>NC_090928.1:285177832-295177832 GCF_040938575.1 Ambystoma mexicanum
TTTGTATTGTATGAAAGAACGAGAAACCTTAATACACTTCACCGTGTTGTGCCTGTATTTTGAGACCACTCGAATGAATGTGTTTGACAAATTTATCGTAAGCAAATCTGGTTTCTCTAAGGAATGCATATGGAGAAGATGCATTTGGGGGAACACTTCTGCATTTGTCTTAGCTTTGACACGTCTACTGGCAGTAATTAATGATAAATTATTAGAAATGATGAATTGGTAGACTTACTAAGACAGCCATCACATTAGAACCTATTCCGTTTGGCTTGAGACTTTAGTTTTTGATGTTTGTTTGATGTATGATAGTGATTTGAAATGCTTATGCTTCTGCATGAAAATGTATTGGTCTTTGTACATAGCCCAAAAATTGAAACAACGTATGGTTAATGGTACTACCTTTGCAAATGTATCCAAATGATGGAACTCAAAAGCCAATAGACAAGTCTTTTTATGCTGATTTTAGAGCTATGTCTCTAGAATTATGTTACTGAATAAAAGATAGTTTTTAGAATTGTGAAAAAGGTAGACATGGAAAATGAAGTGAAATTTTTTTAAGTGTTTTACTGTCTTTTATGCAGAAATCTACATGTATGGTTTATATATGCTCAAGAAATGTATATGTTTTTATCAACTTCGTTTTATGAAAAATGTGTTTAATGATTGATGATGTGATGATGCTATGTAATTTGTAAAGGTCAATTGTATAAACCATACACAAAACAAAAAATGAGAACCATTTATTTGGATGATATGAACGTTTGTCAATTACAAACCTATGAAGATACTAGCACTCACTGCAATGCAATGATGCTTACTCCTTGCACCAGGACTGTTGGGGCGTTATAAGAGCGGGGAGCGGGGAACAGGAAACCATGGAGATGGTCGATTTCATCTCTTTACCAACATAGAGCACACACATTGGGAGAACCATATTTCCAAAAAAAACGGGATCTGTCATGTTCCCCAAATGCAGTCATGATTCTTGAACTCCCCTCACCCACCTCCCCCCTCCCTTTCCTCCTTTACCCTAACTCCTTCTTGGGGCAGCAGTTCTTCTGAAACATCAGCCAGATCTTCAAGTCTCGCCCATCTCTTGCCATGTTGCATACATTCCAGAGTTCATATTGTGTTTTCATCTGTGCTCTAATGTTGCCGTTGTCTTAGGGCATCCCGAGTTGGGCAGTATCCCAGCACTAATTGCACCGGGATACCACCCAACGCTATTAACATTACCGCAACTTGGTCTGGCACGATTTGCGTCAGATCCCAAGTTACGGTGGGGAGATAAATCCCCATTCCCTTGTGGTTTCTTGGCAGCATTAGCAACGGCACAATTAGCGCCAAGCCAATAGCACCAAAATCAGGCACAAAGGGGAGCTTTTTACCTCCAGCAAAATGTTGGAAGTAAAACTCTCACTTTCCACCCAACTCAAGATTGGGCAGAGCGGTAAATGCAGCGGTAATAGCATGATGAAGCCCTAAGAATGTTGAGTGGTCTAGGTTTAGGACACTGGCCCAATTATCTTGTGCAAGCCCTTTTTCTGTTGCTCAAAATATTTCAAGCTCCCCTCCATGATCTGTGCTCCAAATGACTTCTTTGGCTTCTCTTTAGAGCCACGAGGTAGGGACAGACTCCACAGAAAAATTACGCAAATTAATATCACATGTGCCATTTTTGTATCCGAGATTTCAAAATTAACATCACAATGTAACATAACATGGGGCATCAAGGGAAATGTAGTGTGTATGATGTAACTATCGCCATACACATCTTTGAAGTTTAAATTGTTTTTGATTATGTTACACTTTTTCTGAGACTCCTTTTACGACAAAGCTACTTTGCCTGACCACCTAATATTCTGCACATAGACTCCGCAAATATCATATTGAGCTAGTCTCTGTAAACTTGGTTTCAATCGATCATGTTAGATATTTTAACAGTGAGAGCTGACACTCCTGATACGGTCAGAATTCGAGGAGTATTTGCTGGGGAAGCCCCACGATTTGCCTTCTAGCTGCCACAGGTGAGCTTGTTCCACCAGCTGCTCAGATTCTGGCAAAGGGCGGCCATGAGCATTTTTCAACATGTTATTTTGCACCAAAACCAGCTTTCCTCAAATATACCTTTATGTGCTTGGGCCAGTACAAAACTACAAACGGGCTTGCAAAGTATTAAACTGTTCCAGTATGCCCAAAGCACAGGTGTGTGGCATGGCCCATTGAGTGAAAGAACCTGCTGGGTACAGAGTGGAGGTGCCATGTTGAAGCACCATCACCTTACAGGAAGAGAAGAATGACTTCTATGAGCTGCATTCCACAATTTGCGTTGCCTACAATTCAGAAAATTATGACAATCTGCCCTCTGCCACCTCCTCTCCCTCTCTCATCTGTGATTGCCTAACTGCAATTCAAGATTGGTGTTCCGCCAATGATCTTTGTCTGAATGCCAGCAAGATGGAGATCCTCCTCATCGGCACACCTTCACCATCCTTTCCCCTCACTCTCTGGCCGGCCTCCCTTGGCCCTCCTCCTAACCCCACCTGCAAGGCTAAGAACCTCGGGGTCATCTTTGATTAAATTCAGAAACCCTCTGCATTGTCCACAAGCCTTTCTGGGGCCTGGGTCCAAAATACCTTCAGCTATCCCTCCGCAAATACCTCCCCTCTCAAGCTCTTCGCTCCTCTACCTCCAACTCCCGCAGGGTCAATCGGTTTTCAAAGAAACAAGCTGGGGGTAGATCTCTGTCTTCGGCTGGGACCTCCCTCTGGAATAGCCTCCCCGCCACTCTAAAACTGGAGGAGAACCATCTCCGGTTCCGGAAGCACCTCAAGGCCTTCATCTTTTCTTCTGCCTTCGCTCCCCCTCTCCCCTGCTGATCTGTTCTCTCTTGGCACTGTGCACCTGGCCACCCTCTGTCCTTCGGGCCCAGGTACCTGCTCACCCTGCCACCTTCCCGCACTGCCTCCAGGCCACCCCTTGCACTGGGGTCTGTATCTGTGCCCATACAGCCCCTCCTTTTTCTTCTTGCACTTATCAGACCTACCCTGTCTGCTGCACTTGCAAATTGCTGGCTGCATTACCACTGTTTGTTGCCTTTATTATTTATTTATTGTTATTTATCTGTTTCTCCTCTGCTTCGCACTTTCCACTTCTCCCTCCTTCCATTCACTTTTCGCCTCCCCTCTCCCATGCATTTGCACGTTCTCAATGTCCTTGGGCCTAGTAAGATTGCTGTTTTGTTCTCCCCTGTTCTCCTTCCTTGCCTTGTCGCGCTCTGAAACACTTGTGTACGAGCGCGATAGAAATAAAATATCTATCAATCAGTCTAAGCTTGCCATTCCATGGCACTATGGACTTTTTATATTGTACTTTGAACTTGCACTGCAAGGAGCGTATAGCCTGCTACTTAAGCATTTAATTAACGTATAAGCCCTTTCGCCAGAGCACTATACAGATACTTAAAGGTAATAACAAAGCTAATGAGTAATACACAGTGGGCAAACAACATAAATCAACAAAAGTTGAGAAGAAGAATGTGAGATTTAAGTAAGGTAAAAGAAAATAGCTAATGTCGGGCTCAAGTGTTAATGAAGGCATTGTATTCCAAATCTTGGCAGCCAATAGAATGAGTGCAAGAGGGCTTGATCACCCAGGGGACAAGGATAATTTCAAAAATATATATTTTATACAGTTAAGAATGAAAACAATTAACTTTTAAAAGAAAAACACCAAATGTGTCCAAGAAACACAATCTTCAAATCTCACAAACATCAATGTAAAATCGTTAGAATTTCTAAAATTCTTTTCCACAGCTTAGTTAAGAAAATAATGCATCCTTCAAATTGACCAGAAATAAACATTTCCCAAAGATTTCTAGGAGATCTAGACAGTTCCAGGCCTGCCGCTTTGATGGCTAATTGTCTTAAGTCAAGCAACACGCTGTACTTAGTCAAGAGATGAGGTACAGACTCCAATTCGAGTTCACCACAAAGACCACAGAACCTTTCATTCCTTGGGTGCTTAAACCATCCCCCAGTAATCTCCTGGGTTCTAACAAATTTAAGCTTTACATAGTCCCAAACTAAATAATTATCAATGAAATGCTGAATGTATGTAGGCAGATACTTCCATTAAATTAACAATCAGCTGATCAGTGATATTGGTTTTCAGTAAGATCTTCTTAGTTCACTTGTAGGAAGTCAGGGTCATGTCAGAAACATCGTCGAGCACCCATTGCATGTGTCAGCCTCCAATTTTATCTGCGCCAGGGTACTTCACTGCATACAAAGTATTTTGGTTGAAATAAAACCTAATGTAGCCAGGACATGAGCGAGATTTTTTGTGTATGTGAGTGGGTGAAATATAGCCCCTGAACGGCAGAAATAAAAAGGCCAGAGTCATTTGTATACGACCACTAGTATAAGGCCAGCACAGAAATGGTGATGTCAGACATGAGGCCTATTGAACCAAAAACAGGCCTACATCTCAAAGGGAAAAGTGGGCTAAAATCTCAAAAGTATGAAGAGATGGGCAATGCATTTCAGCAAGGAAAAGAAAGACATGTGGCTGACAATGCTGTTTTACTAAATCCATGGGGAGCTGCACTTTTACTTAAAGAGACAGGCGGCAGCACGTACAATATCTTTATGCAACATGAGACCGTGATCCCGAAATCATCATAGAAACCAAGCTTCTTGCATTTAGAAGAAATAAAATAATTTCCGTTTTTGTTTTTCCTCATCCAAATGACAGTATGTAGAGAAGTGCTCACTAGACTTTCAGAGTTTGAACATGATTTCTCATATAACTGCCTTATCCATATGGACAATCCAGAAATGATATGCGTGTATTTTGCAACTGTGAGATTAACGAAGTACAGTACACCTCGATATAAGGCCCAGGTGCTTTATAACATTTAATGTAAAACTCATTGTGTGCAAGTTTAACAGCCATTGCTTGCAGACTTTTTACATGCAGCCGGTCATTTCTCCTAAAGATGAAATTTAACCTTCAATACCTTTTCTCTGCTGTCCGGGAGAGAGAGATCTGGTTGTCAACCATCAAACGGGGCTATTACTTAAAAATATAGCAAGAAATACATTGCTTAGATTTAAACCACGGTGGAAACAGATATGGTCATGCCTGTTCTTTGAGCAGAAGTGACATTGTGGTCACAATTCCCATAAAATGTCCATTAGAGATGCAATCAGGACCATCACAGGCCTTGAAGGAGGGGGGGGGAGAGGTGAACAAACATGAGCCAGCCTCTGGTTGTCACATGCTTAATGGAAAATGAAAGTGAATAAAGAAACAAAATTGCAGTTTAGTTAATGGAAAAATGCATATTATTGCATAAAAACAGGCAGCATATATGCCAACACAGTAATTCCAGACTTAATTGACAGTAACCCCATTTGAACCATGCTAAGACAATGTTTGTGTGATAAACATAAGTAGAGTTATTGATGAAGAATTGATTTCAGCGTTCCCTTGATTCCGAGAGATTTGAAAGTTGGTGTGAGGGTGAAGGAAATAATTAACATGGGAACTATGAAGTGGCATTTTTTTCACTGATACAACTGAGTAAATGAAGAAAAACCACATCTCTGTGTAGGAAAGCCATGCCGACTTCAGATTAGCATCATCTCATTTGACTAAAATGTAGTTCTTAAAAATACATTCAGACATTTAAAGATTTGAAAAATTAGGGTACTTGCTATGTTGATAGATTTTTAGAGTTTTGAAAATGCTGAGCCCACATGTCAGTTTGGGATGATGAAGTTTTCTTCTCCCACAGCTATCCTAGCTTGTACCCCACATCTCCTTGTCCTATTAGCACACAAGTGGGCGATGGATAGAGAAAACCAACCAATCCCTTTCACAGGAACCATGACGAGTTTGTGATGTCATTTGCCATATAGGTAGACCAGTTTGTATCAGAACTGGGCTTTTTTCACTTATTCTGGCAGGCAACCTGCTGCTGAACCCTTGCGAGAAATATCCAAGTACAGAGGCCCTAAATCTTGCATTGGAGACAGGAACAAGGAGAGATAGAAGGTGACTGGGACCCCTTGGAGGATTCAGAGGAGACTAGCCTTGACAGACATCCTTGCTGTCCCAGAGGTGCCCTGCTGTTCCCTGATGTTCATTACAAAGCCTCTCCTGTAAGTAAAACTATCCACAAAGGCCCTTCATTTTCAAGCATTGTTTTAGATGTTTCCCCATAGCAAAATATCCTGTTTGTCTGTGTATATGCTTAGCATATTTCATTAAAGAAAATCAATTAATTCCCCTATAGAAATCATGGAATGTGTTTTGCTGGCATTCAAAACCAACAAGCTCTTCCCAGTGTGTTTTGAGCCGGTATAAATATAAAGATTTGCCAAAAGAATTAATCCAAAAACCCTGTTTTCACGCGAGTGTGCAGGGTGCAAAACAAAATTCCCCACTGATCCCCGTCATTTTAAATTAGAAGTATGAAGCCTGGTATTTCCTTTGCATGTGTGATAAAAGAACAAAATTGCCCCTTTCTTCCCATTGTGCTCTGTTCAAACCACGAAGTCCTGCCTATTTTTTTAGATGTGGTAAAACAAAGGTTCTCACTGCCTTTCTGTCCCTCATATTGCATCTGTGATCAGAATCCCAAAACGATTTTCCCATTATGTTCCCACTCTCTGCCACTTGGCTTCAATTCAGGGGGGGTAAGTCTAATTCATGTTTGGAGGGTGGGGGTTGCTGGGGGGAAAACGTATTATAACCAAATCAGCAATCACTGTGTGTCTTGAATTGTTCTTTTTCTGTACTATGCATATCTCAGTATTATCTCTGTGTTGGTGCCTTTACGGAAATCATTTTTGGTCTTGTGTTGCCACAGCATTGGTGGCTAATGTTAGTCGATTTGTCAAATTTGGTTTAAAGATATATCTTTTTACTACAGACTGGCCTGGTTCATAGTCCATTGTGATGGCAGGTATTTGTTGAGGGTTGGGTGCAAGATGGTTTGGAGGCCTTACCAAATAGGACCTGAATCAAAATCATAGTGATTTGTTGTGCTCCACATTCATTGGGGAGAAAGGAAGTCCCGGAGTTGAGTGGGACTGTGTAATAAACTGCACAAACTGAGGCTGGTGCCAAGATTGGTAGAGAGTTTCCACTCATGACAGTGCAGTTGCAGCAGACTATTCATTTAGGTGTAAATGCATTTCAGCGGATGCAAAGTTGTGTGGCATTTTGAAGGCGCCATTCAGACCTGTACCCTGGGTTTCAAGGCGGTGTGTAGATAAAAGTGTTTGAGTTGTCATTGTGAGTACAAACTAAGCAGGATTAGGTTTAATATTTTTCCCTTGCATAGAGAACATATTAGGTGCAGAACACATTTCAGAATTTGCACCATAGAAATCAATATGGCCAGGAAGCACCTTCTATCCAAATTATTAAAGGTGAACGGGTAGAACAGGAGCATGAAATGTGGCAAGCTAGAATGATGTTGAAAGTTACCTCTGCAAATATATGTGGCAGGATAATGGACTGTTACATCAGGCGCCGACAGACTTTTATATGACACAGACCAGCAGAGATGAGCAAATTAAAATGGCCCAGCTCACAGCATATATGTACTCCCATATGATGATCATGAAGGAACTATATCAGGATAGTGTAGCCTCTGTGCAAAACCAATCTGAACTTTTGGATCACGCACAGAGAGAGTTTCAACAATTAGACAAAAAAGCGCAACAGAGCCAACATTCAGAGTTAAAATTAGACAACATTATTCAGAAGCTAATGGATGAGTTAGTGATGCAAAAGCAAGCGAATTTAGAGCACAATGCTCCATTTCCTGCACTGAAAGAGGAGTATCAAAAAAAGTGTTGAACACTTGAGCGTGAGTCAACAAAAATTAAGTGAGCAGGTTGTGCACAATAGAGCCTGTTTGGGGGACATTTTCACATTTCAAATTCAGATTAAACAACTGAAAGCTGATAACAGCCAGCTTGTCATTAGGGATGTCAATTTCCAGGGGGAATTCGATCAGATGCGCCAAGATCTCAACACTTTGAAACAACAGAGAGAGCAGCTCAAGGAAAAGAATAGCAAATTGTGTCAGGAGAAACGTGCCCTGTTTCAGGAAGTGTGTCAGTTAAGGACTGACATGGAGAAAAGTGAGGCATGTTCTCAGGAACTGACTGACATGAGGATAGATAATGGAACATGTGAGGCAAGCCAATTTTGACATAGAGCAGGCAACACAGGCCAAAAGTGCACAAAGGGAGGAGATTAGTCTCCTCCAAAAGAAGAGGTCTGAATATGGCCAGAAAATACAAGCCTCACAGAAGGAAATTAGTCCCTTTGTGAGGATAACAAGGTACTCAGTGACCAAGTATTGGCCCAAAATAAAGTACTCAAAGCTACTCAAGCACTGGTATCAGAGTTGAAAGCTCAGACCTCTATATATCACCAAGAGATAGGGGCTGAGAAAAGAGATATCTGATAGATTGGAAAAGGAAATGTGTGGACTTGTAGCACCAAAGCTGGGTAACTTATTGCCTATGACGATGACATTTTGTTATTTGATAATATTAAAATTGGATTGTAGCGACTCATCAATGCATTTGGTATGTTCATAAAGGAACTGAAATTAAAAATAAATGCATCAAAAGACGTTATAATGAATCTGGGCCATAGCTCCAAAAAGAACAGCTACACTCACTTTGCATTGCAATGGTATTAGAATTAATCAACAAAAAATGCTGAAATACTTAGGATTTTCATTTGCCAGTGTTCCAACTAATAATTTTATCAAAAATTGTCTTAAGCAAAAGGCCTCCAATACGGCTAAACAATTAAAAATCATTGAAAGGAAATATGGGACATATACACTTGTATTGAATTTTATAATAAGAAAATAATGCCACGACTTAGCTATGATCTAGAGTCTCTCCCGAATGCATTGTCATCATATTTAAGGACAATTGAAGCCATGATATGGAGAAATGTTCTGTTTTTTATGCCAAAAGGTATCCCACTAGAATTTATTCGGTATGATCTCGGTTTGTCTTCTCTTGAAAGCTGTATGTTATGGAAAAAAAGCTGCTTTACTACGGAAATGCTTGATTTGCAAAAGTAATCATTGGTATAGGATGCTTTTGAATGACAAAACTGGTTATTATACGTGCATCTTGTATGATGGAGTAGAACGTTCATTAACACATCTAGGATTGTCTTTACAAATGAACCCCTGAAAGTGAAATATTTGATAAAGGCTCTCAACTGGGTAAAAAATAATGCCAAACTGCTAAAAGACATATTCCCCAAACTGTGTGGTTTTGGAAATGGTTCCCGGAACCAGAACCATACATGTTAAAATATCATGCACGATCAACTAGAAATGGCGGAATGAGATTTAGATCAAATGTGCTTAAATAGCTCACTTTAATTGGAGGCATGGTAAAGTTGCACACGTTTAGTAATTTCATGTAGTAAGCGATCCTTTACATACTCAATTATGAGTCGTGGATGGGTACATAAATCAGCATGAAATCATCAAAGATATAATGTGATTTAATGGTCTTAATTGGTTAATTTGGATATTAGCACATTTTAATGTAAAACTACGTTTTAATTATTTGCTACAAAAATCAAAAGTTATATGATGTATTATAAAATGTGTAAATCTGTACATTTGTAATTTTGTAATTTTGGATTTTCACGTGGAAAAAAAAGGCTTTGAGGCACCCTGACCAGTTAGAGTATGGAAAGACACCATCAGATCACAGAGTGATGACCTCCTTACCAGGGACCTCAAGCCAACTCACCACATTATATGCATAGCGTGGTGCTAACTACATGCCTGCCAGTTTTCAAGAACAGGGAAACAAGAGGCACCTGGACTCAACCAGGCCTAGTCCAACTGAGCCGGAAGGCCAGTCCATATAGGATATTGATGAGTATTCATCTTTACTCAGATTTAAAAATACCCTAGTAGGTTCTTCTGACCAGGAGAGCTCCTATGATGAGATGATCAGGAGTTAAACTGGCAGAAACTGAAGTTACAAATGGGCCACCTGATCCGCTTTGCAGACAGAAGAAGAAGAGTACACACCTCAAAAGAGTATTTTAAAAACATTAACACATTCAGAGAGGTGGGGAGAATTCTCCACCATACCCGGAAGAAGGGATGAAGAGGAGTACTCCACTGTGCAAAAACAGGAGTACAAGGGAAGTGACCCAGAGAGCCCACAGCACCACAGGGGAGAAGAGACCAGACCCCATCATTCTGTGAGGGATTCCCAGTCTTAGAGAGGTAGTGAGTGCCAAGAGGACAGGGAGTGTACCACCAATAGTAGCAGCTCTGAGTCAGAGGGTGAGTGGACTCAGGTGTAGCAGAAAAGAAAGTCTGCCAAACAGAAGAGGGGTCTGGTGAAAGACCCAATTCAGCAGATAAAGGCCATAAAGAGATTTAGGACTCCCTACCACAAGAATGCCAAACCCCCAGTATGGGAGCATCTCGAACTGCATGACCAAATGATCAAAATTCCATGGAGTTGGTTAAATGGACATTCTCCCCAGAATACTCCAGCTTTGTTGCAGGGCTGGAGGATCATGATCACCAAAGAGGGTCCACCTATAAGGTGGCTATCTTGAAGCATTTCTCCTTTCACAGGAACCCTCTGGAGGCCCGCAAGGTGGCCTACCACCTGCAGAGTGGGGAATACCAAGCACCTAGAAAGTTTTTACAAAAAGCTAAAGCGGGCATTTACCCAGTCCTCTAGGCGGGTGAAGACAAATAGCCAGGAGTTAATTAACACTTCTTTCCATGCACTCCCGAAATACATTATGACCCAACTGGTAAGGGACTTCCATGAGCATAGGACCCTGTATTGGGTGATAGAACAGGCCACCCAGATTTATGAAGTACAAAAGCTCTCTGAAAATAAAAATAACCCTAAAAACCCCAAGCCATCAAACACACCCACTGCTGCAAAGGTGGCAGAGGTGAAAAATACCCCCATGTGGTGGGGGACTAAAAATACTTCTCCTGCGAACAATAATAATCAGAATGAGAGATATAGGAGAACCTCTGATCCAACCCAATCGGGTGGTAGCCAGGCAGAGTATCCGACTAACACTCTAGCTGACCCTGCCACCTACATCAGCCCTAGATACAATGGTAAAAGAACGATCTTGGGGTATGTATGGACTCCCCCCGGCACAAGGGGGGGGGGGGGGGGAGTCCAATCACGTAATTACTGTCACAGGAATCCTCCCTCAAAAATTCCCTCAGAACTTCTCTCGGGAGGGGAGAAATAATCCACCCCCCCAACCTAAGTTTCTTTCCCATATACCCTTCAAACCCCAATTTCCAGAACAATCCTCCTCTCCCTCTCTCTCGCTCTCTCGCTCTCTCTCCCCGCTTTCAGGACAATAGATTCCCAAATCAGAAAGAACGGACGGTTATCAGGGAAACTCTCAATACCCGAGCTTCTCTGGGAGAAGGGACAGCTACTCTTTCCTGGAGCAGCAAAGCTATGAATCCAGACTCCCCCCGCCCCCGTACCAACCAGAAAGGATGTCTCAACTAGAGAGCCAGGTCCAACATTTGACACAAGACCTGGGTTGCATCTTAAGGGCTCAGCAATGCCCTCAAATTGAAATTGCTGCCCAGAACAGCTCAACATCTGGGTCTGGTGCCCCGGAGCAATGACGGCAAGAAACCCCAGACAACCAACAGGTTCCAGAGGGGGAGAGGGGTAGATACAAAGCCCTAAAGGAAGCTTCCTTTATCACCAGAACAAAACCCCGGGAACCTCTGAACCAAAACACAAATCTTCTACCCCGGAAAAGCTGGAACCTAGGGAACAGAGGATAAGTAGGAGAAATCAAGAGCCAAAGAGAACCCACTTTGTGGAGGGAGTCCACATCATCCCATTTGAAGGAGAAGAATCCCTGGAGGATTAAGGGAAGACAATATTATCTTTCAGGGATGGAGGGAACCCTCATAAGGAAAAATGGGTCCCAAAAGACCTTTATTTAGACTGGTTAAGTATGGAGACTGACCTTGTGCCACAAATTCTTAAACCCCAACAATGTCACACAGATGACCCTGAAAGCACAGAGGAATCCTTCCACAAATAAGTTTGGGTAACTGTCTCCAGGAAGAGGGGGGCAGCAAATAACCAGGGGAAAAAGAAGACTTCCTAATTCCACAGATATCTGGGTGCAAAATCTTCTTTACCGATACCCGGATTCCGACACAGAAAACTGTCCAAGATCACACAGTGTTGGAGTTCAATATAAAACAATTAACCGCCAAGCTGGCACAGCATGCACATTTTCTTTGTCCCCATTGAAGAGAAAGAAGGAAGATTTTATGCCTCCGTAAGGTACAGGGTCAATGTGCATTATGAGCGCTGTTGGATACTGGATCCCAAGCCACCCTCCTGTCCAAAAAGGCCTTTGAACAAACTAATAAAAGAAGGGTGGTTTGGGAGGGGGCGGGGTGGAAGTCACCAAATTCCCCTCACACCTCTTCCTGGAAAAACTTCAAAATTTGGATGGAAATGATCTTTCCATCGAAGGGACTGCAGATCTGGAGATCAAAATTGGGCGACACAGGGTAAAACACCTGGTAATAGTTGTCACTCCAGAAGGCACACCTTATTTACTGGGGAATGACCTCCTTCTGAGGTCATCACCCATGATTGACTGCATGAACAAGGTCCTCTGGAGTCAGACTAATCAGTCAATGAAATTAAAACAAAGTATAAATTATGTGAATTTAAACTGCACATGCCACATGATTGAACAACATTCTGACAAAATAGAATTCCACTTCAGGAACAACCAAGTCCCAGACATCACTTTCATTTCAGTAGGAGAGCAAACCGCTGATGGGAACCCTTCTCCATTTTTGAAAATGAACCTTCCTCCCATTTTTAAGTGGCATTCCACACTGGAAGGAAATATTATTTTATACCAATACACAATCAGAAGAAAACCCAAATCAAATTATAAAAATGATGAAAAACTAGGTCAAAGTTTGACCGACATCCAGATAAATGGTGAACAGCTGTTTTTCCACATTCAGGTAAATGAGCGGGCGGGGTGCTGTTCTCGCCGGAGCATGCCTGAATAATGGAAGAAGCTTAATCAGTGAAGCGTTATTCAGTAAGCTCCCAAGAGATCAGACCATTCATGCGTTTAAGTTGATTTAGAAGTGGGAAATGGGCCTGGAAACTCCAAATTCCAAACATCTCCTGCCTGGCAGGTGCATGCTAGAAATGTCCATTGCTGACAAAAGCATAGAGCATAATTGTTGGGTTGTGAGAGATGTCCCCTCTGCCTTTTACTTAGGCAGTGACATTCTCAATCAAGTCGCAATTAATTTGGACCAAATTAATTACAAAGCCTCAGGTGTAACCCTATGGGCTTTTGACAATACTGAGAAGGCATTTCGGTCAGCTCCATTGCTGCCGTATGTGGTTGAATTTCAAATGGGAGAAGAGGTCACCATCCCAGGACAGGTATGACAATCTACAAGTCCCCTGAAAATTAAGTGAGAACAGAACCCCGCAAACAAGGATACATTTGAATTATCACCTCCAATAGTAAAGTTTGTATTTACATCCAACACCCCTAGTTGACCTAGAACATGACATCATCCGAATTATGGTGGATAACAGCGACTCTAGAAGTATCACTCTGGGTGCAGACACCTTTATTGGAATGGCGGTTGATGCCCAACATTATTCTATTGACTAAAGTAATGAGATCATGGGACCAATTCCAAATGACTTGTTACAATTTTGATAATCACAGGGAAAAAGAGCTAGTGGCTGGCATTGG
This sequence comes from Ambystoma mexicanum, assembly GCF_040938575.1. NCBI lineage: Eukaryota > Metazoa > Chordata > Amphibia > Caudata > Ambystomatidae > Ambystoma > Ambystoma mexicanum. The sequence continues at coordinate 285,191,684 of NC_090928.1, forward strand.
GAACGCCTTGGTGAATGATGCCCCAGAGTCTGCCGCTGGTTACAAAATAGGTCCCCGAAGGAGTCGGGTGGTAGAGTTGATGGCGGTACATCAAGCCATTCTCACTGCCATGCAACACCAACTCAAAGAACTGGTCATAATCAAGGATTCAGATTATGTCAGGAATGGGTTCATGGAGCACCTGATTAATTGGAAAAATCAAAGCATGCTGTGTGCGAATAACAAACCGCTCAAGCACAGGAAATTAATTCAAGCAATTGATTATCTGGTCACCTTGAATTACCATCTATTGGAAAAAGATCAGAGGTCACTCCAAAATAGAGGGGCCAAACAAAACTGGAAATGACTTGGCTGACCAATTGGCCAAAACCAGAGGCATCCACTGGGATCTCATAGAAACCAAATCCCTGCAGGGGGTGAATCCAGGTTGCTGCTGTCAGCCGGTCACAAACACATGCCTAAAATGAACACTCAACTGCTCAGTGAAGTAAAGAAACCCCAGATGCTGATTTGATTATGGCACAAAAAGAGGACCCGATTATTGGGAAATGTTAGCAACATATTGAAAACCCCTTGAATTTTCCTCTTGACAGAATCAGATTATATTGGGAAAGAGGATCTCTGGGTGTTGAAGTTTTCCAAACTGTTCTGAATCCAGGACGGTTTGTTGGTATGGAGATCCATATCTGGATGTGACCAGTGCGTGGTACCTACCTCATTCTGAAGTCTGATGTTAAGTCACGCCCATGATGAGGCCACTGCCAGTCATAGGGGTTTTGTACTAGTTTAGAAAACATGCATACTGGCAAGCACATGGGTCAGGATCTCGACCTATACTTAAAAGGGTGTCTTGTGTGTGCTTAGTTTCAGCCAAGTTCCCTGACACACCGAGTTCCCCTAGAGAAAAGGGGAATGACACAGCCTTGGTCGGATTTGCAAGTCAATTGCATCGGGCCAGTGATTCGCTCCCCTAGAGCAAACAAGTACATGTTGACCATGACATGGTTGTTTGCCTTGAAATTTGAGTACGGAAGACATTAAACCCACTTGGTAGAGACAGCTGCCGCCGTAATGATCAATTTACATCTTCTCTCGTTTCAGCCTTCCCCCAAAGGATTGAGTCAGACCGAGGTAGTCATTTTACCAGTGCGGCAATGACAAAGATGTGGGAGATATTAGGGGTAAAGCGAAAACTCCACATTGCCTATCACCTAGCCTCGAATATGGGAGTGGAAAAGTACAACAAAACAATTGTGGGCATCTTGAAGACGTTCATGGAGGGCTCTTGACCAAGTTGGGACATCCGAATGCCGCTTATCCTGATGGCCATCAGGTCTACACCATCTTCTGCAATAAAAACATCTCTCGCTTCAAGCTCATGACTAGACAAAAAATCATGCTACCACAGCATCTTCTCTACAGAACTCAAGACCAGACCCTGATCAAAGCGTCCATGACCCAGGAGTACAATGAGAATTCATGAAAACACCATCAGCACGCTTTTGCTTATGCTCAGCGAAATCTTAAAAAGTAGGCAGAGGAGATGAAAACCCACTACGACTTAAAGACCACCAAGAAAGAGTACGAAGTAGGAGACAGGGTCTACCTGTACAATATCCAAAGTAACCAGACCAAACAGCAGAAGTTCCTCACCTCCTGGCGCAGTGCTTTTGAAATTGTTGATAAAATCTCACCTGTCGCCTATAAGATCTGCATCCCTAAAAGAGAAAAGATGGAAGAAAAATGGGTTCATATAAATCAGTTGAATATCTGTCATCCCAAACAGACTCTGCGACTGATTGAAGAACCCAGTGAGGGTAGAGCCCAGGAACAATTTGAAGATTAAAAGTAAAGAATTGGAACCCGGATAGGGAAAATCACAAATTTAAAGGGAGTAGAACAGCTTATACTTATCAGGAATGTACCAAGAGTAATTGTCATTTCCGGAATTAAGTAATGTGCATCTTGTTGTGTTGTTGTCAATTCGTCCGTCAATAATAACGGGGAAATTAGTACAGACCAGTACAGAAATAATGACGTCAAACATGAGGCCTATTGAACCAAAAACAGGCCTAAATCTCAAGAAAGGAAAGACAGTGAGCTTAAATCTCAAAAGTGTGAAGATACGGGCAATGCATTTCAGCAAGGAAAAGAAAGACATGTGGCTGACAATGCTGTTTTACTGAATCCACAGAGAGCAGCACTTTTACTTAGAGACAGAGCCAGTATGTACAATATCTTTATAGAACATGAGACTATGATCCCAAAATCGCAATTGAGACCAAGCTGCTTGCATTTATAAAAAATAAAAGAATTCCCTTTTTTGTTTTTCCTCATCCAAATGACAGTATGCAGAGAGAAGTATTCACTAGACTTTCAGAGTTTGTACATGTTTTTCTCATATAACTGCCCTATCCATATGGACAATCAGAAGTGATATTCATGTATTTTGCAACAGTGAGATTAAAGAAGTACATTACACCTGGATATAAGGCCCAGGTGCCTTATAACATTTAATGTAAAACGCATTGTGTGCGAGTTTAACAGCCATTGCTTGCAGACTTTTTACATGCAGCCGGTCATTTCTCCTAAAGATGAAACTTAACCTCCAATACCTTTTTTCTCTGCTGTCCGGTAGAGAGAGGTCTAGTTGTCAACCATCAATCAGGGCCATTACTTAAAAATATAGAAAGAAATACACTGCTTAGATTTAAACCACGGTGGAAACAGATATGGCCGTGCCTGTTCTTTCAGCAGAAGTGACCGTGAGGTCACAAATCCCATAAAAAGTCCATTAGAGTTGCAATCAGGGCCATCACAGGCCTTGAAGGGTGAGGCGAACGTAAAAATGAGACAGCCTCTGGTTGGTCACATGCTCAAGGGAAAATAAAAACTGAAGGTGAATAAATAAAAGAAATTGCAGTTTCGTTAATGGAAAACTACATATTGCATAAAAAGGGCAGCATTTATGCCACAATGGTCATTCCAGACTTTCATTAAAAGTGACAGTAACCCCCTTTGAACCATTTTTGTGTTATAAACATAACTAGAGTTATTAATGACAATTTGATTTGGGCCTTCCCTTGATTCTGAGAGATTTGAAAGTTTGTGCAAGGGTGAAGGAAATAATTAACATGGGAACTATGAAGTGGAATATTTTTTTACTGATATGGCTTCTGAGTAAATGAAGAATAACCATATCTCTACATAGGAAGGAAGTGCAGACTTCGGATTAGCATCATCTGATTTGACTTAAAATGTAGTTCCTACAAATATATTCATACATGTAAAAATATGGAAAATTAGGGTACTTGCCATGTTAATACAGTTGTAGAGCTTTGAATATGCCGAGCCGTGTCAGTTTGGCATGATGAAGCATTCTCCTCCCACAGCTGCCCAATCCCTTTCGCAGGATGGTGTAATTTGCCCTATAAATAGACCAGTTTGCATCAGAACTGGGCTTTGCTCACTTATTCTGGGAGGCAACCTGCTGCTGAACTCTTGCAAGAAACATCCAAGCAGAGAGGCCCCAAATCTTGCATTGGAGACAGGAGACATAGAAGCTGACTGGGACCCCTTGGATGATTCAGAGGAGACTATCCTTGACAGACACCCTTGCTGTCCCAGAGGTGACCTCCTGTTCCCTGATGTTCATTACAAGGCCTCTCCTGTAAGTAAAAGTATCCCCAAAGCCATAGATTGTGTAGGACCTGCATTTTCAAGCATTAGGTTATCCCCCCCCCCAGCAAAATATCTGTGTGTCTGTGTAGATCCTGAGCATATTTAATTCAAGTAAATTAATTTCCCTATAGAAATCACAGGATAGGGTTTGTTGGCATTGTGTTTTGAGCATATATCTATATCTCAGTATTCTCTCTGTGTTGATGCCTTTACAGAAGTCATTTTTGTTCTTGTGCTGCCACAGCATTGGTGACTGTTAGTCTATTTGTCAAATTAATTAATATATATCTTCTTACTACATACTGGCCTGGTCCTAGTCCATTGTGAGACCAGGTATGTGTTGAGGTTGCGTGCGAGACAGGTTGGAGGCCTGAACAAATGAGACCTGATGTAATGCTCACCTGGCTCCCACGGAGGCGCGGGCGTGGCTGAGACTTCTGTGACCTCTTCTGTAGAGATGTGTAAGACCCGGAAGATGGACTGGACTGGATTCCCCAACCTGGCTTTTCTGGCTCGGAGGAATATCCCACTGTGTGTGAAAAGGAAGGGTTAATAGTCTGTGGGTGATGTTCCGACCTCCCACTTCCCTTCTCTCCCCTCCCTCCGTGAAACCCTTTTGGGATTCCCTGCGAAGACTCACCTTAGGGACCAAAATGACAAGCTCTCCATCCTGCTTCTGATGCAGGGGCACGTTGTGATTCCAGTTACTTCACTGGATTGATGAGTTTAAACTAGTTTGTCCATTCCCGTTGTACCGCAAATGTTTATGGCAAGTTTGGGTTTATATTCACTCATCTGTTCTTTTCTTTCGCAGGTGCTGGAGAAGATTCCGGGCTGCAGGCGATTTGGATGAAGCCAAATTCTGGTAAGAATTCCAATGAGAGATTCCTTTGCAGTTTTAAGTATCTCCTTTAATGTCCAATGTCTTTTTCCCATAGGGGCCGGGGTACGGCAATGCCGGAGGTAAGGCGCCGACCCGAAAAGAGCTGTTGTGTCTCTCTTGCAAATGGGTAAGTCTTGAGTGAGCGTATTGCTAATGTTCTCACATGCTCTCACTAATACAATGTCTGTTTCTTTTCCCCTTAGGGGCCGGGGTGCTGAGATGCCGAATGTATGGCACAAACCCGAAGGCGGAGAGGGAATTGAACCACAGGTAAGTTCTACTTAGATTCGTGTTTCCCTTCTCACCTCTCTTTCTCCTTCCTTCCAATAGGTGCTGGATGGTGGTGGAAGCTCCGGATGGACGTTGCAGGACTCGAAAACGCCACGTGCGGGTGAGTGAAATGCAGCGTGCTGCGTGCAACGCAATGCGCGTTTAAAATGTTTGCCTTATTTGCAGGATCGTTGGCGTGCAGAATCCGGAGTGCAGATGTATCAGGTAAGGTTCTTGTTCTCACCTGTTCTCTTCCCTTTTCTTCTTAAGGTGGTTCCAGGATGCTGGCAGGCGTGATGGAGGACCAAGGCAGGAGCAGGCACGGTGAGCGTCCAGCTGCTAAGTGCAGAACAACCCGAAGCGTGGTCTGCTGCTTGGGTGTGGCTTAAATAGCCTTTCAAGTAGTTCCATGTATGTATTCTTCCTCCAGAAATATGTATTCCTCCATCGGTCACACCCTAGAGATCAAGTAGTCCCTAGAAAAATAGTTCCTTCCAGTCTTGGAAGTTGCAGCATGGTCTGCACAGGTAAGTTTACACCAAGCACTACTCCCAACCTACTTCTGTATGAGCTTGGCGCCGATGGCGCCAGGACTGATGTCCCCTATGAGCCTGACGCCAACGGCGCCAGGACTGAGTCCAAAGGGCCCCCATCTGGGGCTGCTGGGACTTCCCTTGAAAGCATGGTGTCTGTCTCTGAGGGTGCCGGGCCTGGTTTGGCTCCTTGGAGGCAGGCATCATGACACCTGAATCAAAATCTAGTGATTTGTTGTGCACAACATTCATTGGCTGTTGGGGGGAAGGAACTCCCTAAATTGAGTGTGACCATGTAATAAACTTCGACATGTGGCAACTTCCATTATAGAATTAAATTCAGGTTGACTTGCTCTCTGATGCGAAAAATGTTACATTCCAAATAAAACATTTCTTTAGATGTATGAACAGGTGACTTTAAAAATCTTTTTAATACCTTAATTTCAAGCCTGGACATTTCCTGCATACTTCTCAGTACCCAAGCCTCGGCCGCATATGAAATGACAGGTAGGATTTTAGTGGAAAACAACTGGGTCAAAATGCCGATGGAGTAGCCCCCACATTTATGAGAAAATGAGCTAATTCTGCAGGCACGTGTTGCAGTTCTAATACTTAATTGATCCACATGAGCATTTCCATTAAGTTTGGTGTCTAAAGTGACACCAAGGTACGTATATTGTGAAAATACCTCAATGGTTTCTCCATTCATTTGCCAATCAAGTCTTGCTGCCTTTTTTTGGGAGTAATCAAAAACCATAATTTTGCCCTTCCTCCATGATTTCAACATCACCTTCCTGCCTTTTTCATACATCCTCCATAGTTCGAAGATATTTAACCACTTCCCTAGTTTCGAGCGCTTGTGCCGTGTAGTCAAAAAAGTGTGCAAGTTCTCTAATACCCCTGTATCATAAGTCCCGCTCGATAGGACAAGAATTAAGCATGTTCCCCTTTGTTTTCCGCAACCATTCCTTATGGTATTTTAAAATGATCACATTATAGCCAGGAAGTACTTGACACAAAAGATTCAAAGTCTCCATACTTCACCCCAATTTACCCAAGATAATTTCCCAAAAACACTACCAAGCCAAACCCATGGCATAAAAAAATGCCACCCAAAGAACTCCCCCCTTTTACCCCTATCCCATTTCTTAATTGTTCCTCACAATCGCTCAACATACTCATTTATACCACAATTACCTCAGTCAGTTACATACTTGAATTAAAATTCTCACTCTTACGCAAAAGACAGCCTCTTATAAAAAATAAAATTTAAAAAAACCCTTGCCGGATAAAATCGCAGAGCTATTCCCACCACTGAACATAGGAGGGATGCAATGCTTTTCACTAAAGCACCAATGCCCTTGCTCTCCTCATCACTAGTACAGCCTTCTCTACTACAAAACCGTCTTTCCCAGAGTACATGAAGTTTTCTCTTCACTACTTCGACTAACCAAGAAAATCGAGGTGAGGTCTCCGCCCATACAGCTCATACAAAAGAATATCAATGGCCTACTTAAGAAAGGTATCTATGGTCCGACTTACCATAAAATGCCACCCTAACTTCAGGCGATTGCTCCAGCCAAACAGAATTATACTTAAGGGCTGTGGGATGTTTTTACCCATGCATCCAAGCCCTACCTCAAAAACTGTGCAGTACTGGCATTGAAAACATCATGATGGCCAGAGCTTCCCAGAAAATGCCCAGGGAAGTGCATGAAGAGTAGGCTGCCACCCATTTTGCCGATGTTATGGGCACAGAAGGGCACTGCCTAAAACCACCATTGGACTACCCACACAGTAGTCTGAAACCATTGGGAATGGCAATGCTGATTGCCAAAAGCAACCTAGAATTGTGGGGAATTCATTTTCTTAAATCCCAAAAATGGGTGCAGTACCAGTACTCACCACTATCAGAAAGCCGGCGTTTTAAAACAGCACCAGATTTTTTTTTATATGTGTAAAACTGAATAGATGAACCCAAAGCATGCCAAAGAAAGACTTACTGAGAGGTGGATCCAATGTTAAGTTATATTCTGAAGTGACTTGAATGTTCATAACAAGACTGGCTGAGCTCTGCAGGTCTGCAGCAGCCTAACTGAAACTGGATTTAAAACTACCAAAAACCTAAATGTTTAAAAGAAATGAGTGACCTACTTTTGAGTGTCACATAGGTTGCAATTGTTTAAATGTCATAGTTTTAAACTTAGAATCAGCATTCTAGCTGCATATGTAAAAATGGTTAATTTTATTTGAATGCGGAAGACTAGGTAACTAAAAGTGACATTAGCTGGGACCTGGCTTAAGGAACTGAATTCTGCCCACCAGCTACCCCCGACAGGAGATGAGACTTGCACAACAGCTGTGTTCCCAGGCCTAGCTGCCCTTTTGCTGCTCCCACCAAAAGGGATATGACACTTCCCTGATTGAATTACCTGGGCTCTGCAGGAATTTGAACAAAGCCCTGTCCTGACTCAGGCAAATGTTTTATTATGGGGCCGTAAAAAGTGGCTTCCTCCTGGAAGTAAAGGGGAGGAGCACTGCCTCTGAGAGCAAGCTGGCTTGGCAGAACTGGAAAAACCAGAAATTCAACCTTGTGCTGGGGGGAAACCACACCCCTGTAGCCAGAATATGGTTTTAGAAAAAGATGAATAACTCATAGAGCGGACTTGTGAAAATTATTTAAATGATACCATAATTCTTGTGATTTTTCTGCCCACATTTTAAGAGGTTTTTAGAACCGGTGGCATGATCTGGGGGCAAACTAGCAGTTAAGAGGGTATTACTTATAATGTATGTATGTTAAAAATCTGACACTTCATCAATTAATGTCCATACTCCTTGCACACATGTGTGTAAATTTGGGTTAATGTCCGATATTGCGAAACCAGTTAAAAAGTGCAAATGTCGCCATTTCTGAATGCAAGCTCCCAGGAAGAGCAGATTTGGACAGGGTATACCTCCTGTGATATGTGATGGGTGCATGTAATTTTAAACAAATGTGTACCTGTGCAAATATGTCTTTTGGGTCAAAATATAGATTGTGTGTAATTTGACAGGGGTGGGTTCTCTGTATCATAAACAGACCTCATCATGATGACACTTCATTTCATTCCCCCAATCAAGTGGAAGCGGATGAAGTGGCCAATGACAAGTGGAGAGGGGTAGAGCTTAGTGATGCTGCACACACACCCATTTTCAAAACACATAAAAGCAGACAGTCAGGACAGATGGGGACCTTCAAATCCATTTGCTGCGGGACGCTCTGCCGGGAAAATCCATACTTTACCTCCATCAATCTCTAGAGAAAGCTGTGCAGAAAGATCCAGACTTCAAATCTATCAATATCCAGAACCAGAGGCAGAGAGAGCTGACCCAGATCACTGTGAAGTGCAGAGACCAGACCAGAGTCCAGTCTAAAACCTGACCAGATCCGTGGCGAGGCCCATTTATTTCAGAAATATATTGTGAGTACCTAGCAGACTGTGAAGAACCAATCTCCTAGTTAAAATAATATAATTCAATCTATTTTAATCTAAGTAGAACTGCCTCCTAACTGTCACCTGTCATTTGTAAAGCTGTCACCTGTCATTTTCTAGTTGCTAGCTGTCACTTGTCTTTTTGAATTTTAACATTCCAAATCCGAAAAACTACCTTTATTTAATCGCTCATATCTCCGTGACCGTTTGTGCTAGAGACTTGCAGTAACTTTCCTCTGAAAGCTGGGAATCGTGGCTTTCCTACGAACCTAGAAACGCATTCCTACCCCCGATACTTTTGCCGCAATCGCGAAAAATGCACTCGCGAATTTGCCACGATTTGCAAAATTTCTTCACGTGTGAAAACAGCAGTTTTCTTGCTTTCAGTTGCCAAAAATTCATTTAACCTGCTAGTTACTCCTAGATCCTTGCTAAAGTGAGCCTGAACTCATCCCAAGTATATTTCACTCACCCTGAACCTCTAGAGGGAATTAAAAGCATTTTAGCATATTTTTCACTTCATTGCCAGCACATATAAAAGCATTTGGGCCTGTGTTGTAAACTTCTGTAGTCTAAGCTTGCTGGGGTGAACTGAATTACAGTTGATTGCATTTCTGAGAACTGTGTGCTTTCCTTCCATTTCCTTGCATTGCATAAAGGGGGGAGGGGATAGCCAGAGAAAAGTGATTACATTGTTTTGTTGAACGCATGTGGAGGATTTTCTGTACTGCATTTTCATTCCACCTTGCATCCATTTGAAACCATAAAGTATTGTTACTATCTTATCCATCCTATAACCACTCATCATTGATTATAAAGAAATGTGCTAGTGCCAGACTATCCATTATTGATTAATGCTCAGATTCAGTGTGATATTCAATTATTAAATTATTATAAAGTGTGATATATATATATCTATTGTTTAAATTATCAAATAAACCTTTTAACTTGCAAAACAGAACTACTTCTTGGCTCAGTGGGGTCAGGGGGATTCAAAGAGAGGGGTGTTATATAGGGGTAGTCATCCAGAACGCATGAACTGGACATAAAGATATATCAATAAGGGTTTCCATTCAGTATCCCAGACTAGGCATTGACTTAGCTGTAGTGTTGAATTGAATCCTCTTACAGGGCGCACACACACAACCAATGTTTACCCTTATTTCCCCTCTTGCTTTACACCCCAAATGTTCACTCATGTGAACCCAAAGTGCTCCGATGTGGTGGTCCATGAAGTTGTCCTGCACAGCTGGGTCAAGGCACCACGCGATGACCAGAGGGACTTTTAACCAATATGGCATTCACAAACCTCTTTTTCAACATGCGCAGACAACTGGTGCCCACAGTGTGGTACTGCAGCTGAGTGCTGCAGACGGAAGACCCCTAAACGTCTCAGAAAGCCTGGGCTCCTGGCTGGCTCACCAAATTTGTGGGGGCGGGACACTTAAACACCTTACCCCAAGCAGGCCCACCACTTGGGTAACAAGTGCACGTTTTGTACGTAAACAACATTTAATATACAATTATCCGGTGGGCCTTTAGATGGTGCTGTAGAACCAAACTAATCCAAGTCTCAAAAAACCACATCTGTGTACATCTTATAAGTTTTTGCAACAGTTAAAATACATAGATAATTTATTACAATCCACCCCGATGTGTGATTGGACAAAAACCTCCAAAGAAATCCCATCTTTCTCCAAATCTTACACTCTTATTGGTAGCCGTTTATCTTAACTACCATCTTCAGCTGATGTGTAGAACAAACCTTCTAGGATTTGTACATGGTAGGTCAGAACATCATTCAGGTAAACAATTTTATGCAAACATAATTCATTGCTAGCAATAAATGGTGGAAGTCCTTTTAACATTAACTTTCATTTGAACATGGTTTGCATACATATTTCAATCGTTATGAAGAAGGCTGTGTAAACATGTTCTCTTTGAATTAGCGATTGCTATCTCATTTCTCAGGTTACTGGTCCTATTGGAACATTCTAGTCTAAATATTGCACAAAACACATCTGAGAATACAACTGAAACTCATGGGTTTCAATTAAGTTAGCCTGGGGCATTGACTCACCCCATGTTTTACTGCTGGCCGAAAAACAAATAGTGAAACCCCTCTGTCAAGCTCCAATGCATTCAGGAGATTACATCGGCCGTCTGTGATACTTATCAGACCATAAAACCCATGGCTGTCTCCTTCAGCTGAGCTGAGCACAAAGGTTGAAGTTGCTTATTTACCAATCCTCTGGCCTCTGAAATCCTGCAGAATCAGTTTCTCAAAGGTCAAAGTTCACTCGGCAAACAGCCCTGACTGCCATGTTCTAATCCATTTGTAAAAAGCCCACTACATATAGTTTAAAAAAATCCCAACGTATTTGTATCAGTGTGCATGCATGTTAATAACGGTCATATTTTCTTCAGAGTGGGCTTTCTATGACCAGTCCTCTTTCTTGCATGCACATGAAAAACCTTCCTCGTCTCTCAGTTTCCACATATTTGAGAGCACCCATGTGTGAATTGTGTTTATGCTGCATTTGGTGGTTTTAACATTTTATCTTCTGTGCATGTGCAAGCAAATATGTATTAGTTCTAATCAAAAGTAACACTTAAGTAACAGGTCCCATCCATAACTAACTACATTGAATACATATGAGGTTGCAACATTGCACTAAGTTCACTGCACGCCCAATCATCAATATGGCATGTGCAACATTAACCCCCCTTGCTTGTGGGGACCTTTCCTCACCACCCAAACACATCACACTCCTCTCCCTGAACCCTGTCTCCAAGTACCCCGTCATGCATATTTCCCTTCTTTTGCACGTCAGCCTCTGAAAACACATTTATATACTTGCTTCAGTGCACACGGTATTGCCACATACATATACAGGGTCATCTACTGAATACATTCACAGCTGGGCAGTCCTGTCTCCTGAATTGACTCGCCATCTGGGCAGTTAATTTTGCATCTCTTCGGCTCTGTATTATGAATTAATTCTGCATTTGGGTGGTTCTGTATTTGGATTAATTTTGCACCAAGGCAGTTCTGTACTTTGTGCTAATTTTGCATCTAGTCATTTCTGTATTTTGAATTGCATTGGCACCTGGGCAGTCTTGCATTTGGAATGAATTGTGCATCAGTGCTGCTCTGTATTAATACTGCATTTGGGTTTAGTTTAGTTAAGTTTATTACTTGTATTGCGCACCAAACCCAAAGGTAGTCGGGCGCATCGCAAAAGTTTACTCACAGCTTGGTTGTACATAAGACATTACAGTTGTAGTGTATTATATAAAGTCAAAAAACATTACAGTAAACACATTATTACAGTAAACACAATGCTTGTGATTGCACAAAGAATATATATACACAATATGAGCTTTATACAAGATTTTACAATGGGCATACCGAGAGAAGTAAAGGAAGGTAAATGCTAGTAGAATGGACTAAGGCCAGATTCTCAATTAGCCGTCAGAAACTTTGAGCATTTTTATAAGGTTGTGGCGAAATTTTGTGTATGATGGTTCTAGTCTGAGTGGAGTGGGGAGTGAATTCCATAGTTGGGTAGCCTTAACCTGGAAGCGGTTTCCTCCCACTCTGGCAAGATTGAATCTAGGGGTCAAGAGGCAGTTAGTATTGGAATGTCTGGTTAATCTTGTGTCAGGTTTAGTAATGATTCTATCCACAAGATAGCGAGGGGCTACTTTGTTTACACATTTATGAGTAAGGGAGGCGACTAAGTTTTATTTTGTCCATTATGGACAGCCAGTTATTAGCTCTTCTAGTGTCTGAAATATCATCTCTCCTGGCAATTCCAAGCGCAGCTCTAAGGGCGTTATTTTGCAGGAGTTGGATTCTCTTGGTGGTTTGCTTGCTCGCTCCAATGTACATAGCATTACAGTAATCAAGTCTTGCTAATATGAGAGCTCTAGCAAGGGTGATACAGCTGTTGGAGAGGAAGGCTCTGCCGGCTCGGATTAATTTGCATGTGTAGGCTGTGGCCGAGGCCAGCCTTATTTACCCGTTTGTTAAACGTTAAGGCAGAATCCAAGTAAAACCCTAGTGTTTTTACCTCCTTAGCAGTTGTGATAATGTTATTGTCGACGCTGAAGGCAGAATATTTTGGACTTTGAGAGAAGATTGTGTACCCAGGGTGATCTCTGTCTGGTCATCATTCAGGCATAGTCCATGGGAGGCCCTCAATGTCTGGATGATGAGGTAAACCTTATTCACCAAGGCCAAATCCTTTTCATAATCACCAGTAATTGGTAGGAGGATCTGCGTATCATCTGCATAGTTCGTGTAGGTGATACCCAGATGATCCAAATCATCGAAAAGGGGCTTAGTGAAGATGTTATATAAGGAGGGTGAGACACAAGAACCCTGGGGAACACCGCACATGATAGGGATAGGGTCAGCTGATGCAATGGGAGAGAATACTCTGTTGGTACAGTCACTGAGAAAGGATTGTATCCAAGCAATGGCTTCTGCGGAGTGTGCTGCCAAGTCCAGGTGGCTGCACAGGACCTGGTGATCGACCAGGTTGAAGGCAGCTGATAAGTCCAGGAGCAAGAGGAGAGCTAGGTCACCCTTGTCCCTTAGGTCATCAATATGGGCCTTCAAGTCAATTAGCGCAGTTTCAGTCCCGTGTTGAGGCTGGAAGCCTGATTGTCTAGATCCTAGCAAATGATTAGATTCCAAATGTTTTTGAATTTGTAGATAAGCCATTTTATCTATGATTTTCAGAAGGAATGGAACCGTGGTAATAGGTCGGTAATTGGTGGGAATTAGCTGGTCTAAAGTTTGTTTCTTTAGTAGGGGGAGCACCCAGGATTCCTTAAGGTTAGTGGGGATGGAGTTAGTCCTGAATGATGCGTTAATCAATTTGGTGATAAAAGGTGACAGTTCTCTGGCTGCGTCCTTTATGAGTTGGGCAGGGCATTGATTACCATGACAATTAGAGGGTTTGAGTGAGAGTATTGTCTTTTCTGTTTCGGGAATAGTAACTTTTGAGAATTTGAATCAAGGTAATGTGTCGGAGATAGTGGGACTGGTTGAGGTAGTATTATTGGGCAAGTTGGGTGATGGTGAGGCTTTTTTATTATTAATTTTTATTTGAAGGGTCGCGACTTTGCCTGTCAATGCTTGTTGGATATTCGAGCACCAAGGTTTATCCTTAATGCAGTTGTCAGGTATAGGTATAGGTGCTTCAAGTTCTTTGAGGATAACAGAGTTCCTTAGTGCTAGAGTTAGCTTGGGCTATTCTTGTGTTGTAGGATTCGCGTTTGGCTAGGAGAATTTCTTTTTTGTAGAGGGCAGAAATGGCACTCAGATTCATTTTATTTTCTTCGGATGGATGAGATTTCCATAGAGACTGGCAAGATCTTTTTTTAGTGCGAAGGGTTTTTAAATAGGGAGTGTACCAAGAGTTGAGGTGAGCCTTGGGTTTACTTTTTCTGAGTTTAAGTGGCGCAATTGTATCTAGGGAAGTGGTCATAATATTGTTAAATTCTTTGATCAGGGCATCTGGTCCCAGGTTTTCTGGGAGGGCATTCAGGGTGGGTAAAATGAGAGGGAGTAGTTTGTCACAAGTGAGTTTTTTTTTTTATTGCGAGTAGGGACTGGGGGAGCTGGTACAGCAGGCAGGGCAATAGTTTTACCAGTGTTGAGGGTGAAAGTTATAAGATGATGGTCTTACCATATCACAGGTGAGTTGGAAGAGATAGTCGCATTACAGTTCTAGTCCGCTATCCAATCCAGGGTTCTTCCTTTTGAATGTGAAGGGTCGAGTACTTTTTGGGTGAAACCTTGTTCTGTGAGGATATTTGCCACAGTAGATGCATGTGCATCTTTTGGGTCGTTGTATCCTAAGTTAAAGTCTCCTAGTAGAATGACTTGAGAGGAATTTTTTTAATTATTTGATATGATATTAGATAAATCATCTTCAAAAGTTCCAATAGAGTTTGGTGGCCTGTATATTAGATGAATTGTAAGAGTTCGGGTACTATTTAGGTTAGGTTTGGCTGATAAGTTCTCACAGGAGTTAGTATCCATGTGAGGTATAAATCTGATTGGTAGGTTGTCTTTTGCAATCAGTGCAATGCCTCCTCCTCGTGCCTCAGTTCTGTCTGATCTTAGGATGGTGTAGCCTTTAGGGATAGCTAATGACAGTGCTGTGCCTGCAGTGGCTTGCAGCCAGGATTCAGTGACTGCTAATAGGTCTAGTTGTTCTAGCTGTATAATCTCCGATATCTCAATGGCATGGGTGACCAGGGATCTAGCGTTTATTAAGGCTCTGTTGAGAGTATGGCAGGGTGAGCCAGCTGGAGATGAGCTCTGTGTTGTTTGAGGTAGGTTGCCTTTGGCTTTATGGGTATCGGTGACGGGTAAAGGATGGGATCTATTGTTCCTAGGTGCTAATGTTCTGGAAGGCGGTTCATACAATTTAGACAGTCTTGCGCAGAGTCTACTATTTCTGTCAGAAGTCGTGCAAGGTTGTGATAACAGTAGTTCTTGCATGATTAATTTAGAAGGTCTTTCTGCGTTTATACTAGGTGGGTATGATGCTAGTATAATAGTGGGGGGATGTTAGTTTACGAATATATTTACTAAGAAAGTGGTGGCTAGAGCAAGAATAAGGCAGGTCCATGGGCTCCTAGTGGTGTGTATTTTGGGAGTGCTAAAGGTAGGTTGGGCCAGGCGTAGGCACAATATATCAGAGGACACAGTCAGATGGTTGGGAGTGTTGGACTGGCGCTAGGGCTAGGTTAGGGCATTTAATACTGATTAATACTAGTAGCGTTAGTTGAGTCACAGTATAATCTAAAGTTGGGCCAGCACGCCTAGTCTAAGATGCAGTGATATTAGGTAACACATTAGCGGTACAGTGCCCTGTGGCAACACCTAAGTTTGAATCAACACTTCTAGACCAAAGTACAAGGCGCTTGGGAGGCACTTAGCAATACAGTGCCCTATGGCAACATCTGGGTTTGAGTCAGCATTTCTAGATCAAATACAATGGGAGACACTAACTGGTAGTTGATAAGCTGGCAAAGACACTCTAAACATTGGGGATACTAGCATGCTGAGCATAAAATGTCATGGCCACTAAATTCGATTTTGGTGCAGGTTTTCAAAAAACACTCTAGCTAGGTTGTACTCAGTGCAGGCATCTGGTGCGGTTGTCACATTAATTAAGGCAAAAGGAGGGCTAATAGAACTGTGAGTAAGGTACTCTATGCTGGTGCAGGGTTATGGGCACAGTTATACTCTGTCTATAATTAGCTAACAGATGGCTGCTATTCAATGCAGGAAACAGGGTCGTTCACGTTCAGTAGTGTAACGGGCCAGTAAGTGAACCATAAGGCAGGCTAGGTGTAGAAGTCAAAGCAGGCAGTAGTATGTGGGAGTCCCAGTGTAGTAACTTAGGCTAGCATGTGAGAGCAGTTGAATGACACCAGGATGCGGAATACATGGTAGGTAATGTGGTACAGTCCAAACTATGCATGCAGGCTAGCTTAGTGGCGGGCGAAGTTAAGACAACACACATAATTATGCAATACCTTAGGGTGTGATGTTACAGTGTTCATGTAGTGCCTTTTAAATGTACCTTGTGTGGGCAATTCAGCTGGCAGAGTAACTGGCCGACGGCTGGGAAGGCGTGGACAGGCAGGGACAGGATAGTATGCCTTTGTGCAGGCCTTGGTGCAGAAGCCGGCTACACCTCACGGCTTGCGGATTGGCTTCTAATAAGGCAGGTGACCCAATTAGGCAGGGCGGCAGCATGGAGGTGCTTGTTGCAGGAAATAGGTCTGCTGATGGTGTCGGTCGGCCATCTTGGAATGGCAGCAGCAGGGTAACGAAATATGGCACTGATTCAAAGCCAGCAAGGTAACGCTGGGTAGCGAGCGTTGTGGATCAAAAGGGAGAAATCTTGCGGTTTGTCACGCAGAGCGCATTAAAGAGGCACTTTCATTTCGAATTGCAGCGAATACTTGGTGGATGAGGGTGAGCCCACGGGCTTAACTCTGTAAGAGGGGAGAAGCTCCTACTTCTCACCCATGGGGCGATGCACTGCTCCAGCAGTGTTTGGGGGCTCCTGCTCCCTCGGTGCCTGATGGATCTGTATTTGGATTAATAGTGCACCTGGGCAGTTCTGTACTTTGTATTAATTTTTTAATTCGGGCAGTTCTGTATTCTGAATTGACCAGGCACACCTGTGAAGTCTTACATTTCACATTTCAATCAATATTGCTCTGGGCAGTACTGTACTCCGAATATAATTTTGCATTTGGGCAATGCTGCATTTGCAACAGGCTAGTGTATCAAATTAATTGGGCAGCTCCAAATATTTATTTAATTTTGCATCTTGGTAATGGAGCATCTGAATCGACTTGGCACCTGGGCAGTCTTGTATCTGATTTAAGTACCCCACTGGGCAGCTCTGTATTTTGAAATAACTTTGCATTTTGTACTTCTGTATTTTGAACTGACGTGGCATCTTTGCAGACCTGTACACTAAATTAATTCTGCATCAGGGGTGTTCTGTAATATGAATTAGTTTTGCAGCCGAGTAGTACTGCACTTGGGTGGACTCCCTGCTTCCCCCCTTCTCCAATAACACTGATCTCTAGACCCCGCTCTACCACTGCATTTCTGAACCCAAGCGTACCAACTCAACTTATTTTTTGTTCAAAGCACGGGCCCAGCTCGAGTGCAGCGGAGCACTGTACAGAGTGTGGCTAACCCGCATTTGGGCTGCCATCTTTTAACAGTAGCACAGTACTGGGAGGTTTGTGTGTTGGTATGTGCGGTCATCGGAATTAGTCCTTGGTCAGATGTTGGAACAGCCATGTTTTGAGAGATTTGCGAAATTGGAGAATGGTGGTGTCATTCCAAAATGACACTGGAATGGAGTTCCACAGGTGGGTGCATGACAAGAGCAGGATTGTTTGCAGGTCCTTTCTTTGCAGACGAGTTGTGATACAAGCCAGTTGGTCGATTTTCTGTACGAGGAGCGTGTGCCACCAGATATGTGGAGCTTAGCCACCGGTACACTGGTGTACTCATGACTGCTTTGTAGATGATGTATGCAGTCTTGAACAGTATTCTGGCTTAGAGTGGAAGTTAATGTAGTTTGCGTAATTCAGTAACATTTCTGGGTTCCTGTAACAAGACATAGTGGACAGCTTTTAGGGGAGGCAAGTTAGCAGCTGGGAGCCCTGTCAGGAGAGCATCCCACCCTCCCCCCACCCCCCAATGTGCAAGACCACAAGGGCCTGCACTATGGCCTAGAAGTCTTGTGCGGGGATGTAAGGTTTGAATTTTCAAAATGTAGAGATTCTGAGACAGGCTATTTGGGCCATCTTGGCTATGTGTTTCTGGAAGGACAGGCTGCTGTCAATGATGAAACCTAAGGGTTTGGCAGAATCAGAGTTGTGGATCAAATGCTTCTAGGTGCATATCATTGAGCCATTGTTGGACAAGTTCTTTTTTTAGCAGGTGGACCAATGAGGATGAATTCAGTCTTGGATGGGTTTAGTTTGAGGTAGGCAGTCAACATCCTGGACTGGATGATAGCTAGGTAATTACAAAGGCACATTATGTCCTGGACGCTATTTACTCATGTACAACCGAGTATCATCCATGTATTGGTGGATGGCTAAATTGACCAGCTCCTCCCCTGAAACTACTGTCCAATATCAAACAATCGGTTGATAGCCAAACTACTGGATCACACAGCATATTCTCAACTCTCACTCTACACAGAATCAGACACCCTCCACGACTCTGGCCAATGTGGCTTCAGACCTCTGCATGGAACTGAACCCTCTCTCGTCTTCATTTGGAAAGCCTTGAAAAGAACTGCAGACTCAGAAGGATGTGCTACCCTCATCCTGCTTGACCTCTAGGCTTCATTGGATACCATCAAACACTCCACCCTCATAGAATGATTGCACTCCCTCGATATCCAATATCTGGCCTTGAGTTGGATCTCATCTTTCCTCTCCAACCACTCACAAATCACCATCCTACCTCCCTTCTCATAAGCCACCCACCCAGTCTCTCAGGGGGTCCCTCAAGGTGCCTCTCTTCCCCCCCCCCCCACCCTTCAATCTCTGCCTCCACCCCCTCCCGGCGCTCATCTGCTCCCACAACCTTACCTGCTACAACTATGCCGATGACTCCGATCATTTTCAAGATCTCAAGCTCCACCTCCTCCCCGCTCCCCGGCCTGGCTGCATATCAGAAATTGACCAACGGATGACAAACCACCATCTCCTACTCAACCCAGGCAAAAACTGAATTCTGATGTGCGGCAAAACCGCTCTCCTCCCCCAACCCACCCCATAGCCTCTTTCACTGGGTCCCCCACCTACAGCTTCACCCACAGTAAAGTACCTAGGATGCACCGTTAGCTCGGACCTCTCCCGCCACAGCAACACGGTCTCCAGTTCCTGCCACTACCACCGACACATCCTGAGTCACATCTTCCCATATCTCTCCTTTCGTCACAGAGTCCCGGCAATCATGACCATCATCCTCTCACAAGTAGACTATGCCAACTCTCTACGTAGGTGCCCCCTCGTAACAGTTCAACAAGCTCCAAAGGATACAACTCATCTGCAGGTCTCGTTCTCACCCTCCCACCGAGGGAGCACATCACTGCTGCACTCCACTGACTTCCCATCACCTGAAGGGCCACGTTCAAATCCAGGTGTATCACCCACCGTGCCGTCCACAAGGAAGGCTCTGAATTCCTCCAAAATAAACTCTCCCCCTACCAACTTAACTGAACCAAGAGATCTGGCAATGCTCGGCTTATGGGGATTCCCCCTTTCAATACCAACAGATTAGGAGGAACTTCTCTCTTAGTCCGGTCACTGACCATCTGGAATTCCCTCCCGCTCAACCTCTGCCTTCAGGAGAACCAGTATTCTGGAAAGCCCTTAAAACCTGCCTCTTCCCACCTTCTCCCTGACCCCAGTCTCTCTCCCATGGTCTCCCCCCCCCACCCTTCCAGGCTGTCGATCAAGGGCAGATATCTTCAAGGACGGAGCATCCAATTGCCTCACCAGCCTAAGGTGGTGCAGTGGAAGAGTTACATCTCTACTGGGCTCCAACATCACAGCCAGTCTAACAGTACATGAACTCAAGTTGTATTTTTTTCCAGGCAGTCAATGTGGAGTAGGAAATGTATCGAACTTGGACAGATTGTTGGCGGTAGGAAATACATTGTACCTGGAGGGATTGTTGGGGACAGGGAAAGTGTTAAAACTATATGTGTTTTGGTAGCAAACAATGTGCTGCTCTTAGAGGCCTACTGGGGCAGGCTATGCATTGCACTAAGATGAACCTCAGGGGTGGGCAATGAGGGGCACTTTGAGAACTGTTAAGGACTATTCCATTATGTCAATTTAAGCCAGGCTGTTATGCAACAGTGCTCTGGCATGGCACCCTACCCTGCCTACTATGGATAGGTAAGCGGCAGTATCATACTAGAAGAAATGTGCAGATAACCCTGCTCCTCACTCCGAACTGTGAGGGTTAGACCGTGCATTGCACCAGGAGGGATCATGGAGGTTGGGCCTTCTTCACACCCTTTAGAATGGAAAGGGTTCTACCATGTGTCACACTAAGGGGCACAGTGTAGAACTGTGTTTATAAGCACAATTAACATACAATCCACCAAATACTCTACTCCAAGGGAGGGAAGACTGTAGCGAGTGCCAAGATCCTTGCTGAACGTCGAACGTAGCTAGAGCACCGCGGCATCAGGGGAGTTGCTAGGTCTGGAAAAGACCTGGGGCTATGCTGATGTCGGAACTGTTGGGACTGGGGGCTAGCTAGTCTTTTGGCTGTAGGGAACTGTTGGGACTGGGGGCTAGCTAGTCTTTTGGCTGTAGCTCCTGAGATTCTATCCGGGGCTACAACCAAAAGATCAGGGGCTATAGCCCCCTTAGCGCCCCCCCCCTAGCAACGCCCCTGCACGGCATTCAATAGTTACAGCCAATGCTTTCTAAAACGGTGCTCTCCATACTTATGGAACTTGAGCCAAGGGCACTGCCACAGACCTGCATGCATTTGACATACACCACTCAAAAACCCTTGGCACATCACCTCCGTCATACGAATGCAGCTATTGTGCACAACAAAAAATTATATATAGCTGCAGACATACCATCTCTCTCTCGCCAACCCTCTAAACAGCCTCTCACCACACATGCCAGTTCGACATGGGTGGCTCGCAGTCATTTGGCCCCACCTTTCATAGCGCGCACTGGCTACGCATGCTAGCACTTCTAGTTTTTCCCATACCTGGAGTTCGGTCCCCTCCCTCCCACCACGGGCGTTCGACCTACAAGGCGTTGGGACCAGATTAATGGTGAAAGGCGCTATAAAAGTGATATAATAAAATACCGGCGTGATTTATTCACCTGTCACTATGAACAGAATGGCTATCGTTTCTTTCAGTAACCTATACCTGTTCCAATCCTGCAAATAGCACCTTGAAGCTTCAGGGTTTAGAGTGCTCTATAAATGCGAAAATAAAAATAAATCCATCTAAGAACTCTGGGTGTAGTCCATCTCCTATGGTATCAGCATTTTTATTTAAGTTGCTGAGCCCCTCCCTACCTTGTGGTCATGTGGGGGTTGGCTTGGTTCCCATGGGGACTGTCCCCGGTTTGGGGTGAGCGGAGGTGCACACCATTGTTTGGACCAAGGCGGGAAATCAGGGGCTGCATATACAAAAATGTGATCAAGCTATTACATAAGAAACCACTGCACAGTCACGTTTAAAACAAAATCTGTTCGAATACTGCCCTTGACTACTTCTGGTAAAACGTTTTCCATAATGCATGCAACAGCGGTCCAAAATAAACCATCTGTGGCATTAATCAACCGTAGCCACGAAGCTAAACGCTAGGCAACCTCGCTAGAAATGCTTTCCAAAAACCACACTGCAGTTCTGGCCACGTCACACGATAATCGGGATCTGATGCTTACTCGTTGAAAACAAAAGACAAGGAAGCTTAATACGTGATGGTGCTGCCATCTTCAGGCAAAAACGAATATGCCAGGCTACAAGAAAAAAAAATGAATAACCTTCAAAATGAAATCTAAAATGATTACATTCTTAATTCAGAGCTACATTAAAAAAAAAAAACACACAAGAACACATGTTGCTAAAAGGACGAAGCTTCACAGAAGTAACTGAAACATGTTTTATTTTTTAATTAATATTTAGTGATACATAATATCACTGATGACAACACCAATTACATTGTATATAACAGACTACATCAATAATGGGATTAGACATAACATGATTAATAAGTTAACTCATAAAAACTTTGATTTTCTTGATAACAATTTAGGCCATGAACTTGGCCATGATGAAGGCTGTGGTCACTGGCAATCACCAAACAACATAGCTAGTGGCGATTAGTGTTGCAAAATGCAAATATATGCATGGTTAAAAGCCATGCCTAGTGGCCCGACACCGTTTTAAAATATACAGTGGCCAACGTTGAAAGCTGTAGTTAGTGGCCATAGCTAAAGGCCATAGCTAGTGGCCATGAATATGTTAGAATATACAGTCCGCATTGTTATTCCAAAGATTTATTCCACGCATGGCCAGTGGCCATAGCCTTCGGCCATCCCCACTGCCCATTTTATAACACTACCAGACCACTAGCCATGGCCTTTGGCCATGGACATTGGGCACGGTCACTCTATAGTTTAAAAGACTTGTAACCCATCACTCAAAGACGTTCATCAATCCCAAACTGATGGACCTGTTTTGACAGTGATATTGTTATGTATAAAATATTGCAGGCTTTGAGAACTCACAATGTTTTTAGGCAATGTGCAGTGAGAATAAATGATTTGCTGAGGATTACACACTTTCGTTAAGCAGCGTGCTACATGCCCCTTGTTTTATGCCTGCCCTCTTGGTGACTGTTGTGATACATCGCACAACCCCAACTAACATATTTAAAGAAGCACTAAAGAGAAAAAAATTAACAGCTGCAAGAATAACATATGCCCAAGTGCTTTTGCCCCAATAGCGAAAATCAAAAGCTGGCACCCATGAATATACACACAGTAAGTGAACATATATTTTAAAATGAAATATACAAATGTAGTTCGATTGACCTTCTCCTTAGAAGAAAGTGTGCAAGACAAAATAGCATTTGACTTTAAAAAAAAAAGTAATGAACACCAGAAAAATAACCCGAGAGGAAATCTTCCAATACAAATGCTGGCAAAGTATAAAAGATGCTCACATTGTAAACCCATCAATCTGTCATGAAATATTCCCTGGAAAACAAAATCCCATTATGAAACAAGTGCTTGTGATCTTGTGGCTCAGCGCCTGCACTGGGAACATGACCCGAGTAAAATCCTGGTAGCCAAATACTTGAGCAAGGTTGCCAACCTCAAAAAACCCAAGGGGGTTGCATCTGCACTCTGAAACAAAGTTATGCTGTCCACGCACACATTTGTCCTTTACTTGAGCTCTAAAAAGCATCCACAATCAGAATAATTCAGGATTGAAAACGCTCTTTCCCCAAATAGTGGGCAAATCGTCAAAAAAATAAAGATTTGGTCGCCGATCCATGTAGTAACCGGCACTGACCTTGCTGAGCGCCAAAGCAGAATTTCCCTGCTTCGCTTCAAAGCAAGGAAGGGGCGGGCCGTTTCTCTAAGTGGTCTTGTAACTGTGGCTCATTTAGCATGCAACATGCCCTGAGGGGGCTGGCCCCTCCCTTCCTTCCTTCCTTTGAAGCTAAGCAGGGACTGTCCTGGTTACAGCATGGATGGGAGACCTGGAAGACTATCATGTCACCAGCCATGGCTTTCACCTCCAGACATCACTATAGCTGTAAAACTATATCTTCAAAAAACACAAACAAAACTAACTGTGGTTACAGAAGTACACATACCATCAGCTATCTGTAGTCCTTTACAGCCTCGGATATCAGAAAACGTGCTGCGAATATCAGAAAACCGGATGGAAAGAAATAAAAGTGTTAGTTACTTTCCTGTAACTGTATTTGTCCAGCAATGGTATCTTTCATAGATTCACATGCTTGAATATTACCCGACTTCAGACTGGGATTCCTTGGTGATAAAAATAATTATTAAAATGTTTAAATATACACACATTGCTACATAGAAATGCATGTACATAGTCCATTATGGCCGATGAGCCATTCTATTGTGTAGGCCCTCCACCTCAATTTGGTCCTTTATAATGCCAACCAATGAGGTGGCAGGGCTTAAGCTCCACCCTCAGCAGCCATCTTCAGATTTTTAACCGAAGGAAATACAGTTTGATGGGTGCTGAGCGTAGAAGCAGCCTCTTAGGTGAGGCGGGTGGGCGCATGTGAATCTATGAAAGATACCAATGCTGGAGAAATACAGTCACAGGTAAGTAAATGACTTCTCCAGCATTGGATCTTTCATAGATTCAGATGCTTGAATAGAATACCAAGCAGTTAAAAACATGCCACCATCAATATACATATATGCATAAATACAGAACAAACATTGCTGATCAAACCTTTACCATGCAGCAACACAACGGTTACATACTCGGGGAAAGGTGGGAAAAGGAGGCTGGTCCTACCTTATGCAAAGGGGTGGCAGAGCACTGCCTGTCCAACTGCAGTTTCTTTGTTGGTATCTTCAGCCAGGCAATAGTTTTTAGCAAACGTGTGCAGAGTGCTCCACATGGCGGCTCTGCAAATGTCCTTCAAGGCCACCCCTGCGTGGAACGCTGTTGACGCCGCTCTCCCTCTGGTGAAGTGTGCTGAGGGTGGTTTGGGAAGGGGGTCACCTTTTGTTAGATGGCTGTGGGTGATGCAAGAAGAGACCCAGCGTGCCAACCTTGTTTGGAAATATGCTGGCCCTTTGTATGGCCAGAGAAGGTGATGAACAGTCTATTTGAAGAACGGAACTCTCAAGTCCTTTGCAAATAGAACTTTAAAACTCTTGCTATGTCCAGGGAACGCAATGTTAGATCTGCTTGCGAAGAATGATTCTGGAAGAAAGTTGGTAAGACAATGCGTTCTGTGAGCATCATTTCCGATACTACTTTTGGGAGGAACCTAGGATGTGGTCTCAAAATGGCACAGTCCTTATCGAACAAGATAAAGGAAGGTTCAGATGATAAGGCTTGTAACTCACTGCTCCACCTGGCCGAAGTAATGGCCATCAAGAAAGCCATTTTCCATGACAAGAATTTTATGTTGCACCTGTGAATGGGCTCGTAAGGCGGTTCCATGAGGACTGTAAGCACAGTGTTCAAGCTTCAGGTTGGAACCGGCATGGGCGTAGGCAGATATGTACGCAAAAGTCCTTTCAGGCAGACCTTAACGGCCGGAAGGGAGAGTAAGGACTGAGTCTCCGGGGCTGTCGTGTATGCCGCAATGGCTGACAGGTGGACCTTGATCGAAGACAGTGAAAGACCTGCTTTGGCTAAGTGCAATAAGTAGGGAAGTACTTGCTCAACCGAGGCGATGAGAGGATCAATATCATATGTCTCACAACATTTGGAAAAATGAGTCCATTTCCTAGTGTAAGTGATGCGTGTAGAAGGAGCCATTGAGGCTCTGATTATGTCCCAGCACTCCGTAGGCAGATTGAGATTGATCAGCTTACGCTGCTCTGGAACCAGGCCTTGAGAGACAGACTTGCTGGATCGTGATGAGGACCTTGTGGTTCTGTTGCGTCAATAGATACTGATGCGCTTCGAGGCGAATCGGGGGCCATCGGGACAGGTGCTGTAGGCTCGAGTACCAGATCTGCCGTGCCCAGTCCGGTGCAATTAGGATCATAGCATAATATCCTGGGATTGGGGGGAAAGGGGAGAGGGGGTGCATATAGGAATTTCCCCATCCAAACCACTGAGAACGCGTCTCCTACTGACTGGCTCTCTGGAGGCAAACATTTTGAATTTCTCGTTGGCACTGTTGGCAAAAAGATCGAGCTGTGGATGGGCCCATAAGACGAAGATCCGTTGGGCTTCCTTCTCGTCCAGCTCCCACTCATGTGAGGACGTGTAGTCTCTGCTTAGTTTGTCCGCTAGGATATTGTCCACCCTCGGAAGGTGTTCCACTTTGATTTGGACTCAGTGGTGCAATGCCCAAGCCCATAGTAGTTGAGATTCTCGAGATAAGATCTGACCTTGTGCCTCCTTGCTTGTTTGTGTAGTGCATGGAGGTCGTGTTGTCGGTCTGTACAGTGAGTACCTATCCTGCCACTACCGGAAGGAAAGCTTTCAGTGCCCACCGTATGGCCCTGAGAGCCAACACATTGATGTGGAGTTGGGACTCCTGGGTTGACCAAGAGCCCTTGGTTTGTAGGTCCGCAAGATGAGCGGCCCATCCCGAAAGAGATGCATTCGTCCTCAAAAGAAGGGTCGAGGTTGGTGCCTGAAACTGCATTCCTTGTAAAAGGTTCTGCGGAGCATTCCACCATCGAAGAGCTTTCTGTAGCGCCGTTGGAATCTGGACGATGTCCTCCCAAGAGCCGAGAGCTTGTTTCCATTGGTGGTCCAGTGCCTCCTGGACAGGCCTCATGCGAAGCCTGCAATTTGTTATGAGGACATCATGCCCAGGAGGGATTTGTAAGAGCGCACCAATGTTGTTTCTCTCCCCAAGAACCACCAGGTGAAGCGGAGAATTGCCGTTGCTCTTTCTGCCGACGGTCTCACCCTTGGAATATTGGTGTTGAGTTCAGCTCCCAGGAAAGAAACTGTCTTGCTGGGAACCGGGCAGGACTTTGCGTTGTTTATGGCGAAACCTATCCCTCTTAGGAGATTTGTCGTCTTTGAAACTGCCAAGCATGCGCTTGAGGCGGAACTTGCTCCATCAACCAGTCGTCCAGATATGGAAAGACTTCTGTTCCTGTCTTGAGTTTTGCAGCCACCGGTGCCAGGCAATTTGTAAAAACACTTGGTGCCGATCTCAGACCGAACAGGAGTACTCGAAATTGAAAATGAAGATCGCCCACAGTGAACCGGAGGAATTTTGTGTGTGCTGGGTGGATTGGTACATGGAAGTATGCGTCCTCCAAATCTAGAGTGGCCAAGAAATCGTGCCTGTTTAACCAAGGGAGCACTCCTTGCAAAGTTATCTTGAATTTGATGGGCTTGATATATTTGTTTAGTGCTCTCAGGTCCAAGATGGGTCACAATTGACCATACTTCTTTTTGACGAGGAAGAAGTGGGAGTAGAAACCCTTCCCCATCAGAGAGTAAGGTACTGGCTCAATTGCTGCTTTGTGCAGCAACTTCTGGATTTTGGCCATGACTTATTTTAACATATGCACCTTGCGTGGAGTCGGGGGCAAGGAAGGAGCTGGTCTAGAAATTCCAAGGTGTGTCCCTCGCGGACCACCTGCAACACCCATTTGTCTGATGTTATTGACTGCCAGAGTTGGTAGAACTGGCCCACTCTTCCCCCCACCGGGGTGCGACGTTGAGGGGGAGGAGCTGGACTGTCAGTTTTGTTTGCTCTGGGACTTTCCATGAACAGAGCCCCGCCTCCCTCTCTGGCTGTATGTATTGGAAGACTGGTACTTGGTGTCCTGGTATGAACCACCTTGCGACTTCTGACTGTAGGAAAGATGGTTAAAACCTCTGTACTTCGAGGATGAACCTCGAAAAGGACGACAAGACCGGTGATCTTGGTCTTTATCTTTCAAAGAGCTGATGGAATGTGCCGTGACCGTTTTGATTCCTTTGAGGTTGTCATTGATCTTTTTCCCAAAGAGTTCTTGACCATCGAAGGGCATGTCTAATATCTGAGCTTGGACCTCAGGTCTGAAATTGGTAGCCTTCATCTAGGCCTGCCTTGCTCAGCACCATGCCATGGGCCATCTGCCGGAAACCTGACTGCGCCACATCGACTGCTGCATCAATCATGTGATCCGAAGCTGCTTCCCCATTGTCAATAATCGACCTGGCTTCCTCCTGGAGTTCTACAGATAGCCGTTTGGTCAGCTTGGACATGAGGAGCCAAAGCTTGCGGTCAAACCTCACCGTCATGGCCAGCGCGTTGCCCGCTCCGATGGTAAGCGATGCTAATGCGGATACTTTCCTGCCCATCGCCTCCAGTTTGCGACTGTTCCTGCAGGATGTCAGGTAGCTATAGCATTTCTCCTAAGGGAGATAATTGTGTTCCCTGAGGTTCGAGAGCGTCAACAAACTGAGGCGGCGCTTCTATAGGCTCAGGAAGACTGTCTTAATTGGATGGTGTAACAGTGGTGTAAAAAGGGGCGTTTTGGGCCCTAAATCCTCCGTCTGTAAATGAGCTTGCAGTGCCGTCAACAGAGCCGTGGTCGAATATTTCATGGACGGTAGCTTGACTTTATCCTTCAACGAGTGCGTGGTGGAATATTGTGCTTCGTGGACGAATGATTAGCTTCCTTCGCGGATGATAAACTCGCTGATGAGGACTTAGTCGTGGACGAAGTGGTTTGCCACGTGCTGGTCGTCGATGAGGGTCTCGTCGACTGCTTCGTGGACGACGGGCCTCTATCTTTACTGCCGCTTGTAGACGGCTTCTCCATGGACTACTGCCCCCGCCCGTTTTTTGCAAACTCCTCCTTACCCCTGGAGGTTAGTTTTGCCGTAGAATGTTTCATTTTATGGCTTGTAGAGTCCAGGGGAGGTAGGAAAGGTATAATTTCCAGCTTCCTTTTACTCTTGGTAGTAGGAGAGGAACCCCTTTCCACTGAAGAAGCCCTTCTTTTCTCAGATGATTTACTGGAGTGAACAGGAGCTGTCTTCGCAGATTCCTCGTCTGAGGAAAGTTCCTTAGCTTCCATATGCAGAAGAGGTCTTCTATGTCTGTCTTGCAGGGGCTTAGTTGAATAAGACTTGAAAATGTGACATTTCTGGATGTCATGAGGGTACAGACAGTATATACAGTGATAATGGGGGTCTTTCATGTAAACCACCGTTCTCCTGTACCTCGTGCCATCCCTGAATAGGGAAGGCTTCTTAGTTGGTTGAAGTTCAGCCATCTGAAGAGAAAGTTCAATCGACGAATTCTGGGTCAAAATAAAGTTTTTTGAAATCGCAAAAACGAGTATATGTAGCCCTTAGCCAAGGGAATGTGGTAGAGTATATAGAAACATACACTAGTGTGAAAATAGAAGAATATTCGAAAAAAGCTCAAAGCGCTTGAGAATTCCCTGCGTCAATTAGACCGCACTGAAAAATCTGAAGTTGGCTGCCAGGGCGGAGCTTAAGCCCTGCCACCAGGGGCGTTGCTAGGATGGGCAAAGGGGGCTATAGCCCCTGATCTTTTGGTTGTAGCCCCTGATAGAATCTCAGGAGCTACAGCCAAAAGACTAGCTAGCCCCCAGTGCCAACATCAGCTTAGCCCAGGGTTTTTTCCAGAACTAGCAACTCCCCTGCCTGCCACCTCATTGGTTGGGGTCATCAATGACCAAAGTGAGGTGGAGAGACTACACAATGGAATGGCTCATAGGCCACAATGGACTATGTACATGCATTTCTATGTAGCAATGTGTGTATGTTAAAACATTTTAATAATTATTTTTTATCACCGAGGATTTCCAGTCTGACGACGGGGAATATTCAAGCATCTGAATCTATGAAAGATCCAATGCTGGAGAAATATGCTTTTCTGCCCTCAACAAGTGCTCACCTCATCTAAGCCAGTTCCCCCCTCCAATCCCCAGATGGCCTCCTCCCCGGCTCTCTCCGTTTAACCCAAAAACACATGCTGTTTCTGCGAGTGAGTTTGCTTTGAGATGTCAGCTATTCAAGGCTGCAGTAAACTTTGCGTTGCAAACTCAGTCCCTAAACCCCCCTCCAACTCCCAAAATTTACTAGGTGTCCTCTAACTACCCCCCACCTCGAGCCTGATGCAATTTGCATGTTTTTTTTACCTGAAAATGGCTTTTTTCCTATGTTTCATTTTCTAGTATCCTCAGCTATCTCTCACATCGAGAGAAAAAGAAAATGGTGGCTGTTTCATTGCTAAAAACACTGAGTTTTGGCAATTTACCCAAGAGGTTGCTATCTATTTTGGAGAAGGGGGCACCCTCTTCTCCATCAAATATTAAAATACTTACTGCACAGAATACCCCCAAACCAAGCATGGATCACGCATTAAAGCTTCGTGCCAAAGTTGTTTCGGACCCGGTCCAAACCAGTCCAGTGGTTTTTTTTGTGCGCTTTAGCAAACATTTACCTTTTAGGTCTATGGAAATGAATGGGAAGTAGGCTGCAACTTAGAAAATAAAATGTTTTTGTCTACTTAACTTTATTTTTTAACAGATCTTTATGAAACTTCGCAGTCTGGTCGGCCGCAAGTCCCTAATCCCTCTCACAATGTCAGTCCAATCCATTACTCAAATCCATAGGGGAATGGGAAGAATTGGGAAATGAAAGTAATTGGGGGTGAAGTTAGGAGTTCGGTCTGGAAGGAATTTGGGTTTGAAAAGATTTGACGAATTAGGTAGTTGAAAGTTTTGGGGAATTAAGGAACTGGGGATGGAATGAATTGGCACCGGAAGGAGTTGGGACAGGTAAAGCATTGGGTAATAAAATATGTGGGACATGAAAAGAATTAGGGAGGAAATGCCAAGTATTGGGGAAGGAAATAGTACTGTGGAATGGACAGAATGGGGTAAGAGGGAATGGCTAGGTAGGGAAGGGGTCTACCCGACAGGGCCCTCTTGGTCGCTGACGGGGGACGACGACAAACTAAGAAGCCACACACAGCAGAGAATCCTGAGGTGTGGTGGAGAAATTATAAGTTACTCACTGTAGTGACTAACATACTCTTAGTCCATAGTCCCCTTTCCTGCATACTGTATGGGCGTCCCTTCAAAGGGACGGGAGACTGAACCCTTTTCACCAGAAAAAAACCTTCTTCCTCTTTAAATTTAGGAGGTGCGCGGCCCAGGGAGCATGTGCTGCCATGACTCCGCCCTCTGGCGCCACACCTCAGTCCCCATTGACGCGTCGACAATAGATTTAACATTGCCTAATGACACCAGTATTATTAGGGGGAGGTTGGTGGGACGTATGGAGGAAAGGGGACTATGGACTAAGAGTACGTTAGTCACTACGGTGAGTAATTTATAATTACTCTTATGTCCAGTCCCCTTTCCTCCATACTGTATGGGCGATTACAACCGATTGTAGCCCCAGGGTGGAGAGGAGACCCTCTTTAAGCAAATGGGTTCCCAAGAAGCGCCTGTCTGAAAGCCGCATCTGATCTAGAGCCGGCATCCAAACAGTAATGCTTGCAGAAAGCCGAGGGAGAGGCCCAAGTGGCCGCCATGCTTATGACTTGCCAAGGGACATGGCGCGCGATGGCCGTTGCCTTGGCCTTAACTGCATGGGCATGCATGTTGGCTGGGAGCGGCTTGTGCTGACCCTCATACGCTTCCTTGATGGACAATACCATCCAGCAGGATATGGAGGCCTTAGAGGCCCAATAGTCTGGCCTTGAGCCTCCAAAAGTGGCAGAGCGTCCGACTTGCGGAAGCCCTTTGTCCTGTCCAAATAGAACTTTAGGGCACGCCTGACATTCTGGCAGGGCAGCACTCTGTGCTTCGTCCTTGGAATCGGGAAAGAACGTAAGAAGGACTATTTCTTTGTTCAAGTGAAATACAGATGGAACCTTGGGCAGAAATCCCGGGTGCGTCCGCATGACTACCTTGTCCTTGTGAAAGGTGGTATATATTCAGAGGTGACCAGCGCCTGGATCGCGCTGACTCTGCGAGCCAAGGTAAGACCAACTAGTAGGGTCGTCTTGATGGTGACCAGCCTAATGTCCATGGACGCCATTGGCTCTAATGGTTTGTGTGCCAGGGTGCCCAAGACTATGTTAAGGTCCCACACAGGGTGCAGTCTCTTGACGGGCGGGTAGAGCCTAGCGAGACCAGTCAGATGTTTGACGATAGGGTTGGAGGAGGAGGAAAGAATGTCTTCCGACAAGTTCCTGTGAGCCCCAATGGCTGCAAAGTATGTCTGGCAGGTGTCCACCTGTACGCCTGAATGAGTGAAGTGCACCAAAAAGGAGAGCACGCCATCCAAATTGCAGATGAAGGGGTCAATTCCCTTGGAGTCTGCCCAGTGGAAGAATCATGTCCATTTGCTTTTGTACTGGGCCCTGGTGGTTTTGCTCCTGGCGCCTTGTATGATTTCCAGATAGCCTCTCACAGGCCAAAGGTGCTGAAGCGTTACCTGCTCAGGTATCACGCTGTGAGGGCTAGTTTCCCTGGCGCGGGGTGGATGATTCTTCCCCCCTGCTGCGCCAGATGATGTGCTGGGCCCGTCGGAAGGTGTATCAGGGGCACCTCCGAGAGGCTGAGTAGTTCCGAAAACCATGGCCTGGCGGGCCACCATGGAGCTATCAGAATGATGCGGAGACGGTGAGACTCCTTGATCTTGCAAATTACCCTGTAGATCAGGGGAGTAGGCGGAAAGGTGTAGGCCTTCATGCTGGTCCACTGGAGATGAAATGCATCACCCAGAGAGCTGTGGTCCTGATCCTGCCAGGATGCGAACTGGGAACACTTCTTGTTGTGCCAGGTGGCAAAGAGTTCCGCTTGGGGATCACCCCACCTGTTGAAGAACTCCTGAATAACGAGGTTGTTCAGCTGCCATGCTTAATTGTCCACTCCCAGGCTGCTGAGCCTGTCCGCCTCCCGATTGGATGCCACTGGGAGATGGACTGCCGAGAGGTAAATGTCTTTTTCCAGGGCCCATTCCCACATGCTGATCGCCAGTCTGCACAGAGGAAGGGGATCTGGTGCCTCCCTGCTCGTTGACGTAGTACAGGTAGGTCGAGTTGTCTGTCTGGATGAGGACAACCTTTCCCTTGAGAAGTGGTAGGAATACTCTGAGCATTAGCCAGATGGCGTTCAGCTCCAGCCAATTGATGTGGTATTCCTGCTCTTGTCGAGTCCAGGTGCTGTGGACCGAGAGATCATCCAGGGTGGCTCCCCAGTCCTCGAGCAAGGAGTCTGGTGATGGTGGCCTGCGGAGAGGGCGGCCGACAGGGGTTGCCCGTCCGTAGGTTGTAGTCCATGGACCACCAAGTTAGGTCCAGGTGGAGAGATGGAGGAATGTGATCATCTCGGATTGCGAGCCCTGCTCCTGACTCCACGAGGCCGCAAAGTGCAGCTGAATCCTTCGCATCCTTAGTCTTGTGTGCAGCACGACTAACAGAACCGCTGCTAGTAGACCCAGGAGATGTTGGTACCACCATGGCGAGGTCCCCCCTCTGCTGAGGAAGTGGGCGGTGGCCCTCTTGATGGCCAAGATTTTATCTTCCGACGGGAACACCCTGTCGGAGCATGTGTGCCAAATGAGTCCCAGGAATGTCAGTCTGCATATGGATCAGCTGTGACTTCTTGAGGTTGAGCGAGAAGCCCAGGTCATGCAGTGTATTCATAAGGGTATGGGATGAGTGGTGATGTAGCCTTGACGAGCCAGTTGTCACGGTATGGGTAGATGTGGAGGCCCTGCGCTCTGAGGAGGGCTACCACTGCGTTCATGAGTCTGGTAAAGACCCTGGGGGCCGAGTTGAGGCCAAATGGAAGGAGCTTGTATTGGAAATGGTAGCCCATGATCCTGAACCATAATAAAGAACGATGGGGCTGCCAAATTGGGACATGTAGCAACGCTTCCCTCAGGTCTAGGGAGCACATCCAGTCTCCCTTGTCCAATGTCTCTGCTATAAAAGCTGGCGTAACCATCTTGAATTTTTGCAGGGGTAGGGAGAGGTTGAGGGTCGAAAGGTCCAGCACAACTCTCAGGCCCGCCTGGTTCTTCTTCTGAATGGAGAAAATCCTGGAGTAGAAGCCAAAGCCTCGCTGGGAGGCTGGGACTTCCTCCACTGCCTGGCTCTCTACGAGCGACCGGATCTCTGCCAAAAGAGTTGCTGTCCCAACCTGTGGGAATGGAGAGGAGGAGGGAGGAAAGGCTGGGATAGGGAGGCGGTACCCTGTGAATACTATGGAGAGGATCCAGGGGTCCATGAAATCCTGGTACCAGAATTGTGCATGGAGAGCAATCTTGCCCCCCCCACTGGACACACGTAGACCCAAAGGGGCGTTTCATGCCTTCTTTCCCTCAGAGGCCGACGCTTAGGAGGGGGACTGGAAAAAGCCCTTACTCCTCCCCCCTTTTTGTTGTTTGCGCTGGCTCTGAGACGGCAAACTGTCCTGCTGCCTGGATCTGCATTGCTAGAAGCCGCAGAACCCTCCATATGTACGACCCATTTCTGAGCGCTGCTGAGATTGGGTGTTTGGGTGTATGATTTGGGCGTGGTCTTTGTAAGAATGGATAAAGACTGCCATTTGTGAGCTGCTGTTCTTGTCGAGCCCTTCGTCTGTAGAGGAGTGGAAGAGGTCCCCCTTCGCCCCTCAAACGAAAGATCTAGAATGTGCTCCTTGACATCCGGCTTGAATTTCATTGCCCGTTGCCAGGCTGTTCTTAGGTCCGTGGAAATACAGATGGCACGGCCTGAGGTATCGATATGAGCCACTGTGGATTCCATGAGGTCATGCACCACGAGCTTGGCTTCCGCTAGCCCTGCCTTAGAGCGTGATTGGCAATGGGTGGGGAGTTCCGGGAGGAAGTCTGCAATTTCCCGCCACAACCGTTGGTTGGAGGCAGCCAGCATGCTATCTGCGTTGGCCTGATGCAGGTGCAAGGAGGCATTGGAGTAGATCTTGCATCTGCGCTGGCCTGTCGTAGTTGCAAGGAGGCGTAGATCTTCTTGCCATACGCCTCCAAGATCTTATCCTTGCCTAGCAGCGCTGCAGAGGAGGCTGAGGACGACTGAGGCTTGGAGTATAGTGATGCCGCAGTGATCACCAAGGAGTGTGGCTGAGGATGGGTCAAGAGCAAGAGTCTATCCCCTCCATCTGCCTCTACTTGGCGTCCAGGCGTCGATTGACCAGCTGGACTGAGTGGGGCTTGAGCCAACCCTTCTTGGCCAGGGAGACTATATCGGTTTGCAGTGGAATCCCATCCCCGTGCTGGCAGAGGGGTGTCTCGTGATGGCGTGTCCGGATCCTCCTCCTCGTCTTGCAGATCTGGAGGATCTTGGGGAGGAGGAGTATATGGTGCCGGAGGCTGGGGTACAGGGACCGCAGCCGGAGGTTGAGGATGCGGCGGAGGTTTGCTGAGTTGGCTGTGGTGCTGGCTGCACCAGGCCTGGGAGCCTGATGGAGGCATCTGTGGAGCCTTTAGCATGGTGGGGAGGACTTCCCTGACTGAGTCTTTGATGATAACCCCCATCTGAGACCTCATGAGGCTGTGGAATTTCTCAAAGAGTACCTCCTCACTGTCCAAAGAGGTGGCAAGGGGTACCGATATGGTAGCGGGTGGTTGCTGGAGCCACTGCGTACCCAGACCATATGGACGGAAAGGAAGGTGCCCTGCGCAAATGAAGGGTAGACTGTAGGCAACGTATCTGATTGAGGCCAGTCTGACCTTGACACTCGTTCTTCGCCGAATTTGTGGAATGGCATTGACGGGTGCCGCTTTCTGGCACAGCAGCCATTTTATCAAGCTGCCTGCCATGTTCCAACGACATTTTGCTCGGCCCCTTGGGCCCGACCTTGTCCAAGACTCTTGCGTGTGGATCACAAAGCCTACCCTGCTCCTCTGGCCTCGGCCCGGTAGGGGCGACACCCTCGACCTGGGGGTCGGTAGAGCTGTGCTGGTATTAGGGCGTAGCCCCTTGGATCTATTGCTGGTGTTAGGGCATATCCCCCCAGCCATTGTACTGGTAAAAGGGCATAGCCTCTAGGGTGTAGACCCAGTACAAGAACCTTCAGGTCCCTCAAGACTGTGCCCGGGAGGATCCGAGGATCCCTCGACCGGAAGGCAGGTAGCTGTAGCAGCTTCAGTGCACATGCCAGTAGAAGGACCTGCCCGGTCCCTCCTGCGCGGGAGTCTCCCTGGGAAGGAGTCTCCCTTGTGGGGTGCACTGGAAAATATTGGCCCTACCTTGGGCCTGGTTCGATGCTTCACGAAGTTCTCGAGATCCTCTGGAGGCGACCTCTGGAAGAGCTCCCACCACCGGGCTAGTCTGTTCTTCAGCGCCTTGGAGAACAGTGAGCAGCACGCCGAACATGATTGCCAACCGTGTTCTGGGCGAAGGCAACGTAGGCAGAGGGCGTGGGGGTCTGAAGTTGAGAAGAGCCCATTGCAGGATGGATACCTGTTGAACCCTGTAGAAGTCGACATGCGCCGTGGAGAAGGGTGACGCCTGAGGACTGAGTGCCTGAATGATAGATAAGACAAAAAAAGACAAAGAGAGGAAGTATCCACGTGTGGAATTACATGGCCGGATCCAAACCCAGGAGCGCTGAAAAGAGGACTGGGGTGTGGCGCTGGAGGGCAGAGTCAGGGCAGCGCAAGCTCCCGGGTCCGCACCCCTACGCAACTCTAAATTTAAAGGGGAAGGTTTTTTCTGGTGAAAAAGGTTCTGTCTCCTGTCCCTTGGAAGGGACACCCATACAGTACGGAGGAATGGGGACGGGACGCAAGAGTAATGGATCACCTGTAAATTAACTCCTAGCTCTGTTACACTCCCTCGCCTGTTCCTTCCTTGGCCCCTCTCGCTCTCTTCCTTCTTGCCCATAGTATCTGATGAGCTCTCCAAAGTTGTCTGCTCTATGAAAATCTCCTCCAAACAGGTGCTCCCTTGCTCCTCTAGAATTATCAAGGACAACATCTCTTTGCTTGCTACTGCCTTAACTGACTTCCGTAAACATTCCTTTGCCATTGGATCCTTTCCCCCAGCACTTAAGCACTCCCTTGTGCATCCCCTCTAAAAAAGCTGTCTGCTGATCCTTCCTGTGCAGCTAACTATTGCCCTATCTCTACTACCCCCCTCATAGGCATGCTCTTGGAGAAGTTGGTCTTCCCCCCAACTGAATCACCACAATAAACTTGTGGGCTGCCTCCATGACCACCAGTCTAGCTTCAGAGCATCCAGAGACACAGAAACTGCTCTCCTAAACACCCGTGAAGACCGCCTCTCTAACCTTGATTTTAATTCTCATGCTGTTCATTCTCATCGGTCTTTCTTCTGCCTTTGACATGGTCAATTATTCGGCTTCGAGATACCCTCAGCATCATGGCCTGGGCACTGGACTGGTTGACTTTGTTCTAATCAATTTGGCCTTCCCAGGTGCAACGGGGCCCTTTCCTCTCCTCTACCTCACTCTACCAGTGGCATTCCACAGGGCTCTATTTTCTATCACTGCGAGTCAACATTTGTTATGTTTTATTTTTTTTATATTGTACAACTTCAGTTTTATAGAAAATTATGTTAAACTTGTTACAATTTCCATTTTTCAATAGGTCATTATACCCATTGTTTCTTCAGTTTTTTGCATTTTACTATGTGTCTGTTTTTTGATTCAGTTTCACTGGTTCTTCTTTCAGCAACATGTCCAGATAGTCTACTACCGCACTGACTAATTTTACATTTTGGTCCTCTAAAAAGGTGTTTTCACTACCCTTCAATATCATTGTTCAATGGGGAAAATGTTTCCAAATGAATTTTACGCTGATTAAAGGTTTCAGTACACTCTATTATGAAGTGTTTGCTTGTTTCAATGTCAAGGTTACAAAACCTGCAGATTCTGTCTTATGTTATTTTATCTTTCCTTCACCACTTTGGAACTTAATGCATTTAGTTTCAGTCTAAAGAATTGCATACGATGATGTTTTGAAGGACACTGCGTCAAGAATCTTGGTGGCACGTTTAATTTGTGTTCACTGGACTGTATAGTTGCTAATTATTTCAGTTTATCTCTTGTTTCCTTGTTGAGAATCCAGCTCCAATGCTCAAACTTTAATTTTGCAATTTGTGGTGTTAATTGCAGTTCCGATTCTTTTATGGACGCTGCTGCTAAAATGTCCTTTAGTTTTGTGTGCCATTCTTTTAGCAGGGTCATTTGATTTCCGCTTTTCAACTTCAAAATCTCATATGCTGGAATTGGTGGCATTAAGATCATTTTCCTCCTTGTTGAATGCGATTTCCATGTAACTTTTGAATGTAGTGAGTTCAATCATAATTCATGCCTCAGAGCAGTCAATGGGACATGTCTAGGCAAGTTCAACATTCTACGCCAAAAGAGGCACTCCAGCAAGTGCCAGGTTGATTCAGGATTATTCCACCCGGCCTGGGCACCAAACGTTATTGTCACTACTTTTTGAACATAAAAAGTAGGACAGGTTACAGCGACAATTTTCCGTACCCTTTTTTCTATTTTTGCTCCTTGCAGTGCCAACTTCTTCATACAGTTTTTTAGATAGTCAATCCACGGTCCTTCACAAATGGAGTTATTGTATTGAATGCCTAGATATTTTATTGAAGCTACCTTTTCTATCGTTTCACCGTTATTTTCCATCGAAAGGCCTGACCTTTCTTGTTTCCTTTTGGGCAGATTGCCATTATCTTCGTTTTAGCCGGGTTTATTTCGAGTTCATGGATGGTCACGTATTCTAACAGTTTACTTAGTTGCCGTTGCAGCACAACTTGATTCCAATCTAATAGTACTATGTCGTCGGCATATGTTATGCAAGATATTGGCGTTTTATTCAGCTTTGGAGGAAATGAGTTGGCCTCATTTAGTTGGATTGGTAGGTCGCCAATGAATAATTAAAAAAGTTCAGAGGCCAAGGGGCACCCTTGTTTTACTCCTTTTTCTGTTATAATAGGCTCAGACATTTCTCCACTGTTATTGAGACGAACACAAATTGTGTTGGTGTGAAGAGCTATTATTGGCTCGAGTAAGGTTGCGGGGCATCCCCATGTCGTTAATTAAGCCATAACTTAAGCCATAAATTGCTGCGACTTATGCCATCAAAGGCCGGTTTCATGTCTATAAAAGCTAGAAACAGCCGTTGACCTGCCTTGATGGTTTCCATTTTTAGAATGCTTAGTAGACAAAGAATGACGTTGACTCCAACACCAGAGGTAAATCCCGTTTGTCTAGGGTCGACAGTTTTTGATATGTTGGCCATTTTACGAGCTTCTTCCTCAAGAAGGATCCACAGACCTTACCTATGGTGTCTTGGAGGGCGATCGGTCGATGGTTGTTGGGATCGTCCCGATCGCCCTCCTTGTAGATCGGGACCACAACCCTTTAACCATGATGCCGGTATTCGTTTAGTTGTCGTCATTTGATTAAATAAGGTCTCAATGAAAAATGACCACTCTAGAACGTTTTGTATTAGCATGACGTTTGTGATTAGATCTGGCCCCGGGGCCCGGGAGATTTTTAGCTGCATTACGGCTTCAGCAATCTCGTGTGCGTTTATTTTTTTTGTCCCAATCCATGGTTCCGGTTTGTCTTTGTTAAAGGTTCCGATTGGGATTTTTTTGTATACATTTGTTTAATGTTTAACCCAGATGTTACTTGCTAAATCGGTGGTAATTATAGGCAAACATTTCAAGGTTCCAGGATTTAAGATTGCCCATATATCTCTAGAATTTTTGGTTATCATGAGTTTCATAATGAGTTCCGCATGATTTTGTTCAATGATTACAAGGTGCAATTTTGCCCAATTCCTGTATTGTTGGCGACGTATTTTAACATTTTGTACTGCATTGTCAGCCACGTAGACTTTCTTTAAGCTTCGTACATCTCGTCTCAAATCTTTTTTTGCGTCATGGAGCAGCTCACTATAGTTGTGTTCATGAGCCTTGTAGAGTGTTTTTTTACAAGATTACTTAACGGCGCATAATCGATTAATTTCTGGTTGTCCCCTACAGAGAAGTTTAAAGTAAGTTGTTGTGTCTTAGTGCCATTTATTCTAAGTCCGTTTCCAGCAGAGTTTACTGATAACAAAGGAGTGGTTTCGTGGTCGCTCTCATCCCAACTCAGTGATCAGTGCAGGCGCATCAATTCATGGTCACTCTGGTTGTTGTGATTATTTCCATTTTGACTAATTTGTCGTACATCTCTCTAAACGTCCACATGTAGTCTAAGATTTTTGCATCACTATTGCCCATTCCTTTCCAGCTGTTTTTTGGCGGCATGTCTCCCTTGATGTTTCCATTGTTCATATAGAGGTTTCCATTGGTCATCAATTCCTGCCACAAATTCGCTCTTTTGCTTAGTTGATTTTTGGAGATTTTGAAATTTGTTTTTGATGTTGGTTCCCATTTAAACCAAGAACAGTTTAGGTCACCACAGCATACAATACACAAGTTGTTATAAGTTAACATGGCACTGTCTAGCTGTTTATTATTAGCATGTATTCGCAACGTCCTTTGATCAACTGATGGAATTGTATTAGCGTCCCTTGAACAAAAGGATTTGGATTTTGTGAATCAATAGGTGCCAAACCCTCATTAATTTGTATCATGGTTATGAGGCCCAAAAAGAGGCGACCTGTGAGGTTTTTTTCCGCAGGATTCAGGAAGACACTAAAACCATCCTTTTATGTTTTTTTTTTTTTTACGTACCCAGGTTTCTTGCAGAGAAATCACCATGGTTTTCTCTAATGAGACAGGGAAATCTTTAAACAGATGAGAAAATCTGCGCATGTTCCAAGACAGCAGATCACACCTTCCTTCTTTTCTTCTTAGTCATTGCTAGTTATGCCACCCTTGTACTCCTTGATCATCATTTTTTTGTTCGCTTTTTGACGGTTGAAACCTCTCTGAGGTTCATTTTGTAAGCTAGCTAGCGATTGCCGCAGTGTGGAGATCTTGGACTCTATTGGTTGTGGGGTAGTGTCGTTGTTATGAATACTTCCTTCTTCACGACTTTCAGGGGGTTCTACCATCAGGTCAAAGCCATATGAAAGCAGTGAGTCTGTTGCACACAGAATTGTGTTTCGCACCGCGTTTGAGACAATGTGTAATAGCACCTGGTCTGTGTTTTCAGATGCATATTCCACAATTTTGATTTCGTCACTATGAATTGTCCGTAGTGATGGTACACATTTAAATAGCCTCAGCACATTTGATCAGTTTAAGTTCATCTCATGTTCATCTGTGTGGATATTTTGAAGACGTAGCTTTGTCGTCTGTTTTGACATTTCGTTTTTATGATACTGCTTTGTTTTGGAAATGTAGTGCACTGCTTGTTTCCATTGATTTGATGTCAATTTTGGGTTTAGTTTTGTAACTGGTTGAACCTCCCTCCTTTCAATCCCTGATTTTTCATGTTCCGTTGTTTGTAATTTAACATTTTTATTTGTCTTTCGATGATGATCACTGATTGGCAAATTTGTTATTTGGAAGTTCCCTTGTATTATGCTCTCAAACTCCTCCTCTTCTTCGTCTTCGACAATGTCGTTGTTGTAAGATTATGTTGACAAGTTGCAAAGATCTATTGAAGAAAGAGTGGCGCTTTTGTCTAACGACTCACCTCATTCGTTTCCCATTAGGTTTACTTATTTCAATATTTTTGCTATGTTTTTGACTAGCTAGGGTTGCCGGTTTCTGATTTTCTTTCACCGGTCGACAGAATATTGCTGGTCGTGTTGGCGTCAGCAGATTCCTTATGAATTTCTTTGCAGTCGATTGTTTCCTCTTGTTTATTGCTGGGCCAGTTTTAGAGGGTGGTGGTCCCTTGAGGCCCTCATTCATGAATGGCACCTTCTTTACGTGGTCCTGTTGCTTTTGATGTTTCTTTACTTCCACCAGTGAAGATTTTCAATGCTACTTGTTGAGCGATTCCTCCTAGATTGGTTTGAAGATTAGCATGCGATGCCGCAGCCATTGGTTCTACAAGGCTTCGTGGTAAACTGGCAGTTGATAGTTTGTTAATTTTTTCGACCTCAACTCGAACTAGCGTCATCTGCTCACATGGTTGCTTGTCAAATAATTCTGGTACTTGGCTTGGATTTGCTGTACTACTATCAGCCTCGTTTTCATTCTGCAAGATTATTGGATCATTGTGCTCATTTTGGATGTTTTGTGGAATTAAGCTTTCCGAGCTTGGAGCACAGGGATTTGCTTGCGTCTTTTCTTTATTTGCATTTGTGGCTTGAGTTTTGATGTAATTTGGCTCCAAGTTTGGTAACAATGGTTTTCGCCCATCGTGTCTCATCCATTTCACTGCTTCAAGTAGGCCCGTTGATAAGCTGTAATTTTCACAGTGGTATCTTGCCGCTAGATCGCCTACATGCATTTACCAGCCAGCGGAAACATCGGCTTCTTTTTCTAGTTGACTCTGGAGAAAGGACATAAATGTGTCTAATTTGTCCATTTTTTGCATTAGGTTGTTTATCGCACTTTGGTTTTTAATTGTTTCATTGAGTGTTTCGTACAATTTGACAAAAGGGATCATTGCCAGAGATGAAGCTGCTAATACCATTGTTGTGTATTTGCATTGCTGCCGCTGCTGAAAGGCTTGATTTTGTTGTTGCTTCACTTGGGCCCTTCCCTGCCATTGGTTGAATATTTGGCGAAGCTTCGATCGGGTTGTCAATCCTGTAAATTGTTGTCTTGGTCTTTCAAGGACTGGTGTTGTCGCATGCCATCTTGGAGTATTTGGTATACAGCCCCTGTTCTCAATGTGGTCTGAGGAGGCTGAGCGCTGGTCTTTTTTCGCTGATTTTCCATATGGCCTGGAGCTCTCCTTGTTGGATGGAGTTTTAGAGCTTCCTAAATTCGGCCTTTGTGCATTTGTTTTCCTTGGGCATTCTGCAAGTTTTGGAATTTCTTCCAATCTGTTTTCGTCTATTATTGTTGCTTGTGCATCACAGTTCTTCAGACCATTTTTCAGGTTACTGCCTTGTTTTGGCAAACTTTCTTTTGCAATTATTGCTATTTCAACATCAAGTTGGTCCGGGGGTTGAGCAGATGTATTTCGACTGCCAAAGTTGTTACTTTCTGAGGTTAGTTTTGGCAAATTGAATGGGTGCG
This sequence comes from Ambystoma mexicanum, assembly GCF_040938575.1. Lineage (NCBI taxonomy): Eukaryota > Metazoa > Chordata > Amphibia > Caudata > Ambystomatidae > Ambystoma > Ambystoma mexicanum. The sequence goes on from NC_090928.1 coordinate 285,234,448, forward strand.
GAGTCTGCATTGTTTTCATCAGTTGAACACGGTCAAATGGTTCCAATAATGTTTCCGGGTGTAGAACTCCCAGTAATTCCACGTTGTTATATCGAAAGGTGTGAAAATATTCCTTCTTGGATAAGCGGCTTTGTTGTAGTGTCTTGGTCCTGGTCTGTGGACCAGTTTTGCCTGTCGTGATTGACCCAGCACTTGCACTGATATTTCTAATGGTTTAGTGTCAGGGTCGATCACTTAGTTGATTTGAGTAAGAAAGGGATGAGGAAGGGGTGAAGAAAGTGGAGGGGGGGGGGGGCACAGCTCGTTGGGTTCACTATGCCGTAGCAATAATGCAGCAAAGAATAATTGGATCACACAACTAGCACCCATTTGCCCCCGAGCCTCGTAGTGATATAATTCAGCTATTATATTCACTCATGCTTTCATGCTTTAAGCTCAGAAAGTTAAGTGCCTGCCAGCCTTGTCTACTGCAATATTACCTCAATATTAGGGTGGTGTATTGGTGAGCAGGATCAAAGGGAGTTTTCCCTGCAGTCTCCTGCTTGCGTCCGCTATACAAAGTTTCTAAAATGCACTAGCAACACTAGCCACTCAGACAACCAAGTACAGCTCTACAACTTGAAAAGGGCCAAGATTTGCCGGAAGACGGCCTGAACAAGGTGGTCTGTACACTGTCTCACCAGCAACAGCCCGAGTCCGTCGTCTCGCTACGGAGCGGGACAATAACCAATAATTACCAGTAATTACCAGTGATGAATCTAAATGGCTCAGCTGTGTGCCAATGTGCTAGTGTGCACAAAAGTCGAGGGCCGTGAATGAGACTGGCGAGTTAGGCTAAACTCAGGCTAAAATGAGCTCACTGCAAATGCCCAAAACGCCCTTTTAGTCGTTCAACCGACACTTCTCTAGTACCTTCTCTCGGACCGCGACCAGCTCGCCAGCTCCCCAGAACACAATGACACGGTGCGCCGGTACAATGGTACAGCAGGTGGTGCTGCGGTTCTCGGATCAGGTACGGCAGCTTATCTTCAGTCGCTGCTCGCTGCTCTCTCACAGGCTCTCGAGGAAAGAACCGTTGTCAGTGTCACAAGAAACACAAGAGTCAAGCCGCACCTCCGAACAGGAACAGGAAGTCAACAGAGGCGCCGCTTCCAACTCCAGCATTTGTTATGCCCTGTTGCCCACTTAATCTCATCCGTCCCTCCTCAGTTTCATTGTTAAGTCGATGACACAGCTCTCCTTCAAGCTTCCCCCCACTTCCTCTGCTTCTCATTCACTTATTCCCGATTGCCTAACTGCTATTCAGGCATGGTGCACTGTCCATTATCTATTCCTTAAAGCCAGTAAGACAGAGATCCTCCTCATTGGGACATCTGCTCCCCCCCCCTACTCTCTGGCCACCCTCCTCCTTGGGCCCTCTCCCCATCACTTTCCTGTGAGGTCAGAAACCTTGGTGTCATCTTTGATTCCGCTCTCTCCTTCTCGCCCACACAGCTGAATTCTCAGCAGCAGCTGCGACCTCAGTTGTGGTGCAGCATGACATTCTGTTTCCAGATCTTTGGGTCTTTTCCTCAGTTACTCTATTTCCATGTCTCACAGTGGCAGATGCTGTGTGACAGAGCTGGATATTTGGCATTCCAGTGTGCTCACGCCATGTGTTTTCAGCAGGCGGGTGCCTTTGGTGCCGGTGTGGTTCTACGCCATTGGGACACCAGTTCTGGGGGAGCACGCATCCCGCCTTGGCAGGCAGCCAAAGAGATTTCAGTTATTCCTTCCTGTCGGAGTTCCGTCATACTCCATTAATATGCTTCATTCAACGTCCTATTTACCTGTGTTGTTAACAGGTGTTGTGCTTCTCTTAGTACATTATGGCTGCTTCCAAAAAGAACTCCTACTGTAAAAAGCTGTTGCCTCACCTAACAACCTACAGGTCTATCCTGACCCCCTCTAAGCAGGATTCTGATATTGCTGTGTTAAATGTTGCAACTGTGATTGCTTCTCCAGTATCTAATAGGGATTGCGTATCCAACCACTAAGTGCACGCAGAAGGCAGAGATTATTTCTGGGGTATAATGATACTCCTACTGAGTCCTCTGATCCATATGACCGGTGTAATGAGTCACCACATCAATTAAAAACCTGGGGGCTATTAATGTTGAAAATCTTCCCACGTATAATGAGAGCCCCAGGACAGCCTCCTCCATTAGAACATCCTCATTGGGAGTAATGGAGATGGAGGCTAACCCTGAGCCACTGACTCTTTACATCTCAGTTACTAATGGATTCAGAGAGAAATCACATTAGAATTTCTCTTCAGATCAATGGACGCGAGTTAAGGCTAACCTCTTTAAGTAATTGAACATGTGTAACAACTTTTCCGACTTTTGTAAATAGTTGGACTTCATGCATAATTATCGCCCTGTGAAGTTGGATCAACATTGCCAAACTGATAACCTTTCTCCAACTTCGATACCAGAGTATTCAATTAAAGTGGATAATTTCTGCCACACAAACTGCCAACAGGAGAGAATAAATTAGTCCATATAGCCTACACAGATAACATCTGGCCATCTGTGCTCAGAAGCATATATTAACCCCCTGGTCATAAAATCACTTGTACGTCCTTTAGTACCTGAGCAATTGCAGGCTACCACAACTTCCCTTCCGGCAGATATTAAAGCCAGGCTCATTGCTGCTCGGCATCACAGATCTACGAATCCTGGAGTTCCCTTAATTTCTACTAGAAAAAAAAAAGAAATAAATCAATCACAAATCCCAAGGCCCTTGGCTAAGAACACAATGGACCTCGTTCTGTTATTAATACTAATGTTGAGAAACCTTGTGGGAAAGAATCAAGAAAAGCTTTATATAATAAAGTAATGGCATGGCTCCGTCAAAGGACTGATCCAAGGGTGGTTGGAACCTCAGACTTTAAGATGCTTCGTAGGTTGGAAATCAATAACGGGTGTAACCAGGAAAACGGGGACTGTAGGCTGTGGGGCCAGTAACCTGCCATACTTTTGAAGAATCTGTCACTATTTACCCAAGGGCTGCTCGAATTTAAAACTTATAATTGATTAGATTTCTATCCTTTTATCGATTTAAAAAAAGGGACTTGGTAGTATGAAGATTTATGTTCTGATTTCTTGTCTTATTTGTTTTTATGTTGCTTAGCGCCCCGATGACTGGGCTCTCTGCGCTTAAGACATAAATAAATCTTGGACCTTGCTTAGAAGGCCCACTTTCAGCTTCACCTCTTTAGAGGCATTCTCCCCTTCCTCACCTTTCCCCAGAAACTTAATGTCGCTAGAGTGCTGGTTCTCTCTAGGCTGGACTACTGTAACAGCCTTTTACTCAACCTGCCTCTTTCCTCCCTTCACCCCCTTCAACTAATCCAGATTAGGACTGCAAGACTTATCCTTGGCCTCAAGCCCAGGGACCTCATCTATCCAGCACTAGAATCTCACCAGTGGCTCCCAGTTGCTTGGAGGATCAAATTTAAGACGCTCTGCATCATCCACAAGGCTTTCTGGGACCTAGGATCCTGCTATATCCAACTCTTTCTCCCTAAATACCTACACGCTATAGCCCTCTGATCCTCTACCTCAAACTCTGCAGGTTAGACGCTTTTCAAAGCAGAGAGTGGGGGGTCATCTCTCTCTTCGGCAGGTGCCTCTCTCTGGCACAGCCTCCCTGCCCCACTCAGACTTAAGCAGAACCTCCACGTTCTGGAAACTTCTCAAGACCTTGCTTTTCTCTACTTCTTTCCCCCTCTCCCTCCCGTGCGAATTCCACTTTTGCAGTTGTGACTGGCAGCCTGGTCCTACATGTTCCCAGACCCTCCTTTGAACAGTCTACCAGCACACCCCCACACCAGCAATGCCCTCCCAGGCACCCCACTCCCTGACCAGCATCCCACCTGAGCCTGGTTGCCCCCTTCCTGGCACTTAGTTCAGTATTCCCCACCAACTGCACCTCCTGGCACTTACCCCGGGGCCTCTCGTCTGCAAAGTATAAAGTCCCACCACCCCTCCCCCTTTTGCAATTTTACGATTCGAATGTCACAAGGATTAGTAGGACCGCTATTATTGTATTATTTCCCTTGTTCCCCCCCCCCCCCCCCCCGCTTTGCTTGCCTTGTGGCACCCGAAAACACCTTTCGATGTATGGGTGACTTATAAATATTCAATAAATAAACAACTGCATTTTAAGGGGTTCCTACAGGAGTCCGACTCACCTTAACTATAGGGCAGTGATAGACGCCCTATAATATAGATTACATCCAGGAACAAAACTTTGGTTTTCGATAAATTGGGTCATCTTAACTAATCAAGTTAGTCAGTTGTAGGAGGTGACGCCCATCATAACTATATCCCGTAACATTTATTTTGTTACCTCGCTCATCGCTGCAGTGATCATATGTATTTGGTCATGGATTGCGTAACATGAGCTAGGAGGTGTGTAACTCCTACTGAAGCTCGTCATAACCTCCCACACCAACCAAACTTGATACGTTTTGTCACAACAAATTGGATCGTGTTAACGTTTTTTTCACTGAATTTCAAGTGTTTTGATACGCGATTTTATACAGGCTCTGCCAATGCCCACATTATGACAATTCAGCTAAAATAGGCTAGGGCCATGCCCCATATATGCTCCTCAATGCTAACTAACCAGATCCCAATGGCCACGGCCTTCCCACATGGCCACTGTCGGCATTGCCGCAATTAGGCTAAAAGACCATCACCCATGGTCCCCACTCTATTTTTTGCCATCCCCCCTCCCGCCAGCAATTTCCTGTGGCAACATACCTGCGATCACCACGGTGATGCCTTTTGTAGCTGCGATCATCATTTCTGTGGTAACACAGCTTTTCCAGTTTACCGTTGTAATGCGAAAAATGCTAGAAAATTTAAAAAAAATCCTGAACCCCAATACCTCTCGATATGCACCATTGCATCCTTTTCAGGGTTCCCAGCACTGTGTATATCCCTCCTGGTCTATTAATCTAAAATGTTTGACGTGAAACAGGACCACTAGCCCTCCCCAAAATGGCCACAACCATTTGCTTCACTTTCCCGTTCCCACACCTGCCTCGTGCGAAACCACCCCTTTCTCTCCTCCAATTATATAATTTTGAACCTTTTTATTTTTGGCTTCCCCCGGAAACGATTGCAGAGACACTATATATAGTGGCTTTTCATTTCGGAAGAGACTTCATGCTGCACTGCGTCATGGGAGACCAATGTTTTTTGGGACTGGGGACACCATATTCGCAATTAAAAAAATGAAATACTGGGTGAACTTACACCAAACCAAATCTGGAATATCTGCGATGCTTTATACCGGACTTGTGTCGTATTCGGTGCAAATCCGTCCAGTGGTTTTCAGTGTTCAAAAGAAGCACCTTTTTTCACTTAATCACTTAATGGATAGAGCAAAAAAAAATGTTTTTTATTCATTTGCTTAGAAACATGTGAACTGTTCAATGGATTTGTCCAAACATGTTCCATTTACAGGAACCTGTGCCAAATATTACTTATGGAAAGCTACAGCCTGATCCATTTAGCAAGTCAAAATGTATGAAGTACTCTATTGTTAGATCCCTCCGAAGATGCAGCCAGTCGGCTACTTTACCTGAAGCAATACAAGAATACATAGGATAGTATGAGGAATAAAGTGCCACTATCATTACAACAGAGGGGACGGGCCGCCCCTGTAGGTAATGGCCCGCCACGCGAGCGCAGCAAGGGTCCATTATCATTAGCAGGCGGTTAAATACAGGGGTAGCTCACCAACAAGGGGCATATCGCTATTAGCACCTGTGTAGCTCACTGATGGCGGGTAAGGGAATCTGCCATCAGGTGTCTTGGAACGCGAGCTAGCAGTGTCCGTCCACACTCCTTGCCTCCCGATTGCCTGGCTTCTCTGACAAGGGTTCTAATTGGCAATCATGCTACGAAGGATTTCAAGATATTTAAGACGTATATTTGGTTGACTTCAGAAAAGATAAAGTGCGTGCCCCACCCGTTTTCAATTTGGTGTGCAGTTTTGTGAACTACAGGAATGTAAGTCTCCATGGTAATTTTCAATCAAGGCATCTTTGCAAGAAGACATTTCTGGTAATTGACACATCAAACATCGTCCTTGCTACAGTTCATGCATTCTTGGCTGTTTGCCACCTACTGCAGTAGTCATGAGTAGTTACTGCATTAAGTGGGATTCAATCATCAAAGAAGGGCACATAGTCGAAGTGCTGGTGGTGATCTAAAGAGTGCTGGGCATGGCCCAAAAAGAAGCCCCCCCCCACCCCACCCCCTTGCCCAAAAAAATACATCCCGAGACCTTTCAAACAAGTATTCTGACTGACCCGTCATGTTCGCAGGAGGCCCTGTGTGTCCAGTCTGCATATTGTAAATATACCTCTGTTGGCTTTGTTTATAAATAAATCATGGTTTGTAAATATAACACTCGCACTTTGTATACAAAAAAAAAAACAATCAGTGATTAATCCACAAATAAATCACCAATCAAAAATAGGAGAATTGCACCACTGCATGTTTCTGGCTGCTTTGCATAAAATCAAATCTTTTTGGGAAGATAAGAATTATCACACATTTTTATATTGAAGAAATATATTTGTGACAGCGATTTAAGCATTAAATCCTTCTGAGCACATAAGGCATGCTGGGCGCAGTGCTCATTTAATTTGTCTCAACGTTCACCTTAACAGACTATCTGCAAAATGTAGAGAGGGAGATTTACACGTCATCTATAGTGCCCGCCCCCTCACCTCCATCATATTGGAAGAACAAGAAAGCACTGCATGACACCAGGAATCATCCCAATACCAGATTGAAGATATGAGAAACGTTGCGCAGTCAGACAACCGTATTAAATGTGCCCTCGAACAGACATGGTAGAAGGATGCCTGCAAAAACCACTGAACATAGAAGAGCTATAAGTCTATAAAGTGTAAAGTGACGTCATAAAGAGAAGATACAAGGACGCTTTGAAACGATATGAGAATACTTAAAGAATGAAGATGTGACTGAAGTAAAAAAACATGTATGCGAATACGAAGAAATCCTATAAACTGAGAAGATAAGTCAGAAGAGATACACTAGATGTACATAAACAGAAATGAAAGGTAGATGAGATATATAAAAGCTTGCTGCAGTAGAAATATAACACGGTTAAAGCAGCCATGATGAGAAAATGGACGTTGACTCTGTAGAATTAGTAAGCGAGAAGCCTGAAGGAGAGAGACCAAGGCTGCAGAGCCAACAGGTGCTGGGAAACAGCGTTGTGCAAAGAACAAAGGGTATTTGTTACGCTCAGTATCAAGGATGCCACAAAAAGAGGCAATTGCAAAGTTCGAAAGTAGTCGGAGAGGATAAGCTTCATACGCATTACATATTTCTCTTAGAATAAGCAAAGGAGTGAATATTTGTAAAAGCAAAGTAAAGCTACAGGAAGCATATGCAAGACTGAGCAGCCAAGTCGCAAATTACAAAGAAGAAGCCTTGGCTTAGGACCCAACTGATGAGATGGTAGTCTCATTGGCCAAGTGGGCAGTTGTCAGATGTTGTTCCCCGCACATAGGTTTCATTTTGCTTAGGTGCTGCTAACGAGCCAAATGTCCAAGGATGGGAGCCAATGGCAACCAATCATGAGGTCCTATGCAACGATGGACTATGCATTGTTGCAGAAGCTAATCCGCTGCTGTTATTCTGCCATTATCTGAATTATAGGCAGCTACAGGTAGTTCAAGGCGTGCTTACTTGATCAGGGGCAGCCAATATTGTTACTAATACTTAAATAAGATATAGGTATATATGCTCCCCTAACAAATCCCTCAGTTCCATAGGTTTTTACTGTTTGCCACGAAGGATGAAGTCATAGCTAGCTACAATCTGTTTGTTCACCAGGTTTCCCTACTTTATGTAAGTTGATAAAGTAATATTTTGCCATATCCTTTGAGTCTTTCCGATTATTTGGGCCCAAGATCATTTATTGAGCAATTCCAACTGGCACTTGGAACACTCCGGGTGCTACTGCACAAACACAAGCCACATACACTCATTTGGGGGGGAAGCCCCAGTTTTAAGTGTGATGCATGGGCTGTTGCACTTGAAAAGGACATCTCAATTCCTAAAATGCCTTCCTTTGTTTGCTTCAAAATGGATCGCTAGACGCTGGTTCTGGTAGTGACCTGGCTCAGTAGTTTTTGAAGACGGCCAGGGCTTCATCCCTACCTGGGCCAAACGCAATAAAAGTCATGTGGGGGCTTTACTAAATGTTACTAACTGCATTCAGATGTGAACCTAATCAGTTTAAAGTGAGCTAGCTTTTCCTGTAACTTGTATTGTCAACCACCATCTTTCACCTGCTGGATTTTTAAACTAAAAGAGCATTTCTTTGGGGCGGTCATCAGCTTCCTCTAAAAAGACATACCCATTCCCACAACTACTTACCTCCAACCAACGAAAACGGATAGGTTGCAAGAACATCAAAGAGTCGTCTTTCTTCCAATTGGTAAAACGTGTCAGCAGTGCTTCCTTTGGCCTTCAAATATCTTGCTCCTTGTCTGAAACAATCCACCATCCTTGGTGGGGACGGTCAACACTGCATCAAACTCATACTGAAAACCGGTTAAGCAGAACCATTCACAGTAACACACTGATGATTTTATTTACCAACTAGGGTAGTGCGCAGAAAGGAACCTTGCTTCCTTATCTGACATTCATAGCAAAGGTATGGACAACTCAGACTTACCAACAAGTTAATCTACAGAATTGATGTTTTTATGGTTTGAACTCGAGATTAGGTTTCTCCAAGGATTACGAAACATCAACACACACCTCACAACACTCATCATTAATACATATGTTCTTCATTTGGCATCTTTCCAGAATAGGTGCATTAGGGATGATCATTCTTGGTAAGATGAGCATGTATAGGCCCTTAAATAATTGCAGGGGGATTTGACCTGGGCCTTTTACCGATATTACCCAAATTGTCCTTTTACAATTGACCTTTTGCACAATTGACCTTTATATTATTTTAGTTATTGTATGTATGTATTGGGTTGGTGTTGGATTATAAATATAAGGGGATTGGAAGGGTTTTTTTGGATTGGGTTGTGGGAGGATTCCCCCTGCATATATGTCCTAATTGACCTTCTAAATAAGGTCAATTCTCCCAAAGTCAATTGTGAAAAGGTCAATTAGTATACAACCCCTTTACCCTGCTACATTAAGGGCCCTTAGGCAGTCATTAAGGCTTTCCGACTTCCATGGGGAGGACTTGAATTTATGGACACCTTTGCAAGTCATCCACTCCGGAGATTTTCTCGACTAGGTCATACCGCTAGAACCTTGGCAATTCGATGCCCACTCAAAGCTATCATTAAAAATTATGTTTCATTTTAACAATGACCTCAGGCAGGCATTTGGATTAAATGTGGTTTCTAATGGCAGTTCATCCTTTTTCGAAAAGTATTGGCGAACATACAGTATTCCATCTGGGACTTGGGGTCTCCCTAGATTGGTCAAATTTTTTTCACTGCAACAAGGAGATTATGCTCTTGGTTCCCCCAATCATTCCCCTATGCAGGAGAAGACTTCAAACTCATCAAGTGAAGCAAGCAGCATATTTGGAGATATTTCCATTTTGTAAACGTGAGACATTGTTATTTTCGGACCTGCCGCTAAGGACAATAAGCCATCAGCGCGTACTCTGGTTAGATGATTAGGCATACCTCACAACTCACCCATATCTGGCGAGTGTCATCTGCCATTTATCCCTTCTCACACGTTCATCCACAAGCAGAAGGCTTTCACACATGTTAGGAGGCAGATGAATACATAGATAGCTTCTGTCCCTCCACCAGCCGAATACCACAGAGGTGCGAAACGTTACTGAAGAAGACAACCGTACCACCGTTATCTCAGGAAAGTACATCAGGATATGGACATAACCTAAGCTAAAGATGGCAAAGTAATCTAATGTGATAATCTTACATGTGCATGTGCATGTTTTTGACATGAAGCAAATGTGCACTCAACATGAAGAGCATGCACAATAGGTAATGTATGCATTTCTACATGAAGAACACTACATAGCATCCACTAGATATGAAGTACACTAACCCAACTAATGTATAAGCTGAATGCAACATGAAAGACACACAACTACTGCTCACCAACATGGAGAAACTGGTATAACGGGGCAGCCATCTTCTACAAAATGGAAGCCGTGGCACGCTTTTAAATAAACGAATGCCCCAATACTTTCAGAGAACTCAAAATGCTAAATCCACAGAAACACAGAGCCGTGCAGAGCTCAAACAGTAGCTAAAAACTCAAGCCAAGGTTACAGGGAAATTAGGAGGATAGGAACAGCAGAGAGAAGGTAAGAGATAGCAATTCCCAGGACACAAGCAGCATACTCACAGATTAAGAGCACAACCAGTCTTCGTTAGCCAGGTACAGTCATATCGTAAACCAAAAGACTCCATGAACAATAACTCAACATATTTCCAGTGGCAACAGAAAACCAACACCCACTTAAATATTAGCTAAATTCTCAATACAAAATAAATCTATTCCAAACACAAGCGACTCATAATTGGAAGACAGTATATTCGTTGGAAGCAAACACAGATAGGACACCTGCCCTTCTCCCTACCCGTAAACACAGAAGCAAGACACTGCAGAAGGCCAAGTACAAAGATCACACTGGCTAATGGCCTCGGAATAAGGTGTGGTCACTTCTTTAATGATCAGTCCATGGGCCTATCTCCCCCCTAATCCCTGTCTGGCTCAGGTCTTGACAGCCTTGGTTAGCAAGAAGCCAGCCAATTAGAAAACCCAATGTTCGGACACCAATGGATTAAGGTGCCAACCAATTACCTGGTGTAGAGATGTACTTTCACGTTTAGCAATTTAGAGGTGGTCTTAGGAGGAGCCATCAGACAAGTATAACTCAATTAGATGTTTAACCTTTTAGCGTGTATACATAACCAATACCCATTCACTGTAGGTTTTCATAAACCTATAACATGTTGCGATATTATTTATGACGAAGGTGTACTACTTAAATCGTTGTTTGTAATGGATGCGCTAAGAGAGGCAATATTTTAATGCTTTTGTGCTGCCCTTGCGTTGACAGATTATAAAGCTTGATTCTGCCTTGCACTTTTTCTACTTCCTCCAGTTTGGATGGACTACAGGTCCTCTGGGTTACTAGGGACTTATTTGGGCCGTCTTAACACACCTTCACCCAACATTACAAAAGAACATGTACAGGTACTCTTATCTCGGAAATCCAAGGACAGGCAGCGAAACTGCCACAGGGTGACACTTACTACACTGAAGCAAAATCTGTATCTAATGAGATTCTTGGAAATGTTACAATGAGAATAACACAAATATTTTGTATTGCACTCTGAAGCTTACCCTTGAAATCTTGTTACAATTAGTCATTTCCATCAGTGTTCATGGGACTGCCATGAACACATTATATATACACATATATAAAAGCAACCTCATTCAATTTGAAAATAAATTCACTTTTATACCCACTTCACAGGATGTAGTTTCCTGTAATGTCTTTAGAGATGAAAGGCCATTAGACATTCCACTACAACCACCAACCTGCTCCAGACTCATATCCACCATGTTCACAGTTATGGATCACATCCATTTCCCTTTAGTTAATCTTTTATAACACCTAATACCGGAGACCAGTCCATAAGCGCAGGGCCGGTGTTCAAACTGGTGTTCTTCGTTGCTCTCTTGCTTCCAGGACAAATGTGTTGTCCCCACGTTATCCTCCCTTTCTCCTCAAGTACAGCTCCTAGGAGGCGTTCAAGGCAGTTCTACTAGAGGCTTGTAGAGCGGTACAGCTTGTACAACGTTAGAGGCCGCTGGGCTAGTCCTAAAGGTGCACCTCACTGCATAGGATTTATAGGGTGGATTCTTTTAAATAATCAATAGTTATCAGAAAGCAGCCAATTGGAGAGATGCAACGTTGATGAGTCCTACAATGAGGCCAATAGCTGCATTTTACAGACACTGAAGGAGCCGACAGGCAGACTGATTTAAAGGAAATGTGCACAACGAAGCCTACAATTGATTAAGAGCCAACCACCACTTGATGCAACTGTTGGAAGTTCCCACCACAGAGGGTGCAATTGTAAACCGACTCCATTCACCATTGCTGGGATTGGAGAATAAAGGCTCAGGGTACATTTCCATGAAATACCAAGACATTTTTAGCTTTGTGTTTTAGGGCGCTGTCTGCCCAAATAGGTAGGGTGCACGTGGCAAAGGTCGAAATTGTAGAGCATATGACCAGGGCCCAACACAATTTGTTTGGGAAGAATTACATTTCAGGCCAATGACCAGTCCAGGTGCTCACTTCAGCTTTGCCATGCAACACTGGAATGATGCTATTATATTAGGACGCTGACATTCAGGTCTAACAGCAGGTCACCTGCATAAGAATGGAATTGCAAGAACATGGAGCTAAGAAGAGATGGAAAGAGATCTTAAAAAGTGGCACTGGGGAACGTATCACAATCTGATGTTTTTGACATCAGAATGCAGCCTTAGCTACCCTGACAAGTGTTGTCCTCTATGACCCTTTTACAGTAGAACTTAGTCCAAAGTTAAACATATTTCACCAATTTTCACAACAAAAAGATATACCAAAGTGCAAGTGGAATCCACATAGGCAAGCCTTAATTCTCAGGCAACGGGCCAGGTGCACCATCTCATTTGCTCAGCAGCATCATGACAAAAGGTACTCACAGACGAACCAAATGCGGTGCAGTCAACCTGCCCTCAAATCCTAGCAATTTTGTTGCAGACAGTAGAGGGGGAAGTAGGGAGTGGTGTCTGGATTAGTCTGGAGATTGGGGAGGGAGGGGGACTGGTCAGGAGGTGGACAGTCCAGCAGTGAAGGTGGAATCCTGGAACATAGCTATAATCAGGGGGAAATTGGAACGGGCTGATAACCGACTCATGAAATAAGCCTTGTACAGGAAACCTGGGCCCTCGATATCCCCTTATTGGATGGCTATGTCGCTTATGGCATACCCGCCAAGAAAACCAGAGGGGCAGAAGTTACGGGGGAATGGTCATAGTCAAGATGTCAATAAATTGTAGTCAAGGTGGTGGGGACGCAGATGGATTTCCTACAGTTTGATGTTTAGCCCCCCTGGAAGCGATAAGGTTGCCATCCTAAACTTCTATAATAGCCCCCATAAATCAGGGGTGAACAGATTGGAGAAGGTTATTACCAGGAGAACGGGGGGGGGGGGTGCACTCACAGTTCATTTGGGAGGGCGATTACATCCTCAGAATGGGGTGCAGAATCTCTTAAGTTTGCTATGACCCGCTGGAGGATTTACACCTGAATGTTCAGGAACCGCTGGAGGATTTACACCTGAATGTTCAGGAACCGCTGGAGGATTTACACCTGAATGTTCAGGAACCGCAATTGGCGGATAATAGGGGGTGCGAGGGGTCTACAGCTCAGTGCATGGCTGATCGAATGGGGAATAAGATCAGTTAATGGTCGCATTGATCCCTGATATCCCAGGGAAAGCAACCTTTCATAACCATCTGGGCTCCTCCACAATTGACTATTTTTGTTGATCCCTAGATTTGTGGAGAGGCAGTGAGTTTTAAGGTGGTGGCAGATGGTAATAGCAACCATAACCCATTGGTTCTAAAATTAGGAGGACTGTGAGACAGTAATCTGTCAAGTGGAAACAGAAGCTGTCTCGAAAAGAAGAGTAGATTGGGGAACATCCGGGACTCAGGCTTGCATTTGAATATAGTGGCTGGGCTGACCCTGGAAATCCAGGGTATCCTTGAGAATATGGCCAACCCAGTGGAGGAGCACTTTAATGGTATCTTAGGGGCCTTCACTTGTGGTGGAGTACAAATCCAAAGGGAACACCAAGGGGAGGGGATGGTTTGACCAGGCATGTAACACAGCTAAACAGGCTTTGTTAAACACTCTGAAATCTCCGGCAACAACTAGAGGCAAGATCATTCAAGCAAGAGCCCACTACCACAGGTTGATGGAGAACAGAAAAATGGCGCTTGAGGGATGGGCGTGGGATGACTTCTTTGAGGCTAATAGGACCAATAATGACAAAGGATTTTGGAAATATGTTAAGGGGGGCCGGCATATAATCTGAGAGTCATAGTGGTACCCATGGATGATATATGAAATTCATAACGCTCCTATACACAAGTGTTTCAAGGCACGACGAGGCAAGGGAGGGGGAACAAAAGGAGGACAGACAACGATCATACTAGGCAAGGTGTCATTCCGATTGTGCAAGTGCATGGGGTGGGGGAAGGGAGAAGGACAGTGCAGTACATGGGAGTAGAATAATAAGCAAAGTAATGGGCAGCAGGTGTCAAGTGCAGACAACAGGTGTCAAGTGCTGGGACTGAAGGGATACAGTAACAGTCCGGGGGGGGGGGGGGGGTGGCATGTGAATGTGTGAGTGAGTGAGAGAGAGAGAGAAAGGGTGGCCAGGTAGCCAGTGCATTCTCCGAATCCGCCAGGGGGTCAGCAGGGGAGGGGAGGGGAGGAGGAGAAAAGACAGGAGCAAAGAGAAAGGTTCTGAGGTGCTTCCGGAACCAGTGATGGTTTTCCTCAAGTTTCAGGGGGGCTGTTCCAGAGGGACGCCCCAATCCAAGAAAGGTCTACCACCAACTCCTTGCTTGGAGAAGCGACTTACCCTGAGGGAGTTGGAGGCAGATGAGCGAAGAGCTCGAGAAGGAAGATATTTGGGAAGAGAGAGTTGAAGGTATTGAGGGCCCCAGGCCCCTGAAGGCCTTGTGGACAATGCAGAGGGTTTTGAACTTGATCCTCGCAGCCACTGGGAGCCAGTGCAAAGATTTCAGTCCTGGAGAGATACGATCCCTGGGCTTGAGGCCAAGGACAAGTCTCACAGTCCTGTTCTGGATGAGTTGCAGAGGGCAGAGAGAATAAGCAGGCAGATTCAGAAAGAGGCTGTTGCAGTAGTCCAGCCTAGAGAGAACCAGGGCTCTGGAGACAGTGAGGTTCTGGGGGAAGGAGAGGAAAGGAAGAATACCTCAGAAGAGGTGCAGCTAGTAGTGTGACTTCTTAGAGAAGTCAGATGTGAGGAGAGAAGGAGTGTGGAGTCAATGATGAGCAAGGTTTTTAGCCTCACAGGTTGGAGTAGGAGGAAGGCCAAGAGAGGCTGGCCAGAGTGACAGGTAAGGAGTGTGCGGGTGTGCCGATGAGGAGTATCTCAGTCTTACTGGCATTAAGGCAGAAGTCATTGGCGGCACACCACTCCTGGATAGCAGAAAGACAGTCAGAAGAGGTGGCCAAGGGTAGCCTGAAAATGAGCTGAGTGTCATCTGCATAGCACTGAAGGTTAGGGCAGAGAGCGGCAATGCGGTGGGCAAGAAGTGCCAGGTATAGGTTGAAAAGCCAGGGCGAGAGGTTAGACCCCTGTGGGACACCACAGGTAGAGAAAAAGATAGCGGAGAGGAAGGGCCTAAGTTGGACCTGGGAAGGTCGGTCAGAGAGGAAAGAAGTCAGCCATGCCAGGGCCTGACCGGTGATACCCAGGTTATCGGAGACATTTGAGCAGGATGGCATGGTTGACAGTGTCAAAGGCAGAGGAGAAGCGATCAAGCAAGAGGACACAGGGGGTGTTAGAAATAAGGTTGGAGAGAAGGTCTTCACGGATGTTCAGGAGAGCAGTTTCATGCTTCTGTCAGCTCTGAAGCCAGACTGATGGTCATGTAGACAACCAACAGATTGTGTTGAGATTAAGCTGGGATGTAGCAGTGGAAGCCTGGGTGTCACATTTTGGTTCCCTGTTTGGAGCTAGTGGTGTACCAGAGGAGAGGGAGACCAGCAGTACTACCCTTTGTTTTATAATTGAAGAGGTCTCACAAGCAATCCGGGCACAGGCCCGTTACCAAGCCCCAGGACCAGATGTGACACCGGCCAACCTTTTTTTGGATCAAATTGACCTTAACATAGAATGCCTGCCTAATCTCTGGTCAATATCCGCCCTCTTGGAAATCCGCTATCATTTTCTCAAATAAAAAAAAAAAAGTAGATCCTACTTGCCCGATGTCCTACCACCCTATATCACGACTAGACCCCCTCAATCACAATTTTTGGCTGGTCCTGTTGGGCTATATGGAGTCCTGGCTCGTGGAAGGGTAGGTCCCGTCAGTGCATTATAATCAGTACCTAAACATTTCTAACTTTGTGTTTCGTAGGGGAGAAGCGGTTTACCTTGCCTTCATGGACCCAAGCATGGCCTTTGACAAAGTCGATAGACCTAAGCTGTGGGCCATTCTGGGGTCCTTGGGGTGTCATGAAGAGATATTGGTGATACTGCAAGAGATACGCAGAAATTAAGTCCAGCATTCACACTGGACCAGGGGGGCTAGTGCTCGGAGTGCTTCAATGTTGGGATGGGGGCCCGGGAGGGGTGTGTGCCCGCCCCAATATTGTTTACACTATCCATTAATAGGGTATTGAAGGCTTTGGTGGGTACATGCGTGGATTATTTGAGTCTGGGTGGTACGGCCTTTCCGGTTCTGGCCTATGCCGATAACTCATTATAGCCAGAACCCAAAGGGCCCTGCAGGCCTTGATGATCGATACTCTGTAGGCCTTGATCGATACCTACGCAACCTTTATCAAATGGGTTGGGGCTAAAAATCTATTCCACCAAATCTGCAGTGATGGGGTGTGTGGGACGGAAGAGGCCTGCTAAAATGCGTCCCATGGTTTGCAATGGGGATATCATTCCAAGAGTAAAAGAATGTTATTACCTAGGGGTTCGGTTTTCAGAGGCAGTCGCTGACACTGCTCAAGTGAAAAAAACAGTGCTTGAAAATAAGCCCGCAAACGGCTGCCATTTCCTGTTTAACAAGGTGCAAGGGCCAGCCCTTGAAACCAGTCCTGAAGGTCTACGCTACACAAACAAAGGCGGCCACTCTGTATGGAGCCCCATTGTGGGCCCTACAATGGCCATGTAACTCCAGGGCAAAGATAATTTCCTCAAACAGCTTTTGAGACTCCCTGGCTCAACCCCATGTGCATCTGTCCACAGGGAATTGGGGATGACATATTAGAAGGATGAATGGGCTCCTTGTTTCTTTTGGCTACGCCTATGGGCAAACAAGCCCGCTACACTATGCCACTTTATTATTAGATGCACTATGAGTAGGGAAAGTTGTTGCAAAATCCCATGGTTGGAGTATGTAAAGGAGTCTCTGTGCATAAGTAACATTCCGGTTCGGTTTCCTCCGGTTGCAGTGTTGTCCCCATGCAATTGAGAGTGTACAAGCAGGCCGTAGGGGATATCTGAAAAGCGGCCCAACACAGTACAGGCAACCTATTCTGAAAGCCAACGTATGTTGATCAGCAAGGTATCAGAGATACAGCCCTATGTTGTGTATGCCATGAAAAAGAAGGATAGGTGGCTTATAACGAGGGCTAAATTGAAGTGGTCAGGATTCCCTTATGATCCTAGCAGCCCAAAGTGTGGGGGCAGCAAGGGAAGACCTGAAGCATTGTATACTATTTTTCCATGTACATGGGGATATTAGAAGTACCATCTTGCAGGTAGTCAAGATAACTAATATCCACCTTTAAAGACACACATTGTTGTTTCTTTTGATGGCTGAATCAGAGCCGACTACGTAGGCCCTCGTGTCCCATCTGAAAAGTGCAATGTACCCGAGAAAGGGGATTTTAAGGGGATAGAAAATGTTTTCATTGTTTTGAGACACATGGTTTAATCTTACGTGTTTAAGGTTTTGAGGTTCCAAATGTTTTTATTCTTATGCAGTAATGTGATGAATTGATTGTATGTTCTTGATGTTTGTGGTTGATGGATGTTAAATCCAAATAAACTTTACACTGACTGACATTGTAGATCTTAAAAAGCTATAATTATATTTATCCTGGCTAGACAACACAATCAACCCAAACAAACAAGGATTGGGATGGGCCAAGTTGCATCCTTTGTTCACAACTGAAAAATAAAGGAATACAAATATATTGTTTTAGATTACAGCATTTAAAATGCATTTGAGACATGAAGCTGAAGCCAACATTTGCCTTTTCTATCCTCTAATTTATAAAGTAAGTGACTCAATGGTAGGTCTTTATCCAAATGTATAAATCACCAATAACTGTACATTCAAATCCAATCAAGCGCTGGGATTAAGACATAGTGAATGATACCACTGCAAGAAACGAAAAAGACATCTTCCATACATGTCTCACAGCTCCTCCCCACACTGAGCCACAAAGTTTAACGTTTCTGAGATAGTAAATGTTCTCTTGCTGCTTCTTGAAATACTGATGAGTACAGAACTCAGACAAAGCCATTTTAAGGGGCCATTCTGTGCTTTTTGAATAGTTCCCCTGTTTCATTAGAAAGGAGCTCCAACTCCCTTTCCAGCCCGATGGCAGTTGTTTCATAGACGATTGTTAGGTAAGAATTAGTGCAGTCCAACTGGTGTGGGACTACACAAGACTTCTCTTTGTATTAGGTAACCCACTTTTTAATATAGGCCTGTACTACACAAGTTGGTAGCGTGACTGAGCAGCCAGGCTCATGTTAAGTGGGGTAATGTGAGCTGTACAATGAAATCAGTAAATGTAGTGTAGGGTTAAAAAGCACTCCCAAAGACAGGAAGCCCCCCAAATGGCAAAAGGATAAAGTACCCCAAACCCCACAGTACCTTTGAAATTAAGAAGCTGTTCCAGCAGGCTGCCTTCACGATGCAATGAAGTAGACCCTTGTTCCTGGTCCTTGCTCGTGGTGACAAAAGGAAGGACGTCTGGTGGGCTACTGTGGCAGCACTCGAGAGAGGAACTTGGCAGCAATGGAATTCCGTCGATTCAGGGGCTCTTTGTGGTTTGGCACCTTTTCCTCAGCGCCAAAGAACAAAAAGCTCTGGTTAAGATTTCCTTGATCCCTCTATCCTGACTTTGGTGAGGGGACTCTAGACGTGGATTTCTTGCTTGTGCAGGGTCCTCTGGATGCCCACAAGATCTGGCCGGATTTGGACTTCGGAAGACAATGCACGAGAGTGTTTGAGGTGCCCCGGGTATTGGGCTTCTGCAGCCTTGGAAATTTGCAGCAAGTCGGGGGTTGTGCCAAAATAGAATTTTTCTCAAGGCTAGTTGGTCCCACAAGCCTAAGGGAGGAAGTCGTCATTTGCGGGTCTTCACTGTCTATTCGAAAACAGGGTCAGCACAGCTGCAGGCTTCACCGGGCAGTTGACGGTCCAGGAGGGTGATGCTGGCGTCTTCTGCTTCAGATGTCCTCCAGTGGTCGACTCTGCTCCTAGTCTCAAAAACCTTGTTTTTTATGCAAGTTCCCATTCATTCACAGCCCTAGGCTGTCAGTCACACAGCAGGGTGGCTGTCCTCCAGGACAGCCAGCCGGCCAATTGGAACTGGTTTCACTCAGGCACACCTAGAGACAAAGGACAGGAAAGTTTTGAGAACCTCCCTCACTTACTGCCTTTCCAGACACACTGGAGTCTGGGTGGGCTTCAGGGATGAAGCCCGCCAAAGGTAAAATACACAAAGGACTCAAACCTGATGCAAATAACAGAGGAAAAGATCAGAAGAAACCCACAAGAAATGGCGAAAAAAGAAGACAGGGGCCATTTTGAGAAAATTGTCACCTTTGGGGCAGCACTGCAGCTGAGGCATCAGCCTGCAGATACATGTCACTAGGTAGTAAAAAAAGAAACCACTGCCACCAGCCATTCAAGTGAGTTAGTGTAACAAAATGTTACATGAGGAATGGGTTAAAAGAATTACTATGTAACCCCCCCCCCCCAGCACTCCACATAGGGTGGTGCGTGCTGGGCCCATCACGTTAAGATACACAAGACAGGGATCTTCTTAATATTCTTGGGAACACTAGTTCACCCAAGAAAATATAGTTAAACATTAAGAGAAGTCCAAGGGAGTCCCCTCAGTGGCACTGCACAAAAGGTGCTGTGTGTCACAATGCAAAACAAGATGCCTATGGAGTTTACCACACTCCATAAAACAGCAAGGAACATAGAAAATCAGTCAGGAAAACACATGAGTGAAAAAAAGGTCCCACTCACTCAGGAGTAAAAATTTAAAAAAGCTCTGAGCCCAGCAAAAGAACTGGGGATCTCTTAAGGTTAAAGGGAATTGGCACAGAAATGAAAATTCAACCCAACAAGGATTATTTCGTTTGTATCCTGCATATTGATACGCTCTCTCATCTATGGTTGTTTTGGCTGTTTTATTTCCCTTGCTGTAGTTGATTACTATCACAACCTATTCTGCTGCCTTGATTTGTTGAATGCACAACACTCCATTAACCATGCTTGGTCGGGAATGCACTTCAGAAATAAGTTTGATGAAATAGCGGTCGCAATTTGTACCTTTAATTAGGAAAAACTGTTTTGCTTATGGAGTGTATTGCACCCTGAGAACCACAGTTTATAATGTGTTGGTACGCAGGCCATCATTTCTTTACGGACAACCCCTTTCCTTACCAATGCTAAACCTTGTTAAAACAGCAAATAGTTCTGGTACATGCCAACTGGTATATGTGCCGATTACTCGGTTCACCCTGCCTTGGGACACTGCACACTGAGACTGAGGCTTGGGAATGTGAATGAAGCAGCAAACAAACTGAAGCTCCATCATCCATTATACATGCCCTTAAGAGACATGAGTTAGAAAGTTACAAAAGTGTGAATTTCAGATACAAAATGGGTCAAGTGTAGAGATTGTCCCCACAATGGCGCCTTTTAGCAGATAAATAATATCTAGAACTTCTTGAAAGTTTGTAGCACGCCTTTATGTGGTCCCAATGATCAAAATCCCTCTTCTCTTTAGTTACTAATTTCCTCCAAGTGTGAGTGTGCTGAATGCAGCAAGCATAGACAGCAGCTTCTTGGTCCCCACCACTCTACCCTCCAACAGTCCTGGGATGGGCTTCAGGCAGTGCATGCTCACACCTCTGGCAATGCACTCCAGTGGACAGCTAACACATCCTAAATTATAACTTCCTGCCTTCAATGAAATTCAGGCAATTGACAATGACATCAATAAGTCAGGCTATTGATTTGCACATGCATAGAAATTAACCATTACTTCAAAAATGTTTTGCTTTAAGGAGGCTATCTAGTATCAAAGACGATGTGATGTGTGGACACCATGAGTGATGCAGCAAATAAGGGCTTTCTTTGGGTTTTTTAATAATAAAATGTGACTTTTCGGGTCGAAACATGCTAAGATTTTCCAATAATAGGCAACACTGCCAAGAGAGCATTTTTTTAATAGATATAAAAAGAGGTGCATAAAGTCAAAATTACTTTAATAGATCAATTTTAAGACATGTAACATAATACACACATCCATCTTAAATACTATCACATAGCAGGGCAGAGAAAGGAATCTCGGCTTCATAATTGGAAAACTGAAAATGCCTGCCAAAAATCTATACCGTTTAAAAATAAATACGGTCCATGCCAAATACTAGGGAATAAAATTGGCAGGTTTGAAAAAATAAAAATCGACCACTTTCTCGCGCTACAGTCATTCTAATATTTGTATACTGGTCTTCTGAGGTCTTCATGAACTCATGGATTACTCGGCTGTTCAGCTTTGGCACTGTTGAAAAACAAAAAACAAGGCATTAATCAAGTTATCATAAGCCGCCACTTACTTTCACAAGCACAGGTACTGTCGAGGTATCCCCAGCATCTGCGTACTTGTAAAAACAGTTCTCTATTGTGGGGCTCAGTCTATGAACACATTTGTATTGTATTTTAAAAGAGGCGTTTTGGTGGCGTGAGGGGGTTAATGGAGAGATTCCAGAACATCTATCTTCTTAAGAGCGAATGATTGCAAATTGCAGCCCCTGGCAATGCTTTTCCCTTTAAGAACACATTGCTGCTACAGAACAGGAAATCTGCAGTGATGAGAACAACGTACTTACTGTTTTAACTATCATGCTCCGAGACTGTTCCATGTCGAAGCATTGGGTGTGCTTGGGAAGAGGCGCTAAGACACTAGGAAAAATAGATCTGGTACTACGGTCTTCTGTCAAAAATCGCATTCCATTTCACAAACAAAGCAAAAGTCCAATTTGAAAGTTCAGGCACGTGTGCCAGGCCCGTCCTTTCAATTCCTCTACAATACCTGGATTAAAAAAGAATTTCAAAACAATTCTCACTTTATAGAATAAGCAGATATAGAGAGTGGGGATGACCTCTCTATCATCTGGTGGAAGGCAGGATGTGGGACTAGGAGTGCATGCATTCCTAAAGTGAGTAATTGAAATTACACGTTCATCTCAGCCCCATTTATCCAGTAATTGACTGCAAAGATTGCCATTTATCCAAAAATAATAAAGATGGCAGCTATCGAAGAGTAACAATCTAAGAGTAACAAAAAACAAGTACCTTTTGCATTGTTATTGCTAATGCTCTGGAGAGGGGATGCCGTCCATTTCGGAATATCTAAAACTAAACCGAGGACTCAATGGGAGAGCAGAAGATGCCCAGAAATTCTAGTAGACACGCAGGGGGTGAAACCAGTCCGGCAGGGTAGGAAACCGGCAGGAGCAGCACTCCGTCAAAGTTTGCCTTGCCTGCGTGCTGCTCTGTCCCCAGGCACAGGGTCTAGCCCAGGAAATTCCCAGATCTGTTCTGAAGCAGAATTCTCATATGCACGAGTTGCCCATGGCTCAACGAGCTGACCGCTTCAGAATACTCTGCACAATAAACTCAATACAGAAATAGCCAAAGCCTCACATTGTGCTGCAGCAGTCCAAACTGGTATACATGGCCTGCAACTTAGTTTGCTGTTTTTGTATTGGGCACAATACTTGCCCTAACAAAAGCAGAATCCAAGGAACAAGTTACTTACCTGTAACTGTTGCTCTCCAGCATGGATCTGGCATGGATTGACATGCTCATGAATACTACCTGTCAGGCTGGGAATACTCGGTAAATAGAAAATAAGTTTCAGTTTCACTTCTGAACTGTCTTTCTCCTAACAACCAATCACTGGTCTCTGGGTCATACTGCCCCCAGCCAATGACTGCCCTCCACCTAAACCCCTCCTCTGGCAGCCATCTTCAGATTTGGTAGCAGGTAAAGTGGCAATATGACCAAGAGAAAATCTGCAGAGGGGTAGGCGGGAGGGTTTGCATGTGAATCCATGCCAGACCCATGCTGGAGAACAACAGTTACAGGTAAGTGACTTGTTCCTTCTCCAGCATGGGGTCTGGCATGGATTCACATGCTCATGAAGAAAGAATACATAGCAGTACATACATGCACAACCAAGGGAGGAGGCAAGGCTCAACATTAAGCATCTCAACATTAAGCATCTCTTACCTCGTCTCCAGGCTCACCTTCAAGCGAACAGGTTGCGCAGCACTGCTTGGCCGACTCTGGACTCCTCCCTGGAATCCCTTTCGACGCAGTAGAATCTCGTGAAGGTGTGCGTGCACCTCCACGCAGCAGCCCTGCAGATGTCCAGCAGGGGCACACCAGACGGGAACGCCGTTGTTGCAGCGATTGCTCTGTTCGAATGGGCTCTCGGACGGCCAGGCAACGGTCTGTTTGCCAACCGGTGACAATGGGTGATGCAGCCGGAGAGCCACCAGGAAATGAAAACCTTGGAGAGGGCCTTCCCTTGGTTCACAGGGCCAAAGTTCACGAACAGTTGTGACATCTTCTGAAAACTCTGTGCGGTCCACGTAGAACTTCAGTGCTATAGCCACATCCAGCGAGTGCAAAGTCCTCTCAGCCAGTGAAGGCGTCAGGAAGAATACAGGCAACCCCAACGGCTCGTTTAGATGAAAGTCCGAAGGTACCTTGGGCGTGAAAGAGGGGTGCGTCCGTAGTACTACCCTTGTCTCGTGGAATGTCAAGTTAGGCGGTTTACATGAGATGGCTTGGATCTCTCCCACTCGTGTGGTGATGGCCACAAGAAAAGCTGTTTTCCACGACAAACTTCAGCGGCGCCGAATGCATAGGCTCAAACGGCGGACCCATAAGCCTAGTCCACACCACATAGTTCCCACGCCAGGGCAGGGGCCTTCACTGGCAGGAATGAATGGAACGGTCCTTTAATAAAGTCTTTAACCATACGGTGTGACCATAATGACAACCGTCCCAGAGACTTGGTGTAGCGGGAGATAGCCGCCAGATGAACTTTGATGGAGGCATGGGCCAGGCCAGCCTTGGCCAACAGAAAATACAGCAGTACCTGCGGAGCGGTGATTCGTAGAGGATCAATCTGTGCACAGCACCAGACGGCGAACCTCTTCCATTTATGCCCATAGCATTTAAGAGTAGCCACTGGCCTTGGCAAGCAATTCCTTGCAGTCTGCTGGGAGATCATAGCCGCCGAATTCTAACGCTACAGGAGCCAGGCCTGCAGGTTCAGCGATCCCGGGTCGTGGTGCAGGATTGGGCCTCCTTCCCTGGCGAGAAGATCTGCGACCACCGGAAGCTTGACTGGAGGGGCCGCTAACATGTCCAGAAGGTCCGGGTATCATATCTGTCTCGGCCACGCTGGAGCGATGAGGATCATCCTGTACCGGGACTGTCTGAGTTGATTGACTAGTCGAAGAAGCAAGGGGGTGTGGGGGTTGGGGGGGGGGACGCATACAGAAACAGGCCGTCCCAGGGGAATGAGAATGCGTCTCTCATACTCCCCAGCTGGGGAAACCTGCTGGCAAAACTCCGACACTTGGTGTTCGTCGCCGTCGCAAATAGATCGATGTGGGGATTGCTCCATTTGCGGAACAGGAGATTTACTTGGTCCTGCCGAAGTTCCCACTAGTGGCAAGCTCGTAGCTCCCTGCTGAGAGAGTCTGCAACTGTTTTTCACTCCTGCCAAATGAAACGGAATGAGTAACATCCCCTGGCTGACAGCCCAGTGCCACAGCTCCTGCGCTTCCTTGGATAGCTTCGGGACCTGGTGCCCCCCATGCTTCCTGATGTAGAACATTGTGGTGGAGTTGTCCGTGAATACCCGTACCACCTTGCCCTTGAGGGACGGAAGGAAGGACTTGAGGGCCCACAACACTGCCAGCAGCTCCAACACATTGATGTGCAACGTCTTCTCTTCCGTTAGCCACAGGCCCCTTGCATGGATACTTCCGGTGTGAGCTCCCCATCCTTCCAGGGAGGCGCCCATTGTAACCGTCTCCTGTTGCGGCGGGTCTGGAAATCCGCACCTCCGGCTAGATGTGCGCAAACTCCCCACCACCATATCGCTCGACAGAAGCTCTCGTCGAGCGTGATCTTGTCCTCGAAGCTTCTCGACAATTGTATCCATCGGGCGTCGAGGAACTCCTGCAGTGGAAGCATCAGCAGCCTGCACAATCGAATGAGGTATATGCATGATGACATCATGCCGAGCAGGGACTTGATGGACCTCACCCATGTGACCTTCAGGCCCAACAGCCATTGTACCTTGCCCAAGAAGGCAGCTATCTTCTACTCCGACGGAGACACAAGGTACGACACTGTTGAGTCGGGCTCCAGAAACAGCACATCCTGCGATGGAATCAAGCAGGACTTTGAATAGTTTAGAGAACCACAGGTCTGTGAGGAGCTGTACAGTCCTCGTCGTGTGGTCGATGGCAATGTCATTCGAGCCCGGATGAGCTAGTCATCCAGATAAGGGTACACGTGGATCCCTCGTAAACACAGCTGTGGCGCCACCGGGGTCAGGCACTTGGTGAAAACCCTTGGCGCCGACTTCAGTCCGAAGGGAAGGGCTTTGAACTGGTAATGTGGCCATTGAACCACGAAGCAAAGAAACTTGCAGTGCCCCTTGTGGATGGAAATGTGAAAGTAGGCATCCTGCAGGTCCAGCAACAACAGGAAATTCCCCTCTTCCAGCTGTCCTAGAACGTGCTGAAGATTCACCATCCAGAACTTTTGGGACCCGATGTACTTGTTCAGATGACGGAGGTCCAGGATGGGCCTCCAACGCTGGTCTTCTTGACTAGGAAGTAGCCGGAGCCTCTTTGGACAAGCTCTATTGCACCTTTTCTTAGTATAGCCCGCACCTCCAGCAACAGCTGAGGGACATGGTTTTCCTGCCGGGCCACTGGTGGTATACGCGGACACTTTCGTTGAAATTCCAGGGTGTTTGTTGGGTGCTGGACGCTCGCGCCCGTGGTCCGTGGAGATGGTATTCCACACGCTGACTAAGTTCGCCAGCCGCCCACCCACTAGGGTGCACGGGTCGGGGCCTGACACCAGGGCCAGTTCAATCCTGTTTCGCCGATGAGGCGCCACCTTGGGGGTCTTGGCAACTAAGACGTCCTCCTCCAGACTTGGCACAGCCTCTGTGGGTCTCCTGGGCCAGCGAACAGGAGGGTTGCCGGTAGGATGAGCTACCTCCTCAGTCCTTTGGAAGAACCTTGGAATTTTCCGCCGGAGGTCTGGAAGGATGACTGTCGCTGTTGAAGAGTGCCCAAGGCACGAGCCGTCTCGGTGTCTGTCTTGATGGCTTGCAGCGACTCGTCCACCATCTTGCCGAACAAATTCTCTCTGCCGAAGGGCATGTCTAATATTCTCGACTGCACATCCTGGCGATAATTAGTGGCCTGCAGCCAACCCCGCCGACTAAGGCAAACGCTGTTGCCCATTTGGGAGGCGGAAGAACCCGTAGACGACTACTTCGCTGCCATCGAAACCATGGAGTCCGGCGAGGGTTGAGATTGCAAACACCTGGGCGCAGAGTATGGCACCCTGTATTTCTTCTTGTACCGGTCACGCCAGGGCCGGGGATGGGTTCTTCATGAGTGACAACCCCTCATCCCACATGTCATCCAAGAGGTGGATAGAAAGCACAGTTTTCCTCTTGGCGTCACGGCGCTGGTATCGGAACCCTTCTTCTCCTCCGGGACAAGCTTGAACAGTTCAGAGGCCCTCTGGATCATAGCGTGGAAGAAGCCCATCTCGTCGGGTGGCAAAGATCTGGGGGGCAGAGACAGGAGATATCCCAACCCGCCAACGTCCGTCCCTATTCCCGTCCTCGCTGTGTGTGGGTCCGTCGTCTCATCCCTTGGAGGGGGAGAGGGATGTGAGGGGGTGGCAGGGAGGCACAGGGTTGACCTGCCTCTTCTTGAAGAGTGGCTTCCCTGAAGATCTCAGCGCCGCAGGAGGGGCCGTCAGTGTAAGAAGCATCTTCGTCCGGACTGCCGAGCACAGGGTGTGCAGAGCTGTGAGAATGTCCACCGAGATCTCCCGGCGGATGGTGCGGTGGATGCGGTGACGGGGCAGCGGTTGTCTGTGGCTGGTCCTCCACTCCCTCACCGCCATGCTGTTGCTCGTGGGTTTCCTCGTCGTCGCCCTCGTCGGGATCCTTGCCATAGGGCCTGCTCTCGACACATCGTTCTTCCTGGAACGGAATGTTGGTAAGCTCCTCCTCAGAGGAAATGTCCGTACTTTGAATCGCTACCGCCCCCCCTCCCCTTCTCTGCGATCAAGGGAGACTGTTTTGGTGAAATGATAGGCATCACTTTCTCCGGCGTCTTCTTGATGGGTTGAAAAGAGGACTCAACTCCCGGCAGGCAGGGACACTCTCTCCTTCGGGGCTGCGTCATGCGGATCCTCCACGGCGGACACCACCACCCCTTCGATGGAAGGTTGGGGGCTTATGCACCTGGGACTTCATCGCCTTGGATGAGCCCACGGTCTTCACCTTCGGGGGGAGGGTCCCCCTTGGCATTCTCTGTAGGGCCTGCCTGGGTCTTCTCCAAGAGCTTGCCCGGGTGGTCCGACTTCCTCTTCTTTGAAGATCCAGAGCGTTGGCTCATGGTCTAAGTCGCTGAAGATGCTGCACTCACCCTGGCTACCGAGGAGCCCGCCGCAAGGGCACTTCCAGTGATAGTGGACTTGCGGTGCTTAGTCTTATGTTGGGCCCCCGCGGGAGGGGTGCCCTCAAAGGTCTTAGAAGACCACTCAACTTTCTTCTGCTGGGCAGGGGAGGCATGCTGCCGGGACTCACCCAGAGCAGGGGCCTTGGCCTACAGCCACTCGCTGTCGATCACTCAGAGTGCGGGGTACAATGTCCTGACAAAACGCACAGTCTTCCTCCATGTGCATTGGGTCAGAGTGTAGACAGTAGAGGCACAGGGAGTGCCCGTCTGAAAAGATGTTCTGCAGGCCGAAACCTGGCCAAATCTTGAACAAAGGAGCCAAGTCCTTTTTCTCCTCCAGCATGTTTGCATGGTGTGGGCCTTGAGGTTCTGGAATCCTCCAAAAGTTGAACTTGACGAAATCAGTCCTTGAGGGGCGCTGAAGAATCCGAAAACGGGTCCCCGTAATCCGGATGATGGATCGATGGAGCTTGAGGCTCAATT
This sequence comes from Ambystoma mexicanum, assembly GCF_040938575.1. Classification (NCBI taxonomy): domain Eukaryota; kingdom Metazoa; phylum Chordata; class Amphibia; order Caudata; family Ambystomatidae; genus Ambystoma; species Ambystoma mexicanum. The sequence continues at coordinate 285,262,892 of NC_090928.1, forward strand.
GACTGAAAAAAAATAGAGTAAACTCTTAAAGCGCAAAAAAAAAGCCAGAGCTAAGAACGAGGACTCCCACCACATGAACGTGCGGTAAAAATCTGAAGATGGCTGCCAGAGGAGGGGCTTCAGTGGAGGGCAGTCATTGGCTGGCGGCAGTATGAACCAGAGACCAGTGATTGGTTGTTAGGAGAAAGACAGTTCAGAAGTGAAACTGATTTTTTTTTTACCGAGGATTCCCAGGCTGACAAAGGGGAATATTCATGAGCATGTGAATCCATGCCAGACCGCATGCTGGAGAACTTATATTATTTGCTCAAAAGTGTTTCGTGCTGAATCATTATAAAGGTATGTTTTAAACACAAAATTTTGGGCATTCTTAAGTAACTATAACGCTCATTGCTTATGCAGATCGCCAGGATCGGGTTCAATGAAGAGATACTGTGTTGTGTGACCTGGCTGGGGAACTATCCTGGGGCCACACCACAGGGCCCCGCCTCACCACAGCCCCTCTAAGGAGGAGAGCGGTTCCACAAGTAAATGTTTTCCACTTCCAGCAGTGGGCCCTGGTGACATCCAGGTATGGTGAATTCCATTTCCCTTGTAGATTTGTCTAGCCCCCACTGCAAGATTTTTGTCAACATTTGAGACCTTATTGCGATTTGATAAACTGAAAGGGTTTCCCCCATCATCACATTTTAAAAACAGACCATTTTGTGAACAAGTGGAAGTATGTATTGAAGGCTAAGGAGCACAAACCATACCTTCTTTGTTTTGAAGGCCTTGATCTAGCAGAGGTCTCAGACATCCCAGTGTTTGTGCACGAGCAAGAACTTCCAGCAATGTGGTTTCCTTTACAAGCATCTTTTCTATAAACCGCAGTTGAAAGCTACGAAAAACATTTTGCAGGACTCCAAGTCATCTGCTCCCAGGGTGATAGGCATTGGCTTATCCAACCCTCACTGAGGTTTGGTGGACAAAGCCTTCCTCATTAAAGAAGCTTGGAGGTGGGAGGACTGAAGGAAAAGCATAACGCCACTGCCGCCTAAGAGATATTGCTCTCTGTTGGAGTAAGATACCATTCCATTGAAAAGTGATGGAGCCAAGGTCTTTTCTCAAGATGCCCATGCTTCTGAAGCTTTTGCAGGAAGCCCTTGTTTAATTGGAGGTGCAACACGTGGACTTAAGCATAGGAATTCTGCAACCTTGCTTCAGGAAATTGGATGATGCATCCATCAAGACCTCAAAATTGTTTTTCCTAAGATCAGAGTTTTGGAAATCACTGGCCCTGTTCTCTCGTGTATTGGGGCTTCCCTGCAATCCTTCTCCCAGGTCATGGGCATCTGACAGACTGCATCAGAGGCTTGTCTGCATCTGTACATCCTTCCTTTCTGGTCATCAAACCTGAGTTTGGTCCACTGCTGGTGGGGTCCCCCATTTTCACTAACCTGAATGTTGCTGTCTGGGGGACCCACTGGAATATGGTAATACTTTGTGTTTAAATCTGTAACCGGGAGCTTGCTACAGCCTTTGTACTATTCACTCCAATGGACAAACCTTTCAAAACTTGAACAAGCTTCTTAAGCTGCCTACAAGTATTGAAATATTTCAGCTGCCTGTAAAATTAGGACTGCTAGTAGAGGTTGTGGTTTTAGAGAGATGTGAGGATTAATGGGATCGCGTCAACTCACCAGGCGGTTGTGTGTGGGGGAGTTACTTCCCTGTGAGGCTAGGAAGGACAGCCCGCTATGCAACATTCCCTCTAGGGGTTGCAGTAAGCAGGACTTCACAGGAAGAGATGCTCCTCATGGGGACAAGGACTTCCATTCCATTATGGAACTCCCTAACCCTTATGCCCTTGAGACCATGAAACCCATCAAATATGCTGAGAAACAATCTAAATTCACTACTGTATGCTATTGCAATAATCCTTGTTTTCTTCCTGTAATTGATACCATCAAGACCAGAAAGACTACAATGGACAGTCTGCTCTCAAGTCATCTTCCAGGAGTGCTGTGAAGATTGATGAAGTTATACAAACTACTCCTTTGCAAAGTACAGAAGGTACATGGAAGGCATGAAGAATACACAATGGACACAAACAAAGGACTGTGATACTCTGCTGGGGAGGAACCAGCTGAATAAAATAAAAATGGAGAAAGGACTTAATGAGAAGCAAAGCAGGCGTGAAGCCTGGCAGACCTGGGAAGCTCAAGCCTAGAAGCAAGAAGCTACGTCAGGGAAGCAAACCTCCAGTCTGGAGAACACAGACAGCAGATTGCAGGAGTGTTTTGTAGGCCAACGCAGAGCAGGTCCGACTGGAAGCTGGAAAAAGACCGGCAGTGGCGTGACCTCGAGGAGGTGTACTGAGCAGTCCATTTACTGCACCAACAGTGCCTGGCCGGGGACCCCGCAAATCCAAAACACAGCAGCAGGGAGCAGAAAGAGAAGCAGAGAGAATGTTCCATGGGAACAAATGGACACATCAACCCAATAACCCAGGAAGAACAGACGACATGGCTCCAACAGAGAAGAGGTAATGGGAGTCACCGGAGACCCAGTAGGAAAATAAAGAAGGCATCTGGAGTAATGTCCCTTGTCTCAGTAATTGTATGAAGAGTATTGGAAGGAAAGAAAGCCTCAGGAGTAATCTCGCCCTCATCATTGGTGTGAAGAGTACACCACTAGTGATTTTCATCTCAGTTATGTCAGAAAAACTGAAAGAAGAATATATTGGGAGTACTCTCCCTCAACACAATCATCAAAATACATTCAGGCTAGAAAGTGAAGAGAACAATCTCCTTCGTCAAAGTTCTTAGAAGAAATCCAAGACACTACAGTAAGAGCTCCACTTGTTTTCACCGACAAGAGGGGAAAGAAAGACTAGAAATAACTGGTGGAAACAAAAGGAGTGTGACTTAAGCAAGCCATAAGAGAAGCCTGGAAAGAAGTGCAAAGGTTAATAAAAACAATTGCAGGAAACTATCCAAAGTTAGCCAACAGCTGAATCAATTGAACCAGGATAGGGGAGTCATTCTGCTGGTTATTTCACCTAAATTGTTGAATCAGAAACAAAGGCAAAATGTTGAAAACAGCAGCTAGGAGGCTTACCAAGTCGATCTATCAGGAGGAGAACAGTTGTTGAACTGTTGGGACCAGGAGAAGGGAGTAATTCTCCTTGAGCCATTTATGATAATGTCTTTTGCTAGTGGTAGGGCTAGAGTAGGTCGGACATTTTGAGTTTGACAACCACCTTGTCGACGAGCACCCAAGTTCTTTGTTAGACAGGGGAAAACTCTATAGAGATGGGGTAAGATAGGACTTTTCCAGTATTATTTAAATAAAGATTATTGTAAACATGCCATCCCTTTGCCCAACTCTTTACTCCAGCATGCCACAGAGACCAGTTACTGTTTTTATATAAATCTGCTTTCTATTTTTAAAAGAATGTGCCTCTAATGCAGCAATGTATAGATGCGTAATATTAAACAGTATATAATTCAGTAAACATAGTGTGGCCATTCCTTTATTCTGAGACTATGTGTGTAAGTTATACTGTAACACCCCTATCCTCGACTAAGTGAAGCAAGAATGCTCCATCACGCTACCATTGTGCAAGTGTTAGGCAACGTTTGTATGCAGTACCCCTTAGGGTGCACTACAACAACTGACTACAGGTAATAGGACACCCAACCGTTGGTATAAGCTTGTACTACAGAGTTTGGTAGCGTGTTGAGCAGCCAGGTTTATCTCAAGAGAGGTCAATGTGAGCTGTAGGGGAGTTACACAGATTCACAGTGACAAGTATTCAAATAAACACTTGCACACAAGGTTTCTTGAATAAACAATTATTAATTTATCAGTCAGAGTAAGCCTTCTTCAGAAGGGAAGCAATATAAAGGTAACACTCAAATACACTTCAAAACAAACTAATATTCTAAAATCAGTGAAGACCATTTTGGGATGGCCTACAGACACAACCTACACCCTCAGGTGACCTCAATAGCTAGGGTGCTGGGGACATTAATATCTCACTTTTGGCATTTGGAATACTTTTAGAAGTTGGTAAAAGGAAAAGGTTATTAGAACAAACAAGAGACCACAAATATTCTTAAGCAGGCAGATACTTTTGGATCCCCTAAGCAGAGTCGTTCAGTATAACAGGGTAGGCCAAAGTCAATGGGCAAACGTCTTATATAGGATGAAGCACCTCTTATAGGTAAGTAGAAAAGTCTTTGAACAATGTTTTAGAAGTCTTTGAAGAAAAGAAGAATCAAATGTAGGGCCACAAGCTGATTAGACTTGTGAGTAGTAGAAGATGCAAGCAACTCTACAATGAGAGCCAAGTTCTCTCAGACTTTACAGTACCTTTGTATTGAAGAAAAAGTGCAGCAGGTGACTTCTGTTCCTGTGCAGCTCTGTAGATCTCTGTTCCTGGGCCTCAGTCGTGGGGACAAAAGGGAGCACCTCTGGGGACTCCTGCACTGCAATGGGACGGTCACCGCTCGCAACCGGCAGTCTTTCAAAGTGGCACTTCGGTGTTTCAGCTCCTCAAGACTACCGCAAATAGCAACACCGCGGTTTCTGGCTGTCGCAATGGACTTTCCCTGCATCTGGGGTCCCGCACTCAGTTGAGGGGGCTCAGGCTCAGTCAGTCCTGCTTCTTGGGAGTCCGGAGTACCTTCCTGGAGCTTTTGGCCAACTTAAAAGCAACACACGGAATCTGGTGATCCTCTCCGTGGCAATTCGGTTTCCAGCAGCAACTCTGTGGAAAGGCAACCAGCTCCAAGAGAATGTCCAGGCGGCTTACGTTGGAGTTGATTGGTCCCACCAACTCAAGGGGAGAAGTTGTCCTTGCAGGGGCTTCTCTGTCGATACAAATTTGGAGTTTCAGCACAGCAGCAGGGTTTCACCAGGCAAACCAACGGTCCAGGAGTTTCAGCAGACATCCTCTTCAAGTTCTTCGGTTCCTTCGCCCAGTGGTCGACTCTGCCTTCCAAGTCAAAAGCCTCGCCTTTTATGCAGTTCTCTCCCATTCATTCCAGCCTAGCCGTTAGTCACCAAGCAGGGTGGCTGTCCTTGCAAGACAGTCAGCCAGGCAATCACTACAAAGTGCATGTATCGGGCACCTCCCTCACTAACCTGCCAACCCCAGACACTGTGGCATCAGAGGTGTGCTTCACTCATGAATCCCGCCAAAGGCAAAGCAAACAAAGGGACCAAATCTCAAGAAGGACCTTTCCACAAAAAAATGGCGAAAAAAGAAGACGACCGGGACATTTTGACAACGAACGCAGCCCGCGGTAAATGCACACCATGGTAGTTAAAAAGGAGACCACTGCCACCAGCCATTCAGTGAGAAAAGGGTAACAAAAATGTTACATGAGAAGCTATGCAAAGCAGGGATCGCTCAAAACAGTAATCCAACCCCCGGGCTATGTGATGGGGAGGTCCCCCCTCACTGCCAGGTGGATGGATTACCTTCAATTTCACGTCGGCGTGAAAGTAATTTTCACTGCAGCAGCCATCTGAGTTTGCTGCAATGCAAATGAAAAGTGAGTCTGCACCTTTGTCCCCCTCAATCTCTGGCTGTATTCCAAGCCGGAGATCGAGGGAGCGGTCGTTGGAAAGGGGAGAATCTCCCCTTTCCAACAACACCTTTTGTCAATGCATTGCTCGGCGCGGGTAGGGCACAGAACGCTCGACCCGCACCCAGCAATGCCCACTAGACACCAGGGACCTGTCTGAGAAGCGCAGGGAGGTGGGGGCTGCTTACTGTAAGCAGCCCTCTTCCCCCCCCCAGCCCCTAAAGCATGGGGGCAGATGACTGATCATCTGCCCCCAGGGAGGGAGACATAAAAAAATAAAAAAAAATGCAAAAGGGATTGGGGCGGAAAGGGTGGTGGCCCTCCCCCTCTCACAGCAAGTGGGAGGGGGAGGGGCGGAAAGGGTGGTGGCCCTCCCCCTCTCACAGCAAGTGGGAGGGGGAGGGCCAGGCAGGAGTACATAAGGTGGCCCCCATCCAATTGGAGGGGCGGGGGCAGAGCCACCAGGAATAAGTGTGCAGACCCCCAAAGGATGGAGCCTGCAGGTTAGGGCCCACCTGGGGGCAGATGGCTGATCATCTGCCTCCAGGGAAGGGGGGCAAAATGAAAAAGAAAAAAAAAAAAAGGGGAGACCAATGTGCCCCTCTGCGCCAAGGGGAGTTGGGTTAACAAAAATGGTGGACCGCATTTTAGGGGGGCTGTGGGGCACCCCAACCCGACTGGGAATTTTCTAATGGCAAGGGGTGGTGACCCCAACCCACAATGGAGTGGAGGCCATGTCATGCAGCCCTCCCGGGGGGCAGATATCTTCCCGTAGGAAGGGGCAAATGGGTTGTCACTGGGGGGTGAGGTTCAGTAGAGCACCTGTGGGAACGCAGGAAGGTATGACATCTGTTGTTGGCGACGTGTTTCGGTGAGTGGACAGAGGGAAATGCCTCTGAAATTGGCTGGAAATAAAAAAGAATTCTCAGACATTTCTCTCTGGCCAGCCCCCGAAATACACTGCCAACAACACATGGCCTACCTTTCCGTGTCCCCACACGTGTCCTGATGAAAACGGTACCGCACATGTGTGGGTGCACCTACCTGGGGCGCAAAAGGAAAAGGGTAACCCACTGGTAACCCCAAGCCTTTCGGCACAGCACATTTTGTTCATATGGCCAACCTACAGATTTGGGCCTAGGGTGTCTAAGCCAGCAAGGAAAACATGGAACCCCATGCATTTCTGAAAAGAGGACACCCCGTGGGAATCCACAGAGGTCTGACTTGCGCAAATCGGCCCAGAATCTACTACCCAGAACCCCTGGCAAAGTCCAAATTTGGGGGTAAAAAAAAAAAAAACAATTTTCAGACATTTCACTCTGCTCACCCACCGAAACACGTCGCCAACGCCACATGGCCTACCTTCCCGCTTTCCCACAAGTGTCCGTATGAAAAAGGTACGTCACATGTGTGGGTGCACCTACCGGGGCGCAAAAGGAAAAAGGCTACACCACTTGTAACCCCCCAAAGGGTTTGGAGAGACAACCAACAGATTTGGGCCTAGGGTGTCCAAGCCACCAAGGAAAACAGGGAACCCCATGTATTTCTGAAAAAAGGACACCAGTGGGAATACACAGAGGTCTGACTTGCGCGAAGCAGGCCAGAATGTATTACCCAGAACCGCAGACAAAGTGTGATATTTGGTGGGGAAAACCACATCAAAATATTTTTTTTTCGTTTCCATTCAACCTGTTCTTGAAAGCCAGGAAATTGGGGAATTCAGCACAGCAAACCATTTGTTCCTAGCTCTTACAAGGAAAAAACCACAGACTTCTTGTACATCATTTTATTGGCATTTTATGAAAATAAAAAATGTTGGCCCTTTTTGGTTATTTTCTCTCACCCCTCCTCACCCCCCCCCTACAGTAACATAGGATTACGACCGCCTACATGTGGGGAAAAAAAGGGGCCATATTTGGCCGAGATATCTATATCTCATGTAACAAAAAAGTTACAAGACATTGAATGGCGACATACCGAAATCACCAAAAAAAGCCTTGGCACTGGGGGGGGGGGGGAACCCATGGCACTTAAAGGGTTAATCTATGCCCTTTTGCTCCTACTTCAAAGTACTCTGAATGCAATTTTGCTCCTCCTTCAAAGTAGTTTAAATGCCTCAGACCCGTACGGTGTAAAGTATTACTTTATTTTTGTGTGATAGATTGCCTCCTTCTAGTGAATGTTTTATAACTGACTGTTGAATAAATGAATAAGTGTTTAACCAGGAAACCTGGAGTGTAAGCGTTTATTTGAATGCTTCTGATTGTAGACCTCTGTAACATCCTTACAGCTCACATTCCCTCTTGAGATAAGCCTACGCTGCTTAGCTCTGCTACAAAAAACTTTGTAGTACAGACTTATACCAAAGGTTGGGTTTCCTATACCTGTAGTCAGAGTTGTTTGTAGTGTTCCCAGAGGGTACTGCATACAAACTTTGCCTAACACACCCGGAAAGTAGTACAGGCCAGTGCCTCAGCTGTTACTAATGGTTGGGACATTGGCACCAGTACATTGCCAATTTTTCTTGGCTCCAATTAACAGCAAGAGCAGATGTGATTTGACATATGAGACCAATCAGATAGTTGGTCCATTTTCCAAAATTAGCGGATGAAGTCAATGGGGTTATATTGTCTGAAATGAAGTGTGCTCACCGTGTTTAATTGAAAAAGTCCTGCAACAAGAGTTTGACCCGGTGATTCTTTGGTTTGTTACATTGTCACCCGATTTGTCATACGTGTGGTAGGAAGCCAAGCACCTGTCCACCATACACCGATTGTAGTAAAAATACTGTGTTGGAAAAAGAAGACTGTCTTGAAGAAAGTGGGTATAATTGTTAAAACCACTGAAACCGGTAGACAGTACAAACTGTGAGGAGGGTAAGGTACTGCCCATTTAACACAGTTTGGCTCCACTCATGGTGTGGCCCCCTTCTATTCACAGGGGTTTACACTAGAGAGTGGATGCACCGTTGGTCTTCAACAATAGTCGACAGTTGTTTTAGGAAATAGCTTATGGCTGTATTTCTACTGTTTATGAGTAAAGGGAGTCATTTAGTTTGTCTATGGGTCATTAAAATTGTGTTTTACCATAAATAGACAAAGGAAACTTGTTACCACTGCCCAATCTCGCATATTTTAAATGTGTAGAAGAGGCCGATTTTGACTGTCCTGTAGAGGTGACAAATGAAAAGATGTGCCTCTTTCATTCTTTTCCTGTCTGCTGTTAGATAAACAGCACACAAGCAAAAACTAGTATTAGCGTCCCACAGGCATTATTAGATAGACTTTCATGCTCTCCTTGAGTCTTGTATTGTAGAGCTTAGACAATATAGTGACCTAGTTCTCCACATTCTAATAAGTGTGAAAGATGTTGCAAGTGAATTTTAGGAGAGCTGGTCCTTTTTTGTGAGAACATACTAAGTGTTGGGACTAACCCGTTTTATTTGGTAGGTAGGCACCCCGTTGTGTCTTGTTAGCTTGTGGGCCTAGACAACTAAACAGAAGAGCCCTGCCCTCCTCTCGTTTTATCAGGCATTGTTTGAACATACCCAGGCTCACAATGACAGCCAGGCACAGCTGAAAGCGTAAAAGACTGACCTCTTCTGAGCTAAAGAAAGTGCCTTTAACATTTTGCAAAAAAGGACAAGCCTAAGCGCGGCGACTGGGCCGAACCATCATGGTAGTGGTGTGCAAACTTTGTAACATATCCCTGGGGAAAACATTCTTTCCAATTATTCAGGGATCTGCCAACATGGCGCATTTCTCACACACAACTCTTCCTGCGTGTTATCAAAGAGTTTCCAGGTGTAGAAGCTGCAGACTCACTTCTGTTTCACACCCACTCTCCATTTTGCATGGCTGGCTGACATCAATACTGATCTTTGTGCTCACTGCTGTACAGGTTGTTGGCTTACAACCTGAAAGATTCCCTCTCTGCCCTAGAGTCCTGCGAGGCATCCATACTGTGGCATAAAGAGCTGTGCAAGTAACAAGGAGAGCCAACCTTATGGTAACAGTCAAAGCATAGTAACATAACACTGCCAGGCTGTCACTTCATACAGAAGAACAGACAGCTGGCCCTTCTCTCACTATATACCCTTTTTTGTTGTATATCCAGATCAGCCTTTCAACAGTCAAATGAACGCAGCCTTCATAGGGAGGTCAGGCTATATATTGTCTCACTACAGATGGCTATGTATTACTATAATCCGACAGGTTGATGCCTTACCTGTGGGTAGGACATCTCACTTTTACTAAAAATCAAGTCGATCACTACAGGACACTGAACAAGCTCTTAAATATATGTTTGACAAAAAGATGCCAGGTTTTCTTCATTTTACCATATTAGTTTGACCACTTGAGGGGTACATTTAAGGCCTAAGGCCGATCCCCCTACAACAAAAACTGCATTTCAGCAGTCACCCAAAAACGGCAGTACTTTTGTTCAGATAAGCACATGGGAGGGAGAGGGGGTCAGGTTTGAACACAGCCACCCCAAGAATGGCTACATTGTGTTGCTCTTCATGTGAATCCAGAGAAAATAACTTAAATACAGAATGGCTCTGCACTGCTGTTCGGTCATTTCAAGAACTCAGGGCTGCACAAGAAAATGTCTTGCATTCCAGACGGCATCACACTGGTGTCTCCTTTCATTTCCAACATCTCACAGTTTTTTCTATTTAAACACAGCCCTGATGGATATTGCAAGTGAATACCATCAAATAAGGCCATCCCTCACAGACATTGTTTGCATCAGGTAAAGTCCATAAAAACCAAAAGAGGTCTGCTTTAAGTCTGCACGGCTTGAATTGACTTTTTGAAATAAATCAACAAACACAAAGTACTTCAAAGGAAAGATGTTTTCTCTTACATCGTGTCAGTTACCAAGAAACTATTTTCAGCACATCTCTGTCCAGAAACTGACCAGATCTGGGAAGAGCCTTAGAGAAAGTTAATGCAAAAGAAACTGCATTTTAGGACAGTAACAGTAGAGAAAAAGAACATGTGCTTTGGGGAGAGGGGGCTGCATAAATATGTATATTGTGCTGTTTTTTCCCCCTAAAAGACAAAATCATCCCAGTTAGGTCCAGGGGTTTGTCAAACCGGTTTGGCAGAGAGGCCAATGTCAGACCTACCCATGAACTGATACTGCAAAGGACATGTGCTCTGTTCTCTGGGACCTGATAGTGTGATATTGCAGGTTCCCCCAGACTGCCTGGCAGAACTGCCCCCAAGGACAAAGGATGGGGGTGAAGCCCTGGGATTTGCCTCGTAGGTGTGATTTTCTTTACATTCACTCCCAGTATCCACAGGAGGACTTCAAAGGGTAGTCATGGAAACCCTTGAGCAAGCCAAGCCTGGCAGGGACATTTGGCTGTGGGAGGTTGAGGACCGCAGACATTTGGGATTAACCCCATTGATTTGAAAGAGCTACTGTACATTATGACATTGGTTTCAGCCATTAAATAAGCAACAATTCAATGTTATGCCAGTATTATGTGATTTTTGGACGAGTAAAACGAGACCATTTGTCTTCCTGGCATGTGGTGGAATGGCAGTAAAAAGGCATTTCTGAGTGAAATATAAATGGCACGGACATAACATTTGGGGAGAACATGCCGGATACTAGTAGGGGTGTCACGGTATTAGTTTTATGACGGTACGATAACCTTCTTGCCAAATGACGGTATATCATGGTTATCGCGGTATAGCAGGTGGAGTTAACTAATCTTAACAAATATTTTCTAAAAGGTCATAAATTGACAGATTTATCATCACAAACAAAACCAGGCACCCAGGGCCAGAATTGGGCTTTTCAACATACTTTCCACTGAAATGCCTTGCTGCCACCAAACACAAACGCACGTGTGGAGAGGAGGAGGGTGGGAGGGGGGGGGGGGGAGCCCTGCTGCAACTGGCAAAGCAAACTGAATAGCTTTTCTTAAGTGGTCATTTAGGCTTTATGCTCCCCCACTGGCTACTGGTGAAGATGAACATGTTGCCATCTTGATAACCTGCATGCCACCGATCAATGGAGGCTGATGGTAGTATACGCTTGTGCGCATATACACACACAGACGCACTATCTTTACGTTACAGCCTTTAGTTTACTTGCGGGCCAAAAGGTGTTCAGTACTCACGGACCTGTTACTCTTTGGTATGGCAGCAGAGAATACCCACAGAGATAAGTGAATTTCGCAGTGTGACTTATTATATGTAAATTCAATGATAGAGCCAGGGAAATCCCCCAATGCAATATGTTTAGAGAACATTATCCATTATAAATATATAAACCCCAAAGCCGCCAACCCAAAGTAAACCCTTTTCCTTCTTGGCACTGTATCTATTCTTCCTATTGCTAACATATTGATTTTGTGTCAGGCATTTGTGGTTTATGGAATGGCATTAAAAACTGCTCCAACTGAAACCACTTGGCAGACGGCACATCCAACAGTGCAAGACCAAGACTGCGCAGCACTTGCTTACTGCAGCCTTTCCAAATCAGATTGAAAAGCACACTTTACGGTATGAACGGTATAACGGTATAAACAATGTGACGGTTATTATTGTTCAATTAAGTGGTTCACGGTATCTTTAACGTTATACCGTTACATCCCTAGATACTAGTATGCATATATGCAGCCATTTCAGCTGTTATGTGCCTCCTGAAAACTGCAAAATTGTGCTGAAGGGCGATGCAACATTGCACAGAATTGGCGTTCGAACCGGCATATTCCTTGTAAAATATGGGATCAACCTATCCAATTTTTATGATGGCGACTATTGTAAATATTGAGTTTTGTTTAATAACACGTTTTGGTGAAAAATAGGAATGTGAGACAATGAGAGTCATAAAATTACACTCAAACTGAGGCCACTTCCCCAAAACGGCTCAGGGTGAGGTGGCAGCATCAGTAGGCTGACCTATCCCATGCAAGGGATAAGTCCAGAGTACTTACGGCCATATTGTAAAAATCCTGTCACGCTGCCTACTTAAGGGGGTAGACAGGGAGGCACAGGAGAATGAACATTTTAAAAAAAAATCACCCTGCAAGATTCCAAGACTCCAGAACCAGGTCCAGAGGTAGCTGGCCCAAATCCAGAACCACCTATCCAGAACCACATTCATCCAAATCATTCAGAGAGAAAGGAGGAAAGGCCGCTGACCAGTTTAGGAGAATCCGGTGACCCGACTTTTTGTCCAGCTGATTCACCCCGGTGTCCACAGTCACCAGACCTGGCCCCGCTGTTCCCCTCCAGGAGCCCAGCCGTCCCTGTGACCAGATCACTTGACCCCCCCGCTGCCCAGTGACCAGATCCTAGGCCCCGCTGACCAGAGACCCGGCTGGCTGTCCAAATTACCCAACTCAAGTGTATTTTGTAAGTAGCAACATCACCCCACACCCTAAAATTGCATATCCTGCTCTTGTCCCCTTGCATTTTGTTCAAATCCTATAAAAAAAACATAAAAAAACCTAGTCATTTCCCAAATTGTCAGTATCCTCTGTTAACCTTGCTTAAGAAGAATCTGTTAGTTCATATGTATTAGCATCTTGCTTTTCCATTTCTTTCAAGTATTTGTGTAAATCCTTAGTATTTGAAATACATTTATTAAATTCCCCTATAAAGAGGTACGCAGCGCGAGCTGGTTAAAATTGCCAATTACACCCCTTGCGTGCAGTGTCTTTAATCATATAACCATTAAAATATAGTCTTAGTAAAACAAGCCAGTTTGCATAAAAAACCAAATTTTCCCATGTCTTGTGCTTTTATCTAAAAACCGATTTGCCTTTTTCCCCATAAAACCCCATATCATCCCATAAGAGTCATCCCTTTCCCTTAGTATCTTACCTGTTCTGTAACTTTGCTCTTCATCACAAAAACAGATTTCCGATTTTGACTGTTAAGCTATTTTCTTAGCTGTTTGCTTGTTTAAAGTCCGGGAAAAATAAATAAAATTGCAATTCTGCCACGTGTGATTTGGCTGCATTGTTTCATCCTCAATAGTTTTCTTACCCGTGTTCAGGTTGCTTTAGTACCCTGCCCAGTAGGTTGTAAGTTTCCTTGCCTCTTTAGTACAGCCACATGAATTTCTGTCTGATCTATCCTACCGCAAGTGTTAACTGATCTACAAGTAACAAGTGCAATCCGTAAGGTTTTTATTTTCTTCTTTGACCTCCCATTCTGGGGTGGTGGGTTGAATTTAAAAAACGGTTTCCCCTCTTTTTGCTGACTTCTTGCCACAGCTCTCTATCCACACAGAATTTAGTTAGCAGGCATTTGTGGGAATGCATAACGTAAGTGCCATCTATGAGTGTGAGAAAAAGTAATTTTGCTTCCAATTCTATATAAAGCATTTATATATATATTCAGTGAAAAAAACGTTGTTAAAGGGGCGTTCTGGTTAAGTTGCGCTACTAAAATCCATAACTCGCGCCACCACCGTGGACTGCTAAGACTAACACCCAAGACATAAAAGATTTGAATGAGGTAGTGGAAATCCCTGCTACCCGCACTCGGCGTGAGTCTTGGGTGTGGCGGTTATTTACCATTCATGGGAATGGTCCTAAGGCTCGTGCGAGCCGAGTCACCTGCAATGAGTGCAAAATGGTACTCAGTCGTGGGAGGCATGGTTCGTATAGCTTTGGGACCACTACCATGAAGCGACACCAAGTCATTCCACACTGGGACCGTTCGCAAGATTGTACCTTGCGAGGAGTGTAGTAGGTGGATTTCCTCTACTTCATCCTCCATTTCTGATCCTGTCACCACAAGGAACACTCCTGTGGGACAGAGTCTTCCTCAAGCGGTCTCACAGGCCATACACAATGCTGATGACCCTTACCTTTCGAGGGTCACAGTTGTGTGCATGTACTGCGACGCAGTACTCTGCAGGGGGGAGCGACTTCGCAGTGCTTTTGAGACTATCGTCTCAGAGCACGAGAAGACCTGCTCACTACCCAAATAAAACCCACTCTACATCTTCCTCTCTCAGCTCGCCCTTTCTTATCCCTGTGATTGGTGTGCCTCCCCTTTCCCCTCCTCTCCTAGTGCGTCATGTATTAAAAAAAACAAAAAATATATAAAATAAAAAACAATAAGGCTCTTTTCAGAGCCACCTTTCACAGTTAAAAAAATAGAAGTGAAAGTAAATGAAGCAGGCCCCTTTGTATTTTTTAAAAGTCTGGACAGTCCGCGGACATCTAAAATTTTGGAGTGTTACCCTATCATAACCATTGCAATTTTCTCTGGGAGGAAGTGGTGGCTCTGAAAAGAGCCTTTGGGAGGTGTTTGTGTTTCAAAAATTATAAATACTCCTACTTCAAAATGGATGCTGTAATTCAAAAAAAGGTTGCAATGCATTTTGTATGTTCCTTAGAAAAATCTGATTGCCAGCATAAGTTAGATGTACTCCATCCCTGCGAAAAATGTATGTACTACGAAACATAATATTTTCATTGTGAAAAGAGGCCATGCCAAAATCTCTTAGAAAGGCACAAACAGCCTTATTGACATTGCGCCTTGCTTTCTCCATTTGTGGACCAAATGAAGAAGAACGAAGCCACATTTGTCTCTGCGCAATCCGTGAAAAAGATACTTGAGAATATGGAAACATGTCCATGACCTTCCCAAGTCCTTCTTTCAATGCAAATTGCAAAGAAATTCCGACATGTCCTAAACTGTTCCCTCCACAATGAATTATAATTATATCTGGATGTTGCTCTGTCTCCAAAGTAGCACAGAGAGGTAACAAGTCCAACCACTTAATTCCACGTACTCCATGCCAGTGTACTTCCACATGTGGGAATCCAAGATCTACAGCTACTCCACAGGTTTCTGCATGCACGTGGACCAATGTATCCACGAGTCTCCCAAAATCCAAACAATCTTTTTTCTGAAACACACAGCCATAGCTATCTGTTCTTCTCTCAGCAAAAAGAGTATCTGAGAAACTCGCTCCTGGCACAACACCCACTAAACTTTCCTAATCAATCCCTTTCTGTGCTCATTCTCATTTGCATGACTTCCCAACCCAAAAACCCCCGGATGTAACACCTGATGTCCGCGAACTACCGCTATGTCCGCGGACATATCGTAACATGGACAGCCCTTCTACCATTTCCACTTAACTCTGTGTCATTCCCCCATTGGATGTAGCTAAGAAGTCACATGACCATCCACCAATCACATTCAAGACCTCTACATCTAACTGCATCATCATAGATCAGCACTGCAAATGTACTGTGAATCTCTGAGTACAAGTGTCATATCATTGGCAAGCACCATCTACAAGAAATACTGTACAAGTCTCCAAGATTTCTACTTGCAGCTCCATGCATATCCATAAACACAAACTACAGCCATGCATATTTTCTGTACAGTACATGAACACATTTTCTAACTAACTTTTAGCTTGTATAATCTGTAAAATGAATCTGTCTTTTTTCAATCTCCTAAAATCAACTGTCACTTACAAACCTTTATACTATTTAATTTCTTTATACACACACACTCAAATCATGTTAAACTAACATTTTTGAAATAAAATATATAGACTACATATAGTCAAACAAAATTGCATGCACACCATGTTCAAATCTCAAAAAAGAATACTATTATTTTTATTACTTTATTTAATTACTTACATTTATATAGGACAAGCAGCCCATGACATTGAGGCACTATTACTTGGAAGAGCTTAGTAACAAGAAAAGTGGTATTCAGTGGTACATTATGAATTTCACAAGGCATAGTAAAGATATTTTGTTTGCTACAGATAGTCATTGCAATACAATTTATTCATTAAGAACATATGATATGTATTCAACTGGTGTGACGCATCTTATGTAAACAAGATAGTTTTAATGGTTTTGAGGAAGGCGCTGAGGATTTCAATTTAAAAAATCAATGTCTAAATTATATACAAACAAAATTACTAATTTGTTTCTTTTACAATTGCAGTGAAGACCATTCTCCTGAAAAGAAGCAGCCGAATTTGAAGTACAAAGAACTAAGAAGTAACCTGCTCATTTTAGAAAGAAAGTATAATATCACCATAATATTTGTATTATTACTCACACACTGTAAGGTTAATTCATGCTATTTCTGTGCCTAAAAATAGAGATTCTGCGCCATTCTGTCCAAAAATCCCCATGTCTTAAACAGCGATTTACAGCCAGAAGGGCCACAAATTTCCATTTTTTGACACACAAATTACCCAACTCAGCCGCTAGAATTTAGATGTTATAGAACAACTGTATTAATTGCATAGCATTAGATATACTATTTATACTTCTCCACACCACTAGCTTACTTTTTTCTGTCATCTGAACCCCAGTTTAGTAACACATTAATTCAAGAACCCCCATCCCTACTAGTTGTAGTTCCCAATGCACAATCACACACCATTACATACATCTTTATCATCTTACTAAAACACTCATGCACACAGCACACATACATTGCAGAACACCCCAACCCATACCTTCTTTATTTTTTCTACAGACCCTAAAGAATGCCTACCAAAAATCAAGTCTGCAGAAAGCAACGCAAGAAGTAGAGCAAATGAAAATAAAAGTATCCAACATAAGCATCCATCTCTAGCAGAATGTATTTAAAAAGTTGAAACAAAACAGCTAATACAGTCATTTAGTGAAACAAAAGAAGTTAATTAAAAAAACTTTGCCTCCTCCATCAAAAAGTAAAACAAACCAAAAAACAGAAAATCAGCTATCACTACAGATAAAACTGCTTCTTTGAATCTTGATATAGTGCAAAGTAAGCGTACCAAGAAAAGTATTTTAGCCAAAATGTTCTGTCACAAAGTCCTTCAAAATCTTATAAAAACAGGAGAGAAACCAGGTTCAACGCTTAAAACCCATCGTAGGGAATTAATCTTAGAAGCGTTGATACAGTGCAATTCTTCTCAAAAGAAAGTTATTTATTTTAGTGTTAAACAAAATGAAACCACTAACAAAACTAATAACTAAATTACAAAAAAAGACTTCTCAATAAACAAAATGTCAACAGAAAGAACTTCTTAAGTATCTGCGGAGGTGAATGAGTCACTACGGAGCACAGAACCATACTTTAATGAAGAAGTGTACAAACAAAAGCAAACAAATACAATTGCCATACATAGCAGTGGTCGAGGTTATGAAAAAGTTAATACCATAATGGAACAAGAAGTACTCCTTACAAAATTATGCCCTGAAAACTTAGAATTACCCCTCCATTCAACTGAATCAGAACGTCTAGTGTACAAATGGCCATGCACGTCAATGTGTAACATTCCCAAACAATTTTTCAAGTCTTTACGCCAATTCCTCAATCAATATGTGAAAAGCAAAAGACACAATCAAAATGAAAGTACTGCAAAATATGGATACCTGTCCAGTACGCAAGTACACAGGACTACAAGGACATTCATTGGCCTGCATTACAGAACCTACTTGCAAAACCACCTTCCAAGATATCAAAAGGATATCAACACATCAATCAAGTATAAGAAATCTAGTTTATAAACTGTACCATGTTAAAGGTCCTGCTTTAGCACTAGCCAATTTAAATAACATTTTTCTACATCGTACAGCAAAAGACATACTAGAAGAAATCGACTATATCCAGAAAAAATATTTTGGAAGTGAAATCCACTTACAGAATGAAATAGCTGTAAACCAAATTAGTAACAATTCTACACATGGCAACCTTTTACTACACACATACAAAAAAGAAATACAAAAATTTAAAAGTACATCAGCTGTGTATGTTGCCACAGAACTTTTTATAAAAGTAACACAAAAACTGTAGACTTATCATACAGAATAGAAGACAATGAAGATTCTAAATGGTTTGAATTAGCTCTCTACCTTAAAGTAGGAAACAAATACAAAATAACTGACCCCATACTTTGCAGTTACTGCACTACAAAACCTGACAACAACCAAACTCCTTCATGTATATCACAAATAATTTGAATTATATCCACTACCAAAACCCGTTCAACAACTTAATTTATATGAGAGCATCATAATTCAAACAGTGCACCCATTTGAAGCTATAATACACCTTCAACCAAAAACTGCAAAATTAACTTTCTCTGAATTAGTGAAAGGTATTCGTGGAAAAGTAGTGTATTTACCATTAGATCTAAAAGAAAATGTGCAGAATCTAGGAGTGCAACGTCCAATGCAACAAACTTTAATTATCTTGGTAAATGGAGTACCTACAAAAGAAAAAAACATTGGCAACAGCTGGTAGATGAGAAGCCTTGCAAAATTAATATTGAAGAAAACTTGAAGGATACAACTGAAATAATTCAAGAGACACAAGAAGCTGGTCAATTTGAGCTCCTAGATCCTGCTACAATATCAAACACTTTAGACCATTATACAATTCATCCATTGCACTCTAATGACACCATAGAAGATGCACTAGAAACGTACCAAATGCGTCAAACAAAAGGATCACCAATCAGCATATGGGAAAAAAGTATAGAAGCACGTGCTTTTCCTCTACTCTTTCCTACTGGCAAAGGAGGAAGGTACGATGATGGACCTATTCAAATATCAGCATCAGAATACCGCTCATTACAGATGTATTCTGAAGATCCACATTTTGTCTAAATCTGGGAATACATATTCCACCTACTCTTTGAAAGTCAACTAGCAACTTTATGTTATGGAGTTGCACACATTAAAATCAGGATCACACTTTCAAAATATGACAGCTACACAATTATTACAAAACGTTCAACAAAAAGATGAGGTTTTACAATCAAATATTACAAATCTATTAGCAAATATGCGTGGTACTAAAGAGTACTGGTTTCGACGTCATAGAGATGTACGTTGTATGATCAGAAAACTTGGCCCACCCACTTGGTTTGTTACATTACGTTGTGCAGAATATGCATGGGAAGATTTACATGATTTCCTACGCATATCAAACAAAAACAAAAACAGATATACTAACACCTGGAGAACTTAGTTCTCTGGATCCTGTTAATGTTTCAAGATCTTTTCACCATAGCTTCATTGCTATGCTACATTTTATTTGTAATAAAACTGTTACTCCCCTTGGAGAAGTGCAACACTTCTTTTGGAGAAAAGAATACCAAGCCAGAGGAGCACCACATATCCACATGCTTTTATGTATTAAAGATGCTCCTAAATTTGGTCAAGACAGTGATGCCACTGTTTTACAGTTTATTGAAAAATATGTCACTTGTGAAATTCCATCAGAAGCCACAAATAGTGATCTTCATGCACAAATTTTACAATTTCAAAGACACAAATGTGGCAAATATTGTCGTCGCAAATACAAAAACAAAGGGAAATACTACACCAAATGCCAATTTGGTTTCCCTAGACCAGTTACAAATACAGGTCAAGTGAACAACCTCATGTCTTCAGTTAGACAGTGTTAAAGGTAAGTCACCTAAACATACATATTACATAAAAAAGAAAAGACGAAAAATATCAATGATTACAATGCAATCTTTGCCCACTTATGGAATGCAAACATAGATATGCAGTACATTGCAGACAATTCTACTGCAGTTGCACGATATGTCACAGCATAGTTAACCAAAGCAGAAAAGACAGAGCTGCAAGACCTCTGGAATGACCGGTCATCATATCAAACAGTGTCTCAGAAATTATACAGCTTGGGCATAAAAATCCTGTCCCATAGAGAATGTGGATCCTATGAAGCAGCTGATCGTTTAACTGGTACTGCATTGTATGGTAAATCTGAAAATACAGTATGGCTAAGTCTTGGTCCAGCTAAATCTAGAAAAAGAGTTCTAAAATCATACGAAGATATAGAAACAATAGCCAAACATGATCCCAACAGCCAAGACATTTTAAAAAACAATTTATTGGACACATACTACCCAAACAGGAGTAGCACTTTGGAAACCATGTGTCTATACCACATAGCCCAAAACTACACATACAAAAATAATATAAAACCTTATGAAAAAAACGGTAAATACATAGTGACAAACTGTGAAGGCAGCTTAGTAAAACTCACCAAACCAAATTTAATTAATCATATCAAATTGTCATTAAAGACTACTCAACATAAAGAAGTATATTACATGTCCCTGCTACAACTCTTTAAACCATGGAGAAAAGAAGAAAAATACTAGATAACTATGACTCATATGAAGATGCTTTCAAAGCAAATGAAACCACTATAACTGATGTAAACTTTACACAGTACAAAACAATGTTGCACAATGAACAGCAACACGAAGGAGAACTCCAGGCCCAACTAGATAAGGACACTCCTGACAGTAGTCAACCTTCTGTAACAGGAAGCCAAGAACCACTGGGAGAACCACTAATAACAAATGAGGCAGAATTAGCTATGATAGAAGTAGAAAACACCATGTGTCAGTATGAAGATAAAGAAGACTTAACTATACTACAATCAAAACTAAACAATGAGCAAAGTAGCATTTTTCAAGAAGTAACAAAGGAAATTGCACATGGTGTACAACATGAAAACAAAGAATGCACCTGCCAAAATTACAAACCTTTACTATTGTACGTCAGTGGTGAAGCTGGTTCTGGCAAAACATTCCTAATCAAAATCATCAGTAAGTTCCTTCAACAATTGACAAACAACAAACTGTCAGCTGTTGTCACTGACCCCATAGGTTTAGCTGCCTACAACATAGGTGGTGTCACTTTACACCGATTACTACTCCAGCCAGTTGAACACCAAAACAAATTAGACTATTACAAACTTTCTACAGGAGCTGCAATGGGACTACGCAGAGTATTGAAACAAATGAAAATGCTACTAATAGATGAAGTGAGCATGGCGTCCAACCTAATGTTGGCTCTGATTCACCTCAGATTACAAGTAGTACTCAAAACAAACTATGAAGAGCTCTTTGCAGGAAAACGCATTGTTTTCGGAGATCTTCAATTGACACCAGTAAAAAAGGGGAGCCTATTTTTAAAACATTAGGACACAAACTCTGCCGTAAAACTGTTGGCAGCATTGGAAATATCAACCTTTGACAACATTTCCAATACAGAGAACAGAAAACATGCGGCAATCTGCAGATCGCACTTATGCCAACATCCTAAAACGTATCAGTTAATATACATTCTAAAGAAGCAGAAGCAATATTGAAAACCCGACACATTCATGCACTTTATGGTGATAATGCATGTGCTACAGATGTTATGGAACAATTAGCCCACAAAAATGTCAATTGTATGGCCTTAATGCCAACTCTTGCAAGCCGTTTCAAATGCAATGAAATAATGTTAATAAAGAAATGCAACCAATAATGGAAATTAGCGCCACAGACAAACTAGATGTACATGGTATGACACTACCCATGTGTGACCAAGCCACAACAAGACTAAAAATAGTTTAGAAAAATCAATCTCAAAAACAGCAGGCTTGGAAAAGATATTAAAATTATCCTTAAATTGCAGAGTAATGCTTAAGCGTAACCTTGATGTGGACCAAGGACTAGTTAATGGAGCACTGGGTACAGTTGTTGGCTTTCAAACATACCCACGTGACAACAAAATTCAGTTTCTCAATATTCTCTTTGACAAACTTTCAGAAGTAAAAAGGATAGGACGCTCAACAGCTCGATTCCTTCTCTTCAAAGACATGTATGTACGCAGAGAACAATTTTCTCTAACTCTTGCATACACAGTCACCATTCATAAATCACAAGGTCTTACCCTAGACAAAGCAATGATAGACACTGGTAACAGTCTTTAAAGAAGGCATGACCTACGTAGCACTATCACGCTTACGTACACTTGACGGTCTATTTCTAATCAACTTTGATGCAAGTAAAGTCAACGCTGATATGCCTTGCATTTTAGAATACAATAGACTTCGCTCACTATACACCCTCCATCTGAACACATATTCTGTACCACAAAAAGTAAAATGTCGTAAAAGAAAACTAAATCAAACAGAAATGCAACAGGATGTCACTGCAAATCCTCCAAAGAGTAAAAGAAACTAAAACTTCATCAAGTACCACAAACATAAAAGAACCCATTAGGGAAAGTAAACCAGGTACTTCAAAGGAGGAAGACAAACTGAAAAAAAAAAATCAGATACAGAACTACCTGGTCCATTTAAAATCTGATATAATTGGAGTAAGTTGCTACGCAAATGTAGCAATGAATATTCTATTTCAATTGCCACCAATTGTTGACATTTACTTACACAGTGCAGACCAATTGTGTTTGCCAATGTTAATACTTCACAGAAATGCAACAAACAATCCTGACAACACGTATAGTGTTTATGGAATGAGACAACAATTGGACTACTGTGCTGGAATGGTTAAATTCATAATAAACTCACAGGAAGATCCACAAGAATTTCTAATGTACTTACTATAAGTACTGGAAAACAGAAACATACCTATAAAGGAAATCTTCCAGATTTCATACATGTGGAAACATACATGCACTCTCTGCAACAATGTGACGCAAGAAGAAATCCCCAATGAACATATATATATATATATATATATATATATCTATTTCAATACCTAATTGTGAATCCATTCCATTTCAGCAACTTGTACAAAATGCAAACCATGGTAGATTACGTACTACCTGCAATTCGGATAATCGATCCACGTTAGTAATACAAACACATAGTAAATGCGTAATACTAATGCTTCTACGTTACAATGCAGATGGTACCAAAAACAACTGCAAGCTGACTGGATTCACACATGGTCAAATATCAATTGGTAAGAAAACCTTCACAACAATAGGTATAATCTACCACGCAGGAGCCACAACCAATTCAGGGCACTACACTGCATAGATAAAAAACAAATGTGGATGGTTTGAATGTAATGATAGTACCATTACTCTAAAGCAGAGATTACCAGCAAATCTTACAAACGCTTAATGTTCTTAAAACCAAAATTTGATAACTAAACTGTACTTAAACCTTAAGTAAACTTGTAGTAAAAAAATATAAACTGTTAGAATATTCCAAAAGCTATCTAACTGCCCAAAGATTCTACAACAACTAATCAGATAAATGAATACCACTAAATTATAGCAAAAAATAGAGTTAGAATACGCCTACTGGTATATAACTGCTCCAAAATTTTACAATATTCAAACAAATAAATAATATGTTACTGCTCCAAAAAACTGCAACAAGCCAATGTATAAAGCATTAGCCAGAAATAACAAGTGAACACTGAAAACAAAAACTGTAGCATAACAGAAAAAGGTTTTTTTTTTTAATCCAACATGGATTTTTTTTTTCTCCCACAGACCCAATGATTTTAGCAACAAACACAGAAACTGAGCAAATTGCACAGTACTCTGGTTTGTAATCTACTAAATATGAGGGTAAAAAAAAAATGTTGATTATAGAATGTAATAAGTCATTACAAAATACTAACATGCTATTTTCTTTTATCACAGAAATGAAGAAATACATGTACTCCAGTTACTAACCCAAACAGTAAGTATATTATAATAAGTACAACCATCGCAGGATATCACACCCATAGTGGCTTATAACTTTGTTCCTTATAAATTTGTTTTTGACTTAAAGTTATAAGCCACTATGAGTGTGATAGGGCGGTGGTTGTGGCCAGGGCATAGAGTCTTGGGTGCATGGCCAAAAGGCCATGCACCCAAGACTCTATGCCCTGGCCACAACCACCGCAACATATCACACTCAGAATCAAACATTTCAACTATGGCCTGTGGAAACTTTTAATGTCCTCTGACATAATGAGAGTTCTTAGAACACAGCCAGCAAACAATACGGACAGCGTCTTCAGTACACCCCCATTCTGTTTATTTGCGAACATTTCAGGACACTGCGAGTGTTCTTAGAACACATTCAGCTTGCTTGCGAACAAAACGGACACATTGCGTCCTCAGAACACCCCTCCCATTTAGTTTTAGAACATTTCAGAACAGCCTTGTTGTCCGCAGACAAATCGAACACAAGAGCGTCTACCACATAAAAAAAACATATTTAACCTATCTCATACTCTCCCACCCTCCCCAAACACTCTTACACACCAACGCACTCTACTAAAAACAAATTTTAAACCAAGTTTCACAGCGCCTTCCGCGGACGTCCGCGAATCCAAGATGGCGGACGCTACTGAAAATCTGACGCGCTCCACGTGTCAAATCAGCGAACACGTCGCATGTCCGCGCACATCACGCAAGCCGATTGGCCAATCAGGACACTGTCCGCGGAGCGAACAGGGAAGTGTGTCCGCGGACCGAACACATATCACAAATTTTTGGTCATTTAAAAAAAAAAAACTACTGGATGGATTTTCACAAAATCTGCAGAAGCACGCTTTCGGGACCAAGCCACTACTCCTGGTCCAAATTTGGTGAAATTCCGTCCAGCGGTTTGGGCTGGAGGCGCGAGCAAAGTTTTTTCCTCATTCAGTCTATGGGGGAAAAAAAAAGTTTTGGCACCACCCCTATAACTTTGACCCCCCCCCCCTCGACGAATCCTCACCAAACTACCAAACTTAGCAAATAAATTCTGAGTGGGCCATATACTTTTTTTTGCAAAGTTTGGTGTGGGTTCGTCCAGGGGGAGCGAAGTTATAAGCCGCCCAAAAAGTGCTCTTCCTATGGAAACAGCAACTTAACCATAACTACACAGCTACTACCGTGGTAATATATATATATATACTCTATGAAAAAACTTTGTTAAAAGGGACATTATGGTTAAGTTGCGCTACTAAAAACCGATGAAATTCAGTGAAAAAACTTTGTCAAAGGGACGTTATGGTTCCAAGTAAAACCGAAAAAACCCTTGAAATTTGCCAGTTATGTTAAGCAAAGCAACCATAACTCGCGCCACCACCGTGCACTGCTAAGACTAACACCCACGACATCAAAGATGACATCACAAATGTCATTGATGACATCACTGATGACATCACATGTGTATGTACTTTTCATGAAATATGTGTACAAGGGATTCTTATTATAATGTTGCGAAACAAGTGTCAAGGATCAGTGCAATAAATATCATACCCTAATTAGTGCATTGAACGATGCATTGATATAAATAGCATTCTATTATGGGGTTCTATCTAGTATACTAAGCTACTCATACAGAAACATAACACTGTGTGCAGTGTACAAGATGAAGGTATAATATTCGTAATGTTAATATGTTGAATAATGAAATGATAATTGTTTTCTTAATAGATTTTTGTGTACTGTGAAATATGTAATAAGGAGCTAATAAAACACATTACATAATTGCATTACTATAGACAAAACACAAAGACCCAAGAACACATACCAATATGGGTATATACAGGGAAAGTGAAGTTAGCAAAAAGCACAAGTAGTAGCAGAAACAATTCATAATTTAACTGATTATTTTCATGCAAATAAATGATTGCTCCGTTTCAAAGCTGCCATTTACCCTAGTGATATGCATCACTGGATGTGATTGGACCCTAAGGAAAGTAGTGCGAGTACAATATATACAAATATGACCATATACAGGGAAAGTACAGCCATAAACAACAGAACTATCAGAAAGTGCTCATAAGTCTATTGATTATCTTTATGCACAAAAAGGATTGCTGTCTTCCAAGCTTGTGTCTTCCCGTATGTATATGTTTCATATGATGTGACTGGACTCTAAGGGAATTACTGTAAGAACCGACTTGAAGGATACGTCTACAAATAAAATAAAATGTTTAGTTTCTGACTGTTACTGAAGAAAACCATGTGGCCTAGATATGTCAGCAAAAGAAAATGAGTGAGCCAGACATGTGATGTCATCAGTGACATTTGTGATGTCATCTTTGATGTCCTGGGTGTTAGTCTTAGCAGTGCACGGTGGTGGCGCGAGTTATGGTTGCTTAGCTTACCATAACTGGCAAATTTCAAGGGTTTTTCGGTTTTACTTGGAACCATAACGTCCCTTTGACAAAGTTTTTTCACTGAATTTCATAGGTTTTTAGTAGCGCAACTTAACCATAACGTCCCTTTAACAAAGTTTTTTCATTGAATTTCATAGGTTTTTAGTAGCGCAACTTAACCATAACGTCCCTGTAACATTTTTTTTTTACTAAATTTTAAAGGTTTTTATTAGTGCAACATCACCATAACATCCTTTTCAATAGATGAAGACCACTAACATCTTATGTCCTCAAAGTGGGAACGCCGGGTGGTAAAAAAAAATAAATAAATATTTTCCTTCCTACATGTAGGAAGGAAAATCTTTTACCAAGATGGCCACCATGGAAAGGGAAGGCGGGGTGTATAAAGAACACAACAGCGCATGAGCGGGGGGTGGGGGGGAACAGGGGAGACACATGGGCATGAGCGGGGGTGAGAGGGAACAGAGTACAAACGGGGCATGAGCAGGGGGTGGGGGGAAAGGAAGGAAACACGGGGCATGAGCGGTGGTGGGGGGAACACGAGAGAGACACGGGGCATGAGCGGGGGGTGGGGGGAACACGAGAGACACAGGGCATGAGCGGGGGGTGGGGGGAAAAGGGGAGACACATGGGCATGAGCGGGGGTGAGAGGGAACAGGGTACAAACGGGGTATGAGCAGGGGGTGGGGGGAAAAGGAAGGAAACACGGGGCATGAGCGGTGGTGGGGGGAACACGAGAGACACGGGGTATGAGCGGGGGGTGGGGAGGAACACGAGGGAGACACGGAGCCTGAGCGGGGGGGTACAGGGCACACACGGGACATGAGCGGGGGGAAAGGAGAGAGACAAGGGGCATGAGCAGGGGGGTGGGGGGAACACGAGAGAGACACGGGGCATGAGCAGGGGGTGGTGGGGAAAAGGGGAGACACATGGGCATGAGCGGGGGTGAGAGGGAACAGGGTACAAATGGGGCATGAGCAGGGGGTGGGGGGGAAACGGAAGGAAACACGGGGCATGAGCGGTGGTGGGGGGAACACGAGAGACACGGGGTATGAGCGGGGGGTGGGGAGGAACACGAGGGAGACACGGAGCATGAGCGGGGGTACAGGGCACACGGGACATGAGCGGGGTGGGGGGAAAGGAGAGAGACAAGGTGCATGAGCGGGGGGTGGGGGGAACAGGAGACAGACACGGCATGAGCGGTGGGTGGGCGGGAGGGGGAGAGGACAGGGCATGAGCGGGGGTGGGCGGGAGGGGGAGAGCACACGGGGCATGAGCGGGGGGTGGGTGGAGTGAGAGACACGGGGCATGAGCGGGGGTGGGGGAGGGAGAGAGACACACGGGGCATGAGCGGGGTGGGGGGGAAGGGAGAGACACGGGGCATGAGCGGGGGTGGGGGAGGGAGAGAGACACACGGGGCATGAGCGGGGGTGGGGGGAAGGGAGAGACACGGGGCATGAGCGGGGGTGGGGGAAGGGAGAGACGGGGCGTGAGCGGGGGGTGGGCGGCACGGGTAGGGACACGGCATGAGTGGGGGGTGGGAGGGGTTGAGACATGGGGCAAGAGCAGGGGTGGGCGGGAGGGGGAGAGACACGGGGCATGAGCGGGGGTGGGGGAGGTCGAGAGACACGGGGCATGAGCGGGGGTGGGGGTGAGGGAGAGACGAGGCATGAGCGGGGGGTGGGGGAAGGGGGGAGAGAGACACGGGGCATGAGCGGGGTGGGGGAGGGAGAGACAGGGCATGAGCGGGGGTTGGGCGTGACACGGGGCAGGAGCGTGCGGTGGGCGGGAGTAGGAGACACACGGGGCATGAGCGGTGGGTGGGGGAAGGGGAGAGAGACACAGGGCATGAGCGGGGGAGAGACACAGGGCATGAGCAGGGGGTGGGTGGGAGGAGGAGAGACACGGGGCATGAGCGGGGGTGGGGGGGAGAGAGACACACGGGGCATGAGCGGGGGTGGGGGGGAGAGAGACACACGGGGCATGAGCGGGGGGTGGGGGAGGGAGAGAGACACGGAGCAGGAGCAGCGGTGGGGGGAGTTGAGACACACGGCGTTCTTGTGCAGGCAGCAGATCCCACTCCTCTGCCCTCCACTGGCCACTGTGTGCCGATGGCGTGAGCGGGGGGCTGGAGGAACAGGGGAGACACGGAGCATGAGTGGGGGTCGGGGGAACAAGAAGGACACACGGGGCATGAGCGGGGGTGGGAGGAACAGGAGACAGACACAAGACTTACTGTGCAGGCAGCGAGGAACAAAAACAATGGCGGGCATCTCTGAAGCCAGACGCACTGCACGCTTTCACCGCATCCAATGAGAGCACGTCAGATGTCAGCGGACATCACGCAAGCTGCTTGCCCAATCACCGTCAGTGTGTCCGCGAAGCGATCACAGATATCACTAATTTTTTTCACTTATATTTTTGTCATTTTTTTAAAAACTACTGGACAGATTTACACCAAATAAAGCAAAGCATGCTTTCGGGACCAAGCCGCCGCTCCTGCCTCAAATTTGGTGTAAATCCGTCCAGCGGTTTGGGCTGCAGGCGTGAGCAAAGTTTTTTCCCATTATGTCTATGGGAAAAAAAAAGTTTTGTGACCCCCCTATAACTTTGCCCCCCCCCCCCTGGACGAATCCTCACCAAACTTTGGAAATTCAGAGTGACCCAAATAAGTTTGGTGAGGATTCGTCCAGGGAGAGCGAAGTTATAAGCCGCCCAAAAAGTGCTCTTCCTATGGAAACACCAACTTAACCATAACTTCATGGCCACTAGCGTGGCCATGAATATGGGATACATTACTCACCGTAATCGTATTTCTGATGCTTGTATCTGCTTAGATTCACATGCTGTGCATAGGCCGACATCTAGTGGAAGCTGCAGAGTATTAGTTTGTTTTTTCGAAACTCGAAAATGGGCGTCGACACAGGGCGTGCCAGTAATACTATCCCTAGTGTGACGTCCACTGTACCCAAGATCCCTCACGCGTCTAGGATCCTCAGATTGTATTTTTTCTGACATGAGGTAGCATGAGGAGTAGCGTGAGTACATATAATCCAAGCAGATAGACAGAAAGTTAAGACTACAAGCAATCATGCGCCTTCTCTCGGAGGGGAGGAAGGGTGGGTCGCATGTGAATCTAAGCAGATACAAGCATCAGAAATACGATTACGGTGAGTAATGTATCCCTTCTGAGGCTTGTGGAATCTGCTTAGATCACATGCTGTGCATAGATTAGCGAGCAGTACCAGAAGAAGGAGGTGGGATGTGAGAAGGGTCATGAGCAAATAAATGTCTTAGAACCACTTGTCCCACTTGTGTACCTGTCTTTGAATGGGTGTATGCAGTAATGCTGAGTAAAAGTGTGAATAGAGCTCCAAGTATCTGCTTTGCAAATGGTGTCGAGGGGAACATTTGCAATGAAAGCCAGAGTGGCCCCAATGCCTCTAGTAGAGTGGGCCCTTGGCGTAAAAGGCAGAGTATTTTCAGAGAGTGAGTAACACAGCTGGAAACAGTTAATAATCCACTTCGAGATGGCTCCTTTAGAGACGCGATCTCCCTCTCTGCCTGTAGCTATGGAGACAAACAGTTGGTCTGTTTTCCTTAGCGGTCTTGTTTTATTTACATAGTAGAGGACCGCCCTACGCACATCTAGGGTGTGTAGTTTCACCTCAGCCGAGCTTTGCGGGTTCTGGAAGAAAGCCGGAAGCTCGATGGACTGGTTTACATGAAATTTTGATATAAATTTAGGTGAGAACCTAGGGTGTGTGCGTAAAACCAGTTTGTCTTTATGGATAGTAAAGAAGGGATCCTGCACTGACAGAGCCTGAATTTCACTGACCCTTCTTATAGAAGTAATAGCTACTAAGAAGGCCGTTTTATAAGTCAGGTGTTTGAGACTGCTTTTATGCATGGGTTCGAAAGGGGGGCCCATGAGTTTGGCTAGCACCACATTAAGGTCCCACCCTGGCGGCGGGTTTGAAATAGAAGGGTGAAGTCTCTTTACTCCTTCCATGAAGGCTTTAACTACTGGTACTTTCCACCACGAGACTTTGCTATGGGAAGTGGTGTAAGCCGAGAGAGCTGCCAGGTGTACTTTCAGTGAGTTAAAAACCAATCCTGCATCTAGCAGGTGGAGCATGTATGTAATAATAGTGGAAGGAGTGCAATCATCTGGGTTGATTTGTCTACTCTGGCACCAGATAACGAACCTCTTCCACTTGTCAAAGTAACAGTGCCTTGTGTTTGGCTTCCTAGATTCCTTTAGGATGTCCATACACCTCTGTGGCAATTTTAGGTGTCCAAACTCTATGACCTCAGGAGCCATGCTGCCAGGTTCATTGAATTGGGTTGCTGGTGCACTGTTTGACCTTGGTGCTGGGACAGTAGGTTATACCAGGCTGGAAGTTAGATGGGCTCGCACACCGCCATCCTGCGTAGGTGTGGGAACCACGGTTGTCTTGCCCACATGGGAGCAACTAGGACGAGCATCATCGATTCCCTGTTCATCTTGTTCACCACTTTCCTGATGAGGAGTTGGTGGAAAAGCGTACGCAAACATCCCTGACCAGTTCATCCACAGGGCGTTCCCCTCGGAGTCTGGTTGTGGGAACCTGGATGCAAATCCTGGGCATTGTTTGTTTTCGCTTGTGGCGAATAAGTCTATAGTGGGGAAACCCCACTGAGAGAAGAGATCTTCTACGACCTCTCTGTGAAGAACCCATTCGTGTTCCTCTGGGAGGGAGTCTCTGCTCAGAGCATCCGCTAGGGAATTGAGCTCCCCTGGAACATGTTGTGATGACAGGAAGATGTTCCGTCTGAGTGCCCATATCCAGATTTTCTGGGCAAGCTTGGACAGATTTGGCGAGCGAGTCCCTCCTTGCTTGTTCAGGTAGAACATGGCTGTAGTGCTGTCCGTCCGGATTTGCACTGACAGATTTAGTAGATGGGGCTAGAACGCCTGAAGCGCTCCGAATACTGCCAGAAGCTCTAGCAGGTTGATGTGGTTCTTGGCCACTGAGTGAGACCAGAGACCCTGAGCTGTGTGGTGGAGATGGTGAGCTCCCCACCGTGTCAGACATGCATCTGTAGTGACTACTGCCTGTACTTCGGGATCGTAAAAGGGTTTCCCCTTTGCGAGATTCTCTCTTGTCCACCAGTGAAGGCTTTGTACCAGTGTTGGCGAAACGACCACTAGATCGTCCCACTGACCACTTGCCTGAGACCACTGTTTCGCCAACCATTCCTGCATGGGACGCATGCGCAGGCGCGCGTGGGGGACCAGGTAAATGCATGACGCCATCATGCCCAGTAAACGCATTGCTTTGCGTACCGTTATTTGTTGACCGTACTGATAATGCAGAATTTGCAGAAGTATATTCCGAATTCTTTCTTCTGAAGGAAAGGTCAACCCCTCCTGGGTATCCAGGATTGCTCCTAGGAATTGTTTTGAGGTGCTTGGCACCAGGCTTGACTTCTTCTCGTTGATTGAGAAGCCTAATTCGTGGAGGAGGTCGATAGTCCTTTGAATGTTTGTCCTGCAAATTCCTGGGGTTTCCCCTGTTATGAGCCAGTCGTCCAGATAAGGGTACACTGGGATTGCCTCCCTGCGTAGGTGTGCAGCCGCCACCGCCAGTACCTTGGTGAATACCCTTGGTGCTGAAGCTATCCCGAAGGGCAGTACCTTGAAATTGGTAGTGGCGACTGTCTACCTTGAAGCGCAAGTACTTTCTGTGCTCTGGGAACATGGAAATATGAAAATAAGCATCTTTTATATCCAAGGTTACCATGTAATCCCCCTTTTTTAGGAGGGGGATTACCTCCTGTAGCGTGGTCATACGAAATTTTTGGGGCTTGACATACTTGTTGGCAGGCCGTAAGTCCAATACTGGGCGCATTGTCAAGTCTTTCTTTGGCACAAGGAAGTAAGTTGAATAAATACCCTTGTTTACCTGGTGTCCCGGGACGAGTTCTATAGCGTCCTTTTGTAGAAGAATGGCGATCTCCTCGAGGAGAATCTTCTGATGTTCCAAGGAGTGTACTCTTTGTCATGGAGGATGGTTCCGGGGACGCTGCAGTAGCTCTATACAATATCCCGTGGATACTGTTGACAGCACCCATCTGTCTGATGTGATCCCTTCCCAAGCCTGGGTGAAGTTTGAAATGCGTCCCCCTACTGGGGTTGCGTGAGAAGGGACCCTGAACTGAGCGTCACTGCTTTGGTGGAGGCGTGCCGCCTCCCTTGCTGGGGCTGCCTCTGCCTTTATCACAACCTCTCCTATTACCTCTGCCGTAACCTTGGGTAGACTGTTGGTTGTTGTTCCACTGTGTACCCTGCCCCTGGCAATAGTTAGATCCTCTGAGAATTTTGGCCGCGTGGGCGACGAAAATTACTATTCCCTCTCTGGTTAGGGGGTTTATTGGTTAACTGGCCAAGGGATTTGAGAGTCTCGTATTCGTCCTTGGCATTTTTCAGTGCGTCCTCGACCGCCTTACCAAACAGATCGGCTTCCACCGGTTTTTCTAACAGTGATGCCCGAGTTTCTGCCTTAAACCCCGTCTGCCGTAACCATGCATGTCTCTTGATAACAGTACCTTCTGCTATCAATCTGCCTGCGTTTTCCGCGGCGTCGAAGGTTGCTTTCAAAATGCAACCAGACACGGCTCTACCCTCTGCGGAAATCCGAGCTAATTGGCCCTTTAACGGTTCAGGAGCAGAGGCTATGAGAGCCGCGACTTCTTCCCACTGATGGCAGTTGTAGCTGGCCAACAGGGTGGTGGAGTTAGCAATCCTTGCTTGATAGGCGGACGTTGAGGCTACTTTCCTGCCGAAACCGTATAGTTTTTTGCTCTCCTTGTCGGGAGGAGCTTCTGACGAAGACAAGGGTGTTCCAGCCCTCTTACGAGTGTTGGTAACTAGGGAGTCTGGCTTTAGATGCCCTCTTATATAGAGAGGGTCAGACTGAGCTGCCCTGAAAAGTTTTTCAACCCTGGGATTGACTGCTCTGGTGAGGTTTGGGTTCACCAGGGACGGATCTATTCTCCGCTGAATGGATTTAAGGAGAGGGATGGTCTGGGCAACCGGCCTCCTTTCTCCCACTAACTCTTCTGCTAAGTCCCTTTCCTCCTGTACAACGTGGGTGTCAATGTGGAAATGTTCTGCTGCGCGAGCGAGAACCTCATTTAGGAGGGGCCGATTATCGACCGGGGAGTCGGTAACCGGGGCTTCGTTCTCTACCGGGGAATCTACTCTGTATGTTTCCGGGTTATCCTCTTCTTCCTGTTCCTCATCATCCCCATAGTAGCCCGTCCCGGTTTGCTCTTCTATCATACCAAATTCTTGGTCTCCACAAAAGTAAGCCTCCTCTTGATACCGCGAGTATGGTGTTGCGTAAGGTTGTACCTCGAAGGGTTCAGACCTCATCGGGGTTTCAAACCGGGCCTTCTTACTCGGGGGGATAGGATCAGTAGAGCCTGAGGGTGTGGCCCCTTGTGGATCATACGAGAGGAAATGTTCTGGATTTTTATCATAAAAATCAGCCAAAGAAGACAATCTTGACATGACCCTATCTATGTCTTCACTGGACCATTTTTTGGAACTGGGAATGACTCTCTCAGCAAGTCTATGGGATTTGTCTTGAGTAGCTTTGCTGGTTGTGGACCTATCAGCAGACCTGGGCATGTCTGTCTGTTTAG
The DNA here is from genome assembly GCF_040938575.1 of Ambystoma mexicanum. NCBI lineage: Eukaryota > Metazoa > Chordata > Amphibia > Caudata > Ambystomatidae > Ambystoma > Ambystoma mexicanum. The sequence goes on from NC_090928.1 coordinate 285,297,076, forward strand.
GGGGGGTGGAGTGTTTACCAGGTGTGGATGAATGTACAGGTAGTTTCTTCTGCTGTTTTCCCCCCTCCCCGTGCGTAGAAAAATGTTTTCCCTGTCCCTTAGTGGCTCCGGAGTTTTTCGACGCCTGGTGTCGAGGATCGGGAGAGGTGTCCCTGTCCTTCGAGCGTGGGGCCTCGCTGGCTTTAGTTGCGGGCTCCGTCTCCTGGAGCGCGGCCTGGGGGTGGAAGTCGTCTTCCGACGATCGAACTTCTGTTAGCCTAGGGAGCGAGGCACTCTTGGCAAGAGTGGATGATTGCCTGGAGTCATGCGGCGATCTTGATCAAGAACACCCAGAGGACACCGAATCGGACCGTTCTGTATGTGCCTCTTTCCGAGAACTCGACATTGTCGAGTCTCGGTTGGACTTAGTGTATTTAGTGTGTGTAGTATGTGAAGCGCTTGCGTCGCCGGGGGTCTTCCCCATAGCCGCCCTGCCGGACGACTTTCCGAGGTCGGGGACCTGCGCTCGGCTGTCTTTCGACAACGTAATGCCCTCGCCGTCCGAAAGTACGGCGTCGCTGCCATCGCTGAAGGCGCCCTCCGCTGCCATGGCCCCCTGCCTGGCGTGGTGGGCCCAACGCTTCGTCGAACGGTCCTTAAGTGTCTTAGGTTTAAACCTACTACACGCTCTGCAGTTTGCTTCGGGGTGGTCCCTCGGCAAGCAGAGATTGCACGTGGCGTGCCTGTCGACCCAAGGGTATTTGCGGTTGCACTTGGGGCAGAATTGAAAAGGGGTACCCTCCATACGCACCTTGAGGCAGCGGGCTGTTCAGTGTAGGAAATGTATAGGGTGTACCTATATAACAAGTGTAGAGTATGTACCACCCCCCACTCTCCCTACTTGAAGGGCTGAGGCCAACGGCCTAACAGGCCCGGGCCGAGGCCAGCGGCCTACCAGGCCCGGGCCGAGGCCAGCGGCCTACCAGGCCCGGGCCGAGGCCAGCGGCCTTCCAAGGCCCAAATCCGTCGTGCAGCAGCCGACGGTCGATTTCTTCTCCAGCCGGCGTCGAGTGTCGAAGTTTGACGTTGGTGTTGGGAAGGATGTCAATAGATTAATAATTTTAAATTTTAGCAAAAGTATGGCTAAGGCCAGGGGACTCCGCAAGATGCTTCCGACCAGTATGGCGGAAAAAAACAATCTGAGGATCCTAGACGCGTGACGGATCTTGGGTACAGTGGACGTCACACTAGGGATAGTATTACTGGCACGCCCTGTGTCGACGCCCATTTTCGAGTTTCGAAAAAACAAACTAATACTCCGCAGCTTCCACTAGATGTCGGCCTATGCACAGCATGTGATCTAAGCAGATTCCATAAGCCTCAGAAATATATATATATATTTTGCATTATATTGTCACCACACTCGTGATTGCTGCCCCAACATTTGTTTCACTGATTTTTCATTTGCATTTCAAAATAAATAATTCTTTGTTACACACCGGCCTGCTTCATGGTCCACTGCGACACAGGGTGCTTGTTAAGGTGGGTGTGAGACGGGTTGGGTGCCTCTTCCAAGAACAACCCAGGGTTCAATAAAAATAAAAAGGCGCGTTTTATTGTGCGCCACCTTCAGTCTCAGTCGAAGAGGTCCCTGGCTGGGGTTGCTCTGCCTTAAAATCCGTTACACACTTGATTCCTTACTTTGACTCCGTTAGGTATTTTTGTATGTGCTGCTTTTCCACCATAGATATCAAAGGGACGTCACCTTTTGCTATGGTCTTGAAACTTTCCTGACTTCTGGGGATAAGTGAAGCCTTTCTGACCTATTCACTTACCTTGCTAATTGCATCTGTTTTGCGGGAACTGATCAGTCCCTATGGCTACCAGTGTAGGCTGTTCTCCATTGTAAAATTCGGTTTATTTTTCCCTGCACACCACGTTCTTTGAAATGCGGTGGAGACACTTTCAATAACTGTTTACAATAGCTTTGTGGTTATTGGCATTACATGTTCAGGGGGGGTTGGTGGCAGCGGATACTTATCGCTTTCTGTATTATCCTATTGTGCATTTCTGCACATAATGTCATTTAGAGTACCATATACGCTAAAGGTGCCATGAGATTTTCACTTGCCCTTTGATGATTTTGCAGTTTAACCTTCCTGCCCAGTGAGGGCCAGATTTTCTAAAATAGGGTAAGCCATTTCCCAGGAAAATCGGCGTTCAGTGCGTGGCGTGATGCAAGGTTTGGATCGAGTCCAAATCCAAGCCAGTGTCTGTTGCTGGGGCAGGATTGGGCAGCCCATGCCATGTCTGAATGGCACACATTCTTACCATTGGTAGCTGGGAGCAACTCCAGCCTTGATCCCGGATTAAAATGTGAATCCTGCAGCCATTCAATAGATAACTGGTGCAGGAAAGACCACTACGAACGAGAGCATACCGCTGAAAATCCAGACCTCGTTGTTGGAAGCTAGCTAGCCCAGTGAATCAGTGTCTCTGGAGATATCAAGAAGACCTTCCATCAGTGCTTCTACCCCTGGACCAGTGGTAACCACCAGTCCTACCTCTGCTCGAAGCTCCGTAAGCGGGAGTCCGTTGGGCCAGCCAGACGTCTTCCTGGGCTACTTCGCTGCAACCATCGCTGTCCCGAGTGGAGCCTTGGGACTCCACGGAACCTCAGTTTATGGAGAATATAATATGCCCATGAAGTTGCAGCTTTCCACAACACAGAGCAGCCTTGCAGGACGCATTATTGTTTTGGTTTGTTTGCATTTTATTTTAAATTTATATTATGCCAAAGCCCTGTACATAGTCATAAAAACAGTAAAATAAAATGAAAATAAATAAAAGTAAAAATGTAGGAGCAAAAAAAAAAGCCTATGTCAGATTGGAGAAAATAAGAGACTCAGAATAAAGAATACAGAGAAATAGAAGCAAGAGAAAGTGGTAGAGTATTGCAGTGTAAGCGCGCTAACAAACAAAAATAACGAAAACGTGATTACTTTGTTTCACCCATGAGGATTGCTTTCCGTCATTTTATTCAAGCAGCCATCGCGTCTCACGACTTGCATCCCACCCTGGTTGTCCTGGGACGACTCTGAGGTAATCGCCAGAGTGGTGGTCCAGTAGTCCGTGTCTCCTGGGTCACCAGCTGTCCAATGCTCAGAACCGATCATCAGAGCACAGAACCGAGATCTAACCTGACCCAATAGCCAGGTGCTTCATAAACCCAGAAAAATTCAGGAACTTCTACAGTAGTCCCAGAGTGAATCTGAGGCAAGGGGGAAGAGCATACATACCCGTTTTGACCCCACTCTGTCTCCATAGGTTTGGATGAATGTAAAGTCTGGCCCTACCTCTCCATTGAACGGTGATGTTTTGGTTAGGTGTCCTCCTCTTGGTCTCCCCAACATTGTTGCAGTAGGAGGTTTGTTAAGAACTTTACTCCTATTCTTATTGTACTTTGCAACGCTTACAAACTACAAGCCAACACATGTTCAACTTTCTAAAAGAGACTCCTAGCCTCGTTAAAAAACGTTCTTTTACCTGTTAATAAGCGCACAGGAACCCTACTTTTATATCTAGGGAAGAACCATTTAAGAATACCACCTTATATCTACGGTTTTGGATGGCGTTTCTAATCTTTATTGTCAGCCTATTAGTTCTTTTTTGGTACTTACACAGTACTATTTTGTAGTCACTTGATTGACTACATTTACGGTATTCAGAAAACTGCTTCTAATTGTATTTAAACTAAACTGTGCTTTTAGCAGTGCACACCAAGTGAATGTGGATTTAATAGTAGTGAATGTTTTAGTGCATTACTTCCCTGTGGATTTTCATTGCAAAGAGTTTTTCTAAAGCCTAAATAACTATTTGTATAAATCATTTCTCACTTGCATTATATCCTCACTTAATAAAGCGTGCTCAGTGTGTGTCCAACTGAACTCTCTCACACCCTCCTATTTCCAAGCTTTGCTGTTAAGTTACACAACGCAGAAAGAGTGTGGCTAGACATTAGTGTTTGGATCTATTAAGCAGCAAAGAGTGAACTCTCTGTCTACAGGACAGTTTCTGAAAATCCATCTTAACAAGCAGTACTTGGAATGTTTGTGGGGGCCTTGGGGGTTATCAGCCAACTTGGTGGGCATCAGAGGAGCTCTGGCACTCTTCTGGGTTTACCAATGTGGAATTCACCACAGTATACTGGCTCCATGGTCCCCAATAGCTGTGGCATCTGTACCATCTACCAGTATACTACCCTTGAAGTAGCACTCCCTGTTCAGAAATGGCAGCATACTCCTCGGCAACTTGTTGCTTCCAGGAACCTAATGTAACCTGCATGCTTAGACCTCTGGGTAAAGATTCTGAGGAGAAGGATTCCCCGGTGTGAATACATCAGTCTTTAAAAGGGAAGGCCAGAGTCTGATCTATACATCTGGGGTCCCCAGCACATGATCACTTGCTCCTCAGGTAACAAGGCCCTGAGGGTCTGTGGAAGTATGGAGTCTGTGATTAGCTGTTGGGAAAACTTTACTTTTTGCAGATTTCCCTACATGAAAATCTATGGAACCCCCCACTATTTGCCGTTATTTTGTACATGTCTTGACTTTGAGACAAGTGAAGCCTTTTTTTACTTCACTAACCTTGCTAAGCTCATTAGTTTTGGTGCTGCTGGTTAGTCCCTATTGCTATCAGTGCGGGACAACTGGGTACTACATTGTGGAATTCTTGGTTTATTTTACACTGCACTCTTCACCTTACATTGGGGTGTGGCAAGGATACTTTGGGTTCCTACAACTGTTTTCTCATCTCTTTGTAGTTAATATGTGTCAAAGACGGGCAGGTGTCAGCAGATAATGTTCTACTATGTTTCTTTTAATGGTCATGCATACTTTTGCATTTTACTGCGTAATGCCTTTTAGAGTTCCATGCACTCTTAAATGGCCATACCACAAGATTTGCACCTGTTCTTTGGCCATCTTCTAATCTGGCATTATATCTGCCCTCTCGGGGTTGGAATATCCACATAAGGTAATCCCTTTCCTGGGGAAAGCTCCCAGTCCATAACCATGCCCCGGTCGGTGTTGCTATGCCGATGTGTCTGGAGTCAATGGATGACTGGACAGCCTCTGCAAGTTTGAATGGTGCAGATCCTTATCGTTGGTGGGCTTGGTGCGACTCCAGCTCAAATCGTGGATAAAACGAGGACTCAGCAGATAATTGTTGGAGCAAAGACCTATACATAGAGGAGCAACCTGTTGAAGACCCAGACCTCATTGTTGCAGCCAACCAGCAGAGTATTCAACCATCCCAGTAAAGACCTGCTTCTTGCAACTCTCCAAAAGGCCTTCATATCAGTGCTTGGACCCCTAGGAACAACCAGTCTCGACAACTGCTTGAGGATGCTGCCCTTGGAAGCCTTCGGAAGTGTCCCAGAACCATCCTGTCGGCTAACCACCTTCCCCATGGGCTACCTCGCTGCATCGATCCCTGTTGCAAGTTCAGATTTGGGACTCGTAGATCCTCGACTTGTGTAAGAAGTGGCCTGCCCCTGCAGTTGCAGATCTCTAGAAGGAAGAGGGGATCACAAGCACGTGATTTCAATTAGTTTACAAAGAGGCACAAAACTGTCCAATTGTTTACTCTCATATAGAAGGTTGTCAGTTATGCACGGTTAGTCAACAGTGTTCCCAACATTGGCAAATGTCCCCTTCATAGTTAAAACATGCATATATTGTCTTTTAACTTGATGGGATGATGGCTCCAGGACATGCTGAGATTTGTAGTACAGTGCAAAGAAGTTAATGTTCGATTAATCTATTACTGTATGTTGGAACCAGTTACTCTTGACAGATTAGTCTGGTCACTACTTATCTTTTTATGCTCAATTAAATTTGAAATGTGGAAGACTAACAAGACCACACAGACCATCAGTCGTGAAGTGTATCTTGTTGGTGTTAATGACTAATGCTTCCCTTACAATACAAATGTATGTACAAGCTTAATTGTATGTATTCTTTTTCTTCTATTCATGACGCAGAGTGATTAGCCCTTCAGTACACAGTGTACAAGTTGTGTTTATGCACAAATACCCTAATTTCATTTCCATGTCAACACATGCAGCTATAGAATGAACTGAGCAAATGGGGTTTTGGTCATGTTAAAGAGGTGCGTACTTCATTTTCAGACCAAGTCATATGTTTTTTGCATTTGCTTTTAATGATGGTTGACGGTTTAATGAAGGTTGTTCTCAGCTACTCTGAACAGGGTATACATGCTTCACAGAGTTTGGGTTCACAAGTGGACAAGGGAAAATGTGGGTCCTAAACCTCCTGTAATACTCTCATTGGGGTGGGCTGCCTAAGACTCATCAGAAAGGAGACGTTTAGGCTCAACAAAGTCAGCTACTATAACATCTCCACTTGTACATCTGGATGATAACCTCAAACTAAACCATCACTTCTCTTTGATCTCCCCACGAGAGGGCAACCGAACAAAGACATCCCTCGCCCCCAGAATGGGAACCCACCGGAGAGATCAACGGTGATAACAAACCTGGGACTACTCATTGACAAAGGCCTCACACTCTGGAACCACAAGTCAAAGCAATAGCAAAATAAAATTCTACCAACTGCGGTTAATTCTCCCTTAGCTCAATTTCTCCCACAGAACATTTCCGAACATTTCCTTGACATTATCAACAATATACCACACAAGTGGTCTCTACCGTAGAAGGCTTGAACGCCTCACCAAAAAACTACAGTGCATCCAAAATACTGCAACAAGACTATTCCCTAGACTAAACAGAAGACCCCACATCAAACCAGTCCTGAGAAGTCTACACTGGCCACCAGTAAAGAAATGCATCCATTTCAAAGCCCTCTAAATTGCCCATAAATCTCTACACAGACAAGGCGCCACATTTCTCCAAGAAAAGAAATCTCCCAATACCATCCGAGAAGAGACCTAGTAGCACTGGCCTACAAACAGAAACAGGATAATGACAACTTTTTTTTGGGAGGAACTGCCTTCTGCCATCCGACAGCCAAACTATAGAACTCCATCTGAAAGGAAATGAGAATGATGGAAGACCACTGAACTTTCAGAAAATGTACTAGAAATCAGGGTATTCAACTAGCAGAGATAAACCTAGACCAACTATACAACCGACACCACAATCGGACCACCCCAACCTCTCAATTCCTGCTTCTACAAACTAAGCCTGGAACAATGAAAACAAGTGATAAATACCTGCAGAAAGAAAAAAAAGTTACACAATACCCATCGACCATCCAAAACCCACTAACCATACGGTTACTGTTAGGACATTTTTTTTTAAATCCAACTAAGGGCTTAGCAAACCCATTCAACTGAAACAGTAGACAACTCGACTTCGTATAAGGCTGTACCACCTGAGTATATGGTAGCGTAAACTGAGCGGCCAGGCTCATTTTAGGAGGGAGAGAGCGATGTAGGAATGTACACTGAACCTCTATTAAACCAAGGATTCAATAGAAACACAACAAGAAATAGGATAAGTAGAATAAAAAAATAAAGGTTCATTATACATACAAGTAGGCTAAGGTAGGTTTTTGGGCAAGTACTGGTCAGTGTCAAAAACATTTATAAAAACACCACAATGCTTGCAGGTACACAGACCAAAGTATAAAACCTTATTCAGAATACCCAACAGTAAGTTTAGGGAAGTCAGACCTCATCAGTAAAAGGAACAAGTTACTAACCTGCAACTGTTGTTCTCCAGCATGGGTCTGCTCATGAATATTCCCCGTCAGACTGGGAATCCTCTGTAAAGAAAAAATCAGTTTCAGTTTTGTTTCTGAACTGTCTTTCTCTTAACAACCAATCAATCAATGGTCTCTGGGTCATACTGCCCCAAGCCAATGAATGCAGTCTACCTAAGCCCCTCCTCTGGCAGCCATGGTAGCACGTAAAGTTGCAGTAGGACCAAGAGAAGAGCCGCAGAGTGGTAGGCGGGAGGGTTTGCATGTGAATCCATGCCAGACCCATGCTGGAGAACAACAGTTACAGTTAAGTAACTGGTTCCTTCTCCAGCATGGGGTCTGGCATGGATTCACATGCTCATGAATAAAGAATACATAGCAGTACACACATGCACAACCACAGGAGGTGGCAAGGCTCAACATTAAGCATTTGAACATCTCAACATTAAGCATCTCTTACCTCTTCACCAGGCTCACCTTCAAGCAAACAGGTTGCGCAGCATTGCTTGGCCGACTCTGGACTCCTCCCTGCAATCCCAGTCGACGCAGTAGAATTTCGTGATGGTGTGCGTCGACCTCCACGTAGCAGCCTTGCAGATGTCCAGCAGGGGCACACCAGACAGGAACGCCGTAGTTGCAGCGATTGCTCTGGTCGAATGGGCTCTCAGACAGCCAGGCAACGGTCGGTTTGCCAACCGGTGACAATGGGTGATGCAGCCGGAGAGCCACCTAGAAATGGAAGCCTTGGAAATGGCCTTCCCTTGGTTCACAGGGCCAAAGTTCACAAACAGCTGTGATTTCTTCCGAAAACACTTTGTGCGGTCCACATAGAACCTCAACGCTCTAGCCACATCCAGCGAGTGCAAAGTCCTCTCAGCCGGCGATGAAGGAGACGGGAAGAAAACAGGTTAACACCAAGGGCTCGTTTAGATGGAAGTCCGACGGCACCTTGGCCATGAAGGAGGGGTGCGTCCGCAGCACCACCCTCATCTCATGGAATGTCAAGTAAGGTGGTTTACAAAAGAGGGCCTGAATCTCTCCCACTCGTCGTGCGGAGGCGATGGCCACAAGAAACGCTCTCTTCCACGATACAAACTTCAACGGCGCCAAATGCATAGGCTTGAACGGGGGACCCAAGAGCCTAGTCGGCGCCACATTGAGCTCCCATGCCGGGGTCGGAGCCTTCACCGGCGGGAACAAACGGAACAGTCCTTTAATGAATTCCTTGACCACGCGGTGTGACCACGACGACGACCGCCCCGGACTTCTGGTGTAGCGGGAGATAGCCGCCAGATGAACCTTGATGGAAGCATGGGCCAACCCTGCCTTTGCCAGCGACAGCAAATACGGCAGCACCCGCGGGGCCATAATCGTTAGAGGGTCGAGTTTCTGTGCCCGGCACCAGACGGAAAACCTCTTCCACTTCTGGCCGTAGCATTTCAGCGTAGATGAAGCCCTGGCCTTGGCAAGCACCTCCATGCAGTCCGCCGGGAAATCGTATCCACCAAACTCTAGCGCAGCAGGAGCCAGGCCTGCAAGTTCAGCGACCCAGGGTCGTGGTGTAGAATCGCACCTCCTTCCCTGGTGAGAAGATATGCGTTCACCGGAAGCTTGACTGGAGGGGACCCGGACATGTCCAGAAGGTCCAGGTACCATATCTGCCTCGGCCACGCCAGTGCGACGAGGATCAAATTGCACCGGGAACGTCGGAGTTGACTGATGAGTCGCAGAAGCAACGGCAACGGGGGAAACGCATAGAGTAACAGGCCGTCCCAGGGGAAGGAGAATGCATCCCCCATGCTCCCCGGCTGGGGAAACCTGCTGGCGAATCTCTGGCACTTGGTGTTCAGCGCAGTCGCAAACAGATCGATCTGGGGATTGCCCCATCATTGAAACAGTAGATCCACCTGATCCTGCCGAAACTCCCACTTGTGGCAAGAGCGCAGCTCCCTGCTGAGCGAGTCGGCGACAGTGTTCTTCACTCCTGCAAGATGAAAGGGTACCAGGAACATCCTCTGGGCGACGGCCCAGTGCCAAAGATCCTGCGCTTCCTTGGAGAGTCGGGGGACCTGGTGCCCCCCTGCTTCCGAATGTAGAACATCGTGGTGGTGTTGCCGGTGAAGACCCGCACCACCTTGCCCTTGAGGGACGGAAGGAATGATTTTAGGGCCCCAAAACACGGCCCAAAGCTCCAGGACGTTGATGTGCAACGACTTCTCCTCCAGGAGCCAAAGGCCTCTTGCGTGGAGATCTCCGATGTGCGCGCCCCATCCCTCCAGGGAGGCGTCCGTCATCACAGTCTCCTGATGTGCTGGGGTCTGGAAGTCCATGCCCGCTGCTAGGTGCGCGCGGACACCCCACCACCGAATCGCTCGGCGGAATGTCTCGTTGCGGGCCATCTTGTCCTTGAAGCTTCCCGATACCTGGATCCAACGGGCATCGAACTCTTGCAGCGGCCGCATCCGCAGCCTGCACAGCCAAACAAGGTAGATGCATGACAACATGTATGTTGAGCAGGGACTTGATGGACCTCACCCTGGCAACTTCCATGGTCAACAGTCGTTGTACCTTGCCCAGGATGGCCTTTATCCTGTCCGACGGAGAAGCCAGGCGTGCCACTGTGTTGAGCCTGGACCCCAGAAAACTAGCGTCCTGCGATGGCACCAAGCAGGACTTCGCATAGTTTATCGAGACACCACATCCGTGAGCAGACGGACCGTCCTCGCTGTGTGCTCGACGGCGAGTTCCCTTGACTTCGCGCGGATGAGCCAATCGTCCAGGTAGGGGGTAGACGTGGACCGCCTGCAGGCGCAGCCGCGCCACCAGGAACTTGGTGAAGACCCTTGGCACCGGCTTCAACCAGAAGGGGAAAGCCTTGAATTGGTAGTGTTGCCCCTGGACCACGAAGCGTAGAAACCTTCGATGCCCTTGTGGATGGGGATCTGAAAATAAGCATCCTCAAAGTACAGCGACGACAGGACCCTTCCTCCAATTGTCACAGCACGTGCTGGAGGGTGACCATTCAAAACTTCTGGGACTTGATGCATTTGTTGAGGCGGCAGAGATCCAGGATGGGCCGCCAACCACCAGTCTTTTTCCTGACAAGGAAGTACTGTGAGTACACCCCGGAGCACCGGAGCCTCTTCGGGACGAGTTCTATGGTGCCGAGGACGGGTTCTTTAGGAGGGACAGTCCTTTGTCCCAAATGTCTTCCAACAGCAGGATCGAGAGCATGGTCTTCCTCTTGGCCTCTCAGCGGTGATAAAGGAATCCCATCTTCTGTTCCTCAGGGTTCAGCTGAAATAGCTCTGAGACCCTAGCGATCATGGCATGGAACGAACCCATCTCGTCGGGTGGAGAAGCCTGGGGTAACGGCGACGGGAGGTCCATTCTGTCGTCGCCGTCGTCCGTCTCCTCCCTCAGCGGAGGGGCGGGGAGGTGAAGGATGGCAGGGTGGAAGCAGATGAACGTGTCTCCGCTTCGGTGGCGGGCCCCCTGATGGTGCAGGTGCCGCTGGATCGCACGGGCATCCTTGTCCTCATCTCCGAACACAGTGTGCAGGGCTTGTAGGATGTCCGCCGACATGTCAGTCGGTGGAGGCAGCGACTGGCCTCGACAAACTTCTTGTCAAGAACTGTCTTCATGCCCGAGAGCTCCTCGGAGGAGGAGATATCCGAGTCCGGCAGGACTACCGTGCCTCCCCCCTTCTTCTCGGCCAGGGGCGACGGCCTCGGGGACATGATTTGACATCGCCTGCACAGGTGTCTTTTCAATGGGCAGGAAAGAGGATTCCCTCCGAGTGGGCAGGGAAACTCTTGGCTTGGGGGTCGTCTCCACTGGGGCCGCATTTGCGGTCTTCGCAAGGGACGTCACCACTCCCTCAATCATTGCCTTTGCCTGGTGAACCAAGGCCTTCACGACCTTGGGCGCCTCTGAGGCCTTCACCGTGGGGGGCAGGGTCAACGCCTCGCTCCCCCTTGGCTTTGTCCATCGGAGTTGACCGGGCTTTCTCCCGAAGCATACCCGGGTGGTCCGACTTCCTTTTCTTCACCAAGCCGGAGCGTTGGCTCGTGTTTGACGGCATCAAGATGCTGCACCCGGCCTGGCTGCCGCCGCAGAGCACGTCCCAATGGCTCCCAGTGCCTGCGGACTCGCAGTGCTTTGCCTTATGTTGGGCCCCCGTTGCCAGCGTGCCCTCAAAGGTCTTAGAAGACAACTCAGACTTTCTCTTGGGAGAAATATGCTGCCGGGGCTCACTCGCTGCCGGGCTCTTCATCTGCAGCCACTCGGTGAGCCGCTTGCGACGGTCCTTCATGGTGCCTGGCACCATATCCTTGCATAATGCACAGGCCGCCTCCACGTGCGAGCTGTCTGAATGTAAGCAATAAAGGCACAGGGAGTGCCCATCATCCAGGAAGATGTTTCGTAGCCAGCATCCTGGGCAGATCCTGAACAGAGGCGTTGAGTCTCCTTTATCCTCGGCCATATCCACGCGGTGTAGGCCTCAAGAATCTTCTAGAATCCTCCAAGAAGTGAATTTGACAACAAAAAAAAACACCCTCAAGGGGCGTAAAAGGTTTGACTAACGGGGACCTGTTTTTCGGTTGATGGAGCTTGAGGCTCGATTGACCGATAAATAGAGCAAAACGCACTAAAAGCATGAGAGCTATAGCACGAGGACTCCCAACACTTGAACATGCGGTAAAAATCTGAAGATGGCTGCCAGAGGAGGGGCTTAGGTAGAGGACAGTCATTGGCTGGGGGCCGTATGACCCCAGAGACCAGTGATTGGTTGTTAGGAGAAAGACAGTTCAGAAACAAAACTGAAACTGATTTTTTCTTTACCGAGGATTCCCAGCCTGACGACGGGGAATATTCATGAGCATGTGAATGCATGCCAGACCCCATGCTGGAGAAAACATGTTACTTTCTGATTACTTTACAGTAAGTCAAGGGTAGTAGACCCCGTTAGTTATGCAGTGACACTCAGCAAGGAAATCACACAATCAACTCTGTTACCAAGATACTTTTCTAAATAGTGGAACACAGATTCAAGGACAGTATATACCTAACTACTTTGAGGATAACTCTGTTCCATAAGTGAGTAAGACCTTATGGTGTAATATACAATTCCACTGAGCTGAAAAGCAACTGTAACACAGACTAAGATAAGCAAGAACTGTTTACACTAATTTAGGATTGCACCTGGCAGTGCAAGGTCAGCTACACCTAAAGAACGCTGTTTAAGAATGGAACACAGCTATTCTAGCAAGGTAACACCCAATGTAGTAATATACTATTATAGTTCAGATCAGTGGAACACAGATTGAGGTAAGCAATAACTCTTACTTATTTTAGGATGGCACACAGCTAACTCAAGGGAATTATTAAAATATATATATACTTCTTAAAGTAGCTTTTAGCAACTTAAAGGCAGGTATACAGCCAAGACTGTTTTAGCATCTGTATAAAACAGAGCAGGGAACGCAAAACCCAATGTTACACTTTATGAATGACTCAATGTTATTCTATGTAGGTAAAACCGAAGGCAGAGTTATTCTAAACTGGATATACAGCAGGTTAGGGGACACAAAACCTAGTGGGAAACTTATGGAATACATTATTCACTGTAATCTTATTTCTGGTGCTTGCATCTGCATAGATTCACATGCTTTGCATAGTCTGACATCTAGTGAAAGTCGCAGAGTATTACAAGATTTGTTTTCTAAACGTGAAAACAAATGTCGACAGGGCGTGATTAGTAATACTGTACCCATGGTCCTTCATGCATCGAGGTCCTCATATTGTTTGTTTCGGACATGAGGTTGCATGATGTAAAGCGGGCCTACAGCTGTTGTAAAGCAGAAACAGAAAACATCTATGTGCCTTCTACTCCAGCAGAGGAGGAAAGGTGGGCACATGTGAATCTGAGCGGATACAAGCACCAGAAATAAGATTACGGTGAGTAATGTATTCTTTCTGGAGCTTGTGGATCTACTTAGATCACATGCTCGGCATAGGGTACAGCGGCAAAGATGTTTTAGAAGCACTTGCCCCACCTGTGAATCTGCTTTCGAATGTGTGTCAATGCAGTAATGTTGTGTCAATGTATGGATGGAACTCCATTTAGCAGCTTTGCAGATTGTGTCTAGAGGGACGTTTGCAGTGAAAACTAGGGTAGCCCCTGTACCTCTGGTGCCCTTAGGGTAAAAGGTAAAACCTTTTTGGATAGAGAATAGCAGAGTTGTATGCATTTGACTTTCCATCTGGAGATGGCGCCCTTTGATATGTGATCGCCTTCTCTATCAGGCGCTATAGATACAAAGAGTTGGTATGTTTTCCTTAAGGCTTTTGTTTTGTTTACATAATACAAGATTGCCCTCCGTACACCAAGCGCATGAAGGCTTCTTTCTGCCTAGTTTGATGGATTCTGAAAGAAGGTGGAAGTTCTATGGACTTATTTACATGGAACTTTGAAATGAACTTAGGTGAAAACCTAGGATGTGTTTGGTGGACAACCTTGTCCTTGTATATGATGAAAAAGGGGTGTTGTACATGTAGCTCACGGACTCGTCTTATGGCAGTGATAGCTACCAGCAATGCAGACTTAAAGGTAAGATGCTTTTGGTTGGCCTTGTGCATAGGCTTGAAGGGTGGCCCCATGAGCTTGGAGAGCACAACATTGAGTTCCCAAATTCGGGGTTATAGCCTCTTTGCACCTTCCATGAATGCCTTATGACAGGGACTTTCCACCAGGACACCTTGTTGTGTGATGTGGTGTAAGCCGAATTGAATGCTAGGCCGGAGTCGAATAAGTTAAGCATGTAGTGCAGAATGTTAGCTGGAGAACATTCTGATGGATTTAGTGACTGATGTGCACCATATCGCAAATCCTTTCCACTTATTACAATCACAGTGCATGTTGTTGGGTTTTCGTGTCTCTGAGGCTATCCATACACCTTTGTGGAAGGTTCAGGGGGTCACTGTTTCGCCCATATAGGAGCAACAAGGATTAGGGTTATTTGTTCCTGGTTCATCTTATGCACTATCCTGCTCAGGTGTGGTGTCGGAGGATGGCGGGGGCGCGGAAGTGAGCATAAGCAGATTGCCCTGACCAGTTCATCCACAGGTCGTTCTCCCTTGGACTCTGCCTGAGAAAACCTGGACGTGAATACTAGGGATTGAGCGTTTAGCTTTGTGGCGAACAAGTCTAGTGGTGGGTGGCCCCCCAGTGAGAATATTCAGTCTAGGATATCTGTCGAGTTGTCACTCGTGTTTTCTGGTAGAGGATGTCTGCTTAATGTGTCTGCCAGAGATTTGAGTTCCCCTGGAACATGTTGGGATGTTAGAAACATGTTCCGCTTGAGTGCCCACCTCCATATTTTCTGGGATAGTTTGAACATACTTGGAGAGAGTTCTCCTCCCTGCTTGTTCAGATAGAACATGGCCGTGGTGCTGTCTGTGAGGAGCTATACTGTCTGACACTGGAGATTTTGACGAAAAGCCTGAAGAGCTTTGAGGATTGCCAAGAGCTCCAGGTAGTTGATGTCTCTGGGCAGTAGCGAGTGTCCACTGTTCGTGGGGTGTGTGGTGGAGGTAGTGTACCCCCTCCACCCCCAACCAGCAAGTGAGGAGTCTGTAGTTGGGATCGCTTGGGCTGGTGGAGCGCAAAAAGGCTTTCCTTTTAAAAGGTTGTCCTTGGACCACAAGCAAAGTGCCTGAACCAGGGTTAGCGAAACAACCACTAGATCGTCCCTCTGTCTGCTTGCCAAAGACCAATGTTTCGCTAACCATTCCTGCATTGGACATATGCAAAGTGCATGCGATTAAATAAATGCAAGAGGCCATCATCCCAAGCAAGCACATTGCTTTGCGTACTGTTATTTGGCGACCAACCTTTTATTGAGGTACCTGCAGCAGCATATTTCGTACTGATGGGAATGCCAGCTCCTCTTGATTTTAAGCATAGTGTTGGGGAGAATTCTCAGAAATGTGCTAATTCCCTTTTACCTTAGAGACCCCCAGCTCTTTTGCTGGACTTTAGGACTTGAAGCAAGAGAGACCTTTTTCCCACTCTCATGCATTTTTCTTCGATTTGAACAAAGTTTTTTTGCTTTTGGAGTCCAACAATAGGCATCTTTTTACATTGTGACACAGCACCCTCGGAGCAGTGTCCCAGAGAAATATGGATTTCTGCAAAGGTTTAAACACCTTCTCCTAGATAAGTACTTTTTCCAAGAGTAGTAAAGAAAAATTGACTTTACTTACATTTTGTAAGTTTCTAGACCCAGCACACACCATCTTACCATAGGGTGCTGGAGGGGTTACTTAGTATCCCCTCTTGTCTAGTTTCTCATAACATTTGTTATGTTACCCTTTCTACAATTAACAGCTGGTGGCAGTGGTTTACTTTTTACTAACTGTGTTTTTACCGTGGGCTGCGAAGGTAAGTGTTGGGGAGAATTCTCTCTTTAGTGAGTCTCCCAGCAGCTTTGCTGGATTTCTGGAGTTTGTTTTTTTCTCCTGCCAAGAGTGGGACTCTTTCTCCCACTCTTGGACATGATTTATGGTGTTCCTTTGACTGTTGTGTTTTATGGGCTATGGGGTCCCTTACCCCAGACGGTCTCATGTGTTTTTACTATGTGTGTTACACAGCACCCTCCGTGCAGTGACACAGGGGTGTCATAGTGACACCCCACCATAGACTCCATACCCTGGGACTGACTACTATCTCCCAGGGCATGTAAAGTCACCATTGGCTTTACCAGTCCCAAATTATTAACAGAAACCGGTACAAACCATCATATTGTGGACGTACTGGTCGGTGCAATTCGATGGCCCCGGGGTCTGTTAGTCGAGGGGGCACGTCTCCGTCCCCCCTGATCGAGTTTTGGCTGGTGGCAGTGGATACTACTTTTTATATTCGACCGCGAATATATCCCAATGGGATTTTCCCATTGTTCGAGGCTACCAACTTTAATTATTTAATTCTCATAACCTCGAACATACCGCCGGTTTATTTAATTAATATTAATTCACCAGTTGGTATTTTTTGCCAGGACTCGATTCTAAAATGGCCTTTGTGTTCTCTTCTGTGACTCCAACCCAAGTCGAGCCCTTTGTTCCACTTTTTGGCGGGCTTCTCCACAGAAGCCTCCAAAAGTGGTGCCACTCTGTCTGGGTACCACAGGGAGTGTGGGAGGGGGTTTAGGCACCCTGGACTGAGTTACCTTGGTAACTCAAGTCGCACTCTTGTGTGATTGGCCCAAGTGGTGAGCCGGCCGGCTCACCACTTAGCATGTTTGATTGACAGCTAGGCTGAGTGAATGGGGGTGTGCTGCATAAAAGCAGGGCTTTGGGGACTGGAACTTCAGAAGTCGCCACAGGACCTGAGAATCCGACGAGGGAGAAGCTGAGCCGACCTACCACGACGACACCACCACCGGTGGAGCCCTGCGGAACCGACTCACCACTTCCCGACGACAGAGAAGATCTCCCGGCTGGAGAGGCTTCTTCCCCTGACTGGTGGGCACAACCAGTTTACCTTCTTTTCCTCGCATCGCAGGACGTCTGTGGTCGAATTGCCCATACCAAGCACCCCGGCAACCGGATAGCCACTTACCACTGGACCGCTCCTTTTACCCGAGAACTTCGCGGCTGGTTTCTTCCCTGGCAGTGCAACGGACTCCTGTCTTCCTCCCTGACGAGATCCTCTCTTCCCCCGGACGAAGCACCGACTTGCATCCGCTGCCAGGAAGAACTGCCCCCGCTGGAGTATTCTCACCACTTTAAGGTACCGTGTCCGCCAGGCCTCCCTTTCTAAAGATTGCTACAAGGTAATAATAATCCCTTAACCTTCTGGACTGGGCTGGCCGTCTTGACCATCTAACTGGTCCCTTTCTTTGGTCCAACTCTTTCTGAACCTTTTCAAGGCTTTTGTGCACTGCAACTGTGTGACCTTGGACACATTTCGTTCTGCTCCTCTTAAAGTGGATCCGGCCTTCTGAACTCTAACTTCACGGTTTTACTTGCCTCCCTTTCTTGTTGTGTTCTTGTAAAAGTGTTGGGATCGGTTTCAATTTATATTTGCTTTTCTCTCCATGTTTAAAACAAATTATTAGAGTGCCATCTGTGTTAAGCGCTCACCGCTGTCTGAAAATAAGTGGGGCTTTACTTAAGAATTGTCTAATATTCTTTTAAGGGAGTGTATATCTTTTAGTGACCGTGTTTTTGAACTGCTTAACATTAGTGCCTGTGTGTTTTACTAGATGTGGTTTCAAATAAATAAATCTCTTTTACACCAAGCTCTGGTCAGTGTTTACTTGTTCTACTATGTTCTTTTGACCTATTGTGAATACTCTGTATACTGCCTAACTCTTCTTGAGGGAAGTCTGACTGCTCAGCCACAGCTACCAAGTGAATCTGTGTGGTGCAGACTGCTATCAAGTCGGTTTACTGCCAAACACCTGTAGTCCTAAATCTTTTGCAGTGGTCCCAGAGGGAACTGCACAGGTTTCTGCCTAACAAAGGCACCCATGGGTGCCCATTTTGTCAAAATGGCCCCAAGCTTGTTTCCCCCATTTCTTGGTGGAAAGGTCCTTCTTGAGATTTACTCTGCGCACCAAACCAGGTTTGGTCTCATTGTTCTGTTTGTCTTTGGCGGGATTCACAAGTGAAGCCCTCCTCTGGCTCCAGTATGTCTGGCAGGGGCAGGAAGTGAGGGAGGTGCCTGAAACTCCCTGTGCCTAATCCCCCTTGGGTACAGTAATTGTCATGATCTCTGCTTCCAAAAGGTCAGGGTTTTCCCAACTCCCTTGGAAGCAGATCCATAACCCAGGTTCCGAGTGCCAACCAGTCCCAATTGGGACCTTTTGGACCCAGTCCTGGCGCCAGTGGCACCAGGCTCATAAATATGCCCAGTCCCAGCGCTGGAAGCGCCGGGCTCATAATGCTTGGGTGGACTTACCTGCAGCAGACCATGCTGCTTACTTGCCTGCCAGTTGAGCCTCTGATTCTCTTCTGTTTGGAACTACTTTTCCTGTTGGGTGGGGCAGGAGCCACTCCCTAGATTCAGAACACTGGAACTCTTCTGGAAAGCAGGAACTCTTTTCTTACCTAGGCGTGGCTGTGGAAGGAGACACCTAAGCACTACAGGAGGCTATTTAAACCACACCCGATGGATGAATCTTGCTTTGCGTTATTCTGCATCCTCTGCAGCAGAACGCTCATCGTGTCTTCTGCATCTGGGCCTAAGGAAAAAGGCTTACCATCCTGAATCCAGTCTTCAGCAACACCTATAAAGACAAGAAAGAACAGGTTAGCATTACGGTCTTCAGTGACAGCGCTTCACTTACCTGGTCCATCGGCTGTCACCAACGCCTCGCGCTGCTTTCCAGCATCTGAAAGACAAAGGCTTACCTACTATTCGTGCGCTCCGGAGGTCTTCACACTGCATTCCGGCATCTGAAAGACAAAAGCTTACCAACTCTTCGCACGCTCCGGAGGCCTTCGGCGCTGCATCCCGCATCTGAAAGACAAAACAAGGTGCGTTTAAAGACATTGGGGAACTTTAATACTCACGTGCCATTACTCCTTTCCACATCTAACCCAGTGGGTATTCCGGCACCCTGCAGCCGCTCCGAACTTGTACCTGCAAAATAAAAAGACAGTTAGAGCGCATCGTGAAGCAGGCAACAAGCGCTTACTTACGTGCTTCCAGGCGCTTCTATTCATCACACGGGCTCCATCTTCAACTCACTTCAGCCCGTCATCCACCATCGCCGGAACCCTGCAAAACAAGAGACATCATTACTAAAGACTTTAAAGACATTAGAATTACTCGAAACTTACCGTTCGTGCAGTAAACGACGGACAGCAGTCCTCTGAAGTCAAGAGGCCTGCTCCCCTTATCCAGTGAAGAAACTGGTTACAGCACCCTGCCCCGAGGCAGATGGAGAGCACAGCGTTCACTTACCTAAGGTGAGAGCGTTAACCTTTGGGGTTCTACAGGAGAAGAGAAAGGGAAGAAGAGAGACATTCAATAACCTAGTTCCTTAATCCCATATTTTCTATCTGCAGACATCATACCCTTCGAGTCAGACATACAGTGCACAGAGGTCCAGCCCAAAGAGCCAGCCGTGTGTTACACATCACCTTTGAAGATACGGTATACGCCCAGTCAAGACCGGCGCCTCTACGGGAATCAGGTGAGCGTTACAGTAATGCACCCAAAAGGTGATTGGGCGGTTGGCTGTCTGGCAAGGACAGCCACCCTGCTGTGAGATTGACAGCTAGGCTGGAATGAATGGGAGAAACCTGCATAAAAAGGTGAGGCTTTTGGCTTGGAAGGCAGAGTCGACCACTGGACAAAATAATCCGAAGAACTTCTTGAATGAGACGCCTGCTATAACTCCAGGACCGTTGGTTTGCCCGGTGAAGCCCTGCTGCTTTGCTAAAGCTCCGAATCCGCCTCGACTAGAGCAGTCATGCAAGGATAACTACTCCCTTTGAGTTGGTGGAACCAATCATCTCCAAAGTAAACCCGTCTGGACATCCTCTGAAAGCTGGTTGCATTTCCACTGCTGCTGGAACCAAAGAGCCAGGGAGAGGAACACCAGATTGTGTGTGTTGCTTTTTGTTAGGGAGAATTCTCATAAATGTGTTGATTCCTTTCACCTTAGAGACCCCCAGCAAATTTGCTGGATTTTTGAGGAATTGATGTTAACTTTCCTGGAAAGAGTGCAAGCCTTTTCCCTCACTGTTTCATGTATTTTGATGTGCGTTTTACTCTTGTGTTCTTTGATTATGGAGATTCCCCATAGGCATCATCTCCATGTGTTACACAGCACCTTCAGTGCAGTGACGCAGTGATGTCTTTTTAGACTTCCAAAAGGTTTAAATACCTTCTCTGGGATAAACTCCTGTTTCCCAGAGAATGTAAGGTTAAATTAACTTTACTAGTCTTTTTAAATTCCAAGACCCAACACACAATATCTTCCTATAGAGTGCTGGAGGGGTTACCTAGTATCCCCTGTGTCTAGAAACTCATGTAGCAGTCAAATGCTACCCTTTTCTATCGAAATGGCTGGTGGCAGTGGTTTTACAACGCACTACCATGATTTTTCCTGACCGCGAACACCGGTAGCTAGAAATCGCGGGAGCCAGGTTTTTCCAAGATGGTGCATTAAGCCCCTTTTTTTTTTCAACAGGTCCCAGTCTTTTCGGTATTTCTTTTTGGAAAGGTCCTTCTAGAGTTTGTCTCTGCGCGCCAAACCAGGTTTGGTCCCTTTGTTCGTACGCCTTTGGCGGGCTTCAGTTCAGGACTGAAGACCGCCTCTGGCGCCTGAGTGTCTGGGGTGGGCAGGAAGTGAGGGAGGTGCCCGTAACTCCCTGTGCTTAGTCTCCTAGGAGACCCAAAATGCACTCTGGCGTGATTGGCTGGCTAACTGTCCGGCAAGGACAGCCATCCTGCTGGGTGAGTGACAGCTAGGCTGGAGTGAAAGGGAGAAAACTGTTTAAAAGGTGAGTCTCTTGGACTGGAAAGCAGAGTCGACCACTGGAACAAAAGAACCGAAGACGAGCTGGAAGAGGGCGATTGCTGCAACTCCTGGACCGCTGGTTTGCCCGGTGAAGCAACTCCTGGACCGCTGGTTTACCCGGTGAAGCCCTGCTGCAGGTCTGAACTGACAAATTCATCTCGACAGAGAAGCCCCTTCAGGTCTTCCTTTGAGTTGGTGGGACCAATCAACTCGTAAGCCACCTGGATACCATTCTCGGAGCTGGTTAGGTTTAACTAGGGGGAAGGCCACCAGCTTGTGTGCTTGAAGACAGCTACACAAACCGAAGATCTTCCAATTGCCAGCTTGTTTGACCCGTCACCGTGCAGTACAGGAGTCCCGGCCTCCCTCTTGTCCCCATGACTGGTTCAGGAACAGCGAGATCTGCAGGAACCAACGTCTTCAGCTGCATCTTTTTCTTCATATTAAGGTACTGTGCCAACCCGACAGAGAACCTACCGCTCACGGTGAAAGTTTGTGAAACTTTCCCAACTTGCAGGCCTAATCAGCTTGTGACCCAACCTATGATTCGTTTTCGTACAAACGACTTCTGAGAACATTGGCAAAGACTTTACCGTTTACTACAAGAACTGCTCTTTCCTATCCAAGACACTAGCCCATTGACTTTGGCTTAGGCCTATTAAACTGAATCGAGTCCTCTAGTGAACTGAAACTATTTGCACTGCCTAAGAATGTATTTGTGATCTATTCTATTAACTTGGTCCTTTTACTCCCATTCAAAGTAACTGAAATGCTATTTCAGGGGAGCCTAATTTACTCAGAAACTTATTGGTTTGATATTGAAGTGCGTTTGTGTATAATATCAAGTTGCCTCCTTCTAGTGAATGTTTTCTCAATGACTAATAAATTAATAAGTGTTTTACCAAGAAACCCCGAGTGTCTACTTGAACCACTGTGATTGTAAGACCTCTTTGTACTGCTCACCTTCCCTCCTTAGATAAGCCTGGCTGCTCAGTTCGCTAACAAAAACTGTGTAGTACGGACTTATACCAAATGTTGGTTTTTGCTTGCACCTGTAGTCCTTGTATGTGGTGGTCCCAGAGTGTACTGCATGCAATTCTGCTTAACACTTTTGGACCCGAGCGCTAGGAAGATCCTCTGGACTTCCCTGATGCAGGACTGACCAAGCCTGAGCAAGCTCAGCGTGCTGGACCCCAGATGCAAGGAAAGTCTGCGTGGTATCCGAGAACACTGAAGAACCGCTGAATCGAAGTTTGCCCATAGCTGCCGCTGACCTTCCCATTGCGGAGCAGAAGTCCCCAGACATCCTTGTCCCCACGACTGTGGCTCAGGAACAACAGGATCTGCAGAGCTGTAAAGGAACAGAAGCCAGCTGGAACCATTTCTTCTAACCAGATGTACTGTAAAGTGTAAGAACTTACCTCTTGTTGTGTATCCTTACTTGCTCTCAGTTGAGACCGGTCTTGGTTACCTTGCAGAGTTCCTAAAGCTTTGCCACTCACAAGCCATCGGTTTGCGGCCCTTCAAGTGTTCTACTTTTCTACAAACATTTCTAAAAACATTGTGCAAGACTTTTTACCTACCTGCAAAGAAGATCTTCAGCGCCCCTTGACATTGTGCAATTAACATTGGCTGTCCTTGCTTCCCTGATAGACTGCTCTTTACCTCTGACTTTGTGCTTTGGCCTTTCACCCAGGAAAGGGTTAATTTACTCTGCTTTGGAAGGTTAATAATAGTACTTAGCTGTTTATGAAGTATTTGTTAACCTTTGTTTTATTCCTCTATTCCATCTTTTACAACTAACTCTGTATTGCTCTAATTGTACCAGTGATAAAACAATGCCCACGAGTCCTAGCTATTTAAGTCAAATGAGGGTGTAGGAAGCATTTGTGTGCCATCCCCAATGGGAATCATCTGATTTAGAGAAACTAAGAGTGTGTTTTGAAGTGCATTTCAGTGTTACATTTTTTTTTCTCCCTTTCTGAAGAACGCTTATTTAACCGATTGTGAAATAAATTAATAATTGTTTTATCAAGAAACCTTGAGTATGGACATGCATTACTTACCATAAAAGCATTTCTGATGGTTTTATCTGCTTAGATTCACATTCTGTGCATAGTCTGACATCCAGTGGTAACCGCAGAGTATTGCATCTGGTCTTTCGAAAATCGAAAGGGGACATCAACATGGGCGTGCCTGTAACACTATCCATACGTGACGTGAAGTGTACCCAAGATCCTTCACGCGCCAAGGTCCCTCAATTGTATTTTGTTCTGCCAAGAGGGAGCCTTATGACTATCGTGAGTGAGTACAGAGAAGGGAGAAATTAGTAAGACGTCTATGTTCCTTCCATCTGAGCGGGGAGGAAGGGTGGAGACATGTGAATCTAAGCAGAAACCACCATCAGAAATGCTTTTACAGTAAGTAATGCATGTCTTCTGATGTTTGTCAATCTGCTTAGAATCACATGCTGTGCATAGACTAGCGAGCAGTACCCGGAGTTGGTGGTGGCTTGTGAGAAGGAACAGTAGTGAAAAGAGGTCTTAGTACTGCCTGTTCCACCTGAGAATCAGGCCAGAATGAGTGTCTAGGCAATAGTGTTTTGTAAGGTGTGTACAGAACTCGAGGTTGCCGTTTTGAAAATGGACTCAAGAGGAACATTTGCAATTAATGCTATGGACGCCCCAGTGCTGCCAGTGGAATGTGCTCTAGGCTTGAAGGGCAGTTCTCTCTTAGCAAGATAGTAGCAGAGTGTAATGCAATTGACAATCCATCTAGAAATAGTGGATTTGGAGACTGCATCTCCTTTTCCTGTGGCCACAGACCCGAAAAACTGACTAGTCTTCCTTAGTGGACGAGTTCTTTCCATATAGAACATGACAGCTCTGCGTACATCCAGTGTGTGTAGGGTTCTTTCCCCTAGGCTTGAGGGAATTTGAAAGAACGTTGGTAGCTCTATTGAATGGTTCACATGGAACTTGAAAATGAATTTAGGCGCAAATCTAGGGCGAGTGCGCAAGACTAGCTTGTCTTTGTGAACGGTTACAAAGGGATCTAGAATAGAGAGTCCCTGCAGTTCACTTACCCTCCTAATGGAGGTGATTGCTATTAAAAAAGCAGTCTTTAGGGTTAGGTTTTTAAGACTTGCTTTGTGCATGGGCTCGAAAGGAGCTCCCATAAGCCTAGTTAACACCACAATTAGGTCCCATCCGGGAGCCGGGTTAGAAATGGGAGGGTGAATTTTTTTTTACCCCTTCCATGAAAGCCTTAATCACTTAAGCCTTAATCAACCTTCTGTTGCGATGTTGTATATGCTGAAAGTGCCGCTAGGTGCACCTTTATTGAGTTGAAGACTAGGCCTGAATCACGTAAATGAGTTAGATATAGGACAATGTGAGTGGGAAAGCAGTCGATTGGGTTGATGCTCTGAGTTACACCAGATGACAAACCATTCCATTTACTAGAATAGCAATATCTAGTGTTAGGTTTCCTTGCCTCCCTGAGGATGGCGATACATCTTTGAGGGAGCTGCAGGTGTTCGAATTCTATGACCTCAGGAGCCAGGCCGCTAAGTTCAATGTCTGCGGGCATGGGTGAAGCGTCTTCCATTTGTCTTGCAACAATATGTTGTACGGGCAAGGCAGCTTGACTGGAGGAGATAGGGACATCTCCATCAGATGAGCGAACCAGGGTTGACGGGCCGACATGGGGGCCACCAATATCATTGTGACTGGTTCCTGGTGCATCTTGTGCACGATCTTGTAGAGAAGGGGAGTCGGGGGTGGAGAGGGTGGAAGCGTAGACACATTTCCCTGACAATGTTATCCAGAGTCTGTTCCCCTTGGATCGGTTCTGGGAGTGCCTGGAGGCGTAGTCTTGGCATTGGGCGTTTTACAGGGTCGAGAACAGATCGATCTATGGAAAACCCCATTGTGCGAAAAACATTGGCGACAATGTCTCCATGTAATCGCCATTCGTACTCCCTGGGCAACAGAAAGTCTCTGCTGAGTACGTGTCACGCTCACCTGGTCTCCACGGGGGCGTTCTCGTGTGCGAAGGATGATGTCTGCACTGGAGTTGTTCTGCTTAATGAGGGCCTACTTGCATCTTCCCTTCCGTCTTGCCTCAGGAGATGTTCGTCTTGTCTATTATATGGGTGAGCTCTCCGTCCTGCACACTCTGTTGTAGGGGCGCGGTTACTATGTAGTTCCAGGATCGAGTTACTTCACTGATCCGATGGAGGTTGCTGAAGTGGATGGACCGGAGTAAGCAGGTAAGTCTCTATTCCAATAACTCCTGGAAATAGCTGCCTTAAGTCCTTGCATGCAAGATATCTAATGTTCCGGTTTTTTTTGGTCTTTCAGATGCGGCACAAAGCGGTGTTCGGATGATGGATGACTCTCCTGACAATGATGTGCAGGATTCTTGCCGGTAAGTAGAGCGCTGTGCGAGATGCGCTAATAGTTCGCTTTATTCTAGCCTTGTTGCGTGCGACTAACCTGCTTTGTCTTTTCTATTCGGCAGTTGTGGCGGTTTTCCAGGAAGAAGATTGAAGGTCCGACTAGCTGTGTCGAGATGCGGCGCGATGCAGAATGATGGAGATCTGAGCGCTGGAGTTCCTGGAGGAGACCGAGTCAGGTGCGTCGCTACCCGAGAGGGTGCCTTCTGTTCTGATCTTCTACAGATGCGGCGGCCCTTGGATAAGCGTAAAGGCGAAGTTCGGATGTTCTTCAGGTAAGGCCTTCAATGCGTGATTAACTCTTGTTCTTCTATTTTCACAGGTGCCGATGGATAGAAGACTGTGGACGGGCTTGGCAGAAAGGAAGCAAGAACTGACACGGTGAGCGTTACACTGCAGGAGTGCAGATTAACGGTTGTATACAAATTGTTCGTTTTACAACTATTCGAATTACAATTCACCTTTTCACAATTGACCGAATTGTGAAGGTCAATTGTAACATATATGTGGGAGGAAACCCCCCGCCAAACCTCTCAATTGTGAAAAGGTCAATTGTGACCCTTTAAATTCGGTCAATTGTCGAACAATTGTAAACAAACAATTTGGGTAATACCAGATTAACGCGAAGTGTGTTCAGTTTGCAAGGTGCGGTTTAAATAGCCTTGCAAGTAGTTCCAGGAAAATAGTCCCCATCATCGTATCCTGTCTCTCTGGTAAAGTAGTCCCAAGCCACACCCTGTACTGAATGGCTCAGCATCTCAGAGCCAAATAAATGGACCATGTATTTAACACTTGCCATGAGCCTGGCGCCAGGACTGAGCCCAGGTGAGCCTAGCTGGGGCCTGGGAAGACCCAAAAGAAGCCAGAATCTGGGCTGGGCTCGCAGGTTTCAGGGTTTTGGGGGCATGTCAGAAGATCGAGTTCCCCTGGAACATGTTGTGATAACAGGAACATGTTGCTTTCGAAATCCCACCTCCAAATGTTCTGAGCCAGTTTGGACAGCCCTGGAGAATGAGCGCCTCCCGGTTTGTTCAGATAGTACATGGCCGTGGTGCTGTCTGAGGATTAGGGTAGTCTTTCCCTGTAGTTGTGTTTCGAGCACTTTCAGTGCTTTGAATACTGCCAGCAGGTTTATGTGGTTGGACGCTATGTTTGGCGACCAAACTCTGCTTGCTGTCTGCTGGAGCAGGTGGGCTCCCCACCCTGTAAGGGAGGCATTCGTAGTTCGAGTGGCTTCCACTGCGGGGGTGGTGAAGGATTTCCCTTTCAAGAGTTTTTCCCTCGACCAGCACACCAGCGAGAGAACTAGGGCCGGCGAGACCACTACTAAATAGTCCCATTCTCTGTTGGCCTGACACCACTGGTTGCTTAGCCACACTTGCATTGGGCACAGGCGCGCGTGAGGAACTAAGTAGATACATGACGTCATCATTCCTAACAGACGCATAGCCTTGCGTACTGTTACCGCTCGACTGGCTACATAGTGAGGGATTTGAAACAACATGTTTTGAACCCTCTCGTTGGGAGGGGAAGACAAGGCCGTCCTTTGTTCGAATTAGAGCCCTTAGGAATTGTTTGACTTGATTGGGGTCTAAGCTGGATTTTTTCTCGTTGATAGAGAAACCCAGGCTGAATAAAAGATCTATCGTCTTTTGGGTATTTGACAGACCTGTTTCATAGGAGTCCCCTGTTACGAGCCAGTCGTCGAGGTAAGGATAAACTGGAATGGATTGCCTGCGCAGGTGTGCTGCCGCTACTGCTAGTATCTTCGTAAATACCCTTGGTGCAGATGCTATGCCGAAGGGTAGTACCTTGAACTGATAATGTTTGTTTTCTATCATAAACCTGAGGTACTTTCGGTGCGCTGCATCTTTCATATCCAGAGTTGCCATGAAATCCCCCTGTGTGAGCAGAGGAATTACTTCCTGCAGGGTGACCATGCAAAATTTCAGTGGTTTAACAATCTTGTTCGCTGGGTGTAGATCTAGACCAGGACGCATGGTTAGATCCTTTTTGGGTACAAGTACGTACACTGAATAAGTACCCTCATTTACCTGTGATAGAGGTACAATCTCTATGGCTCCTTTTTGCTCCAGTATCTAGACTTCTTGAAGACGTATGCAAAGATGTTCTGGTGTTAGTCTTCGTGGAGGTCTGTATTTTGGGGATTGGTTGAACTCTACACAGTACCCGTGGGCTATGGTTTTTAGCACCCACTGGTCCTTGGTTATTCCCTCCCATGCTTTCAGGAATGATGTCAGCCAGCCCCCGACCGGAGAGGCATGGGAGGGGACCCGAATCTTCGAGTCATTTGGAGCCTGAGGCAGGAGAACCTCTGGGGGTCAGGTTCCTGCCTCTTCCCTTACCACGTCGCTGTCCCCTTTGGGGATACAGGGTATTGCAAGTATTGGTTCCCTGTGGAGAGTTCCAGTTGATTCCTGAAGGAGGGTGTTGGTGAGTGGAGCGTTGGCCACGAAAAACCTGTTTCCAAATCCTCGCCTTGTGGAAGGTCCGAGTAATTTGGTCCAAACTCTAGGGTTTCATGTTCTTTTTTCGCGGTCTCTAAGGCCTCATCGATCGCCTTTCCAAACAAGTTGGATTCCTCCACAGGTTTGTTTATAAGACGCTTGCGTTTCAGGTTTAAACCCTGAATTTCGAAGCCACAGGTGTCTTGAGGAGAATGCCCTGAGCGAAGGCTTGGCTGGCTGTCGCGGCAGAATCCAAAGTGTTTTTTTAAATACTTTGGTTAACTTGCCTACCTTCAGACACTGTGGTAAGTAGGCGGATCCGTACAGGTTCTTGAGTGTCTTGTAGGCCTTCTTGTATTAAAGCCCATTGCGCATCTGGGTAACTGGTGTTATTGGCGATACGCGTGGAGTACGCTGCCACTGTGGTAGTCCTCTTACCCAGGGCATAAAGCCTTTTCCCTTCTTTGTCAGGGGGAGCCTCACCTGTTGATAAAGGAACCCCTGCTCTTTTACTTGTGGTAGTGACTACCAAAGAATCTGTTGTGGAATGACCTCTAATATATAGAGGGTCTGATGGATAAGGGCGGAAGAGTTTAATTCTTTGGTTTACACCTCTCGCAAGAGCCGTTGTAGACAAAGATGGAGCAAGGCGTTTTTTAATCGGAGTAGAAGGATGGCTTGGCTGGTTGGCAGCTTCTCTTGGAGTATATCCTCAACAAATTCGGCTTCAGGTGCTGCCTCTTCAGTGGCAATTTTAAAGTGATTGGCTGCTTTACGTAACATTACATTAAATGTTAGTTGATCATCAATAGAAGGATTTCTTTTAGGGGTATTCTGAGGAGAGTCCAAAGCCAGAATATCTGGGTCAGGGTCTTGTGGCTCTGGGGCCTGCCATGGTGGAGGGTCACCCACATCTGGGTCCTCCCCCAGCCTTCCATAGGTTCATCTCCAATGGGCTCATGTTCCTCCTCGTTATAGAAAGGATTCTCCTGTACCTTAACTGGTAGAATGTTTTCTTCAGTAAGGTCATAATTATATATGTCCTCTCCTAAAGAGGAGTCAGAAAGTCTTGGGAATTGAGATCTAGGGTTAGCAGGGCTTTCCTCCCTTGGCCTTCTTGGTGTAGGTTGTTCTGCACGTGAAACAAACTTGTCCAGCCTTTCCATGCAGTCCTCAAACTTTTCCCTATTCCAGACTGACGATCTAGAACGGTCTAGGGGAGGAAAGGTGCCTGTCTTCCGTCGAGAAAGTGTCCCTAGCACTCGTCGAAAAACTTAGAGCTCGGTGCCTTAGCGTCAAAGAAAGTGCTTTCTCTCCCTCGGAGAAGTCCTCTGGCGGGACAGATGAAGGTGGGGTATCCCTGTGCCCTTCCCTCGACTTCTGAACGCTATCCTTCGATCTCGGTGGATGTTTCAGAGACTTGCAGAGAGTCCCTAGCCTGCCGTTTATGGGAATCGGCGGCCACAATTCTTGCCAGACTGACCTAGACGTCCTCGCCAGTGGGGAGGCGCGTAGGTACAGCGACGGTTTTAAGGGAGTCCGTTACATCAGAATCGGGGCCTTGCCCCTATCGGCCACCTTTTCAGGCAGTGCCGTATCTTTCGACGGTGGTAAGGCCTTGTCTTGAGTCCTTTGTTTGTCGTTGCTGACGCTTTCCTGTGATGCGTGTCGACGGAACTATGTGTTTTGGCGGTAGCGCCCTTTGTCATGGATTGCCCAGTCACTACATGCGGCTGCGGGGAGGGCTGCTGATCTCGATCGGCGGGTATCACCCGAGTTATCGGTGCACCCGTTGGCGCCGAAGTCTTTTTCGACGTAGTCGAAGTAAGGCTAGGGTTTGTGTGCTTAGTGTCATGCACGTGTCTGTCTTTGTCGCCGGGGTGTGACTTCCCCCATAGCACCCGTCAAAAGGTCAAAAGGTCAACAACCTCCGTTTCGGAGTCCTGATAGTCACTCTCACCGTCGTCACATTCGGTGGTAGCGGCAGTGGGAGACGTCCCGGCTTTGGACATACCGTAGGCCGCCCACCGTTTTACTCTACGCTCCTTCAAATTCGTGGGGCGAAGGAGCTTACAGGCCGCACACCCTTCCTCTTTATGATCGATCGGCAAGCACTGGTTACACCGTCTGTGCTTATCCTTCCATGGGAATTTGCCCTTACAAATAGGGCAAAATCTAATTGAGTCCTCTCCATACCTGAGGTTACACAGAGTGACTAAGACCAAAGGGGAAAGAGGGAAGAAAGGGAAAGGCATTTTCAGTTTGAAAAAAAATGTCCACCCAACCCCACTCTCCCTACTGTATAGGCCTGCAGAAGGCCCAGCCACGTGGTTGGCAACGCCGACAGGATCACCTTCCATCGAATCTCACAGGTCTTCGGCAGAAATTGGAACAGCCGTCGAGACAAGGGACAGAAGGGGTGATATTAAATACCTTTATAGAATAATACACCAAAGGTCGTTGCACAATAGCAATGTTCTTTACAAACTCTGCATAAGGGCGACCAGTTATCTGGGCAGAAAAAAAACAATCTGAGGGACCTCGACGCGTGAGGGATCTTGGGTACACTACACGTCATGTAGGGATAGTGTTACAGGCACGCCCATGTCGACGTCCCCTTTCGATTCTCGAAAGACAAGATGCATTACTCTGCGGTTACAAATGGATGTCGGACTATGCACAGCATGTGATTCTAAGCACATTGACAAACATCAGAAAAGTGTTTATTTGGATAACTGTGTGATGAAACGGTCAACCTTACTGCTCACATTGACCCCTCTAGAGATAAGCCTGGCTGCTCAGCCACAATATCAACCTGTGTAGTTCATACTTGTACCAAAGGTTGGGTACCTTTTGCCAGGAGGTCAAGGTTATTGTCGTGCACCCAAAGGGTACTGCATTCAATCTTTCCTAACAAGGACCCTGACAGTGCCATTAAGGTAGACATTAATGATTACCTTAGAGGAGTAGAAGGGGTGCAAGAGTGCCTCCCAGCGTACAGTACAGCCGACTACTTGTAAAAAACATTGGGCGGTTGGGGGGGAGAGATTGGCAGCCCTGCCCTTATCCTTATGAAGCAGCAAACTGTATATCGCTGCAAATCACTCCTGGTGGGACTTCAGGTGCATCGCCTGGCAAGAGGCGAGACATGAGGCATGACTGCTCCAAGTCTTCAGTGGGAGGCATGGTAAAAGATTTGGTAGAACACAGAATGTCAGGTTTTCTATTGCAGTATTTATTGCACACAAAAAGAAAAAGTATGGGGCACGAACAGTTGTATTTATAAACTACCCAAGCAGTCCCTTATCGCGACTAGTGGATGGAGGCAAATCTACAAGTGGTGGCTATTAAAATACTTCTCGAAGTTGCAGCCATTATAGAAGATCAAACTTCTGTAAGAGGAAGAAATTAATTTGAAAGATTTTCACATTGCCCTTTTACATCCAAAAGAAGTACAATCTCATCCAACACTACACAATAAGGTACAACAATCAAAAGTAACTCAGACGGAAGGTTATAAACGGCTCTTGCCTCTAGTTGAATACATTGCCAATTCAGCGCATACTTTATTAAGCAAGAATTTTTCTAAATTCAAAAGTGAAAAATGTAACTCACCCTTTTGGATCTGTCTTTTCCCCACTGCTGTCTTTCAATTTGTCTTCCTCTTTTGCTTCTAAATTGCAAAAACACGATTTCCCAAAGTTTACTTAGATTATCACAGATTTGTTAATATGAATTATCTACACAATCAAAAGGGGAAAGCATACAAATATGGTAAGTTTAATGGTCTGAAATAGTAAATTATAACCAGGGTGTAGTCTAATTCACCGCATTTAGTTTAAAATGTAAACATATGCCATATAAATAAGTTTAAAGCATTTTATTTTAAAGAGTTGTGTTACTATAAAAATGTAAAGTCTACAAAATGTGGCAATGCCACTGTTTAGGTTACTACAGTGTAAACAGAATCCATCACACAAAAAAGTAAACCTTATCTCAAACTATACCACTACTTCACAACATTCCCTTTAATTAAATATTTGATAGCTTACATCTCTGGTACAGTTACAAGTGCGTTTGTGTTGCCCCAATCCCCTCCTGAGAACGGAGCCTTAGCTGCTCGGCCGCAGTAGGCTATCCGAAGGAATCCAAAGTTTAAATAGATCAGAGTGGCAATTGTGTGGCTTACACACAAGCCTTTGGAAATCTCACCTGAGAAAATGTGCAGTCAAGAAATTACAAGTCCAAAAATTAAAACTACTCTTTATAACATACATAATAACCTTTTGCAAAATTGTAAGCACTCACAAAAACACACTTGAGGAATAAATGCTGGTGCTTGTTCGGTTTCGATTTTATACTATAGAAAACTGGAGATGGGTGGGGCTCCTCTGAATCAAACAGATCCAAGCTGTAAAAATACTGTCACGGTAAGCAAGGCATTCATTTCGCAGCATATTAGTCTGTTAGATCCACACGTACTAATATAAACAAAAGGGGAAAAAAACAGGCACACAATCAATATATGTTTGCCTTAAGTGTGAGGCGAGTGGAAATGCCACTGAGTCACCTATTAACCTAATTTCCAACTATGGTAAGCTGCATTCTCTATATTAGGAACAATAAGCAAGCCCCACTCCCCATTGTGTCTCCATTACAGAGGCATTTTCTGTATTAAACCATTGTTATGTTATCTGACATTTATATAGCTCTCTATATATCATTGGTATGACCTCAACGCGCTGGTAGGTTGAACGCCCTCGGCGACCACAGTCCAGGTCTGTAGAGAGACTAGGTGTTGTAAGGTGCGTGGGTGCACCAGTTATGCAGCTGATGTAATTGCTTGAGGGTAGCTGCATTCTAGCGTTAGGTGTGGTGGTGGTGGTGGTATCAGTTGAATGTGTGCAATCTGGTGGGTGGAGACCAAGACTGGGTTCTGGCTGCGTTAGGCCTGAAGGACGCTTATGTGTGCAGCTAGGACGGTTTGTCATGGGAAATAGCTGTGTTTTAGAGTGATGAGGTGTTCATGGGGTAGTGTTCGTATGTGAGCAGCTATGCCGAATGTATCTAGGGGTACAGCTGTACCCTAACTCTGTGATGGTGTAGAGTAGAGAGTAAGCTTAGTGGTAGGATATGATATGATAATTCATTGACAAAGTGCCTAAGCACTGTGCGCTTTGAAAGCGTAAGGTGACAAGGTGAACGAGGGAGAATGCAAGGCATTTCCACAGGCCAAGCGCAGCATGAACGTGGAAACTAGCTACTGTACTCTGTTTGGAGAAACCAGACCGTGCATGTGCTAAGACCCGGACGGGGTGCATGCCTGGGAGTGGCACATGAGGACTGGAGGGGCTGGGTACATCGTGGAGGGCTGGGGTAGGGGCAAACAGCAGGTATGAAGGGCAGGAAGTATAGAGAGACATCACGGGACCAGAGGGGTTGTGTGTATACAGCGATATCAGGGGACCAGAGGGCTGGCACACAGCGACTACATCGGACACTAGAGGGGCATGGGTACTCTGCAATATCTTAGGGGACCAGGTGGGAAGCTGGGGGCGCGTAGCGACAGCACGGGAAGGCAAGGGGCTGGCTCATAGTGGTATCATAGTGGACTGGTGGTTCGGGCACAGCGACGAGATGGTCATGGCAACAGTGAAATGTGGGGACCTAAGGGGTTGTGGGCACGCACGCCCTTGGGGAAATGAAAAGAAAATTATATTTTATTTATATTGCGCTCGTACACAAGTGTTTCAGAGCGCGACCAGGCAAAAAGAGGGGAAGGGAGGAAAAAAAGCAAACAAAAAAAACACTGATCTTACTAGGCCCAGTGACATTTAAGAAAGCGCAGGTGCATGGAAAAGGGAAAAGGAGGAACGCGCAAGGGGGCGGTGAGAGGGGGGGTGGAAAGTGCGGCGCAGAGGAGGGAAACAAAATAAATATTAAATAAAATAAATAAGGACGACGATAAACCATGGTAGTGCAGCCAGCAAGTGGCACGTGAAAGTTAGTCAGCTCAGGTATATCTGATGAGTGCAGAAAAAATTGTGACAGGGGGACTGTATGGGTACAGATACAAAACCCTAGTGCAGGGGTTGGCCTGGAGGCAATGCATGAGGGTGGCAAGGTGACCAGCTACCTGGGCCCGAATGACAGAGGGTGGCCAGGTGCACGATGCCAAGAGAAGAAACAGATCAACAGGGGAGAAGGAGGCAGAGGCAAAGAAGGTCTTGAGGTGCTTCTGGAACCGGAGATGGTTTTCCTTAAGTTTCAAGGTGGCCGGGAGGCACCAGCCGAAGACTGTTCTACCCCCAGCTCGTTTTACTGCAAAACGACTAACCCTGAGGAGCGAAGGGCTCGAGAGGGGAGGTAATTACAGATGGATAGTTGGAGGTATTTTGGACCCAGGCTCCAGAAAGCCTTGTGGACAATGCAGAGGGTTTAAAATGTAATCTTTGCATCCACTGGGAGCCAATGAAGGGATTTCAGGGCTGGAGAGATACGATCCCAGGGCTGGAGGCCAAGGACAAATCTTGCAGTCCTGTTCTGGATTAGTTGTAAAGGGCAGAGAATTGAGGCAGGTAGATTTAGAAAAATGCTGTTACAGTAATCCAATCTGGAGAGAACCAGAGCTTGGGAGACAGTGAGCTTTTGGGGAAAGGAGAGGAAAGGCAGAGTACCTCTAAGGAGGTGCAATAATTTGTGCGGAGAAGGAAAGTGTAGCGTCAAAGATAACTCAGAGGTTCTTAGCCACGCAGGTGGGGGTAGGAGGAGGGCCAAGGGAGGCCGGCCAGAGAGTGGGAGTACAGGATGGAGATGGTGTACCAATAAGGAGGATCTCAGTCTTGTTGGCATTTAAACTAGATCGTTGGCACACCAATTTTGAATGCCGATGAGACAGAGATGAGGGAAGGAGAGGAGGAGGCTGAAGGGAGCATGAAAATGGAGATGCAGTAGGCGAGAGTTGCCAGGTATTGGTTGAAAAGCCAGGCCGAGAGGTTAGACCCCTGGTGGACAACACATGTGGAGAGGGAGACAGAAGATAGGAAGGACCCAAGTTGTACCTGGGAGGGTCGATCAGAAAGAAAAAAGGTCAGCCAGAGCCTGATCAGCGATACCCAGGTTGTCATAGAGACGATTTAGCAAGTTGGTATGGTTGACCGTGTCGAATGCAGAGGAGAGATCAAGTAGGATGAGGACAGAGGGAATGTTAGAATCGAGGTAGGAGAGCAGGTCTTCACGGATGTTCAGGCGAGCAGTTTCCGTGCTTCTGGCAGCTCTGAATCCAGATTGACGGTCATGGAGGGAGCCAACAGAGTCAGAATGAAGATTAAGCCGAGAGATGGCCAGCCTTTCCAGGAGCTTAGCCAAAAAGGGAGTAATGGAAATTGGGTGGTAGTTTGCCAGACATGATGGATCAGCAGTGGATTTCTTGAGGAGAGGATGCACAATGGATTGCTTAAGATGGGAGGGGAAGAGCCAGAGGTAAAGGAGAGGTTGCAGAAATCGGCAAGGGCCAGAGCAAGGGTGTCAATGTGGTCCTTAATGGTTTTACAGGAACAGGGATGGACCTGTTTTGATGAGGTTTTCATCGATCAACTTGTCTAGCTACCTCATCAGGGGAGAAAAGAGGAAAGGAGGAGACCGGGGCAGGGGGTTTACTGAGGGAGGGTCAGCAAGCCGAGAGGAAGGAGGAGGGGGGGCGGAGGAGAGGGTGGACAGGATGTCCTGGGTTTTAGAGATAAAGTGAGATGCAAGGGCATTGCAAAGAGCCTGGGAGGCGAGATGAGGGGTGGAGACTGCCGCAGGGTTGGCCAGCTCTTTGCAGATTTTGAAGAGTTCTGACGAATTGTTAGATGCTGTAGAGAGGCAGACTTGTATGTGGGCTCTCTTCTTGTTGCGGACAGCGAGTCAGTATTGCCTTTGGAGCAGGCGGCAGGCTAGTTTGTTAGAGGATGAGCAAGAAGCCCTCCATTTCCTGTCCGCCGCCATACACTTACATTTAAGTGTAGTTAGGTCAGTCATACCAAGAATTGCACTTGGCTTTGGACTTCCAACAGAGCCTCATGACGGGGGCAAGAGTATCCAGAGTAGCAGAAATAAACGAGAAGAGAGGGCTGTGTCAGAGTGTGAGTCTGCCTGGGGTGGAGGAAGGGGGGGGGGTTGCAGCAAAGGCCTCAACTGACACACGCTTCATGGGCCGGATGTCCGAAAAGGTGGGTGGCAATCTAGGAGTGGACTTGGCTTGGGGGGAGGGGATGGAGAGATGAGAGGAGGCAGTGATCACTACAGTAGAGACAAGTGGTTACGGGGGTAAAGAGGGGGAGGGGGCTGTGTAACCAACCTAAATGGCAAACCAAATCGCTCTGCAGTAGAGCACCACTCCAGGAAGGAAGATGGCTGTCGTGAAGTACAGTTAGTCCACATTGTTAACCAAAGAAAACACACCACACTGTTACACTTAAAAATATACACTTTTATAAGTCCCACAGTTATATATCCATTTGGCAAATGAGTACAGAGTCGGACATTACAGTAAGAAAACACAGGGAACGCATACACATAAAATATATAAGTAAATAAAGGCAAAACCCACACCTACACTATAAGGTCTGCCCAATATCCGGCGTTAGGCACAGTTCATGTAAACAAAATGGTTGCGTAGAAAAGTGAAACCAAGTTAATAAAACGCACAAAATCATAAGCTAGACCCCAGATTACTACACGGAAGAAAGTCACAGAATTCCTACACCTCCAGGACAAATACAAATGATATGATATTCCATTTATAACGCGCCTATACACAACTAAAAGTACATGTAGGACCTAGAACAGAGGTGTCCAACTAAGGCCTCATGAGTCGGAATCCTGACGGGGTGTCAAGATAGCCGTCATCGATATTTATGAGCCAAAATGTGCATATATTTAGAATCACTGTATTGAAATTTATGTCATGAATATTAATGAGGGGCATCCTGAAAATCCAACATGTTTCTGGCTTTTGAGGCCTGGAGTTGTACAACCCTTACCTAGTAGGAGGTAACAAGGGGAAATACTTAGGAACTGAATGAAGGTCAGAGGCCACCAAAAGTTAGAAGACATTCAGGCTGATAGTATCACCACATTGGCAGGAGTGGAATATCTGTTGGGAGGTGCCAGAGACTAAGTGCACACCAGACTGCTGCTAACAGCCTCCCCTCCTCTGCAAAGCATGTCATAAGTGCTGTCAGGGCAGCGCGGTAGCCACAAGCCGAAGTCTGGTGGGAATGGGGCTGGATTAACTTGATTTGGGCTGAGAATTGGCAGACCAAAGAATTTGGCCATCTGATGGGGTGGTAGATGTTTCACCCTACTGTAATGCGGGCCTCCGAAACTCCTCTGCCAACCCCAGACCTTGGCATCAATGTACCATCAATTTAGCAACTTAAGACAAACTCCAACACCCCTGACATCTGAAGGAGGTGGCGAGTGTGGGTAGAAATGAATGGTAACACTTGGATTTAGCCGCCTTAGTAATCGCAATACT
Organism: Ambystoma mexicanum; assembly: GCF_040938575.1. Lineage (NCBI taxonomy): Eukaryota > Metazoa > Chordata > Amphibia > Caudata > Ambystomatidae > Ambystoma > Ambystoma mexicanum. The sequence goes on from NC_090928.1 coordinate 285,334,788, forward strand.
TCAGGGTGGAGGATACTACGAAACTCTGTTCTTCCTCGACTGTGGCATTATGTTCAATACTGAATCTTTTACAACTTATTTTTCTAAGCCCTGCATCTAACTGAATTGAAAAGTCTAACAGAAATGGATTAAACAAAATGGGAACTCACATTTTAGACACATCTATTACCATTGTGAGCTCTCCTCTTAGCATTTTTATTCTTTGTGTAATCTTTCAAGTATTTTAATATTCATTCTATTTTGTTATTTTAATTTGTTACCTTAGATTTCTTCGAATACCATTTCACCTAATGAGATTTCACCGAACATGGTAGGGGAAATGGTATGTGTGTAATGCATAACAGGTGGGGTGTGGGGGTATAAGTTGGGGTCGGGAGGGTTGAAGGGGAGCTGTTAGGGTGGAAGAGTCTCCCCAGCATTATTGTAAAAAGTAGATTTCGTTTTTCAGTGAAATGGATTCAGTGAAATCTCAATTAGGTGAAATATTTTCGAAGACATCACATACATCCTATTAATAAGGCTGAGCAACATTGAGGGGAATGGGGGGTAAAAGCCTGCTGTACACTCATATCTTATGACTGGGGGAAAAAAAATAATCTACTCACCAGGGAAATTCAAAGCAATCGCACACAAAGTCCCTGGATGTGTATCTTAAAGAAATGAAAGGCCAATTGGTAGAAAGAATATGCAGAGCCGAAGAACTACTAAAAAATGACTTTACGCTACCATATACTCAGGCGGTACAGCCTTATACTAAGAGTTGGAGTTTTGTATTGCCCAAGGTAACGTTTTATAAAGTCCCTTTGGGTGGACTTCTAAAAACTGTCCCAACACCTGCATTGCACCCATATCTTTTCGGAACAATGGTAGAATAATTTTTCTGAACTCATTATTTTCCAGTTTAAGAAACCAAAAGACAAGGTTGAAAAATTCATTTTTGATAATTGCAAACCTCGCTACAACTAGATTCTTCAGATCACGAAGGTGGAAGGATTGCAGCACATACCTGTTTTTTTGTCTTCTGTTTCCTTCTTTTCCTCTTCAAGTCTTGCCTTCTTGGCTCCCTTTTTGTGGTCTGCTACATTTCGTCGTCCTCCTTCCCCTTCATCTTCTGAATCCGAGAACTCTTCATCGCAAGCTATCCGCTTATCATAGGCTCGAACTGGAAATGCCAATGCAAATTATATGGTGAATATTTTTTATATGGCGAATATTATTTTCTAACAAACTATAAATGTCACATGTATTTTGAGAAACAGTCAACTACCACATGCCCAGGCAAGCACATTGTTTTATACTGGCTGTTTGCAGTTTATTATAGAGGGACATAGTATATGGAGTTTGATGGCCGACGTAATTTTGACTGGCGTAAACAGGGCGAGCAGTTTTGCCCCACCGACCTCAACCCTATGCATGGTATGGATGTATTACCATTAGTACGTATTACAAGGCCACGGAGGTGGCTATGACCTCCAGTAACGGTCTATGGAACAAGTTACTTGTAACTTGTGTTCTCCAGCATGGGTATGACATGGATTCACATGCTCATGAACATTCCCAGTCAGGCTGGAAATCCTCAGTAAGAGAAAAAACGGTTTCACTTTCAAACGGTCTTTCTCCTTTAAACCAATCGCTGTCCTCTAGGTCATACTGCCCCCATCCAATGTCAGTCCTCTCCCTAAGCCCCTCCTCTGGCAGCCATCTTCAAATGTGGTAAGCACGTAAAGTGGCAGTATGACCTTGCAGACGGGACAGAGGGAGGGTTTGCATGTGCATCCATGCCAGACCCATGCTGGAGAACAATAGTTACAGGTAAGTAACTTGGTCTTTCTCAATGGTGTCTGGCATGGATTCTCATGGTCATGAATAACAAATACATAGCAGTAACATTATACAACCACAGGAGGTGGCAAGCCTCAACAGAAGCAATCAACTCTTACCTCTGGAACAGACTCACCTCAAGCAAACAGGCGGCGTAGCACTGCTTGGCCGACTCTGGACTCCTCCCTGGCATTCCTGTCGACGCAGTAGAATCTCGCAAAGGTGTGCGTGGACCTCCATGTGGCCGCCCGGCAGATGTCCAGCAGGGGCACACCAGACAGGAATACAGTCGTCGCAGCAATCACTCTGGTGGAGTGGGCTCTCGGACGGCCAGGCAGGGGTCAGTTCGCCGACTGATGACAGTGCATGATGCAGCCAGAGAGCCACCTTGAGATGGAAGCCTTGGACAAGGCCTTCCCATGGTTCACAGGACCAAAGTTCACAACAGTTGAGACGTGTTCCAAAAACTCATTGTGCGTGTCACACAGAACTTCAGGGCACGAGCAATGTCCAGCGAGTGCAAGGCCCTTTCAGCCAGTGAAAAAGGCTTTGGGAAAAACAACAGGTAACGCCAAAGGATAGTTGAGGGGGAATTCCGACAGAACCTTCGGCATAAAAGAGGAGATGCGTATGCAGCACCAACCTAGAGCCGTGGAAAGTCAGGTATGGGTGTTTGCAGGATAGGGCCTGGATCTCACCTGCACTCCTGGCAGGGGTGCTGGCCACAAGGAAAGCAGTTTCCCACAAAAGGAAACTAAGAGGGGCCTGATGCATAGGCTCGACGGGGGGGGACCCCATGAGTCTCGTCAGCACCACGTTGAGTTCCCAGGCCAGGGCAGGAGCCTTGACCAGCTGGAAAGATCGTAAGTCCTTTGAGGAACTCCTTGACGACTCAGTGAGACCAAAGTGAAGACCTTCCTGGAGACCTGGTGTAGCAGGAGATCGCCGCCAGATGTACCTTGATTGAGGTATGCGCCAGTCCGGCCTTAGCCAGGGATATCAAGTATGGAAGGATTTGCGGGGCTGTGACCCTCAGAGGGGGTAATCTTCTGAGACCAGCAACATCTAGCGAAACGCTCCCACTTGTGACTGTAGCACTTCAAAGTCGACTAGGGCCTGGCCTTGGACCTCCCTACAGTCTGCAGGCAATTAAAATCCTCCAAACTCTAGGGCTGCAGGAACCAAGCCCTCAGGTTTAGCGATCCTGGCTTGTGGTGAAGGATTGAGACCCCTTCCCTGGTGAGAAGATTCAGAACCACTGGCAGCTTGATCGGAGGCGACGCTGACAGGCTGAGAAGGTCAGGGTACCAAATTCGCCTCGGCCACGGCGGGGCGATTAGCATCATCCTGCATTGATGACTTGCAGCAGGAGAGGCAACGGAAACTCGTTCAGAAACAGGCCGTCCCATGGGATGGAGAAAGCGTCCCCCAGGCTAACTCTTGTGAGCGGGCCCGGATGAGCCAGTTGTCGAGGTACGGGTACACGTGTATACCCTGTTGACACAAATGGACTGCCACTGGTGCCAGGCACTTTGTGTACACCTTGCGGGCTGACAAGCCGAAAGGAAAGGCCTTGAATTGGTAGTGCTGTCCCAGCACCACAAAGTGTAGACATTTTCGGTGTCTCCTATGAATGGGGACGTGGAAGTAAGCGTCCTCCAGGTCCAGCAATGTCAAGCAGTCTCTCGAGTTGGCAGAGCACGTGCTGCAACACGACCATCCTGAACTTTGGGACTTGAGATACTTGTTCAGACGTCGCAGGTCCAGAATGGGCATCCAAACCCAGGTCGTCATTTTGACTAAATTATCTGGAATAGACTCCAGAGTCGATGGGGAACTGGCTCCATCGCCCCTTTTCGCAGCATGGCCCGCACCGCCTCCAAGAGCTGAGCGATGTGATGCTCTTGCCGGGCCACCAGTGGGATCCACGTACACTTGAGCTAAAATTCCAGGGTATGTCCTTGGGCGAGAGCGTCCAGCATTCGTCTGTCGGTGGTGATCTTTCTCCACTCGCTGACGAAACTCGTCAGCCAGCCTCCCACCGAGGTGCACGGGTGGGGGCCCGACATCCTGGCCGGTTCAGGCTTGCTTTGGTGCTGTGTCCTGCCTTGCGGCAGACAGCAGCGGTCCTCCACCTTAGGCATGGACACGGCCTATGTAGACTTCCTGAGTCATAGATCTGTAAGGCTGACGATACGAGGAAAAACCTTTTGATGACCTGCTTGACTTCCCTCTGGAGGATCAAAAGGAAGATCAGTGATGCTGTAGTGTGCCCAGGGAACGGGCCGTCTCCGTATCCGCTTTGATGGCCTGTAGGGTCTCGACATCCTTCCCAAAAAGATTATCTCCATTGAAAAAGGCATGTCCAGTACCCTCGTCTGGACCTCCTGGTGGAAATTCTTGGCCTTCAACCAGCCTTGGCGACGAAGGGAGACACGTTTCCAATCTGCCGGAACCCTGTGTCTACAGTCCAGCGACACTGATGGCGTGATCTGACGCTACCTCCCCTTCCTGGAAGAGTGCCTCCATCTGCTTGTCGTCGAGGAGAAACTCCAAAGTCGGACCCAGCTTTTACCACATCTCCTTGTTGTACCAGTACATTGGCCACCTTGATGGTGGACGCAGTGGTATAATCACCTTTCTTCTCATGGCGTTGTCCTTCCCCTCGCAGTCCGGAGGGACTGAAGACGATGGATTAGCCAACTGCTTCCTAGTGGCCACCGAAATCACCAAATCCAGCGACAGTTGCAGCGTCAGACACTTCGGTGCGGAGTCCAGGACCCGGTACTTCTCCAGCCTATCCAGTTTGGCCGGAGCCGTGCAAGGGTTCTTCAAGAGGGCTAGGCCTTCCCACACTTTACCAGGGCAGCGCCATCATTTTCTTCCTCTTTGCCTCGTGCCTCCAATACAGGAAACCCTCCTTTTTGGTTTATTCAGGCACAAGCTGGAACATCTTAGAGGCTCTGGTGATCATAGAAAGGAACAACCGCACCTCATCCAGGGGGGACTCCCTAGGCTGCGGGGCCCAGATGTCCACTGCGACAATATTGTCGTCGTCTGTTGTGGCCGTATTCATCCCCTTGTCCGGGTCTACGGGGATGGGAGGAAAGGGGGGGTTCTTGATGCAGATATGGAGGCTAAAATGGGGGCAGATGGCGCTTCCTCCTCTACGCTGACTGATCTGTGGCCTGGGGGACCATAGAAACCGGGCTCTGCGGCATCTTCTGGATCTCTGACACCAAGGTGTGGAGGGTCGACAGGATGTACAGAGAGACATCCCTCGACTAAGCTGGTGAGATTGGAACACTAGGCCCTGCGCCGTCATCCTCCTCTTCCACGTCCTTGTGGACCATGTGTAAGGAGTCCAGGTCCTCGCCCGTGGACGGAACATCCATGACCTGCGACACAGACTGGGGCTGGGGCTGGTCTGGGGCCTCCTTGCTGCCCCACTCAAGCCCTCCTATGGAGGGGGCAGAGCCAGGCTCAGCAATGGCATCCCCTTCTCCAGCATGCCAGCAGACTTCGCCAAAGTCACTGCAGCGGTTTTGCGCCTCGGGCAGGGGTATCCCTACAAAATATCCCCACCAAAAATATCACCATACATATGGGCGTTTGTCTCGTGTTTGGGGAGGATATTTTGTGGGAAGCATGGGTTGTGTGGGTGTCCCCGAAACATTGTAAAATAAAGTGGGGGTTGCAGGGGTGCCCCCCCGCAGGGTCCATGGGTCAATATCACTGCAAAAATATGGCAATATTGCTGTATCGTGATACTTTTGCAGGGATATTAACACATGGAACCGGGGCAGGGACACCTTCTGCGCTGTGGGGGCTACTTACACGGGGTCAGCCCCCTTCGTCTTTTTAAGAACAGCCGCCCCCAGCTCTAATCGCTGAGGACTTCTCCTGTGCCGATTGGGCCTCAATGGGCAGTTAGGCCTTCTTCACCTCCGTCCCTGGATTCTCAGGCTTCTCCCACAGATTAGCCAGGTTGAAAGATTTCCTCTTCGGGGAGGAGCTCGATTGCCGGCTGGCAATGGAGGCGGATGGTGAGGTTGGTTCGCGGCCCTGTCCATCACGGGACCGGCTTGCGCAGCGACCCCGGTGGACCTGGACTTGCGGTTCTTGGCCTTGTCTTGGGTCCCCACAGATGAGGCACCCTCAAAAAACTTAGAAGACTGCTCTTCGGACCGGCCGGTCCTGGGTGAAGCATGACCCTGCTCGCAGCACAGGGCTGAGGCCCTTGGGGTTCAGCCATGCCTCCATTCTACTGTGCCTATCCTTTGTCTTCTTGGAGAAGCCGAGGCATATCTCGCAATCTCCTTCCTTCTGGTCTGGATGCAGACAGAGGCATTGCAGGTCCTTGTCCTCCACAAACACGTTCCATAGTCCACACCTGGTGCAGGGATGGAAGAGGGATCTTCCTTCTCTGTCATCGCCTTATGGAAACTTAGACGATCTTTGCCCTTGATGGGCGCTGAAATTCACTGACAATGTATCCCCGCTGACGGCAGATAGAGAGAAGAGCACACAGGCTCTTCTGGAACAAAAATAAAACCTTTTTCTGTCGGAAACACGAAAAAACATAGAAGTATCTCACAGAGCGAACTAGAGGACTCTAAACACTGAAGCTTGTGGTAAATCTCTGAAGCTGGCTGCCAGAGGAGGGGCTCAGGGAGAGGATTGTCAGAGGACAGTGATTGGTTTAAAGGAGAAAGACAGTTTGTAAGTGAAACTTTTTTCTTTTACTGAGGATTCCCATCCTGATGGGTGTTGGACAAGATTGTATGCAGTACCCTTTGGGTGCACTACAACAACCCTGACCCCCTGGCCATAGGAACCCAACCTTTGGTATAAGTCTGTACTGCACAGGTTGGTAGTGTGGATGAGCAGCCAGGCTTATCTCAAGAAGGGTCAATGTGAGCTGTAGGGGAGTTAGAGATTCACAGTGACAAGTATTCAAATAAACACACAAACAAGGTTTCTGGATTAAACAATTATTAATTTAACAGTCAGTTTGAATAAGCCTTCAGAAGGGGCAATATAATAGTAACACACAAATACACTTCAAAATACACACTCTTAGTTTATCTAAATCAGCAAATACCCATTTGGGATGGCACACAGACACTTCCTACACCCTCAGGTAACTTAAATAGCTAGGACACTGGACATTAATATATCACTGATACATTTAGAGCAATACTAAAGTTGGTATCAAAGAAAAGAGGTTTCAGAACAAGACAAGAGATCACACAAATATTCTGAAGCAGGTAAGTACTTTTAAAAACCCAATGCAAAGTAAGTTAACCCTTTCCTGGAAGGAGGGTAAAAACAAACTCGCGAGAGAAGAGTAATTCAGGGAGCCACGCCAGCCAATGTCAATTGGGCAAAAGCTAGGAGAGCTGAAGCACTTCTTGCAGGCAAGTAAAAGTCTTGCACAATGTTTTAGAAGTCTGTAGAAAAAGTAGAATCAAGCAGGGCCACATGCTTGTGAGTTGTAGAAGATGCAAGCAACTCCACAGAAGCAATCAGACAAGTCTCAACTGAGAACAAGTAAGGCTACAAGACAAGAGGTAAGTTCTTACACTGCACAGCACCTTTAGTTAGAAGAAATGGTTCAACTAGTTTCTGTTCCTGTGTGGCTCTGCAGACCCTTTTGTTCTTGGGCCTCAATCATGGGGACAAAAGGAAGGATGTCTGGGACTCCTGCAACACACTGGGACGGTCCGCGACAGCAATGGCAAACTTCAATTCAGTGACACTTGGGCGTTTCAGCTCCTCTGGTCTGACAGCAAATAGCAACACTGCGGTTCCCGGATACCACTTCAGACTTTCCTTGCTTCTAGGGCCCAGCACACTGTTTAGGTGGCTCAGGCTTGGTCAGTCCTGCATCAGGGTAGTCCGGAGGATATTCCTAGCGCTCGGGTCCGACTTAAAAGCAACTCACACAATCTGATGTTCCTCTCCCTGGCTCTTCGGTTCCAGCAGCAACTGCAGTGGAAATGCAACAAGCTCTGAGAGTATGTCCAGACGGACTTACTTTGGAGTTCATTGGTCCTACCAACTCAAGGGGAAGAGTCATCCTTGCAGGGCTTCTCTAGTCGATGCACATTCAGAGCTTCAGCACAGCAGCAGGGCTTCACTGGGAAAACCAACGGTCTAGGAGTTGCAGCAGGTGTCTCTTCCAAGTTCCTCTTCCGATTCCTTCGGCCAGTGGTCGACTGCCTTCCAAGCCAAAAATCCTTGCCTTTTATGCAGGTTTCTCCGATTCATTCCAGCCTAGCTGTCAATCACACAGCAGGGTGGCTGTCCTTGCCAGACAGCCAGCCAGCCAATCACCTTTGGGTGAATTCCTGTAACCAAGGGGATTAAGCACAGGGAGTTTCAGGCACCACCCTCACTTCCTGCCCCTGCCAGACATACTGGGGTCAGAGGCGGGCTTCACTCATGAATCCCGCCAGAGACAAAAGGAACAAAGGGACCAAACCTGGTTTGGCGCGCAGAGTAAATCTCAGAGTAAACCTTTCCAACAAGAAATGGAGAAAAAAGAAGAACGGGGCCATTTTGACAAAATGGGCACCCATGGGTGCCTTACTGCAGCTGCGAACGCAGCCCGCAGTAAAAACTCCCAATGGTAGTTAAAAGTGCTAACACCAGCCATTAATTGTAGAAAGGGTAACATCAAATGTTACATGAGAAACTAGACAAAGGGGATACAAAGTAACCCCTCCAGCACCCTATTTTAAGAGTGTGTGCTTGGTGTAGAAAGTTACAAATGTAAGTAAAGTCAATTTCACCTCATTGCTCTTGGAAACAGCAGTTTCTCCAAGAGAAGGTATTTAAACATTTGGGAAATCTGAAAGACTTCCCTGTTGCACTGCACTGAAGGTGCTATGTGTCACAATGAACAAAGATTATGCCTATGGAGTTTGTCACTCTATAACCAAAAGAAACAGTGTTTAAATCACAGAAAAACACATGAGTGGGAAAAAAGGTCTCCAGGTTAAAAATTAAAAAGTCCTAGAGTCCAGCAAAAGTGATGGGGGTCTCTAAAGTAGAGAGGAATTAGCACATTTCTGAGAATTCTACCGAACGGGGAATATTCATGAGCATGTGAATCCATGCCAGACCCCATCCTGGAGAATCAATGTATCTTTTTCAGCAAATCATGGCAAAACTGTGCAGAAGACCTTGAGATAAGTTGCCAAAAAGAGTACTTTGAAGAGGACACCTAAACAAAAAAATTGTCAAAAGCCTCACTGGCATGCTGGGTCCCATTTCCTTGGCTAGGAGCTACTGTAGGTGACAGAACACTGAGGGTTGTTTAAGAAGGCGACAGTTTTGGGTCTGGCTACGCAGCAGTTGCAATCTCTGTAGGAGATGCAGTTACACGAGAAACACAGCAGCATATGACAGCAGACCTTGGACAATGACCACTACTTCTGCCACGACAGAGGACCCCCCCCCCAGGCTACGGCTAGCAAAGTGAAATGGAGAAGAAATCCCAGACATTGGTCAGCAGGTTTAGAACTTGGAAGAGGTTAAAAAATAAACTTGCTCCAGACCACCTCTTCAATGCAAAGAACAGCTGCTGCAGGGGACAAGGTTCCTGAGCCACAAGTGGAAGATCTGCAGAGGCCCAAGCTCCAACCTGGGACGGTGTCAGCAGCTGCAGAGGTGCCTATTCAGTGGATAGTCAGACCCCAGGAGGCTCAAAAGTCACCACAGGAAAGAGTACTGCAGGACATGATTAGGCCTAGCAGTCTAGGCGAGGATGTTTGGGAGATTTATCATGTTTATGCTTCATCCCCTCTCTTACTGAAACCCCAGGAACGTTTTTTGCTTGACTTCTGGACATATTTCTGAAATCCTGAATAAGTGGAGCCTTTTCCACTCATTCATTCTTATGGGCTCAGTCTTTTGGAACTCTATTCTTTGTATTTTACCTGTCCTATGGAGTCCATTTTCCTCCATAACTCTTAAAGGCAGCTCTATTTTACTATTGCAGTACAGAGCTCCTTATGGGCAGTGTGGCTGGGGAGCCTTAGGTTCCTCCTTCGAGATTCTTTTCTTTATCATAGATTAAGTACAGTTCTTAAGGATAGAGATGCTTAGTATCTCTCCTAAAACTTTATAGTCAGATTGGCAAACTCCACCTTAGGTGGAGTGCCAAACAAATACCTAGCATTCCCCTCAAAACCCCCACCCTTCTCTGCTCCTGTGACTTTTTAGTCAAGGGCCAATATCCTAATTATGGTTGGTGGTAGTGGAAGTTTTCTAGTAACTATTGTGCAATTTTTCCACCGCAGATTAGATCCATAGCCTGGGTAGAGTACAATAGGGGTACCCAAGTACTAACTTTGGGCCTCCCTTCTTTTTTCACCATTACTAGCGTGGTTGTTCTTGGTCAGTCTTCTTCTACCGGTCTGGGAGAGGGAGGACTGTGTATCTGTTTTGCCATTGACGGGAACTCTTGGGTGTCCCCACCTAGGCTCCAGAGTTTCCGGCAGGCAGGAAGTGGAGGAGTTTTCCAACCACCCCCCCACCCCCGTCCTTTGTCTGACCGTGTCGGAATGAACAGCTCCAATTGGGGGACTGCCTGTACTGATTGGACAGCCAAATGCCCCCTTCTGTAAACTGCTAAGGAAGATTGCAGAGGAGAGAGTGCTGGAAATAGATAAAAGGCGAGGCTCCTGAAGTGAAAAGCAAGTTGCCCACTGGAAGCTGAAGTGACCGAAGAAGACAACCGTTCATGCCTGCAGACCCTCTGCAACACGGTGAAGTGCCCACTATTGTCCTGGTTCTGTTTTCTGTAAGACAAAGGAACTCCTAAGAGGACGACTCCTCACTTTGACTGGTGAGAACAGACAGTCCCACAACAACATTTTACTTGAGCCATCTTACGAGGTTCTGCGAGTTTCAAGAGTTGCAGAACCCCAATACCAGGAGACCGGCTGCCCATTTCAAGTGCATCGTTGTGGAAAGGCCAAATTCATCCAAATCTTTGCTGACCCCTCAAGGACAATACAACTCGTCCAGACATCAGAGTGTGTGACTGCAAGAACCAAAGAAGATTGACCAAGTGAATTGCATCCTTTGTTGGTGCTGCAGAAAAGGCACCAAAACCGGAGAGCGGCCAGAGAAGTTGATGAAAGCCGTGCCAGAGGTCCTCCCTCAATACTGCTGCTGAGAGATCCTGTCCATTTCCTGCCTTTAGTCATCAGACCACAGAATCCGGCAGTTGGGTCCAGAGCTGCAACATCGCAGAGCATCCACCACAAAGGTTTTCAAGCCTAAGGTACTGTGGGGGGAAAAAAGGTATTGCTTACCTTATTCCAGAAAGTTTCTCCAGAGCATTGCAGTGCATGAAGATGCGTCCATGGCAAACCCTTCTTAACTCCAACTCAAGCCGCTGCTTGTGTCCCTTCATAGAGTCCTTAAAACGGCCTCCGTTAGTAGTTAACTTGCTGCTTCTATAACACTAGAGACTTGAGGAAATCCACAGGAACTCTTCATATTCTGCTGCTTGTCAAGACTTTGAACCCTCTCTAGAACCTTGAACCAGGCTCATGTTACTCTAACCATTTTCCTTCCTTTAAGTGACTTTCTTGTATGTGCTTGCAGAGTAAATGTCTTGACATAAAACTGATAAGAACCGCACAGTGTTGCAAAAGGGTCTGCAGGCGTCTTTCGTCCTCTTCTTCGGTTAAATCAGCTTCCAGTGGTCGACTTGCTTTTCAATCCAGAAGCCTCTCCTTTTATCCAGTTCCAGCACACACTCCACTGCAATCTTTCTCTGTATTTTACAAAAAGGGGCCTTTGGCTGACCAATCGGGACAGCCAGATTCCCTGCGGGAGCTAGTCCTATTCGGGAACTATGGCAGACAAAGGACAAAGGGGTGGAAAACTCACCTGAGGCTCTCAGTTCCTGCTGCCATGGGGTTCCCACGAAAGGCAAAACACACACACACAGACACAGACCTTCCCCTCCCAGTATGGTAGAAAAGGGCTAACAAAGACCAAACAGGTTAGCAATGGCGAAAAAAAAAATGAAGGCCCCAAGTTGGTACTTGGGTGCTCCTATTGTGCACTACCGGGGCTATGGACATAGCCTGCGGTACAAAAATGACAATAGTTGGTAGAACACGTCCACTGCCACCAGCCATAACTAGGAGAATGTCTATGTGACTTAAGACCCTCCAGCAGCACTGCCCATAAGGAGCTGTGTGCTGCAATAGAAAAATACAGATGCTTTTAAGAGCTATGGAGCAGACAGACTCCATAGCACAGGTAGCATACAAATAGAGTTACAAAAGAGAGTCCACAAGAATGAATGAGTGGAAAAAGGCTCCACTCATTCAGGAGTTAAAGAAAAAGGTCCAGAAGTCCAGACAAAAGTGCTGTGGGTCTCACCAGGAGAGGGGGTGAAGCATGACCAATCTCCTTAACAGACCAACTACCTCTGTGTCAGCCTAGCTACCCTGCATGGGGTTCAGCAGGACTGCTCCGTCACATTAACTAGCATAAGAGGTTTGGCTTCCCTTTTTTTAGGTTGGGTGTATTGTCTCACCTTAATTTCAGTGGTTGAAAATACTTCACCAGTCTCTCCTTAGAACGCAGTCATCCAAGAGAAATGTTCAATTGGCGCCAAAAGAGTGTTTGGTCTGTCCTGGAACAGTCAGGATCAGAGGGATGGCCTAGACCAAAGTTGCAACCATAAAATTATACCAGCTGAACCTGTTCTAGACTGTACTACACATAATGCAACTGTTGACTTTTGCTGCATCCCTCAAGTTAAGCGTGGAGCAAGTGCACAAATGTGGTACACAACCGTACTCTGAATTGTACCAAAATGTTGCCCTCACAATTACGACGGCCGAAAATGTCGAGGTATAGAATATAATATTAATATCGGGGGGTTGGGGGATGCCTCCCTCCGCAAATATATGTGGTGTAAAGGGGTTTAAAAAAAAGTTGGCCTTTTCGGCCACCGCAATAATCACATAGATCCCATTACTCTTACATGCTCCACCCACTGCAAAAGCCTTTCAGTACATTTCCATACATTTACAAAGGGATTAGCAGTCAGGCAGGACTTTGATCCGGGTCAGCTGAAGGAAGTGTTGAGGAAATGGGACAATGGACTAGGGGCACAATAGTAATTACGGTGAGTAACATTTACAAACTCCTACATCCTGCTCACTTTCCTCCTTACTGTTGGGTGTTACCCAAAGCACTACTCTCGTACAGGAGGATGAAAATCCAAAGTTAACCAAAAAAGTTTACAGAGCACTGCTTGCCCAAACTGAGGATGTCCCAAGAAGTGACATCTACAACATTGTGCCTACAAAAGGGTGATGTGTAAGAGCAAACATTTATGCTAAATTGGTCGTCTCCTGAATGTGTAGTTTTTTTTATTTTTTTTTTATTTTTTAAGTTTTTTTTAAGAGGGCAGTCGGCTCAAATGAGACTACTGAAAGTATAACCAAACATTGCAGCTGCTATAAACTTTGCACATTTGATTTGGAATCCAGTAAGAACAAATTTGCATTTATATATATTTGATGTAATTTGCCTAAAGTTAAAAAAAATATTACTAGAAATTCGTTTGTCTGGATCTGCTCCCTCTTCATCACCGCTGTCTTCTTGAATGGCGTCCTCTGGAATGGCTTGCATCTGGACACCAGGGGCGTGTGGTAGCATCCGCAAGTTTTCAAATAAACGTTGTCTATAAAGAGAAAAATGACTAATAAAAGCAAAATCCTCCAAAAGATGGAAAAGAGACAAGATCACTACATTTACTATTCACATGGAGGTTTGCCCCTATTTCATGAGCTGACAAGTACGAAGCAGTAAATGTTCAAAGAAAAACGAGTGCGCACCAAAATATGTATCCGGCATAAATTCACACAGGCTTCAATAATCTCTCCCCGCTCCTGCATGTGGGAGAATATAAGATAGCCTTCATGCATGAACTTTTATTTTTCTAGCACCCTCCTAACTGGGACCATAGTGTCAACTTTAGCAATGGCATGAGAGGGGATGTAAAACCTAAAACCATTATTAATCTTCCTTTCAGGATAAACAGTGGCAACAATAATCATGGTAGGTATGGGAATGTGGTGCAGTGTGGGATAAATTCAGTCACATGACATCAATGAACCGCCCTTGGCCAGATTGTCCCAAAAGTGCAAAAATATGAAAAATTAACGGTTGAATGGCAGAGACAAGGCCAACATTTCATTCTCAACTGCCAAGCATCCAAATGCCGATTTCAGGAAAATAAAAATAAAGTGTGGCAGCATTGGAATGACTAGGCCAAAAAGCCGGAAGTACAGCTTGCTAAAACAGAGCTGTGATGGGGGAAATGTATGCATTTTCCAGCTTGGAGGGAAATGACTAGACTACAGATGAAGCCACTGCTGAAATAAATTCAAAAAAGGCACACCATGGAATCTGGTGGCTTCTCAAACAGTTTTAAAATAAAGCTGCGAGAATGAAGATGGAGAAAAATGCATTTTTCACAATAGTGTGAAATGCAAGAGATTGAAAATGCACAATTTAAAAGCACTAATTTCTGTCCATCAGAACCCTGAAAACTGGTGTCTAAGCCCAGAGGCCCGTTAGGGAGATTTGTATGCTTTATCCCCTCTCCTAGTTAGACCCCCCCCGAGCACTTTTTGCTGGACTTCTGGACCTTTTTCTTTGTAACCTGAATGAGTGGATCTTTTTTCCACTCATTCACTCTTACGTGGTCTGTCTTTTGGAACTCTGTTCTCTGTGTTTTACCTTTACTATGGAGTCTACTTTTCTCCATATCTCTTTTAAGGCATCTGTGTTTTAACTTTTGCAGCACGCAGCTCCTTATGGGCAGTGTTGCTAGGAACCCTTTGGGTTCTCCTTTGAGAATCGCAATCCTCGAGTAACTACAGTTCTTAAGAATAGAGGGATACTTTGTATACCTCCGAAAACGTTACACTATGGGAGATGCCACACACCAACTATGTGGAGTGCCAAGGGATACCTAGTATTCCCCCCTGTCTCTGCTCCTGTGAATTCTTAGTCACATACAACCTTCTAGCTACTAGCTATGGCTGGTAGCACTGGACGTGTTCTACCAACTATTGTGCTATTTTTCCCCCCCGCAGACTGTATTCAGTCTTGGTTGTGCACAATAGGGTCACCTAAGAACTAACTTGGTGGCTCCTTCTTTTTCACCATTTCTAGCCTGGTTGCCCTTTGTTAGTCTTTCTACCACCATTCTGGGAGGTGGAGGGCTGTGTGTGTGTTTTGCCTTTGGCGGGAACCCTTGGGTGTCCCCGCCTAGACTCCAGTGTGTCGGGGCAGGCAGGAAGTGGGGGAGGAGTTTTTCAATCCCCTGCTCTTTGTATGCCCGAGTGCCTGACTGGAACCAGCTCCCACTGGGGGTTTAGCTGTCCTGATTGGACAGCCACCCACTGCTTTCTGTAAATTGCTGAGAGATATTGCAGAGGAGTGTGTGCTGAAACTGAATAAAAGATGAGGTTCCGGAGGTGAAAGGCAAGTCGACCACTGGAAACCGAAGTTACCAAAGAAGACTACGACCAGAGACACTGCAGACCGTTTATAGCACCGTGAAGAGACCACTGCTGTCCTGACCCTGTGTTCTATGTGACAGGAACTCTGAAGAGAACGATTCCTTCCCTTTGGCTGGTGGGACCAACCAGCCCAGAGATGAACTACAATCTGAGCCATCTCCTGAGGTGTTGTGCCTCTCGAAATACCAGGAGACCCCCTGGCCCAGTGCATCATCTTTGAAAGGCTGAATCCGTCCGTCTTTGCTGAGCTCCAGTTGAAAATCCAGAGACTTACCAGAGTAACCGGGACCCCCCCCTTTTTTGTTGAGGTAGTGTATGGCCACTGTATTGTCCGTCATAATCCGGACATTCGTCCCCCGCACAGACGGCAGAAAAGCCTTCAGGGCTAGACTGACGGCCCTCAGCTCTAACAGATTGATGTGCAGTCTGGACTCCGACGGAGACCAACGTCCGCTGGCTGTCAACCTCGTTGGCATGAGCGCCACAACCTATGAGCGATGCGTCCGCCACGGTTGGCAAAATGGTGCTCCCTTCATCAGATTGCCTTCGTCGGCCCACCATAGAAGATCCTGGCCGACCAAGGTCGGAATCTGAACGGGATCCGACATCCTGCCGGAGAACTACGACCACTGCACCTTGAGAATACACTGCAGGGATCTCATCCGCAGCCTGGCCTCTGGCACCAGGAAAATGCATGATGCCATGAGGCCGAGCAACCTCAAGAATTTGAACGCCGGGAGACTCTGGGCATGTTGAAACTTGTCCACCATCTGCAGAATTTGATGAGCCCTCACCTGGGGAGGCGAACACTACCCCAGGGATGTATCGAACACTGCTGTGTCCAAACCCGACTGAACGGATTCACACATGGCATCCTTGCCGTCTTGCACAAGGGCTAGGAAACCATCCCTTTCGGTAATATGCTCAGCCGCCAAAGACGCACAGTTCCACAGAGTGTAAATCTCGCTAAGGCACAAGAGGAGTTGGCAGACTTCAATGCCATACCCCCAGCCGAAAATACCTTCTTCGCCCAACCATTAAAGCGCTCATAGGAGGGATGGTAGGGTAAGCAGGCTGCTTCGAGGAAGCCGTAGCCGCCTGCACCACCAAACTCTCCGGTGTAGGGTGCGTCGATAAGTAGCAGGGGTCACTACTGGATGGGCGGCATTTCTTCAGAAGTGACTTATTAGCTGCCGGTAGACTCTCTGGAGCAGTCCAAGCCGCCACCACCCTCCTTTGCAAAGCCATGTGAAACGGCAATACCGGGTCAGTGGGCGGACCTTGATCCGGGATGTCAGTCAAATCATCCTGAGCAAAATCAACAGGTGGAGCAGACCACCCCAAGTATTCAGTCACCCTTGACATGAGACGCTGATGAGGAATCTGCATGCGCTCCAAGCTCAGGTCGGGCAAACTCCACCTCCGGAGAGGTGTCAAGGGAACTAGCGTCATGCAATGACTGACGGAGTTCCTCCATCTGACTATGCCCAGACAAAAGGTCATCAGGGACATCAGGAGGCACAGGCATCTCCTCATCAGACAGTTCCTCAACCTCTGAAATATCCTGTAAAGGTTGGAAAAACTCCAATCTAGGAGGAGGAACAGAATAGGGCTAAAAAACAGATCTCTCAGAATTACTGAGAGCCTTCCTCGGATGTTCCACAGTCCTCAGGGGACACCTGTGGCAAATCCTCCACAAACGGCGTCGACGACTTACTTAGAGGCCGGAACCTCGAGAGAGCCGCTCGACCGACACGGCGCTGATGGAGTTGACACCTTCTTCGAAGAAGGCTCCACAGGTTCCCACGGTCTCGATGGCGTCGAGGACGGGGACCTGGATCTGGCATGGCTATAGCGATCTCCATTGTCCGAGCGGGACCTCGACGGCTCCCGATGATCGCGCTGACCTCCCGAGCCCGAAGGCGTACGAGTGGTGGACTGAGCCTGTTCCTTGCCGGTTTCTTTCGAAGGCGCGGACGGAACTGTGCCTTGCGACTAAAGAATTGCCAAAATATGCTGGCGGAATGCATCCCATTCGGCAGGAGACAAAGACTTGGTGGGACAAGTCAGCAGTCTGTCGGAGCCCTCCTCTGACTAGGACGGGACGGTGACCGGTGACGGCGCTTCCTAGAATGCCTCGACGAGGCAGAGGAATGGCGGGAACAACTCCTAGACCCAGACCCCCCCCCCTGGATTTTCGCCGACGCAGAGTCGCCCCTCAAGTCATCGGTCGAAAGCCCAGCTGACTTCGATTTATGGGGCTTAGACACACTACCTACCTTCAATTTCCCCTTACGTTCCCGCAAGGCCTTAGACGTCAGGGACTGGCAATCCGCACAGTCGGTGGCGTGGCTTTCACCGAGCCACCAGAGGCAGATATCGTGCGGATCCGTGATGGACATCTTCGAACCGCAGTCCCGACGTTTTTTAAAGCCCGACTTCGGGCTAGTAGAAGAAGATGAAGACCTCGTATACAAAGAAAGAATCAAGCATGCCGAGATTCCGAAGCAAACAAGTTTGAGGAAAAAAACTGAACTGAGGCTACCAGCACTGTGCGTCCTTATCCAGTGAAGTCGACCCTCGACTGAGGCCCTCGAGGGACAACAGATGGACGCCATTGACGCAGGACGCCCTCTGCCGAAAATTTTCCAAAGCAGCACAGCTGTGGACATTACCGGTCATAGATGTAGAATACGCAGGAGGACACAATCCCCTCGAAATCTTGTATTTTCCCTTTGGCTGGGCAACGTAACTACAGCACAGATGTTATCCTGCATTTGGACATTAAGTGGTCGATAAAATCATTTCGATATTTGGGGGTCAACATATGGCAACCAACCTATACATATAGGAACTAATGGCTTGGCTTAGTAATACCATTCAACTGAGGAAGCACAAGACTCCACTCCTAGTAAAAAGCAGTACCACCGGAGTATAGGGTAGCATAGACAGAGCTTATTGTAAGCGGGAGAGGGGGCTGTAGAATCAGTACAAAAAGAATTGTAATACAAACGCTCCAAATAAACACAAACATATATTATACAAATAAATGGTTTATTTTAATACAAGTAGGCCCAAATAAATCTTGGGGGAAATAAGTACCATCACATTATATATAACCACAATTATAAAAAAAAACAATGCTATGCTTGAAGGTACACAGATCAAAGCATATAGCCTTTTTTGGAACACCTAAAAGTAGTTCTAGGAAAGACGAAACCAATAGTTACTTTTAGATTTCTTTCAGTAATACCAAGTGTTGGGGAGCATTCGCAGATATTTGCTAATTCCCTTCTACCTTAGAGACCCCCAGCTCTGTTTGATGGACTTTTGGACTTTTCATTTTTATCCTGGCGGGAGCAAGACTTTTTCCCCAATCATGTATTTTTCTGTGATTTGGTCTCGGTTTCTTTTCACTTTGGAGTCTGACAAACTTCATAGGCATCATCTTTACATTGTGACACAGCACCTTCAGTGCAGTGGCACAGGGATGTCAGTCCAGAAAAAGTAGACACCACTCAATGATGGAGGCAATGTACTTTGTTGGCCGAAGACCAATCGCCTCATGTGTTTAGCATTAGAAATACATAGCCATAAGCTTGACTAAAGTGCGGCCATTTTGAAGTGATTGAAATCGCCATTTTGTTTTCGAACGTTTGCCTCTTGCATTCTGTCAACACTGCTTTGCTGAAAACTTATTCTGCTCCATTAGTACATTATTGTTCATGCATAGAGCAAGGCCGCGAAAGACTTGTTGAAACATAACCCAGCAACCCAGACAGAAATGCCCGGTCTCCTCCCTCACAAGTTCTTGGAAGTATTTGTATTTATTTTATTTCGATAGCGCACCAGGCCCAGGGGCAACCGGGCGCATCACTTAGTTACAACATAAGAGAAACAGACAGAACCATGATTACAAAGTTTACAAGTATAATATAGAATTTACAGGTACAATAGCAATGAGAGGACAAGCAGATTATATATACATGTACAAATTAAGCAGAGAACCCAGAGCTAAATGTCCTGGGCGGCCAGCCAGGTTTTCGTAAGGTGTTTGAATCTCGGGAATGAGGGTTCTGCTCTAAGCTCATTAGGAAGCGTGTTCCAGAGTTTAGCTGCCAAGATAGGGAAGCTAATTCCACCTGATCTTTGGAGATTGAAACGTGGAACCTGAAGGCAGTTTAAATGAGCCATTCTGCAGTGTCTAATGGAGTTGTGGAGGGCAAATCGGTTGGCCAGGTAGCAGGGAGCTTGGTTATGAAGGCATTTGTGGGTAAGAGCCAGGGTTTTCAGGGAGATACGGTGTGGGACTGAGAGCCAGCGAATATTGCGTCTGGTGTCGGTTATGTGTTGGCGCCTGGGAATGTTGAGGGCAGCTCTAATCACATTGTTTGACAATTTGTAACTTGTTTAGGTTGCAGCAATTGGTGCCTAGGTACAGTGCATTGCAGTAATCAATCTTGGATAATACAAGAGTTCTAGCCAGGGTGACACAATTGGTTGCGGAGAGGAAAGGGCGACAGGCTGTAATAAGCTTGCAGGTATATGCCGCTGCGGAAGAGACTGAGTTAGTTTGTCTGGTCAGGGATAGGGTCAAGTAAATGTAGATCCCTAGGGTTTTTGTGTCCTTGGCGGTTGGGATAATATTCCCATCGATGATGAAGGATTTGAACGCAGGGTCGAGTTTGGTAAGTTTTTGTGGCGAACCAAGAATAAGGAGCTCAGTCTTTTCATCATTAAGACAGAGTCCGTGTTGTGCCATCCACGCCTGGATGACCTGGTAGATGACATTGGTAGCGAGGGAGTCAGCAGTGTAGTCACCCGCGATAGGGATTAGTATCTGGGTGTCGTCAGCGTAGTTGGTGTAAGTGACACCCAGATAGTCCACGATATCGAAGAGAGGTTTGGTGAACACGTTGTATAACGTGGGTGAAACACAAGATCCTTGTGGCACGCCACAGGAGACAGGTGCAGGTGGGGCAGCTGCTAGTGGAGAGATCACACGCATTGATCTATTGTCTAAAAAGGAGCTAATCCAGGTTGTAGCTTTATCGGAGAAGTGTGCAGCTGATTTAAGGTGGTGGTAGAGGATTTCATGATTGACGAGATCAAAGGCCGCTGAGAGGTCCAAGAGGAGTAAGAGAGCAAGTTTGCCTTTGTCTTTTAGATCTTCAATCTGTGTTTTTAAATCTATGAGGGCAGTTTCAGTGCCGTGACATGGCCGGAACCCAGATTGCCTGAGTCCCAAAAGTTTGTTAGATTCAAGGTAATCTCGAATGTGTAGATATGCTGCACGGTCGAGGATTTTTAGTAAAAACGGGACCGTGGTGATTGGCCTGTAGTTAGTGGGTATACTAGCATCCAGGGTATGTTTTTTTCAATAGGGGGATGACCCACGCGTCCTTTAGATCGTCAGGTACGATCCCAGAGCTAAAGGAAGAGTTGATGAGCGTAGTAATGAATGGCGCTAGGTCATGAGCTGCTTCCTTGATTATAGGTGCCGGGCAGAGGTCGCCTTGGCAATTGGTCGGTTTAAGGCTGGCGATGATCTTTTCCACTTCGGAAATGGAGAGTGGAGAAAAGCTAAAGGGAGTCTGGGATGGGGTGGTTTAGGGTGGGGATAGGGTTGGATTGTAGACTTGATTGTTTGTTATTGATTTTAATTTGGAGGGTGGCAATCTTGCCGAGGAGAGCCTCTTGGATTTTGGTACCCAAGTGCTATCTTTGATGCAAGTGTCTGGTGCAGTGACAAGTTCTTTTAGGATTCTAGACAATTCTTTGGTGTTGGATTTGGCTTGTTCGATAGGTTTATTGTAAGTGTCTTTTTTAGCATGGAATATGGCTTCCTTGTAGTTAAGAGTGGCCAGGAGGAGGCACGATTTGTTGGCTCCGGAAAGTGATTGCGCAATTAGTTTTTCTTTGCGCAGGGTTCTGAGTTGGGGTGTGAACCAAGAGTTCAGGTGGGCTCGAGGTTTGGGTTTTCTCAGTTTGGATGGGGCGATGATATCTAAGGCTTTTTGCATAGCGAGGTTAAAGGTGTCAACCATTGCCGTGGGGTCGGAGCATGAGCGAACCCGGTCCTTGAGAGCCGGGAGGAGGAGGGGGAGGAGTCTGTCGCAAGTGATGTCACGTTTATTGCGGGTGGCAGTAGCCGGTGCAATGGTAGGAGAGAGGCTGACAGGTTTGGACTGAATGTTAAACGTAATTAAGTTGTGGTCGACCCATGCATACTGTTGGTTAGAGATGATATGGATAGGACAGTTGTGGGAGGCTAGCCAGTCGAGGGTTCTGCCCTTAACGTGGGTAGGTTGGTTGATAAACTGTATGGATCCTGCGTTCATAAGCATATGATCAATAGACATGGCAGCAGTGTCATTGGGATCAGTGAGGCCCAGGTTAAAGTCCCCTAATATCGAGGCTTGGGATTTGGTTTTGGTGTTATGAGTGATGATGTTAGAGAGGTCCTCAGCAAAGGTGGATAGCGGCCCAGGTGGCCGGTAAAGTAGATGGAAGGTGATAGAGTGGTTAGGAGTGACGGCTAGTTTGGCTGTCAGTGCTTCCATAGAGCAAAAGTGATGCACAGAGGAGAGGTGGAAGTTTAGAGCATTTTTATGGATGATAGCAATGCCACCACCTTTGGACTGGTTAGAGTTACGATCGTGTCTGATAATGTTGTAACCTGGAGGGATGGCAAGGGAGAGTAGTGGGCCAGAGGCTGCGTGAAGCCAAGTTTCGGTGATGGCCATAAAGTCAAGGGTAAGAATAAGGTCAGCCACTTCTAGAGCGTGAGCCGTGAGTGATCTGACATTGATTAAAGCACCCTTAATATTGCTAGTGTTAGGAAGGTTGGGGTGAGGTGATGATGGGTTTTTCAAATGTGTGGATGCGGTGGAGGTCAGAGGCTGTTTAAGATGCAGAGTGATGGGAGGCGTGCGTGAGTCGCAAGCCAAGTCTGGCATTTCTCAGGGTGATGGAACATGGTATGTTTGGTGAAGGTCTGGAAGCAAAGTGTTGGAGCCATAAGGCTGGGTTGTTAAGGTAAAGGTTGGTGTGGTGAGCAATGGACGGCATAGTCATGGTGTTGTGAAGATTGGGGTAGTGGAGGGAGGCGGTGGTGTAATTGGATACTGTCCCACCGGTGTGCCATGTGAGGTAGAGTAGGGTGGGCAGTATTCTTGCAAATAGAATAGTGAGGGTGGAGGGCATGTTGGCCTAATACAGTCTAAAAGCAGATGCCTACCAGATCTACAAAAAGGGTGGTTGAGGTAGCGGTGCTGTCGTAGGCAATTGCACACAATGTTAAACAATAACAATGACCACCGTAGATGCAGTGGCGTGCACAGAAAGTAAGGTAGCAGTAACCGCCGTAGCAGTGTATTAGGGTACAGATACCTAGATTCGATTCTAGCAGAGGGAGCCAAAAAGGCAGTAGATTAAAATGCAGAAAGGCACAAGTTCAAATGCATTAATAACGAACACATAAATGTGATTTGTCTATGAGGAGAGGGGCTAGTAGAGATGTCCACCAGAATGTAGAGTACATAGGTCCGACTAAAGGTGGCACACTTTTGCGAATGTTTTAAGCAACCTTAACGTCCAATCCAGTGACTGGGACACATAGCAAATGCCGGTAAGGTAATAAAGGGAGCAGATTGAGTGGATAAGGTAAAGGGCGCAGGTGGAGTAGGTAAGACAAATATGGATTACTCACAACCTCATAAGAAACGAGCAGGGGGGTAAGTAAGCAGCAAGGCATTTAATCAGTACACAGGTGCCAGCTAGTCTCGCTAATGCAGTAGAAATGTTAGAAGCGAACATTAACTGGCTTGAATTATGCTCTTTGTGGCTCCCCTTTCCTGACCCCTGTAGAGCCCTGGAGGGCAAGTTGAGCCCCAGTGCACAAATAGAAACTAGGAGATAGGAATGTGTCTCTCCCCTGCACTTGCTTGCAGAGAACAGAAGCAGTGTGTTCTTATAACAAAGAATTGTATCTGCAGGCTCATGAAATTGCAAACTGTTGCTAAATAAATGTTTGAAGGTGTCATACTCGTCACAATTGTCAATCAACGAACCCAGTTCAAAGGAAATACATTATGGGCGGTATTGAATATGTCAACACTGATTGTGAGATGCTTGCTTTGTATATATGTAAATTGTACGATTCTCACTCCCTTTTGCGTCCCCCGGGGTCTGGAAACACATGTCGCGGGGCGTGGGACCCAGTTGGCCAACTGTGACTATTTGCTTTGCAATAAACCCTAGCTTTTGGGAATACAACCTCGCGTCTGGTGTATCAGTTCGTGTGTGGTGATTGTGCCTTGTTTCCATACGCGAGAGTCCCCTACGAGCCCCTTCAAGATGGCACCCGAATAGGGACCCTACCCCACTTGTTCCATCGTGTACGCTGTAAAATAAGGAAGGCTGAGAGAACGGCGAGGATGGGACGATCGAGCCGGGATCAAGAGGTGTTAGGGGCGCCCCTGTGAAAGTGATGAGACTCCTTTGCAGATCTGCACACAACTGATCCCTGATCGACGTGCCCGGCCAGAGAACAAGGAGGGGAGGGTCCCGAAACGAGAGAGTGTGCCAAGATATGCATGCAACGATTATTGGTTGCGTCAGTATACGGACGAATCGCGTCTTGAAAGATGACTTGATCAGGTGAGTCGTGCCCCGATTCGAAGTAACCCTGATATTGGTTGAGAGTTGATTTTGCAAAATCAAATACCCAGTGTAAGATTGATTAGCCGAGGGTAAGGTTAAAACATGCCTGGGGGTATTGTCCACCTTAGCGGGATTTTTCCGCTGCGGTAGACAATCTTTGGAAACTGGCCAGGTTGCGCCACCCGAGGGGTCGCCGGCGTATGAGATGTATGTGAAGTATGGTGTAGGGGCGATAATGTTTTGTGAGAGTTTGCATAGGCAAACCAGAAAAGAGGAAGATCTGCAGTGGCCAAATCACAGGAGTTTTGAGATTATGAGGATAGATTACTTGGAGAAGGTGTTGATGAAAAACAAAAACACGTCCTGCGGCATTTGATATCCTTAGAGACTGGAGAAGGGAAGCTATGCTTCGTTGGAAAAGTAGAGAGAAGAGCGCGCGCAGGCATAAGTCGAAAGTGTGAATGAAAAGGAGTGGAATGATAGTTTGAGAAAATCAAATAGACGCGGTCAGTCGAGTATAGATAAAATATACCCACAACAAGAGTTGCATTCATCAGATGAATAAACAAAATATTGACTGATACAAAGCGAGGTCCAAAGGAGAGAGACTAAAAAGACCGCGCCAGTGACTATTGCTCAGCCCCCTCCAGTTGCTCAGCCCCTCCCTACTGATCAAGCCCCAGCGCAGCCACAGATCCTACATTCAGCGCCTCCCATTAGCCAGCCAGTCACTTCCCGTTCCCGTTGTCCCCTCCACACCTCCCTCCCAAGAGATTCTTCTGTTCCATCCGCCCCTCCAATAATTGAACTTGAACTCATTGAAACGAGAGGGGACCGGACAAAGTGAATGCGCTAGAGTGACCCCTAGCGCGATCAGTAAGGAGAGAAAACGAGAGTTGCAAGAACAGGCAGAGATGTATATAAACGGGAATGATGAAACGTCAACGCTAGCTTCGATGTACGATTTCAGGAGGAGCAATGAAAGACAGGTATTGTTGGACTGCATGGGGGAATATTTAATGGGGAGATGGAAACAGTTAATTGGGAGGCTACCGCCGCAACAGTTGTTGGATTTGAATGCATTAGCCAGTTATAGAGAGAGAGATGAAATAAGGGAGCATGTAGACAGACTTTTTGAATTTAAGAATGAACTTGATGAATAGGCTGAAATGTTTGCCACACCGGGGAAGAGGAATAAAGATATTAGGCGAGAAAGGAGGGACGCGGCGATACCATATGTACAGCGGCGATGTTTGCCGTCGCCAAGACTAAAAGTATGTATACGAGAGGCGTTAAGATGGATTTCAGATCCTAGTATTCCCACAATGGAAATATATGAGATATTTGATGAATACCCCTTGCCCATGAAAAGGAAAGCACTGCAGACAATGGTTGAATATTTGATAGAGAGAGATATAGATGACAAAAAAGCCACCCCCCCCGCCGAAATGATGGCAATATACAAGAGAGCATTAGAACGTGGAACAGGAGAAAAAGGCTTATCACTTGATTTAGGAATAGTATTTCATATGAGAGAAGGGGAGGCACAGTGAGTGCAGTATTTCCTATGAGAGAAGTCCCACCTACTTTTGTGCCTAAAGTAGAGATTCCTGCAGCAGGCGGCCAACCAACACATTGTACAGCACAGTATGTGCATCTCCCCTTCTCCAGACAGGAAGTGAATAATATAAAACAGACGATTCCCGATGTAAGAAAGAATCCGGCGGGATTCTATAAGGAAATAGTCCTATTTGAAATCGTCCTATTTGAAATCGTCCATGTTCACGATGGATGATATAGATCTAATATTCCCAGTAGGTCTGGCAGCAGACAAATGGAAGCAAATAAGAAAAGTGGATGATGAGGCGGCCTATTGCGCCACTTGGGCGAATTTAGTAGCGGAGGATAAGAATAGACAAGCGGGAGGAAAACCAGCAACAAATATGGCGGCGTTACCAGCACGGATCATACAAGAAATTGTTCCAGAAAATTATGGGACAAATTGACTGCATGCGTTCAGGGCAAGGATGAGTTATCCACAGATTATTTTAATAGATTTGAGGATAGATTTGAGGAAGTTTTTACAGATTTTAGTGGACAGGATGTAAGCACAGAAGCAGGTAAAAGACTATTTGTAGATAAGTATGTGAGAGGGTTAATACCTCCAATCTAAAACCTAATAATGACATCAGAAAGTGCATGGCAAGCAAAAACGTTGAGCGAAGTATTGCATATGGCCCAATATTATGAGAAGAGAGTGAATACAGAGAAAGTTGACGGATAGGGCAAATTTGAAAACAAGAGTGCTACTTCAGCAAGCGGCGGGACACAATAGAGGGAAAGGAGACGCACAAGGCAGAAGTCATTCGAACACGCATGGAGGGCCTCTGGGACTAAATCAGTGTACGTACTGCAGAGAGGAAGGTCACTGGCGAGCGCAATGTCCACATTTACAAAATAGAAATGGGTATGGCCAGAGAAGACAGCATAGGGGGCCTCCAGGAACAAATGGGCAGAATAGAAGCCACATGCAGCAACACCAAAATAGTCAAGAAAATGTTACCCAGAATCAGAACCAAGCTCAAAATCAGACTGCTTTTAGCTAGAATCGGAGCCAACCGAACACGCAAAATGGAAATGGACGAAGAGCCAGGAACATTTTTGATACCCAATCAAATACGTACTATAGTAATAGTAGCGATTACACATTCGATGATGTGTTATTTCCTCAATAGGACAGCCCAAGACAGGGGTCGGAACCAGTGCCTATTCCCATGAATCAAAAAGGATCCTACGTAGAAATGAAAGTCGGGAATAGAGAGCATAGCTTTCTCGTAGATACAGGAGCGCAAAAGTGCTCGATACACCATCACTTGGTTCCGGAAATACCACTGTCGGGGCAAAGAAATATTTCAGTAGGGTGTGCAGGTACCCCAGTGATCAATCCAGTGTCCCAACCAGTAGCAGTGACATTAGGTCCATTCACTGAATATTGTCCATTTCTCTTAACAGAAAATTGTGGTGAAAACCTTTTGGGTTTAAATCA
Organism: Ambystoma mexicanum; assembly: GCF_040938575.1. NCBI lineage: Eukaryota > Metazoa > Chordata > Amphibia > Caudata > Ambystomatidae > Ambystoma > Ambystoma mexicanum. The sequence goes on from NC_090928.1 coordinate 285,361,896, forward strand.
ATTTAAAAAACTGAGTGCAGTTATCCAGTGCACTCCTGATGTAGTGTTCTTGACAATTTCGCCATAGAATGTACCAGTATCTGAATTTTTGTCCAAACCTTTGCCAGAAGAATTGAGTGAAGTGCCAACTTGTATATGGGCCATGAATGACAATGATGTAGGATGCTTGAAAATAGAACCAGTAAAGATTGTTTTAAAAGGAGTAACGTTACCGCGTATTCCACAGTACAAAATTTCAGCAGGAGAGAAAGGATTGTATCCGATTTGGTAAAATTGGGGGTGATTGAAGAGATTACAGGCAGTACATGTACCAGCCCCACTCTCCCGGTATATAAGAAAGGGGGTAATGAGGTACCATATCGTTTCATAATTGATCTGCGCGCATTAAACAAAGTAGTAGATCCTCAATTCCCATTGGTTCCGGACATCACCAAAATGTTGACAATGATTCCTGCCTCAGCAGAGTACTTTAGTGTCATTGACTTGAAAAATGCCTTCTTCAGTATTCCAGTACACAAGGAAAGTAGATATGTTTGCCTTCACATTAGGAGATCATTTACATTCACAGGCATTCCACAAGGCTTCACAGAGTCTGATTATTTACAGCAGAGCATTGAAAGAACAGCTAGATATGCTAGAATTACCAACAGGTTGTGTATTGTTACAGTATGTAGATGACCTATTGATTGCTGCTGATACAGAAGAGATTTGTAAAAAAAAAAGTACTGTTTTATTATTGACACATTTAGCAGTTCAAGGCCACAAAGCGAGCTTAAAGAAATTCCAATAATGTCGAGGGGAGGTGGCTTATTTTGGCTACCTACTTTCGAGAGAGGGGAGAAGGCTGACCCCGGAAAGGATAGAGTATTTCTGGTATGCCTATTCCAAAGGCACAGAAAGGGGTCAGAGCTATAATAGGCATGGCTTCCTATTGCCGGCAGTGGATTGTGACCTTTGCATTGATTGTGAAGCCAATGGTGGCATTGACGAAAAAGGATGCTGTGATGCCCTTGCAGTGGAATGAAGAATGTCAGCATTTGATCTGCTCAAAACTGCATTGTGTTCTGCTCCAGTTTTGAGCACACCAAATATGAGAACATTTTCAGATTGTTTGTACATGAAAGTGAGGGCTGCGCGTTGGGTGTTTTGAAACAGGAACCAGGTGGAAGAAATGGGCCATGCGGCTATTTTTCTTCCACGCTGGACCCTGTAGCGTGCGCACTGCCACGTTGTTTATGAGCTGTTGCGTCAGTGAAACAAACCGAAGGAATGGTATTGGGGCACACTTTAATTTTGATGGTGCCACATGCCATAGACGTTCTATTAAATAGAACGCAGACGCAACACCTCACCTCTGCTAGATTGACTAGATACGAAATTGTCCTCTTTGCGCCACATATCCAAATTATGAGGTGTAGCGCTTTGAATCCTGCAGAATTAATGCCACTGCCCATGAAAGAATTAGGTGAGAATGAATCATCTCCCCATGATTGTTTAATGGTTACCGACTAAGAAACGAAAGGAAGAATTGATTTAACAGATAACCCACAAAAAGAGCCAGATGGAGAACTGTTTTGTGACGGCTCCCGTTTTAAATTACCTGATGGCACATCAACTGCTGCCTATGCCATCACTACATTGAAGAGGATTGTAGAGAGTAAAAGAATCCCCTACAACTCTGTACAAGCCACGGAGATAATAGCTTTAACCAGAGCCTGTGAGATATCTGAAAATGTGAGTGTAAACATATATACAGACAGCCAATACGCCTTCGCCGTGGTTCATAACTTTGGTCGACTCTGGGCTGAAGGGGTTTCTTGACATCACATGGGGCCAGAATTCAACATGGGCCTTGGATTGTACGGTTACTGTCTGCACTTACGTGCCCGAAGCGCCTAGCAATAGTGAAATGCGAGGCGCATAAAAAAGTAACATGTAAAGTGGGAGAGGGAAACGCATTTGCAGACAGGATTGCGAAGCAAACTGCCACCGATTTGAATACCAAAATGTTGACAGTACAGTCTGAGGAAGTGCCCTGCATGATAGAAGATGGAATTGCTACTGTCAAAGAGATGCAGGCAGAGGCCACTGCTGATGAAATACGAGGGTGGGCTGAGGGCTCTGCTGAATTAGATCTAGAAGGTTGCTGGGTAGACAAGAAAAGTAAAAATTGGATGCTGCCCAACTCTTATGTAACTGCAATGGTCACGATGGCCCACAGCCCTATACACATTATTGCCAAAAAGATAGTTCAGCATATAACTACAGTATGGGAGAACACACACAAAGAAAAATGCCGAGAGGCTGGTCCAAAATTGTATCACGTACCTACAACACAATGTGGGGAAGGGAACAGTGACTCCAACAGGCAGTTTCGGCCCTCCCTCTATGCCATTTGAGGTAATCCATTTTGATTTCATAGAGATGAATGTGTCAAAACTTGAGGTACGTTTTGGTGGTTATATGTGCATTCAGTAAGTGGTTGGAAGCATATCCATTAAAAGAATGCACCGCGATGAGCACTGCAAGAGTAATGTTAAAGAAGTATTTCTCCCGGTTTGGTCTGCCCCGTGTCATATGTTCAGATAATGGCCCGCATTTTGTGGGCGCAGTGGTACTACAGATTTGCGCACGTCTCCAGATTGACAAGAGATTCCATTGTTCTAGACACCCCATGAGTGCCGGTCTTATTGAACGCCACAACGGCATTTTAAAGGCCAAAATAAGCAACATTTGTGCAGGGAAGAAGTTGAGCTGAGTAGACGCATTACCGCTAGCGTTGCTGTGTATGCGCACATCTGTGCAGGCAAGAACTGGGCTCTCCCCATACGAGATAGTGATGGGGAGGCCGGCAAATGTTTGGTGTGCCCCACAGCCAAAACGGCTAAAGGAGATTGAATATCCTGTGCTCAACATATACTGTATCTGTTAATTCAAAAATTGCGTTTGATTCATCAGCAGGGGCAGGAGGCTCTGCCCATCAAATACACTGGTCCGGGGCATTCACTGGAACCCAGAGCCTACCAGATACTTTTAACAACAAACTGCCATCCGTGTGGACGGAAGGAAAGCGTGGATACATGCAACGCACGCTAAAAAGGTCCAATCACCGTCAGAAAAGCTGCCTGATCGAGACGACCAGAAAGAGGTCCCAGAATCGAAAGAAACTGTTGCCAGTTCTTTGCCACAAAATCTGTCTGATCCAGAAATAAAGCCCGGAACGAAGCCTGAAAAGATTGCTATAAAAAAGGCAGGGCAAAGAGTGCCCCAATGTTGTCCAGCAGAACCTGCATCATTGCTGGCTGACACGAAACGTGTACCACTTTCATCTGTCATTGCGCCGCAACCGGACTCCGAGCTCAAGTCTGGAAGTGCGTCCGCACTATTCATTGATCACACGATACCAGGAGCAAGGCGGTATAATTTACGGAACCGGAAGAAGGAGTGATCAAATCTTTTCTTTTGATCTTTGTTGCCTCTGTTTCCTATTGCGGATGAAGTAGGAACCGGAGGCCTAGAGGAGAGCGGCGTGAGGGTTGTGCAAATCGGACAGCCCTAGAGCGAGTCTCCTCGGTGCTAAAAAAAAAAATCCATGTGCAGATCACCCCTTACGGACAAGAGGGGCTCACATGGTACAAAGGCAATTGATAACTGCTCTGGAGTTCTTTGAGCAATGTGCAGATACACAGAGATCTTGCCCAATGTATAGCAATCCAGACTGCTAAGAACTGGCAGAACAAACTGTTGACATTTACCGAACTCATTGACATTCGAACGAGTGCAAGGATAAGAGATATTCACGACTAACATTGTTGAAGAAGAAAAGCGAGAGAAAAATGTTGGAACCAGCTTTTGCCCCCTCCTCCACCCCCCGATCATAATGAGTTAACTATAGAGACTGGAAGGTTTAAAAAAAAAATTGGACGAAAAAATGTTATGCTGATGATGTTAACGATAGTCATGTGCATAATGATTATATTAGCCCCAATAATGACAGTACTGGAAATACACCCCTTGGAAGTACTCTTGCCTGTTGGAAACATCTAGACTACTGAAAGCCCGGTTCATGTAATTACTTACACTCTGTCCCCAATGGAAGAAAGACAGAGGGAAGGTTATGGGAATAACACATTACTGCTAATAATGAATATGACTCACTCAATATTGAGAAAGAATAATTGCTGGGTATGTGCCCACTTGCCGCAGCATGGTGGTAAGGGAATTGGTTGGTATGTGCAGCCGTTGCCATTGAGTTCTGCATGGTACGCATCCTTGAGTGCATTATACTATGGGAAATGGAACGAAAGTGAAAATGGTCAGTAAGATAGAACAAATATGAATGAATTCGAAGAAATTATTATGAAACCTGTAGTTTGTTCTATATTTCACAAAGCCCGACTGGTCACACCAGTAGTGATGCCACAAGACAGATTATTTGTGCCTTATAAATCATCTGTAATCACGTTTCATATGAACCCAGAAGGAAATAAAGATGGTTCCCCCCCCTCCTATACAGTCAATTACAGTCCACGCTCTGTCCCCTTTTGCCTGAGAAAAAAAGGGTTCCTAGTCGGTGGCGACATTCACTAGATGCATGAATATAGCATTCATTGATAAAGAGGTAGAGCCAGTTTATGTAGGTGATCCTGTTTATTTTATATGTGGGGAAAAACCGTATCCCTGGTTACCTAAAAACTGGGGAGGTACTTGTTACTTGGGATTTTTGTTCCCAGGGGTATTTCTTTCAAGAACAGCAGATATAGCAAAATTGGCCAGGTCAAGACCACGGCGAAATGAGGAAGGTGGTTTGATCGCAGAGGACATAGCAAAATCATTCATACCATTTTGGGGCCAAGCAATAAACTCCTATAAATATAAGTGCAAGGCCGACGCGAGGAACAGGAAAAATAGTACGATGAGGGATTGACCCGGGACTTTTTCAAAAATGATGGAGCAAGAATATGATTTTGTACTGAATTGAGATGCTTTTGCCCTATTTGTTTTGAAAAAGGCTCTTGAGTATCCGAAACACGTGTCAACTAAGGGGCTATGTGATATTAAATGGAAAACTTTTGAGACCCAACATTAAAATATAAAGAAAAATGTCCATTTGAAACTCAAGTGTGGCGCTATTATTGTGTGGCAAACCACTTGTTTCTGTTTCTCTGACCAAGGAGGTAGGGGATTGGTTCCTCCAAATAATTGCTACACGGATGCGACACGGCTGAAAAGCTGAAAACAATTTAAGGTTGCAAACATAAGAAGGTGTACCCACAATCATCCCCACAAGACAAATATTCTCTATAATATAAGACAACTGTCCAGAATACTAGAGAAAACAATAAATCGAACAGATATATTTTACAATATGACATTAGAGGAAAAAGGAATTAGATTAATGACACTCCAAAATAGAATGGCTCTTGATGTAATCCTGGTTGATCGTGGTGGAGTTAGTAAAATCGTGGGATCAGCGTGTTACGTATTTGTAAGCGACTCCTCCCCTACGATTTTCGAAGCGATAAGAAAGTTGCACATTTTAAGCTCAGACCTTCACCCCTCTGAAGGGAGTTGGGAATTGAACATAAGCTCCTGGTTCTGGGAGGTATTACGCTCATGGGGATGGAAATTATTTGCGATGCTAGTAGCAGTGCTAGGAATATTCATGGCATGTTGTTGCATACACTGCTTACCCATAGTGTGTACTGAAATAAGCGAGGAGTGAGTACAGATGGTAGAAAAAAAAAAGAGCACTACTAAATCAGGTACTCACGGTAATGATGAATTGAAGACTGTAAAAGAATTCATGTCAATCAATATTGATGACAATGAGGAGGAGAGCAGTAGTATGCAAGATTCAGAATCAGATACTTGGTCGGAAGAGGATGCAATGTACGGATGAGGTGTTTGTCATACGGCCAAAAGAAGGGTTTGTCAGTCCAGAAAAAGTAGACACCCCTCAATGTTGGAGGCAATGTATTTTGTTGGCCGAAGACCAAATCGCATCATGTGTTTAGTATTAGAAATACATAGCCATAAGCTTGACTAAAGTGCGGCCATTTTGAAGTGATTGAAATCGTCATTTTGTTTTCGAACGTTTGCCTCTTGCTTTTTGTTAAAACTGCTTTGCTGAAAACTTATTCTGCTCCAAACTGTTGCTAAATAAATGTCTGAAGGTGTCATACTCGTCACAATTGTCAATCATCGAACCCAGTTCAAAGGAAATACATTATGGGCAGTATTGAATGTGTCACCACCGATTGTGAGATGCTTGCTTTGTATATATGTAACTGTTGTACGATTCTCACTCTTGCATCCCCCGGGGTCTGGAAACACGTTGCGGGGCGTGGGACTCAGTTGGCAATAAACCCTAGCTTTTGGGAATACAACCTTGTGTCTGGCTTATCAGTTTGTGTTTGGTGATTGTGCCTTGTTTCCATATGCGAGGGTCCCCTAGGAGCCCCTTCAGGGAAGTCCTTTAGATTTCCCAAATGTTTAAATACCTTCTCTTGGTTAAACTACTGTTTCCAAGAGCAGTGAAGAGAAATTGACTTTACTAACATTGTATAACTCTATAGACCCAGCTCACACTATCTTACAATAGGATGCTGGCGGGGTTACTAAGTATCCCTTTGGTCTAGTTTCTCATGTAACATTTTTATGTTACCCTTTCTACAATTAATGGCTGGTGACAGTGGTTTACTTTTCACTACCATTGTTTGTTTCTACCGCGGGTTGTAATTTCAGCTGCAGTAAAGCAACCATGGGTGCTCATTTCGTCAAAATGGCCCGGTGGTCTTTTTTCGCCATTTCGTGATGGAAAGGTCCTTCTTGGGATTTACTCTGCATGGCAAACCAGGTTTGGTCCCATTGTTCGTTTTGTCTTTGGCAGGATTCACTCGTGAAGCCCGCCTCTGGCTCCAGCGTCTCTGCTAGTGCAGGAAGTGAGGAATGGTGCCCGAAACTCCCTGTGCTTAGTCTCCTTGGTTAAAGGAATGCACTCAAAGGGGATTGGCCAGCTGGCTGTCCTTGTAGGACAGCCACCCTGCTGTGTGATTGACAGCTAGGTTGCAAATGAATGGAAGAAACCTGCATAAAAAGGCAAGGCTTTTGGCTTGGAAGGCAGAGTCGCACACTGACGAAGGAATCGGAAGAAGAACTTGGAAGAGACGCCTGCTGCAACTCCTGAACCGTTGGTTTGCCCCGCGGAGCCCTGTTGCAGTGCTGAAGCTCCGAATTCGCCTAGAGAAGTCCTGCAACAGAGGACTTCTGCCTTGAGTTGGTGGGACCAATCAGCCTCAAAGCAAGCTCGTCTGGACATCCTCTCAGAGAAGGCTGTACTTCCATTTCTGCTGCAGGCACCAATTGCAAGGGACAGGGACACCAGAATCAAGAGTCTCGATTTTAAAGTCAGACCCGAGCTACAGGAAGATCCTCCGGACTCCCATGAAGCAGGAGTGACCAAGCCTGAGACACCTCAGAGTGCTGGACACCAGATGCGAGGAAAGTCCATAAGGTATCCGAGAACTGCAGTGGTGCTAGTCGCGAGAGCTGCAAGAAGCTGAAACCGTGAAGTGCTGCTGATCTGAAGTTTGCCCATTGCTGCCGCTGACCTTCAATTCATAGTGCAGGAGTCTCCAGAAAGCCTCCCTCTTGTCCCCACATCTGAGTCCCAGGAACAACAGGATCTTCAGACCTACACTGCAACAGAAGCAAGCTGGAACCAATTTCTTCAGACCCAAGGTACTGTAAAACTAAGGGGTACCTAATTCGTGTTATGTAGTTTTGCTAGCTCTCAGTTGAGACTTGTCTTAGTTGCTTTTGCAGAGATACTTGCAGCTTTGCCCCGCACAAGCCTCCCAGCCTGTGGCCCTACAGTGATTTCATTTTCTACAAAGATTTCTAAAACATTGTGCAAGGCTTTTTACTTACTTTCAAGAAGTGATTCAGCTCAACTAGACTTTTGTTCAATTGACATCGACTGTCCTGGCTCCCTGAAAGACTCTTCCATCCTCTGACTTTGTGCTTTAACTATCCCTCAACAAAAGTCACACATTCTTTAACTTGTGTAGCTGGGAAAGGGTTCATTTACTTTACAGTGCAGGGTTCAAAAGTACTTCCCTGGTTAAGAATATTTGTTAACCATTTTTTTATTCCCTCATTTTTTCCTTTTGACACCAAACTCAGAATTGCTCTAAATGTGCCAATGATATATCAATGTCCACAGTGTCCTAGCAATAAGTCACCTCAAGGTGTAAGAATTGTCCGTGTGCCATCCCCAAATAGGTTTATTTTTTAAGTATATTTGTGTTCCCCATCTATTGCTCTAAAGAAGGCCTATTCAACTGTTAAATTAATAAATAATTGTTTAATCAAGACACTTTGAGTGTGTTTATTTGGATACGCATGAGTTTTCACCCACAGAATACTTTGAGGAACCTCCCCTATGGACAGATGCTACGCTTAAAAAGGATTATCAGTGATCACCAAGAATGTGAACAAGAGCTTGCAAAACAGAAAAACTGCCGGCGCGCGAGAAGGAACGATCGTACGCTTGTAATAAGGTAAGCGACTGCAACAGAACGGCGATCAACGATCGCTTAGAAAATATTATGCCTATACTGTTTAAACTGATAAGGATCTGTTAACACGATCTTACCTCCTATTGTAGAGTGAGCATCACGAGATCGTGTATCTCGTCACACAGAGTCAATATGGCAAACAGGTCAGTGGTCCACAAAGGGTGCATATTGCCACAAGTACAAGAATACTCCACTAATAATTATATGACACTATATGAGGGAAGAGAATATTAACAACAACAATGGGCACACTGCATGGGTTTATGCCAGTAAGCAAACTCGGATAATACACATGACAATATAGAGGGATAACTCGGTTACTTTCACGTATAGATCGAACGACAACATTGGCACTGTGCATGATAAATAAGATGGTTAACAGATGTTATAAGGAATGACAATTGAGAATTGCTATAACAGAAATGCTATAAAAAAATATATTCACGAGATACTTTTTGCTTATGTTTTCTCCTATCCGTTGATTGTGTGTTTGTAACTGTGGGCGCCCTGTGCATATTATATGGATCAAATGTGTTTCATTAATGTCTTTATGCATAATTGATTTGAACATATCAATATATAATGTATCCTTGGTGTTTATGATTTAGTTGACATTTATAACCTGGCTCTGAAGAAGGATTTCATTCCGAAATGCATTAGCGACATAGGGTTGTACATTTGTTTGCCTCCGACACAGCATTAGCCGAATTGGTGAAGCTGCACTTCTAAAAAAATTGGATAATTGAAATCCAAGGGATACTTGAGAAATAAAGGATCTTAACATAACTATACTTGAATGACAATTTATTGACAAAATCTAACAAAACTGCTGAACCCGAAGTGGGTATTAAGGGTGTGCGGCCCACACCGAAGGCTTAAAAGTCTTGGTCTCTTTGCTTCACTTTATTTGGATACTTGTTACTGTGTTTCTCTGTTACAGCCCTACAGCTCACATTGACCCCTCTTGAGATAAGCCTGGCTGCTCAGTCACTCTACCAACTTGTGTAGTACATGCTTATACCAAAGGTTGAGTTAACTATTGCCAAGAGGACAAGGCTGGTGCAGTTTCCCACCAGGTACTGCATACAATCTTGCCTAACACCGGGGTAGTAGACCCAATTAGTTGTACCATGACGCTCAGCAAGAAATCACATAAGTCTACTGACAAAATACTTTTCAGAACAGTGCAACACTTATTCTATGAACAGTCTAAACCTATAACTCTGATTCAGGGTAACAGTTATTCTAGGGGAGTTGAAACTTGGGGTGCAATATTCAATTAGAGTTGCTTTTCAGTTCACAGACTAACTCAGGATAAAACGGTTACACTCAAAGTAAGTAACACCTATATACTTTTGTAAGGAGCTACCAGCAACCTAAAAGGTAAGTATGTCCTAGGAAGACTTATTCTGGACAGGCTAACAACAAGTCACGGGAAGCAAGACCCAAGTGGGGACACTCATACAATTATCCTAACAGGAATAATAAAGTGAAACCAGCAACATTACTTTTGGGAAGAGGAGAACCCAATTCACAGGTAAGTTAACCTTCTATTCACTTTGTTAGAATGACGAGACAGTTTCTAAGGAAAGTAAGACTTTGAGAATACTTATTTAAGAAGGCACACAGCTTATTGAAGGCAAGTAAATCCTATATATACTTTTCAGAATGGCAGACCATATCCTAGGTAAGTAATAACATGTAACTATTCACTCAGAGTTTAAAGTTACTAACTCCTTCACAAGTAAGTAAATTTTTCAACACTAACTTTACTTTTCGAGGCAGACCCCCTTAAATTATACAGCCCTTCCCTATTCAAGTACATGAGTTCTCTTAGAGGCAGAAGGGGCACCCTATTGGTAGGCAGGGTGAGATAGGGTTCAGTTGCAAGCAAAGTTCAGAGTTCCAGAGGAAGACTGTTCAAACAAGTATTTTACTTTAGTTTTATTTGAGGGTCCAGGGACTTCAGATAAAACATCCTAGGAGTATTCCAGCAGTGGGCCTGGGTGACATGGATGAGAGACCTCCCAATCCGAGTAAACACCCTAAAACTACACAGGAATCAAAAGACTTAAGTAAATACCCAAGCCAGCACAGAAGGTTTTTGCAGCAGGACGACTTCAGGTTTTTGGATGCAGATCTTGATCATTAAATTCCTTCATCAAGAAGGCAGGTCACTGGAAAGGCCTTTTCAGAAAGGATCTCAGGGAAGGCTCTAGGCAAAGTGCCTTCATGGCTGGATGCGGCTCTGTGGATTGGGGCCTTTTTCAGGAGCACAGAAAAAAAAAACAGAATATTGCCTGTCAGATTCTCGTCATTTGCAAGGTCCAGCACTCTTGTGAGGGGACCATTCATACTCTATTAGCATCTCTGGAGGTCCAGCAGGATGCCCACAAGGATTCAGCGGGATTCGGAACACTGTGCCCCGCACAATGGCTCAAAGTCCCAGGGTATTGGGGTATTGCAGTCCCACAAGGTCGCAGGACGATGTGGAATGGCTCAAAATGCAGGTCTTCTGGAGTACAGCGAGTCTCACCAGGCTCTGGGTTGGGGTTGTCATTTTCGGAGTCCCAAGGGCTATTGGAAGGAAGGGTAACAGCAGGTGCCATTTAGACAGCAGGCTCTCCGGTCGCTGGAAATCGTTTCAGCCATGAATTCTTAGTCTTCCTCTTTAGTTTTGGTTACAGTGGTCGAATACCTCTACAGCTTCCATGGATCTGACTTATGCAGGAATCCAGCCAAACAGCCTTGTAACATTCAAACACAAGGGGGCAGGCGATGGGGGAGTGGGGGTGGATAGTTGGCAAACCTTTCAGTACAGCCAGCCTCCCAGTTTGACCTGGTTTCTAACACTTTGTCTGGAAAACAAAGGGCTGCAGAGTGTTGGACGCCTCCCTCACTTCCTGCCTTCACAGACACTCTGGAGCGTGGGCAGACTCCAGACAAAGAAAGATCACACAAAGTAATGTCCCACCCTCGAGGTCAGGGGGAAGGTACAAGAAAGGACAACAAACACTAAAATGGCAAAAGAAGACTACCAGGGCTATGTTTGTAAAATAAGCACCCATGGGTGCCTTTACCGGGGCTGTGCAAACAGTCTGCGGTAAAGGTGCACCAAATTAATAAAAAGGTTCACTGCAACCAGCCATTAAAAGGTAAGTTTCTCCTTGTAACATAAATGCTACTTTTAATATGAGAAAGGGGATACTCGGTACCTCCCAGCATTCCACATAAGGCGTGGAGTGTGGGTCTCACCTAAGAAAATGTAAAAAGCGATCCAAAGACCCTTTCTACCCTTGGGAACGGTAGTTATCACAAGGTTAGCCAGATCAAATTAAAAGGGGAGCCCCTCAGGCAACACAGCAACAACAGGCACGTATTGTCAAAGAGGAGAACTTTTAAAACACTATGGAGAGTCGTCAAAAAAATGACAAAGAGTTTAAGATTCTGCGAGTGCAGAAATAGGTTCCCACTCAGAGGGGTACAAGGACAAATAAAACACCAGTAAAAGCAAAATATTCTGGGGTTGATACAGATCAGGAAGATAGAACAAGTTACTTACCTGTAACAATTGTTCTGCAGCATGTGGTCTGGCATGGATTCACAGGCTCTTGAATATTCCCCACCGTCAGGCCAGGAATACTCAGTAAAAGAAAAAAGCAGTATCACTCACTTACAAACTGTATTTCTCCTCTAAACCAATCACTGACCTCTGGGTCATACTGCCCCACAGCCAATGACTGCCCTCTGCATACGTCATTATAATCTGGCAGCCATCTTCAGATTTGGTAAGCACATAAAGTGGCAGTATGACCAAGAAGAGCCGCAGAGGGGTAGGAGGGAGGGTTTGTATGTGAATCTATGCCAGACCCCATGTTGGAGAATAGTTACAAGTAAGTAACTTGCTCGATTCACATGCTCATGAATCAACAATACACACCAGCACACACATTACACAACCACGGGAGGTGGCAAGGCTCAACAGAAGCAATTACTCTTACCTCCGGAACAGGCTCACCATCAACCGAACAGGATGCGTAGCACTGCTAAGCAGACTCTTGGAATACCTGTCGACACAGTAGAATCTTGTGACGGTGTGTGTGGACCTCCACGTAGCAGCCATGCAGATGTCCAGCAGGGGGCACACCAGACAAGAACGCCATCGTTGCAGCAATCTCTCTGGTGGAATGGGCTCTCGGACCGCTGGGCATCGGTCGGTTTGCCAACAGATGACAGTGTGTGATACAGCCAGAGAGCCACCTGGAGATGGAAGTCTTGGGCACAGCCTTCACATGGTTCACAGGACCAAAGTTAACAATTGAGACCTCTTCCAAAAAACACTCTGTGCGTGCCACCTAAACTTCGGAGCCGAGCAACGTCCAGCAAATGCAAGGCCCTTTCAGCCGGTGACTAAGGTTTCGGAAAAAAAACAGGTAACACCAAAGGCTTGTTGAGGTGGCATGAAGGAGGGATGCATCCTCCGCACCACTCTCGATTTGTGAAAAAACAGATATGGCTGTTTGCAGGATAGGGCCCGATCTCCCCCACCATCCTGGCGGAGGTGATGCCACGAGTAAAGAAGTTTTCCACAAGAGGAACGAGAGAGGCCTGATGCATAGGCTCAAAAGGGGCTCCCATGAGCCTCGTCATCACCACGTAGAGTGCCTACGCTGGGGCAGGAGCCTTCACCGGCAGGAAAGGTCGCAACAGTCCTTTGAGGAACTCCTTGATGAGACAGTGGGACCACAGAGAAGATTGTCCTGGAGACCTGGTGTAGCAGGAGATAGCCACCAGATGCACCTTGATAGAGGCGTGCGCCAGCCCCGCCTAGGCCAAGGACAACAAGTAAGGAGAATCTGCGGGGTTGTAACCCTCGGAGTTGATCTTCTGCATCCGGCACCACATAGTGAAACGCTTCTACTTGTGACCGTAGCACTTAACAGTCGACGACGCTCTGGCCTTGGCAAGGACCTCCCTGCAGTCTGCTGGCAACTCGTATCCTCTATACTCTACTGCTGCAGGAGCCAAGCCCTCAGGTTCAACGATCCTGTACTATCATCCTGCAACGGCACAGAGTTGATTAATGACTTGCAGCAGGAAAAGCAACGGAGGAAACTCGTACAGAACAGGCCGTCCTACAGGAAGGAACACGTCCCCCATGCTCCTCGGCTGCTGGAACCTGCTGGCGAATTTCTGGCATTTGGAATTTGCCGCCATCGCAGATCGATCTGGGGTCTGCCTGTGATGATGGAAATGCATCGGAGGGACAGGGCCTCCGTATCCTTGTCCTTCACTGTTTTTGTTGTGTTTTCCGCGCAGGAGTTCATGTGGGACTCCTGGCGCTGCTACTCTTTTGGTTTGGTGAACAGACCCGTGGGATACCGTTATGGCACCCATGGGTAGGGGTACGACTACCCTACCCATGGTGTATGTTTTCGGGCACCTGTGTGTGACTGAAAGAGCAGGGTACGGGCTAGTGGCAGCTCCGTGCTGAAATGACTGGTGCCCTGAGCGTCCTCCATTTTGGGATGCCCAGGCCCCGTCATTGGAATCAGTAGATTCCTGATGCAGACAAAATGGCCCTCATGGCCTCTTGCCTTCCATCACCTGTTACCTTGATCTTCCCGAAGTCCAGGTAAGCCCTGCCTCTGTCCCTTCCCCCTGACTGGCTGTTGGGTGGAAGTTACGTATATGGTAGTGAGGGGGAAGTGCCGACCAGACTGGCTGGAGCCTTCTCAACGACCATATGTTGTGGGTACGCCTGTGGGTGGGAGCTGGGTGAATGGACTGTGTGACGAATATGCATTCTATGCTGTGGCTGTCTAGTATCTGGTGTTTGACACAATGGTTGAGACAGCCCTGCCCGAAACCGGTATGAAAGCAGCTTTGAGTGTTGAATGGCTCGGTACTTGTCCCAATACACATAACTTGTTGTGAGTGTCTGGAGAGAAATGAATGGCCTGAATGCACTGTGTGCCTGATTGGCTGCCTGCCTGCATGAATGCCCTTAGTCGTTATTGGATGCTGGAGTGTGACCGAGCGGAATGAATGAGAGATCAACAGTATATCTGGGGACCTCTCACTGCTAGGAATCGTGTTTGGAAGCTGAAGTCCACTACAACGAGTAACTGGAGTAACTGAAGATTAACCTTGAGCCCTGCTGGACGAGAAGAATTGCTGTTGCTCTCCTTGACAATCTGAAAGCTGCTGTGCCTCCAAGGACTGACCCAGAGAGGACCTGCTAAGGCACCCTCTTCCTGAGCTACGAGGGACAATCATGCACAGCTAATCTTTGCCTAAGCTCCCTGGTAGACAGACCTTCGACAGGCTGCTGACCCGATACGGGGATTGCTGAGCAACTCCAAGGAGAAGCGCCCGGACTGTTGTCCACCACTATCGCCGACCGCCGTCACCGACTGGAGGCACCATGCTCCTGTTGCCCAAGAACTTCATTGATCCAAGGACGCTCTCGTCCGCATCGTCGCCGCTGTATCCTGCCGGAGAAGGCCTGACCGTCGACGCACTGAGGAGCATCCACCGGTGGGTTTTCCGCCACCCAAAGACCACAGAGACGCCGACAACTCGACACCCTTGCTGGGCCACAGTTCTTCAACTCCTTGCGGTCCCGAACTATTGACACAAGGTGCCCCGCACGCAGGACGTTTACACTTCCCTGTCAACGAGCACCGCTAGGAACGACGCGGCCACTTCTCCGTCGGACGTTCGATGACCCGTGACTCCTGCCTTAAAAGGAGGGCACTCAAGAAGGGTTGTCGATTTCCCTGACGTGGAACGCTACGCCGCCAGGTACTTTGGGGTTGCAGAACTATTGGAAAGTCTAGTGCGAACAATATATGGACTGGGATTGTATCTTTCTTCTACAGGTAGCCCGGGTAGGTTGGGGGGACGGGGGGGGGTATATCTCCACACGGAGCTGTGTTTAACGGTAGTTACCAGTACTCTGCCTATTGCTCAACCATCTTGCTTTCCTTTCTCTCTCAACTGCTGGTTTCATCTTTATTTTGATCTGTGTGTCATTCTGACCGTATGCACTTTAATGAGATCTAATAACGTTAGTGGTACCACTTTAGAATTGTATATTCTGCGTGCAACGTGAGTGATCGTGTACACCACTTTGAATATTAATTACATAAAGACTGTTTTGATCGATACAGTGTGTGGACATTCCTTTGTGGGTGCTTGGGGACTACACTGTACTTAAGAACCAGCTCGCATCACCTCTTGATAAGCTAGGCCTTGATTGCTCGACTACGTCTACCAATACTAGAGAATCTTGGCTGGGTCTCTGTCTCCCCTCTACCATATAGAGCGCGGAAGTACAGACCCCCCCTCCGGTCTTTACACTGCCTCACTTGCTGACCACATGGTCCTGCCGAAAGTTTCCACTCGTGGCAGGAGCGATGGTGTTCTTGACTCCCGCCAGTTGGAAGTGTATGAGGAACATCAACTGACCGACGTCCCTTAGCCACAAGTTCTGCACCTCTCTGGAGAACGCTGGGGATCGGGTGCCCCTCTGCTTCCTGATGTAGAACATTGTGGTGGTGTTGTCTGAAGATCCTGATCACATTGCCCTTCAGGGATGGAAGGAGACTTGAGGGCCCAGAACACAGCCTGCAGCTCCAGGATGTTGATCTGGAGATCCTTCTCTGGCAGCCATAGGCATCTGGCGTGCAGACATCCGGCGTGGGTTCTCCAGACCTCCAGGGAAGCGTCCGTGGTGCCAGTTTCCTGGAAAGGGGGTTTTGAAACCCTGTGCACTAGGCAATGTTGGATTGCACGCAACATCAACATATCGCTCAACAAACTCCTCGTCGAGAGGGATCTTGTCTGTGAAGCTTCCGGACACTTGTATCCAGCAGGCGTCTAGGAACTCCTGACAAGGACCCATCCACAACATGCAAAGTGCAATCAGGGAGATGCAAGACAACATCATGCCGAGCACCTACTGGATGGTCCACACTGTGGCGGTCTTCAGTGACAGTCCTGGCACCTTCCCCAGCACTGCTGCTATCCTCTCCTCCGAGGGCGACGCTAGAGAGGCGACCGCATTTGACTGACTCCCCGGAACTGATCGTTCTACGACGGCGTCAAGTAGGAGTTTGGATAATTGAAGGAGAACCCGAGCTCCATCAGTAGCTGGACGGTCCTGTTATTTTGCATTTATATAGCGCCTTATGTATCATTTGTATGATCTCAAGGCGCCATGTGTTCAACAGCTACTTCTCTTGACTGGGCCCGTATGAGCCAATCATTGAGTTACGGGTACACGTGTATCCCTCGTAGACGTAGATTGGCTGCCATTGGTGCCAAGCACTTTGTGAACACACTGGGCGCCGACCTTAGGCCCAAAGGGAGGGCCTTGAATTAGTAGTGTCTTCTATGCACTACCAAGTGTATGAACTTTCCATGTTTCCTGTGAATGGGGACTTGGAAGTAGGCATCCTCCAGATCCAGCAATGTCAAGAAGTCTCCTTCCTCCAGTTGGCCGAGCATGTGCTGCAACGTGACCATCCTACATTTTTGGGACTTGATGCAAGCTTGTGGGCCACTTTCATTTGTGAAAGCCGCTGGGTGGATTAAGGGCTACCAAGTGAGCACTTTGGATGGTTTGTCATACTAAAAAGTATTTTTGATGCCTGTTCCCCAGAGCTAAGAAAGCATCTTGCTGACTCTAATGGCCAGAACCCCAAGAGGTTAGGAACAGGGCTACTGACAAGAATTCAGGGTCTCCTCACAAGAAAAGATGGAAAGAAGCATCCAAAAGATAAGGATCATTCCAAACAATCCCCCAACAGAAGAGGGACACAAAATTAACAAGGGTAAATATCCCCCAAAATAACCTTATAGGGCTAGTGAAACCTCTGGGCCCACACCAGAGGGAGCATACCCAAAACCACCATTCCAGAAGACATTTGGGAAATATGTGGTTTGTGGGTCTGGTGAAAGGGGGATCCCAGATGTAAGGGTAAACCTCCAGGGATCCTCCTATCTGTCAGCTTAGCCTTCACACATGAAGTGGATATACAATGACAGGTGCTAGCTTTCACACTCCAGCTGAAGAACACATTGGTTTTCAAACTAGAGTTTCTTTAGTATCTCTGGGAACAACAGATCATCGAAGTCGATAATTCCAACCTGATCATAAGTGTTAGGGTGCACTACAACAACCCTGACCACCTGGCAATAGGAACCCAACCTTTGGTATAAGTCTGTACTACACAGGGTGGTAGCATTTTGAGCAGCCAGGCTCATCTCAAGAGGGGTCAATGTGAGCTGTAGGGTAGTTACACAGATTCACAGTGACAAGTATTCAGATCAACTCTTATACACAAGGTTTCTTGATTAAACAATTATTAAATGTATTTAACAGTCAGTTTGGGTAAGCCTTCTTTGGATGGAGCAATAAAACAAACAAATGCACTCCAGAATATGCATTCTGAGTTTCCCTATATCAGTAAATACCCTTTTGGGATGGCACATAGACACTTCCTACACCCACACCCCCAGGTGACTTCAATAGCTAGGACACTGTGGCCATTAATATATCACTGTTGCATTTAGGGCAATAATTAGGAGTAGGTCAAAGAAACCGACTATTAGAATAAAACAAGAGATCTCCCAAGCATTCTGAAGCAGGTAAGTACGTTTGGTAACCCCCAATGCAAAGTTTACCCCTTTCTGGATGAAGGGCTAAACAGAGTCAGAGGGAAGAAGAGTTATACAGGGAGCCAGGCCAGGCCAAAGTCAATTGGACAAAAGTCAAGGTGAGCTGAAGCACTTCTTGCAGGTAGGTAAAAGTCTTGCACAATGTCTTAGAAGTCTTTGTAGAAAAGAAGAAATCAAAGTAGGGCCACAAGCCGATTAGGCTTGTGAGGTAAAGAAGCTGTTAGCAACTCTACAGAAGCAACTAAGACAAGTCTCCACTGAGAACAAGTGAGGTTGCACAACAAGAGGTAAGTTCTTAAACTTTACAGTACCTTAGTTTAGGGAAAAAAAAGTGCTTTGGCTGGCTTCTGTTCCTATGCAGCTCTGCAGATCCTGTGTTCCTGGGCCTCAGTCATGGGGACAAGAGAGAGGACGTCTGGAGGACTCCTGCACTGCCACAGAACGATCAGCGACAATAAAGGACCAACTTCTATTCAGTGGCACTTCGCTGTTTCAGCTCCTTGCGTCTCAGTAAATAGCACCATTGCGGACCCTTGGCTGTTGAGATCTGCTTTCCTTGCATCTGTGGTCCAGTACTCTGTTGAGGTGGCTCAGGCTCTGTCAGTCCTGCTTCCTGGGAGTCCGGAGGATCTTCCTGGAGCTCTTGGACAACCTAAAAGCAACTTCACCATGGCTTAACGGTTTCCAGCAGCAACTGCAGTGGAAATTCAACCAGCTTTGAGAGGATGTCCACGTGGCTTACTTTGGAGTTGATTGGTCCCACCAACTCAAGGGGAGAAGTCGTCCTTACAGGGCTTCACTAGTTGCAACAAATTCAGAGCTTCAGCACAGCAGCAGGGCTTCAACAGGCAAACCAACGGTCCAGGAGTTGCAGCAGGCATCTCTTCCAAGTTCTTTTTCTGATTCCTTCTTCCAGTGGTCGACTGCCTTCCAAGCCAAAAAGACTAGCTTTTTATGCAGGTTTCTTCCATTCTCTCCAGCCTAGCTGTCAGGTACCCAGCAGGGTGGCTGTCCTTGCCAGGCAGCTAGCTGGCCAATCACCTAAGAGTGCATTTCTGTGTCCTAGGAGACAGAGCACAGGGAGTTACGGGCACCTCCCTCGCTTCCTGCCCCCGCCAGACACCCTGTAGCCAGAGACGGGCTTCACTTGTGAATCCCGCGAATTAAAAAAACGAACAAAGGGACCAAACCTGGTTTGGCGCATAGAGTAAATCTCAAGAAGGACCTTTCCACAAAAAAAATGGCAAAAAAAGAAGACCGGGCCATTTTGACAAAAATGGCACCCTCGGGTGTTTTACTGCAGCTGCGAACGCAGCCCGTGATAAAAGCAGATCACGGTAGTTAAAAGTAAACCACTGCCACCAGCCGTTCGAGGAAAGAGTAACAAAATTGTTACATGAGAAGCTAAACAAAAAGCGGATACTAAGTAACCCCTCCAGCACCCTACTGTAAGATAGTGTGTGCTCGGTCTAGAAAGTTACAAATGTAAGTCAAGTAAATTTCACTTCACTGCTCTTGGAAACAGCAGTTTCTCCAAGAGAGGGTATTTAAACCTTTGGGAAATCTGAAAAACTTCCCTGCGTCACTGCACTGAGGGTGCAGTGTGACACAATGTAAAAGATGATGCCTATAGAGTTTGTCAGACTCCACAACCAAACACAAACAGGGTTCAAATCACATTTAAAAATACATGAGTGTGGGGAAAAAGGGTCTCACTCTCTCCAGGTTAAAAATGGGAGTCCTCAAAATCCAGCAAAGTTGCTGGGGGTCTCTGGTAGAGAGGAACTAGCAAATTTCTGAGAATTCTCCCTAACAATACTACAGAGTATTATAAAGACAGTGTGCTTGGTAATGGTCAGGACTCCTCTGCCATTAGACACAGTGGGGCCAGTATAACTGTGGTTAATTAAAGATTGTTTAACCTGAGGAAGTTGCTAAGACTTGCAAAAGGCTTACAACATTAACAGGACATCCTGTCCAAGCGTGTCCAATACTGTCAGGTATCATGACAGGACAGTTAGAATCCCTGTGAGTTAAATACTTTCTTCTTGTTTTTAATAAACATTGGAACATTTACAAACTTCCTGTTGGATCAAGCCAACACTTTTTCAACTACCTAAAGAGAATCCTAGCCTCTTGAAAAGACGTATTGGGAACTCGGACTCCAAGGTCACTTAACCCCTTTCTTTTCTAGCTAGGGAATGACTTTAAAGGAGTGTACCTTCCTTGTAAGACTTTTATTATGTGTTGTACACTAAACCTATTCGTTTTCCAAGTGTTGATTATTCACCTGGTTCTATTTCTTTATTCACTCACTTTGCTACACTTACAGAATCTTGAAATCTCTCTATGTGCATTTAAAAGTGAAGTGTTTGTGCACACCAACGTTAAGGTGTATATAATCGTAGTGAATATATAGATTGTTACATGCCTGTGGTTTTACATGTATAGGAGTTTATTTAATGCCTAAATAAATAACCTCTATGGTTTATGTGTGTGTGGGGGGTGTGGCGGGTGGGTGATTGTGTGGGGTATTGTGTGGCGGGTGGGTGTGGGGGATTGTGTGGTGGGTGGTTGTGGGTGCTGGTGGGTGTGCTGGGTGCATGCGCTGGTGGGTGGGTGTGTGCGGGTGGGTGTGTGCGGGTGGGTGTGTGCGGGTGGGTGTGTGCGGGTGGGGGTGTGCGGGTGGGTGTGCGGGTGGGTGTGCGGGTGGGTGTGCGGGTGGGTGGGTCTTGGTGTGTGCGGGTGGGTGGGTCTTGGTGTGTGCGGGTGGGTGGGTCTTGGTGTGTGCGGGTGGGTGGGTCTTGGTGTGTGCGGGTGGGTGGGTCTTGGTGTGTGCGGGTGGGTGTGCGGTTGGGTGGGTCTTGGTGTGTGCGGGTGGGTGTGCGGGTGGGTGGGTCTTGGTGTGTGCGGGCGGGTGGGCGGGCCTTGGTGTGTGCGGGCGGGCGGGTGGGTGGGCCTTGGTGTGTGCGGGCGGGCGGGCGGGTGGGTGGGCCTTGGTGTGTGCGGGCGGGCGGGTGGGTGGGCCTTGGTGTGTGCGGGCGGGCGGGTGGGTGGGCCTTGGTGTGTGCGGGCGGGCGGGTGGGTGGGCCTTGGTGTGTGCGGGCGGGTGGGCGGGTGGGTGGGCCTTGGTGTGTGCGGGCGGGTGGGCGGGTGGGTGGGCCTTGGTGTGTGCGGGCGGGTGGGCGGGCGGGTGGGCCTTGGTGTGGGCGGGTGGGTGGGCCTTGGTGTGTGCGGGCGGGTGGGCGGGTGGGTGGGCCTTGGTGTGGGCGGGCGGGTGGGCGGGTGGGCGGGTGGGTGGGCCTTGGTGTGTGCGGGTGGGTCTTGGTGTGTGCGGGTGGGTGGGTGGGTCTTGGTGTGTGCGGGTGGGTGGGTGGGTCTTGGTGTGTGCGGGTGGGTGGGTCTGGGTGTGTGCGGGTGGGTGGGTCTGGGTGTGTGCGGGTGGGTGGGTCTTGGTGTGTGCGGGTGGGTGTGCGGGTGGGTCTTGGTGTGTGCGGGTGGGTGGGTGGGTCTTGGTGTGTGCGGGTGGGTGGGTCTTGGTGTGTGCGGGTGGGTGGGTCTTGGTGTGTGTGTGCGGGTGGGTGGGTGGGTCTTGGTGTGTGTGTGCGGGTGGGTGGGTGGGTCTTGGTGTGTGTGTGCGGGTGGGTGGGTGGGTCTTGGTGTGTGTGTGCGGGTGGGTGGGTGGGTCTTGGTGTGTGTGTGCGGGTGGGTGGGTGGGTCTTGGTGTGTGTGTGCGGGTGGGTGGGTGGGTCTTGGTGTGTGCGGGTGGGTCTTGGTGTGTGTGGGTGGGTCTTGGTGGGTGGGTGGGTGGGTCTTGGTGGGTGGGTGGGTGGGTCTTCGGGTGGGTGGGTGGGTCTTCGGGTGGGTGGGTGGGTCTTGGTGTGTGCGGGCGGGTGGGTCTTGGTGTGTGCGGGTGGGTGGGTCTTGGTGTGGGTGGGTCTTGGTGGGTGCGGGCGGGTGGGTCTTGGTGTGGGCGGGCGGGTGGGTCTTGGTGGGTGCGGGTGGGTGGGTGGGTCTTGGTGGGTGTGGGTGGGTGGGTCTTGGTGGGTGCGGGTGGGGGTGGGTGGGTGTGGGTGGGTGGGTCTTGGTGGGTCTTGGTGGGTGCGGGCGGGTGGGTCTTGGTGGGGCGGGCGGGTGGGTCTTGGTGGGTGCGGGCAGGTGGGTGGGTCTTGGTGGGTGCGGGCAGGTGGGTGGGTGGCTGGGTCTTGGTGGGTGCGGGCGGGTGGGTGGGTGGCTGGGTCTTGGTGGGTGCGGGTGGGTGGGTCTTGGGGGTGCGGGTGGGTGGGTCTTGGGTGCGGGCGGGTGGGTGGGTCTTGGGTGCGGGCGGGTGGGTGGGTCTTGGTGGGTGCGGGTGGGTGGGTCTTGGTGGGTGCGGGCGGGCGGTGGGTGGGTCTTGGTGGGTGCGGGCGGGTCTTGGTGGGTGCGGGCGGGTGGTTCTTGGGGGGTGCGGGCGGGTGGGTGGGTCTTGGTGGGTGCGGGCGGGTGGGTGGGTCTGGGTGGGTGCGGGTGGGTGGGTCTTGGTGGGTGCGGGTGGGTCTTGGTGGGTGCGGGTGGGTGGGTCTTGGTGGGTGCGGGCGGGTGGGTGGGTCTTGGTGGGTGCGGGCGGGTGGGTGGGTGGGTCTTGGTGGGTGCGGGCGGGTGGGTGGGTGGGTGGGTCTTGGTGGGTGCGGGCGGGTGGGTGGGTGGGTGGGTCTTGGTGGGTGCGGGCGGGTGGGTGGGTCTTGGTGGGTGTGGGTGGGTGGGTCTTGGTGGGTGCGGGTGGGTGGGTCTTGGTGGGTGCGGGCGGGTGGGTGGGTCTTGGTGGGTGCGGGCGGGTGGGTGGGTGGGTCTTGGTGGGTGCGGGCGGGTGGGTGGGTCTTGGTGGGTGCGGGCAAGGGGGTGGGTCTTGGTGGGTGCGGGCAAGGGGGTGGGTCTTGGTGGGTGCGGGCGGGGGGGTGGGTGGGTCTTGGTGGGTGCGGGCGGGGGGGTGGGTGGGTCTTGGTGGGTGCGGGCGGGGGGGTGGGTGGGTCTTGGTGGGTGCGGGCGGGGGGGTGGGTGGGTCTTGGTGGGTGCGGCGGGTGGGTGGGTCTTGGTGGGTGCGGGCGGGTGGGTGGGTCTTGGTGGGTGCGGGCGGGTGGGTGGGTCTTGGTGGGTGCGGGCGGGTGGGTCTTGGTGGGTGCGGGCGGGTGGGTCTTGGTGGGTGCGGGCGGGTGGGTGGGTCTTGGTGGGTGCGGGCGGGTGGGTGCGGGCGGGTGGGTGGGTCTTGGTGGGTGCGGGCGGGTGGGTGGGTGGGTCTTGGTGGGTGCGGGCGGGTGGGTGGGTCTTGGTGGGTGCGGGCGGGTGGGTGGGTTGGTCTTGGTGGGTGCGGGCGGGTGGGTGGGTCTTGGTGGGTGCGGGCGGGTGGGTGGGTCTTGGTGGGTGCGGGCGGGTGGGTGGGTCTTGGTGGGTGCGGGTGGGTGGGTCTTGGTGGGTGCGGGCGGGTGGGTGGTGGGTCTTGGTGGGTGCGGGGGGGTGGGTGGTGGGTCTTGGTGGGTGCGGGCAGGTGGGTGGGTCTTGGTGGGTGCGGGCGGGTGGGTGGGTGCGGGCGGGTGGGTGGGTGCGGGCGGGTGGGTGGGTGGGTCTTGGTGGGTGCGGGCGGGTGGTGGGTGGGTCTTGGTGGGTGCGGGCGGGTGGGTGGGTCTTGGTGGGTGCGGGCGGGTGGGTGGGTGGGTCTTGGTGGGTGCGGGCGGGTGGGTGGGTGGGTCTTGGAGGGTGCGGGTGGGTGGGTGGGTCTTGGTGGGTGCGGGTGGGTGGGTCTTGGTGGGTGCGGGCGGGTGGGTGGGTCTTGGTGGGTGCAGGCGGGTGGGTGGGTCTTGGTGGGTGCAGGCGGGTGGGTGGGTGGGTGGGTCTTGGTGGGTGCGGGCGGGTGGGCGGGTGGGTGGGTCTTGGTGGGTGCGGGCGGGTGGGCAGGTGGGTGCGGGCGGGTGGGCGGGTGGGTGGGTCTTGGTGGGTGTGGGCGGGTGCGGGCGGGTGGGTCTTGGTGGGTGCGGGCGGGTGGGTGGGTCTTGGTGGGTGCGGGCGGGTGGGTGGGTCTTGGTGGGTGCGGGCGGGTGGGTGGGTCTGGGTGGGTGCGGGCGGGTGGGTGCGGGCAGGTGGGTCTTGGTGGGTGCGGGCGGGTCTTGGTGGGTGTGGGCGGGTCTTGGTGGGTGCGGGCGGGTGGGTCTTGGTGGGTGTGGGCGGGCGGGTGGGTCTTGGTGGGTGCGGGCGGGTGGGTCTTGGTGGGTGCGGGTGGGTCGGTCTTGGTGGGGGTGGGGGTGGGTGGGGGCGGGTGGGTGGGTGCGGGCGGGTGGGTGGGTCTGTCTTGGTGGGTGCGGGTGGGTGGGTGGGTGCGGGTGGGTGGGTGGGTCTTGGTGGGTGCGGGTGGGTGGGTCTTGGTGGGTGGGTCTTGGTGGGTGCGGGTGGGTGGGTCTTGGTGGGTGCGGGTGGGTGGGCCTTGGTGTGTGCGCGTGGGTGGGTCTTGGTGGGTGCAGGTGGGTGGGCCTTGGTGTGTGCTGGTGGGTGGGTGGGTGGGCCTTGGTGTGTGCTGGTGGGTGGGTGGGCGGGTGGGCCTTGGTGTGTGCTGGTGGGTGGGTGGGCGGGCCTTGGTGTGTGCTGGTGGGTGGGTGGGTGGGCCTTGGTGTGTGCTGGTGGGTGGGTGGGTGGGCCTTGGTGTGTGCTGGTGGGTGGGTGGGTGGGCCTTGGTGTGTGCTGGTGGGTGGGTGGGTGGGCCTTGGTGTGTGCTGGTGGGTGGGTGGGTGGGCCTTGGTGTGTGCTGGTGGGTGGGTGGGTGGGCCTTGGTGTGTGCTGGTGGGTGGGTGGGTGGGCCTTGGTGTGTGCTGGTGGGTGGGTGGGTGGGCCTTGGTGTGTGCTGGGGTGGGTGGGTGGGCCTTGGTGTGTGCTGGTGGGTGGGTGGGTGGGCCTTGGTGTGTGCTGGTGGGTGGGTGGGTGGGCCTTGGTGTGTGCTGGTGGTGGGTGGGCCTTGGTGTGTGCTGGTGGGTGGGTGGGCGGGCCTTGGTGTGTGCTGGTGGGTGGGTGGGCGGGCCTTGGTGTGTGCTGGTGGGTGGGTGGGCGGGCCTTGGTGTGTGCTGGTGGGTGGGTGGGCCTTGGTGTGTGCTGGTGGGTGGGTGGGCCTTGGTGTGTGCTGGTGGGTGGGTGGGTGGGCCTTGGTGTGTGCTGGTGGGTGGGTGGGTGGGCCTGTGTGTGTGTGTGGTGGTGGTGGTGGTGGGCCTTGGTGTGTGCTGGTGGGTGGGTGGGCCTTGGTGTGTGCTGGTCGTTGGGTGGGTGGGCGGGCCTTGGTGTGTGCTGGTGGGTGGGTGGGCGGGCCTTGGTGTGTGCTGGTGGGTGGGTGGGTGGGCGGGCCTTGGTGTGTGCTGGTGGGTGGGTGGGTGGGCCTTGGTGTGTGCTGGTGGGTGGGTGGGTGGGCCTTGGTGTGTGCGGGTGGGTGGGTGGGTGGGCCTTGGTGTGTGCGGGTGGGTGGGTGGGTGGGCCTTGGTGTGTGCGGGTGGGTGGGTGGGTGGGCCTTGGTGTGTGCGGGTGGGCCTTGGTGTGTGTGGGCCTTGGTGTGTGCGGGTGGGTGGGTGGGCCTTGGTGTGTGCGGGTGGGTGGGTGGGTGGGCCTTGGTGTGTGCGGGTGGGTGGGTGGGTGGGCCTTGGTGTGTGCGGGTGGGTGGGTGGGTGGGCCTTGGTGTGTGCGGGTGGGTGGGTGGGTGGGCCTTGGTGTGTGCGGGTGGGTGGGTGGGCCTTGGTGTGTGCGGGGTGGGTGGGTGGGTGGGGCCTTGGTGTGTGCGGGTGGGTGGGCCTTGGTGTGTGCGGGCGGGTGGGTGGGTCTTGGTGGGTGCAGGCGGGTGGGTGGGTCTTGGTGGGTGCGGGCGGGTGGGTGGGTCTTGGTGGGTGCGGGCGGGGGGGTGGGTCTTGGTGGGTGCGGGCGGGGGGGTGGGTGGGTCTTGGTGGGTGCGGCGGGGTGGGTGCGGGCGGGTGGGTCTTGGTGGGTGCGGGCGGGTGGGTCTTGGTGGGTGCGGGTGGGTGGGTGGGTCTTGGTGGGTGCGGGCGGGTGGGTGGGTCTTGGTGGGTGCGGGCGGGTGGGTGGGTCTTGGTGGGTGCGGGCGGGTGGGTGGGGCCGGGTGGGTGGGTGGGTGGGTCTTGGTGGGTGCGGGCGGGTGGGTGGGTGGGTCTTGGTGGGTGCGGGCGGGTGGGTGGGTCTTGGTGGGTGCGGGCGGGTGGGTGGGTCTTGGTGGGTGCGGGCGGGTGGGTGGGTGGGTCTTGGTGGGTGCGGGCGGGTGGGTGGGTCTTGGTGGGTGCGGGCGGGTGGGTGGGTGGGTCTTGGTGGGTGCGGGCGGGTGGGTGGGTGGGTCTTGGTGGGTGCGGGCGGGTGGGTGGGTGGGTCTTGGTGGGTGCGGGCGGGTGGGTGGGTGGGTCTTGGTGGGTGCGGGCGGGGTGGGTGGGTGGGTCTTGGTGGGTGCGGGCGGGTGGGTGGGTGGGTCTTGGTGGGTGCGGGCGGGCGGGTGGGTGGGTCTTGGTGGGTGCGGGCGGGTGGGTGGGTGGGTCTTGGTGGGTGCGGGCGGGTGGGTGGGTCTTGGTGGGTGCGGGCGGGTGGGTGGGTGGGTCTTGGTGGGTGCAGGCGGGTGGGTGGGTGGGTGGGTCTTGGTGGGTGCAGGCGGGGTGGGTGGGTGGGTGGGTGGGTCTTGGTGGGTGCAGGCGGGTGGGTGGGTGGGTCTTGGTGGGTGCAGGCGGGTGGGTCTTGGTGGGTGCGGGCGGGTGGGTCTTGGTGGGTGCGGGCGGGTGGGTGGGTCTTGGTGGGTGCGGGCGGGTGGGCGGGGTGGGTGGGTCTTGGTGGGTGTGGGCGGGTGCGGGCGGGTGGGTCTTGGTGGGTGCGGGCGGGTGGGTCTTGGTGGGTGCGGGCGGGTGGGTGGGTCTGGGTGGGTGCGGGCGGGTGGGTGCGGGCAGGTGGGTCTTGGTGGGTGCGGGCGGGTCTTGGTGGGTGTGGGCGGGTGGGTGGGTCTTGGTGGGTGCGGGCGGGTGGGTCTTGGTGGGTGTGGGGCGGGCGGGTGGGTCTTGGTGGGTGCGGGCGGGTGGGTCTTGGTGGGTGCGGGCGGGTGGGTCGGTCTTGGTGGGGGTGGGTGGGGGGTGGGTGGGGGTGGGTGGGGGGGTGGGTGGGTGGGGGTGGGTGGGGGCGGGTGGGTGGGTGCGGGTGGGTGGGTGGGTCTGTCTTGGTGGGTGCGGGTGGGTGGGTGGGTCTTGGTGGGTGCGGGGTGGGTGGTGGGTCTTGGTGGGTGCGGGTGGGTGGGTGGGTGGGTGGGTCTTGGTGGGTGGGTCTTGGTGGGTGCGGGTGGGTGGGTCTTGGTGGGTGGGTCTTGGTGGGTGCGGGTGGGTGGGTCTTGGTGGGTGCGGGTGGGTGGGCCTTGGTGTGTGCGCGTGGGTGGGCCTTGGTGTGTGCGCGTGGGTGGGTCTTGGTGGGTGCAGGTGGGTGGGCCTTGGTGTGTGCCGGTGGGTGGGTGGGTGGGCCTTGGTGTGTGCTGGTGGGTGGGTGGGTGGGCCTTGGTGTGTGCTGGTGGGTGGGTGGGCGGGTGGGCCTTGGTGTGTGCTGGTGGGTGGGTGGGCGGGTGGGCCTTGGTGTGTGCTGGTGGGTGGGTGGGCCTTGGTGTGTGCTGGTGGGTGGGTGGGCCTTGGTGTGTGCTGGTGGGTGGGTGGGTGGGCCTTGGTGTGTGCTGGTGGGTGGGTGGGTGGGCCTTGGTGTGTGCTGGTGGGTGGGTGGGTGGGCCTTGGTGTGTGCTGGTGGGTGGGTGGGTGGGCCTTGGTGTGTGCTGGTGGGTGGGTGGGTGGGCCTTGGTGTGTGCTGGTGGGTGGGTGGGTGGGCCTTGGTGTGTGCTGGTGGGTGGGTGGGTGGGTGGGTGGGTGGGCCTTGGTGTGTGCTGGTGGGTGGGTGGGTGGGTGGGTGGGCCTTGGTGTGTGCTGGTGGGTGGGTGGGTGGGCCTTGGTGTGTGCTGGTGGGTGGGTGGGTGGGCCTTGGTGTGTGCTGGTGGGTGGGTGGGTGGGCGGGCCTTGGTGTGTGCTGGTGGGTGGGTGGGTGGGCGGGCCTTGGTGTGTGCTGGTGGGTGGGTGGGTGGGCCTTGGTGTGTGCTGGTGGGTGGGTGGGTGGGCCTTGGTGTGTGCTGGTGGGTGGGTGGGCCTTGGTGTGTGCTGGTGGGTGGGTGGGTGGGTGGGTGGGCCTTGGTGTGTGCTGGTGGGTGGGTGGGTGGGTGGGCCTTGGTGTGTGCTGGTGGGTGGGTGGGTGGGCCTTGGTGTGTGCTGGTGGGTGGGTGGGCCTTGGTGTGTGCTGGTGGGTGGGTGGGCCTTGGTGTGTGCTGGTCGTTGGGTGGGTGGGCGGGCCTTGGTGTGTGCTGGTGGGTGGGTGGGTGGGCGGGCCTTGGTGTGTGCTGGTGGGTGGGTGGGTGGGTGGGCCTTGGTGTGTGCTGGTGGGTGGGTGGGTGGGCCTTGGTGTGTGCTGGTGGGTGGGTGGGTGGGCCTTGGTGTGTGCCGGTGGGTGGGTGGGCCTTGGTGTGTGCGGGTGGGTGGGTGGGTGGGCCTTGGTGTGTGCGGGTGGGTGGGTGGGTGGGCCTTGGTGTGTGCGGGTGGGTGGGCCTTGGTGTGTGCGGGTGGGTGGGTGGGTGGGCCTTGGTGTGTGCGGGTGGGTGGGTGGGTGGGCCTTGGTGTGTGCGGGTGGGTGGGTGGGTGGGCCTTGGTGTGTGCGGGTGGGCCTTGGTGTGTGTGGGCCTTGGTGTGTGCGGGTGGGCCTTGGTGTGTGCGGGTGGGTGGGTGGGCCTTGGTGTGTGCGGGTGGGTGGGTGGGTGGGTGTGGCCTTGGTGTGTGCGGGTGGGTGGGCCTTGGTGTGTGCGGGTGGGTGGGTGGGCGGGCCTTGGTGTGTGCTGGTGGGTGGGTGGGCGGGCCTTGGTGTGTGCTGGTGGGTGGGCGGGCCTTGGTGTGTGCTGGTGGGTGGGTGGGCGGGCGGGCCTTGGTGTGTGCTGGTGGGTGGGCGGGCCTTGGTGTGTGCTGGTGTGTGCTGGTGGGTGGGCGGGCCTTGGTGTGTGCTGGTGGGTGGGTGGGCGGGCCTTGGTGTGTGCTGGTGGGTGGGCGGGCCTTGGTGTGTGCTGGTGGGTGGGTGGTCCTTGGTGTGTGCTGGTGGGTGGGTGGGTGGGGCCTTGGTGTGTGCTGGTGGGTGGGTGGGCCTTGGTGTGTGCTGGTGGGTGGTGGGGGGTGGGTGGGTGGGCCTTGGTGTGTGCTGGTGGGTGGGTGGGTGGGTGGGTGGGTGGGCCTTGGTGTGTGCTGGTGGGTGGGTGGGTGGGCCTTGGTGTGTGCTGGTGGGTGGGTGGGTGGGCCTTGGTGTGTGCTGGTGGGTGGGTGGGTGGGCCTTGGTGTGTGCTGGTGGGTGGGTGGGTGGGCCTTGGTGTGTGCTGGTGGGTGGGTGGGTGGGCCTTGGTGTGTGCTGGTGGGTGGGTGGGTGGGCCTTGGTGTGTGCTGGTGGGTGGGTGGGCGGGCCTTTGTGTGTGCTGGTGGGTGGGTGGGCGGGCCTTGGTGTGTGCTGGTGGGTGGGTGGGCGGGCCTTGGTGTGTGCTGGTGGGTGGGTGGGCGGGCCTTGGTGTGTGCTGGTGGGTGGGTGGGCGGGCCTTGGTGTGTGCTGGTGGGTGGGTGGGCGGGCCTTGGTGTGTGCTGGTGGGTGGGTGGGTGGGCCTTGGTGTGTGCTGGTGGGTGGGTGGGTGGGCCTTGGTGTGTGCTGGTGGGTGGGTGGGTGGGCCTTGGTGTGTGCTGGTGGGTGGGTGGGTGGCCCTTGGTGTGTGCTGGTGGGTGGGTGGGTGGGCCTTGGTGTGTGCTGGTGGGTGGGTGGGTGGGCCTTGGTGTGTGCTGGTGGGTGGGTGGGTGGGCCTTGGTGTGTGCTGGTGGGTGGGTGTGTGGGTGGGCCTTGGTGTGTGCTGGTGGGTGGGTGTGTGGGTGGGCCTTGGTGGTGTGCTGGTGGGTGGGTGGGCCTTGGTGTGTGCTGGTGGGTGGGCCTTGGTGTGTGCTGGTGGGTGGGTGGGTGGGCCTTGGTGTGTGCTGGTGGGTGGGTGGGTGGGCCTTGGTGTGTGCTGGTGGGTGGGTGGGTGGGCCTTG
The DNA here is from genome assembly GCF_040938575.1 of Ambystoma mexicanum. Taxonomy (NCBI): domain Eukaryota; kingdom Metazoa; phylum Chordata; class Amphibia; order Caudata; family Ambystomatidae; genus Ambystoma; species Ambystoma mexicanum. The sequence goes on from NC_090928.1 coordinate 285,392,281, forward strand.
GTGTGTGCTGGTGGGTGGGTGGGCCTTGGTGTGTGCTGGTGGGTGGGTGGGTGGGCCTTGGTGTGTGCTGGTGGGTGGGTGGGTGGGCCTTGGTGTGCGCGGGTGGGTGGGCCTTGGTGTGCGCGGGTGGGTGGGTGGGTGGGCCTTGGTGTGCGCGGGTGGGTGGGTGGGTGGGCCTTGGTGTGCGCGGGTGGGTGGGTGGGTGGGCCTTGGTGTGCGCGGGTGGGTGGGTGGGCCTTGGTGTGTGCGGGTGGGTGGGTGGGCCTTGGTGTGTGCGGGTGGGTGGGTGGGTGGGCCTTGGTGTGTGCGGTGGGTGGGTGGGGCGGGCCTTGGTGTGTGCTGGTGGGTGGGCGGGCCTTGGTGTGTGCTGGTGGGTGGGTGGGCGGGCCTTGGTGTGTGCTGGTGGGTGGGCGGGCCTTGGTGTGTGCTGGTGGGTGGGCCTTGGTGTGTGCTGGTGGGTGGGTGGGCGGGCCTTGGTGTGTGCTGGTGGGTGGGTGGGCCTTGGTGTGTGCTGGTGTGTGCTGGTGGGTGGGTGGGCGGGCCTTGGTGTGTGCTGGTGGGTGGGCGGGCCTTGGTGTGTGCTGGTGGGTGGGCGGGCCTTGGTGTGTGCTGGTGGGTGGGTGGGTGGGTGGGTGGGCCTTGGTGTGTGCTGGTGGGTGGGTGGGTGGGCCTTGGTGTGTGCTGGTGGGTGGGTGGGTGGGTGGGCCTTGGTGTGTGCTGGTGGGTGGGTGGGTGGGCCTTGGTGTGTGCTGGTGGGTGGGTGGGTGGGCCTTGGTGTGTGCTGGTGGGTGGGTGGGTTACGGGCCTTGGTGTGTGCTGGTGGGTGGGTGGGTGGGTGGGTGGGCCTTGGTGTGTGCTGGTGGGTGGGTGGGTGGGTGGGTGGCCTTGGTGTGTGCTGGTGGGTGGGTGGGTGGGCCTTGGTGTGTGCTGGTGGGTGGGTGGGTGGGGCCTTGGTGGGTGGGTGGGTGGGTGGGCCTTGGTGTGTGCTGGTGGGTGGGTGGGTGGGCGGGCCTTGGTGTGTGCTGGTGGGTGGGTGGGTGGGCGGGCCTTGGTGTGTGCTGGTGGGTGGGTGGGTGGGCGGGCCTTGGTGTGTGCTGGTGGGTGGGTGGGCCTTGGTGTGTGCTGGTGTGTGCTGGTGGGTGGGCCTTGGTGTGTGTGGGTGGGTGGGTGGGCCTTGGTGTGTGTGGGTGGGTGGGTGGGCCTTGGTGTGTGCTGGTGGGTGGGTGGGCCTTGGTGTGTGCTGGTGGGTGGGTGGGTGGGCCTTGGTGTGTGCTGGTGGGTGGGCCTTGGTGTGTGCTGGTGGGTGGGTGGGTGGGCGGGCCTTGGTGTGTGCTGGTGGGTGGGTGGGTGGGCGGGCCTTGGTGTGTGCTGGTGGGTGGGTGGGTGGGTGGGCCTTGGTGTGTGCTGGTGGGTGGGTGGGTGGGTGGGCCTTGGTGTGTGCTGGTGGGTGGGTGGGTGGGTGGGCCTTGGTGTGTGTGCTGGTGGGTGGGTGGGTGGGCCTTGGTGTGTGTGCTGGTGGGTGGGTGGGTGGGCCTTGGTGTGTGTGCTGGTGGGTGGGTGGGCGGGCCTTGGTGTGTGCGGGTGGGCCTTGGTGTGTGCGGGTGGGTGGGCCTTGGTGTGTGCGGGTGGGTGGGTGGGCCTTGGTGTGTGCTGGTGGGTGGGCCTTGGTGTGTGCTGGTGGGTGGGTGGGTGGTTGGGCCTTGGTGTGTGCTGGTGGGTGGGTGGGTGGTTGGGCCTTGATGTGTGCTGGTGGGTGGGCCTTGGTGTGTGCTGGTGGGTGGGTGGGTGGGCCTTGGTGTGTGCTGGTGGGTGGGTGGGTGGGCCTTGGTGGGTGGGTGGGTGGGTGGGTGGGCCTTGGTGGGTGCTGGTGGGTGGGCCTTGGTGGGTGGTGGGTGGGTGGGCCTTGGTGGTGGGTGGGTGGGCCTTGGTGGGTGGTGGGTGGGTGGGCCTTGGTGGGTGGTGGGTGGGTGGGTGGGCCTTGGTGGGTGGTGGGTGGGTGGGTGGGTGGGTGGGTGGGTGGGCCTTGGTGGGTGGGTGGGTGGGCCTTGGTGTGTGGTGGGTGGGTGGGTGGGTGCACCTTGGTGTGTGGTGGGTGGGTGGGTGGGCCTTGGTGTGGGGTGGGTGGGTGCTTGGGTGGGCCTTGGTGTGGGGTGGGTGGGTGGGTGGGTGGGCCTTGGTGTGGGGTGGGTGGGTGGGTGGGTGGGCCTTGGTGGGTGGTGGGTGGGTGGGCCTTGGTGTGTGTGGTGGGTGGGTGGGTGGGCCTTGGTGTGTGTGGTGGGGGTGGGTGGTGGGCCTTGGTGTGTGTGGTGGGTGGGTGGGTGGGCCTTGGTGTGTGGTGGGTGGGTGGGTGGGCCTTGGTGTGTGGTGGGTGGGTGGGTGGGCGGGCCTTGGTGTGTGGTGGGTGGGCGGGCCTTGGTGTGTGGTGGGTGGGTGGGTGGGCGGGCCTTGGTGTGTGGTGGGTGGGTGTGTGGTGGGTGGGTGGGTGGGCCTTGGTGTGTGGTGGGTGGGTGGGTGGGCCTTGGTGTGTGGTGGGTGGGTGGGCCTTGGTGTGTGGTGGGTGGGTGGGTGGGTGGGCCTTGGTGTGTGGTGGGTGGGTGGGTGGGCCTTGGTGTGTGCTGGTGGGTGGGTGGCCTTGGTGTGTGCTGGTGGGTGGGCCTTGGTGTGTGCTGGTGGGTGGGCGGGCCTTGGTGTGTGCTGGTGGGTGGGCGGGCCTTGGTGTGTGCTGGTGGGTGGGCGGGTGGGTGGGCCTTGGTGTGTGCTGGTGGGTGGGCGGGTGGGTGGGCCTTGGTTTGTGCTGGTGGGTGGGTGGGCGGGCCTTGGTGTGTGCTGGTGGGTGGGTGGGCGGGCCTTGGTGTGTGCTGGTGGGTGGGTGGGCGGGCCTTGGTGTGTGCTGGTGGGTGGGCGGGCCTTGGTGTGTGCTGGTGGGTGGGTGGGCCTTGGTGTGTGCTGGTGGGTGGGTGGGCGGGCCTTGGTGTGTGCTGGTGGGTGGGTGGGCGGGCCTTGGTGTGTGCTGGTGGGTGGGTGCTTTTGGGCGGGCCTTGGTGTGTGCGGGTGGGTGGGCGGGCCTTGGTGTGTGCTGGTGGGTGGGCGGGCCTTGGTGTGTGCTGGTGGGTGGGCGGGCCTTGGTGTGTGCTGGTGGGTGGGTGGGTGGGTCTTGGTGTGTGTGGGTGGGTGGGTGGGTCTTGGTGTGTGCGGGTGGGTGGGTGGGTCTTGGTGTGTGCGGGTGGGTGGGTGGGTCTTGGTGTGTGCGGGTGGGTGGGTGGGTCTTGGTGTGTGTGCGGGTGGGTGGGTGGGTCTTGGTGTGTGTGCGGGTGGGTGGGTGGGTCTTGGTGTGTGTGCGGGTGGGTGGGTGGGTCTTGATGTGTGCGGGTGGGTCTTGGTGTGTGTGGGTGGGTGGGTCTTGGTGGGTGGGTGGTTTGTTCTTGGTGTGTGTGGGTGGGTGGGTGGGTGGGTGGGTTGGGTCTTGGTGTGTGCGGGTGGGTGGGTCTTGATGTGTGCGGGTGGGTGGGCCTTGGTGTGTGCGGGTGGGTGGGCCTTGGTGTGTGTGGGTGGGTGGGTGGGTGGGTGGGTGGGCCTTGGTGTGTGCGGGTGGGTGGGTGGGTGGGTGGGCCTTGGTGTGTGCGGGTGGGTGGGTGGGTGGGTGGGCCTTGGTGTGTGCGGGTGGGTGGGTGGGTGGGCCTTGGTGTGTGCGGGTGGGTGGGTGGGCCTTGGTGTGTGCGGGTGGGTGGGTGGGTGGGCCTTGGTGTGTGCGGGTGGGTGGGTGTGTGGGCCTTGGTGTGTGCGGGTGGGTGGGTGGGTGGGCCTTGGTGTGTGCGGGTGGGTGGGCCTTGGTGTGTGCGGGTGGGTGGGTGGGTGGGTGGGCCTTGGTGTGTGCGGGTGGGTGGGTGGGTGGGTGGGCCTTGGTGTGTGCGGGTGGGTGGGTGGGTGGGCCTTGGTGTGTGCGGGTGGGTGGGTGGGTGGGCCTTGGTGTGTGCGGGTGGGTGGGTGGGTGGGCCTTGGTGTGTGCGGGTGGGTGGGCCTTGGTGTGTGCGGGTGGGTGGGTGGGTCTTGGTGTGTGCGGGTGGGTCTTGGTGTGTGTGGGTGGGTGGGTTGTTCTTGGTGTGTGTGGGTGGGTGGGTCTTGGTGTGTGCGGGTGGGTGGGTCTTGGTGCGGGTGGGTGGGTGGGTCTTGGTGCGGGTGGGTGGGTCTTGGTGTGTGCGGGCAGGTGGGTCTTGGTGTGTGCGGGCGGGTGGGTCTTGGTGTGGGTGGGTCTTGGTGTGGGCGGGCGGGTGGGTGGGTCTTGGTGTGGGCGGGCGGGTGGGTCTTGGTGGGTGCGGGTGGGTGGGTCTTGGTGGGTGTGGGTGGGTCTTGGTGGGTGCGGGTGGGGGTGGGTGTGGGTGGGTGGGTCTTGGTGGGTCTTGGTGGGTGCGGGCGGGTCTTGGTGGGTGCGGGCGGGTGGGTCTTGGTAGGGCGGGCGGGTGGGTGGGTCTTGGTGGGTGCGGGCAGGTGGGTGGGTGGGTCTTGGTGGGTGCGGGCAGGTGGGTGGGTGGCTGGGTCTTGGTGGGTGCGGGTGGCTGGGTCTTGGTGGGTGCGGGTGGGTGGGTCTTGGGTGCGGGTGGGTGGGTCTTGGTGGGTGCGGGCGGGCGGTGGGTGGGTCTTGGTGGGTGCGGCCGGGCGGTGGGTGGGTCTTGGTGGGTGCGGGCGGGTGGGTGGGTCTTGGTGGGTGCGGGCGGGTGGGTGGGTCTTGGGGGGTGCGGGCGGGTGGTTCTTGGGGGGTGAGGGCGGGTGGGTGGGTCTTGGTGGGTGCGGGCGGGTGGGTGGGTCTGGGTGCGGGCGGGCGGGTGGGTCTGGGTGGGTGCGGGCGGGTGGGTCTGGGTGGGGGGCGGGTGGGTCTTGGTGGGTGCGGGTGGGTGGGTGGGTGGGTCTTGGTGGGTGCGGGTGGGTGGGTGGGTCTTGGTGGGTGCGGGTGGGTGGGTGGGTCTTGGTGGGTGGGTGGGTGGGTCTTGGTGGGTGTGGGCGGGTGGGTGGGTCTTGGTGGGTGCGGGTGGGTGGGTGGGTCTTGGTGGGTGCTTGGGTCTTGGTGGGTGCGGGCGGGTGGGTGGGTGGGTCTTGGTGGGTGCGGGCGGTGGGTGGGTCTTGGTGGGTGCGGGCGGGTGGGTGGGTCTTGGTGGGTGCGGGCGGGTCTTGGTGGGTGCGGGCGGGTGGGTGGGTCTTGGTGGGTGCGGGCGGGCGGGTGGGTGGGTCTTGGTGGGTGCGGGCGGGCGGGTGGGTGGGTCTTGGTGGGTGCGGGCGGGCGGGCGGGTGGGTCTTGGTGGGTGCGGGCGGGCGGGCGGGTGGGTCTTGGTGGGTGGGGGCGGGGGGGCGGGTGGGTCTTGGTGGGTGGGGGCGGGGGGGCGGGTGGGTCTTGGTGGGTGCGGGCGGGTGGGTCTTGGTGGGTGCGGGCGGGTGGGTGGGTCTTGGTGGGTGCGGGCGGGTGGGTGGGTCTTGGTGGGTGCGGGCGGGTGGGTGGGTGGGTCTTGGTGGGTGCGGGCGGGTGGGTGGGTGGGTCTTGGTGGGTGCGGGCGGGTGGGTGGGTCTTGGTGGGTGCGGGCGGGTGGGTGGGTGGGTCTTGGTGGGTGCGGGCGGGTGGGTGGGTCTTGGTGGGTGCGGGCGGGTGGGTGGGTCTTGGTGGGTGCGGGCGGGTGGGGTGGGTGGGTCTTGGTGGGTGCGGGCGGGTGGGTGGGTGGGTCTTGGTGGGTGCGGGTGGGTGGGTCTTGGTGGGTGCGGGCGGGTGGGTGGGTCTTGGTGGGTGCGGGCGGGTGGGTGGGTCTTGGTGGGTGCGGGCGGGTGGGTCTTGGTGGGTGCGGGCGGGTGGGTCTTGGTGGGTGCGGGCGGGTGGGTGGGTCTTGGTGGGTGCGGGCGGGTGGGTCTTGGTGGGTGCGGGCGGGTGGTGGGTGGGTCTTGGTGGGTGCGGGCGGGTGGGTGGGTCTTGGTGGGTGCGGGCGGGTGGGTGGGTCTTGGTGGGTGCGGGCGGGTGGGTGGGTGGGTCTTGGTGGGTGCGGGCGGGTGGGTGGGTGGGTCTTGGTGGGTGCGGGCGGGTGGGTGGGTGGGTCTTGGTGGGTGCGGGCGGGTGGGTGGGTGGGTCTTGGTGGGTGCGGGCGGGTGGGTGGGTGGGTCTTGGTGGGTGCGGGCGGGTGGGTGGGTCTTGGTGGGTGCGGGCGGGTGGGTGGGTGGGTCTTGGTGGGTGCGGGCGGGTGGGTGGGTGGGTCTTGGTGGGTGCGGGCGGGTGGGTGGGTGGGTCTTGGTGGGTGCGGGCGGGTGGGTGGGTGGGTCTTGGTGGGTGCGGGCGGGTGGGTGGGTGGGTCTTGGTGGGTGCGGGCGGGTGGGTGGGTCTTGGTGGGTGCGGGCGGGTGGGTGGGTCTTGGTGGGTGCGGGCGGGTGGGTGGGTCTTGGTGGGTGCGGGCGGGTGGGTCTTGGTGGGTGCGGGCGGGTGGGTGCGGGTGGGTGTGGGCGGGTGGGTGGGTCTTGGTGGGTGTGGGCGGGTGGGTGGGTCTTGGTGGGTGTGGGCGGGTGGGTGGGTCTTGGTGGGTGCGGGCGGGTGGGTCTTGGTGGGTGCGGGTGGGTGGGTCTTGGTGGGTGCGGGCGGGTGGGTGGGTGGGTCTTGGTGGGTGCGGGTGGGTGGGTCTTGGTGGGTGCGGGCGGGTGGGTGGGTGGGTCTTGGTGGGTGCGGGCGGGTGGGTGGGTCTTGGTGGGTGCGGGCGGGTGGGTGGGTGGGTCTTGGTGGGTGCGGGCGGGTGGGTGGGTGGGTCTTGGTGGGTGCGGGCGGGCGGGTGGGTGGGTCTTGGTGGGTGCGGGCGGGTGGGTGGGTCTTGGTGGGTGCGGGCGGGTGGGTGGGTGGGTCTTGGTGGGTGCGGGCGGGTGGGTGGGTGGGTCTTGGTGGGTGCGGGTGGGTGGGTCTTGGTGGGTGCGGGCGGGCGGATCTTGGTGGGTGCGGGCGGGTGGGTGGGTCTTGGTGGGTGCGGGTGGGTGGGTGGGTCTTGGTGGGTGCGGGCGGGTGGGTGGGCCTTGGTGGGTGCGGGCGGTGGGTGGGTGGGTCTTGGTGGGTGCGGGTGGGTGGGTCTTGGTGGGTGGGGGCGGGTGGGTGCGGGCGGGTCTTGGTGGGTGTGGGCGGGTGGGTGGGTCTTGGTGGGTGTGGGCGGGTGGGTGGGTCTTGGTGGGTGCGGGCGGGCGGGTGGGTCTTGGTGGGTGCGGGCGGGTGGGTCTTGGTGGGTGCGGGCGGGCGGGTGGGCGGGTCTTGGTGGGTGCGGGGGTGGGCCTTGGGGTGTGCGGGTGGGTGGGTGGGTGGGCCTTGGGGTGTGTGCGGGTGGGTGGGTGGGTGGGTGGGCCTTGGGGGTGTGTGGGTGGGTGGGCCTTGGTGTGTGCGGGTGGGTGGGTGGGCCTTGGTGTGTGCGGGTGGGTGGGTGGGTGGGTGGGCCTTGGTGTGTGCGGGTGGGTGGGTGGGTGGGCCTTGGTGTGTGCGGGTGGGTGGGTGGGTGGGCCTTGGTGTGTGCGGGTGGGTGGGTGGGTGGGCCTTGGTGTGTGCGGGTGGGTGGGTGGGCCTTGGTGTGTGCGGGTGGGTGGGTGGGCCTTGGTGTGTGCGGGTGGGTGGGTGGGTGGGCCTTGGTGTGTGCGGGTGGGTGGGTGGGCGGGCCTTGGGGTGTGCGGGTGGGTGGGTGGGCGGGCCTTGGGGTGTGCGGGTGGGTGGGTGGGCGGGCCTTGGGGTGTGCGGGTGGGTGGGTGGGCGGGCGGGCCTTGGGGTGTGCGGGTGGGTGGGTGGGCGGGCGGGCCTTGGGGTGTGCGGGTGGGTGGGTGGGCGGGCCTTGGGGTGTGCGGGTGGGTGGGTGGGCGGGCCTTGGTGTGTGCGGGTGGGTGGGTGGGCGGGCCTTGGTGTGTGCGGGTGGGTGGGTGGGCGGGCCTTGGTGTGTGCGGGTGGGTGGGTGGGTGGGCTTGGTGTGTGCGGGTGGGTGGGTGGGCCTTGGTGTGTGCGGGTGGGTGGGTGGGTGGGCCTTGGTGTGTGCGGGTGGGTGGGTGGGTGGGCCTTGGTGTGTGCGGGTGGGTGGGTGGGTGGGCCTTGGTGTGTGCGGGTGGGTGGGCCTTGGTGTGTGCGGGTGGGTGGGCCTTGGTGTGTGCGGGTGGGTGGGTGGGTGGGCCTTGGTGTGTGCGGGTGGGTGGGTGGGTGGGCGGGCCTTGGTGTGTGCGGGTGGGTGGGTGGGTGGGCGGGCCTTGGTGTGTGCGGGTGGGTGGGTGGGTGGGCGGGCCTTGGTGTGTGCGGGTGGGTGGGTGGGTGGGCGGGCCTTGGTGTGTGCGGGTGGGTGGGTGGTCGGGCCTTGGTGTGTGCGGGTGGGTGGGTGGGTGGGCGGGCCTTGGTGTGTGCGGGTGGGTGGGTGGGTGGGCGGGCCTTGGTGTGTGCGGGTGGGTGGGTGGGTGGGCGGGCCTTGGTGTGTGCGGGTGGGTGGGCGGGCCTTGGTGTGTGCGGGTGGGTGGGCGGGCCTTGGTGTGTGCGGGTGGGTGGGCGGGCCTTGGTGTGTGCGGGTGGGTGGGTGGGCGGGCCTTGGTGTGTGCGGGTGGGTGGGTGGGCGGGCCTTGGTGTGTGCGGGTGGGTGGGTGGGTGGGTGGGCCTTGGTGTGTGCGGGTGGGTGGGTGGGCCTTGGTGTGTGCGGGTGGGTGGGTGGGTGGGCCTTGGTGTGTGCGGGTGGGTGGGTGGGTGGGCCTTGGTGTGTGCGGGTGGGTGGGTGGGTGGGCCTTGGTGTGTGCGGGTGGGTGGGTGGGTGGGCCTTGGTGTGTGCGGGTGGGTGGGTGGGTGGGCCTTGGTGTGTGCGGGTGGGTGGGTGGGTGGGCCTTGGTGTGTGCGGGTGGGTGGGTGGGTGGGCCTTGGTGTGTGCGGGTGGGTGGGTGGGTGGGCCTTGGTGTGTGCGGGTGGGTGGGTGGGTGGGCCTTGGTGTGTGCGGGTGGGTGGGTGGGTGGGCCTTGGTGTGTGCGGGTGGGTGGGTGGGTGGGTGGGCCTTGGTGTGTGCGGGTGGGTGGGTGGGTGGGTGGGCCTTGGTGTGTGCGGGTGGGTGGGTGGGTGGGCCTTGGTGTGTGCGGGTGGGTGGGTGGGTGGGCCTTGGTGTGTGCGGGTGGGTGGGTGGGTGGGCCTTGGTGTGTGCGGGTGGGTGGGTGGGTGGGCCTTGGTGTGTGCGGGTGGGTGGGTGGGTGGGCCTTGGTGTGTGCGGGTGGGTGGGTGGGTGGGCCTTGGTGTGTGCGGGTGGGTGGGTGGGTGGGCCTTGGTGTGTGCGGGTGGGTGGGTGGGTGGGCCTTGGTGTGTGCGGGTGGGTGGGTGGGTGGGCCTTGGTGTGTGCGGGTGGGTGGGTGGGTGGGCCTTGGTGTGTGCGGGTGGGTGGGTGGGTGGGCCTTGGTGTGTGCGGGTGGGTGGGTGGGTGGGCCTTGGTGTGTGCGGGTGGGTGGGCCTTGGTGTGTGCGGGTGGGTGGGCCTTGGTGTGTGCGTGTGTGCGGGTGGGTGGGCCTTGGTGTGTGCGGGTGGGCGGGTGGGTGGGTGGGCGGGCCTTGGTGTGTGCGGGTGGGTGGGTGGGCGGGCCTTGGTGTGTGCGGGTGGGTGGGTGGGTGGGCCTTGGTGTGTGCGGGTGGGTGGGCCTTGGTGTGTGCGGGTGGGTGGGCCTTGGTGTGTGCGGGTGGGTGGGCCTTGGTGTGTGCGGGTGGGTGGGTGGGTGGGCCTTGGTGTGTGCGGGTGGGTGGGTGGGTGGGCCTTGGTGTGTGCGGGTGGGTGGGTGGGTGGGCCTTGGTGTGTGCGGGTGGGTGGGTGGGTGGGCCTTGGTGTGTGCGGGTGGGTGGGTGGGTGGGCCTTGGTGTGTGCGGGTGGGTGGGTGGGTGGGCCTTGGTGTGTGCGGGTGGGTGGGTGGGTGGGCCTTGGTGTGTGCGGGTGGGTGGGTGGGTGGGCCTTGGTGTGTGCGGGTGGGTGGGCCTTGGTGTGGGCGGGTGGGTGGGCCTTGGTGTGTGCGGGTGGGTGGGTGGGTGGGCCTTGGTGTGTGCGGGTGGGTGGGTGGGTGGGCCTTGGTGTGTGCGGGTGGGTGGGTGGGTGGGCCTTGGTGTGTGCGGGTGGGTGGGTGGGTGGGCCTTGGTGTGTGCGGGTGGGTGGGTGGGTGGGCCTTGGTGTGTGCGGGTGGGTGGGTGGGTGGGCCTTGGTGTGTGCGGGTGGGTGGGCCTTGGTGTGTGCGGGTGTGTGCGGGTGGGCCTTGGTGTGTGCGGGTGGGGGTGGGTCTGGGGGGCGGGTGGTGGGTCTTGGTGGGTGCGGGCGGGTGGGTGGGTGGGTCTTGGTGGGTGCGGGTGGGTGGGTGGGTCTTGGTGGGTGCGGGCGGGTGGGTGGGTGGGTCTTGGTGGGTGCGGGCGGGTGGGCGGGTCTTGGTGGGTGCGGGCGGGTGGGCGGGTGGGTGGGTCTTGGTGGGTGCGGGCGGGTGGGCGGGTGGGTGGGTCTTGGTGTGGGCGGGCGGGTGGGTCTTGGTGGGTGCGGGCGGGTGGGCGGGTGGGTGGGTCTTGGTGGGTGCGGGCGGGTGGGCGGGTGGGTGGGTCTTGGTGGGTGCGGGCGGGTGGGTGCGGGCGGGTCTTGGTGGGTGCGGGCGGGTGGGTGGGTCTTGGTGGGTGCGGGCGGGTGGGCGGGTCTTGGTGGGTGCGGGCGGATCTTGGTGGGTGCGGGCGGGGGCGGGCGGGTCTTGGTGGGTGCGGGGGTGGGCCTTGGGGTGTGCGGGTGGGCCTTGGTGTGTGCGGGTGGGTGGGTGGGTGGGCCTTGGTGCGTGCGGGTGGGTGGGTGGGTGGGCCTTGGTGCGTGCGGGTGGGTGGGTGGGCGGGCCTTGGTGCGTGCGGGTGGGTGGGTGGGTGGGTGGGCCTTGGTGCGTGCGGGGGTGGCCTTGGTGCGTGCGGGTGGGTGGGTTGGGTGGGTGGGCCTTGGTGCGTGCGGGTGGGTGGGTGGGTGGGCCTTGGTGCGGTGCGGGGTGGGTGGGTGGGTGGGCCTTGGTGCGTGCGGGTGGGTGGGTGGGTGGGCCTTGGTGCGTGCGGGTGGGTGGGTGGGTGGGCCTTGGTGGCCGTGGGTGGGTGGGTGGGTGGGCCTTGGTGCGTGCGGGTGGGTGGGTGGGTGGGCCTTGGGTGCGGGTGGGTGGGTGGGTGGGCCTTGGTGCGTGCGGGTGTGGGTGGGTGGGTGGGCCTTGGTGCGTGCGGGTGGGTGGGTGGGTGGGCCTTGGTGCGTGCGGGTGGGTGGGTGGGTGGGCCTTGGTGCGTGCGGGTGGGTGGGTGGGTGGGCCTTGGTGCGTGCGGGTGGGTGGGGTGGGTGGGCCTTGGTGCGTGCGGGTGGGTGGGTGGGTGGGCCTTGGTGCGTGCGGGTGGGTGGGTGGGTGGGCCTTGGTGCGTGCGGGTGGGTGGGTGGGTGGGCCTTGGTGCGTGCGGGTGGGTGGGTGGGTGGGCCTTGGTGCGTGCGGGTGGGTGGGTGGGTGGGCCTTGGTGCGTGCGGGTGGGTGGGTGGGTGGGCCTTGGTGTGTGCGGGTGGGTGGGTGGGTGGGCCTTGGTGCGTGCGGGTGGGTGGGTGGGTGGGCCTTGGTGTGTGCGGGTGGTGGGTGGGTGGGTGGGCCTTGGTGTGTGCGGGTGGGTGGGTGGGTGGGCCTTGGTGCGTGCGGGTGGGTGGGTGGGTGGGGTGGCCTTGGTGTGTGCGGGTGGGTGGGTGGGTGGGTGGGCCTTGGTGTGTGCGGGTGGGTGGGTGGGTGGGTGGGCCTTGGTGTGTGCGGGTGGGTGGGTGGGTGGGTGGGCCTTGGTGTGTGCGGGTGGGTGGGTGGGGTGGGTGGGCCTTGGTGTGTGCGGGTGGGTGGGTGGGTGGGTGGGCCTTGGTGTGTGCGGGTGGGTGGGTGGGTGGGTGGGCCTTGGTGTGTGCGGGTGGGTGGGTGGGTGGGTGGGCCTTGGTGTGTGCGGGTGGGTGGGTGGGTGGGTGGGCCTTGGTGTGTGCGGGTGGGTGGGTGGGTGGGTGGTGGGCCTTGGTGTGTGCGGGTGGGTGGGTGGGTGGGTGGGCCTTGGTGTGTGCGGGTGGGTGGGTGGGTGGGTGGGCCTTGGTGTGTGCGGGTGGGTGGGTGGGTGGGGGTGGGCCTTGGTGTGTGCGGGTGGGTGGGTGGGTGGGTGGGCCTTGGTGTGTGCGGGTGGGTGGGTGGGTGGGTGGGCCTTGGTGTGTGCGGGTGGGTGGGTGGGTGGGTGGGCCTTGGTGTGTGCGGGTGGGTGGGGGTGGGTGGGCCTTGGTGTGTGCGGGTGGGTGGGTGGGTGGGTGGGCCTTGGTGTGTGCGGGTGGGTGGGTGGGGTGGGTGGGCCTTGGTGTGTGCGGGTGGGTGGGTGGGGTGGGTGGGCCTTGGTGTGTGCGGGTGGGTGGGTGGGTGGGTGGGCCTTGGTGTGTGCGGGTGGGGGGTGGTGGCTTGTGTGTGTTGTGGTGGGTGTGGTGGGCCTTGGTGTGTGCGGGTGGGTGGGTGGGTGGGTGGGCCTTGGTGTGTGCGGGTGGGTGGGTGGGTGGGCCTTGGTGTGTGCGGGTGGGTGGGTGGGTGGGTGGGCCTTGGTGTGTGCGGGTGGGTGGGTGGGTGGGCCTTGGTGTGTGCGGGTGGGTGGGTGGGTGGTGGGCCTTGGTGTGTGCGGGTGGGTGGGTGGGTGGGTGGGCCTTGGTGTGTGCGGGTGGGTGGGTGGGTGGGTGGGCCTTGGTGTGTGCGGTGGGTGGGTGGGTGGGTGGGCCTTGGTGTGTGCGGGTGGGTGGGTGGGTGGGTGGGCCTTGGTGTGTGCGGTGGTGGGTGGTGGGTGGTGGGGGCCTTGGTGTGTGGGTGGGCGTGGTGGTGGGTGGGTGGGTGGGCCTTGGTGTGTGCGGGTGGGTGGTTTGGGGGGTGGTGGCCGGTGGGCCTTGGTGTGTGCGGGTGGGTGGGTGGTGGGTGGGTGGGTGGGGTGGGCCTTGGTGTGTGCGGGTGGGTGGGTGGGTGGGTGGGCCTTGGTGTGTGCGGGTGGGTGGGTGGGTGGGTGGGCCTTGGTGTGTGCGGGTGGGTGGGTGGGTGGGCCTTGGTGTGTGCGGGTGGGTGGGTGGGTGGGCCTTGGTGTGTGCGGGTGGGTGGGTGGGTGGGTGGGCCTTGGTGTGTGCGGGTGTGGTGGGTGGGTGGGTGGGCCTTGGTGTGTGCGGGTGGGTGGGTGGGTGGGCCTTGGTGTGTGCGGTGGGTGGGTGGGTGGGTGGGCCTTGGTGTGTGCGGTGGGTGGGTGGGTGGGTGGGTGGTGTGCCTTGGTGTGTGCGGGTGGGTGGGTGGGTGGTGGGCCTTGGTGTGTGGGTGCGTGGTGGTGGGTGGGTGGGTGGGCCTTGGTGTGTGTGCGGGTGGGTGGGTGGACACTGTGGGCCTTGGTGTGTGCGGGTGGGTGGGTGGGTGGGGTGGGCCTTGGTGTGTGCGGGTGGGTGGGTGGGTGGGTGGGCCTTGGTGTGTGCGGGTGGGTGGGTGGGTGGGCCTTGGTGTGTGCGGGTGGGTGGGTGGGTGTGGTGTGTGCGGGTGGGTGGGTGGGTGGGTGGGCCTTGGTGTGTGCGGGTGGGTGGGTGGGTGGGTGGGCCTTGGTGTGTGCGGGTGGGTGGGTGGGTGGGTGGGCCTTGGTGTGTGCGGGTGGGTGGGTGGGTGGGTGGGCGGGCCTTGGTGTGTGCGGGTGGGTGGGTGGGTGGGTGGGCCGTGCGGGTGGGTGGGTGGGTGGGCCTTGGTGTGTGCGGGTGGGTGGGTGGGTGGGTGGGCCTTGGTGTGTGCGGGTGGGTGGGTGGGTGGGTGGATGGGCCTTGGTGTGTGCGGGTGGGTGGGTGGGTGGGTGGATGGGCCTTGGTGTGTGCGGGTGGGTGGGTGGGTGGGTGGATGGGCCTTGGTGTGTGCGGGTGGGTGGGTGGGTGGGCCTTGGTGTGTGCGGGTGGGTGGGTGGGTGGGCCTTGGTGTGTGCGGGTGGGTGGGTGGGTGGGCCTTGGTGTGTGCGGGTGGGTGGGTGGGTGGGCCTTGGTGTGTGCGGGTGGGTGGGTGGGTGGGCCTTGGTGTGTGCGGGTGGGTGGGTGGGTGGGCCTTGGTGTGTGCGGGTGGGTGGGTGGGTGGGCCTTGGTGTGTGCGGGTGGGTGGGTGGGTGGGCCTTGGTGTGTGCGGGTGGGTGGGTGGGCCTTGGTGTGTGCGGGTGGGTGGGTGGGCCTTGGTGTGTGCGGGTGGGCCTTGGTGTGTGCGGGTGGGTGGGTGGGTGGGCCTTGGTGTGTGCGGGTGGGTGGGTGGGTGGGCCTTGGTGTGTGCGGGTGGGTGGGTGGGTGGGCCTTGGTGTGTGCGGGTGGGTGGGTGGGTGGGCCTTGGTGTGTGCGGGTGGGTGGGTGGGTGGGCCTTGGTGTGTGCGGGTGGGTGGGTGGGCCTTGGTGTGTGCGGGTGGGTGGGTGGGCCTTGGTGTGTGCGGGTGGGTGGGTGGGTGGGCCTTGGTGTGTGCGGGTGGGTGGGTGGGTGGGCCTTGGTGTGTGCGGGTGGGTGGGTGGGTGGGCCTTGGTGTGTGCTGGGCCTTGGTGTGTGCGGGTGGGTGGGTGGGTGGGCCTTGGTGTGTGCGGGTGGGTGGGTGGGTGGGCCTTGGTGTGTGCGGGTGGGTGGGTGGGTGGGCCTTGGTGTGTGCGGGTGGGTGGGTGGGTGGGCCTTGGTGTGTGCGGGTGGGTGGGTGGGCCTTGGGGTGGGTGGGTGGGCGGGCCTTGGTGTGTGCGGGTGGGTGGGCGGGCCTTGGTGTGTGCGGGTGGGTGGGCGGGCCTTGGTGTGTGCTGGTGGGTGGGTGGGCGGGCCTTGGTGTGTGCTGGTGGGTGGGTGGGCGGGCCTTGGTGTGTGCTGGTGGGTGGGTGGGTGGTCCTTGGTGTGTGCTGGTGGGTGGGCCTTGGTGTGTGCTGGTGGGCGGGCGGGCCTTGGTGTGTGCTGGTGGGTGGGCGGGCCTTGGTGTGTGCTGGTGTGTGCTGGTGGGTGGGTGGGCGGGCCTTGGTGTGTGCTGGTGGGTGGGTGGGCGGGCCTTGGTGTGTGCTGGTGGGTGGGTGGGCGGGCCTTGGTGTGTGCTGGTGGGTGGGCGGGCCTTGGTGTGTGCTGGTGGGTGGGCGGGCCTTGGTGTGTGCTGGTGGGTGGGTGGTCCTTGGTGTGTGCTGGTATGGTCCTTGGTGTGTGCTGGTGGGTGGGTGGGTGGGCCTTGGTGTGTGGTGGGTGGGCCTTGGTGTGTGCTGGTGGGTGGGTGGGTGGGTGGGCCTTGGTGTGTGCTGGTGGGTGGGTGGGTGGGCCTTGGTGTGTGCTGGTGGGTGGGTGGGCGGGTGGGCCTTGGTGTGTGCTGGTGGGTGGGTGGGCGGGCGGGTGGGCCTTGGTGTGCTGGTGGGTGGGCGGGCCTTGGTGTGTGCTGGTGGGTGGGCGGGCCTTGGTGTGTGCTGGTGGGTGGGTGGGTGGGTGGGCCTTGGTGTGTGCTGGTGGGTGGGTGGGTGGGTGGGCCTTGGTGTGTGCTGGTGGGTGGGTGGGCGGGTGGGCCTTGGTGTGCTGGTGGGTGGGCGGGCCTTGGTGTGTGCTGGTGGGTGGGCGGGCCTTGGTGTGTGCTGGTGGGTGGGCGGGCCTTGGTGTGTGCGGGTGGGTGTGTGGGCGGGTGGGTGGGCCTTGGTGTGTGCGGGTGGGTGGGTGGGTGGGCCTTGGTGTGTGCGGGTGGGTGGGTGGGTGGGCCTTGGTGTGTGCGGGTGGGTGGGTGGGTGGGCCTTGGTGTGTGCGGGTGGGTGGGTGGGTGGGCCTTGGTGTGTGCGGGTGGGTGGGTGGGTGGGCCTTGGTGTGTGCGGGTGGGTGGGTGGGCGGGTGGGCCTTGGTGTGTGCGGGTGGGCGGGTGGGTGGGTGGGCCTTGGTGTGTGCTGGTTGGGCCTTGGTGGGTGGGTGGGTGGGCCTTGGTGTGTGCTGGTGGGTGGGTGGGTGGGCCTTGGTGTGTGCTGGTGGGTGGGTGGGTGGGTGGGTGGGCCTTGGTGTGTGCTGGTGGGTGGGTGGGTGGGTGGGCCTTGGTGTGTGCTGGTGGGTGGGTGGGTGGGCCTTGGTGTGTGCTGGTGGGTGGGTGGGCCTTGGTGTGCGCTGGTGGGTGGGTGGGTGGGTGGGCCTTGGTGTGCGCTGGTGGGTGGGCCTTGGTGTGCGCTGGTGGGTGGGTGGGTGGGCCTTGGTGTGCGCTGGTGGGTGGGTGGGTGGGCCTTGGTGTGCGCTGGTGGGTGGGTGGGTGGGCCTTGGTGTGCGCTGGTGGGTGGGTGGGTGGGCCTTGGTGTGCGCTGGTGGGTGGGTGGGTGGGCCTTGGTGTGTGCGGGTGGGTGGGTGGGTGGGTGGGCCTTGGTGTGTGCGGGTGGGTGGGTGGGTGGGCCTTGGTGTGTGCGGGTGGGTGGGTGGGTGGGCCTTGGTGTGTGCGGGTGGGTGGGTGGGTGGGCCTTGGTGTGTGCGGGTGGGTGGGTGGGTGGGCCTTGGTGTGTGCGGGTGGGTGGGTGGGTGGGCCTTGGTGTGTGCGGGTGGGTGGGTGGGTGGGCCTTGGTGTGTGCTGGTGGGTGGGCCTTGGTGTGTGCTGGTGGGTGGGTGGGCGGGCCTTGGTGTGTGCTGGTGTGTGCGGGTGGGTGGGCGGGCCTTGGTGTGTGCTGGTGGGTGGGTGGGCCTTGGTGTGTGCTGGTGGGTGGGTGGGTGGGCCTTGGTGTGTGCTGGTGGGTGGGTGGGTGGGCCTTGGTGTGTGCTGGTGGGTGGGTGGGTGGGCCTTGGTGTGTGCTGGTGGGTGGGTGGGTGGGCCTTGGTGTGTGCTGGTGGGTGGGTGGGTGGGCCTTGGTGTGTGCTGGTGGGTGGGTGGGTGGGCCTTGGTGTGTGCACGGGCCTTGGTGTGTGCTGGTGTGTGCGGGTGGGTGGGTGCGCCTTGGTGTGTGCTGGTGTGTGCGGGTGGGTGGGTGGGCCTTGGTGTGTGCGGGTGTGTGCGGGTGGGTGGGTGGGCCTTGGTGTGTGCGGGTGTGTGCGGGTGTGTGCGGGTGGGTGGGTGGGCCTTGGTGTGTGTGGGTGGGTGGGTGGGCCTTGGTGTGTGCGGGTGGGTGGGTGGGTGGGCCTTGGTGTGTGCTGGTGGGTGGGTGGGTGGGCCTTGGTGGGTGGGTGGGTGGGCCTTGGTGTGTGTGCTGGTGGGTGGGTGGGTGGGCCTTGGTGTGTGCTGGTGGGTGGGTGGGTGGGCCTTGGTGTGTGCTGGTGGGTGGGTGGGTGGGCCTTGGTGTGTGCTGGTGGGTGGGTGGGTGGGTGGGCCTTGGTGTGTGCTGGTGGGTGGGTGGGTGGGTGGGCCTTGGTGTGTGCTGGTGGGTGGGTGGGTGGGCCTTGGTGTGTGCTGGTGGGTGGGTGGGTGGGCCTTGGTGGGTGGGTGGGTGGGTGGGCCTTGGTGTGTGCTGGTGGGTGGGTGGGTGGGCCTTGGTGTGTGCTGGTGGGTGGGTGGGCCTTGGTGTGTGCTGGTGGGTGGGTGTGTGCTGGTGGGTGGGTGGGTGGGTGGGCCTTGGTGTGTGCTGGTGGGTGGGTGGGTGGGTGGGTGGGCCTTGGTGTGTGCTGGTGGGTGGGTGGGTGGGCCTTGGTGTGTGCTGGTGGGTGGGTGGGTGGGTGGGCCTTGGTGTGTGCTGGTGGGTGGGTGGGTGGGTGGGCCTTGGTGTGTGCTGGTGGGTGGGTGGGTGGGCCTTGGTGTGTGCTGGTGGGTGGGTGGGTCTTGGTGTGTGCTGGTGGGTGGGTGTTTGTGATTGGGTGTGTTGGTGGGTGGGTGTTTGTGTTTAAATGAACCCTCACGCCCTCCTAAAATCCTTTGGCTAGACATTCGTGTTTTTCCCCCTTTTAATCATAATATGGTGGCCTATAAGAATCTGTCCACTTGGCGGTTTCTGACAATCCATCTTAACACGTTTTCTCTATAATAGGGTGACTTTAGAGGCCTCCCTTCGGGCTGGGGCTAGAATCCATCTTCTGCAAGATCCCGATTTGGAGTTTTGTGACTGCAACTCCTGTACTAAACCGTCTCTGGTGAAACTTTCTGGTCCCTCTTGGTGTCTTCTTTGGGTCCAAACTGCCTTCAGAGCCCTGTGTGCAGATCCATCACTTACCAACAAGATAATATCAGTGTAGCGTTTCCTATGGGGTCACAGACATAAGACAGACTTTCAGGGTGTGGGGGAAGTGAGTTTCAAATGCGTTTTCCTTCCAGAAAAGTCCACTTCAACTGTGTGAATCAATGGCCGTGTGAGAACAGTTTGTGTTCTTCGCCATATTCAGCAATGTTATTTTAAATATGTAGGTGCCTTAAGGGTTTGAAATGATTTCTGTGAGCTACTTGGCTCCTTGCAGGTTGCCTAGATGTGGCGGGATATCTTGACACCAAGTGATACCAGAAGCAACTTGAAAAAAGGGATTCAATCAGAGCATCAATTACAGACAAGGGGGTGGTTAGCTATATTTATTCCAGGCAACAACCTTGAAATGGCCTCAAGTATAAACATATTGTTTGAACAAAATACAGTACAACAATTATTAAGATAAACAGTGTTGCATATTGGATTATGCAATCAAACATACAAATGTATATACAGCCATACAATCAAAAGAAATCCAAAACAGAAGATCACCTAACATTCAGAAAATTACTAAAAGCATGACTCTTCAACTCACCAAGCTAAACGGAAAACTGAGAAAAAACACAACACAAGAAAAACGCCCCAAAACAACCTAAATCTGATGAACCCTGGATACCCACGGAAACAAGCCACTAAAGCAGGCCAAGCTAGAAGCCCTACCAAACCAACATCAACACCGAAGAGAAGAGCACAGAACGGCTTCATTACTAACCCTACTAACGATTTTTCAACTACCTGCATACCCACCCTAAAATACCAAAACAAAACGCACCTCTCCAAGAGCAGAAAACTGAAGCCGCCACAAACCACACAAACACTTCAACCCAGTGTAAACCAAATGAACTATATAAAAAAAGAAAAAACACCCCATGCAGCCTCATATACCAAACCATTACCGACCAAAAACAAACCCAGCACAGAGTGATTGTTTTTTCAGAACTGAAGCTACTAGCAGCACATCAAAGCTCCCCTGCGCTCTCCGTCTAGATCTCACCAACTAACCCTCTCCAACCCCCTTTTCCTTTTCAGATCTGCCAGAGCGCCTGGAAACAATGAAAATGGCAGTGGTATACCGTAACATCAAACTAACAGTCCTTAATAGATTAGTAACTGAATAATCATGAATACAGTAAGGATCACTAAAGTGCAAATGTAGGGACTACAAGTTGTGAACGAGTCAGCTCACAAAATTAAAACGGACTTAAGGACAACTCATTTTTATAACCATACTGACTTTGCGGACACTTAATCAGCAAAAGAACAATAAGGAGTGATGGCAAATTGATGGATATAAAATGTTCTCAGCCATTTTTGCATGGATTACTGCTGGCAAATGTTTTCCTTGTAGTCGCTGCTGGGTGTGTTCAGGATTAGAAAGATCCTCACTGGAAGACCTAACATCAGAAGACCTAACATCAGAACCCTGCCCTCCCAAGGAGTTTTTCATCAACATTTTTTCCTACAATTCTTTTTTATAATTCACCTTTATGCAATTATCTGAAGCTGAAAATTCTTAAATAGAAGGGGTCATCGATCACTAGTGACCATGCTGGGGTCTAGGGACACCTGTGTTAGGGAGGCAATGCCCACATCTAGACGAGAGAGGGGGGACCCTTAGAGAGCTAATTGTCTACAAAAATAATAAAAACCCTTGAACAGTCTTCGAGAGTTTGTGTGTACTTGAGGTCAAATGAGACACCAGGCAATGGTGACATTCACACTAGGGCCATTAAGCGCTTTAGAAAAGATATTTCATAAATAAAACATCAGATGCAGCACAAACCAAAACCATTTCAGTCAGGAAATTAAAACCCTTCTAGTGCAGGACTCTGCCACAGAAGGATTACAAAAATAAAAGAAATACAAACATTGAGGAATGAGGTACACATTGGGGCTTTGCGGGGATTGGTATAATGAAAATACTGTGCAAACAAGGTATTAACTTACTCAAACCTCGGAGGGAAAGTCTAACAGTGCTTCAAGGTGAACTAGGTTCAGAAGAGTGGAAGAAAAAAACCAGCCGGACTAAGGAATGGCAGTTAACCTGTGCAGTGAATGCATCATGAGAAACAGGCAAGTTGACTGAATGCTTTATACTTTCGTTATAAAGTACAGAATAAATAAAAAAATATACAAAAAAAAACTTCATATGCACAGTAACAGACTTCTTTACATTCAGAATTGAAACAGGAGAAGCAAGAAGATATGCCAAACGCATAATGAAACTGAGAAAACCTACTTAATCTTCTCCATATACTCTGGAGTGTTCTGATTAGTCATATTCGAAGGACTGATGTGCAGTTTAAAGTCTGGTCCAAAATATTCAAAGTAGTCATTGTAGGGTAACTCTGAAACAAGAAAGAAAACACAAACTTAAAAATAGATCACTCTATGCCCTTTATAATCTGGGGTTATCATTCTTATGGATCAGGGACTATTTCAAATGACAATGCATTACTTACCGTAAAAGCATTTCTGATGGTTGTATCTGCTTAGATTCACATGCTGTGCATAGGTCCGACATCCAGTGGTCACTGCGGAGTATTGTATTTTGTTTTTCGTAGTCGAAAAGGGGACGTCGACAAGGCGTGTCTGTAACACTATCCCTATAGTGACGTGCGTTGTACCCACAATCCCTCACGCGTCGAGGTCCCTCTGTTTGTATTTTTCTGCCCTGAGGGAGCCTTCTAGACGTGAGTGAGTACAGAAAAGAGAGAAATATAGAAAAGAATGTCTATGTTCCTTCCATCCGAGCGGGGAGGAAGGGTGGGCGCATGTGAATCTAAGCAGATACAACCATCAGAAATGCTTTTACGGTAAGTAATGCATTGTCTTCTGATGTTTGTTAATCTGCTTAGAATCACATGCTGTGCATAGACTAGCGAGCAGTACGCGGAGTTGGCGGTGGGTTATGAGAAGGAACATTAGAGAAAAGATGTCTTAATACTGCCTGTCCCACCTGGGAGTCAGATCTAGAGTGTGCATCTAGACAGTGTTTTGTAAAGGTGTGCACAGAACTCCAGGTAGCCGCTTTGCAGATGGACTCAAGGGGAACATTTGCAATGAACGCTATGGAAGCCCCAGTGCCTCGAGTGGAATGTGCTCTTGGCTTGAAGGGTAGTTCTCTCTTAGCAAGAGTGTAACAGAGAGTGATGCATTGAACAATCCATCTAGATATAGTGGACTTTGAAACTGCATCTCCTTCTCTTCCTGCTGCCAGAGAGACAAAACTGATTAGTCTTTCTCAGTGGTCTGGTTCTTTCCATGTAGAACATGACAGCTCTGCGTACATCTAGTGTATGCAGACTTTTTACTCCCAAGCTGGAAGGGTTTTGAAAGAAAGTTGGTAGTTCTATTGACTGGTTTACATGAAATTTCGAGATGAATTTTGGTGCAAACCTTGGGTGTGTGCGTAGAACCACCTTATCCTTGTGAACTGTTACGAAGGGGTCTAGTACAGAAAGAGCCTGTAGTTCACTTACTCTCCTAATGGAGGTGATAGCTATTAGGAAAGCAGTCTTAAGAGTGAGGTCTTTAAGAGTTGCCTTGTGCATGGGTTCGAAAGGAGGGCCCATGAGTCTAGAAAGTACCACATTTAAGTCCCATCCGGGAGCTGGGTTAGCTATCTGAGGGTGTATTCTCTTTACCCCCTCCATGAAGGCCTTGATAACTGGTATCTTCCACCACGACACTTTAAGTTGGGAAGTGGTGTATGCAGAAAGTGCCGCTAGGTGGACTTTAATGGAATTGAACACTAGACCTAAATCCAGTAAATGGGCCAAGTACAGAACAATGTTAGTGGGAGAGCAGTCAACCGGGTTGATGCTCTTACCTCTACACCAGATGACAAATCTTTTCCACTTGCTATAATAATTAGGTTTTCTGGCTTCCCTGAGGATGTCCATACATCTCTGTGAGAGTTGTAAATGTCCAATTTCTATGATCTCAGGAGCCAGGCTGCTAAGTTCATGGTCTGAGGGCGTGGATGCAGTGTCCTGCCCTTGTCCTGTGACAGCATGTTGTACGGGCAGGGAAGTTTCACTGGGGGAGATAAGAACATCTCCATCAAGTGAGCGAACCATGGCTGCCGGGCCCACATTGGGGCCACTAGTATCATGGTAACCTGCTCCTGGTGCATCTTGTGCACCACTTTGTTGAAAAGGGGAGTCGGGGGAAAGGCGTAAACAAATTTCCCTGACCATTGAATCGACAGACCGTTCCCCTTGGACTGGTTCTGGGGGTACCTGGAGGTGTAACTTTGGCATTGTGAGTTCTCCAGAGTTGCGAACAGGTCTATTTCCGGGAATCCCCATTGCGTGAAGACGTCTAAGACGATGTCTTCGTGCAATTGCCATTCGTACTCTTCGGGCAGGGGGAAGTCTCTGCTGAGTTTGTCTGCTAGCAGATTGAGTTCCCCTGGTACATGTTGTGATAGTAGGAACATGTTGTGTTTGAGAGCCCACTTCCATATATTCTGGGACAGCTTGGACAGTCCTGGAGAGTGAGTGCCCCCTTGCTTGTTGAGGTAGTACATGGCTGTGGTGCTGTCTGTGAGGACCATCACTGTCTTTCCTTGTAAGTGTTCCTGAAAGGCTTTCAGTGCTTTGAACACCGCTAGTAGTTCCAGCAGGTTTATATGCTTGGATGCTAAGCTCGGGGTCCACACTCCGTGAGCAGTCTGATGGGATAGGTGAGCCCCCCATCCTGTAAGGGATGCGTCCGTGGTAAGAGTGGCTTCCACTGTGGGTGTGGCAAAAGTTTTCCCTAAAAACAGGTTTTCTTTTGTCCACCACCGTAGCGAGAGAACCAAGGCCTGCGAGACCACCACTAGATCGTCCCATTGTCCGCTGGCCTGACACCACTGGCTGTAGAGCCACTCTTGCATTGGGCGCATGCGCGCGTGAGGTACCAAATAAATACATGACGCCATCATCCCTAGCAAGCGCATTGCTTTGCGTACCGTCACCTCTCGACCTGCCACATAATAGGGGATCTGAAACAGCATGTTTTGGACCCTTTCGTTGGAGGGGAAGACGAGGCCGTCCTTTGTTCGAATTAGAGCCCCTAGGAATTGTTTGATTTGGCTGGGGTCTAAGCTGGACTTCTTTTCGTTGATGGAGAAGCCCAGTTGGGACAAAAGGTCTACGGTCTTTTGGGTATTGGAGAAGCATGTTTCGTAAGAATCCCCTGTTTTGAGCCAGTCGTCGAGGTAAGGGTATACCGGGATGGATAACCTGCGCAGGTGGGCCGCTGCCAGTACTTTCGTGAATACCCTTGGTGCAGATGCTATCCCGAAGGGTAGTACTCTGAACTGGTAGTGTTTGTTCTCTATCTTGAACCTGAGGTATTTTCTGTGCGCTGGCAACATTAAAATATGAAAGTATGCATCTTTCATGTCTAGTGTTGTCATGTAATCCCCCTGTGATAACAGTAGGATTACTTCCTGCAAGGTCACCATACGAAACTTTTGGGGTTTGACAAACTTGTTCGCAGGGCGCATGGTTAAATCCTTTTTGGGTACAAGGAAGTACACTGAATAAATGCCTTCTGTTACCTGAGATAGGGGGACAGCCTCTATAGCTTCTTTTTTCAGTAGCTCTTCTACTTCTTGAAGAAGAATAGTGAGGTGTTCCGGTGTCATGCGTCGGTTCCGTGGGGGTCTGTACTTCGGGGAACCGTTGAATTCGATGCAGTATCCGTGGGCTATGGTGGATAATACCCAGCGGTCTGATGTTATTCCCTCCCATGCTGAAAGGAACGATGTTAGCCGGCCCCCGACCGGTGATGCATGGGAGGGGACCCGAATCTTCGGGTCATTTGTTGGTATTGGGCGTGGAACCTTTGGGGCTGGAGCCGCGACCTCTTCCTTTGCCACGACGTTGGCCTCTTTGACTGAACTGGGTGCTTTGGTTAGAGGGCCAGTTGGTAGCAGAGTAAAATTGCTGTTGGTTTTGCTGCTGGCGTTGGCCACGAAAGGAGCGTCTATTGCCATAGCTGCATCTGTTAGGGGGCCTAGAAATTTGGTCAAGAGTCTTGATGGTATCAAACTCTTTCTTCGCATGTTCTAGGGCCTCATCAACTGCTTTCCCAAACAGATGTGTTTGTTCTATGGGCTTATTTATCAGGGAAGCCTGGGTTTCCGGCTTAAATCCCGAATTGCGCAGCCAGACATGGCGTTTGAGAAGTATTCCCTGAACCAGGGAACGGCCAGCCGTCTCTGCGGCATCTAAGGAGTTCTTTACGATGCCCTGGTTTACAAGAGTTCCCTCTGAGATTATAGCTAGCAGGCGTGAACGCAAGGGTTCTGGTGCGTCCTCTGCTTCGCTGCGCAGCTTGCTCCACTGTGCATCTGCGTAGCTAGCTAGTAGGGAATTGTTATTTGCAATCCTAGTTGAGAAGGCGGCGGAGGTCGTGATTCTCTTCCCAAGTGCATAGAGCTTCTTGCCCTCTTTGTCAGGTGGTGCCTCACTAGTGGATAGTGGTACCCCCGCTCTTTTTCTTGTATTAGTAACTACAAGGGAGTCCGGAATAGAATGTCCTCTGATGTACAAAGGGTCAGAGGACGAAGGGCTGAAGAGCTTTTCTATCCGAGGGTTGACCCCTCTGACTAAGGCCGGATTGGAAAGGGAAGGAGTTATTCTTCTCCTTATAGAAGCCAGGAGCGGAATAGACTGACTAACCGGGGCTTTTTCTTTAATAACTTTTTCTACAAAGTCTGTCAGGAAGAGTCTCCCCTGTGTCTATTTCAAAATGCGCTGCTGCCTTGCGCAATAGTGCATTAAGTGAAGGTTGGTCATCTATGGGGGAGGTGTTTCCAATAGGTGAATCCTTGGGAGGAGAAGGGTGAAAGACATCAGGGTCTGAGTGCACTGATGGGGATTGCCATGGCTGCACTGATGGGGATTGCCAGGGCTGCGAGGTAGCTGTATCTTCTTCAAAAGCTCCTGCACTAGTGTAAGGATCTTCTTCAAACCCCTCTTCCTCATGTTCTTCCTGTCCACCCAAACACTCCTCATCTTCCTGGAGGTATTGCTCCTCTTCAGTGAGTTCATATGCGTCTGTAGAAGGGGGATACAGCCTAGGAATCTTGACCCTAGGGTCATCCTGGGTCCATTCTCTTGGTCTTTTGGGTGTGGGTGGGTTTTGGCTACCCAAAAACCTTTCCATTTTCTCCATACAAGAATGGAGTCTTTCAAGGGTCTCATGGGGGACCCCTGAATAGTCTAGAGGGGGGAAATCAGTGTCTTCACCTTCAAAACGCTTAGAACGCTCCCACAACGTCGAAGAAAGGTTTCCGTCGCCCTCTGAAAAGCCCTCCGGTAGTTCAGAAGTGCCCTTAGATGAAGGGGGCAGTTCCTGGCTACTCTTGCGCTTTTTCGGCATTTCCATAGCTTTTTGTGCGATATTCGACGTTTGTTTCGTCGTCCGCTTACGTTTGTCTTCGGAAACAATTCTCGCCAGGCTCTCGACAACGAGTTTGTCAGTAGAGGGCTCTGGTGTCGACGTTGCCTGCGTTACGCGTTGTTCCTCGCCGGCCGCTCTATGGAGCGTTACGTCGGATGATTTTGAGGTAGCGCCCGTGTTTGATGAAAGCCCAATCGCTGGTCGCGGCTGCGTTTGCGGGTGGGGGTGGGGCTTGAGACCCTTACGGTCTCAGGTAGACGCCGGAGTGCCCTGCGTCCCCTTCGGCCCTGATGGATCCTTCGTCTTCAACGAAGAAGAGCCGTGGGTTGTGTGCTTAGGCCTATGGGGTCTATGTGCGTCCTTGTCGCCGGGGTGTTCATCCCCATAAGCAGGGCGTGAGCCGAGCCCGTCGGGGCCGGGGACGGACGTCGAGGAGCGCGAGCGCTCCTTCTGGGGGTTAATGACTTCCGAAACGGACGTCGAGTTATAACCCTCCTCGTCACTTTCTGTAACAGCGGCGGCGGGTGAGGAAACTGACTTCGACATAGCGTAGTCCGCCCACCTCTTAACTTTTCGTTCTTTAAGAGTTCTTGGTTTCAAGAGCTTACAGGCCGCGCAGCTGTCCTCCTTATGATCGAGGGGCAAGCAACGATTACAGAGCTTGTGTTTATCCTTCCAAGTGTATTTGCCCCTACAACGTGGGCAAAACTTAAAAGGTGTCCTCTCCATAGCTGAGGCAATAATAACTGGTGATAACAACCCCAAGGGAAAGATAGGGGAGAAAGAAAGACATTCTCAAAGAGAAGATAAAAGTTCGAACCCCCACTCTCCCTACTGTATGTTGGCCGGCGAGGCCAGGCCACGTGTTCGGCAGCGCCGAAGGATCTCCTCCGCCTCTTCCCCTCCGTCGAAAACTTGCTCGGCGGAGAAACAGCTTCACAGTAACGTCGAGGGGAGGGATGTTTAACAATATAATAAGTATAATTAAGGACCGAGGTCCGTAGTAAGTATTTGCAATGTCTCTAGGAGCTCCGCGTAAGGCGACCAGAAGCTGGGCGGAAAAAAACAATCTGAGGGACCTCGACGCGTGAGGGATTGTGGGTACAACGCACGTCACTATAGGGATAGTGTTACAGACACGCCTTGTCGACGTCCCCTTTTCGACTACGAAAAACAAAATGCAATACTACGCAGTGACCACTGGATGTCGGACCTATGCACAGCATGTGATTCTAAGCAGATTAACAAACATCAGAAAAATGTTTACTGGTGACGTATGGATCTGCGAAAAAAATGGCAGGTGGGGTGGGACAGTGTGGTAGAGGAAGAGGCTTCAGCTAAGTCTCTAGTGTTGCCAAGTGCACACCAAAAATACTAGTGTCCTGAGTGCAGTATGGATCTATGCGATTTGGGATGGTGACACTTGGTATATATTTCACCCATTGGGGAACCCAATATTTGTTAGACGACACTGGAAAAGTCACTGGTGTGGGGCATGGGGAGGGACAATGTACTGAAGAGATATAGCAGAGTGCACAGTTAGCTCAGATGTTCTTTGCCAAGCTGAACAGGGTGGGGATATGATATGGCATTTATAACGCACCTATGCACCGGTGGTTCAAGGCGCGATGAGGCAAGGGAGGGGGAAATGGAGGGAAGTCGGAGACAACAATCCTACTAGGCCAGGTGACATTGAGATCGCTCAAGTACAGTTGAGGGGGCAAGGCGAAAAGTGCAGGGGGAAAGGGGAGGGGCAGTGCAGTACATAGGATAACAGTAAAATAAATAAAGACAAATAAAAGGACAGCCAGCTGGTGGCAAGTGCAAGAGTGCCGACATCTAGTAGGGGCTGTAGGGATACAGAAACAGTCCCTGAGTGCAAGGTTGCCAAGGGGGGCAGTACAGATGTGCAACTGGCAGGGAGGGGACCTGGGCCCGAGATCAGAGGGTAGCCAGGTAACCAGTGGAATTTCAGATTCAGCCAGGAGATCAGCAGGGGAGAGGAGGAGAGAAAGCAGAAGCAAAGAGGAAGGGCTTGAGGTGCTTCCAGAGATGGTTCTCCTCAAGTTTCAGAGGGGCAGGGAGGCTGTTCCAGAGGGAAGCCACAGCAGAAGAAAGATCTAGCACCAACTCGCTGCTTGGAGAAGCAACTAACCCTGAGGGAGTTGGAGGCAGATGAACGAAGAGCTCGAGAAGGAAGATATTTAGGAAGAGAGAGTTGAAGGTATTGAGGTCCCAGGTCTTAGAAGGCCTTGTGGAAAATGCAGAGGGTTTTGAACTTAATCTTCACTGCCACTGGGAGCCAGTGCAGAGATTTCAGTCCTGGAGTGATACAATCCCTGGGCTTGAGGCCAAGGACATGTCTCGTAGTCCTGTTTTGGATGTGTTGCAGAGGGTGGAGAGTAGAGGCAGGCAGATTTAGAAAGAGGCTGTTGCAGTAGTCCAGCCTAGAGAGAACCAGAGATCTGGAGACACTAATCTTCTGGGGGAAGGAGAGGAAGGGAAGAATACATCTGAGGAGGTCCAGCTTGTAGATTTACTTCGAGATGTCAGATGTGAGGAGAGAAGGACAGTGTGGTGTTGAAGATGACCCGAGGGGTTTAGCCTCACAGGTGGAAGGACAAGAGGCCGGCCAGAGAGTGACAGGGATGTTACTATACCATAAAGCTGCAGTATATTATAAGGATCTGCGTGTGTGGTGTAAGGCGTTCAGTAGGGTGAATTTATCTGTTGGGGACGGGAGGTAGTAGATTAAGAAACATTTGAGGAATACTGTTATTTGAGTTCAGGTTAGACTGAACCCAGAGAGTTTGTCCTTTGCTGGGCTGAGACCAGAGATCCTGCCGTCTTGTTCTCCAATAGGGAGGTGTTCTTACCCCTTTGGGTTCCATTTTATGTGACAGTGGATTAAGTAAGTGAAAAACATTGGGGAGATTGACCTGATTAAATCCAATCTCCAAGATATCTTCAAATTAAGCACCAAGTGCAGGTGTATTTTCTCTTGGTTTGTGAGGCTGATGTTCTGGTCGGTATTGGGTAAAGTTCATAATGGCCATCATGTCAGCAATCAATATCATTTTAAAGGCGTCACTAAAAACTCCTTGAAAGAAACTTCTGTTTTTTGTTTACTTTAAATATGTGTAGGGAGGAGGGGAGTGCCAAGAATACCATGTTTTATACCCTGCACTAATGTTACGAACCAATGAATGAAACAATCAATATGTACCCTCCTTCGCATTAAAATTATTTTTTGCTGACAATTTCTCCCTAGGTAAACCACCAGAAACAGATGCCGTGGTGTTTTTACAAGGAACAGGAATTCTCAAATGTGCATACTTATGTTTTACCAGGTGGGCTTTGGGGATAATTGGGGGTCCTGTAAAGTAGGGTCACCCTAATATCGGTCAATGTGGACTGAACTGAAAAATGCAGGATACAGAGGTTGCCTTAAATTTTTACTAATTATCACCAATGTTATTAGGCACAAATGGCAAGTGCGGTGTACATAAATATTTTTAATAACGTTCATCATATTTCTCAAGAGTTGGTGTCCAATTCCAGATGCACACCATAAAAACAATAAGCAACAAGAACTTAACAACCAACATTCCGGCCCACACTGCTTCAGGACCATAGAAGAACCAAATCAGCCCCCTTAGCAATATGGAAAAGCCTAAAGATAAATAGCAGATAATATCACTTCTGCCCTTATTTTTCTAGACATCTCTTCAGCCTTTGACGACACTCGCCCAGCTTTTATCAAAAAGAAGCAGGGCCAGGTAACAGAGCGATATTACAGTTGACTTGGTTTCTTGCAGACTGAACTGAAACCCTCTGGCTACTTTATCGATCAAATCCACCCAATATCACTTTTGAGGTTACTCAAACAATTCTATAGCACAGATTTGTCAACATCTGCATGAGATTCATCATGATGCAACTAATCTGACCATGCATACATTTTCAAAATCACAACCAACAATGGCCAGACCTCACAAGATGTCTCAGAAGGAAATGGTGGAGGACTAGAAACATTCTGAAGTTCGGCCCAACCCAAACATAAATCTTTACCTGTCATACAACACTGACACCATAAATGATCTAATGGCATACATCAAAACGAGATGGAGAGAAAAAAAAAAACACGAAACTGGCCAATGGCCTAGGAATCCAGATTGAGTCAACAACTAACCTTGGGACCACAAACCAATGGCATGTTCAAAACATCTATCATGTGCACTTAATAAGATGCCTCATTCCCAGTCTCGCCTTTATACACAGGACCCTCAAAGTTCTATCCCTCATCTATGAAGAAACAATGGGGTTAACAGCACATCCCGTAGCATTCATGAACATCTACCAAAACACAGGATTCAAAGGCAGGTGCAAGAATGAAAGTAAGGCTCAAACCTTAATGCATGAGATTTACTTGCATCCCTACTCAATGAATCAAGTTTCACTGCATTTATTTACACGTTTACTGTAAAATGCAGGGTGGGGGGAGGGAGCACCCACCACCTTTCTATATACCCAACCCCTATCCTCCATCTACAGATTTGCAGTAAAAACAGTAACATAAATGTGGCAAAACGGGTCATGCGAGATAGGATGTGATAAAAGTGGTAATTTCCTCTCAAACAAGGAGACCACGCTGTGCATGCAATCCAAACTCTCTGCTGGCTGTGTGAGGAGTCCGAAAATAAAGCCAGACATAAAGTTGTCATGTTTTTAGTTAAAGACGTTTATTAAATAGAAATGGGTTGGGAAAAATGCCTCTGGCCCTATTCTAAGGAGGATCTTTATTGTACAGCAGGTTGAAAGGCTACACTTGCGCAGTAGGGTACTCAACATATAGTTCATTCATTCACATCAGGTAATCAGGTTTCATCAAGTAACATCAAAGAGCTAGGAAGATCATTGGAGAGACCACTGGCTCCCACCACCCAGGCTACATCTTCATCAACTGCCTGGGTCAGAACTCGCACCACACAACATTCTTCTCAGACACAGGGATTCCATGCAGACATTCTCTACTGCCATCATCACTCACCTTAATCGTGCATAAAGGGACACGACCAGATATAACACCTCGCTCGCTTTGGTTTACCATATTAAGTACAGAAAAATGAGCAACATTCAACCAACTCTCACACCACCTCTAAAACTGAATTATTTTCTCACCCGGAGACAGAGGAACCCAACCAGGCGTAACTAACTTGCTACAGAATTCCTGCCACAAATGAATATCTAGGCTGCCACCCTAGAGAAGTAACCTGCCCCTCCATGGGCTACCAATCTGTGTTCCTACACGAGCAGTAACAAAGTACCTTCCATCCATATCTGACACTGATGGACCTGCCACTCCGGAGCACTACCTTGCCCTTGAGTGGGCTGGCACGCTGGCCCTTCTGTGCCATCGAAATACTGAGCTCACTTGCGGAGACAACACACGCACACGCACACGCACACGCACACGCACACACACACACGGAGTAAGCCGGATCAGAGCAGCCACAGGTGAAATACTACCTCACTGCGCACAAACTACTTACAACCAATCTTAATTTGCTGGCCAGGCAACATCCAGGCTAGCCAACCTGAACTGCCTGTCCATTCCTAGATTTAAATTATCCAAGATTGGAAGCTTCCCTGTCAAAGCGGCCTAACTCTGGAACTCTCTGCCTCCTTCACTACGAGAAGACCAAACCTACCAGAATTTACGATCCAATACTATCACATGGCTAAAATCCTCTGACCAGTAAACATTGGCGGTTGCAACCCCCACCTGACCCTATGTCTTTGTTACTAAGATGTAATATAGCACTGCCTGCTTGTGATCCTATGGAAGAACTGTAATTATCGTATTGTTTGCAATATTTGTAAATCATCTCTAGCTCATCTAGTCTTCATCAACCTGTGCATGTTACTAACCAATCCTGTGCATTCTCTGCATCACTGTAATTAAGCTTTTCGCATTCTTGTAACTGCTGCACCCCGATACCCCTGGGTCTGGTGCGCATTACAAACAATAAAACAAACATTTAGATCCATCAAAACTCCCATGGCAGATGTAATGGATTTAAAACACGGCACACTCCAGCCAGGGACTCTTTCCACCGACAATGAATGCGGCGCACAACAAAAACGCTTTTTATCTTTATTCATCCCCGAATTCTACTTTGAGAAGGCACCCAACCCGTCTCACACCCACTTTAGCAAATACCCTGTGCCGCAATGGACTATGAACCAGGCCGGTGTGAAACAATGAAATATTTATAATTTTTTATAATTCAAAGAAAATCAAGCAAATTAAAATTTAGGACAGCAGTCACCACTACTGTGGCTATACAATGCAAAAATCCTACAACACAATTCATTCAAACTCCTATCATCATCTACATACACCTTTAATAGAAAGCAGAAGCAAAATTACTTTTCTTCAAAATGACAGACGGCACAAAGGTTATGCACTCCCCCCTGCAACACTTCCCCCAAACACCTAATCACGAAATTATTTGTGGATGGAAAGTAGTGGCAAGGAGTCAGTATAAAGAGGGGAAAATCGATTTTTAACTTCAAACCACCACCCCAGGATGGGAGGCCAGAAACAAATTGAAAAAATTCAAAAAGGAGCAAAATGGCATACTCAGATTATACTGGTTACCTGTATATTAGTTTACAATTGCAGTGGGAAAGCTAAGACAGAAATTTGTGTGGCTGTACAAGAGACAAGGAAGCTTATAGACTACTTAACAGGGCACCACAGCAACGTGACACAGGTATTAAAATCGATTTTGGGAGGAAAACAATGCAGAAGAAACATACAGCAGAATTTCCATTTCTTATTTTACAAAGGCTTTAAAATGACAAGCAGCTGAGAAAAGGGGTTTAGCTGTCAAAATTGGAAATAGTTTTTTTGGACGAGAAACAAAGGCACATAACAGACAGGATTCTGCAGGAACGGGAATTTTCTTAATGGGATTACGTTTTGGGTTTTTATGGGAAAAGTGCAAATTGGAATTGAGAGAAAAGCAAAATCACATGCACATTCGGCTTTTGTTATAGTACACTATTTCTGTTGAGACTATATTTTAATGGCTATACTTAGCAAAAACATTCAGCAAAATTGTTACTTTCGAAAGGCAACAATAATTAACGTGAATTTTCAATTGGGAAACTAATTTAGTTACTTCATATAATACCAGGGACTTACACAAGATAACTGGAAGAATTATCATAAGGAATACGCTAGCAGACAGACTAAGATTCTTCTATGGAAAAGGTGAACAGATGATACTAGCAATTTGGGATTTGAATAGGCGATGCAGGATTCAAAAGAGAGGGGTATGCAATATGGGACTTTTAATGGGATTTTCTGTAGGATGCAAAATTACAAGAGCGGCATAGGCTGTTTTTGGGACTGGGAGAGGTGAGCTTGAGTTTGGGACTTTGAACAGTCAGTGAGGTCTGGGGACAGCAGGGCCAAAGGATTTGTCACTGGGACAGCGGGGTCAAGAGAGCTGGTCACTGAGACAGTTGGGCTCTCCTGGAAAGGGGGGGGGGAAATCAGCTGGACAAGGTCTGGTCACTGTGGACAGTGTGATGGTCCGCTGCCTTTCCTCCTTTCTCCCTGAATTTTTTGGTATGCTTGATCTGTAAGGGTGGTTCTGCCTGGATCTGGATCAGCTGCCTCTGTATCGGTTTTTGAATCTGGATAGTGGAATGCATCTCTGCTTTCCTTGATCTTGGGGTCTGGTTTTCAGTTGCTTGTCCTTAGGGTTTACCTGTCTCCTGCTTATATAGTCAAAGTGACATCAGAACATTTTACAAGCTGGGCGAAAGTACTCTGGATTTACCCCTCGACTGGGATAGGCCAGGCTACCGGTGTTCCCTCCGCCCTTTGGGCCGATTGGTTCGGGGGAAAGGACATAATTTTATGTGTGTGCATTTATGACTTCCTTTGTTTCCCCAGTGTTACTTTTTACAAAAATAAGCTATGGAGCAAAACTTCAAATCCATCCTAGTCACCATCATAAGAAACAGATACGCAGATTCCATATTTCACAGGCAATCTGACAGTCTGATCGCCAACTCTGTGTGATGTTGCATCGCCCTTTGGCACAATTTCGTCATTTTTAAGCGAAACATATTTAAAATTCTGCAAATGGCTAGACATATGCCCATAACCATTTTGCATATTTTCACCAAATTTTATATCGGTATCATTTATACTTCAACCAGAAATGCATTTACCTGCCATTCCAGTTCCCCAGGTGCTAGCAACGTACACTGGGTCTGATTTTGCTCATTTAAAAATCCCACTAAATACTGTCATAATATAGATTTAGTGCTCATTTAGGGTGCTGAAACAAATGTCTTAATGTACAATAGTTCTTTTAAATTCAATGGACTGGATTAGCCACAAATGTCTGCGGTCCTACCATCCCCACAGCCAAATTGTCTTCCACTGGGTCAGTTTGAACAAAGGGTTTCCATGACACCCTTTGAAGCCAAGCAGTTGGGCTGGGCAGGAGTGTCAAAGGAAATCACACCTCTTGTGAAAATGCTAGTTCCTCTTGGGTCCTTTGTTCCTTTTGGTAGGGATGCCGGCCAGTCTAAAGAGGCTGCAAACTCCCACACTTTGGCCCTTTCATATGCCCATGGGGGGGTTGGTTCACTTGAGGTAATTATTTTCCCATGGAAGGCAGTGCACCTTTGACGCAAGTGCTTGGGCCAAACCTGTTCTGCTGGTTTCAAAGTTTTTTTCCCCCTTTCTTTCAACAGAAACCAAGTTTTTTTGGGCAAAAATATAAGGTATATATTTTAGGTAGCCATGTCACTGCAAACCCCCCACATGTGCAATACTGTTTTTATGCAAGCAACACTGTAATTTGTCGGTTCATTTTTAAACAGCATTTTCCTGATTGTCAGAAGAGCAAATTTACATGCATGTTGATTTCAGTTAATTTTGAGTTTACCAATGCGGTTTCTGCAGCACACAGTTTGTTAATTAACCTTCTGGAGTGCTTTTACAGAG
Source organism: Ambystoma mexicanum (assembly GCF_040938575.1). Lineage (NCBI taxonomy): Eukaryota > Metazoa > Chordata > Amphibia > Caudata > Ambystomatidae > Ambystoma > Ambystoma mexicanum. The sequence continues at coordinate 285,426,858 of NC_090928.1, forward strand.
AAGGTCAGTTTCTGGACACAGAGATATACTGCCAAGCATTTCTTTGAAATTGACACGAGAAAAAGAAACAGCGTTCAGTCTTTCATTTCCTGCAGTTTCTGCGTGATGGTTGAGAGAAAAAGAAAACACAAGCCATGTTTCAATGGAAGACCAAATTCTTTGCCTTTCAAGTGATTTCCCAGTACATCAGCTGTTCTGGAAATGTATTGCCTCCCTTCTTGGTAATCAGCAGAAGTAAAGCATGCCAGGGTGGGTTTCCATGAAGGGCACAACTTTGTGATGTTTCAAAATGAAATCAAGAGCAAATTGCAAAGCCATCTTGGATGTCATGTGTGCAGCTTTGGTATTCAGAGAACAGAACAGCAAATTTAGTGCAGTTCTGCATGTTGGTCATTTTAAGATGATTGTAATGGAGGTAAAACAATGCAGAGCATTTCTTTTGGTGGCACTCGCGTTTACTGCCCGCCACCCATATGCGCCATGAAAAGAAAAGCGCTACAGTTGTTCCGCATTATATTTTCGATGCAGATTTTGTTTGAAGGGGATTTCTGCAAGGGCCTTAAATGTGCCTCACAATGTGAAAAGAGTCACTAGAGATCGAACTGCGCACACAGGACCCAGATGATGGGGTGGCACGGTTGATCTTAGTCCAATTAAAGAATTATTTAAAAATCAACACAACTGAATTCTTCAAACCTACAAAAGTCAAGAAACACCTTAAAATTCATAACTCACAAGTTGGCATGTAGGCGTCCCCAACCAAACCAAAACAACTCTCAAACTGGCATGTAGAAAGTGTCCTTCCCACACCCAGTCAACGCACATACACGTAACCACCGAGTCCTCCTTTGACATCAGTGTGCAGCTGGTATTATAACCAAAATTCCAGACTTCAACCAGGTAAAAAAATCTTCGCTTAAGTGTGCAACTCGGAGAGTGCAGATGACTTAGTCACTCCAACCACTCAACAATGCAACACAACTCTAGATTACAAACCACACATTCAACAACACACCACGTATAGCAATAACATTGCTAAACTCTGAATTGCATAGTTCAAAACATCCACACAGCATACCTCTCAACAGCTTCCACTTCAATGCCGATACAGGTACACACATGTTCATAAAATTGTATGCCATAGGCTACAACAACTCAAAACTAACCTGCTAAAACAATTAGCACTGTTGCGCTAAACACTCGCACAGCATTTTAGTTCTCAGATCATTAGCACACCAAGACGCAAATTATGCATCACTTCTATAACGATCAGTCCCAGAACCCGATTCCTCTTGAAATTCCTCAAAGGGTTAACAACCCAAAAACACTACAAACACACCCATGTGCATGTGCGCTCACAAGTAAAACTGTACACAAACCCCCCACCACAGACACTGCATACAGAGCTGAACACTAACGCAATAATAAGCATTAGACATAGTCACAATATGGTAACTGCAGCTTTGGAGCTGCAGCACATTAGCTGGAGGCAGAAAGTATTTAGTTACTTGAGCTCCCAAAAATCAGAGTAAGGTCAAACGTGCCATTGTAGGTTCATGACTATGCACCCTTGGGCACAACCAGTGCACATCTACATAGACTCCATTGACAGCACTCCGGCTTGGTGCGTGATATGTACTGCCATGCACAGATGATGCTTATGCTGTAGGGTACTTCACATGTAGTTTATTCATTCACAGCAGGTAATCAGGTTTCATCAGGTTACATGAAGGAGCTAGGAAGATCACCCACCCAGGCTACATCTTCATCAACTTCCTGGCTCAGAACTCGCACCACACAACATTCTTCTCAGACACACAGGGATTCCAGGATTCCACGCTCGACAATCCCTACTGACATCACTCACCTTGAACATGCATACAGGGACAGGACCAGACATAACAATCTTCCATACATAGAAACCAAAAACCAAGGATCTGTCTGTCAGGATGTCAGTAACTGAAAAGTTGTCCTTGTGTCCAAAACATCCTTCCCTGACCCTCACACTACAAACAAAACAAAGGGGTGCAAGGAAATGTCTTGATGTTGGAAAAAGGGTTCAAAATGAAAAGTATATGAATGACTTCAACAAAAGTGTTCTTAGCTCCAGAGGGTGGTCCCCTTCCGCTCAATTCTTAGTTGGGATGGCAAAAATAATGTCTCTATGGTTAACAGTTCCTCTGTGCCCTCACTAGACTCAAAGTTCTTGTTTAAACAATGAGCTCTTTTAACAATCTTTCTGTAGTGTTTATTGTAACATAGATCACCTGGTATACAACCCTGCCAGGAATCTTTATATAATTTCAGCTGCCTGGTCATCTCGCCTGCCAGGACTTACGATTTCACAGTTCTTTGGCTATATGATAAAAGCATATACCGTAAGGTGCTTGGTATATCGGTCTATGGCAGTGATCCCCAACGTGTAGCTTGGGAGCAGCATGTTGCTCATGGCACCATTAACTGTTGTTCGCAAGTTGCTCTGGGCCATGGTGTGGAGACCTGGTGGAGACCAGGAGGTGATGAAGCGATGAGATGTCAGTAGCAAATATAGCCAGGACCGAGTCCCGGACTGTGCACAAAAGTTGGCAAACAAGCCTGTTGTGGTTCCAGCTGGCTTATTTTTAAACATGCAAGATGTGTGCTTGTTGCCACCATGCAAAAAAAAAAATGGTAAACGTTCTTACTTATTATAGCAGTGTCATTGTTAAAACCATGTCCTCTTCAGATACTTTGGCCAGCTGACTGACAAATGTTTAAAATAAGGGCATTTCTGATGGTTGTATCTGCTTAGATTCACATGCTGTGCATAGGTCCGACATCCAGTGGTCACTGCGGAGTATTGCATTTTGTTTTTCGTAGTCGAAAAGGGGACGTCGACAAGGCGTGTCTGTAACACTATCCCTATAGTGACGTGCGGTGTACCCACAATCCCTCACGCGTCGAGGTCCCTCTATTTTTTCTGCCCTGAGGGAGCCTTCTAGACGTGAGTGAGTACAGAAAAGAGAGAAATATAGAAAAGGATGTCTATGTTCCTTCCATCCGAGCGGGGAGGAAGGGTGGGCGCATGTGAATCTAAGCAGATACAACCATCAGAAATGCTTTTACGGTAAGTAATGCATTGTCTTCTGATGTTTGTTAATCTGCTTAGAATCACATGCTGTGCATAGACTAGCGAGCAGTCCCCGGAGTTGGAGGTGGGTTGTGAGAAGGAACAGTAGAGCAAAGGTGTCTTAATACTGCTTGTCCCACCTGGGAATCAGCTCTAGAGTGGGCATCTAGACAGTAATGTTTTGTAAAGGTGTGTACAGAACTCCAGGTTGCCGCTTTGCAGATGGACTCAAGGGGAACATTTGCAATGAATGCTATGGATGCCCCAGTGCCACGAGTAGAGTGTGCTCTTGGCTTGAAGGGTAGTTCTCTCTTAGCAAGAATATAACAGAGTGATGCATTGAACAATCCATCTAGATATAGTGGACTTTGATACTGCATCTCCTTCTCTTCCTGCTGCCACCGAGACAAAGAACTGATTAGTCTTTCTCAGTGGTCTAGTTCTTTCCATATAAAACATGACAGCTCTGCACACATCAAGTGTATGCAGGCTCTTTTCTCCTAGATTTGAAGGATTTTGAAAGAACGTTGGTAGTTCTATTGACTGGTTGACATGGAATTTCGAGATGAATTTCGGTGCAAACCTTCTGTGTGCGTAGAACCACCTTATCTCTGTGAACCGTTACAAAGGGGTCTAGAACAGAAAGAGCCTGTAGTTCACTTACTCTCCTAATGGAGGTGATAGCCATTAGAAAAGCAGTCTTAAGAGTGAGGTCTTTAAGAGTTGCCTTGTGCAAGTTCCAGCCGGGAGCTGGGTTTGCTATTGGAGGGTGTATCCTTTTTACCCCTTCCATGAAGGCTTTGATTACTGGGACTTTCCACCATGACACTGAGTTGGGAAGTGGTGTATGCAGAAAGTGCCGCTAGGTGGACTTTAATAGAATTGAATACCAGACCTGAATCCAGCAAATGGGTCGGGTACAGAACAATTTGTGTGGGAGAGCAGTCAACGGGGTTGATGCTTCTTCCTCTACACCAGATGACAAATCTCTCCCATTTGCTAGAATAACAGTGACGAGTGTTAGGTTTTCTAGCTTCCCTGAGGATGTCCATGCACCTTTGTGGAAGTTGTAAATGTCCAAATTCTATGATCTCAGGAGCCAGGCTGCTAAGTTCAAGGTTTGAGGGCATGGATGCAGTGTCCTGCCCTTGTCCTGTGACAGCATGTTGTACGGGCATGGCAGTTTCACTGGTGGAGACAGACATCCACATAGGGGCCACTAGTATCATGGTGGCTTGTTCCCGGTGCATCTTGTGCACAATCTTGTTGAGAAGGGGAGTCGGGAGGGGGGGGCGGGGGGGGAGCGTAAACAAATTTCCCTGACCATGGAATCGATAGACCGTTCCCCTTGGACTGGTTCTGAGGGTACCGGGAGGCGTAATCTTGGCATTGTGAGTTCTCCAGAGTTGCAATCTATTTCTGGGAAACCCCACTGTGTGAAGACATCGAAGACAATGTCTTCGTGTAACCGCCATTGGTACTCTGCGGGCAGGGGGAAATCTCTGCTGAGTTTGTCTGCTAGCAGATTGAGTTCCCCTGGTACATGTTGTGACAGTAGGAACATGTGTCTGAGAGCCCACTTCCAGATGTTCTGGGACAGCTCGGACAGTCCTGGAGAGTGGGTTCCCCCTTGCTTGTTGAGGTAGTACATGGCTGTGGTGCTGTCCGTGAGGACCATCACCGTCTTTCCTTGTAGGTGTTCCTGGAAGGCTTTCAGTGCCTTGAACACCGCCAGTAACTCCAGTAGATTTATGTGCTTGGATGCTACGCTCGGAGTCCACACTCCGTGAGCAGTCTGATGGGATAGGTGAGCCCCCCATCCTGTGAGGGATGCGTCTGTGGTTAGAGTGGCTTCTACTGCGGGTGTGGTAAAAGGTTTCCCTATTAGCAGGTTTTCCTTTGTCCACCACCGCAGCGAGAGAACCAAGGCCTGCAAGACCATCACTAGATCGTCCCATTGTGCGCTGGCCTGACACCACTGGCTGTTGAGCCACTCTTGCATTGGGCGGATGCGCAGGTGCGTGTGAGGTACCAAATAAATACATGACGCCATCATTCCTAGCAAGCGCATTGCTTTGCGTACCATCACCTCTCGACCTGCCACATATTGGGGGATTTGAAACAGCATGTTTTGGACCCTCTCGTTGGAGGGGAAGACGAGGCCGCCCTTTGTTCGAATAAGAGCCCCTAGGAATTGTTTGATCTGGCTGGGGTCTAAGCTGGGCTTCTTCTCGTTGATGGAGAAGCCCAGTTGGAACAAAAGGTCTACAGTCTTTTGGGTATTGGAGAGGCATGTTTCGTAAGCATCCCCTGTTATGAGCCAATCGTCGAGGTAAGGGTATACTGGGATGGACAACCTGCGCAGATGGGCCGCTGCCACTGCCAGTACTTTCGTGAATACCCTTGGTGCAGATGCTATCCCGAAGGGTAGCACTCTGAACTGGTAGTGTTTGTTCTCTATCATGAACCTGAGGTATTTTCTGTGAGCTGGCAACATTAAAATATGAAAGTATGCATCTTTCATGTCCAGTGTTGTCATGTAATCCCCTTGTGATAGCTAGGGGATTACTTCCTGTAAGGTTACCATGCAAAACTTTTGGGGCTTGACAAATTTGTTCGCTGGGCGCAGATCTTATTAGGTCCTTTTTGGGTACAAGGAAGTACACTGAATAAATACCTTCCGTTACCTGAGATACAGGCACGACCTCTATAGCTCCTTTTTCCAGTAGCTGTTCCACTTCCTGTAGAAGGATGGCGAGGTGTTCTGGTGTCACGCGTCGTCCCCGTGGGGGTCTGTATGTTGGGGAACTGTTGAATTCTATCCAGTAGCCGCGGGCTATGGTTGATAGTACCCAACGGTCTGATGTTATTCCCTCCCATGCTGGAAGAAACAATGTTAACCGTCCCCCGACCGGCAATGCATGGGAGAGGACCCTAATCTTCGGGTCATTTTCTGTTATTGGCCTGGGAGCCTCTAGGGGTAGAGGCCCGACCTCTCCCCTTGCCACAGCGTTTGCCTCTCTGATTGTACTGGCCACTATTACCCTGGTTAGAGGACCATTTGTTGGCAGAGTATTATTATTGTTGATTCTGCTGCTGGTGTTGGCCACGAAAAAGTCGCTTATTGCCATAGCCGCGTCTGTTAGGGGGCCTAGAAATCTGGTCAAGGGTCTTGATTGTGTCAAACTCCTTTTTAGCATTTTCTAGAGCCTCATCAACTGCCTTACCAAAGAGATTGGTATCCTCTATAGGTTTGTTAATCAGGGAAGCCTGTGTTTCAGGTTTAAACCCCGAATTGCGCAGCCAGACATTGCGTTTGAGGAGTATCCCTTGGACTAGGGAACAGCCAGCAGTCTCTGCAACATCTAAAGTGTTTTTAACGATGCTTTGGTTCACTAGTGTCCCTTCCGTGATTGTGGCCAGAATGCGTGTACGCAGGGGTTCTGGTGCCTCTTCAGCGTCGCTACGTAGCTTGCTCCACTGTGCGTCTGCGTAGCTTGCTAGTAAAGAGTTGTTATTAGCGATCCTTGCTGAGAAAGCGGCGGAAGCTGTGATTCTTTTCCCCAGTGCATACAGCTTCTTCCCCTCCTTGTCTGGAGGTGCCTCGCTGGTGGACAGTGGCACCCCTGCCCTCTTCCTTGTATTTGTAACTACAAGGGAGTCTGGTACGGAGTGGCCCCTGACGTATAAAGGGTCAGCAGGAGATGGACTGAAGAGTTTCTCTATTCGAGGGTTGACCCCTCTGACCAACGCAGGAGTGGATAGAGAAGGGGTGGTGATTCTTTTTACTGAGGCCAGGAGTGGAATGGTTTGACTGACAGGGGGTTTCTCCTTAATTACTTTTTCCACAAAGTCAATGTCAGGAGAGGTCTCCCCTGTGTCTAATTCGAAATGCGCTGCTGCTTTGCACAACAGTGCATTAAACGTAGGCTGGTCATCTATAGGAGATGTGTTCCTAATAGGCGAGTCTTTGGGAGGAGATAGGGTTATGGCATCAGGGTCAGAGTACGCTGATGGGGACTGCCAGGGGTGTGAGTTAATTACCTCTAGTTCCTCTCCGAAGCCCCCTGCACCTGTATCTGGATCTTCTTGAAAACCCTCCTCTATGTTTCGTTCTTCCTCTACACCCAAAAACTCATCCTCTTCCTGAAAATGTTGTTGTTCTTCAGTGAGGTCATACACATTTAATTCGTCATGCGAAGGATTAAACAGCCTAGGAAATTTGACCCTGGGGTCCTTCTCTTGATCTTTTGGGTGTTGGTAGGTTTTGGGTTTCCATAAACCTTTCCATCTTCTCCATACAGAAATGGAGTCTCTCCAGAGTTTCAAGGGGTACCCCTGAGTAGTCTATGGGGGGGGGGAGGGGGGAGGGGGGAATTAGTATTTTCTACCTGGAAACACTTTGCCCTCTCCCACAACGTCGAAGAAAGGTTTCCGTTGCTGTCTGAAAAACCTTCCGGTAGGCCAGGAGTCCCTCTAGATGAAGGGGGAAGTTCCTGGCTCCCCTTTGGCATTTTCGGCGTGTCTTTAGCCCTTTGCACGGTATTCGACGTGTCTTTCGTCGTCCGCTTATGGGTATCGGCGGAAACAATCCTCGCTAGGCTCTCGACAAGTAAATTGTCTGTGGAGGTTTCTGGTCTCGACGTTACGGGCGTTGCGTGTTGTACTGTGACGGGCGCTCTTACATGGAGCGTTACGTCGGATGGTTTTGGAGTAGCGCCTTTATTTGTGGAAAGCCCAGTTGCTGGTCGCGGCTGCGTTTGCGAGCGGGGCTTCAGACTCTTGCGGTCTGAGGTAGACGCCGGGGTGCCCTGCGTCTCCTTCGGCGCTGATGGATTCTTCGTCTTTGACTTGGGTTGTGTGCTTATGGGAGTGAGTGCTTATGGGAGTGAGTCTTGTGCGTCCTTGTCGCCGGGGTGTTCATCCCCCATAAGCAGGGCGTGAGCCAAGCCCGTCGGGGACGGACATCGAGGAGCGCGAACGCTCCCTCGAGAGGTTTAAGACTTGCGCAACAGAGGTCGTGTTATCACCTTCCTCGTCACTTTCGGCGGCGGCGGGTGAGGAATCGGACTTCGACATGGCGTAGGCCGCCCACCTCTTGACTCTACGTTCTTTTAGAGTTTTGGGTTTTAAAAGCTGACAAGCCACGCAGCCGTCTTCTTTATGATCGAGGGGCAAGCAACGATTACAGCGTTTATGCTTGTCCTTCCAGGTGTACTTGCCCTTGCAGCGCGGGCAAACCTAAAGGGTGACCTCTCCATAGCTGAGGCAATAATTAGTGGTGATAACAACCCCGAGGGAAAGGGAAGGGAAAAGGAAAGGCATTCTCGAAGAGAAACAAGATAGTTCCACCCCCACTCACCCTACTGTATGTTGGCCGTCTCGTCTCCCCCGTCGAAGATCTTGTTCGGCGGAGAAACGGCTTTGCAGCTACGTCGAGGGGAGGGATCTATGTGTTAATGTAATAAGTCAGGACCAAGGTCCAGGAAATATGTTTTGCAATGTCTCTCGAGGAGCTCCGCATAAAGGCGACCAAAAGCTGGGTGGAAAATAAACAATCTGAGGGACCTCGACGCGTGAGGGATTGTGGGTACACCGCACGTCACTATAGGGATAGTGTTACAGACACCTTGTCGACGTCCCCTTTTCGACTACGAAAAACAAAATGCAATACTCCGCAGTGACCACTGGATGTCGGACCTATGCACAGCATGTGATTCTAAGCAGATTAACAAACATCAGTAATATTATTACATAGTGTCCTGATGAGAAAAAAAATAATTGTTTTGATAGTCTGCCCATTTGGCATGTGGCTAATAGGCAGATAAGGTAAATGCATGCCACATGTTTCATAATTAATTTGCCCTATATTCAAATCCAGTTGATTTACTTTGAATACAAGGCAATTCATTCATCAAAATAATTAGCTAACACCACCACACCCTTCTATGAAGTGGTCATCAAATGCAGATTTCGGACCTATGTTTACCTTTAAGTCTTGTGTCAAATCCTTTTGGGCAGAGAATAGACTAAATCCTTCAGAAAAGTAATATTTGTATTCCTAACCACTTCTTCGCCAATGCAACAGGCCCCAGGAGCTTTACAATCCACTATTTACCATTACAGGCCAAAATATTTCTAGGAGGTAACCTCCAAAGCCTCAGTGAAGTGATCTTTACCAGTATTACTCAATCAATATTTATTTAAAATCGTATTTTTACATTAAGTTAGCAACATTTAAAAACATTTCTTAAACTTCTCATAGAACAAGCACAAAATAAAAAAAGTTTTAACAAATACAAACAAGCTATATATAAAACCATGAACGTTACAATTATGTAAAACATAGTTGCTGTGCATGTCCACGCTTATGCAAAACAGAAACAAATTAACAGAAAATAAACCAAATCTTCATTGACTCCTACTTTGCAGGCACACTTTGTGCTTCCTCCTGCACACCATAATTTGTTGAGGGGTGGGTAAATTTAAACGTGCCATTTGCATCAGTATCCTGCATTATCGGGATCTTATTTACAGATTTCTCTGTGCCATCTTATATGTGTACGTAATTCTGTATATTAAACTAAAGAGGACAGCCTTTGTATATTTTGGGCATCTGCCCATTTTCGCATCGGATAAGCTCTTGCTTTAAGAGCTATGAGTGACTTCATGTGCCAAATGTAGTCATATCAGACCCCCTATCTAAATGGACAGTGCCGTGCAACCCCCGCCGCCGTATTTATCTCTACCAGGGGAGGCTGCAATCGCATGTGCACTGAATTTCATTTTATGATTAGCAGAAAATCCCAGAAAATCCCAGATCTGGCTTTAAAAAATAAGTAAAAAATCTTCACTGGCCCAACACCTTCAAACTGAACAAACCCAATTCCCCTCATAAGGCGCTACCAGGTATATCTGCAGGGAGACCTGCTATTTGACACAGGAATTAATTTTGCAACCCCTCCATGACATGAAGTTTTGAACAACCCTAGATTCCGCTGCCATAAAAATCATGGAACAGACCTTTGCCTTATGTACCTCCAGGCACATGTCCAATCAGAATGCCCCAAACTTGAAATACAAATGTAGAAAGCCCTTTAAGCCTTAATGCTGCCCTTTCAGCTGTCTTCTGAAAATGGTTGACCCAAACACCGCTCTGAGAAGAGTAGGGTCAAATAAAAAGTAGACTGCCCCCTCATCTCTACATTAATTTAAAAACTAGCTACAATGGTTCACCCTTTTTCCGAGCAGCATCATCTTTTGTTTTTTATCATATTTCATTTCAAACTATGGATCCCAAAATAGTAATTTGTGTTTAGCAGACCCTGTTGGAGACCTGCCGGGGTAAAGTCCAAAATAGCTGTGTCTTTGGCATAAAGAAGCATGCTATAAAATGTACCCTCCCGACAGGGTGGATTAATTTTCCTAAGAGAAGTACAAGAATCAACATCTGAAAGGAATACATTGGAGCAGACAGACATCCTTGCTTTTCACCTTTATTGGTCAGGAAAAACAATGAATAATTCCCCTTTCTTGTATATCGGATAGCTGCTGAGATGTCTGCATATCACAGCTGGATAAGACTTAATAAAACATTAGGGACCCCCAATGAAATGTAAATTACGACACACTGTTTCTATCAACCAACTCCCTCCTTTAACGTTACTGGATTTCTCAATCATGGTGCTCAGAGTAAAGCAGTGGTCCACAGTTTCGGAGGCCTTCAAGATATTGTTAATTTGAGTCCACTCCTCCAGTCTGAGCACCAAACAATTGCTGAATATCTTCCCAGCAATGTCCAGTGTGGAAATTGGCATATAGCCTTGGGGTCTGGTGGACCAAGGACTACTTGTCCAAGGAAATTACATCATGCCCGTCTCGACAACTGAATTAAACATAAAACAATTTGTGTCATTTGAAAGAGCTCCCATTGTTTCTGAACACATTTGTTTGGTCTGTTGGCAGTAGGACTAAATAAACATTACCAGAAGTTTCAGGTTCTCAAGCAAAATATTTTAAAGACATTTAGTGCAAATGTTTGAATAGTGAAAACGGCCACAAATGGAACACGGATTTTCAGTTGTACTTGGGGTTCTGGCAGGGGATTTTCTGGGATCTTTAGTAGCAAATGGTGCAATCCTAAGCATACAAGATCGACAATACTGTCCCACAGTCCTAGATTACTGTATTTTGGATTGTTTCTTCTTCTTCAGGAATGTTATGTAATTATACAAAAAAGGGTTTTCTATGTAGGCCTTTGCGCATTCAAATAGACAATCATTGCAAGTTTCCAATTCCGTAATAATTGTTAGGTACACACTTGTTGGTGATTTTAATGTATTTATCGGATAGATTACTATATTTTTGAACAACTTGACTGGTCCTATGTTTCTAATAATGTACTACTGACCACTCAATTTACTCAAAATTTCCTGTAAACAACCACTTGATGTCAAATGAAGTTCAAGGCTTTTCCTTTACTAGAATTGCACGTGGTCTAGTAACTATTAGGTACTACAAATTACACTTTTCTAAGTTTATTACATTTCTAATTTGTGTTGCCATTATTTGTCCGCCGACTGATCGCCGATATGTTCAGTTGAAAAATTGATGTTGCTCACCATTTCATTTGATATGCACATTTTGCTCATTGTGCACAAAAGGTCGGAGACCCCTGGTCTATGGTATCTACCTTGCCTTGTCTGTGTTCAAACATTATTTACGCAAACCTTTCCCCCCACACTGGCATCTCATGCATCTGTACTTGATTGGGGTTTGCTTTTGTGCCTTGTCTTCTCAGCATTCAAACATTCTTCTTATTGGGTGTTGATTTTGTACTTTGCCTTGACTGCAACTTCGTGTCATTTAAACATTTGTTGGAGCGCTTGTCGGAACGCCCCAGGGCCACCAGCTGCTTTAGGCAGACTCACTGGTTCCTTCCAGTGTTCCAGACTGCTTGTGCCTCTGCAGTGTGGTTCCTCCACCTGCTTTCCACTGTGAAGTGTGAAGACGTTTTTTGAGCATCCTGTTAGGTAGGAATTGGTGCAGTCACACTATGTGAGACTACACAGGACTTATCTGCTTGGTATTAGGTAACCCACCTCTTGGTATGGGTCTGTACTACACATGCTGGTACTGGTAGTGTGACTGAGCAGCCAGGCCAATCTCAAGAGGGGTAAATGTGAGCTGTACAGATGAAATCAGGCAATACAAGTAACCAAGTAACACACTCAATGCTTCAGTTATAAAAAAATATTTATTTACAAATAAGTTTTAGTTAAGCATTCTTTAAAAAGGCAATTTGTAACAGTCAAACAAATGTTGGAATCACTTTACAAAGTCAATAAAGTTGGTGAATACTCTTAGGATATGCCAACACATTTCTCCTACACCCTGAAGTGACTTCAATAACAAGGATAGTATTGCATTTATCATAACCAACATACTTTTTAGACTCTGGGTTTCAGGTGTGAAGGGTTAAGGAAATAGAAAGGTTAGAACATACTTCCTCATAACATGAAGACAGTTTGAATACTCTAATGAAATCTAAGTAAGTTTTTCCCAGCCGTAAAAGTTATAAACAAATTACTACCTGTGAAGGGACAAGCAGGGCCTAAGTCAATAGATCAGAAGGGTGCCTTTAAGGAGGCAGGACAGCCAAAGTCAATTGGACCAAGTCGAAAGTTCTCATGCACTTCTTGGATAAAAAAGTCTTTCTCCAAGTCATAGTTCAAGAAAATCGGTCTCTGGTAATGTCCTCATACAGAATACGAGCATAAATTACATATGTCTTCATGTACCATTTATATCACTACTAAAAGTGCATTAGACTTATGCTAAAATAGTGTCACCTTTTTATATTTCTATTTTATTACATTTCTCGATAATCTATATCTTATTTATGGATATTTTAATTATTTCGGATTTAATACATTTATATTTTTTTGATTGTCAATTGACTTTTCTGCTCATTACAGGCTGTGATTACTCTAATCTCTATTGTTGTATATAACCCATACATAATGTCCCCATACATATTGTCACTAGGAAAAGCCATTGGCCACATTATATATGGTGACTGGCTGCCAGGGTGTCCACTGCATGTTCAATGTAATAATGTCTCCGCACAAAACTGGAACTTTTTTGTGGTGACATTATTACATGGAACCAGAAAATCATTGAAGGAACACAAGCAGTTAAGCCTGTGCAAGGGGAGTGGTAAAGAAAAGGTAAGCCAGCACACTTCTCAATTGAGAAAACACAATTTAAGGCAATAAGGTAAGTACTCCAGGCCCCCACAGTACCTCTGGTTTGAAGAAAGTGTTCCTGAGCCTCAGTCGTGGGGACAAGAGGGAGGACGTCTGGCGAGCTCCAGTGGCAGCACTCTGGAAAGGACTTGCGGCTCTTTGTGCTTTCAGCGTCTTGCAAACAGAACTGATGCAGAACGAATATCCACTGGTGGACTTTCCTTGTTTCCTCGGTCCTGGAATCTGGTGAAGGTACTCTGGATCTGGGTTTGGTGAAGGGACTCTGGATCTGGATTTCCTGCTTCTGGAGTGTCCTTGGGAGACTCCTGGAGCTTTTGGGAGAATTTGTTCCACGGAAGACATTGCACTTGGTTATGGACACTCAACCTCTTGCAAATCGGAGAACGCGCCAAAGTGGAGTTTGTCACAGGGCTAGTTGGTCCCACCAGCCCAAGGGGAGAAGTCTCTCCGTCCAGAGATTCTCTGTTGATGCGAAAAAAGGAGCTCAGCACAGCAGCAGGGCTTCACCGGGCACTTCGAGGTCCAGGAGGTTGCAGCTGACTTCTCTTCACGATTTCTTCTTCGGATGTGTCTTCCAGTGGTAAACTCTGCCTCTAGTCCCAAGAACCTCAACCTTTAAGCTCGCTCTCATTCATTCACAGTCCTAGGCTGTCAATTACCCAGTAGGGTGGCTGTCAAAGGACAGCCAGCCATTCAGGACTGGTTTCATTGAGGCACACCTAGATACAAAAGACCTGGCGTGTTTCAGGACCCTCCACGACTTCCGGTCCTTCCAGACACACTGGAACCAGTTGAGGCAGGAACCAATTGCCAGGGAGTGGTACACCAGAATCGAGTGTGTCATCTTTAAGTCGGTCCCGAGCTCCAGGAAGATCCTCCAGACTCCCATGAAGCAGGACTGACCAAGCCTCAGCCACAACAGAGTGCTGGACCCCAGATGTGAGGAAAGTCCATAAGGTATCCGAGAACCACGGTGGTGCTATTCGTGAAAAGCTGAAACTGCGAAGTGCTGCTGATCTGAAGTTTGCCCATTGCTACCTCCAACCTTCAATTCGTAGTGCAGGAGTCACCAGATGTCCTCCCTCTTGTCCCCACGACTGAGGCCCAGGAACAACAGGATCTGCCATACTACAACTGGAACAGAAGCCAGCTGGAACCAATTTCTTCAGACATAAGGTACTGTAAACTAAGGGGTCCTTACCTCTTGTTGTGTAGCCTTGCTACCTCTCAGTTGAGACTTACTTGGTTGTGCTTGCAGAGTTGCTTGTAGCTTTGACCCTCACAGGACTCCCAGCTTGTGCCCCAACTTTGATTTCATTTTCTACAAAGATTTCGAAAACATTGTGCAAAACGTTTTACTTGCCTTCAAGAAGTGCTTCAGCTCCCCTAGAATTTTGCTCAACTGACATTGGCTGTCCTGGCTCCCTGAGATACTCTAACTTCTGATGGTGTGCTTTAACTATCCCTGCAAAGAGTCACACATTCTATTACTTGTACAGCTGGGAAATGGTTAATTTACTTTGCATGGGGGGGGGGGGTTTCAAAGGTACTTACCTGCTTAAGAATATTTGTTAACCATTGCATTATTCCCTAAACTTTTCCTTTTGACACCAAACCCAGTATTGATCTAAACGTGCCAGTGATATATCAATGTCCAGTGTCCTAGTTATTTAAGTCACCTCAGGGTGTAAGAAGTGTCTGTGTGCCATCCCAATGGGTATCTGCTGATTCATTGAAACAGAGTACTTCTTGAAGTATATTTTTGTGTTGCATATTTTCTCCCTTCTAATGAAGGCTTATTTCAACTGACTGTAAATAAATGTTTAATCAAGAAACCTTGAGTGTGTTTATTTGAATACTTGTCACTGTGAATCTCTGTAATAACCCTACAGCTCACATTGACCCCACGAGATAAGCCTGGCTGCTCAGTCACTCTACCAACTTGTGTAGTACATGCTTATACCAAAAGTTTGTTTAACTATTGCCAAATTAACAAGGCTGGTGCAGTCTCCCACAGGTTACTGCATACAATCTTGCCTAACATACTATTACAGTTTGCTTTTCAGATCAATTCAACACAGATTAAGGTAAGCAATAACTCCAACCTATGGCACACAGCAAACCCAAGGTAAGTGAAACCTATACACTTTTCTCAAGAGGCAAGTATAACCTAAGGCAGACTTATTCCGAACAGGCTAAAAGCAAGTCAGGGGAAGTAAGGCCCAATTGGGGACACTCATACATTTATATCCTAACAGTAATAGTACAGTGGGACCAACAGCATTACTTTGGGAAGAGCGGAATGTTAGGTAAGAATTTGTAGAGTCCAAGTGGTGTGGGACTTTACAAGACATCTCTCGGTATTAGGTAACCCATCTGTGACTGAGCAGCCAGGCTTATATTAAGAGGGGTAATGTGAGCTGTACAGTGAAATTAGTCCATACAGGTTTGGGGTGCACCAAAACGAAGCCTGTCTTTTGGCAAGTTGGTTCCTACCAGCCCATGGGAAGAAGTGGTCCCGTACAGGTCTTCCCGTCGAAACAAAAACTAGGTCAACACACCTGCAGGGCTTCACCGGGCACTTTGCAGTCGAGGAGGGTGCTGCTGGCGTCTCTTCATGTCTTTGTGGGATGCTGTCCTCCAGTGGTCGACTGTCAATAACCACACCTTTTAATCAAGTTCCCATTCATTCACAGCCCTAGTCTGTCAAATCACCCAGCAGGGTGGCTGTCCTCCTGGACAGCTAGCCAGCTAATCAGAATTGGTTTCACTGAGGCACACCTAGAGACAAACGACAGGGACGTTTTGTGATCCTCACTTCCTGCCTTATCAGACACACTGCAGCCTGGGCGGGCTTTAGAGCTGAAGCCTGCCAAAGGCAAAAAGCACAAAGGACTCAAAGCAGATTCAAAGAGGGTAAAAGCTCAGAAGGAACAAACTGACAAGAATGGGGAAAAAAGACGGCAGTAGCCATTTTGAGAAGATGGTCACCCTTGCTACTGCAGCTGAGGAATCCTGCAGATACATGGCACAAGGTAGTAAAACAGAAACCACTGTGCCACCAGCCATTTAAGTTAGTGTAATAGAATGTTACGTGAGAAGAGGGATAAAGGAGTTATGTAACCCCCAGCACTCGACAGTGTGGTTTGTGCTGGACCCACAAAAGAAAGGGAAAGTAAAACAGGAGTCATCTTACATTCTTGGGAACAGTAGTTCACCCAAGGAAATTTAGTTAAACATGAAGTCCAAGTTACTTCTCAGTGGCACTGCACGAAAGGTGCCGTGTGTCACAATGCAAAAAGCAGATGCCTATGGAGTTTACCAGACTCCATTAAACAGTAAGAAACAGAAAAGTCCAAGTCCGAAATAACGTGTGTGAAAAAAAGTCCCACTCGCTCCAGAGTTAAAATTAAAAAGCCCCGAGTCCAGCAAATGAGCAGGGGGTCTCCAAGGTAAAAGGGGATTGGGACAGAAATGAACATTCTCCCCAACATGGAGCCCAACTCACTTTCACAGGTGAGTAAGTTAACCTTCATCTACTCTGTTAAAATGAATGGTGAGATCATTTCGAAGGCAACTAAGACTTTGAGAACAATTTTTTAAGAAGGCACACAGCTTATTCAAGGTAAGTAAATCCTATATATACACTTCAGAATGGCAGAACATATCTAAGGTTAGTAATAACTTTTGTAACTATTCACACTGAGTTTAAAGTTACTAACCAACTCTTTACAAGTAAGTAAACTTTTCAACACTTGTTTTACTTTTCAAGGCAGACCCCTTCAGGTATACAGCCCTATGCAGAAGAGGGAGCCTAGTAGTCTAGGAGCCAGCTGTAGGCAGGGTGAGATAGGTTCAGTTGCAGACACAGTTCAGAGTTCCAGAGGAAGACTGTTCAAACAAGTAAGTATTCTACTTTAGAGTTAGTTGAGGGTCCAGGGACTTCAGAGAAGAAACCCTAGGAGGATTCCAGCAGTGGGCCTGGGTGAACTGGACGAGAGACCTCCCAATCACAGAAAAGGAACAAGTTACTTACCTGTAACTATTGTTCTTCAGCATGGGTCTGGCATGCATTCACATGCTCAGAAATATTCCCTGTCGCCAGGCCGGGAACCCTTGGTAAAAGGGAAAAAAAATAGTTTCACTTTCAAACTGTCTTTCTCCCCTAAACCAATCAAACTTTGGGTCATATTGCCCCTAGCCAATGACTGCCCTATCCCCAAGCCCCTCCTCTGGCAGCCAACTTCAGATTTTGTAGCACGTAAAGTGGCAGTATGACCAAGAAGACCTGCAGAGGGGCAGGAGGGAGGGTTCACATGTGAATCCATGCCAGACCCATGCTGGAGAAGAACAAGTTACTTTCTTACCTGGTAACGTTCTTTCGATGGGAGGGTCCGACGACGTATTCCATATCTATGACAGGTAATGTCCACAGCTGTGCTGCTTCGGAAACTTTTTCGGCGTCTGCGTCCTGCGTCGATGACGTCGATGCGCCGCCGTCGAGGACCTTCTCCGACGTCCGACGTCATCCGATGTGATAAGTAGGACGCACGACGCCAGTAGCCTCAGTTGTAGTTTTTTCCCCCAGAACGTGTGACATTAGTCAACTGCCAGTCCGACACAAAGCCTTGCGGAACGTAAGCTGCAATCGCAACAGAAATTCTGCAGCGGGGAAGGCAGGGTGGGAGCGATATGGAATACGTCGTCGGACCCTCCCATCGAAAGAACGTTACCAGGTAAGAAAGTAACTTGTTCTTCGAGGGGATTGGGTCCTCCGACGTATTCCATATCTATGACAGACTCCCAAAGCAGTACCAAATCAAGGAGGAGGGAAAGAATTTAGAAACAAAATTTAGAATAGCCAATCAAATAGCAGAGCAAAGGACCGCCTTGCCAAAGGCCAGATCCTGCCCTCTGATGGAATCGAGGGAATAATGCCGTACAAATGTATGTACTGAAGCCCAGGTGGCAGCATCACAGATGTTGCGAATAGGAACACCCCTCTGCAGGGCAGTAGATGCAGCCACGCCCCTGGTAGAATGGGCCCGCAAGCCAGCCGGTGGGTCCTTACCCGCCAAGCGGTAACACTCCGAGATGGCCAAAATAATCCAGCGCGACAAAGTCTGTTTCGTCACAGCTTGCCCCAAGCGCTTACCAGCGTAACCAATAAAGAGTTGATCGTCCACTCTGACCCGGGACATGCGAGAAACATAAAAGCTCAAAGCTCTCCTAGGATCAAGCCTATGGAGCCTCTCCTCTTCCTTACCAGGATGCGGAGGAGGATAGAATGCCGGAAGAACAATCTTCTGGGCCAAATGAAATTCCGTCGCTACCTTTGGAAGAAAAGAAGGACGAACTCGAAGGACAACCCTGTCCTTGTGAAATACAGTGAAGGGTGGCTTAACAGAAAGTGCCTGTAACTCACTCACTCTGCGAGCGGAAGTAACCGCAACTAAAAACACAGTTTTCAAAGACAACAGCCTCAAAGGGCAAGAATGTAAAGGCTCAAACGGAGCACCCATAAGAAACCTAAGAACAAGGTTTAAATCCCAACCGGGCACCAGGAAAGGCGACGGAGGGAACACATTAGTGAGCCCTTTTAGAAACTGTGAAATCAAAGGGATTTTAAAGTAAGAACATTCTTCAGATGAGCGCTTAAAGATGGACAGCGCCGCCAGGTAACCTTTAATGGTACCCACTTGCAAGCCCCTGTGGGCCAAAGAAAGCAAAAAGGACAGAACCATGGGGATGTCACATGCAAAAGGATCCACATTCTGAACTCTGCACCAGTCGCAGAACTTACGCCAACGGCAACGGTACAGAGACTTAGTTGCGGGCCTTCGGGCCGAAAGCAACACCTCCATCACGTCTTCAGGGAGGTCCCAATCCTTATACCTCAACCTTTCAGAAGCCAAGCGTGAAGGTTGAGGGATCCGACCTCTGGATGGAGAACCTGACCCCCCTCCCGTGAGAGCAGATCGTCTCGGTAGGGAAGACGACGTGGAGGGCAGATGGACAAGTCGAGAAGGTCCGGGTACCACGTCCTCCGAGCCCACGCCGGAGCAATGAGGATCATCCGGGAACCGAACTTCCGTAACCTCCGCAGCACTTGCGGGATGACGGGGACTGGAGGAAACGCGTACAGCAGCGGGAATGACCACTCCACCACAAACGCGTCTCCTAAGGCTCCTTTCGGAGGAAATTCCCGCGAGCAAAACCTCTCGCACTTCCGGTTGACACTGGAGGCGAAGAGATCCACTTGAGGGGTCCCCCAAAGGGCGAAGATCTCCAGGAGAATCTCCTGAGCCAACTCCCACTCGTGAGAGATCGCGCTCTGCCTGCTCAGAGCGTCCGCCGTCACGTTTTCGTCTCCGGCCAGATGAACTGCCGAGATCGAAACTTCCTGCCGGATGGCCCAGAACTCGAGCTGCATCGCCTCCCTGCACAGAGGAAGTGACCCTGCCCCCCCCTTTTTGTTGAGGTAGTGCATGGCCACAGTGTTGTCCGTCATGATCAGGACAGTCTTTCCTCGCACAGTCGGCAGAAAAGCCTTCAGGGCTAGCCTGATGGCCCTCAGCTCCAACAGATTGATATGGAGTCTGGACTCCGACGGAGACCAACGACCGCTGACTGTCAGCCCGTTGGCATGAGCTCCCCATCCCGTGAGGGATGCATCCGACACGATCGTCACCTCCGGCCAGGGTAGCCAAAATGGAGCCCCCTTCATCAAGTTGCCTTCGACGGCCCACCACAGAAGGTCCCGGGCGACCGAGGGCGGCACCTGAACCGGGTCCGACATCCTGCCGGAGGACTGCGACCATTGCGTCTTGAGTGCCCACTGCAAAGATCTCATCCGCAGGCGAGCCCCTGGCACCAGAAGAATGCAGGATGCCATGAGGCCGAGCAACCTCAAGAACTCGAACGCCGGGAGCGTCTGGGCATGCTGAAACTTGTGCACCATCTGCTGAATGTGAAGAGCCCTCACCTGGGGAGGAAAACACTGCCCCAGGGAAGTGTCGAGCACTGCTCCGATGTACTGGAGCCTCTGTATTGGCGTCAAATGGGACTTCTTTAAATTGAGGGAGAAGCCCAGCCTGTGAAGGGAGTGGCAGGCGACGGACAGATGATCCAGGACTTGCTCGGGAGAGCTCCCCCTGATCAACCAATCGTCCAGGTAGGGGTAGACGTGAATCCCCCCTTGCCTGAGATGCGCTGCCACCACCACCATGAGCTTGGTGAAAACCCTCGGGGCGGAGGTCAAACCGAACGGCAGGACCCGAAACTGAAAGTGCGAGTCGCCAACCGCGAACCTCAGGTACTTATGTGCTTGGGATGGATCGGCACATGGAAGTAAGCATCCTTGAGGTCGAGTGACACCAACCAGTCCTGAAGCTGAAGGGCCTGGAGGACTTGAGAGAGAGTAACCATCTTGAACTTGTCCTTCCTGAGGAGTTTGTTCAAACCGCGCAAGTCCATGATGGGTCTCAATCCCCAGTCTTTCTTCGAAATCAAAAAATAAGGGGAATACCATCCCTTGTTCCTCTCCGCTACAGGCACCAGTTCTATGGCGCCTTTCTCCAGCAGGGCCTGAATATCCTGCGCAAGGAGCGGATCCGGACACTTCAAAGAGAGGTTCCCCGGTGGATTGTCGCGAGGCCTGTGCCGAAAGGGAAGACAGTAGCCGTGGGTTATGATCTCCAGAACCCACACATCTGAAGTAATGGCACGCCACTCTACAAGATGCTGCGCCAGCCTTCCCCCAACCGGCGAACCATGGGACATGGCCTCATGACTGAGTAGGAGCGGCTGCGGCGTTACCTGAGGGCAAAGAGGCAACTGCCCGAGCGGCCTTGGCACCACGGGTACCCTGTCGTCCACCTCTGGTACCCCTGCGTTGGCCCCTTTGACTGCCAGCTCCTCTTGCTTTACCAAAGGACGAGTAATAGCGAAAGGAGCCACCCCTCCACTGCTGTCCCCTAGGACGAAAAGGCGGAGGTTGGCGAACTGCAGCGCCCAACGACTTCGCTGCAGCTTTTGAGGTCTGCAACCTCTCAAGGCTCTCATCAGCCTTGCTGCCAAAAAGATGTTCACCATCAAAGGGCATGTTGAGGAGCCGGGACTGCACATCAGGAGCAAACCCCGACTTCCGCAACCACGCAAACCTGCGTATCACGGTGCTCGCCGCCATGGACCTACTGACGCATTCAGCTAAGTCCAAACCCGACTGAACGGACTCACACATGGCATCCTTACCATCCTGGACCATAGCAAGGAAACCATCCCGTTCGACCCCTTCGGGAATATGTTCAGCCGCTAACGCAACACAGTTCCACAGAGTGTGCGTGAAACGCGACAAGGCACAAATGGAGTTGGCCGCCTGAAGCGCCATACCACCAGAAGAAAACACCTTCTTCGCCCAGCCATCAAAACGTTTGTCGTCCCTATCAGGAGGGATGGTAGGGTACGACGCCTGCTTTGCCGGGGCCGTGGCCGCCTGCACCACCAAACTTTCCGGAGTGGGGTGCCTGGTCAAGTAGCAGGGGTCGCCACTGGCTGGACGGTATTTTCGCGACAAGGATCTGCCCACTGCCGGGAGACTCTCCGGAGCAGTCCAAGCCGCCGCCACCCTACGCTGTAAAGCCATATGGAACGGCAGTACCGGGTCAGATGGGGGACCAACATCAAGGATGTCCGTCAGATCATCCTGCACAAACTCCCCTGGGGGAGCAGACCATCCCAGATACTCAGACACCCTAGCCATAAGGCGCCGGTATGAGGAATCGGCATGGGAGCCAGGCTCAGGCCGACCAAATTCCACCTCCGGAGAGGTGTCCAGTCCACTGGCATCATGCAGCGACTGCCTCAAATCGTCAAATTGACTATGGCCCGAGACAATGTCATCTGGCACCTGACTAGGAACCAGGCCATCCGAATCCTCATCCGCCTCTGAAATATAATCCAAGTGGTGGAAAGGCACCCGAGAGTGCCTGCTCTTAACCAGAGCCTTCCTAGGGGGAACACCCGAGACACGGGGCACCTCCGACACGAAAGGCGACGATGGCGTCGAGCGAATCGGCGCCGACGCCGAGAAAACCGGCAACGGCGCCGAGAGGATCGGCGTCGACGTCGAGGAAATCGGCGTCGACGTCAGATGCAGCGCCTCCAGTATCGGCGGCGTCGACACAGCCCTCGAAGCCGGAGCCCCGAGCGTGTCCCTCGACGACCTGACCGTCGACGGCTTCGACGACTTCCTCGGAGCCGGAGCCTCGAGAAAGCCTGTCGACGCCCTCGACGCCACAGACGTCGATGTCTTCCTCGAAGACATCACAGGTGCACACGGTCTCGATCGCGTCGAGGACCGGGACCTGGAACGGGCACGGCGAGAACGAGCCTCCTTGTCCGAACGGGACCTCTCCCATGACTCGCGCCGACCACTCTTGCGAGCGGTGGCTCTCGACCTCACACGGCCGACCCCACTCGGGGGCGCGGACGGTTGAGTACCCTGCGACTCAAGAATCGCCAACCTCTTCTTCCCGAAGGAAGCCCATTCCTCCGGCGTCGCACGGCTGGTGGGGTAACCGACGTGCCGGGCAGAGTCCTCTGAAGAGGACCTGGAAGGCGACCGGTGTCGGCGCTTCCGAGAATGCCTCGAAGAGGCTGAGGAGTGGCGAGACCGACTCCTAGAAGAAGACCGACGAGACTTCCGACGATGACGCGGAGAGTCACCCCTCGAATCATCCGTCGAAAGCCCCGCCGACTTCGACTTCCGGGGCTTGGACACCCGACCTACCGACAATTTCTTCTTACGTTCGCGTAAGGCCTTGGACGTGAGCGACAGGCAGTCGACACAGTCATCCGTGTCGTGGGCCTCCCCGAGGCACCAGAGGCAGGCATCGTGCGAGTCAGTCACCGACATCTTGGACCCACACTCCCCGCACTTCTTGAAGCCCGGACGCGGGGTTGAAGACGAAGTGGAAGACATCGTCGAAGGAATATTCACAAACGAACAGGTTCGAAGAACCAGAAAGAACAGAACTCCAATGAGTCGAGGCTAGAACCGAGAAACACGAAGCAACACGTTCGCGGAAAAAACGGAACTGAGGCTACTGGCGTCGTGCGTCCTACTTATCACATCGGATGACGTCGGACGTCGGAGGAGGTCCTCGACGGCGGCGCATCGACGTCATCGACGCAGGACGCAGACGCCGAAAAAGTTTCCGAAGCAGCACAGCTGTGGACATTACCTGTCATAGATATGGAATACGTCGGAGGACCCAATCCCCTCGAACAATAGTTACAGGTAACTAACTTGTTCCTTCTCCAGCATTGGGGTCTGGCATGTAATCGCATGCTCATGAATAAAGAATACATAGCAGTACAACATTAAACAACCACGGGAGGTGGCAAGGCTCAACAGAAGCAATTACTCCTACCTCTGGAACAGGTTCACCGTCAAGCAAACTGGTTGCGTAACACTGCTTGGCCGACCCTGGACTCCTCCCTGGAATCGCCGTCGACGCAGTAGAATCTTGTGAAGGTATGCATGGACCTCGACGTAGCGGCACTGCAGATGTCCAGCCGGGGCACACCAGACAGGAACGCTCTGGTGGAATAGGCTCTCAGACTGCCGGGCAGCGGTCGGTTTGCCAACCGATGAGTGTGTGATACAGCTGGAGAGCCACCTGGAGATGCAAGCCTTAGACAAGGTCTTCCCATGGTTCACAGGACCAAAGTTCATGAAAAGTTGAGACGTCGTCTTGAAACTCTTTGTGCGTGCCACATAGAACTTCAGAGCATGAGCCACATCCAGCGAATGCAAAGTCCTTTCAGCCGGCGACAAAGGTTTCGGAAAGAACACAGGCAACACCAATGGCTCGTTGAGGTGGACTCCCGATGGAACCGTTGGCATGAAAGAGGGGTGGGTCTGCAGCACCACCCTTGTGTCGTGAAAAGTCAGATACGGCTGTTTGCAGGATGGGGCCTGGATCTCACCAATCCTCCTGGCAGAGGTGATGGCCATGAGAAAAGCTGTTTTCCACGGTAGGAACGAGAGGGACGTGATGCATAGGTTTAAAGGCCCCCCCCAGCCCCAATGAGCCTCGTCAGCACCACACCGGTGTGACGCCTTCACCGGCAGGAACGATCAGAACAGTCCCTCGAGTAACTCCGTGAGGCAGTGGGATCAAAGAGAAGACCGTCCCGGAAACCTGGTGAGCCGGAGATCGCCGCCAGATGCACCTTGATGGAGGCGTGCGCTAGGCCCGCCTTGGCCAAGGACAACAAGTACGGAAGAATCTGCGGGGCCATGACCCTCAGAGGGTGTATCTCCTGCGTCCGGCACCAGGTCATGAAACGCTTCCACTTGTGCCCGTAGCACTTCAGAGTAGACGACGCTCTGGCGCTGGCAAGGACTTCTCTGCAGACCGCCGGCAGCTCCTAGCCTCGAACTCCAAAGTTGCAGGAGGCAAGCCTTCAGGTTCAGCTGGTTCCTGGTGCATCTTGTTCAGTAGGGGAGTCGGGGGGAGAAGGAGGAGCGTAAATAACTTTCCCTGACCATGTCATCCAGAGACCGTTCCCCTTGGACCGGTTCTGTGGGTACCTGGAGGCGTAATCTTGGCATTGAGCATTCTCCAGAGTTGCGAACAAGTCTATCTCTAGGAAGCCCCATTATGCGAAAATAATGGAGACAATGTGTTCGCTTAGTCGCCATTCATACTCTACGGGCAGTGGGAAGTCTCTGCTGAGCACGTCTGCCAGAAGATTGAGTTCCCCTGGAATGTGTTGGGCCAACAGGAAAATCCTGTGTTTGAGACCCCATTTCCAAATGTTCTGGGACAGCTTGGATAACCCTGGAGAGCGTTTGCCCCCTTGCTTGTTCAGGTAGTACATGGCCGTGGTGCCGTCTGAAAGGATCAGGACTGTCTTCCCCTGCAGCTGTGTCTGAAAAGCTTTCAGTGCTTTGAATACAGCTAACAGTTCCAACAGATTTATGTGGTTGGACGCTACTTCTGGGGACCACACGCTGTGCGCCATCTGCTGAAGCAGGGGAGCCCCCCACCCTGTGAGATGCGTCCATCGTGAGACTAGCTTCTACTGCGGGGGTGGTGAAGGCCTTTCGTCTTCAAGAGGTTTCCCCTCGACTACCACTGCAGAGAGCGAGGGCTGACGAGACATCCACTAGATCATCCCATTGTCCACTGGCCTGACACCACTGGTTGTTGAGCCACTCTTGCATGGGACGCATGCTCAGACGCGTGTGAGGAACTAAGTAAATGCAGGACGCCATAATACCCAACAGTCGCATGGCTTTGCGTACAGTCACCTCCCGACCGGCTACATACTGAGGGATATGAAACAGCATGTTTTGAACCCTCTCGTAGGAGGGGAAGACAAGGCTGTCTTCTGTCCGAATTAGAGCCCATAGAAACTGCTTGGCTTGACTGGGGTCTAGGCTGGATTTCTTCTCGTTGATGGAGAATCCCAGGCTGAATAAGAGATCTATCGTCTTTTGAGTATTAGACAGTCATGTTCCGTATGAATCCCCCGTTATGAGCCAGTCATCGAGGTAAGGGTAAACCAGAACGGCTTCTCTGCGCAGGTGCGCTGCTGTCACTGCCAGTACCGTCGTAAACACCCTTGGTGCTGAGGCAATGCCGAAGGGGAGTACTGATAGTACTTGTCCTCTATCATGAACCTTAGGTATTTTCTGTGCGCTGGCAACATTGAAATATAAAAGTATGCATCTTTCATATCCAAAGTTGCGATGTAATCTCCCTGCATCAGCACAGGAATTACCTCCTGCAACGTGACCACAGGAAACTTTTGAGGTTTGACAAATTTGTTCGCTGGGCACAAGTCTAGCACAGGGCACATGGTGAGATCCTTTTTGGGTAGAAGGAAGTATACTGAATAAATACCCTTGTTTACATGTAGAAGATTGACAACTTCTATGGCACCCCTTTCCTGCAGGATCTCGACCTCTTGCAACAGGATGCTTAGGTGTTTCGGCGTCGGGCATCTTGATTTCGGCGGTCTGAATTGAGGTGGTCAGCAAAATTCTATGCAGTACCCGTGGGTGACGGTCTTGAGTACCCACTGGTCTGTTATCCCCTCCCATGAATGAAGGTATGAGGTTAGGCGTCCCACAGCCAGGGAAGCATGGGATGGGACCCGGGTCTGAGGGTCATTCTAACTAGAGGCCGGGAAGCCTCTGGGGGTGGAATTCCGGTCCCTAGCTTTCCCACGTTGTTGTCCTCTAGGTGGATACATGGTGGTGGTGTTCAATCCTTTTCCTGAGGACCAGTTGTTTCCTGAACCATACTGGTTGTGAAGGGAGGGAGATTGCCCTCGAAAAGGAATGACGAGAGCCGCCCCCTCTTTGTTGGTAAGGTCTTTGGGTAATCTGGCTCAAGGACGAGAGTCATGTTCCTTTTTAGCTGTCTCAAGTGCCTCGTCAACAGCCTTGCCGAACAAGTTGGTCCCCTCAATCGGCTTGTTTAAGGATGCCTGGGTTTCAGACTTAAACCCAGAGTTCCTCAACCAGGTGTGCCATTTCAGTAGGGTACCTTGAGCTAAAGTCCTGCCCGCTGCTTCTGCAGCGTCCAAAGTATTTTTAAGAATGCTGTGTTTCACCTGCTTGCCCTCAAACAATTGCAAGCAGACGAGCCTGCAACAGTTCAGAGACCTCTTGAAGGCCCTCTTGCAGCAGGTTCCACTGAACATCTGAATAGCTAGCCAAGAGTGTGGTGTTGGCTATGCAGGTGGAGAACGCTGCAGCAGTTGTAACCCTCTTTCCCAGTGCATACAATTTTTTGGATTCTTTATCAGATGGTGTTAGGGAGAATTCTCATAAATGTGCTAATTCCCTTCACCTTAGAGACCTCCAGCAACTTCACTGGATTTTTGAGGACTTGATTTTATTACCTGGAAAGAGTGAGCCTTTTTTCCACCACTCATGTATTTTGATGTGTGTTTTACATTTGTGTTCTTTGACTTTGGAGTTTTAAAATAGCTCCATAAGGCATATTTTCATGTGTTTTATACAGCACCCTCAGTGCAGTGACACAGGGTTATCCTTTTAGACTCCCCAAAGAATTAAATACCTTCTCTGGGATAAACGGTTTCCCAGAGAATGTAAAGTGAAATTGACTTTACTAGTTTTTCCAAATTTATAGACCCAGCACACACCATTTTACAATGGATTGCTGGAGGGGTTACATAGTATCCTGTGTCAAAATGTAGCAGTCAAATGCTAACCTTTCCTATTGAAAAGGCGGGTCGCTATGGTTTTACAACGAACTACCATTTCTCCCAACCGCGAACAGCATTAGATAAAAATCAAGGGAGCCATGTTTTTCAAGATGGTGCCTTAAGTCCCTTTGTTTAAACAGGTCATGGTCGTCTTTTTTTGCCATTGCTTTTTGGGAAGGTCCTTCTAGTGTTTGTCTCCGTGCGCCAAACCAGGTTTGGTTCCTTTGTTCGTGCGCCTTTGGTGTCTAAGTGAGTGAGGTGCCCGAAACTCCGTGTTTAGTCTCCTAGGAGACCCAAATCCACTATGGCGTGATTGGCTGGCTGACTGTCCAGGAACACTGCTGGGTGAGTGACAGCTATGTTGGGATGAATGGGAGAAAACTTTAAAAAGCGAGTCTCCAGGACTGGAAGGCAGAGTCGACCACTGGAACGAAAGAACCGAAGACGAGCTGGAAGAGGACGGCTGCTGCAGCTCCTGGACCATTGGTTTGCCCGGTGAAGCCCTGCTACAGGTCTGAATTGCCAAACTTCATTTGACAGAGAAGCTCCTTCAAGGACGGCTTCTTCCTTTGAGTTGGTGGGACCAATCAACTCATAAGACACCTGGATACCATTCTCAAGGCTGGTTAGGATTAACACCAGTTTGTGTTCTTGAATCTACAGCTACTGGAACTGAAGTCACTCCATTTTGATTACTTTCTTTGACGATCCCGTGCAGTACAGGAATCCCCCAAAGTCCTCCCTCTTGTCCCCACGATTGAGGCTCAGGAACAGGGAGATCTGCAGGAACTCCCTGGAACAACGACTTCAGCAGTATTTGTTTCTTCATGCAAAGGTACTGTGCCAACCCGATTGACAGAACGGCACTCTCGCCGTGAAAGTTTGTGAAACTTTCCTAACTTGCAGGCCTAATCAGCTTGTGACCCCACAAATGATTCTTTTTCACCTCAACTACTTCTAAGAACTTTTGCAAAGACTTTACCGTTTGATACTAGAACTGCTCCTTCCTATCCAGAACACTAGCCCATTGACTTGAATTGAACTCTTCTGGTGAACTGAAACTAATTTGCACTGCCTTGAAAGTATATGTAATCTAATATACTTACTTTTGTCCTTTTTGCTCACTGCTAAGTAACTGAACTGCCACTTTGCTCCTATTTCAGGGGAGCTCAAACTGTCTCAAAAGCTTAGAGTTTTGTATTGGAGTGTATTGGTATATAATATTAAGTTGTCTTCTTATAGTGAAATGTTTTCTAAATGATTGTGTAACAAATTAATAAGTGTTTACCAAGAAACCATGAGTATAATTGTCTACTTGAACCACTATGATTGAAAGTCCTCTGTGTAACTACTTGTACTGCTCACATTCAGAGATCAGCCTGGCTGCTCCGCTCGCTACCAACACGCTGTGTGGTACACACTTATACCAAAGGTTGGTCTTGCTTACACCTGTAGTCCTATGTGTGTGGTGGTCCCAGAGGGTACTGCATGCAATTCTGCCTAACACCATGCTATATGCAGGATACACAACATAAAAAGTTCATACGGTGGGTGAATTTTAAGATGTTTTTGCATTCCCCTCCCCCCCAATCATATTACAGGGTAAGAATTCCAGACCGTTCTTCAGCAAGGACTTCATTGCCGCTAGCTTTCCCATAGCATGTCGCTTTGCACTTTCTCTAAGTTCAACGGCACTCAAGGGGATTATCCCAAAGCAAATTAGCATTCAGCCTACTGAACACTTGTGCCACATGAACTACCCATCCACACCTTTTGGCATCTTCCAATTGTCAGTGCGTCTCTATAAGGAGCTCAACTCTGAAGACCAAAGTCCGACCTGATATAGTATTGGTTTCAGGGCAATCTGTCACGCTCACCTGATTCCCACGGAGGCGCAGGTCTGGCTTCGAGTGCTGATGCTTCTTCAATGGTGAAGCGCAGGACTCTGATGGACAGGAAGGGCCCCTCTACTCTGGCTTTTCTGGCTCGCAGGAATATTCCCCTGTGCGTGAAAAGGGAGTATTACCTACTGACGGAATAATGCTCAAGCCTCCCACTCCCTTCCAACCCTCCTCGATACCCTTCCACGATTCCCCGTGAAGTCTCACCTTAGGGTCTGGAAGGATGAGTTCTCCATCCTGCTTCTGATGCAGGGGCGCGTTGAAACCCAGTTACTTCACTGGATTGAGGTTTGATGGGAGTTCAAAATAAGCTTGACTATTCAGGTGAGGCGCTGTAAGAGTTCTGTTGCAAGTTCAAAAGTTCAAGCTTAATAATAATGTTCATTGTCTTATTGCAGCAAGCGCTTAATGCTTATGTCTTTTTCCCCTTAGGGGCCGGGGTTCGGAATGCCGGAGATATGGCGCCGACCCGAAATGTAAGTTCTGGATGAGCGTTCAGGTAATGTCTTTGCATTCGCTCATTCAATGTCTGTCTTTTTTCCCCATTGGGGCCGGGGTCCGGAATGCCAGGAAGCGGCAGGACCCGAAATGAAATGGGAATGACCCAACAGGTAAGTCTTAGAAGGAAACTGAGCTTTTCCTATTTCCCTTCCTTCTCTCACCTTGTTTTCTTGTCTTTTCTCCCTAGGCTCTGGGAAGTGGGTGCGGATCCGGATGATCGCTGCTGAAGATGGAGGCGCCCAGGAAAGGTGAGTGAAATGCAGCGCTGCAGCGATCGAAGCGAAATGCTTTTAAAATGAGGTCTTCCCTTTCAGGATCGTCGGTGTGATGTCCCCGTGACGCAGCTTTAGCAGGTAAGGTCTACCTTCTCGCCAATTCTCTCTTATCTCCCTTTGCAGGCAACCCAGGATGCTGACAAGTCCAGATGCAGGAGCTGACACGGTGAGCGTCCAGCTGCGAGGAGCAGAACAACGCGAAGCGTGAGTTGCTGATCGGGCGTGGTTTAAATAGCTTTGGAAGAAGTTCCAGGCATGTATCCTTCCACCGATCAGGTATGTATCCTTCCCCGACCACACCCAGGTGGAAAGTAGTCCCACAGGTAAAGTAGTTCCATTCAGGCCTCAAGAGGGCCTGGATGTAGCAGCATGGTCTGTATCAGGTAAGTGCACATTAAAACACTTGAACACATGTCTAGCTTTATGAGCCTGGCGCCTAAGGCGCCAGGACAGGGGTCCAACATGAGCCTGGCGCCTAAGGTGCCAGGACTGTGTCCCAAAGGGCCCCAGCTTGGGCCCGCTGGCACTTCCCTGGGGGGAATGATGCCTGCCTCTGGGGTTGCTGGGTCAGACCTGGCTCCTTGGAGGTAGGCATCATGACACAATCTGATCAGCTATAGGCCAAATTAGGAGGTCCATAAGGACCAGTGAGGTTGGGGTGTTCTCGGGAGCAACAATAGCTTCTTTCGAAAATTCTTCTCAATTAGAGATAGGGATGTTATATTAGTATATGTTAGTTAAGATTTTCATAGAAATGGTAAATCTTCCTGACCCTTGTTAATCCCAGAACCTTTTTTGCTTTACTGGTGGGTTATCTTTCCTAAATACCTCTGCGAGTGGGAACCTTTTTCCACACCCACAGAATATTTGA
Source organism: Ambystoma mexicanum (assembly GCF_040938575.1). Classification (NCBI taxonomy): domain Eukaryota; kingdom Metazoa; phylum Chordata; class Amphibia; order Caudata; family Ambystomatidae; genus Ambystoma; species Ambystoma mexicanum. The sequence goes on from NC_090928.1 coordinate 285,458,033, forward strand.
CTTTTTATGGGTGTCATTTTTTGGACTCTCCATCGTGTCTTTTTAAAGTTATCCACTTTAACTTTTTGGCAATAAGTGCCTGTTGTTGCTGGGTTGCTCTAGGGGCTCGCCTGTTTAAACTGTCTCTGCCTAAACTTGAGAGAACTACAGTTCCCAAGGATCTTTGCATCCCTTTTACATTTTAATTGGTGAAACCAGCCCACCCCACCTTATGTGGAATGCTGGGGAGATGCAATGTTTCCCCTTTCACACTGATACTGTAACAATTCTGTTACAGGGACAATCTTACCTTCAATGGCTGCTGGCAGTGATACCTTGTATTAATTTGGGGCACCTTTACCGCGGGCTTTGTTCACAGCTCCAGTAAAGGCACCTAAAGGTGCTCATTTTCCCAAGATGGCCCTCAGTCTTCTTTTTTCACCATTTTAGTGGTTCTTGTCCTCTCTTGTTCCTTCCTTTCACATCTACGGGGGGAAATTCCTTTGTTATGTTAAAGGTACTTGTATAGCGCACCGTCACCAACGAAATTGGTCCCCAGGCGCTCTGGTGGATCTGCAAATGAGAAGGTTGGATGGGTTATTAAGGTGAAGAGGGAGTAGGATAGTGAGAGGCGTGGTGTACTGTTGGCAGCTTCAACTCTGTACACACCCGGTGCTGGGCTTTGGTGCGAGATTTGGGTCGGTGTCAGTCCGCGTGTGCTGTTGGTGCAGCTTATGTGGTTTGGTGAAGTGCATGCGGCTTGTTGTGCGAGAGATGGTTGTGTACGTTTTTGAGTGAGATAAGTATGCAAGCTTATATTGGTTAGGGTGTTATATGACATTTAGCATGCTAACATTCACAGGTCTGTCCAAGTGTAGCACTTGCTGACCTATGTAATAACGTCCAAGTGTGGCCTTCGCCAACCTTCACAATCCCATCTAGATGCGGCGCAGGCTAACGTGCATAATTATATCCAAGTGTGTGACACGTGTGGGACACTCTTGCATTCTCTGTTCCTTTGATTGTTGTGCTTGGTAATCTTCATAGTTCCATCTAAGTATGGCACATACTAACATTGACAAATCCATCTGGTATGCGAATGGCTAGCCTTCCTACGTCCGTTTAAGTGTAGCGCCTGCTAACATTTACAATGTAATCCAAGTGTGGCATATGCTAACATTCACAATTCCATCTAGATATGGAGGAGGCTAATGTTCTAAATTCTAGGTGTGGCATATGCTAACAGTCAGGTTCCATCTAGGTGTGGCCCTGCTAACATTCACAATTCCCTCTAGATACGGCGCAGGCTAATGTTCCAAATTCTAAGTGAGGCATATGCTAACATTCACAATCCCATCTAGATACGGCGCAGGCTAATGTTCTAAATTCTAGGTGTGGCACATGCTAGCATTGACCGTTCTATCAGGATGCGATACAGGCTGGTGTTCAGAATTCATCGAAGTGTGGCGCCTGTTGACCCATACAGGCATGTTAGAATATCGTGCAAGGCAACATCTACGGTCCTGTCAGATCGTTTCAGGCTGGTGGTCACAAATCGTTCTAGTGGCGAGGGCTTTCTGGAGTAGAGTAATTGCTCTACACCCCACCCATGCCACACTTACAGTTTTTGTTGGTGTCTGTTAGCTGTTGGCTTCCCCTGCTGACACCGACAGACACATCTTGGAGCCGCCAATGTAGGAGCCGCCCTTTGCCTTGGGGCCCTTAGCCGCAGGGGCTGCCAGGCAGAGGGCTGCCTGCCCTGCTGAGCTATATGCAGAGAAAGCACCAATCAGGGGGCCAGGACCGTCCAGGAGGAGGGTTAAGGCAAGAGCTTGAATCCGGCTGTGGCGTGCAGGGAAGCCGCGCTCCATGTGTTTATAAAAACACAAGTTGGTCCAAAATGGGGTGTTGGGGGCCGGGGCCTGCAGGGGGACTCACCTTGGCCTGGGGAAGTCTGGAATGAGGCTTTTTGCGGAGGAGACTCTGCGCCTTAGGCCTAGTGTTGTGGGTTTTAGGAAAGCACCTTTGTGGGATTTCTATCTTCGGCGAGAGTCTCCTGAACTCCCCCGCCCAGGCTCCAGTCTGTCTTTAAAGGCAGGAAGCGAGGGAGGAGTCTAAAACGCCACAGCTTTTTGTCTTCCTCCTTGACTGAATGGGGACAACTCCCAGTGGGGGGCTGGCTGTCCTGACTGTATAACCAGACTGCCACTTCTAGTAAAACGCAGGGAGAGAATGCAAACCTGTAAACTGAAGTCAAGTCGACCACTGGAATTGAAACCGAAGAGGATTACGAAAGAAAAGCAGCCGAGACCCTTCCAGCGACCAGAGAGACTGCTGTGTAACCCAAGCCTGCTGTAGCCCTTCCTTCCAATCGACCTGGGGACTCCAAAAAACAACAACCCAGAGCCTAGCGAGCCCCACTAGACTCAAGAAGCCCTGCATTTAGAGCCATCCCACGTCATACTGCAACCTTGCCGGCTGCAAGACCCCAATACCCTGGCACCTCGAGCCATTGTGCGGTGCACGGTCTTCCGAATTCTGAATCTCGCTGAAACTTCGTGGGAATCCTGGTGTATCTCAAGAGACATGAATCAGGCCAGAAAAGTCCCCTCACCAAAGAGCTGGATCTTCGTAACGAGAATTCAACTGATTTTCTGTCTTCTGTGCTCCTATAAAAAGGTGGCAAATCCACAGAGCTGCATTCAGCCACGAGGAAAACCTTGCCTAGAGCCTTCTCCGTCGATCCCTGCTGCAAAATCCCTTCTAAGGTCATGTTTTCAGTCACCACAACAAGGAATCCTCGGTTTTTGGCTGCAGATCCAAAATGTCTCCTGCTGCAAAATTCAATGCTGAGGTACTGTGTTGGCTTGGGTATGTACATACCTTAAGTCTCTTGGGATTCCTGTGTAATTGTGGGGTGTTTTCTGTGATGAGGAGGCATCTCATCCAGTGCACCCAGTCCCACTGCTTCAATCGTGCTAGAGTGTCTTCTGTGAATCCCCTGAACCCTCCTAACTCTAGAAGTAAATACTTGCCTGTTTGCCCAGTCTTCCTAAGGAACTCTGACTTCAGCTACTTAAGAACTGTTAGGCGAGAATTGGAGCAGCACCCTTTGGGTGCACTACAACAACCTTGACCTCCTGGCAAAAGGAACCCAACCTTTGGTATAAGTCTGTAGTACACAGGTTGGTAGTCTGGCTGAGCAGCCACGCTTATCTCAAGAGGGGTCAATGTGAGCAGTAGAGTGGTTACACAGATTTACAGTGACAAGTATCCAAATAAACACATACACTATTTCTTGATTAAACAATTTATTTAACAGTCAGTTCGAATAAGCCTTCAGAAGGGGCAATAGAATAGGAACACAAATACACTCCAAAATACACACTCTTAGTTTATCCAGGTACCCATTTGGGATGGCACACAGACACTTCCTACACCCTCAGGTGACTTAAATAGCTTGGACACTGGACATTAATATGTCACTGGTACATTTAGAGCAATACTGCGATGAGTGTTAAAATAAAGAGATTACAGAATAATACAAGGGATCGCACAAATATTCTGAAGCAGGCAAGTACTTTTGAACCCCCCAATGCAAAGTAAATTAACCGTTCCCTGGAGGGAAGGTAAGACGAGCAGAGGAGCGAAGGGTCATTCAGGGAGCCAGGCCAGTCAATGTCAATTGGACAAAAGTCTAGGTGAGCTGAAGCACTTCTTGCAGGCAAGTAGAAGTCGTGCACAATGTTTTAGAAGTTTTTGTAGAAAAAGTAGAATCAAAGTAGGGTCACGAGCTGGGAGGGTTGTGGGATATAGAAGATGCAAGTAACTCTACAGAAACAAACAAGACAAGTCTCCACTGAGATCAAGTAAAGTTACAACAAGAGGTAAGCTCTCAGACTGTACAGTACCTTGGGTTAGAAGAAATGGTTCCAGCTGGCTTCTGTTCCTGTGTGGCTCTGCATATCCTTGTGTTCCTGTGCCTCAATAGTGGGACAAGAGGGAGGACTTCTGGGGACTCCTGCAACACAACGGGACAGTCGGTGACAGAAAAGGACCAAGTTCTATTCATCGGCTCTTTGCGGTTTCAGCTCCTCGTGTCTCAGCAAATAGCGCCACCACAGACTCTCAGATACCACTCTGGACTTTCATCGCACCTGGAGGTCCAGCACTCTGTTGAGGGGGCTCAGGCTTGGCCAGTCCTGCTTACTGGGAGAGTCCGGAGGATCTTCCACACGCTCGGGTCCGACTTAAAAGTGATGCACTCCGTTTGGTGTTCCTCTCCTTGGCACTTCAGTTCCAGCAGCAGAAGTACAGCCAGCTTCAAGAGGATGTCCAAACAAATTCACTTTGGAGTGGATTGGTCCCACCAACTCAAGGGAAGAAGTTGTCCTTGCAGGGCTTCTCTAGTTGAGGTGAATTCGGAGCTTCAGCACAGCAGCAGGGCTTCACACCGGGCAAATCAACGGTCCAGGAGTTGCAAAAGGCATCCCTTCCAAGTTCTTCTTCAGATTTCTTCATCCAGTGGTCGACTTACTTCCAAGCCAAAAAGCCTTGCCTTTTATGCAGGTTTCTCCCATTCATTCCAGCCTAGCTGTCAATCACACAGAAGGGAGGCTGTCCTTGCCGTACAGACAGCAGGCCAATCACCTTTGGGTGTATTCCTGTAACCAAGGGGATTAAGCAAAGGGAGTTTCGGGGACCTGCCTCACTTCCTGCCCCTGCCAGACACTGGAGCCAGAGGCTGGTTTCACTCGTGAATCTTGTCAAACACAAAACAAACAAAGATAACACCTGGTTTGGAGCACAGAGTAAATCTCAAGAAGGACCTTTCCAGCCAGAAATGGTGAAAAAAAGACGACCAGGGACAATGGGCACCCATGGGTGCTTTAGTGCAGTTGCAAACGCAGCCCACAGTAAAAACTCACAATGGTAGTAAAAAGTAAACCACTGCCACCAGCAATTAATTGCAGAAAGGGTAACAAAAATGCTACATGAGGAACTAGACAAAGGGGATACTAAGTAACCACTACAGCACCCTATGGTAAGATAGTGTGCGCTGGGTCTAGGAAGTTACAAATGGTAAGTAAAGTCAACTTCACTTAACTAATCTAGGAAACTGTTATTAATCCAAGCGAAGGTATTGAAACTTTTGGGAAATCTGAAAGACTGCCCTGTGCCACTGCACTGAAGGTGCTGTGTGTCACAATGCAAATATGTCTATGGAGTTTGTCAGACTCCAAAAGAGAAACACAGTGTTAAATCACAGAAAATTACACGAGAGTGGGAAACAGTTCTCCCTCCCTCCAGGTTGAAAATTAAAAAGTCCTAGAGACCAACAAAAGTGCTGGGGGTCTCTAAGGTAGAGAGGAATTAGCACATTTCTGAGAATGCTCCCCAACAGTGTGGTAGGCCGCAATCACCTACAATGCCACTAGCTGTTGGTTACAATGCCCCCCACCGCTCTTACTCCTTCACCAGTATGGCAACCAAGTGCTCCGGCAGCCTTAGCCGGAGGCAGTTTCCTACAGGGTTTGCACTTTGGTCAGGGGAGGTGGAATGTGGCAAGGAGGATCCCTTAGTACATCAGAACAGCAACGGCAGAGTCAGTAGCAGCGAAGTTGCCGACAGCTGAGTAGTTGCTTAAATGCTATTCTTGCTCGCTCACCAAGCTGAAGCAAACAGGGGAGGGCCTTGTAATTCATTCAATCTTACTGCAAGCAGTTGTTGAATTCCAGGCATAAACTCCTGGCGGCACGCTGCTCTAAACAGCTGCCCTTTACAGCCGGCTTCACTGCTACGGGTGCGTGCCTCAGCTTTTGAAGACAAGGAGGTGTGGCTTTCACCGGCAACAGTTTCCTGCACTCCCCTCATCCCACGGCTCACAGGCACGCTTTACAGCTGGGCTTCCTTTATGAAGACTGAGGACAGGACTCTGGAAGGGAGTTTCCTTGCTGCTGGATGCAGTTGTGTGGTTTTGGCGCCCTTCTCAGGAACCAGAAGATTGAAACAGTCGGAATTCTCATTGTTTGCAAGGTCCTGCTCTCTGATGAGGGGACTTTTAGGACTCAAATCGTGACTCTGGAGTTCCAGCAGGATGCCACCAAAGTTTCAGCTTGATTCAGAGGACCGTGCACCACACAATGGCTCGAGGTCCCAGGGTATTTTGGTATTGCAGCTACACAAGGTCGTAGCACAACGTGGGATGGTTAAAAATGCAGGTCTTCCTGAGTCTAGTGGATCTCACCAGGCTCTGGGTCGGGGTTGTCCAGTTCGGGATCCACAGGTCAATTGGGAGCAAGGGTTACTGCAGGCTCCGGTTACACAGCAGGCTCTCAAGTTGCTGGAAATCGCTATGGCCTTCGTATCTTTCTCTTCCGTTTCAGCTACAGTGGTCGACTTGACAGCAACTTCCAGGTCCGGAGTTATTTCTCCCTGCATTTTACAGCAAGGGGCGGTCTTGGCTGTCCAATCAGGACAGTCAGCCGCCCCCACTGGGAGTTGTTCCCATTCATGCAAGGCGAAGACAAAAGGCTGCAGAGTTTGACTCGTCCCTTGCGCTTCCTGCCTTTCCAGACACCCTGGAGCGTGGGTGGGGTATCTACAGGATTCTTGCCGAAGACAAAACAACCAGAGGTCATTCCCGCCTAGAATGGCAGGGGCAGACATCAGAAACAGCAAGCACACAAGAAATGGCGAAAAAAGAAGGGAGCCCACCATTTTCAAAAAAGGATGGCCCTTCTGTGCTTTACCGAGGCTGAATTAACAGCCTGCAAGTAATAAAGACTAAGTCATAAAGGTAAACCAATGCCACCAGCCATTCATGAAAAACTTGCAATTGTAACGAAATGCTACCAGGTAAGTAAGAAATGGGATGCATTGTATCCCCCAGCACTCCATATGAGGGGGGAGTGTGCTGGGTCACTATATAAAATGTAAAAGGGGATGAAAATCCCTCTTTACTACTTTCGAACTGTAGTTCACCCAAGTACATGTACAAGCGCATTATAAATACCATATCATATCCCATACATGAAGGAGAAATTAACAGGGGTGTCCATAGGTGCAACTCAGCCTAAGCCCAAAAGTTGTAGGAAACTACTACCATATAGTAGAAGTCTAGGTGAGATGCGAAAAAGATTCCCCTTCACCTAGGGATAAGGTAAAATAGTCACCCAGTTGAAGCAAAATGTTCTGGGGTGACAGGTAAGATTTTCATATCAATAAGAAATCCTCCTGGCCCAACAAGGCTGTCACGCTGAAGTCACCAAAGCTACCTCACTGAGAAACTCAGCGTCTCGGAGGTCTATAGTCCCCCAGAAATGTGCAGATTTGAACTCATCCAGTGCAGGAAGGGAATACATACAGAAGACAGGCCTTCTTTTTTCTATGCCCCAAGAGTCTGAAACCTCCTCCCCATCAACAACCTTCTCCCCCTACCCCACCCCTTGCTTCTACAGTTGAGGAAGGAGCTTAAGACCCTCCTCTTCAAGGAATGGCTCCTCCCCAACACCTAGGTCCATACACTGTCCACTCCCCACCTTACCTGAGCCTGGGTGATTTGATCTCTGTTTCCGCCCCTACATATGTGTAGATTCATGTACGACTACTGCCCGCCCTCCCGTGTTGGATCCCCACTCCCTTGTTTCTAAGCTCCTTTATAAACATTCTTATTGCTGCGATTGTAAAATGCTCCACCGCTTCCCGAAGCTAGGTCTGCGCTCAATAAATACCCTAATAATAGTTAAAGGGTGGAAGGATCCCCATCAGTGGAAGCAGAAGGCAGGTAAAGAGTGAGGTTGGTGAATTCCTGGCTTTAGCAGAAGTTCTGGCCCTATGCCCTTTCCAGCAAAACAGGCCCAAACAGAGCTGTGCTTTGCTGATTTTTGCCCTTGGGTGCAAACGCCCAGGCTGGATATCCAGGGGAGACTCAATAAGGGAGGCAGTGTCAATAAGGGATGCAATAGTGTATGCTCCCATGAGTCCCCTTCACTTTGTTATAGGTTAATCATGATGCAGAACACTTCTCAAATACCATGATTGACATGTCATGTGTAGGATGGGGTGGAGAACCTACAGTACCAAAAAAGTAAACATATGTTCAAAGGTTTTCCCAATGCTCCATCCAAAACAATGCTGGGGAAACATTTACACGAGCGGAGTGTTTATAGACACCCATACTGGAGAGGAATTTAGAGCAGCACCAGTGGTAAGAGGCAGGTCAATCCTGCAGTTTACCGTCATATGCACTATATTGAAAACAGGTCAATTTGGGGCTTGCATGAACATGGTATTCGCTTAGTTTAGCAAAGTATATGGTAACTCAACAAGAGGTCCACACTCACCATTTGGAATTTCACAGTCTAATGCTACAGCCGTCTCATAGGTCCAGCATCGTGCTACATTACGTATCGTATATCCGCCACCTCCGAGCATCAGCATAGGCAAGTTAAACGTCTTCACAACTTCAACACATTTTGCATGACCTGTGTCAAAAATACAAACAGAGAAAAAATTGTGAAAGATGAAGTATCCAGTACTTGCGGTTAAGTAGTAGCTTAAATTTACAGCGTGCAGCACAACAGTTGGCATGTGTAAGAAAATCGTGTTCTAAGGTACAATGAAAAATCTTCCTATCATATTCAACTTTTCTTACGTCATATTTCTAGGTTCCAGACAAAATCAACCAACCTACTCTGGTTACAGGGCGTTCACAATATTTATAGGTTAATTAAATTCAAATAACTAAAAATGAAATAAAATCTAGAATACCGATCCCTCCGGATCAAGAAATGCTAATATAAGTCCACAAACACCAACTGGATTTTTAGCGACGCAACTATTTCTCTGTATGAATTCATACCGACAAGAACCAAAATTTAGTCCACGGGCCAATAGGTACAAAGTTAACCGAAGTTGTTAAGTAGAGCTGATCACACAAGGGGCACCGACAAGAATGACACAAAGATGACCTCCAGAAAGATGACAGTGTGTGAACAGGTCAGAGTTCAGCACACCACTGTTGGGTACTAATTTCATATCAATGATACATCTTCCTGACCGGTGTTAAACCCAGAACTTTTTTTGCTTTGACAAGGTTACATTTTACCTTGTCCCTAGCCAAGGGTATTTCCCCCGACCCCCCTCCCCCACTCACCTAGTGGTTTACTCTTTATGGGAGACCCATGTATATCTCTCCATAGTGTATGGTTGAAGTTATAGTTTCGTACAACTTTTGGGCTTAGGCTGGGTCGCCCTTATGGGCTCCCTGTTAATTTCTCTTTCATGTACTTGGGTGAACTACAGTTCCCAAGTAGTAAAGGGGGATTTTCACCCCCCGCCCCCCCCTTTACATTTTATATACTGAGCCAGCACACCCTACCTTATGTGGAGTTCTGGGGGTATACAATGTATCCTCTTTTTACTTACCTGTTAACATTTTGTTGCAATTGCGAGTGAATATATGAATAGCTGGTAGCAGTGGTTTTACCTTCATGACTTTTAGTCGTTATTACTAAAAGGCTGTTAGTTCAGCCTCTAATACACAGAAGGGTCACACTTTTTCCAAAATGGCCTCCTTTTTTCCACATTTCTTGGGTGCTTGCTGTTTCGGATGTGTTCCCCTGCCATTCTAGGCGGGAACAACCTCGGTGCCGGTTTTGTCTTCGGCAGGAAACCTGTGAATTCCCTGCCCAGGCTCCAGAGTGTCTGGAAAGGCAGGAAGGGGGGAGTCGAACTCTGCAGCCCTTTGTGTTTCACCTTGCCTGAAAGGGACCAAATCCCAATGGGGGGCTGGCTGTCCTAACTGGACAGCCAGAGTACCCCCTTCTGTAAAAAGCAGGGAGAGAATGCAGAAGTTGTGCTGTAGTTCCCGATTAAAAAAAAATGAAAATCTGAAACTGGAAGCTGTTGACAAGTCGACAACTGGAACCAAAGAGGAGGATGAAGAAAACGGGGCTGACACTATTTCTACCGACCGCAGAGCCTGCTGTGTAACGGGAGCCTGCAGTTGCCCTTCCGTCCAATCGACCTGTGGAATCCGAAAACGACACCCACCGAATGCCTGCTGAGACCCACTAGACTCAAGACGACCAGCATTTTGAGCCATCCCAGGTCGTGCTGCGACCTTGCAGTGCTGCAAAACCCCCAATACCTTGGGACCTCGAACCCTTGTGTGGTGCATGGTCTTTCAAATTCCGAATCTTGCTGAGACATTGTGGGAATCCTGCTGGACCTCCAGCGATGTGAATAGAGTCTGAAAAGACCCCTCACCAGAGTCTTGGACCTTGCAAACCACGAGAACCCAAATGGCGATATTCTGTCTTCTGTGCACCTGAAAAAGGAGCAAAATCCACAGAGCCGCATCCAGCTGCGAGGAAAATCTTGCCTGGAGCCTTTTCCGTGATCCCTGCTGCAAAAGTCCTTCCAAAGCCGTGTCTTCCATCATCTAGACAAAGGAATGCTGCAACACTTCTTCGGTGCTGAGTTACTGTGTTGGCTGGGTTTACTTGCCTTCAGTCTCTTCCGATTCCTGTGTATCCTTGGTGTGCTACGGTCATTGGGAGGTCTCTCGTCCAGTTCACCCAGACCCACTACTGGAATCCTCATAGGGTGCCTTCTTTGAAGTCCAAGTGAACGATTTACTGGTTTGCCCAGTCTTCCTCTGGAACTCTGACTTTGTCTGCAACTGAGCCCTATCTTACCTTGCCGACTGCTGGTTCATAGACCACAAGGGCCCCTCGTCTACCTCAGAGCACTAATGCACTAGAATTGGGAAGGGCTAGATAATTTAAAGGATCTGCCTTGAAAAGTAGAACAAATGTTAATAAGTGCACTTACTTGTAAAAGAGTTGGTTAGTAACTTTAAACTCAAGTGAATAGTTAAAAAAGTTATTTACCGTAGATATGTTCTGCCATTCTGAAAGGTATATATAGGATTTAATTACCTGGAATAAGCCGTGTGCCTTCTTAAATAAGTAATCTCAAAGTCTTACTTTCCTGAGAAACTGTCTCGCCATTCTAACAGAAAGTAGATAGGTTAACTTACTCAACTGTGAATTGGGTTCCCTCTTCCCAAATGTAATGCCGCTGGTTTCACTTTATTATTCCTGTTAGGATAATTGTAGGAGTGCCCCCAATTGGGCCTCGCTTCCCCTGACTTGCTGTTAGTCTGTCCAGAATAAGTCTGCCTAGGTCATACTTTACTTTTAGGTTGCTGATAGCTCCTTACAAAACGTACAGAGGTTTTACTTACCTTGCATAGCTGTCTGCCATCCAAAATAAGTTAAGTTATTGCTTCCCTTAGTCTGAACTGAAAAGCAACTTTAATTGAATATTGGACCCCATGGTCCAAGTGTCCTAGAGCAGTTATTTGGTATAAGTGTTCACTATTCTGAAAAGCATACTGCCTAGATGACTTACTATGTGATTTCTTGCTGAGCGTCACGGTACAACTGTTAGGCTCTACTACCCTTCTATTACTGTAAGTAATCCAAAAGTAACGATTGGTTTTGACTTCCCTAGAACTACGGATAGGTGTTCCAAATAAAGTTAAATGCCTTGGTCTGTGCACCTTCAAGCATAGTGTTGTGTTTTTATAATTGTGGTTATAGATAAATGTGATAGTACTTATTTTCCCCAAGATTCATCTGGGCCCACTTGTCGAACGGAGGACCCATGAGCCTTTGAGGACCACATTGAGCTCCCACGCCGGGGCCGGAGCCTTCACCGGAGGGAACTAGTGAAAGTCCTTTGACTAACTCCTTGAACAATCGATGCAACCATGAGGATGATCGCCCAGGAGATCTGGTGTAACGGGGGATAGCCGCCAGATGAACTATGATCGAAGCATGGGCCAGTCCTGCCTTGGCCAACGAAAACAAATATGGAAGCACCTGCGGAGCAGTGATTCGTAGAGGGTCGATCTTCTGAGTACGGCACCAAACGGCAAACCTCTTCCACTTGTACCCGTAGCATTTGAGAGTAGAAGCATCTCTGGCCTTGGCGAGCACTCCCTTACAATCCGCAGGGAGAACGTAGCCCCCCATACTATAGTGCTGCAGGAGCCAGGCCTTCAGGTTCAGCGATCCTGGGACGTGGTGCAGAATGGCGCCTCCTTCCCTGGCGAGATCTGCGACTGCCCGAAGCTTGACTGGAGGAGACGCTGACATGTCAAGAAGGTCTGGGTACTATATTGGTCTCGGCCAAGCTGGTGCGACGAGGATCATCCTGCACCGGGACCGTCTGAGTTGATTGACTAGTCGAAGAAGCGACAGCAACGGAGGAACGCACACAGAAACGTGCCATCCCAGGGGTAAGGGAATGCGTCCCCCATGCTCCCCGGCTAGGGAAACCTGCTGGCGAACCTCCGTCACTTGGTGTTTGTCGCCGTCGCAAACAGATCGATCTGGGAATTGCCCCATCTGCGGAACAGGTAATCCACTTGGTCCTGCCGAAGTTCCCACTCGTGGCAAGAGCATAGCTCCCTGCTGAGAGAGTAGGCAACAGTGTTCTTCACTCCTGCCATATGAAATGGGATGAGTAACATTCCCTGGGCTATGGCCCAGTGCCAATGGTCCTGCGCTTCTTTGGAGAGCGCCGGGGATCTGGTTCCCCCCTGCTTCCGGATGTAGAACATGGTGCTGGTGTTGTCCATGAAGACCCATGAAACATGGATAACGCACTAAGCACACCCTGTTGTGAATAAAGTAATTTTGTTTTAGCCATACAGGTTTATTCAGTGTTTGGAACTAATGTTGAGTTAAGTAAAGGTGCGGGGGAGAGGTACTCCGCCTTGGTATCTAGGCTGGGGGGAGAGAAAAAAAAGAGAAGGTTTTCCTGAATAGGAAAGCTTCGTCCCCTGCACACTATCTGAGAGGCCTAAGAAAGAAAAGAAACAATTTAAACAATATTCATGGTTTTCTGTACATATATTTAGAAACAACTTCAAAAACAACGCGTTGTTTTTGAAGTTGTTTCTAAATATATGTACAGAAAACCATGAATATTGTTTAAATTAAAAATGTTTCTTTTCTTTACAGAAATGTAATTGAAAACGAAAACATGCCCCTGATGAAGTCTTTTGAACTCGAAACGCGTTGGGCCAACCCTTATCTTATTGCAACAATAAATTGTATTGTTTTGAATTGATCCACAAGTTATCAAACAATTTATTGGTGAGATAGTATCTCAGACTAAATAGGTCTAAAATGCCTAAAAATGACTTACATTTCCATAAACTAAGGGTGTTAACCTGTTTTTGTATGCTCCCCTTTATGGGAGCAAAAGATAGGTATCTTTCCACCTAAATTCTTAAATAACCATTAGGCTTAGGCCGCTCAGATAGTGTGCAGGGGACGAAGCTTTCCTATTCAGGAAAACGTTCTCTTTTTTTCTCTGTCCATGAAGACCCATACCACCTTGCCCTTGAGGGACATAAGGAAGGACTTGAGGGCCCAAAACACAGCCCGCAGCTCCAACACATTGATGTGCAACGTCTTCTCCTCCGGTAGCCACAGGCCCTTTGCACGAAGACTTCAGGTGTGCGCTCACCATCCTTTCAGGAGGCGTCCGTCTTGACAGTCTCCTGATGAGGTGGAGTCTGGAAACCCGCTCTTGCGGACAGATGTGTGCGCACTCCCCACTCTATCGCTCAACAGAAACGCTTGTCGAGCGGGATCTTGTCCTCGAAGCTTCCCTCCACTTGTATCCAACGGCCGTCGAGGAACTACTGCAGCGGACGCATCCGTAGTCTGCACAGCCGAATGAGGTATATGCATGATGACATCATGCCGAGTAGGGACATGATGGCCCTCTCCCTTGTGACCTTCAGGGCCAACAGCCGTTTTACCTTGCCCAAGAAGCCACAACACTTAGCGGGATCCCAGAAACTGCGCGTCCTGCCATGGAATCGAGCAGTACTTTGCATAGTTCATCGAGAACCCCAGATCTGTCAGGAGTTGGACGGTTGTCGCCGTGTGTTAGTAAGTAAGGGTACATGTAGATGCAGCTGCGCCGCCACCAGCGCCAGGCACTTGGTGAACACTCTTCAGACTTCAGTCCGAAGGGAAGAGCCTTGAACTGGTAATGTTGCCCTTGAACCATGAAGCGTAGGTACTTGCGGTGTCCCTTGTGCATGGGGATGTAAAAAAATAGACATCTTCCAAGTCCAGCGACAATAGAAAATACCTTCTTCCAGCTGTCCTAGCACGTGCTGAAGAGACACTTTCCGAATCGGCGGAGGACCAGGATGGGCCTCCAACGGCTGGTGTTTACACTCCAGAGCCCGGGAGACTCTTTGGGACAAGCTCCAACGCACCCTTTTTTAGCATGGCCCACACCTCCAGCAGAAGCTGAGGGATGTGGTTATCCTGGCGGGCCACAGGTGGTATATAGGGACACTTCTGTTGGAACTCTAGGGTGTGTCCGTGGGCGAGAGAGTCCAGCACCCAACGGTCTGTGGAGATGGGCTTCCACACGCTGACAAAGTTCGCCAGCTGGCCTTCCCACCGGGGTGCACAGGGGGGAGTCTGACTCCACGGCTGGTTCAATCTTGTTTTCACGTCGAAGTGCCGCCTTGGGGGCCTTGGCGACAACAAAGTCCACCTCCAGGCTTGGTGCTGCCCCTGTAGGTCTCCTGGGCCGACGAGCGGAAGGGTTGACAGTAGGACGAAGCACCACCGCCGAATCCTTTAGAAAAACTTTGGGACTTTTCTACAGAAGTCCGAAAGAACGGCTGTCGTTGCTGAAGCATGCCTAAGGCACGAGCCGCCTCAGTGTCCACTTTGATGGCCTGAAGAGACTCGTCCACAGTCATTCCAAACAAATTCTCCCCATCGAAGGGCATGTGCAACACCTTCGACTGAACATCCTGGCAGAAATTGGTGGCCCTCAGCCAGCCTCGCCGACAGCAACAAACGCTGTTGCCCATTTGGAGGAATCCTGTGTCGGCAATGTCAGTCGCCACTGTAATGGCGCGATCCAAAGCAACCTCGCCTTACTTAAGATCTCCAACGCCTCAGCCCTCTTGTCCTTGGGAAGGAAGTCCAGGAGGGGGGCCATCTTGAACCAAAGTTCCCTGTTGAAATGCGCCACAATGGCGAGGGTGTTAGCAGCCTTGATGGTCGTCGCTGCCAACGTGATATCTCTTCCCCCCATGGCATCCAACTTCTTTCCCTCGCTGTCTGAGGGATGTGGGGGAGGCGGGGGAACGAGGCCGCCGAGGAAGATCCCAAAAACTTCTTGGCTGCTGCTGAAACCATGGAGTCCGGAGATGGCTGGGACCGTAAGCACTTGGGTGCAGAGTCCGGTACCCTGTATTTCTTCTCATACCGGTTCCTCTTTGCTGGAGCCGATGAAGTGTTTTTCATGAGGGACAACCCATTGTCCCAAATGTCATCCAAGAGGGGGATGGAAAGCACAGTCTGCCTCTTCGCCTCCCGGCACCGATATAGAAAACCCTATTTCTTCTCAGGGACGAGCTGGAATATTTCCGAAGCCCTGGCGCTCATGGCATGGAACGAGCCCATCTTGCAGGCGGCGAAAGGAGATTTAAAGCCCCCATCAGTGCCAGTGCATGTCATTGCTGTGCCAAGACCAGTCTCATCCCTCAGGGGATGGAGTGGGCGGGGAGAGGGCGGTGAAGGGTGGAATGGAGGAGGGGGGTGAACCCTCTTCTTGGATGGTGGTTCTTTTCCGATGTTCCCGGCGCCACGGACGGACTGCCGGCACGAGAGGCATCCTTGTCCGGATCTCCGAGCACAGGGTATGCAGAGCCGTGAGAATGTCCGAGATGTCCTCAGGTGGTTACTGAGGTGGTGGAGGTGACGGATGCGAGGGCGTTTGGGGTTTAGGTTGGTCCACCGCGTCCTCAACACCCTGTTGCTCCTAGTCGGTCACCTTCGTCGGGATGCCTCCCATAGGGCCTGATCTCGACGTATCGTCCCTCCTGGAGGATCGGAGAGCTCCTCGGAGATGTCTGTGCCCTGGAGGACTACCATGCTCCCCCACCCCCTTCTCTGTGACCAAGGGAGATGGTTTAGGCGAAATGATCAGCATCATCTTCTCTGGCGTCTTCTCGATGGGCTGGAAAGAGGATTCCCTCCTGGCAGCAGGGATACTCTCATCTTTGGGGCTGTGCCCTGCGGGTCCGCCACAGTGGCCTTTGCGAGGGCTGCAGCCACTCCCTCGATGGAAGGCTGGGCCTTCGCCTGGTGCACCTCAGCCTTCACAGCTTTGGCAGAGTCCACGGCCTTCACCTTAGAGGGGAGGGTCGGGGCCTTGCTCCCCCTGGGCCTTCTC
This sequence comes from Ambystoma mexicanum, assembly GCF_040938575.1. NCBI lineage: Eukaryota > Metazoa > Chordata > Amphibia > Caudata > Ambystomatidae > Ambystoma > Ambystoma mexicanum. Next base: position 285,474,311 of record NC_090928.1, read on the forward strand.
TGCAGTGCCAATCTGGGTCTTCTCCGAGAGCTTCTCCTTATGGTCCGACTTCCTCTTTGAAGATCCCGAGGCGTTGGCTCGTGGTCGAAGGCGCTGAAGACGCTGAACTCGCCCTGGTCGCCGAGGAGCCCGCCGCAATGGCGCTCCCGGTGGAAGTGGACTCTGATTGTTTAGCCCTATGTTGGGCCCTCACAGGTCTTAGAAGATCGCTAACCTTTCTTCTTCTGTGCAGGCGAGGCATGCTGCCAGGACTCAGACAGAGCAGGGACCTTGGTTGCAGCCACTTGAGACGATTGCGCCGGTCGGGCCGATTGCGGGGCACCATCTCCCGACAAGCCGCACAGTCATCCTCCACATGCGTCAGGTCCGAGTGCAGGCAGTAAAGGCACAGGGAATGTCCGTCATCTGAAAAGACATTCCGTAGGTTGCAGCCGGGGCAAACCTTGAAGAGAGGTGCAGAGTCCTTCTCATCTGCCATGTCCACACAGCATAGGCCCTGAAGAAGCTTCTGGAATCCTCCTAGAAAAAGAAAAAAAAAAACTTGACGGAAAAATCACCCTTGAGTGGCGCTGAAGAATCAGAAAAACAGGTCCCTGTTAATCGGAAGATGGATCGATGGAGCTTGAGGCTCGATTGACCGAAAAAAATAGAGCAAGAAAAAGCTCCAGAGCTATAGCACGAGGACACCCAACACTTGAACGTGCAGTAAAAATCTGAAGATGGCTGCCAGAGGAGGGGCTCAGGTAGAGGGCAGTCATTGGCTGGGGGCAATATGACCCAGAGACCAGTGATTGGTTGTTAGGAGAAAGACAGTTCAGAAGTGAAACTGAAACAGATTCTTTCCTTTACCGAGGATTCCCAGCCTAACGACAGGTAATATTCATGAGCATGTGAATCCATGCCAGACCCCATGCTGGAGAACTTCGATGACATAATCCTCGAGACGGAGGACCTTGAGGGACATCGAGCCGACTGCATCGACACACAGCGCCCTCTGCCAAAATAAAAATGCTGAAGCTGGATATTGAATATCAAAGATGAGGAATACATGGGAGGACACAATCCATTTGTAGAGGAATACCAGGTATCCCTTTGCCACTCCACTGAAGGAGGGGCGAGCCAAACTCTCAGTCTATAAAGCTTTGAGAGACCTTAAGAACTGTAGTTGCTGGAGGATACAGAAAAAGAACCTTAAAGGAGAACTTTAGTGGCCCTCAGAAACACTGTCCATAAGGAGCTGTATGCTGCAGTAGTAAAATACAGATGCCTGAGCTATGGAGCAGACTCCATAGTACAGGTAGAATACAAAGAATAGAGTTCCACAAAGACAGAGCCCACAAGAATGAATGAGTGGAAGAAGGCTCCTCTCATTCAGGATTGAAAGAAAAAGGCACAGAAGTCCAGCAAAAAGTGTTGGCCGTCTCTCAGTAGGAGAGCGGAAGTAGCATAAAAAAGATACAACACTCAGTAGCTAAGGCACACTAGTGATAAAGTACTTTTACAAAATGTCAGTGGCACAAAGCGCACAGCTTGAGTTCAGAGTGTTGAGGCACTGGTTGACAGAGCTGAACCAAAAGAAGAAGGAAAAGTTCTTCACAGATCAGCAGGGGGAAAAAAACCTAGGGAACATAAATGTGTGCCTGCCCATGCTTGGCAAGACCCTGAGCCCATATGCGTAATCAACAGAGTGCTCAAAGGATAGACTAAAGAGCAATCGACACCGCTTCCTGTCCTGTTTCTAATTGATTGGGAATCCTTCATGATAGAAATGAGAAAGACAAGAAGAGGAAATTGAGTAAATGATTTCTGAGAACTGCTGTGGATTTTCAGCATTGGATTCCAGCAGTGAGATTTACACAATCACACAACAGAGACAGGAAAAACATTGAAAAACCTGTAGCACCACTGTGCGTTTGATTTAAATTGTGTGCTTCAAACAAATAAGGGGTACAATGAATGCAATGTTCAACATCTAAAGAACCAAAAACAAAGCTCATGAAGTCATTTTGTCCAATGCGTATGCATGATTGAAGTGTCTTTAAATTTACCTTTGACAGTAAGATTAAAACATCCTAGACGGTCACCGGACAACGAGTCAGCTCCGCACTGCAAAACTACAGCACTCGGCTGGTACATCTCCATTACTTTAGATATAATCTAGAATAGAAAATGTTTAAGCTTTAACATCTAAAACGTATAGAAAGGCAAAGATAACTGGGAAACTAAATAAAATACTTACTGGTTTAAAAATCTGCCCATAAGACTCATCATCTATGCCATCCCTCATGGGGAAATTCACAGCATAATATTTCCCCTTTCCAGCACCAATGTCCTGTAAAGACATTTGAAAACTTCTTAATTTACATTTTGCAATAGTGGAAACAGTGTACAATTACGACACATCCTGAGTGAGCTGGTAAAAATTGTACCCTAAACAATATTCTTACGAAATTATAATTTGATCACACAACATGTCAGCGCAATCATGTGGACAGAGATGGCATTTTTGCAACCAAGCACATTAAGCAAAAAGGACATTGCCAAAAAAGAAAAACGTTCACATATATACTGGAGAAAATATGATTATAAATCACAAGTCAAAATCAGAATATCACCTTCTTTGTTCTGAATTTATAACATTAAAATGGCTTTAACATCAGCCAATAGTTACATTTTAGGCAGATCAGTAATTAGACTGTCATAACTTCTTCGAAAATGCATTGGATATAAAGTTGCTAGGAAAGCTTTTCTTTTTGCTGCTTTTCTCCCGTAGGCACTAACAACGCCCTTTCTTTTTGTTTTGTTTTGCCTCCTGGCTTGGCTTTTTTGGAGGCAAGTAAAGCCTCCTGCTTTACTTCCCTTGCTTTGTGCTCATTTGTATGGGATGACTGATCAGTCCATAAGACTCAGTGCTAAGATACTTTCGCTCTTATTGGACTTCTTGTATTTTACAACGCCACACGTCCTAACGTGAACTGTGGTTAGGATACTTCCTGCTCAGTGGAAGAAAGTCCATAGAACTGGCTATTTGACCCATGTTCGTTCTCAGTAGAGGGGCTCCCACACTCCTTTGTACCTTTGTAAAACTTGGGGTTACACCCTAAGAAACCCCGCAGTACTCTTGTTCAGAGGAGATTTCCCTAGCATTTCAGTGCTGGACTGCCCTTGTGGATGGGACAAAGACTCCTATGGAAATGTATATTTCTCCTCTGAAGGATGCAGTGAGTTAAAACGTGGTTGTAGACCCTCCGGACAAGAAGAAACTCCATAGAACAGGGTATATGACTGTTAGGGAGAATTTTCAGTTTAGTGCTAACTTCCTCCAACCTTCGAGACCCCCCCCCAGCTCTTTTGCTGAACTTTGGGACTATGTACTTTTAATTCTATGTGTTTCTGTGTTTCTTTTGACTTTGGAGTCTGACAAACTCCATAGGCATCATCTTTACCTTCAGTGCAGTGGCACAGGGAAGTCTGAGATTTGCCCAAGGTTTAAATACCTTCTCTTGGTGAAACTACAGAGTTTCCAAGAGCAGTGAAGTGAAATTGACTTTACTTCCATTTTGTAACTTTCTAGACCCAGCACCCACTATCTTACAATAGGGTGCTGGGGGTGGGGGGGGGGTTACTTAGTATCCCCTTTGTCTAGTTTGAAATGTGACTTTATGCTCCCATTTCTACAATTAATGGCTGGTGGCAGTGGTTTACTTTTTCCTACCATTGTGTGTTTCTACAGCGGGCTGCAATTGCAACGGCAGTAAGACACCCATGGGTGTCCATTTCGTCAAAATGGCCAAAGGCTTCTTGTTTCGCCATTTCCTGTTGAAAAGGTCCTTCTTGAGATTTACTTTGCGCACCAAACATTTTGCCCTTGGCGGGATTCACTGGTGAAGCCATCCTCTGGCTCCAGCATGTCTGGCCGGGGCAGGAAGTGAGGGAGGTACCTGAAACTCCCTATGCTTAATCCCCTTGGTCACAGGAATGCACTGGCTGTCCTCAGAGGACAGCCACCCTGCTGTGTGGGTGACAGCTAGGCTGCAAATGAATGGAAGAAACCTGCATAGGCTTTTTGCTTGGAAGGCAGAGTCGACCACTGGACAAAGGAATCCGAAGAAGAACTTGGAAGAGACGCCTGCAGCAACTCATGGACCGTTGGTTTGCCCGGTGAAGCCCTGCTGCAGTGCCGAAGCTCAGAATTTGCCTCGACTAGAGAAGCCCTGCAATGGATGACTTCTCCCCTTGTATTGGTGGGAAAAATCAACTTAACTTGCTGCTGCTGGAACCGATTGCCAGGGAGAGGAACACCAGACCGAGTCCATTGCTTTTTTAGTCAGACCCGAGCTCCAGGAAGATCCTCATGACTCCCATGAAGCAGGACTGACCAAGCCTGAACCACCTCAACAGAGTGCTGGACCCCAGATGCGAGGAAAGACAATAGTGGTATCCGAGAACCGCAGCGGTGCCGTTTACGAGAGCCACAAGGAGCTGAAACCGTGAAGTGCAGCTGATCTGAAGCTTGCCCATTGCTGCTGCCGACCTTCCATTCTTAGTGCAGGAGTCCCCAGACCTCTTGTCCCCACGACTAAAGCCCAGGAACACAGGATCTGCAGATCTACACAGGAACAGAAGCCATCTGGAAGCAGTTTTTCTTCTAACAAAAGGTACTGTAAAAGTAAGAGGATTTACCTCTCGTCATGTGGCCTTGCTAGCTCTCAGTTGACACTTGTCTTGGTTGCATTTGCAGAGTTGCTTGCAGCTTTGCCCCTCAAGCCTCTCAGCTTGTGGCCCTTCAGGGATTTCGTTTTATACAAAAACTTTTAAAAAGTCTTGCACAATGTTTTAGCTTACCTGCAGCTGCAACAAGTGCTTCAGTTCACCTGGACTTTTGCTCAACTAACATTGGCTGTCCTGGATCCCTGAAAGACGCTTCTTACCTCCGACTTTGTGCTTTGCCTTTCCCCCAGGAAAGGGTAAATTTACTTTGCATTGGAGGGTTCAAAAAGTACTTACCTGCTTAAGAATATTTGTCAACCATTGTTTTATTCCTTTATTTTCTCCTTATTTAGCACAACCTCCATATTGCTCTAAATGTACCAGTGATATATTAACGTCCACAGTGTCCTAGGAATTCAAGTCACCTCAGAGTGTAGGAAGAATCTATGTGCCATCCCAAATGGGTATTTACTGATTTAAAGAAACTGAGAGTGTCATTTTGAACTGTATTTCTGTGTTACTTATTGTTAGGGAGAATTCCCAGAAATGTGCTAATTCCCCTCTACCTTAGAGACCCCAAGCAACTTTTGAGGACTTGAATTTTTAACCTGGACAGAGGGAGACCCTTTTTTCCCCCACTATGGGCCTGATGGCGTAACGCCGGCGGTATTACTGCCGGCAGTATTAGCCCTACCGCCGAACTCCCCGGCGCTAATAGTGCCGGATCAAGAGTTTGCGGTGATGTAATTCCCCATTGAGCTCATTCGGGAATGCGCCATTCCACATTGAGCTCAATGGGAAAATGTGTGCTCTTAACGCCGGCGGATTTACCGCTGGGGGTAATAGCGCAAATTTTCAGGGGATTTCCCCCTAGCTCAGAGCTGGGGCGAAATCCGCCAAAGTCCTGATTTGGCGGATCCTTAAATCCGGCGGTAATAGCGCTACCACCGGATTTAAGGGTTACTGCCAAAGTCGTGATCAGACCCTATGTATTTTAATGTGATTTTGAACTCTGTTTCTTTTGGTAGTGGAGTCTGACAAACTCCATAGGCATCTTTTACATTGTGTCACAGCACCTTCAGTGCAGTGGCACAGGGAAGTCTTTCAGATTTCCCAAATGTTTAAATAACTTCTTTTGGATAAACGACTGTTTCCAAGAGCAGTAAAGTGAAATTGATTTGACTTACACTTGTAACTTTCTAGACTCAGTACACACTATCTTACAATAGGGTGCAGGAGGGGTTACTTAGTATCCCCTTTGTCTAGCTTCTCATGTAACAATTTTATGTTACCCTTTCCTCGATGAATGGCTGGTGGCAGTGGTTTACTTTTTAAACTAACTTGGTGTGCATTTACCGCGCGCTGCGTTCGCAGCTGCAGTAAAGCACCCAAGGGTGCCATTTTTGTCAAAATCACCCAGTCTTTTTTCGCCATTTCTTTGAGGCAAGCTCCTTCTTGAGATTTATTCTGCATGCCAAACCAGGTTTAGTCCCTTTGTTCGTTTTGCCTTTGGCAGGATTCATGAGTGAAGCCCGCCTCTTGCTCCAGGGTGTCTGGCGGGGGCAGGAAGCGAGGGAGGTGCCCGAAACTCCCTGTGTCTCCTAGGAGACTGAAATGCACTCTTAGGTGATTGGCCAGCTGGCTGTCCGGCAAGGACAGCCACCCTGCTGGGTGACTGAAAGCTATGCTGGAATGAATGGGAGAAACCTGCATAAAAGGCAAGGCTTTTTGGCTTGGAAGGCAGAGTCGACCACTGGACGAAGGAATCCCAAGAAGAACTTTAAGAGGACGCATGCTGCAACTCCTGGAACGTTGGTTTGCCGGTGAAGCCCTGCTACTGTGCTGAAACTCCAAATTCGTATCGACAGAATGACGACTTCTCCCTTAGACAGACCCTCCAGCTTATAGCGATTTTGCGATCCTTCAAAATGCCGCGAAAACGGCCGTTTTGTGCAAAAACAGCATCTTTAAAAAATATATATTTTTTTTACTTTTTTTTTTTTTTTTTAAAGTAATCTGCAAAAATTACTGTTTTAAAAAAAATACTCAGGGTGCCAGGTTCTCAACTTTTTTTTAACACAAGAAATGAAACACGCCAACACATCTCATCACTTGCGCCCCAAAAAAGTGCAGCCCAATCCACAAGGGACACATGAATGGGCACATTTTATATGAGTGCCCATTCAGATGCCACTTTATTTGATCAAGGAGGTGAAAAAGGCCGTTTGTCAATTTAAAAGCGCATCCCTCATTTCCAAGCAAGATGCACTTTTAAATAAGCAGAAATTGTAGGCAACCCTACGCGCATGGGATGTAGGGCTGCCACTGCATGACAAGGTCTTTCCCGACCCTGTCATGCAGTTCATTTAAGGTATGAACCGCTGCTGTGTCGCTTGCAGGATAAAAATGCATTTTTTGGGTCGCATTTTACAGTGGCAGGCACCTGGAGGGCCTGTTCCTGTGAAAGGCGCTGGGAGCTTGCAGAACACTGTCGGGAGAGAGATTCTATTCAAAGTACTGCCCATTTTGATGACAAAAATCGATCGAATGTTACAATTTGACCTATTTCGTCCAGTACTATTCGATTGATTTTTATAAATACTGAACATGTGTTGCGGGGGTGTCACCCGCTCCCCATGTTCAGTATTTTTGGTCCAGGGTGGTTGCAGAAGTGTTTTCCCCTTTTTCCTCAAAATTGGAGACAGAGACAGAAAAAAAAGAAAATAACGAAAAAGGGACCCTGCGGAGTCAGATCCGACTCACGTTAGAGGGACGGATGTGGCACCGCAGGGTTGCAGGGGAAGCGGCAGCGACCAAGCAGTTGAGGGGAGGGGGTGCGGTGGTGGTCATCGGTACATTTTGGGTTGTTTGGCTGAAGTGCAAATCAATTTGCAGCAAAATTGACTACGGTCAATTCAGCCGCAAATAATTACACTTCGGTCAAACAACCCAGAACACCATTCAAGGCAGCTGGCCAGCGCACAATTTGTGCTACAGCTCAAGCCTGTGGAAATGCGCCAGTCACCTTTGAGAATAAGGTGACCTGCTCATTTCCAAAAATGGGTTATCTAAAAAGATCATATCCTCTGTTCTTTTTTTAAATGCCCCATTTTTTAAAGGAACTGGGTCAAAATCTACAATGAAAAAAAATGGTTACACCATGAGAGAGACGGAGAGTGATGGGTGAGATGTGAAGTGATAGGCAAGAAAGCAGAGGGAGAGCAGTGGGTCAGTGGAGGAAGCGCTGCACAAGAGAGCAGAGGAAGCAGTGATGCGGTGGCCCAGAAATCTGAGAGCGAGCAGAGGTACAGAAAGTAGAGGGAGCGTGTGGTCAGTGAGCCAGAAAGCAGAGAGGAAGTGGTTGGCCAGAAAGAGGCAGTGAGCTGCAGATTGGGAAAAAGGATGAGGGAAGAGTGCGATAGAATGAGAGAGGATGTAAGATGCAGAAGCAGCACAAAAGAATGAAGGAAAGTATATTGCGGGAGGAATTGTAGAGTGTAAGGTGTGAGTAGGGAGTATGATTTGGAGTGTGGCAGGGGCTGGGCAGTGAAAATTGTGACTTGACAGTATGACGTAGCACGTGAGTATTTGTATGACAGAGTGAGAGGTTAAGGAATGCAAGTTGTGATGGAGAGTTGGTGAGATGTGTGTTGGCGAGAGAGGCGTGTGGGTGTTTGGGGGATTGGAGAACATAGAGGGGGAATATTTTCAGCATTACAACTGATAATTATCAATTTAGTTCATACTATTAAATAGGCATGAACATTAAACCAGAAATGTAGCTAAATCAAACACTATTCTGCCAAGCCAGACACATCTGGGACTCTTCCTATTAAATTAATACAAAAGATACATAATGATGATACCCTGGCTCTCTTGCCTATTTCCTGCAATGTGGCAACAAAATGTCCCGAAAAATGACTCAACAAATAAAGGTTTGTGCAGCAAAATTTGTCATTTCAAGCTGCAAAATTCTGGAAGGTCTGCTTAGAGTTGGTAGGAGAAACCAACTCCAAAGTAAGCTACCTGGACATCCTCTCGGAGCTGGTTGAATTTTCACTGCAGTCGCTGCTGGAACTGAAGAGCCAGGGAGAGGAACACAAGGTCATGTGCGTTGCTTTTAAGCTGGCCAAGAGCTTCAGGAAGATCCTCCGACTCCCAGGAAGCAGGACTGACTGAGCCTTAGCCACCTCAACTGAGTGAGGGACCCCAGATGCATGGTTGCCCATCTCGACAGCCAGGACCCACGGTGTTGCTATTTGCGGTAGACACAAGGAGCTTAAACACCAAAGTGCCACTTGTTTGAAGATTGCCTGTTGCGAGCAGTGACCATCCCATTGCAGTGCAGGAGTCCCAAGAAGTCCTCCCTTTTGTTCCCACGACGGAGGCCCAGGAATACCAGGATCTGCAGAGCTGCACGTCAACAGAAGTCATCTGCTGCACTTTTCTTCAACCTAAAGGTAGTGTAAAGTATGAAAGAACTTACCTCTTGCTGTGCCACCTTGCTTGTCATCATTGGAGACTTGTCTGGGTTTCCTCTGTAGAGTTGCTAACAGCTTCTTAGCTTTATTAGCCTTATTAGCTTGTGTCCCTACTTTGTAGTTCTTATTCTACAAAGACTTCTAAAACATTGTGCAAGACTTACTTACCTGCAAGAAGTGCTTCAGTTCATCTAGACTTTTGCTAACTTAACATTAGCTGGCCTGGCTCCTTGAATGACTCGTCTCTCCTCTGCTTAGATGTTGTGTCTTCCTTCAAGGAAGGGGTTAACTGATTTTGCATTGGGGGTTACCAAAAATACTTACCTGCTTCAGGATATTTGTGTGATCCATTGTTTTGTTCTAATAACCTTTTTTCCGTTTGGCATATTCCTAAATCTGATTCTAAATGCAACAGTGATATATTAATGTCCCCAGCACCCTAATTATTGAAGTTACCTGAGGGTGTAGGTAGTGTCTGTGGGCCATCTCAAAAGGGTACTTACTGATTTAGACATCTTAAGAGTGTATTTTTGAAGTGTATTTGAGCGTTACGGTTATATCGCCTTTTAAAGGCGGCTTACCCTAACTGACTGTTAAATTAATAATTGTTTAATCAGGAAACCTTGTGTGTAAGAGTTTGAATACTTGTCACTGTGAATCTCTAACTCCTACAGCTCACACTGACCCCTCTTGAGATAAGCCTGGCTGCTCAACACGCTACCAACCTGTGTAGTACAGACTCATACCAAAGGTTGGGTTCCTATTGCCAGGAGGTCAGGGTTGTTGTAGTGCACCCAAAGGGTACTGCATACAATCTTGCCTAACACTTATATACTGCTCCCTTCTAATGAAGGGTTATTCAACTGGCTGATAAATACATTAATAGTTTAATCAAGAAACCTTGAGTGAAAGTGTTTATTTGGATACTCTTCACTGAATTCCACGTTACTGCTCACATGGACCCCTCTTGAGATGAGCCTGGCTGTTCAGTCACTGTACCAACTTGTGTAGTACATGCTTATACCAAAGGTTGGTTATCTATTGCCAAGAGGTCAAGGCTGGTGCAGTCTCCCACAGGGTACTGCATGCAATCTTGCTTAACAAAGACCCATGTTAGTTCTCAGTAGAGAGGCTCCAACACGACTTTGTTACTTTGTAACTCAAATGTTACACTGTAACCCAAACGATATAATGATACAATGTGTCCAGGATGGAAAGCAGATCTTTTTTTACTGTTTATTTAACTTTTTTACTTTTGCATATACCGCAAATGGCTACTAAAGGTGTCTAGCACCATATAGCGGCTGTTCCACAAGATTTGTGCCCATCGTTTGGCTTTCACGGGCAAAGAGGTAGTTTGTATGGGGCATGGGACTGTCTGGTCCCAGTCAACATGCAGGTGGCTGAATGTCTTGCTGGGCAGATGTGGCTAGCCATGATTGGGATAGCCACTACCAGTTTGAATAGTGCAAATCCTTAGCATTGCTGAACCTGGACAAGCTTCCAGTCCAGATCTTGGATAAAAGGACTCCTGCAGCCATTCAACCGATCATCAGTGGAGCCAAGACCCATACGAAGAAGTGCAGCACGCTGACAACCCGAGGTCAACAATTGCAGCTGACCAGCATTGCCTCCAGCCAAGTCCCAATGAATCCCTGCACCTTCTTTCCTGATCTCAAGAAGTCCTTAGTCGGTACTTTGACCCCCTGAACCGATAAGAACAACCAGTCTCTACCCCGGTCAAAGATCTGTGCCTTCAGAAGTGTCCCTGGACCAACTGGTGGACTGACCGGCTCTCTCTGGCTACTTCCAAACAGCCATCGCCCTTCTGAGTGCATACTTGGAACCTTGAGGATCTTCAGCTTGTACAAGACGCCTGCTCCTGCATTTTCAGCCTTCTTTCATCAACAGAAGTTGAGCTGGGCCAGTTCCTTTGTTCGTGCACCGACTTTGTGAATCTGAGTCGTAAACACTGTCATCGTTCAATCACATAGTAAACGCAACAGAAAAGAATAACTTTGGAACTGATGACTTTAGGGCACAAGGCCTCAATCCTTCTTGGGGTTGGACTTACAAAGAGCTAGGGAATTGTTTTAGTGTTGCTCTAAAAGTGTTTATGCTTTTTATGGATCTGACTACTGGTTTGTGTTTCATTAGTTTATGAACCATATGCAGTCTCACTTCTCTTAAACGTGAATGCACACAGATGTTGTATAGTAATATTTGTCGAGAGATTTCATTACTTAGTATGTTTTTAAATGGTCTAATAAAGCATGGTATATGTTTGTACTTCCTGGTCTAACTAATTACTGGTGGTGTTCTGTGTTTCCATAGACCACTCTATACCCAAACTGGACATGATTAACACCGAGAATGCCTTTGGAAAGAAAAATAAACCACCAAAAAAACGACTATTTCTTCCATATTCTACACAGGACCTACCCTAATTTAAGAACAGCTATGTATACAACAGTGCTATGCACCTATTATAAAACAGAAAAACCACAAAAGATATCCCTATATTGTTTCAATACAATTGTCTCAACACTATGTTCCAAGTAAGAAGAATGCTTACCTATTAGTGATTTACTGTTTCACTAACCCTAAATGGAGGTTCACAGAACAAGCTTCAGGCAACTTGAGGTAATGGGTCTAATACAATATTCACTATTAGTTTTTCATTGCAAGATCTGGAAAGTGAATCTCCCCATTCAGAGGATGGAAAGATACAAGGTTTGCATATGCTTCGACACAGGGAATTGCTGCTGAAGAAACACTGCTAGACGAAAGTAAAGTTTGGAACTCTTGATGTCTTCTCCACAAAAACTGCTAATTCAATTTGCGGTCCCACTCAAAATGGCAACTTCCTATGTATGGTAAGAGTAGAGTATGCTCCATGAAGATCTGACTGCGATCTGCCTACGATTAAGAGCACAAGCATGACATATGGACCTATGTCTACTTTGCTGGTCTTAAAAGAGCACAGTGCAGTGACCTGCATAAGAGTCCTAGGCAAATCAGTAGTCCAGACCAGCCATGCGACAGCAGCAGGATCTAAGCAGAAGGCCCCACAACAATGCTATCAGCAGAGAAAAAGAAAAAAAAAAGAAAAGGATCTGTTCAGTTTTCCCTTCTACCCATAGAAGTAGCAAACTACTACTGCTCCACATAAACAGAGCTACCATTTCTTACTCGCCAAAAGACAATTTTTCACTAGCCAATGTCTAGTGGCAAGTGCACATTTTGAAGTCTGCTTATATATTTAGAGCAGATCGTACTTGTTTTGCTTTTTCATCTCTCATACTCCTTATTGTCTTTGCACTCAAGATGAAGTTGCTGAACAACAACAAAAAAAAGACAGACACCAAGTTTCAATTTAAATTGTGAGGATATAAAAAGTGAAATTTTTCAAACTCAAAGCAGCCCCTCCCCACCCTACCCCTACGATACTTCTGATATTTTACACAATTTTAGACATTTCAAACAGCATTCTCCCTTGCTTGCCACTTGCTAAATCGGTGCTCTGACATTAAGTGTTGAAGAGTGTACAGCAGTGATTATGTGTTACTTTCCCTAATAAATCACTGGCACTTCGTAAAGTCACAATCTTTGATGGATACCTCAAAGGACATAAGGTGGGCAAAATAATATTGTCCAGGTACGTTTTCAATAGTTTGAAGGAGCACACAAGTTGGTATTTCGTTTTGTCCATAGAAACCAGGACGACAAATTCAACAGACAGAGAATATGGATATAAAGCTAGGCAAATACAGGTTTTACCACAAAGCTGCAGCCGAAGCAGTATGTCCTAGGGACCACTAGTTCTAGGTTTGAAACCGAGCCAGCAGGAGATTGATGGAAGCAAAGCAGAATTGGGGCCAATGGAAATCAATGGTGAGTCACAGTAGGGATAGAGCAGGGGTGTCCAAAATCACATTTTTCCTGTCCTCAGGCGGGCACAAGCAAAAGAAGATTCCAAGGGATCTCAGGATGATCCCAGGAACTGGGGACAAGTCACTGAAAAGTCAGTTTGGAGACAGGAAAACCTAGTAAGTGCAGGGTTTCTTTCCTAGGGCTGGTACACAGGGAATTGAACCCCAAACCAGCAACAAGTCAGAGCGGCAGCTGAAAGATAGAATCCATTTTCTCAGGCGATGACCCCACCAACAAAAAAGCAGCGACAGGGCATAACCAAGACTAAGGAACCCGACCAAGAGGGTCTGGGCATCTAAAGAGGCAAAATGGGGCAGCCAGCAAACCATGAAAGAACAATCCCACCTGATGGGAGCAATGCATTGGGGTAACCCAGTACATCCCAACATGAAGAGACGACGGAATAGCAGCATCCCACCACTCTTCTAGGTGAAGGAAGCGCCCTACCTTGAGGCACTTGCTCGAAGAGGACATCACCTCTATAGTCGGAAACTCAGGATAGACCTAAAAACTGCCAAACACTAAAGGTCCACCCAAACCAGATGTGTTTGCCATGTCTGTGGAAGAAAACCAAGCTAGGCCAGTTCAAACCACACTGGAGTGTGCATGGCTGGACTCAGAGGGAGCCCGTGTCAGCCCAACAGCCATTTTATGGCTGCCTCCTGGTCCCTACAGACAAAGGGATGCCCCCAAAATAGAATTGCAGGATCAGGGATTAAAAAGTTGCGTTAGTACATCAATCATTACAGTTATATTGGGCGTCTAATGGAGTAAGACTGCGCCTTTGTTGAAGCTGGAACTAAATCACTGCTGCCATAGGCCTACTTCAAAGCACTATTAGTGTGAAAAAACTCTGGGACCAAATGGGGGGCTGGAAAAGCACGACTGTCCTAGCAGCAATAGGCCAGCACATAAAAAAAGGTTGCTGTGACAGGGTTTTAGAGGTCCCCCAGTTCACAAAAGTCAAGGATCCAAGAAAACCAGCAGGGGGAAAAAGCAAAACGGTTTTGGGGGGTCCCATAAAAAGGGACTAGAGAGCTGCAGAAACAGAATTGTGTCCCAACCAGCACCTATAGGTAACTCCTCACTTAGCAAGTGGGCATCCCTAGTACCCAGAGCCCACCTCTGTCCCAAAGGAGGAAAACAAAAAGTGATTTCATCACATCTACCTACAAAATGAGCAGCCTTGTTAGAGGACTATAATTCTAAAACTAAACAAATGTTCTTTAAAATATGGGCTGTAAACTGAAACATTCACCTCTCTGGTGATGAATTATTCTTGAATGGCCAGATGTACGATCATTTCAAAGCCAAGAGGAGCTGCTTTGCAAATTGAGTGGGTTAGAGGTTTGTATCATTACCCTAAAGACACAATAGCTTACCCTCTGCACGTGCAAAGCCTTCCATATTGGTTTTGTCTTTCTTTCGGAGTGAGAAAACACCCTCAAAAGATCTCAATAGATGCAACAACAAAAAAACAACGCAAACATCCTACATTCACAGTAAAACCCTACTCTTCATTTTACAGCCTTGCATAAATACAATCCCAAGGCATAGCAGACAGCTGGATTGTTACACGTTATTAAAAAGGGTAGAACTGGCTGGTAGCCGGTAGAATTCATACCACTTAAATCTGAAGGATCATTTCTGGCTCTTTGTCCTTGTACATAGGGCAAATGAACAAAGTGTGCCACATCTTCAACAGCCCTTGCAAGCACCCAGACAGCTCTTTGCCTTTGTTCCATGCTCTTTAAATGGTAAAATATTTCATCTGTATTTAACCATGAGGAGATCGAGTGCACCTTTACGTGAACCTGGATAGATAAGGCTTACATACAGGGTTCGTAATTTAGGGAAGCTGGGAGCTATCTCGCACCTGCTTATTGTTAGCACTGTTTTTCTGAAGTCCAACTAAGGGCTGAATAAAACCATTAAACAGACAGTACAAGACTCCACTTTTAGTATAAGGCTGTACCACTAGAGTTCATGGTAGCGTAGACATAGCAGCCAGGCTTATGTTAGGAGGGAGAGAGGGCTGTAGAATCAGTACAATGAAATTGTAATATACATATGGACCTAAAGAAACACTGAAACACTATGGCCCTCATTACGACCCTGGCGGAGGACCATGGTGCAATTTGCACCATGGTCCATGGCGCAGAGCTGCCAACTCCGCCATGGGGGTTGGCGGACTTACCACCCCATTCCGACCTTGGCGGGGCGGTAAGTCCCCAATCCCCATTTACCCTTCCCCATTCCCATTTTTGCCCCATAGGGTATAATGGGAGTGGGGAAGGCGTTAATTACGCCACCGTAAATTACGGTGGCGTAATTAACAGGTCCCGTAGCGCCATGGATTTTTCCGCCCGGAAAAACCAGGCGAAAAAACCACCATGGCGCTACGGGAACTCGTAGTAAGGCGGAAAGGTACGCCATGCATTACGCTGGCGTAAAACCCTTTCCGCCAGGGTCGTAATGAGGGCCTATGTATTGTAAAAAAATAAATGTTTTATTTAAATACAAGTAGGCCAAGATAATTCTTGAGGGGAATACGTACCATCACAGATGATAAACACATTATAAAAAAACAACACTATGCTTGAAGGTGCACAGACCAAAGCATATAACCCAATTTGGAAAACCTAACAGGAGTTCGAGGGAAGTCAAACCAATAGTTACTTTTAGATTACTTTCAGTAATACAAGGGTAGTAGACACTAGCAGTTGTAATGTGACCCCCAGCAGGAAATCCCTTAGTAAACCAACTGGACAGTATAGATTTTGAGAATATTGGAACACTTATTTTAGTTACAGTAACAACCTATAACTTATTTTGTAATAACCCCAAAGTTATACTAGGTGAGAAAAACCCAAAGGATGTAATTTTCTATTACAGGTGCTTTTGAGATCAGTAAAACACAGATTGAGATAAGCAGTAACTCTTGTAATTTATTTTAGGATGGAAAACGGCTACCTCAAGGTAAGTAAAACCTATACACCTTTTAAAGGAGTCATCAGCAACTTGAAAGGCAGGTATAAACCAGACCAGGGAAAGCAAAACCCAGTGTTGCACTTTATGAATGACTCAGTGATTCTAGATAGGTGAAATCTAATGCAGACTTATTCTGGACAGGGCAACAGCAAGTCAGGGGAAGCAGGACTCAGTTGGGAAACCTATACACCTATTATCTGAAAGAAATAGTTAGTGAAGCGAACAGCATTAGTTTTGGGAAGAGGAACAACCAATTCACAGGGGAGTAAAATAACCTTACATCTACTTTCTATTAGAATGGTGAAACCATTTTTAAGGAAAGTGAGACTTTACAGAATGGCAGAACATTTCTAAAGTGATTAATAACCTTACATATACTTTTCATAATGGCAGAACATTTCTAAGGTAAGTAATAACCTTTGTAACTGTTCACTCTCAGAGGTAGTTATCAACCAACCTCTTCAGCAAATAAGTATCTTTTCAACACTTATTCTCTTTTCTAGGCATAATGCCCAATCCTTACAAGTCTTTGCCTTATTCTTGGAGCTAGAGTGTTTCAGTGGCAGAAAGGGGGTCACTAGGGTCTAGTGTCCAACAGGCAGGTCAGGATAGGTTCTTAAGTAGCAAAAGTAAAGTTCCCAAGGAAGACTGTTAGAACAAGTAAGGGGTGAGGTTGGGGGTGGGTGTTAGGGGGTGGGGGGTTTGAATTTTCAGAATGGAATCGTGCCTCTGAAGATCCAGCAGGATGTCCACAAAGTTTCAGCGAGAATTGGAATTCGGAAGACTGCACAATAGCTTGAGGTCCCAGGATATTGCAGCCCAGCAAGGTCGCAGCACGGCATGGAATGGCTCAGAATGCAGGTCTTATTGAGTCTAGTGGGTCTAGTGGGTCTCACCAGGCCCTGGGTCGGGATCATCATTTTCGGAGTCCCTAGGGCGATTGGAAGGGCAACAGCAGGTTCCGCTTTCCAAGTTTACCACAGGGTGGTTTTTGCTATGGGCCTGACGTAGGAGGACAAAAGGGAGTAATCCCGTACCCTAATGCTTTTTTTGTTGCGTTTGTTCAGCTGGGTACCTCCTGTAATTTTATTCAATGACATTTGAATTATAGGGGATTGTTTTGCAAACTAATGGCAAATGTTAAGCGTTATGTTATGATTTCCATTTTATGCACTCCTCCACTTTTCTTCATCCTTGTTGGTTTTATCAATTGCATACACTTGACTTTCTGAATATGTACTTTAGCATATGTAGTATTTATGACTTTAAGGGGGCTATTGACTACTGTGAGTGCACTTATTTCTTTTTATCTATATGTGGGCTTCTAAGATAAATTGTATCGCAAAAAGCTGAAATTGAGATTCAATTTAGGGAATGTCATCTCACCCTTAAATCTCCAGTTCCGGGAAAGTATTCGCCATACTTGTGGAATGATACAGTCATAACACGGTCTGTGGTATAAAATGCCTCTTCGACGCCATCGCCATGATGGATGTCAATATCTATGTACAGTACTCGCTGGTGATACCTGGAAGTGGAAATAGGAACATATGCTTGAATCACAAAGGTTAAATGTTTAAAGTCGTTAAGTCATCCAAAAAGTGCAACATTTTTATAATACTCTAGGCTCTAAAACACAGTCTGTCATTTTTGATGCAAGTTCAAAAACATCTTTGCAAACTCTGGATTTCACTTTTTGTCCTGTTAAAAGGGGGTTCAAGCAACATAAATCTCCCACACTTACCTTTTCGCTCAGATCTCCTCATCAAGGACATGAAAAGGAGGGCCAGAGAAAAACACCAGACACAATGAAGCATTAGTGGTCAATGTTATCAAAGTAATATTGACATTTCTCACTGACAGCGCTGTAAAACTCACTTGGAAAGGGCAAACATGTGAACTCAGGCCAAAAGATCAGGTGAAGAGACCACGATTTTTGGCACAAGCCCATTTGCAAACTGTCAGAAGTGGCAAGACCTCCGGGATTTGCCAGTTCATCACTGTGCTACCAGAGCAGAGTCATGGGTAAACAAGCATTTGCAATGCCAATAGTTTGGGCGGTTACTGTTCTTTGCATTATACAATTATAGGCACCAGGGTGGAGAGTGAAAAGTTTTAAAGGTGGATGTGATAATGGGTGTGCAAGAGAATAAGAAGGGGAATAGATCAAGGGGGAAACCAGTGACAGAAGGTGCCATAAATGATGAGCAAAAGGAAATATGAGCGAGAAAGGGTAAGAGTGAGATAGAACGAAATAAAGTGAGTGTGAGAGGAAGTATGAGAGAGAGTAGAGCGTGGAGGTAAGGTAGGTGGGTGGGTGAATAGAGGGTATAGGTTGGGTGGGGCTAAAGAGCTAGAGGGGGTATGAGTGCGTGGGTGGGCCTAGAGTAGAGAAATGTCCCCTAGTCACAGGAGGTCGAAATTGAGAGAAGATGGGGCTGTTTAGCTTTTGCTTGAAACTTACAAGTACCTGGTTTGCTTGACACCAACAAATACCAAAGCAACACGCCTATGATAATTAGGTCTGTGCACCTTTGGGACAGTCTAAATCCAAAATGGGACACATCTATAAAACATTCAAAGCATACGGGGTCGTAACTAATGGACAAAGTAATATATATGCATCTTACGTGGAAGTAGATTTGCAGCACACTAGATACAAACTCACCGTAACCCGGTTTTGGCTCCTGGCCACTGGCTATTTCTGGATACCCAGGAGCTGCTTTTGCTCCTACTTATCCACTCTTCATTTCAATCCCTACAGATATGTCCCCTCCCTGCCTATACTTGTGGAAAGGCATTTGGCACATACAAACATGACTGCAATTTAATTGAATGTTATTTACATAGATCCTTCGCAATAGATGTTTTTAAGCCGATTATGGTTTAAACCAAGTAATATGACAGCGTGAGGAATGTGTACAATTGTGCCACTGGTAGTTATGTCAAGATAACCTACACACTACCAGTCCTTAGAGGCTCAGAATGGTTAGCGGGATGCAGAGTAGAATCATGCAGAGGCCACATGCGGTCAACGCGAGTCAAATATGTCACAGCATGCGATCTAGACAGTGTAATGCTGAAATGTGTGTCCCTTGCACATACTTTAGGCCGCAGCTGCTACAAAACAGTGGCCAGCCAAGTGTGTCCATACTTTAACACAGAGCCACAATCTATGACAAAATGAATCATGATCATGCAATTAAGATATGCTGCAGTTTATGGCAGGTCAATGCACCTTTTGAGGCAACGCAGACCAACATATCACTACTTACAACATGTGTAAATACATCAAATGCTGGTCGTCATATGTGGCAATGAACCTGATGGAACAATGGGTGCCCAGCCTGTGGCAAAGCACTGTTAGGTAAGAAATGGTGCAGTCACACTGAGACTACACAATACTCATCTGCTTGGTATTAGGTAACCCACCTTTTGGTATAGGTCTGCACTACACAAGTTGCTAGTGTGACTGAGCAGCCAGGCCCATATCAAGAGGGGTACATGGGAGCTGTACAAATGAAATCCGTAAATACTAGTAACCAAGTAACACTTGCACTCAAGGTTTCAGTTATTAATTGTAATTTATCAATTAATAAATAAGCATCCTTTAAAAAGGCGGTTGTAACAATGTAAATATACTTTTAAATTGTTGTACAGAATCAGAACAAGTTAGTGGATAATCTTTGGATATGCTTATTACACAATTCCTACACCCTGAGGGGACATCACAAGGACAGTAATGGCCTTTATATATCAAACTAGTAAACCACAGATTCCGAGGTTTGTAGAAAGAAGGTTAAGGGAGGACAAAGGTTAGACACTTTCTCAGTGCATGGGAGGACAACTAAATCTTCCAATGAATTCTAGATAAGCCTTTCCCAGCATTAACAGTATACAACAAGCTACCACCTATGAGGGACAAACAGTATCAGAGTAAATGGGCTAGAAGAACAAGTTACTCTTACCTGGTAACGTTCTTTCGATTGGATGGTCCGACGACGTATTCCATATCTATGACAGTAATCACCACAGCTGTGCTGCTTCGGAAAATCTTCGGCCTCTGCGTCCTGCGTCGATACGCCGCCCTCGAGGACCTCCTCCGGCGGCCGACGTCACTGGATGTTATAAGTAGGACGCACGACGCCCATAGCCTCAGTTGTAGTTTTTTCCCCCATAACGTGTGCCAGCAGTCTTCTGCCAGTCTGACACACAAAGCCTTGAGGAAACGTAAGCTGCAATCGCATAAGAAATTCTGTAGCGGGGAAGGTAGGGAGGAAGCGATATGAAATACGTCATCGGACCATCCCACCGAAAGAAGGTTACCAGGTAAGAGAGTAACTTGTTCTTCGAGGGGATTGGGTCCTCCAACGTATTCCATATCGATGACAGACTCCCAAAGCAGTACCAATGCAAGGAGGTGGGAAAAGAATTTAGAAAACAGAAATTTAGCAAGCCCAATCAAATTGTTTAGTAAAGGACCGCCTTACCACAGGCCAGATTCTGCCCCCGGATGGAATCGAGGGAATAGTGCCGTACAAAAGTATGTACCGAAGCCCAGGTGGCTGCATCACAGATATTACGAATAGGAACACCCCTCTGGAGGGCAGTAGAGGCAGCCATACCCCTTGTAGAATGGGCCCGTAAGCTGACCGGTGGGTCCCTACCCGCCAAGCGGTAACACTCATAGATAGCCAAAATAATCCAGCTAGACAAAGTCTGTTTCGTCACAGCTTGACCCAAACGCTTTCCAGCGTAACCAATGAAGAGCTGATCGTCCACTCTGACCCGGGACATGCGTGAAATATAAAAGCTTAACGCTCTCCTAGGATCAAGCCTATGGAGCCTCTCCTGTTCCTTACCAGGATGTGGAGGAGAATAAAATGCCGGAAGAACAACCTTCTGGCCTAAATGAAATTCCGACACCACCTTCAGAAGAAAAGAAGGACGAACTCTAAGGACAACCCTGTCCTTATGAAACACAGTGAAGGGTGGCTTAACTGAAAGTGCCTGTAACTCACTCTGCGAGCGGAAGTGACCGCAACTAAAAATACAGTTTTAAGAGTCAGTCTCAAAGGGCATGAATGCAAAGGCTCAAACGGAGCACCAATTAGAAACTTGAGAACAAGGTTCAAATCCCAACCGGGCACCTGGAAAGGTGACGGAGGGAACACATTAGGGAGCCCTTTCAAAAACTGAGAAATTAAAGGAATTTTAAAATAGGAACACTTCAGACGAGCGCTTAAACATGGACAGCGCCGCCAGGTAACCTATAAATGGTACCCACTTGAAGGCCCCTGTGGGCCAAGGAAAGCAAAAAAGACAGTACCATGGGAATTTCACATGCAAAAGGATCCACATTCCCAACCCTGCACCAGACTCAGAACTTTCTCCAACGGTACAGGGACTTTGTTGCGGGCCTTCTGGCCGAAAGCAACACCTCCATCACGTCTTCAGGGAGGTCCCAATCCTTATACCTCAACCTTTCAGAAACCAAGGTTGAGGGATCTGACCTCTGGATGGAGAACCTGACCCCTCCCCCCCCCCCCCGTGAGAGCAGATCGTCTCAGTAGGGAAGACGACGTGGAGGGCAGATGGACAAGTCGAGAAGGTCCGGGTACCACGTCCTCCGGGCCCATGCCGGAGCAATGAGGATCATCCGGGAACCGAACCTCCGTAACCTCCGCAGTACTTGCGGGACGACGGGGGCTGGAGGAAACGCGTACAGCAGCAGGAATGACCACTCCACTACGAACGCGTCTCCTAAGGCTCCGTTTGGAGGAAATTCCCGAGAACAGAACCTCTCGCACTTGCGGTTGACAGTGGAGGCGAAAAGATCCAATTGAGGGGTCCCCCAAAGGGCAATGATCTCCAGGAGAATCTCCTAGCCAACTCCCACTCGTGAGAGATCGCGCTCTGCCTGCTCAGAGCGTCCGCCGTCTCGTTTTCGTCTCCTGCCAGATGAACTGCCGAGATCGAAACTTCCTGCTAGATTGCCCAGAACCAGAGCTGCATCGCCCTCCCTGCACAGAGGAAGTGACCCTGCCACCAACCCCCCCATTTTGTTGAGGTAGTGCATGGCCACCGTGTTGTCCGTCAGGACATTCTTTCCTCACACAGTCGGCAGAAAAGCCTTCAGGGCCAGCCTGACGGCCCTCAGCTCCAACAGATTGATATGGAGTCTGGACTCCGACGGAGACCAATGACCACTGTCAACTCGTTTGCATGAGCTCTCCTCCCGTGAGGGATGCGTCCGTCACGATCGTCACCTCCGGTCAGGGCAGCCAAAATGGAGCCCCCCTCATCAGATTGCCTTTGTCGGCCCACCACAGAAGGTCCTGGGCGACCGAAGACGGCACCTGAACAGGGTCCGACATCCTGCCGGAGGACAGACCACTGGAGCTTGAGTGCCCATTGCAAAGATCTCATCCGCAACCTGGCCTCTGGCACCAGAAGAATGCAGGATGCCATGAGGACGAGCAGTCTCAAGAACTCGAACGCTGGGAGAGTCTGGGCAAGTTGAAACTTGTGCACCATCTGCTGAATGTGAGGAGCCCTCACCTGGGCAGGAAAACACTGCCCCAGGGACGTGTCGAGCACTGCTCCAATGAACTGGAGCCTCAGAATTGGTGTCAAATGGGACTTCTATAAGTTGAGGGAGAAGCCCAGCTTGTGGAGGGAGTGGCAGGTGACAGATGATCCAGGACTTGCTTGGGAGAGCATGCCCTGATCAACCAATCGTCCAGGTAGGGGTAGACGTGAATCCCCCCTTTCCTGAGGTGCACTGCTACCACTACCATGAGCTTGGTGAAGACCCTCGGGGCGGAGGTCAATCCGAACGGCAGGACCCGAAACTGAAAGTGTGAGTCGCCAACCGCGAACCTCAGGTACTTCTTGTGCTTTGGATGGATCGGCAGATGCAAATAAGCATCCTTGAGGTCGAGAGCCACCAACCAGTCCTGAAGTTGAAGAGCTTGGAGGAATTGAGAGAGAATAACCATCTTGAACTTGTCCTTCCTGAGGAGTTTGTTCAAACCGCCCAAGTCCATGATGGGTCTCAATCCCCCGTCTTTCTTGGAAATCAAACAATAAGGGGGAATACCATCCCTTGTTCCTCTCTGCTACATGCACCAGTTCTATGGCGCCTTTCTCCAGCAGGGATTAAATTTCCTGCGCAAGGAGCGGATCCGGACTCTGCAAAGAGGTTCCCTGGTGGATTGTCGTGAGGCCTCTGCTGGAAAGGAAGACAGCAGCCGTGGGCCATGATCTCCAGAACCCACACATCTGAAGTAATGGCACGCCATTCTACGAGATGGTGTGCCAGCCTTCCCCCAACTGGAGAAGCATGGGCCTCATGACTGAGCTGAAGCGGCTGCGGCAGTGTTGAGGGCAAAGAGGCAACTGCTTGCGCGGCCTTGGCACCTCAAGTACCTTGTTTTCCACCTCTGGCACTCCTACGGTTGCCCCTTTGACTTGCAGCTCCTCTCAATTTACTAAATGACAAGTAATATCGAAAAGGAACCTCCCCTCCATTGCTGTCCCCTAGGACGAAAAGGCGGAGGTTGGCGAACTGCAGCGCCCAACGATTTCTCTGCAGCATTGGAGGTCTGCAACCTCTGAAGACTCGTCAGCCTTGCTGCCAAAAAGATGGTCACCATCAAAGGGCATGTTGAGGAGCCGGGCTTACACATCCGGAGCAAACCCCAACTTCCGCAACCATGCAAACCTGCGCATTATGGTGCTCGCCGCCATGGACCGGCTGACGCAATCAACCATGTCCAGACCCGACTGAACGGATTCACACATGGCATCCTTGCCATCCTGCACGATAGCAAGGAAACCATCCGTTCCTCCCCTTCGGGAATATGATCAGCAGCAAGGGAAATACAGTTCCACAGCCTGAAGCGCCATACCCCCAGAAGAGAATACCTTCTTCGCCCAGCCGTCAAAATGTTTGTCGTCCCTATCAGGAGGGATGGTAGGGTACAACGCCTGCTCCGGAGTAGGGTGCGTGGTCAAGTAGCAGGAGTCACCACTGGCTGGGCGATATTTTCTCAACAAGGACTTGCTCACTGCCGGGAGACTCTCCGGAGCAGTCCAAGAATCAGCCTCCCTTCTCTGCAAGCCCATATGGAATGGCAGCACCAGGTCAGTTGGAGGACCTTGGTCCAGGATATCAGTCAGGTCGTCCTGCTGAAAATCCCCAGGGGGGGGGGTTCGGTAGACCAACCCAGGTATTCAGTGACCCTCCACATGAGGTGCCGATATGAAGATTCGGCATGCGTGCCAGGCTCCAGCCTACCAAACTCCACCTCTGGAGAAGTGTCTAGACCACTGGCGTCGTGCAGCGACTGACGCAGGTCCTCAAGTTGACTGTGACCAGAAACAATGTCATCAGGAACCAATGCAGGAACCTCACATTCCTCAGACCCCTCATCCACCTCAGAAATATAATCTAGAGGCTGGAAAGAGGGTACAGAAAAAGGCACAAAGACATGTTTAGCCTTAGCCATCGCCTTTCTTGGGGGTGCCACCGTGCCACGGGGTACCTCTGACAAGGCTGCCTCGAAAGGCGTCGAGGGAATGGGCGTCGACATCGAGCGAGGCGCCTAGGCGTCGAAGACTTCCTCGGAGGCGGGGCCTCGAGAGAGTCCGTCGACGACCTTGGCTCCGCTGGCGATGTCTTCTTCGAAGACTTCACAGTCTCGCGGTCACAATGGCGTCGAGGAACGGGACCTGGAATGGGCATGCCTAGAGCGACCATCCTTGTCCGACCGGGACCTCTAAGGCGCCCGATGGTCGCGACGACTGCTCGAGCCGGAAGGCGGACGAGCAGTGTCTCTAGCGCGGCCTCGACCGGCGTCCTCGACCGGCGTCCTCAGACGGCGCAGCCGGACCGGATCCAGGCGATTGAAAAATCGCCAACATCTCCTTTCGGAACAAATCCCATTCCTCGGAGTGGAATGCTTGTTGGGACAAGCTACCCGCCTACGGGCGGAGTCCTCGGAAGAGGACGGGGAAGGCGACCTGTGACGGCGCTTCCTGGAGTGCCTCGAAGAGGCAGAGGAATGGCGGGACCGACTCCCAGACAGAGAACCCCCAGACTCATGACGACGATGTGGAGAGTCGCCCCTCGAATCGTCCGTCGAAAGACCAGTGGAATGCGACTTCCGGGGCTTGGCCACCTTACCGACAGCTTCTTCTTACGCTCCCGCAAGGCCTTCGAAGTGAGCGAGTCGTCCGTATCATGGTCGTATCATGGTCCTGTCATGGACCTGTCACGCTCACCTGGTCTCCACAGGGGCAGGACCTGTCACGCTCACCTGGTCTCCACAGGGGCATGCTCGTGTGCGAAGGATGAAGTCTGCACTGGTGTTCTGCTTAATGAGGGCCTGCTTGCGTCTTCCCTTCTGTCTTGCCTCAGGAGATGTTCGTCTGCAAGTTGAAACAAGATATTAGCCAACTGTGTGGAGCTGGTTTTGGTTTTCACCTCCTTCCGTGTTATCCTTCTCTTTCCCTGGCTCACCTTGTCTATTATATGGGTGAGCTCTCCGTCCTGCACACTCTCTGGCAGGGGCGCGGTTACTCTGTAGTTCCAGGATCAAGTTACTTCCCTGATCCGATGGAGGTTGCTGAAGTGGATGGACCGGAGTAAGCAGGCAAGTCTCTATTCCAATAACTCCTTAAAATAGCTGCCTTAAGTCCTTGCATGCGAGATATCTAATGTTCGTTTTTTTGCCTTTCAGATGCAGCACAAAGCGGTGTTCGGATGATGGATGACTCTCCTGACAATGATGTGCAGGCGTCTTGCCGGTAAGTAGAGCGCTGTGCGAGATGCGCGAATAGTTCGCTTTATTTTAGCCTTCTTGGTGTGCGCGACTAACCTGCCTTGTCTTTTCTGTTCGGCAGGTGCGGCGCTTTTCCAGGAAGATGGAAGGTCTGACTGACGGTGTCGAGATGTGGCGCGATGCAGAATGATGGAAAACTGCTTGCTGGAGTTCCTGGAGGAGGCCGAGTCAGGTGCGTCGCTACCCGAGAGGGTGCCTTCTGTTCTGATCTTCTACAGATGCGACGGCCCTTGGATAAGCGTAAAGGTGAGGTCCGGATGTTCTGCAGGTAAGGCCTTCAATGCGTGAATAACTCTTGTTCTTCTATTTTCACAGGTGCCGATGGATAGAAGACTCTGGACGGGCGTGGCAGAAAGGAAGCAAGAACTGACACGGTGAGCGTTACGCTGCCAGAGTGCAGATTAACGCGAAGCGTGTTCAGTTTGCAAGGTGCGGTTTAAAGAGCCTGGCAAGTAGTTCCAGGAAAATAGTCCCCTTCATCGTATCCTGTCTCTCTGGTAAAGTAGTCCCAAGCCACACCCTGTACTGAATGGCTCAGCATCTCAGAGCCAAATAAATGGACCATGTATTTAACACTTGCCATGAGACTGGCGCCAAAACTGAGCCCAGGTGAGCCTAGCTGGGGCCTGGGAAGTCCCAAAGGAAGCCAGAATCTGGGCTGGGCTCGCGGGTTTTGGGGCCATGCACCATGACAGGTCCTCCCCGAGGCACCAGAGGTAAGCGTTGTGCGTATCCGTCAGGGACATCTTGGACCCACACACCCGACACTTCTTAAACCCAGACCGCGGGGTGGAAGAAGCCGAAGACAATGAAGAAACAGGTTGGAGAACCCAAAGAACAGGATTCAGGAGAATCGAGGCACACCGAGATCTCCGAAGCAAACACGTTTGTGTAAAAAACGGAACTGAGGCTATGGGCATCATGCGTCCTACTTCTAAAATCCGGTGATGTCGGCTCGACGGAGAACCTCGAGGACAGCGTACGTATCAACGTCATCGACGCAGGACGCAGAAAGATTTTCCGAAGCAGCACAGCTGTGGTGATTACTGTCATAGATATGGAATACGTCGGAGGACCCAATCCCCTCGAAAGGTTGAACTGGGAAATGTCTAGGATGGTGCGCAGGCCAGCCTGGTTGGGTTTGGGCACTGTAAAAAGACGTTAGTAGAAGCCCTCCCCTCGCTCACCTAGGGAAACTGGTTCCACCGCCCTGAGATCCAGAGGTTTCTCGACTTCGGCTCTGAGGGAGGGCATCCCGGACTGCTGGAAGGGAGGATTGAAGGGTGGGGTAGGGGGAAGGGGCAAGCGGAATACCGCCTGAGCAATGGACAAGACCCACCGATCCCTGGTGATGGCCTGCCACGCCTCCCAGTGAGACGCAATGCGTCCTCCCACCAGGGTCTCGTGAGAGCGCCGAAAAACCTAATTTAGTGGGTTTCTCGGTGGCGAGACCCCCAGATCCTGAAGAGGAGGCAAAAGACAGAAAAATCTGCCTCGCTGCTGACGCCGACGGGAGTTTCCAGCTGCAGGATCGTCTTTCGATCCAGAAACCCCCGAAAACCAGGAGGACTGAGGCTACGAGGGCAGTCTGAGCCCTGAAAGGAGGTTTCACCAGAACAGACAAGGACTTGGCTGTCTGAGTGCTGTCCTTAGTTTTAGTCAGCTCTACATCCGTTGACGAATGGAACAGTTCATTGCCGTCAAAGGGCAGGTCCAGAACTTTATCCTGAACCTCCTTGAACAACTTGGTGGCATGAACCAAGCCTGACGAGGTGTCCACGCCAAGCACGAGGCACCGAGCCGAGGTGTCAACATGGTGCGCGGCAGCCTCAAGCATATCGTGTGGCAGGACTCTGGCATCTGACAAGCCAGCCTTAAAATCGTCCAGTTTGTCCACAGGAATGAACTCCTCAAATTCTGACAGACCTTTCCACATTTTCATATTCGCCCCTGCTAATATGAGCTCTGTGTTGGCCTGGCGCAACTACAGGGCCGAATTAGCAAAGATCTTCCTCCCTAAAGAGTCGAGCAGCATGTCCTCTTTGGCCAGAACCAGAGCCACCGCTGTAGACAACGCTGAAGCCATTCTGGATTGAAGCGTGGCGGCCGCCACTACTGTGGAGGAAGGAAGCGGGCAAGACGCTAAGGCTACCTCCTCCGAAGTATGAAGCCTGCAACGAACGTCAATCTTTTTGTTAACGTGCAGTCCACAGTGTGGCTTATCACAGACTTTGCGGACCTTGGCCAAAACGTCCTTCTGGAAGAACAACCGGTGCGCTCCTGAGGAGACAAGGTGAACGCCCCCGAAAGCACCCCTTCTTGCAGAGGGGGGTGCCTCAGATACTGGAACATCCAAAAGAGTCATGTCCAGTACCCGGTCATGGAACGCCCTAACAGAGCGGGGCTGGTCATCGCCATCCTGATCCCCTTGCGTGTCATCACACGTCCAAAATCGATCTGCGTCACATCTGGCTCTGCCAAAGACTGGTCTATTGGAGACAAGGGCGGCATAGGTGGAAGGGCTGGAGGTGGGCCAACTGGTAGAGGTGGCACAGATGCCGGAACAACCGGTGCTGCGACGGGAACAGTCGGTACAGAATTCTACCCCGGAGGGAAGATTTCCTTAAAAAGACCTCTGAAATATTCCTTCATGGGGTCGGACTGCATTAACTTCTGAAATTTTCCGAAGAAGGCATCCTCCGCCAAAGGCTTAGACACTCTGGCAGGCGGAGGCCTCTCATGAGAGGAATAGCTCCAGGGGCGTAAGGGAGAGGGCTGCCAAGAGGGGCCCTCACCATCTGGGTTGACAGATCAATGGTGCAGACGCCGCAGGGAGCGAGACAGAGTGGTGCAATGGCATCTGAGCGTTCCAGTCATACACTGGACGAAACGGTGCACAAGGAAAACACTCTTCACCCAAAAAAATGCTCCCAGCACTGAACGCCAATGGCATAGGTGTAAGAACGCCGATGGCGTAGGTGTAAGGGAAGAGTCCAAAAGGACCGTCGTAGTTCGCGCGGGAACGGGCGCGATTTTGCCAACACCGGAGAACTGCGTCACGTGAGTGAGGCAGGGGTCTCCACAGATAGGTCAGGATCTCGACTTTAGCCTTGACACAAGGAACCTCGGCAGAGCCGGTACTGTGTGGCCTTCAATGTTTGGGACATACTAATAGCCAAATTAGCCTCTGAAAGAGGAACCTCGGCCACGCCGGTAACAGAGGAATTATGGTCAGCAACCTCACTCTGACCCCTCAACAGAACCGGTATTTCCACAAGAGCGGGACCGATGAGGAACCCACCTCCCCAACAAGACCTTAACCAGACCTCTCAGTTCAGTCGGTCACTTTAGCCTCAGATAGAGGGGCCTCAGATAGAGGGACCTCAGACCAGAGTCTGGTAACAGCTCCCTCACGAGGGGCCTCGAACCTCGGTTCGGTACAGAAAACCTAGAGGCCTCGGGGCACTCTCCAGATAAGGAGGCCTCGAAGCAAGCTCAGGTACCCACCGCCTCAGTAGAACTGGGCTGTTGAATAGCCCCCACAGGAGGGGCCTCGGATTGTAATCCGGTGTGAACAGACAGAGGACTGAGGCCCTTTTTCTTAGGCCTGGAAGGCACCTCAGGGGAAACCCTGGTAATAGAGCTTTTAAAGCTCATCCCAGACCGGGAAGACCCCGGGAAGGAGTCCCCCCGGTCGGGGTGCCCTAAAAAATAAAGAACTTACCTGGTGTCGTCTTCTCGTCAATGAAACACTGAAAATGCAAAGGAGGAATGCGCTGAAACACCTTCTCCCACCACTACAGAAGACGAAGTGCCCGGACTGAAAGGGAATCGCAGTAGAAGCACGAGTCCCACCGGTGGTCCTGACCCAAATACTCTAAACAAAGAGGATGGGGATCCGCCCTAGCGAAGCGTCGCTCGCAGGAAGAACAATTAGGAAAATCTAATCGAAACGGCATAGACGGACTACTGCGCGACTGCTAAGCCGGAGCATGAGAGAAGGCCACTGGAAAGAAAAAAAATCTTCTGAAGATGCAAGTGCGTCCATTCCCGAACGTACGGAGAAAAGGACTGATGGGCAGTTGCACGGGGGCGGAGATAAGGAGGACGGGGTTACAGCCGCGTGCGGTACCCTGTGTAAAAAGAGAGGAAGGACACATTTTTGAAAAATGTGATGCTTTTTACAAAGTGCTCCGGTCCCATCCCACAGGACGGCGGAATGTCCCATAAGTATGGAGGAAAGTGGACGGGACGTAGAAGTATTGACTTTACTTACTATTGTAACTTTCTAGACCCAGCACACACTATCTTACAATAGGGTGCTGGAGGGGTTGACCTAGTATCCCCTTTGTCTAGCTTCTCATGTAACAATTTTAGGTTACCCTTTTCTCACTGAATGGCTGTTGGTAGTGGTTTCGTGTTAACTACCAACATGTGCATTTACCGCGGGCTGCGTTCGCAGCTGCAGTAAAGGGCCTCGGTTTTCTTTTTTCACCATTTCCTTGTGGAAAGGTCCTTCTTGAGATTTACTCTGTGCACCAAACTAGGTTTGGTCTCAGTTTGTTTTGTCTTTGGCAGGATTTACGAATGAAACCTGCCTCTGGCTCCAGAGTGTCGGGCAGGGGGAGGAAGTGAGGGAGGTGCCCGAAACTCTGTGCTTAATCCCCTTGGTTACAGGAATGCACCCAAAGGTGATTGGCCTGCTGGCTGTCCAACAAGGACAGCCACCCCGCTGTGTGATTGACAGCTAGGCTGGAATGAATAGGAGAAACCTGCATAAAAGGCAAGGCTTTTTGCTTGGAAAGCAGTCGACCACTGGACGAAGGAATCTGAATAAAAACTTGGAGGAGATGCCAGCTGCAACTCCTGGACCGTTGGTTTGCCCGGTGAACCCCTAACTGCAGTGCTGAAGCTCTGAATTCGCCTTGACTAGAGATGACCTGCAAAGGACGACTTCCCCCTTGGGTTGGTGGGACCAATCGACACCAGAATCGAGTGACTGTCTTTAAGTCGGACCCCAGCTCCAGGAAGATCCTCCGGACTCCAATGAAGCAGGACTGACCAAGCCTGAGCCACCTCAGAATGCTGGAACCCAGATGCAAGGAAAGTTCATAGTGGTATCCGAGAACCACTGTGGTGCTATTTGCAAGAGTCGCAAGGAGGAGCTGAAACCGCGAAGTGTCGCTGATCTGAAGTTTGCCCATTGTTGCGGCCGCTCTTCCATTCGTAGTGCAGGAGTCCCCAGACATCCTCCCTCTTGTCGCCACGACTGAGCCCCAGGAACAACAGAATCAGCAGACCTAAACAGGAACAAAAGCCAGCTGGAAGCAGTTTTCTTCTAACCAAAGGTACTGTAAAACTAAGAGGACTTGCCTCTGGTCATGTAGCAGTGCTAGCTCTCAGTTGAGACTTCTTTGTTGCATTTGCAGAGTTGCTTGCAGCTTTGCCACTCACAAGTCCCCCAGCTTGTGGCCCTACAGGGATTACATTTTGATACAACAACTTCAACATTGTGCAAGACTTTTTACCTACCTGCAAGAAGTGCCTCAGCTCACCTAGACTTTTGCTCAACTAACGATGGCTGTCCTGCCTCCCTGAATGACTCTTGACTTTGTGCTTTACCTTTCCTCCAGGAAAGGGTTAATTTACTTTGCATTGGAGGGTTCAAAAAGTACTTGCCCATTTAAGAATATGTATTAACCATTGTGTTATTCCCTTATCTCCTCCTTATTTAACACAACCTCAGTACTGCTCTAAATGTACCACTGATATGTTAATGTCCCCAGTGTCCTAGGTATTTAAGTCACCTCAGGGTGTAGGAAGAATCTGTGTGCCATCCCAAATGCATTTACTGATTTAAATAAACAGAATGGAATTTTGAAGTGTATTTTTGTGTCACTAATATATTGTTCCCTTCTAAAGAAGACTTATTCAACTGACTGATAAAGAATTGTTTAAATCAAGAAACCTTGAGTGTAAGTGTTTATTTGGATACTTGTCACTGCATAGCACACAGGTTACTACATACAATCTTGCCTAACAAAGGCAATGAGTTATGTATCCCAAACCTAAACTGTACCGCTGGTTTGAAGAAGAGTGGTCCAGCTGGATTCTGTCTTGCTGCAGCAGTGCAGACCCTTGTTCCTGAGTCTCAGTCGTGAGGACAAGAGGGAGGACGTATGTAGCGCTCCTGTGGCGGCACTGGTCGTCACAGGCTCTTTTTGGTTCAGCGACACTTCGCGGTTTCATTGCTTAGCAAACAGCACTGATGCAGATCTCAGACACCGGTTGGACTCTTTGCTCCATCGGTCCGGCACTCTGGTGAGGGAACTCTGGATCTGGAGATCCTGCTTCGGTATGGTCCTTAGTCTCCTGGAGCTTCAGCTAGGATTCGTTTCAGGACGTTGCACTCGCCTACGGACACTCGACCCCTGGCATTGGGCTCGCACAGCAACGAAGCAGCACAGCCAGTCAGGGATGGTGTCCAGTGGAGTTTGTCTCTGGGTTAGTTGCTCCCACTAACCCAAGGGGAGAAGTTGTTCGGTCTGGAGCTTCTCTGTCGAGGTGAAAAAATAGGTCAGCACAGCAGCAGCGCATCACCAGACAATTAAAAGCTCCAGGAGGTTGCAGCAGGCTTCATTCACTGGTTTCTTCATTGGGCGTTTCTTCCAGTAGTCGACTCTACCTACAGTCCCAAAACCCTTGCCTTTTAAACAGGTTTCTTCCATTCATGCACAGCCTATGCTGTCAATCACACAGCAGGGTGGCTGTCCTGAAAAGACAACTAGCCAAAAAGAAGTAGTTGCATTCAGGCATTTCTAGAGACAAAGGACAGGGGTGTTTCGGGACGCTCCCTCACAGCCTGTCCTTGCAGACCCGGTGAAGCCCACCAAAGGCAAGACAACCAAAGGGCTCAAACCGGGCTCAACGCACAGAGCAAAACCCAAGACCGACCTCACAAACCAAAAATGGCGAAAAAAAGAAGACTGGATCATTTTGACACAATGGTCACCCATGGGTGCTGTATTGCAGCTGAGGGTTCAGCCTGCGGTAGAAAAGCACAAAGGTAAACCACAGCCACCAGCCATAGTAGTGAGAAAGTAGGATAAGGGGCTACTAAGTAACACCCCCCCACCCAATAACTCCACACAAGATCATGTGTATGGTAGACCTACAGAGAGAAGAGGTAAGTCAATTTCACTTTACTATTCTCGAGAACTGTATCTCACCCAAGAAAAGGTAGTTAAACCTTATGAGAAATCTAAAGGATTTCTAAGTGACACTGCACTGAAGGTGCTGTGAGTCACCATACAAAAAGCAGATGCCTAGGGAGTTTGTCAGACTCCAAAAACAGTGATCCAAATCAGGTATAAACAAATGAGTGAAAAAAAGGTCTCACTCAATTCAGGATTAAAATTAAAAAGTCGTAAGTCCAGCAAAAGAGCTGGGGGTCTCTAAGGCTGAAGGGAATTAGCACAGAAATGAGAATTCTCCCCCTCCATCTGCATTAACCATCTCAAGGGTTGGTGGTCAGTCTGAATAATGAAAGTAGAACCATACAAATATGGCCTAAACTTCTTCAGAGACCACACAATGGCAAAACCTTCTATGATCACACCCCTGGTTTCGCTGCCCTTTAGCTTCCTGCTGATTAAGCAGATCGGGGTTTCCCTGCCTTTCTCATCCAGTTGGCTCAAAACTGCACCTATCCCTGTATTAGAAGCATCTGTCTGTACAATGAAGGATTGGTTATAATCAGGAGCTCTCAAGCTGGTGCTTGACAAATGGCTTTCTTCAGTCCACAAAAGGCCTTTAGTGCACCCCCCGTCCCACCTGCCATTCTTGGGGAATTTGGGCGAGGAGATCACGTTCAAGGGAGAAGCTATGGTCCCATAGTTCTCACTGAAATTCCTGTAATATTCAGTGAGACCTAGGAAGGCTCTCACTTGAGTCTGAGTAGTAGGGGTGGACCAGTTTTGTACAGTGTGTGCTTTGCTAGGCAATGGCCTAATTGCACTTCCTCCTACCTCATGCCCAAGGTAGACCACTTCACTGACCATTTCGACATTTACTAGCCTTCATGGTCAGATGGGCCTCCTCCTTCCAGCTGGGTAGCTGTCTGCTGCCGCAGACTTTCTAGAGGGGGACACACTCTTTGTCCTCTGCTGAGGTCTGCCCTACTGGGTCCACCTTCTGCAAGTAAAGTCTGCAGCTCAGGATGGTCTCTGCGGTCCAAATCTCCAATGCAAGGAAGGTTTTCTTCCAGCCCTGTGTTACCAGTAGCTGATTCCACAGAATTTGGTTGGTCCTCCCACTCGGCATCAGTTGGGGAAAGGGTCACTGGGTTGAACTGGGACCGTCCTTTCAGGGATGTTGTCCTATGAACAGGTTTACGTTTCAGACCTTCCAAGATTTCTTGGATTTCCTTGTCGTCTCTTTTCTTGGAGGTTGAAGGGTGGCCTTCCTGCGGACTGGAGGTATTGGAAATCTGAAGGTGCCGTGTGTCACCATACAAAAAGCAGATGCCTATTGAGTTTTTCAGACTCCAAAAACAAAGACAACACATAATCCAAATAAGGTAAAAGCACGAGAGTGAGAAAAAAAAGTCTCACTCCAGGGTTAAAATTAAAAAGTCGTAACTCCAGCAAAAGAGCTGGGGATCTCTAAGGTTAAAGGGAATAAAATGATAATTCTCACTAACAAGCACTGCCTAGTATGCCACGTTAGGTGCAATGTACTGTTTGACTCGCAGTGTCAGCCTACATTCCCAATTCACCACCTTCACTTACATCTGCAAAGTTGTATATGCTTTAAACTCATATGATAATAACTGGCCTATGCACCAAGCAGTCAGAAACGCAGTGCGTGTGCATTGCTTTCACCTCAAAGACACTGCTTCATAGAAGGCATCATTTACGGGCGTTTGACCCCTCGGAAGTAGGAATGGCTGAGCCGCCCTTACCCGAATAAAAGCTAGGCCTGCAGATCACCGTCAGCCAGCAGCAGCACCAAGCGTTCCTCCCGCTGAGCTATTTTAACATGCACATCTTGTCATTGTGAATGTTCGTGGTTAGGAGTAAAACCCACGTGCACAACGTTAAATTACCTTAACATAAATTCAGACCGTGTAGCACGGCTATAAGACATAGAAAGCAAATGCTGGCAGCCTGTCACAAACGCAGCTAATGCTCCTAGTTCGTTGTAAAAGCAACATGCACATATTAACTTTACAATTTAAATAGCGGTCATACCGTGTGGTAATGCAAAACGGCCCGGCCACTATAAAATAAATAACGCAACGGCTGCCGAGTCATAAGTGTACTCATATACAAACCCTACTTAATTTTTGCATTTACTTTACACAACTAAATCCCTCAACTCCCACTCACGTTATCTCCCACCCCCAAATGTCGATGCCACTGAAAATGTGCCCTTTTAGTGTTGGAGAAATGCACAAATATAAACCTAACATTAAGCGCACAACCCCATTGGGTCGTCCTGGGGCTCCGGTGCATAAACACAAGCCGCTGTTTCAAACAAAATAAAAATTAAGGATGGTCGCAATCCTTCACCTCCCCTTCACACAGTTTCATGAGACGTCGAGCTAGACAACCCAGAGCAGAAGTAATAAAGCAATGCAGTGAAACGCATTCCGGACGCAATTTGAAGGTGAAAAATAAACGTGTCAAAATTGCACGAGATCCATAATTCATGTACACTCCAGATCACGTCCAGCCCTATGGTTGACAATACACCAATGTGGTTAACTTTACTGGGGCTGTGCATTTATACAAAATCTATCGATATGCTGGAGAACGCTGGGCTAGAGTGCCTGTTAAGCAAGATTGTATGCAGTACCCTTTGGGTGCACTACAACAACCCTGACCTCCTGGCAATAGACACCCAACCCTTGGTATATGTCTGAACTACACAGGCTAATAGTGTGGTCGAGCAGCCAGGCTTCGCTGAAGAGGGGTCAATGGGAGCAGTAAGGTTGTTTCACAGTGACAGTTACTCAAATAAACACTTACACTCAAGGTTTCTTAATTAAACAATTATTAATTTAACAGTCAGTTATCTAAGCCTTCAGAAGGGGGCAATATATATATGTAACAAGTAAAATACACTTCAAAACACGTTCTCTAAATCAGATGCTACCCATTGGGGATGGCACACAGACACTTCCTACACCCTCAGGTGACTTAAATAGCTAGGACACAGTGGACATTGATTCATCACTGGTACATTTAGAGCAATACCGAGTTTTGTGCAAAAGATAAAGGGGAATAAAAAAAAAAAAACTTTGAAACCTTCTAATGTTCAGTTTATTAACCCTTTCCTGGGGGAAGGCCAAAGCACAGAGTCTGAGGTAAGAAGGAGTCTCTCGGGGAGCCTGGAGAGCCAATGTTAATTGCACATGGTCAAGGGGGAGCTAGAGATCTTCTTTGCAGGTAGGTAAAAGGTCTAGTACAATGTTTTTAGAAATGTTTGTAGAAAAATAGAACACTTGAAGGGCCACAAGCTGGGAGGCTTCCGAGGGGCAAAGCTTTAGCAACTCTGCAAGGTAACCAAGACATGTCTCAACTGAGACCAAGCAAGGCTACACATACATTCTCTTAGACTGTACAGTACCTCTGGTTAGAAGAAATGGTTCCAGCTGGCTTCTGTCCCTGTGCAGCTCTGCAGATCCTTTTGTTCCTGGGCCTCAGTCGTGGGGACAAGAGGGAGGATGTCTGAGGACTCCTGTTCTGCAATGGGACGGTCAGTAATGGGCAAACTTCAATTTAGCAGTCCTTTGGTGTTTCAGCTCCTCGCATCGGACAACAAATAGCAACACCACAGTTCTCGGATACCACTTCAGACTTTCCTTGCTTCTGGGGTCCAGCACTCTCTTGACGTGGCTCAGGCTTGGTCAGTCCTGCATCAGGGTAATCCGGAGGCTCTTCCTGGCGCTCAGGGCCTACTTAAAAGCAATGCACACAATCTGGTGTTCCTCTCCCTGGCTCTTCGGTTCCAGAAGCAACTGCAGTGGAAATACAACCAGCTTCCAGAGGATGTCCAGACGGGCTTACTTTGGAGTTGATTGGTCCCACCAACTCAAAAAGGGAGAAGGGGCAACATAAGAAACTAGACAAAGGGGATACTAAGTAACCCCTCCAGCAACCTGTGGTAAGATAGTGTGTGCTGGGTCTAGAAAGTTACAAAATGTAAGTAAAGTCATTTTCACTGCACTGCTCTTGGAAAAAGTAGTTAAACCTTTGGGAAATCTAAGAGACTTCCCTGTGCCGCTGCACTGAAGGAGCCATGTGACAATGCAAAGATGATGCCTATGGAGTTTGTCAGACGCCAAAGTCAAACACAGAATAAATCACATTAAAATTACATGAGAGATAAAAAGTCCTAAAGTCCAGCAAAAGAGCTGGGGGTCTCCAAGATAGAAGGGAATTAGCATATTTCTGAGAATTCTCCCCAACAGTGCCAAAATGGTGTTTCACGTGTGGTATAACAGGGTGTTATGGGGTAATAAAACACCTTACTGTTGCCCGCGGCAGAGCAGGAAACTGCATGGTCAGCTGGCTTGCAGTGGCCCTTGATGAGTGCCCTTTAAACCCCGGTCATTGAGGAGATGTCTGCCCAGTCATATACATATAACTTTTTCACCGAAGTGCTGCACAAAGTCCTGCACAAAGCACCCATTTACATACAATATTCACCCCAAAAGAAGTTTGCTCCCCTTACTCGACCTCGGGACAATGAATGGCTCAGTTAGCTTGTCATGGTCTAAACCGTGACTCACAGGCACAAAAAGAGTGCAGCAGCAAGCGCTCGACCCACTGAGGTGGTATTACTCTTTACCATCTTCATGCATTAATCAAACCCTGCTGTCTCCAAAACGCCTTACCCCAGTGCATAACGCTACCGCCCTTAAAAACAAGCACTGCAACCTGACAGTCTTGTTTGTCCCCTTGTTCTGGGAGGTTGCGGACCCCATTTTCTACCGTGCTGCACCTCAGCAATTTGTAATTATTTTTAAATTCTTGCCTCCCCCTTTACCAACATTAAGCACAGTGCAGTGCTATTGTAGACGACGAGCCAGAGCTCACAGCTGGAAACCCCCCTCTCAACAAACTCTAAGTAATGTCCCCTGCACCAGCGCGACTCCGGCTGCACAGATCTGGGGGTCACAGCTCCTGATGTCGAAAAAGTGGTCGTGCCCGATGAGCCTGCTGAGGCCTTCTCCTCCCCCGGCCTCAGTTTATCTGATTTGTCCCGCAACTTGGCCAACTTGGAGAACTTCGTCTTGGAGGAGGAACTGGATGGAAGGCTGGATAATGATGCGGACGGCAAAGGCGATCGCGGTCTATCCGACTTGAGAGCTGCATCATGAGTGAACCCTGCGGAATCGGTCTTGCGCCTCTTGGACCCCCCCCCACGGATGGAGTGTCCTCAAAGGACTTTGACCCACTCCCAGATGGAGACCGCTCCTCGGACCGACAGCCTGGTTGAGGCAGGACCCTGCTTGGAGCACTGATCAAAGGCTGTGCTCGATTTGAGCCATGCCACCAGCCTGCTATGCCAGTCT
Source organism: Ambystoma mexicanum (assembly GCF_040938575.1). Lineage (NCBI taxonomy): Eukaryota > Metazoa > Chordata > Amphibia > Caudata > Ambystomatidae > Ambystoma > Ambystoma mexicanum. The sequence continues at coordinate 285,512,857 of NC_090928.1, forward strand.
TAGTTTTCTTAGTTTTAAGAAGCCTAGGCAAATCTCTTTGGGGAGGAAGAATAGCTCATGGCCAACACGTTAGTCTTGGAAGCAAGACAACGCAGTGCAACACAAGTTCGAATCCTGATCCCGTGCTTAGGAACCACTCCTGGTATTAAGCAAGTAATGAATTAACAATTATAAATGATGAATACAATTATAAATCTTGTGCCCATCCACGTTGTGGTCCAGGTGCAGGCCACATCTGATGTTTGTCCTCCATGAAGACATTCCTCAGCCCGCATTGGGTGCAGGGTGTTAGGCAAGATTCTATGCAGTCCCCTCTGGGTGCACTACAACAACTCTGACCTCCTGGCAATAGGAACCCAACCTTTGTTATAAGTCTGTACTACACAGGTTGGTAGCGTGTTGAGCAGCCAGGCTAATCTCAAGAGGGGTCAATGTGAGCTGTAAGGAAGTTACACAGAGATTCACAGTGACAAGTATTTAAATAAATACTTGCACACAAGGTTTCTTGAATAAACAATTATTAATTCATTTATCAGTCAGTTGGAATAAGCCTTCTTCAGAAGGGAGCAATGTAACAACACACACTCTTAGTTTCCAAATCAGTAAAGACCCTTTTGGGATGGCCATCAGACTCAACCTACACCCTCAGGTGACTTCAATAATTAGGGTGCTGGGGACGTTAATATCTTACTGTTGCACTTAGAATACTCTAAGAACTTGGTCAAAGGAAAAGGTTATTGGAACAAACAAGGAACCACAAATATTCTTAAGCAGACAAATACTTTTGGATCCCCTAAGCAGAGTCATTCAGTATAACAGGTTAAGCGAAAGTCAATGGGCAAAAGTCTTATATGAGCAGAATCATTTCTGGTAGGTAAGTTAGAAAAGTCCTTGCACAATGTTTTAGAAGTCTTTGAAGAAAAGAAGAATCAATGTAGGGCCACAAGCTGTTTAGGCTTGCGAGTAGTAGAAGATGCAAGCAACTCTACAATAAGAGGTAAGCTCTCAGACTTTACAGTACCTTTGGATTGAAGAAAAAAAGTGCAGCAGAGGACTTCTGTTCCTGTGCAGCTCTGCAGATCTCACTGTTCCTGGGCCACAGTCATGAGGACATTAGAGAGGACTTCTGGGGGCTCTTGCACTGCAAAGGGACGGTCACCGCTCGCAACCGGCAATCTTCAAGCAAGTGGCACTTCAGTGTTTAAGTTCCTTGTGACTACCGCAAATAGCACCACCGCGGTTCCTGGCTGTCGAGATGGCCTTTCCTTGCTTCTGGGGTCCCACACTCTGTTGAGGGGGCTCAGGCTCGGTCAGTCCTGCTTCCTGGGAGTCAGGAGGATCTTCCTGGAGCTCTTGGCGTGCACACAATCTGGTGTTCCTCTCCCTGGCATTTCGGTTTCCAGCAGCAACTCTGTGGAAATGTAACCAGCTCCGAGAGAATGTCCAGGTGGCTTACTGGAGCGTATTGGTCCCACCAACTCAAAAGGGAGAAGTTGTCCTTGCAGGGGCTGAGTTTCAGCACAGCAGCAGGGCTTAATCAGGCAAACCAACGGTCCAGGAGTTGCAGCAGGCGTCCTCTTCAAGTTCTTCTTCGGTTCTTTGGTCCAGTGGTAGCTTATGCCATCCAAGCCAAAAGCCTCGCCTTTTATTCAGTTCTCTCCCATTCATTCCAGCCTAGCTGTCAGTCACCCAGCAGGGCCTTCCATAAAGTTCGATGAACTTCCTCCCTTAGGGGCCGCAACTTCACGACAAGGGATCCCTGGTACCGGCAGATGAAGATAGGAGCGCACGGGGTCCGATGGAACAAAAATAGAACTTTTCTGCAAAATGTTTTGGGGAAAAAGTACAAAATAGGTGAGAGCAACTCGAGGACTCCCAACACGTGGATCGTGCAGAACAAATCTGAACATGGCTACTAGAGGATGGGGTTTAGGGAGAGGACTGACACTGGATAGGGACAGTATGTCCCACCGGACAGCGATTGGCTAAGAGGAGAAATACAGTTTCAAAGTGAAAGAGAAACAGTTTTTCTTTTTCCCCGAGGATTCCCAGCCTGACAGGGAATATTCATGAGCATGTGAATCCATGCCAGACCCCACGCTGGAGAAGTATTTGTATAACCGATTGTTAAGTGTGTTCCCTGACTTTTCACTGTGTATGCTCATTGGGGACCCCGTACAAGTTCACTACCTCTTGAGACTTAGCCTAAACCACTCGCCTTGCAACCTTGAACTGGTTTAGCTAAGCTCCCAGGGTTGTCCTCGTCACTATACTAGGTTGGCCTCCTATACATCTGTCCACCAGGCCTATAGAACCAAAGATAATAAAGCATTAACTGTTTTACCTTAAATTGAGACAGAATCCCAGAAGTAAAACCAACCCACAGGAAAGTAGAAGTGTAGAACCTTTCCTCCGGAGGCTATTCCCATTGCCCGACACAGATTCATTCCTCTAAACCCTGTTCAATGTTATTTTGTCAGAAAAACAAAATCTTGAACAGAGCGGTAAACTAAAGTGAACATGTTGGTGGAAGACCAGTGATGGCCACTGGTGTTCAAGTATACTTCAGAGGCGATATGGTTACAGACACGTAGGTATTGTGTTGGGTAACATTTTCATATTAATGACGAATCTTTCTGACCTGTGTCAAGCCCAGAACCTTTTGCTTTACTGGTGGATTCTTTTTCCCTTATACCTCTGAGTGGGAACCTTTATCCACACTCACAGAAACTTTTACAATTTCTGGGTGACATATTGAAGACTCTCCATAGTGTCTTTTAAAAGCTATCCTCCGACAACATTTTGGCAATAAGTGCCTGTTGGTGCTGGGTTGCCCTAGCAGCTCCCCTTTTAACTTTCTCTGGCCAACATTGACAGAAATACAGTTCCCATGGGTAGAAAGGATGTTTGGATCCCTTTACATTTTATTTGGTGAAACCAGCACACACCACATCCTGGAGAGTGCTGGGGAGATACAACGTATCCCCTTTCACACTAAAACGGTAACAAAACGTACAGGGACAAGCTCAACTTTAATGGCCGGTGGCAGTGATATCTTTTTATTAATTTGGTGCACCTTTACCGCAGGCCTTGTGCACAGCCCCGGTAAAAGCACCCATGCATGCTCATTTTACCAAAATCCCCCCCCCCCCAAGCCCCCTGGCATTTTTATTTGGACCATTTTACTGTTTCTTGTCCGTCCTTCCTTCCTTCCTTCCTTCCTTCCTTCCTTCCTTCCTTCCTTCCTTCCCCTGACATCCAGAGCAGAAAATTCCTTTGTGTGATTTCTATCTTTGGCAGGAGTCCCTCTCAACACAGACACCAGCCCGTCTGTGAAGGCAGGAAGCGAGGAGGAGTCCAAAACTCCACAGCCCTACGTTTTCTTGCCTGAATGGTGACAAATCCTAGTGGGGGGGCTGGCTGTCCCGATTGGAAAACCAGCCTGCCCCTGGTTGTAAAATGCAGGGAGAGAATGCAGAAGTTGTGCTGCAGTTCCTGTTAAATACTCAGAACCTGAGCATGAAGCTAAGTTGACCACTGGAACCAAAACCGAAGGATGAAAGAAAAGCAGCTGAGACAATTGAGAGACCGGAGAGCCTGCTGTGTAACCAGACACTGCTGTAGCCCTTCGTTCCAATCAACCTTGGGACTCCGAAAACTATGACCCCGAACCAGAGCCTGGTGAGACCCACTAGACTCGACCATTTTGAGCCATTCCACGCCATGCTGTGAAGTTGCAGGGCTGTAAAACCCCAATACCCTGGGACCTAGAGCCATTGTGAGGTGCACGGTCATCCGAATTCTGAATCTTGCTGAATCCGAATTCTGAATCTTGCTGAAACTTTGTGGGCATCCTGCTGGATGTCCAGAGACACGAATCAAGCCCGAAAAGTCCCCTCAGAGTGCTGGACCTTTGTAATGACGAGAATCCGACCAGCGATATTCTGTCTTCTTCTGTGGTCATGAAAATTCACCAAATCCACAGATCCGCATCCTGAGACAAGGACAACCTTGCCTAGAGCCTTCCGCGTTGATTCTGGCTTCAAAATACCTTCCAAGGTCCCGTTTTCTGTACCACGACAATGGTTTTTGGCTTAGGAACTCTTGACTTTCGCTACTTAAGAACCTATCCTGACCCTGCCTGTTGGACACTAGACCCTAGTGACACCCCCCCCCCTCTGCAACTGAGAACACTCATGCTCCACGAATAAGAGAAATACTTTTAACATGATTGGGCCTTTTGGCTAGAAAAGAGAATAAGTGTTTAAAAGTTACTTACTTGTAAAAGAGTTGGTTGGTAACTAACTCAGAGAGTGAACAGTTACAAAAGTTATTACTTACCTTAGAAATGTTCTGTCATTCTGAAATGTATATGCAACATCTTTCTTTCCTTAGAAACTGTTTAGTCACTTGTGAGTTGGTTGTGCCTCTACCCAAATGTAATGCTGTTGGCTTAACTTCACTATTCCTGTAAGGATATATGTATGAGTGTTCCCCAACTGGATCTTCCTTCCCCTGACTTGCCGTTTGCCTGTCCACAATAAGTCTGCATAGGGTTTTACCTACCTAGAATAACCTGGAGTCATTTATAAAGAGTAACACTGGGTTTTGCTTTCCCTGTGCTGTTTAGACAGACACAAAAAGTGTCTTAGGGATATATCTGCCCCAAATTGTTGATAGCTCCTTGAAAAAGTATATGGTGTTTACTTACCTCGAGTTAGCTGTGTGCCATCCTAAAATAAGTTACAAGAGTTACTGCTCATCTCAATCTGCGTTTCACTGATCTCAAAAGCACCGGTCATTGAATATAGGTTTCACTCACCTAGTATAACTTATCACAAAAGTAATAGGTTTTTTTTTTTTTTACTATACCTAGAAAGGCATAAAATAAGCAGTGTTGCATAGCAACTTGCTATGCAATTCTGTCAGGTTTGCTAATCAAATTGACACTTGTGTAGCAAAGATAGCTATTTAAGTTGCCCTCTTCAATTAAAGCGCAGCTCGCCGTGCATTCCTCTCTTGCCCTCTGTGTTCTCTTCCCCCTCTCTTCTCTGTTAACTTCAAGTCCTAATGGAGAGAACGTGCAACAGTAATCATCTCCAAAGGCATGTGTGGGAGGGCTAGGCAAAATTTCTTTTTCAAATAATTGCAAACCAGAAATAAATCTGGATGCTACTTTTATTAAGCTTTCTATATGCTGTCTGGTATCTGTCAATTTTATATATATATTTTTTTTTAAAAGACAGTCATGACATTCCATTCCTAAAAAGTAGGTTGTTACAGAATGCATGATTACAGTATTGATATTGTAAAACACTGCATCATCTTCAAAGTTAAGGTAAGTATCTACATTTCATTGTATCCACTAGATTTCATTTTGTTGGGGAAGATGCATCATATTGTCGAGTGAACACTTTGAAAATGTGCATATCACATCATCAAATGCTTTTGATGGAAAACCTATTTCTGTAATACGCAGGTTGCATACATCTTGCAACTTGTGCTCAACCCACGAGTGAACCCATACTCCTTGACATTCTATATGGTCACCCAGTTGCTTTATACCAGGTACCCTAAAATTGAGAGGACCACAAACTACAATATTCCATCTAGCCTGCCCAGTTATCTGCCTGCTACGCAATCCAATCTGCTTAGTCTCTTTCTTTCCTCTTACATGATGAATAGACAAAGCGAAGTAGATGCTTATGCAAACTAGTGATCAATAGTTCCATCCAAATTGTACAGCTACAGATCTATTCCAATACCAAACACTGTAGTCAGCCTCCAGAACTCGCTTTGCTTTAAGATTATGATTGCATTATATATTACCACCTTCAGGAGACAGCTGGCCAAACAGTTTTCAGAGCCTTTGTATCATATCTATTTGTGTCCATTCATGCAGGTAACTTTTTACATTTTATAGACACTTGGCTGTGGCTCGCAGAGCCTTTTCACCCACTCGCACAGTTGAGTACATTTTATGACGGGCCAGTAGCATTTGCAAGAGATGTTTGAAACCTTAATGTAACATTTACTTTGTTTGCAGTAAATGTCAAACAAAAGTTTCACTGTGCATAGCTGGCCTCTGGGTGGCAGCAGCGTGCCAAACAAAGCAGGTTTGTAGTAACCATTGTACACAAATCTCATTTTAAATTTGTTGTTCTCCATTGCTATGAGTTGAGTGCATTTCTTTTAGGTGGAATAGGAAAACTAAGTTACCCGACCTGCAGGTCTAGCTTAATTTTAAAGAATTTGCAAGGCCCGACTCCTCCAACCAATATCTTATTTCAGCAGTATGCAAAACTGCTGTATTGTTGCTCATTTTATGTCTTGGGTACAAATAACGTCTGGTGACATTAACAATGTTAGTAAATTGCTAATCAAATGGCTCTGTTTGCTAATCAAAAAAATGTTAATTAGCAAACTCTGCTAATCAATTTGTGAAAACTAATTTATGCCTTGCCTAGAATAAGTGTCCCACTATTCACAAAATGTGTATTGTCCAGTTGACTTACGTCATGTCTTGCTGAGCATCATGGTACAACTGTTAGTCTAATACCCTGGTATTACTGAATGTAATCTGAAAGCAACCATTGGTTTTACTCCCCAAGAATAGGTGCGTCGGAGTTTGACTTCCCTAGAACTACTGTTTGGTGTTCCAAATAAGGTTATATGCTTTGGTCCGAGTACCTTCAAGCATTGTTGCATTTCTTCTTATGTGCTTATGACTTTGACCAGTACTTACTCCAAGACTTAACTTGGCCTAATTATATTTAAAATAAACCTTTATTTTTAATACTACTTCTGGTTGTCAGCGTTTCTATTGATTCATTTCTGTATTCTAGTATCTTTGTACCGGTCTACAGCCCTCTCTCACTCCTAAGAAGAGCCTGGCTGCTCTGTCTACGCTACCATGAACTCAGGTGGTACAGCCTTATTCTAAGAGTGGAGTCTCTTACTGTCTCAGTTGAATGGTTTAGATGAAGTTGTTAGGTAAGTTTTCCTAAAGTCCAACTGGTGTGGGACTCTAAGACTATCTTTTGGTATTAGGGACCCCAACCCTTAATATAGACCTGACCAATACAAGTTGTTAGAGTGGCTGAGCAGCCTGGCTCATCTTAGAACAGGTAATGTGAGCTGGAGAGCAGTACACTGAAACAGTAAACAGTTATATTAAATTATTTATTTACACACACACTAAGTTTAACATTCAATGGAAGATGGATTTAAAATATAAGTATAAGTATCAATAATGCAGGCAAGTAATTTATTTCTATGCTACACAGTTCCAGCCCAAGGAGATAGAGGTATGGGATACATTACTCACCGTAATCGTATTTCTGATGCCTGTATGTGCTTAGATTCACATGCTGTGCATAGGCTGACATCTAGCGGAAGCTGCAGAGCATTACAGTTTGTTTTTCGAAACTCGAAAAGGGGCGTGGAACTAGGGTGTGCCAGTAATACTATCCCTAGTGCGACGTCCACTGTACCCATGATCCCTCATGCGTGTAGGACCCTCGGATTGTGTTTTTTCTGACATGAGGTAGCATGAGGAGTAGCGTAGGAGTAGTGTGAGTACAGAGTATCCAAGCAGATAAGATAGATGAGGCTACAAGCATCCATGTGCCTTCCCTCAGAGGGGAGGGCGGGCGCATGTGAATCTAAGCAGATACAAGCATCAGAAATACGATTACTGTGAGTAATGTATCCCTTCTAAGGCTTGTGGAATCTGCTTAGATCAAATGCTGTGCATAGATTAGCGAGCAGTGTTAGGAGGTGGGAAGTGAGAATGGTCATGAGTGAACAAATGTCTTAGAACCGCTTGTCCCACTTGAGTATCTGTCTTGGAACGAGTGTCAATGCAGTAGTGTTGAGTACAGGTGTGAATAGAGCTCCATGTAGCTGCTTTGCAAATGGTATCAAGGGGTACATTTGCAATGAAAGCCAGAGTGGCGCCAGTACCTCTTGTGAAGTGGGCCCTCTGCGTAAAAGGCAGTGTTTTGTCTGAAAGGAAGTAGCACAATTGGATACATCTGACTATCCATTTAGAGATGGCACCTTTAGAGACGCAATCTCCTCTGCCTGTAGCTACGGAGACAAACAGTTGATCTGTCTTTCTTAGAGGTCTGGTCTTGTCTACGTAGTAGAAGACCGCTCTCCTCACTTCAGCAGAGCTTTTGGGTTCTTGGAGAAAGGCTGGTAGCTCAATGGACTGGTTGACATGGAATTTTGAAATGAGTTTAGGTGAGAACCCAGGGTGTGTGCTAAAACCAGTTTATCCTTATTGACAGTAAAGAAAGGATCCTGCACTGACAGAGCTTTAATTTCACTGACCCTTCTTATGGATGTAATGGCTACTAAGAAGGCAGTTTTATAAGTCAGGTGTTTGAGACCAGCTTTATGCATGGGTTCAAAGGGGGGTCCCATGAGTTTAGCAAGCACCACATTAAGGTTCCACCCTGGTGGTGGGTTAGAAATTGGAGGGTGGAGTCTCTTCACCCCTTCCATAAAGGTTTTGACAACTGGCACTTTCCACTATGACATTTTGTTATGGGAGGTGGTGTAGGCTGACAGTCCCGCCAGGTGTACCTTGAGTGAATTAAATATCAACCCTGTGTCCAGTAAGTGGAGCATGTAGGTGACAATATTGGAAGGAGTGCAATCAATTGGGTTGATTTGTTTATTCCGGCACCAAATAACTAATCTTTTCCACTTATCAAAATAACAGTGCCTTGTGTTAGGTTTTCTTGATTCTTTTAAGATATCCATACATCTCTGGGGTAAATTGAGATGGCCGAACTCTGACTTCAGGAGCCGTGCTGCCAAGTTAAACGAGTTGGGTTGAGGATGCACGGTTTGTCCTTCGTGCTGGGAGAGTAGGTTGTACCAGCACGGGAGTCTGATGGGGGTCGCACAACGCCAGTTGCATAGGTGTGGAAACCATGGTTGTCTTGCCCACATAGGAGCAACTAGGATGAGCGTCATCAATTCCCTGTGTATCTTGTTGACCACCTTCCTGATCAGGGGAGTTGGTGGAAAAGCGTATGCAAACATCCCTGACCAATTCATCCATAGTGTGTTCCTCTTGGAGCCTGGCTTGGGGAACCTGGATGCGAAGTCTGGGCATTGTCTATTTTCGCTTCTATAGTGGGGGAAACTCAACTGAGAGAAGAGATCTTCTACGACTTCTTCGTGTAGACGCCATTCGTGTTCCTCTGGGAGGGGATCTCTGCTCAAAGCGTCCGCTAGTGAATTGAGATCCCTTGGAACATGTTGGGATGACAGGTAAATGTTCCGTCTGAGTGCCCATCTCCAGATTTTCTGGGCAAGCTTGGACAGATTTGGCGAACGAGTGCCCCCTTGTCTGTTTATGTAAAACATTGCCGTTGTGCTGTCTGTTAGGATCTGCACTGACAGGTTGGATAGGTGGGGTTCGAACGCCCAAAGTGCTCTGAAGACTGCCAGAAGTTCTAGCAGGTTGATGTGATTCTGAGCCACTGTGTGAGACCAGAGACCCTGAGCTGTGTGGTGAAGAAGGTGAGCTCCCCACCCTGACAAAGACGCGTCTGTTGCGACAACGGCTTGTATTTCTGGATCGTAAAAGGATTCCCCCTTTGTAAGATTCTCTTGTCCGCAAGCGAAGACTCTGTACTAGTGTTGGCGAAACGACCACTAGATCGTCCCACTGACCACTTGCCTGAGACCATTGTTTCGCCAACCATTCCTGCATGGGTCGCATGGGTCGCATGGGCAGGCGCGCGTGGGGAACGAGGTAAATGCATGATGCCATCATACCTAGCAAACACATCGTTTTGCGCACCCTTATCTGGCGACCGGACTGACATTGAGGAATTTGCAGCAACTGATTCTGAATTCTTTCCTCTGATGGAAAGGCCAACACCTCTTGGGTGTCTAGGACAGCTCCTAGGAACTGTTTGGAGGTGCTTGGCACCAGGCTTGATTTTTTCTCGTTGATTGAGAAGCCCAATTGGAAGGAGGTCGATTGTTCTTTGAATGTTGGATCTGCAATTTACGGGGGTTTCACCTGTGATGAGCCAGTCGTCCAGGTAAGGGTACACTGGGATTGCCTCCCTGCGTAGGTGCGCCGCCACCACCGCCAGTACCTTGGTGAATACCCTTGGAGCCGAGGCTATTCCGAAGGGCAGCACCTTGAACTGGTAGTACTGGCTGTCTACCTTGAAACGCAAAAATGTTCTGTGCGCTGGGAACATGGAAATATAAAAATAAGCATCCTTCATATCCAATGTTGCCATGTAATCTCTTTAGTAGGGGGATTACTTCCTGGAGTGTAGTCATGTGGAATGTGGAATGTGGCTTGACATACTTGTTTGCAGGGCACAAGTCTAATACTGGGCGCATCGATTGATCTTTTTTTTGGCACAATGGAGTAAGTCGAATAAATACCCTGGTTTACCTGGTTGCCCGGGACAAGTTCCATTGCGTCCTTTGGAAGAAGAATGATGATCTCCTCGAGGAGGATTCTTTAGTGCTCCAAAGAGTATCTTCTGTCTTGGAGGATGGTTGCGGGGACGTTCCAGTAACTCTATACAGTATCCCTCAGACACCGTGGACAGCACCCATCTGTCCGAAGTCATCCCTTCCCATGCGTGGGTGAAGATGAAAATGCGCCCCCCCTACTGGGGATGCATGGGAAGTGACCCGGAGTGGAACGTCACTGCTGTTTATTGGGAGGCGTAGCACCTCTACCTGGGCTGCCTCTCCCCAAAACGTGGCCTGTTGGTTGCCACCCCATGAGGTTCCTTGGTTCTGATAGTAATTGGGCCCTCTGGGAGTTTTGGCTGTAAAAGCGATGAAAATTGTTATTTCCCCCGCTGGTTTGGGGGCTTATTTGTTAGTTGGCCAAGGGACTTTAAGGTGTCATATTCGTCCTTAGCCGTCTTCAGCGCTTCCTCCACTGCTTTCCCAAACAGGACATTTGGTTCTACTGGCATGTCTATGAGGGTGGCTTGGGTCTCGGGTTTAAACCCCGACTGCCTTAGCCAAGCGTGTCGTTTAATCACTGTGCCTTCTGCTATCAGCCTTCCTGCATTGTCTGCTGCATCGAAGTTAGCCTTGAGAATGCATCCAGACACTGATCTTCCGTCCGACACAATTTGGGCCAACTGGCTCTTTAGAGGTTCTGGTGCAGAGGCAATGACGGCAGCTACCTGTTCCCATTGGTGGCAGGGTGGTATTGGCAATGTGTGCTTGGTATGCCAACGTGGATGTCACTTTCCTCCCTAGAGCATATATTCTATTGCTCTCTTTGTCCGGGGGTTCTTCCCGCTCTCTTTCTGGTGGTTGTAACCACTAATGAGTCGGGTTTTAGCTGACCCCTTATGTACAGTCGGTCGGAGGGAGCGGCTAAACAGTTTTTCGACTCATGTGTTAACTGCCCGAGTAACATTAGGGGTCACCAGAGAAGGATCTATTTTGCGTTGGGCGGCCCCCCCCCCCCCCCCCCCCCCGAGTGTCAATTTGGAAATGGGCTGCAGCCTTGGCTAAAACTTCATTAAGTAAAGGCAGATTATCAACTGGTGAGTCATTCACAGGGGGGAGGGGGGGGTCTTTGGGAATACGGGAGCCGAGACTATAGGCCTCCGCCTTGTCTTCCTCCTCCACTTCCTGGTCCTCATTGTCTCCATAGTAATCGACTACAGTCTGGTCGTCCAGCATTTGTACTTCCGACTCCTCACCATACTGCTGGTAAGGTTCAACACTAAAAGGGTCTGAAATCAAACCCTGAACTGGAACCTCAGTACGGAGTCTCTTAGTAGGAGGTTGAGGGTCTTTGGATCCCGAAGGGGCAGAGGTAGCTGGAGTACTCCGATCGCTATGGAAGAAATTTGGGTCTTTTTCGTAGAAATCTACAAAAAAGGACATCCTCCTCATCACTCTATCAATGTCCTCCGAGTCCCATTGTCTTGAACTGGGGATAACCCTCTCCTGATGAGGTTCCTTACTTGGTCTGTTCCCCGAGTAGTGGGAGGGACAGACTTTCCCTTGGTGACAGGGTCAGGATCCTTGGATCTTTCTCTGCGTTTCTCCTTCTGAACCTGGTGTTCAGAGGCTGTCTTATGTTGTTTTTCCCCTTTCCCATGTGTAGAGAAGTGTTTCCCTGACCCTTTGGGGTTTCCTGAATCTTTCAACGCTTGGTGTCAAAAATCGGAGGTGGGATCAAGAGATTCGGGAGTCTTGGAAGAGGGGCGTTGAATCTCAGAAACGGACGTCGAACGAACTACAGGAGTAGCCGTTGAACCTGCTACCTGGGGAAAGAGGTTGGAGTCTTCCGACGACAATACCTCAGTGACTTTTGGTAAGGTGGCACTTTTAGCAATCGTTGACGGTTGCTGTGTGTCATGAGGCGACTGTGACCTGGAACGCCGAGAGAACACCGAATGTGCCTTCTTATGCCGATCACTCAACACACGTGTCGAATCTCGGGCGGGGTTAGTGTTCTTGGTGGAAGGTTTGTGTTGCGCTCTTGCTGCCGGGTGATATCCCCATAACTGAAGGCAGTTTTATAAATCAGGTGTTTGAGACTAGACGTGTGCATTGGCTCGAAAGGGGGTCCCATGAGCTTAGCAAGTACAACATTGAGATCCCATCCTGGCGGCGAGTTTGAATTTGGAGGGTAGAGTCTCTTTATTCCCTCCATGAATGCTTTGATGACCGGTAGCTTCCACCATAAAAGCTTATTGTGGGAAGTGGTAAGCCGCCAGGTGGACCTTTAAAGAGTTTAATACTAACCCTGCATCTAGCAAGTGGCGCATAGAAGTTAGAATGTGGGAAGAAGTACATTCTATTGGGTTAATTTGTTTAGACTGGCACCAAATTACAAATCTCCACTTGTCAAAATAACAGTGCCTGGCGTTAGGCTTTCTTGATTCTTTCAAAATATCCATACATCTCTGTGGCAGATAAAAATGTCCAAACTCTTAAGACTTCAGGAGCCATGCTGCCAAGTTAATCGAGTGAGGCTGAGTGTGCACTGTTAGTCCCCCGTGCTGAGTGAGCAGATTATACGGGCAAGGGAGTTTGATGGGATCGCACATCACCAGTTTGCGTGGATGGATAACAGGGTTGTCTTGCCCACATAGGAGCAACTAGGATGAGCGTCACCTGTTCCTTGTGGATTTTGTTCACCACCTTCTTCATTAGAGGTTTGGGGGGGAAAAGCATAAGCAAATTTCCCTGACCAATTCATCCACAAGGCGTTCCCCCATGGAGCCTGGCTGGGGGAACCTGGACGCAAAGTCTGGGCATTGCCTGTTTTCGCTTGTAGCAAACAAGTCTATTGTGGGGAAACCCCATTGAGAGAAGGTATTCCTACGACCCCTGCGTGTAGTTGCCACTTGTGTTCTTCTGGTAGGGGATCTCTGCTCAATGAGTTTGCAAGAGAGTGGAGTTCCCCCGTAAGGTGCTGTGACGATGGGAATATTTTCCGTTTGAGTGCCCATTTCCAAATTTGTTGGGCAAGCCTGGACAGATCTGGAGAACGTGTGCCCCCCTGTTTCTTGATGTAAAACATTGCTGTAGTGCTGTCCGTCAGGACTTGCACAGATTGGTTCGCAAGGTGAGACTCGAACGCCTGAAGGGCTTTGAATAAAGCCAGTAGTTCTAGTAGATTGATGTGGTTCTGTGCTGCCACATGAGACCACAGACGCAGAGCTGTGTGTTGAAGGTAATGAGCCCCCACCCCAGCGACCGAGGCATCCGTTGTGACAATCACTTGTACTTCCGGATCGTAGAAGGATTTCCACTTCAACAGATTCTCTTGTCCACCAGCAAAGATTTTGTACCAGTGTTGCTGAAAAACGACCACTAGATCGTCCGATCGTCCCACTGACCACTTGCCTGAGACCACTGTTTCGCCAACCACTCCTGCATGGGTCGCAGGCGCACATGAGATACCAGGTAAATGCAAGATTCCATCATTGCGCATCCTTATCTGGCGGCCGGCCTGATCATGTGGTATTTGTAGTAACATGTTTTGGACCCTTTCCTCCAACGGAAAGACCAACCCCTCGTGTGTTTATGACAGCTCCAAGGAATTGTTTGTGCTTGGCACTAGGCTTGATTTTTTTCTTGTTGATGGAAAAGACCAATTGGAAAAGTAGGTTGATAGTTCTCTGAATATTTTGCCTACAAATTAGGGGAGACTCCACTGTAAACAGCCAATCGTCCAGGTAAGGGTACATTGGGATTGCCTCCCTGTGCAGGTGTGCTGCCACCACCGCCAGTACCTTCATGAATACCCTTGGAGCAGATGCTATTCCAAAGAGTAGCACTTTGAATTGGTAGTGCTTGTTCGCTGTCTTGAAACGCAAGAATCTTCTGTGCGCTGGGAACATTGAAATGAAAATAGGCATCTTTCATATCCAGTGTTGCCATGTAATCCCCTTTTTTAGTAGAGGGATTACCTCTTATAGTGTAGTCGAGCAGAAATTTTGTGGCTTGAAATATTTGATTGCAGGGCGCACATCTAATACTGGGTGCATTGTTACATCTTTCTTTGGCACAAGGAAGTAAGTTGAATAAATATCCTTGTTTACCTGGTTGGCTGGGACGACTTCGATGGCGTCCTTTAGTAGAAGCGTGGCGATTTCCTCGAGGAGGATGCGCTGGCGTTCCTTGGAATGGGTCTTTTGTCGAGGGGGGTGGTTCTGGGGTTGCTCGAGGAGCTCTGTACAATATCCGCCTGTTATGGTGGACAGCACCCATCTGTCTGTGGTGATTTCCTCCCATGCGTGGGTGAAGCTGGAAATGCGCGCCCTCCTACTGGAGAGGCATGGAAGGGCACCTGGAGCGGATAGTCACTGCTTTTGAGGTGGGGTGCCACCTCAGGAGGAGTTGCCCCGACCGCGGCATCTGCATGCTCCTCTAGGGTAATTCTGGGAAGACTGACCCAGATCGTTTCCCCAGGCAGTACCTTGGCTCTGGTTATAGGTGGAACCCCTCAATGAATTTTGGCCGCGTGAGCGATGAAAATTCCCGTTTCCCCTCTGGCTAGTAGGTTTATTGGTCAGTTGGCCCAATGACTTGACAGTATTGTGTTCTTTTCTGACTGTTAAGGTGTCCTTGACAGCCTTACCAAGGAGCACATTGGGCTCAACAGGCATGTTAATAAGGGTAGCTTGCGTCTCTGGTTTAAAACCCGATTGGCGCAACCAAGCGTGATGCTTGATAATTGTCCTTTCTGCTATTATCCTGCCTGCGTTGTCCGCAGCTTCAATATTGATTTTTAACAAGCAGCTTGACACTGCCCTGCCTTCTGCGGCTACCTGGGCAAGCTGAGACTTAAGTGGTTCCGGGGCCGATGATAGCAAGGCCGAGACCTCATCGCATTTGTGGCAGTTGTAGCTGGCCAACAGGGTTGAATTGTTAGCAATCATAGTCTGGAATGCCGCAGAGGAGGCCACCTTTTTGCCCATTGTGTAAAGTCTCTTCCTTTCCTTGTCAGGCGGGGCCTCAGAGGAAACTAGCGGAGTGCCTGCCCTTTTCCTTGTTGTAGTAACTAATGAATCGGGCTTCAGTTGCCCTCCGATATAAAGCAGGTCAGAAGGGGCAGGTCTTATGTTTCTCTATGCGGGAGTTCACTGCACGCGTAAGATTAGGGGACTCCAGCCATGGCTGTATTTTTTTGCTGAATGGACTTGAGGGATAAACTGAGCAACAGCCTTCTCATCGCCTAAGATTTCATCTACAAAATCTTGTCTTGTTGCTCTTCCCGAGTAGCTATCTGAAAATGCTCTGCCACCTTGACGAGCACTTAATTTAGCAAGTGTTGATTGTCAATGCACGAGTCCATGACCGGGGGTACTGACTAACAGGACAGTCCATGACATACATATTTGTCTCAGGGTATACCTCAGGGTCCTCATCATCCCCGTAGTAAGGGTCTGCTGCATCATCCCCGGAATAAGGGTCTGCTGCCTCTTGAGAATCCGGGTCACTGATGTCAATGACTGTGCCTCGCACTGGATTCTCAGGCGAGACCTCTGAGCAGGGGGGGGGGGGGGTTGAGCAGGGATCTGTGACCCACAGGGTGCTGTAGTGGGGGTAAAGGAGGGCAGGAGAGGGGTGGAGTGGAAGCTCTTGAAATAGTCAGGGTCCTTTTTATAGAAGTTGGCCATGAAGGACATCCTCATGACCCCATCTATATCCTCAGCCAAACATTGGGCAGAACTAGGGATGACCAATGGTTGAGAAGGGAGCCCAAAATCTTCATCTGTGGGAGGAAGTAAGGTAGGAGGAGCCTTCATATTCAGGGAGGAAGACAGAATCATGAGATACAGGTTCTTTACTCTTATGAGTGGGCCTAACATCCTGCAATTACTTCCTATGAGGGGTCTTGGAGGACTTTTTCTTGGACTCGCTCTCCTTACCCTAGCCCCCTGAAGTATGTTTCTTGACGAAGTGGGCCAATCCAGACTGTATGGGGTCTTGTACCTGAATTGACGCAGAATGTTGAATTTCGGGTGCAGGCTGAACAGGAGCCTCATCCGTGGACGATCGGGCCCGGTGGGAGTTTTTCACGCAACTTCTGTAACGTCCTTTGATGGCTGGGATCTGTCATGTGGCGATCTCGATCGAGACTACCCAGAGGACAGATTCAACAGACCTCTCCCTAGACGTTGTGCGCTGCCATCTGCTCGACACGTGTGTCGAGTCTCGGCCGCGGGTCGTGTTTTTAGTGGAGGATGAAGTGATAGCGTTTCTGCCGCTGGGTGTTGGCCCCATAACAAGGCCGCTGGCCTGTCCTCCGGGGTCTGGGGCCTGCGCTTGGGTAACCGGAGTTACCATGTCACTTTTGCAGTAGGACACCGCAACGTTGCTGCCGTCACTGAAGGCACCCTCTACTTCCATGGCTTCGAGCTGCCTGGCATAGTGGGCCAGCGTTTAGTAGATCGGTCCTTTAAAGTCTTGGGCTTGAAGAGTCTGCACTCTCGACAAGATCCCTTGACGTGGTCTCGTGGGAGACACAGGTTACACACTAGGTGGTATCGACCCACAGAAATTTCCTACTGCACTTGGGGCGAAATATAAAGGGGGTCTTGTCCATAACAGACTGACACAGCATGACCTCCCCCTCTCTCCCTACTGTGTGGGCCGAAGCCCGTAGCGGCCTTCCAAGGCCCAAGCAGATTCTTTGTGGAAGTCTTGACGGTCGTCTTTCTTGTCCTTCACTGGCGTCTGGTGTTTTGATAGTCGGTGATATAAAGGATAGTAAGACAAAACTATCAGTAATTTGATAATAGTAAATGGCTATAAGCTGAAAGAGCAACTCTGCTATAAGCGTCCGTCGAGAATGACAGAAAAAAACAATCTGTGGGACGTCGACACGTGAAGGATCATGGATACAGTGGACGTCACTAGGGATAGTATTACTGGCACGCCCTGTCGACGTCTCTTTTTGAGTTTCGAAAACTAAGAACTGTAATACTCCACAGCTTCCACTAGATGTCGGCCTATGCACAGCATGTGAACTAAGCAGATTCCACAAGTCGCAGAAATATATAGGTCAATGAAACAACTTTGTTCAAGTGACGTTATGGTTACAAGTGAAACCGAAAAACCTCAGAAATTCCCCAGTTATGGTAAGCTAAGCAACCATAACTCGTGCCACCACCGTGCACTGCTAAGACTAACACACAGGACAAAGATGACATCACAAATGTCATTGATGACATCACATGTCTGGCCCCTTGTTTTTTTGTTCACTGACATATCTAGGCCAGGTGGTTTTGTTTGCCGACACTCAGAACATAAAAATTCAAAAAGGTGCTATATATCTAGACTTTAACCTCGTCATACGATTATGCCATTTCTTTCTTCCTTACTTACATTTCCCTGTATGTGCCTTTGATGTGTATGCATTGTGGGTCTTCATATGTATTGTTTGTACTAACACAAGTGTGTAGTGTAGTAAGTCTTGAATTGGTAGCTAGTTGTTACGTGTTTAACGTCACTCAAAACTCTGATATGGTAGCATCATTATTTTACTATCCAAAATTACAAGATTATAAATATTGCACTTCTATGGTGCATGCTGCAGCCATTGCCTACGTTTATGCATGATTAGGTGCCTCTATTAACACTCCAATACAATGTTGTTTAGAGGAGTAGATTAAGTGGTTCATGATAGGTCTCCCAATCAGCCCCGACATCTTGTTACCAACATTATAAACACAACCCCTTGTAGGGAGTTATTCATCAAAATTAATTTCACATGTGATGTCAGTGATGTCAATGACATTTGTGAACCTTTGATGTCCTGGTTGTTAGTCTTAGAAGTGCACGGAGGTGGCGCGAGTTATGGTTGCTTAGCTTAGCATAACTGGCAAATTTCTGAGGTTTTTCATTTTACTTGCAACCATAACGTCCCTTTAACAAAGTTTTTTCAGTGAATTTCATGAGTGTTTTACCAGTGCATGCTACGTTGCTACAACTTACCAATATCATACTTGCCCCAATATAGCAAAATGTATGTTCAATTTACAACGTTTCATCTTAAAACTCTGCCATTTCCCACCTTCTAGCATCATTTTTAACACTTCTATACACTTTCTGCAGCTTTTTCCACTGTATCTGCATCCGTAGACATCTGTAAACTTCCGACATCATTGCGGACCTTCAGGAAAGTGCCACATTACAAAGCGCTCACGCGCGGCATGACAAAGCAAACACATCGGTCCTTCACAGACAGTTCAGAACTGCATTTTCTACAGATCTGGGAACTTTCAAGCTCAAATGTACCCTGGCACAGCTCCTACACCTATTCTAACTCATTATCCATTAACAATCTAGTACAAACCACATACTTGTAAGAATATTAGCAAAACTGCTATTTATCTTAAAATGGCATCAGCTATTGCCATTCGGAAGTGCCTACCCTCTAGCACCCAGAGAATGCTTTACCACGGTTGGGCATGTACCAAAGGCTAAAGCTACCAAAGTGAAACCGTTGTCGACTACCTGGACAGTACTCAAAGCAGGAACACGGGGTGCTAAAAAAAAAAAAAGAAAAGAAAAAAAGGTTCTTCCTACATCGGGATGCCTATGGCAAGATGGCCACCATGGAAAGGAAAGGCAGGGCTCCGTACAGAGCCCCTCTTCCCTTTCCATGGCAGGCTGCAGAAGGTGGAGAGAAGCCTAAGACCATATTACCACGTGCGCATTATTTTTCCCCTTTCAAACCTATCCCACTTTTGATTAACTACCACATACCGGGTCCGAAGGTGTCATGGCCTATCTAACCCCTTTTGCCATCCCTCATGGTCATGGCCAGTAGCCAGATTGTCCAGGCCATGACCCCGGACAACCTAGCCACTGCCCATGGCCACAGGCTACACCTCAGTCACCAAAGCTATATTACTATTTTGTGTACCTACATGACAACACTTAAAACACGGGCACATTTGCAAAACCATGCTTTAAGGTCCTTGCCAATGCTTCTTACACGAGTTTGCTGGCGATCCGCCCATGTTGTATTTTTTCAAAAGTCTCAAAATCTATGTACATACAATAGTCATACAACTAAGCCCACACTTGACAAAATCCATTCAGACTCTACACAAACATTCAAGGTTGGGTCTATAATCTTTCTGAAACCTTTTATTCATTAAACGGCAACCAAGTCATAAATCATATGAAAATGTTACGATTTAGCCCCCTCCTGAAAATATCCCACCAAACTTTACAAAAACATATCTAGATTCAAATTCATTTTGCTAACTTTTGTGCCGATTTGTCAAATGACACCACATTTATAAGCCTTTACACTATTTTGGGAAACCCCTCTAATTGACAAAACCACTCCACACTTTCCATTCAGAATCACGTCTAGAACAACATTCCAAAATTTCTTGCAGTTTCATTGAGTAGCACCAAAGTTATAGGCCATCCAAAAACTGCTTTTCACCAACCCTGTAATGCAGAAATAGGCATAGATGCAGCTAAACATCTGAAATGTTCGCAAACATCACAGGACTGTACCCTATCATCCCGACTGTTCACCGACTTCAGCGATGTAAAACACCTGTTTTTTGGCTTTTTGCACTCATATCCTATTCCATCCTCCTCACCCCTCACCTCCCTAGAGATTGTTTGATTTGACAAAGGCAAGGTTGTGTGTTTTTTTTTTTTTTAATATGTTTTTACCGCGATGTGCGTGGACACCGGCGGTCGTCTACAAATCCAAAATGGCGGGAGTTAGGGAGAATTCTAAAAAAATTGCCAATTCCCTTCACCTTAGAGACCCCCAGCAACGTTGCTGGATTTTGAGGATTTGACTTTGTTACCTGGAGAGAGTGTGACCTTTTGTCCCACTCTCTCATGTATTTTGATATATGTGTTTTACCTCCGTTTTCTTTGGTTATGGAGTCTAAACAACTCCATAGGCATCATCTTTCATTTGTGTCACACCGCACCTTCAGTGCAGTGGCACAGGGAAGCCTTTCAGGCTTTCCCAAGGTTTAACTATCTTCTCTGGGAAAAACTAATGTTTACAGAAGTAGGTAAAGTGAAATTGACTTTACTAGTCTTAAAATCCTAGACTCAGCACAGAGTGCTGGAGGGGTTACTTAGTATCCCCCGTGGCTAGATACACATGTAGCGGTCAAATGCTACCCTTTCTTCTCAGAATGGCTGGTGGCAGTGTTTTTACAACGGACTACCACGATTTTTCCCGACCGCAAACTATTCGTAGCTCCGGTAACGTTGAATCGGGGAGCCATATTTTTCAAGATAGCGTCTGAGCCCCCTCTGTAAAAACAAGTCCCGGTCTTTTTTTGCCATTTCTTTGTGGAAAGCTCCTTCTAGAGTTTGTCTCTGTGCGCCAAACTCGGTTTGGTCGCTTTGTTCATTCGCCTTTGGCGGGCTTCAGGAGTAAAAACCGCCTATGGCGCCCGAGTGTCTGGGGTGGGCAGGAAGTCAGGGAGGTGCCCGAAACTCCTAAACTTAGTCTCGTAGGAGACCCAAATGCACTCTCCGGTGATTGGCTGGATGGCTTTCCAGCAAAGACAGCCACCTTGCTGGGTGAGTGACAGCTAGGCTGGAATGAATGGGAGAGAACTGAATAAAAGGAGAGTCTCTTGGCTTGGAAGTCAGAGTCGACCACTGGAACGAAACAACCAAAGACGAGCTTGAAGAGGACGGCTGCTGCAACTCCTGCTGCAGGTCCGAATCGCCAAGGTCACCTCGACAGAGAAGCCCTGCAAGGACGACTTCTCACTTTTGGTGGGGCAATCTACTCAACAGTAAGCCACCTGGACACCGATCTCTGAGCTAGTTGCATTTTCCTCAGAGTGCTGCAGGAAAATGCATTACCAGGGAGAGGGACAACAGCTTTTGTGCGTTACTTACAGCCACCGGAATTGAAGTTTGCCAGTTGCAAGCTTTTTGACCAGTCCCTGTGCAGGAGTCCCGACTTCCTCCCTCTTGTCCCCACGACTGAGGGCCAGAAACAGCGATATCGGCAGGAACTGCCAGGAACAGAAGTCACCAGCTGCATCTTTTTCTTCATTGAAAGGTAGTGTGAAACGAGAGAGTACTTACCTCTCGCGGTGAAAGTGTTTAAACATTTGCAACTCGCAGGCCTAAATCAGCTTGTGACCCAACATATGATTCTTCTTTTTACAAACTACTTCTGAAGACTTGTGCAGAGACTTTACCGTTTACTTACCAGAACCGCTTTATCCTTGCCAAGACTTTAGCCCATTGACTTTGGCCTAGCCTATTGAATTGACTCTTCTGGTGAACTCCAAGTATTTGCACTGCAAGAATAATTCTAACCCTTCATGTTCTAATAATCTTTGCATTTTACTCCTCTTGAAAAGTATTCTGAAATAGTATTCAATTATGTTTGTGTTATATAATTGCCTCTTTCTTATGAATGTTTTATAACTAACAGATAAATTAATAGTATTTATCAAAGAAACATTGAGTGTAAGAGTTTATTTGAACACCTGTGAGTGTAGACCTCCGTGTAACATCATTACTGCTCACATTACCCTCTTGAGATAAGCCTGGCTGCTCAGCTCTGCTAAAAAACGGTGTAGTACAGACTTATACCAAATTTAGTTTGCTTACACCTGTAGTCATAGTTATGTATATTGGTCCCAGAGGGTACTGCATACAAACTCTGCCTAACAGCTGGCGCTTCCAAAAATCTGACGCACTTCACGCTTTTCACCATCCAATCAGTGGGCGCAACCGATGTCCGCAGACATCACGTCTGTTGGGCAAAGTTTGTATGCAGTACCCTCTGGGAACACTGCAAACAACTCGGACTACAATTATAGGAAATCCAACCTTTGGTATAAGCTTGTACTACAGAGTTTTGGTAGCGCATTGAGCAGCCAGGCTCATCTCAAGAGGGGTCAATGTGAGCTGTAGTGGAGTTACACAGAGATTTACAGTTACAAGTATTTAAATAAACTCTTACACTCAAGGTTTCTTGAATAAACAATTATTAATTTATCAGTTAGTTAGAATAAGCCTTCTTCAGAAGGGATCAATATAATAGTAACACTCAAATACACTTCATGAAATACACACTCTTAATATCTTTAAATCAGTAGATACCCTTTTGGGATGGCCCACTGACACTACCTACACCATCAGGTGACTTCAATTGCTAGAGTGCTGGGGACATTAATGCATCACTGTTACATTTAGGATCATATAGTAATAAGTGAAAGGGAAAAATTATTTAGAACAAATAGGAGACCACGAATATTCTTAAGCAGGCAAATACTTTTGGATCCCCCCCACCCCCCAAGAAGAGTCATTCAGTACAATAGGCTAGGTCAATGTCAATGGGCAAAAAGTCTTATATAGGATGAAGCACTTCTGGTATGTTCATGGAAAAGTCTTTGCACAATGCTTTAGAAGTCTTTGAAGAAAAGAAGAATCGAATGTAGGCCCACAAGCGGATTAGACTTGGGAGTAGTAGAAGATGCAAGCAACTCTACAGCAAGAGGTAATGAAGAAAAGATGCAGTAGATGACTCCTGTTCCTGTGCAGCTCTGCAGATCTCACTTTTCCTGGCCCTCAGTCGTGGGGACAAGAGGGGGGACAAGAGGGAGGACGTCAGGGGGACTCCTGCACTGCACTGGGACAGTCAAACCTCGCAAACGGCAAACTTCACTTTCAGTGGCTGTGTTTCAGCCCCTCGCATCTACCGCAAATAGCAAGGCTGCGGTTCCTGGCTGTCGAGATGGACTTTCCTTGCTTCTGGGGTCCCGCACTCATTTGAGGGGGGCTCAGGCTTGGTCAGTCCTGCTTCCTGGGAGTCCGGAGGATCATCCTGAAGCTCTAGGCTAGCTTAAAAGCAAGGCACACAATCTGGTGTTCCTTTCCCTGGCTGGTTTTCAGCAGCAACTCTGGAAATTCAACCAGCTCCGAGATGGATGTCCAGATGGCTTACTTTGGAGTTGATTGGTCCCACCAACACAAATGGGAGAAGTCATCCTTCCAGGGGCTTCTCTGTCAATGCCAATTTGGAGTTTCAGCACAGCAGCAGGCTTCACCGGGCAAACCAACGGTCCAAGAGTTGCAGCAGGCGTCCTCTTCAAGTTCTTCTTCGGTTCCTTCGTCCAGTGGTCGACTGTCTTCCAAGCCAAAACCCTTGCCTTTTATTCGGGTTCGCTCCCATTCACTCCAGCCTAGCTGTCATTCACCCAGCAGGGTGGCTGTTCTTGCCGGACAGTCAGCCGGCCAATCACCAGAGAGTGCATTTGGGTCTCCTAGGAGACTAAGAAAAGGGAGTTTTGGGCACCTCCCTCACTTCCCGCCTACCCCAGACACCCTGGACCCAGAGGCGGGCTTCGCTCGTGAATCCCGCCAAAGGCAAAGCGAACAATGGGACCAAACTTGGTTTGGCACGCAGAGTAAATCTCAAGACGGACCTTTCCATAAAGAAATTGTGAAAAAAGAAAACCCTTGGGTGCTTTACTGCAGCTGCGAACGCAGCCCGCGGTAAATGCCCACCACGGTAGCTATAACGAAACCACTACCACCAGCCATTCAATGAGGAAAGGGTAACATAAAAAATGTTTCATGAGAAGCTAGACAAAGGGGATACTAGGTAACCCCTCCAGCACCCTATTGTAAGATAGCGTGTGCTGGGTCTAGAAAGTTACAAATGTAAGTAAAGTCAATTTCACTTTACTGCTCTTGGAAACAGTAGTTTAACCAAGAGAAGGTATTCAAACCTTTGGGAAATCTGAAAGACTTCCCTGTGTCACGGCACAAAAGGTGCTGTGTGACACAATGTAAAAGAAGATGCCTATGGAGTTTGGCAGACTCCACAACGAAAAGAAATAGTGTTCAAAATCACATCAAAATACATGAGAGAGTGGGAAAGGAAGGGTCTGTCTCCTCAGGTTAAAAAAATCAAGTCCTCAAAATCCAGCAAAGTTGCTGGGGGTCTCTAAGGTAGAGGGAATTAGTACATTTCTGAGAAATCTCCCGAACAACGTCACCCTCTAGGCCAATCGGATGCCCGTCCGCGGACCGAACATGGAAGAGTCCGGACCGAACCCAGATATCTGTTAGGAAAACCCCTAGAACTCTTTGGAAACATTGGAAGATTCACCATCATCGGCGCACACAGTGGAATTCAAGATGGCGTCTGTTGGATCACGTTTCTACTACCTAACGGTGCAGGTCTAGTTTCGCACTCAGTTCCACCTGATCACTCCTACTTAAACCCTGAATCACTAAAACACTCTGCGTTGCTACTCGCTCCCGTGTATGCATTGCTTTCCATCTGTGTTTCCCTACCTTTCACCGCTCGGCTTTAGCCGTGCTAGCTGCTCGCAGCACCTTTCTCATTATAGCGTCTGCCAATCTTGGCCGTTTGCTGTTTCTGTTTCCTCGATCGGCTTTTGCCGTACTAGCTGCTCGCAGCACCTTTTTTCCCGCTCAGCGGCTGCCAACCCTGACAGTTCGCTGTTTCTTTTTTCCACACGGCTTGCCGTACTAGCTGCTCGCAGCACCTTTTTCTCCGCTCAGAGGCTGCCAACCTTGACAGTTCGCTGTTTCTTTTTTCCACACGGCTTGCCGTGCTAACTAATCCTAGCCCTGCTCGGCTTCCTTTACTCCGCTTCGGCTGCGGCCGCTTCGGTACTCACCGTTTCTGGTTCACTTACATCTCTCAGCCTCTTTCCTCCTTCCGCCGTCGGCCTCTCGCAACCGCGGCTCCTCTCCTCCTGCTGTCACTTTGTGCTTCTCCTCGTCTTCCTCTGAGTCACGTCTCTCGTGAGTCTGCTCTCCTTCTCCTGGTATTAACAGGGTTTCCCCGGCATCTTACCTTGGATTATTCGTGCTCCGCTTCCTGACGTCAAGTGTACAGCAAGTTAATTTTCTACATCTTCAATTATCATACGAACTTCCGTTCCAATCAATCGGGACCTGTCTGGATCTGGGTTTTCTTCCCCTCGATGGTTTCCCAGGGGGTGGCCCCCTGGGTGCACAGAGTACTACTCACGGTCTCTGGACGCCCGGGGGGACGTCTCTCTACTCTTCAAACATCCTGATAAAGCCCGAAGATTTGTGAGTACCATTCTTGGCTTATCAAAAAGTGTGGTGTTGAAACAGATTGTAAGAGATAGCAACGCCATGGAGCAACAGATACAGCAGCTGGTAGCAGCTGTACAAAATCTCAATACCGAGATGCAAACCCTGCGCAATGAAAACACCATGCTTCGTCAAGTAGTACACTCAAGAATCGAACTGCCTCCAGGTCCCCTCCCTATGGGGAAATATGATGGCAATCCCAAAAAACTAAAAGAATTCATCGACTCTTGTACGGTACAATTTACATTGAAACCGGCCTTTTTTCCTAACGACCGGTCCAAGGTCAGCTTCATGATATCCAACCTATCAGGGAGCGCTCTGGCTTGGGCCACACCCCTGGTGACCACTAACAATCAACTCTTAGATTCTATTGCTGGATTCTCCAATAGCATACAAGCCATGTTTGGACGCAGAGAAATAGTGGTATCTGCACAAGAAAACCTCTTAGACCTGAAACAAGGAACAATGGAAATTCTGGCGTACATCACTCAGTTCAAGCAACTGGCACATGAAACAGCCTGGGCAGATGACGCTCTCATTACTATTTTTAGGAGAAACGTAAACGAAGACTTGAAGGACGAACTGTCTCGAGTACCTCGCCCGCATAACCTTGCAGAGATGATTACGCTCGTTCTACAGATGGATTATAGAATCCAAGAAAGGAATCTAGAAAGGAAGAAGGGAAAAGCCAAAGGACCTCCTCCAAATGTACGAAGCGAATTTACCAAGACCTCACGAACCCATGAGGAAGAACCCATGCAAATAGGAATCACTAGAGGTCCTCTTACCTCAGAAGAGAGAAACAGAAGACGCTCTCTGGGTCTCTGTATGTACTGTGGTTCGGACAAACATGTTTTGAAAGACTGTAATCTAGTCCCTCCCCGGCGTTCGGGAAACGCCTTCACCCGTTCATAAAGGGAACCATGAACGGGCATGGAACTCCGAGTTCCCTCAACGGAGTGGCTAATTCCACTCAAATGGTGGTTTTACCAGTAACACTCCGATTTAATGATGTTTCACTCCAAAACGTTCCAGCTCTTGTAGATTGCGGAGCAGCGGGTCTTTTTATGGATACCGAATGGGCTTACAAGAACAAGATACCCCATATAGCTAAAGAACTACCAATCCCAGTCGAAGGAGTGGATGGAAAATCCTTATCCTCTGGACCCATACGAGCCAATACCTCCGTCCTCACAATGAGGATATCTACCCATGAAGAGGAAGTGATCTTTGATCTCATTAAGGCAGCTCACTACCCGATAATCCTGGGAATACCTTGGTTGGCTAAACACAATCCCTATATCAATTGGAAAGCTGGAACCATGTTTTTGGGATCAGAATACTGTACCTCCACATGCCAGCATAACGGTACTACTGGAATACACACCTCCCAGGCACCTGAGATCTCTCAGAACTCTAATGCAGTAGTGCTAAATCTGAAATTGTTACCGGAATGTTACCACAAGTACAGTAAAGTATTCTCTAATGAGGAATTCAAGGAACTGCCTCCTCACCGGAGAGACGATTGCAGTATAGATCTCCTGCCAGACGCCCAGATCCCATTTGGAAGGATGTACACCCTATCTAATCCTGAAAAGGAGGCCCTGAAGGAATATCTTCAGACAAACCTACGCAACGGACTTATCACTGAATCAAAAAGTCCAGCTGGAGCATCCTTGTTTTTCATCCCGAAAAAAGACTGCAAAGAACTGAGACCGTGCATTGATTATATGGGATTGAATAGGGTCACCTACAAGGATCGATATCCTTTGCCTTTGATTCAGGATATTTTAGAAGCGGTAAGGGGTGCCTCCATTTACACCAAACTGGACCTGAGAGGCGCTTATCATTTAATTCGGATCAAAAGCGGAGACGAGTGGAAGACGGCATTCCGCACCCCTTTTGGGCATTACGAATATCATGTTATGCCTTTCGGCCTGGCTAATGCTCCATCAGTATTCCAAAGATTCGTAGACCACTTGTTTTCGGATTTATTACTTCATTCACTGATCGTATATCTTGACGATATATTGATCTTTTCTACCAATCTACAGGAGCACATTTCTCATGTTTCAGAGGTACTACACCGCCTACAAGACAATCACCTTTTCGCCAAATTAGAGAAATGCTCGTTTCATCAAGAAAAGATTCCTTATTTGGGCTTTATTCTTTCCAAAGAAGGGGCTTCCATGGACCCCCACAAGGTACAAGCCATTTTGCATTGGAAAGCTCCACAAGGAGTCAAAGAAATCCAAAGGTTTGTTGGCTTTGCGAATTTCTACAGGAAATATATACCCAACTTCTCCAAAGTCATCAAACCAATGACTACACTTCTACAGAAAGGAAGGAAATATGTGTGGACTAAGGAAACACAACAAGCCTTCGACGAATTAAAGTCTGCATTTTCATCTGCTCCCATCCTTAGATTGCCGGACCAAACCAAACCATTCCTTCTAGAGACAGATGCTTCTCATTCTGCAATAGGAGCAGTCTTGAAACAGACTTCTCTTAGCGGCAAAGAACATCCTATTGCCTATATGTCAAAAACCTTGACGTCCTCAGAACAAAACTACACGGTTCTGGAAAAGGAATTACTCGCCATTAAGAAGGCATGCCAAGAATGGAGACATCTTCTAGTAGGAGCAAGACATCCAGTAACTATCAGAACTGACCACAGGAACCTTAAAGTCCTTCAGAATTTCGAATGCCAGAACAGCCGTCAAGCCCGATGGGCATATTTCTTCTCTTGACTTTCAAATTACTCACATTCCTGGCACCTGTAACCAAATGGCTGATGCCTTGTCTCGCAGTCTACAAACAGAAGAATGTACAATTAAGGAGAAGATATTTCCGCACACAACTTTTGTTTTTGTAGTCTCTTCATTTCTCCAAGATGTCCGCAGTCAAATAAAAGACATAAAAGAATAGTGATATCCAGATCCACCAGCTCCAGAAAGAAGATGGTCTATATTACTATGGCTCTAGTTTGTTTGTACCTACAGGAAACCTAAGACAGCAAGTATTACACATGTGCCACGATCACAAAGTAGCAGGTCACAGAGGAATAGCCAACACTCAAGAACTAATCAGCCGTCATTTTTGGTGGCCCACCTTATCTGCAGACGTTAAAGACTACGTTTCGTCGTGCGTCATATGTCTGCAAGAAAAGACACCAAGAAGGCTCCCAGTAGGAAAACTGGTCCAACCCGCTCTACCCGACCAACCTTGGGAAAAGATTTCTACAGATTTCATTGTAGATCTACCACCTTCAAATAATAATACCACTATAATGGTGACGGTGGATTCAATGACCAAGATGGCACACTTTATACCCATGAAAAAACTCCCAACAGCAGCTCAGATGGCATCCTGTTTAAGGACAATATTCCGATTGCATGGACTCCCCAAAAACATCATCTCCGATAGAGGACCACAATATATATCGACATTTTGGAAGAATTTATGCCAATCCTTAGGAATACAACGAGATCTGACCTCGGGATATCATCCACAATCTAACGGTCAGACAGAGAGGCTGAACCAATCTTTGGAACAATACCTTAGATGCTTCATTTCTGCTACCCAAGACAACTGGGACGACTTCCTACCCTATGCGGAAATAGCATACAATAATTCTCAACATTCTGCTACCAAAATGTCTCCTTTCTACTGTACCTACGGATATCATCCTGTAATAATCCCTACCACTCCTCCCAGAATTACCAACTCTCCTGCAGTAGAAGAATTGGTGGCCAACATTCAGTCTGGACATGCCCTGGCTAGAACAGCTCTCAAGGAAACTCAAGAAAAGACTAAAAAACAGGCGGACAAGCGAAGATCCCAAGAACCTACTTACCATCAAGGGGATTTGGTATGGTTGTCCTCTCGATACCTCCCAAAAAGACTGATACCTAATAAACTGTCCCCCAAATATTTTGGTCCATTTACAGTTTCCGGGGCAGTAGGGAAGGTGGCCTATCGCCTTCAGTTACCTCCTTCTTGGTCTAGGATACATAATGTTTTCCACGTCTCTCAACTAAAGGCGAATGTTTCAGACAGGTTCCAAAGACAAGAAAGAAACAAACCATTGCCTATTGACTCCTCTAAAGGACAAGAATATGAAGTATCGGCCATAGCGGACTCCAGATATCATCGGGGAAGTCTTCAATATCTTATAGATTGGAAAGGTTATGGACCATCTGACAGGACTTGGGAACCAGCGTCTGCAGTTCATGCACCTACACTGGTGCGCCGATTCCACAGGTCTCAACCGTGGAAACCCGGACCTTCCACCCCACGGGAAGGGCATACTGTTAGGAAAACCCCTAGAACTCTTTGGAAACATTGGAAGATTCACCATCATCGGCGCACACAGTGGAATTCAAGATGGCGTCTGTTGGATCACGTTTCTACTACCTAACGGTGCAGGTCTAGTTTCGCACTCAGTTCCACCTGATCACTCCTACTTAAACCCTGAATCACTAAAACACTCTGCGTTGCTACTCGCTCCCGTGTATGCATTGCTTTCCATCTGTGTTTCCCTACCTTTCACCGCTCGGCTTTAGCCGTGCTAGCTGCTCGCAGCACCCTTCTCATTATAGCGTCTGCCAATCTTGGCCGTTCGCTGTTTCTGTTTCCTCGATCGGCTTTTGCTGTACTAGCTGCTCGCAGCACCTTTTTTCCCGCTCAGCGGCTGCCAACCCTGACAGTTCGCTGTTTCTTTTTTCCACACGGCTTGCCGTACTAGCTGCTCGCAGCACCTTTTTCTCCGCTCAGAGGCTGCCAACCTTGACAGTTCGCTGTTTCTTTTTTCCACACGGCTTGCCGTGCTAACTAATCCTAGCCCTGCTCGGCTTCCTTTACTCCGCTTCGGCTGCGGCCGCTTCGGTACTCACCGTTTCTGGTTCACTTACATCTCTCAGCCTCTTTCCTCCTTCCGCCGTCGGCCTCTCGCAACCGCGGCTCCTCTCCTCCTGCTGTCACTTTGTGCTTCTCCTCGTCTTCCTCTGAGTCACGTCTCTCGTGAGTCTGCTCTCCTTCTCCTGGTATTAACAGGGTTTCCCCGGCATCTTACCTTGGATTATTCGTGCTCCGCTTCCTGACGTCAAGTGTACAGCAAGTTAATTTTCTACATCTTCAATTATCATACGAACTTCCGTTCCAATCAATCGGGACCTGTCTGGATCTGGGTTTTCTTCCCCTCGAGGGTTTCCCAGGGGGTGGCCCCCTGGGTGCACAGAGTACTACTCACGGTCTCTGGACGCCCGGGGGGACGTCTCTCTACTCTTCAAACATCCTGATAAAGCCCGAAGATTCGTGAGTACCATTCTTGGCTTATCAAAAAGTGTGGTGTTGAAACAGATTGTAAGAATATCAGTACTTTCTTTACCTACTTTTGGCCCGTTTTAAAAACTTGGGGAAAATCTGTCCAGCGGTTTTAGCTGTAGACTTGAGCAAACTTTTTTCTATTGCGTCCATGGGAAAAAAAAAAAAAAAAAAAAAAAAAAGAAATTTTGGGTCCCCCGCCCCTCTTGATGAAACCTCAACAAACTTCCAGGAAAATTCAGATGGGCCATATGCTCTTTCTGCAAAGAGTGGTAAGTATTCGTCCAGGGGGAGCAAAGTTATAAACCGCCCAAAAAGTCTCTTCCTATGGGTTGAGCAACTTAACCATAACTACAGGGCCGCTACGGCAGGCCCTGTAATACACACATACACATATACACATATACACACACATCCTTTACACATTGAGTTTGGGAGGGGAAAGTTTCAGAGTTAACTAGAACACACTTTAGCAACCATTAGAATAGTAGTTTCTCCTAGAGAGATGTAGATAGGTAGTTTCCTAGAAGAAAACATGTTAAAACCTATGGAGAACCCAGCACTGCCAAAGCCAATAGGGCCAAGAAGAAAAGGCTTTAGGGAACCAGGATAACCAAAGTCAAGTGGATAGTTCTAGTACTGATGCAGTTCTTCAGAGAAAATGTTATTCACATAGTCAGTAGTTCTTGAAGAATTCCAGGAGCTCAAGAGGAGCCTACCTGAGGGTGCACAAGCTGCAAAGCCTGCAACAAGTGAGTTGAGGTCAACTTTAGATGGGTGAAAATAGCACTTCCCAAGACAGGTAGCACCGAAAATGGCACAAGGTAGTTACACTTCAAGCCCCATAGTACTTTTAAGATTTTCCAGCGGGCTTCCTTCCTGATGCAGTGATGCAGACCCAGATTCCTGCTCCTTGGTCGTGGTGACGGAAGGGGGGGGACCTTTGGCAGGCTTCTGCGGCAGCACTATGGAGAGGCACTTGGCAGCAATGGATTCCACTCACTTCAGCGGCTCTTTGTGGTTTTGGCGCCTTTTTCTCAGTGCCAAGGAGAAACAAATATCCTTGGTTGGAGTTTCCTCAGTCACTTGGTCTTGAACCCGGTGAGGGGACTTTTGATGAAGAATTATTGCTTTTGTAGGACCCTGCGCATGCCCCTGGAAGTTTCTGCCAGATTTGTTATTTCGGAAGATGATGCACTCGATGATGGTCCAGCTACCCAGGGTATTGGGATGTTGCAGCCCAGGAAGGTCGCAGCAAATCAGGGGTTGAGCCAAAATGACGGTCTTTAGGTTAGTTGTTCCCACCAGCCGGAGGGAGGAAGTCGTCCTTGGAGGATCTTCCCTGTCGAAGTGAAAAAGGGGTCAGTAGAGCACAAGGCTTCACCGGTGCTTTCGCAGTCCTGGAAGGTGCTGCTGGCGTGTCTGCTCGTCCTCTTCATTGGATGTCTTGTTCCAGTGGTTGCCTGTAGTTGCAAAATCCTCGTCTTTTATGTAGAATTACATTCTTTCACAGGCACACAGTTGTCAATCACCTGTGGGTTGGCTGTCCGCTGAGACAGCCAGCCACCCAGTTCAAACTGGTTTCAGCCAGGCATTCCTACAGAAAAAGGCCACTGAAGTTTCAGGCACCTCCCTCACTACCTGCCTTCCCAGACATGCTGAAGCCCACCAAAGGCAAAACACACAAAGGAAATCAAACCTAGTTTAAATGACACAGTAAAAGCCCAGAAGGAACGGACAAATGAAAGAAAAAAAAAAAAAAAAAAAAAGCGAAAAAAAGACGAGGGCCATTTTGGAAAAACTGTCACCCATGGGTGCTGTACTGCAATTGAGAAATCAGCCTGCTAGTACTCTGCACAAAAGGTAGTACAAAGTAAGCACTGCCACCAAGTCAGTCAGTCAGTGTAACAAAAAGTTACATGAGAAGTGGGATAAGGTGTTACCATGCAACTCCCCTCCTCTCCCCCCCCGCCCCTCCCAAGCACTCCATAGGTTGGTGTGCTGGACCCACAAAAGAGAAAGGTAAGTAAGATAAAAGATCACTATTCTTGGAAACTGTAGTTCACACACAAAACAGTATTTAAACATTAGGAGAAGTCCGTGGCACTGCACAGAGGGTGCAGTGTCTAAACAAAAGAGGGTGTAGTACCCAAATGAACCATTTAGAAATCTAATTTAGTAAACCACACAGTCAATGAAAGGGGTGGCTGTAGTGGCCCAAGTAAAGACCAATCAAATGAGTCTAATGTAAAGTGAGCAGCTGTCTTACATTTAACTTTATTCATAGACCAGTAGGTCCTACATAGGATTGGAATATTTCATTTTCAAATACAAAAAAATACATGAAACAAACAGTATGTTAAATTTGTTCAAGGAAAAGCAGAGAAATGGGTTTGACAATGTACAAACTATAGGTTTCGAATTAGCAACAAATGACACGATGATTTTGACATATAGAGAATACATGAGCCAGTAAAAGAAACAATGCAATGTACTACAGACAGACTGATGATCAATATTGCATCTAGAAAAGTTCATGCCTGGCCATCATGCGGTTTAGGAAAACTAAACTGAAACAGAAATTCAATGAATCCTATGTCACCACCCCAATTCATGATCAATCTGACAGGTGGGGGAAGTATTGGTGGGATGGAACCAGGACCCTTCCGAACCCCCAAGCGCTTTACAGTTAGGCAAGACCTCTTTAAGGCACTATAATGGACTGGGGGAGGCGGGGCACTGGGAAGGCTCTCTCGCTAATATAATCACATACACAGACATGAACAAGCACTGAAGAAGGCAGTTATTGGCTAAATATAAGGTGCAATTAACTTTTAGCTGGATAGATGTGTAATGTCAGATCCTAGGCATTGTAAAATCTTAAGCGCTATAGAGGATTTGAGCTCCTTCCCAGAAGGAATGCGGCCTGTGGGATTCTAAAAATTGACCACAGGTGCGTACGCCGTGTTCGTCACTATGGCTAAGCACTGGCAGCACAAACAGACTCACCAGTTGTCTACTGTGAGTCAAGGGTCCATGCAGGTTATAAAATAGGATTTACATGTTCTGTGCGACAAAATGAAGAATGGCACAAACTATTAAACAAATAAAGTGTGAAGGAGACTAAAGGGCCCAGATAACATTAGCAGGAGGAGTGAAATATAAATAGAATGAATGAAAATGGTTTATAAAAATGTTTAGTTTCCCCCTTGGGCTAGGCCTCAAGGTTTGTAAAAGTCTGCAGAGCTGCAGTGTGTTTTTGCATAGGAGGAAAGTGTGAGCTACAATGTGTTCTTGTAGAGCTAGCCAAATGTAGAACAGCATGCCCTGACAAAACCGCTGACAAAGAAAGAAGGCTTTGGAGCAAACCCATTATGGAAAAAGGACGGATGGGATGAAGCCACGATCCATATCCAGTGACGCCACCACAGCAAGCCAGGACTATATAAACCCCTGCCTCAAACCACTTTGGCAGGAAGGCACAGAAGAGCGACAGGAGAAGACCGTTCAGGAAGCAGAGTCCTTTGCGACCATCCACATTTTGTAAGATGAAACTAGTTATCCTTACAAGATGCTTTTTGGCCTAATTCCCCTACAGGGGTGTATTTATTCTGGTGAGAGCGTAATTAGGGACACCCATACAGTATATGGAGGCCAAGGCTAAGTAGGCCGTAAGGATTCGAATTATCTGGCCCGACATCCCCAGAGGGTGCTGCTTGTCACTATGCAAAAAGCAGATGCCTATGGAGTTTACCAGACTACATTAAACAGTAAGAATAAAAAATCCTAGTCAGAGAAACAGAAAGAGTGGTAAGGAAGGACCATTCACTCAGGAGATTACAATCAAATAATTCCAGAGTCGAGCAAAAGTGCCGAGGGTCTCAGGTTAAAGGGAATTCGCACAGAAACTGAAACTCCTCCCCAACAGGAATGTATTCCAACATTGAACTACTTCAAATCACTACATGGAAGCATACTGTAAAAGCTGGTCTGTAATACAGATGCAAAACGAAGTTCTTAACAGCTATTTGCAAAATCCTTGCTAGCTATACCAAATGAGTCACTGGACGAGATTACCCACTTGCCTAGTTTTACTGTTGCAGATTGCATGCAACCTTTTTGTGGTACAGCTTTAGGCCTTTCATCACATCACGCAAACCACTTCCAAAGACTCATAACTACAAACATGGTTCCATCATCCTCTTCTTTTGAGCTATTCTTTCCTCATAAAACCACTCCTTTTTAACAGATTCCAACCCATCACCACCAAGAATACAAAATCTACTTGCATGAGAGTAGAGTATAGAGGGCACTGGCACTAGAATATAATAGCAGAACCCAGGCCCCCATACTTTTTTACAAGACCACTAAAGACATAAGATTGTTTTGTGTCCAATAACAACATACTGCTGTCACAAAGCAGGTGTCTCAAAGACCCACAATAAAAAAGTATTTTTAAGCACAAAGGCACATAGGCAAAATGAAATTGTAAATGAGCATCATCGTTTCAACTTACTTCAGCAATTCAAGAATGGCAAGGACAATATCGTTCACATAACAGAAACCGGATGCCTCAGACTTCTTGGCATGATGAAGTCCACCAGCCCAGTTTACAGCCATGTCCGTCTGTTGCCTGTTCAATTTGACTGCTCCAGCTGAAAAAAAAGAAAGAAAAACAAAGTAAAATACAAAAATATACATTTGTTTTAAAAATGTTTCAAAAGACATGAGTGCCATGGGGGCAGTGTCAAATTATTAGCTCACTCATTTCCCACAGTATATCAGAATGTCCGATGAAACACAAGATTGCAACATTGAGGCCATATCTTCATACAAGACTCAATTAAGATTGTATCAACGCAAAAAAAGTTATTTAAAAGTTGGAAGTTTGGACTGTCTGTAGAGCCTTATGGTCCTCAAGATGGTTGCCGCGGTCAGAGTGCATCTTATGTGCGTTCATGCTGACTTAGGAACTAAGTGCACTTGAATTTACTGGGAGCCTATTTAGGGCATTCAGTTGCATGACTATGACCCAAGAGAATGCTGTACCTAGAGCCCCAACCTTCACCTCACTGATTATGCCAATAACGCATGCAAAAGGCATGCAGCCTAGCAACTTAGAGTGACTGCTTCTTTTGGGGTAGAGCCATTCCATATCCCTCCACCCCCTTTCCATAATGGCACAGCAGAATGACAGTGGTTTGAAAAGTTGGCAAGACCAATAACCAGTGTAAAGTTTTAATTCAAAGCTTTTCATTCCAAGACACATCAGCGGGGCTTTCAGTGCCAAATGATGGGTCCAAGGTTGGACAGACAACACAAATCTGCACTTTACGGAGCACCTGAACAACCAGGCAAATAACCTATCCCTCCCCATGCCTTGCTTTTACAAAGCACCAACAGATGCAAGCAAAAATGCAGCTTGGTTTGAAATAGAGAAGCATAAGCAAAGAGTTGCCTGGGTGATCTGATGTAATGCCCTTTTCTAAACAGAACAGCAGCAGGTTTGCTGGACACCTTGATCCATGGGTGATGGTGAATTCAAGACGCAATCAAGTCAACAGACTTGTAAATAGGGAAGTCTGATATGAACTAGGTTAGGAAAGATGGGTGAATACACACCACCACATTGCCTCAAAGGAACACTAAGGAAGGCTCATCTACACAGATGGTTTGACTATCACTGACACTTAATGGGCTACATATAAGAAAAAAGGATGTTTGCACCCAGGCTCAAATACAGACAACTCGATAATATGCAATTTAACTCTCAAGAAGCAACTGTAGACCCAATTGGTAGAAAGGCCATACAGAGGAGAAAGGCCTTACAGAGGAGGAGCTTGTTGGCCCCAGGAACAATAAAGAATTTAGCTGAGTATAATACCAGACCACTGCTAAATATGTATACCACTTTTTGTGAACCAGGCATTAAATACAAACTTTCTGGTGGGCAGCAAAAATAACATCATCCATTTAAACGATATGCAGTTTTAGAGGGTGAAATTTTGTTTCTTTCACAACGTTTATGCATGCAAGGCAACATCAAAGTCTGTACTCGAAAACCACAGGAACCAAGCAGCTAGAATGAAAGAAGTTGATTTGTGAGGCTTTATGCTGCTTCATATACAGGGACGAGGGTTGTACCCATGCAAACTTCTCCCTTGAACTACGTAGGAGGCCCAGAAGCTCCACTTTCGCAGTGCATCAAAACAACTGCAGTCATCTCGACTTTGGAGGATTTCACCTCCTGCAAAACACAGAACATGAAAGGGAAAGGTGGAAAAGCACAAAGAAATTGCCCATCGAAAATCATAGACTAGCTAAATTAAGTTTGTATGTGCATCTTTGCCTTTTTGTATTTTCCAAGGTATCAATAGGTTTGGAACCTGGCTCAAATCAAATTTAAACGATGGTGTTGAGCCAACCTGAGAATCTTCTCAGGAAAATCGGGGTAGGGAGTTTGGGTCCCATTATTTTAGCCGGAAAGAAACATCACTGGCAGTTAAGAGACATTTTTCCAGTCAACTTTCCTCCATTGATTCCAATATAACCCCATCAATATCTGTCAATGCGTTGTATCCTCATTGATTTTTGGAGGCACAAGGCCTTTTTTAGTCTTATTCATCTGCTTTACTCGACGATTCGGGGCACGGCTCAGTTCCAAAGGCTACCAGTGCATTGAAAGCCTTGCCCAGTTGCAATATCTCTTTAGGTTTACTTTGTAACACAAGCCTTCTTCAACAGAGTGTTACAGGGACATTTGTCCTTTTTGCTTTGTACCCAACAAAGCTGTTGGTACAATACAAATGTGTACCAAACAAGGCTGCTTGCAGTATACCTTGTTGCACACTTTTTCTAGTCCTCGGTTGTACAAAATTTAACCGCAATAATGCTGTTTTAGTACCATATTATTACATTGGCTGCCCCTCATGGTGCAAGCCCGGTCTTCTCTTTCATCTTGGTTTTTGGTAGTCTTCCTGCCCTCTGAGGCTATAAGACCGCATATAAGGCAATGCATGTTTGCAGGATCCACTCTTGTTTTCGATTGAATACAATTCTTAGAAGCCTGAAATTTGGCTCAGGAACCTCATATACAGCCTTATAATGAGAAGATGGGCCTTTCTGAAGCTTGGTTTCACCAACAGAAAGATTTGAGCCTGTGTTCGGTAAGATTTTCAAATTAATGATAAATCTTACTGACCCGCGTCAACCCCAGAAATTTTTGCTGGACTGGTAGATAATCTTTTTCCACAATCATTTTTTACACTTTATTGGTGTCATTTTAAGACTCTCCATAGTGTCTTTTTAAAGTTATCCTCTTTGACAACTTCTTGGTTGTCAAGAAGTGCCTATTGTTGCTGGGTAGCCCTAGGGGCTCACCTTTTAACTTTCTCTGGCAAACCTTGTGAGAACTACAGATCCCAAGGGCAGAAAAGGTCTTTAGATCCCTTTTACATTATTAGGTGAGACCAGCACCCCCCAACTTATGTGGTGTGCTGAGGAGATACTGAGTATCCCCTTTCTCATTTTAAATGCAACTTTTAGGTTACAAGGACAAAACTACCTTTAATGGTGGCAGTGAGCCTTTTTGTTAATTCGGTGCACCTTTACCGCAGGCTATTTGCACAGCCCCGGTAAGGGCACCCATGGGTGCTCATTCCACCAAAATGGCCCCAGTCTTCTTTCTTCGCCATTTCAGCGTTCATTTGTCCTTTATTTTTCCTTCTACTGATCTCCAGCGTGGGAAATTAATTTGTGATTTTTTTTTTTTTATCTTCGACAGGAATACTGTGGATTCCCCGCCCAGGCTCCAGAGTGTCTGAAGAAAGGGAGGAGTCCAAAACTTTGTCTTCCAGCCTGACTTCGAGTATCAGTTCAAACTGGAAGGCTGGCTGTCCTGAAAAGACAGCCAACCCCCCCCCCCCACCCCCTTTGCAAGGTGTTAAGACAGTTTTTCTGATGTTCTCTCCAACTTCATCAAAACCATTCAACTGAGACAGTACAAGACTCTACTTTTAGTATAAGGCTGTACCACCCGAGTTCATTAGTAGCATAGACAGAGCAGCCACGCTTATCTTAGGAGGGTTTGGGGGGGGGGGGGGGAAGAGGGCTGTAAATCAGTACAAATGCGATTGTGATGCAAAAGGTCCAAAGAAACACTGAAACACTATGTATTGTAATATTTAAATACAATTCGGTGCAGATAAATATTGGGGAAAATAAGTATGATCACATTATATGTAACCACAATTATAAAAATAAACAACACTATGCTTGAAGGTACACAAACCACGTGCACAGACCTTATTTGGAACACTGAACAGTAGTTCTAGGGAGGTCAATCCTTTTCCTACACATTCAGTATACGTGACACCTATTCTTGGGGATTCTTGCTTTCAGATTACATTCAGTAATTCCAGTATAGTAATCCCTACCAGTTGTACCGTGACGCTCAGCAACAAAGCACCTAGTCATTCAACTGGAAAATATACGTTTTGTGAATAGTGGAACACTTATTCTAGGTATAGTAAAAAAAAAACAACAACTACATTTGTGATAACACAGTTATACTAGGGGAGTATAACTTAAGGAGGTAATATTCAATTAGAGGTGCTTTTGAGATCAGTGAAACACAGATTGAGATAAGCAGTAGCTCTTGTAATTTGTTTTAGGATGGCACACAGACAAGGTAATTAAAACCCATATACTTTTTCAAGGAGCTATGACCAACTTGGGACAGGTATAAACCCAAGACTTTGTGCGTCTAAAATAGCACAGGGAAAAGCAAACCACAGTGTTACTCTTTATAAATGACTCTAGGTTATTCTAGGTAGGTAAAGCCTAATGCAGACTTATTCTGGACAGGCTAACAGCAAGTCAGGGGAAGCAAGACTCAGTTGGGGAACACTCATACTACCAGGGATAGTGAAGTGAAACCAACAACATTACTTTTGGAAAGAGGCACAACCAAATGACAGTGAGTAATATACCCTTACATCTACTTTCTCTTAGAATGGCGACACAGTTTCTAAGGAAAGGAAATTACATATATTTTTCAGAATAGTGCAATACACATTCAAGGTAAGTAATAACTTTAACTATTAACTCTGAGTTACAGTTACCAACCAACTTATTTTGCAAGTAAGTACAATTTGAACACTTATTCTCTTTTCTACGCAAAGGCCCAATCCTTTAAAGTTCTTTCCTTTAATCTTGGAGCATGAGTGTGGCAGAAGGAGGCGGGGAGGGGGGGGGTTACTGGGGGTCTAGTGTCCAACAGGCAGTGTCAGGATAGGTTCTTAAGTAGGAAAAGTCAGAGTTCCTAAGGAAAACTGTTCAAACAGGCGAGTATTTTACTTTAGAGTTAGTTGAGGGTGGAGAGGCTTCACAGAAGAGACCCTAGGAGGATTCCAGCAGTGGGCCTGTGTGAACTGGACGAGAGGCCTCCCAATCACAGAAAACACTCCAGAACTACACAGGAATCACAAGAGACTTAAGGTAAGTAAATACCCAAGCCAGCACTGTACCTCAGCACAGAACATTTTGCAGCAGGACAACTTCAGGATTGTTAGGCAGAGCTTGTAAGCAGTACCCTTTGGGACCACTACACACACAACTAGGACTACAGGTGTAAGCAAAACCAACCTTTGGTATGTCTGTACTACACGGTTTTTGGTAGCAGAGCTGAGCAGCCAGGCTTATCTCAAGAGGGGATGTGAGCTGTAATGATGTTACACAGAGGTCTACAATCACAAGTTTACAAATAAACTCTTACACTCAAGGTTTCTTGGTAAAACACTTATTAATTTATTTCACAGTCAGTTATAAAACATTCACTAGAAGGAGGCAGTTCAATATCACACAAATTTACTTCAGTACTATACTCGTTAAGTTTCTGAGGAATTCAGACTACTTTGAAGGAGGAGCAAAATGGCATTCAGAATACTTTGGAGGAGCAAAAAGGAATAGGTTCAGACCATAAAAGAATTACAAGTTTCTTAGACAGTGCAGATACTTTCAGTTCACCAGAAGTCAATTCAATATGCTAGGCCAAGGTCAATGGGCTTAAAGTCTTCGATAGGATAAAAACGGTTAAGTAAACGGTAAAGTCTCTGTAGAAGTTCTCAGAAGTAGTTTGTAACAAGAAAAATTATATGATGGTCACAAGCCGATTAGGCCTGCTAGTGGTGAACGTTTTGAGCACTTTCACTGCGAGAGGCAAGTACTTTCAGTCTCGTTTCACAGTATCTTACAAATTAAGAAAAAGATGCAGCTGAAGACTTCTGTTCCTGGCAGTTCCTTCAGATCTCGCTGTTCCTGAGCCTCAGTGATGGGGACAAGAGGGAGGACGTTGGGGGGACACCTGCACTGCACTGGGAAAAAATCTGGCACTGGCAAATCTTCAATTCCGGTAGCTGTAGTAAAGCCCACAAACTGGTGTCCCTCTCCCTCGTTATTCGGTTTCCTGCAGCACTCTGAGGAAAATACAACCAGCTCTGAGAATAGTATCCAGGCGGCTTAACGTGGTTTATAGTGACATTTTCGAATAACATTTTGTCAAAAGTCAAAATGTCAAAAAAATAATGTCGAAACAAAATGTAGAATGTCTTTTTTGTTCAAAATGGGGGGGGGCGGGTTCCCCACCCCCCCAACCCCCTTTTTTATTTTGTTTTCTGTTTTAACCCTTTTGTTTACTTGTGGAACCCAAAAAATAAAAAAAAAATAAAAAAAAATAAAAGCATTCGAAAAAAAAATTCCAACATTTTTGTCATTCACCCAAATGTTTGACATTTTGACCTGACACCGCTTAACGTAAAGCTGATTGGTCCCACCAACTCAAAGGGAGAAGTCGTCCTTGCAGGGCTTCTCTGTCGAGATGAACTTAGCGATTCAGACCTGCAGCAGGGCTTCACCGAGCAACCAATGGTCCAGGAGTTGCAGCGGGCATCCTCTTCGAGCTCTTATTCGGTTCTTTCATTCCAGTGGTCGAAGCCAAGAGACTTGCCATTCATTCCAGCCTAGCTGTCACTCAGCCAGCAGGGAGGCTGTCCTTGCCGGAGAGTCAGCCAGCCAATCATACCAGAGTGCATTTGGGTCTCCTAGGAGATTAAGCACAGGACCTCCCTCACTTCCTGCCCACCCCAGACAATAGGCCGCCAGAGGCGGTCTTCAATCCTGAAGCCCGCCAAAGGCGAATGAACAAAGGAACCGAAACAGGTTTGGCGCGCAGAACAAAACTCTAGGACCTTTCCACAAAGAAATGGCGAAAAAAGAAGACCGGGACCTGTTTAAACCAAGTGGGCTCAGACGCCATCTTGAAAAACATGTCTCCTGCGATTTAAGGCTACTGGTGTTCGCGGTCGGGAAAATCATGGTCATTTTTTGTAAAACCACTGCCACCAGCCATTTCGATTGGAAAGGCTAGCATGTGACTGCTACCGGAGTATCTAGACACAGGGGATAATAGATAACCCCTCCATCACTCTATAGTAAAATAGAGTGCTGGGTCTAGGAATTTAAAAAATGTCTTTACTTTCTCTGGGAAACAGTAGTTTATCCCATAGAAGGTATTTAAACCTTGGGAAAGCCTGAAAAGGTTTCCCTGTGCCACTGCACTGAGGGTGCTGTGACACACGTGAAAATATGATGCCTATGGAGTGGTCTAAAACGCCATAACCAAAGAAAACACATTTCAAAACACATGAGAGTGGGAAAAAAGGGTCACTCTCTCCAGGTAAAAAATCAAGTCCTCAAAATCCAGCAAAGTTGCTGGGGTCTCTAAGGTGAAGGGAATTAGCACATTCTTGAGAATTCTCCCCAGCGCTGATCTGCAGCCAAAAACCAGGTTGGTGGATTCCTTGTCGTGGTCACTGAAAACAGGACCGTGGAAGGGACTTTTCAGCAGGGATCAACGGTGAAGGCTCTAGGCAAGGCTTTCCTCACGGCTGGATGAGACTGGATTTGGCGCCTTTTTCAGTACCACAGAAGACGGAATATCGCTAGTCGGATTCTCATCGTTACAAAGGTCCAGCACTCTGGTGAGGGGACTTTTCAGACTCTATCCGTGTCTCTGGAGATCCAGC
Source organism: Ambystoma mexicanum (assembly GCF_040938575.1). Classification (NCBI taxonomy): domain Eukaryota; kingdom Metazoa; phylum Chordata; class Amphibia; order Caudata; family Ambystomatidae; genus Ambystoma; species Ambystoma mexicanum. The sequence goes on from NC_090928.1 coordinate 285,555,873, forward strand.
AGGATGCTCACGAAGTTTCAGCGAGATTCGGAAGACCATGCACCGCACAATGGACCGAGATGCCAGGGGTACTGCAGCTTCGCAAGATCGCAGCACAGCGTGGGATGGCTCAAAATGCAGGTCTTGAGTCTAGTGGATCTCACCAGGCTCTGGGTTGGGGTCATTGATTACAGAGTGCCCAGGTCGATTGGAAGGGAGGGCTACAGCAGGCTCAGGTTACACAGCAGGCTTTCGTCACTGGAAATCGTCCAGCCGCTTTTCCTTCATCATCCTTTTCAGTTTTGGTTCCATGGTCAACTTGTCTGCAGCTTCCAGGTTCGGAGTATTTAACAGGAACTACAGCACAACTTCTGCATTCTCTCCCTGCATTTTACTACAAGGGGCGGTCTGGTTGTCTAATCGGGACAGGCAACCCCCCCCCACTCGGATTTGTCCCCATTCAAGCAACGAAGACGACAAAGGGCAGTGGGGTTTTGGACTCCTCCCTCGCTTCCTGCCTTGATAGACAGACTGGACTGGAGCCCGGGAGGGGAGTCCAGGGGACACCCGCCGAAGATAATCACACAAAATGAATTTGCCGCCCTGGATGCCCTGAACACTAAAATGGCGAAAAGACAGGACATGGGCCAGTTTTGATAAAATCAGCACCCTTGAGGGCCTTTACTGCAGCTGGGAACAGTCCGTGGTAAAGGTGCACCGAATTAGTAAAAGGTATCACTGCCACCCGCCCTTAAAGGTAGGCTTGTCCCTGTAACAGAATTGTTACAGTTTTAGTGTGAAAGGGGATACATTGCTGTTAAGGAGAATTCTCAGAAATGTGCTAATTCCCTCCACCTTAGAGACCCCCAGCAACTTTGCAACTTGTTTTTTTTTTTTTTAACCTGGAGAGTGTGTGACCCTTTTTCCCCACTCTCTCATGCATTTTATTGTGATTCTGAACACCGTTTATTTTGGTTTTGGAGTCTGACAAACTCCATTTGCATTGTATATGCATCTCCATATGCAACTCCATACATTGTGTCACTCAGCACCTTCAGTGCAGTGACGAGATTCTTTCAGATGTCCCTAAGGTTTAAAATACCTTCTCTTGGATAAACTACTGTTTACAAGAGCAGTAAGGTGAAATTGAAATTCACTTTACTTACCATTTTAAACTTACCATTGTAACTTGCTAGACCCAGCACACTGTATCATACAATAGAATGCTGGAGGCGTTACCTAGTATCCCTTTGTCTAGCTTCTCATGTAACATTTTTGTGTTACCCTTTCCTCAGTGAATGGCTGGTGGCAGTGGTTTTGTTTTAACTACCATGGTGTGCATTTACTGCGGGCTGCGTTTGCAGCTACAGTAAAGCACCCAGGGGTGCCATTTTTGTCAAAATGGCCCCAGTCTTTTTTCGCCATTTCTTTGTGGAACGGTCCTTCTTGAGATTTGCTCTGTGCGCCAAATCAGGTTTGGTCTCTTTGTTCACTTTGCCTTTGGGGGGATTTACGAGTTGTATTGTATTTGTATTTATTGTATTTATATAGCGACTTTATCCAAGGTGCTTTCCAATTTAACAACAAGAAAACACAAAACACAGAACAGTAGAAATTAAGCCAGACTTAAGCCCGCCTCTGGCTCCAGGGTGTCTGGAATAGGCAGGAAGTGAGGGGGGTGCCCGAAACTCCCTGTGGTTAGTCTCCTGGGAGACCCAAATGCCCTTGTAGGTGATTAGCAGGCTGGCTGTCCAGCAAGGACAGCCACCCTGCTTGGTGACTGACAGCTAGGTTGGAATGAATGGGAGAAACCTGCATAAAAGGCGAGGCTTTTTGACTTGGAAGGAAGATTCAACCACTGGACGAAGAAATCCAAAGAAGAACCGAATTCGTTACGACTAGAGAAGCCCTGCAAGGACGACTTCGTCCCTTGAGATGGTGGGACCAATGAACTCCAAAGTAAGCCACCTGGACATGCTCTCGAAGCGGGTTGTGATTCCACTGCAGTTGCTGCTGGAAACTGAAGAGCCAGGGAGAGGGACACCAGATCGTGTGCGTTGCTTTTAACTTGGTCAAGAGCTCCAGGAAGATCCTCCGGACTTCCAGGAAGCAGGACTGACCGAGCCTGAGCCACCTCAACAGAGTGCGGGACCCCAGATGCAAGAAAAGCCGATCTCGACAGCCACGAGTCCGCTGTGTTGATATTTGCTTAGATGGGAGGAGCTGAAATCAAAGCCAACCGTACTGTTGCATTGCCTCCAGACATCCTCCCTCTTGTCCCCAGGATTTAGGCCCAGTAAAACAGGATCTGCAGAGCTGCACAGAAACAGAAGCCAGATAAAGCCCTTTTCTTCTAACCTAAGACACAGTAAAGTCTAAGAGAACTCACCTCTTGTTGTGTAACCTCACTTGTTCTCAGTTGAGACTTGTTTTGGTTGCTCCTGTAGAGTTGCTATCAGCTTCTTTACCTCACAGGCCTAATCAGCTTGTGGCCCTACTTTGATTTCTTCTTATTCTACAAAAACCTCTGAAACATGGTGCAAGACTTTTACTTCCCTGCCAGAATTATTTCAGCTCACCTTGACTTGTCCAATTGACTTTGGCCTGGCTCCCTGAACTACTCTTCTTCAGTCCGACTCTGGGTTTAGCCCTCCTTCCAAGGAAGGGGTCAACTGTTTTTGCTTTGGGGGTTACCAAAAGTACTTACCTGCTTCAGAATATTTGTGAGATCTCTTGTTTTATTCTAAACAATCTTTTTCTTTGACATACTCCGAAGTATTACCCTAAACGCAACAGTGGTATATTAATGTCCACAGTGCTCTAACTGTTGAAGTCACCCGAGGGTGTAGGAAGAGTCTGTGTGCCACCCCAAATGGGTATTTTCTGATTTAGGGAAACTCAGTGTGTATATTGGAGTGCAATTGTGTGTTACTGTTATATTGCTCCTTCTGAAGAAGGCTTACTCAAACTTACTGTTAAATACATTAATAATTGTTTAATCAAGAAACCTTGAGTGTAAGAGTTTATTTGAATACTTGTCACTGTGAATCTGTATATCTCCCCTACAGCTCACATTGACCCCTCTTGAGATGAGCCTGGCTGCTCAACAAGCTACCAACCTGTGTAGTACAGACTTACACCAAAGGTTGGGTTCCTATTGCCAGTAAGTCAGGGTTGTTGTAGTGCACCCAAAGGATACTGCATACAATCTTGCTCAACACCTTCCTTCCAATCGACCTCGGGACTCTGAAAACAATGCCCCGACACAGCCTGGCGAGACCCACTAGACTCCAGGCCTGCATTTTGAGCCATCCCAAGTTGTGCTGTGACCTTGCAGGACTGCAATACAGAAATACCTGGAGAATCCTGACAAAACCTCATGGGCATCCTGCCGGATCTCCAGGGGCACGATTCCATCCAAAAAGTCCCCTCACCAGAGTGCTGGACCATGCAAATGACGAGAATCCGACCAGCGATATTCTGTCTTGTTCTGTGCTCCTAAAAAAGTTGCCAAATCCACAGAGCCGCATCCAGCTGCAAGGAAACTCTTGCCTGGAGCCTTCTTCCGTGATCCCTGCTACAAAAGTCCTTCCAAAGTCCTGTCTTCTGTCTTCTTGAGAAAGGAATCAATCGACTGGGTTTTTGGCTGCAGATCCTGAAGTCTTCCTGCTGCATCTCCTTCTGGACTGAGGTACTGTGTTGGCTGGGGTATTTTACCTACCTTAAGCGTGTGCGATTTCTGTATAGCTTTGGGGTGTTTTCTGTGATTGGGAGGCCACTCATCCAGTTCACCCACGTCCACTGCAGAATCCTCCTAGGGCGTCTTCTTTGAAGTCCTTGGACCCTGTTTGCACAGTCTTCCTCTAGAACTCTTGCCTTCAAGTGAACCCTACCTCATCCTGCCTACAGCTGGCACCTAGACCACTAGGGTCCCTCTACTGCCTCTGAGTGAACTCAGGTTATAGAATAAGGGAAGGGCTGCATAATAAAAGTGTTCTGCCTTGACAAGAATAACAAGTGTGCAAAGGTCACTTACCACCCTACTAGTCACTCCACTCAGAATCCACCCCACACTGCTACTCCCCCCACCACAAATCTACACCCTCTCCTCTGCAGAGAAACTCCCCCTCTCCTCCACACAGCTACTCCTCCCCCTCTCCTCCACACAGCTACTCCTCCCCCTCCTCCACACAGCTAGTCACCCCCCCTCTCCTCCACACAGCTACCTACTACTCCCCCGCACAGCTACACCCCCTCTGTAGATGCCTCCCCCACTTCATACAGCTACCCCCCCCCCCACACACACTGCTACAGAGTTCCGCTACCAGGAATTACCTTTGGCAAGCCAACTGATGCTTAAAGGCATACTCTAGTAAAACATTTTATTTCAAAAATAGATAGCCCACATTCAAAAAAAAATACTAGCATCCTCAGTTTTAAAACTTCCTATGTAAAATTGAGATATTTAAGCTCAAAAGCAAGCACAAGGGCGCCGCCATTTTGTGAAATGGAGGCCCTCCTGTGCTGGCTTTTGCGGCACTAATGAAGGAAAAGCCAGCCAGCTGTAGTAAATAAAGTCTACCGCTGGGTGGCTTTCCCTTCATTAGTGCCGGGACTCGGAGGACGCGGACCGGAGACCAGAGCAGGAAAGCTGCAGCTGAATCTCGGTAAGTGCTATTTATTTATTTTTACAAAAAATAAGCACTAGCTGCGTTTTTTTTTCTAAGTTTTCCGGGCTGGAGGAGCCCGGAAAACTTAGAAATAAAACTGCAGCTTTAAAAAAGTTGTATTTATGTTTGCGGTCGCTTTTTAAGCGACCGCAAACATAAATACAACGTTATTGTGTTGGAAAACGCTGCGGTTTTAAAACCGCAGCGTTTTCCAACACAACCGTGTTGTGTCTGCCTGAATCTGCTTTACCATTTGGGGCTCTTGGGCTCCCCGGAGCCCGAGAGCCCCAAATGGTAAAGCAGATTCAGGCAGACAACGCGGCGTTGCGGAAAACAACCGCGTTGTGTCTGCCTGAATCTGCTTTTCCATTTGGGGCTCTCGGGCTCCCCACGGGGAGCCCGAGAGCCCCAAATGAAAAAGCAGATTCAGGCAGACAACGCGGCGTTGCGGAAAACAACCGCGTTGTGTCTGCCTGAATCTGCTTTTCCATTTGGGGCTCTCGGGCTCCCAACGGGAGCCCGAGAGCCCCAAATGGAAAAGAAGATTCAGGCAGACAACGTAGCATTTCCCACTTGGGGCTCTCGGGCTCCCCACGGGGAGCCCGAGAGCCCCAAATGGGAAATCAGCTGCAGGTAGAAACACTACGCGGCATGTAAACACAACCGCGTGTGTTTCTGCCTGCTGTGGCTTTCACTTTGGGTAAGGCAGAAACACACACGGTTGTGTTGGAAAACGCTGCGGTTTTTCTTTCCAAGTTTCTCAGGCTCCTCCGAGACAGAGGAGCCTGAGAAACTTGGAACGAAAAACCGCAGCGTTTTCCAACACAATAACGTTGTATTTATGTTTGCGGTCGCTTCAAAAGCGACTGCAAACATAAATACAACGTTTTTAAAGCTGCGGTTTTATTTCTAAGTTTTCCGGGCTCCTCCAGCCCGGAAAACTTAGAAAAAAAAACGCAGCTAGTGCTTATTTTTTGTAAAAAAAATAAATAGCACTTACCGAGATTCAGCTGCAGCTTTCCTGCTCTGGTCTCCGGTCCGCGTCCTCCGAGTCCCGGCACTAATGAAGGGAAAGCCACCCAGCGGTAGACTTTGTTTACTACAGCTGGCTGGCTTTTCCTTCATTAGTGCCGCAAAAGCAAAAGCCAGCACAGGAGGGCCTCCATTTCACAAAATGGCGGCGCCCCTGTGCTTGCTTTTTCGAATTGAGCTTGAATAGCTCAAAATTTTACATAGGAAGTTTTAAAACGGAGGATGCTGGTATTTTTTTTTAATGTGGCCTATCTATTTTTGAAATAACATTTTTTACTAGAGTATGCCTTTAACAAAACATACCTATGTCGCATTAACATTGTGTATTTGGGACAATCTATAAACAAGCAATAGGACACAACTATACCACGTTTAAAGCATAAGAGGCCATACATAATTAACAAACTGCTAAGTCTGCATCTTATGTGGAAGTTTGCGGAACGCCACATACCAACTACCTGTTCCCCAGTGGTAGCTTCTGCTTATTGGTTCAGGCTTGATATCCAGGAGCTGCTCTTCGCTCCAACTTAACAAACCTTAATTTTGATCCCTGTGCTACCCCCTCCACTCTGCCACTTCCCCCTCCATCCTGCTACTCCCCCATGGCCACCCTGCTACCCCCCCACCCTGCTACACCCACCTCCCACTCTACCTTGCTAATCCCTCCTCTCTCAATCCACTCTTTACATTGCTTCTGCCCCCCATCCACATTGCTACTGCCCCCATCCACATTGCTACTCCCCCATACACATTGCTCCCTCACCTTACTCCTCCCTCAAAGCTATGCAAACACCCTTCTTTCGCTGTGTACAATTCACTAACCTCTCAACTCATTCAAACATGTACTCACTATGCAGCACTACTTCCACTCCCCATTTAACACCTCACCTGCTTCACAAAACACTGCTCCTTCCTTCCTCCTATTGGTCTCGATTGTCATCCACCTCCACTGCCAACCTCACCTGAATAACATGCTTTCTGCTTCCTGTTCCCTCCTTATATGCCCACTATTTGCGGATTCGTCTCTTTCCCTTAGCCAATCTGGATCGGTCTTCCCCTTCTAATGTGTGTGTGTCCTGAAAATGCTTAATAACGAAGTGGTATTCAGTAAAGGGACGGTGAATACTTCTCCCCATTCAGTCTCTGTTGGAGCTTGAATTCGTTGCGTGGGCTTGTCGGCATACTCTGGCAGCCTGCGACAAGAGGCTGCATCTGGCGTGCATTTCTTTTAGCCTTGTGCCACTGCAGTCAGGTCCCCAAGGGGCTGGTGTCTCTTTGCTGCATTTCTTTGCAGTCGTTTTACTGGGTTTCATTCCTTCCACACTTAGATTCTGGTTTTCTTGCTTGGACTTCCCGGCTTGCTTTCTGCACCAGACTTGTGGTATCTGAAAAGGAGAAGAGGCACAGCTAGAGCATACTGGGAGGGGGGAAGACACACTTGGCCCTTTCAGCTGCCAGCTTCTACCTTAGGGGGTAGTACTGTGTGACCAATCCAGGAAATTCGTCCCTTACCCCCAAGGAGGGGCCACCCCCATTATGGACCAGGTAGGTGAGCCTGCTTTGCTCAACACCCTAGGGGATAGGGCAAGTGGTATTCGAAAAAGGGTGATTCACACTTAGAGGAAAGGAAATTCCCAGAAAGGTTTTTTTATTCATCCTCCCTCAAACTGAAACGTCCCATCTGTTTGTAGGCAATGTGGGGAATGACCAGTGCAATTTTGTTTAAGAAGCAGTCTGACGCAGAAGGCGTTGCACGTGGAGAAGCCAAGGAACCTGCAGGACTACGTTCTCTTTGAGACAGTCTGAACTGTGGCTCCGATCCAGCCAAGGAGAAACTCCCCCCCCCCCCCGCTCCACCCAAGGAATGCCGCTGCAGCACATAAGGTATGCAGTTGTCCAAGGGAGGAGGGCACAGTGGTCCAGTGAGACCCCAAGGTTGTGGGGGCGGGGGTGCGACAGAGCCCCAGGAGCTGGGTAGAAGATACAGGACCACAGGGGGAGGGGGGTTTAGAAGATGCAGTATTCCCAGGGCCGGGTGGGTGTGAGAAAAAAGTGCCCACATCGGGACATGAGAAGGGCTTCCCAAGGCAGTGAGACAGAAACCACATTCCGGGGCCGAGGGACCACAGCCTGACTGCAAGACTTAAAGACTAGGCGTTCAGGAAATAGGGAAGCAAAAAGGGGCATTTGATTATCCAGTATGAATAACCAGGCTCGTGGTCTAAGAGAAGCCATAGAGACATTGGGCCAGAAATCAGACGCCACCTCAAGGGTTGAAAGAAAAATCAATTTTTTAGACTCTTTGAGCTTATGTTAATATTTCTTCATTAGTGGACAGAGCAGAATTTAGCTAAGATTAGGATTTGGACAGTGGACTGAATTGTGCTGCGAGACATACTGACAAGCACCTTTTTATTTTCTTTAGACAGGGCCAAATTCTCTTGAATAAATTAACAGTTACAACATGACCGTTTGTCTCCTGTGTTCGACTTTCCACAACTGGCTCTGGACCTCTCCCTGGTAGACCTCCCATCCCCAGCCGAGAGTGTTAGGGAGAATTCTCAGAAATGTGCCAATTCCCTTACCTTAGAGACCCCCAGCAACTTTGCTGGATTTTGAGGACTTGGATTTTTTTAACCTGGAGAGTGTGACCCTTTTTCCCCACTCTCCCACTCATGTATTTTAATATGAATTTTACCTCTGGAGTTCTTTTGGTTGTGAGGCATCTTTTACATTTTGTCACACAGCACCTTCAGTGCAGTGACACAGGGAAGTCTTCCAGATTTCCCAAAGGTTTAGACACCTTCTCGGGGATAAACTACTGTTTCCCAGAGCAGTAAAGTGAAACTGACTTTACTTACCATTGTAAGTTGCTAGACCCAGCACACACTATCTTACAATAGGGTGCTGGAATGGTTACTCACTATCCCCTTTGTCTAGCTTCTCATGTAAAAAAAATGTATGTTACCCTTTTCTCATAGAATGGCTGGTGACAGTGGTTTCGTTTGAACTACCATGGTTTGCATTTACCGCATGCTATGGTCACAGCCGCTGTGTAAAGCGACCGTGGGAGCTATCTTTGTCAAAATGGCGCCCGATCTTTTTCTTTTGCCATTTCTTTGTGGAAAGGTCCTTCTAGAGATTTTCTCTGTGCACCAAATCAGGTTTGGCATTTTTGTTCATTTCACCTTTGGCAGGGTTTCCAAGTGGAACCCACCTCTGGCTCCAGAGTGTCTGGGGTAGGCAGGAAGTGAGGGAGGTGCCCGAAACTCCATGTCTTAGTCTCCTAGGAGACCCAAATGCACTCTGTGGCGATTGGCTGGCTGACTGTCCAGCAAGGACAGCCACCCTTCTGGGTGACTGACAGTTAGGATGGAATGAATGGGAGAGAACTGAATAAAAAGCGAGTCTTTTGGCTTGGAAGGCATAGTCGACCACTGGACAAAGGAACCGAAGAAGAACTAAAGGAGGACTTCTGATGCAACTCCTGGACCATTGGTTTGCCCGGTGAAGCCCTGCTGTATTGCCAAAACGCCAAGTTCGCATCGACGGATAAGCCCCTGCAAGGACGACTTCTCCCCTTGAGTTGGTGGGACCAATCAACTCCAAAGTAAGCAACCTGGACATCCATCTCAGAGCTGGTTGAATTTCCAGAGTTGCTGCTGGAAACCGTATAGCCAGGGAGAGGAACACCAGATTGGGGAGTCGGGGGGGGAATCATAACTCCTTCGACATTAACATCAGAAACCAGAAACACTTACTGCTGTAAAGGATTTCAATCGGGCGACACCTTGGTCTCAGCCTAGGATGTAGCGCTCAATTGAGATGCCCTTCTCTTTATTTTATGCAAATTCAATTTGAGATGGTGCACAACTCGTATCACACCCCCTTTTTCAAATACCCCGGGTCACAATGGACCATGAACCAGGCCGGTTGGTGAAAATGCAATATTTATTTTTAAAATCAAATGAAATCCGACAATTTTAATATGGGGCAGCAATCACCAATGGGGTGATAATGACAATAGAAATGTAAGCAATGCACTTAAGTAACCTTCCCCCAGAACATATACACTGCACAATTGAATAGGAGCACTTTTTGATTTTAGGAAAGATGGCACCCAAGTTAAGATTTCCCCCTGCAATGTTCCCTCAACCCACAAATAATAGAAAGAAGCAGCAGGTAGTCAGGAATAAGAGGGAGAAAACAGAATCATAATCCACCGACCTTCCCTCACAGAATAGAGGCAAAAACAGACTTTAAACCCTTGGCAAAGGCCCATAATAACTCAAATTTTACAAATAATGAATTCATTTGTGGTTAAATTAGAATATACATATGTTTTATCACAATAGCAGGTATGTTAAGTCACCGGCAATCACAAGGAAACGGATCAGCAAAAGGCATATCATTCGAAAATGAGTGGAAAGTTTAGAGCATGCTCCAGCCAAATGGCACGTTCTCAATTCCCACTTTAAATTATCCAAACGGTTTTTAATGAAAACGGGTGAAATACTCTGATTTGGAGTACGGTTCTTGGGCTGGGGTGTAGATATATATCACAGGTACAATATAGAGGTGAAAATATGTCTCTAGCTGGGGGGCAGGGGGAGAAGAGAAAGAAAGAGAAAGAGAGAGACTGTCATGGACTCTTATTTCTAATGCATAGTGACATCATAGAAATATATGGCTGGGCAGGCTTAGCTAAACACACCTCTAAACCACTGGAGTGGTCAGGGGTGCTAGTCCCACCTCGCTCTCAGCTGGTTGGATTTCAAGGGCAGGATGCCAGATTTATGTTGCGAGTTTTATAATGTTCAAAAACCTCCCACAGTTACTTTAGCTAAAATCCGATTTCGCCACAAATGGTGCATTTACACAAACAGGTTACATATTTTATGCAGACCAGTCCAACTCTGCAATCTGTGAGGCATTGTTTTGTACATTTAATAATCTTTGGTCATTTTCAGTGTGAAATGTTCGGCCTAAACGTCTGACTTTATATGTTCGTACATACCATCATGGGGCCTATTTCTGTACATTTTTAACATGCCATTGTGTCCTTTCCCCATGATTCACATTCTTCTGGCATTCGAGTCCCATACCATACATGCTATTGACAGCCCAGACCTTATTTGAAAGCCACAAAAATGACATTTAAACAACTAAATTCAAATGTTTGCAAAGTCCTGTTGCAAACATAACCGTCTTCAACGTTTCTTAATAAAACAGTCTTGAAACAAATGGGAATCCTTTGCCCTACACTGGTCCATTTGTTTTTCAGCTGCCACCAACTGTCACTTCCCCAGAGGGAGGATGGGGTTTTCCCCGCTTGATTGAAGGTTTATTGCCCCTTCTCCACTTCGCACGTCCGTGTCCTGGCAATTCCATAGAAGAGGGCTCAGCACAGACCAGATTCTGCCCAACCTAGTAATTATCACTGTGGTGTTAGTATCTACTGAGAGGGCCCCTTTTGTTTCTGTCATCCTCTCAGCAGAAACCTGTCTTCGGACGATTCCTCCCCTCATGCAGCCACTGAAGTTTGATTTAATTCAATTTATTTTGCTCTGAATAGGAAGAAAACCTGCTGAATAGAACCATTTCATAGATTGTATTTTCACAGTACAATCCCCCCTTCACATTGCTAGGCAAGAAGAAGTTTTTGTTCAATTTAGTACTCAAACATGCATTTTCTCCTTTAGTTTGCAAAGTCCATTTTTACACATGTGGTTCAAGTTGCTAGCACTTTGCTTTCCAATTCAGTTTTTGACTTTCCATCTGGATTCCCACACTGTTTCAGCTATATTTTTCTTTTAGGCAGTAGTTTATTTGAACCACCTATGCACTGAAATTGACATAGCCCAGAGCTGGAGTTCCTTTGAATTATACCGATCCTTGACACTTTGTAACTTAAAAGTGAAGCTGTTTCCCGTACGGCGGAAAATTAAGTTTTTGTTGATTTTTCTCAGATTTGGTTTGACAGAGCCGGTCATTCAGGGGTCATGCTTGGTTTTGTTGAAGCATAATGGGGATATGAATGGGCATGGCCTTATTACTAACAGTAGTTTGAGGAAGAACAGATTAAAAATCACGTCAGAGCAGCATCATTTTAGGGTAAAATACCCCCTTTTCAATGGGGACTTTGGGCTGGCAGCAAATCAGCGCTGCTTTTTCACTTCTTTTGTATATGTAAGAACATATACTGGCAAGCTCCCTCAGTGTGCCCCCTTGTTCCATCCTGCCCAATAGGTGCTTGGCAAGATGGTGCAGCCATCTTTGTTGCTGCAAAACGCAGTTTTGGTGCAATGGTGCTTACTGGAGCGAGTGCAGCCATTTTGCTGTTTCTGCTGAAGAGAAGCTTGGTTATGGAGAAATTCTGTTCAGTGGGTCAATGTAGCCCACAATGCGTTGGGCCATTAGAACCCTTAGAAAGGCTGACCCTACACCCATAGATACCCACAAGAATACTGCCACTATAAGATCTATAAAACGGAGGTACCGTTCATAGCTCCGTCATTAGCGCCCGACACTGAAAAGAGGAAATTGGCAGAAGTTTGTGGCGACTATGTGCAGTAGGGACACCTGTAAAACTAGCAATTACTATCACAAGCAGGAGGAAGAGCAAATCCTGAGAATTCTGAATCCCATATCTGGGTCCCAATGGGTTGAACATATCGCGGACAAATTCTATAAGGCTATTTTTATTACCTCTAGCATAGCCGTGTGGTATGGGGCAGCCCCTTACCTTCAAACCATAAAATTGTTAAACAGGCTATTGTGAAACTCAGGACATCAAATGCCCGGGCACGAACGGCATGGCAAATTCAGTCTTAAAAAAGGATCCGGACAATTGGGCCCAGGTGCGATTAACTCTCTTTTCTCGCGTTTGTAGAACTTGCTCTGTGCCTCCGACATGGTGACAGTCAGTGCTTATTTCGGTGTATGAAAGGGGAGACCGGAGTAATGCATCTAACTACCGCCTGTTGTCTATGTTGGACGCTACGAGTAAGATCTCTACGACACTTGTATTCAGGGAATTGCTTGGCTTCTGCCAATCAGGTCCTAAACTTTGCTCAGACTGGATTCAGACCAGGTTCAAGCACAACTCACAACATTAGAGTGATTGATCAGCTTATTTACACCACCCTCAGCAACAAGGCCACCTTATATATTGCCTTTGTGGATTTCCGGCAGCGCTTTTGATCAAGTGGTGCAGGGGTTCGACTGGCCTAAGCAAAGAACTCTGAATTGTCCTAGCTGGATTCTGCATATTCCGATCGCTCTGCACAGTAACACTTCTAGCATTAGATTAAGAATTGAGGGGGAAATGTCTGACCCCATCGTCATCAATAGGGGAGTCAAGCAGGGGTGTGTGGCTGCTCCCTTACTATACAATTTGTATATCAATGCCCTCTTCCCTGTTACAGCATTAAAATCGAATTGTCCCCTGAAATTAGGAGACTCATCCATCGTAGGAATGCTATACACAGAAGACCCAATATTGTTTGACCACACTATATCAGGCATAAAGAACATGCTAAATGAGCTTTCAGAATATGCAATCCAGCAAGGACTAACCCTCAATTTGCAGAAGAACAAGATAATTGCTATCTCGAGAAATGGGCCTAGTCGATCTAGGTTGGACACGACCATGGGCACAATTGATTATACACAGTCTGATCTTTATCTTGCAAAAAAGGTAGCAGGCACTCCTCTCCAGAAAGAACATGGCATGATAACCGGTTCTCAGATGAGAGTTTGTAGCACACGCTTTTTGCTCACTGTACCTTTCACAGATGGGAAATATCCATTTGCATATCAGTCTTTGTCCGCCCACATGGGCAGTCCAGCACCAAAATGCTATGGCAATTCCTCTGAACAAGAGTACCAACAGCCAAAAAAAAAAAAATATGCAAATGGCTATTTCCCCATCTGTGAAAAGTACAGTGAGCAAAAAGCAGATGGCAGAAAGCAGATGGCTGCGAACTCTCAAAGTGGTTAATAAACACAAAGCCAAATTACTTCTTCTACAAGCCTCCACATTTGCTAGAGGATCTCCTGGATACAGCACGGCCAGTATTGTAAAGCTATATCAGCAATGCTTTGTTCCAGCCACTCTGTACGGCCTAGCGGCATTGGCAATGCAGGACCTGACCTGGCTGAACATACTTGAGGGCCACTATTGGCGCACTATACTTGGCCTGGGTCCCTCGTGCCCTATGCAGTACCTCCACTTAGAATTGAGACTCGTGCCCTATGCAGTACCTCCCACTTAGAATTGAGACTTATCTCACTGAGGGGCATGGCCCTGCGTGCATGTAGTGTTCTCTATCTGAAGGCGCGCACTGCTCTAATTTACAAACTACTGGCTTTGGCTGGGCGCCATTACGACACTGAGAAGGTCCAATTATAAACAGTTGAATGAAGCCCTCTTCTCGGAGATTGACTGGTCTTATACCAAAAAGAAAGACATGCCATGTATCCATCTGAAGGAATAGTTTGAACACAAGTTAAACAGATGGGACTGGTGTGGGAACTATGACCACTTATTCAAATTTAAAAAACTATGATGCGGTGTCACACGTGGTGCATAGATACCGAAAGGTGCAGCCTTATCTATTACTATGCCCAGGATCCGAAGGTAGGCAATTTATCCAAAGGCTGAATATAAATCAACTTCTGGTTCTCTCAGTTATGGGCCTGCGTTTGGGGGTGGCATCAGAACACAGGTACTGTCGCATATGTGGCAGAGTAGGACTTACCGAGAGAGCCAGACTGGTCCTGACACAATGTGTCAAGTTGGAGGTCGGTGTATATGTGCATGCTTGGCAAATTTGTACATAGGTACGAGGCCATCACTGGGGATTCCTTCTGGGATTATTGCCTCAACGCCGACACCATTTCACTACAGGTTGCCCCATTTAGGGTATTGACTCAAGTGAAGGCCTACTGGCCTGATAATTCGAGGCCATGTCTCCCACTCTGTTCGAAACAACCTGCTGACCCATTGGAATATGACCCAGGAAAGCCATCAGGGCCCGGTATCAGACCCCGCTGCAATTCTGGGGCCAATATTGTATCCTTTCATTTTTTTATACCTGTATATGCTTAAATGAATTATGTGACGTACAGTTAGATGAACTTGATTAGAAGATGTGCACTGTATTCTTTTTCTCTGTATTTGGAATTGAATTCTTGCTATTGTGATGTATATTATGCTCACTATTTACTGTTTTTATATGCTTTATACGTTTTTATACAATTCACATGTTTTATATGTTACTAAGCTATAATTTTATATGTTTTATGTTTTTCCCTTGTTTAAAGTCCACATTTTTGGACTATATCACAACATTATTATGTTTTCTAATAAGAGGAATGAACTGTGCTTCTTCCGAGAACCCCTTGAAAACCTTTTAAACTACACCTTACACTAGTTGCCTTGTATCTACAGTGCTGAAGTCGGTCTTCTAAAACACAGAGCCAAAGCAATCACATGTGTAAGATCTTTCTTTAAGCTGTGGTCTGCTCTCTGAGCTGTTCCGGCAGGAGTGATCGATAGGTCAGGTAAAAACATCTACTACTAGTGCGAGTGGCAGATATACGCCTGACCGATGTGCATGATCTATTGCATACACCAAACCACAAGAGTGCTGGAAATAAAATAGCATGCATTACCAACAAAAAACAAGGTCACTACCTGGCGTTCAGGTGAATATTGCTTCTGCTGATCAGGAAGGTGTGAAACCTAATGTTGGGTAGGTTTTTCTAAAGTCCAGTAATGGTTGGACTCTACAAGACGTACCCCTTGGTTTCAGGGCCCCAACATCTAATAAAGGCCTATACTACCCCAGGTTGGTAGAATGGCAGAGCAGCCAGGCTTACCTTAGGAGGAGGAATGTGAGCTGTAAATCAGTACACAGAAATCAGAACATGCATAGATCCAAAGAAACACTTACACGCTTAAAGTTATATCAAAATTATATATTTATTTTATGTATATACACACACAAGGCAAGTAACCAAAGGACACTATCAATTGATATCAACCGCACATGTTAGAAGTAAAAATAAAGCAGGTGAGGACATTATGTCATTTTCTATCCACACACAGAGTGGCTTTAGTCAGATCAGTAAAAGCACTTATTTGTATCAACTCTGCATTCTTGTGTTATAAGTAGGTTTTAAAACAAATTTAAAGATGCAACAAAAACAGGTAAGCAACACTGTAGCTATTCTTTGTGCAAAGGCAGTCTTCTCCCAAACTAGAGAGGAGTTCTTCAGTTCAGGTTTTGGAGGGGGAAACGAGCAATGCCACTGCCAGTAGGAATGCGACAGTTCTGATACAAGTCTTCTTAACACAGGTAGGTAACAAGTTAGAAGTTATTTTAAACGTTATAGGAGCTTTGGGGAAGCCTTCCTGTAAGGGCGCAAGCTGTTACGCCTGGGTGACTGCAGTGGGGTGAACACCCAAACAGCAAATAAAAGTATTCCAAAAGCAAAGCAGTGACACAAATTACCCCGAGCCCCAGAGTACCTGAGAGAAAAGAAGATGATGCAGCTGGATAACGTTCTGGATGCCCAACAGCAAACCCGGTGTCCTAGACCTTGGTGATGAAAAAGGGGGTGGGGGGGCCTGGATAGACTCCTGCAGTAGTAGTAGTAGTCTAGAGAGGGACTCGCCAACAAAGAATTATTTTTACTCCTGCGCCGGTTCATGATTTTGGCACCTTTTACTCAGCACCAGGAACCAACGATCATCGCTGTTTGGACTCTTCTTCTTTTCTCGGTCCTGCGCTCTGATGAGGGGGGATTCGGAGGATAGGATTCATGCTTCTGGAGGTCCACACGGATGCCACCAAAGAACCAGCAAGATTAGTCAACGGCAAGGCAATGCAATTAAAGGTGGTCCGAGTTACTCTGGGTATTGGGATTTTGCAACCCTGGAAGGTTGCAGGACTTCAGAGGATGCTCAAATTTAAGAGTGTTGTGGGGCTGATTATGCCCACCAGCTGTGCTTGGCGGAGCTTCCCAGTCTATTCAGAAACAGTGTCAGGACAGCAGCTGCGCTTCTGGGGGTGCTGCAGGTGTCTCTGGTCGTCCTCTTCTTCGGAGTTTCAGTGGTGGACTTAGGCTTCTGTCCCAGGAACCTTGCCTTTAGGCAGGAACCCATTCATTCAGTCCTATGGACCAGCCAATCACTTTGGGGCGGCTGTCATTGCAGGACATCCAGCCTGGCAGTGCAACCGATTCCAGCCAGGGATACTCTCAAAGGCATGCAAAGTTTTGAGCTCCTCCCTCAATTCCTGCCTCAGCAGACACAACACAACCTTGGCGGGCTTCACAAAGAAATCCTGCCAAAGGAAAAACTAAAAGAGGACCCACCCACACCTGGATCGGTAGACGGGCCAAGAAGGAACACAACCGGAAAATGAAGAAACTGGGCCATGTTAGGAAAATGGTCACCCATGTGTGCAGTACGGCAGCTGTGAAGAGAGCCTGTGAGTAACAAATGCACATGGTGGAAAAGTGTATCCACTGCCAAAAAAAGTTACAGGAGCAGTGTGAAAGGAGTTAATGTGCAACCCCTCAGCACCCCACTTAAGATGGTGTGTGCCGATCCCACAAACGATAAAATGTACCCTACTATCCTAGAGACCAGTAGTTCCCATGGGAAAATAATATAAATTAAAAAGGGAAGCCCAAGGGACTGCCCAGCAACACTGCACATAGGGTGCTTTGTGCTAGAACAATCACTTACAGGTGCCTGCAATAGAATACCTGGTGGAAAGCAGGACTCCATTAAAGTAAAACGAATTACAGCAGTATTAGTAAAGTAAGATTCCCAAGTCAGAACAAAAACAATGAGTGAGTGAGAAAATGTCCTACTCACTCAGGAGAACAGATACAAAATAAATCCCAGAATGTGCTGGGGGTCTCAGGTTGAGGGGAATTGGCACAAGAAAGGAAAACTCTACCCAATAATAAGACGCTAAGGAATTGGAGGAATGGGGACAGCAACATTTTAAGAGGAGACATGGTCGAGAGAAGAGAATCAGCGAGTCCAAATTTCTTGAAAAAGCAAAAGTAAAGTTTCCAGTCCCCTTGCAGATTTACACAGGTTTCCCATTAGTTACGGACAGAAAGAAGAATGACTGGATAATATTAAAAATTAAATAGACTGCCAAGCTTGCATCAATTGTTGTCAGCCGTCAAAACAAGGATCCACTAGCATCATGAGACAATGTCCCAGGTGCATGCAACCTTGTAGTGGATGAACTGACAGTCAAATAAGAACACATTATTCATTCTCACATCCTTATAAACCTAACAAGGAAGCCAACCGTGAACGTTGTTCCATTCTCGGATTCAACAACCTTATGCAACAAAACACCCATCTTAAATAAACAGAGTGCAAAGCACATTTCGTGGCCCACGTACAAAAGCGGGCAACTTGATGAACAGTAGGGTGGCACAGATCATTTCACAAATAAAACTAGCAGAAATAAATGCCTCGATATGCGCTGGATTGTATAGAATACAGCAGAAATGTCAAGAAGTGAGTGTAAAAGAAAATCTTACCAACAGAGCCTCCAGTTGATAACTGACAGAACTCAAAGAGACCATCAAACACTGGGCAGTCTTCCCCAACATTAACTGTGAACAAAAATAATGTAATTAGAGGACAGTAGTTCTGGGGTGAACACAAACATAGCTAGCAAGGTACCTGCCTGCAACTCCAGCAAACACAGAAATGTATAGTTTAATAGCAGATCATCAGCGTATTCTAAAAGGATGTCATGGGTGGTGTGTACAAACAAGAGTGGTTCCACTACCGACAGCATCATAGGGCATTTTTGACCCATTTGAGCGGGTCCCAGATAACATTGTGAATAAGAGTTACCCACATTACCAGGGAGGAATAAAGTACCTTTAAAGGAACACGGGCTAAGTCGAAGGGTCCAACTCACCATCGTTCAGGTATAAGTAAGTACCACCTTGAAAAGTCATAACTCAGTCAATGAATTGCACACTATTTACATGGAAAGTTAACAAAACAAGTAGCAAGTAGTGGAAGATGCACAAGTTAGTATTTTAACAACTTAAAATCTTCAAATAAAAAGGGAAATCAAGGGGTGCACCAAGGAGTGGCAATGGCAGCACAATGGAAATGTTACTAGCAACAAAGTTGCAAGTTACTGTATTTGCATACAGATCCCAAAAATAATTTCCTAATTTACCAGTCTAGTTATAATGTTTTGAATGTGGGTCTTCATGAATACCTTGTCCAGTCAACAGTAACAATCCCAAGTAAGCAAAATGTACAACTGTCATAACTTATATGTGCAATTTGTGTCCTTTGTGAATCACGCTCAAGTTTAAAGAGGCTATTTAGCCCAGTATGCAAATTATATAAACACAATAAATATTTCCAACAACCAAGGACAAATTCGGCAAACCTAAAAGCTGTGCAAGAAGAAATAAAAACGAATGAGTTTGCACTGGTTATTTTTACTGGAATAGAGGATTATGGGCCCAATTCACAGAAGTGTTTTATAATGGCAAAACCCCATTAGAAAACGCTTTGTGAATAAGGGCTCTGTGATGTCGTCACATGACTCCCTAGTCACGTGTGAAGGAACACGGGGCAACAGGAAGGGGAGGGACGGGATATGACGTGGGGTAACCACTTCGGGGACCGTGTGAGGAAATAAAGGATGTGTTGAACGAAGGCTCCGCGTCTGTGCATTATTTCAGGGTGTAACGTTTTACACATCTTGACACTGGCGACGAAGAACTCACGCAGCGAACACACGGAGGCGTACGGCGGGTGGGAGAAAATATACACTCCCCGCCAGCTGAGACTCTCCTAGAAGTCCGAGCGAGGTCTCGTAAGCATCTGTCAACGGCGACAGGTTGGTCAGCGGGTGGAGCGCGTCGGCTCCCCGCGATTGTCACACGTGGTGCGCGAGTGGAGCGCAGTCGGCTCCTCGCGACCGCTCCAGAGTGGCAGAGTCATCCGTGAGTTGAGCGCGTCGGCTCCTCACACAGAAGCGCGTGAGTGGAGCGGGTCGGCTCCTCACAGCGTTTTTTTCCCTCACCAGCAGCGTGTAGGAATTCCGCGGGTGGAGCGCGTCGGCTCCCCGCGACGGCTCTTTTCCGTGGAAAGGATTTGGCCCGTGAGTGGAGTGCAGTCGGCTCCTCGCGCTGAAGCGTGTGAGTGGAGCGCGTCGGCTCCTCACAGCGCTTCCCGCCAAAAAGAAAAAGGCAGTAACATCAGTGGGTGGAGCGCGTCGGCTCCCCACGCTCACACAGGTACGATCGATTTAAAGAGCACGCAAGTGGAGCACATCGGCTCCGTATACAAACACCACACGGAACATCCACCATCATCAGGTCTTCAAGTAAAACGTATTAATCTGTCATCCACTACACTTACTGAGTGCGCAATTATACTTTGTCTGTCATGCTGGATGACTCGTCTGAGGAATCACTAACAGTACAAGTAACTCCCGCCAAAACAACACGCACAAGCATGACGGACGGCCTGATATCACAACTGCCCCCCAATTTTGACCTGAGCGACACCAGCACACTGGGACCAATGTGGAAAAAGTGGGTGAGGGATTTTGAAGTGTGTCTCAAGGCGGTAGGGCTTTTGGAGGATGAAAGGAAGCACAGTTTGCTCACACATGCCATAGGATCAAATGTGAGAGACATTCTAGATGAAATTCCTGAAGATGACAGACACTTACACCAAATTAAAGACAACCCTAACCAATTACTTCACGCCACACACAAAAGTGGACTATGAGCGTCACATTTTTCACACCACTAAACAACTGAAAGGTGAAACAATGGATGCATTTGTGATGAGATTAAGAATAAAGATGAAACACTGCGATTTTAACAACTACTCTAATGAGGAAGCCCTTCGCTCACAGATAATTGTAGGGTGTGAAAGCAGTGATTTCAGAAAACGACTTCTACAAAAGCCTCGAAACCTGGAAGAGATTCTACGCCTGGCTCGATCCGAGGCGGCGCTAACAGCACAGGTGGAAGGTTTTGATGGCATCACCATCATTCACGGGAAGCATGAAAATCTACACAAACTTGAAAGCACCACCAGAGGGAACACAGATCCATTTTGCTATCGCTGTGGACATGAATATCCTCATGAAGGCACCTGTCCTGCCATGGGTCAAATTTGTTCTGCCTGCGGGGGAGAAAATCACTACAAGGCTGTGTGTTTCATCTATCGCAGCAAAGTGCGAGGAAGTGGAAGAAATAGACGCTCCACACCAGAAAGAGAAGTGAGGCGTATGAGTCCCAGTCGTGAGTCACACTACCATAATGACGCAACACGCCGCCGACAACGAGAAGAAACATCCGATAGAAGACAACCAAAAACCACACATGAATGGCGTGACAACAAATCCTCGTCCTCCGGACGGAAAAGACGTCCCCGGAGATATGTCAGGTGTCTGGTAGAACAATCACATTCTGACAGCATCTCTAGCACCTCCTCAGAGGACAAACCCAAGAAGGAATCAAATCCACATAGAGGAGAACCACGGACAAAAGGTTACCTATATGCCCTTGGAAACCCCACAGCAAAAGAAAATAGCCCTACTCTCATCATAAATGTCAACCAAGTGGCTGCCGAATTTCTGGTGGACACAGGAGCCACAGTAAACGTGGTGAGTGAGGAAGTGTACAACAACATGCCAAATGCCCCACGTTTGCAACCCGCGAGAGCACTCATTTTTCCATATGGCTCCAAGACGCCGCTACCATGCAAAGGCTTTTTCACGGCGTCATGTCGATACAAAGATCACGTGAAGGAAATACCCATGCATGTTCTTGAAGCTGCCACTGACAGTGGATGTATTCTCAGCTACAAATCTGCGGTCGACATGGGCCTAATTCATGTTCTATATAGACTCATGATGCACAAACACCTGGATCCCACCGCCAACATTGACAAAATTTTCCCTGCACTGTTCAGAGGACTCGGAAAATTGAAGGACAGACAAATTGAACTACATATAGACAACAACATTCCTCCGGTAGCGCAGCATTACCGCGGCATTCCCATCAATATACAAAAACAAGTGGAAACCGAGTTAATGAAACTCTTAGAAGCGGACATAATTGAACCTGCTGAAGGCCCCACTCCGTGGGTATCCCCCATTGTGCCAGTCCCGAAAAAAGACTCCGCTGACATTCGCATTTGCGTAGACATGCGAAGACCAAATGAAGCAATTTAGAGAGAACGTCACCAATCTCCTAGGATAACGGACATGGTGCATCTACTCAATGGAGCCACAGTGTTTTCAAAACTGGACCTCAATAAGGGGTACCATCAACTAGAACTTCACAAAAGGTCCAGGTACATCACCACTTTTGCCACTCACCTGGGCCTCTACAGATACAAGCGGCTCAGTTTTGGAGTTTCTTCAGCGGCCGAAATATTTCAGTCGGAAATTCATAACGTAATAAAACATGTACCAAATTGCTTAAACTATAGTGACGACATCCTAGTGTTTGGACAAAATCAAGAACAGCACGATGACACCCTTATGCGTGTGTGCATGGCACTGGAGGAAGCACACCTCACCTTGAACAAGGACAAATGTGAATTTAGAAAGCCAACCCTGCGATTCTTCGGCCACATCTTCTCCAAAAATGGAATGACTCCAGATCCTGAGAAGGTCAGAGCACTCACAAACACAACACCACCGACCTCCGTCACCGATCTGCGATCGTTTCTTGGTCTGGCAAGCTTTTGCACGAGATACATTAAGGACTTTGCATCCGTCAGTGCACCCTTGAGAGCCCTCACCAAAAACGCCGATTTCCGATGGACGGATGAATGCCAACAGGCGTTCCAAATCATCAAGGATCGCATCGCTGATGCCAAAAACATGGCATACTTTGACCCACAGAAACACACAGAATTAATAGTGGATGCTAGACCAGTTGGCCTAGGAGCCATTCTAACTCAACTAGATCACAAAGATGGCCAGGCCATACACATAGTATCCTATGCCAGTCGCAGCCTCTCAAAAACCGAACAAGCATATTCACAAGTGGAGAGGGAAGGTTTGGCGGTCGTGTGGGCATGCGAACATTTTCATCTTTTCCTATATGGGAAACCTTTCACCATAGTCACCGACCACCAGGCACTATTATTCATCTATGGAAATGCTCAGGCCAAGATGCCTCCCAGAATAGCTCGATGGGCCTTAAGGCTACAAGACTATCAATTCAACATCATTCATTGACCCCGAAAAGAACAAAATCCTGCAGACTTCCTTTCGCGTCATCCCAGTCAAGACTGCCACTCCGATCCATCCATTGCAGATCAATACATCATGTATGTGGTCCAAGAAAGTACACCACAAGGTTTGGACATGGAACAAATAGCCAGAGAAACCAACTCGGACCCTGCAATGCAGGTCATTATGAGATGTCTTGAGACAGGGCACTGGAAACAGGCAAAGCAACTCAAAGAAGGTGCAGAAGAAGAAACCAAGCAAGACATCAACTGTCTGCTCACAGTAAAGGAAGAACTTGCGGAAACAGAAGGACTCTTACTGAAAGGGACAAAACTAGTGATTCCTCGCTCATTAAGAAAAAGGGTCCTTGAGCTTGCACATGAAGGACACCGGGGAATAATGTCCACAAAAAGGATGTTACGACAAAGGGTATGGTTTCCCCAAATGGACACACAAGTGGAAGAACTACTCAAAAACTGTCCCACGTGTGTGGTTCTTAACCCTCAAACTAGACCTGAACCCCTCAAAATGACGGACTTGCCAAACGGAACCTGGGAAGAAATTGCCATCGATCACTATGGTCCTCTGGAAGGGGGTGAATATGTCTTAGTGGCCATCGATGAGTACTCGAGATTCCCAGATGCACAAATTGTACCGTCAACAGCAGCATATCACACTATCCCCGCATTGGACAGAATGTTTGCCATATACGGAATTCCAAAAGTAGTGAAATCAGATAATGGACCCCCATTCACCGGACAAGATTTCAAAACCTTCGCAGAATACATGGGTTTCCACCACAGAAAAGTAACACCGTTGTGGCCTCAAGCGAACGGCACAGTTGAACGGTTCATGGGAAGTATTAAACGCACCACGCAGATAGCTCGCCTGACTGTAGAGCCACTGGAAAAATTACTGTGCAAGTTAATGAGAGACTACCGCAATACCCCACACAGTACCACTGGCAAGTCACCGTCAGAAGTCATGTTTGGCAGAAATGTGCGAACTAGACTACCGCACATAGAACTGGAGGAAGAACGGTACAAAGGAGACACTGAAATGAGACAACAAGACGCGGCCCAGAAAATGAATATGAAAACCATGGCAGATAAGAAAAGGAGGGCCGAGGAGAATAGTTTGGAGCCGGGAGACATCGTCGTTGCGAGACAGCCACAACCTCGCAAAAACATGGCATCGTTCAATGAAGAGCCCCTCAACATCACACAGAGGAAAGGCTCTCTCATCACGGCTGAGGGAACAACGCACACGATGACAAGAAACAGCTCTCACTTCAAGAAAATGCCAGGGATCATACCCCTAGTCGAACATTACATGCCAAGGGACACTCTGATGCGGGATGCACCCTATGAAGGAGACCAAGAAGATTCCGACACTGATGAGCCCCGTTGGCCACCTCAGGAATCGAGCGAAAGAAATAACTGGAGACCTCAGAGATCTCGACGTCGACCACCGCGTCTCATTGAGGAGATGCCCTGATAATGAACTTAATGTTTAGTATCGGGGGGGTGTGATGTCGTCACATGACTCCCTAGTCACGTGTGAAGGAACACGGGGCAACAGGAAGGGGAGGGACGGGATATGACGTGGGGTAACCACTTCGGGGACCGTGTGAGGAAATAAAGGATGTGTTGAACGAAGGCTCCGCGTCTGTGCATTATTTCAGGGTGTAACATTTTACACATCTTGACAGGCTCTTTCTCACACCGCTTTGGTGCCCCTCTATCTTGCCTGCACTCTCCCCCACAGTGGGTGCCTGCAGGGAACAGACCCGCAAGGCCTCTCCATGATGGCCACCCCACGCAGTCAACAAGATCAGCTGTTTTCAACTTTGCCGCCTGACGCCCAGATTGGGTCGGCATTCCCATCACTACAGCAGCATCGCCAGAGCAGTTAGGCGATCGGCCAACTGAAAGGGCCTCCATCTATGGGCCAACATATCTCATGTTCACTGCTGTCCCTGTGCCTTTGCGGCCCGCCTGACTGCACTGTGCCTGCACAGTCATTCTCTCCCTAGCTACCATGATCTTGAACTTTTGCCTCCTCATCTGCATCACTCAGTCCTGATCTTCATACTCTGCCACCTTCAAATGCCAGCTGCTTATCCGGATGGCCCGGAACTGACTATTTGCAATCTGTTGTTGCATTCAATTGTCATCTGCTCGAACTGGCTAGAGAATGCTGAACTCTCGATTGTGATACTTCACCAGGCCTTCTGGCACCATTTCTCTGTTGCCCCCTTCACCACTGTAGTCCCCTGCATCCACCTTTAAACTAAACCTCATGTGCCTTGAGAACCTGCAGTGTATGTTTTGTGTTGCATTTTGGTGCTCAGTTTAAAAATCAAATCTAGCTATTGCAAACTCTAATTTCTGCACCAGTTGAATACTTCACTGCAGTTCAAACTCGCACCCTGATCGCTTTCTGCTGCTTTTTAGTGCCTTGCCCAATATTCAAATCTAGGTGTGCTTTTTTTAAACCTATGCATTACCGATTTTGTGTGTCATTTTAGCACTTAATTTGGAAATACGAATCAAGGTGTCTCCTCTTTCGCCTCCTCAACCATTAATGGTGGCACTAGGTGGGAAGTACTCCTGGCATACTTCCCATCTCTAGGTGCATCATTAATGCAGGGTTCGAAATTGAGGGGAGCTATTAAGCTCCTGCTTGTAGCCTAGAAGAGCCTGGTTAGCTTGACACCAACAGCTACCAGGATCTTCTTTTGGCTCCCCAGGCAAACTGCTGCCAAACAGGCACACCTGTGAATTTAAATCTGCAAGTTCACATTAAGGACACATCTTTACAACATTTAAAATACAAGGAGCAATAAATAAATGGACACAATTATATTTTTCGAGCCCCGTTAATGTCCATCACAATGGCACTACCATGGATGATCCTCCTCCTCTGCCCTCTGGCTCTCTCGCTCTCTCCCCACCCCCACCACCCGCCCACCCCTTTCAACATCTATCTCGACTCTCTTGAATCATCCACTTCTCAGTTCTGGGTCCTCTGTGACCATATATTCTCCTGCCGACCCGACCCACTCTCCCGGCCACTGAATGCCCACATTTCTGGTGACATCGCCATCTTAGTCGGACCACTCTTTGCTTTCCTCCCAGGTTTCCTCCAGGTTTGCTCTTTAACATTTATATCATTCCTTTATGTAGGGATCTTGAGAATTCAGACCTCTTTTTCTGCAATTATGCAGACGACTTCCAGTTGGCACTGGAGTTCAATGGAGACCATTGTTAGGACCAACAAATCTTAGACTGGGTCTACCAAATGGTAAAAAGCTGGATGACAACAAATTGGCTCTGCCTTAACGCCACCAAGACAGAGCTAATGCTATATGGTCCCAGACAAGCCAGAGAGAAGTTGGGATCTCAGTATAACAGCTTTTTGGTCGATGGCTGTCAGATAACAGTGGTATCCAAGGTTAAGACATTGGGCACCTATTTGGAGGCCAGTTTAGACAAGGCCCACGTTGACGCCATTATGAAAAGCACCATCATCTGAAAGTGCTTCGTCAAGTGGCCCCGCTGGTCTCAGAGGAAAACCGAAAAAAATTAGTCTGCGCCGTAATACTGCCTAGAGTGGACTATTGGAACGCTCTTTTGGGAGGGGCGAAGAAAGCTGACTTACAAAGACTCCAAAAGATTCAAAACTCTGGAGTACGCATTGTCTTTCTGATGAAGCGCTTAGAGCCCACATCCGCAGCTAGGAGGAGTCTCCATTGGCTGCCAATTTCAGCTAGAATACAATTCAAGCTCTTGACAACCTGCCATAAATGTATTTATGGTGATGCGCCCATATATCTCAAGAATAGGTTGAAGATATACATACCTAGCAGATCACTTCGCTCAGCTAAAACCTGCTCTCTATATGTAGATCGAGTGAAAAGAGCTTGTGGCAATGGCCGTGCCTTTCATGTACAGGCCGCACAGGCCTGGAATGCCCTTCCGGTGTCTCTGCGTAATACAAACAATCTTATGATGTTTCGGAAACAGTTAAAGACTTTGCTCTTCTCATAATATTCTGATCCAGCTAACTATGTGTATTAGATAGGGCCTACTTTCTTTCTTCCTGCGCCTGGATGCCTTTGGGTTTTGGCACTTTACAAATGAAATAACAACATAACAGGTGGAGCCATTTGACACTCTATCCAAGCCACCCCCCACCACTGCCAGCCTCCTTCACCATCATTCAACCAATGAAGCGAGTGTCAGTCACTGCTTTTGTCTCCACCTTCATCCCACCCTCCGACCCCTGCTCCGACTCTTCTCTCTGACTCTGTCTTGTCCTTGCTAACCTGCATCTCGCCATCTAACACCCTTGACATCCTTGCTCCAGTCATGGGGATCCACCTAAACCCTGCCTCCAAGAACAGCTGGTATGACTGATCTAGCAGCTCTGAAACGTAAGTGCAGAGTTGCTGAATGGAAGCGGGCTTATCTGATAAACTGGCCTGTGTCCTGCTCCAAAGGCAATATTGCTTCTCTATCCGCTCCAAGAAGCTGGCCCACACCCAAGCCTGCATCTCTGGAACCACTTACACGGCCAAACCTTTCATCTGCAAAGAACTGCCAATCCAGTTGCAATCTCCACCTCTCTCCTTCCCAAGCTCTCTGCACCGCTTTGACCTCCCATTTCACATCAAATACTCATGCCATCTTGTCTTCAACTCTCCTCAACCCGCTTGCCCCCCCCCACACCCCTCCCACCCATCTCCACCCCCAATCCTGCTCCCCATCCTCTTGGCTCCTTCAAGCCCCCCTGCACTTCCTCCCTCCTGCCCATAGCACTGGATGAGGTGGTCCGCTCTAAGAAGCCCTCTTCCAAATAGGTGCTCCCCTGCTCCTCCAGAACCATTATGGAAAACATCTCCTCTCGCACCGGCTCTTGCAGACTTCTGTAACCACTCCAGTACTGGTTCTTTCCCTCTATCCCTCAAGCACTCCCTTGTGCAACCTCTCTTAAAAAGGCTGTCTGCTGACCCCTTCCTGCCTGGCTAAGTATCGCCCTATTTCCACTCCACCATTCCTGGGTAAACTCTTGGAGAAATTGGACCTCCCCCAACGGACCCTCCACACTAATCTTGTGGGTTGCCTTCAAGACCATTAATCTGGATTCCGGTCATCCCGAGGCACAGAAACTGCTCTCCTGAACTCCAGTGAAACCATGCTTGCAAATATCGACTGCAACTTTCCTGCTGCTCTCATTCTCCTTGATCTCTCCACTTCCTTTGACACGGTCAACCATTCTATCCTCATAAAACGTCTGACACCCTCGGCAACACTGACCGAGCACTGGATTGGCTGACCTCTTGCCTCACTAACCGCCCAGCCTATCTGCAACTGGGCCCCTTCTCCACCACCACACTCTACCCATGGCGTCCCCCAGGGCTGTATCCCAACACTGTGGCTTTTCAATATCCATCTAGCACCTCTTGCTCACCTAATAATCTCCTCCTTATCTATCCTGTCTTTGTTCTCATCTTTCAGCAGCTGAACCATGCACTCTGGCACACATGCACGCTCGACTTCTAGCTCAGACGGCTCTTTCCTGGAGGTAAGCCACCGATGCTCATACAGCGCTGCCCACTGTGTCTTGCATCTTGATAACACTTTATATGGTTTTTTGATTGCATTTCTGGCAATCCTCGCCGCGGATGTCACGCATTGAAAACAAAAGTCTATCTGAATGGAAATTTTATTACAGCATGTTTTGCAACATCTGGCACCCATTGGGAAGTGGATGTGCATCAAGATATGGGCTCTCCTTTTATTCCGCATCGGCCCTACTGCGCATGACCTCTTCCAAGATGGCAGCCTCTTTAATGCTGCTGCATGGATATCCTTCCTTGTGCCTGCACCGAACCCTCACCATTAACCAGCCTCTTCATGAGCCAATGAGTGGCACTGGGAGGCGGAAGCCGGCCCTTAACCAAGGCCCCTGCCTGCTCCCTGTCCGCTACCAGGCCGGGCCAGTGGTCATCTCCCCACCCTCGTTCCCACCGTGGCTGCTCCCCACCATCAGTTTCCCTCAACCTTACTCCTTCTGTCCGCTTCCCCTCCACCTTGACTTCCAATACGTCGTATCTAGATGTTCCCCTTCTCCTGTTTGTATGTGCCTGTTTGCATGAAAGTCGTACCCAGCTGCACCCGTCTGTATGTGCCCGTTTGCTTGAAAATTGTATACAATTGCCCAATTATACTCCCGCCCACCCTTTGACTCTCTGTCCTGGCACCTCAGCAACACTGCCCTCACTCCTTCCATTCCCCTTGCTCTTCATCCCAAAGTTGCAATGCCTTTTCTGCCTCATCTATACCAGCCTTGCCTAAAATCTGATCATGATGCCACTTGATGTTCACCATCACCACCTTTTACTAACGCTTTGAATTGACTTTTAACGCACTTTGGCTCACCCATCCTGAATCTTGTCCTTCTTACGCTGGACCTTTTGGATAATCAGTTACAATGACTTTGAATCATGTCTGGGCCCATCATCGACTTTGCATCATGGCACGCTCCTGCAGGACTCATCACATGTGTTTGTTTTGACTCATGTATCATGGGGATGTTCATTCCATCTTTTGATGACTCCGTAACACAGATTTTTGCCTGCTTTGCTTCTGCTCACCTTACTTGCCGTCTCTCAGTCTTTCTTCCTTTCCCTTGCCTGCCCTACCTCTCCTCTCCTCAACATAAACTATGCACTTGCACTATCAGAAATGTTGTCAGGCCTAGTACGAAAGTAATTTACCCATTCTTGTTGTCTCAAGGCCTGTAGGAATGTTATTGTATTATTCCCCTGACGCTAAGCGCTTTGTAACACACAGTTTATTTGTATAGCGCATATACACCATCAATCTGGTTTCCAGTGTTATGCCGATGGCACAGCTTTCCTTCAAACTTCCTCTACTTCCTCATCTCTCATCCCGGTCGGTCAAACATTCAGGCATGGTGTGCAGGGAACGATCTCGGTCTCGATGCCAGCAAGACAGAGATTCTGCTCATCGGGACACCTGTGCCTTCTTTTCCTCCTATCCTCTGGCCACCTTCTTTGGGCCCTCTACCCCACAATCCTGTGAGGCCAAAAAAACCTGGGGTCATCTTCTATTCCGCCCTCTCCTTCACCCCTCACATCATGGACCTTACAAAGAAGTGCCACATACAGCTCCACCTCCTCAGAGGTAGTCTTTTCTCACCTTGCCCCTGAAGCTCAGTGTCCCCAGAGCTCTGATCCTCTCCAGGCTGGACTACTGCAAAGGCCTCTTTCTCAATCTCCCCCCTTTCCTCCCTTCGCCCACTCCAGCTAATCCAGAATAGGGCTGCAAGACATATCCTTGGCTTCAAGACAGGGACCGGATCGCTTCAGTCCTAAATCTCTCCACTGGCTCCCAGTGGGATATCACTACATATAATCCTCACCAAAAATATCGCCGTATATATGGTCGTTTGGAAAGCCATAAATATTTTTGGAGGGATCATTTTGGGGGGTTTTGGGAGCAAGGGTTGCGGGAGTGTCCCCCGCTCCTTTAATAATTATGCAGGAGTTGCGGGGGTGTCCCCTGCAGGTCCTATGCCTTAATATGGCCGCAAGAATATGGCGATATTTTTGTATGGCGATATTTCTGCGGGGATTTTAACACGTGGAACCCCCAGTGGCTGAAAGGATCAAATTCCAGACCCTCTGCATCATCCAAAAGACCTTCTGGGACGTGGGGCCACACCATCTCCAACTGTCCCTTCCTAAATGATCCACTTATAGAGCCCTACGCTCCTCTAACTCCAACTGTGAAATACTTATCCAAGCAAAGCAGAGTGGGCGGCAGGTCTCTGTCCTCGGGTGGTGCCCCCTACTGGACAGCCTTGCTGCCACTCTCACAGTTGAGTCCGAACAGCTTAAATTTCAGAAATGTCTCAAAACTCTGCTCTTATCTACCTCTTTCCCTCCCCTGTTATCACCCCACTGCCGCTGTGACCGGTGGCCTGATCCTCATGAATCTCACTGGATTTCAGGCCCTTCTTTCCAGTGGATATCAGCAAACACACCATCCGCCCCACTGCACTGCCCTTGTAGACCCATGCTTGACAGATCTCCATCCCCACCCTTGGCAATCACCTGCATTACTACTTAACCTGAGGTTCTCCTCCTCAACTCCCCTTAATGCTTCCTTCCTGGACCCTCCTCCATCACTTGTGTCCCCCCTCCTCCATCACTTGTGTCCCCCCTCTGCCACTTGTCCCCTCCTCTGCTCACACACCCTCCTTCCATCTCTATCCCCTGCACTTGCACGTCCGAATGCCACAAGGCCTAAAAAGGACCACAACTGTATAGTTACTGTTCTGCCATTGCTATTATTGCTGTTCCTTTCCCATTTAGCCTTGTGGTACTTTGAAACACAATTCTGTTGTATAGGCGCCTAACAAATGCACAATAAGATAAAGCAATGGCCTATTAACCTTAAAAGTTTGGACGTTTTTTAAAGCTGTAATGCTTTCATTTCTCAAGTAAGTGGAATGTTCCAAGTCAAATTTTCTTGGATCTTATTAACCAGTCACATTAAAGTAACTCATTTTTTGACATTTTATTTTGTGTTTTTTTTGGAAATAAATTATTCCACCACTATTTAAATGTTCCAACATGGTTTGCATTTTTAAAAAGGGGAGGTAAGCCACAAACAATACATCACAACTCCAAAACAAGCTTCTTAGGCTTTACTCACCAATGCAAGTATCCCAAATTATTTGAAATTTATAAAAAGTAAAAAAAGGTATATAACATTTGAAACTGACAAAACACTTGGATTAGTGAACAATGAAAATCCTCACTTGACATTCCAACGTATAGCTATGGTAATTTTTGATTTTGCAGCAGTCCAATTCTGTTAACTGAGTCATTCTGGTGACATTTGAGAATTCAAAAATAAAAGATTTCTCACATTTCCCCACCAAATTCACAAACGGGCACTTAATTTTGCAGATTTTTAACTCTGGAAAAGTACTCCCATTTCCGGCAAAATATGAAGCCGTACAGCAGCAGTATTGCCACAGTTTAACTGCAGAGAACGTAGCAAACCCATCAAAGGAAATAATGTACTGAATATTAATCAAAAAAAGGGTTTTTTATTGCAGGTAATTGAATCAGACTTGAGATTTGAAATTGGGTTTAATTGAACAGAAGAGTATGAATGCTAACCCTATGCTCCGCGTACATGTGATTCACTGATTAGGCAAAATTCTGCAAAAATTAAAAACTTCAAATACTCTACCTTTTATTTTTGTAAAAATAAACAGTTAACACTTAAAATGGCCTGTAATTAAATGTCCTTGATAAAACTGATCCTTCACATGATTAACCCCTTCCGAGAGCTGCAAAGAGAAAGGATGCGCGTCTATGTAATTATCCGCCTATTGATGTACAGGAGAATTCGACAGATCCTCCAAGTGTCCAAGATCCTCCCTCATTACGACAGCTGGGGAATAGTGTGCCCAAAATCCAACTCCATTATAAAGCGAGGTAGCGGGATATCTTTGCACATTCTAACTAGATCGCACAACCCTGATCCAATCCAGCACGAAAATCTCACCATATTCTGCAATGAAAGGAATGTATTGGAGAAATGCTGCCAACTTTCCCCAAGGCTTACAGGATAACAGTTTGGAGAATCCAACCTTTATTATTGAGACATGTGCTCACCAATGCAAGAGAAGCAGGCTCACAGGTGTCGGGCAGCCTAGAGAGGAAAAAGGCACTTTTAGTAGTAGCCAGTAGCCATCCCCAGAAACAGAAAGGTCACTGACAGCATTGCAGAGACTCAGTACATCCCCCATCACTCCCAACAGACTTCAAAACGGCTTACCAGGTTTCCTAACATGGGAATTTCCAAAAGTGTGTGGTGGGGTGGGGGGGGGGGGGGGGGGGGAGTCATTCCTGATGGGTACACCAGACAATGAGCACCTAGAAACGTAATCAACCAGCAGCTCACAGGAAATCAAGAGTGTATGAAATAACCTATCACAGGCATTATTAGGTATTCATACCGAGGGCTTTCATAGTGCTCCTGAGAAAAGTATTGCAGTTAGGGGTAGAGAGCGGGCTACAAACCTCAACGCGGAATGAGAAGAACCCAGGTGGAAAGAGCTAGAGGATGTCAAGACCTCCATCTATAGCACTGGGCAAGACCAGATTAGTAGGGAGATTTAAGCATTTACGTTTGTCTATCCTCCGAACTCTGCGGAAGACCAGAGAAAGTAGAGCTACCGAGCTGGATGAGGGCCATAATACTGTGCAGAGCAAGAGGCATTACCCTGGCAGTCTTCCCTTGCTCAAGGGTATGAATTTCACAGCAAAAAAAAAAAAAAGAAGAGTACTCAGCAGGGGGGAATAAATACTTGCTGGTAGGAGTGTGAAGGAAGTATTGTTGATCCCTGCTGTTGAAAAGTTAATATCGAACCCCACACCCAGCCTAAGCAAGGGTTGATTATCTGTTGCTAGTCCAAGTTAAAAAGCAGGAAGGGCGCCATATCCGTAGGTAGCAGATTGTCAAGGAGCGAGCTGGGTGCTACATTCCTGATAGTGCATAAGAAAGCAGGGAACTCTAGGGGAAAGATGAGGCTGAGGGGGAGAGTAGGGATTTCCATAGGCAAATCTTGCAGACATGTTGAGTTAACACTATGACTATGCGCCATCGGTTGTTTTAAGGCTGCAACATTTATGATGTTGAGTTAACCTAACCTGGCAACGTTCACCTGGTTTGCTATTAATTGTAGTTGGATCCTCACAGGCGCTATCCCAGCCCATCAGGTAAGCGTTACTAACTAATGTTTGAACTTCACATGTCTTGCACGTGTGTGATCCTTCACAGACACTGCAGGGAAAGAATGTCAGTCTACTTTGATGCAATGGAAGTGGCAAGTACCCAGCTGGTGTGAGGTGGTTAAGGGGGTGGAGTTCAAGCGAAGGTTTGAAACGGCTGCTGTGCTAGGCAGTGCATTTGGGGCAAGGGAGGGCAGGGGAGCTCTAGGAAAGAGCAAACAGAGAAGGCTAAAACTAGGCAAGATGCCCATCACATTCAATGGCTGTGGGAATAATCGGTCTTCAAAATCAACTGCCGGTGTTAATACTTGGAAAAGGCCATTTAATTTGGCACTTTTCATAGTAATGAAGTAAAGAGTGAAATTAAAATCTGGATTTTGGTATAGATACTGTACTGGAGCACTTTTGAGCCTTTGGCCCCATACATTTTAGGGTTTGAACTGCCACATTAAATATGTGCCAAAAACGTCTGCAGAGCCAAGAGTTCAATCGGAGTGCGATTTGAGTATTTGGAACCAGCAGTTGACACTAATCAGCGTTAATTTCCTTAGTGAGCAGCCTTGGCGAAGCCTGCACACAAGGCGAAAATCCTAAAAAAGTGCCATCTGGAACCTCGAACGTTCGCTGAACACTTGAGAGCATTTAAACCAGTTTAAATTCAGCATTTTCCACTACGTTTAGAGTTCATAAAATGCAATCATGCAGTCTAAAAAATAAAATGGCACCTTTTTGATTTTAGGACATTCTCCATTATGGTTAGAAATACCCAGACTTACATCTCTGCATCTGCTTGCTGTATTCAGACATGTTGTCTGGCCTAATTGATCGAAGAAATTTGATGTATTCGTCACTGTGGTATTTGGTCATTTCTTCAGCAGTAGCTTTGTGGGGTCGCTGTAAAACAAGTGCAGAAAACAGATAGTGTTACGTACAATCAGGCATGGTTTTGTCTGAGAATTATTCTCTACTAAGATAAAAGGAGACGTACATTAAGCTCAAGTGAACACTTACATAGATTTCCATTTTTCTGTACAAGCCATAGTTCAGCAGCAGGTTATGGGTCATACGTATACGATGAGGTTTCATGGGATGTCCTTGTCCATAATAATAATTTCCAATATCACCTGGAAAGAAATCATGATATGATAAGCAAAGAGACTGTTAGGAGAGAAATACATATTTATGCGCACTCAAGCCCAAAGGCTAATGTAACAATTTCAGCAAAGCTCCTGGATCTTATTCTCCAGCTGGCCTCATCTGCACCCAACACATACAGTGCTATTCTCCCTGCAGCCATGTGCAGTATCAAGAGGGTGCACTAGTACTGTAAGACAAAGGGAGGCTCAGGCAACACTCACTCCCACATTATGTTCTCTGCTCTCTAGGCAAGTGATAAAGCACAGATGCAGTGGTTGAGACAGAAGAGGATTGTATGGCAGAAGGGGTTGAGTACCACACTTACAGCAGTGAACCCCCACTTACTCTTACACCCAAGCCACTTGAGGTGTGCACAGGAAGATTCCCAAGCAAGGCCTGGTGTGAAGGAGATGCCAGATGTTAGGTCAGCTGGGGCCCAACCAACAGTTTTTATTAGCAAGCATGGCGGGGATCAAACTGGCCATTAGCTCTAGATCCAAAAGCTACTGCTAGAGAACCAATATAGTCTATAGAGGACCTCAATGGGACCAGGTGTCTGAAAGTTCCCAGGTATGCCTGGGTGCTGCTAACCGTGTGGATTCCAGTAGGAGGGGGGGGGGGGGAGCTCCTGAATAAAATATTGGGAAAGAAGATACAATCTAGAGTAGTAGAGGTGCCTGGGATTCCTCTACTCCAGAACTAAAGTCATGATAGGTAACAAATGAAACTTCGATTTGAAGAATTATTGTGTGCAATTCAGAGGAAAAAAAAAAAGAAAAAGAAATCGGAGACCCGTCCAGACTCTGAAGTCTGCAACAACCTCCAAATCCCGCACCAGCCAAGCCCTCTCCCCTGCCCTCCCACCCCCCCTTTTTTTTGTGTTCCAATTTAGATGGAAGTCTACTACTATGCACTGAAAAAGCATCACGTTCTTTAAAAATAAGAAACACTTCAACCATTAGAGTTTACATCTCGTTAATGCTGCAGGCTTATCTTAAAACGACTAAAAATTACCTGTCAGCAGCTTAAGTTCACTAGATAGAATGTGTTCAAATGGGCTCCAAAGTCAGTGTGCTACTACCTGGACATACCGTTGACCCCATTACAACTGGTGTCACACAAATATAGGAATACAATATCAATCATCCGTGGCCCTATGGGTTTACCACAAACGTGCATCTTAATCGTATTCCTAATTCTGATGTATTTGAAAAGTGAAATGCAAGCAATGGGTTAGCTCAAAATCCAGCTGTTGCTCGTAAGCTTGGGCAAATAAGTCAGTCGCTTGTTTTTACCATGCCTATTTGTGAAGGATGTATGAGAAACGTTTAATTTCATGTTCCATTTTTACATTTCAAGTCCTGTGATACGTACTATTAAAAAAATAATAATATATATCACCTAGGGCCTGATTCTCGAAGAGATGCATTTCTGCATACAAACGCATTACACCGAATTTGCACTTGTGATCACACCATCATTACGCATGCATTGTGATTTACAAGGAACTCCATACTCCATAAACAGCAAGTGCAATGTGCGCCAGCTGCATATAGCATGAACAAATAGAATAAGTTCTCAAACAAACAAAAAAAATCCCAATATTGTTGTGATTTGCTATTTAATTTTTTTTTTTTTAACTGGCATTATCCTCTGCAGATTTGTCTGGGGACAAATGACTACCGAAGCAAACGCCCATTTCTCAGGATTGAGAAGCTTGACCTGTGACCCCGATTTGCTTTGCACAGCCACTACCAATTTGCATAAGCAAGTTCATGTAAGTGGATGTCCATCACCCTCCTGTCTTCCAATTTCCATATCAGTGTACCTGCCGTCATCGAGCATTTTAGTCGGATAATGCACCATCTCACACGAACCACCACCAAACAATAGCTCATACCCCTTAAGGAAGTCACCTCACGGAAAACCGCAGAACTAACTGAAAGATAGTCATGATAGGAGGAAAGTAATGACTGAATACACAGGCTGACCAAGACAGAAGCACTAGGACACCTCAAAAGCACACTGACCCTGAACCATTCCAAGCTCCAACAGACCACTGTCACAATAGATAAGAAAATAGATAGTACCAACCTCAGTTCCCACCAGAAGGAAAGGTTCAGAAATACCCATGACTCCATACAATACTCACTAGGATACAGTTGGATCTGCGCCGCACCATCACACACCACAGCCAGACAGCCTATAAGGAATCAGCAACAACCCCACCCACAGGGATACAGCTCAAACGGAGCCAGAAGCATCAGAATCAGGATACAGACCCCACTAACCTAACCTTCAAATCTCTGCATACCCAACCCACAAACACGCACAACCATTTCTCTCCCAGCAATCCGCACGCACTTTACCACACCGCATCAACAACACACGAGGTCTCGCCCGATCAGATACTTGCACCAAAGCCCAGCACTCCCTGTATACCGAGCTGAAGCTGCCAACAGCACACCACCTCTCCCACTCGACTAACCCTACCCGCCCTCCTTCAGGTTTACAGATCCGCCAGAGCGCCTGGGGACCAATTGCGTTGGTGACAGTGCACTATATAAATTACTTAACATAATCGCACTCAACCCGTGTGGAGAAAACCTTTGCGGGTCGGGTCCAATGCGAAAATAGTTGTTCTTGATGGAAAAAGCAACATTGTTAGAGTCCGATCTTAAAGCGAGATTTGCACACGCCAGATTTACCACCAGACTTTTCCTCCCAAGGAGCGGCTTCTGCGCACTGGGGGGGGATGACCTATACCTTGGAGCTACTGCAAGCTCCTGCTGATCAGCACTTTAATTGGATCCCTGTTCGTAATGGTTTCTTTTCTGTACACATTCGTACAAAGTGGATTTTGTCCCTAGAGCTTTTGCAAACATGATTGAATGCTGTATGCTTTCAATTCAGCAAAGGAGATCACTGTAAAGGCAGTTACCCTCAAGGCCCAGAGAACTGCTCTAGTTTACTTCCCTTTTAAGCACCATAGGATTCCTTCTTAATTTTTACCCGCTTGTGCACTAATGCTACATTCTCTTTCCCAATCACCTGGACACCTTATGTATGACTGTATTAGGGCACAAATATTGTACTCGCCATTAGCTAGTGATGGCGGGTAACAAATGGTGTGCTGTCTGTATAGACTTGAAGTGGCACCTGTATTCATATGGCTGGCTAGTAGCTTGCAACCTCATACAAGATGCAGGTTTCAATAACTTATTGCTGGAAATGTGGGACTGAAATTGCTTCCCTAAAAAGACCATAAAACCTCCGGGAGTAGGGAACACGCAACAATTTGGAAGCAGTAAATATTCTGGGAGTTACATTTAACAAATCAAGAGAACAAACAAATCCTTCCCACATGTAACATTAACGTTAGGCCCCAGAAGTCTTAAGGTGAGCCCCACAGGTTTCCTGAAAACGGCTGATGTCATTTTAAAACGCAAATTGAAGTGGGAGGTTTGAAAACACATCAGGAAACTGGGTCAGTATTGCATTTCCCTCACGTAGAGTCTAAAATTATGTTTTGCAGCCTCCACGTAGTGCCTGGACGTTGTACATTTCTTGGCACAATATGCTCTTAAGGTTTAACTGGTGCAGTCTCAAATGTTAGGACTATGCTTAAAAGTGTCACAATGGTTTCCTCGCTTGCACACACTGTGGCAAAAGCAAAATAAGTTACCCATTTTTGAACAGTGCAGGGCCCACAGTCATCTCAGCACATCTCATGCGCTGTAACCGGTTCCACCCATTTGAGATTAGACACTCAGGCATCACATATTCGGGGTCCTAAACACTAGAGTCTGACAGCTTGGTGGTGAGAAGTGGTGCCGGAGGGGTGTCATCAGGCTTTGTTGATGTGATTGCATTGCTGGACCTGGGATCAAAGTTGGCCAGTGTCAAACCAAATATCTATGTTCAGACCGCTGTCTTTTAGGTTAAGCATCTTCAGGTACTTGAGCTCCATGTCATTTGGTTGCGATATTTGAGAGGGCACTTTAAAACCATCACCAATGGATCTTACAACTGATTCCAACCCTGTGTGAAATGTCGACCGAGTGGGTTTTCTGTATTGTAGTTTGGGAAGGTGCATCTACGTAGATTCCTCCTTTCATGCATCTCTCGCCCACATCGTTCCCCTTGCATGGACTTTTTGCATGCAACGCTCAGAATGTGTAGTTTCCAAGCTGTTGTGTTCCCTTCACCCAGGAGTTTGTGGCATTTTAGATAAGACCATTTGACACTGGCATTCCATGTATACTCCTCTTCCTTCAGCCAATGAAGTTTAAAAAGGGTACCTTTACTTCATTTTGCGAACGATCTTGTACTCTATGGTTGTTGTTTTTTTACTAATCATTTCACAGGGACATCTGGCAAAGAGGTCTGGGGGGCTTTGAAAGCGAATGCTTGGTTTCCAGCTTTGTAGCATTTTCAGTTACCCAATAAAGGGTATCAAAACCTGCACCTTTTGGGATTTTAAAACTGGACTAAAAAGGCATTTAATATTTTTTTTGCAGCTTGCAAATTTACATTCCCCTTTCTGCCAGATTTGTATGTTCTACTCGGGACTGCAGACAGCTTTGCAAAGCACAAGAATTGTATTCCCGATTTTTTTCAAGATCGATGTAAAACGTTTTCATTGCCAATTAGTTTTATTTTAAAGAAATTGACGCAAGCAAGTACACTTTAACTCTAAATCAAGATTCCCACTTCCCTCCACTTAGTAATTCCTGCAAATTAAAAAGATAACTTTTTACCTTAAAAGTTACTCTTAAGATCAGGGAATGATAGCAACCAAGGGAGAGACCTCGCCTAAGCAGGGTGAGACGCATGAGGTATGAACTACCAGTATTAGCCTGTATTCCACATCATCCTTTGCCGCTTCCCTGGGTCTGCTTGTTGTTTCTTTGCCACACCACATATTTCCACCTCAACCACCTTCACATCCTCCAAAATCCTTGCTCATCCCTCCAGAACAATTACATTCCCAGAAAACTTCCCTAGTCGGTGCTGCCTCCACTCCGCTGGGCCATCGATGCTAGACATCAAATCTAGATATGGGAGGCCAGTTTAAGTTTGTATTTTTAAAGCAAGAGAAAAAAAATAATTAACACACGAAATGCATGCCCAGTTTTCCCTTTAAAAAACGTGTTTGTGTGGACACTCACAGGCGAAAGCCCTGGGCTGCAAATGGCTTGAAGCAATTCCTTGGGGAGTACAGGCGTGGACCCCCCCCCCCACGAGCATCCTCCGACCCCCACACACAAAAAAAATACAGCCTTGAAAAGGCCCCAAACAAAACAAATTCCAGCTATCAGTTATTGGAAAAACAGAATATGAAATCACAAAGTAAATGACAAAAGCCTGAATGGAATGATATAGGTTATTTAAAAAACGCTTAATACCCAGAGGTTTCTAAGCGTGGGCCCGGGGATCGAACCTGTGGTGCTCTGTGTGTGTCGTATTGCGTCGAAGGAGAGCACGTTGCCCCTGAGCTATCCTCCCTGGAACAAGATTGTGTTCACACTTACTCAACGACTAACCATAGGGTGGAAAATACCGATTAAATTTCGAAACGAGTGCTACACACTGAACTTTTTAGACATTATCAATTCAACACAGGCATTTTCTCAGCATTTGTATCTAGCAGCATATACTGAGTGCTCAACAGTGACAGCATTACCAATCTCTATCTCAATTACATATTGTAAAAGGACTAATTATCTTTAGATTTGGTGGTTATAATCCCAAATTCTCTTTAGGTCGCTTTTTGTTGATTGCACCATTTCAATTATCAGAACTAGTAGGCCTGTGATGTGGGCTAAGCCAACTCATCATATACCAACAGGTATCCCAGTCAGTAGCATTGTAATCCAACTTGCAATCAGCTTTAGGCATTTCAGACACATCAATAAAATACAACTTAGAAGTCACCGATTTTGCCAATTTTCGTTTATGTCAGATCTTGTGACTGTAGGACAAAAACTAGGCACCAAGACACGGCATGGCCCCAGTTCACATCCTGGATTTGCCATAGTCACTGCAGGATCAAAAACTCCATTTTATTTGTGACAATAGCCCAGTTACAATACAAAGTCCTATGTTTGTAGAACGTAGATGGACGCTTCGTTCAGGCACATCCATTATCTCATCCGTTTGATATATTGTGCCTGTTGGAGTAATCACTCGCATTCTCCGTTTAGGGAGTTGTGTAAATAACAGATTTATTAGTTGGCTTTCAAGTCAAACATACAGCATTCTGCCTTCAACCCAGTCCCTGCTAACTGACCCGACTAGCTCCCTTTAAACGACATAGACCACATGACCATCAAAACATTGAGAATATCTTGACAAGACCTTCTGGCACTTCTATCCTGCCTCTCGCCTTAGACAAATGGCTTATTCATACAAACACCTCAGTACGTCTTAGCCATCTATGCTAGGCAATGACATTTACAATGCACTTCCGGTTTCACCCCTTCAGAAGGTTGGTGTAGGTGATCCACCCACATGACAAAATCTTTTTTTTCTGAACAGCTCCCTGTCAAATCCGGCATGTGCTGGGATGATCCATTGGCCTTAGTCCTACCGCCTTGTCCCAGTTACCTCGGATGGTAAAATGGCTCATTGTCAGCAGTTTCTGGCACACTTGCAGATCATAACAAACAAGCATTGTTCACAGTCGATAGGGGAAAAAGGTAGCCTTTAAAGGCCTGCTTAAAGAAAGAAAATGGGGACTTGGTCTGAAATAGGAGAGGGCAGTAAAAACTTTCCACAAGATAACCCTGAAAATAAAAAACAAAAGTCCTCCTGTCCTTATCCGGTTCTCATAATTTTTGGATTAGGTGTTCAAGATGGTAAAAGACTGGGTAAGGGATATTATTGCAAAATGACAGAAGTGAGAAGAAATATGCAGAAGCCAAGGCAAAGCCAAACCCCAGGGTCCCCTCTCCAACTCTCCCTGCTGGCTTCAATCGCTGCATGAAGAACTTCACACCAACATGTGCCTTGCTGTGTAGGACCACCGGAAAGCCTGCACCTACAACCAAGCAAGAAGAAAGATTTGGGTCACTGAGGAGCCAGGAATGAGACTCAGACGCAAGGGAGTTATGGCTTTGTCACAGAATTTCTAAAATAAAAAAGGGGGTGGGGAAAAGACTGTCCCTGCTCCAAGACGAGTTTCCCTACCTAAAACCAAAACAAAGTGTCTGTCGATGACCAAAGTACTACTCGGGCCCTCATATTCTAACAAAATTAACTCCAAGGTAAAAAGAATGTTTGGCCTCGGGTGGTTTATAAATGTCCAAAAAGGAAATGCAGAACTCAAACACAAAAAGGTTCCTTAAGGATATAGTTCCTTATTCTAGAGGGTGGTTCTCTTGCCTGGATTTCTCTTCACTCTTCTTTATATTCAAGAATATCAGTTCCTTAACTTTCTCTTGATACACAGCACAGCTGATATAAAAAACAAATTGGCTGATATCGGTCTGTTGCTAGGATACCTGGTGTACTCTGCTACAAGGTTTCTTCCATCCAATTCAATATATTTCCAGTCTTTTGATAGTCATGATGTATCCTGATCAGGACTTCCTTGAATACTGTAGAATATACATTGTTCAACTTGATGATGCCTAATGGGCTTTCCTGCCAGGGCTTACTCACACAAATAGGCTTTCAACTTGCATCTGCCTGGTATACTCTCCTGCCAGGGCTTTTTTCATGTGGGCTCTGCATACACTTACAATCTTCTCATGTATGTTCTTGCACTATTACTGTAACTGGTATACTTTTAATCCAGGACTTTTATCATAAGCATACTGCATACACTGAGAAACTTCAGTCTCTTATTCTGCTGTGCTTTTAAGAAATGGTAATTTGATGGATCTCTCATATATTCCATTTACGTTTGTAAGGTTTTGGCAAGGCTGCCAAAACGCCACTGTGTCCCCCCCTCTTCCCTCGGGTGGACTCACTGGTCCTTGCAGGTATATGTGGTATCTCTCGCGGCAAGCTGGTGGCGGTCTCACTGGGTTTTGTTCCCCTCTTGCCTCCTCTGCTTCTCGGTCTCCCATGGATTTCAAGCAAGGGCTTTGTGTCCCTCTGGGCTTCGGTGGT
The DNA here is from genome assembly GCF_040938575.1 of Ambystoma mexicanum. Classification (NCBI taxonomy): domain Eukaryota; kingdom Metazoa; phylum Chordata; class Amphibia; order Caudata; family Ambystomatidae; genus Ambystoma; species Ambystoma mexicanum. Next base: position 285,598,934 of record NC_090928.1, read on the forward strand.
GTATCGGCTGCCTTAGAGTACCCGAGAAGGCCCAGAAGCCACCCGCTTGCTTCTGGCATTCTCGCAGCATGCTCCCTCTTGCAGTCCGCTGCCTCCTTCCTAGTCAGCAGGCCAGTCAGCTCCACAGACACTGCTCCAGCCCCACGGTTCCTCGGTCAGCACAGAGAGAAGCAGCGTTCTCCAGCTAGTGTCTTTGAGCCCCTTTTAGCTGGTTTGATGATTTAAAATCTCCCAGAATCAGATTTGTTTCTGTAACTAGAGCGCAGCGTGCACCGCTGGCTTCCAGTAATCTTCATTACTCTGCTCATCTTTTTAGTCACAGTACTTTCGTTTTTAGGGCAATGGTAGTTGGCTTCTGATGTCTTGTTTACAAAGTCTGAAAATAAGTTGTCAGTGATCTTAAAAAGGCAAGTCAGTTCTATGCAGAGTTTGAAAAAAATGTTTCAGGCATCTTGAACGGTAGGTCAGATTCGAAGGACTTTCAGACAGATCCCATGAAAGCATTTCCAGTACCTTTCCTAGGTGGGCAAGGGGGATGAATGACAATATGCCATTAAGGCACAGGGAGTGGCAGGGTTATCCTCAAAAGAAAAAGGGGGCTACCATGCCTCGCCCGATTGTGTCCTGACAACCTCCCGAGGGCTGCCCTCGCCCTCCCCACCCCCTATGTGATCCTCCCCTACATAGCCACCCCCTGCCCCCACAGGGACAGGATGAGAATCAAGTAGCGGCTGCCATCCCCTGGCCACATGTGCAGAGGCCACCGCCGGCAAAGGAGTGATGGCACCATTGGATTCATAGCCATCGCCCTGAAGTCACCAAAGCCAATAAGGGGAGGAACAAAAACCCTCGTGAGCTATACAAACTGGGACAAATACTCCAGAGACCAGGGAGGACTAGAAACCTGCAGTCCGAGGAAGAGGCTTTGTGCAAGGGCGGCGGCGGAGTCTAAGAATCAGATCTTTTGAGTGGGAGTCCTATTTTCATTTAAATTGCCACCTTCTTGTAACAAATACCAAAACAAATGTTCTAAGACATTGAACTGCAATGTAGCTAGTGTACATCTTGCCTCGGGTGAGCCCTGGGACAGCACTTTTACAGGAAGGGAAATAAAAGTCATCTTGGCCATTCAATCAGGCGCTCTGCTGTATACAAGTTCCTACTGTAGAATTGCTTTGACATTTTGCGACAACTATGTCAACAGGGACATTCTGTGTTAGGTTGGGGTGGGGGGGAGGTAAATTTCTCAACAGCAGTACCCCCCCCCTCTCTCCCATTTGAAGTAATGAGGACATTGTCTGCCAACAGCTGACTGTTTCCAAGAAAAAAGGGGGGTGTGAGAGGGGTCTGGTTTTCAGTGAAGAGAAAGTAAGGTGAGAAAGGCATGCATCTTGCCCCCTCATTACTTAACCACTACATAAAAAGGGCTGACCAAGTCTTTATTTAAGTAGGTTTTAGTTATGGGGTGGAGGGCAACATCAGTGCCTCACTTTATATCACAGTGCAGTGCTGGCAGATCATGCCACACCATCTCCAGCCAGCAAATGGTGGCTTGGTCACGATTCTGCCAGGAAAGGACAAAGGTCTATAAAACTAAGGTTTTGCTTAAAGCAAAGGCTCCTCACAAGCAGGGTGCTTCAACTGTAAGATCCCTGCATAGTTAATGTATTTGTGATCCGCTTCTCAGCTGTGAGTTGCCGATTAGAATAGGGCTGCAATCTCATTGGCGGAGGTTGCTAAAAAAGGTGACACTAATGTATCGCAGGTTGGGAACACAAATTAGAATTACATTAGGCCAGGGTAGAAGGAAGTGTGGCTGGTTACTTTTGAACCAAGATCTGGGGTATTCACAAGTACATTTTACTTAAAAAGCAGAAAAGGAATTTTTTACTGCTTGCTCCGATATGGACATTTTTACCCAACCCTAGGGTGAGGGCTATGCAACCACCTAACCTAATGGCAGAAAAAAAGAAAAATCGAACAGGAAGGGAAGCCAAACCCTTTTAAAAGAGGGATAATTAAGAGCATTAAGGCTCAACAAGAAGTAAGGAGCTGCTAGAGAAGATCAGTTTGTCCACCGAGTTAAACGAAAACGCTGAACACTGGTATACTTAAAGGAGAGTTCCGGGACTTTTTTTTTTATTGTCCCTACGGGTCGGCCATGTGTTTGTAAGCATAAATCGGTAGATCGTAGGAAACTTTCCTATGGACCTTACCCGACTTTTCGCCCATTATCGCACTCGAAATCAGCCTCCATTTTGTGATAATCCTATCATTCCGCCGCATTGACCTGGCTCACCTGCCTTTGCGGCACTAAATCAAATCCCCCGCCCCTGAAACAGACTTTATCAAAACATTCATATTCCCCGCCTCTATCCGTGACGTGACTGTGCTGCGTAGGCAAACGCGCCCAGGCGTCTTCTACGCGACTCCACACAGAACCCGGAAACCAACACAGATCAGCTCACAACACAGCGCGCCACAATTCGGAATATGAAACTGTACTTTGAAATCAAACCGCAAGATTGTAAATGTGGTAAAGTACATTTATTGGACATCAAATGTTTTGAGAATATTCAGCGATTTGCATTTTTATTTGCTCATGTTCCAAAAAGTTCGTATTGAGGAACGCGATGGTCCTTTCCTGTACACAGGGTCTTAGAGCATCTCACAATACAGCACCACAATTCGGAATGTGAAACCGTGGTTTAAAAGCAAACGGCAAGATTGTACATTTGGCAAAGTACGTTTATTGGACATCAAATGTTTAGAGAATATTCAGCGATTTGCATTTTTATTTGCTCTCGATCCAAATTAGTTCGTCTTGAGGGAAGCGATGTTCGTGTGCAGTACACAGGGTGTTGGTTTACGATAAAAATAAGCTCTTCGGTCGCACTGATAATCGCATGGCTGTTCCAACAACGAGGCACTAGGCCACCACAACGGTAGGTATGTTGCATCTAACCGTTAGTACCGCGTAAGGGCATACTTGTACTTGGCGATCGTCCCATAAAATGGTCAGGGTGGTAACGTTGTTCACGCGGAGAAGCAACTGGCGGCTGTAGAAGCCGTCCGCCGGTGTCTGGTACTCGTGACACAGACAGTAGTGAATGATGTACCTAAAAACATAAAAAATGAAATTAGTCTCACCATCAGATCCTTATTAAAATCATAGCGAGGACAGCGCTACTGGGTGTACACAAGTGTTTAAAGGCGTGGCGAGGCAGGGAGGGGGGGGAGTGGAGTACAAGGTAAGTAGCATAAAATAATAAATAAATAGGGCCAGCTGGTGGCAAGTGCAAGGTAAGTGCAGAACAAGTGCTGGGAAGGGGGGGCTGTAGGATACTGAGACAGTCCCCCAGTGCAGGGGTTGACAGGGAGGCAGTGCAGGTGGAGAGTGGAAGGGCCCAGGACCGAGGTCGCAGACAGTGGACCAGTTGTAGCAGGGGAGAGGGAGAGAGAAAGCAGAAGCAAAGAGGAAGGTTTTGAGGTGCTTCAGTAAAAGCAGATGTTTCTCCTCAAGATAGTGCGCGGTAGAAAACAATATGCCACATAGAACGAACAAGTACAACTGAACCCGTCTTTAAAGCCACTGTATAGTAATGAAATTGCGGTATAAACTCATCAAAAGTTACTTACATTATATTTGCATTTTCCATTGTGTCTCTGTGTAGGGCAGACCCGAAACACCACTCCTTCTTTGCCGACGTTACTTCTTCTAATGAACGTGGCTCATCGTTTCGTTTCTGAAATTTTATTCATTATCTTTTCTTAGTCTTTCAGGATGGTCCCGGCCTGTCAAGGTCAAATCACAATAGAACCTTATATTGGGTCGTGGGCCGTTCCGCCACCCGAGCAAAACATCAAAGCAGCTGACCTTCACTTTGAGCGAGCACACATTTCTAGTTAGCTGCGGTTAGTTTTAGGGACATCTTGTCTGCGTGCCTTTTTTTTTATTGTCCCTATGGGTCGGCCATGTGTTTGTAATACGGAAACATTCTATAATTTTTGTAAAAATGATTTATATTACTGTTTGGTTTAATTGCAATGGGCCTGCAACATGAGGAGACTCGAGAGAACAGAATCAAATTACAATCATTTAAACCGTGATGTGTATTTCTCAATGAGCTCTGCTTTAGGTGGACATGGAACAGAGGCAATGTTGGGTGGCAATGCAGTTGTCCCCTGCATAGGTTCGTTCACCACTCCATGTATGTGCCTATCTAGGACGTCAACGATAAGTTTCTCAATAAACTCATATTGCATATCCTCAAACACTGGTTTGATCACCCATTGTTTACTTCTTTTAGTGAAGGCCTTATTGTAGCGAAGCGTCCCTAAAGTTCCGGTCGTCCTACTTTGTTGACGGCCAACATTATGGTTATGTGCCAAGACCGCTAAAAGAGTCCGATTTATCATGCCCTCCATGCCAAAATGCAATCGTTTTGGCCTGTACTTGAGGCACATATTGTGGAACACCTCCAAATCTCCTGTGTGGCAGAATTCCGTGAGTCCCCTCAAAGCTTTTGTTATAGTTTTATCAAATACAATCTTTTCAATGGCTTTGTGAGTGGGTGATGAAGGAATCAACCACTTCTTCTTCCGTGCCTCCTCTGTGGACAAATGGCCATGTTCACATTTGTGGAAATGTTCATTTGTCGACCATCGATGTACGTTGCTACAGTGCAAAATTACTGACCGCCATTTTTCCAGTAGAATTTCCAACGACCCTTCACATGTTTTTGAGCTCCACCAAAGATGGTTGCTGATTGACTTGGACCACTGTGAAATACCTTGCAATTCCTTTTTTTTACCTGCAGCCGACAATTTTTTATTGATTGATTTTGCAAGATGCCAAACGTCAAATTGGTGATTTATATTTTTGTACTGTTCTCTCATTGTCTTGGCAATTGAAACGTGTCTGTCCGTGGCTATCAGGTCGATCACCATTCCCCGCGATTGTAGTTCTTGCAATGATGCTACAAAGCCAATTTTCTCCATGGCCACTGAGGATGTACTTTGTGACACCTGCACGACCACCGAACTCACAATTTTCTTACTTTCCATGTCCTGAAAGTGGTAGGTGCAGTACTTGGCTGAAAATCCTGGGCTGTCGCACTGTCCATCACCGGCTAGCCTGAAGCGTTTGCCCGCGAATGTACTTTCCATTGACATTTTTTCCATTCTCCAAGCTTCGCTGATGGCTGGAAATAGATAATCGGTTTGGTATTTGTAGAACTGACTTTTCGCAATGAAATGGATTCCCACAAACTGAAAGAAATACTGTAACTTTTTAAAACTTGAACCACTAAAAAGTGCGGCCGCTGCACAAAGTAGATTGCCTGCTGGCAGTTGCCCCAGCATGGGTTGTGCAGACCATGCGAACGGATGATATTGTGTACAGGTGGCATGTATTTTAAGGTTAGTGCCTCGAATTGCACGAGTCACATTAATCAATGGCTCCCCACATACTTCCCCACCAACCCAATGCCCACATTTCATCATCATAATAATATCCATCAAACAGCTATCGAATACAATGAATTTGGCCTCTTTCCTTATACTGTCACTCTGCATCCCAGCTGGTTCGGCCTGTAACGTTGAGGACATGTCACTCGCATGGAAGGTACAATCTCTGATATCGTCTTCCGCTATGCTGAGTGATATTGATGGTGTTTCATTGTCGTCCACTTCATTCTCTTCCATTGCAACATCTGTTCCTTGATGGGAGAAAAAAACAATGTCTTCAACTTTCGCGCGCTCTTATTTTTTGCGGGTGTGGATTCTGTGAATTGATCTCCGACTGCATCCAAACTACCAGGAGGACATTCACTATCAATGGCTGGTGGTGGTATAGCTCCGTTGTCAATCACTTCATATTCTTCCCATTGGCACGATGCATCTCCAGTCTCAAGTCCCTGCCAAAAGGTTTGACAAGCAACATCTCTTGTTCGCTTCACTGTCTGTGTAGATCTAGTTCTTACACCCACTCGCAACTAGAGGACAGATTAGAAAAGGGATGTTCAGTTTAAACACAACTTACAGTATTGAACTATTGACAGTGAAAGACAACATAAAATAGTGAACAGGACACTAACCTTCTTTTGCTTTCTTTTCTTTGAAACTTTCTTGCCTCGAACTTCAACATCTGGACGCTGTTGCTCCGACTCGTGTGTGCATGTCTCCACTTCCTCTCGCGCTGCAACGACTATATTTTCATGATAAGCACATCCATCACTCACTGAGGCTCCATCGACTCCCTGAAACATAGAACTTTCATTAGTATGTATAATAATATTGAAAACACAAAATGTACTTGGGGACCAATACCCATACGTACATCTCAATAGCAAAACACGAATGAACGCATTGTGTAGAACATTCAAACGACAATAGTTCACGCATTGTTGATCTAGTTAGATTGAACTGTCAAGATCCATACCTCGGGCTCCGCATAGACTTCCATTGATGATATTATTGAAGATGACGCTTCAGCAACTCCCTGAAACACAGTAATTGCATTAGTATGGTTTTCTATTTTGTTTAAAAGAACATAAACTTTCTGCAGGCGTCAACGGCTCATCTAAATAGACCTGCACAAATGATCAGTTGTCTAAAATAAATAATGGATATCTAAATATGATTCGATTTGCTCCATCGTTGGAAGTGTCACCACCCAGAGATCTGCATCAACTACTAGGGGTGATGTTCTTGTTGAAGAAGCTCCGTCAGCTCCCTGAAACATAGTACTTGCGTTAATAAAGAAGGAAGTATAGCGGGTGTAATCACGTCATTTGATCTCGCATGATTGATCTGTCAGTATCCATACCTCGAAATGCATAAGAACATCAAGGGACGCTGTAACTGCGGTGCACACTTCTGCAAGCTGTTGCGCCGACCCGTAACTGCATGCTCCCCCTTCTTCTTGGACTAATGCTCCATCGACTCCCTGAAACATAGGACTTTCATTAGTAATGAACACAATATTGAAAAAAGAAGACACATAGGAGGGCGACGACAGAAGGACATACCAATGGCTAAAAACGAAAGAAACATTGTGTGTAACAATCACGCTACAAGAATGCAAGATCTGATGATCTCCATCGATGGAACTGTCCGGAAACGTACCTCGAGCATCTGAGTGACATCTACGGTTGTCGTCAATGCGTTGGACTCCTCAGCATCTCCCTGAAAGACACTACTTGCATTATTTTGGATAACAATAATTATAACTGAAAACAAAGACTAGAGGACGAGTACTGTGGTGTACCATTAGGTAAAATAATTACACGATCAATTAAAACTATTGATTTACATGCCTAAAACAAGTCAGTGTCAGAGTAGCTAAGTAAGATTACCCGATAGGCGCTTGAAGTGGCTGATGACTGCAATAACGACACGGATGGAGAATCTTCCGCCTTCATATTGAGTGGATACATAAATGGGGAAATTATTGTTAGCTAATGCTACACACTACCGCAAGGCCGAGAGACAAATACGTAAACTTGACTCACCAGTGGAGGGATGTGGACGAATAGAGTGGGAATAGCGGTTGAGAGCAATTTTCGCCTCGCTCGCGGTGTTTTCTTCTTTATTAGCAATGATGTGGAGTACATGTCTGGGCTAAAGTGCCTGCTGCAGATGCGGTATCGATCACCCCTCTTGTCCGCAAAGACTTCTAGGACTCTACTTTCTAGCTCAGAGGCTGGATATCCGCAATATCGGACCCATTCTCTTATCTGATCTATTGTCTTAGGGAAAACATGCATTATAGTATCTTCAGATTTGTTATGGGTCTTCGAAGGGCAACCGCCAATGGAACAGGCAGGCATTATGGAAAGTTCTGAAAAGTAAAGATCAACAATTCTCTATGAATACCAATGTGTTAAAACATTAAATGACACATAAAAGGTTCAATGCAAGGTCCGTTTTGGTTCTTGGAACTATACACGTTATTCACATGCGGATAAGTATTTCAATAACTTTCAAAAAATAGAAAAAGTAATTTGACTAAACTCAGAACATGTGACTAGTTCCTTGCATGTACTGTCGTGAACGAAAAGAAAACATGGATGCAATTTGATGACTACTAGCAAATAGATATAAATTAAAAAATTGGACGCAAAATGATTATGGTACATGGACTTACCTTGACGAACAAACAGTTAGATGCAGGGATCAGAGTAGTTTCTTGTCGTAGAACAGGGAGCAGTTCACAGGTTGCAAACTGACGAGTTTGCTCAAAGTGGTCACGGAAGTTCACAGAGACGAAGAGCAGATAACCAGCACCTTCACGGGTTGACTAGCAAAGCGCAAAGAAGTTCTCATTAGAAATATGAAGTGGGTTATAAAGAATTCGAAACAGGGGTGTGTTTGTGAATGAATGACGTGTATATGTCGTGGCATTATGCGGATTGCAGGGGGGCGTCCAGCGTGAGGGGGGGATGCTTGGCAGGAGACACGGGGTCTGGAGGTAGACATGGGAACAACAACCCATGCTCTATAGACCACTTTGAAGTGTACATGGTCTTTGGCACCTCTTGGCCTTTATCGCTCCCTGACAGCTCCACTTGCCAGCAGCGCAAGTACCCCGGTGCGAACTGCCTTTGATAGGGCGGGGGGTGGATCGGGGCGGTGGTCGTGCAGACAAGACACAGGAAGACTTGTGAATGGAGACACACTTATGTGGATTGCAGGGGGGCGTCCATCGTGAGGGGGATGCTTGGCAGGAGACACGGGGTCTGGAGGTAGACATGGGAACAACAACCCATGCTCTATAGACCACTTTGAAGTGTACATGGTCTTTGGCACCTCTTGGCCTTTATCGCTCCCTGACAGCTCCACTTGCCAGCAGCGCAAGTACCCCGGTGCGAACTGCCTTTGATAGGGCGGGGGGTGGATCGGGGCGGTGGTCGTGCAGACAAGACACAGGAAGACTTGTGAATGGAGACACACTTATGTGGATTGCAGGGGGGCGTCCATCGTGAGGGGGATGCTTGGCAGGAGACACGGGGTCTGGAGGTAGACATGGGAACAACAACCCATGCTCTATAGACCACTTTGAAGTGTACATGGTCTTTGGCACCTCTTGGCCTTTATCGCTCCCTGACAGCTCCACTTGCCAGCAGCGCAAGTACCCCGGTGCGAACTGCCTTTGATAGGGCGGGGGGTGGATCGGGGCGGTGGTCGTGCAGACAAGACCCGTTTGCCGCAGGGCCTCACCAAGGAGAGGCCATCTAACTGAATGTAAGAGGATGGCTGCAGGATCTACTACATGGAAGGCAGGGGGGTGAGTTTATAAATACCTCACCCTCCCAGGAGAATATATGGGGGTCATCTCTGTACCCGGTGCCCAAAAAGAGGATTTATTATGATCAACCATATTTATTATTTACCCATAACCATGTTTTGTATCAATAAAATCCAACAGCTTTTTATTGCCAACGCTTGATGCCAACCCACAAAAGAATATATGTATGACTGCTGCATATATGGGTTCAACGGTTATGTGGATTGAAGGTGTGCGGCCAGCGTGAGGGAGGATGCTGGCCGGAGACATGTGGTGTGACAAGACAAGGCACTGGAAGGCTATTCAACGGAGACACACTAGATTCATTTAAAAAATCAAAACAACCATTGTTAAAATATATGTTGTGCTTTATTTTAGATTTTAATTAAACATAAATAATAAACATTACACATTGTAAAGTTGAGGTTGCAGCACATCGAGGGAAAATCCGCGGTATTGTCCACTGTCACTGGGGAAATGTTGTCTAATGGCAAGTACCGCACAGGCAGGTATTACTCTCCGAACGCGGTGTCCGAGCCTCCCGTGAAGCCACCAAGTGAAGCAACGATAGGCCACCAGCCTGTACCACCTGTGAAAAAAAAGATGCAAACTGTATTAAACTGACCAAACTTTCTTATCAATGTCGATTCAGGTAAAACATGTCATTTTTCTTAGAAAAAAATTATATCTAGAAAATGCACTATATGGAACCAATTTACATGCGTTCGAATGATATGTAAATGTAATTTTATATGTGGGAGACGACCATGAAATAGTGGTGGCATCACTGACATCACAAACAGAGTATACTTACTCGTTACTCGGATTACGCGGACGAACAGTGCCACGAAGTTCGTGCATAAGCACCATCATCATCCTCAACACTGTCCGTGAGAGGCAGGCTTCCCTGAACTCTGGCAGCTCGGTGATGCATTGCGGACTTTGCTCGCCTTCCTGCAGACTTTGCTCGCTTTCCGAAATGTAGGCCAAGCACCCGGAATTTTCACGGCAGCAGCAGTTCTCCTCCTCAGTTGGCATTAGCTCGCACCGATTGCACGTGCACCAGGTGGAGACGCCGTCCATGCGACATGGTCCAGGCTCTTCATCCGTTGACTGGTCCTCCCAACTGCCGTCCGAATCCCCATCGTTTTCGCGTGCTTGCCTTTCCAGTAGTTCCTCCTCGGTGTACTCGGGCTCGTACATATACGGCATTATTGTGGCCATTGTGCGGTAAAGATAGTAAAATAATTTACAGAGATGGTACAGGTGTTCACACGGGCTACAAGCGGCGAAGGTAGCTGACCAGAGCACTGAAACGAGTCACAGAATACTCAAAGTAACACAGAGAGAGGAATGGAATCGAAAATATGCTGCTGTGTGTTGTGAAACGGTGTGTTTATACTTATTGGGGAAAGAGGCGTCCTGCCATTTCCATGGCAACACGTCAATAGCTGAGGCGCAGCGATTGTTGACACGAGACGTGCTTGAAATGGGCAGTACGCGTCTGCTGATGTCAGGCTCAGGGGCGGGGGATTTGATTTAGTGCCGCAAAGGCAGGTGAGCCAGGTCGATGCGGCGGAATGATAGGATTATCACAAAATGGAGGCTGATTTCGAGTGCGATAATGGGCGAAAAGTCGGGTAAGGTCCATAGGAAAGTTTCCTACGATCTACCGATTTATGCTTACAAACACATGGCCGACCCGTAGGGACAATAAAAAAAAAGTCCCGGAACTATCCTTTAAAAATGCATAATTGATTAAAGTAACATACAAAATACCAGGTTACAATAGGTACTTTATGAATACATATTACAAGATGGGCCTAGCGTGTACATATTAAAAACAGTAAATGTCAATTAAAGGCACTTCCCACCTGTCACAAAGAACAGAGCTAAGAACAGAGCTAACCGCAATCACTCTCAGTAGTAGCAAAGACCGACATCTTTATCGTCTTGCATGAAAATCCTTCCTCTAACAAACAATCCTGCAACAACCTGACCAACCCTTACTTCAAGCTAAACTATTCAACATTCTGATTAACGACTTAATAAAATGTTTTTTTTTCAAAGTCAATGACAATGACTTTTCCCTACGTTCCTATCTTTTATTGTTCGAAAAGGTGTACACATTAATTGTACTTGAAAATAATTGTACTATCAGTACTTTACTCACAGGGGTACTTTTTTAAAACATACCAATGCATTGCATTTAAAAAAAGATGGGGCATGCAATTATTGGATTCATTCAAAAAAACTATTTCTGTATCCGTTACACGCATGGTACGGCCTTGTGGACTACCAAGCGTTTACATGGTGGATTCATGAAAGACTGATTCTGCGTTGAACGAGTAATACCTGCCTGTGTAGTTCAAGCCATTCGTGAAGGATTCCCTAGTGACTGACAATACAATGGATTTATATACACAGTACCTCAACCACAGCAGTTTAATTTGTACAGGCCATCAACATTTTCTAAAACTAGCATTTTACAAAAAATATTTAACTTTCAATAAAAATATATGGGGGCGTGGCTTGGAAGCCATGTGAAAAGACGTGCCTGTACGGGGGCTCCCGCTGATCCGTACATTATCCGACTGATACCGCGCAAGGACCGCTGCGATTTGGTGAAGATTGGGATGACTGTGTACATGAAGTTCGGCTGTACGCGAGGATACATTTTTACACGGGTTTGCATTGCGTACGTGTACTTAGGAGCCGAGTGAAGCGCTGGTGGCGAGACCTCGACGGACGACAAAATGGCCGCCGCCGCTTGATGAGGGGACAAAGGAGCGGTGGACCGGGATCACAGCATACGTGCGCCCTCTCGGCGTTACGAAGGGGGCAGCGCGACCCGGCCCATCTGGGGGGAGTGCCAGACAACAGCGGTGCCTGAGATTGTTGGGCGAGCTGGGACTCTCAAACTGAGTTGTGGTGTATGGGCATAGTGCCTACCTGCCTTGGACCGGAGCGCGGCCAGAAGGACGCTCCTGACTGGAGGTATGTCGAACAAGCTTCTGAGAGCGAAGAATAAACAGCCCACGCTCGAAGAATACGCCACGACGCCGCCTGGCCCGGAAGGAGCCAGGAGCAAGGATAAGGCTCAGACCAAGGAGATGGCCGCCGGAGGTGCGAACCAGGAGGTCCTCGCTGCGATCGCGGACCTGAAGGCGACGTGGGAGACCAAGCTCCAACTTGCTGTGGCCGAATTGAAAACTGCGATGGAACTACAGGTTGGGGCGGTGCAGGAGGACGTGAACCTCCTGAGGCAGGATGTGCGAGCCCTGGCTGAGCGCACGGAAACTTTGGAAAAGGAGATGGGCCCCACTGTGGCGGACTGCACCGCACATAAGCGTGATATCCATGCCCTGGTGCAGCGGGTGGGCAACTTGGAAAGTAGGGCTGAAGAGGCGGAAGGACGTGCCCAGAGAAACAACGTTCACATCGTGGGCCTGCCGGAGGGGGCTGAAGGGCAGAATCCCACGGAGTTTATTGAGAACTTGCTGCTGCAGGAGATCACTGGGGGAGCCCTGTCGCAGGGGTTTGCGGTGGAGAGGGCGCACATGGCCTTGATCAGGAGACCACCGCCGGGGAACCCGCCTAGGCCTGTGATCGCCAAGATCCTCAATTATCGGGATCGGGAAAGGATCCTCGAACACTTTCGTAAGGGGGGCACCATACGGCGAGGAGAGGCGACCATTACTGCTTACCCCGATTACACCTTGCAAGTGCAGCGCAGTCGCATGAACTTTGGGGCGGTTAAGAGGCGATTGCGGGCAGCTGGGTACAAGTATATGTTGCTCTACCCGGCCAGACTGAAGGTTTTCTTCAAGACTAAGATGCTGTTCTTTGACACTCCGGAGGAGGCCATGGAGTGGCTCGATGCACAAAACTGTCCTCAGGAGCCAGATGAGCGGACGGCGGATGGAACGGGAAGAGATAAGTGACGCTGCGGGCCCGGTTGGGCTATGAACATTGGGACTGGAATATAGTCTTTGTGACTTTGTTATGGAAGTGTATGCGTTAGGAGTTTGGAACATGGTCCGTGTGCGCGGATACGGATGCGAGGGAGAGGAGCCTCCAGGGGCTGTTCTTTGTACCCCAGTTTGAGTTTAGGTTAGTCACGGTGTGTGGGGTGACACCCTGTCGGGTTCTCTACTTGGGTTCCAGAGAGAACCGAACACGGGGATGCCTGAGATCCAGGGATGGAGCTGGGCAGTTGGTTGGGTTAGGGGGGGTCGGGTGTGTTAGTTTTTATATGAGCCTGGGAGAGAAACTGGAAATGGGGGTCTTTGAGGTGGGGGGAGGGGAGCAGACCTGGGAGGGAGGAGGGAGCTACTGATAAATCATGGGGGACCTTAGGATACTAACGTGGAACGTTAGAGGGCTTAACAGCTACCTTAAGCGTAACAAGGTCATGTTGTACCTAAAAAGGCAAAAGATAGATGTCGCCTTGTTACAGGAGACGCATCTGACACGGGATAAACTGGAACTGGTGGGGAGGAAGTGGAGAGGGACAGTAGTGGGATCTACATATTCTGCCTATGCTAGAGGTGTGCTGGTTTGGGTTGCACCACATGTCTCGTTTAAGCTACTTGGGGAGGTTGTGGAGTCTGATGGGAGGCTGGTCATGGTAAGGGGGCTTGTAGAAAATAAAGTAGTGTGTATTATAAATACTTATGCTCCCAACCGGGATACGGCGACATACTTTAGGACGCTGATCACTAGACTTGGTGAAGGGATGGGGGGTCCGGTGATTTGGGGTGGGGACTTTAATTGTGTACTAAACCCCAGGGAGGACAGGTCGGATGACAGGGTGGTCAGGCCCAGCCCGGCGGCTAGGGTACTGCAGACGCTGCTGGTAGACCTTGGCCTGGCAGACGTGTGGAGGACGAGACACCCTGGCGTGAGGCAATATTCGCATTATTCGGCCCCGCACCAGCTACACACAAGGCTGGATTACTTTTTCGCCACTCCGGACGTTGTCGCGGAGTGTGACCAGATAGACTACAGGGCGAGAGTCCTTTCGGACCACTCGCCCCTGGTCATGCGATGGCAGCTTTGTCCCCCACGTGCGCGAATTCCAACATGGCGCCTTAGGGCGGAAGCGCTCAAGGATCCAGTCTTCAGGGAGGAGATAGTTGCTTACTTTGAGGCGAATACAGGTAGTGTCAAGTCGGCTGGTACTTTGTGGGAGGCCTTTAAGGTTGTAATGAGGGGGGTTGCCATTGCGAAGTCCAAGGGATTAATGGGTGGAGTCCTGGCTGATCTGCGTAAGGCCGAGATGGAGTTGGAGAAAGAGCTGGGGGAGGGTGGGATTGATACGGAGGCGGTCACTAATCTGCAGCAGAGGTGCGCAGAACACTGGGACAGGCTCTGTAATCTGAATTACAGGAAGTACATTGAGAGGTTGCATGCGGGGGGGGACAAGACGGGCAGGCTTCTTGCTTGGCTGTATAAGAGCGAGACCCCGAGATCCCCGATCCGATCAGTTATCACTGAAAAGGGCGTGGAGGAGGACACCCAGGAAGGGGTGAATGGGGCATTCGCGGAATATTATCAAGCATTATATGAGGATCGAGAAGGGGGAAGCCGGGAGGAGATAGAGGTAGTACTTGAAGACATAGGCCTGCCCAGGATAAGTGACGAAGAGCGAGAGGAGATGGATGCTCCGATCACTCTGGAGGAGCTGCAGGAGATTGTGCGGCAGCTACCCACTTGCAAGGCCCCAGGAGCGGATGGGTTCCCCAGTGAATTTTATAAAGTGTATGGAGAGGAGGTGCTCCCGCCCATGCTGGAGATGCTTAATGAAGCGTTCGAGGTGGGGCGGCTGCCGGAATCGCTCAGGGAGGCGATTATAGTACCGCTCCCCAAACCCAATAAACCGGGACATGATTGTGGCTCCTACCGGCCCCTGTCGATGCTGAACCAGGACAGCAAGATCCTAACAGCTGTCCTGGCGGCCAGAATGCGGAGGGTGATAGGCAAGCTGATCCATCCTGACCAGACGGGTCCCGAATCGGATTACTACTCAGAATCATAGACGCCTTCACAGGGTGGTTGAATGGGGGTGCAATGAGGACAGCGAAATGGCGATAGTGGCGTTGGACGCGGTTAAAGCGTTCGACTCTGTTCGATGGCCGTGGCTGCTGGCGGCTTTGGGGCAGTTTGGACTGGGACCAGGCTACATGAGGTGGGCCGAGCTATTATATAGTGCGCCTCTGGCTAGGGTCCGTACGGGCGCAGTGGTGTCAGATAGATGGCAGTTAGGCAGAGGCACTAGGCAGGGGTGTCCTTGGTCCCCAATGTTGTACATACTGGCCCTCGAACCCTTAGCAATTTACCTCCGGCAGCAGTATGATCCGGTGGGCATAGAGGTGGGAGGGGAGTGCCATCTTATATCCCTGTATGCAGACGATATGCTGTTATACCTGAAAACATCCGGAAGAGAATTTGCAGTATATCTTGGAGGTATTGGAGAGGTACGCCTGGTTGTCCGGCATAGCGGTCAACCCTCAGAAATCCGCATTATTCCCGCTAGGCAGTTATGTGGGGATACCGGTGGAGAGGTTGCCAGTCCTGCGGATCCCGTGGGCGACGAGCTCCTTCCGGTACCTGGGCATTGACGTGTATCACACGACCGATGAAGAACACGGGCATAATACCGAACTAGCTGTGGGAAAGATTGAGAAGTGCATGAGGTTCTGGGAAAGATTGCCTTTAGCGATGATGGGTCGGGGAGCTATGCTTAAAATGGGGGTGCTGCCCAGGCTCCTGCATTACTTTAATAACATCCCGTATATGATACCTAGGAAGTTTTTTGCTAGGTTACATAGTGTATGTAGGAATTTCCTATGGCACGGCAAGCGCAACAGGGTCGCATTGTGGAAATTGCAGAACTCTTATGAGAAAGGTGGCGTGAAGCTGCCGAACTTTGAGGCCTATTATATGGCGGCGCAACTGCAATATGTGGCCAGGTGGCTCTCGGATGAAGAGACCTCCGAACACAGGCTGCTAGGGAAAGACTGTTCCCCCTTCTATCTGCGGGAGGTGATCTGGGTGACCGGTTCATGGATGAGGGAGCGTCCTAAGATGCTAGCCCTTGGCAGGAACATATGGCGGCGTGCCTGTCGGATGATGGGTGACCCCTGGCCGTGTATGCCACAGTTACCTCTGGTTGCCCTGGCGAAGGAAGACGGGCAGCTGAGAGCTATTCTCCGGACATACTGGGAGTCAGTGGGGTTGATCACTATGGGCGACATCTGGCAGGATGGGACCCTGATGGAGTTTGATGAACTGGAGGCAGGGTCGGGGCTACACAGGGGTCAATATGTGACATATCATAGGGTGGTCCGGAGCACGTGGCCCGAAACTACTTTGGTCGACGAACCGGATGCCACGCTGGAAATAATGTATGACGCATCAGAGGGTGGGCACGAGGTCTCTAGGTTGTACGAGATGTTGATGACAAAGGCTGGGAAGGATTTGGGGCACCCGAGACTGGAATGGGAAGCGGAGATGGGGGCCCCGATGGCGGATGGGATGTGGGAGCGCGCCCTGGGGTACCACAAAAAGGTATCGAGGAACGCCAGGTTTAAGCAGATACAGCTCTATATTACGCACAGGGCATATATGACCCCCCTTAGAATTTCCAAATTTCTGGATAATGGGCGCCAGGCGTGCCCCAAGTGTAACGAAGAGAATGCGGACTTGATACACATGTTTTGGGCGTGCCCAGTGATTGCAACCTACTGGGGTGAAGTGGCGCGGAGGCTGGCAGGGAGGGGTATCACACTTAAGGTGGATTCGGCTTGGGCCTGTCTGCTGGGAGGGTATCCCAGGGCGCGTAAGCTTCGACATGTGGAGAAACTTAAAGATCTGGCCTATGTGCTTGCCAAACGTAGGATAGCCATGGGGTGGAAGAAATGTCATAAGCCGCGAGTGGAGGTCTGGTGGCGAGCTCTCCAAAAATGGGCTGATGCCGAAACGGCAGCGTGGCAGGATGGCAGTATGGCAGGGGAGGAGGAAGAAACAGGCTCTCTCACGGCATGGAAGTTATTGTTAGCTGAGCTGTTTGGTATGGGGTCGGCCTCGGCTGGACTTGAGAGCGATGAGGGCCCCACCGCATGGAACGGACACTGATGGCGGACACTCTACAGGCTCATAGGGGGGAGGGATGGGGATTGCAGTGCCTTATTTTTTGTTTGGTTGGTTTTTGTTGTTTGAGGTGTTTATGTTTCGTTGTAATGTTGTTTGGTTGAGATAAAATAAAAATATATTTAAAAAAAAAAAACTTTCAATAAAAATATATGTATAATAATGTTGCGTTGTATTATGTCAATGTACTATGCATTTCATTTAAAGTTCAGTTTTCCTTTCAAATCTCAAATTTCCAACAACTACATAAAACAAGGCACAAACACTACAGTGAAAATGAAAATATATTAAAAAAAAACAAAAAAAATAAAATTGTACTTGCATTAAGAACAGGCCTCATGAAATCTTTAAAAGCTGCTAGACCTGCAGGTCAAGTAACTCAGTTGATCTACTTGAACCGAGAGAAATGCAATCGACCTATGTTCCAACAGGTGATCTCATCCTGGCAATTCCCACACCAAGATAAAATGGAGCAACTGTAATGCAAAAAGAAGGAAGGAGCGCGAGTGCGGTCTGAAAGTGGGAATGGTCGAAGAGATTAGCATGGTTAGGCACATAACTAAACACCTTCAGAGTGTGTGCCTCCTGATATGCTATTCCTCCCTATATGCCCTGCAATGCAATCGTTTTGGCTCATCGGTGTCGCATGAGACATCGAAGAGCCAAAACAACAACAAAAAATAAAAATACTATAGTATTTCTAGAATGGCGAGTCAGAAGTTAACACATTAAACATTTCCCTTTTGGGTAGTAGCGAATAGTTTAAAAAGCTTACACCCTGCTATAGAAAATACTACAAGTGTAAATTGTATGGGTGAAACTCATGAATAAATCAGAATTTACCTTTAAGGATGCATACCAAGGACTTTTTAAAATGTTGTTAGTCCACATATTTATATGTTAGTTATGCGAGTAATTCATCTATTAAATCATCCATTGACCATGTATTCATTTATGCATTCCACTAGAAATAGGCCATATTTACACGATGGGTTTGCTTAAGCATTATGATTCCGTGATTGTGGATAACCATGCATTTATATGCAATTGTAGGTTTGTCATTTTTATAGCACATTGGATGCTTCTACGCACTAGAGAAAGAATTTGCTATGTCTCTGTCCCATTCTGAATCTGCTTTGCTGTGCGCGGGGGATTGTTGTTGCAGTGTGAATTGTTTTGACAACATTGTTCTTGGCAAAAAATCAGCTATTTTCCGAGACAACCTTGGCTGGAAGAGAGCTGCAAGGAGAGGATGTGCTTTTCGGTTTGAAATAGAAGGTTTTAGCTGAAGGAGAAAGATTGTTTTGGGTTTCGCAAATGAATTGTCTCCATGCTTAGAGCAAAAAGACAATATGCTTTTCCCGTCCTTACGTAGAAATGTCACGGAACTATTTTCATGCACGTAGATAGACATGCCATTTTTCAAGAGAAATGCTATGCTGGCGAAATTTTATGTATTACGCACACTGCCATTTGCGTCACTGAAATGTATAAACAGTAGCTGTCCTGTTAGGCTTTAGGATACTGCAGGGAGATGCTGCCAGTACACTCCACGAGGGGACACTCGCAGGGGTCTCAGGCCCTCTCAGTTTTGCAGGCTGACAGTGGGAGGCATGAGAAGGAGATCGCCATTGATCAGATTAGAGGTGAGTAGAGTCTGATGTGTGAGGGAAGGGTGCCGTCTCATCAGGAGGGTTAGAGAGTGCTGTGTGGGGACAGAGAAATGCTATTTAGGGGTTTTGCTATTTGCTAATGCTAGAGAAAGCATTGCTAGAAGATGCAGTAGGTTCGGCTCAGCTGGTCGGAGGGCATTGCTAGGAGAAGCCAGAGGGGCTGCAGCAGTTGCACTTATGCTTAGAGGAGTGCCGATTTTCTCGCTTACGTAGTAATTTGCTGTGATTAGTGTCATGCAATGCAAGGCATGAATGAAGTGTATTATGTTTCAAATTGAACCGATTACTCCGTTTGTGTTTCTTTGTGTGTCTCTTTCCATGTTCGTTTGTCCCATAGCATAGCAATTTTGCTGTAGTTTCTCAATGCACCTCAGTAAGAGTGCACCATTGTTTTTGTAGTTTCACAATGTCTGGTTCATTCTCTATAGAAACAACACAATGGCACAGTCGTATGGAGCAATACGTTAAAAGGCATTAGCACCCGTTATAAGCCTGGCTGGACAATTCACTATTCTTAAGCTCTGTATTGAAATTAATTTCCACCAGAATGCACACCTCTAGTAAAGCTGCCACCCTTTAGCCCCGCCCCCTCCCCCCCACCGAGCCTAGGTTAACACTTCACCCCCTTATGCTTTCCAAAGAGCCATTCGATTATGCTGGAAATAAAGACTTCATCCTCCGGCCTGGGAAGGACACCATTTGGCTGCAAAGTGTTAAAAGGCCCGTTCAGGTTGGGAGCAGCCAGGCACTCCATGTCTCGCGTCTCACCAATCACACGCAGCTAATGCAGCTCTCCTCGCAAGACACAGTGAGAGCGAGGTATGCCTAAAAAAAAAAAAAAAGTGTGCGAGAAATACAGAGACCACTTTTGTTGCTTAATACGTGCATGAACATGTAGGTTTACCACCGTGTTAATCCAGAACAACAATATGAAGACTGAACATTTGTTGGCTGTCCTATTGGAGAGACAAACAAGGTCTCACTCAGATTCTGGCGATGGTTTAAAAACAGTATAGCAAGAAGATACTGGTTGGTGCGGTACACTGGATTACAAATAAGCCAGAGTAGCAATTCATGCAAATTGAAAGAATTAACTAAACAAATAAAGCACTGTGACCAAAACTTTTTTTTTAAAAATCCCTTACAAATAGCTGAGAGTCACTGGATTGGACAGCACACAGTGAAAATATCACTCTGCAGGTTAAGCGGGCGGGCTAGTATGAGTTTCATTTGCCCTGTACCACCTTGTCCAACAACATATTGGAGAGCTGTATGCAAAGTCCCATGCAAACATACCGTTTCTGGAGGAAACGAGAAAAGCCGAAACATCCGCAACCTAAACTTCCTTCTCCAAGACCTAGAACATTGAAATGCTGGGCACAAAGCACTGCTGCCAGCTAGAGGCTTCTAAAGACTGTACATGCATCATATTTAATAGAAACAATTTTTAAGTCACCAACATCTCCAAGTATACTATTAAGAAATGTAGACTATACCTTCCAAATCAAGAAAAAAAAAAACAGACTTCCATAAATATCTTTTGAAAATCATTCTGACTATATCAATCTAACCAAAGAGTCAGCCCTCATCAATGCACTCATTTATTCAATGCCTTTTAGTTTCCTATTTTCTGGGCCAGCACGTTCAACACAATAAGCAAATGTACAAACCAACGTGTCCTAGTGTCTGACAATTGTTCACCTAGGACCTGTTTCCATGCTCCCCTTAGAAGTCCATGTGCCTGCATTAACATACCTTGGTGTCCTTTGACAAGGTTCCTGGCCTATTGCACTAGTTTCATCCTTACTCAAACCCCCCCTCCCATATCAAAGGCAGTTCTAACCGGGGCCCATGCACTCACGTGGGTTGTGGAGATGGGAACGCACAAGTGCTGAATATCATGTACACCCCAAAGGGTTTTTCGCATTGGGGACCATTGGCCACTCCAGACCCGGTGTCTCCATACTCCCCTTTGAAGACCATGTCCCAGCGTTCCACGTGTGCGACCATTCACTAGGCTCTGGGCTGTTCCACTCGCTTCATCCATATACATCTCTGCCCTTATCAAAGGCAGCTCTCACATGAGCGCAGATGCTCTAAATAGTTGGTTGTAGGTACCTAGACTCTTCATTGGAATTTTATGTCATCAAACCCTCACCGCCATCAATCTTTAATCATACTGACATGTGGCTATGTAACGATAACCCATCATGACTTTAAACATAAAAAACAACCAACTAAATTTAGGGGCAGTCCATTCACACAACAAATTCACATACACAGCCACTTGTCTAAGTTTAAATATTCCTTCAAACTTAGCAAGAAAACAGCTCTGCCATCTACTACGGATATCATCATCACACTACTTGTTATGCTTGTTGCTAAATCGCCTAGTTGATTTTTCCTAATAGAGGTAATTGAACTCTTATTACAGTGTCCTTGTGTACAACTTGCTACTTTCATAGTGCTTAGTACTAATTTCCATCCATTTTTTATGTTCATGTATCTCAATGAATTCACCATTATCAACTTTTCTAAGTATTATTTTCTCTTGAATTACATTACAGAGTATTTTTCTTAACATGTTATGTCATCCTCTTTTCTTGTGGTGGCTCAAAGGATGATGGATGTACCAGTAATAAATTTCTTTGTGTAACAGACCATGGGCTTGTCAGACTAGGTTACAGGGCAGTTACCAAACCGGACAGCACATAGTCATTGCAAGCTTTTTGTTGGTTGATTTAATCATGGTCATACATTATTAATTACATTTCATATTTATTTTTTAGATCTTCCAGACTACAAATTCCTTCATGTATAGTTTTGGGGTGCCCCAATATCAGCCATGTCAAAACTCCAGATACAGTTATACATATTTTCCCAAAGAATCTGTCGTTGCTAAGAAACATGGTTGTTCAATTGTGGCGTTCCAGTATCTGAGATTGACAGAGCCAAGGATGTCTGAGGTTGTGAGGGGCAATTGATTCTGCGACTGCAGCATGCACTTCTCGGAAGATATGTACAAACCATCAAAGGTCACAAAAAACATCACTCCACACTTACTTCCCAATGCTGTTGGAACTGTATTTCAGCACACACCGAGTCACAAAAGTACTGAAACGTGAAAGATTAATGTATGTTCACGTATACATATTTGTGTGTGTATAATTATAGGGCCTGCGGTAGCGGCCCTGTAGTTACATTTAAATCGCTCAACTCCGAAAGAGCACTTTTTGGTCGACTCTCCACCACCCCCAACCTCCACCCTCATGGACGAAACGTCACAAAACGTGCAAAAAAATTATATGGCCCCCTCAGAATGATTTTGTGAAGTTTGGAGTGGTTTCATCCACCGGCGGCAAAGTTCTAGGGTCGGGGTCCCAAAATGTGTGAAAATCCAGACACAGCAAAAATATTTTGCTTGCGACTACAGTCCAAACCGAAGGACGGATTTTCACCAAATTTCCGCCAGGAGCGGCTTGATCCCAAAACCGTGCTTTTTGTAAATTTGGTGTAAATCCGGCCAGTAGTTTTTATTTTAAAAACGCCTCTGGACCAATCTGTAACGCTCACCTGGTATCCACAGGGACGTCACTCAGCCTGTTCTGACCGCTTACGACCTTGAACCCTTCCCTGGAGTCTACTTGACTGGAGACTGGGCCTGAAACACAGGATTGGTAGAGTTTAACTCCCTATTGTCTGTGTGCTTGAACCCCTTCTTCCCAGGGGTCCAACCCTTCCCTTTGATCTACAGCTCACCTTGTTTTCTTGGAAAGTGTGCTCTCCATCCTGCTTTCAGCGCAGGGGCACGTTGATTGATGCAGGATCATTGCTACCTAGTTACCCGTCAGACTTTTGCCAATGAAGTAAGTATAATGAGTCTTTTGAACAGTTCTCTAACTTTGTTCCTTTCCTTCCTCAGATGATGGCCGGCGTCCGGGGATGGCGACGTGCTGCTGAGATGAGTAGCGCTGAAGGCGAGTGAGAGCGCGATGCGTCCCTTTCGTATTTGTATTGAACCGAGTTCTTTTTCTGTGTCTTTTAGGTGCCGCAACGTTTTCAGCATGGATGCCGGTTAAGAAGAAGTAATGCAGTGAGTAAGTGTGGTATGCGGCGCCTCTAGATGTTTCCACGCTAACCTCGAGTGTCTTTTCCGTCTTGCAGATGGATGAGAAGTTCCGGAGACGGAGTTCCTCCAAAGCGGCCGGGATTCAGGAAAGCATTTGAAGCTTGTACAGTCTTTAAAAATAAAAAAAGATTTGCTGAATGTTTACTAATGCCTTTTTTCTGTTCTTTTCCCTAGGAAGCGGCGTGCCGGGATGGGAATGACACCGCCGAAGATGCCCGCAGAAGAGAAGAAGCGATGAATGATGGTAAGAAGCGCCGCAAGGTAAGGCTGTTCCTAACGGTGTTCTTGTTCTTGCAGGAGCTGAGCGCAGAAGAAAGATGCAGGCCTACTGGAGACCGATCCGAACACAGCGAGTGTCACGCTGCAGGTGCAGAAAACACAAAGTATGTTTCTCAGCCTGGGTGTGGTTTAAATAGCCTCTGGGTATCCTAGGTGTCTCTGGGCTGAACCACACCCAAAAGACTAGACTGCACATGCAGTTCTGGGAACCAAAATATGTGGGGCATCCATCGTGTCCCCATCAATGCACTACAAGTCCAATCCCCAATGTTATCCTATGGGAGTGAGGGAGTCTGGTGCCACAAGCTCCAAGTCTGACTCCAAGTGGGTCTTTGGAGGGATGGAGAGGCCCTTGAGGGCCATGTAGGCGATTGTGGCCTGGCTCCAGCCTGACATCTTGGAGGGCTGGGGACATGAGGGGCAGGATTCATGACAAAATCAGAGCAGCTTGATGCTCATGGACATCATAAGCACCCGATGATTGGTCAGTAAAAAAAAATAAAAAAATAAAAAAATGTGAGGGGCGCCAAAACCTTTGTAACGGACACCATGATGGATTTGCGGGCATCATAGTAAAAACATAAAATAAAACACAACATTGCACAAATGAAACCATCTCTGGGGAGGGGAGCGGTGAGGAGGATGGCAAAGCAGTTTTTGGATGGCTTATATGGCACCACTCAATGAAACTGCATGAAATTTTACAATATAATTTTAGACCTGACCCTGAATGGTTATGCAATGTCGGTGCAGTTTCACCAAGAGGGGGAAAAATTAGAGGGGGGTCCCAAATTATTTGAAAGACATATAGCTGGTGCTGTTTGACAAATCTGCACAAAAGTCCACAAAAAGATTTTAGACGCGTTTTAAATGCTTTTTTTGGCAAAGTTTGGTGGGGTTTTATAAAGAGGGGAGGCAAGATTAGAGGGGAGTCTCAACATTTTTAGATGGCTTACAATTGATGCTGTTTGACAAATCTGCAGAAAGGTTTTCAGAAGGATTGTAGACCCAACGTTGAATGTTTGTGCAAGGTCTGAATGGATTCTGTCAAGTGGGGGCATTATATGACTTTGTATGGACATGGACATTTTACAAAAAATAAACCAGACGGATTTGGAGCAAACTCGTGCAAGTAGCATTGGCAAGGACCCAAAAGCATGGTTTTGCAAAGGTGTCTGTGTTTTATGTGTTGGGGAAGAAAAAAATAAAATTAAAAATAAAAAAAAAAAATAGACTTGCAGCTACAGCCTGAATTGCTGGACTGGATTACAACAAATCTGCACAATGAACATCAGCAAGGACCTGAAAGCATGCTTTAGAAAAAATAAAACACAGGACAGGTTTGCAAAAGTGTTAAAAAAGGAGTGATATAAAACTTTGCTGCCTGGACAGTGGGCCAGGTCCTCGGCAAGGACACAAGTCTACTCTGATTTGCCTACTGGGGAATGTGGCAGGGCCATTCTCCCATGGATTGTGGAGACTGGCCATAGCTGCAAGCCATGAGCACTGGCCATTGGTGACATTATGAGGGCATTGTGGACAGTGAACTAGGATGCAGGGTAGGTGCAGTGGATAACACGGGGAGGTGGAAGGGGGGTTGGTGAGGCTGGGGTCATGGTCGAGCCTTATGCCCTAGGCGATTCCTCCATGTCTTGCATCAACAGCATGCGCTGCTGACAAAGATACACATCAGTATGCATTGCCAAAATAGGTCTCTTAAAACGGCAGTGTGTCCCACCTGAGGCGCAATTGGCTGCTGATGCGAGGAGGGAGCCAGCACCGGAAAGTGTACAGGCAGCTGGGGCGCAATATGGAGAGCCGCACAGCTGAGGAGCCAGGGTGGGGATCGCATCATGCAAGGCATGGTGTTCTCACACGGCAAGAAGCGTGTGGCGGGGGCACAGCATCTCTGCCGTGCCAGCGGCAAATCAGACCGAATAAGGACCGGAAGGAGTCCCTACCCCAGGCGAGTGGAAACGAGTATGCATGCAGATGCAGTCACAACCCTAGACCCATTGAATGGCAACAAAGATACAGAGGGCTGCCCAGAAGCTTGCAACGGCAGGAGAACACACAGAGGGACACGGTAGTGGACCCCAGAAGAAGTCGGAAAAGCAGCCTGTACATTGCACGGCAGAAACAGGAGATAAAACGCCAGACAGCCACACTGCAGCCCAATGCCGCCACCGACACTGCTGAAGGAGAGAATACTCAAGCAGCTCACTGGTCCGATAAGTGGTCGCGGCCACAAACACTGAAGCGAAAACGGAGATACGGAAAGCGCAATTTGTTTATTTATTGTGATATAGTTTAAATTATAAACTTTACACAAAACATAAAAAAAATAACACATTAATACAACATAATCCAAATATATACAAAAAGTCATATCAAAAATAAAACATAAAAATTTAAAAACCCATCTTCATAAATCAGATAAACACACAAATCTATACAATATTAAGATGCAATTGCTTAGTCATTTCAAGTGCTTAAAGTGTTATACCCAAACTAACTTCCACCCTCAGCCAGATGGTATACAAGGCTGTCAGCAGACGCATGCTATTGGAATTATTTCAGTGGTGCCAAAAAAGGTGGTCCTTGATATACTCATTATCATGGGCATAACTGTCCAACAGGGGATGGAATGTGCTAGCCATTTCAAGACATTCAGTCAAAAGATGCTTTGCCGTTTCCAGCTGATTTTGAACTTTGCATAAGCGGCATATTCGCAATGTGACATCAATCTTGGCTTTTCTTCCCGTGACCATCATCGTGGGGAGTTGCTCCAATCTGAGTAACAAGATAAACCGTCTAGGTCTGACTGATGGACAGATGTTCAAATATCTCTGGTTTCTTGAACTCGTACAATCTATGTTGCACAAATTTATAACTACTCAGACTCCTCAGATGTTCAAAGTTCTCAATCCAATCCCAGAGCTCAATACGTTTGCACAGAGCCCTTTGAGCTTTTTCTGAATATCCCCCCCCTCCCTAGACTGCCATCCTATTCCATGGTGCAATTTGGACATCTGGTCAATAGTTGGACAGACCGAATTCTCCCTGGCCATTTCCTGATGGACTGCTGTTAATCGTCCGTTACTAGTATCACGAGTCATTAAGTATAGCGAAGCTCGCTTCTTCAGTACTAGTGCCTTTAGAGAGATCAAGCCCAATTGTAGTCTGATTATGGCCATTGGAATGCAATGAGGTAGGCCAAGGATGCAGCGCCAACATCTACCTTCAATCACCTGCAACCACCCTAAATCAATCTCCAGTAGGGCTTCCAGCCCATATATTATGGCCGGAGAAAAAGCTTGGATATACAGCTGCCGGATGCCCCACAGCGTAAAGCCGCACTGTTTAACAGTAAACCTGTAAAACAGGGCAGTCAATTGCGCCGCTCTAATAGTGCGCACTTGTTTACAGGCCACAGTCACCAGTGACTTCAAAATCTATACCCATATATCGATATTGGGGAACATAAGAAATATTCACCAGGCCTACCTTAAGTAGTACACGGGATACTCTCTTGTTAGTGGATCTCATAACCTTTGTTTTCCCTAAATGAATGCTAAGGCCGTTCACCTCAGCATATTCCCAGAGTGCAGCCGCTGATCTACGTATCCCACTAATGGTATAGTCAAAAGTCACCAGATCATCGGCATATGCCAATACAGGCCAGGAGGCTTTACCAATTTTAGGGGAGCAGTTGCTTACGGCAGATAGTGCTTCGGGGATGTCATACACATAAAGATAATAAATTAAAGGTGCTGTGACACAGCCTTGCTTTACTCCCCCATTTTGTATAACATTGGCAGTTGTATGGCCTTCTTGATCTAATTTCAGTTTCACTGAATTATTTTGATGTAGGAGTCTTAGATAGTATATTAGACCTTTCGGACAGCCCATTAAATTCAATTTCCACCACAGGCGGCTTCTGTGAATAGAATCAAAGGCCGCCGAAAAATAAATAATATATAAAAAGGCATATAGTGGCGCAGCCCCTCCTCTTAGAGCTCTAGCTCGTAGGATATCCATAATCATAATGTTATGGGAGGTGGAGTATCCCCGTCTAAACCCACTTTGAAATTTGGACAGTACACCCGAACCCTCTGCCCATAATTGTAGTTCTTTTAGCAAGAGTGAGGCAAATATCTTCCACATGGCATGTAACATTGTGAGCAACCTATAGTTGCTAGGGTCAAGTCCGTTTCCCTTTTTAAACAGGGATTAATATTGCCGTTTGCCATGAACGGGGTATTTTGCCAGATTTAAAGATTCTCAAATAGTATTCTCAGTAGGCTGGCCCAAAACTCGGGGTACGATTTAATAACAATATTGGCCAGTCCATTAGGTCTAGGCGCTCGTGACGATTTTCTCTCTTTAATTTTATTCAGGATAAGTTCGTATGATGTATCAAACGGAGCTACTAATCGGGGACTGTCCAATACTGTTAGTTTATCGTCTTCATCTCTCCGATTTTCCAGAAACTTTATCCAGACTTTGGCTTCGATGGGGTTAATCAATGCCCCATTTTGCGGGCAAGTCGCCTCACCCAGGAGGGACCAGATGTTACGCGTTTTCCCTTCGCATATGGTCTTCAACATTCTTTGCCAGGCCAGTAATGTGTCTGCTCTTCTTTTTGCTTTAATGGCCGCTCTCAGTTTTTGATCCCTCTCACTTTTGCATAGTAGCTCTCCCCAAGGGTCATATCTTTCTTAGCCTTACGGAGCTCAGCTCTGAGAGACCTTTTCATCTCTCTGATCATTTTGTCATAATGCAATCTTTTCCCCTCCGGACTTATCATTGACCCCACTGGTAATGCTGTGTGCTTTTCTGCAAACGCCTGGACCCAGTCCTCTATACAGTCAATTGACAGCTCATTAAAGTTAGGTAGCTTGCTATAATCTCAAAACAGGAGGAGCAAGAAAAAGAAAAATAAGTGGGCACCACAAGGTAGGTACTATTTGTCGTCCTTTGTCCGTATTATGGGTTAAATTTTAACAACAAAATAAATAGACACTTGCAGAAGCAGGCTGTGATGGGTCTGGAGACACCCTGACCCGAAAACAAGTGAGGCAATAGACTAGATGGTGAACCTAGTCACACAACCGCTCTCCGTTTGTACCCGATCTGGGTAATGTAGTTCAAAAAAAGCTGTTCTAAATAGTGCTGGTTTTATTTCTGCTAATCTATGAATTGTTCATAAATCCAAAATAAATTCAAAGACTTCATCTGGTAGTATATGTATTTTTATCGAAGAAATCAAAAGAATGATCACTAATTAAATCTTAGTGAGGACGCAGCTGACATATTTCATTATTCGAGTAGACTTAAGATGCCAATGCATTTCGGAGTGTCAAACTCCTTCATCAGGGCAAGTCTGTACTGTTAGAGGAAGGTAACATCAACAAAAACAAACAAATGTATAGTGGTAGAGCAATGTACAGTAAAATGTAATGATGACATAGTAATCATACAGCACATAAAAGAAAAATAATGATTACATACCCCCAATTGAAACGAAGAATTCAAGTCAAGGTGCAATATGTAAAAAACAGAAAAGGGAAAAGGAAAATCAGTAAAAAAGTATTGTTGCGAACATTAAACTATTGTCATGTGCTTGAAAGGTAAGGGGGATTACCTCGCATGTAGAATTGAGTCAGGCGCGGTAAAAGAAAAGGAAACAATGTCAGGCGTGTGTTTTCACAAAGAACACGATCGGGTGCTGGAGGGAGTCCAGTGTACGATCTGTGAAAGTGAAACCAAATTTAGTGGAGGGAGTTGAAGGCAGAAAGTAGACGGAGTAAAGTGAGCCACACAGTGCCCAGTTACCCGAGTCCAAAGAATGGTGTCAGCGGTGAACGCAGCAAGCGCTTTTTTTGAAGTACATTAGCCAGATCGGGTACAATCGGAGAGCGGTTGTGTGACTAAGATACCCATCTAGTCTATTGCCTAGCTTGCTATAATCTGCCACCCCCAAAGGCCTCAGTTGCAAGGGAAATATTTTTATCCGACCAAGAAATCCTAGCACCCGTTTTATTGGTTTTTACCATACCTATGTTGTTGGGCACGTACTGCTCTCTGGGAATGTTGATCTCACATTTCAAGGCGGCGTGATCGCTCCATTCATTGGAGATCACGGTCATATCCGTAACCTGTTGCTGGATCCTAGGGCATACAAATACATAGTCCAATGTACTATGTGAATTCCCATTTGACCATGTATGGTGCCCAGGATAGTCACTAGTTCTGCCATTAAGCATTTCCATGTCCGAGGACTCAAACAAATATTCCCATGCTCCACCCTCAGGGTCTTTTTTATTATGAGCCATAACTCCCCTATCTTTTAATCTAGGGTTCTGCGTTTTACTCTCATACCCTGACATATGGCAATTAAAATCAACAACAATTATTCCTGTGTCGCTAGATATGAACAGCCAACTAGCCAATAAATCCTGGAGAGAGTCCTGCAATTGTTCGCTTAACTTCGCCCCAGGTGGGTTGTATAAGCTCACCAGCAAAAAAGAGCCCTTAGGATTCCTACAGTCCGGCATGACTGACTGCTATCATATTACTTTCAAGGTTGCAGTCGATCTGTCTCAAACCCAATGTGTTGGCCACTCCTATGGTCGGTCCACCATAGGGCCTCCCTTTTTCGCTGCCGAGTGATATAGCACATAGCCATCCAGTATTAAAGGGCCAATGGCCCAAGTCTCTTGTAAGCAGAAGCTTTATCCAGTAACTTATATTTATCCAGTAACTTTGTTGAGCTCTCCGGAGAGAATAGATGGGCAAGGCCTCAGCAGTTCCAAGATAGTATAGTTAGATAAAATCTCAGGAAGTGCGTCTACTAACCATTTTAGTACTTGTTGGATTTCTGATGCAACAACCTTCTTTCCCTTAGGTAAGCTTGGGTAATCTGCTGTTACCGAAGCACTTACTGCTTCTTCCATTGGACAATTTGGGTCAATTTCGTGAAGATCGGCATCCACTTCAACATCCACTGCTTTTAATTCCTCTTAGTAGTTGCTTAACAATTCAGCTGTAGCTAGGAACTTACAGTGTAGCACAGATACTTTAGAGTTTGGACCGTTCAAGGGCTCAACGAATACAAAGTCATTGTATTTAAGAACCCACAGTTGTGGAACACAATCTAGACTTGTCAGGAATTCTGACCGCGACAGCCATTTGCTGTCCTTGCTATGATATAAATTCTTGATCAGACATACACTGTTTCCACTAGTCTCCCCTTTATTTTCCATGGCGGCATCTACTGTGGTTCCTGGGTTTTCTGGCTCTATAGGAAGTTTTGATGCTTCGTCCATATTGGTGGCCTCACTATTGCACACCTCTTCCAACTCCACACTCTCTAGCTCCTCTTCCGGCTCGTTTTCAGCCACTTGTGCGGGAAGCAGCCAGCTGGCAAGGTATCCCTCCCTGGCTGCCTTCCTTTTCTTAGCTCTTGCTGCTCTTTTTAGTGGGCAATCCCGTCTCGCCCTGCTCTAGCGTCAGGCGTGTCGTAATACTAGCTCTTTTGCCCTTTCCGCCCTTTCTTGCTAGTCTGTTGCTTTCTTGAGAAGAAAGGGTCAGGGCTACCCACGTCCTGTTCGATCTCCAAGTTTTCTTGCTCTTCGGTTTCATTAGCAATATGGATAGCTTCTGATAGATTTGCTTCTACATCTTCTGCTAATGTCAATCTTCCTTTATTTTCCATGGAAAGTGCCTCAGCATTAGCCAGTATTCGCCCAGACATTTTAAGCAGGATCTTGAGCGCAAATTGTAATGATGCTACTGATGCCTGGATTTCCGCTATTTCTGACGCCCCTGGGTAGGGCTTATCCAGGGACTCCATTACAACTTCAGGCAAATCTTCTGTTGAGACCATTGCTAGGTTTGGTGAGATTGACAGCCTGTCTAAACCAGCTCCCACGGTTGTTGGTCCTGGGGCTGTGGTTATCAGTCTGTCTACCTGTATACTGCTAATATTACTTGGCCTTATGTCCGGATGTGGTGTCATACTTTGGATATTTAGACATAAGTCTAGTAACGAGTTGTTGTCGATATCTTCAAAGTTTAGCGATGTTATAGCCTCATTACAATGGGTTGGTATATCTTCAATAGCGGTGGAGTTTATTTCATGGGCTGCTTTCAGTGGAAAAATTTCAGTGATCGCTCCTTGGTTTGCGGGAGACATTTTCCTTGCTTTCTTTTTAGACCTAGTTTTTTCCATTTCACCCTTCTTCTTAGTAAGCGTCCAGCTTGTAGTTATCACCTTACTTTTTCTTAAATTGTATGCAGTTTGATTCCGTTCTTTTCCTGCTTGCATTAGCCCAACAAATTGTTAGTCCCCTTACGTTGAACCAGTTCGATTTCCCAGGTACTTCGCCTTCAGCACGCTGTCAGTCTCAATTGGCAGGATACTGTTCGCAATGCTTATTTTGCCGGTGCCCGTTTTCAGGGCCCATTTCCAATCCACGTCAGGATCAAAGGCACAAGGCCCGCAGTCGCCTGGTAAAGTTGCAGCAACTGTTAATTCCGTACCTATATGGATTTAGTCCTTCTGTTTATTGCAAACCCTCTGCCTGAGTTCTTGGGTAGCTCAATAATCCTTCTCAAGGGAGGCTCAAGATCTCCTCGGCTATCATCAGGGTCTCAGAAAGTTTCAGTTAATAGTATCCCAGTGATCATCAATAAGGTAAGGCAGATATAGGTGGACCCGTCCTAGATGTCTCTTTAGGGTACTCACTTACAACATACACGTTCCGCTACCATACCCACCTCTTGTCACTAAGTATCAAGAGGGTGGAGGGGAGGTAGGGGCTGGCAGCAGGGGAGGAGGGGTAATCGGAGAAATGGGGAGGAATTATAAGAGTCAGATAAGAGGGAAGGTCAGAAGGGAAGGAGGGGGGGGGGGGAACAGTGGGAGGTAGTTACTACTCAGGATATGACCCCACTCAGCTTCAATTCTTCTCCCTGGCTCCCAGGTTATAACTAAATTGCCGCGGCTCCGGTCCTAAGCCCCAGCAGCAAAGCCCAGGAGCCCGGGAGTAGACCCTTACCGCTCCCTTTCAAATCAGCGGCTAACCGCTTCCTCGGCACCAGTTCCCTCGCAGGTCCACAACTTCACAGCGCTCTCTGGATCTTCACCCCGTGGTGCAGACGAGGCCCGAAGCGGCTCCGCCGTCTATCGCTCCTCGCCACAGATCGGTGGGGCTTGAGGAAAGGACCCTGCACAGAGCACGTACCAGCACGCAAGGTACGTAGAACACAGGTGGTCAAGCCGCACTGTGACTCCGATACAGCTGCTTCCGACAACCTCCGAAAGCACAATTTTCTCACAATATGGCACGCTGACACGCCTGCCCAACAGAGGCCTGGTAAGACTGTGCACATGGCTGGAGAGCTAGTGGCTAAAGCACCAGGACAGAATCTCACGCCAGAGGATAAGGACCAGATGGAAGAAGGGCAGTGTACCAGACACATGAAGTGCAAACTGTGACCAGGCAGCCAGAACTGCGAGAGCCACAAAGGGATGACACCTGCAATACATACAGGGACTATAAGAAGGCCGGAAACAAGCCAATAAAAGGGGGGTAAAATAAAAAAAAATAAAAAAAAAAAAAAAAAAAAGAAAAGGGCCAAAAACCAATGCTGACAAGGAGGGGGAGCCACCAGAGTGTGAAAGCGAATGGGCCGCGCTTACGAGAGCCGAGAACACAGACCCAGTGACCGGCATGAAACAGAAGGATGGGAGACTTTAATATAGGGCATGACCAGAGAAACACTGATACACTAACATGACAAGAAATGGTACAAGCAATAGACATTCCCCACTCTGCACAGTGCGTGACTAGCAGTCCTAAAGCAGACTCGAAGAGACAGGGCAGGCCAGCACAACGAGAAGGTAGGACAGCTTGGCCTCTGGCCCTGACCGAAGATATCTGGTGTCGCTGGTATGGCGTCCAAGTTACCCAGGACGAAAGGAAAACAGTCTACGATGGAGGAATTTACAAAAATGCCACAAGCAGCGGAAGGGGCTAGAAACAAAGAAAGGAACAAGCAAACCGATACTGCACCAGCGCGAGACGACCAGCAGATCCTGGAGGCAATTGCGGACCTGAAAGCAGCATGTGAAACCGAGCTTGACGCGGCTGTGGCTGAACTCAAAACGTTGCTGGAATTTAAGATAGACGCAGTACAGGTGGACGTTAATTTGCCGAGACAAGATGCAAGAACAATAGCGGAACGCACAAGCGAGAGAAAGGTGAAAACACGGCCACCTGCACGTCAGACGCCTCAGAAGTCCACACATTGCGCCAGCAAGTGAGCAACCTGGAAAGCAGGGCAGAGGAGGCCGATGGGCGTGCCCGAAGAAATATACGCATTGTAGGGCTCCCAGAGGGGGAAGAGGGATCAGATCCTACGAAATATATTGAGGCCATGTTGCTACAAGAAATTAAGGGGGGGGGGGGCGGCTTACCCAAGGATTTGCAGTGGAGAGAGCACACACAGCTCAGTCAAGGAGGCCACCGTCAGGAGCATCCCTCGCACCCCCCCCCCGCCCACCACCCCCCAGGCCAATCATCGCCAAAATACTGAACTATCGAAATATGGAAATAAACATTGAGCATTTCCGAAAAGGGGGTAAAATACAAAGGGCATCTGCATATATCACAGCGTACCCATATTATATAGTCCTGGTGCAGAAAGGTCAGCTGAACTGTGGAGCAATTAGGAGCAGACTGCGCGAAGTGGGCTATAGATATATGCGGATGTAACCAGCGCAACTTAAGGCATTTCACAGAAAAAGGGCCCCATTTTTTTGAGACTCGAGAGGAAGCAACAGAATGGTTGGAGTCGCAGAACCGTCCGACCGGAGCGAGTGACCAGACGAAGAGCACAGCGGACAAATGATGTTGCGGTTCCGGAGACCAAGGTGCTGTATACAAATGTGACTTGAATATAAGACAGAGCAAATGCAATTGGGGAGATGTAGTGCGCAGTTGAAGGCGGGTGATACAGGCGGGCATAGTGAACAGTAGCAGGAGAGCGGGAGTCACAGAAGACTTGTGCTCGCACCCCATTAGTTTAGTTGGGTTATCGGTAGTGTGGTAACCACCTGCTGAGTTCCTAGTACCGGCAGAAGCCAAGAAAGGACTAAATGTGGGGTAGCCTGAGATCCAGGGATGGAGCTGGGCAACAGTTGGGGACGGGATAGGGGGGGGGGGAAAGAGAGCTGGAGGGTTTGCAAAGGGAGTAGACAGAGGGAAAAGGGGAAAATTGAGGGGTTTGGACAGTTTGGGCAGGGAGCAGGCAGGGAGTTGGGGGTTTTGTTGTGGTATTGATACTCCGGGTACGAGCTTACACCTACACACCACTGCGAGGGAGGGGAAAACAAGGGAGGCGAAGGGCGAGACCAAATACAGATACTATGGGGGACTGATGTCAGGGGACTCAATAGTTATTTGAAGAGGAACAATGTCATGCTATACTTGAAACGACAGAATTGAAGTCGCCCTGTTGCAGGAGACCCACTTAACCAAGGAAAAGCAGGATGTTGTGGGGAGAAAATGGAAAGGTACCACTGTGGGAGCGACATACTCAGCGTACGCCAGGGGGGGGATTATAACATGGATAGGGCCACATATTCCCTTCAAGTTGTTGCAGTCCACCATAGAGGCAGATGGAAGAGCGGTACTGATAAGGGGCCTTGTTGAAAACAGAGATTGGAGTATTAATATATACGCCCCGAACCAGGACACAGTAGGCTATTTCAGGAATTTGTATAGCAAGATTAGCCCATACATGGGGAGTGACTAATTGCACATTTGATCCCGCTGTAAATAGAAAAGATAGTAAGATCTCAAAGCCTGCCCCGGCTGCCAAAGCCTTGCCGACCCTGCAGGGGGAATTTCAATTAATAGACATATGGAGGATGCATCACCCACAGGATAGGCAATACTCCCACCACGCGGCTCCACAAGACCTATAGACACGGCTAGATTACATGTGTGCCACGATGGAGCCGACTGGTGAGCTAGTGCGCTCAGCATATAAAGCTAGATTCCTATCGGACCACTCGCCACTGATCGTGGAGTGGCAGTATTCACCATCCAGGGCACAGATCCCGACATGGAGGCTTAGAGCGGATGCGTTAAGACACAATGTTTAGAGAAGACTTGAAAAAAGATAGAGCGTGGAGTCAGCTGGTAATTTGTAATTTATGGGAAGCATTTAAGCTGGTAGTGCGAGGAGCTGCCACATCTAAAGCTAACGGGCCACAAGGGGAAAATCACTAGAGGTTTGCATGAAGTAGAGAAGAAACTAGAGTAATTTATGCGGAAGGGAGTCTGAGGCTATTAGACAGCTACAGCAGAATTGCAAGGATTACTGGGGGAGGTTGTGTAAGTTGAATTATAAAAAATACATAGAAAGACAGCATGCAGGGGGGAGGGGAAATAAGTTGGGTAGGTTGTTGGCCTGGTTGTACAAAATGTGAGACGCCCAGGCAGGCAATCAAAACAATATGGGCAGCCACTTCACACTTAATGGGAAGTGAACAAGGGTTTTGCAGAGTTCTACCAGCGGTTGTATGAGGACACGGGGGGGGGTGGTGAGACGGAGACGGACATAACAGACACATTGGCCTTCCCAAACTAGAGATATCAGATTGGGGCCCTCCAAGTTCTCCCTATTACCTTAGAAGAGTTGGAGGAAGTAAGGCCCCAGGACGGATGGACTCCCCAGTGAGTTATTAAACTTACCTAGTGGAACTGCTCCCCCCTATGCTAGCAATGTTAAATGAAGCGTTGGAGAAATGGGTATTGCCGGACTCTGAGGGAAGAGATGATCATCACGCTCCGCAAGCCCAACAAACCGATCATGGAATCAAGATATCAAAATTCTCACTGCAGTGCTGGAAAATAGGCTGAGACCGGTCATTAACGGACTCATACATCCGGATCAGACCGGGTATGTCCCGCACAGGAACATATCGGATAACCTAAGGAGGCTCGACCATATAATAGAAAAGACAGCAGAGGAATCACAGGAGGTTGCAATAGTATTACTTGATGCAGTGAAGGCCTTCGACTCGGTCAAGTGGCCTTGGCTGATGGCGGCCTTGAGAGGGTACGGGATGGGGCCGATGTATTTGAGGTGGGTGCATCTGTTGTATAGCGCACCGTTAGCTCGAGTTAAGACTGGGGCAATCATCTCGGAGCAGTGGCAACTTGGTGGGGGCACCAGACAAGGATGCCTGTGGTCCCCGATGAGGTTTATCTTGGCATTGGAGCCCATAGCGATATACCCGAGGCATCATTTTTGTAAAGTGGGTATTCCTACAAAGGGAGGGTCACACCTGATATCCATGTACGCTGATGATATGCTGTTGTATCTGAAGTACCCCAAGGAGAATCTACAATTTATTCTGGAAGTGATGGACAGATATGCAGCATTTTCCTGTATAACAGTGAATCCCAAGAAATCATGTACATTTCCCCTGGGCAGGTACAAAGGGATACCACGGGAGGAGCTGCCAGTTCTTCAGATACAATGGGCGACAGTGACCTTTAGTTACTTGGGGATTGATGTATACCATACGACCGAGGTTGAATATAAACATAACAGAGAAGGCAGTCACCAATATTGAACGGTGTATGAAGTTTTGGGCAAAGCTCCCCTTGACCATGATGGGGCGAGTGGCAATGCTAAAAATGGTGGTGTTGCCTAGGTTGTTGCACTTCTTTGGGAACATACCCCACGTGATACCCAAGCGGTTCTTTGTTAAAGTCCAAAGCTTGTGCAGGGGGTTTATATGGCACAATACTAGAAACAGGGTAGCACTGTGGAAACTGCAAAACACATACGCTGGAGGAGGCATTAAGTTACCGAACTTTGAGATATACGTTTTAGCTAGACAGTTGCAATATGTAGCCAGGTGGTTATCGGACGACCCGACTCCGGAGTCCAGACTACTGAAAGCGGAATGTGCCCCGTTCTATCTGAAAGAATTGATTTGGGTGCCTAGATCTCAACAGATAGGGCACAAGGGATGCTGGAGTTGGGAGTGAAGATATGGCATGGACCGTGCCTGGCCACAGAGAGCCCGGCACTGTGTTCCCCACAAATACCACTGGTGGCCCTGAATGGAGTGGATGTGAAATTACATAATGGGATTCGGACGCACTGGAACTGATAACGTTGGGGGACATATGGCAAGATGGAAAGGTGGTGGGATTCGACACACTAGGGGAGGATACCGGGCTGCATCGGGGACAACATATCACTTACACCAGACTGGTATGGATAGTAAAAAACACATGGGCAGATACAGTACTGGAAGGTCAGGCTGACACGAAGGAAGAAGTTACTTACCTGTAACTGTTTTTCTCCAGCATGGGTCTGGCATGGATTCACATGCTCATGAATATTCCCCGTCGTCAGGCTGGGAATCCTCGGTAAAGAAAAATCAGTATCAGTTTTGTTTCTGATCTGTCTTTCGTAGTAGTAACCAATCACTGATCTCTGCGTCATACTGACC
Organism: Ambystoma mexicanum; assembly: GCF_040938575.1. Lineage (NCBI taxonomy): Eukaryota > Metazoa > Chordata > Amphibia > Caudata > Ambystomatidae > Ambystoma > Ambystoma mexicanum. The sequence goes on from NC_090928.1 coordinate 285,637,006, forward strand.
ACAGCCAATGACTGCCCTCTACCTAAGCCCCGCCTCTGGCAGCCATCTTCAGATTTGGTAGCACGTGAAGTGGCAGTATGACCAAGTAAAGAGCCGCAGAGGGGTAGGCGGGAGGGTTCGCATGTGAATCCATGCCAGACCCATGCTGGAGAACAACAGTTACAGGTAAGTAACTTGTTCCTTCTCCAGCATGGGGTCTGGCATGGATTCACATGCTCATGAATATAAGAATAAATAGCAGTACACACATGCACAACCACGGGGGGTGGCAAAAGGCTCAACATTAAGCAATACAAAAAAAACTCAACATTAAGCATCTCTTACCTCCTCACCAGGCTCACCTTAAGCGAACAGGTTGCGCAGCACTGCTTGGCCGACCCTGGACTCCTCCCTGGAATCCCGATCGACGCAGTAGAATCTCGTGAAGGTGTGCGTCGACCTCCACGTAGCAGCCCTGCAGATGTCCAGCAGGGGCACACCAGATAAGAACGCCGTAGTAGCAGCGATCGCTCTGGTCGAATGGGCTCTCGGACGGCCTGGCAGCGGTCAGTTAGCCAACCGGTGGCAGTGCATGATGCAGCCGGAGAGCCATCTGGAAATAGAAGACTTCGAGAGAGCCTTCTCTTGATTCACAGGTCCAAAGTTCACGAATAGCTGTGATGTCCTCCGAAAACTCTTCGTGCGGTCCACGTAGAACTTCAGCGCTCTAGCCACATCCAGCGAGTGCAAAGTCCTCTCGTCCGGCGAAGGAGACGGGAAGAAAACAGGTAACACCAAGGGCTCGTTAAGATGGAAGTCCGACGGCACCTTGGGCATAAAGGAGGGGTGCGTCCTAAGCACCACCCTCGAGGCATGGAAAGTCAAGTGCGGTGCTTTGCAGGACAGGGCCTGGATCTCTCCCACTCGTCATGCAGAGGTAATGGCCACCAGGAATGCAGTCTTCCACGACACAAACTTCATCGGTGCGGAGTGCATCGGCTCGAATGGGGGCCCCATGAGACTGGTCAGCACCACGTTAAGTTCCCACGCCGGGGCCGGGGCCTTCACCGGCAGGAACGACCGGAACAGTCCTTTCATAAACTCTTCTACCAGTCGATGGGACCACAGGGACGTCCGTCCAGTGGTTCTGGTATATCTGGAGATCGCCGCCAGATGAATCTTAATGGAGGCATGGGCTAGCCAAGCCTTTGCCAGCGAAAGCAGGTACGGCAGCACTAGAGGGGCCTTAATCCGTAGGGGGTTGATCTTCTGTGCTCGGCACCAGATAGAGAACCTCTTCCACTTATGACCGTAGCATTTGAGAGTCGAGGACGCCCTGGCCTTTGCAAGAACCTCTCTGCAATCGGCCGGTATATCGTAGCCTCCAAACTCTGGTACTGCAGGAGCCAAGCCTGCAGGTTCAGCGACGCCGGGTCGTGGTGGAAGATGGCACCTCCTTCTCTGGAGAGAAGGTCCGCGTCCGCCGACAGCTTGATGGGAGGGGACGTTGACAAGTCCAGAAGGTCCGGGAACCAGATCTGCCTCGGCCACGCCGGTGCGACGAGGATCATCCTGCACCGGGACCTCTTGAGCTGGTTGATGAGTCGAAGCAGCAACGGCAACGGAGGGAACGCATACAGGTATAGGCCGTCCCAAGGGAATGAGAACGCATTCCCCATGCTTCTCGGCTGGGGAAACCTGCTGGCGAACCTCTTGCACTTCGAGTTTGTCGCTGTTGCGAACAGGTCGATTTGGGGTTTGCCCCATCGTCGGAAGAGTTGATCCACCTGATCCTGGCACAGTTCCCACTCGTGACACGCGCGCAGCTCCCTGCCGAGCGAGTCTGCGATGGTGTTTCTTTCTCCTGCCAGGTGGAAGGGAACCAGGCACCTCCCCTGGGCGACCGCCCAGTGCCACAGATCCTGTGCCTCCTTGGCTAGGGCTGGGGATCTGGTGCCTTCCTGCTTCCGTATGTAAAACATTGTCGTGGTGTTGTCCGTGAAGATCCGCACCACCTTGCCCTTGAGCGATGGGAGGAACGATTTGAGAGCCCAGAACACGGCTTGGAGTTCCAGGACGTTGATGTGCAGGAGCCTCTCCTCCGGGAGCCAGAGGCCTCTTGCGTGGAGATCTCTGGTGTGGGCGCGCCAACCATCCAGGGAGGCGTCCGTCGTCACCGTCTTCTGGTACGCCGGCGTCTGAAAGTCCTTGCCCGCCGTGAGGTGCGCTCGAACGCCCCACCACTGAATCGCCCGCCGGAACACAACGTTGAGGGGGACCCTGGCTTCGAAGGTGCCCGTCGCCTGCATCCAACGGGCGTCGAGAAATTCTTGAAGAGGGCGCATCCGTAGTCTGCAGAGGCGCACCAGGTAGATGCAAGAGGACATCATCCCCAGGAGGGACTTGATGGACCTCACCCTGGCCATGTCCGTGGCTAGCAGGCGCTGCACTTTGCCTAGAATGGTCCTCGTCCGTTCTTCCGACGGTGCCGCCAGGCGCCTCACTGTATCGAGCTTCGCTCCCAGAAACAGGGCCACCTGCGACGGCACCAGGTGGGACTTTGGGTAATTTATGGCGCATCCCAGGTCTGTGAGTAGCTGGACGGTCCTCGCAGTGTGTTCGACGGCGAGTTCCCTCGTCCTTGAGCGGATGAGCCAGTCGTCCAGGTAGGGGTAGACGTGAATCCCCTGCAGGCGCAGCCGCGCCGCCGCAGGTGCTAGGCACTTGGTAAAGACCCTGGGGGCCGACTTTAATCCGAACGGCAGTGCTCTGAATTGGTAGTGGCGTCCCTGGACGACGAACCTGAGGAACTTTCGGTGACTTTTGAGGATGGTAACGTGGAAGTATGCATCCTCCAGGTCCAACGACAATAGAAAGTCGCCTTCCTCCAGCTGTCCCAGTACGTGCTGGAGGGTGACCATCCTGAACTTTTGTGACCTGATGTATTTGTTCAAACGACGAAGGTCCAGGATGGGGCGCCAGCCGCCCGTCTTCTTCCCGACGAGGAAGTACCTTGAGTACACCCCGGAGTCTCTTCGGGACAAGCTCGATGGCGCCTTTCCTGAGCATCGCCCGTACTTCCAACAGCAGTTGCGGGACGTGACTTTCCTTCCTGGCCACAGGTGGAACGTGAGGGCGCTTCTTCAGGAATTCGATAGTGTCCTCTTGCCAGGGTATCCAGCACCCAACGGTCGGTGGAGATGGACTTCCACACGCCGACGAACTTAGTCAGCCGGCCTCCCACCGGGGTGCTTCGGTGGGGGCCCGAGACCACGGCCGGTTCAGTCCTGCTTGGAGGGGGTGGCCTTGCCGCCCTGGCCACCTTGCCGATGGCGGCGAGGCGCTCCCCGCTTGCCGCGACCCCTGTAGGCCTCCTGAGACGAGGAGCATGCCGCCTGGCGGTAGGACGACGAGCCACCGCTGGATCCCTTGGAGGCACCCCGTCTGCCTCCGGAGCTCCGAAAGGGCCGTCGTTGCTGAAGGGCTCCTAGGGCGCGGGCCGTCTCCGTGTCCGTCTTTATGGCTTGGAGGGATTTGTCCGCCGCCTTCCCGAACAAGTTGCTGCCGTCGAACGGCATGTCCAACACCCTGGTCTGGACGTCCTGACGGAAGTCGGTCGCCCGGAGCCAACCCCGTCGTCGTAGGCAAACACGGTTGCCCAGCTGGCGGAACCCGGTATCGGCAATATCGGTTGCCACCGTTATGGCGTGGTCCGACGCCACCTCGCCTTCCTGAAGTATTTCCAGGGCCTCGGACCTCTTGTCGTCCGGTAGGAAGTCCAATATGGGGGCCAGCTTAAACCAGAGCTCCCTGTCGTAACGGGCCACGATCGCCAGGGCGTTGGCCGCTTTGATCGTCGTCACCGCCGACGAAATGACCCGCCGCCCCATGGCGTCCAACTTCTTTCCCTCGCCGTCCAGCGGGGAATTCGACGTCGAGGCTCCTGACCCCGCCGCTTTCTTCTTCGCCGCCGCCGAGACGACAGAGTCTGGCGTTGGCTGGGCCCTGAGGCACAGGGGAGCGGTTTCGGGGACCCGGTACTTCTTCTCGTACCGGTCCCGTTTGGCTGGTGCCGTGGAGGGGTTCTTGAGAACAGAAAGGCCCGCCTACCAGATATCATCGATTAGAGGCACCGCGATGACAGTCTTCCTCTTGGCCTCCCGGCGCGGATAGAGGAAACCTTCCTTTTTCTGCTCCTCCGGGCAGAGCTGGAACAATTCGGACGCCCTGGCGATCATGGCGTGGAATGAGCCAATCTCGTCGGGCGGCGAGGCCCGTGCGACGGGAGACCCTTTCCGTCGTCGTCGCCCTCAGAACCCGTCGTCGAGCCCATCGCACCGTCATCTCCCGACTCGTGGGAGGATGAGGAGGGAACTGTAGGCCTTACGGGGGCGAGTGGAGGAGAGGGTTGGGTCCTCCGTCGTTTGTTCTGAGGACTTCCCGACGGGCCAGGTTGCGGGTCCTCCGGCCTGGGCCGTGGTAATCTCGTCCTGATCTCAGAGCATAAGGACTAGATCACAGACAAAATGGCCACCGAGCTATCCCGAGGCCTAGGTTCCGGCTGTGCCGGAAGGGAAGGCTGCTCTTCCTCGCCATCGTCGTCTTCCTCGGTTATCTCCCGAGGATCTTCCTTACGGGATCGAACCTTCTCGAATTGGACTTCGAGATTCCTCACGGCCTCGGTCAGTTCCTCCTCCGAGGCTGACTCCGAGCTCGAGGAGGCTACCGTGCCCCCCCTCGCTTCTTCCATCATGGTGGCCATGACGATGGGCTGAAAAGAGGATTCCCTCCTTGGCGGCAGGGAAACTCTAGTCCCGGAGGCAGTCTCCGCTGGCGGGGTCTCTGCCGGCTTGGCCAGAGTCGCCTCGATAGAGGCCTTTGCCTGCTGGGTAGGGGCCTTCACCACCTTAGGTGCGTCCCGGGCCTTCTCCTTAGGGGGAGGGGCAATGCCTCGCTCCCCCTCTTCCGAGATCGGACGGGGCTTCTCCCGAAGCTTACCCGGGGTCTCGGACTTCCTCTTCCCCGAACCGGAGCACTGGCTCATGGTTGACGGTGCCGGGGAAGGCGCACCCTGCCTGGCGACCGAAGAGCCCGACCTTTCGGCGCTCCCGGAGCCAGCGGACTCGCAGCGCTTGGCCTGGTGTTGGGCCCCCGTCGCCGGGGTGCCCGCTCAGGACCCTTTCTTCTTCTTCTCACCCGTTGAGCCCTTCTCCAACCAGCTGGCGAGACGGGATCGACGGTCCCTCATGGTCCGCTCCGACAAGTTCTTGCAGAACTGGCAGTCCTTCTCTACATGAGTCTTGTCCCCATGAAGACAGTAGAGGCATCGCGAATGTTCGTCTTCCTTAAACACATTCTGCAGCCCGCATCCAGGGCAGCTGCGAAACAGCTTGGGTCCGGGTGACGAACTCGCGTCCTGGGCCATCTCGAAGTAGGCCGCAAATCTTCTGGAATCCTCCAAGAAGTTGATTCGACGAAATCGTCACCCTTGAGGGGGGTAGGAAAATCCCGTAACGGGTAGCCGTTAACGGGAGTAGAAAGGGTGGAGCTTGAGGCTCGATTAACCGAAAAAATGAGAAAATTCACCTGAAAAAGCGCGAAACACGCAGTAAAAGCTCGAGAGCTAAGCACGAGGACTCCCAACACTTGAACGTGCGGTAAAAATCTGAAGATGGCTGCCAGAGGCGGGGCTTATGTAGAGGGCAGTCATTGGCTGTGGTCAGTATGACGCAGAGATCAGTGATTGGTTACTACTACGAAAGACAGATCAGAAACGAAACTGATACTGATTTTTCTTTACCGAGGATAACCCAGCCTGACGACGGGGAATATTCATGAGCATGTGAATCCATGCCAGACCCCATGCTGGAGAACATTGAAACAATCTATCATGTGTCAGATGGAGGCCATGACGTCTCCCGGATTTACGAACTACTCATGTCCAGGGTTGGGAAAGAGGTTCTCCAGCTGAGTCGGGACTGGGAAGAGGAAGCCGGGGAGTTGTGGGTGAGGGTCCAGCGGTATCACAAGGAAGTGTCGAGGAACGCGAGACTGTAGCAGATCCAGTTGTATATTACACGTAGGGCGTATATGACCTCTCAAAGGATTGCAAGATTTAAGAATGCTGGGGTACAAACATGTCCAAAATATGAGGAGGTGAATGCGGGATTGATACACATGTTCTGGGCATGCCCGGAAATAGTGAGATTCTGGGGAGAGGTGGCCCAGCACTTGGACGAGAGTGGGATAAAACTGGATGTTGGATCTATGTGGGTGTGCATGGTGGGAGTGTTCCCCAGACCACGCAAGATGAAACACATTAGTAAACTGAAAGATTTGGCCTATATACTAGCCAAGCGCAGAATTGCCATGGGCTAGGTTAACAGACCTAGGGTGGAAGTGTGGTGGCATGACCTCCAGAAATGGGTGGACGCGGAGACAACGGTGTGGAGCGAGGCAATTGACAGGGGGGCGGGGGGTGACCTGGGAGAGACATTGATGGCCTGGAGGCATTTGGTCGCCACTCTGTTTGAGCCGGCCGAGACAGGCCCAGAAGCTGATGACTCCTTGACAGGCGCAAGAATAAATACATTAGCAGAGGACACAATTGTAAATTATGTAGTGGAGTAAGCTCGGGGGTGTGGGGGAGGTGATTGATGTTCATTGTTTGGTTGTTAAAACCAATAAAATAAACTTAAAAACAAAAAAAAAACTAAATGTTAAATAAAATACATAGCCTGAGACTATGTATGTAGTATGGTATTGTGGCAGGCGTTGCCCATCATTGATATCAACCGTTTCCATGATAGTGTTAAATACCACTTTCATTGGACACCAGGGCTGCTAACTGTCCTCAAGCCCAAGCCAGGTAGGCCAAAGCACAGCATTCCAGGCCTGGTGGCCATGAAAGCAGTATTTATCTCTACTAGCACTCCGAGTGACCATCTATGGTGCAGACATTTTTTTGTTGTCGTCGTTGTTAAGGAAATCCTACTTTGCGCAGGAACGGAAGTTCGAGACGTGGCACACCAGTGGAGATTCAGCCTGAGCCACCGCTTGCAGGGACTGGTTGTGTAAGCAGCGCTGCAGGCTGGCAGGAAAGGCGGTCAGCTACTTGCAGATTTCAAATTGGCCAGCTCTCTCACGCAGGTGCTAATATATAATGAAATCAATAGTAGAGCAAAGCAAGCCAGAAGGCCAACTCCAGTGTATGGTATTGCAGTATATCTGTAGATGTACAGACGGGATGGAAGTACTGATCACTACTTTGCATAAACATGTGGTCTGCATTGCATATTCATTATATAAGAGGAAAGAAAGGATGAGACTAAGCAGAGTGGATGGCATAGCAGCCAGACAATTGGGCAAACTAGGTGGAATATTGTAGTTTGCGGCCATCTCACTTTCAGGGTAGCTTGTATAAAGCAATAGGATAAGGTAGAACGGCACAGAGTTTGGGATCAGCTCCTGAGTGGAGCACCAGTTACACAGATCACAGAACTAGGTTTATCATCAAAAGAATTTGGCCACGTGAGCATGTATATTTTCAAAAGTGTCTGCTCATCAATATCATGCATTTTCCCCAACAAAATAAAATAAAAGTTGACACTGAGATTTAGCTACACTAACCTACTGAAAAACATGGAGTGGAGACAATGCAGTGTTTTACAGTAGAAATACTGTAATTATGCATTATGTAACAAGTTAACATTTTTAAGGATGGAATTGCAAGACTGTCTTTATTTTTTTTAAAAGATGAACACATACCGGTCTTTGACAAACAGGATATAGTTAGCTCAATATAAGTATCATCCTGATTACTTCTGGTTTGCAATTATTTACAAAGAAATAACTTGTCTTGTCTAGGACTTTCACACAGGCCTTTGGCACTTTCAGATTGGAGGAGATGATAACTGCTGCACTCTCTCCATTAACCCCTTTGAATTTCCAGTGAACAGGGAAAAGATAGCATAGAGCCCAGAGGTCAAGGAATACAGGAAGAGCTATGCTTTCATTGAAAAGTGTAATTAAATAGCAGGCTGTGCTACACAAGTGTCAATTTAAGTAGCAAACCTACAGAATTGCATAGCAAATTGCTATGATGTGATAGGTTATTTATAACGCGCTTAATACCGAGAGGTTTCTAAGCGTGGACCCGGGGTCCGAACCTGTGTTGCTCCGCATCGTCTTGGTTCCTAGGCGAGCACGTTGCCCCTGATCTATCCTCCCGAGACTCACGACACTGCTTATTGTATTCCTTGGACTATACTAGAGATATAGAAGGTCAAGTTCAATCTACGAAGAGATTGATAACCATTGCAAAGTAGATTTTACCATATTATCTATTCTTGTTTTAATGTACTTTGCTATACTCTTCCAACATTATAATTGTAAAAGAAAAATGTATACACAAGGGGATGCAGGTACTAGAGCAACATAATCTATTGCAACTGGTCAGGTCGATGAGGTATGATATGCGTTACTTTATTGAATGATATTAATGATTGGTGATTAATAATATTTTATTATTAAGCTACCAAATTTCTTTAGAATTTCAAGAAATTTAAAAAAAAAAATACATACAATCATCAATCTTGTTGCATCATTCACCTTCCTGCATGCACCATTGACAGTAATTAATCCCAAAAACTATGATTGTAGAAGAATTGCATGGAATCTTACTATTAAAATGGTCTATGTATGTATTAATATGCTGTTGCTGGACATCTAAAGTGGCAATAATGAAAATTATAATACACCATATTGTCTGCATCAATAAATTATTCTCTATTTTTTCAGGATGACTGATAGTGCTCCAACTTCACTTCCCAGTGGCATCAGTGAAGTTCAAAAAGGTACATTTCAAAATCAATTATTGGAATTTTTTTTTATTTAATTACAATGCTAGACTATAAAAAAAATTTATTTTAAGTTTTAACTAAAAATCTCTTATGGTTTGTGCTCTATGTATAACTAATGGTGGACAGACAACTTTACTTATCAAAATGGAATCTTTGTGATCAAAGTAGTAAATATTAAATTGTCTAGTATCTAATGTTTATTGAATGTGTTGTTCTGCTCAAAGACTTCAAGAGGTTGAAATGGAAGAGACATGGACAACAGATATGCAAACAATTCTGATGAGCATCAATTATCTAGTGTACCTTTAATGTGAATTTTCGTGAAGTGTTTTTATACAGAAATTATGTTCTTGTAATTCCATTTATGTTTCGTGAAATTAAGAGTATTACGGTTGCTTGCAATATATTATGAATGCTCCGGTGCAGTGGCACTTCTTGGGCGTGTTTATGTGAAGAATGGGATTACCATAATAAACAGTCTTGGACCCAAATGACCAGACAGATTCAAAGAATATGGCAAAGTACTACTTTATTATCAGTTCAATTATGGCAATCTGGCGAACGAATTGTAGTCCACACACTCACAATGCAAAATTGATTACACAAAGGCTTTACACCCCAATATGTGTCAGCTATAATGTCATCCTACATGACAAATCATAAAATCCATCAGGTTTAGGGAATGGTTAAGGGAACTTATCTACATAGAGTCTATAAGTGTTAGTAACTTTATTAGGTGCTGCTTTTCTGGTATGCAAGCCTTGAACCTCCCTCCAACTACATACTACAGTTTAGAATAGTATAACAGTAGCGGATTGGCTCATGCAACATTGTATGATCATCGTTGCTTAGGCCCTCAGCATAGGTTGGCATCCTCTCCAAACCTTGGACACTTAGCTCACTAACAGCACATAAGCAAAACAAAACTCTGGTGCAGAGAACAACGTCAGACTACAGTCCACTTGCCCAATTAGTCCATCTCTCAGCCAAACCTTCAGCCAAGGCCTCTTCTTCGCAGTTGACCTTGCAGGCTGTCTTTTCTGGGACTTGTAAGGGAGTGTAGGTACACCACTATCTTTGTCTGGAGCTTAATGAATAGGCCTTGTTTCAGAGGTCTAAGTCACGTGGGAGGAGACCACAATTTTGTCCATTTCACCCTCTTATTTAGTGCCATTTGATTAAATGGTCTCGGGTGTCATTAGCCTCTTCAGCGGTTGTTCCGTCTCACATAGGCTCTTCTGCATCTTTTAGTGTCATTACTTGGCACCCGTAAATGTTCGCTCATTTACTTAATCCAATAAATATGTCTGGCGTACACGGTTTATCCTAGTTGACTTCCCTGGTACCCTTCAGGAGCTTCTTGCTATGGCATCCTTGATCTCTGGCCAGCAGCTATTCTTTGTTAATGCACACATTTCTATTTCCAGCCTTTGTTGGATCTGCAGCTTTGGTCGCTCTACTTCGAACTCTGCTTACTTTCATTGAGAGCCAGCGTCCATCTTTTCAACATGGGTAATTCACCCGTGTTATGTTTTCTACTGCAGCAAGCTTATATACGGCTCATCTAACATGGGTTTCTGCATATATACATTCACTACTCCTCTGGTTACTTATCTTCTTTGTATATCTGGTCTCTTACTTGTAGGTTTACTCCTGTTTCTTCAGTTACATCTTCATTCTTAAGTATTCTTATATTGTTTAGGTGCATCATTCTATCTTCTCCTTAGGACATCACTTTGCACACGTCAGATCTTTACAACCCTCGACATTCAGTGGTGCCTGCAAATCTCCTGCTACCACCTCAGTACGAGGGTACATTTAATAAGGTTGTCTGAGCACATAACGTCTCTCATACACTCAATGTGGTATTGGGGATGATACCCGGTGTGATGCAGCATATTCCTGTTATTCATTCAGTATGACAGAGGTGAGGGGGCGGAGTCTATCCGTGATGTACACAGCTGCTCCTCTATACTCTGTTACAGTTGGGCAATTAAATCAGTGATTCAAGATCGACTGCATCAAAGCACAATCGGAAAATAGGGTAAATACCATCAATGCTTCTGTTTTTAAAGTGGTTGTTTAGAAACTGTAATTGGTATTAGAGATTGTAAGGTTCATAATCATATGCTTAGTAAGTGTAAAAGAAATAATGCTTGTTTTTTTTTTAATGTACTAGAGACTTGGGAAGAAGAGCAGGAAGACTCAGACCACACCACTAACAAATGTTGCTTGCCAAACCGATGTCAATTGGGAGCAACTACTGTTTGAGCATGCTCGCCCCAAGATTTAGAGTCAGGATGCCAATATTCAATGGCCAGAATTTGAACTTACTTTCACCAGCAAACAATGGAAAGCAACAATGGCTAGGTAGCAGAGCTAGCAGCCACACAGATATTAGGTGATGGAATATGTGCAGTGACTAATATTGAAGGAGGTAGGAGATTTACAAAGGGGAAATGATGTAATTGATGGGCAGCGTTTTGCCTGTGTCCTATTGGGTTTGAGGCGACAATGCACGTGTTCTGTACGAGTAATCAAGTAGTGTTTTTGAGACGTGTGAAGATGGGTTGGCTGTGCCTGGGCGTGATGCGGTTATGTTTCGTTGTAATGGGGTGCTTGAATTTACGTTGAAGAAAGACTGCCACGTGGTTGCAAAAGCTCTAGCAACAATGCCATTATATGATCTATTCACGATTAGTAGTGTAAAACACAAAAAGTAAAAAAAAAAATAAACTGATACTTCTAAGACCACGAGCACAAACACCCGAGCTCACACCTAGCCTCCCCAACACATAGAGCACTCTTCAAACCTATCACCAAGACTGACAAACCCACGATTGGGACCCTGTTAACCGCCACCCAACAGCCAGAGCAGAAACAGTACTGGGCACCAATTGGGGCCTGTGTAAGCTGTATGCCACCCATACGCCCCGTTGGGTTCGATGTTGGCTGTCTCCATAGATAGGATGCAAGTACGGACACACAAACACACCAGTCTCCTGAGTGTAAGTGTTGGTGGTATATTACAAACCGTTACTATCAGAGGACCATTTGTTTTCTTATTTCATGTATGGTTGTTAGTTACAACCTTACACACAAAACAATACAGATAAACAACCTTACACATAAAACACAATAGAGAAACAATACATAAACAATGCATAAAAATAAATGCACAGCAAAATACATATTAAAATTACACAAAACCAAACATCCTTATTAATGAGATAAAAACTTGATTAATAAGAAATTTCATTTTCATAAAAAATGTGTTATGCTTCTTGAACTCAGAAACACCATATTCTAAAATTACCAATGTATATTCACCAAATTAAGGGTTGCTAAGAAATTTCAAAAATGCAATTGTCAAGGCAATCTCACGCACACTGGCTGTCCTTCCCACAAATACTCAGTATTTAGACAGTAAACATCACCATACAAAGTAGTTGAACATAATTCTCAAATCATGTAATGCGAGGCATGTTATCAAGAGATGTTTTAATGTTTGCAATTCTTCCCCAATGTTGCACATGTTACATAATGCGGAGATCTTTCCCATTTTGTATTGTTTTGAAAGAACCTCTTGCGTGGGGATAATGTTCAGTCTAAATTGAAGGAATACACTTAACAGTAGCCACACAACTGCAGCAACACATAAGATACCAACAATCTCCTCCAAACCCACCAATCCGGATTCAGATGCATCACGAAGACAGCAACCATACAGGTGGTCTACGATGCCTTAAAACATCCTTGATGACAGACACCCCTGCCTCCTGGTTCTACTCGACCTCTCAGTTGCTTTCGACACAGACCACGAGGCACTTACAGCGCATGGGGATCAGCAACATTGTCCTAGGCTGGTTCAAGTCCTAACTTGCCAACAAATAGCACCTGTGGAGTCCTGCAGGGTTCCATCCTCTGCCCAGTGATCTTCAATCTATACATAGAGCCACCCTATCCACACACAGCATCCACCAATACCTAAACACACAGCTATACCTCAAGATCAACTGCATCATGGACATCCATAGGCTCAAAACCACGCAGATATGACCACATCACCCCGGCCCTCATCGACCTTCACTTGCTCCCACAAATCACCTTCAAGTTTCTGCATCATATAAACAACAGTCACCGTAAAGTCAACTTCGCAGAGAAACCCCAAATCTCTGGTGGACAGCGCACCACCACAAGCTAGGACATGTGCAGACTTTAAATCCACCACTGCAAAAAGAAGAGGACCAGAAAAAAGCCTTCTCTGCCTACACCCCAAGATTAGGGAACCTCAGACTCTTCCCCCACGCTCCTACAATTCAGAAATGAACTCCAGACCCACCTCTTCGGAGTCTCTCCTCAACAACTAGGCCATCACGTCGCACCTCGTGCCACCTGACTCGCTTGACGCTGCCCACCTCTCTCCTCCCCGCCACACAGTACAACTGTACCCCTCTGTTACCTACACCCGCTGTATATCTGTTGTGTTACCACTGAAAAGTGCTCGATTCTGCATCTGTGATGTTGTACACCTCTAAAGCGCTCTGTTACGTTTCTGTATTGATGTATACCTTTGTAAAGCGCTCCATTATGATATGGCATTTCTAACGCACCTGTGCACAAGTGTTTCTAGGCGTGACCAGACAAGGAGGGGGAAGAGAAGGATGACAAAACAACAATCTTGCTAGGCCTTGTGTCATTCAGATCGTGCAAGTGCAGGGAAGTGGAAGGGGTGAAGTGCTGAGGCGGGGTTACCAGAAGCACAGGTAACCCAAAAAGTGCAAACAGAAGGGGCTTTAGGGTTGCAGATATAGACCACTAGTGCCGGGGGAGCCACGAGGCAGTGTGAAGTGCAATTGGACATGCAGGTGCCTGGGCCCAGGTTCAGAGGGCAGCCAGGTGTCCAGTGCTTGGTGCAGTCGGGACATCAAGCAGGGGAGAGGAAGAGAGAATGTGGACGCGAAGGTGGTCTTGAGTTGCTTCCAGAACCAGAGGTGGTTCTACTCAAATTTGAGAGTGGCAGGGAGGCTGTTCCAGAGGGAAGCCCCAGCTTTAGAGAGATCTGCCCCCCAGCTCTCTGCCTGGAAAAGCGACTGACCCTCAGAGAGTTGGAGGTGGATGAGCAGAGGGCTTGAGAAGTGAGATGTTTAGGAAGAGAGAGTTGGAGGTAGTGCGGTCCCAGGCCACAGAAAGCCTTGTGGACGATGAAGAGGGTCTTGAACTTGATCCTTGCCACCAATGGGAGTCAATGAGATTTCAGAGCTGGAGAGATACAATCCCTGGGCTTGAGGCCAAGGACAAGTCTCGCAGTACTGTTCTGGATAAGTTGTAAGGGATCGGAGAGCAGAGGCATGAAGTTTTAGAAAGAGGCTGCTGCAGTAGTCCAGCCTAGAGAGGACCAGAGCTCTGGAGACAATGAGCTTCTGGGGGAAGTGAGGAAAGGAAGAATACCTCTGATGAGGTGCAGCTGATAGTTTGACTTCTCAGAGATGTCAGAGATGTGAGGAAAGAAGGAGAGGATTGAGTCGAAGATACCAAGGTTCTTAGCCTCACAAATAGGAGCAGGAAGAGGGTCCAGGGTGGGCGGCCAGAGAGATAGGAAAGGAGGGAGCTAGTGTTCCGATTACGAGGATCTCTGTCTTACTGGCATTAAAGCAGAGATCATTGGCGGCAGACCATTCCGGAATTGCGGCCAGACAATCTGGAATCAGAATGAGGCGAAGAGGCAGCCGACGGGAGCCTAAAAGAGATGGGTGTCAGAGCTGGGTATGATCCGCATAACACTGAAAGTTGGAGCAGGAAGCAGCGATGTGGTGGGCAAGAGGTGCCAGTTATTGTTTGAAAAGCCAGGGAGAAAGGTTAGACCCCTTGGGGAACACCACAAGTATAAAGAGGTAGAAGAGAGGAAAGACCCCATTTGGACCAGAGAGGGTCGGTCAGCGAGAAAGGAGGTCAGCCAGGCCAGGGCCTGATCAGTGATAACCAGGTTATTACAGAGGCGATTGAGCAGGATGGCATGGTTGAGCGTATCAAAAGCAGAAGAACTATCGAGGAGAATGAGGACAGAAGGAAGGTTAGAGAGCAGGTCTTCGCGGGTGTTCAGGAGAGCGGTTTCCATGCGTCTGACCGCTCTGAAGGCAGACTGGTGGTCGTGGAGACAACCAACAGATTCAGTATGAGAGATCGCCAGCTTTTCCAAGAGTTTGCCCTGAAACATGAGTGATGGAGATCGGGCGATAGTTAGCCAGAGAGGAAGGATTTAATTCTGGATTTCCTCAGAATATTTTTATTTTATTTTTTTTTCTAAGTCAGTGAGCACTTTAGATTTATTAGCCAACATTATTTTATCTAGCTTTTCATACAGGGACTGCGGCACAGGCGTTAGCAATTCATGGTACAGTACCAGAACTTTCCACCTTCTCCACCTATACCAGTCACATTCATGGGGAGACTAAGAGCTTTTTCAAGACTTGTCCTAAGCCATCCCAATCAAATCTCTTAGCAAGGGATTCTACTTCCATGCCATATAAGAGAGAAGGAATGACTTAACTTGTAGAACTCCAATAATGGCAGAATAGTAAATCTACAATATTTTTTGTGTGGATTTTACTCATCTGGAGGGCAAATTGGACAGCTCTAGTCTTCAATCTGGTGACAATCGACAGCTTATTAGGCGTTGCTCCCAAATGGAAGCCCGGGTACTTGACATTATTTACTGGGACTAATTTTTAGTCATTAATACGCCAAGCAAACCCATAGGGCTTAACTGCCTTCCTGCTCAAATGGATAATTTCAGATTTGTTCACATTAATAATAAGATTGTTGTTCAGTGCATATGTAGCCACTGCGTTAATGAGTCTCTGCAGCCCTAGTGGTGTGTGGTCAGCTATGATCAAATCATCAGCATACGCCAACCACGTTGTACGTAAATTATGAATCCTTGGTCTCGCCAGAAAACCGGCACTGCAAAAAAAAAAAAAAGAATTTTAAAAAAAGAAAAAAAATAAAATCGCCCATGTCTGAGATAGATATTGAAGAGACAGGGTGCCAATTCACATCACATACGCAACCCACGAGAGGTGGGAATCTCTCTAGTAAGGGCACACTGTCCATTCAATCTCACTTGGAGAAATGGATCTTAGTGAAGGTTCTTAATTATAGCCAGACGTGTGGGAGGAACACCACCCTTATTTAATTTCTGTTGATTCACTGTCAAATGCTTGTGTGAAGTCTATCATTGTGACAAAGTGCTGGTGCATCACTTTGCCATGGAGATTCCCTCAGACATGCAAGGATAAAACCATTAAGGACTGTATTCATCATGTTGCGACATCCAATTTGGTACTTTTGAAGAAGTTTTGTGGAAGATGCCCAGTCTTCCAAATCTTTTAAAACACAAGTCCAGCAAGAATCTTGCTGTCCGCATCGAGAAGAGCGATGGGACTAATCCTGAAAACTCTAAAATCACCCTTCTAGTTTATCTTCTATCTCTTTATAATAACGTTAATATGTTGGTCCACGTTACTTTCCAGAGTATTATTACTAATACCATTAGGGCCTGGGGCTCTGTATGTTGAAGCTTTCATAATGCTTCTCTCCACATCTAGGACGCCAAATGTTAAATTCCAGGATGTTGTCTGATCTACATGAATTACAGTGTTCTTTTCTTTTGGATGACAAAATGGGTTTGCCATAGTCCCTCACTAACCAAATTACTGCAGCATTTTTTGAGTGGGACTCAACTGATTTATGAGCACCCAAACATTGCGAGTGTTTTTGGTTATTACCTCGAGTAACATGAGCTCACTATCCTTTTGATTTAATACAAAATGATAGGCCTTAAGCCAGTTATTTATTATATTATTGTTTTAGTTTATGGATCCGAACGGAATATTAATTGTCACAAAGGCATGCTTTCTTTAGAGTTCTTAACATTGTTTGGAGTTTTCTTTTTTGTCTGCATGGACAGGTCAAAGCAATGGTGGTGACGGGGGATGAACAGCTCCTTACCCATTTCTTCCCCATTCCAAAGTAAAGCCATGAAACGTGTTGCCATAATAACTGCAAGTTTCTCTGCCAATGACAATTCGTATAGAAATGTACTAATGTGATTGCACATTTTAAAGTAATATGGTGATGGCACTCAATAGTGCGTATATGAGTGCACTGCTCCACTTTTCCATGTACTCTTGTGTTTCGATTTGCCCTCGATATTCTGATTTCTATTATTAAATTCCAATCATAAAATAAAACATCTTACCAAATTTAAAATCGAGGAGCTTGGTCTACAACAGTCACCGTGGCACAATCAGAGTTCAAATCACCTGTCATCACATTTTGACCATCTTTATCAATCATGAACATTTCTACAACCATTATCAAGCATAGTTAAAAAAATAATAAGTTAATTCCATCTGCGCTGGATTCCAGTATAAGTCGGTCAGTAATAATGGTTTTTTGACCACCATTTCCTTTGAAGAAAACAAATCGCTAGAATTCCGAGGGTATCGTTAGAAAAAACGTCGATCTAGTCCCCAACCACACTATTTATGGGTGGCAGCCCTCCATTTGGATGTTATGCAAATTGTTGGATAACGGAGAAGCCGTCTATCACTATGTAAACCAAGCCATACTTCTATATAAACAGTGATTTTCACTAATATTTCTTCTTTCTATATTATTCATGAAACTATTAAAGCCTCTTGTATTCCACAGCAAGAACTTTATTTTGGACTCAAAAAGATCCTTCTACTAAAACCCCATAACCCTGTTGTCCAATTTCTTAAAGCCATTGCAAAAGGTTTTGTGGAAGTCAAAGCCAAAGCCCAAGATCTTACGTTTTCTTCAGATTATTCGGGTTCTCGATATGCACTCTTCGATTTCCATCTATATTAGTGCACATTCTTTTTACATGATCATTATGCTCGCTCAATGGGCTGATTCGTTTGGAGTCTGGACAGGTCTCAATTTCATAGCCTTTTTGATGTTTTGAGAGATAGAGGTCGTAACCCATTCGGTAAATGGCTCCTGCAATTATTTGTAATCACCATTTTTTTAATGTATACACACTTCCAAGATGTCTGTACGAAAGTCATTTTAAAAAAAAAAAAAAAATAGTCCGATTCGGGGAGGGAGGGTTGAAAGGGGGGCCCTGCCACGAAAAAAAGTTATGCTACTTTTCCCACCAAATGCACATTGGGCAATTAATGATACTACACACAATCGTTCATGCCCGCCATATGGTGACTTGACTCAGTACCCTCCATCTGCAACTTAACAGAGATGGGACATGGAACTGTGTGCTCATGCTTTGCCTCTGCTCCTTATTGGGCTTGCAGTTCAGTCGACGTCCTGGAGTGTGACACGAATCATGCTCCTACTGTGCATGTGTGGTGCAGAGCAGGAGCACATGGCAACACTGCAGTCCAGGACACAATCCCCAAAGGAGAAGCCATCAGGACACACCAAACGTGGTGAACTGCACTCTAGCCAAGAAACACACACCATGCTTGATTTAAAATGAATTAGGGTACCCATCACCACCTAGCCAGACAGGAACCTTAGGGGCAGACAGTCCAGCCCGCCTCCACCACCTTCCACCCACTGCTGCGCAACGCCTCCTTCTGTTATGACTAGCTTCATTATACATCCTCAGAAAATAATAATAATAATGTCTTGCCACATTAAGCAGGCCACTGGTGCCTGTGGGGCCCTATAGCCATGGGACACTGGTCATCTGCACAGACTGCACATGCCTCTGGCGGTCCTGAGCACAAAGCACTGTGTGGTGTGGCCCCCGCCCCGCCCCAGGCTGCAGCGGCCCAGATCGGAGTGGGACAGGGCATGTAGAAACCATTAAAATGGTAGCAGTGCACGGTATAAATCATAACATGGACACCCATTTCTGGTGTCATCCTGCTAGGACGGCAACAGAATTGTCTTGGCAGAGGGACACCAAGCAGTCGCTACTTGTGAAACCAAAGGTTACCATTATATTAAACTCAAATAAAACCACAGATATCATTATCGCTGTTACTGTACAACAGGTTACTGTACAACAGCTTTATTATACTGTAAAATAATAAAGAATAATTCTTCCAAGAGAACATGAGTAATTGGAATTGGGTTGAAAGAAGTTAGTCGTTATTGATTGTACCAAAATAATTAATTTGATTTTGAAGACAAGTCCTTATCTATTTGCATTGTAAAATTAGCAGACCAAAATAGCACTCCCATGTCTTGAAATTATTAAAATAATTAAACAAGGTTAAAAGTGTGTCTATTTATAGTAAAGAACAAGAAAATATTGGGTTCCTTTGAAGAGTAAAATAATGTTCTTATTTGAACTGCACAGCTGCAATTGAAACTGGAAGATGATATCGTTTATTTTTGTGGTATTTGTTCCAAAAACAAAACCTTTCTTTGGCAATGTGACCACACAGTACAGGGTCTCTCTTATTTGTTCCTGAATCCCTCGCACTAACAACTTCAGGAAAACAATGTCTGAGTAATGAAAAAAAAAAGTGATAGCTTTCACTATAATGAAACAAACATACGAAAGTTATGTTTCAATTCATGAGAGCTGTCAAGCTAGACAGCAATTCAACTTTACACTGGTAGAATGGAAAAGCAGCAAATACAAGCAAACGTTACATATTATTCATGACATTTTGTGCTTGAACGATGTACCACATTGATATTCAATTTGACATTGTAAATGTGCAATTGAACGAAAATGAAATACTTTTGAGTTATTGCCCACATTTTTCAAATTGAGTACAGAGATATACATATACATATATATATACATATACATATATATTTTTTTTTATTTTTCTTTTTGCCTTCCCAAATTTACATAGTTACATCAGTGGGATATGCATGTGCCATGGATACAATCTTCCTGTGGACAGTTTCTTTAGCCAAAACTGTAGAATAACTCTCAGTAACAGAACTGCAATATCCATATACTGGGACGATAGTGAGGCACCAGTTTGTCCATTTGCACTGCCAGTAATACGGAGCAACATGCCAGCATTTATGGTATGAAGACATGTAGTTGCCAAAGTGATGCATTTCGATGTGAAAGGAGACCTTTGTTCTCACAAACGGAACGCCATGCGTTTCTATAATAAATCGAAGTTGGAACACAATTGCATTAGATTTTATCACACAGAGCTTGACTTCACAAGAACAGATTTAATCATTACATTCTCAAACGTTTTCAATGTTTCCTTGGAGTCTTCCATTTTTAACTTTAAAATAAAACTTGGTTAATTCCGACTTAGTATTTTGTTAAAAGTAAAAGTTGTTTTCTTCTTTTTGTGAAAAGAAAAACTCGTATGCTGGGTGTGTGTGTTGCTCTTCCTAGATTTGCATTAAGTAACCTGATGACGTAGGAGATGACAGGGTACATTTGGCTACACTGTCCACAAACGTCATGAGAAGACGTGGAGCATATCGGGTTGACATTCCGCTGTTAACATGAGGGGCGGGTGATTCGATTTACTGTCACGAGGACACTTGAAGTTGGGCGATAGATCAACAGATGATCGCACAAGATGGAGGTTTCCAGCCTGTGAGTCACATGTGTACATTTGAGAAAACCGAAATTAAGAGCCAATGGATTTTTCAGATCCATCCATATATGCTCAAAAACACATGCCCAATTCAGTGGCCCAATAGAAATTCCTGAAAGAACTTACTCTTCAAATTGTATTTATTGATTTTATAGAGCGCTTTAACCCAAAGCGCTTAGCAGCCCATGGCAGTTGGATCCAATTTGTATTCCAGCAGGCCGTTATCAGGAATGCACGTTCTACTCTGTGGCGGCGCTGCAACCAATCTATAGGGCAGTTACTTGTATGACATTAAACAAGACCCATGGAAGAGAACACATGCATACTTTACAGTATTAGAAAGTGAGGCCCGATTAGCAATGCTCATTTGATAGGTAAAAACTAGCATCAATTTACAAAGGAAAATTAAACAAATCCTTGGTTATGCGCACCTGCACAGATGGCAGTACCTCACATTGGTAAGAAGCAATGTCACATTTTAAACACACAGTATGCATAGACCTCGGCTTCAATTGTGTTGCCTCCCGTCTAGCAGGGATCAAAATTAAGATTTGATAAGCAGGAGCTAAAAGCAGCTCCTTGATATCCAGCTTTAATCAGTGACTAGGAGCTACCACTGGGGTACGGGAAGCTAGCACATTGCATTTGTCCCCTATGCATGATCCATTATTTTTATGTCATACAGATGTTTAATGTTAATTTATAAATCGTCCCAAATCCCAAATATACCCAATTACATTCTCATAGGTGGGTTTCATGTGCATTAGTTGGCCCGGGGGAGACAAATGAAGATGCTGGTAGCTGTTGGTGTCCAGCCAACAAGACACTTCTATGCTGCAAGCAAGAGTTAAATAGCTCCAATCTCCTCTCAATTTCGAGATCTTGTGTCCATTACAAGAGGCTGGGTGTGCAGTGTGAGAGAAGACTGCACTCATCTCCAAGGATAGGCCAGTGGGTAGACAGTCCAGCGGTACTGGAAGAGTGGACCGGAGAAAGGATACTTGGGAGGGGTGGGGGAGAAATCACATACAAAAGGGCTCTAAAAAAGGGGTTGTGCGTTTGGGGAGAGAGATAACAATAAATAACTATTTTATGTAACCAGGAGCTAGTCATCGTGACCCAGGAGCAATTACAGTCTCCCGAAAGAGTTCTCATGACAGTACATTTAATGGATGCTTAAGAAAAATTAATGCAGAAGAAGATTAAAAGAAAGGCAGAGAAAAATTGTACTTTCGAATTGTATTTTAAACAGTAACATGCCAAAGGCATGGTGAAAAATTCGAACTCGTCACTTGTGAGCGATATTTGACGGCAAGCGACTAAGAAATGGTGTGGTTTTTGTATATATAAAATTGAGAGTGCAAGTGACTTCTTTATGGCAGTTTAGTAGATAGCCAATTGAATTTTCCCCCTTCCTAAGGGTCGCTCAAGACCTGCTGCTTCTTTAATAGAATAGCCAAGACACAGAATTTGCACACGCCACTGTAAGGATCGGGATTCAAACCTGTGTTGCGCTGCGTTGTCTCGCTTCCAAAACAAACGTGTTGCCCCGGGGCTATCCTTCCGTTCCATTTAATATTTCTGCATTTTAAAGACTGAACACAAAAATAAATGACTTAATGGCCGACTAGTAGCTTGCAACTTGACATTTTTACTCCCGATGTACCCCATCTTTATTATAGGACATCCAAGCTCTTATAACATGTAGCCTCCCTTTTCACTGACATCAGTTCATCCCACATTCATTCTAGAACTCTGTTGCATCTTTGATAGGTTCATGAAATACTACCTCCAAACAAATATAAAAAGCAGAAATGCACACATCACAATAACCGCTTTGGTGTGCCTGAAAGATGGCGAAACGTGCTCTTTTTCCAAATTGTGGGATGCACATGCCCCGGAGCAGTCTCTTGCCATTTTGCTGAATATTTCTGCCGATTCCCCTCCATTTCTCTCTGTCGCTCTCCTTCAAACTGTACTCTTCGTTTGATTATTTTTATGGCCCTCCACACCCTGGAGGTATCTGGGCGCGTTACGGGTTCAATGATTACATGTTGCATACTTTACATGTATGAGAAATTACAGTACATTATTTACAATATTTATACAGTGAAAACAAAAAAAGCAGTAATGTACATGGGAGATATACTGGTCACTTTATATGCATAAGGCACTGCATTATTTGACTGGTGCTAATGGAGGGATACGGAGGCTCATCTTTACATTGATTTTATATTTCTTTCCTGTCCATTTTTCCCCTTTCTGCTACCTCCAATTTAGTGGTTGTTAATCTTTGCTGCTACATTCATAAATCTACCAATGCCTCGGTTCCTCTTTTTGCATTGGTCTCCGTTCTCGTCTCTACACTGCTTGGACATTTTTATCTCTGTTGCCACCTTTTTCCTTATAAGCAGCAGACTGGCAGGTTACCTGGCAGGTGAGTGGACTGTGAGAGGGATAGGAGTGGCCAAGTGGAAGACGTGGGTGAACGGCAAGTGCGTGCATGTGCGAGTTGACCAACCAAGTCGCTTTAAGTGACAATGGCTGCATGGGAAAGAGAACGAGCAAATGAACGAGTGGGTATGCGGATGTGCGAGTGGGTGAGAGGACAGGAAAGTTGATAATTGTGGGAGGTGAAGGGGTACTATGGGAGTGGATGAATGGATCCGTGCACAGGAAGGTGAGTGAGGGTGCCTAATGGGGAGCCAAAAGGGTGAGTGGATTGCGAGAGATGTGTAGCTAGGTAGAAGACGTTGGTGGGTGAACAGTGAACAAGAGTACAGAGTGTGTGCATGAGTGGGTTGACCAAGCAAGTGTCATGAAGGGACAATGACTGCATGGACAAACGGTCAATACAATTAGAGTCACATGGGTATCTGGATTCTGTCTCCCCCAGTATATTCCAACACATCACAAACAGAATCTAATTTGTTAAAATAATTCAAACCTATAGCTTAAGTTCTTAGCTCAAACTAAATGTCCCTATGGAGGAAAGGAATATGTTCCTGGATGCATCCAGAGAACAGCCTAAGGGGCACTTGCCCTGTCCTGGCTCACTACCTTCATACAATTGCTAAAATGAGGTGCACGCCCTTGGGAGTCAACAAACTTCTTTT
Organism: Ambystoma mexicanum; assembly: GCF_040938575.1. Lineage (NCBI taxonomy): Eukaryota > Metazoa > Chordata > Amphibia > Caudata > Ambystomatidae > Ambystoma > Ambystoma mexicanum. The sequence continues at coordinate 285,660,541 of NC_090928.1, forward strand.
AATCATGTCGCTAACCCTCGGTGTGACTTATGTATAAAAAATCACAGCGATCATTGGTCCAGAATCTATAGGTCCAATCACTGCTGCGTACTAAAAATGCAATGGATATTATTTTCAGGCTCATATATTACTTTCTTATGAGACAAGTGGTACAGGTCATCACCCTGAACCTATATTTGTCAACCGGTTTCAGCGGGGAAATGTAGTTTGCCGCCTTCTTCAGGACTATAGAGATATTTTTTAGCACTCTATACATTCACAAATAGACAGTGAAAATTCTTCTGTCTTTCAATTTCTTGATCTGGATCCAGCGTGTTCCATTTCTAGATGGGACATCTCATCTGCGTTTCAGCTCCCTGTAAGGGAAAATGCACACATCAGAGGCCTCGAGGTATATGACTACTATATATTCTATGGTACTCTTATTCATCTGATTTCTTACCACTATCTTTTGTCTGTTATGATAGGTCTTCAATTCAGGTCTTCTTTTCCTCTCAGGAGTTGTAATCTCTAGTGAGTAAAGAATCCCTGATCAGCTGTGTTTCAAAACCCCCCTGCATTAATCCAGTGTAAGATCTAATACTTCAATTTTATCTCACTTACCGTCACTTAGTTTCCAGTGCACGGTAAGGCGTCTATTTTTGTTTTATTCTTTTTTTCTTTTCCTCTTTTTCTCACAGGTTTCATGTGGCAGTGCAGTTATTCCTGCAAAGTTTTAGAGAGATAACATTGTTGCAGGTACACATCCTACGTATCTTTCCCCGAGCCACAGTCATCATTTCCATAACTAATTACAGTGTATCACAAACCCATGTTCGGTCGCGAGTTATACCAAATCTCTCGTTGTTTAGGCTACTGTTTGGTTTCACTATTCCCTGTCTACAGCCGTAACGGCCGGATCTGTTCACCGCGGCGCCTCCCTGTGTTAAGAGAGAGGAGCCGCGTATGTTGCGCGTTGCTTACGTGTAACTCTAACGCTTTTACAGATGAGTACACAAGTGGCGCACCTATGATGCTAGTGCGTATTTTTAAAAAAGGTTGCAAAGAGCTTTCTCAGATTAGGATGCAACAATTGTGTTTCTTACCTGGTACTTCTTATTCGAGCTCTTATCTGGATCCGTTCTCTCGTTTTAAACGCGGCCGCCATCTTGGGGAGGATTATTTATATTACGGCCGGGTCCCCTGGTCCTTCCTTTATTTTTAGCATTAATATCTTTTGTCATTGTAGCAATCTCTTACGTTACATGTTATTGCCTGGTGTGTAGATCTCAGCTATATTAATGGTGGCTATACCAAGGCAGTCAGAGTACTGCTATCATTGTGGCATATCAGTTTTACATTATTCTGCCATGCTTAATGGGCCGGGATACGGGTCATCTATATTTGATCCTGTGTAAATGCTGGAAACAAAGGGGGTTTATTTTTGAACTGCTAAAGTTTGCCAACATATACCTTCATTGAGGCCAGTAATATGGCTTTTTAATCTAAAAATCCACAATTGTTCTCGTTTCAATAACATGGCTGCTAGATCTCCACCCCTCCGTGGGATATTAACTTTCTCAAGGATAGTCCAGCGTATATCGTTCTCAGAATGTTTATGCAACATATAATGTTCCACTAGTGGTGCAGTGATTCTTTTTGTCCTGATGTTCGATCGATGTTCGCCTATTCTCGTTTTTATTTTCCTAGTTGTCATCCCGATATAGATCTTATTACAGGGACACTTAATGAGATACACTACATTAGAGGTGTTGCAATTCGTCAGCGTCCTTTGATTCCACGGCGTATTCCAGCCAATGTCCACAGTTGTGGATCGATCTGTGAAAGGACAAGCAGCACAGGTTCCACATGGTGTATGTCCTGTGGGCTTCGTTGTATTCCATACCCTTAGTTGGTTGTCATTTTGGGTATCATTTTCTTCCTTATAAGTGTGTACTAATAGATCCCTTATATTCCGTCTCCTCTTGATGGCAAAGGTAGGTGGGTCCAAGGTTCCGTCGCCCACATTTAGAATGGGCCAGAGTCTCTTGATTTCTTTTTTTATTCGATTTATTATAGGAGAATGGCTAAAGACCGCCGTGATCTGATTGTCATCTTTATCTTTTCTAGGGTGCTGTTCCAATGTTGTTTCCCTTGGAATATTGCGTGCCCTTTTCTTCGCATACCTGATGATCTTTCGGGGATAATTTCTTTCTTGCAATTTCTTAGCCAAATTCTCTGCTTGGATGTCATACTCCATTCTTGTGGAGCAATTACGCCGGAAGCGTAAAAACTGTCCAAACGGTAAGTTTTCTTTTAGAGATCTCTGATGGAAACTACTAAATTCCAGTAGTGAATTGCGGTCCGTGGATTTCTGATAAACTGGTTTCAATTCTTGCTCCTCTTCTTATAAGTTTCAAATCCAAAAAGGTTGCTGTGTCTTTGCTGGACTCGGACGTGAATTTTAGGTATGGGTTCTGCATGTTCAACCATTCTATAAATTCTTTCAGTGAAACTTCATTTCCTTCAAAGAGCAACAAAACGTCATCAATATAACGTCGCCAGCTCAGAATGTTCTTCAAGAAGGGATTGGTCTGCTGGTAGATGACTTTCTCTTCAAATTCTGCCACATATAAATTTGCTATAGACGGAGCAAAAGTGGCCCCCATGGCTGTCCCAGATACTTGTTCAAAAAATCTGTTGTCCAACAGGAAGTAGTTCTTCGTTAAGGCAATCTCTGCCAATTGCATGATAAAAATAATTGGTATCTGTATTTCTGGTCTCTTGGCATGTAGTGTCTTCTCAATCACTTTCAATGTCTCACCTTGTGGTATCCTTGAGTACAGCGATTCTATATCCATGGTTACAATATAGATGTCATCATTTGGTAGTACCAAATTTTCTAAATAATTTAGCACAGCAGTAGTGTCCTTGGTGTATGATTTCATACGTTTGACCTCTTCCTTGATGAAGAAATCAACGAATTGGGACAAAGGTTCCAAAATCGAGCCAATCCCAGATACAATTGGACGCCCTGGAGTTGGTATAATGTTCTTATGTATCTTGGGTAATGCGTAGAACGCAGGACATTTTGGATATTTTGGAGAGAGGAAGTCTGCCTCTTTCTGACTGATGTACCCTTCTGCTAGGCCCTCTTCAATGATTGGATCGATCATTCTCCTTAATGATTCCGTTGGGTCACGTCCGAGCTGTCTATATGTTGTTCTATCGGTGACCAAAGCATTGACCATTGCTTGATAATCCTTTTTGTTCATCAGGACAATCGCCCCCCTTTATCCGCAGGTTTTATTACAATCTCCTTGTTATTCTGTAATTCCTTCAATGCCTGGTGTTCCTTTTTCTTGAGATTGCAGATCCCTCCCGTGGGGCATAATACTCACAAGCTGGCTTCCGGAGTATAAAACAGTTGATAATGAACAATCAGTGTGATGTCATCCTGCATAAATCTGGTGCCATACATGGACACAATATTCCACTGCCGAGATATGCATGTGTTTACCAAAATACCTTGCAAAACAGTGTTGTCAACATCATGGTGCACAGTACAGGACATATATATCACCAAATATATCAACAAAGCTCGAGTCATATACCAGCTGTTGGTAAATAAAACATGTTGACACTCGTGCACCATTACATCGTAGTCTTTTCACCTATACAGATTTCTTATTGATGAAGACATTTCAAAACCAAAGACATCAATCCTCATCCCACTAATGGGCAGATGTTGCTATACCAATGTTATCCATATTGGAGCTTTTTGAATTACCATTTTAATCTTGAGGTCCTCCTCCACTCACTGTGTTCCATTTGTGTTCCCTAGATAGATACCTCGGGACTAATATTTCACTACACGTCCTGATGAAGGCCTGCTCACCTTGCTGCACTTTACAGCTATTTTAGGCCGAAACACTGTTGTGTCGACGACTATACTTCACATGAACAGTGCACAATTTAAATACTGTTGTTATTGTGATTCTTTCAGTTGTTGTTAAATAATTGTTGATTTCTGTCTTCATTTCACAATTGTTCTGACAATATTCTTTGGTTGTTATATGTTTGTACATTAAGATCCTCTTTTGGTACGGATCATACTCATTTGTATTGTTTTTCTAGAATACCCCTTGGTACTCCATCCCTAAATTATTAAAATACAACAATGTGAAATACTGTATGTGTAGTTATATATATACACATTTTGAGATTTGGGAGTTGAGGGACCTTTCGCCCTGAAAGATTGTGTTTCGTTTATTTAAGTTTACCTAAAGAGCAGCCGGGCAGTTAGTGGGCCCCAGAACAAGCAAGGGGCAGCCACATGGGTGGGCCAGAAGCAGTCGGGCAACAGGAGGATTCAAGGAGCAGGTGGGTGGAAAGGTGACATGACGGCAGACCAGGAGACAGACCTACAAGCAGGTTTGCCAAGGAACAAGCGATCAGCAAGACTGGTGAATAGACTCCACCCGAGAGTGTGCCCGGAATTCCTATATTGGTTGCTTGCCCTGGGTATTCTTTTCTATCCTATAGGGACATATGGCAGCAGCTCAGTCTAGCTGAGCTATTGGATCCCATCCCCTTCTGATCTCATTTGTTGGCCGTGGGCCAAGGGCAACAGCAGCGACGTAGCGGATGTGCGTAGTCAGCATGCTAGATCTGTGTCAAGTCTGGTCTTTAGGTAGACTTCCTAGAGAACTGCTTTTATCCCTCTATCCTTGACCCAAGGGTCCACCAATCCAGGACAGGCAATCATCTATCGTCATTCTACACTGTAATGCAGGTTTTTTGTATCCTCGGCTGCTTCCCCACCAATAAAATATCACCCACAGTCCACAATAATGATTGCTCTTAAATCCTAACGAAAGCCCACAAGGTGTCTTATTAAATACTCAATATCGCATAGGATTCACTACCAGGCATTTATAACCTAAAACCGGCTAATACTAACGGCCCAGGTATCGCTCTCAACATACATCGAGTTTAAGCCAACTCCACCTGGGGATGGCCTTGCATTAATAAAATACACTTTTGCCCGTCTTAAAATCACTTGAAGGGGAAAGGTCTATTGACAAAGATTAACCCGACACCTAGTTACTCAATTAAGACCCTTCTTGTTCCTCTCCCTCCAGACCCGGAAACAGATTTTGCCACTAATCTTGCTGATTTAATTGCCCACATCTCAGACTCCTTTGGACTCTTTATTGTTCCGTGTGACTGATGTCTGGGCAAAGGATTCGGCTCTTCAGACCAATATTAAATCGTCACAGCCCTTTGAAACATGTAGGTTTCCACTAAAAGACTATTGGTATTACTCACTTAATATAATTTACTTTATAGTTGACTTCAAAGCAAAATGCATTCTGCATTAAATATACACACACACCAATATGGAATTTGCATTTCATTGTAAAAATAAGAAAACTGATAAGCTAATTAAAACTCGATTACCAAAACAATCATTAATTCTGTAGAATTATGGATTACTCAAAAAGTGTGGAAATGTAACAATACGAAATAAACTGGAGCTAAACAGCGAGTTTTACACTGCTTAAATTACAGTGCAGGATTTACTAATCTACTGGACCACACCCTGCAAATAAAATGAGACACTGCATTACCATCAGGGTGCTGGGTGGATCTGCACAGACATGGTCTTGGTGATCTGCCTCACGCCGAGATTTGTTGAACACATCGGCGTTTGTTTTTCTAATAGAGCTGTATAAAAGGCATTGGAACAAAAAATGTTGCCATGTGGGTAATGATGCAAATCCAATCCATTCCAACTGGAGAAGAAAGTTGGCAAAGAAAGGGTGCTCAATCTGAATTTAATGTACAGCTGTCCTATTTGATCTAGGTATGCTTCATAACCCAGCTACTACTTCATTTAAATAATAGTTTGCACAAATTTCGTTTTTATACATTGGATACCATTTCATCGGAGAAGTAATAGTGGCACAATCTTGGACCTGTTGGGTGTCCTGACCCACGTTTGAGCTATCATGCTGCAACATTTGGTGCTGTGGGCTTAGAAAATCCAAGATGGCAAAAAAAGCCCACATGTGCGCCAGAATCCAGGACGACCACGCAGTTTGTGCGCACACCAAAATGGTTACCTAACTTGCCACCCAACAGTGTAAAGAAAGATCTTTGTTAAAAGAATTCACTGTTACTGATGTCAAAAAGTTGCTGAAATCGTGGCTCATCGGACCACTTTAAAGATTCAACCCTTTTGTGGGGTTCCACATAACCATTTTACTGTAAGGAGCCCCATCAAAACAATGTTAAGCAAGGATTATTTACTACCATGCAAGAACCATTCCTGTTTGGAATGCATTAATCCAAGAAAGATCCCAAAAATGGATGCAGTACCAACAAAATCCTCAAGGCGGCGCTAGCGGTCTAAACTCTGACAGGAGAACTGAGTGCAGTTGCTGACAAAGGAATTTGACTCAGCTGACTTCAAAGGCTGCATTTTAATCAAAAATTAGCCACCTGCTGTTCCCAGAGGCCAGAAGCCTGGGAAACCCTCTCACCTCAAGAGATTCAAACCACAGCCCAGGATATCACATGGTCATAATAACCAAATGCAAAGTGAGCCCCTGGTCTGCTGACCTAAGCCTCCCAGAGACCACACAATAGGCTCTTGCACTTGAATAGAATATGTTGATTTTGACTGTTTCCTGTCAACAAAGACCTGCCTGCCAGCAGAGGCATGGTTTCTGACCCACCCAAGTCTTGGAGGCGGACTCCAACACTGAGAACTGAATTGAAAGCAAAAAATACAGTTTATAAAAATACTGATAACTCTTTGTAATCAAATGACAGGAATGTATAACTTTGAGAGCCTTAATTTAAAAAAATGTACCTTCGATTCAAGCCCAAACTCCAATTTGTGTGATGTTCTGGGGCAAAACCCCGCTATTTATTGACACCACATACTCTGTGTTTAAGCTAGAGATATGGGAATTTACTGGAGTAGGTATGGACAGCCTGTGTATATGGGTATAACTTTTAATGAAGAACCAAGGTTGCATAACCCACTAAAATCGAAAATAAGTTGCCATTTTTGAATGCAAGCCCTCAGGAAGAGCAGATTTGGGACAGAGACTACCTCGTGTGATAGGTAATATGTACATGCAATGACAAACCACTATGTATTTGAGAAATGTGTATTTTGATCAAATATACATTTGTGTGCAATTTGACAGGGGAGTGTCCTTTCTGCAGGCCATATAATGACATCGCTCTGACACTCCACTTCTTTCCCCCAATCAAGAGGGAAAGGAAAGCTTGACCAATGATAAAATTGAGAGAGGGGCTGGATTAGTGATGCTGCGCACACACCCACTTTCAAAACACATAAAAAGAGACTGCTGGGACAGGTAGAGACATTCAATTCCATTTGCTGCGGAGCATGCTGACCGACGACTTCACATCCAGAGATCCTACACTTAGACTTCCAAGCTAAACAGAGACTACAGAACTTTGAACCAAGAAGGCCCACTGCAAGCAAAAGTATTTGTCAGCAGGCCCAAAAATCATTTGCAGACTATTCACAGCCGGACCCAGCTGTTGATTCTGGCCTGAAACCCTGTGCCAGAAAGATCCAGAAGCAGTGCTGTACCCAGAGAAAGCAGAGCAGTATCCAGAACCAGAGGCCAGAGATCCAGAGTGACCCAGACCGCTGTTAGCAGAACCAGAGAGCTGACCCAGATCACTGTGAAGTGCCGAGACCAGAACCGGAGTCCAGTCCAAAACCTGACCAGATCCGTGGCGAGGCCTATTTCAAAGATATATTGCGAGTACCTAGCAGAACTGTGCAGAACCAATCTCTTAGTTAAAATAATCTAATCCAAACTATTTTAATCTAACCAGGACTGCCTCCTAACTGTCGCCTGTCATTTGTAAAGCTGCACCACTGTCATTTGTCAATTCTGCAGCTGCAAAGCTGTAACCTGTCGCTTTGAACTTAAACAACCTTCACAAAATCGTTCATAACTCCGTAACCGATTGTGCTAGGAACTTGTACTCCTTAGACTTTCTCAGCAATCACGATTCACGCATTCGCGAATTTTACCGCGATTTGGCCCGATTTCTTTACTTGTAAAAAGATAGCTGCTTTTGCCTGAACTGCTAAAATTCGTTTGCATCTTAATCACCATCTCTGAATCATTGCTAAAGTGAGCCTGCACTCATCCCTAGTATCTATCACTCACCCTGAACCTCCTAAAGGGAATTAAAAGCATTTTCAGCATATTTCTCACTGCATTGTCACCATATTCAAAGCATTTTGCCTGTGTTTCAAAACTCCTATCTGTTGTATAAGCTGCTGGGGGGGAATTGAACTGGATTCTATTTGATTGCATTCCTAAGAACTGTGTGCTCTCCTCTTCATCTCCTTACATTGCATAAAGGGGGGGTGAATTGTCCAAGAAAGTGATTACATTGTCTTTTGCCCTCTTCATCTCCTTACATTGCATAAAGGGGGGGTGAATTGTCCAAGAAAGTGATTACATTGTCTTTTGCTGAAATCCTATCAAGTTATTTTCTGTACTTTATTTTCATTCCACATTGCATCTATTTGAAACCATACAAGTATTGTTGCCATCTTATCCATCCTACACCCACTCATTGATTATAAAGAAGTGTGCTAGTGCCAGACTATCCATTATTGATTACTGCTCAGATTAAGTGTGATATTCAATTATTAATTCATTATAAAAGTATATATATATATATATATATATATATATATATATATATATAGTTTAAATTCTCAAATAAACCTTTTAAACTTGCAAAACAGAACTACTTCTTGGCTCAGTGGGGTCAGGGGGATTCCAAGAGAGGGGTGTTATGTAGGGGTAGTCATCCAGAACTCATGAACTGGACACAAAGATATATCAATAAGGGTTTCCATTCAGTATCCCAGACTAGGCATTGACTTAGCTGTAGTGTTGAATTGAATCCTCTTACAGACCATAGAATAACCTGTTTTGATACATTCTGGTGATCCCCAAAGTATCTTGCAGCCATAGCCACGAAATGCAGGGTTTGAAATTAGGATTGGCTACGCAGGAGCTAAAAGCAGCTCATGGGTATTCAGCATCAACCAGGAACAACCACTGGGGAACGCGGAGCTAGTTCATAGCATTACGCAAATTTAACTTCCACATAAAATGGAAACCTATAATTTTGTCCATTATGTATGACCCCTTATGCTTTAAATGTCATAGATGTGCCCTAATGTCGATTTATAGATGTCCCAAATACACAGTTAAATTCTCCTAGGTGTGTTCGTTTGGCATCATTTGGAGCCAAAAGTAGCAGCTCTATGTGAATAGACCATTTTAAAACGTTGAGAGAAAAAGACTGATTTACATTGACCGATTTTCTTTTGAACGGAAAACTGGCATTGTAAAGGTCTTTCTCTTGAAACCTTTAAAATGCGGTTTTCAAATATTTTTTTTAAAACATTTGGGCGTGGGGGTTTTCACCCCAACCACCTAAATTCCCCCCACCTGCGAGTCCCCCATCGTTCCCCCACCAGTGTTCACCCCCAAAACCAAAACGCGTAAATACACACGGACCCAAAAATCCCCATCACTCAGCCCAAGCCCCCTCCCCCCGCCATCCCACTCCCCCAAATCAAAACACATACATTCACACAACACACACACACACCAACACACATGCACCTGCACACTTACCCGTTTCTCCTGGTCCTGCACTTCCGGGTCCCGACCTGCCCATCAGCCCCTGCGAGCACTCATGTGCGGCAGGTGCCAGACAGTTCGATTTAGAAAGACTGCTCCGTGCAGTCGCAGAGCAGCCTTTCTAAAAAAGATAATTTTAAGATCTTTTCGCTTAGGACCAAAGTAATTCCTGGTAGAGGTTAGTGACAAACTAACCAGGCTCTTGTAGGCTATAAGCAGGTACTAAATATCTCCGAGTGCCCCTCAATTTCAAACCTTGTAATGTCGCTCTTTTAGCAGAGCCTGCACTGATCGTCCTGCCATAAGATTCCAGATCTAGTTTCCCCTTCCCCTCTGTCCTCATACACCCCCTTCCTGCCTAACCCACAATTGGAAAATCTTGTGATCCCTCCTAAACACCAAACCTATCGATAAAATTAGGGAACCCTCCCTAGCCTACACAGCCAATAGGTTTACCCAGGATACAAAAATTATTAGCACCTGGAGACGATTGACCTCTCAGCCAATCAAAATGTTTAGAAAGCAGTCAATACCTACTTATTTAAAGAGAAACCGTTTACTTTTATATGACATCTAATGCATGCCCATGTTAAACGATTTGAAGTTCTACCAATGTTGCAATATAAAATGCTTAACTTATTAAGACCACCATGCTATTGAAATACTATGATCCCGGAAAAGGAACCCTACCAAAACCATTTTCCCAAGGTACAAACAGACTATTTCTTGCAGCTCAAACCACCCCTTTTACCGACACACTATAATCACCTAGGTATATCAGCTGGCAATACTTCACAATAGTCAAGGAACTGTGTGTCCAATTAGTCCAACCCACCACTAATCTCCACTCTGCACCTAAACCATCGAGTTGGTTACCAAAATAAGCAAAATGTATGACTATTCACACACCATGCCTCTCAAAGCTCGATGTTATCACTCCTATGTGTTCTGACCCACATTCCACTAAATTTGTTTACAAAATGTACTTTTCCTGGGATTATGAGGAGCATGTACATCATCGGAGAACATGTTGCAGTCCTAGCCCATGTCATAATAGGGATCTTGAACTCCCTTCTTTCAGAACTTGCAGCCTTCAAGGACTGATTGGTTATACTTAAGAAACCCTACCTAGATGCAGGAGGCCCTGATACCCTCAAGCCCATTTCATTTTTGTTATATCTTGCCAAACAGGTCTAGAAGGTAATCGTGCATCAGACCCAGAACGTTAAGCTCACAGTATCTCTTGAGGGAGAACAAACAGGGTGTCTCTCTTGGAGGGGAACAGAGTCAGTCTGTGTCGCTCTTATTAATGTTTTTAGATGGCGGCAGACAGCAAGGATCGACATTTTGTTTGCATAAACAGGAACAAAAAGCAGCTCCTGGGTATTCAACATTAACCAGTGACCAGGAAAGAGTGGGACGAGGAGCTCGTAAAAAGCGTTCTGCAAATCTAACTTCCACATTTAAAAGTATAATTGTGTCCATTATTTATGACCCCATTATGCTTTAAATGTCACACAGATGTGCCCTAATGCTTAGTTGTAGATTGTCCCAAACACAACAAGGTATAGTCACATAGGTGTGTTTGTTCAGCATCAGTTGGGCTAGAGAGCCAAAAGGCAGCTCCTGGTAGCTGTTGGTGTCAAGCTAGCCATGCTCTTCTAGGCTGCAGGCAGGAGCTGAATATCTCCCATCATTTTCGAATGGACATGATGGGATATTGGTCCTTTTAGACCTGTACACCTCGTTTGATACGGTCGGCCGCCACAAGGGTCAAAATTGCTGGGGGCTATCTAACTTCTGGTTCCCGCCTAGCATAGCCTGGTTGGCTTGACACCAACAGCTACCAGGTGCTATGTTTGGCTCTACAGGCCAACTGATACCATGCTAATATATCCATATGACATCAACAGTGTCCATGTAGGAATGTGTATACATGAGGGTTAGGACACATCTAGAAGACATTTAAAAAGCATAATGAGCCATAGATAATTGACAAAAAGTCATAGTTTGTTAAATTTGTGGCACGCTATACAATAGCTCCTGGTTCCAAATTGTAGATCCTGCCCCATACAAGGTCAGTTTCATCAAGCTGCACAAAACCTAGTCCATAGCTCCTTCAATAAACTTTGTGGTAAGCTCTAGCTTTTAACCATCTGAAATTCATGCAGAGGATCATCCCTTTCCTACATCACCAGAGTCACCTTTCAGTGGTCTTGCCAACCATCATACACATTTAAATCTGGCCTCAAAATGTGCACTTGCCTCTAGCCAGTGCAGAGTTATAATTGACTCTTGGCATGTCATAGATGGTGTGCTGTGTACATGTGAAGAATTGAAGGGGCGAGACGTATTATGTCTGGCTTGCAGCTCACAACTTGACATTTCTAACCCTGGATTTATGCAGCAGCGCCCTGTAACTAATATCATACTACCTTGCTTGGATACTGCAGAAAGTCCACAACGTCAGAGTGCAGCTTCTGAAAGGAAGCCCGCTAATGATCACGTTAGAGCATTCCAACATAGGCATCGGCTAACTAATGTTACCTGTGTCAAATTAAATATCCAATGCCTCGACCGGCAAGCCTTCAATAAAGTTGACCTGCCAGTCCTCTTTTACAAACTTTAACCCTACGGTCGTCCATGAGCCCCATGATCTAGTACTTCACCATCAGTCCCAGGATTTCACCACCGATTGAAGAGGAGGGCATTCTCAGTTCTTCCCCTCTGCTCCCCCCCCACCATGGAATTTCCTTTCTCGCCATGTGCTCTAAACCTTATTTGCTCTAAAGCAAGTCTTCTCCGATTTTTACAAGTTATCAAAACCTACTGCTGTTCAATCCCTTAAAGGCTGTCCTTTCTTGACTTGCTTGCCACCCCTTCCTCTTTGACCTAACAGCCAAGCAACTTCTGGGAATAAAAGAGCTCTTCAAAACACAAACATAAGGAGGGCCCAGTCAACAGGAGGGCTGGTGGCCCAAGGACGCAGCAGGATGACAGCCTGTTGGGGCACAGAGCAGGAAGGCCAAGGAGCGAGTGAGCGGCAGGGCTGGAGGGCTGTGGAGCGATCGACGGGCCAGAGAATATGAGGGCTAAGGAGTAAGGAAATGTTCAGCTAATTAGGAAGCAGGCAGGCAGACAGGTGGGTGGAAAAAAAATAAATAAATAAATTTTAAAAAACGAGCGCAGCAAACAGATTTGGCCCAAAAGCAAGCTGGCTGACGTACAAGTGGGCCAAAAGTAAGCAAGCATGAAAATGTGCAGGTCAAAAAGCAAGCAAGCACGCAGGCAGACAGGTGATCCACAAATAAATCAGGCGGACAGGTTGGCCAAAATCAAACAAGAAAGCAGCCAAACGGATGGGTGAACATTATTATTATTATTTTTTTTTTTTTACACAAAAAATACACAAGGGAGCAAGCAGTCGGATCAAACGCACAGCAAGCAAGCAGTCCAGCTGGAGGGGGGGGGGGGGACAAAACCCAAGCAAGCAGACCGGTGGACAAAAACATAAGCCAGCAGTGAGGGTGGCAGACGAGCATTCCCAAAAGCAAGCGAGCCATCAGGCTGCCAGACGGATCCAAAAGCAACCAGGTAGGTGGGCGGGCAGGCCCAAAAGCAATCCAACAGCCAGGCTGGCAGGCAGATAGGTTGGCCAAAAAAAATCAAGGAAGCAGACAAGGGGATAGGCCATAAAGTAAGCAAGAAGACAGGCAGAGGGTTGGGCCAAAAAGCCAGCCAGCAGGCAACCATGTAGGCATGGGCCAAAAAGGAAGCAAGTAGGCTGACAAATGGGCAAGCCAGAAAGAGCGAGAAAGCAGAAGGGTTGGCCAAGAAGGGAGGTAGACATGGGGCAAAGAAATGAGGAAGCTGGTACATTTGGCAGCAAAAGAAGAAAGCAGGAAGGCAGACAGCAGATGGGTGGGCCAAGGTCTTGAGTATGTGGGTGGGCCGAAGAGAAATCAGGCAGATATGATGTCAGTTGAGCAATCAAGCCAGCAGTTGGCTCAGCTATGAGCCAACGGGCATACAGATGGGTGGACCAAGGAACAAGCAGGAAGACAGGTAGGTGGTTCAAGAAGAGAGCAAGAAGGTGAGAAAAGCAGGATGCTGAAAGGCCACGGAGCAAGCAAGCATGAGCGCTAGGGTGCGGTCAGAATTGGGCCAAGGAGCAGGAGAGCCAAGATGCAAGCAAACTGGAGGCCAGAGGGGATAGGAGAAAGAATCTGAGCGGGGGGGGTTATGGTGGATTGAACTGTACGGTGGGTGGTGGTATGGGGCCAAACAGGACCATCCTCCTGCCACTATCCTAAAACAAAGCACTGCCGCTTGCTCACCCACATTGTACAGGTAGGGAAGGAATAGGGCTGGAGCAAGACAGAGCCGTGTTCTGGCAAGATCGGTCTTGCCGCAGCACTGTTCCATGTAGACACGATGCCACAACCCCCTAGTTGAGAAAGCTCTCTGCCCCCTGACTGCCATGAGTCTCCTGAGCACTGTGTTCAAGAAACTGAAAAGAGTGGCAGTCAAGGGCAGAGAGCTTCCTCAACTTGTTTGTGTGTGGGGCGGGGTAGTTAAATAAGGCGCTTGTTGCATATCGCTGCTCAGCTGCACGCATAGAGGCAGTGTTTCTATGCATGCAGCCGAGACGCAATATACCTCGTCTTCTCAGACTGCATCTGAAAGTCGCCCTTTGCTCAACAGTGCAAGCTCAAACAATGAAACCATCCAAAGCTATATTAATATATATATATATATATATATATATATATCTCAATTGGATGGTGCCAGACATGTGCTTGGAAGGGCAGAATCCCTCCTGCTTGGAGGCACCCTGAAGTGACATCCAGCCCCGGGCTTCTATGTCAATAGCACATTTCCCATTTTGGTGCAAGTAAACCGTTATCAACGTGAAGGACAAAGGCCTGCAGAAACAAGAACAGTAAGACCCCAGTGGTCTTCAAACTAGGGCACTTGCTCCCCTGGGGAGAAGCTGGCATCCCACCGCGTGAAGCACCATCAAAACTATTTAGTCGTATCTGCATTTCATCTCAGCCCGATAATCCGTGCAGTGAATGGGCACATTAATGGAACTAAGCGCAGCCTGAAAGCAAGTTTCAGGCTGCGCTTATTTCTCAGTTACTGAACTCGGCAATGGAGTCCCCTTAAAGGAGAGGCACACTGCGACAACTGTGGCTGTTACACAGAGGAAAAAAACTGAAAGGAGAGAAAACAAATTGGAAAGGGGCTGGGAGGTGGTGGAAAACCAAAGCAGGATAAAAGTAAAGGGACAAAGGCATTGTATACGAATCCATAGCCTACGCAGAAGTGAATGGAGAAACACAACCATGAACCAAGGGTGAACTGTGACAGCCACAGACATGAAAGGGGAGAAGGACAGGGGACAGAATGGCATGGGGGGTGGGGGGGTCGGGGGAAGAAGCAAGAGCGAGAGAGGTGGCAGAGAGACAAAATAAACAGCAGGTGGGGAATTAAGAATGACATAGGCAATATAATGAGTAAGAGCGACAACAAGGTAAGAATGTGTGTGTGAGAGAGAAGATTGAATGGGTGGAGGGGGAGATAAAGAGGAAGGGAAAGAAAGAAATAGGGATATAGAAAGACTGGTAAATAGGGAGATAAGGGGAGCGAGAGACCAGCACACCAGAAAGATGCAGAGCTATAGAGTTTGAACATGTGTCATAACTCGATCATCCAGTACAGGCTTTATTCTTTGTACCGGGACCAGTAATATTGCTGGGAAGGAAACACCATGACTGGATGACCTACTCATGGAATGTGGCAACTTCAGTGCTCTGGAAAAGAGTAGTAAGAGAACATACAAAACATGAGGGGAAAATTTAGCAGATCAAAAGAAGAAAGGGGAGACAGAATGGGTGGGCGAGAAGAGAACAAAAAGGAAAGAGAAAGAACATGAGAGATGGTAAGAAAGAATGTGAGGGAGGATGATCCAAGCGGCTGAAAGAAAGCGAGTGAGAGACGGAATGAAAGTCATGGAGAACCAAGAGTCTGCATTAAGGGACAACAGAATTGTAAGGATAAAGGGAGGAAACTAAAAGATGGGAGGAAAGGGGAACATGAAGAGCGACGAAGACAGAGGACACTAAATAGGAAAGGAATGAATGCGACAAATTATCAAGAATGCAAGAGGGGTGATGGACGCCACCCCATCTCCACTATTTATAATCACCTAAATCGGTAAAGTGGTGAAGCAGGAGCTCAAAATAAAAAGTGGACTGGGAGCAGTTAACAGGGATGCCCTTTGAGGACAAACAATGGGAGGTAATATGCTTCTACACCAAGGCAGTGTCTCGCAATGCGTGACTAAACCTAATACAACATATTACAGAGGACATACCTGACCCCAATAAGGTGTCATAAAATGAACCCCAACAGAATGCTGAGGTGTGTGGATGGGAACGCTGGGTTTTCTTCACAGGATACGAGAATGCACTCACTTGAAACCATTTTGGGAGGCACTGTTGGAACAGATACGCAATATGTGGGCCATGTGCATCGACCCAACACTGCTGATGTGCTTACTGGGGCAATTGCCTCACAAGTATGACAAAAAACAGAATCTAATGGTTGACGTAGCTATATGCCGCTTTGCTAAAATCAAGGATATCTCATGGTTTAGTCCACTGTGACCAAAGATTGCCAATTGTAACGGAGACTTACTGAAATGGGTATGAGCGGAGTCAGTGTTGCTACTATTAGAATTGACATATTCCAATGTAAGCATGCCCAATAATGGGCAATACTGCTGGATGGCTTGCTATACCCTTCCGATGTCACGCCTCCTTGAATTCACAAACGGTTGGTTACTCATTTGTCCTTGGTTGATAGGGGCAACTTTGATGGATAGCCATAATGACTCGATAGTAGGTTGTGTAGACCCGACAGGGGTTGTTGGCACACATATATAAGAGAACCTAGGGGATGGGGGGAGGGGCCGAGTTATTGAATTGATATTCCTGAATGTTGGCACTTCCTGTGGTAAGACACAAATAAATGTATTGAGAGTGGGCATGATGTATACTCTTGATGAATGCCATTACAAACCCTTTATTGTTTTAATGTTAGAAGGAATACCAGAACACAGAAGGGAGTGTGAAAGAACAGACCAGACATCCAAAAGGAGGAAGAGACTGAAGGAAGGGAGGAACAGAAAGAACAGAGGAGAGAGTGTGAATAATGTAGAGATGGTGGAGTGAGCAGGGCAAAGCGAGCTATGGGGGGGGGTGAAGAAGGCAGAGTAAATAAAGTATTCTTTTTTTTTATACTTTATTTATTTTTTTAAAGACCGAGCATGCCTGTTCCATGCTGAGTAAATTCCATCCTCCATGATCAGGCATTGGATCTTTTAGATTGGAGATATATGCTCCTGACTTGATTGCCCCTTAGGGCGTGATTCTCTGCCCCCCCCGTTCCTAGGTAGGGCTGTGTGGGGTGAGCACAGAATCACAAGTCTTGAGTTATGATGAGAGGCGCCTCAGGAGTTCGGCCTAGCGCTTTGACAGTTCCCAGAGTTTTGCACCCCTTGTAATAATTGACCAAAATACAGCCAAAAAATATTGTGTAGTTAGTTTTGACTCAAAGAGACCTTATTATGAAGCATTGCTCAAAAATATGAAGCTGACATTTGAAGGTAGCAAGTAGATATATTTATTATCACTTCTGTTCTCTAGCAGCTTTGATCATTATGCCTGCTATAGTAACAGCAATAATACTGTAACATACTATCATATATATGGAAAGCATTATTGCAATACAATTCATTATTTTAAAAAACACCAGCTTGAGCAATCATGGTGTTCACGTTATGTTTGTCTAAGCTATGCTATGCTATGATCAGGAGTGGAGTGACAGAATAAAACACACCTTTAGTCTCATATATGCAAACCATTCAATCAGCACACTTAAACTCACGATTTCCAGGCCTTGCTGTTCTGCGTGCAAAGTGACCACGGGAACCTGCTGTTCTGACCTGCGGTCAAAGGCTCTTCCCACCCCCAGGTTCTGGTTTGCTCTCTGCTACCAAGATTTTATTTAGCCTTAGTCTGTTGTGCTTTTTATATTAACATGCGTGACTTAGTCTACATATACTATGTGTGTCATTTCCTTGGCCTGGACAGAGCGTCTACAGTCTGAACATGCTCTTGAGCTTATCTTGCATTGCACCCATGATTTACCTATGTGAAAACTCAAGTGACGGGTATGGTCTTTGCTTCTTGATTATTTCCATTAGAAAGCATGGGCTTCCGCTTGAACACAAAGGTCTGTGTTCTTCTCTGGCCTATTTCAAATGCCATTTTATTGGATGCATTTTCTGAAGGGGTTTAGGCGCGACAATTGCTTTGAACACTAACTGCACCTGTGAATTTTGGTACCCTGCTTCCTGTCCCTGGCTGCTTATCAGCGCAGAAGCGTCCCTTGACTCTCCTACGAGCTCATCTAAGACAGGAAGCCGCCACTTGTGGTTGGCTTCTTCTGTTGGAAAAGGGGAAACTGTTTGCCTTTAGCTGACCCCAACAGCATGTGTTTGTGAGTCTACAGTTAGTGTCGGATTTTGTCCTTTGGAAGCCAAGCTTGCATTGTATGTGAATGCGTGCTATTTGCCAACGAACATCAATAGCTTATTACTATGATGTTGTCAGCACCACGTGTATTTTCAAGGCATTAAGCCATTGAAGAAATTCTGTGGTTAGGAAGAGGAATCTATCATGTCTTGTTAATCGCCTTAGCTAAAGCCACTGAACAGGCTATGTGATTGCTCTTTGCTGAACACACGAGCGTTATTCATCAATGGCAATATATTGTCTACAGCAAATGTCCAACTATGTCTTCTGACATTAGCCCTTGTGCAACCGTGTACTTTGTATTCTGAGGCACCGCTGTGTTAGCTCGTTTGTAACATTTGTAAATCATGACACTCCCTCGTATCCACCTGCAATGAAACAATCCGAGTCAATTGGTTTGATGAGCTGAAATCCACCGCTCTTTAATCCTCCTATCGCAGAATAATACTATTCGACTCCCGTGGTGTCCGCATTAGTATGCATTTTCACTCTCCTAGCAAACCAAATGTCATCTAAACCACAATAGGATACCCCTCAAGAACATCCAAGCTTGTCCTCCCTTCAAGGTGAAGACAGGATCCCTGGAATGCCCCTCCTCGCCCCTATAAACAGGACAGCTTGAGTCAAAAATGCACGAAGCTACTCACGATTCGGCCAGGCCCCAAGAGGACCAATGACAAACACGTCTGCAGAAAGGTATTCTCTCAGACAGCCATTAAAACCTTATCCAGTCAATGGCCCTCATTACAACTTTGCCGGTTCGGAAACAACAGTGGCTGCAAGCTTACCGCCACCCTTGTTTCCAGACCGGAACAATACATGTCTGCGGCTAGGTGCCATTCCGCCCATCAGGGCAGACCTGGTGGGCAGAATGGCACCCAGCCGCAGACTTGAAACACTAGCACCTTTATTACACGGTGCCAGTCTAGGGGACTCAATGGGAATGGGGATTAACAATGACCACTGCCTGATTTACTGGACCACCGGGGCGGTAATGCCCCGGTATTTACGGCATGTCAGGTGGCGGTTATTCATTACAGGTCCGGCGGCAACCTGCCGGTTTTACCAGCATGGTTACTGCCGGACCTGTAATGAGGCCCAGTATCTTAATGGACACATGTGGGTCAACAGTGGTCGGACACAAATGCCTTGATTGATAACATTGACTAATACTGAGAAACCATTGTGCCGGCGTCATTAGCGACACCACGATGTAGCCATTTAGTCAAAGCACAATCACAACCATGCACAATGATACACAAACACACTAGAGACTAGAGAAAAGCAGAACCCGGCTGCAAAGTCAAGGAAAGCCAAGGTTCACAGCCGAGTCCAGAGATAAGTTGCATATTACAAACCTAAGACGACAAGGGGCCATCTGGAGAAAAACAGAATAAATCCTCATAATTGCAGACAAAAAGAGCCCGATTTCATGGTCCTCAACCACGTGATGCAGCAAAACTAGACAATGGGTATTCACCCACAGTGGGAAGACGAACAGTTCTCAGCACCACAGACGTGAAGTGAAACGAAGAAGTTAACAACATTGCAACATGGAGAGCACTCTCACAGGCAAAAGTGGTGGTGTTAACAGATGAAGTTGTGCACCGCTTCAAGGTGATGAGAATGATTGAGCACTGAGAACAGAGCTGGGTCCCAGGCCTGCACAGACCAGTTCCAGCCAATCCGGGGATGTAATGCATAAGTTTCATGGAGATGGGGCAGGTCAGCCTCCTGACACGAGAGGGCCAATTAGTTCAAATCTATAGGGGTAATCCATACTGTATACCACTCCGATCATCCAACCAGAAAGTGGAATAGGTTTTTCAGGGAAGGGCCCATGTTGTGACATCACTCTGCATCAAAAAGGAGCGACACAGGTTTCTGAGATCTTTGTATGTCCTGTATGATCCCCGTTGGTTTTTGCAATAAACTGCTGTTTTAATTTGCCATTGGCTGAGTTTGTTCTGGGTGGAAGGGTTGTTGGGCCCTTCGGAGCTGAACGGGTGAGCTCGTAGTAACCCCCAGACCTCTGGCATGCTAGACCTCACCAACAAAGGCTAAACAGATTTACTGTATGCATTAGAGTCTGTGAAAGTGTAATCTTGGCAACCGTCATCCAGCGCCAACCCTTTTGTAAGGTACAAGCTAACGCCATGACCAGGGATAGGTGAGGGAGACCCACATGTAAAAATGTTTCTTCAAGGGAGGGTTGGCATAACAAAACAAAAAAAAAAAAAAAAAAATATATGAAGACCACTGCTCTACAATGAAGCTAAAGGCTTAACTGTTGGGCTCAACTTTTAGACGGCCCATGCCTCCCACGATTATCATCTTTGTTAAACTAAACAGCCTTTGAATTGGGATGAAAGATGCATCTAATGGGTCAAGGGAAGTTGAAATAGCTATTCAGCCTCTGGCGCTCAAAGGAAGGGGGTTTCAAAGGTGCATTGGGTTTAATTACCCACACTCGCTACCAGCTTTCAAAATTGCCGTCCAGCCCTCCCCCACCCGCCAAAATGTTAAAGCTGGCTCCGCCCCTCTCAGGGGGACTATTCTGAGAGGAAATTAGCACCATATGAATTGTGCATTGCATGATCAGGAGTAATGAACGCTTGAATTACTAGCACAGACAGGTTTAATAAAAAAAAAATGGGTGGTTCGTTCTTAGGTTCCCAAAATGCACTTTATTTTTATGCAAAGCAGCCAGCGTCCTATATTCAGGGCACACACATCATTCGAAATGTAGCTCCGCCCACACCACTGACATCCACCCTCAGTCATGCCCACACCACTGGCAATCCACCCACCATGCCCCCTCCCGCCTCAAGTAAGGTGAGGGCGGCCCCCCGTACATTTTGGCAATTTCCAGCACTGTGTACAGGACAACCCTCCTTAATACAGAGCAGGTATAGACATGGCAGCAGCACTGGAAGCCTACAGCGTAGACACAACATACGGCAAGGCAAATGTGGACGCTTTGCCGCGAAATAACAGGTGAGGCATCTGCAGAAGAATTAGGTCCAATTACACACAAAATATATAACACATGCAGCTATGCAACCTTCGCTCACATAGTAAAAAGCACAGGCAGCTTCAGTGCAAGTGCAACTCTCACAAATTACAGATTTAGCACAGGCAGTGCAGACTTCCTCTCAGTCATAAAACGAGTGTTAACTGACTGTCAGAAACCCTTTACCTGGGCCTATATTCAAAACAAACGTCAGTCTCCACCGACACCCTTTGCCTGAAAGTCGGTTAAGTAAAGTTTCTCAATTCATGTACGACTGACTAACCCACTTTGTGCCTCGGTTGGAGCTGCTTTCAGGGACAACCGGAAAAAACAAATAATGCTGTTAATATTGGTCCTATGTAGCAAGTAGATTCGCAAAAATGTATACAAGTGTCCAGTTAAATAGGCACTACACACATAGGCATGAAATTCCCAATAGGCACAAAGTGCTGAAGGCTAAAATAAAAAAAAAAGACAACTATATGGTTCGTTCAACACAACTCTGGGCAACTGCCCTCCCCATGAACCGACAAGCTTTGCAAATGAGAGGGTTAGGGAACAGATTTGTGCAACACCAACAGGGGCGGGGCGAACTATGGGTGCTCGGGAACAAGCTCATAAATGAAGTGCTATGCAGGGCTACTAAGTAATGTTTTTTTACCCCTGCCCCACATCATCGACAGTCTGAGACCCGATTAATGTCTGCTGGCCGTTTGTTGCACTGTTCGTGCGCTCAGCCGGCCCAAGGGAGGTAGAGTGTCACAGTCTACCCCACACACCCCCACAATAGGGGGAGGGAGTTGATGTCAGTACCACCCGCGGCGAGCAAGCTACCTAGCACACTCATGCACTACGGACATCCGCCACATAACATTGGGACGCATCCTGCTCCATGCCCAGCACACCTTTAGAGCGCCCGTTATTATACACAATGGCCAGCGCCTCGTGTACGATGCACGGCTGCACCGTGATCACCACAACGCACAGCTGCCCTAAAACGCACACAATGCCACATATCGCACACCGTACCTTGCACAGCACTAAAAGACTGAAGTGAGTAAGGGAGTGGGCGTTGTTATCCAAAAGAGCTAAGGAAGTGAACACAATGCCCTGGCAGGGGGGCGAGAGGAGAGGGGGGTCGCGGCCTGCATGCAGCTGGTCACAAACAGGGGTGCACGATTTAGCCCACGAGTGATGGTCCGTACAGGGAGGATACCGACGATCACCCCCTTTCTATAGACGATGCCAGGTACCGTGGCCCGTTTCTGCAAGGGGAACGCTTCAGTGCACCAGAGAAATTACAAAGGATCATCGGGTGAGGGGTCGGAATCGGCCCGCCACTAACTACCAGCAGAACATTCCCCCCACCGCCGCAACTCACCATCATAGTAGTAGCAGACCTTCTTCTTGTTGCCCCCTTGACTGTACGCCATGAAGCCCTGCGCTGGCGCTCACTCTGCTGTGCTGTGTGCGCTGCTACCGGCGGCCTGAGAAGGAGGAGGAGGGCACCTACCACTGACTGCCGCCAGAAACTGATCACAGAACAAGCACCACTCCCTGTCAAAAGATGCCCCATACACACAGGCAACCATACATAGCGAGGAGGGTGGGTTACAAAATACCTTTAACAAATAAACTAACATTGCATACAAACTTCTGACATTACAGGCCTACATTGTTTCGAGGCAAAAGCGGATGGATCAGTAGCTATCAGAAGAAAGCAGGAGGTGGGATGAGCAAAATAATATGTTTGTGGCTTGTTTAGATTGCCAACGGCACTTAGCGGCTGGCGTACATTTCTGACAAACGGCCCTTTTATTTTCTGATGGGATTGAAGAGGATGTAAACGGATACCTGTGTGCATTGCAATCATACAAAGAGGTGCATGAACAGGAGGACTTTAGAGATAGCTCCCGAGTTTCCCTGTACATGCATGAAAAGGTCCTCCAGGCTTGTAGTCCTTTTGGATTCTGGGACTTGTATTTTTTTTTCTTCTCCTTTCGAAATTTGAGGAAACTGCAAGTCCCACAATCAAATTTGAGAGCGCCATACCCTCATAGATGCTATGTTGTAATGGCATAAACATAGCTCTCAACCTTTCATGGCCCTTGGGCAGGTGAAAACTCCTGATTTTGTAAATACAAACCTTTTTGCTCTCAACCTTTTTTGACATCAAGGCGGGTGAAAACACCCGATTTTTTGGGGGGTGGGGTGAAGGCTCATTGAAGTGAATTGGCGTATAGGGGGTGTTACGTTTCGTTAAGGAAAGGAGGACGCCTACACACGGAGGATTTTCTAACACGACTTTATTCTGTAAACTCCAACTGTAACTGGCGCCTTTCGCGCCTTACCCAGAACTCCCCACAAGAAACGTCATCGGGTCCCGCCTCTCCAATGGGCGGGGCTGCTATTAACCCTGCAGCTTCCGGTAACACCACCCCCGGACAATATGTCCAAACGTCAGCTTAACACTCTTCGACTAACCGTGTCGGCTTCCTGATTGTCCGGCGTGGCCTCCCATCTCGGGCTTCTGACCCCATCATGTTCTGCGCTTCCGTGCCCTGTTCTGTCCCTCCGGGGTCTCCTTCAGGAGGGGTCCACAAGTCATCATTTGGGACCTGTGACTCCGGGATAACAGGTCTTGGGGGAATCTTGGTATCTTCTCTCTTGATGTAGTGTTTGAACTGTTGGCAGTTCCTTGTTATGGCTTTGTCTTGGTTTTCGGCTGTCACCATCGTCCCCTTTATTGCGGTATCCCTTATGGGGCTCGGGTGAACCGCGAGTCTGTCTTCCGTGTCATCGGTTGCTGTACCAGAACTTCGTCACCTATTTCAAAGTCTTTTGGCGTTGCTTTGCACCTGACATCAGTGTTCCGTTTAGCCCTTTCTTTCCCTTCTGAATCTCTTTGGAGAATTTCTACATCTGGGGGCTCCGCGACGGTCGGGTTCCGTCGGATGCGGGTGCGTACTTCATAGCGGAACATGAGTTCAGCAGGCGTCTTGTTTGTGGCCTCGTGTGGTGTGTTTCAATAGTCTCTGAGTAGTCGACACAACGCTTGATGTGGGTTGACTGCTTCGATTTTGGCTCTCTGGATTGTCTTTTTGATTGACGCCATAAATCGCTCCACCATCCCGTTTGCTTGCGGGTGGCGAGGGGTGATTTTCATGTGATTGAATCCTAAATGTTTTGCCAGTGTCCCAAACTCATGTCGACAGAATGGTGGTCCGTTATCTGACTTGATTATTCTGTGAATCCCGCATTCGCTGAGTATTTCTTCCAGTACCGCAGCTATGTGGGGAAAAGCTGTGGTGGCAAAATATTTTACTTTCGGAAACCTTGAATGTTCGTCTATCAGGAGTAGGAGGTAGTCACCCGATTCTATGGGTCCGTAGAAATCCATGGCTACTCTGTCCCATGGGTGATCAGGTATCTGCGTGTGTTGTAGAGGGGCAGGTGTTTCATCTGGTGAAGTGCACAGGCAGGCGTGGCAGTTCTTCACCCACTTGTCGACTGCGGCGTCTAGGAATGGAAACCAGACATGACATCTCAGTTGTTTTTTTGTGTTTTCAGCCCCCCTATGTCCTTCGTGGGCGGGTCGGACAACCTCATTCCTTAGAGTGGCCATGATGACAATTCGGAATCCTCTGAGTAGGATATTATTGTCTTTTACAGCTAGTTCATTATGTACTCTAGCTATTCTTTCGATTTCCTGCTTGCTCACCCCCGGGTGGCCCAACATTGCTCTCCGGTGGTCTCTCCATTTGCTGGTCGTCGGGAGGCTGATAGAGAGAGCAGTTGTGGGGTCTGCAGCCGATGCGGCAGTAACCGTCTCGAGTGACAGTGCCGGTGGTAGTGAGTTGGGTGCAATGTACTGCACGTATGCAGCATCTCCTTTCCGTGTTATCGGGGCTACGACTGGGTGTCGCGACAAATATTCAGCGGAGTTAAGGTCGCCTCTGGGTCGGTTGATAATGTTGTGTTGTAGTCTTGAAGAAGAATGCCCCATCGCTCAATCCTCTGAGGCATCTTAGTGTGAGGGTTCCCAAAGAGGGAAAGGAGCGCCTGATGGTCCGTGATTAGGGTGATTCTTTTTCCAATTAAGAATTGTGAAAATGTTCACACGCCCAGACTGCGGCCAGGCTTTCTTTTTCTGCCTGGGAGTAGGCCATTTCCGGGGTTGACAGTGCTCTGCTTGCGTAAGCAACCACGTGCCTGGGGTTGACATCTGCACTGCTGGTCTGGGCTAGAATGGCTCCGAGGCCAACTGGGCTCGCATCCACTATGACTTCCGTGTGCCACAAGGGGTTGAAGTAGGCAAGGCGGTGAGCTTTGGTGAGGGCCTGCTTGATTTCAGTAAAAGAGTGTTAACATGCTAGTGTCCAGTCAAACAATTCCTCCTTCTGCAGAAGTCTCCTGAGTGGTTCTGTGAGGGAAGCATAGTGGGGTATATATCTTGTGCAATAACCAGCCATGCCTAGGAAAGAGCGGACATCTGCCGCCTGCTGTGGTTCGCTGAGAATGGTGATCGTGTCGACTTTTCCAGGGTCTGGCATCATCCACTCACCGGAAAAGATGTGTCCGAAAAATATAAGCTTCGCTTTGCTGAACCAGCATTTGGCGATGTTAAGCGTGAGGCCAGCAGCTTGCAGCGCTTCACAGGTGGCATATCGCGCTCTGTCATGTGACTCCTTCGACAACCCGAAGACAAGGATGTCGTCGCTGTAATTCAGGGATCCTCGTTTGGGTCTGATGATTTGGCGTATTGTCTCCTGGAAAATTGCGACTGCGGACGAGATTCCAAAATGTAATCTCCGGTATCTAAACAACCCATCATGTGTTGCGAAGGTCATAATTGCTCTGGAGTCGGGGTGCAGCTCCAGTTGATGGTAACCTTGGATTAGGTCGAGTTTGGAGAACATCTGGGCGCTGTTCAGCTGCACTATCATGTCCTCGATGCACGGACCTGGATGTCTCTCGCGTTGGATAGTGGTGTTAGCTACTCTCATATAAATGCACAGGTGTATCTTGCCTCCTTCTTTGGGTACAATCACAAGTGGGGACACCAATGGTGTTGGTCCTGTCGCTGGTTCGATGATGCCATCGGAGAGCAGTTGTTGTAGTGCTTTCGACACTGCTTCCTGGAGGTGGAATCTGACCCTTCTGGGGTGTTGTGGCACTGGTCTCACAGTGGGGTCTATGTGAAGTTTTATAGGGGTAACTTTGAGTTTCCCCAGACCTGAGCATATTTTTGGGAACTTCTGTGTGATGTCCTCTTGCGTGATAAGATTTTGGAATTGATTGCACGTGATTGTTCCAATGAAGCCCTTTGGATCCTGTCTGTTTGATGTTGCAGTGATGGTGTCTCCGGCTTTTACATGAATTTCAATCAGTCCCGGGAGAGAGGCCTTGTGATATGTCAAGGGTTTTGACCCATGTTGAATCAATAGACTGGGTAGATGTGGGGATGAGCTGTCGCCGGCCATCATTCTACCCCAGAACAAAGCTAAATCAATAGACTGGGTAGATGTGGGGATGAGCTGTCGCCGCCCATCATTCTATCCCAGAACCAGGAGAACCACGCAGTTTTGTGCACACCAAAATGGTCGCCAACCTGCCACCCACCAGTGCAAGCGTGATGGACCGGAAGCGCCAGGGGTGAAAGGTGGTGCCAAAGGAAAAATAGCAGTGCCTGTTAGATCAAAAGCGCCTTGAAATCACTGCTGTTTCTCTGAAGTGCAAGCTCAAAATGTCCATTTCAATGTGTTCAAAATCTGTTTTAATTGATGTCAACAAGT
Source organism: Ambystoma mexicanum (assembly GCF_040938575.1). Taxonomy (NCBI): domain Eukaryota; kingdom Metazoa; phylum Chordata; class Amphibia; order Caudata; family Ambystomatidae; genus Ambystoma; species Ambystoma mexicanum. The sequence goes on from NC_090928.1 coordinate 285,687,662, forward strand.
TGCTAAAATCAGGGGCACAAGACCACTCTAAAGATTCAACCTTCTTGAGGGGGGTTCCACATCACCACTCTACTGTAAGGATGCCCATCAAAACAATGGCAGCAAGGATGAGAGCTGTCAAGCAAAATCCCCCTGTCAAATTCAAGACAAATCTAAAATATAGGTGCAGTACCAGCTTTGGACACAAGCCGGCTCTAGTGGTCTAAACTCTTACAGTAGAACTTTACTTCAGGAGCTGCCAGCCTCCTGAGACAGCTGGAAACTTCAAAGTCTTTTTGGTTAAATAAGAATTTAAACACCTGCTGTTCCCTGAAGACAGGCTGATTCAATTAACACTGCACGAGGCTGAGAAACCTTCTCACCTCAGAACTACACACAAGAAGCCAGGAGATCACATGGACATGCTAACCAAATGCAGAGTGGCCCCCTGGCCTGCTGACCTCAGCCGACACAATAGACTCTTTCAATTGAATGGAGTATGCTGATTTGAGTGTTGACTGTAAACAGAGCTCTGCCTGGAAGAAGAGACACGTGATCCCTAACTCCCAAGTTTCCGGGGGCAGACCCAAACAATGAAGTGAATTGAATTGAAGGCAAATATATGTTTTATAAAAACACTGATAATTAATTGTAACCAGATGACAGAAATGTACAACTTTGGGATCTTTAAATTGACACATTTACTCCCAGTTCAAAACTAGGCTGGTCGCTCTGTGATGTTCTGAGCCAAAACCCCGCTAATTATTAATACTACAGGCACTGTGTTTATGCTAGAGACCTAGTAAATTACTGGAATATGGGTGGAAAGGCGGTGTACACGTATGCCATTTTTGGTAAACGTCCGATATTGGTAAATCAACTAAAAACGAAAATAAGTTGTCATTTTTGAATGCAAGCCCCCAGGAAGATCAGAGTTGGGCCAGAATGTACCATAAGTAATCGGTAAAATGTACATGTAATGTCAAACAACTGTGTATCTGGGAAATATGTGTAGTTATGAAAAATGATTTCTAAGGTAAAAGCAAAGGGGCGTTTCTTCAATAGATCGTAAATGGCTGACATCACTCTGACACGCTATCCTTTCTCAAATAAGGGACCAAAGAATCCTTTGACCTATCAAATCTTGAGAGGGTTGGGCATGCCGAATTAGCCGACCCACCCACTTTCTAAACACATAAAAAGAGCCACTGGAATCCAGATAGACACCTTTTCTTTTCACTTTCTGCGGAGCATTTTGACAGACAACTTCACATCCACATCCAGACTTCAGAGTTCAAATCCATCGATCTCCAGAGACCAGAAATTAACTCCAGAACTTGTAGAAGAGAGCCTGAATCCACAAGCTGAATCCTTTTTCAGCAGGCCTCCAAATCATTTGCAAACTATTCAACAGCCGGGCGAGCTGTTTGAATTTTTGCCAAGAACTTTTGCCAGAACCAGAGACCCAGAAGGCAGAATTATCCAGAGAGACCAGACCCAGACGAGATCGCTGTGCAGTGCTGAGAGCTGACCCAGATCTGTGCGGAACCAGTACCAGAGAACCACAGCCAATCCTGGCCCGATCCGTGACGAAGTCGCATTCCTGTCCAACATATAGTGTGAGTACTCAGCCAGGACTGCGCAAACCAATCTCTTAGTTTAAATAATCTAATTCAAACTATTTTAACCTATTGAGAACTGCATCATCAGAAATCGTGTCCATCCTGTTGATTCAAAACCTTCCAAAGCGCATCTGTCATTCTAAAACTGTAATTTCAATTCTGAAAATCTACCTCCACAAAATCGGCCGTATCTCTTGAACCGTTTGTCCTAGGAACGAAATTTAACTTTCACCTTAAAGCTAAGATTCTGGGCTTTCCAACGAACCCTTTCCTTCGTCATTATACGTAATCGCACTCGACGCACTGAGAAAAATTGCCGCGATTTGCGATTTGGCTAAATTTCTTCACGTATCAAAATAGCAGCTCCTTGCTTTCCTTTGCTGAAATTGTTTGCAACCTGACAATCATTCTTAGAGCATGGCTAAAGTGATCCCGAGCTAATTTAAAGTAGCCATCACTCACCCTGAACCTCTAGAGGGAATAAAAATCATTTTAGTATATTTTTCACTTCATTGCATACCACCTTTAAAGTACTTTGCCTGTGTTTAAATTCAGCCTTGTGATCTAAGCTTGCTAGGGGGGAACTGAATTCGGATTGCACTGTGATTGTATTCCTGAAGACTGTGTGTGTTACTTCCACCTCCTTACATTGCATAGAGGGGGGGGGGTGAATTGCCAAAAGGGGAAAAGTGATTATATTATGTTTTGCTGAAATCATATCAAGTTTATTCCTGTGTTGCTTCTTTTCCACCTTGCATTGAATTTGGATTGTACTCTGATTGTATTCCTGAAGACTGTGTGTGTTACTTCCACCTCCTTACATTGCATAGAGGGGGGCGGGGGGTGAATTGCCAAAAGGGGAAAAGTGATTATATTATGTTTTGCTGAAATCATATCAAGTTTATTCATGTGTTGCTTCTTTTCCACCTTGCATTTCCTTGTACCATATAAAGCATTCTCTGATACCTTATTCCCCTGTTCCTAGTCATAAGTCACCAGAACTGTGCTATTGTAGGATTACCTATTGCTGATTACTGCTCATATTCACAAGTGTGATATCAATTATTAATTTATTATAAAAGTGTGATATATATATATATATATATATATATATATATATATATATATATATATATATATATATATAGTTTAATTCTCAAATAAACCTTTTAAATTTGCAAAACAAACTTACTTCTTGGCTCAGTGGGGTCAGGGGGATTCTAAGAGAGGGGTGTTATATAAGGGTGGTCATCCAGAGTACACGAACTGGACATACAAATATATAAATAAGGGCTTCCCTTGAGCAATCTCAGACAAGGCACTGACTTAGTGGGACTGCTTGATTGGAGTCTTTAACAGATATCTGAGTAGGCACCGACTTCTGGTAAGTGAGCGAATGACATGGATGGTGTTGTCCACTTGACGTCTGTTTAGGAGGAAACGGCGTGTAAAATGCCTGAATGTGACGACTCGAGTGTTGGTGGGTTTGGCATCCTGGCATAGTCTTGCTTGGGGTTATTGGTGCCGCCCATGGATGCGGCTTGAGCATCGACCCTCTCGTATATCCATGCAAGCTCACTGACTTCGCGAATGGTGAGGGGCTTCTTCAATAGTTGTTTTTTGAGTGCGGGCGAGAGGCAGTCCTCTATGACTCTAAGCCGTATCGCTTCTTCGAGGGAAAACGCATCGAACTGGCAGTGCGCCCCCTTTAACCTTAGGCGAGTTATGAATTTGTCCACTGTCTCCTGTGGCATTTGCGTACATTGGTTGAATAGGTATCTTTCGTAGTCCCGATTTACTTCAATTATGAGGAGTTTGTCTAGTGCTTTGATCAGTTCTGCAAAGTTGTTTTTTTCTGCCGGGGGGATTGTCTTTACAATAGTCTTTATTTCACCCCCTACGATATTGAGGAAAATGTCTCTGATGTTGGGGGAGTCACCATCTCCTGACCCTCTCACAAAGTGTTGGAAATCCTCCATCCATTCAGTCCATCTGGGCCCTTTCGTGGCCTGGGCGTCATGGTGAATGGCAGAGGCATCCGCAGTTGTATAGATTTCGCTGCGCGGGCAGGCTGGGAGACGCAGGATTGTTCATGTCATGGGTTGGGTGAGGTTCTTGACATCACACTGGTGGTTGGGTGTGGAGATGTGCTGCCTGTGGCCGCTTGGTCTTGGGGTGCGGAGCACTGTTGGTTGATCAGGCGCAGATGTATTTGGGTTTGGCTGCCTGGTCTGTTGTGCCTCGGTGAGATACTGGTCTGGCACCCCGGGTTTGTAACAGGTCCACTCACCGGTGTGTGCATAGGCTGCAGTAAAATGTTGGAAGGTCGGTGAGACAAGTGGTGGTATCAGGAAGTTGATGGTTGCTTCCCGCTGGCTGTCCGTGTGGCGGGGCGCCGCTCTAATCAAAAGGAGGAATGCTGGTATATACGAACGTATGCGTGGGGTGGGATCACTCACACGTGTACCTCGGTAGGGTCTGGCGGACTGCCAGGTCTGGACTCGCTCTCCGTGCACTCGTGACTCTTGACGTGGAGGAGGGGTTGGGTGTCATGAATAGCCAAATCCGGCCCTTCTGGACTTCGTGGTCCATGATGCACCACGGCATAAACTCTGCAACTCATCCAAGATGGCTGACGAATCAGAACCGCTGCGCTCTAGCCTTTGCATGCAGTCTCCAGCTTCCTATAAAACAGGCACGCCCCAGCGGCTTTGCGCATCTCAACTCTACCCCTACGAGTTACTAGACGTTGTTCGAGTTCGCTCTCTGCTCTAACGTGTATTCTATCTTTCCTTCCTAGTTCCTAGAACCCCTCCAAACCTTACCTTCCTATATCCTCCTTCCTGGATTAATTGATTTTGTTCCTGGAAATCGAGCGCTACCGGCTTGCAGCCAGCTTCCACGCTGGAACCCGAGGACTCGCATTCCAGCTTATACAAGTCACGGTCGGTGAAGAAGAAAGAAACCTCATCCCGGAAGACCACAAGCAAGGAGAAAAAGGTGAGAAAGAAAGAAGCTTGTGACATTGGGGTCCCGTCGGATTGCTTGGGCCCACGTTGGTACAGCGGCTGGGCTCCTGCGACTTTGTGTCGTGTGTATGTGCGGCGAAGGAGGAGGAGACCTGGTGGGTTGCCTTGGTCGGCGCACCCGCGTGCTGAATGCTAGCTTATTCAGGTGTAGGGAGAGGAGGCTCAGCGGGCTGTCAACGCCCAGGCGGGTTCGGCGGACTGCCGAAAGGAGGACTCCGGTGTATGCTGGAAGTAGCCTTGTCGCCAGTGTTACGTTTCGTTAAGGAATAGAGGACGCATACACACAGAGGATTCTCTAACACGACTTTATTCTTTAAAATCCAACTGTAATTGGCGCCTTTCGCGCTTTACCCAGAACTCCCAACTCCCCACAAGAAACATCATCGGGTCCCGCCTCTCCAACGGGCAGGGCTGCTATTAACCCTGCAGCGGCCGGTAACAGGGGGCTTGGCAAGTGAGACAGCTGATTGTAAGGTGGGTGACGTTTTTGTTACAAATGATTTCTCATATTATATTTATAAACTAAAACATACTTTCTCACATGACACTAAATAAACACAACATAGAAAGTTGAAGCTTATCAGTGCTGACTCAGTAGACTTGAGTCTGTGTGGCTGAACCCTACATTTCTGTTTGGCTTTCTTCTGTGCCACAGCCCGCTGCGCTGGCTCATTTAGTAAGACTGAACCTGTGTGAGGTATGCAACAGAGTCTGTGGCTCATAGGCAGGTGAAACAGATGAGCTTGCGAGTGGGCGGGTGTCTGGGTACTTTTTGCAGGTGACACCTGCTGAAAGCGGGTGAGTTGAGAGCTATGTAGGTGAAAGCCCATTGATTCCTATGGGCATGTAGGGAGCTTAATTGGCGGGTTAGAAAACTGCCTAAGTGGCAGGTGACACCTGCCAAATACGTGTGAGTTGAGAGGTATGTATAAATGCCTACATTTTGCCGCAGCTGGTGTTACAAGGGGCCCGGTGTGGACATCCAGCAGGCCCCATAGTGCTACGGACATCAGTATTATCTGGAGGCCCAGGGCCTCTGGGGGGTTGGGGCCTGCTCTGGACATCCAGCAGGCCCCATGGTGCTATGGGAACGCAGCACTATCAGGAGTGGGGCACAGCAAGCCATGCCCTTGGCCATGCGGACCTCTGCCACCGTACTGGCACGAGGGTCCCATGGCATCAGGGCATGCAGGCCTGTGCTTCCACATGTAGACCTGCAGGCCTACATAAATGAGAAACAGACTCAGATGTTCCTCTTCGGGAGTTTGCAACCGTTCTAGCAGAGGTGTTGCTCGGGGGGTGCTATAGCCCCGGTCTTTTGGTTGTAGCCCCGGATAGAGCACAGGGACTACAACCAAAAGGCTATAGCCCTGAATCCCACACGTCCCAACATTTGCTTAGCCCCTGATCTTTTCCAGACCTAGCAATACCCCTGCGTTCTAGTGCACATGTCTGCAGAGGCTCCTTTAATTTGCTCGGGCCCCGTGTTAAAAGGGCAATACACAGGCGAGGGACACATTCCCCTTAAAAGGGCAACACACTTGGGAGGGTCACATTCCACAGCTCGCAGGGAGATTCTGAAATAGAAATCAGGAGAATTTAATTTCACCATTGGATTGAATTGAGGTTAGGAATATTTTAGGAGGGCAAAAGTAAAAAATAGCACAATTTTAGAAACAAATAAATCTGGACTTTCCCACTCAAATTGTGACAGTTGACATGTCTGCCTGCAAGGTTACTTGAGGTTGTGGCTCCCTGTGAAGTGCTCGTCTGCAGCTGCTCACGCCCACGTGAGGCTGTTTGAGTCAGGGAAGGAAGGTTCCTGACAGTTCCCGCTATGGCAGGAGATAACACATGTGCAAGTACTGGACTCAAGGCAACATTTCAATTTGGCCTGACTTGCCATTGGAAGGTTGTTGTTCTTCTGCTGTACTTCTTCGGAAAAACCAACATGGCTGAGGGTGCAGGTGCTTCCCAGACAGCAGGGATCCCTGGCACCCCTTACTGAGTTTGACATCATGGGTGCTCCATCCATCCAAGGCCCGCAATGGATGGAGTGCCTGGAGATGTGCTTTGACGCTATGGGTGCAAAGCATAACATAGTCAATGTTGCATAGTAATTTGCTATGCAATTCTGTAGGTTTGCTAATTAAATTTACACTTGTATAGCACAGCTAGCGGTTTAAATGACCCTCTGGACTCGCTCCATCCTCTTTTCTCTGTTTTCTGCAAGTTCAAAGGGGCCAATGGAGAGAGAGTGCAGCAGTAATCATCTTCTCCACTCTTAAATTTGCTGAGGGCTTGTGTGGGAGTGCTAGGAGTGATGTATCCTGCGGAGTCATCATTGATTCCCCGGTGATGATCTCCTCCCACATGGCTAGTGGACGGCAGCCGCTACCTGATCCTGACCCTGGGGTGGTATTATGTGGGAGGATCACATGGGAGGAGTGATGCGGGGACCCCATCAGGAGGGATGCAATATTCTTCCTTTTCATGTGAAGAAGACCCAATAATTCCATAATTCCTGATAGAATGTTGTCAATATACAAATCCTTCCGGTTGTAAAACACCTTCTTGTGACACACCCTAGACAGGATACCATTCACACCTCATATGTACATAACACACGTATAGCACCTCCTGTTTATGATTGGTTTGATTTAAAAAAAAATCCAAAGCAATACAATTTTAAAAAACACAATAGTCCTATGGATTCCAATTTCCATAAAACCTCAAGTACTGAGACGAGGAAGAAGAAGAAGGAGTTAATGTGGATTTAAAGAAACATCAAGGTAAACATGCAGACTTGTTGTTGTGATGGAAATCAGCTGTGCAGGACATTTAAATATGGTGCGCCTCTTTCAGTTAAGAGAGAAGGTAGGCAAAGCAGGCAAAGTGGGAAGCAGAACCGAAGGAAAACACCCGTGAGGAGAGTATGCTGAAAGAGGCAGGCGCTTCCTACCGGAAAGGTGAGAGACCGGGAGAAGTACAGCAGTTATCACAGAAGAACCACTGAGGAGCCAGCAGAAGTGCAGAAGTTGTCGGGGACAGGTTGACATTGAAAACCAGCAGTTCAACCAGTGGGTAAATGAGAAGCCAGTGGGAGAACTACACAAAGGTCTGCTGAGCGGGAAACACTTTCCCTAAGCAAGGACTTTGCTGCAGTCATACGCCATAGGTTGGAAATGCCAGCAAACACTGATGAGTCTGTACAGAAGTATTGGGAGTCCTGGAGTGCACCGACAGGCATACAACCAATTGGAAACTTGTTTTGAATATCAACCAAGTGATATAGAAAGACAGAATTTACACAAGTCTCCATATATGAAATGTCGAGATGGGGAAAACTGGAGTTAAAGTTGTCATAAGCAATTGAACACTAACAAAGAAGTTGAAAGGCAAGAACTGTGCACATCTTCATATATAAAATGTCAATATGGGGAACATTGGAAGTATTATCACAAGCCAATGAATACTTACAACATAGTTAACAAACAGAACTTGGGGGAAGTTGGAACAAGTAATACCTGGAGCCATTGAAGTTCTACTCAAAGAGAACTGAAAGATAAAAAAAAAGGCAATAAGAAGACATTGTGAAAGAAATACATCAGGCAATGAGCCTTTGGGGTAAAGATGCCAGGCAGGAGAATATAACAGGGAACCTTCAAAACCAAAAGAGGGATTCCCAGCAGGGGAGTACATCAGGAAAGCCATCTAGAGTATGTGAAAGGAAAAAAAATTGTGAAAAGGTTCCTGGCAGGAGGGTATACCAGGAGACCATCTTTAAGAAGTTGCTGTGTAAAGAGACACAGTTGCCATCCTTTAAAACACCATTGCTTGGAAAAGACACTTTTTCATCATCCTCAAGAAAGTGTTATGTGAAAGAGACATTTCTACTATTCTTAAAGAATCATTGTTTAAACAGAACATTTTCAATATTCTACTTGATGCAGTTCAGGGGAAGGGAATCATCTCCAGGATGCATGGATTGTTTTGTTGGATCTACATACTTTGATTTTGTATCATTTTTGCTGAATCTAAAACAGAGACATTTACCTGGCACCTTTTGTTCATATTTAGTGTGAGGGTCAGATACGCTTTGGACACAAGGACAGTTTGCCTAACTTTGATAATGAGACACAGACTGATCCTTAGCTTTGATTTCATAGGCAGGGGAACACTCTTTAGGATAGTGATAGTAAGGACTTTATCCAAAACCTTTTATTTTAATAAAATATCTAATGTTGAACACATTACAACTTTGTTTCTGCCTCTCATATCTGACACCTCACATATGGTGTGAGAAGCGGGATACGGCTTAGACATATTGGCCGGTGTTATAGACCCTGATTATAGAGGTGATGTAAAAGTGATTATACAAAATAATAGAAGGAAACCGTACAAAATGAAACAGGGGTGAGAATAGCCCAGGTGATTTTGGAAAAGGCTCTGTTCTTAAACCCCAAGAAATCAAGCATTGTGACAAGAGTGGGACATTAACTAAAAGTCTTGGAGAAAAGGACATAGAGCCTCCCCTTAAACCAACAATAAAACCCATCCCTATAGTAGAAGAAGCATCTATTCCTGATCTAGCTTTTGCCCTAAGAAATGATCCCTTACTGGCAGAACCTTTTCTTCATATACTACCTGAAGTGGAAGGAAGGAAAAAGGGTGAGTCATCAAACCATTGTTTTTAGAAATTGCTCTTTCTCATCTGACAGGTGAGCATCTAGGAACAGCTAAAACACAAGTCCAAATTGTGAACCGATTCTATTGGCCAGAAATATATGCTGATATAAAGAATGTTGTCAGTACTTGTGCCCTTTGTCAGAAAACTAGTACCCAGATGCCTTCCCCAGCTCCCTTACAACCCTTGCCCATTATAGTTGTACCTTTTTCACATATAAGTATGGATATAGTTGGTCCCTTTGAACCATCAAAGTTGGGGAACTGACACATATTGGTGATATTGGACTACGGAATTAATTACCCTAAAGCCTTTCCATTGCAGAACAACACCTCACAAAAAAAAATCTTAAACATTGAATTCCTTTGTTTTTCAAGAGCTGGTTTTCCAAACGAGATCTTGACCAGCCAAGAATCTACCTTTATGAGCAAACCGATGTCGGAGGTGAAAGAGATTCTTCAGATTAAAATTTTGTATGCCTCTAGTTATCATCCCCAAACTAATGGTTTGATTGAACTAAGACATTGAAATTCATCTTAAAGAAACCATGGGCCCTTTTCTCCATCAGAAAAACACCTCAATCTTCCATAGGATTACCCCATTTGAATTGTTATATGGGAAAGAACCAAGAGATGTTTTAGACATGTTACGAGAAACATGGCAAGAACGATAAAAAGCTGCTCTACCATTATTCCAAACTGCTGAGTGTTTGAAAAAACATATGGCAGCTGTTCGGTCCATAGTACAGACTAATAGAACCCAGGAACCACAGAAGGAGTACCATGATAGTGAAACTGTGTTAAGATATTTTTCTGTTGGTCAGAAGGTATTAGTTCTCCTTCCATTCTCAGAAAATAAAATGCTTTCTAGATGGCATGGACCCTATAAGATTATAGAACAAAAAGGACTTTCTAACTACTGAGTCTCCCAACCAGATGGAAAAAATAAGACTCACATATATCATGTAAATCTCCTCCAGGAGTGGAAGGAAAATCCTGTTGAATACACTTCTATGATGTTAATTAGTCTGTTTTTTGATGAACATGATACCAATACTTTAATGTCTTCAGATTTAGGCCAAAATTAAAAACAAGATTTAATGGATCTTTTGGAACAGTTCCCTTATGTTATAGAACAGAACCAGGAAGCGTGAAAGGGGTAACCATTATATCCTCACCCCTCCAGGGAACATTATTAATTTAAAACCCTAATGAATACCCGAGAGTAGAACGAATATTATTCAAAAGGAGTTGGAGACCATGTTAAAGGCTGATATTATAGAACCTTCTCAAAGCCCATGGTGTTCCCCTTTTGTGTTGGTTGCTATATCAGATACATTGTGGAGCTTTTGCATTGATTTTTAGAAAAATCAATGAAGGTTGCCAATGTGCACTTATCCAATGCCTAGAATTTATGATCTTATTGACAGGTTGGGAAATGCAGTATACCTCTCCACGACTGATCTGACAAAGGGATACTGGCAAGTTCCAGTAAATCCTTCAGATAAACCAAAAATTGCCTTTTCCACTTCTCTAGGTCTATTTCAATGTAAAGTCCTACATTTTGGTCTACATGGGGCTCCAGCTACCTTTCAAAGGTAAATGGATCAAGTTTTTCGACCTTATGATTCCTTTTGCGGAGCCTATATTGATGATATTATCATACATAGAAAATCTTGGAAAAAACATATGTACCATCTATACTTGGTTATTAGAGCCCTAGGGAAAGCAGGACTTATTGCAAATCCAAAGAAATGTCATCTTGCTAGGTCTTCAGTAAAATATTGTCGGTTCTTTGTAGTAAATGGACTAGTTCAATCCTAGATTGAAAAGATCAAAATAGTTAAATAACCCCCTTCTCAAAAAACCAAGAAAGAGCTAAGATTCTTTTTTAGGGTTAGTTGGATATTATAGATGATGTATTCCTAATTTCTCAACTATAACCTCTCCTCTGACATCTAAACTCAGAAATGCTGAGCCTCAGAAAATCAAGTGGTGTCCTGAAGATCAATTATGTTTTAATACATTGAAAGATATCTTGTGTAGTGAACAGGGGCGTAGGAGGCACATAAAATCTGGGGGGGGACAGGGGACACCTTGGGGACTTTGCATGGTAAGATGACACGATCGATCAGGCCAGGCCAGCAGCCGGACAGTCCATGTCGTGCGCCCTGCTGTGTGCTGCCCTACTGCTTTAGGGGTTGTTACATGCGTCTCCATCCCATTACATAGCAACCGGGTTCAGGAAGTTGTCTCGGGTCTCCCCCTGCCTGTAGAAGCTGCGATTCCCTACGGAAAGTTTTGGCGGGTGATGCCCGCTACCTGGAGGCAGATGGAGCAGGCTAAAATATGGCCCTGTGTGTTGCGTGCGTGTAAATGGGCCGGTAACCAACACCACGTAATTGTTGCTATTGCTTCTTCCCAAGGGTGTCAAAGTACTGTCCAAGTGGTTGTGTTGGCCCAGAAAGAAACAAAAGTGGTTTTAATGAGCCTATATGTTCCACCTGCGCAGTGTTGCCATGACAACTGGGAGCGCTGGGATTCTGCAACAAGAGGAGCCTGCGTATGACAGCATGACCAGGGAAATCCAACAGCATTAGGCCAGAGAGCATGGCACAGTAAAGAGTAGGTTGAACTGTCCCCCCAGGCCCTCCTTGAATGGTGCATGTAAAATGAGAGACAGTGGCAGTGGGTCAAGGAAGAAGACTAGAGTCATTTGGGTTAAAATCAGGCAGTGTGAAATGGCTTGAAGGGGAATGGTGTCAGTAACAGCGCAGAGATCATATACCCAAGATCTTGGTGATGGGAAAGAGAACAGTTCAGGCAGAGTGTGAGGGAAGGGGGCAGGGGAGAGTATGAGAGCTGTATGCAAGGATTGAAGAGGAGTTGGGAGCCAGGATTATGTAATTGGAGGGGACAAACAGAATAAACAGTCACAGAGGGAATGGAACGAACATTGGAGAAAGCTGTCCATGAGTGGATAATTCAGTGCAACAAACAGCTAATAATGCTGAGAATTCCATAACTCTGATTGGGTGGGCCACCATAAACATTCTGGAAAGGGTCCTAAAATATATTTGCACCTATGCTGATCCAACTCTATGTTCTAGCTCATCTTTCTGTTTGTATTGTTCAACGGAGGCAGAAAGTGGTGGCATAATAAAGCATGACTAGCCAGTGTGTCGCAACCAGGAATAGCCCACCACCTGAATTAAGGTGCAAATTCAGTGAGGGTTTTGGGCAGGTGCTGCACAGATCTCTTTAGTGCCAGTGTGGCCTTTCGAAGCATCCTTTATCACCACTATCAACCAATTTGTTTGTGGCAAACAGATGCAAGCTGGAAGTGCAACCTTGTTTTTCAAATACAAATACAACTACAAAAAGGTGGCTGTCTTGGAGAATCCAGGGGAAGCTTTATAAATATCCCCCTGTCCGTTTCAATGGCAGTCACAGTGCTTGAGTTAATATGGGTTGGGAGCAAGAGTTGAGTAAGCAAGCAGACATATGCATTTTGATTAATGTAGTTCCATTAATTCCAGATCTAGAAGGAAATGGAAAAACAGGGGAAAGCAGGGGAGATGGATAGGGAGCAAATGCTGTTAGCCAACTAAGAAAGTGGGCTGGTTAAAATGGATAAAGCCCATGTCCAAGCACGCTCTTTGGCTGTAGCATCCATCGATAGTGCTAATGAATGATAAGACATAGTCTGCAGGTGAATAAATGTATTCATTGGACGGGAATACATATTTCCCATGGATGTGTGTGAGCAACCAACCATTGTGAGGGCTTCCAAAAACAAGCAATGTGCGATCGGAGGGATAACCCCCAACCCTGTAGATTTTATTTTTTTAAATAAAGATTTACAATTGTGCATTTTATGGCAGACCCTTTTTGAAACAATGGGTAAATACCTATGAAACATACAATTGGTTGTACGGGGTATCACATGCATACAATACAAAAATGGAATGCTCGGTTGCCAACAGTACACAAGAGTATTGTTCAGTGCATTTCCGGATCCTTCTGCACACAATATATCCCAGTATTCTGCTAGTGTCAAAAGACATGTTCAATCTCTATGTTTCAATGTCCTCCAGTATTCCAAAAATAATAACACACTCATGCCGGTATTGCCCATAATTCCAGTAATGCCACAGAAAAGTTCACAATGGCCGGACTCATATTTGGCAGTATTCCCACATATGTTAGTACTCCCATGTAAGGATACTTTTGATGGATTGGCCCATAATGTTGTTGCCACATCTTAATTCTGTTAATTAAGGGCAATATCCTTATCTAATAAAACTCAAATTGCTTTTTAACATAATACCTCAATGCTGCATATGTAACTAGATAAAAAAGTGTCAATGTTGGCTGTGGCAATAGTGGCCAGTATCTCCATGGAAGAACCCTCATGATGCCTTTGACAATAATGCCAGTAATATTGCCATGCCATTATAAACATGTCCATGCAGGTTATGCCACTATAGGCCATTGTCCCTCCTAAGACCACTCACATTGTCTTTCCCAAAAATGCCAGTATTATTGACATGACACATGAAGAAAGTATGCCCATGCTGCCACAGTAAACATATCCATGCAGGTTGTGTAACATTTACCCGTATAAGAACACTCATTTTGGCTTTGCCCGTAATGCCACTAACATTGCAATGACACAGCATAAAAACATGCCCATGCAGGCTGTGCCAACACATGTAAGCAAACTTATGTTGGCTTGGCCCATAATGCCAGCCATATTGCCAAGCTATTGTACGAATATATTCGCGCAAGCTATGCCAACATAGGCGATAACACCCTTAAGAACAATCATGCTGCCGTTTCCCACAATGCCAATAATCTTGCCATGTCACATTAAAAAAAGATCAATGCTTGTCCACGTTTACCAGTCACCATCCTCTCGCAAAGTGCCCATGCACCAGCTTCTTCCATCACAGCCCGCAATCCCCTATCTCTTTTCATCACATCACAAACACAACATCCCCACACAGACTAAATCTCACTCGAGAATTCATAAACACACAAGCTCACACACAAATACTCTAACACAAACTCACACTTGAGCACACACATATGCTCACATCCAGGCCCGGACTGGCCCATAGGGCAATAGGCCCATGGCCGAACCAAAAATACTAAATGCTGTTGTGGGCCAGTTGTTGGTCAAAATGGGCTTCTTCTTTGGCCAATTTGGGCCAGTAGATGATTGTATTCACTCTGCAGCTAGTAGTTTTGACCAGTGTTGCTGAATAAATATTCTTTAAAATGCACAATTTGCATCACACGTTATAAAAAAACTCCTCCTTGCTTAATATTCAAACCGTGTCACAAAAGGAATGAATGGCAATTTTGCAACTGTGGGACACTTTTTCCTTGGTGCCGAGACCATTGTATGGCCCAATTCGACCCTCTTCACATTGCACATTCATACACCCTTATAGCACTTGCACATGAACAGTATCGCTTTCTCTCTCACAGAGACAGGCACACAAACACATTTGCCTTTGTACTTACCTTCAGGCCGCAGTAGCAATTGCTTCATCAAAGGGATTCGAGTATGCATATTCTGGGGGGGGATAAATGCCATCATATCCTCCCCCCACTTAAAACTTTGGGGGGGATTTATCCCCCCTGCGCCCCCAATGTCCTACGCCCATGGTAGTAAACCTGTATTGCAGGTGGCAGACTTCAATAAGGAATTCATCCTACAAACAGATGCCTCACATACAGGTTTAGGCACAGTTCTTTCAAAGAGTCATGATTGTGTAGTCTCTTGAACTTGAAGCCCAGGCTATTAAGTGGGCCATAACCTACATTAAATGTGAGCTAACTGGTAGAATGTTCTGACCTGTCAAAGACCATGTCCCATTAAAATGGTTCAGCCTTTGCAAAGATACTAATGCAAGGGTCATGCACTGTTTTTATTTATTTATAGCCCTATTGTTTCACCACAGAACATCGAAAAAGAAAATAACAGGGTAATGTGGATTCCCTTTCCCGGTTACCAATAGATGCTATGAAAACCAGCGACATTAGGGGAAGGTTATCTGATTCCCCGGTGATGATCTCCTTCCACATGGCCAGGGGACGGCAGCCGCTACCTGATCCTGACCCTGGGGATGATATTACAAGGGAGGGTCACATGGGGTTGATATGGCTGTTAGGGAGGTGTAGGGACCCCATCAGGAGAGACGTGGTAGTCTTCCCTTCCATGTGAAGAAGACCCTATAATTCCTAAATTCCTGATGGCATGTTGTCATTATACAAATGCTTTTGGTGGTAAAAGCCTGAAACCCCTTCTTGCCAAACACCCTAGACAGGATACCACTCACACCTCCTATGTACATAACACACGTATAGCACCTCCTGTTTATGATGCTTTTCACAAAAATCCAAAACAAAACAACTTTAAAAAGAACAATAATCCTACAGGCTCCTTTTCCCATAAAACCTGAAATACTGACACGAGGAAGAGGAAGAAGGAGTTCATCTGGATTCAAAGAAACATCAAGCTAACCGTACATACTACTTGTTGTGATGAAAATCAGCTGTTCAGGGCATTTAAACATGGTGCACCTATTTCAGTCGAGAGAGATGGTGGGCATAAGAGATGCAGAGCAGGCGGAGCAGAAAGCAGAACTGAAGGCAGACACCCGAGAGTAGACTATGCTATAGAAGGCAGGTGCTTCCTACTGGCAAGGCGAGAGACCGGGAGTAGTACAGCGCTTATCACGGAAGGACCGCTCAGGAGCAGGCAGCAGTGCTGAAGCTGTCGGAGACATGGTCGCATTGAAAAGCAGCAAGTCAACCGGCAGGCGAATGAGAAGCTGATGGGAGAATTACACAAGGGTCTGCAGAGCGCAAAACAATTTCCCAAAGCAAGGACTTTACTGCAGTCATACGCCATGGGTCAGAAAAGCCATCAAACTCGGATGAGTCTGCCAAGAGGTTTTGCGAGTCCCGGGGCGCACCAACAGGCATACAAACAATTGGAAACTTTGCATATCAACCAAGTAATATAGAAAGAAAGAATTTACACAAGTCTCGATATATGAAATGTCGATATGGGGAAAACTGGAGTAAAAGTTCTCATAAGCAATGAGCACTAATGAAGAAGTTGCAAGGCAAGATCTGTACAAATCTTCATATATGAAATGTCAATATGGGGAAGTTTGGAACAAGTATTGCCACAAGCCAATGAATACTACCAACATAGTTAACAAACAGAACTTGAACAAGTTTCCATATATGAAATGTATATATGGGTGGTGTTGGAACAAGTAATACCTGCAGCTGATAAAGTATAAAGAGTGAAGGAGTACAACTGTGTTATGTTATACTTAAAGAGAAATAGAACTGAAAGACAAAGAAAATGTTATAAGAATACCCGGTGAAAGAAATACATCAGGCAGTGAGCCTTTGGGGGAAAGATTCCTGGCGGGAGAGTATACCAGGGGCCTTTCAAAGCCCAGAGTGGGATTCCTGGCAGGGGGTACACCAGGTAATCCATCTAGAGTATGTGAAAGGAAAATACTTTGTGAAAATGTTCCTGGCAGGAGAGCATACCAGGAGACCATCTTTAAGAAGTTGCTGTGTAAAGAGACACTTTTACCATCCTTTAAAACACCATTGCTTGGAAAAGACACTTTTTCATCATCCTCAAGAAAGTGTTATGTGAAAAAGAAATTTCTACTATTCTTAAATAATCATTGTTTGACCAGAACATTTTTAATATTCTACTTGAGACAGTTTAGGGGAAGGGAATCATCTCCTGGATGCATGTATTATTTTGTTGGATCGACATGCTATTTATGTACACTTTTTGCTGAATCTAAAGCAGAGACATTTACCTAGCATCGTTTGTTGTTCATTTTTAGTGTGAAGGTCGGATAGGTTTTGGACACAAAGACAGTTTGCCTAATATTTACGGCAAGACATGGACTGATCTTTAGTTTTTATTTCAAAGGCAGGGAAACTATCTTTAGGATATGGATAGAAAGGGCTTTATCCAAACCCGTTTATTTTAATAAAATGTCTAATTTTCAAAACATTACAACTTTGTGATGGCCTCTCATTTCTGACCCGTCATATATGGTGTTAGGAATGGTATCGCATTCAGTTGATACACACTGGGGCACCCTTAAGTTTGAGAAACTTAGTAAGAGAGCCTCTGATCCTACCATGGCCACTGAATAGTCTACAGGATTTGAATTATACAGTACTGGGGGGAGAATTAATTCAACCTGCGGACCAACTTTGTGTCTGCCGCTCATTTCTTACCCCTCTCATAGACGCAAACTTTTTTTATTTTTCAAATAATTGCAAACCAGAAGTAATCAGGATGATACTTTTTAATTAAGCTTGCTGTATCCATTTTGACAAAGATCAGCATGTGTTCATTTTAATTTTAAAGACAGTCTTGGAATTCCATTCCAAAAAATATAAGTTGTTTCATGAAGCATAATTACAGCATTGCTGCTGTAAAACATTGCATTGTCTCCATGTTTGTCAGTAAAGTTTAGGTTAGTGTATATAAATCTCATAGTGTCAAAAATTATTTTTTTCTTGGGGGTTGGTGGGGTGCATCAGATTGACAAGTGGGCACTTTTATACCCCTTATCACATGGCCAAATATTTTTGATCGCAAACCTAGTTCTGTGACCTGCTGGTTGCAATCATCTGTGCAACTGGCGCTCAATCCATGAGCTGATCTCACACTCCTTGACATTCCATTTTATCACCCTGTTGCTTTATACAGCCTAACCTAAAAGTGAGAAGGATGCAAACTGCAATTTTCCACCACTTTTGCCTAGTTCTCTGCCTAAAACGCCGCCCACTCTTCTTAGTCTCTTACTTTCTTTCCTTTTACATAATGAATACACAAAGCTAACTAAGTTTTTACGCAAAGTAATTATCAATAGTTCCATCCACAGATCTACTGCAATGCCATACACTGTAGTTAGTCTCCCAAACTCAGTTTGCTCTGTGATTGATTGCATTATATATTAGCACCTGCAGATGAGAGCTGGCCAATCTGGAGACCAGGAATGCACGCAGAATCTGCAAGTAGCCGCCTGCATTTCATGCCAAACATCTGCACCTCTGCCCAGCCTTAACCCTGTCCTCGGAGGTATTCTCCCTTTCCTCTCATTCCCCCAGAAGCTCACTGTCTCCCAAGCTATGGTTCTCTCTAAGCTGGACTATTGCAACAGCCTCTTTCTTAATCTACCTGCCTCTACTCTCCGCCCTTGACAACTTATCCAGAACAGGACTGCGAGACTTGTCCTTGGCCTCAAGCCCTGGGATCGTATCTCTCTAGCTCTGAAATCTCTCCATTGGCTCCCTGTGGATGCAAGGATTAAATTCAAAACCCTCTGCATTGTCCACAAGGCTTTCTGGGGCCTGTGCCCAACATACCTTCAGCTATCCCTCCGCAAATACCTCCCATCTCGAGCACTCCGCTCCTCCACCTCTAACTCCCTCAGGGTCAGTCGTTTCTCAAAGAAACGAGCTGGGGGTAGATCTCTGTCTTCGGCTGGGGCCTTCCTCTGGAACAGCCTCCCTGCCACTCTAAAACTTGAGGAGAACCATCTCCGGTTCCGGAAGCACCTCAAAACCTTCCTCTTTGCTTCTGCCTTCTCCTCCCCTCTCCCCTGTTGATTCTACACTCCCTCGGCACCATGCACTTGGCCACCCTCTGTCCTCTGGGCCCAGGTACCTGCCCATCTTGCCACCCTCACGCACTGCCTCCGGGCCACCCCCTGCACTGGGGTCTGTATCTGTACCCATACAGCCCTCCCTTTTCTTCCTGCACTTTCAGACCTAAACGGCCTGCTGCCATAAACCCAGCACTTGACACTTGCTGGCTGCACTCCCATTGTTTGTTGCCTTTTTATTTATTATTTTATTATTATTTTTTCTTTTTTTTCTTCTCGCTCAGCACTCTCCTTTTGTTCCCCCTTCCATGCACTTCTCCCCCTTCTCCCTCTACCCTGCACTTGCACGTTCTGAATGTCACTGGGCCTAGTAAGATAGTTGTCTTTGTTCTCCCCTGTTCCCTTTCCCTGCCTGGTCACGCTCTGAAACACTTGTGTATGAGCGCGATAGGAGTAAAATATCAATCAATCAATCAATCCTTGGAGGTGGTGAAACCAGACTGAGTGTCTACTGGAGTACCACATATGAGGAACTCATGGTGGCAACAAGTAAGACAGACACAAGTGATCACAGTTCTAGGGTGTTTATTGAAAAATGAAAATGCTGTATGCAGGTTGAAAAAATGCCTAATCTAAACCTCAATCTAAGATGGGAGCAAGCGTCAACCATCAAATGAAAAATAAGGCAGTCGTAGTGGCGTTGTGTCATATAAAAGGGCCTACACTAAGAAACCTATTGCCAAACCCTACAACTATTACAAAAAGGGTGTTGGATAGTTCTCAAGAAAAGAAAGAAGTGTTCTCAAATAATATGTCAGGATGTGGTAGCCTGTGTCTCCCTTGCCCACGTTTTGAGTACAGGGTAAGATGGGAGCTTGGAGCACAGTACAGTCTCGGGCGTCTCCAGCACGAGACGACAGTTCCAATGGCAGTTCTTAGGACCGTCGATGTCCAAGTCTCATTTCCTTTGAAAGTCGCTTGCCTTCGGGGGCCTGATATGTTCAAATAAAAAAACAAAAGTTCCTTTAACCAAATAAAAGTTTGTTAGGGTGATAATGGTTCTCCCCTAGTGTTAAACGGAAATTATATTAGTACCTCCTTTGGAATTATATTGGCCTAAGTTGCTCTGCGAAGAAAACTGCGTTGCAATGTTCTGATTTTGGATCGACTTTGCCGCCATTTTAGGTTCATCTGCCATTTTTGATTTCTGTTCATATGATTCTCTGTTCTAAAATGGTGGACTGTGTTTCTAACTTGCAATCAAGCATCCTGACCTTTGAGTTCTGTTAATGGTTAGACTGTCCTTGGGCCGACTGTTTAGACTAAGTAAAGAGACCTTGTACTGAGAATGAACTATTGTCCCAGGATTGTCTGCGCTAACAAGCCTCATCCATGAACATACATCGGAAACAATGTTGTGCAAACGCCAAGCGTGGACACTGGCAGAACTACATTGTGAAGGGATATGTACTAAGGCTTACTGTTGTAGCCAAGAATATACATTGCCATTGTAACTTGATGGAAATAGAAACTCATGTAATCCTTCTGCATATTATTGTATGAGCTATAAGTGAACTCGGCACAAACTCTAGACCGCATATTATTAACATGTAGAGGGGTTGGACAATATTGTAGGAAATGTATAAAAATGCGAATGTTTAGATGTCCAGCACTCTCTCTCCTCACTCTGACGGGCTGGTACTCATTGTGATGTATTGAGAGCCAGATAGTTATCTGTATTTCTGTTTCTTTGTAGACTGTACAGTAGAATTAAAGATCTGTGAATCTTTATAGCCCGTGTTTGGTGCATTTCCTTTTGTGGTACTCAGCCTCGATATTTTCTTGCTTTTACAGATGGCTGTCATGACCACTGCTTTCAAGGAGTCAGGACCTACCCAACATCCTTGGAAGCAGGCTCATAACATGTCTTATCGGCACCAGCAAGTCCCAATAGGGACCTTTTGGACCTTGTCCTGGCACCGGTGGTGCCAGGTTCATAGTAAGGATCCGTCCCGGCACAGGAAGCGCCGGGCTCATATCAAGTGTAAAAGTGCTTGGGTGAACCTACCTGGAGCAGACCATGCTGCTTACTTACCAGCAAGATGATGCTTTACTCTCTTCTGGCAGGGACTACTTTTCCTTCTGGGTGGGGCAGGCACCACTCCCTGGATCATTGCTGCTGGAACCCTTCTGGAAGCAGGAACTCTTTTACCTGGGCGAGGCTGCTGTGGAAGAAGACACCTAAGCACTCCTATGGGCTATTTAAACCACACCGATTGGTACCACATGCTTCGCGTTATTCTGCATCTGCAGCAGGACGCTCACCGTGTCAGCTCCAGCGAATCTTCAGCTCCGGATCCTGTAATTACGAAAATTACCTGCTGGGAACCAATCTTCAATCTTCAGTGGCTCCTGCAAAACAAAAGGCACAGGTTAGACAAAGGCAAAGTTAGCGCTTCAACTCACCCGATCCATCGGCAGCATCCAAGACGTTTTTCTGCATTTCTCGTCCGGCATCGGGCCTGCAAAGACAAAGAACATTGGTTAGTAACCCTTGGTTACAATACTGCTTACCTGTGTTGCGCTTGCTCCAACCTTGCTCGCACTGCATTCCGGCACCTGTAGAGACAAAAGGGGACATTAAGGTGCATTCTACGGCCCCAAAGCAGCCTTCCTACTTACGTGCCTTCGAATTCATCATCTTCTTGTTACGCTCTCTGCCACGAATCGGGGAGTGCATCTTCTTTGGCATCGACAGCATCTGAAAAGTAAAAGACATAGACATTAGGGAAAAAGACATTTGAAGAGAGCAATCTAAAGAGAACTTTAATACTTACAAGTCACGCTCGTGCAGCAAACGGCGGCTTTGCTCTCAACTACCCTCTGCAATCAAGAGGCGGAACTCACATCCAGTGAAGTAACTGGACCCAGCGCCCCTGCACAAGACGCAGGATGGAGAGCTCAGCATTCACTTACTTAAGGTGAGCACAACAATCACCCGAGTACCACGGGAAGAGAGGGAGAGAGGGGCTAAGAACTTCTCCCAACCTTCCAGCCACTAATACCTTGATTTTCCACTTGCAGACACCTCACTCTGCAGGTCAAGCTTTCGGTGAGGAAGGGGTCAAATCCGGGAGCCAAACGAATCCTACGCCTAACGTTGAAGACGTTTTCACCGCCCAGTCAAGACCAGCGCCTCCGAGGGAACCAGGTGAGCGTTACAATGGCGCCCGAATAGGGACCCTCAAGATGGATGCCATCTCGTTGAAGTGTTGACGCGGCTATCGGACCGGGATCGGACGGTGAGAAAGGGGTCCCCTTCTTGGATGAGACGCAACACCTCAACAGTACTGCATGACCCGATCCCTGGACAGTGAGCCCGCGGTCCGAGACGGCATCTTGACGAGGGTCCATATATCGAGGAAGGCAGTTTTGCCGAAATCACCAACCACTAGGGTCCTTAGTTGTCCTTTGTAATCTGATCGGGCCTCCCTTAGTCCTTTGATCAGGTGAGTCGTGCCCCGATTCTTAAGTATCCTGATATTTGAATTTGGCGTATTGTCCTCGCGAGAACAATTATTGACCAGGTAACACCAGAATTCTGATATGCCTGAGAAATTGTCTGCCTGTTTCAGGGCATTATTCCGCAGAGACAGACAATCTTTGGAATTTGGCCGACCGGCGCCACAGGAGGGGACGCCGGTGAGTACTATGTACTGTAAGCACGGCATTGGTAGTATAGTGTTTAATGATATTTGGCACAGACAAACTAGACATGCTTCGAACTTCAGTGGCCAATCAATGGTAGCTTTGAGATTTCTAGTATAGAATATTTAGAATCTATATTATTGAAGAAAAAAGCTAGACCTGCAGCATTTAATGTATTGCAAAATTGGAAAAAAGAAGCTATGCAGCAGCTTAAAAGTAGGGAAAAACATGCGCGCCAACATATGTCGAACGCTGAGAAAGCGTCATTATATGATCAACAGAAACAGTCAGAGTCAGTAAGAAATATGGATAGGGCTTTTTAACTTGGTATTCAGAAAATGTATCCGTCTAAAGATTTTCATGCATCTGATGAATTAATTGACAAGCTTCTAAATGAACGGAGGCTTGGTGCCACTGCGCCACCTCCTTATGTACCTATTCCTGTTGCTTTACCTCTTCCTGCTGTCGTTCCTCCTCCCGTAGCAATTCCTGCTCCTCCTATCGTTCTTCCTATTGCTCCTCTTCCTCCGGTTATTGTTCCTCCTCCTATCGTTGCTCTTCCACCTGTACCTCCACCTTTGCTGCTGTTATGGGTCTGGTAGAATTGTCTCTTGCACCAGTAATAGCACCTTCATTATTTAGTGTACTAGATTTGTCTACTCTTTCTCTTCCTAGTGGTTCTGCTCTGCTTATAGTTGATAAGGGAGCGGAATCGAAAATTGTAACTCGTAATACAGTTTCTAAAGAAAGAAAGCGACATTTTAATGCTTGGGAGAGACAGTGTATAGAGAAGGGTGAACAATCTGATGTTTTTGTTACACTCTCTAATCTAGAACATTTTCCTGAGAAAGCTGTTTTTATTGAAGGACTTTGAATTCATTTATCTGTAATGTGGAACAGGCTGAATGATGTAGATCTCGCACAAGGGTTGAGGGATTTGAATGTTTTAGCATATTCAAGAGATACTGCGGAGAAAGTATTTGAGCACGTCGAGAGGGTTTTTGAGTGTAGAAAGGAGTTAGAAAGTTTACGGAATGAAGAAAATGATGGTGACAGTTTGGATGCTATGTTTGTACAGAAACGGTTCCTTCCTCTTAGTAAGTCGATGAGTGAAGAAACGCGAATTTGCACAAGAGATGCAATTAGATGAATTTCAGATATGTCGATATCTCCCGTAGAAGTATTTGACACGTATAGTCAGTATACACCAGAAATGCAGAGGAAAGTGATACAGGTTATGGTAGAATACCTGCAGGATGAATGTATGAAAAGAAAGATTTGTTGTCCCGCAAAAATATTGAATATCTATAAGAGAGCTTTTTCGTCTGACACTCCTTCAGCTGCTTTAGCACTCGACTTAGCTCTGTTCCTCAGTAAGCGTTCGGAGTTTCCTACTTCTCAGTTGCCTATGAGAAAGGTTCCTCCGACATTTGTCCCAAAAGTTGAGGTTCCAGCTGATGCCGCAGCGGGTACAGCTGCCTATGATATTCCTGCACATTATGTATCACAGTTCGTTCACGTCCCGTTCTGAAGACAGGAAGTGAACACCCTCAGACAGTCTATCCCAGATATTAGAAAGAATCCGACAGGGTTTTATAAAGAGATAGAATCTGTCTTGCAGTCGTCAGTATTTATTCTGAGTGATATAGATTTGTTATTTCCCGTGCTCCCGCCCGTTGATTTGTGGAAACAGATTAGGACAGTAGATGATGTACCAGGGTTAGGGGACACATGGGATAATATGGCTAGACAAGATAGAGATAGACCAGCGGGTGAGAAACCACCACACGTAATACTGACTTTGCCTGATAGAATAGTGACAAAACTGAAAGCCTTAATTCCTGAAAGAAGGATTGTTTGGGACAAACTTAGTGCTTGTATCCAAGGAAAGTCTAAGGGTGCTACCGAATTCTTTAATCGGTTTGAACAAGTGTTTTCAGATTTCAGTGGACAAGATTTGAGCACAGAATCTGGAAAACGATTATCTGTAGACAAATTTATGCGTGTATTGTTACCCGACATCCAGTCGCAAATTATGACTTCTGAGAGCGCTTGGCAAGCTAAGTCTCAGTCTGAAGTGTTGCATATATATCAGTATTATGAAAACTGAGTCAATAATGAGAAGGAAAGGATTGAAAAGAAAAAGGGAGATTTTTAAACTAAGGTGTTGTTGCAACAGATTGTTAGAGGTCCTAAAGGGGGTAGTACACAGTTTAGGGGACAGTATGTTCCACAAGGTAATGTGCCGTTGGTTCCTGTACACGCGAACCAATGTGCTTATTGCAGACAAGAGGGTCATTGGCAAGCACAATGCCCGATCCTCCAACAGAGGTAGAAGAACACATTTGATACCATGGGCAGATGATCCAGAGGCCGCCCTGGTGCAGGGGGTCCTGGTAGAAGACAGTTTTCTCGGAATTCACAGTCTCTTTCACAAGACAATCAGTCACCGAGTGTGGATAATGGAAACATTTTTGATCATCCTTCTGCTGCTTCTTTCTCTGAAGACCTTCCCTTTGATGATATATTGTTTCGCTAGGATTGCCCGAAGAAGGGTTTGGAACCGACGCCTATTCCCATTAATCAGAAAGGTCCCTATGTTGAAATGATAGTGGGAAATAGGAAACATCTATTCTTGATAGTTATAGGAGCGCAGAAGTGTTCCATTGACCATTCACGGGTTCCAGACATTCCCCTGTCAGGGCAAACTAACATTTCTGTAGGGTTTTCCGGTACGCCAGTGGTTAGTCCGGTCTCTTCACTGGTACTGATTACACTGGGTCTATTCACGGATCAGTGTCCGTTTCTTTTGACAACAAACTATGGAGAGAATGTGTTGGGGTTGAATCTGTTGAAGGAATTGAATGCGGTAATTCATTGTTCTTCGGATGGAGTGTGTTTGACGATTTTACCACAGCAATTTTCTACCTCACAGTTTCTGACTAGACCTTTGCCGGTGGAATTTAGTGACGTTCCGGAGTGTTTATGGGCGATTCATGATAATGACGTCAGTGTGTTACAGGTTGAGCCTGTTAAAATAGCCTTGAAACCAGGAGTAAAGTTGCCACGTATTCCACAGTATAAGATTTCGGATGATGGTGAGCATGCTTTGAAGTGTATAGTTTCCAATTTTGTACACCGTGGGGTAATTGAAGAAATTGCAGGTAGTTTGTGCAATAGTCCGATTTTACCAGTGTATAAGAAAGGAGATAATGCTATTATTTTTCGTTTAATTATTGATTTACGTGCTATCAACAAGATTGTTGCTCCGCAATTTCCGAATTGTGCCTGATGTAACAACGATATTAACTATGATCCAGGCTTCTGCTACTCATTTTAGTTTTATAGGTCTTAAGAATGCTTTCTTTGGCATTTCTATACACGAGGATAGCAGATATCTGTTCGCGTACACACTAGGGGGACGCTCATTTACATTCACCCGTGCGCCACAAGGGTACACGGAGAGTCCGAGCATCTACAGTAGGTTTTTGAAAGAGAGCTTGATACACTTGAGTTGCCTACTACTTGTACATTGCTCCAATATGTCGATGATCTTCTTTTAGCTGCAAATTCAGAAAGTGCCTGCAAGGAGGGCACTGTGCTGTTGCTTATTCACCTAGCAAAGCATGGACATAAAGCTTCACTGAAAAAGTTTCAATATTGTCGACAGGAGGTCGCCTATTTAGGCTATCTCCTGTCAAAGGAGGAAAGAAGGTTGACGCCTGAACTGATTAAAATAATTTCTACCATGTCTGTCCCTAATACACAGAAGGAAGTCAGAGCCTTGATAGGAATGGCTTCTTACTGTAGGCAGTGGATCCCAAACTTTTCGCTAGTGACCAAATCAATGTTGGCTCTGACAAAGAAGGGCATTTCTTTGGCATTACCATGGAACTTGGAACACCAGAAAGCTTTTGATCTGCTCAAGACTGTACTGTGTTCAGCACCGGGTTTGGGCACACCAAATTATGACAAGGCCTTTGAGTTGTATGTGCATGAACGTGATGGATGTGCTTTGTCTGTGTTAACGCAGGAACATGGGGGGA
The DNA here is from genome assembly GCF_040938575.1 of Ambystoma mexicanum. Lineage (NCBI taxonomy): Eukaryota > Metazoa > Chordata > Amphibia > Caudata > Ambystomatidae > Ambystoma > Ambystoma mexicanum. The sequence goes on from NC_090928.1 coordinate 285,714,406, forward strand.
AGAATAGGCCGTGCGGTTACTTTTCCTCTGCCCTTGATCCTGTTGCATGCGCTTTACCGAGATGTCTGAGAGCTGTTGCTACTGCTGCTGCGTTTGTAAAACAGAGCAAGGGTATGGTCCTAGGCAATGCTTTAACCTTGTTGGTACCTCACTCTGTAGACGTTCTATTAAATAGGACGCAAACACAACACCTTACTTCCGCACAATTAACGAGATACGAATTGATCTTGTTTGCACCGCATGTAAAAATTAAAAGGTGTTGTGTATGGAATCCGGCTGAATTACTACCTCTCCCGCAAGGTACTGCTTGCAGTGACAAAACGTCACATGACTGCCTTTATGCTACAAAACAGGAAACTAAAGGCAGGATTGATCTGAAATATGTACCTTTGAACGATCCACAAGGGGAGCTGTTTTGCGATGGCTCCTATTTCAAACTTCTGGATGGTAGATACACTGCTGCTTATGCCATCACTACACTAAGCACGATCATGGAAACCAAAAGAATTTCACATAACTCCGCGCGCGCAGGCCGCAGAGATTATTGCATTGACTCGAACTTGTGAACTTTCCAAAGGGCTTAAAGTAAACATATATACTGATAGTCACTATCCTTTTGGGGTGGTTCACAACTTCGATAGACTTTGCGCAGAACAAGGTTTCTTGACCTCACATGGAATGAAGATCCAACATGGCACCTTGATAGTTCAGCTACTCACAGCGTTTGCATTTCCTACTCAGCTAGCAATTATGAATTACACGGCACATCAGAAAATCATAGATGATGTAGGAAAAGGGAATGCTTTTGCTTACCAGATAGCCAAACAAACTGCAACTGATCTCTATTCAGAAATGTATACCACAAGGCAAGTCACAAATGTCTGTACGATAGACGAAGGAATTGAATCTATAAAGAACATCCAAGCCGATGCCACTTTAGAAGAAACTAAGCAATGGGCTGAGGGCTTGGAGAGGTTGGATGATGATTGGTGTTGGGTGGATAACCTAAAGGGTAAATGGATGCTACCAGATGTGTACATTACTATGATGGTTTCAATGGCTCATGGTCCCACCCACATCTGTGCTAGGAAAGTTCGCAAAATGTTAGAAAATGTCTGGGTAAATATCAACATCCCGAAAATTGCTGAGTGTTTTGTCCAGGGTTGCATGCTCTGTCTACAGCACAATATGGGAAAGGGCACATCGACACCAAGGGGCAGTTTTGGTCCACCTTCTGTCCCCTTTGAAGTGATACACTTTGACTTTATTGAAATGGAGCGTTGTAATAATTTGAAATTTGTTTTGGTTGTTATTTGCGCCTTTAGTAAATGGGTTGAAGCCTTTCCTGTAAAAGATGCCACAGCAATGACAACAGCGAAAACCATGCTCAAGGAATATTTTCCTAGGTTTGGTTTGCCAAGAGTCATCTGGTCGGACAATGGTCCACATTTTATCGCCGCTGTAATTCTACAGATATGTGCAGGATTACAGATCGATAAATGGTTCCCTTCGGCTAGACATGCTCAGAGTGCTGGATTGGTAGAGAGACATAATGGAATCTTGAAAAACAAGCTCGCTAAGACGTGTGCCGGCACCAATTTGAAATGGCCGGACACCTTACCGATCGTGTTACTGTCAATGAGGACGACCCCACAGACTAGGACTGAGCTCTCCCCATATGAAGTGGTCATGGGTAGGCCAGCTAACATTTGGAATCTTCGTAAACCTAAAATGCTAAAGGATATTGAGCATGTGCTTCTTTCTGAGTATTGTGAGCAATTGACTAAAAACCTGTATTTGATTCATCAATAGGTGCGAGAAGCCCTCCCAGTTAAATACGAGGGGCCAGGTCATAGCATCCGACCTGGGAGCTGGGTGCTTATTAAGGCATTTGAGAGAGCATCCTGTCTCGCACCCAGGTGGAGCGGACCCCATCAGGTCCTTCTGGCCACACAGACTGCCATACGAGTAACCAGAAAGAAGCATTGGATCCACGCGTCGCATGTCAAAAGGATACCTTTCCCTCTGCCACACTTGGTGAAAGAAGAGGGAAAGAAGATAAGAAGAAACTTACTTGCTCTGCTTGCAGCAATCATTCAGCATTGAGCAGTACTGAGAGTGCGTTGAAGACACTCCATGAGCCTGTGGGGCCTGGGGAAACAGCCACTTCATCTCCACACTCTCCTGCCGATCCTTTTTAATCTGTTTCTGGTTCTGCTGCAAATTCATCACTTCCATCAGGGAGCAACAAACCACTGTTCGCAGATCACACTGTACGAGGAGTCACGAGGTACAATCTGCGTCCACCGAGCTAGACTTACTGCACGGTTCGGCTGTGCCAACAGGAAAATCATCATAGGGCTTGTCCTTTGCCCTGTCTTTTGCATGTGAAGGAAAATAGGTGGCTGGGGATAGGGAAGGACTAAGAAAACGCGTGATCAGGAGATCCCCAGCAAATGAACTAAAGTGTTTTCCTTTAGCAGAACTTTATTGGTGAAGAGCTTCAAAGGAACAATGTCTGTTATCGTCCCTACTCGTGCGGAACAAATAAATGACTGTGTGGGCAGCGAAGACAATGGACGATCAAATACATGGTCTTGCAAGATGTATTGTTTTCTGATAATCATGTTAACTGGGTTTATAGTAGTAATTGCCTTAGGATTTTGGTATATGGAAGAAGTACATCCGCTCGAAACATTCTTGCCTACTGAGAATGTTCCCACTGTATCTACACCTTTTGTGCACCTGCACACTCTATCTCCTAGAGACTCTCAACACAGACAGAGCTACCACATTAGCACTCTACTGCTTATAATGAACGCGCCTCATGCCATTTCGAACAAGTCTTATTGTTGGATCTGCTCTCATTTGCCGCAACATGGGGAAAAAGGGTTGGGCTGGTATATTCATCCTTTACCTCTTACTACTGTATGTTATGCTTCTTTAAGAGCTCTATTCTTTGGCCGATGGAATGATAGCATCTCAGGGAACTTTGATGGGACGAATCTGAATAACTTTGAAAGGCGAGTCTTAACGTCTCTGGGATGCTCACTCTTTGCGAATAGGAGCAAGCTTAATGTTGCTTCTATTAGGCCTTCTGATAGACTGTCTCGACCTTTTCTATCTTTGATTTCTTTCAAGATGCTTCCTATAGGCAATAGGGATGCCACATCACCTTCCTATACTGTTAACCTTAGCCCCAACTAATTTTCCTTCTGCATACAAAGGAATGGTACTCAGTCAATGGGCAATTTCGAGGGTTGCACTAATGTTGCGAACTTGACCATTGAGGACAGACCTTTGTATGTAGGTGAGCCTGTCTACTTCGTTTGCGATAATGAAGCTTATCCATGGCTACCTAGGGATTGGCAGGGAACCTGTTATTTAGGGATTCTCCTTCCAGGGGTGTAAATAGCTAGCACCACTGAAATCTCTAGGGCTCGTCCAAGGCGGGACGAGAATGGCGATACTTCGTCACAAGTTCTGGGTGACGTAGCAAAATCCTTTGTACCTTTTTGGGGGCAGATGCTAAATTCTGAGGATATCAGGAGACTAGCGAGAGTACTGGAGAGAACCATCAACCGGACCACTGACATACTCTATAACATGACTCTAGAACAGAAATCAATAAGGTTAGTGGCCCTTCAGAACCGGATGGCATTAGATGTCATCCTGGCTGAGCGTGGTGGAGTATGTAAATTAGTGGGGTCCGCTTGTTATGTTTTCAGACCAGATTCCTCCCCAACCATCTTTTAAGGCTATACAAAATCTGCACATCCTTAGTTCAGAAGTACATGTTCCTGAGGGGAATTGGGATCTTAGTGCTTGGTTCTGGGACTTCTCTCTGTCTTATTGATAATTCTGGGTATTTTGTTGTTCTGTTGTTGCTGTATACAATGTCTTCCTGCCATATGTTCAATGCTAGGGGGATTTTGTGCACAGACTATGGGAACGTTAGGATCAAAAGTACATGCATCAGAAAGAATGACTAATGAGTTTGTGATGAAGGAAATTTCTGTTGCAGACCTTATGGCGATTGATATATCTGATGAATGTGATTCAGGATGTATGGACATTGAGACATGGAGTTACTCGTAAAGCAACTAGTTTTAGTTTAGCACTTGGCTTAGGCCAAAAGGAGGATTTGTTAAACGGAAATGATATTAGTACCTCCTTTGGGATTATATTGGCCTAAGCCTAGGTGCTCTGCGAAGAAAACCGCGTTGCAATGTTCCGATTTTTGGATCGACTTCGCCGCCATTTTAGGTTCATCCGCCATTTTTGATTTCTGTTCATATGATTCTCTGTTCTAAAATGGTGGACTGTGTTTCTAACTTGCAATCAAGCATCCCGACCTTTGAGTTCTGTTAATGGTTAGACTGTCCACGCGCCGACCCGACTCTTTAGACTAAGTAAAGAGACCTTGTACTGAGAATGAACTGTTTTACCAGGATTGTCGGCGCTAACAAGCCTCATCCACGAACATACATCGGAAACAATGTTGTGCAAACGCCAAGCGTGGACACTGGCAGAACTACATTGTGAAGGGATATGTACAAAGGCTTACTGTTGGAGCCAAGAATATACATCGCCATTGTAACTTGATGGAAATACAAACTCATGTAATCCTTCTGCATATTATTGTATGAGCTATAAGTTAACTCTAGACCGCAGATTATTAAGATGTAGAGGGGCTGGACATTATTGTAGGAAATGTATAAAAATGTGAATGGTTAGATGTCCAGCACTCTCTCTCCTCACTCTGACGGGCTGGAACTCATTGTGATGTATTGAGAGCCAGATAGCTATCTGTATTTCTGTTTCTTTGTAGACTGTACAGTAGAAATAAAGATCTGCGAATCTTTATAGCCCGTGTTTGGTGCATTTCCTTTTGTGGTACTCAGCCTTGATATTTTCTTGCTTTTACACTAGGTCCCCCTCTTCTGGGTGCTGACCCTTCACGTATTGTATTCCTCAATTTATATGTCAGTTTGTTTCTTACTTGAAGGTTGGATGAGAGCTTCACCCCTGGATCTCCCTGGTCAGGCTCGGACCCCTCTTGACTGTCAGTACTTGGGTGATAGCTTCACCCTTGGATCTCCCTCTGCCGGGCTCTGACCCTTCTTCTCTGGCATCCCTCCTTCGGGTTCACTCTTGCCATCTCTTAACCTTTGCTTTCACTTTTCTCAATTTTGGGGTGACAAATTTCACCCTAGGATCCCCCTCTGCTGGGCTCTGACCCCTCTCAATTCTTAGCCTTCCTTCACCGGGTTTACTGCGGATCTTGATCAGGGTGATAGTGGCTCACCCCTAGATTCCCCTGTTCTGGGAGCCAACCCCTCCTTACTTTCACTGTTCTCTTTTTACACAGTTCAATGTTTGCGGGATTCACCTCCCTTTCTTTCACACTGCATGTAGATCAAAGTCTTTCGATTGTATGGGGATTTTGCTTGACCCTCTGTATGACCACTTTGACCTATTTCGCTGGCTTGCCTACAGCCTTCTGTAATTGTAGTTTCACTCAAATGGGGATTGAACAGAGTCTCTTTCGTTAGCACCCACATAGTGCCGGTTTCCTCCTTTAGCTGGTCTCCCCTTCACACTTTTTGCACTTCATTCAAAGTTTGTTGAACATGGTACAAACTTGCCACTCCTGCGATTCTCATTCAACACAGCCTGATTCTTATTGGTTCTCCTGTCGACTCACCAGCTGTGAAGAACCGCTTGGCTTTTCTCTCTGGAGTCAAGGCCAGTACCACGGGCGCGGGAGCTTCCCTCACTCCTGCTTATAAGCATAGGCTTGCCCCGTGTACCGTTGACATCTGCTGCAAGACACTGGTGCTATTGTTTGCACTGTTAGGCTCTCTTCCACGAAGGTTCCACAGGTCTGGGTTGAAAAGGGTCACTTCTGTCCTTGCCACGCTCCCGATTCCTGCCACCTTTCTCCTTCTCTTGAACTGCCGCGCTTGATTAGCCGTCGCTTTATGCTGTCTGCATTGCTCGTACTGCACTCTCTTGCTCCACCTTCTATTGCTGTGGGGATGGCAAAGGGACGTCAGGGGTGTGGGATTCTGATTAAGCACCTGACTTTGCCTGACCCTTAGGTTGGGACAGGTCAGGTGAACAATTTTATTACAAGTCCCTTTTAATTAATGGGGCAATACAATGTTCATGTCGGTTTGTCCTACGGGTTATGATGGGGAAGGTTTGTCAAATGGACGAGAATGGCCAGGAAGAAGAACAGAACATAGGGGATTGTGGGAACAGTAGTATTCTGTCATAGTAAACTGGGATTTCGGAAGATGACAATCAGAGGGACAGGATTGGTAGGGTTTGTGAAGCAAACGGAAATAACTGGGATCATGAATGAAGGTGATTGTGGGAATCGTAGTGTTCTGTCAATGCAGTGTACTGGGGTTTCGGGACAGAATAATTAGAGGGATGACAAGAAGAATGGGAAGGGCAATGACCGGGAGTATTCCAGTAGGGAACAGACAAACAGGTATTCTGGGATGAATATTCTTCGGGTGCAAGCGGGCTTGAAATCTTAGGGGATTGTTTCTGTACGGAAAAGTCATTTGATCTTGGGAGAAGAGATTTAATGGGAGGGGGTGAGGCAGATGTGTTATAGCCTAGGAAGGCCTCACAGATATCATTTGCCTCTCCTTCTTCCTCGGCATAGTGCCGCAGCTGCCTTTGGGCATTCTCTTGAGTTTACCCCGGGTTCCCCTACCCAGGTGATCTTTCCCTGCTCTTTTGCCTTCTGGGTTGGGGTAAGAGAGGGCCAGTCCTTTTGTGGCCACCTGAATAAGGGGCTCCCGGGATCTACTTGGGAGAACACCCTCAGGTTTCTCACACACACCACCTTTACCTGCCCCCCCCACCCACTCACCAACGCACCTCCTGACCCACCTCCAAGTCCTGTAAATAGTATTTCCAATCGTGGACATATGCATCATTTCTTTGTGAGGGAAGGATGAATTCGGCAAAGCCTGGTTCCCTTAAACACAATCAGAAACAGTATCAGCACCCCAGATGGCAGCGCAGAGTGCCAATTGTGATAAATACTGCTTTCATGGGTGAGCAGGGTTGGAATGAGCAGACCAGAGACCTATGCGCTGTGGATTAGTTAAATAAGAAAAAAGGGGACAACAATATGATTTTATTATATATTAAGTTTAGAGGATCTTAAAAAGTATTCAATTGCAGTATATAATTGTCAGTGAAAACCAAATATCATCTATATTAGTCTTACAAATCAAAATCAGTTATAATTCGTAATGTACATTAGTCAGAATACCTGCATCAAAATCATACTCTCACATATATTTAAGATTTGTTCAAACACCTGAAACATAGTCACAATATACTCAAAAATAAAAATTAGAGTCTAATCCAACAATAACTAATTGGACAGCACGTGCCAATCTTTCAAGTATTTGGCTTTTTCAAGATTAACAAGACTGATTTGTAATATTGCAGATGATTAATCTGTCCAAGTTAAGGGGGAGAAAGAGAGAAATGGAAAAAGATTGAGAGTTGTATTGAAATATAATACATTATTGAGCATGCTGATACCACATACATAACTTCAATAATTAATTGGACAGCACGTGCCAATGTTTTGCCGTATTTGGCTTTTTCGAGGTTAACAAGACTGATTTGTATAATTGCAGATGATTAATCTATGACCATTGGGACTTCAATTGAGCATAGAAATATGTTAATTCCATAGATGGAGAACACTGTTTCCTCATTTAGTCTTTAGGTTCACTGATTATTTCACGATAGTCCAGAAAGGGATAACTTTAATCATCAAGTCTTGACCTGACCATTTGGATGTATTGATTCCATGAATAGGAACCACTATTTTGCCTTTTAGTCTCTTGGTTCAAAGTTATTTCAAGGTTATGCAGATAGCAATGTCTGTCGGTCAGATATTCAATGGGGTAGTTACAAGTTTGCTGGTCCGGGAACTACGGTACTGGTAAGCTTACGAGTTCTGCTCGCAGGTGTCATTACAGCCGCCAGGTCTGTCCTGGCGGCCGTACCGGCACCCGTGAGCAGAGCATGTCGGATGCACCGGCACCATTCTCAATGGTGCCGGAGCAGCCAACCTCCCCATTCCCATTGAGCTCTATGGGGCTCAATGGGAATGGGGAGTAATGCATTCCGGCACCCGCAAATGGGCAATTACTGGGTCCAGCTGGACCGCAATGACCCAGTAATTGCCCATTCGCGGGTGCAGGAAAAAATAGCAAGTTTGGTGGCAGCATGCCGGTTTTAATGGCAAGGCTACCGCCAAACTTGTAAAGAGGCCCAATGTCTCAAAATTAGGTTGTGAAGATTGAGTAGGGCATTGTATTTCAGTATTGTCCTGATTAAGATGACTGTTTCAAGAACGTTCTTCACTCCAACAAGCTTGATAACCTTGAAATAACTTTGAACCAAGAGACTAAAAGGTGAAACGTTGATTCCTATTTAAGTTTCTTGGAGCAGTATTTTTCATGGTGATGTTTTCGGATTCTGTGTGATCAAGATAATAATCACACAGTGCAAGAAGACAGCGAACAAGGCAGTTGGAATGAAAATCATGATCGATATCGAATCAGGGTTTGGACCCAAGGAGTTGACAGATGAAGATATCAGAAAATATATAGAGGCCAGCATTGTAGCACCTGAGGGAACGAAGTTCCTGTATTGGAAAAATCACAAGAAGTATGTCGGACGATCAGTCTATTGTAATCTGAATGGACAGTGCAGCTACATGACTTGGAACAAAGATGACCATGTGAAATCAGCAGGATCCCTGAAGGGAGTAGTGAAGATTTGGACTCCGAAGAAGCTATTCTTCAAGAGAAGAAATCAAAATGTGGAGATTAATGAAGGTGTGGTTGGTGTGTCAACCAGAGGGGGGAGTAAAGAAGAGCAGCCTAATGCCTCTGCAGGAAGTCCCGCCCCCCTCCTTCCTATATGCTGGAGGCCAGATATCGCATCATGCACACCACCAGTGGTTATGACTAATCCACGGAGACCCTTTCAGAAAAGTTATCCACTAAGAAAACCCTCTCTGATGTATACTCATAGAGATGACAGGCTCTTGGAAGAGGTCCCCGAAGGAATATGACAATGAGAGAAAGAGAAGTTGATGACATCACAAGAAGCAAACGTGCTGCATTAAGAAGACTGGCTGACGAAGAGAATGTATGGACCTTAAAGAACCTGATGACTGAGTAAAGAATTGAGGAAACCTTCGTATACGAGACAAGGCTTGCACGTGTGAAGAGCACTGCTGAAGCTGTGTCGCAGCAAACAAACAGCTGAGATCATAGAAAGGCTGAGAAGAGCTGCCAGGCCTGGTGTCAAGACTCAAGCAGCCAAGAACTGGTTATCTATCCTTGAGGAACAGTGAGCGTGAGACGCTTAATCATCCCTTGTTAAGGTGCTAAGAAAGAACAGCATGCATGCCAAGAGTATTAATGTAATACATTTAAATGCTAGGAAAATGGTCGAATTGTGGTCTCCTGTCACGTGAGCTAAGGATGGAAATAGAAGTTGGGCATGCAGTCCAGAACCAAGATAGCACATGCTCACACTCCCATATATTCTCAGGAACAGGGATACTTTGCAATGCCAAGTTCAAAGACAATCTGCATGGCAGAAGGCATGCATGATGAGAGATGTTGAGCTAATTGAGTGGAGAGACATGGTCAAGTCCACCCCCTGACACCTGGTGTTGCTAGTGAGCCAAACGTTCCAGAAGAGCGCGAGCGTGCCAACCAATTGTCGGAGGCCATATATCGAAGAGCCTTATAGTTTGATAGACATTGATGAGCTGTGTATCTATTTACTAATGAAGAAGACTTACACTAGGGGTGGGCATGAGTTGTCCACTTGTCTGTAGAGACCCAATCACAACCCAATCCCTTATAGAAAGTATACTTCGATGTTCCCCTTATGCCAACCACAACTCCCCGTAGGTTTTTCTTATTTGCCACATAGTATGATGTCACATATGACGATTCTTTTTTTGTTTTTTCCACTTAAATTTTATTGAACATTTTCCAAGAAAAAAGACGTCAACATCAGTATTTCACAAATGAGATCAACATAATTCAAGCAATCTCTCACCCCTCGCCAATATACAACCGAACCCGTATGGGTTTTAGAGACTTCGGAAAACAACAGTTAAGGACCAAACAGAATGCGTGGGCTGACAAGGAGGGCTCGACCAGTGGAAGAAAAGAGGTGCCAGTTGGATGAAGGCATAAACATAAAGGAAGTCAACCTAAATCAAGATGAGTCAAAGTCTCATAGTTCCACATTCCTTGTGTAGCATAACCGCAGTCCAATCGAGCAAAAATGAAATCATGGTGTTGTGGGCCACTGCTGTTAATTTCTCATAGGTGAATATCACCCAAAGTTTAGTGAGCCAGTCTGACTTAGAGGGCACAATGTTATTTTTCCATTTCTGAGCAAGGGCAGTCTCCCTGCTCACAACATGGCTTGAACTACCTTGGCCAACATGGATGAGCTTGTTTCTGGGAAGAGACGTTTGAGGGGGAGGATAGGCAGGGAGATGCCCACGATCTCCTTTATCCAACTCAGGAGCTCTGCTCAGTAAATCTGTATAGCAGGGCATTCCCACCATAAGTGGAACCAGGATCCGTGCTGGCCACACTCCCTAGGGCAAAAAGGGGAAACACCAGGGTACATTCTAGAGAGTCTCTCTGGGGCAGGGTGCCATGCGTGAAGTATCTTAAAGTTGTGCTCCATGGCTGTGATATATAAGGAGTCTGAGAAAAGAGTCTAAAAAATCCCAGCCCATGTTGCGTTTTCCACCACATTCCCCACCCTTTCCTCCCACTGCCTCTTGAAACCCTGTCTACCCTCTAGGACCGCAGTAATCAGGGTCTCATAAAACCTGGATAGGGAATCTCTCCTCAATGAGGATTCCACGATAATTATTTCCAGCTTAAGGGGGCGGGCAAGGGCCTCTACCCACTGGGCAGGATCCCCTTGACTCAGAGATATTCAAAGATCGACATCAGGCTCTCCCCCATGGCTTCTGCTAGATTGTCATAGGCGATAAAGATACCCTGTTGGAAGAGCTGAGCAGTACGTTCCAGGCCCAAGTCCGACCACCTTTGCATATTGGACAGACCTCTTTTGCCCAGATAAAGGGGGGACCCCATAAAGAAGACGGGGGAGGGCCAGGAGGAGAGAGTAGATTTTACTTTGTCATGCCTCCAGAGCGACCACAAGAAAGATAAAGTGGGGTGATTCCTAACATTAATGGGACGGTCTTTATTAGGAGCCCATAGAAGGTCCCTCACTTTTTTAGGGTGAACATGGACGTCTTTGAGGTAGGACCAATAGGTTTGCAGGTCATCTCTCGAGTGCTCCAACATTACTCTTAATTGACCTGCCTCGTGGTAGAGGTGGAAGTCCGGCAAGCCAAACCCTCATTGAGATCTCGGGAGCGTCAAAATTGAATGCTTAACTCTTGGTTTCCTGCCATTCCAGATGAAACCCTGGACAGCGGAATTAAGGGATCCGAAATAAGAGTCTGTGATGGAGACCGGTAGGTCGTAAAATGATAGAGAAGCCGGGGTAGGACATTCATCTTAATTGATACCATGCATCCAAACCAAAAGAGATTCAAGGGGGCCCATCGAAGCAGATCGGATTTTATCTTGGCCAGGGTGGGGGGGAAGTTCAATTGAAAAAGAAGGCTCAGGTCTCTCGTAAGGAGGACCCCCAAGTTAGGCATAGCCTTGCACTTAATTCTGATGCCCCCTACGGTTTTCCTCCCCTCGTCGTCCCCATCACTCTACCCATTGGCATCAAGCAAGATTTTGTTGGATTCATTTTCAGTCCAGAAAAGACCCCAAAGGAATGAATCAGGTCCAGGAGCCTCAGGAGAGAGCTCTGCAGGTTGGTTATATAAGTTAGGATGACATCCGCGAAGAGTGACATCTTAAATTCAAGATCTCCACACCGGACCCCCGTAATCCCTTGGTGCTGCCTTATAGATATAGCTATGGGAACCATTGCGAGAGCGTAGAGAAGGGGCGAGATCGGGCAGCACTGTCGAGTCCCCCTGGTGAGGGAGAACGTAGCCGAGACCGTCCCATTTACTGTCACTTTGGTTGTTGGGCCATTGTACAAAGCGGCAATCCACCCGCAGAACCTATCCCCAGTCCCATCTTGTGCAAGACCTTGCTCATGTATGACCATTCAACACAGTAGAAGACCTTTTCTGAATCTAGTGAAAGAAGATAGGCTTCCTCGTTGCTAACAACTGCTTCCTGCATCAGATCTAAAGATTTTCTAATATTGTCTGCTCCCTGCCTACCAGGGATGAAACCCACCTGATCGCCATGAACTAGTGAAGGCAGATACTGTGCACGCCTGTTGGTGAGTAGCTTATCTAGGACCTTCATGTCCGTATTGAGCAAAGAGATAGGGCAGTAGGACTGACAATTTGGGATGACTACTATGCGGGCCGATAGCATAGATTGGGGAAGGCAGCCAGAGTCCAGAATTACGTTAAACAATTTTGAGAGGAACGGGGCCAGGGCGGAACGAAAGGACTTGTAAAAGAGGACAGTGACAGTGAACAGTGATTATTATTATTTATTATCATTATTTAGGTTGTAAGTTAGCAGGTTACAGCAAACTCACGGGCCACACAATTACAGCAGATTACCATCTCAAATGTACAGTTTTTGCAAATCGCCATTCTCTCATGCATATTACATCTCAGTTTTTTTTCCCTTTTCTTGTCTGGTAAAATATGCCTTAACTGGGCCCCAAATGTCTTTCGGTCTACTCGACACAAGTTTATCCTTCCTCCAGTTCACTTAAAAATGTAATTTTTCTTAACCACTCCTGGGACGTTGGTGCCCTCCTGGATTTCCATTTCAACATTATACATTTTTTCGCCAGTATGCATCCCATATTAAACAGACTTCGTATTTTGATGGACAATTTACCTGTGTCTCCCAGCAGATATTTCAATGGTGTGAGTAGGGGGAGGACACCGGTCATATCATGTAATGCCCCTGATATCTTGTGCCAAAACTGTATGATCTTTGGACAATTCCAGTACATATGCATTGAGTCAGTCCCCCACCCCCGTACCCACATTTCATGCGTCGTACTAGGATAAAATTGTGCTACACTCGCTGGAGTAAAATGTAGTTGGTTCAATATTTTAAACTGTATAAGTCTCATTCGGGCATTCAGGGATACCTCTCTAGTCAACAAACACTATTTTTGCTATTTGGTTTCATCAATGGTTATTTCTAGATTCCTTTCCCATTTAAATGTTTTGCTTTATTTTGCTGCTGTTGGCCCGTCTGAATTGACTTATATAGTTTGGAAACCAGTCCTCTGGGCATCTCTTCTTTTATTATCATTTCTATTTGTGTACAGGTCTTGGGCTCTTCTGGGAAGGATGGCGACTTGTGGCACACTGCCGCCCGTATGCAGAAATACTGCAGCAATTTGACAAAGTTATCCCCTATTTTCTCCCTGAATTCCTCTTGAGTTGCAAAAGACCCTCCTAGAACAGGTCCCACAACCTCATAATTCCCTCTGGATCCCAGGCTTTCTGTATATCTGAATCATATGTTGGTGGTAGCCCGGGTCAAATCCATAGTGTTATTCTACTATTGTATGGTATATTTATATTCACTGTCTCATCACGAGTTTGGTGGTAGCCCTTAAATGTGGCGGAAACGCTATTACCGCCACATTTAAGGGTCCGCCAAATCACAGGTTTGGCATAATTTGCCCCCAGCTCTTAGCTGGGGGTAAATCCACCACGAATTTGCCGATTTTCAGCACTATTACCACACGCTAATTCCGCCGGCGATAGTAGCGCCGAAAATTCCCCATTGGGCCCAATGGGGAATGGGGAAAAACCGTTCCACTAAACCTGTGATCTCGCGCTAATCGCAGTGGGGGGTTTGGCGGTAACGTTAATAGCCCTGTCGGTATCCCAGTGGTTTTACCACCTGGATAACGCCCAACTCGCGATGAGGCCCTCAATTTTTTATATATCTCCCTCCATGGATTAACCATTGTGCACACCGGGTCGAACTGGCATGAATCTATATACTTCTCCTAAAGGATTACGGCCTTTAGATCAGTAGGGGCTGCTCCATATTGTTCCAGTGCTAGGTGGGCTGGGGCGGGGGTTTGTGAATACCAATGTCCTGCATATTGTGCCTGTGCCACCATGTAGTATAATTCAAAACACAAAGTGTTACCCTTATGTGTTGCTCATGCGCCCAAGTTGTTTTTGCTCCATGCAAATGGAGAAGGAAATAAGGTACCACACAAGATTTGTGTTTTGATTCACCAATATTTATATAGAAAACTGTTGCCCTTTAGTGATGACACGTGTTTCAACGTAACCAACGTCTTTCTCAAATCAGGGCTGGTATCAACAAATGACAAATAATATCAAAAACAGTGCATAATAAATTGATTTAAGTAAACACCAATGTGGTCCACAAGAACGTTTGCACATGCATGAATTAAGAAATAATTAACAAATCATAATAACATGGCCATGTTTGGGGGGGGGGAAAAAGGAAGGAGGTTTGTGGGAAAGCGAGAAGAGAAAAAAATATAAAAACACATGATTGTTAAACAATATGTCAATGGTGTTAATCCTATTTTTTTAATGAGTACATTGGTATATTTAGAATAATTTATTGTATGCTTATGTTCATTGTATTTCTTACCCAATGTAACCGTCCTCTTAAATGTTCTCAAAAGCTTGAATGCAGTCATGGGTTAAATCCTGTGTCTCTGTAGGGGAAGCATTTACATATGCTCGTTTAACTGCCTTGTATTATGGGCACAGATTGTGTCTCTATATAAAGTCTATCCAATGCTGTGTTCATGTTTTAAATACGTGCACACAGAAATTACAAGAATATGCTGTTCTCACCACGTTACATTGCATTCAAAAAATCTCTAGGGGAGGGTGTTTATCCTTTCCTATTTTTCCTTTTCCTTTTGTTTGTTATATCTACAGTCGTAAAGCACGCAGGCCCACATGTCCGTGAACCTTATTCCTTTCCCACCTGGTGGGCTTTCCTGCTTACCTCTATTTCCTCAAAGTCGTCCCTTTCAGTCCTTGTGTGATTGTGTCTCCCAATCTCGTCTTTTGTTTGATCACGTTACTAGGTTACCTATGTCCTACTTCTGTTTCTATGTTGTCGGCCATATTTTGGGGTTGAAAACCTATGTCCTACTTCTGTTTCTACATTGTCCGCCATATTTTGGGCTAAAACTCTGTATCGGTATTGTGTTTTGTGTTTGTTTGGACGCACGTTTACGTAATCGAAAATAGTTGCGCTCTTTTAAAGACAAAATGTTCTAATACTTTTTTAGTCTTAATGAAGCGGTGTGTAACACCAAACAGAGTTCATAACAAATGTTGTTCTAAATATTCTTACAAGGACACTCCCTAAATCATTGAAGACTCCTCCCCTTTTCTCCTTTTTTGACGCAAGTCATGTCAATGGGACACAAGTTGCTGTATCTCCAAGAAATGTATTAGCATCTGATTAATTCTTGCATAATGTGACAAAATGTGTCTTAATCAGTCTTGTGATATTATAAGACACAATGTATCATGCCTCCGAATATCATTGTGTTAATCTTTTTGATCAATGTTGATGCCTCTGTCTAAGTACATTTCGGTGTGTATGTTATGGGACATGTGTACCTTTTTGTGTGTTGATGTTTCTGAGGTGATAATTCTTTCATGAAACCCACAAAACAGGATACTACATTTATAATATTTTCAGAGAAAAGAATACATCTCATTGTCAGAGTTTAAACCTTTTTCAACAGTTCTAAATTTGCAAATCATTCTGGCTTCTTCTTGTCGTAATTTCAGCTCCAAATTTCCTCCTCTTGGTCCTAAGGTTATTCTTTTTAGACCCAAGAATTTTAAAAGTCTTTTTTCATCGCACTGATGCTCTTTTTGCCAATGCTGTGCTAATGGTGAGTTAGAATTAGGATTCCCTATTCCTGAAAGGTGTTCTCTTATTCTAATCCTTAATTCTCTTATCGTACTTCCTATGTACATTTTGTGACATAAACATATAATGACATATATGACATATTTACTTCTGCAATTGATGTGTTCCAAAATTTGCTGCTTAATGCCATATATATCCTGAAAACTTGCAGTATTGTCTATGGTGTATTTGCACATTGTGCAAGTCCCACATCTTCTGAAACCTTGTGTTTGTTTAGGTAACCAAGTATTCGAACTCCCAATTTCTAGTATAGGGAGCAGAGATGGACTCAATACATTTTTTATGGTTTTGGCTCGTTTGAAGATTATAGTCGGGTTGTCCTTAATGTAGTTCCTGACGTGTGGGTCCAATTGTAGCAAATGCCAATTCCTTTTTAGGATCTTCCTTAAAATTCCATTATTCTTACAGTAAGTCGTAATGAAAGTCACTTCCTCTGTTTGGTTGTTGATTCTGGTTTTCTTAGTTAGGGTGTCTGCTCTGTTAAGAGCTTTGGCTTTCCTTTGTGCTTTGGCAATGATCTTAGTTCCATATCCTCTGGCCTTAAATCTTCTTGAAAGCAGTTGACATTCTTGCTCAAAAGTTTTTTGTTCCGAACAGTTTCGCCGGGCTCTGATGTATTCTCCACTAGGGATGTTCCTTACAACCGAAGAATGATGACAGCTGGTTGCAAATAAAGTTGAATTAGCCTCTGTAGGCTTCCTGAAGGTCCTAGTCAACAGTTGATTATTTTTCACATAGATATTTAGATCCAGAAAATCTATTTGTTCTTTGCTGGTAATCCCAGTAAATTCAATCCCCATAAGGTTATTGTTGGCTCTAGTCTTGAATTGTTCTAACTCCTCTTGTTCACCTTTCCAGATAAGTAACACATCGTCAATATAGCGGGTCCAAAGAATCACATGATCTTGATATATTTCATCTCCATAGATGTGTTTATCCTCATACATTGCCATTGTGAGGTTGGCGAGTGCGGGGGCAAATTTTATTCCCATCGCCACTCCTCTTGTTTGCTGATAAAATTCTCCATTGAAAATGAACACGTTATTTTGCAAAGTTAAAAGTATCATTTCCTTAAGCATGTTAACTGATTGAAATTTTGATGCAGTTTGATTGGAAAATATATAATCTATTGTCTCAAGTGCCGTGTCATGCCTGATGGATGTGTATAATGCCTTTACATCCCATGTGGCTAATATATAATCAAATTCCCATTTGATGGATGCCAATTTATTGATTACAGAAGTTGTGTCCTTCAAAAAAGCTTTGGTCTCAGTGACAATGGGGCTAAGTATATGGTCAATATACTGTGCCATGTTCATTGTTGCCCAATCAATTCCACTCAGGATAGGTCTTCCTTCTGGTACTTTTTCAAAAGCCTTATGAATTTTTGGCAAAAAATATATTGTGGGTAATGTTGGTTGCTGCATATCTAAAAATGATCTTTCTTCATCTGTGATTAGCCCTTTTCTATGCCAATTTGTTATGGATTCCCGCAACTCATTTAAGATCTTCTGTTTTGGGTTCCCTTCAAGTTTGTGATAACAAAAAGGAGTATTTAGATGGTTCTCGGCCATTGTTACATAGTCTGCCCTGTTCATAACCACAATTTTTCCTCCTTTATCAGCAGCTTTTATAGTCAAATTTTGATTCTGTTTCAATTCTACCAAAGCTTTTCTTTCTCCTTTGGTCAAATTATCATAATCTTGTTTACTTGGTCTTTTGTGTTTCTTTTTGTCTATGATGTCGTTCAGTTCTTTAGTTACTGCCTTGTAGAAGGTGTCGACCAGGTTGTCTGTGGTTAGTTGTGGAGTAAACTTAGATTTCAGTTTGAGATCCCTCGTTTGGAGACCAGTTTGTTGTATCTTGAGATTCTGTATGGTTTCATGAATCGGTCGATCTGTGGTATCTTGTAATGAACTTAAGAGATGAATGTTCCTTATATCTTTAATGGTATAGTCACTATCCTCAATGTCGGGTTCTTTGGCATGAAACATCGGAACTTGTGTTGCAAAAAATTTCTTGAGTTTCAATTTTCTAACAAATTTAAACAAGTCTATGTGCACGTTAATTTGGTCAAAGTTGGTGGATGGAGCAAAAGCGAAGCCTTTGTTTAGAAGTGCTATATCTTCTGTTTTTAGGTGATATTCTGACAGGTTCAAAATTAAGGTGTCTGTTTGTTCTTCTTGGCTGCTTCTCTTGCTCCTGCTCTTGTCAAACGTCTGAAATCTTCTAGAGCGTCTGGGTGGCCTGTATCCACTGCCCCCTCTCTTGCCCCTCCTCCTGTATTCTGTGTTTGTACATTGATCTGCTGAGGTAATAAAAAACGGACCTGTTTTTGCAAAGTGATTTTGTTGCTTTTCTTGTACCTTCTTATCTGATTTAGAAAACCTTGTCCATCAAGTGTTTTTTCTGATGTTTCTATCGTTTCTGTTTCCTTGATGTTGTCTCCTTCTGATTCTGCATCTGAGCTGCCCGGAGATGTATTTGGTGTACTCTCTCTTGATATCGATTTATTGATTTGTCTATATTTCTCTTGAAAAGTGTAAACTCTATCATCCTGATAATCCCTATTATCACGATGGAATTTACGCATTTTTCTTAATTTGATTTCGTCTTGGTAGTCTTTCAATATTTCAAACATTTTCTGGTAGTTTTTTTCTTTTGTTGCTTCCAAGGCTTTAGTTTCTGAAATTTCTTTCTTAATTATTTCTATTTGGTCGGTGATTCTCTTATGTTCCCTTGATGCGTGTTCTATTAAAATTTCTAACATAATGTTGGAGCTTTGATTGAGGTTTTTTTCCATGAGTCTGCTAAATCCTTGTCTTCATCTTTAGTAAGGTCCGGAAAAATTAAGATCCTTAGGCCTCTAGGTATTTGTTTTTTGGTTACATAATTTTTCAAAGAAATTATCTCCCAGTATTTGTCCACTTCTTTCTTAGAAGCTCGTTCCAATTTAACAAATTTGTAACGTAAATCCTCTCTGGGTTTGGGCAGGTTTGATGCGAAAGCATGCACATTACTGCCCTTCGGGGCAAAAAGATTAACAGCATCCTCTTCTCTTGTTTCTAAATATTCTGCCATTATGGCTAATAGCTGATTGTTCCTGGTCAGCAGGTTCTAAAGTACCTCGATACAAACAACAAAAAAGTGAGGAATCTATTTTTTGGTACTAATGTCGAAGAACTCTGCGCCCTTTTTATCTTTTGTGTTCATATAGTTAAGGTCGCATGTGTAATTAGGGTAACCGTGGAGTCCTATGATTCCTCTACTCCACTAGGAAAAGACCATAACACAAAGTGTTACCCTTATGTGTTGCTCATGCGCCCAAGTTGTTTTTGCTCCATGCAAATGGAGAAGGAAATAAGGTACCACACAAGATTTGTGTTTTGATTCACCAATATTTATATAGAAAACTGTTGCCCTTTAGTGATGACACGTGTTTCAACGTAACCAACGTCTTTCTCAAATCAGGGCTGGTATCAACAAATGACAAATAATATCAAAAACAGTGCATAATAAATTGATTTAAGTAAACACCAATGTGGTCCACAAGAACGTTTGCACATGCATGAATTAAGAAATAATTAACAAATCATAATAACATGGCCATGTTTGGGGGGGGGAAAAGGAAGGAGGTTTGTGGGAAAGCGAGAAGAGAAAAAAATATAAAAACACATGATTGTTAAACAATATGTCAATGGTGTTAATCCTATTTTTTTAATGAGTACATTGGTATATTTAGAATAATTTATTGTATGCTTATGTTCATTGTATTTCTTACCCAATGTAACCGTCCTCTTAAATGTTCTCAAAAGCTTGAATGCAGTCATGGGTTAAATCCCGTGTCTCTGTAGGGGAAGCATTTACATATGCTCGTTTAACTGCCTTGTATTATGGGCACAGATTGTGTCTCTATATAAAGTCTATCCAATGCTGTGTTCATGTTTTAAATACGTGCACACAGAAATTACAAGAATATGCTGTTCTCACCACGTTACATTGCATTAAAAAAATCTCTAGGGGAGGGTGTTTATCCTTTCCTATTTTTCCTTTTCCTTTTGTTTGTTATATCTACAGTCGTAAAGCACGCAGGCCCACATGTCCGTGAACCTTATTCCTTTCCCACCTGGTGGGCTTTCCTGCTTACCTCTATTTCCTCAAAGTCGTCCCTTTCAGTCCTTGTGTGATTGTGTCTCCCAATCTCGTCTTTTGTTTGATCACGTTACTAGGTTACCTATGTCCTACTTCTGTTTCTATGTTGTCGGCCATATTTTGGGGTTGAAAACCTATGTCCTACTTCTGTTTCTACATTGTCCGCCATATTTTGGGCTAAAACTCTGTATCGGTATTGTGTTTTGTGTTTGTTTGGACGCACGTTTACGTAATCGAAAATAGTTGCGCTCTTTTAAAGACAAAATGTTCTAATACTTTTTTAGTCTTAATGAAGCGGTGTGTAACACCAAACAGAGTTCATAACAAATGTTGTTCTAAATATTCTTACAAGGACACTCCCTAAATCATTGAAGACTCCTCCCCTTTTCTCCTTTTTTGACGCAAGTCATGTCAATGGGACACAAGTTGCTGTATCTCCAAGAAATGTATTAGCATCTGATTAATTCTTGCATAATGTGACAAAATGTGTCTTAATCAGTCTTGTGATATTATAAGACACAATGTATCATGCCTCCGAATATCATTGTGTTAATCTTTTTGATCAATGTTGATGCCTCTGTCTAAGTACATTTCGGTGTGTATGTTATGGGACATGTGTACCTTTTTGTGTGTTGATGTTTCTGAGGTGATAATTCTTTCATGAAACCCACAAAACAGGATACTACATTTATAATATTTTCAGAGAAAAGAATACATCTCATTGTCAGAGTTTAAACCTTTTTCAACAGTTCTAAATTTGCAAATCATTCTGGCTTCTTCTTGTCGTAATTTCAGCTCCAAATTTCCTCCTCTTGGTCCTAAGGTTATTCTTTTTAGACCCAAGAATTTTAAAAGTCTTTTTTCATCGCACTGATGCTCTTTTTGCCAATGCTGTGCTAATGGTGAGTTAGAATTAGGATTCCCTATTCCTGAAAGGTGTTCTCTTATTCTAATCCTTAATTCTCTTATCGTACTTCCTATGTACATTTTGTGACATAAACATATAATGACATATATGACATATTTACTTCTGCAATTGATGTGTTCCAAAATTTGCTGCTTAATGCCATATATATCCTGAAAACTTGCAGTATTGTCTATGGTGTATTTGCACATTGTGCAAGTCCCACATCTTCTGAAACCTTGTGTTTGTTTAGGTAACCAAGTATTCGAACTCCCAATTTCTAGTATAGGGAGCAGAGATGGACTCAATACATTTTTTATGGTTTTGGCTCGTTTGAAGATTATAGTCGGGTTGTCCTTAATGTAGTTCCTGACGTGTGGGTCCAATTGTAGCAAATGCCAATTCCATTTTAGGATCTTCCTTAAAATTCCATTATTCTTACAGTAAGTCGTAATGAAAGTCACTTCCTCTGTTTGGTTGTTGATTCTGGTTTTCTTAGTTAGGGTGTCTGCTCTGTTAAGAGCTTTGGCTTTCCTTTGTGCTTTGGCAATGATCTTAGTTCCATATCCTCTGGCCTTAAATCTTCTTGAAAGCAGTTGACATTCTTGCTCAAAAGTTTTTTGTTCCGAACAGTTTCGCCGGGCTCTGATGTATTCTCCACTAGGGATGTTCCTTACAACCGAAGAATGATGACAGCTGGTTGCAAATAAAGTTGAATTAGCCTCTGTAGGCTTCCTGAAGGTCCTAGTCAACAGTTGATTATTTTTCACATAGATATTTAGATCCAGAAAATCTATTTGTTCTTTGCTGGTAATCCCAGTAAATTCAATCCCCATAAGGTTATTGTTGGCTCTAGTCTTGAATTGTTCTAACTCCTCTTGTTCACCTTTCCAGATAAGTAACACATCGTCAATATAGCGGGTCCAAAGAATCACATGATCTTGATATATTTCATCTCCATAGATGTGTTTATCCTCATACATTGCCATTGTGAGGTTGGCGAGTGCGGGGGCAAATTTTACTCCCATCGCCACTCCTCTTGTTTGCTGATAAAATTCTCCATTGAAAATGAACACGTTATTTTGCAAAGTTAAAAGTATTATTTCCTTAAGCATGTTAACTGATTGAAATTTTGATGCAGTTTGATTGGAAAATATATAATCTATTGTCTCAAGTGCCGTGTCATGCCTGATGGATGTGTATAATGCCTTTACATCCCATGTGGCTAATATATAATCAAATCCCATTTGATGGATGCCAATTTATTGATTACAGAAGTTGTGTCCTTCAAAAAAGCTTTGGTCTCAGTGACAATGGGGCTAAGTATATGGTCAATATACTGTGCCATGTTCATTGTTGCCCAATCAATTCCACTCAGGATAGGTCTTCCTTCTGGTACTTTTTCAAAAGCCTTATGAATTTTTGGCAAAAAATATATTGTGGGTAATGTTGGTTGCTGCATATCTAAAAATGATCTTTCTTCATCTGTGATTAGCCCTTTTCTATGCCAATTTGTTATGGATTCCCGCAACTCATTTAAGATCTTCTGTTTTGGGTTCCCTTCAAGTTTGTGATAACAAAAAGGAGTATTTAGATGGTTCTCGGCCATTGTTACATAGTCTGCCCTGTTCATAACCACAATTTTTCCTCCTTTATCAGCAGCTTTTATAGTCAAATTTTGATTCTGTTTCAATTCTACCAAAGCTTTTCTTTCTCCTTTGGTCAAATTATCATAATCTTGTTTACTTGGTCTTTTGTGTTTCTTTTTGTCTATGATGTCGTTCAGTTCTTTAGTTACTGCCTTGTAGAAGGTGTCGACCAGGTTGTCTGTGGTTAGTTGTGGAGTAAACTTAGATTTCAGTTTGAGATCCCTCGTTTGGAGACCAGTTTGTTGTATCTTGAGATTCTGTATGGTTTCATGAATCGGTCGATCTGTGGTATCTTGTAATGAACTTAAGAGATGAATGTTCCTTATATCTTTAATGGTATAGTCACTATCCTCAATGTCGGGTTCTTTGGCATGAAACATCGGAACTTGTGTTGCAAAAAATTTCTTGAGTTTCAATTTTCTAACAAATTTAAACAAGTCTATGTGCACGTTAATTTGGTCAAAGTTGGTGGATGGAGCAAAAGCGAAGCCTTTGTTTAGAAGTGCTATATCTTCTGTTTTTAGGTGATATTCTGACAGGTTCAAAATTAAGGTGTCTGTTTGTTCTTCTTGGCTGCTTCTCTTGCTCCTGCTCTTGTCAAACGTCTGAAATCTTCTAGAGCGTCTGGGTGGCCTGTATCCACTGCCCCCTCTCTTGCCCCTCCTCCTGTATTCTGTGTTTGTACATTGATCTGCTGAGGTAATAAAAAACGGACCTGTTTTTGCAAAGTGATTTTGTTGCTTTTCTTGTACCTTCTTAACTGATTTAGAAAACCTTGTCCATCAAGTGTTTTTTCTGATGTTTCTATCGTTTCTGTTTCCTTGATGTTGTCTCCTTCTGATTCTGCATCTGAGCTGCCCGGAGATGTATTTGGTGTACTCTCTCTTGATATCGATTTATTGATTTGTCTATATTTCTCTTGAAAAGTGTAAACTCTATCATCCTGATAATCCCTATTATCACGATGGAATTTACGCATTTTTCTTAATTTGATTTCGTCTTGGTAGTCTTTCAATATTTCAAACATTTTCTGGTAGTTTTTTTCTTTTGTTGCTTCCAAGGCTTAAGTTTCTGAAATTTCTTTCTTAATTATTTCTATTTGGTCGGTGATTCTCTTATGTTCCCTTGATGCGTGTTCTATTAAAATTTCTAACATAATGTTGGAGCTTTGATTGAGGTTTTTTTCCCATGAGTCTGCTAAATCCTTGTCTTCATCTTTAGTAAGGTCCGGAAAAATTAAGATCCTTAGGCCTCTAGGTATTTGTTTTTTGGTTACATAATTTTTCAAAGAAATTATCTCCCAGTATTTGTCCACTTCTTTCTTCATTCTTCGGTTGTAAGGAACATCCCTAATGGAGAATACATCAGAGCCCGGCGAAACTGTTCGGAACAAAAAACTTTTGAGCAAGAATGTCAACTGCTTTCAAGAAGATTTAAGGCCAGAGGATATGGAACTAAGATCATTGCCAAAGCACAAAGGAAAGCCAAAGCTCTTAACAGAGCAGACACCCTAACTAAGAAAACCAGAATCAACAACCAAACAGAGGAAGTGACTTTCATTACGACTTACTGTAAGAATAATGGAATTTTAAGGAAGATCCTAAAAAGGAATTGGCATTTGCTACAATTGGACCCACACGTCAGGAACTACATTAAGGACAACCCGACTATAATCTTCAAACGAGCCAAAACCATAAAAAATGTATTGAGTCCATCTCTGCTCCCTATACTAGAAATTGGGAGTTCGAATACTTGGTTACCTAAACAAACACAAGGTTTCAGAAGATGTGGGACTTGCACAATGTGCAAATACACCATAGACAATACTGCAAGTTTTCAGGATATATATGGCATTAAGCAGCAAATTTTGGAACACATCAATTGCAGAAGTAAATATGTCATATATGTCATTATATGTTTATGTCACAAAATGTACATAGGAAGTACGATAAGAGAATTAAGGATTAGAATAAGAGAACACCTTTCAGGAATAGGGAATCCTAATTCTAACTCACCATTAGCACAGCATTGGCAAAAAGAGCATCAGTGCGATGAAAAAAGACTTTTAAAATTCTTGGGTCTAAAAAGAATAACCTTAGGACCAAGAGGAGGAAATTTGGAGCTGAAATTACGACAAGAAGAAGCCAGAATGATTTGCAAATTTAGAACTGTTGAAAAAGGTTTAAACTCTGACAATGAGATGTATTCTTTTCTCTGAAAATATTATAAATGTAGTATCCTGTTTTGTGGGTTTCATGAAAGAATTATCACCTCAGAAACATCAACACACAAAAAGGTACACATGTCCCATAACATACACACCGAAATGTACTTAGACAGAGGCATCAACATTGATCAAAAAGATTAACACAATGATATTCGGAGGCATGATACATTGTGTCTTATAATATCACAAGACTGATTAAGACACATTTTGTCACATTATGCAAGAATTAATCAGATGCTAATACATTTCTTGGAGATACAGCAACTTGTGTCCCATTGACATGACTTGCGTCAAAAAAGGAGAAAAGGGGAGGAGTCTTCAATGATTTAGGGAGTGTCCTTGTAAGAATATTTAGAACAACATTTGTTATGAACTCTGTTTGGTGTTACACACCGCTTCATTAAGACTAAAAAAGTATTAGAACATTTTGTCTTTAAAAGAGCGCAACTATTTTCGATTACGTAAACGTGCGTCCAAACAAACACAAAACACAATACCGATACAGAGTTTTAGCCCAAAATATGGCGGACAATGTAGAAACAGAAGTAGGACATAGGTTTTCAACCCCAAAATATGGCCGACAACATAGAAACAGAAGTAGGACATAGGTAACCTAGTAACGTGATCAAACAAAAGACGAGATTGGGAGACACAATCACACAAGGACTGAAAGGGACGACTTTGAGGAAATAGAGGTAAGCAGGAAAGCCCACCAGGTGGGAAAGGAATAAGGTTCACGGACATGTGGGCCTGCGTGCTTTACGACTGTAGATATAACAAACAAAAGGAAAAGGAAAAATAGGAAAGGATAAACACCCTCCCCTAGAGATTTTTTGAATGCAATGTAACGTGGTGAGAACAGCATATTCTTGTAATTTCTGTGTGCACGTATTTAAAACATGAACACAGCATTGGATAGACTTTATATAGAGACACAATCTGTGCCCATAATACAAGGCAGTTAAACGAGCATATGTAAATGCTTCCCCTACAGAGACACGGGATTTAACCCATGACTGCATTCAAGCTTTTGAGAACATTTAAGAGGACGGTTACATTGGGTAAGAAATACAATGAACATAAGCATACAATAAATTATTCTAAATATACCAATGTACTCATTAAAAAAATAGGATTAACACCATTGACATATTGTTTAACAATCATGTGTTTTTATATTTTTTTCTCTTCTCGCTTTCCCACAAACCTCCTTCCTTTTCCCCCCCCCCAAACATGGCCATGTTATTATGATTTGTTAATTATTTCTTAATTCATGCATGTGCAAACGTTCTTGTGGACCACATTGGTGTTTACTTAAATCAATTTATTATGCACTGTTTTTGATATTATTTGTCATTTGTTGATACCAGCCCTGATTTGAGAAAGACGTTGGTTACGTTGAAACACGTGTCATCACTAAAGGGCAACAGTTTTCTATATAAATATTGGTGAATCAAAACACAAATCTTGTGTGGTACCTTATTTCCTTCTCCATTTGCATGGAGCAAAAACAACTTGGGCGCATGAGCAACACATAAGGGTAACACTTTGTGTTATGGTCTTTTCCTAGTGGAGTAGAGGAATCATAGGACTCCACGGTTACCCTAATTACACATGCGACCTTAACTATATGAACACAAAAGATAAAAAGGGCGCAGAGTTCTTCGACATTAGTACCAAAAAATAGATTCCTCACTTTTTTGTTGTTTGTATCGAGGTACTTTAGAACCTGCTGACCAGGAACAATCAGCTATTAGCCATAATGGCAGAATATTTAGAAACAAGAGAAGAGGATGCTGTTAATCTTTTTGCCCCGAAGGGCAGTAATGTGCATGCTTTCGCATCAAACCTGCCCAAACCCAGAGAGGATTTACGTTACAAATTTGTTAAATTGGAACGAGCTTCTAAGAAAGAAGTGGACAAATACTGGGAGATAATTTCTTTGAAAAATTATGTAACCAAAAAACAAATACCTAGAGGCCTAAGGATCTTAATTTTTCCGGACCTTACTAAAGATGAAGACAAGGATTTAGCAGACTCATGGGAAAAAAACCTCAATCAAAGCTCCAACATTATGTTAGAAATTTTAATAGAACACGCATCAAGGGAACATAAGAGAATCACCGACCAAATAGAAATAATTAAGAAAGAAATTTCAGAAACTAAAGCCTTGGAAGCAACAAAAGAAAAAAACTACCAGAAAATGTTTGAAATATTGAAAGACTACCAAGACGAAATCAAATTAAGAAAAATGCGTAAATTCCATCGTGATAATAGGGATTATCAGGATGATAGAGTTTACACTTTTCAAGAGAAATATAGACAAATCAATAAATCTATATCAAGAGAGAGTACACCAAATACATCTCCGGGCAGCTCAGATGCAGAATCAGAAGGAGACAACATCAAGGAAACAGAAACGATAGAAACATCAGAAAAAACACTTGATGGACAAGGTTTTCTAAATCAGATAAGAAGGTACAAGAAAAGCAACAAAATCACTTTGCAAAAACAGGTCCGTTTTTTATTACCTCAGCAGATCAATGTACAAACACAGAATACAGGAGGAGGGGCAAGAGAGGGGGCAGTGGATACAGGCCACCCAGACGCTCTAGAAGATTTCAGACGTTTGACAAGAGCAGGAGCAAGAGAAGCTGCCAAGAAGAACAAACAGACACCTTAATTTTGAACCTGTCAGAATATCACCTAAAAACAGAAGATATAGCACTTCTAAACAAAGGCTTCGCTTTTGCTCCATCCACCAACTTTGACCAAATTAACGTGCACATAGACTTGTTTAAATTTGTTAGAAAATTGAAACTCAAGAAATTTTTTGCAACACAAGTTCCGATGTTTCATGCCAAAGAACCCGACATTGAGGATAGTGACTATACCATTAAAGATATAAGGAACATTCATCTCTTAAGTTCATTACAAGATACCACAGATCGACCGATTCATGAAACCATACAGAATCTCAAGATACAACAAACTGGTCTCCAAACGAGGGATCTCAAACTGAAATCTAAGTTTACTCCACAACTAACCACAGACAACCTGGTCGACACCTTCTACAAGGCAGTAACTAAAGAACTGAACGACATCATAGACAAAAAGAAACACAAAAGACCAAGTAAACAAGATTATGATAATTTGACCAAAGGAGAAAGAAAAGCTTTGGTAGAATTGAAACAGAATCAAAATTTGACTATAAAAGCTGCTGATAAAGGAGGAAAAATTGTGGTTATGAACAGGGCAGACTATGTAACAATGGCCGAGAACCATCTAAATACTCCTTTTTGTTATCACAAACTTGAAGGGAACCCAAAACAGAAGATCTTAAATGAGTTGCGGGAATCCATAACAAATTGGCATAGAAAAGGGCTAATCACAGATGAAGAAAGATCATTTTTAGATATGCAGCAACCAACATTACCCACAATATATTTTTTGCCAAAAATTCATAAGGCTTTTGAAAAAGTACCAGAAGGAAGACCTATCCTGAGTGGAATTGATTGGGCAACAATGAACATGGCACAGTATATTGACCATATACTTAGCCCCATTGTCACTGAGACCAAAGCTTTTTTGAAGGACACAACTTCTGTAATCAATAAATTGGCATCCATCAAATGGGAATTTGATTATATATTAGCCACATGGGATGTAAAGGCATTATACACATCCATCAGGCATGACACGGCACTTGAGACAATAGATTATATATTTTCCAATCAAACTGCATCAAAATTTCAATCAGTTAACATGCTTAAGGAAATAATACTTTTAACTTTGCAAAATAACGTGTTCATTTTCAATGGAGAATTTTATCAGCAAACAAGAGGAGTGGCGATGGGAGTAAAATTTGCCCCCGCACTCGCCAACCTCACAATGGCAATGTATGAGGATAAACACATCTATGGAGATGAAATATATCAAGATCATGTGATTCTTTGGACCCGCTATATTGACGATGTGTTACTTATCTGGAAAGGTGAACAAGAGGAGTTAGAACAATTCAAGACTAGAGCCAACAATAACCTTATGGGGATTGAATTTACTGGGATTACCAGCAAAGAACAAATAGATTTTCTGGATCTAAATATCTATGTGAAAAATAATCAACTGTTGACTAGGACCTTCAGGAAGCCTACAGAGGCTAATTCAACTTTATTTGCAACCAGCTGTCATCATTCTTCGGTTGTAAGGAACATCCCTAGTGGAGAATACATCAGAGCCCGGCGAAACTGTTCGGAACAAAAAACTTTTGAGCAAGAATGTCAACTGCTTTCAAGAAGATTTAAGGCCAGAGGATATGGAACTAAGATCATTGCCAAAGCACAAAGGAAAGCCAAAGCTCTTAACAGAGCAGACACCCTAACTAAGAAAACCAGAATCAACAACCAAACAGAGGAAGTGACTTTCATTACGACTTACTGTAAGAATAATGGAATTTTAAGGAAGATCCTAAAATGGAATTGGCATTTGCTACAATTGGACCCACACGTCAGGAACTACATTAAGGACAACCCGACTATAATCTTCAAACGAGCCAAAACCATAAAAAATGTATTGAGTCCATCTCTGCTCCCTATACTAGAAATTGGGAGTTCGAATACTTGGTTACCTAAACAAACACAAGGTTTCAGAAGATGTGGGACTTGCACAATGTGCAAATACACCATAGACAATACTGCAAGTTTTCAGGATATATATGGCATTAAGCAGCAAATTTTGGAACACATCAATTGCAGAAGTAAATATGTCATATATGTCATTATATGTTTATGTCACAAAATGTACATAGGAAGTACGATAAGAGAATTAAGGATTAGAATAAGAGAACACCTTTCAGGAATAGGGAATCCTAATTCTAACTCACCATTAGCACAGCATTGGCAAAAAGAGCATCAGTGCGATGAAAAAAGACTTTTAAAATTCTTGGGTCTAAAAAGAATAACCTTAGGACCAAGAGGAGGAAATTTGGAGCTGAAATTACGACAAGAAGAAGCCAGAATGATTTGCAAATTTAGAACTGTTGAAAAAGGTTTAAACTCTGACAATGAGATGTATTCTTTTCTCTGAAAATATTATAAATGTAGTATCCTGTTTTGTGGGTTTCATGAAAGAATTATCACCTCAGAAACATCAACACACAAAAAGGTACACATGTCCCATAACATACACACCGAAATGTACTTAGACAGAGGCATCAACATTGATCAAAAAGATTAACACAATGATATTCGGAGGCATGATACATTGTGTCTTATAATATCACAAGACTGATTAAGACACATTTTGTCACATTATGCAAGAATTAATCAGATGCTAATACATTTCTTGGAGATACAGCAACTTGTGTCCCATTGACATGACTTGCGTCAAAAAAGGAGAAAAGGGGAGGAGTCTTCAATGATTTAGGGAGTGTCCTTGTAAGAATATTTAGAACAACATTTGTTATGAACTCTGTTTGGTGTTACACACCGCTTCATTAAGACTAAAAAAGTATTAGAACATTTTGTCTTTAAAAGAGCGCAACTATTTTCGATTACGTAAACGTGCTTCCAAACAAACACAAAACACAATACCGATACAGAGTTTTAGCCCAAAATATGGCGGACAATGTAGAAACAGAAGTAGGACATAGGTTTTCAACCCCAAAATATGGCCGACAACATAGAAACAGAAGTAGGACATAGGTAACCTAGTAACGTGATCAAACAAAAGACGAGATTGGGAGACACAATCACACAAGGACTGAAAGGGACGACTTTGAGGAAATAGAGGTAAGCAGGAAAGCCCACCAGGTGGGAAAGGAATAAGGTTCACGGACATGTGGGCCTGCGTGCTTTACGACTGTAGATATAACAAACAAAAGGAAAAGGAAAAATAGGAAAGGATAAACACCCTCCCCTAGAGATTTTTTGAATGCAATGTAACGTGGTGAGAACAGCATATTCTTGTAATTTCTGTGTGCACGTATTTAAAACATGAACACAGCATTGGATAGACTTTATATAGAGACACAATCTGTGCCCATAATACAAGGCAGTTAAACGAGCATATGTAAATGCTTCCCCTACAGAGACACGGGATTTAACCCATGACTGCATTCAAGCTTTTGAGAACATTTAAGAGGACGGTTACATTGGGTAAGAAATACAATGAACATAAGCATACAATAAATTATTCTAAATATACCAATGTACTCATTAAAAAAATAGGATTAACACCATTGACATATTGTTTAACAATCATGTGTTTTTATATTTTTTTCTCTTCTCGCTTTCCCACAAACCTCCTTCCTTTTTCCCCCCCCCCAAACATGGCCATGTTATTATGATTTGTTAATTATTTCTTAATTCATGCATGTGCAAACGTTCTTGTGGACCACATTGGTGTTTACTTAAATCAATTTATTATGCACTGTTTTTGATATTATTTGTCATTTGTTGATACCAGCCCTGATTTGAGAAAGACGTTGGTTACGTTGAAACACGTGTCATCACTAAAGGGCAACAGTTTTCTATATAAATATTGGTGAATCAAAACACAAATCTTGTGTGGTACCTTATTTCCTTCTCCATTTGCATGGAGCAAAAACAACTTGGGCGCATGAGCAACACATAAGGGTAACACTTTGTGTTATGGTCTTTTCCTAGTGGAGTAGAGGAATCATAGGACTCCACGGTTACCCTAATTACACATGCGACCTTAACTATATGAACACAAAAGATAAAAAGGGCGCAGAGTTCTTCGACATTAGTACCAAAAAATAGATTCCTCACTTTTTTGTTGTTAGTATAATTCAAAGTCTGGGGCGGCCATTCATCCCATTTCATATGGTTCCGACAGTCCCTCCCAGCTAATCCTAGGTACCCCATTACCCCAAACAAATTGTATCGCCATGGATCTGAGTCTTGTGAAAGATCTACGACGTGGCCATATTGGGATTGTGGTGAAATAATAAAGCAATTTGGGTACCACTATCATTTTCAGTAGAGATAGTTTACCGTATAGCGACATCGGGAATTTGGCCCATGCTGCCAGTTTAGTTATTAACATATTGAGGTAGGTTTCGTGGTTGTCTTCACACAGTGTCTGCTGTTTACAAGAGACCATCACCCCAAGGTATTTGATTCTAATCGGTGTCCATCTGAATCCTAACAGATCGGTGGGTGCAGCTGTGTTCTTGGTCAACGGAAATATCTCAGACTTTGCATTATTTATCTTATATCCTGAGTGCATTGTAAATTCGGCTACTTCTGCCATGACTGGTTAGAGGTTTTCTTCAGGGTTACATAAGTATAGCAGTGTATCATCCGCGCATATCAATATTATCTGAGGGGCTCCCTCTATATGTATTCCTCTGTGTGAGTGCCGTTCGTGCATTCTCCGGACCAGGGGTACTATTGTGAGTGCAAATAATAAGGGTGAAAAAGGACAGCCCTGTCTAGTACCGCGGGCCAGTTCAAACGATTGTGATGATGTTCCATTTGTGCAGACTCTAGCGGTTGGGTTTGTATATAACAGTCGGATATATCTGATGAAGTTATCACCCATCCTGCACTGTTTAAGTACCTCAAATAAGAATGTCAATGAAACTGAATCAAAGGCTTTCTCAGCGTCAAGTGAAGCCGCTACCGCACTGGCCTCTGGGCTTATCTGTGAAATGATTCCAAATAGTCGTCTAAGGTTCAATCCCGTTGATCATGTGGGAATGAATCCCAAATGGCCTGGATGTACCAGTTGTTCCATATTCGAGAGGAACAAAAATATTGGCATCCGTATTAATTAGCGATAAAGAGTGGTAGGACGCCATCTTACTTGGTGGAAGTCCAGGTTTAGGTAGCACAGTAATGACAGCTTCCGACAACGATGGTGGGAGCCGCCCATTCTCAAGTGATTCTTCCCATTCTCTAAGGAGTTTGGGTGCAAGGATTCCCTTATATTCTTTATATAATTCGATACCAAGTCCATCTGGGCCTGGGGATTTGCCTGAGGCCAATGCATCTATGGACTCTTCTTTTTCCCTTAGCTCAATCGGCCTGCCATTTTCTTCCCTCATATCTGCCGAGAGGCCCGTGAGGGAGCTCTCGGATAATATTGTTCTGTTTCTTCATATGTACTTGTATCCACATTGGCATACAGTGCCTTATAATATTCCCTGAATTCTTTGTTTATTGCCTTGGCGGTCGTTACCAACTGGCCCACTGTCCCTACAATACCAGTGATGGGCCGTTCCCCACGCTTGCCCCTGACCACTCCAGCTAATAGTTTCCCAGGTCGGTCTCCCTACCCATACCTGCGGGCCTGGGAGGGTTTGACCATATACTTTACTTCTTGGTCCGGCAGGTCGCGGAATTTTGTCAGGTTGCCTTTGATTACTCCCAAGAGAGTCCTAACTTTGGTGTTGCCATATTGGTTTTCTAGGTGTTGTATGTCCCTTTCAATATCACCCAGGTCTTGTTGTTTCTTTTTTAGTGTATCGGTTGTTGTGCAGATCATTATGCCCCTTAGCCACACTTTAAACGCCTCCCACACTGTGGCATATTTAGGTACTGTTCCTTAATTCTTCTAAAATAACTCCTCAATATTTTCTCGGATGGTTGTGGCTTGTAAGGTATCTTGTAGTATAGCCGCTGGCATTCTCCACATAGGGCGAGGTCTCAGTATTTCCCTGATTAATAATTTCATCTCTTCTGGTGAATGATCTAATAGAGTGCGTGGATGGATCTTGCTACCCTGTATTCTAGACGCCCATTCTGAAGATATTAGCAACAAATCGATTTGAGACATAGTAGCATGTACAGAGGAATAATATATATATTCAGTAATATTTGGTTGCTCATTCCGTCATACATGAATCATCCCCAACTGAGTCATAATTTGTTTTACCATCTGTGCAGTGTTAGACAGTATCTGTTGGGCGGTGCTTGTCCTATCCCTTACTTACCACATCTAAAACCATATTAAAGTCCCTGACCCATATGATGGGGAACTTGCCTTCCTTTGCCACCTTCTCTGCAATCCTATTATAGAAGCCTGGGTCATCTATGTTAGGCCCATATGAATTCACCAGTATAGCCTTTTTACCGACCAACTCACCTGTTACTATTATATATCTTCCTTCGGTGTGTATTTGTACCTTTTGGGAGTTAAAGGGCAATGTTTGGTGTACCTGTATCATCACCCCTCTGAACTGGGATGAATAGGAGGTGTAAAATCTTTGTCCACCCCATTTCGGGGCAAAAGTATCGTTTAGTACTCCTGTGACATGTGTCTCTTGCGACATCAATATTTTGGGTGAGTGTCGGTCAATTTATGCTATTATTTTCCTAGTTTTAAATGGGGTTATTAATGCCTCTAACATTCCATGTGATCAGGCCTATCGATTCACATATTTGTTGCATCACTTTTTGCCATTGACATTAGTATGTTTTCTATTAAAATAAAACCTGCTTTCACTGCGTGACCCTGTGCCGTTCCCGCTTCCCGCGAACCTGCATTTTGTACCTTAAAACATTCCCCAACTCCCAACCCCTCCCCCAAACCTCTTCCCTTATTTGTGTACCCCCACCCTCACCATCTTCTCCAACTCGATGGTCTACCCTTTGCAGAACTGTAGAGTATTCCAGGGGAGTTCTGTGAACAGACTGTGGTCTTACAGCGTGGCCCGCGCCCACATTCCCCAGTTTCCAAATTATATCATTTGTGTTGTGTGCCTATTTTCTTTATATTACTGCTCTGCCAGCATTAATTTCAAGGTCAGGATTTATAGTTCATCCCGCCTTGTTCTCAACCTCTCGGTCGGGGCTTATGTTGTTTCTGCGATCCTGTGGTGGTAGTGGGATTGAAGACTCCATAAACGCCATAGCTTCTGCTGGATTTTCAAAGAAGTACGCACGTCTCCTATGTTGCTATGCAAGTCTAAGCAAGTTAAAGGGAATATAAAGCATTTTGAATAGCAAGCAAAATGAAAGCAAGGCCTTTTGAATACCGAATGAAATGAAAGCAACTTAAATCAGATAAAAGGCATTTTGAATGCAGAATAAAACGAAAGCAAGTTGGGAACACTCTACCATCTTGAGAGGAGTGAAAGATTGTGAATCTTACTGAAAGAATCTAGTTGAACTGCATTGAAACGATGAACTGCATTAACTGAAAACAAGTGCTAGCAAAGGCAATAGAGCAAAAAGAGTTGTATGCATGATATGATAAATTTAGCTCTGGCCAAAGCCAAGAAAGCTCAAAGAACTGTATATTATAAGGAAACAAGCATTGGAAAGAGCCAATGGAACATAATAAAGTGTATCAAGTGCATGGTGGCCAATCAAGCCACAATACAGTGTTGGGAGTGTGTGACACATGTGACTGAGGCAAGCCTCACTGTTGAGGGGAAACATTGGACTGGTGTTAATGGAAAAGCAGTCAAGGAGGGGTACCAGTTGCGTGACCTGGAATGGGTGGACTGTGTGGTCTGATAACAGCGCCTAGACTGGGTGTCCCCTAAATGGAAAAGCCACTGAAAACACCCTTAAAGAAGCTTGTGTTGTGCAAAGACCTTTTTGTGATTTTGATGTCAAGTGTTGTTTTGAAAGCTTGAAGATTTGAACTCTTGGGGAAGGGAGCCCCTGTGCCTGATGGACTACGTTTAACTTGTGGAAGGGGAGCTGATTACAGTCCAAAGAGCTAGAAGAAGCTCTGAACTTTACTTTGAACACTATTCATTGTGATGCTAACATCCCTACACACAGTGCTTTAAGTGGGGTAAGAAATTGAGGGGGGGCCCTCGTTTGGGGGCGTGGCATCCGCTGTGGGCGTAGCCTAAAAGTGCACAAATCATAGTAGGGTGCGTAAACAAATATATAAATGTAGTAGAGCATTTATATATTTGTATGCCTGCTAGTATGGTTTGTGTATTTTTCAAGCCTTCTTTTATAAACATAGCAATGTTACATATTTCTATGTTTATAAAAGGTGGCTTGAAAGTGTACAAACCATAGTAAGTTACGCACACTTGTGTGTGTAACTTACTATGGTTTGTACACTTTCAAGCCACCTTTTATAAACATAGACATTTGTAACATATTTCTATGTTCATAAAAGACGGCTTGAAACGTACAAGCCATCTTTTATAAAGCGTTGAGGACGGACAAAACCCAAGGTGGTTTTGTCTGTCGACAAAGCTTTATAAAAAATGCCTTGAATTGTGTACGTTTCAAGCCGTCTGTTATAAACGTAGAAATATTTCTACGTTTATAAAAGATGGCTTGAAACGTACACATTTCAAGGCATCTTTTATAAAGATTTGCCAAAGGAGACAGGCACCTCGGGCTCAGTGATCACTGCTCTGAGCAGAGATCACAGAGCCCGAGGCGTCTTTCACCCTCTGGGAACCCGCGGGCTCCGCGATATAATCTACATATTAGATCATGGAGCCTGCAGGTTCACAGAGGGTCAGTGACCTGGAGAGGGCAAACAAAGGAACTGTAACTTCCCTGATGACCCCTCAGATGGGGGGTCATCAGGGAAGTTACAGTGACTGACAGAAGTGCCAGCCAGCTTCAGCGACGCTGTGGCTGGCTGGCACTTCTGTCCACTTGCCTAACGTTACACTGGCGGGCGCATCTCCCGTCGCGGCTGCGGCCGTGGCGGGATAATGCGTCCTGCCATGGCGTGGTGGGACGGGGGCCCCGGCAGGGCCCCGGCTCAGCCCCACTTTTTGGAGACTGGCGGGGCCCGGCCCCGGCAGGCCCCGGCCCACTTAAAGCACTGCCTACACATTGTATGCAGTTAGTTGTGAGGGTAAGTATAGATTTTGGACACAGACAGATGTTTTACTTTGGACTT
Source organism: Ambystoma mexicanum (assembly GCF_040938575.1). Classification (NCBI taxonomy): domain Eukaryota; kingdom Metazoa; phylum Chordata; class Amphibia; order Caudata; family Ambystomatidae; genus Ambystoma; species Ambystoma mexicanum. The sequence goes on from NC_090928.1 coordinate 285,751,264, forward strand.
CCTGGCGCAGACTATCATTAGTTTTCTCTAGGTATGGAAATCCCACCTTATATTTTTGTTCTTGTGCTGAGAGGACGTGCTTTCTACTAGTAGATACGACAGTGCTTGCACCTTTAAGCCTGAAGGAAGAGCTGTAAGCGCTGCGGCATGTAATTGCAATAGCCAAAGTATGGCAGTCCAGCAGCAGTTGGATTTCTGTTCTTGTTCTGAGAGGACATGCCTTCTACTAGTGGAAACAGTGGTGCTTGCTCCTTTAAGCCTGATGGAGCTGTTGACTACAAAGCTGCTGAAAGCGTGGCACGAAGAGCATGCTTGTAAGTGTGGCAGCTGAAGTGATGCAGTCCAGCGGCAGTCAGATTTTTGTTCTTATGCTAAGAGGACATGTTTTCTACTGGTGAATATGGTGGTGCTTGCTAAGCCTGAAGTAGGAGCTGACTACAAAGCTGCAAGTGCGGTGCAAAGGGCTGGCACATAAGTGTGGCAGCTGTCATGCGGCAGTCCAGCGGCAGACAGATTTTTGTTCTTATACTGATAGGACGTCCTTTCTACTAGTGGATACGGCATTGCTTGCCCCTTTAAGCCTGAAGGATGAGCTGACTATAAAGCAGCAAGTGCAGTGCAAAGAGCCGGCACATAAGTGTGGCAGCAGAAGTGAGGCAGTCCAGCAGCTGTTAGGTTTCAGTATCTTGTGCTCAGAGGACATTCTTTTTTACTAGTGTATACAGCAGTGCTAGCCCCTTTAAGACTGAAGGAGGCGATGACTACATAGCTGCAAGCGCAGCGCGAAGCAACAGCACATAAGTGTGGCAGCTGAAGTGAGGCAGTCCAGGAGCTGTTAGTTTTCTGTTCTTGTGCTCAGAGGACATGCTTTCTACTAGTGGATACAGCAGTGCTTGCCCCCTTAAGCCTGAAGGAGGAGCTGACTACATAGCTGCAAGCACAGCGCGAAGCAACAGCACATAAGTGTGGCAGCTGAAGTGAGGCAGTCCAGCAGCTGTTAGTTTTCTGTTCTTGGGCTCAGAGGACATGCTTTCTACTAGTGGATACAGCAGTGCTTGCCCCTTTAAGCCTGAAGGAGGAGCTGACTACAAAGTAGCAAGTGCAGCGCGAAGTGCCAGTGCATAAGAGGGCAGCTGAAGTGTGGCGTCCAGCGGCAGTAAAGTGGCGGAGCAGTGGAAGATTATTCAGTGAGTGCCTGAAAAGCCAAACGTGTGAAAAAAAATGTAACTATGTATGCTTTAAGAAGTAAGGCATTAGTGGGAGTGTCTTCAGAGGAATGTGGACATCTGCACAGATTGAGTCTAAAAATATTGTAGTAAGCAGTATGCTGGCTCTATCTACCCTTAAAGATCAAGGCATGTCTACTTCTACCCCGCGACTGGACATACCAGATACATTTGTATCAGATCTGCAAGTGAATTTGACACCAATCGTGAGCACTAAAATGAATGCGAACAAGCTGACAACTCCAAAGATAACAAGTTACTTTTCAAAATCAGTGCCATCTAACGGTAGAAAAGATTGGGCCGGGTGTGGCTTCTTGCATTTAACTGATATATTGGACACAGAGATTCTGGCGTGTGTGGAACAGTTGGAAATGCAGAATCAGTTATAAGCGTTATATTTTCACACTCCCTGAATGCAAACCTGAGGCTATTAAGATATTTTAATAAGCCAGTGCAAGCGCCTGAGGCCTTGGTTTTAGGAGAGAAAAATAAAGATGCTATATAGAATGAGGGGGAGATATTGGACAGTGAATTAATGATGGGTGCGATGTTAACAATTGTGTTTAATCCTACGGATCCCTCACTGAAACCCTGCCTAAAGTCTCCTGCCTGATGGCCAGGGAAAGGCAGATGCTTCCTGATACTGACCTTGGGGCTGGTCCGCTGCGGGAGGATCACCTGGGAGGAGACAAGGCCCAGGGTGTTCAGGAGATCCTGTGGGATGAGAGACAGTAATTGTCCTTTGAAAGGGAGAACCTTTTAAGGATAGCCAAACAGGTCATTGCTTATTGTCATTATAATGTATCTAAACCACATAAAAGATCTGTGGTGCCGGGCACAAGTACCATAGAATGTGATCCAGCGTTACCAACAGAAAGAGTGTTACAGGATAAACACTCTCCCTACTCGCAAATGTGTAATGTAAAGGAATACAGAAAGATTACCTTAAGTAAATTATCTTCCTGAACCCTTGGGTCCTTAAATCAGTAACAGCTCATGCATGGATGGGATGCAGAATAACTCTTGCACCAAATAATCAGACCGACTCAGGAAGTTGACAAATTCTCATCCGACTGTTTTATCATCAATTGTCTAATACAGGGAGTTACAACGGAAGTCAACGGATGTTTGCTCAAGTTCTCTCTTACATTTTCACATAAAAAACACATTTATATACTAAAAAGTCATCGGGCCTCATTACGACCCAGGCGGTAAGTTACTGCCTGGGCCGTGACTTTACCACCATGGCGTAAACTACGTTTATGCCATGGTGGTAGGCAGACTTACCGCCCCATTCCAACCTTGGCGGGGCAGTAAATCCCCATTTTCCCATTTTCCCTTCCCCATTTTGCCCCATAGGGCATAATGGGAGTGGGGAAGGCGTTAATTACGCCACCGTAAATTACGGTGGCGTAATTAACTCCATGGTCCCTTAGCGCCATGGATTTTAACACCTGCTAAAAGCAGGTGTTAAGTCCGCCATGGCGCTAAGGGACCTCATACTCAGGCGGTAAGGGTCGGCGCTGTTTACGCCGCCGTAAAACCCTTACCGCCTGAGTCGTAATGAGGCCCATCATACATAACGTCATACTACGTGGCAAACAAGAAAACCCTACAGGGGTTTGTGGTTGGCTCAAGGGGAACATCTAAGTATACTTTCTATATAGAGACTGGTTGTGATTGGGTCTCTACAGTCAGGTGGACAACTTATGCCCATCCCTAGTACAAGTTATCTTCAACAGTTATTAAGTACACAGTGTATCATTGGCTCTTAAACTATAAGGTCCTTCATTATATGGCCTTCTACAATTGGATGGCATGCTCGTGCCCTTCTGGAGTATTCGGCTCACTAGCTGCAAGTAAGCTGGTACCTCAGGTCTCAGTGGGTGGACTTTGACCATGTCTCCCCAACCAATTAGCTCAACATCTTTCATCGCTCATGCCATCTGTCATTCAGATTGTCTTTGAAGTTGGCCTTGCAAAGAATCGCTGCTCCTGAGAATAAAAGGGAGTATAGGCACCCGCTTATCACAGTTCTGGTCTGCACACCCAAATCCTATTTCCATCTGTGGCTCATGTGACTGATCGTATTTTGGCCTGTTTTGCAGCATTTAATTGTCTTGAATGAATACACCTGGCACTCATGGTGTTCTTTCCTTGCACCTTAACAAGGGCTGGTTCAGCATCTTATGTTCCGTAATTTTTAAGGATAGTAAACAAGTTCTTGGCCGCTCCATCTTTGACCTCAGGCCAGACATCACTTCCAGGCCTGTCCATGCTCTTAGCTTCATCTTGCTGTGACACAGCTTTCTGATCCTTCTTTCTCTGTGGGTCTGAGCTTACGAAATATGTGACCCCGATGTCCAGCTCCTATATAAGGCGGCAGAGCCTGCAGTCTATTAAGTGCCTATAGCTAGCCTTTAAGAACATTTAGTCTACTTGTGTTGCTGCATCTGTACAGTTATAAAATGGCTAGCATTTTCTGCAGTGCTCTTCACACGTACAATCTTCATTCCACATATGAAAGTTTACTTGATTCCTTATTTCGTCACCAGATTCTACACAGTCCACACAATTTCTTCTTCAACCACTCTCCTCAGTGCGTTACGCTTGCTTCTTGTGATGGCACCAACTTCTCTTTGTTTTGTCTTCATATTCCTTCGGGGATCTCCTCCAAGAGATTGTCATCTCTACGGGGATACATAAAATCGGGTTTTCTCAATGGATACCTTTTCTCAAATGCTCTCAGTGGAGTAGACACCATCACTGGTGTCGTGCATGTCGTGATTTCTAGCTTCAAACATATAGAAAGGATGGGGGCAGAACTTCCTGAAGAGGCATTCAGCTGCTCCTCTACACTCCCTGCTGTGGTTGATTCATCAACCACTCCTTCACCAGTCTCCACTTCTTGGGACCTTTTCTTGAAGAAGTGCTTCTTTGGAGTCCAGATTTTCATCACTCCTTTCAGGGACCCTGCCGTTTGTACATGTTCATCAACACTCCAGGTCATGTAGCTGTACTGTCCAATCGGGCTACAATAGACCCATTGTCCTACATACTTTTTATGAGTTCTTGGATGCAGGAACTTTGTTCCCTCAGGTGCTAAAATGCTGGCCTCTGTATATTTTCTGATTTCTTCATCTTTCAGCGCCTTGGGTCCAAACCCTGATTCAACATCAATCATGATCTTCATTCCTACTGCCTTCTTTGCTGTCTTTGCATTGCGTAATTATTATCCTTATCAGACAGAATCCAAACATCACCATCACCAGTATTGCTCCAAGATAGACACAAACCAACTGTCATCTGTAATGTCTTCTGTCTCATCTTCCATCTGATCGTGCAAATTCGTCAGCAATGTTATGGCCTCTGTCAAGGTCCCATTCTCGTCATCATGCAAAGTTATACGCTAATGACCCCACTATCCTAGCAGACATCTACAAAGATGTCATCACCAAAGCTATCAATGAAGTAGCACCACTCGATTTGAAAAAAGAGAAGAAATCCCTACACACCAACTCATGGTTTACTGAAGAACTGCACTCAATGCGATCCCACAAAAGAGCAGCACTAAAAAACTGGCAATCTGACCCCTGCACCAATACCAAAAACAAACTCAATTTAATCTCCCACCAATACAAGATAGCTATCACCGAGGCCAAAGCCAACGCTTTCAACACACGTATCTCCAATGCCAAATCACACTCCAAAGAGATCTTCGCCATTTTTAATGAGCTCATCTCCCCCCCTAATACACCGGACGAAATAATCAAAGATGAAGCCTGGTGTACCAGCATTCAAGCTGCCATGCTACACAAAGTTGACCTTCTCCAAAAGAAAATCAAAGACCACTGCAAAGCACCTCCGCAACAGACAGAAACTAAACCTACCAGCACCCCACCCACCTTGCCCAAGCCCACCATACCCGACTTCTCCTTCAGAGACGTCACTGAATCAGAAGTTATTAACCTACTAAAAAATCTCAAACCCTCCCCCTGTAAAGGCGACATCTGCCCACCAAAACTCGTCAAAGACTGCGCAGACTGCTTTGCGCCGCTCTTCACGGCATTCATCAACACGTCTTTTAAAACAGGCATCATCCCAGCTAACCTCAAAGAGGCCTGGGTCCGGCCTCTCTTAAAAAAACCTACTCACGACCCCCTACAACCAAACAACTACAGACCAATAACCACGGTGCCATTTCTGCTGAAATTACTGGACAAAGCTGCTCACTGCCAAATCCAACACTTTCTGGAAACACACTCCATCCTCGGGACCAGGCAATCAGGCTTCCGGAAAGGACATGGCACAGAAACAGCCTTGGTAGATCTGAAGAATCAGATCACCCAAATCATGGACAAAGGCAAGCCTGCTCTTCTGCTCCTTCTAGATCTCTCAGCCGCTTTTGATCTGGCTGATCACAAGACTCTCACTTCACACCTCACACACTCAGCCAACTTCTCCAAAGAAGCAGCCCTCTGGATCACTTCCTTCCTAGAGGGAAGAGCCATGAAAGTCTTCTCGGACATCGCCAACGCCACTCCCACGACAATCCACTGCGGGGTCCCTCAAGGATCTTGCACTGCACCCACACTCTATAACTTGTTCACCAAGCCCCTCTTTGACAAACGTGACTCATACGGCATCACATACACAAATTACGCGGACGACACACAAGTACTTCTACCCCTCTCAGGATCATACAACGAAGACGCCAAGGCACTCCACACAATCTACTCCGTCATCAAGGCATGGATGACAGTTAATGGCCTCTGCCTCAATGGTGATAAGACGGAAATCATGATATTAGGTCAACAGAACACCCTAGACAAACTTGACAAACTGTACGCCAACTTCTCCATTGACAACTCCATCATCCCCGTATCCACAGCCATAAAGACACTGGGAGTATACCTTGACTCTTCATTATCTATGACTAGACAAGTCAGCGCAATCACTTCCGCATCCACACACACCACCAAACTCATAAACGCCATTAAGCCCTACCTCTCTAAACCCAACTGCCTCTCTATAGCAAGGGCAACCATTGGAGCCAAATTGGACTACTGCAATGCTCTCCTAGCAGGCACATCAGCCAAAAACATAAACAGACTACCAGTCACGCAGAACAATGCTCTCCGGGCCGCTCTTAGTATCCCAAGAAGAGAGCATATCACCCAGGCCAGGCACTCAGCCCAATGGCTCCCGGTCAAAGAACGGATCACTCTCAAAATCCTCACCCTCACTCACAGCTGCCTCTCTCTCTCCGCCCCATCCTATCTATCAGAAACCATCCTCAAACCTTCCTCCTCCCGTCCCACCAGGACGCAATACTCCAACCTAATCTGCATCCCACGCATCAACAAAGCCAAAGCCGAAGGTCTAAGTTTCCCCTACATTGCAGCCAAGACCTGGAACGCTCTCCCTGCAGATATTAGAGCTGAAAACGCACTCCCCATTTTTCGCAGGAAACTGAAAACCTCATTCCTTGCAAAATAATTGGGAAACTCTCAGGAATCCATGTAAATATACTGCATTGCGAATGTATGCATGTCCACTGTAAATTCTGTATTGTATGTAACTACTGTATCCTATGTAACTAAGATATTGTCTGTAACAAGCGCCACGATGCCCACGGGCTGATGTGCGCTCTACAAATCTGAATAAATAAATAAATTATGAACATGCAACATGATGGGACGATTTTGGCGCAAACTCCTCCATTCATTGTTCTGATCATATCAAGGACATATCTGTTCTGGGGGGTCATCAGTCTTATGGCACTCAATTCTTCTTTGATAGCATTGAATCCCTTTATGGTAGTGTTGATTGTCTGCAGGAGCTTCTAGCGAGTGATTTGCAACTACTTTGCATTGGCCATCGTTTGGATTCCAGGCATAAAGATAGTCGTGAATATCATTGAAGTCTGACTGAACAACCTGAGCTCATATGGAATACCATCAAATGCTTCTATCGATTTAACTGAAAAGTGATTCTCTCTCTTTGTTCGATTGAGAAATTTGAGTGATCATCTGCTCCTGAAATGGGCATCTGCTTTTGGAAACTCTCCAATATTCAGGTCACTCTTAGGAATCACTAATGCTGGAACATGGATAAGCACTAAAGAGCACATCCCTCCCTAATCCTTGGGCAGCCTCATGTAGGCTCTGGACCCACAAGCCCAGTAATGATCCATTAAGAGGGCTGTTCCATCCTTCATGCCTAGTATATCATAAATTCAGCCGCACTGACGATTCGCTCCAACTTTCCTCATGCCATTATTTCTGAAACATAAGGACACACTTTTCAGAGGTATTATCTGCAATGGTCCTCCTTTATCGTCGACCCATGTCAACAACTTTGTAATGTTTGGCCATTGATCCTTGCATTCCTTTTCTGCAGTTAACACAACTTCTTCCCACTGTCTGGTTACTGCTGATGCTCTGCACATAACTAATCCTTCAGCCCACCCTTCGCGAGTAAATATTCTTCATTTAATTTGTAGTTTACCTCTTTCCCAACATATCCGTATCTCCTCTTTATCCTTGACTTTGCAATTTAACATCTTGTTTTCTTCCAAACTTATTCCTGCTCGGCCCATTTCAGGCTGTTCATATCTTATTACTTGATGCCTTGTTTCTGCACATAATTATCTTCTCTTTGATTTATTGCTTTATTCATCCACACTTTGGATGCTGTTCGACCCTGGAACTGTCCTCTTCTCCTGCAGAGTGCAAGATGTGTCAGGCAATGAACTTTCTTCACTGGTACGTCTGTAGCTATGAATAATTTGGAAGGTCCCATGGCACAAGGTAAGAGAGCGCAGACGTAGCAGCTCTCCTTAGATGTCCTCTCTCCCACCTTTTTCATGTGCTGGTACCACATATTATTACCCAAGTGTGCTGTACTATCTAGATAAATGTTTATCCAATCATTGTCTTCCTCTGCACTCCTCCTGTGTCTCCCTAGCAAAATGTTTGTCAGACCATGTTAACAACTCTAACGCAGCTTTACTCTGAGAAGACAACACAAGGGGCTTTGGCTCATCGGTACTGGGCACATCTACAAGAGTTCCTGGAGTGGAGAGGATCAAAGGGACATCTGCTTTGTTAAGATCAATGAAATAGAAAAGGGCAAATCAGAAGAAACAGAAAAACACAAAGCATAATTGTGCATATGATATCACAAGCCAACATATTAATTCCCACCACATTCTGGAGTTTTTTGGGCTTGCTCATTCTCTGAAGTCATACCAGTTTCAACATTCCTCACAAAAACAGAAAGTACAAGAGAATTGACATCACTATCTGAGAGTACAATAGTGTTAGCCAAATAAATGTTCAGTGAGAAACGAATCGGGGTACTGCTCACGTTTCCAATTCTTAACCAAGTGTTGTCATTTAGGTATAATCGTGATACATCAGCATTTCTCTAAAGTTCATTTTCAAAGATTCATGTCACTCAAGCAAAGAATTGCATGCCTCTTATAATATCTATAAGGAGTGTCCAGGGGGAGCCACAGTACAATTGCAAAATCTGCATTTATTAGTCAGTAACTTAATCATCCTTCTTCCTTGTCTTCGATCGAGTCTGCACACACTGAAATTCTTCTTCTTTTCTTGCTTCTGGATCGATTGCTGGGGGTGCTGCGGTCCCGCTGGCGTGTAGCTTGGCATCGTTCAGGTGTATCCACGCTCATCTGCCTTGGACTTTTACTGCTGAGGGAGTAACATTTTCAACGAAAAAGGGGCCATCAAATTTCAGCTCATGCCACTTTCTAATTAGCACGATTGCTGAATGGTTTTCATCTGTGTTCTGAGATCGACCCCGCTGACGCTTGAGTTGTTCTGAAATGAGAGAGATGCTAGAGGTCATAAATGTCAAATATTCACGTAATCCGGGGGCTCTGTTGTGCGCCAACGAAGATGGCGGCCTGAAGTGAGAGCTCCGTAACCACACCATCCTAAGGATCAGATCCTGTGGAGCAGAGCTCGTAACGAGGTGTGTAATCATGCAGCATCGTGCAGTACCTGATCAGGCACATGCAGGAAAAATTTGAAAAGGCTCCATACCTCCTTGCACCTGTAGAGAGACCGAGTCGCAGCGGGCAACAATAAGATCTGGGTGCGCTCTACGTGTCAAAACCTGCCTGCTCCTCAGTGCCAACTCCGAGCCACGGGTTGCCGGCGTATGGATCACATCGATGAAGTACAGCATCCCACCCAAAGGACTCATGGCTGGTACCTTGCGTTCCAGGGGTGCAGAAGAAGGAAAATACTACTAGTGCCTCAATGAAGCTGACAACTGGCCTCGCCGGCTGATGGCATAGACCCAGGCTACCAGTGACAGACCCGGCCGGCAAGGAGGCGTACACAATCGGTCCGATAACCCACGGATGTAATGAGGCAAGAACCAACCATCTCATCGTCTTCACAGGAGCCGAGTGGCAGCGGACGGTGGACTGATCCGTGAGCTCCCCATGCTCCCTAACCAGCTCGCTCATCGGAGCTCGCCTCAGATCACTGACGATTGGTGATAATTAGAGAGTGCTGTCAGCGCAGCAGAGCAGTGAATTACCTGGAGAGCCCCTCCTGTCAACATCCTGTAGAGCAGTCGGATGAAGAATGGAGCGGCTGCCCAAACCATTTCGTGAAGGTACATGGCCTGCTGAGAAACGGGGGAGGCCTCCCGCGCACGGCGGGTGCCCACTGCCTGTCATTGGAGCAACCACAGGGCCCTGTGAATATTGCGAAACAGCCACTGGGCGCACCGCCCACCCAGCCAGTTGCCTTCCACCCTGTTGACAACTAAATGATTAACGGCCAACCCGAGGGACATCAAGCAATGCGCGCCACCCCACATAAACCGAGCGTCCAGGGGGCACAGTGAATCAATCCACCCTGTAACGCTGCGACTGCTATACAAGCTGTTCCCCTTCTCTACAACGGCCCACTCGGCACGCTGGAACCTGCTGGGGGATGGTGATCCTCTCCAAGGCCACAAATACATCAGGTGGGTCAGAGAACCAGTGAGGCCCCATCCCCCACTCACCAATAGAGCACTGGGACAGACAACGCATTATATAGGCAAGCGACCCAAGTAAGGACCAAATTTAACTCTACGGCCCAACAAAGCCAATCGCTCAGATCACGCCCATATTTGGGTCCCTGCATTACACTTGGTTGATGGCTGATAATCCAATACTATGGTTTTGCAGCGATTATCTGCAAGTCAAACCAAATCGACACAACAAAACGCACCAGCAGCAGCTGGAGCCGAGAGTAGCCCGTTTCAAAGCCCTGACAAAACTGTGGTGGCGGGCACCAGCTAGTCGAGCGCCCTAGATCTACATACCTGGGAAAACTGACAGAGGAACCTAACACCCCACCAAGGACCAAACCGACAAAAAGTGGATACCAGGGTCTCGGAGGCAGAACACAGGATGAGTACCCTGGAAGACACAACATCCACACACAGCAAAGCAATTGAATCCAAAAAAAACTAAAGTCAATCCGTGATAAGTGTGAGGACCTCGAATCCAGGTCGAGGCGCAACAACATAAGAGTAGTCGGGTTGGCAGAAAGAACCATGATTGTGCTGATGTAGCAGTTCATCGAGGAAGTACTCTGCTCTCTGTTCCCTGATGCCCAGTTCTCCCAACAATTGCTGGTGGAGAGGGTTCACAGATCTCTTGCCCTCCCACCCAAACCAGGCGCTCCTCCGTGCACGATAATAGCCCACCTCCTTAACTACTGTGATCGTGATCTAATACTCTGCCTGTCGCGTGAGAAAGGGTCCCTGTCATTTGACTCCAACCGGATACATATCTACCCAGACTTCTCCAGCGGAACCCAAGTGGCTAGACGGACATTGGACCAAGTCAAAAAAACACTAAGGGACAAGAAAATTCCATACGCTATGCTGTTCCCTGCAAAACTTTGAGTACAACACTCGGGCAGGGCCCACTTTTTAGAATCACCTGAAGAGACCATGTCCTATGTCGAACAACACATCCTGGACACCCTGAATAATGGTTGAAGCATGAAACCTATGGCACAATGCCTAAAATTCCAATACAAATAGAACCCTTGTAGCCAAAACAGGAAGAAAATACACACACTCCGAATTAATTAGAGGTTACGTCACCCACAAGCAGAACATCTTAAAGTTTACGGAAGTGGCCACACAAAGCCACCCACTATTTCAGACTGTTATGCTGAATAAGGGGAATACACTGTCCAGTTGGAGGGATGGTGAGGGTGGCAAGGGAGGGGATCAGGGGAGTTGGGATATAACATAAATAGCTGACTATTGTAGTAATAATGGCAAGCATAAGACTGACGACAGACACACCACTATGAAACGTTCCGCCACGAATGGCAGCAACAGGCTCAACAAATAGAGTAAACTTTCTATCATGGAATGTGAGGAGTCTAGCAAATCCTATAAAGGCCAGGAAAATTCTAGCTTATGCAAGACGGCACCATATTGACATCCTTTGCTTGCAAGAAACACACGCCACGTGTAGAGTAGTGAAGCTTTTGCCAAAGACTGGGGTCCTCTGAAAATTGGAGCAGAATATTCCTCCCAATCCAGAGGAATGCTAACCATCATACACCGCCGCACAGGTTTCCAAATGACAAGATCGACAATCGATGCTGAAGGGAGATTTGTAGTCATATGGGGCACTCTGCAGAACCAGGAAGTAATCCTAATAAATACATACAGCCCGAACATTGACACACCAGAATTTTACCTTAATGTCATGGCACTAATATCACCCCCGGGAGACGCTTGGGTCATATGGGGTGGAGACTTCAACACCACCTTAGACCTCCAAAAGGACTGATCAATTAGGCCTCCCAGGTTCCATTCCAAAGCCGCTAAAACAGGGCATGTCAGAGATACCGCTGGCGGATGTTTGGAGAGAACTGCACCCATCTTCGGAAGAATACACATTTCACTCATCAGTTCACTCCTCCAGCTCATGTATCGACTATTGGCTACTCTCACCAGAAATCATTCCACAGGTGGATAGCTGCTCCACCCTCCCACAAATGTTATCAGACCATTCCCCGGCATTGCTTGAAATATACTTGGGTGGCGGGGCAAGAACGCAACACACATGGCGGATACCTCCTGCCCTGTTGAAGGATGAAACTATCATAGAACCCCTTAGGGCAGAAATCAGCGAATTCCTCGAACGCAATGAGTGTTCAGTGACTTAATCAGCCACAATATGGGAAACCTTCAAAGTCTGAATATGTGGCCATCTCCTGTCTAAAACCGTCAGCATGCTAAAAGTCATTAGGAATGACCTAAACGAGTCAGAAGTTACTCTACGTTCCCTGGAAATCGCACATACACAGGCGCCAGGCAATGCGACCCTTAGGCTACTGCAGGCACAGCTGGAGAGATACAGAAACCTGGCAGAACGTGAAATAAAATATATTACGCAACCTGTGAGACCCAGAAGATATGGTGAGGGTAACACACCCGGGAAATCGATGGCGACCTTGATAAAATCAGAGCAAGGGATTAAACCAATCACATTCATCATGGAGTCAGATGGCGCAGTCCACACAAAAGCTGACAAGATATATGGGGTCTTCCTAAACTTTGACACCGAGCTATACAAAAACACTCAAAAAGTACGGATACCAGAACTTACTCAATACTTGTCCTCAATCCCGCTTTCCAAGCTAGACCAGAAGGATATGGAGATACTTGAAAACCCCTTCACACAGGAGGAAATTACCCAAGCAATTAAAGATTTGACCTCTGGGAAGGCCCCAGGCCCGGATGGTCTCCAAGCGGATTTCTAAAAAATATGCTCAGTCCTATTGGCCCTCATCACAAGGTTGGCGGAATGGGTTTACTGGCACCGGTAAAGGTGCCGGTGCCGGTAAACCCTTTCCGCCCTATCACAAGGTCTCCTCGCGGGACCTGCAATGGGCACCTGGTAAAACCAGGCGTCCATACCGGGTCCCGCGAGGACACCAGGGAGCTAACAACAGGCCTGTTATTAACATGCCCGTTGTTAGCTCCATCCCCATTCCCATTGAGCCCTATGGGGGCTCGAATTGGAATGGGGATGGACCGGGTCTGGGTTCCTCGGACGAGGAATGACCGGGTCTGCCAAGGTTGCGATGGCCCGGTAAATCCTCATTTGAATGACCCGGGCCTGGAATGTGGCAAGGAGGCAACCATGTCGCTAAAAGCAGCATGGTTACTTCCAACCTCCCGATGAGGGCCATTGTCCCCCAAAATACTTACGCTATGGGAAGAAGCCCTGTGGTCTGGCACTCTCCCGGAATCTGTGAGGGAAGCCATCATTACCGTCCTACTTAAACCGAACAAGCCCGCTCAGGACCACAAATCGTACCACCCTCTTTAGTTAATCAACACGGACACCAAAATAGATGCGAAGGTCATAGCAAATAGACTCCTCCCCCACATGAACAAATGAATACATCCTGATCAATCAAGGTTCATACCATCCAGATCCACATCCTTAAACCTGGGGAGACTCTTTGCGATAATATCACAACTAGACCCAGACACTGAGGCGGTGGCGGTATCGCTTGATGTTGAGAAAGCTTCTGACTCTGTGTCCTGGAAGTACATGTACGCCATACTGAACCATACAGGTTTCGAACCCACACTTCCAAAGCTATATCTGGCTACAATACACAGATCCCAAAGCTAAGATATGGACAAATGACACCCTATCCCCCGCTTTCACCCTACAGGGAGGCACACGCCAGGGTTGACCCCTATCCCCCCTGATCTTTGCCCTTATAATGGAGGGGCTGGAAGAATATCTACACCACAAGAATTCAGAGTGGGGTATCAAGATCCATGGCCCCCCAGCTCATCTCGCTATATGCAGATGCCACTCTTCTGTACCTATGTAACCCAGAAATCAATCTGTTGCCAGTCATGCAAGACATAACACAATTTGCCAAATTCTCGTGCTATAAAATGAATGAAGCCAAATCCGAATTCATTCCCTTGGCGCAGAGCGCCACAAGAATGGCTGCCATGACCCAATATTGTTGCTTCACCAAACTCAGCCCGCTATCTCGGAATCGTCATAGCTACTGATAGAAATACGCTTTATAACACCAATTATGGCCCCTACAGCTAGAAACCAAACTAGCACTGTGGTGCAAACTCCTTATATATAATTTATGGCCGCATTGCTCTGCTTAAGATCATGGTTGTCCCCAAGTTGCTTTACCTATTCTGCAATATCCCTATATGGCCGGTTAAATCATTATTCGAGAAATTGCAAAGAATGGCATCCAATTTCATATGGCGAGGAGGTATGGTCAGACAGAATTGGGCCAAAGTAAGTGAGAAATTCGACGCAGGGGGACTGGCCGCTCCAGATTTCACCCTATATTACTATGCGGTGCAGTCCCACTTTGCCAAATATTTGTTCCAGGACATGGAAGCGCATGCCCACATACAAGTGGAGAAGCAAGCCCCTGCCCCGATGAACTCGCGGACAATGATTTTCACTAAGAAACAGTAACTTTGATGGTCTAAACCCAGTATCCTCCACTACGAACGTGTGGGTGGCCCTGTACCACAGGGTGGTCTGCATACATCCCTACTGGGCCCCCTCCCCATTATGGAATGAAACCTGACATTACCCCTACACTCATATGCAAAGGAAATGGGACCCTGAGAGTGTCATGAAGCTCTGTGATCTATTCCCAGATTGGAAATTCATCAAACTAGAGGAAGCCCAAAGAAGATTCGGTCAGGGGCTCACAGTTACCCTGCAATACCATTGCCTATAAGCAGCACTTACGCACATATGGCCAACGTTCCCCATGGAGCCACCGCCTCACCCGTTCATACTAGACATTATGGATCAAGACGGGTTCAGTGGAAACATATCAAAGTTATATAGTGTGGTCCAAACTCATACTCCCAAAATAATATGAAATCTAAATGGGAAAGGGATTTGGATCTGGTAATCAATGACACACAATGGGCTAGATACTGCCAGTACATCAAAGCCATATCACTTAATGCCAACTTTATATTGGTCCAATACAAAATCCTGAACCTCCTTCACATCACCCCAGTAAAAATTGCCAAATTTGACCGATCGGCTCAATCCTGTTGCCCCAAATGCAGAACCCCAGAGGCCAATTCCATTCCACTGGGAATGCCCACCTACTAAACAATTCTGGGAAGAGGTTGCCGCCACTCTCAGCACCATCCTTGAAATTCAAATACCGGCTACACCCCTTAAATACCTCCTAGAGGACATAGGAAATAATTCCATCAAGACACATAGACTTTTCACCGTACCAACTGCAGTAACCAAACCCATCATTCTTAAACAATGGAAGGCAAAGATAGCTCCCAAAATCCAAGCATGGATCCGTGACTTGATCGAAGTACATGAATGCGAAGAAGGGTAAGCTAGAGGCATCACACCCATGAGCCGCCCTAAAGGCATTTGGGTCCCTCTCCAGCGATACCTGAATTCAACTACCCAGGTCCCTGAAACAGTGGATTAATCTGCAAGCACAGGGCCGGCCCACGTGCCCATACTAATTCTAAAATGGTATAGTCTGTTGCAAATGCATATGTAATGTTCTGTTATAAAGCCCAAAAAGTTATCATTGTCATGTACATGTCAGCTGGAAAAATAAAGTTTAAAAATAAATAAAAATATTCACGTAACTCATTTCCTAACATTTCTGCTGTACTCTGGTCATCACTTCTACTCTTCAATGGAGGATTCAAAGGAGTTCTCATTCACCTTCCTGTCACTAGTTAATGGGGTGTGAGGTGGTGGTCCGAACCAGGGTGATTCCTATGGCATATAAAGCTAAGGGAGGAATCAAAGGAGTTCTCATTCATCTTCCTGTCACTAGTTAATGGGGTGTGAGGTGGTGGTCCGAACCAGGGTGATTCCTATGGCATATAAAGCTAAGGGCAGGCAATAAAGACATCCCTTTTTCAACGTTAGCTTGAGCTTCGCAATCCTTCCTTTAAGGAGGCAATTCAGTCTCTCACATAATCTGTTCGCTTGTGGGTGATAAGCAGAAAAAACATGTGCTTAATACTCAACAATAGTCCTATCTGTTCAAATACTTCATTGACAAAATATGGCCCATTATCGGATCTCAACACTTCACATACTCCCCATCTTGGAAAGACTTCACATACTAAAAACTTTGCTATGCCACTGGCATCAGGGTGTGTACACGGACCTGCTTCAATCCACCTAGAGAAGGGACACACCACCACTATCAGATACCTGTATCCACTACACACCTGCAGCATATCAACATAGTCAATTTGTAAATGC
This sequence comes from Ambystoma mexicanum, assembly GCF_040938575.1. NCBI lineage: Eukaryota > Metazoa > Chordata > Amphibia > Caudata > Ambystomatidae > Ambystoma > Ambystoma mexicanum. The sequence goes on from NC_090928.1 coordinate 285,767,830, forward strand.
TGAAAAGGACCATTTGTTCGAGGAATTACTCCTCTAATCATTTGCAGTGTATGCCCAGTGGTAAACCTTTGACATACGATGCAGTTTATTACATAAAATGCAAAGTGTTCTAACAAATTTGGAATAAACCAGTCTTCCGCAATCATTGCAGCAAGACTTTCCCTAGTTACATGTGCAGGGTAGTGCAGCTATTCAAGCGCTACCTTTAACAATGCTACTGGCATCATAGGCTTTCCAGTGCTATCCTGTTGCCACAATGCTTCAGTGGGGTATACAAAACACCCCCTTCACTTCTACAACTCCTGCTCTTCCTGTTGTGCACTACCTTGAATCTCCATTAATTGTGTTTTTGGCAAATTAGTAAATCTTTCTTTCACTACCATAATTGTGACTACATTCTCGTTGACATCTGGAGTATCAAAACTTGAAATATCTGGTGAATATACAACCCTTTTGGCTTCTGCGTCTGTTACTTTGTTCCCACAAGAAATAAAGTGTGTACGCTTAGTGTAAGCAGCACATTTCATGACCGCTATGGCTACTAGGAGCTGTAGTGCCTTAATAAGCCTGTCCAATAAGAATGCATGCTTCACTGGAGTGCCGTCCACTCAGAGGTTGTCCCTCCTTTTCCAAAGTGCTAGACCTGCGTGTACGGTTGTTGTCACAGAGGGGGAGTCACTGTATACTGTCACTTCCTGCCCTTCATGATTCTGGAGTGTGATAGTGAATGCTACCAATTTTGCTGCTTGCGCTGAAAAGTGATATGACAGTCTCGCATGTGCTACAACTTCAAACTCATCATTTGCTCTATGCCTCACTACAGCTGCACCAGAATGCCTATCTCCAATAATTTGATCAATTTTCAAAGAACCATCAATAAAAAGAATGTCCCCTCCTGGTAAAGTGTTCTCTTTGGTACAAGGTATATCATCATATAATTCAACATCGTTTTGCACAATCATGCTCATGGTCAGTTTTGGTCACTGGCTATAAACGTGGCAGAATTCACTATTTTACATCTAAGAATTTTAATCGCTGGGTTTGAAATCATCACTTCATAAGCAGAAGCTCTCTGAGAGTTCAATGTACCTTTGGGTTTCTGTAAAATGGCAAACACCATGATCCATAAAAAGAGTCATAGAACAACCCATTACAATGCTTGTAGACTTCTCAATTGAGAGCATGGCGGCTGTCAATGACTGTTCGCAAGGAAAATGTCCCTTCATAACTGGGTCTAGAATCCCACTGTAATACGCTAGAGGCTTGTACCCAAATATGGTCCTTTGTGTAAGCACTGCAGTCATGACTGTCCAATTCGTGTGCGAAAATAAGAAAAACTCCTCAGCATAATTGGGGATTCCTAAAACAGGAGCTGTACAAATTGCTTTTCTCAACTCTTCAAACCCTTCCTCTATTTCCTCAGTCCATTCTGTTGTAACTTTATCTACCTGTGCCTTTTTTACAGCCCTCAAAAGAGGTCTTGTGTATGAACTGTAATCAAACACCCAGGCGCTAACATAATTACATAATACCAAAACTGTTGCATCTGCTTTACCGTGTGCGGGTTTGCAGTTTTTACAATCGCCTCAGCTCTCTCAGGTGTCACCTTCATGTGAGATCATCTTTTTGACAGTACTGCAACTAATCCTTGTCCACCTTGTATCCCTTTTCTGCTAGGATAGTCATCAACTGAATCGATTCCTGTCTGCACTCATCTTCTGTAGTGCTATAAATTAAAATATCATCTATGTATCTATCTGTAGGACTCTATTAAAGATGGATGGAGCCTCGCAGTACCCTTGGGGAGCCTAGTATGTTTCAGATGAGTTTGGCGGAATGTAAATGAAGTCAAGTCTTGTGAGTCCTTGTGCAACGGGATTGAGAAAAAAATGCATTTTTAAAATTGATCACTGTAAAATATTGTGCTTCTACAGGGATACTGCACAGTATCGTTGCCAGGTTAGGAACTAAAGGAAACTCTTCCTCTACAATCCGATTAATCAGGCTCATATCTTGTATGAATCTCCACGACCCTTCCTTTGATTTTTTCACAGGATACACCACAGTGTTGCACAAGGATTCTGACGGCACCAGAATACCTTGTTCCATCAGTGCTGAGATAGTTTTGAAAATACCCTCATCCGCCTGTCGTGATATAGGGTACTGTCTTGCTTGAGGTAAAATCGCTCCTGGTTTCAGCTTTATCTTGACTTCCCCTATTCCCTTTAATGGTCCTACTTCATATGGGCCTGTAGTCCATAAGTTACTAGGCACATTTTCCAAGTCTTCGTTAAAAAATGCTGGGCGCTGCCGCATTATCCCCATTCGCTGTGGAATCTCCCTTTTCTCTATTCTGATCCAATATGTAATGCTCATAAAGAACACTACTTCATCGTCTGTTGGATCATCTCTAAACATGCCATCCTCAGTAATGACAGTCAACCTGCACCCTTCCCCAATAGCTATCACTGTTCTCCATGGTCCACCCTCATCATCCATTCCTTCGATTATCACCATTTCCCCTCGTACTATGGCTGCATCTAATTCTATAGGGATGGTCTGTCCCACCCTTTCGTCCATGGGTATCTGTGGTCTAAACAAAAATTCATCAGGTTCTACCCACTAAGCCAGGTAACCATGTCAATAGAATGCTCATCACATAAAGAAAAACCTCTGGGTCTAATGGAATGCCTCACAGAGCCACTTGCCCTGTGAACGCCAGTATACATTTTCCCACATTCATGTAATGTATTCCGGGTGTGGAACACACTATCCCTTCATCAGTAAAAGAAATTGTCATGTTAAGTTTTGTCATCAGATTCTCAGAGAACCCCTGAGCATTCATGGCAATTCCCGGCATTGGATATTTTCCCTCTCGTATAAATGAACAAGTAGCCCCAGTGTCTACTAGAAAAGAAAAATATTTGCCTCCTATTGTCACATCAACCCTTGGTTCCTCCTGGGAGTCTGGTGTCACTGATAGTACTGAACACATCAAGCCGCCCTGTGAGCTGTCCTATTGTGGATAAATGCATAACCCTGTAACCGTGAAAGAATTTACCCGCACCACAGTGACACCCCCTCTTCTAGGCTTTTCAAGCAGTATCTGGCACTCCTTGCCCACTGCATCGCCGCTCTCTGCCCCGACTTTCAGTGCTATGCGGAGGATACCCAGCTCATTTTCAGGCTACCCTCGGCCTCCTCCTCTCCTTCCCTCATCTCTGATTGTCTGTCTGCTATCCAGGAATGGTGTGCCGCCAATGACCTCTACCTTAATGCCAGTAAGACTGAGATTCTACTCATCGGCCCACCCACTCCCTCCTTCCCTCCAGCTCTCTGGCCAGCCTCTCTTGACCCTCTTCCTGCTCCTACCTGCAAGGCAAAAAACCTCGGGGTCATCTTCAACTCCACACTCTCCTTCTCTCCTCATATATCTGACGTCTCTAAGAAGTCACACTAGCAGCTGCACCTCCTCAGAAGTATTCTTCCCTTCCTCTCCTTCCCCCAGAAGCTCACTGTCTCCCGAGCCCTGGTTCTCTCGAAGCTGGACTACTGTAACAGCCTCTATCTTAATCTGCCTGCCTCCACTCTCCGCCCTCTGCAACTCATCGGGAACAGGACTGCGAGACTTGTCCTTGACCTCAAGCCCAGGGGCCGTATCTCTCCAGGACTGAAATCTCTAAACTGGCTCCCAGTGGCTGCGAGGATTAAGCTCAAAACCCTCTGCATTGACCACAAGGCCTTCTGGGGCCTGGGGCCTAAATACCTTCAACTCTGTCTTCCTAAATATCTTCCTTCCCGAGCCCTTTGCTCATCCGTCTCCAACTCCCTCAGGGTCAGCCGCTTCTCGAAGCAACGAGCTGGGGGTAGATCTCTCTCCGCGGCAGGGGCCTCCCTCTGGAACAGCCTTCCTGCCTCCCTGAAACTTGAGGAGAACCATCTCCGGTTCCGGAAGCACCTCAAAACCTTCCTCTATGCTTCTGCTTTCTCTCTCCCTCTCCCCTGCTAAATTCTTCACTGAAACTGCACTGAATCTGCAACTGGGCCACTCTCTCCGACCTCGGTCCTTGGCCCAGCCACTCTCCACTTGCACTGCCTCCCTGGCAACCCCTGCACTGCGGGTCTGTCTCTGTATCCCTACAGCCCCCCCTCCCCAGCACTTGTCGGCACTTACCTTGCACTTGCCAACAGCTGGCCCTATTATTTATTTTTTATTCTACTTACCCTGTACTGCACTTCCCCCCCTCCCCTTCCCCTTGCACTTTTCCCTCTCCCCTACCCCTGCACTTGCGTGATCTAAATGACACCTGGCCTAGTAGGATCGTTGTCTGTCTCCCCCTCGTTCCCCCTTCCTGCCTCGTCGCGCCTTGAAACACTTGTGTATAGGCGCGTTACAAATGCCATATCATATCATATCATATCAATAGTTGTCCTTTGTTTGCATACTGCTGTTTTTGCATGGGGCGTGCTGCGACTGCCCTTGTGGTGGATTCATTTGCTCTTGCTGTGGTTGCTGTGCCTGTTGCGTTTGTGGGGCCTGTGTTTGATACACTGTCTTATCTTGGGCAAACACTTCCCTAGCTTGCGAGCTATATGCTGGAGGATAAGCTGTCCCCCCTCTTGGGAATTGGCCATTCTGTACATTTCCTTGGCTCCCACATACGCGCGCAATGTTTCCTGTCATCCCACAAGTCCAACATACCTGAGGAGCCCGTCTGATTAGTCCCCCTTGGTTATATCCTCCTTGCACATTCTGATTCTCATTCTGCGTGTTCTGAAACCCACCTTGATTGTTTTGGAATCCACCCCTTCCTCTGTAGCCCATGCCTCTAACTCGTGGCGTGAATTAATTCCCTCATAGGTCCATTGGACGCTGATTATTTGCCTGCAGTGTACCTGCTGCTTGCTGTATTCCCAACCCTTCTCCGCTTACCAATACCGCCCCTTCTATGGCATATTTCGACAATTTCTTCTTAATTAATTTAGCTTCCTCAAGTTTCCTAGCCTTGTCTTTCTTCTTATTTTTCTCCTGTAACAGCCGACAGTGATGCACTATTGTCAACTGCTTTTAAGCCTGTGGTGTTGCTTCCATTCCCACTTACTTTTTCAGCTGACTCTGTACTTGCGTGGGAAAAGTCCTGACATAGAATGTGGTAAAATAATGCCACTGTTTTTTCCCACGGTTCCCTGGTTTCAAGAGTCCAATGCTCTTGAATATCCTGAATATAAGCAAAAGGGTCTTCATCTTCTTTCATCTTATGTGTCATGATTGCACCCATGTCTGACGTGTCAGGATACTGTACCCTGAGAGCCCTCCAGACATCTGCTCTGCAATTATTAAACAATGCTCCATTGTGCGCTGTGTTCTGTGCTGTCACACTTGAATAGCCTGCTCTTCTCCATATGCCATCAGCTCTTTCCCCAAGAATAGCTGCTAAGAGACCCTTAATGTCCCCTATTTACAAGGAATGTCCTCCTGTAATTTTTTCCAATTCATAAATCCATTTTCCCGCACCCGATGTCTTACTCAGGAGTTTGCATCTTAAATTATCCTTATCCATCTGTGGCCATGCAATATACTGTGGTCTTCCTCCTTCTTTTTTCAATAAGGGAAACTGCATAAATGCTAACCCGCAATCGGCTCCCATCGTCTGGCTATCCATGGTAGGGACAATAGTTCCTGACTGCCTCCTTCCTGGCAATGAACTTAACCTGCTCACATATGGCGGTGATTCTCCTTTCTCACTACACAGTCGTCCTCTGGGATGCTCTGGATATGTTATGGGATCTGGCGTCCTATCCTTAAGTTGCTCTAGATGAGACCATCTTACTTTCTTGTCCACCTGCAGGCTTCCCTCAGGGGCACATGCACCTCCTCTCTCTTCCCCACGGAAGGATTCCATCTCCTTATCTGACATATATAGTCCTCAACTAGTGTGACTCTCATCCCCTTCATCTTTATCTGAAGCCAGTCTGCTTAGGGATAGGGCTCTGTGCTCGAGGCTGAATGGGTTTTCCTCTTCGCTTCATGATTGGAAGACCAGGGATTAATCTCTGTTCCCTCGGCTTCCCGATTTGCTACCTTCCCTTAACTCTTGATAAGCCTTATTGATTCTGTCTCTGATACTTCCTATATCAAAGTTCTCTTCTAAGGCCACTCTAATTGGCCCTGGCATCTCTCCCTTTAACAGAAGGAACTCTTCCATTCTGTCCCATTGTATTGTTGGACTGGGCTCCATTAGCTTCTTTTGAAGGAGGTCATTGTCACTCTCCCATTGTCTTCTCTTTCGTTCTAATTCTTCATCTAATTCTCTACGCTTTTTTGCCTTCCATCTAACTCTCTCCTCTTCTTATCTTATTTCTTCTCTCCTTACACCTGCACTCCTTTCTTCCTCTTCTTTTCATCACTGTATTCTTTTATCCCTTCATTTTTGTGCTTCCTCTTTTTCTCTCCTCCATTCTCTTCTATCCTGTTCTTCCATTGTTCTCTGCCTGTTGTCATACTTCTTTTGCTCCTCTGCCTTTGTTCTTTGTTTTGTTGCTCATCCTGATACATTGTTGTCTCTTCTGTCTACTCTTTCATTTATGCCCGTCTTCCTTTAATCTCTTTTCTCATTCCCTGTCTTTTCTATCCTGTTCGTCCTGATCTTCCTTTTGCCTTACATCCTCAATGCTTTTCCCATCTAGCTTGAGTAATATATGTCCTCCCATCCATTCTTTCTGTACAAGCGTTACCTCATCAGCTTTATCCTTCTTTCCATTCCATATCTTAATCTCTCGTTCTATCTCTGTCAATACATTTGATCACTCACTTTTCTCCTCCTTGTCCTGCAATATCTTAAAGATCTCCTCTTTTCTCTTACTCTCTTCTGGACTATCTTCACTGCTATAAGCGGGCGGTTCGTATATCGGATTACTATACCCTGTCGCTGCTTTCAGTTCCTTTAAAGTATACAATCCTATTTCTTCCGTACTATTGCCTTTTACTTCCGGCGAGGTAAGGGGAGCTGCGGGCTCAACACCTTCCTCCTTACACTTGTTAAACATCCACTCTTCGGGTGGCGATTCTTCCCTCTCTTCCTGGTATATTTTCAAAAGCGCTAACAAACCTTTTCTTTAACTTCTTTCTCATGTACGCAGCGTGCAAGTATGTGGTCATGTGTTGCAATACCACTTTCAACAATGATCCCCCTTGTGGCCATGGCATGAACATCTTATCTGTCGTGCCTTTCACCCATTCTACACTATACTGTTTGAGATTGGGCATGTGCTTTGGCAATACCTTACATTAATGCATCAGAAGAGTGATATCTCCCATTGTGACAAGTCTCAATTGTCTGTCAATAATTACCAGAGTTTATAAAATACCTTTGACGCTTTTAAATTTTCAAAAACAATAAATATGAGTGTGCTCCAACAATCCCAGCTCAAAACCTCTATTTCTCCAATTCTCTCTGTCTGCCTCTGGGTTGGTACCAACCACTTCCCTTAATTGTTACACAACTTTTTGTGTACCTCCTTGATGCCTCAAACAAGTGAGTACATTAACCACTAGCTACCCACCTCTAACACACCCAAGGGGAAGGCTATTTATCAGGAAATATCCTCACAGTGGAATTTTCATACAATTCGGTCTACCACCACGGTCAAAAAGTTATCTTAAACATATTTTAATCAATATTTACTCCAAACATAAAAGTAAAAACAACATAAAACGCCATATACAGTGTTCATCATTTACGAAAGCCGTAATGGACAAGATGGAAAGAAAACAACACTTCACACTTATGGCTGTAGTTCACATCACAATGTTTACGATCTATCAACATTGGTTATTTGGCGTGATGTTAGTAATAGTGTGACTGAATCGCATAACTATTATACATAAATATGGTATAATGGCGTCTACAATCTGATGTGTTTCTGGGGCAAAGGACAGCACTGTTGCAGTCAAAAGCTCGTCAGTAGTGTCCCAGGACCCGTCTTCAGGACACAGTGAGTTAAAAGGGCGGTTACACTGTCACCATGGCGCATATGTAGCAGTGTAGTCACCTATACAGTGAAAAGAATTGAAGCAAATATAAGATTTACTCAATACCAGTAGAAACCTTTATCTCTGTGGTGTGAGTGTAATACAGAGAAGTAGCCAATTTGCTAACCTTATGGTGATTTCTTTTGGTGTGATGAGAGAGGCGATTGCACTCGTCAATCTTATAATGGCGGCCAACAAGTCCGTCCAAGTAGTAACAGCTGTAGATCAATACATGTTTTTAGTCAATCAATAATACGATTTTCAAGGGATACTAATCACGATACGATATATCAAAGTTAAATATTTACCATTTGGCGTGGACCTCAATTCAATTATAAGTTCCCGCACGGCGTGTTGATCGTGAACATAGGTTATGTAATCATTTGGGCACTACATGTCCCATAATGCACCATGGAATCTACATTTGAGATGTCATCTTTGATGTTCTGGGTGTTAGTGTTAGCAGTACACGGTGGCGCGAGTTATGGTTGCTTATCTTACCATAACTGCTGAATTTCAGGGGTTTTTCGGTTTTACTTTGAACGTCCCTTTAACAAAGTTTTTTTACTGAATTTGATAGGTTTTTAGTAGCGCAACTTAACCATAACGTCCCTTTTAACAAAGTTTTTTCACTGAATTTCATAGGTTTTTAGTAGCGCAACTTAACCATAACTTCCTTTAACAACGTTTTTTTTTACTGACTTTCATATGTTTTTAGTAGCACAACTTAACCATAATATCCCTGACTTTATACACATGTAACATAGAACATACTGAACCCCTAGCTAGTGATTTCGATGTCCGCGGACTACCGCCATGTCCGCGGACATATCGAAAATCTGAGCGTGGTGAATGTAAATTTAAATAGTGTGCCCCATTTCCCCTTTGAGGTTGGCTCTGAAAAGAGCCGTTTTTTCGGGGTTTTTTTGCAGATGCTTGACAGACACCTGTTATTTTGTATTTTTTTTTTCTTACTTTACTCCTAAAATCTTCACATAACCTTCTCCAAAGCAACCCTTACATTCCAAAACAGAATGGCATTTCCCATAAAAGATAATGAAATGCCATCTTCTTTAAAATAAACAGCGTTACTGGAATCAATATTCTCATTATTACAGAAGAACATACCAGCTCTAAGCACGAAGGCACACATGCCTCGGTTGATTACACACCTAGTATTGTTTTGCTGAGGAAAAAAAACTGAACTATTGTCCCATATTGCCCTAGGTACTAATCCAGAAAAAAATACTTTGGCATTTGGAAGGATGTTCATTACTGCTCCGAACCAAGTGTTCCAAATCTGCCAACAAAGTAGTGGCACTGACATAGCCCAAATGGAAAGCACCATAGTGCAAAACTACCACATGGGGACTGTTGATCCTGCACATATCTTCACAAACTTGTACAATTCCCTGTACATTGCACAATCAGGCAGAGTGCTCCACACCACCTCCACTCCTTTAACATCAAAATTCTTTGCAACATGCCTGCATTGAGCATACTGTTGTAAATCATGCACAAACATATCTCCAAGCACCAACACCCTGACTTTCTTCACTACACACAGTTTCTTTGAACACAAATCCACATCCTCAACATCTGATTGGCTGATCCCTACAGTCTTCTTTCCATTCTGGATTTGCTGGAAAACCCTGGATGTAGCATGCACTGTCTGCGGACCGCATAACTCTTAGACAGCCCTTCTACCATTTCCACCTCATTCTCTGTGCCATTCCCTCATTGGATACAGCTAAGCAGGTACACAGTACAGAGAACGTCCTCAGAACACCCCCATTTTGTTTATTTTCGAACATTTCAGGACACCGCGCGTGTTCTTGGAACACATTCAACTTGCGAGCGAACAATACGGTCAACGTCCACAGAACACCCCCATTTTCTTTATGTACGAACATTTCAGGACACCGCGAGTGTTCTTAGAACACTTGCAGCATGACAACGAACAATACAGACAACGTCTTCAGGACACCCCCTGTGAACATTCCAGGACCCCACGAGTCTTCTTAGAACACTTTCTACTTGACACCGAATCCATTCTGTTTATTTACGAACATTTCAGAACAGCCGTGTTGTCCGCAGAAAAATTGAACACAACAAAAGTGTCTAGCACATAAAAAAACAGAACATTGAACCTATCTCATACTCCCCCACCCTCCCCAAACACTCTTACACACCAACACACTCCACTAAATACAATTTTCGTCCGCGAATGCAAGATGGCGGGCGCCACAGAAAATCTGACGCACTTCACGCACCGCGCCATCCAATCAGCGAACACGTCGCATGTCCGCAGACAAAACGCAAGCTTCTCGGCCAATCAGGGCACTGTCCGCGGAGCGAACCGGGAAGTCCGTCCGCGGAGCGAACGGAGATATCACTAATTTTTTTGCCTTACATTTTGGTCATTTAAAAAAAAACTACTGGATGGATTTACACCAACTTTGCAAAAGCAGGCTTTCGGGACAAAGCCCCCGCTCCGGCCGCAAATTTGGTGTAAATCTGTCCAGCGGTTTGGGCTGTAGGCATGCGCAAAGTTTTTTCCCATTATGTCTATGGGAAAAACCAAAAGTTTTGGGACCCCCCCTATAACTTTGCCCCCCTGGACCAAACCTTTCCAAACTTTGCAAAGAAATTCAGAGTGGGCCATATACTTTTTTTTGCAAAGTTTGTTGAGGATTCGTCTAGAGGGAGCGAAGTTATAAGCCACCCAAAAAATGCTCTTCCTATGGAAACACCAATTTAGCCATAACGGTAGCGTCCATGTAATATATACTATTTCCCATTACTTTTGTTACTTTCGTTACTTTTTTTAAATTACCACAACCCCGTCCCCTCAGTTTGCCATTCCCCTCCGTCTACTCACGATTCGCTCAGTTAGCTCGAGGCCTTCGGTATCGTATTGTCCTCCAATCTACCACTTTTGCATTCCATCCGCAAAGCGCCTGTGGAAACCAGGTAGGGATTTCGTCAAAGAGGGATCCTGCCCACCGTCTGCATTTTCTTGCAAGTTTTCTTTTTGGCCACTCTCCACAGGAATCGTGCGATCTTCCGGCCACATGGTGGAGGATGTCTGATCGTCCGAAACACTGGAGTTCTAACAGGTCGATGGGTCTTTTATTTATTTATTTTGCATTTGTAAAGCGCCACACAGCCCAGAGGCATCGGGTCGCTGTTTCAAGAAAATGACTTAGTTACAGTGCAAGATGCAATCAACAATGAATGTTACAGAGAGATTGTGTCTACCAATAGCCTGGATAAGGAGGGTTGCCTTACATAGGTTATACAGTTGTAAAGGTGAGCACTGACAGGTGAGAAATGCATATGTCCAGTACCAGGTCCAAGTGGGGTTTATACAAACAACATGGTTTTTATTGCTTTTCGAAAGGTAAGGTGGGACTCAATGCCTCTGATCTCGGCGGGTAACAGGTTCCTGTTGCTGGCTGCGAAGACTGGGAAGCTAGCGCCACCTGCTCTGGTTCTGATGCTTTTTGGAATTGATAGTTGGTTAGTGTGGCTGGATCTGGTTGGTCTGTTTGAGGAGGGACCAAAAAATCTCTGCGCAAGGTAGCGAGGTGCTGTGTCGTGGTGACATTTGTGGGTGAGTGCCAGTGATTTGAAGAGGATCCGTTCCTTGACAGGTAGCCAGTGGACGGATTTTCTGGTGGCCGAGATGTGGTCTCTTTTAGAGATTCCAGTGGCTGCTCTGAGGGCATTGTTCTGTGCCGTTTGAAGTTTTCTGATGTTTTTGGCTGAGGTGCCTAGTAGAAGTGCATTGCAGTAGTCTAAGCGGGAACCTATGATTGCTCTGGCGATGGTGAGGGAGTTTTGCTGTGAGAGGAAGGGCCTTGCGGCAGTGATAAGTTTCGAGTGGTAGGCTGCTGCTGAGGAGATTGCATTCACCTGTCTGTCCATAGTGAGGTTAGAGTCCAGGTAGACTCCTAGGGTTTTGACTGCTTTGTAGACCGAGATGCGGCAGTTGTCAATGATGAAGGAGTCATATTGGGGCCCCATTTTATTGATTGTGGCTGGCGATCCGATGATAAGTAGTTCTGTTTTTTCGCTGTTGAGGCAGAGCCAGTTTTCGGCCATCCAGGTTTGGATGGTGGTGTAGATGGAGATAGGGGTTTTCTGGTCGGCCTCGAAGTTGCCGGTAAGAGGGATGAGGACTTGTGTATAGTCCGCGTAATTGGTGTATGTGATGCCCATTGCTTCGAGGTATTTGAATAGTGACCTTGTGAAAAGGTTGTACAATGTAGGAGATATGCAGGACCCCTGCGGGACACTGCACTTAATTAAATGTGGCTGGGCACAGGCTAGGTCGGAGAAGACTTTCATTTCTCTGCCCCTAAGGAAGGATGCTATCCAAGCGGTGGCATCTGCTGAAAAGTTGCCCACTGTAGAGAGGTGATGCCAGAGGGTGTCATGGTCGACCAAGTCAAATGCCGCTGAAGGTCCAGTAGAAGTAGGAGAGCTGGTCTGCCTACGTCTCTGAGGTCATCGATTTGGTTCTTAAGGTCCAGTAATGCGGTTTCTGTACCATGGTTTGGGCGGAAGCCAGATTGCCGGAGACCAAGCAGGTGATGAGCTTCGAGGTAGTTCTGGACTTGGAGGTATGCAGCTTTGTCCAAAATCTTAAGAAGTAAGGGAACTGTCGTGGTGGGCCTGTAGTTCCCTGGTACCTTGGGGTATAGTGTAGGTTTTTTCAGTAATGGGCGGACCCATGCTTCGTTGAGGCAGGATGGCACTTGGTTGGATTTGAACGAAGCATTGATGAAGGCTGTGAAGAATGGTACCAATGTGGGGGCGCTGTCCTTGATGAGCTGGGGCAGACACGAGTCGCCTTTGCAGGTGGAGGGTTTGATCGAGTTGAGTATGGTTAGGACTTTCTCTTCTGTCATCTCCAGGAATGAGAAGGCTGGGATTACGGATGGGGTGTTCTGGTGTAGGTCAGATAGTTGTTGCGATAAGGCTTTTTGGTGACTGATGATTTTTTTCTTGTAGAGTATTCAGCTTGTTGAGCATGGCCTCTTGGATGCCGTTACACCAATCTTTGTCTTTATTCAAGGGGTTGGAGGGAGGAGTGGGGGTCTCCAATTCTCTGAAGATTGCGAAGATTTCTCTGGATCCTGATTTAGCGTTGGCAATCCTGGTATTGAAGGAGTTGGCTTTGGCTGAGATGATGGCGGATTTGTATTGTTTGGCTATGTCTTTAAAAGCTTGTTTGGTGGTGTCATTGGGGTTTGTTTGCCAAGCTGTGAGAGACAATTGTTTTTGTGAGCGTAGTTTCAAGAGATCCTGAGTGAACCAAGAGTTCGTTTTTTTGGTGGGTTTGGCTTTCCTTTGTGTAAGGGGTGCAATGGTGTCTATGGCCTTGGTGATAATGGCGTTGAAGGTTGCTGCAAGGGTGTCCGGGTTGTTGGTAAATGGGTGTTCGATTTCAGGAACCTGAAGGTGAGGAAGTAGTCTTTCCTTGGTGAGTTGTTTGGCGCTCCTGGTGAGGGCGGGCGGCAGAATTTCATGAGAGGTGGTAGGAGTTCTGGTATAGTTGAGATTGAAGTGGATAATGGAGTGGTCCAACCAAGGAATGGGAGAGATGACAGGCCTTGATACCTGACAGTTATGTTGGGCGATCCAGTCCAGGATGCAGCCTTTGTTGTGTGTTGGTTTTAGCACTTTTTGTGTTTGAATCCAAGTGTTGTGAGGGCGTTATTGAGGGCAGCAGCATTCCTGTCAGAGGGGTCATTGAGACCAAGGTTCATGTCACCCAGGAGGATGGACATGGTGGTTTTCTTGAGGTTGTTGCTGATGGTGTGTCTTTATCAACCATCCTCTGCTACCACGTGAACCCAGAGGTCCTTAAATCAGTAACAGGTCATGCATGGATGGGATGCAGAATAATTCTTGTGCTAAATAATCAGACCGCCTCAGGAAGTTGGCAAAGTCTCATCTGATTGTTTTATTATCAATTGTCTAAAACAGGGAGTTACAACAGATATCAACAGACCTTCGCTCAAGTTCTATCCTACATTTCCGTATTAAAAACACATTTATATACTAAAAATGTATCATACTTGATGTCATACTATGTGGCAAACAAGAAAAACCTATGGGGGTTGTGGTTGGCTCAAGTAGAACATCTAAGTATACTTTCTCTATAGGGATGGGTTGATATTGGGTCTCTATAGTCAGGTGGACAACTTATGACCAGCCCTAGTGCAAGTCATCTTCAACAGTTATTAAGTACACAGTATATCATTGGCTCTCTAACTATAAGGCCCTTCGTTATATAGCCTTCTACAATTGGTTGGCACGCTTGTGCCATTCTGTCCATGGTGAGGTTAGAGTCCAGGTAGACTCCTAGGGTTTTGACTGCTTTGTAGACCGAGATGCAGCAGTTGTCAATGATGAAGGAGTCATATTGGGGCCCCATTTTATTGATTGTGGCTGGCGATCCGATGATAAGTAGTTCTGTTTTTTCGCTGTTGAGGCAGAGCCAGTTTTCAGCCATCCAGGTTTGGATGGTGGTGTAGATGGAGATAGAGGTTTTCTGGTCGGCCTCGAAGTTGCCGGTAAGAGGGATGAGGACTTGTGTATAGTCCGCGTAATTGGTGTATGTGATGCCCATTGCTTCGAGGTATTTGAATAGTGACCTTGTGAAAAGGTTGTACAATGTAGGATATATGCAGGACCCCTGCGGGACACTGCACTTAATTAAATGTGGCTGGGCGCAGGCTAGGTCGGAGAAGACTTTCATTTCTCTGCCCCTAAGGAAGGATGCTATCCAAGCGGTGGCATCTGCTGAAAAGTTGCCCGCTGTAGAGAGGTGATGCCAGAGGGTGTCATGGTCGACCAAGTCAAATGCAGCTGAAGGTCCAGTAGAAGTAGGAGAGCTGGTCTGCCTACGTCTCTGAGGTCATCGATTTGGTTCTTAAGGTCCAGTAATGCGGTTTCTGTACCATGGTTTGGGCGGAAGCCAGATTGCCGGAGACCAAGCAGGTGATGAGCTTCGAGGTAGTTCTGGACTTGGAGGTATGCAGCTTTGTCCAAAATCTTAAGAAGTAAGGGAACTGTCGTGGTGGGCCTGTAGTTCCCTGGTACCTTGGGGTATAGTGTAGGTTTTTTCAGTAATGGGCGGACCCATGCTTCGTTGAGGCAGGATGGCACTTGGTTGGATTTGAACGAAGCATTGATGAAGGCTGTGAAGAATGGTACCAATGTGGGGGCGCTGTCCTTGATGAGCTGGGCCAGACACAAGTCGCCTTTGCAGTTGGAGGGTTTGATCGAGTTGAGTATGGTTAGGACTTCCTCTTCTGTCATCTCCAGGAATGAGAAGGCTGGGATTGCGGATGGGGTGTTCTGGTGTAGGTCAGATAGTTGTTGCGATAAGGCTTTTTGGTGACTGATGATTTTTTTCTTGTGGAGTATTCATCTTGTTGAGCATGGCCTCTTGGATGCCGTTACACCAATCTTTGTCTTTATTCAAGGGGTTGGAGGGAGGAGTGGGGGTCTCCAATTCTCTGAAGATTGCTAAGATTTCTCTGGATCCTGATTTAGCGTTGGCAATCCTGGTATTGAAGGAGTTGGCTTTGACTGAGATGATGGCGGATTTGTATTGTTTGGCCATGTCTTTAAAAGCTTGTTTGGTGGTGTCATTGGGGTTTGTTTGCCAAGCTGTGAGAGACAATTGTTTTTGTGAGCGTAGTTTCAAGAGATCCTTAGTGAACCAAGAGTTCGTTTTTTGGTGGGTTTGGCTTTCTTGTGTGTAAGGGGTGCAATGGTGTCTATGGCCTTGGTGATAATGGCGTTGAAGGTTGCTGCAAGGGTATCCGGGTTGTTGGTAAATGGGTGTTCGATTTCAGGAACCTGAAGGTGAAGATGTAGTCCTTCCTTGGTGAGTTGCTTGGCGCTCCTGGTGAGGGCGGGCGGCAGAAATTCATGAGAGGTGGAAGGAGTTCTGGTATAGTTGAGATTGAAGTGGATAATGGAGTGGTCCGACCAAGGAATGGGAGAGATGATAGGCCTTGATACCTGACAGTTATGTTGGGCGATCCAGTCCAGGATGCAGCCTTTGTTGTGTGTTGGTTTTAGCACTTCTTGTGTTTGAATCCAAGTGTTGTGAGGGCGTTATTGAGGGCGGCAGCATTCCTGTCTGAGGGGTCATTGAGACCAAGGTTCATGTCACCCAGGAGGATGGACATGGTGGTTTTCTTGAGGTTGTTGCTGATGGTGTGTCTTTATCAACCATCCTCTGCTACCACGTGAACCCAGAGGTCCTTAAATCAGTAACAGGTCATGCATGGATGGGATGCAGAATAATTCTTGTGCCAAATAATCAGACCGCCTCAGGAAGTTGGCAAAGTCTCATCTGATTGTTTTATTATCAATTGTCTAAAACAGGGAGTTACAACAGACATCAACAGACCTTCGCTCAAGTTCTATCCTACATTTCCGTATTAAAAACACATTTATATACTAAAAATGTATCATACTTGATGTCATACTATGTGGCAAACAAGAAAAACCTACGGGGGTTGTGGTTGGCTCAAGTAGAACATCTAAGTACACTTTCTCTATAGGGATGGGTTGATATTGGGTCTCTATAGTCAGGTGGACAACTTATGACCAGTCCTAGTGTAAGTCATCTTCAACAGTTATTAAGTACACAGTATATCATTGGCTTTCAAAGTATAAGGCCCTTTGGTATATAGCCTTCTACAATTGGTTGGCACGCTGGTGCCATTCTGGAACATTCGGCTCAATAGCAGCACGTAAGCTGGTACCCCAGGTGTTAGTGGGTGGACATTGACCGTGTCTCCGCACCCAATTAGCTCAACATCTCTCATTGCTCATCCCTTCTGCCATTCAGATTGTCTTTGAACTTGGTCTTGCAAAGTATCCTTGCTCCTGAGAATAAAAGGGAGTATAGGCACACTCTTATCACAGTTCTGGTCTGCACGCCCAAATCCTAGTTCCATCCTTGGCTCATGTGACAGGAGACTGTATTTCGGGCCTGTTTTGCAGCATTTAATTGTCTTGAATTAATAAATGTGGCACTCATGGTGTTCTTTCATTGCACCTTAACAAGGGCTGATTCAGCAGCTCATGTTCACTGTTTTTAAGGATAGATAACCAGTTCTTGGCCGCTCCATCCTTAGACATCATGCCAGACAACTCATCCAAGTCTTTCCATGCTCTTAGCTTCATCTTGCTGCGGCACAGCTTTCCGATACTTCTTTCTTTGTGGGTCTGAGCTTATTAAATATGTGACACCAATGTCCAGCTTCTATATAAAGGCGGCACCGGCTGCAGTCTATTCACTACTTATAGCTAGCCTTTAAGATCAGTTAGTCTAGTTGAGTTGCTGCATCTGTACAGTTATAAAACAGCTTGCATTTTCTGCAGTGCTCTTCACACGTGCAGTCTTTATCCGCATATGAAAGTTTACTCAATTCCTTATTTCGTCATCAGTTTCTATACAGTCTATACATCCTCTTTTTCAACCACTCTCCTCAGTGCATTACGCTTGCTTCTTGTGATGTCACCAACTTCTCTTTCTTTTGCCTTCATATTCCTTTGGGGATCTCCTCCAAGAGATTGTCATCATTACGGGGATACATCAGATAGGGTTTTCATAATGGATACCTTTTCTCAAGGGCTCTCCGTGGACTAGGCACCATCACTGGTGTTGTGCATTTTATGATTTCTGGCTTCCAACATATAGGAAGGATGGGGGCGGGACTTCCTGAAGAAGATTTCAGCTGCTCCTCTACATTCCTCTGTAAAAAAGAATTCTAATGGCTCACAATTAAAATCAAATAGTTACTTAAAAGAACTCACTATGTTGTTGGGGACTACAATTCCCATAATCCTATGAGTACTGGGACGAGGAAGAGGGCTGAAGAGGCATGTTATAGCAGTAGTCAGGCAAATAGGTAGCAGCCCACACCTGAAGGAACCTGTGAGGTATTAAAGGCACCATCAGGTGCAGGAAATAGGAAAGAGCTGGAACTGTGGCTGCAGTGCATGGTGTAGTAGCAGAGGCAGAAAGAAGAATACACAGTGTTAGCAATCCAGGAAGAAGTGGGAGTACCAAAGGTACGCCAGAAAGTGGATGAAGCAGATTTCACCTGCTTGTTCTGAGAGGGTCCTGTTCCTCCAAACCCTGAGTTGTAGAGGCTGCTGTGAGAAACCTGTTTGTCTCACCCCCTTGGCCCCCGAGGAGCTCTCTCTCAGGTGGCCAGGGCACGGCCATCACCTTTCGATCCAGGTGCTGGGGGTGGACCAGTGTGGGAGAATCACCTGGGTTAGGGGTCTTCAGGGTGTGGGGGTGAGACATCCGATGGTGAGACATGGTATTCCCCTTTTTTTGTTTATCCAAACCATCCTTTGTTTTAGGATTCTCCAAGGTCCCAATCCCCCCCTCCTTTGTACACAAAGACTGGGCCGCGAAAGGAAGAGGGTGACTGAGAGTAACAACATTAACTTTCACACATCATACTGGCCATATCCTGCTAATCAGGTCAGGCAAAGTTAGGCACTTAACTCTAAGTGCATACACCTGATACCAATTAGCTCTGCTTATATGAAAAAAGGCACAACCCAAAGACACACTCTGAGCAAAGCAGAACACCAGAATGAGCAGGGCTCCCGGGATGAAGGCAAACTTATTGGAGCAAAGTGACGGACCCAGCGGACCCAGGGACGAGAGCAGTGAGTCGGAAAACCCCAGAGTTCCCTACTGGAGGTTGTTGCCTCCGACAGGCTGCGAGAAACATGTGGAGAAGGCCAGATCCTGCAAGTAAAAACTGCATTGTGTTTGAAGGATGCCAGTGACCCTCCCGGTTGAATGGCAGAGTTGGGGAGATGAGGCCAAGCTTCTGGCACTAACCTTGACTCGTGAATTGGAAATCATAAAGCGAAGAAGAGGCACAAACATCCCGTGAGTTGGCAAGCATCCTGAAGAACCAGTGTGCGGTAAAGTTTGAAATAGCAACATCTTATCACAATTGAAGGCTGCACGCATGTGAATGAGATACGAGGAAAGGCAGACCTGTGAATGAACTTTGAAGTGAAAGACAGCTGGGAGTTCAGCGATACTAAGTAATGGAGTGGTCTGGCGAAAGGAAGTATCCGACACGAAAATCTCTGTGAAAGGTGAATTGTTCGAAGCGAGAAAGCAACTATACAGCAAAAGTGATATAAAGATGTTTAACTCCTACAGAAGGGCAAAGTAGAAGTTGAACTGTGCATTTTGAGTCAAAGTGGTCCTGCAGTGGTCTGAAAAGTAAGCCACCCACATTCGAAAGCCTTGGATATCCGAAAGTGGTCCGGGCCGACAGACGGAGGCCCGAAGTGAAGTAAGCTTGGGGAAGGGAGCCCCCTTGCAAGTTTGTAGTGGACTTTATTGTGAGAGGTCTGAGCCCGGTACAGGGGGACCTACAATAACTGTGTGGTGAAAGGTCTGGGCCCGACAGAGGGGGACCTTTGTGAACTTTTTGGTTGCAACATTATTTTTGGAAGTTGAGAAAAGAGACTTAAACATGGAAGGCCAGACGGGCCTCGATCTATGTTCTGGGAACTGTTTATTGTGTTAGAAGCCAAGCCAGAGTGTGTCATCCTGCCTACAGGAACAGCCTTACTCTGTGAAGTCTAAAGTGGGTAGGAGACGTGGTTCATCCACATTTATTCATTTGAACACTGATGTTTCCTTTTGCATACATTTCTCCTTTTTCACTGTTTTGTACAA
The DNA here is from genome assembly GCF_040938575.1 of Ambystoma mexicanum. NCBI lineage: Eukaryota > Metazoa > Chordata > Amphibia > Caudata > Ambystomatidae > Ambystoma > Ambystoma mexicanum. The sequence goes on from NC_090928.1 coordinate 285,787,626, forward strand.
GAGATAGGTCAGGCATTAGTTTTACCACAGGCCATTTTAATTTGACATACTCCAGTAGGACTGCGTTATTGATTATTTGGTGGTCGAGAATACTCCGATCTTAGTTATAGGGCAGAGTTTCTCCAACCACAACCATTTCAATAAAGCTTTTACAAATTGTACCCATTGTTTCAGTGTCATAGTTGTGATACCATGCCTCGCTTACACTGCACAGCGGAAGGTGTGCAGGAAGGCTGCCTTTCCCCATGTGAGCCTTATTGTGAAGTTCACCATGCCAGAAGTGTGTTGGAGACCGAGGCGAGGAGCCGCTCTGAGGGCATGCGTCTCAGGAGCGAGAAGGGCTCCTTATCGAGTGGCCGGACCGCAGACACCTTCAGCGAGGAAGGATGTGGGTCCCTGTGAAGCCAGAATCAGTGGAAGTTGTGCTAGAAGCCATGGAAGTTGTGCAACCCGCGGAACAAGGATCACAGAAGCCGTTGAGTCAAACCTCACGTTCTGGTTACTTGCACGAGCACTACCAGCAACAGTATACAATTGAATCTTCACTCGTGTATTAGCAGAAGCAAGATGAAGTTGTTCATTGAACTTTTAACAATGGGACAATGAAAAATGTGCACTCACGTGTCATCGATAATTTGTCCTTTCACTCGTGTGAAGAGCAAACGCTGCAGAAAGCCATTGTTAATCTTTTTTAACATTGTAAACTGTACGAAGAAGTGGTCACATGTGCCTAATTTTATTTTTCAATGGAGAAGTGACCTTCATATTTTCGTTCATGCAAACATTAAATGCTCATAGAGGAAGACAAATCTTTAACTATTGCATCTACAGTTGAAGAGAGACCAAGCATTGCCCAAGCCAAGAGTATTCTTCTATTAAGATTGAAGCCAGGCTTTCTTAAAGCCAGAAAACAATCTAACCAAGACTGTGATGCCAATAGAAGTTTAACCTTGCCTACGATACACATGTGCAAGCATTACCTGAAGCCAAGAGAGTGGCATCAAGGCTTCTGGGTAATTGTTTTGGCTAACTGTTGGCAGAGGGATGAAGGTAAAGTTGGGGAAAGGAAACCTGCTGCTCATAAATATTATTTGAAGTTGACACAATCTATAGTGCCAAAGATTTTAAGCATCAGAGAGAAGTGGGTCATAAAAGCAAACTTAGGTTGTTGTTATGGCAGTCAGGACCAGAGCGGCAAAGAGGCTGCTCTTTTTGAAGAGAGATATTCAGAGGAAGAGTGCCTTGCCTGTCGAAGGTGTTGAAGTGCCTTTACATAAATCTTGTCAGAACTAAATCCTGTTTTGAATCACAAAGTACTGAAGCTGTGGTGGAATCACAAACTACTGCGACTATGGTGGTATATCTGGTTGTCAGTGAATGCAGAACTTCAGTGGTACAAGTGAAGTGAAGTACTATGAGACAAATGAGAATGTTCTCATGGTTAACTGTAGTAGAAGTGAAGTTGTTGAAGTAGTAGCAGCAGCACTGTGAAATCATCCTGACAAAGATATCTACTGTGAATCCTAATCCTGTAACTAATGACATAATATCTGTTAAGCCAGAACTGTGTCTCATGGACAGTTGTAAAAGTTGCATTTCTTTTGAATTGTGGCAAGTCTTCTTGGATTACTGGAAGTGGTGGCAAAGCATTGTGGCTGGGAATACCTCTGAGACTTTCTTATCTACAGAGATGTCCTTGTTTCTTTTTGTTGAACATTGGAGTTGAATTGACTTTGAATTCTGGGGAAGGGAACTCTCCCAGGTTATCGAGAGGTTATCAAGAAACATTGTTGATGTTGTTTTTGTTAAGTGTGAGGGCCAGACATCTTATATTCAATTGTTTCCCTTTAGTTTTGTTGGGCAGGGAAATTCGCAGCAGGGTAGGGTAGGGATAGTGAGGAATTTAATATCATTTATACTTTAATCAAATGGCATGTTTTGAACAATCACACTTATCTGCCTCACATTGCTGACCCCTCATACAAGGCTAGATGAGTGGGAGTAAGTAGTTTTTGAGATGGGGGAAAACATAATTCAATCTCCACTCTCGACTTCGCCAGACCTATTTGCAGGTCTTTCTCCTAACACTGTTAGTGACTCATCCTCTAGTTCTTCTACGTATTGGTCACCTCCAAGAAGACTGCAGCAATGCCCTAATTCGTCCCCAGTGTACACATCTATACCATCTCTGAATTCTGCTTCAATAACACTGGTAAAAGTATATCAGTCATTAAACAGGAAAATAAATGAGCAAGTGAGGCTGTTGACACTTTTAAACTCTAAAGTGTCATTTATTGAAGGTTTTTTAACGATAAATAACTTGCAGCTCTATAATCATGACACCTCTGAGGGGAAATGGGTAGTAAACTCCATGAGAAGGAAAAAACGCTGTTAGAAGTTGTAGATAATACACTGTAGTAAGGTCAGAGAGGGATATCAGCGAGAGAATTAAGTATGATTAATTCACTGCAGGTGCCGACTGCTTTGAACAAGCTTCAAACAAGTAAACATGCGGGACCTTCGATTCTATCCGTAGTTAATCTGATAGATGATGAGCGTGTTAAGCAGATAGAAGAACAGGACAACTTCTCTATGTTTAAACAACGAAAATGGACAAAGCAAAATGGACGAAAAGGGCAGCAGGTTAGAAAAACAAAAAAACAAAAAATCAAAAAAGTGCCAAGAAAAGCCAAAAAAAGGCTGAAGAAAATATTTATGAGCACCAACAACAAGGAGTGAAGTTGGGTTGGATAGTTTGATTATAATGATTATAAACAGCAACGTTTTGCCTAGTAGGGATGGAATGGGGAAATGTCAAAAACAGCTAGTGGACAGTTGTACAACCCAGGAGGAAAGTGGAAATGTGTCAATAAAAGAGGTGGAGAATTTATCGATCTAATTGATGAGCATGGCTGAATTATTTAAAGAAGTGCTGATGATACATTCTCCACTAGATCTAGAAAAGATACAGCTAGGTAGAACATCAAACGATTTGGATAAAGGTGAAAGAAGGCGAGTAGAAGAACAGAAGCTCTTGAATAATACATTGGAGAATGAGGAGCCCAGTTGTATACATTGTAACAAAAAGAATACTGCTAACAAAGGAGAGGGGACGACAAGATTCACAAACTCAGGAATTAAGGAGCTACATCTACTAACACAATCTACACAGAGTTGTTTGTTCTTGGAATAGTTACCCATCTCAAAAGATTTGATAATCCTAAATAGGGCTAACATTTTAAATGTATTCTATAGTGTACCTTCCCTTTGTGTAATTATTTAGATATCAACCAGGTCGAGTTCTGTAGTGAGCATGGTTTGGACAAAGTCTTACTGCATATGGCCTCTAGTTTGGTAAAGAATATTATTTTGGATGCAACTCAATATTTCCTCTCAATGGGTTATGACCTGAGAGAAGTAATAAGAAATGGTATTTTACAAATCCTAAAAAGGGAGGAGGAAAATAAAAAGTTGGAAATCTCACAGGTTCCTTGGCAATTATTGCAAATAACATGCTCAGTAGAGAACCCATCAGCAAGAATAATTAGATCTTTCACCATAGGGCATTTTATGGAAGAAATAATTGAGAATTGGGCTTGGTTGACAGGGGCTTTAGCAGAGGGCCCCGGTAAAAAGTAACGAGTAGGAAAGATAAAAGATTGAGAGGTGAAAATGGGATTGTGTAATACAAGGGCTCATCACAATTATTTCAACCATGGGAGTTAAAATGATCGTCCTGCAATATTTTAATGTTGCAGGAAGCATGGCTCATGGATTGCCCCATGATGGATGGTTGCACGGTCCTGTTAAACCAGGCGAACAAGGTTTTGAGGGGCAGACCAATGTCGGTACTTCTGGTGACACTACTTAATGGTATGGGCTTGTGTTTACTAGAATGGAAAACGGTAAACTAGTACGTTCAAGTGGCAAAATTGATTTGGGATTCTAATAAGTACGCCGGTTTAAAATCATTTGCACTAGTCAACGTGTATTGGAATACCCTGTGGGGATATTGAAAGATGTTTTTCTCGACTGTGTGGCTGAGTTTATGGACGATGGTCTGATAGACACTAGAATAACAGGAGTGATAATAGCGGGAGATTTGAATAATAAGTGTTTATTGTTTGATCAGAGCCCATATCCAAGTGAATGGTGCAAGGACGAATGGGAACTCAAGACTCATATACCTTGCAATTGACGCTGAATGGAGGGTATCAGGTAATAATATCGCCATATATATGGTCGCCGTAAATAATATCGCCGGGAAAATGTCGTGGCGATATTATTTGGGTGACCGGGGCAAAAATAAAATATATATTTTTAAATTGGGGGTTGCGGGGTGTCCCCCGCATGTTCCATGCAATAAATTCGGTACAAAAAATGGCACTTTTTCGGCGATATTTTTGCATGGCGAGATTTTTGTGGCGACATTATTACATGGAACCGAATGGAGGGAGAAACAGGGTATTTTGGAAAGAAGTAGATGTGATGAAATTGAACAACTTTATGTTATGTAAATGTATGGGTGGTAGTGAGCAAAATATTGAGCCCATTAGGGATTATGTTCAGGTTATTAATTTATTTTCCTCAGAAAAGATCAAGAAGATCAAACCGTATCATAAAAATAGACATAAATTTGACCCGATAGATCAGAAAAGAAAAAGGTATTTAGAAGCAGGAATTAGGAAGGTAAAAGAGCTTCATGAATTGCAGCATTTTGTGGAAGTAAAACAATTGAAGTTAGAATATCAATATTGGTTACAGGGATGTAAAGCAACTTTAGCGCAAGAAGATGCAGAAACAATGATGAAGATATTAGCGTTTAAGCACACTTAGGCTCTTTGGAGGCTAATTAAGTGAGTTTATGAGCCACACTTAACCAAACAGATAAATCCAATGGCAGAAGATGCCTGAATTTAACTTTTTTCAGAGGTGCTAGGTCAAATCCATACGCTAGAGATATCTAGGGAAAACTGAGGAGGCTGTGATTGATCAACAGATTTTGACCAAGAATGAATTGAGGAATTAATAAAGAAATGTAGTACTTCTCTGGCTCCCGGCCCTGATGGCATTTCTGATTATATGCTGAAAGCTCTCCCAAAGGTTTGGGCGAAAGTACTTTATACTATATTTGAACAAATAAAATAGGATAGATTGGTTCCAAATTCGTGGAAGTCCGCTATAGTTGTGCCAATATTTAAGAAGGGCGATAGGACAAATTCTAACAAACTATCATCCTATTGGCCTTCTTGAGGTGCCAGGGAAGATATTTGATTGTTAGTGTTGAAGATGCTCCAAGTGTGGCCAGAAAGTGCTTTTACGATAGATGTGCATCATGCTGGTTTTGTAAAGGGTAATAGTATTGTTTTAAATCTATTTATTTTAAATTATTTTAAGTAAAGGGCTCAGACCAAGGGGAGTAACATTTTTCTGGCTTTTATAGATTTTGAAGGGGCATTTGATAGTGTTAATAGGGGCATTCTGTGGCATAAGCTTCTTACCTGGGGTACCCTGTGGGATTGTTGGACATTATAATGCAACTAAACAGTGATACCTCACTTTAAGTAAGGATCAATCAGCAGGGGAATTTACTAAGAGTATGTCAGGGATGGCACTCTATAAAGAGTGGCACAGGACACCCAGAAAGGGTTTGGGTGGTTGTGCCAAAATAAAGTGGACAGATAAGTACACACACAGCAGAAAGGAAAGAGAACGAAGAGTAGGCAAGAGTAGCAAGGGGAAAGGTACAGAATGAATTCCCTCTTGGGGTGTATGCAGATATAGGAAAAGAGTATTCCACGAACCTTAGGAAATACTCTAGCCTTCTGCACAGTTTGCTATAACAGAGGCCCACACTGTTTGCTCATGGCTTGGAACAGCAGCTATGGGTGTCTGTAATGTAGAAACGAGACAAGGGAAGGGGCAGAGGTTGACTGATGGGAACCAACAGACAAGCCCTGTACAAAAGGGTCTACAAACAGTACAAGAGAAGATACTTACAGACAAATCCAGGGAAGGAGGTTGATAGCAAACTAGCAGAAGGAAATGAAGGGAAAGTCGTGTAACAGGATAGGATAGCAGAGGACAGTAAGGAACAAGGTTGAGAGCTCAGAGGAGCAGGAAAGCGATGAGCAAGCCCACAGGAGCAGGGCTGTAAGGTAGAGAGCCCAGAGGAAAAGGGCTTAGGGCAGCAGAGTAAAGCAGGCTGCACGGCAAGGAACCCAGAAGGGCCAGGCAGCAAGGAGTGGAGCCTGAGGGGCAGGGCCGCTGCACGTAGAAGGTTGCAGAGGACTGTAGAGGGCTGCTAGGCCGAGAACCCAGCGGAAAAAAGGTAGGTAGTATGCAGCGGAGCGTGAGAAGCTTCAAAGTAGGAAGCCCAGAGGACAAGGGCTGTAGGCAGCCGGAGTGAACAGGCTGCAGAGCAGGGAGCCCAGAGGACAAGGGCTGAGGCTGGAAAGCAGCAGAGCGTGATCAGCTGCAATGTAGAGAGCCCGGCAGGGCAAGGGCGGAGGCTGGAAGGCAGCAGAGCGTGATCGGCTGCAATGTGGAGAGCCCGGCAGGGCAAGGGCGGAGGCTGGAAGGCAGCAGAGCGTGATCGACTGCAATGGGGAGAGCCTGGCAGGGCAAGGGCGGAGGCTGGAAGGCAGCAGAGCGTGATCGGCTGCAATGTGGAGAGCCCGGCAGGGCAAGGGCGGAGGCTGGAAGGCCGCAGAGTGTGATTGGCTACAATGTGGAGAGCCCAGAGGAGCAGGACTGAGGCAGGGAGCCCAGAAGGCTAGGGCTGTAGGCAGCAGGGTGTAGCAAGCTGCAAGGCAGGGTCCAAGCAGGAGTGATGGCAAACAGCATACAAAGATCCGTAGAAAGATGCGAAAGGTGGAGGAAGGACTCTCAATGCAAGAGGCTGAGCCACTGCAGGCAGCAGCCTTTTATACTGCCTAGCCCAGCACAGAGGCAGGCTAATTGGTTGCACCTGGCTAAGCACACCTGCAGACAGTCGGCCACCTCCCTCTCTGCTCCTGAGTTGGTGGAAGCAGAGCCAATCCCTAGGGCTTCTGGGGGGTGTAGTTCCTTTGATGACCAATAGGAACAGCCAGGAATCGATGCTTATAGCCAAGTGCATTGTGGTATGCGTAGTTTGTTGGAAAAAATAATAAAGCACCAAAGTCTCGCAAATGGGAAATAAAGTCCCCAAAGTAAATATAGATTGATCCAAGAGTCTGTTGTAAATAAATGATAAACAAATAGTCCATATTGAGCGCAAATGGATGCGCCCATGGCGCAGGCATGACAGAGTATTTCCACTGAGGGTAAAAGCAGAGGTGCATTTTGGCCCCTGCTTTGTTTAACTTGTTTATTGAAGATTTGGGAAATAGTTTGTCAGAGATAAGGGTTTATCCTCCGCTTATACAAAGCCAACCCATTCAATGGTTGTTATATGCAGACGACCTAGTCCTGTTGGATCAGACACCAAAAGGGCTGCAGAGGTCGCTAAATGCCTTACAAGTGTATGCTGAGAAAAATAGCCTAAAAGTTAACACTGCTAAAACTGATGTGATGGCTTTTAAATCCTCAAGAGGTAAATTTAGGTGTGTTTACCCCTGCAGCTTGGATCAAATTCCCTTGTTGACTGTGAATACATATCATGTTCTAGGGTTTAACTTCAGTAATGATTCTAGAGATTTTGTCAATGTACAGGTACTTCGAAGGAAGACAAAAACAGTGGCTGCTCAGGGAGTTGTCTTATTGAAGAAATATGGATGATTCTTGACAGTACCTGTTATCCGCTTTTAAAAAATGAGGGTTATACTAAGTCTAACCGAAGGTGCAGAGTCCGTCTTTGATATGAAACATACTAGAGGGCATATATTTGAAAAAGGTTCTAGTCTTACGCAGAAGTACAGTCATTCAAATAATATGCTCTGAGCTAGGTCTGGTATCTTTAAGGGGTATTGTTAAATGAAAAGCGTTATCACTTTACAGAACGTTTTTAATAGGAGATCAGAAATATTGTTGTAATATATTGAGTATTAGGGCAGACTTTAAAAACTAAAGTTTATAATAAGTTTCAGAAGTGAGAACGAGAATGTTTGGATAATATGGAAGAAGCAGGGATAAATAAAGACCTCCTCTTGAATAATCTAGATGCATCGAAAAAGAAAGCTTAGTATGAGATTGGATATGTACATGAAATCAATGAATCCCATATACGCTTTGTTCGTAGAAGAAAATAAAGCCCAGAACCAGTTACCAAACTATTTGTGGAAATTCCTCAACGCTCATCATAGACAATTGTTTTTAAGATTGCTATTTGACCTATATCTCACTAAAGATGTATTGAGGAGAAGAGAAAAGCTTGAGGCAGATGCATGTGGGTGTAGATTCTGTGAAGAGGCAACCAAGATTGAGACAATGAGGCATTTGCTAGTAGCTTTGTAAAAAATGAGAAGAATTGAGGAAGCTAATGTTTGCAAAAATTGTGGACCAATACAAAGTTATAGATAAGGAGGAGTGGTGTAAGTTGCTTTTTAGTGATACATGGATATTGTTTTGTCAGTAACAAACATTTTAAAGCAAATTTCTATGTGAAGATTTGAAAAGGTAACAGTGTAGGTCCTAAAAGGATAGGCGATAGAAGTCTTTAGGTATTTTATTGATGCACAGATAAATGAAATTATTATTAGAACGTTTTTATGTGTTTGTTTTATAAGGGCATGTGATTTATTAGGATTTGATTTTCAGAATTATGATAATTGAGGCTATGTGTGTAAAATGTATACTGGTAATTATGTTAAATTATGTGTGAAAAGTTTTGTTTAAACTATGACACAATAACACAAAATATGAATCGGCAGGTACAGATAGCATATTTGACCCTTTTGCTATATAATTGGATAGGGCATTGCAGTCTATAGTACAAAAACATCCACATACCTCAGAGACACAACTCACTTGTTAGGTTGTCTAAAGGATGCTGGACAAATACCCAAGGACAGTATTCTGCTCTCTTTGGATGTGCAGAGCCTCTACACATCAGTACCAAACAATAAGGGTATAGAGGCATTGGGCCTCATTACGAGGTGGGCGGTAAGGGATTACCGGCACCGGAAAGGGCACCAGTGCCGGTAATCCCTTACAGCCCTTCTACGAGTTCCCTTTGCGGGTCCTCCTTTAACGCTGCAAAGGGACTCTGGAGCTAATAACAGTACCGCAATTTGCGGTACCATTATTAGCACCTTCCCCATTCCCATTGAGCCCTATAGGGGCTCAATGGGAATGGGGAACGGCCCTGGTGAATGGGGAATTACCGGTCCCGCCAACCTTGGAATGGACCGGTAATTGCTCCATTCACCAGGGCGGAGTCGGAACGAGTTTGGAGGCAGCCATGGCGCTAATAGTTCCATGGCTACCTCCAACCTCGTAATGAGGCCCATTGTAATGGATTTTGTTTCATGCAGAAAATGTTCAAGCCTCCACAGTTTTTTCTATCGAGCTTATGAAATTAATTCTGTTTAGCAACATTTTCAGATTTAATGACTAATTCTATTTACAGGCATCGGGTACATTGATGGGGCCAGCAATGGCCTGGGTATATGCTAATATCTTTATGTTGCACTTTGAAACACTGTATATCCTTCAACATGAATTTTGGTCCACAAAACTGTTCTTTTGGAAAAGATATATCGATGATGTATTTGTTATCTGGAGTGGAACGATGTTTGAACTACATGTTTTCAAAAAAATATCTTAACACTCTACATTCCCACATAAAATTGAGCATGGGCATAGGGACAATGCATTTGCACTTTTTATATGTTGAGATCTCATTAAGTAACAATGCTGTTGTAACAAGTATATTCGGAAAACCTCCCAATGTAAATCGCACCTTGCACTTAACCTTCTCTATAGTCAACTAGCTGGGGTACCCGGCGTTGCCCATGTCCTGTTTGAGTGGGTCCTCATGTGCTCTGGATGATGTTGCTCTTGTTGGCAAGTCATGCTTCAGATTGCTCTGGTGTCTTATATGGCCTGGAGGATGTTGCTCTTGTCCTCATGTCAGCAAGTCTTGCTTCAGTTTGCCCTGGCATCTCATTTGCCCTGGAGAAAGTTGCTCTTGTCCTCTGGTCGGCAAGTCATTCTGCTGCTTGTTGTTGTGTTGCAGAAGCTCTTGATATTGATTTTCACTTTGCATCAGATGGAGCATTTCTAAGTGATGTTCGTTTTTTGTGCGGCATGTTTCAGTCACTCAATGGCTTCAGCACATTTGAGAAAATGTCCAAGAAAGATTGATTAATTGTGCTCTCTTCTCGTGAATGAACTTAAGTAAACTGTAACCTTGCCATTTTGCATATATGGAGTGGCGTGGAAAAAAAAGTACATGTTTTTTTTAATTCCCTTTAAAAATGCTTTAATAAACACTTTTGAGCTGTATGCAGTAATAATACATTTCAAAGGAAAAACCAACACATCGAACATTTTGCTTCAGACACTTTTCAAAATGGTGCCTCTTTCTAGTACCTACTGAAGTGAATCGGGTGAGCATCAGTAAATGAGGGTGTCTATGGAGTGAATTATTTGCATCCAGACAAATTAGGAATCCATGCAAAATTTTGTAGCAGTGGGATCAACAGTATGGATTTGTATAGCCAGACTAACATACAGACACACACACACTTTCGTTTTTGGCATATACTATTTTTGCATCCAAACAGAGACTACGATCTTGTCCCAGACAAAAGAGGAATCCATGCAAAATTTGGTAGACGTGGTCTCAACGGTGTGGATTTGTATAGCAGGACAAACATACACATACATACATTCAGCTTTATTTATAAAGATTCCTCCAACTTAGAATAATAATATCAGAGGAGGACAGTTATCAGGAAGAATGCAAGTTTATGACTGAGCAATTTAGAGAAAGAGGATACCCATCACATATTATTAATGACGCTAAATCAAAAGCTACAAATAAAACACGTGATGATCTTTTGATTCCCAAAGCCAAGACAGATTCCATTCTCATTTTATACTCAATGAAATATTCAAGTCACAGTCACCACTTCTTGAAAGTAATGGAGTCTTATCCAACTTGACCCCCACCTTTTTAAACTTTTTACAAATCCTCCAATTATTGCATATAAAAGAGGTAAAAACTTGAGGGATAGCCTGATTAAGGCAGAAAAGATGACCACACCTAAACAACTACTCCTTCACAGACAAAAAAGGGTACATTCCCATGCTTAATTTGTAATAATTGCAACAACAAAGTATTAAGATTCACAGGGTTTCATCACTTCTCCCAGGCGGGAGCCCTTCCCTGTGAAGCTAGGGAGGTGAGGCCGCTAACCAATAGTCCCTCTAGGGGTGGTAGAAAGCAGGGCCTCACATGGAGTGACTCCCCTCATGGGGTTAAGCACTCCCGTTCCATGAAGGAATTCCCTAAACCATTTTCCCTTGAGACCAAGGGATCTAGGTGATCACTGTGTGTCCCACTATTTTGATTACGAAAATGCTGAATTTGAAAATTGAGCCATTCAGCGACCACATAGATTACTGTTTCCCGCTTCACCCATATATGGGTACCCGCTAACTGTTTCTCCCTACACACTTACTCTCTTTCCTGTGCCTCGACTCCCCCTCTTTCTGCAGTTCCCTTTCCCTAATGTGGGTCAGCAAAGCGGCCGCAGGGCCCTTTTTTTTCATTTCTACTTTACTGTCCCCTGTAATCCATGTATTGGAAGCGGGCGACACCCTGCAATCCCAAAACCCATATACCGTTTGAAGGGAACGGGGGACACCCCCGAGTACTCCACAACCCTTGTTCTGTATAGTGGCATTCAGTATTTTGGTTACAGCTGAATGCACAGTAAAAGTGCATTCAGCATTTTGTTTCACAGTATTTTCACGTAATACTGAACCAAGTGCCTGTCAGAAATCCCTGATAACACTATTTTTTGTTATGGTAATGTCTCTTCCATCTTTGATCCACAAATTATTGTGACCCTGACAATGAAGACCCCAAGAAACCTTTAGAGTAATAACAAGTTGCCTTACCATAGAACTGAGAAGAGTTGATCTCAAGGAGGCATAAAGATTATCTCAACAAAAGTAAAGAAGGACTTTGAATTTATGCTGGGGAGGATCCAGCCACAGGAAATAATGCTGGAGAGGATCCAGCCACAGGAAATAAAGAGCAAGAAAGAATTGGAAATAAGGAGAGCAGCTGGCTTCAAACCAGCCCAGCCTGGGAAGTTCGAACCTGGGAACGAGAAGCTGCAAGAACGCTAATCCCCAGGTGTGGTGACATCCAGAAATGTTTGGCGGAGCACTTTGATGGAAGCCAAACTCCTGACAAGTGGAAGAGTGGGAAAGAAGCCAGCGGTGGTCTGATCTTAGGTAGGTGAACCATGTGGTCCTGCAACTGCGCCAGAGCCATGTGGCCAAAGTCTGCAGAGCCGCAAGGACAAAGCGGGGTGCAGAATGAAGGAAGCGCTGAAGCAATGAGAGTCATCCCATCACCCCTGGAAGAACCAGTGACACAACCCCGACACTCTACAGGTAAGGGGAGCAGCAGGAGCACAGGTTTGGGTTTAGGGCACCTCAAGAGCTAAGACAACCTAGGGAATAATCTTCCTCATCACAGTAGTGACACCCAGAGAACCAAGAGTCAAGAGAGCCTTGGGAGTAATCTCCCTTGTCACAGTAGTGACACATAGAGAACCTATAGTGAAGAGAACATTGGGAGTAATCTCCCTCGTCACACTAGGGAGACCCAGAGAACCCTTGTGACAGTAGTGACACCCAGAGAACCAAGGGCCAAGAGAACCTCAGGAGTAATATCGCTTGTCACAGTAGTGTGAGGAAGGCATGGTCTCAGAAGGCAGACACAGACACAAATTAACAGTTTTGAAAACCTTTATTTAGCTTTAACAGGCGTTATCTGGCCCTATCTCTATAATGGGAGCTGTCGCGACCATTAAATTCAACTAAATGATGTCAAAGTCAGTCTGTCAAAATAATAAAGCTGTCCCTGTCAAACCTAATCTTGCCCTCACCTAATTCTACAATGATAATGTGTACGGGGTTAGGTCAAAACAAAAGAGTCAGTCAAATTATATCAGGATAGCAATGGAGTTAAATAACACTCCTTTCCCCAAGCATTTGTAATAAAAGTTCATTAGGAGCTTGGGTGGCTAGTTCACACAGTTCTATGAGAGACAGGTCTTCCAGGCTGCGTTTACCTAGCTCAGAATGTACACAGTTCATCAGCATACAGTTCACTCAGGGTCCCTCGCTTGCTTTATTATCAATTTCTCAAAACAGTTTTCTCAGGCTTCCCTCGCTTAATTCGGCATCAACGAAAAATAGTTCCCGATAGGGTTCCCTCCCCAACAGTCCAGTGCTGCTTCCACGCTAGGGTTCCCAACCCCAACAGCTCAACAATCCTTCAATGGTTTACTTGACAGAGACTTTCACAAATGTAGAGTATTGGCTAGCCCTGTGCGGGACCATTCTGTCAGTGAGGCTTTCATACAATTGTGCCTTTGGCACCTCTTTATTTCATAGCACAGTAACAGAGGCATTTGCAAATGCATAGTATCTTGCTCAGCCCTGTGGGGGACCACCTTGTCCCTAAGGCCGTCTACACAGTTCATGCTCCTCGTATTATATTTCACTTGGTCGTGCCCCCGGCACTGTCTTTCACAATATTCACTTCATGGGTATCAGACCCTCTTCTCAATTCTCATTGCGGGTCCCAGACCCTCTTCTTAATTCTCATTATGGTTCCCAGACCCACTTCTTAACTCCACAAATATAACAGTTCTCATTTCACTTTTGCTCGTGCGTCAAGCCCTCAGTAATTCACATTCTCAAAAGTCTCTCTTTATTCATTTAAACGTACATGCAGCCTTGCGTAACTTTGGTTCTTATCACACTCTTCAACAATGGACAGTTGAAGCTTTGGTCTTCATTGTGTCTCTCCTCATATGCTTGTCCTCGCTTTGCAACATTGTATTTCATTTGTGACTCGTGCCTTTCACAAACCAGGCTCCCTTCTGCTTGGAACTTACCGGCTGTGTTTCTCTTTACCACCTGAAGCGTGTCGAGGTCAGGGTCTTCTCTGCGGGGCTCCTTGACACTCCCAAGCCTTCTCTCATGCCCCTGGGGGAATTAGCATCTGTACCAATCTTTCTCTTTGGAGTTTGTTTCCTCGATCGACCCCCTTCAGGCTCCTTGGAGACTTGCCATGCTGTCTGCAACCTTTTTAACTCTCAGGCCCTCAGCGTTTCGGTGCTTCGTTCTCTGCGGACAGATTTAGGTGTCCATAGGCGACCGGTTTGCCCGGTTCTTGTCCTCCAACTCATGTGCCTTCTCGGCTCCAACTCATTCACTGTGTGACTCTATGCTCCACCTCTTATACTCTCGGTAGCTGTCAATGAGTTTCAGGTGTGTGTGATTATGACTGAGTGCTTGACCCTGCATGGCCTCATTACCGGGACAGGACCCTTGCATATTACTAGGGGTAATCTTCCTAATCTCAGTCTTCCTTGTCCTCGTCTCGGTAGTTGGGCTGACACAGAAATGAGGGGAATTATGGGATTTGTAGAATCCCATACAGGTAGATGGAATATGGGGTAAACAATTGTCAGGAAATTGGGGATACATGTCTTGCCTTCCGGTGTTTCTTCCCCACTCCCCAAGGACCCCCTATCCAGGTGATCCTCCCTCGCTTGCCCACCCCCAGGGTCGGGATCCAATAGCAATGGCCCTTCCCTGGCCACATGAGTAAGGGATCCCTGGGGACATCAGTGAGAATTCCCTTGGGTTTCTCAAAGTAGTGATACCCGGATAACCAAAAATCAAGCGAGCCTCAGGAGTAATCTCCCTCATCACAGTAGTAATACCCAGAGAACCAAAAGTCAAGAGAACCTCAGAAGTAATCTCCCACATCACACTAGTGATATCCAGAGAGCCAAGAGTCAAGAGAGCCTCCTGAGTAATCTCCCTCTTCACAATAGTGAAGCTCAGAGAACAAAGAGACAAGAGAGCCTCAGGAGCAATCACCCCTGTCACAGAAGTGATGCTAAGAGAACAACCAAGAGTCAAGAGAACCCCTGAGTAATCTCCCTCGTCACAGTAGTGACACCCAGAGAACCAAGAGTCAAGAGAACATCAGGAGTAATCTTCCTTGTAACAGTAGTGACACCCAGAGAAGGGAGAGTCAAGAGAGCCTCAGGAGTAATCTCCCTTGTCACACTAGTGACACCCAGAGAACCAAGAGTCAAGAGAACATCGAGAGTAATCTCACTCATCACAATAATGACACCCAGAGAACCAAGAGCCACGAGAACCTCTGGAGTAATCTCCCTCATCACAGTAGTGATACACAGAGAGCCAAGAGCCTAGAGAACCCCAGGAGTAATCTCTCTTGTCACAGTAGTGATACTTGTGGAACCTAGAGTGAAGAGAACCTTGTGAGTTATCTCCCTCATCACATTAGGGATACGCAGAGAACCAAGAGTCAAGAGAACCCCTGGAGTAATCTCTCATGTCACAGTAGTGACACCCAGAGAACCAAGAGTGAAGAGAGACTCTGCAGCCATCTCCCTCATCACAGTAGTGATACCCAGAGAATCAAGAGTCAAGAGAGCCTTGTGAGTTATCTCCCTCATCACATTAGGGATACGCAGAGAACCAAGAGTCAAGAGAACCCCTGGAGTAATCTCTCATGTCACAGTAGTGACACCCAGAGAACCAAGAGTGAAGAGAGACTCTGCAGCCATCTCCCTCATCACAGTAGTGATACCCAGAGAATCAAGAGTCAAGAGAGCCTTGTGAGTTATCTCCCTCATCACATTAGTAATACACAGAGAACCAAGAGTCAAGAGAACCCCTGGAGTAATCTCCAATGTCACAGTAGTGACACTCAGAGAACCAAGAGTCAAGAGAACATCGGGAGTAATCTTCCTTGTCACAGTAGTGATACCCAGAGAACCAAGAGCAAAGAGAACCTCTGAAGTAATCTCCCTCATCACAGTAGTGATACGCAGAGAACCAAGAGCCTAGAGACCCTCCGGAGTAATCTCCCTTGTCACAGTAGTGATACTCATGGAACCAAGAGTGAAGAGAGACGCTGCAGTCATCTTCCTCATCACAGTAATGATACCCAGAGAACCAAGAGTCAAGAGAACCTTGTGAGTTAGCTCCCTCGTCACATTAGTGATACGAAGAGAACTAGGAGTCAAGAGAGCCTCAGGAGTAATCTCCCTCATCACAGTAGTGATACCGAGAGAACCAAGAGTCAAGAGAACCCATGGAGCAATCTCCCATGTCCCAGTAGTGACACCCAGAGAACCAAGCGTCAAGAGAACATCGAGAGTAATCTTCCTTGTCACAGTAGTGACACCCACAGAACCAAGAGTCAAGAGAGCCTCGGGAGAATCTCCCTGGTCACACTAGTAACACCCAGAGAACCAAGAGTCAAGAGAACATCGGGTGTAATCTCCCTCATCACAATAATGACACCCAGAGAACCAAGAGAACCTCTGGAGTAATCTCCCTCATCACAGTAGTGATATGCATGGAACCAAGTGTGAAGAGAGCCTCTGTAGTCACCTCCCTCATCCCAGTAGTGATACCCAGAGAACCAAGAGTCAAGAGAACCTTTTGAGTTATCTCCCTCATCACATTAATGATGTGCAGAGAACTAGGAGTAAAGGGAGCCTCAGGAGTAATCTCCTTTGTCACAGTACTGATACCCCAAGAAACAAGAGCCTAGAGAACCCCAGGAGTAATCTCTCTTGTCACAGTAGTGATACTTGTGGAACCTAGAGTGAAGAGAACCTTGTGAGTTATCTCCCTCATCACATTAGGGATACGCAGAGAACCAAGAGTCAAGAGAACCCCTGGAGTAATCTCTCATGTCACAGTAGTGACACCCAGAGAACCAAGAGTGAAGAGAGACTCTGCAGCCATCTCCCTCATCACAGTAGTGATACCCAGAGAATCAAGAGTCAAGAGAGCCTTGTGAGTTATCTCCCTCATCACATTAGGGATACGCAGAGAACCAAGAGTCAAGAGAACCCCTGGAGTAATCTCTCATGTCACAGTAGTGACACCCAGAGAACCAAGAGTGAAGAGAGACTCTGCAGCCATCTCCCTCATCACAGTAGTGATACCCAGAGAATCAAGAGTCAAGAGAGCCTTGTGAGTTATCTCCCTCATCACATTAGTAATACACAGAGAACCAAGAGTCAAGAGAACCCCTGGAGTAATCTCCAATGTCACAGTAGTGACACTCAGAGAACCAAGAGTCAAGAGAACATCGGGAGTAATCTTCCTTGTCACAGTAGTGATACCCAGAGAACCAAGAGCAAAGAGAACCTCTGAAGTAATCTCCCTCATCACAGTAGTGATACGCAGAGAACCAAGAGCCTAGAGACCCTCCGGAGTAATCTCCCTTGTCACAGTAGTGATACTCATGGAACCAAGAGTGAAGAGAGACGCTGCAGTCATCTTCCTCATCACAGTAATGATACCCAGAGAACCAAGAGTCAAGAGAACCTTGTGAGTTAGCTCCCTCGTCACATTAGTGATACGAAGAGAACTAGGAGTCAAGAGAGCCTCAGGAGTAATCTCCCTCATCACAGTAGTGATACCGAGAGAACCAAGAGTCAAGAGAACCCATGGAGCAATCTCCCATGTCCCAGTAGTGACACCCAGAGAACCAAGCGTCAAGAGAACATCGAGAGTAATCTTCCTTGTCACAGTAGTGACACCCACAGAACCAAGAGTCAAGAGAGCCTCGGGAGAATCTCCCTGGTCACACTAGTAACACCCAGAGAACCAAGAGTCAAGAGAACATCGGGTGTAATCTCCCTCATCACAATAATGACACCCAGAGAACCAAGAGAACCTCTGGAGTAATCTCCCTCATCACAGTAGTGATATGCATGGAACCAAGTGTGAAGAGAGCCTCTGTAGTCACCTCCCTCATCCCAGTAGTGATACCCAGAGAACCAAGAGTCAAGAGAACCTTTTGAGTTATCTCCCTCATCACATTAATGATGTGCAGAGAACTAGGAGTAAAGGGAGCCTCAGGAGTAATCTCCTTTGTCACAGTACTGATACCCCAAGAAACAAGAGCCAAGAGAACCTCTGGAGTAATCTCTGTTGTCACAGTAGTGATACTCATGGAACCAAGAGTGAAGAGAACCTTGTGAGTTATCTCCCTCATCACATTAGGGATACGCAGAGAACCAAGAGTCAAGAGAACCCCTGGAGTAATCTCTCATGTCACAGTAGTGACACCCAGAGAACCAAGAGTGAAGAGAGACTCTGCAGCCATCTCCCTCATCACAGTAGTGATACCCAGAGAATCAAGAGTCAAGAGAGCCTTGTGAGTTATCTCCCTCATCACATTAGGGATACGCAGAGAACCAAGAGTCAAGAGAACCCCTGGAGTAATCTCTCATGTCACAGTAGTGACACCCAGAGAACCAAGAGTGAAGAGAGACTCTGCAGCCATCTCCCTCATCACAGTAGTGATACCCAGAGAATCAAGAGTCAAGAGAGCCTTGTGAGTTATCTCCCTCATCACATTAGTAATACACAGAGAACCAAGAGTCAAGAGAACCCCTGGAGTAATCTCCAATGTCACAGTAGTGACACTCAGAGAACCAAGAGTCAAGAGAACATCGGGAGTAATCTTCCTTGTCACAGTAGTGATACCCAGAGAACCAAGAGCAAAGAGAACCTATGAAGTAATCTCCCTCATCACAGTAGTGATACGCAGAGAACCAAGAGCCTAGAGACCCTCCGGAGTAATCTCCCTTGTCACAGTAGTGATACTCATGGAACCAAGAGTGAAGAGAGACGCTGCAGTCATCTTCCTCATCACAGTAATGATACCCAGAGAACCAAGAGTCAAGAGAACCTTGTGAGTTAGCTCCCTCGTCACATTAGTGATACGAAGAGAACTAGGAGTCAAGAGAGCCTCAGGAGTAATCTCCCTCATCACAGTAGTGATACCGAGAGAACCAAGAGTCAAGAGAACCCATGGAGCAATCTCCCATGTCCCAGTAGTGACACCCAGAGAACCAAGCGTCAAGAGAACATCGAGAGTAATCTTCCTTGTCACAGTAGTGACACCCACAGAACCAAGAGTCAAGAGAGCCTCGGGAGAATCTCCCTGGTCACACTAGTAACACCCAGAGAACCAAGAGTCAAGAGAACATCGGGTGTAATCTCCCTCATCACAATAATGACACCCAGAGAACCAAGAGAACCTCTGGAGTAATCTCCCTCATCACAGTAGTGATATGCATGGAACCAAGTGTGAAGAGAGCCTCTGTAGTCACCTCCCTCATCCCAGTAGTGATACCCAGAGAACCAAGAGTCAAGAGAACCTTTTGAGTTATCTCCCTCATCACATTAATGATGTGCAGAGAACTAGGAGTAAAGGGAGCCTCAGGAGTAATCTCCTTTGTCACGGTACTGATACCCCAAGAAACAAGAGCCAAGAGAACCTCTGGAGTAATCTCTGTTGTCACAGGAGTGATACTCATGGAACCAAGAGTGAAGAGAACCTTGTGAGCTATTTCCCTCATCACATTAGTGATACACAGAGAACCGAGAGTCAAGAGAACCCCTGGAGTAATCACCTTTGTCACAGTAGTGATACCCAAAGAACCAAGAGCCAAGAGAATCTCTGGAGTAATCTCCTGCATCACAGTAGTGATACGCAGAGAACCAAGAACCTAGAGAACCTCAAGAGTAATCTCCCTTGTCACAGTAGTGATACTCATGGAACCAAGAGTGAAGAGAGACTCTGCAGTAATCTCCCTCATCACAGTAGTGATATCCAGAGAACCAAGAGTCAAGAGAACCTTGTGAGTTACCCCCCTCATCACATTAGTAATAAGGAGAGAACTAGCAGTCAAGAGAGCCTCAGGAGTAATCTCCCTCATCACAGTAGTGATACCCATAGAACCAAGAGTCAAGAGAACCTTTTGAGTTATCTCCCTCATCACATTAGTGATATGCAGAGAACTAGGAGTAAAGGGAGCCTCAAGAGTAATCTCCTTTGTCACAGTAGTGATACCCCAAGAAACAAGAGCCAAGAGAACCTCTGGAGTAATCTCCCTTGTCACAGTAGTGATACTCATGGAACCAAGAGTGAAGAGAGACGCTGCAGTCATCTTCCTCATCACAGTAATGATACCCAGAGAACCAAGAGTCAAGAGAACCTTGTGAGTTAGCTCCCTCGTCACATTAGTGATACGAAGAGAACTAGGAGTCAAGAGAGCCTCAGGAGTAATCTCCCTCATCACAGTAGTGATACCGAGAGAACCAAGAGTCAAGAGAACCCCTGGAGCAATCTCCCAAGTCCCAGTAGTGACACCCAGAGAACCAAGAGTCAAGAGAACATCGAGAGTAATCTTCCTTGTCACAGTAGTGACACCCACAGAACCAAGAGTCAAGAGAGCCTCGGGAGAATCTCCCTGGTCACACTAGTGACACCCAGAGAACCAAGAGTCAAGAGAACATCGGGTGTAATCTCCCTTATCACAATAATGACACCCAGAGAACCAAGAGAACCTCTGGAGTAATCTCCCTCATCACAGTAGTGATACGCATGGAACCAAGAGTGAAGAGAGCCTCTGTAGTCACCTCCCTCATCCCAGTAGTGATACCCAGAGAACCAAGAGTCAAGAGAACCTTTTGAGTTATCTCCCTCATCACATTAATGATGTGCAGAGAACTAGGAGTAAAGGGTGCCTCAGGAGTAATCTCCTTTGTCACAGTAGTGATACCCCAAGAAACAAGAGCCAAGAGAACCTCTGGAGTAATCTCTGTTGTCACAGTAGTGATACTCATGGAACCAAGAGTGAAGAGAACCTTGTGAGTTATTTCCCTCATCACATTAGTGATACACAGAGAACTGAGAGTCAAGAGAACCCCTGGAGTAATCTCCCTTGTCACAGTAGCGATACCCAAAGAACCAAGAGCCAAGAGAATCTCTGGAGTAATCTCCTGCATCACAGTAGTGATACGCAGAGAACCAAGAACCTAGAGAACCTCAAGAGTAATCTCCCTTGTCACAGTAGTGATACTCATGGAACCAAGAGTGAAGAGAGACTCTGCAGTAATCTCCCTCATCACAGTAGTGATATCCAGAGAACCAAGAGTCAAGAGAACCTTGTGAGTTACCCCCCTCATCACATTAGTAATAAGGAGAGAACTAGCAGTCAAGAGAGCCTCAGGAGTAATCTCCCTCATCACAGTAGTGATACCCAGAGAACCAAGAGTCAAGAGAACCTTTTGAGTTATCTCCCTCATCACATTAGTGATATGCAGAGAACTAGGAGTAAAGGGAGCCTCAGGAGTAATCTCCTTTGTCACAGTAGTGATACCCCAAGAAACAAGAGCCAAGAGAACCTCTGGAGTAATCTCCCTTGTCACAGTAGTGATACTCATGGAACCAAGAGTGAAGAGAACCTTGTGAGCTATTTCCCTCATCACATTAGTGATACACAGAGAACCGAGAGTCAAGAGAACCCCTGGAGTAATCTCCCTTGTCACAGTAGTGATACCCAAAGAACAAAGAGCCAAGAGAATCTCTGGAGTAATCTCCTGCATCACAGTAGTGATACGCAGAGAACCAAGAACCTAGAGAACCTCAAGAGTAATCTCCCTTGTCACAGTAGTGATACTCATGGAACCAAGAGTGAAGAGAGACTCTGCAGTAATCTCCCTCATCACAGTAGTGATATCCAGAGAACCAAGAGTCAAGAGAACCTTGTGACTTATCCCCCTCATCACATTCGTAATAAGGAGAGAACTAGCAGTCAAGAGAGCCTCAGGAGTAATCTCCCTCATCACAGTAGTGATACCCAGAGAATCAAGAGTCAAGAGAACATCGAGAGTTATCTCTTTCGTCACAATAATGACACCAAGAGAACCAAGAGCCTAGAGAACCTCCGGAGTAATCTCCCTGGTCACAGTAGTGATACTCATGGAAACAAGAGTGAAGAGAGCCTCTGCAGTCATCTCCCTCATCACAGTAGTGATACCCAGAGAACCAAGAGTCATGGAAACAAGAGTGAAGAGAGCCTCTGCAGTCATCTCCCTCATCACATTAGTGAAACGCAGAGAACTAGGAGTAAAGGGAGCCTAAGAAGTAATCTCTTTTGTCACAGTAGTGATACCCAGAGAACCAAAAGTCAAGAGAGTCTTAGGAGTAATCTCCCTCATCACAATAGCGATACCCAGAGAACCAAGAGTCAAGAACTAAGAGTCAAGAGAGCCTCTGGAGTAATCTCCCTCATCACAGTAGTGATACCGAGAGAGCCAAGAGTCAAGAGAAACTTGGGAGTAATCTCTCTCATCACAGTAGTGATACCCAGAGAACCAAGAGTCAAGAGAACCTTTGGAGCAATCCCCCTCATCACAGTAGTGATAACCAGAGAACCAAGAGTAAAAACAGCCCCCAGAGTAATCTCCCTCATCACACTAGTGATGCCCAGAGAACCATGAGTCAACAGAGCCTCAGGAGTAATCTCCCGCATCACAGTATTGATACCAAGAGAACCAAAAGTCAAGAGAGCCTTGGGAATAATCTCACTTGTCACAGTAGTAATGCTCAGAGAAGGAAGAGTCAAGACAACCTTGGGAGTAATCTTCCTCATCACAGTAGTGACACCCAGAGAACCAAGAGTCAAAATAGTCATAAAGGTATTGTTACACTTTTTACATTCATGCGCCAAATGATCAAAGAAAAACTCCACTCAATAGGGTTATAGTTATAAAGTGGTGTATTACAGTTCCCGGCTCCGTGCAAATCTGAACAGATTTACACGGAGCCGGGAACTGTAATACAGAGGTTGGGATTGATCCCATGACTTTTTCAAATTCTCTGAAAAGCTGTGTCCAAATTACAAACCAATACCATTTGCCCTGATTTGAAAAAGACGGCTGGGTCCGTCGAAACACGTTTCATCACTATAGGGCACTTGTTCACCTACTACACCACTTTATAACTATAACCCTATTAAGTGGCGTTTTTCTTTGACCATTTGGCGCATGAATGTAAAAAGTGTAACAATACCTTCATTATTCTTTTATTAAACGGAGTTGAGGAACCATTATTACTCCGCTGTTACCAATATCATGCAACAATCATTATTTTCACAACAAGCATACGGGCGCTGAGGTCTACTCCCAAGGTGTCCATTGTGAAAAGGTTTCTCACCCTAACTTGCTTTTAATTTGGATCTGGACACTTCAGACCTTGCAGACCAGGATTAAACCAAGGCACCTATCAAGATGGCTGAGTATTTGGAAAGTAGAGAAGAGGATGCCATTAATTTATTTACCCCAAAAGGAAGTAATGCTCATGCATTTGCATCCAATCTGCCTAAACCACGAGAAGATTTACGCTATAAATTCATCAAACTTGAGAGAGCCTCACAGTGAGAAATTGATACGTATGGGCAAATCATTTCCCTTAAAAATTACATCAGAAAGGAGCAAATACCAAGGGGACTGAGAATTCAAATTTCTCCTGATTTCACACGAGACGAAGATAATGATTTGGCAGAACTTTGGGAAAAAAAACTTGAACCTAAGCTCAAAAAACATGTTAGACCTGTTGGTTGAACATGCCTCTAGAGAACACAAAAGAATCATTGAGCAAATAGATACAATCAAAAAGGAGATCACTGAGGCGAAAGCCCTACAGGTTACAAAAGAAAAAAACTACCAAAAGATGTTTGAAATATTAAAAGACTACCAGGATGAGATTAAATTAAGGAAAATGAGAAAATTCTTCCGAGATTACCGCGATTACCAGGATGACAAGGTGTATACTTTTCAAGATAAATATAAACAATTCACAAAACCACTCTCTAGAGAAAGCACTCCAAACACTTCACCAGGCAGCTCGGATGCAGATTCTGAAGGCGATCAAGATAAGGAAACAGACAAAGAAACAGACCCCACGGATAAAACGGCTACAGGACTAGGTTTTCTGAATCAAATCAGAAGATACAAAAAAGGCAATAGAACCACGTACCAAAAACAAGTACGTTTTTTACTCCCACCTCAAACGAACCAACAACAACCAGTCTCAGGTGTAGGGGGAAACGTGGGAGTGGTAGATTCAGGGAATACCGATGCCCTAAAAGATTTCAGAAGGCTAACAAGAGCTGGAGCAAAAAAAGAAAAGGAACGCGGACAGATTTGCAGGGAGTCGGGAACTGTAATACAGAGGTTGGGATTGATCCCATGACTTTTTTGAATTCGCTGAAAAGCTGTGTTCCAAACCAATACCATTTGCCCTGATTTGAAAAAGACGGCTGGGTCCGTCGAAACACGTGTCATCACTATAGGGCACTCAATCACCTAATACACCACTTTATAACTATAACCCTATTGAGTGGAGTTTTTCTTTGACCATTTGGCGTATGAATGTAAAAAGTGTAAAAATACCTTTATTACTCTTTTATTAAATGGAGTTGAGGAACCATTATTACTCCGCTGTTACCAATCTCATGCGACAATCATTATTTTCACAACAAGCATAAGGGCGCTGAGGTCTACTTTCAAAGTGTCCATTGTGAAAAGGTTCCTCACCCTAACTTGCTTTCAAGAATCAAAAGAGCCTTGGGAGTGATATCCCTTTTCACAGTAGTGGCACATAGAGAACCAATAGTCAAGAGAACGTCAGGAGTAATCTCCCTCGTCACAGTAGTGATACCCAGAGAACCAAGAGCCAAGAGAACCTCAGAAGTAATCTCCCTCATCACACTAGTGATACCCAGAGAACCAAGAGTCAAGAGAACCTTGGGATTAATCTCCCTTGTGACAGTAGGGACACCCAGAGAACCAAGGGCTAAGAGAACCTCAGAAGTAATCTCCCATGTCACAGTAGTGACACCCAGAGAACCAAGAGTCAAGAGAACATCGGGAGTAATCTTCTTTGTCACAGTAGTGACACCCAGAGAACGAAGAGTCAAAAGAGCCTCAGAAGTAATCTCCCTTGTCACACTAGTGACACCCAGAGAACCAAGAGTCAAGAGAACATCAAGAGTAATCTCCCTCATCACATAATGACACCCAGAAAACCAAGAGCCAAGAGACCCTGTGGAGTAATCTCCCTCATCACAGTGGTGATACGCAGAGAACCAAGAGCCTGGAGAACCTCAGGAGTAATCTCCCTTGTCACAGTAGTGATACTTATGGAACCAAGAGTGAAGAGACCCTCTGCAGTCATCTCCTTAATCACAGTAGTGATACCCAGAGAACCAAGAGTCAAGAGAACCTTGTGAGTTATCTCCCTCATCACATTAGTGATACACAGATAATTAGGAGTAAAGGGAGCCTCAGGAGTAATCTCTTTTGTCACAGTAGTGAAACCCAGAGAGCCAAGAGTCAAGAGCGTATTGGGAGTAATTGCCCTTGTCACATTAGTGATACTCAGAGAACCAAGAGTCAAGAGAACCTTGGGTGTAATCTCCATCATCACAGAAGTGATACCCAGAGAACCAAGCGTCAAGAGAACCTTGGGAGTAATCTCCTTCATCACAGTTGTGATACCCAGAGAACCAAGAGTCATGAGAACCTTTGGAGTAATCTCCCTCATCACAGTAGTGATAACCAGAGAACCAAGAGTAAAGAGAACCTTGGGAGTAATCTCCCTTATCACAGCAGTGATACCCAGAGAGCCAAGAGAGCCTCCCGAGTAATCCCCCTCTTCACAGTAGTGAAATTCAGAAAACAAAGAGTCAAGAGAGCCTCAGGAGTAATTTCCCTTGTCACAGTAGTGATACCCGGAGAACCAAGAGTCAAGAGAACCCCTGGAGTAATCTCCCTCGTCACAGTAGTGACACCCAGAGAATCCAGAGTCAGAAGTGCCTCCGGATTAATCTCACTTGTCACACTAGTGACACCCAGAGTACCAAGAGTCAAGAGAACATTGAGAGTAATCTGACTCATCACAATAATGACACCCAGAGAACCAAGAGCCAAGAAAACATCTGGAGTAATCTCCCTCACCACAGTAATGATACACAGAGAACAAAGAACCTAGAGAACCACAGGAGTAATCTCCCTGGTCACAGTAGTGATACTCATAGAACCAAGAGTGAAGGGAGACTCTGCAGTCATCTCCCTCACCACAGTAGTGATACCCAGAGAACCAAGAGTCAAGAGAACTTTGTGAGTTATCTCCCTCGTCACATTAGTGATACACAGAGAACTAGGAGTCAAGAGAGCCTCAGGAGTAATCTCCCTCGTCACAGTAGTGATACCCAGAGAACCAAGAGTCAAGAGAACCCCAGGAGTAATCTCCCATGTCACAGTAGTGACACCTAGAGAACCAAGAGTCAAGAGAACATCGGGAGTAATCTTCCTTGTCACAATAGTGACAGCCAGAGAACGAAGAGTCAAGAGAGCCTCGAGAGTAATCTCACTCATCACAATAATGACAACCAGAGAACCAAGAGTCAAGAGAACATTCAGAGTAATAACCCTCATCACAATAATGACACCCAGAGAACAGCGGACAGGACAAAGAACCTTGTGGCATGGTCATTTTGGAGGCCAGGCCACCCATTTGGGCCAAACGCGGGAAGTGTGGTTAACATGGCAAAAAGGGGTTCAAAACACAAAGAAACGATAGCTGCCACCAGTCCCATCCGTGACACACTTGCACATTTCATGATAAGTCCAGTGAGAGTTTCTAGGGCCATTGGAATGACTAGAGACCCAAGAGCGCGGTAATGTAAGTTACGGTGCACTCTTGTTTCATGTTGCTCAAAAGCTGCAACATGAGGAAAGGACTAAGGGAAACGAAGTCTCCCGCCACTGACTGTCTTAAGGGCATGTCAGTTTCCCGGTAAGAATGGAGCGAAAGCCCAGAGGAGTGCGGCGGAAGGCTGCGCTTCTCCGGCAAAGTCTAGATCAGGGTGTAAAACAACAGCAAAAAGTTTGGGGGTTGCCACATGGAAGGAAAATTACCTACAATCATGAAATCTTTCCTAACATACCCAGAGAGCCAAGAGTCAAGTGAGCCTCCCGAGTAATTTCCCTCTTCTCAGTAGTGAAACTCAGAGAACAAAGAGTCAAGAGAGCCTCAGGAATAATCTCTCTAGTCACAGTAGTGACACCCAGAGAACCAAGAGTCAAGAGAACATCGGGAGTAATCTTCCTTGTAACAGAAGTGACACCCAGAGTACCAAGAGTCAAAAGAACATCGAGAGTAATCTCACTCATCACAATAATGACACCCAGAGAACCAAGAGCCAAGAGAACCTCTGGAGTAATCTCCCTCATCACAGTAGTGATACACAGAGAACCAAGCGCCTGGAGAACCTCAGGAGTAATCTCCCTTGTCACAGTAGTGATACTCATGGAACCAAGAGTGAAGAGAGACTCTGCAGTCATCTCCCTCATCACAGTAGTGATACCCAGAGAACCAAGAATCAAGAGAAACTTGTGATTTATCTCCCTCGTCACATTAGTGATACACAGAGAACTAGGGGTCAAGAGAGCCTCAGGAACAATCTCCCTCGTCACAGTAGTGATACACAGAGAACCAAGAGTCAAGAGAACTTTGGGAGTAATCTCCCTCATCACAATAGTGATACCCAGAGAACCAAGAGTCAAGATAACCTTGGGAGTAATCTCCCTCATCACAGTAGTGATACCCAGAGAACCAAGAGTCAAGAGAGTCTTGGGAATAATCTCCGTCATCATAGTAGTGATATCAAGAGAACCAAGAGTCAAGAGAACCCCAGGAGTAATCTCCCATGTCACAGTAGTGACACCTAGAGAACCAAGAGTCAAGAGAATATCGGGAGTAATCTTCTTTGTCACAGTAGTGACACCCAGAGAACGAAGAGTCAAGAGAGCCTCAGGAGTAATCTCCCTTGTCACACTACTGATACCGAGAGAACCAAGAGTCAAGAGAGTCTTGGGAATAATCTCCCTCATCATAGTAGTGAGATCAAGAGAACCAAGAGTCAAGAGATCCTCTAGAGTAATCTCCCCCTTCACAGTAGTGATACCCAGAGAACTAGGAGTCAAGAGAGCCTCGGGAGCAATCTCACTCATCACAGTAGTGATATCCGGAGAACCAAGAGTCAAGAGAACCCCAGGAGTAATCTCCCATGTCACAGTAGTGACACCTAGAGAACCAAGAGTGAAGAGAATATTGAGAGTAATCTTCTTGTCACAGTAGTGACATCCAGAGAACAAAGAGTCAAGAGAGCCTCAGGAGTAATCTCCCTTGTCACACTAGTGACACACAGAGAACCAAGAGTCAAGAGAACATTGAGAGTAATATCCCTCATCACAATAATGACACCCAGAGAACAAAGAGCCAAGAGAACCTCTGGAGTAATCTCCCTCATCACAGTAGTGATATGTAGCAAACCAAGAGCCTAGAGAACCTCAGGAGTAATTTCTCTTGTCACCGTAGTGATACTCATGGAACCAAGAGTGAAGAGAGCCTTGGGAGTAATCTCCCTCATCACAGTAGTGATACCCAGAGAACCAAGAGTCAAGAGAACCTTGGGAGTAATCTCCCTCATCACAGTAGTGATACCCAGAGAACCAAGAGTCAAGAGAGTCTTGGGAATAATCTCCCTCATTATAGTAGTGATATCAAGAGAACCAAGAGTCAAGAGATCCTCTAGAGTAATCTCCCCTATCACAGTAGTGATACCCAGAGAACCAAGAGTCAAGAGAGCCTCTGGAGTAATCTCACTCATCACAGTAGTTATACCCAGAGTACCAAGAGTCAAGAGAGCCTCGGGAGTAATCTCCCTCATCAAAGTAGTGATATCCAAAGAACTGAGAGTCAAGAGTCCATGAGGAGGAATCACCCTTGTCACAGTGGTAATCCAAGTAGGATTGAAGAGGACACTAGACAGGAAGAGCTTTCTGGAGGTAATCTTCATCACGCCATAAGACAGGGAAGAATTGATGGAACTGTAAAGCAAGCATTCAGGAGTCAGGAAAATGTGAAGAGCCTTTTGAGGAATATTGCAAAAGACTATCCCAAGTGTGATGATTTGCCAGGTATCGTCACTTCTCCCCAAGGGGAAGCCCTATCCCATGAGGCTAGAGAGGTGCGGCCATAACCCAATATTCTCAATAGGCGTGGTTTTCTGTGGGAGTACCTTCTGGGGA
The DNA here is from genome assembly GCF_040938575.1 of Ambystoma mexicanum. Classification (NCBI taxonomy): domain Eukaryota; kingdom Metazoa; phylum Chordata; class Amphibia; order Caudata; family Ambystomatidae; genus Ambystoma; species Ambystoma mexicanum. The sequence continues at coordinate 285,816,819 of NC_090928.1, forward strand.
GGATCACCTGGAGTACAGCCTGTTGGCCAATGTCACACCCCCAACCTTCCGTAACCCGCCCTCCATTCCAAGCCACTTCCTTGAGAGTAGACCCATGTATTTCTGTGTGTAGAAGAAACCTCCAAAACAGAAACCACCAGGACAAAGAAGAGCACAGAAGACATGAAGATTACTGACTGTGCTAGTACTGGTTGCTTGTACTGGTTTGAGGTGGCCCGAGGATGCTTGAAGATCAACCTATCAAGAACAACAAAGGACTTTGACAATCCGCCAGGGCGGGACTGGCAACAATGTATAAAAAGTGAAGAAAGACTGAAGATTTGGTCAAGCAAACCCAGGAGAGGCAGCAAGTGTGGAAACTATCTAAAGCTGGCGTTTCAAATTGTGTCAGCTAACCGGGTATGCCCAAGAGTAGAGGACGCCAGAGAATCCCTAAGGGAGTTCTCTGTGGATCCAGCTGGAGTAGGCTGAACGCGAAGCAGGAAGAGGGAGTTCAGCAGTCCAGTAGAGCGCAGAGCCGCTGCGGTGCTGCAGAAGCAGAGGGGAAAAGCCCAAAGAGCTAGAGAGACTCACCCCAGTCTCAGGAAATCCCAATGGCATACCAAAGTCACAAAGAAGGTAACATGACATATGAGAGACAGAGAGAGGAAACAGGGTGGAAGAGAGACAGGCTTGAGCAGCTTTGCACCTGACCAGCAATAACAAGAAAAGTTCTGGAAATGGTGGACCAATCATCCATGGAGAACTTCCTTGTCGCAGTGGCAGCAACAAGCCCACTGACCACCAGAGAAGGTTCTGGGACCCCAATACAAGTGCATTGAGCATCCAAAGAGAACTTCCTCATTGCAGTGGTGGCAACAAGCCGATTAACCACCAGAGAAAGGTCTGGGTGTGAGGAATTTGACCATCCGCACGGTGGGTGTGCGCTTGCCTAAGCTTTTTTTTAGAAATTTTAAATAAAATTGAATGATGGTAGATCAACCTTTTAAAAGTGTGGGGCTAATCCGGACACATTTTCCTATGCTTACTGCACGATAATCTGGGTGGACACATCCTACAGGCAATATTAAGTTGGGATATGACAGGAGGAGCACAAGATGGTTCTCCGGAAGGGGGAGGGCCAAACCTTCACCCTCCCATGGCAAGCCTAATTAACTAAGAAAGGCTCCATGAATTTGCCTTGTCCTTTTGTTGAGCCATGTAGCTGTTGGCAGCTTTGCATTCTAATCACAAAGTAATTCAAACAGGCCCACATGGGGCCTGGTTTAAGAGGCAAACAAAGTAGACAGGAAACCCAAGCAATCGTTCCTATGCCACTGTGTAAACCTAATGCCATCTCCCACCCTCAATATTGACCATCAAGGCTGAAAGGGTGAGGCCACTGGAAGCAGAGGCCTTTTTCCTAAAGACTGAAACTCTCGCGAATACGTGGGAGCTTCAGTATTTAGAAAGCAAGGCCTCTGCTTCCAGCGGCCTCACGTTTTCTCCATAATGGTGGCGCCGGCCCATGTGCATCACTTGATGAAAGGGATGCCTCGCAGGTGCGGTGCCACCATTATGGCTGAAAGGCATTTTTTTCTGAAGCCTGAAGCTCTCGCACACGAGACGAGAGCTTCAGGCTGTAGATAAAAATGCCTTTTGTGCAGTGTGGCCAGGGCTGCCAGGGGAAATTAGTGGGCCCCGGCAGGGCCCCGCCTCAAAACGAAAATTTCGGAGCCTGCCGGGGCCCAGCCCCGGCAGGCCCCGGCCCACTTAAAGCCCTGGCTGAGCCCCTTGGCAGATCCTGTGAAGGCATCACCAGAGGCAGAAGGAAGAACTCATCATATGGACCCTGGCTGAAGGTCCAGTCTGCCTTACATTTTCTGCCAGTGAAGGAAGGCCAGGACCTCCAAGAGGGAAGCAAGATCCCTTTCCTAAACATCTCCAGGGAACAGAGGGAGATACCGAATCCAAAGGACCCTCCAGCAGCTCCAGAACTGGTACCCAGCCAGCACATAGCCTGACATGCTAGGCTCTGCAGCAAGCTTCCTATGTGGGAAGTGACAGAGAGTCTCTGAACCAAACCAAGGACAAGGCAGCTGCCTGCAACACTATCCTCAGCTTTGGGCCATCTGCCTTCAAAGACGACACAAGCCCAGTGAAGAAGCTCGGAAAAGTACATTGACAAGAATCTACTGACGTCTGCCTTAAAGGACATGTTCGGTTCGAGCCAGTCGAGCCCTTTGAGCTGCAACTGACTATACCGCTGACTCTTGTTACACCGCAGTCACTAAAGTCATCCGAGACGCCTCGACCGGTGCTTCAGAACTGCCGAGCAGCACTGAGATTATTCCTGACCCAGAGACGCCATGTTGGCCAGCCTGCAGCCGTCTGTCCAGCTTTGCTCGCCGAACTGCCTGCCGCCTGATACCCTCAGCTGTCTCCAGTCTTGAACTCGGTCACAGAGACTGCAAAGCACCCTGAAACTGACTTGACCCTGGTGAGCACCAAGAACTCCTACAGCACAAGGTACATTGTGGTTCTGTCCCTGTGGTCCTTCTCCAAAGGCCCTTGATGACATTTTACAACCCATTGCTGCCTTTGTTTTGAAACCAAGCATCCTTGAAATATTATGATTAATTATTATCCTGACTACCCTCCTGTCAGTATCCAGAGTGCATCCCTTTTCCTTCTTTGAAACTGTCTGTCCTTTGCATTCCTTTACAGGGTGGGTTGTACTTTGTAGGTGCTTCATCTGTTTGTTGTGACAAAAATAAAGTAGATATTTGTATACAACCTTGACTGGAAAGTCCATTTTATCATTGGGTAATAATTGTATTTTCGCTGTGTTGCAACTAACCAACGATCCAACCATTATAATTTGCTTGTGTTTCCAATCTGTTCACATCCATTCTGGTGTACTAGTGGTATGGGGCTGATTCATGGTTTAGAAACCTATATGCATCCGTGGACCACTTGTGCCCCGGACATTGATTTGTCGCTCTAGGACTCTGACATAAGGGTACTAAGCATCCGAGGAAGGCATCCTCATCACAGTGACAGGGTAAAGTCAACTGAAGCCCTGAGGCCCTGAGTTTTGGGACTTTGATAATTCCACAAGAAGGGGGCAAAGGAAACATCAAGTTGAGAGATATGGAAAAGAACTCTCAAACACCAGGCGAAGGGAATCGTTCTCCTGGTGAAGAAACTGAAAGCACTTTTGATACACTCAATGGATGCCAGGGGAAGGGCGTAATTCCCTCTGGCTTCGTTTGGAACTATATTGGAGTTACAGGACCAATACTAGGAGAAGGGAGTCATTATCTTGGTCTTGAAAGTTGAAGAAACTGAAAGCCCATTGATCAAGAGATGCCAGGGGAAGGGAATCATTCCCTTTGGCTTTGGTATGGCTTTGGTATGAACTATATTAGAGTGTGTGAACCAATACCAGGAGAAGGGAGTCCTTCCCTGGTTCTGAAAATTGACTGGTACAAAGGTGTGTTGGAACCACAAGGGAGTCATACCCCCCTGGCATACTTTTGCCAAAGAACATTTCTGTGAATACCAGCCAAATACCAGGAAAAGGGAATCATTCTTCTGGAGAAGGAACATTTTATTGGCTTATTCTTTAGTTGTAGCGTAAGGGATACAAGTAGGTTGTGACACAGGATGGTAGAGTTTGATTTCCATTGACATTCTGACACATCCTTTAGTATTAGCTTGAGTCAGAGAAACTCCTCTTAGAGGATAGGGGTAGTGAGGATTTCTTTTTGATAAATAAAGCTTTTTACCAACCAAAATGCCGCCTTTGTGTCAGCATCCTTCTTCAACAACCTTACACAAGACAGCCCTCAAGGCTGTGCAAGGTGGATCAGGTTAAGAGAGTGATTCTCCTGACCATACTCTCTTTGTTGAATCAGAAGCTAGGTCAAAGTATAGTTGGAAAAGAGATAAAGACTGAGCAAGCTTACCAAAGAATGGAGTCATTCTCCTTGTACTATTTTCATTTGGAAGGTAGGTGGTGGTGTTTCTTGCAGCATTCAAGCATTCCCCCTACCCCTCTTCTTCCAATCTTAAGGCATTGCATTTCCCTTTGTTTTACTGTTTTTGCTTCTCCTTTGTTGGGACCTTCCAGTATATATCGTATCAGGTCCTCTGCACTTCAGCCATCCTCTATCATTATCAGTGTTTTCATGTAACTATCCTCATGGGGAATATCTTATGTGTCATTTATTGTAGTGTAGCCTGGTTCCTCTGGAACTGCCACAAAGTCCTGGAGTTGCTCATGGCCTGGGAAGTGAGAGAGCATATGTGGCAGCCCTCCCCTGAAGCCTCACCCTCCCACACGGGTCAGCTGCTGGTACTAGATATTGTTAGTGGTGTTGGCCAAATTTGTCATACAAGCACTCACGTGTTGAAAATTGGTAATAACCCTCCATTGGAGCTGCTTCATCTCGTTTGTGATACTAGCAAGCGGTTGGGTCATTACTTTAGTAACTGCAGGAACATATGCCATATAACTTATATGTGTTCAGGTGCATAATGCATGCATAATACATTGTTGCTTTTCACAATACTAGCAGGCTAAACAATTAGAGACTGCAGAATGCAAAACAAATATAGCTACCATTTGATTTCCAGCAGTGCAATTCCCTGTGTTGCAAGAGCACGCCCATTACCTTGTGAGTAATGTGTACCTTGATACCTTGCAAAACCTACACCACTGTGTATCATCAACATTATTTCCTATTTTATTATTATTTATTTATTTCCCTCTTAAAAGCACAACGGGTGACCCTCACTACCACAAGCATCAGCTTGGTCACTTAAGTGGCACTCAAATACCTTTGGTGGAACCCAGCATCCCAGTGGTAGTTCTTTTCTCATGTCACCATCTATCTCTTTTTAGAAAAGTTGTCAAACCATAGTCATCTTCTTCTCAACGCCAAGGCCATTCTCTTTTCCCTGTCCCCTTTGTCATCTGCCTGGACACCATGCATATTTTTTTAAGACACTCCTATTGTAGCTGTGAGAATACTTCTGTTTATGAACACTTGCCACCTGTTCCAAGTCCAGGAACCTTTTATCAGATGCTGTGCAGTAGGATAATCAGTGTGTGGGAAAAACTTCCCCTCCCCTGCTAATGTCCAGCTATGCTTCATTTTGATTGGCTGCATGGTTCCTTCTGATTCATTCAGGGCACCAGGCCCTCCTTGCCCAGTCTACCCCAGCACCTTGGTCTGCCCTGACCACTCCTCCCAACCTGCTCTTGCCCTACCAAGCTCCTGTATTGCTCTCCTCTGAAAAGTGCACGGAACTACCATAAATCACCAATGCAATTATAGAGCAAATACTTCAACCCAAAAACAGACACAATAATTCACAGCCACGCACACTTTAGAAGATAATCAGCTCTTTACGGCTATTTATTCAAAGCTTACAGGTACATAGAAATAACTCGTACAACTCACATGGGCATAGATCACAGAAAACATGAAGAAGTCAAAGAAAGAAATACATCACCGTGGGCTTAGCTTAATGGAACTTCATCTCGCCAGCAGCGGCTGAAAGACCCCGATAGCAGCCAGGCCAAGAGCACAACAACCCACAGGAGTGTCGGACCGAAGCGTCCCCCCTCCGACTGAAGCCTTTGTGCTTATCCCGTCTGAACGTTGAGGGCTTCCGCATATATGCCCTCCTCAACAAGGGGTGGCAACTTCTCGAACCTTCTGGCAATGCGCTTGCGCATTGATGGGTGACTATTGGTTGCCAGCTGGGTCAACCGACAGTAACCTCAAGGAGCAAAGCACTTCTCTCTCCTAAACGCCCCGGGAAACAATTCCATAACTCATCTCAAAACCTTGGCACAGGCCGAGCAAACCCAAAACAAACTTCGCTATCAGGTACCAGCCGGCACCTGCGGATCTTAGCTTTCCCAGCGCCGTGTCCTTGGCTGGGAAGGCCTGCATTCCAAGCTCATCAGCGAATAACGTTGAAAACATGTTGTTTCGCAAAGCAAGTGTAGCTTTCCACTGAGGCATGGATAAATATCCATCATGGCTCTGAGTTCTCACAGAATGCACTGCGCACCAGCACCATGTTTTAGCTCAACCATCACAATCCACCCTTGGATATTTACTTTCCATAGCCCAGTGGCAAAAGAGGCGGTCTTTAAAACCGACAGAATATCAGATCTAAGTTGTGAATACATTGAATTCAACAACAACAAGCTATTATGATAGCTAATATAATACAAATGCAAGCAAAAGCATAACGCAGTGTACCTCCAATATCAGGAACCCATGAAAATAGAACCCTCAAACCTCTAATATGACTTTCAATGGATCGTGAATGGTCACTTAGATTGAAACAACACATCCCTTCAACTGCGTTACACCCTAAATTATGTTTCAGCAATAAGTAATCAACAGCAGCTCTGTTCTGCATTAAAACTCTTAACCACTAAACACGCTAATTTCATCAAAGATTTGTAACCTCCAGCAGCTAAACCCCAAACACCTACTAATGAAAGGGTTAATGCTAAAACCTCAGCTTCTGATATCAAATCTACATATGAATCACAGTCAGGAGAATCCCTACAGATGCAAAGGTTGACCTTTTATCTCGAGTTATCACTGAGTGTAAAGGAAACATCATTAGTCCTAATCGAGTCAAAGCACATGTTACCACATGGAAAGAGCCATCCTGTTTCGAATTCAACCATCTCTAATTATAGCTCACACACTTGGCAGCATTACTACAAATCAAAGGCCTTAATCGCACAGTTAACTTTGGTGTGCGCATTCATTTTATCTCAAAATATATTATGCTCCTGCTCGCCCAACCCTGCTGCCCAACCAATTCATGAATCATTTTCCTGGCCACATGCAATATAATCATTTTGGAAAAGGCAAAACATCAACATCTCTGGTTAACGCAATTCAGTTGGAAGGGCAAAACATTTTGTTTTTTCACACATTAATCTCAAACTGCATTTAAGAATTAGATTTCAACATGTTGGCATTAAAGTGCTGTTTCACACAGCTGTTTGTGGTGCATGATGTCACAGTCCACAACTCATTGTCCACAGTCTTTTAAACAAGAAAGGCAAAACATATCAATAAGGTCATTACAACCGTCGACTGAATCATTTGAATATACAGCATCAAATGTTTGACAATATGCCAAATCCGCACCGTGACAGTTCAGCAAAAGTTATTACTTTGTTGGACACTTCTCACAGGTTGCCGAACAAATGTTCTCATACGTCACGCACGTTAGCAGCATTGAGTGCGGTGCAGGACAGGTTCAAAGTTGACATAGCATTTCGCAGTGACTCGCTTTCTCTGAGAATGCGTCTGCTTGACTGATCAGTGTCACCCGGCAATTGCACACGTCTACCCCCAATCATGGCACGCGACTTTCTTGGTTATTTGCCTAGGCAAAATACAAACAGAAAGGTTAACATTTCATCAAAAGGTACACTATCAGTGTTATCCACATTAGGATGTCATCAAGACTTCAATATCAGCGTTGTCCACCCCTTCCTTTAACACCACCCTTCTGCATGTTACTGGGGGCTTATTTGCACTCAACCATACGGGGTGTAACCGCCTACTCACAAACTCATTTGTGCAATGCGGTCATAGTTGGTCAATGGTACCTCAGACTGATCTGTGATTTTACAAAAGCCATCTGTCTTATCACACACAGATTTTCCATTCTGTTGTACCATTGCCAGAATATAACCACTTATGTCAGTGCATTTAAAACATGTCATGTGTAGTGCAGCTCCCTGCACGTTATCTACAAAAGCAACCCACACTCTGTATTGCTTGTGGGCCGTTAATTTGTCAACAACATTTTCACTATATATCACAATCAACTTGTCCTTGTCGCGTATAAAACATACATCCCTTAATAACAACAGTACTTTTGCTTTTAGCAGCAATTCCATGGTATAGCGTGCAAACAGTCAAAATACTCTAGGGGCAATTTAGAAAATGTAAATTGTCTTTTCCCCCCAAACCCTTGCAAACTGGTTCTGCAATTTCAAATCAATACACAAAAATCGAAAATTCAAATGCCATACACTCACTTTTTTTCAAGTGAGCCTCTCACCCATTGTAAACATGGCACAGCAGGCAATTTTAGTGTGTTCCTTAAACATAATGCACCGCCAGCACATGGAATTTATAGTTGCCAAAAACAAACCCTTTAAGCTTTCAACACCGATGTTACTCTTTCTCCTAAACAAGGCTCATTCCCACGTTATCTTCAGGAATGTGAACACTTCAAAAGCATACATTATAAGAAAGGCGCATCCTCGCCTCCTTTATATTACAGCACCCCATTCGCTAACACACTGGGGCTGAATCACAAGGTTTAAACACTAGTCACAATTTGCTCATCAAATACTTGCAATTATTTCTTTCTCTGCTCTCATGCCAAAATAGAGCAAGCTTTCACTTTGTCAAGGGAAACCGCATGAAAAAATTATTTCCTAATTGAACATAAATTTTTAATTCATCATTCATTGGAGCACTGTGAACATAGACATTTTTTCTTTCTGCTCACGGCTTTTCGGCTCCCTTTTTTTTTTATTTCCAAGCAGTAAGTCAGCCACGACTGCTTTACTGACGGGGCAAGATCTCAACCACACATGCTATCGGCCGCGGCAGGCCAACACAAAAGGTGCTGTCTATTGGCTGTCTCAGAGCTGCAGTGAGACGACCAAGGAAAGGCGACAGCCTGCTCTGCACTCTCTCACACAATCGTCATTTCACAGCAAGGGAAAAGGAAAAAAAAACAAAACAGCTTAACACAGTTCAACACTCACTGCCCAATTAAAACAACCTTTCGCTCGTTCAAACAGATTATTTGGAACAGTTCATCACAAATAACTTGGCTTCAAACAGATTATTTGGAACACTTCATCACAAATATCTCTGCGTTCAGACGGATTCTTTAATATTTGGAGCAATTCATCACAAATATCCCATCCTCTCGTCGCCAAAAATGTATTGCTCTCCTCTGAAAAGTGCACGGAACTACCATAAATCACCAGTGCAATTATAGAGCAAATACTTCAACCCAAAAACAGACACAATAATTCACAGCCACGCACACTTTAGAAGATAATCAGCTCTTTACGGCTATTTATTCAAAGCTTACAGGTACATAGAAATAACTCGTACAACTCACATGGGCATAGATCACAGAAAACATAAAGAAGTCAAAGAAAGAAATACATCACCGTGGGCGTAGCTTAATGGAACTTCATCTCGCCAGCAGCGGCTGAAAGACCCCGATAACAGCCAGGCCAAGAGCACAACAACCCACAGGAGTGTCGGACCGAAGCGTCCCCCCTCCGACTGAAGTCTTTGTGCTTATCCCGTCTGACCGTTGAGGGCTTCCGCATGTATGCCCTCCTCAACAAGGGGTGGCAACTTCTCGAACCTTCTGGCAATGCGTTTGCGCATTGATGGGTGACCGTTGGTTGCCAGCTGGGTCAACCGACAGTAACCTCAAGGAGCAAAGCACTTCTCTCTCCTAAACGCCCCGGGAAACAATTCCATAACTCATCTCAAAACCTTGGCACAGGCCGAGCAAACCCAAAACAAACTTCGCTATCAGGTACCAGCCGGCACCTGCGGATCTTAGCTTTCCCAGCGCCGTGTCCTTGACTGGGAAGGCCTGCATTCCAAGCTCATCAGCGAATAACGTTGAAAACATGTTGTTTCGCAAAGCAAGTGTAGCTTTCCACTGAGGCATGGATAAATATCCATCATGGCTCTGAGTTCTCCCAGAATGCACTGCGCACCAGCGCCATGTTTTAGCTCAACCATCACAGCTCCCTCCCCCTGTATAGGCCTGTCGGGGCCTGTGCCACCATTGAGCCCATCCAGCCCTGTCCTTCCACTTCGAATGTGGATCTTAATTCACTGCACTCTCTGCATTCCACTGGTACTTGTCCACCTGGCCTCCCCTTAGCAGTTGCCTAGCCCAGGAGCCCTCACCCCTCTTTATCCCCCAACACTTGGTGTTCCCCACTCCGAACTGCACTTCCTTCGCTCCTTAGCATTAGCGCATTCCGCTCTGACCGTCACTTCTCCCCACCTCCCCACTCCCCTGCACTTCTTGTTACTGCACCTGCATGATTTGAATGACACAAGTCCTAGTAGGACTGTTTTTATTATTCTGCATCCCTGTTCCCCCCCTCTTTTCTCTTGTTGTGCCTTGAAACACCATTTTCTGTATTGGCGCATTACAAATCCCCAATAAATAAATATGATTATGGGGACACAGGGGTGGGTAGCACACAATCAGGGGGCTTTTTCTTGTGCCCCAGCTTCGTGACATCTGGACGTCAGGCCGGCTCCCACAGACCCTCTTGGCGGTAGGGCCTTCTTTCGCTGCTTGTGGGCTTGCATGCAGAGAGTCATTCGATGCACATTCTTCCCTCTGGTGTTTGTTTAAGTGTCCCTTTGCACCTGAAACGCAAAGAAATTCCGGTGAGTTTATCAAAGTGTATATACATTTTCTTATTATTACTTCCTACCATTGCCTTAATACTTGCTACTAATACTACTTTCTTTTATTTATCTACTTCTTCCATCTAATTCATATTTCACATGCTCACTACCCAATCCACATCTTCCTTCTATGTCATTATGTTATTGCTTTTTTAATTTCACTGGAGTATTAGCTGTCCCATTTTCCTTTAACCGCACTAGAGGGACAAAGAACAAAACCGAAACGACAGTAACAGAACCCCTTTCCAGTAATGGCCACTTCTGCTCCTTATTCTGGGTATATTCATGAGCTGAATTTATTTATATCCTGTAGCGACCAAATGGGGACAAAATGTCATACTAAAGTAATGGGTGGAATGTTACTCCTCTTTTGAAGAGTTATTTTTTCCCCTTCTGCGTGTGGTGCTTTGGTCTTGCTGCTGTGCTATTCCTCCATGTGATGGGCTGGCTATTTCTGCACACTGGGCCAATGTGATGGTGATACTTTTCATGTGAAGTCCAAGAGTCTTTCCCTGTGCTTTCCAACAACGATGAACTTTTCCTTCTTCTGATGATGCTTTGGTAGGACTCCATGTCTTGGTCGTGGCGTTCTAAAAATGTCCACCTTCTATATGAAGTGTTGGGTCATGACCATGACCATTACTTTCTCTTGCTGTGGTGTCCCTGCAAAACATAACTGCTGTTTTTTTGTTACCTCCCTAACCTTTCCCTACGTTAACACACCTACCCATGATGCTGAAACAAGCAAATGTATATACATGTGCATGCAGTTGTGACATATGTGTACACAAATTTGCCTACCATCTCTAGCATATACATGCGTATCCCTTCTCCAAAACCACTACCATTTTCTTCTCATTAAACATACATTTCCTACATCTGATAAAAAGGATGTCTTTGTTTTCATTAATGGCCACCTTCTAAGTACCATATTTTACCTGTGCCTCTTGCCCTATATGAAAGAGTCTCCTCATTCAAAACCCATCTACTCCTCTTTCACTTTCTACCTGTTACTCACCTGGTTCTCCTTTTCTTTCCATGGAGATCAATAGAGAATCTCCCCCACTTCTTTCACCTCCCCCAGTAGATATCTGTAATCCCTATTCTCCTTCCCTTCACTTCCACAGGTACCTACCTCCTCATGTGTTGCTCCTTCCAGTTAAATTAATATGCCACACCAATGAGGCCATATGAAAGAATTACATTTCTAAACTTTATGACACACACAGGGTCCGTTAATCATATACAAAATGTTGTGTTACTAATTCTTTTACGTTGCTTCCTTGTTGGCAGATGTATGCCCATTCCGCACATTGTGCTTCTCCTTGCAGCCCTAATTCCTAGCACTTCTCTGTTCAGTCAAAAGTCTTATTTCCGCTATTCAATCTGTTATTATGCTTATGTTGCAGGAACATTGTGTTTCATAGCCATTAGTACCCCGCGCGCTGGGAACAGAAGTGTTTCCAGCGCGTTTGCTCCCAAGAAAAGAAGAAAAAAGAAAGTAAGTGGGGTTGGGAGGGCAGAGAGAGGATAGTTTGCGGGGGAGGGGGCTGGAGGGGAAAAAAAAACGTACCTGGGTCCCCGCCAGGGGACAAAGGCAACCTCCAGGCATGGGGAGGCTCGGAGCGGGTATTGCCCCGTTTTGAGCCTCCTCATTGGCTGAGGGGCTGCTACGCCCTTCGCTGGGAACAGAGTACCCGGAACACACCGGACTCACTAACGTACATGGGAATACTGTGTGGTATGGCTTGGAAAAGAGCCAATCTACACATAGTATTCCTGGTGTACAGCGCGCGCCATGTACTAATGTCTGGTATTGTGGGGAAATCCTTATGTACCAAGGGTGTTGTCCCCTCCACTCTCTCATGGCCAAAAAGAGGAAAAACTGACGAAGCCCCCCAATCAGATACCCCTCTGTTTCCACATATGTTGTGCCGTATGCCCTATCTTGCCGCACCTCCATCTTTACCTCCTTTTACTCTGTGTTTTCCCACCTTTGTTCTTCGATCTCCCAGTGGCTCCATCCGCGAGTATCCCTTCTTATACTGTTCCTAATCCCCCTTGCTCCATTCAATTTGTGACCATTATGTGTGCTACCAGCGCAAAATATGCTTAGTACCAATGCCAAATCCTCCCTCTCTCTCTCTTCTATTTCTAGTTGGTACATGAAACTTATATCAAATACCCACTCATTTGGGATAAACGTGCCTCCAGCTATCGAATGAGTCAGCCTGCCCCTCATCACGAGCTGTCTCCATTTCCCACTTCACTCCCTCAGTATTATCCCTGTGTGAAGTCACTCTGCCCCTCCCCCCCCTTGCAGCTTATCCATCTTCCTCCTCTATGTGTGCCTTTCATCTTAATAGAAATCCTGTTAGTGATCATGATAGCCTGCCCTTTGTCCCTACCGGTCATGCTGACCACATATGTATTTCATGAGGGACTACTTCCGAGTCTAATGTCACTTCCCCAACCATAAACTGCAAACATGAACGGTGTAAAAAGGTCATGCTCTCCTAAAAGGGCTTCCCCTCACTACCGCCACACCCCCTTTCGCGCGCGCGTGTGTGTGTGTGTGTGTGTCTCTGCTAGGTAAACTGCACCTCTGAAGTTATTGGCATCTCAAACCTACACTACTAATTTTCTGCACTTCCTCTGCATACTCCCAACCTTAAACAAACATAGCCCCACCCCACCTCAGTGCATGTATTACCTACATGTTATTGTGTTTCTTGTATATACTTTCACCACCTCGCTCCCAACCAACGCCTTCATATTCACACCACAGACCGAGGTTTGTAAACCTATGCGTGGGCACAATACGCAACATCCATTTTTTTCAAGCCTTTGTGTTTGGACACCACTACAGTGGTAACAGGAGCAGTATCAATGCTCAATACATTTCATAGCACAGGATACATAGTGCAGAGCCTGTACTATATACCAGGAGAAATGGTGGAAAGAGCAAATTTGCTTATTTTTACATGGAAAGCCATGTGAGTAGTTGTAGGAATCTTAAGAGGGGGGTAAGTCACCAGTGCCCGGTGTCCTATTGAATAGAAATATTACAAGTTCAACATTTTTATTTTCAAAACTGCGAATTTGAATAGTAATATTACAGTGTAATTTACAAGGGCAGAGGGTGCCTTCCCCACCGCCTTAGGTTCACCCCTCCACCCAGGGGGCCTGGCCTCTCCACTCCATATTATTCAGGACATTGAATAGGCACGGTTATTATAATTATTGTTATTTATTGCTCGTGCAACACCCCCGTGTGCTTCAGTGCGCAACATAGAAGACAGACAATCCAAATGCGATAACTAAGGTTCCAGTAGGAAAATGACACAAGCAAGAAAGGCATACTAATCCTTAGAGTTAAAAAAAATGTTCTTTTGAGAGTCAATTGGGTATTTCATATCTGACAGTAAGTACATGGAAAGGACTGCCCAGGGAAAAGTCTATGTGGAGAAGAAAGGAGAAAGGAGCCCCACTATAATGGTGATGACACCAAGACACTCTCCAAGTGAGATTGGATGCTGATAGAGTGACCAGGGTCCTCCAAATTCCTCCTGTAGCCCCCTTAAGTGACATTGGGCCTCATTACGACCCAGGCGGTAAGTTACCGCCTGGGTCGTACCCTTACCACCATGGCGTAAACTACGTTTACGCCATGGTGGCTGGCGGATTTACCGCCCCATTCCAAGGTGAGTGGGGCGGTAAATCCCCATTTCCCATTTTACCCTTCCCCATTCCCATTTTTGCCCCATAGGGCATAATGGGAGTGGGCAAGGCGTTAATTACGCCATCGTAAATTACGGTGGCGTAATTAACAACAAGGTCCCTTAGTGCCATGGATTTTAACACCTGCTAAAAGCAGGTGTTAAAACCTCCATGGCGCTAAAGGACCTCGGAATCAGGCGTTAAGGGTCTGCGCTGTTTACGCCGCCGTAAACCCCTTAACGCCTGGGTCCTAATGAGGCCCATTCAGGAAATAGTGCAGAGCTATCCAGATGTCATTACCGATGAGCCTGGACACCTTCATAACTTCAACATTAAGAGGTGCCAGTGAGGCACAAAGGGCAACAAGTACCCATTCTTAAAATGTGCCACCTCAAGAGAATCCTGGAGGAACGTATGCTTGGTACTAGTTCATACTTAACTCTCTGAAAGGGCTGCTCGCAATCAGGATCTTTTGTCCAGTGCTTTTAGGGATACAGGGTAACTCTGCTTAATTCCTCTTTCTTGGCCAGTGCCTCCATCCATTCCTCCTTTTCCACTACTACACTCATGGTCTCCCCTAGATCTGCTACCCAGGCATCAATACACTTTCTCCTCTGAAATTCCTCCTGGACTGGACGGGATAAACAGTGATACAAATCTGCTGATTTTTGGTGGAAAAGTGGAGGATTTACCTCCAGCAACTAGCTGGAAGTGAATTGACCACTTTTCCTTCAAAGATAGGTGGATTTACCGCGCAGTTATACCACCAGCGGTAAGTCCACCAAACCTATAATTTGACGGTGCAGGAAAATGGAATTAGTGCCACTTTTTTCCTGCACTGCCAAACTTGTAATGAGGCACCATGTCTTTCTCTCAATTGACTTCACCTTGGCCACATGAAATTAGTTTTAAAAAAAGCATAGATTCTTCATTATGGCCCTCAAGTTTTACCCAGCAGATTTGCATTGCATGGATTTCCACTCTTAGTGGTAATGATTTCTAGCATCGGTTCCACTTCTGACCTAGTGATTGATAGGTCACGTGACATTGCTACAGTCAGTTAGGACACACAAAATGGCTGTCAGTACTTGTAGACTTACCATGGGCAAAATATTCAGCAATAAATGGCAGTGATTCTTCCTCTATATCCAGTGAGTTGCTCAGGATATTTGTTAGGGCTCGGTTTGGCGGGTTCGCAAAAGAGCTTCCAAAACATGTTTTTCTCTGGTTCTTGGAGCCGCTGTGTGCCCCAGGCACAGAACACCACCTCCCTCAGACCGATTCCACTCCTGGAATCGACTCCTACTCGCTGCTTTTTGGACAGGCCAGCAGTAGCATTTACACTGCTATCAATGACCCGTGGCATTGCGGCACCATGCTGTGTGTTGCTAGCCTGGAGATCAAAATACGATGGCCACTGGTACCGACCCACCTCTAATGCCAGAGGCAAACCACTGGGTATGTATTTCAACTTGTGTGGTGGGACACTTTGGCAAGCTCTGTTTGCTGATAGGCTACACAGAAGCACAGAGATGTGTCCTTGTGTTTGTGTGGATGTGGTAATGACTGGGTCCAAACACCATGTCCAAATTACTGGTATGTTCCTATGAGTTACCGCTGGGATTATTATGTCTTAAAGTTCTATTCAGAAAGCAGAAAGACACAGGGGAACTCTAACCTCTGGACCAGAGTATTATTATGCCAACAAAAACAGAAAGAATGTCCAGAGAAAATATTTAATAGCAAGGTATAGACATTTATTTTTAAATGATACAAACATTTAAGAAATAGTGAGTCAATCAAAAATTATTAAACACTTCATAAATTCGAAACACAGCAGCATTATTTGCCTAGAATAGGCTAAAACATTTCAAAATACACTTTCTATTCATAGTGCAGCATTCACACACAACTCAACAATCAGTGGCATTCATCCAAATTGCTAAAAGACAACAAAAACAAACTATAAACATATGAGGAGAGAAATGTCATAACTTCTCCTCACAAATACATTCATTATTTTCGTATTTAAAAACAACACAAAAGAAATTATTAAAGCACAATCTATCGTAAAGGCAACAGAGAAGTACAAAGATCACATCCCTTTGAGGTTTTTCTCAACCGGTTTCGACGTGGGGTGTTGATTTAAACAACGTCTCCATCAGGAGGAAAATGTAAATATACTGCAAAAAACACACAAGGACATAACTATATAATAGTGAATAAAAAAGCTGTTTAAATGCAACCTGCCTGTCCAATAAAATTAATTAGGCTAAAGAAGACCTACATTTTACAATAATCTACATGGGTGCCTAATATACAAAGGGAATTAGTATAGAGGCATCCCTACTCAACAGAGTTGAACCCCAGAGCCTAGGGTTAGTGAGGCCCGAATTAGAGCCGTGCTAATTGCAGGCAGATCGACACACCAAAGTGAAGCTGCACCACCAAAAGTTGACTAGTGCAAGAAACCAGCTCAGAACATGCTAACAGACTGACCTGGTATGTAAGAACTGCTGTGTGCAACAAATCTACTGAGTGGGGCAACCAACCAGAAAGGCTTCAAACTGTACCCCAGTTTGGCACAAGATCTAAAGGAGTCAAGGCAGAAAGTTAGAAACCATGGACACAGGGGCCCAACGTAAGATGGGTAACAATGAGTTGGACAGGGGCTCACTTTGTGGGGTCCCAACTAGAACAAAAATAGTCCAGAACGATAATTGCTTGATGGAAGCAGGCAAGGTGGAATGTAACGGGGAAGCCGAAGTAATTGGCTACGAATTCAAAGGTGCCCCGGAAGCATCACAGGACAGAACACTTCTGGTGTTGAATACATTAAGCACCAAACTGTAATGAAAAAGAAATAAATGCAATTATGAACTGAAAACTAGGACAGAAAATAATATACAAAGTCTAACATCAAGTGGAAATGCAGAAAAATTCATGCATAGAATAACCGTACCACAAAAAAGGGGGGAAGAAAATACGTGAAAAGTACTGCATTGCACCCAAAGGCTGTGAATAGGCTATGGGGGCAACGTCCTGCTTGGCGTGTATTATAAGCCAAGAAACACTAAACCTAAACTCACAGGCTTGAAAATTAGGGAGGCAACATTGCCGATAGGCGGGTGCCTGCTACACCCAAGAAAAGAGCCAGAGCTAGAACGACTCACCTCGCCAGGAAACAGGACGCAACTCGGAGAGGCCAGGTAAATTAAGCTCCGTACCGAAATGGGGACTGCCGCAAACGCCGCACATGCGCGTAAAACAGCATGCAAACAAATGATGGTTCCTGCGAAAGGCCGTGCTGTGTCTGCTTTTAATGGCCAGACGCATGCCCGAATGCCGCCAGGAGCAGCACTACGCTCTGAAAAACGTGAGTGGCGATCACATGGCCGTTAGGCTGAATGATGCAGAAAACAGCTTATTAGGCGCATGTATTTCAGCAAACAGCAAATAATAAAATGTGCATTACATATGAGTAGCGAAAGATGAGAACTGGCAGAGAACCAGTGCCTTTCCCCTGCAGAACATGGGACTGACTGCTGTTTCTGATTATTGTATGTCAGAAAAGCGCATATATAAGAATTAAACAAAATTAAATAGAGAATGGAGTGTGTGGTGTCACGTGCCCTTACGCAGAGGTTCACATGACACGGAAATAATAAAGGAATCACCGGCACTGACGTGATAACGCCATTCCGGGTTTAGGCACCGCACGAACGAGTCGTGTCTTCATTGCGCTGCGACTTTTCCCGCGCAGCGCCACCAAACAGGCCCGCCCGCGCTCACCAGCCGAGGCTGGGCAGCAGAGCAAACATCACACTGGCGACGAAGCTGCTTACGAACCCGACGCGGACCCGTGCCTCCTCCTCACGCAGAGCCGCGCACCAACGCCCGCACCGGCGCAACGCCTCTGACACAGCCCCAGGCCGCAGACGTCACGCGGCTGTGCATAACGTTGTGCACAAGTTGGTTGAAGCCCCGCAAATGCAAGACAGGGGCTCCCACACGCAGCAAGGATAAGGCCATTCAACGCCCCTCCTGCACCTCCGGGAGAAGTCTGGCGGATCAAAGCAGGTACTGCGCAGCTGAATACCTGCCAGTTGCACTGGCCCCTGCGATATTGAAGCGACACTGTTAGCACCGCCACCCAAGGCCTACGCCCCAACGCTAGGGAGAACACGCAGAGAACTGACATGTCCAGCCCAAGCACCAGCCCCGTGAGGACCGCATGAGTTCATCCTCCAGGAGGAGCCTCTCCAATGAACATCCCGACCCAACACAGACAACATTCATGCCGCCGTTCGACCCATTCACCACCGGTGCTGCCATCAGGTGGGAAATCTGGCTTCAACAATTTGAGATGCACCTCGAAGCCAGAGACATTACCATGCCGAAGAAGATGCGCACTTTCCTCCTACTCAACATCGGAGCAGCGGCCCTGCGCCTCTTCAACGCCACACCGAACCACGGTAACGCAGACAACTATGACGCAGCGAGATCAGCACTCACTAACATGTTCAAACCCGATCTCAACCCAGACTACGAACGTTTCCACTTTTGCATGGCGAGGCAGCGGGAGAAAGAGACAGTAGACAAATTTCACGCTCGCCTTCGCGAAATGGCAGTAGGCTGTGAGTTCCCGGACGAAGAATTCGCCATCCGTCTCCAGATCATCAACGGAATATCCTCTGAAAAATTGAGAAGGGCCATACTATCTGAAAGAAACATACGCCTGTCACGCATCCTCGAAATGGCGCGCCTCCGCGAGCAGACGGAAGACCAGGTAGCGATAATGGAAGCAGCAATCCAGAGACTACCACTAGACAACCCTGGACCCGCAGAGGACGTAGCAGCCATCTCCAGACGCCAGAACATTCGCACGAAGCAGGATCTGAGGCCCCACCCATCACAGGGGCGGGACAAGAGCTGTAAATGGTGCGGAGGCCCGTGGCACAAAGGCGATTCCTGTCCCGCATGGGGATCCACGTGCAGGAAATGGAATCGCCTCAACCATTTTGCCGCGGTCTGCCTGAACCCGCCCGACAAAGACTGCCCCGCGCCAGACGCAAGAACGCCGGAAAAAGTTTGCGCCCAGAGAATCTTCCCACCAACAAGCACGCAAAGGAAAAGCCAGAGCCGTCGACGAATCCCAAAGGTCCCCAGACTCGAGCGACAGCGACGACAGCGACAGCAGCACGTCCCCCGAAAGGAGAGACAAAGGAAGACGGAAAAAGGGAAGCAGACAAGTACATCGCATATATCTAATATCTGCAGTAGAACCACATCGGTCACGACAGAGGAAAAGACTGTCGTGCACCGTTCTCTCCAATGGAAACCACTAAAGGTGGTCATTGACACTGGCGCAACAGTGAACGTTATGCCAGTAGCAGCATTCAACAGACTTCACCCGAAACCCGACCTTCAACAGAAGAAAGTCAGGCTATATGCCTACGGATGTAAGAAACCCCTCCCCGTGCGAGGGTCGTTCAAGTCAAACTTTGCCCACGAGAACACCAACTGCCATGCACGCATATATGTAGTGGACACCGGCTGCGAGACGTTACTGAGCTGCAAAACGGCAGAGAAGCTGAAGCTAATACATTTTGCTTTCGGCCTCCAACACGACGAACTCAGCAACCTACTAAGACGACACAGAAAGCTATTCCAGGGCATCGGGTGCCTCAAGGGGAGAACCATCAAGCTTCATATAGACCCCACCATTGAACCGAAAGCAGTTCGACACAGACGGATCCCATTCCACCTGAGAGGCGCAGTAGAAAAGGAACTGACCAAGCTCAAAGAAGAAGGGATCATTGAGAAAACATCCGGACCGACTCCGTGGGTCTCACCCATGGTTGTAGCTCAAAAACCCAAACAGCCGAACGCAGTAAGAATATGCATAGATATGAGGCTTCCCAACGTAGCGATTGGGAGGGAACGCCATGTAACCCCCACGATAGACGAACTCATCGTAGACCTCACCGGAGCAACAGTCTTCAGTAAACTTGACCTCAGATCAGGCTATCACCAGCTAAGACTATCCAAGGAGTCAAGATACATTACCACCTTTTCGTCTCACCTCGGCCTGATGAGATACAAACGGCTCAATTTTGGAATATCTTCTACCGCAGAAGTGCTCCAACATGAAATCCGCAAGGTCATCACGGGATTAGAAGGAACCACCAACATCAGCGATGACATCCTTGTATACGCCCCAAACAAAAGTGAGCACCATCGGCGTCTAGCGGCAGTCCTGAAAAGGCTCGAAGAAGCAGGTCTGACACTCAACTCAGAGAAGTGCGAATTCAGCAGGAGTGAACTATGCTTCTTTGGCTACATATTCAGCGCGGAAGGCGAAACCCCCGACCCGTCGAAAGTGCGAGACATAAAGGACTCCAAAGCACCACAATCAGCCTCCGAAGTGAGAAGCTTCATGGGGATGGCAACCTACTGTGCACGCTTCATCCCCGACCTCGCAAGCATTGCGAGCCCGCTCAGGGAGATGACAAAGAAAGACCAGAAGTGGGAGTGGACCGCAGCTCATCAACAAGCATTTCAACAAATCAAGGACAGTCTATCTGCCTCCACCACCATGGCCTTCTTCAACATAGAAAGGCAGACTGAACTCCTCGTTGATGCCAGCCCAGTTGGCCTAGGGGCGGTGTTAACCCAAACGGATAACGAAGGCAAAGTGTTCCCCATCGTATTTGCCAGCAGAGCACTCACAAAACCCGAACAGAACTAAGCACACATAGAGAAGGAGGCCCTAGCCATCTTGTGGGGATGCCGCCATTTCAAAGTGTACTTGCTAGGCAAGCAGGCGAAAGTCTTCACAGATCATAAACCCTTGATCCCAATCTTCCGAGGCTCTGCCCCCCACCCGCCTGCACGCATAGAAAAATGGATGCTGCAGCTACAGCCGTACAACATCGAGGTGGAGTATCGCCCAGGATCGGACAACCCGGCAGACTACCTGTCCCGCCACCCGAGGCCAGCTACCGACAGCGAACAACACCACGCGAAGGAGACCGATGAGCATGTCTGTCACGTAGTTGCCTGCGCAAGACCGCGAGCCCTGACACTGCAGGAAGTGGTGCGCGAGACAGAGGAGGACACCGTCCTACAGCACACGGCCGCAGCTATCCATTCCGGGAATTGGAAAAACTATCTCATGTCAATAGCCCAACGCACAACATTGGCACAGACCAAACTCAGAGCGCTGTTCGGGATCAGACACGAACTCTCAATAGCCCCGGAAGGGGTGCTGTTAAAGGGGCACCGAATCATACTACCAGAGTCTCTGGAGGAAAGAGCTCTCAAGTTAGCTCACAGTGGGCACCAAGGAATCGTAAAGTCAACAGCATACCTCAAGTCTAGGATGTGGATGCCGAACATGCAGCAAAGAGTAGTGGAGTTGGTAGAATCCTGCGCAGCCTGCCAAGCATCCAGGAGGCCCGAAAACCCTGAACCGATCAGCAGTGTCCCGAGGAGCTGCACACGCTGGGACGCAGTCAGCATGGACCACTGCACCATTGCCGGCGAAGGTTACCTACTCGTGATAATCGACGAGTTTAGCAGATATCCGGAAGTAGAGCACTTAGCCTCTACCAACGCCAAAACTACTATCCTCGCGCTGGAGAAGATATTCGCTACTCATGGGATTCCGAGGAAAGTAAAAAGCGACAACGGGCCTTCTTTCACCAGTCAGGAGCTACGTGAATACTTTAAAGAAGTGAACGTCAAACACCAGCGGATCACCCCGAGATGGCCCCAAGCAAATGGAGATGCTGAGCGATTCATGGGGTCGCTCAACAAAGTTATCAGAATTGCCAAAGAACAAGGGCACCCGTGGCTGAAGACAGTATATCGGTTTTTGAGAATACACAGACAAACCCCGCACTCAGCCACCGGGATCAGCCCCGCCACCCTCATGTTCGGGGTACCCATACAAGCGGAACTTCCCATGCACCCCCACTGGACAGCCCCAGAACCTGACATCCCAGCAATAGACGCCAGACGGCTAAGGCGAAACGAACAAGAGAGCATCGCCAGGCGAGCCTGCCACCGAGAACTGACCCCAGGAGACACCGTCATTGTCAAGAACCGTGCACCGCCCAAGAAAATGTCCCTCAACTTCGAAGTGCGACCATGGACAGTCAGTACAACCAACCATAGCATGGTCACCGCCACCCGAGGGAGAGAGACCGTGACAAGAAATGTGTCACACTTCAGGAAAGTACCCCCAGAAATGTGGGAAGAACCGTCAACGCCCCCGAGAAGGGACGAAGGAGAAACGCTGCATACACCTCAAGGACCGACACCACCGGGTGGCCTGGACACACCAGGAGATCCAGGCAGATCACACCGGCCAGAGGAGAGAACCGAAGCGGAAGCCACCAAGGAAGACATACCCAAGGAAAGAAGCACCCGCTACCGTCTGAGAGAGAAACCCAAACCGTCGTGCCGCCTCCAGGGGTATGTAGTAGACACCCACGCCAAGATGAACCCTGAAAGCAGTGAATGAAAGCAGGTGCATTACGATGTGTATTACTTTGTAGGTCATATCAGTTTACAATAGTTGTTGTTAATTACCGTAGAAATACCTCCAAGTTGGGGAGGAATGTGGTGTCACGTGCCCTTACGCAGAGGGTCACGTGACACGGAAATAATAAAGGAATCACCGGAACTGACGTGATAACGCCAGTCTGGGTTTAGGCACCGCACGAATGAGTCGTGTCTTCATTGCGCTGCGACTTTTCCCGCGCA
Organism: Ambystoma mexicanum; assembly: GCF_040938575.1. Taxonomy (NCBI): domain Eukaryota; kingdom Metazoa; phylum Chordata; class Amphibia; order Caudata; family Ambystomatidae; genus Ambystoma; species Ambystoma mexicanum. The sequence continues at coordinate 285,839,825 of NC_090928.1, forward strand.
GCGCCACCAAACAGGCCCGCCCGCGCTCACCAGCCGAGGCGAACAGAAGCTGAAGTGCTAAGGGCGAGCCTGAACCGGCATGAATGCTAGTAATATCAGAGATGCCACCCAAAAGCAGGGCACGAAATGTGATATAGTGGCTTCCAAAGAGCATCCGAAAGACCTACCCGCTAGCTGGTATTGAAATCCAACGATTCCAGCGTTTTGAGGCCTTTATGGAGTGTTTTTAGGTTAAAAATCCACATTTGATACTTGTAAGCCAATTTGTTAGCTGCTTGAACTAGCCCATTTGCAAAAACTTTTTCAATGCAAAACCATGTTAATGATTCTGCATTGTGACCCATTTGGACACAGTGCGACACTAAAGGTGCTGAGAGTGTACTCGTTCTGATCTTGGAGCAATGTTCATTAATTCGAAGGTGAACCTCTCTAGAGGTTTTGCCTACATAAAGTAGTTGACATGGACATTGGATAGCGTACACTAAATTCTTACTTCTGCAAGTGGTGAATGTACGTAATTCCCAAGTTCTACCATCATTGGAAAAATCTGTAATTATTTTGGAGAATTTACAAGCTACAAATGAGGTGCATGGGTAATGGCCTTTAACTTGGTTGAGATTGATATCTCTAACCTGATTAGTCTATAAAGGTAATCTGGTGGCACGAGTGATTTTCTGCCCCAAGCTTTTGCTTTTTTTGAAAGCAAAAATGGTTTCTGTAGCTTGAGGTCAGTGGAATTCAGAATCCTCCAATTCTTCAAAATGATAGCTTTGATTGTCTCACTGTGTTGGCAAAAAGTGGATGCACAAACCAGCTGTTCTTTCTCTCCATTTTTAGGTTTGGGAGTCAGTAAGGCATCCCGATTGATCTAACGCACCCTTTTTATAGAGTGTTTATTCAGTTTCCAGGGGTACCCTCGATGTATGAGTTTGGCTTGTAAGACATCCGGATGTGTATTAAATTACGTGATGCTGGAACACTTGCGGCGTAACCGTAAAAGATCCTGTATGAGAGATTACGCAAAAGGCTTTTCGGGTGTTGGCTTTCGAACTGCAGGGTGGTATTCCTTTCCGTCGGTTTTCTGTCAGAGCTCAGTCTGCAGGAAACCATCTTCATTGTAGATTGATAAGTCAAGGAAAGCAATCCGAGAGGTTGAGTGTTCAAATGTGAATTTTATAATAACATCAACCTGATTGAGCCAAACCACAAAGCATTCCAATGTTTCAGAATCACCTTCCCGAGACAATCAGTCGACCTGGAGGATTCAATGTATCTTTATGAATCTTTACTGGACAACACCCCTTCTTCTAAGGCACTCTCAGTAACAGTAAGAATTTTCTTCTTGATCAGAGATGTAGGATCGCACTTGACTTCCCGATAGTCGCCAGGGATGCTAAGAAGTCTAATGACCTCCTGATCATATAGTGCAGCATCCCATACCACTATACTCCCACCTTTATCAGCTGTCTTGATAACGATGGAAGGGTCTTGTGAAAGGGATTCGATTTACCTAATGCCTTAAGCACCATTTTTTCAAAGACAAGAACTTCTGGTGGAAGCTCTGCGGAATTTGAAGTTAAAGAAGAAGATTTAGCCAGCCCTGATTTATTTAATTCAGAAATATTCTCTTTTTCAGCGAATAAAACTCTTAACCTAACCTTTCTCAGAAATTGCTGGACCTCACTAGTAAGGTACATAGCACTTGGAGTCTGTGTAGGAACAAATGATAAGCCTCGCTTCAGTATGGCCAATTCGGGTTCAGAGAGTGTCCCCAATGACAGGTTGAAAATAGGTAACACCGTACAACCGGTTGCGTGTTTGAAAATCTCGGTGTCCTTGGCCTTGTGGGGGGGGGCATTCTGCACCTGAATATATGGTTGCCTGTGAGGGCCTCTGCCCTGCTGGAAATTCCTGCGGCCTCTGTGGCCACCCCTTCCTCAAAAAGGGTGATTCCCTGAATTCAATTCAAATTGGTTGGATCTTCATTACCTGAAGAACTGGAGGATGTGTCAGAGAAGGTGACACCTCGCCTTCTGCTCATACCAACATTCTGGTTGCCATGTTGTTTCCAGAACATTTGGAAGTTGAGGACATCTGCCAAATATGGGTACACAACTTCTTTTTTGAACATGGAGATATCTTTTTTTAGATTATTAGTCTTTTTTTCTACAGTGATATTTTTGAATTTTTGAAAGGATTTCTCAACTTGTTCAAGTTTCTGTTTGGCTTCAGAGATAAGAGAATTTAACAGAAAAAAACGTGTATTCCGTATCATCCAAGAATAAACACGGAATGATTTTAACCTGTAAACTTTGTGGGATGATGCTAGATTTAAGATATTCTTTTGGGACATGTCGATGCATTTCAGTGCAAAACTGCTTTTTTTTAAGCCTAAGGACAGCATCGCCAGAAATATTGTTCTCTTGGTTAGATAATTGCAAATTTTCAAAAAAAGAGGGTCCCTCCATCAACTTAGCTAGTTGAGCTTCTGTAAAGGAAATAGTGTCAGATTCAGCCATGGTGTGTCTGACCCACAACACTCGGGAAGTCACAGTTCAAGCTCTGGGAGAACAACTCTGGAAAAATAAATGAAAAGGAAACTAGATCCCAAAAAGAGAGGGATACCAGCTACTTGTGGAACAGGATAACCTGCACAGTCGTGGGCTGAAATAGTACAGAAAGCAGAAAGACGCAGGGGAACTCTAACCTCTGGACCAAAGTATTATTATGTCAACAAAAACAGGAAGAATGTCCAGAGAAAATATTTAATAGCAAGGTATCCAAATTTATTTTTAAAACCCATATGGGTGGAATTCCCAACAACTTGGTCCCTGGCAAGCCTGGTTTAACGGCTCTGAATTAAGTAAGGGCTGTTAAGGATGGGTGTAGTTAGTCCCATTCTGTAGACTTCTCTCTTTTTACATGGACGCTTATGGCTGTAGCCAATAATCTGTCTCCCCTTAAGCTCTACACTCTTCGTCGAGCCCCTTCTGAGCCATGATTTACTGGTGATTTGAGGTCTCACTGGCTCAAATGTAGGCAGGCTGAGCGAAAATGGAGGCAGACATATTGTGAAGCTGATAGATGGCTACTGCAAAAGGAAACTAATTGCTATCATAAAGCCATCCGAGAGGCTAAATGTTGTTTCGACATGTCTAAGATCCAGATAGCAATTAATCAGCCGAAGGAACTCTCTAGCCTGGTTCACACACTTTCATTACCCCCCAATCTCCAGTCTAGTGTTATTACTTCTCAGCTTTAATATGACTCTGTGTCCAAGTTTTTCTTTCAGAAAGCGGTAGGTATTAGAGTCAAAATGTCCTCATCTGGCCTTAGATCAGTGAGTAGCCCCCTCCGGGTGTGCTAAATGGACCTACGCCGATGTGGTCAGCCTTTCCCATTTTTGGCCTTACCGAGATAGTGGGGGTGTTAGGGAGAATTTTCAAGAATGTGTTAATTTTCCTTACCTTTTGAGACCCCCAGCAACTTTGCTGGATTTCTAGGATTTAAATTTTCACCTGGAAAGAGTGTGAGCCTTTTTTCCCACTCTTTCATGTATTTTGATGTGTGCTTTACTTTTGTGTTCTTTGGATATGGAGTTTTAAAACAACTCCATAGGAATCATCTGTTTCTTGTGTGTCACACAGCACCTTCAGTGCAGTGGCACAGGGATGTCTTTACCGATTTCCCAAGGTTTAAATACCTTCTCTGGGACTGACTACCATCTCCCAGAGCATGTTAAGTTAAATTGACTTTACTAGTCCTTTTAAATTTTTAGACCCAGCACACACTATCTTCCTATAGAGTGCTGGAGGGGTTGCCTAGCATCCCCCGAGTCTAAACGCTCATGTAATAGTCAAATGCTATCCTTTACCTCTTAAAATGGCTGGTGGCAGTAGTTTAGAACAAACTACCATGATTTTTCCCGACCGCCAACACCGGTTGCTAAACATCGGGTTAGTCATGTTTTTCAATATGGCGCCCAAGACCTATCTGTAAAAACAGACTCCGGTCCACTTTCTTCACCGTTTCTTTTAGGAAAGGTCCTTTTTGTGTTTAACTCTGCGCGCCAAACCAGGTTTGGCCCCTTTGTTCTTTGGCCTTCCTCTAGTGCCTGAGTGTCTGGGGTGGACAGGATGTGAGGGAGGTGCCTGAAACTCCCCGTGCTTAGTCTCCTAGGAGACCTGAATGCACTCTGGCGTGATTGGCCGGCTGGCTGTACGGCAAGGACAGCCACCCTGCTGGGTGAGTGACAGCTAGGCTGGAATGAATGGGGGAAAACTGTTTAAAAGCAGGCCTCTGGGACTTGGAAAGCAGAGTCGACCACTGGAACGAAAGAACTGAAGACGAGCTGAAGTAAGACGACTGCTGCAACCCCTGGTCCACCGGTGAAGCCCTGCTGCACGTCCGAATTACCTGAAACTCCGACAGAGAAGCCCTTCAAGGTTAACTTCTTCCCTTGAATTTGGTGCGAACAACCAATTTGCAAGTCACTTGGACACTGTCTCTATACTGGTCGAATTTTCTTCAGAGTGCTGTTGAAAACCAGATAGCCAATGAGAAGGATACCAGTTTGTGGTCTTTAAGACACTCACACCTTAAAGCAACGTTTTGCCAAGCTTGTGGCCTCTTCCCTGGGCAGTGCAGGAACCTCCCGACGTCCTCCTTCTTGTCCCCATGACTGAAGCTTAGGAACAGCGAGATCTGCAGGAACTGTCAGGAACAACTGCCTCAGCTACAGCTCTTCTTGATTTAAAAGGTACTGTGCAAGTGCGGTCAAGAAATCCTTTCTGCCACAGTGAAAGTGTGTGAAACTTTCTCAACTTTGAAGGCTTGTCCTTCGCTAAACCAACATATAACTTTTTGTCTGACCAACTACTTCTAAAAACCGTGGCAAAGACCTAACTGTTTACTACCAGATCTGTGCTATCCTATCCAGGACTCTGAACCATTGACTTTGGCCCAGGCCTATTGAATTGAATTGCTGGTTGTAGTGAACTGAAACTATTTGCCCTACCGCTGAAAGTATTTCTGCTTTGATTCTTTTAACCTTGCCTTTTTACCCCTTTGTAAAGTAACTGAAGTGCCATTTTTCTCCCACTTCAGGGGAGCTGAACCTGTTCAGAAACTGATTGGTTTTGTATTGTAATATATTAGATTGTGATATTGAGCTGCTCTTACTAGTGGAATGTTTTCCAACTGACTCTGTAAATAAATGTATATTCTTTTACCAAGAAACCTTGAGTAAGTGTTTGTTTGAACCACTGTGATTGCTGCCCCTTTGTGTAACCTCTTGTACTGCTCACTTTACTCATGAGATAAGTCTGGCTGCTCAACCACTGCCACCACATTACTGTGTAGTACAGGCTTGTACCAAAGGTGAAATTGTACTTACCCTTGTAGTCTTAATTTTGTCCAGTGTTCCCAAAGGGTACTGCATGTGATTCAGCCTAACAGGGGGCTATGTTAAAAATGAAGTCTGCCTCCCCCCTTGATCATGACCCTCTGAAAATTATGAAAAACATTATTTCCCAGACTGCACTATGGATTACGCAGGCAGTAAACCACTCCTGCTGTTCAGGAATTATTCCTGGTCATCTAAAACACTTTGGTGATTCCTCTTCTTAAATAACCCTCACTGGACCCTTCTATTCCTTCCAATAATTCAACCTAGCTCTCTACTCCCCTTTTCCATTAAGCTGCTTGAGTCACTCATCTCATGTTTGCTTAGTTCTTTTCTTGAGAGATCTGGTTTCTTCTACCCTTTCCAGTCAGGATTTTGTTGCGGCCGGGGTGTGGAAAGCGTTTTAGTTTCCGTTTTTGATGATCTCGCCCGTCTTTCTGATCAGGGTGGGGTGGGTGCACTGATACTTTGAGATGTCAGCTGCATTCAATAGTAACGACCACTCCATCCTGGCTGCTCGTTTGATGGTGGCAATGGTTTCCTTCCCGGTGTTGGCCTGGCTGGAATCATTTCTCACTGGGCGTACTCAAAATCTCTCTCGTTCTCCTTTCCATTCTGCCCCTAATTCTCTTTCCTGTGGTATTCCCCAGAGCTTCACCCTGTCCCCTACACTTTGTAATGTGTATATCCGGCCTTTAGTCAAGCTTGTCTATACATACGGCCTCCAGTGCTACTCGTATGCTGATGAAATCAGATATTCGTATTGATCTTTGCCATCTGAAGGCTGTGTCCCCGCTGTGGGGGTGCCTTGAGGCGGTGAGAGTGTGGATGAGTGATAATTGGCTTAGACTGAATGGGGACAATACAGCGGTCTTGGTGGTGGGTCCCCCTTCTGCTGCCCCTCTTTGGACTTCTGACTTTTGGTCTGTCTCTCTTGGCTCTCTTCTTCCACCTGCTTTAGTGGTGAGGGACCTTGGTGTCAAATTAAGTGCTTCACTTTCTTTGGACACACAGGTGTCAGCTGTCTGTCAGGCTGGGTACTTTAAATAAAGAATTCTGTGGAAAGTCCCCCCTTTTATTCCTTCACACCTTCATGCTTCGGTGGTCGCTTCCCTCGTTCTGAATGGAGCAGACAACTGTAGCTCTCTTTACCTATCTTAGCCGTTATATCTTCTTCGACAGGTTGAGGCACTCCAGAACTCTGCGGCAAAAGTGGTGTCCTAGGTCTTGTTTTCCTCTCACATTTCTCCTGAAAAATGAGTGCAGTTTAAAACATTATGCTTAGTGCACAGGGCGTTTTATGGATTGTGGGCTGAGTTTTATTTTTTCCCAGGCCCTCTGTACGTCCATGGCTTCTCATTTAATCAATAAAACCTAGGACATCCTGTCCACCCTCTATTCCTCTTCCTCATCCTCCTCCACTCCTGGCCTGCTGTTGCCGCCTCTCCTCCTCCCTTCAATTGCTTTCCCTTTCACCCCTGATGATGTTTCTATACAAGATCTATGAAAGTCTCGTCAAAACAGATTCTTCTCTGTTCATCCAGAACCATTAAGGACCACATCAACACGCTTGCTCCAGCCTTGGCCGATATCTGCAATCACTCTTTTTCTACTGGAACCTTCCCCTCCCCCTTAAGCACTCCCTTGTGTACCCCCTCCTAAAGAAGCCCTCTGCCGATCCTTCCTCTCCGGCTAACTATCACCTGATCTCCATCCCTCCTTTCCTGGGCAAACTCTTAGAAAAGATGGCCATCTCCAGGCTTAATCTTCACACCAAATCTGTTGGTTGTCTCCATGACAACCAGTCTGGATTCAGAGCATCCAGAAGCACGGAAACTGCTCTCCTGAACATCTGTGAAGACCTGCTCTCTAACCTTGACTCTAACCTTCCTTCTGTCCTCATTCTCCTCAATCTTTATTCTGCTTTGATACGGCCAACCAAGTTATCCTGCTCAATTGCCTCTGTCTGGGTATCACTGATTAGGCACTGGCCTGGATGACCTCCTCTTTCACTGATGGACCCTCTCAGGGCCAGCTGGGGTTCTTCTTCTCTTCTATCTCTCTTTCTACCTGTGGTGTTCCCCAGGGGTCTAACCTTTCTCCCTGGCTGTGCAACCAATAACTGGCACCACTGCATCGCTGCTCTCTGCTCCAACTTTCAGTGTTATGCGGATGACACCCAGCTCTCTTTCAGGCTCCCCTCGGCCACCTCTACTCCTTCTCTCATTCCAGACTGTCTGTGCGCAATTCTGGAGTGGTATGCTGCCAATGATCTCTGCCTTAATGCCAGTAAGATGGAGCTCCCCTGCAACGCTCACCTGGAATCCACGGGGACGTCACTCAGCCTGTTCTGACCTCTTACGACCTCGAACCCTTCCCTGGACTCTACTTGACTGGAGACTGGGCCTTGTTTTCTTGGAAAGTGTGCTCTCCGTCCTGCTTTCAGCACAGGGGCGCGTTGATTGATGCGGGCTCGTTGCTGTCTAGTTACTTCACTGGCAACAGTAAGACAGGTAAGTATAATGAGTCTTTTGAACAGTTCTCTAACTTCGTTCCTTTCCTTCCTTAGATGATGGCCGGCGTCCGGGGATGGCGACGTGCTGCTGAAATGAGTAGCGCTGCAGGTGAGTGAGAGCACGATGCACGATGCAACCCTTTTGTATTTGTATTGAACTGAGTTCCTTTTCTGTGTCTTTTAGGTGCCGCGACGTTTTCAGCGTGGATGCCGGTTATGAAGAAGAAATGCGGTGAGTAAGCGCAGTATGCGGCGCGTCTAGATGTTTCCACGCTAACCTGGAGTGTCTTTTCCATCTTGCAGATGGACAAGAAGTTCTGGAGACAGCGTTCATCCAGAGCCACTGGGATTCAGGTAAGAGTTTGAATCTCGTACAGTCTTTAAAAATAAGCGAAGATTTGCTGAATGCTTACAAATGCCTTTTTTCTGTTCTTTTCCCTTTTCCTTAGGAAGCGGCGTGCCGTGATGGGAATGACACCGCCGAAGATGCCCGCAGAAAAAAGGAGCGATGAATGATGGGCAGAAGCGCTGCAAGGTTAGGCTGTTCCTAACGGTGTTCTTGTTCTTGCAGGAGCTGAGCGCAGAAGAAAGATGCAGGCCTACTGCAGACCGATCCGAACACAGTGAGTGTCACGCTGCAGGTGCAGAAAACATAAAGCATGTTTCTCAGCCTGGGCGTGGCTTAAATAGTCTCTGGGTATCCCAGGTGTCTCTGGGCTGAACCACACCCAAAAGACTAGACTGCACATGCAGTTCTGGGAACCGAAATATGTGGGAGCATCCATCTTGTCCCCATCAATGCACTACAAGTCCAATCCCCAATGTTATCCTGTGGGAGTGAGTGAGTCTGGTGCCACAAGCGCCAAGTCTGACTCCAAGTGGGTCTTTGGAGGGATGGAGAGGCCCTTGAGGGCCATGTAGGTGATCGTGGCCTGGCTCCAGCCTGACATCTTGGAGGGCTGGGGACATGAGGAGCAGGAATCATGACAGCACTCCCCCCCAAGGCCCCTCTCAAGGTGGCTCTTCTGTCTGGTCCTGGTTTGTTTGGATGGTTTTGATGAAATCGTCTAAGCAAGCGAGGTGCATGGATGTACTCACAAGGCTCCCATGTCCTGTCTTGTGGACCATACCCCTTCAAGTCTACTAAGTAGTATAATTTGGATCTGACGTACTTTGAATCCAGGATGTCCTTGACTTCGAATTCTGGCTCCCCGGAGACTACTATTGGCTGCGGTGGCATTGCTACCCGGGTCGCAGGTTGAACAGGTTTAAGGAGAGGCACGTGGAACACAGGATGAATCTGCATGTTTGACGGCAAAGCTAGTCTGACCACCACAGGATTTATCACGGAGGTGACGGTGAATGGACCCAGGTATCTTGGACGGAAAGTTCGGGTTCCTCTAATGGACACGTGTTTAGACGCCAGCCAGACTTCGTCTCCCACTTGGTAGTTGGGGGCCTTTGCTCGGTGTTGATCAGCAAACTTCTTTTGGCGTTTCTTAGCTTGAAGTAGGTGTTCAGCTGCCCTTTTAAAGGTTTGAGAAATGGTTGTGTGCAAGGTTTTGACTGCTGGCATTTCCAGGGTTGTAGGAACGTCCAACTCAGAAGTACGTGGGTGCCTGCCATACATGGTATAAAAGGGTGTCTGCCCAGTGCTGGTGTGTAGGGAATTATTATAAGCATATTCAGCTATCCATAATAGGTCGAACCAGCTTCTTTCAGCTTGGTGTAACATGCAACGCAGATATTGCGTGAGCGTCTGATTTGTCCTCTCAGTTTGACCATCCGTTTGGGGATGGTGACTGGTGGATAGCCGGATGTCGATCTGGGCCATAGAGCAGCATTTTCTCCAGAAGTTAGATGCAAATTGAGTACCTCGGTCTGAGACCAAAACTGAGGGAAACCCATGGAGCCGTACGATGCATTCAAGAAATACCTTTGCCAGAGTGGAAGCATTTGGGAGCCCCTTAAGAGGAATGACATGTGCCATTTTTTAAAATAGGTCCACGACCACAAGAATAGTGTTAAACCCTTGACTTGGTGGTAAGTCAGTAATAAAATCGATGGACAACGTGTGCCAGGGTGCTGATGGGATTTCCAGTGGTTGTAATAGCCCAGTTTCTGCTTGGATGACTTGTTTTGAGCACACACTCCACAAGATAGGTTGAATTGGATAATATCTTTATGCCACGTGAGCCACCAATCATTTTGTTTTACTTTGGCTAAGAGTTTAGTGATTCCGGGGTGGCCCTCGATCAAGGAATCATGATAACCGGACATGACTTGTTCTCGTAGTTCTTGGTTTGGTAAGAATAAACGATTCCTGAAGTAGGGCAACTGATCTTTTATCATGTAATATTCTCCTTGTGTACTCCACGCTTGTAATTGCTCCCGACTCATCAGGTTTTGGATTTCTTCATGTAATTCTTTCTGAGTAATGGTTGCTGTGATTCCTAGGCGCTTGTCATTCGGGATGATTGCTATTGGGTCAGCGGTCTGATACCCTTGCTCTTCCACCCCCATACGGGAAAGGGCATCGGCCTTCCCGTTTTTCACCCAAGGTCGAAATGTAATCACGTAGTCATATTCAGCAAAACAAAAAGCCCAACATAGTTGTCGTGAGGATTGGACCTTTGCTGTTATTAGGTACTGGAGGTTCCGGTGGTCAGTTATTACAGTGATTGTGTGTCTGGTGCCCAAAAGGTAGTGCCGCCATGCCTTAAAGGCTGACTTAATGGCCAGGAGTTCTTTGTCTGTGATAGCGTGATTGAGTTCAGGGGGTGTGAATTTACGCGACCAGAAGGCAACAGGGTGTAACTGGCCCGTTTCGGGGTCCTTTTGTGAGCGGACGGCTCCCATAGCCATGCTTGAGGCATCCGTTTCCACCAGGTATGGGAGATCAGGGCGAGGGTGGCGTAAGATTGGGGCAGATGTGAATCTTGCTTTGAGTTCCTGGAAAGCTTCCTCGGCTTCTGTTGTCCACTGGAAATTTTTGTTGCTTTTCCTTAGCAATGACGTGATGGGATGCACGATTTGCGAAAATCCTGGGATGAACCGCGGTAGAAGTTTGAAAAACCCAGCATACTTTGAACCCCCTTGAATGAATTTGGGGATGGCCAGTTCAGGATAGCATCTACCTTGCGTACATCCATTCAGATTCCATTCGGGCTGAGAATGAAGCCCAGGAATTCCAGCTCGGAATGTGCAATGAGCACTTTTCGAGCTTGGCGTAGAGCTGGTGTTGACGGAGTTGCTCCGTTACGGATCGGACGTGTTTAACGTGGTCCTGCTTTGATGCGGAATATACTAGAATATTGTCGATGTACACTAGAGCACAGACATCAATCAATTCCCGTAGGACATCGTTCATGAAGTATTGCAATGCTGCAGGCGCGTTGCAAAGGCCAAAGGGCGTATTTGGTGCGAAAAGCAGTTTTCCATTCGTCCCCCTGTTTTACGCGAACAAGGTTATATGCCCCCCTCAGGTCTAGTTTTGTGTAGATTTGGGCATCTTTGACTTGATCAAGCAATTCAGGGATCAGTGGCAGGGGGTAGCAGTTTTTTACGGTAATCTGGTTCAGTGCGCGATAGTCGATGCACGTTCTCAAGTCCCCCTCCTTTTTCGGTACTAAGAATAGAGGACTGGCTGCTGGAGACTTCGAGGGACGGATGAACCCGTTGGCCAGGCATTGATCAAGATAGGCCTTCAGCTGCTGGTTTTCTGGTTCCGTGAGTGCGTAAATTCGCCCACAAGGGATTTGTGTGCCGGGTATCAGGTCGATTTGGCAATCGTATGGTCTATGCCAGTGGTCTCCAAACAGTCGATCGCGAGCTACCAGTAGCTCGCCAGAGCCTTTGAAGTAGCTCGCGCTCGAGTTTCAGAAAAAACAGAAGAAAAAAAAAAGACAATGATGCCAGGAAGTGCTCTGACCAATCACAGGCCTGCAATTCTCTATAGCATATAGATTGCACCTTGTGATTGGCCAGAGCACGTTCCTTGCTGGGAGCTGTGCTCCCATTGGCCACAGTGGTTTCTTGTGCTCCTCAGTTTGTCAGGGCTTTTTTCTTTAAAAAGCACCATGGCGCCTCGCATAGTTTCCGATCAGTTTTGGAGGTGGCTGATGCTGGGGCTTGGATTCCAGGAGCGAACTGAAAGTGGCGGGAAAACTTCTTTTGTGAAGGTAAGTTGGGTCGGGTGGATGGGGGAAGTTAATCTTTTTTTTTTTTCTGCCGAGCCACTGCAGCCCCTGTGTGCACAGCTGTTGTGTGTGCTGTTAGAGGGGCGGGCAGCTCGGCAGAACGAAGCCCGGGGTGAAATGGAGACATTTAGCTATGATGCTTAATGTCTCTGCTTCACCCCGGGCTCATTTGCAATCATGTGAGCTATTTTCAGAAGGAAGGGATCTGGCGAGCAAGCCCCCTCGGGACTTCCTCGCCAGAGCCCTGCGTTTCTAATAGTACCTCACATAACTGGAAATCAGCCCAGGGCGAGTGGAGACATGCAGCATGATAGCTGCATGCCTCCGTTTCGACCCCGGACTCATTTCCAATCATGTGAGCTATTTTTAAAAGGCAGGGCTCTGGCGAGCAAGCCCCCTTGGGACTTCCTCGCCAGAGCCCTGCGTTTCTAATAGTACCTCACATAACTGGAAATCAGCCCAGGGCGAGCGGAGACATGCAGCATGATAGCTGCATGCCTCCGTTTCGACCCTGGGCTCATTTTGAGTCTTTTCCAGGGGTGGACTGGCCTATAGGGAACTCTGGAGATGTCCCAGTGGGCCTCTGCACCCTGGGCCTCTTTTGTGTGGCATTTCCTAATTTTCGCATAGGAAAAGCATTGAGCTTGCTGAAAATGTGTCACGTGGCGCCACTTTGAAAATACTTTCCAGGGCCTCTTTTGGTCCCAAGTAAGTATTTCCAGGGCCTCTTTTAGTTCCCAGTCCACCCCCTTTTCAGCTATTTTTCGAAGGCAGGGCCATGGGTGGACTGGCCTATAGGGAAATCTGGATTTTCCCGGTGGGCCTCTGCACCCTGGGCCTCTTTTGTGTGGCATTTCCAAATGTTCACATAGGAAAAGCATTGGGCTTGCTGAAAATGTGTCATGTGGCGCCACTTTGAAAATAATTTCCAGGGCCTCTTTTGGTCCCAAGTAAGTATTTCCAGGGCCTCTTTTAGTTCCCAGTCCACCCCCTTTTCAGCTATTTTTCGAAGGCAGGGGCCCATGGGTGGACTGGCCTATAGGGAACTCTGGCGATTTCCCGGTGGGCCTCTGCACCCTGGGCCTCTTTTGTGTGGCATTTCCTAATTTTCGCATAGGAAAAGCATTGGGCTTGCTGAAAACGTGTCATGTGATGCCACTTTGAAAATAATTTCCAGGGCCTCTTTTGGTCCCAAGTAAGTATTTCCAGGGCTTCTTTTAGTTCCCAGTCCACCCCTGGGCAGGGCTCTGGCGAGCAAGCCCCTTCGGGACTAATGTGCTTATGGGTTTATCACACTGGACTCACTGCAAATGACGCACATTTAGTACATCCAATCATTGATATCAAAACTTATAGGCTTCTTAGCGAGAAGTGAGGGCTAATACGCAGGAAAAATGCCTCTTTACAGCTAAAAAAAAAGTTCCAATGTTTATGAACAACCCCGACCGCTGATATCGCCCGCAAGTAGCTCTTGCTGTTGGCCCCCAACTGAAAGTAGCTCACGCCAACATAAAGGTTGGAGACCCCTGGTCTATGCGGTTGCAGGGTATTAGCCTGTTCTTTCTGAAAGACATCTTGAAAGTCCTGGTATTCACTTGGTAGGGTGGCGATTGACACAGTCGCAAGCGTGGAGGTTCTGGTGTCTATTGGTTGTTTCTCTTGGTGATAACATGTGCGGGCACAAGTCTTGGGAAAGGCCAATTCTTTTGCTCGCCAATCGATTCGAGGATTGTGAGCTACCAACCATGGCATTTCCAAAATCAACTGGAACTGTGGTGCCTTAATGAGGTCGAAAACGATAGATTCTTGGTGTCCATCCTGGCACAGAAGGTTTAAAGCTGCAGTGCATTGGGATACTGGACTACAAGCTATTTCTGTGCCGTCGACAGTGGTAACAGTGTTGGTGGTGGATTTAGGGCGTAACGGAAGACCCATCTCTGCTGCAAAATCCTGGTCGATGTAATTCACAACGGCTCCACTGTCAATGTATGCTCTTACTGCGTGCATCCAAGATGGTTGTTGTTGATTGATCAAGACCACAGATGCAAAATGGGAGGTCTGTAGTTCACTTTCTTCGCTCGACAAGTAGACCCTTACACTTTCCGGGCTGGGGAGTTTTCCGATTCCTTGATGGTATCTTCCTTGTCCGTGGCCCCTACCGTCCTCCTCGGTGGCTTCACAGGGCATCTTTAAGGAAATGACCTGACCTTCCACAGTACAGACATAACTGCTGCTGTCTCCTTTTATCCCTTTCTGCTTTAGTCAAGGTGGATCTGACCGCCCTGATTTGCATTGGTTCTCCTGAACCTTCCGTTGTGCGGGCAATATTGTCCTTTGAACGCACACACATTGGGCGAGGGTCCGGTCTGGTTCGATCTGCTCTTCGGTCCTGCAACCTATGATCCAGTTGAACAACAAGGTCAATGAATTCTGAGCAGTCTTTCGGGTGGTTCACTACTTGTGCGAGAACATCCTTGAGCTCCCCCCGCAACCCCTGATGAAATAACGTGTTTCTCTTCTCCACTGACCATTCTGCTTCAACTACGAGTCTATTGAACGTGGCTATGTATGTTAATAGGTCTTGATTCCTTTGGCATAGGGACAGAAGTTCGTTATCTAATGCCTGCCTATGAGTACAGCGGGCGAACAGCTTTTCCATCTCCTGCTGAAAGCCCCTGAAGTCATGCAGCAAAGGATCGTCTTGGGCCACAAAGGGTACAGATCAGTCTGCGGTGCTACCACTCAGGTAGGATAGCACAAAAGCGACACGTGATTGGTCATTCAGAAAGGCCCCTGGTCTACAAAGGAAGTGCAGGTGGCACTGGTTCATGAACGTTGCAAACCTCTTAGGATCCCCATAAATCGCTTGGGCGGGGCCAAGGGAACTGCCCCAGGAAGGGTTATCTGAACGGGATTGGCTGATGGTGCTGGCATCGAGGGCACGCTTCCCGGCAATGGTGCATGCCCTGCTTGTGACTGGAGAAGTTGCTGGCTTAAATCATCAGTGCGTTCTTTGGCTCTATCAGCTCTCTCCTCAGGGTGTTGGTCTCCTGTCTGGCTGCATGTACTTCGGAACGTAGATGCCCCAACATGTGGGCTAACTGGTCGGTTTCTGACGTTTCCATGACGCCCAGGTGGATTTTGATGTGAGGTTTTGTGTTCTGTAACGCTCACCTGGTATCCACGGGGACGTCACTCAGCCTGTTCTGACCTCTTACGACCTCGAACCCTTCCCTGGAGTCTACTCGACTGGAGACTGGGCCTTGTTTTCTTGGAAAGTTTGCTCTCCTTCCTGCTTTCAGCGCAGGGGCGCGTTGATTGATGCAGGCTCGTTTCTGCCTAGTTACTTCACTGGCAAGAGTCCGACAGGTAAGTATAATGAGTCTTTTGAACAGTTGTCTAACTTCATTCCTTTCCTTCCTTAGATAATGGCCGGCGTCCGGGGATGGTGACGTGCTGCTGAGATGAGTAGCGCTGAAGGTGAGTGAGAGCGCGATGCGCAATTCGACCCTTTTGTATTTGTATTGAACTGAGTTCTTTTCGTGGATGCCGGTTATGAAGAAGAAATGCGGTGAGTAAGCGTGGTATGCAGCGCCTCTAGATGTTTCCACGCTAACCTGGAGTGTATTTTCCCTCTTGCAAATGGATGAGAAGTTCTGGAGACAGCGTTCCCCCAGAGCGGCTGGGATTCAGGTAAGCTTTTGAAGCTCTTACAGTCTTTAAAAATAAGTGAAGATTTGCTGAATGCTTACTAATGCCTTTTTTCTGTTCTTTTCCCTTTTCCTTAAGAAGCGGCGTGCCAGGATGGGAATGACACCGCCGAAGATGCCCGCAGAACAGAAGGAACGATGAATGATGGGCAGAAGCGCCGCAAGGTAAGGCTGTTCCTAACGGTGTTCTTGTTCTTGCAGGAGCTGAGCGCAGAAGAAAGATGCAGGCCTACTGGAGACCGATCCGAACACGGTGAGTGTCGCGCTGCAGGTGCAGAAAACACAAAGCATGTTTCTCAGCCTGGGCGTGGCTTAAATAGTTTCTGGGTATCTCAGGTGTCTCTGGGCTGAACCACACCCAAAAGACTAGACTGCACATGCAGTTCTGGGAACCGAAATATGTGGGGGCATCCATCTTGTCTCCATCAATGCACTACAAGTCCAATCCCCAATGTTATCCTATGGAAGTGAGTGAGTCTGGTGTCACAAGCGCCAAGTCTGACTCCAAGTGGGTCTTTGGAGGGATGGAGAGGCCCTTGAGGGCCATGTAGTTGATCGTGGCCTGGCTCCAGCCTGACATCTTGGAGGGCTGGGGACATGAGGGGCAGGAATCATGACATCCTCCTCATCGGAACACCAGCTCCCTCCTTTCCTCTCTCTCTAGCCGATCACTCTGGGCCCTCTTTCTGCTCCTACCTGTGAGGCTAAGAACATTGGGGTCATCTTTGACTCCACCCTCTTCTTCTTTCCTCACATCTCCGACATATCTAAGAAGTCAAACTATCAGCTGCACATCCTCAGAGGTATTCTTCCTTTCCTCACTTTCCACCAGAAGCTCACTGTCTCCAGAGCTCTGGTCCTCTCTAGGCTGGACTATTGTAACAGCCTCTTTCTAAATCTTCCTGCCTCTAATCACTGTCCTCTAGAACGTATCCAGAACAGGACTGCAAGACTTGTCCTTGGCCTCAAGCCCAGGGATCGTATCTCTTCAGTTCTGAAATCTCTTCATTAACTTACTGCCGTGGCGTGTAGTGTGTACTTGCTGGCTGCTGATCTGCCTGTTGGATACATTGGAGACATTGGAGCTACTGGGCCTTTAAATACTTATATATGCCCTGTCGCGGCGCGGAGCGCCGGCTCTGAGTCCTGCAATGAGTCCTGTCACTCGCCAGGCAACCGACTGTCTCACGTGGCTGGACCTTTGATGCTTCTCAGACTCCATCACAATGTCTAGAAGACTGGGTAAAGTGGACTCGGGAGACATAAAGGCACAGGTGGATCGAGTGAAAAGCCTACAAAGTGCGAGGCTTCTGCCTAGCGACACTCCAATGTATCAAACGACAGAATCCGCAGAAGCTGCAGAAACGATTTTGACCGCTTTCGCTCGTCAGCCGAAAGGTAAGCCAATGTCACCCTTAATTATGTCAATGCTCCCAATTCCGCCAGATTCATCGGGCCGGTGCTTTCTAATTAACTCTGAACACAGCCCCCATATGCCCCCCTAATCTCCCTGCAACCAGTAGAAAAACAGACCCCCTTCTGACAACAATCAGTCTCTAATCTGGAGGACCAGTGTTCTATGACTGCAACCCAATTTGAATTTGAAGTAAGGGGGGGGGAGAGGGGTACAACTGATGGCTGTCCGCCGTCCCTCAAGTATCTGTCCCAAGAAACAATGGCCAATAAGAAGCCTTCAACTGAACTTTCAAGTAGCACAATGCCCCCTGAAAATGATGCGCCTGCACAACGAAACAATATTTCAGGGATGGCCTGCGATGATGAGGAAATAACTTAATCGATTGAAGAGATTGAGCCCTACAGCTCTACTTCAGTGCCCGAGCTAATGGATCAAGAAACACAGAGCCCATCTGATCCAGGGCCAGACATTTCGGTAGGAAACAATGACCAAGATGCAACGTTCAAAAACTGAAATATCTCCCTGCACGTACCTGGACAAAGGTCCAACAATAAAAAAGAGTAGTGCCGAGAAGAGCGAACCCCAACAGGACACGGACATCAGGATATCATCGGATCAAAATCAGGGGATATGCCGACCAATGCAATTGGTTTCTTTCAAAGCCACAGGACCAAAAACCATGAGATCTAATAGCCCGAACATACAGATTCCGGACACCAAAACTGTCCAAGACATATCCTCATTCCTGAAATGGAAAGGGAGGGGCCCAGAGAATTCATCATTTAGACAGGAAAAAATATATCTGTCTAAAGTACCAGATATGATTTCTTGTTCTACGAAAAACTAACTAAATCCCACATGAAGCCCAGTCAGGATTCTAATAAACTACAAGAGATAAGCCCCCCAAGACCCTCAGAAAACTAACGGACTACAAACTACTAGAAGGATTGGGTGGAGTGTAAGGTGTGATTTCCCCCCGCCCCTCCATATCCCGCCCCTTCAAAGCACTCACCCCTGGAAGATTGGCAAATAGTGTAAAGAGCCCCAGCCCAGAAAAGGCCAAGGCTAGCCTCGTATTCAGAGGATTCAATGAAGAACTTCATATATAACTACAAGGATCCCATTCAAGAAGAAGCACACCTATACACTGTGAAGCCACAAAACCCTGTAACTGATGAGAGCTTAAAATGTGAGGGTGCATGGGAAACACTCCATGACTTACAACCGGAGGTAGAAAAAAATAGCTCTGTGATTAAAGCCCTGGAGACAGGGTGCTGGGAAACCAACAGGAGCCGTGAGGCTGGGGCAAAAATTACAAAAAAGCCCAACAAATAGGAGAGATGAGAGGCTACCTTGAAGGCAAATATAAAGACAATGCTGGGAGGCCCGATGTGTCTGACTTAGATCCTTAGGATCAACAGGACCCTCTGGCAACATCCATGTCCCCAACCCCTTCTTCCCCCCCAAAGAGCCAGCCATCTGGACACATCCACCGTCTAATAGTACCACTGGCGTAACAGGGGCCCCCGCAGCCCCCGCGGTGCGGGGGGTCCCGCTAGCACATGTCCTGGGAGCGGGCCCCACTTGAAAAAAAAATGAAAAAAATATGTTTTCAAATTTTCTTTTTTTTTAGTTTCTTTCTGAAATCACTTTGCCTTCATAAAGAAATTATAAAGACATAGTGACTACAAAAAGAAACTTTCTTTTTTAAGTTCGAGGGCTCCCCCTACCCCATGACATGGAAGACCCCAGCCTGGAGGCCTCGTTGTCATGGGGTGGGGGAGCCCTATGACTTCAAAAAGAAATAGTTTATTGTTAAATTCACTTCAAAAAGAAAGGATTTCCGTTATGGTTCGGTCCTTAACAGAAATAATTTCTTTATGAAGTCACAGTGATTTCAAAAAGAAACAATCAGCCTCATTACAAGTTTGGCGGTAGCCTTGCCGGTAAAACCGGCAGGCTGCCGCCAAACTTGTGCTTTTTTCCAGCACCCGCGAATGGGCAATTACCGGGTCATTAAGGCCCTGCCGGACCCGGTAATTGCCCATTCGCGGGTACCGGAAAAAAATGCTTGCCATTCTCATTTGATCCCCAGAGGGTTCAATGAGAATGGGGAGCTTGGATGCACCGGCACCATTCAGAATGGTACTGGTGTATCCGACATGCTCTGCTCGTGGGTGCCGGTACACCTGCCATGTCAGTCCTGGCGGGCGGGATGGCACCCGTGAGCAGAACTCGTAGTTTGCCGGTCTGGTAACAACGGTACCGGCAAGCTTACCGGTACCGTTGTTACCGGACCAGCAAACTTATACTGAGGCCCAATTTCATTTTGAAGTAATAGGGCTCCCCTCAACCCAATGACGTGTGCGTGGGTGAGTGTATGTACACTTAAATGTGGAGGTGGCTGCCTGTGTGAGTGTATGTTGAAAGGGTACACACAAATATATGGGTGACTGGGTGTGCATGTGTGCGTGTAAAGTGAAAGGGTGCACACTTAAATGCATTGGTGGCTGCTTGGGTGTGCTTGTATGGTGAAAGGGTGCACACTTAAATGTAAGGATAGCTGGGCATGCATGCGTGTATATGGTGAATAGTGTTTGTGCTTGTGTTCAAGGGCACAACAAAACCTACATTTCCGGGGGCTGATCCTTCAAATGTTGGGAGAGGCACTAACTTCATGGGTGGTGGGAGAGGCAAACTTATTTGTGTGGGGGCATCTAACTTCTTTACGCATTTTAATGAGACTATTCTAGTGCAGCTTCAATGTTACAAGCAGTTAACTCTCTCCTTTAGGTGTGAAAGCACCCACTTATGAACTGTTGTGAGAAAGAACGGTGTCCTGTTCCCTTTCTACCCTTCCAATCACTTCCCTGTCATGAAAGTACTAAACCCACATCACAATTTCAATTTCCTAAAAAATGTGGCATTTGAATGCAGGTACTAACAGTGAAATGCTTTACGTTAGTAACTGCTGGGCCCTTGTTAAGAGCGAAACCCAGTTGACATTTAACTGCTGTGTCCTGTTCTGTCCGGTAACTGCTTTGAAGGTCAGCCAGGTTGAGTCAACATAGCCCAACATTTCTGGGGGTGAGTGCTGCAGCCCAGTCAACTGAATATTGTTAAGCCCCTACTTGTGTTTAATGCCTTAATTACTTATTGGTAATCGTCATTACTCCTAGCCCTATACTTCCTTGTCCCTGTACTTGTGTATGAGGTGGAGGAGAGAGATGCCTCATACACAAGTACAAGGATGAGGTAGAGGTACATGAAGGTAATGCCTGACTTAGCTACCTGTAACCTTCATTACTCCTAGTCCCACTCATCCTCATCCCAGTACTTACCTATGAGGCAAGGAGCCTCAAACGTAAGCTCTGAGACAAGGAAGAGGGGTGTGAAGGTAATTCTGGGCCAAGGAGTTGATTTTGGAGGTTGGGGTAGAGCATGGGAGGGAGAGGGGATGTGTGGGTGGTGGGATTGTGTGATAAATCATAATGTTTGTCCATGTCCAGGCTAAGGGGGCATGATATGTGGTATTAGTGGCTAGAGAGGCATTTTGGTGCACCCAGACTAGTTATTCTTCAGTTTGGTATGACTTTTTTTTAACTGCGCATTACTGATAAAGCAGTCCTGCTAAGTGTAATTACCTGGCTAGATTGGCATTTGGGTGCTGCCAGTCTAACCATTTCTTACTGCAGCATTGTATATTTTTTTTAGCATCTGTGATAAAATGATATGATATAAGTCTATTATAACACGCCTGTACACAAGTGTTTCTTGGCGCGACAAGCAATGGAGTGAAGATAGAGGGTGGACAAGACAAATGATCTTACTAGGCCTTGTGTCATTCAAATCGTGCAAGTGCGAGAATGAGAAATGCAAGGGGAAAGGGAGGGGGGAAGTGCAAAGAAGAGGGGAGGGGAAAACAGGACTGTAATGTGCTGAGTAAGTGCAGCCAGGATAGTGCGGCTCTCGGTAGTGCAAGGAGAACAAGGGACTGTAGGGTAACAGTTGTAGCCGCTAAGTGTGCTGTAGCTCCGCAGGCAGTGCAAGGGTGACTGATCAAGAAAGAGCCTGGACTCAGTGAGACTGAGGGTAGCCAAGCAACCAGTCGGTACAGCAGACAGGTATGCCAGGTAGGTCAGCAGTGGAGGGACAGAGCAAAAGCAGAGGAGAAGAGGAAAGTTTTGCGCTGCTTCCGGAACATCAGGTGTTCCGCTAAAGTTTGAGAGGGGCAGGGCGGCCATTTCAGAGGGAGGCATCTGCAGAGGAGAGAGATCTACCCCCCACTCTCTGACTGAAGACGCGTCTAGCCCTTAGAGAGTTGGAGGTAGCCGGGGGAAGGGCTCGAGAAAAAAGGTATTTTGGAAGAGAGCGTTGGATGTAGTATGGGCCCGACCCCAGAAAGCCTTGTGTACAATGCAAAGGGTCTTGAACTTGATCCTTGCAACCACCGGGAGCCAGTGGAGAGATTTCAGGGCTTTAGAGATATGATCCTTGGGCTTGTGGCCAAGGATAAGTCTCGCAGTCCTGTTCTGGATTAGTTGCAGAGGGCGGAGAGTAGAGGAAGGCAGCTTGAGAAAGAGGCTGTTGTAGTAGTCCATCCTAGAGAGAAAAAGGGCTCTGGAGACAGTGAGCTTCTGGGGGAAAGTGAAAAAGGGAAGAGTCCCTTTGAGGAGGAGCAGCTGGTAGGTAGTGGGGCTTCTTGGCAATGGCCAAGATGCGTGGAGAGAAAGAGAGAGTGGAGTCAAAGATGACACAAAGGTTTTGTTGCCTTGCAGGATGGCGAAGAAAGAGGGCCCAAGGTGGGTGGCCAGACTGAGTGAGAGAGGGAACGCATAGGTCCCAATGAGAAGGATCTCCATCTTAATGGCACTAAGGTAGATATTGTTGGAGGTGCACCAATCCTGAACCACAGATAGACAGTCAGGAATGAGCAAAAGATGAAAGGAGCCTGAAGGAAAGCCGAGTGCATCCCCATAATACTGAAAGTTAGAGGAGAAGGTAGAGATCAGGTGGGCCAAAGGGGCCAAGTAGAGGTTGAAAAACCAGTGTGAGAGCAGAGCCCTGGGGAATGCCACAGGTAGAGAGAGAGGTGGTGGAGAGAAAGGGACCAAGTTGGACCTGGGAGGGGCAGTCCAAGAGGAAGGAGGTCAGCCACTCCAGGGCCTGATCCATGATGCCCAGGTTCTCATGTAGTCGATTGATTAGGATGGCGTGGTTGACTGTGTCAAAAGTAGAGGATAGATCAAGGAGGATTAGGACAGAAGGAATGCTGGAATCAAGGTTAGAGAGCAGATCTTCACTGGTGTTCAGGAGAGATGTTTCGGTGCCACTGGCAGCTCTGAAGCCAGACTGATGGTCATGGAGACAACCAACAGATTCAATGTGGAGAGTAAGCTGGGAGATGGCCAGCTCTTTTCCAAGAGTTTGTCCAGGAATGGGGTGATGGATATTGGGCAATAGTTTGCCGGGCAGATAGGATCGGTAGACGGCTTCATGAGGAGTGGGTGCACAAGGGAGCGCTTAAGGGGAGAGGGGAACGTTCCAGTGGTGAAAGAGTGATTACAGAAATTGGCCAAGGTGCAGCGAGGGTGTCAATACGGTCCTTGATGTTTCTGGAGCAACAGGGGAGCACCTGTTTGGACGACACTTTCATGAATCAGACTTGTCTAGAAACCTTGTCAGGTATGGTCAGAGAAAAAGAGGAGAAAGGAGGAGGAGAGGTAGAGATGGCCAAAGGGGGGCCGAGAGAGGACGAGGGAGAGGAAGAGGAGATAGTGGACAGGATGTCCTGAATTTTAGCAGAGAAGTGAGAGGCCAGAGCCATACAGAGGGCCTGGGAGGGAACAGGAGAGGTGGAGACCGCAACAGGATTGACTAGTTCCGTGCAGATTTTAAAGAGTTTGGCCATGTTGTTAGAGGCAGCAGAGACCTGGGCTTCAATGTGTGCTCTCTTCTTGATGAGTGTTATTGCTTCGACTGGTATTTTGGTGCAACCAGTCTAGGTATGTCTAAATGTGGCCTGGCATGTTTTACTGTAATGTTATAACGTGTCTACACTAGTCTACATTGTGCAGCCAGTGGGACATGTTTTCAATGTGGCATGGCATTTTGAATAGCAACGCATTAATGTTTCTGTGCACTGTTGGGGACTTGCATGTATTGGATTGGTGTTACCCTACAAAACAATTGTAAACACTCTTGCTTTTTTGCCAATTTTTCTCAGAAAGTGTGCTGAATATTGCATTAAAACGCATATTTATATCTTTCTCCTAGTACAGTGTGTGGCATACCCCTTCAGCAGCACATTCATGTGTATTGTGCAAGCGTGATAATCTAGGCCGGCCAGAGTGTGGCACGACCCGTGATTTGCTGCTGAGTTTGAGGGGGGCCCCTCAGCATGGCTCACAGGGGGTCCCCACATTTTGTGTTATGCCACTGAATAGTACGCTTCCTGAAACTACAAACAGCAGGAGATCTGGCAAAGAAAGATCTTTGATAACAGGAATACTAGAGCAGAAATTAACAAAGTCACCCAAACAAGACCCCATGACTCAATTGTCAGTGATCACGATTGCCATGGCTCCGTTTATGAAGCTATATGAATCGATTTAGGACACCCTATCTAATCAAACCACCTTGTTGGTGATGGTAAATTCCAAAATGATTTTTATAGAAGGGTACATCACTGCTAGCTCGGTATTAGGGGGAGATCATTCCAGGGAAGCCCAGGCCATGGACAATGAGAGAATGAAATGTATGTTTGAATGACAACTGAGAAGACAACAAAAACAACACTGAGAAGAAGGATACATCGGAGAAGAAGGATTTATCTGGGGCTACTGACCTGGGTAAGAAAGCCAGGGAAGAGAACCCCACTGTAGTCTCAGATACTGTGGATAGGGACATCGAGGCTAAAGAAGAAGAAGAATGGGAGGAGACCCAAACCCAAGAAAAAAGCCAGATAACCTTGGAACAGGAAACTGCATCTTAGAAGATCAGTGAAGTTGTGGGTGAAAAAACGTATCCCTTGTTTGGAAGTAAACAAAGGAAAAGACGTGAGATCCCTATACCGGCAGGGGTACAAAAACAAACTCAAAGAGTAAGAGGGAATGAATCAAGGCACCTCTTCAAGAAACTGACAATTCTGGCAAAAGAAAGAAAAGAAGGTGGAAAAAGCAAAACGAATAAAGAAAGAAAGACTACCAACAAAAGGACTGTAAGAAGATTCAATTCAACACTACAGCTAAGTCAATGCCTAGTCTGGGATACTGAATGGAAACCCTTATTGATATATCTTTATGTCCAGTTCATGAGTTCTGGATGACTACCCCTATATAACACCCCTCTCTTAGAATCCCCCTGACCCCACTGAGCCAAGAAGGGGTTCTGTTTTGCAAGTTTAAAAGATTTATTTGAGAAATAAAACAAAATATAGATACCACGCTTTTATAATAAATTAATAATCAATATCGCCCTTATAAATATAATGTTAATGAACAATGGGTAATCTGACACTAGCACACTTCTTTATAATCCATGAGGAGTTAGTATAGGATGGATCAAGTAGCAAAAATACTTTTTTGATTTTAAGGGAAAAGCAATGAGGAATAAAAGGCAGTACAGAAATACTTGAGATGATTTTAGCAAAAGATAATATAATCACTTTTTCTCTGGAAATTCACCCCCCTCCCCTATGCAATGTAAGACATGGAAGTAGATGGAAAGAGGAGCACACAGTTCTCAGGAATGCAATCAAATACAATACGAAATTCAGTTACCCCCCAGCAAGCTTAGAGAAAACCGGTATGAGTTTTAAAACACTGGCCCAAGTGCTTTGAATGTGGTGGCAATGAAGTGAGAAATATGCTGAAAATGCTTTTAATTCCCTTTAGGAGGTTCAGGGTGAGTGAGAGATACTTGGGATGAGTTCAGGCTCACTTTAGCAATGATTCAGAGATGGTGATTAAGAGGCAAACGAATTTTTAGCAAGGAAAGAAATGACTGCTGAGGGTTACACGTGGCTGGATTTTTAACCAAATCGCAAATCGTGGTAAAAAATGTATAAGGAGTAGGAAGTCGGTTCTAGGCTTGTTGGAAAGCGTAGGTTCTAAGCTTTCAGAGGAAAGTTAAACCAAGTTCGTAGCCCAAACGGTTCCAGAGATATGAACGATTTTGTAAAGGTCGTTTTTC
Organism: Ambystoma mexicanum; assembly: GCF_040938575.1. NCBI lineage: Eukaryota > Metazoa > Chordata > Amphibia > Caudata > Ambystomatidae > Ambystoma > Ambystoma mexicanum. Next base: position 285,865,263 of record NC_090928.1, read on the forward strand.
GGATTTAAAGTAAACTCAAAATGACAGGTGACAGCGTTGCAGCTGCAGAATTGACAAATGACAGTGGTGCAGCTTTACAAATGACAGGTGACAGTTAGGAGGCAGTTCTACTTAGGTTAAATAGATTGAATTATATCACTTTAAACTAAGAGATTTGGTTTTGCCCCGTCCTAGCTGTACTCACAATATATTTGGAAGGACTGGGTCTCATCACGGATCTGATCAATCAGGCTAGCGGCACTTCACAGCGATCTGGTCTCTGGGTCTACGGTTCTGCACGGTCTGGTCTGGACTGGTCTGGCACTGGTCTGGTCTGTCCGGATACAGCGGCCTCTGCACGGCTCCTGGATCTCTGCACTGGTCCTGGCAAAAGTTCTTGGCAAGGGATTCAAGCAGCTCACCCGGCTGTGAGTAGCTTGCAGTGATTTGAGGCTGCTGCAGAGAACTCAGCTTGTGGTTTTAGGCCTCTGATTTAGGTTCTAAAGTATAAGTTCTAGGTTCTGGAGTATGTAGCTGGAGTCAGTCTGGAACTGGTATCTTCTGGATGTTGTGTGGTCCGGCAAAACGCTCCGCAGCAACTGGATTTGAATCTCTCTACCTGTCCCAGCAGTCTCTTTTTATGTGTTTTGAAAATGGGTGTGTGCCTGGGCCTAGCTATGCTGCCCCTCTTTACTTGTCATTGGCCCAATTCTCCCCTCTCCCATGATTAGGGGAAGGAAATGCGAGTCAGAGTGATGCTGTAGGTTTTATGGGTCAGAGGATCCTCCCCTGGTCAGTTTGCCCACAAATCTATATTTGATTCAAATACATCCTTCCCAGATATACAATTTGTTGAAATTACATGTGCACATTATATATTCCTTATGGTCCATGCTTGTCCGCCTCTGATCTTCCTGGGGGCTTGCATTAAAAAATGACAGCATTTTGCGCTTTTTAACTGGTTTTGCAATATCGGACATTTACCCAAATTTACACACATGTGCGCAAGGAGTATGGACATTAATTGATGAAGTGTCAGATTTTTAACATGCAGACATTTGGAGTGACAACCTCTTTTCCGCTCGTAAACCCCCAGATCATACCACCGGGTCCTAAAACCTCTTAAACTGTGGGCAGAAAAATCACAAGAATTATGGTATCATTTAGATAATTTTGACAAGTCTGCACCATGAGTTATCTATCTTTTTTAAAATTATGCTCTGGCCCAGATGGGTGTGGTTTAGGTTCCAAAGCACATGTGGGAAGCTTCTGCCTGTCCCCGCCTCCAGCTCGGGTGGCTCCCAGAGGCACTTCTCCTCCCACTTCTCCCAAGAGGAAGCCACTTTTACGACACCCCCAATATAACATTTGCCTGAGTCCAGGAAGGGCTTTGTTCAAAAGGAAGCCATTTACGACCCCCCTAATAAACCATCTGCCTGGGCCCTTTGTTTAGTTTCTTGCAGTCCCTTGGTAATTCAATCAGAGAGTGTGTGACCTCCTTTTGGCAGAGGCAACAGAATGCAGCCAGGCCTGGGAACCTGTCAGGCAGAATTGGAATCTCTTTAAGCCAGTTTTCAGCTAAAATGTCACTTTTTGTTCCCCAGTTTGTCAATACAATTTTTACATATGCAACTAGAATGCTGATTCTAAGTTCAAAACTATGACATTTGAACAGTTACAAACTATGTGACACTCAAAAGTAGGTCACTCAGTTAAGTTAAACATTTCGATTTTAGTGGTTTTAATCCAGTTTCAGTTAGGCTGCTGACATGCATAGCTCAGGCAGTTTTGTTATGAACATTGTTTTAGGCTCTTCATCTTCCCAGATTTTGTATGCACACATACTTCATTCTGCCAGATGTCCGCTGGTGTTCAGTGAGATTTTTGGATGTGTTGCAATGTTTGAAAATAGGCATTTTGAGCTGGCATTCAGAGAAACCAAAGGTAATTTGAATGCGCTTTTGAGCTAAGAGGCGCTGCTGTTTTACCTTTGGCACCCATTCCACTCATGGCACCCTGGCCCATCATGCTCGCACTGGTGGGTGGCAAGTTAGGCAGCCATTTTGGTGTACGCACAAACTGCGTGGTTCTCCTGGATTCTGGCGCACATGTGGGCTTTTTGGCCATCTTGGATTTTCTAAGACCACAGCACCAAATGTTGCAGCATGATAGCTCAAACGTGGGTCAGGACACCCAAGGCCAATGAACCCCAGTGTAACACCAAAGACGATCTACTGGCCTCAGTGGAGCAGAATCCTCTCTTGGACTTATCTATTCAATTGAGGACCATGAGGAGGACATCCCGGAATCAAGATGGGAGGGTCCCCCTCACATACCCAAGCCATTGGAATCGAACCAAGCAGCCTCAGAAAATAGTGATATGGATAGTTCCCCTCCTGTCCTCATGCTGGCTGAGACGGCAGGGAACTAGCTCCAAACCCGAGAGGGATTATGCAACACTAAATAAGGCAAGCAGTGTTCCACTGTGCCTCCTAAACTTTCCTAATAAGACCAATAGACACTCAACATACCTAACTTGTTCATCAGTGGGCAGTAGAATCAGGAGCCCTGACCAAAAAGGATCCAGAAGATGCACTGCTACAAATAGTGGACGCAGCAAATATTAGGACTCCATACACAAAGGGAAGCATGTGGCGATGAGTGAGAAGCCACGGACACCAATAAACGGCCAAATAAGGATTATGACAGATTTCTAAGGCTGGAAAGAGTGGTGGACAAAGGTGATGACTTTAAATTAAATAAACACAATGTGGTCAGACTCTGTATCCCCCAACTAAGACAAATCAACACAGAGGATTTTGCCAGTTGAATTTAGGTGGGAATATACAGCTGATCTGGTCCATTTACACATACGATCTATAGTGGTCAAAAACCTGACGCTGTCCTCAGCGTCACATTTTTTGATGCTGGGGTTTGACCTTACAGATCTACCGGCAAGTCCAGTGGAAAAATGCCTTAATGTAGGCACCCTCATAACTTGAAAATCAGTGGAAAGCATAGCAGAACACAAGCCACCATCTAGCAGAGAAAAAAGGGTTAAGATAATTGACCTATAACAGGAGCATAAAAACTCTACAGTGGGAAAGAAGGATCTTGAAGATCGAGCAGTCTGGCCATCAGATGAGCGGAAACTGAACCTAACACTATCAACTGTGAAGCAGAAAAAGTTCAGAGAAGAAAAGTTGAATACACAGAATGCCCTAAGAGTGCCTAAGTACAATGAGATTCCTGGGCTTGGCGCCCAGCAGCTTTGGCGACTAATTATACCAAATAGCAGGGACCTCGACCAGAAAACCCAATAAACCACCCGAGACTCGCCTCCTGGTACACCAGAGGTTTCTCGCATTTACTGAGGACTGGAGATCTACATTGGGGAGATGTTGACTTTGTCTGCCTCCAAGAAACATGGCTCAACCTTTTGTTTTCGGTCTTTTTGATTCGACCCTTTTGTCATTCGATCCTTTTGATTCGATACTTTGACCTATAACCCAACTATCTTATATGGATTAGAGTCTAAAAATATCATCTAAGCAGCGTTTCTGAATAAATCAGATGCTAAATTTTGGAGGTGTGTTCTGCGCCTTCCAGCATGCATACCTGGACCGTGGCTATGACATATTTGGGCCTGACCTCACTGTTGTCAGTCTATGAGTGGCACCTGTGTGCCCTATTCCGAAAATGTTTAGTATACACTAGTAATGATACCCTCTTAGCATGCCTACCTGGTTATATGCTATCATCTACCCATTCTTTTGTGCAAAAGTGGACAGCATGTATCTTCAAAATAATAGCAAAGGCGGATGTAACAATTGACATTTTGGTGAACAATCCGGACCGTGTAAGAGACAAAATATATAGAGAAGATTGGATAGAGACTAGAACCAAATGTCTTACACATAAGGATTTTAAGTCCTATGGATTTGAACAAAAAGGTCTTAATGTACTGGAATCATACCTGGGCAGGGCTCCTTCTCCATCTTTGAGATCAGTAATTCTTCGCTTTCACTTTAATATATATCTTACACAAGAGATCCTGGTAAGAAGGAAACTTATTGACCCAAAAGAGATCTATTGTAGATACTGTGGGGACCTTGACATGAAAGAAACGTTGATTGCCCGTCGCACACTGACTTGAGACTAAGATCTTTCAGTCGACAATTAACCTATTTTGGACCAACGCCCCCTGAAAATCGATGGCCAGCAATTCTGGAGACCAATGTAATGAGTATAAGAATAGCCTCTTTTAATTTTCTGAATGCACTGGAATTAGGTGTGAACAATGATACTGAGGTAAACTAATCTTAAAAAGCCAATTTTTGTTACATGATGTTGCATCACATGCAAAGCAGTTGATATAATTAGATGTGTGTGTTGTGCCGACTATTGATTGATTGACCTTAGTTCAATACCACTGTACATCCAATGCTGTTGTTTTATTTACTTTGTGTGAATCGTTTCACTGGCTCAAATTATTGCTATTGTTTTGTGTGCTTTTTATTCTTGATTTATTTTTGTTTTACTCCTGTTGTATGTTTGTCTGTTCTTTTAGTACCTCATACTTAGTGTTATATAAGTATTTTGTCTTGTTTTAACCTATATGTATCATTGACTCTGTTTTTCAGTGCTTTTGTTTTCGTTTTTTGTCATTTTCTATGGATGTAATGTAATTTGTTTTGAAAAAGTTGAGTTTACTCAGCTAAATTCAAATAAAAAAAAATAATAAATCAACAAAGTTTTACTAGACTTCACGGCTGAAGCAATTGATGAAGCTTATTCCATGGATAAGGCTTCTATTATTTTATGTGGAGACTTCAATTTACCATACCTGCCTTGGATCAGACATATGGAAAATAGAAACTCGAAATTAAGAAATTAGCATGCACAAAGGTGCCTTGAGTCGGAAGAACTGATGAAAAGCTGTGACCTCCACATTATGAACGGATATTTTCGAAAAGAACTTCTGCCACCCAACTTGGAAAAGTGGATCCCAGTCCTCTGTAATAGACTTTGTCTTTGTATCCAGGAACTTAATCGAAGACATAGGGCCTCATTACGAGTTTGGCAGTAAACCTTCCGGTGCTACCGGCGGGTTGACGCTGGACTCGTAATATTTTACGGGCACCTGACTTCCCGGTGCCACCAGGACATTACAAGTCTGGTGGCCCGGGAAGTCAGGCGCCGGGAAAATGTTAGTCCCCATTCCCAGTGCCAGCGTTTCTGTGAAGTGTCTGCCTACCATGGCCGCTGCGCCTGGGAGGGTCAGACCTGCAGGGCGCATTGGCCCCTGCAGGAAGACTCGTAGTTTGCCAGTTCGGAAACAAGGGTGCCAATAAGCTTACCGGCACCCTTGTTTTCGGACCAGCAAACTTGTAATGAGGCCCATGGTCTCTTTCGATGTACTCAACTCAAAAGAAAGTAATCATAACTGGCTAACTGGCTAAAGCTGACATGGACTCAAGACGTAGAGTGACCTACTCTAATCTGGGAGCTTGAGGTTGAAGTGTCAAATAATGGAGGCAGGCTGAGGATAAATAAATTGGCGACAGAACAACCAATTGCAATTTACTCAGATTGAAAAAGGAACCATTAGGAGGGTCCTCTGAAATCGTGAACTATGCTTCTATCATTGCCCTATTCCGTACAAAATATAAGTCACTTAACCCTAGTCAAAAAATCCATCAACATATAGATGACCAAACGCTGCTAAAAAAAACACTGGAGATGCGGCAAACTATTCAAGCCTTAAAGAAACTCCCCCAAGGAAACATAGGGAAGGCGATCAAACAAGCTAAAAACAAATACAGACACTGACTCATTAACCATAAACATTCCCTGATACAACAAGATGCGGAAAGGATGCTAAGAGCACTGTCCAAGAAATCAACAGCTGAAATGTGGGCCATGATCAGTTTGTTGAACCAGTGCCAACAGTACCATCAATTAAACAGGGTGACTGAGGCGAATTGGGTCACCTTTTTTGGATCTCTATTCAAAGACCTGGCTTCAACATGGAACCCACCGAAAAATATTAACACCAACTGGATGCTGTCATATAACCAGGTTCACTGTCTGAATCCAACACGTGCCCCGGGTTCTGATGGGCTATACAACATGTCTCTGAAGGCAAATCCAGAGCAATGGGCGAGTTTGCTGGACATGGTATTAAAAAATGTACTGGCATCTAAATCAATAGCACTGTCGTGGAAAACAGTGCACCTAATTCCGATTTTCAAAAACGGTAGTAGGAGTGACCCTAAAGACTATCACCAATCACCCTGTTGGATGTACCGGGTAAACTGTATGCATTGCTGCTCCTTAAAAGATTGAATGTATGGTCTTTAATGAAGGGCCTAACAGACTAATTTCAAGCAGGTTTTGTAAAGGGGCTAGGAACTTCCCCTCTGGCATTTCTAATGGCACTATTAAACCCTGAAAACAAAGAGTAAGATCCACTTGGCTTTTGTAGACTTTTCAAAAGCATTTGACAGCATCAATAGACATTGCCTATGGAAGAAGTTCGAGGACTGGAACTGCCCCCCAGACCTGCTTGAGAAACTATGAGCTACATACACACACCTCGATCATCATCTGCCTTAATGCAAAAGGGATTTTGAGAAAAGATCCCGAAATCCAGGGGTGTGAAACAAGGCTGCTCCCTTTCCCCAGCCCTGTTCAACCTGTATATTTCGGACCTTGGTAAATACACAGAGAACACCAGAAGCTTCCCACCAAAAATGGGTAAAAACAAGATCACTCCCTTACTCTATGCATACGACTTGGCCTTCCTGGAGTTCACTGCAATTGACCTACAAAGGCAACTGAACAGGCTGGCGGAATACACAGCAGAGAATAACCTGGAAATCAATCTCGACAAAACATAGATCCTCACCTTGAAAAGGAGCCAAATGCCAAGAAAGAAGAAATTTTAATGGCGACTCAACCAAATGGAAATTGAGTAAGTTGATTCCTTTAAATACCTAAGGATCCAGATCTCGAAAAGCATACTAGAATCACACTCAATTGATGTCCTAAGAGGAAAAGCCACGGCTATGGCCAACTAAGCCTTGGTCTTAAAAGGGAAATTGTGTAGATACTCATTGCTACCGCTTATTGAGTTCTATAAAGTTAAAGTAGTACCTACAGTGTGGATAGTCGATTCTCAATACCACTAAGACACTGGGCAATTTTGGAAAAAAGCTCTAAACCTGCCTAAATCCCTCCTGATACAGATTGTCAGGAAGGGACTGGGCTTGATATTGATGAAGAAGTCGGCTCAATGGAAAACACTAAGCCTGTTTGGAAAATGTATGAACAATGACGCCACCCAGATGATGAATGGATCAAGACCGAAGCCAAAAGGAATGAGAACACTGCATTGATTAAATGTGGAGAAGAGTGCAGAAGCTTATTACTATCAGGTGAGAGTACAGTGGAGGACGTTGTGACTAACCCTGAGAAGGTAAAGAAAAAGCTATGGACATCTGACTGGATTATCATCATGGAAGACGTCAGTAAATTCAAGCTCCACAAGTACTTAGCACAAGAGACAAGGAAACAAGTAGAGATCCAGCACTGTCTCCAAAAATGCCCAGAGCCGCTCCTTAGATCCCAATTTATGCGACTTTAATTCAATCTCTGTAGAACTAGGGAAGTGACATTCCCCAGAATCAAAACAGAAAACAGAACAAAAACCTGCAGATTCTTTAGGGATGAAGCTTCATTGGAAACTCTTGCCCATATATTTACTCCTTGCACAGCCTTGACCAGGAGAGGACAAGACTTGGAAACCTACAGAGTTATGTCACTGGAAGTGTGGTGGTGCCAGTTGTTGAGAGGGAACAAAACCTCTTTGATAATAGCAATGGTGAAATTTTTTAGAAACTGTCTGGATGCAAGACTCCAGTAGTGGGCATCTTAGACTCTGGTCACCTGATTATTTGATATGGAACCGGAAATCATGATTTGAAGGCCCGAAGAAAAGATATCCTATCGAGAAATTCGATATTTTATGTTTTGCTAAAAGTGTATGTGTACACTAAATTTGCAAATAAAAAACACCCAAAACAAATAAAAAATCTCTTCATTTGCTCCTAGTGGCAGCAAGGATCAGGTTCAAGACCCTCTGCATCGTCCACACGTCTGTCTGGGGCCTGGAACTGCACTACCTTAATCTCTCTCTTCCTAAACATCTCCCTTCTGAAGCTCTCCGCTCATCCACTTCCAACTCTCTGAGGGTCAGTTGCTTTTCCAAGCAGAGAGTTGTGGGCAGATCTCTATCTCCGACTGGGGCCTCCCTCTGGAACAGCCTCCCTGCCTCTCGCAAACTTGAGCAGACCCACCTCCGGTTCCGGGAAGCAACTCAAGACCTTGATATGATAGGTTATTTATAACATGCTTAATAACTAGAGGTTTTCGGATCTGAGGATCAAACCTGAGTTGCTCCGTGTCGCCTTGCTTCCAAGGTGAGCATGTCACCCCTGAGCTATCCTCCCTTCCTCTTCGCTTCCGCTTTCTCTCTTCGTCTCCCCTGCTGTTGACACATCTGCTCCACACACTGGTCACCTGGCCACCCTCTGAACATGGGCCCAGGTCCCTGCATGTCCAGTTGCACCGAGCACTGCCTCTTGGCTCCCCCAGCACTTGTGGTCTGTATCTGTAACCCTACAGTCTCTTCTCTCTGCACTTATGAGGCACCCACTGGCTGCACTTTCTGACTTACCTGCACTGAGCCATCCACTGGCTGCACTTTTTGACTACCTGTGTTAGGCAAAGTTTGTATGCAGTGCAGTTTGGGTGCACTACACACAACTCTGACTACAGGTATAGGAACCCCAACCTTTGGTATAAGCTTGTACTACAGTTTTGATAGGGTGTTGAGCAGCCAGGCTTATCTCAAGAGGGGTCAATGTGAGCTGTAGGGGAGTTACAGAAAGATTCACAGTGCCAAGTATTCAAATAAACTCTTACACACAAGGTTTCTTGAATAAACACATTCATTTATTTATCAGTCAGAATAAGCCTTCTTCAGAAGGGAGCAATATAAAATTAACACACAAACACACTTCAATACTGTACACTCTAAGTTTTTAAACCAGTAAAGACCCTTTTGGGATGGCCCACAGACACAACCTACACCCTCAGGTGACTTCAATAGCTAGGGTGCTGGGGACATTCATATCTTACTGTTTGCGTTTACAATACTTTTAGAAGTTGGTAAAAGGAAAAGGTTATTAGAACTACAAGAGACCACAAATATTCTTAAGCAGGCAAATACTTTTGGATCCCCTAAGAAGAGTCATTCAGTGCAACAGGCTAAGCCACAGTCAATGGGCAAAGGTCTTATATAGGATGACACACTTTTGGTAGGTAAGTAGAAAAGTATTTGCACAATGTTTTAGAAGCCTTTAAAGAAATGAAGAATCAAATATAGTGCCACAAGCTGATTAGACTTGTGAGTAGTAGAAGATGCAAGCAACTCTACAGTAAGAGGTAAGTTCTCTCAGACTTTACAGTACCTTGGTATTGAATAAAAGTACAGCAGATGACTCCTGTTCCTGTGCAGCTCTGCAGATCTCACTGTTCCTGGGCCTCAGTTGTGGGGACAAGAGTGAGGACTTCTGGGGACTCTGGCACTGCAATGGGACGGTCACCTCTCACAACCGGCAATCTTCAAATCAGTGGCTGTTCAGTATTTCAGCTCCTCGTGTCTACCGCAAATAGCAACACCGTGGTTCCTGGCTGTCAAGATGGACTTTCCTTGCTTCTGGGGTCCTGCACTCTGTTGAGGGGGCTTATACTCAGTCAGTCCTGCTTCCTGGGAGTCCAGATGATCTTCTTGGAGCTCTAGTCCAGCTTAAAAGCAACACACACAATCTGGTGTTCCTCTCCCTGGCTGTGTGGTTTCCAGCAGCAATTCTGTGGAAATTCAACCAAGTCCGAGATGGATGTCCAGGTGGCTTACTTTGGAGTTGATTTGTCCCACCAACTCAAGGGGAGAAGTCCTTGTAGGGGCGACTCTCAAAATACGAATTTGGAGTTTCAGCACAGCAGCAGGGCTTCACCGGGCAAACCAACAGTTCAGGAGTTGCAGCAGGTGTCCTCTTCAAGTTCTTCTTCAGTCCCTTCGTCCACTCTGCCTTCCAAGCCAAAAGTATTGCCTTTTATTCAGTTCTCTTCCATTCATTCGAGCCTAGCTGTCAGTCACCCAACAGGGTGGCTGTTTTTGCCGGACAGTCAGCTGGCCAATCACCACTGAGTGCATTTGGGTCTCCTAGGAGACTAAGCACAGGGAGTTTTCCTGCCTCACTTCCTGCCTACCACAGACACCCTGGAGCCAGAAGCAGGCATCACTCGTGAATCCCGCCAAAGGCAAAGGAACAATGGGACTAAACCTGGTTTGGCGCGCAGAGTAAATCTCCAGAAGGACCTTTCCACAAAGAAATGGCGAAAAAAGAAGACTGGGCCATTTTAACAAAAATGGCACCCTTGGGGGCTTTACTGTAGCTGCGAACGCAGCTAGCGGTAAATGCACAGGATGGTAGTTAAAACAAAACCACTGCCACCAGCCATTTGGTGAGGAAAGGGTAACATAAAAATGTTCCATGAGAATCTAGACAAAGGGGATACTAGTTAAGCCCTCCAGCACCCTATTGTAAGATAGTGTGTGCTGGATCTGGAAAGTTACAAATGTAAGTAAAGTCAATTTCACTTTACTGTTCCTGGAAACAATAGTTTATCCAAGAGAAGGTATTTAAACCTTTGGGAAATCTGAAATACTTCCCTGGGCCACTGCACTGAAGGTGCTGTGTGACACAATGTAAAAGATGATGCATATGGAGTTTGTCAGACTCCACAACCTAAATAAACACAGTGTTCAAAATCACATAAAAATACATGAGAGAGTGGGAAAAAGGGTCTCACTCTTTCCAGGTTAAAAAAACCAAGTCCTCAAAATCCAGCAAAGTTGCTGGGGGTCTCTAAGGTGGAGGGAATTAGCACATTTCTGAGAATTCTCCCTAACAACCTGCACTTCGTCTTCCTTCCCCCCAGGCTCCAAGGCACTTCTCCCCTTCCACTTCCCTGCACTTGCGCTATTTGAATGACACAGGCCTAGTAAGATCGTTGTTTTGTTCTCCCTCTGTTTCCCCCTCCTTGTCTTGTCACGCCTCAAAACACTTGTGTAGAGGTGCATTATAAATGCCATATCATATCATATCATATCTGCAACAGAGGTTTTAGCTGTATGTCCCCAGCCGTGCACTCGTTCCCAGGATAATGCAGTTATTGCGGTTCCCAGGATCCGGCATGCCCGCGTTGGTGGTGGTGCTTTTCTTTTGTGGCCGCCAAGCTCTGGAACTCGCTCCCTTGTGAGCTGTGGGTTATGGAGAATTATCAGGCCTTTCTTCGAGCCTTGAAGACCTTTTTTAATTGAGGTCAGCAATTGAGTCTTCTGCTTTGCTGGTTCTTAGCGCCAAAGGTGTTTTTGTGTGTATGTGTGCTCAATAAACACTAAACCAATCCACATAATACTAAATCAAATCAATTCAAGAAGAGACAATGACACCTAGTGATCGGGAATCCTGTCATCAGTGGTGCTTGTTGCGTACTAGGCATCAGCCGATGCGTTCGCTGGCCGTAGGATTTATGGGGTCCTGGGTGCCAGGGCCTCGCTGCGCAGCTCTGGCGGGAGCAATGAGAGACGCAGACACTCTGGTGTGTGGTGCACCCGGAACTGCCCCCGTGTAGCGGGGGCGGGGCCTTTATTTAGATGGCGCCTTACATCACTGCGTAGCGGGACGTAAGGCATACACAACATTCCTCCTTTTTTCCCAACAAAACATTAACAAACATGCTATCTATTAACCAATGTCCCAAACTGTGCTTTATGATGTCTCGTGGGCTGGGCTTTTACCACTCATAGGGCCTCATTCCGAGTATGGTGGTAGTCATGGCGCTATTTGCGCTATGACTACTTCCCATACCGGTCCGACTCCGACCTGGTTCAATGGGGACTTACTTACCGGTGTAGTCCGACCTTTGCGGGACCGGTAAATCCCCATTGAAAAAGGCAATCCCCATTCCCATTGAGCCCAGATAGGGCCCAATGGGAATGGGGAGGGGGCTAATAACGGTACCGCAATTTGTGGTACTGTTATTTGCTCCCTGGTCCCTTTGCGGCTCCTGCTAAGGGCGCCTGGTAAAACCTGGCGTCCATAGCAGGACCAGCCAATGGACCTCGTAGTAGGGCGGTAAGAGATTACTGCCACCGGTCTCCTTAACGGTGCCCGGTATCCCTTACCACCCTACTCGGAATGATGCCCATAGTCTTTAAGTCTTTAAGGGGGTCTGGGCGCAGTTCTTAGAGCATACCGTCCACCCCTGGGGGCTATCCCTTGACTCCCAATGGGTTGCTCACCTTCACATCGATGCGGGGGAACCATACACGGTGTCTGATCCGGGCCTTGGTCCTTACCACATCCTGGTGACCTTCATGTGCTAACGCTACGACTCTGTCATGCATGCTTGCGGGGATGATTGTTCGGGTCCCTCTTAGTATGAGCCCTTCCTCCATGATTGACAGGTCTTGCCTTACTGCGAACAGCGAGGAACTCTTTAGCTTCGGCAGTGCGATTGTGAATGTTCCGTAGGAAGGATTTCCATTCCCCAGAGATGTTCGTGTCTTTTACCAGGTCACAGCATGGGTCGGCTTGCGTGGCCTCCGCAATGTCTTCGATGCCGATGGATCTTGGTTTCATCGTATGAACCACGTTGCAGATGTGTTCCTCTGTTTCCTCAGCCACATGTATCTCCCCTGGCGTGGCTGCTCTGGGGTGCCTGGACAGAAAATCTGCTGGGTTCCCGCTGCCAGGTTGGTATGCCAACTCAAAGTCATACTGTTGTAGGTGGAATAGCCTTTTCCCTATTCTGGCTAGGGGGTGCGATGATGAGCCTGTGAATATGGGGAGGAGTGGCGTGTGGTCCGGGTATCTCTTGAACTTTCAGCTGTACAGGTACAGGTGAAAATGGCGGCAGCCCCATAGTACTGCGATTGCTTCCTTTTCTATATGGGAGTACCGTTGCTCTGTCGGTGTCAAGGTGCGGGAGGCATATGCGATCGGCATCGACTCTCCTGTAGCAGCTACTTGGATTAGGATTGCCCCTAGACCCATCGGGCTGGCATCGACATATAGTTTGGTCGACAATGTGGGATCGTAGTATGCCATGCTGGTGTCGGCCAAGAGTGAGGCCTTGATCTGTTCGAACGATTCCTGGCAGGTGGGGCTCCAGATCCATTTCGTACTGGCCTTAGTGAGTTCCCTCAGAGGTTCAGACAATGTGGCCAGGCTAGGGATGAATCTTCTGCAGTATGTTGCCATCCCTAATAAACTGCGTACCTCTGTTGGTGTGGTTGGGGGTGAGGCAGCACGGATGTCTGCTACTTTTTGAGGGTCTGCAGAGGTGCCTGCGCTGTTGAATGTATATCCGAAGAACGAAATCTCTTCCTTTAGGAACTCACACTTGTCCTTGTGGATTGTTAAGCCGGAACCCTCCAGCCTGCTGAGTAGCATGTTGAGCCGTCATACATTCTCTTCCTTGTCCCCTGCATGAATGAGAATGTCATTGCTGACGTTGAGTACCCCCTGGATGCCACGTATCACCTCCTGGATGGTCTGCTGAAACACTTCGGCCGCAGAGAAAATTCTGAAACTGAGTTGTTTGTATCTGCGCAACCTTATGTGGGTGGAGAATGTTGTGATGTACCTGGAGTCCCGGTGGAGTTTCAGTTGGTAGTATCCAGCGTTTAGGTCGACTTTTGAGAACATTTTCGATCCAGTGAGGTCTGCTATCATTTCATCAAGGGTGGGAGTGATGTGTCGCTCCTGCTTTATTGCTGCATTATGGAGGCGCATGTCAATGCATATTCTCACCTTGTTTGGGTTTCTTGGTTATGACCATGGGTGACACCCACAGTGTTGGTCCGGTCACCTCTTCAATGATGCCCACTTTCTCGAGTGCCTTGAGTTCTTTCTCAACTTGATTTCTTATGCGGAAGGGAGTTCTTCGATGGCGTACTGCTTGCGGTTGAACGGACTTGTCAATGTGAAGTTTGATGGACTTTCCTTTTAGGCATCCAATGACCTTTAGGAGGTTCGGGTATTTCCCGAGAATGTTGTTAATGTCCTGTGTATCTGTTACATCACAGACAAAACTTATGAGTCCCAAGTCCTCTGCCGCGTCTCTGCTCAGCACTCAATTCCTGCGTTCACGACGTATATTTTAGACTGCAGTGACTTGTCTCCTCTGCTGAGAGTCATCTGGAATCGTCCTATTATGGGCAGTGGAGTTTTGCACTCATATGCAAACAGCAGTGTGTCTGTCGTTTTCAGGATTGGTGGGGGTCACAATTTCCTGAATGCAGTCATTGGCATGACGTTAACGGATGCCCCGGTGTCTATAGTCATCTGCATTTCTTGGCCTTGAATGGCCACTAGGTATTTCCGTCTTCTCAGTCTTTTTGTGGGCTTTGCGCCTCCGTAATCCAGTGCTGAGTCCAGGTATACCTTTTTCCCTTATCTCCATTGCTCATTTGCTGCTTCTTTTTGAGGTTGTGCATCATTGTCCCCTTCTTCGTCGGTTGATGAGTTGACAGTCTCAACTTGGCGGGCACTGGCCTGTTTCTTCTTCTTCCCCGTGTTTTTGTCTTGAGACATTTGGGGGTATTGGGGTGACCCAGATGATCTGCATACCTTTGCATAGTGATCTTTTCACCACATGCACCACACGTGGTGCCTTGGGCCAGGCAATTTCATCTCCCATGGTGAGGTCCTCTGCACCACCCACACTCAGTGGGTCCCGGGGTTCTTGGTTGCCACCGGGGGGGTGTTGTTGCTGCCGGCCTCCTCCCTCATGTATTGGCGGTTTGTGATTTGGGCTACTGTCGCCATCGTTAGTGCCGGTTGGAGTTTCTTCAGGGCCGTGCCCATGTGTGCTGCTCTGGCATGTGACAACTCCCTCTGGTGCCCGAGTTCCAAGATTCTGGTCAGAGATATGCCTTTTTTATTTAACACCATTATCCTTAGCTTCTCCGAGTGTATCCCATTGATGATCTGGCGTTGGATTTCTTTTTCAACATCGGCAAATTCGCAGGGATTGCAAGTTTCCGTAGTCTGGTGTGATAGGCGTCAAGTGTCTCGTCCTCGGACTGGATGGTGCTACAGAAAATGAATGTTTCATAGTCTGGATTCAGCTGGGGCAAAAAGTGGGCTGTGAGAGCGTCTTTGGTTTGTTGGTAGACGTCGGAGCTATCTGCTATCGCCAGATAGTTGAATATGGGTAGAACCTCATCCCCGACATTAAGGAGAAGGTGTGACCTCATTTTGCGAGACGTGGTAATGTCTTTGCAATCCATGGCCATCTCGAATTACTGGATCCACACCTGCCAGCGGGGACAGACAGAGGAGGGGTCAGTGTATGGGTCGAATGGGCAGAGCGCCAATGGCATCCCTCCTTGTGAGCGAGTGTGTGGCGCGGATGGCGAAAGGTTGACTGCCATTCTCGATGGTGTGCTGGGCCTGGGAGTGGAGAGGCCCATGGCCATTTTCCTGTGATCCTGGTGGCTCTTTCTGCGCATGTGCACAGAAAACCCCTCACCTTTGTGACCAGTGGATGTCCGAGCTTTCTTTCCTTTCCCGTGAGGTGCCTAACTCCTGTGGGAGGTCCTGTGGCGGGTGGTAGGCCGTTGGAGCATCCGGACGTTGGCCAGATTGTGGTGGCCCCCTTGGTACCATGCGCTGGTAAGATGTTCACGTGGATAGTGCTAGGATCTTCTTTCATGCTGTCATCATTCAGCGGGGGTGGGAGGGGCCTTTATTTAGATGGCACCTTACGTCACCGCGTAGCGGGACGTAAGGCGTACACAACAGTGCTAAGACTTTTAGCACCCATAATGGAGGCAGGAGCAGTCAAACAACCAAAAAAAGCAAATACTTTGCAGCCTGAAAAAAAAAAGGATTACAGACAATTGACACTAGCCTTGCGTCCCCACAGCCGAAGGTTGCCCCAGCAGATGGTCATCCGAAGAGCGACTACATGCTTGAAGGCGGCCTTGAAATAGGAGTTGCAAAGAAGACGGTGATGGGGAGGGTGGAAAGGGGGTGGGGTGAAGACACACACGTAAATGGCAGAGCAGCCATGAAACAAAGCTGAATTTCATGCAACTACTAGCCAATAGTGCCAGTAATTCCCGAATTCTGATTTGCTGAGGCACCTCAAGGTTCGTAAACATGACTCCAATAAATTGTTCCAGGCCTCCGGTAACTTAAAAAAATCCTACCCTATACCATTTCAGGAAATGCTGAGAAACACATAGTAGGAAGGATTTTCTTAGTGGATGATGTCCTCTCCCTGAAGATTGGTAAACATGGGTGGCTCGCAGGATTCGCGAGCAATACATGCTGGCGAACAACTTTGTCGGGTAACTTGATATGTGGGGGAAATAGTTAATTGCAACTTTCATTTAACTATTACGTTGCAAAAGAAAACGACAAGAAGATTTGGAATAATGAATCCAATTTGATACACCAATGCTAATAAATTAGGCACATGCAGAACAACTTCTGGGTCCATATTATGTTGCCTGATTTCTAACCATAAAGAGTCTTTGAACATTCAGCAAGGTATGTGGTCTTCTGAAGGTTGGGTAAATACATGTTTACAGCTCCCCAGAAGCATAGCCTCGCCCCAGGCTGTAAAGCCCATCATTGGTGCTATTTTCAATCTGCAGCTTCTGCCACCTGTTAATGGAGGTTTTTCCTGGTCTCGATTTGATCATTATTGTTTCTGCATTATGATGTTAAATGTCTAGCAAGGGGGATGTCTACCACGGGACCTAAGACTGGGTCTCTGTGATTATAATTAAACAATCTTTATGTGTCGCATCCTGCTCACATCCAGTGCCTAAGCATGAAGTATAGTATTTATTTCGAACATCCTATGTTAATTTGGGCGTTAGGGTGGGCCCGATAATGAGTAGTCGATTGTGGCAGAAAAGTGTTGGCAGTGCGAAACAGCGTGCACTATTTAAATACGAGTTCATAATCATGAATGATTATTTAAGACAGATGACAGATAGTGGAATTGCCATGGTAGACACATTTTATGTGCAATGCTGCCATCTAGTGGTTGTTTAGATTAATTGTCAGTTTCCTACCAAAATGATCCCTAAATAATACATTTGTCCTGAGTGTTTATATCCTATGGGTATCGAGTCACATCAGGGTAAAAAAATAAAATTAAAAAAACATAAATAAAAATAACAATCATAAAAAATGCTTTTTTTTTTTTTACCCGCACCATCCAGCACTTTTTCCACATAATTTAGCGCTGGAGTTTGTTAATATTATTACACTGGTCATACACTTTTCAAATGTTTAACAGTGACTTCTCATTGTTAGTTATAGTAACAACTGTCAAAAGCACAACTGAAAACAAACCTGTGCCATATGTTTTCATGGCAATCTTTGACATCTATTCTTTCAAATGTATTGAAGCGGTGTATGGATTTGAACTTGCCGATATGAACTATTGTTATGCTGCACTATGATGGATTCATCTGGCTCCGGTGTAGCATATTGATATGCCTCGTTATTACTCAGTTAATGACAATTTATCAAGCGTGGATTGACTAATGGCAGAGGCGTTCTTGCCCACATGCCAACCTGCAAGTTTCACCCGTATCCCCTCTCCTATCGTTCTCATTCCAGTCATTACTTTGTGATGATCTCATCTCCCAGATAGAAACCCTACTTTCACCTCCCTAGCTGGTGGCCTTCCTCCTCTGAGGAGATGGAATCACACCAACCCCCTTACCCACAATCCTCCTGTTGTTTTTAAGTCTTTCCGACCATGACAGGAATCTCCAGAACCCTGCAAGAAAGGGTTTCAGAATCTTTCTCTTTTAGGAGAAGTCACCCTGGCGCAGGTTGATTGGGGTCTCTTGCACGTGGGGGTCTCTTGCACATGGAGTGATTACTGGGACCAGGGTGAACTTGCAGTTTGTTGTGGCCTAAATAGATGACAGGACGCTGTAGGGTTTCTAACAGTCTTTATTGACTGACAACAGGGAGAAAGGCTCTAAGGTGGCCTGGTGATTCTGGGCGCTTACTTACAGTTCATTGCCATCCAGTCCTGTGCTTTCCCAGTTGATTCACTGTGGAAAGGTTGTGCTCACCGGTGGCACGCTGTAGACTTCTAGGGCCCCCATGAAGCCTCCTGTGGCTGTGGTGTTACGCCCTAGAAGCTGTGGTGTGAGTTCTGTCACTCACTGCCTTTTATCCTGTAATCAGGAGCAGCGCTCCTGTGTGACCGCTTCAGCTGGCCAAGCGCCAACTCTGAAGCGGGAACGTTTTCCCGCGGAGCGTGGGCTCGCGAGATCCTGTCTCGCGAGATCTCGCGAGAACACGCTCCCGCGATCATGTGATGTCCCCACACAGTTGCATGCCACCCCTGCTGCGTACGCTTGTCACAAGGTGCAGCAGCATCGTAGTGTCTATCTGAAATCAAGGGAACGCAGCCTCATATGCACTGTCTGTGTTTCAGCAGAGAAGCTAGGAGACAGGAAACAAGGTAATGGCAAGAGTTGATTCAAGTCCATTAATGCTACAGTTTGCAGACATATGTGTGGAGGCAAGCAAGGATGCCCTAGTGTTGGCACTGAGTCCAAAGGGCTATTACCCACTTGTGCCCATATTTTTGTAATGTGTCCATTTTCCTTTTTTCTGACATTTATTTGGTTTAATCTTATCTGTGTTAGTAAAGTCCATTATACCAGCCTTGTTTGACAGTGCAGACAAGCCTCTGCACACTGTTCTCACCTCACGTGTCTATTTCAGTCATGCTATTATTTCTACAAATATTCCAAAATGGAGCCCTTAAGTCATGTTCTGTAAGTAGCAAGTTATTGTGTGTTCCAGAGTATTATTTGTCTTTTTGCCACTTTATAAATCTAGCAATACAAGTTCTAGAATTCAATATGCCCCCTGCCTGAAAACCGGGACGCAATGAGGATTTCATACCTTACATGAGACAACTTGACATCTCAGTGTACTGTCCTCAAACTTTGTACTCCTTTCAAAACATAAAAACAAATCACAGACACCTTTCATGTTTTGACACGGGCATGCATCTTGTTGTCAATGTGCATGACGTGAAATGTAATTTGCAATCCCACAAAACAGTTGAACGCCTTGTTTTTGTATGCATAAAGTGGCAATAGCAGACAAGGAATGTTCAGTTTAGTGAAGAGGGAGTGGGGATCCGATATCACCCGTCCGCCCCATCAAGCTCATGATGAGACAAAAGGCCAGAAATGCTTCCAGCCACTCATTTTATTTCGAACGAATCTCAAATGCACCAATGATTGAGAAGTACACTGAGAGGTACTCGCTCAGCCAGCCATACAGACCAAATACAATTCAAATCTTTGTATGTGTGGGAGAACAGCCCATGATTGCGAACAGAAACAACTATATGAACAGCCTGGACTAAGCACCAAGAAGCCATGATTCTGATGTTATTAGCGACACCACGACATAGCAGCGTTAGACATGAAGCACATGTGCAGTCCGCACTGCACCACACAAACACACATTCGAAACACAAACATGAGTGCACAGTTCTGTAGCTAGAGGAAAGCAAAATATACATACTGGCACAGCTTTTATTATTTTTCATTAGCCAAATGCAGAAACGCAGTACAGCAAGGCACAAGAGATCCTGAGCAAGCTTACAGATGCTTAACGCTAGGGAACTGCAGAAATATATATGGAACTTGGCAGAACCAAGTGTGACTAAACTATAGATAATGTAGCATACTATGGACAATTTACAAACCGCATGATAAGGTTTAGTAAAATGACAGCAGGCCTCAAGCCACTGAGCAAGAGACAAGCTGAGCTGATTCATGCTGCGCAGAGAACAAGACGCGTGAGACAGGCCCACGGCTAAGATCAGAGATATGAAGAGACATTCCAATCCCCAGATGACAAAGGGAAAAGGTTTAGAGAAACTGAATAAATCCTCATAATTAGGAGCCGCAGAACATATTTTTTGTGGTCTAAATACCTGGTACAGTCGAATGAAACAATGGACAGTGATCTGTGGTGGGAAAGGGCAACCACTCCTAGCAGATGCAGGCTGCAAAACTTGTTGCAACATACAGAGCACGTTCTCATAGGCAAAGTTGGTGTACAAAAGTTACAAAACAAACACATAATCATCACATCGCCTTGAAAAGGTACACAGCAAGCTGAGAACTTATTCAAGTCCCAGGCCTGGGGGGAACAGCTCTGACTAATCACAGTTTAGTGTTCCAGGGGTGGATTGCAACAGACAAGAACCAATGGTAAGCCCACTACCCTGCAACAATGTAATAGATGGTGAATTGGGGATGGGACAGGCCAGCCACCTGACATGCAAGGGCCAGTAGAATAACTTCTATTGGTAGCCAAATAGGTAATAGAGGTCTCAAGGTCCAATCCCTCACAAGGGTAGTTTTTTTTGGAGAAGGGCCCAAGTGATGGCAGAGTAATGACACATTTGTTTTGTAAAACTGCGAGCCAGGAAACATTGAGAAGTACTGAAATCCACCTGTGTACTTGTATAGAACCCTATTGGTTTTATTTGCAATAAACCACAGTTTGAACTTGCTGTTGAATGAGTCCTCTGTGTGTACTACGGGGGGCAGTTGGGTGCTCCAAGTCCATGGACTTCCAGTATCGCTCTTGGATACCTGGGAGTTCCACTCAACATTAGAAAGAACGTTCACTTCATGGGTGAATATACTCTGGACTGAGGCTGAGGAGCCAGAGGCTTTGGAATGCTAAGGGCCTAATCACAGTGAGCCCCGATATGACAGATAACTGGCATACCCTCACTCTACACTCCATACTCGTGTCTACTGCGGCCTGTTGATTAAAAACAAAAAGATGAATGTGCTTCTTAAAAGAAACAAAGAGAATGGGCAAAACAATGAACTGCCATGCAGCCCCACCATCATTTTGCCAAAGCCCTTGATTAGAGCTGCCCTGGATGCATACCACTTGAAAGAGTGTGTGCTACCAGTGGGAAGGTGAAATGCATGTAAATGAGCAGGTGTGAGGTGGGCTTTTTAGGGGCCTTCCTTTGCTATTCTTGCCACTTTGTATCCAGCTGTCTGAATGATGGTGTCAAGCTCGCGGGTGTTCAGCATGAGTGAGCCACATTCAGGCTGATCCTGTAAGAGCAGACGTGTAAAGGATTCCTCTTCATCGCCGCCCACTTTTTATGGGTCTCAGCAGAGGTGTTGCTAGGTCTGGAAAAGATCTGGGGAAATGCTCATGTTGGGACTGTTGGGACTTGGGGCTAGCAAGCCTTTTGGTTGTAACCCCTGAGCTTCTATCCAGGGATACAACCTATAGCCCCCTCACCCACCTCCAAGCGATGCCTTTACGTACCAGAACCAAATCTTCTTACGGTGCGGGCAAGCAAAGAGAGACATACCTTGGCAAAGAAGTCCCATATAAAGTTCAGTGACACGTGAGCAAGAAGATTGGGCCTGCTTCCAAATCACATAATAGACCATTCCATAAGGTAACCAGTTATTACGTTGCTGGAGTCATTAATAGATGGTGTAGTTATAACAAATTTCTTTACTAAAGAGGGTAACAAATCGAATCAAGATTTGAATATCGAATTACAGGGAGGAATGTCTAATTACAGGTGTATGTTTTATTAATGAAATAAAGCATACTTAGAGTAAAGTTAAAAAATGTACAAATGAGAGAGGTAAATTGAGGCTACAGGTGTAGCAGAGCCAAGGGGGCTTGGAGGTATTCACCTATGCCCCCCTCTGATTAAAAAAATATATTTGTTAGGCTATTGTTGGTGGAATGTGTTTTTGGTTAGTGCAATAACATTTTACAAACATAACTTCTGTATTTGCATTAGTGAAAGGCCTCTAGATGGCACTTTGAGACTATAGATACAAATTTCATGTAGATTGTGCTAGATTAAAAGGTTGCTCAATATTTTTATTAACAGTTATTTCCATCTCGTTACATATTAAATTCAGTCTTCTCACATCATCAAAATCACATATAACTATTCCATAATTACCATCAAGCGGGTTTCCCTCTGATTTGTTCAGTAAAAATATGATCTTGTGGAAATGGGGCCATCCAGACCAGATCACCAGTCCCAGATTCTTGGCCAAACTGGCCTCATTCCGAGTCGGGCGGTCCGGTAAAAAAGTGGCAGTAATACGGGGTACCACCATGTTTACCGGACCAGCAAACTATGAGTCAGGTTGAGCCCCCCAAAAGGTGGGAAATCCACCGAAGGCAACAGACACACGGTAAGTAAGGCACTGGAGAAACCGGCATCGATGTCCACCGGTCGGGCACCTAAGACTTGCCGGTAACACTGCCACCCTGGCAACACCGCCATATCACGAGCCTCACCAATCCAGGAATACCGGCAAAAAAATTGCAGTAATTCAGGTAAATGCTAGGTAGCAAAATCCCCACCTGAAAGCAGGTGGTAAACGGCAGTAAATGCATGCAGGTATGGTGAATGAGGCCACAGGTGTACGTAATGCATCTAGGTGCACCCAATGCAGCCTGGAGTAGGTGAAAAAGGCCACACCTTCATCACACACACTTCCAAACACCTGAATGCTGCTACTGGCTGCAATCAGCATTGACCTACAGCTGCTCCAAGTCAACATAGCGCTGCAGCGGCAGGAGGACCAACAGAGGGCCCAAGAGGCACTGGACTTGAGGATGAGGAATCAGACTAAGAGGAGTCACCCTGTGTACTGGCCATGACATGGACCCTGAGAGATGTGCAAATACTAACCCTGTACTACATGGACAGGGAGAGCATAGCATATGTCCTGAGCATGAGCCAGGAAGACATTGAAAGCAAGGTTGGAACCTTCCAGCATACTGTGAGTCATCTGCATGGATTAGCAAAACCATCAGCTTCCAAAGAACTGGTGGAGGTGCTGGACGCACTCCTGCTGCATGTGGGACAGCGCATTGCACTCCCAACCACCCTGCCACAGGTGAATACCACTAAATCAAGATTCTACACCATGGCAGGGATGCCCAATGTGGTGATAGCCCTGGACTGTACGCATGTCAAGCTGGTTGCATCCCATGCCCAGTAGGAAGTATACAGGACCCTGAAGCAGTACCACTTACTGAACGTCCAGGTCACCTGTGATGCCGACCTCACGATCACCCACTGCTGTGCACGGTTCCCTGGATCAACACATGATGCCATGGTATTGCTTAACAGCATACTGCCAGCATACATGGAGAGGCACAAAGGACAATGTAACTGAGCATTGGGTGAGTAGGAACTACAGTACACAGAGACTGGATTAGGGGGGTGTTAGACACAATGCCAATGAGTGTCGCTGGGAATTTCCCTCCCCCTTATAGGCCCCCTAACATCAGTGGCTTTTGCCCTCCGTCATGTTACCCGAAAAAAAGAGCAGCACTGAATGCCCAAACTGTGCTACCCAATCGGCAAATAGACACATAGGACCACATGTGCCACAATGCATCAGTGAGAGACACACAAAGAGCATGTTCAACATCAACATGCCACAACACACACCTGTACCAATGGCAACTTACACATACAGCAGGGGCACCCATCACATGATGAAAATGTGAATCAGGGGTAATGCATAGCACTGTACATCAGCATGGAATGGAGAGCAATAGACCCACACAGTGCGTGCACAATGCCACATGCAAGATAGAGCACCACAGTATGGCACAGCAAGCCCAACAAATGGGGCACACACTGTGTCACTCTGTGCAGTACATTTCCATTTTACAGAAGTGCACCAGATGGCAAGCAACGGGTGACCCCTCAGCAGACAAAGACATGTCATGTTAGCCAGATCAGTCCTGTGCACCCACAACCATGGCCCATACTCATGTGGCGTGTGCGCCTCATTGATGAGCCCCCCCCCGGATGGTCCCCTGCCCCTAACAGACAGCACCATTAACTGACCCAATAGCCATCCTTACCTCCTAACTACTGACCCTCCCCTGACAATCACCCCTCTTCCGCTGACACATGTGCCCTGTGGCTACATGGCATTCATATTGCACCAGGCCCCTGCCTACTCTACACCACCACCCTCCCACATATTCCCACCTATGCCCAAGCATGCATCATACACAGTGCATGTGCACGCCACACTTATGTCCACCCAGCCTAGCACCCAGTCAGTGGCCCCCACTATGGCACACATCAGCAACCAATTCCAGGCCCACAAGAGCATATGCACATCCCATCTATCATCCTCCCCTGTCACATGCACGTCCCATTGCAACACCTGGATCTCCAAATGCCACAAGGCACAGTGGCCCAGATTTATACATGAACTGAACCATGGTGTGAGTACTGTGCCCCTCTTGTCTATGTCCCATTTGCCGGTGTTGGGCATGCAACACCATACTGTAGTATCAGGGCAACATGGTACCAACGTAGTAATTATATGACATGCCTGACAGGAATGTACACCACTCATCCAATGACCAACATGCCTTAAGGTGTAACCTGCTTCCGCATATGGGCACGCTACTTACCCTGACCATTGTCACAGTGCTTGAAAGTACACCCATCTACTGCATCCAATAACATGCCTTGTTTCTGTCCCCCTTGCAGGTGACTCCGGATATTGGCAGCTCCATTGGCTGAAGACCCCTGTGAGGAATCACACACAACACAGGAGGCGGCATACAACTGTGCACACATTAGGACCAGGGTGGATATTGAGCACACATTTGGCATGTGGAAGGCACGCTTCCAATGTCTACATCATACTGGGGGGACCCTCATGTACAAGCCAGACTAGGTGGCCAAGATTGTGTTGGCATGTGCCATGTTGCACAACATCTGCATTTGATGCAACATACCTCTGCCACCAGATGTGGACATGCCCCTCCCCTGTTGATGATGAAGGCGTGCATGTGGATGGCACACATGCTGGGTCGCATCACCCGCCAGGAGCTGATTGAGAACTTTTTTTGATGCTGGGCAATTACCTTTTTGATTACCTGGGCCATGCTCACATCACTGTTCATTTCACACAATAAATGCATGCACACAAAGATTGATGTCTATTCAAGGTTGTAAGTGTGAATTTTCTTTTTATGATTTGAAGTGCCATTCTGGATTTACATGCAGTGTACATACCATCCCAACAGTAACCCTAAACACATCCTACCCACTCAAAATCCCTCAAAACACCCTACGCACTCAAAATTCCCTAAAACACCCTGCCCACTCAAAAGCCCCAATAACACCCTACCCGCTCAAAATCCCCAACAGTATACATCAGAGTGACCACCATGTCCATGCATTACTTATGGGTACAGTTGGCCTTGGGGTCTAACTCCTGGAGCCTTGTGCTGAAGAGGCGGATGGACCTTCCCCTTGGTGTGCCTTTTAGAGGGCCCTCAGTGGGCCTGTTGGTGGTTGAGGGCTCAGACCCCTTGGCATGTATGTACTGCAATGTCAACTGCATGGCCTGTGGTAGGGACTCTGCTGTGGCAGATGAGGCATCTGTGTGCTTGCGCACTCCCTGCCCAAGTCTCATCATGGCAGATGTCTGGATGGTATTGCAGATTTTGCGCATCTCTGTGAGTTTCTCACAAGCCATTGTGTGTATTTCCACCTGCTGGTGCTCAATCTGGTCCAGCAATGCAGGGTACCATCTTGCAGTGGCCGCGGGCTGTGTGAGCTTGGGGGTGTGGCTGGACTGAATCCAGGTGTGGTGTCCCCCTCATATTGTTCATAGGAGTCCATTGCCATTACCTTTTCACCATTTGAGTCTGACTCCTTGGAAATATTTACATGCAACATCTGTCTGTGGTCATGGGGTGGGGGGTGTTTGCATGTGCGGGCACTGTCCTGCATTACCTGTGTACTGTTGCTTGCCTGTGGTGTCATAGGGCATGTCACCAGTGTGTGCAGGATGCATAGGTGGTGGCTGGGCTGACACTGCCACAGGTGGTGGAGGCTGGGCTGGCACTGCCTGGGGTGGTTTTGGATGGGTGGCGCTGCCACAGGTGGTGGAGGCTGGGCTGTCACATCACATGAAATGTGGGCCACTCTGTTTTTAGTGACATGTGTCTCACGTGTGACTTCTTGCTTAGGTGGATGAACTTTCAGGGGTGGGGTTCATGGATGGGGGGGTACATACAGGATGTGTGCAATGCCCATGCCTGTGTGTATATCAGGGCGGTACAGCCATCAGAAGACAGTGGGCCTCATTACGGGGTTGGCGGTAAGTGAAAAACGATGCCGGTAAAGGATTACCGGCATCGCTTACCGCTCCGGTGTATTCTGATCCGACAACCCGCTATTAGCGGCACCCTAAATAACGGTGCCTCTAATAGCGGCATGTGCGCATACACGCGCCCCTTCGGGGAGCAAATACTGGCATGCCGGTAATAGAAGGACATCCCAACCCATGCAGACATGCAAACACCGGCATCGCGAAGTCGGTAATCATGGGATGCACAATGCCGGCCATACAGGCATCGCGGTCCTCCCGCAAACAGCAATCAGGAAACAAGCCAACTGCCACAGGTGCACACAATCCCCACAGGTGGAGTCAATGGAGGCTGGGCCAGTATAAAATGAGCACACCCACACATCACACCCCTACAACACCAAAGTGCTACCACTAGCTGCTGCAATCATGGCGCTGGCGGACATGCCAATACTGCTACAACTACAGCAACAACACCAACTACAACAACAACTAAATCAGCAACAACAGGCAGCACAGAGGAGACGCAGGAGGAGAAGGAGGGTGAGACAGGCCCAGCAATTACCACCAGCGCAGCCAGCAGTGCCTCGTAGGCGTCCACCAATCCCTCGCACCAGACCCAGCCCATTCAACCTAACCCCTGAGCAGATCCACGCCCTGTACCGGTTGGACCGGGACACCATCACCACCATAGTAGACATGATACACAACAAATTTGCCAGCCTCATAGAAATACGCGCTGCCATCCGCCTGCTACTAAAGGTGGTGTCTGTGCTCCACTTCCTGGCCACAGGCACCTATCAAAACACAGTGGGCCAGCTGCATGGCATTTCACAGCCACTATTTTCACGCATGTTGAACCAAGTGCTGGATGCCCTCCTGAAGCAAGCAAGCACCCACATATCCCTACAACGGACTGCCCAGGAGATAGCCGACACCAAAGTAGGCTTCCATGCACTGGCAGGCATGCCCAATTGTGTTGGTGTCCTCGACAGCACCCATGTGGAATTGGTAGTCCCCCATGCCATAAAGGCGGTGTACCACAATCACAAGCAATACCACTCCATCAATGTGCAAATGCTATGTGACTCCAGCAAGATCATCACAAATTGCTGCACCCGATTTCCCGGATCAACACATGATGCCATGGTACTGCGCAAATCCACGCTACCCGGTCACATGGAGCGACATGCTGTACCACGTGCCTGGCTGCTTGGTGAGTTGCACAACTGGCCCATGGCAGTGCTTTGTGGTACTGATGTGTAGGGATGCATACTCCACCTGGTTGGGAAAGGGGGGATGCATAATCCACCTGGTTGGGAAAGGGGGGGATGCATTCTCCACCTGGTTGGGAAAGGGGGGGATGCATACTCCACCTGGTTGGGAAAGGGGGGATGCATACTCCACCTGGTTGGGAAAGGGGGGATGCATACTCCACCTGGTTGGGAAAGGGGGGGGTGCATACTCCACCTGGCTGGCAATTGTCGGTGATTGGGGAATGCATGCAGAGCTAAACACTCCAGGCCTGAACCTCCAAAACGGAACATGACACATCACTGGCACAAATTAAAGAAATAATGCATATCAATGACAACAAGTAAGAGGCACAACCAGGCCACCATGGGGATGGCAAGCAATGCATGACTGTACAGGATGGCAACTGTGCCAATGTGGCTAGTGTGACCATGCATAGTGTAGAATTAACTGCTTGAATGGGAGGCTAAACATTGTCGTACTACCACAGTACATCCGCCTCAGCATGCATGCTTACACCCTGCATAATCTATTGAACGCCATCCAGACTACCACACCTCATAACAGTATAGAATGCATTTAGGTGACAATTTTGCATACGTACAGGGACATGTGCATGTCCACACCAAATAGCTGCCGCCATGACTGTGCTTCCTGAAGGTGGCAGCTCAGAGTGACACACACCTATTTGTATTTGTTTGCAGGTGATGGAGGATATCCCTTGAGGCTGTGGCTACTTACCCATGTGCGGAACCCGCAGAACAGCCATGAAGAAGAGTACAATCATGTGCACACCCGCACCCGTGTTGTTATTGAGCAGACCTTTGGCCTGTTGAAGGTGCGTTTCCGCTGCCTAAGAAGGTCTGGTGGGGCACTCCTATATAGACCTGAGAAGGTGGCAAAGATCACCATGGCCTGTGTCATGCTGCACAACATGTGTGTTCGGAGAACTGCCACCTGACATTGACATGCATGCCTCGGGTGAGAATGATGAGGATGGAGACGGAGGTGAAGTAGCCCCCCTGCCTGTACGTGTGGCACGGGATGGCCATGCTGTACGCCAAGCACTAATTCACAAATAATTCTGAACCACAGGGACTATGATGGACATGTGTCAGTTACACACTGGCTCCATGTGGACATGCACACTTGGATTGTTGGGAGTTGGCCACTGAACACCATCACACATTAAATGGTAAAGCACAAAATGAACAATGTCCAGGCATTGATTTTTTTGGCGCACAACGGGTGTATTTTTGCAAACAGGGAAAAATGTGCACACTCCTCCCCCAACCCCCAGTGAACTCCCTAACCCACCCTACAAACCCCAAAAACCCCCAGTGAACTCCCTAACCCACCCTACAAACCCCAAAAACCCCCAGTGAACTCCCCAACCCACCCTAAAAACCCCAAATGTCCCCAAATGTACTCAAAGAAATGGTTCCCTTCACCCACAACCCTGTGTCCCACTCCCATTGTCTGGGCACTCTACTTCCTGGCCTTTTTGTTGTCTGGGGGTGGCATCTCTGAGTGCCGTGAACTCCTCCGGGTCATCCGCACAGGGCTTGTGGGGACAGAGGATGCAGGTGTTGTAGCAGTAGATGTGTCCAAGGCAGGTTCCACGCCTGCTCCAAGGCGTGGCCGCTGCATATGGAGCAGGATGGAAGTTAGCACTTGGGTGACTGCCCCCAGACAGTCCCTCATGAGGACAGCCAATGCATTCACGGCAGCAGTGTTCGCAGCAATGGCCGCTGTGGTCTCCCCAATGGCAGTTGTGGTCCCCGCAATGGCAGTAGCAATGGCTCTCCTAGTGTCCTCCCCATCAGCAATGTACTGCCTTATGAGTTCGAGCATTGACTCCTGTTGTGCCTCCACCCTCGACAGGCGTGCCTCCAAGGTGTTGGTGGTAGCTGGAGTGGTGGTAGCTGGAGTGGTGGTAGCTGGAGTGGTGGATGGTGCATGCACGGGGCCCACATCCTGGGTGCTGTCCTCCTCGAGGGGTCACACATCCGAATCCCTGAGGTCGGAGTCATGGAGGAAGGGATTGTCAATGCTGTAGGCCTCCATATGGGGTGGTGGGTGGGCAGGTGGCTTGGGGTTAGTGTAGTAGACACAACTGTGACACCCTCAGGGTGACACACTCAGGGTCCACATTGGCATCCACAACGTCCGCAGTGGTTGGTGGCGCAGGAAGGGACCCCCCTCCATCTGTTGTGGGTGTGTGCTGCTGGTCCTGATGTGTGTGGGCCACACTGGCAGCAGGTGTTGTTTGCTGGCTTTCCACCCGGTCACGCACAATGCTTGTGGGTCTGGCCTGTTTATCTGGCTGGGGGGTGGTGGTGACGGTGGCCCTTGTCCTATGGCGTGATGTAGATGCTCTTGCGCTCCGCTCCTGACTGGCATCTTCCTCATCGGTGCCTGGGGGTTAGAAGAGATGCAGGTCATCAGCGATGGTGTCTCATGCCAGCGACATACTATTGTGCTGTTCAATATTCATACATTCATGCATCCATGTCTTACAGGTGTGTGGTACTTGGTGTTCTGAGGGGGCATATTGGCAATCAATGCATGGCAGGTGACATGCCGTTGATATGGGGTTCGTGTGTTGGGTTACATGGGCACGGTCCTGGTATGTTGCCCGTGTGTTGGTTATGGGATTGGCACTCGGCATGCATTTCTGTGTGGCAGGGTTTGGGCAGGGTTTGGGCCACAATCTTGACTTGGATATGTTGATGTTGGTATAGGGACATGCATTGCCTTGCCTAGTCTCGCTTCCATGTCACTTGTGCTAGGTCATGGTTTACCCTACAGTGATGTGCAGGGTCACTCACCTCTTTCTGGGGATGATGCCACACCCATCTCCATCTCTCCAAATCCCTCTATTGACTCCGGATTGATAATGGTGCTGGCAGTCTCCTCCCAGGGCATCAGTTTAGCAGGTGAGTGGGACCCCCACCTGTCGCCACGGCTGCCATCCTGTTGGCTGACGGGGGTTTCTCACCCTCAAGCGGAGGTCATCCCACCTCTTGCGGCAGTCACGCGCAGTATGTGGGGTGGTCCCCACGGCCAACACCTTCCGGGCAACCTCCTGCCAGATTTCCTTTCTCCTCATCTGGGCTTCACGCTTCATGTCATTGCGTTTCATTATGTCTGCATGTGCAGCCAGAGTGTCTGCAAGCATATTGAGCTCTGCGTCAGAGAAATGCTGTTTCCGCTGCCGGGGGTTCGTCTTCAGGGTGGCCTTGGACATCCACAGGGTTTCCCAACACAGCACAACACGAAAAGACTGGTGGTTAGGGAGGATGGCAATGGACTGTGTTTTTAAAGATAGCTGCGGCCCATTTCCTGTTCCTGCGCGATGATGTTATTTCCGGGTCCGGTTTTGCGAACCCAGTATTAGCATGGTGGTATTACCGGGCCGGTATTTAGGGGTTGCTCCTAGGCAGTGCCGGTATCGGCAGGTCCCATGATGCCACTATCTGGGGGTTGGAGGGCCTTTAACGGCATGCCGGTATTACCGGCATGGGGGTTCGCACGTGCTCGCGCACTCGTAATCACCCGCTATTACCGGCATGCCTGGTAATGAGCCCGTTTTTACCGGGATACTCGTAATGAGGCCCAGTGTCTATGGTGCATGGAGGGTCAGAACATATGGCAGCATGACTCATAAAAAATAGATCCACATAGACAAGTGTCTTCTAATCCCTTTGAACTCGGAGGTTCTTGTGGTATTCCCAGAAGCGGAAATTAAACCACAACCTTCATTATTTGAGTGGCCAACTTCCTAGTACAAGGGTGTTTTTGGAAACCTGTGGAAGAACCTGTACACAAAAGCTTATAGTGCTCAAGAACACCTATCTAAACCCATGTATCACCCCATATGACCACCCCAAGCAATTGAGGTGAAGCACTGCAGATTGATCAAGAAGGCCAGAGACACTCTAGCGGCTTGTTACCCTCTGGGCAAGAATGCTCAGGTGAGCTGCTGCATCCACTAGAGCATAATGGGATATCTCCTCTGGCACTATTCAGTTTTCTTTTTAAAATTGCTCTTCTTATTCAAAGATTATGCATAAAATATAAAGGACAGCACAATATCTGATTTTTGCATTTATTTCTGCGCACAAAGCCCTGAGGCATCTAGGCGCTAGTTACAGGAAGTTCATGTTACATGGTGTTGTTCACAAAGTGCAAGAAAACAAGTATAGGTTACAGTGTGTATACATACTGGCAAAGCCTTAACTCGTGGTGCGGGGGACTGTTTCAAGCATGTACACAGGCATAAGAGTCACAATAGATGAGCATATACATACTGGCACAGCCTCACCTCATGGTGTAGGGGACTGTTACAAGCATGCACACAGGCATAGGAGTCACAATTGGTAAGCATATATACACTGGCACAGCCTCACCTCATTGTGCAGGAGGCTGCTTGACGCATGCCGATGGGCAAAAAGTCACAGCAGGTGAGCAGGTACATACTGGCGCAGCCTCACCTCAAGGTCGGGGGGCTACTTCCAGAATGCAGACAGGCATAAGAGTCACAATAGACAAGCGTATACATACTGGCGCAGCCTCACTTCATGGTGTGGGGGACTGTTTCAGGCATTCACGCAGGCATAAGGGACACAATGGTACAGCCTCAGCTTATTGTGTGGCGGGCTGCTTGACAGATGCAGATGGGCAAAAAGTTACAACAAGTGAGCGGGCACATACTGGCACAGCAGCACCTCATGGTGCTGGGGGTTACTTCCAGCATGCACACAGGCATAAGAGTCACAATAGATGAGCACATACAAAATGGCAAAGCCTCACCTCATGGTGCAGGGGGCTACTTCCAGCAGGCACACAAACATAAGAGTCACAATGGGTAAGCATATACATACTGGCACAGCCTCACATCATAGTGCGGGGGACTGTTTCAAGCATGCACATAGGCACAAGAGTCACAATGGGTAAGCATATATATACTGGCACAGTCTCACCTCATGGTGCGGGGGGCTACTTCCCGCATGCACACAGGCATAAGAGTCACAATGGGTAAGCATATACATACTGGAGCTGCCTCAACTCATCGTGCGGGGGACTGTTTCAAGCATGCACACAGACATGAATCACAATGGGTAAGCATATACATACTGGCGCAGCCTCACCTCATGGTGTAGGGGACTGTTCCAAGCATGCACACAGGCATAAAAGTCACAATGGGTAAGCATATACATACTGGGCATCCTCACCTCAAGGTGCGTGGGACTGTTTCAAGCATGCACACAGGCATAAGAGTCACAATGGGTGCGCATATATATACTGGCACAGTCTCACCTCATGGTGCGGGGGGCTGCTTGACGCATACACATGGGCAAAAAGTCACACCAGGTGAGTGAGTATATACTTGCACAGCCTCAAGGTTCAGGGGGCTACTTCCAGCATGCAGACAGGCATAAGAGTCATAATATATGAGCGTATGCATACTGGTACAACATGTATTGCAATGTTGGGCAGATGAACAGTAGGCAGGAGCAGCAGGTGTTAGGTGTCGCCAGCGTGGTGGTGCACAAGCTTTGTGGAAGTTGTGGTCTCTTATGTTGTGTGGTCGAAATGGAAATAGCAGAAAGTCACATACCACTAAGGCCGCTTCAGGGGTGCTGGGGCCACATTGTGTCACACCGCGGAGACCGTGGAAGATATGGGCAAGATGGAGGCGCTATTAGGTCCATATGGTCGGTCGGTGAGCGGTCTAGTCTTTTTGTTGCTCCCGTATTTAAGGATGCCACGCCCCCTCTGCGAGTTGCGTTGCAACTCGCTATGCTACTTTTCAAGTGTTCATACTGAAGCTCTGTCCTTCCGAACTCCTCTTTTGTTTTCTTGGATACTCTCAGCGGCCCTTCGCCCTCTCGTCAGGCGACGGCCGTTCTCTCTTGCATTGGATACTCTCAGCGGCCCTTCGCCCTCTCGTCAGGCGACGGCCGTTCTCTCTTGCATTGGATACTCTCAGCGGCCCGTCGCCCTCTCGCCAGGCGACGGCCAGTCTCTCTAGCATTCCCCTTTTCATTCGATCTTTCCATCCTTCACTTTCACCCCTTATATCTTTCGCGTACTCTCGCATTCGTTCTACCGCGCATTCGCGCACTCTCATAGTCATTTACTCTTTCAGCCATACTCTCTCGCATTCACCTTACCTCGCATTCGCGCACTCTCATAGTCACTTACTCTTTCAGCCATACTCTCTCGCATTCACCTTACCTCGCATTCGCGCACTCTCATAGTCACTTACTCTTTCAGTCATACTCTCTCGCATTCTCTCTCTCCCTCGTACTCTGTGTCACTCTCCATTCCTCAGGTGTACTCTCTCACTCTTTCTCTCTTCCTTACCTATTTAGCCAGCAGCCTGCAGAGCCTCTGTTGGATGCTTCAGTATTCCTTCGTTGTTCTTCACTCCACCACCTCATTCCCACCAAGGATTCAAGGATCTGTTTCCGGTCATATCTGGAGTCATCCATTGGACATTTGTCTCAAGACTCGTATAACATCTGGATCCGCTAGTCATTCTACCTGTCCCCGCCAGCAGCCTCACAGGGTTTTTTCTGCCTTATTGGCTTTTTCCCTGGATTGGAAGGGGCGGACTCCCCAGGGTTCACCTGACGGTTTATTCTACTAACGGTCAAGGTGGCCTCCGGAGGAGACCGTCCCTATCTCTTCGAACGCAAGAAGGGTAAAGGACTCCTTAAGAAGGACACGGAAGAGGAAAAGACCCAGAAAGAACGGAGGAGAAGACAGAAAGCCGCCAGTCAGAGTGAAGACCGAGGTGAGGAGACTCCAGGTAAAGAAACTGTGGGAAGTGGTTGTGACAGATTGCAACGCCTAACAAGTACGATGGCCTCGTTGGAACAATACCAGGAGATGGTGACAGCGATTCAGGGTCTCCAGGCGGAGGTTCAGAACCTTCGAACAGAGAACATCAACTTACGGCAGCAGGTAACAACTCGAGAGGATTTTCGAGGCGACCTGCCTCCCCTGACATTTTCCTTCGGGAAGTATGATGGCAGTCCACAACTCCTGAAAGAATTTTTGGATGCCTATGATTTATTTTACCTTTCGACCTAAGGCCTATGAACTTGACAGGGCCAAGGTCGGGTTTTTGGTCTCCAACCTAGTGGGCAATGCTCTGGCGTGGGCTACTCCTTTGATAGCGCAAGCTAGTCCTGCGGTTAATGATTACGCACAGTTCCTTCAATTGATGCGGAACAGATTTGAACGACCAGAGGTTCAATATTCCTCATATGAAGCCCTTCTGGATCTCCGTCAGGGGAATCAAGGTATACAGACATACGCCTCGGCATTTATGAAGTTGGCAACTGAGGCAGGGTGGCCAGATTCTGCCCAGCAGACCCTCTTCCGACGAGGATTACATGATGAAATTAAAGACGAACTAGCCCGGATGGCACGTCCTGCCTCTTTCCCGGAGTTGGTCACACTGTCCCTGCAATTGGAATACAGATTACAAGAGCGAAGATTAGAAAGGAGGAGGTTCAGACCACATCAAACCATCGGAGTGCCCGCCTCGAACCCTTCTACTCGCTCGCAGCCAGAGGAACCTATGCAAATAGGATCAACTAGGGGTCCGTTGACTCCTGAGGAACGAAAGAGACGCAGAGAACAGGGTCTCTGCATGTACTGCGGATCTTCTAAGCATCTGCTTCGGAGTTGTCCCGAAGTTCCCCCGAGACGGTCGGGAAACGCTTCTCCCCGGTCTTAAGCAGGGAAAGGTACCGGGTGGAATCGATTAATCCCTGCAATTCCAGGCAGCTGGATAAACCGAAGGAGGACCATAGACTCATGGTGTTTACTGTCCATCTTACTTTTGGATCTCTTGCGCCATTTGAAACCTTGGCTATGCTGGATTGCGGTGCAGCTGGAAATTTCATAGATATTCAGTGGGTCCAAGAACAAGCCATTCCCCTGATTCAGAAGGATTGTCCTTTACCGGTAGAGGGTGTAGACGGTGTTCCTCTCTCTTCAGGACCCATCGTTCAAGAGACTTGTCCAGCCACTATGTCTTTGTTCCAACACCAGGAACAAATCACCTTTGATGTTATCAGAGCTGCTCATTTTCCCGTCATCCTGGGTATACCCTGGTTGCGCAAGCATAATCCCAGGATAGACTGGGCTACTAATACCATAGGTTTTCAGTCTTCATATTGTTCCACTTCATGTCTTCCCCAGACGTCTCCTTGCAAAGGGAAGGGAGCTGCTATTCCAACGTCCTCGACTGTGGTTCAAACAATCCCTCCTTACTATCAGCAGTATGCCGAGATTTTTGAGGACAAACTACCTCGTACTCTACCCCCTCATCGTGCAGAGGATTGTGCTATCAATTTGAAACCTGAAGCTTCTGTACCCTTTGGACGCATGTATCCGATGTCCCTACCAGAAAGAAGGGCATTGAAGGAGTATCTGGATGCAAATCTGCAGAACGGCCTGATCCAGGAATCTCACTCTCCCGCTGGTGCGTCGATGTTCTTCATCCCAAAGAAGGGTTCTATCGAGCTTAGGCCGTGCATCGATTACCGGGGCTTGAACAGCTTGACGATTCGGGACAGGTACCCTATGCCTCTCATAAAGGAGGTACTCGAAGCGGTAGAAGGAGCCTCCATATTCACCAAATTAGACCTTCGGGGAGCCTACCATCTGCTGAGAATAAAGAAAGGGGATGAGTGGAAGACGGCCTTTCGAACTCCTTTGGGACACTTTGAATACAGAGTCATGCCCTTTGGTCTGGTCAACGCCCCGGCAGTCTTCCAGCGCTTCGTTGATAAGATCTTCTCTGACTTGCTGTATGCCTCAGTAGTAGTCTATTTAGATGATATTCTGGTCTTCTCCTCCTCCCTATCGGAACACCGAAGACATGTCTCCTTAGTCCTCCAAAGATTAAGGGATAATCAGCTTCTGGTCAAGCCAGAAAAGTGCATTTTCGAGGCTGCCTCAGTGTCATACTTGGGTTTTATCGTCTCCAAGGAAGGGGTACAGATGGATCCTGAGAAGGTAAGGGCAGTCCTTAGGTGGTCTGTTCCGAAAGGTCCTAAGGACATACAGAGATTTTTGGGTCTTTCTAACTTCTACAGGAGATTCATCCCAAACTTCTCTGACATAGTCCTACCCATCACTCGTCTTCTAAAAAAGGGCCAAAGATTTGAGTGGGATAAGGATGCCGACCAAGCCTTCCGGGTACTCAAGAAAGCCTTTACTACGGCCCCCATTCTGGTACAGCCTAACCAGTCTCTTCCCTTTGTGGTTGAAACAGATGCCTCTGGAGGGGCTATTGGAGCTGCCCTTCTACAAACCGGCAAAGATGGAGTGGAACATCCGGTGGCCTATTATTCTAGAACCCTTACACCTAGTGAAAGGAATTACTCGGTGTTGGAACGAGAGTTATTGGCTATCCGACAGGCTTGTATCGAATGGAGACATTTGTTACAGGGAGCTGCCCATCCCTTTCTGGTTCGTACTGACCATAGGAATCTGAAGATATTGCAGCAAATGGAGTGTCGCAATTCCAGACACGCTCGATGGGCTTATTTCTTTTCCCAATATGACTTTGAGATCACATATCTTCCTGGAAAGGAGAACGCCTTAGCGGACGCTCTTTCTCGGAGCCTGGAATACCAAGAAGAAGAGAAACAGGGCCAGGATGGGATACTTGCTGGCAAGAGAATCCTGGGATTGGTCAACTCTTTCCTACAAGAAGTAGAACTTGCCACTAACCATACCGAGGTATCTCCAGAGGATCAACCGCTTTTGGTGAGGAAGGGCGGTTTATACTTTCATCAAGGCGCTCTATTTCTGCCGTCTAAGAAGTTCCAAACGCAAGCCCTATATTGGTGTCATGACCTTCCGTCTGCAGGTCACAAGGGACAGAGGGCAACCCTAGGTTTGGCTTCTAGATATTTCTGGTGGCCGACTATGGTAAAAGACACTAAGACATATGTGACGAGTTGTCCAGTATGTGCTGCCAACAAGAATACCACTCATAGTCCTTTGGGTCTACTCCAACAAGAGCCTTTACCATCCCAGCCTTGGATACATGTTTCTACCGATTTCATAGTAGATCTTCCCCCCTCAGGGAATTACACAGCAATTATGGTGACGATAGATTCCCTGAGTAAGATGGCACATTTCTCTCCCTTACATGGCTTGCCTCCCGCCCCGGAGACGGCCGAGGTGTTCCTGAGAGACGTTGTGAGACTACATGGCTTGCCTCGGACCATAGTGTCTGATAGGGGTACCCAATTTACCTCCCGTTTTTGGTCAGCTTTATGCAACTCTCTGGGGATTCAGAGGGCATTGTCGTCGGGTTACCACCCCCAGAGCAACGGCCAGACCGAACGCCTCAATGCCACCATTGAACAGTATCTACGCTGTTTCTGCAATCAAGAGCAGAATAAGTGGCAGTCCTATCTAGCACTGGCAGAGTTTACGTATAATAACACCCAACATTCTGCTACAGGTATCAGTCCCTTCTTTTTCACCTACGGGTATCACCCGAGACATATACCTCTTTTCGAGAGTCCCTCTACTACCGTGCCCTCGGTGGATCGTCATCTTCATGATCTCCGTACCATCCAAAAGGAGGCTGTACAGAAGTTGGAGGCTAGCCGGGTACGTTACAAGAAGTATGCGGATAAGAAGCGCTCCCCTAACCCCAACTGGGGCGTAGGAACCAAGGTGTGGTTATCAACCAAATTTCTCCCACGATGGGTTCACCCAGGGAAATTCTCGGCCCGCTTCATAGGTCCATTCCCCATTTTGTCCCAAGTAAATCCTGTGGCCTTTCGATTACAATTACCACCTAAGATGAAGAGGATTCATCCTGTATTCCATACGTCTCTCCTAAAGGCTTATGTTCCCGATCCTACGAGTCATCGTAAACCCTCCTCTTTAAGGATCGAAGACCCGGACCCTGACGAGTATGAGGTGGAGCGACTGGTGGATTCCCGTTACAGACATGGCACTGTACAATACCTGATCCATTGGAAAGGTTACTCCACAGCAGAACGCTCTTGGGAACCCAGACATAACATCCATGCTCCACGCCTTCTCAGATTGTTCCATCGCCTCCACCCAGGGAAGCCTGGGGGAGAAGGGATAAGGAGAGGGCATACTGTCACACCGCGGAGACCGTGGAAGATATGGGCAAGATGGAGGCGCTATTAGGTCCATATGGTCGGTCGGTGAGCGGTCTAGTCTTTTTGTTGCTCCCGTATTTAAGGATGCCACGCCCCCTCTGCGAGTTGCGTTGCAACTCGCTATGCTACTTTTCAAGTGTTCATACTGAAGCTCTGTCCTTCCGAACTCCTCTTTTGTTTTCTTGGATACTCTCAGCGGCCCTTCGCCCTCTCGTCAGGCGACGGCCGTTCTCTCTTGCATTGGATACTCTCAGCGGCCCTTCGCCCTCTCGTCAGGCGACGGCCGTTCTCTCTTGCATTGGATACTCTCAGCGGCCCGTCGCCCTCTCGCCAGGCGACGGCCAGTCTCTCTAGCATTCCCCTTTTCATTCGATCTTTCCATCCTTCACTTTCACCCCTTATATCTTTCGCGTACTCTCGCATTCGTTCTACCGCGCATTCGCGCACTCTCATAGTCATTTACTCTTTCAGCCATACTCTCTCGCATTCACCTTACCTCGCATTCGCGCACTCTCATAGTCACTTACTCTTTCAGCCATACTCTCTCGCATTCACCTTACCTCGCATTCGCGCACTCTCATAGTCACTTACTCTTTCAGTCATACTCTCTCGCATTCTCTCTCTCCCTCGTACTCTGTGTCACTCTCCATTCCTCAGGTGTACTCTCTCACTCTTTCTCTCTTCCTTACCTATTTAGCCAGCAGCCTGCAGAGCCTCTGTTGGATGCTTCAGTATTCCTTCGTTGTTCTTCACTCCACCACCTCATTCCCACCAAGGATTCAAGGATCTGTTTCCGGTCATATCTGGAGTCATCCATTGGACATTTGTCTCAAGACTCGTATAACATCTGGATCCGCTAGTCATTCTACCTGTCCCCGCCAGCAGCCTCACAGGGTTTTTTCTGCCTTATTGGCTTTTTCCCTGGATTGGAAGGGGCGGACTCCCCAGGGTTCACCTGACGGTTTATTCTACTAACGGTCAAGGTGGCCTCCGGAGGAGACCGTCCCTATCTCTTCGAACGCAAGAAGGGTAAAGGACTCCTTAAGAAGGACACGGAAGAGGAAAAGACCCAGAAAGAACGGAGGAGAAGACAGAAAGCCGCCAGTCAGAGTGAAGACCGAGGTGAGGAGACTCCAGGTAAAGAAACTGTGGGAAGTGGTTGTGACACATTGGTCTGGCGGTACATCGTATCAAAGGGCATTTGGTGCAATGTTCACAGTAACGTGGGAACATAGATGTGCATCAGTGGGGAGGCACAGGGGTACTGGGGCCAAAACAGCATTGCAGGGCAGCATATTACATGTAAATATGGATGTGTGATGAGTCTTAGGATGTACCTGCGAGGCTCAGAGGAGTGTGGGCAGGAATAATATCGAGGCTGATATTAGGGTATGTCCAAAATCAGCTGTAGTAGAGATGGGAGTGGGGGTGGGGGGCAGATGAGGAGACATTCATCTTACCTGGAGGATTGATTTGCAAGACTGGGACCCCATCTAATATCTAATGAGCCTTGTCGATAGGATGGAGGTTGCAACAGATTTTTGGATGTCAGGAGCCAAGCGTTGATGAAAAGGGTAGTGGGACAGGTGCAGACAGGCATCGGCAAGGGCCTAATTCTTGGGCCCTGCTCTTGCGCCGGCGTTGCCTGCCGGGCTAACAGGGCAGAGTCAAACAGGAATGGGATAAGTCCATACTTGTTCGACTTTGTTGCCCCTGTTCCCTTGTTATTGGTACAGCCCGATAAATAATAAAGCTCACTTAGGTAAATAAGAAGCCGTTAAGATTTCTCTGCAGCCACTAAGACACTGCAGTGGTTTGAGCACTCGCTGTTGCGATCGGTGTGCAATCCGCAGGTCACAAGTATGAATCCCACCACGGCCAACTAAGCCTATCATCCTTTCCGAGGTCAACAAGTACCAACTTCGGTTGGGTGATATTTTATGTAAATATGTTCACTGCAAAATTCTCCTTTTTGAAACCCTTTGACACACCTTGTCCTCCCCCAAGTTGAGATAAATTATAATGGGCCTCATTGTAAGTGTGCCCATCCGGAACCAATGGTGCCAGTAAGCTTACCGGCACCATTGTTTCTGGACTGGCACACTATAACTCTGCCAGGCGGGTGCCCTCCGCCCAGCAGGTTAGACCTGCCGAGTGGGAGGGTATCCGCCCGCAGAGTTTTCAATGGGAGCACTGGCATCGTTAGCAATGGAGCTGGTGCTCCTGTGTCCCCATTCCCATAGATTACAATTAGAATCTATGGGAATGGGGATTAACGAAATTTCTGTTGCCTCACTTCCCAGCTGCCGGACTTGGAATAGCCCGGTGGCACCGGGATGTCAGGCACTGGTAGTTTTTTGTGAGGCCCTATATCTCATGTTACAAAGCAGAAATATTAACAAATCCCTCAAGACACCAGAATTTTGATCCATGTATGTTTATTTTACAACACAAATTAACCCTGCATTTAGGGTGTATTGTATAGGGGGATAGCGACTTTTCAATGGAAACTAAAATCAATCCATGGCAGATTGCTTTAAGACATCCATGGCAGATTGCTTTAGGACATTGGTCTGTCAGTTCATACCTTACTTCTCTGAGACCCCTGCTTGTGGCCAAACAAATGTCACACACAGATTCTCA
Source organism: Ambystoma mexicanum (assembly GCF_040938575.1). NCBI lineage: Eukaryota > Metazoa > Chordata > Amphibia > Caudata > Ambystomatidae > Ambystoma > Ambystoma mexicanum. The sequence goes on from NC_090928.1 coordinate 285,906,681, forward strand.
TTTCAGGTTTCAAGTATCCCCTGAACTTCTGTCATAGTTCGGTTGGTTGTTTCAGTATTCTTTACATTAGCCAGGTTTCTGCTATCGTCACTTTTGTCAGGATGCTGACCTATTCTGTGGAGTCTGTGCTTGATTAAGGACTTGCCACACTTGGTTCATATTTCCCCAGATCTCACTGACCCCAGGGAACAGTAGTTTTGCTGTTAAGAGCCTCTGACAGCACAGGTTGGACAGATGCTACGTCTGCAGGACCGATCTTCTTTCCTTCTCAGCTTCCTGTGCTCCTTCTGATTTCCCTTTATCAGCTGTTCGCCCTTCCTCTTTGATGCCTCACAACGAGATGGCCTGATTTTCCTCTTGTCCTCGTTCTTCACCTTTTCCCCTGGGTGATTCTGGCTTTTCACCCCTATGAAACCTCTACTTTTCTATTCTCATGTCTTCTTTATAATCTGCTTGACTTCTGCTCTTTTTATCTCCTCCTTTATACCTCTTTGGGTCTAGCCACATCACCTTCTTTCTTTATATTCCTTCCTCATGGTGTAATGTCTCACTTGCTTTCTCCCCCATCCCCAAGATATTTCTCCCTTTGTTCCCTCTTCTTCACTTCTCCAAAACCTCCTCAACCCATTTTCTTTTCCTCTCTAGGTCCTCTTGGGTCTTTCCTTATTCTACTTTGTTTACCAGCATTCTCAATCTCCTTGCCTCTGCTTATTCCGTGTCCTGTGCTCCTCGCCTCCTCCGTTATCTCATGCTCAATCCGTTCTCCTGCTATCCTGTCTACACTATCCTCTCTTGCTCGTGCTACTCTCCTGTTCTACCTCTCTCACTTTCCTCACATTTGCCAGCCACCACTCTCTATCTCTCAAAACACGCCATGTTGTACAGACAGCCCAAGCACCTTTTATCATACCGCAGACACACCCACCTGGTTCTATGAATGAGAAACAGCCCTTCACGGCAGTGCCCAGTCCACGCCACACCCAGATTGGTTCAACAAGTTCAAGTGTATTTTCACAGCTGTAGTTTGGCAGGCTCTCAGTGGGAATGTGGTTCAGTGGGATGCACTTTTTAGAATGGGGTCCACTCGCCTTCCTTGCACACCACTCCTGTTGCCACTTTAGTACACAGTCTTGTCCATGCACCTCCACATGTTTCCACTGCGTTTGTCATGCTCCACAAAAAGCCCTTCAGACAGCTAATCCACCATCTCAAGAAAGTTACATAACATTTTCCTTGCAATAAGCCACTGTATGGTGTTGTGCAATTCTGCACAGCGGGATGTCGTGGTTGCTGTTTTTCTCTTAGTACTTGGTTGCAGCATTGTATTTCTAATGTAGTAGCTGTGAGGAATTTGGACTATGCGTCCCTTGATTCCTGTTGGGAGCCACCCTTTTTGAGGCTAGGGATGTGAGCCGGCTCAGCAAGACTTTCCTTAGGAGTCTGGACGAGTGGGACCTCAATGGGGCTGATTCCTCTCTTGGACAGGACTCCCATTCCTACAAGGAACTCCATGTCCAGAACACATTGTCCATCTACATGGGAATTGGAAAGACTATTGTTAATTCTATTTTTGATTCTCCTGTTAGTGACATTTCTGCAATCACTTTGGCTTCAGGTAATGGTGGAACTGGCCTGAACTCCACAGTCAAAGAGAAATGACCCACCTCTTTTGTTTGTGATGACATATACATAACAGAGGCATAAACCCACAAGTAACTTAGAATCGAAGAGAGAGAATCCTACACAGAGGTGAGCCTCTGACGTTAAAGACATCCTGGAGGGGCAGACCCATGCTAGACGTGGAGCCATTGGTAGCATGGAGAGTGAGTAAATCGCTAGCAAGACGCGAGAAGGCTGGTGTCCTGACCGGCAAAGAAGCCAAAGATGAAATAGAGACGTAGATGGTAAAGTGACCTTCTCACCTGGTGGCACGACCCCATGTAAGCCGTTGTGGGCCTGGGGCCCGCTAACTGATGCAGAGACCCGACCGCCTTAGAGAGATCCGATCCATGATCTCCACATGAGAAGTGCATTAGCTACCGAGCCAAGCAGTGGAAGGGAAGTAAATGCTCCCAAAGTAGTAACACCATTGAGACAGGCAGACAGTGATATTCGAGGCTGGAAAGCTAAGCTAAAGCAAACCTAGCAGAGGGCTTTGGAGAGCCTTGTGAAACAGAGAGACTTTAGTATTCAATGCTGGGAAAGCCACAAGGGTTACGGGAGCCAGATAAACCTGAGTGGGCAGACGCCCTATCTAAGCCAAACTAATGCAAGCCTTTCAGAGGGCCAGCGTGCTTTGGCGAGCCCTGAGAAACCGAGAGACATTGCTACACAAGGCTGGGGGAGACACAAGGGTTACGAGAGCCAAGAAAACTCAAACGGGTAGACGCCCCACCGAGGCCCCTGTGAAGTAAGCCTGTCAGAGTGTCAGAGGACTTGTAGAGCCCAGGAAACATGAAACATACCAAACAGAACTGGAGAGAGAGAGAGCCCGGAGGATTCCAGTCTTTAAGCACAAAAAAAGAACATTGTCAAGCATGAAGTTGGAAATGGCGGAATTGCATTAAGCAATTCTTTTCTTCCTGAAAAAAGGGATCCAAGTTATTGGGCCAGGCAAAATTCAAGGCCGAGGCTATTGATCTGATCTCCTTTTTTTGTTATTTTTTCCTAAGTGGTGGGTCAGTTAGCTAATAGGATTTGGACCAAGGACTTTGACGAGAACCCTTACTTTTAGTTGGTAAGGTAAGGAATTCCCCTAATAGCAGTATGGCACACTGTGTGAGGTAAAGTTTTTCATAGGCAACAGCATTCTTAATCAGCTCATTCCTTTCTGAGACTAAATCCCCAAAGCAATCATCAGGTTGTGCTGGCATCCTTTGCTAGAAAACTCGAACACATTTGCAATGTTATTATTCAATTCTGTTTCCATTCTCTTGCTACCTCATTTGAATTCTGTTGGCCCAGTAGAGCCAAGTTTGATTATTCTAGTCTTGTTACATGTGTGATGTTATCAAATATTTTATGAAAAAACCTCTTTGTGTTGGCCAGTCATAATGATTATATATGAAGCATGGTCACCTAACTCCATACTCCCTCCAACATAGGCCTCCTCCTGTCCAAGAACCTTCTGAAATCTATGCGAAGACCAGAAGAACACCAAAGAATTCCCACTGCTCTTAACTTAACTGCGGGAGTGGACGGACCCTACAATGATTTCTAATGGGAACTCAAAATGAACATAGACTCCCTTAGCACTTAATTAAATCAAATCTTAAAGCAACAATAACAAAGGATCACAAACATTAATTGTTAAGTTTCAAAGACGATTGCTGGAGTCAGATGTGAACCTGACCCTCTTGAACGGAAGATGCGGACACCCTTTAAATGAATACACAGAGTCCTTACCAGTGGACAACTTCAAGAGCATGCTTTTACAGACTAGGGAACCCATCAACTCAGTGTGATGCTGGAAATGCATCAGAGGGACAGGGCCTCTGAATTCTTGTCCTTTATTGCCTTTTATCACGTGTTCCGACTTGTTTTTCACACTGGTGTTCATGTGGGACTCCTGGCAGTGCAGCTCTTCCTGTATTTGGTTGGGTGAACAGACCCTTGGGATACCCTTATGGCACCCATGGGTGGGAGAATGACACTGTACTCCTAGTGCATGTTTTTGAGCACCTGTATGTGGCCCATAGAGCAGGGTGCGGGCTGGTGGCAGCTCGGTGCTGAATTGACAGGTGCCCTGCTCATCCTCCATTTTGGGATGTCCAGGCCCTGTCATTGGAATCGGTGGATTCCTAATAGAAAACAAGATGGCCCCTGTGGCCTCTTACTTTATATCGCCTGTAACCGTACTTTTCCCAAAGTCCGGGGAAGCCCTGACTGGCTGTTGGGTAGAAGTTCCATATATGGTGTTGTGGGAAGTCCAGGCCAGACTGGCTGGAGCCTTCCTAATGACTGTATGTTGTGGGTAAGCCCGTGGGGTGGGACCTGGGTGAATGGAGTGTGTGACGAATATGCATTCTGTGTTATGGGTGTCTAGCATCTGGTGTTTGACACAATGACTGAGATAACCCTGACCGAAACTGGTATGAATGCAGTGTGTAGTGCTGAATGGCAGAGTGCTTGTCCGAATCCACATTCTGTGTTGTGAGTGTCTAAATGGAGAAGAATGGCCTGAACGCACTGTGTGCCTGATTGGCTGCCTGAATGCCTGAATGCCCTTCTGAGGGATTGGTTGCCTGAATGTGACCTAGCAGAATGAATGGGAGATCAACAGTATATCGGGGGGCCTCTCACTGCTAGAAATCGTTCAGAACCTGAAGTTGATACTTGATGCTTACTCTCAAAGCCAAGCCGGAAGAAGAAGGTGAACCGCTGTTCCCTTCCGTGTAATCTGAAAGCTGCGGTGTCTTCAAGAACTGATCCAAGAGAGGACCTGGTAAGGAGACCTCTGCCCGAGCTGTGAGGGACCATCGTGCACCAGCTGATCTTTGCCAAATCTCCCTGGTAGACAGACCTACAAAAGGCTGCGGATCGGAGAAGCGGACCACCGAGGAGAACGAAGAGACGCACCGGACAGCCATCCACCATCGACGCCCGCCATCCGGAGCCACTGTGCTCCCTTTTTTCCTAAGAACATTTGATCCAAGGACTCCCTTGTGCATCATCGTCGACCGCTTTCGTCCTGCCAGAGAAAGTCAAGGCCGTCGACGACCAAGGAGAATCCGCTGGTGGGTTTCCCGCCACCCAAAGACCTCAGAGACGATGATGAAGCTACTGCAGCCAGCCATGGTCACGTCCCGTTCGCCGATGACTCGACGCCCTTGCTGGGCCAAAGTACTTCACTAACTCTTTGCGGCAACGAACCTTTGTCATCGAGGTGCACTGCACGCCTCCCCTGTTGAAGGACGTTTTCGACCGATCGTCAACGAGCACCGCAAGGACCAAAGCTGCTCCCTCAACGACGACGTTTACCTTTTCTTCATCTCGGAAGTTCAACGACCCGTTGCTCCTGCCTGAAAGGGAGTACAGTCAAGAAGGGCCCGTCGATTCCCCGATGAAGAACTCTACAACACAAGGTGCATTTGGGTTGCAGAACTATAGAAGAAGATAAGACTCTAATAGACACTATATGGACTGGGCTTGTAGTGCATCTTCATTTACAGGTTGCCCAGGTGGGGGGATCCTCATTCAGAACCGTGCCTAGCGGTAGGGGCTCAGTATTCTGCCAATTGTCTAACCAACTTATCTTCCACCTAAATCTATGGTTGATATAGTTTTGCTGTGTTGATTCGCATGCTATTTGAACTGAGTACAGTTGATACATTTTAATGGAATCAGAGTAATTGTGGTACCACCTAGAACTGTATATATTTACTATTTTAGAACTGCCAGAGCACAAAGTGTATTATCATGATTGTGTATATAACCTTGAACCTTATTTATATAAAGACTGTGTTTTAACTAATACAGTGCGTGGACATTCCTTTGTGAGTGCTTGGGGACTACACTGTACTTAAGAACCAGTCCGCTTCACCTCCTGAGAAGCTAGGCCTTGATTGCTCGTCCATTGCTACTCTAATAGAGAATCTTGGCTGGGGTCCTCTGTGCCTCTCCTCTACCATATAGAGAGCAGGAGTACAGACACCCCCCTCTGGTGCTTTACAGTCATACCAGTTTGTACAAGTAAATTGTAAAGCTGCTCATAGACTTTACATTGGATTAGTCTAAGTTGCTTACATGGGATACCCTAAGCATGCAGCACAATGAATTCGGTAGAGCGTTGGTTGGACTTTTTTGCCTTGCTGTGAAAGGAGGTCTCTCTGAGGAGAGGCTCCTTCTCTAGCAGTAGAACGTTTGCACCCAAGCGATGGAGGACTGTTAGAATTGATGACTGGACTGGGTGATGAGGGAATGGAAACTTGGATATGGAATTTGTGGAACCTTGGAGATGGAATGTGGAGGTGGAACATAGGGAGAGGGCCGGATGAGAGGCGGTGAGAAGGAGTAGGGTTGAAGTGGAGGTTGTTTTTATGTGAGAACTAGTAAAAAATGTCCTTGAGAACTCACATTGGTGTTGCTGCTTCTTATAAAGATACTTATGTAAGGAAACATTACCTTATCAATTGGTGACAAGCGTGATGGAAGCGACAACCTCCCGATGGTGTGTGCAGTGACTGGATAAGTCTGGAGCTACTGAACGGAGCATTGTGGAGCCCATTTGGGGTGTATCTTAGGACCGCAGAATTGTGGCATGTGTCATGGTCACAGACTGCAGCACACAGTAGGAGGGTGAAAGTTGCGGAGCACTATAAGCATTGAAAGGGGCTTCATGAAAAGTGCAGCTTCATGACAGCATGAGTGGCGGCCATTGGCAGTGGAGACCATCTTGGGAACAGGCACGTTTCTAAGTGGCAATTGGATGCACAGATTCCTGGTGGCCATCTTGGAACCAGGCACATTCTGAAGTGCCAATTGGGCACATGGATCCATGGCAGCCATCTTAGAGTCAAGAACAATTGGGATACATCGATCTGAACCCACAGGAGGTCACTATAAGGCCAGGCTATTTTTATGAGGGAGGGAAAAGACACTCTATTTGAAATAAACAGATACTGTAAAACACTGGACCTGGAATAAAGAGACATTGTACAACACTGAATGAAAGGTCTGAGTTACTGTTGAGAAACACCACATCACCTTGCTGATAATAGATTTGTTCAACAAACGTGTATACACAATGCACTCCTAACTCATCTCTCTTTAAACATATAACATACGTAAAGATATTTAGCTAGAATGACACGTGGACCAGAATAGAGAAACAACAGAATTGGTCTCCAAACTCTGTAGAAACAGGCAGTATTACAAAAAATGCATTTGAATAATTATAAGTCAGTTCTGAATCAAGCTAATATTCAATTCAATTACAGAATTATTTATAACCACATATTCATTAGTAACTTGTTGTCTTCAATTTCATGACGATCATCTTCTTTTAATTTCAGTATTTCCAAGGTTAAAAAACGCAATGCGTTTCGGGAGCGAGTTCCCTTCTTCAGGGGTTGTCTACAACATTAGTCAAAACACCAAATTAGTATATTGTAAAGGAGGTAAACATTTCAATCAAATTACCAAGAATATTTAAATAAAGAACACATTTCCTCCTTTTGCTACTTGCTCACAAATGTTCTACAATAGGTATTCAATGCACATTCATGTTCACCATAGTCCATACACTTTGTATTGTTGCCATAATTATGCACCTAATGTTTAGTATAGCGACATTTGAAACACACGAGTGACAAATGTGACCCAAACCAACTTCACATCCTGGTACTCAACTAACAACCATAGAGAATCTTATTTCACCCCAAGTGGCCCAAAGTGATCAAAGTACCGGTTACAATCCTGAAGTAATGGAAAAACTCTCCTACAGTGCAGATCAATCAATCTATAAAAAGCATATGTCATAGAGAGATAAAGTCCATTTTAGATCACATCCGTGATTAAAACCTGGGAAAAGAGATACCTGGTTTGTATAAAGAAGTTCGCCAATCTGTTGTCAGAAGAAACAGATCCTAGTGTAAAAGGTGCTCAAAACACAAAATAAGTATGTGAGAAAGTAACCAAGCCCAAAGATACACTCACCAAATGTATAAAACTACTCAAGTATAAGCCACACTATCCCCTAATTACACTCGATCGACAGAACGCCGTAACAGCATACTCGTGGGAGATTTCCCAATTGTATGTATATGGCAAAGCTAGTAGTCACCTGATAGTGTCTACACATGTATCAGAGTAATCAGCGGTTCAAAACGGCATCCCATTAATTTGAAAAAAAACCCTATCGGATGTCTTTAGAAAGTGCCATAAAGGAGAGATTGCAGAGAATTCTGAGGCCAAAATCTTAGTATTGACCAAGAGCACAATACACATAAATTAAACGTCAAAAGAAAAGCAATTAAGTGTTTCCAACATTGCTGCACATCGCATGTACAAAACTAAACCATTGCCCTAAAACAATGGCTCCATCAATCATTGAAAAGTTGATGAATAGGAAGGTGTTTAGGTTCCCTCACTTAACATCACGCAATTAGAGAATAGAATGTTGCAACCTCAGAGAATTTTCTTTCAATGTTGACAAATAAAACATGATCATTCGTTCTACACCATCATTTTGTAATAATGGAGAAGATGGTTACACCTGGTATAGCCACAGCCCCGTTCCTCAATGTGCACGAAGATACAAGCTGAGAACTGGTCTGTCAAAAGTTAGTAAAACAACACTTAAGTAAAACACTAAGAACCATGTAGTTATAACCAAGAGTAGAATACATTGGGCCTCATTACGACCCTGGCGGAGGACCATGGTGCAATTTGCACCATGGTCCATGGCGCAGAGCTGCCAACTCCGCCATGGGGGTTGGCGGACTTACCGCCCCATTCCGACCTTGGCGGGGCGGTAAGTCCCCAATCCCCATTTACCCTTCCCTATTCCCATTTTTGCCCCATAGGGTATAATGGGAGTGGGGAAGGCGTTAATTACGCCACCGTAAATTACGGTGGCGTAATTAACAACAGGTCCCGTAGCGCCATGGATTTTTCCGCCCGGAAAAACCAGGCGGATAAACCACCATGGCGCTACGGGAACTCGTAGTATGGCGGAAAGGTACGCCATGCATTACGCTGGCGTAAAACCCTTTCCGCCAGGGTCGTAATGAGGGCCATTGTGTTACACAAGAAGGGGCGAAAGGTAGTAAATATACAGCCAGGGAATAATTAAATGACAACACGCACATACACGTAGAGCACAACAGACATGAAGAACACTTGCACATAGACATGAACAACACTCACACATAGATATGAAGAACACATACATGTGGACACGAAGAACATTAACATGCAAGACATTAAGAAAATAACATGGCGGAGAAAGAACCACAGTACCGCCATTATTAAGACCAAACTCTGCTAGAAAATCCAATAAATAGATAACATTGGGCTTTGAACAGTGGTCCTTTACCATGTGATTGAAACAATGGTTATTCATTCCAGGCCTAATTTGATAGTGCACCTGCCACTTCCTTAGTACATCCGGAAACAGAGGAGGAACACCAAGGTCTCAAACAAGACTGACAGTGAGGGTCGCAGGCCTGGGAGCAAGTAGGGAGTATCGGCTTTAAACTGGATCATAGAAGTTCGGCCATCTCTCCTTTCTCACCATGTATTTTGGCACTGCCTAAAAGTGCTGAGGCCAATTAACTAAGGTCTGTCCAATCACATTATGTTCCTCTTATCGACTAGTGTAGTATAATACCAACCAATATTATGATAGATTGAAATGTATCATTTGTAGAAGGTTCAACCTAGGAGGAATAATTAGTTGTAGAAGAGCCAATCATAAAAAGGTTCACCTATAGATAACTATTATAATGATGCAGCAGGAAGGCTCGGACACATAAGTGCCAAATGTTTTAATATAAACATTTACTACGAGGAGTTTTCCTACCTCAAAGGAAATTAAGGAATACGTCAGGATGTCAAAACAAAAAGTCTGTTACCATCGTGTCCCAAACTCCGACTCCTGTCCCTAACACTAAAAACCTAAATCAACTGTGTTGGTTTGGTTTCTTTCAAAGAAAAGTGTTCATGGTAACTCTTGCCAACAAAAAAGTTCCCAATGCCTCGGGTGGTCCAAAAGACAGAAATAAATGTTCTATCAGGTAAATGTCCCAGGTTTCTAGGGGTTTGCTCCTTCCCCTGGATTCATTCTGGTTCTACTTTCTGTTTCTTTGGGTCCAAAAGACCCTGTATCTTCTCAGGTAAATGTCACTGGGCCTCATTACGAGTATGACAGTGCGGGAAAAAAGTGCGGGAAAAAGTGTTGCTAACAGAATTACCAACACTTTTCCTGCTCCACCATAATACGAGTTTGGCCCTGGACTGGGGGGAGTTACCTCCAGCATCATGCTGGAGGTAAATCCTCCCACTTTCTGCTGTCAAAGCGGCAACATTGGTGGAATTGCTATGGCGGTAATTCTGCCATCACTAATTCCGCTGAAATCCTTAAATGGAGTCCTATTGACCCCAAATAAATGGGGACTAACACCGCCACCACCACCTGCAATCTGACGGTAAATCTGGCAGACCAGTGGTGGTAACAGTAATTCCATTGGCCGGTATTCCAGCAGATTTACAGCTGAATACCGCCCAACTCATAATTGGGCCCACTGTATTTTAGGCCTTCACAAGCGTGCAAGTCCCAGACTCATAATTCTCTATAATGCTAGCTTGGTGTATTTGCCTACCAAGCATGGGTTTCTCATCAAAAAAGTCTCTCTTATCTTCAGGGTCCTCAACTCTCTTATTCTAAAACTCTCTTTTGGGTGCGGGTCCTAGACTTGCGAAGGTTGAACATAATAGCTTGGTTCACACTGCTGCCAGAGAGAGGGGCGCCCGCTACCTTTGCAAAACTATTTTTCAAGGAACCTGGGATTGGTAACCCTATATCTCCTGGGGGCAACCAGACGTGGTCTCCCTCTCACTGTGCTTAGAGAGGCATCAGCTTCACCTCACTGATGATCCCCAACAAGGGTGAAACATGTGTATGGGGTTGCTGGTGGTACTCTCGTTCAGGTTGGAATTGCCATTGCATTTCAGTGCTGGACTCCCCCTGGGCAGGACAAAGACTGATATGCAAACGGATATTTCCCATCTGTGAAAGGCACAGTGAGTAAAAGCAGTGGCTGCGAACTCTCAAGTGGTTAATTACAACTGAACAGGTTATCAAGTCTGTTCTTTCGAGAGAGGGGCGCCCGCTACCTTTGCAAAACTGTCCAGCTTGGTTTACTCTCTTATCAAGCGTTTGTCCTCTTGTCGACTGTCTTTATATCTCCCTGGGTCCCAGACACTCTTATTCTGATGCTTCCATATGGGTGCGGGTCACAGACTCACACTGTGCTCTTGCATTAGCTTGATTTACTCTCCTACCAAGCATGTGTTCTTTTCTGTAGCGTATCTGCTTTATTCAGGGTCCCAGAACCCCTATCCCTCTTATTCTTATGTGTGTGCGGGTCCAAGACTCGCGGTGTAATGTTGAAATATCATGGCTTAATCTCCTACCAAGCATGTGGTCCCTTTTGCACTTTCCCGTCTTCTCTCAGGGTCCCAGACCCTCTCACTGTCTTGTGTTCATATGGTTGTGGGTTCCAGACTCACACTGTATGGATGCAATAGCTTGGTTTACTCTCCTGCCAAGCATATGCCCCTTTCTGCTCTCTCTCGACTTCTTCCGGGGTGTCAGACCCTCTCACTCTCTTGTTACTGTTGCTCTCAGTCACCTTCCGGACCCTCCGCACCTTCAGTTCTGGCCGCATACCTATTTCTCTGGTGCACTTCTCCCGTACAGCAGTGCTTCCGTCTAGGGCTCTGGTACCATTCAGTCTCTTGCTTCGGCCAACAGTGTCCCCGCTGATCATTTTCTCTTTGGTTTTTCTTTAGCAGACACTCTGCCAGTCCCTTCTAGCTTTGCGGGACAGGGCTTTGCGTCCCAGGGTGGTCCCAGACCCCGGCACACCTGGAGTTTCATTTGGGCAGCGTACATAGGAGTTCCTCCTCCTTTGCCTGCGTTCACGCTCCCACTCATCTCCCTGCACAGCGTTTCCTGTTTTGGTTCCTGGTTCGCCGGGTCGGTGTCTGCCCAGCTTCCTCGTTTGAGGACTGCTCCTTCCATCTTGTTTTTCCTCTACTTTTTTGTATTTCTTTGGGCCAATTTAAAACAGTGACAGACTAGACTCCAGTTCTCTGCAGTAATCATGATATTCCTGATCCTCTTCTTCATCGCTGTAGTCTTGGTTGAGCTAAATGGAAAGCATTTGGTTCTTCCAGGATTGTTAGTCAGCTCTACCATATTAAGTGGTTTAGCCTTACAATAACAGATATTAACCCTGTCTGTAGAAAGTGAGGGAGAACTTGATTTGGGGAAGGAGGCAGGGCCTACTAAGGTGGGTATTCTGCGTTCTCTGGGAATGGTTGGCCCTAATCCCATAAGGGGTTACACTTCCTTGTGATCCTCCCCTGATGCACCATCCCCAGGGGGACTATTGTACTGTGGATGCACTGCTCTGGCCCCATGGGAAAGGTCTCCCCCTGGGGAAGAAGGGACAACATCCTCTGATTGGTCACACTATATACTCTATACTCTATATTAACAAATGACATACGAGAATATAAGTTTGCTGTGATTGAACTAAATATGACATCAACTGTGATACATTCTTCTTTTAAATGTTGTTATTCCTAATGCTATTTTGAGATTATCTTTTGTATGTTCTCCAGGCAGCCGTCTGTTTTGTGCAATAAAGCTCGGTTTTCTCATGCATTTGGATTTACTCCTTTATAAGTTTGTTCTTTCTCTTAATTGGTACATTTGAGCCTATCTTAACATTTGGAGGTACTGCTGAGCACAGCGTGCAGATTTGACAGACTCAGAGTTCACACTCTACCAATAGAATACAGCCTCCGCCCCACTCCCACGGATTCTAGAAATATTAGACTAGGCTCCCGCTCCATCTACAGGTACACCCCCACATCACACTGAAACATTCACACATCAATCACAGCAGGACCCAAACTTCCACTAAACCTGCCACACCAGACGCAGCATCCAACCCCACCACCACAAAGACCACAAATATACCCACACCACATATCAAATGTGCCCTCCTCAATGTTCGCTCCCTCCCGGCTCATGCATTAGAAATTCATGACCTCATAAACAACTATAAAATAGACCTACTTGCCATCACAGAAACTTAGTTACATGAAGCCTCCGGCCCCTCCGTCGCTCTCACACTCCCACCAGGCTTTACCATCCTCAGACAAGGCAGACCAGCCCGCTTGGGAGGCGGAGGCGCTCTCATTTTCAAAGAGAGTCTCCCTCTTCGACTAATCAGTCACCCCACGACCAGCAACTCAGACATTCTGTCTGCTAAGCTTGCACAATCCCCCAACTGCACCATCAACATCCATGTGCTATACCGCCCCCCAGGTCTCCCACTAAACTTTCAGAATGATTCCAAAGATAAAGCTGCTGCTACCATCACAAAGGAACTTACCAATTTTGGATTAACACAAAAAGTCTTGAATCCCACGCACTCCAAAGGCCACACCCTAGACTGGGTCGCAAACCTTAATTGCCTGACCACTATCACCTCCAATACAGCTTTGCCATGGACTGATCACAACTGTATTGAATTCACTCTACCTATCACCCAAAGCCACAATATTCTTAACCCTTGTGAAGAGCTCCAAGAAACAAGAAATGAGGATAACCTTTGCCCATACCTTAATATCCCTGAGCTAGTCCCCCTTTTCTCCACCAATCCCAATACCATAGCAGACATTTATAAGGATACTCTCTCCAAAGCCATTAATGCAATAGCACCACTTAAATGTAAAAAAGAAAAGAAATCCCTACACTCCAATTCTTGGTTCACTGAAGAACTACAGTCCCTGCGCTCCTGCAAAATAGAGGCACAAAAAAACTAGAAAATTAACCCTAATGACAATGCCAAAAACAGTTTCAACATAATCTCACGCCAATACAAAGCAGCCATCACCAAAGCCAAAGCCAACGCATTTAATGTACACATTTCTAATGCCAATTCTCACTCAAAGGGAATCTTCACTATCTTCAATGAGCTCATCTCACCACTCAACACCCAAGATGAAATCGTCAAAGATGAAGCCTGGTGTGCCAGTATCTGCGATGCTAAACAAAATCAAACTCCTTCAAAAAAAAAATCCAGGATTACTGTAAAGCCCTACCTCTTCCACTCGGCCCGAAGCAAACCAATTCAACTCCTGCTCCAATTAACTCCACCAAACCCGTCTTCACCTTCAGTGACATCACTGAATTAGATGTTATGAACCTCCGCAAAAACCTCAAACCCACTATGTGTAATGGAGACATAAGTCTACCTAAACTCATCAAGGATTGTGCAGACCGATTCGCACCGCTCCTGACGGCCTTCATTAATTCCTCCTTCAGAACAGGCATTATCCCCGACAGCCTCAAAGAGGCCTGGGACCGCCCCCTCCTAAAAAAGCCCACTCTCGACCCTCTACAACCAAATAACTACCGACCCATAACCACTGTGCCTTTCCTTCTTAAGATATTGGACAATGCCGCCCATAGCCAAATCCAGCACTTCCTTGAAACCCACTCGATCCTCGGGACTAGACAATCTGGTAACGAAAAGGACACAGCACCGAAACAGCCTCGGTGGACTTAAAAAATCAGATCACCCAAATCATGGACAAAGGCAAGCCAGCTCTATTGCTACTCCTAGACCTCTCGGCTGCTTTCGATCTGGTGGACCATAAAACCCTCACATCTCACCTTACACACTCAGCTAACTTCTCTAAAGCAACAGCTATCTGGCTCACCTCCTTCCTTGAAGGTAGAACAATGAAGATATTCTCAAACATAGCCACCGCTACCCCCACCACCATTCACTGCGGAGACCCACAGGGCTCTTGCACAGCACCTACACTGTACAACTTGTTCACAAAGCCTCTCTTCGACAAGCTCGACTCACTTGGTATCACGTACACGAATTACGCTGATGATACTCAGGTATTCCTATCCCTCTCAGGCTCATACCACAAAGACGCCGAGTCACTCCACACAATCTACACCACCATCCAGGCCTGGATGGCGGTCAATGGTCTTTGCCTCAATGGGGATAAGACCGAAATAATTATACTAGGTCAAAAAAATACTCTACACAAACTTGATAAACTATATTCCAACTTTTCCGTTGATAATACGATCATCCCCGTCTCTACAATTGGCAAGAACCTGGGGATCTACATAGACTTCATGCTTCCCATGACTAGACAGGTCAGCGCTATCACATCCTCATCCGCACACACCACCAAGCTCATAAACGCCATAAAACCATACTTATCCAAACCCATTTGTCTATAAATAGCCAGAGCAACTATTGGTGATAAATTAGACTATTGCTATGCTTTACTAGCAGGTATATCTGAAAAAAACCTAAACAGACTGCAAGTCACAGAGAACAATGCACTTCGTGCAGCTCTAAGCATCCCAAAAAGGGAGCATATTTCCCAGGCCAGACAATCAGCTCATTGGCTCCCGGTCAAAGAGTGAATCACCCTCAAAATCCTCACCCTCACACATAAATGCCTCACCCTCTCTGCACCATCATACCTCTCAGATACAATTACCAAATCCTCCTCCACACGACCCACCAGGACACAGTACACCAACCAACTTCACATCCCACGAATCAATAAGGACAAAGCTGGCGAGTAGGCTTCCTCTACATTGCCGCCAAATCCTGGAACGCACTACCCACAGACATTAGAGCAGAAAACTCACCCCTTGCCTTCTGAAGGAAACTCAAAACCTCACTTTCTGTACTGTAAATTGCAACTGTTTTCTATTTAACTGTAACTATAAATTGTCTGTAACTAAAGCAACCATACTGTATATTGGAAATGTTCATTTATCTGCAACTAAGAATTGTCTGTAACAAGCACCACGATGACCCCGGGCTGCTGCACACTCTACAAATCTGAATAAATAAATAAATAAACACCCAGTGTCTGAAGGAGAGTTGAGGACTCCTTGCTGTGGCTTCCTCGGACAACGTAGTCCACCTACAGGGAGCAGTTTGAGTGTATACCTAAAGACAAGGTTGGCAGGAGCCCAGTGCCAGAAAAACTCCTGCCCGGTCTTGCGGGCGGCATGCTGGGCACAGAGGATAGAAGCAGGCAGATAGAGAAGACTTGAAGCCGACAGACTTTGGGGATTATAAGGCATGAGTATATCCTTGCACAAAAATACCTGCAGGGCAGAGTATTGCATTGTTCTATTGTTTTGTTGTCTAAGTTGAAAAGGAGTATTGAAGAGAGGGAGTAACAAATAATTACCGAAAGTAGTTGGAGAAGGCCATATGGCAGGGCATAACGCCAGGCCTCCTTTGGGGGGCAGTAAGAGATGAGGGGAGATACCCCATATAAAGCGAAGTCAGCTGTGTAGAATAGATTGTATTGATGTTGATCATGTTGATCTTGTTTTGGTATATAATAGGACAGAAGAGGTGTATTTGTGTGATGGTAGTGTAGCAGTTAGGATTGTTTGAAGGTAAGTATGGAGTAGATTGGGATTGTGTATTGTTGGTGTGAGTTAGGAGGGATATGATATTGATATTGTGGGGAATTGTGTGGGAGGGGGTAGAAAAAGGGAAAGATGGTGGGAGTGTGTTGAAACAGCGATTTTTGAAATTAATTGGTAAGCAACGTTTATATTATTATAATGGCGGACACCCTCATTGTTCATTTGTATAAGTCGCTTCCCCTATATAAACAAAAAGATCTTAAAATACCATCTACAATGGGTCAAAGACACGGCTGGCAAAATGGTCTAACCATGGCCCCAAGAAGGAACACATTTGAAGCATCTGCTGCAATATATGCCACATATTTACATGCCACACATAAGGGAAGGAAATTACTGAGCAGACTAAGCATACTCAATTTATGGAAAATGTTTGAGGAGGAGGAGCAGATTAAAAAGGAAGTATAACTAGAAGAGACAATGAAGATCGTGTGAACCCACAGCGCCTCCTCCTCCTCAACTGTGTACTCGGTAGTCAACTGTATAAAATTGTATCCATTTCAGGGGAGAAGGGGTAGTGGCGGCTGCTATCATAGGGCGGCCGGACGCCACCCTCCCCAGAAAAGAAAGAGAGAAGCTAAAAGAGATTCAATCAGAGAACTTCTCTGATTGAATCTCTTTTAGCTTCTAGAAGATCCTGCATTTCCTTTGCCAACAGCGCGGGGGTGCTGTGGCAAGGTAACAATAGTAACAGGCTGGGCCCGGCTTACACAGCGGGGTGCGTCCCAATTTAGTATTCTTTTTGTTCTTTTTGCAATAGTAGAGTGCGTGGAGCTCGGAGCTCCACACACTCTACGTAGCCCCTTTAATTAGAAGGCTGGCAGGGTGCTTCAGGGGTGGCCCCACCAGTATAAAATGTGCACAAACAGCGCACTTAGAGGAAATGAAATTCCCTCCCCTGCAATGGATACAGTAATGTCATTGGCTGTTTGCAGGCCAATGACAACCCTTGCATTGGCTGGCAAGCAGCCAATGACATTACTGCATCTATGCAAGATCACTGGCGGCGCAGAGTGTGTGCGTGCACCTGTGCCGCATTCACACGTCTCTCTTTCTTTGAGAAGTTTGAGGACAACGAGTCAACACGCGACTGCTGACTCTGAGCTGCTGCTCCAGAGTCTGAGACCACCACCAGCCCAGCAGAGTCAGGACTGGTTCACGAGCTTGCTTGCCGGCACCGCGGTAAGTACCCCCAGATGTTGTTTCTGTAGTTTGGGCCCGGGGAGTGTAACACTGTGTTACACTTACACTCCCTGGGCCCAAACTATGTTGTCCACCACGGCCACAGTCAACACTGAACGATGTCCTATACGGCCTACATGTCGTTCAGTGTTGCTGAGCTGACTGCCATCAACTTGGGGCCGGGGCCTTGGTGGTAGAGTCTTGGGCCACAGACCGGTCCGCAAGGACCTGGCAGGCATTATGATGCTAGGCATGGCCACCAGCCGTGCTGGGCCTCGCCCTCTCCCTGCCAGGGCTCTCCCTGGTGACTTGTGCCATTTTATATCCTCGGCATTTTTTGTTGAAAAATGCCAAAAATATAAAACGGCACAATTAGCATGCTGCGGCCGGGAGTGGTTGCAGGCCGCGGCTGCATGGGATGCCTTTTAATAATGCCTGATAGACAGAGACCAGAGGACTTGGTGAGTAGTGTCTCCCGTACTCTGTTGTTCTTGGGGCAGTCAGGCTGTGTTTTGAAGGCTCGGTTGATGATAGAAACAGGTGGGCCTTAATTTGTTTCACAGGGCGGGCAGATTCGGTTGTTTTGGGGTACAGGCAGATGTATTCCTATGCTGTTTTTTTTACAGTCCATGTGTGCCCCTACCGTGCAAAGAATTGTGTTCGGAAGGGAGGCAGGTTAAGTAATTGGTGTACCTACGGGTCTTGAGCTGCATTGTGGAGTTCAGTTTTTGTTGTTTATGGAACAGGTGGGTCTGTGGTTCTTTCCTGATTGCTGGCAGGATGGGTTGTTGGTTGCTTGCAAAAGTTGACTCCTGAGTTATGCTCCTACGGTTGGCACATTTGCCTTTTGAGGGCTGGAAGTTTGGGATGTTAGGTGGGTGGCTGGCTTTTGACTTGCATTCAGGGGGCTTGCAAGTCAGGAGGTTGGAGGTAAAGGTGGGTGTTTAGCTACTCTAGAGGATGGAAGACTTGGCTTTTCAGGGGACAGGTGGGTTAAGGGTTTGCAGTTGCTTTCCTATTGTTTGCAGGCTACTAGTTTCTGTTGTTGGCAGAATCCTTTCAGGCAGTGCTTTAAAGGGGTCTGCTGCCAGGCACGGGTGCTGTCGCCCCTCTGCAGGAGGCAGTTGACAGAAACTGTTGGTGTTGGAGCTTTCCATCAGTAGGGGCATTTACCCTCTACCACGGGGAATATGGCCTTTTGTGTGAGATAATGAATTTAAAAAAGCCCTGTCCTTGGTCCGAAATCAAGTGCAGAGAAATGGGGTTGAGACAATGTGGGTTCCCCTTGTGGTTCGAGGGATGTGCCTGCTGTGTTTTACATGGGAGAATATACAAATAGTACGCCAATCGAATATAACATCCCAAAATATATATAGTGAGCTTCACAAACAGAAATATAGTGAACTTCACAAACATATTTGCACATTGCACTTAAATAACGCGTTCTTGTTTGTCAGCTCATATAGTCTATCCAGGAAAGGTGAAACGCTGTCTTCGAAATTGTCGAACATTGAGATTCGAACTTCTGACCTGCAGCCTGGTTGCACACTCTGCAGCAGATGCTAAACCTGCCAAGTTACCTAACTTTCTGTAGTCATCTAGTGTTTCTGCACATACAAAGGTTACTACACACACTTTCACATCATTGAACACAGAAGTCAACTCCTTAAACACTTGCAAAACCCCAAACCCCCTCCTTTATAAATGATATGATAGGTTATTTATAACGCGCTTAATACCCAGAGGTTTCTAAGCGCAGACTCAGGGATCGAACCTGTGTTGCTCCGTGTCGTCTTGCTTCCAAGGCGAGCACATTGCCCCCCAGCTATCCTTTTGAGTCAATGATTGGCTGGAAACGGGTGGAAAGCCTTTGTGTTTGTATGGCTGGAGAAACAGATAACTGTTGTTGTTTATTCTTCTTTGAGACAGAACTTGTTTTTAATGCATTCTATTATCATGAAACGCAGGGTAAAAACCCTAGTTACACTCTAGCCATCCTCTCTAGTCCCTATACCACTACCTCGATGTTGTTTGAGAATGCCACAAAGAAATATTTTAACTTAAAGATTTAGGGACCTTAGTAAGAGGATGAACACATGTGAATGCCAGCAACAGCATGACAAACATATGTTTCCATCATTACTGACTATATAATGAATTTCTTTATGCATACACCATAGTACCAACTATTCTCAATACAAGCTGCTGTAAAATACACCATCACACTTGCACACGTAAGAATAGTGTACCACCATTAATATGTAAAACCAAATGCTTTTTTCATATTTCGGTGGGTTTTTTGGACAGTAAATTGCACATTTTGTAGGTCATTTTTCCAAACATTTCCCGGAGGGAGAACCACCCCGCGCCCCCCTTGGTAGGGTGGGCTCACACCTGCGCGTGCTCGCTACTAAATTCGCCCTGGGAAATTTACGCCCCACTAGCTTTCAAACTCACCAGCCGCCACTGCCAGCACCGGGCTGGCAGGGTGGGGGTCGGAGGCTCGATGGCAGTTTAGTGGAGATAAATAGACACATCCAGGGGCCTGGTACTGTCTCATGCTCTGTGTCAAGCTCATTCCTGAAGGCGATACTGAGTATTCGCAACAGTGCAGGGACAAGAAGGAAATGCACTTCCATGGGAACAAGGCTCAAGCGGAGCTAGCATGCTGTGTAGAAATTGAATTCTATGAACGGGGAGCGCAAGCAGCATGGGTCTGCGACCTGGCAAGTTTAAAGCCTATTAGAAAATGGCATTGCGAAGTGTGGGCATTTCTATTGTTAGCACTTCTAAGATCTACGAAGGATCTGTATAGTGCCCTGGGCCATCTGCTGCTCGCCCTTGTACGTTAAATTGCTTCGTATGGGTTTCACCTTATGTGAAAGTGTCTTGAGTGATGGGATAGGCTCATTTCCTTCCTAATGTTCCCCCCTTTCGTTACTTCTACAGTAACACATCCCCCCACATTTCCATTCTTTTGTCCTCCTCTCTGCTTCATCCCATCTGGGTGTCCCTTTTATGGGCATCCATGCTCTACAGACATGTCTCAGGCTCTCCCCACTGTGCGCGTATTGTTCTGGTGTTCAGGTCATATATATACATTCCCCGTCCCCTGCTATATCCACCCAAATTTCCATATAATTTTCAGGGTTGGGTGGGGTTGCAATAGTAGTATGGTATAGAGTGTCCACCTCATACCCGTGTCCCTGATATATAGCAACCATACCATATTTAGGGTTATTGTTTGCTTCAGTCTGTATTTCTACTTCTTTGGTACAACGAGGGTTTTTACCATGAGTTTTCCCAATTGTCACCATCATCATTAAACTAATGGGGACTGCTTTGGCACAACATCGTAGACCGAATTGGCACATGCGAAAAAATCACCAAAATAAACACGAGGATAGGGACCAACATCTTCATCATTGTTCCAAGCCAGGATGGTACCCAGCCTAATGCCATGTTCACCCAGTCGTCTGCTTGGATCCCTGCTTCTTTCTTTATTTTTACCCCAAGTTCATGTGCCGCTGTAATAACATGTGATAGTGTTCCATTGTCGACGTCAGCAGAAGGTAAGAAAATGTAACATGAACTCTCAATCTTTTTGCAGACCCCGCCCTCCATTGCTTTTAGGAGGTTGAGGACATACCTATTTTGAATTGTCATTAGCCTGAGTGCTCTTAGTTCCACCTTGAGGACGTTGAACCCTACTTCAGTGTCATTTGCTAGCTGAATCAATTCCCATCAGACTATCGAGTCTGAAAGCTGGTCACAAGGGATGCAAAAAATGTCTCTGCAGAATTGAACAGTCTGCATTCATTTGGTATTTGTACAAGCAAGTCTGATGATTCTTGAGACAAATAGTTTGGTTTGAGGATCACTTGTTTCTCTGTAGGTGGTCATGACGTTCTTTTTCTGGTAGGATACAGAAACATGGAGATTAAATGGTGGGTGCTATTGCTGTAGTTTCGGGCACCCCTTGATCTTCGGGTACTACAAGCAAGGTCGAATGCAGCATTGCAAGCGAACAGTAGCCCCTCCATGAAGATGGGAGGTGCAAGTACGCTTTCTGGCACATACCCAGTAGTAGTCCATCAACGCGGCAGTACCCTTTTCGGAGGTATGGAATAAGCAGAGTTCGGGTTACATCATTTGTTTGATCCTACCGAGATAGTTTCTTTGCTATAAAAACAAAGTTCATAACTTTCTTCCTGGTGCACCTTCACCAGTTTTTTTTTTTTTTTTCAAAATATATATTTTATTCAATATTAATCAATAACAGAAACAAAACAGAAAAGGAAGAAAACAAATCAAACAATAGACAATGGAATTAGCACAGGATTGTGATGACACAGTTCATTACAGTGGAAGAATGGATATTAAAAGTGAAATTTAATATGCAACTCATTCATAGCGATATTCTGATAGGGAGGCAATAGTGGAGGGGGATGTTTCTGAATTGGGCTGAGCTGTAGCCATGCGGAGTTCAGTTCAACCAGCGGACACTAGGCGGCTTCAGTGTGAGGGCAGGGTAACGATCCGCATAGTCTATAAATGGGGCCCAAGTGTTCAGGAAGCGATTGAGGTTGCCCAGGCGGGATGCAGTGACTCTTTCTGCAACAATAATGTCCCAACACTTAGCCCACCAGAGTGGGATGGAGGGGCCCTCGTGGTGGTGATCTTGGCCGCCAATCCTAGATGGGTGCAGAGGCGGGCTGCCTTTCCTGCTTCACCAGTTTTTTAATTGCTGCGACCCATGTCAGTTTTGCAAAATAATCTGTCTATATTTGTGCACATGCTGGCTCAACGTGGGCTAGTGTTTCTCCTGAGTACCAGACAAGTCCTTCTGCTTTGCACATAAACGTAGCTTCTTGCCACTTATTGTCCATGTATTTTATCACTAGCATTGCGAGGAATGCTTCCTTGAAACAGTTGGGGTTGGTCGAGCTGGTCTTAAATTTTCAGGTATCTGGCTCAAGGAGTTGTAGGTGAACATTGCATGCCTGGAAAGTGCCCTTTATCCTGCATAGTGCACAGTAAATTAGACATTGGGCCTCATTACGAGGTTGGAGGTAGCCTTGCCTGTAAAACCAGCAAGGCTACCTCCAAACTCGCAACCGGGTCCGGCCCCCGCGAATGGGCAATTACCGGGGTATTCCAGCCCCGCTGGACCCGGTAATTGCCCTTTCACGGGTGCCGGAACCGGTACATCCCCATTCCCATTTGAGCCCCATAGGGCATGGGGACATCAGATGCACCGCACCGTTTACAACCGTGCCGGTGCATCCGACTTGCTGTGCTCGCAGGTGCCACTCTGCCCGCCAGGGCAGACATGGCGGGCTGACATGCACTCGCAAGCATAGCTCGTAGTATGGTGGTACGGTAGCAATGGTGCCAGTAGAGCTATCAGCACCATTGTTACCTTACCGCCATACTTATAATGAGGGCCATTGTGTTGCGTTCAATGGTGCCTCTCGTGGTATCAAAAATGTGGGTGCCCTGGATGCATGGGGTATTAAAGAACAGATATAGCAACTCCCATTAGTCGTTTGCCTTTCCATCACACTGATACTGTTTGAATGTCCAGGATGCTGAAGGTCTTCCACTGTGTCTAATCCTAAACCATGATATCCATCATACTTATGTGGGCGCGTTTGTCGTTTTCTTCTATCGCAATGCAAGGGGAACTTTCTCCTCCCTCGCACTGCCATGTGAGTAGTACACACTGGATTATTGCATTGTACATTGTGTTATCTTTTACTACAACAACTCGTTCAGCTCCCATTACCTGGGCTCTTTCATTCATCCTTTCACTCGGGTAAAGGAGCGGGAAAAATCTGTAAACATATTAGCGGCTGGGGTCAACAACATGTTACCGAATTGAATGATTGGGGGGTAAGTGCCAGAGGAAGTATATGCGTGACATTTGGGGCATCTGGTGACTTATCAGTTATAACTTCAGTGGACATAATAACACTTGGGACCTTTCATGTCATATTACGATGCAAACTTGTAATGTTCATAGGCAAGTTCTCACTCCAGGTCCTCTTATCCAGGTCATCTCATATCCATTCCCCCCCTCTTCTTTTATATGGTCTACCCAGATAAAAGATGCTCCACAGTAAATGCCTAATGCTAATATCAATATAGTAAACAGATTTGCTACACAGTGCAAGCCGCAGCTGTAACTGTACATTCTCAAAGAACTTATTCTACTTCTATTGCTATCTATATTTGATGGTTTTTGCAGCGGTATCATCTCCATAATCGTTGCACCTGCAGAGAGGGAAAGAACGGGGTGGGTTTAAGGTAGAGAGAGAAAGAGAGAGAGAGAGAGAAAAAGAGAGAGAGAGAAAAAGTGAGAGAGAGAGAGACAAAGAGAGAAAGAGAGAGAGAGATTTTTAATGTGGGGTGGTCTGTGCTTGGCCTGTGCTCTAGCAGCAATGCATATTCATTTACACAACTGACATGCACAGATCAAGTTCAGCTAGGGCCATTTTATGTTGAGGTAGTAGCTTGGTTGTTCTTAGTCGGTGTGCTTTGTGAGGTACTGTCTGGGGCTTTATGAACAACTGAGAGATGTGCCAGTACCGCAGCCCATTTACTTTCACTGCAAGTGGGGGGGAAAACACCACCTCATAAGGTCTGTGGAAGCAGGCTGTCCTAACAAAACTCCTTACATAGATCCACTCCCTAAGAAGGGTTGTGTTGGGGCTGTGTCAGACAAAGTAGTTGTAGTTTCTTTCGTTTCTGTGAAGAGAAGTGCAATTTGTTTTGTAATGCATATGATTGCACGTGTAAGCTGTGTGAGGTATTGTTTAAATTCCTCTCCTAAAATGGTGGCAGCTCTGTGTGCGTCTGAGGTTCTTCGTACTGGTGACAGTGGTGTTTGCATGCGTCGACCAGTCACTATTTCATGAGGGGACAGGTGGTGGTCCGTGGTGGGCTGGGAGCGCAATTGGAACAGTGTCAAACCAAGGGCAGGCAGTACACCCCATTTTTCTTAAGAGTGTTGCATAGTTTGGACAATCTACTTTTGAGGAGACTGTGTACTTTCTCCACCACCCGTTCACTTGTGGGTGGTAAATTGAGCACATTTTGTGTTTGATCCCCAAAAAGGTTGCCACTTCCGCGAACAGTTCATTGAAAAAAATGAGTCCCATTGTCTTGCCTGATCGCAGGACATCGCACACTCCACATTGGGGGAAAACTTCTCTGACAAGGAACTTCACGGCACACTTTGCATCAGGGTGGGCTCAGAGACCTGCTTCCACCCATCTGGAAAATGGCCACACCACCACAATCAAATATCTTTCCCGATTTCACCTTTCTCCCATGTCTGCATGGTCAATGTGCAGCTCTCGGAAAGGGCCAGAAGTACGGGGCAATGTACCCCGTAATGTTCTCAATGTCATCCCTGTGCTGAACACTTAACACATGGTACATTGGACCACAATGTTTGTTAGATGCTCCTGTAAATTCGGAATGAACCAATCTTCCTGGAGATCAGCTGCAATGTGTTGTTTGGAACTGTGGGATGGGAAGTGAAGCTGTTCAAATGCTGTGTAAAGTAGCTTGACAGGCATTACGACCATTCCTGTTGCTTGCTGTCACCAGAGGAGATATGTGGGTGATTGAACACACCCATGTTTGAGCCAGAGTTCCTACTCTTGTTGGGGCGCTCCACAATGCAAGTCGATAATCTGGGCTATATGTAGTGTTGTACATGCATCCTTGGTTTGGGGAACTGCCACACTTGCTAAGACATATTCTGCACTCATGTTTACTGGAAGTTATGCTGCTTTTTTCGCTGTCGCGTCTGCAGCTGTGTTCCCCAAAGATATTTTGTCTGTATTTTGAGTGTGAGCTAAGCATTTCACTACTGCTACTACTGCAGACTCTGTGAGGGCAGTGATCAATTTGCTCAGTAATTCTACATGTTGCACCGGGGACCCCTCTGCTCTCCCGAACCCCCTTCTTCTCCATCGGGACAGACCTGAGTGCACTGTTGGAGTGATGTACGCAGATTCCAAATTTAATGTAAAGCAACATCCCTTTGATGCTCTTAGGGCCTCGATGAGCACTACAAGTTCTGCCCCGTGTGCAGAAAAATGTCTGGACATTCTTTTCATGAGGAGCATTTAATGGTTTCTATTTGAAGACAGTTGGGGACTTAGTGGCCTAATTTTAACAATGGTAATTCATTTACCCCTGTGTTTTTTGCATTAGGAGGTTAACTAACCCCGAGCATCTTGGGTCTGAGTTTATAACAAAATTGAAGTTTGCTCCCCATTTATGAAATAACAGTAGCATACTGAGGGAGCTCAGAGATTCTGTTTTTTAACAATGTTGTTTGTCTATGTTCTTAAGCATTATTTAATGTTTTAAATCATAGTGTTGTTGTTGTTTTATATGTTGTAGCACTGATAAAGCCTTTGAATAAGTCTATTAATCCTGAAGAAGACATTGACCAACGGTTCTGTAAAATCTGGCCAATTGATGTCAAGTCAAAACTATACAAAAGGAAATCCAATGATGAGAGGAATACTACTAGGATAATCTTGGATACTTATAGTTGATACATAATGGTGGACTGTCAAAGTAGCAAGATTACTACTGCAAAAGTTATTTAGAAGGTCTCTTATACAAATTAGATTTGATTGTGAAGATGAATGGTAGAATGCTGTGTTAGTGATATACACATAAGAGAAATGTTTACACAAAAATGCGCTATTTGCACAAAAAAACTTTTGTTCACAAAAATATATGTTGATTGGAAATGAATTGTTGTCTCATAATTGTTCAAACATGATGTATTTTATGAAATTGTAACAGAATAAAATGATATATTTTTAATAAGAACACACTCTCTGGTCCTCAGCATGCGCTTTCTGAAACACATTCATTGAATTTTTCAGCACATAGGGCATCCTCTCTGTTTAGTATGAGCGTTTCACACTCCCCTTCCTCCAATCTTGCTACAGCCGCCCCAACATGTTTTTCTTCCATCTCCAGATCAATTGACACTGACCCGTTAACAAAAAATAATTCCTCCTCTTCTAAGGCACTGTCCTTTGCTTTGGGAATGTCATCCCCTTCCCCTTCATATGTTGCACAATCATGCTGTTGCACATCTTCAGCAGTGAAGGGTTTTGTCAGAAATGTGGTTGTGTTTACTGTTCTGCATCAAAAAACCCTTTTTGGTTTTTTGGTTTTTTGGTTCAAGAGTCAGGGTGTCTCCAGACTTATTGCAGCCAGCTCCTGTAAGCATCTATTTGAGCGTCAATTTATCTTCATTTTTCGACTCAATTTTTCTTAGTGTCTGTGGTGCCCACTTATCTTTGCCACTTACTGTTCTGCATCATACTACATGGATATTTGGACTGGACGAAATTATTTTGTATGCAGATGCTCAATGCGTAGTCAGAGTGGATTTTGAGCATTCCAGTATTGCAAACAGTAAGTGATCAATGTAAAAGGTTACCGAGCAACTTCAATGGAGAAGGCCGCTGCAGCAAGTGCTTGTTCGCAGGTGAATTGTCCCTGCATGACAGAGTCAAGTGTGCCGCTGTAGTAGGCCAAGGGCTTGTGTGGAGCTTTTCTGGCTCAATACTGTGGTCACGAGGGTGCCATTGTAGTGTGAACACAAATAAATATCATGTTTGTAGTCTGGGATCGCTAGAACTGGGGCTGTGGAAATTACATCTTTCAAGTCATTCAAATCAGTCACCATATCTACTGTCGATGTGATGGTCGTTCCCTCCTTCTGTGCCTCCTTGAGCCCTAGCAGGAGTGGCCTGGCATAGGCTGCATAGTCTAAAATACATGCTCAGCAATAATTGCAGAGACACAAGAATGTTTGCATTTCCTTTACTGTTGTCGGTTTGGGGGTGGCACACACTTTTGCAGCCCTGTTGGGTATTATTCTCTTACCATCTTTGGAGATAAGTTGTCCTAAGTAGAGCACTTCAGGTAAACAGTAATGGAGTTTGTTCTTATCAACCTTATATCCTTTCTGAGCTAGCAGCTGGAGTAGGGCAATGGAGTCCCTTCAACTGTTTTACTCGCTTTGCCTGCAAGCCAGTAGGTCATCTACATATTGAATGATGGTGCTGGGCACCTGAGTGTTGCCAAGGTCTTTGTGGAGTATTCTGTTAAAGATGCTGGGGCTTTTACAGTACCCCTGGGGCAAGTGATGGTGTTCATATCGCTTCCCTCCCAGGGTAAACACTGTAAGGTATTGTGATTCTGGGGCTAGCGGTACTGAGAAAAATGCATTTTTTCAGGTCCACTACGAGGAAGTGGGTGGCCTATTTCGGGATGCTACACAGAATAGAGGCCAGGATGGAAACAAGAGGAAACTACTTCTGTACAATATCATTAAGTGGGCGGAGGTCCTGGATCCTTCTCCAACTACCCCCTGTTTCTTTCTTGATCAGATAGATAGCAGTATTGCATGGTGACGTGGAGAACCCTATGATCCCTTGCTGTAACAGGGCCTGTAACATTTGTTGAATCCCTTCTTCTGCCTCTCTGGACAGGCGATATTGTTTTAACCTTGGCAGAACTGCACCTGGTTTGAGAGTTAATCTTACTGGGGTCACTTCTTTTAGCATCCCTACATCGTGCATGTTTGTGGTCCATAAGTGTGGTGGAACCTGCTGCAGATCTCCTTCACAGAATGAAGGGGGACCACTAACAATCGCCATAAGGGGTCTCTGTACCTTCCTATATTGTACCATGATATCACAAGGAATTGAAATCTCCAGTATTATCTCTCCATCATTGTGGCCATCCTCAAACATTTCCTCATCTGTTAGTTTTCTCAATGGTATATTATGATCAATACGTAACACTGTACACCATTGACATCCCTGAAAGTCTGTACCCATTACTACAATTCTTTTTGCAGACACCTGTAAACCCTCCAAGTCCAACCACAAAATAGTACCATCAACTACCTCCGGTCAGAAAACAAAATCTGCAAGTACTCTCCACTCTTTCCTGGTGATTTGGGGCACTGCTCTGGCAAGTACTCTAATGCCGAAAATGAAACATGTCTGGGTTCCCAGGTATTCCTCTCACCACCATCTCATTGGCCACAGCATGTATCACTAGCATGCCGAAGGGGGCACATGCCTGGTGTAGCACAGACAATTCCTCTGTCTGTGAATGATATTGTCATGTTCAATTTGTTGAGCAAATCTCGACCCAGTACGTTGACAGGGGAGCTGTCATAGTAAAGGAGTGGTGCCCTAAAAATTTCCTCCCAATTTTGACATATAAATCTTATGTGTAAAGAACCGTTACTACAGCCCCAGAGAATCCCTGCGTGTCTAGAGTGTTTCCTGATAACGGGAAGTCACCATCATTTATTGATGACCTTTACGCCCCTGAGTCCACCATGAAGATGAATTGTTTGTTTCCTATCTCTGCCCCCACCTGTGGTTCCTCTTCTGGATATAAGGTCATTGATAGTACTGGGCACGCAAGTGCTCCCTGTGGGCTGTCCTAGTCAGGGTAGGTGTCTGTAACTGGGAATGCAAATGAATTCCCTCCCACTACTGTCGCTCCTTGGTGAGGGGCTGCAGCACCGTTGGGTGCAGTGGCGAAAGGGTGCCAGCTCCCTTCGGTCTGTGCATTGGGGCAACACTGCTGTTGTTGCATAGCTTGTGGATGTTGTGCTGGGTAGCGGTATGGGCCTGGGTTCGGGGGAGGTAGCTGAGTGTATGCTTGGTGTATTTCTTATGGGATCATTGTCGAGCCCTGGCTAGGTCCCTGTGGGCTCCCGGGGTGGGGTCCACCGTATGGAGATGGATTATAGGTGTAATTCCCTCGCAGCCTACTGTGACATTTCCTGGCAAAGTGACCCCACCTTCAGCCTGACCAGCACTGTCCTTGACCGCCCCCTCGCTGACCTTGTCCCCATAACCCCCTCCTCTTTGCCCTCGGAACCCACCTCGTGCTCTTGGTTGCACTTCTTGCCATCGGGGTCCCGCGTACTGTTGATTTCCTTCCCACTGTCCTTGTCCATTGTCTGCCCACACATGTTGCACAATCATGCTGTTCTCCTCACCACACTCTCTACGCCTATCTCTTCCACCGATGCCTGTTTCACTCCACCCTCACCTCTGCTTCCACTACCACACTGTACTCTCTCCCCACCTCACTACCATACACTCCCTCTATAACTATCACTCTCTCTCTAATTGCCCCTACACTTTCAACACCCCTCTTTTCCTTTCTCTCTCTCACTCACCTTTTGCACCCCTTTCTGACTCTCACAATTAATACCTTACCTGTACTCAGCTCCAACTGTGGCAGCAACTCTTTAGTATTCCAATCTACTGTCCATCCTCTGCCTCCCCTCCTAGTCCACCTCCACGCTTCCTGACCTCACCTCTGCAACCTACAGTCTGCATTCCATTAACACCCATTATATACTGTGCTCATCCCGATTTTAACGCTGTCTCCCCATCACTGGTTCTTGAGCTCAACTGACTCTGTTTACCAATCTATGCCTGTATGTTCCCGCATGGGCTAGGTGACACAGGTGAAAGGCTTAAAAAAAAACCTCTAAACACCTCACTTCTTCCAGCATGGTTTTCTTTGAAGACTTTTATGGTTTCTCTGCTCTTTGTGTTGGTCTTGGATGTGTTGTTGCTGCTGTTGTAGTGAGCTTTTTAGGCTTTTGGTGCGCTGGACTCAGTATGGTTGTGGTGAAGGTTTGTAGTCCAGGTTGTTTGCAGCACTTCTATGTTTCTGTTTCTTTGGACTTTTTGCTGCCAATGCAAAGGAGACAGATAATCCTGTAATGGAAATAAGGTAACACTGACCAGAAATAGTAATTGGAGGCATCATGCGTCTGAGGGTGGTACTGGCATTTACAATCATGGCATATGAGGGGGGTTGAGGACTGAGCCCACCCCCAGCACTACTCCCTGCCTGTGGGAAAGGGCTGGCACTGGCGGCTTGGGAGGGGTCCTAGGACTTCCCCAACACTGCCAGACCCCTGACTCTGTCACAAAAGGTGGATTGTAGATTAAGGGTAGCTTTGGGGTGAAATACTCATTCAAGAGAGAGACAGTGTGCTTGTTGCTAACTCTATACATTTAATATAATTACAATGTCATTCAATGCTAAGCTTTCTACATGTAAGCCGCTTCTTGTCTTAATATTCACCCTCCCAAAGGATGTGTAATATCTAAGATTACTACTCGATTACATAAAAATGATATTTATAGCTAGATACCTGACAGGCGTAAAATCAAAAAACAGTTGATCAGCAGTTTGAAGTTTTAAGGCCCCAAGGATGCATCCACCATGTGACATTATTTAGATTCAAGTAGTGTGATATGCATGCAGGACTTGCTGTTTTGGCTGAATATTGTAGTGATTTAATTTGAATAACAGCTTGATTGTTGGCAGTATTCCATACAAGGGAACCATAACCTCTTTTTGAATGTATTATGAACTTGGGGTTGGTCACCCTTAGTTACCTAGGGTTATCCAGGCGTGGACCCCTTGCTCACTGGGCTCAGAGAGGCACAGGTCCACCTCACTGATGAGGCCCGACTAGGCCAAAACATGTGTCTGCAGTTGCTGCTGGTACTCGTGTTCAAAGGAGGATTGCCTAGCATTTCAGTGCTGGACTGCTCAAGTGGGCGGAACAAAGTCTGATATGCAAATGGCTATTCCTCCTTTGTGAAAAAAGGTACAGTGAGTACGGCTGTGGACTCTGAGTGGGTACATTCCCATGGAACAGGTTATAATGCCGTGTTCTTTCTTGCAGAGGGGCACCCTGACCTCTTTTTGGTTGCAAGGAGTTAGATACACTTTTTATGCTGATTATGAAATTAGGGCATCTGCAGGGGGGTGTACTCACTACGTCACTAGAATTGCACTAACCAATGAAATGCCAGAACATATATTGTGTTTAGGTACTCATATAGGTGATAGCAATGAGGGAATTGTAATACACCTGATATTTTGTATTGTATACTAATCCTGTGGTTTTCATCCTTAAATACTGTAATGTAATGTGGGCATGCACAGAGTCACTCTGTCTTCCTGTCTCAGGAGACTGAACACCCGGCTGTCTTTTCTTTTGTTTTAGCTTGCATTAAAAAACGGCTTTCTTGCTACTCATGTGTTTCCTCATTCATTCATGTAAATCACTTAGGGGGTAATTCATAGAATTCAGTGCACAAGTGGCGCACGCGGCTGGCGCACAGTGTGCGTGTGCGAATCCCTGCACCTGCCGCGTGCGCTAAAATACATTTCCGCGCACAGCGTATTCATGGATTCCAGCCACCAAAACCAGCCGTGGTCCACAGTGGCGCAGCGACCCTGCAGCAGTGCCAGTTACACCCCAAGAATGCCCCTTGTGCAGGGAAAAGCCATCAAAATCCCCAATCCAGCGCAAAGGGCTGCACTAACCCTGTAACAGCATGGCAAGCGGGGAACGCGTATCACTGGGGATCGCGGGAAGTTTCACACGCAATTGGCCCTGTGCGAGCGGGGTACGTGTATTACTGGGGTGCACGGGAAGTTTCACACGCGATTTCAGCTGGGTACGTGCATCACTGGGGTGCGCGGGAAGTTTCACACGCGATTGGCCCTGTGCGAGCGGGGTACGTGTATTACTGGGGTACGTGGGAAGTTTCACATGCGATTTCAGCTGGGTACGTGTATTACTGGTTTGCGCGGGAAGTTTCAAACGCGATTGGCCCTGTGCGACCGGGGTACGTGTATTACTGAGGTGCGCGGGAAGTTTCACACGCGATTTCAGCTGGGTACGTGTATTACTGGGGTGCGTGGGAAGTTTCACACGCGATTGGCCCTGTGCAAGCGGGGTACGTGTATTACTGGGGTGCGCGGCAAGTTTCACACGTGATTTCAGCAGGGTACGTGTATTACTAGGGTGCGCGGGAAGTTTCACACGCAATTTCAGCTGGGTACGTGTATTACTGGGGTGCGCGGGAAGTTCCACACGCGATTGGCCCTGTGCGAGCGGGGTACGTGTATTACTGGGGTGCGCTGCAATTTTCACACACAATTCCAGCTGGGTACGTGTATTACTGGGGTGCGCGGGAAGTTTCACACGCGATTGGCCCTGTGCGAGCGGGGTACGTGTATTACTGGGGTGCGCGGGAAGTTTCACACGCGATTGGCCCTGTGCGAGCGGGGTGCGTGTATTACTGGGGTGCGCGGGAAGTTTCACACGCGATTTCAGCTGGGTATGTGTATTACTGGGGAGCGCGGGAAGTTTCACACGCAATTTCAGCTGGGTACGTGTATTACTGGGGTGTGCGGGAAGTTCCACACGCAATTTCAGCAGGGTACGTGTATTACTGGGGTGCGCGGGAAGGTTCACACGTGATTTCAGCTGGGTACGTGTATTACTGGGGAGCGCGGGAAGTTCCACACATGATTGGCCCTGTGCGAGCGGGGTACGTGTATTATTGGGGTGCGCGGCAAGTTTCACACGCGATTCCAGCTGGGTACGTGTATTACTGGGGTGTGCAGGAAGTTTCACACATGATTGGCCCTGTGCGAGCGGGGTACGTGTATTACTGGGGTGCCCGGGAAGTTTCACACGCGATTTCAGCTGGGTACGTGTATTACTGGGGTGCGCGGGAAGTTTCACACGCGATTGGCCCTGTGCGAGCGGGGTACGTGTATTACTGGGGTGCGCGGGAAGTTTCACACGCGATTTCAGCTGGGTACGTGTATAACTGGGGTGCGCGGGAAGTTTCACACGCAATTTCAGCTGGGTACGTGTATTACTGGCATGCGCGGGAAGTTGCACATGCGATTTCAGCAGGGTACGTGTATTACTGGGGTGCGCGGGAAGGTTCACACGCGATTTCAGCTGGGTATGTGTATTACTGGGGTGCGCGGGAAGTTCCACACGCGATTGGCCCTGTGCGAGCGGGGTACGTGTATTACTGGGGTGCGTGGCAAGTTTCACACGCGATTCCAGCTGGGTACGTGTATTACTGGGGTGCGCGGGAAGTTTCACACGCCATTGGCCCTGTGCGAGCGGGGTACGTGTATTACTGGGGTGTGCGGGAAGTTTCACACGCGATTTCAGCTTGGTACGTGTATTACTGGGGTGCGCGGGAAGTTTCACACGCGATTGGCCCTGTGCGAGCGGGGTACGTGTATTACTGGGGTGCGCGGGAAGTTTCACATGCGATTTCAGCTGGGTACGTGTATTACTGGGGTGCGCGATAAGTTTCACACGCGATTGGCCCTGTGCAAGCGGAGTACATGTATTACTGGGGTGCGTGGGAAGTTTCACACGCGATTTCAGCTGGGTACGTGTATTACTGGGGTGCGCGGGAAGTTTCACACGCGATTGGCCCTGTGCGAGCGGGGTGCGTGTATTACTGGGGTGCGCGGGAAGTTTCACACGCAATTTCAGCTGGGTACGTGTATTGCTGGGGTGCGCGGGAAGTTTCACACGCAATTTCAGCTGGGTACGTGTATTACTGGGGTGCGGGGGAAGTTCCACACGCGATTTCAGCAGGGTACGTGTATTACTGGGGTGCGCGGGAAGGTTCAAACGTGATTTCAGCTGGGTACGTGTATTACTGGGGTGCGCGGGAAGATTCACACGCGATTGGCCCTGTGCGAGCAGGGTACGTGTATTACTGGGGTGCGTGGGAAGTTTCACACGCAATTTCAGCTGGGTACGTGTATTACTGGGGTGCGCTGGAAGTTTCACACGCAATTTCAGCTGGGTACGTGTATTACTGGGGTGTGCGGGAAGTTCCACACGTGATTTCAGCAGGGTACGTGTATTACTGAGGTGCGCTGGAAGGTTCACACGCGATTTCAGCTGGGTACGTGTATTACTGGGGTGCGCGGGAAGTTGCACACGCGAATGGCCCTGTGCGAGCAGGGTACGTGTATTACTGGGATGCGTGGGAAGTTTCACACCTGATTTCAGCTGGGTATGCGTATTACTGGGGTGCGTGGGAAGTTTCACACGTGATTTCAGCTGGGTACGTGTATTACTGGGGTGTGCGGGAAGTTCCACAAGCGATTTCAGCAGGGTACGTGTATTACTGGGGTGCGCGGGAAGGTTCACACGCGATTTCAGCTGGGTACGTGTATTACTGGGGTGCGCGGGAAGTTTCACACGCGATTGGCCCTGTGCGAGCGGGGTACTTGTATTACTGGGGTGCGCGGGAAGTTTCACACGCGATTTCAGCAGGGTACGTGTATTACTGGGGTGCCGGGGAGTCCCACACGTTATTTGGCAGTGTGGGTCCTCCCAGGTGTTCCCTGTACACCATCCACAGCCCCTGCAGGCAGCCCACACCACAGGGGACTACCCTGCATCCCTGGTCATGTCCCGCAGGCAGCCCACCCAACATGGCCATGCCCCCAGCAAAGGCACATGTCTCCTTGCACTACTAAACACCAACTCATGTCCCCTTGCGGCCCTAACCCCCAGCATTGTGAGACACCTGCCAGCAGGCCCCCACTCATGTCCCACTCATGTCCCCCAGCACCCCCACCCCCCAGCATTGCGAGGCACCTGCCAGCAGGCCCCCACTCATGTCCACCTGCACCCCCACCCCCCAGCATTGCGAGGCACCTGCCAGCAGGCCCCCACTCATGTCCCACTCATGTCCCCCTTCTCCCCCACCCCCCAGCATTGCGAGGCACCTGCCAGCAGGCCCCCACTCATGTCCCACTCATGTCCCCCTGCACCCCCACCCCCCAGCATTGCGAGGCACCTGCCAGCAGGCCCCCACTCATGTCCCACTCATGTCCCCCTGCACCCCCACCCCCCAGCATTGCGAGGCACCTGCCAGCAGGCCCCCACTCATGTCCCACTCATGTCCCCCTGCACCCCCACCCCCCTGCATTGCGAGGCACCTGCCAGCAGACCCCACTCATGTCCCACTCATGTCCCCCTGCACCCCCACCCCCCAGCATTGCAAGGCACCTGCCAGCAGGCCCCCACTCATGTCCCCCTGCACCCCACCCCCCAGCATTGCGAGGCACCTGCCAGCAGGCCCCCACTCATGTCCCCCTGCACCCCCACCCCCCAGCATTGCGAGGCACCTGCCAGTAGGCCCCCACTCATGTCCCACTCATGTCCCCCTGCACCCCCACCCCCCAGAATTGCGAGGCACCTGCCAGCAGGCCCCCACTCATGTCGCACTCATGTCCCCCTACACCCCCACCCCTCAGCATTGTGGGGCACCTGACAGCAGGCCCTGACACATGTCCCCCAGCCAACACGTCATCACAATCTAGATCCCTGGCCCTTATGGGCAGCCTCCACATGCCAAACACCCACCCAAGTATTGCATCCACCCACTCAGAATTGCCAATTACATGATACAACCCCAATGGCAAGTATGTAAATGAACACATGTCCCTCACATACACACAATGGGTGTAAGTGAATGTCAAAACCCATATCATGATATGCATGAAACCAATGATATAATACTACACATTGAAGTTTGATGAAAAAAATGTATTACAAGCAACATAAATGGGATTAAAAATAAACAAACGACAATGGGAATTAAAAACAAAAAGCAGCATGTCCGTAAAATAATGAAAAACCACAAATCATAATCCAAACGAAAGGTGTCCAAAGTCACAGTTCAAAAAAAGTACATCCAAGGGAAAAACAAAACCGAAAACCATTGCTCCATGGGTAAATCCAAAAAAAAAACCATAATCCAACAGTCAACTATATACAGATAAACAATCCAGGGTCCATGATCCCAACTGAAGAAATGAAACCTATCTAAAAATACTACCTAATAAAAAAAACTATATACAAAAATGTGGTTCATTGTCCAAAAGGTCCAAAATCAGGAAAAAAGCAAAGGAAACCTAACACTAACTACATAACTATTTACAAGGGCAGCGGGCTAGTCCAACGGCTCACTGGATGTTGTCATGGGCCAGGGCATCATCGAAATCCTGTTCAATGGCTTGGAGGCAGGCATGTTCCCTGGCCCTGAGGTCTCGCAGGGATAATGCAGTGTCCAGTTCCAACTCCCTGCGAAGACCCTCGAGGCACTCAGCCCGCCTCAGCGCCCTCCGCATGGAGTTCTCCACCCTGACCATTGTGAGCCGTTCCTCCTCCGCCCGCTGCCGCTCCGCACCTATCTGCTGGCCCAACCGCTCCCACACGGAAGCCACTCCCATTCCAGGGTTCTCCTGCCCTCCGGCCGATGCCTGCACCCCTGATGTTGATGGCCCCGAGCCATGATGCCTCCCACGTCGAGCCTGCCGCTGCCTCCGACGCAACTATCTGTGCCAGCACGACAGCATCCAGGCTGATGGAATCCACCGACGCCGTCGTGCACGTGCCCTGCCCGATGATGCCGTCACATCCTCCATCTGCTGGGGTCCAGTTGCTGGTGTGTCCACCCCTGCTGGACCTCCGACTCCCGACTGTGGCAGGGATGGGATCCCCACCGAGTTGGCTGCATTGGTCGGGGCAGGTCCACAGGGGGCCCTGGTGGCATCTGGGCCGGAAGACGGCAGGGAGAACGACTGGCGAATAGCCTCCACAGAGGAGGAGAGGGTCGCCAAAGTGCCCGACACATGTACGAGACCCCCGACCACGACCGCTCCCAACTGGGCCATGTTGGCACGTGTTCTTCGTGATGACGTGCGTGATCCCCCTGGGAAGCACGCACCTCATCACGAATGACACCCGTGTGCAACGCGACACCAATCAGGACCTTCTCCATACGGCCAGGGGTCCCCTCGTCCGCAGGTGGAGGGGAGTCAGATGACATGGGCATCCCCCCTACCTGGGGACGGGCCTGGGATGGGGCATCCCTGCTGGTGCATAGTGGTGCAGTCACAGTGTCAGGGACAGTGACATGCACAGGCACCTTCACGGCGACCTGTGCTGCCTCCTGTCCCTGGCCCTGGACTGCACCACTTGCACCAGCAGGGATGCCCCCACCAGGCCCCATGTGCGGCTCAGTAGCGGCCTCCTCCTCCTCTGTGGAAACCACCAACCTGGATGTCTCCACACCGTCTTCCGCCGTTGCAAGCTTTGCTCCACAGTGCCGTCTCCGCCCTCTTCTTCACTTTGCGCTGTGTAGAGGGAGACATAGAACACAAGCATCAGGGTACTGTACAATGGTCCCCTAGACAGGAAGCAATAGCAGATGAGTGGCACTGTCAAAGATCACTTCCATCATGTCCCTCCACAACACATGCAGTAACAGGCATGGCGCATGCTATGGGCATAAGCAAACATGTCCAAGGGACTCTTGAAACATACAATGTTGTTTTTGAACTCACATGCATCATAGGTCATGCCTACCACATTCACAAACTTCACCGTACTTTCATCCATCTGGACTCGTATACCCCAGACACAGTGGATGCAAGGATAGCTAGGCTGCATCAGTGAATCTGAACATTGACACAGACATGTGTCATGCATCCATGGCATTCACAAGTCACAGACACGCAGGTCATACACACAGACATGGACATCATATATGTACATGGCATCATCACCCATCCCTCACCCCCGCCCATGTCCAGGAACAGAGACTGGCATGCTCTCATGTGTCCATTCCGCATAGGGCTGCTCATGTAGCATTTAAACACATACACCAACCGTGTGCTTCACACATTACTGGTCTCACATGCATGACCATGATGTCCCTGCACACACACACCCGTACATGGCCTATGTCACACATACAGGCAAGTATCAGACAACCAGCACACTGCAACATCCCCTTCTCACACAGCAATGCTTGGCCACTTACCGCTCGACTCCAGACGGGTCTGCCTCTCAAGGACCTCGACGTGGAGCGCTGGGGATATGCGTTCCAGGACCCTCATCTGATCTTCCGACAAGTGGCCCCGGCGTCCCTTAGCATCCGCTGCCTTCAAGAGGCACTGGGCCTTGCTGAGGGTCCTGGACCTGAAGTCCTCCCAGCGCTTCTTGACATGATGGAATAGTCAGACTGCCACCCCCTCCGCGTTGATGGCAGTCACGATGTCCGTCCAGATCCTGTCCCGTCCATCCTTGTCGGCGCGTGATGATCCGAAGAGGGCATCATAATGCCCCAGGACATGCTCCACCAGGACACCAACTTCCTTCTGACTGAAGCTGGTGGCCCTCTGCCCCTCTGGCTGGGGGTCGCCAGTGGTCTCGGATGGTGTTTGCCCCGACATGGCGACCCCCGAGGCAGGCGTGGGTGGGCAACTGGGTCCTGGGGCTGGGCTGTGGAGCGATGGTATCCCAGTTGGGAGTCTTCTGTTCCAGCAGGGGTGGACACAGCAACTGGACCCCTGCAGATGGCTGATGTGCAGGCACCAAATGGCAGGACACGGTGGCAGCAGGCAGGCAGCAGCAGATGGCTCGTGGGAGGCTGCTCGGGACTCTGGGGGTCAGTAATTCAGCCTTTTGGGCAGGAGCGAGGTCTTCCGTGTGCTTACGCATGGCCAGCTTGATAAGGAGTGATTTGGCACGTGAAAGTTCTGCACGTCAGCGTGTAATTCGAGGAAAGGCCCTTAGCGCGTAAGCGCGTCTGCACGCATACGTGATTTCATTGGACAGAAGGCCCTTCAAGCACAAGCGCCTCTGTGTCTTGAAGCGCGCGGGTGTGCACGGGCGTTTCAGCGCGCTTGAAAAACTGCACATCCGCATGGGAATGCGTGTAATCCGAGGAAAGGGCCCATGCGCGTAAGTGACGTGACGCGCGCGGGCGTTTCCCTCAGCACGGGTTAAAGGTGAGCGGGGGCAGCAGTTCGCTGTACGTGCCTTTCGTGGAGACCGACGTGTGTTGCTGCTTCCTGTTGATTCGCGCGCCATCACAACTTCACAGCTATCAAGGACGTATCTCTTCTTTTGGCGGGGGTATTGGCTACGCGTGTTTTTCTGCATCGCGCTAGTCAGACGGTGAGTCGCACATGCTATTTTTCCCACTGCGGGTGCCCCTCTGTATTGCACCCATTTTCGAGGTCATAGTAGCCTGTGTGTCCCACGTGTACGCGTTATTCGTGTTACTGGGTGCCACCGCGTACTGCGGGAGGTTGATTCCACGCACATAGGCTGCAGGGTTGCGTGCACGGTTTTACTGCAGTTTTGGGGTGCCTGAGCATTGCATGACCCGTCACTACATCACCGGGGTCACATACAGCCTTGCAGGTGCAGGGGGGCTGTTAACATCTTGCTTCCCCCCCCCTTCACCCCGATTGCCCAGGTCAGTTGTGGTGTACACCTCCCATTGGCACTACTCCAACTCTGCCAGCACTACTACATCTGTGCCATGGTTGGGAGGACACCAAAGGTGAGGGGCGCCTCAGCTGGGCGTACTCCTCGTGGCGGGCATGGTCGGGACGGGGCCGTGGTGACCAGGGAGTAGGGGGACTCCAGGGTGTCCAGGGCGGCCACAGAGGGGGAAGAGGCAGGGGTGCGCCACTTGAGCACAATGTTGTGCCATGTGTCGGTGCAGTCATGCCACCACCCCCTGTGGTTCCGGGGGATGCAGCTTCTGCATCTGGCACTGGGGCCCGTGTGACCCGGCAGTCCGTTCCATCGACTGCCACGGGCCCAAGGGTAGTGGTAGCTGCAGGTGCAGCTGTGGACACCGCCACCCAGGCTCAGGGTCTGCCAGCGCAGGCTGCGTTGGCACTTGAGGAGCCCTTGGTAGATTTCCAACAGGCCAGCAGGGAAACCATAGGGGCAGGCAGGGCTGCTCAGACCAAGACACGTATCCCTGGGGCAGTTATGTCATCTGCTGCCCTGAACAGCCGGGTGTTGGCAAGTGCAGGGGCAGATGCACCCAACAACACCCCGGTTGTGAGTCTGCCAACCAGGACCGTTGCAGTCAATGACCCTGCCACAGCGGATGTTGCTGCGCAGGGTCCATTAGAGGACACCCAGATGCCACTGACACAAGTCAGGCCTTTGGTCGTCCCTCCACCTGCCACTCTCTTGGCTCAATCCACCGAACCCACTGGCCATACTGGTCAGGGCGGCATTAGCCAGCCAGGGTCTGCGCCACAGTCCAAGAGGAGGAAGGTTGCACCTGCAGCACAGGCTGGGACCCCACACACAGCCACAACCTCCTGCACATCGAGGAAGAAGCCTTTCTGCAAGCAGGAACTGGACTTCCTCGTGGACTACGTGCGGGGCCACAGCCGTGACATGCTAGTGGGTGCCAATAGTCAGACTACGGCTGCCCACCGTGACACCCACTGGAAGCATGTTGCGGAACATGTCAGTTCATTCGGCCATGAGGTGCGCATGGCGCAAGATGTAAAAAGTGCACGGCGCAAGAGTGCAAAAAGCATTGGAATGACCTCAAACGCAGCGCTAAGGCTAAGCGTGCCTCTAATTACAACTTGACTCTGGTGACTGGCGGTGGGCCTGCACCAGAGGAGGAAGAGCTCACTCCGCATGAGGCACTCGTTGTGGAGTTCATTCCACCTGAATTCGTCGAAGGAGTGGGAGAGATGGACTTTGATGCCCAGTCCAGTGAGTGTTGATGCGTGTTTGTTGAGGAAGTGTGTGTTTCACTTGTGGGATGTGTTGTACATGTGACGTGTACATGTTTCTGATGTGTAAGTAATGCAATGCTTCCGTGATGCATGTCTGCTCTGCTGGATGGTGGACATGTGGAGCAGACGGGGACTGTTCGCATCACCACTATTGCGCCCTACTGACATGCTGGTTACAAGTATGCCCCTCCGGTCCATGTTCCAGCTCACTGGCCCTTCTGCATGTGGCGTGGGGTGACCTTCCTCTCAGCCCAGGCACAATGTCATTGCATCACTGACGTGCATGTCTCCTCTGCCTGCATGCGGGGACTCCATGTAGGCATGCTCCCTTGCCCCTCCTTCGCCACTCTGCACCCCAGTTCCACCTTTGCACTGGTCTGCTTCAATCTTGCCAATGTGTACTTTCCTGTTCATGCGTCCTGTGTAGATGCTAACTTCCAGCGTACAATCTGCCAGACATATGCCGTGTGATACAGCCTTAGTACTTGATGCAGGGTATCTCATTTGTACTGTGCATAGGTCAGAGGTCCCGCAGGGACATGAGTGCCCATTCATGCTCCATGTGCATTGCACGCATGCCTCTATGTGTCCTTGACTCGATGATCACTGTAATACAAGTCCTGGGTGACATACATTGCATGGCATCTCATCAGCCTTCCCATGTCAACTGTGGCTCAGTACTGCGTTGCAAACATGTTTAGGGTCTGACAATCTGTGTGGCTCACAGGCCTCAGTCTGTTTAATGGCCAATGACTCTGTCCAACTGTTGTAGTGTCTTCTTCACACGTGGGCGGCCTCCAGAGTTTTCATCATGTGTCCTGCTTACTGTCCCATCATCATTTTCAGTGTTGTCACTTAAATCACATTAGGCTGTTGATGCCAGTCAACACTGCCTGTCAATACACAGGTGTATGGTCAGCCTTTTGATACCATGCTAGGCATCCCTGTTTTTGTACTTGGGTGGAGGGGTACTTGGCTTGTAGATATGCTACACATTGAATGCACAGTGCACGTGATGCCTGAATTTGACCTTGCACTGCCTTCACATTTCCTGACACACACCATGGAGTCCTTGCACATGTAGGTAGTGAGTGGCGTACACATTTTCTGCACCGCATAGACCCACTTCCATGGAAACTGCCACCTTTCAACAGGTCTGATCATAGAAGCAATTCAAAGTTGACCCAGCATGCATGCCAGGTTATATGTTGTGTGTCACATGTCTACCTGATGTGTTTGTTGTCGGTGTGTGTGTGTGTTGTGTGCTTCTGACATGTGTAGTGACCTCTTTTCTCTCTATTTTTCAGGTGATGACGCAATGGAGGCGGAGGATGGTGTTGTCATGCCAGACACAGGGTTGTTACCACTACATCAACCCGGCACAAGTGGGGGTCGTGGGGTGGTAGGCCACAAAAACCCCCAAGTGCTACAGTCCATCTTGTCTCTCGCTGCCTATGAGTCCGGCCTTGATGATGACTCTGACGTCCATGTCGAGTTGGATGAGCATCAAGTCCATGTGTCAGGGGTGAGTGATTCTGATGTGGACACTCCTCTGTCCGCGACACCTGCACTGAGGGATCAGACAGTCTTGGTTCCTCCGCCCGTGGTGGATTGAGACGCAGGGTCACCCTCCACACCAGTCACTGATGTGCCTGGGACATCACATCGACGGAGGCATGTAGTCGTGCAGCCGCGGGCGGTGCCAACACAGCGAGGACACCCGGTCCTTGGGTCCCACAGGGGTTAAGCCCAGCAACGCAGTCGCCACGCGCAACCGCAGTATACTGAGTGGGAGCAAGACATGACTGCCAATCCAGAACGGCAGGGGGTAGCAATGGAGAACATCGCTGAGAGCATGGAGTGTGTGGCCCGATCTGTGCTCCCCCCTGCTAGGCAGGTGCTTCTCCAGCAGCAGGCGGCACGGTCCATGGCCCGCTCGCTCAGGCTGGGCATGGCGGCCTCAGACAGGGCACGCCAGGCTGAAATGTCGTCTCTGCGTCAAGCAATTGCTGCTCACGCAGAGGCGCACATGGATGCCCTGAGGGAGGAGTATGCTTCCCTCAAATCCACTCTGGGTGTCCTTATGATGTCCCAGAGGCAGCGGGCAGAGGAAAGGTTTGCACAACTTGAGAGTACCGTCTCGGCTGAGCTACAGGCTTGCCGGGAGGTGCAGCGGTTGTCCAGCCAGGCCTTGCAGGAGGAACTCTGTGTTACACGTGCTACTTTGCAAGAGGAAGCACGTGTATCACGTGAGGTTCTGCATGCAGACCTACGTCACATCGCCACACAGAACCAGGCTTACCCGTCCGGCAGACTTGCTGCCGACGAGAGGCAATCTGCGGCTAGGCATGGCCAGGCTACTGTGCCACGTCCTCCTTTCCAGGATGAGCCAGACTCGGACGACCATCTATCTCCCACGTAGATCGGGCTGTGCAGGCGTTGAGCCCATGGAGGTTTTTTTTTGGCTCAGCATCATCGCATGTGGGTGTTGAGCAGCATCCTGTACCTCCCCCCTCCTGGGTGCCTCCCCCCCCGGGTCGTATGTGGCCATTTTTGATTTTTCTTTTAGTTTAGTTAGTTAAGTTTCTGTTTGATAGGTAGTTTAATTAGGTAATGTAGGTTTTTCATAGTTAGTGTAATTAGTTAATATAGTTTAAAAATGCTTGTCTATTGTGCTTTCATGTGACGGTGTGGTGCTTTGTGGCTTTTGAAGGCATCCACTGTCTGTTCCAGCTGGGCCCTCCAGGCTTGTCTTGTGTATGTGTTTGCTGCTTGGGG
Source organism: Ambystoma mexicanum (assembly GCF_040938575.1). Lineage (NCBI taxonomy): Eukaryota > Metazoa > Chordata > Amphibia > Caudata > Ambystomatidae > Ambystoma > Ambystoma mexicanum. Next base: position 285,950,398 of record NC_090928.1, read on the forward strand.
TCCTTGACTCACATATCCCACTCCTGCCTCCCTTATACATGGGCTCGCAAGGATGGTTCGGTGTGACAGCCTATTACACAAGGGCTTTGGACTGTCATATCTGTGGCATGTCTGGTGCTGTGTAACTTGTGTTGCCACCCCTAGTGGGGATGATTGCAGTGTTATTGACCACTGTTCAGCTTTTGCTAGATGGGGTGTTTCATGATTAATGTGTACATTCATTGCTATGCATTGTGTAGTATGTTTCTTATCTTTACTGTACACGTGCTTGTTGCAATTCATGCCGTAGATAGTGTGTTCCACACTTTGGATGTGAAAGACGGACTGATGGTGTGATTTCTGATGTAGGTCTCTGACATGGTCCAGTAATGAGATGCCTGAAGAGACACACACAGATGACTTTAAAGCATTAATCATGTGTTTCATGCCCTTTCTGCAGGGGGATGAGCCTCCAGACCACCTTTGCCAGCAGACATGGCCCATTGGATGTCTGAATTCTGGACAAGTTTGTTGGTGCCCACATGCACATGTGTGCACAAGCAGAGGCACAGGGATTGCAGACCTACATCCTAGAACTGCTGACGTGTTCCAAGGAACTCCAGGCAAGGTGAGCGGCACAGGGGGGCCACAACACAGCAAAGCTTGCTCCAGGCCAGTTGCACATGCAGGCTTAGTAACAGCACTGAGGGTGAGCTTGGACGAATATTGGTGTTGAAGCACACAATACAGCTCAGATGTGTTGGCGGACTGATGGCTGTTGATTGTAAGGTTGTCTGGGGCACCTGCAGAGGCAGTGGCACATACCCTCCGGTACACCAAGGTCCATTGAGGCACTTGTATCAACCATGTAGCCTTCCGAGACATGGAAAGGAGCAGCTCACAGGGACATACAGCAAGGGACATACTCGGATGCAGTGCATTTCATTTCCATGTACATTTTGAAACATGCACTGCCTACTTTCTTTTGGTCATGGTGGAACACGACTTGTTCTGAAGTCATGCCTTGCTATATAGGTCTGTCTGCTTACCCAGGGAACATTGCATGTTGTGTGAATTGTGACACATTGGTGTTCCATTTGCCACGCACCCACCGGCAGCTGACTTACTGCATTGACTGTGTATGACCCATCACAGGGGTAATGTTACATAGGGGTACAAAGCATCTACACCAGCTTGTCTGTTTGTAGAGTATTTTGTTGCTACGGGCATATTTGGTGGTGTGTTATTGTGTTATGGGCACGCACAGATTATTAACTGTGGCTCTCTTTGCAGCATTGAGGTGCTCCTGTAACCAGACCTGAGAGTGCGCAGGCAGGAGGCCAGCACTCAAAACCAGAGCTAAGTGTCTTGTTGTTTTTCCTTCAAATTGCTCTGCATAGGCTTGCTGGGGGGTGCACTAATGCATGGATGAATGTGTAATTCAATTTGGTATGTTTTTTTTCCCCTAATCACCCAGAGTCCTATCCAATTTTAAACCCTGTACCCTCTACCCAGTGTTCCTGCTTCCCGTACCTATCCAACCAGCGTTCCCTAACCCTGTTTCCCCGCTGGGGTTGCGATGCCTGTGTAAGCCCCAAACTTGCAGGCGCCAAAACCCTAGAGGGGGTGGTTGGTTCGTGCCACTCCTAAGCCTGGACTACAGAAGGCCATGACAATGATGTCCAAGTTTGTTCGGATTGTGTATGTGTTCATGCAGGTAGTACATTTTCGTGCATTCCCTACTTTCATGTGTCGTTCCTCCTCCCCTCTCCTGCCACTCATTCCAGTTATCCAGTGTGCCAACACCTGTCCCGACTCCATATCTCTGACCCTCCTTCCCCACCAGGGTCTCAGAGGCCTGTGTGAGTTTGAACTTGCAGGCACCCGGGCCACGATGGGGGTGGTTGGTTCGTGCCACTCCTGCGCCTGTACATGGGACCTGTGACAGTACACATCCGTTCATGGCGCATCATTCTATGTTATGTACCACACATGGTTCACATCGTGTTGTGACATTGTTTTACTGTGCTACCTTGGTTGTTACATCATTGTGGTAGTACTTGGCCTTTGTGAGGTACTGCTACGTCAAGTCATCTACTGGAGGGTGTTCTGGTTCGTTTTTCTGGCTTGGATTTTGTGATTTTGCAAATGAGGGTGGACTCTGAGGGTACAGGCACCTTTTTACACACAAGGTGGGAGATGGTGACAAAGGGAAAGGGGGATCCTGTGGCCAGGTGAAATTGAGGGTTGAAGGCTCCATGACCCAGGTGCAGTTGTTCAGTGGGTCATGGTGATTTGTGAGGGGGGGGTTGTTGTTGATAGTTGCCTTTACTGCAGTGTGATGGGAACCCTGACATTGTAATGGTGGTATCCTATGTACATGTTGTGTTCTGCTGATCAATGCCTGTTCATGTGTTGTGTTTACCTTTCAGGTGTGAGGGGATAGTTGTGGTTTGACATGCTGGGGTGTACACATGGTGAATGTTCACATGTGATGTGTAGAGGACACTGATGGTCACTTGATTGCACATGCATATGTTGAGTGCATGTCCTTACTGACCCACACACTTGCACTATGATGCACTACATGTACAACCACCCTTGGATATCCACATGTACACTCTGTTTGCCTTCTGGTGCCCACTGTGTCCCTGCAGCACATGTTCTGTGACCAATTATGGATCCTGTACATGCCTAATTTGCTTTTTGATGTGGTTTGTCGCTTAGATGTGATGCTCAGGGTGTGCATCACACACAATAGCTGTTCACTGTGCTGTGCGCTGAGCAGTGTGTTGCAGGAGTTGGACACAGCACACAGAAGCTGCAGTGTTGATTTTGCAATGCACAATGTGCATGTAGACAGGCATTCATTGTTATGTTACGTCTACAACTTTTGTAATGCATTTGGGAATGACTTATTTTAGGTGGGAGGTTGTTGGTCAGTCATTTCATCTGATTCCATGTCAGGCATCATTGTCTGATGCCACTGTACATTTTTGACATGGCAATCTGTACCTTATTGGTACTGTGTTGGTGTATGGATATTGCTTGCCATGTCATGTTGTGGTTTGGGAGGGTTTGAGTGACATAACAGTGATGGTCATGGCCTGTTTTGCAGGTGTGTGTGATTCACACCTTGCATCTCAGGGTCAGCCGCTTCTCGAAGCAAGAAGCTGGGGGTAGATCTCTCTCCGTGGCAGGGGCCTCCCTCTGGAACAGCCTTCCTGCCTCCCTGGAACTTGAGGAGAACCATCTCCGGTTCCGGAAGCACCTCAAGACCTTCCTCTTTGCTTCTGCTTTCTCTCTCTCTCTCCCTTACTAAATTATTCACTGAAACTGCACTGGATCTGCAACTGGGCCACTCTCACTGACCTCGGTCCCTGGCCCAGCCACTCTCCACTTGCATTGCCTCCCTGGGAACCCCTGCACTGCGGGACTGTCTCTCTATCCCTACAGCCCCCCTTCCCAGCACTTGTCTGCACTTACCTTTGCAGTTGCCACCAGCTGGCCTATTTATTTGTTTTTTATTCTACTTACCCTGTACTGCACTCCCCCCTCCTCTTCACCTTGCACTTTTCCCTTCTCCCTACCCCTGCACTTGCACAATCTAAATGACACCTGGCCTAGTAGTATCGTTGTCTGTCTTCCCTTGTTCCCCCCTCCCTGCCTCGTCGCACCTTGAAACGCTTGTGTATAGGCACGTTACAAATGCCACATCATGTCATGTCATATGTCATATGTGTGCCTTTTGGTCACACAGGATAGCTTGTGTTTATGTAGCTAGGGATTCAGACAATGTGGCACTTCCATGGCAACTATCTCAGGGTGGTAAGATTGTGACAGTTGACTGTCTCTTTGTCATCATCGATTGTCACCTGGTATGTGCCAGGCCTGTGTGCACTCCGCAGGGGTGGGAGTTTAGGTGAAAAATGTGGCCACAAGCTGGGTCCGGGCTTCCTTGCCACGTGCCCTGTCCCCTCCCATGGGCAGCGCCTGTGCCTGTGGTTGAGGATGTGGGGGCACCACCATGTCCACCGGTACGCCCTGCCGTGTTGCAACATTGTGCAGGACACATGCTGCCACAATGATCCTGCACACTACTGGGGGTGCATAGAGTAGCTGCCCGCCAGAGCGGTCAAGGGAGCGGAAACGTGACTTGAGCACTCCGAATGTGCGCTCCACTATGGCCCTGGTTGCAATATGGGTGGCTTTGTATCTTACCTGGGGTGGTGTGGTGGGGTTCCGGACAGGCGTCATCATGTGGTTGCTCAGAGGGTAGGCACTGTCCCCTGGGGAGGTGTAAATGGTTGTGATTATTGGGGTTTGTGTATTTGTGTGTGTCTGTGTGACATGCATGCATGTGCAAGGGCATTTGTACTCCACCAGGAGCCAGGTGTCGCCATGCTGCCCAGCTTCCAGGGCCCGGCTCAGGGCGGACATTCTGTTTATGAAACTGTCATGGGTGGAGCCAGGGTAGTTTGCATAGACAGAGGTGATGATTCCCTTTGCATCGCATACCACCTGTACATTGATGGAATGGCAGTGCTTGCGGTTTCGCTAGATGTGCTCAGTGGCCCTAGGTGGACGTAGGGCCACATGGGTGCAATCTATGGCACCGAGCACTTTGGGGAAGTGTGCCACCCTGTAAAAATCCAGGACAACGGCCTGCCTTTCTGCGGGGTTTCTGGGCATGTATATGTGCCTGCGGACTGAGGGGCGTGCTGTCATGATTGCCAGTACCTGGTGTAGGCAGCGTGACTGCGTGGCCTGTGAGACCCCCCCACTATGGCAGTAGTCTGCTGAAATGACCCAGTGGCCAAGAAATGCAGGACATTGAGCACCTTCTCCAAGGGGCTCAATGCTTGGGAGCAAAGGGTGGGGGATGTAAGGTCATCTTCCCACTCCCTGACCAGGTCTAGGATGATATGGGGTGGAAACATATACCTGCCTTAGACCTGGTCGTCAGGCATCCCAAAAAGGCTTGTCCGTGGTGCGAAAATGAGTGCCCTGGCTATTCTCCTCCTCCTGCGGTGTCCCACGATCAGTGCTGCGACAAATGTGGCATTCATCGTAGCTGTATATACGTGTTTGTTGTTTGCGTGCACTTTTATACTGTGCGCTGGGACGCTTCCGCCTGCCTTCGTGTGGCAGGCGCGTTGACGCCTGTGTGCGTCTTTTGCCGTGTGCGGGTTTCCCGTATTCGAATCCATGAATACGGGTTGTTCGCGTGCGTGTGGGCATTCCGTGTAGTTCCCTGCATTATTTCCCCAGTTACGCCTTCTTTTTCACGCGTTATTCCCCATTCCGCGTGTTACGCCCACTGTTCCGCTCACTTTGGTTGTGTGCGCCGCGCTATGTGCGCTTTTGCTGCACGGACAGCGGGAAACACGCGCAGCGTCTTCCTTGAATCGCGTGCGCTGGGTTTCTCACGCTTGCGCTACCTTGCGCCTGCTTGCGCTGGGATTTTCGGCGCACGTTTACTCCATGAATCGACCCCTTAGAGTCTGCATTACCACCTCTTCACCCCCCCCTTACAATGTCGTACAAACATTTTAACTGTTTTTAATGGAAGCACCCAAGCCCCACTTCTGTACAATAAAAACAGTAAAAATATTGGGGCCAAATTAAAACTTTTACCTTCACCTTTAGGGTAGAGGTAAAAAAAAGAGGTTTTCCTTTTGGGAAGTCCAATGCTTAATGCCTCTTGTTTTATTTATTCCGTGTGAAGGATACTAAATGTTCAACTCTGAGTTGGGAGGCCAAAATGGTGGTGTATGGCAAATGTGTATGGCAAATGCCACTATGTTTAATATTACTGTCCAACCAATAATGACTCCAAAAGTCGTACTGCTTGGTTGTGGATCCTTCTATATTTCCTTCCTGCGTAGGTCAGTAAGGGAAATATTGCAAAATACAGGCATATAAACAGGGACCTCTCCTTTATTGACATTGATAAGCAGCTCTCCTTCATGCAGACATAGATATGATTTAAGCACTTAGTGATGAGGACCAATTTTAAGCCTCCCTCCAGTTTCTGACGGATTTGTGTTTGAGCTGGTGTATTGTAATACACAGCATGGCACTGCATTTTTAGTTGTGGTTTGTTCTTATTTTATTGCATGTACTTATTTATTCTATGTTGTACTTTTATCAAGGAAATGCTGATTTTCTTTTTCTGTTTTTGTATTTGATTGTTTGATTGAGCGGATGAGGATGGTGATAGTGAAATTTGACCAACACCACCCATTCACCCAGCATAGGGGTGGAGCGTGGTCGGGGCCTGTGCTATCAGTATAAGCGATTTCGAGAGATTGCTGATTTTGAGATTTTTCAACAATGGGAAGTTATGACACAATAGAACATACACAAGGCTATAGCAGACCCCCACGTGCATGTCAGCTACACACCTGTGCAACGCCGGGTGGTTCCGCTAGTGTATCTATAATTGATTTTGTCTTTTGGAGTGCCTGCATATATGTGTATTCTTATCACCCCTGGGGTAAGGCTGCTACCTAGTCCTCCCCACACTGTAATAGTAATTGTAATTGTTTATTTGTAAAGCGCTTATACTCAGGTGAAGTGTTTCAAAGCGCTTCAAGGCAGGAAGGAAACAAAGGAATACAGTTGTCATTCTTTAATCTTGAAGAATCCAAATGATCTTAACAAAAATAACTAGCATACTAGACCAAGGCATTTCAGCTATTGCAAGTGCATGCATAACGGCTTGTCAGATAGTGCAAGTGCATGACAAAGGGTGGGGAGTGAAAGGGGGGAGGACATAGAGAACAATAAACTACTGTACTAGGCCAGGCAATAATACGTCTATGATCGAGTATTTCAGGTACAACCAAGCAAGGGAGGGGAGACAGAGGAAGGATAGGAGAGACAGAATTGCTAGGGCTAGTACTTTCAAGTGCGTGCAAGTGCACAGACAGGAAGTGCGAGGGAGGGGGGTGCGTCCAATCAAGCAAGGGCCAGGGTTAAGTGCAGAGTGGTTGTCCCTCTCATGGAGCGAATTCCGAGTGCAGTATACCAAGCAGAGTACAGAGGCCCGGGGGCAAGTGCAGGACTGGAGGGGGAGCCTGGGACCTGTGAGTATGAGATGGTTGTCTCTATTGCTGCTAAGGCCTAAATGAGCACCTGCATAGTTTTTCTTAGGCAAAATAAAGCACCCTCTTTACCCCACCTCAAAAACACTCCACTGTATATTTAGTAATTCATCACAGAAAAGCAGAATGTTTGTATTTGTTCCTAGTGGGAATATTTCATTTTGTTGTTTTATTCTTTACCTTATCAATCTCCTTCGGTTCATGGAGAGTCTATATCACTGGTGTCAGGTACAGCTATTATCTTCTTGCATAAATTGTTGCAAACTTCTTTCCTTCCTGTGACATAAGTTAATTCTACTCTATTAATGCTATTTATGTCAGGGTGTCTAGGACTTTTGTATACCCTCCCTACATATTTACAATGGCACACTGTGGCTCCCATACGAACTGCCAAAGCAAACGGGTAAACATGTTGATACCAAGTTAAAATCTTGATGACCTCTACTCTTTATGTCTATTTAACGGGAATTCTGACTCTATGTGAAAATGTGGGCTCACAGCCTTTTCACTTTCCCGCATCTCCATAGTATATCCTGTGTAGGAAAGAAACGACTTGCTTATATCACCTTATGTAGCACAGATCACATACTGTGGCTCTGATTTTACGCTGCTTCTTCGCAGTCCATTGATTTCTGGAAATGATATTTCTATGTGCAAATCTGGACAACGAATATCTGACACCCTCCCTTCAACCACTCTACATTTTAACTTTCTTTGAGGTCAATGGTCAGAGAGTTCTGCATTTTTGATGTAGGCTTGGGTCAACTTCCCATTAGCCCTCCCCGTCTACTACGCATACTCAGAATACCTGCCCTTTGCTTGGCCATATGTTCTCAAGGCCACTTGAGCTGGGACTGACAGACATTACCCCTTGCTTAGAGTTTAACATTGAGCAATGTTTCTGCTGGTGGGTTTATCTCTGTTAGCGTTTCTTGGCTGATATACATCTTACTTAAAGACTGATGAAGGATCTCAGTCCAAATGACTCAAACATTTCTGCCAGATTGCAAAAGACTTTTGGAACCATTTCAGCTAGTTCCCTATCCCATCTCTTATTTTCTTTGTCTTGATTCTTTCATAAGATAATGTTGCCTATCTGGCATAACTATGTATGACATATTGTAGGTGCTTTATTCCAAATATCCACGGAGGTTATCAATTTAAGATCTTTATTGGATGACCCTAGGTTTAGGGTCACCTTACCACGGGTCACTTTATCGCGCTATATCATTCTACAGGTCTGACTTCCCATTACAGGGCCCCTTACACTCATCTCCCTTGCCTCCTGCTCCTCCTTTCTTCTTCCCCAGAGTCTCCTGTTTGCTGTATGCTGTGCCCCTTTGTGTGGCCACCTCGATATGGCATGTCACTTCCAGCAGTGGCTGTTTCCTTTCCTCAGAGGGGAGAACCTTGAGCCCTCTTTCTGGCCCCTGTTGCCTTTTGGGGAAGGTGTCATGGGGCTCTGATGTGCCTCACTGCACAGGGGCGATATTGAGAACACCCATTATTTGAATTTCTCTTTTTTCCTACATACAAAGCTGCAGCAGGCATTACCGCAGAATTTTGTCTACAGTAAAGTGACCCGCTTCTGTCCACAAAACATCTTAATACGCACCTAGGAAGGGGGAGCCAACTAATCAGGTGGCTGGAACAGCAGGCGAGAATACACAGTCCCTCCTGCTGTTCCTGCCACCCGAGGCCCTTCCCCAGGTGGTGCTTTTTAAAAATGTTCTAACCTGAGGAGGCAACAGGGACACTCCACCTGTTGGCTCCCCGCCCAACCAAATCACACGATTCCCTTTCCCCCCACCCCAACTTACCTGCCGGACCGTCCTTGATCTCCTCCCGTCTGGCTGCCTCAATTAAAATAGAAAAGGCACTAGGTCCCTTTTCGGATGATGGCAGCCATTTTAGAACATGTTTTCCATGGCCGTCATCATTCCGACACGAGAAGTAGTCCCTTTTCCATTTCAATGGCAACAGCCATTTATTTTACATTTTTATTTTCTCAGTTGGAAGATGGGCTCGCATAGAGATGATCTCCCGTTGGATACAAAAAATATAATACTTGCCTCACCACGGTAAATCCTGGGATACAAATAGTTTTCACAGCCCGGCTGGGGGGCGGACATGGGTATTAACAGCCCGCAGCCTGAGCTGAGGTCTCTGCTTTGCTCGGGCCTACCAAAACTCGAGCCGGTGGGCTGTTAAAACCCTTGTCTGCCCCCCAACGAGGAGTGAATGCTATACTCGACCATTACATAGTTAGGAATAGGAACAGGATTTCAGGTTGCGCTTATAGTAATGGTGATACTTTGCTTCCAGACTTTTGTTTCTGCAGAGTTGGCAATGTAGTCAATGTAAGCTCTACATACCCCACTGTGCCAGAGCAAAAGCCCGGAAGTAGAGTTGCTGAGTTCTAAATGGCAGACCCCACTCCAAACTCAGAACATTTAGGTAGTTTGGCAAAGCTGTAGCCTTTTTCCAATAACTCTCTAACCCCACGAGGAGCTCTGGTATCCAGAGTGAGAGATGAATCAGCTATTCTACTCCCCTGAATCGTTCCTTACTGATGCGGACACCTGGCTTTTTGGCCTAGTGCCCATATGTCCTCAGGCACTTTGCATGTATATCCCATGGATACATATCCCACACGAGGTGGTGGCTGCTACATTATGTTATTAAGAAGTTTCAATGAATTTCCTCAGTGGCAATGAATGTAATGTTATGGTACTTCATTATCTCTAGGGATCAAGGATTATTTATGTGTGGAGGATCAATGTAATAGGCTAACATCCATATTTAATACTCGGCTTACCTTACTAACAAGTGTGATCCCCACCATGTTGTTGCTTTGGCTTAGATCCAACATAAATGGCGGTAGAGACACTGCAGGCAATAAAGTGAAACAGAGAACGCTTTTCTCCTAATCCTGCCAGCTGTCAAGCACCAGCAACCTTCGATCCAAATCTGCTGCCCCATTCCATAAGTGTCTGGTGACAACTAAAGTTAAAGTCCTTAATGAGACAGGGCGATACATCCCTATTAACCTCCTTCTCTGTATCTAACAAATGTAGAGTCTCTCCACCAGATATATCACACCAAGGGGTGGAAGGAGACAGGGAAATATATTTGTCCAGCAGGTATTGTTGAAAAAGCCACGTTTTTAGTGTTTTGTTGGACTTTAGGATGCTGTGGGCATTTAGAGCCTCTGTCGGGTTTGAGTTCCAGATGGCCAGGATGTGGGAAGAGAAGGACTGCGTGTGCGTTTTCTCTTTACGGGCTAGCAAAGACTCCAGCCTTTTGATGGTCTTGCTCCATGAAGCATGAGAGGCTCCAGAGGTGTCATTTTAGCCAGAAAGTATGATGGTGTTGCGTTCGAGACTGCTTTGTAGGTGATACATGCAGTTTTAAATATGATCCTGGTGGGGAGGGGAGGGCGAGCCGATAAAGCTTGCGAAGTGTTGGAAAAATAGGGTAGAATTTGCAGGATCCTGTAATGAGGCGATATGCGGTGTGGTGGGCTGACTTTTGGGGCGCAAGATGTGCAGCTGGAACCTGGTAACGAGGGTGTTTCCCCCATCTATTTGTGAGATCAAAAGGGCTTGGACCATCATATGGAAGTCATGCATGTTGGTGAAGGGTTTGAGTTTACAGTGTATGGCGATCCATAGCCACATGATTTGTGTGTGTAAGCTAGTGTGTAAAGGGAAGACTTGCAAGCAGTCCTTCTCCGACACTCTCTGAACATCTGGCACTCAATCCCGGAGGAGGCTGGAAATGCCCTCAACATCTTCCAGTTCCACAAAACAATAAAAACACGGCCCCTGCAACAATACCTGTGGATAAATAAAAACTGTTCTCCCCTCCACCAACAGTACTGCACTACTGTACACAGTGCCAAGCCCAATGTTTGCCCCTTCTGTTGTAAAGTGCCCTACTGCTCTTGAGCTAGGTTCGCACTATTAGCAATACAAAATATTTTAGAATCCCCGGGATCTCCAGTCCATCCTGACTTTACTGGATTTCATCAACCCTATTAGCCATAGTAACTCTTTGTCAGCTGAGATATGTGCAAAACAAAATGATGCCCTAACTCTCATGGTGCATGGATCCATGAGCGCAGATGTCTGTAGATCCCGCAGTAGAGAAAGAGGGAACAGGTTTGGTGAAAGTTGTAAGTCTGTGAATTTTGCTCACAGCCTTCACCATCGTGGCCTCCATGTTCCCTACACAGCAGCAGACATGAGTCGGGAAGTTCATATTTTCCCCTTATGTCAAAGGAAAGAGAGCATGAGGCATACACATTATGCGTTTAATAAGTCTTTTGAACTCTTAGAACCTGAAGAGGGATGGGCAAATTCACCCAGAACTGGCCTGCGAGCCAGGGGACGTTGAGATGTCTGTGGGTTTCTTCTATCCCTGTACTGATCCCTGTTTGTTTTGGCTATAATAAACCACAGTTTGAACTTGCTGTCTGGCTGGGTCTATGTTCATTTTGGGAGAATGTGGTGGGCCTTCGGAGAGTTCATTGAACACCTAGTAGCCCTCGAACCTACCTGGGAGTTTGTCCCCAACAAACCTGTCCCCAACAAACCTGTGGTCCATCCTGAATGGAAATACAAGGGGAAGGGAGTCACTGTAAAATGTGAGAGTCAGGAGATAAGATGCCGAGGCAATGATCGTTTGTGGCAGTGAAACAAAGAGGAAAGGTGCTTTAAGGGCAAAGGTGTGTGCAGGAGGAAATGGAAGGAGAGATTACAGTGGAGACAAAGGAGGGAGAAAGGACCATGCAGGAGGGGGAGGAGGAGGTGGAGAGAACATTATGAGTGTATTTGGAGAAGGAAGGAAGTATCACAAATGAGGAAGTGGAGATATAGTTGAGATTTGACGGGAAGTCAAGATCAGGAGAGATGGAATTGAAGAGGAGAGTGGAGTATGATCAAGGAGGCAAATGAGGAGGAGAACCCCAGTAAAGAGGAAGGGGTACATTACCAAGAGGAGGAGTTTCCCAATAATTGGGCAGTAAGAGGGGGGCAGGCGGGTTTTAAAGGCCAATAGAGACTCCAGAGTTTGTGGGGGAGTCATACCCAGGGATTGGTCCAGGCAGCCCACAGGAGGGGTTACATCTGAGAACCCCAGGGTTCAATGGAATCCTAAGGGTTTGGCATCTGAATCATGTTCAGACAGCCCAAGGCACAGGTGGTGGCAGATATTGTAGCAGCCCAACAAAAGAACCGACATCCGGATGAATCCAATGGAAAACAAGAAAGACAGCACCCAAGAGCACGAAAGGGAGTCAGAGTTTAATGGTGCGAGACGAAGACTGGGTGAAGCCTTATCAGTTAGTACTTTATGTAGAGGCCCCACCCGTCACCCCAGTTTAACCTAATACCTTACTTTCTTTTATTTGTAATAAAACCTATGAACCTTATATCTTGGGTTTGAGGTGTGTGTTGATCCAACTGCTGTAACTTTGCCTTACAATATGAAGAAGTGATACGGTTAGGAACGACCCAGAACAAAGGGGGTGTCGTGATGAATGTGTTATTGCAAAGTCTAACATGGCAAATGGTTAGATGGGAAAGGGCATAACCAGAACCTGCCAGGTGGGGAGGAAGTGTGGTGGGATGGGGACATAGAGAACCAACTGAGGATGAATTGGGTGGGTGCTCTGTCTCATAGATGTCTATTTTATTTTTGCCATTTTGTTATATATGTGTTCATTCATTATGGCTAGTGGCCTTAGTAACTCTTCTATGCCCATTGCCCGGGCAGGATTGCTTCATTGTGCTATGCGCTAATACTCCGGTAGATTTCCCATGTACTTTAGTCAGGAATTACCTAAGAAACTCAACATGGTATATTTCCTTTGTCTACTTTGTTATTTCTCTTGCATTGTGTTCCAGCATCCTTACACGCAGCAGACACGTCAATTTGCTTGACACTGAGGAAGTCTTTATCATTCAATGTTAACGTGATTTTCATTCTAATTCTTTTTGATGTGGCTTTCGAAAAGTCAAAGCCTCACATTAGGATCAGACGATGTATTTGTTAGATTGTGTTTGTCATTGATTTTTCCCTGTTTTCTTTTTCAAATGATAGCGCTTGAAAAGTTCTTGTGAAGCATGTAGTCCACACGTTAACCATTTCATCTTGGAATAAAATGGTGGATTGAACTAAATATCGACATATGAGTTTTTTCAATACATTGAACTGTGCTATTTTTTAACAGGTTTGAACCCAGTGCCCAGGCATAATAGTGCCATACTACCATGCTTATTCTAAAGGTGCCCAGAACGTGCCAGATCAGTAGGGGCTGGTGGAGTGGACAATCGCAACCAGTCAGTGGAGTAGGGAAGTGGTGGTTACAAGAACCTGTCAAGGGAGGAGGTGAGTGGGGGCAACGAGAATCAGCTAGAGGGGAGAAGGTGGTGGGGGCCCCCAGAACCAGTTGTGGAGACCAACACCCAGAGCCACCGGGCACGAGAGGGAAGGAGCAGTGCAGGGGTATTTAGAAGCAGCGGGGGATGAGAGGGCTGGCGTGTGAGGCACCCAGATCCCAGGGGCTCAGAGTGTGAGGGCACCCAAAACCAGTGGGCGGAGGAGAGGGTCAGGAGGGAGCTGGATGGATCTAGACCAAGCGGGCGAAGAAGGGCCCAGGAAGAAGAATGCCAGGATGTGCACACTCACTTATGGCAGTGGCGTTAAAGGAGAGAGCAACAAAGCAGCATTTTTCCAGATGTCCTGGTGAATGTTAAAGATGAGATCTGTAAATAGCCAGCGTTTTGCTTGTGCGTTGTCTATGTCCCCTTTGCCAGGCTGGCCAGGTGGTGAAGGATGTGTAAGTGCACCATGCAATGCCATCCCTGCCCAATGAGGGCAGACCAAGACTTCCCGGGTGGGGTGCGGTGGCGAGGATCTCAGTTTGTGGGGGCCAGGTGGAATGCAATGCTAGGCATTCCCTCTCTTACCTCATGATTGGGAGGCAGACATGCGAAAATGATCATGTACTGGAACAGGGCAGCTCACCAGGGGCTATGATACAGTGAAATGTGATATACATTGGTCTTGTAGAGCCCACCTTGTCAAAGCCATACTAAGAGTTCGGTAAATGCAGGGGGGGGGGCTTCTTGTGGATTGACAGGGCAGTTGTATTGGCATGCGTTGAAATCTCAAGATGTGTCAATGTCAAGAAGATGGCCAATTTATTGAAGGCGGGGCTCTTTTGCATGTTAGCTCAGGTGCTCCCCACTTACACATGTTGCTGCATCAATGTGAGGAAATGAAAAAAGTTGTACGAATTCATTTATGTCCCAGGTCTTATGAGTCAAGGTTGTGCTACTTGTCTTGCTTATGAGATTGATTCCTAACTGGTCCCTTAAGACTACACCAATCGCATCTTCCCATTTCCCTGTGTGATGTTGACTCATGTCTGCTCGTGATCCTAAAGAGTTGCCTTGGGCAATAAGCTCTTTGTGGCCATACCATCTCTACACCGAATCCAACCATCAGCCATATGTCCTGCCTCATCTTCAGTCCTTGAAGTTTAAAGGGCCAACCACACAACCATTGCAACTGTCGCCCTTCACACTGAAGGACAGAGGTGTTGCTGGGGGGGGAGGCTGAGCAGGCTATAGCCCTGGATCTTTTGGTTGTAGACCCGGATAGAAGCTCAGGGGCTACAATCAAAAAGGCTAGCTATCCCTGAGTCCTGACATTACCCCCGGATCGTTTCCAGACCTAGCAGCACCCCTGCTGAAGGAAAAGCGGTATCATCACAATTGGGGTAGACCTCCTGCTCTGGTTAGTCAAGCCATTGAAAATGGAGACAACAGTTGTCTACCTTGTTTGTATTGTTGGGCTCCAAGACTTTATTCCATCTGGCAGTTCCCAGGGTCCTCTATGAGTGGGCCTCAGACACTCTACCACAAACCCTTGAGAAGAGCACTGCCTCCCTCACTGATTTCATCGAGGCCATTCAGGCTGCCTGGCTGCTTGTGGCAGGTGTAGAACTTCTGAGGAACCTTGTTGGAAAGTCAACCTAGCCTGATTGAATTGCTTTCTGTGCTCATGTGATAGGGCAGGCAAACATACATTCTGCAGAGACTAAATACATATAATTCACTTGGCATCCAAAAAAAGAAAAGCATGCGACATTCCTAAAAATTATACTACAAAGATAGATCAGTTGGAAAAAATAACCTTCCGCATTCATCAAAGTGGCAAGCACTGTCAGTCATCTGCAACGCTTTGTTTTCCTGTCGCACCCATTGCCTCAAGTGTTTGGTCTTCTAGGCCCTCTTTGCTGCACCACATGGGAACTAGCACACAAGGAGCTATTTTTCTGAGAGAAAGCACCAGCACCCAAGTCACACAGTCCAAAGCTGCTGGAGACGAAGGGCCTGATTCAGGGAATTTCTAGCATTGTGCAAAGTGACTTTGCACTGCCAACAGACACCCTGATTCCCAGAGTGGTGCAAAGTGTATTTTTGCAGTGCAAAGTGACTTTGCACTGACTTTGCCCTGGTGCTATGTCACTTTGCAAAGCAAAAATACACTTTGCACAGCTCTGTGAATCAGGGTGTTTGTATGCAGTGCAAAGTGTCTTTGCACCAGTGCAGAGTGACTTAGCAGCGTGCTAAATGTTCCATGAATCAGGCACTAAGAGTCTTGTTACGAGGTTATGGCGGTGTGGTAAAAATGGAAAAACCGCTACTTTTATCACACTGCCATATTACGCTGGAAGGGGAAGGGGAGGAAAAAAGCTCAAGCGCGGGACTGAAAGTTTCTCCGCCATTTTACCTAAAAAAACGGAGGGTTTATCGTGGGCGGAAGTAGTGCGCACAGTAAATGCGCCAACTCTCTATGGGCGCCCCTGAAAGGGTATTAATACTGCCAACCTACTGCTCGCAATCTGGCGGATTTAGCACCAATACTGTTAGCACTAATGGTAAACGAATGTGACAGTATTTCCATAAGGGAAGAAGCCGTCCCACCAGAGCCTTTCGGTATGGTGAAGCCACTGATATTGGCCAACTAAGGCCCTGGTCAGCGGTGGACGCCACCAGTGTTTTTGGGATTGCTATGCCAGTCAGTGAGTGCTTAGACATTTTTAGTTGCATTCTTTATTTTTGTATTCTGAAAAACGTTTTTAGTGTGCCATCCGTTTAGTTCATTTTAAGAGCCGTTTTTTCTTATAGCTTTTCAGATACTCACGTAATTGATCCTAATAATTTTTCACTGTGGATATTATGGACGCGATATCTCATTTTGATGCTGTTCTCAATTTTAAGAATTTTGGCATATTAAGGATTGCAAAGATATGTTTTAAACCAATAAAGGAAAATGAAATAAATACATTATTTGTTAAATGTACTCTGTCATTATTTCATTTTCAAGTGTTATTACACGACGCATGCCACCCTCCAATCATTTTGCAGATAATACAGCTGAACTGAATGGTAGTATCCTGTGTTCAGTGCTCTTCGACATTCCCCGGGTGCTGCTAATTCCTCTCTCTTTTCCCGCTCCCCTATTTGCCTGATTGCCATCTCTGACACCCTTGCTTCCCATCTCATATTCACCCTGAGTTCCCACTACCCCCACCCCGATTTCACCACTGTTTCCTCTTTGTTCCTGCCATCCTCATAAGCAGGCTCTTTTTTCCCATCCTCACCATAGGCTCTGCCGTGGAAATAGAGAAGGGACTCAGCGAGTTCCAGTTGCCATTTTAATGGCGGCCATGGTGGTTTTTAGGCTTTTTTGCTATGTGAATGGCTCGCATTATGTGCTTTGGCTGTTTCTTTTGCCAAATACACATATGACATTGCACATCTGGCTTTATAATGGCTGTGGGCCAAAGCAGAAAGCAACAACCTGAGCCCTTGCTAAAAGGCCTACTGGCCCTTTTCCTGTCAACTCGGGTTGGAGTCCATTTCCTCCAGTATGGAGGAATGAGGTGGTCATCGCCTCAGTATTCAATAGCATTGATTTATAAGCAACAGTTGTACAGCAAGACTCGTGCTCTGAATGCTACAGAAAACGGAATTTATTTGAAACTTAAGAGCTATGTTCAGACTTAACTGAAACTGCATCAAGTTTGCTTATGGATTCAGGGGACGTCTGGTGCCTCCATGCCCTTAAGTCTCAGAGGTAGACAAAACGTCATGTTGTGGATTGTGGTCACGTGCACTGTGGGCCATTCTGAAATGAAAATGTCCAGTCTTATTGCTTATCTCCTACCTGCAGCTCCCAGGGCCTTACCATTAAAACCAAGACTAGACATATGTCATTTAAACAACACATATGGGATAAAGGCAGTCATTTTTTGGGGGTGAGAGGTTGGATATGTCGTCCTTTTTTTATTCTGCTATGCCTCCATGAGTTAGGGAAATGATAGGGGGCCCAATTTGGCCAAAGGGAAGTCCAATGTATGCCCAGGATCTCTAACTTTATCAAAAGAGGAAGCCAGGATTTGGAATCAAAAACAGGAATTGCAGTCATTTGAGGTGTGAAGCAGGCACCGCCATACATCTATTTCAAAAAGACAGACACATGGACAGTTGTAGTTTCCATAGTTTTAAACATGGCTGCTCACATCCCACAGGAAGGTTTGGATCAGGCTCTCAATTTTCTTTATGAAACTCTTTTTGATCTGCAAGGGGATCATGCTTAGTACATAATTAATTTGTGGTGTTGACATCATTTCAATAGCATGCACTCAGCCCCCAGAGGCTTAATGTCAGCTCATTTCATCTCTTTAATCTGACACCAAGCTTTAGGTAATGCATGATAAATTGACCTCGATCATTTTAGTCACATCTTTAGTCAGCCAGACCCCAAGGTAGCACATTTTATCAGGATGCAAATTGAAACCATGTGCATTCAATTTCAAGTTCGAACAGGTGTTTGATGCTGGCAATGCTTTGGTTTTCGTTCAATTGATCTTGTTCACCGAGATCCTGTGAAAGATGTAAATTTGGTCAATTAGCGCTGTAACAGAAAATGGGCCAGGCTGTAACTCTTTCCCACTAGCTACGTATACAAGGACATGCTGGAAGGATCTTCTAAGGAAAAGCAAAAAGGACGTATTTGGCAACAGTATTACATTTATCTGGTTGAATCCAGACATAAAAGTGGAGGGCAAATCTGTACTCTGGCCAAACTGGTTGCTGGGTGGTATACAGTGGCTTGAAGATCTTGTAGAGGGTAAAAAATGGATCAGCTTTTAACACTTAACTTTGGCACATGGTCTTGTAGATTGCACACAGGGAGAATATAGAAAGCTGAGGAAAGCGCTGCTGAACAAGGTTCCTGAGGATGGCAAAGGGTGGCATGTATGGCTAAGAGAATATAAATCAGAAGGTCTCCTGGCCTCTAAGTTGTACAAGAACTTGGAGCAGTATAAGGATCCAAAAAGAGATCTATTGGACAAATGGTCAGAAACACTTGGATCAGAGATGAATGAGAATAGGTGGAGGAATGTGTGCAAGAATGTGGCTCTTACCTCTTTGAATCTGGGTGAAAGGAGTCACCAAATCGAAATTGTAATATTATAGTATATTGGAGGTGTAAGCATGTCAAGGGAACCCTTGAACACATGATTTGGGATTGCTATGAACTAAGGTTCTTATGCTGAACGTAGACTATGGGGGTCATTACGACCCAGGCGTTAACCATGGCGCTATTAGCGCCATGGTTGACGCCGGTATTTTACCAATTGCGCCATGGTGGATGGCGGAATTACCCCCCCATTCCAAGGTTGGTGGGGCGGTAATTCCTCATTCACCATTGGCCCTTCCCCATTCCCATTTTCACCCCCATAGGGATCTATGGGAATGGGGAAGGCAGTAATCATGGTACCGCAAATTGCGGTACCGTAATTACCTCGAAAGTCCTTTTGCGGGTTCCTTCCTTAACGGCTGGTAAAACCAGCTGTTAAGGTGGGGACCCCCAAAGGGACCTCGTAATTAGGCGGTAAGGGGTTAACGGCGCCGCCACCTTTTACGGCGCCGTTAACCACTTACCGCCTGGGTCGTAATGAGGCCCTATGACTATGAGAGTTTGCTCTGGGTGAGGAGGACTTAGTGGAAGATCTCTCTTTCCCACAACGATGCTGGTTTTTCAGGGCGGCGAACTCTGTAAAAAAAAAAAATATTCGGAGGAAGTGGAAATGAGAGGAAAGACCAGATGTGGCAGAATGGCTGACTGGTCTATAACAGGTGTCGAGAATGAAGACAATTATTCTACACAGAAACAAGAACATGAATTTATTTCAGCAGATCTGGGGAAGGTTTTTGCATCTGTAAGATAATTGTTTTTTATTTAATTTTTTTGGCCTCGATTGAAAATTGTGCATGATGCTCGATTGTTTCCAGAAATGTGTAAAGGGCTTCTTTCACTGCTATATGTTGGGTACTCTAAATGTGGTGACCTTAGGTTCAGGGGTGTTTCCTTTATTGTGGCGGTAAACGTAGGTTTTATTTGAGTTGGTAATGTATATATAGTTAATAAACATGTAAATAAAAAAGATTACAAAAAATAAAAGACAGACACATGATGGGTTTTGTTCTCATTAAATACCCCTTAATTAGGTGGAGCGAGCAAATATTTACCACAGCAATTGCACTTTGCAGTCTTACTCTACAAATCAGCCACCCCTATACACCGGGCCCTATACTTTCAGATGTGCTCTGTTCTAGAAACTTCAACACGCACCATGGCCTTTGTAAGCTTTACTGAAGCAAAACGGTAGGCACCCAAAAAAGGTGAAAACAGTTCCACACAAGTGATTTTAATCCATTCCATTTTAAAATACCACATTAAATTTAATTTTACACAATAAATTAAATAACATATTCAGTTTTACAAAATAGAATTACTTAGTGTGAAACCAGTATGTACAGTTAAATATACAATATATACATAATATCGCTTCTTGTTGATTTTGAAGCACAGAAGAAGAAACCATTGGACTTGTGTCGACAACATGGCTGACATGCTACAAATGACGTTATGGTCAGTACAATTAAACAATAGTGCAAACTCACCACATAAACTTTGGAACAATGTCATTCTTGTACAAGGTAAGCAATGTTCTTTTTGAATAACAGGGAAATCGTGTGACCCTTTGTAATGGCTTCAATTCAGGTCAATATTAAAAGAGGCAGTGTCCTTTAGTGCCGTAAATCAGACATCTAAATCTTTAAAAAGTGTGTTGTTTAGTCATGAAGGGACATGTGAATGTTTGCGTATGCACCATTGCACTCCCCTACCTCAACATTATTTTCACTGGTCTCAGACATGCACAGGGCCGGTGCTATGATTTATCTCATGCCATCTAAGGGCCATTATCTAAGGGCCACTATCTAAGGACCATTATCTAGGGTCATTTTGCAATGGCATCTCCGTATGGTGGGTCTAGATTTTAGTTTTTCTCACCATATTTGTGCCCCCTGGTTGCCTTCGGCTGTTGATCCAGTAAAGCAATTCCTAAAAGTGCCTTATTGCAGTACCGACCTTGTTGTTCAAGGATGTCAAAGTGCACACCAGGTATGATTTTCAAAGCCCTGGAGTGGTAAAGCAAGGTGTAAAACCAAGGTGTAAAATGGCATACACCTTGATTTGCTGCTCCGGGAGATTTTCTTTCTGTTTGAAGGTGGAGTATTACGTTTCAGCCGTGAATTCCCCATATACCTTGAATCACTACAATGTTTAAACACTAGCCTGTGCTTTCACGCTGGGGTTAAACAAATGGATTCCTGTGGAATCTGCTTGCATTTAGCATTTAGCACCAGCACCAATGTAAATGCCCGCAAAGCATCATTCTCAGGCGAGATTCACATTTTGTACAAACAGCCAATAAATAAATAAATAAATCACTAAAAAATAAATGCCAGGAGTGTAGTCGATTTCAGCTCTTTTAACTCGTTTTGAAAAAGTTATAAATTGCATGCAGGGGATTCAACAGCACGTAGTTGCTGGCATTAGCGATTGCCTGCATCCAATTTGCACTTATTAAAAAATGATCCCCAATGTGAGTCTCAATGGCAAATATCTGCATTTAGTTTCGGCAGTAATGCCATCAGCATGAAAGGGAGGATGAAATGATTTTCAGGGGTTGTGTTGTTTATTGCTTTCTTCCCATGACACATCTCCCACATATTGACTTCACTTTGGAAGTTTATATGCTTACCACACTCTGGTGAGAGGTAGGCAAGCCCACAATTGGCACCCAATCTCTGGAGGTGGATGTGCGCAGCTGTGAATCATGTTACCTTGACTGAACGGT
Source organism: Ambystoma mexicanum (assembly GCF_040938575.1). NCBI lineage: Eukaryota > Metazoa > Chordata > Amphibia > Caudata > Ambystomatidae > Ambystoma > Ambystoma mexicanum. The sequence goes on from NC_090928.1 coordinate 285,971,779, forward strand.
TTCAGCTCCATCTCATGATCACTTGGAGATGAGCTGACTTTTATAAAACCAGAGTTTCAGGAACATACCACAAAATCCGTGCTCTCAATGGCCAGTCCTCAAGAGCCGCACCACACCAGGTTTTCAGGATGACCACTGAGTATGCAAACTAGTCCAATTTACCTTAAATCTGAATGCATTTTGTATGGCTACCCTGAAGGCCAAGTGTGCGTTTGTTGTTAAAGGGGGGCCAGTTTGATCAAAAGAAGCGCCTGAGATCTAGCAATACATAGGGCCCGATGGAAAAAGCTATGGGGCCAAATTGAATTCATATCACATTAAACCATGGAGTCTGAGACACAGCAAGTAATGTTGAGACCACCAAACGTTCTTGAAAGATCCTCAGCTAAGCCAAAGTGAAGTGGAGGTTCATGAACCCAGGTCAACAGTTTAATAACCCCACCTAGGTTTTCTGCAGCGTGCCCCCTCTTTCCTCTTTTGCCTCCCTAGCCGAGATCCTACCTCACACAAGCACAACGCGCCGTCAAGCGATTACATCCTGAGTATGTCTGTGCTCTGAGGGTCTGTTTCGGCACAGGTGTTCTATGCTCATTACACAAAACAGCCTCTAAAGGTGACACTTGCTCTTTGAACTATAGCTGAACTGCTTCCCCTTCTTGGTGTGTATAGCTAAAAATGTTAATATATCGCTGGATTGCTTTGTAAGATTAAATATTTCTTTTTAAGTCAGGTCTGTGTAAAAAAGGGTATCTCACCATATATTTGGTCACAGACTGACTCTTTACAACTATGCATGAACAAAAAAATACTTTGATAATGGAGTGCCTGAAAAGTGCATATTTGTCCTACATTAGACATGGTTGGGTGTCTCTTGGTGCAACACATAGTGTGCAAGGACGGTGCTCAGGGCCAGTTAAAGTTCCTCCCCGTAATCTGGTAAAACTTTTGATTAAAGGGGTGGAAAAATTTGCGCAGTTTGGTAACGACTGGAGGATCCACCTCTGGATGGGTACGCCCCTTGCTCCCCGCCAGGCACTTGTTGAAGACAATGTTGAACCGCAAGCAGTAAAACCCCCTCGTGGCGTTAAAGTACAAATTGTATTGACTGATCCTCGGCGGTAGGTTGAGGAAGCGCTCCACGCGCTGCAGCTCGGGCAATGGTTCGGTAATGAGTCGATCTCCGTCCACAATGTGGAACTGCTCAATCGGAAAATATTTTAACCACCTTTCCAAATGTTTGGTGTAGATGCTGGTCCGCACCGCCTTGTACTTGGTGTTCACCTCACAGGTACTGGGGTCCATTGCCAATTTTTCAAATTTGTAGTAAGTCTTGTTCTTGCGCTCCTTCCCCTCCAGCACCTGAGTATAGTCAGAGATCGCCCTGGTGGTGGGCTCCCTGACAATGATCAGTAACTTTATGGACGAGTTCATTTTATAAATCCTTTCTGGCACCTCCTCCGTTATGAAATAGGCGGGGCTTTTCTCAATGGTGATTTGGTGAGGATATGAGAAGGGCATTTTCCTCCGGTACCAGTCTACACCGCGGGCGTAGTTCTCATCGTTGTCGAAGAAGTGAATTTCCTGTGAGGCTTTCACCACGGCCGGATGTAGATTCAGCATCTCGAGTAACGCCCGGGTGCCCCCTTTCCGAACCCCAATAATGACGGCCTTGGGGATCTGCTGGACCAAGTCATGAAGCTGGATCTGCTCCTTTGTGGCATTCCCCTTTCGGAATTCGTGCAACAGGCCGCGCTTGAACTGCAGGGCACGCAGAGGGATTTCATCCTGCCCGTGGGGTCCGTAGCGGCCATCGATCGGGCAAATTGGCTGCAGCCTGCAACATGAAAAGAGAGATTTCAAATGAAAATCTTGCGTGCCTTGACCAAAAAAACATCACACATGGCATGCACAGCACACATATTCATGTTCATTTATCAATATTTGTTAGTTAATTTTGCTGAGCGACGTCCAGTCCAGTTTTGCTACCAGAGCACCATTCAGTAATAGGTGAAAATGAACACAAGGATTCATAATAGATAGGCCTATACACACATCTTAGGTCCAACACATATTTTAGGCAAGAAAAAGACAATTGGTGGGTGAGCATAACTAAAAAAACATAACGGTGTACATCTGATTTTTTTTTAAATGCATGTGAAGTGATTCCCTAGTGCACCTTTTGCATTTGCATGGAAATAGTCTGTGCAGGGTTGGCATGAGGTGCCCCTTCAGATACCCTTTTTTCCGCTTGGAATGCATTACTTCCCCAACTCAAAGCGCTTTCAAACGCTTACAAGTGGAAAGCATCACTCTCTGTTTGTCTGGGATATGCACACGGCAATGCACAATGCAGAGAACGGTCCTTTCTGGCCCAGATCCTGTGCATTTTCTTTTGCTGAGACAGTACACAGTACACCGCTGCTAACCCACTTATCTTTTCAACCCTCAAACACCGATAGCTACATTTTACCATGAAGAGCCCTTTTTGGAGGTATCATGTTGGAATAGGCTGCCAGCACCCACAGAAGTGCTGGGCGCCTATCATATGTTAGAGATGGGCTCATGCACCCTGCGCTAATGTATTCAGGGAGGCTGCCCTGGATATTATGTCTGCTGGTGTATGGCCCCACGAAATGCATGGGCTAGGTCTCAGCTGAGACTAGTGGCTTGCACATTTTTGGGGATCCAGCATTTGAAAAGAGTGCATCATCTGCCCTCTACTCCGATCAAGTGCTGGAGTTGCGAAGAATTGCCAGGATCTAGCATCTAGAGAAATTATCTCCCTGGATACATCAAAATCCCTTGCCTGAGCCACCACATAGCATAGCACATGCAGTGATCAACTTTTCCGAGTGCTCACAGACTAAGCTCTCTGTTCAGAAGAGGTCAGCTTTGGTTTGTCACTGTTTTACTCTTAGGGCCTGATTCATGGAAAAGTGTGAATTTATCTCGCAAGGGTTGCGCGCTGAGAAAACGCTGCCTAAGCCTGCGCGCAGAATAAAAAGTGCATGCTCTGTGTATTCATGGAATTATTTGTGCAAAGTAACCATATATCCAAGTCGCGGCCGGAATGCCCCTAACACGCCCCCACGCAAAGCAAAAACAGCCAGAACAGCCACCTTTGGGTGCTCGCTCAGGCACAAATGGATGCACCCTTCAAAGAGTGTGTGGGGTCCCCCGCAAGCAGGGCTGCATCTCGGGGACCCTGACCGGGGTCCCTCATAACTGTTACCAGAACCCCGACAACATGCGCACAATACTTTGTAATCCGGGCAAAACTCTGAAATTCTGCATGTGAACCCCCATAAACCGTTCTTGTACCCCACTACACTGCATACGCGCACCCCTAAGTTAGATCAGAACCCCGCCTGTGTGCACACACTCCGTAATCCGACACCCGATCTTACCTCTGTACAGTGAATCCTATGCGACTAGTGTCTGTACGCCTGCCTTCATGTGGCGATAGTATGAGGACTTTGTGTGGCCATTTCCCCACTGAGAGGTTGCGCTGTCAGATCCATAAATAGGTATCGTTCTGCGCAATAGTGGGCGTGCGATGAACTGCCTGCGGGCCCTCCCTGGTAATGCCCACATTCTCTGTTGTTCTTCCTCATTTTCCAAGTTCTGCTCCCTTCCCTACCCTCTGCCCTCTGGGCAAGCCACGCCTATGCTCTGTGGGGTGTCTCGCGCAAGGCACTCGGAAACTCAGAGAGACGTGCCGAGCCTGTGCGAAGTCACCGAAAAGTACGAAAAAGGGCTGCGCAGTCGATTCCATTCATCGACAAACTGGATTTTGCATGTAGTCAGGCGCACAAAGTTCCTATTTTCCGGGTAGATAATTCCATGAATCCAGACCCTTAGCCATTAAAGTACAATTACATTTAGATGTCTTCAGACACATCAGTGAGTTCGTAATCAGGAGTGGATACCATCCCTTAACGAATGCAAATAGTGGGTGATTAGAAAAGGGAGAGAATCATTATGTGTGGAACAATGACTACAGGCACATGACATGACAGGATCATGGCATGCATTTCCTTTCATCGTCTGCAGGCAATGTCTTAGCAATTACTAATCGTAGGTGACTTTATCTCTTTGCCAAACACTGAGCACCCTTCTAGGTATTACATTATCCAGTTAAAACAATGAATACTGACATGACGCTGCAGAGAGCATTATCATGTGATGCTAATGAAAGGAAATACACAAGTAGAGGCGTGGCCTTCCATAAATCGCATACAGGTGTATGTATGTTCTTTGTAATCACTCTGGTCTGGGGACCCATGACTTCCCCACAGGCCATAACAACTGGTGATGAGAGTCCTTGATCCAACGTGGACACCACTCATAAAGAGAACTGATTCTGCTGCGGAAACCTGCTGGCCCGCGATCATGCATTGCACTGTGTTTTGTAAAGCCCAGCAAACCCTATGGGCCCGCCCACTTGACAGGGCTTACTCTGCGACTATGCTACATGCCCACTCTGCTGATTGGTAAGCACACATGCTTGGATCATGAATCGCGCAAGCACATGTCTTTGATCTCAAGTAACAGTCAGGCCCCTATTCAGAACTTGGCACAGTGAAGGTGCTAAAGAGCACAATTCACTGCGACAAATGCGGACGCCCAGGCTCCACCAGTATTCTCAAGTGGGCCTGGGCGTCCTCGTAGTGTAGGACAGTGCACCGTCAGGATTGCGCCTGTTTTTTTCATAACGGGTGCAAGCCTAACATTTCGTCAGCATTTTGGTAAAATAAAGACATATTCGTTATTTTACAAAAATGCTGTTGAGAACACAGGTTTGTATGAACACGTTCCTATACACCAAAGTAAGCAGCTGCAACATTGCAGGATGCAACGTTGAAGCTGCTCGCTTCGGTGTAAATGAAAGTGTTCATATACACCTACGAACACTTTCATTTACAGCAAAGCGAGCAGCTTCAACGTTGCAGAATGTGGCAGAGAGGTAAGAGTAGAGCCAGAGTAGCCACAGATGCTGAGAATGCCAGCTTGTACCATTGGTAATGCCTTGTTCTATACAACCTGATTGGCTGTCTTCACTACCCCATGTTTTAATGATACATATCTACTCCTAAATGAATAATGGACCATTTTTCATCCCTGATCAGCCATTAACGGTAATAGCAGCCAACTATAAGACTGTAATCAACTTCCAGTCAATGTGTGTTATTAGAAAATGGAAATCGATATTGACCTCCCCTCAGCCAATCAGAATGTTTAGAGTGCAGTCAATAATTACTGGTATTGACAGCATTCTACACATTCTGTATTCAGAAGCAGACAGGGAAACAGGCAAGATTGTGTTTCAACAAGGCACTAACTCTCTGGGAGGACCTTTTTCTTGCTGCAATATGCTAATTAACATACAAAAGTGAAAGACAAAAACTTTGGAAAAAGTTTTCTCTTTTTTGTAGAGAAGCCATTTTCTTTCGCATGACACTTCATGCATGCTCCTGTTAAAGCTGTTTCAGTTCAACCAAGTTGCAGGTAAAATGCTTAGCTTGAAGACAACCATGTTGTTTAAATACTACAAAATAAAACCACATTTAATTTACTAACCCAGTTTGTCTATTTATTTTACTCGTTAGTGCAGCAGCATTTTTTACTTCAGCACAAAAAATCCAAAACATGGACCACTATCTGTTAATAGCCTTATAAACCTTGGGAGGGGCCATTATCGCCTTGGATAATGACCTTTCCCCAATGTATGGCCCTCGGCTTTGCCTCAGCCATAACTTCATGGTGGTTCATTGTCCAGCGATAACTACCCCTTCCTCAGTCTATAAGGCTACAATGTTGATGAGTGATACTTTTACATATTCTCTAACAATAACAGGGTGGGGGGGAGCATTTTATATGAAGTGCTGACTACCAATGTTAGCCCTTACGTTCTGTTGGGTTACGACCACTCAGATTTCTTCTTTTAAAAAATAACATTGCAAATCCAAAGTGTTACAACAGGCGAAATCGTCTTTACACCTTGTTTATCCATTCTGTTTTGCGAAAAGTGCAAATGCCACCTTCCATTTTCACACGGCAGGAAGCATTTACAAACATATCCCATCGAATCTGCCTGCTATTCGCAGGTGTTAAAAACAGGTGATTCCATGGGTATCCATTGGTTTCATGCCAGCATGAACATATCATGCTAGTGTGAAACCATAAAGTTTTTTTGGTAGAAGAGGTATGCAAGGCAGAGAAGTTTATACCATCCCATGCCCTGACTCCAAATAGCTGTTAGAGTAAGGTGCCAACCACTTACACTTGAATGTTATGCCTTACCTTTACGCTCTGGGCCCTACTCTCTTACTGGAGGAGAAACCTTTGTAATACAGACTGTCCACGTCTTCATGCTCATGCATTCCCAGGGGATTATTCTTGGGTCCTGCATCCCAAGGATGATGAACGGGAAAGATCCCAGCAGCATGTGAGGAATCTCCCTAGGAAATGCTTCTTACAGTGGAGTAATGCATGCAGGCAGTGGCTCCTAATTTCCTCCTCAGATTCTGACCTTGCCTCACCCACCTTTGATTTGCAGTGAGTACTATATGCACGATGTCATTAGTCACCTATTCACTCACTCATTCACACAGCTCCCCCTCCCCCAACTCGATGATAAATGGCAGAGCCAGGCACTGGCTTGGAAGGGCTTAAGCCCTCCCAATGTTGAGAAGGTTTTAGGCAGAAGACAGGACTCTGCCATGGTGCTCAGGCCGGGATGCCAAAGGGGAAAGGGCTACAGGAGCACTGCGAGAGCCAGTGTTCACGTTTCAAAATCATTAACAGACAGCAGCAATAAAACATACGGTGCCCGATTCATGGTCTTATTTGCGTGGAAAAAGAGTACTTGCCCGAATCGAATACACTGTACTTCTCCTGGACTTGTGTGGATTTTGCGCTGGCCTGGCACATCTGTGCGAGCTACCAAGGGCCTCCCGTGAAACTCCGAGGGAGTGGCCTGCACAGAGGGCTGGGAAGGGGGGTGGAACACTAGAAATGGGGAATTACTTTTGAAGAAGTGGGCTTTCTGAAGGACGGCCTTCATGTAGTCCTTGGCATTTTCGGAGTTATTGCCGAGTTATGATTTTTCATTCGCATGTTTGCATGGTGCCGGATACAGTTACGGGGAACCCCGTGCAGGCTCTCTGAGTCACAGACCTGCTTACGGGGTAGCCCACGTAGTGTTAGATGGGTGCGTGCATTCGCAGTTGGGCGAGTGTGCAAGGGTTCATGCTTCTCATGCTTTGTGTGTGGGCGTGTTGGAGGCATACCGGGCGCGACCTGCAAATACAGTGACTTTGCATGGTCCTATTCCATGAATACACTTGCCCGAGCACCTCCATTTTTTCTTGGCCTGTTTGGAGCAGAGAGACCTCTTATGTATGAGGATTACTTAGTCCAGCGTGCATAAAGCAAAGGAATAACAGGTAGTGGGCATGGCATTGGGTGTTTGAAACTGTCCTGCACCCCTCCACTGCAAAATGTTGTGGCTGACTTCACTGCTACTGATGATGAAAAAGGATTTACCATGGGTGTGGTGGGCTGTATTTGGGTTACCCTTGCTGCAGATTATTTGACCTGACCCCTTCATAAGACTTGCCTGGGCGGGGGGCGCATTACAGGTCAGGAAATGTCCCGTAGCTGAGTTTCAGGTCCGAACGCCATTATCTGACAGGTAATGCAACTCCACAACCAGTTTATTGCGTTTAGCACCCCAGTATGCTCTCTGGGCTGCTAATAGTGTTTTTTAAATTGAGAAACCCTGCAGTTTCCATTTCTCAACATACAAGCCAAAATGGCTGCCACGGACGTAGGGAGAAGAGAACTGCATGTAGTCCCTTCTCCCTCCATGGCAGCCATTGTCGTTAAGAGCATGGTCCGGAACAGTGAGTGTCGCAGATAAATCGGTGGGGTTTGGGTGGGGAGAGGAGTAAGTGGGGAGGAGGAAAAGATGAGAGGCAGGTGGAAGGGGGCATGTACACTGAGGGGCTACCTTCCCAGCAGGGAAGATGGCAGCCTCCTGCTTCTGAGGAGGATCGAACGTAGGCAATTCCACAAGTTATAGCCTGTCTTCTGAGCTTTCTGATTGGCTGGGAGGCCCAACGACCGCCTCACTCCACTCCGTTGGGTGCTAATCTGTAAAATAACCTGTGCCATACTGCAACAAGGTTCATCTAGATTTGGCAAAAAGTAAAATATTCTCATCCAGAGTCATCCTAGGGATGCACAGATTCTGCCCTTGGGCCTCATTACAAGTTGGCCGGTGTGGAATTAAAGTGCCAGTATTACTATATACCAGCACGTTTCTGCATCAGCCAACTACAGGTTTGCTGGTGTGGCGTGTGAGTGGAGGTAAATCAGGCGCCTTCCCAGAAAAAACAGCCAGTATTACCGGCGCCGGTCATGCCAGCAAATCCCATTGCTTGAACTCATAATCTGACGGTAATACCGCCGGAAATGGTAATACAGTTTGGTGGTATCTGGATGGATACCACCCAGACACCACCAAACTCGTAATGAGGCTCAATATTGCCTGGGGCCCAGAAACTTTAGGGGCCACGCAGATTGGCAGAGCTCGCAGGTTCCCCATGCCATGCAAGATTAGAGTGTACTGTCCTGGATGTATTCTTATACAACACTGAAGTGCGAGGTAAAACATTTTTCAGCAACATATTATCATTACCTGAACTGATTGGTCATATTCTCCTGTACGGGCTCCCAAGCACCTAGACATATGCTACATCCTCATTGGCCATCATGAGGGTTGCCTGTTCTATAGTGGGACTAAGACATGCCCCCTTACATAATGGCACGGCAGGCCGAAAAATAGTGTTTTTGGGGGCTTCCCAGTCAATGGCAGTATTTACGATTTATTCCAAACCATCCACCCATCACTTCTCAGGCTTGTGCTGGGTTTGTTCTTGTCTTTCTGGAGCATCTAGTTGTGTTTTTCCTATTGTATTTTCAGGACAAGATGTGCAGGTTATTTGAAGGGTTGGACTGGGGCATAAAATGATGACGGGCACCAATGAAAAAGTAGCCCACTTTGACCAAAAAAAGGGCCCACACTAGCATTTTGTAATCTTGGTTCAGGAGGATAGCTCAGCGGCAACGTGCTTGCCTTGGAAACAAGACGACATGGAGCAACACGGGTTCGATCCCCGGGTCCGCGCTTAGGTCCCTCTTGGTATTAAGTGCGTTATAAATAACCTATCATATTATTGCCATATAGGCCAGTCCGTACCTGCTTACTTACATGGAATTATTAAATGAGGTTCTTTGAAGTGTTGATAAAGGGTTCTTCCTATCGCTTTGCTCTTTATTATTTTATGGACTGGCAGGCAATTGTTTAAGCTTTATAGAGAAAAAACACGATATTCTTTGACTTTCTGGTGTGCTTCGACATAGATCTTTGAAATAGTTTAATGATAGGACTTTAGAAAATGTACTGCACATGTTGCTAAGTTCGGGGTAATACTCGATTGAAACTTGTGAGGAGGGGGCATACGTGGACTGCTGATGTGGCTAACAGTGGTCAGCAGAGGTGGACAGTCCAGCAGAAGTGTCGGGAGGTTACTGCAGAGGCTGGTGCCACTGAGGCCGGTCGAGTTGGAGCATAGTCAGTCAAGTGTGAGACAGAGCCTGACACGTGGCTGCCTTTTCCTGGGCCCGGTCGGGCTTTTAGAAGAGTATTCCTGCTAGGGAGTCCCCTAGTTTCCCCTTTGGCCAACCCACCGAACAGGAGCTGGGTTATAACTCTCCATCTCCCAATCTTTCTTAACCCTTAAGCCTCATAGGTATCTGCTACTTTAGGCCAATTACTTATTTCCAGTGATAAAAGTGCACCAGAAAAAGTAGTGGAACTGTAACTCTGGCGGGGGACAGAGTAGGAAGGAAAGGAGCAACGTGCAACACATCTTTCAGGGGTTGCCGTCATGCTGTCTCTCTCTCTCTCTCTCTTCCTCTCTCTCTCTCTCTCTCTCTCTCTCTCTCTCTCTCTTTCTCTCTCTCTCAAACATGGGTGTGCCTACCACTAAAAATACATTCAGTCCAAGAGGAGAGCTCTACAGTGTCCCAAGTCTGCAGTTCGCTCTGGTTTCATTGCGGATGTCATTTCACGTACAGCTGCAGCGCCAATGTTAGAAATGTACGCCTGGGGGGGGGCGCTGTAGCGCGCATCATATATGGCCGCATAGAGGGAGAGCTCCGGCTCGGAAACAATCCTGATATGAAATAAATCCTCTCGGAACCATCCCAGACCCAACAAGAAGCTGGAATCTGGTGGCGGAAAATTAAAGGCCCAACCCGAAAGAAAAACGGTGAAAAACCGTGGCTGCGCTGGCGAGATATTGCATCCGGCACTCCTGGCGGCTGAGAGGCGTCTGTGTAGCCGTCTGGAGGCTCCATGGACACGTAGGCTGCAGGCCGAGCTGGGGGAGGGGCACCACGCAGCTTGAAATTTCCTGAGGCCAAAAAAGAGGACCGAGTGGCCACCCCGCCCTGAGACGACTGCAGTGTCACCACCGAAAACTCCTCGCGAACCGTGAAGGGTGGCGGGAGGAGGACGGAGCGGGGAAGAGGACCCGGAGGCTGTGTGCTGCCTCCGCCGGTGGACGCGGCTGGAGGCACTGTGATAGTTGTGCATCCCTGCCTCCGAGCCGCGGCTCCGCGCTGCGCTGCCTGCCACCTTTATTCAGAGTGCAGACCGGAGCCGAGGACACGAGGGGAAGGAACCTCCTCACATCAAGTAAGTGACTCCGGGCTGTGGCGGAAGCCCTATTTTCGACACCCGTGAGGCAGAATTTCCTCATGCACGGCCCACGATGGTAACCGCCGAGGGGGGGGCCCACATCGTGCTTTGCAGCTGCTGTCCCAGACAGCCGACTAGGCTGCACCCCAGCGACTAAGGGGGAAATAAACACTGATCCTCGAACGCGAGGTGGCCGCCCGCAACCCTACAACATCCTACACAACGCGGGAACATCTGGGAGGCCCACTTGGCTGAATTTATGTGACTACGGGGGAAGATAAGCATCAATCCTCAGGTGCAGAATAACAGCCCGCAACCGCGAAGCCCCAGACCACGCGGACACAGCCGGCCAGCCCCCGCGGGCCACCCTTTATTACTCCGGGCGCGGCGCCGGACGTTCTACCGAGGCTCTCATGCAGACAGGCCCGGAGAGTAGCTGGGGGGGGACCCCGCAAACACAGAACTACCAAACTCACTCCTGGTGTATATGCAACGTACCATGAGCTAGGAGCGGACGTATAGGAAAACATCCCCCCCGTTTTGAGACATACAGCAGTGAATTGGGCGATAATACGTGGGAGAACACAGTCCACCTCCTACTGTAAGCCACAACACATGGGCCTCAATGAGAAGAAGGGGGCAGGAGGGGGGAAAAAATCAGCCCGATGGATACCTTCGCCAGTGCGCAACCACATGGGGCGACTGGGGGGGTACCACCGACACCTGAGGGACAGGAGAATGACCCGATAGTTTGCCTGTCCTCACTCGCCTCCTATCACCTCCCCCCTCTATTCCCTGCTCTTCCTCTGGCCCTTCTGCAGCCACTCCTCCTCTCCCCTTCTCTGCCTTTCCCCTTTTTTCTGCTGACGAGGTTTCAAGACAAGTCCGATCTATGAAAGTCTTGTCAAAACAGGTCCACCCCTGTTCCTCCAAAACTATCAAGGACCATATGGTTCCTGCCCTTGCTGACTTCTGCAATCACTCCTTCGCCTCTGGAGTCTTCCCATCCCCTCTCAAGCACTCCCTTGTGCACCCCCTTCTTAAGAAGCCCACTTCCGATCCCTCCTGCCCAGCTAACTATCGCCCAATCTCTATCACTTACTTCCTGGGCAAGCTCCTGGACAAACTGGCCATCTCCCAGCTTAATCTCCATGCTGAAGCTGTTGGTAGTCTTCATGACCAACAGTCTGGCTTCAGAGCTGCCAGAAGCATGGAAACTGCTCTCCTGAACATCCGTGAGGACCTGCTCTTGAACCTTGACTCTAACACTCCATGTGCTCTCATTTTTCTTGATCTCTCTTCTGCCTTTGATACTGTCAACCATACCATCCTGCTCAACCGTCTCTGTGATTACCTGGGTATCACGGGTCAGGCCCTGGCGTGGCGGACCTCTTTCCTCTCCAACCGACCCTCCAATGGAGAAAACTGGGGTCTTTCCTCTCTGACATCTTTTTCTCTACCTGTGGTGTCCCCCAGGGATCTAACCTCTCTCCCTGGCTTTTCAACCAGTATCTGGCACTTCTCGCCCACCGCATCGCCTCTCTCTGCCCAAACTTTCAGTGCTATGCAGATGATACCCAGCTCATTTTCAGGCTACCCTCGGCCTCCTCCTCTCCTTCCCTCATCTCTGACTGTCTTTCTGCTATCCAGGACTGGTGTGCCGCCAATGACCTCTGCCTTAATGCCAGTAAGACTGAGATCCTACTCATCGGCACACCCACTCCCTCCTTCCCTTCAGCTCTCCGGCCGGCCTTTCTTGGCCCTCTTCCTGCGCCTACCTGCAAGGCAAAAAACCTCGGGGTCATCTTCGACTCCACACTCTCCTTCTCTCCTCACATATCCGACATCTCTAAGATGTCACACTACCAGCTACACCTCCTCAGAGGTATCCTTCCTTTCCTCTCCTTCCCCCAGAAGCTCACTGTCTCTAGAGCCCTGGTTCTCTCAAAGCTGGACTACTGTAACAGCCTCTATCTAAATCTACCTGCCTCTACTCTCCGCCCTTTGCAACTCATCCAGAACAGGACTGCGAGACTTGTCCTTGGCCTCAAGCCCAGGGACCGTATCTCTCCAGGACTGAAATCACTACACTGGCTCCCAGTGACTGCGAGGATCAAGTTCAAAACCCTCTGCATTGTCCACAAGGCCTTCTGGGGCCTTGGGCCAAAATACCTTCAACTCTCTCTTCCTAAATATCTTCCTTCTCGAGCTCTTCGCTCATCTGCCTCTAACTCCCTCAGGGTCAGCCGCTTCTCCAAACAACGAGTTGGGGGCAGATCTCTCTCCACTGCAGGTGCCTCCCTCTGGAACAGCCTTCCTGCCTCCCTGAAACTTGAGGAGAACCATCTCCGGTTCCGGAAGCACCTCAAAACCTTCCTCTTTGCCTCTGCTTTCTCCCCCCCTCTCCCCTGCTAAACTTACTGAAACTCCACTGAATCTGCAACTGGGCCACTCACCTTTCTCGGTCCTTGGCCCAGCCATTCTCCCCTGCACTGCCTCCCTGGCAACCCCTACACTGCGGGACTGTGTCTGTATCCCTACAGTCCCCCTTCCCAGCACTTGTCTGCACTTACCTCGCACTTGACACTAGCTGGCCCTTGTTATTTATCCTGTATGCTATTAACCCTGTACTGCACTTTCCCCTCTCCCTTTCCCCCTTGCACTTTTCTCTTCCCCTCTACCCTTGCACTTGCGCGATCTGAATGACACCTGGCCAAGTAGGATCGTTGTCTGTCTCCCCTTGCCCCCCCCGCCTCGTCGCGCCTTGAAACACTTGTGTTACAAATGCCATATCATATCATATCATATCATAGCAACGCTGCTGCAAAATGGATTCATGGCAGTGAATGTAAAACTAGATGATATAGTGGCGACGATCGGATCCCTGAAAGCACGAGTGGAAAAAGAGAGCGCACGTATTACAGAGGTGGAAAACAGGATAAGCGCAAGCAAGGAAATGATATCACAACACAGTCGTGACATAGCCCACCACCAAACGGAATTGCACAAAACTCAAAACAAGTGCGAGGATCTCGAATCGAGATCCCGGAGGAACAACATCCGGATTGTTGGGGTGTCAGAGAACTTTGGCAAAGGATCCATGGAAAAACAAGTGGAAAACCTGTTGAAGGACATCCTAGGTGCCGACTCCTTCTCGGAACATTTTCTGATTGAAAGGGCCCACCAGACACTAGCACTGCACCCAAAACCAGGAGCTCCCCCTCGCACTATCATTGCACGGCTCCTTAATTATAGGGACAGGGACACTATACTTCGTTTGTCGAGGGAAAAAGGAACTCTGCATCATGACCAAAACAGAATCCACATATACCCAGACTTCTCAGCTACTGTGCAAACACAAAGGAGATCCTATGAAGGGGTGAAAAGGCAGCTACGAATGCGCAATGTACCCTATGCCCTTATCTTCCCGGCGAAGATGAGAATACAACATCGGGAAGAGCTCACTTCTTCGAGAATCCCACAGAAGCCATGACATATGTGGAAGCTTCCATCCCGCTGCCCCCTGGAGAGCGAGCGGTGGACCAAAATGCGAGACCACAACCGAGAGATGAGAGGCGAGACTCCACAGATTGAAAGGGAGAGTGATAGCCAGCTACCTATCGCCAGAGGACAATGGGAAACTCTGTAACATGGACGGACTGAACAAAGACTTATGATTAAGCGAGCTGTGAGCCTCCGTCAAGAGCGAGCCAGATGGTTGCAACCAGTGACCCTCAGGAAAGCTCCACCAGTTTAAGGGAATGTTAATTGCTGGGCAGCATCGTAAAGTTGGGGTAGATGATGTGGGTGGGGGATTAAAGTATTGCAGGGTGTTTAGCTCCGTTGAGCAATGTGGGAATGACAGGGGGGTGTTGAGGTGTTGGGACTCAGTTGAAGGAGGCCTACAAGTTAAAAATTGTGGTAACAGCAAGATAAAAGACAGGACGAGGGTATACAGATATGGCTAATCCTAATGTGACAGCCCGAGGGCTGAGACTAAAACTTCTTACATGGAACGTCCGTGGGCTAAACAACCGGGCCAAGTTAAACAAGGTGGGGACCTACGTCAATCGACACCATACCCAGATAGTCATGTTGCAAGAAACTCATCCGCTCCAGAAAGTCAACACCAAGCTCTTGAAGGGGTGGGCTCAGCATAGATACTATACTGAATACTCTTCACAGGAAAGAGGAGAACTCATCCTGATCCACCCCTCTGTTGGGTTTCAATTTGAGAAAAGCAAAATAGACCCTCTTGGTCACTACGTAATAGTGTGGGGAGGCATTGCTGGGGAAAAATTAATATTGGCAAACACATATGGTCCGAATGTGGACAACCCTGACTTCTATACAAATGTAATGCAAGAGATAGGCTTCTCTGGCAGCGAGCAAATATTATGGGGGGGGGATTTCAACACCATCTTGGACATCACCCTAGACCGCTCCACCTCCAAACACAGAAATCCCACCACAACTGCTGTTATCCTACAACAAATCCAGTTGCAACTAACACTAGTGGACACCTGGAGAGCACTACACCCCCAAAAAAGGCAGCATTCTTTTTACTCCTCAGTACATGACACCGAGTCTCGCATAGACTACTGGTTGGTGTCGGCATCTCTTATGAACCAAATCGACAATAGTGAAATGCTCCCCCATACCCTATCGGATCACTCCCCTATCCTTTTAGATATGATACTGGGAAATGTAAAACCCCCGGTCAGAAGATGGAGAATGCCACCCGATATTCTTAGGGATCCTACAGTGGCAGAGGCACTACACATAGAGG
Organism: Ambystoma mexicanum; assembly: GCF_040938575.1. Classification (NCBI taxonomy): domain Eukaryota; kingdom Metazoa; phylum Chordata; class Amphibia; order Caudata; family Ambystomatidae; genus Ambystoma; species Ambystoma mexicanum. Next base: position 285,987,339 of record NC_090928.1, read on the forward strand.
TGGAGCTATTCCTTGAAACAAATAAAGACTCAGTAAATAGAAATGCAACCTTATGGGAGACGTTCAAGGTTTGGGTGAGGGGGATTCTGATCTTCAAGTCCACAGGGCTGTTGAGGGCTGTCAGGGTGGAACTGGCGGAAATAGAGAAGCGTTTGGGTGAGTTGGAGATGCGATATACAGCCACACATGATGACAGCATCCTGGCGGACATCAATGGTAACCTGCAGGAATTCAATAGACTGGCCACTGGGGAGCTGCTGTATATGGAAACTCCAGTCAGAGCACGCCAGTACGGTGAGGGGAACAGGGCGGGTCACACCCTAGCCAACTTGTTGAAGGCCGAGAGACACTATACCACGATTTCTAGCATAGTAGAGGGGGATGGTACAGTAACCTCAAGTGAGGAAGACATAAATAGAGAATTCACCCGATTCTACACAGACCTGTATGCCAACCATGACCTGAAAACACCCCAAGAGATTGGAGAATACTTAGACAACATCACGCTCCCGACATTGTCAACAGAGCATAGACTGTTGCTAGAACAGCCCCTAACAGTTGATGAGATAAAGGAAGCGATAAAATCACTAGCTAACAGAAAGGTACCCAGCTCAGACGGACTGGGGGCTGAGTTATACAAGGAACTCCACGAGGAGCTGGCCCCAGTGCTTTTGTCCATGTGGGAGGAGGCCATGGAGTTGGGGACACTTCCTGCATCCATGAGAGAGTCTATAATAACGGTGCTCCTCAAGCCCAGGAGCCTGTCGAATGAGATGTCCTCATAATGGCCCGTTTCCCTTATAAACTGTGACGCCAAGGTATTTGCAAAGATCCTGGCCACGAGACTACTACCTAACATGCCCATCCTGGTGCATCCGGACCAATGCGGGTTTATCCCCACCAGATCAACGGCACTGAATCTCCGCAGGTTGTTTGGTATCATGGCCCAGATTAAGCCAGAAGCCCAGGCGGTGGCCTTATCTCTGGATGCCGAAAAGGCGTTTGATTCGGTGTCATGGACATACTTGTTCATGGTGCTCGAGAGATTTGGACTAGGCCCATACTTCCTAAAATGCGTTAAGTTATTATATACTAACCCCGGGGCTAGGGTACTGACTAATCGCACCATGTCTGAATGGTTTGAGCTGGGAAGGGGTACGAGACAGGGTTGCCCGTTCTCCCCAATACTGTTCGCCCTTACTATGGAACCAGTCGCAGCAGCAATTAGGGAACACCAAGGTCAGAGGGGCATATGGATGTCGGGCCTGACCCAATCAATATCTCTATATGCAGATGACGCTCTGCTATATATCCGAGAACCAGACACACACCTGGGGGCAGCAATGGAGACTGTGCATGAGTTTGCAGAGTTATCGGGATACAAAACCAACCGCTCCAAATCTGAAATCTTTCCCTTAATCCCTGCCACTAGATGTCAAAACAACACACACGGCCTACAATGGTCCCCTGTTAAGATAAGATACCTGGGTGTTATCGTGTCGGGAGACAAGGCATCCCTACTTGCAAACCACCATTACTCCCTATTGGACACGATTTCCACTAAACTCTGCTTCTGGGCCAAACTTCCCATTTCACTCATCGGCCAGATTGCTGTATTAAAAATGGTTATTCTCCCCAAGCTATTATACATATTTACTAATGTCCCAATATGGCCTGGTAGGCGGTTCTTCAATAATCTTAGGTCCATGGCCGTAGAGTTTGTCTGGTGCGGGGGGGGCGGCCAGAATGAAGTGGGAAAAGATGGTGGAACCCTATAGGTGGCATAGCAGCCCCAGGCTTTGAATTATATTACCTAGTGGCACAGGCCCAGTTTTTTAAACACTGGTATGATGAGCAAGACACCTCATCCCACATCTGCCTAGAGAAACACGCAGCACACCCAACCTACTTAAGGTCAGTTATCGTTAAAGAAAAACACAAGGATGAGTGCCCATTCGACCCAGTAAGTACAACAGTGCATGTATGGTCCAAGATTTACCGTAGGCTCGGGTTGGAGACACCATACTACTCGAAGGCCCCGTTCTGGAACTTCCCCGGTATAGCACCCACATACAATCCAGATGTGCAAAAGACATGGGACCCAGAGGGAGAATTTAAAATAAAGGACATATTCCCTAATGGCAAATGTATAACATTGGAAGAATTCAAAACAGGGATGGGTAGAGACCAGTTGATGGTATTACAATATCACAGAATGAGAATGGAATTTAAGGCTAGATGGCCACTGTTCCCTGGTGATCCCCCACCACACCCATGCCTGGTCGCTCTGTCCACCCGGTTGGGCACTAGTGTCTCGGGACTTTACACGACTGTACAAGCCAACACTCCAACGGTAAACATGATAAAGGCCTCCTGGGAATCGGATCTGGGTGCTACCATTACTGACAGATCCTGGGGGAGATACTGTGAACTGACCAAGAGGGTATCCATGAATGCGGGCCTCCGGCTGATTCAATTTAAGGTGTTGAACAAGTTACAATATACTCCCCAAAAAGTTGTGAAATTCACACGGAACAGTCCTGGCAGTTGTCAGAAATGCGGGGCTGATCAGGCTGACTCGTTTCACATGTATTGGAGCTGCCCACACATATGTATATTCTTGGGGGAGGTGGCGAAAATCATGGAAGAAGTTACGCAGATACCGACAGACCTCACACCATTAAAATACCTGTTTGGGGATATAAGGAAGAGATATGAGGTGATCAGAAGGCTCTTTAACATTGCATGCGCAGTCGCAAAAAATGCATTCTGCAGAAATGGAAGAGTGCACAGGCACCACAAGTAAACCATCTTCTTAAGGAACTGATGTATGTTAATGAATGCGAGGAACACTATGTAATGGCACTCCCGAGCCCATGTAAACCAAAGGACATCTGGGCCCGTTCAGGGTATATCTATGTGAAATGGGCTCAACCAGCATTAGCCCAACAGGGCCTAGTAATACGCCTATTCTGTAATGTCGCACATTATATTAAGAGACTGAATCGAACGTTTATTATATGGACATGTATGGAATGTCGTGTTGTTGCATTGTTGTGTACCACAATCGTTAAATAAAGTTTTTTAAAAAAAAGAAATGTATGCCTAGGTCTATATTCCTGTTTTCGCACCTCTGCCCACGCCTATCAAAGACCACATGGCTTGCCCATCTGCCTCGACAGCTTATGTGAACATGAAACAAACTCATCAGGAAAAACAGCGAGGGTGCTGTCAGAAAACAAATAGCATTGCCTCCCAAATACATGCCATTTGATGCCAAAGTCCTTCGTGTGTTGGCAACGTCGAAAGGCAAGAGTGTAAAAACAGCGCACAAGGTGTGCACAGCGACTAATGATAGGCTGGGGTAAATTAAGGGATATACGTATAGCAAAGTGGTGTTCTTATGCAGACAAAAAAACACAGTGGAGGATAGTCCGGCTGGGTCAGACTGTTCTTTGGTGACGTGAAAAGAAATGAATGAATGAATGAATCCTCTTGTATAGCGCAGCTTTACATTGTACTGAATTGGATTGAATCGCTTTTTAAGAAACCAGGATCAAATGATTTTCACTAATCAGGATCCTTCAACCCCTGGCCCGATCCCCCTTTGGAGTACCATAGAGGTACATTTTATGACTGATTCTTTTCAATTTGTACATGAAGCCACTTGGGGGCATCAAAGCTAAACACAATGGGCCCGATTCATGGAATATTTGCCCGGTTCAAAGTGAATTTGCACTGCCGAAAAGTGACGTTGCGTTGCCGACAGAAACCCTGATTCATGGAACTGTGAAAAGTGAATTTTTGCCGTGCAGAGTCCGGGCAACGTCAGCGCATACTCATTTTTGCAGTACAAAATAACTTTGCACGCCAAAAATACACTTTGTAGAGTTCCATGAATCAGGGTTTGTGTTCAGCAGGTTTATATTTTTGCCCATGCATTTCTCAATTCCCTGCTCTGCAGGGGCAAACATCCTGGCAGAAAGGCGGAGCTGCGGTGTGGAGGCTGCGCACAGCTGCCACACAGGCAAATTCCTTTATCAGAAAATAAATGTGAGCTAGGAGGCCATCCTGGAGCGAGCTGCACATGCGGATAATTGCCATGACTCCATCGTCATGCAACACACGTGCATGGGCCTGACATGATGCAGCCTGCCTTGAGGGGCCCTACAAGCGGCGGGGCTCAACCTCCACTTCCTCCTGCTGCTCCACAGCGAGGCAAGAGGGTCGCAACTTTCAGCTACTGGGGGGATGGCGGGTCCCACAACCCATGACAAATCATTTGCTACACACTGCGGCTTCAGGGCTGGCCTCACGCTCGTCTAAAATCCATTTCCATGACACGTTACAGCCATTTATTGATAAGGAACTGTTTAACGCAGTATGTTTATTTTGTGCGCTCTTGGAGTTTACCATAGGACGGCAAGCATCTATCTCCACGTTATCATGTATTTTAAATTATGAAACAGCTTTTAAATGCATTGTGCTAAACTGCTTGACGTGTTGAGAAACACGTTAGAAGCTGCAAGTTAGTGTACGATTTACATCAAAACTGATTCTACATTGTTTACAGTATCAACAACTGGAAGCTCTCTTCCCTTAGAGTATGAGTCCCAACATCAAAAGGAATGATGGCGTGACCATGGGTTTATTAGAAGGTATACAATACCCCGTACCATTCGTGAACAAGCATTGGCAATGCCAACAGTTTGGGCTTTTGTGTAGGCATGGGAAAGGCGCAGCTGCAGTGGAATTAACTGGCCATCGATTGTAGCAGGTGCAAAGGGGTGCAAATTCCTGTGCATCTACTAGCAGTGGGTGGCAAATGCCTAATAGTTGTAGACAAGTCAAAAATGTGGGCTTTGCCAGTTCTTGTTTTTAACAGGACTTCAGTGAAGGACGTACAGAGTGCTCATAAATTGAGTGGCTGAAGGCAGACGTGGCAAGACATTTCTTTTACACCATTAGCGGGTTCAAAACGCCAAGTAAGTCATTGGCTCTCAAAGGGGCTGAATCATGGTGTTTTTTTGCATGGTGCTAAGTGGTTTTTCACTAGTGCAAAGTCTGTCAACAAACACCCTTATGCATGGAGCTGTGCAAAGTTACTTTGAAGAAGGGGCATAAGTGGCTATCAGTAGTCATCAGAGGTGGACAGGCCTGCAGAAGGTTCAATGTGATTTTACTGAAAATATTTTCATCTAAGGATTTTTTTTTACTGAAAGAAATTGACAAATTCGCTGATTTTGGGGGGTGGGGTTGGGAACGGGGATCTGCCCAAAACCCCCAATTTCCTGATGTTTTTCGATTTTTTGTTTCGTTCAAAAATACTTAGATGAAAACTTTTTTGTTAAAATCACTGGATCCTGTGTTAGGAGACTTCTGCAGAGTCCGGTGCCGCTGCGAGTCCAGACAGGCTGCAGTAGAGTCAGTCACGTATCAGACATAGCCTGACACGTGGCTACCTTTTCCTGGGACAGGTTTTCCCTTTGGCCATACCACCCCACAACCCTACGAAGTGTATTTTTGCACTGCAAATTTACTTTGCACTGCAAAAACACACTTTGCACTGCTCCATGAATCAGGGTATTTGTTGGCAGTGCAAAGTCACTTAGCACGAGTGAAAAGTCACTTTGCGGTGTGGAAAATATTCTTTGAATCAGGCCCTAAGAGTTCCTACGGGGAGGTGTTTTGGAGAGTGAGGGGCAGGAACTGGGTGGGAATGGCCAAGAGCAGTCAATGGGTGGGTAAATAACCAAACACCACCTACTCCTCATATGCTGTTCCTCCCTATCGGTACTATAATGCAATACTTTCAGTTTATAGGCATCACAAGCAACGCCTAATAGCCCAAACAAAAACAGATATTATAAGTCACCTCAGAACTCTGTGACCTTGTAAAGGAACTCAGCCTTCCCCCCTGTTCTATTTCAGTGGTGGACAACCGGCGGCCCCTCCAGATGTTTTGGCCTACAACTCCCATCAGCCCTAGACATTATAGTCAACAGTGAGGGATCATTTATGCTGAGAGCCACATCTGGAGCTCACCACAGTTCTGTATGATCACAACACTCCCTGGCGACTTGCAATATGGTTGTAACGTGCAGTAGGTTGCACTTCATCCAATATGTTCCAGGTGTCAAGAAAATGACATCACTGCTCTTATTGCAGTTGAATTGTGACATCACAATGCTTGCTGTCATAACCAGCTCACTCTGCCAAAGGCAGCTCCTAGGGAATTCAAGCTGCCTCTTATACACCCATTTATTGACATGCTGGCTTTTCATGTTCCTTTCTTTCAAAGTCATTTTCTTTGTCAAAATAATACATTTTAAAATTGTTAAAGAGACATTGGGCCTCATTACAAGTTTGGAGGTAGCCCTGTCTGTAATACAGCCAGAATACCTCAAAACTTGTGAAAAAATCCGGCACCTGCGAATGGGCAATTACCGGGTCATGCCGAGTTTGTAGGACCCAGTAATTGGCCATTTGCGGGTGCCAGTAATAAGGGACTCCCCATTCTGCCCCATAGGGCTTAATGGGAATTGGGAGGGTGGTAGCACCGGTACCGTTAGAAACGGTACCGGTGCTACCATCATGTTCTGCTCGCGGGTGCCGGTACGGCCACCAGGTCAGACCTGGTGGCTGCAAGGGTACCCGCGGCCAGAATTCGTAGTATGGTGGTACGGTAGCAACGGTGCCGGTAGCGATACCGGTGCCATTGTTGCCTTACCGCCATACTTGGAATGAGGCCCATTGATGGTAGAGGAGGAATCCATCTGCGTGCTATCACACACTCTAAACACCAAATCTGGCTTTTAAATGCCAACATTAAAGCAAAGTATTCGCAAGAGCATACACGTCGTTAATTGGTGTGGGTATTTTTGCCAACCGAACAGTTTCTACATTTATTTGACATTACGGCATCAGAGCGAACACGTGCGATGATGTTGTGACCTTATTGTAAAGAAAACAATCTTCCACTAAGTTCCTTAACCTATTATCAGGTGTTTCAGATTGTTCTACTTAAATGCCAGCGCACATCGATCGGAAGCTGCAAAGCCACTCAAGCATGCAAGCTGTTTCTGAGTCATCTTGATTTATCTATCCTAGATACAGCCAAGCCAAAAATTCTAAGAACACCTTAGGTCAGTTATGCGAAGTGCTGGAAAACAAATGTAAAACAACCTGCCAAATGTGATGGTGATGGGCTTTTCCTTGAAATAATGATAGCACACATCTATGAAATGATCAGCGACTTTCTGCCGCTGCTAATTTTAGATTGGCCGCTAGATGGCAGGATTGTAACATGTTCTCTTTTTTAAAAAAAAACACAAGCTCCTGAAGTGGTTTCTGTTTCAAAGTTTATTTGCGATGTTCGACTAAAAACACTTAAATGATACATTAAACAACTGATTACATTTTCCATAGTTTCTTAAATCAACATTTGTAGATAAAACCCTTAAACTGGAGTAATAGTTGTAATGTTTCACCAGACAGCGTAAACTCACAATACTGTGTGTCATTTGCGTAAATAAATGAGGACAAGCCAAATCGACCCCACCGTTACTCGTACTAACCCCAAATCGACTCACTCCGTCACTTGCCGTTTGCACACAGTGATTTAAGCCACCGAGCTATGCTACCAGACACACTTAGGGCCCGATTCATTGACATTTTTTGCATGGTTCGAAGTGACTTTGAACTCCTGAAAAGTGGCTTTGCACTGCAGACACAAACCCTGATTCATGCAACCTTGCAAAGTGTATTTTTGCATTGCAAAGTCCGGGAAAAGTTAGTGCATAGCCCTTTTTGCAGTTCAAAATGACTTTGCCCGGACTTTGCACTGCAAAAATACACTTTGCACAGTTCCATGAATTAGGATTTGTGCCGGCAGTGCGAAGTCACTTTTCAGAAGTGCAAAGTCACTTTGAACCGGGCAAATATGCCATAAATCAGGCCCTAACTATCAGTAATTCACAGAGCGGTGCAAAGAGTATTTTTGCGCCGCAAAGTCTGTTTGCGCTGCACAAGTTCTCTTTGCACTGCGCTAAATGGTCCTAATAAAAAAAGCACTAAGTAGCACAGACTGCTTTTTTTGTGAACTAGGCCCAATCAGTGCGGTGCAAAGATTACTTTTGCAGTGCAAAGTGACTTTGCTCCACAAAAATACACTTTGCACCGCTCCATGAATTAGGCCCTGTTCAACGTGTTTGCTGGCAGTGCAGTCACTTTGCACCACGCTAAACGTTTCTTGAATTAGGCCCTAAGTGGCAAAGCAATACTTCAAGCGGGTAGATATGCCGTGCCACACTGTGCCTACATTAATGGTGCCCTTTGTGAATAACATGCATCATTTTGAAGAGCATAATATGTAATATTGCCTCTTCCTTTTAAGTGGGTATAACATCATTAGGAATGGCCTGGTTTTCTCGGACTGTATTCTATTGATGCGGTTTGTGGCATCCATTTTAAATTCAATGGCGCGGCACGGAGGGTTCCTATTATGCATCAACTCTTTATTTTATGCTCCAAAGAAATAAGCATGTACAAACTACAAATCCCATCATTCCTCTTGGCACCTTCATCCCGGCATCAATCACAAAAGGGTCCCTCCGATAAGAATGTCCATAACTATAGTCCTTCCTCTTTTCTTACTGCTACCTGGTGCCAAAAGGACAGTAGATTAGTATGTTTACCCTCAGCGGTGATTGTTTGTTGCTGGTTGTAGGGCTTGCAGAGAGTGTTAGGGGGATCATTTCTGTCTGATGTTTCTCTGTGGCGATAAGACAATGTTGCTATGCAGCTCAGTAGGCGGCTTGTAAGGAGCAATCGGTGCTTTAAGTGGGGTGATTAACTGAGGTGTGGGGGCTGTAATGAGGGTGTGTGGTCTAAATGATGGGTGTGGCCTGAAGTGTGCTGTGCATGTTCGTGCAAGGTGTGGAGAAATGTGAATACCAGCACCAATCTGCACACATTAACAATTAACACAATAGTATAAGTCTTATGCTATTTTGAAGCATTACAAAGTCAACTACTGCACAAATCTATCTTCTTACGCAGTAAAAAGATAGATTTGGGCACTAACTCGCATGTTTTTCTGTCTTTTGCGTTTCTGCACTCCTGCCACTCGCAGGGTATCCCCAGTGGTCGAATGCAAAAAGAAAAAAAAGAAAAAAAGAAAATAGTGGAAGGAGCTGAAAGAATATGCATTTAAACGGCCACCATTAGCGTGCCTTGTCCCCCACTGCATGCAGCTTTATGCAGCCCCTGAAGGAAATGCTGCATAAAACTGCATGCTGTGTGGGACAATGACACACTAATGGTGGTCATTTAAATGCATATTAAACGCAATCACCCGCTGGATTTCTTCTATTTCATTCAATAGACTGCTTGACACATTTCTTTTGTTTCATTTGATAGGCTGCTTGCCACATAACTGCTTTATGTATCAAGCAGCCTATTGAATGACACGAAAGAAATCCAGCAACTACCAATAAGCACAGTGCAGCGTGACACTGGCTTGTTACCGGCAGGGCTCTGATTCGAATCCCAGCAGTGGAGAAAGAACTGGCATTTATTTTTGCACTAAGTGAGTCCCTGGAGCGGGAAATAAAAAGTGGATTTTGTTGCCGTTGTGGTGATGTGAGCAGAGGGAGCCCCGGCTAGCCCTAGTCCACTTAAAGCCCCGGGAGCAATCTCTCTCCATTTCACATTGATTCTTCCTCTGCACCAGGTCTTCTCAATCCGAGTGCAGCTTGTTGTATTAGACTTCTCACACTGTCGAGGTGCAGCTTGTGATTAGAGTAAAGAACCTTAAACCATGGATGTGCTTGGTCCACATTAGGAGATAAATATTGCATTTCACAGCACACAAGAGGTTTTTAGCCAGGCAGCAGGGCGATTCTTTTCTTTTTTATGATGTGCCAGGAGGATGGGGACTTAGTGGGGTCTTCATTTCGGAGGAAGAGGAGACAGGGAGCCTCAGGAGAACAGAGACAGTTGTGTGACCTTTCAGACTAGTCAGGTCTCGGTGCTCAGGAAGGCCACATGGGGTCCAAGTAAGCCAACGCCTTCTCAAAGAGGAAACTCCATGAGCAGGAGGCCTCCTGCTATGATTTACCCCAGCCTTGGGACCCCAGGGCTAGGATGGCTAGGCCTGTCCTTGGTGGAGATGCTTCAAGTTGTCAATCATCCCCAGTTCCTGGAGGAGGAACAGAATCAGTCAAAGAGAGCCTGATTGGTGTTAGTCCCATCGACAAGGGATCCTGGCTTGAACCCTAACTCTATTTTACTTGCTGATGTTTTGGGGATGATGAACCCATTGTGGACAACTCCCCGATCGAATGGACCTCATGGAGGGGGCGTCTGGTTTATAATATTCAAGTAGTAACCCGACATTCCGCCCGGATCTACTCTCTCACCCAACCCCTAGAGTGTGGGTCCCTGGGAATGCAGCAGGGGATTATTCTGGGGCATTTTAAGATGTAAAATGGACCCAGCAGCCGCAATTAAGGGGAGGCCAGAATGCGGTAGACCTTCTCTACCTTTAGGTTCCACATCTACCCCTATGGTGCACCCAAAAATTGAAACTTTTTTTCTCTAGGTGTGGTAGGTATGTCTCTAAAGTTGTGGACACCACCAGACAGTGCTCCCAAGACAGACCTTTTATTATTTCAGGATAACCTCTTCAGATCCTGGACTTGGCAGAAGCCACAAATGCGTCTGGACTGACATTGGATCCGTAGAAGATTAGTAGCTGGATACAGAGGGCAGCGTCTTTCCTGGGGAATGCCAATGCTTCCACCCTTCAAGAAATAAGGAGGGACTTTCTGCTCAAGATTAGCAACAAGATGGGGGGGCTTGGCGGATGTTATGGGAGCAGAGGTGTCTGGCACATTCTTATTTGTGGATACGTTTGTAAGAGAACTGGGTAACTATGTTACCACATCCACCTTGTTCCATGTACCATCAAAACTATATGTTTACTTCCTGTTGCTACCTGGGCAAGCCGTAGCAGGGGTTGTTTGGCCGGCTGAGGACAACGTCTCACAGACACCACTGTCCCTAGGCAATCAGAAGTCTCAGCAGTCCCACCAGATGCAAGACATACCTTCTTCCTGCAGAGAGCTCAAGGAGAGGAAGACCCTGTGGGTTCAGAAGATAATGTGGGAGAGGTGCATTTTCCCAGGTTAAGTGCCGCAGACATCAGGGCTCCAGTAGAGGGTGTTTACAATTCTTTACCAACATTTTTCAATTTTTTTCTGTAGACCCATGGGTTTTGCAAACCACAAGGCATCCAAGGTGGAGTTCATGGCCCGTCCTTGGCAACTACGACTCAGGAGGGTCTCCTTCTTTTTCAAAAGAGATTGCAATATGATCCACAAGGAGATCAGGGAGTTGTTGACAAAGAGGACTATGGAAAGGGCACAGGTACATAGCAGTGGGTTTCTCAGCAACATATTTCTAGGGGAAAAGATGAACAAGGGGTTCAGACTGGTAAAGCATTTGCCCGAGGTAAATGGTTTTGTGGTAAACTGCCATTTCAAAATGAAATTGATGCTGTCCTAAAGGATGTTCTATGACCCATTGATTTGGAATGTTGGATCTCAAGGTTGCCTAGCTTATGGTCCCCATTGATTGTCACCAAAGGAAGTCCCTTTATTTGTTTTAGGGTGTTCAGTGTTATCAGTTTTCGGTCCTACCTTTTGGGCTGTCACCCACCCCTTGGTACTTCAACTACTCAGCCCAATGGCGGAATTTCTTTGAGCATGGGGAATTTGTCTCATAATCTATTCGGATGATATTTTAATTATGGGATAGATGGAGGTTTCTAGGGTTCCTTGGAAATAATATCTTCCATAGAGCAGTAACAATGGATTTACACAAAAATATTGATAAAACAATTATCAAACCTGAATATGGACAACTTGACTAAGCAAAAAAGATCAGCTTTCACCAACTTAGCTAATACCAATGATATTATCACTAAGGAGGCTGACAAAGGTGGCAATGTGGTATTTTTGGACAGACAAGATTACATTAGCATGGCAGAAAAACACTTGCAAGCCCCAGACGGTTACAAACAACTAAAAGAAAATGCAGTGAAGGAGATAACATCTACAGCTAATATTTTAATTATGAAATGGCATAGACAGGGACTTCTCAAGGATAATGAAAGAGCATTTCTGAATAGGGAAAGCCCAATCAACCTTACAATCTACTTCTTACCTAAAGTGCATAAACCTTACAATACACTTCCTGGAGCATGACCAATAGTCAGTGGACTGGGATGAGTTATAGAGAATATATCAAAGTACATATATCCTGCCATTCTTGACAATGCATACAAACTTCAGTCCTATTTGAGAGACTCAGTGCGGTGCCTCCAAATCTTAAAAAAGGAAGAACGGAGAGATGATTTCATATTGCTAACATTAGATATCAAAGCCTTATATACGTCGGTCAGACATGACCTGGCCTTGGTAACCATAGACTATACATATAAGAGCACCTCAGCTTCCTATTACACACATTTTCAAATGATCAAGGAATTGTTAGAATGTACTCTCAACAATAATATTCCTTAATCTACTTTCTTTTTCTCTCCACCCTCTCCAGATAATCCAGAATAGGGCTGCAAGACTTATCCTTGCCCTCAAGCCCGGGGACCATATCTCTCCAGCCCTAAAATCTCTCTACTGGCTCCCGGTTGCAACAAGGATCAAATTTAAATCCCTCTACATCATCCATCATCCATAAGGCTGTCTGGGGCCAGGGACCACACTATCTGCAACTTGCTCTCACCAAATACTCTCCTTCCAGGTCCTCTGATCTTCCGGCTCCAACTCTCAGCTTGTCAAGAGCCCCTCTAAGCAGAGAGAAGGTGGCCATTCTTTTTCCTCGGCTGGCTCACTCCTCAGGAACAGCCTCCCCCTCGCTCCCCAACGCTAGGCGGATCTCAAGTTCCACAAGCACCTCAAAACTTTCCTCTTCTCCACCTCTTTCCCTCTCTCCCTCGCATGCTAGACCCCACAGTCGCAGTTATTTGGCTGCCTGGGCCCTTATGTGTCCTTCTGGGTCCTGGCCTTCTGTCCAATCGCCCGTAGCATTCACCCTTGCTTTTCAACTGTCTCTCTGGCACTTTCCCCTCTGTGGAACCTCTAGCACTTACAAACTTTCCCTGCCCCTTCTCTTTCTCTGCACTTGCACGCTCTGAATGTTCGCACGGCCCAGTAGGAGCGCCTCTGTATTTTGCGCATCACTGTTCTCATATTCCATTGTCTTGCTGTTCCCTTCCCTTTGTCCTGTGGGGGCTTTGACACATAATTTCTTGATGTATAAGTGCCTTACAAATGCTTAATAAAAAATAAAAAAAGATATCTTCTTATTCAGTGGAATATTGGACAAACAAACTAAGGAAGTGCAATGGGTGCCAATTATGCCCCAACTCTAGCAAACATCTTTATGGGCCAGTTTGAGTAAGTTCATGCATTGGGTCACAGTCCATTCATGTCAAACGTTGTAGCATGGCATCGCTATTTTGATAATATATTGATGTTTTGGAAAGGTACCAAATTAGAATTACAGGAATATGTGGAATTCTTGAACAGAAATACATTTGAAATTGAATTAAGTTATACATATAGTAGAACAGAGACCAATATCCTAGACGTGCATATCTTTGTGGCTAAAAAGAAACAAATAAGTCAGATTTACCAGAAAGAAAGCAAAATAATTTCAATATTGTATATCTCCAGCGGTCACTGCAAAAGTTTCATCGAAAATATCCTCCCATGGGAATTTATGAACGCCAAGAAGAACTGTACTAAAAAATCTTGATGGGAAATATGAACCTATTACCAGAAGATTTCAAGAAAGCGGCTATACGTCCAATTACATCTTATCAGAGAGAGATAAAAGGTTACGACAAATGTAAAGGAGTAGTGCACAGGAGAAGAACTAGAATGTAAGAGATAGAAAAAAACTTGGACGAAGGAGAAGGGCTGGTATGAGGGAGGAGGGCTGGGATGATGCAGAGGGAGAATGAGTGTTGTTGATGAGAAGGACTACAGTGAAGCAGAAGGATTGGTACAAAAGAGAGATAGGACTTGGAGGAAGGAGAAGCAATTGGGAGAAGCATAAGGAGAATTAGTAGGACAATGGAGAGGGGAAAGGAGTGGGATGAAGGAGAATGACTGGGAGAAAAGAGAGTGACTTGGATGAAGGAGAATGACTTGAATAAAGTTATGGATGATGGTCTGGTACAAAGGAGAAGGTTTGGAACAAATGAGAAGGACTGGTACAAAGGAGAAAGAGAAGGACTGGGACAAAGGAGAAAGAGAATAACTGGGATGAAGGATAATTTACAGTATATGGGAAAGGGAGAACCTTTACTGGCATGAAGGAGAATGACTGGGGTGAAGGAGAAAGAGAAGGACTGGATGAAGGAGAAACATAAGTACCAGGGCACAGTAGACCAAGAAGGAATAGGAGACAGGGGAAGGACTGGTTTGAAGAAGCTGGAGACTGGAATGCAGGAGAAGGACTTTGAAAAAGAGGAGGATAACATGAAGGGCTGGAATAAAGAATGGAAAGGACTGAGCCATCAAAGCAGAAGGATTGGTAAGCAGGAGAGGAAAGAAATGGAATGAGAAGTAGAAGGGGTGGGAGTAGGGAGAATGCAAAATACTGTGTAGGAGGAGAAGCACTGGGATGAAGGAAAAGAAAGAGTGGGACACAGGAAAAAGAATGGGACACAAGAGGTGGGCTGGGATGAGGGAAAAGGACATGGATGAAGAAGAAGAAGATAGACTAGAGCAAAGGAGAAGAAGAACTGGAATGAAGGAGAATGACTGGCACAACAGAGAAGGACTGTGATAGGGGAAGGAGAAGGACAGTGATACAACAGATGGACTCTCATGAAGGAGAAGGGCAATGATGGAGATTGGCTGAGAAGAAGAAGAAGTAAAAGGACTTTGCCTAAGGAAAACGAGTGGGAGGAAGGAGACATAGATGGACTGGGATTAAGGAAAAGGAATAGGATGTAGGAGAAGGACTGAGAAACAGGAGAAAGACTGGGACAAGGAAGAACATCTAGGAAAAAGGAGAATAAATATGATGAAGACAATTAAAAACAACTAAGTGTAGGCCTGAGATGAGGGTGAAACAGAAGGAATTGGACCAATCAGAGAGAGACAGACAGAGGTGAAGAAGAAGGACTGGGACTAAGGAGAATTAATGAGTTAAAGGTGAGGAAGGGATGGGTTAAAGTAGAATGACAAGGAGAAGAACTGCAATGAAGGGGACAGAGAAGGAATGGGATGCACGGACATAGCAGAAGTAGAAGTATTGCAAAGAAGGAAAAGGAGTGGGATTAACGAGAAGGACTGGTCTGAAGGGTAAGGACTGTGATGAAGGAACATGACACAGTGACAAAGGAGAATAGCTAAGACAAAGGAGAAGGACTATGGTAAATTAATAGGATGTGGGACTGCTAATAGGACTGGACAAAAGGGGAAATAGATTAACTGGGAAAAAGTGAAGAGAGAACAGTATGAAGAAATGAGAAAGAAGGGGGGGGAGGGCTGGGATTAAAAAGAAGGACTGTGATGAATCAGAAGGTTAAATGCAGGGATGAATGACCAGCAGAATAACTGGGGTAGAGGAAAGGGACTAGGATGGAGAAAAAACAGAAGGACTGGGAAAAGGGCAAACTGGGACACAGGAGAAGGACTGAGACAACTAAGAAGAAGGAGATGGACTGGAATGAAGGAGGGGCACAGGGATAAAGAAGGAGAATGGCTGGGACACAGAGGAAGGGATTGGACAAATTAGAAATACTAGGATGAAAGAGAATTACTGGCATGACGGAGAAGGACTGAGACAAAGAAAGACCAGAATGAAGTGGAAGTGGGAGGGCTGGGCCAAAATGAAAGGAGAAGGACTGAGACAAAGGAGCAGGCATGAGATTTAGCAGACGGACCAGCACAAAGGAGAATTGCAGAGATGAAGAAGAAGGAATGGGATGAAGGAGAAGAAATGGCACAAAGGAGACGGATTGGTATGAAGGTGGAGGTGAGCGAACTAGGACATATGACTAGTATTGGCATGAAGGGGAAGTACTGGGACAAAGGAAAAGACTAAGATGAACGAGAAGACAGATTGGGATGAAGGAGAAGGAATAGGACGGGATGATAGAGAAGGAGAAGGAATGCAATGTAGGATTAGAGAAAGGACTGGGGAGAAGGAGAAGGACTGGGATGAAGTAGGGTCGGGGAGAAGGAGAACAAGAAGGACATGGATGAAGGATTAAGCAGAAGAATGACTGGGATGTGGGAGAAGGAAAAATATAGGAGCAAGTGAAAATTAGAAGGACTGGGGCAAAGTAGAAGGACTGGAATGAAGCAGAAGGACTGGGATGAAGGAGAGTGAGAAGGAGAGTGAAAAGTGAAGGACTGGGATCAATGAGTAGGAATGGGACAAAAGAGGAGGTCTGTGATCAAAGAGAACGGCTGGGATGATGGAGAAGGACTATGATAAAGAAGACGGCAAAGGACTGGGTAGTATGAGAAGGAGAAGCACTGTGATGAAGGTAAGGCAATGGGGCACAGCAGAAGGAGAAAGTCTGTGATGAGGGAGGTAGCAGGTGAAGGAAATGGATGAAGGTGGGCCACTGAGGTGAAGGAAAATGACTGGGATGAAGGAGAAGGACTGGGATGAAGAAGAAGGGCTGTGACAATGGAGAAGAAGACCTGGGAAGGAAAAGGAAAAGGAGAGGATCTGGAATGAAGGATACGTACTGGGAGTAAGGAGCAAGAGTGGGATGAGCGAGAAGGGCTGTTATAAAGGATAAGGACAAGGTCTTCAAATAAGTCATACTGGTGAGAAGAAGGAAAAAGGAAAGGACTGGAGCAAAGGGGAAAGGGAAAGACTGGGAAGTATGAGAATGTCTGGGATGAAGGAGGCAAAGTACTGGTATCACGGTGATGAAATAGGACTGGGACGCAAGTGAAGGACTAGGATGAAGGACTAAGAATGAGAGACAGACTGTGATTTAGAATCCCAAAATGACCCTAAATTACAGGGTTGTGCAGTTCGCTTTTGTTTTCTTATGCCTGCACCAGCACGTGGTGGCAGAAGAAAGAATGGTGAGCTGCAGAACACAAACAAGCTGATTTGATACGTGCACACCAAACAGAAATCGACAAGATAGGATGCATGCACTAGGCTTGGATTAGTGACACAATTGCTTACCATCATCGCCACTCGTTCCTTGCTCTTACCACAGGGATTTTGGGTGGATTTACTATGAGCTGTACTACCATGCAGTAAATCCACTGATTTTTGGTGGTAAGTTAAAGGATTTACCGCCAGATTTTTGTTTGAGGTATATCATCCCCTACTACCAAAACTTGCAATATAGCAGCACGGAAATGCGGTAGTAAAGTGGTGCGTTTTGTATTTTGTATATGCTTAACTCAAGCCACCCATCTAAAGCCACAGCACTGCAGGTCCATGGGGACATTACAGTAAGTGAAAAAGTGGCAGGGGGGATCCATGCACAAAAATACAATTGAAGATAGACAGCTTTCAACTAAGGGGTGTATGCCACCTCAGTGTTTTGAGCTTTACTCTCACTGTCTATCAGAAGCCACTCATGACCCCTTGGTGGAATACATAGCTACTTACCTAAATTCTACATGAAATGAGCAAATCATTTACAGGCTTTCATGTGGATATTGAGGCTTGCCATATATTATATTTAAGGCTCCCGGTTTAATGGTGTTTACTTTTTCAACATTTCCATCTGTATTTATCCACATTTATTTTTTGCTGTGTAGAAAAAAAAGTCACAACTAGTATTTTCCAAATATATTAAAATAAAAAACTAAAGTGTCTTTAATGCAATGCTTGCAGAGCTTGGCTCATGTAAATCAAGCCACTAATCAGTTTCACCTTAAAAAAAGGGGCCTGCTTTTGTGGCTGACTAGAGAAGCATCTCTGCAGCCATTTAAAGGTTTTGAAAAGGAAATAAATTAACTTTTGAGGTCTCCCTGTTGCGTTACTTTCCACAAACATCGCACTAAAAGGTGTGCTTGACAGCTGGAGCGCTAAGCAAGAGACCTTCATTTCCGCTTTTTCAATTTTTTTACTGATAAATACTGAAAGGAAACAGAGTGATTTCCATCTATATTTAATGTGTAAAAATCAGTAAGAGCAGAACACTGGGAGCCTCCATTGTTGATGTTTATGTTTGCATACTTATATCGTGGCGGAAGCCCGTGGGCATCAGTTATATAATAATCATATTATTATATATTTTCTGTTGCGCCATTTTAGCTCCTTAGGGAGCATGTTGGTGACATATCACGAGCAATGAGACAGTGAGTGTACAAAGAAGGAGATTTGGATACATAGATTTATTTTTAGATGTTTCCTAAAGATGAATAAATTATTTTAAATGTTTCACTTTCAGGGGAACATTTTTCCAAAAGGGCTTGCCTGAGCAGAGCTGCCCCATTTGGAAAGTCAAAAGGAATGAGAAGGAAAGAGGATGCCAGACGCAGATAAAACAACACGAGGAGGCTTCTAAAGTGGAAAACTTGTCTGAGAAAGGGGGGACCAGAAGTGTGGAGGGCCATCTGCATGAAACAGACCAATTTAAAAGTGACTTGTCTCTACGCCTTCAGCCAGTGAAGGTAGAGAAGGGGCTGGGTTGCATAAACCCAATGAGGAAGCTTCAGGAGGATCTTGTTGCAGAGTTTTGTACTCATGGTGTTTTAATAGTGTGAAAGGATAGGCATCAAAATGCAGCATTGCAAGAGTCAATTCTTGAACTAATATAGGCATTCATGAAGGAGACATGATGTGAAAAGGAGAAGGAAGTAGGACATGTGCCCTTCTAGAGAGTCAGGCTGTGCGAAGCAAGACTGAGCAACTTAGCTACACACTTGTTTACCATTGAGCGGAGTTGGGCCTTAGAAGCTTAGAACAGCCATGCTCTGTGCGGTGTGCACAACATTATCTCTTGAAGGTGTCTTCAATGTACATACATCCTGGTTCATCCATTTGCTGACTCTGGCCATGCCACAGGAGCCTTCTATGGCTATTACATTGTTTTTTCTTCAATATATGTATAGAAGGCCATTATTTAAGAGTGAAGGAGTTTGCCCAAATGCTAAAGATAGAGATTAAAGAGACACAGTGATAGTGCTGATCATGGTGGCACTTCAGGGGTGGTGAGAAAAGTCTATGATTCAGAACGGGTCAGGGTTATTGTGTGGTTTTATTTGTAAAAGAGGCATTTCGGACAACCAAGGGTAGGTTTGTGATGTGCGACAAAGGGACTTGGGGCTCTGCTGACCAGGGTGTTCCACCTGCTCAGTGATGCAATTATAATCCCCAGAGCGGCGCCAGGCCTTTGTGTGAGAGAACCATAGTGTACTTCTCTCTAAATACCCTTCTCACCATATTCCACTAGACCTTAACAAGAGACAGGTAACACTCAAAATATAAAAAAAACAGGGTTTCACCTCCTACGTCAGTTGTATGGAGAACTGAATCGAAACTGCAAACCCGACATGGAAGGTATTATTTCTCCGAAGACCAAAGCGAGTGACCTGAAAACGACTCTGTGGGACCTCTCTCAAGCATAGACCCTGGCCTCACAGAGAAATCACCACCACAATGGGAGATGGAACAGCAAGACACACGCGCATCATACTGGCCAAGTCCGTGGTCATGCAGACACCTGGATGGAGATACTATAGAGGTGGGCAGGCTGCCATCTTGTCAGCATCTGAAAGTGCGGTGTCATACTAAGACCACAGCAGATCACATAGAACCAATGCCATGGAAAACAGTGACACGGCTGGCAAGGGGCTAGAACTCTCTTTGCCTGAACAATTAGATTGTGAAATGTACCCATAAATCTGGGCCTGGACTGGTTAATCAAATCCAACCACAGGTGCATGAACAGGATGGAGAACTCCTCAGAGGGTGGGAGTTCAGTAGGAGTTGTTGCAGCATTCGTAAGGAAGAGATTTGAGAGGAAGTGTTGAGATCCAGAGAGCAACGACAAAGAAGTATTATTGTTATTTTTAGGGTATTTATTGAGCGCTGACCTAGCAACGGAGCGCTTTACAATCATAGGGGGAAGAACACAGTAAGGGAGGCAGAGAAAAAAGGAGCGGGAGCTAACATAGGGGGGTGGACAATTGGCAGCACGGGGGAAAGACAGAGGGGAGCAGCTTGTAGAGTCTTCGGTAAGGTGGGAAGAGCAGGCTGTGTGGGTGTAGGCCTTAAGAGCCATTCCTTGAAGAGGAAGGTTCTGAGCTCTTTCCTGAAGGGTAGAAGTGATGGAGAAAGTCTGATCTTAACTGGGAGGAGGTTCCAGAGTCTTGGAGTGTTGACAGAGAAGGCCTGTCATCTGCTTCTTTCCTTCATGGACTGTCGTAATTCAAGTCTGCATATTTTCTTACATCTGGTGGACCGCAGGCCTACGGAGATGCTGAGTTTCTCAGTGCGGTAGCTTGGGGACTTCAGGATGACAGCCTTGTAGATGATGCAACAGGATTTTAAGATGTTATGGGCTTGCAGTGGGAGCCAGTGCAGTTTGATGAGGGGCAGGTGATGTGGAGTCCTTTAATGAGTCTTGCTGCGGCATTCAGGTCACATTTCAGGGGGGCAGGAAAGCCTTCTAAAAGGGCATTGCCACCATCCAGGTGGGAGAGGACGAACACTTCGACAGTGGATCTGAAGTTGTTGTCTGGGATGAAGGGCTGGATTTCTTCGGCAGGACAGAAAGTTGGTACCCACCCATTTGTGTCTTCCTTGCTATGTGCTGTTTGAACATGAGATGTCTGTTGATGTTGAACCCAACGAACTTTACACAAGGGGCCAGCTAGTGTGAATCCCTCGAGACTCATAGCAGCGAGCCGAGTCTGGATGTGAGGTTATTCAGTGTTGTTGGCCAGCAATAGGAATTTATTTTTATAGGGGTTAAGCTTCATGTAAGCACTGCACATCCAGGACTGGAGAAGTACTATAGCCAGGAGAGAGTTCTACATATCTGATGCCAAGCAAGACTGCACCTGAGAGGTACAGTGCAGGTCCGCGGCTAGAACATTTGTTTCTCCTTTGCTGGAGTGAGCAACCAGAATAGTCACATATTCTGAGCTGGGATGGTGACCAGAGCTTCAGAAAGCTTCAGAAAGCAGTATCCTGTGTGCAAGACCCCACCACTCAGGGGTTAAATATCACTAAGTGTGATTAGTTGTTCTTGTTCTTCAAAGACAGTCTTTGGCCAAAAAACAGCTTGAGCACATCATGGCAGATGGACATTCATGTCTTCCTTAAACAACAAGAGCACCAGGGGACCACTCCGGTGTTGATAGTGCGCTGTACAAATATCCTTTAACATTAACATGCCCATATCAGATATGCGCCACCTCCTCGAAGGTCAGGGCATGAATGTCATGAACACTGAAACATCCCCTTTTCGGTCCCTGGCCACCTGAAATCTTTTATCTCAAGCTCACTGACATGGATTTCAGCAGGAATGTCATTGAACAGTGAGAAGTTACTAGAATTGACTACACTAAATCTTTTAACAGACATATTTTAACGCAGAGTTTTTGCCACACGTGCAAAAGATGCAAAAAATATATAATTCAATCCAAAAAAGGGCGAACTCTTTGTCAATTATAACAGAAACAATAAAGCGTGTTCAATTTTTACTTTGTATTTTGGTGTGCTTTGGTGTGCCTTCCGAAATGTGTAATAATGCCTTTTATTGTTTCAATAAGGTTTTGCCATGTTGTAGCACACATTTTAAGTCGGCCCAGCCTTGACTTGACCCATCGGCCTGTAGAATGACCATACATCATGGAGTGTGGAGTGAACACTCTATTTCCGTCAGTGGCTTTAAAGTTTATGGGCCTCATTATGACATCGGCGGTAGCGGTGCCTTTAATACAGGCAGGGCTGACGCCTGTGTCATTTTTTTTCCAGTGCCCACGAATGGGCAATTACCAGGTCATTACAGCCCTGCCGGACCCAGTAATTGCCCATTTGCATGGGGCCGAATGGGAATAGGGAGGTCGGATGCAACGACACTGTTTACAACGGTGCCGGTGATCCGACATGCTGTGCTCGCGGTAACCGCTCTGCCTGCCAGGCCTGACCTGGCGGGCAGAAAGGCACCCGCGAGCACAACTCATAGTTTTCTGCTCCGGGAACTACGGTACCGGCAAGGTTACCGGTACTGCAGTTCCCAGACCGGCAAACTTATAATGAGGCCCAATGTCTAATTTTTTTTTAAATCCCTGTTGCCAACTTGAATATAAGGTCTGGTCGCGTCTGTTATTAAGTGTGTGCTGTCACGTTCAAGCATCTGCGGTCAGATTACCCTAATAACATGCAACACACACACACGCCCACTGACTATGAAATCCTTTTGCGGGCCGTCACACACTAACATTATAGAATGACTTCAGTGGTCACAAGAGGGGGAGAGCAAATTCCTTTGGAAAATTCCAGTTTAGGGGTCAATACTGCTATGCAGACTTCTCATACAGGACAGATAGCTTGACAAAGGTCGAAGAAGGGGGAGACATGATCAGTTCTTTGCTAGAGAAAATAAACAAGTAAACACCACCGTAGTGGCAGAAATAGCAGCACATCCTTGGCAGTTTGCAACAGCACATGAGATTTAAAGACAATGCAGAACAGTCGCAGTGCGCATGGGTCTGTAAATGGTTGGCAACACATACGTCAATGCCAATAAAGCATCATTGAATTGAAATTGAACCTTGGCATTAGCATGTGTTAAATGATTACACTGATCTGCCGAGGGAGCCCGCCAGGAATAAAGGCATAACAAGGATTTCGCCACACTCTGTGGGAGAGAGTCATGGCAACTGAAGGGAAACACGGAAGTAGATTGTCTGCCCTTTGACAACTGACGCCCAGATCTGGCATTTAAAATATTCCACTTCAAAGCGCATGTCTCTTGCCGTCTAGTTATTTTCCTGTTTTTCTGTTTTTCAGTCTCAGTTTATTCCTCAGGAATGTTAGCTTCTTCCCAAGTGTAGCGCCTACTGTCAGCAGCAATAGCAGCATTAGCAAGCCAGGGCCCTGACCACTGACCACTCAGGCAGCCGTTTAGCTGAGCTCTGCACAGTTACATGGTGCTTCGGCTAAGCCTGCTGCGTGATGTCACTTAATCCAGAAACAGGAGGAGGGCTGGGTTGGCCAGCCTCCCCTTTTGTTTCAGAGTAACGAGCTAACATGCAGCAGGAAGCCCATTAACCGTACTTGGTTAAAGGGCTTCCGCTGTGTGCTGGCTCTTTACTCAGAAACAAAAGGAGAGGCTGGCCAACCCAACCCTACTCCTGTTTCAGAATAAAGAGACATCACACAGCAGGCAGCTCATTGCATTCAATGAGCCATGTGGTTAAAGGGATGCCTGAGAGGGTTGAATCCAAAGGCTGGGGGTTCTAGTTAGGGGCGTGGCCTACGCACTCATATTTAGGCCACGCCCCTGAACGAGAGCCCTCCCTCAGTTTACCAAACCACTTAAAGCACTGTCTCACCCTATACTCTTGCGCCATACCACACAAGCCTTTGTGCAAGGCCGCTTTACATCTTTTCCACGCCTCCGAAAGTACTGACAGCATCCCAGCCTGTTAAATTCAACCCCAGAAAGCCCTGGTTAATTAATATAGTTAAAAAAGTCGTAGGCCTCGCTGCTATTTTTGAAGTGAAATAGGAATTGAGGCCCTGATGAGCTACTTCTCCAGCTCATACATAACATTAACTACCAGAGGAGCACTTTCATGGCCACTCGTATATCCAGCAACACAGAAACATAAATACATCATGCACTGTTTTCCTGAGACCAGAGGCCAGAGTATAAATGCGCAAGAACAGAAATGAGCTACTGGAAGGCCATATTTCACTCTGCACTGTATTATTTCGCCTCTGAAAGTGTCTATGGAATATATAAAAGACAAGGCACATCGGAACTGGCACAAAGTGCAAGCAAAAGAAAAAAGAAATGCGATAATTATTATAAAGTATTGACATAGTCATTATGTATGTATTTGTGAATGAATGAGATTTCTAAAGCGTCAGCCTAGTTGGCAAGCCAGATACTGATGTACTTAGAGGATGCCGCCGGGGGTTAGCGGTAGGATGTGAGCATAGCAGAAGTAGTTTGAATGGGTAGAGGGAGTAGGAGATGGGTAGCTGCTAAGATGGGAGACTAGGACTGAGTGAGCAGATCAGTGATTTCTAAAGTGCCAGCCGAGTTGGCAAGCCAGATACTGATGTACTTAGAGGATGCCGCCGGGGGTTAGCGGTAGGATGTGAGCATAGCAGAAGTAGTTTGAATGGGTAGAGGGAGTAGGAGATGGGTAGCTGCTAAGATGGAAGACTAGGACTGAGTGAGCAGATCAGTGATTTCTAAAGTGCCAGCCGAGTTGGGAAGCAACATACTGATGTACATAGAGCAGTGGTCTTGGCCAGGGCCCTCCCTGAGCAAAATGTGGGCAGGACGGGCGCTCCCATAAATAAGTCCAAATGGCTATGAACTATTGTGCGCGGTTGCCGCGCCCTGCTCCCAATATAGTCCCTGCGCTCCACCACCTGCTCCCATCACAGTCTCTGGGTTCCATCATCCCACTCCTTGCCCACTCCCTGGGCTCACCCCACCACAGTCCATGGGCTCTCCATACCCTGCTCCCACCAAAGTCCCTGGGCTCTCCCCACCCTGCTCCCACCACTATCCTGTGGCTTCCCCACCCCGCTCCCAGCACAGTCCCAGGGCTCCCCTTCTGCCCCGCTCCTCCTACCCCGCACCCTGTATAGTCGAAGGTCCCCCACACTCTCCAAAATC
Source organism: Ambystoma mexicanum (assembly GCF_040938575.1). Classification (NCBI taxonomy): domain Eukaryota; kingdom Metazoa; phylum Chordata; class Amphibia; order Caudata; family Ambystomatidae; genus Ambystoma; species Ambystoma mexicanum. The sequence continues at coordinate 286,012,237 of NC_090928.1, forward strand.
AACCCCAAGGCTCCCACACCCGCTCCAAAAACAATCCCATGGCACTCCACCTGCTCCAAAAACAACCCCAGGGCTCCCCCACCCTCTCCAAAAACAACCCCAGGGCTCCCCCTCCCTCTCCAAAAACTACCCAAGAGCTACCCCGCCTACTCCAAAACAATCACAGAGCCCCTCACCTGCTCCAAAAACAACACGAGAGCTCCCCTACCTGCTCCAAAAACAACCCCAGGGCTTCCCCACCCACTCAAAAGGTAATTCCAGGCCCCCCCACCTGCTCCAAAAACAACCCCAGCGCTCCCCATTCACTCCAAAAGCATCCCCAAGCCCCCCACCCGCTCCAAAAATAAGCCCAGTGCCCCCCAACCACTCCAAAAACAACCCTAGTGCTCCCCCACTGGCTCCAAAAGCAAACCAAATGCCCCTGCACCCACTCCAAAAACAACCCCAAAGCTCCTTTCCTTATCTTGTATAATCCCGCTCCCATTTCGGTCCTGTGACTGGATTCAAACACCCTGGAAGCACGCTATCTGGAAAGGGACAGAGAGTGCATTTCCAAGGTGGCTATTGCCTGGGTCAGCCACTCCCACTGAACCTAAGCCTGGCCCCTTCACACTGAGCATGTGCGCCGGGGGCCATGTTAGGATGGGACATACACAAACGTGCATGTCCCATCCCATGCAAGCCTTTTCTTTCCTCCCTTTTAAAATAAAAGAAAGAAAGAATATATTTGTGTTTTTTGAGCTAATTGCAGGCTAGGATCCCGCACCCCCATCCAGAAATCAGGCTGCGCGCCCCCACGGCTGTGGCGGTGCATGCCCCACAGTTTGAAGACCTCTGACATAGAGGATCCAGGCAGGGTTTAAAGGTAGGCTGTGATCATAGCAGAAGTTGTTGGAATGGGTAGAGGAACTATGGGAAGGGAAGCTCCCAAGATGGAGGAGTGGGTCCGAGTAAGCAGATCAGTGATTTCTAAAGTGCCAGCCTAGTTGGAAAGCAACATGTTCATGTAAATAGAGAATGCACCCAGGGGTTGCAGGGAGGGTGTGAGTGGAGCAGAAGCAGTGGACTAGGTAGAGGAAATACGGGATTGGAAGCTCCCAAGATGGAGGAGTAGGATTGAGGGAGGAGATCCGCGATTTACAAAATCTAATTTGAAGAGTAGGGTTTTCTGGTACTTTCTGAGGTATATGATTGAGGTGGTCGCTCTTCCCTGAATTGGAAACCTGTCTCAGACACAGGGTTTGTACCAGGAGAAGGCCGGATTCTTAGTTTTTCTTCATTTAAGTTCTTTGTTTCTAGCCTGGCAAAGTCCAGGTTTCTGGTGGTACATTGGGCTCCGAAGATGGTGAGTTTCTTAGCGAGGCAGAGTGGTGTTTTGGTTGTGACTGCTTTGTAGGTGATTCGGGAAGTCTTGAACATTATGAGTGCTTGAAGAAGTAGCCATTGCAGCTCCTTGTGGATGGGGGTCATGTGTTCACGTTTTCTTAGCCCTGTGATGAGGCATGTTACAGCATGATCGACACATTTCAAAGGGTGCAAGGTGGTCTCTGGGACATCTGCATCTGGGTGCCACCTCCATCCAGGTGGAGGATCACCAGGGCATGAACAAATGTTCAGAAACTCAGGGTGGGGTTGAAAGCTTTATCTTGCAGAGGATTGTGGGCACAATCGTTTGGCATGCTCATACGTGTATTGTATTGTACCTTGGCAGGCAAGCATAGAGTAAATACTTGAGTGTTGCATATGCAAACATTATTTTGAAAACGCCATGAAAGTAGGTGCTTGCTGAAACATAACGTTGGTAACAGGCAATGTAAAAATCCATCCAGTGTGGTGTGTGGAAGTCTTTTTACTATTTCTATTGCTTGGAACATTTACAGTAATTGCTTGGCATCGAGAGAATATTTAAGTGATTATGTGATTTTCTTGCTGATTTTTAAACGGACAAAACACAGTCTTAAAATGCACAGTAAAACCACCATACCGACTTATTCAGGTGCTACATACTCAGTAAAGTATTGGGTATTATGTTTTTGCAGACATTAGACCTGTTATGTTATACTTTTAAATGTTTACTTTGCGCCAAATCCCGGACATAGAGACAATAGTTCTAAACACCATTGTAAGCAGAAGTGTTTTAACTAAAAACTTGTATGCGTGTTTTACCATGCCAGCATCTGCCAGAGTGCAGTTGGGTGCTATTTGGAGAGGTGCAGGCACCCATGAACAACCAAGCTAATTTCACATCACTCCACTAATATCACCCAGTCTTTTTACTATGTCTATTACTAATGATGTGTGTCTGCTTGCACTAACGCACTAACCTGTAGATATTCGTTATACTTTGAAGTAACTACTGGGTTAGTAGAGCCTAAATAATTTCTGCATTGATGGCTCCATATGTAAAGTGCAAAACACAACTGAAAATACTATAAAAAGTGGCTTTGTCTTATGGCTAAACATCAAACCAAATTCATTGGTCACGAAGCATATTCCAGCAACTGCCTTAAATATCAGGGAATATAAATGAATACAAATTCTACTGACAGCCCGGAGTAAAGCAGAGTGCCTGCCTTTTTTTAAAATGTTGCTGCAGTTGGATCCGGCCTCCGCGGCTCGGCGCGCGGGGAGACCGGATGACTAGTGGTACCAGGCCGCGCGGCCTCTGTGTCGCAGCTCCAGCTGGAGCAAAGAAACCACGCAGCACACCATGCGTAGGTTGGCCCGGACTGCCTCCCGTGCTCGGGGCGGGGCTTTTATTAGAACGCCTTGTGTCACCGCATAGCGGGACGCAGGGCCGATGCAACATTCTTCCTTTATTTCAAACAAGATGAACGATAAACACAAATACTATGAACTTCAATTCAAAACAAATATTCAACTGTTCATATCCAAGGGCCCTTCTTGCTCACAGTCCACAGGGGGCTGACTACCACACATAGTCTTTGAGCCTGGCGGGTGGTCTCGTGGCAGTTCTCAAACTATATCGCCCTCCTCGGGGGCTGACCCCCGATGTCCCATTGGGTGGCTCACCTTCTCTGTCCGGCTCCCCAGGTCCTGCTCGCTCCACTGCTCCCACGTCCTGTCACCCACTGCTGCCTCATCCTCGAGGGGCGCGGGCTCTTCTTCATTGGACTGAGATTCTTCACCTTCCTGGTGGCCCTCAGTCCACAGATTGGGTGGCGCCGCCTTGAACCATGACGCATTTCTTGTCACCTGGCGGCGTCCTCTCGTTACCGTCACCATGGTCCCTTGCCTGCCACTGACGGTCCATGGGAGCTCGTCGTTTCTGGTGTCCAGTTTTGACTTTGTTGGGTTTCGCAGCATGACCAGTTGGTCACCCACTCGGTGGTCGGACAGTCTCGCCCTCCTCTTGACACTCATGTGTGCGTTGGCGCTCGTTCTCCTCCTTTCCGTGCGCTCCTCATCAACTTCGTCCGGGGTCCTGCTGGGGTGATGTGGCATCGAGGATTTTATAACTCTGCCAAACCTGAGGTCAGCTGGCGGGACGCCCGTCGTGCTGTGAGGGGTGACCCGGTAGTTCCACAGAAAACGGTATAGGTCAATCTTCCACGGGCTGGCGTTCACCTTTGCCACTCTTAGTACTTTGTTTAGGGTCCTCATGAAACGTTCTACATCGCCGTTCGCCTGGGGCCACCTCGGCATAATGTGATGGTACTTTACGTTCAGTTTGTGCAAATACTGTTTGAATTCCTCCCCTGTGAAGGGGGGACCATTGTCGCTCTTGATGGTGGTGGGTAAGCCATGTGTTGCAAACATTTTCTCCATGGCAGGGATGACCACCTCCGCTGCTGTGGATTCCAATATTTCAACCTCGGGGTACCAGGAGTGGTCGTCAATGGCCACCAGGAGGTAGAGGCCTTCCCGTAGTGTGCAGAAATCGATGCTGATGGCCTCCCACCGGCCACGACCACATTCCGCTGACTGTATGGGTTCGGGTTCAGGCGGGGCCCCGGTTATTTGGCAGGGTAGGCATGTACTTATCAGCTTTTCAACCTTTATTCTATCTTGTATGCTCGGTGGGATGACAATCCGATTACCCATAAGCAGCAGTCCACTCTCTGTGATCGACAGGTCTTGTCTAACGGTGAACATCCCGGAGAGAAAAACCTTCGCTTCCACTGTCCTGTTGTGGGTATTTTTCATGAATGTCTTCCAGTCGCCTGAGATGATGGCGTCCTTCACTAGGTCGCAGCATGGGTCTTTGTGGGTCTCAGACTCGATGTCCTTGATGCTGACAGCCTTTGGCCTCATGGCTCGCACCACCTGGCATATGTGCTCCTCGGTCTCTTCGGCCACTTGGACTTCTTGTGAGGTTGCCGCTCGAGGTGCCTTGAGAGGAAGTCTGCCGGGTTTCCACTTCCCGGCTGGTAGGCCAGCTCAAAATTGTACTGCTGGAGGTGCAGCAACCATTTAGTGATCCTTGCCGGTGGGTGTGACGACGTACCCATGAAGATGCGCAATAGGGGTTTGTGATCTGTGATCGCCGTGAATCTCCGTCCATAGAGGTATAGATGAAAATGACGACACCCCCATATCACGGCAATGGCCTCCTTCTCGATATGAGAGTACTGCTGTTCTGTCATCGTGAGAGCTCTTGATGCGTATGCGTTGGGCCTCTTCTCCCCCTCCTTGGTGACCTGCATAAGGATGGCCCCTCTCCCTACAGGGCTCGCATCCACAAACAGTTCCGTCGGGAGCTCGGTGTCATAGTACGCCATTTTCGTGTCGACAGACATGGACTCCTTAATGCTTTCGAGGACCTCCTGGCACTCCTGCCCCCATTCCCATTTGGCGTTTAGTTTGGTCAGTTCGCGTAGGGGCTCCGAGAGAGTTGCTAGATTTCGGATGAACCTACCGCAGTAGGTGGCCATGCCCAGGAAGCTGCGCACTTCAGTGGGTGTCATTGGCGGGCTTGCCACTTGAATGTCTGCAACCTTCTGGGGGTCAGGGGAGATGCCTGTACTGCTGAATTTGTACCCAAAAAATGTGATTTCAGATTTGAGAAACTCGCACTTTTCCTTATGTATGGTTAATCCAGCATCTTCTAGCCTGCCCAGTAGGGTCTGGAGCCTCTTGAGATGTTCTTCCCTGTCAGGAGCGTGAATCGGGATATCGTCGCTGACGTTGAGGACACCAGGTATGTCCCGGATGACTTCTTGGTTGGTTTGTTGGAAAACTTCAGCCGCTGACGATATCCCAAAACTCAGGCGTTTGTACCTCCACAGCCCCAGATGTGTTGAGAAGGTCGTGATGTAGCGAGAGTCTCTGTGAAGTTTTAACTGGCGGTACCCCGCCTTCAGATCAACTTTGGAGAACACTCGCGACCCTGTAAGGTCGGCCACGATTTCGTCGAGCGTGGGTGTGATGTGGCGCTCCCTCTTGATGGCGGTGTTCGGGAGACGCATGTCTATGCAAATCCGGACTTTGCCGGGCTGTTTGGGCTTTCTTGTTACTACCATCGAGGAGACCCATGGTGTAGGCCCAGTCACCTCCTCTATTATGCCGGCTTCTTCCAACGCTTTGAGTTCTTTCTCCACTTGTTCTCGCATGTGGAACGGTGTTCTCCTGTGTCTCACTGCTTTCGGCTGTACCGATTCATCAATGTCAAGTCTGATGGTCTTCCCTTTTAGACACCCTATCCCCTTTTGCAGTTTGGGGTAGTGCTTTAAAATGTTCTCGACTTCTTGCACTTCATCGACTTGGCAGAACTTGACCAAACCCAGATCCTCCGCCGCGTCCCCACTCAAAAGGCATTCGATCCCTGCCTTCACGACGTAGATTTTTGACCATAGCCTGTTTGTGCCGTGAACTAGAGTGGTGTGGAATCTGCCAAAGACTGGTAGGGGCTTCCTGCTGCTGTACGCAAACAGCAGTGTGTCCGTGTCCTTCAGATCCGGTTGTGGTTGTAACGTCTGGAACATGCTTGTGGGCATGACGTTAACGGAGGCTCCCGTGTCGATGGTCATCCATACTTGCTGATTTTGAATGGTGACCAAACATTTGCGCCTTCAGAGGTTCTTTCTCTGTGGTGTCTGCCCTTGATCCAACGCCGACACTAGGTAGACCTTCCTCGCTTTTCTCCCTTGTTCCTTACCCGCATCATGTTGTGTGCCTGAGACATCATCGCCCTCTTCCTCGGTCGAAGAGTTGGCCGCTTCGACTCGCCTTGCGCTGACCTGCTTCTTCTTTTTGGTCCCGATCTTTTCTTGAGGGTTTTGTGAGGGCTGTGCCATGGTGCCCACTGACCGGCATACCTTCGCATAGTGGTCCTCCCTACCACATACCCTGCATGTTGTTCCTTGCGCGGGGCAGTTTCGCCGTCCATTTCGCAGTCCACCGCACCATCCACACTCTGTGGGACCCGGGACACGTGGTTGCCACCTGTTTTGAGCGTAGCTGCCACCAGCCTCGTCTCTCGTGAATTGTCTGTTAGTGACATGGGACATAGCTGTGGTGAGGGCGGGTTGAAGTTTGTGTAGCGTTGCCCCCATGTTGGCAGCCCTGGTGTGTGCCAGTTCTCTTTGTTGACCCAATTCGAGAATCCGTTGGAGGGAGATGCCTTTCTCACCAGGTACCATCCGTCTCAGTTTTTCCGATTGGATACCATTGATGAGTTGACTCCAGATTTCTTTTTCGACGTTTGTGAATTCACAGGACATGGCTAACTTCCTCAGCCATGTGTGGTATGCGTCCAGTGTTTCTTCTTCTGCCTGAATGGTGGTGCAGAATATGAAGGTCTCATAGTCTGGGTTTAATTGGGGGAGGAGGTGCGCCGTCAGGGCATCTTTTGCGCTTTGGTATGCGTCCTGGCCATCATCAACGTTTAGAGAGTTGAAAATGCGTAGTACCTCATCTCCCACGTTTAGCAGCAGGTGCGACCTCATCTTTCTGGCCGTTGTTATGTCCTTGCATTCCATCGCCATTTCGAATTTCTGGATCCATAGCTGCCACCTGGGGCTGACGGATGACGGGTCTGTGAAGGGGTCGAAGGGCTGGATCAATCCCGAGGAACTTCTTTGCGGGCGAGGCTGTGGTGATGACATCGACAGGTTTGCCGCCAATCTTGATGGTGTGCCGGGTCTGGGGGTGGATGTCCCGGTCGCCATGCTGTGGTTAGCTTGCCTTCCCCTCGGTGCAGGTCCCTGGGTGATCCCTTCGATCGTTCACATGGGCAGCAGTAGCGAGATCCAGCACTCACAACGTGTACTTGTGCCGACCTAGGCAATGTGGATCAGCCTTGGGCCTCCTCCGACGTTCCTGGAGCTTCTGACCCCTGGGAGGCAGATGGAGAGTCCTGGCGCCTCCACGTCTTGGTGAGCCGCCCTTGTAAGTTGTGCCAGGTTGATGCAGGTGAGGGACGTTTACCCCTGCTGAAGAAGAGAACATTATTTATTTATTTATTTTTTGTGGGTGGGGGTTCACGTGCGTTTTCCCCCACCAGGTGTCCAAAAATTGAATTGCAACGGCCGTGAGCCATCTGGAGGCTGTCGAGCGCCGAGCGCTTGTGTCTGACGTAGTTCACCTCGTCGCCATTGTTGGATCCGGCCTCCGCGGCTCGGCGCTCGCGGGGAGACCGGATGACTAGTGATACCAGGCTGCACGGCCTCCGTGTCATAGCTCCAGCTGGAGCGAAGAAACCACGCAGCACACCATGCGTAGGTTGGCCCGGAACTGCCTCCCGTGCTCGGGGGTGGGGCTTTTATTAGAACGCCCTGCGTCACCGCGTAGCGGGACGCAGGGCGGATGCAACAGCTGCCACTACTCTTTCTCTTCCATCTGGCCCACACATTCAAGCATGCATGATTTGACATACACATGTACCTCACTCAATCACATACATAACTTCACACATGTTTGCAATAACCTCAAAACTGCGGGTAAATGACGACCACCCCATGGGTAAAAACATATGTGTTGTGTTTTTACGTGTTGTTCGCTTATTGTCTAAGCTGCACGGACACTACTTCATAATAAAAGGAGGAGTAGATATGGCATGAAGCAAATCAACCATCTTGAAAGATCTCCTGATCCTGAAGAATTTCCCTTTGAGTCCTGCTGGGTAATAAAAGTTTAAGAAGCACCTGCAGGGATTCTGAAGTTTGTAAAGGCTAGCAAGATAACTGAGGGGGAGCTGGCTCATGAGCAGCCGGCAAGGGTGGACTGTGAACCCAAAGAGGCCCGGGAAATAATGTTGAAAGTGGCCCCATATTACACATTTTCAGCAAGCCCAACCCTTTTCCTATGAGAACATTTGGAAGTGTCACACAAAGGAGGCACAGAGTGCAGAGTCCTACCAGGAAATCTCCACAGTTCCTTATAGGCCAGTCCACACCTGGCACGTAGCAGGTTACAGGATTTGAATCGTTCATGGCAAGAATGACGTAGGCTTTAATCCTCCGAAGGCCAATAAAATGAGAAACAATTGAGTAAGATACGAATTAGGATAAGCTACAAATGACAATGGTGTGATGTCAGCAACAGGCACTGAACCAGCTGAGCTGTACTGTTGGTTTAGGATTACTGCAGAATGCATGTTTTATGGTGGTTGCTTAAGGATTGAATGATCTCTTGGCAAGGCTTATGGAAGCAGACCCTCAGAGCAGTACATGTGTTAAGGGAAACATCTGGGATTTAAAATGAAAGTAATTAGGGCCTAATTGTAAGTCAAAATCATGAATCATGATGAGAGAGAAATATGTGAGAATACTTTGCCACATTAAAGCTGGCATCAGAGATATGTTGCCTAATTATAAGCCAATGAAAGGTTATAGGCACATTTTGTGTAACCCAACCTATTTATTTCCTGTCGAAGGGAGATCCCCAAGAGGAATATTTCTCCCTAGCTCCATTATCCACCAACAGGCCCTCAGAACAGCAAAGAACCAAAATATGTCTACACCGGCCTGGTCTACTCCAAAATACCCTGAATTGCTCCACCTGTCTTTGATTCCCCCAAATTTTCTGAATCTTCTGAAAGCCCCACATCCAAACCAAATCCGGTCAGATAGGACACGGGACGTCATTTCACCAAAATGCCAGGGGTGGCGGAAGTGACATAACATGACCCTTGACCTCTGATGACATCACAGGAAATGAGGTCACTTGACCCCATTCCAAAGTGACATCACGAGAAGCAATCGAACATGACCGTTTAATCCTTGACAAAACGGGAAGTGGCATCACATAGCATTGTTTCTAAGTACACTATGAAAAATATGGTTACAATAACAATGTAACGTGATATAGATTTCATACAAGAATGGATCAATGGATCACCATATGCATTGGCAGAAAGAAACATGCTATAAATGCAACTTGCGAAAAGCAAAATACATAGTCCGAAATGGATGCTTATTTTACTTTAAATGCTTTTGGAGGATTTTGTCTGTATTGTGGATTTGAGGTGTTTAAGAACAAATCAGCGACTCACCCCTTGAAGTGTGCCTGAAATAAACCTTTAATGAGTCTAGCAATTATTGTATAGAATTCCAAAAGACAAATGATTTGTTCTACCTATTCTTTCTTATTTAGGGTCACTTGTAGAACCCCTTGTTTTTTTGAGAAGCATGAACAAGAATACCAGCCACTCTATAAACAAAGAGGCACATGACATTGGCTGCGGTCTGGGAGCTTCAATTTGTAAAGGATTTTTAAATGTTTTTTTTTTAGGGCTAGCAAGGGAGACCACAGGGTAGCAAGGGAGACCTCAGGTGTCGCAAGGGAGACCCATGGCAACCCCTAAATGACGTCTCTGATAGCACAGCGAGTAGAGCGCGCTAGCTTTGACATCTGTGCAGAGCCTGCTGATGCAGGTTCGAATCCTGGCAGGGCCAAACTCAGCCTTTCGTCCTTCTGAGGTCGATAAATGAGCACCACACACCGTGGGTAATAATAGGCAGTGCTCAGATGCCTGAGGGTTCGTAGCACAATATAAATGTGAATTAGTGTTATTATTATCCCCCTTCTCTCTCCACAGCCCCTGATTAACCCACAACGCATTTTTCTCCGTTCAGGCACTAACTCTCCCGCAGCCCCCCCTGCCTTACCATACATCCAGCCTCCATCCACAGCCGCAGGTGATCTCAGCCACTGCATCTCTCTACAGCCACCACTCTTCCCCAAAGAGCCAGTCTCCTCCACAGTTGCAGAATCTCTTCTATGCCACCTCGTCTTTCCACAGCCAACTCCCGTTCCCCCACAGCCTCCAACCACGCTACTCAGCCACTGCATCTCTTAACAGCGACTTCCCCTCGTGACAAATAAAAGAGACATCTCTTTAGACCACTAACAGTGTCCCTCGTGGTTTAATACAACTGTGACTTTCTAGCAAGCATAGCACACATTCTGTAACCGGAGGATGCCATAATGTGAACATCTCTCAGGTTACAGAAGGAGGGGGATACATGAATTGTTTTCATTCCCGCCACAAATAAATACGAGAATTTGCTTTATTGGGACCTTCACATTTGCTTCTGATCACATGTGTAATATGAAGGTACATACCTGCATAAAATATGCCTAAAAGCAGGAGACCGTATCACCCAGTATTGTTTTTGTGTGTCTTCAGTTTGGAAAAAACGGGGCAACACCTACAGGAGCTTTCTAGGCTCACATGGTTTTGGATTGTCTTGTAGCCTTTCACTTAAGATGGGGGAAAGAAGGCGACACGTATACTTCTTTTAGCAAATTTGTGTAAGGCATTATATATTTGTCAGATTCGTCTGTTAACTATTTCTGAACTTTTCGAATATTCTCTATTTAAAAGCGTGTTCCTGAAAGACAAACACTAACGCACGTTCCTAACAACTAGACCTGGAATTAAATGTGGTTACGTCCCTTGTAGACTGGTCTCAGATGCCAGCTTTACTACTCAACAACAGTGTGATCCTGGGTAAATTATTCTCTCTCTTTCTCCAACCCCCGCCCCTCTCTCTCCGTCTCTCTCTCTCTCTCTCTCTGTCTCCCTGTCTCTCTTCCTCTGCCTTATACACCAGAATTAGAATCTATAAGGTATTTTAAAAAGCCAAAGAGGCCCAAAATAGAGCACAGACGCAAGACCCCGCACACACTCAGTTTTGGGTAACACAGTTGTGCGAGTGGAAAGCCCAATCTGGCAACACTGAGTGCATCTGCTTGACAAGAAGATAAAGAATCCCCAGACAGGTGCTTGTTTGACGGGTGTCCCAGGGGACAGGGACAGAGCATCACATAGCTACCTCTACGGATGCGCAGTGAGTGCGCGTGAAGTATGGCGATGCAGTTCGACCGGGCCAGCTCCTGCCCGGATAAACCATCTCCTCCTCTTCCTCCTAATCCACGCCTATGCATTTGGCATAAGTGGCTCAATCCACCAATGGACCAATACTAAACATGAATAATGGAAGGGATGCCTTGAAAGCTGATGAGGAACAGGATGGAAATGTTTAGAAACTGACATACACATACTCTCTCTCTCTCTCTCTCTCTCTCTCTCTCTCTCTCTCCTTGTCTCTCTCTCTCTCTCTTTCTCTCTCTCTCTCTCTCTCTCTTTCTCTCTCTCTCTCTCTCTCTCTCTCTCTCTCTCTTTCTCCCCCTCTCTCTCTCACCCTTCTCTCTCTCTCTCTCTTTCTCCCCCTCTCTCTCTCTCCCCCCACCTCTCTCTCTCACCCCTTCTCTCTCCTTCATTCTCTCATCAATGCGAGTGCCATCATTCTCAAGTTGCCATCTTTTAGAGAGACTACCTCACCTTGGAAACCATGTCACATTGCCAGCAGTATTTCATCTCCCTCCCAAAACGTGTCGATTTCTATTAACTTCAATCTGGGATCATGCCCAGCGAAGGTTTATTGCCACCTCCACCCCCACAAAGTGTACCTTTCCACTGACTTCAATCGGACGACACTTTGAAGAACCATCACCCCACGAGCACTCTGTTCAGCACCATTGAAATCCCTTTCCTAGCAAACCATCATCAACGTCAGTGTCCTCTCCATCGACTACAAAGGGAGCAACCTGCGAGCCAACATTCATGCCTTCTCTTATTTATTTATTTTATTTATTTGCACTTTTAAAGCGCTCACACAGCCCGCAGGCATCGAGGCGCTGTTACAGGAATTGTTTTTTTTTCTTTTGTTTTTTTCTAAATGCTTCATCTCCATTGACTTCATTGGGAGGACCCTCCAAAAACATCTGACGTCCACCTCCGTGGAGACAAGGCAGGCCAAGCAGCCAGTCTCTGCTGACACACATTAATTACTGAACAAGTGTACTGTACTTACCTATCCAAGCTCCCAACTCTGGCAACTAGATAGAGGAGACTTCCAACAGCCAGGCTGCCTAGCACAAGAAGCTTCTGTCTCAGCAACGCCTGCTGTTTGAATAGCATGGCCCTCCATCAATCTTCAGGACGCCTTCAGTCTGCGGGGACAAGAGCACATGCGCACTCGTCAACACATGCCAATGGACAGACTGGAGATTTACAATACATGTTCAGCTGTGCAAAGCTCACCCGACTTTATAGAAAAGTAAATCATCAACAGCCTCAGAATACAAATCAGTTAATGCGACCTGCAATGGAACAGCACCATACATCCTGTAACGTCAACAATAGCCCAGCTTGTGTAACTTTGTCTCCTCAATTCCTCAAACAGACTTTGTAATGGCCTGAGAGAACAGTGACACGGCCGAGGGACACAACATTGGCATTCTGGACACAAAACATGAGCTTTATTTATTTATTTGCATTTTTAAAACGCTCACACAGCCCGGGGGCATCAAGACACTGTTACAGGATTGTTTTTTGTTGTTGTTGTCTTAGTTGCATATTTATAATGCGCTTAAATACCCAGAGGTGTCTAAGCGCGGACCCGGGAATCAAACCTGTGTTGCTTCGTGTCGTCTTGCTTCCAAGGTGAGCACATTGCCTCTGAGCTATCCTCCCGGCATGGCATGCCTTTTTTTGGCATGCCGTTGTCTCAGCTTAGACACAAGATGCCTGCACGTGTTCTCTGGATCTAGAAATAACAACCTGTACAAGAAGAGCACCCACACCCCGCTCTCAAGTGCCCACCTTTGTCTGAGTATTAACTCACCATAATGAAAAGTACTTCTCACTAGCGTACTGGCGGCAAAGGCAATGGGAGTAGCTTGTTGCCCTGTCCCCCACAACCAGGGCTCCACAGTGCCGAAACCCTGGAAATGTTAGGGTTGTCTGTCACTCTTTACCAGGGCCCTGAGGCCCAGGGCCCAGAGGACCCAGAGACTTGAGAATCATGACCTGCAAAGTTTTCACGCGTGTCGTATCTTTGTTTTTAGCAGCGCCCTACTTATGGGCAGGAGTTACATTTAATGGCCGCAGCCACTTGCTTCCCGTTTTGGGCTTTTGCTGAAAGTAACTGCTCTTCAAAGCTGTCATGAGCGGGAAGAAAATGTAGAAGAAAGAAAGGCACCTTAACAACAGCTTTGCAAATACTGATGAAAAACCTTTTTTTATTTTTTTATTTGTGATACAGTTTATTCAACTTTACATAATATACAAAGAAAAAAGAAGCACTTACAATCCTCATACATTGCCACCACAAAGTAATGGGGCTGTTACCATAAAATCATAAAAATTGCCTTTTCTCCAGAGTAAGGTTAAATAAATGGTGCAACCATGATTATTGCCGCTCATAATTTCGCACCAAAGAGTTTCTCCGATATATCGCACACCATCCCATCTGCTCTCCTCACTTCCGTCCGAAGATTAGAGTGACAGTCACATAGCCGATGTCGGACCGTTTCAAGTGCATTTGTCCCACATAAAGGACAGACCCTATTGGCCCACGACGACCAATGCCAGGTACCCTGGATTTCCCCAGTTTTGGCCGTGTTAAATTTGACTTGAAAGTAGTCCCAGACTAAATAATTGCCAACACATTGCTCAACATAGGTGGGTAGTTCCCTTCTAAGGGATATATACCTCACAAATTCTATGGCAGTGTTTTTTGTGTGCAGGTTGATCATGGCCTGCTCAAGGTCATGCTTTGCTAGTATACCCTTCATAGTTTTTTTTAAATAAGGCAAAGGCATGGTTAGTACAAGTTCTGGTGCCCAGTTTAACCACTTCTTGGCCAGTAGCAAATTCTTCCCACTTTGCTGGTTTTCATCAGAAATTTACGTGTGGAAAAGGCGTCGGCCGTCATTGCCAAAAGGAAGTCTGTCAGAGCGTTGAATAGTTTCCACCAAGTTGTTGAACAACACATCATTACCCTGGAAACTATGGGAGAGATTGTTAAATTCTAGGAGGATCATCTCAATCGCTGTGCGCCTAAGGAGCCGCAGTAAACTTTTTAGCAGTGATCTTTCCTTTTTGCTAAGCACTTCCAGCATGGACGGCGCCCAGATTTCAGCGTAATACAGTACCAGCGAGTTGATCTTCGACTGGTACAGCTGTATCAGAGAACCAATCGAGTACCCCCTCCCTTATGCGCAAAAGAACAAAGGGCCCCTAGTGTGGCGTTACTTTTAAGACTGCTAGTTTGTTCTACGTGGCTTGAAGGCCTCCTTGTGTCAGATCTAAAATGACCAGGTTGTCTGCATATCCCAACCAGTGCATCGGAACAGATCCTAGCTTGGGAGAGATAGCGGACGCACGTATTTCTCAATGCCTCACCCAGATCAGACAGATACAGGTTGAAGCACATGGTGGCCAAAGGGCATCCCTTTTTCAGGCCCTTAGACGGGGGTATCCATGCCATTGTGCTGTATTTTGTTAGCAGCACCTTTCTTAGGCATGAGAGTTTAGACATTTGGCAGAGTGATGGGACATTTCCAAATGTAAGAACCCTTGTTCCCCACTAGATACTTACCAAATCGGTCTCTGCTACCAAGAAAATGAAAGTGAGTAACACAGTAAAGCTCCTTACCATTCACGTATATCTATGTTGTCTACTACCTACACATGCCAATAAAGTGCCTGCTTTTATGTGGATAGTCCAATGTTCTTAACTTCATTCATAATATCAAGTTTGATATTTGTGGCAAACAGTCTCTATACCCAGGCAACCTTACTTAAGGATATGAAAATAAAACCACAATTATAGTCTTTCAGCTTAACGTGTTTCTATGGATTTACATGTTGGCAGGTTGCTTTACTATGTGATTTCAGTTGCCCCTCGCGCCACTTAACTCGCTTGTCGCTGCCCACCACTGCCCTCCCTGCCACCCGGTACAGCTGTACCCCTCCTCTGTGCCCCTCTGCATCCTACCCCTGCTGTATATCTGTTCTGTTGTTACCTCTGAAAAGCGCTCCGTTATGCAGCTGTAATGTTGTACACCTCAGTCAAGTGCTCCGTTATGCATCTGTACTGTTGCATACCTCTGTAAAGCGCTCCATTGCTTCTCGAAGCTAGGTCCACGCTCAACAAATACAATAATAACAATAATAATAACAAAAGGTTGCTTTGTTGCAATGTAGAAATTTATTTATATCAATGCAAAACATTATTTTGCCTGCTGGTGTGCTTAATTATGCCATATTATCGAGTGTTAGGCTAAGTGATGCAATGACAGTCAACATTATGCCATGGCACAAATTCAGGGCCCATAGTTTTGATTGATTACCCGGCATCTCCCTTCTGACTGCCCATTGGCACCTCAAAGATACTCAAAATGTTGTATCACGCAATCTTGCATGGAATTATGGTAAAATGCAGAAATACATGGACCAAGAACCAAAAATGGACATAGCCACCATTTGAAGCATTAGTCTACCCCCAGCCGCAAGCCCCAGGGTTTGGTGGTGTTGTATCCCTGGCAGAAGACATGGCAAATAATGCATGGGTAGCCCTTTCCTCTGGAAATTCTCAGCTCTCCATAAGTGTTACAGATGAATGTGATGCGCACATGTTGTGTACATACTGCACACCTTTGTCAAATGGTGACTACAAATAGATGGGTTTATCACAAAGGTGTTTTGGAGGTGTCTAAGTCTTGAACTTATTAAGACGTATCTGACAGTTTCAGGAGAGCTCAGGTTTTCAAATGTCAGGTATGAAATAAATGATTAACCATTCCTTGCGTTAAGGCTCATAACATTGAAAAAGGGTATGTTTACAAAATGTTTACATGCATATTTGTATGAATGTTCCTTTGTAAACATACGTGTATGTGTGTGAGTGCCCTGGGGCAAATGCATAGTTTGCGGGCACTGAGAGCGACAAGATTCAGAAGTGGGGTCAGCATATGTATATATTGAGATAGAATGCAGGATTTCATTTGTGCTTTAGCAGCATGAAAGGTGGGCGGTGTGAGCATATGTTGTTAAGACAGGCCTGTTCTGTGGCCAACAGCATCATGAACATGAGTTTTACAGGGGCAATTCTGGCATATTGTGAAGACCTGCCTCATTACTTTATTTGGACATAAAAAGCATGAAAAATGGGGACGGACCACAGGATATGGTTTGGGCAGAACCTGCTTGCAAGTGGGGCAATGCTGGCATATATTGTTAAAAAGGCCTCCTGTTTTTTTATTTGGGGACAGCCAACATCAATAACAGTTACAACATGTTCCTATGTGCTGTTGGTGACCTTTCATCTATTGGAGTGTTTTGTGTGTGCCCAGCAGAGTGTAAGTTCTACATTGTTGCCAAATATTTCAGAAATTGTTGCTGTGAAATGCACAAATTCAATACATTATGAAAAAGAATTATAATGAGAAACACAAGCTAAAACCTTACTGCTTTTACCAGGATCTTGTCCTTGACCCTCTGATATAGGGAGGCCAAGATCCCATGGCACCATGTATGAGTTGGCTATAAGTACCACTATTTCATCGCCAGGAGGTTCAACCGGGCACCCTTCCCACCATTTCATGAATGCAGCCCCTGCCACAGACATTTTTGATAAATTAGTGATCATTCTTATGTCCTCAAAATGCGCTTTGTTTTTATGCAAAGCAGCCAGCATCCAATATTCAGGGCACTCACAACCTATCTCCGTCCCACCCACTCCACTGACAATCAACTTCCCCCCACCAGAAAACCCCTCCCTGAGCAAGAAGGGGGAGGGGGATGGAGTTCCAATAGTAAACATTGTCAATTTTCAGTACTGGAATCAATCCCATTCCCATTTGTTACTGGTAGACCCAAAGACCTAACCAGTCACAAGGAGAGCTGGAGGGGTGGGGAGGGCAAAAGATGTTGTGGCAGAGCACCAAGAAATGGAGCTTCATTTTATCATCCCATATTTACACGTATTTCACCAAACCTCTACAAGGCACAGCATACACATCATGTATTCATTAGTTGTTCTTGCTGTCGCCCTCCACACTCGCTCTCTCTTCTTCCTTCCTTCCTTCCTTCCTTCCTTCCTTCCTTCCTTCCTTCCTTCCTTCCTTCCTTCCTTCCTTCCTTCCTTCCTTCCTTCCTTCCTTCCTTCCTTCCTTCCTTCCTTCCTTCCTTCCTTCCTTCCTTCCTTCCTTCCTTCCTTCCTTCCTTCCTTCCTTCCTTCCTTCCTTCCTTCCTTCCTTCCTTCCTTCCTTCCTTCCTTCCTTCCTTCCTTCCTTCCTTCCTTCCTTCCTTCCTTCCTTCCTTCCTTCCTTCCTTCCTTCCCAGGAAGAGGTGAGTGATCACGAGGAAGCAGAGGAGGAAAACAGACTGAATACATGGCACAATGTTCAGGTGCTGCCGCTTTAAAGATAACGCGAGTCTCACGATGAAAGTGCAATAAGTTGCCGAACAAGCTGTCAAACTTTATTTTAAAAAAAGATACGAAAATCACCGGATTCAGCAACACCTTTTCTGATTTACGGATTCATTTCACACTGCATACTTTCCAAATGCATTTATTTCATAAATAATCAGCAGCATAATTAAAATTCCTGTTCCAAGCCCTAAGCCAGACAGAAGGGCGCCGGCGCTCAGACATGACGCAGTGACACTGTGGGTGGGTGGCAGTGACAGCTGTCACTGACAGCTCTATTGCTTTAAATCCCTGACACATGCTACACGAAGGCAGATGTTTTGGGCACGGTTGGCCCCTGGGTGGCCAGGGGCCCCAGCCCGTCGACCATGTACCTTCACAGGCCCCTCCCTGGGTCTCTGTGCCATCCTTCTGGGCGTGCAGATCTTTCTGTGTGCTGGCGGTGGTAGCCACGCAGCACCACGAGACATGGCATCGGCTCCCTTATCTTGACACCTGGCTCCAGGGGTGTTGCTAGGCCTGAAAAACTTCTGTGGCTAAGCTCATGTCGGGACTTTCGCGACTCGGGGCGCGCTAGTCTTTTGGTTCTCACCACTGAAATTCTATCCGGGCTACAGCCAGGGCTATAGCCCCCTCAGTCCCCACTGCCACCTCAGCCCCCTCCCCCAATGAACGCCTCTGCCTGGCTCTTAAACACTCAGGTGATAGCAAAGCTCATTACACTCAGGCTGGGCACAGAAAATATCGGGCTAGTCCCCCATTTATTTTGTCTCCCACGCTTCTACCCCTTCTGCGCTCCCATCCTCTGCGCATATACGAGCCACTTCTTAGCGGATATCGTGGCCTGAATAAAATAGAAGAGTTATGCCAACCCTTTCTCCCATCTGGAGATCTTTAAAGATAGTTCTCCAAACCTAAGGACCCTCTGGGAAGTCAGGGGCCTTGGTGCGCCACCCTGCGTGTGTGTGTTTGTGTGCTTTTGAGTAGGGAAAGGGGAGTGGGTAAGTATGTGTTTGTGCGACTGTCTTTGTGGGAGGGGAGGGGGAATGTGTTGGGCAGGGAAGGGCCTGTGGGGGATTTAAAGGAGTGGGTTCCGGGATAATCCCCCAATTTTATAGCAATCCCATCAGGTTGGGAAAGGGTTGGGCCGTGATCACCTCCCAGAGGAGGAGAGGGTATTCAAACTGTCATGTTTCGGCATTCTCAAGGGCACACAAAATTGGCCTAATGAAAGCGGTCTTTTTTGTGTTCGCCCTTTAAAATGCGGAAACATCACATAGGCCCTCATTACGACCTTGGCGGTAATCGCAGTGCTAAATGCACCTTGGAGCACGGCGGAAAGCTGCCGATACCGCCATGGGGGTTGGCGGATTTTCCGCCCCATTCCGACCTTGGCGGGGCGGTAAATCCCCAATCCCCATTTTACCCTTCCCCATTCCCATTTTTGCCCCATAGGGTATAATGGGAGTGGGGAAGGCGTTAATTACGCCACCGTAAAGTACGGTGGCGTAATTAACAACAAGGTCCCGTAGCGCCATGGATTACTCCGCCCGGAAAAACCAGGCGGAGAAAGGCTCCATGGCGCTACGGGAACTCGTAGTAGGGCGGACGGGTCCGCCACGAATACCGCTGGCGTAAACCCACTCCGCCAGGGTCGTAATGAGGGCCATAGAACCGTATCAGTGTGACACATTGCACTGAGCCCCAAAGACGGTCAAGGTATCACCCCCTCTTCATCAACATAAAAGGGTTAAAAAAACAGCTAGTCTGTTACCCTTTAATCCTACTTAAACATACAAAATACCAGCACCTTTAAATATATTGAGTTGCACATATGAATAAAGTCTCATTTACATCTGTTGGATTTAATACATTAGGGGCCTGATTTACACAGCCGTTTTTCAATGGGAAACCCCCACTGAAGAACTCGCTGTAAATCCGTCCATAAATGTTTTACACTTATCTTGTGTTGATGTCCCTGTTTAGTTGGCAACAGTAATATGAGTAGACTTATATGCGGGTACCCATCGGGAGGAGTGCAATAGGTCACAGCGATACACTATCCCGCTGAACTGTATCTTATAAAGCAGGCGCCTGTGACTGCACTTGAAGCACTTTCCCGCGCTCCCTTTACAAGTGAATGAGCACCCGTGAAGTCACTCATGAAGCAGTGCTAGCACAGCGCTTTGAGTAACTCCACCATTTTGTGAGAGGAACATCTGTGAAGTCCCTCATGAGGCGGTGCTTGCATAGTGCTTTGAGGAAAAATATCACTTCCTGACAGGAGTAACAGTGAAGACACTCATGAAGCAATCTGGTGTAGCACTTTGAGGAGCAACACGGCTTTTTGACTTGAGTACCCGTGATGGTTCTCATAAAGTGCCACTTGACTTGAAAAGCGCTTTGTGGCACTGCATGATTTATGACAGGAGCAGTTGAGAGGGGGCTCAGGAAGCGGTTCTTGTATAGTGCTTTGTGAAACAACACACCTTAACGCAGTGGTCTTCCAACTTTTTTGGCCTGGGCCCCCCTCAGCAAAATATGGGCAGGCCGGGACACCCCAAAAATGTAGATGGACATTATTCCAAATGGCTATGAACTATCGTGCGCTGTCGCCACACCCGGCTCCAAGTATAGTCTCTGGGCTCCCCCACCTGCTCCCATCACAGTCTCGGGACTCCCTCCTCCACTCTACTGTGTATATTCCTCCTAGTCTGCCCCTCCACCCAAATCTGTCTTAGTCTGTGTCTCATTCCAATTCTATACTAGTCTCTCTCCCTCCTAGATTTTCTCTCCCTCCTACTCTGTCCTATTTTGTATCTCCCTTCTAGTCTGCTTCTCCCTCCAAACCTGTCCTGGTCTGTCTTTCGCTCCTGTTTTGTGTCTCCCTCTCCTTCTGTACTAATTTGTCTCTCTCTTGTGTTTTGTGACTTCCTCTTATTCTGTCTCTTATTCCTAGTCTGTATATTCCTCTTTAGTTTCTCCCTCTTATTCTGTCTCTCCTTCCTATTCTGCCTGTGCCTCTTTTTTTGTGTCTCCCTCCTATCGTGTCCTAATCCGTCCCTGGCATTCAGTCTCTCCCCAACTCTGTGTCTCTCCTGCTATACTTATTCTGTTTCTCCTTCCTGTTTGATGCCTCCCTCTTATTCTACCCTAGTTAGTACCTCCCTACGTGTCTGTCTCTTGCTTGCATAGTCTGTCTCTGTCTTCCTCCTAGTCTGTCCCCCTCTATGCTGTCCCTCCCTGTCATCCTGTCCCTCTCTGCTATCATGTCTCACTGTCCTATGCTGTCCCTCCCTCTCCTTTACCAAGTATAATAATGCGTTCTTCTGAAGGATGAGGCTACGTCAGCTGATTCGTGAGCTATCCATTTTTCAGTCTTACGTCTTTTGAAGCACTTTTTTCAATCCTGTTCTTTCCTTTCTACACCTAAATTGTGTCCCTCCATCCTGTTATCATGCAGCCTTTTTTCCCTCCTGTTCTGCCTTTTTCCTCTGGCTCCCATTCTTCCTCTCCCGGTCCTGTTAACTGTCCATCTTGTTTCTTCCTTTGTCCCCCGCACCCGCTCTAACCTGCTCCCCATTCTGTGCCTTTCTCCCTCTCTTCCAACCACATGTCCTTCAGCTGTGGCTATATGTCCTCATGTCCCTGTCCCTAGTGGCAGACATCCATGGCACGGAGAGAGGGCAGAGGTGACATTGTATTCCTTTCATCCATGCCAACAGAAAAATAAACACAGCATGGAAGTTCTTTCATGCTGTGTTTATTATGCAAAAGTTGCACCTCATGCTGAGGCCACTGAGCAGCTAATTGTTATTCAAGCTGTGAGACTAGCGCCCCCCCAGGTATGGCGCCACGCTCCAATTGGGGGGCATGCGTCACAGTTGGAATGATACTGATCTACACTCTATGTTGAAAAAAATCCAAAAGAATATTATTTTTTTAAATTTCAGACTGTGGGTGCAAGTCCTTCTAGACATGCGGCCACGGCCGCCCAGCGGGTCGCAACCCACAGTATGAATACTGCTGCTTTCACGGCAAGTCCTGAAGGCCACCATTCTCTCAGGGACAGACATACATAATGCTAGGGCCCCGAGCAGGATGAATTGGAGGAGCCAAAGAAGCAGTGCAGTTGGAGCCTGCTGAGAAGCAAGGAGACAACTAAACAGGGGATGGTTTGGGGGCTTTGAAATCCAAACTCTGTAATAGCAAAACACTCTACCTCTGCTAACTCTACATTGTACAGGGGTCTAGACCACTACCCCAAGGTGTTTTTAAAAAACAAAATCTTCCTAGTCATGGCACGCAAAGATTGCATTACTTTCTTTTGCAAATGGGGTGCGGGGGGAGTAATCGAACCCATGTTGCAATGTAGGCTTACTCACCGAAGCCATTGATTTCATAGGAATGTTGATCCGTGTGCTCCTTATAACCTCCCTTTTTTGCTCCGAATACATGTTGTACTGTGTGACCTGTGCCAGTGCCATTACAACTACTGGCCATTTGTGTGCCGAAGAAACTTGATGTCCTGTCGTATCTACTTGACAGATTTCAATGCAACTGAAGTCACGCAGCATGCAGGTTTGGATACCTTATTTGGCCAAACTGAAAATAGCAAGCAGAGATGGAGCAATGCATTAGCTTTCGAAGCCCCAGAGACCTCAACGGCGGTGCCATTGAAGAAAACAGAAGTAATGAGGCTCTGAGGTGTTGAATTAAAATGTGCAAGACATGGGATTTAGTGGAAGAGTATTGAAGCGCACAGCAAATTCCATACATCATGAATCCCACTGTTATAGTCCAAGCAAAAGGCCCCTTTTGCTAGATGAGGATGCAAAGCTAACAGGAATTAAATGCTTGAGCATAGATGCATTAAAAGGAGGGAAAACAAATGTATAGCTAAATGCTTGTCATACCCCTAATTAGAGATCATTTCCGAGTTACGCGCTAGATAAGCCTCACAGCTGGATTCCAAATCATCTATCATGTATGCTGTTGAGCTTGCTTTATAGACTGATGTCTCAGCTCTGTATCAAAGCTGCCTTTGTCTGAACGCCGAGCTCCCATCCTGCGCTGCCTGCACCGCAAACCCAAGCCAATGCAGGATGCACAGGCAAGGACATTGCCCAGCAAAGGCGGCTCACTTTTCATGCATACATTAGGCATGTGTTATCGACCAATGCCTCATGGATAACATCTGTTTGGAACAAATAGGCAACAGAATTTTGCAAATATTTGCAAACACTGCGGGTCCACAGAATTTTCCCATACTATTTGGTCCTGGAAATTTGAGATACATTTTACTTTCCAAGAGGCTTTTCTTCAAATGCCTATTGAAGGAAACATTTGCATTTCTTAAACACCGGAAACTAATTAAATATGATTTGATTTACAAATGTCCAAATCCTCCTTTAGTCATGTCTAAAGTGGCTTCTTCATATGCAAATGTCTCTATTCATATTTATTTATTTATTGTGCATTTGTAAGGCACTTATACAACAATACATTGTGTTTCAAAGTGCCTATTGATTGATTGTGAGGTCCATTAGATGTGGTGGTTCACTCTTCGTAAGTGAGAGGTGTTGCACTTCTACACTCATCCCGCTGATTATTACGTGCCCACTTAGGTACAGTGGTGGACTGGCCTAGAGGAGCTCTGTGTATTTCCTGGGCGGCCTCTTGAACATGGGCCTCTTTTGTGTGGGTCCCCTAGCTTAAAGCTCCTCGTACCCTAGCTCGTACATACACCCTACCCCATTCCTTACATCTCTCCTCATCATCTGCATCCCTGTTTCTTTGTGTTTAACTACTGTTTAATCCCAATATGGTAACACATCTGCTTTCAAATTCACAATTTGGGCCAATTTTCAAAAGGTTGCTGTGGTAGCCCTCCTCCCCCACCCCCAATCCTTACTTAGAGGAGTTATGATTCCTCATATGGTGTGAAATGGGGTAATTCTGAAAAATATTTCCTGGGCCACTTTGGCTTCCCAGTCCACTCCTGTTATGTTATGTTAATAAGACTAGTAAAGCGCAGCATCCACCCAGAGGCACCTTGGCGCTAGGGGAATCATAGGTGACCAACAAAAGGCAGAACCACAATTTTAGAACAGGAGAGCCTTCAGGGCATGACGAAAAGAGAGACGGCTATCATAGACCGGAGGGCAAATGGGAGGGAATACCAAACTTTCGCTTCAGCAACGGAGCACGCACATCTGCCTGTGCAGGAATATTTTATCCAGGGACTTGAATAGTCAGAGAAGATGAAGAGCGGGGTGCTCTGGAGGGGATGCGGGGACAGAATGTAGCATGAAGATATTCAGCTCCCAGTTTGTACCCCTGCTTCTTTATACAGAGCCACAGCAGAAAGCAGGAAATGGGGAGCTGCAGTTGAGAGTGGAACTTTACAGCCAATTTAGG
Source organism: Ambystoma mexicanum (assembly GCF_040938575.1). Lineage (NCBI taxonomy): Eukaryota > Metazoa > Chordata > Amphibia > Caudata > Ambystomatidae > Ambystoma > Ambystoma mexicanum. The sequence continues at coordinate 286,036,344 of NC_090928.1, forward strand.
GCTTTAATGCCCCAGGTGGCTGTGCTTTCCTTCCTTCTCAAGACAGAAGGGGCAGGAGGCTGTAGCTTTGCACTGTTTCCAGCAGAGCCACCCACCATGCTCATCACTGTCACTCAGGCGGTCTCCCATTGTAAGTGACATGGTTTATCCCACAGAAAGGCGTGAGGTGGCAAGACGTGTGGGCCGTTGGCATCCGCAGGATACATTTCAGAAAGTATTTCCTTTGCATCAGAAAGGGACTGGGCCACCACAGCATCAACTGAGGTATTGGTGCAGTGAAGAAATGGCAGAGGGGCACTGTCAATGACAGCTAATGGGCAAGTTGTGGAGATGGCATAGCATATGCCACTGGACTAAGGAGATAGGGTGCCATTTTCCCCAATTCAGTAATTCTATTACGCCAAAGGGCTTATCAAGCTGAATCCAACTGCATCATAATGGCCAATGACGATGATCACTCAAACATTGATTGGCTGTCAGGACTGTAACATGAGGATAGAGTCAGGCATAGTTCTGTTCCATACAAGTGATTTAATCACCATTAAGGAAAGCATTTTGGTAACAGTGAAAGAAGTGTGAATGGAGCGAGGGAAAGACAAACATTCTTACAGAGAGAGCAGTGATGGGGAGAGGGAGCAAGAGAGAGCGGGAGATGGCTAGAGAAAGGGAGGAGGACAAAATGAGAGTGAGTGAGCAAAAAAAGTGAGAGTAAAATGGGAAGTAAGCGATAAAGAGAGAAACACAGAGAGTGCAAGCGCCTAAAGGTCAGGATATTTTGGTAGGAAAAGAAGATGTTGATTAATTGATGCAAAGGAAGCAGCCCCCACAACTTGAAACTTAATTCAAGACAAGCAGGTGCCATCCGAGGCAACATACGAATGAATACACAAAGGACACAATCTGGCATCAGTGCCAATTTAAAAGCATGAACACAGCGCCCCCAGTTCCACAAAAGCCCTGTTTTATGAGGTAACTGCCTCGATAATTTGAAGAAAATAGCTGAAATAAAAATTTGAACAGCGGTACCTCAGCTTGGTGGTTCATTAAAGAGATAGCGGGAAGGTCATGGTGTACTGGTTTGATGGGAGTTGCAGGGTGTGCAGATGCAGGGTGTGGAGAACAAAGAAACCCAATTATAATGTTCAGGGGTTCTCTGCCCTCCATATTGTTTTCCACCTTCCAATTTGTCAGATCTCATTGAGACGCGAAGGCTCAAAGTTATCTAAAAAGTTTTATGATCCAATTAGCACAGAGCTTCCTTGCCAGGAATGTCTCATACAGGCCAACCAATATGAGTACGGTCCGAAACTAAGGGGCCGATTCATGGAACAAACGTGCGCCGAAAATCTACGCGCAAGCAGGCGCAAGGAGGCGCAAGCAGGCGCAAGCGGAAAAAAAGAGGCGCACGCGCACGCGTGCGATACATGGAAGTCCCTGCGCGTGTCTTCCTCGGGATGTGCGCCAAACCCGTGCATGGCGCACACGTCACTGCAACATCCCGAAAGACGTGCGCGACGCGCACAGTGAAAGCGCACAACCTCTGCGCATACACTAGAAAGTGGGCGGAACACAGGGCGTAACGCGCGGAATGGGGAACAACTTGCGAAAACAAGGGCGTAACTGGGGATGTACTGCAGGGAAGCAGAGGGAACGCCCACACGCACCCGAACCACACGTATTCATGGAACCGAATAGGGCAAAGCCACGCACAGTGAAAGACACGCACAAGCCGATACACGTCCGCCACACGAAGGCAGGCGGTAGCGTCCCTGCGCATTACAAAAGTGGCAACATACAGCAATTGTGCGAGCGGGGCACGTGTATTTTGGGGTTGCGCGGGAAGTTACACACGCGATCGGGCCTGGGGGAGCGGGCTACGTGTATTTCAGGGGTTCGCGTGAACTTTCTCACGCGATCGGGCCTGGGGGAGCGGGCTACGTGTATTTCAGGGGTTCGCGTGAACTTTCTCACGCGATCGGGCCTGGGGGAGCGGGCTACGTGTATTTCAGGGGTTCGCGTGAACTTTCTCACGCGATCGGGCCTGGGGGAGCGGGCTACGTGTATTTCAGGGGTTCGCGTGAACTTTCTCACGCGATCTGGCCTGGGGGAGCGGGCTACGTGTATTTCAGGGGTGCGCGTGAACTTCTTCACGCGATCGGGCCTGGGGGAGCGGGCTACGTGTATTTCAGGGGTTCGCGTGAACTTTCTCACGCGATCGGGCCTGGGGGAGCGGGCTACGTGTATTTCAGGGGTTCGCGTGAACTTTCTCACGCGATCGGGCCTGGGGGAGCGGGCTACGTGTATTTCAGGGGTTCGCGTGAACTTTCTCACGCGATCGGGCCTGGGGGAGCGGGCTACGTGTATTTCAGGGGTGCGCGTGAAGTTCCCCATGCGATCGGGCCTGGGGGAGCGGGCTACGCTTATTTCTGGGGAGCGCGGGAAGTGACACACGCGATTGAGCGGGGTACGTGTATCTCGGGGGTGCGCGGGAAGTTACACACACAATTCCATCAGGGTACGTGTATTACAGGTGAGCGCATATCAACAGGGTACGTGTATTACAGGGGTGCGCGGGGAGCAGCACACTTGAATTGCACGTGTGGGTCCTCCCAGGTGTACCCTCTACACCCTCCACGGCCCCTGCAGGTGGCTCACACCACAGGGGCCTACCCAGCACATGTCATGCAGGCACCCCACCCACCATGCCCATGCCCACCAGCCAACCCACATGTCAACTTGCACTACTCCCCCCCACTGCATGTGACCCTGCACCCCCAGCCACCAGGGGCAGCCTCCACCAGGTCCTCACAATCCCCAACACACATGCACGTCAGCGTGTAATACGAGGAAAGGGCCATGCGCGTAAGCGCGCATACGAGGAAAGCCCATGCGCGTAAGCGCGCATGGAAACTGCACGTCCGCGTGTAATACGAGGAAAGAGCCTATGCGCGTAAGTGACGTGACGCGCGCGTGCGTTTCCCTCAGCACGGGTTAAAGGTGAGCGGGCCCAGCAGTTCGCTGTACGTGCCTTCCGTGGAGACCGACGTGTGTTGCTGCTTCCAGTTGTTTCGCGCGCCATCTACTTCACAGCTCTCAAGGACGTATCTCTTCTTTTGGCGGGGGTATTGGCTACGCGTGTTTTTCTGCATCGCGCTAGTCAGACGGTGAGTCGCAAACGCTCCTTTTCCCACTGCGGGTGCCCCTGTGTATTGCACCCATTTTCGATGTCATCGTAGCCTGCGTGTCCCACGCATACGCGTTATTCGTGTTACTGGGTGCCACCGCGTACTGCGGGAGGTCAAATCCACGCACGTAGGCTGCAGGGTTGCGTGCACGGTTTTACTGCAGTTTTGGGGTGCCTGAGCGTTGCGTGACCCGTCACCACATCACCGGGGTCACATACAGCCTTGCAGGTGCAGGGGGGCTGTTAACATCTTGCTTCCCACCCCCTTCACCCCAATTGCCCAGGACAATTGTGGTGTACACCTCCCATTGGCACCACTCCATCTGTGCCAGCACTATTACATCTGTGCCATGGTTGGGAGGCCACCAAAGGTGAGGGGCGCCTCAGCTGGGCGTACTCCTCGTGGCGGGCGTGGTCGGGGACGTGGCCGTGGTGACCAGGGAGTAGGGGGACTCCAGGGTGTCCAGGGCAGCCACAGAGGGGGAAGAGGCAGGGGTGCGCCACTTGAGCACAATGTTGTGCCATGTGTCGGTGCAGCCATGCCACCACCCCCTGTGGTTCCGGGGGATGCAGCTCCTGCATCTGGCACTGGCACCCGTATGACCCAGCAGTCCGTTCCATCGACTGCCACGGGCCCAAGGGTAGCGGTAGCTGCAGGTGCAGCTGTGGACACCGCCACCCAGGCTCAGGGTCTGCCAGCGCAGGCTGCGTTGGCACTTGAAGAGCCCTTGGTAGATCTCCAACAGGCCAGGGGGGAAACCATAGGGGCACGCCGGGCTGCTCAGACCAAGACACGTGTCCCTGGGGCAGTCATGTCATCTGCTGCCCCGAACAGCCGGGTGTTGGCAAGTGCAGGGGCAGATGCACCCAACAGCACCCCGGTTGTGAGTCTGCCAACCAGGACCGTTGCGGTCAATGACCCTGCCACAGCTGATATTGCTGCGCAGGGTCCATTAGTGGGCACCCAGCTGCCACTGACACAAGTCAGGCCTTTGGTCATCCCTCCACCTGCCACTCCCTCGGCTCAATCCACCGAACCCACTGGCCATACTGGTCAGGGCGGCATTAGCCAGCCAGGGTCTGCGCCACAGTCCAAGAGGAGGAAGGTTGCACCTGCAGCACAGGCTGGGACCCCACACACAGCCACGACCTCCTGCACGTCGAGGAAGAAGCCTTTCTGTAAGCAGGAACTGGACTTCCTCGTGGACTACGTGCGGGGACACAGCCGTGACATGCTAGTGGGTGCCAATAGTCATACTACGGCTGCCCAACGTGACACCCACTGGAAGCATGTTGCGGAACATGTCAGTTCATTCGGCCATGAGGTGCGCACAGCGCAGGAGTGCAAAAAGCGCTGGAATGACATCAAGCGCAGCACTAAGGCTAAGCGTGCCTCAAATTACAACTTGACTCTGGTGACTGGCGGTGGGCCTGCACCAGAGGAGGAAGAACTCACTCCGCATGAGGCTCTCGTTGCGGAGTTCATACCACCAGAATTGGTCGAAGGTGTGGGAGAGATGCTGGACTTTGATGCCCAGTCCAGTGAGTGTTAAAGCGTAGTTGTTGAGGACGTGTGTGTTTGACTTGTGGGATGTGTTGTGCACGATTGCTGCTACATGTGACGTGTACATGGTTCTGAGGTGTAAGTAATGCAATGCTACCGTCATGCATGTCTCCTCTGCCTGCATGCGGGACTCCATGTGGGCATGCTCCCTTGCCCCTCCTCCGCCACTCTGCACCCCAGTTCCACCTTTGCACTGGTCTGCTACGTTCTTGCCAATGTGTAGTTTCTTGTTCATGTGTCCTGTGTAGATGCTAACTTCCAGCTTAGAAACTGCCAGACATATGCCGTGTGGTACAGCCTTAGTACTCGATGCAGGGTATCCCACTTGTACTGTGCATGGGTCAGATGTCCCGCAGGGACATGAGTGCCCATTCATGCTCCATGTGCATTGCACACATGCCCCTATGTGTCCTTGACTGGATGAGCACTGTAATATGAGTCCTTGGTTACATACATTGCCTGCCATATTATCGGCCTCCCCATGTCAACTGTGGCTCAGTCCTGCGTTGCACACATGTTTAGGCAATGACAATCTGTGTGGCTCACAGGCCTCAGCCTGTTCAATGGCCAATGACTCTGTCCAACTCTTGTCGTGTCTTCTTCACACGTGGCTGGCCTCCGGATCTTCCATCATGTGTCCTGCCCACTGTCCCAGCATCATTAGCAGTGTTGTAATTTGATTCACATTAAGCTGTTGATGCCAGTCAACACTGCTTGTCAATACACAGGTGTATGGGCAGCCTTTTGATACCATGCTAGGCATCCCTGCTTTGGTACTGGGGTGGAGGGGTGCTTGGCTGCTAGACATGGTACACATTGAATACACAATGCACGTGATGTCTGAATTTGACATTGCACTGCCTTCACATTTCCTGGCACACACCATGGAGTGCTTGTACATGTAGGTAGTGAGTGGCGTACACATTTTCAGCACTGCATAGACCCACTTCCATGCAAACTGCCACCTTTCAACAGGTCTGATCACAGTGGCTATTCTAAGTAGACCCAGCATGCATGCCAGGTCATATGTTGTGTGTCACATGTCTGCCGGATGCCTTTGCTGTCGGTGTGTGTGTGTGTTGTGTGCTTCTGACATGTGTAGTTACCTTTTCCTCTCTATTTTTCAGGTGATGACGCAATGGATGCAGAGGATGGTGTTGTCACGCCAGACACAGGGTTGGTAAGACCACATCAACCCGGCACTAGTGGGGGTCGTGGGGTGGTAGGCCACGAAAACCCCCAAGTGCTGCAGTCCATCCTGTCTCTGGCTGCCTATGAGTCCAGCCTTGATGACGACTCTGACGTCCATGTTGAGTTGGATGACCATCAAGTCCATGTGTCAGGGGTGAGTGATTCTGATGTGGACACTCCTCTGTCTGCGACACCTGCACTGAGGGATCAGACAGTCTTGGTTCCTCCGCCCGTGGTGGATCGGGACGCAGGGTCACCCTCCACACCAGTCACTGATGTGCCTGGGACATCACGTCGACGGGGGCATGTAGTCGTGCAGCCGCAGGCGGTGCCAACACAGCGAGGACCTCTGGTCCTTGGGTCCCGCAGGGGTCAAGCCCGGCAACGCGGTCGTCGCGCGCAACCGCTGTATACTGAGTGGGAGCAAGACATGACTGCCAATTCCGAACGGCAGGGGGCAGCAATGGAGAACATCGCTGACAGCATGGAGCGTGTGGCCCGATCTGTGCTCCCCCCTGCTAGGCAGGTGCTTCTCCAGCAGCAGGCGGCACGGTCCACGGCCCGCTCGCTCAGGCTGGGCATGGCGGCCTCAGACAGAGCACGCCAGGCTGAAATGTCGTCTCTGCGTCAAGCAATTGCTGCTCACGCAGAGGCGCACATGGATGCCCTGAGGGAGGAGTATGCCTCCCTCAGATCCACTCTGGGTGTCCTTATGATGTCCCAGAGGCAGCAGGCAGAGGAGAGGTTTGCACAGCTTGAGCGCACCATCTCGGCTGAGCTACAGGCTTGCCGGGAGGTGCAGCGGTTGTCCAGCCAGGCCTTGCAGGAGGAACTCCGTGTTACACGTGCTACCTTGCAAGAGGAAGCACGTGTATCACGTGAGGTTCTGCATGCAGACCTATGTTACATCGCCACACAGAACCAGGCTCACCTGTCCGGCAGACTTGCTGCCGACGAGGGGCAAGCTGCGGCTAGGTGTGGCCAGGCTACTGTGCCACGTCCTCCTTTCCAGGATGAGCCAGACTCGGACGACCATCTATCTCCCACATAGGTCGTGCTGTGCAGGCGTTGAGCCCATGGAGGTATTTTTTTTTGGCTCGGCATCATTGCATGTGGATGTTGAGCAGCACCCTGTACCTCCCCCCTCCTGGGTGCCTCCCCTCCCCCCCAGGTCGTATGTGGCCATTTTTGATTTTTCGTTTAGTTTAGTTAGTTAAGTTTCTGTTTGATAGTTAGTTTAAATAGGTAATGTAGGTTTTCCATAGTTAGTGTAATTAGTTAATAGTTGAGTTAGTTTAAAATTTGTAGTCTATTGTGCTTTCATGTGACAGTGCGGTGCCTTGTGGTTTTTGAAGGCATCCACTGTCTGTTCCAGCTGGGCCCTTCATGGTTGTCTTGTGTATGTGTTTGCTGCTTGGGTTCCTTGACTCACATATGCCACTCCTGCCTCCCTTATCCATGGGCTCGCAAGGATGGTTCGGTGTTACAGAATTTTACACAAGGGCTTTGGACTGTCATATCTGTGGCATGTCTGGTGCTTTGTGACTTGTGTTGACACCCCTAGTGGGGATGATTTAGGTGTAATTGTCCACTGTTCAGCTTTTGCTAGACGGGGTGTGTCATGATTAATGTGGACATTGATTGCTATGCATTGTGTATTATGTCTCATTTCTTTCCTGTACACGTGCCTGTTGCAATTCATGCTGTAGATAGTGTTCCACACTTTGGAAGTCAAAGACGGACTGATGGTGTGATTTGTGATGTGACTCTCTGACATGGTCAAGTAATGAGATGCCTGATGAGACACACACAGATTACTTTGAAGCATTAATCATGTGTTACATGCCCTTTCTGCAGGGGGATGAGCCTCCAGAGCACCTTTGCCAGCAGACATGTCCCATTGGACGACGGAATTCTGGACCCGTTTGTTGGTGCCCACATGCACATGTGTGCAGGAGCAGAGGCACAGTGATTGCAGACCCACATCCTAGTACTGCTGACATGTTCCAAGGAACTCCAGGCAAGGTGAGCATCACAGGGGGGCCACGACACAGCAAAGCTTGCACCAGGCGAGTTGCACATGCAGGCTTAGTCACAGCACTGAGGGTGAGCTTAGACGAATATTGGTGTTGAAGCACACAATGCAGCTCAGATGTGTTTGTGGACTGATGGCTGCTGATAGTAGGGTTGTCTGGGACACATGCAGGGGCAGTGGCACATACCCTCCGGTACACCAAGGTCCATTGAGCCACTTGTATCAACCATGTAGCCTTCCGAGACATGGAAAGGGGCAGCTCACAGGGACATGCAGCAAGGGACATACTCGGGTGCAGTGCATGTCTTTTCCACGTACTTCATGATAAATGCACTGCCAACTTTGTTTCGGTCATGGTGGTACACAACTTGCTCTGTAGTCATGGCTTGCAATATGGGTCTGTCTGCTTACCCAGGGAACATTGCATGTTGTGTGAATTGTGACACATTGGTGTGCCATTTTCCACGCACCCAGCAGCGGCTGCCTTACTGCATTGACTGTGTATGACCCGTCACAGGGGTGATGTTATATATGGGTACGAAGCATCAACCACAGATTGTCTGTTTGTAGAGTAGTCTGTTGCTATGGGGCATGTTTGGTGTGTTTTTGTGCAATTGGCACGTACAGGTTGTTGACTGTGTCTCTCTTTGCAGCATTGCAGTGCTCCTGTAACCGGACCTGAGAGTGCGCAGGCAGGAGGCCAGCACTCAAAACCAGAGCTAAGTGTCTTGTTGTTTTTCTTACAAACTGCTCTGCATAGGCTTGCTGGGGAGTGTACTGATGCATGGATGTATGTGTTGTTCTATTTGGTATGTTATTTTCTCCCTAATCACCCGTGATCCTATGCAATTTTGAAACCTGTACCCTCTACCCGGTGTTCCTGCTTCCCGTGCCTATCCAAGCAACGTTCCCTGACCCTCTTTCCCCACTGGGGTTGCGGATGCCTGTGTAAGCCCCGAACTTGCAGGCGCCAAAACCCTAGAGGGGGTGGTGGGTTCGTACCACTCCTGAGCCTGGACTACAGAAGGCCATGACAATGATGTCCAAGTCTGTTTGGATTGTGTATGTGTTCATGCAGGTTGTACATTTTCGTGCATTCCCTAGTTTCATGTGTCATTCCACCTCCCCTCTCCTGCCGCTCATTCCAGTCATCCAGTGTGTCAACACCTGTCCCGACTGCATATCCCTGAACCTCCTTCCCCACCAGGGTCTCAGGGGCCTGTGTGAGTTTGACCTTGCAGGCACCCGGGACAAGGTGGGGGTGGTTGTTTCGTGGCACTCCCGCGCCTGTACAGGGGACCTGTGACAGTACACATCCATTCATGGTGCATCATCTGATGTCATGTACCACACATGTCTCACATCCTGTCGTGACATTGTTTTGCTGTGCTACCTTGGTTGTTGCATCATTGTGGTAGTACTTGGACTTTGTGAGGTACTGCTACGTCAAGTCATCTACTGGAGGGTGTTTGGGTTCGTTTTTATGTCTTGGATTTTGTGTTTCGGAAATGAGTGTGTATTCAGGGGGTTCAGGCATCTTTTTACACACAAGGTGGGAGATGATGACGAAGGGTAAAGGTGATCCTGTGGCCAGGTTTGTTTGTTTGTTTGTTTATTTATTTATTGTGCGCACCAGACCCTAGGGTAGCAGGGCGCAAGAGAACAAGGAGGTTTACAGCTTAGTTAACGTTTGCAGGTTACAGATTAGTTAACGTTACAGGTTACAGGCATAGTGGACATTTCGAATCTGCAGGGTAGGGCAAGTGCAAGTGCAGATGAGGCGTAGCTAAACAGTCAAATCTATGGCGATCAAACAGTAAAAGCAGGTTAGTACAAACATTATAAGAAGACGTTACGTATAAAGTGACATACGCTATGTCGCATTCTCAATAAGCCATTTTATGGTGTTCTTTCTAAAGTTATTGAAGGTTTGGTCAGATCTGAGTGCAAGGGGTAGGGAATTCCATAACTGTGCTGCCTTAACTGGGAAGCTGGAACCTCCAATGGTGGCTAGTTTGAATCTGGGCACTAGGAGGCAGTTGGGGCTGGCTGTCCTTGTGAGTCTCGTTGGATTTTTCCTGTTGAAGCGTTCTGAGAGGTATCGGGGAGCTTTGTTGTTTAGGCATTTGTGGATAAGGGACGCAGATTTAAGGTTGATTTTTTCTTGGGTGGAAAGCCATTTGTGTTTTCGTCTTATTTCTGAAATGTGTGCACTTCTGGGGATACTTAGGGCCGCTCTAAGTGCATTGTTTTGGAGCACTTGGATTCTGTGGATGATTTGTTTGGTAGTCCCTATGTAGAGGGCGTTGCAATAATCTAGTTTCGATAAAATGAGGGCTCTAGCTAGAATAAGACAGCTGTCCTCTGAAAGGAATGGTTTCCCAGCTCGTATTAACTTGCATGTATAGGCAGTGGATGATGACAGTGAGTTCACCTGTTTGGTGAAAGATAGTGTCGCATCAAGGTAAAAACCTAGGGTTTTTACTTCTCTGGCGACCTTGATAGTGTTGCCATCGATGATGAAGGCGGAGTAGTTTTGGTTAAGTTTGGAGATACGGGCTGCCGTGCCCAGGATGATGAGCTCTGTTTTGTCATCGTTCAAGCATAGGCCATGGTTGGCCATCCATGCCTGAACGATGCTGTAGACTCTATTCACCAGAGCCAGATCTTCGACGTAATCCCCAGTAAGTGGTAAGAGAATCTGAGTATCATCTGCATAGTTAGTGTAGGTGATACCCAGATTGTCAAGATCGTCAAAGAGTGGCTTGGTGAAGATGTTATAGAGTGTCGGCGAGACGCAGGATCCCTGGGGCACTCCGCAAGTGATTGGGATAGGGTCTGCTGCCGCTGCGGGGGAGAACACCCTCATGGTCCTGTCACTAAGAAATGATTGAATCCAGACTATAGCCTCCTCTGAGAAGTGGGCAGCCGAGTCCAAGTGATTACATAGGACTTTATGGTCCACCAGATCAAAGGCGGCTGAGAGGTCTAGAAGGAGGAGGAGAGCTAGTTTTCCCTCGTCTCTGAGTGAATCTATTTGGGCTTTTAGGTCGATAAGGGCAGTCTCTGTGCCGTGTTGCGGACGGAAACCGGATTGGCGGGTGCCGAGGAGATGGTTCATCTCAAGGAAGTTCTGGATTTGGGTGTATGCTACCTTGTCTAATATTTTTAGTAGGAAGGGAACCGTGGTGATGGGCCTGTAGTTAGTAGGAATGTTGGGGTCCAATGTTTGCTTTTTTAGGAGGGGGAGTACCCAAGATTCCTTTAGATTGCGGGGGATGGTGCCCGTAGTAAAGGAGGCATTGATAAGTTTTGTGATAAAGGGGGCTAAATCCCTAGCCGCATCCTTGATCAGTTGTGCGGGGCATTGGTCGCCTTTGCAATTAGAAGGTTTGAGGGTCAAAATGGTCTTCTCTACCTCAATTACTGAGACCTTGGAGAAACGGAATTGGGTGGATTCTGGGTTGTTGGATGAGGGAATTTTGACTATCAGAGGTTGAGTTGGCAGAGAGGCTTTCTTTAGGGCAATTTTTGTTTGGAGGTTGGATACTTTGTTGGTTAGTGCCAGTTGTATGTCTGTGCACCAAGTTTTGTCTTTGATGGAGTCATCCTGTACTGTGATAGGAGTTTCCAATTCCTTTAGGATGGAGAATAGCTCCTTCATGCTGGAGTTGGATTGGGAGATCCTATTATTATAGGTTTCTTGTTTGGCCAGGATGATGTCTCTTTTGTATTGCGAGGAGATGTTAATTAGGTTAGTTTTATTTTCAACGGTCGGATGTCGGTTCCAAGCTGTTTCGCATTTTCTCTTCTGTAGTCTTAGGTTTTTTAGGTGGGGTGTAAACCATGAGTTCAAATGCTTTTTGGGTTTACTGATCCGAAGTTTAAATGGAGCAATACTGTCAAGAGCAGAGCACATGGCTGCGTTGAATGCATCCACTAGGATGCCTGGGTCAGAGTGGTCAGGTAGGGAATTTAGTTTGGGTAGGATGTGGGGCAGAATATTGTCGGCTGTAATGTTTTTCTTGTTTCTCGTTAAGGTGGGTGTGGCTGGTGGAATTGAGGTTTGGGGGCTCCAAACAACTTGTTCAGTGGGTCATGGTCATTTGTGAGGGAGGGGGGGGTTGTTGTTGATTGTTGCCTTGCCCTGCAGTGTGATGGGAACTCTGACATAGTAATGGTGGTATCCCATGTACATGTTGTGTTCTGCTGATCAATGCCTGTTCATGTGTTGTGTTTTCCTTTCAGGTGCGAGGGGATAGTTGAGGTTTGACATGCTGGGGTGTACACATGGTGGATGTTCACATGTGATGTGTAGGGAACACTGATGGTCACTTGAGTGCACATGCATATGTGGAGTGCATGTCCTTGCAGAACCACACACTTGCACTCTGATGCACTACATGTACTCCCACCCTTGCATATACACATGTACACTGTTTGCCTTCTGGTGCCCACTGTGTCCCGGCAGCACATGTTCTGTGACCGATCATGGATCCAGTACATGCCTGATTTGATGTTTGACGTGGTCTGTCACTTAGATTTGATGCTCAGGGTGTGCATCACACACAATGGCTGTTCACTGTGCTGTGCGCTGAGCAGTGTGATGCAGGAGTAGGACACTGCACACATGAGCTGCAGTGTTGATTTTGCAATGCATGATGTGCATGTAGACAGGCATTCATTGTGATATTACGTCTACGACTGTTGTAATGCATTTTGAAATGACTTATTTTGGGTGGGAGGTTGTTGGTCTGTCATTTCATCTGATTCCGGGTCAGGCAGCAGTGTCCGATGCCACTGTGCATTTAGGACATGGCAATGTGTACCTTATCGTTACTGCATTGGTGTATGGGTATTGCGTGCCATGACATGTTGATGTTTGGGAGGGTTTGTGTGACATGACAGTGATGGCCATGGCCTGGTGTGCAGGTGTGTGTGATGCACACCTTGCATGTCCGTGTCATCCGCTTCTCAGAGCAACTAGCTGGGGGTAGATTTCTCTCCGCAGCAGGGCCCTCCCCCTGGAACAGACTTCCGGCCTGGCTTGAACTTGAGGGGAATCATCTCCAGTTCTGGATGCACCTCATGTCCTTCCTCTTTGCTTCTGCTTACTCTCTGCCTCTCCCTTGTAGAATTCTCCACTGGAACTGCACAGGAGCTGCAACTGGGCCACTCTCACCGACCTCGGTCCCTGGCCCAGCCACTCTCCACTTGCACTGCCTCCCTGGCAACCCCTGCACTGCAGTACTGTCTCTCTATCCCTACAGCCCTCCCTTCCCAGCACTTGACTGCACTCACCTTTGTAGTTGCCACCAGGTGACCTATGTATTATTTTTTCGGGCTACTTCCCCTGTACTGGACTCCCCCCCACCCTTCCCCTTGCACTTTTCCCATTCCCCCTACCCCTGCACTTGCACGATCCCAATGACACCTGGCCTAGTAGTACCGTTCTCTGTGTTCCCTTGTTCCCCCCTCCCTGCCTCATTGCGCCTTGGAATACTTGTGTATGGCCCATATCATGTCATATGTCATATGTGTGCCTTTTGGTCACACAGGATAGCTTGTGTTTAAGTAGCTAGGGATGCAGATGATGTGGCACTTCCATGGCAACTATCTCAGGGTGGTAAGGTTGTGACAGTTGACTGTCTCTTTGTCATCATCGATTGTCACCTGGTATGTGCCAGGCCTGTGTGCACTCCGCAGGGGTGGGAGTTTAGGTGAAAAATGTGGCCACAAGCTGGGTCCGGGCTTCCTCGCCACGTGCCCTGTCCCCTCCCATGGGCAGCGCCTGTGGTTGGGGATGTGGGGGCACCACCATGTCCACCGGGACGCCCTGCCGTGTTGCAACATTGTGCAGGACACATGCTGCCACAATGATCCTGCACACTACTGGTGGTGCATAGAGTAGTTGCCCGCCAGAGCGGTCAAGGGAGCGGAAACGTGACTTGAGCACTCCGAATGTGCGCTCCACTATGCCCCTGGTTGCAATATGGGCGGCGTTGTATCTTACCTGGGGTGGTGTGGTGGGGTTCCGGATTGGCGTCATCATGTGGTTGCTCAGAGGGTAGGCACTGTCCCCTGGGGAGATGATAATAGTTGAGATAATTAGGGTATGGATATTTGTCTGTGTGTGACTTGCATGCATGTGCAAGGGCATTTGTACTGACCTAGGAGCCATGTGTCGCCATGCTGCCCAGCTTCCAGGGCCCGGCTCAGGGCGGACATTCTGTATATGAAACTGTCATGGGTGGAGCCAGGGTAGTTTGCATAGACAGAGGTGATGATTCCCTTTGCATCACATACCACCTGTACATTGATGGAATGCCAGTGCTTGCGGTTTCGGTAGATGTGCTCAATGGCCCTAGGTGGACGTAGGGCCACATGGGTGCAATCTATCTCACCGAGCACTTTGGGGAAGTGTGCCATCCTGAAAAAATCCAGGACAACGGCCTGCCTTTCTGCGGGTGTTCTGGGCATGTATATGTGCCTGCGGACTGAGGGGCGCGCTGTCATGATTGCCAGTACCTGGTGTAGGCAGCGTGACTGCGTGGCCTGTGAGACCCCCCCCACTATGGCAGTGGTCCGCTGAAATGACCCAGTGGCCAGAAAATGCAGGACATTGAGCACCTTCTCCAAGGGGCTCAATACTTGGGAGCAAAGGGTGGGGGATGTGAGGTCATCTTCCCACTCCCTGACCAGGTCTAGGATGATATGGGGTGGAAACCTATACCTGCCATAGACCTGGTCGTCAGGCATCCCAAAAAGGCTTGTCCGTGTTGCGAAAATGCGTGCCCTGGCTATTCTCCTCCTCCTGCGGTGTCCCACGATCAGTGCAGCGACAAATGGGGCATTCATCGTAGCTGTATATACGCGTTTGTTGTTTGCGCGCACTTTTATGCTGTGCGCGGGGACGCTTCCGCCTGCCTTCGTGTGGCAGACGCGTTGACGCCTGTGCACGTCTTTTGCCGTGCGCGTGTTTCCCGTGTTCGGATATGGTCCGAGTGTCATCGCGTGTGATTGGAGGGGAGTGTGCGTACACGCAAGTGGCCTGGGTACGTGTGTTCCGGGGTGCCGGGAACTTTCACACGCGATTGGTGGAAATCCACGTGTGTTCTGTCATCACGTGCAATGAGGGTAACACCTGCGTGCGTCACGTCACTTACGCGCATAGGCCCTTTCCTCGTATTACACGCTGACGTGCATGTGTGTTGGGGATTGTGAGGACCTGGTGGAGGCTGGCCATGGTGACTGGGGGGGTGGGGGTGGTGGGAGACATGGGTGGGGGCCTGGTGGAGGCTGCCCCTGGTGACTGGGGGGGTGGGGGTGGTGGGAGACATGGGTGGGGGCCTGGTGGTGGGTGCCCCTGCACTGCTGGGGGGTGGGGGTGGTGGGGGACATGAGTTGGACATGGGTGGGGGCCTGGTGGCAGGTGCCCCACAGTGCTGGGGGGTGGGGGGGGGGACATGAGTTGGACATGGGTGGGGGCCTGCTGGCAGGTGCCCCACAGTGCTGGGGGGTGGGGGTGGTGGGGGACATGAGTTGGACATGGGTGGGGGCCTGGTGGCAGGTGCCCCACAGTGCTGGGGGGTGGGGGGGGGTGGGGGACATGAGTTGGACATGGGTGGGGGCCTGCTGGCAGGTGCCCCACAGTGCTGGGGGGTGGGGGTGGTGGGGGACATGAGTTGGACATGGGTGGGGGCCTGGTGGCAGGTGCCCCACAGTGCTGGGGGTGGGGGGGGGTGGGGGACATGAGTTGGACATGGGTGGGGGCCTGCTGGCAGGTGCCCCACAGTGCTGGGGGGTGGGGGTGGTGGGGGACATGAGTTGGACATGGGTGGGGGCCTGGTGGCAGGTGCCCCACAGTGCTGGGGGGTGGGGGGGGTGGGGGACATGAGTTGGACATGGGTGGGGGCCTGCTGGCAGGTGCCCCACAGTGCTGGGGGGTGGGGGTGGTGGGGGACATGAGTTGGACATGGGTGGGGGCCTGGTGGCAGGTGCCCCACAGTGCTGGGGGGTGGGGGGGGGTGGGGGACATGAGTTGGACATGGGTGGGGGCCTGCTGGCAGGTGCCCCACAGTGCTGGGGGGTGGGGGTGGTGGGGGACATGAGTTGGACATGGGTGGGGGCCTGGTGGCAGGTGCCCCACAGTGCTGGGGGGTGGGGGGGTGGGGGACATGAGTTGGACATGGGTGGGGGCCTGCTGGCAGGTGCCCCACAGTGCTGGGGGGTGGGGGTGGTGGGGGACATGAGTTGGTGTTCATTAGTTCAAGGAGACATGTGCCTTTGCTGGGGGGCATGCCCATGTTGGGTGGGCTGCCTGCGGGACATGACCAGGGATGCAGGGTAGTCCCCTGTGGTGTGGGCTGCCTGCAGGGGCCGTGGAGGGTGTACAGGGAACACCTGGGAGGACCCACACTGTCAAATCACATGTAGAACTCCCCGGCACCCCTGAAATACACGTACCCTGCTGAAATCGCGTGTAAAACTTCCCGCGCACCCCTGAAATACACGCGCCCAGGCTATTCGCGTGTGGAACTTCCCGCGCACCCCTGAAATACACGTACCCTGCTGAAATCGCGTGTGAAACTTCCCGCGAACCCCTGGAATACACGCGCCCAGGCTATTCGCGTGTGGAAATTCCCGCGAACCCCTGAAATACACGCGCCCAGGCTATTCGCGTGTGGAACTTCCCGCGCACCCCTGAAATACACGCGCCCAGGCTATTCGCGTGTGGAACTTCCCGCGCACCCCTGAAATACACGCGCCCAGGCTATTCGCGTGTGGAACTTCCCGCGCACCCCTGAAATACACGTACCCTGCTGAAATCGCGTGTGAAAGTTCCCGCGAACCCCTGGAATACACGCGCCCAGGCTATTCGCGTGTGGAAATTCCCGCGAACCCCTGAAATACACGCGCCCAGGCTATTCGCGTGTGGAACTTCCCGCGCACCCCTGAAATACACGCGCCCAGGCTATTCGCGTGTGGAACTTCCCGCGCACCCCTGAAATACACGCGCCCAGGCTATTCGCGTGTGGAACTTCCCGCGCACCCCTGAAATACACGCGCCCAGGCTATTCGCGTGTGGAACTTCCCGCGCACCCCTGAAATACACGTACCCTGCTGAAATCGCGTGTGAAACTTCCCGCGAACCCCTGGAATACACGCGCCCAGGCTATTCGCGTGTCGAAATTCCCGCGAACCCCTGAAATACACGCGCCCAGGCTATTCGCGTGTGGAACTTCCCGCGCACCCCTGAAATACACGTACCCTGCTGAAATCGCGTGTGAAACTTCCCGCGAACCCCTGGAATACACGCGCCCAGGCTATTCGCGTGTGGAAATTCCCGCGCACCCCTGAAATACACGCGCCCAGGCTATTCGCGTGTGGAACTTCCCGCGCACCCCTGAAATACACGTACCCTGCTGAAATCGCGTGTGAAACTTCCTGCGAACCCCTGGAATACACGCGCCCCGGCTATTCGCGTGTGGAAATTCCCGCGAACCCCTGAAATACACGCGCCCAGGCTATTCGCGTGTGGAACTTCCCGCGCACCCCTGAAATACACGCGCCCAGGCTATTCGCGTGTGGAACTTCCCGCGCACCCCTGAAATACACGCGCCCAGGCTATTCGCGTGTGGAACTTCCCGCGCACCCCTGAAATACACGCGCCCAGGCTATTCGCGTGTGGAACTTCCTGCGCACCCCTGAAATACACGCGCCCAGGCTATTCGCGTGTGGAACTTTCCGCGCACCCCTGAAATACACGTACCCTGCTGAAATCGCGTGTGAAACTTCCCGCGAACCCCTGTAACACACGTAGCCCGCTTGCCGTGCTGGTACAGGGTTAGCGCAGCCCTTTGCGCTGGATTGGGGATTTTGATGGCTTTTCCCTGCGCGGAAGGCGTTCTTGGGGGCGTAACTGGCGCTGCTGCAAGGTCGCTGCGCCACTGTGCGCCACGGCTGGTTTTGGTGGCTGGAATCCATGAATACGCTGTGCGCGGAAATGTGTTTCGGCGCACGCGGCTGGCGCAGACTACCGCACGCGCACACTGTGCGCCAGCCGCGTGCGCCACTTGTGCGCCGAATTCTATGAATTGGCCCCAAAATGAGGTCATGGTTTGAAGGTGGGGATTTCTTGGGAGGCACGAGTGAACCTACCAGTGAGTGAGCAGGATGTAAAGGGTTCTATAGGGGATTTGTGATGCATAGCCAATGATATTTTTACATTTTGAATTATTGGAACACTTATCAAACATGCAAAAATCACGCTTTGCAGTCTTAAATTGTTTGGCCCCAAATGAGCGTGTGAGATGGTGTCCAGTTTGTGTGCTGTGTGCTCTTTAATGGCTGTCCCAGAAATAAAGGTGTTTCTTTCTGCAGTTGATGTACTCCATTTTTGAGCATTGGTCACACAGTATGCTAACTTTTTCATGGCAGACCACAAGCAGTGGTTTTTACAACAACAATCCCAGAAACCACTAAAATACATGCGCTACATCAATGACATTTTGTTGATTACGACAGAAGCCGGAGAGCCCTTAAACAATTCTATGAATCCCCAAATAGCTTCCACCACTGAAGTAAGTTCACCATGGAATACTCCAAGGTGAGCATACACTTCCTGTGCACCACCATTTCTGTTACAGAGCCTAACTAGACACAGCTGCATACAGGAAACCAACAGACAGGAACAAATACTTTGGCAGCACAGGTTTTATTCCAAGCTCCTTAGATGCTTAGGGAATATTTCTGTATTAGTTCTGCCATATGCATACAAGTAGGTTTAAGCAACTTTAAACCTATTTACCACCCTAGCACAGCATGGAGATTGCAGAAACATGCAGCAACCACTGATAATAGTTTAATCTTCACACATGGGTGCACAGTGTTTTTCTTAGTCAGGTGGGGTATTACAATCAATTCAATCACTAACTTGGCTGTGACTGCAAGGAAGCTGCTTATACACATGGCAATTGGAAAAGCGTGAGTCTGGTTATAACATTGGAAAATGCATACGTACATGTGAAAAGTCTTGAGGCGTAGGGAAGGTGTGCAAAAGCATATCCTTTTCTTTCTCAACCTGTGTGCCATTGAATCGAACATTTTGGAATTTGTCTACAATAGTATTACTACTATTTTATGCTGGGTTCCACTATTTAGACATAACACGTTTAAGTTTGGACCCATTACACACTGCAAAACATTTGCTTGAAATCTAACTTCTGAGCAAGGGAAACTGCCTCTCAGTGTTTGAGCATATGTCGGTTTTAGTTTCCAATTCATAGCACTTCAGATAAAGGAGCCTGGATTACTTTTTTGCTCTGCAGACTATGGAGTTTAAAGTCAGAGAATCCCTTGCCTTTTTCCCATGTAAAAGTGATGTCCACCTGTGTGTGGATTTTCTTGTGTTTCTCATTTGTCTCGTAATTACCATATCATTAAGAGGTCTCTGAGATTTCAAAAGTTTATGTTACTACCATCCTAGCCCAATATTTGTTAGTCCAATAAAAGGTATAAAAACGTGGCTTTTGCTTGATTTTACAACTGGACTAACATGGCACCATACCCTTTCTGGCAGGAAAATGCACTTGAAGTGTGACAATTTAAGACATGCAGTATGTCATAGTTACAGTGTGTTTAGAAACCACACAGAAACCACACCAAACACCCCCACTACTTACCTAATTACGCATACAGCTATTCAGAACAATTCTACAACTCATTTTTGAGCAGCATATTAAAAAACATAACAAATCATCCTACTCACTTTATCTAATGAGTAATTTCAAAAGATACATTTCACAGACATGCCATATTTTAAGAAAGTAGATCAAAACATCGCTATCCCTTACCAAAGGTTGCAAAAAACATACTGAAACATCTGTCAACTGATGACAGCCAATCCGCAGAGTCAAAGCCACCTCCTAAGCCGTGACTCACACATCATCCAGCACAATCATTGTGTAACTAAATTTAACAGACTTAAGTATAATTTAAAAAGACATTTGTCGCTGTTATGCAATGAACACATTACATTGTGTCATTTAAAAAGTTAAACAGCATTACAAATACTCTACAATATTCCACACAATATACCTTATTTTAGATAGCTGAAAGGCACACATTGCACACAAAAAAATGAAAACTACATAACAAAATCACTACAGTAAAACAGGTGTTACAAAAGCAACTACTATAATAAAGGAAAACTAGACAAATGCTGAGTTAATTAAGGTCAGTGCCAAATGAACACACAAAAAATGCAAAACATTCATAATTACACTATATCAACACCAGCGGGCAAATTCCTCCTTCCAGATCCACTTTAAATGCACCTCTAAGTGCTTGCGGAAATGAACAATTCTAAGTCCTGAAGGTTCCAAAGAGCCTGTGTGCTGCACTGAAGGCCTCATACCCCGTGGATGGTTAATTTGGTCAGCATACATAATAATTTCTATGCAAACACACAAACACAAACAAAGCATGCAACCCACAATTAAAACAAAGACCTCCTACGTATGTCTTCCAGCTAAATCAGTATCCACAAGTACTCTTAGCCAGGAGCACACTCATGAACAAATCTGCTATGCATACATATCCAAATCACACACAGACTCATGCCACAAACAGCAGGCACACATACTTTTGTATGAAAAATAATAATCACGATGAGTCCCATAACTACACCCATTACGACGGACGAACAGGGGCACCACTCTATCTACTGTGACTAGCAACCCTTCAACCACCACTATGAATGGAAAAAACATTAAGTACAACAATACTACAAACACATGTGCACCTCTAAATTAAAAACAACCGTAAACCCTCTAACAGATCCACACACTAGACAACTTCTAGAAAAAATCTCACAACATTGACACTTCCACTGAAACAGACACACACAAAGTTTCCCAAGATCCACACACTAGACAACTTCTAGAAAAAATCTCACAACATTCACACGTCCACTTAAACAGACACATCCAAAGTTGCCAAAGATCCTGACGGTGATCCATCCCTCTACAAAGGGTGCACTTCAAAACTGAACATAAATATGTGGAAATGGGTTTCCATTGCAAAAACTGCATCAATAACATTGCTGTGACAAAGACTACATGGAAGACAAGTCACCCCTTCTTGACCTTTCACATAGCAAGAATATGTAACATAGATGGGATATAACACAACTGTAGAAAACTATATACAAAACGAGTCATTGTAACATGTTATGTTATCCAATATTTATACTGCACCCTACCAGGGTGTCACCAGAGCTTAGTTTGTGGAAAGGAAAGAACAGGGTTGGGGGAAGTAATAGGAAAAGGGGAATAAACAATACAAACAATGACATTCAGAGTAGAAAAAAAATGGGATGAAGGGGAAAGGAATTGGCTGTGGTAGTAGGGATGTGATTTCCATAACAGTGATTAGTTATCGGCAAGCATGAGAGAGGGAGATGCGGCTCTGTTTAGGGCAGAACCTTAATGTGATGGCAACATCAAGACTGAGTAGATGTGTGAAGGACGCAAGAGGTGAGAAAGCGGGCCATACTATCATGGAGGCTTTCACAAGATTAGCTTGTAAGGAGAAATCCCATTCTCAGGGGAGAGCATTGGATTTGCCAAGCCAGCTGACAGAAGCGATTCTGCAACTATGACAAAACATACTCCCTATTAAAAAATACATTGACATCCTCTGGAGAATGCTTCATATATCATTATTCAATAAATGTCCATTGTAAAGAAAGAGTTAAACAGTTACACAATATTAAATGTATGTCTCCCCATTGTTGTTGAAAGCAAGCCACACTTCTTGGTGGGAATGTCAAAACAATACATGTCTCAAATGTTGAAGGGGCATCATACATTGAATGAATTAGCTCAACTCAATTTTAATCTTCAAGATTACATTCCACTTATCAAAAGAAGATCTAAAGGAGGTGTTCCAAAAGTAGAAATAAAGTTTACAAAAAGCACTGCACCTAGACAAACAATTAGACACACAGGCACACAGACACTCAGGAAAAGCATACAATGTTATATACCTGTTGAGAAACATCACACCAATTAAAACAATCATATTTCTACACAGAGATCATTATTTCTTCTGTGTATCTACTAGAGAAACAGGCGAGCCTACAACACAAGCTAGCAAACCAAGCAAAACAATATGCTAATGAACAAACAAAAGAGCCTCCATAAAGGCAAAACACACCACAGCCAACCCAAGTCCAATATTCTCATATCAAAACCAAAATATCAACATTACTCTTAAAATGTACATCAAATTACTAATAAAAGGCAAACACTCTATTTTGGTTCAGACATTGAATTCATGTTTTATTCCTTCAAAATAATGCTTCACAACCACAGGTATATTAATTTGTATTTAAGTATACTTCTAGAACAATCCACACACTCACCCAATCATAAAAACGTCTTCAAAATAAAAAGAAAACCTGACGTGTCTTCATTGATTACGTCAATAAACACTATATCAATATACAATCAAAAGTCAACCATCTGTACGGGGGACAACCCACCTACACACACATCATTTGTGAAATCTTCCACAGAGATCAACAAAACAACATACTAAAACAATCAAAATACACACCTTAAATAAAATTTTAAAAAATCCAAACATATCTGTTACCATAACTCCCTTGTAAAATTGACAAAACTCCTTTAAAACAATGAGGAAATTAGTGGGATTTTTGTTTGTAATAATGTCACTATCTATAAAATTAGAAATCTGTGAATCTTGAGAATGCCACATTAAGGTATAACTAAAGATAACATAAAACAAAAAACAAGACTGACAATAAAACATAGCACAATATTAACCCAAAATTATTTGAAGCTTAGCTCACCCTCACAAATAATACACAAATAATAAGTAAAAACGGAAAATCAGCACTTCTGTCTATCTTGCCAACATCCACCTAGACCAAACCAGCAGAGGTAGAAATTGCACAATATAGTCTAAAAACAAGGATTACAATTTAAACTGTGATTTTAATATACACATTAAATAAAATAACATAAAGACATACACCCAAGCATGCACAAAGGATTATCTCACAAAACAACCCCTTACTACCATTTTCATTCTACATTTCACTGAAAATATAATTATACATCATTGGACCTTAACACTGGCACTCACAACATTTATAGACTTAGGGCTTGATTCATGGACATTTTAATGCAGTGAAAAGCGACTTTTCACTGGTGCAAAGTCACTTAGCACTGCAATCAATCAAACACCCTGATTCATAGACTGCACTGCAAAAAGTACTATTTGCACCGTGCCAAATGAGCCTAATTCACAGTGTAACCACCGAAAACTGTTTAATGCTCCATGGATATGGGATATCAGTAACTGAAGAAGAGAACCAAGTGAGATCCGGAATTGCAACACTGGACACTCCCGATAAGATGGAGGCTTTCTTTAACACATGTTTTGGTGCAGTCAAAGCAACCAGCCACTCCTGCCATTACTTCTTTAACCATAACCTTTGGATGGTATGAGCACTTGCATATTCGAGTTGCATGTTCAGCTTTTGTACTGGTCCTTGGTGGCATGCTTGATGCATAATACTTTAACTTTAATCCTGTACTCCACAAGGAGCCAACAAAATGCCACTAGGGTCAATGTTGCACGTTCACACTTTTGTGAGTTCAGTATCAAACCAGCTATCTGGATGCTGTTTTAATTGTGGCCTGTAAATTAGATCTACAGAGTTAGATATACAGAGTACTGTCGACGTTTCGGTCCTACACATATCCCCACTCTCTTTCCAGCTCTACTCACTTATAGAGAGTGCTCATATTTGGTGCTATGTTCTTAGATCACCAGGTTTTTTTTTGCAGAATGTTTTGCTGAATATTTTCAGTCAAAAACCTCATCACATTTGTTATTTTTTATTCTGGGGCCTTGCCCACAAGCCCCCCTTTAGCATTATCTAGTCCCTATTACCCACATGAAAACGTTCAGCAAAAAACTGAAGTTGGAGGACTACGGCACAAAGCACGTTGTGAGACCACAAATAATGATTACTGTTTAATATTGCCTCTCATGAAAAAAAGAACATTATTTCTTTACTGCAACGCCAGAATATTATTTATACAGCCATTTCATAATGTATCACATGTAACCTTTTAGTCACTTTAGAGCCCTGTTTGATAAAAACATGTCAGATCATACACAGAATACCGGGGAATGACCCTACTCATTCGCTACCCTGTGTATCAATGGTCTTTAAGCAGAAGGCAGTCTTTATAGTTCCTGTTTCATGCACTTCCTGATGTGCAGGGCATGGTTGTTGCACTCCACAACTGAACCCTTTGCATTGCTGGCTCCATCTTTCAGGCGCTTGAAAGTTTGATGGTTAATCAAGCGTACTTTGGCAGAGCAGAGGATTATTCTATGAGGCCAGCACATGAGGATGGACAGAGGAAGGGACATGACTGTGGATTGTTGAGGCAGGCTCTTTCCCAGGTAATGAGCTCCAACAGAACCTGGGGGAAAAGAGTCTGATGGTGGAAGTTGGAACAGGGTCTGCATGCAAATGGAGATTCAAACTCTTGGACAGAAGGAGGAACTGAGCATCCTATCTGCGCTCCCTAGACAATGCGCTTATACTACTGGATTGTTTTGTCTGTCTTGAGGGCCTACTATAATTTGCTCATTTTGGAGAGAGAAGTGAGATCAATTGCTTTGAGTCTTAAAGGTTCCATCTGAAGCCGCCCTCGTGCAGAGTCTATCGCCCCAGAGGCCGCCCGCATCACCTCCCATTGAGTCTACTTTCAAACCACCATTTCCAAACCACTCTAAGTAGTCAAATGGATACATTGCAGGCTCAGACTGGCCTAAAGGGCAATAGGGCAATGCCCAAACCAAAAACGCAAAATGCTTGTGTGTGACAGTTTTTTTTGGTCAAAGTGGGCCATTGTTTGCCGAATGTGGGCCAGTTTGATGAGTTACTTCACTGTGAGACAAGTAGCTTTGACCAGTGTTGCTGTATATCTTTAAAATGCACAATTTGCATCACATTTTATAAAACCTCCCCTTTGGGTACTATTCCAACAGTCTGACACAAAAGGAATGAATTGCTATTTGCAACTGTAGGCCACTTATTCATTGGTGTACGAGACAATAGTATGCCCCAAAACGAACCTGGTACCTTGGCCCATAACATTGGGGTGAGTTAGGTGACCATAAACCCTCTTGGGTAGGAAATATATAACAAATGTTTCTAAATCAACTGGTTAGTGAGTCCAGCACTATTCTGAACATATGCTGTGCCAGTGTCCCACAACTGTGTTAAAATCACTTTCAGAAATTGTTGGATTGCGTTTTTCCCAATGCAAAGGATATTGCTGGGTGTTGAAAGGGAATGCTTGGTCAGGGGAGGAGAGAAGGCTTTTTGGCCTCAATGTTCCTGCCTCTCTCCGTTTCCCTCAGTTGTTGCCAGGTCTCTCCCCTTTATCAGAGGAAAGCCACCTAATTACCCCTTTAGTTTTTGAAAGGACGATGGGCTGGCAAGTGCTTCAGGGCTGAGTTTGCACCTTTAATGCTGCACCAGCACCCAGGGTCTGAGGAGGTGCCACAGCATACCGCCACCACCGGGTCGCCACCCACCAAAGGCCAGGAATATCAGCAGAATGTCCACTGCACCTCAGGCTATTGCAGTTACTTAACAACTACCTTTTTAATGGGAATAAAAAATTACGCCCACTCGGATATGCAGAACAAAGGGTCACCACCTTCACGCTTATTAAACTATAATTGAAAATCTTGAGAAATTAACACGTCCCCAGGTTATATAACCTTCTGATGGAAAGGGTTGGAGAGGGAGGGCGATTTCCCACTGCGGCCCTCCCTGAAATGCATAGAAACACACTCTCTCACATGTGGGTATGAATAACCCCCGAAGGCTATAAATGTTTAAAGGAAGTCCTAGTTTTTATAGAGGCGCGGCGTGGGCGCATTAATATTGATGGGGCGAGTGCAGGTCTAAAAGTTGGAGATGTATCGCTCCCTTCATCTTCCGCGGAAGGACGGAAGGCTAAGGCGATGCCTCAGGTTTATGGTGATGGCATAAAATCACACCTTCGACAGGCGGGCTCCCCCGGAAGCTATATCTTCCTCCGGGTAAATTGGATGTTTGTAACTGACAGAGCATCCCGGGCAGAAACGCTTTGCCGGCCAATGGTGCCTCTTGCTTGATACAAAAGGAGTGGTGTTACAGAGCAATGATTCACGTCTCTAAAGCCGAGAATATCCAACCTTTTGCCTGCATGTTACATTGCGTCCCATACTCTTGCATCGTCTCCCTACGGCGACAAAACTTGTCGGTTGTAGAGTACATGCTCTATGCTGTGTACAGGGCTCGGTTTCGAAGCTAACTTTGTGCTTTATGTGCAGAAGTCAGTAAAGAAGCACACTATATGCAGAACTTATTGATGAATTCAATGGCTCACAAACTCAAAAAGGATCTTAATGAACCTTATAACATGATATTTTTTCTATCATAACATAATTTTGTTGTTATTACGTCCTTTCATGGCCGGATGTTTTTTCGCATATTTTTTTACCGCAGAATTTTTAATGAAAAAAACTCATCTCAATTTTTAGGGGGTTAGAAAAATATATATTTGGGGCATGGGTGTTCGGGAATATATAAAAAATGAAAGGGGCTGCGGGTGTTGGGGGGCCAAATTCCAAAATTAAAAAATAAAAATGTAATGAGTTTTTTCGTTAAAAATTCAGCGGTAAAAAACCCAGCTAAAAAACGTCCCACGATGAAATGCCATGGAACCCATTTCTGCATGATTCTTCTACGATCTTCCAGCTTCATTTTGTTTTGAAAGCTGCCCTTCCTTTGGTTGTTTTATTTATACATATATATTATATAGACTACCAAGGTCGAACAATGACTAGGAGAGCAATATAAAAAAGGCAACCAATGGAAAGGCTATTTTCAAAACCAAATTATGCCCCTTGTCAGGCAGTAGTTAAATTGCCTCCTTGCCCCAGTTTATGAGTTGATATTTCTGATCAATGTTTTACTAGCCACCACACTCAAATGTAAGGCAGGTGATTTCATACTTTATATTAGGTGAAAACAATGGCCAGGTAGCACGAACCGCAGAAATACTGCATAGCGTGTGTCCCAGGTTCTTCCATACCACCGTGAATTTTGTTTAACTCCAAGTTTCTAATTATCAGGAATTGTGTGACCACTTAGAAATGATCTCCGCGGCTGCAGCTGTGTTATTTAGAGGGAACATCTAAGAGGGCAGGTTTTCTCCTGGGAGAATCCCCTTTTGGTGCCCTTAATTGCATTCACCGGCACCATCATCTCTACCTTCCACCCGGAAATTATCTGGGGAGTCAGAAGTGTTTTACAGTGGAGTGGAGAGGGCTCCGGTGGCCAATTAATGCCTTCTTGGAGGACTAATATATCGTGTCTCATTAGCCCGGCGGGCCCTGAGGTGTTAATCAGGTCGTTGATGTTGTAATCTCGGAACACAATCCTGCAGGCCGAGCGTTCCAGAGGGGTTGAGTTCACAGTTGCAGGTCATGTCACCATCGAAGATTCCACCTGCTCGCATGTGGATTTCCGACACCGCTTTTTGTAGCGTTGTAAAGATAAGCTATGTTACCATTGAAAATCACTGAAAAATATGTTATTGATGCAATATGAATACGAAATGGCAAAGGTTTTATCGTTGGAAACACCGACTCATATTCAGATGTATATCTGCATATGCTTTTTGCTCTACTGCTTTTGTTCTGTCTTTCTACATGTACACATTTATCTGAAGATAGCAAGATATATCACTTTTTACTAGCATGCCACCTGCATCCTTCCCCAACTGACACTGGTTCAGGAAGGGACTCCAACAGGTAAGGGCATTCTAGGCCATTCCATCCATCTAAACTGCAATGTTTTGACTTTAGCTCCTGAAGTTTATATGTTTAATGGGAAAGCATTAGCGCTAGTGGACTTACCTCATTGCCACTCCCGCATATATAGCAGGGGTCTTGAACATTTGGCTCTCCAGATGTTTTGGACAACACGCCCCATGATTCCGCTACACTTAGTATGTTGACTCAATCTCATGGCAATTGTGTTCAAAACATATGGAGATCCAGAGGTTGCAGAACTTGATCTATAGTGTAGCTAGCTGGGGGTACATAGCAGCTCTCCACTCTGGTGCTACATTCAATAGGGTGTTGAGTTGATAGACCCCTTAGGGCTTCTTCCCCCTGGTTCTATGCCTACTTCTATGTAGAGTTGATAACACCTGCACATAGAGGTTTCGGATTCTTTTCTCGCATGTAGTCCTCAAACCGGGTCTCAATGTGCACATGGGGCGTTTCTTCCAGCTCTCTGCTAGGCTGAGTGCAACGTCTTCTTTTACGAATAGTATGCAAATGTAGGGCTGGTGTACCCTGGGTATTTATTTTTTGTAATTATCTGAAAAACCAGGATGCCAATTTGAATCAGAAATGACTTATGATAACACATTTGCAGATGCAAAGACGCTCCCCGGAAGGGTGCCTGTACAATAGTAGAAATAAGAGAACATTTGGTGAGTCAGTTTCAAGGGGTGTGAGCAGAGAGAGAGGAAGGGCCCAAAAAAAGCTATAGGTGACTTACAATGGTAACATTAAACTAGGGAGCAAGTGCTGCAAATTAGAGAGGAGTACTGTACACATTTGCCAATTTACATTATTATTATGCGGCACTAGAGTCTTAGCCACACAATCCTAACCCAACCAGCCCATGTTCACTATCCAAAATTAAGAGCACACGCTTCTTTCTGGATGTTTCTCTCTCAAGCTCCCAAGTCAACAGTAGAATTGTGTTTCTTCCACGTGTGCAAACGAAGTGGTCACGCTGCCTAACCATCAAAACAAATGAGTTTCAGCCGTGGTTTTTAGTAGCAGGTGTTTGCAGCCAATGGCTCGCCTGATGTTTTAGACTACAACTCACATGATCCCTCATCATTGACTATGTAGGATCGGATACTGGGAAATGTAGTCCAAAACATTTGGAGAGCCAAAGGTTTCAGACCCATGCTTTAGCAGGTCTACTGTAATGCCTGCATGACTCTGGGTCACACATTGTGCACAAAGTATTGTCTGAAATAGAGAGATATACAAAACTGTCATCACAGATTTGCAGTAATAACATTTTCAAGTGTCTTGATGGAATAAATACAAATAAGAAATATTGGACTATACCACAGTGGGCCTCATTACGAGGCTGGCGGCCACGGAATGAACAGTGCCGATAAGGGACCGGCACGTTCATTCCGGGCCAACACATTACGAGTTTGCTCGGGGGTGGCGGTATGCATGTCTGGGACAAACCAGACGTGCATACTGCCACCCGCGAGCAGACAAGGATGCTAACAACGGACCCGTCATTAACAGGTCCGTTGTTAGCATCCTCCCCATTCCCATTGAGCTCTAAGGGGGCTCGAATGGGAATGGGTATGTACCAGGTCCCGAGAAAAGGGAATTACCGGGTCCGCAATAGTCCGAATGGCCCGGTAATTCCCTTTTTTTCTGGACCCGGACTCAGGTTTGGAGGCAGCCATGCTGCTAAGAACGGCATGGCTACCTCCAAACTCGTAATGAGGTCCAGTAACCCCAGTAAGATGTTTTAAATTTTTTTTTTAAATGTCACAATTTCACATTGTCACCCCAAATTTCGAGTCTGGGTTTAATAGTAACTGAATGAGAACTTTATTGGCACTATAGGAAGGAGCGACCTGAGCCACAGGAAAATAGATTCTTCTGGAGTCATTCAGATCCACTGGCCATATGGGGGGATATCCCAGTTGGTTTCTGTATGATATGATATGATATGGTATTTATAACGTGCCTATACTCAAGTGCTTCAAGGTGTGACGAGGCAAGGGAGGGGGAACAGAGGGAAGACAGAGACAACGATCTTACTAGGCCAGGTGACATTGAGATCGCACAAGTGCAAGGGACCGGGAAAGAGAAAAGTGCAGGGGGAAAAGGGGAGGGGGCAGAGCAGTACATAAGATAACAGTAATAAATAAAAAGTGCCGCCAGCTGGTGGCAAGGGTAGGAGCAGACATCAGGTGCCAAGTGCTGGTAGGGGGTTGTAGGGATACAGAAACAGTCCCAGAGTGAAAAGGTTGCCAGGGAGGCAGTGCGGGTGTGCAACTGGCGGGGTGGGGGAGGGAGACCTGGGCCCGAGATCAGAGGGTAGCCAGGTAAACCAATGCAGTTTCAGTTTCAACCAGGAGATCAGTAGGGGAGAGGAGGAGAGAAGGTAGAAGAAAAGAGGAATGTCTTGAGCTGCTTCTGGAACCAGAGATAGTTCTCAAGTTTCAGAGAGGCAGGGATTCTGTACCAGAGGGAGGCCCCAGCATAAGAAAGAGATCTACCATCAACTCATTGCTTGGAGAAGCGACTGACCCTGAGGGAGTTGGAGGCGTATGAGCGAAGAGCTCTAAAAGGAAGATATTTAGGAACAGACAGCGGCCTCTCCATCTCGTTTCCGCTTTCCATCAGAGTTACAATTTCATATCTGTGGTTGGAGTGTGCATCTCTGTAGTACAGCACTTCTCCTTCCCTGGTGTGTTCTTGTTGTTGGGTAAGGAAAGGAGATGTGTTGCATCCTGAATGAATTCATGCCTGAAGGGCAGAGACTGACATCCTGAGTGAATGCATGCCAGAGTGACAGAGTGAGTGATATCACTCAGACATGCATCAATTCAGAAAACAACAAAGTAATGCCAACAAACCATATGACTTAGAGCTTCTAGGCTTAGTCTCCTTTTCCACTAAAAAAGCAAGGATGGTGTGTATATTCCATAAAATACTTTTTAGGGCCAGAGCCAAACTGCAGAGCTATTTGAAGCCTTCCACTAAAGTGTGCAGTGCTTCAATATGTAACAGTATACTTCTAGTCCAGTTCTGCATCAATCCTCCAGCTCGCCTCCGCCTCACCTGCTGACTCCCCTTCACTCCTTGCCCTCATATTCTGCTTTAACTTCCAGGCCTCCTTCCTCAACCCCTCTTCCCTACTATGGCGCTTTTGATTCCTCTTCCAACTCCCTTCTCTGCTACATCACTCAACTACTATTAACGCCTCCTCTGTTCTCCAATACTATCCTCTTCCTTTACCCCCAATATGTGCCACTGTTCCACACACATCTCCTAAATTCTGTCCTTGAGTCATCTGCCAACTCCTGGTACTCCCCTGTGTATCTCTGATCCTCCACGTTCTGTCTGCGCCTTCCCCCCATCTTCTTCCTCTCTTCCATAAACAAAAGCTTGCAAAGCCTTCCCCTGCAGAGGGAACTGGTGCTAAGTCAAACAAACTCATTCTCGGTGCAGAACAACACACACACACATGTGGCAAGAGACATATGCACCATGCAATGCTGCTTTTTAGGAGGCTGCATGAGGGAATACCGGGTGAGGACTAAGTTTAAGGACAGCGGCTGTGAACAGGGCTGGAGATAGGTGGGGGATGAGCTGAGGAAAATTGGAATTGGACCCGAATTTGGCCAATGTTGAGGAACACTTACTGCCGGCATTCTGTGGAAGTTGTTGACCAAGAAGAGCTCAGTGTTGAAGTTGTGGAGCATTAGCGGGGAACTAGAAGTTTAGTGGATGCATGCCATCAACCCCCTCACTGATCCAAGAGTTGGGCCATAGCCACTAGCATCTAGCTGTAGGTATCAGTGGTTCTGGAGACCCCTTCCTCCTCCTTTTTCGAGGTGGTATTGTGACGTAAACACACCTGCATCATCTCACCTAAAAGCATATTGCCATTTACCACTTAAACTCAGCTCACAGTAGAGCCTTACCTGCAGTGTCCTTGAACGTTCCATTAAAGAGAAATAGGAATACTGTCACAGTGCTTCATTCTATGTCCCCACCCTCAAACTTCTAAGGAGATACATACCTGGATATATTTGAAAATCAAAAACTCAGACATTTCCTTTGCCTGTGGCATTTGCACCCAACTCTGCCCATAAGTACATACAACTCTGATTTTGCCCCATCCCTGTTACATACCTGGTGCAACTAAGGGCCTAATTCACAGACCATTTTCCAATGGGATTGCATCATTATAAAATGCTTAGAGGGTGGGTGAGGCGCGCCCTCTGGTTCCCAGTGTTAGATACCTGCTGCATTTCAAGTTGCTGTTCTCCTCCAAGCACTTTCATGTCTCTAACAATCATCAGGGAGGCTGTCTTTTCAGGTGTTACAAATTTGTCTCAATAGGTCTCAAGGAATTGTGGTAGCTGTAGTCTGTTTAAGGTAACCAGGAACCAACTCCCCTCCAAAAGCACAATTTTTTCCTGGTGTGGGGAGGGGGGAAAACCAATGATGTGGTTCTCCTAGATAACTTGAGTGTGCACCTTGTCATCATTTTTAACATTCTGTGAATTAGGCACTTAGTATCAGCATGTTAGCTAGCCCTATCTCACACTTAGGCGAATTGTGTTCTAGCCCTATTTGAACTTAGACCAACTGTGATACTGCTCCATATCTCACACTTGGGCGAATTGTGTTCTATCCCCATTTGAACTTGGACCAACTGTGTTAGTCAGCCATTTCTCGCATTTGGGCAGATTGTGTCAGTTAGCTGTCATTCACACTTGAGCGGATTGTGTGAGTTAGCCGTATCTCGCACCTGGGGGGTGAATAGTGTTACTTAGCCATATCTCACACTCAGTGGTCGAAGTGTACGAAAAGAAGTAGTGGAGCTATGTTCCCTACTGGCCTGCACCGCTCCCCACAAACCCCATTGCCACACCCCCTCCCATGCACAATGCAAACCCCATAACCATGCACTTGCTGTGTGAGGGCACGTCCAGTGCAGTGCACTGAAAGTGCAAGTTTCAACTTCTTCCTACACTTTTATTTTAAAACGAAACCGTTCGGGAACGGTTTCTTTTTAAAATAAAAGTATAGGAACGGTAAAACATATTTTAAAGAAGTATAGGAGCACCGCTCCTGACCGCTCCCGCCCACTTCGACCACTGCTCACACTTAGGCAAATTGTATTTTAGCCCTAATTGAATTTAGACCAACTGCGTTAGTTAGCCATATTTTACAACTAGGCGAAAGGTAGGAAATGAACTTTCAACAATTATAGAAAGGTAGGCAATCCGTCCAGGAACTTAAATAACCATAAGTAAGACAGAACCCAGAACCAGACTAGTTGGTAACACTACTCCAAGGGGAGAAACGAGGACCCCTACCAAGTCATGCCCATCATCTTACATCTCTCCACACAACTACCCAAGCCAACTCATCAAGGTCACACAGGGTGAGACCATTGCTAACCACCAAACCGACACAGCCACTCTCACCACCCCCTACTTCATCCACGGAAAGAAAACTCATGAGGAAACCACCACTGGAAGTAACCCAACCCAAAACCAACAAGGTGGACAACCACAATGCAGACATAAACAAAGAATAATTAACACAGGAGGGCCTACAACCTTGTAACCCCAAATAAGCCCATATCACAGGAAGCCACTTGCAACCTTGAGGCAACCTGAAAAATACCAGAAGCCCAGACCATGCCACATCAGAGAATCAGCCGACGTGAGAGAAAGCAACAAGAAAGGATATCCAAATGCGAACCAAAACAGACCCCTACTCTGATAAACTCCAGAACATAGTCAGAATGCACAGCCACGACCATCACAGGAATAAAAGCCACCCCGTAAACAAGAGTAAAATAAGTCTACCTTACACCATACTTCGCTACAACGGGATCAACAGAACAGTTGCCCACACACAACAGCAGAATACCAGGACCCCATAGAAAAAAGGCAGAAAGAATAGGAAGAATGGGAAGCTGCACCCTGACTCTATTCATCACCAAACCCCAAGAAAACCGCAAACATGATCCTGAATCAGAAGAGGTGCCTGAAATGGCCATGAACTCAATTAGAAACCTAACTGACCTACTCAACGACGAAATAAGAATAACAGAACACTCTCAACAACCCAAAGACGGTGAGAACCACCAACAAAAACACCCAAAGATGCAAACCAGAACAAACCAGAACAAATCAAGTGACTACAAAGAGAAAATGACACTGCAAACTAATTAATACTGTATCTATGTTCAAACATGCAATCGAGATCTACGACCTACTCTGCGACGGGGAATTGAATCCTATTCATCACAGAAACCTGGCTAGCTGAAAACTACAAAGTCATACTACAAAGCTGCCTATCCGATAACTTCAAATGCAAACAGGTGAATAGAAAAAGGAAAAAGAGGGTGTGGACTTGCGGTAGCCTACAAAGCTCCCCTTAAAATGTAAACAGAAGAGCCTTTAAGAAATAAAAATCCCTCATTCTCTGCCATACCACAGGCCCGCACTAAACCTTATACAAAAAAGGTAGCAGACGCCCCTCTCTCGAAAGAACAAGGCATGATAATCTGTTCAGTGGTCATTAACCACATTGAGAGTTCGCAGCCACTGCTTTTTGCTCACTGTACCTTCACAGATGGGAAATATCCATTTGCATATCAGTCTTTGTCCCGCCCACGAGGGCAGTCCAGCACCGAAATGCTATGGCAATTCCTCTCTGAACAAGAGTACCATCAGCAACCCCATACACGTGTTTCAGCCTTGTTGGGCATCATCAGTGAGGTGAAGCTGAGCCTCTCTAAGCACAGTGAGCAGGGAGTCCACGCCTGGTTGCCCCCAGGTAACCTAGGGTGACCAACCCCAAGTTCCTTTCAAAAATACAAAAAAGGTAGCAGGCGCCCCTCTCTCGAAAGAACAAGGCATGATAACCTGTTCAGTGGTCATTAACCACATTGAGAGTTCGCAGCCATTGCTTTTTGCTCACTGTACCTTCACAGATGGGAAATATCCATTTGCATATCAGTCTTTGTCCCGCCCACAAGGGCAGTCCAGCACCGAAATGCTATGGCAATTCCTCTCTGAACAAGAGTACCATCAGCAACTCCTTACACGTGTTTCAGCCTTGTTGGGCATCATCAGTGAGGTGAAGCTGAGCCTCTCTAAGCACAGTGAGCAGGGAGTCCACGTCTGGTTGCCCCCAGGTAACCTAGGGTGACCAACCCCAAGTTCCTTTCAAAAATACAAAAAAGGTAGCAGGCGCCCCTCTCTCGAAAGAACAAGGCATGATAACCTGTTCAGTGGTCATTAACCACATTGAGAGTTCGCAGCCATTGCTTTTTGCTCACTGTACCTTCACAGATGGGAAATATCCATTTGCATATCAGTCTTTGTCCCGCCCACAAGGGCAGTCCAGCACCGAAATGCTATGGCAATTCCTCTCTGAACAAGAGTACCATCAGCAACTCCTTACACGTGTTTCAGCCTTGTTGGGCATCATCAGTGAGGTGAAGCTGAGCCTCTCTAAGCACAGTGAGCAGGGAGTCCAAGTCTGGTTGCCCCCAGGTAACCTAGGGTGACCAACCCCAAGTTCCTTTCAAAAATACAAAAAATGTAGCAGGCGCCCCTCTCTCGAAAGAACAAGGCATGATAACCTGTTCAGTGGTCATTAACCACATTGAGAGTTCGCAGCCATTGCTCACTGTACCTTCACAGATGGGAAATATCCATTTGCATATCAGTCTTTGTCCCGCCCACGAGGGCAGTCCAGCACCGAAATGCTATGGCAATTCCTCTCTGAACAAGAGTACCATCAGCAACCCCATACACGTGTTTCAGCCTTGTTGGGCATCATCAGTGAGGTGAAGCTGAGCCTCTCTAAGCACAGTGAGCAGGGAGTCCACGCCTGGTTGCCCCCAGGTAACCTAGGGTGACCAACCCCAAGTTCCTTTCAAAAATACAAAAAAGGTAGCAGGCGCCCCTCTCTCGAAAGAACAAGGCATGATAACCTGTTCAGTGGTCATTAACCACATTGAGAGTTCGCAGCCATTGCTTTTTGCTCACTGTACCTTCACAGATGGGAAATATCCATTTGCATATCAGTCTTTGTCCCGCCCACAAGGGCAGTCCAGCACCGAAATGCTATGGCAATTCCTCTCTGAACAAGAGTACCATCAGCAATTCCTTACACGTGTTTCAGCCTTGTTGGGCATCATCAGTGAGGTGAAGCTGAGCCTCTCTAAGCACAGTGAGCAGGGAGTCCACGTCTGGTTGCCCCCAGGTAACCTAGGGTGACCAACCCCAAGTTCCTTTCAAAAATACAAAAAAGGTAGCAGGCGCCCCTCTCTCGAAAGAACAAGGCATGATAACCTGTTCAGTGGTCATTAACCACATTGAGAGTTCGCAGCCATTGCTTTTTGCTCACTGTACCTTCACAGATGGGAAATATCCATTTGCATATCAGTCTTTGTCCCGCCCACAAGGGCAGTCCAGCACCGAAATGCTATGGCAATTCCTCTCTGAACAAGAGTACCATCAGCAACCCCATACACGTGTTTCAGCCTTGTTGGGCATCATCAGTGAGGTGAAGCTGAGCCTCTCTAAGCACAGTGAGCAGGGAGTCCAAGTCTGGTTGCCCCCAGGTAACCTAGGGTGACCAACCCCAAGTTCCTTTCAAAAATACAAAAAAGGTAGCAGGCGCCCCTCTCTCGAAAGAACAAGGCATGATAACCTGTTCAGTGGTCATTAACCACATTGAGAGTTCGCAGCCATTGCTCACTGTACCTTCACAGATGGGAAATATCCATTTGCATATCAGTCTTTGTCCCGCCCACAAGGGCAGTCCAGCACCGAAATGCTATGGCAATTCCTCTCTGAACAAGAGTACCATCAGCAACCCCATACACGTGTTTCAGCCTTGTTGGGCATCATCAGTGAGGTGAAGCTGAGCCTCTCTAAGCACAGTGAGCAGGGAGTCCACGTCTGGTTGCCCCCAGGTAACCTAGGGTGACCAACCCCAAGTTCCTTTCAAAAATACAAAAAATGTAGCAGGCGCCCCTCTCTCGAAAGAACAAGGCATGATAACCAGTTCAGTGGTCATTAACCACATTGAGAGTTCGCAGCCATTGCTTTTTGCTCATTGTACCTTCACAGATGGGAAATATCCATTTGCATATCAGTCTTTGTCCCGCCCACAAGGGCAGTCCAGCACCGAAATGCTATGGCAATTCCTCTCTGAACAAGAGTACCATCAGCAACCCCCATCAGCACTAAACCTTACATTCATACTCGTCTACAGGCCTCAAACCTACGATTCCACCTTCACAGACACGTTCATAGAAGCACTAATCTAGCCATCAAAGATGATCATATTCTCTGGGACTTCAACATATGGTTCAAAGAAGAGAACTCCAATTCACAGAAAACCTTAATCAAGTCACTTGAGACCTTGAACCTTTGACAGATGGTGAAAGGAGTGACACACACAGCAGGACACACCCTGGACACAATCTTTGCCAAAATAAACGTGACCACACCAGCACCACCCATCTAAATACCATGGAGTGACCACCTCATCACCCCTTTTGTGATCCAAATGCCATCAAATCCATCCATAAATCCTCTAACACACCAACCAATTTGGAAAAGAAACTGGAAAACCATCAAAAACAGTAACCTAGAAGAACAACTAGAAACCACGAAGCCAACAGCCATATCATTGGATGCGACACACATAGATTGAAAAGCAATCCTGATCCAGATTTGGATTGCAGAAACAATAGATGGCATCTGCCTGGAAAAGCGCATCATCCATTAGGAAAGAAAGGAGTGGCTAGATGGTTCACCCCCCACATAAAAGCAATGAAAATAACTAACCGTAAACTACAACATGACCAGAGGAAGAATTACTACCAAGACAAAAGAGTAAAATACCTACTACAAATTCGATCATCCAAATCTCAAAGCAAAAAAGAAGCACTTTGACGAGAGGATCTGAAAAGCCCCCAACACCCAAAGAGAGTTATTCAACATCGTAAATGAGATGAGAAACCCACCTAAATACAACAACTCACCAGTGCCCTCCCAAAAACTATGTGATGATCTCGCAGATCACTTCAAGAACACCATAACCATCATACACCGAGTCATACAAAACAGACCAATCAACTAAACAATGCATCACCTACCACCAGCCCCTGGACCACAAAACAAAATGTGCTGCTTCCAACAGATGTCAAGAGAAAAACTACTAAGCCTGGTTGAAAAGAGTAACAAGGCAGGTTCCTTAATGGACACCTGCCCTCCAGACATCTATAAATCCTTCCTGGAACACCATCAGAATACTACCTAAACCTCTTCATTCAATCACTTAAAACAGGAAAATATCTAGAGCATTCAAAACAGCCTAAATCAAACCTCTGCTCAAGGACACAACGGGTGATGTGGAAGACCTCTCAAACTATAGACCAATCTCAAAAATCCCATATCCGGCAAAACTATTAGAAACCTACGTCTATGAACAACTAGTGGCACACATTGAAAATAACAATCTACTGGACCAGGCACAAGTAGGCTTCAGACCCTTGAGAGCAACAGAAACAGCACTAGTCTCAATATGGGACGGTCTAAAGATGAACACAGACTCCAACACCAATTCAGCACTGATATTACTGGATCTCGCAGCTGTCTTTGACACAGTCAACCACAACATCCTAATAAAAATACTGGAAGAAATAGTGCTCACTGATACAGCGCTGCTCTGCATCAAATCTTTCCGCTTGGAAAAAACAGAAACAGTTTGGTTAAAACGTTTCAGAAACACACCACGTGGCACCACCGGCGGAGAACCCCAAGGCTCATTGCTATCAGCGCTACTCTTCAACATCTACATGACACCGCTAATCAACCTCTTCAAAAACACGACTAACGTGCTACAACAATGCAGATGATACACAAATCATCTTCCAATACAGTGTCATACAAGAAGAAAACACACCCCTAATAGAGTGTCTAAACGACCTCTACCAATGGATGAACATCAAAAAACTCAAAATTAACCCAGACAAAACTGAAATCATGATTACACCTGAAAACAGAGGAAACAATCAGCGGAGCCCATGGCCCATAGTTCTGGGAAACCCCCCGACACCGTCTGCAGCAGTAAAAAACCTCGAATCATCATGGGCAACAAGTAAACAATAGAACCCCAAGTTAATACGTTAATCTGGAAGTGCTTCTTCCATCTACATACAATTAAAAAAATGCTACCATTCCTCTCATTCACACACAAAACACTGGTCATCATATCCCTTGTCAAGTCCTGGATAGATTATGCTAACAGCATATACCTTGAATGCCAGACTACCTACTAAGGAAACTGCAGCGAAAACAAAACGCGGCAGCCAGACTTATACTTAAACTCAACAGAAGAGATCCCATCACACCAGCTCTAAGGATGTTACATTGGCTCACAGTCAAAAAAAGAATCACTTTCAAAATAATGTAAATAATGCAAAGAGCAATACATGACTTGGGAGTGGAATTTATTCAAAAGAAACTTTCAATCTACAAACCAACCAGAACCCTGAGATTCTGCAATGACATCCGCCTAGAACTCAAACAATACACAAAGAAAACACTGGTTGGATCAGCGTTCTCCTGCCTAGCCGTGAAACTATGGAACTCCCTTCCCAGGGTAATACGAACTATGGAATACCATACAAAATTCAGAAAACTTCTTAAAACCTGACTGAACAGCGCCAGCACACCTCGTAACCGGCCAAGTACAGGAAAATGGAAAAGTAGCCCGAAAACAATATAGGAATGAGGGATATGAATGGGAAGAGAGACCTTAAACATAGATGCCTCCTCCCCCTCACCCCAAAAAGAGGAACTACTAAGAAACAGGAGAACCTGATAGGCCTGATACGATTATGCCAGGGAAGGAGGCTCAAGGTGTCATGATCCATAGAACGCGTCCCTTTTGGACTTCCTAGCCCTGATACAACGGTACTTCCAACATGGCGTCTAACGTGGAACACTCTCCACCAGCCTCCATGTCAGACATTCTATAAAGAGACCACGCCCCAGCGGCCCCGTGCATCTCAACGCTACCGCTTCTAGTGGCTAGACGTGTGCTCCGCAGTTCGCTGTAACTAATCTCTTGTTTCCTGGTTCCCGGACCCTTGATTTACCCTTCTACCTTTCCTTCCTCCTTATTCTGCCTTGATTCCCGGATCTCGTGTACCGCCTCCGATTACACCTCCCTCGTTTCCTGGGCTTCACAGAGATTCCAGGTACCCCTGGACGTTGAACGCTGAACACACGCTGGAACCAGAAGACACTCGCTCGGGGTTGTACAAAACCCGATCCGTACGCAAGAAGACTCCTTCCAAGAATTCCAGCAAACATCGAAGTCAGGTGAGAAGGGGGGAAATCTGTGACAGATTGAGATGCCAAACGACCGAAATCGAAACGGACATGGAGGCGGCCTTTCAGGATCTCATGCGCGGCATGCAAGAATTAACGACCGAGGTGCAGAATCTGAAAGCGGAGAATGCAGCATTAAAACAATTAGTTTTGTCCCGTGATTCCGCTACAAAGGAAAGCGTACTAATGGGCAGCATAGTTGATAAATACAATGAGTCTGCAAAAACCCTTTGTGGATTCCTTGACTCCTGTTTAGTCCACTTTACCTTTAAGCCCTACTACCTTTCTACCCCCAGGGCTAAGGTGGGCTTTATAATTTCGCACCTTTCCGGGAATGCACTAACCTGGGCCACACCTTTAGTCAATTCTGGAGATGCCCTCCTGGATGACTACGACGGATTTATACAGGCTCTTAAGACCATGTTTGACTGCCCAGAACAGGTCTATAGCGCCCAGGAACGTCTACTTGATTTCCAACAAGATTCCCAGGACATGCTTACGTATGTAACACGCTTTAAACAATTGGCTAAAGAAGCAGATTGGTCCTCAGAAGCATGCTTTACTCTTTTTCGAAGAGGGCTAAATGAAGACATCAAAGATGAACTAGCCAGAGTGGCTCGCCCAGGTTAATTCCAGGCCCTTATGGATCTCGCTATGGAGATATACTTTCGTATCCAGGAAAGGAAGGCAGAGAAGAAGAAAACCAAGATGCCCTTCCAGAAAATTCCCATAGATATCTCCTTGAAGTCTGACCCTACTCCTGCCTCTGTAAATGACCCAGAACCCATACAACTAGGGGCTTTCCGTGGACCCATATCCCCACAAGAAAGGATGCGAAGGATCCACACGGGGTTATGTATGTATTGTGCCTCAGAGAAACATCTGGTTAGAGAGTGTCCTCTAGCCCTTCCACGGCGTTCGGGAAACGCCAGCTCCCAATCCTAGATGGAGCAAGGCTTCGGGAGAGAGATGTTTGCTCCACATCTATTCCATCCTTGAACTCTCCTGGACAGAACAATCTAGTGATATTACAGGCCTTTCTATCGCCATGCAAGAATGAGACCTACCCCATTTTGGCTTTGGTGGATTGTGGAGCCATGGGAATATTCATAGATCAAGATTGGGTCTTTAACCACCACATTCCATATGAAACTCAAGGCATCATGCAACCTGTGGAGGCTATCGACAGAAGGCCTCTTTCCTCAGGACCCATAACCCTACAGACCAAAGAGATCCAGCTCTCGATAAACCATCATCGAGAGGTGATCAAATTTGACATCATAAAGTCAGCTCATTACCCAATGGTACTGGGTATGCCCTGGTTACAGAAGCACAACCCTTACATCAACTGGGCAGCAGGATCCTTGTTTCTTGGTTCAGAGTATTGCATGTCTCACTGTCTATTCCTGGATTCCTCGTTGACATCTTCCAAAAGCACGCCAACAGACCAGCAAGGCCCATTCATGGTTTCAAATATCATCCATGTTCCTAGGGCCTATCAGGATTACACTGACGTGTTTTCAACTACCATAGTTCAGGCCCTACCCCCTCACAGACCTGAAGACTGCGCTATTGATACCGAACCCTCAGCAGTGATTACTTTTGGAAGGATGTTCATTTTATCCGAACTAGAAAAGAGGGCCCTCCGAGAATACTTGGATATCAACCTTGAAAATGGCACCATACGACCAGCCAAATCTCCAGCTGGAGCTTCGTTGTTGTTTGTTCCCAATAAAGACACTAAAGAGCTTAGGCCTTGTCTTGATTATCGTGGGTTAAATCAATGCACCCTCAAGGACCGCTACCCATTTCCCTTGATCTCAGATATCCTGGAAGCGGTGAGAGGAGCTGTAGTTTTCACGAAATTGGATCTCAGGGGTGCCTACCATCTGATCCGTATTAGGGAAGGAGATGAATGGAAAACACCCTTTAGAACACCCTTTGGTCACTTTTAATACCTGGTCATGCCCTTCAGACTCGCTAATGCCCCAGCGGTCTTCCAACGTTTCATGGACATGGTGTTTTCCGACATGCTGTTCCTCTTCGTCATAGTTTACCTGGACGATATCTTGATATACTCCAAGGACCATCTAAGGCATGAAGAACATGTTAAGGCAGTCTTACAATGGCTACGTGAACACAAGCTCCTAGCTAAACCAGAGAAATGCCTTTTTCATGTCTCTACTGTGTACTATCTAGGATTTGTCCTTAGTCCAGAAGGAATTGGAATGGACCACTCAAAGGTAAAAGCCATACTATCCTGGCCTGTTCCCACTCCCGTGAAACAGATTCAATCCTTCCTGGGACTTACCATCTTTTTACCGGAAATTCATACCTTCCTTTTCTGAGATAGTCCAACCGATCATTACATTGTTGAAGAAAGATACTCCCTTTCTCTGGACATCAGCCCAAGATAAAGCATTCCAACGATTCAAAGCAGAGTTCACACAAGTCCCTATCCTGGCTCAACCTGATATTTATCGACCTTTCCTAGTGGAGACGGATGCCTCTAACTATGCCATAGGAGCAGTGGTAAAACAGGAATTCGAGGACAATTTAGAACATCCCATTGTTTATCTTTCACGAACCATGACTCCCAACGAGACTCATTATTCCATCTTGGAAAAGGAGCTGTTAGCCATCCGTCAAGCCTTCACAGAATGGCGTCATCTACTTCTGGGAGCAAAACATCCTGTTCAGGTCCGTACGGACCATCGAAATCTTCAAGTTCTACAATCTCTGGAATGTAGGAATAGTCGTCAAGCCTGTTGGGCCTTCTTCTTTGCCCAGCACCAGTTTCACATCCATCATGTCCCCGGATCACAGAACATAATTGCTGACGCCTTATCCCGATGTCCCGACTACGAAACTCTTGAAGATCGGCCCTTCCCGAAGATGTTTCCCCACACAATTTTTGTAGCCCAAGCAATCCGTCTCCTGGAAGACATTCGGATGCAAACCCAGTCCTCTGAGATCTGGTAGGACTTTACGGGGAAGAATCGATGGAATCTTAGATCAAGGGACAGGTATCTATTCAAGGATAATGGCCTGGTCATACCCACACAGAAACTACAACAACGGATAATAAACCTCTGTCACAATACCCTTCACTCAGGACATCGTGGCATCACCAACACCCTACGTCTAATACAAAGACAATTTTGATGG
Organism: Ambystoma mexicanum; assembly: GCF_040938575.1. Classification (NCBI taxonomy): domain Eukaryota; kingdom Metazoa; phylum Chordata; class Amphibia; order Caudata; family Ambystomatidae; genus Ambystoma; species Ambystoma mexicanum. Next base: position 286,079,828 of record NC_090928.1, read on the forward strand.
CCAAAAATGAAAATTGACGTCCAACTGTACATTCAATCCTGTGCAGTCTGCAATCAAAACAAGCTTGATAACAAGAGACCGGCGGGTCTCCTACTTTAACCTACGCTACCGACAAGGCCCTGGGAATTCATCGGTACAGACTTTATTGTGGAATTACCACCTTCCAGAGGTTACACGACAATCATGGTCACCATTGATTTATTCACCCATATGGCTCATTTTACACCATTGTATAAGTTACCATCTTCTTCAGAACTCGCTGGCATCTTCCTGGAACACATATTTCGACTTCATGGACTCCCTTCCAAGATCATATCGGACAGAGGACCTCAATACATCTCTCAATTCTGGAAACACTTATGCCGTATACTAGGAATCCAACGTGCCCTCTCTTCAGGTTATCATCCACAGGCTAACACGGCTGCTGAACGTGTGAACCAGACCCTGGAGCAATATCTTTGTTGTTTCACCACCAAGGTACAGGACGATTGGTCACTGTTAATACCTGTGGCTGAATTCGCCTACAACAATTCGGATCACTCGGCGGTCAAGAACAGCCCTTTTTTTTGCAGCCAAGGATTCCACCCTTTGGTTCTACCTTCCGTTCTCCACATCCCACACCAGTACCAACAGTCGACTCCTGGATTGAAACTCTCATCAACATACACAAGGAAGCCAAAGAAAACTTAGAAAGGGCCCGAACTCACACCAAGCATTATGCGGACTCCAAGAGAAGACCAGGACCTTCTTATGCAGTGAGTGATAAGGTCTGGCTGTCCTCGAAACTACTGCCTCGATATCTACGACCAAACAAATTGGCTCCCCGGTACTATGGCCCCTTTTCCATAAAGGAAATTATAAACCCACTGGCTTTCCGGCTCAAATTGCCAGACTCCTGGAAGAAGATTCATCCAGTTTTTCACACTTCTTTATTAAAGCCTTAAATCCAGTCCTCCCGGAAGTCCTTCAGACCCAACCCCGTGGTTGTGGCAAACCAACTGGAATATGAAGTATCGAGAATATGCGACTCTAGGTATAAACGGGTCAACTTCAATACCTGGTTGAGTTGAAAGGATATCCTCCTAGTGAATGCACCTGGGAACCATTCTCAAATCTGAATACCCCCCGATTACTCAGAAGGTATCATCTCATACACCCGTGCAAACCTGGTGGGACAGGTTTTCGGAGGAGGTATGCTGTCATGATCCATAGAACGCGTCCCTTTTGGACTTCCTGGTCCCTGACACAACAGGGCTTGCACTCCTTAGTACTTCCAACATGGCCGTCTAACGTGGAACGCTCTCCACCAGCCTCCACGTCAGACGTAGCACATTTTATAAAGAGACCACGCCCCGCGGCCCTGCAAGTCTCAACGCTACCGCTTCTAGTGGCTAGACATGTGCTCCGTAGTTCGCTGTAACTAATCTCTTGTTTCCTGGTTCCCGGACCCTCGATTTCCCCTTCTACCTTTCCTTCCTCCTTATTCTGCCTTGATTCCCGGATCTTGTGTACCGCTTCCGAGTACACCTCCCTCGTTTTCTGGACTTCCCGGAGATTCCAGGTAACCCTGGAAGTTGAATGCTGAACGCACGCTGGAACCAGAAGATGCTCGCTCGGGGTTGTACAAAACCCGATTCGTACGCAAGAAGACTCCTTCCAAAAATTCCAACAAACATCGAAGTCAGGTGAGAAGCAGGGAAATCTGTGACACAAGGGAAACCAGCGGAGGGAAAATCAGGGAAGGGAGACTTTAAGCCTAGGCGTACCCCCAGTGAGACCCAACAAGTGACCAAGAGTAATTCACCAGACCCTCCCCAATAGATACTAGACAGCGCCCATAGAGTATCGAGGAAGACCACTAACCATTCCCTGCGGATTCCCTTTAGGTCATTCAACAGATCACCTAGCTTGAAAAAGGGCTTGTACCAAGAAATCAGACAGCTTAACAAATTCTGGAGAAGCATAGGAATCATGACCACTGATGTGACAATTAAGGTAAAACCCAGAAAGGGCAACTGGGGGAGACAAAGATAAAGACTGCCACAGGTGACGCAGTTAGAGTTTCATGGGTAGGAAATGTGATGCACTTAGATAGAATTCAGGGCTGGGAATTGTGATGCACTTGGATCGATGTCAGAGTTAGTGAATCACACGCACTTAGGTGGATTACAGAGGTAGGAAATGTGATGCACTTAGATGGGTTTTCGGTGGGATGTGTGACACACTCAGATTGACTCCTGGGGTGTGAGGAGTGATGCACTTGGATGAATTTCAGGGTTGGGAGATGTGGCACAGTTGGGTGAATTTTGGAGGTGGAAGATGTGATGCATTTGGATGGATTTTCCGGGGGAGGTGTGGTGCACTTGGATTGATTCCTAGGGTGGGGGGAGTTGTGCACCTGGGTGGATTTCTGGGTGGGGGGCTCTGGCACACTTGGATGGATTCCTAGGGTGTGAGATGTGGTGCACTTGGGTGGATTTCAGGGGTGGGAGGTGTGTAGCACTTGAATGGATCTGCAGGACATTCACCAACAACCCATACTAATACATTCACTGCTCTGCATACACCTCTCAAACTCTGGACCTAACACAACCAGACCTCTACAGCACCACAATCCACACATACTCCACAACACCACAACCACAAAACATACCATACATAATCTCGCACTACAGCACATGGTGGCCAACTGCCAAAAATCTCTTGCTCATTTTCCCGCTCAACCCTACTAACCACCCACCCTCCTTGCATTACAGATCAGCCTGAGGGCCTGGAGACAAAACAAGTGGCATTGGTGCGCGGTATACAAACCTTTACCATTAACATCTTAATTATTTTCTATCTGGGTAATACTACATATTCCAAACTACACACATTTGTTCTGATTAAATATTAGATCATTTGCTGCTCAGCAACAAACAGCCACTAATTAGACTGCATGAGCACTCCTGCAGAAAAGTCAAAGTGAGATAAAATTATTTTCCTATGATCACACTCGTTAGTGCTGAAGCCAGGATTTCACAACAGTCTGGAATTTAACATTTAACTTCTCAGGTCAAGGTAGCAGAATAGTGTGTTAATGTTTGCCTTTCAAGAATAATCTATTTTCTAGAGATGGCTTGAGAAGTATACGAATCATAGCAAACAACTTGACAAATATATAAATCCTTAGAGAAATGTGTGAACCAAAAAATCATATAGACGTAGGTTTATTGTACCCATGTTAAATGGAAGATTGCAAATACCAGAAGGCAAAGTAATGTTAGCCTAAAAAATACTGTTTAAAGTGCACTTGCAAGAGTTGCATCCTGATTTACAATATTGTTTTAACATGGGAAATTCCTTTTGAAAACATTTGTGTAAATCAGGCCCTTAAACTCTCACAACAAAACATGCATTGTGATACCGCCACCTGTTTGCAGCATACTGCTACATATAATGGGCCTCATCACGACTTGGGCGTTACCACCGGCGGTATTACCGCCAGCGGTATTAGCCCTACCGCCGAACTCCCCGGCGCTAATAGCACCGGATCACGAGTTCGGCGGTAATGTTAATCCCCATTCCCCATTGAGCCCATTCGTGAATGCCCCATTCCCCATTGGGCTCAATGGGGAATTTTCGCGCTCTTATCCGCCGGCGGTAATAGCGCAAATTTTCGGCAGATTTCCCCCCAGCTCAGAGCTGGGGCGAAATCCGCCAAAGCCCTGATTTGGCAAAGCCTTAAATCCGGCGGTAATAGCGCGACCGCCGGATTTAAGGGTTACCACCAAAGTCGTGATGAGGCCCAATGTGTACAACATGTGAAGTTCCACAAAACAGCAAATTCATTTTTGTGCATCAAAAAAGCACACGCCATGGAATTAATTAGGGGATCATTTAAAGATCTGTAACTACATTTTTGCTGTCTTCAAATAAGGCACAGCTTTGGGTAGCCATCTGTGACTTTGTGGGCTCTTACAAGCAAATGCATCCCTTGCTTCTCATCACCCAAACATTAACACATGCATGCATCTCCCAAGTAAAAGCGCTGCAGAAATAAAATGGGGGCAGCTAAGTGGCAAGGACGAGTATGCTCGTCCTTTTTACATAGACTTGCATAATAGCCAGGCACTTAAGAGGTTTAAATGCATGCAGGAGACCACCAGAGCCTGCATTCACATGCTTTTGGGAACGCTGATTACATTTTTCAATTTTTAGAAAGATGGAGGGCAAATGTAAAGAATAAAGCAAGAAAAAAACTCCTTTACTCTTTACTTTTACTCTGTGCTTTGGAAACCATATACTACACGGCCCGCGGTAACAGGCGTGTAGTTATGGTTACGTTGCTAAACCCATAGGAAGAGCACTTTTTGGGCGGCTTATAACTTCGCTCGCCCTAGACGAATCCTCACCAAACTTTTCAAAAAAGTATATGGTCCGCTCTGAATTTATTTTGCAAAGTTTGGTGAAGTTTCCTCAAGGGGAGTCAAAGTTATAGGGTCCCAAAAGGTTTTTTTTTCCATAGACTGAATGGAGAACAACTTTGCTCACGCCTACAGCCCAAACCGTTGGATGGATGTTCACCAGATTTGCGGCAGAAGAGGTGGCTTGGTCCCGAAAGCGTGCTTTTGTAAATTTGGTGGAAATCCGTCCAGTTGTTATTTTTAAAACGACCAAAAAGTAGGTCCAAAAACATTAGTGATATCTGGGTCCGGTCCGTGGACTCACTTCCCTGTTCAGTCCACGGACAGGACTCTGATTGGCTTAGAAGGCAACGTGGTGTCCGCGGACATCGGTCGTGCCCACTGATTGGATGGTGAAAAGCGTGAAGTGTGTCAGATTTTTGGAAACGCCCGCCATCTTGGATTCGCAGACAGCGGCTGGTGTCTGCAGACATCACGGTAAAAACATATTAAAGAACACAACATTGCACTTGCCAAACTTATCAAATAATCTCTGGGGAGGTGAGGGGTGATGAGGATGGGATGGGATATGACCGCAAGTAGCAAAAAAACAGGTGTTTTTCACTGTAAAAGTCTGCGAAAAAGTCCTTTGAAGTTCACGGACACCTCTGCATTACACGGTTGGTGAAAAGCAGTTATTGGATAGCTAATAACCTTGGCGCAACTTAATGAAACTGCATGACATTTTGTAATTATATTCCTGACCTGATTCCGAATGAGTTTGCAAAGTTTGGTGCGATTCTGTCAAGAGGGGGCAAAATTAGAGGGGGGGTCCCAAAATAATGTAAAGGCTTATAAATGAGGTGTCATTTGACGAATCTACACTTAATTTGGGAAACTGATAAAAGATCTAGATATAAATGGTTTTGCAAAGTTTGGTGGGATTTTGTCAGGAGGGGGCAGAATTAGAGGGAGGGTCCAAACATAATGTAAAGGCTTATAAACCAGGTGTCATTTGACGAATCCACACTTAATTTGGCAAACTGATAATAGATTTAGGTATAAATGTTTTTACGAAGTTTGGTGGGATTTTGTCAAGAGGGGGCTAAATTAGAGAGGGGATCCCAAAATATTGTAAAGGCTTATAAATGTGTTGCCATTTGACAAATCTACAGAAAGGTTTGCAAAAAGATTATAGATCTAGATATACATGTTTTCGTAAAGTCTGAATGGATTTTGTCAAGTGGGGGCTAGGTTATATGACTATTGAATGTACATACATTTGACACTTGAAAAAATAAAACATGGGTGGATTTCCAGCAAACTTGAGTAAGGAACATTGGCAAGGACCTACAAGCATGGTTTTGCAAATGTGCCCGTGTTTTATTTTTTGACAAGTGTCATAATGTAGGTACAAAAAATAGTGATATGCCTTTGGTGACTGAGGTGTAGCCTGTGGCCATGGGCAGTGGCCAGATTGTCCGGGTCATGGAATAGGGTCATGATCCGGACCATCTGGTTACTGGCCATGACCACGAGAGACTACACATGGGGTTAAAGTGGCCATGTCCACCTGGGTCTGGCTTTGTGGTAAAGTTATTCGAAATTGGGATAGGTTTGAAAGGGAAGAAAAATGTGCTTGTGGTAATATGGTCATAGGGTTCTCTTTTCGCATTCTACAGGCTGCCATGGAAAGCGAAGAGAGGCCCTGTATGGAACCCTGCCTTCCTACACCGGGACGCCGCAGGCCTCCTGGTGTAGGAAGAAAAATGCTTTTTTTAGCACCCCGGGTTCCCTCTTTGGGAACTTAGGGTGCTAATGGCCTTCATCCCCCATTACAGGGGCTGGAATGGGGGATAATGGTCCGGAGACCTGGTTATCCACCCTTGCTTCGCTTGGGCTGATAACTTGGGCTGCCGGGCCAGTATCCACAAATGGAAATGTTGGAAAATCTTATTGAATCTATGTACTTTACTGAGAAATATAAAGTAGATGGAGTCTGTACGTTTTTTTTAGTTCTATTTTTTAACTGTGAAAGGTGGTTCCTAAAGGAACATTTTTTTTGTTGTTTTTGGATGTATTTCTTTTTTTGGCAGGAGAGCTTAGAACGAAAGGTGCAGAGGGAAATGACGGAAGAGGTACCAAACACTAATATTGAGGGCCAGGTGGACAGGGGAAAATGTTGCATGTGTGTTATTTCTAAGGTAGGGGACAGTGTTTCTCATGCTCCTTGATTACAGCAGTGGTGGTGGCTCTTGGGGAGGAGGGGTGGCATTAGCTGATGCCATTTTAAGATAAATAGCAGTTTTGCTAAAGGTATGTACTCTGTACTAGATTGTTCATGGATAATGAATAGGAATAGATGTTGGAGCTGTGCAAGGGAAATGTTGAAGTTGAAAGTTCCGAGATCAGAAGAAAATGCAGTTCCGAACTGTCCGCAAAGCACGGATCCTATTGTGAAGTGTGGACGGGTTTTCAGACACGTCATCATGCCGCGCGCCAGCATATGGTCATGTGGCACTGTCCGGAAGGTCCGCAATGAAGTTAGATGTTCGTAGACGTCTATGGATGCAAAACTAGTTGAAATAGTTGCGAAAAGTGTGCAGAAATGTTAAAAATGATTCTAGAAGGTGGGAAATGGCAGAGTTTTAAGGCAACACTTTGTAAATTGGACACAAATATTGATATATTGGGTAAGTATGCACTGGTAAAAACCCATGAAATTCACTGAGAAAACTTTGTTAAGGGGGTGTTATGGTTAAGTTGGACTAATAAAAACCTATGAAAATCAATAAAAAACGTAAAGGGACATTATGGTTACAAGTAACAGCTAAAACCCCCAGAAATTCGCCAGTTATGGTAAGCTAAGCAACCATAACTCACACCACCACCGTGCACTGCTAAGACTAACAGCCAGGACATCACAGATGACATCATAAATGTCAGTTTTACTTAGAACCATAACGTTCCTTTAACAAGGTTTTTTATTGAATTTCATAGGTTTTTATTAGTGAAACATAACAAAGTTTTTTCATTGAACATATATATATGCTTTGCCAGCGACTTTTATTAATCGATTCCTGTCAAATCCACATTTGTTTATTTGTTCTTTGCTTGTTAGGTGCTTATACAACAAGTAAAATACTGTTTCAAAGTGCCCATTCATATTAGCAGGTCCTAATGTGTGCCGGATTCCATAGAGACCCATTTGTTGTACACGTTAATGAAAATGCCATGCAGGTGCAAAACGAAGTGCTCACTCAAGCTAGCGAAGTCCCTCAAGGATCATGCACTGCACCCACACTCTACAACTTGTTCACCAAGCCCCTCTTTGACAAACTCGACTCATACGGCATCACATACACGAACTACGCGGATGACACACAAGTACTTCTACCCCTTTCAGGATCATACAACGAAGACGCCAAGGCACTCCACACAATCTAATCCATCATAAAGGCATAGATGGCAGTTAATGGCCTTTGCCTCAATGGAGACAAGACTGAAATCATGATATTAGGGCAACAGAACACCCTAGACAAACTTGACAAACTGTACGCTAACTTCTCCATTGACAACTCCATCATCCCCGTATCCACAGCCGTAAAGACACTGGGAGTATACCTTGACTCCTCACTATCTATGACTAGACAAGTCAGCGCAATCACTTCCTCATCTGCGCACACCACCAAACTCATAAACGCCATCAAGCCTTATCTCTCTAAACCCAACTGCCTCTCTATAGCGAGAGCAACCATTGGAGCCAAACTGGACTACTGCAATGCGCTCCTAGCAGGCACATAAGCCAAAAACCTAAACAGACTACAAGTCACGCAGAACAATGCTCTCCGGGCCGCTCTTGGTATCCCAAGAAGAGATGATATCACCCATGCCAGGCACTTAGCCCAATGGCTCCCGGTCAAAGAGCGGATCACTCTGAAAATCCTCACCCTCACTCACAAATGCCTCTCCCTCTCTGCCCCGTCCTATCTATCAGAAACCATCGTCAAACCATCCTCCTCCCGTCCCACCAGGACGCAATACTCCAATCTACTCTGCATCCCACGCATCAAAAAAGCCAAAGCCGGAGGTCTAAGTTTCCCCTACATTGCAGCCAAGACCTGGAATGCTCTTCCTGCAGACATTAGAGCGGAAAACTCACTCCCCATTTTTCGCAGGAAACTGAAAACCTCATTCCTTGCAAAATAATAGGAAACTCTCAGGAATCCATGTAAATATACTGCATTGCTAATGTGTACATGTCTACTGTAAATATTGTATCTTGTATGTAAATATTGTATCCTATGTAACTAAGATATTGTCTGTAACAAGCGCCACGATGCCCCCGGGCTGACGTGCGCTCTACAAATCTGTATAAATAAATAAATAAATAAATAAATAAATAAATACGATGGTTGCATGGCAGCCTCTCATCTTACCCACTGGCTCTGGCGAAACCCCGCATGCGCACATCAAAACAGCCGGTAAGCGGCGTCAGTGCGATTCTTCTCAGTAACAGCTTTCAGGCCTTACAATCAGACTATCAAGCCAGCACTAACATAAGGCTTCTGAAAACACAGGCTGTTCGAACGCCCCTGTTCCAACTGCCAACGCTTGAACGCTCTGCAGATAGGAGTGGTGGGAGTAAGGAGGCACTTATATCTGATGAACAGAAAACGGTACCATAAGGTAGGTCTCAAAGCACAAAGAAAAGGTAAACTTCCCTTTGCAGTTAGTCGCGCATCTTCCCCAAAATTCAGGGTGGGGTATACCCTGTTCTCCTTAAAAGCCTTCTCCAGAAGTCGCGCTTCTCTCATGGAAGGGCCCACTTTCGGCCTAATGCAAATTCATTTAGCACAAGCGGGGCGTTCTGTTGTCATCAGAATATGAGCAATGGTGCACCTGTGCAAACCATGGTCAGAAGGAGGGCAAGGTCACTGCCCAATAGTTCATCAATTATAATTGGACGTTTCGAACAAGTTTGTGGATAAGCTATTGTTTTCAAATGAAATAGGCGTTAAAAATGTGGGGAATACATGTTGGTGCGTTAACCCTATTCATGCCATGATATGATATATCATATGTCATTCATAACGCATCTGTACACAAGTGTTTCTAGGCGCGACAAGACAAGGGAGGGAAGACAGAGGGAGGACAAGACAAAGGATCTTACTAGGTCTTGTGTCATTCAGATCGTGCAAGTTCGACAACGCAAAGTGCAGGGGAAAGGGAGAGGGGGGAGTGCCAGGGAGAGGGAGGGGGAAGTGCAATCAGGGCAGCACTTCTCTGAATGAGTGCAGCCAGGGCACCGCGGCTAAGTGCAAGGAGGCAGGAGACGGTAGAGTTTACAGGTACAGCCCCTGATTGCACTGTGGGCCTGGAAGGAGAAGCCTGGTACTCTGAGACTCTGAGGGTATCCAAGCAACCAGTCAGCACAGCAGACAGGCAGGTAAGCAAGGGAGGGAGAGAGAGAAAGCCAAGGCAGAGGAGAAAGGGAAGGTCTTGAGCTGATTCTGCAACTTTAGGTAGTCTGGCTCAAGTTTGAGAGGGGCAGGGAGTCCATTCCAGAGGGCAGCACGCGCAGAGGAGAGAGATCTACCCCCAACTAACTGCCTGGAGCGTCTGACCCTCAGAGAGTTGTAGGGTGCTGAGCGAAAGGGCTCGAGAAGGAGGGTATTTTGGGAGTGTGCAGTTAAGGGAACTATTCCTTTAGAGTTAGGGCCAGTCAGGCATTGTATCCCCCCTTCCACAGTCAATAGAACTGTGCATCCTGGTAAAGCTTCACAACATGCCGAATAGGAAATGGTGAGTTACAGTGGGTTCAAATGTTGGCAACCAAACAGGGTGCCTGACACCTCAGCAGATATTTAAATCTCCTTATAGCTGAGTTGAGGGGTGAGGGCAAATTAGTATGTTAGTAGCAATAACTTTCCTCATGGCCTTCAGGAAGCTGGGGAGAAAATGCCAGTCCATTTTCATAGAAGTACCTTTGCTGCAGCGCGTATGAAGGAGTGTTTAGTCTTAACCCATTCCCATGCATGAATGCAATTACAGCAACCCATAAGTACATGTCTCTTCTCTGCCCATGCTTGTTAGATCTTCAGCCACCTTGCAGAGGCACCCGAGAGGACTAGCTTCAGCTGGGACTCATGTAGGCCTCTGCCTGACGACTGCAACATGGAGGAATGCTCTGTATAATGCAAGTGTTTTGCGGGATGGATGAAGAGCGCCTGAACATCCTACCAGGATCGCCACCAATGTAGTGCCTGTTAGTTGATACTTGTTGAATCCAGTAGGGGATATTCCCCCATCTTCCCTGGAAAGTTTCGGTACTCAAGTGTTTAAGGATCCTATAGGGCGGCACTCACGTCGTTGATTCTCCTTGAGCCGTGTCCTTTGTCCAGTGTCCCAACTCAGAGGATGGAACTGCCATAGAGAATTTTTTCAACGTGGAGTAATTTGGAGGCTGTCGCAGGTTAGTCCTCTGGTTGCCCGGTATGACACACTAGTATTCCGGTTGGAGGGTGAAGTGCACAGGTAACACATAATCGGTCCTTCGCTTCGATTTGATATTGCAGAGCAATCATGTGCTCTATTTTGGCGTGGTGACACCCCATTTGCAGAGTATTATTGGAATTGTGATGCACCATAGATTTACAGCCACAACATAGCATCTGGGCCTGTAGGGCATTGATATACCTGCTTTGTTACCAGCAACTTTGTGGGACTCTGCATGAGAATGAGCACGTCTACACAGGGATTGATGTGCAGCAGGGTCCATTCAAAGGAGATCCCAGTTGGATTTAATCTGATCCACAACAAACTTAGCTGGTTCAGTGTCACCTGCTATTATTTTTGGCCCACATTATATCTAGCCCTTACACTATCCCTAAAGTGCCTGCCCTTTCTCTGGAGCCCCAACCTGTGGGTATGAGTGATACCTCATTCCTTTACTTTACCATTTAGACATATGGCAGGGACTGTGGTGTGCCAATGAAGAGTGCTTTGTGTGCTTTATCGCTCCTCTCTGGTCTGTGCTTTGTACATATGAATATGATGAACACTCAGCATGCCTGTGCATTGCACGTTAACTTTAGATTAGCTACATTGAAGGTGGCAAAGTTTACCAAGTCACGGGGACAAGAAATTTGGCCAAATGTTCCTTATGTAACATCTGCAAAGAGACTGTTACCGACTTTCTTTTTTTTCTCAAAAACCCAAGATTTGAGATCCTTATACCCTAAACCCTTTCTAAGATCTTTGGGCACTCGCGCTGTAAGTGAGGCCCTAGAGTTATGTAAAAGTTCTGATGATCTAAAAAAGGGTTTATAGAGTGGCTAACTATGTACACCTCACTTGGCTTCTTAGGTCCAAGACACCACAAGGGGTGTACTGATTTTCTTTATTCTCTTACCTAGGTAGAAGCTGCTTTTGCCTTTACTATATCATGTTGATCTTAATTTTGGGGGCTGCGAATACTTTTTCTATCAAAATGATCATGCAAATTTTTCATTTGGAAAAAATCTGATGAATTGCACTTTTATGTAAATCCTGTTTTTATGTGTTTTAATTGTACTTTTTTGTATTTTTTTTTACTGCGATGAATTATAATGTTTTGTGATGTTGTTTTCTTATGGCTCTGACCCTAATAGAGGTCATATTGATTGATATTCTCCTTCCATGACTAATGGTTCCTGGGGCATTTGTACATTTTAGTCAGGCCTGTGAAATTATGATTTAGCAAATGGGGATTGAAAGTGGGTGGCTGGGATAGAGGAATTTGTCTTGGAAGTCTTATACAATATATATGTTGTTCTCCTGTCAACTGTTTCCCCCCAGCCCTACTAGTAACAAAACACAGAGGTCTTTGGTACAAGAATTGAATGTTCACAGGGGAGTAGGCCAGGAGAATAGCACATGGGCAATGCGTTTGTCTTGAAGACAACACATAGCAACACAGGTTCGAATCCTGGTCTCGCACTTATAAACTGGTCATTAAGTGTGTTATAAAAGAACAATTATGAGTAACATTCTGGGTGTTGGAGTTAGAGTCAGGGACTGTGGACATTAATACTTAATCCATTTACACAAATAAACAAAAACGCTGCAGGTCTGAGTGTCATATTCCTCAGGTGCCCATAAACATGCATGTTATAAAATGTATGTTTAAAAAAAAAAACACCTGTTTGTGCAGGTCTTGGAAACACAGTTGCACTTTAACTTAGAGTTTGTTCATCTAATGCTATGAATTTGAATTTATTTTGAATGGCTTGTGGGGTCAAGAGCACGGTCATAAGCCATGGCTCTGCACAGTGGGCAACGGCCATGACTGCAAGCCATGACTGCAAGCCATGGCCTGTGGACACATCGGGTAGCTTCAGGGTGAACCTGGGCAATATGCCCAGTTGCCAGCATGGTTGGCTTGGGTGTGGTACGGGCATGCCAGAAAGCCATCACAGTGGCCAATAGAGAAAGCCCTGGGGGCTGGGAAGGCATGCTGGATAATGGCCATGCATCCAGGCCATGACCAGTGGCCACTCCAAGTGGCTTTATATTAACTATGACCAGGTGCCTGGTGGGAGGATGGCCTGGAGCATGTGCCATTGGCTATGTCCAGTGTCAACTCTGGATGTCTGAGGGTGGTCAGGAGCATGTCTAAATACTATGCCTTATGATATCTGGCCGAAGGGCACTAAGGGTGGCATCAGGTAACCCAGAGAAAGGTTGTAGGCCAAACCCAGTGGCAGGGGAGGACTGCTAAACTTGTTCTGGGGGAAAGTACAATTAGGTATCCAGTGGGTTACTGGCTACAGCTTCCAGTGTAGAGGAAGTAACCCACCATTCAACATGCATGCATGATTTACCCGACATCACATATATTTGGACACGTGGGGAGATTGGGATTCTAACCCAAGATCCCTACTTCCAAACTCTACACCTCTTTCCATCACAAATACAATTGCCAGAGCAAATAAATTAAACACCAACCCGTCCTCGCACCCACACATTCCCAAATATATATTGTGCACCTGGTAGACATTACTTGATAAATGCAAAGTATCCTTGTTGTCGTCTCTTGGAGACCCAGCCCCCAGAAAAGCACCACTATGTACAAAATGTTCTAGGAAAGTGGGTCAGTTTAGCACCAGCAGTGTTGGCAAGATAGACTAAAGTCACTCCCAAACTACTCCTAAAAACCTATTGGAGTGTCTGATGCTGCAGTTTTGAACCCAAAGGTGGAACTCGGTTCTGCCCTTTATTCAGTGTCAAGTTTCTTGTGGATTCACCGTAAACACCACAACATTCACTCATGTACCGAGGTTTCATCCCCACATATTACAAAGTGATAAGTAGGTTTCATCATGCGGCGGGAATACCTATATTTATGTAGAAGGGTAGGGGTGTGGCGGGATTCGGAGGAGCACGTTGCGTGGGTCCCAAAAAAAAAAAAAATCCATGATGAAATCTTCCATAAAGTAACATTTCACTTTTGTAATTATTAGGATGAAATCATGTAGCTCCCATTCAGTATCAAATCATTTGTGTCCATACACATTGGAAAACAAAACCCTATTGGGTGAAGGGTGACCATCGAAAGAGAATTCCCCTGATGCTGACAGTCTGCTTGTCTGCATGCCATCAACCTCCAACGGGGACCCTTGCCAAACCTTACCATTAGTGGCATGGCACCAAGAAATACAGGTGCTCACTACCTACCAGCCTCATCTAACCTGCCTAATAGCAGAACCCTGCGCCACAATCAGCGAATTCCTGTCCTTGAATAATGCCAGATGCAGCAATGTAAACTATGACCATTCTACAGGGCTTGAGGAAGCACAAGAAAGGCAAAAGACGTGTGAACTGTATTTTACTGAAAATAAATCTTATTTCATGAGCACCATTAGGGGAATGCATGGGAATTATTGTACCACGAACGGAACCTATTGCAACTATACTACTCGCAGCTACTTAACACGCATTACCCAATAGAGTTTTTTCTGTTGGTGTGTACGGACACAAATCCTTGTATACTAAATGACACGCTGTGGTATATTGGCGTTACCAGGATGACATTTGGTGTCATGAGCTAGTTGGGATTTGAGGCCAGTTTGCAATTTGGCAGCAGTGAAAATGTCCTACTATCCAATCTGTAGTTTGGAACCCATGTGTAAAGGTGCAGAAACTAGAGAATTCATTGATAGAGCGATCAGGGGTCTCTCTTCAATCTAGGAGTCAACCATGAGCCGATTCGGCAATAGTCCTACAGCTGGACTCCTGCCTCACCACCCCACAATACAAAACCTGTGCTTGGCGCCCAACCTCCCCACTCTCAAAACAGAAGACCCATACCAGGAATATTGCCTCCCCACCAGTGCATGTATAACTGGTTATTATTTTCATTATTTCAGACTATTAAACGGTACGATTTAAACTTTCTCCACAGCACACAAATACATCACTTCTCGGTATGCAAAATGTTGGTAGCTAGCAAAATAAGGCACAGTGAGGTAAATTGATCTGCCCAGGATCTCATTGGGGGTAATCTTTATTAAAAAATGCAAGTTGCATTCAGGGTATGACCAGTTAACTCTCATGTGCTCTTGGGTTCCCTGCATCCAATGTTCTACTTTTTTTTTAACTCTCTGACTTGTATCCTTTGCAGATGGCATTTACCAATGGATCCCAATGAAATATTTGATTCTAGCCAAAAAATGTACAGGCAGCACTCCAGAAAATCAAGCTAGAGAATGTCAGAGAAATGTAATTTGCCATATCCTAACACAGCAATTCACAGCATATGGTTTCCAGCCAACTTGCACACTTTCAGTCACTAGTAAGAAACACCCCCGCACCCCACCTGTCCATTACCCTTCACAAAGATAGTTGGATGCAAATGCCAGGGCAGCAGCTGGATATCCCATTTCTGAAAGGCTGAGGAAATATGCTCTCTTCACCTGTAACACCGGGACACACTTAAACAACAAAACCCTATCAGGCACAGCTCAGGTACCCCCTACCCCACTCAGGAATTGGAATCGATTTGTCACCACATTCCCCCATGGTACCTACGCCCATGAATGGTTGCTACATTTTGCGACTGAGGGGATCGTTTCAGTGATTGACACCTACAGGATGTAATGTGAGAAGCTGGAACACCACAGCAAATGCAAGTGGAGGCCACATCTCACCTGTTATGACAGGAAAGGGAGGCACATGTTGCTGTGTGTTTGGGTGCATGGATGTGTTTCCTGCCCTCACATTGATTTGTATTTCTCTACAGATGAATTTTCCATGGAATGATGGAACCAACAATGGTACGGTCAAGACTCGACCAAGGCAACACCTTGCGATTGTTATACCCACTTTACTCTTGCTCTTCTGACCCATTACATGTTGCCCCTGAAGCGACCAGCTGTCTCAATACATGCCCCCGTTGGGGGGCTACACTGACTCTTCGTTGAAACAGTCATGTCCTTTGTAATGGGCACACATGCATCCACGTCAACCTCACACCAATACACACACTGGACATGGTGTGAAAGCGTCAAGTGTTTCCCCGTGCCTCAAACATTTTCTTTTTTAGTTTCCAGGAATTTGACGGAGAGTGCACAGCTGTGTGAGAAGATTGTGTGGGACTAAACTGCATTTAGACTCAACGCAAGTGGCCATAAATTACTCACTTGTAAGTGTCCGGAATCTTCACCACAGAAATGGGACTTTGATGTGAATGTGGAACAAGCACTAATCCAGAGCCACACTGAGGCTGCTGCATCTTTTTTCAGATAACCTCAACTCGAGATCTTGCTAAGGGGACCTCTAAAGCAGGGAAACAGTCACATTCTAAGCTACTGTTCTTCAGAAGTTACAGCCTCTGCCACCAACAAGATGGATTTTATCCACGCAACCCTAGCTCCTCACAGCATTAGACATTCAGTGACTCGAAAAAAAGCCTTATTGTAGAAAGCTATATAATATGTACTCTGAATTGACCATTTGCTTATTTTTTCACATATGATTCCCTAAATTTGACAACAGTAGTTCGTACCAATACACTTGTATTATTTTGAGAACTTCCTGTTGGTGTAGACTCTAGAAATTACTTTTTGCGCCTCATTTTGGGCTCGATTCATGGAATCTTTTGCATGTTTCAAAGTGACTTTGCACTGCTGAAAAGTGACTTTGCACTGCCGACCCAAACCCTGGTTCATGGAACTGTGCAAAGGGTATTTTTGCAGTGCAAAGTTATTTTGTACTGCAAAAATAACTGTGCACTGACTTTGCACTGCAAAAATACACTTCGGTTCATGGAACTGTGCAAAGTCATTCCATGAATCAGGGTTTGTGGCGACAGTGCAATGAAAAGTCACTTTTCAGGAGTGAAAAGTGACTTTGAACCGTGCAAATAATTCCACGAAGTGAGCCCTAAGGGCCTGATCGATGGAGTTCTTTGCATGGTACGAAGTGACTTTTCGCTGGTGAATTATGACCTTGCACTGCCAACAAACACCCTGATTCATGGAACAGTGCAAAGTGAAATCCACTTTTTTTTTTGCCATGGAGTCATTTTGCACTGCAAAAATACACTTTGCGCTGCTCTACCCTGATTCATGGAACAGTACAAAGTGTATTTCTGCTGTGCAAAGTCACTTCCATGAATCAGGTTGTTTGTTGGCAGGGCAAAATCACTTTTCAACAGTGAAAAATGACTTTGCACTGTGCAAAACATTCCATGAATCAGGCCCTTAGAATTTTATATCATCTTGTATAAAGATTTTTGACCCATCACCTTATGCAGGGTGTAAGCCTCGAGCTTAGTCAAGCTTCCAAAATGATGAGCATTGGCTAGCTTGGGATACTTGATTAATCTCTGCCAATAAACTGTATCCAAATTTGTTGGGAAACTAGGCATAGCTTGTTAAAACTTTACTTTCTCTTCTCACATTAACATGGAACTCACTTCTTAACTGTGGTGTAGCTTGGCACCCAAGAAGCAACCCCTCTCCCCTGCCACAAAGGGCCAAAAGAAAAGAGGTTTGAGTCTTTCTCTTCAGTCACTGCTTTTAAACAAAACACCCTCCACCTCTGAATCCTCACGATCACAAGCTCTTTCCACAAAAATCAAATATCTACGTGCTCAGAAGATGTTTCTGTCCAACAGAAGTCTCATGCCAGGAGTCCATGGCCCACACCAGGCAGGTGTTTGTATGTATCACTCCGAAATTCACCCACATTGACTAAAGCTATGCTGAATCAAATAGCTCACAATGAATTGTTGCCGGGCAAACAATTGAAATTGACTCTATAAATAGAATCACTGGCATGTCTGAATATTCTAAAAAGAATCCATGAGGTCTCGTCAGACGGGCTTCACGTGAAGTGAATAAGGCTTCAGGGAGCTGGAAGAGAGGCGGAGCAATAAGCAGCTCCCAGCGCTCCTCCTAAGGGTAAAGAGTAGGACCTCTCCAGCCAGCAGAGACCCACGGGTCCAACCAAAGGCAAAGGACAGTTAATTAACTGCCTCCTGTATACAGTTACTGTTCATGCAGCCAGTAAAGGAAGTAACCAACTCTCAAGGAGGTTTGATTATTATACTACATAAATGGCGACGAGGATTTGAATGAGACCCCACGACCGAGACAATGCAAGGTGCGACACAACCCCGCCGTTCCTCCAAACTACAGGTAGGTCCACAATCCCATGGCGTCAGTTGGAGTCCTTGTTTGTAACGTATGCAGACGCCCTGGGTTTTGTGGATTTCAATGCTACGAGGAAGAGAGCAATGCTTCTCGATGCTTTGAGAGTGGAAGGACAAAGGGTGTTCACCAGCCTGATGCCAGAACTGATTATAAACAATTGCGATAATTAGTACAAGGAAGCCATGAGGAGAAATGTCAAGAGATTCTCCAGCAAAGAAAACACTGTACTACATAGAATCAGGTTCTAGGGCCGGAAACAGGAGCCTACCGAACCGGTGGACGACTACATCACAGAATTGCGTGAGTTGGTGGTGCTTTGCAATTTAGGTTATAATGCGGATAACATGACCTGCGACATGCTCACAGTACACTCTAACAGCAGGAAAGTTCAGGACAAATTCATCCTAAAACAATTAACTGCCTCCTGTATACAGTTACTGTTCATGCAGCCAGTAAAGGAAGTAACCAACTCTCAAGGAGGTTTGATTATTATACTACATAAATGGCGACGAGGATTTGAATGAGACCCCACGACCGAGACAATGCAAGGTGCGACACAACCCCGCCGTTCCTCCAAACTCCAGGTAGGTCCACAATCCCATGGCCTCAGTTGGAGTCCTTGTTTGTAACGTATGCAGACGCCCTGGGTTTTGTGGATTTCAATGCTACGAGGAAGAGAGCAATGCTTCTCGATGCTTTGAGAGTGGAAGGACAAAGGGTGTTCACCAGCCTGATGCCAGAACTGATTATAAACAATTGCGATAATTAGTACAAGGAAGCCATGAGGAGAATTGTCAAGAGATTCTCCAGCAAAGAAAACCCTGTACTACATAGAATCAGGTTCTAGGGCCGGAAACAGGAGCCTACCGAACCGGTGGACGACTACATCACAGAATTGCGTGAGTTGGTGGTGCTTTGCAATTTAGGTTATAATGCGGATAACATGACCTGCGACATGCTCACAGTACACTCTAACAGCAGGAAAGTTCAGGACAAATTCATCTTAAAACAAATGACAGCTGGACAAGGCAGTTGAAATAGCGAGTGCAGTAGAAGTGACTATAGACAGATGCAAGAAGCTTGCCGGTAGCCCAGCGAACATGGAAGTGCAGGAGGGAGGAAAAAGAAACAGCCATCTGAATTAAGAGAGATGGAGTAAAAGGGAACCGCTCAAATGCCCTAGATGTGCCAGAAAACGACACTTGTCCAACAACAGAGGATGTCTGGTGAGAAACAAAGAGTGTTCTAACTGCAAAAAGTTTGGCCACATTGCAGTAGCATGTAAATTGCGCAGCAAGAAAGTGACAGCCGTCCAAGCCAAAGAAAGCGAAGGTGGAAACAGTTTGTCTGAAGAAGAAGGAAGACCAACAATAATAATGGTTAATAGCTCAAGAATCAGGAGAGTAAAGCTGCATTGTATCATCAGGTTGGATGGTAAGGAGATGAGAGTGATGGCCGACTCAGGGGCAGATCTGACAATAGTACCCATCCACAAATGTAAGGAGATGGTAGGAAGAGATAATGTAGAAGTGTTAAGCACCAGACATATTCAGCGGTGCCTCAGTATGTTTGCTAGGGTTTGCCAACTGCGTCATCGAGTTCAAAGGGAGAGAAACCAGGACCAGAGTTTACTTAGCAAAAGAGGGTCCAGCATTCCTAGGATGGGACGAGCAAGCCAAACTAAACATCAAGCTAGACCCCAGTAAAGAGGATGAAATAATGGTGGTAAATGCAGGAGGAGCACCAGTGTCAAAAGACGAGTTCCCTAAGTTGTTCTCTGAGGGGCCGGGTAGACTCAAGAATTGTGTGCACAAGATAATGGTCAGAACCAATGCAGTCCCCATAAAGCACAAAGTACATACAGTGCTAGCGATGGAAAGAAACGTGTTGAAGCTGAAACTAGAAAAGATGGTGAAGGAGGGCACCATTGAAGAAGTGGAGTCATCAGAGTGGTTGAGCCCAGTAGTGCTAAATCAAGAAACAGGATTTGAATCATCTGAGGGTATGCATAGATCTTTGCAGTCTACATTTGGAGGTTATTACAGACAGCTACACTCTCCTCAGCATAAACAAACTAATACTTATGATGGGGGAAGCTAAAGTATTTTCCAAGCTGGTCATGAGGGACACCTACCACCAAATATATCTGCACAAAGAATCAAGGCCCACACCGCGTTCATCAACCCGTTCGGGACTTATCAGTTCACAAGGATGCTGTTTGGGTTATCGTCTGCAGCCTCTGCATTCCAGCGGATGATGGACTCATTGCTGATTGACGTCGGCAATGTCTCGTATTTTCAAGACGATATCTTAGTATACTCTGAAGACGACCGGACACATGACGAGGTTCTGAGGAAAGTCCTCACAAAATTACAAGATGCAGGTGTGAAAATGAGGTACGACAAATGTGTACTGAGAGCCAAGCAAGTAGAATACCTAGGGTACAAGATCTCCAGTCAGGGAATCAGTCCCAAGAAGAACCTGTTACAAGCAATTGTAAAAGCCCCCACACCTGGAAACAAAGACAAATTGAGATCTTTCCTGGGGCTTGGTGATTATTACGCAAAGTTGGTCCCCAACTTCTTAGAGGCCACTGTGGCGCTGAGAGAATTGCTCAAGAAAGGAGCTGAGTTTGCATGGTCGCAAGACAAGAAAATGGCATTTGAATCCATAAAGGGAAGGATCGTCAGAGCTCCATGCTTGCTACCATTTAATCTCATGTGGGACACAGTCATTACCACTGATGCCAGTGCATATGGCTTTGGAGCCGTGTTGACCCAAAAGAAGTGAGATCCACAACACATAGTGACATTTGAGTCCAACGCACTGTCCACCATGGAGAGGAATTACTCGACGGTTGAAAAAGAGATGTTAGCCTGTGCGTGGGGGGTAGAATATTTCAGAACATACATATGGGGCACCAAATTCATGTTAGTCACGGACCACAAACCGTTGAACCATATGTAAAGCCTCAGAGGGATGAAACATCCACGCCTCGACTAGCACGCATTGCAGCGAAATTACAGGTCCACACATATGAAATTGTGCATATCGCTGGGAGGGAAAATGCCCAGGAAGACTGTATTTCAAGACTACTAGTGAACAGGGAGAAGGCAACCACATTCCTCAAGGAAGAGTCCGTGGTGGAGTCAATCCAGGATCTGAACAGCAAAGAATTTCTAGAAATGAGTGAGGGCCATTGGAATGTAGAAACCAGCAAAGAGCCCACAATGGTCAGGCTCACCAAATGGATTCGCAGGGGTTGGCCAGAGGAAAGGGCCACCCTGAAGAGCATAAGGCCATATTGGAAAGTGGCTGAAGAAATGTTCAAGGCAGAAGGATTGTTAATCAAGGGTGATCAAGTGTTTACGCCATTGGGCATGAGAAAGACCATCCTACGTAGGGCCCATTCAGGACATCTAGGAAGCACCATGACACGGCACCGCGTGCGAGAAGCATTTAGGTAGCCCGCCATGGAACAGGACATGCGCATGATGATCGATAGATGTCACAAATGCCTCAACAATCAACAGTGACAAAAGGTTGAAGACAAGACAGGCACCACTTATGCCCACAGAAGTGCTGGAAGGAGTGTGGCAAAAACTAGGCTTGGATATTATCGGCCCCCTTGAGGCAATGTCCCCAGAACATCGATATGGAGTGGTCATGATTGACTATTCATCAAAGTGGGTGGAAGCCGAATTTGAGAAAACATCACCACCAAGACCATGATTGAAGTGTTAACAGCAGTGTTTCAGAGGGAAGGACTACCAAAAGACCTTGTTACCGATAATGGAGTTTAACTTGTCTCCCAAGAAAGGGAGACCTTCATGAAAAGGAACAATATAAGGCAGATCAAAAAAGTGCTGTGTTACCCCCAGGCCAATGGACTAACAGATTTATCAAAGGGGCAATACAACTGTCCACAGCATCCACTGGACCCATTTAAGACAGTAAAGGAAGCCATAGCAGGCCATTGTTTGACCCTCACCAGTATCACCCAGGTGTCGCTGTTCCAAATGCTAAGGGAAGAAGAGCGGCATCCATGGTCGTATCTCCTTGGTTGTTGTGTATAAGGGAGGACAAATAGGTGCATATGGAGGATGTATTATGGAGGATAAAGAAGAGCAAGAAACAGATGGAGAAATAGAGTGATCAACAAAGAGTAACCAAACATCAAGGAGTCAGAGGCGTGGATTGGGTCAAAATCTGGTTGCCGCACAAAGACCAAATGACTGGGTCCAAGTTCAGTCAACCGATAAAAGAGAACCAACCATGTCTGCACCCAAGGTGGCTGCAAATGGAACATGGAATGAGTGGCAATGTTTGAGAAACATCAGTTACAAGGGGAGCAAGACCAGAGACATGCACACGACAAGACCCCGACCAGGCTGCAGCAGGGGAACTGGCTCCAGACCCTCATAGGATGCCCCTGATAGAGTCTGAGATGGATCCAGAGCAGCCTGACCTAAGTCTAGAAGAAACCAACATGCCTGCAGACAATGGAGATACGGAGAACCGACCCAAGAGAGATCAGGGAAGATTGGTGAAGTATAATGACTATGTAATGCAATAATCTATGTGTCTTTTTACCAAAGGGAGGTATATAGAGAGCACTTGCGAGACTCCGCGTCACCGAGTGCGTAATGCGACAGTGAGCCGGCAGAGGGACAGAGCAGTAAGCAGCTCCCGGCGCTTCTCGTGAGGGTAAAGTGTAGGACCTCTCCAGCCAGCATAGACCTGTGGGTCAAACCAAAGGCAAAAGAACATTCATGGTAGGGAATTAACTGCCTCCTGTATATATTTACTGTTCATGCATCCAATAAAGAAAGTAACCAACTCTCAAGGAGGTTTGATTATTATACTACAGTACCGCTCTAAATTCAGTCCCAGACCGTGATAGTAAAAACTTCCATTGAGTTGCCCTTCAAAATTATTAATCATTCTGATACTCAACATGGCAAGCAGATCCTCCTTCTGATCCTGCTCGAATAATACGAAAGTTTATATTCTCCTTTTTATACGACAGTATTGACGTAATAGCATATGCTTGTTTTTGGTTTTCAATTCATGTTTCGTATTGTTGTTTATATATTTGTAAAGGTACATGTGTATCAAACACAAATAATTTAAAAAAAATAAAATTAAAAAACAATGAATAAACAAAGAAATAACTTAGGACAATTCCCCGAAAATCACCACTGGGAACCCATGAAACTGAGAGTCTTTATCAAGGTCACTAAATAGGATCGCTTGTCTATCATCATCATGTATTCCAGAATAAAATGGATGCCTCAAACCCGTGCATTTGATTGGTGGATTTGCATAAATTGTTTATGTGCTTTCCGAGAGTGGAAGCATCTTCTATGCCTAAATCAAAGAGCCGTAACCAGTGAAATAAATCCCTGAACCGCTTCAGATATGCTGTGTTAGACTCACTTGACACCAGTGATCATGCTGTGCCTTTGAATGCGCTGCTCATATTGAGACAAAGGTTCTGTTCTGCTTCTTTTCTGCAAATGTGACTTTCATTGGTGATCCTCTGCATAAAAGCCTTCCTCCAAGCAGCCCCCGCAGTTCCTTCTTCGCCGCTCAAGCATTTTCAATTAGACAGCAGCTCGTGCTGACATTAATATTAATGGTCACCTAATGTATTTGTCCTCTAAGACAACGAGAAGGAACAGCTCTAACTATTACAGAAAGTGGTATGGTATTCTTTTTTCAGTTACGTGCCCAAACAACACCAAATCCCCCCAAAACTAGACATGCAAAAATAGATTCAATAGATACCACATAGTCCATTCTTCCTGAAGGTCGCCCACTGGCCTATTGTAGCACTCCCTACCTAAAGAAATGAACGCTAGCATTCTGACTAATCGTCAAATGAGCCGATACCTAGAGCACACCCATAGTAGGGTGACCAGATTATTTCCCCTCTATCCTCTTGTTCGTTTGTATCAGTCTCCCTTGTATGTCTTCCTTGTATGCCGCAGGCATTAGACCTAATATTCGATTGCAAATGGAACTTTACTCATTTAAGATTACACCTTTATCCAGGTTGTATATTGGCTCGCATTATGATCAGATCCTCAAATTTCATATGTTCAACATTTTATTCAGTTGTTAACTTCATATAAATTTGTATTTGATTCATTACTTTGTATTGTTATTTCATGCTTAAAACTTAATAAAGATTATTAAAATTAAAAAAAAAGTAAAAATCTGGGACAGGGAAACTAACATAAAAGTAGGACTAACTCTTGAAAGTGGCTGTCAAGGCACTACACTTAAGTAGCATTTGGAGGAGAAGGGGTTTTAAGTGTTACTGTTCCAAGAAAAGCATATTACAATTACTTCATCACAAACGAACCCTATCTTAAGTTGTAAAATACAGCATTTCTTTTGTGCGAGATTGAGCATTCCTGCCAGCTATGAAGGCCTACTACAAAAAACTGGCACCACTGCAATTTCCAATGTGAACATATTTCCTGACAGCGCACCAAATACCGGGACGTCTGGTCACCCTAACCAATAGGAAATGACCTCAGAAGTTCTGACACAATTTGACAGAGTCGTGCAGCAGGACTATCTCTTTAAGAAGTTACATTACATTATTTTGTTATTCCCTGTCAATATTGTGCTTGTTTTGCTTCAGAACAGCATGTGAGCTATGCACAGAGATCCTGTTCATTGTGCACAGTGTCTATTTTGGCAGTGTGGTGAAGTACACAGCATGGCAGCCATGGCCATCCCCATGCCATTCCCCAGTGTTTGCAACCCGACAGAGGGGGATTCAGGATATCACCATGGGCTTCCAGCTACCCCAGTGAAAGAAGAAAAGTCTGATGTCTGGACATGTGTAGTCTTGTGGAAAGAGTCTTATTTCACTCACGGACAAGCACAGTAATAAGGCACACATTATTTCCCAAGGGATGGCACTGCTTCAGAAAAAAAAAATCAATGTTGACTCTTGACACATTTTCATTTACATTGGCGCATGGCTTTCAGTGCGCGCACAAATCAATAGTCAGCTTTTAACACTGCTCAACTAGTGTGTTCTTTGTAAAGTAAGAAGGATTTGCTTTGGCTGGCTTGGTGCTCCAGTGGGCCGCAGGCTCTCCACATCCACGGACGATGCGCCTCTTGAAGGGGGCCTCTGCTTGATTTCCCTTTTGCTCTCAATGAGAGACGGAGCAGAACAGCCCGGACGTCAATCACCGGAACTTTTCCTCATCCTTAGAGCCCATTGACTTTGCAATTGGGGAAAGCGTTTGCAGCAGCCAGCTCAATGTTCAGTAGGGAAAGAAGGCAAAGAGAAGAATAAAGATGTAGGGCCTCATTACGAGTTGGGCAGTATTCTGGTGGTAAATCTTCTGGAATGCCCAATGGAATTACCGTTACTGACACTTTGTCTGGCTGGCGGAAACACCACTGGATTACAAGTGTTGAAGTTAATTCCACATTTTAATGGAGTCCATTGCACTCTATGGCGCATTTCTGGTGGTATTACCACCGGCGGAATTACTGCTGCAGTAATTCTACCGATTTTGCCAATTTTTAGCAGAAAGCAGGAGGATTTATCTCCAGCATGATGCTGGAGGTAAACACCTGACTCCAGGGCCATACACGTAGTATTGCGGAGCGGGAAAGGTGGCAGTAATTCTGTTACCAGCAATTATTCCCTGACTGCCAGACTTGTAATGAGGCCCTAGTCTTAAGACGGGTGGCATGGCTTACAAGGATAGCATGGTGCCAGTCACTCATGGGAGGCGTCCTCACACTCGAGTTGTGCCCCAGCTGGACGTTTCACACTTCTAAGCTACGATGGGCAATGGATGCTCAAGCTACAGTTCTGATAAGACAACACGACATTCCAATCATAGCACATGCATTACTTTCAATGGCTTTGTGGCCCAAATGGATTGTCTCTCTTTCGTGCTAAAAATGGCTAAAAGAATCATCTCTCCAACAGCTCCTTCCATTTATTAACCTTTGCTAATTGATGAGTTTTCGATCGCTTGCTGATTGCATGACAAGCTGTGAATGGGCAGTGGGCATAATTGTCCCATATGTAATATGACACTGACTGGGTGCAAATATTCAGGTCATCAAGCCATGACCTCTTTTATTGTGCTATAGTCACCCTTTAAAGGGACGGTTATGCCCATATGTGGGTGCCGAGCCTGCTGGGCATAGACGCCCAAGCATCACCTCACTAATGACACCCAAAGAGGCGGAAGCATGTCTGGCGTTGCTTGTGGTCTCTGACAGAAGAGATGTAATCATGCAGTTCAGGCTGGACTGTCCCTTTTGGGGTGGAACGGAGCCTGATTTGCATATGGTTTTATCCTTTCTGTAATGGCTTGGCAGGCGAAGAACTATGGTCTGAAAGGTTTCTCCGAATGATGCCAGAGATTAAGATTAATTCTAA
This sequence comes from Ambystoma mexicanum, assembly GCF_040938575.1. Classification (NCBI taxonomy): domain Eukaryota; kingdom Metazoa; phylum Chordata; class Amphibia; order Caudata; family Ambystomatidae; genus Ambystoma; species Ambystoma mexicanum. The sequence goes on from NC_090928.1 coordinate 286,106,341, forward strand.
AGCTTCCAATCATCACCTCTTCTGTTGTGCCTGGGTTCAGGAAAGAGTCAGCATCCATGGATACAGGAACTAGGTATGGCTTTGGGTTCATGGTGAAGGAGAAGGACAAGAGCGATATTGAGAGCCTGGTTCACAGAATGTTTTCCTATGGGATTGCACCATTATAAAACGCTTCAATGAATCAGGCACAGAGTCCGTAGTTGTGCTAGAAGCTCTCCCTATCTGTATACAGTCAGTTTCTTATAGAATCAGGCTTCCTGTCACAGATCGGAAAGTACATCACATCATCAGATGGCATGTAGTCCACTACCACGACCGTTGCCACCACAAACAGATGAACCCAGTCTGTGTGTTGTTAGCCCATAATGAGATGCAAAAGGTATGGGAGTAATTGTGCAAAGAAATTGGCCACGCAGAGACCAACTTGGGTACAACATCTATGCAGGATCCTGTTCATCCCTCCCCATACTCTCAGAATAGGAGTGTACAACACACATCTGCACAATTAGCTCTGAAAATACTGCAGCTGTAGTATTATAGACAGCAAAGCATAGCATTGCATCAGGAGAGTTTTGCGGAAGTGTTTGAACATTGCCAGAAATATCACAGGTCACATGACAGACAATGCCTGTTCAGTGCTAACCTGGCTACTGGGTGTTTCCGGCAAAAGCCAATCATGGCTGGGAGGTTCCCAGCTGCCATGTTTCACTTGCAAGGTGGAACCACAATTGCATGATGAGATTATGGCCAAAGTGGGGTGGGTGCTACAGAAATCCACTGGCCAGAAATTCCACTTCACCATGAGCACTAACTACATGACCATCACTTTGCACTGGGTGCCCTTTCCTTTCTCTGCCAGCCATGAGGGGGGCTAGAAGAAATAAAAGGGGCAGCAGGTTTATGCATTTGGGAGCCAAACAACTTTCAAGAGTTTCAGGGCAGACATCAAATCTGGGAGAAAGTTGATGGGTGGAGGCACAGTGGCTGTGCCATTACAATATGCATTTGGGCTTTGTTATAGAAGACAGTGCATGTCCTTGCTGCCTTCCAAATTGGTAACACAATGCTCATCCACTGCTTTGCATATGTCCTTCACCTTGTGTCCACATGCTGTATCAGCAATTATCATCCTGAGAAATAAATGTCTGCTTTGGTCAAAATCATCATCTAACATTTCATCTGGGCTTTCCCTGCTAAAAATGCACCGTACCAACTGCAGGTGCCATTCATTGTTACTGCACCACCTAAAAACCTCAGGGGCCACCTGTTGGCACTCTACTTTGCACTCTCTGATGTACTTGCTTGCGCTGGACCTGTCCAACAAGTCGAGGGCCCTTGACTTCACAAGTGATGTGGATGTGGCACAGCTGGTGAGGGTCCTGCTTTCAACCTTGTGTGGTGATCGACAAGTAGTTGGATGTAAAGGTAACAATGAGTACTTTCTACCTTTTACCTAGGCATATGTTTCAAGGTAAAAATGTCCTCTTTTCATCTGTAATGTTATCTAAAGTAGTCTTATATAGTGCCCTGCTGCCATGTTCTTGGGCTTTGCTGCACACACTGTGCCAGGAGGGGTGTACTGATTGTACACATCACAAGGAACAGACACTGCAAATGTAAAAGAATGCTTTTCTGCAGTGCGTGTAACATCAATTGGAGAAAGAAAGCAATCAGCATGAAGCAACAAACTTACATTTTGCCAACTACCGCCAATGTCAAGCTGAACATTGACAGCACCAAAGGGCAGTACATCACTGACACTTGTTGAAATATTTGTGAGCAGTGCAGTGACAACATAATGGTAGGAGATGCTATGGGACAACCCCTCAGTGATTCTGACATCTTGAATACAGACAGGCCATCAATAGGAACTGACCTCTGTCAGCATCTTTGCAGCAGTGATAGTCTTACCACTGCTGCAAAGATGCTCAATGCTCCTCTACTAGAAAAGTCACCTGTGAGAAGGAACGATGACCTAGCACAGAATTGGAACAGCAAGTGGTCTATCTGGTCAGTGGCCCTTGTGTTAGTTGCTGTTGAATTACTAAGCTGTACCCCAGAAAGCTGAAGTTTGAGAATGTTTTTAGTGCACCTGGGGCTATTGTCCCTAACCACAATAGAAGCCTAACAGTGAAGCTTTTTGAACAATTGGCAGAAGCCTACGATTGATTTCTACTGTGAGAAACCTGAGGGTGTTCTCCCAAGTAGATCGCGGGAACCCCTTATTCGGGTGGTGCAGAAGACCGGCCCTCTCCTATCTGAAACCTAAAGGTGAACTAACAAGGGAGGATCACCTAGTTAAGGGAACCTGGGGTTATACTTAGGGGAATGTCCCAGCTGAGACGTGGTACTATGCGGAGGAAGAAGGAGAGGAGGACGAAATCCCAGAGGCCTTTGTAGGCTACAATACATCTGCCTCACCTCCTCCCATTGAATCTCTCCTACCCAAATCCAATAACCCCTCCGTACAGAACCAATCCCCTAGGATCTCAAAATATGTCACATTCAGAAACCGTCTGTCCCAAAACCACTGTCATCCTGTTTTTTACCCGACTGCTCCCATTCATTCTTCTCCACATCCTTTGTGTTATTCTGTCCCAAACACAGACCGTTCCCACAATCCCCCTTGTTTATTTCATGATCCTAGCTGTTCGTATTTCCCTCACAACCCTTACCAATTGCGTCCCTCTGATTGTCCCTTTCCGAATCCCGAGGCTGCTTTGACAACTCACTACCATTCTCACAATTCCCCATATTCAGGTTACAATATGAACTCCAGGCATTCTCGTTTGTTTCACAAACAATACCAATCCCCCCCTTTTTCCGACACAAGCACTTTCACGCATTATGAAAGACAACATCCTAACCCCAAAGCCATTTACTTGACATGTTCCAACCTCAGCGTCAGGCAAAGGCAGGCAATTAACCTGAATCACACACACCTGACGGCCCTTTCATTTCCTCACAGGGATAAAAGGTAGAGCCAGAGAGCACAGTATGAGCGAGGCAGACCGTACAATGAGACAACTATCCAGACCCGGCAGTTCAAGAGGAGGAGAAAGGCGACAGATATGGAGAGGCTTACAAGGAGAGACGCGACCTTGCCCTTTTCAACGTAGACCAGCGAAACCTCTGCAGAGGGAATCGTAAGACTGAGGACAATAGTCCAAGTGTGCTGCAACAGATGTCAATGGTACACGCAACATGTCGACGCTGATAAGCGGAAGCAAGGGAGACTCCTGATTCCGTGTTACTGGCGTTGACTCCAATTAGGACGAAAGCGAACCGGTTCATCACAGCCAGTGAGTCAAGGCGAGAGCCGATAACAGTCGGGCTGCGGTGAATGAAAGTCGCAAAGTGGCAAGTTGAATCAAGTTCAAAGAACTGTAAAAGTATTAAGGGGAGACCAGCTGCAGAGGGAGCTGGCACCACGTGGGTGCTAACTCGAAAGACTCTAGTCGATCCACGTCTGAGTGAAATTCCCTATGCTAGAAGGATGCAGGGGAGCTGCCAAGTTAGGCCAAAGTGGTCATACCGGAGTTCAAGCAAAATCCCTGTGCAATGGAAAGCCTTTGACCTAAGAACTGCAGAGAAAGCAAGGGAAATGAATCCTGTGAACATTTGAAAGTAAAGGAGAATGTGAAGTTGGCAAGAGTGACCCGGAAGAAGGATGCTAATGAAGTGGCAAGAGTGAACCTGACTGAGGGATGCCGATATAAAGGGGCGATGCATAAGGTCCCGAGAAACAGTTTGTTGACAGAGGAGAACATGGCCGAGGGATGAAAAATGGAACTGTTTAAAATGACATTGAAAGTTGAGAATGGTCCAAGCCCGAACAAGGGAGATCCAGGGGTGAAGTTATCACCTGAAAGTTCAAAGAGCCATAGTTAACCCAGAGGGAGACTGGAAGTTTAGAAGGGTCAGCGCCCGGAAGAGGGTACCCAGGGGTGAAGAATCCTCACCCTAAGTGAAACCAGGAAACAAACTGTCATTTAGTTGAAGGAACTTTTGCTTCTTGTTTTGTAACCCTACCAGGCCCTCGAAACCAGAAGGATCAACCACTGAAGGCCCTGATACTGATAGGAACTGTTTTGGGGATCAAAATCTGGAAGATGGAAATCCATAGGCTGAAAGAGTTATCACCCAATAACACGAGGAACAAGGGTCAGCGTCCAGAAGAGGAGGATCCATGGGTGTGACCATCACCCAAAGAACATTTAGAACTGAGCTTACTTTGTTATTTTTCAACCTTCGAAGGCAAGAGAGTTTTTTGTACAAGAGACTTGGCCATTGAGGCTCCCAATAAGCTAGAACAGAACTGTCGACTCCTGCCGGGAAAACTCAAGTGTGTGCTTTTCTCCAAGGTCTTACCTTACCCCGTGCTCCAAACGTGGGGAAGGGAGACCCAACTGCATCCTGACATATTGAGAACTTGTCTTTCTTTTCTTGAAATCCCACATGCTTTTTGTATTAGTTGTAAGGTTTGGCAATAGGTTTCTTAGTATAGGCCCTTTTATTTTGAAACAACGCTGCTAGGACTGCCTTATTTTCATTTGATCGTCGACGTTTGCTCCCATCTTAGATTTAGGTTTAGATTAGGCAAGTTTTCAACCTTCAATACAGTTTAATAAACACCCTAGAACTGTGATCACCTGTGTCGGTCTTTACTGTTGCCACCATGAGTTCTATCACTACTCATAGACAACACACTTCGCTCAGGTGACAACAATCATTTTAACCTGTGGAGCAGGGTTGTTTTGTGGCGTGTGTGGCTGGGAATGGAGAGCTGTAGTAATGGCTGAGAGCCCCTGACTATTTGCTGACGTACACACACATGCCATTGTGCCAGTAATGATCTTGGATCCTACTATTGTTAAAACAATGATTGTCAAATATTCGTTGGCTCTCCCAACACACCTTAAGGTTCACAGTCTCTCTCACAGGGCACAGCCATCCATTAAAGTTATTTGGCTCTGCCACAGAGTGCAGTAATTCCTTAAAGTCGACAGTCTCTTTCACAAAGTGCAACAGCATCTTCAAGGTCTTGGAATCTAGGAATCTAGCATAGAGAACAGCCACCCCTTTAAGTTCTTACAGAGTGCAGGCACCCATTGAAATTCCCAATGGGCCTTGGCACCCACTAAAGCTCAAAAGGTAACCCACTTATTTTTGCCACTGTCACTTTGAGGAGCCTTCTTTGAGGCCAGTCCCTTCCCTCATGATTGCCGCATTTCTACCTCTCTGCACGGTGACTTGCAGGGGGAAAGGGTGGTGCAGCTGCGGATGCACAACTCCATGTTAGCCACAACTAACATGGAGTCCAGGTCCACCTGGCTTACAGGCAGCTGACAATGCAAGCAGTGCTTGCCTCATCACCCCGTCGCAGGGATTCTGCCCATATGTGGGCACTGGCGTGTGATTCCCAATCACTTGTTGGGGATAGCACCACATCAGGGGCCTGCTGCTGGCTGCAGTTACCAATGCCACTGACACTGATTGGGCAAGCTAGGTGGGTGAAGTGGCTTTATGCTTCTTCTTGGCACAGCGTTTCTGATGATACTGGGACGTAATCGCACGTGCCTCTAGCAGGGTCAGTGGTGGTGGGCAAATAGTTTCCTGGTACATTTCTGCATGCCGCCGGTAAATGTGAATATGGGTTTGCAGAGTCTTTGCCTTTCTTCCCCTGCCATAAAGCTCTCCACCCTGCCTATGGACTCCCCTTGCTCTAACCCTTGAAGTACTTCTACACCCAGCACTGCTAGCTTTTTGGAGCGGCTGGAAGCTTTTGGCTCCTCAGCACTCCTGTGCTGCCTTGCCTCCTGGGCAGCGGCAGGCACAGGTGATTCTCTTCTGCCACTACCTATTTGTCCACCTCCCCTACCTCCTCCCCCTCAGCTTGTTCCGCCATGTGATGCGGTGCCACCACAGTCTGATCCTCTCCCTAAATCTCCTCCAGAAGGACCTCCTCCCCTTGGCTCCCTAAACCTGCACATCCTCATCAGAAATAGCCCCATCCAGACAGGAACTATCCAGCTGTATTCTGCCTCCAGAGTGCTTAATGCATACACCGCCACCTCCCTCATGATGAACTGTCCTTGTCCTCCCACTGCACTTGCATGCGCTCCTACTCAACCAGAGGCCCTCTCTCTATGGTGGCGAGGTGACACGTGCCCGCAAACCAGCACCAACAGACAGCACAAGGTTTCACCCATCCTCATCAATCATGTGGGAATCCTACTCTAGCATGGGGAAGCATAGTCCCCTCCTTTGCTCCTCTATTCTTCACTTTCTAGCCCTCATATGCGCCCTATTTCACTCCACAAGAAGGAGAACCAGGAGAACCAACCCAGGATATGAAAACCACACTCCAAGGAGCAAGGAGCAAGTCAAAACTCAAAGAACACTGTTAGCAAATCAATACAACAGCAAGTGGGCAGACGAGATGACACAACAAATTTATAGGAGAAATATATGTAGGGTTATAAAACCTGTTTTCTTTTTGGTATTTCTGTGGGCTAGGATAAAGCACAGGACGTTTTTTAAAAACTTTTTATATTTTTCTGGTGGGGACTAATGCAAAAGGCTCAAGAGAAAAGGGAATATTGTCCTTTGTTCATATGGGTGAAATTTACAAACCACTTTGGGCCAGATTCATGGAATTTTTTTGCATGGTTGGAAGTGACTTTGCACTGCTGAAAAGTGACTTTGCACTGCCGATACAAACCCTGATTCGTGGAACTGTGCAAAGTGTATTCTTGCTGTGCAAAGTCACGTTGAACCGTGCAAAAAATCCATGAATCTGATCCAAAACTCTAAGCAGAAAAGGGGCAGACAAATGGACAACAAACACACTCATAAGAACAAAGAGGTACACAAAAACAAACACTTCACTACTGAAACGTCTTTCTTATACAACTGAGCATAACTCTGATCAAAACTACCCAAAGCACCAAACACCCTCCAAGTGTGAACCTGGCATGTGTGAAACCTTCTCTCACAGCCTAGCAAATCCCAGCAAGGAAAAGGAACTGAGCTGGGCCTTTAAAGTGCCTTGCACTTTTTTTTAGGATATTCTAGGTCTCTAACTGCCTGAACAAACCCCGCCAAGCTTCCTTTAAGAATTTCTAGGGCTCTGATTTGCTGTTCAAACTTGACAAATGTTTGCGAGTTTTGATTTGAGAAATGGGCCTCCTGGTTCGACCATAAATCATTGTGAAAGACCCAGAAATCAGTTCTGAGTTCGACCTGGGATGAGACCAAGCCAAAAAACCCTTGCACAATTGCAGCCAATGACGGCACCCGGGTCACTTTTCCTGGTCTTGGAGGCTTTATTGTGACATCACAACCGTTGATAATATTATGATCCTCCAGAGGAGACATCAAAACTAGTTAATTTGATCCCATTAACCACACAATGATAGGAAATTAGGAATATGCGTGATTTCTGGAGCCTTTGCTCTCCTTTCCTCTACTGTGTCAAAAAGCTTTGGTGCATTAACTCGCGGTAAAGGCACTCTCGCCAAAAACAAGATACAGCTTTCCTAAACACTGAGATATTTTCCGAATCCTCAAGACTCCCCTTGACAACTTCTACTACAGGCCGCCTTGTAGGTGCTCTGCCTGACTTCTCGCTGGGTAGGCTCCATTGAGAGTACAGGTGCCAGTCGTGGAATGGCAGGGTTCATTGCACTGACCCTCACATTGACTCGCCGTCTTCAACTGATATTTAAGGTAAATGGAGACATGGGCTGGAGGGCCTTAGAACCTGGGTTTTTAACAGAGAGGGTATATGTATGGGAGGCGCCATCAGCAAAGTGCCCGAAAACGAGGATATTTCGTGTCTAGCAGAAGTTGAACCGGAGACATCTACTCAAGAGTACCCCATCCAGATCTCAGCTTCCTCATTACCGCCCATCCATCACAAATTGCCCAGTCCCTGCCGCTCTTAGGACCCAGAAGCATGCCGCATGGCACGCCTTGATCAAGAGGAAGCTACATCCCTGATGCCACACATCTGGGACAGTACAGGTGATTGTGTAACATCCCAGGTGCCACGCTGCCATCTGTATATTGGGGTGAGATGTGTCTGTGCTCTACAGAGGACCAGGTGGGAGGCCGAAGCAGTGGAACAGGAAGTGAGTTGGATCATTACAGAGGTATTGTGCACGATGCGCGTTCCCCGCCTAGCGCAGCCTGCTGGCTCTGCTCATGTTCTTCCTCTACCCACATTTTCCTGAACCTTTTAGCCCCACCCCTTGCTACCTGAGCTAGCCCACCACTTCACCTGCACACCTCCAGATGTTTAGCCAGAGGCAATATGGGAGATGTAGCTCAAGCAGCCAAACTGAGTGTGGCTGCAGAAGGGGGCGGCGAGAGTGTGAGGAGGTTGTGGTCAACCTAAGAAGATTTCTGAGGAAGTGAAAAGTTTCCTTTTCAGGCAGCACTTGCATTCATGTACAGAGTGTTGCTGTACTGCTTGCTGAATGTCTTGAGGGTGTTTATCTTTTTTCTTTTCTTTTTCTATGTAATCATAGAGCGCCAAAGCCCTCAGGCATCCAGGCGCTACATAGAAGACAGACCAACAGAACAAAACATTACAATTGCAGGTGGGAAGAACTCTATCTAGGCAAACAATCTGCTCTTCAGGAGTTTCCTGAGTAGCAGGAGTAGCATTGTTAATAACCTGTAGCATTGGAGTAGCATTGTTAATAACCTGTAGCACTGGAGTAGCATTGTTACTAACCTGTAGCATTGGAGTAGCATTGTTAATAACCTGTAGCACTGGAGTAGCATTGTTAATAACCAGTAGCATTGGAGTAGCATTGTTAATAACCTGTAGCACTGGAGTAGCAGTGTTACTAACCTGTAGCACTGGAGTAGCATTGTTAATAACCTGTAGCACTGGAGTAGCATTGTTAATAACCTGTAGCATTGGAGTAGCATTGTTATTAACCTGTAGCACTGGAGTAGCATTGTTAATAACCTGTAGCAGTGGAGTAGCATTGTTAATAACCTGTAGCACTGGAATAGCATTGTTAATAATCGGTAGCATTGGAGTAGCATTGTTACTAACCTGTAGCACTGGAGTAGCATTGTTAATAACCTGTAGCACTGGAGTAGCATTGTTACTAACCTGTAGCATTGGAGTAGTATTGTTAATAACCTGTAGCACTGGAGTAGCATTGTTAATAACCGGTAGCACTGGAGTAGCATTGTTAATAACTGGTAGCACTGGAGTAGCATTGATAATAACCTGTAGCACTGGAGTAGCATTGTTAATAACCTGTAGCACTGGAGTAGCATTGTTACTAACCTGTAGCACTGGAGTAGTATTGTTAATAACCTGCAGCACTGGAGTAGCATTGTTAATAACCTGTAGCACTGGAGTAGCATTGTTAATAACCTGTGTTGAAAGGGGTTTCTCCACTTGTGTCCCTAATAGAGGCAGGTTGAGACACAATATATACTTCCTGTGCATTTGTCATGCCCCAAGCCTCAGGTGGTATTCCCTACAGGATACGCGGACCCCACTGGCTGTTAAGCACAGGTTCTGGACCAAAATCAGTTTCCCCATACTTGCACTGTTAAAAATGGCTGTGCATATTTGTTTAAAGTTAAGCACTAATATTTTCTCCATTAATATTTGCCCTGTTCCAAGCTCTTCAATTACAATGTTCTGCTATAGAGGGTTGGGACCGTTTATTACTGACAAATAGACACCCTAATTTCAGTCAGTTCTAATTTCTTAGAGTGTCAATCAATCAGTCAAATTAATTTTAACGCATCATATTCGTCTGTTTCTAAGTGAAATCACAATAATGGACAGTAATAATACGCACAATAAAAATGGTTCTATTATTTACACAGTAACACCGTAGACATAGAGGAAAGACAATTAATCGAATGTCCTATATCTCCCGTGATGCAGTTCTCTGAGTTGGTCATGCAGACTTGTGGTGCACTGGAAGTCTGCACATTTTCAACGTAGTCAATCATTTACTGTTTCTTGGACTATGAAGGAGACTGCGAGTCGATAAACGAACCCATTAGATGCCTGAATGTTCTGTGCACTGGGGCCAGCTTACATGGTTGAAGACGCCACAGATCACTTAGTGGCTGTGAGGAAGCAAAGAGCGCCGGGGGTCAGAAGTCTGCGCAACATGTCATAATATGTTATGATCTGTCTAGGCTCTCAGTGGGGGCTGTCAGAGAGTAACCTGGTTGCCATCTGGATTAAATGACATTTCTGTCACATAAGCGAATCATTCAAACAGCAATAAACACCTCAGGCATTGCAGGGTGACAGAATGAATGCCGTGACCACTCGGGAAGCATCGCCCTTTGGTTGGGAGGGAAGACACCCTGTGTTTTAAGATGACGGGGATACCAAGAGTTGCTCAAATATTGGTTGGAATTTTAGGCTCCACACGGATTTCAAAGAAGCCATTTTGCTTGCCTATCACACCACACTGGGTGATTATGCCACGACCACTGGTGTTGTCCCGATTAATCGACGGGAGCTTATTGGTCAACTTCGTTTTGTGTTAAAAGAACAAGACAATATAAACCAACTTTCTTTTTAAGGGTAACCAATGAAATATTAAGAAAGGGTAATGTATAACAGTGTTTCTTTAAACATATAAAACCTATAGCACCGCAATGCCTCCGGGCTTGTTGTGCGCTCTACAAATGCAAATAAATAAATAAAAATAAATATTGTTCAGAAGTATGCATAGTGTGACCTGTGACTACATCGGCTTCCCTGCACTAGCAAGCCATCAATAAGACTGTCGTTGGTGCAGGGAGTACAACTCCTAACTCCTTCCATAGCATTCCGCGTCATCCAGCAGCACCAGTTCCTCATCCTCCTTTGGTTTATCAATCCAGAATCTTTGAGAGCGCATGATTTATTTATTTATTTTTAAATGCCCGCATATCTCAGTTTTGAGAAGCTGGCTGTCGACAGTGTGGCAGACCATCAGGCTACTTCATTTGTATCTATAATCATTTACATTTTGTGAACCATTTTCATGAAAAGGCACTTCAGGAACACTAACGTAAAAGAACAAATACTGAGGGGGCCCAGGGAAAACGTGACATAAACTTCAATGGGGATGGTGGCGGTGAGAGGAAAAATCAATGGACGTTTGAAGTTGAGACCTCCTGAAATATTTTCAGGAATATGAAAATCAGGAGCATAAATGAACAAGTAAGTGAGTGGAATGGGAAAAAGGTGATGTAAAGTTCATCAGGGAGGGAGGAGGTCAGGTGAAAAACCTTGAGACTCCCCACAAATTAAATCAGAGAAAAAGGGGACAGATTCAGGAACATGAGGTTGATAACCTCATCGTCGCAATACAGTGGTGTAGGTAGAAGGGTGTAGAGTTGTGAATACAGCGGTGAGTGATAGACAGGAGTTTGATGTCAATGTGCATTTTCATGGGTAGCCAGTGGCCTTCACGTCTGGCCACAAGCAGCTGTGAGAGAATTGTTTTGTAGCAGTTGAAGCGTGGAGAGGTTCTTGCAGATGCGCCCATGAGCAGGGCATTGCAATAGTCAGGTTTGCTGCCTATTATGGCTCTGGCGAGTGTTACGCAATTGTCAGGCAAAATAAAGTGTTGATGAGGTTGATGAGTTTGGTTGTGTAGGCTGTAGAAGAAGTGAGGGCATTGACATGTTTGGGCATGTTGATCTCTGCATCCAAGTAAACACCAGGAGTTTTTACATGCTTTGAGACATGGATAGAAATGCCTTCAATGGTGATGGTGGAGAATGCATGGTCAAGGTTCTTCAGCCGATGGGGGGAACCTACGATGAGTAGCTCTGTTTTTTCCTCGTTAAGGCAGAGGTGGTGGTAAGCCATCCAGTCCTGGATGATGCCAAAGATCTGATTAATGGTGGTGACATCATGGGGGTAGTTGCCTGAGATGGGTAGGAGGATCTGAGTGTCAGATAAAATTGGTGTAGGGGATACTGAGGTTATCTAAACAGTTGAATTGGGGTTTGGTATAGATGTTGTAGAGGGTGGAGGAGATGCAGGGGGCTTGAGGGATGCCAAATGAGACAGGGATGGGATATGCAGCAGCAAAGACTTTGGATGTTCGTTCACTAAATAAAGGTTTTATCCAGGAAGCTGCCTCTGTGGAGAAGGGGAACTTCATAATGAGATGTTGGCATAGGATGTCCTGATCCATGAGGTCGAGGAGAAGCAAGATACCGAGGTTACCTGAGTCATGGATACTGTCTAGTTGTATCTTAAGAACAAGTAGGGCTGTTTTGGTGCTGTGTTTGGGTCTAAATATGACTGTCAGGAGCCGAGCAGGTTATGATGAGCCAGGAACAATTGGATTTGGGAGCAGGCTGTACGATCCAGTTTTTTGAGAAGGAAGGGAACTGTAGTTATGGGGAGGTAATTGGGGTGAAGGGTGGGATCAAGGTTAGGTTTCCTGAGCAGTGGAGTTACCCAGGCTTCCTTGATGCATCCAGAGACAGTGCTCGGAGTAATCAAGGCATTGATGAAGTCAGTCATAATAGGGGCAAGGGTTCCAGTGCAGATTTTGACAATGTGAGCTGGGCAGGTGTCACCTTTGCAGTTAGAATGTATAAGAAGCTGAATAACTTTGGGAACCTCAGTGGTGGCGACTGGGGAAAAGTGGAAGGAAGTGGTGGCAGGTGAGTCAGGATGTGTGAGGATGTGTGAGGGTGAAATTGGCAGTGATTAGTCCTTTAGTAGCAAACTGTTTTTTGGCAACAGTTTTCTCCCTTAACTTGTGCATTTTATCTGCAAGGGTACCTTGGATGGATGTACACCAATCTTTGTCTTTGGGGAATTGAGAGGTAGGTAGCATAGGTTTTTTTTTACCTATAACGATGGTGAAGAGCTCTTTGGTGTTAGAGATAGCCTTCGAGATCCTAGTGTTACAAAAATGTGCTCTGGTACAGATTAGTACATTTTTATACATTTTGGTTACGGCAAAAAAGGCTTCTTTGTTGTCTTCTGGAACAGAATGGAGTTCTTCAGAATACCAGTTATTAGTGCACCGTGCTTCTTTCTGGATTTTAGTTTTAAGGGGAGCGTGTTGGTCTCGTGTTTCCAAAAGGGTATGGTTGTAGTGAGTGATGAGTAATTGAGGGTCACAGTCTGTGGGGTCTTGGGCTGTATGTAGGCGAGACATGATAGGTGCTAGGATTTTCTCTGTGCGTCTGCGAGTGTTGCGGGATAGGACTGAGGTAGGGGTGGTAGTATGGTTAATCACATAATGTGATTGCAAGAAGCAGAATTCACCCAATGATTGATCAGTCCATGGTAAGGGCTGATAGTTGTGATGGACAGATTGAGGTTGAAGGTCACAATCCAGTCTAGGATGCTGCCTTTGATGTGGGTCAGTGAGGAGATCAGTTGTGTAAGCTTAATTTCTGAGAGAGTGGTGGCAAGGGCGGTAGCCATTTTGTCTAGTGGATCATTGAATCCTAAATTGAAGACACCAAGTAAGATAAGTCTGTTAGAGTGTTTGTTGAAAGAGGTAAGAAGGAGGGGAATATCGACCTTTGGGGTGCTTTGAGTGTTGGCATGTTGGTAGATGAGTACCAAGTTGATGATGGTGCGAGGGTTGAATGATTGTTTGGTGAGTAAGATTTCCTAGCCTGTCAGTGATGGAGCAGGGATTTCTTTAAAAGGCAAGGTAGACTTAATAAGTTCTATTCCGCCACCTGGTTTGAAGGGCTGGTACAATCTTAAGCTAGTATACCCAGGGAGAATGGCCAGGGAATAGCCAGGCTGCTTGCGTTATGAAGCCAAGATTTGGTAATTCGGTAACCACAAGGATGTCCAGGTGTTTTTCTTCAATAAGGTTATGGATGTGGGTGCCATGGGTGCACAACAATCGCGTATTAACAAAGGCACATTTTAAATGTGAGATGCGGGTGGATTGGGGAGGGGTCATGGAGAGATGGGCGAAGATAGAGGGTCGGGTGTGTGCGGTGGTGGGGGTGTTGTCCATGCGGATAGTCTGTGTAGTCTGAGAGCACTAGTGGCGGGTATGCAACCACATGTGTGGCCAAAGGAAATGGCTTTGTGCGGGAGTACAAGTTCACAAGCCTTCAATGGCTAAAGCGAGGCAGGGAATGTTTGGGTATGGTGCATGAATGGAGGATGGGTGAAGGTTGGACTTGTTAAAGGTGGTGTGAGAGGTGGTAGTAAGTAAGTAGGTTTAGGCAGAGGTAGGGGAGTGGTATGGGCAGTTGGGATGGATGGGCCAGGAGGGCCAGTTGGTTTTATAGTAGTTCAGTACACCAGGAGTGGAAGTGGGAGGGTGTAGGTGGTTAAGAAATACGTGGGGGTGGGATGGGAGGACTAGAAGCATTGGGGGTACAATGGGGATTGCACAGGTTGCAGCTTGCTGTAGTGCAGGAGTGCTTACCTCCCACGTTGTGCTGGCAGCCAAGCCAAGTATTGTTGGTCAGTGATCTGGTTGGAGGCAGCAAGGAGGCCGGAATTTGTCTCAACTCAACTGAGCTTAGGGCTGGGTGGTAACGACGACAGGTTGGCCAATCGAAAGAGAGTGTGCCAGTTGAGTGTCATTTTGCTTGCCATCACCATATTGACCATATTCACCCCCTCATCCCTTTGCTACCTGTTGGTCTTTCTCTTCCTGTTGACGTCCTGTGCATCAATCACCTGCTCTGTATTGCCAATTTCGGAATTGTGACCTTTGCCCCTCCTGGCGTGTGGGCTTCTTCTGCATCTGGCTAATATCCCTCGCTATTCTCATCCACCCAATACTGCCTCCTTCTTTCTGTATCTCATCCAGCTATCCTGCATAAAACCTTTTTTCCAAATACATGCCCCACACAGATAGCAGGTGCTTATGGTGCTAATTTTCTTTTCGGCAGGCTGCACCAAACTAGCGCGGCATACTGTCCATTGGTAATGCCTTTGCGTTGCTTCGACCATTACCTTGGCATAGCGGGCCATTAACAGATGTACACATGGCAGATAACTGAAATACTGCCTAGTTGGGTACTAGTCTGTCAATATAGCAAAATGGTATTACCATTTGCGTTGAGGATTTGCCTTCATTGAATTGTGTATTCTGATAGACAAACAATACAATCTTCAGTACCATCTTGGACCACGAAAAATTAGGTCATTTGGAGGGGATTTTTCTGTTCATTGCACTTGTATAGCACTGCACACATGTTACAGATACAATGAGCATTCACTTTCAGGGTCCAAGAAGACTGCTGTTCTGATACAAGGAGCTTCAGTTCAAAGATGTGTGCCAGTGAGGGTTGGGCACACGAACAGTAAAATCCAGATGTGTTTTCAGGATAGACACAATGGGCCTCATTACGACCCAGGCGGTAAGTTACCGCCTGGGTCGTACCTTTACCACCATGGCGTAAACTA
The DNA here is from genome assembly GCF_040938575.1 of Ambystoma mexicanum. Lineage (NCBI taxonomy): Eukaryota > Metazoa > Chordata > Amphibia > Caudata > Ambystomatidae > Ambystoma > Ambystoma mexicanum. The sequence goes on from NC_090928.1 coordinate 286,121,750, forward strand.
CGTTTACGCCATGGTGGTTGGCGGACTTACCGCCCCATTCCGAGGTTGGCGGGGCGGTAAGTCCCCAATCCCCATTTACCCTTCCCCATTCCCATTTTTGCCCCATAGGGCATAATGGGAGTGGGGAAGGCGTTAATTACGCCACCGTAAATTACGGTGGCGTAATTAACAACAAGGTCCCTTAGCGCCATGGATTTTAACACCTGCTAAAAGCAGGTGTTAAATCCTCCATGGCGCTAAGGGACCCCGGAATCAGGCGGTAAGGGTCGGCGCTGTTTACGCCGCCGTAAACCCCTTACCGCCTGGGTCCTAATGAGGCCCAATGAATATACATGAGACCAGTTTACATACAATGGATTTCAGAGAGTTTATTTGCATATGCATTTCTTTAAACAGTTCTTATTAACATAAGCAGTGCGTTGGGTACAGCAAGAAGAGTTAGAGGACAAATGCGTTAAGTGCATGTTCAGTGCCAACACAGAGCATGAGCATATACAGTCAACCATACATAGAATCACATTAATATCTGGTGCACAGATAAGCCTAGTCTTAGGGGAAGGATGATGCCGGGGAAAAGAAAACATTGAAGGAAGCGGTAGAGGGGAAGGTAGATGGAAAAATGATGGTGGGAGATTTTGCATGAAGGAGGCAGAATGTGCGTGGTAAAAATGTGAAGGTAGCATGAGGATGTGGAAAGGATAATTGTGGACATACGGTGTGCACGTTAAGTTGTGGATGGCTAGGATGGGAACCAAACTGGTTTCCACCAAACCATGCTTTATTTCCCGCATTCGAATATCATTACTTTTTTGCCGACCAAAACCTTTGGCTTTCTTCTCTGACTATATAGCATCCTCCAGGTCCTGTTACATCCTTCTGTGGTGATCTCTACTCTTTGCTATCAGTTATTATACCTACTGATTATCCTCTTGTTCTTCTCAGTGACTTTTTCTCCACCTCTACTATCCATATATCTACCCCCATTTCTTTCTGTACTACATTCCTACTATCTCACACAAATCCCAACACCTCCCTAACATATTTCTGGCTCCTCCCTTGACTTGATTTACTCCACTATTCCTTTTTCTTCAACAGCTTTGGAGCCTCCTGTACATTCATTTGATCAATTTCTTATCCCATCCTATTCCTTTCCACTCCTTACTTTCCTAATCCTACTTCTCTTACTTTTTCTTGTTGCAAACTTCATTCCTTTGATCCCTCTCTCTATACCTCTACTATTACTCATGTTCTTCCTCCACTTGAATCATTTTCAGCTTCTTCAGTAAAAGAAGAAGCTACTTTATTCACTTCATCTATTCGCTCAGCTCTCAACCTTCTTTACAAACTCCCCCCCTTCTCCCCCACCCAGGGATCATCTCAATTTTGGATTACTCCTTCTATTCATGTGTTTCACCGTTCTCTGTGCTGTGCTGGATGCTGATGGAAGAAAACTCATGCCCTTAGAGATCTCAATACTCTGCCTTTTCTTCATGTCTCTGATTATTCCTTACTGCTGTCCGCTAAGCAATGGTACTGTTCTGTTCTTCTTTTTACTCTCTCCCCCATCCTCATTATCTTTTTCAAGTTCTCAGTCCCAATCTTACCTCTTCATCTCCTAGCACCCCCCAACGCTTGGCCCTTTCTGCCTCAGATCTTGCTAACAATTTAATCTCTGTGGTCACACCTCTTCATACATCTGTTCCTTTGACTCCACCCTCTGCTACACCTGCTTACTTTCTTCCTTCACCATCTTCCTTAATGACCTCTCTTTGAGACTGATGTTGCTACGCATACTTCTCAAGCTCCTCCCACCGCTGCTCCTTCTGATCCTATAGCTCCTGTACTATATGCAAAGGTTTTTCCTGCTCTTCTTTCTTACTCGACACTTTTAAGTAATATTGCTTTAACCTCTGGTATTTACCTTTGCTTGACCCTTCTTCACCAACAAAGTCCCATCCAATCCCTCCTCTCCCATTTATATCTAAACTGCTTGAATGTATTGGTTACGTTCAAGTTTCAGCCCATCAAAACTGCTTATCTCTCTTACCCACTCACCAATCGGACTTCAATCCACGTCAGTCAGGGGTGATATCCATTCTCTATCTTGCTAACTCTCTTCTATCTGATTGCCGTACTCACCATTTCTCTCTTCTTGTTCTTCTCGATCGATCATCTATCCGCTGCTTTTGACACCATAGATCACTCTGTGTCTCTCTCCACTCGAACACATATGGGTTTTGGGAATAAGGTTCTTGAATGGTTTCACGTATACATTTCTTATCCCACATACTCTGATTCTTGGGCTTATTCAAGCTCTCCTAGCTCTCCTTTACAGTTTGGTGTGCCTCAAGGCTCAGTCCGTGGTCCTCCTCTCTTTTCTCTCCAACCAATTCCCCTCTCTTCCATTATTGCTTCTTTTGTTTTTGTCACCACTTCTACGTGTATGATTTGCACATTTTTCTTTAATTTCCTACTTTTACTGACTCTCTTCTTCTCTTTCTGACTGCCTACTTGTTATCCAATCCTGGATGTCCACAAACTGTCTCCATCTTAATCAAAATCAGAGGTTATTTATTTCCCCTCATTGTGTATTCAACCCCTATTCCTCCCTCTTCTATCTTCTTCCCTCCCTCGTCCCACCTATTATCACATTCTGCTTGTAATTTAGGTGTTATTTTTGATTCCTCACCTTCTTTCTCCTTTCATACTTCAGTCCTTATTATCTGCCCTCTTTTGTTTCCTTTTATTCTCTACCTCACTCTCTAATATCACAACCCCAGTACCTTCCTCAGTTTCTCACCCTCCCTGTACCCAATCACATTGCAACAAAGCATTGGAACAAGCTCCCTTTTTCAATGAGGTCTCTCTCTCTTCTATTTCTCTCTTTCACTCATGCTTGGAAGACTACTTCCTTTCTCTCCATGCCTCATAAATTGCATTATGCAATTCAATTATACTGTACCATTTTATCTTTGTTAAATAGCTTTTGGTAAAACAGCTATACAAATGAAATACATACAAATACAATTACAGAGAATGGGGACGGGTTGAAGGCTTTGTAGAAGTGATAAGGCACTGTATATATATGTATACTGTTGTTGTGTAGATTACGTTGTGTGTGCTTTATTTAACACATTTTCCCAGTTTATATTTGACTTGGAATGGCATTATATAATGTGCACCAGTGCAATGTTGTACAAGAATTTTTTACAATTGTTTACAATTGTTTACATTATTGTTGGACAAGAATGTTTAACATTCAAGATAGTGAAGTTGTCAGAATTTCTAAACAGGGTGGTCCTCTAGATTAGTACCCGGCGGATGTACATCCACGGGATACACTTAAAGTGACTGGCTCATTTCCGAGCCATAACAAAACAAAGGGGCTATTTGTGGGAATTCCAACTGTGTGTTGCCCAGAATCGCTGTCACACTAAAGAAAACACAGTTTTGTCGAATGGGACGGGTTTCAAGAAGCCAGTTGGTCTGACTTTGCTTTCCAAATCGTCTCTGGTGCACTGTGTGCAACCTGCACCTGCCAACACAGAGAAAACCCATTAAAATTAACTAAACCTTCATCTGGATGGCAGCAAGCACATGCAAAAACCAAAGTGGTTGAGCATGTGTTTTTTAGCACAACACAGTGCACCAGAGACGATTTGGAAAGCAAAGTCAGACCAACTGGCTTCTTGAAATCCGTTCCCATTCGACAAAACTGTGTTTTCAATCATTTCCGAGCCATACCACGGTGTAATCCCGTGGACACATGTACGTGCCTGCATTTGATCCTGGTGGGGGTTGTGGCAGCCCCTTAACCAATGAGGAGGCTCGAAATGGGACAATCCCCGCTCTGAGCCTCCCCAAGGCTCGAGGCTGCCTTCGTCCCCCGCCGGGGACTCAGGTATGTTTTTTCCCCTCCACCCTCCCTCCCCGCCCCCCCAAGCCCACTTACCTTCTTTTTTCTTCTTTTTCTCGGGAGTGAATGTGCTGGGAAAACTTCTGTTCTCAGCGCATCCGCTCCTGATGGCCGCCATGGAAAGGGAAAACGGATTATGTTTTCCCTTTCCCGGCGGCCATTTTATTTGACCTTTTTTTTCTGTTCGGAAATGTGACGTTTTGGATCAGAAAAAAATACAATTAGTACCCCGTTCTGACGGGCCGGGGTACTAATGGCTATAAGACCCTCGACAGTGTACGTGCCTGCATTTGTTCCTGGCGGGGGCGTGGCAGCCCCTTAACCAATGAGGAGACTAGAAACGGGGCAATCCCTGCTCCGAGCCTCCCCAAGGCTGGAGGCTGCCTTCGTCCCCTGACGGGGACTCAGGTATGTTTTTTTTCCCGGCACCCTCCCTCTCCGCCCCCCCAAACCCCACTTACCTTCTTTTTTCTTCTTTTTCTCGGGAGCGAACACGCTGGGAACACTTCTGTTCCCAGCGCGTCCACTCCCAATCGCCACCATGGAAAGGTCTAACGGGCCGGGGTACTAATGGTTATAAGCCCCTCAACAGCGGGTTAATACCGCCCACGGTAATGCCCCCGGGGCCTCGTTAAGGGACATTACCTGGGGTGGTATTGGCTCGCTCTCTCAGAGATTATTACCACAATATTCATGTGGGCCTAGAGCAGGGCTTTGCATTAACAATGAGAGATAGAGTTTTTCAATGTGTGCATTATATTTTGTGCTTTACCATGAACAATCTGAAGTTTGAACTTTCATAGGCTATTTTCATTGCACTGTAAACGTAAAAGTACTCATCGTATCAACTGTGTAAGCATGAAAGTCAGGGAAGACTCTACCAGAGATCATACATATGCCTCCAGGCTCCACTGAGATCGTTGGCGTAGTACATATATGTAAACCTGACTCTGTGGAAACAACCCACTTAATTGGTCTCCCCTCCCCTAGTTCACCTCATTGTTTCATTGGGAGCTTGGGACAAAATCTGTACATTTGGGTATTTTCACCCCTTTTTGTACTGCTCATAAGTCCGGTGCATGGCCTAAAGGCTTACATTTCGACATAGAGACATCTTTGGTGTAGCGTGGATCGATGAATGCTAGGTCCACATTAAGCAATGCCATCCCAATTGTGGAGCCCTGCCTTGATATTCTGCTTATCACAGAGACATGGTTTGCAGATGACCATGCTACTATCTTTCCACTGTTAGTCCCACATGATTACGCTATCAGATGGCTCCACAGGGTCTTTCAAGGGGCGAGGGGTGTTGCTGTTCTTTTCCCCCCATGCCTGGTCTTGTCCAATTTTCACCCACTTTTTTGGTTCAATGTGCTTCAAGCAGAAGTTCCTAATCTGTCATTTATTCCCTCCAATAGAAACAAGCGTGTCTTGCGCTACTGTTCTCCTTGGCCTACTCATAGTTTTCTTTTTTCTTTTTAAAAAACAGTTGCATTCGTTTTTGTAAAATTACAATAACCGAACAACCAACATAATACACGGTACCGTTCACCTGGTGACCCTCACCTTCTGCATTTAATCACCCAACTACTCATAGTTATCTTGATAGATTTAAGGTTTTCTTTTCCATTCAAGGGAATAATTTAAAATAAAAATAAACTCTTGTCGTTGGGGATTTTAATATTTGGCATGGCGGCACTGAAAACACAGACATAGCCAGATTAATGGATCTATTATCAGTGCATGTTTTCTTATGATTCACATTGTCCCTATCCCATCTGAAAGCTCACTGTTTAGACTTTTTTGTATGTTAGTGGCTTTGAGGCCAAGGTGTCTGACACTATCCCCCCCCAGGTGGCAGCAATCACTTTGCTAGTATATTTTTCCTCTGTACAGAGTGTATCCCAAGGGCTTCCATGATTGGTAAGTACGGGTTTAAACGATCAGAAGGAAACTCCTTATGATCCCCCTAGTGGACTTACTTCCATCCTTCCTGAGCTCAACCCGGCCTTGACAAATATCAATGAGTGTTTCCGGCAGTCTGCAATGCTACCTTTCCTCGGCTTCAAACTGAAACCTTTCAGAGTTCTCACACATGGTGTTCAACCATCCTTAGGTCACCGCTGCAGGATTATAGAAGGTGAGAAAAGGTTTGGATAAAGTTCAATGATGCTGTTTCTTGGCAGTCTTCCAGGGTCACACTCTTTTATTATAAGAAAGTCATTTTCAATGCAAAATTTGCTTTTGCTCAGGATTTAATCGGCCAAGCTTTCAGTAAGCTAAAGTAGCCCAATCCTTTACAAATCCAAGACAGCTCCATTGAGACCTATTTTCAAAAAGCCAATGAATTTAATAATTTTAAAAGATTTTAGACATTCAAGACAACTGAACCTCTAAATAATAATTGTATTTTTCCCTGCCCAGGCAGGTTAGACTTACCAAATCTCTGTTCCACTTTCATTCCATTCAGATCGAGGAAGTTGTCTTCTAATTGCGATATTTACACTGAATTGCAAACTAGAAGATGCCTTACTGTCATTTGTAGCACACCAGAATGTGAACATTTTAGCCAGCCTCCATGTAATATGGTTGGTACCCTTCCATTCAGTTGCCCCCCCTGCTTTAAAACAAGCTGTCATGTGACCTCTTCTGAAAAAAAAAAGAAATCCCTTGACCCAGCACTAATGACAATCTACCATCCTATCCATGGTCTGCTCTGGTTGGCCAAACCTTAGAAAAACGTGTTCACCTTCTACCCAAAAATATTTATAGAGGAATAGAGACTTTTGGATTTGCCGCAGACAGGTTTTTGCCCTCGAAATGGCACAGAATCTTCCCTAACCAGGCTGCAGGAGCACATTCTGGCAGATGCAGATGACTGGTCCTTGTCGCTCCTAGAACTATTGTCCCCATTGCACACAGTCAATCATGAGGTTCTTCTGTCTAGCATGGGGACCTTGGCTGAGTTGCTGGACAAAGCCCTGGATTAGTTCCACTCTTTCCTGACAGATCGGTCACAGAGTTTTACATTGCGAACCTTCATGTCAGATCATGCCTGTGCACAGTGGAGTCCGCAAGGATCTACCATGTGCCCCTTGCTCCTTAACGTTTATATCCAACCTTGAATGGCTCTGTCTGTTAAATTTGGTCTCAAATACCATACCTTCACAGAGAACACCTTAAGTGTACCTTCACATTTTTATCTGAAAGTCTTAATACTTGATTCGCACCTGGGGAAGGGCGTTCAGCCAGTCAGGTGGCTGGAACAATGGGTGAATACACATTCCCCACCCGCTTTTCCAGCCACCCGAGGCCCTTTCCAGGGGGGCGGCATCTTTCATTTTTGTGATGTGGGGAGACAACAGGGAGACTCTCCCTCTTGCCTCCCCACGCCCCAACCCCTCAAAAGAATCCCAACCCCTTCCTCACCCTCTACGTACCTACCTCCCCACTTACCTGCAGGACAAGAGCTTTTTGCTCTGGTCCGCCGCACCTCGTGCAAAGGCCACCATGATATAAATGGAAAAGGGACTTACTCACTTTTCCCGTTGGCGGCGCCAATCTTGGATTCATTCATTATTATTTTATTTTCCCCTTCGGAGATTGCCGTCGTTTACGGCAGGCAATTTCCAGAGGAAAAAAAAGAAATCCATTCACACCCTGTATGAACTCCGGGATGTGAATGGCTTTCACGCCCCGGCTGGGGCGGTGGACATGGCTGATAACAGGCCACAGCCCTTGCTGTGGCCCTCGCTTCACTCAGGCCTACCATGTCCGCCCCCTGCTGGGGCATGACCACCACATTAGGGATCCTCTCATGTTCCTAGTCACCATATACTCTTTGGTTTGCCTGCACCCAATGCCCATTAAGTAAACACATCTGGGTTGTCTTTGGCAATCTGATGTGGGTCTAAACTATCACGTCAGTGACGTAGTGAAATCTACATTTTCCAGGGTGTGTTTGCCACAGAGTATTCTCCTTTTTCTTCCCAGAGAGGATCATGGTAGTGTAGACGGTGCCCTGGTTAATTCCAGTCTTGGTTATGTTACCTCGGTTTATGGTGGGATGCCATATTGCCAACTCAATTGTCTTCAAGATGTTCAGGATGCCCTTGCCCTACTTATTTTCAAACTTTGCATCTCTTCTGATATATCTTGCTATAGACAAACCATTAATTGGCTTCGTGTCCATCAAAGGAATCATTTTTAAGTTGCTGTGTATGATCTTCAAATGTGTTCATGGTCCCTCTCGCAGTACTTAGTTGGTCCATATGTATCAACCCGTCAGATCTCTCTGTTCTCAGAATATTTTTTGCTGTCAGTTCCTCGTTCTAATGTTAAGTCTAGGAGAGATTGGCGGTTTGCCATTCTTGGGTTGTGTCTGTGGAACTCTCTTCCCTTAGATTTGCTTACCTTGCAGTCATTAGGACGTTTCTGGAAGGGCCTAAATGCTTACATTTTTATCTAACTTTTATATTGTGGTTATCCTATACATTCAACCCGCAACCAGACGCAGTTTGGTCTGCGCAGGCACGCAATATACATTCATAAGCAAACGTAAACATAGTTCTCTCTCTCTGCGTTCTCTCCTTGTTTTGTATAGCACTTTGGTCTGATATTTGCATTCACGTCGTTGTATGTTTTCTCTTGTGCCGCACAACAGTAAGCTCTGACAATAATAATCGCTGAGCTTGAACATTCTAAAGCTAATAGTGCAGTTGTACCACTTCTCTCTTTTTGCACTGACACACATGATTCACTCTGATATACACAGAAGCAAAGCTCACAAACCATATTGTATAAGTCTCGGCGTTGTTAACACGTGCCATTTTGAATTCCTGCACAGTTTAAACTTAAACAACTACAAGTACCAGAATGCAATAGGAAGTGATCCTACAAGCCAAGACTGATTAATTACTACAGATCTGGCAACCTGAGATCATGCTTAAAGTCTTGTTCCACTTTCAAGACTTAAATACAGCCTAGAAAAGTCTGTGTGATGAAGGCGGTCAGGAGAAGCATGTTGGCCGGGGGAGATGAAGTACAACAAACCAAAGACATTAGGTTACATATAACCAGCACTTTGCTTCAGGAGAAGAACACATGAAACTCAAAACACACATCTGAAAGATGGCCATTGCCCTGCAGAGATGCAAGAAAATGCAGCGGACATTAATGGGCCTCATTACAAGTTTTATGGTATTTTAGTGGCACATCCATCGAAATACCACCCAATGGAATTACTGTTACCGCCACTTGGTCCTGCAGATTTATCCCAGGATTACCAGTGGTGGTGGTGTAGTGTAAGTCCCCATTTTTGGACTTCATTGGGGATGTAGGTGGAATTGCCGCAGGCAGTGGTAATTCCACCGATTTTGATGATTTAGTCTGTAAGGTGGCAGATTTTGCTACACCACCTGATCGCCAAACCTATAGTGCAGCGGTAATGGCATTACCACCACATTACCACCGTTCTTTACTGCACCGCTATACTTGCAATGAGGCCCATTGTATTTCAAATGCATGTTCACAATGAAACAAGCAACTATAAACTCTCATAAATTGTCAGGAAATGGGGTGGAAAAGATACAGCTTTTCACACAGCTGAACTGAGGCCATAACATCAGATATCAGATTGGGCTGTCCGTCGGGCAGCTTGTTAGGGTAGGTCCTGGGCAATGTGAGAGGGCTTTGCCCTCAAGCCAGACCCTCTGTGGTCCACTGATCTGGGCAAAGGTTGCCATGGGGCAAATGTGTATTGCGGCAGTACTCTTTTGGTCAGAGGCATTTTGGGGCCTGATTGCAAAATCAAGCAAATTTGCATTGCTCTACAGTTACAGTGCAGGAATCGTATTAATACACGTTAGCAGAATAGGTATTAGAGTCAACTGACACTATTGAAAGTCAACTGACTCCAAGTGGTGTCATAATTTTGCTCGACTCTGCAAAGCCTTCCGGGCTGTCTGGAAGATAATAACACGCCGCTCCGCCAAGATTAAAGCACATTTCGGTGGCTCGCGGTGTCTTTTCTATGTGCATTCTTTCATGCTTGCATAAAAGTGCGCATAACACCGTGAGAAGTGCATCGATTAACGCTGGGCCACCATGTGCGCAGACACGCTTTATTAAACACAACGCAATCGCTTTTGCATGTCAATAAGCCCCAAATCCTGCTGTGTCGTAAAGCGCGAATTACCCCGGGAGGATGAAATGAGCAACACTCTCGCAGAACAGAAGGCAGGGTATTTACAAAGCTGGCCGCAAGCGTTTTCTTCCGCAGGCACGGTTGTTGTTTCGGGCTTAGCAAAAGTTGTATTGATTCGTTAAAATGATGGCAGGCAGCTTTCAGTCCCTGGCTCGTTCTGCCAGTAATTTGCGAGAACCCCACTTCCACCTGACCTTGGCCTTTCAGCCTCACGGAGTACAAAGTTGGTGCAGACCTGCACTTCAGGAAGAAGTATGGGAGAGAGAGACAGATCATGTGTCATTCCCAGGATGCTGCGATCTTGAAAGAAACTGCGCAAAGTCCCTTGAAGACGTGTTCAAGTGGAACAAAAAATATAATATATGTGCTGCGGTGTTGATAAGTATGAATATTTGCAATTTTGGGACAATGAGACAATAGAAATGTGGCAAAGAGGAGTCAATGGGCTTCATTACGAGCATGGCGGTAGCCGTGCCTTTATGGCAGGCACGGCTACCGCCATGCTCGCAATTGGGAAATAACCAGCCCATTACGAGATGAATGGGCCGGTAATTGCCCATTCGCGGGTGGTGGTATTGCCAGGCTCCCGATCCCCATTCTGCCAGAGCATGGCTGAGCCGGCACCGTTTATAACGGTGCCGGCGTAATTACTGTTGTAGTGGATCTGCTTTGGAGAGGAGATCTCTCTAGTGAGGAGAGAATACATTATGATGTAATGGAATGTTGATGCAGGTTTCTTGCTTGGTTCTAAATTGGACAGTTGGAGGAGAGAGCTGAAGGGAAGGGAGCCCATGAGATGTGGGGTCTTCTTTTCTGACTTATTAACCTAATAAATCTACATGTATGACTTACCTGCTTCCGCATCATCTTCATAACAATGGCGACGAGGATGGGATGTGATTAGATGGAACGCAGGAGGAAAAGAAGATCCCAGTGTGATACGCCGCTTCGATAAGCCCCGTGTCGAGAGAGACGTCCGGTGAAAGTCCCTGCTCCTGTGTGCGAGAAGGCCGACCCGTTCTGTCTCCTATATGCGGCCCCCTGACGTGGAACGCTGCCCACACGACGGTCGCTGATAGGGCTGCACGCATCATCCGTGGCTGCCCGCTCGGTCCCGTGTGACCGGCCGACGTGGAAAGGCGGCGGAGATCAGCTGCCTATGCGAGCGATTCAGCCGGACAAGGGGCTGTCGCTGAGAAGAGGCTCATCGTTCGCTCGGCACCAGAGGAACATTTCTGGGAGGGCCGCTCCGCTATCCGCAGCGTTGAGCGGCCACTGTGAGGAGGTCTGCGTGTTGGCTGCTCCGCTTCCCGGTAGCGTCGAGTGGCCACCGCGCGCAGGCCTGCGTGTCCGTGCCTCCCCATCGCTACTCCACTACGTAAAAGTAAGTGTATAAGGGTTTACAACTCTGGCGCAGCGCCCCGGGTTGCCGGGCGTATGACGGATGATGGAAGGCGTGGGGAACGGACTCCGAACCAGAGTACCGTATATCTCCTAACGGAGGGACATGTGAGAGTGAACTGCCGAGGATAATAGAAGAGAGGGGCATTCCTTATTCAAGTGAGGCGGTTGATTCCCCAATAGCCATTTGAGGATTCTAGGCAGCTAGTAAATAACCGAAGGTGTCTGGGAAAAGCATAATAAGTAACATTTCGGAGGAAAGACGGGACACACTTGCATAATCTTCAGGCAGGTAGACACTAACCAGGATCAAGACGGTGTACAGTGTGGTTTTGCAGTGTTGGTCCTGATTGCCGGGAATAAGTGGAAAAAAAAAAAAACACCTAAGCAACTGCAACTGAGAAATAGTAATTCCCAGCGCAGGAAGAACGTAAAAGGTGCTCTCCAAGTGACATTTTGCATTCAGGCGAGATGGCAGCTTTGCCAGGAATATCTGGTCCTCCCATTTTTATGCCTGCCCCGGGTGCGGCAAGAATTGCGTGGCCCCAATGGCGCAAGGGCTTTCTGCATTACATGAAAGCAGCCGGTGGAACAGCTTATTCCAGCGAGAGGAAGTTGGCATTATTGTTACATTTTTTGAGTTTTGAGGGCCAAAGAATCTTTGAAACTCTACCTCAACTGGTGAGTGACGGAAGCGGGGATGAATTAAATGAATTCGAAGCCGCATTAGTGAAGCTAGATAAACATTTTAACCCAAAAAGGAGTACAATTTTGGAAAGGTACAATTTCCAGATGCGCACACAAGCCCAAAATGAATCTGTTGAGGATTATGTGACTGCATTGCGACATCTGGCTCTTACGTGCAAATTTCAAGGAAGTTTCGACGAACATATTCGTGATCAATTCATGACACATTGTCGATCCAACAAGATACGAGAGGAGTTGTGGCTAAAGGATGAGCCAAGTTTAGACGAGGTATTGGACTTGGCGAAACGTGTGGAGCATTCCCTGGCATGTGTTGCCAAACTTTCCAAAACTGAAGGAGGGGAGCCCAAAGAAAATAAACCAGAGGTGTTAATCGTGGCCGAGGGAAAGAACAAAAGGAAAGGAAGAAACAGACAATCAGGGAGGAACAATCCGGAAGAAAGGAAGGGTCAAGATTATATGCAGAGATGTGAGAAGAAAGAGGATAGGAAGGACGAAAGGTTGTGTTATCGGTGTGCCAGTGCCACACACTTTGCATCCTCCGTGGTGTGCCCAGGGCGGAAAAGTATGTGCTCAAAATGCAAAAGGAGAGGACATTTAGCATCGTGCTGCAAAAACTACCAATTTGGTCAGACAGGCCAATGGAGAGTCTTGTATGTAAATGAAGAAGAAGATGGAAGGTCATCAGAGGACGAAGTTGTGGTGCCATTACAAAATGTTATCGTGAATACAGTAAATGTTGTTGCGAATGATGGGGATCTTGAGGATTGTGAAAGACCTTATGCTGTGGTAACGGTAAATGGGCATAAGGTGTCAATGATGGCTGACTCTGGGTCGAAAATAACTTTAATATCCAGAGATGCTTTTGAGTGCGAGATGAAAGGGGTAGTATCTGAGTTAGCAGAGCCTGACATAAGTCCAGGAGGATATAACCAAGATCGTATTGATTTACTGGGTTATGTATGGAGGAGATTCGAATTCAAGGGACGCAGTTGTGATGGCAAAGTGTATGTCACCAAGAAGGGACAATCTTTATTAGGGTGGAGAGAACAAAAGAATTTGGGGATCAGACTTGATCCCAATCACCCAGAACAAGTGCTGCAAATTTCCGAAGTATCCGCAAGTCATGATAGGTACATGTCAGAGTTTAGGAAAGTGTTCAGTGAGAAGTTGGGAAAGGTGAGAGGGTTTCAGCACCAGATAACATTGAAAAAGAATAGTATGCCTACGGTGGCGAAACTCAGGCCTGTGCCTCTAGCTTTGAGGGAAAAAGTGCAAAGGGAATTACAGAAGCTGTTGGAGTCAGGTGTGATTGAGAGAGCTGGGGGGGTTGAATGGGTATCCCCAGTGGTGATCGTGAAGAAAAGTTCAGGTGACATAAGGCTATGTGTTGACATGCGAGAGTTAAATAAGTGCGTGTTGGTGGACAGACATCCCCTGCCCAACATGGGTGAACTGTTGACCATGGTGGGTGGGGGAAGATTTTTCTCTAAGTTAGATATGACATCAGCTTATCATCAGGTCGAATTGGTGGAGGCGTGTAGGGAAGTTACGGCTTTTGTAACGCATGAAGGTGTTTTTCAATTTAGGAGAATGCCATTTGGGCTGGCGTCCGCTTCGTCAGTATTTCAGAAGATTATGGATCGGTTGTTGAAGGGACTTAAGGGGGTGTTCTGTTTTCAGGATGATGTATTGGTGAGTGGTGTAACGTTGGAAGAACATGACAGGAATCTACGCAAAGTTTTGAGGATATTTGAGGAAAGAGGTATTACCTTGAGAGGTGAGAAATGTAAGTTTGCAGTGACGAAAGTGGACTACCTAGGACATGAAGTGTCAGGGGATGGAGTTAAACCCAAGGAGGATATGATTAATACCATTAAGAGTGTTGAGAAACCTAAAAGCAAGAATGAGCTGCGCTCTTTTCTAGGAATGACAGAATTTTATCACAAATTTGTAATAAATTATGCTGATAAAGTACAGGAGTTGAGAAAGATTCTTAGGAAGGGTGCCGATTTTGAGTGGAATAGCCAGTGTGACAGGGAGTTTAACAGGATAAAGGAAGAAATCAATATGGCTGGTCCATTAGGGTGTTTTGACACGAGGAAGCTAACCATGATCACGGTTGACGCTAGTGAGAGTGGACTGGGAGCTGTACTATCTCAAAAGCAGGAAGATGGTTCTGAAGAGGTAATCGCCCATGCTTCGAGGGGTCTCAAGGGAGCAGAGTTAAGATATTCGGTACTTGAGAAGGAGGCATTGGCATGTTTTTGGGCTGTGGAACGTTTCAGAAATTTTGTGTGGGGAGTAGAGTTTGTGTTGCGAACGGATCATAAACCCTTAAAAGCCATTTTTGAGAATAAGGGCCTTGACAAGGTATCTCGGAGAGTGGCAGGGTGGGTCACCAGGATGCAGACACATTGTTTTAGAATGGAGGTCATTCCCGGGAAGGAAAATGTTTTAGCCGACAGTCTATCAAGGATAAAGGTGGCAGCACCTGAGAGTATGGGAAGTGAAGAAATGGAATTAGTGTTTGTCAACACTGATGGCATTGTATCCAAGCAGGAGTGGTTGGACGAAATGGAAAGAGATGACATCATAAGGAGGGTAATCACATATGTAGAATCGACGGTATGGCCAAATAAGGTAGAATTGGCGGAAGGAATGAAGCCGTTTTGGGAGGTGAAAGATGAGTTGTCCGTAAATGACAATATTTTGTTCAGATGGGGTAGAGCAGTGGTCCCGATAGGTTTAAGGAAGAAAGTGGTAGATTTAGCACATAGCGGTCATATTGGGGTTACCAAGACCAAAGGAGTATTAAGAGAAGATTATTGGTGGCCGGGTTTTGATAAGGAGGTGGAAGATCGTTTGGCAAATTGTCAGTTTTGTGTTAGGAGTGGAAAGGGAATAGCGGCCAGAAAGCAACCTTTAGTGGATGTCGGTCTTCCGTCCAGAATATGGAGTGATATAGCCATGGACATACTGGGTCCCGTGGAACTGGGTTATGCCCGGGGAAAGTATATTGTTTTGGTGGTGGATTTGTTTTCCAGATGGGTGGATTGTAAGGTCGTGAGGGAGATCACGAGTGAAAGTATGATAAAGGTTCTGCAGGAAATCTTTGCAAGTGAAGGTTTACCTGAGACCGTATTGACCGACAATGGTCCCCAGTTTATTGGAGAAAAATTTGCTAACTATATGAGGAAGTGTGGGGTTGGTCACAAAAGAACTTCATTATACCATCCCGAGTCAAATGGTGTGGTTGAGAGAATGAATAGGTGTGTGATGGAAAGTGTACGTATGGGAGAGGAGTGTGGTTTAGACAAGCTAGCTCTAATACAAAATAGAATGTGGGCCCTGAGGATGGCGCCGCATTCTACGACCGGTCTGTGCCCATTTGAGCTCATGAGGGGAAGGAAGCCATATTCCATGGCTTGTCCGCCATGGCTGGGAAGATGTAGGGAAACCGATCTTGTTGTGGATGAAGTGAGAAGATCGTTAGTGGAAAAAAAATCAAATTGGGTCAAGCGTGAAAACTTGAAGAGAGGAAAGAAGGAGTTGCGTGTGGAATGTGGTGACTGGATTAGGATAAAGAGAGCAGTGATAAGGAGGAAGGGGGAGTCTCTTTATTCGGATCCTGTCAGAGTGGTGGCGGTCATGAAAGGGGCTGTGCGAGTTGCTGGAGGGCAAGTATGGAATAAAAATAGGGTTGCCTCTGTGAGGAGAGGAAATATGTGAAAGCATAAGCGGGGATGTGCCCAGGAGAAGGAGGAAGGAAATGGCAACTGAGCTGCTCATGGCGTTTTGTTCTAGATCATTTTATTGTGAATTAGTTAGTGTGACTTGTTTGAGTTAAATCTATTGTATGAAATGTGACGTAGTTAGTGTAACATGCTGGAAACAAAAAGGGGTTCAGATATGTATAAAAAAAAATAAAAAAAAAAATAATGAAGGGAGATGTGTTGTAGTGGATCTGCTTTGGAGAGGAGATCTCTCTAGTGAGGAGAGAATACATTATGATGTAATGGAATGTTGATGCAGGTTTCTTGCTTGGTTCTAAATTGGACAGTTGGAGGAGAGAGCTGAAGGGAAGGGAGCCCATGAGATGTGGGGTCTTCTTTTCTGACTTATTAACCTAATAAATCTACATGTATGACTTACCTGCTTCCGCATCATCTTCATAACAATTACGAGTTATGCTCGAGGGTGCCGCACAGCCCGCCAGGTCAGACCTTTCAGGAACCCGCAAGCAGAACTAGTAATGCGGCGGGACGGTATGAACGGTGCCGGTGCCTTACCGGCACCGTTCATACCATCACCACCAGGGTCATAATGAGGCCCAACAAAATGTTAACATGACACAAAATCCAGAAGGCTTTTTTCAGCGTCGTTTTTTCTCTGATTCGCCACCTTTGGCTGCATTTGTTTTTTTTGGCCAGTTTTCACTCAATTAGGACACCAATCATTTTGCGCACAATTAATTGGTAGAAATTTTGCGTTTAAGCAAAACTGCCCAAAATAATTCAGATGAGAAAACAGACAAAATGCTTACTTTCATTCTGCCTGGCGACATTGGCGAAACATACTCATTTTGGCCATATTTCATCAATTAGCAGAGCACATTTCAGCTTCTTCTGCCACCTCACTGACAAATGCTGACTTTAGAGATTAACCCTCATCACCGAGGTGCTTATATTGAATGTGACGTTTTGAAGGTCAATCAGGACTCATATGTTAGTAGAACAAGGAAATATGTAGAAAAAGAGGGGCGCCTGACCACTCCCCGATCTCTCCAGGTCAATTATAGTGAATACAATTGATCAGGGCGACCGGAGTTGTACAAAAAGACACAAAAACAATTAGGTAGTATTTATCACATAAAACTCAACAGAGCCAAATTAGTGATGGCCTGTATTTTCTTCACCCTGTTTTTCTAACAGGTCTTGGATGAGGACAATCAGAGTCTTAGCATGCACACACCCCTGGGGGAATGGCGTGGCTGCAGCTAGCAGTGTGTCCACAGCTGACATTACATGCTATATCATCAAGGCACGGAAAGTCTCCCCTCCTGGAAACACTGCTTTAGCTAACTATGGAGCTTCATTATATATGTTTATCCCGGACAATAAAACATAGTATCGCACATTTGTATGTCATTATAGATTGACACCACAGGCAAGGTTGTGAAGAACCCAGACCACAATTCCTGGTCCTGATGAAGGCCGTCTTATCCACAGCCATCCAAAGAAGCTAGAGGCCGAAACACAGTGGTGTTGACTTTTTACAAATATACAGTGTCTGCCACACACACCGGATACTTAGGGCCTAATTCATGGAAGCGTTTTATAATGGCGCAGTGCCATAGGAAAACATTCTGTGAATCAGGCCTTTCGTTTTTTGATGTTTAGTTTGACAACAATACCAATCCCCTCTCAAAGTGTCAGGTGTTGTATGCTATGAGCCATTGTACATTTAAAGATATTGACCAATTTTTGTTGTGATTAAACACGTTGTTGTATGTGTTTATTTTGTTGGGAATGTTTAGGGTACCTGTGATAATTATTTTTTCTGTATGTAACACACAATATGAGTTTTATGTGAAAAATACTACTTAATTGTTTTTGTGGGGAGTTTTTTTATGAAATGTGATGCAAATTGTGCCTTTTAAAGGGTATGTATTCAGCAACGGTTCTATGTTCATTTATCGAAATACTTTTTTAGGATTTTTTTGCCAAATTATTTCTCTCAAAAAACCCATTGAAAATGTTATTTTTCTTTTTGGGGGATGCCCCGTAAACCCCCCTATTAATCTAACACTATTCCTGACTGCCGCCACCCCTAATATACCATTCCCGACAGACCTCTGTTTTTTTAATGTGTTTTTGTGAGAAAAATCACCAAATACCCCATCGAAAAAATGCATGTCGATGAAAGGACATGGTACCTTCAGCAACAGTGGTCAAAACTACTAGCCGTATGGTGAAGTAACTCATCAAAATGGCCCACAAAAGTTGCCCACTTTGTCCCCAAAAATCGGGCCCACACTAGCATTTTGCATTTCTGGCTCAGGCATTGCCCTATTACCCTATAGTCCAGTCCAAGCCTACCCTCAACCATTAGAAATAAACACATGATACCACATCTGTTATATTTGGAGCCATCCTGAAGAAAAATTGCTAAACATGTAGTGCCAAAACATGAGCCAACACCCTGTAACATAACACAGCATGATATAACATCACAGTGGCCATTTATCAAAAAGCATGTCCTTGATATGTCACTGTGACATTTCATGAAAAATAGCCAGCAGACTCTACACCCTGTTCCCCTGAAGGGGATTTATTGTTGGTTGTCTGAAAGCACAATGCAGTTTATGAACACTTTTACATATCACAATTCGTAAAACATTTTAAAAGCATGAATTATAAGTAACAGGTTATTTAAAACGTACTTAAACCCCAGAGGTTTCTAAGCGTAGACCGCGGATCAAACCTGTGTTGCTCCACGCCATTTTGCTTCCAAGGCGCGCATGTTGCCCTGAGCTATCCTCCAGAGAATGTGTGATAAAGTGTATTTTGCTATGGCATATAAAGAAGCATAACTTTTAAATATCTGCGTGTAATTGTTGAGGACTTTTACGGCCAAGGTTCTCCATTTCTTATAAACAAGCCGGATTCTTGAACTCATTCTAGGTAAGGCTGGTCATCCTCATCGGGCCAGATTACCCCCTTATTCATTCTACCAAGACAACCCATAGATAAGGGGTCGGCACACTTTGGCTCTCAAGATTTGTGGACTACAGCTCCCATCATCACTAACCAGCATAGTCAATAGCCAGGTATCATGGGAATTGTAGTCTGAAACAACTGGAGAGCCAAAGGTTGCAGACTCCAGCCATCGTTGCAGAGCTTTTACTGCCCATGCTGTAAACTTGTGGAACCATTTAGTCCTATGCCAGAGCTAATGGGGTCTAGAATTCAGCTATTTCTACCCTAGAAAGCAAGAATTCTATCGGGCTGTGCTGTATAATCATTTTTAGTGCTATGAAGCACTATGGACATTAGAAGCTCCATTTCTAATGACATTCTTAGCTGTGGCACATTTCCGACCCAATTGTTCATCTTTTAAGTCAACCCCTCAGCCCCTACTTTAGTTAGCCTCGGGTTTAATTACCAATGGAGATATACACACTTCAAGCTCTTTAAATACCAAGGCCATGTCAGACCACTTAGGCAGCTTTCCTCAAAAATCACCTTACATCTTGCAATTGTCTATTGCTTTCCATATGGTTAGATCCAGCATTGAACCTGTGTCCATGGCTACATTTATCCCCAGATATTTAAAGGTATCCTAGTCCCAGTTAATTTACCTTGCACTGTGTTTTTCCGTATTCACATCCACCATGCCTCCCAGTGGTTAAATGCAAGATGCATTCAAATTGATGTTCAGTCCTCATCTGCAGTTATATCTTTCTATTTCCACCGTAAAGTGGAAAAGACTCCAGCGGATCTTGAATGCACAACATCAGATCATCCCCAAATAGGGTAGGGTGACCAGATTTTCTAAAAAAAAAACCCGGACGGGCTATGGAAATAGAAGTAGGACTAAAGAAAATACACATTCGACTTTAGTCCTACTTCTGTTTCGTTGGCCCGTTGCGGGGGTCATGGAGGGGGTGTGCTAACAGGCACACTCCTCGCATTGGAGGAGAGCGCTGGGGAGGGGAAAGGGGAGGAAATGGGGGCCCATTCTCACAGGAAAAGTTGCGCCGGGACCCGATTTCGGTATTTTGAAATCGGGGCCCGGCAAAAAAAAAACGGCAAAAAAGGTCTGTAATCAAAACCCCGGACGGGGTTTATAAACTAAAAAAACTCCCGGGACCTCGGGACGTCAGGTGATTTCCCCGGACTGTCCCGGGAAAACCCGGACGTCTGGTCACCCTAAAATAGGGGCACTAAGATGCAATCTCCCATCAAACACAATTCCCATGTGCTCAAACCATGTCCTGATGTGATAAGGCAGTGGCTTAATGGCAATGGCAATGAGCAGCATGGAGAGGAGACACGCATGCCGCATGCATTTTTGCATCTCCCGTTCCTCCGAAATTACTCAGCCTGTACGTATTCTGTGGAATGAATACGATTCGATCATTTCACTATCTCCCTATCCTGATAGCAAAATTAATGTGTTCCAATGTGGTCAGCACTGTACACCCATTTAACAGAGAGAAAGGCTTTTGTATCGTCTAAAGAAGCCATCATGTAGCCTCCCCTGTACTCATGGCCCACCCCATAATCTGAGAAGCCTTCTTATTTCATCCTAGTGTTACTGCCTAGAAGGTATTCTGTGAGGTCAACATGAATACATGTTCTCACTACCCCAGTGAATTCCATTTACTGAAAATGTACTAAGGATCCTAACGTCAGAGCTGCACAATGACAACGGCTTGCATGATAAAGAAGAGCTAGCCTTCTTCTGCAGCTTAAGCAGTATAGTCATTATCACTTATCGTAATATACCCGGTAACAGGTCTTTTCCAAAGGGCAACATCTGTTGCCCCCCCATAGGCTGAGGGGCCAGGATAGGAAGCATCTTGTATCCCAAGACCAACACAAATTTTAGGGGTGAGTGATATTATTGCATATGGCCTAGAAGTCCCATTACATCTCATTCACCTACACATCTACATGTCAATTATTTTATTGGGGTCATGCACCAGTTAGAAATAAGAGTCCTATCCCTTCTTCCCATATTGCATGGACCACAAACAAAACACTGAAAATCCACCATTGATGTATTTAGTGTCTGAGGCACACTGTCCGGAACAAAAAACCAAGGTGACCTGTGCAGGTAGTTGATTAGGACACAATTAAAATAAATATTCCATCCCTGGGAAAACTGCTCTTATCTAGAACTGTTGGTATACACATCCACTGTATCTTAATTTGCTGCATAGGAATTCACAATACAACGAGGCCTACCCCAAATCCTTTCTAGAATACCCACTATTTTTCCTGGTCATCTGCGAAATGGCGACACCCCTCTCAAATGAATACTCCTCTCGAATGGGATTTATAATTATGATTATAATTGGTTATTTATAATGCACTTAATACCCTGAGGTTTCCAAGCGCGGACGTGTTGCCCCTGAGCAATCCTCCCTAGAGTAGGATGAATAGGCGGAACTGGTTCCTCTCGGGAGGATAGCTCAGGGGCAAAGCGCTCACCTTTGAAGCAAGACGACGCAAGCTACACAGGTTCGGTCCGCGCTTAGAAACCTCTGGGTATTAAGTGCGTTATAAATAACCAATTAATAATAATAATTAATCATAATGCGTATCAACACATCGAGGACCCCTTTACTGAAATACGTTTCCTGTATATGTGTGATCTAAGCAAAAAAGTAAAGTCTTGATTCATGCTCTTTTACCTTAATCATTCCACTCCTGAAAATTCCAGGCAATTAGCTTAATTTCAACGGTTGAAAGCTATAATTCTCACAGAACTTCAATCCATACTAGCAGTCAGAGAAACAGTTCTCCCTGGTGCGCCTGGCCTCACCAATCATGCCAGTGAGCCACACTTGCTTATGGGCTTATAAATGTTTTCCAGTGAGCTAGTCTTAGAAGTTCTCTCTCCGCTTGATGGCATATCTGTAGAACTATAACATGAGCTGTAACTTGTAACTTCCCTTGCAACCAACATCTGTAGGTTACCCATATCATTTCCCACCAGAGCAGTCCTCTTGGAATCAATCTTCCCGTTGCCTTTAGACATCTGTGGTTTTGCGGTTCTATGTGGAAAGACCTGTTTGTAAAGGTCTCAAGAGAAATGTAATTTTACCGATCTTCTCTTTTCTCGGAAAACCGTCATTTTAAAGGTCTTTTTCTCTTGAGACCTTTAAAATGTGGTTTCCCTTTCTTTTTTTTACATAACCAACCCCTCATTGTTCATCCCTGCCCTGCACCCACAAACCCCTCGACTCCCAAGCCCCCACTCCCCAACCCAAAACACATACATATAGACACACCAACACACATGCACCCTCAAACTCCCATCTCTCAGCCCTATCCCCTCCCACGCCCCACTCCCCCAACCAAAAAACATACATTCACACACACAACACACACACCAACAAACACGCACCGACACGCACACTTACCCGTTCTCCTGGTCCTGCGCTTCCAGGTCCTGACCTGCTTGTCAGGCCCTGCACGCTCTCATATGTGGCAGGGGCGTGAACGTTGGATTTAGAAAGACCGCTCCGTGTGATGACAGAGCGGTCTTTCTAAATCAGTCTTTAATTGAAAAGATCTTTTAAAAAAATCTTTTCACTTAGGACCAGTTTTGCATGACTCTGCACTTCTGAAGGTGCACCCTTTTCCATCTTGTATATGACTTGTGTTCCCTGTCCTGGGGCTCTTTCTTATTCTCACCTTCCTTCTTTCAGGCAAGTATCATGCTTCATGCGGGAGTCAGAAAATATAACTCTTCCTCTGCGAATACCGTTATCCTAGCAGGGCACAGTCAGCAACATATACCTGATCTGTAAGATCTACATTGCTCTTTTCACCTCATTGAAATGACCCCCTTGTTTCTAAATTTCAATTCTGTTGCCTGTAAAGTTTGTCATGCTGGCTGGGCCTTGCTTAATGTGTCCTTTTCCTTGGAGATTTGTAACATGGCATCTCATCTCAGAAATGTGGCAGTCTCTTGGCTTGTATACTGTCTGCCCCTTCAAATACAAAGATAAAAGACGGGTTCTGCTTCTGCAGGGGTTCTCTTCTCAGCTATTTCTTTGGCATTGGTGCCCTCCGAAACCTCTGGAAGCCCAACCAAGCTGATGTTATTTCACCTGACCTCTCCCTCGCCATCTTCTGCCCTCAGTTTTCGTTTCTGTTATTTCTTATTTAATGCCCTTGCTTGGGTTTTTAAAGCTGCATGTCTTCTGCTTCCAAAGTTCTCGTCTACTCCTATATGACCCTCGAGGATATATTAAGGAGTTGTTGACACAGCAGCAATGCCTCATTTTCCACTGAACTGACCTTGGTGTCATGATGCCCGCTCCCGGGGAGCCGGTTCAAGCCCTGCGTCCCCGAAAGCGGACATTCAGTCCCCAAGGAAGGACCCAGCAACCCCATATAGGGGCCCTTTGGACAGTGTCCTGGCGCCTATGCCGCCAGGCTCATAAAAGACATCAGTCCTGGCGCCATAGGCGCCAGGCTCATTATGGGAGTGCTTGGGTGCACTTACCTGATGCAGACCATGCTGCAGGATCCCGGCCTCCTTGAGGCCTGAAAGGAACTACTTTACCTGTGGGACTAATTTACCATCCGGGCGTGGTCGGGGAAGGATACATACCTGATTGGAGGAAGGATACATACCTGGAACTTCTTCCAAGGCTATTTAAACCCCACCCGAACAGCCACACGTGCTTCGCGTTGTTCTGCATCTAGCAGCTGGACTCTCACCGTATCTGCTCCTGCATCCTGACTTCTGCCATGCCTGCTTGCATCCTGGATCACCTGCAAAGGAAGAGAAGAAGAGAACAGAAGAAGGAAAAGTCCTTACCTGCTAAATCCGCATCCCGGAGACATCTCGCCAACAATCTTGAAAAGGAAGACTTTTATTTAAAAGCTCATCGCGTCGATCGCTGCAGCGCCGCATTCCACTCACCTTTACAGGTCGCCTCCATGTTCAGCAGCGATCATCCGGATTCGCAGTCACGCCCCAGCGCCTAGGGAGGAAAAGACCAGAACAAAAGGCGAGAGAGAGAAGGGAATAAGGAAAGCTAAATCTCCATGTTAAGAGTTACCTGTTGATTCATTCCCTCTTCATTTCGGGTCCGCGCCGCATCCTGGCATTTCCGGACCCCGGCCCCTAAGGGGAAAAAGAGACATCAGCGTTAATGAGCGAATGAAAAGACATTGCCAAAAAACGCTCATTAAAGACTTACCTGATTTCTACAAGGATTTCACCTCTCATCTCGGGTCGGTGCCTGTTCCCCGGCATTCCGTACCCCGGCCCCTATGGGGAAAAAGACACTAGCATTAGTACATTAATGCATGGACACAAGGGGAACCTCTTATCAAAAAACTTACCTGGAAGCCAAGCAAGTTTGGTTCTCACCAATCCGAAAATCCAGTGAAGTAACTGGATACCAACGCGCCCCTGCATCAGAAGCAGGATGGAGAGCTTGTCCTTCCAGACCCTAAGGTGAGACGCTACGAGGAATCACAGAAGGGTTTCGAGGAGGGTGAGAGGGGAAAGTGGGAGGCCGATTGCATTACCCCGCAGACAGTTAATCCCCTATTTTCGCCTACAGAAGGATACTTCTGCGAGTCAGACAAGCCAGATTTGGGGGGCCCGGTCCAGTCCGTCTTCCGAACCCTGCGCATCACCTTAGAAGAGGTTCCAGCAGCGCGAACCAGGCCAGCGCCTCTGTGGGAGTCAGGTGAGCGTTACACTTGGTTTCAAATGACATCTTAGTTGCCTCAATTGCCATTAGGATTTCCGAGGTGCCTGATGCTTTCAAGCCTACATCTTGCCAATCCTGGGACTTGCTCTTCTCCACATATACCACTGAATGTTGTGAGGTCGCCTGTTGGGCTTGATTGACAAATTGATAAATCTTAGGTTTCTGAGGTCTCTCGTGCTGCTTGTGCCTAGACATTCTAGGAGTAAAACTAGCCAATTTCCTCTGGTTAAGTTGGTGAAGGGGGAGAGCTCAGGCGCAACGTGTTTGTCTTGGAAGCAAGACAACACAGCGCAACCCAGGTTCGAATCCTGAACCTGCGCTTAGAAACGAATCTCTGGTATTACGCATGTTCGGGAGGTTCAGGATCGAGGGGATAGCTCAGGAGCAACGTACTCGCCTTGGAAGCAAGACAACATGGAGCAACACATGTTTGATCCCAGGGTCTGCGCTTAGAAACCTCTGGGTATTAAGCCTGTTATAAATAACCAATTACAATTACACATTTTTTTTATAAAGGAGCAATTAATTATAAAGGGCTACTGTGTGGCTGTCAGCTGCTTCTGGGCCATCATCCTTTGTTGAGATTAATTACATTGCTTCTTCAATGTCGCCTGATGTACTATCTATTGCAGCATTCTCAAGCTTCTCTTCAGTTACTTAGCTGCTGAAGTATCAACTTCACAGCTTTATGCACCCTTATCTCAGCCAGGAGTGCCCTGGGTTGTACTCTGCTGGCTCTCGTTTATTAGCTCAGTGCCTCTCAATCCTGCATGGCTGTAAAGGTAATAACTTCCAGGGCTAACGCTCCTCCCTTGTAGCACACTAACCACACCCCACATGTGACTTGAACAACGGCATTCTGGGAACTCAGAACTATATATATGGTACTCCTCCACCCTGGGCTCTCCCTCCTCACTTTCTGCAACACCATCTGCCTCGCGGAGCTCACTCCCTGCGTTCCTGCTCGGGAGTAACCCCAGGCCCAGAGGTGCCAAACCAAGCTCTCCATCCGGGGAACTCTTGACATTGACCCAATGCTAAATGGAGTCAAATGTTATCATTTCACTTGCACTGCAACTATCCCAAATCCATTCTCTGCCTCAACACTAAGACCAGTGTCAATTGTTTACTTCTCCCAGGACTCAGAAAAGTAATGTGCACTTGCCATAAAGAAGTTCCCAGAGGCACCACCCCGACATGCCTGCTATTGGCTTGCAGTCTGGCACACGTGGTCTGGGCGTGTCAGCCTAGCTCATGCCAGCCAATCTGAAAGGAAACTGCAGACGCTGCCGTGCGGACAGAGTCTTTACTGGATAGTCCAACCTAGGCTTTGGATTAGCTTTCCAGCGAAGCCTAGACTTTAGTGACCATTGGTCTCCCTTGTCGAACATTAAGAATAGAAGGGGACCTGCGCTGGTAGAAGGCAGTGACGTCTAGACAAGGGCGATGTCATGGAATATATAGGACACCATCGCTGGTCTGTCAACCATGCTCAATGGAAACTGAAAAAGATGTGCTACGTGGGTTTAATGTAAAATGGCGATGATGTGCTAAGTGGGTATAATGAAAACCGGCAATGATGGCTCATAATGGAAACTGGCATGATGTGCTAAGTGAACATAATGCAATTTGATGACATTGCTAAAAAAGGTAATAATGAGCAAAGCGTGTACACATATCCGTCAATAAAAAAAATAAACAAAACATTAGAGAAATATTTTCCACCTCCACATGGCATCGCGCCTTGAAACACTTGTGTATAGGCGCGTTATAAATGCCATATCATATCATTATCATATCATTAGCACTTTCATTTGCAAGGGGTCGGGTTTGAAGGAGGGTGTTTGCAGAGGGCACGTTGCAGTGTGGGCTATATTAACTAAAACACCCCATTCAATTAATATTTCCTAATCATGTTGTGAAAACAAAGGATACGGGTTTTAAAGCCCCAGCTCATTCTCAGTGCCATTTATAACCCCAAGCACGCAGAATGGCAGGCCTTACAATTCGGCTGTCTTCCCTGCTGCTCGATGACTGCTGGCGAGACAATGTACTAATATATATATATATATATATATATATATATATAGGTTTACACAGGGCATACACACTTTTTACATATTCATTAAGCTGCCCATAGAGCCACTCCATGGTTCACCAAGTCCCCACACAGCACCCAATTAGAGTAATGCAGAACTGCACAGGCGAGCAGGTGTGTGCCCATTACAATGAAGTACCTCCTTCATGGCCTGTTTAGAATCTGCATTAACTTGATATCAATTAGTTCATTGGTCCATCTGTGTATGTGAAACACAGGACATTGCTCTTGGGATGGAAACTGCAGGCCTCCATTATTCAGAGTTTTGTAGGCTGTTTCACCTACACCTTCCCCATCTAAGCACCGCAGACCAATCCCAACTAGCAGCCATCCCAGATCCAAAGAGAACCGCCCAATATAAATAAATAAGGAGGTACAGGGACGTGCAGCTTCTAAGACAACCATCGCTGGCATTTTACAACCCAAAGAAACATTAGGGGCCAGATTAGAGAAACTTTGCATCAGTGCAAGTGAAAAGTAGCACAGTATTTGCACCAGTGTTAATACGGAAGGGAATTAGCACTAGGTCACAGTTTGCCCTGGTGCAAAAATGCATCAAAATATATATTTGTATGCACTACAGCAATTTTTGCCCTGGTGCCTATACCATGCCAAACTGCACTTGTCTGTGGGGCAGTGGTTTCCTAATATGACTCAGTGTTTTTTTGCAAATAGGGCAAACATTGTCCTAGTGCTAATACCGTGCAACTTTGCACTTGCACCGGTGCAAAGTTTCTGTGATCTGGCCCCAGGTGGCCTCAAAAGATCATCAGTTTAAAGAAAGACCAGAAGAACAACATCTTAAACCAGGACGAAACAGAGCAGGGTCCCTTTGTAGCAAATCTCATCAGCATGTCACGTCCCCACGCATAACGCTTCAGCCGAGGAAGGCAGAAGATCGTTTCCCTTCCCATTAAGCGGAACATGGTACACTAAGAACTCTGCATCCTGTCCAGCATTAAAACTCCTATGAGAGCAGGAGTCTTCACTATTCCCAATTCCTTCACTTACCCCCAAATAACTGACTCACTACTTAGGGTGACCATATTTAAAAAGTAAAAAACCGGGACAGGGCAACTAGCATTAAAGTAGGACTATCTCTTGAAAGTGGCTGTCAGGGCACTTCACTTCAGTAGCGTCTGGAGGAGAAGGGGGTTTAATTGTTACTGTTCAAATAAACACATATTATATAATTAATTTATCACAAACCAAAACTATCTTAAGTAGTAAAAAGCAGCATTTCTTCTGTGCGAGATTGTGCATTCTTGCCTGCCAGCGATGAAGACCTACTACCAAAAACCGCGACCAGTGCAGTTTCCAATGGGAACATAATATTGAGAAACAGGGACAGAGCACCAAATACCGGGACGGTCCCGGCAAAACCAGGACGTCCGGTCACCCTACCACTACTCCATGTCTTACTACTTTATCCTACTCACAAAGTTTACTTACTTAAACGACAGCAATCTGGCTGAAAATAGCACATTAGTCTTCACTGAGCCATGCCACTGCTCACAGTTTGCTCGACCGACACCTGCCACACGCCTTTGCCTAACCCAGTATCACAGCGCTGGCTTTCAATTGATTGATCTTGGACTCCATACACTTCATGAGACACAAACCCAAATGTCACTGTCACAAACCTCTCGGAATCATACCAGCACCCAGGACTCTGTTGCTTCTGGCCTGCATGCATCGACACACCTGTTTACATCTGCCTTCCTAGCTATGTGTCGTAATGTATATTACGTGTTGGGAATGAGGTGCACGTGAAGGTGTTGCTGAGCATGGCTTAGAACGTGCAGTGTACGAGTTCAGCGCTACATTCTGTATTTTGCAGTTGGGGCTAACTGTTGCGGCCGGGTGGGATGTTGTCGGTGTCGCTCGCTTACCATCTAACGTGATTAAGGATGGCGCTGTAACAAGTAATAAACTTACCGTAAATTACTTACCTGCGTGTCGGACTTGTGTAATCTCAAAATTACATCACTATCCCACGAACACCGCAACATTCCCTCTTTTTTCTCTCTCTTCTTTCTCAGAGCCAAATGCAACAAAGCTGTCAAAATTGTGGAGGTTCATTTCCAAAGAACTAAAAGAACAAGAGACTAAATTCTTGAATGATGAAAGTCTGGATAACGCCTGTGACAAATTGAAAGAAATAAACAAAACACTGGATACATTTATGAGCAGTACGTTAGACAAAAAACCCAAAAAACTAGCTAAAGATATCAAAAACTTCCAACTTGAACTCGTATACCCATACCTATCGGTTGATTATAAGGAGAAAAAGGAAAAAGAAAGATTACATAATCAAGCAGGCCTGCCAAGGAGCAGACGCAAAACAGTTTCCTTCTGGAATACATCTAGCTCGGGTTCATCCGACGATGACCTAGCTAACCCTAATGATAGATCCAGCAACCGTGGCAACCAGCAACAACCACCAAGGTTGCCTTTTTTAGGCCTAGGGGATCCCAGGGGAGGCTACTGGGGTCCACCGCATTTTCAACCCATGCCTTCATTCAACCACCCACGCTGGAGGGCACCGAATCCCAACAGGAGATGGAGGAGATATTAGAGACTATACCTATCTTCAACCTCTCAGGATGTGTGCTCAATAAAGATGAGAAATCATTACTATCCAAAGGATTGTCTTTTGTCCCCACCAATCATACTGATTGGTTCAGACTGGACCAAGAACTCTCTCACTTTTACAGGACTATTAGACGAAAAGTCTTCTTTCTGGATAAAGAAAGCCTTCCAGAAACAGAAGACTCAGGATTAAGGAGAAAATCCAACTTCCTCCCCAGTGACAACGAAATGCCAGCATCTGTCCTCTCTTTCGAAAAATGCATTAAGCAAGAACTAAAAAAAGTCCAGCTCATACCGTCGCATAAAAGAAACAATCTCTCACGGGGAGAACAACAAGCCCTCAAATCACTGTCAGGAAACTCCTCTATTGTTATCAAAGCAGCGGACAAAGGAGGTGGAGTTGTTGTTCAGAGCAAAGAACAATATAAGGAAATGGTACTGTTATTACTTAATGTAGAGGATAACTACAAAAAACTCCGTAAAGATCCTACACCAGAAATCAAAATGAAAATCAAGGAGACAACTGATTTGGCCATGTTAAATAATTGGATTTCGGACAAAGAAGAAATCTTCCTCAACAACTCTGCGGGTCGCATTCCAGCGTTCTATGCTCTACCCAAACTTCATAAAAATCAGAACACACCTCCGGGAAGACCCATTGTGTCAGGATGTGGTTCGGTGCTTGAACCTATCTGTCAATTTATTGACTACTTTTTAAAACCCCTGAGTCAGAAAACTCCCACATATCTGCGCGACACAATGGCAACAATAAACAAGTTTGAACAGCAACCATTTAATCCTGCAGAAGATATTTTAGTGACTATGGACATCAATAGCCTTTACACCAGCATCCCCCAAGAAGCTGCGGTCGAATGCATTAGGCATCATCTTACCCATCATATGTCACAAACAAGAGTTCCTATTAATTTTATAGTTGAACTACTGGAATTGGCTCTTACGAACAATTTCTTCCAATTTGAAGAGACTTTCTACCTGCAAATTCGGGGCACAGCCATGGGGGCAGCCTTTGCCCCGAGCATGGCAGTTATATTCATGGCTGAATATGAATACAATCATGTCCTCAACATATGTAATCCATTCCTGGACAATATAATGCTTTGGCACAGATATATTGACGACATCATCTTTATCTGGAAAGGAGAGAATAACACCCTTACAGAGTTCTTTGGATGGATTAATAATCGCACGGAAGAAATCAAATTTACCATCTCCAGTTGTAATACTAGCATCAACTTTCTGGACCTTACCATCAGACCTAAGAATAATATTTTGGAATGCACCATGTTCAAGAAGGAAACAGATCGCAACACAGTGCTCCATTATAAAAGCAACCACCCGCGCAACCTGAGAAACAACTTGCCCTATGGCCAGTTTCTTAGAGTACGCAGAAACTGCACTGATACAGAAGAGTTTAAAATAAACGCAGCAGCCCTTGAAACTAAATTGAAAGCTCGAGGATACCCCAAAAAACTCCTCAGAGATACTCAAAAGAGAGCCAGATTTACACCGAGAGAAGTACTCCTCACACCTAAAATCCAGGACACCCAACAAGACATCATGGCATGTGTCACCACTTTCGGCCCCCGTACTACAAAACTTAGAGGAGTTATTAGAAAATTCTGGCCACTTATACAACTTAGTCTACCCCAGGAACCGCTGCCTAGAATGGCACTCAAAAGATCTAAAAATTTGAGAGACATGCTCACGCATGCCAGATTAACTAAAACAAGCACCAGATCTACTCTATGGAACTTGAGAGAGATCAATGGCCACCATCCATGTGGGAACTGCACTGTGTGCAAACAGACGAAGAAAATGAACTCCTTCATGATTGGCAACAAGGAATGGAAACTCAAGCATTTTTCCAACTGTAAGACCTGCAATGTAATCTACATCATAGAATGCCCTTGCAAATTACGGTATGTGGGCCAAACATCGAGACCGGTACAAAAAAGAATTGGGGAGCACCGCTCGAGAATTCGTTGTAAAACTGTGGCGGCCCCATTAGTTCCACACTTTCTTGAAATGCAACACGGCCCAGACAGTTTCTTTTGGTGGGTAGCGGATAAAGTGAACAACACCAGCAACATTACCAACTCTTTGAATTTCAAAGAAAGCTGGTGGATGTATAAACTTCAATCCATTTCTTCAGGACTCAATGAAATAGAACCCCATCGCCAATTCTAATACGTGTCCTTGGCGCCATGAGGGTCCAGTTGGGTATTTTTCTTTTCTTTTTTTCCCTCGTGTTCTGCCCTTCCGCGATTTTGCGAGCACTCGGGCCCTGGGACACTATTTCCCTCGCGCATGCGCAGGCAACCAGCGTCTGCCGCGGATGCGCAGTACACCAGTGTCTGACACTCCTAGGTGTGCGTCGTACTTTCCATGCGCATGCGTAGGCAATTAGCGTTTGCCACGCATGCGCAGGAAACCAGTATCGGGTATTTCTGGGCATGCGCCGTATAGCACGGTGCACACAGCTTCACTCTGTGTCCCACCGAGCTGACGATTGTACGCGGACGCCGGAGCCCACTCGATTCAGGTACTTCAAGTTTCCTTCCCTCCCTTGTGTCATTGCACCCGTCCAGGCGAACAGCGCTCTCCCTCTTACTCACGGGAGGCATAGCCCCTGATCACTGCAGTTGCAATCCATGTGGCAAACCTAAACTGACCACGGTCTTCTCTCCTCTTTACAGCCTTTAGCTGTCTCTGCTCACCGTTGTTCTCCAGTTTCCCAAGTCGGCAATTTGGGCACCTCGCCAGTTGTATTGCTTGGTTGCCGAGACCATCACCTAGCTAACTCCAGGTAATTTTCCTGTTACACCTCCTATTTACCAACATTCTTGCCCCTATTTATACCACAGGGGGCCCACTGATGCAAGAGCCCCAATTCCTCTTACATTTGTTTTCCAGCTCCTGCATGTTAGAAGCAGCTTCTACTTTTTCCACCAGAGTTATCCATTGGAATTTGCAATTTTAGCCATCAGGCCACCACCCAGGACTCTGTCCTGGCTAAGGTCAGTACTTGACCAACAATATGAGTCTACCAGAGCTCTCCTGTTTTAATCAGTGTGTCCTGTTTGTACGAATTTTATCATATTCTGTATGTGGAGTTCTTTTGTATACCATGTCCTGACATGACATTAGGTGCGCTAACCATAGCACCTCTTCCTCTTCCACAGGGGTTTCCAAATCCTTGGCTCCATGAAGAAGGCTGTGATCCACTGTCTAGCCGAAACGTCCTGGGACACTTCCCCCTTTGGGGTTAACAGGTCCCTGTTTTCCAATTGGTTTTGATTTATGTCAGTGACGTCGATCTACTTTGGTCACCCTCCAGCCTGGCTTTTGTTAGACCTATCCAAGGTTTTGTGTTAGAGCAACAAAAAATGTTCTATGGATCTATGCATCAATGTGTTTTTGCTGTTTACATGGCTGAATATGTGAAATAATGAATATTCTGTACAATGCAATATAATGCAATGTTTGTATCATTTACATGTCTATGCGACCTTTGTTTGTTTAATAATGAACATTTGACTGAGGAGAAAAAATAAAAAAGACTCCCAGTCTTATATCAATTAAGTGTTTTGTGGTATACACTCTTTCTCCCTGGTACCTCTCCATCTTTCCTTTGGATTTATACGAATAAGTACCATAACAAAGGATTAGATATATAACAAATTTTATTTGCATTTTAATAACTTGCAATCAGCTTTGACTGTTTCAGCCAGGACCACCCCCCTTGTGTCTTCTTTCAAAATTGTGGAGGTGAGCTATACAAAAGACCACATTACATTATATTTCCCCCAAACCCCTCATGTCAGCGTTTTGGGAGAATTAAAGGTGTGAGCATCATTGTACTCACAAAGATATATTTTTACTTTTGACAATTCTGAGATGTTTCAACCGGGTGCTTACAGGTCACTGACATAGCAGCCATGTCTGCGCCTCAACACAATGCTGTGCTGGATTTGTATAATGTTTTAAACTAGCACTCTCTGCCAATAGTTGAATATTCACATAATTCTATTTACTATTCGCATGCAATGTAATGCTCTTTCCATTTCCGTGCTAGCACATGAAGAGGGAGATACAAGTGTGGCCCTTGTGACCCCCACCCGACTTGCAGCCCGACGGCAGAGAAATGAGAGATGCACATCACACCTAGGCCCTGCCTCGCAATCGCTGTTGTATCACAGATGTGAGAAACGCTAGTCGCTCAGACAGCCATTCAAACCATATCTAAATGACAATATGGAGGAGATACAGTTGTTCTCAATCGAACAAGTTGACTGACTATAACTCTCGAGGAGCTGATGACGTCACCGCTGGCGTTATGACATAGATGTGTTAGACATGAAGTATATAGGCATCCATGTATGAAGCTACACAAACACTTTTAGTTTATTGCAGATAGACACAAAACAACTGCTTATGACTCCCATAGATAGAGGACAGACACACACACACAAGTATATCAAATTGCGAAGTGGAAAGAGCAAGAAACCAAGAATATGTACAACTAGCTTGCACATGCTTAAATTGTGACTAAAATGGAGCGCTTAGAAGCCATAACTATGCCAATAGGTGCCATACAAATATCAAATAACAGAACATATGTTAATTCTATGAACACATCAGCCGATGGAAAGAAAGCATTCCAAAAGGGAAGGGCAGGCAGCTTCAAGCCACATGAAGGCCTGCTTCACTAAGGCTGCCTAAAGTAAAAGGGCTATTGGAAATGTAAAGCACATGCTGAACCGTAGGAATGTAAAGGAAATCTCAAAATACAAGGTTTTTCGCTGCACTGTATGTAAGAGCCACTTGCCGATAATGTAGGTGCGCTGCAGCTTCAAGATGGAGGACTTTCACTGCATGTATTGATATATTTTATGCATGGATTTTCTTATTGGATTTGCATCGAATTGTCAGGAGTACCTTGATAGTCTTGCAGAAGTGAGTTCATGGGCCTCATTATGAGTTTGCCGATCCGGAAACAAGGGTGCCAGTAAATTTACCGGCACTCTTGTTTCTGGATCGGCAAACTCTGATCCTGACTGCCGTGGCCGCTGTGCCCGACAGGTCTGACCCTGATGGCCGCACCGGTCATGGTAGGCAGACCGGTCACGGAAGCACCGGCACCCTAGCAACGCTGCCGGTGCTTCCGTGTCTCCACTCCCATAGAGTCCTACTGGACTCTATGGGAATGGAGACATATATTTTACTGGCGGCTGACTTCCCGTGCCACCAGACTTTGAATCTCCCGGTGGCACCGGGAAGTCAGGCACCGGTAACATTTTACGAGTCTGGTGGCAATATTCCGGTCGCACCGACAGGGTTACCGCCTGACTCGTAATTAGGCCCCATAACAGGTAGTATTAGCAATAATTGTCAGATACATGAACATGCGGATGGTGTGCAGTGAAAGCTTGAATCATTTAGGGCCTGATTCATGGAATATTTTGCAAGGTGCAAAGTGACTTTTCACTGAAGCAAAGTGACTTTGCACTGCCAACAAAAACAGTGCAAAGAGCATTTTTACAGTGCAAGGTCTTCTTGAATCAGGCCCTTAATGTCAATAAATGGAATGAATAAGCTTCAAGACACAATCCCCATAGACTGAAAATGAGATTGAAATTCAAAGCCATGTCACACTTTGTATTTAAAGAATTCCCACATTTTCCAAAGAATTACAGCCGAGTTACGTGTTGTAATAAGGCACTATTGATCGCGGTTTCTGGAGGCCATAGGACCTTTGTAGACATACCATAAGTGGTCATTCCGCTGCGGCAAATCCAATGATTTTTGGGAGGTGCAGAGGAAGATTTGACTCCAGCAATCAGCTGGAGCCAATTCCTCCACTTGACCTCCAGTCGAGGAATTCAGCAGCGTGGTATGTTTGATGATGATTGCTCTACTGCCAAAAATAGTGGTGGTAATGGAACCTTTGTATTTTAGTTTGGAGTCACTTATCGGCAGACCTCTAAATCCCATACTGCTATGGGATGAGTTTAGCTTGCCAGATGGAACGGCAGTGTAGTGTGTCTTTTAGGGACGGGTCACTTGGAAGATGTTGGAAGCTTACTACTATGCCTGCACACGTTTGGCTTTGCATGTATACTGTACATGCCTATATTCCAATGAAAAGAGCCAGTCTTGAATTGAGCCACTGTATACTTGTTCTTTGGAAAGCCACATGCCTCGAATTCACTCCAGTAATTCCATGCTTGCATGTTATGTTTATGAGCACAGGTGTAACAGACATGTGCTGCAGGCAGGTTATTGAGGGGCCTCCAGATGGGCTCACGTTATGTGTTTGTCCCCAGTTTAGAAGAGTATGAGTGTGCCCCTCGCTGCATTTTGCAGGAGAGCACAGTTTTTTAGTGTCACACCACTGTTATGGAGATTGCTGTACGTTATGTTATGTTACTGGGATTAATACCACGCACCGATTGGTTGGCTCTGAGGGCTGTGAGGGGTTGGTCTGAAGTTACTCGTAAGCTGATTGCTATAGGACAATTTGCATTTGCCCTGGTGAGTGTGGTGTTTGGGGAGAGCTGGGCAGGAAGGACACACCAACACGGCTGATCTGATCTGTTCTCTGTTCTAATTGTTAAGATGGCTCAACTGCATTGTGTACCCAGCTGTGTGCATGACTAGGGGCAGGACTGCATATATGACTTAAATATGTATTTGAGCAGACTGTGGAATACTTGAAAGTAGATTTTTTTTTATTGGTTATTTATAACGCACTTAATACCCAGAGGTTTCTTAGCGTGGACCTGGGGT
The DNA here is from genome assembly GCF_040938575.1 of Ambystoma mexicanum. Classification (NCBI taxonomy): domain Eukaryota; kingdom Metazoa; phylum Chordata; class Amphibia; order Caudata; family Ambystomatidae; genus Ambystoma; species Ambystoma mexicanum. The sequence continues at coordinate 286,157,949 of NC_090928.1, forward strand.
TCAAACCTGTGTTGCTCCGTGTTGTCCTGCTTCCAAGGCGAGCATATTGCCCCTGGGCTATCCTCCCAAGAGGTTAGGAACAGGTGACTCTTTGAAGGCAGTGCTGGAGGTCATATTTTCATGAGCTAAAGAACTTCATGTCCGTCCAAGGAAGTACAGATTTGAAGATTTTAAGAGCAACAGTGTGGAGTATGTTGTGTTTTCCATGAGCAGGTTCAAAACATGGGGCCTCATTACGCATTGGGCGATATTCCGCTGGTAAATCCACTGTAATACTGCACAACGGAATTACCTTTATCGCCCCTTGGTCCGGCGGAATTACCGCCAGATTACAAGTTGCAGTGATGGAGTTAATCCCGATTTTTTGAGAGTCCATTGGACTCTATGGGGCATTTTTGTCGGAATTACCACTGTCAGAATTATCGCTGTGTGCACATTTTGCAGATTTTTGGCGAAAGTAGGAGGATTTAATCCCCCACTCCAGGGCCATACTCGTAGTTTGGCGATGCAGGAAAAGTGACAGTAATTCCGTTACCACCAATTTTTCCATGCACCGCCATACTTGTAATGAGACCAAGTGCAGTTTGCAGGCATCGTTCACTTTTTTGCAAAGCGGAGGGTAAAAGTAAAGAGCAAAGGCGATTCCACTGTGTTTTCCTTTTTACTTATGCACTGCGCTGTGCAAACGTTGAACATTGCATTCAAGGAACCCCACAGCAAGTGCACACGTTGGTGGTCCCCTGCGTGCAATTTGCATTTTGTTCGAAATTACCTGTATTTCATTTTTAAAAATGTAAATACCGACCTCAATGTTAAAAGTATTAGAATATCCTCCAGTCCCTGTGCCTGATATTTGTTCCTTCTCTTACCTCTTCATCATCCGTTATACATCATTAATTTCATCAATACTCTTGTGTAAAGGCACCTTACCCAAGGACTTCCTCTGCTCTCTGTTGTTGTCTATATAAATTTAAAAATAGAAAATATAGAGGGATTATTGGGAAATTTGAGGCTGCACTTGACATATTGTGGCAGAATCTGCAAGTTTACACCGTACATGGGATTGTATCAGGCAAACAATGCCATTTTTAGGGCCTTTGTGTCTGCCCTTTGCATTTTGTGGCAGGACCTGCACACACGGGAGAACACCTTATATATGGGATTTTATGCCCTGGTGATCACAAATGTGCCAAGTATTGCTAATCGGCAAGCTTACTCGCATCAGTTGTAGTAGCAATGCTTGGGCAGTGAAGGCGCTCCAGGTCCTTAAGATGGCAGCATGTGGCAAATGGTGTGAGTACCTGGGTATAGGATGGCATAACCTGGCAAATGCCTAGGCGATGCCTCTACAAAAGCCCATAGTATTGGCGTTGCTGTGATTGTTTCAAATGTTGACTATGCTTGCAGGCTTGCAAAACCTACACTTTTCCCTGTCGTGTCTGATTCCCCCGAAACTGCCGATTGGATCCAAATAAAACCCTGAGATGTTGAGGTCTCAGGCGAGCTTCATGAAGGACGCTCATATACAATCACTTTAAAAAGGGCTAAGGGTGTGTATGTTCGTCCTGAATTCCCATACAGAATCATTGTACTCTCCACCCTCTCCCGCGGTTAGTAGCTGCGGAGGAAGCGTTTCTGTTGTGTGTGCAAAAGAAATGTCTGGCAGAAAAAAAAAGAACATTTGATGAGTTTATGAGATGTACGGCATAATGTGCACATCAGGTCAGTGACAACTCAGGCTGGATGTTGCTGAGCCCAACACAACTGAAGTCAGTTTCAAATTTATGTTTTAATTATCATGTAAGCCACGGGTCACCACTGTGGAACACGAATGTGCTAGCTTGATTTAATAGCCATGCCAACTTTGTGACAAAAGATTCCAACTTGTAGAAAGCAGCCAGTGGCTTTGATCTCTGACAGTACGCCAGGTCATTACTAACGCACATTTCTCGCTGAAAGCATCTTATAATGGCAGACTAGACGCGTGGCATAAGCCATCAGCGTGTCAGGAAAGAGATTTCAATTTCCTTGAGTCGCCTCTCACGGCGTGTGTTGCTAGCTATCCTGCCGGCTGCTGTCCAACAATTTTCTTTTTTATTCGGTTTCTCAAAAGCGATGTTCCCGCTCGCTATCATTTATTTGAAGCCCTAATGGGACGACCAAATTACAGAGGGTGGTTTGATCGGGTCTGATCATCTTCCTTCAAAAGCTGTCATGTGCTAGTAAGCACTCTGACAAGTCATACACAAAGAGAGGCCTGCAAACACCTCCGAATAGCATGACAATTCAACTATTTATTCCATTGTGTATTCTCCCCACGCAGGATTTTTACTGGCCCGACGGGGAGGTCGGGCCAGTAAAGAACCAACCAGCAGCTCGGTTGGTTCTAAAAATGTGCAACCTTTCCCCTCCATACACACCACTGTGAACACTTCTGACCTCATAAGCATTGGCACAAAAAAAGAGTCTTCTACACACATTGCTTAAATGGCTGAGTCAACAGAAGGTTTGTTGATTTCTTGCTAAAAAACTTTGCTCTGAATCCGACAGCAGTGAGCCCCGGCAAATATACCTGATTGATTTGATTTGATCTGATGGATATGTAACACGCTAAAACACACTTAACTGCATCCTTGAGCAAATGATATTAAAGGAAGTGCTCGATTCATACTAGAGGTGGCTAATGGTCCCAGCTGGATATCACTCCAGAATAAAATTAAGTGAGCAGATGCGTCTTCAAGGCTTTCTGGAAAAGTGGAAAGGAAGACATTCTTTGAATGCTTAGAGGCAGTACGTTCCATCATCTGGGTCCGTAGATCGAAAAACGCTGATCGCCCCTATGAACAAATCTGGATGGCGGAATCGCTAGATGTTTGTCAGAAGATTGTAAAAGGCAAGTTGGCTCGTAACGGATCTGCTTCCTTTATGGATATTTGGGCGCAAGATTGTTTAGGCATTTCAAAACCAGAGGATTTTAAACTCAATCCTCTGTCTAACAGGTGGCCAGAGTAGTGATCTGCACATTGAGGAGATTGATGGAATTCTGGATTTTTTGATGGTTACACAACTTCTAATGATTTGTTTTATATGCTGCTGCTTGCCCTGCTTCAAGGCAGTGGTGTTAATTTTAGCTATTTTAATGAGACACATTTTCCCAACTTGAGAAAAAAATTATAAAAATTGGGCCCGAACATGTAATCTGCAGAGGAAGAACAGATCTCAGCAACAAGTACCTAACAAAGTGAGCTATTCCTTCTCCAAAGAAAGTAAGCCTTGTATAGTCACACTGATGACTATTGGAGGGAGGTACTCCATACCTCCTCACAATGCCTTCAGTGATGCTGATGTGTGATTTTTAATTGTTTGGTTTCTATTGATGTGACCCTTGGCTTGAGAGGGAAGGGGGAGGGTAGTGATTACATGCAGAGAGGCATCCCTAAATCAACATGGGAGCAGCCCAAAAGCCTTTGATGCTACTTGCCCACTGAGTGAATGCCCGGTCTGTTTGCTGCCCACTTTGCTCCTGGGTCCTAGACACTTGCAATGTTTTGTTGTGGACTACAGGCATGGAAATGCCTGCTTTGGGGGGTCTTTGCCAAAAGGAGCGATGGCTGCCATGCCAAAAAAATAAATAGCCTCAGAGGATAGAGAAGCAGATTGTGTACAGGTAGGCGTCTTTTTCTGCAATCCTGTGCATGCGGCCGATAATTATTATTTGACAAATGATGGCAACCACCCAATAAATAAGTGCTCCTTCAGGGAGCGGAGTGATGTTTGGAGGGTAGGGTTGTGCAGTTTACTGAAGAGGTAAAGTGCTATGAGGTCCGCAATTGCATATAAGGTAAGTGCTGTTGTGCAAAAAGGGAGATGGAAGGAGAGATAGAAGGGTTGGCGGGGAAAGCGTTAACCAAGGTGAAGGAGTGGGAGTAGAGAGGGCTGTCTGGGTTGTCAAAGGGTTTTTATAGTGAAAAGGAGGTTGTCTGGGTGAGGGTGGGAGTGGTCATGTGGGTGAATTGGTAGCTGCATGGAGGTTGAAGCAGGTGGTCTGATAGGTTTGTGGTGATTGAAGGTTGCCAGTGTACCTGTGCACCAGTATTTGGATAGTGTTTTGAAGGTGTTGATTTTGGGTTCTTGTGAGATCTAGTCTGGTACTTTGTTTCATAGGGTGAGGGCAAAGGGAGAGAATTATTTTTCTCCATGTTTCTTGTGCCACCATTTGAGTGGTGTCAGCTTAGTCTTATTTAAGCTTGTGTGGGATGGCAATCTTAAGGAAGGATTGGAGGCCGAGGCACTGGAAGAGTGGATGATCTTGTGGGTAATGTAGTTCTATATTAGTTTTGATGGGTTAGTTGAGTGTTTTAGAGCTCGAGTGATATAGTCACAATGCTTGAGGTTTAGTACACATCTTGCAGTTGTAATTTGGACAATGTGGAGCGATTTTAGGTTTTCTGAGGACAGACCCATGTAGAGAGAATTGTAGTCCTCTAATCTTGAGTGTATTAGGGCATTGGTGATGATGATCTATTTGTGAAGTTCCAAGATGGGGGAACATCTTTCTGAAGATGTGTAGGAGGTTGTTTATTCTTTGGTGATGTCTTTTGTATGTGGTCTAATGGATAGGTCAGTGTCTGTTAGGTTGCTCAGGGTCCTCTTTTCTGAAGTAGATCAAGGGGGAGTTCCTAGGTCAGCAGGCCATACAAAAGGAAACGGGTGAATGCATTGGATGCCAAAGACCATGACCTCTGTCTTGCTGAGGTTGAGGTACGGCTTGTTTTGGGAAATCCATTTTTGTATGGCCTTAAGGCATTAACCAGTTGTTGGATTTGATGTTTGGTGAACTGGAGAAGGTAAATTGTGTGTTTTCAGGGTATACTAGAAATGTGGGTGTGAATTGTTTGTGCATGTGAATTGGTTGTTCAAGTGTACGAAAAGAAGTAGTGGAACTATGTTCCCTGCAGGTCTGCCTCACTCCCCACAAACCCCATCGCCACGCCCCCTCCCACACACAATCCAAACCCCCAAACAAACACACCTGCTATTTATGGGAATGTGCATTGCAGTGCACTGAAGTGCAAGCTTCAACTTCTTCCTACACTTTTATTTTAAAACGAAACCATTTCAGAAGGGTTTCTTTTTAAAATAAAAGTTTAAGAACAGTAAAACTTAAAATCAAAAAGTATGGGAGCACCGCTCCTAACCGCTCGCGCCCACTTCGACCTCTGCTTGATATAGGCATTGAAGAAGCATGGAGATAAGGTGGATCCATGAGGATATCCTGTAATAACTTCTCTAGAGTCCGAGTGGAAATCTGCAACTTTTATTTGCTGGTGCGGTTTTGGAGAAAAGACACAATCCATTGTGTACCTAGGTGGAAATGCGGGTGTTTAAGAAGTGTGGGGTGACTGACAGTGTCAAACGCTGAAGAAAGGTCTACAGGGATCAAGCGGGTAGGTGTGTTGTTATCTTGTGCGAGCAGGACGTGTTCTCTCATGCATAACAATGCAGTTTCAGTGCTTCTGTGGGGTCTGAAACTGGATAGATTGTTGCGGAAGAGGGTGCGTTTTCCTGAGAATTGGGTGAGTTGGTTGCATGCCAGTTTCTGGAGAGATGACGAAGCACATCCTTAGAATGTGCAGCCGGAGCGGTTATTGTTGGCAAGTATAAAATGGCTGAAAACTTGCCTTGGGTAACATGGCTGAGAGAAGCAAGAGCAGTTAGAATATGGGCACCCCACTATTAGCTTCATCATTGTTTAAGCAAAGCGGGACCCTCACAACAAATCCGAGAATGCCCAGCACATTGCCCAACACAATCTTGGATGCTGAGTCCAGGTCTAGCGTTCATAATAAGCTGCTGGCCATGACCCAACTTCTGAGCCAGAGACACACACCTCTGTTTGTGGTGAGAGCAAAGACCCTGCTGATCCAGCACCACCACGCATAAAAGATCTGATGAGCCGCCACTGGCAGGAGTCCATAACATACATGCAAACCCAAGCTTTTTAAGGACAAATCGCCATTCCATACTGCCATTGGTCTAGATTCTAGCCCAATCATGGATCATAATCGGGACAAGTCGTGGAATGCTCTCCTCCTTCCCTGCTCCAGACCCATGAGAAATGTAAGTACCACCAACAACAAACCACAAACACCAGTCTCACAAATATAATGACTCCAATCACAGTATGTTCACTATTAACACTGTTAGCAGTGCAGGGACACAGTTCCCTGACTTTGTCACAACGCTTTACACAGTGTGATGTTCTTGTGTCATTCAAACAGTGTCAGCATTTTCCTGAATATATATTCTGTGCAAACAGTAAGGTCAGATGCAGTGCTAGCTCCTTTGGTGATGAAATACATCTGATTAACAGTTGAGAGGCTCTAGCCCGAGATAATTGCTCTGAGTATATTTTCCCTCATTTCATAAATGTTCTTTGGTGGTCCATCCGCATATTTCCTCAGATAAATAAGGAGATAGGGCCATCAGCCATCTCTTAGTTTGAAATGTGGAGCTGCAAAGGAAGAGCAGGTATGTACAGTCTACACGAGTAAATAAAACACAACATGAAAACACAACTATTTCCTTGTGTTTTATTTTCCTTTGCAATTTTAAAATTGACCCCAGCCATCTCTCTATAAGCAAAGACGTTTCCCCTGAATGTACTAGAGAACGGCAACCAATGTGAAGGCATCCGGCCAGTACCCACCAAAGGCGGATCGTTGCTGCATTATAAAAAAAGTACAAACACACGGTCACCAAAACGTACAATTTGTTTTGACCATATGGTGAGACAGATTAGACAAAAATGAACATTCTGACACATACTTCAAAAAAGCAATTTCTATTAGCCTTAACATTTTTGGGTAAGATTATTTTTTCTGATTGCAGTCAAACTTGCCCAAATTTGTATTCACACAGAAAATACAGCACTTGATTCCTAAATTCGACTGTCCGCAAGCATGGCTAACCAAACACATCAGTATGGGGCCAGGGGTACGACAACACGCCGGTCACGCTGTCCACATTATGCGCCTCCCTGCACCCGATAACGGCTCAACACCTCTTGAATTCAGAATATGGCGCAGTCCTACGATAAATTCGGGCACCCTGACACCACTCCTATTCTTATCAGCACCCATCCACATGCCTGACTACATGCGTGACTTTTCTACCAGAGCCTGGCCGGCCCGGCTAAGCCTTCTGTGCCAAATGCACACACGCATAAGAATTGTGCCCAGGGACCTTCAAGACTCTGGACTTCGGTTCTGTGAGGGCGTTCCCACTAACAGCACATTGAGGTTGTAGGTCATTTGGTCGAAAACCAAATGATCGAATGCCATTTGATCGAGAGTCAAATGGTCGAAAAAATGGTCGATTTAAAAAAAAAAACGAAAAAAAAATTATGGGGGGGGTTCCCCCCCAACCCGCCTTTTTTTATATTACATTTTTTTTTTACCAAACAAAACTAAAAAAAATATATAAATAAATAAAAAAATGCGACCATTTTTTTTTCGACCATTTGACTTTCGATCAAATGGTCATTCGATCTTTTATTTTCGACCATTTGACCGGACACCCACATTGAAGCTATAATAATGGTAAAATTGGCGCTATACAAATTACAAAAACAATACAATACAATGCAAATGGGCACGGAAAGTGCCCGCCTTATGCGGCTCAGTGTCTTGTGAATGGACATGATGTGTCGGGGTAGCATATTTGAAGAAAACATAAATGTTTGCCTTGATCTTAGCGGCCATACAAGTCATGTAGCATAAGTGATCTAGAAAGGCAAAGGGCGTAACCCCATGCTGCAGCTGGAAGCCATTAGAAGGACTATGTCTAGTGCATCGGACAGTGATGGGTCTCTGAACTGAAGTGGAAGTCCTGAGCAATTGGTGATCCAACTAATCCAGAGTATTTAGTGTGGCTGGTCAGTTCCACAGAAGGAGCGGGGGTACCTCTTGGTGGGACTTCAACGCTCAGACAAAGGGATCATGCGTAAGGTTTTCCACCATTTTTGCAGATTTTTTGAAGCTGTCATATGTGGCTGCTGTGGTTAGAAAATCCTCAGCCACTGTGACGTGGACAAAGTATTCCTGGGATCATTTTGGTAAAACCAGTGTGGAGAATCCAGCCAAAGCACTATGCTTGGTAGTGGCACTCTTGCTGGCTAGCTGGTTAGTACAAGAGCGATTGTGACCTACTGGCTTCTTTTTTTGGAAACTAGTGCTGCATATGTACTTTGAAGCTCAGTGGTGCTAAAAGTAAACTGAGGGCCCTCCACATATAGTCCCACCTATGTGCAGATGTCCAAAACTCAGCAGTGGCTGTAATGTCTGGTGGACCTGCACCTGCCATACAGCATGCAGTACATCCTCACCAGAAGTGACAGCGAGGATCCTATTGTGGTGACTTTGGGCACTGATCTGAAAGAATGCCTGTGAGGCACGCATCTATGGTGTACGCCCCTTGTGTGGACTCCTCTGGCAAGATAGTTTGGAATAGGAGAACTCTGCCTCCGCCAATGGAGCCAGGAGAGTAGGCTGCATATGAGTTGGAACCAATTGGACAAACATGATCCAACACAACTGGCTGAGGCCAAAACCAGACATTTACATAACAACGTCTGATACCTCTAAAATTAAGAACATAACTTGGTTGGTCTTAAACTTGGCAGTGCTGGCAGGGCACAGGACCTTGAATGCCGACTCTGGAATTCAATAGAAATATCTACTTTACAGAATTAGGGCCCAGTGCACATGATTGATATGACTGGACCATCTCAGTGACACAGTGGTATATTAGCGGCTGAATTTGCATGTTCCAGGCAGTTCTGCCAAATCTGCCTCCTACTACTGTCAGCAGTACACTCAGACATTTTAGAGGCAGGCTAGTTATCTGCTCCTAAAATTCCTTTATCTTCATCCGCTAAACTTTGGGGAGCAAGAATAGCTCAGGGGCAACGTGTTTGTCTTGGAAGCAAGACAAGGTGGGGCAACACAGGTTCGAATCCCGATTGTGAGCTTAGAAACCACTCACTGATATTACCCACGTTATAAATGAACAATAAAATAAATAAATACATGATTGTTATGTCAATGCATCAATTCAGTGAAATACAAGTAATGGGGCATTGTGAATCATTATTCCTAGATGAACAATGAAAGTCCAACACTGGACTAGGTAGCATAGTAATGAGTTTAACATATACACTAAAGAAAACCAAAAGAGAAGCAGGACAACAACCCTATTTGTTGAGTTAGACCATGAACCATGCTGACCAGTATTGAGTGCTGTGACAGAAAAAGGCATGTGTGGATGAAGGGACACGGGAATTTAGAGTGGTCTACATATTAGATTTAGAATTTGTATAGCGCAAATCCTTTTGGGGAATCAAGCGGCAAGCCACATCTAGGTGCAGATCTTAAAGTGCAGTAGAGTTAACCATCTAGTAACTGTTCAGGATTATCTTACTTGAATAAAAAGCTTTTAAGCTGTTTTCTGAACACAGTCAAAGATTCTATCTTCCGTAGATAAGGTGATAGGCAGTTCCATGCGCGAGGGCCGGCAACCGAAAACCTTCTATCCCCCAATGAACAAATCTAGAGGTGGGAACCACCAAAAGATTTTGGGTCATAAACCGCAAGGGTCTAGTGGAGGTGTACGTTTGATTTTAGCGGTTAGGTAGAGGGGTGCAAGGCCATGTACACATTTGAAAACCAAACACAGAAGCTTAAAGTGGATCCGTCGATGGACTGGAAGCCAGTGGGGTTTCTTCCTAAATTCTGAGACTGACTTTTTCCATGATAGGGAAAAGACTACATGAACGGCTGAATTTTGTGCCATTGCAATGCACTGCAACTGGTATTTAGGACACCCTACCAGGAAGCCATAGCAATAGTCTAGCCTAGCGTTAACAAGTGAAGTCACAACAATTGCTCGATATGCCCAAATTGTGGCAAACAGTACAAAAGTGATGGCAGCTGAAAGAAAAGTAAGCCGGCATTCATAAAATTATAATTGTATTGAAAAAACAGCAACATCAGTGGAATGGAATAACTGCTGGTGGTAAATCCACCAAAATCCCCATGGGGTCCTATTGACTCCAATAAATGGGGACCTGCACCTCCTATCATCACTTGTGATCTCATGGTAAATGCGCAGGAGCAGGTGGCGGTAACAGTAAATCCATTTGGTGGTATTTCAGCAGATTAACCACTGAAATACCACATAATGAGGCCCAATGAGTTACATGCAGGGGCCAACAGAAAAAAACAGCGTGGAGAGCGGAAGAGCCAGCGTTCTAAGAATGATTGGGTGGTGGTATAACAGCTAAATGAAACCTATTAGGAAGCAAGTGAGGGCATAAAGGTTTAAAGGTACCCATAATACTGGCACCGGTCTCATGAATCCAGAGTCATGAAGATTGGTAGCGCAATGCCCTTCAATTCTCTTTTCCGCCATTCCCCTTAAAGTGGCAGCCTCCAGCTTCTTGTTCTCATTCCAGTTGTTGTCATGGGAGTGGATTCCTGATGGCTCCCGGTCACTTCCCTGGCACGAGATGTCCTCTCGAGCTCACTTAATGCCTTTTTGTGTGCCTCCGCTACCCCGGCATTGATTTTCGAGCTTGTGCTCTCGGCGCTGCTTTCAGAGTCATGTCACACAATTACACAATAATCACTTCTGCCCAGAACGCTGGCTGCTCGTGTAAATAACGTTTAATCCTTGGCAGAAGTGATTATTTCTGCTCCAATCCATGCTGACGGGTTATGATGAAGGAACATTACATTTCATGCACAACAGGAAGGTGTCTCGCGAGAGAAATGGAGTTCTGAACGAGAAGTTACCCTCTCGGCTATTTCTTTATGTGTTCACTAAGCATGTGAACTCCTCCCTGGAGATGCCTGTATTCCTGCTGCTATTGGGGGCGGGGGGATGAGGGGGCCGTGCTTGTGGAATGAGACTGTACCATCAGTGGTGAGTATGGACTGGATGCCCTCCAAGCAATTTGAGTGATCTGGCCCCGGTGTTGTGTCTTTAGTTGTTTTCAGCATATAACCCTCTCTAGCAGAGGGCTTCGGTCCTTGGGAGGATAGCACAGGGGCAACGTGCTTGCCTTAGAAGCAAGATGACATGGAGCAACATGGGTTCGATCCCCGGGCTGCGTATTAAGCGCGTTATAATTAACCAATCATATATATCTTCTCAACAAAAAAATCATTGGGCTCATTACAAGTTTGGCAGTGCGGTAAATATGTGGCAGTAATTCTGTTACTGCCACTTTTTTGGCAATACAGGAATTCCAGCTAAATTCCGAGATTGGATGTGAAATGGACGATTTACCTTAAATAAATCGCCAGGTTTAATGCACCTGAATGAATGATCATGCCAAATAGGCAAACATCACAAGAGATTCCTTTGGACTTCAAAAATGGGGCTCAACACTGCCTTACCAGCACTGTAATCTGACAGTCAGTCCACTAGACTGAGCGGCAGTGGCGGTAAATGAGTTTGGTAGTCATTCCACAGAAAATTCCTTGCATTACCACCATGCTCTTAATGAGGAGCACAGCTGTTTCTACTGTTAAGAAATAACCCCCCCCCCCCCCATTTAATCAGGCGTAAAGTAATAGTCTCAGCTTCTGGCTTCAGCTGACTTGGTACAAGTGGCTGTTTGCACCCAACTCACATCAATCTAATTTTTCAGACCATTTTTAGGTGGGGTTTAGTACAAGTCCATGGACTGTGTCGGTGCTTCTGTCTGATGTTGATGGCATCAAAAGAGCCATGAAAGATCGCCATGTTTGCCCCCAAGTACTGTCATATAAGACCCTAGGGTGACATTTGATACGCCAACCATAAAACCTTGCTCGCAGGCTATATGAGGCTGGACATGTGGGCCCCTCGTAAAGCAATTATCCAGGTTTCAAACTTGTTCTTTTATTCATATTTTATCACATTTTCCCCTCTCAAACCCGGTGCCCTGCTTTCCCAAAGTAAATGCCATTAATACTGGCGATTTGGAGGGTTGGTGGAAAGTAAGCGATAAACATGATGTTTGCAATCACTGCACCTATTGATTCTGTGTACTTGCCATTTGTGTGCAAACAGCGTGTTAAAAACCTGCACAGTGTAATTTAAAAAAAGACCACACCTATCTTTTCATTTTTATCTTGGTTTATTTGTACGAATGAAGGGCCTTGTGTTTCTTTCCTAAACTGCATAGTGAGCCTTATTTTAGGTCTCACATCTATTTACTTGGGCCAGGCAGGGGCTCAGAAGCTCAGCTCCTTAATTGGGATGTGAGTGCATTATATAAAGGTCTTTGACTTCAGGGTGCAGGTGATGGAGTGGGACATGTTTGACAGGATCCTCAGCTGAAGGACAAGAGGCTTAATGTCTGCACGACCTGACCCAAGTGCTATTTCGAGGCATTTGTCATTCAGGACAGGGAAGGTTGTGCTGACATATGAGCCACGGTTCACACAGCCAATCACCACAATTACCACCTGATCTCAGGACATTTATTAACGGCCCAGTGGATCTACCGGCCCAAGGGCTTAATACGTGAGTGTGTCATGTCTTCCCCGGGGAGCCGGGCACGAAACCCGTATCCAGGAAATAAATCAGGCTTATAGGTTCTATTTCTAGACATTTCATTTGTTTCCAACATATAAACAACTCAATTCACAGAAAGCTTCTTTAGCTGTCACCTGTGAATCTGATGATGCAGGAAAGCACAATCCCTGAAGAAGATTTCCTCACCTTCACATGAACCCTAAAATAGTGCTCATACAAGACTTGATCATCTTTGTCCGCACTGGGTCTTGCGACGAAATCCATCACACAGCATCAAAGGGGCAAGAGATATTTTGGGTCTCAAGGCATGGGATCATATACCACCAGCCCCTGGAAAACCTGAAACGAATTCCACAAATTGCTCCTTGCTTAACCCTCAAAGCCTATCGGACGATGGGTCAGAATGACTTTCCAGACTCCTTCTTCCACCATGCTCTGATAAGAACCCTCGGATCTTCATCAGCTAACCATCTACACCCGAAGCAGTCGCGCGAAGTAAGAATTGACAAAACAAGGCACTAACATGTGGAGTAAGCGACCACTGCTCTTGAAAATACTCAAAGACCCTGTAAAATTAAAGAGTCTCCCCAAGAGGAAAATTCAACACCACTATCTTGGCTTCCTTTCATCAATTCCCTAAAAGCCAGCAACCATTTCAAAGATGTTGACTTTATCCTGTCTTGCCCTCCAGTGTATCACAAACACTACAGGAACTCTGGCACTTGTTGAGAAAAGAATGTGTAGACCTTGGACTAGCTAGGGATGCTCTATTACCCAATGTCTATAAACACATCTATCTATATCCTCTACCTTATGTGTTTCATCACCTTCCATTTACCCCACTTTCTTCTTATGTTCTACTTTGCAGCACTTTGAAGTGTGTGGTTTTGCATGCCTGGCACTTTCTATTTCACCAGTTAAAATGTGTCGTGGTATATTGCAATTTCACCCAAGGCACTGTCGCGCCATTACTTTACCTGTGCAATGTTATACCTTGCTGTAGCTCAGATGTATGTTTTGTTGCACCACCAGACTGGTGCCGACTCTCCCGGTGTGCGCTTTACATTGCCTGTATCAGGTTCACAATCTCAGAGCAGCACGACTGGTACCACAGCAAGTCTCTCCCCCTATAGCCAGGAGACCAAGGGCTAAACTGAGGTCTGCACATGGTTGGCGTTCTCCATTGCTCCTTCATTGTCTTGAGCCTTTTATGCACTAGTAAATGCACTAGTGAATGCACTGACAGAGCCATGTCAATACAGCCCCCACCTTTCCAAAAGACAGTGGTGGACATATTCACTGGCTGCCACCTTTCTCAGGATTGAGAGGGGGGTTTAAATGTAGGCAGCTGGCTCCATTGAAGAATCAATGTGCAAAGGCTATCCGTCACACCAATGCAAGGGCTTGCCACAACAGTAATATAAGGTTGCTCCAGTGTGAAGCATGTACTATTCCCCCTTTCATTCCCGCCCCGGCCCAGATGTTAGCAACGTCCTCCACTAACTGCTCACGATCCTTGCCAGCATTCAAAGTTAGTTATGGAGATTGCAGGCCTATGTCCTGGACTCCTCGGATTGGCAGAATAAAAGTGAGTAGGCATTGAAAAGAGAATTGCAAATGGAGGAGGGAGGATGCCTCTCTGTTTAGAACTTCATGATATGAATTGACATGGTATGGCATTTGTAACGCGCCTATGCACAAGCGTTTCAAGTAGAAAAGAAGGAGGAGGAAAAGAAGGCGGGAGAAGCTGGGCCTGCTGAAGGCCATCCAAGTTCTATGAGGCATCTCCGGGTCTGAGGTGGCAGACATATGCCGACGAAGGTGAACCCTTCGTCGGGGAGGATAGCTCAGGGGCAACACGCTCATCTTGGAAGCAAGACGACTTGGAGCAACATAGGTTCGAACCTCGGGTCTGCACTTAGAGTTATAAATATCCCATTATAATTACAATTACCCTGGTCCATAGACACGGATGCAAAGACGCCTCTGTCTTGCAAGATGAACCTGGGTCTGCCAGGAAAGTCTACATAAAGTATGTGGAGGTTTAAAAGTGGGGCACAGGCAGTGAACCCAATTCCATAGTATTGAAGGAATGCAGAATGCCACTGACCATACCACTCATGCATGGAACCAGCTCTAAAATGTTAGATTGGGAGAGGGCACATCTGTTTTCGGAAAATATTATTTTTATGATATTGTATTTGAAAACAATGAGCAGAACGTTGATTGGCTAATAATTTCCTAGAGCAGAACCTCAAAACGTAATAGTTAAAATAGTTATGACCCCTAGTTCTTTTCTTATATAAATTGCTCAACATATTATCGAGTATATCGCAGATGACATCATGAATTACATCATAAAGGGCATCCTCAGACCGTGGTGTGTGCACTGCCTGCTCTAGGTCAATGGCACCCAGATCCTGCTCAATCAATTGGATGCGAGATAAATGAATGGTGACAAAACTCCGGCCTTGATGTTGTGCGCTTCCGACCATGGAGTTCTTCCTTTTGCCTGAAATTCTACTCTCTGTGCAGGTCCCTAGACCTGTGGCGCCTGCGAGGAATCGCAATTTCATCATTGACAGTAGCCTCACATGTGAAGCTCACCTCAAGGCTGTGCAAATCCTCACCCTGTTCACACCCTCTTCCACATCTGCTTGCAATTCAATCTAGGCCACCTCAGACTTCTATTACAGACCGTGCTCCTGTTCAGAGTGTATTATGTGTCTACATATCTCGCTTTTCAAGGAGACTGCAGACTAATCTCCAGGTTGTCCAAGATAAAGCCATCCCTTTGGTTTAATAAATGATGATCATCTGACACATTGCCAGAGAGAAAGTAACTAGTTACCCATGGATTACCAAGTACTAGGATCCATGGAGCATCTTCATTATATTTATACAACGAGGCTGGTTTTCTGCTACCTATAACATGCCTAGGCACAAACCTGGAGTCACATGTCGCTACTGCAGGCTGTTATAACTTTTGACTAGAAATGGCGACCAGCCAACTTTCGAAGTCCCTACCCAAGCCCTTTGAAGGCATGCCACTGTTCGCTGTTTCCCTATTCGTGTATTGTTGATTTATGAAGCCGCCCCATGGTCCAGATTTAATTTTCTGGCCTTTGTGTGTTTTTATTTGTTCTAAGTTGTACGAATTTACTTATATTTATTTATGTTTAAAGTTACTTGTCACAAGTTTTTTTTTTAACACATCGGGGCTATCATTTTGTTGGTATTTATTGTGCTCAGCAAATAATATTTGTATTTAAATGTGCATTTATTTCAAGGAAAAGGGTGTCAATTTTGATCAGAAATGGCTTATGATAACACATTTATAGATGGTGGAGGCATTCCCCAAAGGGGATCTGTACAGTAGCACAGAGTTGAGAACAAGTGTTGAACCGACCTATGAAGTTAGAAGGGTGTGAAAACCACAACAATATATATTATATATATGAAACAGGTGACTGAACAAGGTGACATTAACCTAATGTGGCAAGTGCTTCAAACTCAGCGGGAGTACTTTGGAAATGTACAAAATGTCATTATTGGTCAGCATTAGAAGGAGTGGTGAGGTCAGGTATGGAAAATGGGTGGGGGGCGGGGGACCTCCCTCTTCATCAAGAAAGTGACGTTTAAGCTGAGCTTTGTAGTGGTCCAGAGTCACAATGGCTATGATTGTGATGAGCAGCGGGATCCATTGGGGTGTGGCAAGTAGGAAGAAAGAGCAGAAGAGAGAGGAAACAAGGGGGGCATGCGACAGTGAGATTCATTGATGAGGAGGAGTGGAGGGAAATGATGATGATTCGATAGAGGTACAATCAGACAGGTGCTGAGGAGCAAGACCATTGATACATTTGTATACTAGGGGAAATAAGTCAAAAAGGGAGCAGTTGTGTATGAAGAGCCAGTCAACAAGGAGTAGGTAGGTAGAAGTGGGGGAGGATCTGAGAGGGTCGCAGAGCATGTGGGTAGTGAATATGAAGACTTTGTCTAGAGGGAGTAAGGAGTAGAGCTGAAGGCCAAAGGCTGGGATTGAGCATTAGTCAAGTTTGCTGAGCAGAAACTGGAGATTTATTGTAGAGTGATGAGTAAACAAATTGACACATTTTCCAAATCTTGAGAAGGATAAGATGAGCAGCAAAGGTTGGAGGTTATAATCAAAGAGGACCTCAAGTTTTCAAACCTTGTGGAAGGGAGCGAGAAGTTCGGACAGGAAGGAGTTAGATGAAGGGAGTGTATGGATGGCATTGCAAGCTGTGAGAAAGAGGACTTTGGTTTCTGAAGAGTTTGCATGAGGCAGTGGAGAGCAGCCCGGAGATGGATTGTAGCAAGACAGTTGGTAATCAGTTATGAGAAAGAAAAAAATAACAATGCATGGCCTGTGATGCAGAACATTTCTTGATATACAGCAGCACCTAAGAATTGACATCCACCCTAGATCTGAGGGCAAGTAATAATTTCTGCATGTAATATGACAACCACACCGGATACATACCTTCTTCAAAGAGCTAGCATGTTTCCAGATGTCCACATAGGAAACCAAGAGACTGACTATCGGCATAATCCTGAACTTTGACTGAGACATCCACTTTGACATCCACTTTGACCTACATGGACAATTCTAAAGCTTGGAACACAGCCCTGTTGAACATTACAGTGATATATTTCGTTCCATTGAAATGCAGTTCTGTGTAACCTAAGCCAGCTTGATATATGCAGTGAACATCACAGTTAAAGTACAATAAAGACCATACTGTAACCTCAGCTTCAATACAGGGAGTGCTCAACATTACTTAGTATATGCTCATTCTGCCACTTGCCTCCGTCAATAGTGTTTCCGTTGCATTCATTATTTTTGATGGAGTGTTCCAGCAAAACCAGGCTTTTCTGCTACAAGAGTCACTCATTGGAGTTACATCAGGAATTCAGCAGAAGCATTTGGAATGAAAAAGGTGGTGGGAAGTTGAAATTGTTCCACCAGTTCATGTTCCTGCCACTGCTTTGTCTCATGTTATGAATTGCTGTCGTGCCTTGAAACACTTGTGTATAGGCGTGTTATTAATTCCATATAATATCATATCATACCTGGAGAATTAAACGGGCCTATGAAAAAGAACTGATAGGCGAGGAGTGATGCGTGAAGTGTCACAGAAGAGAATGAGCATTGCAGAGAGAAGTACATCTGACAGGGTATTGAGAAGGAAGCAGTTGAGTTGTATGGATGCTCTGGGCAATGGCAACCTTGAAGAGTGATGGCTGGATGGTTTTTTAATGAATCAAAAACCACTGGCACTGCACTGGGAGACCACCCAGGTCACTGTTGTTCGGGCTCCTATATCTTTATACAATTGGAAGCACCATAAACAAACCATGCATGGCTCAACATTAAAAGGGGCAATCCTGCCCAAACTGCTAGCTCATTGTTTCCATTAAGGAAAACACATTCCATTTTCTCTTGCCCGCATCCTGCTTTGCCAGAGGGCACAGCCTGCAAAACAAAGCTCCCTTTGCCTACAATACCACGGACTCTGCTTGCCTGTGTGAAAGCCATCTGGGGCACTTTGATTGGCTCTCAGAGGGACATGTGTTTCTCTGTAAGTCTGATTTGAATATTTTTTTTTCTCTTGGCTAAATCCTGATTTGCCAGAGGACCCTGTTAAACCATCTGAGATCCTGTCTGTAAAATGAAGCTCCCTTTGCATACAAGACCCAGGACAGTGCCTGCCAGCATAGAATGGAATCCATCTGTAGCACTGTGCTTAGCTCCGAGAGGGACATGTGACTGCAGGCTCGTTTTAAAATGTGTGTATTTCTCTTGCCCATATCCTGCTTTGCCAGAGGGTCCTGTGGTTGGCTCCCATAGGGACATGTGCCACTCTGCCTTCTTTATTCAGTCACCTCTGGGTGTGCAGCCTGGCATCTACATCTAAGGGCCAAAAGCCACAAAGGGCAGCTCCCTGTTAGGGCCAGTGGGGAACAAAAGGGCACAAGGCCAGGACCCCTGTTCAATTCGGGACTTAACTGAGCTTACCATTTACCCCACTTCGGCTTCGACATGCAGGGATCCTTCCACCCATTGACTATCCATTCACCACGGAGCTCCTGTTACCTCACAGGAGCAAGGAACATTGCTGACATGGGGCTGATAACTGTCTTTTTTGTTACCTATATCTCAATTCTAGCCCAACTCAGAACTTACACATGAACTCTCAGCCAACCATCCACACCTTTCCTTTCTGCTCTCCCACCTGCTCCCTCTCAGGCTGCACCCTTTCTTCATTGTCTTCACTTGTCTATTTCTTCTACCCATCATCATACATCTTGACTTAACTCCATTGCACTCCTTCATTTGTCCCCTCTTCTTCTTCCCACATCTCATAGCCTTCAGCTTCAACTTAGTGTATGTTCTGCATCGCTCTATAGACTCCCCATCTTCCACCTTCTCCCCTGCACTCACATCCCTTAAATAAGATGCTCCTGTGCTCTCAGGATCTCCAACCTCATCTGTCCTCCTCACCTACTGCACAACTGCTCTGCATTAAGTCTTTGTTACATCAATGAGCATTTCAACTCGTATCTCCCCCAACTTTGACTTCTTTGACTTCACCCCTCAACTAAGATGCTTCTGTGCTCCCTGCATCTCCACCATCCTCTATCCCCTATATCTACTGCACAACACCTGCTCCTCTCTCTCCCACCTCCTATCACACACTCTTCCCTACATGTAGGGAAGGGTGGTGGTGTGAGGTTCCTTATCAACAAAGCCCTAAAAACTGCCTTTCTAGCCCCACTTGAGAGCAACTCTTCCTCTTTTGAATATGCCACATTTACCTCTTCCCACTGTTCTGGCTCTCCATCAACCCCATGGTCCTTTCAACTCCTTCTTCACTGATCTGACCCTTCTACTTAAGTCACCTACCACCAACTTCCCCATTGTCATGCTGGGGAACTCCAACCTTCCTAGGGCTTCTGCAGCCAGCAGCCTTGAAATGAACTCCCTCCTATCTGACCACTCTCTCTACTTCCTACCTGACCAGCCTTTCCACTACGGTGGGAACTCCCTGGTTTCCTTGTCTTTGACTCAGATTCGCTCTTCTCCTCTGACCTCTCCATTGACCACTCTCACTCTGATCACTCCATTATTCACTTTAACATCTCGGTCCCACCACCTTCTACTCCTCATCTCCCCTCTTTAATGAATAAGAGGAAATCTGGCAGGTCTCTCTTGCCCCTTACCTTGATGATGTGAAGACCTCTCTCCTATGTCTTTCCACTATTAATGCCTCTTCAATTGACCTGGCTTTCTATGACTTTAACTATGCATGCATGACTCCATTTGACCAACACTATCCTTCTTGTACATTCACACTTTACCATCCCCGTCTTCAACCGTGTAGCACCCCTAGAATTCAAACCCTCCAAACAAACATACACAGTGACCTATGATGCTAGTACAAATTACAGCCATCTACCTCTCTGCTAGCCTACAGAAATGTTGTTGCTGCCCTAACCTCTGCACTGGGCTCTGCCAAATTCTTGTACTTCACAAACCTAATTTCCTCCCCTCGCAAGCATCCCTGCAAACTTTCATCTGCCCTCCAATCTTTGCTCACACCTTCCAAGCCAATAACCATTGTCTACTCCCTTTCTGCTAATGCGGGTCCTCACTACATTTCCTTTAAAACCGTTAGTATTTGTGACACTCTCCCAACCCTCTTCTTTCTCCCTTCCTGTGACAGTCTCACAGCCCTCCTCTTAATTTGTCAGTTTGTTTGTTTGCTTATTTAACAATTAATTTAACAATTAAGATCACTTCAAAGCTGTAAAAAGCAAAGCCGATGAAAATAAAAGGGGTTTGGCCAGACATCCAGACTAAGGGAGGGGTTCTAAAGAATGTGAAATGTTGATGAGAAAAAGAGTAGAGGGTGGCGGGAAAAGCAAAACAAATCACAGGAAAAGTAGAGTGGAAGGTGCAAGTGAGCTATGGAAAGACAAGGTTGAGATGGAGAAAAAGCAAAAGACCAAAGTAAAACACAGGACAAAAGTGCTAGAAATGGTAAGAGAAAGGAGTGAGTCAGAGGGGAGAGGAGAAACAGACAAAATAAGAGATGATGGGAATAAAAGTCCAAATAAAATCACTAGATGAACAGAGAACCAGTGAGAGGGTGAACTGGAGAGAAAAGGATCATTCATTGAATAAGAGTGATGTA
This sequence comes from Ambystoma mexicanum, assembly GCF_040938575.1. Lineage (NCBI taxonomy): Eukaryota > Metazoa > Chordata > Amphibia > Caudata > Ambystomatidae > Ambystoma > Ambystoma mexicanum. Next base: position 286,178,750 of record NC_090928.1, read on the forward strand.
GATAATGGAGAAACAGTGAGGGGTCAAAGAAATTCAAAGCAAGAAGCGAAACAAGGTGAAAGAGGGAGAGAGTGAGAAAGGACAACAGATAGAGGGAGAGAGACAGTGAAGGGACGCAGAATAGAGGGAGAGAGCAAGCAATAACAGAAAATGAGGGAAGACGAAGATAAAGGGGATAGAGTGGCAAAATAGCATGACAGAAACACATGGGGGCTGCGCAAAGAGAGAAAGGGGCATACTATAAGATAATGGATGAGACAGACAAGCATGTAACACTTAACAGTACTTCATATTATCTACCTTCTGCTAGACTGTCTCAGAGGGTACTGCCAGGAAGTCCATCCTTTCAAATCCTTGATCTTCCAATGTCTGTCTGAAACCCTGAGTGTCTCTCAAACTTGATTCCCCCACTCATTCCACTTACTCCTGTGACAGCACTCACCCATGTGCCACCTTTATCACTTTCACCACTCACAGACTGCTGTCACACTGCCCTTTCTCACATGCACACATCCACACTCTTGCACCCTTTGCACACACACACACACACTCTGACACACTAGCATGTACAAACTCTACCCTCTCTGAGGCCTCTGAACCTTGCACGCATCCCCCCCCATTAAATCACATGCAATCCCTTGCACCCACTGACACATCATTGCAGGCTAGATTGGTTTACCATCAATGCTTTCCTGGGTGTGTCAAACTAGAAATTATATCATGCCTCCTATTGCTATGAATATATGTATATTGGCCTGCGCCAAGCGTTTAACAAGCTGCTTATAAACCCACATGTGAATAATCTCGCATTGCAAGGTCCTGACCTTAGAAACCATGTAAACTGTCATTTTGGGTCAAGCCGCCATTTTAGGTTTTCTTGCTCTATAAAGTCACCATGTGAGCTAAAATGGTAGCCTATGTTATTCAGAACAGAACTTGATTGTCATGACCTCTGTACAGCTAATGTATAACTTGCCTGCAGGCCACTTGTTAGGGTCATGAGCTGAGACCTTGTCCTTCTGCTGACCTGTGTGCAATGGATTACCTGTATCACCGAAACTGATCTATAATTGAATGAGAACACCTGCTTAACTATATTGTATAAATTAAGTCCCGCATTGTAATGTTAGGCCTAGAGCATACATTCTTACCATTTCTTCTTGTTAATGTATAAACCTAAGATGAACTAGATTTGACCTGGCAAGGGACCCTTGAGCAGTAACTTATTTATGGAATGGTTAAACTGCAGAAAGGCTAGACAACAGGCTGGAGAAATGTATAAAAGCCTGACTGTTTCAATGAATATTTGCACTCACTGAGCACACCGAAACACACCGGAGTTCGCTGTGTTGTACTGAGGGTCGATAGCTATCTGAATTTTGTTCTGTTCTTTTGTAACTGGATTCAGTATAAAATAAAGTACTTTGTATGTTCCTTTGTAACCTGAGTTTGGTGTGTTTCCTTTTTGGTTACCCTGCCTCATATTATTTCCTTGTTTTCACAGTTGGCACCCGGAATAGGGACCCTCAAGATTGATGCCGGATTATTGAAGGTTGACGCACGCTATCGGACCGGGATCGGACGGTGTGACATAACGGGCCCGACTGAACGAGACGCGACACCTCAACAGCGCTGCACGATCCGTTCCCTGGACGATAGCCGTGTGGTCTGAGACGGAATCTTGACGAGGGTCAATTTTTTGAGGCAGGCAGATTTGCCGAAATCACCATACACAAGGTAAAATTTGTTAGGTAAGTCCTTTGTAAACCAATCGGTCCTCCTTAGGTTTGGCCAGGTGAGTCGTTACCCGACTCTTAATTCAACCCTGACAATTTGAATTTGGCGCATTGTATCTGCAGACACAATTATTGACCAGGTAACACCGAGTATTTGAGAAATGCCTGCGAAATTGTCTAGCTGCTTTAGGGCATTATTCCGCAGCGATGGACAATCTTTGGAATTTAGCCATCCGGCACCACAGGAGGGGTCACCGGCATGTACTATGTACTGTAAGCATGGCATTGGAAGTGTAGTATTTAATAAAATTTTGCACAGACAAACCAGACATGCCTCTGAACTTCAGTGGCCAGTCAATGGTAGTTTTGAGATCCCTCGTATTGAATATTTAGAGTCAGTCTTGTTAAAAAAGAAGGCCAGACCTGCAGCATTTGATGTTTTGCAAAATTGGAAAAGAGAAGCGTTGCAGCAGCTTAAAAGTAGGGAAAAACATGTGCGCCGTCATAAAACAAATGCTGAAAAGGCGTTGTTATATGATCAGGACAAACAGTCTGAGTCGGTTAGGAATATGGACAGGGTTTTCTCACTCGGTATTCAGAAAATCTATCCTTCTAAAGATCTTCATGTTTCTGATGAGTTTATCGACAAATTGTTAAATGAACAAAGGCCTGGTGCCTCTGCACCACCTCCGTATGTTCCTCTTCCTCCTGCTGTACCTCTTCCTGCTGTTATTCCTGCTCTTCCTGCTCAACCTTTTGTTCCTATTCCTCGGGTTGTTGTTCTTCCACCTGCTCCTCTGCCTCTTCCCATTGCACCAGTAATAGTACCTCCATTGAATTTGCCTGCACCCTCACTCCCAAGTAGTTCTGTACCGCTCGTAGTTGATCAGGGTGCGGGGTCGAGGATTGTTACTCGTAATACTGTTCCTACAGAAAAGAAACAGGATTTGTTTGCATGGGCTAAGCATTGTATGGAGAGAGATGATCGAGCTAATGTTCTTGCCACACTTTCTAATATGGATAATTTTCCTGAGAAAAATGTTTTCATTGAAGGTTTAGGGATTCATTTATGTGTAATGTGGGGTAAATTAAATAATGCAGACCTGCCACAAGGGTTGAGGGACCTGAATACTTTAGCATTTTCAAGAGACACTGCGGAGATGGAAAATGAGCATGTTGAGAGGATATTTGAGTATAGAAAGGAGTTGGAAAGGTTACGGAATGAGGTTGACGAAGAAGAAAGTATGTATGTACAGAAACGATTTCTTCCGTGTCGTAAATCGACATCTGAGGAGGCGCGAATTTGTACAAAAGATGCGATTAGATGGATTTCAGACATATCGATAACTCCAGTTGAGGTATATGACACATACAGTCAATATACGCTAGAAATGCAGAGGAAAGTGATACAGGTAATGGTAGAGTACCTGCAGAATGAATGTTTAAAGAGAAAGGTTAGTTGTCCCACAGAGTTATTGAGCATTTATAAGAGAGCTTTTTCACTTGACACTTCTTCAACTGCTTTAGCGCTCGACTTAGCTCTGTTGCTTAGTAAGCGTTCGGAGTTGCCTACATCTCAGTTGCCTATGAGAGAGGTTCCTCTGACATTTGTCCCAAAGGTTGAGATTCCTGCTAATGCTGCAGCAGGTACACCTGCTGTGGACATTCCTGCACATTATGTATCGCAGTTTGTTCACGTCCCGTTTTCACGACATGAAGTGAATACTATTAGACAAACTATTCCTGACATTAGGAAAAATCCGACAGGGTTCTATAAAGAGATAGAGTCTGTTTTGCAGTCCTCAGTGTTTACGCTAGGTGACATTGATTTTCTATTCCCTGTACTCCTGCCTGTAGATTTGTGGAAACAAGTTAGAACTATAGACGATGTACCAGGGTTGGCAGATACATGGGCTAACATAGTTAGGCTTGATGGGGAAAGGCCAGCTGGTGAGAGACCACCTCAGGTGATACTAACTGTGCCTGACAGAATCATTGCAAAACTGAAAACTATAATCCCCGAAAAGAGAATTATTTGGGACAAGCTTACGGCCTGTGTCCAAGAAAAATCTGAGGGTGCTACCGAGTTCTTTAATCGGTTCGAACAGGTATTCTCGGATTTCAGTGGACAAGACTTAGGCACAGAGTCTGGGAAAAGATTATTTGTGGACAAATTTGTACGTGGATTGCTGCCTGACATCCAGTCACAAATTATGTCTTCTGAGAGCGCTTGGCAGGCGAAATCCGGATCAGAAGTACTGCACATGGCTCAGTACTACGAGAACCGTGTCAATAATGAAAAAGATAGAGTCGAGAAGAGAAAAGGTGATTTGAAGACTAAAGTATTGTTACAGCAAATTGTTAGAGGCCCCAGAAGGGGTAGTTCGCAGATTAGAGGTCAGTATGTTCCACAAGGGAATGTGCCCTTGGGTCCTGTGAATATTAACCAGTGTGCCTATTGTCGCCAGGAGGGTAATTGGCGTGCACAATGCCCCGTCCTTCGACAGAGGTCGAATAACACATTTGGAAATATGGGTAGACGATCCGGAGGTCGTCCGGGTGTAGGGGGCCCTGGTAGAGGCCAGTTTTCGCAGGATCCCCAACAACCTTTTTCACAGGATATTCAGACTTCGAGTGTGGATACTAGAAACATATTTGATCATCCTTCTGCTGCATATCTATCTGAAGAGCTTCCTTTTGATGATATTTTGTTTCGTTAGGATTGCCCGAAGCAGGGTTTGGAACCTACACCTATTCCCGTTAATCAGAAAGGTCCCTACATTGAAATGGTAGTGGGAAATAGGAAACATCAATTTTTGATAGACACTGGAGCACAGAAGTGCTCCATTGATCATTCTCGGGTTCCAAACATTCCACTGTCAGGGCAAACCAATGTTTCTGTAGGGTTTTCTGGCACACCAGTTGTTTGTCCGGTTTCTTCACTGGTACCTATTTCTTTGGGTCCCTTTACGGACCACTGTCCATTTCTCTTGACTTCGAATTGTGGAGAGAATTTGCTGGGGTTGAATCTGTTGAAGAAATTAAATGCGGTAATTCATTGTTCTTCTGATGGAGTGCGTTTGACGATTTCACCACAGCAATGTTCTGTTTCGCAATTCTTGACTAGACCTTTGCCGCCAGAATTCAGTAATGTACCAGAGTGTTTGTGGGCAGTTGATGACAATGATGTCGGTTTTTTGCAGATTGAGCCTGTTAAAATAGTTTTGAAACATGGAATTAAGCTGCCCCGTATTCCACAGTATAAGATCTCAGTTGAAGGCGAGTGAGCTTTGAAGAGCATTGTTTCCGATTTTGTGCATCGTGGGGTGATTGAGGAGATTGCAGGAAGTTTGTGCAATAGTCCGATTTTACCCGTGTACAAAAAAGGTGATAATGCAATTCCATTTCGTTTTATAATTGATTTACGTGCCATTAATAAAGTCGTCGCTCCGCAATTTCCAATTGTGCCTGATGTGACGACAATATTAACCATGATTCCAGCTACGGCTACTCACTTCAGTGTTGTGGACCTAAAGAATGCTTTCTTCAGTATTTCTATACATGAGGATAGTAGATACTTGTTCGCGTTCACCTTAGGGGGACGCTCATTCACATTTACTCGTGCACCTCAAGGTTATACTGAGAGTCCTAGTGTTTATAGTAGGGCTTTGAAAGAGCAGCTTGATACCCTTGGATTGCCCTCCTACTTGTACGTTGCTTCAATATGTTGATGATTTGCTTTTAGCCGCTGACTTTGAGAGCTCTTGTAAAGAGGGCACTGTGTTGTTGCTCATCCATCTAGCTAAGCATGGTCCAAAGCTTCGCTTAAAAAGTTTCAATATCGTTGCCAAGAGGTCGCCTATTTAGGCTATCTCCTGTCAAAGGAGGGAAGAAGATTGACACCTGAAAGAATAAAACACATTTCTGGCATGTCTGTACCAAATACACAAAAGGAAGTTAGAGCCTTGATAGGTATGGCTTCTTACTGTAGGTTATGGATCCCAAACTTCTCACTAGTGATAAAACCGATGTTGGCCTTGACGAAGAAGGGTATTTCTTCGCCATTGCCATGGAATACGGAGCATCAACATTCATTCCAGTTGCTCAAGACTGCATTATGTTCGGCGCCAGTTTTGGGCACACCGAACTATGAAAAGGCCTTTGTGTTGTTTGTGCATGAATGTGATGGATGTGCTTTGGCTGTATTAACGCAGGAACATGGAGTGAAGAATAGGCCATGTGGTTACTACTCTTCCGCCCTTGATCCTGTTGCATGCGCTTTGCCAAGATGTTTGCGCGCTGTCGCTGCTGCTGCTGCGTCTGTAAAACAGAGTGAGGAAATGGTCCTAGGCCATGATTTAACCCTGATGGTGCCTCACTCTGTAGATATTCTATTGAACAAAACCCAAACGCAACACCTCACTTCCGCACGACTGACAAGATATGAATTAATCTTGTTTGCTCCCCACATTCAAATTAGGAGGTGCTGCGTTCTTAATCCGGCTGAACTCCTACCTTTCCCGCAAAATACTGTTTGCGGTGACGAAGAGTCACATGACTGCCTGTATACTACTGAACATGATACAAAAGGCAGAGTTGATTTGAGGGACACTGCTTTGGATAACCCACAAGGGGAGCTGTTTTGTGATGGCTCCTGCTTCAAACTACTGGATGGTACATCCACAGCTGCTTATGCAGTCACTACATTGAGTACGGTTGTGGAGACCAAGAGAATTACGCATAACTCTGCGCAGGCCGCACAGATTATAGCATTGACTCGAGCTTGTGAGCTTTCCGAAGGGCTAACAGTAAACATATATACTGATAGCCAGTATACCTTTGGGGTGGCTCACATCTTTGGGAGACTTTGGTCAGAGAGAGGGTTTTTAACTTCGCATGGCACCAAGATCCAACATGGCTCCCTGATAGTACAATTGCTTTCAGTGCTTGCGCTCCATAGTCAGTTAGCAATCATTAAGTGCGCAGCACATCGCAAGATTATAGATGATGTAGGGAAAGGGAATGCTTTCGCTGATCAAATAGCTAGACAAACTGCCTCTGATCTCTTCACGGAGATGTATGTTTCAAGGGAGACTGTAGATGCCTATGCAATGGATGAGGGTGTTGGGTCTGTACGGGATATCCAAGCCGATGCCACATTAGAAGAATCCAAGAGGTGGGCTGAGGGCTTGGGGAAACTCGATGATGATGGGTGTTGTGTGGACATGGTTGAAGGGAAATGGTTGCTTCCTAATGCCTATATAGTAATGATGGTTACCATGGCACATGGTCCCACACATGTGTGCGCTCAACAGATCACGAGAATGTTAGAGAAAGTCTGGGTAAATGATAAGATTTAAAAAATTGCCCAGCATTATGTCCAAAATTGCATGATTTGCCTACAACACAATGTGGGAAAGGGGACATCAACTCCAAGAGGTAGCTTTGGGCCTCCTTCTGTCCCGTTTGAAGTGATTCACTTTGACTTTATTGAAATGGAGCAATGTAACAACCTAAAATATGTCCTTGTGGTCATTTGCGCCTTTAGTAAGTGGGTCGAGGCTTTCCCTGTTAAAGACGCTACAGCCATGACCACTGCAAAGAACATGTTAAAGGAATTCTTCCCACAGTTCGGTTTGCCGAGAGTTATCTGGTCGGATAATGGTCCGCATTTTATCGCTGCTGTAATTCCACAGATATGTATGGCATTGCAAATTGACAAACGATTCCACTCGGCCAGACATGCACCGAGCGCCTGATTAGTGGAAAAACACAATGGTATCATAAAAAACAAGCTCGCTAAGACGTGTGCCGGCACCAAACTAAAATGGCCGGACGCCTTACCGATCGTGTTACTTTCAATGCGGACAACCCCTCAAACTAAGACTGGGCTCTCTCCCTTTGAGGTGGTAATGGGGAGACCTGCTAATATTTGGGGGTGACTAAAAGCTGCACATTGCGCTATGTAGAAAATTCACTTCTCTCCGACTATTGTAACCAATTGACTAAAAACCTGTTTTCAATTTATCACCAGGTGCGAGAGGCATTGCCGGTGAGGTACGAGGGCCTCGGTCACAGTCTACGACCAGGAGATTGGATCCTCGTTAAATCCTTCGATAGAGCCTCTTGCCTCGCACCACGTTGGAGGGGCCCCTACCAGGTGCTCCTGGTCACTGAGACTGCGGTGCGGGTAGGAGGATGTCGCCACTGGATCCACGGCAGCCACACCAAACGGATCCCACACCCAGTGCCATACGATACAGAAGACGCAGAACCCCTTTCCGACATTGAAACCAACGTACCCGAAACGGCAGACGGTGGAGAGAGAGTATCGGAGGCCGTTCCGGAAGTTGTAAGGCCTGAGAAAACGGCCATCTTGCCTCCTTGCTCTCCCACTGCATCGTTTGTGGATCATCCATCTTCTGATCCAACTTCCGTTCACTCGCCACCTCCTGTGGGAAGTGACGACATCCTGTCTGCTGATTCTTTTGCACCGGAAACTGTGAAGTATAATCTCCGCCCAAGGAGATAGGTTTGCAATACGGCTCTTGCTGTACAATTGAAAGAATTTGAGGGCTTGCCTATTTTTGGCCCAATTGCATAAAGGGTTCTGCTGGCTAAGGGTTGTGGGAAAATACATTAAGAAGACGCGCGACCGGAGTCGCCAGCAAACAAACAATTGGTGTTTCTCGATTGAAGACGACAATGCCCGCATCCGCTACCGTTCGTACTGAACTTTTGGACAAAAATGTGACTAGGAGAGAAAATGAGCAGATATGTATGGGGGCCCCGAAAACGTTTTGTTGTCTACTGGTAATAATCACGGGACTTTTAGTAACTGTTGGTTGTGGGTTTTGGTATTTGGAGAGAATGTACCCTTTGAATGATTTCCTACCTGTTGAAAATATAACTGTTGTTCCCACTCCTTCTGTGCAACTACATACCTTGTCACCTAGAGATCTTTTGCATTGACAGAATTATCAGAATAACACTCTACTTCTAATTATGAATGCTACCCATGCAATCTTTAACAGAACCAATTGTTGGATCTGCTCGCATTTACCGCAACATGGGGATAAGGGGCTAGGTTGGTATATTCACCCTTTTCCTTTGACAACTGCTTGTTATGCTTCACTTAGAGCACTGTTCTTTGGCCGATGGAACGATAGCATCTCTGGGAACTTTGATGGCACTAATTTGAATAGTTTTGAGAAACGTGTTCTGACTCCCCTGGAATGCTCGCTTTTCGCAAATAGGAGTAAGCTCAATATTGCTTCTATTAGGCCTTCTGATAGACTGTCTCGTCCTTTCCAATCTTTGATTTCCTTTAAAATGGCTCCGATAGGCAATAAGGATGCCGTGCCTCCTTCTTATACTGTTAACCATAGCCCAGATTCAGTTTCTTTCTGCATACAGAGGAATGGCACCCGGTCAATGGGAGATTTTAAAGGTTGTGCCAACGTTGCAAATTTGACTGGGGAAGACAGACCTTTGAATGTAGGCGAACCTATCTATTTTGTTTGCGGTAATGTAGCATTTCCATGGTTGCCCAGGGATTGGCAGGGAACTTGTTATCTAGGAATCCTGTTACCTGGGGTGTTTATAGCAAGTACTGTAGAGGTTTTGAAGGCTCGTCCACGGCGGGACGAGAATGGCGACACTCCAGCACAGGTTTTAGGAGATGTAGCGAAATCATTCCTTCCATTCTTTGGGCAGATAGCGAATTCCGAGGATATCAGGAAACTAGCGAGAGTACTGGAGAGAACCATGAACCGGACCACAGATATACTCTATAATATGACTTTAGAGCAGAAAGCGATCAGATTGGTAGCGCTTCAGAACCGGATGGCATTAGATGTCATTTTGGCTGAACGTGGTGGAGTATGTAAACTAGTGGGGTCCGCTTGCTGTGTTTTCGTACCGGATTCCTCCCCAACTATTTTTAAGGCAATACAGAATCTGCACATTCTTAGTTCAGAAGTGCATGTACCCGAGGGAAATTGGGATCTTAGCGCTTGGTTCTGGGACTTCTTGCGGTCTTGGGGTTGGAAAGTGCTTTCAGTCTTGCTGATTATTTTGGGAATTCTGCTATTTCTTTTTTGTTGTATCCAATGTCTACCAAGTATATGTTCAATGCTAGGGGGATGTTGCGCTCAGGCGATAGGTACAATAGGACATAAAGTGTTTGCCCCGGATAAAACCTCTAAGGAGTATGTACTGAAAGAGATCTTAGTAAAAGATCTAATGGCGATAGATATTTCTGACAGCTATTCAGGGTATATGGACGATGACACATGGAGTTATTTGCAGGGAGATCAGAAGTAGTTTAGCACTTGGCATAGGCCAAAAGGAGGGTTTGTCAAACTAGAAATTATATCGTGCCTCCTATTGCTATGAATATATGTATATTGGCCTACGCCAAGCTGCTAACAAGCTGCTTATAAACTACATGTGAATAAACTCGCATTGCAAGGTCCTGACCTTAGAAACCATGTAAACTGTCATTTTGGGTCAAGCCGCCATTTTAGGTTTTCTTGCTCCATAAAGTCACCATGTGAGCTAAAATGGTAGCCTATGTTATTCAGAACAGAACTTGATTGTCATGACCTCTGTACAGCTAATGTATAACTTGCCTGCAGGCCACTTGTTAGGGTCATGAGCTGAGACCTTGTCCTTCTGATGACCTGTGTGCAATGGATTACCTGTATCACCGAAACTGATCTATAATTGAATGAGAACACTTGCTTAACTATATTGTATAAATTAAGTCCCGCATTGTAATGTTAGGCCGAGAGCATACATTATTACCATTTCTTCTTGTTAATGTATAAACCTAAGATGAACTAGATTTGACCTGGCAAGGGACCCTAGACCAGTAACATATTTATGGAATGGTTAACCTGCAGAAAGGCTGGACAACAGGCTGGAGAAATGTATAAAAGCCTGACTGTTTCAATGAATATTTGCACTCACTGAGCACACCGAACCACGCCGGAGTTCGCTGTGTTGTACTGAGGGTCGATAGCAATTTGAATTTTGTTCTGTTCTTTTGGAACTGGATTCAGTATAAAATAAAGTACTTTGTATGTTCCTTTGTAACCTGTGTTTGGTGTGTTTCCTTTTTGGTTACCCTGCCTCATATTATTTCCTTGTTTTCACAGGTGGAGTGTGTCTAAGTATTGAAATAAGCAAAACATTTAGCATAATCAATGGAGCTCTTAAGTGTTTCCATTGTCAGGTGTGAAATAATCGAGAGTGTCAAGATTTTAGGCTCTTTTGTTACTTTCTGGTACTTTTAGTCCAACACTTGCAATGTGTACAAGAATGCAAAATGACTTGCACTACAAATGGAGGGACTTTCTGAAAATGGCATAATAGCTATTTTTGGTGCATATGTTTTTATAAACAAGAGTGTTAATGAGTAGTGATTTTAGAAGATTAAAATGAGCAGTGCTTTGGTGGGCTTTAATATTCCCAAATTCTCTGCACGTAGAAATGTAGATTGCTGTTGTGCAGCTGAAAACATTTCTTTATCCTCCTATGGGGTCCGGTATATGTATGTGTAGCTCTCCAGAGGGTCTTCATGACTTGGTGTGTATGTTACAATACTGGCAGGTCTATCTCTGTGCTTTCGTAATATTAACACTTACTGCGCTACAAAACAATGTACACGTATGCTCCTTTAGACACCTTAAAAATGAATCCCATGCTTTAACTAACTACTTTAAGCTGTTTACAAATATTTGCTCCAAATCATGATACCTCTACAGAACTGGGGTTAAGGAGTCAGTATGTGTACAATTAAAAAAGTCACCCTGTGGCCAAAATCAAAAGTCGGTAACTATTGAAGTGATACATATACACCATTACAAGAAATAACCATCAAAGTTAAAAATCAAAACTATTCAGTCACTTTAAACAAAAATTAGAGCAAAACCAAAACTGTCCTGTCAAGCTTGGGACATCTGGGACTCTATTATACGATAGCCACAGTAACACACAAAAAGTGAAAATAAAAGACATGCCAGAAAAAGGCAGCGAAAAATACAATTTGGTGCTGTAAAAGTTCATTTTTTATGCTGCAAAACATTCCAGTTAATCTGCAATATCCTGAGGGTCTGACTAAGATGATAATGGCCTTGGAGTTCCACTTCAGTCTGACTCTTATAGTAAACACTCCACAGAGACTACACTCATGCATGTCTCAAACTTTCTCTCTAATGCATAGCGCTCCACATTCTTTTGTGCACTCATCCTTTTGGGCCTTTCTGCCACTTTGACACTGTTGACCACTTCTCTCTCCTACGCACTCTTCAGAACATTGGGTTTCACAAATCTGTTTTTCCTGGATCACATTCTACCTTGAATGCCAGTCCTTTAAAATTGCCTGATACCTGGACGATCAATCCTTTCAAATCTCTTGGAACTCTCTGACCCCGTCCCTCTCTCTGTCAGTGTCCCTCAATGATCAGTCCTTGGACCTCTGCTCGTCACCCTATATACCTCTTCCTTAGTAAGATCGATCTCATCCTTTGGCTTTCACTATCACCTTTTTGCTGATGACACCCGAACAGTTTTCTCCTTTGCCTCATTCACCCCAGCCATTTCTGAATAGATTGTGACCATTCTCACTGCAATTCGTAACTGAATGGCTCTGCTCTGCTTCCTGCTGAACTCTTCAAAAATAGTCATCTTTCTAGCTTCCAATGCCATCATTACGATTCCCTCTTCCATCTCCTTCCTCGCTGACGTTCTTGCTCTATCACCCAAAGGCTCACAATCTTGGGGTACTCTTTGTTAGTGACCTACTACTGCAAAAAATCATCACTACCACTGCCCCTCCAGCTCGTATTCAATTCCTCATCATTCTGAAAATTCACCCTTTTCTCACTAACCATCCACAAAAACGTGGTCTTCCTCTCTTCTGCTTCCTCCCTGTAGAAAAAGTCTTCAACTTTGCAACCCACACTTTCTACAATCTAACCAGACACGCCCACGTCTACCTACTGGCAACATGTTGGTTGGCTCTACATGCATAAATAAATTTTTTCTAGTCTATAAAGCTATCAGTGGTCTTGCTCCTCAGTACATGTCTGATTGTATCTCAGTTTATTCACCTCCTCTGCCCGTAACCTCACATTTCCAACCCCTCCCTGTGCCTCCTCTCGCTTCTGCTCTTTTTCCAATACTCTCCCTGCTCCACTAGTACCCACAGCCCATAACAATCAAAGCTAGCCCAACTGTGGATCTCTTCAAAGCTTTGCTTAAACTTCACTTACTTACTGAAGAGGGAGCTCCCACTGCCCTCTCGCCTATCCTCCCTACCTCACCCCGCCACTGTCTCTAGTGATGCTTAATAATGTAATTTTGCATATTTAAATAGCACCCCTCTTTATTTTGAAGCACTTGCCCCATAAGGTTAATGTTACTTTATAAGTCACCTTTCTTTTCTATATATATATATATATATATATATTTCTGTTTGTTCTTTGTCTCTGGTACACCATCATAAAATGGCTCACCCCTTGTTCTAATTTGTGTGTACTGTACAGGCACCCTTCAAAGGAACGCTTATGTCATCTATAAATGTGTTATCGTATGTAATTCCTGATCAAAACTGACATGCATGTTCTTCTAAGAAATACAAATATATATCACATTTGCACAAGACCATTGGCAAGCCCGGGCATCCTTTGAGGGGGGCTCAGTGGGGTATTCATTGAGGTTTGTCCTTGGGTCTCTAGGCATAGCAGGCTTCAGTCCCATGCTTAGGAATAACTGTCCCACTCAGTGGGACTGTTGCATCACTGGAGAGTGATGGCTGGAAGGTTTTGAATGGATTAAAAACAACCGGTAGCAAGCACACAGGACAACCTCTCAGAGCTTTTGGCAATCCTGCACGACAAACAGTAGCAGAGACTATATAGGAGTGTACTCAAAGGGAGTACACAGGGCCCTCTACAGTGACATTACCAGTCATTGTTATATGTGTTATAAGCATTTGTGAGATGTCAAAATCACAATGAGCATGCTTTTTGCTATGAATTGCATTCAATCTTTGTCCAGAAACCTCCTATGAATACAAACTGAAAAATGAAAACAATTGGCCTCATTACAAGTTTGGCGGTAGTCTTGCCAGTAAACCCGGCAGGCTGCCGCCAAACTTGTGTGATTTTTTTACAGCACCCGCGAATGGCTAATTACCGGGTCATTAAGGCCCCGCCGGACCCGGTAATTGCCCATTCGCCGGTGCCGGAAAAAAATGCTCTCCATTCCCATTTGAGCCCCATAGGGCTCAATGTTAATGGTGAGGTTGGATGTACCAGCACCATTCACAATGGTGCCGGTGCATCCGACATGCTCTGCTCGCAGGTGCCGGTACACTTGCCAGGCCAGTCCTGGTGGGCGGGAAAGCACCCGCGAGCATAACTTGTAGTTTGCCGGTCCGGTAACAATGATACTGGCAAGTTTACCGGTACCGTTGTTACCAGACCGACAAACTTATAATGAGACCCAATCTCTTATTGTGGTTTATGAAAAAGCTGACGGAAGGGATACATCTGAGTCCTGAGAACCACAACCCAGGACCACAGACACCTCCCTATAACTCAAACATGTTTTTGCCTTCAGCATTAATAGATTGCTTCTTTAAATCTCCCTGCTGGAACATAAAGAACATTACAGCAAACATATTCGTGAAACAGCAGGACACACGGGCACACGGGATGGACACCATGCGTTCATGGTTACTAGTGACTGATCTGGAGTATTGGATGCCATTCTGGAGCATCTCACCACCTTCCCTCATTGTCGAGATCATCGGATGATTACCATATTCCAGAGGTGTTGCTAGGTCTGGAAAGGATCAGGGACTGTCAGGACTGTCAGGGTTCTCCGGGCTAGCTAGCCTTTTGACTGTAGCCCCTGAGTTTCTCTCCGGGGCTACAACCAGAAGACCTGAGGTTATAGACCCCTTAGCCCTCCTTACCAACTCCTCTGCCATAGGCTGAAGGAGAAGAGGTGGGTGGGTTTCCCATTTGGGGTTTGCCAGACTTTGATCAATAATTGTTTTGTTTGTGGGAGACGCGCCATTGCAGTCCCTGCAATTACATTCTACTTTACCTTTTTCAGCCAACAAGGTTTTTTTTAAACTATGTGAGACAGAAGCCCACCGCAGATTGAATGCAAGCCATTTGTTGACCCGTGGACGCCAGTAGACACTGTGAGGTGAATCCGCTTCAGGACATGGAGTGCTTAGGCCGTATCAATACAGGAGGGCGTGCTGTTGCCAGCCGAGGCTGAGAGAAGCTGGTAGCTACAACAATCTCCTTTTGCTTTGTTTTGTTTCTAGATACGGCCCAAGTGCAATTTATTTCGGAGACCGCCAGGCAAGATGGCTGCATCCATCTGAAATTCTCAAACTCAATCTAGCCCCAGGCCTTAGGTACTGCATAGGAATCATTATAGTGAGTTAGAACAATTGCATGTGTTTTTCTCGTTTTCACCACTTCAGCATAACACACATTTGTCCACTCTTTATTTTGTTAATGTGCTGTAGGTTAGATGCGATAAACACGTTGTTTTTTGGGGGAAGCACCTGATTCCCTAATAGTTTGCCCGTCGACTAAGAACAAGCGTTCCAGTAGTGTTATTACTTGGAGCACTACGATAAGGTCAGTTATTAATTGAAGCACAAACTGATCAATTACCTGTTTTCACATACAGTTAGAGTTACCTATACTTTAAAGTCTTCATGTCCTTTGGCACGGTCTCCCATAAAGTCCTGTCCTGAAGAAGGCGGTTCACATAACCTCTTTCTGTCGAAACACCCCAATTACCTGGTCCCTCGGTCCACAAGGAGTTATATAAAGAGTTTTCAGTACATATATATTTTAACTGTTTCTATTAACATTTAATGGGGATGTACGCTTTAGCTTACAAGCCCATGGCCCCGGTCACTTTGATATCAAGTATGAGAAAAGACACATAGGAGCTAGACACTCCTCAGTCAATTTATTGTTGAACTATGTATTAATATAGGATTTAAATTCAAATGTATTGTTCATAAAAGTGTGTGATTGGGTTACACACCTTATATTTCATTAGTTTTGTTCAGTGTTTTTGTGTATTATTCATTGACTCACAATTACACATTATTACTGTCAACAACACTGTTTTTATGTATTTCCTTCTCCATTTTCCTTTATTCTGTGTGTAGCCAGTTGGTATACTGTTCTTAAATTTGAGATCAATTGTTGATTTTGTGTACGAGAGGCCACATTGGCTGGGCCATGTTTATGAGTTAGTTTTGTTCTGCTTTGTTTTCCCTTCTCTGTTTCTGCAAAATGAGATGAAACATGTTCACTGAAATAAATGTTTTTCATAAATGAACCATATTTGTGTGGTAGTGCCGCATCATAAAGAGAAATGTAGACATGTTTTGGTTATTCAACCGGACAGGACAGATTTGAGTTAGTTCATGTCAGGAGCAATTTCCATATTACTGGTGGCCGAATAATCACTGGATTCTTTCAGTTACCCTATCGTCACTTTGTGTTTTTTAATCATATCAGTAGCAATGCCTTTATTATCCAATTTTATGTTACGGTATCTTGAGGATTAGGGGTGTCTTCACTCGATGAGATTTCTTATGTTATGTTCAAGCCTATCTTATGTAACTGTTAGGGCACTCTTTGTCTTTTGCAAGGTGTGCGCGTGATGTGGTGTTTGAGTCATGTAGACATTTACTCTGGACTTGGAGGTACAAACCCATGGTCTTTAATGAGGAGGAATGATAGGTCTTGGGCCCCTGGTTGGACGACTTATTTTGTCCTTTGCAAGCGATGTGTACTGGAGACAGGGATGCCTGCTTCTTACCATGTTAGTTGCATTCTTGTGGCTTGGCGAAGGACGAGCCATCCTCGGGAGGTCCCGGGCGGATAGCTCAGGGGCAACACGCTCGTCTTGGAAGCAAGACAACATGTGGAGCAACACAGGTTCAATCCCCGGGTCCATGCTTAGAAACCTCTGGGAATTAAGTGCATCATAAATGATTATCCTGGGTTAGCTACAAGCCCACAGTTTAGGCCTCTAGCAGTCTAAGAACATTGTATATACACGTTTTGTAATGCACTGGATCGGGCCTTCTGATAACCCGTACGTACTCTATAGTTCCGTCATTTGATCCCTTTTGTGCAAAGAGGTAAACACAGCTGTCACCTATCATCACTCGGGTCTTTCCATCAAATTAGCTGATTTTTGTGGCATACTTCTTTACTTGTCATGAATTTGCTTCATCAGCTAGATTCTGCAGTACATAACACATGCAATCGATACATTCATCCAATAGCACAAAGACACTATTCTGGCCAGAATGTGTTGTATCACCTTGTCAATTATCTGTGGTGTTTTACTCTAAACAAGGAGTTATGTTTGTTAAAGTTTGAAATTCTGGAGTCTGTTTCATTGTACGAGTCTCATTGTTGTGTGTCAATTTATTTTAGTGACGTAACCCGAAAGCTCCTAATAGGTGATGCTATCGAAAATGAGGGGAGGGCATTCTCTTCTGGTCACTAGACATGATCTCCTTGCAGGGCCGCAGGGAGTACAAAGGGATTTAAAATGCCACAGTGCGACTCTTGGCCCTAGGGTCTTAGGGCATGAACACATGCCCTACCCAAAGAGCATCATTTTTTAGTGTGACAGCCACATTTATCAGTGTACCAAACGCCTAAACCTGAAGCCTTCATTGCGGTCCACAGAGACCCGCCATCTTTTTGTAGACCGCGTCACAGATGTGACAACACTGATGCATTGCATGGGCTCAACAGTGGGCAAGGGTAGAATTTCACCTGGCTCTGGCCTTTTCAATGACAACTTCCCTTTGGGAAATGGGGGCAAAAATGTTTTTCCTTTGACTGTGACCTCAGAAGAGAAGACATAAAAACTGCCACAAAGGTCTTTGCATTTTGCCTCTCCTTCAATCTTTCAATGGGCGATGACAATATTTGTTTCGTTCGCTATTGCAGAAAGAAGAAGATTTCAGGCTGAAGAGTCACCAATGTGACCCAAGTCAAGGGGAATGGTGACCAATTCATTAGTCCAATTTTCTGTAAAGAAAATGCCACATTTTGTATAAGCAGGTCTATGGTAATTGTGTTAACAATGGCTAAAATCCTATAGTAAATTGGGATCCAGTGGGCTAAATATACTAAGGTCTAGGGCTGATCTTGTTGACAATAGAATACTAAAACCCAGCCGAGACTACTGGATATCTACATTGAATATGCATGAGAAACATTGTCATATATTACCTTTCATTTGATACTGTTTGCATAGGTTTTGTTGCAATTCTAGTTTCTCAGTTTATACTGTGCTATGTTGTTGCCTGTGACCTCTTTGGCTCTTTTGGTTGTTTTTGGATGCCAGGAGAAATCTAGTGCCATAGCCCCAGCACTGATCACACTGGCCCCTGCATGCTCTACGAAACCCCATTTTATATCAGCGCAGTTTAGACACTGTGACAAGCGCCACTTTGGATGACTCCTCTGACCTGACCGTGCACCTGTAAGTCGCCACATACAGGCATTTGGCATCCAAGGCACAGTCAGCCAGACACAGAACTTCAGCCCATTGTGCACCTGCACCATGCAGGGAATCTAACTTAATACCAGGGAGTCTCGGGAGGATAGCTCAGGGTCAACGTGCTCGGCTTAGAAGCAAGATGACGCACAGCAACACAGCGTCCCCGCATCCGTGCTTAGAAACCTCTGCGTATTAAGCCTGCTATAAATAACCAATTACAATACACTGCTATAAAGGCATACCCGAAGAGGAGGTGGGGAGCAGTGGGGTGTGGAGCCTGCGGGGGCCGAAAGCAGGAGAAACACCTTTTGGCCCAAAAGGGGCCTTTATAGTCCCTGGCCACTGAGAAACATGAAGTGAGGAGCCCCCTTCAGGGAAGGTGTCAAGGTTTGCTAAAAGGGACAAAAAGGGATGGCATGGTGCCTCAGGGATGCATGGTGCCGCCCTGTCGCCCACTGGTACGAACATCCGAGACTGAGCACGGCTCCAGATGTTTTAGGGATAAACCTGTGGAGTCATGTGAATGCGTGGCCAGGGAGGGTTTTCTCCTGCAACAGATGCATGAGAGCATGAGGCCCTTGGCGTAGTTTACCAGGAAACGGAATAGGCTGGCTGGGAGTATTCCCAGTGGGGCATGGCAATAGGACGCGTCAAGAAAAGTAATGGTAAGATCAAAGTAGGATAAATATGGCAATGGGGGAGTGCCAGAGGCTCACCTATCCCCCTAGCGGAATTGTTAGAGCATGGGCTTACCGGTGGCAAGGTTGCAGGTTCGAGTCACCACATTGGCTGGAACATACTCAAATAGCTACCGAAGACTGTATACTGGGAGGAACAAGGTAACATTTAAGATCCCATAGCTGAAAGGGGATGGTCAGATTTAGAGCAATGAGTATCTATATGCTAAGATAAAGTGTGGGGGCAATGAGGATTGAGTGGCGGGGGGCACCCCCAAAGCATGGCACAGTTACTGGGCGATCCCAGCTCAGGAGGAAACATGCTGCAGAGGGTACACGCAAGAATCACCTGCTGGCTGCAGTAGCCAGGGCAGACGCGACGGGCACTTCACCATTAAGGACAGTTGGACTCCTCAACAACTGCAGTGGCCTGGGGTAATCACTCCATACAGGGGTATGGCACTGAAGAAACTATTCCTGGTAGAAAGGCTACCAGAAGCTGGTGTTGACCCGGAAGGACGGAACCGAAAGTGTCATGTTCACCTGGAAGCAATTTAAACCAAACTGATGGGTTCATCTGTTGGAAAGCACAGGAATGGCAGAGGACCACCCACGTGTTATGCTTAGGGCTTGGTTCACTAGGAGCCTTGCATCGCTGGGATTGCCTGTAACTTGACTCTGAATAAAGGAACACGTTTTTATTCCACTAGAACTGACTGTGTGTAAATTATTTAAGGTACACGGCTCAAGGCGGTTTTAGTAGGGGATAGCCTGCTAAGTAGCTGCACCAGTCCCGAAAGTGGGCGACAGAGGAGCAGTGGGCATAGTGGGCAGCCCCTCTGGACTGAACGTTGCCTCCACTCCTCCAGAGGGGAAGCGGGGAAGAGTGGGCGTAGCCTGTCATAACTAGAAATGAGAGAACCCCTATCGGCCCAAAAGGGGCCTTTAATTCTGTGACTGAGAGGTACTCCTCTTTGTTGTTTGGTGGCTGGGACACATTGCCCACCCACCCTCACCTGGTTAAGTAAGTCAGTTCAGGGTAGGTAGGTTAGGTTATTAATGTTATTTCTTTTTTTTGTCCCAGGTGCGGAGTTACTGGGCGATCCTAGTTGAGGAGGAATCATGATGCGGATCGTAGCTGCAAGCTTCACCTGCTGGATGAAGGAGCCAGGGTGGGCACGATGGCCACTTCACCATTAAGGACAGTTGGACTCCTCAACAACTGCAGCGGCCCAAGGTATCGCTCCATACAGTAGTACAGGAGTTAAAATTTGTTCCTGGTGTAAAAGCCACCAGAGGCAGGTCTAAACCCCAAGGGCGGAACCCGGAAGTGATGTGTTCACCCAGAAGGAATGTGTAACCGAAGCAATTGGTTGACCGGTTGGAAAGCACGGGAATGTCAGAGGGCCACCTGTTGGTTATGCTTAGTGCTTGGTTCACTAGGTGCCTTGCATCGGTGGGATCGCCCGTAAGTTGACCCTGAATAAAGTAACCTGTCGTTCTTCCACTATAAACGACTGTGTGCAAGTTATTTAAGGTACACGACTGAAGGGGGCCTTAGAAGGGGCTAGCCCACTATGTGCATTGACAAATCTCAGCTCTACCATAGGCACATAAACAGGTCAGTGAATTTTACTAGCAATGTTGAAAGGATCTGAAAGGACAAATGCTCTACCATAGGCACATAAACAGGTCAGTGAATTTTACTAGCAATGTTGAAAGGTAAGTACATATCAACACAAAGTACAAGTGTGCCAATATTGTGCAGAATTGGAGGTCGTACAACGTAGCAGCGCTCTGATAGGGGACGCAGCATGATCAGAGGGGCCAGACACAACATGCAATGGCAGAAAGAGCACCCGGTTCATTTAAGAAAATAGCATGCCAGCAGGCGGAGCTGAAATTGATGACACGGTGAGGACAGAGAATATCTGAGTGTGAATGACGGAAGCCATTTCTCATTGCCTGGGTGATTGGTACAGTTTACTCTGCTGGCACGCTAGAGCCTATCTTAGGCTCCCGACCGGGGCTCACGCGGTGTATGTTGCTCCCTGAGAGGCCAGCTGACCGGCGCAGAGGTTAAGAGACCCAATATTTATCCCAGCGGGATTAGAGGCCTTTGCCCAAAGCAATCAGCAGCACTCTGCTGGCTGGTACCAGTTAATGGAAGCATCAGCAGCCAGCCATTACTTTGGAAATTGTTCTTTTCCACAAAGAGATGCATAAATACATTCTAAATGTCGCGTCAGCTGTGGGCTGCGCGTGCTTGGTCGCGCCGTGCACTGCTACGCTGAGGATCCATGGGGATAATCTGTCTGCCTGCGCATGGCAAGACCTGGCAAATTTACCCCAACACTTGCTCTCACCTTCAACAAACAGCCATTGCTCCTCCACGGGGGTCTGGCTGGTAACGCCAAGCAGGTGCCATCTGGAATAGAGCGTGCTTCCTAACTAACTGGCACCAGGTGTCAGACAGCTGTGAGGGGCGAGGATTGCAAGCTGTAATTATATCATTATCATCCTTCTTGTTATCATTAGAGACATTGCAATTGAAATGCTTCTGCTGTCAGGAAGAGGAATTGTAACAATCTGCTGCCGCCAGTCTGCAGTCTAACTGCTGTTTACATCAACTGCTTCCTGGTCCGCTCAGCTTACACATCAGAAGAGACTTACTCCACCCCTCCCTGTACCTTCTCCAGCAAGGCTCACGCTGAGATATTGCAATTTCTCTGCAGCAGTGGTACTCAAACTATTTCCTGCTGAACCCCCCCTTGAGTAGAAGTGTACCGAAAATAGGAGTGGATCTGTGGTCTCAGCAGGGGAGAGGGTTGGCGGAAGCATAGTGTAACATGTGACAAGGTGTTGCAGCCGAGACATTGCAGTAGTCTAAGTGACTGGTATTTAAGACTCCTGTTACAACCTTACACTTGCACAGGGATATGAATGGGCACATACTCTGTATAGAATGGTGCATATGGTCATAGAAAGTAGAGGAATGGTAAACAGAAAAAAGATAAAGCAGTGGAACACCGCTCCTGACCGTTCCTGCTCACTTCGATCACTGCCCCTGTGTAAAAATAGTGTTTGCAGGCCACCCAGATGCCATGTCTGCTCATATTTTTTTTATTGAAGACAGTAACTGTTCTCATTTTTCAGAGAGACTCGCTCCTCGCTTGGGCATCCCCCTTCTCCTAGAGGGGCTGCCCCACAGTTTGAAGACCACTGCTCTACAGTACATTTACATGAATGTCATATGTGGTTGCTGTTGGGAGCATTCTCACATAGATCATACTGAAAAATGCTTCTGGTTGGGTCGGCTACCAAAAATGGTACACGTTACTGCACCAGGCTGAGGGCGTAATTAAAGTGCCCCGTAGAATACCGTTCACTGAACTGTAACATGCATAGGGTGCCGGGGCGAGTGACGCAGGGTCAGCCTTCAGTGCAATGCGCTGTCCCCTCATTCTCCATGCCGCATTTGCACCCCACTCTCCTGGGGACCTCCACCTCTACTCTCAATGCAAAGGCTAGGCTCTCTCACTGAAGCCCCATTGGTAGGGGCCTTGCAGCATACTTTAGGCTCCATTGTACAGACCCCCTTCATACGAAATATTCTTCGACCACTTTTGTTCTAATTACAACGAATGTTGCTCATAAAAGGTAGTGCTCCTGGGACATTGGGGCAGTGGGCGCCCCCTTATTTGTTAGGCGAGCACCATTTTCAAATACAAAAATGCCCTCTCATACAGTGATAAGCCAGAAGGGTGGTGCGTGGGAGAAAACATGGGAATTTGGTCTGACGTGTGTGCCCAGCACACCTTATGTAACCAGCGCCTACATTCTCATAAACAGGGCACCCCGATTGCAGATAGCCTAAAATCACCCTGAGGGGTTCATTTCCAGGGCACCAGAGCATGTAATCCGAAGAACCAAATTAAAGTTATTTCACAGTCACCTGGCACTTTGTGTAGGCAATTCAACAGTGACATCAATATTATTGCACTTACATTGAACACATGCAGCTTAAGACTTCTTTATTTTTTAAATAGAAAATAATAAAGTCGGTTTTCTGTTAACGAGGGACAACAGATATTTTGTCGTTTATGTCATAGTATGATTGATTTTTAAACTGTTTGTGATTTTAAATAGAGCATTCTACATTTGCATCCACTTGCCCTATGCGACCTGTGGTGCCTCACAGATCCCCAAAAATGAGTACACATATACATTGCAAGAAAGGAGACGGCATGCACTTTTTAGCCAACTCATCGCTTTCAGTGGAGGGAAGCAGGGCTCTGAAGTCACGATGGGGAAGGTGCTATGTGCAGCCCCGACAGTTGTCCCTGTGTACTTCAAGGGGGATCATGTGGCCCCCACAGCACATCCCAGTACAAATCAGAGAGCGCCTGGGAGGACTCCAGTGGTGGCCGTACCGCAATAAGACCAGTTTAAGGTAGGTCTTACCATGCGTGGAGCGTCTCACGGCTGTGACAGTATTCTAGAACCCATTATCGGTCCAGTGGTGGGCAAGTGGACTGCAATCGCATGGGGCAAAGCACTATGAAAATATGCTCTAAACCACTTGGCTGATGTTACAAATCGAGTGATTCAGTCACTTTCCCCAAGGGAGGGTGCCCCTTCCTGTGAAGCTAGACAGGATAATATAATGTTCGAGGCATGGGATAGTGCCATGCATTGGACTCAATTTAATCAAATAATGCCAACTCCCTAGCACTGTATTGGACAGACACATGCCATAATGAAGGGCATTTTTGCGTTCATAAGGCAATACCCTAACATCACCATTTTTTGGGCTAATTCACAAGAGGAAAAGGTGCATGCATACATTAAAATATTTGTAATTGACACCTTTGACTGTTCATACGTTACAACAATGCTGGTAACGGTGCTGCATTTCCAACTAATGTCTATGTGATATACAGATTTATGTGTTTTGGTGGACCCCTAACTGGTCGATTTTCTTTCCTCAAATTTTGTTTTTACAATTTTTTACCAATAAAAGGAGATGGTGGGTTGGGGTCAGGCAGTATTGGTGAGGGTTGAATGGGGGAATGGGCATGGGGCATGGGTGGGCCATCTCCCCTGCATTTTGTGGTAAAACATTTGGTTAAAATTCGATTAAAACACATGCAACTTGAATACTGATGTCTTGCTTTACAGAAGACATGGTATTAACATTCATCGCTGACACCCAGTTTTTCTAACCATGTGTGCCTAGTGTAACCACGACATGCGTTTGCGAAATTTGTGGAATTTAGACATTTTTCCTGATATAGTTTTTTCTTCAATCAAAACAATCCAAGTAGTTGTCATGCCGCACGCTCGCTCGCGTGCGCCACTTACCTGCTACTGTCAGGAAAGGAAGAAGGCGATGGATATGGCAGGGGAAATGTGCACAAAATACACAGTAAACAACCTTGAATATAACAACGTGCATTCAATACCCAAGACTCGTGTATACCACTATAAGAAAAGGAATGTAGGGTAAGCACTTAGAACCTCCTTATGACTGAAAGGAAAGTCGGCAACTCCTTACCCACTATGCTATTACAGATACTGATAGCGCTAAGCCCACGTAGAGGGCAAGCAGGGACAGAATCTGTAAGCTGACACTCTAGACGGTACTGGATAAGGAATTTGGAAACAGTACTCACAAGGACCGGAATGACCACATGAATGCCAGTACTCACGAAGACCGGAAAGACCACTTGGATGTCCGTATTCACGAGGACCGGAAAGACCACTCAAAAGTCAGTACTAACCCACAACCCTGTAAATCAAACAAGAACCCAGAAGGCAGTAAAGGCAAAGAGTGAGGATGACTAAATACCTAAGCCCAAGTCAAGAGGCAAGAAGGAATAGTACAGTGTGGAAAACAAAAGATAATCACACAGGAGCTAGTTACAACAGCTTCCCACACCTAATAATAAAATAGGAAATAAATGCAAAAGTGTAAAGGAAAACATGGCATGGATCCCAATAGAAGGTAAGGATCAGGAGCAGTGATACCAAAAGGGAAACCTTCCCACCCATCCAAGGTGAAAAGGCAGGAAACTAAACCTGTAAAGGAAAGATTAATGCAACAAGTCTTTCAGTAGCAAAGGACAATTTCTAGGAAACAGTGAACACAGGCAATTGGGCTACAGCAAAAGGAAAGCTCAGAGAAAGGCTGCCTGCAGACAGAGAAAGGGAGAAAGGGATTTCCAAAAGGCAGAAATCAATTAGGCATACAAATACGAATTCCAGGACAAGGAACAAGAAACACTAACTAGAAACTGGGCACAAAAACTAGGAACCAGGAACAAGGGACCAGTCAAGACAGGGACGCTGCAACAATGACCAGCGCTGGACTGAAGCAGACTGAGGCTTTTAAAGCTGCTTAACGAGCACACCCCTCAGGCGTGTCGCCTGCTGCACCTGCATCCACAGGTGTTGCCTATCCTCCACCCAGCCTTGTCCTGCAAGGGAGGAGGTGAGGCAGTGAGCCAGGCATTCTGGGAAGCATAGTCATTTGATTAAAGCAGCAGTAGCATGCTGGCTGCCAAAAACCTGGAATGGATCCGGAAGGGAAGTAATTTGGGAAATAAGGTTTTAGCGCTCCCAATTCATCAGGACACTGTAGCATAAGGTTCGGAGGAAATGTCCAGTAGGGAAGAAACCCCAAAACATGCCCCCAAGTGGCGGGAACAGGAGCGAAGGGAGCGAGTCGTGACAGCTACGGGGATCCGGGTCCTCGGCCTCGGCAGTCTCCTCCTTCATGGAGACTCTATCCGCGGTGGCGTCTGTCCCCACACCGTTCCGCGGTCCGTGGGCGCAGCCATCTTGCGTGTTCTGCGCATGCGCGGATCGTCAGTGTTCGACGTTCGCGCATGCGCAGTAACGCGAACTTGCGTTCCGGGCCTCGCTTTGGCCCCGGACCTTAAAAGGGCTTCGCATACACGGAGACAACGCGTCTCAACGCGGTTGTTGCCGTGTATGCGCTGCTGGAGCCTGGTTTCTGTGCTACAGTCTCTCCAGTTACCCTTGCTAGTTTTGCCCTGCCTTGTCCTGCCCTCCTACCTTCCTCTCCTTCCAGCCCCCTGGTACCTTCAGTTCCTGGTTTCTCAGCCCTGTCCTTACCTACTTTCTGGTTTTGGGGTTTGGAGGGGTCTTCTCTGGGTTGCCTGTTTAGCCTTCTCCCTTCCTTGTCTCCTGTCCCGTGAGATTCCCTGGTCAGTCCTTCCCGTCCTTGCTGCCTGGCCTTTCCCTTCCTCCGCCTTGTGCCCTGCCGGTACCCGTGCCTTACTGCCTTCCTGGAAGTCACGAAGAACAGCTCACCCATCTACTGGTGTTTTAAGGACTCATTCGCCTTCTCTGCCAGTGGAAACACTGTCCCGACGTCACGTTAATGCAGAGAAGTGCCACCCGTGGCGTTGTGAGTTGGTTCAGTGCTTCCCTGCCATTTATTGTTAGGAGGGTGTTGGGTTAATTTCCCGCGTTACTGCTTCATCGGCATCGTCGCTCCGACAGACTGGCAGCCTCGACTCCACGAACCCCGGGTAGAAAAGGTAACCAGCGATCCCGTGAAACCTTGTTTAACAGATTGAGACGCCTTTCCTCCAGCCTCGACATGGATGACATGCAGGAACTACGCGAAGAAATGCGTGCCATGCGCCTCGAGATGACCACACTTCGCCAGGAGAACGACACCCTTCAACAATGCGCCGGGGTATGGGCGGACTATCACAACCAGTTCCACCGCCTGAGAACACCATGGCTTACACGACTCCCATGAAGTTTGATGGAGACCCGCGTCGAGTGGCAGAGTTCTGTACCCAATGTAGGATCCATTTTCAGTTTAGGTCCAGTCATTTCGGTCAAGACAAGGCCAAGATCGGGTACATTCTAGGAAACCTGACCGGTAGCGCGCTTGCTTGGGCCGCACCTCTGGTCTCTACTAACAGCCCCCTGCTGGGTGATTTCACCGCTTTTGAGAAGGCCTTTTTGGATGTCTTTCAACCACCTAACTTGGCAGCCATGGCCCAGAACCAACTAATGGAGATCAAACAGGGATCAGGTGATATCATCCAGTATATCAGTCGGTTTCGACAACTGGCAACTGATTCCCAATGGCCCGAAATCACTCAGAAGACATTATTCCGTCGGGGACTGCGAGAAGAATACAAGGACGAATTGTTGCACATTCCGGAGCCGGAAACATTGCCTGCATTGGTGGAACAAGTCTTACGCATCGACCACAGGTTAGCGGAACGACGGAGTGAACGTCGCAGAATCGACAAGTACCACCCAGTCCTTCCAGTACAATCATCCAGGCCAGCTACCTCAACCGATGTGGGCCCAGAACCCATGCAGTTGGGTGCCATCCGAGGTCCGTTGGCCGAAGCCGAAAAGAAAAGAAGACGGCAGCAAAACCTGTGTTTGTACTGCGGTGGTTCTGGCCATTTTCTAGGCACCTGCCCGCTACGTCCTTTGAGGAAGCAGGAAAACTAACAGGCCCGTTGTTTGGTGTGAAGGCAGCGACGGGTCGTCTCCTTGAATCAGACCTTCATCCCATGAACCCGGTACCCTTGTTGGTCCTCGAAGTTGGTTTGGCTTGGCTAGGGAAGTGTACGAAGACCCGGGCCCTTCTGGATTGTGGTGCATCAGGTAACTACATCGATGCCTCGTTCGCAATTTCCAATGGGATCCGTCTACACTACAAAGAACGGCCTACAGTGGTAGAAGTAATCGACGGCTCTCCATTGTCTTAGGGTCCGGTGTGCCAACGGTCCGATCCCTTGTGGCTCTCTGTGGAAGGGCATCTCGAACAAATCTCGTTGGACGTCATCAAGTCTCCCTCTTTTCCGGTGGTGCTGGGCTTGCCTTGGCTGCTTTATCACAATCCTCAGGTGAACTGGACTGCACGATCCATGGTATTCACTTCGGCACGTTGTCCTCAGGACTGTGGTCTTCACGATTCCTTCCCAGCGATGTTGGAGTCTCTTAATTCTGTCAATGTATCTGACCGTCTATGTGCCACTCAGTCGGTACCTCAGGAGTATGCCGGATACCTCAAGGTGTTCTCCAAGCCAGAGGACATTCCTTTACTGCATCATCGACACTTTGACTGCTCCATCGATATCCTGCCTGATGCTGTCATCCCCCACGGCAAGATTTATTCATTAACCCAACTCGAAAAAGGGAGTCCTACAGGATTACATCAAGGATTGACTCAACAAGGGCTACATCGTGCCGTCCAAGTCTCCCGCAGGATTCTCGCTATTCTTTGTCAAGAAGAAAGAGGGTACTTTGCGCCCTTGTATCGACTATCGCCAATTAAACGAGATCACAAGGAAAGACAGATACCCACTGCCACTCATCCGGGACATCATCGAATCCCTGAAATCCGCGCAGGTCTTCACCAAGTTGGATCTTAGAGGGGCCTATCACCTGGTGCAGATTAAGAAGGGGGATGAGTGGAAGACGGCCTTCAAGACACCTTTTGGTCATTACGAGTACAGAGTAATGCCGTTTGGGCTCTGCAATGCCCCGGCCGTCTTCCAGCGGTTCATGGATGATATCTTTTCGGACCTTATTGGTATATCAGTATGGGTATACCTTGATGACATTCTGGTTTTTTCTGACACTCGCACTGCGCACGTTGCGCACGTTCAGGAAGTACTCCGTAGGTTAACTACCAATCACCTGTATGCCAAGGCTGAGAAGTGTCAATTCCATCTGGAGAGTATGGAATTTCTGGGCTATGTAGTCAGCAGCACAGGAGTGCGGATGGACCCCATGAAACTGCTAGCCATACAGGAATGGAAACAGCCACACGGGGTTAAGTCTTTACAAAGGTTCCTGGGCTTCGCTATTTTTTATCGACGCTTCATACCACGTTTTTCTCACCTTGCCAACATGTTAACCCGCCTGACCAGCACCAAAGTACCATTTCTCTGGGACTCACAGGCTGAGGTGGCATTTCGGTAATTGAAGAAATCCTTCATGTCGGCTCCTGTTTTGATACATCCGGATGATGAAAGGCCGTTTGTAGTTGAAACCGACGCCTCGGACTACACAATTGGTGCGGTCTTACTACAGCAAGATCCAGTTACGAAAACAGAACACCCGGTGGCCTACTATTCTCGGAATTTGTCTGTGAGTGAAAGAAACTACGCTGTGATTGAAAAAGAATTACTGGCTATAAAAGCGGCATTCGAGGAATGGCGTCATCACTTGCTGGGTGGGAGGTATCCGGTGGAAGTTAGCACGGATCACCGTGATCTTCAATTTTTACAGTCTTTGCAAAGCAGAACATCCCGGCATGCTCGTTGGGCCTTCTTCTTTTCGCAGTTTGATTTCACGGTCACGTACATCCCAAGTTCCCAGAATGTGAAGGCCGACGCCCTGTCTCGGTCCCTGGAAAACAACGTCGAAGGGGCCAAGGACCCAGAACCTCTGATTACTTCGAAGCATTTCCTGTCGATTTTGACTCCCCAGCTTCAACAGTTGTTAGAAGCCACACGGACGGATCCCTCCAGGTCACAGATACTGCAACGCTCTGACATCAAAGAACGGGACGGCTTGTTGTTCTTCGGGGATCGTCTGTACGTTCCCACCTTAGAGTTACAGAGGATCGTTCTGCAAAATTGTCACGATTCCGTAGTTTGTGGTCACCGAGGAGTTTGCACAACTCAAGAACTGGTCGCACGGAAATTCTGGTGGCCTGGATGGGCCACGCTGGTGAAGCTCTACGTGGATTCCTGTCCAGTATGTGCCCAGACCAAGATTCCTCGCAAGAAACCCATTGGTCTCCTGAAACCCACGCCAACGCCCCCATACCCTTGGCATACCATTGCTACGGACTTCATCGTTGACTTGCCACTTTCTGGTGGTTACACGTGTATCATGGTGGTAGTGGACTGCTTCACCAAAATGGCTCACTTCCTGCCCTTTCCTAAACTGCCCACCGCTTCCCAGATGGCACGACGTTTCCTTCACGAGGTGTATCGTCTCCACGGTCTTCCTGAGAAGATTCTGTCAGATCGTGGGTCTCAATTCATCTCTTCCTTTTGGGACCAACTGTGTCGGCATTTGGACATTCAGCGTGCTCTGAGTTCTGGTTATCATCCCCAGACCAATGGGCAGACAGCGCGTACCAACCAAACACTTGAGCAGTATCTACGTTGTTACGCCAATGCCACTCAAGACAACTTGGTTGGACACCGCGGAGGTGGCTTACAACAATGCTGTTCACTCCGCTACCGTACTCAGCCCCTTTTTCTGTTCTGCCGGACTACATCCCAAGCTACTACCTGCTCGTCCTACTTCTACCAGTACTGTACCATCCGCAGATGCCTTGGTGACTCAGATACGCGATCAACATCGCCTGGCGGCCGGTACCTTAGCAGTGGCACAGGCACGTATGAAGGAACAGGCTGACAAGAAACGGAGTTCTGAGCCTGACCTTCAAGTTGGTGACAGGGTATGGCTGTCCTCTAGGAATCTGCCGGTATGCAATTTACCTGTGGAACTGGCTCCCCGCTTTTTTGGTCCCTTCCGCATCATTGGGCGGGTTTCCTCTGTTGCCTTTCGGTTGTCCCTACCCCGTTCTTGGAGGATCCATCCCGTTTTTCACATCTCTCTTTTGAAGCCCTATGTACCTGATGTTCTGGGGCGTTCCTGTTCCCGTCCTGCCCCGGTCTTGGTTCAGGGGGTTCCTGAGTTTGAGGTGCAGCAGATTTGCGATTCACGGATTAGGCGTGGTGCGCTGCAGTTCCTGGTCAGCTGGAATGGTTATCCGGCTTGTGACCGCACTTGGGAGCCGCGCTCCTTCGTGCATGCACCGCGCTTGGTTCGGGACTTCTATCTCCGCTATCCCTGGAAGCCTGGTGCCCCGGGGTTGTCCGAGAGGGGGTATGGTGTCATGCCGCACGCTCGCTCGCGTGCGCCACTTACCTGCTACGGGGATCCGGGTCCTCGGCCTCGGCAGTCTCCTCCTTCATGGAGACTCTATCCGCGGTGGCGTCTTTCCCCGCGCCGTTCCGCGGTCCGTGGGCGCAGCCATCTTGCGTGTTCTGCGCATGCGCGGATCGTCAGTGTTCGAAGTTCGCGCATGCGCAGTAACGTAAACTTGCGTTCCGGGCCTCGCTTTGGCCCCGGACCTTAAAAGGGCTTCGCATACACGGAGACAACGTGTCTCAACGCGGTTGTTGCCGTGTATGCGCTGCTGGAGCCTGGTTTCTGTGCTACAGTCTCTCCAGTTACCCTTGCTAGTTTTGCCCTGCCTTGTCCTGCCCTCCTACCTTCCTCTCCTTCCAGCCCCCTGGTACTTTCAGTTCCTGGTTTCTCAGCCCTGTCCTGTCCTTACCTACTTTCTGGTTTTGGGGTTTGGAGGGGTCTTCTCTGGGTTGCCTGTTTAGCCTTCTCCCTTCCTTGTCTCCTGTCCCGTGGGATTCCCTGGTCAGTCCTTCCCGTCCTTGCTGCCTGGCCTTTCCCTTCCTCTGCCTTGTGCCCTGCCGGTACCCGTGCCTTACTGCCTTCCTGGAAGTCCCAAAGAACAGCTCATCCATCTACTGGTGTTTTAAGGACTCATTCGCCTTCTCTGCCAGTGGAAACACTGTCCCGACGTCACGTTAATGCAGAGAAGTGCCACCCGTGGCGTTGGGAGTTGGTTCAGTGCTATCCTGCCATTTATTGTCAGGAGGGTGTTGGGTTAATTTCCCGCGTTACTGCTTCATCGGCATCGTCGCTCCGGCAGACTGGCAGCCTCGACTCCACGAACCCCGGGAAGAAAAGGTAACCAGCGATCCCGTGAAACCTCGTTTAACAGTAGTTTTCAGTGAATGTCCTCTGTTCCCGCACCTTCTGCTGTGACTGGAACATGTCTTGGGTTGCTTGTGTTTTAATTCAGAAGGGACGCAGCTTTCAGATGCGGGATGGACAGCTCCCACTGGTGGAAGTACCAATATGGATATGCACATGGCTGGACCCCTTCAATGGTGCAGATGGGCTAAACAAACATTGGCAAAGCCAACAGTTTTGGGCTTTTGTGGGCATCGAATAGCTGTGCCTATGAAATGCCTAATACTTTATACACATGGTCAATCAATAGTTGGGAAAATAACCTAATACCTACAAGCCTTGTGTCGTCTCCAACATGCGGTACTCACACAATCCGAAGAGATGCAACACAATGCATTAAATAGGAAGCGGCGGCAACTTCAAGTAATCAGTTCTGGACGCAGCTGGGCTGCAAGATAAGCTAGCAACCAAAAGAGTGTTTGCCGCTGCGCTTGCGAGAGAAACATAGGTTTCAGCTCTGTGCTAATAAAAGGAAAAAAAATTCCAAAACGTGATGTCCTAATTCTGATAAATTGCAGATATATGAAATCCTGATTCCACCTCTATGGGATTCAAACATGTGACCTATAGATTGCATTGTGTTCTCAATCAGCAGCATTCACTCAACCCAGCCATCTATCCTAGCTAGGAAAGCTAAGATGTTTCCTTCGCCTCTAACCTGCCTCTGCCCCTCACTTCCTCTGCCTCTACTATAGCACTTCACCCATCATGGTCACATCCTAATGGCAGCTAGTCATGCTGCCTACCTGAATCTAAAAATGTCCAATGTTGGTTGTCCTTAATCTTTGTGTGTCCACTCTTTGGGGTGCAGCCTTGGAGTAGCAGCAACGGTGCAGATATAGTGGGGGCATTCCTGTCCTGGTGTTAAGTGGATTGGACATGACCCTAAAATGCTGGCAAGCCTCCAGATTGGCTAGCAATGCCTGCTGACTGGAATACAAGCAACCCTGAGATCCTGAGTGTTCTCCTGCTAAGGAGAAAACAAGATGCATGCAGCACCCGCCTTAAGAGTGTCCCTTCCAGGAAAGCACTACACCAGAGACCACTGCTGCACAAGCAAGCCAGAAAGATTGAGGGGGCGGGGGCAGGGAGACTTGTAAGTCTCACCACAGTTGGTTAATGCAGGTAACTGGAATAAAGCCTAGCTTCATCACAGAATGGTCAAGTAACCACCTTTGGTTAACCTGGAAATACTTTTCGGGAGCTGAGCCTGCACACTTACTGGCATTCTGTTATACTGGCTCGTGCTAGGTATTGGAGGTGGGTTCAAATCTCCTATGTCTTCAGGTGAAGACACAAGAAGAGTTCAACCTCATGTCTTTGTCAGGTTCTCAGTCTCCTGTGGGGGTTGGGGGATACTTTGCTCGTCGGATGGAGAGTGGAAGATGAACATTTAAGCTCTATTATGTTTCAATCAAGGAGGTGGCTAATCAATGATACACAAAACCAAGCGTAACTTGCAAACATGTCCTGGGTGCTACCCTGCGCTACCTGCAATACTCAACGGCCACACCCTGCATCTCTGTTATGTGGTCTTTACATTTCAGAGCAGGTGAAAAGCCGCCCTAGCTGTAAGACTTGCTTGCTGAGAAAAAGGGAGCCACCCAGCAAGGTCAGAATTGACCTAAACCAACAGAAATGCTTACTTACTATTCCTCAAGCAGGTGAAATGTTTAAATGACAGTTCCCAAGCAGTAACAAGGCAGTTCTACAAGCAGTTAATGTATTCAGGAAGCATTGACACTGATTTTCCAATTGAAAAACTATTTTTCAAATCAGGCCCATAATGTTTACTAACAGCTAGCATTGCCACACAGTTTTGTTTTTGTGTGTCTTATTGACTTGACTGGAAAGCTGCATAACGCGTAGAAGATTTTTTTAGGCTGCCATCATTTTGCATTCATATACTTGTATTCTTCTGTCCCAAATAGGGAACAAAAAGTTAGTCATACTATGTTTGGTTCACATAAGTATTTATATATTTGTCATTTCAGTTTACAATGTGATTTGTGTACAAAACCCCACGAACATACAGCAGACAATGCTCAAAATCCAAGAGC
Source organism: Ambystoma mexicanum (assembly GCF_040938575.1). Lineage (NCBI taxonomy): Eukaryota > Metazoa > Chordata > Amphibia > Caudata > Ambystomatidae > Ambystoma > Ambystoma mexicanum. The sequence goes on from NC_090928.1 coordinate 286,212,671, forward strand.
ACTGTCCTCTGTGTGTTCGTGACATTTTGCTTGCACTTCATATTTCAACTCCCCACTGCCGGCATGCACCACGTTGCTCACAGCGGGGAGCTAGAAATCCAAAGTGCGAGCAAAATCCCATCAACACATAGAGGACATTGCTCATGTGAGCACTCTCCTCTGTGTGTTCATGGGATTTTGCTCGCAGTTTGGATTTCTATCTCGCCGGTGTCGGAAAGGTGGTGCATCCTGGCAGCGCAGAGCTAGAAATCCGCAATGCGAGCAAAATCCTGTGAACATGCAGAGGACAGTGCTCACATCAGAGAAGATCTCAGGGATAAAGACCCTGAGAGCCTCTCCAATGTGAGCACTGTGGGGTTTAATGTCTGATTGCAAGTATCTTATTTGAACACTTCACAGTTCATTTAAAAGCAGCGGGGAAAGAAAACAACGGAAAGGGGATTCATCGAAGGACACAAATAGAGGTGGGGTGAGACAGACAATTTATGTTTGAAGCCGAGCACAACCTGTCAGATTGAGGGACCATGTCGGGCAAGCATCTCCATGACCCTTCTCAGATAAGAGAGGCAATCATTGAGCAAGTAAGGGTTTGAGAACTAAATGACATGGATCACAATACTGGCGATTTTGTCTTGTAAGACATTGATACATATTAAAACTGATTTAAAAAGAATGAGCAACAGCCATAGCTATATTTAAAAAATGCAAGAGAATTGACTATTAGAAAGGACAGAAATAATTACTGCTGTCAAAACTATTGTAAATTACTTTAGCTATTTAAAAAAAAGATTATACTCACATGATATATCTTTCCTATTCAAAGATAGCCGCTAGTTTCCACTTGTTTCCAGAGGGCTTCCCAAGAGACAGTCATCCAAGATGGCTGCCCCGATGAAAGAGCTCAAGAGCTCAAAGAATTCCGAGATGGCCAGGAATGGGTGGGATTAAACATAGGGATTAGCATGGCTAGGGGCAGGGAATGGGAGGGATTCAATAACCTAACTGTGTATCCCTTTTCAAATGTCATCTCCATTGGAAAAGCATTACAGACCCTCATTCAAAGCCCATATTTGAAGCTATGTTAAAGCTCTTATTTTGATGACAATAGTTTTGGTTTAAAGGCAGCGCTTTCTGTGCCACCTAATAGTCCAAACTAAAAATGGTATTCTTGAAGGTTGCCACAGGTGAAGATTAATGCAAACTTCCCCCCTTCACTTTTCTCGTAATAGTTGTTCACCTTTGTTGTGACACATAAACATTTGTTGGCACGTTTGAATGATTTATTCACCTCTTACCTCAAACCATTCTGGTCTAAGTCAGGCAACCTGATAAGTTTATGAAATATGTTGCAAACTATTTGCTAATATTACCTGCTCAGTAAAAGCGGCGTGTCTGTTCACCTCCTTTCCATTGCATGAACCTTTGCCCCAGGACACACCTAAGAAAACCCACTTAGTGTACAATAGCCACATGCGTTTAATGTATGAAACTGATGCATACATTGTGAAGACATATTTTGTACATCCATGTGTAATTTTAATCTGTCTTAATCATGCAAATCAGACATCATTTAGACATGCACAAACAACTTTTTAAAGGCATATTCCCAGTAAGAATGTTTGGAATCGGTCCATCAGGTTTCTAAAAGTGGGCGTTGTTTCGTTATTTGCCCACCCACTGACTGCCCATGACCATGCTAATCCCTATGACCATTTCCACCCAGTTCTGGCCCTTCCCCAATCAAAACACCTCCTTATGGGAACTCTTTCAGCTGGCTTCAATCAAGCCTGACCATCAAACTTTGCACTTGCAGTGCTTGCCAGTGTTTTTTTAAAGCAGTCCTCTGAGAGTTAATGACTTAATTGGGGCTGTTAACGTTCTACTGGTGTAATAAAAATGTCTTAAATCAGATCTGTCTTCAGCCTCTCGATTTATGAGTACTATGCCTGTCCTTCACTGAAGTCCTGTTAAAAATAAGCATTGGTAAAGCCCACAGTTTCGGCATGTGTATAGGTATTAGGCATTTACCAGGAACTGCCAATAGATACCCATGTACATCCCCCACTTTGGACCTGCTACCATCAGTGTCCAGTTAATACCACTAAGCAGTGCCTCCCAAGTGCCTTTCCCAAGCCTACACAAAAAGCACATACTGTTGGCATTGCCAATCCTTGTTTTTGTTTGCGCTACAAGCCTTCTGACTACCACTGGATGAAAAAAGTAGCATACCCGGCAAACCGGAACACTGCTAACATTCTCTGAGGTGTAATGTAATGTTATTTAAAGTGGTATAAAGAACCGTCTGCAATTTTATTGGCCTCTCTGCACATCACAACAATACCACTAAGCATCATTATAGGAGAGTTATGCGTTGGATACAGGCTATCTCAAAGGAATCTATCTGCTCTTGCACCACCCCCCCTGAAACAATCTTGATTTAGAAACTTTCCAAAACTGTGTCGCGGGCCATCATTCTTTTGATATGTCACACTGCAAAAATATATTTCCCAGAAGCTGGAAGAAGGCCATTAAATATTAACAAACGCTTGCACATTTGCAAGTCAAACCCACTTCCCCACCCACCTGGGCTATCATCATGTCCCCTCTATGGAGGAGACCGGCTGAGACATGAGGCACTTAGCGGAACGACACAGTGACTCCTGTGACACCTGTCAACTTGCGTTTCTCTCTAGCACGATATTGGGAGCATTACGTAAACTGCAAAGTGTGGTACAAATTATGATTGCTGTGTTAAATTGCACTCCCATGTTATATTGCTCAATTGGTGGTAAATTGCACAGTGCAATATTGAACCGTGGCAGCGGTGAATTGCACTGGTCATCCTGTTCTATATGTGTATCTTTTTTCACAAGTATTTTAGCAAAATTGAATGCTGGAATATTGGTAGCGGTACATTGCTCTAGGTGTCATGTTCGATATGTGTGTTTGCAATAGCACCTGGAGCGTTCCAAGGGCCAGATGGAATTACCAATAAATGATCTCAAGCCCAATTAACTGGGCTGACTCAAAGAATATGGCAAAATACTACTTTATTATCCACTCAGTAAAGTAGGAAAATACTCTTGAATACATTTCCGTTACACAAAAATGTTATACCACGATGTACGTCAGCACAGACGTCATCCTACGTGGCAAACAGTAAAAACCTATTGAAAGGAGGGATTGGTTAAGGGAACATATAGACCTATAAATTGTTTAGGTGTTAGTAACATCGTTGGCTGACCCTTATCTGGTAGGCACATCTTAAACTACCTCTACCTACATATAACACAGATAATAGCAGCATAACAGCAGTGGATTGGCTTCTGCAACAATGTATAGCCCATTGCTACATAGGCCCGCATGATTGGTTTGCATTCTCTCCCAACCTTGGACATTCAGCTCGTTAGCAACACGTAAGCAAAACTAAACCCAGATGCGGTGAACAAAGTCAGACAACTGCCCACTTGGCCAATTAGCCTACCATCTCTCATCAGTTAGGCCCTCAGCCAAGGTGTCTTCTTTGTAGTGGACCTTGCTGACTGTTCTCTTCCTCCGAACATTAATAGGAGTGAATGTTATGTTGCTATCTTCATCAGGAGCTTAATGAAAATGCCTTGTTTTCCTGTCTTACACCACATGTGAGGAGAACACGATTTTGTCCATCCTCACCTTCTATTTAGTGCTATTTGATTCAATTATACTGGGTGCTATTGCTCCTCTTGGCCTCTGGAGACTTGGTTGCTCCGTCTTGCATATGCTTTCTGCCTCTTTGATTGTTCAATACTTGGCACTTAAAAATATTCACTCCTTTACTTAATCTAAGAGAAATATGTTGTGGTTATGTAACTTATCCTCTTCGACCACTTTCGTGCCTCACAGTTACTTTTGCTGTGGCATCTTTGATCCCAATCCAAGAAAAGACCCTATGTTCTTTGCACAAAGTTGTTTTCCAGCGCATGTCAGCTCTGCAGCCTTGGTCTCTCTCCTTCTGGTTTCTCGCTTACTATTTATACAGGGTCAACCTCCATTTTCTCATCATGGCGGCTTTACCATGTTATATTTTCTACTGCAGAAAGCTTCTATATATCTCATCTACCTTACGTTTCTGTGTATGTACATCTACTGATACTCTTCTCACTTGTGTTCTTGGTGTATATAATTTCTTCATATTCACATACATTTTCACTTTGTTACTTCAGTCACATCTTTAGTCTTTAAATATTCATATATCATTTCAGTGTGTCCTCGTGTCTTCCCTTCATGACGTCACTTTACACTTGTCAGATTTCACTTATAGGTCTATTACCACGTCTGTTCGAGGCTGCATACGATACGATTGTCCAAGTGCATAACATCTCTCATATCTTCGATGCGATAGCTCGGGGGCAACACGCTCACCATGAAAGCCAGACGACACGGAGCAACACAGGTTTGATCCTCGTGTCTGTGGTTAGCAACCTCTGGGTATTAAGCACGCTATAAATAATCAATTATTGTTATAATTGGGATGATACCTGGTGTCATGCAGTGTTTTCTTGTTCATCCAATATGACGGCTCTGAGGGGGCGGGCACTATTGATGACGTGTACATCTGCCTCTCTACATGTGTCTTTTTTACAAGTGTTTAAGCCAAGTTCCATGCTAGAATATTGGTGGTACTAAATTGCACTGGGTGCCATGTTCTATACGCGTGTGATTCTTCACAAGTGGTTGAGCCAAATTGCATGCTGGAAAATTGGTGGAGGTAAATTGTGCGAGGTGACATGTTTCATTTCTGATATTCAACTTTTTTGCAAATATGTAGCCCAGTGGTGCTCACATGAAATACACGTTTTAAGAAAGAATTTACTGCCACCTTGTGCAATATTTCTTTGTGCAATTTAGCACAACTAGAGAAGAATAACGCAGAAATGCAATTTAGCACAATCTTATTTTGAATCAGAAAAGACAGTTTATGTAACCCTGCTCACAGTGCCACAAAAACAACATAGGCCTCCACTGGACTGATTGTACAGATGCTTAACCGTGTGGTCTTGGCTTTTTGCGTCTGGGTAAACCATATATCTAAGTGTCACTGTCATAAACCACGTAAAACTATGCTGGCAGTCAGGACTCAGGTACTTGCAAACGACCCTCTCCAACACCACCACGACTGCGCCTCGTTCTCATGCTACCCCAGTAGCCACCGCACAGGCACTGCTATTTTTTGAAGACACACCCAGCACATACTTATCCCATGGTCAAAACACATCCCAATATAGGCTCAAGAGGGTGCCTCTAGACACAAAGCCTTTGATGTCTCTTACACCTCACACCTAGAAAGCTTACAAGTATGCAGAACTCAGGTACTTCCGATTCACAACCTAAACACAAAGACCTGCGTTCTCCTCCTCCCACTCTCCTCCCAACTAACCAAATCCTCCCATGCCCTGCTTGATCCGCTGGAGCACCTGGAGACCATGCGAAGGGCAGTAGTGTGTGGTACAAAATACTACTAACATAACAAGTCTTGCCAAAAAAGGCATATGTGTGCTACAAACTGAAAACTGACAGCTACACACTGCTTGATATGAACATACAAATAGAGGCTGTAAAATGGCAGACACCATCGAGTGTTCCCGAAAGGCTGGGCCACTCAATCGCGTCTTTGAAAGACGACAAGCACAGCCAAGGACATTGCATCAGATGAGGTTAAACAGCCCTCTCAGGGAGCAGCCTAGCAGGGTGTCAGTACGGCAGCAAAGCTCCTGTGGTAATCTGCCAAGCATTGCTGCATGCTTTAATCAGACAACTGGCCAGCTGGGACATCTTTCATCATCACCATAATTACAGGGTCCTGATCCCTATAATCTTTGGGACACAGATGTAAAACCCAGCAACAGGTGTCAACACATGGAGATTGACTGCCATAATTATAGATTTCTTCCCCGGCCGAGGTTACCAATGGTGCGCTCGTTGGCTAGGGCACTGTGCGTGGAGATAGAGAGGGAAAATAGCAATAGTCTTGAGAAGCGGTCATACATGCAAGGCAACACATTTTCCAGTAGCTGAGATGTATTTGTTCATCTTAAAGGAACCTCAGAGGCTCCTTAGAATATCGCGTTTCATACCAGAGACCAGCCTCTAAGCGCACAACCGGGTTCCAAAACGGTGAAGCTCTGCGTTGTCTTGTTTCCAAGACAAACGAGTTGCCCCTGAGCTATCCTTCCGATCCCAGTTGTCTGGAAGCAGACTACAGCTCTCCACCAGGGAAAGAGAGCTAGATTTGAGAGTGTCCGGTCAAAGGTTCGACACCAAAAGGATTGAATGCAATAGGGTCGTGGCAATAGGACCGAAAACTAAAGGGTCGAATTTATTTTTTCAATATATTATTTTTTGGGGTTTTCGTATAATAACAAAAAGTGGTTTTTACAATAAAAATTGGTGTTTGGGGGGACCCCCCCAAAAAATAAACAAATAAAAAAATAAAAAATTCGACCCTTTGATTTTCGGTCCTTTTGATTCGACCCTATTGTATTTCGGTCCTTTGGACTCGAAACTTTGACCTATAACCGAGTTGAGAGAAATTAGCAGAGGAGCTTCTAATGCAAAAGACTCAAGAGTTTAACATTTTTGAATACCTTTCCTTAGTGCCCAGGTTAAGGTCATACACACATTCAGACGCAGATTAAGAGTGCTGCTTGCGTCCCTACATTGTGAAAAATGAGCACAATTCAGAGGTCTGTCACTGCTGCATACACGATGTGTTAGAAATTTTCAGCAACTTCCCAAAAACTTTTTTTAGATGACTGAATAACAGGGATGTATTCGAAATGGACTGTGACGCACACACTTTCTAGTCATGGGGCTCGAACATGGTTTGATCAGGGCGCTACATTTTTTAAGAGATCATTTTTTTCTGACCAAAATCGGATGAAACGGCCAGTAAAGTCTGCGATTTCAAAGACACTGAAAACAAATCGAAGTCAAATATAAAGTGTTTTTACTGAATTAAATTAATTACACCCAGTTACTGCAGAGACTTTGGTTAGTCTGTTCTTTGACTTGGTTTTGTGGCGTCTAACTAAGATGGAAATTTCACCCAACCCTTTTTTTTCATGCTTGATCAAAATGAAAAACGAGGAACCCTAACAGCCTAATTTAATGCTTCAATCTGCTTTTTATTCGCAATTTAGCTGTGTGACTCTGCTGTGGAAGTGATCGGCCGTTCAACGAGGGTCTTAGGGAATAGAATTGCAAAGGTTAGAAGGTTGGACCTGAAACAGACCTCCCATCGCACGGGATCTATTAAATCGGGTTACCATCAGCAGCCTTTTTTTCTGGGACTAGATTGAGCATGCTGTGCAAGGACATTTGACGTTCCCCTTCGGGCACAGGGGTGCGGGGCCATAAAGAGCTGGCAGTGATATGTGAATTGGTGGTATGATATGATTGGTTATTTATAGCGTGCCTAATACCCAGAGGTTTCTAAGCGCGGACCCGGGGATTGAACCTGTGTTGCTCCGTGAAGTCTTCCTTCCAAGGTGAGCATGTTGCTCCTGAGCTATCCTCCCGATGGAATGCTTTTAGCTGGAGACTATAAAGTAGCAACTCATTGGAGAACATTTGTTTCCATTTTGTATCAAACTTGTTTTTACATTTAAATGGGCAAAACAAGAACAGTTGAATATTTTCCCTGTGACTGGACTTCTACTATACTTTTCTGAATTATTTTTTGCTGAAAAAAATCCAACGGAATTTAATGAAAGAATATATATCTAGATAGCCTTCTCTACAAAGGGTTTTCACTGAGGGGCGAGAATGGTGTCATCGGTGGGGAACAAAAAATCGTATTTATTACAGGTCCCAAATGTTCTGGAATGTGCCTCCTCCAGGGAATGCAGTGCAGTGGCTCTTCTGAGTGTTCTTGGGCTCGTCGCAAAGAGGAGAGTAATTGAATCATGGGAATACCCGCAAACCTTACTCTGTACGACCAAATGTGATTTGCACACACTTGAGATGATCCATGAGGCCCCGTCCGACTCTTCATGCTCGAACGTGTCGGCGCAATTGCCTAATCATGGATTATGCCTAGATAGAAGTTTGATAAATGTTACCACAGTGGAGGAATCAAAGACAGGCCTCATGCAATCAACTTTGGGACACACATGTGGGTGATGCATCGGGTCAGTCGTGAAGGTTATGAGCGGCCGGTGACTGTGGATGCAACGCTGCAGTCTGACGAGCGGATGAGCCACCACAGCTCGTCCTCGCCATGCGACTGTCCCTCAGTAGCCCATTAATTATCTCCCAGTGAGAGAAAATCTCATCCAAGGCTGACTGTTCAGCTGTTTTATATTAAAATAATAGAGTGCTCAATTGTCAGTGAAATTAAACCCAGGTAGGAGAGGTGCATGAAGAAGGCCATTAAATGCATTTCTGGTCATGGTCCTATGGTAATGGATAGCAACAGAGGTCGTCGCAGGGATTGGCTTCCTGATGGGCTTTTAAATGAAAGCGATGAAAAGTTGTCAGTTTGCCTTAAGGGCATCGCCAGGTGGATGAGCTGCCACCACTTTAAATGGAATGGCAACAAAATGGACGGGCTTCTTCTTGGGTGCGTGACACAGATGATGTCACAAGAAATACTGCGACGAGCGACATTGCTTTGATTGCTGTGGGAAGAAGAATTGCCTTCCACCCTCCTTTTTGAACATTTGTCCGTTTCGTTTTTTTGCAACAGTTCAGCCTCCAGTGCCAGGACAATGTGGCAGCCTATGTCGATATGTTACACAATCTGACCTCTCTTAAAGTTTGAGCACCAATTTAATGCAAGGACTGGCATTATCTGGAGCTCTGTAATACACTGCGCTTGATGGCGTGTATAACTCCCTCTTAGTTACAACTTCTAGCAGTACTTGGACTTTCTGCAGTGTATTATGTGGCCATAAATTGTCTCCTCTGTATATTTAAATTAGTACCCGGCGAGGGACAATGAGGAAGCAAGCTCATTGGCCCTCTCGGGGTTGTTCCCAGCGCGACAAAGCCTTTGCAGTGGCACCACTCGCAGCCGAGTCCTGGCAGCTGTAGAAAGAGAGAAGGGACTACGTGTAGACCATTCTCCCCGTTCCCTGGCAGCCATCTTTTTTGCTTCCATCTTTCATTGGCCGCAATGGAAAGGGAGATGGGTCAGTGTGTAGTCCCTTCTCCCTGTTCCATGGTGATCATCTTTTTTGTTTCCTTTCTTCTTTGTTTTTCAATGGCCGCCATGGAAAGAGAGAAGGGCCTAAGTATATACCCTTCTCCCTTTCCGTGGTGGCCATTTGATTTTTTCTTTATTTCATTTGTGCAACACCAAAGGCGTCATGCAACTTTAAAAAAGGCATTATTAGTACCCCGATCTAACGGGCTAAATATGGGCCCCGTGGCATTACCTGGAGCGGTAATACTCCCCCAGCTCAGGGCTTATTGCTTAAATAAAAAATACCATTGTAGATTGGTCGAACTATCATAAACAGAAACAGCCTTAGTTTAAATGCAGCAATACATGAAACGCTTACGTAAAAGGTTTTATGCATATTTTTTGTGTGCCACCACATTTTCAATGACTTCTATGACAGAGCAGGGGTACAGATCTTCAATTAGCAAATCCGCCACCTGCACTGGCTCCGCCATAGAAGTCTGCAACCATGTCTGCGTGCATCACCTTTTAATGCAAGTGGGGAAGCCAGAGATGCTACGGTTTCCGCCCGAATACACGCAATGTTTGCACCTTCTAAAAGCTGCTGGGTTTCATAGGTATCCATGTACATGACTCCTGCCTCACACGGACATGGCAGGAGGCATTTACGATTGTTTGCACTGGAAAGTGCAAACAACGCTCAGAAAACCAGGCCTGCTCGCATTTCTGCACATTGTTTGCACTTCCCACTGAAAACAACCATCATTGCACAGACGTTCACAAGGTGCAGTCCTCTCCATGCACTACACAGGCACTTACATAAATGAGACCCAAATTGTGCGTCAGTACGTCGATGAAACAGGGCCGAGGTGCTCTGTGGTGCAGTGTAGTTTTGGAGATGCGTAGTGTGTCCATTTGCTCTACAGACCCAGATCTCACTAATGTGGAGATTAGGACAAATACATATATTAGCGCTTGGTCAAGCTAGGGAGCATTAAACTCATATTGCTAATCGATTTACTAGTCAATTTTGTATAAGTATAAATGTTTGGATTTAAAACCAAATATAGTAATGCAATAAAATAGAAAAATAACATTGATTTATGAGCTGCTTCTGTAAATCTGCGCTATGCCTAGGATTTAGTAAGAAGGGAGGATGACTTCTGCAAGGGATGGGCGGTTTCTTTATGGCAGCAGTAAAAGCTGAGGAAGTATGTCCTCAAGATAACCCAGCCACCACATCCGGTTACCCTCAAGCTCTGCTATAGTAATATCCTCAGGAGATCCCAACCACCACATCCGGTTACCCTCAAGCTCTGCTATAGTTATATCCTCAGGAGATCCCAGCCACCACATCTGGTTACCCTCAAGCTCTGCTATAGTTATATCCTCAGGAGATCCCAACCACCACATCCGGTTACCCTCAAGCTCTGCTATAGTTATATCCTCAGGAGATCCCAGCCACCACATCCGGTTACCCTCAAGCTCTGCTATAGTTATATCCTCAGGAGATCCCAACCACCACATCCGGTTACCCTCAAGCTCTGCTATAGTTATATCCTCAGGAGATCCCAGCCACCACATCCGGTTACCCTCAAGCTCTGCTATAGTTATATCCTCAGGAGATCCCAACCACCACATCCGGTTACCCTCAAGCTCTGCTATAGTTATATCCTCAGGAGATCCCAGCCACCACATCTGGTTACCCTGAAGCTCTGCTATATTTAAGGTCTGTCGTGTAGACCATTGATTCTGTATCTCTCGATTACCGGCATTAGTCACTGGTAGGTTCTTATGGGGCCCTGGCCATTAGCAACCCCCAACTGGTCCTTATTCTGCTATTCATGGATGGCTGCGTCAGTCAATATTGCTTGAGAAAGACTAACAAGATGACAGGCAGGGATGTCATTTCACCAAAATGCCAGGGTTAGCGGAAGTGACTTCACACGACCCTTGGCCCCTGATGACATCACAGGAAGTGATGTCATTTGACCCCACCCCAAAGTGACATTGCGGGAAGCGATGGAACACGACCTTTCACCCATTGACAAACAGGAAGCGGCATCACATAGCTTTGTACACTACGAAAAATATAGTTATGATTTCACTATAATGTGATGTACATTTCATACAAGAATGGATCGCCATATGTATTGTTAAGATCAGTGTGTATAGGCCCATATTACCAAATTACTGTGAATGCAAGCAGACGTCCATGACCAAATGATAATGAGGTGTTATTATAAAGCACTTACGCTTAAGCGCTTTATGTAGAAAAAATATACACCCAATATCACCCAACCTGTGTTGGTACTAATTTATCGACCTGAGAAGGATGAAAGGCTGAGTTGGGGCTTTTAAGAACAGACTAAATCAGTGACTCACCCCCTGAAGTGTGTCTGAAATAAACCTTTAATGAGTCTAGCAAATATTGTATAGAATTCCAGAAAGACACATTATTTGGTATTTCTAGTCTTTCTTATTTAGAGTCAGTGCTGAAAGTGTAAGACTTGTGGCACTTCTTATTTTTCTTCTTTTTTTAAGGGGCTTGAACAAGAAAGCCAGCCACCCCAGAAGTAAAGAGCCACATGGCGCTGGCCACAGCCCAGGAGCTTGCATTAAAAAAAAAAAAAGCTTTTTTTTGTGTTAATTTTTACAGGTTGCAAGGGAGACCACAGAGGTCGCAAGGGAGACCTCAGAGGTCGCAAGGGAGACCTCAGAGGTCGCAGTTGCGACCTCTGGCGACCCTTAAATGACATCCCTGATGACAGGGGCGTCCGCTGGGGGAAGGCGATGCCATTTTTCACCTTAGAATGGCTGAGGGGTGCTAATACGTGGGACGGCTGGGCCTGTGGCACTAAAGACCAGCGTGGCTTTAACAGTGATGGATTGCATCCTTGGGTGTCCCGCCAAAGTGAAATTGCTTCCCAAAGCTGTCGCCGAAAGAGTTAATACACAATCTGCACACAAACCTTTTTTTTACAGTAACTGTAAGATTTGTATTGATGTGATGTTTGAGGCTGAGTGCATGCTGGCTGACCGCACACAAACGCACTTGATTAGCCGTGTGTAGATGCAAAATAAGGGATTCTGTGGGGATGTGCTATGCCTGAAGGCAGGGAGGGTTTTAGGCTTCAACACAGTAACACGCATGTAGCACACTGTTCCAGTGAACCCTGGCCAAGGCCAGGCGCAATGAGATGCAAAGGAAGCCAATAGCAAGGTAGAAAAGGCAAGTTGTATTCGTCCCGGAAGGATAGCTCAGCAGCAACGTGCTCACCTTGGAAACAAGACAACACGAAGAAACACAAGTTTGATCCCTGGGTCTGTGCTTAGAGATCTCTGGGAATTAAGCGCGTTATTAATACGTAACTAAGAGACATATTCCTGTAACAGCGCCTCGGTGCCCCCGGGCTGTGTGAACACTTTAAAAATGCAAATAAATTAATAAAACACATGGTGCCACGAATGCCTGTGCCATTGTTGCCATGCTGTGCGATTGTGTGGTGTGCATATGACTGAGTGTTACGAATTGGAGCCCCATACAGACCCTTTTTGTCACCGTGCAATATATGACAGACACTGCGGAGCCACTAAAGGAAAATATGCGCATGGAGCTAGTGGTAAAGGAAGCAAGTTGTGCGGTGTGCAAGCCCACACTGTGCTCCACATTATTAAGAGCAGCATGGTGTGCCGCTGGAAAAGTCAACCACTGCACAACACACTCTATTGCGGACTATCATGGAGCATCAGCACCTGACCTACTGCACTATGAATAAGTGCAATCCCCCTCCTGCTCTTGGGGGGAAAGGCGTTGTAGGATTCCATGAGTATCGCTGCAGTCCCACACTGCATCCACCTATGCAGGGAGCGTCAAGCTCCACCGCAAGGCTGGGGTCTGGATAGACATTGAGATATAGCTATGTCCAAGCTGACAGGTTCCTTACGGCACAGCCCTAAGGACTTTGCGAGGGGATAGTGACTGGTCCGCACAAGGTGGTTGGGATCCAAGTCACCATTCGTGCTCCCCCACCACCCCCCAATGACTCACCCCGTGGAGGGGGGACACTGGCAGTGCATAGGTAATGCTGCACTATGAATTATGCATCTTTAGAAGGGCATGTGGGAACCCTTTTTGAGCGTTAGCTTCCAAAATGTGTTGAGTCTGGCGTGCAATGGTGATGGCATTTGCTGCATCAGAAAAGCAACCATGCGAAAGAAATCTCCATGCCAATGTGTGCTCAGAAACGCAATTCACACTTATTGCATATGTTATGTCACTAGAGCGGATTTATGGCAGCTTTTGACATTTGCATGGGGTATTGGTGCTTTAGATCATGCCAATAAAAAGGTTAGGTCATGGGTGGATTAGTGGGAGTATAGAGAGCATTATTGGATTGTCTGTGTCAGGCACGCCATGTTTTTCCACTGCCTGCATGTGTGTGTGGCATGCTTTAGGGTTTTACTGAGGGTTGGAGAGAGAGAGGGGGGGGGGGAGAAAGAGACAGAGAGAGAGAGAGAGAGAGAGAGAGAGAGCTGCACCGTGCATTTGGTTGGGGTAGGGGGTGAGATTTAACTGCGAGCCACATTGAGTCTCACAGCTTTCAAAACAAAGCAAAGGTAGTGGATACTGCGCCAATTCCAAGTCTTTAGTCACTGTTTGTGTCCTACCATGGACATTGCAGCATAGATTGCCATGTCGTATCATTGTTGTGTATGAGGCAGCCCTGTAATTGAATAATGCCATTCATTACATTATGGGATAGTGTTAGCATGTGTATTGTGATGAGGTGTGTCACAGTGATCCTTGGAGTTATCACCTCTTGTGTTTTCCTATAGTCACCCGAATGGGACAGCTATGCCCAAACATGGGTCTCCTGCCTGCTGGTCCTAGAGACCCAAGCTACTCCTCACTTATGAGGCCCAACAAGGCCGAACAATATCTGGGGATGCTTTTGGTCTCATGCAGAAGGGGTGTGACCAAGCAGTTCGGCCTGGACTGACCCTATTGGGGTGGGACCAAGCCTGATTTGCATATGGTCTTTTCCTTTTGCAATGTTGGGGAGAACCCCCAGGTATGCCAGAGCGATACTGGAAGTTTGTGGACTTGGAGGGCCCAACTACCTTACCCCCGAATACATGCAGGACTCAGTCAACGGCAAGTTCAAATTGCGGTTTATTACAGCCAAACACAACAGGGATCGATACAAGAATTTAGAAAGATTCCAGCATGTCACAGAGTAAATGGCGTGCAGGCTACTTAAGTCTAAAAAAACACGTCACTGTTCTGTCATTACTTGGGCCTCTCTCCAAAAACCTATTGCGCTATGGGATTGCCCATCAGGAGCATAGTAACCTGTATGAGTACCTTTACATGTGATTCTACTGGCTCTTCCATGTCAGGTGGCTGGCCTGTTTCATCCCCAATTTACCAACTATAACATTGTTGCAGAGTTGTGAATTTACCATTTGTTCGTTCCCTTTACTATCCACCGTTAGTGTACAACAACTGTGATGGGTTACAGCTGATGTCCTCAGACCTGGGACCCAAAGTGGTTCTCAGCTCACTGTGCACCTTTTCAAGGTGATGGGAACGATTATCTGTCTGTATTGTAACTTGTGTGCACCACCTTTGTTTTATGAAAATGCTTGGTGCAACATTTGTTGCATACTTGTTGCAGTCCGTGTCTGGCTGCCTGGGATCGGCTCTCCTTTCTTACCACTGATCACTGTCCATTGTCTGCTCCAGCTGCATCACGTGTTTACAGACCACGAAATTGAGCTCAACTCGTCCCTTGCTCAGTGGTCTGAGGACTGCTGTAAATTTCCTAAACCTAATGCAGTTTCTACATTGTCCATGCTATACTATATTCTCCAGAGGTTAGTCACACTTGGCTCTGTCAGGTCACATAGGTGCTCCTGCAGTTCCATAGGGTTATTTGTGTTTAAGCATCTGCAGGCTTTGCTCAAGATCTCTTGTGCCTTGCGGTTTCTGCATTGCTGCATTTGGCTAATGGCAAAATTAATAAAAGCAATGACAGTATGTATCTGTCCTCTGACTATAGAATTGTACACTGTGTTCTTCATGTATTCGAGTGTGTGTTTGCGGGTGGCACGTGTGCTTCATGTCTATCACTGCTATGTTGTGGTGCCTCTAAGGACGTCAGCAACATGGCTTCTTACTGCTTTTGTCCAGGCTGTCCATACAGGTGTCTCTGACCATGGCCTGCGGCTCTTCGTTCACACATGGATAGATTTGTACCATACCGGGTCTGTTTGGCTGGCTGAAAGGATACATCTCAATGTATTTATCGATTATTGGTGCACTTGGGATTCGTCCGAAATAGAATGGGTGATTACAGTGTTTTCTGGCCTTCCACCTTGTCGTGAACTTGATAGGAGAGGGGGTGGCAGGATCCCGACTTCCTCTTCAGGCTTGGCAGGCGAAGAATGATGGTCTGGAGGGGTGCCCAGAGCAATGCCCGAGGTAAGGATTTATTCACAACCTTCCATCCATCACCTCTTTTTTTTTGTAAGTAGCTGAGGCAGAAGGGTCAGTCTGAGGAATGGAAATAGTGTCTTTGACCGAACTTTAACTCTCCTTGCATGCTTTATGCACTGTCATGCAATTGTCTCTAGCTTGAGTGTCTTGACTTTGGTTGGAGAATAGGCTTGCATACTCACAAATGTTCTGGTTCTTGTGTATTTTCTGAATGATTGACCTGTAGAACTAGGGACGTTAAAACAGGTACCCCTTTCATTTTGCATACTCACAAAGGGTCAGAGCGAGATACTCACTCATGCTGATGTGCGAGCCACTGAAGAGCCGGGGCGTCGGCATTCCCCTTACCAGTATACACTATCCAGAGAAGCGCCTCACTGCGGCATTTGGCTTGAACAGAAGAGTGTGGGATGTGAGCGTGCGTATGTGTTTGGGAAGGTAGAGGGAACGTACATTGACTGCAAATTTCAAATTGGCTTCTAATGCATCCATTGGTTTTAGAAGTTATTCTCCTGATGAGTGGGAGCATTATATTATCTTTATAGAGGGTGTGATCCCTTCATCTCCACTAGGGGGCAGTACTTTCTATTAACAAAGTCCCTGGAGTCTCCGCCCCAAAGAAGTAAAACAGTTTCTATGAACGGCTGTGCCTTACTTCTCATTCAATAACCCTCTCCAGGTGTAAGTGAACATGTTAGAGTGATTTTGTATGTGAATCCGCCTCGCTGTACTTTGGGTTATGAATAATGACTATTAGCCCTGAATCATAACAGAAGCACTGTGTGACCTTGAGCACATGAACGTACATATTTAAATGGTTCTGCGCATCTGAAGAAGGCGATCAGACAGCTTCATGTAGCACGTGCTAAAATATTAGAAGCGTATTAGTAAATCTACCGAGGAGCACGATGGACAAAATTAAGACACCCCTTCTGAAGAGTATAAAGTATGGCTTTCCCGCAGCACTGGGCATCTGGCGTCCTGCCCCTGCAGCAGTGACGATTGATCCCACTCGCGACTGCACCGTGATGCATTGAGTCAAATGCAAGCGGCTGATTGGCAATTGCATTAGTGCACAGCGTGCATCTTCTACTGTGTAAGTAATTTTTCTAATTCAAGGGTAAATGTCAAAACAATGCTGTAAAACCAATTAAGGAGAAAGAAAACAAGATTAGAGGTGCTGCTTGCATTATTTATTGTTGTTCACCGGTGCCAACTCTTTAAATAAGTGCGTAATAGACCTTGCAGTAAGCCTCCTAGCTGGGCTGTCATTTGTTTAATACACTCTTCAGCATTGCAGTGGCATTAGTAAGTGGTCCAGATGAGATGGAGATGTAGCTGTCGAATCCAGATGACTAAATCCTGTTTACTAAATAAACAGCAAACACTGCTCGGGATTACACCTTGGAAGGGCAAATGAGGTGTCAAACCAAAATGACAAGTGGAATAACATTTGAATGATATGATAGATTATTTATAACACGCTTAATACCCAGAGGTTCCTAAGCGCGGACCCGGGGATGAAACCTGTGTTGCTCTGTGTTGTCTTGTTTCCTAGGCGAGCATATTGCCCCTGAGCTATCCTCCCGAGACTGATAATATGGCGCACTTGATTTATAATAAGCAAAAAGAATATGGTGGCCTACAAGTGGATCGGGATGTCTATGTGTTGCCTGGGGCATATCCAAAGGCCATGGCCCTGGCAAAGAGGCCATTGGGCATGGCTGCTGGCTATACCCAGTGACTCCATTAGGTGTGATGGGATCCCAAAGGCATGGTTGAAGGTCATGCCATTGAAAAGGGGACACTGGGCATGGCCACAGTTAAAGCCCAGTGGCCACAACTGGTCGAATGGGGGTGACTCAGGCATGGCCCTGGCAAGGCAAAGTGGCCGTTGGGCTATTTCCTTTGGGCACATGGGGTGGCTTATGGGGGAGCCTGGTTAATGGCTGAGGGCAATGTCTCTGGCAAAGAGGCTATTGGTCATGGCTGCTGGCTATTTCCAGTGGCTATATTAGGTGGGTTGGGTTTCCAAAGGCATGGTTGAAGGTCATGCCATTGAAATTGGGCCACTGGGCATGGCCACAACAGGTGGAATGGGGGGTGACTGGGGCATGGCCTTGGCAAGGCAAAGTGGCCATTGGCCATGCCCTTTGGGCACTTAGGGTTGCTTAGGGGTTTATTGGGGAATGACTGAGGGCCATGCCTCTGGCAGAATTCCCATTGGGCGTGACCACAGGGAAATTCCAGTGGCCACAACAGGTGGAATGGGGGTGCCTGGGCCATGGCTTTCAGCCATGGCCCTGGCAAAATGGCCACTGGGCCATGCCCTTTGGGCACAGAGGAGGGGTTGAGGGTCCCTGAGGAATGACACATGACAATGCCCATTGCAAAGTGGCAAATGGGCATAGCTGCAGGCTTTGCACAGTGAGGAAGTCAGGAGGATTGGGTTGGCTGGGGCACACGTCATTGTGAATAATGGGCAGACTGTTAGACCAATAGCTTGTTAGATCAATAGGCAGACCTTTCAAATGCACTGCGCCAAAGCCTATGGAACTGAGGAAAAGCAGAGGCACCCTCACAAAAGAAACATGAATACATTCCTAAAGAACATGTTTTAAAAGAAATAACGAATGAAGTCAAAATATAGACGAGCATTAACGAAAAGCGTAGAATCTTTCATTAATTCCCACCGTGCGAGCAAGAACGATTCACCACATAGCATTCTTTTGTATAATCGAACACCGAGATGAGAGAAAAGAACTAAAATAGCCTGAACAGTGTAAAGAGTAAGTAGCGAAGCAAGAGACATCTGCAGCCCCAGGAAGGGACGAGGGAAGTGTGGGGAGTGCAGGCAATGTGAGGAGGGCAAACTCTCATGAAGCCATCAGCAGAATGAGAAAATTAATATCGTACAGTTTTTCTTTTTGTTTTCCTCCTGTCCCGCTACTCGCTGCATCCCCACTCCAGGGCCCTGCTTTCCGCCTACTCCTCCCTCCTCCTGCAAGCCGATTGGTCTGTGGGCCTGGCTCATTTGTCCGGAATTAGAGCTGGGATTCTAATCCCCGCCCTGGCACTCTAATTGTGATTTCTGCGCTTCCACGCGCACAGGGAGTACAGCTGGGGAGTTGCTCTTTGTTTCTTGTCTTCTCGACCCACTGTGAGTTCAAATCTTAGGTGCATTTCCCACTTCTGTGAGTTTTGAATTCTAGGTGAATTTTCCCACTATTGTGCACTTTAAATCTAGGTGCATTTTCCCACTACTGTGACTTTTGAATTCTAGGTGCATTTTCCCACTACTTTGGGTCCGATTCTCAAGTGGGTGTTAATAACCGAAAATGTCCTAAAAAGTGTTAACGACATTTTTGGTAATTAAAACCTATTCTGAAGGTGTCACATTCTTCCGAAGTCAGACTGAATGCGCCACTCTCAGATTATGGATGCCAGTTGCTAGGAAGGGCTGAATACCGACCTAGCAACTGGCACTTTCGTTATCACTCCATTTTCATGGCTATTCTTGTCGCACTCCTCCAATTTCAGAACTGCCTGAAACTGCGCCTAAGTACGGTACCAAATTGGTGTTGTACAGGAGGAATACCACAAGAAGCACACGCATAGGAGTAGTGCCACAAGAAGCACACGGATCTTTGGGTGTGCAGATGGTGACAGGTGGGTCCTGCACTGCATCTTTGCAGAAAAGAGCATACTGCCATCCATGGTTCTACTATGGATGGTGGTATGCACTCTTCTGCAAACAAAGATAAACAAATACAGTGCAGCACCCACCTGTCACCATCTGCATACCAAAACAGCAAGTGCTATTTTTTTGTTTTCATCTCGGCAGCATTTTTGTTAAATAACGATTCCCTCTTTATTTAACGGAAATGCTGCTGAGATTCTGTAATCCCCCTGTTTCCATTAGAAACAGGCGGATTACAGGGAAAGCACTGTCGTGCTTTGCGAAGATGTCCAGGCCCACATGAGAATAGCAGTGGTGCCTGGGCGACAAGAAATGGCGCAGTGAGTAGTATTTAGCATGCTCACTGCTCCATGATAAGAATCGGGCCCTGTGAGTTTTAATTCCAAGTGTTTTTTTCCCACTACTATGAACTTTAAACCTAGGGGAATTTTCCCTATGCAGTGAATTTTAAATATAGGTGCATTTTACCATTACTGTGAGTTTTTCATTCTAGGTGCTTTTTCCCACTACTGTGAACATATGGGCCTCATTACACGGAAGGCGGTAATGGTTAACGGCCACCGTTAATGGTAACAGTGACCGTTAACCATTACCGCCTTACTGCGAGGTCCCATAGCGGGTTGGTGCTTTAACGCCTGCTTTTTGCAGGCGTTAAAAACCAACCCGCTAAGGGACCTCGGAGCTAATTACGGCACCGCAAAATTGCGGTGCCGTAATTAGCGCCTTCCCCATTCCCATAGAGCCCTATGGGGCAGAAATGGGAATGGGGAAGGGCAATGGCGGAAGGGGGATTTACCGCCCCTCCAACCTTGGAATGGGGCGGTAAATCCCCTAAGGCGGTGCCAGTATTTTACCGGCATGAGCCATAGCGCTAATAGCGCCATGGCTCACCGCCTTCCGTGTAATGAGGCCCTAAATCTAGGTGCATTTTCCCACTAGGGAGTTTTGAATTCTAGGTGCTTTTTCCCCACTACTGTGAAATTTAAATCCATGTGCATTTTCCCCACTATTGTGAGTTTTGAATTCTAGGTGCTTTTTCCCCACTACTGTTAACTTTAAATCTAGGTGCATTTTCCCACTAGTGAGTTTTGAATTCTAGGTGCTTTGTCCCACTGCTCGGAGGCCTTGGTACTGGAGCCGCCAGTTTCTTGATAGTTGCATGCTTTTATGTGTACAATACCTATAATACCTATAAGGACAGCCATGGGCTTGCAGCGAGATAGGCGGGTAGCCTGGCATTGCAACTAGAAGAAAGCACATGCAGGTTAGTACATGTGTTACATTTAGAGCATTTCCACCTTGTAATGTTTAGCCCACCCATGGCGCTTGAAGATATATGCTGGTAACCCTCCATCACACTTATAACTGCTTAGGTTGCCCATTGTAATGCGCAGTGGTTACATGCAGGTATCTTTCATATCGCACTTCGTAAACTCCTTTGGTTTGTGTTTGTAGAACTTGGAAGCTATGTAGTAAGTCTATGAAGGTAACCTGTCAATTGTGCTTAGAGAATCCCCTTATCCTAGTTTCTGTGGTAGCCTGTCAAGAATAGATGTTGTAGTACAGCCAGCCTATTGCACTTGGGAGACTCAATGTTAACCTGTCCATATTGCCTAGAAACGTCTACAACGGTAGCTGGCCTTTCTCCCCGCAGAAGATCGGATGAGACAGCAACATCAAAGAAAAAAAAGACTAGATCAGTCTTAGGAACAGTGTTGTGCCATACAAGTGAGACAAAGTAAAGTGGTTGCTAAACACAATCCACAATATCGAGAATGAGTCGGCAGGGTCTCCTGGAAATACTAAAATCATGAATAAGAAATGTTGATGTAACAGAAACCAAGTGAATGCAATAGGAAGAAATAAACAAAACCCAACCATATCACTCTCCAGCAGTGATGGAGGAGAAGATCTAAACTACGAGCCACTTTTGTTGGAATATACGGTAGCTTCAAGGAGGTAAAAAGGATAATCCAGCCAGAGAAGGCTCCGTACCTAATGTTGGTCAAAAAAAGAAGTCAAAAATATAAAAACTGGTTAGCCCTGTATAAAGGCACAATCTACCAAAAGGACTCTGAACGTATGCTTGCTGCCTTGCTTAAAAAGGATATGAGAAGCTCCTAGGAAATGCTTAATGAGGCAAATGTATTGTGTTTGCATTCCTTAGCAAACGAGGTATCGCTTTTTAGAAACAATTGTTTGATCTTGATGATAGCTGAAAAGAACCATTGGACAATCGAAATAACTCTGGCTGGTCTTTCCCGCTGGATCACTTGGATGTTGTGCTTCTTATAAAAAAAAGCTAATCATTCCATTGCTGCGGGCTTGGATGGCATCACAAATAATGTGTATAAAAAAACTCCTGCAGCCTGGGTCTCCTTTACTTTTGATCTCTTTAAACAGATTATGAGAAGAGGCAAAATCCCTGAATCATGGAGAAAGGCAATAATCGTCCCAATCTACAAGCGGGGCGACCAATCAGATCCTTCCAACTACTGACAGTTAGCCCTCCTAGACACCTTGGGTAAACTGTTTGCTGCCATTCCTTTGAAACAACCAAAACCCTGCATCAAGACAACAGGGAGAGAGAGGATCTCAGACATTTGGGTTTCGCTAAAGGTGTGGGCACTGACCTAAACCTCTTTTTGTTGAATATTCTCAAAGCTGAGACATTTAACCGCAACATAAACATTTATCTGGCATTTATCGGCTTGAAAAAGGCCTTTGACAGCATAGATCATCAATTACTTTGGGCAAAAATGGAGGCTTGGAATTGCCCAACCATATTACTAGATGCTATCAAGTCCTTTTATCAATCAACTAATTTCATAATATGACTTAATGCTGGGGGACTCCTGACTAGACCCATCCTCACCTACAGAGGCCTGAAACAAGGATGCCCATTGGCTCCGACCTTGTTCAACTTCTTCCTCTCAGATGTAGGGGAATCACTGGACAAGGTCAGAGCATTTCCTCCTAAGATTGGAGAGGAGAAACTAGCGTGGATGCTCTCTGCGGATGACCTTGTGTTAGTGGACAAGACCCCTGTTGGGCTACAGAGAAGCTAAAACACCCTCAGGGAATACATGAATATCAATGAACTTTCAATCAACTCCATAGAAATGAACATCATGGTTTTAGGTCCTCATAACGGTAGGATTAAGCCTTGTTATATATGGTATGCAGGCCAAGAGCGGTTGGCTAAAGCCACCCATGTAACTTACCTGGGTGCACTTATTAATAACAGTAGAAATGATCAACCTCGACAGATGACCCTGAAATCTAGGATGAAGATGATGACCGACCAAGGGAGATTGGTTCAAAGAAGGTACAGCAAATTTTCCATTTTACCGGTCCTGTCCTTCTATAATCTAAAAGTAGAGCCCTCTTTAATATATGGAGCAGCAGGATTCCCGATGATCCCATGGGAGACCTGTCCCTCATTGGAGGGAGCCTTCTGGAGAAAGATTTTGAAACTCCCAAATCTAATATCCTCAGCACTAATCAGATATGAACTGGGCCTTATCTTTTTGCAAGCAAGGGCTTTATGGAAAACATCGGCACTCTTTCAGAAATGTATGTTGCTGGCTCCTAAAAGTCCACACCAAATCCTGAAAAACAAACTACTTAGAGGTGGTACTTCTCTTACAGAGCAATGTTCCTCCGGATGTCAGTTGATTTGGAGCAATTACAATCTGATCTAGAGGAACTAATTAACTTTCCCGGAAAAGTAAAATGGAAACTTTGGCAAGACGACTGGATTAAAACTCAAGTAGAGAAAAACACACACTGGTGTTTGCAGAGTGCCCTGAGGCTGGAAACCAAGCTTGCGGCATTCTCCCTAAGTAACTAATGAAAGACCCAAACGTGTGATATCGGAGCCAGTTTATGCGCTTCAGACTACTCTTATTCCCTATCAGCTTTTACAGTTTTATAGAAAATCCATTACACCAGGATGCAGATTCTACTTGAACAAAGACTGACTGAGTCCTTGAAACACGTGACATTATTCTGTCGCGGATTGACAGATCTGAGAACTAAACATATGGGCAAACTGATTGAAGAGCGCCGAACAATGGAAGCAGAAGAAATGTAGATGCTTTTCCTTAAAGGAGGAAATCTTACAGCAAAAATGTCTTTGATGAATGTTTTAAAGGATGTGTCTGAATAAAATATTTTAAGTACATGGTGTTTTTAGGGGGTCATAAATATACTCTACATAACTGATTTTGAAGGCGAGGGGGAGTTGTTGTCTATATGAAAAAGGTTTGTAACAAGCCATAAATCATTTAATAAAACAAATATAATTTTTTTAAAACAGCTTCTTTAAGTCCTGATTTCATGCAAACTCTCAATGCACAGCAGAAAATAACAATCAACTTTTCTACATATTAATTACAGGGCACTCTTTGCAGCCACCACATGTTTGGCTCATGTCACTGAAGGTGGGATGGATCTATGATGGCTGGCCTAGCCAGGCCAGGGGAGGCTCAGTAGGTATCATGGATCCGAGGTACATTTTTCTCGATGTTGGCAGCTCTCAGAGGCTATTGTCGAGTATCCAATCGTGGATGTACGTGAGGCAGAAGGAAACATTGAGTGAGTCAGGAAGAGAGGCACCCCAGTTCTAGGAAATGTGGGTGTCATCTGCACAAATTTGGAAAGAGAAAGATGAAATGATGAAGTAAGAATTCTTGGGGTACACATTTAAGATCAAAGGAGAACGAACAAGCCTTGAAAAACTCCACATTTGTAGCTGTGAGGGCTAGAGAGGAAAGCACCAGGCCTAAGCTCTATTATGGTCAAGCTGGAAGGACAACATCCAATTGAAAGTAAAGTCTTTGTAAACAAAACATTATTCTAGCCTATTGGACAAAAACAGCTGAATGATCGAGTAGGATGAGTACAGCAGGAGAGATATTGTCCAGGGAATGGAGGAGTTCACCTCCCATGACAAATAATGTGGATGCAGTTCTTCTAGTTGATTGGTGGTCATGCAGATATTGAGCTGCTTTTTTTGAGAACCTTGCCAAAGATCTGTCCTCGTTTGAGGTCATTGATTGAATGGACTTGACCTGGTTGACAAAGAAAGAGGCCAGGTTGTCTTCCATGACTTGGGAACCTGTGTTAGCCATCTGGGATGCATCATGGTTTTTCAGCCCCTTGTAGACACAGAAGATCTCAACAGAAGTGTTCTGCTTTTGTGGTGCATTTATTAGATGCAAGGTAACCAAGATGATGACATAGACATTTTGTTAAGATGTTCTAGATGTTTCCTCTGTTTGTGCTCAAACACTCTATTGATAAGAGAACTGCAAGTTCAACGTTGAACCAATAGTTGCAGTTGTGAGGTGCCTTTATCTTTTTTGTGAATAGTAATGCTTTGTTAAATGGTGCATAGGGCACACCTGGGTACATCCTTCCATTTGTTTACATCACAAGGACCTTTTGTCCTTCTAGGTCCATATGGCATGATATGATATGATAATATATTTATAACACACCTGTATACATGCGTTTCTATATGCCACAAGACAAGGGAGGGGGGACAGAGGGGAGACAAGACAAACAATCCTACTAGGACTTGTGACATTTGGATCGTGCTAGTGCGACAAGGAAAGTGCAGGTGGAAGGGAGAGGGGAAAAGCTGGGTAGGGGGAAGTGCAATCAGGGCAGCACGACTCTAGCTAAGTGCAAGGAGGCAGGAGGGCTGTAGGGGTATCAGTTACAGCCCCTAAGTGCGTGGTAGGCCAGAGAGGCAGTGCAAGAAAGACTGGTCATGGAGGAGCCTAGTACCCAGTGAGACTCTGAGGGTACCAAGCAACCAGACGGTGCAGCAGACAGGTAAGTTAGCAAGGAAGCGAGAGAGAGAAGACAGATATGAAAAGGAAGGTCTTGAGCAGCTTCCAGAACTTTAGATGGTCCGACTCAAGACTGAGGGTCAGGGAGGCTAGTCCAGAAGGAGGCACCTCCAGAGAAAAGTGATCTACCCTCCACTTTCTGCCTGTAGAAACATCTGACCCTCAGTGAGTTAGAGGTAGCTTTGCGAAGGGCTCTAGAAGGCAGATATGTAGGTAGAGAGAGTTGGCTATAGTGAGGGCCCTGGTCCCAGAAAGCCCTATGGATGATAGAGAGGGTCTTGAACTTGATCCTTGCAGCCACCGGGTGCCAGTGTAGAATTTTCTGGCCTGGAGAAATGCAGTCACTGGACTTGAAGCCGAGGATAAGTCTTGCAGTCCTGTTCTGTATTATTTGCAGAGGGTGAAGTGTAGAGTTAGGCAGATTGTGAAAGAGGCTGTTGCAGTAATCCTGCCTGGAGAGAACAAGTGCTCTGGAGACAGCGAGCCTCTGGGGGAAGGTGAGAAAGGGCAGAATACCTCATGGAGGAATCAGTGATATGAATATAGGACAGGGGTAAACAGGATGTATGAGAGCAACCTATTGATGGATGGAGAGCAAAGCATCAAGAGTGCACCCACCTTTATGGGTGGCCAAAATGATTTCCAGGCATGGGGTTGCAGTAATTGGAGAACGGAGAGGTAATTTTGATGGTTGGAGAGTCACGCTCTATATTAAGCCCTCAAACTGTCCCATTACCATATTTCCTTAGATGGTTTGAGAATGGGAAATACACTCTGCCCATTCTATACAGAAAATAGAGGTGTCACCCAGATGATGATAGAGATTAGTGTAGGACTTGGCATTATGCAGGTATCTGCAATCAAGGAATTCAATGAATATTGGCTCATTGGTGGCGATCTTGGAGGTGGTTATGTAGGCAGGAGAGATGAGTGCAACTGACTCACTCTGCTTGCTAAGCTGGTTGTTAACATGGTCATTGTGTCCCGGGGGTACTTAGGTGCCCACTAAGGCCTGTAAATTATCAGTGAACCACCATTTATAGTTCCAGAATCCAGATGGGCTCTAGGTTGAATAAGTGTAATCAGAGTATGGGCAGACCTGGTGGATGCTGTTCCAAAGATTGAGGGTTAACAGACAGGTTGGTTGAAGAGTTGCAGATTACAACCACTCATTACATTGGAATTGGGAGGGAATTTTAGGCAGGGCAATGGAGGGAAGGGAGACTCGAAATCCAGTAGGTTTTTGTGATTGTCTTTTACAATGGTAGCCATGTTAGTTTAGATGTTAATAACTCCCTTCAGGGGTTATGAGTGAGCAATTGACTACTTTTCCTTTACCTGTGTCATTTATGTTTCTGCTGCAAACCTCAAATCAATGTAGATATCACTTGGCTAGGAATTACTTCTTTATGTTGATTTGTAGATACGGCTCACACCAAATGTATAACAGAATAATAGACAATTGTGTTGGTAGTCAAGGGAGGATGCACGAACAAGATGTCCAAATTATGTTTTCCAGTCCAATAGCACACCGAGTTAGCCGGTCCGATAGCACAGCGAGTAGAGTGCTTGTTTTGACATCTGTGCAGAGCTTGCTAATCGCGGGGCCAAACTCAGCCTTTTATCCTTTTGAGATCGATAAATGAGCACCACACACTGTGGGTTGTAATAAGCAGCACTCAGATACCTGAGGGTTCGTAGTGCTATAAAAATGCTAAATTATTATTTGCAACAGAAACCTGATGCTTTTGGTTTTCTCAGCTGTTCGATGAATTTAGAATTGAAGACCTCAAGCCACAAGATGTTACCGGCTTAGTGGCCTCATCACAGACCCGGGAAGCCCCCGAAGAACAGAACATGCTTGACAAACTTGCAATCATTATTATGTATGCCACATGGTTTTATAGAACTAATATGACTTCTTGAGTCATGTGCTGCAGTACTGATTTTAGGGAGACATTGCCTACAAATTTGGTAGTCAGTGTAAGTGTTAATGACACACAGACCGGATTCTGTGGTTGTTCTAATTCTAATGTCATTCATTAAATGGTTGTTCACTCCAGAGTGGCTTCTTTAAAGATGGATTCCCAAGTAGAATTTTAAGTCAGATCAGAGTTGGTAGGCAGCAGAGAAGATGTAGGTTTTAAGGGCACAGCGGATGCCCAGGTATGAAGGAGCACATTTAACAGAAACAAGTAAGGTTTTCCAGAGGGCAGGGGCATGAACCAAACAGGTTGCACTTCCAGTACTAGCTTTACAAAAGGGAGCAACAGAAAGGTAAGTGAGGGAGGAGAAGCACGGTTGACATTTGGTCTAATATGGGTGAGGAATGATGAGAGAAAGCAAGGGAGACTTGACAAGAGATTGTGATGGTCCATACAGAGAGCCTTGAAAGGGAATCAATAGCCTTTATCCAAATAGAGCATAATTTGACTGGTGAGGTGGAGTCCAAATCTAATTGAGCAGCTGAGTTTGACCAAATCTGCAGCCACTGGAAAATGAAGGCAGGAAGGGCATCATCCAGGAGGGACTGAATGAGGCAGCATGTGGCTGAGATATGAGCAGAAGGTATGAGGAAAGTAAAGATTTGTCAGAGGAGATATAGATGTAAATGACAGTATGAGGATATTTCATTTATGTGGGTAATGAGAGAGAGCTTGTTGTCAAATGTAGCTCCACAATTGTACATTGAGGGAATATAAATCAGGGGAAAAGCCTATAACGGAGATGCAAAAATGTGGGTTCCGTGCTTCGCGAAGGCCCGCCGAAAATGATTATTTTTGATTCGTCAGATCTCAGTTTGAGCCCACCTTGAAGGAGATGGTAGACAGGCAGTCCTTCAATAGAGAAGGCGGGCCCAACATCTCATCTAGGGGGGTGAAGGTCTGGGTATCCTCCCCTTATATGTTGTATGCTATGTGTTATTTATAGAAGGTATAGGATAGCGGAGTGGGGGGATCCCTGAAGCAAGCTGCATGTAAGAAGAGAAGAGGAGAAGGAAATGGATGGGATAGAGATGGTCTGATGTGGCTGCAAGGGAAAGAGGAGAGTCAAGATATATCGCTGCTTCCCGATGCCACAGCTGCCAAGATGACTCAACAGGATGGTGAGGTCAACGGCATAAAAGGCAGCGGACCGGTCATCATGAGGTCAACAAAAGCCTGCAGATCAGTGTCTCCATAGAGGTTATCAAATGCTGCCAAAAGGCCAAATTAGCTGTCTTGGCCTGACACAAACCCACTTGGAGGAGAACATTAGAAAAATCAATGAATACAAGAGGTTAGGCTGTGGCCGCTGTTTCAGGGATTTTGGTTGGAGCAGGTTGGAGGGGAAATAAGCTGGAAATTAGAGAGGGCAGGGGGTTAAAAGTAGTTTTCTTACTAGTGGCGTAGCTACTGCTATTTAGAAATAAGAGGGAACAAGCTCAGGCGTAATAGAAATCTGGAAAGGGTGAGAGTGTCTGGCAGATTAACATGGGTTAGAGTTTAAGAAATGTGACTTTGCGAGGGTCAAGTGAGAGCCAAATAAAATGATTTGCACAAAGATACTGCACCCCTGAAGGCATGTTATAATGTAGGCTGTCAGAAATATCTGCTGGGCGTGAGGCAATGTGCAGGGTACACATTTGCATTTGTCAGGGGTAGATAATGTGTCTATAAGTTTTGGAAAGAGCGGACACCCAGGATCCACCAGTTACATGGGACTCAGGGATGATGGCCTCAACACTTTTTAATTATGTTAAGCTCTCTCTTACCCCACCAAGAGTCTTGAAGATATTTCTTTCTCATGTTGTTCTGTTAAAACAGAAACTCATATTCCGCTGCTGGTCTGTGGCTCAGTGGACTAATGCATCCACTGCTGGGCGCTGTGTTTAACCTCATGGTCACCGGTTCGAAATCCCAGCAGGTACACTCATTCCTTCATCCCTCTGAGGTCGATAAAATGAGTACCATTAAGTTGGGTAACAATAAACATCTGTTATCTGTGCATAGTGCCAACATGCCCCTCCCCTTTGGCGGTGAACGTGCGCTGTACAAACACATGTTATGTTAATGATGTTTGCGGATGGCTAAAAGTGATCTGCTTGTGGCAATGTTATGCAGATGTAGAGCTCTTCCTGACATAGTTCATACACTATTTGCAAGGAATTTAGGATATGTGACCCGTGCTTGCGCGATAGTTTGGCCAACAACTCTCGAGAGCCCTATCCAGTTTATTCAATGTTGTTGGGTCATGGGCGTCGCAGTCCAAAACACTGGGAGAGGCACCTGTCATAACCCCAGATCTAGATATGTAGGGCCTGATTCATAGAAAAAGTGCAAAGTCCCTGCAAGGTACTTAGGGCGTCAAACAACTTTGCACCTACTTGCACGCACAAGTTTGTTTGCACATTCGGCGTATTCATGGATTTTTACCCACAAACTAACCCGAGGCACAAAGAAAATAGAATAGTGGCCGGAACGGCAAAAACACACCACTACGCAAACCAAAACCAGTGACATATACCAACCTTTACGTCTATTTTATCCCCACCATAATGCACCCTGGCAATACTGAGGGCCGTCCCCCAGCAAAACAAGGCAGCACCCTTTTGAGACTATGTAGGAACCCACGTGACCCAAAACTTCACCCTGTTAATCAGTGTTCCATTTCAAGTAACTCGAGTCAGAGCATGGGTTAATCTGCGTACGAACCCCCGTAATTCAAGGAAGCACCCCTGCTTATCTGCATACGATCACCCCTCACTCCAAGCAGCACCTCAACTATGTGCAATAACCCCAAATTGCTGTGTAAACGTTACCTTTGCACGTTGGTTCCCATGCGCTTAGTTATTGTGCCTCCTATCATGTGGTAGGAAGATCTCGAGGTTTGCATGTGACTTATCCCTCTGTGAAGTTGTGCGTTGGATTCCATGAATACAGTTATGTTTGCGCTTGACTGGGCATGCAATTTCTCTGCGTGGCCCCTCTCTCAACACACCAATGTTATTCCTTATTCTTCCTCATTTTGTGGGGCGAATGGGGAATATGCATGTTCCTCCCCCTATTTTCTTTCTTTGCATAGGCCAGTCCCACACTTTGCGTGGAGTGTCATGTACAATGCTCAACTGCATGTGAAGGTGTGACGGACCCGTGCAAAGTCTAGGAAATACACGCAAAGTCCGATCCATGAATCAGTGAAAAGAATTTTGCAAGCTGAAAAGTGTGCAAAGTCACTTTTCAGCATGCAAAAATGTCTTATGAACATTAAATTGTACTCAGAAGAGGTATATGAGGGTCATCTAATTTTCATTGAGAATGGCCTCTTTTCTCGCACTTTCAGTTCACTGTGGATCAGCTCCCTTCAGAGCTCATATTGGGAACATTGGCCTAAAGAAAAGGAGATTTTTTTGAACAACATATAAATGGCTACCCAAACTAGTTGGGCAGGACCAGTGCATATTTTTATGCCACCACTTTAGAATCCCATAGTATGGGGCCGGATGTTCTGCTTGTAGGTCCAATATGTCACCTCCCCTCTTAGTGGTAGCTGGGCTGCTTTCTGCCTTGCATGGCCCTGCTGTAGACCTGCCTGGGCACTTCCAAAAAGTTCATCATTTACTCCTTCAGGGCAAAATCTCACTTTTGGGGCAGGTCGAAAAGTCAGCACATCCTAAGAAAAATTACACAGGAGAAAACATGATATGATATGATAAGTCATTTATAACGCGCCTAATAGGCGCGACAAGACAAGGAGGGGGAAACAGAAGGAGAACAAACAACGATCTTACTAGGTCTTGTGTCACTCAGATCGCGCAAGTGCAGGGGAGAGGGGAGAGGGGAAGTGCTAAGGGCGGGGGGGGGGGGGTGCGTCATAGCATAACATAGCATCACAGCATCACATTTAGATTCTTATGAATGTTAATTTCCAGCTGTTCGCCTGGTTTGTAAATAGGGACACACAAGCCCATTGTAGAAGAAGACATTGTGGAAGACAGAATCCCAGCTCGCCCTCAAGTGCGGGCTTTATTCAGAAGAGGAGGAAGCCTAGCCTCCTATTCTCCTTGGATCTGCTCCCCTTACCAAATGTATGCCCCCGAAGCCACACAACAGAAGAGACCGAGTACAATGTGCATTGTTTCACCCTCAGCAGGCACAACAGCAGCACAGCATTAACATTTTAAAGAAGGTTTCCAGCACAAAACGCGCCACCATAAATAACCGCCAGCAACTGCATTAAGGAACGTAAACATAAAATTACGTGTTATTAAAAACCGAGCAGACTTTTCCCTGTGAAATATATGGCTCTCCGGGAAAATAATATGTTTGCCACTCACTCTAATGTTTCAACATTATGGTTCAATCTTCTAAAAAGCTGACTTAGAAAATATCGGCCTAATAAACCCATTCATCATAATGTGGAAAAGGAACCAGAGGAATAAATTGTAATAACCTTTCAAAAACTAGCAGCTTTTAAAAGTATTAATTTCTACTCCGGATAATTGGAAAGGACACCTGGGCGGCCGGGCTATATTTTCTATGGGATTGGCCTGTCAGGAGCTCGGATTGTCTTCGGAGTCGGGAGCAATCGTTTAGGCCTAAATGACAGTGAATCTTGCAAATGGCGCTTCTCGGGCGGTCTTTGCCGTAAATTATCAAACTGAACTCCCCACTCAAGGTCGGCCATAAAAAAGGGCAGGTAGCAAACGGCCTTCGCCGAGGACCGGGGTAGGCCGAAGGCTCCGCGCGAGCGGACACTGGCCCGACTTGACGGCCGTAAAATCATCTTAATGGACTGACAGCGTAAATTACCGGCGGACTGTAATATTCTCTTGCGCTGAATGGCTGCAAGGTTGGAACCAGCGTTCGTCCGGTGCATCGCGCCGGCGAGGCAAACCGGGGAACGCTGTTGCCAGGTTTTACGAGCAGTAGGACGATATTTCTTTTTCATTCTAATTCGAGAACTAATTGATATTGAATATTTGCCTTTTATGTGCCGCAGAAATTATGTTTATGTAGCATATAAAATTAAAATCTATTTTTCGAAGGGCATTCCAACAATGTCTACTGTACGTTGGGTGGCGGAGCGAAGAGAGGCTGCTAATGTTGAATTTGGTAGCGATACACAGCTGCTTCCACTGGAAAAATGTTAACACAAAGCAAATTTACACCCAGTATGCGCCAATCACCTAACTTTGCACCTATAGCCACAGATTGCACACAATGTATATATGTTCTGCTCATTCTCATGACCATAACCTTGAGGTTTCTACCATTGACATGCTTACCTTTGAATCTTATGAGAGGAACATCTTTGGGACGCTTCCTCTGTTCATGGCGCGTGATCAATTCTATATCATACAATGGATGCCATTACGTGATACATTTATGATGGGGAAGACTACAAAGCATGTGAATGGAAAGGGCACTGCGCTTTTCTTAAAATCCTTTCTCTGCACCAACTTGAGAAAATATGTGCCAGTTTGTATGATAGACACACGTTTTTTAAATAATTTATGGCGAAGAAATAAAGTGATGATCAGCCGCACAGAATCTCCCACAATGACTATACTTATTTCACTTTGTTTATAAGCAGCAACTGTCATCTTGGATTTTCGTTACTAAAGGCTTGGCACATACTTTCTCCTCAAACTAGATTTTGATGATTCTCTTTATATTTGTCTCAATGAGCTACGCCACTCACATCTATGTGGGGAGAAAGCTTTTGTCCTTCACTTAGGATTCTTGTATGCTTTGGGAGCAATAATGGAAATATAAAGTACATTTCTCCCCCAAAATCTGCATTTTTTTCCATCCCAACACAAAGGATTCAGGGACATCATTTAGCCAAAATACCTGGGGTAGCGGAAGTGACATTAAACATCCCTTGGCCTCTGATGACATCACAGGAAGTGATGTCATTTGACCCTGCCCCCAAGTGACATCACAGGAAGTAATGGCACGCAACTTTCACCCCTTAACAAACCAGGAAGTGGCATCACATAGTTCCAGTTCCAGTACAGTAAGAAAAATATGGTTACAATATCACTGAAATATGATATACATTTCATATAAGAATTAATCACTTTACGTAGCTTTAATATCAGATTGTATAGTGCCAAAAACCGTGAGGCAATAAAGTACTGTCAACCAACTAGTGACAAACTGTTGCTGCTGGAATGGAAAACAGAGCATGAACGATCAATATAGTGAGAAACACCGAGATCACTATATGCCCAGAACAAAAAAGTTTCAAAAAGCTTTTTACATCCTGTAAACTCTGCTTCTGCCCAAAGAGAATACAGAAGTTGACTCCATATTAGGACTAGTGCTGCCAGGTTTTACCGCCTGCTGACAGCAGACCTGCCAACCAAGTCTAACGCGGGAGTCTTCAACAAAAAGAGGCTGTCTCCCGCACTTCTGCAATTTAACATAATTCTACAGCAAAACTAGTCTGGCGGGAATCTTCCTGTTGTCCAAGCAAATCCCAGTCTTTCTTGGGATAAGTTAAAAGACTTCCCCAATTAAACACTTATATGTGCTAAAAAAAAGTTTCTTGATGGTTTTGCCATACACAAATGTACAGTAGCACATTTTGGGCATGTCTATGCGCAGAATGGAATTACCATAATAAGCAGTCTTGGACCCAAATGACCGGACAGACTCAAAGAGTATGGCAAAGTACTATTTTATTACCAGTTTGATAAAGTAGGGCAATCTGGCGAACTACGGTTTGTAGTACACATGCTCACAATACAGATTGTTTACACAAAGGCTTTAAACCTCAATATGAGTCAGCTACGACATCCCACGTGGAAAATAATAAAACCTATCGAGTTTAGGGATTGGTTAGGGAAACATATCTACTTATAGAGCCTATAGATGTGTGTTACTTCATTGGCTGCTCCTCTCTTGTAGGCAAGCCTTGCACAGGCCCTCATGATAGGTTAGCATCCTCTCCCAGACTACTGCCCACGTCCCAAATTAGTCTCTCATCAGCCAAGCCTTCAGCCAAGACCTCTTCTTTGTAGTTGCCCTGGTGGGATGTTCTCTTATCTGGGACTTTTAAGGGAGTGTAAGTACACCACTACTTTGTCTGGAGCTTAATGAATAGGCCTTGTTTTCGAGTTCTGAATCACGTGTGAGGAAACCACGACATTGTCCCATTGGTCCTCTTATTTAGTGCTATTTAATTCAATGAAGCTTGGTGTCACTACTCCTCTTGGCCTCTGGAGACTTGGTTGCTCTACCTCACATAGGCTTTTCTGCAACTTTTATTGCAAATACTTGGCACTCGTAATTGTTCACACATTTACTTAATCTAAGAGAAATATGTCCTGCGTACGTTGCTTATCCTCGTTACCTCCCCTTGTACCGTTCAGTAGCTTCTCGCTATGGCATCCCTGATCTCTGTCCAGCAGCTATTTTTTGTTAATGCGTGAATTTGTATTTTTAGCCTATGTCAGCTCTGCAGCTCTGGTCTCTTTCTTTCGAGCTCTTCGCTTACTATCATTGAGAGCCGGTGTCCATCTTTTCAACATGGCCGCTTCACCTGTGTTATGTTTTCTACTGCAGCAAGCTTGTATTTGGCTCCTCTACCTTGCATTTCTGCGTATGTTAGGGAGAATTCTCTGTTTAGGCTGAATTTCCTAACCTAGTGAGTCCCCCAGCAGCTTTGCTGGATTTCGGGAGTTTGTTTTTTTCCATCCTGCCAAGAGTGGGACTCTTTTCTCCCGCTCTTGGACATGTATGTGTGTAATTCCTTTGAATGTCAATGTGTTCTATGGGCTATGGGGTCTTTTACTCCATAGGGTCTCATATGTTTTTCTATGTGTGTTACACCGCACCCTAGGTACCGTAGCACTGGGGCGTCCTAGCGGACACCCACCATAGACTCCATACCCGGGGACTGACTACTGTCTCCCCGGGCATGTAAAGTCACCATTGGCTTTACTAGACCTAAATTTACTAACAGAACTAGTACAAACCATCTTATTGTGGACGTACGGGTAGGGGTAGTTCGATTACTCCTGGATCTGTTACTCGAGGGGGCACTGTCCCGTCCCCCCTCGTCGAGTTTTGGCTGGTGGCAGTGGAAACTACTTGTTATGTTCGACCCTGAACATAACCCTATGGGATTCGTCCCATTGTTGGAGATTGATACTTTTCCTCGTTAATCTCTAACATACCACCGGTCTACTTATCGTAAATAAGTTTATCGGATGGTATTTTCTGCCAGAACTCGGTTTTTAAAATGGCGTCTGTGTTCGTCTCTGTGACTCCTAAACCAAAGGTTGAGCCCTTTGTTCCACTTTTGGCGGGCTCTGTACAGAGACCCTCCAAAGTGGTGCCATTCTGTCTGGGTTACCACAGGGGTGTGGGAGGGGGTTTAGGCACCCTGAACCGAGTTGCCTTGCCAACTCCGGTCGCACTCTGGAGTGATTGGCCCAAGTGGTGAGCCTCCCCGCTCACCACTTAGCATGTGTTGATTGACAGCTAGGCTGAATGAATGGGAGTTTTCTGCATAAAAGCAGGGCTTTTGGGACTAGATCTTCAGAAGTCGCCACAGGACCTAAGAATCCGACGAGGGTAACGCTGAGCCGACCTGCACGACGACACCTCCGGTGGAGCCCTGCGGAACCGACTCACCACTTCCCGACGACAGAGGAGATCTCCCTGCCGGAGAGTCTCTTCCCCTGACTGGTGGGAACAACCAGTCCCCTTTGCTTTTTATTCGCCTCAGGACGCAGTGGTCGAATTGCCCGTGCAGAGCACCTCGGCAACCGGATAGCCACTACCCCTGTACCGTGACCAAAAGGTGGTGCCTTGTGACGGAGCACTCCGCGGCTGGTCTCTTCCCTGGTGGTGCACCGGACTTCACTTTTCTCCGACGACGAGAACATCTCTACTCTTGGCAAAGACCCGACGTGCATCCACCACCAGGAACAACTGCCCCCGCCGGAGCTGCCCTCCACAACAAGGTACCGTGTCCGCCTGGCTTCCCTTTCGATCGGTTCGAGTGAGGTGTCTTAATCCTCTCCTTTCCGTTGGGTCGCCTCCAAGCTTTCTCACGTATTGTTCTGAACTGGTTCAATCTGCCGATAACAATTTGCTACAAAGACTCGAACGCATTTCCACTAGAGACTTTTGGGACATATCGCCTTGCCTCTCTCCGAGTGGGCCTGGCCTCTGAACTTTATGATCTATTGTGATTCTTGCCTTCTTGCCTTGCATTTTTCCCGTGAAGTATTGAACTGTGTTGCTTTCATAACCTGCCTATTTTTCTCTCCCGCCCTAACTAATATTAGAGTGCCATCTAGGTTGAGGCATACACCTCTGTCTGTAAATAAGTGGTGCCGGTAAAACCTAGACTTGTCGAAATATTGCTAGGGGGATTGATCGTTTCTTCTTCATAGAGTAATTGTGTTTGATTTGTTTGCCGTGATAGTGCCATAGTGTTTTTGATAGATGTTTCGTTATAAATAAATACCTTAATATCTTTACACTGAGCCTTGTTGCGTGTTTGCTTGTCTTACTGTGAAGAATTGTCCTATCTTGTATACTCCACATACTGCTTAACTCTTCTTGAGAGAAGTCTGACTGCTCAGCCACAGCTACCAACAGTGAATCTGTGTGGTGCAGACTGCTACCAAGTGGGTTTACTGCCAAACACCTGTAGTCCTAAATCTTTTGCAGTGGTCCCAGAGGGAACTGCACAGGTTTCCGCCTAACACTGGTGTACAGCGGTGGGATATGTATCGAGTATACAGTTTAGAGTGCTTTTCAACACTCTAGGATAACTAACCACAAAACTTAGCACAAAAAGCAACTTTCAAAAAACATGTCTACGATGGAAACTTACAGTCAAGAGTCCTTGTTAGGTGAAAATACTGAGAGTTTGCGAGCTCTCTGTAGGCAAGAGAATCTTCCTGTAAGAGGCAAGAAGTTAGAACTAATAGAGAGATTGCTGGCGAACCAAAGTCTGGGTACTGGTTCAGAGGAATCAATTACGCCAGCAAATGTAGATAACAGTGATGGTGTTGATCTAAATCATAATTCTGATGATAGCGATGAAGAGGCTGAAGAGGAAGGAGAGGCTAATGAAACTGTCTCCCCTGCTCCTCCACCTGCCTTACCAGCTGTGCCTACGGGGCCCATACCAGGTCCCACAAGTAACCCTGCTTATTTTGAACTTGAAAAAATGAAGCTCGAATTAGAATACAAACGGTTCTTGGCTCAATCTGAACGAAACCAAGAGCTCGAGTTCAGACGGATGAATGCCCAGGCTGAGCAGAAGCAAGCTGAGTTAAGACTCAGGAAAATAGAACTTAATCACGAGTTAGAGATGAAAAAGTTGTCTATGGAAAATGCTTCTCTCTCCTCTGGTTCCTCTAGGAGCTCCAGTCCTAAAAGACCCCGGATGCCGAAGGAATTAGTGGGTATGTATGAACAGAGATTGGATGTGTTGGATTGGTTGAAACTGTTTGAGTACAATCATGGGCTCCAGGACATCACCGGGAATGATCTACTTCCCTGGTTGTTCTCTAGGCTCCCTCCTGTTGCGACTGATGTGGTAATGGAGTTGGGGGAGGCGGATAAGACGAATTACGAAAGTGTGAAACTGGCTTTGATAGCTAGATTCGGGAAGACCCCTTCCCAGTATCTTAAGAGGTTTAGAACCCTCAAAAAGCATGATGGTACCCCTTGGGCTACCTGGGTGAGTGAAGGGTTGAAAAACTTAGAGGGATGGATTAAGGATTACAAAGTGAACACTTATGAGGGTATGAGGAATCTTTTTATGTTGGAGTCTATTTATGATGCCTGTTCTCCTGAGCTCAGACAGCACTTGGCTGATTCGAAGGAATTGGATTCCCGGAAGCTACCTAAGGCTGCTGACTTATGGGTTGCCAACCGGGCTACTCATAAGGATTCTGGGGCAACACAGAAAAAGGATGAGGGAAAACAGCCTAAAAAAGACTCAAAAGAGAATTCTAATAACTCAAATTCCAAAGAGGGCCCCAAACAAAACCAGAAGGGTAAGCCACAAGGAAAACCACAGCAGAATAGTGTGTCTTCTGGTGCCAAACCGGAAGGAGGTCAGAACAAGCCACCATTCCAGAAAGCATTCGGTAAATGCTTTGTTTGTGGCTCGACTGACCACGTGAAAGGAGATCCCAGATGTAAGGGTAAACCTTCAGGGGTCCAGCTTGTCTCCTTAGCCTTCGCTCCAGAGGAGGAAGTACAAATGGCAAGTGGAAACTTTCTACTGCTGGCTGACGAACCCATTGGAGTCTCAGCCAGCGTTTCTTTAGTATCTCTGGGGTTGTGGGAACAACAGAATTTAGATGTCTACAATTCTATCCCCGAAAATACTAAAGAGTATTATAAGGACAGTGTCCAGGTGAATGGTCAGGAGACTCCTGCCATTAGGGACACTGGGGCCAGCATAACCGTGGTGGATAAATCGTTTTTTCAGGCGGAGGATGTTGCTAAGGCACCCAAACGCCTCACCAAGTTAGCTGGAGGGCCTGTGCAGATGCTTCCCCAATTACCAGTTCTCATCCAGTGTAACACCATGACTGTCAAGATACCTGTCAGCATACAGAGTGAGGTACCAGGGCGCGTACTGTTGGGTAACGATTTGAAAACTCTCAGAGTTGTATCGCATACCCCCAGACCTCCTAGTAAACGGTTACAGGAGCTAACCAGACCCGCAAGAGAGAGGACCATGCGCGGTACTCTCCAGGAGATGATGAAGAAAGAAATCACTCCTGCTCCACTGGAATTGTCGGCCGCTGTCTCCAAGAAATCAGAAGCGAAAGGGAAACCTAAGACTTCTATCCCGAAACCAGCAGCCAGCATTTCAGTGAAGCCAACACGGACTTCCCCGCGGTTGTCCAAAGTTACACCCGTAACTCCACCTCCAGCCGAGGCTGAGAGGGAGGTAAAACCCTGTGTGGTAGAATTAGACTCTGAGGAAGAGCTAATGGAAGGTCAGGAACTCATTGGAGATCTGGATCCTGTTGACCATCCTGAGCTGCAGTCTTTACTGGCAGAAGGTGGTCCCAGCAGGGCAGACTTCAGTAAGGGACAGAGGGAATGTCCAACTCTGGAAGGTCTTCGCCACCAGGCAGAAGCTCAGGCTGAAGGGCAAGAGCCTGGGAAATACAGGTTGCACTGGGAAGATGGCCTCTTCTACAGTGAACCGACCGAGTCTGCACCTGGAGACTACAAACGACTTGTAGTACCCCAAGAGCACAGACCACAGTTCTTGCAGTTAGCCCACGAGATTCCTTTGGCTGGTCACTTGAGTTTCAAGAAGACTAAGGAAAGGCTCTCGCTCTACTTCTATTGGCCAAAGATGGGGGCCGAAGTAGAAAAACACTGCAGGAGCTGCCACACCTGCCAGACCTCTGGTAAGGTTGGCTCCAAGAATGTGGCACCTTTAGTGCCTCTCCCAGTCGTGGGAGTCCAGTTTGAGAGAGTAGGGATTGACATTGTTGGTCCCCTTGATCCTCCAACCTCCTCAGGCAACAGGTTTATACTTTTTGTAGTAGACCATGCTACTAGGTATCCTGAGGCAATTCCTATGAGGACTGTTACAGCTCCGGCTGTGGCTAAGGCCCTCCTTGGTATTTTTACTAGGGTCGGGTTTCCTAAGGAAGTAATCTCTGACAGGGGGTCAAACTTTATGTCCCACTACATGAAAGCGATGTGGAAAACCTGTGGAGTTACTTACAAGTTCTCAACAGAGTACCACCCACAAACCAATGGGTTGGTAGAACGGTTCAACCGAACCATGAAGAGCATGATAGGTGCTTTAGAAGAACCCCTTAAGCGTAAGTGGGACCTTCTACTGCCATGCCTTCTCTTTGCTTATAGAGAAGTCCCTCAGAAGGGAGTAGGTTACTCTCCCTTTGAACTACTCTATGGTCATCCCGTCAGAGGTCCATTGGCCCTGATTAAGGAGGGGTTGGAGAGTGCTCCTTCCCCCAAGCCAGTCAGAGTGACTGACTACGTGATAGGTCTCCGGAGGAGAATGTCTCACATGATGACGGAAGCAAGCAATAACTTGAAAGCTGGACAAGCATTGGTCAAGCACTGGCACGATCAAAAGGCTAACATGGTTGAGTTCGCTCAAGACCAGCTCGTTCTCGTTATGATCCCAACAAGGCAGAGGGCCTTGCAAGACAAGTGGATGGGACCCTTCAGAGTTGTGGGTAAACTCGGAGAGGTCAACTATCTGGTGGACTTGGGCAATCCCAAGGAGGCTCCGACAGTCTTTGACACCAACCGACTTAAAGCGTATGTCTCACGACCTGATGTAGGAGCGTTGCTTCTAGCATCATCCGAGGAAGAAGAAGAGAGTGAAGCTCTTCCGGATCTCCTCAGAGGCTTACCTTTAGATGAAAAAATTGAAGGAGTAAATCTCTCCTCCAATCTGACACCCGAGCAACAAGAAGAGTGCAAATCTATGTTGAATCAGTTTGCCTCTCTGTTCTCGCTTTCACCAGGCTTGACCCCTTGGGGCCAGCACGACATACTCACTGGTGACTGTCTGCCAGTCAAAAGCAGAGGATACCGAATGTCAGAGAACGTACAAACCCACATCAAAGGTGAGGTCAGCAAGATGCTTGATCTCGGGGTAATAGAGCCCTCTACTAGTCCATGGTCTAGCCCAGTTGTGTTAGTACCAAAGGCCGGATCTAAAGAACTTAGATTCTGCGTGGATTATAGAGCTCTTAATGCAGTCACCAAGACTGATGCCCACCCTTTGCCAAGAACAGATGAGTTGGTGGATAAACTTGGCGCCGCCAAGTTCCTCAGCACATTTGACTTGACGTCAGGCTATTGGCAAATAGCCCTGACAGACCATGCCAAGGAGAAAACTGCATTTTCTACCCCCGTTGGCTTATACCAGTTTAAGGTAATGCCTTTCGGATTGAAGAATGCACCTGCTACGTTTCAACGGATGGTAAACCAGGTTCTGAATGGGATGGAGGACTTCTGCATGGCATACTTGGATGACATCGCAGTGTTCAGCAATTCCTGGGAAGAACATGTAACCCACCTGAGAGATGTTTTGCAGGCTCTTGGATGAGCCAATCTGACCATAAAGGCGAGTAAATGCCAAATTGGACAGAGTAAGGTAGTCTATCTTGGACATGAGGTAGGAGGTGGAGAAATAAGGCCTTTGCACAGTAAAATTGAATCTGTGCAAAATTGGACAACACCGACTACTCAAACCCAAGTGAGAGGCTTCCTAGGCCTCACTGGGTATTACAGGAATTTCATAGAGAACTATGGGACCATAGCTTCTCCACTGAATGTCATCTCCTCGCCCAAATTTCCTAAGAAGGTTAGATGGAAGAAGGAGTGCAATCAGGCTTTTGAAAACCTGAAAAAGGCTCTTTGCCAAGCCCCAGTACTCAGAGCTCCTGATTACCGCCAACACTTCATTGTGCAGACAGATGCTTCAAATGTAGGAATAGGTGCCGTACTCAGTCAACTGGATGGGAAAGGTAGGGAGCACCCCGTTTGCTTCATCAGCCGCAAGCTGAAGGATCCTGAAACAAGGTGGGCAACAATCGAAAGAGAATGCTTTGCT
This sequence comes from Ambystoma mexicanum, assembly GCF_040938575.1. Taxonomy (NCBI): domain Eukaryota; kingdom Metazoa; phylum Chordata; class Amphibia; order Caudata; family Ambystomatidae; genus Ambystoma; species Ambystoma mexicanum. Next base: position 286,254,484 of record NC_090928.1, read on the forward strand.
ATCGTGTGGGCTCTGAAGAAGTTTAGGCCGTACTTGTATGGTTCTACTTTTGTCATTCAGACTGACCACCTACCCTTGAGATGGTTAATGCAAATGAAAGGGGAAAACCCAAAACTATTAAGATGGTCGATCTGCCTGCAAGGGTTTGATTTCACCATTGAGCACAGGTCAGGATGTCACCACCAAAATGCTGATGGTCTCTCTAGGATGTATATCATCGACTAGAGGTATGAGATTCATCCAGGAGTGGATTAAATCCTCCTGTCCCTTAGTCTGGGGGGGCGAGTGTTAGGGAGAATTCTCTGTTTAGGCTGAATTTCCTAACCTAGTGAGTCCCCCAGCAGCTTTGCTGGATTTCGGGAGTTTGTTTTTTTCCATCCTGCCAAGAGTGGGACTCTTTTCTCCCGCTCTTGGACTTGTATGTGTGTAATTCCTTTGAATGTCAATGTGTTCTATGGGCTATGGGGTCTTTTACTCCATAGGGTCTCATATGTTTTTCTATGTGTGTTACACCGCACCCTAGGTACCGTAGCACTGGGGCGTCCTAGCGGACACCCACCATAGACTCCATACCCGGGGACTGACTACTGTCTCCCCGGGCATGTAAAGTCACCATTGGCTTTACTAGACCTAAATTTACTAACAGAACTAGCACAAACCATCTTATTGTGGACGTACTAGTAGGGGTAGTTCGATTACTCCTGGATCTGTTACTCGAGGGGGCACTGTCCCGTCCCCTCTCGTCGAGTTTTGGCTGGTGGCAGTGGAAACAACTAGTTATGTTCGACCCCGAACATAACCCTATGGGATTCGTCCTATTGTTGGAGATTGATACTTTTCCTCGTTAATCTCTAACGTACCACCGGTCTACTTATCGTAAATAAGTTTATCGGATGGTATTTTCTGCCAGAACTCGGTTTTTAAAATGGCGTCTGTGTTCGTCTCTGTGACTCCTAAACCAAAGGTTGAGCCCTTTGTTCCACTTTTGGCGGGCTCTGTACAGAGACCCTCCAAAGTGGTGCCATTCTGTCTGGGTTACCACAGGGGTGTGGGAGGGGGTTTAGGCACCCTGGACCGAGTCTCCTTGCCAACTCCGGTCGCACTCTGGAGTGATTGGCCCAAGTGGTGAGCCTCCCCGCTCACCACTTAGCATGTGTTGATTGACAGCTAGGCTGAATGAATGGGGGGTTTCTGCATAAAAGCAGGGCTTTTGGGACTGGATCTTCAGAAGTCGCCACAGGACCTAAGAATCCGACGAGGGTAACGCTGAGCCGACCTGCACGACGACACCTCCAGTGGAGCCCTGCGGAACCGACTCACCACTTCCCGACGACAGAGGAGATCTCCCTGCCGGAGAGTCTCTTCCCCTGACTGGTGGGAACAACCAGTCCCCTTTCTTTTTATTCGCCTCAGGACGCAGTGGTCGAATTGCCCGTGCAGAGCACCTCGGCAACCGGATAGCCACTACCCCTGTACCGCGACCAAAAGGTGGTGCCTTGTGACGGAGCACTCCGCGGCTGGTCTCTTCCCTGGTGGTGCACCGGACTTCACTTTTCTTCGACGACGAGAACATCTCTACTCTTGGCAAAGACCCGACGTGCATCCACCACCAGGAACAACTGCCCCCGCCGGAGCTGCCCTCCACAACAAGGTACCGTGTCCGCCTGGTTTCCCTTTCGATCGGTCCGAGTGAGGTGTCTTAATCCTCTCCTTTCTGTTGGGTCGCCTCCAAGCTTTCTCACGTATTGTTCTGAACTGGTTCAATCTGCCGATAACAATTTGCTACAAAGACTCGAACGCATTTCCACTAGAGACTTTTGGGACATATCGCCTTGCCTCTCTCCGAGTGGGCCTGGCCTCTGAACTTTATGATCTATTGTGATTCTTGCCTTCTTGCCTTGCATTTTTCCCGTGAAGTATTGAACTGTGTTGCTTTCATAACCTGCCTATTTTTCTCTCCCGCCCTAACTAATATTAGAGTGCCATCTAGGTTGAGGCATACACCTCTGTCTGTAAATAAGTGGTGCCGGTAAAACCTAGACTTGTCGAAATATTGCTAGAGGGATTGATCGTTTCTTCTTCATAGAGTAATTGTGTTTGATTTGTTTGCCGTGATAGTGCCATAGTGTTTTTGATAGATGTTTCGTTATAAATAAATACCTTAATATCTTTACACTGAGCCTTGTTGCGTGTTTGCTTGTCTTACTGTGAAGAATTGTCCCATCTTGTATACTCCACATACTGCTTAACTCTTCTTGAGAGAAGTCTGACTGCTCAGCCACAGCTACCAACAGTGAATCTGTGTGGTGCAGACTGCTACCAAGTGGGTTTACTGCCAAACACCTGCAGTCCTAAATCTTTTGCAGTGGTCCCAGAGGGAACTGCACAGGTTTCCGCCTAACAGCGTATGTACATTCACTACTCATCTGGTTACTTATCTTCTTTGTATATATGGTTTATTTTTACTTGTATGCATGTTGACTCTTGTTTCTTCAGTTACATCTTCAGTCTTAAGAATTCTTATATCGTTTCAGTGCGTCATTGTATCTTCTCCTTATGACATCACTTTGCATCTGTCAGATCTTCTTTACAACTCCTCGTTATTTAGTGGTGCTTGCAAATCTCCGGATGCCACCTCAGTACGAGGGTACATTTGATACAGTTGTTTGAGTGCATAACATCTCTCATACACTCAATGCAGTATTGGGATGATTCCTGTTGTCATGCACAGTGTCTTCCTGTTATGCATCCAGTATGATGTAAGTGAGGGAGTGGAGTCTATAAGTGACTTACACATCTGCTCCTCTGCAAAATGGTGTAGGTGACTGCTACTTTAATCTCGGAAAAGGGCAAGGATGAAATCTGACGCCATCAGAAGGCATAAATACAGAAATTGCAAGGGGCACATCTCACTGCTTGTGTCAATGTGTGTTTCTGCCCAGTGGTATTGCGTACCTCAGTCCATCAATGAAAATATGCTCCATTCCATTTGGAAGATAGCATAGCCCTGTTTTTATCTCTGCAATGCATTCTGGGAATTGTAGGTCTGTGTTTAGAATGGAGAAATCCAAGATTATCAGTCAAATAAAACACATAAAAAACACATGACTGGACTAACATCTCCCAATTGGATTGTAGCAGGTATACTGACTATTCTGTGAGGTGGCATTAGCAAGAAGGTGACATCATGCTTTATTGCATAGTGCACATAGTGCATCGAGGAGCACATGTTGCACAATGCCTGTGAGCTTGAAGCAGCAGATAAAAGACACTCCTTTTTACAACTAAGGCTAAAATGAGTGGCAGATGCAGCAAACAAGGTTGGACTTACTGTGTAGATGGAAGCTATTTAAAGAGCAGTGCCTTTCATAAAGAACTGTGTGGAAAACCTTCCCTGCTAGTAGTCATGGTGCACTTTCAGTTGCACCAGCCCTTTTGGCTATGCACTTCAGAAACAAAGATACATGTTAAGGCAACCATGGAGGGTTTTCAGGAAATCACTACCAAAAAAGGATTTGTCCAAGATCACACTATTGGTTCAAGTGAGTGAGCCAGGATTAAAACTAAGGTCTGATTTTCCACTGTCAGTTTAGCCACCACCTGAAATGTGCATGGGGGTTATCATGCCTTGAGCTGAGCACCTTCATGCTGAAACAAATAAAACGCTAAAAAGTACAGTTTCTGATATGATTCTGTGAGGTGGCAACTGCAGGAGACTTTGGTGTCTCTATGAGAGAAATAAACGACCTTTAACAATATTAGCTCTTGACTTTGGCATCCCTGTGCTGACTGCAGATTAAACATCGGTGGAATAGTAAGCATCATCATTGACGGATGCAAATGTAGTATGTAGATAATTTATGCCACATTATGCAGGCCAGGCAGTTGGGGAGGGTGATACCTTATACACATTTGAAGACTATCTGGTAGTGGGAGCCAGGGGAGGTGGCACCAGATTTGGGTAGCATAAGGCCTGTAGAGTGCATTGGCAACAATCTTTGCAATTTTGTTCTGAAGCACGTGGAGTGGAGCCTGTGGATTAGATTATTTGGGTACAACCACAATATTGTCCATGTGGGAGGTTGCAAAATACAAATGTTGCCACTTACTTATTTGAGGTTGTCTTGTCTCGGCTTGTGGTTGACTGATATTGGCCATCTCCCCACCCTTCTCCCTGGCAGAACTAAGTCACACTGTGCCGTGTCTAGCTCAACTAAACATTAAACCATGCCTCTTTTCTCTAGTAGGAGGATATTGTATATGCACTCACTGGTGCCCTTTAGCGCCAACAGAATAGTCAATGAAGTAGCGGAAGTGCGGCAGCGCAGTGCGCCATGCATGACTGTACATCTGGCTCACAAAAGCAGTCCTCTATGTTCCATCACAAGGGTCTGTAGAATTTCCTCTTGGTCTATTGTATGGGGATTACTGGGGCTACGTGCCTACCTTCCTCCCTACTACCTTAACCAGTGAATGCAGTGCACTATTACTCAACTCAGTCATGCTCAGTGAGTCACTCACCTCACAGATAATGACGGTCACACAGTGAAGTCACTCAGTCTGACTCACCTCACGATGCACACAAGCATGCTTCCATCCTCTCACACACGGCTCATGCATGCTCACCACCAGCAGCCACTGCCACTTCAATTGCTCTCTCTGACTGTGCCATCCTCACAAGTTCACTTATTGGGGCCAGCAAGCCATCCAGGCCTCGCTGCCATGCAACGGCGTGAGTGCGTACACACACACACACACACACACACACGCACGCACCCACGCACGCACAAACACACACACACACACACACACACACACACACCCCCCACACACCCCCCTGAGGGCAGCAAGCATGCCAGCAGGTAAGGGGTCTGACTGTGGACTGTAGGAGTCATACTGTCACAGTCAGGAGCCATGAATAGGACAGCAAGAACTAGAACAACGGGGTCCCTCCCAGGCAGCCAGGCAGGGGGCACTTGTATCTTCTGGGCTGGGGGGGTGGGTTGCACGGCACATTGCTACATTATAACAAATGCGCCCTGCGCCCGTGTTGGCTAAGGCTTCAGAAAGTCTGGGCCTGGGTGGGCCGGGCCCCTGGGATATAAATCAAAACTACAGGATGTGGCACGAGTGTTATTGCTATTTTCAGCACCTAGGCGGCCAGGCCGGCGGCACAGCAGCTGATCTAACACTTCACATCAAACAATGCCTTTATGCCATCCCTCCGTTTTGCAAAGGGAGCATCAGCAGCGAGGGGGTGGAAAGGCCTGAGGGTTCCCCGTAGGCAGTTTTGTTACAAAAATAAACGTATTTTCTTTTGCCCGCTGGTGCAAGGTAGACAGCAGGGGTCGCAGCTGTGACCCCTAGCGACCCCCAATTGGCGTCCCAGAAGGATTGACTTCAACTACATTGCACATGTATCAATAAATAGAAAAGGCTACATAGGAATCCCTTTCAAGTAAAGTGTTTGCAGATAAAAAAAAAAATCATGTTTCGGATATAGGGCATATTTGTATTTCAAATAACAAATGTCAAGGTCATATTTTCCTGACTGATTTCTATCTTTCAGACATTCAATACAGGGTTAAAAAAAATTAAAAAATACAAAATTCACTGTAATGAGAAAATGCTGTGGCCGCACAGAAGCACAGAACAGGGGCATGACGGGAGCCAGGAGATGCTGCACCCACCATACCTAGTAGTTCCCTTATAGCAGGCCCTCTTTTCTTATAGAGATTTTGGCCATGCAAGGGTTATTTTCTTTACTGTATGGCCCCCTCCAAAATAACCTACTAGAACTGCACAACCCGAGGAATGTGGTGCTGAGAAAAATAGGACTAACACGTTATTTGAACAATAAATGTTCGGTTCTAAACACAATCGTTTACAATTTCATGCTCTCCCAGGAAGGTCCAAAAGAAGTGGAAAAATCAATGACCAATGATGCAGGGAGGTAGTTACTCTCTTCAAAGAAAAATTGCAAACATGATCTGGTCTGACTTCGAGGAGCAATGCACTTGTTGCCGGGCTGCAGCTGCAATCCTCAGAATGCGCCTTTAGAAATACATTCGTTTAATTGGGCAGGGAATAAGGCATAGCTGCCAACGTAATCCATTCCAATCTGTAGGTGCTTATCCAGTCCTGGTTTTTCCTTTGCATGCTAGGACTTGTAGTCCGGGTTTTATAATGGGAAAGCAGAACTATACGTCCCAGAATACAAAACGCATGGCACTGGTTAAGCACCGACAGTCTGGAATGGGTCGTGTTGGCAACTACGAATAGGCCATACATGATTCCTTAGGCTGGAGCCACAGTTAAATACACTGTTTACAGATGTCCTTTTGCACACGGAACACAGATTACAGTCCTCAAATAAAGTGGGTCCCCTGGAGCAGATGCTTTTATAAGGATGCATTATTTGGCAACGTTTACAGTGGAACCGTGACCTTGATGACATACCTTAAATGCTACTTGTAAATAGTGATCTCTCCATGTAAATGTCCCATAACTTCCCATTGGCTTTTGTAGGTGTTTGCCCTGAATTAGAGCATCCCCTTGAGAAAAGGCTGCAAGCACTCTCAAAACCTTTTACTTTCCTATGTTAGTTGGGGGGTGTCACACATACCTCCAGTAAGCTCAATGCCATCTATCAGGCGCTTTCAAATACAATTTACTTGATGTATAAGTGCCTTACAAATGCACAATAAATAAATAAATAAATGTGCTTTCTTGCCATAAACATACTTCTCTGTATTTAAGGTGCGGGTAGTGTTTTACTGTGGTCAGTGAACTGATCCCTTTGTCTCAGAACTTTTTTCCTTGCATTTTTGGGCCAAGCTACTCCACCTCACTCCTTTAGAAAGGGCTTGCGGGGAATCCGAATCGATGGACAATTACACCAGTTGAAATGTGGCAGAAATGCCTTCAGTGGACAAGATTATATAAGCAGCAACGTGTTTTGGGCCTTTGTTTTGAGGCTGAGTGAGATTTGTGAGGGTGAGTGGTTCACTGTAACTCGGCTAGGTCACTGTGGTCTACACTCTGTGCCTCTCCTCACCCCACTTACCAATCTCCCTGTTTGTACGCAAGGACAGCTACCATTTGGAACCAACTAAGATGGTCACTTGCCCCCTCAATCTTCTATCAAGCTCCCTCATCCAATGTAAGTGAATTACTGATTATTCGAACCTGGGCAAGGGCGCTGAGCCAATCAGGTGGCTGGAATAGCAGGCGAGAATACACAGTCCCTGCCTGCTGTTCCAGCCACCCAAGGCCTTTGCCCCGGTGGCGCTTTTTTTGTCTTCTTTTCAGTGCGCGTAGGCAACAGGGAGAGACAGGGATCCTCTCCCTGTTGCCCACACAGACTCCAATGACCGGATTCTTTTACCCACCCCCTCCACTTACATGTGAACCAGAGCATTGTCCTCTAGTCCCAAGGCGACTCCCGGCAGCCATCTTTTCTTTCACCATTTTTCATCGGGAGAAAAGTTGTGAGAGCCATTCACACCACGGACAAACCCTAGGGTGTGAATGGCTTTCATGCTCTGCTAGTCAGGCAGACATGGCCTTTAATGACCCAAGCCGAGCCCCTCACTTTGCTTGGGCCTTCCTTAGCTAAGACTGGCGGGCCGTTAAAGGCATGTCTGCCTTCTTGTCAGGGCATGAAAGCCTTATTGGTGCCTTAGCGCTTCATCAGGAGTAAATCCACTGGAATACCGGCCAACGCAAATAGCGTTACTGAAACTCGGTCTGGCACTAATAGCACCAGATCCTGAGTTGTGGCAATGCTGTAATCCCCATTTTTTCAAGAGTCCATAGGACTCTATGGGGCATTATCTGCACAATTACCAATTGCACCGAAAATGGACAGAAAGTCCACAGATTTACCCTCAGCTCAGAACTGGAGGTAAAGCTGTCAACTTTCCGCCCATCTCATAGTTGGGCGGAGTGGTAAAGCAGTGGTAATAGCATTACTGTTGTTTTTTTACCACTCCGCCTGTCGAACGGGAAATCATATTATACCCTCTAGATCGTATGTATATATATTGGCCTAGGCCAAGTCGCTCTGCGAGGAAATCTGCGTTGCAAGGTCCTGACCTTAGATCTGTGTTAGCCGCCATTTTAGGTTCATCCGCCATTTTAGATTCTCACTCTAAAGTCACCCTCTGTTCTAAGATGGTGGACAGTGCCGTTTTGAATGTAACATGGCCATCTTGACCCCTGTGTACAAGTTAACGTGTAAACTGCCTGCAGGCCAAATGTTAGGGTCATGTACTGAGACCTTGTCCTTCGTTGACCTGTGTACAGAGGATTACCTGTGCCAACGATACTAATCCATGAACATATATCGTGCACAATACTGTTTGAGAATCTTATGTGAACACTTGTTTTACTATATTATATAAAGATATGTGCAAAGGCTCAACGTGAAATCCGAAGACACACTGTTGCTATTGTAACTTGTTAGCGAATGTATTAAGGATGACCCCTAAATGTATGGATGCATAAATTAGGAACAAACTCGGTACAAACCCTAGATCCGAGATTCATTAACCTACAAGTGGGCTGAACATCAGATTATACACGGTATAAAAGGCACGACTATTTTACTGTACAGTCCCACTCACTGAACACACCGAACAGGGCTGATTTTCGCTGTGTTGTACTGAGGGCATGATAGCTATCTGTTGCTTTGTCCTTTGAAACTGCTCAGTTATAGAATAAAGATCTGTGTATCTTTTGAACCCGCGTTTGGTGTATTTCCTTTGGGGTACTCAGCCTCGATATCTTCTTTTTGCTTTCACAGATGGTGCCCGAATAGGGACCCCTCAAGATTGATGCCAGCTCATTCAAGGTTGACGCGGCTATTGGACCGGGATCGGACGGTGTAAAAGGGGCCCCTTTTCTGAATGAGAAGCGACACCTCAGCAGCGCTGCACGGCCCGATCCCTGGACGGTGAGCACGCGGTCCGAGTCGGCATCTTGACGAGGGTCCACTTATCGAGGCAGGCAGATTTGCCGAAATCACCAAACACGAGGTTAAATTTGTTAGAAAAACTTTGAAATCCGATCGGACCTCCTTAGGCTTAATCAGGTGCGTCGTGACCCGATTCTTAAGTATCCTCATAATTTGTTTTGGCGTATTACACTTGCAAGTGCAATTACTGACCAGGTAACACCAGTATTCTGACATGCGTGGGAAATTGTCTGCCTGCTTCAGGGCATTATTCCGCAAGGACAGACAATCTTTGGAATTTAGCCGTCTGGCGCCACAGGAGGGGTCGCCGGCTTGTACTATGTACTGTAAGCATGGCATTGGTAGTATAGTGTTTAATGATATTTGGCACAGACAAACTAGACATGCTTCAGTGGCCAATCAATGGTAGTTTTGAAATCCCTCGTATTGAATACTTAGAATCTATATTATTAAAGAAAAAGGCTAGACCTGCAGCATTTGATGCATTACAGAATTGGAAGAAAGAAGCTTTACAGCAGCTTACGAGTAGAGAAAAACATGCGCGCCGTCATAAGACGAACACCGAAAAAACGTTGTTGTATGACCAAGATAAACAGTCTGAGTCAGCTAGGAATATGGATAGGGCTTTCTCACTTGGTATTCAGATAATCTATCCTTCTAAAGACTTTCATGTTTCCGATGAACTTATCGATAAATTGTTAAATGAACGAAGGCCTGGTGCCACTGCGCCACCTCCGTATGTCCCTCTGTCTGCTGCTTTGCCTCCTCCTACTCCTGTTGTACCTCCTACTGTTCCTCCTCCTCCAGTTGTTGGTCCTCTTTTTGTCGCTGCTCCTCCATCTGCTCCTTCACCTTTACCTGTTGCACCAGTGGTAACACCTCCATTGAATTTGCCTACTCTCTCTCTTCCAAGTGGTCCTGCACCACCTGTAGTAGATCAGGGAGCGGCGTTGAGGGTTGTCACTCATAATACTGTACCTCCAGAGAAGAAACATGAGTTGATTGCGTAGGCTAAGTATTGTATGGAGAAGGATGATCAAGCTAATGTTTTTGCCACACTTTCTAATATGGACAATATTCCTGAGAAAAATGTTTTTATTGAGGGATTAGGGATTCATTTGTGTATAATGTGGGAAGATTACACAATACAGATACAAGGATTGAGGGATCTGAACACCTTAGCGTTCTCTAGAGACACTGTGGAGAAGGTACAAGAGCATGTTGAGAGTGTATTTGAGTGTAGAAAGGAGTTGGAAAGGTTACAGAATGAGGATGAAGATGGAGATAGTTTGGACATTATGTATGTGCAGAAACGGTTCCTTCCTTGTCGTAAATCGATACCTGAGGAAATGCGAATTTGCACGAAAGACGCGATTAGATGGATCTCAGACACGCCGATAACTCCAGTTGAAGTATATGACACGTATAGTCAGTATACACCAGAAATGCAGAGGAAAGTGATACAGGTAATGGTAGAATACCCAACAGGATGAGTGTGTAAAAAGAAAGATTTGTTGTGTCGCAGAGTTATTGAGTATTTACAAAAGAGCTTTTTCATTTGACACATCTTTGGCTGCTTCAGCTCTCAATTTAGCTCTGTTGCTTAGTAAGCGTTTCGAGTTGCCTACTTCTCAGTTGCCCATGTGAGAGGTTCCTCCGACATTTGTTCCAAAAGTTGAGATCCCTGCTAATGTTGGAGCGGGTACAGCTGCTCAGGAAATCCCTGCACACTATGTGTCTCAGTTTGTTCACTTCCCGTTCTCAAGACAGGAAGTGAACACCATTAGGCAATCTATTCCCGACATTAGGAAAAATCCAACAGGGTTCTATAAAGAAATAGAGTCTGTTTTGCAATCCTCAGTATTCATTTTGAATGATATTGATCTGTTATTTCCCGTATTCCTGCCCGTAGATTTGTGGAAACAAGTTAGAACTATAGACGATGTAACAGGGTTAGGAGATACATGGGCTAACATAATCAGACTCGATGGAGAAAGGCCAGCTGGCGAAAGACCACATCAGGTGATACTAACTTTGCCTGACAGAATAGTTGCGAAATTGAAAACTATAATTCCTGAGAAGAGAATTATTTGGGACAAGCTTACCGCCTGTGTCCAAGGGAAGTCTGAGGGTGCTACCGAGTTCTTTAATTGGTTCGAACAGGTATTCTCGGATTTCAGTGGACAAGACTTAGGCACAGAGTCTGGGAAAAGATTATTTGTAGACAAATTTGTGCGTGGATTGCAGCCTGACATCGAGTCGCAAATTATGTCTTCTGAGAGCGCTTGGCAAGCAAAGTCTCAATCAGAAGTACTGCACATGGCTCAGTACTATGAGAATCGTATCAATAATGAAAAGGAAAGAGTCAAAAAGAGAAAAGGTGATTTGAAGACAAAAGTATTGTTACAGCAAATTGTTAGAGGCCCTAGAGGGGTAGTTCACAAATTAGAGGTCAGTATGTTCCACAAGGAAAAGTGCCTTGGGTGCTGTAAACATTAACCAGTGTGCCTATTGTAGGCAAGAATGTCATTGGCATGCACAATGCCCGATCCTCCGACAGAGGTCAAATAACACATTTGGGAATATGGGTAGATGACCCAGAGGTCGCCCGGGTGTAGGGGGCCCTGGTAGAGGTCAGTTTGCACAAGATTCACAGCAACCTTTTTTCACAGGATAATCAGACACCAAGTGTGGATACTAGAAACATATTCGATCATCCTTCTGCCGTTTACCTCTCTGAAGAACTTCCTTTTGACGACATTCTGTTTTGCTAGGATTGCCCAAAACAGGGTTTGGAACCGACACCTATTCCCATTAATAAGAAAGGTCCCTACGTTGAAATGTTAGTGGGAAATAGGAAACATCTATTCTTGATAGATGCAGGGGCAGAGAAGTGTTCCATTGATCATTCTCGGGTTCCAAACATCCCACTGTCAGGGCAAACAAATATTTCAGTAGGGTTTTCTGGCACACCAGTTGTCTCTCTGGTTTTTTCTCCGGTACCTATTTCTTTGGGTCCCTTTACGGACCACTGTCCATTCCTTTTGACTTCGAATTGTGGAGAGAATTTGCTTGGGTTGAATCTGTTGAAGGAATTAAATGCGGTAATTCATTGTTCCTCTGATGGAGTGCATTTGACGATTTCACCACAGCAACTTTCTATTTCTCAATTCTTGACTAGACCTTTGCCGCCAGAATTTAGTGATGTTCCGGATTGTTTGTGGGCTATCGACGACAATGATGTCGGTGTTTTGCAAATTGAGCCTGTTAAAATTGTCTTGAAAAATGGAGTGAAGCTGCCACGTATTCCACAGTTGTGCATTGAGGGGTGATTGAGGAAATTGCAGTTAGTTTGTGCATTAGTCCGATTTTGCCAGTTTACAAAAAAGGTGATAATGCAATTCCATTTCTTTTCATAATTGATTTACGTGCCATCAATAAGATCGTCGCTCCACAATTTCCAATTGTGCCTGATGTGACGACGATATTGACTATGATTCCGGCTTAAGCTACTCACTTTCGTGTTGTGGATCTAAAGAATGCTTTCTTTAGTATTCCTATACACAAGGACAGTAGATATTTGTTCGCGTTCACCTTGGGGGGATGCTCCTTCACATTTACCCGTGCACCGCAGGGTTACACGGAAAGTCTGAGCATTTACAGTAGGGCTTTGAAAGAGCAGCTTGATACCCTTGAGTTGCCCTCTACTTGTACACTGCTTCAATATGTTGATGACTTGTTGTTAGCCACTGACTCAGAGAGCGCTTGTAAGGAGGGCACTGTGTTGTTACTTATTCACCTGGCTAAACAAGGACATAAAGCTTAGCTTTAAAAAATTCAATATTGTTGCCAGGAGGTCGCCTATTTAGGCTATCTCCTGTCAAAGGAGGGAAGAAGATTGACGCCTGAACGGATAAAACTCATTTCTAGCATGTCTGTCCCAAATACACAGAAAGAAGGTAGAGCCTGGGAGCGTCGGCTCGACCAGCTGCGGCAGCGACCTGCGAAAACGAACGCAACATGGATCGCCCGTCTCACAAGTCAAACTCACACTCACTGCTGGGTCTGGGAGCTCTGCCTCGACCGTCCTCGGACGTTGCTGGGGCGGGCGCTCTGGACTCTCCCACGGGACGCTCCTCGCGCGCTCCGCCGCCTGAGGTGAACGTGAACGGGGGAGAGGAGCCTCCTAGCGAGGGCGTTCTGCCCCCTCGCGGCCTTCCGGGACCGGGAGTCGCAAGCTAAGTGGGAGTGGGCGGGTGCTCACCGGCGCTGCTCTGCTCAGCTGGAGCGGGCCCCGGAGAACTTCTCCCTGGAGCGGAAGGAGAGGGTGCAGCGCCAGACCCAGCGCTCTCTAGAGACCTGTTTGGGAAGCTCATATGCTCCACCACCATACATACCTCCAACGAGGCCAATGAGGCCAATAAAAGCGAGCAACATTAACACCCCAAGATGTGGGGGAAACAAAATAAAAATTGACATTGAGATTCATCCGGTGTTGGCCAGGGAGGACTTAGCTAGTCCCCCATCCAGTATGGGAAACTTTAAAACTGTTTGGTCAGGCGATTGCTCATATTCAACAATTGAGGACTCAGAAAGTGAGAACTCCATAAACTACGTCACAACGCCCCCTTTAACCACCTCAAAGACAACACTATTGGGGATCTCTGAAAAGGAGCCTTCACTCAACACTAACAAAATATCACCTAAGGACTCAACCCCAACGAAGGTCAAACACTCGCCTGTGAAGGGAAACAGAACAAAGCCAGGCAAAACCAATAAACCTAAACCTCTTACATGCAGACCACCAAAAAACAACTTGCATCCTTCCCCAACAAATCGGAACAAAGAGGCCCAGATTCTATCAGTGGGCACCCTAGATAAATTCTTCAGCAAACAAGGGAAAGAAGCCTCCATAGGGAAATGTGAGATCTCTGACGCAGAACTCCTGGAAGGGACCTTAGAAGAAAATGATCACACCGACTCCCCCGTCAAAAGTTTGCAAGCTCGGGTCAATGCTATAATCTCTGCGGCCTGCATGGAGTTATGCATGATTCTCTTGGTTACCACAATCGTGCTCAATTTAGTGATTGCATAAGCAGCTGTGATTGTACCATCCGGAAGTTTGAAGCAGGAGCCATCGCAAAACAGCTCCCCTTGTGGACCCTAGATAAATTCTTCAGCAAACAAGGGAAAGAAGCCTCCGTAGGGAAATGTGAGATCTCTGACGCAGAACTCCTGGAGGGGACCTTAAAAGAAAATGATCACAGCGACTCCCCCGTCATTCCGACGAGACTAAACTTCAACACAAACTCTCCCAACCCTATCGCTTCAAGCCCTCAACTACCCACCAACAAAGATGGCACTTTGGGAAACCGCCAGCAAGGAACACAGAATTCAACACACCAGGAAACCCTTTACAGTGCTTTGCTCAATCACACAGCCACAATAAGCCAAACACGCCTAAAGAAAATCTGTTGCATGGTGGAGCGCCAGAGCCAATAGCCACATCGACTAAATCACAAAACCCCGGCCCAACAACCAAGAAACAGGACTCAACAAACTCAGAATCTGAGAGCCTCATAACGCAACCCTTGCCCGCAAAATTAACGCAGGCTATCCCACATCAGGATCATTTGATAATGACTAAAACACCAATAATCAACCGACCGCAAGAAGCTCAAACTCTGAATCAGCTCACGCCAAGCACACCGCCAAAGAACAGGAGACCAAGTGAAATCATGGGAAACTCTGGTAAAGAAACACCAATCAAAAAACCGAATCTACTAACGATAATGTCAGCTATCACTATAGCCCTAGCTCCGTTCACCAAACTGTACGAATCACTCAATGACTCTATAAAGGATCAAGTAACGCTGGCAGCCTCTGCACAGGCAAAACTATTTTTCTTAGAAGGATTTATCACCTCAAAAATAGAAAATAGGAAGACCACTGAAGAAGTCAGCACACAAACAAGGGACCAACAACACCTGGTAACAAAATATGTTCAGTCCCAGGTCGACTTCCCACCAGTGGAAACATTCCATTTCAAAGCAGGAACTGCCGACAAGAACAGCAACCCCTGCTCAGCTGTATCACGCAAGAACCTCCTAACGACCACGGTGCCGGACCACGGTGCCGGACAACCAGAACCCAAGACTCTCTCTTCTAAGTCCCACATCAGATTTGACAAAGAAAACCCACATAGGCCAACCTCACGGAAATCAAACCACTCTCAATTTCTCAATACTACCAACAAGCAAGACAAAGGCACCAAACGGGTGCATAATCAACGAGAAAGAACAAGAGCTCAGAGTCTCTGCTGATGGTCCATCCATACCCTCAGCACCAGCAACAAAACCAAAGACCGGGACAACTGCCCAACCCAAACTGGCAACGGAACACCCTAAGGCCACGAAAAAATCTTCACTTTCAACCAAACGAAAGTACATCAAAATTTCAACTAAACTATCGACTCCAAAGGCTACTCAAAATAACCACACTAGATTGAATAGCAATAGATCTCCCTCACCCACTGAAAGCGATTTAATGGGAAACGCCCTGGAACTCTCTTCTCAATGGCTGACCAAAGACCCAAAATCTGATAACAACCATGAATCAAAAAGAAAAACTGTCTCCTTTGATCGGAACCATGACAATAGTACACCTCCAAAAAAAATCAGACTTTTGGAGTCAAAAACCACACCGCTACACACGGCTGAAGACGCGAAACGACAGTCCTCGACTTGGTCAAAACAAAGACATCCTTCTAGCACTAAAAAACAGGATGAATCCAGCAATCAGAAAATAATTCATACTCCCAATAGATGGAAATCCAGAGTGCACATGCAACAAAAAAGAGAACCCAGAGACTACCATCTAAAAGAGAGCGGAACTGTTTGACGCCACCGAAGCACTTGGATAGAGATTGGAAACGCACTCGTCTAACGAGATCCAAGAGAACAACTGATACTCGTTCTTTCTTCTTGCAACCCAGTTACAAATCAAAGTCCAATCAGGTTCTAAATAGAGCCGTAATAATGGACCTACTCCATCAAGTTCCGTCTTTAAGATCAGTAACATCAGACCACCTTGACGTCATTGAATTTTCGGGTCCCCACTGCATAGACAGTGTATATATCCATTTATCTTCATCAAGCACGAGACGTAAACTCAAGGGCGAGTCCAGAGCCCTTAGAGACCTAGGTTACTACCTGGAAGAAATAAGTAGCAACAAGGAGAACTTTCGCCAAGCACCAGCCGGATCAAAAGTGAGAGATCACATACTAAGCAAAGAACATGCTCCCTCTGACAAGATAGGCACCTCTTCAAGATCTCGAGCCTCATTTTACGCACCCCTTAAAAAACACTCAGGATTCAGAGCTCAAGATCTGAACGAAAGGAGATTACTTGAGGCCAATTCGGACGCCCCTCTGCGTCACCGAACGCCACACTATAGACCTCGTAAAACTCATTCCAAAACCAGAACACAGGATTCTGAGGAAAGGAGGCCAATTGGTAACCATTATGGAAAGGAACCTACCAGGGACGAGCGAAAAACCTCCAACCACAAGGACCGACGGGACTCACCATACAAACCAACTAAAACTCAACAATGGCACAAAAGCCCCACAAGTAACACCACGATTCGGCATAAAGAAAAACTGAGTAACATGGAGCCAGAACGTTTTCCGAAGGACCCCGTGCTGAATCAGAAGTCAACAATTGATCAGGACCCCCCCAGAAGGAGGACAAGTGAACTACATAACTACTTGCGACACTCCCGTAGAGACAATGAAAAAACTAGATGGGCCTGCTCCCCGGAAAGACCCTCAACAGAAACAAGAAGATAGCCACGAACAACCGTGACTGGAGAAGACAAAGATCCCAGAAGTCCACCACAGACCGCTAGAAGACTAATAATGGGTTCGTGGAACACAAGAGGCTTCACCCATCTGACATCCAAATCAGACGTGAAATTGGGAACATTTGACCTTCTCTGCTTACAGGAGACGTGGCTCCTCAAGAAGCCAACAATTGACGGCTTCGAAATTGATTTCTCACCAGCAACGCAAGGAACAACAGGCAGGCCTAGCTCAGGGCTCTTGACAGCTGTCAGAATCTGTAGCGGCCTGCAACTAAAACAAACACTGTTAAGTAGCGCATTCATTCTGGCTTCCTTGGTTTCCGGACAGAAGACCGCAGCAGGCGAAAACGCGGACAAGCCAATATCATACTTAGTGATAAACATATAATGGAATCCAAAAGCTTTGAAAGAAGCAGTTCTTCTGGCAAATATTGGTCAAACGATAGAATCCAGTCTAAACACGATGGACATCAACCACATCATAATATGCGGGGACTTAAACCTGACCCTAGCTAACATTGGCCAGAACACAAAAAAGGGCGACCCAAACCCTAGATCAGTAACTCAAGATCCTTCGACAAACCGAGAATCGGATCAGAGAGGCAAGTGTTGGGAAACATTCATGGACGAACTTCATCTTCATAATCTTCACTACTTGACTTCTCCCACATCTAGCCCCATCCCCACCTGGGAACAAGGAACCCTCAAAGCTTTTTTGGACCACATATACGTATCCAGAAATTTGCTCTCAAAGATAACTGCATTCGAAGTGACAAGAACCAAAAAAAGTGACCACAACCTTCTGACGGCCACATGGTCAGCCCCAGATCCAAAATCAGAAGAGAAAAGAAAGAAAATGACTCTGTCAATTGCCATCAATGGTGCAGGGACAAGACTAAGACTCACCAGCGAGGCAATAAGAGCAATCACAAAGAATTACGAAAGAACAATTGGCGTACCAGCGGGGTCATTAACTTCCGATTATTATCCCCTACTGATCCCTTACCAACAACAAAGGAAACCACAAGCATTTGCAAAGAATCCGAATCACATGCGCAATAAGCAATTGGTGGAAAAAATAAGAGAAATGAGAAGAACTTTACGTAAAGCAAAATCTCGCCCCTCAAAACTAACAGCTGAGGCAGCATTGTTCGCAAAAAAGTCTTACAGAAACTGGCTGAAATCCCATCGTGCCATACTATATCAAGAGGACTCGGAGAACATGCTAAGGACTCTAAGCGGGAAACAACCCAAAGCTTTCTGGGCCCTGATTGACCCGAAAGGAAACAATTCCAAGGACGCCTTAGCCAATTCAATTGGAGAGGCGCAATGGATCTCTTTCTTCTCGAATATGTTTGCCTCACCTAAGAGCATTACTTACGAAATTCCATGGGCCCAAAAAGACTGATGGGACATAGAATGTGACGAAACGGAAATCTGTGGGAAAATCCGGAAACTGAACAACTCCCGGGCACCCGGACCGGATGGAATCTCCAATGCCGACCTCAAAAACAACACAGAATCATGGGGAGCCCTTATAGCCCGAATATTCCGACAATGCGCCGACACCCGCTCTATCCCGAAATCTTGGAAAACAGCAAACGTGTTCCCAATTTTCAAGAAAGGCGACAAAGGGAATCCATCAAACTATCGACCAATCGCCTTACTGGACACCATTGGCAAACTGTTTGGCGCCTTCCTTCTGGACAAATTCAAGACATGGGCAGTCACCTCTGAAGCTCACAACGATTTCCAAACAGGCTTTGTAAAAAACATTGGAACAATGGCCAACATAATGCTATTAAGTATACTCAAAGTTAAAGTTCTTGAGGGACGTCCAAAGATCCATCTGGCTTTCATAGATCTCTCTCACGCTTTTGACACAGTCAACAGAGACCGACTCTGGAGGAAACTGAGGACATGGAACTGTCCTCCATCAATCCTGAACCCAATCATCGAGCTGTACTCAGGAACCTCCATGAGGGTCAGACTTAATGGAATAGGCCAACTCTCAGAGGAGATTAACACCCATAGAGGCGTAAAGCAAGGGTGCTCACTGGCCCCCGCACTGTATAATGCATTTACTGGTGATTACCAAAACTGGGACCCCACAGCCAGAACATTTCCACCGAACATTGGAGACGAGAACGTTGGCAGACTAATCTATGCTGACGACATTCTATTACTGGACCAAACTGCCATAGGTCTACAACGCAAATTCAACTCACTCTCAGAATACCTCCAAGCCAATGACCTGATTCTAAACTCAACAAAAACAAAAATAATGACATTGGAAAAAACAACAACACGAAAAGAAAAATCGAAATGGTCTCTGGCAGGAGAGAGACTGGAAAAAATAAAATCATTTAGATACCTGGGAGTCACGATCAATTCAAACCGTTTTGAAATCCCCATGCAGGAATCCATGATCGCAAAAACAAAAATCATGATGACACAAGCACGACTCATGGACAAAATATTTGGAAAATTCTCCTTGAAACCAGTTCTTAATTTCTACACAGCAAAAGCAGTGCCCGCTATTTCCTATGGGGCAGAGGCGATGCCTATGATACCCGAGAGAATCTGGATAAAACTGGAAGGCCTATTCTGGAGGAAACTTCTGATGCTCCCACAATCAACGCCAATGGCGTCGATTCGCAGAGAAATCAATGTCCTTTCTCTAAAGGGAAGAGTCAATTTAAACACTCTGATGCTACATCGGAAAATCAGATTATCCTCTGAGAAGATCTTTAAGCTATTAAACAAAGAGCTAAACAAAGGCTCAAACGTCATCCTTTCCACTTGGGAGCAAAGAAACACGGAAACACTTGCCGAAATAGGAAGCTCATGGGAAGAATTGGAATGTAATCCAAACAAAACTGCCAAAAAATTCAAGGAAATGGACTGGATCAAAACACTAGAAGACGCCGCGAAATACAAATCGGCCTTGGACCTACCGGTGAACCATCAAAAACAAAACGAGCCTATGAGCTACTTGCTAAAAGGTCCTAGCAAGCAAATTAGAAACACTTACCTAAGGGCCAGGCTGAACCTTCTACACACCAAAGAAATTCTATTCATCAGAGGCTCTGCCTCCAACAACCTTTGCAGATTCTGTAACAAAACAGACACAGTGGGAACCCTGAGGCATCTTTTGCTGTCATGTCCTGAACTGGCCTCAAAAAGAATGACCCATATGGGACACTTATTCAAAAACAGATGGTGTATGGAAGAAGATTACTGGTGGAACATTCTGATGTCGGGTGAAAACACCAAAACAGTAATTGCGGTCGGATAGTTCTTTCAGAACATAAACTTGACGAGAGAAGAAACAACCTGACAACAACCTGAAAAGCAAACCACAGCAATGGAAACAAAGGATCAAATGAAGAAACATTCGTTTAGGATAAAATGAAGAAACATTTTGTAAAAACTGTGATAAACAGTTCAATCAAAAAAAAAAAAAAACAAATAAATAAAACAGAAAGAAGTTAGAGCCTTGATAGGAATGGCTTCTTACTGTAGGCAGTGTATCCCTAACTTTTCGTTAAGGATTAAGCCGATGTTGGCTCTGACGAAGAACGGCATTTCTTCACCATTGCCGTGGAACATGGAGCACCAGCGTGCATTTGATTTGCTCATGACTGCATTGTGTTCGGCACCAGTTTTGGGCACACCAAATTATGAAAGGGCCTTTGTGTTGTTTGTGCATGAATGTGATGGATGTGCTTTGGCTGTATTAACGCAGGAACATGGAGGGAAGAATAGGCCATGCGGTTACTTTTCTTCCGCCCTTGATCCTGTAGCATGCGCTTTGCCAAGATGTTTGCGAGCTGTCGCTGCTGCTGCTGCGGCTGTAAAACAGAGTGAGGGAATGGTCCTAGGCCATGCTTTAACCCTGATGGCACCTCACTCTGTAGATGTTCTACTGAACAGAACTCAAACGCAACACCTCACTTCCGCACAGTTGACGAGATATGAATTTATCAAAGGGTAGAATTGATCTAAAAGATACACCTTTGAACAGTCCACAAGGGGAGCTGTTTTGCGATGGCTCCTGCTTCAAACTTCCGGATGGTACATCCACAGCTGCTTATGCAATCACTAAATTGAGCACGATTGTGGTAACCAAGAGAATCATGCATAACTCCATGCAGGCCGCAGAGATTATAGCATTGACCCGAGCTTGCAAACTTTTCGTAGGGCTTATCGTGAATATATACACTGACAGTCAGTATGCCTTTGGGGTGGTTCACAACGTTGGGAGACTTTGGTCAGAAAGAGGGTTCTTAACTTCACATGGTACAAAGATCCAGCATGGCTCCTTGATGGTACGGCTACTCTCAGCGCTTGCACTCCCTACTCAGCTGGCTATTGGAAAATGCGCAGTGCATCAAAAGATTGTAGCTGATATAGGAAAAGGGAATGCTTTTGCTGATCAGATAGCTAAACAGACTGCCACTGATCTCTCTTCAGACATGTATACTTCAAGGGAGACCACAAATGCCTGTACAATGGATGTGGGTGTTGATTCTGTAAGGGACATCCAAGCTGATGCCACATTAGAAGAGTCTAAGAAATGGGCTGAGGGCTTGGGGAAACTTGACGATGATGGGTGTTGGGTTGACAGAGTTGAAGGGAAATGGCTACTTCCCGACGCGTACATTATGATTACGGTTGTTATGGCCCATGGTCCCACACATATATGTGCACGAAAAATCACAAAAATGTTGGAAAAAGTATGGGTAAACGACAAAATCTCTAAGGTAGCTGAACGCTTTGTTCAAAACTGCATGATCTGTTTACAGCATAATGTGGGAAAGGGGACGTCAACTCCTAGGGGAAGTTTTGGTCCACCTTCTGTCCCCTTCGAGGTTATACACTTGATTTTATTGAAATGGAACGATGTAACAACCTGAAGTACGTGTTAGTTGTCATCTGTGCTTTCAGCAAATGGGTGGAGGCTTTTCCTGTTAAAGACGCTACAGCCATGACTACTGCAAAGACTATGTTAAAAGAATACTTCCCAAGGTTCGGGCTACCAAAAGTCCTCTGGTCGGACAATGGTCCACATTTTATCGCTGCTGTAATTCTGCAGATATGCGCGGGACTACAGATCGATAAACGGTTCCATTCGGCCAGACACGCTCAGAGTGCTGGACTAGTGGATAGACACAATGGCATCATCAAAAACAAGCTTGCTAAGACGTGTGCCGGCACCAAACTAAAATGGCCGGACGCCTTACCGATCGTGTTGTTATCGATGCGTACAACCCCTCAAACTAAGACTGGGCTCTCTCCCTTTGAGGTGGTAATGGGGAGACCTGCTAATATCTGGAACATTCCAAAATGTTGTTCCTTGAGAAATGTTGAAAATGTACTTCTTTCAGATTACTGTAGCCAGTTGACTAAAAACTTGTATTTGATTCATCACCAGGTGCGAGAGGCTTTACCTGTAGGATACGAGGGCCCAGTCACAGCATATGACCTGGGGAGTGGGTTCTTGTAAAGGCCTTCGAGCGATCGTCTTGTCTTGCACCTCGTTGGCGGGGCCCCTTCCAAGTCCTACTGGTCACACAGATGGCGGTGCGAGTGGCAGGCAGGAAAAATTGGATCCACGCGACACGCACCAAGAAAATTCCACACCCAGTGCCATACGATACAGAAGAAACAGAACCCGTCATCAGTACTGCAACCAAAGATCCCAAAGCAGTAACTGGCATTGAAAGTGTGTCGGGGATTCTCCCTGATCCTGTACAGCTATTCCACCCCCACTCTCTTCAACCATTTTGTTTCCAGAGGCGATCCCCAATTGTGCCTCTTACTTTACTTCCGTGCACTCGCCGCTTCCAGTGGGAAGTGACAACACGTTGTTCACGGATCAATCAGTACCAGGGATCAAAAGGTACGATCTGCGTCCAAGGAAATAGACTTACGGCACGGTTCGGCTGTGCGCTTGGAAAAGAAGAAAGTCATCAAGGGCTTGCTTTTTGGCCCGATTAATTGTTTGAAAAAGGGATTCTGTTGGCTAGGGTTTGTGGAAGGACTAAGAAGACGCTCGGCATGGAGGTCGCCAGCTAAAACATTGGTGTTTTTCGTTTGAAGACTACAATGCCTGCAACCGCTCCCGCTCTTATGGAAAAGGGAAAAGACTGTGTGACCAGTTACGGAAATGAACATGTAGTTGTGTGGTCCCCGAAAACGTACTGCTGTTTTGTGATAAGGTTTTGTTTCCAGAGGCGATCCCCAATTGTGCCTCTTACTTTACTTCCGTTCACTCGCCGCTTCCAGTGGGAAGTGACAACACGTTGTTCACGGATCAATCAGTACCAGGAATCAAAAGGTACGATCTGCATCCAAGGAAATAGACTTACGGCACGGTTCGGCTGTGCGCTTGGAAAAGAAGAAAGTCATCAAGGGCTCGCTTTTTGGCCCGATTAATTGTTTGAAAAAGGGATTCTGTTGGCTAGGGTTTGTGGAAGGACTAAGAAGACGCTCGGCCTGGAGGTCGCCAGCTAAAACATTGGTGTTTTTCGTTTGAAGACTACAATGCCTGTGACCGCTCCCGCTCTTATGGAAAAGGGAAAAGACTGTGTGACCAGTTACGGAAATGAACATGTAGTTGTGTGGTACCCGAAAACGTACTGCTGTTTTGTGATAAAGTTAATTGGTTTTATAATAGTCATTGTTTTAGGCCTCTTGTACCTAGAAGAAGTACATCCGCTTGAGAATTTGTTGCCGACTGAAAATGTACCTACTGTTTCTACCCCTTTCGTGCATCTGCACACTCTATCTCCTAGAGACTCTCAGCACAGACAGAGATATTATAACAACACGTTATTACTTATTATGAATGCTACACATGCCATCTTTAATAAGTCCAACTGTTGGGTCTGTTCACATTTAACGCAGCATGGGGATAAGTGGCTAGGTTGGTATATTCATCCTTTACCTTTGACAACTGCATGCTATGCTTCTCTTAGAGCACTATTCTTTGGTCGCTGGAACTATAGCATCTCAGGGAACTTTGATGGGACTCATTTGAATCAGTTTGAAAAACGTGTTCTGACTCCCCTGGGATGCTCGCTCTTTGCAAATAGGAGAAAGCTTAATGTTGCCTCTATTAGGCCTTCCGATAGACTGGCTCGCCCATTTCAATCTTTGATTTCTTTTAAAATGGCTCCTATAGGCAATAAGGATGCCACGCCTCCTTCTTACACTGTTAACCATAGCCCCGATTCAGTTTCTTTCTGCATACAGAGGAATGGTACTCAGTCAATGGGTGATTTTAAAGGTTGCGCCAATGTTGCGAATTTGACTGGGGAAGACAGACCTTTGTATGTAGGCGGACCTGTCTACTTTGTGCGCAGTAATGTAGCATTTCTATGGTTACCCAGGGATTGGCAGGGAACTTGTTATTTAGGGATCCTGTTAACTGGGGTATTCATAACCAGTACTGTAGAGGTTTCAAGAGCTCGTCCACGGTGGGACGAGAATGGGGACACTCCAGCACAAGTTCCGGGAGACGTTGCAAAATCCTTTGTGCCATTTTGGGGACAAATAATGAACTCAGAAGATATCAGGAGACTAGCGAGAGTACTGGAGAGAACCACCAACCGGACCACTGACATACTCTATAATATGACTCTAGAACAGAAAGCAATAAGGTTAGTAGCACTTCAGAACCGGATGGCATTAGATGGCATCCTGGCTGAACGTGGAGGTGTATGTAAATTAGTGGGGTCCGCTTGCTGTGTTTTCATGCCAGATTCCTCCCCAACTATCTTCAAGGCAATACAGAATCTGCATGTCCTAAGTTCAGAAGTGCATGTTCCAGAGGGAAACTGGGATCTTAGCGCTTGGTTCTGGGACTTCTTGCGATCTTGGGTCTTGCTGATCTCGGCCTTGCTGATCATTTTGGGAATTCTGTTGTTTCTTTGTTGCTGTATACAATGTCTTCCTCGTATATGTTCGATGCTAGGAGGATGTTGCGCACAGGCGATGGGTACATTAGGACACAAGGTATACGGCCCAGCCAAGAACTCCAATGAATATGTGCTGAAAGAAATTCTGGTAACCAATCTAATGGCAATAGATATCTCTGATGGTGATTCAGAGTGTAAGAACATTGAGACGTGGAGTTGTTCATATAATGATTAGAAGTAGTTTAGCGCTTGGCATAGGCCAAAAGGAGGGTTTGTCGAACGGGAAATCATACTATACCCTGTAGATCGTATGTATATATATTGGCCTAGGCCAAGTAGCTCTGTGAGGAAATCTGCGTTGCAAGGTCCTGACCTTAGATCTGTGTTAGCCGCCATTTTAGGTTCATCCGCCATTTTAGATTCTCACTCTAAAGTCACCCTGTGTTCTAAGATGTTGGACAGTGCCGTTTTGAATGTAACATGGCTGTCTTGACCTCTGTGTACAAGTTAATGTGTAAACTGCCTTCAGGCCAAATGTTAGGGTCATGTATTGAGACCTTGTCCTTCGTTGACCTGTGTATAGAGGATTACCTGTGCCAACGATACTAATCCATGAACATATATTGTGCACAATACTGTTTGAGCATCTTATGTAAACACTTGTTTTACTATATAATATAAAGATATGTGCAAAGGCTCAACGTGAAATCCAAAGACACACTGTTGCTATTGTAACTTGTTAGCGAATGTATTAAGGATGACCCCTAAATGTATGGATGCATAAATTAGGAACGAACTCGGCACGCACCCTAGATCCGAGATTCATTAACCTACAAGTGGGCTGAGCATCAGATTATACACGGTATAAAAGGTACGACTATTTTACTATACAGTCCACTGTATAGTAAGTACACTGAACACACCGAAAAGGGCTGGTTTTCGCTGTGTTGTACTGAGGGCCTGCCAGCTATCTGTTGCTTTGTCCTTTGAAGCTGTTCAGTAGTAGAATAAAGATCTGTGTATCTTTTGAACCCGCGTTTGGTGTATTTCCTTTTGGGGTACTCAGCCTCGATATCTTCGTTTTGCTTTCACACGCCCAATTTACGATGACCCCCTTAGGGGTTTGCAGGCTTTTGGAATGCACACCTTTGAATTAACATTGCCCTTTAAGATGGCAATTTTGGGAAATCTGACTCAAATCCAATGGAATTTCTTGGGGGATTTTCTCATTAGCAAGTTTGAAATAGTCATTCTCGTGGACCTTAAGACTTCATTGCACCTTCGAGGAATGATGGAGCAAGGCTTCAATGGACCAACCCTAATGAACTGTATAGATGTCACCTGGGCATTTTCCTCATCAATATTCTGGCCTTTCATCTGCGTTGAGGAGCCCACCCACAGCAGTAGCAATATCCTTCAGGGTAGGACCTCCGTTGCCAAAGTATTCAACCATGCGGAGAAGTCTGATATAGCGATGCCATTATAAGTGCTGCTTTACCATCCGTTCCTGGGGCCCTATTTCAATTATTTTCAGGAGCTATGCAGAAAGCCTTTGGGAACACCAAGATCCTCATCACATGCTTGTCCAACAAGAATACAGGTGACATGGCTAGTTGTATCTCGAGCAGCCAAGAAACCTGATCTGTATGTGATTGGCAGCCTCAACCAGTGCTCATGCAGGTAACTACACAATGGAAACCCTAAAGTGTCTAAGTTCTACTTTCAAGCCCAAAACATGTCACCTGCTGGATCAACCACACAACACTAAATCTCAGGATTTAGTATACTCGGAAGTGCTGTCCTGCCATAGCTGCACTGCCTGGGATATATAGAGCGAGACCACAGAATGTTCCCATTAACATGGTTAAAAAGAAGACATGGGGCCTCATTCCGAGGTTGGAGGTAGTCATGGTGCTATTAGCGCCATGACTACCTCAAATACCGGTACCGAGTACGCCCTCGTTCAATGGGGATTTACCGGTCTATTCCGACATTTGCGGGACCGGTAGGTCCCCATTGAAAAATCCATTCCCCATTCCCATTTCAGCCCCCATAGGGCTCAATGGGAAGGGGGAAGGCGCTAATAACTGTACCGCAAATTGCGGTACCGTTATTAGCTCTGAAGTCCCTTAACGGGCCCCGTCCACAACACCTGGTAAAACCAGGCGTTAAGGAAGGGACCCGCTAAGGGACCTCGGAATAGGGTGCAAAGGGATTACCGGCACCAATGTCCTTAACGGTGCCCGGTATCCCTTTGCGCCCACCTCGTAATGAGGCCCATGAAGTTGTATATGTCCTTTAAAGAAGCTGTAGTGTAGTTGATCCCAGGCTGATGCTGCCAGGAATCCTATGCAGAGGTGAACAAGAGACCTTCCTTACCACCTTGTGGGCTGAAGGTAGTAAACAACAAACATCTGACTGGCCTCAATGTCACAGTCCATTGTGCACTGCAGTACGGGGGATGTCCATCCATTAGCCACGTGTGACCTTCCAGCGCCTCCTCCAGGTGAAGGAAGATCTGTGCAAGCTCCAGCATCCCATATGTTTGCCACATGCATTCTTATCTTATCACAGTATCTCCTAGCAGGAGTGCACAGGCGCTCCCCCTTTTTCTGAAGGTAAACCTGGCCAGTGCCTAAAAGGTCATTCTAGCTTTATGGGACGCTGCATGCATGCACATGACTCATCACGCGTGCAAGTTTAAAGTCCTAAGAAATTGTAGACATATACCACTGCAAGGTTTCCTACTTAGAAGGAGGAGTTTGAATGTTTTAAGAAAATCTCAATGTTGTTGAAATTGTGTGTGCATGTTAAGACACTCCGCAGCACTCATTGGAGGTTTTCTATGAAATATGTTCCTATCTTATATTCATTCAGTCCCAGTCCCCTTACAAAACAATATACCTATCCTGCTTCTGATGTAAATCAGTGCGGTAGCTCTGTGAGTAAAGGTCTTGTCGCTGAGGTGAATGCCGGGCGGGACCCTTCATTCTCTTTGTCTGTTGTGAAAAGTACTGTAGTGATCATACTCACTTTATGGGCCTCATTACAACTCAGGCGGTAAGGGGTTTACGGCGCCGTAAACAGCGCCGACCCTTACCGCCTGAGTACGAGGTCCCTTAGCGCCATGGAGATCTTAACGGCTGCTTTTTGCAGCCGTTAAGATCCATGGCGCTAAGGGACCATGGAGTTAATTACGCCACCGTAATTTACGGTGGCGTAATTAACGCCTTCCCCACTCCCATTATGCCCTATGGGGCAAAAATGGGAAGGGTAAATGGGGATTGGGGACTTACCGCCCCGCCAAACTCGGAATGGGGCGGTAAGTCCTCCAACCACCATGGCGTAAACGTAGTTTACGCCATGGTGGTAAAGTCACGGCCCAGGCGGTAACTTACCGCCTGGGTCGTAATGAGGCCCTATGTGTTAATCGACTCTGGTGAATCGTCATGCGTATGGTGTTTAGTATTGGGTGAAATTGCTAGATTCTGCTCTGCCAGCCGTGGAAACAAAATCTCTCATATTCTTATCTGCTTTGCCCGTCTCTGCTGTTCCGCTACACCCATGGATTGGCCTGAAATGTTCGCACTCATTCGGGAGGTCGTGCAATGTGAAATATTCGCTGTTGCGCTCCACTTCCATTATCACCTTCCATCGAACCCCGACGAAACGCGCCAAAAAAAACACAAAGCCTGGGCGCGCACTACATTTTATGTACCTTGCATATTTTGCACGATTCTCTTTCGTGCCCATGCACGCATTGGTCTATTTCGGTTTCGGACATGAGGGACACACATTTTATGATCGTGCGCAAGCGCTTAGCAATGCATTTCGGCACCTTGAGACCAAAACAGTTAATTATGTGTCAGGGGAGGGGGGGGGGGGGTCAGAATGGTTTCTGCAGGTGAAATCTGACAACGGCTCGTGAAACATACCTTTGTATCGGTTCTACTGTTTGTGTGGGCGAACTCAGGCGATAGTGTGCAAACCTCACGAGAACATGTGCGAAACAGTGACAGTTAAATTATTCCGAATGGCGTGAAAAATTTTAGTGGTGTCAGAACCGTAAGGAGATTTCGCGGAACAAACGGAAGTGGAAACTAGTCAATTTCACAAGTTTCGCTTCGCGAGAGGAATTTTTGTCCAGCACTATTGGTAGTAACGTTAAAAACATCTTATCATAAATACCTCCTATTTTCAAAATATCACCAAATGTTTTGTTGGGATGGCATGATATATTTATGACGTTTGTTAAATATCAACTACCTCATGAGTTAACCGGCCCACATTTTCCCCTTTCAGTATTTTCAAATGTAGATCCAATGTGATTCGTAGCTCATAAGTGGGTGGTAATCAATAAATAGGATGCATTCTAAATACCACATGTTTCCATTGTCACAATACTCATAATGAGACCATGGGCCTCATTCCGAGATTGGAGGCAGCCATGGTGCTATTAGCACCATGGCTGCCTCCAATACCGGGTCCGGTCTGGTTGAATGGGGATTTACCGGGACATTCCGACCTGTGCAGACCCGGCAAGTCCCCATTCAACCAACCATTCCCCATTCCCATTTGAGACCCCATAGGGCTCAATGGGAATGGGGAAGGCGCTAATAACGGGCCCGCGAATAGCAGGCCCGTTATTAGCGCCCTGGTCCCTTAGCGGGACCCGTAAAGGACGTGTGGTCAGACCCCGCTAAGGGACCTTGGAATTGGGCGATAAGTGTTTACCAGCACCGGTCTCCTTACCGGTGCCCGGTATCCCTTACCGCTCAAGTCGGAATGAGGCCCAATGTTGCGTATGGAAACGCTTATATCCAATGGAAACACAGTTTACTCAGATAATTGGGTGATGCACCATTGCAGCTTATTCAAGCCTACCGTTTACAGGCATCTGTGGCTGCAGAACCAAGGGCAGGAAGTTGCAATGAATTGTGGACTTCATTTGGTTCACAGGTGCTGATTCCAGGCTAGGTGATTGCTGGGCTCATCGTTCTTGCTTACTAATCCACATCAACCTGTAACATTTCATGGAAAGAAAAACAGGCATAAACACTGTTAAGTCGGTGGGATTTCATCTTCACAGTCGCATTTCTTACTTTTCCCGAAATTGTGGGAGCCACTGTACTGAGAACGTCAAGTCTAAATAGCCTGCAAACTCATTCCAACGCTCTACATCTTTCACAGGGAAATTTCCATTTGCATTTCAGCCTGCTTTCCTCCCACACAGACAGTCCACTATCAAAATGTTGGGCAATTGTTAAACGTGGCTGTAAACCCTCCTGAGTGGGAACCATCCCAAAACATTTATTTTGAGGACTCCACACTCGCCTTTCCAGCTTTTCTGCTCCGCGTTTTATCGTGAAGAGTCCCCTGCAGACTAGCTGCAGCATCACTCTGATACCGAAGGTCTGGTGCCACGACAAAATCAGTTGTGGCTGTTGGTAGCAGGGGATGGGGCGTTCATTTTTGGACTGTGTGAGAAAAGGGCTGAGCTTTTGGGGTAGAGACGGTAGTCATTTCCGGGTGAAATGATCAGGGGTCCTCTGACAAACGCCTTGTCCTGCCTCAATGGGCCATGCTGTCGATGGGCAAACATCCCAGCTGGCCCTGAGCATAGCACCTGAGCATGTTAGAGAGCGGTTTGGGGCATCTCTCAGCCTTCGAAGCAACATAATAAGGAAGTTGAAACGGGTGACTGTAGTCCTCAAATTTCAAGCATCCCTTCAACTGAGCCTTAAATTCTTGCCTCCTGCCACCTTAGTAGGTAATGATGATCTCTGAGTTGCCACACCGGCCCTTTCCCTCATTTTCCAACTCGCAGATGGTTCTATTTTGTTACTCATAGGGGTATAATGTATGTATTTGAGACAGAGACTGAGAAAGAGAGAGAGGGAGACAGTGAGAGAGAGGGGGACAGAGGTGGCATTGGGAGCTAGAGAAATGGGACTTGTCTGCAAAGAGCCAGGGGTAGGAGTGCAGGGTTACAGGTTGTTTTGCCTTGAAAGGCCTACTCCTACTCTCCCCTGACTAACCGACTCCTCCTCTAAGATCTCCTACAACCTTACACTATGCACGGAAACCCCAGACAGAAGGCCACCACAGGCCTAGCCATTAGCACATCACTACTAGCCAAAACAGGAACAAGCTCTCCTCTTTAGCACTGTTACACTCTCCCACATCAGCGGCTAACCAGACCCAAAGAGCCTTAGCCAATCAGATCTTGGACTCTTCCATAGGAATAACATACTCCCATGTTTCTTTGCCAAACCCATAGCATGCAGTTTGCCACTCAGGAACCAGGTACTTCTGACCTCCACCCATCAACAACACACATTTTGCATCTGCCTTTCCCAATGTCGCACTAATGCACCCCCTCTCCTTTTTTCCTCGCAGAGTAAAGCGCAGCGAGATCACCAATAGTGGCAGATAAAAACTATACAAGACCATTTATATTACATTACATAATACCCATACAAAGCAACAGCTTTTGCCTTTGCTAGTATTTGTTTTTAACAGGACTTAAGTGCAAGGAACAGGTGCAAGAGCATAGATCTACCTTTTGTGCTGCAAACCATGCAGTACAGCTGAATCACGCGAAATATTTGGTCCAGCTGTCACCTCTATTGTCTGGCCTATCACAGGTTGGGGTTGGCGTTGGGATCGCTTCACTAACATAATTCCCAGCCAAATGTTAAAGAGGGGGCAGGAAAAAGGATGCTACTGAGTGCTGGGCATCTCCCCTCTTGGATCTAGTTGTTTTTCCAGCTCTGCCCAGGAGAGGAGTCACTCAGCACTAGGTGTCCGCTTAACATGGCCTCTGGGTGCATGTTCATGTCATGCTGGTGACCTGAACAAAGGACAACCAAATGCAGAAGGAACTTTGTTTTTAATATGTGAGTGTGGCTGCCTGTGTGTGAGAGAGAGATAGAGAGAGAGAGAGAGAGAGAGAGAGAGAGAGAGAGAAAGAATGAGAGAAGAGAGAGAGAGAGAGAGATAGAGAGAGAGAGAGAGAGAGAGAAAGAGAGAATATGGGTGATTTTGCATGTGGAGGATGACTAGCATATGGGCGAGGGGCTTGCCAATTCTTGTGAATTGAGTGGCATGGCACAGTATTGCAAATTTGTGAGTGGCACAGAACAATTCAGGGGAAATCCTTGGCATGGCATAAACCAGTGGCAATTGAAAATGGCATGAGCAGCTTTTCAGTCAATAAACATTTCATGGGGCAGTAGTTCTGGGGCTAACAGACACGTCATGACACATTCTGTGAATAATATTAGTAATGTGTGGAAAATCATGGGGCAATTAGAAGAAATATGGGCATTTTGGATGCAATGGATGTGGCTTTGTGAAAGACAGGAGACAATGAGAGATGCCATGGGCAGTACCTGATGGAATACACATGCCATGTGATCATTTTGGAGACAAAGGATGTAGAATGGGTCAATTTTAGGGCAATTTGTAGATTGGGCATGTAGGATGTATTGACCCACTCCGCTATCTTATGCGGCACCACTCTGATAGTTATGGTGCAAGGAACAGCAACAATGGCGGCAAAACTCTTGTGTGCACCAAAAACCTCCAAAACTGTGTGTTTAAACGCACAAAAAATGGATGCACAACCTGCCACCCATGGTGCATATGTGGTGGGATAGAGCATACACTGCAGAAAATGTGCCAGTGGGCTCCATGACCAGAAAACAGAGTGCAGAGAGAGAAGCAGCACTTTGCAAATGAAACGCCAAAATGTGCCTATAAATGACATTTGCTTTGTTGCTAAAAACACCAAAATGCCTATACACAACACTTCTCAACATTCAAAATCTTGCTTGGCGCTAACATTCATGTAATCTAATGAAGCATGGCAAATATACAAAGTCCTAAAGTGTAAAGAGCAAAACATTTCCTCAGACAAACTGGATTGTCTGTAAACTGACAGCTGCTGTCAAAATCTGTGTGCAGTATACTGGGCTACCAGTGAATGACAGCAGTCAGATGAGCTCCTGATGAAACTTAAAAGTATTTAAATTTAAAGTCTGCCGGATTAGCAAACATAAAAGGATTGTTGTTAAAAGAATACAGATCTCAGTTGTTTTTGATCCTACAGGTTTAAAGCTAAGAAAGTAATGTATGTATGTTATGTGATGCAACAAGTTTGGTTTTTGCTGGATTTTAAGAAATTAAGAATAAATTAGCCTGGCTGAGCTGCAAGAAGTGGAAAAACAGGTTTCTCCCAAGGGGAGGGAAATCCTCTCAGCAGAAACTCACTGGTAGATGATAATCGATGGTTAGGACAGACTTTTGTCTACAAAAAAAGAATGAACAATGCAGATCCTCCAGCCCAGGAAACAGATGTGTGAAAGGTTCGTAAAGTGCTCCTGGAAGGAATTCCCCAAAGGAGGGGGCTACTCCTGGACTCTAGGGAGAGACAAAGGGGCGGACCATTTGCTGTTAAGAATGTACGATGAACAATTTTTAGAGACTCATAACTTGTTATTCAAAGTGGTGAAAAATATAAAAAGGACAGAGTTGTTAGTCTAATTTTTGGCTGCACGTTTTAAGAGGCGTTAGAACTGTGTAACATATTCTGGACAGGAATGGCAATGTATGTGGTTTTATGTGAACTGTGTTAATGCTAGAATTGTGAAACTTTACACACACATCCCTATGTTAAACGCACACATTTGTGGAAATTTGCAGACAATTGGGAAGATGTGTTTGTGACGAAAAGGACAAAATTCTGTAGAAAGGTGAAACAAGATCCCACAGCTGCGGGAATTTGATGAACAGGTGCTACATAAAATATGGAATCTTTGTGTGTGATTTGTGTAGAGGTGACCGATGTAGAAATATGTATTTAGGATAAAATCCGATTTTGACACTAGTGGCTGAGGGGAAGTTTCTAAGGACTGTAAAGCTAAACCATAAATGTGACATCATCTGGCCTTCATCCAATCATTCAGATGCAAGGTGGAGATGAGGTCCTGATCCAATCCCAGCTCACAGGGGCAGCTTAGTTAAGCCAGCCCATACACCCATTTTGTGATGTCATTTAAAAGGATAAATAGAGACAGCTGACAACACATAGGGACTCACTGATTCACTCACTTTCCTGATTCCGGCAAAGCACTTTGCTCCAGCATTCAACATCCAGCTTTAACATCCTTTCAAATCCATATGCCAAGACTATTGACAAGCAGTAGAGAACTATTGATTTCAGCAAGGCCTAAATCCTCAAACTTATTCTCGCAACCCAGTGGAGCGCTGTGGTGTGGGAAGGCCTTCTGAACCAGTATTCTGAAACTATCTGGCTTGCTGCCACAAGGATTGCCTGGTGAACTCACTATCCAGCTGATTTGAAACACCCAGAAACAAGGAGGGCAGATCCTGTGCAAATCCGGTGACCGGTCTAGCTGATAAAGTCCAGAGCCTGATGTGCTGTCCTTTCCTTGATAGACTCGATCCAATGCCTAGAACTGATGGTCCAATTTAATTACAAAGGACTGTAAGTATTAATAGGAAGAACAGTGACCCATAATATATCTGCATTGTATGATCTCAATCTCAAACCCATCCCCTCTTTAACTCAGAACCATATTATTGCTAAAACTAACCTTGCGCTGACTTTTCTCTCATCTGTGTTACTAAACCCTAAATTCTCATTGATTTGATTAAGAAAAGTAATTCCCAAACCAAACGGAAACTAGAGTATCACGCATGAATGGTTATGAGTGGCCCAGAATAACTGATTCCTGTGTGGCATTCTCCTTTTTGTAGTCCTTAACATAGTATAAGAAAGCCTATCTGTCATTTTTAACCCGAATTTCTGTTTTCCATTCTCGCGCCTACTTTGCAAAAACGACTCTTACTAAAACCTCTATAACTCCCTCAGTTTTTATGATAGAAGCGAATACTTGTACATAACATCCTTAGCTATCCATAGAACTCAAAACCAGTGTGATTGGCCCGATATAGCGAAAATCACACAAGGAAAAGATTGCCGCGATTTGACATTCTGAAAGATTTTACACATGTGAATTAGCTTTAAATTATTTCCTACTTTGACTTTGAGATTCCAAATGTTTTGTTTGACTAAATCATTGCTTGTGATTGTGTGTATCTGTTCAAAGTGGCTCCCATAGAAATGTATCATAATTTAAGCATTTTTGACCACATTTGGTGTTTTTGCTCAGACAATTTCAAAGCCAATTTCAAAGCCATCTGACAGTTGAAAAGTCAACTCCGTTCTTCTCTTGCGTTTAAAAGGGAGAAGGTGGGAGTGATATTCTGTTTGATTTGTATTATTCCTGAATACCTGCTCTCTCCTCAAATCTATTTAAATTGCCTATTGGTGGGTTGAGGGGTGTTGCAGGGGGAACCTCTAACCATAGTGCTATCTGTTCCAAACCAAAACAAACATATTATTTTCTGTGCTGCATTTGTATTTAGTGTTCTGTCACCCCATTGGTGATTGTTGTTAATTATTAAAATTTATTGGGCCTCATTACAACTCAGGCGTTAAGGGTTAACGCCGTCGTTAACCCTTAACGCCTGATTCCGATTTTAACGGCTGCTTTTAGCAGCCGTTAAAATCCATGGTGCTAAACCGACTTGGTGCTAATTACGCCACCGTAATTTACGGTGGCGTAATTAGCGCCTTCCCCACTCCCATTATGCCCTATGGGGCAAAAATGGGAATGGGGAAGGGTAAAATGGGAAATGGGGATTTACCGCCCCACTCACCTTGGAATGGGGCGGTAAATCCGCCATCCACCATGGTGTAAATGTAGTTTACACCATGGTGGTAAAGTTGGCGTACTTACCGCCTGGGTCGTAATGACCCCCATTGTGACTTAAATTCTCAATACATAAATACATATTTACCTTTGAAAACTAGCCTGATTCCTGGTTCAGTGTGACCGTGGGGAGAGGGGTCTCAGGATAAGGGTGTGATATGAGTGGTTTTTCGTTCAGAATATTGAATTTATAGATAAAATAAATAAGGGTTTCATTTGTGCACTACATGCTGGGCGTGACTTGGTGTGTGCTAGATTGAAATCACTTACAGGCAAACCAGAGGGTAATGAAAAGCAACAATTCAGGGGATGTGGGTGTAGCATGAAGCAGTTGGGGAGCAATGTGAGGACCCTGGCAGGGCCAGGGGGTGATGGGGGTAATGGGGGTAATGGGATGAGATACAGGAAGTGCCTGTGGGAAACATGTCTAGAAGACTTTCCTGGGTTGCCAGATGTTTTATGAGCCAGCTCTGGTGGCAACTGATGTGGCATGGTACATTTCTGATGTGATGGTAAGTGTTATGGGGAAAATAAGATAGTAATGTTAAGCAACAGTGACAGTCTTGGGCAATGGCCATCGTTTGTGGCAGTTCCGGAATTATAATGGCGGAAATCAATGAAGCAGCAGTTGTGCTGCGGTCAATGGACATGTCACGGGGACGTAATGTGTAAATGCAATCATGATCTTAACATTTTACTCAAAAAGGGCAATGTTGGCATGGCAATGCTGTAGCTAGCATCACTTCTACATCACATCCACACCTCATCTACATTGCCACAGAAAAAGGTGATGCCACATTAAACCATACCATGCTAGGGCTGCAGCACAATGTGCTGTATTGGGTCAACACTTGCATATTATTTTTAAAGTGGCATCAATATTCTCTTTGAGCAAGGTAGATGTCAGTCTGAACATGTTTTCTTTCCTGCAGCAATTCAAGAAAGGCTTTGTTGAAAAGTGCCTCCCCACCAGCATGTGATTTTGTGTATAAGGATAAGATATTGGCTTGGCATTTGGGTGGCTTTGCTCAAAATAGAATCATACTTTTCTGACATCAATGTAGACATAAGCACAGATTCCTAAACAACACCACACATATGTATCCTGGGATTAAGCCCATCTATATAGGATGAACACTGCTAAAACTAAGAGACAGATATAACTGCTTGGGGGAAACTTTTTTCACCGTGATACATGGAACCATCACAGACATGCGATTGAGATGTTTCACATTTTGATGATGACATTAGAAGGTGGCGATTCGCTGATTTAAATATTATGTTGGGAGCATCAAAACTTCAATTGAAAACCACAAGAAGTAGGCCTTGGCTGACAGACTTTGCTAATAAACTGTGCATAAGAATGTTTTTTGTTACTAACAATCGTGATCACATGTGTTACATTACAATAAACTGGAGCTTATATTGAATACTTTTAGGGACAGTGCGATAGTGCGGGTACCACTTGTAACTAATTTACTATTAACTGGGCAGTGATAGGCATACCCAGCAATCTGACCATAGTACTGCCGCAGGTCCCCCACATTCATATCTGATACGTGCAAAGCGCACACCAATAGGACTTTAAGCCTATTCTCTTTTGTGACTATAAGCACAGATGCCACTAATGTGGTTTTTTGAGGATGTCATTCAAATCTTCAGATGCACCTACATTGCCACTCGGATACTGTAGTGGCAGTTTTCCCACCATAAAACACATAATTATGCTGCTGCTTTAATGTGTTTTAGCAGGGCAAGCCTGTGATAGCATTGCTTATACTGAAATAAAAACATTTTTAAAAAACTATAGGCTCATGTAGATGCCAGCATGCTAACGTGTTTCCGGGGACAGTACAAGCATGAATCTGTTGAGGATGGCCTCACAATTTCCCTGGGGCTGATGCAGATGCTACCATGATAATGGGGCTCATTATAAGTTTGGCGGTATTTCGGCACTAAATCCGCAGGAATACCGGCAATTGCAATTAACGATACCTCCACTTGGTCAGGCAGTATTAACACTGAAGGTATTAGTTTGATGCTGGAGGTAACTCCTCCACTTTACCGCAAAAAATCACCAATATTACCACCAAGTAAATCCACTTGAGGTAATACCGCCAAACTTACAGGAACAATTGAGGTAAACAACCTCCCCATTTTTCCTTGACCGCCAAACTCATAATGAGCCCCAACGCGCTTTATTCTACAGCAGAAACCCTTACATCCCTTGTTTTCTTTTGTGTCACCTGTTAATTTAATAGCTTAATTGTATTCCAATACTGTATAATATCTAAAAAGTGCATTGAAAGCAGTTCAAATGCCAGGGTATCTTGAAAATCTGGCGGGAGCATTGATGTGTTCGGTCGGACTGGTATATAAACTGGATTCTGCAACAGGGTCAGACTGGGTCATAAAATTCTCTCAGGCACCAATGAAAAAGTGGGCCACAGTTGCAAATGGCAATTCATTCCTTTTTATGACACTGTTTGACAAGTAACCAAGGGGAAGTTTTTGATAAATTGTCAAAACTACTAGCAGCAGAGTGAATGAACTCATCAAAGAGACCCAAATTGGCAAAAGACTGCCCCACTTTGACCCAAAAAAACTGGCCCACACCAGCATTTTGTGTTTTTGAATCTGTCCTGGGCCTATTGCCCTGTAGGCCAATCCGAGCCTGCTCGGCAGCAATGAAAAAGTGGCCCACAGTTACAAATGGAAATTCATTCCTTTTGTGACAGACTGTTTGAGTAGTACCCAAGGTGAAGACTTTTGATAAAATGTGATGCAAATTGTGCATTTTAAAGAATATTTATTCAGCAACACTGGCCCACATGGACCAAAAAAACAACCCCACACTAGCATTTTGTGTCTTTGGTTCGGCGGGCATTGCCCTATTGCTCTATAGGCCAGTCTGAGCATGGGTGCAGTCCCCCCCCTTTCCAGAAGTTTCTGGAATTCACATGTCGCTGGTTTGTTATTATGTCCAGTACCTCTGCCAGACAGAACATGAAGTCTCGGCGCGCGGCCGCCAACGGCACTTCTCAAGAACCTTCGCGCGTGCCTCTCGCAAAACATATGGCAGGTTTAGAGAAATGCTGTTGGGCATTCTTTTTATTTCCAAATAAATCTCCCAGGTTCCGCGCAGCTCAGAGTAATGACTGCTAATAATTTTACAGGTTTTGAAAAAAAAAATCCAATTAGGTGAACTGCAAAGCTATGGCAACCGCCGCCTTCCACAGGCCGGCGTGACAGAGTTGTCATTCGGGTGGCCACTGAAGCATATGCTTAATGACGGATTGAGCTCCCAGGCCAGCCCTCCCTTCCTAGCAACATTCGCAAGGTTAAAACTTGATCACAACCTCGCCGACGACTGCATCGCATACCGCGACAGCAGCTCTTTTGTTTTTTTCATTTTGTGTGAAAAATAGAAAGAGGAGCCCTTTCCTTTGGCTATTACTTGGAACGCTGTCACACGCGCCCTATATTAGCTATTCAGGAATCGGTGTGAGGTGCCCCCATTCTGCCAGAGTGTAGTTCCAACGACCACGTGACCTCGTTTCCTTTTAACAGTGATATTTTACTGGAGGGATTATAGGGGTGGCTGGGTCTTCATTCTCGGATTACGTGTTAAAATACACTGGTGCGATTGACTTTGGAGGGAGGATGGCAGGAGAGTTGGGGGGAAACTGTGGGGGAGTAACGAATGGTCAGGAGTTTCTTTATAGTTGGGGGCTGGCACTGGCTTTGTGTTAGAAAGTCTCCCAATGTGTCAGCAGGATAGTTATAGGTCTTTCATGTGTACACAAAGGAATACTTGAATATTTTTACAACAGGAAATGTGTCATTTTTTATACAGTGCTTCCTGTCGTGTTGCACACACTTCAAGAGCTTTAATAATAGGGGTTGTTATTACCCAATTTAGTAGAACTGAATTTATTGACAGCTAAAGGATGGAATGCTGAGTCAGCCATGCTAGGTTCAAGCCTGGGGCTCTAGGGATGACTGACACAAGCACCCTACTCTCTGTCTAGGCTTACTGCAAGAAAGCAGCAGGGTTCAAACATTTATTAAGTGTGGCAAGCACTCAACTCTCTGTTCTACTTTTATTTATTTATTTATTTATTTATTTATTAACATTTATAAAGTGCGCAGCAGCCCGTAGGCATTGTGGCGCTGTTATAGACATTGGTTGTAGATTGCAAGAAAGAAAACGTAATTACAGAACTGAGCAGTCATCGTTGTACCTTATTGTAGGAAGGTATTATCCAATGGGTGATTATTTATTTATATTTATTTATTTATTTTAATTCTTGTAAACGCGCCTAATCGCCCAAAGGCCTCAAGGCATTGATTGATTCGGCCATGATAATTGATTTTCTTGGTTCCATGTCTTAAAATCTTGGCAAAAATGGCAGAGAATACAAAATATTGCGGCAAAAATGCTGTGGTTTTGCCTCCACAATCATGTAAAGAATGCGGGGGTGGACCCCCGCAACCCCTGGACCCATTATACCATTTAAGGGGAGCAGGGGATACCCCCTCAACCCCTGCTCTCCTTAAATGGTATAATGGGGTACACCTTTACCAGGTCAAACCACAGCATTTTTGCCACGATTTTTTTACCTGCAACATTTTTGCCACAATTGTATTACCTGATACCATTTTCTTGATATCACCTGACCATAGTAATAGATTTTTTTTAACACGCTTAAAACCGAAGAGGTTTCTAAGTGCAGATCCTGGATTCGAACCTGTATTTCGCTGCATCGTCTTGCTTCCAAGACGACGACGTTGCCACTGAGCTATACTACCTCATGTTTTTCCAATTTGTTCCTGGGTTAGCCTGAATGGGATGCATGACAATTCTTTTGTTCCCTTTCCTTCTTCTCACCATTATTATTGCCTTATTGCTATCAAAGACAGTTGTTTAAACTGCTCCTCCTACTTTAACATGCTTTAATGTAGCACACGGTGCAACGAGCCTCGCTTGCTTTTCTCTCCTACATTCAGATGTTGAATGTTAAAAGTGTGCAGCTGTAAATCATGAAAGATCATCAGTTTACGAACAATGGTGATCATATAAAGAATACCCAAC
The DNA here is from genome assembly GCF_040938575.1 of Ambystoma mexicanum. Classification (NCBI taxonomy): domain Eukaryota; kingdom Metazoa; phylum Chordata; class Amphibia; order Caudata; family Ambystomatidae; genus Ambystoma; species Ambystoma mexicanum. The sequence goes on from NC_090928.1 coordinate 286,295,147, forward strand.
CCAGTCCCTATTAATCACCATTGCCAACCTTCTTATGGACTCAAACTCAAAATTCGGGTGGTAGAGCAACAAATGGTTCTCACTTGTAGGTCCACTGCTCTGGAAGAACATACCAATAGAATTAAGAAAGCTAGCAGTTGCCACACAGTTCCCAGATGGGCTAAAAAAACATGTGTTGTGATCTCCATCTCCCAGGCTACTTATTCACCCGGATCAGCTATCACCACCACTACACCACGGCACACTATTGCTAATCTATCCAACACAACCGTCTAACTTGGGGAAAGCTCAATGCACATGACACGAGACACTGCTGTGATAGCACAAGGCTACCCTAAGAGATCTCTTTGTCAATCTGCCTCCAAACGCAGATGGGCCAAGGAACAGTTGAGTTTGCTGTTCAAACTTGGCACATCAATAAACAGAAAATCAAAATACATTTAAAAAATACATGTTTTGCCATCTATTTCTTCCTCAGCGTACATTCACATTTCCTTTGTTTCAATTCAGTACTTGAGTTCTGAAACGAGAGTGTGGTGATTTGTATCTGAGGGTTAGTGACAAAGGATTCTGGTGATATCATGCATGGTGGTTTTGAATGGTGACATGCACTAAGGTGGTCGCGCACCCCTCTACATACGCTCCTATATGTAATCCCCCCTGCTTCTCTGGATGTGCTCTATTAGTGTCTAGTTCTTGTTCGGTATCGCCTATGGGTGTGGAAAGTCCCTCTCTCCTTCCCAATACCACAGAGGGAATGGGGCCGGTTTTTAGCACCGATTAATCCTGAGTCGAGCTTGTAGTAGTGGTGTAGTTCTCTTGTGATGATTCATCATGCCATCATACAATCAGGGGCCTTGGAGCTCGGGTTGAACACTGGTTTAGTTTGTCAAGTTCATCCAGCTATACAGAGCTCCTTCGAGCTGATTCATTGAGTTTATTTTTGTAGCAAATATGTGTGCACCTTTGCCAGTGTGTGGACAGTGTGCTGTTAGTTTTTCCATATTAAACATAAAAAGTTGCCTTTTCCCCGTGTGTATTTTCAATTTTGTAGCCCTGTGAGAGAACCCGGGAATGCCAGTGGATGGCTGTGCCTTGTAAACCTTAACAAAATCTTAACAGGCGACAATGCCCTGTGGGAGCACCCAAGAACCTTAAGGTGGGGCTGCACCCTCTAGGAGAAGCTGAAAACATCATGGGGTGGCTGTACCCTGTGGCAACAACCAAATATGTTAGTGGGTGACTGCACCTTGTTGGAGAACCCAACAATGTTAAGGGTAGCATCCTGTAAGCAAACGGGATATCTTTTGCCAATTGGCATGATTTTGAGACAGCACAAGGATTCAAAAACACAATTCGCACAATAGGCAACTGCCTGTGTAGGAAACCAGCTGCACAGCGTCTTTCAGTTACTAGAGCTATCCATTTCCGCAATGCACACACAACCAAGCAACCCAGCTCCACTTTTCAGTTTCTCATATGTACCAGGTGACACATCATTGTCATCATCTAAAGTCAGGTGTTGGCCATTGGAAGATGTCATTCCACAGTCTTCCACAACAAAGTGATTGTTAATTTAATTTTGTGAATGTCAATTGTTAAACATCTAGCCCTGCAACACTTGTCCTGCGTTTAGAGACACTAGCTCTGGCCGCACTAACAACTCTTGGGCACTGCAAACTGGTGGGAGTGGAGGGGATGCATAGGGATTTTAGAGCATCTCTCACCGGTGCCTCTGACCAGACTGACTGCTTGCTGTGCCTATACTGTGATAGGTCATCATCCACCTCCATGGGTGAAGTGGCAAATAGATATTTATGATGCATCTGACGGTCCGTCCGCTGCCTGTTCCTGACGATACTGTAGTCAAGATGCCAGCGTAACTGAGGAGGGTGTCGCACAGATTCTCCTTCTGAAGGCTACTCCCACATTGCTCACAAAGCTTTCAACAGGTGCCCCTCATGTCATTGTTGCTGTCCATCTGGATCGTTATATTCCCAATGTAATTGGCTATTTGGCAGCATTTTAGCTGATCGCTGTTCTTCCTGCTCCCTACAGAATTTCTCCAATTGATATTGCAAGGGCTGTAGCAAAGCATTCTTGTACATTTGCAGATATTCTCCTCTTTGTGATGGCTAAAACTTGGCCACTTTTATTTTGAAATGTGAGTCCATAAAGGAGGTCAGCATATCTTTAAATCTATCTTTAAATCAAACTGCCTTTAAATTGGCAACAGAGCTAAAATGCATGTCCCTCTGCAGCTGTACTGTATCTGCATCCCTAGCCAAGGCACGGGCCCTCAGCATGTTGGCCAGGATGAGCTCAATCAAAATCAGGCAATCTGGCTTGGACTGCCCTATAGTTTTTTGGGTCAAAGTGGGCCACATTTTTGGACAATGTGGGCCAGTTTGATGAATTACTTCACTCTGCAGCTAATAGTTTTGACCAGTGTTGCTAAATAAATATTGTTTAAAATGCACAATTTGCATCACATTTCATCAAAAAAAACTCCCCATTGGGTACTATTCAAACAGAGTCACAAAAGGAATGAAAAGCCATTTACAAAAGTGGGCCACTTTTGCACTGGTGCCCGAGACAATTTTATGGCCCAGTCCAACCCTGCAGGCAAGCATGTCTCCCTACAAGCTGCTCTGAGGCATTCCCAGCTTCTCCCTCTCCTGATCTCCCCCAATGGCAGTGGTTGAAGTGGGCGGGCGCGAGCGGTGCTCCTCTACTTCTTTTAATTACGTTTTACTGTTCCTATACTTTTATTTTAAAAAGAAACCGTTCCGGAATGGTTTCCTTTTGAAATAAGTGTAGGAAGAAGTTGAAACTTGCACTTACAAGTGCACTGAACTGAACGTTCCCCTAAACAGCAGGCACATGGGTTTTGGAGTTTGTATTGTGTGTGGGGAGGTGGGGGGGTTTGTAGGGAGCAGTGCAGGCCAGTAGGGAACATAGTTCCACTACTTCTTTTCGTACACTTCAACCACTGCCCAATGGCACGTGTCGTGTCCACTCACTTAAAGAGGTGGACACTGAGTGGTGTGTCGCCCGCCTCCCTGAATGTCCGGTGATGACATTTATTTTGTTTGTCCACTTCAAATCAATGAATGCATCCACAGTGCACTTTAAGCAACATAAAACACAACTGCTCTAAATGCAGTCCAGTTTATTAACCCGTTCTTACATATATTAAAGCTGCCAACAGCAGTGAGCTCTTTGCTCTCTGAAAGCTGTGGAAAAAGAGCTCCAACCTTGTGTCCCATGTTCAAAACGTTTGTCCAAGTTCGTCCTGGTCGAATCACCTGAAATGTGGGTGATTGGGTTTTGTGCGAACAGGTTTGTCCAGCCGTACCCAATCCCACTTAGCACATTAATCCTTAGACAGAGCACTCATCAAGTGACAACCGCAGAGCACTCAGCCACGTGTGCCCGGATTATTCACTCATCAATTGCCACAAAAATAATTATGAAAGTATCAGAAACTTATCATACTGACACTTAAATACACTCAGGTACGAACAGCAATGCGGGAGATGAAGCAGCCGGAGTAGTGCGACCACCTGCACGTGACCCTGAGACACTCTGGAGAACGTGTGCTGAGGTGAAGGACCCAGATCATCACAAGTAACAGCTGGAATTAGGCGAGACAAGGGTGCATTTCACTAAGGGGGTAGAGGGCTCAGGGCAGGCTGCCTATAGTCAAGCCTCCCAATGTAGCAGGAGCACATCTCGGCGAAGGAGGCACAGGGATGTGGCCTTCTCTATCAAGAAAGCATTTAGGCGCTGACCCAATAGGTGGGCCGCGCAGGGCTACATATGTTGTCGCAGGGGAGAAGTGGGAGGAGGCCTTCTGACTCGGGCATGGGTATTGGGCAAAATAGGTGTTCCATATGTGAATTCGGGGTAGCCTGATCAACAGACACAGGCCAGTGAGAAGCAGGACATCTTTCCATATTAAAGGTGAAAGTGGGTAGGAGCGGCTTCTTTTTCAGTCAGCAAAAATTGGCTCCGCAATCGGCCATCTATTTTTGGGCATTTATTTTGCTCCTACTTCGGAGTGCCACACAGTTCCCCGGCAACAGCAAAGGCTGGCACACATGAGAAAGAGGGGGAAGGCCCGGCTGGTGCTTCGGCCATTTCATCAGCCAAGCGTCAGCAAGTTGCCATGACAATGCCATACACTCCTCCCGAACTCCCCTTTCTCCTTTTTTTTACAGGAACAATGCTTCTTGGCAAGGAGGCTCAAGCCACCAAAGTACCAAGACCAAAAGCAGGAAAGGCACTAGAATCCTGATGCAGTGTATTGTATGTTACAAGAGATTTTACAGCGCAATTCTGCAATTTACCTAAGTTCATGGTACCAATCACTGGTGCCGAGAACGTGGGTGCTCCAGTCCCCCGACCCACCAGGAAAGGCCATCTGCTTAAGAGTCCCTATACTGCCAATGGGACTTTTTGTGGGCCCGGAAAACCAGAGGTTGGTGCCCCTGTTACCAATGAGATGGAGCGGTCCACCTGCACAATGTCTGATTTCAATTAGAGCTGAAATGGTCTCGATCAAAACAAAGGACAACAAAACCAAGACCCACTTCCACCAATCCACAACACGGACACGTCCAACTCAGGAGCTGCAGATCACACCACTGAAGGCAATATAGTGCCAGGAACCTCAAGTGTAGGAAAGTGGAGACACTGACACCGTCAGACTTTCTAACAAAGCAAACTCTCACAAATCTCGAATTGTCGGATCTTTGCAATCACTTTCATGCCACTTTTCTTTTCTGTCGAAAATTCTCTTCATCCTTATTTTTACATCTACCGGAAAAAGTTTTCTTGGATGATGGTCTCTTACCTGACACACACCCTCCCTGCCTTCGGCTATCTCACTCATGGATGGGGCCCCTACTGGATTCTGGGGTTTTGTAAACAGTTTCTCCCCTTATCTAACTCTAGTCAACTTTCTGATTGATAATCTCAGAGTCTGATATGACAGTCGCTTGACATGCTTATTGCTTTCATTCTCAAATCAATATTTTCCATACCTGACTAAGCGCATTCAACGAGCAGCTAAACCATGCCGATTCCGGAGACGTCACTTTCCCGTCGGCCCCCTGTATGCTGATTTGTCAGTTGAGACAATGTGGATCAATGCCACCTCCGGTAAGATGGTGTGTCTAGCAGGCCACCAGGAAAGTGTGCTCCGCATCGCCTGGGGGAGGATCGTGAGGGAGAGATGGCGGCAGAATAAATAGACTTGACAGTTTTGAACTTTGACCCTTTCAAACAACATGGCTCTAAGGCATCTATTAAGATGTAAATTGCAAACATTTGGAACATTTTCCTATGACTGGACGTCTTATATGATGATGGACTTGCTCTGTTTTTTTGTTGTTTTTTTGGTTACATATCCTGACTATTATCAGCATACATCCGACAAAAAACAGATTCTTTTGATGACTAGGAAAATTACTCCTGAGATATTTTAAAATTTACTGCTGAATTTCATTATTTTCTCTCCACCTTTCTTCTTTTTGTTAGTTTTCTGGGTGTGTTTTTTTTTCAGCTGACCAAGACCCTGATTAATATCATCTAAAAGACCCCACTTGCTTTCATTTCAGATGTACACATTATGTGTGAATAAGTGGTAAACAACTCACAGCTCCAAGGGGCCGATTAAACAAATGGATATCTCATTTCAAAGCGAGAGGAAAATTAAATGAACTGAAAGCAGAAATGAATGCCTATTAAGAGCAGTGTTCAGAAACGAAGTCAGGAACAAAAGACAGGATCAAAGATTCAGGCCCTGATTTATTTTCTATTAATAGAAAGTAAACCAAAATTAACAGTATTCCTTAAAATAAACAGATTCAAATATAATATAAAAGTACAGTTTTTGAATTAGATAGAACAATGGATTTAGGTGAAACACACAGGGCCAAGAGCTCTGCCTATCTTCCATCTTTGCAACAAAATGGCGCCAGACAGGAAATGATAATGATACATCAATTCTGTAGCTACAAATATCCCAGAATTCCGAATCAGCACAGAATTTCAGGATCACCATAGAGTTTTAGTCAAGCCAAGTTAAACCATCAAATTCTTGTATATATATAGGAAAGCCTTCAATTGATTGATTGATTGATATTTTATTTCTATCGCGCTCATACACAAGTGTTTCAGAGCGCGACAAGGCAAGGGAGGGGAACAGAGGAGAACAAAACAGCGATCTTACTAGGCCGAGTGACATTGAGAACGCGCAAGTGCATGGGAGAGGGGGGAGGGGAAAAGTGCATGGAAGGGGGAGAGGTGGAAAGTGGGAAGCAGAGGAGAAACAGATAAATAACAATAAATAAATAATAAAGGCAACAAGCAGTGGTAATGCAGCCAGCAATTTGCAAGTGCTAGGTTTAAGGCAGCAGACAGGGTAGGTCTGATAAGTGCAGGAAGAAAAACGGGGGGGCTGTATGGGTACAGATACAGACCCCAGTGCAAGGGGTGGCCCGGAGGCAGTGCGGGAGGGTGGCAGGATGAGAAGGTACCTGGGCCCAAAAGACAGAGGGTGGCCAGGTGCACGGTGCCAAGAGAGAACAGATCAGCAGGGAAGAGGGGGAGCGAAGGCAGAAGAAAAGAGGAAGGTCTTGAGGTGATTCCGGAACCGGAGATGGTTCTCCTCAAGTTTTAGAGTGGCAGGGAGGCTGTTCCAAAGGGAGGCCCCAGCCGAAGACAGAGATCTACCCCCAGCTCGTTTCTTAGAAAAACAACTGACCCTGAGTGAGTTGGAGGTAGAGGAGCGAAGAGCTCGAGAGGGGAGGTATTTGCTGAGGGATAGCTCAAGGTATTGTGGACAATGCAGAGGGTTTTGAATTTAATCCTTGCATCCACTGGGAGCCAGTGGAGAGATTTCAGAGCTGGAGAGATACGATCCCAGGGCTTGAGGCCAAGGACAAGTCTCGCAGTCCTGTTCTGGATTAGTTGCAGAGGGCGGAGAGTAGAGGCAGGTAGATTTAGAAAGAGGCTGTTACAATAGTCCAAGCTAGAGAGAACCAGAGGTTGAGATACCATGAGCTTCAGGGGAAGGAGAGGAAAGGCAGAGTACCTCTGAGGAGGTGCAGTCGGAAATGTGACTTTTTAGAGACCTCAGAGATGTGGGCGGAGAAGGAAAGGGTGGAGTCAAAGATGACCCTGAGTTCTCGCAGGTGGGGGTAGGAGGAGGGCCAAGGGAGGCCGGCCAGAGAGTGAGGGGAAAGGATGGTGAAGGTGTGCCGATGAGGAGGATCTCCGTCTTGCTGGCATTCAGACAAAGATCATTGGCGGCACACCAATCTTGAATGGCAGTTAGGCAATCAGAGATGAGAGAGGGAGAGGAGATGGCAGATGGCAGCTAGAAAATGAGTTGAGTGTCGTCAGCGTAGCACTTGAAATTTGAGCAAAAAATGGCAATGCAGTGGGCGAGAGTTGCCAGGTATTGGTTGAAAAGCCAGGGCGAGAGGTTAGACCCCTGGGGAACACCACAGGTAGAGAGGAAGATAGATGAAAGGAAGGACCCAAGTTGGACATGGAAGGGTCGATCTGAGAGGAAAGAGGTCAGCCAGGCCAGAGCCTGATCAGTGATACCCAGGTTTTCACGGAGACAGTTGAGCAGGATGGTATGGTTGACCGTGTCGAAGGCAGAAGAGAGATCGAGGAGGATTAGGACAGATGGAATGTTAGAGTCAAGGTTGGTGAGCAGATCTTCACGGATGTTTAGGAGAGCAGTTTCCGTGCTTCTGGCAGCTCTGAAGCCAGACTGGTGGTCATGGAGACAGCCAACAGAATTGGAATGAAGGTTAAGCTGAGAGATGGCCAACTTTTACAGGAGTTTGCCAAGAAAGGGAGTAATGGAAATTGGGCGATAGTTAGCTGTACAAGAAGGATCAGCTGTGGGTTTCTTGAGAAGAGGATGCACAAAGGAGTGCTTCAGAGGGGAGGGGAAGGATCCAGAGGCAAAGGAGTGGTTGCAAAAATCAGCAAGGGCCGGAGTGAGTGTGTCAATGTGGTCCTTGATGGTTTTAGAGGAACAGGGATGAACCTGATTTGAAGAGGCTTTCTTAGATCGGACTTGTCTAGCAACATTGTCAGGGGTGAAAAGAGGAAAGGACGAGAAGGATGGTGGGAGGGTGGCTAAAGGAGGGTCAGCAAGCACAGATGGAGAGGGAAGAGGAGGAGTGTGGGTGGAGAGGGTGGATAGGATGTCCTGGGTTTTTGAAATGAGGTGAGAGGCCAGGGCATTGCAAAGAGCCTGGGAGGCAACAGGAGGGGTAGAAAGTGTGTTGAAAGTTTCAAACCATTTTGTGCTTCAGCTCCAAATAGTTCAAACCGTTTGTGCAAATTCAAACCACCATTGTTTAGAATCTGATTCGATATGGTTCATCCATCCGTATGGGAAATGTCATGAGACATGACATAACCTGATACAGGATATGACATGAATGACTTCTCTTGATTTTATGGGACATAACAGTACATCGAATAAAATAACACAGGAGATTAAATAAAATAGAAAATAATATAGCATGGAATGTGAAATACCATGACAGAACTAGCAGGAAAAATAAAACTTCAAAAGTATTGTTGACATGTTGATCCATACAGAATACTTGCACTCCCAAATACAATATTGGTAGATCCAAAAAGGATTGTTTGTTAACCCAAGAGGTGCATGAATGTCCCAATGTACAGTGAGTTTGTTACCAATACCAGTTTGTAGTAGTCATTTACGAACACAGAGATGCATAGGGAAAAGCATGGCTTCTAGTACAAGAATTGATAAATTACCGTCTGGGTCTGGCTTAGTCTGACTGTTGATATGATCCTGACAGACATAAGATATAAAGGTGGGTGTAGGAAGAGCCATGCACTCATATGCAAATGACCCTGTAGAAATAGCTTTTTCAAACATGATCATTACTTTATCGATCTTATAATAAACCATGGAGGTCAGCCTCTGCAACTTGCTATGAGGTTATCTTCTGCAGCTTGTGTCATGTTCTAAGAACTGTTGACTCATGACCACCCAAACGTTAAACCATGCTCTTCGTTAAAGCTGATGCACTGCGAACTAGCATACAAAAGGTCCAGGTGGGGCTCAAATGGCTGTATAGACAGTTCAGTTTGATCATTAGAATTATTAGCTGATCAAATGATACAATATTGATAAGAGCGGTTTCAACTTTCTTTGGTCTTGTAGCCATATCACTTATCTACTTCTCCCTCTTCCCATTTGTAAGGGCCCCTCACATAAACTAGTGCCTTCGTCACCATTAAAATAGCAACTAGATACGTCTTGTTGCAAGAAGACTCTACAGTGAGGAATGCCATAGAATTGCCACCCGAATGACCAAGGACTAGAATGTCACCGTTGAACACCGGAGATATGGTCACAGTTAGAACCCAACAAAACCAACTGGAATCAATGCCCTCACCACACGTTAACAGAAGTCAGCAAATTTGTCAGTCGAGAAAAAGAGTGTGTTCGCATTTTGTGATCAAGAAAGAAGACAGCTCCCCACTTGTTGCGATCTAAGTTGGGCCTTAGACAAAAGAACAGCCTCCAGTCACCAAACACTGGAAAATTGCATCAAATTTAAAGGAATGAATTGTGAGTCACCTTCTAAATCCTGCAGCGCATCATGAATAGTTTGCCTTTTAAGAAAATTATAAATGTAACTACTGCTTCTAAGATGCATGAAGATACAATAACATCATTTAACAATCCCCATTGCACACAAACATGTGCAGGCGTTTCCATTAAGTGCCTTCCTGTTTGTGCGTTGTTCTAGTATAATTCCCACTGAGCAATCCACAGGTCCTTAAAAACGTTAGTCACAGCAGTCGATGTGATACAAAATTACTTTTTCCCCCTTGCCCCCTTCTTGCTGCGCGCCCCGTCGTTTCATTTGACCTCATGCTATGAAGAGACCACATATTTAGAGTGCTTCCGGTGCCCTCACAGAACTTGTATCATCAGATATCTTCACGGGTACTGTTTCTCCCGTCTCCCTTCCCAGGGCCCAACCAGCTAATTCTGACCCGACGTCAATGATGTTTCTGGAATGTTGTGATAGGTTGAGCCTGACTATATACACCTGGCTCTAAGGTCGGCGCCCTCATAAACGAATGGAGGTATAATTATGTTTTCAGTGTGTACATTTTAGCGCGCTTCTGCAGTCACGAGTGATGGCCTCTGTAAGCTGTTGCAGACATTTGACTAAACACATGTTTTTAGTAAAGGACACTCCTCATAGCAAATACTCTTGGAAATATATATGTCGAATACTAGCCTGAAGGTTGGCATCAAGGGAAGGAGGTGCCCACTAAGCTAATGACTTAATCATCAAGAATAACCACCAGCCTCCGAAATAACAAAAATGCACGAAGAATAAAAGGTACACAGCTTTTATTCCTACCATGTAGGAGGAACATACTGTGGAATGTGGGCTTAGCAAATACCAAAGCTGTACTAAAATCTTGACGTTCAGCACCCACCACCTCACAACTCATTAATGAAAACATAAAATTGTGGTTTTATATAGCACTTGCTAGATTACTCTGGTTTCTAAGCACCAAAATAAAGATACCTCTTGATAAAAATGAAAGAGTAAATTCAGACGATCACTTTGTTTCCCAAAAATGTTGCTGGGTTCCAGCATTGCCCCTTTAGGTCATCATAGAATGCTGAACATAGCACAGACCCATCAAGGCCACAACACGTATCAAAGAATCAGACATCCAGAGAAAGTATCATCAAATATCTCCATCAAACCTGGGAGGGGAGCAACACACTCTTACGGTGTCTTTTGGGCCATCTGGGTCACCTGGTGCTATGTGTCACCACCCTACAGTCACAGGTCTGTTCAGTATGTATGCAAGTCCTTGATTGTTTCAAATACATTTGAGGGGCGCAATTAGTGATTACACTGTAAATATTGCACCACCAAAGATAACGCCCACAAATGGAGTAGCTGAGTAAGTTCCTGCATGCATTTCAGGTTGTGGCACTTGAGTCTTAATTCCCAGCTAAGAGAATTTAGCGCGTGTCCCATTGGAAAGACAGATTTGCAAATCTTGTGTCCTTGGCCAGAAAAGTACTTGCAGTACGTCAACAAATACAACAGTACAGATAAGAGGTTGAAGAACAGAAAAGTAAATTGTGAACAGTTGTAGTTCTGGGACAGATCACTACTTTCTAATGGTAATAGCTACAGATTGCACTGATTGGAACCGATGCCCCGAAAATAATAGATGATGCCAGTGTGAGAAGAAAAACTTGGGTTTAAATTGTTTCTATAAGAAATGCCAATAACAACAACAATTAAGCATTATTGCCCGGAGCCTATGGCAATACCAGTTGTCATGAGCCCCGAAGCCCAATTTATGGGCTGTATTGAAGCAAGGGCACACACAGAGGGCTGAAGGATCACAGCAACCAGTATTGACGACGGTTTTGGGTTAATAATGCTATACGCATCTGACCGTCCTGCTGGGTGCTAAGCATGCCCCTAATGTTTGGAGCCAGGAAAATGTTTTACTCTCATATGGCTGCTGAGCACCTAGGGTTGGTGGCCTGAAGAGTGCGGCGCATTGTCTGTGCCAGTGAGGTGTGCCGGTAGAGGTGCACAAGGATTGAGTAGCCAGTGCATGTGGGTATGGGAATGAATAGACAGATATGAATGTGGCCCTCGTTGCACCAGTCCCTCCCTCATCTCGACCTCACAGAAATGAAAGGTGTATATCATGCCTGGCCCCTTCCTACCCATCACCACTGTAATGCCGATGTGAGCAACGTTATTCACCCAGACAACTGTTTAGACCCTATCCTGATGACGTTGTGGAGGAGATAAGCTTGCAGCCGATATAGCAATCACACTGACTATGACTGTGTAAGAACCAGTGACGTCACAGCCAAAAACACGACATAGATGCGTTAGACATGAAGCCCATATGCATCCCTGCACGAATCTTCGCACTTAGGTTAAACTTCTCTTAGACACGAAGAACATGCTTATGACCCATTTAGATAGAGGACATATACATGCTGTAACTGCCAGATGCAAAATAATACACATAAACTGCTTGCTGATGCTGAATGCAACTAATACGAGTGGGCATGCAAATCAAGACAGAAGCTGCTGTGACAATGGCGTGAATGGAAAGCACTGGGCAGATTCAAGAGCATAGGGAGAGGCCTGACTCACAGATTTAGGAGGAAGGTGCAGACCAGACTGTTTGTTCAGCCAGTGCACATATTTCTGCCAAGAACATCCAGGCAGGGAGAGTTTTCACATTGACAGAAGAGAAAGGAGACCTGAATGTGCAACAGTTAAAAATCCTCATACAATATTTGGCAGGAAAATCAAGTCAGTGGTCTTTACACACATGGGGCCTCATTAGGACTCTGGCGCTAAACCATGGTGCTATTAGCACCATGGTCCATGCCAGAGCCCGCCATGGCGGAATGGGGAATTTCCACCCCATTCCGAGGTTGGTGGGGCGGTAATTCCCCATGCCGCCATGGCCCTTCTCCATTCCCATTTTTGCCCCATAGGGCTCAATGGGAATGGGGAATTCGATAATTACGGTACCGCAAATTGCGGTACCGTAATTAGCACCAAGGTCCCTTTGCGGGTCCCTACTTTAACGGCTGGTAAAGCCAGCCATTAAGGTCGGGTCCCGCAAAGGGACCTCGTAATTAGGCGCTAGGTGTTTAACGGCACCGCAGCCATTTACGGCGCCTTTAAACACTTAGCGCCTGGGTCATAATGAGGCCCATGATCTGAGACTGGAGGACAATGCCTATTCATTCTAGCCATGCAGTGATCGTTGTTCCCATCCAGCTTGGGACAGATGATACAAAAGTACTAGCTTCAATGCTAAATGTACTGTCTCAAGGTCTAGATGATCAGAGATGGTAACCATATTGGTATAGACAGCACCTTTGGGGCTGTTGCCATCACCTTGAATTGTTGCTCATGGGCTGGTAACCGTCCAAAGTGCCAAGGCTGAGAAGACCCTTACTGACCAATCCCTACCCACCTTCCACGCTAGTTCACACTTTGTTGCACCGTCCAATTATAATGCATTAACCTGACATGCATGTATTCGCAACATTTAGGAGGTGGGCAAAGGTGGAGCCACCAGATAGTGTGTAGCCAATGAAAGAACTAACCCTATATTGCTTCTATATGTAGGCTTACTTACTAACCAATCCCAGTTCACCTTAGGTTTTGTAGAGTATTTTGTCATCTCTGACATCACCGCACATTAATACCTGTGGACAAGCCTGTAACCAAAGAGAGAGCAATGGAAATCCTGAGATATCCATGCTTTCACTGTTTTGTGAGATCTCTTAATAAACAGCACAGTTTGTCAAATTCTTGGACTTTTCTGCCCTTTGGGTGCTGGGATTACCCCCTGAACCATTTCGTCTTGCTTGTAATTTCGGGGCTTTTACCCATGCCTCCACTTTAGGAAGGTGGCACCAGAGTGGTCGAGCCATCCACGAAGGTAGCAAGGAAAGAGTTGAGTACAGAAGGCAAGGAGGGAGCAGGGACAGTGATGGTCACTTGCACCAGGAGTGGCAGACAGAATTCTGCACACAATCAGGCTCCATGGCACCACAAATGATCATGCCTGGGATTAATGGATTTTGATTGGCTCCCTCGATTCTAAGATTCCATTCTATGAGCTCATGAACATTAATATTATATAACTTAATGGCAATCAATTTATCAACCAAGGCATAATGAAGCGCCACAGCATATCTGGCAAGATTTAAACCAAACCTGTGTCTACAGGTGGTGCACACTTTTCCATGGAAGTCACTTAACTTGCAGAGTTATCTGGTGCAGAAGCAGCTCAGACACATAGAGAAGTTGGAATTGCAGAGCAATTAAGTGACTGAGGCTGCACAGCCTAGGGTGAAACCACTAGCGCTCAAAATGGGGGACATAGGTCCGTAATAAACTATTTGATTGAATGTAATGCTTTATATTAAATGATACAAGATCAGAATGAGACCTTCCACTGAAATAGCCAGTCATTTGTGTCAAATAGACAAAACAAAGCAAAAACAAAATTCTCTTGTCACAATTCTCTAAGAAAACTATGCTATGTATGTATGTATGTATGTAGAGTGAAATTACATACCATAGTAAGCACAGCCAAGAACCAAGTGAGCAAAAAAGCAGCGTTTTGTATATACTTTTTTTTCTCAGAGCAAAGCCCCATCTATTCAGAAAACTCTGACATAGAAGATTTAGTACAAAGTAAACAGATCTGTTCAATCTCATTCACCATAGAGGCATCTGCATTACTTACAGGTAAGCATTGGACAGTCTCTTGCCTAAAGAAAAATGATGACGACATATATAGTTTAAGATTAATTTACATTCTTAAAAATACAACAATTGAATTAATCGCATGGAGTGTTCATAGATTATGATCTTGAACTTGTGATAAAATTCTCCTTTGTACAAATGAGCCAGACTGTATCTCTTACTGTATCCAGAATTGAATTTAATTTTCGCATTAATTCTGAACCATTCTTTCCTACATTGTCATGTGCCCTTTTGGTAACACGTGTTTCGGCAACAGATATTTGCCTTTATCAAACCAGGGCTAAGTAGAGCATGAACTAATTGAAATTGACATATTAACATTTATGAACAAACCAATTGTTGTGATAACAAAATATGTCATTCATCATTCGAATATTATGAAGAAAACATTGTCACACAACGTAAATTTAGATGAAAGACAGAGTTTAAGAGGGATGGGTGAAGGGAAAGGAATTTTGGGAGGAATAAAAAAAAAAGGGAAAAACAAACAAAATTAAGAATGAATACTTCTTCGTTCACTTATAGCGTGCCACAACATGTTGATTTGGTATCATCATATCATCAGTCTCATGTTACTAATAACTGGCATCACATGCATAACCTAAATGTATTTTGCATATTTTCTAGCTAAAACTCTATTGTGGCAATAAAAGAACCAAGAGACAAAACCATTGTCCCAATTACCTCTAACTGTGACGCTAACATTTTACCATTAGTTGTTCACCTGTGATTTATACATCTTCATTCCTATGTGCGTACCAAGCACAGGTTGATTTCATGTCATCTTATGATTGATCTTATGTTACCAGAAAGTAGAAACAATCATTTGTCCAAACTTATTCTTGAATTATATGTGACTTTGTGACTTATGTGGCTCGAAACAACACCATTGGCCCAATTATCAGTGATTGTGCCACTTGTGCTTTATCAGTTAATTTGATACAAATAGGATAATGGCTTTCCATCTGTCCTCGTCGTGATAAATGGGTTAAATCCCTAAAGAAAAAGTAACTCATATTATCTAATGTTATACAGATATTTATATTTTATGACTGTATTGAAACAGTTTTGCAAGGTAAGTACATCCGTAACTGATCTTATCTATACTTGTGCATCCAATTCGTCAATATGCTACCACTCGTCTTTGGACTTTTTTCAAATGATCGCATATGTGTTATACTTGAAAACCTGTGCATGCTGTTATTTTATGTGCCGTTTTTTAAAATAAGTAAAATTATATATACATCCATGCCCGCGTTAATTTCTATTCGCACGGCTGTTTTGCCTACGCCGTCTTTTTTGGTACACCGCTTGCGTGCTAGTTCGCATGGGTGTAAATATGCTAAATGTACTGCTCACCTTGTAGGTCGGGCTCCTGCTCCTCTTTAATCAGCCTGGACTCTTTGTGATACGCTGCTTTTAACTAACCCAGAATCGTTTGTTGTTGACCGGCGTCATGGTAAAACCTGATCCTTTCTTTCTTTCCATGATCTTGTCGGCCATCTTTTGGGGCGAATGATATACAAATAGCTGAATGACCTTATTTGTTTTCCCTTACTCGTTTCTTACATTTACAGCTCTATATTAACAGACTTTGATGACACTGTATTTATGAATTAATCTTAATGGTTAAATGTTCATACCTGGACGTAATGTTAATTACCTTACTAGTTCTTGTCGATCTGATGTGCATCGCGCAATATGAGTTTGTGACGTGAACTTATTTTTAACCTGCTTCGTAGGATCGAGAAAAGAGTATCTATTGTACCTAGTTTCTGCTGTGTAACTCTGATATCAGCAGTCATTTTGATATCTCTTGGAATAATAGTTAAAAACATGTTTCAAATGGTACATTGTTTTTATTTCTCTTTTTCTATTTCTATTGCTGATTTTCTTCCCATTTGCATATTCATGAGATCATGACAACATCATATTGCAAATTATATCTAACATATCATGCTGTCAGTTGTGTCGAGGCTGTGTAGGCCTGTCTTGTGCCCATATTACCGGAGCTAGGTTTGTGTGTTGACTTACATTGTGATTTAATTTGATTACACACTTTCTTTTTCATAAAAAACAGTACATTTTACTATCCGTATTTAAACCATTTTTTAGGTCTTGGAAATGACAAATAAGTCTTGCTTCTGATTGCCGTAATGCCACCTGTAGGTTGCCTCGTCTCCTGCCAAGCCTTTCTTGTTTCAGACCAATGAACTTGATGATTATTATTTATTTGCATGACTATTAAACTTGTATGGTGAAGCTAGGCGCTCACCCAATAAATACCCTATAATAATATTTATTAACAATAATAATAATACAGTGAATAGCAAGCTATGTCTGGAATATCTGGCAACACAGAATGTATTGTATTCAGTTCAACACAGGTTGCTGAATATAACAGCACACAACATATGTGCTCCTTCCCTAAGTGAAGCAATGTCTAGTAGACCAGATGTCACTTTATCCTAGGTCACATGAGAGGCAGGACAAAGGGACTGGTTTAAGAGGAATTAAAAGTGAATCCTAGCATGTCCTGGTGACAATAAGGTTTTAAGTGATTGTTCATTCTGTTTTGAATGCAGAACCCCTCCCAATGTCCTATTACAAAAAGAACAGATGTGTCGTATGGTGACTGTATGCTACATGCATATGTACAAAAATGATTAGCATTAAGTGAAGGTTTGCAATTAAAATATGGACATAACAACTTTGCAACTGTAGTTTCTAGTGAGTTGGTATGAGAATGAATTGGTACACATTTTACTCAGTGAGAGACTCATGAAATGTGATTTAAGTTGTGAGATACACAGAACATACATTTATTAATCAGTAATTCAGTGATATCCAATGCTAGAGTGTGGCATATGGGGATATGAAACTTACATTTAAGACAGCCACTCGTTTACCTGCTGCTCTTAGGTGAGAGAACCAATATGAACAAGGGGTATGTGGGATGTGTCATTTTCCTGGACCAATCCAATACACTGACCAATAGGAAACTGATGTACTCAGCCTCCACCTAATGGGTGGAGTTTGCTCATTTTTTAAGCACAAAGACATAGAAATAAAGGGGAGTTTTGTGAAAACAAAGAAACAAGAGAGTCGGCCCAATAGAAGAGGAGCAGATTAGATACCAACTCGATGTTGCGTCTGGATGAATCACTTTAAAAAGGCATTATTCAGACAGGATTGAATTCAATCCAGATCCCTTACCCAAAGCAGGACCAGAAAACCTGACAGATGCACTGACTGGAAGGGGAACCTACCTGGCAGACCCCAGTCTACCTCTTCCTGTGTCTTTAAAAGACAAATGAAAGTGAGTAGCTACGACCCTAAATTATGTAGACATGTTTCCTGAGAATCTATGAAATGGTATATAGAATGTAAATGTATTTTGGGAACCCTGTACAAAATGTGTACCACTAAAACATAAATATTGTGCAAGGTGTATATGCTGTGTGGTTTATAGTTAAAACTGAAATCTTCAGTTTTGGGGCATCATTTTAGGGCGTTCTTTTGCATTTTGGCATCTTTGCAGATTTGCGCTGCTACAATTGTATTTGAAATAAGAGGCCCTCTGTTTGTTGCCAGTCGTAGTCAATAAAATAAAAAGTAATTGAAATCTATTCTTTAATTAACCCATTGAACTGGGAGAGTTGTGAGGGTGAACCTGGTTCCTTGAAACTAGTGAGTTCGGCCCTACTGTTCAAGGATTGTAAAAGTGACAGAAATTCTGAGACACACCAACCTTCACAAGTATTTGCAATACATTCAACATCATAGAAAAGACAGTAACATAGTGTATTTGTCCAGGCGAGGAACCAATAGTTTGTCATAAATAATGGGCAACATTGTAGATTGAAATCAACCCAGGATTTGGGGAATTCTTACGTGATTTGTCACTGCAATTAGTTGTTTTGCTTTAATCTTGATT
This sequence comes from Ambystoma mexicanum, assembly GCF_040938575.1. Classification (NCBI taxonomy): domain Eukaryota; kingdom Metazoa; phylum Chordata; class Amphibia; order Caudata; family Ambystomatidae; genus Ambystoma; species Ambystoma mexicanum. The sequence continues at coordinate 286,313,465 of NC_090928.1, forward strand.
CTGAGAACAGCGTCGCCTTTCATTTGAGGGTGGATGTGGGTTTTAAAACATAATTCTCTGCTGTAGATTGTTTGATTTAACTTTCTTGTGTTGTGTGCATACATATATGGAAATTCAAATATGTTTACATGATTTAGATTGAACTGTGGCTGCAGTCACATTGTAATACAAGTGGGGAATCACCTGTCACATTATTGTGTTGCCATTTTGTTCGAGAACAGTATTTATTTTATTGCAAACCAGCTTGTATTTGTCTCAAAGTGTGAAGGTGGAATTGTTACATACTTATTTATTAAACTGAGGATTGCACAGGACCAGAAATTGAAGCTCAAAACTAGACACACTTGTGCACATCTGGTTTGGGGGAGGGTTTTACGTTACCGAATTGATACATATAAATAATCTGACAGGTCGATGAAGCACTTTCCCCATGTCTAGTCTAGGGCTAGAAGAGCTTGTCAGGTGAGTGAGCATAAGCTGAGTGTTTTGGACAGTTTGGTCCCTATGCCTGGTTCTGCATAGAGAAAGGCCTATACACGGAGGAGTACACAATTAAAAAATGTCTAGACACACATAAGAAATTGAGAGATTTTAATGTAATGTCAAAAAAGATGAGAAATGAAATTATATTTTATTTATATCGCGCTCATTCACAAGTGATTCAGAGCGCGACCAGGCAAAGGGAGGGGAACAGGGGAGAAAAGAAACAACAATCTTACTAGTCCCAGTGACATTAAGAGTGCACAAATGCATGGGAAAGGAAAAAGGGGGAAAGTGCATGGAAGGGGGGAGAAGTGGAAAGTGCGGAACAGAGGACATGTGGGCAGCTTTAGAAGATTGCTTATAATTGCAGGCAAAAGAGGATAGTATATTAAGTCAAGACAAGTGCATGAGATGCAGAGGTGTAGCTATACGAAAATGTATACAAATGTGTCTCAATGCAACAACTCATGATGTTCATTTAAAAGAATGACCATTTGCATTTCAAACCACAAACTGTATACCCTCTTAGTGACTGATATTATCAGTACGTGTTAGAATGATTCCGACTAATAAAAGGTTCATGTCCAGTTTCTAATTCGGACTATGTAGGCCCCTTGCAGAACTCTGCAGTTGCACATTCATACGCCAAGCTAAATAAGCAGGTCCAGGGCACAGACCAGGCAGTCACGATACACACTTGCAACAATATTGCAGCCTATTTTGGCTGTATGTCACGCACCTACGTGGCACACACAAGGCATGCCTCGCACCCCTCCGTTTAAATCTCGGGTCAGGGAGAGACCTTGTTTTGCAATGCATTTGACAAAACTCCACATTGATGAAAACAATTGCTGAAAGACGTTAGTGGTGTGCCCGGGCATGTTGGTCTGCCCGGGCATGTTGGTCTGCCATCTTAGGGCTAGAAACGGCATGTTGGGGCACTGTGGCAAATAGTGTGTGGACCGTGTCCCTCAGACCACACCACGTCTACACCACTGCCTGACGTGCTGCGTTCAGAGCCCTCAGTTATCATGGGGGCCAAGATGTCCAATAGATATGTCTACGTGGACGACACACATGTCAGGGTACCCCTGCCACCCAGGTCAATGGACAACTCAACACCACTGTATTCCAACCGGCACATATAAGGAAGACGTTGTCTGATGATGCATTTCATAGACATTAGCAGGTTTCCGGCACACTACTCCTACCTTAGACCTCCAGTTCATGCTCATCACCCTTTGTTTCTCTGTATAGTTTGATCACAAACACCACTCCAGGCAACCAGGGGTGTTGCTAGGTCTGGAAAAGATCGGGACTATGCTAATGTAGGCACTGTCAGGATTCGGGGGAAGCTAGCCTTTTGGTTGTAGCTGCTGAACTTCTATCCAGGGCTACAACAAAAAGTCCCGGGGCTATAGCCCCCTCAGCCACCCGTAGCAATGCCTCTGCAGGCAACTATGCAACATGATGCATTTTGCGCCCTCTTTACCACTTTTATCTTTCGATTTACTCACCCCCAGATTCAAACTCAGATTCGGTAAAAGCCGCCCAACACTGGAACTCCGTTCCTCCTGCCTTACGGGTAGATCAATCATACCCACACTTTAGGCACAACCTCATCCACTGGATCAAGGAAAATGACTGCTCAAACTTTGACTACCCCATGCCTCGCCTGCTCCCTTTCTGCTTGTATTCTGTTTGTACCTAAATTGTATATATATGTATATAAATGCACAGCAATGTAACCAAAGCGAAAATGTTCTTGCTGCTTTTTGCGCCCTGATACCCTCGGGTCTGGCGTGCATTATAAATAATAAAACAAACAAACAAAACAAACAAACAACGCATCGATGACACAACATTGCTCACAATCTCTCTGCAGGCATTGCTTTTGCATCCTTTTTCAGCAGCATCGCCCGCCTCTTTTCGTCTTAAAATTCTAGTATTGTCCCATACAGTGACAGACAGCCTTCCCACAGAAATTGCTGTGTCTGCTTTGTACTTTTTTTGGCATCTGAAATGCGCACGCTGGCAGTCATCAGCCCGCATAATGCTGAGAAGTGGAAACCAGCGGATCCCTTCACAAAAAACACCAATTACACGATCCGTCCACAGAGCGCGCGCCAAAGAGTTCACACGAAGACAGACTGTTCAAAGCCTGAATGCATCCCCATAAATTATGTGTTGACTGAAAATTGGTAATAAAGTCATTCAAAGCGGAGTATTTTTTCATCAAATTGCTTCTCAAGAATGCCAAATTATGAAGCATGCCAAAACTGAGCCCTGTAAACAGAACACTTGAGTGATCTCTTCTCTGGCGCCTGCTGATAAATGCAAACTGCGCCTGCACTCATTTCCCAAATACATTAGATAATGCTCGTCATTACCCATTCTACAAACACTCGGAGTGCTTAGCTCAATGGGCTGCTGCTATGCCATTCATTACCTCAAGTTCCCTATCTTCAGATGGGCGGGCCACCAAATTGGGTCACTAGAAAAATTTAAGAAAGGACGAGCTTGGGTTCAGATACATATATGACATTATAAATAATAAAAAATTGCATTTGTGCTCGATTGGGAGAAAGCACTGTTGTGTTCTGCATTCTCCCGCTTCCAGCTAGTTGGGACTTAGTTGTCATTTTTTTTTCTAAAACATGCCACGTTTTTTTAAATCATTGATTTGCATACGAATGCAAGATAATTATACCACTCTATTGTAAAAACACTGTATGTACATGTGCTCATTGCACATTTCTGTTCTGGGGCAGGCTGTACTCTGAAGTCCGTAATGTTAGGGACATTTTTCCATGTTGAAACCTTTCCCCCATTGATTTCAATGGAACCCACAGCAGATCTGGCCATGTTTTGGTATCCTGGCTTAATGTGTGAATGAGGGATTCTTTGCCTCACGCACTTTCTCAACTCACTTGTTTAAGGGGCACTGGTCAGACCCATAAGTTTGTCAAGGAGAGTTGTTCTCCCATTTGTATCTTCCTGTCTTTTCCACTGTAAGTGGAGTATTACAGGGACACATTGTGTCCCTATTTATTTCTTTTGGCCAACATATGTTATGCCTTTTGTGGTGTGCCTCATACTGGCGGGTGGCAGTGAGCCATGTTTTGCAACCTTTCGCCAGCTACTGTGCACCAGTATCCTTTTACCACAATAATACAATGTTGGGTTCCATATGCTCAAAGCGGCTTCTGGTTGTGTCTTGAGTCCTGTCATCTGGCTATCTTCCTGCCCTCTCAGGACAGAAGGTCCTGGATAAGGACATGCACTTCTAATGGATCCATCCTTGGAATCCATGTCAGAACTTTTTGTGAATGAAACTGGTTGAACATCGTCTGCCTGGTCCCAATCCACATTTCTCCTAGTGGATGTCCTTTGGTGTGAATGGAGCTGATCCTTCCTGCTGCTGGGCGGGTGCAGCCGCCCCAACACAGCACAGATGTTGGATAGTGCAAGAGCCTCTGGAGCCCAGACTCCTTAATAGGAAAGACAGCTCTGAGAAGACCCAGAGGACTGCAGCAGGAGCATCCAGCATTGCCAAGGCCAATAAACGAGAAACCTTTATATCTTCAAACAGGGAAGACCTCTGTTGGTGCCTGCCTCATCTCGAATGGCAGACCTACCTACATCTTGCTGCCTTTGGGGAACTGTGTCAGTGTCCCTAAAATCGTCTGGAGGATGGCTATCCATTGACAAAGCACCTGTGCTGTAGCAGACGCCTTTCAGAACTCCCAAACTGTGGTAGTTCTAAAAGTCCCTCCCAACATAAATGTACAGAATAAAAATGATAGCCACTTGATATGTATACATCAAAGTAAATTGGGTTTACAATTTAAAGCAAGGACATGTTAGCCCTTTCCTGGGGTTTGTTTTATTTGAAGGGAGTCTAGGCCACAGTTAGAACCCCCAAATGGAGGCTCTCCCTGACCAAGCTGGCTAATGTAATGCAATTGCAATTTGTATAGTGCCTTTCACCATTGGTATGGTCCCCATGCGCTGTGGGATGTAAGGCCCTTACGGGACAGAAGTCCAGGTACAGGAAAGTCGTTGGAGAGGTTTATAATGCATGTGTGTATTTTAGCCAATACGAAGGTAGGTGGGGGTGGCCAAGTGCCTTCTAGCCACTCATGTCGAGCTGGGATGTGGATGTGTGCTGAGAGGTAGTTCAGGAGCATGTGGACGCAATAGAGACATTATGTGTGCAGCTAGACCGAATTGCTATCATGGTGGATAGCTGCATTCTTATGGCAGAGGTGTTGTGCAATGTGTCTTAGTGTAGTATATGCAGTGGATGGGAGTTGAGAGGTAGTCTGGAGTGTATGCGAGAGCAGCAGGTACATTAGGTGTGCAGCTAGGCCAAATTTTATCATGGCGGATAGCTGCGTTCTTATGGCAAGTGTGTTGTGCTAGGTGTCTTAGAGTAGTGCATGTAGTGGATGGGTGTTGAGCGGTTGTCTGGAGAGAGTGTAAGAGCAGGAGAAACATTAAGGGCCTTATTCACAGAAGCGGTTTATAATGGCACAATCCCATTGGAAAATGCTCTGTGAATTAGGCCCTACGTGTGCAGCTACACCACATTTGATCATGGGCGATAGCTGCATTCTTAAGATCGAGGTGTTAAGCAATGTGTCTTTGAGTGATGCATGTAGTGTATGGGTGCTGAGTCGTAGTCGGGAAAGAATGTGAGAGCAGAAGAAACATTATTTGATACATTGGCCACCCTAAAATTCATCCAAGTGCGATACATTGATCACTCTAAAATAAAATTGAATGCAATATATTGACAATCCTTAAAGTTCATCCAAGCGCAATACATTGGTTACCCTCAAAAATGTCTATGTGCCAACACTTTTCAGCATGAAAAATTAAACTAGATGCATTAAAATTGGCTACCCTAAAAAATGTATCTAGTTGCAATACTTTGACTACCCTCAAGGTTCATCTAATGCATTACCTTGGATACTCTGATAATTAATCTATGAGCAATACATTGTCTGGCCTAGCTTTGGCTATCTCATAAGTAAGGGTTGTGATATGTACCTGTTTGTCATTCCTGGGTTCTTGGGATTCTATCTGCAGTGATGAAATGGAGTTAAAACAATTTGACATACCATAATAGTCACTAATCAGGTAAGTAGTTAAAGTGAGTAAACTGTTGAATTAATGTATAACCCATTTCACCTATAAATACCAGTAGTAACAAGCAGCAACAAATAGGTATAGGTTAACTATGGCAGGTAATGTATGCAGAGTGACAAACAGTGATGATTTCGTATAGCTACATCCTCTCTCCTGTCATTGTCAATGTATACATGGAACCCTTGGGAACTCTCCTAAATGACCCCAACATAGCCACCCATCAGTATGCTGACGACACTCTGCTGTACCCTACGGCCAGTGCGTAGGACATTGTTTGCCACTGTTAATGGCTGGCTACCTTCCAAATATGGATGTCAAACACGAAAGTCACACTGAATTCCACCAAGACTCAATTCATCCTCATCGGAGTCGTTAAGGCAACAACTTGTGCAACAGTGGCTAGACTGCATGCACCTGGAATGATTCACTCTTCGGCTGTCAAACTCAGCCAAATCCCTAAGCTTAATTGTTGACGGTAGACTTTCCTTCCAAAAGCGCAGAGCCAAAAAGGCACACACCTTGTGGCTACAGACGGTTGTATACTAATTGACCTTTTCACAATTGACCTCGGGAGAATTGACCTCGGGAGAATTGACCTAATTTAGAAGGTCAATTAGGACATATATGCGGGGGGAAACCCCCCACAACCCCCTCACACAATCCAAAACCCCCTGAAACTCCCCACCCAATCCCCTCATATTATTTATAATCCAAAACCAACCCAATACATATATAAAATAACTAAAATAATATAAAGGTCAATTGTGCAGAAGGTAAATTAGGACCACTATAATTAGGTCAATTGTGCAAAAGGTCAATTGTAAAAGGTCAATTTGGGTAATACCCTACAGACATCTGCACTCCACAAAATAAAAGCTTTTATCCCCACGAATGCCTTCTGCACGGTGGTCCAAGCCCTCTTGGTCTCACACCTCAACGGTGGAAATGTTATCCATCATGGGCTTCCAGCCATGTACCAGGCTCCACTCAAGGCAGCTCACCATGCTGCAGCCCACCTCATTACAGATGCCCTGGAATGCGACTGCATCTCTCCAGTACTGCACACGCATCACTGGCTCGCCCTCCTTGCCAGGATCATATTCCAAATGGCATGAATCACTTGCAAAGTAGCTTCGAACTGAATACCACATACTTCATAGCTACATTCCACACATTTGGAGTCTCTCACACCTCACGTACCAAAACTATAAAATGTTGGAGTCTAAGCTAGCCCTAAAGAGAAGGCTCGTGTGCACTCCTTCCCTATCCATTCCCCCGACCATCGAGAACTCAATCTTGGAAGAGGCTTTAAATCTCTGCACCATCCTCCATTTCTCTAAAAATGTGTCTCATTAAATAATACCCACCAAACAAATATAAATTCCACCCTCCCTCCCCAAAGAGTACTGCACTACTGTATAAAATGCCAAGCCCTATGCTAGAACCCTCCATTTGTTAAGCACCATGCTGCTTGACCAGGAAACTCTAGCTACTCAAGCGGAGGGGCTAGGGCAAATTGCAGTTTACTTTAACACCTAAGTATCAGTCACCTTTGGAGGGTTTCCAAGTCTCAAAGTCATCCCATAAGAAATAACAGGCCCAAGACAATAGGTATCCCACTGCTATAGGTGAGAAATAGGTACAGTGTACATGCAGCCAGTAGTTGAGTCTTGTGTACCCACACAGAAAAGGTATGCACCATGTTTCTAGAACCATTGGCCAAGTGAAGTATGATTGCAAAATGTGTCTTCCAGTCACAAGTATCACAGAAGCCATCCAGGCGGTTGGGCCGGGGACCGAGGGGACAGGGGGTGGGGGGGGGGGAGACCACTCTGCACTAGGAGCAAGAGGACCTGGAGAGTGGGACCCGAAACAGGAACAGGGTCCAATGTCCTGTGGACACCAACTCAAGAGTACTAGTTTTGACAGAAATGGCCCAGGAAGTGCAGGCACGTAGGTGAGCAAAGGAGTCAGGATTGGCCCAGGGCAGTAAGGGGACAAGGTCTCTGGTTGGTGTCACCCAAGTCGTAGTTGCACGCAAAGCCCAGACACCAGGATCCTAAAAAAGGAGAGCTTGTACGGGGCATCCTTTGATAAGACAGTCACTGCAGCAGTGACAGCACAGCAGGAGAGAAAAAAGGATCAACCAGGCAGCATAAAACTGCTCCATGATGGAGAGCAGATGCAGACTGCAACCCAATACCATCCCAGCGAAAGTAGAGAGCAGGCAGAGTAGCAGCAAGTCACTCAGGTCTTCAACAAGGCAGCAAGGGCTCTGTACTAGGAGGCCCAGCAAGGCAGCAGGTTTTGCAGGGGAGAACCAGGATTGCAGGGATATAGATTCCGACTATGAAGGCCACTTGCACTGCACTTGCACGTTCTGAATGCTCACAAGGCCTAGCAGGACTGCCTTCTTTCTTTTAATTGTTATTGTATTTGCCTCTCATTCCAATGTTGCCTCCCTGTTGCCCTGTGGGTGCTTTTAAACACAATGTACTTGATGTATAAGCACCTTACAAATGCACAATAAAATCAAATAAATAAAAATAAAGGGAAGCTGTAGAAGAGCCCAAAGAGCCTCTTCTAGCATAATGAAGCAGGCAAGGTCCACACAAGAAAAGGGCCGAGTTAGAAGAGAGGTTCAAAGCAGATTCAGTAGTCATCCACCAAACAAGCATGGATTCCAGTTAAGTAAAAAATGAACACATTAGAGTAATGGACAAGGTCTACCATTGATGTACACATTCAATCAGGCGCTGGCTAAGCCAGCCCGCCGATCCACATGCATGCAGCATTCAAGTGTTGGCCGCCAGTCATGCAGGGTAGGCCAGCGAATCTTTCAATCTCCAAAGAACACATACATATTTCTGGAGTGAGAAGAGCGAAGGATTTTAATTCAATTTAGACTGCCATAAACAAAAAAACGAGGATGCCTTTGTGGGGCAAAGATTAGCCTACATAAGCAATTTAGTCATTTTGGCCCTATCTCATGGTCCATGCAGACAACAAAAGGGCACAAACCAAATGGCCTAGAGTAGGACTTATGCCATAGTATCCTACTTGGCTACTAATGCAGTAAAATGACCACAACCATAGTGAAGCCAAAGCAAATGTACCGCTGCCACCAGCCTACACCCTAATACACTTTCAGTTTCATCAAATTAACCTGGTATTAAAATGTGCTACTTAAAAAGCACCTCTGTCCTGGTGGACACATGTGCTACCTACCATACAACAGCACCTCAGCAAGCTTTGCAGTGGCAGGGGGCTTTGGGTAGAAGTCCCTCTGAATGCAAAAAGTAATGGAAACATACAGGCCAGCAAAGGTATTAGTGGACACACTAAGTTTGGCTAGGGAACTCAAGTGAATTCCTACCTAACACTGGGACTGAATGAAAGTGTAATGATACATTGCTAGCCAGAAGGCTTCTAACATAGGCAATCGCAGGTAAGGTCCAACAGAGTAGATGACAAAGTATTGGCTAGCAAAGCATTTGCTGCAAACATTTCCAGTGTCAGCACCACTAGAAGTCAGTACTGAAGCATCAGTAGGCATTAGTTCGGGTGGAGGGCCACGCCCTGGTTGCCAGCTTTACCATTTTATTGTTAGATACAGACAATGGGGCTCATTACGAGTTTGCCGGTACGGTAACTACGAGTTCTGCTCGCGGGTGCCCTTTCACCGACCTGGCGGGTGAACCGGCACCCGCGAGCAGAGCATGTCGGATGCACCGGCACCATTCTGAATTCTGAGGTACGGATGTCTCTCAAAGGCAGCCCACAACTTTTCCTTGTGAGGAAGCACTGGTCGCTGAAGTTTGTGACACAGTGGTAATTTCCATCACTAACAAAATTTGCAGTTGGTCGTTCATAAAATAGCACACATCAAATGGTAAAAGACAGGAACATGATTCTGCTTTTGTTCTTTCTGTTGATTGCCCCACAGTTCAGCAATCTTTGGCTCTTCATATGTTATGTTATGTTATGTTATGTTATGTTATGTTATGTTGATTTATACCACACACCACAGCCCATCCCATGGTCTCCAGGCCCTCTCATGACTCTGCAATGTAAAGTGGGGTGGGTTGGTTAGGGGAGAAAGAGGCATGAGACAGGTGTTGTGCTCAGCTGTTGATCTGTTTAGAGCCATGAGCATCTGGGCTCAGTGCTTGGCTGCTTTCTGGGTGTGTTTTGTTTTGTACACTACAGGCGTATTGTTTCTAGATGGGAGACACCCAGTGTCTGTGTATTTGGGTGTTGTGTTGGCGAGGCAAAGGTTGCAGACTCGTGCATACATGATACACATCTATTTATGGCAGAGAAATGTTGTTTGTGCAGATTGTCTAAGTAGCACATCAGTGATCAAGGAGCACACAGTGTTTGTTTTCAGGCAGCCACCATCTTGAGATAGGGCAGCTTTTGATTGCGAGAACTCTTGTGTGCTAGATCTACTTGACCCAGGGATGATAAATGGTGTCCTGGAAAATTGAATGGGGTGTCTTACTGGGCCTGTGGACATTTAACAGAGCGATACAATTGTAGCAAACTCTAATCCACACAGACCTTTAGAGAGTTCAAACCAAGCTCATATCGGAGTTTGGTTATTGGAAGAGACTGGGGGGACAACACTTTCTTCGAGAGTCTTCCCTCCAGGCGCTCCCAATTTAAATTCCAAGTCTTAGACTCAATATTGGTGCCTGATAATAAGGTTGGTATGGCTTTGCCTTTATAAAATGTTATTATTGGCAGTATAGAAAACGTACAATATGTTCCTTTGATGTTCTTCATTTGACAGGAGATTGGGTCAACCTTAGCGTTAAACCTGTCCTCCACCTGTTTCATATTCAGGTGAGAGGTCGATCGAAAGCCCAGGTAAGTACACTCCCCTATCAATCAAATAATCTGCAAATTTAAGGACCATTCCGCACCCAACATTTTATTTGTTGGATTGCTAAACCTCATAATCTGGTTCTTAATAGGATTCATGAGAAACTCATTTCTCTCTTTTCCTTTTGAATAAATACTAAGCACAGCACTTTGCTCGGCGGACTAGCTGAGCTCAGCACAATCACTCTGTGACAATATCTCTGCGTTTCTAGGGCTGGGCTTGCCAACCCACTAAAGAGTCAAACGGAAACGGAATAATGCTTCCAGTGTGACCAGAAACCATGCAAATAACCTGCCCTAGAATCCATTTTATGTTAATATTCCCATACATATTCATTGTAAGAGTCCTGAAAAATGCACTGGATTTTAAATTTTAATTGGTGGAGTGAATAGCTCAGCCATATGTGTTGCAAGCTTATGTGAACTATCATTCCGATTGGGGTTGCAAATTTTCTCAAATCTGGACAAAAGAAACTGTACATAATGCATGCATTTTACACATAGCTAATTAGCTCCAAGTATGCTTTTTCCTCTCGTAAATTAGGGCATCACTATGTGTTACGTAGTTTTGCCAACCCAAGAAAGACAGCTATCAAGGATGAAGACACCCACATATGTGTTTCACCTCTGTTAGTGATCATTAGTGAGTTATAGGCCCTCATTACAACTCAGGCGTTAAGGGTTAACTGATTCTGATTTTAACGCTTGCTTTTAGCAGGCGTTAAAATCCATGGCGCTAACCCGCCATGGTGCTAATTACGCCGCCGTAAATTACGGCGGCGTAATAAGCGCCTTCCCCACTCCCATTATGCCCTATGGGGCAAAAATGGGAATGGGGAAGGGAAAATGGGAAATGGGGATTTACCGCCCCACTCACCTTGGAATGGGGCGGTAAATCCACCATCCACCATGGTGTAAACAGAGTTTACACCATGGTGGTAAAGTTGGTGCACTTAGCACCAAGGTTGTAATGACCGCCATAGTCTCCCATCCTTGTGTTTGAGAACTGGGGGTTGCTTAGCAGATCACATCAATGTTCTGGTGGGTTTAAAAATTATGAAATAAACCTACCTGAAATGCGAGAATATAATAGGCCACTTCAGCTTAGCCAGACATGCCACAGCACCTCGCATTGGACACCCCTGGAAGTTCTCCTCCAGTTCTGACCCACTGAACAATGCATTCTAGGTGTGCACATTAACCCCAAATTATGCCCTGTGCACCAGAACGTTGTCCTTGTCTTACAGGGCTTCGATATTATATACATAACTTTGACAACCAAAGACAGACAGCACTCAAGGAGGCAGGTAGCAGCATATGTATTTCACCCTCATTGGAGATTATTGCTTCAATATAGTGTGACAGCCCTTTCAATGAGGGGAAAGGGGGCAGGGGAGACTTGGACTATGTTTGGTAAACACTCTCAGTCTTATGGCGAGTTTAAAAAGCATGAAAAACACCTTCTACCTGAAATATGTGAGTGGAATAGGCAATTTCAGCCTAACCAGAAATGCCAAAACACCACCCAGTAGCCAGCCCAGGAGGTTCATCCCTACGTTAGAGTCACTGAGCAATGCATCATGGGCATGCAATTTAGCTTGTGGTAGAATTTCCTTTAGCAAATTTGCATATGCGAGACTAGCAGCCTTTGAGAGATGGGAGAAGGGGTTCCCATTTACCAGTGAATTTTGGATATAATCTGTTTATGGTGGGTTAGTAATACCTGCCCTGGAACATCCGCCACCATATTTCCACAACAAGAGAGCCTGAAGGCCTCTTGAACTCAAGGCACCCCTTGCTGACCTCAGGAGCAGCCATGATTTCAGCAAAAGTGAGTGAGCAAAAAGCAGATGGCTGCAAACTCTCAATGTGGTTAACAACCACAGAACAGGTTATCATGCCTTGTTCTTCTGAGAGAGGGGTGCCTGCTACCATTGTTGAATGATTTCGGCACTGATTGAGCTGCTTCATGGTTTTCTTGACTACTATGCAATACTGCACCTGTGTCAACCAGTCCACATATGCAGTGGAATTTGGTCCTCATCAAATTGTGTTTCCAGCCTTCTGGTACACCGCCAGCTAAAGCTCATTTGTCAGCCCAAGAGAGCACCTATCTGAACAAGTGTCGTACCACGGTGGACATAAAGGGGACCTCCCAGACTGGATGCACCTTGGCAGTGGATTCTACCTTCTTCTACAGCTGTGCAGAGCGTTGCAGTAGATCAAGGCCTCCAGCAGCCATTGAATGCATCTCTCTTGGTCACACCATGGGGTTACATCGAGAGTCAGACAGAGCCACTTACTGCTGGGTTTGCAACTGAGCTCTCAGAACACCGCAGATATTTGTTTCTAATAACATGCTCTGCAATGCACGTTGGTTGTGGCAGGGACTGTGTCCTGCCATAAGCACGATGTAGTCGAAGATGGGAGCTAAGAAGTTCCATTCTTTTGTCAATGGCTGCCTAGCCAAACGACCCACTCAAAGACTCTTGTAAATTACATTATTAGGATACCTCAGCCTCTCTGCTTTCAGAATTGTGATTGGCCAGTTCTTTTCCCAAGCATTGTTGGGCTCAGTTTTATGTCTGTCTAGAAAGAGCTCTGGCTCTCTAGCCGAGTTCCTTGAGGAGTACATGTAGGGAGCCTGGTGTCAATACTGCACTGACAGTACTTCTGAGTTGCCTATTGAATCACTGCACCATTTTTACCTTCGATGGTGACTCCTTGGCTTTGCATAGAGGATTCCAAAACAAGATCCGGGGAAGCGATGGGAGTACTTCAATATCCCCAATGTTAGCAGATGGTCTGCAATGCAGCATGGTCTGGGAAAGCATAGGCAGCGCTGGCACAACACTGCTAACTTTGGGAATACCGGAACAAACAGAAGCAGACAAAAATAAAGACTGTGAGAGAGCCTAAGCCTCATGGAATCTCAGGTCCCACGGAAGGTACACGTGCAATGCCTTTTCATAGAGTGCCCATACTCCATTCACTACCTGTTCAAGAGCGCCTCCTACCTAGTTGAACTGGATTCTGACAAGGTATGCAGTGCTGAGTGGCGTCGAGATAAGGCAGAGAAGGCCATCTAAGGAACCCATAGGATGGGAATGAAGAATGTGACATGCGGGCCTCCGAGAAGAGTCCTGTTAATCACTCAAGGGAGTTGTGGGGAAGTGGGCACTGTAAGTGATCTGGCATCTGTGCGGGTTGGTGTACTCTGAGGTAAGAAGGCGGTGAAGTTGGACAACAGGGACACCCTGGGGGTGAGCAGGTGAGGGATCACGAGCTGGGAGGGTGTGTTTGTATGAGATACTTCTTCTGTGACTGTGGGCATAGTGTGTTTGTGGGGTGGGTGTGGGCGGATGAGAGCATCAGTGCTTCCTCTAACGTTTAATTCCAAAGACAGGGGATGAAACACGGGAAAACCATCAGTGGACAATTTCCCCTCTGCTGCTAGCTAATGCCATGCCCGTCTTGGAATGGGAGCTGACATGGGCTGCTACGAGTATCAAACCTGAAATAAAATGGCTTTTTCTGCATGTATCCTTTGTTATTCACCCAATGAAACATTGCATTTCTGCAAAAGCAGCCAGGTCTTTGAATTACAAATGATGAGCTGCAATTTATCATGGTGTGCTAGCAACAGTGATTGTGATCCTAATCTGTATTTTGAACAATCAGAGACATTTCCATATAAAACAAATGACATGCAGAGCTAATAAAAAATCGCATCTTGCACATTTAAAGAAACATTATGACATTTGACTCCTCTTTATTCTCCCATTAATTCAACAGATTTTCAATTAGCAGCCATTTTTTTTTCAGAAGTGTCTTTTTAACGGTATAGGATGCCAGCATGTTGCATATCCATGCGAAAGGAGACATGCTCTGTGTGAACATTGTTCATAACTTGCAGATGCAGGTATTTTTAAGACTGATTTAGATGTTGCCACTGTGTCATTCTTTGGGTTGAGTTTATGTTTAAGCTACTTTTTTCATTTGACCTCCTCTAGACCAATCAGAACGCTTAGAATGATATTAAGATTCACTGTAATGTTATCCACCTCATTCAAAACCTTTGGTGCCAGAGTGTCAAAAATGAGCGCAAATGAAAAAAGTTTAGAGGATCCGCTCATTGTAGAAATACATGTGACCTTATTCTCAAAGGTGACCTGCGCACTTCAGGGGCCTAGACAGTAGAGCAAAGATGCGCTGGCTATCCACATAAGTGTGGGGAGGGCGCATCTGATACTATTGTGCTGTCTCTCAGCAATCATGTGGTTGCTGGGAGCACATTTCACAGAGACTTTGAAGGGCCTGCCACTGTGAAGCACCAGTTAAAAGAATTGCATTTCCATCCCTGTGTAAATCGCGACTGACACACTTCATGAAAAATGCATGACAGGGTCATAAATTACCCAGCCATGATCTGCACCCCCCCCAACAATAGGTGCAGGTGAATGTGCTTAATTTCTGCGCACTGAAATTCGCCTCCTATTTCAGAATTCGGGATACACCTTTAAATGTGCCGAAACGACCCCTGATTTGTGTAAATGCGCAAAGGAGTGAAAAAGGGCACCAGAGTGGGCTGAACTAGGATTCTCACATTTAGATGCTCTTTGTGGCTTGGGATGCTCCTTTTTTTGGCACAAGAGATGAGATGTGCAAGCATCGCATCACTTAAACCACAAAAACATTTGAAAATCTAGCGCTGGGACATCAGCGGCAGCCAAACAAGAATTATTTTAATTAAGCAATAAACCTGTCACTGCAGTGGCATTACAGAGTCAGGTAATGCCCTGCGGCCCATAGTTACAGGACTGAGCGAGGCGAGGGCCTTAACAAAGGCCCCGGGGCATAACCTGACTCTGTAATGCCCCCTGCATTGAGGGGCTTATTGCTATTAGGACCCCGGCCCGCAAGACCGGGGTACTAATAGCATTGTTTTTCTATTCCAAAACACTGCAGCATTTCGGAACAGAAAAAAAAAATGTTTAAAAAAATGGACACCGGGGAAGGGAAAACAGAGTCCGTTTTCCCTTTCCATGGCAGCCATCAGGAGCAGACGCGCTGGGGACAGAAGTGTTCCCAGCGCGTTTGAACCCGGACACCGGGTCCTTTAAGACGAGGTAACATGGGGATGAAGATCTTACTCAAACATCAATAATCAGACCAACTCAAGAAGTTGACAAAAGTAAAGCTGTTTTAATAACAAGTCCTTTAAAACAGGGAGTACAACAGACATCAACGGACACCATAGAGACTATCTCAAAGTATTTTTAAAAAAACAACACCTTTATATTAAACACTCATCATTCGTGATGTCATACTACGTGGCAAATAAGAAAAACCTATGGGGGTTTGTGGTTGGTGAACGGGGAACATCTACATATACTTTCTATGGGATACAGGGACATGATTGGATCGCTAAGGTCGGGTGGGTAACTAAGCCCATCCCAAGTGCAAGTCATTTTCCGTGTCATGAAAATTTACGACATACCATTGGCTTCTCAAACTATAGGGATCCTTAATACGTGGCCCTCTACAATTGGTTGGCAGGCTTGTACCCTTTTGGAATATTCCACTCGCTAGCAGCACGCAACTGGGACTCCAGGTGCTGGGGGTTTGGCCTGGTCATGCCTCCCCACCCAATTAGCCCAACATTCATCATCACTCCTGCGGTCTGCTATTCAATGAATACTTTTGCCCCAAAGTTTATTCTCATCCGACCATGTGACTGGAGACCACGTTTTCAAGCTCTTAGTTGTATTTTAATACCATTAAATGAAGAAATCTTGGCACCCTCAATGGTTTTCCTAACACCTCAAATAGGAGCTGAGTTTGCTTCTTATGTTTTTGTATCTTCTCGAGTACATGGCAAGGCTCTCGGCGGCCCGACTCTGGACACTGGTGCCAGGCAAGCCTTTCTCGAATCTTCCTTCGCTGTCAACTATTATTCTGCTGCACCACACTTCCAACCCTTTCATTCATGATGTCCAAGTTTACTAAAGTGCGTTGTGGAACATCGAGATTATATCTATTCCTATGTATATACATTGGCGCATCGCTGCAATCCATTCACTACGTAGCCAGACTTATGATTACTTTGTCTACTTGCGTTACTGTGTCTGTACAATTGTAAAATATGTTTTGCATTTTCTTTGGTGCTTCTCCGCACGTGCAATCTCTATTACCGGAGCAAAATGTTGCATACTTCATTACTTCATCATCAGGTTCTATAAGGTCTATATTCTTACTTCATGTATATCTCTTCTGTGTGCGTCACCCCCACTTCATGTGATGTCACCAATTCTTTTCACACTTCTTCCGGAACTTCCTTCAGAAGGTCATCATTTCTTTGTGGATACACATAGGGTGTTTTCAATGGATACCCTGTTTCAAGGACTTTTCGCGGTAATGGCATTCTCACTCGTTTTGAACATGTCACAATTTCCGGTTGCCAACATATAGGCAGAATAGGGACGGAACTTCCTGAAGAGGTACTTGGCTCCCCCTCTACACGTTCGCCTTCAAAAAAGCACCAAAAAGAATGTAAGTGTGGTTGGGATGTCAGGGAGAGGATTGTTTGGATGGTGGAAAGGGGGAGGGAGGGTGGGAGGGACAAAACACTTACCCGAATCCCTGTCGGGGGACGATCGCAGCCTCAGCCATATGGTGGCTCGGGACAGGGATTAATCCGTTCTGAGCCTCCTCATTGGCTGAGAGGCTGCCGCACCCCCCTCACCAGGGATATGAAGGAACTTCAAGATTCGAGGGATCCTGCGTCAGGTAAAGCCCCAGTGAGGGTCAATCAGATTGCGTGAAACAATCTGATTGTCTATCGCTGGGTACTCATTTTTAATACAGAACGAGCTTTCATTTTCAAAATTGATTGGTCAAGTACTTATAATTAGAACAGCATTTACTAACTAGTTCCAAATGATAGAAAACCTCCAGTGGGATTCGTTGAAATGTTGCATGTCATCAGGGGCCGAGGGGGGATCTTGTTTGTTGTTTGTGGATAAGAACAGCACGGATCCATAGATACAACAGACACATGAACTCCGCAGCCACCGTTATCCCATGCATTCTGTGTTGCAATGAACGTCACTGCAAATGCATGGACAGCCTTCCTTCAAGTGCTCAGACATAATGTGCTATCTGATTTCCTTGTTCAGAGAGGAATTGCCATAATATTTTGGTGCTGGACTGCCCATGTGGGTGGGACAAAGACTGAAATGCAAATTGATATTTCCCATCTGTGAAAGGTACAGTGAGCGAAAGCGTGTGCTGCAAACTCTCCTCTCAGAACAGGTTATCATGCCATGTTCTTTCTGGAGAGGGGCGCCTGCTACCTTTTTTGCAAGGAACTTGGGGTTGGTCACCCTGAGTTACCCGAGGGCAACCAGACGTGGACTCCCTGCTCACTGTGCTCTGAGAGACACAGTGTCACTTCACTGATAAGGCCCAGCAAGGCTGAAACACGTGTATAGGGTGCTGTTGGTATTCTTGTTCAGAGAGGAATTGCCATAGCATTTTGGTGATGGAATGCCCATGTGAGCGGGACAAAGACTGATATGCAAATGGGTATTTCCCATCTGTGAAAGGTACAGTGAGCAAAAGGTGTGTGCTGCAAACTCTCATCTCAGAACAGGTGATCATGTCATGTTCTTTCTGGAGAGGGGCGCCTGCTATCTTTTTTGTAATATTTGCAAGGAACTTGGGGTTGGTCATCCTGAGTTACCTGGGGGCAACCAGACGTGGGCTCCCTGCTCACTGTGCTCTGAGAGACAGAGATTCATCTCACTGATGAGGCCCAACAAGGCTGAAACACGTATATGGGGTTGCTGTTGGTACTCTTGTTCAGAGAGGAATTGCCATTGCATTTCGGTGCTGGACTGCCCATGTGGGCGGGACAAACACTGATATGCAAATGGATATTTCCCATCTGTGAAAGGTACAGTGAGCAAAAAGCGTGTGCTGCAAACTCTCATCTCAGAACAGGTTATCATGCCATGTTCTTTCTGGAGAGGAGCGCCTGCTACCTTTTTTTGTAATATTTGCAAGGAACTTGTGGTTGGTCATCCTGAGTTACCTGGGGCAACCAGATGTGGACTCCCTGCTCACTGTGCTCTGAGAGACCAGCTTCACCTCATTGATGAGGCCCAACAAGGCTGAAACAGGTGTATGGGGTTGCTGTTGGTACTCTTGTTCAGAGAGGAATTGCCATAGCATTTCGGTGCTGGATTGCCCATGTGGGCGGGACAAAGACTGATATGCAAATGGTTATTTCCCATCTGTGAAAGGTACAGTGAGCAAAAACCGTGTGCTGCAAACTCTCATCTCAGAACAGGTTGTCATGCCATGTTCTTTCTGGAGAGGAGCGCCTGCTACCTTTTTTGTAATACACGGGGGATGAAGAATGGATGGACCTCTCCTCTGTGCAGGCAATTGAGAGGCAGGTTACCCTCTGGACTCTGCCTGCTTTTTTTTTAGAATGTACTTAGAGCAGGCGGAGTCCATACATATGAACTGCAAAGACTGCTATGTTTTTTCCATGGCTGCTATGTTATTTCATGGCAGCTACCACTTTTGTTCTCTAGTCTGTGCTGTGTGTATGTCTGCATGGCATATTCCAAAAGAATTAACCCCATGAAGCGGTTTCAGGTAGGGGACCCTGGGTAAAAACTGTGAAAGGTTTAGTGGGAATTCTGTTCCTCCCAGACAATGTGCAGTGCCCCTTTTCTCTATCTGCATATTTGTTCTTAACTTGCCTCTTACTGCTTATTTCTCCCAAAGCTCTTTAGGACTGTCTAGAGGAGCTTCAGGTCCCTGCCAAACCTAATGCACAGCAATCATAGAAGAGCACCGCGGATAGTCATCTGCTCCATGATGGAGGAAGGCTTTTGCCTCGCAATAGTACATAGTACTTTCCATTATGCTCTGCCCATAGTTCGGGCTGAACATGCGGATATGCAGTGCCAGCCAAAGTGCCAGGCCTTTCCCATCAGCACTTGGGCATGAGCAGTCCTGGAGTAACCCTATTCCTGAGCCTGTGCCCAGATGCGCCATGCAGGGCTTGCCCCCAGTGCTCCTTGTACACTGATCCTACGCCCCCCACCCCCCGGCCCCAACCTCCGCTCCGGGCACATTGGACATGCACACATGCTTTGCGCCTGTGTCGTTATTGCTCACCACACTCCCTGCCCCCAAACATTTCCTCATCCGCAAGACCAGCAAATACATTTTCAAATAGTCCCAATTCTTGGCTTGGCCAGTGCTGCTTTTCCTGCTTGATTGCTGAGATGCTCCCCTTGCGTGAGTTTAAACAAAAGAATTTGGAGAAAACAACACCTCAACTGACTGGTTTTCTTTGTCTTCCAGGTTCGAAAATAATGATTTCCGACACTTTTTCAAATAAAATAGAATGCTAATTACCGTTCTTTTTTTTAAAAAAAAGCGCGCCCTCTGCCTCATCCTCTCAGACCTCTGTAAATAATGGCATTATAAAACAAAGGCTTCGGGATGCTCAGAGAATAAATAGGTTTTGCATGGATTTTTGAGGGTGGTGCACAATTGGAGATGACCCCCGCTGAAGAGGGCCCAGTACCACAGCTAATGCGCCGCATGTTCTGCTCCATTGCCCTCTGTGGCTCGCTCATCCGCTTGTATAATTGCATCCTTAATTCACTGCGGCCTGTAAATGTTTGCCGGCTCAGTCGAGCTAGCAGGAGGCTGCATGAGAGTCCATGTGCAGCCCTTGCATAGCGTCCCACGTGGCAGGGGGAGGAACTGCAGGCCAATCTGGTAATGATATCCTGCATAAGAATCACATATTCCAACCAATGGAAACGTATGTTTTACAATTTTTCTAAAAATACATATTAGGTCATGTATATTATGGTACAGGAATTCCATCTTGGGAGTTTATGTGCAGACCATTACAGACCACTTGACCTTCCGCTTCATGGTTTCTGATTGCGTCCGTCCGTCCATCCATTCATTCATCCGTCCGTCCATCCGTCCGTCCATCCATTCATCCATCCGTCCGTCCAACCGTCCGTCCGTCCGTCTGTCTATCTATCTATCCATCCATCCATCCATCCATCCTCCTGCCTATCCCGCCACCTCTCCCACACGCACAATTATACAAGTGGTATAATGACTATATAGAGCGGCGGCTGCTGTCCATGACTCTACACACATATAGGATTTGCGTAAATTCACATTCACTGCCCTTCTAATGCATGCCTAAAGACCACTGATAGTGTCACAACTGTGTTAGTCTCACTAAATAAGCTAGCCATTTCACAAAACAACCAGATGATGCCCTGCCAGTCCAGAGACTACACAAGTGCCAATTTATGCTTTTTCTTTTTAACTATAAACTTCAATTTATCCCAGTTAATATGCTACATTTCATTTTTTATGCAACTCTCAAAAATCTGCAGTTTTGTCTAAAACAATCTTTACTTTAAAGCCGCAAAATATTTCGTTTGTAGAATAACATACACAATCACAGTATATGAGTGCCCTGGCACAGCCACATTATGTACTGTGTGCGTAAAATAAGACACAAAAAATGGATACAAATGCCAAGAGATGGGAGCCGTACACGGGGGAATCGTCATTTGTCAGGGCGTGGGTTAGCGCGGCCTATTTTGGGCTTCGTCTGACCTAGTTCAAGGGAAAGTTACATTTATTTCCCAGAAGAAATGCGACACAAAAGGTCTGTCTTCCTGACATTCAAGCCCGTTATGGGAAGGTGTGCACCAAAAGAGCAAAACAACCAGGAACATTGAAAGGGTTTAGCGTGCCCTCCCTGCTTGCAAGTCTAGAATATCCTGGAACATCTTGCAGGGCAGACTAGCCAGAAGCAGCGGTCATAGAGAGGAGATATGAGAGCAGATGTTCACGCCTGCGCTTAACCTGCCCTTCACTGCAAAAAGAACATATGCCTGAATTCCGCTTAAACAATCCAAAACACGAATAACCAAAAAGGCCGTTCAGATTGAAAACCGTGGTCATTTTTACACCGCAGAGCAGTAAAAGAGCAAGGAAAGGTTGTGGGTTTTGTTTTAGCTGCTGTATGGTGGCTCAGCAGGTAATATTCGCGGCAGATCTACGTGGGAGGAAATGGTCGAGTTGGAGGATGTTCATTTCCATATGAGCCCAATTGTATAGCAACATAATTCGCCCAAAAATAATTTTTTAGAGACGAGAAAAAAAAACAATATGTTTGGGGATTCAGGGCCCAATTCATGGAAAAGTGCACATATATCCCGCAAAGCCTGCACGCTGAGGACGACACTACGTGGCCCGTCTCACATTCGATAATCTGCGCGGCACACAAATTCACGCAAAGTAACCCTATATGCAAGTCGTGGCAGTAACGCCCAGGACACGCCCACACGCAGATCCATACCAGCCATGGAAACAGACTTCATTGCTTTGCGCACTCCTGGCGCGAGAAGCAATGCACCCCGTGAAAACTGCGTGCAAACCCCCTAACCAGGCTAGAACCCCAGCAAGTGTGCGTGATGTCTCCTGAAACTGTTCCCAGCGCTCCCTCAACATGCGTACCACATATTGTAAAAGTTGTCATTTTCTGATACACATGCGCGTGGAGACCGTAAACCGTTCCTGCAACCCGCTACTCTGCTTACGAGCACCCCCAAGTA
Source organism: Ambystoma mexicanum (assembly GCF_040938575.1). NCBI lineage: Eukaryota > Metazoa > Chordata > Amphibia > Caudata > Ambystomatidae > Ambystoma > Ambystoma mexicanum. The sequence continues at coordinate 286,335,670 of NC_090928.1, forward strand.
CGATCGGAACTCCGACTGCGTGTACGCACCTCTAAATAAAACACCTGATTTATGTCTGCACAGAGGTTTCCATGCTCAAGTGTCTCTGCGCATGTCTTAGTGTGGCGGATCATTGGAGTGCATTGAATGGCCATTTCCTCAATGAGAGGTTGCACGGACATATCCGTGAATTCGCATGGTTGTGCGAATGTATGGGCATGCGCTGGACTGCCTGTGGGCCGTCCCTCGTATCGCCCACATTTTGCCTGGTTCTTCCTCATTTTGCATGTACCACCCCCTTCTCTGGTTTCTACACAGGCCACGGCCATACTCTGCAAGGTGTCTCGCGCAAGGCACTAGGCTGCTCACAGAGACGTGCAGAGCCTGCTCGAAGTCGTCGCATGGTACAGAGAAGTCTTGCGAAGATGATTCCATGAATCGTCAAAATTACTTGTGCGCGCGGTTTGGCACGCAAAGTCCCAATTTACCACTCAGATAATTCCATCAATTGGGCCCTATAGCTTTTACCTCGTTATTTTCAAGTTCAGTAATTCTGTATTTCCCCATTAGGTCGCTGGGTCAGAAGACAGAATCGCGTCAACGTCCTTAGCATCCGACAGAGTTTCAGAAGCTGTGCAAAATTAGCTTATGGTTTTAGTGTAGTTCCCAGTGATCTGGTGCCTACACATCTGCAGGCTCTAAACATTCCCTTGATTTTGAGCGCCAGCATTTTGCAGTGCTCAGGTACTCACCCCTGAACAGTGGTCGAAGTGTACGAAAAGATTTAGTGGAACTATGTTCCCTGTGGGCCTCCGCCCGCTCCACACAAAACCCCATCGCCATACCCACTCCCATGCGCAATCCAAACCCCCGGACATACAATAAAAGTATAGAGACAGTAAAACTTTTTTTTTAAGTATACGAGCACCGTTCCTAACGACACCCACCCACTTTGAACACGGCCCCTAAAGTGGGTGTTAGGTACGTTGTTGCACATATTCAGAATCTGGTCGCTGATTCATTGATAAGATTCCTTTTTAAAGTTGGTGAAAAGTGCAAACACATGGGGCACAACAAATGAAAACATACATGCCACGTGGTCCATTAAAAAAAATGAATACATCCAGGAGTAGCTGCTGCTCCTGGAATTGAGTACCCTTCTCTTATGACCAGTAACAGCCATAGGTCTGGCCAAAACTACCAATGTCAATTCATTCTGGGACCTCTCTTGCACGACCCAACACTAGGTCGGCATTAAAAAAAAAATTCTGGTCGAGGTGTTGCTCTGAATACATGCCAACATACCCCATTCCATTCGAGAGATGCTAGTCCAGTCCAGGACTTACCTCTGCATTATAGAACACATCATTCTTGAGTTCGCCAATATGAACAGAGGACTACAAGTCCCAGAATGCAAAGTTAGACTCAGAACTGGGATAGCCTTTTGCCGAATGGATTGGGGCATTGGCACGTATGCCTCTGCTCCTCTTCATGACCACAAGCGCCACTGACTGAATATTTGCCTAGTGTTGGAGGAATTGTATTTCACCCCTTACCCAATCGAACCTCCAAAATGAACTCTTTTGTGTGCTAAGGTTCTGGTTCAGATTTAGTGGCTATAATAATTCATTGATGGGCAAATGTGTTACTGATTAATAGGTGGGCTGCAAGTTTTCTAGGCTGACAGCAGAATTATCCCCCAAAAGCAAAATCCCAGGGCACCCTCTGTCAGTTGTTGGAATACGGCAGGCCAAAAGAAATACCAATTGAAATAAAAACAAAACTTGAGTAAGGATTGGGGTGCACTCATAGTATGCCCCTGGCTTCTGAACATAACAAACACTGTATTTTACAGATAATATGACACCACTTTATGGAGGTAAACAGGCTGCATTTTATTAAAGAAATTCAGAAAACACATTTGACTGGGACCCACAGTTCGTGAATTCCCGCATACATTTCCCTATGCAATTTTTAAGAAAAACAGGTTAAATGTTTTTGGATGCGGTTATTAGGTAGGGATGTAGCTAAAGATCTTAGTTTAAGTCAGAGTTGAAATTAAGTATCTAGCTATAAATTTTAGGAAGTTATTCAAGTTTGAATGAGAGGCGTTTTTAGAAAAATAGTACAGAGAAAAACAGAAAATCATTTTTCAAATGACAGGTTGATTTTACTTAAACTAGATTATGTCCCGCCCCTTAGAAAGCGCTGGTCGCTATGGTGCCGCTGGACCAGAAAGTATGTGGCGTCCATCTTTTCACCCAAGATGGCGGCTCCCACGTTTGGTTGCAGTCTAGTCGTTTTGTATCCCCACGGCAGCCTGACTCCTCCCTTTCACTCGAATGCCGCATATCAGTCCCGTTTGACAACAAGCAGACGTGTTGCTACTCCAGCATTACAACGCTACGTAAGTACGGACCTAGGCTGTGTCTATCTGTCCTTACAGTACTATTGTGTTTATCAACTTTCTCTTCTGTTTCCCGTACTAGCTATCCATATCCTCATGTAATAGGATAGGAACCGCAGTTCTGCCTTCGGCGGGTCGAGCAGTATCTCTTTCAAGGGGCTCTTCCGGCATTTCTCGGACCTCCGAATCAGAACTTCCCTCTGTTTCTTTCAAAGTACAGGGACCGGGAAGGGCACTCTGTTTTCTATCTGTTCGAAGAGTTTAGATCTAAATTTATCTTCTCCTTTCTCAAAGCTAAGACCTCACTTGTGTAAAACAGAGATAAACCACAGTTCAGCAGGCAATCCGAATCCTCTAACAGGTATTTCTTTAGCCGAGACCCACCTACCTCTGATTCCGATATCTGTGTCCCAAATCTAACCTCCTCTTCTGTTTAGTGAATCCCATCGAAAGCTGAATCTCCGGTCATAACCATTGCCCAACCGCCACAGGTGCTAGCTCCATTCTACTTCCCTCTAGTATAGATTCTCTGTTGAAGTGAATTACCCATTTCCTTGTCTAACCTGTCTCTTTTATTTTTCTGATATTAGACTACTTGATACTTCCTACCTTGAGGTGCTACAACCAGAAGACATCTGAGGGCTTTGAGGGAGCTGAAGCACAGAGTTTTCTTCCCTCTCAAGGGTTTCCCTGGGAGCTTTCTCCTTTTCCAGGGCTTTTGCCACGGAAGGGAAGGGAGAGCCCAGTGGGATTTTCTACTACTTCCTACCTGGTATTCGGTTTCAAGTAGATTCAAGAGGCCTTCTTTGCGGGTGAGTCCACTTTAAAGATTTCGTTCCTTTTCATCACCACTGAAATTTATTGTTCACCTTCAGGATTTGATAGTTGTTTAACAGATTAATGGCTATGGCTAAGAAAAAGAGAATGCCACCCGTGAATCTCCACAGTTACGCACGGCCGCTTGTAACCCTTCACGTGGCGGATACTCCATTTTCTTTATGGGAATTACTTTATTTAATCCAAATCACTAATGGCTTATGGTCTAGTAAAACAGAATGAGATAAGGTTGGTGCTAACACTAAGAATTACCGACAGAATTGCAAGAATGGTTCTGACAATATTATGGTTCTTAAGTTAAAGATGGGATGGTTGAAAGATGGGGATAGGACAAGGTAAGGCAAATATACTATGGTTTACTATGATTTCTATTGATAATTACAATACACTGTAATTTAAGATTGGACCGCCAAGGGTTCTGGTCATCCGGATTGAGTCTACAGACAGCAGGGCACTATGGTGGGATAGGTCAGCTGGGTAGTTCTGGTCAACTGGACAGGCACCTCAAACTGGACTGGATTGGATTGGCCCTTCTGGTTGCTGGACACTGTAGATCAGTGGGATGGTGAGTTTCAGCAGGCATGCATGAATGGTAGCAAGCCAGACTGGATCAGAATGATTTCCCTTAAGTTTTGGGATGGTTTCAGGATTTGGGCCTAGCTGAAGAAGAGTTCAGCAATGCTGAGGCTTTGGCTTGATAAAGAAATCTGGATCAGGAACAAGATGGAGAATTCAGGACAGGGCGTCATGCAGAAATCAGTATGGAATAAGGAATCAGTGTGTGTCTTTGTGTTGTGAGGTTCCCTTATTTATCCTGCCAAATGACATCACTAAGTTTATGGGAGGGGCAGACTTACAACCCACACCCACAAGGCTATGATTGGTCAAAGGCACAGTTCCCGCCTTGCTTTTTGCTGGAAAGATGACAGAAAGGGTTGTCATATTTTATGATGTGACTTGGGAACCTCCCACAGTTATCTGGACCAAAATGTAACTTTCCGACAAATACATATTTATGTACTTATGCCCTTTAAGAAAATCGGATACATAAATTACATATTTCGTGGTTCACATTTAAATCCAAATCCCAAGTCGGTGGGACTTGGTTTTGCCTTTCTATTGAATTTAGGCAATTGAACCATAAAGGTTTGGCCTAACAATTCCTAATTCGGTACATATATGTACAACCACCCCTAGAACATGGGTATACAATATTAGATTTGCAGCATTAATAGTCTCTGCACAATTAGTCTGTCTTTTTTCAGCAATTGCCCCCCCTAAGGATCAGATCAAACACATCCACAAATTCACTTTTCCAGATTTTTTCCTTCACCTCATTATTTAGGTGTCAATATAAGCTGCCCACGGGGGCAACAAGGGGGCAACACTACCCAACCTGCTTGCCGATAAAGACACAGTTGCCTGCCCCCTGACTGAACCTGCTTTTCTGCCCCAAAGCTGAATGGGGGAGGCTGCCGCCCACCCACTTGCAGCTGGCACCACCTGCGGGGAAGCGACTGTGGGCACAATGGAAGGGGAGAGGACTGGGTCACCCAGCAGAATACCGTACCCCGTTTCCAGCTGCACACGCCTTCATCCCCATTGATTGCCCCAGTGCCTAGCTCGGGATGCCCCCAAAGTCCAGCAGACATACTGCCCCTATTGAAAGTGTGCAAAAACATTGAACCTTTGTTTGGGGGTGTGAAAGGGACCACGTGGTGACTCCCCAAAAGAATTCAGACCATTCCACCCAAACATTGCATGAGTAAATTGCATCCCCGGCCAACACAACGCCTGTGTGGCCTTCCCGCTGGCCCCAGCAGTATGTTATGTTATGTTATGTTATGTTATTTTGCACTTATATAGCGCCTTATATACCATTGGTATGGTCTGAAGGCTCTGGTAGGTTGAACGCCCTTGGGAACCGAAGTTCAGGTCAGTAGAGAGAGTGGGGAGGGTCAAGCGGTGGGTGTGCGCACCGGGTATGAGTGCAGCTGGTGCGGTATTCGTGAAATAGCTGCTTCTTAGCGGTAGGTGTGGTGGTTGATATCATGGGTATGTGTTCGTTCTGGCAGGATTTATCCAGACCGAAACTTTCCTCAGAGAGGCTATTGGGCACAACTTCCAAATGCAACTTTCTCAGAGAGGCTATTCGGCACAACTCCTAACTGTAGCTTTTCTCAGAGAGGCTATTGGGCACAACTTCTAAATACACATAGGCTATTGGGTATACTTCTAAATGCAACTTTTCTCAGAGAGGCTATTGGGCACAACTTCTAAATACACATAGGCTATTGGGTACACTTCTAAATGCAACTTTTCTCAGAGAGGCTATTGGGCATAACTTCTAAATACACACGTATACTGGGAGTCACAACTTGAACAACATCTGGGACAGGATACTCACCAACTGTGAACCCCATGACTGGCGCTTATGCCGGTGGCCCCATGTGGTTCACTTGTTGGACCACTGGCTGGGTAACTGGCAGGGCTTAGATGGCAAAGTCCCTACAGATAGACCAGATAATTGTGCTTTCCTGGAAGCTGCCGCACACCCAGACCTTCTTAGTTTCTTTGGGGGAGGCTCAAACTGGTGCCCAGGGCTTACCGGAGCACCTTAGGCTTCCTCACTCTCACACCTGGTGCCCTTGCAGCAGGTACAGCTCAGGTGCTAATACCGCCTGAGTGCCCCCATACAGCATGTCATGTACCCATTGCATTTCCTTTTCCTTGGCTTTATCCAGAAACATAGCCATCAGGGCTATCTGCGCACGCTCAGAGCTTTGCCCATGCGCTGGTGCTCTGACCTTGCTTTTCTTATGAGCCATAACGCCAGAGTCCCCCTTGATTTAAAGCATTGTGCAGAAGTTACCTATCGGAGCAATGGAGAGGATACCATTATAATTCAGGCTCCCCATACGCATTCACCCACAAATGAATTAGCATTGCTCCACTCATTGACCCCATACTGCAACATTAACCTTTGGTGTCATCCCGCACATTTTTTAAAACATCCCTGACCCCTCCCAAGAGGACCGCTGCTTGTCATCCCAGCACCCGTGCATAATAGTAAGGCTTAGTGTGCTAAGCTTGCCACTGAGGCCTGGGATTTCCAAACCCCGATCATGTGCGCTAAATCAGGTCATTAGCTTGCATCACGCGCTCGCTAGGTGCATAATAGTCCGCAAAACGGAAGAAAGTACCTGCAATTTCATATCCTACTATTTCCTCATTGCCACTGAGGCCTGGGATTCCCCCCAAAAAAACGTGCACATGTGTGCAACCATAGTTCATTATTTACCATACTGTGCTTGCTGCGTGGCACCAGCATGCCAAAATGCAAAACACACTTTGATATGATATGGCATTCATAACACACCTACACACGAGTGTTTCAAGGCGTGACGAGGCAAGGCAGGGGGAACAGAGGGAAGACAGAGACAATGATCTTACTAGGCCAGGTGACATTGAGAGCACGGGCAATTCTCAGTCGCACTGCGCCCAAGAGTGCAATATAGGCATGTGTTGCAAGTAATTGAAGAGAGATGTGGTTATAAGTCTGATGGATTTATTTGCAAAGTAGCCCGAGACGTGTTTCGAGTCTAAACCGACTCTTCATCTGAGGCTGTAAATGGGAGATGGTACCTAAGATAAATTGAATGAAGGCCAGTGCCAGAAAACTCTCTCACGGCTTTGCAATTGTGGTAATTTCAGCACAGCAGGAAAAGCCAAAGTGATGTGAAAGGAAGCAGCCCTGACATTGAGATCGCACAAGTGCAGGGGAAGGGGGAATGGGAAAAGTGTGGGTGAAAGCGAGAGGGGGCAGTGCAGCACATGGGAATGACAGTAAAATAAATCGAATAAATAACGCAATAAGTAAAAGTGTGGCCAGCTGTTGGCAGGTGCAAGGTTAAGTGCAGACATCAGGTGTTAAGTGCTGGTAAGGGGCTGTAGGGATACAGAAAACAGTCCCCAAGTACGGGGGATGCCAGGGAGGCAGTGCAGGGGTGTAACTGGCGGGGCAGTGGACCTGGGCCCCACATCAGAGGGTAGCCAGGTGACCAGTGCAGTTTCAGCGAGGAGTTCAGCAGGGGAGAGGAGGAGAGAAGGCAAAAGCAAAGAGGAAGGTCTTGAGGTTCTTCCGGAGATGGTTCCCCTCATGTTTCAGGGGGGCAGGAAGGCAGGGAGACTGTTCCAGAGGGATGGTCACAGCCAAAGAGAGAGATCTACCACCAACTCATTGCCACTTTGAGGTAGCTTGAACCCAGCACCTCTGTGTTGGGAGACCCGTGCTCTAACCATCGTGCTGTTTACCCCTTTCTTGATCACAGTAATAGTTGTGAACATATACAGGTGGTTCCGTAGCTAGGAACCCTCACAACAATAATTTCAAACCTGCCCGACCACCAAGAGGCAGTGCGTCCACCAACAGAACATATTTATAAATGTACAGATGGTCCCACACTCCAGGGACCCTAGTCGAATATTCCCCCTCACGCCCACCCGAATGAACGCATCGAGGCTGCCACTGTGCAACAATGAAATAGTTTATAGGCAGTCCCTAACACAGGGACCGTAACGGAAAAACCAGAGATAGGCTCTTACTTCAAAAAGCTGCCGCACGACAGCCTCCCACACTGTACTGTCCCGGAATTTGGAGCTCTGTCCCCCTTTGTCAAGATTATGTATCCATTGAAAACTGCAGTGGTCCCGGTTTTTGGTAGTAGGTCTTACTAGGTCGTAGGCACACCTCGCACATAAGAAATACTGAATTTTACAGCTTAAGATAGTGTTAGTTTGTGATACATTAGTGATACATTAATTATAATATGTGTTTATTTGAACAGTAACACTTAAACCCCCTTCTCCTCCAACCGCTACTGAAGTGTAGTGTCTTGACAGCCACTTTCAAGAGTTAGTCCTACTTCTATGCTAGTTGCACATCACGTTTTTTAACTTTTTAAATCTGATCACCCTACTCCCGATGCCACGAGAATGGGAGGATAGGACTGCAACCCCTCCAGGACCACAGTAGCCACAAGTCACTTCTTCTGGACACGACGGGAACGAAAATTGCCTTGAACTTCAAATCTCAGTAAGGTGCGGGACGCCGGCGGGAAAGAAAGAGGAGGACGCCTGGGGCTGACCTGCTTAAATATCTTGCCCCATCAAAAACAGGTAAGCCTACCCCCACCTGTCGCTGTGCCCACCCCCTTTGCACTCCCGGGAGTACCCAAGTGGATCTGAGGCCCTCGCCATGGCCCACGAGGTAGCCTCTTGATGGCGCCACTCTTGCAGGGCCATGACAGCACCTCCAATAGCTGTGTGCAGAAATTGGAAGTTATCCCCTGCCCTGGGAAAGATATGGTGTTACAGTGGAGAAAAGGAGGAGGGCTCCTTTAAGGAGGATGGACTGGAGACAGGGTGAGGGAGGTGGGAGGATGGAGTAAGAGGAGGTGTCGGGGTAAAGGAAGGGCAGTTGTAAGGAGGAGAAATAAAGAGAAGGTTGAACCCTTCTGTGGCTCCTCTGCTCCTCATTGGGGCTATGTTGGGGGCCTAACATATAGGGATATTTGTTCTCTCTCGCTCATAGTAATAACAAATTGTCAATGGTCTTTCTACTCTTTAGAGTCCCTAAGCACACTCAGCGTGGGCACAAAGATTTCTCGCCTTCACAGAGTGATACGCTAGCACGTACAACGGAGAGAAGGCAATTCAGATCTCCGTGCATAATGGAGAGGGGCTGTTCTAGGCTTGCATGAAGAGTCAGCAGAAAGGACTATGGGAAAAGAACATTTCTGTGCTCACTCTAAGTGCCCGGATGTATTAGGATTACAAAATATAGTCAGTAACAGGCCTGAGAGGTTCAGTCTGCTCAGACCTTAACGTTTACATTAATATCACCAGTCTGAGTAGTTGCAGCAACTGCTGTAGCCTTTTCAAGTGTTTCTTTTTTTCATTTTCATATTTGTTCATGCTAATGGCTACGCTTAGGGACTTAGCATATAAGTGAGCAATTATATTTATCTAGAGCGCGTGGGTGTTCAGATTTTAAAACTTTGCACTTTTTTTTGCCCAGAATGATAGTGGTCTATTTAATTGGGATGTGTTTTTCTTCTCAGGCAGAAAGTACGGGCATGTTTAACCCTGTAGTTGGGTAATAAAACCATCAACCTTTTAAAATGCGGGATTTTCCAATTTCTTGTGATTCGACGTGGAAAGGGATATGCGTAAATTTCTTTACTTTGTAGAATGAGGAAGGGTGCCAGACAAGAGAAGGGAACAGTCTGCTGTGTTTCGTACCCCACAGATATCAAGTGACATCTCAGGTTAACTTGCTCGTGCTTTAAGCCTACAGGCAGGACCGCTACAATTATACTTTCCACCTCCAGTCCACCCTGGGGGAAGCCTCGTGCCTTCTCCCTATCCTTTGATATTGGGGTCTTATTTAATGGATGTAGGGGCAACCTAACCACTGTACTACTGCTGTCCTGACAGGCAGATGCCTACGTTTGTAAGCCCTCTAACTAACCATACTCTAAGAAAAATGTGATATACTAGAAGGCAATTGCCCTTCATTTTGACCATGTTGGGCACCTAGTCTGTAGGTGACTGATTGATATGTTCTGACCACCAAGTGCTTGCCTTAAAGATACTCCACTGACTGCCAATCAAAGAGAAGGAAGTCATCAAAGCCGTAAAGATCTTTATGACTGCTCACTGGCCTATGTGCAAAAACCGACGGTGCTTCAACAGACAACCGAACGGCTAAGGTCCATAACACTTAGCCAGTAGTCGCTCTAGCTAGGAAAATGTTTGCCAAGAGAAGATCTCTGCCTAAGCAAGGCACCAACCTATGTCCTTCTCTTTGCATATCCCTTCACCTCGAATAAGAACATACATTATTAATGGAGTCCGCTGGTAAGGTCAAATTCCGACTTATGGGTATGACCGACTTTATTTCTAAAAACGAGGCAGTGGCTTTGCTGGGTTCGTTTGATTTGATTGCTAAATATAAAGTATTGCTGAAATACTGGGGCATTGATTGATAACATACGACCTGCTGCCCAAATGTGGCCCCTCTGGATATTATTTCTACCCTTTAGGCCACATGAAGTTTATAATGAGGTGTGTCCAGGCCTAAGCTCAATCTTTCTAGCTCTGCTTCTCTCTCTCTCCTCCTTCTTCTCTCTCACTCTCCGCTTCTTTCTCTCTTTTACTGTCTGACTCTCTCTGCCATATCCGGTGTGAAGCATCTGTGGTCCAGTTTTTGTATACATGGAGTTTTCCTTCCATTTAAAAACATGATTTCAGTCCCATAATGCAAATACATTAAAATGGCAATGCCATATACTACACAAGTTCCAGTTAAACTATAGCAGTAAATGAAAAGTACACCTTAAAATCTTCGTTTTATACTCAAGTTCATGGACTGACCCCTCCACTAGTCTAGCTCAGTGTATGAGACTTAGGTGGTGCATTCTGCCCTCCAGCTAAACCAGTTGTGTACCCCTCTGCAGGGTATGCCGCAGAGGCGAGTTATGCCACCACATCTTTGGACATTCATTTCATTAATGCGTTTTTTGACTGATTATATTTAGCAAAAACTGCAATTCTATTATGATTTTGTCTCTCCCTCTTTACCCATCACCAGGATATTTTGGCGAGGTCTCTCTATGTCTTTGATGATTGTACTATGTGGAGCCGAGGCTTATTGATCCTTTCGTGGTTGCATTAGTTTGGCAAGTGTAAAAGGGTGGAGAGGGGAAGAGGCAGGAGTCAGGGATGGGGAGGATCTTGGAAAGACAGGATGTAGCCTTTCACAGCTATACAGAATATTGCACTCACGATCCCGGAAGTCATGTTTTTTGTTCTTGCAATGCTTTAGGTCGGTGACCTTGCTCAGTGAATACCTTGTTGCAACTACTCCTATCACATTTGGCCGAGTGAACGGTCAACGTTTCATGGGTTTGGTGACTAATAGCACACATTCTGTTTTTGATCCATGCAAAGTAAAGACTGTTACCTATAAATAGTCTTGGGTTTTCTCATGGCATGACTGCTGGTTTTCCTGGTCTCTCTCATCGTGCCCCGAACAGATAAACACACTGTGAATCAGAGGCATATGTGAGGTCTCTAGATGGCGAGAAGACCCAGGGATAAAACAGAGAAAGGGTCAGAGATGAACAGGCTGAAATGTTGAATCACCGCCACCTCTCTGTGTGGTTACATCCTTGAAATAGCAATGGAAGATCCTGGAAAGCATGGGGAAGGACCCCCACACAGTGTTCTTTGTGCATGGTGGAGGAAACCCTGAAGAAAGCCACTTGCTGCTCTGTGAGTTGACACCTCTTCTGGAAGGAACCCAACAAAGCACTACTTTTCTTTATAAGGTGATATGATTATTTGGTGACCTGCATAACTTTAAATTCCACAACATAGTCCTCTTAAACCTCACCCAAAAATACATTCGGTATACAGGTTTTCGTTATAAATTACTCGATATATTTGTGCTTCAATATATCATGTTCGATATACACATTGCATACCGATTCTACCAGGCCAGAAAATGACCCTATCAATGCCTGTTGTCTACCAGCATGCAAACTCACTTGTCCTGTTTCAGTGGGGTCTCCTGACTCCTAGTTGGGTTTCCTTTAGAATCGGATAAACATCATTACAACAAGAAGGGTGCTTCCATGCACACTTAATCAGCACTGCATCCTCGCTGGGAGGCACTCAGATAGAGAAAGCAGGAGAGTTAGGGCTTGAAAGGCAATGCAAGGAATCACATAAGAAGGGGAGGGACGTCACAGACAGGACTAATTGCTTCATTCATAGAGAAACTAGTCTCTACTAAGGCATGCATGTTTACACAAAAAAATAGAAGATTTTTCTAATGACATTTTTCTTGAATAAATTCATGTTTTGCATAGTTTGTATCATCCTTAAAGAGTTTATGAGATGTTTGAGGATCATGATTTTAAATTCGTTTCATGTTTTATAAACTGTTTGCATTTTATTTGCCTTAATGTGACATTTTAGGGAGTTTTTCATTGAAACAAAGTGTTCCGATTGATTAGCAATCCAGCCTATTAGATGATCAATGTTCGTATTATAAGTTTCAGCATCAACTTAGTTATCTGTACACAAAGACATACAACAAATAATATACAGCAGGTTTTCATTCTTCCCAAACCAATGGATCAGATTGACAGAGATGAAAAAAGTTATCTCCATGAAAGAGCACACATTTGAAAACCTTCAATAAAAGGCGGCATAAACAGGTGCCGGACACACTCCTGTGCAGTGATGTGCTTGTAGGGGCATGGTATGGTTTATGCCTATTTTTGCAAGTTAACAATATTAAAGGAAGCCCAGATCTGGGGAATAAGTAGAGAGTATTGTGTTTCTGCAGAGTAGGGCATTGTATGATTTGGGGGTTAAAAGCTGCTTGTGTGCCATCGTTAACATTTTTCCTGTGCTCTTTTGTACTCAAATGCATGCCTGATCAGCTTCTTTAATCCTGTTTGTTCCTTTGTCTTTGTTTGTCTCTGTATGTTTATCCGATGCAGTAGCTTCACCTGTTGTCACGGCTAGAGGGAGCTGTTGCCTTAGGATATATAGAGACAAAGCCAATTTGCATAGATTCGCCAGTTGTCACTGCTAGAGGGAGCTGTTGCCTTAGGATATATAGAGACAAAGCCAATTTGCATAGCTTTGCCAGTTGTCACTGCTAGAGGGAGCTGTTGCCTTAGGATATATAGAGACAAAGCCAATGTGCATAGCTTCGCCTGTTTGCCTGGCTAGAGGGAGCTGTTGCCTTAGGATATATAGAGACAAAGCCAATTCACATAGCTGAGCCTGTTGTCACTTCTAGAGGGAGCTGTTGCCTTAGGATATATAGAGACAAAGCCAATATGCATAGCTTCGCCTGTTGTCCTGGCTAGAGGGAGCTGTTGCCTTAGGATATATAGAGACAAAGCCAATTTGCATAGATTTGCCAGTTGTCACTGCTAGAGGGAGCTGTTGCCTTAGGATATATAGAGACAAAGCCAATGTGCATAGCCTTGCCTGTTGTCCCGGCTAGAGGGAGCTGTTGCCTTAGGATATATAGAGACAAAGCCAATTTGCATAGCTTTACCAGTTGTCACTGCTAGAGGGAGCTGTTGCCTTAGGATATATAGAGACAAAGCCAATGTGCATAGCTTCGCCTGTTGTCCTGGCTAGAGGGAGCTGTTGCCTTAGGATATACAGAGACAAAGCCAATTCGCATAGCTGAGCCTGTTGTCAGTGCAGGGGGAGCTGTTGCCTTAGGATATATAGTGGTCCTCCTGGCAGAGTAGGAGGCAAAGGTGATTGGTTGCCGCTGTTAATGGTAAATGCCTTAAAACATTCAGGGAGTGGGGGAGAGAGCATTTAAATGAATTTTAGATCACCCAGTGGGTCGAGAAGATCAGTCAGTGATATATATGTAACCTAGAGGGTGCTGGTTTCTCACTGTGGTAAAATAGCTTCCTAGGTTAAATAGGGACACACGATCAGCGCGCAGCAAAATATGTAAATGTGGAAGCTCAGCCCCTGAAGCGATCTATGGAACACGAATGCCCCTGATTTGCTGCATATGGCTAGCAATGGGCTGTGGCACATTTTATGCATGTTCAAAAGCTCCGAAAGCACCCATTTGAATGCCCTTTCCCTGCACAATAAGAACAGCGCAAATGATGAGAGCAGGCACACTAAGGGCTCGACAATATATGCACATGTTATCATTGTCCAGTCTGCGGTTATGTGTGTGTTTTTCCCCTTCATAGAAATCTAACATCATTCTGCACCCCAAAACACCACAGTCTTATACATATCGCAAAGAAAAAACACCTGTACTTCAATTTTCACTTTCTTTATTTTGCTAGTTATATATATCGGAATGACTCTTCCCCCAAAAGTGTTAACAGAAGGACTGAAGTAAAGGGTTGGATAATCCTGACTCACCCTCCACCAGCCCCCCTTTTAACAGGATGTGACTGACGGAAGGGGACGGGGAGAGTGATGCTTAAAGGGTGGAGAAGGCAACAAAATCTCATTTTTTTGGAAGTGGTGACTTGAATAGCCAACAGTGGCTCCCCCCCATTCCTCTGTCCGTTTTGAGGGTCCCCCTCCTGCATCCTCCCCCTTGCTGGAAGCGGGACCACCTCACCCCCGGATGGGCTCCATGCTGCTAACACATAAACCCAGAGCACTGTGCGCATCAGGGGTGTTGTTAGGTCTGGAAATGATCAGAGGCTAAGCTAATGTCGGGATTGTCGGAACTCTGGGCTAGCTATAGCCTTTTGGTTGTAGCCCCTGAGCTTCTATCTCGGGCTACAACCAATAGACCCGGGGCTATAGCCCCCACAGCCACTCACTAGCAACGCCTCTGGTTCGCAGTACAACGTAATTCAGCCGTTAGTGAGCCAGGCTTCCGGGAAAGATGCCTAGAGACCGCAATTGAAAAAAGTCCACCATAGTGACAGGCCTGTCACTGTAAAATAAACAGTCTGTATCTAAGTGGTCCTCCACCACGTATGAACTATTTAATTCATATATGAATGTCAGGCAGACACCTGGAAATTATCTAAGCATATATGGGCTAGCTAAAGGAAGCTTTCACCTGCACACAGTCCCTCCTCTTGCACGCAGGCACCATCTCCGAATCAGGGTGCTTGCTTGCTGTTTGCTGCTAGCTCAGCATTAGAGGGTCAATTTTTCCCTTGCATTCTGCGGCTGCAGATTGTTTGGGAATTGGCCCCTTATTAGGAGCTATCATAAAAGATATTTCACAAAAATAGTATATTTTCTCCCTTTCTCTTTAGCCGCCATTCAGTGGATCATGCACGTGTGTGTGTGTGTGTATGTATGTGTGCATGATGGTGCTTGTTGCATTATTGTGTCTGTACCTGTATTTTCATGTGCCTCATTCTCGCCAAGATTTATCAGATCCTCGGATTCCTGTGTACGGAGTGTAAGTTTGCCGCTTGAGCATTATGTAGTTTTGTGGATACCATCTGATGCGTCAATGCCTCACACCATGATAATTCTTGGCTGGAGGAAATGTGTCAACATAAGACGTCCTGTGAACCAGGGATGTCACTTGGGGGTTGCCTGGGGAAGAAGCTGCTACCCCTGGCTCACCCGCTGCTCCCCTTAGACCTGTCCTTGCGACCCCTGGGCCACTGGACTAAGAGGCAGTGCCAAGAACAGATATCTGTGTTGTACCCCGAAAAAGGAGGTTATAAATGCAGCTAAATGTGCCTCAGCTTTTTTCGTCTGGAATCTAGATCTCGTTAACTGGAGAAATAACAAGGAGCCGCCATTGCTAACAGGTAGGTAGTCCATTATTGAAGAATGCCTGTATGGTTGGGTTCAGAGGCAGGACTGTCTGTGCAGATCATACTCAGGACTGTAGCAATAGGAATGGTATGGGTGCTAGGTCTAGCTACCTGGGAATGGGTAAGAGTAGCCTGCAGTTCTCAGTGACAGCACAGCATGAACTCACATTTCATCAGTGTTTCTCATTGTCTGCTTTGCACATCCAGTGGGCCACTGGGCATGTGATGAAAGGGGTGTGCCCCAGTAACCTCTGCCACCAATCCTGCCTCGGCACTGTGTGACCTGACCCAGATCTGCCAGATCTGCATCACAGGTACACTATAGATAGACACAAAGTGAGATAATTAATTAACCTGAAGTTTCCCTCTGCCTTTGAAGTAAACCATCTGTAGCTTCCTCAAGCAAAAAAAATATATATGTTTACAAGGATAGTTCAGAGGCAACACACTTGCTTTGGGAACAATAGGATGTAGTGCAACAGGGGTTCAGTTCCTGTTCCAGTGCTTAGAAGCTGGAGGAGACTGGTATTAAGCAAGATATAAAGGACCAAAGAAAATAATGTAATTGGCCTTTTCTAGGGGTGATGTCATGGAGCTGCTGCAGCTGTTTACATTTTTAAAATAACAAAAAACTGCAATTACTGTGATCTCCAACACATCCCCTCTGTCTCCCATCTAACAAAATGAAATGTGGGTCACTTACAAAATAAGAAAAATAATAAAGGCGATGGGAGGAAGGTTTCAAAAAAATCATAACCACTGTACAGCTCTGGGCAACCATCCCGACCATTGTTTTTCTGGTTGGATGTGTGTTGGTCAGTTGCTGTTTCCAGTCTGTGACCAGACACTTGGCAGGCACTGGATATCTGATCTTTGTGTTTTAGGCCTCTTTGAGATGCTGTGTCTGTTTACAGTCTAGCCCGAGTGATGTACAATTGTCCAGGTTGTTGTGTTGGACGTCTGCTTACATTCACAGTAATTTGGTAATATGGGCCTATTCACACTGATATTAATGCTACATATGGTGATCCATTCTTGTATGAAGTGTATATCATATTACAGTGATATTGTAACCATATTTATCTGAGTGTACTGAGGAACAATGCTATGTGATGCCACTTCCTGTTTTGTCAAAGGGTGAAAGGTTGTCTGCCACCACTTCCCGTGATTTCACTTGGGGACATGGTCACATGACATCACATCCTGTAATGTCATCAGAGGTCAAGGGTCGTGTGATGTCACTTCCGCTACCCCTGACATTTTGGTTACATGACGTCCCTGCTGTGAACTGAATGTTTTAAGGAGCTGAAGAAAGAAAGAGAAAGAGCAGAACACACGGGTCAAGGAGTGCAATTCCGCATTGTTGTGCATTTGTGCCATTTGATGCAAGTCCCAGGATTGTAGAATCAGAGGGTAAAGGTGAGACTTCAGTAGTGCTGTGTGTGTATTGTTAGAGATGCGTGTGTGTCTCAGTAATGAAGTGGTGGCATAGTTTGGGACTGAGGTGCATGCAGTGTTACTTTTAAGGTGCATAGACAACTCTATCACACTGAGGAGCACAATGCAAGACATTATTAAATATAATTTCAAAGTGCAGAAATACATTGAGTTGTGGGAGCTGATAGGGCAGATATATGGTGCAGTAAGTAGAACACAAAAGGAATAATTGAATTAGAGAAAAATTATCTAAACTGATGCAGTACCAAGAATGGGGAGAGAGTATATGGACAAGAAAATAGTGTCGGGAAGATCAATCATCACTTAAATATATTTCTAGTGCCTGCAGTGCTTTAGACCAAAAGGATTCCATAATCCTCAACATGCATGCTGTTACTTACACTCCTTCATTTGCCTGGTCATGAGGTTGGTGGATAGGCAACCATATTGAGATCACCACTGGCCGAAACACGTCTGAGGTGCTTGTGGTTTCATGCAGAAGGGTTGTGACCTAGCAGTTCGGGCTGGAACTGCTCCTTTGGGGGTGGGAACAAGCCTGATTTGCATATGGTCTTTCCCCTTTCTGTAATGGCTTGGCAGGCGAAGAACAGTGGTCTGGAGGGTTGCACAGAGAGGTTTAAGATTAATTAACCTTAATCCATCACATCTTTGCTTTGTCACCCCCAGTGCAACAGGTATGCCCGGACTTGGGTCCCGTGCCTGCTGGGCCTAGAGACCCATGGTACTCCTCACTAATGAGGCCAAAACATGTCTGGGGATGCTCGTGTTCTTGTGCAGAAGGGATGGAAAATAGAAATTAGTTTGTTGCTCTTTTGTTGCTAACGAGGTTGTTGTGGATTCCTCTGGCAGTCCATGCGAGCGGTGTAAAGGAATGAGGACCGGAGGATGAGGTAAGAGAAGATCTTGGGGAGCAGTTTGCCAAACACTGTCACTAGCTTCTAAAACCCTCCTCTTCCAAACTCCCTCCATTGACAACGTAGGTCTGGCTGCCCTGAGCATGCACTGGTTCTCGGTCAACTCTTTGCAACTTCGTGCAATTGGCATCATTATAGCATGGCAGTGTACCTGCATCTTGAGGCTCAAGGCACCCAAAGAAGTCACACCTGCTAAGACTTCACTATGCAATAGGTGACTGGCAACCTACTATCTGCCCAAGAACTGTAAAATGTCAGTCTTCAGACATAATTCATGACGCATAAATTATTACAAATATTAATCTGCAAAAATGCCCATGTAGCAAGAGAGAACAGAGTCAAGTCCTTCGTGCAAACATTAATTTAATAATATAGAATACAACATGTATAAAATATTTAAGACATACACAGTAGATGCTGGTAACCAAATTTACATGAATAACCCAGTCATAGGTCTCCTGAATTACCCCAGTGTTCGTAACAGTACATTTGTACAGATAATAACACATACGTACATCACCAACATACATAGATATACATATATGACAGCAAGATCAAAAAAGCACAATGATTAACGCCTCATTGTAAACCCAACACTAATCCATTATGCATGTCTTAACATGTATTAGAAGTTGCAGAGCTTGCAAGAGGTCCACCCTATCTCAAGGCACATGACGATGCTTGGTTGAATTTGTCAAAAACAGCCAACGTGAGTGTCGGCTGTTGCGGTCTACTCATTCCTTGGCCCAGCCTTCCTCAGTGCGTGACTTTAATTTGCTGGGGGAAAAAAGTAGCCAACGGTTGAGCTATAATGTAGAAGGCACATTGTTCATATCTCAATGCCCTATCCTCAAAATCGGTGACAAATCCCATACTATTTCCAAGCGCAACACATTTTTAAGGGACTTCGTTTCCCACCTTTGGACCTATAGGTGCTGGGTTCATTAGGCTCACTACCCCGCTAAAAGGTGTTCATCATGATGTGTCATATCATATTATAAATACAATAAAGTTACTTTGCACCACGCTAAACATTCCATGAATCAGGCCCAGAGGTCGAAGTGGGCAGGAGCGGTCGGGAGCGGTGCTCCCATGCTTTTTATTTTTAAGTTTCACTGTTCCTATACTTTTATTTTGAAAAGAAACCGTTCTGTAATGGTTTTGTTTTAAAATAAAAGTGTAGGAAGAAGTTGAAGCTTGCACTTCAGTGCGCTACACTGCACATTCCCATAAATAGCAGGTGTGTTTAGGGGTTTGGATTGTGTGTGGGAGGGGGCGCAGGGATGGGGTTTGTGGGGAGCGGGGCACACCATCAGGGAACATAGTTCCACTTCTTCTTTTCGTACACTTTGACCACTGATCAGGCCCATAGTCTCAAAAATCAACGTACGGCATGTAATACCAGAAGAGCATATATATGTGCTGTGGTCTCATCAGTAATCATACCTGAATACGGCATTTAAATAAAAAAGGTGGGCCTGCTATAGTACGCTGCACCTTCCTGGACAGGCCACTCCAAGACATTGTGAGTCGCTCACACAAAAGCCTCCAGAAACCCACTCCCTCAGTGCGACGGAATCTTGTAAGTGTAGAAGATTCTATATTCAATGGACAAGCAGCACAACCTATGCTGTATAAACATCTGCCTGCACATATGCCCGCCATATCCGCTCTACTCCCCGCCTACATTAAGGGATCCCTCGGCTCCAGGAGCATACACAATTCTTTAAACACATAGAAAAGACAGCCAGTATTGACTAGGCACTATTGCTGAAAAATTGATCGGCCAAACACCCCCCCCCAGTGGTACATTTGACTTACATATCGCTCTGATATCAGTCATGCATAGAAAAATTATATCACATGGAAATTTGAAGTATCCCATACAAATGCGTGCTTGCAGCAATGCACCGATGCGTTTTTGTTTGATTTGTGTCTGTAATTATGTTTTTATGAACGTGGTTAATCTTCGCTCATTTATGAAAATAAGCTTATTTTCCAGCTCTTTGCAAGTTGAGTATTACTGCATAGCACAATATATTGCCACTTGTATCCATTATTTTCAACATTTGTACGCATACTATTCTGTTTTACTTGCATTTTTCAATCAGTTAATGCATTTTGTGAAAGCAAACAATATGCAAATGGCTACTTAAATAAAACACACATATTGATGTGCATGCACACACTTGGGAACAGGTTTCAAAATAGAAAACTCCCCAAAACACTAGGGGCCTGATTCAAGGAAGTGTTTTATAATGGCGCAATCCCATAGGAAAACGTTCCATGAATCCGGTCCTAGATGTTAATTGAAAGTAAAAACAGGCTCAGTGGTCATTTGGTGGACTTCATTGACAACAACTCATGCAATGGTCCCGAGTGCATTGAGGGCTGTCAATGTGGGTTAAAGGCAATTCAACCTTAATATTGACCACAGTCACTAATGTCCTGATACATTCTGGTTTCACCATCACCGTCTTGTGGCCAATGCTGGATTTAACTTTTATGGACTTCATTGATTCACAGTGCGTCACCCTTTCGCAACTCTCATGCTGGATCTTGCACTCATGGTGGCCCTGAATTATGCTGTTCCCATCTTCATCTTGTAGCCTTGCTTGCAAAATGATGTGTTACTTCTGACTTCTGCAATTGTATTTGCCCTCCCCTCTTGCTTCTCCACTCTTTTTGACTGCTTACTCTCTGTTCTCTCCTCCTCTCCCTTTCTCTCTTTTCCATCTCCTCCTCTCCTCCCCTTACTTTCTTCTATGCACTTACTCTATCAGAATTGTACCTGGACCTAGTATGATAGCAACCTCGTCTACCTCCTCCCTCCTCCCCTTATTGTTTTTTTCCCTTTTGCCCCCCCCCAGCACTATCTGAAATGTCATCAGGCCGAGTATGATAGCGCTTTGAAACACATCGTGTATTTGCGCTATATAAATAAACTATCAAACTATCAAACAAATGGTTACTATTCACTATGTTAGAGAGAACTTTATGGTCAAAAAGAAAGAAAACACACATTGGCAATGCCTGCGGTTTTGGCTTTTGTGTAGTCATGGGAAAGACATTTGACAGGCACTGCCGTAGTGGTCTTTACTCGTCATCAATGGTAGTAGATGCAAAATGGTGTGAGTACCTGGGCATATAATAGCAGTGCCTGGAAAATGTCTAATACTTATACAAAAGCCAAAACTGTTGGCTTTGCCAAAGCTTGTTTTTAACAGGACTACAGTGAAGTACATGCATGGTGCTTAAAAATCGACTGGCTGAAGGCACACCTGGTTTTTTTTTTACACCAGTAGCACATTTACGGATCCAATTAAGTCATTAAGTCTCAGAAGACTTCTTTGAAAAAACACTGACAAGCACTTTGAGCACAACGTTTGATGGTAAAGCTTGAAAAAGCTCGCTCAAAGAGATCCCAGTATGATGTGTTTTGGGTGTTGAGTGGCAGGAAGTGGATGACAATGTGCATATGGATAAGCCTGGCCACGGGCAGTCAATGGGTGGGTAAATAACCAAAACCTTTGTGTCGCTTCTCATATGCATTTCTCCCTAGCTGTCCTAGCTGTACTCTAATTGAATAGTTTCGATTTATAGCTGGAGCATTACTGCTACCTAATAGCCAAAACTAGGAAACATAGCAACATGGAAGAAGCAGAGCTCAAGCTGGGAATAAACCACTCATCAACATGTTATGTAACACAGTTGCACCAGGATCAGGACAAGGGTAAGCTGCTAATAGTGGACATTAGTGGAAAGCAAGTGGGTACCTGGCACTGTTTTCGAGTTTGCGAGTGTCAACAGGGTCCTTGAAATTGTGGGCATGTTGTCAAGTATTGCCTACATTCCAAAGATCTTAAATAAAGCAGTAAGCACTCCCCGAAAAACAGTGCATGATCATTTGCGAGACACAGACCAAATATGTCAATGTCATCCTCATTGTTGTGGACACTTGCAAACCAACCCCCCTGCCCCTCTCCCACATGCCCCCCTCTGCACCGCTAAAAAGTACCTCTAGGCCTCCTTTTTCCCCACCCTGCTTGCGATGTTCTTTCTCCCCCCAGGTTGCCCTCAGAATATTATAACATTTTCAATGCACAAGTGTGCTGGAAATAGAAAACGGTTCAACATGCCCCACTGAACTGTGGGAGCCTGCCTTGTCCCAGTAAAGCAGTGGGCATTTTAGAGGGACCAGTGTGGGAATGCAGAACCTTGCCCTCTCATGTAGGGCCTTAATTCTTAACACTGGTTGTCATTGAACTTTTCCAAACGAACCCCTGGAAACGTTCTAACATTTGTGGGAAAAAGAACCCCACACAATGATGTGATTCTGGCTGTGTCATCATGCAACATTCCACTTTGAGTGCCAGTAGCATATTTTACTCTCACCACAATACAACCAATTGACTTCTGTTGGGAAACCGCCACACCAAACACCAACCACAGCCCTTAAAGGGATACTTTTGAATCTTGCTCTGGTAATCTGACATCTCCCATGTGGGTACTTTGACCGCAACAGATGTTCTTTAATCAAAATCAAAACTAAAATGTAATTAAATCTACTGGCCACTTTAAGAGGTTCTCTCTGCTCATGCTACAATAATACACAATCATACAATTTATGTGTTGTTACATTATAGTTGTCTGTTTTAAAAGGTAATTCCCTGCATGTTTCAAACAAAGAATGAGTAAACAGGTGACTTCAGATTCAATAATATGGGTATTTTCTCGGTCAAAGTAGCTTTATCAGTAACCCATACACCTAGGCACAGTTTCATAGGTTGCAATCATATGTAGTTCATAGTCCAGTAGTGGCATTCCAAGCTCCAGATACAGCACAAAAGCTGCGGCTGATCCAGAGAGCAGCATAAGATTTTTAAAGAAGGAATTTTCCCACACCTTTAGTGTACATATGTTGCAAATAACACAAATTCCTGCTCTACAAATGGCCACCACCATAGCTTTAGTCTTGTATATTCTCAATAGATCAATTGGTGCAGCCTCATCATTTTGCCCAAAGCGGAATGTTCCTCCTAAAATGCCCAAATAATCAAATACCTTAGAATTTTTAATGACTTCATTTCTGACTTTAAGATGAGGTTTTGGGGCATTTATTATCACTTTGGCATGTCATAACCGAAGATTTTGCTACATTTACAGTCAAGTAAAGTTTGTCCATGATCTCAGACACTGATATGATCCTAAGATTCAGGTGATTTCCAACAGTTTCATTGGCATAAACTAGAAACCAAATGCACACCTGCCTCAAAATCGGTACATCAGCTCTACGTATTAGCAAGAATTCAGGTAACCCATTCATAAAAGGGGAAACATAAAAATGGGGCTATGACACATCCCTGCCTCACACCCGCTGTTACGGGAAACCATGAGGTGCAATGGTCCTGATGGCAGGAACAAAGACATGCCTTGGTACCTTCATGCATTTGTTCCAAAATCTTTTCTAGGCCAGATGGGTAATTCAGGTCCCTTAAGCGCTGCTAGGGTCCAGCTCTATTCACTTTATCAAAAACAGTGCTGGGGTACATAAATGTTTTATAAACATTCTCGCGTTTCATGTAAACAGTGTTAGGTATTTTCAAGAACACATTTAGGGCCTGCTAAACCTTCATGAAAACCAAATTGAGTGCACGTGATAATATTTTGACAACCCACCCAGGATTGTAGCACAGCTAACACAGCTAATGCCGAAAATCTTAGATTTAGAATCCAGTAAGGATATTGGTCAGTACGTCGCAGGCGAGTTCCTCTGGTCCTTCTTTAAGACAAGATAGATAACAGCCTAACATCGTCAATAACAATATTTATCAAGATTGGTGCCCAAAGGTCCTCTAGATTTCTAAATAGATCCATGGGGAGGCCATCAAGCCCAAGGTTTCTATTCAAGGTTTGCTTGCGGAGTGCCGGGAGGATTTCCTGAAAAGAGAATTTAACGCCCAGATCTTTCTACTTTTGATTTCTCATTAATTCACCTTTCCCTTAACAAGTCAGTACATTAACTTCACTAATTGATTTGCAGGTTTATGACTTAGAAATATGGGATACCCATCGTACCCAGGAGGAATCCTGGACGTTAGTTTAAATTACATTTTGCTCGTAGATATGACTGGGGTTGTAATTGAAATTCCTAAATAGGTCAAGAGTTCAAAAGGAAGCTGCCTCACCACATTGATTCAAACCCATGATGGCTAATTCAATTTTGCATGCAACAATTATTGATTATGGTAAGGCGCTTTTACAGCAAGCAAATTGTGTTTCCTTACCTTCCTGTAGCTCACTCGTACACTCGTAATTGCAGCCGTTTTTGTGTGAGGGTCTTTTAATACAGCTATCAGGCACTTCTTGGTTGATCAACATTTGTGATTGAACCATCCAATCCTACCAACATGACAAAAAACAGAGGAAAGAATATTCATAGGAGTTTCATAATGAAGTAAGAGTGCCTATGGCTCTTGATCATGTTCAAGGCGTTTGCAAAGCAGTGATACATTCTGTTGAGTCAACCGTGACTGGAATGCATCAACATTCATTGGGTCCGATCTATTCTGTCTTTGGGAGAATGTGATTACTGCCCTGAAAGTGTTCATTAAATTACTACAATTTTTTAAATATACCAACCAATCCACACTTAAAGAATGGCTTGCACACCATCAATATAACAGAAGTCACCAAGTATTTCATGCATAGGAAATCATTGATTTTCTAATGTGGCTTTGCTAATGCTGATTTTCCTGGCAAGCTGATAAAAGCTGAACTCATGTTCAACCCAGTATTGTTGAAGGTGGTGGTTTTAAGCCCCCAGGGATTAGCTTGGGCATCATCAGAAAATGGACCTACACAGTTAAAACCATTAGGGAACCCTGTTACACTCCCTGCAACAATATCACCATCAGTAGAAGGCTCACCCAAATAAACAAAAATATCTGAATCGAAATGGAAACAGGTGGGCCTTGAACGGATACAATCTGGGCTAAATGCATGATACAAGTCTCTGTTTTCCATCTCCCCAGAATGCACTATAAACTCTGAACTAGGTCTATCACTAACATTCTCCAGCTGGAGCCATGAAATGCTTTATGAACAAAGGATGCATGCCAGGAAACCTTGCTAAACATGAACTGAAAGGCTGCCCTGGACAGAAGGCTTCTTAATTCAAGGAAATAGAACACATTTAAATTTAGCACCAAAAATGCATTTACATTTTTTTCGACATAACTCCAAAATCATATAACTTAGAATCAAAGAAAAGGGTGTGTTGTTACCGTGAGATTCTTCTCTTTCAAACCTGACATTTGATATTAATAATTGATATCATTATAAATATTAATAAGTAATATTTTAGAACACAAATGTATGCATATGCCTGTGTTCGGGAAGACCACGGGACCCCAGAAATTCTTATTCACTGTTATGTCATGTTGCTATGATGAGAGATGGAATAATGAATTTTGAATTCAAAATTGTCCAGAAAATACTGCCCCTCCCTGTCACATGTTAAGAAATATGATTTTAAAAAAACAAATTGTAGGTACTACATAGAATTGAAACCAGATACACTGTAGGTACTGAATATATCTTGAAACTAGCTGCATCGTAGGCACTGCATACATCTTGGACTAGCTGCATTTCGGTATTGTTTACATTCTGAAACAAGCTGCATTGTAGGTACTGCATATAGCTGGATCTAACTGCTATTGGGTACTGAATATATCTAGAAGCTAGCTATATTTAGGTACTGTTTACATTCTGAAACAAGCTGCATTGTAGGTACTGCATATAGCTGAATCTAGCTGCTATTAGGTACTGAATATATCTAGAAGCTAGCTGCATTTGAGGTTCTGCACCTTTGCTGAATCCAGGGATATTTTAGGCACTCTATATCCTCTGAATATACCTACCTTTAGGTACAGAACCTCTGTTGAATCCAGCAGTATTTGATGATGCATTTGAAACTAGCTGCATTATAAGTGCTGCATATATTTGAAATGATCTAGATTGTAGATACTGCATATAGCTTGACTCTAGAGCCTAAAGTTTTCAGTTGCTGTTGGGCCAAACCACTGTTTGAATCTTGCTACACTCAAATAACACACATTAACTGCTTTATTTTCTGCTGCGCCCAAAGGTCTGACGTGTTTATCCCTCTCACTGTTAAATCTTGCTGCATTCAGTGACGTGCATTGTGACTGTTTGATTCTTGCTGCGCACACAGGTTTGGGTTGCTACTGGCCGTAGCCACTGTTTGAACCTTGCTACCGAAACTACACACCGTGACTGTGATGCATTTCTGTAGCTCCCAAAGCTTTTAACATGGTGGTGATTCCTCTCGCTGTCTAAATCTGGCTACAAATACACATTGTGACTGTTCTAATTCTCACTACGCACAAAGGCTTAAGTTGCTGCAGTTCCCAAACACTGTTTGAATCTTGCTACAGTCTAACCACACACCATAACTGCTTTAAACTATTATGATCTCAAAACGTTAAGATGTGGTTGATTCCTCTCATTGTTTGAATCGTACCACACTCAGATTCTTGCTAGTCCCAATCCCCGTCCGGCAGAACACAGAAGTAAACACCTGTTGCGACACTTCGGTGGCCCCCCTCTCCATAAAGATGACGTTACATTTAGAGCATACACAACAAGGCTTTCAGAATCTTGATAATACTGCATTCCCACCACATCTTCAGACCTGAATCTCCAAGGCCTTCACTATGCCCAATTTCTCTGCAGTGTATGTCTCCCCATATGGCAGACCTGAGAGAAGTCCACCTACAACCCCTAACCCAGCACTGGATCACCAATGAGCGGTCCTCAGCTCGGGACACTCAACTCTAGCACAAAACCCAACTATCTAGGGGACCTCACCATCACAAGGCATTCCAGGGCAACCCCAAGTAAACTTTGCTTCTGTGAACCCAAAACCAGCACAAACACCAACTACCACACAGAGGCACAAACACAACAAATAGAGGGAGGTTGGTACCGCGGTGAAGCAACTTTTTACACATCACTGCACACTTGGACTACACCAACCTAAAAGGAAACCGGGAAAGCAAGGATACATAACTGGAGACATGTAACTGGAGACAAGTAAATAACCTACCCAAGAGAGCACACATCCCTGGAAAGCAACATACATACATCACACACTTAAAAGGGAACTGTGAAAGCAAGGAAATATAACTGGGGACCAGGGATCTGCTGCCTCAAGAAGACACCAGCCTGCCAGAAACCTACATCACAAACTCAACCCAAGCATTAAACACATACCCCTGACATGCCTTGATACAAGAAAGATCAAGAAGCAAGAAAGGAAAACAGAAACAGGAGGGAAACCACAACCTAACAGGATAGTAATTACCCACGACAATTCACAACAAGTAGGAACCCCGTGGGAAAACCACTAAATGGACTAAGTATACAGGCCAAGTAAAGAGCAAACAGAGAAAACAGCTGACGCTACCTCTCCACCTTTGACTCCAACTCAATGGATAACAAACAACTGGTAAATAACCCACAAGCAAGAACCCAAACAAACATGGATCCCACCAGGATGCCAAAACAAACACACCAGAATGCAAAACACAGTAACTCAGAAATCACCTTAACAAAAAAAACACTTTAAGAATCAGGGGAAAACTCAAGCCAATAACCATCAACACGCCCTAACTACGAAGACTGGAACAAAGCATGCACACAAAACAACCAACCAATGGGCACAAACCAAAACTAAACAATCCTGCCATAAACCTAAGTGGAGTACTTAATGAGGAGACAGAACACCCAAGAACAATCTCAACAAACAGCACCAAAGAACAATCTCAACAAACAGCCCCTCTCAGGAGAGAATCCCTAGTATTGAACACCCGGCAAACACCAAACCGGCTGTGACTCAAGAAATAATAGACAACATACCACAAGGGAAAATAGACAAACTGCACTGGAGTTTACTCAATATAAGATCTATGACTAGACACAAAACAGAAATATATGACCTCTTAAGCGAGGCAGACACAGATTCATTTTTACTCACAGAAACATGGCTAGCAGACAACTACAAGATTATTGTGCACTAAGACATACCGGGTTATTCCAAACTATGGCATCCAACAGAGAAAACTGAACAGGAGGTGTAATTGCAATGGCACACAAAGAGAACATCTGCGTCATGCCACTCCCCTCAACTGACATTGAAAGCTGCAAATCTCTCCCCATCAAGATCAAACTCAACGAACAAGTCAACATAGTGTTTCTTCTGATCTACAGGTTGCCATCCTATAACCTGAACTATGCAACTATTCTCACCAACTCCATAGCCAACCTTTCCACCTACCATGATAACCTAATCGTCCTGGGAGACTTTAGCATCTGGTTTGAAAGAGAGAACAAAACCACAGCTAACTCACTCTGCGCCCTCCTGGAAACTCTTCACTTTAAGCAGATAGTAAACGGATACACAATGCCGTACACACCTTGGATGCAATCTTCTGCAGAAAATACTCCTTGCATGCGCCCCACCGATACCAATGTTATGGAGAGACTACTACCTGCATATCCCCAGGGGGGTAAGATTCATTCCAGATAGGAGCCCATTATTTGATAGGGTTCCCAAGTAACTGGCAGGTCTTGGGTAAGGGTGCAAACTAACTGAAATCCCAGACTTGGGCATCTGCCCAACACACCCAGAACCACACAAGACTCCCCTGGCCACTCTTTGATCCCTAAATTCCAGTTTTACAGAATCATAGTGGGTATCGCCCTCATTGGACAATCTATTGCAATCCGCTATGTTTTCCCTAGACACAAATGCATGGCCTCTAACAATGCAGAGGCAGTGTAGGCATTTGTTTATCAGGGTGTCCCTTGGTTTGCGTATGTTGAACAGCAGGTTAGGTACTCCAAGGAGAAATATTGTGGCATTATTTGTCCTCCTTTGGTCATATTTTTTGATCGTGTTTTCTCTGAAACGGGGTATACATGCCCCAGTTTCCTTTGTCTTGGAGCGTTGGATTCCAAATGGGCTTGAGCCTCGGTCTTCCAGAATGGGAGTCTTTGTATGAGGATAATGGGTTTTGCTGGATTCCCTCATCATATTATGCTGCAGTGACTGCTCACCCTGGGGTTCCATCATGTAATAAATACTGTTGAGGTCACATGGTGTCAAAACCAAGGGGGGTTTTGACAAGTCAGGGTCTAGGCAAGCAGTGTTTTGATCCAGAAACATTGGTGTGGGTGTATCCGCCCGAGGGCTATGGGGCATTCCAGAAACGTGTTGAGGGCAGCAGATGGAACAATGGGGAGTACCCCTTGATGTCCCCCTCCTCCCTTCCCCTGTGTCTCTATCAGGACTAAAAGCAGTTACGTAATAGCAGTCAGCTTAGCTAGCACTTGGTTGCAGTTGCATCCCAGAACTGAGTTAGTGGTTCAGAGGTGAGTTGCGTGCCTTGGTTGTTTGGTTGAATTGAAGATTTAGTACCCCTCAATGGGGTTAATTGAAGGAAGTGTGGAATTGGATAAAATGAGGAGCCTCGATTGTTATCATTAGAAGAATCATAAGATCCAATGATAGAAGAATCATAAGACCCATTTGTACCCTCTGGTAGAGAACCATTGTTTAGTATTATCCCCTTTAGGAATCCAGTTATTATCCATTATTGCAGCCTGCCTAGTAGTACATTGCTGAAGTAGACACTATCCACATTATTAGAATGCATTTGCAATTTGCTTTTAGAATGCCATGTTATGTATTATAGTGCTCCAATAGGAGAGACACATGCTAGACACTTTGTCATTTACAATAGAATGACACTTGCACCATATTTTGAAGTGCCATGATTGTGCTTTAGAGACAGGGTATATTTGCAGAATGACAGAGAATGACTTGCTATGCATTTATGTTTGTATTAGAAATAGCGCTTAGGCTGAGAGAAACATATTGATTGCAGGAGAGCAGAACGAATTAGGCCTGGAATGACACACATAGGCATATTTGAAATGCACGTAGAGCCATTTTGAATGACACACATGTATGTTATGTAGAGACACATTTAGAGACTGTCAGGTATGTATGTGTGTATGTATGCACTTAGAATGAGTTTGCATCTTGTAGTTAGCGCTTGCATTGCGAGAGAAATTGTAAAGCTAGGAAGCATTTAGCACGAGGCCTAAGGATCATGAAAGCCATTTTCTGATGGAGAAACACAGAGAAGTTGGGTTTGCACTGGGCCCAGCGCGAAGAAATGTTATGGAACAGTGTACCAGGAATTTGTAAACATTTGCTTGGCAGACAGATAACATGAACCTTTGTCCGAGAAGGAAGCTAATCAGCTTGGGCTCTGAGCTTTGCGGAGAAAACACGAGGGTGGGGGCTGCGCCAAGGGAGCGACATGGACACACGGAGGGAGTGCTTTTGCATGAGAGAGAGACTGGACAGAGAGAGCATTTCGTGAAGCCTTCAGTGGAGTGAATGCAGAATAGGGGAATAGATGGTATTTCGCACCAGAATGGCCATGAAAGAAAGATATGATGTTCAAATGTCACGCTGACAGCACACGAAGTGAAAGGACATGCTGTGAAAGCACACGCACGAGACAGGAACACGCAAACACAGTCTGGCAGGCATTTTGCTATATGCTGACACAGAAGGAGACATTCTTAGCTTAGGGAATGTATGTAACCATGGAGAGATATGTGCGTCATTGGAGACTTTGGGCCTCATTACACGGATGGCGGTAAGGGTTTACCAGTATTTTACTGGTACTGGTAAATCCTCACCACCTTACTACGAGGTCCCTTTGCGGGTTGGAGAATTTAACGCCTGCTTTTTGCAGGCGTTAAAAATCCAACCCGCAAAGGGACCAGGGAGCTAATTACGGTACCGCAATGGGGTATGGGGCAAACATGGGAATGGGGAAGGGCAATGGTGGAAGGGGGAATTACCGCCCCGCCAACCTTGGAATAGGATGGTAATTCTCCTTTCCACCAAGGCGGTGACGGTATTTTACCGGCATGAACCATGGCGCTAATAGCACCATGGTTCGCCGCCATCCCTGTAATGAGGCCCTATAACCAGAAGGGCTGGAGAGAAAGGGGTTAGCTAGTTCGAGTGAGTTGGAGAGAGTTGCTGAGGAGTTGCTGAGGTTGCTGGCTGTTAGTTGGAGATGGTGCAAGATGGAGTATGAGATGCAATGAGAGAGAAGCAGCCTGATGACGCTCTGATGAGAGAGAGAGAGCTTGGGAGTTTGAGTGACCAGATCTTGAGAGGCAGACACTGACTGGCTTATTGCAGAGTCGTGCAGAGCTGGCAAAGACAGAGCTGGAAACACATGCAAATGGGAAGTATGGTTTTGTATGGACTGATTGATTGATTAGAACAGACACTCACATAAGGGGAGAAGGGGAAACCAGAAAGGGATTGTGTAGAGTGAAGATGGTGTGGATTGGTGTGGATTTGCCCATGAAGGGGCGCTTGCATTAGACTGCATTAGAACCACACACTTGCAGCACAGGCTTGCATTAGAAACCTGAAAGGCTTATAGTCATTACATGGTAGCTTTGCACCAGAAGTATAAAAGGTGAAAATTAAACATAGCATTAGAACTGCCTGCATTGTTATGCATTATGCTTAGCTGTGTGATCATAAATAAATGTATCCCATTGTTATAAATTGAATCGATTATTTGTGTTTTCTTTGTGTGGTGTCTTATGTTCTTTAATTATTGTGTTTTTAGCAGTAAGCTAGGAGCAACACAGTGCACATAGGGCCTGAGATACGAATGCAGCAAGGGGGGTATAGTGATCCATAAACCCCTAGGAGGTTGTCAAAGATTGTCTGACACCGGAGCGTGTTTTGCCAAGGGGGGGTGCAACACGATGGTTAGGGGTTTGTTTTTTAGAAGTAGCTAGTCCCTGAACACATGGCCAACAGGGTCTCACTCCAGGTGCTGTAGGTGGGACGGAGAAGGCTTATTCTCAGTAGGTTCTTGTGTTCGTTAAGTCTATTGGGGCCATTGGGGCTATAGGGCATGGCCCAGTAATAGGTGGTGTATAGTCAGTGGTGCAGCCGGGAGCAAGCATCAGACAGGAGGCAGGTGCATGTTCACAAGAGGGGGCTTGAGGGTTTTACCCTCTCCCCAGATACTAAGGGGAGAGCCACAGACATGGGGAACTGAGATAGCAGTGTCCTACTCTAGTGTTAGACAACCCTCCCTTACAGAACTTGATGAATCCGGTAACAGATGTTGAGTGGGTGTACTTTGGGCCAAAGATGTACCACAGCAATTACAATGCTGTGAACTTTCAGGCAAAATTAAAGGCAGAGTTGTGATCAAATGGTCATTCCCGCTGACCATGGTTTTAATTTTTAAGTGTATCAGTGGTCATGCGTAGACACTTCCACTTGATGCTATCATTACTTATGAGGTCTTTTTGTGTATTGACTGTAAGGACTGTTTTTGGGGGCTCATCGGGTGACCACACCAGTTGCTGAATCCCCCTTCTCCATAGTGATCGTTTGATGCGATTATAGCCACTCCTAGGGGCTCTTGGCCATACCCCAAAAATTGATGGATCTCCTTCATCAATGAGGTGGCCTCCCCCATACAGTTTTTAGAGATGTTTGTATTATTGATTTGTCCCCCATTTTAACAATACCAGTGATGCAATCCCTTTTGCAATCCCTACCCTGACTCATTATATATGCCCCCGTCTTTTCCGGACTGCTAGGATCTTGTGCTGAGTCTTGGTTTCTGGGTCAGGGATTGTGTGTCGAGCTGTGCGCAGAAGAGAAGTGGGGGGAAGCGAGAGGTAGACAAGGACTCTGGCTCATCATGGGGAATAGTCCAGTGAACCAGTTTCCCAGAGCAGCCAAACAATCAAGTACCCAGTGCCCAACCTCGACCCAGCTTGCTATCACCTTCGCTTTCACTTGAACCTAGGCCCAGGTGCATATATTCAGCTGAACACCTTGCTGCCTGTCACTGCCACAGTTCACCGTGACTGCCACTGTCCTGTAGGCCAATACCAGATTGACTCTGGGGCTTCTAAGCATGGTCCTCTAGGGCGTCCACCCAACTGCGCCAAACACCTGGCCGCAGTAAACACTGCACCCTTGCCCCACTGCAGGGTTCACCGCTGCAGGGTTTGTCCCGTGATGATAAGCCCAGGGGGGCGTGGCCAATTGCAGAGCAGGAAGTAACGGGTCCCCTGGTGGCACCAAACACTGCACACTTGCCCCGTAGCTGGCGTCACTGGTGCAGGATTCGTCCTGTGATGATAAGCCAGGGGGGCATGGCCAATTGCAGAGCAGGAAGTAACGGATCGTGTTGAGCCGCCAAACACTGTGCCCTTGCCCTGCATGGTCTACACCGCTACATGGTTCCCCCCATGATGATAAACCCAGGGGGACACGGCCAATTGCAGAGCAGGAAGTAACAGGACCCCTGGCGGCGCCAAACACCAAGCCCTTGCCCCGCTGTGGGCTTTACCGCTGCAGGGTTCATCCCATGATGATAAGCCCAGGGGGGCATGGCCAATTGCAGAGCAGGAAGTAACTGGCCCACTAGCAGCACCCATGTGTTTATTTATCATTTGTATGGCGCACCAAGCCCGGAGGCATCTAGGTGCTTTTCTTAAGAAAGTTTGTTACATTTGTTGTTTGCACTGATGATAGGTTACAAATGTTACAATGGTAGCTTACATAGGTATTCTGTTACAGACATTGCTTACATAGGTAGCATACATTACTTACCTAAGTTACAGAGGGTAGTTACATTGATTACAAAATGCATTAGGCTGAGGTCTATTTAAAGGTGCATTGAGTTTACAATGTTTATCATGAGTAAATCATAGATTAGGAAGTTCCATAGCATTTGTTACATTGTCTAGTAGTGGATCCGTTCTGTGTAGGGTGAAGATTGCTTGGGAGAAGGCTGTTTTGAGATGGTGGTGGTAGATAGTGATTGGTGGTAGGAGGGTGGAACAGGTGTAGGTAGGGGGAGCTTCTAGGATTCTTGGGCAAAGAGCCAGGTTTTAAGGACTTTGCAGAAGGACCAGAGGGAGGGGTCCGATCTTATGTCAACAGCATGGAGTTCCATTGTTTGGCCGCAATCATAGCAAAGCTCCATCCTCCAGCTTTTTGCCGTCTAAATCTACGGATGGTAAGGAGGAATGAGTAGGCTGAAAAGGTGGGTATGTTGGACTGGAGTTTGGATATTTGTCTGGCAAAGTAGATCGGGGCGCTGTTGGAGTGGCATATGTGAGTTACTGCGCCCTGTTTAATTTGCTATGCTAAGTAGTTGAATACACTGTCTGATCTGCAGTGATAGCATTATGGACTTAGATTGTGTTGTTTAGAGATTATATTGTTCTAATGGAATTAAATATTGAAATAAAATTAATTGATCTATTGTGTGACTGCATGTGTGCACATTTTTTAGAAAGATTTGCAGAGAGAGACACATTCTTGTTTCTATAAACCAGTTATAATTGTTTTTATATTTTATTGTGGTGTTTTCTCCAGCATAAAGCCACTAGGGGGCCACCTTGCGAGTGGTCTTCTGTAAATAAAACAAAGGTTTCAGTCCAAATTCATCCTCTTTCTTGGGATGGAAGGTTAAGGGGTGTTAAATAAGTGTTACCCATTATTGTGGAACAGTTATAACATACAGAAAATACCTTGACATGTCACCCTCGATTTTTGTTTGAAGGTCGTCCACAGAAAAATGACCAAAAAAAATTGGAAGACTTGATGAGCAGACTTTTTACAGAATGAGAGTCGGAAATGTGTATCTAAAATGTGTATCTAAAACACTAAACAACCGTATGTCTGGTGTTGTCACGTTGAACTTGCAAACAAATAAAATTCTGTTACATTGTTGGTTTTTGCAGGCGAAAAAGAAACAAACGTCAACACAAGAAGGCTGACAAGTTACCGGTCTGCTTATCCGTCACCAATGGCCCTTCTAGAAATCTCTGCAGTCTTTGCAATAAAACAGTTGCTGCCATAGTTCACATCTCCAAAAGGAGACAAGCCTCAGAGCACATTCCTCAGCAATAATTTGCCAGAATCTGTTGGATTCTTCGAGGAGGAGTTCATATGTTTTCCATCATGCACTCCTTCAAAGAGGAGCAGAGCAACTGACATCAGCTAATAATGCAAGGACAAATCCTTAACAATTTCAAATGTAACTCTAAGAAAGACCTTCTCCTCACACATAAGTAACCAACATTGTGCCAGATTGCCAAAAGTTTTTCAAAATGATTCTTTAACTCTAATGTTTGACCGCTAGACAAATTCCTATAGTGAGAAGGACCCATCAGCTTTCCCACCTCCTCTATACAAACTGTCCTAACAAGAATCACAACTTATCTCTGGGCTTATTTTTGATTGAAATATTGCTGGTTCTCACAATTTCTCATGTTAGCTAATGTTGCTTTCATACCTGGAGCTTGAACAAACCATCTTCAGAATGATAACGTCATCCCATGCTCTGCTCTGAAATATTGAAATGAATTCATCATCATATACAGTGGGAACAAACAGTGATCTCCTTTCTAAGGCCACTATCTAGGCTACCAAGTGGACCACTCCTCCACAACCTACAATTAACAATCACACGATCTACAGAGTTTAAGCTTTAGAAATATGATACATTTTTATCCTGAACTGTATTTTGAAGTGTACCTTCGAGGCCCTGTCAGATGTTTGGTTCATAGTTGTGGAGATTTAATGTAAATCGATTTGCTTAATAACATTTCTGATCCACTACCAAGACCATTATGCAGTAGTTAAGGGAGGGAGGAGTAGAGCTAGTGTCTCAGTAGTGCAGCAAACTATTTTGTTTTTGCAAAATGGGACATACAAGCTACAATATTGTTTAAGTATTGTGAAGCCGTAATCATTCTGAAGGACTCCTTTATAGAGTTCACTTATTTTCTTTTTTTCGTTTTATATTTGTAACATTCTGCAAGGTTCAAACAGCTTCAAAGAGCTCACTTACTTAGCCTTTTATCCAACCCAAAAAATGGAGACATGGATTAACAGCAAATCAGCTGCATTTTTCACTATGCACACCGCCTCCATCTAATGGTGGAGTATCATTTTTTGTGGGGACAGGAGAGATTTAAGGAATAGTATTTTTGAAGACACTTACAGATTGACATTAGACTATCACTAGATTTTGGGCTAATATCTCCCAGGAGAGTGTTTGCTCTAGGTGTTCGAATCCTGTGGATTGCCTCATTCAACACCATTTCTGCTAAACCAACATTTCCCCGAAACCCTGAAGTTGACGATTTTGAAAGGACAAGCAAATGTGGTATTTTTCCACCTGCCGTTCCACTGGCACCTAGAAGACAAAAGTAACTCTTGGTGATGAGAACAGTTTGGTTGCTCTTTCAAAAAGCGTTTGCTCTCAGTTTTTAACTCTATTTAGGAATGATCCCAAAAGTATCCACTTCAGATTTAGGACTATTGAGAACAACGTCCAGAACACCCAAAAGAAGCTTCTATGCAGCTACCTAAGGTGTAATCAGGGCACTCTAACATGGGAATGGCCTTGACTCACGATTGAGGTACATCACTTTTAGTCTGTAAAAACAGACACACAATTTCCTATGATGTGTGTTCCAGGTCACTTGGTGTTATGAACCTCTCACGGCAGATGCCCAAGACTTCCCAACCCCAGATGGTTGCTACCTTGTGTTAGGAGGTTTATGAAATAGGCTTCCCTTTGGATTTCCTAACATACAACAAAGAGTTGCTTGAGAAATCAACACCCCTTCAGTCCAAAGCGACATTAATGTGTAATACAACCATAACGCAGTGAAGTTATGAGCTCCTTCTGTGCATCACTTTTGTGTCCAACCCGCCCCCCCACTCCAACTTCAAAGGTCTCTGTAGACCAACGTGTTCAACACATCTAGATGCATAAACTGTGAAAGGCTAACCACTCTATTGCCTTTCAAGGCATATCATATGATATAATATGGCGTATATAACGTGCCTATACACAAGTGTTGCAACCTATACATAGGTTCATCCATTACTGCACCGATAGGACCTACACAGCTCACTGGTGTAGGTGCGGATAGTCTGAATTGGAGGAAACTTGCAATAAGACATACATGTCTCATTGTTGAAGACCAGCATAGCAATGCCTTGTTTTGATAGTTTGGCCTTGAGCCAGCGTGTTAAACTTCATCTCCTTATCAATAAATTGTCCAATCCGACAATCTTCGTACTCATTTTGAGTATATAAATTAAATTATTGCCAACAACTGTTCATGGTCTTTCTATATGTTTTATCACATCTTACCGGATGTTATATGTGTGCAGACAGATATAAGGCAGATATGCAAAGTCTGCATTTACAGCTTGCCATCTGCTGGAAGCTTGAGCGATTCAGGGATTCACTTGTGGCAAAAAATAATTTATAAACGTTCAAATTGATTACCGTCTTCCTATAATTAAAAGGTAACATTTTCCTGTTTAAGTATGGGACCATTGGCGGCTAAATAAAGGCAGATTGCGCTTTCCATTCCATTTAGCTATTGCTCATTTTTCTACAGAAACAATGTATTATGATACCATAGCATACAATTGTAATTCAAATATTGGTAACACCCGTGTAGTAATTACTACAACAGCTTCATCAATTCACACCTACAATGTAGCCTTATAGACTGAGGAAAGCGTCCTATCGCTTGGGAGGATGACATTTCCCAAACTTATGGCCCGGCCTCCCTCAGCCTATAATCCTATATAATATGCGCGAATTGATGAATCTGCTTTAGTAATTACTATGAGGGTGTTACCAATACTGGTCTAAAAGGCTATTAGCACATGATGGTAGAAGCAAAACATGTTTTGGAGATGCTGTGCTGAAGTAAAACATGTGTGCTTCATGAGTGAGTAAAGTAAATAGACAAACTAAGTTAGTACATTAAATGTGATTTTATTTTGTAGCATTTAAAAAACCTGGTAGTCTTCAAGTTAAGCATTTTGCTAGCAAGTTACTTGAACTGGAACAGGTTTAAAATGACCATGCATGTGGTGTCATGTAAAAGGTAATGTTTCTCTCTAAGAAAGTGAAGGAATTCTCCAAGGGTTTTCTCTTTCTTTTTCTCTGTTGTGTGGTAATTAGCATGTTGTAACAAAAAAGGTCCTCCCAGAGAGGAAGTGTCTTGTTGAAACAAAATCTTCCCTGGGAATTGCATTGCTGTTTCAGTGTGTGTTTATGAAAATAAGAATGTACAGAATGCAGTCAACACCAGCAGTTACTGCCTGCATTCTAAACATTCTGGTTGGCTGAGAGGACGGCAATAACGATTTCCATGTGCTAATAAGAAGCATTGAGTGCTTCGTGTTCATGTCAGTCATCTTTTATTGATGTAGTTTCTTCATAGTTTCCTAGCTGGCAGAGTCTATAGCCAATTAATTTCGGACCCATCGTCCTTCATCAGGGAAGATTCTGCAATTAGATGTAGCTACTCAGATGATAAGCTCTCCTTATTGTCTGATGTCACATCAGAATTAGAGAAGGGATTTGTTTGCACCAGAAACAGTTGTAATAGAAAGTGGTGCTCGCTACATCCCTTTTCCATTGTCCTAGCACACAATCCTAAACTGGCTTCGTTCAGATTCTACAATGTCCTGAAAAAGTGATGCAATCCTGGAAACCTTAGGAGTGTGCTTATTTGTTTTGAAAAAATCCACTAAATGTGGGTCCTGTTTGTCATGGAATTCTGAATTTAATTGAACATTACCAGCCCTCATGCCTAGTGTGGCCTTTGCACTGCACATCCCCCATTTGTTAAAATGTTGTGAGCGATCTTGTACCACCTGCCTTTTTTAAAGACTTCATCAAGCAATATTTATGTACCCATTTGGCTTGATTTACAAATGCGTTTTTCAATGGGAACATCCGCTTGAAAAATGCTTTTCTAAATCAGGCCCTTTGTCAAGCCAGTTTGCGTTGATTGCACATGGGCATTTGTTAATCTCAACGTGTGAGATGCTCAACCAGGGTAATAGTACATTTGAGGGATATACTGAGAGCTCTCCTAAATGATAAAGTTCAAAAATTGACCACAAACCTTCCCTCATGCTTATTTATATTGCATATGTAGTGAGTCAAACAGATCCTAATAATTTCCAATAGACACAATTTAATTTCGGAAAGTGAAGTACAAGCATGTGACTGATAAGGTAGAACACATGTAGTTGCAAGATCATCTCCGCCGCCTAGGATAAAACACTTTATGTGACAGATATGCATGTTGCACTTAAAAGAACACTGACGTGCATATACACACCTCGCATAATAAAAGAGGCGCCTCTTTGAAAATCTGCCATTGGAAGTGCATGGGTGATTTAGTTTACATTCACAGTTGTTGGGTTGCTGGACCTAACACTTCCCCAGTTCCGAGCAAGCCATAAGATAGGAATAATGAAGAAAGCGCGCCTTAAAAGCAGAGCACCTTTGGGATTCTTCATAATCATACAGTTTTAAGAACACTGCTGCTATTTGAATCTCACGGTGTGGAAGTAATTGGCTTCACCAGTGAAAGGATCATGGGAAGCCTCGTTTGAATGAAACACTTTCTGCATTCAAATGAACATGAATATATAAACCACCTCCTACTTTGTTTATCTTCATGGCATTTTTTTTTTATCTCAGCATCGAAATCCTACTGCAAATATGAATACCAGCCTTCGCACTGGAAGGAGCAAGCCGCTGCAGCCACCCAGCAGTAAACCCATTTGCATGCTTTGTTTCCCAGTGGTGACTTGCCTTGGGCAAACTTGTAAGCCATTCCATCCACACTCGACATATTGCTTTAGAATGATCTGCTCAAAAATCTGTTATTAACAAACTGCTACACATCACTGACATGGAAGACCATGGAAGCTGAAGAGAGGTGCATGCAACTCTAGAGCCCCCATGCAGCAATAAAGAGGCAAGAGGTGCATGCAACTCTAGAGCCTTGTTGAAGCAATGAACCGATGAGAGGTTCATGCAACTCTAGAGCTTCAATGCAGCAATGTACAGATGAGAGGTTCATGCAACTCTAGAGACTCATTGCAGCAATGAACCGATGAGAGGTTCATGCAACTCCAGAGCTCCAATGCACAGATAATGATAAGTTATTTATATAGCGCCTCAATCCAAATCGCTTTACAGAGCACATATTTACATACAATATCACCCAACCGAAATTGGTACTCATTTATCAACCTTGGAAGGATGAAAGGCTGAGTTGGCTTTGCCGGGATTTCGAACCTGCGACCTGCAGATCACGCTCAGATCGCAGTAGCGAGCGCTCAACACACTGAGCTATCTTAACGGATCTTACAGATGCAAGGTTCATGCAACTCTGGAGCTTCAATGAAGCAATGAACAGATGAGAGGTTCATGCAACTCTAGGGCCTGAATGTAGCAATGAGCACATGAGATGTTGCTGCAACTCTACAACCTAATTTCATCAATGAACCGATTAAAGGTTCGTGAAACTCGAGAGCCTCAGTGCAACAATGAACAGCTGAGAGGTTCATGCAACTCTAGAGACTCAATGCAGCCATGAAAAGATGAGAAGTGCATGCAAGTATAGAGCTGCAATGCAGCAGTGAACAGCTGAGAGGTGCAGGCAGCTCTAGAGCCTCAATGAAGAAATAAGCACATGGTGAGAGGTAAATGTTACTCCAGAAAACCAATGACTCAATGGACAGATAGCAGGTGCATGCAACTGTAGAGCCTCAATGCAGCAATGACGGATGAGTGGTGCATGCAACTCTAGGGCCTCAATGTAGCAATGAGCACATGTGATGTTGCTGCAACTGTAGAACCTAATTTCAGCAATGAACCGACTAGAGGTTTGTGAAACTTGAGCCTCAATGCAGCAATGAACAGCTGAGAGGTTCATGCAAATCTAGAAACTTGGTGCAGCCATGAAAAGATGAGATGTGCATGCAAGTATAGAGCTGCAATGCTGCAATGCACAGCTGAGTGGTGCAAGCAGCTCTAGAGCCTCAATGTAAAAATGAACACATGTGGAGTGCATGCAACTCTACAGCCTCAGTGGAGCCATGAACAGTTGAGAGGTAAATTTGACTCCAGAAGACCAATGCATCAATGGACATATAGGAAATGCATGCATCTCTAGAGCCTCAATGCAGCAATGAACAGATGAGTGGTTCCTTCCACTCTAGAACCTCCATGCAGCAATGAGCAGATGCAAGTTAGGCAGTTAACATATGTTTTGTATATGAAGCTGTAGTTATGTCTTCTTTTCAGAGTGTTAACTCTTTAACTGTGTGAGCATTCAATTTTGCAGGTGAAAACAGCTGCTCGTACAAATGTTTATGAAGTATGTGGCTAACTATAGAAGTATCAAAATCTGACACTATTCTGTGGCCACAGTAT
The DNA here is from genome assembly GCF_040938575.1 of Ambystoma mexicanum. Classification (NCBI taxonomy): domain Eukaryota; kingdom Metazoa; phylum Chordata; class Amphibia; order Caudata; family Ambystomatidae; genus Ambystoma; species Ambystoma mexicanum. The sequence goes on from NC_090928.1 coordinate 286,377,083, forward strand.
ACCTCAAATGCAATCTTATGTTCCTTAATTCAGGGAACGTTTGTATCTAGCGTGATTACTGACAGCAGTGTTCATCCTGGGATTGTCTAAGAAGCCCCATGCCCGATCCTGTCATGCATGTGTTGCAGTTAAGGGTGTACAAGTAGGTTGATGGACAACATTGTGTAGCTAATGTCCAGTTGCAGTACTTACAATAACTGTGCACTTGTGCATGCTCTCACCAGTGGATGTGCACACTATAACATACCTCTCAACTCACACGGTTTTGGCTGCTGCCACCTGCCCTTTTATCTGTGTACTCACATGATGCGCCCCCTACACGCCCATTCGCATCAATGGGATCTCACCTGCCAAAAACAAAATGGGGTATTTTCACCCGCCCTGGTGACACAAAAGATTGCGAGCTATGTTATAAGCTAATTAACTCAAGGTGAGCAGACGCCTAACCCTATTTTCTAGGTCACTCTGTTAAGATAGTTACAACCAGAATATATAGCACACGCTACCAGAGCTGACTCACCAAAACCCCAGAGCTAAATGTTCTATTATGGGTCTCAGCGTACTTCTGGCAAATATTTACATTGACCGTGGCCACACCAGGGGAAATGGAGCGCGAGCTACACGCCTCATGGCTGGAAGACGGCTTTTTTATGCCAATGCCATGAAGATGTATCTGTGGCTAACTCAGCAACAAGGCCAATCTTAATCTTTCTTCAGGGTGTTAGAAGGGTACATCTACGGCAGTTTTCTCATGCTCAATGGGAACACGATTAACATCTTGATTTTGGACGCTAGACGTTTCATAGGTCAGAGGTTTGCTGGCACGTGGTTTCCTAGCAAAAGCAATTTCTGCGAGTTTTAATGCATGTAAAAGTAAGTGCCGAGTCCCAGGAAGAAAGAGTGGACGAATGATCCTATTTGAGCCAATGTGAGGAAAATGCTGGTGCTGCAGGGAGGGAATGTTATTTCTCATGTGCATCATGGCAACACAGTCTATTCAGAGGCACTTGCAAATCAATTAATATTCCTATAGTAAGTTCGATTTTTAGGCTACAGATCAGTGACCCTTTTTTTACTTGCACTTGCATCTCTATATGGTCTGGCACCCAGCTACATATATATTGTAAGATCCACAAGTATCCCATCCTGAGAAATGTCTATCAGGGCATTCATCCATACTAAGTGTCACAAAGCCTCGCCAGCAAATGGGTGTGTGAGAAATTCAGCCATCTGCACAGTGGGAGTGTGCTTGCTGGGCTTTTTTGACATTTTAAATGAAAGTGAATTATGGTAGATCAACATCGGAAAATATGTGGGGCTAATCCGTACACATTTTCCTATACTCAGCACACAACATACACATAGACCTGTGTACTTTGGGTGGACACAGCCTACAGGTGCAGTCCCCCTGTCATATTTAGTTGGGATCTGACAGGTGTAGTACCCAAGGCATCTCCAGAAGGGCGAGGGCCAAACCTTCCCCCTGCCATGGCCAGCCTAAATAATTAACAAAGGCTCCATGGATCCACTGTGTCCTTTTGTTGAACCAGGCAGCTGGTGACAGCAATTAAATACATTAACATACTACTATAGTGTACTTCAAACAGGCCCACATGGGGCCTGGCAGCAGAGGTTAACAAAGGAGACAGGAAACCCCAACACCCTTTAATACGTACTGTGGCAACCTGATGCCAGCCCCTGCCCTCAGTATCGATTGACAGGGACATCTCATATCTGGGTCTGCGTGTTTACAGTAGTCATCCCTGCAGGGAGATCCCATTCAGAAGGTACGAGTAGGTGGATTGCTGGAGACAAAACATCTTGTCTCGCCGCAGCTTCACAGGAGACCTGCTGCTTTAATCAAGAACCACAGAGAGCTCCATTAACCAGAGAGACCATTTGAACCACAGCAGACAGGAAGATGGGCAGGACTTAGTATTACATGGTTCACCCCTTTACCCTTTCTGTTGCCAATTACTCTGCTTATGACCTCACGCATACAAGAGATTGTTGGTGGGGACCTAGGATGGGTTCATTAAGGTAGGCTTAGCCTACACCAATCACTGTGGCCCATTTGGCTTTAAAAGAGGGTTGAGCCCCTCTTTTGGCAGATCATCTGAAGTCTTCACCAGAAGCAGAAAGAAAAACTCAGCATTGGACCCTGGCTAAAGGAACACTCTGCCTTACATCTTCCACCAGTCAAGGAGGCCAGAACCTCCAAGAGGGAAGCAGGATCCCTCCCCTAAACATCTCCCAGGTAACAGAGGGAGATACCCAATCCAGAGGACCCTACAGCAGCTCCAGACCCGGGACCCAGCCCGCACACTGCGTGCCATGCTAGGCTATGCAGCAAGCTTCTTAGGTTGGAGGTGCCAGAGAGTCTCTGAACCAAATCAAGGACAAGGCAGCTGACTGCAACACTTTCCTCAGCATTGGGACGTCCGCCTTAAAGGATGACACAAGACCAGTGACAAAGCTAGGAGAAGTGCATCGACAAGCATCCACCGACATCCACCATAAGGGACATTTTCGAGCCAACCGAGCCCCTCAAGCTGCAACCAACTGCACCGATGACTGTTGTTACGTCACAGTCGCTCATGCCATCCGAGATGCCTCAACCATTGCTTCAGAACCACCAACCAGCACTGAGACGATTCCTGACCCAGAGACACTGTGTAGGTCAGCCTGCAACCGTCCATCCAGCCTCCCTCGCCGAACTGCTTGCCGACTGATCCTCGCAGCTGTCTCCCATCTTGAACTCTGTTGCAGAAGCTGCCAAGTGCGCTGAAACTGACTCAACCAAGTTGAGCACCAACAAGACCAACCAGCACCAGGTACATTGTGGTTATGTCCCACTGGTATCCGAAGGCCCCTAGTGATATTGTACAAACCATTGCTCCCTTTGTTTTGAAACCAAGTATCCTTGAATTATTGTGATTAATTACTATACCGACTAACCTCCTGTCAGTATCTAGAGTGCATTCCTTTTCCTTTTTTGAAACTGTCTGTCATTTGTATTCCTTTACAGGGTGGGTTGTATTTTGTAGTGTGGTAGAACTGTCTGTTGTGATAATAATAAAGTCGCTGTGTTGCAACTAACCGACTAATCCAGCTAACCAACTAATCCACGACCTTGCAGAGATAAGCCTGCCGTTCCATCCACGTTGCCAAAATTGGACAAGGAGGTTTATAATTTGCTTGTATTTCCAATCTGTTCGGACCCCTTCTGGTGTACTAGAGGTGTGGGGCTGATTGATGGCTTAGACACCGATATTCATCCCTGAGCCACTGGTGCCCCTGAAGTTGATTTGTCACAGGGTGTCTATCAGTTTTTAGATCATGCTTTTGAAATACCCGGTCATTTGCAAACCTACGTCTTGGACAGCTTTTAGAAAATATCACAAATGGCTTTTAAAAGCTTCTGCATGCAATCCTGTCCTATATTTCACGTTTTCTTTCTCCGTCTTGCTACGTTTCTAAGATACAGTTTTTTTTGTGCAGGCATGCTAATAGGTAAAATATACAATTTTTACCTATACGTAGTTATGCTGATAATACCCAGCTCATTTTGAAGCACAAAGTGAACAACTCCCACCCTATTCATGAACGTCCATAATGTCTCCTGACAATTGTGGAATGGATGGGCTAAAACAGCCCTAAGGATAGCCCCACCATAAACAGAATTCCTGTTGGTGGGGGCCCCTCCAAAGATGATCTCTTAACTTATCAACTGGGAAAAAGGTATGAGCCTTGTAGGGCACTTTAGATCCTTGCAGTGTTTTTCGACAATCACATCTCCATGGCTTCACAGATTGCAGCAGTGGGCAACAAGACCTTCTATCTCAAAAGGATTTATTTTGTCACTTTTTAGGAAGCATACAAGAATTAATGACCCACCAACACAGCGCCAACAAGGTTTTTCTGGTCCTACTCCAGAACCTAATTTATACATTCCGGCAGGTCGAGAAGACCGCTGCTGCACACCTTGTTCTGCCTCTGTGGTGCTATAGGCACATGTCCCCTGTGCTATGTCCACTCCATTGATTGCCACTTTACCTTATGTAAGACTTCAATGACGTCTGGATGGCCGGCAGAGACTTTTGCAAAGTGGGTCCCAGTATTCTAATGAGCGGTCTGAATCATCACATCACCAGATGTTCAGCCCTGCAATCCTACACCTTGTCAGGAGATGCACAGGATACCCTAGGTAGATTCGGGGGGCTGCTATGCTGATCTAAAGGGACAGTCAAGAACATACAGAAGTTGGGGAAACAAGAAGGAAGAACAGACGAGGTACATAATAACAATGGAACAGGAAGGAAGAAGCAGAACACAGCAGGGAACAAGAAGGGATGAGACCCATGCAATGGACAAACGATGAGGAATCCTACTAGGGATATGCACAGGTTGGACATGCGACCACCTACCGAGATAAGGGAAGCTCAATGTATCGGTGCAAGTCAATGTTACAGGATCACACCCTGCAAGCCCATGGAGCGGGCAGCAAGTGGGGATTATTTATCTGCACCCTAATGCACAAACAATGAGTGTGCTTAAATGAGCCAAGTCTGGGTGGGTCCAGCATGAACATAAAGTGGATGCCTACAGTGGGAACAGAATTCAGGACCCTGTTACATGAAATACACTGTAGACTACAGGTACATTAAGACAAAGGAAAGGGTGGAGATGGCATCATAGGGTACAGGGGTCAATCTCTGTACAAAGAAATACACTGATGCATGGTAGCAGACACCGTAAGCCACTTACCAGACACTAAGAGCCTCAAAAGAGAAAGACATTCAGAACAGGAAAGCCGGCACTAGGAATGCAGAAAACCATGGCATGGAACTGGCGCTAGGTGACTGAGGCAAGGGACTGGTAGAAGGTAACAGATGCAAGAGACTGGTACAAAGTAACAGGGACAAGATACTAGTACAAGGTAACATAGACAAGAGAATGTAGGAATTGGAGCAAGTCAGCAGAGGAGAAGGGAAGAGTCACAAGCAAAGCATAACGCAGAATGGTCAGCAAGGCAAAGAGGGATTGAAATGGGTCACAGATGTACAAGGTTCAGAATTCAATGCAGGACCTTGGAGTTTGAGCGTGTGGCAATTTATAAACCATGCTAGCAGGGAGGAAAGCCAGAGTGGAGCTGTCTGATTTGGCTGCGCACAGTCAGATGTGTGGTTAATGGAAATCCCTCACATGCCTTTGGGAGAGGATCCGGTGCTGATGAATTCTGTGTGGTTTTGTATAAAATACAGACCTTCCACCTGTGTTACTCACAGAACATACAGGTGGAGTTTTCCGAAGTAGCCGCATATCCTCTGAAGCTAAGCCCGCAGTTGACGATTCCTCAGAGTCTGCAACCTGCCGTGATCCCTCGTCATAGACTATGTTGGCTAGGGCTGGTGGGAGATCCAAAAACAGCAGATCCCTGCATTTGTGAATGTTTCTCCCCATAATCTTATTTCCAATAACCACGTTCAGTTCTTGCTCCAGCAGAGGTTAGCGTTGCCACTGCTTCCTCCAGCATTCTGTTACTCTTCTCAGCCCCACAAACTTATCCCAAGTGAGTTGAATCCCATCTCCACTGACAAGCAGTAACTTTGTTTTGTATCTGATCCTATTGCCAACAGATTCGGGTTAACTTTGATGTGGTCGGCCTTCTGGTGAAAAACACAATCTTACTAAAATATCCTTTTATTGTATTTGCTGGTGATTCTTATTAATAATAGTCTTATCGAATGACCATTCTGGTTAAAAATTTATAGAACAGCGCCTTGAATGTAATATATATCCTATATTTCAACCATGTTCCAGGTACCACCATTATTAGCAGGCTATCAAAGCACTGGATGTGAGTGATTCCCAGGAGAGAACTGGCAACTTTTGGCTTGGGGGCCAAGTACAATTTGGTAGTCAATGATGCTGTGGCCGAAGCCCACAACGCAGCAGCCGCGGCGTCTATAGAGCAAGTAAACTGAATACCACGCTCTCCACACCCACATATTCTCAAGTGTATATTAGGTAGACATGTTTTACATTATTTTCCTTTTCAAGCCTGATGTCAGGATGTAACATATTATTTAGTGGTTTCTTGCAGACCCAGGCCCCAGACACTGTCTCCCACATTCCAAAGGAGTACAATGATTTAACCAGGTAAACATTATTTGGTGAAATGGCAAAACTGGAATTAGATCCCAGATTTCCTAGTGTCTGAGTTTACAATTTGAAAGCGGACTACACCGCCTCCCATCCCATATTTAGTTTTAAACCAGTGAAAAGTGGTGAGAAGCAGGAGAATTGAATGAATTGAATGGTAGCGCTGAGCACAGCAGCGTGGGGTCTGGTCTCTCTCTGCAGCGGGACTCCTGCCTCCCCACCCACAACACAAACCCCACACCTGAAACACTGTCTAACCACCCGCCAAAAACAAAACATCCTAACTTGGAATCATGCCTCCCCACAACACAAGGCCTGAACTTGGCAGTATGCCACCCCACCAGAATTCCTTTTACAAATGGTTAATGTTGTTATTCATGGACTAACGCCATTGACAATAAACCCATATGAGCAAGACTTTCCATACAAAAGAACAGCCATTGCTAGGTAATCCTAATGTTTACAGGTAAGGAAAATAAGGCACAGTGAGGTAAAATTATTTGCTCAGTATCACACAATGTGGGAAATTTGGAAGGTGGAGATTTGAATCCTGATTTCTCCGTTTCACACAGTTAGACAGCACAGGAGATGTCACCTTCTCCTAATGTATCTTTGTTTTTAGAATAAAAAAAATGCTTTCTGCAAAGTCGTTATTCATGGCCTAAACTTGTCAATCAATCAGTAATTCTGACTTTCAAACTATTCAATAAATATGCCTTTCACAGCACCAAGGGGCATGATTAGGCAACCTGACTGAATATAAGCAAAATCTTACGAGAAGCATATGTTCAAAAAGTAAACATGCATCACTTTGTCAGAAAAAGGAACTGGATTGGGCCCGTCTCACAAGCGGGGGCCTTGGCATGCATGTTAGGTCAGAAACTGCAACTCAATCTGCAGAGCTACCTTCGTATATTTGTACCACTGTCTCATTTACCCTATTTTCCATGCTGATTATGTTGTGGGTCCTTCCCTTGCACCTTATCCCAACCTCATCCTCAAAGCGTGCTCACTCTTCCCTTCCCATACAACTGACTTTCAGAGCTCTGTTCCACTTTTTCTCCATTCTTTAACTCTTTCCTCAAACACTTCCCTTCCCCATATTGCTCAGTCACCAATACCTTGACACTCACCCCCTTCAATTGGCCATCAAACGAAACCCATTCTTTCCCACTTACAAACTTATGGAGACAGTACACCAACTTAATTTGACAATCAGCCTCTGTCAGACGCAACAAGAAGCGGTAGTTAGGGGTTTATTGGGAATTGTGGCACTGGGAAACTACCTGGACAACTCAGAGCTAAAGACACCAAGGGGAATTGGCATTCACTGTGCTCCCAAGTTCAATATCTTGGAAAGTAGGCTTCCTATTTTGATTCGTGGAGGCAGAGAAAACTGTTAGAGGTGCTGCCTAGGAGCTTGTGATGGAGAGGGAGTAATAACAGACCTATTGTATTTATTTGTGTTTACAAAGAATGTCGTGTCTGTGTGTATGTGTGTGTGTTGGTGTGTGGGTTTCGGTCTGTGTGACAGTGGGTATGTGTTTGCATGTATTCACAATTGTATTAAGTATATGTTGAAAGTAGGGTGGGGCTTGGACCGAGTGAATAAAGCCATGAGGAACATGAGCTCCTCACTCAGCATCTATATATCCATTATTAAACCTGTACTGGGAAGGTGCCGGGACCGAGAAACGTGGTAGACCATTCCCAGGCTGCCCGGGAAGTGAGGAACATTGGAAAAGCACTGCAAGATCCTAATTCAATGATTTGTTCTAGCCATGGCAGTGGAACGGAGCCATTATCTTGGACAGGGTCAGAGTCAGGGATAGAGGATACAGTGCCCGGGGAAGATGGATCTGATGCCTGCGCAACATAGTGACTGAGAAATAAGGATATCGCCCTCCCGGGGTGGTTGAGGAATGTGGAGCAACATCCAGGACGCACCGCGCGGTTCTGTTTGGATCACTCAGGCGGCTACAACAGTGGAGTTGCATGACCATTTGGGACAAGGGCCGGGAGTGGAGATAGAGGACATAGCACCCATGACAGACGGGTCTGGGATATGTGAAAAGTTGGGACCAAGTAGCGAGGCGATCACCCTCTTGAGGTGGCTGGGGAGTGAGGAACATCAACTTGGAAGTACGGCCATTCAGATCACTCATCTGGGATGCAACGGCAGAGCAGAGCTGTCATCTCGGACGAGGGCCAGGAGCGAAGGTAGAGGGGGCGGCTTGTGAGATAGGCGAGCCCGCAAGGGGAGCTCCATAATCACAACTGCCCAGCCTGAGCCATTAAGGATTATAGAAACTAAAGTGGTGCTTAGGGCGCCTGGGTATATCAGCCATGGGATGCTTTGAGGAGACAGAGAAAGGCCTGGGAACGAATCCCCAAAGAAACCAGGTTGAGTGGAAAGTGGTGAAGGGATTGGAGCAGACGAGGCTGCCAACTGGTAAGGAACCTAGAGAGAGTGGATCCTGAGGCCAGTAGAAAACAATGACACAGTGTGGCTCTGGGAGTGCCTGGCTGGAGAGTGGATACCTGCTCTCAACGGATACTTACTGAAGGTGTAAGCCTACAGGTTAGGACATGGAGTGGTCCTCTCTCCAAGATTTGGTGAAGGCAGCGAGGAGTATAGTCACCAGGCAGCCCCATGGACTAGTGTTGGGGAAGGCCAGAGGTAAGCACCGGTAAATCACACGGTGGTGGGCCACGTAACAACATGGTGAAAGGCCAACTTAAAGCTGAGCAGGCAGGCCACACCAACTCAGGTTCCAGGCCTGGAGATGCCGTCAGCCTCTGAAGGGGTCACAATTGACAGCCTCTTCCCGGCCATTAGAGACCCCAGGGAATCCTTGGAGATGAAGATTTTAGAGGTGGAGTCCGATGTCTCCATGATGAGCGCCGATCTGCAAAAGGTGAACAAAATGGTCGTGGAGGTGGAGCAACCAGTCAGCAACATGGAAGATGCCCCATTGAAGTTACAGAATTAAGTGCTGGGCTTGACTTGGGCCCAATTAGTCTGGAAAATAGAGCAGAGGATGCAGAAGGAATATTCAGACAATGCAATGTCCTAGTGCAGGGGATTCTGGAAGGTGAGGAGGGCCCCCGTATGGAATTGTTCCTTGAAAGATTTATATTGGAAACCATACAGATTAGAGGTTTTTTGAAATTGTTCACAATAGAACATGCACACATAGTGATGGGTAGACATCCTCCTCCAGGGGCTCCACCAAGGGTGATTGTGGACAAGTTCATGAATTATCGAGATAGAGATGCAGTACTGCAAGAAGCGTGCAAATGTGGACAATTCAAGGTGTGGTCTTTTACTATCCTGCTCTTCTCAGATTTGAGGCAGGAGGTCCAGAGGAATTCATTTGATGCAGTACGGAGAAGGTTATGTGATGGCAACCTCACGTATATGATATTTTTCCAGATAAATTGAAGGTCTTAGCTGATAGAAAAGCCTTTTTCTTTGTATTGGTGCAAGAGGCATGAGATTGAAGGGAAGCAAGATCGTCTTGAGGTTCTGGACTGAGAGAATCGGTTGGGACTAAAGAGACGGCCCAGATACACATTAACATTGTCTAGAGTCCGTGGGGGGATCAGAACCAAGTTCCAGGGTTGTCTGGTGCATGCTGTTGAAAGGGAGGGGGGGCAGAGATCGACTGGGGCGAACTCCAGTGGTGAAGATTTTGCAGATTAGACCAGTGGAAGGGAATGAACTGCTCCTTGGAGTGTGTGTTCAAGAGTTGCAGAAGCAAAATAGGTAACCAGTCCTGTGCGTAATATGGGCAAAAAACGGATGTTCGTCTGGATTGTTTTTCATAATGTTTTCTTTGTCCAAACAGATGTGACTTTACCTGTGACTGCTATGAAGGATTTGGAACGTGTTCTTTAGTCACACTGAAGAAACACTTGGAAAATGTGCAGCAAGATGGCCATTTGGACTTTTATTTCAGTGTCCAGTCCTGCATTTTCAATGTTCTGCAATTTCTTGGTCAAATCTTCCTTTCTTCCGCTGAATGGGCTTTGGGAAGTGCTGCCAAACATGATGATTAATACCCAAGCGCAGGTCTGCTGATGGGGACAATAATGCAGTAATTTCCCCGCTGGTGTAGGCAATAAGCGCTCTATGTGCTTTCACTTATCTATGCCATTTACTAAAGGAATGATGTGGGCATAAGGGGGCATGGAGTGGAAAACCCTCTCTGCATGCCCTCTGACTCCATCGCTAAAGCTTCTCTGCCTGCATTTGATTTTGATGAGGGTTGAGAGGCTCGAAGCTCTATGCACAACCACCTGAAAGAAAGCAGCTCTTATGCACAGGGATCATTGCAAGGACTGTCAACATGTCTCAACTTGGCAGCTGCCATTAATGATCACTGCCATGTCTGCATAAGGGTGATCTAAGTGTATTTTCCTAATAGGACGCAAATGTGCCGGGAGCCTCTGAGCCACCTGGATTCCCTACCATTGACTTCCCCAGTTGGGAAAGAATCACAATTCAGCGCGTGTCTGCAGACAGAGCCCATTCCGCCAGATGTACTGCCTCACCCAAAATAAGCATGTAAATGTGAGCAATAAATGTGCACACATTAGATTCAGCAAATAAATAGGGAAAACGTAAATACCAAAATAGTGCAAAGAGAAGAGAAATGTGCTATTTGTTTAGCCATCATGGTTCATAAGAAGAAGAACACAAATGATGATGCACTGAATACGTCCTTCTCCCCTTGCCCACCATCCTCCCTATGCCAGTCAAACGTGCCCAGCACTCAGGGTGATCATGATGAAAGGAGTTCTGAATGATCTTTCCAGCTGCCCCCTCCATTGAGTGACTTGCATCCTGGTATCTTTATGTCTGTCCGGATCATCCATACCAATCGAATGGCTGCCATAAGGACATGAAGGATAATATATGATATTATTTCCCATATTGTAAAAACTATGAATGCACCGACTGGTGGCAGGACTACTGCCCATTGCATAAACCTTGCTGGCGGGCAGAGGCTCCTGTTGATTGGACTAATCCCAAAGGCTGCAGTTAATACTGCTGCCAGAAGCTGAATGATTGTGGGCACCTGGCGCATGCGGTGCAGCCTGCAAGCTCACTTAGCTTGTTGGCTAAATCTGGCAATAGTGTCTCACTCTGTGGGTGTGACACTATTGTGTCTCACCCACTATTATTCCCCCCCATTATTATTATCCCCCATTATTCCCAGGATCACTCAGACACCTTTGCTGGCCTCTTGCTGCTACTTTATATCCCAGCTCCCTCTCACTCACCATACGCTACCCAACCCACCATCACTACCCTGATTGTTTATTTTCTAGACCTACCACGATCTTCCGCCCCCTTTGGATACCATGGAAAGAAATACGTTTTTTTGAGTGTCTACTTCTTGTTTCCATTGCAGCCTTTATTACCTTGGATCATTTTCCTTTCAGAAATGGATGTCACCTTTAAGTGTCCTTTCATGAAAGGAAATCATTTTGAAAAAATATATTATTTGCTTCCTGGATATTATGTTGGTGTTGCTAATGGACTTGATGGCTTCCACTCTGGGTTGACTCTGCCAGCGATTGATTCAGTCTGGTCAACCGTTAGTGCTCGGGTTAGCCTGTCACAGTGGCCATCAATGTCTTAATAGTAGGGCTGCGTGTCGCATGTTGAAACTGTCCGCTTCCCTGCGCCTCCAGCTGATAAATCTGTATTACTGAGCTGAAGGTGCATAGATGAAATACGTCAAATTTTAGGCCTAAATGGTGTGTCTAAAATTGGGGTGATCCATGATGACTAGGGTAACCAGACAGTCCCAGGAAATCTCCCTCCGCCCCGGGGTCAAAGGAGTTTTTTAATTTTTTGAATGGGTGGGTGGATAAGGTCCTGGTTTTTTCATGAACCGATTCCAAAATCCAGAAATCGGCCCGGCGCTCCGCGTGAATGGGGGCGTGGATGCTTTTCACACCCACATTTCATCCCCCTTCCTCTCCCTGGCAGCTCTCCTCCAATGAGAGGAGTGTGCCTGTGAGGACCCTCTTTCCCCCACAACAGGCCATAGACATAGACGTTGTCCTATGTATGTTTACTGTAGTCCCACTTCTATGTCTATGGCATGCCTTTTTTTTCATCTGGTCACCCTAATGATGACCCATCTGCCAGTCGGGCAGGGGTCACACTCGTCCACTCTCTAGAGGAGGCACCATATTGCTCTCATGTGTCTGGTTAATGCATTTCTGTCTAGAAGTCCTGTTCTGTTGAAAAAAAAAAAAAGAACTACGATTATCACAATGCAGTTTGGAGCCGTGGACCACATCAGTAGAATCTCCCATGGACATCCGCAGCTCACATAGGCCACTACTAGAAAACATTTACGTATTGCTTTGGGCGCACACTCTGAACTCATTTTAAACTGCAACTGAGTGGGAGGCGATCCATGGGTGAAAATCATCTGTTTGAGCTCTCCACCAGAGCATCACGTTCATTGGCAGACATCTTGGATTGGGACAATAAAAATTCCGTTAACGGCCATACCTATGCAGACTCACAGGGGGCATCCCTTGTGAACGAATGCCAAGATGTACGTACAAATCTAAAGCCATACTGTTGCCAAAATATTAATATCCCGAATCGAAAACTAATTTTAAACAATGTATTTTACACACATTCATTCACACTGCTTGAACAGTTCGTTATTTTTTTCTCTCCATGGAACTGCCCGATTGACTTAAAGTACAGCACTGAGGCAGAATGTTCTACGGTAGCTCATCTAATGAGTGTTTACAAAAAGAATCAATGTGACCCTCAGCATGTTCAGTGGTGGCTCACTAACGTTGCCATCTGCCGTCTGTTTCCCCTTGAAGCATAAAACACAGGCCCTACGTTCCATAAAATAGATCTGCAGAGCATTTCTGGGAATTGGGCCTGGAAAGTGGTCCACAAGCCATTAAGCATTATGCAAAATCAATGCAATAGCAGAGGCAATGAGAAAATATTTTTCTCCTATTTTCTGTAAATAATTGAACACAATTAAGGGAGCATTTGCGGATTACCATTAACAATTAATGGCTGTGGATAACCGCTTGTTTACCTTCCCTTCCTGTCCTTGGTGGCCTTTTCTGAACAGTGGAAGGACACGTCCCCACGCCCAGATGTCCTGGTTTGGCTGGGACTGTCCCGGATTGGGGCCCTCTGTCCCCATATCCTGAGAGTTTTTCAAATTTAAATCCCAGTATCAGTTTTGGGAAAAGGAAGGGTGGCCACATGCAGAAATGGCCCATCTTGCACGTTTACCAACAATTCACAAATTAAAAACCCAATAAACATTATTATAGGTTTACAGGTAATTCACAAATTATAAACCAAATAACATTTCTTATAGTTTGACAATTTTAAAATAACAGCTAAGCCATCGAGGTGGTGGTCTTGAACCCCCAATCTTTTAGTTAACAGACACTTGCTTTAACTAACTGTGGATAATAGGCTACTTGGGAAAGCGTTTCAGAGCAGGGTCTGAAATAGCAATCAAGCAAAGGTTCCTCTGTTTTGAAAAAGCTTAAAGGCATAATTAATTATGTCACGTTTATTTACAGGCTGGTGAGTGGAATCTCCCTCTGCCCCCCAGACACTCCTTTTCCCACTACTCAGCAGTGGCGTCACCAGGAATCAAATTTAGGAGGGGCACAGAGGGGGCCAAAGACAAAAGTAGGAGGGGCACAGACAAAGGTAGGGGGAACATGGTCACTGCTCATCTTAGGTAGGGGGAGATCAAGGGGGGGCACAGGGTTTCACAGGGGGGCCCCGGCCCCCCCAGACCGCCCCCTAGCGACGCCACTGCTACTCAGGTGAAGTCATGGCAGTCACTGTCAAATGAAAGTCCTACTTTTATGTTGTTAACCTGTCCGAATTTTTTTTTTTAAATCTGCTCATCCTATTGTTTCATCAAGCTTCTGTTACACTGTGTGAAATCACAAACACTCAAACACATTGTTTCATTAATGTGCTATTGTCCTGGCTGTATTTGACACGGGACATCAGACAGCATGGAGTATCTGCACGGAAACAGGTAAAGGGAGTGTTATACGAGGTGGTACTTGATTTCACTGGGTTGCGAAAGGAAAACCCCAATGATATTCATTCTTTCCCTTCCCAGCTGTACACATGGCATGTTTACTGGGCTAGCTTCTGTCACCCAAAGCCCCTAGAGAGTAGCTTGACTCTTGCATGATGCAGGGCAGCCAAAGTAATCGGGGACAAATGCTCCACACAAGGTCATCCTTTTTAGTGTGGGCTAGTAGGTGGCGCTTGCGCCACTGAAAAGCTTAAATTATTGCATTAGAGTGCAGATAGGGAGAAATGGCATACCAGGAGAAACACACAGCTTGTAGGGGTTATTTGATTATTTGCCCACTCATTGACTGTCCATGGCCTTGCTAATCCCTATGGCCGTTCCCACCCAGTTCATGGCCCTCCCCACCCAAAACACCTCCGCCTGGGAACTCTTTAGGCTCGCTTTAAGCAAGACTTACCATCAAATTGTGCACTTAAAATGCCTGCCAGTGTTTTTTCAAAGCAGTCTTCTAAAGTTATGACTTAATTTGTGCTGTAAACCCGCTACTGGTTTAATACAAATGACCTAACCAGATCTGCATTCAGCCACCCGATTTATAAGCACTATGCTTGTCCTTCAGTGAAGTACTCTTAAAAACATGCTTTGGCAATGCCAACAGTTTTGGCTTGTGTATAACTATTAGGCACCTGCAAGGGCATTTCCATTGCCTACACCAAAGCCCACACAGTTGCGTTGTCAATGCTTTTGATCTGGAGCCGAGATGTGGAGGTCAGTGCCTACCTGAGAAAGTCATCCTTAATTAACACACCCTCTCCCAACATCCCCAATGGCAAGAATCCTGCAGAGTGGAGGACAAACATGTAAATATATTGGGATGTGCTTGCAGCACACAGCTAGGTGTACAATTCACAATGTAAACACTTCACTATGAAAAGTTACAGTTCACTTATTCAGAACCAATCCCGTATACAAAAAAAAGATTTCTTTTTTTAAAATAGTGACCATGAAAATGAACCAGACTTTTGATTCTCAAATCCAGCCCACCGTGGGAGGTAATGAAATATGCAACCTGTATTAGGACATTCATGTAGGATATTGTGTGGCCATATTAGCAAAATTCTTCAAGGTTCTCCTATCAATAGTCTGATACAATAAATCCAAAGAAGTTTCATTGAAAATATGTTGACTCACCAGCTAGTTTACGAAGTGTATTTTAATGTCAAATCTTCCATACTGAGGTACATGCTTGACTGTGGCGGTAATCGGGTCAACACAGTATTTTATTGGTCTGGTAAGGCTGGGGCACAATGGACCTCATTACGAGTATGGATGTAGCCATGCCGTTCTTACCGACATGGCTACCCCCATACCGGGTACTGGATCCGGGTTCCAGGAATAGGGAATTACCGGGCCATTCGGACCTTGGAGGGCCCGGTAATTGCCAGTCCTGGGACCGGCACCCGGTGCATCTCCATTCCCATTTGAGCCCCCATAGGGCTCACTGGGAATGGGGAGGATGCTAACAATGGGCCCGTTGATGACGGGCCCGTTGTTAGCATCCTGGTCTGCTAGCGGGTCCCTCTATGGACGCCTGGTTTCACCAGATATCCTTTGCGGGATCCGCTGCGGACCTCGTAATGAGGCGGCCCATAATGCACGGTGCCGGTTCCTTACCAGCACCGTTCATTACGGGTCCGCACTCGTTGTAATGAGGCCCAATGACTTCAATTCAGGTATAGAGTTCAGTTTATTTATTTATATGGGATATTGTTAAGGTACACTATATTGCATAGGGCCTCGAGGCCTCTGAACAAGAGGATTACAGAAAGGGGAAGCAGGGAATTATAAAGAGGATAGCTCAGCGGCAACATGCTCACCTTGGAAATAAGACGACATGAAGCAACACAGGTTTGATCCCTGGGTCCGCGCTTAGAAACCTCTGGGAATTAAGCCCGTTATAAATGCACAACTAAGACATATTCCTGTAACAGTGCCTCGATGCCCCTGGGCTGTGTGAGCGCTTTAAAAATGCACTTAAATAAATAAATAAATAAATAACACAGTCTGGTCTAACAGTCGTTTATGAGAGAGGAGCAGCTCTTGAAAAACATTGTTCCCAGTAGACTCCAAATCCATGTCCACCAAAGAATGCTCAAGTGCACTTAGATGTTAGCAGGTGGATGGAAGGAGGTCTCTCAGTTGCATGAGTGTCAGTAGTGTCTGATATCGATTTCCGAACCTTTAGCCGCAGTGCTGTCCATGTGAGCTTGAGGGCTTTATATTGACACACAGTCGTGGTTTGAAGTGAGCGCTAGGCTTTCAAGGCTGGTTTCCTCTGATTTTGACTGCAAGAGTTGGAAACACATTTGCTGAAGTACTTGGAGTTTCATGATGCCTTTGGTGACACACGCGGATCTAAGATAGCGCTACAGTCATCCATTTGTGGCGTGACAGATCTCTAGAGGATAATTCTGACATCTGAGTAATGGATATCGAGGTGCACCCAGCGGCGGATGCATCACAAGTTGTGACAATCCATTTGGGAGGGGCACTGTTGCTCCAATGATATGATATTTTATTTATAGCGCACTTATACACAAGTGTTTCGATGGCGGGATCAAGGGTCATTTTGGAGCTTTGTGATTTTTGTGTTTTAGCAGATGTCGTGGACGGAGAGGTGAGAGTGGACGCCTAGGGATGGTAGAATTGAAAGCTGGTTGACTGTTGGAGTTAGAAACTCTGTTTATTAGCTATTATTGCACAGCTTGGTAGTATTGTCTTCGTTTTCAATGATATTCAAAGTGCGTGAGATTTGTTACTGTTAGTTAGTGCCATTTCCAGGAGATCCACAAAGAGGTATGGGTCAGTGCCATAAATGGTTAGCCTTACAGCCCAGGCTCCTCAATCATCAGTGTGTGGACACTCCGAGATCTTGAACAACATCAGAGAGAGGATGGAGCTTTGGGAAGCACCAATAGAGATTTGGGGGCGGGGAGCAGATACATACCTGGAATGCCCAATTGTTAGAATACGCCCCATCTGATGGCGTATTTGCAGGCCCAGGCTACTGATTGGAGATGGGAGAGCGGGATTTTTTTTAGCAAAGGTGTCAAACCTCATTGATAGGTTGAGGTGGAAGATGTAGCCTCTAGGAGATCAGGTGAAAGAATTACATGAAGATTGGACACCGCTGCAGTGTTTGTTCCGCGGGATGGGGAAGACCAGATTATGGGGAAAATTAGGGTGTAGTTTCAGCCAAGAGGGCTTTGCGTTTGGGAAGTGATGGCCGGCTCCAGGATACAGAAGAGAAATGGGACTGCAGCCATTGGAAATTGGAGGTTTTTCACCACTATGTTTGATTCAGGCCAGTTTTCGCTATGTGGGAAACCATGCCTTGAGAAAGCGCAGCAGCGATGGACTGCAGGTTGAGCTACAGCCTGTGGCAACGTGAGGAGAGCCGCAGTGAGCTGCGGAACCAAAGAGTTCACGTTTTACCATTGCATCCATTCCTGGGCCAGGTATGCAGTTGTGTGCAGTGGTAAGCAGGGAGCTACAGGCACAATTAGTCTGAGTACAGCACCATCTTTCCTGGATACAGAGGATTTTGATTGGGGCCTGTGCCCCAAATCAGAATAGCGCAAGCAGTGCAGAACTACTACCCTGTAAATAGTGATATACTCACTGCACGGGCAGTTAGTTGGCGTGCGCACTGGATCTGGTGGATCGCTAATGTCCCACACTTTCAGAGCTGTGCGATGCCGATGGCAGAGCAGACGCCCTGGATGGACAATCCCAAGTGGCATGGCATTGGGATCCATGTTTTTTTTTGCATTTCCACAAGTAAAGATACTTTTAGAAGTTTTTGCTTTTTCATTTGAATAAATCAATACAGTACAGCACAAATAAATGCGTTTTTTTGTTGTTTTCATAGACACACTTTCCACATGAATGCCAAATGAAATGTAAAGTTTGTCGCATCAGAGCAGAAAGAACAACCAGAGTGTAGACATTGACATGTGTGAGCAGGGCCAATGGTCTTGCAATGGTGGCAAAGCTGATCCAGGCAAACACACCCACGTGGCCGGAAAGGAAGAGAACACCATTGCCATCATACCATTAAAAAACAAAGTGCAGCGCACATTAAAAATCCGACGGACTACGGGTGCTGGTGTTGCACTGCACTTATGACAGTTGTTATCACTGTCGTTGCATTGTAAGCAAGCGAGAGGCATGGTTAATGTTGCACTGGCAAATTGACTGCTGCTCACCGCTGCACTACAGTTGCACACAGCTCAGAATCTGTTCCCGTGGGCCCATCTTTAAAAGAATTGTAAGTTGAACATTCTGCCACTCTTTAGAAAAACTGTTTTAAGCTCTGACAGAACTGTCATTAAAGCGAGCTCATAAACTCCACCTTGAGGTATTTCAGGGGTGCAGGTTTTTGCGCCTGCCAGGGTGCTGGTGCTTAGTCTGTCCTCACCTGCTGCAGCTGCCTCCTGTCCGTGGCACCACCCCCATACAGGATAAAGTCTCCAGAGACCCCCGCGATGGTGCGGCCTGCAGTGGTCAAGGGTGCGGGTGCCTAGTCTGTCCTCACTTGCTGCTGCTGCCTGCTGTCCGTGGCCCTGTTGCATGTCACCCCTTCTGGGGGACATGGTACTGTCTGGTGGTGGCGTCATGGTCACATGGGGTAACCATGTGACCATGTTAATAAAAAGAACGAGCCGCTTCCGGCTCATCAGTCAATCTGAAACTGGCTCCGGTGTCGTTCCTTGTGTGCACCAGGCTGGTGCACCACCGCGTGGAGTAGGCCCAGGGACAGGGCCCTCCACGAGGTCGGCACCCCTGCTGGGCAACGCCGCCCTCTTCTGCTGCCTGGCCATGTGATCATGGCTGGAGGCTGCAACCCCGGCCTGGGTGCCCCCAAAGCGGGGCTGCTGTGTGGTGGGTGATCCCAGCCACGTGGGTTGCTCCGGTAACCCGGAGCGCGTGGGGTGATCCTCACTCCTTTGTCCGTGGCATGACCGCCGCACCGAGGGTCTTTCTCGGGTGCTCCCGACATCCACAGACCCCCTGTGACGGTGAAGCCTGCCGGGCTCAAGGGTGCGGGTGTTTTCGCCTGCCAGGGTGTTCGTGTTCTGACAGGTGCCTTGGAACTTTCCCCCGACGGGCGCGAGCAGTTTCCCTGGGCAAGGCTTTTCCAGCAACGCTTTCTATAAGGACTCATGTGCACACTTGCCAAGCGCCGGCACCATGACTGGAATCGAGGAGTGAGGGAACCAGAGAGAAGGCGAGGGAAACCTGAAACTGGAACAGGAGAGAGCTAATACCGCTCTGATACTGCTGATACCGCGTTCTTGTAATGCTGCACTTGCAATTGCAGCTGCAACAGTTACCATTGCACTCCAGCGCAGCGCCCAGCTTTGTTTCAATTTGTAATTGACTAGAACTCTTGAGATCCAGCAACCCAGTTATTTAATAACCCATCAATCCTAAACGGCCATGCTGTTTTCGGAGGTCCCCATAACCCCTGAAGCCCACGGGGCTCACGGAATTATTGGCATGTTTGGAGGGGCAACTGCTGTTGTTTATGACACCACATGCTTACTTAACCACGGACACAACGGACGCCCATGCATACCAACTTGGGTCCCGGGAACAAAGTGAACAGTGCTGTTTTAAGCTGCTCCCCAAGGGGGAGTCATCGACCCTGATCTCGGGGTTTCCACCATCAGCAGCTGCACCTTGCCTGCGGGTGGCCCCTACAGCCACACATGCCTGGACTCCCAGCAGCCCCTAGACGGAGATCAATTGCAATAGACTGTTCCCTGTAACATCTCATCACCTAAAGAAGTGTGTCCCCGGCGCCCTCATCTGCCCCACAATCTCTAATAGCACAAACTCATGTTCCAGTGGGTCACCCTCTGAAACCCCCATGACTGTGCAAGGAGAAATGACAGAATAAGGGGGCCATGCCCCTCTGGCGGCGGTAACCAGAGTTCCTGCGCCTGATAAACAACAACTGGGCTCTCCCCTCCACAGTGAGCAGGTCATCAATACTCATTTTATTTCCTCAGGTTGGGGTGTTGGGGGGGCAAGATTGAATGTTTGCCAATGCTGCCAGGTGTTTGTTGAAATAGGGTCCCTAATTTACCCCTTAATCCAATTGGTTGACAGCAACAGGGGCACTTGTAAAGGGTGCCAAGCAACTGGCCCGGGTCTAGTGGGATTGGCCCAAAATGCAACAGATGAAGCTGTCTAACGATTCCTGAATGGGCCTAAACGGCTCGGATGCCACCTAGGGTGGCAATGATCTGATCGATGAGCCTGGAATAAACACTCCTCCAACCCTTATTCTGGCACGAACGATGGAATGCCTATAATAGAGATTAAAGCCCATGATCATGGCACCAATGCCTGTTGTCCCTCGCTCTACCCGTCGCCACCGATGTACTCCCTGGGCCCAGGGGTGGCAAAGGTAAACACTCCACCTAGTAGGTTAAATCTGGGGTGGGTCACGCTCCTTGCATGTCACCTGGAAACAGGATAAGGCCTAAGGTGCCGTGAGCAGAAAGGTCGCTTTATCTCTACAAGATCCCCAAGTTGGCTCCAAAGCATCATGAACCTAGTGACACCCTAATAAATAAGTGTTTGTACTGGATCCGGGTGCTGAGGGGCTGTTTTTTCATCACAAGGGAACAAATTATTCGATGCCATAGGATTCCTGGCCAGGACACAGATGTACACAAATCGATCAAAATTGACTTTAAAGACCATGGCCGGGCTGGGGACCCATTGAATTTTTACTTTACTTTACATTTATACCGCGCACCATGGACCCGAAGCTTAAGGGCGCATTTTGCCAAAAGATGTCGCCCCTGCTAAATTCTTTAATTGAACTTCACCCTCAGGCTTGTACAGGGACAAAGGATTTCGACTGAGGCCTTCAGGTCCAGAATTGCAAGCTTTACTGCCCACTAGAACTGTAGTGACTCTACACTGCCCTATTCCATGCTGCTCAGGGCCACCAATGCCATTGAAGTGTGCTTAATGAGTCTCTCTGGCGCAAAGTTGGCTTTCCTTTGATCCTGATTGATTAATCGGGTAATTTATTGGGGTGTATGCATTTGTATCTATATGATCTTTGTGTGTAAACTTTTATGGCTTACGCCGAAATAGATTTATGTGATGATGATGGTATTTCACCTACAAATTTGGATAGTTGGCTCATTCCAACTGTTCCTTGCTTGCGCGGCCTATGAAATGCCACTGCATCTTGGCCATGCCTCTGTGTTTGTACCGGTAGATTCACATTCATAGAATACGATCACTTGCCCAGAATCATTTGCTTAGAGTAGGATTTCCCATCCTGGAAAGACCCTTCCCCCCTCCTTCCACCCCACCAAATCCATGACATGACTCTGGTCAAAGAGGCATGATGACAAAATGGCCCACGTGCACAGTGAACAGACGCATGAACAGCAGCGAGCGGCACGAGTCACGCCTCCCGCGGGTGCTGTGAATGCATATGCATTGGCATTGCACTCAAGAGACGGCGTAGTAATGAAGACAATAACTCTCTGTAAGTTTAATAACTATTATGAGTAAAACAAGTTGAGGCACCCATCTTTTCAAATGCCACAGGAGGAGCAGAGTGTGGCTTCTTAAAACACACAATGTGTACAGTGCCACGGAGCAGCTCCCACTCCTGCTTTGCAACCCTCTGCTGTCTACCTCTTTCCACATGCACCACACTTCCCAGACCTCCAAGGCATTGTACTACCTGCAGAGCTGTGGCGGTGCACTGGAGGCCCGCATGTAGTGTGGCAAAAATTGAAGGCCTCTTTTGATGCAAACTTGCAGACGCTAGAGGACCTCGAGTTCGCTGCAAAGTAACAGTGAGCACTCCTCCTGAATGCTCTTGGCAATGAAGGTCAGCTGATGTAATGACCCATGACAACTTATTAAAAGAAACTTTAGTTTGATTCCAGTGTTACTTTGGTAAATACATCCATATTGTCCTGGAATAGAAGAAATTCCACAACAGACCTCAAACCACCTGTCAATTCATTAAGATTGTGCGACTGAACTCTCGAAACTTTCCAGCATATATGACATTTTTGCGATGATTGGCCAACTCAACTCAAATAGTCTTGAAGTCTGATGATCCCAAAATTCAAGGGGCGCTGTGGTTGCACAAACGTTCTTCCTTGGCAGAAGCCATCGCAGTAGATAAAACTGTTGAACAATCTCCACAGTACATGAAGGAAGAAGGACAGACAGAGAGCGCGGAAGAGAGCTGCATAATTGGGAAATGTTATTCCGTCGACCAGCAAAGTCATGCTGAATGGAGACTGCACTCGCCCACCAGTGACAAGCACGAGAGGCCAAGGCCACAGACAGCCGCATGTCAATGCTTTCGATGTGGCACCAGCCACAAAATGTGCATCTCTACATGATCCAAGACTGTAGCAGCAGTATTAAATGACCCTGACGGCGGCAGATCTAAAACCATGAGACAATAAGTCCTTTGCAGGACCTCTTCCGCAGATTCCACAAAATGATGGAAGCCGGCCTATCACCTGAGCTCTCGATAGGCTGCTATGACGGGCACACAATTGATCTTCTTGGTTTCAAGAGCTATATAGTGGTGCTTAAAAACAGATGGACCAGAAACAAAATTGACATCTCAAAAAAGGGCTTGCCATTAAAAGGCTGGGCTGAACAATGGCTGCTGTGTAGCAAACTATATAATTGCTCATCACGGCAAGTCCACATTGTGGAGGAGGATCCATCCTGCAGAGATCTGCTGTAGAACTAGACCTCTCTTTTGGTGATGAGCCAAGTACATTAAACATTGATGTGTATGAACTAGTGCTAAATCCAGGTGAACTTCCCATCAAACATATCCTGCGACCTGTGTCTTTGAACGCCTGATAAGAACTATCAGACCTGCACCAATTACTGATGGACATTCATATCATTGAGGCCATCGAGTCTGTGGGGTGGCTGAGCCCAGTTGTCCTAATGTGCAAGCCAAAGGGGAAAGGGCCTCTGACTTTGTGTTGACCTTCACACTTAAGCACCAATTCTGTTAGAGAGAGCCTTCTGCTGCCCAACGTCACAGAATTGGTCCTTCTCATCCATGATGTAAATCTCTTCACAAAACTAGATCTAAAGAATGCCCGTCACCAATTCCAGTGATTCCAGAGCAATCACCAATGCTGGATCCCCAACGGTGTGTTTCCATGCACTCACATGCCTGTTGGACTTTCTTCGGCTTCCTCTGTCTTTCAGCAGCTCACCTCCCATTTACTGGCTGGAATCCAGAATGTCATTCTTTTTCAAGATGATATCTTAAACTATGGGGACTCTGAAGAAACACACAACCACTACCCCGGACATGATGCTCTGGGAAACAGGTTCCAGTGGATGATGCTCCATGCTGAGAAGTGAGATGTTTTCAAAGGACAAAGTTGAATACCTGAACTTTTAATTTCAAGGGGTGCTGCCCAAAATAGCATTGGTGGCAGCCATTTTAGAAGCACTTGCACCACTCTCCAAAGAACGGTTCCACTCCTTCATGGAGCTAACAAAATACTATGCTAGATTTGTTGATGAGTTTTCCATGAAGATTCGGCCACTTTCTGTGATAACACTGGACGCTCTCAATGTCCGGTGTCTATATCCCTTTAAACACAATGCTTTCATCATACTTGTGGTCGATGCTAGGGCATATGAGCTGGGCACAGTGAAAATGCAGATTTTAATTGAATGTTCCTCTTAGTCAATTATGGGCAAAGAAAATAAATATTCACTGATCGAGTGGCTTGGCCATGGAGCATTTTTGCACATACATTTCAGGCCCCATCTAGTCATTCTTTCGAAAACAAAGTTTCGAGAAAAAAAAAATGTGAATGCATTTTTTTCACGTTTCTGGTTTTATTTTAGTTTCGTATAGAAAAAAAGTTTGTTTTAAAAAGAAAATGGGGGGTTGGGGAGGGAACCCCCCATTAAAAAAAATTAAAATAGAAATGCATTCGAAACTATTTTTTTCGATGCTTTTGTGTCGAAACTTTTGTATTTCTAAACTTTGACTGTCGAAAAAATCACTATAACCTTTCAGGCATAATATTACACTTACGCATCGATCACACGCCCCTGGTCAACATATTGGTTCCAAATCAATTGCCTCTATACTAGCTAGACTTGCTGCTAAACTAAAGCTATTTCATTTTGAAATGTCACACTATCCTGGCTGGGATTACAAAGAGGCTTTCTGGTTCTCTAGAATGCTTCCACCTGCAACATATACTGAATTACAAAACACACAGGAATGTGTGGCTGCCCTCATACAGGTTGGGGGTCTAAGCGCCAACTGCTGCATCAGTGAATGGCTTTGGGAGGAACTGGTTAACATGGGCATGGACATGGGTCCCCGCCATCATGAAATTCAAGTTCTACACCAAATCGGCCGGCTCTTGAAGAAACCTCTTGACCTTGCATGACAACCATGCCACAAAAGCTCCTGGGCAGCGGAAAGATGGCTCCCTTCTTCTCCCCAGGGTGTGCGTTACTTCTTTAAGCACATGCAAATCTTCTAGGAGACAGGCTCATAAAGTGTTGCCTCCAAGTGAAATATTGTTGGCCTCCCATGGACAGGGAGGTGGACAATTCCATAGCCTCCTAAACCACATACAGTGACGTTGCCAAATGTCTTTCCACAGCCACACGCTATATCTCCTTTAGAAAAGAATAGCACTGTGTGGGAATACGTAGGAATTGATTTCATCCGCCCAATGGACTTCATGCGCAAAGAATGCACATCGAAATAGACTGGGACTGTGTTCGTAAGGGAGATAAAAAAACAGTAATATGCACCCCATTCTAATACAGATAGGCCAGCGCGAAGGGTGCCCGCAGTACCTAGTATCAGACAACATGGTCTGAACTGTTGGATTCGGCCATTCAGGGCAGCCCTGTACCACCCTAAATGCAACGGGCAGATAGAGAGTGTGCAAGGGTTTCTTAATCATTGCAAATTGCCTGGGCATGGAGGCATGGCCTCTGTGAAGTGCAGCAACCAGCTAGAGCAGCACACAGAGTCAGGGTCAACACTACCACGAGGGTCACATCGTTAACTCTAATGAGAGGAAGGGCATCTAACACAGAACTCATTTCAGTACAGGCCTGTGCGAAAGGACTTGAATCTGTTCCAGATTTCAAAGCCATTAAAGTCAGATTTTACAAATAACAGGCAAGGGGCAATGCCAATACAATGCGTTCTATGGCACATAGCAGCTTTTTTTTTAGGTCGGTGATATATTTAAAATCAAAGTGGTGCACAAAAGACACCTTTTTGGTTAAAGATTCAGCAATCCACTGTTCCCACATTTCATGGTTGTTGGATGGGGGAAGATGAGGCACCTATGCTAAGTGGCCCTATATCAACCTGCAAGTATCAGTCACTGACACACAGCTGGACACATAATCAGTCTCCCTGACTCGCACACTCCCAGGCAACCTCAGAGCACCCATCCACAAATAAGCTCGACATGGGCCTCTCTCAGGGACTTGGCCACTGCTACCTTCGTACTGTCTAAAATGCACACATGCCTTCTAAACTCCTCTGACATATCTCCCATACCTTGGACTGAGGTCCCCCAAGGAGGTTCACCTACAGCACTTTGAGGCCATACCAATGGGAAAAGACGCTATACAATGACAATTTATATTACATTACATTACACCAAGCACCACCCTCATCGAATGGCCCTAGAACTAACATCGAGAGGGCAAGCACTGCCAGGAAAGAGAACAAAACCTGCCAAAGTACCGGAATGAGCACTTAGGAGGACAATCCTCCTCAGATCACCCAGGGCGTTCAACAACCCAGCATGATCCATGAAAGGGGCAGGAACGAGAGGAACACGCGCAAAGTAAAACTCCACTCGGCTCCCAAGACTTTGCACTGAATGAATGTCATTACCAAGGAAAGATGATGTAACATTCCTCACTCCCCCAATGCCCCTACTCGCCTTTCCCAGATGCCATGCAAGTCAAAGAGTTGTGATGATGTCATGACGCGTTGCTAGAGGGGGTCGAGGGGACTATAGCCCCAGATCTTTTGGTTGTAGCCCCGGATAGAAGCTCAGGAGCAACAACCAAAAGGCTAGCTAGCCCCGAGTCCCGACAGCCTGGACCTTAGCATAGCCCCAGATCTTTTTCAGACCTAGCAGCACCCCTGAGTTGCCTGCGTAGAGTGAACAGGAACGTGAAGGGCAGCGATCGGCGGTAGCATGTCTTCCCGCGGTGGTGCTTTTGGAAATCTCACAAACACGGAACAACTCACTTATCACTCAATTGAACTGCTCTTCTGGTTAGATTGTTTGCAGCTCTCCTTCGTAAAATAGGTTGCCTGACTCTGGCCTTTGCATCGGCTCCTTCATTTGAACATTTCTTGCAGGGGCTATATTTGGATGTATTGCTCCCGCTTCTGTGCCCATCCTATTTTTACTCAATGTCCTGCTCGGCGTTTGGTTCAGTGATTCTTCTGTGACTGCTGCAGGTAACAGACAACTTTATTTGCAGTGCACTCTAATTGGCGGCAGTTGGGTATTGATCGCATCCTTCCTGTGTCTTGTGTTCCAGCCTTTAGCTCTGAGCCTCTCTTTGCAGCTTCTGCTGCTGCACTGACCTTTTGACCTTGCTTGCTTTACAAAGATACAGTGTGCCTGGTCGCACTCAAATATTGTGAGAACCTCAAAAAATAAAATAAAATCACTGGCACAGCCAGGTTAGAATGCTGTGGGGCTGCCCCGTATTCCTTTAGGTTTTAATAATACATTTTCATAATAACTTGGCTTTGGAGAATTTGCGACTGTCAGGAATGAGGCTGTTTCTCTCCCATACTCTTTGTTGGAATGTAAACTATGTTTGTGGGTAGTGCAATGGACAAACTTTTCTGGGGAAACTGTCCCCCACCTCCATTTCGCACGCAGTGGAGGGGATTTCGCGGGTGCTGGAGGAGGGCTTCGGGTCTACAGGGAACAGAGCACTGGGAACACAATTTTTGCCAGAGAACAGCTCCGCCTTGTTCTGGCCCAATTCTTTCCCTGTTCGTAGCTTGCATCATCACCTCAATTGCCAAAAATCCACTGGCAAATTGGCAAAGTGGGGTTACTATCCTTTAACACAAACATCATGAACCATAAGTGACCATGCCTTTGAGCCTGTAATGTGCAGAGAGTAACATGTAAACAATGGGCCTCATTACGAGGTTGGCGGTCTGGTAACAACGGTATTGGTATGCTTGCCGGTACCGTTGTTACCGGACCAGCAAACTCCGAGTTGTGCTCGCGGGTGCCATTCATTCCACCAGGTCTGCCCTGGCAGAATTAATGGCACCCACGAGCACAGCATGCCTGTAGCACCGGCACTGTTATGAACGGTGCCGGTGCTACGGACATCCCAATTCCCATTTCAGCCCTATGAGGCTGAAATTGGAATGGGGATCTACCGGCACACGCGAATGGGCAATTACCGGGTCCAGCGGGGTCGGAATACCCCAGGATGTGCCCATTCACGGGTGCCAGACTTTCATGGAGGTAGCCTTGCCGCTCTTACCGGCAAGGCTACCTCCAATCTCGTAATGAGGCCCAATGTGTTTGAAAATAATCTTTGTTTATGTCGACATAAAAAACATAATGGACAGAGGGGGAATGGTTTAAAAAACAATAAAACATAAATATAGAAGGGAATGAGAAAGGAGAGGAAAGGCAGGGAGTTGTGGGACACCCCAGCTCCATAAAGTGAGAATTAAAAAAAATACCTGCCCAAAATCTTATAAATTCGGCTCAACCACTGGGTAAGATATTTTGATGGATGATCGGATTTGACAGAACAGAGTTAAAGTGGCATCATTGTATTTCGTTTGGTTGGAGCACTGAGGAAGATATCAATAATTGTTAATATTATTAGAAGGGTTCATCTCAATATAATGTGTCAGCCCCCCTTACGTTCTTAGGCGTGAGCTGTAGATGTACATAGCCTTCAGAAGCGAGGGGTTGAGGTAGTTTTTGGACCAGTGCAGCATCTGATTTATTTTTTCATGCTCAGTCCCTGATTTTCTCCGGAAATGCTCAGATTGAATCAGAAAGCTGACCTCAATAAAACCCAGCTACTGCAGTGAACCAGTTTAATTACTGCTTTGGAAAAGTTTCCTTTCCAGCAGAAATGTTTTCAGCTGTCAGCTTCAATGGAAGGGCGCATTAGTTTGGAGCGGGAGGGGAGGTGTGGGGGGGGGGAGAGTACCCATTTTTCATCTGTGAAAGCAGACTTTTTTTTGTTGCATTCCTCCTGCAATGACATCACATGATTGCCACACAATGGAACCTCGAGGTAATGGGCGCTGCCTCGGCACATGGTAATTGTCTAGTTATGCATCCAGGGTAACCAGGATCCAGGCATTCTATTTAAATCTCTTAGCAAATGTCCCCTCGCAAATCAGAAGAAAAATGCCTCATTAGTCAAAACCGAATCAACTTGCAAATCAACACTATTTAGGATGATGGAATAATGAGAACCAGCGGCTAATCGAATAACGGGAATCATTAGCGGCGACAAAAGGAACCTCTGTCACCTCTCATTCACTGAGCGGAATAACACACTTACTGATACAATTATGTGCCGGTGAAGGCGGCACCGGGGATAGAAGCATGGAGAGAAGGGGTGGGAGTGAGGAAGAAAGGGTTCCATGTGTTAATATCCCCGCAAAAATATTGCGATACAAAAATATCACCATATTTTTGCGGCAATATTGACCCATGGACCCTGCGGGGGACACCCGTGTAACCCCTGCATTGTTTTAAAATGTGCGGGGGACACCCCCGCAACCACCGCTCCCACAAAATATCCCCCCAAAAAATATCGCCTATGGCAAGACAAACAGCCATATGTACGGTGATATTTATGGTGGAGATATTTTATAGGGATACCGAAGAAAGGGGCCGTTAGGTAGACGGCGACAGATGCTTAGACAAGTCCCCAGCCTACATCTTATATCCAAAAACAGAGGTGCAGAAAACGCCAAGGAACATAGACCTCTCTGCATACCCATGTTGGCCTCAAGGTAACTGGTGTTCAACGTCCCATGCAAGCAGCAGTCCCCCCTCTTCTCTAGAATAACCATGGGAGTGGGGATGATTAGAACCATACTCATGGCGTTGTTGGGATACTGCAATATCATTTATATTGGCCTTGTCAATATAAACACGATCCTGCTGTTAAAACCAGTGCTGGGCCTGGATGTTCCTTAACAGAAAACAACAAGAGCACAGGAAACCTGGGTCCAAGTCACCATGGTGTCTCCAGTGGAGTACAGAGAGAAAGTCAGAATAAATGTCACCATCCCTAAAACATTCTTGGGAAAGGGCATGACCATAGGAAGAAGAAGCCGCTGCAATCTGCCCTCGCTGGGCATCTCAGGTCTAGGTTTAATGTAAACGTGGATCAAGCCTGGAGTCAGGTTCATCGAGGTGCAGGGGCCTGGGGTAGGGTGCTCTGTCTCACTGTGAGAGCACAAGCCGGGAAGATAGCTTAGGGGCACAGTGCTCGCCTTGGAAGCAAGACAACTTGGAGCAACACAGGTACGATCTCCGGGTCTGCGCTTAGAAACCTCAGGGTATTAAGCGTGTTGTAAATAACTAATTATATAATATCATAACCCATTCACCTGCTCTTCATGGAATAGCTAAAAAAGGCCCTATTAAAACTGGCCTTAGAGAGCTTTGGGCAATGGGGTCATTCGGCTGGAGGTATCAAACTGGGTGTGTTGCCTTTTTCCCCCAGATCTGATTCCCTCCCAGGCTAATCGCTGCCGGTACTGATCTGGGTACCAGCTAGACAGCTCATCTATCCCAAAGCATCCACTAACCCCCATCACTTGTAACGTGGTCATGGGACTCAAAGCAATAAACAAAGACCAAACCACCTTATCAGATAAAGAGGATAACGGGCCAAGGCTGAAAGCTTGGATTATAAATCATATGCCCCAAACCTTCAGCCACTGGGCCACTAGAACACTCCTAATCAATGTTTTATAAACATGCATTATCTGCTTCCATTGTGCATCATTTCTGTGCTCATGTACGATGGAAGATTATCGAGATAGGGACTGTAAACTCTTGAGGCACTCATACATCAGACACTGCAAGGGTCTCATTGTTGCCTGGATTGACTACATGCTCAGACACTCTTCCCCTCTCAGTTGTGTCTGCCAACAAGGCCTCTGTTTTCCTTCACTCTGATGGCGGTTCCCCCGCCGAGAAACAGTACAACTAAAGTACTGTACATGCGTACTTCAATGGCAGTGCAATGGCTGCTATGTCAATGGATCCAGCAAAACGGACTGATGCACGACATTCACCTGCCGACATGGCCACATGAAAGCTGTGCTTGCAGGGTTTCTACCACTTAACCTCTATCGCTGGAGTATGGGCTGGTAGAAGAGGGGGCTTGCTTTATGTACATCTTAGCCTGCCTCTTCTCAGGCCATACACACAATCACAATACCCCACAACACATGGTATTAGGGAGGAGCTCAAAGAAGACGTTTCATATATAAGATTATGGACATCACCAGCTGTTTAATGCCCAGAAGCCAGAGCTAACTGGGTCTAAATAATGGAAGGATTATAACAAGGAACCTGGATGTTTAAAATATGTACACTCCTGCCACTCCATGAAATAAGCTGCTAGTACTGTTGTGGGGCAATTGTTGGGTAGAAAGCAGGTACCCCCCTGCCTTTCCCAGAAAAAATTGAATTACAAAATCAGAAAGAACACATTTGAACTGGCACAAAGAATAGTTAGTTTTGCTACACAAGTAGGGGAGAGATGAGGCATTAGCTTGCACAATTAGTGTGTCTTTTTAAATAGAATATACTAGGTGGCAGGTAAGCATGTACCAAGGATGAGGGACTCACAACACAAGTAGGGCAGTATTTCTATAGGTAGAAATGAGGTTGCAGCGTACCTTTATGTAGAAATGTTATTTGCCAGGCATCCACCAGACTCGATAGACAGCAAATAAATGCAGAGCAAATGTGTCCTGCAGAAGAACAGAAAACGTGACAAGCAGTTGCCATTTTTGCACCAGCAGAGAATTCAGCTTTGCAACTTTAAGAAAAGCCTAGTTGAGCGCACTTGAAGAAATCAGGGAAAATGCTGTAGCTGGCTAGATGGTGGCTACCCAAAGGAATGTCAAGGCCAAGCCTTTGCAGGGAGTGTACATGGCGGAATAAGATATTATTGTGAGTGGTCAGCTGTCAGATTAATCAAATTGCAAAGACACAGCAAACCATTTGAAGTTTATGGGACAAACTGGGCATCCCAGGAAATCAGAAGGAGTTGGCAGATTAATATATTCTGCAGTCGGCTAGGTGTGACGAGAAGACGCAAGACGTAGCTAAAGAATAAACAACTATATGCCACAATGAAATCTTAGCCGGGTAAGAGCAGGATGACTCACAAAATAATTAGTCATAAATCTGTGAAGAGCAGGATGGTGATCACGGATTGCGAACAAGACCTTGAGCCTTGGTGACTCATGGCATGGGTGGTAAACATGGGCTATTTGATTTAATTAAAATAAGGCAATATGCTTGTCTCTCTCTCTCTTAGCTAGATAAACATGTCATCATGCAGTCAGTTCATAGATAGTGTGACTGCATTGCGCCTGATTAGCACATGTCTTTTTTCACCGCAGAAGTAATTTAGTAATTTAGGGACTACCAATTAATTTCCAGATATGATGAGGAAGCACTTTTTAGGGGAATGTCCATGGGTGGGGTCTTAGATAACGATTGTCCAATCCCTAGTTGTGCGCATATAGGTTCCATACGTAGCCTAGTAGAGGGAGGCAATTACCAGGATTGATATGTTTTCATAACTGTGACATCAGAATGATTCATTCATATTATATAAACTCCTGTTTTCTGTTCAAACGTTGGAGAATTCTGGAGTGAGAGCTTGGCTTTATATCTTGATTTTTGCCCTGTGTATTGCAATAAATGGGTTACCTTGCATTTGGCATACCACAATCACAGGGACGTCATTTCACCAAAATGCCAGGGGTAGCAGAAGTGACATCACATGCCCCTTGACCCCCTGGTGACATCACAGGAAGTGATGTCATTTCACCCCCACCCCAAAGTGATATTGTGGAATGCGATGGAACGCGACCTTTCACACGTTGACAAAACAGGAAGTGCTATCACATAGCATTGTACACTACAAAAAATATGGTTACGATATCGCTATAATGTGATGTACATTTCATACAAGAATGGATCGCCATATGTATCGTTAAGATCAGTGTGTATAGGCCCATATTACCAAATTACTGTGAATGCAAGCAGACGTCCATGACCAAATGATAATGATGTGTTATTATATAGCACTTACACATTATATAGAAAAACTATACACCCAATATCACCCAACCTGTTTTTGTACTCATTTATCGACCTCAGAAGGATGAAAGGCTGAGTTGAGGCGTTTAAGAACAGACTAAATCAGTGACTCAGCCCCTAAAGTGTGCCTGAAATAAACCTTTAATGAGTCTAGCAATTATTGTGTAGAATTCCAGAAAGACACATTATTTGGTATTCTCAATCTTTCTTATTAAGGGTCAGTACTGAAAGTGTTAGACTTGTGTCACTCCTTTTCTTCTTTTTCTTCTTTTTTTTTAAGGGGCTTTAACAAGAAAGCCAGCTACTCCAGAACTAAAGAGCCACATGGTGCTGGCCACAGCCCATGAGCTTTCATTTTTTTCTAGAGGTCGCAAGGGTGACCACAGAGGTCACAAGGGAGACCTCAGAGGTCACAGTTGCGACCTCTGGCGACCCCTAAATGACGTCCCTGCACAATCACTCTGTGTTGTCTCTTTTTTGACAGATACCAGTTAGAGCACTATTTGGCCTTTTGTGACCCTATTATCAGTATCCATGCATCCATTCAAGCTGGATATCTGGTTTAATTTGCAAATAAAAAATAATAAATTAATAAAAGGTCTATTTTTTGGAAGTTATGGCTCTCTTTGGGCATTAAGTATCTTGACCAGCTATTTGTACATGGTGCCCCACTCACCTTTAATGAATTTGCTGCTAATGTCTTCCTTGGAATCTGTGTGGGATTGTTATCATGTCTGGCAGGAAGATTGTACTCTACTGGAAAGCCAACTACACTGGACTCAAGTATGGAATCATATCTCCAAAGTTACCACGTCAGCCAGTCTTCTTCAAACTTTATACTTTTTTCATCATGCGGCCATTTTCACCCCTCTTTTATTCTTCAAATATGGTATTACCCAAGTGTTGCAGTTGCCTTCATACTCCAGGTACCTTTAAGCATATGTTTGTTGAATGTCATTTTGTTAAATCTTTTTGGGAGAGTTTGTGGAACACATTTAAGATCATTTTTAACTTCTAACAAGATTTCTGTCCTTGATTTCTCTTGATGGGAAGTGCATTGCTACACGATGTCATGGATAGAAATGGAGGCTACCTGTTTGATCTCCTTCTTTTAGTAGCCATTCAAACCATAATGTCCAATTGGACACATTTAGATCGACTTCATTGTGAAGTGTGGTGGAACTCAATTTGTTACATCCATATATTGGAAGGATGTAATACCTCTACTCCTCTTTTACTATTAAAGCATGAGCTGAAATGGCAGCCTTTTGTAGTTTTCTTAGCTTATGTAGCCTCTACCTGATTAATAATCAACACAACAAAACTCTGCACATCACTTCCCTAAAACTCTCTCCCTGCTCGCTACCCCCCCATTTGTACATGTTATGCTTGTTTGTTTTTGTTTCAATGTGTGTCATGCTCCATATTGGAAGGATGTAATACCTCTACTCCTCTTTTACTATTAAAGCATGAGCTGAAATGGCAGCCTTTTGTAGATTTCTTAGCTTATGTAGCCTCTACCTGATTAACAATCAACACAACAAAACTCTGCACATCACTTCCCTAAAACTCTCTCCCTGCTCGCTACCCCCCCATTTGTACATGCTATGCTTGTTTGTTTTTGTTTCAATGTGTGTCATGCTCTTTCACATACTCAAAAAATTGGAGTTTTATATATTTAGATTTCATATGTGTACATGGCATTCTTGTATTCTAATGTTCACTCTCAATGCTGATTTGTTACATTATAAATGTGCTTTACAACTTTGTTGTAATTCATAAATACCTTGTATGGTTTTGCCTTAAATAAAACGCTTAAACATAAAAAGAGCCGGATAGCAATCTCACACAAAATGCAATGTGTGTGCACTTGAAACGTGTTCCCTGGACACGTTTTCAAATGTTAAGAAGATTGGAATGCTGAAACCATGGCAAAATGGCAGACGGAAAATAGGAAAGCAAAGAGAAGGGTCACAATGAGACACAACATTGACACAATTAGGACAAGTCCTTTCAAACGAATGCAAGTTTTAGCTCTGTAAGGGAAATTTGGGACAGGAATGAGTGGCAGTTTGGTCTAAAATCACAGCTAGAGAGCCTGTAAAAAAATATTGTAGCTAAATTAGTGGCTTTGTGTCCACTGACCCAAACTACACCCATTGCTGGTTGAAATTAATGTTCGTATGTCTGATTTCCTATGAATGAGAAACAAGTAGTTGTAAATGAAAGAAAAGGTACAATGGTTGATTAGAAACCTTTATGGGTGCAATGCATTGTTACAAAGGGGAAGACATAAAAGGCCCACACTGCTCGACTTTACAAACAGACACAAGAAAGTCAAGCCTACTCTGGGCAACCAATCCATGGTTTCATTATGAACAGCCTGATTTACAGAAAAAAAGCACTAGGTCTGCGCAAAAATGTATGCACATCCAGTAGGATTGCACGATGTAAATGCATCATGCGAGAAGGTAATTTACAGAAATAAGCGCAAGTAGGGACCAACAGTGCAAAGAAAATAGGATTGCACCAGACATACCCACAACATGCCCCTAGTGCAAACCAAGGAGCCACCTAAACCTACTGTTTTGTGTCCATTTCGAGCCGTTACACCAGATGTAGCAAAAAAAACACAAATAGCATGGCGAGTACCCACACGCATCCACCTAGAGCTGTACCCATACCAACCATCAACAACCCCATGCATGAAACAAATCTTTCCCAAATACAGCGTGAACCTACACCAACCATTCCTACTCTAGGTACACCCACCAAACTAAGCCACCCAAATGCAAATGGCGCCTACACCCACATTCCCACCCCTGTACACCCACCAAATTAAGCCACCCACTTGCCCAGTAGACCCACACTCTATTCCTACTCCCCACACACCCATGAAACAGAGCCACCCACATGCAAAGGGCACCTACACCCACTATTTACACCCTCAGTACACCCGCTGAACTAAGCCACCCACATGCGAATGGCACCTACACCCACCATTCCCACCCCCTGTACACCCACCAAATTAAGCCACCACATCCACAGTGCACCTATATTCACTATTCCCAACTCCTTTACCCCACCAAACTAAGCCACCTGCATGCACTGTGCATCCACACCCACTATTCATACTACACGCACACCCATGAAACAGAGCAACCCACATGCAAAGGGCCCCTACACCCACTATTCCCGCCCTTGCACACTCACTGAACTAAGCCACAAACATGCAAAGGGCACCTACACCTACCATTCCCACCCCCTGTACCCTGACCAATCACCACACCACACCACATCCATAACCCCACACCCACACATCCCCCTGAAAGGACCAGCACACAAATGGTGTGCCACAACATCAGACAACACAGCAGCCATGCATCCCCCATGAATCACAAAACAGACCATGAGTCCAAACCATATGAATGTCACATGGCTGTCACCATCAACACCCACCGGGGGGGGGGGGCAGAACAGTGGATGAGAACTATCAACCCCAGCTAGAGGTCATGTGGAGCAGCATGCAGATGTCCACATGCACCTGTATGATGCAACAGAAAGTCAGGTAGCCAACCACCCCACACCTGGCATGTGTATCCCCAGTGCACACATTGTCCTATTAGCCTGAGGACAGTTTGATGCTGAAGAGAGACCCACAGCTGTGGGCCATGTGGCACCCTGCCCCTGGCAGAGGTCCCAGGGGAAGATTATGATGTGTACTGTGAGGTGGACCATGACACACTCTGCCATCAATCCTGACCACCGGCCACCCACCAAGCAGAACAAAATGCCAATAGTTGAATGTGAGTCACAACTTACCACATCAGCTGGACGTACAGGCAAAGAGAATGCAGTGGGTCTGGAGAGGCCACATCAGGCTGAGTCCTCCTGGTACTGCACCACAAAATAACCCAGGCATGCAGCCACATGAACATTCTAAAGCATGCCAGTACCCAGCCCAATAACCAACACATTCCAACAGAAGTGTTACCACCTCCAGTGTGCTACCACAACACCCTACTGTTACCTGTTGATGAACATTGATCAAACATCATTTCAACTGCAACCTGCGTGTGTTACAATACGAATGAGTGTCCACAATCAGTGACGCAACTGTTAATTGTCATAAAACTCAATTACTGACATTGTCACCATATGTATGGTGTAATTACTCATCCACCATAACACCCCTCCCTAGCAAATTGACTCCACATTTACTGCCACAAAAGAAAAGATGGTGGAGGACTACCACCTGAGTGACTCAGCACATCTACATTCACATGAATGTGCCGACACATCATCCCTAGAAGTGAGAGTGATCAGTCGGCCATGACATCCCCAACTACCGGTCAGACAGAAACAAATACTACCCAGATGTGTCCCAAATGATGTACGCCATAGAGATGCCAAAGACCACATACATCGGAGCCAGATGTGGTGGAGCAGCCACGCTTTCACCAGAAGCAAATGTACGGCCACAAACAGCCTTATTCACACATCCATCCATTTGCGCCCTGATGCCCTGCACATCTGGTGCGCATTAAAAATGAATAAACAAACAAACAAACAAACAAACAAACAAACATCAGATCTACAGATGTTGGACAGCCGTTTGGTGGGTAGCACATGTATCAGCACCCATTGTGCGTGAAAAGAATGCAACCTTGCACAAAAGTACCAGTCCGGGAGCGCAGACATTCCCAATACACATACTGAGCATGAGAGTGACCATCATGGCTATCATCAAAATCACAGATCAACAAACACCAGCACTGGTAACGTAACCACACCCAACACACCTGTAACACCCATGCAACATCGCCAAAGCCCTGGCGATCGCAATGTCAACCATGAGAGAACACCCACATCCACGACACAGTCCCAAAAACACATGAGCAGTGGGACCAAATACATCAACCACATCACCTGTATACATGCGTCTACAGTGCAACATCCATGCCCACAGCAAGGCGTGGCCATCATTGTCACACATATTGAAACTTTGACCCGTAAAGGCAACTAACATGGATACATGATGATCTGTTCAAGGAATATAATGCAGGACAAAACCCAAAACCACAAAGATGAACATCACGGATACCACACCACCACCCTCACATGCCAGTCTCCACACCACACAACAACATGTACCAAGCTCATGCATATGCATCAACTAGATGCATGGACTGAGAAGGCCACAATGATTACATCTACTTATGCTGAGCCATCGGCGGATGTCTGTGATCCTGACACCTGCATGCAGTACACATTTCACTTGTTGGCAATGTGCACACGTAAGACCGAATCCCACATGTACAGTGTACAGATGCATGTACCAATGCCACACAGAACCTTGTCAACACAAATCTATGAAAGGCTGAGTGTTAACCCATGAATCTCCATAGGCATAACACATGAGAATGGGGCATACACCTTCAAGAACATATCAGTGTGACATGCACTACAAAAGATGTCTGCCCACACACAAGCGTGGTCGAAATTGATTCTCAAACAAAAAATAACCACATGATTCCAATCGAACAAAAACCAAACCTGTATTAGAATTTAAGCATGGAACAATCATTCCAAAAGAAACAAATGAATCCTCCTTCAAACAATAACAACAATGAGGCAAACACACAATAAAAGAAAACATCACCAGTCACTGTGGCAGTCCAAGTCCTGATAACACCAGTTTCAATGCTGCATCAGACTCTGCCGCCTCTGTGCTGTCCCCGAGGGTCTGCAGGCTCTGTTGAGTGGACTGCTCAATTTTATCAGTTGCCCTCCTGCTCTCCCCCAGAATGGCGGCACTCAACTCCTCCATCCTTTTACGTGCCACATTCCTGGCCCTGGCAGCTGCCTCCTCTATAGTCTGCAGCCTTTCTCCCCCCTGGTGCCACATGTGCTGCAGTTGGCATGTTGTTGCCACATGAATCCTTCGCCTTGCCTGCTGCCTCCCCTTCCAGATCAACATTTCCTGCTGTGTTCTCCATGCCTCGAGCTGGCGACATGCTTGTCTCTGATGCCGCAACTGCTCCTACCCCCTGGCAGCCCGCCTTTGGTGCTGGGCCTCCCTCCGGCAAGATGACCGACTCCTGGAGGGGAGTACTGCCCCAACACTTGCCTCAATTTCCATGTCCATCTCTACTGCCTGATCACGAGAGAATTACATTACAGACCCTGATACTGCCGGAATGCCCACTGTGTCCACTTGAACCTCCACAGAGGGTCCTGCCTTGATGGCCACTCTGGCCTTCATTTGGCACTGGATCCTCATGTCATCCCATCTCTTTTTAACATTTTCATGTGTACGTTCAGGTACACCATCTACATTAACTGCATTGGTGAATTGGTGATGTTCTGCCAGATCCTCTGTCACCCAAATGCCCTAAGCAGCTGCTCCGGTTGGAACAGGGCGTCATCGTGCTTCAGCACTTGTTCGCATAAAATGGTCACTTCTTCCACCAAGAAGTTAGCTCTCCTCATCCATACTGCCCAGGAGGTGGAGGTGGCAGACATGATGATGTTGACGCTGGTTGTCTGGCACAGGTTCTGGGACGCACCTGTAACAGAGACAAAATTGTAAGTGCCTGATATGACGTAACAACACTCCACTCATCCACTCACAGCGCACCCACACCTCATGGCCCAAAATATGCTCCCAGGACATCGTCCCCCATGTCTGCCCAGTGTTGGCTCAGTCACCCAAGGCAAATCACCCACCGCATGCATACCTGCCAACATGCGGACGCATGTGGGAGGCAGATTTTGTGAGAGAAATCGGGAGATGTAATTTTCCCCATAGGAATTAATTGACGCTGGAAATAGAATTGGCAGGATCATGTGAAAAATAGCTATATTTTTCACTCACAAGTTGGGAGTCTCCCACCTAAATCTGGAGGGTTGGCATGTAGGTGCATATGCCAGGACTTACTCCTGGGCATGGACAGGCATGCTAGCACATGTGCACACCATGTCCATCTGCACATGTCCCTGCAGCCCACTATGTACACTTTCCAGCACTGTCCATGCACCTGCTGCAGCGGATCCCATATGCATCAGTGTAAAATTACAGGCAAACTACTAGGCATTGCAAAAATAACCATGCAACAGGTGCAGATCATTGCATGTGTGAGCTCCAACATGCAAGATAGTGTGCCCCGCCAACAGTACCTCCTCCCCATGAGTGCCACCATCCCACCCCACCTGCCAGCATGCACACACAGTGCCACCACTCGCCCATGTCCTATCCCCCCACTCACCTGCTGTATCAACAGGCAGCAATGCAGCGTGGATTAGGCAATGGCACACCTGCAAAGTACTGCAAATTGCACAAGCTCTCCACAACAGATGCCAAGGAGTGTCTGGAACAGTTGGCAGGAAAGATCCTTGTTGACTCAAGCAACTCCAGATGGAAAAGACAAGCTGTTCCATTTCACGTAAGTTACAGACGTCATGGCGTGCATTCTGCGCATGCGCACCCAACAACGGAAACGGTGCCTATGCGCAGGGTGCATCTGCACGTCTTATTCTCAACGATCTTCAGATGCGGAGCAGTCCTATGCTCAGTGATAGTGGCATAGGCAGAGAATATGCGGTGCAAGCGCAGGACAGCAGTACTTGCTTCTGAACATCTCCCGGGACACAGACATGGACAGGAGGGCCACTGGCAGAGCTGGGAGAACATTGAAAGGTAAGGGACCAACAGCATCTGTGCCATGTCTGTGTGGTGTGTACTATCAATGTTGCGTGCACTCACATGGCTCAACCAATGCCATTGGCTCATGCATATGTGTGTCATTCAATACTCTGGTCAAACAGGGACCCAGAGACGTGTGCAATGGCAAAGTACTCAAGGGGGGCATGACCTGCGGCCCTCATGCTGGTAGCAGACTGTCCAGCAATGCATATCCAGGATGCATGTGCATGCAGGAGTCCAGGCTAAGTTTGGCATGAAGGTGCACATCAGTGATATCCATGTGGCTCCTCTGCATTTCTTGCATGTGGTGCATGTGTGCGTTGGTCCTTTGGTGCAACCTTTAGTGTCACATTTTCAGAGGGGGACTGTCAGCTTTGCATTGCATGTCCACACAGGGGTGGGAATGTGATTACGCTAGCCAATGACTGCACATTGCCACGTACACACATGTGAACTAGATTCATCTGATGGGTTGCACGGTTGGCATCAGAGTGCAGCAATACCGTGCCACCTTGGCACACAGGAATTGGGTTTGCACCTATGCCACTGTGTATCCGTGTCATACTCCTACTGCCGTCATTCACCCACTTGGTCGTCCATTTGAGCATTAAATTGTCCTTTGCCCAATTATGGCCAGCTATGTGTGGGCATGCCTTTTGCCTGTCCTGTCACAACTTACACCTCATGCTTGCACAGTAAGTGTGTATACATGGTGATGGTAACATATATTTACTGTAGCAGACACATGCATGGACATGTCAACATGCACCTCCATGAATGTTGACTAGGTCTGGCCTGATGGGTCTACATTGGGAGGCTGATGGTTCCTGCTTGTATTGTACATTGAACTTACATGGCAAGATCATGTGGCACAGAAGCAAATGCATGCCCCCGTGGGCGTAGCATCCTGGTGGCTTATGTATCATGCCGTGGTTGCATGGTTTATGCGCTACTCACCCGTCATGTGAGTTGTGTTCAGGGTGTCTGGGGTGCAAAGGTGATCCAGATAAGGTGGGCATGGATGTGGGACTGGACTATGGGACCAGGGTTGAAATCTGTTGAATTTGTCCATTGACCGGTTTCACTGCTTGCATCTCATGTGTGTCATGGATGTATTTCCAGATGTTGGCCTAATTGGTGTTGTCTTACGTCTTGTAGGTGGAGCCGCAGCTGAGGGGGACCAGATGGCTGGGGGACCATCAGAGGATGCACAACTAGGCAGCAGCAGTGGCCACACTGCTGTGCATGGCGATAAACCACAGCTATTGTAGACCATCATCAGAATGTCTGCACAGGTATCTTCAGGGGAGAAGGTGGGGGTCGATGTGGCAGAGTTCCTGAGGCAGATGTTGTACCCACAACCAATTAGCAGTCCTGAGGACATGTTCATACTTGAGCTGGTGGCGGGTAGTGAGCCAGAGGGCGTCCGGGAGATCATGGCCTTGCCATTGGTGAGTTAGGCACCATCGTGCAACACTGTGCCTGGAACACTGCCCACACCCATCCTGGTGGCAGAGGATGTGGGGTGCATCCGGACCTGCAGGACGTGCCGGTGCAACCACTCAGGCAGGGTAGCACCTCATCTTCACGTCTACGGTGTCCACACACACATGAAGGACGTATGCCTGCTCCACGCCTTGACTGGGAGGATGAGTTGGTCCAGGAAATCGTGCAGCAAGGCATGGTAATGCAGGACATTGGCAGTGACAAGCATCGCGTTGCTAAAAACATCATCACGTCTAATGCTACAATGACCAGGGAGTATCATCTGTTACGTGTTGAGGTCTCTTCCCTGGGGCTCCGCATACATGACGAGATGAAGGCCTCAAGGCTGAGTCTACCTCTGAGGGACACAATCAGTACAAAGATGGAGGCATCAAGGACTGCTATGCACGGAGACATGGGTGAGGCACGGAAGGAGAGTAACCAGTTGGACTTGGCGACCTGTTGCATGCCCCTGCATTGCGTGTGGCAGCTGCACAGGGGGACAAGGCATTGTCAGTGCATGGCCACAGTGTCCCTCCCCATGATGATCCATGGGTTTAATTGAGTGGTCATATGGTTTTGGTTCCCTGCACTGAGTGGTGTAGCACATTCATAATTCACCACACCCCTTCCTCACCCCCCCTGCTGACTTTGTGCACGGACATGGATATATTTTTTCATCCTCATTTTGCTTTTCTGTCCACGGAGGAATCAATAGTTTTCTTACATGAATTTTGCCATCATGCGCTGTGGTCAGCAGTTCCTGATATGGTGGTGGTTTTAAAGAGCCACAGAAGGTGGCCCGGTCTGCATAGCATGTTCTGTAATGTCAACTGGCATGCCAGTTTTTAAAGTAGCATGATCTGACATACAGGCAAATATGTTGTTTGGCCATGATTTGCTTTTTTTATGGTATAGGTGTGGCAGGGGACATGCCCACTAAAGATAATGTATCTGTTTGCTGTTTAGGTAATTTCACACTGACTACTCCCACACTTCCTGTGAATGCAAACCGAAGACTCTCCAACATTCAATTTCTCCATTCCCTCTGCTGTGCACTGGCCCTCCTGACAGTTATCAGGAGGCACAGCGTTAGGGGGAGGTGGTGGGGATGCAGAGTACAACCTCAGGGGAATGAGGTAATGTGGTTTCTAGCGGTCATTTGCATGTTTGTTGTCCTGTGCATTCCAGTACTGTCCTGATATAGCACAGATAGGTTGTTCCCTGTATGTGCAGGTCTGGTGTTAGGTGGGTGATTGTCACAGGCAGCTGACATGGGGGTGGTACTATTACTATTATTCTGTGCCTTGTTTGGGCATTTTCTGAATGCTGGTGGTAGTCTTCACACTTCTGGTGCTTACGTGCATGTGTTTCTGGTGATGGCCCAATAACTGTTATCTGGGTCTGTTCTTGGGTTCTTTTGTGTCATGACCTGTATTCCTTGCATGCAATGTCCTGCCATATTTGTTCTCAGGTAGCCAGTACATTGTTCATGTGCATCATGTACATGTGATCATCTTC
This sequence comes from Ambystoma mexicanum, assembly GCF_040938575.1. NCBI lineage: Eukaryota > Metazoa > Chordata > Amphibia > Caudata > Ambystomatidae > Ambystoma > Ambystoma mexicanum. Next base: position 286,420,507 of record NC_090928.1, read on the forward strand.
AACATATTGTTTTTTTAGGTGACACGCTGGCACATTTTTCATACATTTCAGATGTTTGCATTTATTTATTTTCATTATTTTCATTGCACATTTGTACAGCGCTTATACATCAAGTGAATTGTGTGTCATAGCGCCCACAGAGCAACAGGGAGGGGACATGGGAATGAACAACAAATACAACAGTGAAGGATGGAGTTGGGCCTACTAGGCCTTGTGTGCATTCAGAATGTGCAACTGCTGTGTGAGTGAAGGGATGTGGGAGTGAGGGGTAAGTGCAAGGTGTATCAAGTGGTAAGTGGTGCTACGGAGTTAGCAGCAGTAAGTGCATAGGTGGAGTGTTCAGCCGGCAAATAATAGGTAAGTGCAAGCCCATGGTGACATCGGCCAGTGGGTGCTAAGGAAACGTGCTGGGAGGGGTGGAGGCTGTGGGCAATTGGGTGTGGGAGGCCAGGACCCGAGAGCTCACATAAGAGCCCTGGTCTCCAATCTCAGCTACTGTGGGATTTAGCAGAGGAAGGAGGAAGGGAAGGAAGAGGTGAACAGTAAGGTCTTCAGGAGCTTCCGAATTTTAAGGAGATACATCTGAAGATGAAGAGGAAGCGGGAGGCTGTGCCATAGGAGGGATCCTGCTGAGGAAAGTAATCATCCACTAACTCTGTTTGGTGACGCACTCAACTTACAGTGAGTTGGTGGCAGTGGAAAGTAAAGATCTGGAGCATGAGTATTTGTTTGGAGTTAGTTGTAGGTAGCGTGATCCCTGGCCCCAGACAGCCTTGTGGATGGTGCTGAGGGATTTTATTTTGTTCCTTGCAGTAACCGGTGGCCAATGAAGAGTTTCTGGTGTTGGAGAGATGTGTTCCTGGGCGTGAGGCCAAGGATGAGTTTCGCAGCCAGATTTGGATTCTGGATTGGCTGGAGGGGTTGTAGAGGAGAAGAGGGTAGATTAAGGAAAATGCTATTGCAGTAGTCTGGCCTAGAGAGAACCTGAAATCTGGAGATATTGAGCTTCTGGTGGTAGGTGAGGGAAATTTCCTTTGAGGGGGTGGAGTTTGACAAAGGACTTCTTGGCAAGTTCCTTAATGTGAGGGATGAAGGGGAGAGAGGAGTCAAAGATGACTCCAAGGTTTCTTCCTTCAGATGTAGGAGTAGCAGGAGAGCCCATAGAAGATGACCAGAGTGAGGGACAGATAGAGGGAACAGGAGGCCCAATAGGATGGATCTCAGTATTGCTAGCGTTGAGGCAGAAATCATTGGAAGTGCACCAGGACTGGATGGCAGACAGGCAGTCAGGAATGATGGAGGAAGTAAGTAGAGTTTCAGAGAGTTGTGTGTCATCTGCATTCCACTGGGAGTTTGGGCAGTAGGTAGGGATTACTTATTAATGTGTTGCCATGTGTCCATGTTGTGTTTATTTGTATGCTTCTGTGAGTGGCTTGGGGGTATGCATTGCGTGGTAGTGGTGTCACTGACCATATTTGCATATTTTTCTATGGGGTTGTCGGTGGGGGATGTGTTGGTTTTCAACAGTTATGAGGCACACACCACATGTCCTCCCTGGTAGGCCATTCTCAGGTAGTTGTGTATGGCCCAACTGGACTTGCCATGTTTCATCATCGTACGATGCGGGTATGGTGTGACTTTCACACTGTACATTTTTCAAGTGAAGTATGTCTGCACTAGTTGATTGCATATGTGCTGGTCCCTCACCCTTTGGCCTGCTGTTGGTGTGGGCTCTGTCTGGGGCTGTGGTCGCAATCCCTCAAGTACCTCTACTGATTTGCCACAGCAGGTGGCGATGTTGTGCAAGATACAACATGCCAATATTATTTTGCATGGCACAGCTGGTGCATACAACAGTACTCCACCTGAATTATCAAGGCAGCTGACACTCTAAACGTCCCCTCAATTATGCCACAGGTTGCGCGATGTGTGCTGAGTTGTAACAGGCCTCTGCTGGTGTGGTCGGATTTCTGATTAGCCTCATCAGGAATGGTGATAGTGGATATGCACTGTCTCCTGTGGATGAGTAAACAACGGTATTTGGTGATGGGATTGTTTGGTATGGTGGATTGTATTCGATGTGACCCCCCCTTGTGTGTTCATGTGTGTGTGCTGGCTGATACTTACTGATGAGTCACTTGTTGTGGAATGTTCCCGATGCCAGTGCCTGATGGATGGGGGAATGGCGTAGTACGTAGCTGTTGTGGGTGCATCCAGGGTAGTTGGAATTGACATGCATTATGAAACCCTTGGCATCACAGATTACCTTCACGTTCAGTGACTGCCAATTCTTCTGGTTTCCGTTAAATGTGTTCTGTGGCTCGTGGGGGCTGTAGTCCCACATGGGTGCATGGCATGTCTATGTGGCTGTGCACACGTGCACTAATGCAGTTTAGGACCTGCTTGAGGCAGCGTAATTGGGTGGGCTGTGAGATACCCGCTACAATAGCTGTTGTCTTTTGGAATTTGCCCGTCCCCAAAAAGTGGAGTGCAGTTAGGACTTTCACCAAAGGTGGTATTGGCTGCGAATACATGGTTCATGAAATCTGGTAATTCTCCCACTCCCTGACCAATTCAAGGATGCGATGGGGGAAGCGATATGTGTCATACACCTTATCGGGCATGCCAAAGATTGTTGTGCATGTATGGTAGATTCTGGCATCCTCCTCCTTCAACTCCTCCATGTAGCAGTAGGTATGCAAGCAATGCAGGGACGGGCATGGTGGCGACATTTTGCTGTAATTGCATGGCGCAATCTCACCTTGTGCCTGGTCATGGGTGGCGGTAGGATTTTTGTGCTTTTTTGTTGGCGCAGACGCAGATGGGATTCTGTAAATACGGGTTTGTTTGGACTTCATGGGGCGTGTTAGTGCATTGTCACAGTGCCTCACTCCCCACGTCCATGTTATCCCTTAATGTCAATGAGGGCTTTTGCATATTCTGACCCTTTTTGCTCTTTGCACTGGCCATTTCCGCACGTATCGCGCAAGGCTCTACATGGCGCACGATGCAGGGAACCAGCACAGAGGCCGATCTGTAAATTGGGGCCAATATTTTTGCATGGCACATAGTGCCTTTTTCTGGCAAAAAATGCTTGTGTACCATGCAAAAATATCTGTAAATCAGGCCCCAAGTGTGGGAGGGGCAACACAGACCTCGGCCTAATATGGCTTTCATTTTGGCCCAACACATCTTTGGCAATTCACTTAATACTCAGGGTGAACTCCTCCAACTCTACACCCAATGGGACACCTTTCTGGCTATTAACGAAGGGCTACGCACACCTGATAGACACCTACACACATGGGCTCCAACTCCATGGTGGGAAATAATTCTTTTCACAATCTTTCCAGGGAAGTACTTGACCAAGAGTGCTCTGCCAGGCAGAGCTCACATTAAACCCTAACAGCCTTTTTCAAGCTCCGATGCAGTAAGAAATTGAGATGCGCAGGTGAGCTGCAAGAAAAAGAGTGCAAGATAGAAGGGGAGGACTTGACAGATCAGGGAAGTGCTGCCTTACAATGGTATAAACGTGGGTTGCTCACAGAGGAAACCTCTTCATGGCCGAGCTGTCTCACTCTACTGCTCCCGCTTGTAGGCTGAGTAGTGTGGGCTCGCTTTGCTCCTCTTACCCGATCCCTACCTAAGTAATAAATCACAGACAAATTATGTGTATGGAAAAGTTGTAGGCCGTAGGCATTTTATTTTCTTACAGAAAATACAACACAACAAAAATAAATACATTGCCATATGCTTTTGGGCACCTTGTGTCCAGTCCCGAAGTTGCCCAGGGCTCCTCCTGAGTCCTTGTTATCTCTGGGCCTTCGTTCCTGGCCACATGCCGCCTATGACGTGTCTTGGGCCGTGTACCAAAAGAGTACTCGGCGTTCCCACTTCTGCCTGCTCCTTCTTTTTTGGACCGTGTACCGAAAGAGTACTCGGCGTTCCCACTTCTGCCTGCTCCTTCTTTTTTGGACCGTGTACCGAAAGAGTAGTCGGCGTACCGGCTCCTGCCTGCACCCCTCTTCTTCCATTATTATTGTAGGGTGGGTTGGGTGGCAAACGTTTTTCCTTCCCCTTATCCAGACACTAAGAGCCTACACGAGAGGGGTGAGCTCTCACCTGGTTTGTGCCGACTCTCATTTTCCTGGCTTACTTATACACCCCCGGCCTTTTGTTCCTTCTTGGGGGCGGCCAGGTTACCCCCTGACCACTTGCTGTTATATTTCGCACCTTCCCAGGTGCTGCTTCCTACCCTTTCCTGGGCTTTTGTTTCTTGTGGCGCCGTTCGGACGCCCCTCCCTACGCTTTCGTGCCGTTTTCCCCCACCCCGCGCCTTAACTCCCAGACCCTCTATCGTCCTGCATTTCATGTGGCCCGGGGCCTGGGCCAAAAGCATTGTAAGATGGGCATGGCCAAGTATTGCGACTAGGAAAGGCTTATTAAAAAAACAGCAGTTGGATGCCATGCACCAGACCAGACCCTCAAGGCGTCTCCAGGATGAACCTTAAGAGACATATCCAATAGATATGTTTAGGCAACCAATCACTGGTAATGCGAGTGACTTAAATATTCAAGATGCATCCTGAGAACCTGGTTGGTTGGGGCCATCCTCCAGCGCAGTGCTGGCTGCCACTGTCGTCATAACATTTTCCTAAATTCATATCACGTTTGTCCTCCCAGCACCATTCTTTTCTTTGGCATTGCCCGCTGTTTCATATTATTGCCCAGGGGCGAACGAGTGCAACGGGGCCAAGATGGGAGCGGACCTCTGTGCTCTTTATCACCTGGGTCAGGAGTCACACTCTGCCGCCTAAAGATATTCCCATTTTTTGAGTTCCCGGCTGTATATCCTAGATGGGACATCGACGCGTTGATTTTCCTGGACATGAAGCACAGGTGACGTTAACATAATGACAGGTGATTCTCTGCTGGTGTTGTAGTGATATTGGCCCGGATCAAGGGATCCACATCTGAAGTTTAATTATTTAAAAGATGAGTAAGTACCAAGGCACAAAGCTGAAAATGTAACTCGGCAGGTTATGTAATTGATGCGGCGGTGCTGAGATTTTCTGTTTGGAACTGCCTGTGAATCTTTCGGCAGTTTTTACAAGTTCTACCGAAAAATGGGCTCTGAAATTCACCGTTTCGACCCATTATTATTATAGTTTTAATTCTTGAGTGGGAGGTCCTCCGTAACAAGCCCCCACCCCCCCCCCCCCCCCCGCAACCCATCCCCCCTCTACAACCATCTGGGAAGGGGTTACTGCTCCCATTGGTATGGTCGCTTGCTCAAATTTAAAAGTTGCCGCCCACATGCCCTTGCCATTAGTTTGGAGCTCTGAGATATGGCGCACGCTCCTTTACCACACAGGCCTCGCCATTGTTTTTCTGGTTCTCCCCCCCCCCCCCCCGCAATCCCCTCCTCGCCCCCCGCCTCGCATCACGGCGACTGATGAAGCACTTCTGCGCTGCGCTTAGCATCCCCTGCCTGTCAAGGAATCCGCGTGCAGCCCATTAAGCGCGTCCTTGGACTCTCTTTAACTTGTTCCAGGGAAGGCTCGGCTTCCGCGCGCCTTTATTCCAGGTTGGAAAAACACCACAACTTAGCAAATTGCTGCCGATAATGTGTGGGGGCGGGGGAAAATAGCGCTGCTAAAAAGGTTTTTTTCAGACTTCTATAGGTGCAGAGAACTTAGCGCGAACCAGACGAGAGTAGATAGAGAGCGCGCGCTCTCACAGGCCGTCATTGAAGGCAGTGGCAAAGACGTGGATGCGCTATTGGATTTCGTTTTGCGTGACCCCCCCCCCCCCCTGCCCCCCTGGGAAGTTGGCAAGGATACGGGCGGGGCTCGCTCGACTTCCTTGCACTCCACTGGGGCTGCACAGGCTGTCTTTCGAGTCCCTTGGAACTCTCACAAGTTGCTCCAGTTCAGAAACAGGCTGTTCCAAACCCAGCTGCAAGGAGGAGCCCAATCGCTCTTCCAGAAAGAAGCCAGCGCCCGCCTCTTATTGAGATTCTGAGCAGGATTTTGCAAAGCGTGGTAAATTAGAGCAGCCATATGCTACTGGGATGCAGAGGGTGGGCTCATTGCCTCGCTTCTTCGCAGTCAGCTATTGCCGAGGGCCATTAAGCGCTTGCACTGCAGCACTTATAAATCTGGAGTGCTAGCTTGCATCGCTGCACAACAGCAACGTGGCGTGGTGTGCCTTCCAGTTAGGAGAGGAAACGCGCAATGTTCTCCTCATTATTAATAAGGAGCGACCATCTATGCAAAAAACATATTCTCGTAGCTGTTTCATTTTTGCACCATATGTTTTCTGCATACTTGAATGCACTGCTGGCGGTCAGAGCATGCAATGCTCCTTTAAAATGCATTACAGGCGTTATTGCACACTTCGCTGCATGGCTGGCAAGTTCGCAGCGGGTGTGGGTGAAGCATCTGAGTTTGGATACAAGGGTCATGGAGCTGGGTAGTCTCCTGTCCCACACTTTTCTCCTTTTGGTACATTGGGCCTGATTACGAGTTTTGTGGTATTACCATTACCGCCTGCGGTAAGCATGCTTGTTACATGACGGGTCTGCATGGTTACAGTTCATGTGGACCCCGAAGTTTTGCCCATTTTGGAGTCCTACTGGACTTCATGGGGCTTTTTCTATTACCTCATGCGGCTAATAATGCACGAGGTAAATACCACAAGCGGTAATGCTTTTTTGTGGAGTATCTACTGACCCACAAAGGCACACGTAAAATATAAATTTCATGTTTGAAACTCGTAGTTTGGCGGTGTGGTAAAAAAAATGCAAGATGTTTTACGACTACCACCAAACTTGTATTCAAGCCCAGAGTCCTGTTTAAGTCTGGCTGAAGAAAACTAATGATCTCTGAAGGGGGATGCTCAAGTGCTGAATTCTGGGAGGGCTGTGCGCAGTGAAAACATCTTTGGATCATAGCTTATTTGCATGACGTAATGCCATTGACAAGTGCAACATTTTCCATTGGTGGTTGAGTGAATCACATTCTTTCATTGGTGGTAAGCACTGGGGGTGTGCAACCTCCTCCGAAAAGTGATCAGTGACATTTCATGGGTCACAGTTAAAAGGTTTGGCTACCCACAAAATCTAGGGGTCACTTTTGGGGTTGCAAACCGACACTCTTGATCTTCTGCACTGCTCCTCATGGCCTCCTTCCCCCACCCCAGCACACCACGAAAGTTGTAAACAGTGTCCACACCTTGTCTATGGAAATAGAAATAACAGACACGTGCTCCAATGGCACACAAGACTCTTCTGCCCCCAGTTGGGCAGAGGGGCATAGTATAGGGCCTGGTGGGGGCTGACAGGAGCCTGCCCTCCCTCTTAAGGCCCGCATTTATTACCCCTGCGTGAACCCAACTTTTTCAAGAAGAAACCCCAGAAAAGTTCTAATAGTCTCTGGGGCTGCATTAACCAGTTTTTCTTAGTAACCACTGCTCTTTCCATCAAAGTACCTTGGTGAGGTCCACCACCAATCCATTACTGCTGTCGACCTTACGCCAGAGAAGTCAGAAACCCAGGAATCAGCAAGGCTGTTTTTTGCAATGTTGTCTTGCGTCCCATTTTCGCACAGAGCCTCTGCGAGGTGTGGATACGTTCTCAATTCACTCCCAGTTCTCTTGTTCCCCAAACCTCAAAATCTCATGAAAGCAGTGGCAGCGGACACATGTCTGTAATGAACACGTAAATCCAGACTGAAGAGATCCCACCGTTGACCAAGTATGGAAGAGAGAGAGGGAGACTGGGCCTCATTACGACCCAGGCGGACTTCGCGGTGCTAAATGCACCGCGAAGCATGGCGGAAAGCCGCCGATAGCGCCATGGGGGTTGGCGGATTTACCGCCCCATTCCGACCTCGGCGGAGCGGTAAATCCCCAATCCCCATTCTGCCCTTCCCCATTCCCATTTTTGCCCCATAGGGTATAATGGGAGTGGGGAAGGAGTTAATTACGCCACCGTAAAATACGGTGGCGTAATTAACAACGAGGTCCCGTAGCGCCATGGTTTTCTCCGCCTGGTAAAACCAGGCGGAAAAGGCCGCCATGGCGCTACGGGAACTCGTAGTATGGCGGAGAGGTACGCCATGCACTACGCTGGCGTAACACCCTCTCCGCCAGGGTCCTAATGAGGCCCACTGTCTTCTTCTTGGGTCAACTTGATGACATTCATTTGCTGGATAACCAGCTTCTCAAGTGAGCTGGGTGTGTGTCCGTGCGGGTTTGTGTGTATGCAGAAGCAGGAGTATGCTGGTGTGTGTGCGCAGTGCATGTGCCATAGTGCATTGCAACCATATACAAATCATCTGTTTTCTTTGTCCCTTAGAAACCATGATGTGTAGCACTAAATTGAGTGCAAGTAGGGCTTAAGTGTTGACTCAGTGCTTTAAGGGAAAGGGGAGTTGACCTTCAATAGGAAGACCTGCTCAGCCTTCTTGTATACATTTGGTGAGGTATTCTGTATTGCGTGCAGAGGGTAGCATTCTAGCTACTAACTCACTGTGGGAGGAGACAAGGTGGGTACGTCAAATGCTAATCATTTCAGCATTTGCTTTATGTACGTTTTTTGTGTGTATTTGTTGCCAATGTGATATATTATGGAAACTGTTTCTTCTTATTTCCTTTCTAAGATAAAAGTTTGAATTTAAAAAGAGATGAGCCGATCATGGCCGTTGGTGGCTTCAGCTTCACACCCTCTCAGGGAGAGCACTGTAGTGAGGGCCTAGCTGCACTAAGTGGCAGGCCTCTGAGATCCTGGGAGGGGCTGCTTGCTCAGGGAAATAGTGTTGTAGACCGAGGCTTTCATGTATTCCCGCCTTGATTAAAGGTGCACGTCCTGGTGGTTCCCGAAAGAGAGTCTTGGACAGAAGTCAGGACATTGTTACCTGGTGGCAGTGGGGAGCGCCAGGTAGGGAGTGACTCTGCACAAAACCATAGACAGGGAGATCCACTCCAGAGGGGCCCCTCTGTGGACCCTGCTTTGCAGTCTGTGGAGAGGACACCATGAAATATCCTGCCCTCTCGCCGCAGATCTGAAGACAGGACTCACATGGCTATGTGTCTAAGTTTCCCAGGAGAGGGAATGGACGTCCACGAGGAAGATCAAAAGCCTCTGGCGGGATCTGGGCTTTGTAGGTCAGAGGGCTGACAAAGACAGAATGAAGACGATCTGAACCAGACTATTTTTGATCATATATTCGATCCGGTATATCAACTGTTTTATCTATTAAGTTCTTACATATGTTATCAAATTTCGGCCTACTTGAGTTATAAACTGGTTTTCACCATTTTAAGGTAATGTAATTTGAGACAGAATGTTTGGTTGCTAGTTGAACCTATGAATTAGGTAAAGTTTCATGTTTCTTTTTACTTGTGAAAGATTTTGTTTAAAACCAAACAAAATTAAAACAGTTTTAAAAAAGAATGAAGATCATACAAATCTTAACAAACAGCTTAAATATTCTTCAAAATATATAGTACCCACAGCACTAAAAACAGATAATTTTAGCCTTCTCTGAAGTTTCTGTACTTAAGTAGTTTAAAAGAGATTCTAGAAACGACCTGCCTAAATGAAGGTCAAATGTGACATTAATGCTGATAGATATTAGGATCTTCAACAAGGGACCTAAGGAAGTTATCCTGTTTTCTTCATAGCTCTGGCACCTACAGTTCCCAAATGCGATCCAGAAGTGTACATTTTTGTTCAACTCTCTGCAGGTCAGATGTTCGTCCAAGCAGAGAGTGGGAGATAGATTCCTCTTCTTCACAGGACCCTCCCTCTGGAATGGCCTCCCTACCCCCCTCAGACTTGAGTTGGATCTCCTTAAGTTCCGGAAACTCCTCAAGACTTTCCTTTTCTCCTCCTCCTTCCCTCTTCCCCCTGCTAATTATCCGTCTACATCTGAGACTGGGGCTGGGCCCCTTATGAGTCTTACTGAGGCCAGGCCCCGTCCCCTTTTTGACCAGTCTCCCCCCAGCACTTGCCTTCGGACACCGTTCCCGGACTAGCCTGAATCTGGTCCACCCTGTCCATGGGACTTGTTCCCTCTCCCACCTTTCTCCAGCACTTGCCTTCATGGCTCCACTCAGCATTTGCTCATCCCCCTGGACCGTCCACCTCTGCACTTCTCTCTCTGCCCCCCCATCCCATCCATTCCCCTTCTTCCCATCCACCCGAGCACTTCGTTGTCTTTGCATTTGCACAATAAAAATGTCACAAGGCCTTTTTACGACTGTTACTTTTGTTTTTTCTTATGTGCCCTCCCCTCTCCCCTTTTTGTCTTGTGGTGCCCGGAAACACTTGTGTATTGGTACCATGCAAATGACCAATAAATAAAACAAAACATAATTAGGGCCTCCTCTCGCCTCTACTCTTTCACCCTACTCTCCTCGCTCCACCGGAACCCACTGTCCATAACAATCAAGGCTAGCCCAACTGTGGATCTCTTCAAAACTCAGCTTAATCATCACTTACTTGCTAAAGAGGGAGGTCCTCTGCCATCACCACACCCTCCTACATGGGCCAACCACCGCCTCCAGTGACGCTTAATAATGTAATTCTGTATACTTAAATAGTACTCTTCTTTAGTTTGAAACACTTACCCCATAGGTTAATGTTACTTTTTTAACCTTTTTTCTTATAAAATGTTTTCTGTTTTGTTTTGTCCCTTGTATATCGAAGTCGAGAGAGCCCCTCTGCCTTGTATGTGTCCCACTTTTTTACACCCTCGTAAACTGGTTCACCACTTGTTCACCACTTGCTCTCATCTTTGTGCTATTGTACAGGAACCCATCATGGGAATGACCCTGACCATCTGTAAATATGTTATTGTTAGTCATTTCGGTTTGAAATTGACATAGCAGTTCTTCAAATAAATACAAATACAAATAAGGGGCATCCAACCCCCTCAAAAGTAGTCAGAGGGGTAAATTAGCTCTCCTAAATAGGTCATGAGGAGGCGATCAATAGACTCTTTTTTTATTTATGTAAATGCCTAGCCTCCCACCACATGAAACCAGATTAAAAACTGAGTTATGGAAGGAAGAGACTATAACAAAACATGATTGTAATGCTATAAAAATGAAACCTTAATAAAGACGCTTGCGTGGTCTTTCTTCTGTGAAATCAAGGGATTGTAAAAGTGTAGTTTCCTCAGGCATAGGAAGTATACACAGCATTATATTAATATACACACTTGGGTTTCTCGCTATGCCATGTGAATTATGCAAGTACAGGTACTGTTCATACATTCATGAGATATGTAATCAGCAGAGCTGAGATGATTTTATATGGAAGGATGTAGAAGACACTTGGGTGACCGGCTACGCTTCAATCCTGTGTCTATGTGTACATATGTGTATCTGCATGTGCATCTAGCCGGTAAAATAGCTCAGTGGGTTGAGTGCTCACTGTTGAAATCTGAGTGTAATCTGCAGTTCGCAGGTTCGAATCCCAGAAAGACCAACTCGGCCTTTCATCCTTCTGAGGTTGATAAATGAGTACCAATTTCAGTTGGGTGATATTGTATGTAAATATGTGCTCTGTAAAGCACTTTGGATTGAGGCACTATATAAATAACACATCATTATCTATATGTGTGCACAGATATGCCCATTTATTTTGTGTCCTTGTAAGTGAAGAACATGTCTTTCTATTTAAGACGTGTATGGCTCCTTGTGTGAGCGTAAGTGTGCGCGCATCTGTGTCTGTGATGTATTTGTACCTGTGTCCCCGTGCTTGTATAACCATGTGTCTGTTTAGCATATGTGTGTATATTTCCGATAGTGTTTGCATACATTCTTGTGTCCCTCTGTGTGCCTACTTCTATGTATGCGGTTCTCTGCAAATGTACGACTTTGTGCACATGCAGGTATCTGTGCATGCCTGTTTCTCTTTCTATGCGTGCATTTGTATGTGTGCCTACACGTTCACAATAAAGCAAGACATTGGCTGCTGGTGACTTCTATGTTGGGCCAATTATGGCCAAGAAACATGGCAGTGAAAAAGTGATCACACACACACACACACACACACACACACACACACACACACACACACACACACACACACACACACACACACACACACACACACACACACACACACACACACACACACACACACACACACACACACACACACACACACACACACACACACACACACACACACACACACACACACACACACACACACACACACACACACACACACACACACACACACACACACACACACACACACACACACTCTCTCTCTCTCTCTCTCTCTCTCTCTCTCTCTCTCTCTCTCTCTCTCTCTCTCTCTCTCTCTCTCTCTCTCTCTCTCTCTCTCTCTCTCTCTCTCTCTCTCTCTCTCTCTCTCTCTCTCTCTCTCTCTCTCTCTCTCTCTCTCTCTCTCTCTCTCCCCCCCCCCCCCCCCCCCCCCCCCCCCCAGAAATATTGGACTCTGCTATCGTAGAAATCTATCATGCTGGATACTTTAGTCATGCAAGTTGCTGATTTCACCACTACTCCTAGATCATCCTTAAACACTGGAAGGGTTGCCATGGAAACCAGGTAGAATTCGCCTGCTAAGGGCATTGCAACACTGGGAAACCAAGGACCCAGGGGGCGCAACCAGGTGATCAAACATATTGTTAAACAGAACATAGAGGTTAACTAACAGCATATAAAGCGAAAGAAATAAAAGAAACAACGTTTTTTTAAAAAAATGGAATGGAAACACTTTTCTAAACTGCGTACGACATGTTCAGCCATGCGTTAGGGCAAATACAAAGATGAGAACCTGAAGAAGAACATGTCATCTTTAACAACACGCCCGGTGTCTTTCTTTCTTACTGAGCACCTAATGAGTTGATAAATCGGGCTACTAAGCAAAACTCCCCATGCTGCAACGCACTTCTTGCAGCTGGTCCTTCAGTGAAGAAACCTATCACCCCAAAATCAAATGATTAAAGAGAGCACATGCACATCACATCCTCCAAAGTATGCAAATCCTAAATAAAACAAGCATTGCCAAAGCTAGCACTTTGGGTTTTGCGTAGGCATGGTAAAGGGGTTTGCCAGGTACTATATACATAGTCGTGGTACTATAATCGTATTACCTGTACATTGAAGCAAACAATACCCCAACCCCAAACACGCTTTTGAAATTAAAATATGCCTTACATTAATGGATGCATGGATGACAGCAAACAGGCTAAAATGTCAGCCCAACAAAACTGAACTGATGCTCTGCAATCCAACAACCTCCATCACTACCACACTCCCTTGACCTGAGGAGTTGGGGGGGGGGGGCATGCTCAGTTCCATCCACCCCGGTATGACAGCACCCTCACGTTTGAACCACAGGTCAGAGTCATTGTGAGAAGCTGCTTTTTCTAACTCAGCACTCTATGATGCATCGTACCTTACTTAACATTCTCCCACAGAACAATGGGCGTGATTTCATCAGTACTATCAAGGTTAGACTATGCTAACAGCCTCTACCTCAGACTCCAGACTACCTCACAAGGACACCAAAATAGACCAAAATGTGGCGTTGAGACCACTCTTTAGAACCCAGAGAGTGAAACATATCTTGACAGTGACGTTTATTCCCCTCTGGCTCATTTTACAACTCACTACAATATGGTGGCTGCACTCAGGCTCTCATCCTTCTGAGGTAGATGAAAAAGGTCAAGGTCAATACGTTATACCATGCTAGCATCTGCAGACAGTGCATGGAGAACATTCAGTTCAGAAAATGCACTTCAGATGCTTGTACTTATTACAATTGACACATTTCCAATAGATACATTGATGATTATTAGAAAGCTGTGTATATTTTGCGGTGCATATGAATGGAAAATTGTATGTTGTGTGGGTGTGTGGGTGTGTGTGTGAGTGAGAGAGTGAACGTGTATGGGTGCGTGAGTGAATGTGCATGATGTAATGTATGAGAAAAATGCACCCCCCTCCTTCATGGGAAGGAGGTGCCCCCAAGTCAGAGGCCTGCCCACCGGTGCACTTAGCATCGCTAAACGTACTGGTGGGCAGGCCTTTGATTTGGGATGAATCTGATGAGAGACCCGCGCAGACACAAGGAGTAGCAAAAATAACTCTACCTTGGACCCTGGTTGAAGGTACAGTCTGCCTTACATCTTCCACCAGTGACGAAAGGCCATGGTATCCAAAGAGGGAAGCAAGTTCCCTCCCCTAAACATCTCCCAGAGAACAGAGGGAGAAACAGAACTCAGAGGACCCTTCAGATGCTCCAGAACTGGTACCCAGCCATCACACAGAATGCCCAGCTACGCTCTGCAGGTAGCTTCTAGGGTAGGAAGTGCCAGAAAGTCTCTGAACCTACATCCAAGGATAATGCAGCTGCCTCCAACACACTTCACAGCTTTGGGCCATCTGCCTTAAACGACAACACTAGCCCATTGAAGAAGCTGAGAGACTTGCCTCAAAAAGCATCTGACACCGTCCACATTAAAGGACAGTTTATACAGCCAGTCAAGTTTCTCGGTCTGCAACCGACTGCAGCCCTGACCGTTGTCAAGACGCAGTCACTTAAAGACATCCGAGACATCTCAACCAGATCTTCAGAACCGCCGATCAGCACTGAGACAATTCCTGAGCTGCTGTGTAGGCAAGCCTGCAGCCATTCGTCCAGATTCACTCGCCGAACAGTCTTGCTGCCTGATACCAGCTGCTGACTCCCATCTCAAACTCTATCGCAGAAGCCTGCAAAGTGCCCTGAAGCCAACTCGACCCAGTCAAGCACCAAGAACACCTACAGCACAAGGTACATTGTGGTTCTGTCCCTCTGGTCCTTCCACAAAGGCCCCTAGAGACATTGTAAGACCCTTTTCTCCTTTTGTGCTGAATCCAAAAAACCTTAACGAACTGTTGTGGTTATTAACCGTACTGACTACCATCCTGACAGTCTCCAGAGTGCATCCCTTTTCCTTTTTTGAAACTGTCTGTCCTCTGCATTCTTTTGCAGGGTGGGTTGTATTTCATAATGTTGTTAGACTTTCTGTTGTGATTAATAAAGTATATATTTTTAATACAACCTTGACTGGACACTTCTTATAACATTGGGTAATAATTGTATTTTCGCTCTGTTGTACCTAGCCAACGATTCACGACCTTTCAAAGATAAGCCTGCTGTTTCGTCCACGTTACCAAACTTGGACAAGGAGGTTTATGACTTGCTTGTTATTCCAATCTGTTCGGATGCCTTCTAGCGTATTAGAGGTGTGGTGCTGATTGATGGTATAGAAACCAATATTCACCCCTGGACCACTCGTATCCTGGAAGCTGATTAGTCACAAATTGTAACGAGAAACTCATCCCAGTACCAAGATCAAAAGATTGTGGAGGAGCACAGATAACAAAGTAAGTGAACAGCTAGTGATAAGAGAGACATGTAAACAACCCTCTAAACCCTGATACTAGCTCTGGGCTCTGTCACTAGGCTTATTCGCTCACGTATGTTTGTGGCAAATATTTCCAAACCCTCCAATAAAAATTATTCATCAGCCGCCACTGATAAAGACAATACTGATGAACACATATGTTTTAAGTTTCAATGATTCTGAACAAAAGGTTAGAAGGGTTTCATATCCTCAAGGCAGTGCATCGTTTAGCATTTATTTGTCAGCTAATCTGATTCTGTCAGGGGTTAGTTAAAGCTTTCACTTGAAGACACGTTTCAAACACTGGTGGCATTTTATGCATCTGAGATAGATATACGAAGTTGAAGTCAGTAGGGCTAAACCTGCTACCAGAACTCTAGAGTGCACTGTGACGAATCGCAGGTATTCGTCCCTTCTCGCCCAGGGGAGTCTCCCCCTTTGAGGCTAGGAAGGTGAGCCCGCTCCACAAAACCTTCCCTAGGGGTCAATGAAAGTGGGACCTCACTGGAAGACACTCCTCTTATGGGGAAAAGGACTCCCATTCCTGTGAGGAACTCCCTGAAGGAGTATGGGACTATCTTCCATGGAGAATGCTATGGAGGCTTCATGTTTGCCTGGAGGCAATGCAGAAAGAAATCCGTCTGGAGAAAATAAGGAAAATATCCCTTTAATTCGAGATGTATATTTAACTGCAATGATTCAGAGCAGGAGGAGAGCCTGATAAGCAGAGGAAGTTCCCTGACCTCATCACTCCTTGTGGAGGTGGAGTCAAGGTAGATCACGGAAACCACAGTTTTTGAAGAAGCAGAGCAGCAGATTGCGAGACACCGGAATCCCAGTGTACAGGACCACAAGGAAAGTGTTACAAACTAGAATAGAAGGAGAAGGCACTTGGTAGTGGTGCAACCATGCATGCAGAGTGGTGGGCAGAACACTCGAAGAACAGTGCTGAGACTACCCAAACGGGCAGTCTGAAAGCTTTACAAGCATCAACATATATAGACAGTAGATGTCTGAAACCAAACCGAGAACGGGAGACTGAAGAATAGCGAAGAGAGCAGGCAGCAGTACCCGAGCGAGAGCCAAGCCCTGCAACCTTACCCCACATCACGAGAGGTACTATGGGAATCGGGAACTGCAGGAGGCCACTGGGGAATCATTATTTATGTGAAGCAACTCGTCCGAGTCCTAAGGTTGAAACCATAACCAGAAAGCTGAATGGTGGGAACTGTGAAAATCGAAGAGAACACAAGAGAACACATAAGGACCCCAGGATTGGTTCATTAAGGTAGGCATAGCGTACACCAATTACTGTGGCCCAATTTGCTTTAAAAGAGAGCTGATCCCCTCTTTTGGGAGATCATCTGAAGACTTCACAAGAAGTAGCAAGAAGAACTCAATCTTGGACCTTGGCTGAAGATACAGTCTGCCTTACATCTTCCACCAGTGAAGGAAGGCCATGGTATCCAAAGAGGGAAGCAAGTTCCCTCCCCTAAACATCTCCCAGGGAACAGAGGGAGAAACAGAACTCAGAGGACCCTTCAGCTGCTCCAGAACTGGTACCCTGCCAGCACACTGCATGCCCGGCTAGGTTCTGCAGGAAGCTTCTAAGGTAGGAAGTGTTGCTGCCTGCAACACACTCCTCAGCTTTGAGCCATCCGCCTTAAAGGACAACACTAGCCCATTGAAGAAGCTGGGAGACGTGCCTCGAAAAGCATCTGACACCGTCCACATTAAAGGACAGTTTATCGAGCCGGTCGGGTTCCTCGTTCTGCAACCAACTGCAACCCTGACCATTGTCAAGCCGCAGTCGTTTAAAGACATCTGAGACGTCTCAACCAGATCTTCAGAACCGCCGATCAGCACTGAGACAATTCCTGAGCTGCTGTGTAGGCCAGCTGCAGCCATTCGTCCAGATTCACTCGCCGAACAGTCTTGCTGCCTGATACCCGCTGCTGATTCCCATCTCTAACTCTGTCGCAGAAGCCTGCAAAGTGCCCTGAAGCCAACTCGACCCAGTCAAGCACCAAGAACACCTACAGCACAAGGTACATTGTGGTTCTGTCCCTCTGTCCTTCCACGAAGGCCCCTAGAGACATTGTAAAACCTGTTTCTCCTTTTGTGCTGAATCCAAAAAACCTGAACGAACTGTTGTGGTTATTAACCATACAGACTACCATCCGGACAGTATCCAGAGTGCATCCCTTTTCCTTTTTTGAAACTGTCTGTCCTCTGCATTCCTTTACAGGGTGGGTTGTATTTCATAATGTTGTTAGACTTTCTGTTGTGATTAATAAAGTATATATTTTTAATACAACCTTGACTGGACACTTCTTATAACATTGGGTATTAATTGTATTTTCGCTGTGTTGTAACTAACCAATGATTCACGTCCTTTCAAAGATAAGCCTGCTGTTCCGTCCACGTTACCAAACTTGGACAAGGAGGTTTATGACTTGTTTGTTATTCCAATCTGTTTGGTTCCCTTCTGGTGCATTAGAGGTGTAGGGCTGATTGATGGTATAGAAACCGATATTCATCCCTGCACCACTGGTACCCCGGAAGCTGATTAGTCACAAATTGTAAAGAGAAACTCGTCCCAGTACCAAGATCACAATATTGTGGAGTAACGCGGATAACAAGGGAAGTGAACAGCAAGTGATAAGAGAGACATTTAAACAACCCAGATGGGGAACTAAGAGAGACTTGGAACGGAAACCCTGAGAAGAAGGGCAAGCACTCTATATGTGCAACGTTGAAGCGTGGGAGAAGGAAACACCTAAAACATTTAATGAGAAATTAAAGATAAGGCTCACCGTTGAAGAGGACAGAAGAACCATAAGTCCCATGTACAACTGACAAAGAAAGCCTAAAAGGAAATAGAAGGAAAGATACTTTGCAAAAGCATAAACAGAATGTTTGTGAAGAACATATATGTGATATAAAGAAGAGAAGAAACGATCGTAACTACTACCAAGAGAGGACCATAGAAAGGGCAAGAACTAAAAGTTGTCTTGAATAAGTACAGGACTTCATAAGAAAGACTATCAGTATGGACTATACTAAGAAATATATAGTATATCAAGAAACTTGGATAAAGAGAAGACCAAGGGAAGAAGAGGCATTTGCTTGGCCAATTTGTCTTTAATTATATTTAGTGCGAAGGCCAGAGAGGGTTTTCTTGGATGGAGGACAGAGTTACTTTGGACTTCCTGACATATGACGAGCACCTTTAGTTTCTTTAGACAGGTAGGGCAGTCCCTTTAGTCATAGGGAGAGATAGGCCGTACTCTTTTAGTTTTATAAAAAGAATACGCAAATGTCCTCAAAGTGTCCAACGCTTTCTCATTCTCCTTCTAAATGGCCACTGTTAATCTCACTGCATGAGGGTGTGCGTTGTTCATTCCCCACCCTCTAAATCCTGACCTGCACTGTCTGCTTGCAAATGTTAGCTATGTTGTTTCCAGTCATGTTCTGTCTGGCTAACCATGAAGAGCTTAACTGTGTCAGTGCTCATAGTGGGTGGTTGGAAATAGGTGGCTTTGCCTTAGCAAGCAGGTAATACACATGTTTGAAATCTGGCAGGTTTGCCAGGCTCATACTGTTCTGCAGAGAAGGGCAAGGTTTGGTTTACATGGCAACACTGCCCGTTTGAAAATGAGAAGATAAGCTTTAGCAGGGACATCGTATTGGTAGAGAAGGGCCATCTTTGGTTTTCCAGGCCCGCAACACCTAGTTGAAAATGGACAGGCCTGTGCTGTCCACTCGAAAATGGGAAGGGTCGAAGTTACAGCACATTACGTCAGGTTGAAAATGGGCAGGTTTTTCTTAATGATGTTTAAACTATTTGAATGCACATGCTCAGGCCTTTGAGCCAGAGCAGTACTGCATGCTTTAAATTCTCTAGCTTATTTTACCAGAGCTCTAATTTCTGGGCGGGCCTGTATTTCCCCAGGCACGCACTGGTTGGTTGAACATGGACCTGTTCAGTATCCCAGGGCCTCTAATGTCTCATTGGACAGTGGACGGTCTGATTGTCAGATCTGGGTACAAGGCAATACGTGCTGTAACTAGATTTCCTTAGTAGGCCTGTACTCGATGCTTACATAGGCAGGTGTGTATAACTACATCCACACTGTCTAGTTAAGCAGGGGTAGTTTTTCTTCGCCAGGCCCGTATTGAACATTTACAGGCACCATTTTAATTATAATTATTATTATTTATTTTTTTTAAATATGACTAGCAGGCCAATAGTTTCCAAAATGCATTGCAGTGGCTAAATTGGAATTGTGCTTGTTGATTGCTGGGGTATTTCTCTACCTCACCCCCACCATTGATTGCGATACAAACTTGTAAACAAAGACACATGAAACGAAATTAATGAATGAATACACTTTTGTTCATAGCTGCTGCTAGATGTCTGTGGAAAACAGAGCATCCATTTTTAGCTTGGCTAATTATACAAAAAGTTTAAAGTGATAACAAGCCTTTTTAAAAAAAACAGGATTTAGATAAGGAATAATTAATGGTATCATTATGTACAAAAATCGGAAATCGACTGCCCTGTATTATAGATCATCAAAGCACCTTCTTTGCCCCAGAGGATGGTGCTCTGTGTTACGGCGCAGCCGTTTTGTCGCTGGCTGTTTGGGCGCGGCGCATTCGGCGCAGATCCCAGTTAGGCTTGCCCTGTTGGCCGCGGCTGCTAGAGTAACACAGCTATTCAGGGCCCGATTCATGGACATGTGCCCGGTTCAAAGTGAATTTGCACTGCTGAAAAGTGACTTTGCACTAGCCACACAATCCCTGATTCATGGAACCAGGCAAAGTGTATTTTATAGTCCGGTCAAAGTCAGCGCATAGTAATTTTTGCAGTACAAAATGACTTTGCCCGGACTTTGGACAGCAAAAATACCCTTTGCACTGTTCATTGAATCGGTTTTGTGGCAGTGCAAATTCACTTTGAACCGGGCAAATATTCCATGAATCGGGCCACAAGTGTGTCACTTTTTCCCTCATTATTTATTTTGCTGGAGTGTAAAAAGTGAGCGGCACGTAGGCGGGATCCGCTTTTGCTGATCGTACGAGAATGGCACAACCTGACATTGCAGTGGCACTGGACATCGATAGTACGGCTGCACCCAATTTTCAATTTGCTCTTTGTTCTAAAAAGAGCTGCTTCCTGACGCACTAGTTCAGGCCCCTCTCTTGCCATTGCTGTAGCATACTGAGATTAAGGGTGACGGCACATGTAGCATCCTGAACATCATATACATATTTCCATATATTGCACTTATGTTATACATACATATTTACTATGGGCCTGATTAATGAAATTATTAGTACAGTGCATGAATCAGGGTGTTTGTCATCAGTGCAAATTCACTTTGCAGCAGTGCAAAGTCCCTTTGCACTGCACTAAAAAGTCCATGAATCAGGCCCTGTATCCTTTAAAAGACTTACAGGGTAATTCATAGAATTTCGCTGAAAAGTGTCACAAGCGGCTGGCGCAGAGTGTCCGCGTGCGATTGACTGCGCCAGGCACGTGCGCTAAAACCGATTTCCGCGCACAGCGTATTCATGGATTTCATGCTCCCAAACCAGCCGTGGCGCAGAGTATCGCAGCGACCCTGCAGCAGCGCCAGTAACGCCCCCAAGAACGCCCTCGCGCAAGGAAAAGCCATCAAAATCGCTAAATCATCGCAAAGGGCTGCGCTAACCCTGGACCAGTTTACAGGGCTGCCAAACAAGGAACGCAAAGCGGGTAACGTGCATATCAGGGGTACACGTGAAGTCATACACGCGATTAGCCAGGGTACGTGTATTACAGGGGTACGCGGGAAGTTTAACACGCGATTGGCCAGGGTACGTGTATTACAGGGGTACGCGGGAAGTTTAACACGCGATTAGCCAGGGTAAGTGTATTACAGGGGTACGCAGGAAGTTTAACACGCGATTGGCCAGGGTACGTGTATTACAGGGGTACGCGGGAAGTTTAACACGCGATTGGCCAGGGTACGTGTATTACAGGGGTACGCGGGAAGTTTAACACGCGATTGGCCAGGGTACGTGTATTACAGGGGTACGCGGGAAGTTATACACGCGATTAGCCAGGGTACGTGTATTACAGGGGTACGCGGGAAGTGTAACACGCGATTGCCCAGGGTACGTGTATTACAGGGGTACGCGGGAAGTTTAACACGCGATTAGGCAGGGTACGTGTATTACAGGGGTACGCGGGAAGTTTAACACGCGATTAGCCAGGGTAAGTGTATTACAGGGGTACGCGGGAAGTTTAACACGCGATTGGCCAGGGTACGTGTATTACAGGGGTACGCGGGAAGTTTAACACGCGATTGGCCAGGGTACGTGTATTACAGGGGTACGCGTGAAGTCATACACGCGATTAGCCAGGGTACGTGTATTACAGGGGTACGCGGGAAGTTTAACACGCGATTGGCCAGGGTACGTGTATTACAGGGGTACGCGGGAAGTTTAACACGCGATTGGCCAGGGTACGTGTATTACAGGGGTACGCGGGAAGTTATACACGCGATTAGCCAGGGTACGTGTATTACAGGGGTACGCGGGAAGTGTAACACGCGATTGCCCAGGGTACGTGTATTACAGGGGTACGCGGGAAGTTTAACACGCGATTAGGCAGGGTACGTGTATTACAGGGGTACGCGGGAAGTTTAACACGCGATTAGCCAGGGTAAGTGTATTACAGGGGTACGCGGGAAGTTTAACACGCGATTAGCCAGGGTACGTGTATTACAGGGGTACGCGGGAAGTTTAACACGCGATTGGCCAGGGTACGTGTATTACAGGGGTGCGTGGGAATCATCACACGCGATTAGGCTGGGTGGGTCCTCACAGGTGTTCCCTGTACACCCTCCACGGCCCCTGCAGGCAGCCTACAAAACAGGGGACTACCCTGCACATCTGCTCATGTCCCCCTGCACCCCCACCCCCCAGCAGTGCAGGGGCAGCCTCCACCAGGCCCCCACTCATGTCTCCCACCACCCCCACCCTCCCGCCACCAGGGGCAGCCTCCACCAGGCCCCCACCCATGTCTCCCACCACCCCCACCCCCCCGCCACCAGGGGCACTCTCCACCAAGCCCCCACCCATGTCTCCCACCACCCCCACCAGTGCAGGGGCACCCTCCACCAGGCCCCCACCCATGTCTCCCAACACCCCCACCCACCAGCACTGTGGGACACGTGGCCAGCAGGCAGTCAGGCAGCAGCAGATGGCAGGTGGGAGCGTGCTCAGGGCTCTGGGGGGCAGTAATTTGGCCTCCTGGCCAGGAGCGTGGTCTCTCGTGTGTGAACGCGTGGACAGCCTGATAGGTAGTGAAATCCCACACGTCAGCAAAGGCCCTTAGCGCGTAAACCCGTCAACAGCATATGCGCGCCTATAGTCACCTGCACGTGCAGGGAATTGTTGCGTGACACGTCCCAGTGTCAAAGCGTGTGATTGGTGAAAATGGATGTACACGTAGAAGTGACAAAGCGTGTGATTGGTGAAAATGGATGTACACGTAGAAGTGACAAAGCGTGTGATTGGTGAAAATGGATCTACACGCAGAAGTGACAAAGCGTGTGAATGGTGAAAATGGATCTACACGCAGAAGTGACAAAGCGTGTGATTGGTGAACGTACACGCCGCGTAAGTGACGCTGTACGTGTGGGCCTGTATATAAGGTACATGTAGAACACCATTTCCTTGTACGTGCTTTTCGTGGAGAGCGAGTGGGTGAATTCTGTACTTCTTGTCGGTTCACACGCGATTTACTTCACGGCGTTTCCAGTTCGTATTCCCTGTTACCTCTGACAGCTTTTTCTCTTTTTTCTCTTTTACTGGTTTACCTGGGCCTGTTCCCTCAAACAGTGTCCCCTTCTACTGTTGTAGCCAGCCAAACACGCTCATTCTTCACGCTCTTTTACCTGGCAGACGGTGAGTCACGCACGTATCCAACTTCTGTGCTTGCCCCGTGTGTAGCCTACCCCTTCAGAGGTCATTCTAGGCTGCGTGTGACACGCATACGTTCATTCTTGTGTTACTGGGTGCCACAGCGTAGTGCAGGTTTTTCTTTCTGCACACGTGGTCTAGGAGGGGTTGCGTGCACGTCATCTCCCTTTTTTGGGCCTCCTGTGCGTTGCGTGACCCGTCATCTTTCCCCAGGGGTTACAATCAGCCGTGCTAGAGCACTAGGGTACAATTACCATCTGGTACCCAACCCCTTTGACCCCCAATTGCCCAGGACAATTGTCTACAGCCACTCCCATACGCACATTAATATCAGTGCCATGGCTGGGAGGCGAGGATTCCGTAAGGGTGGCAAAGGTGGAAGAGCCACAAGTGGTGGCCGTGGTGGATCCGGTAGGGGACGTGGTCATAACTTGCAGGGTGAGCCTGTCCCCCCATGTGTGGAGGACCAGTCAAGGGCACCCATCATCCCCCCCCTCCCCTCCCCCTCCCCCCCTCCCGTTGAGGCTGAAGTGGCTGACACCATCCATGCTCAGCCCTTGTTGGACCAGCCCATTGTGGCACCAGACCTGGCTGACTCCATGGCTGACTTCCAGGTCAGCAGGGCTACGACACGTGCGCTGGTGCACGTTGATGCCATCATGCCACGTGGATCTGGGGCAGCAAGGTCATCTTCTGCATCAAGGAGGCAGGGCGGAGTGGCTGCAGGGGCAGCTGCGGCTCCATCCACCCCAGCCCTCACACACCCAGCCAGGACAGTGTCGGTCCTAGTCCATGCTGCTGACATTCCCCCTGACACCATCACACTAGAGCCAATGCCTGCACCAACTCCCATGCTGAGTGTGCAATCCCACACTCCTGATACAGAGTCCACCAGGGCTCCTGCCCCTAGTGTCCAGAGCGGCGCAGGACACTCAGGATCACCACCACCTTCCAAGCGGAAGAGGAAGAGTGCTCGTCCGGCACAGGCTGATGCCCCAGACACGGCTACACAGTCCGGCCCGTCCAGGAAGCCCAGCTTCACGGATGACGAACTGAATGCACTTGTCGAGTATGTGTCCGGACATGACAACGAGATGGTCATTGTTGCAGGATCCAAGACCACACCTGCACAACGCCAGGCACACTGGCAGACCGTTGCGGACATCGTAAGTGCCCTTGGAATCGTGAGGCGCACAGCCAATGATTGCTATAAGCGCTGGAATGACCTAAAGCGCAGGGCAAAGAGTAAGCTGGCATCAAGTCATGCCGCAACTCTAGTGACTGGAGGTGGGTCTCCAGTAGTAGACATGGAACCCACTCCACATGAGTCAGTCGCTGGGACCTACGTCACGGAGGAACAGATCCAAGGCGTGGGAGATCTGGCTGATTACGAGGCATTGTCCGGTGAGTGCACATGCATGTGTGTGTCATACATGTGCATGGTGTGTGTGTGAGGGCTTCTGTTTGGGTGCCAGGTGAGAGTGTGTGCGCCTCAGTCGTATGGGTCAGCCATGTGCTTCATGCAATACTTCCTGCGCAGCTACATTTGGCCATAGCAGTATCCCTTCTGCCAACAGTAGACATCTAGCACAACTGCACGCCAGTTGCCCTTGAAGTGTCACCTTGACACAACATATTTGCTTATTTTTAACTGTTCATTCAGTCAGTTTGTTTGCATTCCACCACTTTCACTAGGCATGTCGCTGTCCACTAGTCACATGTCTGACATGGGTATGGTAAAGTGGAGTGACTTTGTTACCTGGATATCATTTGTACACACATGTCCCTGTGCTATTTGACCATTTCAGACTGGCAGCTCCAGGTGAAAAATCTGACCTGTTAGAATCAGAAAAGCTATTACATGCGGGAACTGGACTGAATGAATAGGTGCTGCCCTCCTCTCCATCTTCACTCAATAGCAATGGTACATGCCATCTGTGTGATGGCATGTGTGTTTCACCTGCCAATCACAGGCCAATGTGTGATGCCACTGCTAGGCAGCATGCAGAAAATGTGTTCATCTTCCATCTTGGTGTCATCAGTGTGTGCCATTTGCCTGCACTTCATACGCAGTGAGGGTGCATGCATGGGAGGGTTTTAGTCATGTGGGACATGTGTCAATCAAGTACTGGTTCTCTTGCTTCTCAGCCCTCAATGTGTGCCATGGTGCTAATGCCTGTTTCCATTACTTTGTTTTCATGTCTTTGCAGGGGAAGACGCACCTGATACTGCTGGGGTTGTGGAGATGGTGCAGACCCAGGAGGTGTCCCAGGGCCGACCAACCACCAGTGAGGGACGTGGTGTGGTGGTGGGGGAGAACCCACAAGTGCTGCAGGTCGTGCTCTCAAGGGGTGTCTCTGGCTGCACCTCCCCCGAGCTGTACTCAGGTGTTGATTCGGATGAGACCTACGTGCCGTCGCTGGTGAGTGTTCCAGGGAGGGATTCTGTTCTGTCTCACCCACCTGCACCAGGGTCAGTACCCTCCATGGGGATGTCAGTGTTGGCAGCTACGCCTTCGGTGGTTATGGATGCAGGGTCACACTCCGCGACATCTGATCCTGTTCCTGGGCCAGCAGATCAGAGGGGGAATGCAGTCCTGCAGCCTCAGGCAGTGCCGGCACAGCAAGGCGCAGTTCGCCTTGCCCCAGACAGGTGTGGTGCCCGCCGACGTGGTGGCCGTACGCCACCCGGCAATACCGCATGGGAGCAATCCATTTACGGTATGGCTACCCAACAGGCTGCATCATCCGAGATGATGGCTCAGGCCATGGATAGGGTGGCCACTTCCATTGTCCCCCCAGAAAGGCTGATGGAGCGACTAGAGCAGGCAACCGACTCCATCTGCCAGTCACACAGGGAGGACATGTTGGGGTCCAACAGGGACAGGCGGGCGGCACTGGCGACTCTGCAGGAGGCCATCTCCATTGAGTCCCAGGGCCACAGGGAAGCCCTGAGGCAGGAGCTCCTACACCTCAGGACGACTCTTGTTGAGCTTGAGGCTTCAACACACCAAAGGACAGAACAGCAGCTGGAGCGTCTCACCCGTACGCTCTCAGCTGAGATGCAGGCAACGAGGGCGGAGGTCCGGGCATCCCGTGAGTTGTTGCATGGGGACCTCCGCACACTCATCCTCCAGAACCAGACCTACCACACCCGCATGCTTGCAGCCATGGAGGAGCAGACTAGGGCCTTGCGTGGGCTGCCTCCCATAGTGCAACCACCTCCGGATGCAGCTGCACAGGGTGATAATAGCGACAGCAGTGACACTCCCACAATAGGGTAGCCGTGTGGGCCATGAGCCCATGGAGGTGTTTTATCTTCCCAGGATCCACGCAGGTGGGTTCTGGTGTGCATCCTGTCCTCGGACCTCCTGGGTGGCCTCCCCAACCCCCCCGGGCCCATCAATGGCCATTTTTGATTGTTTCTTATTTTTATTTTTATTTTGATTTCTTTTATTCCCAATTGTTTTGGGACGATCTGTTGGCTCCGATCTGTTGGCTCCGATCTGTTGGCTCCGATCTGTTGGCTCCGATCTGTTGGCTCCGATCTGTTGGCTCCGATCTGTTGGCTTCCGTGGTTCCTGTGGGCATACGCTGCATTGTGGCTGGGCACATGCAGGCTTGTAATGTATTTGGTTCAGATGCTTGGGTTTGAGTCACACACACCCCTCCTGCTTCCCGTTTCCATGGGCTTGCAAAGGGTGTGCCCAAGTGACAGTGAATTACACAGTGACGTTGGACTCCCATGAGCTGTGTGGCCAGTCTGTAGTCAATACTGTGTATACATTCATAGTGCATATTGCTGTTGTGTTGTACACTGCATGTTGCATTGATGTGTAACTCTTCTTCTGTGTCTACCTCCCAATTTGCAGGTCCCTTCCTCAAGTCCACACAAGGACCTCTAGTCTGGCGATGGGGACCATGTTGGCAGCAGTGCACCTACAACTCTACATGGCGCCAACACTGCACAGTTGGTAGTGGTGGGAGTGCAGGCATTTCCAGGTGGTGAGACTACTAATATGTAACATTTTTGATGTCATGTTAATGGTACTACGTGCTCAAGTATGTTGTTGGTCCGGCATTGCTGTGAGCATTTCAGGTGTTGCAGGTTTCTAATAGTGCCGCTGTACATAGTGAGAGTGATGTCATGTTGTGGGGATTACTTTGTTTACCTGCAATTAGCATGACATGGCACGGTGTGTCGTGTGGCAGTGCTGGGGTTGGGTTGGCTGACATGGCACTGTCCTCTTGTTGCATTTTGCAAGTGGGTATTCATATTAGCTGCTTCAATGTGTAACTTCACAAAACTGCATTGGTGGTGTCTGTGTGGGTAGGGATGCACACATTGTGACACTTCCAGGTGAACAATCTCAGGCTGACATGGAATTCCCGGTTCATTCTCCACACATTCAGGATCAGTGTCAGGTTGAGTCATTATTGATTGTCAGATGGAATGTGCCAGGGCAGTGTGCACTCCACAGGGGTGTGATTTCTATGTGAAGTAATTAGCCACTAGCTGTGTACGGGCTGCCTCCCCCCGTGCCCTTTCCCCTCCCATGCGCAGCGGCTGTGCATGTGGTTGGGGATGTGGGGCCACCACCATGTCCACGGCCAGGCCCCGGCGTGTTGCAACGTTGTGCAGGACACATGCTGCCACTATGATCCTGCACACTACTGGGGGAGCGTATAACAGCTGCCCGCCAGAACGGTCAAGGGAGCGAAAGCGTGACTTCAGCACTCCGAATGTGCGCTCCACTATGCCCCTGGTTGTAATGTGGGCTGTGTTAAATCTTACCTGGGGTGGCGTGGTGGGGTTCCGAATTGGCGTCATCATGTGGGGGCTGAGAGGGTAGGCACTGTCCCCTGTGGAGGTGGGGATTGGTATCATTGGTGAGGTTGTGACCTTGCTCAGTATCCAACATGCATGCATGTGCAGTGGCATACATACTCACCAAGCAGCCATGTATCGCCATGCCGCCCAGCTTCTAGGTCCCGGCTTAGGGTGGACATTCGGTAAATGAAGCTGTCGTGGGTGGAGCCGGGATAGTTGGCATATACTGAGGTGATGATTCCCTTGGCATTACATGCTACCTGCACGTTGATGGAATGCCAGTGCTTGCGGTTCCTATAGATGTGCTCAGATGCCCTGGGGGGACGTAGAGCCACATGGGTGCAGTCGATGGCACCTAGCACTTTGGGGAATCGTGCCACTGCGTAAAAATCCAGGGCGGCAGCATGCCTTTCTGCAGGTGTTCTGGGCAGGTATATGTGCCTGCGGACTGATGGCCGTGCAGTCATGATGTTCAAGACCTGGTGTAGGCAGCGTGACTGGGTGGCCTGTGACACCCCACCCACTATGGCACTTGTCCGCTGAAATGATCCAGTGGCTAAGAAGTGCAGTACATTGAGGACCTTCTCCAGGGGGCTGAGTGCTTGGGAGCACAGGGTGGGTGATGTGAGGTCATCCTCCCACTCACTCACCAGGTCCAGTATGATGTGTGGTGGAAACCTGTACCTCCCATACACCTGGTCATCAGGCATCCCGAAAAGGCTGGTTCTGGGTGTGAATATTCTGGCCCTGACTATCCTCCTCCTCCTCCTTTGGTAGCCCACTGCCACTGCTGCTAGGAACGGTATGTTCATCCTGGCGTCTGAGCTTGTTATTGTTAAAGTCCGCAATTTATGCTTAGCGCGTGTTCTAGGCGAGCGTGTGACCCGCGCAGCCCTGGAATCCTGTTCCCAGTCCAATAGCGTGTGGAAATTCACACGCACCACGGGATACAGCGTGTGACCCGCGCAGCCCTGGAATCCTGTTCCCAGTCCAATAGCGTGTGGAAATTCACACGCACCACGGGATACAGCGTGTGACCCGCGCAGCCCTGGAATCCTGTTCCCAGTCCAATAGCGTGTGGAAATTCACACGCACCACGGGATACAGCGTGTGACCCGCGCAGCCCTGGAATCCTGTTCCCAGTCCAATAGCGTGTGGAAATTCACACGCACCACGGGATACAGGTTCGCTGACGTACTTGCGTGTGTAAGTGGCCGCGCACCCATTAAATACACGTACATAGGCCAATCGCGTGTACGCGCACTTTTGTCCAATTACACGCGATGACACTCTGACGTGCAGTATCTCCACGTGTGCCCCGTCATCACGTCCTGAGTGGGGAACACCCGTGCGGGTCACGTCACAGACGCGCTTACGCGCTGAGGGACTCTGGTCCAATAGAATCGCGTATGCGTGCTGACGCGCTTACGCGCTAAGGGCCTTTCCTCGGATTTCACGCTGACGTGCAGGATTTTCACGTGCCAAATCACTCCGTATCAAGCTGGCCACGCGAAAACACACGGAAGCCCACGCTCCTGCCCAGAAGGCCGAGTTACTGCCCCCCAGTGCCCCGAGCAGCCTCCCACGTGCCATCTGCTGCTGCCTGCCTGCCTGCCTGCCTGCTGCCACCGTGCCCTGCCATTTGGTGCCTGCACATCAGCCATCTGCAGGGGTCCAGTTGCTGTGTCCACCCCTGCTGGAACTGAAGACTCCCGACTGGTATTACATCGCTCCACAGCCCAGCCCCAGGACCCAGTTGCCCACCCACACCTGCCTCTGGGGTTGCCATGTCGGGCACTTCCACATCTGGCACCAGTGGCAACCCCAGGCCAGAGGGGCAGAGGGGCACCAGCTTCACTGTCACCGAAGTTGGTGTCCTGGTGGAGCATGTCCTGGGGCAGTATGATGCCCTCTTTGGATCGTCCCGCGCCAGCAAGGAAGGACGGCAGAGGATCTGGGCCGACTGTGTGGTTGCCATCAACGCGGAGGGGGTGGCAACCCGCGACGTCCTGAAGATCAAGAAGCGCTGGGAGGACTTGAGGTCCAGGACCCTTGTGAAGGCCCGGCGCCTCGTGGAGGGGGGCCGGGGCCGCATGAGTACCATCCAGATGAGGGTCCTGGAACGCGTACGCCCAGCGCTCCACGCCCAGATCCTTGAGAGGGAGGCCCGTCTGGAGTTGAGCGGTAAGTGTCCATGCATTACTGTGTGAGACAGGGCATGTTGCGGTGTGCTGGTTCTATGATACTTGCCTGTATGTGTGCCATAGCCCATGTATGCATGTATGTGTGCAGGGACATCATGGTAATGCATGTGCGACCAGTGATGTGTGATGCACATGGTTGTTGCATGTGTTGAAATGCCGCATGGGGAGCCCTAATCAGATTATGAACATGAGAGCATGCCAGTCTCTGTACCTGAACATGGGTGGGGGTGAGGGATGGGTGCTGATGCCAGGTACATATATGGTAGCCATGTCTGTGTGCCTGACCTGCGTGTCTGTGACTTGTGCATGCCATGGATGCATGACACATGTGTGTGACAATGCAGAGATTCAGTAAAGCAGCAAAATTACCCTTGTATCCGCTGTGTTTGGTGTGTTTGGGGCCAGATGGATGTGACTGAGGTGAAGTGTGTGCATGTGATGGGCATGAGGCATGATGCATGTGAGTTACATATCATTGAATGTTTCAAGAGTCCATTGGACATGCATGGAAATGTCCATGGCATGCACCATGCCTGTTACTGTGTGTGTTTTGCCTGGACTGACCCATGTGTTGTGGAGGGACATGATGGAAGTGTACTTTGACAGTGGTGCTCATCTGCTATTGCTTCCTGTCTAGGGGACCATTGTACAGTGCCCTGATGCTTGTGTTCTTTGTCTCCCTCTACGCAGCGGCTAGTGAAGAAGAGGGCGGAGACCGCGCTGTGGAGCAAGGCGGCGGGGATGCCCCACGGCTGCAGCGGAAGGGGTGGGTGAGCCCCCACAGGGGCCTGCTACGGTGGGAGACGGTGAGGAGCCATCCAGGTTGGTGGTTTGCACAGAGGAGGAGGAGGCCGCCACTGGGGCACACATGGGGCCTGGTGGGGGCATCCCTGCTGGTGCAAGTGGTGCAGTCCAGGGCCAGGGGCAGGAGGCAGCACAGGTCACCGTGGAGGGGCCTGTGCATGTCGCTGTCCCTGACCCTGTGAGTGCACAACCATGCACCAGCAGGGATGCCCCGTCCCAGGCCTGTCCGCAGGTAGAGGGGATGTCCATGTCACCTGACTCCCCTCCACCTGCGGACGTGGGAACCCCTGGCCGTGCGGAGAAGGTCCTGATTGGGGTCGCGTTGCGCACGGCTGTGATTCGTGATGCCGTGCGTGCTTCCCGGGAGGAGCACGCACGTCATCACGAAGTGCACCGTGCCGACGTGGCCCAATTGGGATCGGCCATGTTCGGGGGTTTCCTGCATATGTTGGCTAATGTGGCGGCCCTCTCCTCCTCTGTGCAGGCTATCCACCAGTCGTTCTCCTTGCCGTCTTCCAGCCCAGATGCCACCAGGGCCCCCTGTGGACCTGCCCCGACCAATGCAGCCAGCTCGGTGGGGATCCCATCCCTGCCACAGTCGGGAGTCAGAGATCCAGCAGGGGTGGACACCAGAGCAACTGGACCCCAGCAGATGGAGGATGTGACGGCATCATCGGGCAGGGCACGTGCACGACGGCGTCGGTGGTTTCCATCAGCCTGGATGCCGTCGTGCTGGCACAGGCAGTTGCGTCGGAGGCAGCAGCAGGCTCAACGTGGGAGGCATCATGGCTCGGGGCCATCAACATCAGGGGTGCAGGCATCGGCCGGAGGGCAGGAGAACCCTGGAATGGGAGTGGCTTCCGTGTGGGAGAGGTTGTGCCAGCGGATAGGTGCGGAGCGGCAGCGGGCAGAGGAGGAACGGCTCACGATGGTCAGGGCGGAGGACTCCATGCGGAGGGCGCTGAGGCGGGCTGAGTGCCTCGAGGGTCTTCGCAGGGAGTTTGAGCTTGACACTGCGTTATCCCTGCGGGACCTCGGGGCCAGGGAACATGCCCGCCTCCAAGCCATTGACCAGGAGTTCGAGGATGCCCTGGCCCATGACAACAACCAGTGAGCCGTCCGAATAGCCCGCTGCCTTTGTATATAGTTGTATAGTTAGGGTTAGGTTTCCTTTGTTTTTTAGAATTTTTTTTTGGTTGCGATTGGACAATGCACCAATTTTTTGTATATAGTTCCCTTTTTAGTTAGTAGTCAGTTAGGTTTAATTTGGTAGGGCTCATGGACCCAGGATGATCTTCTTGATTGGCTTATTTTAATTTTTCATAATTTATTCTTGGACATTCATCTTGTTTTGTTTGATTTGCTTTGTGTTTTTTCTTATTTGCTGTTCAATACATATTATTTTTTTAATCTTCAATGTGTCGTATCATCTCATTGCTTTCAGGCATGTCATGTTGGGTGTTTTGTCATTCACTTGCAGCCATTGTGTGTGACAGACATGTGTTAAATTGCATTATTTACATTGGGGGTGTAACATGTAATTGCCTTTGATATGTGGGTGGGTGTGATAGTTGGTTGGGCCTTTTGGCAGGGGAGGATGGGCATTACGGACATGATTGGGGAATGTTGGGACCCAGGTGCAGGGGGGCATGGATTGGACATGGGTGGGGGCCTGCTGGCAGGTGCCCCACAGTGCTGGGGGGTGGGGGTGGTGGGAGACATGAGTTGGACATGGGTGGGGGCCTGCTGGCAGGTGCCCCACAGTGCTGGGGGGTGGGGGTGGTGGGAGACATGAGTGGGGCACTGGTGGAGGGTGACCCTGCACTGCTGGGGTGTGGGGGTGGTGGGTGACATGAGTGGGGGCCTGGTGGAGGGTGACCCTGGTGGCTGGGGCGTGGGGGTGGTGGTAGACATGAGTGGGGGCCTGGTGGAGGGTGACCCTGCACTGCTGGGGTGTGGGGGTGGTGGGAGACATGAGTGGGGCCCTGGTGGAGGGTGACCCTGCACTGCTGGGGTGTGGGGGTGGTGGGTGACATGAGTGGGGGCCTGGTGGAGGGTGCCCCTGGTGGCTGGGGTTTGGGGGTGGTGGGAGACATGAGTTGGACATGGGTGGGGGCCTGCTGGCAGGTGCCCCACAGTGCTGGGGGGTGGGGGTGGTGGGAGACATGAGTTGGACATGGGTGGGGGCCTGCTGGCAGGTGCCCCACAGTGCTGGGGGGTGGGGGTGGTGGGAGACATGAGTGGGGCCCTGGTGGAGGGTGCCCCTGGTGGCTGGGGTTTGGGGGTGGTGGGAGACATGAGTTGGACATGGGTGGGGGCCTGCTGGCAGGTGCCCCACAGTGCTGGGGGGTGGGGGTGGTGGGGGACATGAGTTGGACATGGGTGGGGGACTGCTGGCATGTGCCCCACAGTGCTGGGGGGTGGGGGTGCAAGGGGACATGTGTTGGTGTTCATTAGCTCAAGGAGACATGTGCCTTTGCTGGGGGGCATGCCCATGTTGGGTGGGCTGCCTGCGGGACATGACCAGGGATGCAGGGTAGTCCCCTGTGGTGTGGGCTGCCTGCAGGGGCCGTGGAGGGTGTACAGGGTACACCTGGGAGGAGCCACACTGTCAAATCACATGTGGAACTTCCCGCGAACCCCTGAAATACACGCGCCCAGGCTATTCGCGTGTGGAACTTCCCGCGCACCCCTGAAATACACGCGCCCAGGCTATTCGCGTGTGGAACTTCCCGCGCACCCCTGAAATACACGCGCCCAGGCTATTCGCGTGTGGAACTTCCCGCGCACCCCTGAAATACATGCGCCCAGGCTATTCGCGTGTGGAACTTCCCGCGAACCCCTGAAATACACGCGCCCAGGCTATTCGCGTGTGGAACTTCCCGCGCACCCCTGAAATACACGCGCCCAGGCTATTCGCGTGTGGAACTTCCCGCGAACCCCTGAAATACACGCGCCCAGGCTATTCGCGTGTGGAACTTCCCGCGCACCCCTCAAATTCACGCGCCCAGGCTATTCGCGTGTGGAACTTCCCGCGAACCCCTGAAATACACGCGCCCAGGCTATTCGCGTGTGGAACTTCCCGCGCACCCCTGAAATACACGCGCCCAGGCTATTCGCGTGTGGAACTTCCCGCGCACCCCTGAAATACACGCGCCCAGGCTATTCGCGTGTGGAACTTCCCGCGAACCCCTGAAATACACGCGCCCAGGCTATTCACGTGTGGAACTTCCCGCGCACCCCTCAAATTCACGCGCCCAGGCTATTCGCGTGTGGAACTTCCCGCGAACCCCTGAAATACACGCGCCCAGGCTATTCGCGTGTGGAACTTCCCGCGCACCCCTGAAATACACGCGCCCAGGCTATTCGCGTGTGGAACTTCCCGCGCACCCCTCAAATTCACGCGCCCAGGCTATTCGCGTGTGGAACTTCCCGCGAACCCCTGTAAGACACGTAGCCCGCTCCCCCAGGCCCGATCGCGTGAGGAACTTCCCGCGCACCCCTCAAATTCACGCGCCCAGGCTATTCGCGTGTGGAACTTCACGCGAACCCCTGAAATACACGTAGCCCGCTCCCCCAGGCCCGATCGCGTGAGGAACTTCACGCGAACCCCTGTAATACACGTAGCCCGCTCCCCCAGGCCCGATCGCGTGAGGAACTTCACGCGAACCCCTCAAATTCACGCGCCCAGGCTATTCGCGTGTGGAACTTCACGCGAACCCCTGAAATACACGTAGCCCGCTCCCCCAGGCCCGATCGCGTGAGGAACTTCACGCGAACCCCTGTAATACACGTAGCCCGCTCCCCCAGGCCCGATCGCGTGAGGAACTTCACGCGAACCCCTGAAATACACGTAGCCCGCTCCCCCAGGCCCGATCGCGTGAGGAACTTCACGCGAACCCCTGTAATACACGTAGCCCGCTCCCCCAGGCCCGATCGCGTGAATAACTTCACGCGAACCCCTGAAATACACGTAGCCCGCTCCCCCAGGCCCGATCGCGTGAGGAACTTCACGCGAACCCCTGTAATACACGTAGCCCGCTCCCCCAGGCCCGATCGCGTGAGGAACTTCACGCGAACCCCTGTAATACACGTAGCCCGCTCCCCCAGGCCCGATCGCGTGAGGAACTTCACGCGAACCCCTGTAATACACGTAGCCCGCTCCCCCAGGCCCGATCGCGTGAATTACTTCACGCGAACCCCTGTGATGCACGTACCCTGCAAATCGCGTGTGACACTTCCCGCGCACCCCGGTATACATGCACACGTATTTTTTGTCAGCGGGTGTCCGTGTTTGTGGGTACCCCTTTGCACGTCATTTTTCCTGGAGGGCCACAGTATGGGACATTCATCATGGCAGTATATAGGTGCTATTTGTTGGCGCACCTTTTGGCGCACATTTCTTACAGCCGCAGAGACGCTACCGCCTCCTTTCTTGTGGCGGTCGTGTTTGTGCCTGTGCGCTGGTTTGAGCGTGCGCTTTTTTCCCCTATTCTATTCCATGAATACGTGTTGTAGGCGAGCGTGTGGGCGTTCCGCGCACTTGTGCCCTGTACTTCCCCCGTGACGCCCACGTTTTGGCAAGTTGTTCCCCATTCCGAGTGTTACGCCCGTGTTCCGCCTACTTTTATTGCGTGCGCCGCGCTATGTGCGAATTTCGCTGTGGCCTGTGCGATTTTCGCTGTGACCTGGCGCACGCTGTTAGATGGCCTGTGCGCCAACGTGCGCCAACGTGCGCCGCGCACTTTTTTTTCGCACATCCGCTGGTTTTCTCGCGCACGGCCTTCCATGAATCGACGTGCGCTGCTTTTCGTGCGATTTTCGCACTTGCACTGCGATTTTCGCTATTCCACTGCGATTCGCACGTTTTTGCCCACTTGCGCCGCGCTAATTATTCCATGAATCGGCCTCTATGTCTATTGCGGGCTACGTATAGTATACATGTATTTCAGGTGTTATATGTTAAACACAACACAAATGTGTTATGCATACAAGACATGGAATGCTCGTTATTCAAGTAGGCATGTCAGTGTTTCCCAGTGACATGCGAAGCGATTGAATAATGGTGTACTGTGACTCAAAACAGTTGCAGAACACTGTTAGGCCCCATGTTTCCCAGAATGCGCCAAGGGATGTAGCAGCGCCATCAACATTTTCTGTTACAAGCACCTCAGAGCTCAGACAAAGCGTTCTGTCAGCCCCGCCTCCTTCCCCAACCAGTCTCGCACCAGGGACTGACGCAATTCTTCAGTTAACACCTGAAGGCAGTATATCGAAGCTTTTTTTGAGTTGGGAAGGTAACTTACTCAAATGCGCCAACTTCGTAGAATACAAAGCTTGGTTGGTGAGTCAAACATGCTTACTGCAAAATTGTCTTTTTGTTGAAAATATAGTAACACAAACTTAATTCCAAGTAGTTGGTGAAAATTGGCTTTTATTTCACTTGGTGTTATCCATCACACCATTAATATCATTCTTTTTCATACAAATGAAATTTGTTTTTGGTGTTTAACTTCACACTTTATAACTTCAAAACTTCAAAAATAAATATTCCTTCATTAAACAAATCATTGCTTGCGACACGTGTTTCCCCACTGATTAATTCAATGGTTCATCAGGAGAGGAAGTAGTATCTAATGAAAAGAAAGTAAAGAAAGATAGAGAAAAAAGAAAAGGGTTGAAAGGACATTTGTGTGTGTATCCATAACTCATTGAGTCAACATTCTGTTAGACTCTTACATAACAAATCAACATGAGGTGTGTGAAAAAGAATCTGACTCACCCTATTTGCTGTTTACAAAAATCTCTTAGCGTCTATGTTAGGTGATCCTTAGTGTTTCCTTGTGGTAACTTCATTAGGATAATAGTTACAGGTGAAAGTTCAATATGGATTTTCCTTTTATGTTCAAATTCAAGATGAATATAGCTAAATGGAAAGAGGAGACTGAGTGAGACCATTGTGTAGGGTGGTTTATAAAGGATGACTTGGAAAAAAGAGATTGTCAAAGTAAGAGAGAATCTCTAAATATTTAAACATTTCTTACCTTTAGTATTTAGTAACTTCTTAAGGAGTGCTTCAAAAGTCCTGAGTGCCTTGATAAGCAGCAGT
Organism: Ambystoma mexicanum; assembly: GCF_040938575.1. Classification (NCBI taxonomy): domain Eukaryota; kingdom Metazoa; phylum Chordata; class Amphibia; order Caudata; family Ambystomatidae; genus Ambystoma; species Ambystoma mexicanum. Next base: position 286,457,871 of record NC_090928.1, read on the forward strand.
CTGGATGGCCAGGTTGCGCGGCATTAGTTGAACTTTTTCAGACTTTATACGTGCTTAAACGTTACATGATGATGTCATCTCGGTGCACGCAACGTGTTAGCGTGCCGCGCGATGATGTCATCACGTTCCTAATGTGTACGGCAGCCATTTTGCAGCGGGATGCTCCTTAGGTTGCGTTTTTTGTGAAAATTAATATTAATGTGTTTTAAATACTATCTTGGCTACGAAAGTGTATACTCTTGTAGAGAAGGCGTACTGTAAAAAAAATAAGAATAAAGAAGGGAACAGATATCAAAGAGATAGAAAGAAAAGGGAGAAGACCATAATTAGAGAGGACCTAATTGTTAATAGACCTAAAATGTATCTTATGAGGATCAATACCCAAAACTTGTATGTCGTTATTCAAACCTGGAATATAAATCACTTTCATCAACATGACATTTTATATTTAGATCAATAGACAACATCTTGTAAGTGTAAAGACTGAGGCTATATATCTTGTAAGCATCTTAGTAGCTAAACAAGAAGTATGGTTATAGCCAGTTGTACATTTCTGTGTCAAAGTTTAAGCCTGAGACACAAGTGTCCATAATGCAAATCCATTTGCACTCTTGCTTACGTAGCAGTTCTTCCTTGTTTCCTCCCCTTGGAGGTAGCCAGACTTTTTCCAAACCAAAGATCTTGAGATCAGAAATTTCAAAGGTAGAATGATCCTCCAAAATATGTACTGCTACGGGTGATCTGAGGTCTTGATTTCTAATAGCTCTCAAATGTTCAAAAATCCAAACTTTTAGTTTACTTGTACTGCCAATGTATAATTTGTCACAGGTACATTGCATACCATAAACAACATGTGTAGAGTTGCAATTGATCAGTTGATATATTTGTTTGTTTACTCCACTTGAGGGCTTGATTTCTTTTTTTCCTTGTTGTAGGAGTGGACATAATTTGCAGTGTCCACATCTATGAGTCCCTCTTATATAGATTTGGAAAAAAGTTGTTCTTGCATCAGGTAATGGACTGAGGAAACTCTGACTTATCATGCGTTTGATAGTTGGTGCTTTCGGAAAGCATATACTTGGCGAGTTTTCCAAGTGTTTCTGCAAACTAGAATCCGTTAGGAGAATGTTCCAATATTTTGATAATATTTGTTTGATTTTCTTGGCTTCCGTGCTGTAAGTAATAATGAATTTAGTTTTGCGTCTTGTGTCAGTTTTCTGTTTGTCAATTAACATAGATTCTCTGGGTATTTGTGTTGCTTTGTTAATCGCTGTCTTAATGTTTCTTGATTCGTAGCCTCTTTGTTTACATTTTGAGAAAGTTTTTTTGATGTTATCTTCAAAAGTAGGAATTGTACTGCAAATGCGCTTAATCCTCAGTATCTTGACATATGGAATATTTTGAATAGTGTGTCTCGGATGGTAGGATTTAGCAAAAAGGAGACTGTTTCCAGCTGATGGTTTTGTTTGAATTTGTGCATTCTCTACAAACAGTTCTAGATCTAACAATTCTATGTTTGTTGCACTTGCTGATTTAGTGAAAGATAGGTTGTAGTTGTTATTGTTTAGATAAGAAACAAAGGTGTTTAGTTGGTGGGTGTCGCCTTCCCAAATTATCAGAATGTCGTCTATATAGCGACCCCAAAATTTCACATTTTCACCAAAAAAGGAACTTTTCCATGCATGTTGCACTTAAAAAAAAACATGAATATGTTGGCATAGATAGGGCAAATTTTGACCCCATTGCGGTGCCTTGAAGTTGTCTATATAGGGTGTCATTGAATATAAAGATGTTGTTATGGAGGCAAAAATGCAGCATCTCTATGATCATTTTATTTTGTTGTTGAAATGATATTGATCGTGTTTTCAAAAAGAATGACGTGCTTTCTAAACCTTTCTCGCGTTGTATACTTGTATACAATTGGACTACGCCTAAGGTGACAAACAGGTAGTTATCTTCCCATGGGATGAGATTTATTTGTTGAATGATATGTTTAGAGTCTTTAACAAATGATGCTAGGTTTGTTGTCAGAGGCTGAAGAAGTGTGTCGATGTATTGTGAAATATTTTCGGTGATTGACCCATTTCCATTTATTATTGGTCTAAAAGCTGGAATTTCTTTGTATGCCTTGTGAACTTTTGGTAAAGAAATACATTGTTGCTTTAATAGAATATTTACTCAAGAGACCATAATATTCTGTTTCGCTGAGAAGGTCTTGTTCATGCCAAATTTTTATTTTTTCATTCCATTCATTTTCTAGAACTGGCAATGGATTGTTTGGTAATTTCTCATAGCAGTCTTTTATACCGAGATTTTGTCTGTTCTGTTGAATAACACAATTCTTCCTCCTTTGTCAGCCGAATTTGGAACCACTGATTTGTCTTCTCTCACTTTTCTAATGGCTTGTCTTTCCTCTTTGGTTAGATTGCTTGTTACTTTGGTGTAATTATTACTTAAATAGTTCTTTCTTATATTGTCACTGACTGCTTTCTGAAATATTGCATTCTCAGAGGAAAAGACAGGTGTAAATACTGATTTAGGTTTGAGGTATGTTTCTTCTGATTAGCATGTCAAAATTCCTTGTTCTTCCAAAAATGTTTCTTTTGTATAGAGTTGGTCTTCTTCAATGTTAAGTAGGTCAATTGTGTCTTCAACCATTTTTTCTGACAACAATGATGGGATAGGGGATAGGGGTTGACGGTTGTTTTTTGGTTTTTGGAGTTTCTTCAAAGAATTTCTTGAGTTTTAGTTTTCTACAAAATTAGTAGAGGTCTAGCTGTGTTTGAAAATAGTCTCCTTTGTAGGTTGGGCAGAAAGAAAGCGCTTTACTAAGGGCTGAAGTCAATTCTGGTGTTTCTTGATAGTCTGATGAATTGATAATCAAATTCATCTCCTCTTCCCTTGTTTTTCGGCCCTGGTTTCTACCCCTTGGTTTCCTTTTACACGTGTTGCTTCCTCCTCTCTTATTTCTGAGGTGTTTTGGAGAGAGGTGCCTGGAATTTGTTGTTGACTTTGGGGTGAACCACGGTATACCATCTGGTTTTTCCGTCCACTTTTTCTGTATCTTAGGACTTCTTCTAAAAAAGGACATGCTTTTGGTTTAGGAATTGGGTTAGTTGCTTATGGTGGGTTGAATGTTGCAGCTGATGGTGTCTGTGTAGATTCTGTTTCTGGTAGGTCTTTGAAACTCATGTAGATAACCAACCCATACTAAAAAGAGCAGGCGCCAAGGGAAAGCTTTGCTGACTGCAACACGTTTTTTGAACTCCTGAAGGCAGCCCTCCTCAGGAAGTTCTGTAAACCCCTAGAACAGTATCTCAAGAGATTCAGAGATCTCGGAAAGAAAAGTGGGCAGACATTTGAAGCATTCACACACTTGTCATTGAAATATCTGAGCGGGTGGGTGGCTGGTAACAAAGATGACACATTTCAAAGGTTGCACAATTTGATTGTGTGTGAACATGTATTGAACAATTGTGAGGTTGACCTACACCAGCATCTTGAGGACAAAACTATCACAGACCCTAAGGAGCTTGCAAAGGCTGCCGACAGGCTTGTGAGTAGTCGAGTCCAGAAAAAAGCTCAGGTGAGCACACCAATAATGAAAGAGAAATCGGCCGACAAAAAAGTAAACAAGGATGAGAAGGACAAAGGTCCAACTCAATCTTATTCGAAATCAGGTCCCCAAAAGAACGAAGGGGAATCACAAAACTCTAGTTCAGCCATGCACACCGGAAAGAAGAGTGCAGGCACACCTAACACTGGGACACCTGCGTTCTCACCACCCAAAGGTTGTTTCATGCGTAAGTAGCTGGGCCATAGTAAAGGGGATCCTGCTTGCAAGGACTTACCCAAGAAAGCCATAGTGAATGTTGCACTCATGGAAGAGGACATCATTAGTGTGGGCCACTTAGAGGAAGAATTCCACTGGGCCAGGGAGTGGCCGAATGTGGATTGATTCCACTAAGTGGGAACGGTACCGGGTGTCTAGAAGAGATCCCAGTTTCCAATAATACTCAACTCTATCTAGAACATGTGTATATCAATGGACCCAAAACTCCTGCGGTCCGAGACAATGTGGCTAGTGTCACTGTTGTCACCCGGCAGTGGGTACAGCCAGGTCAGTATATTGATGGGCCTGATTGTAGTGTAAGTGGGTTTGATGGAAAGAGTATGTATCCCTTGGTGATAGTAGAGATCAGCTGGCGAGGTGAAACGACTCATCGCTGTGTATCAGTGAAAGGCTCCATCCCTGTCCCATGTCTGTTGGGCAATGATCTTCCTGATCCTGAATAAGTCGCAGCGGCTACCCGATGGAGGGCCAAAGAGATCGCCAGATTGAACACTCTCAGAGACTTAGGGCCTGGAATGCTTCCAGAGGGCTTGTTGGAAGGACCGGTGTGGCCGGTAGCCCATAATCCAGTTCCACAGACTGCTGGGTAACCTACTACTGTGGGAGAGGGGCCCGTAACCACTGAGGACCCTACTTTTGTTTGTAGCAGGGGACTCAGTGACTTCAGAGTTGCCTGGTGCAGTTCAGGAACCTGAGGTGGAGGACCAGGTGGGCGCATATCTGAAGGGCCTTCCCAAGCTGGATGAGGTTGCATCAGCTGGGGTCCCAGATCAGACTAACTTCTTTATCCCCTTAAAGTCCAGAAAGAGTGTCCCACTCTGGCATGTCTGCGGAAGCAGGTGGAGGAGAAGTGTACTGGGAGGACGGACTCCTATATAATGAGCCAAAAGACTCTGTGGCTGAGGGCACCAGGAGGTTGGTGATTCCTCAATGCCACAGAAAGTTCCTTTTGGATTTGGCTCACCAAATTCCTTTAGCGGGTCACTTGGGAGTGACTAAGACATCAGACCGGTTGTCTGCACACTTTTACTGGCGCAGTTCGGGGTAAAAGTCAAGGAATTTGTCCTGTCCTGCCTGACTTGTCAAACCCCTGGCAAGTCAGGTGGTGCCATAAAGGCCCCCTTAATTCCACTACCCATGGTTGGGCAGCCTTTCGAATAGGCATGGATATTGTGGGTCCTTTGGATCCTCAAACCAGCACAGGGAACAGATATATCTTGGTGGTGGTAGACCATGCCACAGGATACACCAAGGCTGTCCCTCTGAGGAGCATCAAAGCCCACATGGCTGTGAAGGCTCTGATTGGGATATTCTCCTGTGCTGGATTCTCCAAGGAAGTCGTTTCCGACAGGGGATCAAACTGCATATCAGCATATATGAAGTGAATGTTGGAAGAGTGTGGAGTCACCTATCAGTTCTCTACATTTTCCCACCCACAAACAAATGGTTTTTTGAGCAGTTCAACCTGACCCTGAAAGGCATGATAGGTGGCTTGGAAGAGCACCTGAGGAGAAAATGGGAAATTCTCCTGCCGTGCCTACTGTTTGCCTACAGGCCGGTGCCACAGAATGGAGTATGGTTTAGCCCCGTTGAGCTTCTATTTGGACACCCTGTATGAGGTCCCCTCAGTCTAGTGAAAGACAGATGGGAAAGCAAACCCTCATCCCTTACTTGAGATGTGGTGGACTATGTACTCGGCCTTGGGACTATAATGTCCAAGTACATGGAACAGTCGACAATGAACCTGAAACTTGGACCCATGCCTGTCAAACCTCCGTTCAGGATTTAAAGGATGGATTGTGCAGGGCCCCAGTTCTGAAAGTGCCAGACTATGGTCAGGAGTTCATTTGCCAGACAGATGCCTGTGATTTTGGGATTGGAGCAGTGTTAGCGCAGCTGAACTCTGAAGGGATAGAGCAACCTGTCACCTACATTAGCAGGCATTAGTTGACAAAAAGAGAACGGAACTGGGCTGTCATAGAAAAAGAGGTGTAAGCGGTCGTGTGGGCCATAAAGAACCTGACACCCTACATCTTTGGGTCTCACTTTACAATCCAGACAGACCACCAGCCTCTGGAATGTTTAATGGCCATGCAAGGGAAGAACCCTAAGCATCTGTGTTGGGCCATATTCCTACAGGGATTTGATATGGACATTCAGTACAAGCCATGCCCCCAGCATGGAAATATAGATGGCCTCAGCAGGTACTTTCTCCCGAATAACGAACCAGAGCATCAGTAGGGTGATGGTTCACATGTTGAGGCTGGGGGTCACGTGAGGAAGAAACCATCCATCTACACGGGGAGTGTGCGATCACCTGGCTTTTTGAAAGTTTTGTAATGAAATAGAATGTTGGGAGATCAATCCCTGGAAAATGTGTGGGGCTAAACTGCACTTATTTTCCTATGCTCGTCGCACAACAAAAACATAGTCACAAGTACTGTGGGTGGACACAGCCTACAGGCGCAGTCCCCCTGTCATGTTCAGCTGGAATGTGACAACCACAGTTACTTCAAGGCATCTCCGGAAGGAGAAAGGCTAGCCTATTTAAATATCAAAGGCTCCATGGATCCGCCCTGTCTATTGTCAATGTTCTGCTGGTGGCAGCGCATACTGATGAGAGTTAATTGGAACAGGCTTGTGAGAAGCCTGAATGCAGAACTGATAAAAAAAAGAAAAAAACAACAGGAAACCAACACCTCCTTCATATGCAATGTGCCAACTTGAAGCTAGATTGCACCCCTCTGTATGAAGGGCAGTGACTGTCATGTCTGGGACATCTGTTTACAGTAGGCCACCCCTGCAGGGAACCCATTTTCAGAGGGAAGAAGTATGTGATTTGAGGGAGACAGACAGTCTGTTCTCACCACAAACTTCAGGGGAGACCTGTGGTTTGATCAGGAGCCACAGAGGGCTCAATTAACCAGAGAGACACTTTGATCCACAACAGACAGGAAGACAGGGCTTAGTAGTGCATGTTGTCACTGCTTACCTTTCCTGTTGCAAAGTACTCTGGTTATGACCTCACGCATAACAGAAGATTGTTGGTGGGGACCCAGGATTGGTTCATTAAGGTACGCTTAGCCTCTACCAATCACTGGGGCCCATTTGGCCTTAACAGAGGGTTGAGCCCCTCTTTTGGCAGATCATCCTGCAACTTCAAAAGCAGTAAGAAGGACTCATTTGGACCCCAGCTGAAGGTACAGTCTGCCTTACAGCTTCCGCCATTTACCAACGTCCATCTTTTAAGGACATTTTCGAGGCAGTCGAGGTCTTGAATCACAACAAGCTGCACCACTGACTGTTGTCACTCTGCAGCCACTAAAGCCGCCCGAGATGCCTCGACCAGCGTTCCAGATCCGCCAACGAGCACAGAGACGATTCCTGATCCCGAGCCGCCATGCAGGCCAGCCTGCAGCAGTCCATCCAACCCTGCTTGCCAAACTGCCTGCCTCCTGATATCATCTTGAACTCTGTCGCAGGAGCAGCAAAGCGTCCTGGAACTGGTTCAACTTGTTGAGCATCAAGATCATCTCAAGCACAAGGTACATTGTGGTTCTGTCTCCCTGGTCCCTCTCCTCCAGCCCCTAGTGACATTTGCTACCCCTTGCTCCCTTGGTGCTGAAACCAAATAACCTTGAACTGTTAAGACTGATTGCTTTACCAACTACCATCCTGTCAGTATCCAGAGTGCATCCCTTTCCTTTGTGAAACTGTCTGTCCTCTGTGTTCCTTTACAGGGTGGTTTGTATTTTGTAGTGTGCTAGAACTGTTGTAATAATAATAAAGTAGATATTATTATACAACCTTGACTGGACAGTCCCTTTTATCATTGGGTAATAATTGTATTTTCGCTGTGTTGCAAATAACCAATGCTCCATGATCTTACAGAGATAAGCCTGCGGTCCGTCCATGTTACCAAAATTGGACATAGAGGTTTATAATGTACTTGTATTTCCAATCTGTTTGGAGCCCTTCTGGTGTAATAAAGGTGTGGGTCTGGTTGATGGTTTAGAAACCGATATTCATTCCTGGACCACTAGTGCCCCGGAAGTTGATTCGTCCCAGTATCTTCATCACTGATCAACCTACTCCATTAATTCCCACTTTACTCAAGTCGCCAAACCCATCCTTTTCAATCCTTCACTCCTTGAATTCTCCCATCTGAAGTCTTCTTTTTTTATTCAGATTTCACTCTCACGACTCAGTGGGAGCACATCACCAACTATCTATGTCATTCACGGTCTGTCCTTGTTCCTCCCTTATCCTTACATTCCACCATTTAACCTTGGCTGTCCCTTCTTCACAAAGACTTTAGCATTAATTTATTTCTGCTCGCAGCTAACAAAGATCCACAATGGTGCGTCCTTGCTCTAAGCTACTGCAACTAAGAAGTGTAGTGAAAACGAGCCTTAAGCGAGGAGTCAGGGCCACATTTGTCTACATAATTCAATAGTAAATTAAACATTTTCTGGAGAAATTATTGGTGGGAGCTGACATAATAATCATTGATCAGTCTCCATTACAAGAAAGGTAATACCAAGATCTGGTAACCTGTCAGCATCACCAGAATAGGCATTGCTCCACAGTGAGGTTTTGTTTTCTTAATGAGATTTATACTGCTCACCGCTGCCATTTTCATGCTCTCCATGTGCTTAGGCAGATCTGAAAGGAAAGAAGGTTGGGAGAGGGTTATTGGGTGCGGGGAAGGGAGAGCACAAGAGTGCTTATGTTGTAGTTTCAGTTTGGAAAAGCTGGTCATTGTTTGTTGGGTTTGGTTCTAGGTGGCATTTGTTTGGTGTTGTTTTTGTGTGTCTGGATAGGACTGTTTTGTGTGTCTGTGGTGGAGTGTTGAAGGTTGAGTGTTTTATGATTGAGTGAGATCTTGGCAAGTGTGTTCAGTTTGCTTTGTGATTTCAAGTTGGTGCTGCATGTGTTGTATTTGGTGGTTGTACACTGTGTTTGTATATTGTTTGGTTGTGGTGGTTGAAATTCCTTATATGCTGATTAGACATATTATGTTTCTTTTGTTGGGCCTGCACTGTTTGCTTGTGTTGGTTTTGGTGGCCCCACTGTTTGTGGTGTCTCTCATTGTATTGAGGTTGGGTGTTTGTTTTAGGCTTGCAGATTAAAATGAAAGAAACATGTATTTGGTAGTTTTCTGAAGGTCTGTTATGTGTAGTTCCTTGGGGAGTGAGTTCCACAGTTTTGTCGAGATGCATGAGATAGCTGACCCACCATTTTTCAATTTCAAATAGTGCTTTGGTTCAAGGCGCATGTCGTTACTGGATCTCATGGTTCATTTCGGTCTGCAGGTGGATATTTCTTCTTACAGGAATTCCGCTCCTTGGCCATGGATTGCTCTATGGGATATGCAAACTGTTTTGAAGTAAATCCTTCCTCTGACTGGTACCTAGTGTAGGGATCACAGTGCAGCTGTGATTTGATCTCTCTTAGCAAATCTGAGTAGTCTTGCTGCATTCTATATCCATTGTACATTTTTGGTGAGGTAGTAAATGCCATTGGCCTAGATTCCTTTTGATATGACAAGGGTGAGGATGGTGAGTGTTCTGTGCGTGAAGGTGAAGAAGGGTAGTATACATTTGATTGTGTGTAGATGGAAGAAGCATTTCTACTACTACATTGACTTGGGGTTCTAGTGTTAGGTCGATGGTCATTATTATTCCAACATTTCTACCCACACCAGGACATGCCACAGCCCCGTAGAAGAGAGCTACTATATAATAACAGAAAGTAACCAGTCTGTGTATGAAAAAAGAGGCTGAGTCTATTGTTCTAAAATGATGGCAGTACGAAAACTTTGGTGCCACATAAACAAGCATTGGGAAATGGATATCTAATCCCCCTACAAGAGAAAAACGGTTTGATTTTCCAATACTTGTTTTTGAAAAGAATTCAATTAAAGGAACACTTGTGAGACACACATGTTACTTCCGAACTAAGCAGTTGAAAACAAACCGAGTTAATACAGTGGGAGTGGATTTAAAACTGCAATTAAGACATTTCCTTTCAGAAGACTGCTTAGAGATAACAATGGCCGTTCCATACAAGCCCAGGGTATGATCAGAGAGTATGACAAAGCTAGCTCAAAGAAATTCCAGAAGGGTGTACTTTGGGTGAGGAGGGGCCAGTAGTGGATGGGCATGATTAAAGTATTAGCACGGACATGCCTGTCAGTGGGCCAGTTAAAATCCCCCCCCCCAAAAAATGGATTTGTATGTCCCTCCTCACATTCCATCTGACTTCTATGTGTACTCATGTGCCAATAGATTTTGCTTTATAGGTGGCACTGAAACACCATCTAACAGACAAAACTAAAAAGGAGACTAGAATCTGTTTTGAAGTAAACCTAGCTGTTTTGCTTTGCATCTGCACAGAAGCCATGGTAGACTGTTAGCCAATCAGATGGATGTTTTTACAGCAAGCAGGAGCAGCAGCAGATTTGAAAAAGACAGAATTTGTTTCATTTGAGCCCTGGGACCATGCCGTAGAATCCAGAGAACATCACATGCCAGAAACACAGTTATGGTAATTCAGTGATCTCTGCTGGGGCACCGCGGCAACATCGCGGCATCGTCTTCTTGTTTTTTAAAGGGTTTGATACAAATAGCGAACATGCCCAGAGTCCCACTGAGGTGTTTTGACATTAGGCTTAATAAAGCATGAGGAACTCATTAATAAATAATGTTCTTCTGGGCTGACAGGGAAAGCTGAATGCATTGGGCAGGCCCTGGAGTAAATCTAATCACGGATGCAGCCAAGTGGCTTGTTAAACTGATTGCCCAAATCCCCTCCGCTACACCCCTTATGCCAATGCACCTTGGCACAAAGAGCGACTGCGGGCTCTGTGAATTAAGGGACATTCATTTGCAATGTGGCTTGTCAATTTTCATTTGCATTATGCGAGCTTGAAATGTTTGCAAACACGCATTTGTAACAATGACAAGCCCGACATGGTTACTTGGGGGTGGGGCGGACATGAATCTATGTGGAAAGTGCGTAGTCGCATGAGGTTTCAGATTCAAATGTCTCTCTCCGCATCAGATCTCTTGTTCAATCACTTAGCGGGGCCGAGTTCGCGTACATAGCCCTGCGCCCTGAGACCTATGGGTGAGAGGCGCATTATAGAAATTAATTAAATAAATAAATAAATAGCGTGATCACTCCAATATGTATTTGTCTATGTTATCATGCGAAATAGTGTACATCAATAGATATCTTTCACTAATATTTAATGAACTCAGGAAAAACACATCCCAGCTGTGTGCCTCCAGTCATAATGATAAATATTATATGATTCTATGCTCTACTTAGACTTTTTTGATGCCACATGCTGTTTTGCCTTTCCGTGTTTTGCCAATAGAGACTTAAAAATTAATTTGCACTGAAGTCTCTCAAAATTCAATGGAGCAGTGTGTGCTTTATTTTGCTGGGTTCACGGGAAACATTGCATCAGGAGACAGCGTCTGTCAAGAAAGGGCAGGAACTTTGTTCTTTTGTGTTCCCCCTCAAGTGACAATCTTAATTATTCATTCAGACATTGTATTGGAAATGGCAATGTTACTATTATCTTTGCAACCACTTGAAACACGTTTACACCCCTTCTGCCCTGATCCCATGTTTTGGCTTTCATGTCTCTGTTTGCTCCAAAGCTTTAAATCTCTGTCAATTGGGATGCTGACCTTAACATGACCTCACAAACTGGGAAATTGGGGGGCACTTGCATCTTCCAACTGAAAACCTTCAATTCAATTCTTTCCAGAATTCCTCATAATGACAATGTTGGTGCATGTTCTAACTCTCAGCTGTGTCACGCCTATGCAACCAAAATCCTACATTTGTTACAAAATGCAGTTGGTGGACTTCCTGCTGGGTAACAGTACTGTCTCTCATTTCACTTTTCCTGAGAGACCTCACTCAACTGGTTCCCTGTAAAAATAATTATAGCATTTAACAACTTTGCCTGGCCTAGACATGCTCGCATATCACTAGACCAAACTTCCAAAAAGCCAAGGTTAAGCTGTTCAATCCTGACAAAGAACCCTCCCTCACTGATCAAAAGGTCCATACCTCCAGATACACAAGTAGAGGTCACTGGAGAAGATTGGTGGCCACCACCGTCTTATGAAACAATCTTGCCATAAGCATTTGTCAGGCAACTAGCCCGCTTCAGTTCAACCCTTCCCAAAGACTTGGCTTTTTGATCAGGCAGACAAATGGTTCCCTGATAGATTGTACCTTTGCAGAAACCCCTCTACCCCTCTAACTTCCACTTTCCTTTTACCTCTCGATCTTATCTATTGCCTAGTAACAATTTATTTTGTGCTGTATGCTGTGCAGGCACATGAACACCAGAAATAAACCACAGATCAAGATAATCGAAAAGCAGGCATTTGTCATTTGTCCTTGTGTAGACGTGTTTACAGTAAAAATACGTTATTTTTGCCCGCATTTTGGTGGTTAAGTTTGCTTTTTCACAATGACTGATTTTGGTTAGAGCAGTGGTCTTCAAACTCTGGGGCTGTTTAAGGGAGCCTGAAGGTTGTCCACGGGGGGTGCAAGACTGTTCCAAAATAGGGTACGGTGACTGATTTGAATTGAAAATATAAGCAGAAATGACATTTTAGGGGGCCAGCAGCAATGTTTTTATGCAAGGGGGAGCTCGGCAACAACATTTTCACTCAAGAGGGGCCCAGCATAAATAGGTTTGAATACCACTGGGTTCAAGTCTCTCCTTATTTTAACACATTTCCAGTGCTCTTTAGCGTATGCAGAATGCAGCAATCCATGTAATCACTATATCTGTCAGAATGGATAAATTCTGCATTGTTTGAAATCCCTGCATTGGTTGCCAGTCCAGATAAAGATGCACGATGAAACAATATGTAAAAAAACAGGAGGAAAACTGTAATGGCCAGACACCTGCACTTCTGGTTCCAATTGTCCACCACTATGTGACCGTCAGGCAGCTGGCTGTCTCCAGCTATGCTCACATTTTTGATGGTCACATGACTATTCAGGGGATAATGAGGGGAAATTGGGTCTTTTCTGTTCAGGGAGTCATCACCTGGAACACATAACCCTGTTATTTTTCTGCATTCCGCTGCAAAGTTATGGTTCAGAAAAGGCACTTGTCTTCATTTTCTAGGCATTCTTTGCAATACACAATACAATAAATGAACTTAATTGATGTTACTCCATGATTCTAAGTTTCCATGCATGTCTCAATTTTTATATTAGCTCTTTATATTCATGCATTTATTTAACATCTTATCAGGGATCTGAAACATGTAGCTCTCAAGATGTTTTGGATGACACATCTGTCCCATGAACCACCACAATTGAATTTTCTGGTTAAGCTTGATTAGACTACAATAATGCTACTAGATATGCTTCATATGTATTACATATCATCATGATAAAAGAAATGTTAGAGTTCACGATGTGTTCTTGTTTAATGAAAACATATATAGACAAAGTAGAGGGGTGGCGATGGGGGCCAATTACGCACCCACACTCAGCAACCTCTTCATAGGGTTCTTTGAAAATGGGTATGTGTACTCAGATAATCCATTTAGATTACAGATTATATTGTGGACACGATTTATAAATTATGTGTTTGTAATATGGCAAGGAAATGTCTGGCGTAACCAACTTTGTAAACTATTCAAATGCAAATAATTTGGCATATAATTTACTAGTACCATTAACTCTATTTAAATGGACTTTCTTGATGTACATTTAAATGTCACAGACAAATTGATAATTTCTAAGACCATTAGAAAATCCACTGAAGTGAACTCTGTCTTATTAGCCACTTGTTGTCACAAACCAAGTGTTATGAAGTACATACTGCCTGGGGAATATAAAAGAGTGCACAGGAATTGCAGAGAAATGAAAGAATTTTAAAAGAAAGTGCAACTGTAGACATCAGATTCAAACAGCGAGGATATACAAAGTAGGATTTGACACATGCAAGAAAAGAAAGCTTTGACATGAGTAGGCGAGATTTGCTCAAACCGAAAGATCAAGACAAGTCTCAAAATGTGCAAACTGTGAGGATGGTGACACAATACTCTGTGGAGAGCAAAACATTATATAATCTATTCCATAATCATTGGGATATTTTAACACTTGATTTTGATTAAAGTAATACATTGAAGATAAACTATTGTATATACCAAACAGTAAGGAATGTTTTGAGTCCATCATTCCTACAACCAACAGAAATTCCTGAAACATGGTTACACCACAATTTATACAGGTTTTACAAATGTGGCACATGTAGCTTGTGCCAATGCACCAAGGAATGCAAAACTTTGAAGATTATATTGATTAAGGGTTGAATATAACAGATGATTTAATACATTGCAGAACTAAATTATTGGTGTACAGAATTGCCTGTGTGTGTGGTCTTGTTTATATTGGGAGAACGATATGTGAACTCTGGATAAGAATCAGGGAGCATTTAATTGTCTTGAATAAAGTGGATCCTAGGTTACAATTATCTGTTCACTGGCAGCAATGCCACCAAATGCACGACAATGCATGCATCTGAATCATTGGATTGAGAGTAATACAAAGAGAATCCAGAGGGGGAGACAGAAAAGGAACTTCGAAGCACGCAAGCCAAAATTAAATGTAAATATAGAACTGTCCCCAAGTGCCTCAATTCTGATCATGATATGGAGGTCTTTCCCTGATAAAGATGCAATGGGTGTTTAATAAAGGAAATACTTCAGCAGAAACAAATAATTCTGATAATGAACAGGTATATATATATGTATATATATATATATTAGGATATTGGACTATCTATCAGGCTGAAAACAAATTCTCATAGACACTGACATTGTGTGTGTTCGTCTTGGAAAATTATTTCTTTCAGAATGCTCAAAGAATGCTATCTAGGCAACATGTAGATTTGTGAACATCAAATGAGGAATGTATTGTACTAGTTTGTACTGTTTATAATATAAGGATTTGTAAATACAGAAATATTCATATAAAGTCTGGCAACAAATTTGAGGTAAGCTAAAAAGGTTACTCTACCAGTGAAATGTAGTGACATAGGCACCATTCCAGTTACTGTGCACCATCAAGACACATGAGTGAACCAGGTTAATTGTTGCCTTTTAATTAGACAGTCTTACTGCTATCTAGGCATGGTGTGCTGCTAATGATCTCGGCCTTAATGCCAGTACGATTGGGATTGTTCCCATTGTGACCCCTGCTCCCTCTTTCCCCTGTACTCTCTGGCTGCCCTCCTCCGGTCTTCTCCCCTCACCCTCATTTGAAGCTAACAACCTGGGTGTCATCTTCGACTCCTCTGTCTCCTTCTCTCTTCACATCACTGACCTTGCCAAGAAGGACTACTTTCAGTTTCAACTCCGTAGAGGTATTCTCCCTTTCCTCACCTTCCCCCAGAAACCAATGTCTCCAGCGATCTGGTTCTCTGTATGAGTGACTACTGCAACAGCCTTTTTCCACCCTGCCCCCCTTTAACTAATCCAGTATAAGACTGCAAGACTTATGCTTGGCTTCAAGCCCAGGAACTGCATCTCTCCAGCCCTAAAATCCCTCCCTCCTCTGGCTCACAGTGGCTTTATGGATCAATTTCAAGACCCTTTGCATCATCCAAAAGGCTTTCTGGGGCCTGGGTCCCTGCTACATCCAACTCTCTATCGCTCTTAATACCACCTGGCTAGAGTTCTTTAGCTTTCTAGCTCCAACTTTTTGCAGGTCAGACATTTCTCCAAGCAGAGAGGGGGAGGGGGTGGGGTTGATCTATCTCTTTGGCAGGAGCTCTCTCTGGAATGGGCTCCCTGCCTCTCTCAGACTTGAGCTGGACCTCCTTAAGTTGCGGAGGCTTCTCATGACTTTCCTTTTCTCTTCTACCTTTCCTTTCACTTTCCCTTGCTAATGCCCCACCTGCTGCTGTGACTGGCTTCCTGGTCACTTATGAGGCTTACCAGGGTCCAGGTGTGTCTCTGCCCAGTCTACCCTAGCAACCCCCTCCAGTACTTGCCCTCCCAGACCCCCTTCCCTTACCTGCCCACTGAGTCTGGTCCTCTCCTCCTACACTTTCTGTGTTCCTCAGCACATGCCCTCCTGGGCCTATCCTAGCACTTGCCCCCCGCCCCACCCCTCTCATTTTCCGCCCACTCTTCCCACACCTTCCTCCCCCTCCCCAAACCCCTCCCTCCCAACACTATATTATTACACTTGCACGATCTGAATGTCACAAGGCCTAGTAGGACCGTTTTTTCATTGTTTTTATCTCTCCTGTCCACTTTTATTTCCACCCCCTTTTTTTCTTGTGGTGCATGGGAACACCATTTGTTGTATAGGGGCCTTACAAATGCTCAATAAATAAAAAATGTTTGAAAGATGCAATTTAATCTTGTGATAGATGAGAAGTAGTAACTGAGCTAGGTATTTACTGTCATAGTTTATTAATAGTTAAGTAAAATAAAAATAATTTTGAATTAATTATGTTGGTAGCAATAACCACAACCGTCTCCCATTTGGCATCTCTTAATGGGTGGTAACATGCATATTTATATTATTTTGCTCATAATATGATACAAGGACGCTTTGCCTTACTGTGCCTGAGTGCCTTGTTTAATTATGCAAATTATCTATGTCATCAGGCACTTTGCGTCTGACGTCATTGATATCATAATAGGATTCTGAAACAAAATTGTGCCCTCTCGCACTACATGGAACGCCGCAGTTTTGTCCTGAGGAGGTGGATGGAATTATGAAACACTCCTTTTTGTACATCGTTTTTTAAAATTGTATGAATAAGCACAGTTAACAATAATTAGATCTCCTGGAAGTGATTGGATGGTAAGTTATATGAAGCAAATAAATATTAAGTGGGAAATTTGGTATGCGTTTCATCTGTAAGAACTGTTGAGCTGGGAATACACCTTAAAGACTAGATTTAGCATCAATTCTTTTAGGTACACAATATTTGGAATTTGTGGTTTGGTGCAGAGCAAATAGGTAAGACCACTCGACTCAATATTATCTGGTATTTGGTGAAGGGCTAAAGTGTGTCTTGATTGGAATACAGATCAGAATTATAGATCTTTTTGAAGAATTTTCTTGGGCTCTTTTTGACATATAGACATATTTTTTGTGGATACTGTACAAGAGTACTACTAATATTGTAATAGTTATGTGTGTATGCAAAAAGCTAAATAGTTAGATTGAGGATGTGAATAGCAAAGTGGGCAATATGTCCTGTACTCTTTTACTAGGAAACATGGAACTGGAATTATACCCGAAGAATTGATCACTCTGAAAACTTTCAAAAATAGATAATTTGAATTTTTGGTTTGGCGCAAATGAGTTAGGTAAGAACCTTTAAATACAAATATCACTTGAAATCTGGTGAAGGATTTATTTGTTTTTGTGTGTCCTTTTTGAACCTATAAATCGGTTACGAGAGGACATAGGTTACAATGTCAGTGTAAAAAGGAAGCAAGAGACACTGAACTTCTCCTTGGGAGTATTTAAACTACACATGACCAATTAGAAAAAACAGTAACTATTAAACCATGTACAGTGATCAATATAAAATGAAACATTTTAAAAACTTATCAGTCCTTTAACACTTGTGGTACATGCCGATTGGGTGATGGACTAGTGGAAATATATTAGCTTCACAAGCATGTTAATTGATCAATATTGTGTGTTGGTGGACACATGATTTCAGTGGTGAAAGCTGGTGTAATGTGAGCATACACTACTGTAGATGGAACCCTATAATATGTAGTATGCATCATGGAATTAATTTAATGCTACCAATAGGAAGTTAATAACAAGTGTTTTTTTGTAGTCCTCTACTTTCCCCATAACTTGTCCCTGGCCTGATAGCTGGTTTGTATTTTGTATCACATGTACATATGTTTTTGATGCTAAATGTCATGATTGGTTATGCAACCATACTGTAGTATTGTTTTATGAATGTATTTTTGTTTTCATTTTTGATTACTTTTTATTATTTATGTATGTGTGTTATGGTACAAAATCCCTGATGAAGACCTGTGTTTTAAGGCCAAAACATGTGTTGGCGGCTGATTAGTAAAGAATATGTGTACTGAATACTGACTATTGTCTCCTTTTGAGACTTTTTGTATTAGAATTTGCAACAAAATGTACTTACTCAGTGTGCGGCGGCACAAGGGTTGTTACTTGTTGATGTACTTACATTAGTGATATTGGGCTTCTAGTCACATATCTATGACCAATGCCAGCCTATCCACTTTACTCAGAGTAAATTAGATTGAAAAGTGAGAAGGTTGTTTGTTGTATAATTCATGATAGATAGTTCAGTGGAGTGATAGCCCCCACTTTAGTTAGCTTGATTGGAGTTGTAGCCCAAAGCAACTGGAGAGCCAAAAGTTGCAGACCCCTGTTTTAACTCTCGATCCTGGCTGGGTAAAATAAGTCATAGAATTACAACATAAAGAATATTGAGACATTTAGGGGGTAATTCATAGAATTCAGCGCACAAGTGGCGCACGCTCTGGCGCACAGTGGGCGCGTGCGAATCCCTGTGCGCCAAAATACGGGAAGTTTCACACATGATATCAGCAGGGTACGTGTATTTCAGGGGTGCGCTGGAATTTCCACACGCGAATGTCCTGGGTACGCGTATTACAGGGTGCGCGGGAGGTTTCACACGTGGTATCAGCAGGGTACGTGTATTTCAGGGGTGCGCTGGAAGTTCCACACGCGATTCCATCAGGGTACGTGTACATCAGGGGTGCGCAGGAAGTTTCACACGTGGATTCAGCAGGGTACGTGAATATCAGGGGTGCGCGGGAAGTTCCACACGCAAATGTCCTGGGTACGTGTATTACGGGGTGCGTGGGAAGTTTCACACGCGATATCAGCAGGGTACGTGCATTTCAGGGGTGCGCTGGAAGTTCCACACGCGAATGTCCTGGGTACGTGTATTACGGGGTGCGCGGGAAGTTTCACACGCAATATCAGCAGGGTATGTGTATTCCAGGGGTGCGCTGGAAGTTCCACAAGCGAATGTCCTGGGTACGTGTATTACGGGGTGCGCGGGAGGTTTCACACGCGATATCAGCAGGGTACGTGTATTTCAGGCGTGCCCTGGAAGTTCCACACGCGATTCCATCAGGGTCAGTGTACATCAGGGGTGCGCGGGAAGTTTCACACGTGAATTCAGCAGGGTACGTGTATATCAGGGGTGCGCGGAAAGTTCCACACGCAAATGTCCTGGGTACGTGTATTTCAGGGTGCGCGGGAAGTTTCACACGCGATATCAGCAGGGTACGTGTGTTTCAGGGGTGCGCTGGAAGTTCCACACGCGAATGTCCTGGGTACGTGTATTACGGGGTGCGCGGGAAGTTTCACACGCGATATCAGCAGGGTACGTGTATTCCAGGGGTGCGCTGGAAGTTCCACATGCGAATGTCCTGGGTACGTGTATTACAGGGTGCGCGGGAGGTTTCAAACGCGATATCAGCAGGGTACGTGTATTTCAGGGGTGCGATGGATGTTCCACACGCGAATGTCCTGGGTACCTGTATCTTGAGGTGCGCGGGAAGTTTCACACGCGATATCAGCAGGGTACGTGTATTTCAGGGGTTCCGTGGAGTACTACAAGTGAATTGGCCGTGTGGGTCCTCCCAGGTGTTCGCTCCACAACCTCCACGGCCCCTGCAGGCAGCCCACACCACGGGGGACTAGCCTGCACCCCCACTCATGTTCCCCTGCACCCCCACCCCCCAGCACTGTGGTGCACCCTCCACCAGGCTCCCACTCATGTCTCCCATCACCCCCACCCCCCAGCACTGTGGTGCACCCTCCACCAGGCCCCCACTCATGTCTCCCATCACCCCCACCCCCAGCACTGTGGGGCACCCTTCACCAGGCCCCAACTCATGTCCAACTCATGTTCCCCTGCACCCCCACCCCCCAGCACTGTGGTGCACCCTCCACCAGGCCCCCACTCATGTCTCCCATCACCCCCACCCCCCAGCACTGTGGTGCACCCTCCACCAGGCCCCAACTTATGTTCCCCTGCACCCCCACCCCCCAGCACTGTGGGGCACCTGCCAGCAGGCCCCCACTCATGTCCAACTCATGTTCCCCTGCACCCCCACCCCCCAGCAATGTGGTGCACCCTCCACCAGGCCCCAACTCATGTCCCCCTGCTCCCCCACCCCCCAGCACTGTGGTGCAACCTCCACCAGGCCCCCACTCATGTCCAACTCATGTTCCCCTGCACCCCCACCGACCAGCACTGTGGTGCACCCTCCACCAGGCCCCCACTCATGTCTCCCATCACCCCCACCCCCCAGCACTGTGGTGCACCCTCCACCAGGCCCCCACTCATGTCTCCCATCACCCCCACCCCCCAGCACTGTGAGACACCCTCCACCAGGCCCCAACTCATGTCCAACTCATGTTCCCCTGCACCCCCACCCCCCAGCACTGTGGTGCACCCTCCACCAGGCCCCAACTCATGTTCCCCAGCCAACATGTCATCACAATCTAGATCCCTGGTCCCTATGGTCAGCCTCCAAATGCAAAACACCCACCCGAGTATTGCATCCACCCACTTAGAAATGGCAATAACATGATAGAACCCCAATTGCAAGTTTGGAAACGAACACATGTCCCTCACATACACCCAATGGGTGTCAGTGAATCTCAAAACCCATATCATGATATGCATGAAACCAATGAGATGATACTACACATTGAAGTTTGAACAAAAAATATGTATTAAAGGAAACATAAATTGAATCAAAAATAAACAAACAGAAATGGGAATGTAAAAAAATAAAAAGAAGCATGTCCGTGAAAAAATGCAAAACCAAAAATCATAATCCAAAGGAATGGTGTCCAAAGTCACAGTCCACAAAAGAAAATCCAATGGAAAATTATAATTGAAAGCCATTGCTCCATGGGTAAATTGTAAAAAAAAAAAGAAAATCCAACAGTCAACTATGTACAGATGAACAAGCCAGGGTCCATGATCCCAACAGAAGAAATGAAACCTATCTAATAACACTACCTAATAAAAAAAAAAACTATATACAAAAATGTGGCCCATTGTCCAAAAGGTCCAAAAAAAATGCAAAACCAAAGGAAACCTAACACTAACTACAGAACTATGTATAAGGGCAGTGGGCTAGTACGACGGCTCACTTTTGGATGTCCCGGGCCAGGGCATCATCGAACTCCTGCTCAATGTCCCGGAGGCGGTCCTCCTCCATGGCCCGAGGGTCCGCAGAGCCGTCGACGTGTCCACCTCCAACCCCATGCGGATTGCCTCGAGGCACTCGGCCCGCCTCAGGGCCCTCCGCATGGAGTTCTCCGCCCTGACCATCATGAGCCGTGCCTCTTCCGCCCGCTGCCGCTCCGCATCTATGGCGTGGCCCAACCGCTGCCACACGGAAGACACTTTCTGTCCTGGGTCCTCCTGCCCTCCAGCTGATGCCTGCCCCTCCGATGTCGAAGGCCCCGATGCTTCATGGCTCCCACCACATTGCTGCTGCTGCTGTGCCTCTGCCCGTGCACTGCCTCCTGCTGCCTGCACATCCTCCGCTGGCTGGGGTGCAGTCGTTGATGTGGCCACCCCTGCTGGACGTCCGACTCCCTCCTCCACCAGCCTGGCCGCACCGTCAGAGGCAGCTCCACAGGGCACCCAGGTGACTGATGGGTGGGAAGATGGCATGGAGGACGACTGGCGCATAGGGGGTTCAGTTGAGGAGGGGGTCGCAGCAAGCCCCATCAAACGGAGGAATCCGGCCTGGGTGACCTGTCCCAGTAGGCCGATGCAGTCAACGAGCCATTCGAGATGACGTGCAGTCTCCTCATGAAAAGACTGCAGGTCACCTTGCATGGCCCGTTGACGCAATGCCACACCAGTCAGGACAGGCTCAACCCGGACCCGGATAGCCACGTCCGCAGGCAGAGGAAGGCCAGTTGTCGTGAGCTCATCCCCTGCCTGAAAACAGGTCTGGATGTAGGCATCCCTGCTGGTGCAAGATGATGCAGGGACAGGATCAGGGACAGGATTGCACACAGGCACCTCCGCGGCGGCCTGTGCTGCCTCCTGTCCCTGGTCCTGCACTGCACCACTAGCACCAGTGGAATCCCCACCTCCAGACCCCGTCTCTGTTGCTTGCACGGCCTCCTCCTCCACCAACCCCCCCACCAACCTGGATGACTCCGTGCCATCTTCCCCCGTTGGGCCCTGTGGGGTCCCAGCTGCCCCTTCTGCTGCCGAGGAGTCCAACTCCAACCTCTGCCTCTTGGACCTCCCCCCGGCAGCTGCGGCCTGGGACGCGGCACCAGACTCCTCACTCCCCGACGAGATCACAACCTGGGAGGGGAGCCGGGCCTTGCGTCTCCGGCTGGCGGTGGGATCCCCGCCGCTGTGCTCCACAGCACCTTCTCCGCCCTCTTCATCAGTTGACGCTGCAGACAGGGAGAAATAAAACACAGGCATCAGGGCACTGTACAATGGACACATACAAACATGACAGTTGTACATGAGTGGCATTGGCAAACCTCAGACATGCCATCACAATCCCCAACACACATGTCATTTCAACTCGCACACATGAGCCATACCACAGTCATATCGCAACTGCCAGCACCATCCATACACATACAACAGCATGAGCAGGCAAAGCTGAGCCAGACATCACATGCAACACAGGAAGTGCACTACACATGTACACACACCACCACACTTGCATGCATGTGTACACCTCTGCCAAGTGTCGCAGTGTTCAGATGGGCATCCATGTCACATCTGCCAATCAGGCTTCCACATCCCGCTGTCACATGCATCCATGTTGCACCACTGTTGCACCCTTGTCAAATACACACAAATGCACATGTACACAGTGCTGATACATGTAGCTGAAAACAACATACATGCGTGACATCACGAACATGTCTACTTACATACACATTCATCCAAACATGTGTGCCCACACAACTGCATTTGGCATGCAAGCCTACACACACAAGCACCATCCATGTCTCACACATTACAGCCCTCGCATGTGTTAGCCTCACGGCCCTGTACACCCCCACCCATACTCGACCCCATACAAACAGATGTGCAACCTGCACACTACTGAAACATCACTACACGCACAGCTCACAATCAGTATGCATGTACACTTACCGCTCGACTCCAGACGGGTCTGCCTCTCAAGGGCCTGGACGTGGAGCACTGGGGATATGCGTTCCAGGACCCTCATCTGATCTTCCGACAAGTGGCCCCAGCGCCCCTTAGCATCCGCTGCCTTCAAGAGGCGCCGGGCCTTGTTCAGGGTCCTGGACCTGAAGTCCTCCCAGCGCTTCTTGACATGTTGGAAGTCGCGGACTGCCACCCCCTCCGCGTTGATGGCAGTCACGATGTCCGTCCAGATCCGAGTCCGTCCTTCCTTGTCGGCGCGGGAACTTCCGAAGAGGGCATCATACTGCCCCAGGACTTGCTCCACCAGGACACCAACTTCCCTGGCACAGAAGCTGGTGCCCCTCTTCCTCTCTGGCCGGGGGTTGTCAGTGGTGCCAGATGTTGCAGTGCCCGACATGACAACCCCAGAGGCAGGAGTGGGTGGGCAACTGGGTCCTGGGGCTGGGCTGTGGAGCGATGGAATCCCAGTCGGGAGTCTTCGGTTCCAGCAGGGGTGGTCACAGCAACAGCACCCCTGGCTGATGTGCAGGCAGCAAATGGCAGGGCACGTGGGCAGCAGGCAGTCAGGCAGCAGTAGATGGCAGGTGGGAGCGTGCTCGGGTCTCTGGGGGGCAGTAATTCGGCCTTCTGGGGAGGAGCGTGGTCTTCCGTGTGCTTACGCGTGGCCAGCTTGATACGGAGTGAATTGGCACGTGAAAATTCTGCACATCAGCGTGTAATTCGAGGAAAGGCCCTTAGAGCGTAAGCGCGTCTGCACGTATACGTATTTTCATTGGACAGAAGGCCCCTCAAGCGCAAGCGCCCCTGTGACGTGACGCGCGCAGGCGTGCATGGGCATTTCAGCGCGCGTGAAAATCTGCACGTCCGCGTGTAATCCGAGGAAAGGGCCCATGCGCGTAAGTGACGTGACGCGCGCAGGCGTTTCCCTCAGCACGGGTTAAAGGTGAGCGGGCCCAGCAGTTCGCTGTACGTGCCTTTCGTGGAGACCGACGTGTGTTGCTGCTTCCTGTTGTTTTGCGCGCCATCACAACTTCACAGCTATCAAGGACGTATCTCTTCTTTTGGCAGGGGTATTGGCTACGCGTGTTTTTCTGCATCGCGGTAGTCAGACGGTGAGTCGCACACGCTCTTTTTCCCACTGCGGGTGCCCCTGTGTATCGCACCCATTTTCGATGTCATAGTAGCCTGCGTGTCCCACACGTACGCGTTATTCGTGTTACTGGGGGCCACCGCGTACTGCAGGAGGTTGAATCCACGCATGTAGGCTGCAGGGTTGCGTGCACGGTTTTACTGCAGTTTTGGGGTGACTGAGCGTTGCGTGACCCGTCACTACATCACCGGGGTCACATACAGCCTTGCAGGTGCGGGGGGGCTGTTAACATCTTGCTTCCCACCCCCTTCACCCCAATTGCCCAGGTCAATTGTGGTGTATACCTCCCATTGGCACCACTCCATCTGTGCCGGCACTACTACATCTGTGCCATGGTTGGGAGGCCACCAAAGGTGAGGGGCGCCTCAGCTGGGCGTACTCCTCGTGGCGGGTGTGGTCGGGGACGTGGCCGTGGTGACCAGGGTGTAGGGGGACTCCAGGGTGTCCAGGGCGGACACAGAGGGGGAAGAGGCAGGGGTGCGCCACTTGAGCACAATGTTGTGCCATGTGTCGGTGCAGTCATGCCACCACCCCCTGTGGTTCCGGGGGATGTAGCTTCTGCATCTGGCACTGGCGCCCGTGTGACCCGGCAGTCTGTTCCATCGACTGCCACGGGCCCAAGGGTAGTGGTAGCTGCAGGTGCAGCTGTGGACACCGCCACCCAGGCTCAGGGTCTGCCAGCACAGGCTGCGTTGGCACTTGAGGAGCCCTTGGTAGATCTCCAACAGGCCAGGAGGGAAACCATAGGGGCAGGCCGGGCTGCTCAGACCAAGACACGTGTCCCTGGGGCAGTCATGTCATCTGCTGCCCCGAACAGCCGGGTGTTGGCAAGTGCAGGGGCAGATGCACCCAACAACACCCCGGTTGTGAGTCTGCCAACCAGGACTGTTGCGGTCAATGACCCTGCCACAGCTGATGTTGCTGCGCAGGGTCCATTAGAGGGCACCCAGCTGCCACTGACACAAGTCAGGCCTTTGCTCGTCCCTCCACCTGCCACTCCCTTGGCTCAATCCACCGAACCCACTGGCCATACTGGTCAGGGCGGCATTAGCCAGCCAGGGTCTGCGCCACAGTCCAAGAGGAGGAAGGTTGCACCTGCAGCACAGGCTGGGACCCCACACACAGCCACGACCTCCTGCACGTTGAGGAAGAAGCCTTTCTGCAAGCAGGAACTGGACTTCCTCGTGGACTACGTGCGGGGCCACAGCCGTGACATGCTAGTGGGTGCCAATAGTCAGATTACGGCTGCCCAACGTGACACCCACTGGAAGCATGTTGCGGAACATGTCAGTTCATTCGGCCATGAGGTGCGCACGGCGCAAGAGTGCAAAAAGCGTTGGAATGACATCAAACGCAGCACTAAGGCTAAGCGTGCCTCTAATTACAACTTGACTCTGGTGACTGGCGGTGGGCCTGCACCAGAGGAGGAAGTGCTCACTCTGCATGAAGCACTCGTTGCGGAGTTCATACCACCTGAATTGGTCGAAGGAGTGGGAGAGATGCTGGACTTTGATGCCCAGTCCAGTGAGTGTTGATGCGTGTTTGTTGAGGACGTGTGTGTTTCACTTGTGGGATGTGTTGTGCATGATTGCCACTACATGTGACGTGTACATGGTTCTGATGTGTAAGTAATGCAATGCTTCTGTGATGCATGTCTCCTCTGCCTGCATGCGGTGACTCCATGTAGGCATCCTCCCTTGCCCCTCCTCCGCCACTCTGCACCCCAGTTCCACATTTGCACTGGTCTGCTTCAATCTTGCCAATGTGTACTTTCTTGTTCATGCGTCCTGTGTAGATGCTAACTTCCAACGTAGAATCTGCCAGACATATGCCGTGTGGTACAGCCTTAGTACTTGATGCAGGGTATCTCACTTGTACTGTGCATAGGTCAGATGTCCCGCAGGGACATGAGTGCCCATTCATGCTCCATGTGCATTGCATGCATGCCCCTATGTGTCCTTGACTGGATGATCACTGTAATACAAGTCCTTGGTTACATACATTGCCTGGCATCTCATCAGCCTTCCCATGTCAACTGTTGCTCAGTCCTGCGTTGCACACATGTTTAGGGTCTGACAATCTGTGTGGCTCACAGGCCTCAGCCTGTTCAATGGCCAATGACTCTGTCCAACTGTTGTTGTGTCTTCTTCACACATGGGCGGCATCCAGAGTTTTCATCATGTGTCCTGCTTACTGTCCCAGCATCATTTGCAGTGTTGTCACTTGAATCACATTAAGCTGTTGATGCCAGTCAACACTGCCTGTCAATAGACAGGTGTATGGCCAGCCTTTTGATACCATGCTAGGCATCCATGGTTTGGTACTGGGGTGGAGGGGTGCTTGGCTTCTAGATATGGTACACATTGAATGCACAATGCACATGATGTCTGAATTTGACATTGCACATTGTAAATGTAGGTAGTGAGTGGCGTACACATTTTCTGCACTGCATAGACCCACTTCCATGGAAACTGCCACCTTTCAACAGGTCTGATCACAGAAGCAATTCAAAGTTGACCCAGCATGCATGCCAGGTTATATGTTGTGTGTCACATGTCTGCCTGATGCGTTTGCTGTTGGTGTGTGTGCTTCTGACATGTGTAGTGACCTTTTTTCTCTCTATTTTTCAGGTGATGACGCAATGGAGGCGGAGGATGGTGTTGTCATGCCAGACACAGGGTTGTTACCACTACATCAACCCGGCACTAGTGGGGTCGTGGGGTGGTAGGCCACGAAACCCCCCAAGTGCTACAGTCCATCTTGTCTCTGGCTGCCTATGAGTCCAGCCTTGATGACGACTCTGACGTCCATGTTGAGTTGGATGAGCATCAAGTCCATGTGTCAGTGGTGAGTGATTCTGATGTGGACACTCCTCTGTCCGCGACACCTGCACTGAGGGATCAGACAGTCTTGGTTCCTCTGCCCGTGGTGGATCGGGGCGCAGGGTCACCATCCACACCAGTCACTGATGTGCCTGGGACATCACGTCGACGGGGGCATGTAGTCGTGCAGCCGCGGGCTGTGCCAACACAGCGAGGACCCCCGGTCCTTGGGTCCCGCAGGGGTCAAGCCCAGCAACACGGTCGCCATGCGCAACCGCAGTATACTGAGTGGGAGCAAGACATGACTGCCAATTCCGAACGGCAGGGGGCAGCAATGGAGAACATTGCTGAGAGCATGGAGCGTGTGGCCCGATCTGTGCTCCCCCCTGCTAGGCAGGTGCTTCTCCAGCAGCAGGCGGCACGGTCCACGGCCCGCTCGCTCAGGCCGGGCATGGCGGCCTCAGACAGGGCACGCCAGGCTGAAATGTCGTCTCTGCCTCAAGCAATTGCTGCTCACGCAGAGGCGCACATGGATGCCCTGAGGGAGGAGTATGCTTCCCTCAAATCCACTCTGGGTGTCCTTATGATGTCCCAGAGGTATCGGGCAGAGGAGAGGTTTGCACAGCTTGAGCGTACCATCTCGGCTGAGCAACAGGCTTGCCGGGAGGTGCAGCGGTTGTCCAGGCAGGCCTTGCAGGAGGAACTCCGTGTTACACGTGCTACCTTGCAAGAGGAAGCACGTGTATCACGTGAGGTTCTGCATGCAGACCTACGTCACATCGCCACACAGAACCAGGCTCACCCGTCCGGCAGACTTGCTGCTGACGAGGGGTAAGCTGCGGCTAGGCGTGGCCAGGCTACTGTGCCACTCCTCCATTCCAGGATGAGCCAGACTCGGACGACCATCTATCTCCCACATAGGTCGGGCTGTGCAGGCATTGAGCCCATGGAGGGTTTTTTTTTGGCTCAGCATTATCGCATGTGGATGTTGAGCAGCACCCTGTACCTCCCCCCTCCTGGGTGCCTCCCCTCCCCCCGGGTCGCATGTGGCCATTTTTGATTTTTCTTTTAGTTTAGTTAGTTAAGTTTCTGTTTGATAGTTAGTTTAATTAGGTAAAGTAGGTTTTCCATAGTTAGTGTTATTAGTTAATATAGTTTAAAATTGCTTGTCTATTGTGCTTTCATGTGATGGTGCGGTGCTTTGTGGCTTTTGAAGGCATCCACTGTCTGTTCCAGCTGGGCCCTTCAGGCTTGTCTTGTGTATGTGTTTGCTGCTTGGGGTCCTTGACTCACATATGCCACTCCTGCCTCCCTTATCCATGGGCTCGCAAGGATGGTTCGGTGTCACAACCTTTTACACAAGGGCTTTGGACTGTCATATCTGTGGCATGTCTGGTGCTGTGTGACTTGTGTTTACACCCCCAGTGGGGATGATTTTGGTGTTATTGTCCACTGTTCAGCTTTTGCTAGATGGGGTGTTTCATGATTAATGTGTACATTCATTGCTATGCATTGTGTAGTATGTTTCTTATCTTTACTGTACACGTGCTTGTTGCAATTCATGCCGTAGATAGTGTTCCACACTTTGGATGTGAAAGACGGAGTGATGGTGTGATTTCTGATGTGACTCTCTGACATGGTCAAGTAATGAGATGCCTGAAGAGACACACACAGATGACTTTGAAGCATTAATCATGTGTTTCATGCCCTTTCTGCAGGGGGATGAGCCTCCAGAGCACCTTTGCCAGCAGACATGGCCCATTGGACGTCGGAATTCTGGACACGTTTGTTGGTGCCCACATGCACATGTGTGCACAAGCAGAGGCACAGGGATTGCAGACCTACATCCTAGAACTGCTGACGTGTTCCAAGGAACTCCAGGCAAGGTGAGCAGCACAGGTAGGCTACAACACAGCAAAGCTTGCACTAGGCGAGTTGCACATGCAGGCTTAGTCACAGCACTGAGGGTGAGCTTGGACGAATATTGGTGTTGAAGCACACAATGCAGCTCAGATGTGTTGGTGGACTGATGGCTGTTGATTGTAAGGTTGTCTGGGACACCTGCAGGGGCAGTGGCACATACCCTCCGGTACACCAAGGTCCATTGGGGCACTTGTATCAACCATGTAGCCTTCCGAGACATGGAAAGGGGCATCTCACAGGGACATACAGCAAGGGACATACTCGGGTTCAGTGCATTTCATTTCCATGTACATTTTGATAAATGCACTGCCAACTTTGTTTCGGTCATGGTGGTACACAACTTTCTCTGAAGTCATGGCTTTCTATATGGGTATGTCTGCTTACCCAGGGAACATTGCATGTTGTGTGAATTTTGACACATTGGTTTTCCATTTGCCACGCACCCACCGGCGGCTGACTCACTGCATTGACTGTGTATGACCCATCACAGGGGTAATGTTATATATGGGTACGAAGCATCTACGCCAGATTGTCTGTTTGTAGAGTAGTTTGTTGCTACGGGGCATGTTTGGTGGTGTGTTTTTGTGTAATTGGCACGTACAGGTTGTTGACTGTGGCTCTCTTTGCAGGATTGCAGTGCTCCTGTAACCGGACCTGAGAGTGCGCAGGCAGGAGGCCAGCACTCAAAACCAGAGCTAAGTGTCTTGTTGTTGTTCTTTCAAACTGCTCTGCATAGGCTTGCTGGGGGGTGCACTAATGCATGGATGAATGTGTAATTCAATTTGGTATGTTTTTTCCCCCTAATCACCCGGAATCCTATGCAATTTTGAACCCTGTACCCTCTACCCGGTGTTCCTGCTTCCCGTACCTATCCAAGCAATGTTCCCTAACCCTCTTTCCCCACTGGGGTTGCGGATGCCTGTGTAAGCCCCAAACTTGCAGGCGCCAAAACCCTAGAGGGGGTGGTTGGTTCGTGCCACTCCTAAGCCTGGACTACAGAAGGCCATGACAATGATGTGCAAGTTTGTTTGGATTGTGTATGTGTTCATGCAGGTAGTACATTTTCGTGCATTCCCTACTTTCATGTGTCATTTCTCCTCCCCTCTCCTGCCACTCATTCCAGTTATCCAGTGTGCCAACACCTCTCCCGACTGCATATTCCTGACCCTCCTTCCCCACCCGGGTCTCAGGGGCCTGTGTGAGTTTGACCTTGCAGGCACCCGGGACACAGTGGGGGTGGTTGTTTCGTGACACGCCTGTACACGGGACATGTGACAGTACACATCCGTTCTTGGTGCATCATTCTATGTTATGTACCACACATGGTTCACATCCTGTTGTGACATTGTTTTACTGTGCTACCTTGGTTGTTGCATCATTATGGTAGTACTTGGCGTTTGTGAGGTACTGCTACGTCGAGTCATCTACTGGAGGGTGTTCTGGTTCGTTTTTCTGCCTTTGATTTTGTGATTTTGGAAATGAGTGTGGATTCTGAGGGTGCAGGCACCTTTCTACACACAAGGTGGGAGATGGTGACGAAGGGGAAAGGTGATCCTGTGGCCAGGTGGAATTGAGGGTTGAAGGCTCCATGACCCAGGTGCAGTTGTTCAGTGGGTCATGGTCATTTGTGAGGGAGGGGGGGCTTGTTGTTGATAGTTGCCTTGCCCTGCAGTGTGATGGGAACCCTGACATTGTA
Organism: Ambystoma mexicanum; assembly: GCF_040938575.1. NCBI lineage: Eukaryota > Metazoa > Chordata > Amphibia > Caudata > Ambystomatidae > Ambystoma > Ambystoma mexicanum. Next base: position 286,488,549 of record NC_090928.1, read on the forward strand.
ATGGTGGTATCCTATGTACATGTTGTGTTCTGCTGATCAATGCCTGTTCATGTGTTGTGTTTATCTTTCAGGTGTGAGGGGATAGTTGTGGTTCGACATGCTGTGGTGTACACACAGTGAATGTTCACATGTGATGTGTAGAGAACACTGATGGTCACTTGATTGCACATGCATATGTTGAGTGCATGTCCTTGCTGACCCACACACTTGCACTCTGATGCACTACATGTACAACCACCCTTGCATATCCACATGTGCACTGTTTGCCTTCTGGTGCCCACTGTGTCCCTGCAGCACATGTTCTGTGACCAATTATGGATCCCGTACATGCCTAATTTGCTTTTTGATGTGGTCTGTCGCTTAGATGTGATGCTCAGGGTGTGCATCACACACAATGGCTGTTCACTGTGCTGTGCGCTGAGCAGTGTGTTGCAGGAGTAGGACACAACACACAGAAGCTGCAGTGGTGATTTTGCAATGCACAATGTGCATGTAGACAGGCATTCATTGTTATGTTACGTCTACAACTCTTGTAATGCATTTGGAAATGACTTATTTTGGGTGGGAGGTTGTTGGTCATTTCATCTGATTCCAGGTCAGGCATCATTGTCTGATGCCACTTTACATTTTGGACATGGCAATGTGTACCTTATTGTTACTGTGTTGGTGTATGGGTATTGCTTGCCATGTCATGTTGTGGTTTGGGAGGGTTTGAGTGACATAACAGTGACTGCCATGGCCTGTTTTGCAGGTGTGTGTGATTCACACCTTGCATGTCAGGGTCATCCGCTTCTCAAAGCAACTAGCTGGGGGTAGATCTCTCTCTCCGCGGCAGGGCCCTCCCTCTGGAACATCCTTCCTACCTCACTGGAACTTGAGGAGAACCATCTCCGGTTCGGGAAGCACCTCAAGACCTTCCTCTTTGATTCTGCTTTCTCTCTGTCTCTCTCTTGCTAAATTCTTCACTGGAACTGCACTGGATCTGCAACTGGGCCACTCTCACCGACCTCGGTCCCTGGCCCAGCCACTCTTCACTTGCACTGCCGCCCTGGCAACCCCTGCACTGCGGGACTGTCTCTCTATCCCTACAGCCCCCCCTTCCCAGCACTTGTCTGCACTTACCTTTGCAGTTGCTACCAGCTGGCCTATGTATTTGTTTTTTGGTCTACTTACCCTGTACTGCACTCCCCCCCTCCCCTTCCCCTTGCACTTTTCCCTTCCCCCTACCCCTGCACTTGCACAATCTAAATGACACCTGGCCTATTAGTACTGTTGTCTGTCTTCCCTTGTTCCCCCCTCCCTGCCTCATCGCACCTTGAAATACTTGTGTATAGGCCATATCATGTCATGTCATATGTGTGCCTTTTGGTCACACAGGATAGCTTTTGTTTAAGTAGCTAGGGATGCAGACAATGTGGCACTTCCATGGCAACTATCTCAGGGTGGTAGGGTTGTGACAGTTGACTGTCTCTTTGTCATCATCGATTGTCACCTGGTATGTGCCAGGCCTGTGTGCACTCCGCAGGGGTGGGAGTTCAGGTGAAAAATGTGGCCACAAGCTGGGTCCGGGCTTCCTCGCCACGTACCCTGTCGCCTCCCATGGGCAGCGCCTGTGCCTGTGGTTGGGGATGTGGGGGCACCACCATGTCCACCGAGACGCCCTGCCGTGTTGCAACATTGTGCAGGACACATGCTGCCACAATGATCCTGCACACTACTGGTGGTGCATAGAGTAGCTGCCCGCGAGAGCGGTCAAGGGAGCGGAAATGTGACTTGAGCACTCCGAATATGCACTCCACTATGGCCCTGGTTGCAATATGGGCGGCGTTGTATCTTACCTGGGGTGGTGTGGTGGGGTTCCGGATTGGCGTCATCATGTGGTTGCTCAGAGGGTAGGCACTGTCCCCTGGGGAGGTGTAAATGGTTGTGATTATTGGGGTTTGTTTATTTGTGTGTGTGTGTGTGACATGCTTGCATGTGCAAGGGCATTTGTACTCACCTAGGAGCCAGGTGTCGCCATGCTGCCCAGCTTCCAGGGCCCGGCTCAGGGCAGACATTCTGTATATGAAACTGTCATGGGTGGAGCCAGGGTAGTTTGCATAGACAGAGGTGATGATTCCCTTTGCATCGCATACCACCTGTACATTGATGGAATGCCAGTGCTTGCGGTTTCGGTAGATGTGCTCAGTGGCCCTAGGTGGACGTAGGGCCACATGGGTGCAATCTATGGCACCGAGCACTTTGGGGAAGTGTGCCACCCTGAAAAAATCCAGGACAACGGCCTGCCTTTCTGCGGGTGTTCTGGGCATGTATATGTGCCTGCGGACTGAGGGGCGCGCTGTAATGATTGCCAGTACCTGGTGTAGGCAGCGTGACTGCGTGGCCTGTGAGACCCCCCCCCACTATGGCAGTAGTCCACTGAAATGACCCAGTGGCCAAAAAATGCAGGACATTGAGCAGCTTCTCCAAGGGGCTCAATGCTTGCGAGCAAAGGGTGGGGGATGTAAGGTCATCTTCCCACTCCCTGACCAGGTCTAGGATGATGTGGGGTGGAAACCTATACCTGCCATAGACCTGGTCGTCAGGCATCCCAAAAAGGCTTGTCCGTGGTGCGAAAATGCGTGCCCTGGCTATTCTCCTCCTCCTGCGGTGTCCCACGATCAGTGCTGCGACAAATGGGGCATTCATCGTAGCTGTATACACGTGTTTGTTGTTTGCGCGCACTTTTATACTGTGCGCGGGGACGCTTCCGCCTGCCTTCGTGTGGCGGACGCGTTGACGCCTGTGTGCGTCTTTTGCCGTGCGTGGGTTTCCCGTATTAGAATCCATGAATACGGGTTGTTGGCGTGCGTGTGGGCGTTCCGTGTAGTCCCTGCAGTACTTCCCCAGTTACGCCTTATTTTTCACGCGTTATTCCCCATTCCGCGTGTTACGCCCACTGTTCCGCCCACTTTGGTTGTGTGCGCCCCGCTATGTGCGCTTTTGCTGTGCGCGTAGCGCACGCCGTGTGTGCCTGCGTGCGCCATGGCAGGATTGGGCGCACGGACAGCGGGAAACACGCGCAGCGTCTTCCTTGAATCGCACACGTGCACGTGTGCTGCGTTTCTCGCGCTTGCGCTACCTTGCGCCTGCTTGCGCTCGGATTTTCGGCGCACGCTTGCTCCATGAATCGACCCCTTAATTCTCCCATAGATTTTCATCATCTTCTGAAGTAAACACTTAAAAGCCTGCATAGACTAACCCTACCAGCTAACCACATAAAATGATAAGTGGGATTTCAATGTATTGTTTTTCTATATCCACCTTCTAACCTTAATTGGCATTTAGTTGTTCATTTGTTCCTATGTTCTCATCACTCTTTGTCTGGATCTTAATGTATTTAATTTTTCCATTATCCTTTCATGATCTCTGCATAACTCAACACAGCCGATGCGCTATTAATGTGCAGTTTCGCCACCAAAAAAGCAATAGCTGAACACATCTTGGGTTACATTTGTTCTTCTTCATTTGACTGAGCATGGTTGTAGTGGCATATCTGGTAGTACATATTGATTTTGTCTACATTTTCTGCTCTCTGAGTAGCTTCCTCTCACCATATAATAAACACATGAAGAAGAAGAAGAAGAAGAAGGAGAAGAAGAAGAAGAAGAAGAAGAAGACGAAGAAGAAGAAGAAGAAAAAGAAGAAGAACTTTTGAGAGGCTATGAAGCAGAGGGGAATTAGCAAAAAAGAAAAAGAACTTGTGGCTTCAATCTAATCAGGGGTGCTGAAAACATAGCACACACCGATCGGTGCCAAATTATGTGGCGGAATCGATGATTATGAGGCATACTAATGGAAAAGAATGCTCTAATAAAGAATCATTTAAATGGGTGTTTAATGCACCTTTGTGTTTATTTGGCTAGCACCATCCATAGTTTTGCCATCTACACATTCTCGAAGCCATAACTGCCTTTCAATTCAACTTCCCAATTTCTGCCTTTGGCCCCCTAATGCAGACCTTTTTCTGCTTGGAGTGTTTGTACAAATCAAACAAATAATTAAATAGTTCACACTCTTTCAAAACTATGAAAGGAGAAAAAGAGATGTCCTTGGCATGCAAAATCCAAATAGATTAGTGTCAAGGTAAATGGGACAAAAGCCATTGGCCAAAGTCAGTCTGATAAAAAAGATCTGGTGTGTTATTTGTTGTAGATTGGGATGCGGTTGTCTAAAAAAAGATGCAATCTGAAAACTATGCCTCACAGGATGGATTCTTTTGGGATGCATTCAGATATTTTGAAAGAGCCTCTATGCTATGTAACATCCAATTCTTCAAATCAAATTTTTGCGCATTGGCAATAACAAGATTTGCATATGAGCATTTTGATATATTTTTTTATAAGTTAAAATTCAGAAACTCTTTACAATGTGAAGGTGTCAAGGGGTTATTAAAAATTGAAAGGTTTGAGCATTGCTCACAATGAGTATCCTGAGAGGGGGAGGCAGCTAATTAGAATGGAAGGAAAACAGATTTTAATGATCAGGAATGACCCATTCTAAGCAGACTGCTGAAACCTCCTTCCTCTTCCCACTATTTTCCTTGTCTGTTCTTCCCAGGGCTGACTCACATCCCTCCACCTCCCCCCAATTCACTACCTCCCTGCTCAACCCCCCAATTCACTTAGTTACATGACTCTCCCTGCTGCTGGCACCTCTGCTCTCTCACCACTCTGGTGGCCGTACATGGGAATGAAAAATGGACTTATAAGGTTCCCGTTGACATTTCCATGGCAGCCATCTTTGTTTCCAGTTTTTTTACTAATAGAAATGGTTCACACTCTCTAGTAGGGACCTGCGCCAGTGCGCTCGAGGTGTTGCGCCAAAGCTGTCACCACCGAAATGGCGGTAGCAGAATGTCCTGCTTCGGGAGAGAAGAGCGTGTGCTACTCTCCTGGACAGGTGTCATTGGTTTATCTGCACTGGGCTCTTGCTTAAAATAGATTATGTAAAGGGCTATGGATTTGGGTTTCCCTGGCCTGCAACAGGGGATTACTTTGCTTTTCGGAGGGGACGGGGGACACACTGCACCCTCTTTTCCATAATTTGTTGTAAGCAAGAGGCCACTACAAAGAAAACAATACTGTTCTCTTATAAAAGGTTTTTCAAGTGAGTGCGCGCTGCAGCATCAGGCCAGTCGTATTTGTGCGTCACTTTTCCTGAAGCAGTGTGTGCCCACCCTACTTTTCATGTCTCGGTGGACATGTGATGGTTGCTAGGGGTGCAGAGCCTGTCGCCACGATGAGCTGTGGTACAACAAAGCTAAGAGCAAATGTGACCTACTGAATGGGCACAGCTTTCGCTCGGGCCAATCAAAACCTGACCCAGGAAGTAAAAATCTACCTCTACAGCATCTATGCCTCACATCTAACGAACGCATGCTTACTGTATGACAACTTAATAAAATAACCTGACCGCCTTCTGCTTGTGGAAACGAAATTGAAACATAACTTCCTACTCTGCCAGACCTTCCTTTTGTGTTCACACTAGGGTACTATGTGAAAAAACCTCAAGGGCTTACTCAAATTCTCATTTCAGACAGGGGTGTCAGATTTCCTAAACAGCTTTACAAGAATACCGTTATTACAAGTTACAGAACACATGCCGGGTCTCTAGTGGAAATTCTTTGTATATTCATCTTCTCTTTCTTCTTGGAAATTGTGCACTGCTGGCTTCTCATAGCAGCCCCCGCCATTTGCAGTCACTTCTTCCTATCCTGGATATGCCTCTCCTAACAATACATCACTGACGTAATCATCGTTCTTAAAATGGCCGCTCACACAACGGAAACAGCTGAAATGTTTTCATCGGTTAGGTTGTCAGTTAATAATCAGGTTATTTAATGATTAAGTAATATTTGCTATGTTAGGGTTAAACAAACCCATTGTATCAGAGAAAGATGTTTTTGGGACACCACCCACACTAAACCTTTTGCAAGCACATCATTTTACACATCCAAAATACACATTGCATCAGTGCACTGATTTCCCGTGCTCCCAAGATCTCTGCACGGCTCCTTGTCCTTAAGAAGATCGGTTAGGTTTAAATGTTGGCTGCTCAAGGGGAAAACAAAAAAAAAACATTGTCTTAATGCACAATTATGGTTCATTTCTATTGAAGCGGGTAATCACAACGTGGAGCACGTACAGCAAAGCACCTTTGAGGAGAGGGTAACAAGATGATGCCATGTCACTAGGATGCCACTTTTTACAGGCACACGCTTTCAGGTACCAAACAATTGCATTCTGGGTACTGCCCTGTTAGTTAACAACAATTGAACAAATTGGGCCTAATAACCTAGTACCAACAACTTGTAAAAGGAAAACACAATATAAGATAAACTGGTCTTCGGGTGGCATATAGAGCCATGTGGTCACCTTAGGGGAGTTATCTTGTAACCACAGTGTTTATTGCACTCGACGCCCTAAAATCGACCTTCATATTGAACGTGTGATGTGCGGTGGAAGAGGCCTGCTCTGCTAAACTGGGTAATCATAACTAAACCAATACAGACAAAACTGCTGGCTTTGCCAATGCATGTTTTTAACAGGGCTTCAGTCAAAGGGAAATACTAGTACGGACACACATTGCTGGTAATTCAAGTGGTGGAAGGCACACTTGGTTAAGACATTTTTATTACCTTACCTTAGGACCACATTGACAGACTCTCAGAATACCACTTAGAAATAGAACAGACAGGCCATATGCAGCACTTCGTTTGATGTTACTGCCGGAAAGAGCTAGATAAAGAGATCCCAGGGATTATGCTTTGTGCAGTGGGGGGCTGTTAGTGGGGAGGGATGCCCATACAGATTGGTCAATGGGCGGAGAAAAAAAAACAACGATCCACAAGCTATGTGCCCTTCAGCACACTTCATCTCTCTCCTATCTGTACTCCAATGCAATAGAATCAGCATATAGGTGGTGCTGAAGTGTCGCAAAATAACCAAAAATAAAAAAAGGGCTAACGGAGAGAAGGGATAATCTGTGTGAAGCAAAAGGTTCCCACCTGTTTAATAAAGGCACCGGTGATATGATCTGCCTGTTTCACCAGACGCAAACTCCCCGTAAGTCCCGAGCTTGTCCGCCAGCACGCGTATTGATTTCAATAACGGCCTGGCGCGGCCACTGATGGAGGGGGAAAGTGATTGATTGGAGCAAATTGGCCTTTAAACAACTCGGCAAATCACTGGGATTTGTCTGGGAGATATTCTTCCGCGGCAGGCACAACACGAAGCTGCTGATATGTCACCTAGTCCACAAAGAAATCCATATTTCTCGCTGCAGCTCCATGGCACGCTTTCCTGCAGTGACCTTTTCCAGTCTGCTGTTCGTTCCTCTGCGTGATACGCGAAGAAAGCATTGGTCCTTCTTCTGTTTCTCATTGCATTTTAGGGACTATGTTATTTCAGGGGATCTGGTGCATCGATGAGCAACATAAATAACCAAATTACTAATTTGTGGAAGGATCCAAGCATTGAAAGTGGGAAGGTATAAAATGGGTGGAGGTGGTTATGAGGACGTGAAAGGGAGAATGGGGGTTTGGAGGGGGGTTACCATCATAAAGGATAGCTATTTTTCATCAGACTTTATCCCAAGATCAAGGTACAATCAGAAGCTGTAGGTATGCAAAGTTTAAGCGGGAACCTTCCACATTTTGTGCTACGAGGACATGACTTGTGTGATGTAAAGAGGAACTGTGGGGCAACGTTGAACATCTCTCAAAGATATTCAATAATCATAGACACTGGCAAAGTTAAGAATCAGTTGCCCTGTTCACTTTTTGCTTGTGTTTCTATCCCTACCCATTCAACAACACAAGTAGGGAGTCTTAGAAGAGGAGATGACTAGAATAAAAATGGGAAGACACCTAGACCTGAAGCTGCTTTTATCTCTGTAAATGCATTTTACATGTGTTTTTTTCTTCCTCTTATAGATAGATAATAGAACTGCAGAGTCAAATTACAGGCACAAATCTTGTAATATGCAAGGAAGGTAGCAGGTAATTGCCTCCCTGAGGGGCAAAACATACATGGGTACAAGCTCACACTTGGAAAAAAGTGACGACCTTTGTATTTATGTTATCACTCATAGTGGTACCCTAGCTCGAGAGCATCTGAGCAATTTACAAAGGACGGGTTTCAGTATTGCTCTGGGCATTTCACACAGTTGCACAGTACTATTGAGAAAGGGCGGAAAGGACTTTTTTTTTATCCGGCAAGCATTGCTGAAAGAGCCACTATTTCAGTGTTTTGTGAAACTGGCAGACTGTGGGGGCATTTCGAGGCAAAGCCAGGATGGAGTCCCAGATGGCTGGGGTATGGCAGGATAAGTACTGATTGCGAGTCTTCTGTTTACATGCCAGCTTGCCAGCCTGTTGATAGCTGGCTATGTGAGGTGCAAGAGTCTCCAGAGGTATGGAGCTTGGCTGCCAAGCATGTTGGTGTTCTGTTTGAGACCGCATTGAAGGTCACACATGCAGTTTTGAGTATGATCCTGGCGGGGAGGGGAAGCCAGTGAAGCTTGCACAGTGTAGGAGAGGCACCCGTCGACTTTGCGGAGGCCTGCAGTGAGTCAGGCTGTGGTGTGGTGGGCTGCCTTGTGGGGTCCCAGGTGCACATCTGGGAGCGAAGTGGGCACCTGACTGTGTTTCCACAACATGAGAACATAATAAAGCAAGATCAAAAAGATGGGCATAAGAATACTCTGATTACTCTATGAACATTTTATTGTCTCATTTCAAACAATTGTGCAAGAGTGTTTCTTCCTTGTAAGCAGACCTTCCACAATCCTTGGAAGATGTTTTTGGGGTATTTGGGACACTCTTGTGACCTTCAGCCTAGAACGTGTCCCCCCCAGGCCACCTTCCCCGGCCCTATGGATTTAAGTGTCAATGAAAGGAAGCCAGAGGCAGCAAGCACACTAGAAACCAACCAGCAAAGCAGCACCCAACCTGGAGAACAATTAAGCAAAAGGATCAGCTGCACATGCACATTCCACTGATTATGGTAAAGGACTATCCTACCACAAAGTGCAAAACCTGCTGGTTCTCAAAGCTACTCCCTTACTTCCATTGACTGAGGAAGGACATGGAAAAACATCCAACAAGTCACGAACAAGAGAAGAGACCTAATTCACTAAGATTTGCCCTGAAGCAAATCAGAGATGCCCTGAGCATCGCAGGGTTGTTCCTGCAACCTGGCACCCTATTCCCAGAGCCCAACACTGGTGCAAACGTGGGGCTGCGTGGAGCATCATTGCCATGCTCATGCACAAATGGGATTCACAGAGATTTGCCCCCGGGCATCTCTCAGATGCTCCCGCAGCTCCTGATTTGCTCGGGCTTTAGGTTTTGTGGATCAGATGCAATGTAACAGGAGCAAATAGAAGAGGCTCTGGGCACCTCCCGATATGCATCTCTGCAGCACTTTGCAAGTCTGCCCCAAAATCTCTTGCAACCTGGGCTTTTAGTCCAGTATGTGAAATCCCTGTAATGTGCTTTTTTTTTTAAACAAATAGGTCAGTTTTGGTATATCAGGCTTCAGTTTCTCAGCTGGAGAGTTCCATGCCTAGGAATGGATGCACTTTGCACAGGCCCCCGGGGGGGCCATTTCATTGTAAACTACTGCTGCACTTGGTAAATTGCCCGCTCAGCACGGATTCAGCAGATTCAGCCTCCACAGACCCTACCTGCCCAAATGCAACTTCATCATTTCCATACAGATGCACAAAGGATCAAGTCTGTGGTTAAGATCCTATCACACTGGAGGGTGGTGATGACTTCAGCTGTTTCAGCCATTACCCTTTACGTCCAATCTACTAAAATGCAATGCACTAGATGAGACTGGTGCCTTATCTTACGCATCGTCCAATCAGAAGACTGCATGCCTTAAACAAATTTTGCGACAGCATCTTGTGTCGTCTAAATCGCGAAAAATAAAGAAAGCAGAGTTAAAGGAAAGCCACAGACTAACCTTTTAATTTCCTGACCTCCCTGTGACCCACATAGTCAGGAGAAAAGAGTAGGTGTGCCCCAGACTCTGGAGACCAATTGGCGCCAACTCCAGCTAAATTCAGATTTTTATGTCCACCTTTTGGCCAAACTACTTACCCTGACTAACCCTACTTTAAAACTCTCTTACACCCTCCGACACTGAAGAAACCAGACACATAACGTCACCAGAAAAAAAAACACTGCAAACAACAAGCACTCTACTTACTCTTCACAACACCCAAGACGCACATAAACCACCCATATATATCCACCCATCAAACCACACAACGTCAGTCAACGAAAACAAACCAGCACACAGAGACTGTTTTTTCCCGAACTGAAGCTACCAAGATCACATCAAAACCCTCTTGCACTCTCCTTCTCAATCCCACTAACTGACCCATCCCAATCCCCTTCATTTTCAGATACTCCTGGGTGCCTGCAGACCATGAAAATGCCAGCGGTGCGTGGTAGAAATCCCAATAACATAATGGTAGGACCTGCTTAGGACACACATACATAAAGCCTAGGGGTACTCAAATGATAAGAAGTGCATACAGCCTTAAAGCTCAAAACACTTGCACTTCCTGAAACCTTTTCTCTTAACATGCCCCAGACTCTATTTCATTCCCAAAACCTAATGCGGCTGCATAACCCCCAACTAATGGAAAAGGTGAAACTGTGTGAAATCGATATCCAGGAACACATACTGTGTCAAACTGGAAACATGTCCGTAGGTACGAGTGGGCAACCTGCACTGTCACCCGGCCTCGCTACCAAGAAATGAGCCACAACATGTAATCCCAACTCAATGAATGTCATAGCACATAGAGGAGACAATGCCACTGTTGGGGAAACCTTGTAAATGGCTCTGTTTTAAGCCCAAATGGAAAAGCTGTTAGTTACAGAAAGCTGCTTCTTCGGCACTAGATCCACAAACACATCTTTATCTGAGATTTGGAAGCCATTCCAACATCTATAAAGCAGAAACTGCACTGAATTTAGGGTGCCACAGCAACAAAACACAGAGATTTGGAAAGCTAGAAAAGAGGGAGCCACTGTAAACAAAGATTTGGAAAACTAGAAAAAGGTGAGCCACTGTAAACAAAGATGTGGAAAACTAGAAAAGAGGGAGCCATTGTAAACAAAGATTTGGAAAACTAGAAAAGAGGGAGCCACTGTAAACAAAGATTTGGAAAACTAGAAAAGAGAGAGCCACTGTAAACAAAGATTTGGAAAACTAGAAAAGAGGGAGCCACTGTAAACAAAGATTTGGAAAACTAGAAAAGAGGGAGCCACACGCTATTAATTTCATTGTAAAGACATGCCTTGACAACTCTGTTCTCAAGAAAGGGATCAGGGACACCACTTGCTACCTTGCACTTTTATCACACCCCAACTCGACATAAACGGGATAAAAATAAAAGTCATAGGGGGTCATTACGACCCTGGCGCTAAGGATTTACCGGTACCGGTAAGGGTACCGTAATTACCGCCTTTCCCCATTCCCATTATGCTCTATGGGGCAAAAATGGGAAGGGCCATGGTGAAATGGGGAAGTACCGCCCCACCAACCTTGGAATGGGGTGGTACTTTCCCATTTCACCATGGCGGACTTGCTACAACTTGCTAATAGCGCCATGGTTTAGCGCCGGTGTTGTAATGAGGGCCATAGAAAGAATATTTGTGTTTGAATTGCATCCTGCAGCCTTCCGCCACAACTTCATATTTTTTAGTGGAATATCAACCTAGTCCTTTCCTTATCCGTGAGTTTGGGAAGAATTCATGACCCCTAGGCACTTAGGAAACCGAGTTGTATAGACTACCCATACCGTAGAGAAGGGGCCTGCAACCTGTGGCTCTCCAGATATTTTGGACTACTACTTCCAAGATCCCTCACAATTGACTACACTGACACAGGTTGATGGGAGTTGTATATCAAAACAAGTGGATTGCCAAAGGTTGCAGAGCCTGCCTTGGACATCTATTAATAGAAAAGTAAGCCCAGGTATTCAATTGATCAAATATGTATTAATTGCACACTGTTTTCTTACCCTATTTCGCTTCTTTCTAGGGCTGCCCACACCACCCTCCATCAATTCGCCTGAAAATGTTCTTACCCATTCTTTTCCAGTTGCTCTCCTTTATTTCCCGCATTAAATGCCACGCTGCGTGATTAGGGCCTGGCATCAAGTCACACTGCTAGGCCATGCTGGCTCAATACAAGCTGCCCAACAGCAAGAGAAAGAGGAGGTGCTTGAACCCCAGAATGTGATGTAATTCGTGTATTTCATGTACAGAATTATGAGAGAATCCTCTCTGCAGGATCCCCTCGCTTTGATAACCCGAGGGGTTCCGGGTTAACTTGTGCCGCGGTTCGGTTGCCAGCTGGCACTGCAGATGGATGTACCATCAGCTACCTAGTAGTGCAGATGCATGCCACTCAGTGATATGCTAGACTGTCTGTTGGGATGTGGATGCACTGAGGGAATATGGTGCATGGACATGTGGTACTCTCCATTGTTTTGGGGGTAATGGCTGATTAAGGGGGTCAGGCAAGTCCTTTGCAGGTAGACTATCTTTATGACTTCTGGATGCTTTGGGTGTCTCTTGAGCCTGTACCCATGTGCTATGAAGTGGGGTTCCCAGTGAAGCAGCCCCAATCACCCAAGAAGGTTGAGGACCAAACGGCTGCAAGACCAAAATTAGTTTGTATTTGGGTTAAGCAGACTCAGGACGATGCCAGACGGAGTTTGTCTTAATTTCTTTGTCTTAGGAATCCAAAGTATATTTTGTTCTGGGCTTGTGGGCAGTGGCAGGTAGGCCATTCTAGAATCTCCCATCTATTTATGGACGTCCACTACTAATAGTGGCTAGGCCAGCTCCGGATTAGGGAATTGCAGCTTCATAGCTCCAGCCCATTTGTCTTGCAGAATTCCATCTGGGCCGTGAAACCACATGATTATGGCCCTGCTCTCTCACTAATTCACACAATAGGTCTAATAGGTTCAATCTGTCCTGGATCAGCCCGCCATCATTTTGCACCTTTGAGCCAGGGCACTCCTGGCAACACTCTCTGTGGACTACTGCTATGAAACACTATGTGGAACATGATTGATAACTAGAAGCCGAGGATAGCAGTGAATGTAGTCCAAAAACTGCAGGAATTTCCCCATAAACTACAACACTGATTCCTACCTTTACAAACTCCCAGCTAATTAATTACCCGTCTCTATACTTTTCTAGAAAGAATTCTGTTCCATGGAGCCATCCCAGCAGGTCCTCCCCTGTCCAGGAAGCTTGGAACGCACCTTACAAAGCAATGTGCACAGAATAGCTGTAGCAGGCAGTGCAGATACTCACGCAGGCCCACAACAGAAAGAGCGGGCACCAGAAGGATTCAAAATGGTGAGGCCCAGCGGGCCCAGCCCAAGGGAAAGGGCAGTCATATCTCTGAGAGCTTCGGGTGGCGGCAGTAATGAGCAGAGAGAAACGGGAAATCAAAGGAGTAAAGAGTCCAGAGGATTTTGGCATTGGAAGGATCAACACCAACAAAGATGCCAGGCCTTATAAGTTCAAGGTCTCAGCTGTTGCCAGAACTTTATTGCCAAATAACTCTTCAGGTCCGGTCACATGCCAGTGACCTGGAAGTAATTGCCAGACTTGAGTCGCCACTGGAAGCACCATCAAATCAGTGGCTGCACCTTCTCAAGTAGAATGCAACACCACTCGATTGCTCTGCTCTTCATGGGCACAGTGTGGTGGGCGTCCCTTTCCTATGCTGCTGTGCGTAATGTCAGTCACAAGGACATTTCGAACGCGCACAGAGAAATTGCCACTTTTGGAGTGATTATGGATCAATTTAAAAGGGATCACCAAAAACTGGAAATTTGCAGACTACTTTCCACAAGGACAGTATTTGTTCACAAGCAATGGCTGCTGATACCGGTCCAGGACCGAGCGTATAGCTGCCTCCTTAAGCTTCACTAGCCTAAAAGCATCAAATGCATATTTATGGCCCTACACCCTCTACTGCCTCCACCTCTTCTGCGCTTTGTTAAGAACAGTGGTGTCAATAGAGCCTTTGGTCTTGACAGTCTGTCAGAAATCTAGGCTAGTTTACCATTTGTCTCGCTTTAGTGGGTTTGACATCACACAACGCTCCCCATGCATCTCATTTTGGCGGGCGTAGCTAAACAGCTTCGCCCCTGCCCACATGGAGCTACACAGAAGGAGCCGTGGCCTGCGCTAGCTGGATCCCAAGTTGGCTAGTTAGATCACATGGCAAGTTACAAGTCTAAGAAATGACAGCGGGGAGCCTGCTGTGAGGGAGATAGGAAAATTATTATAATCTGCATTCTCAAATTGAATAAGCGTTTTGCTCAGTAGAGCCCTCTTGACTGCAAATAGCCTGAAATGACCTCCCACTGTTTTAAATACCTGCGGCCTTCTTTGGGTTGAATGCAATTTCCCCCCTTTGTCTCAAACAATGAGAAGAAATCAAACGTGGATCAAATTAGCGAGACAGCTAAGCCAGTTTCTACATTTCTGTGCTCAAATTGGCTTCCTGAAGGTGAACACAGCTGTGCCTTCAGCCTTTGATTGGAAGAATGGCAGACTTCTGTTGGAAGCTGTAACGCCGCCGCGAACATGTTTGATTGCAAACAGCTATTGTATGATGTAACCTTTGCAGGGGTAAGAACTGAGTGCTTGCCCCTTGGTCACAATGTATCTTGTGAGGCCTTGCACTTAATATGTTTGGGTCCACCTCACTGTACTGAGCTGCCCAGAGTGAAATGAAGGATATTCCGACGCCGCAGGATATAGCGGCATCAATTTCAAGATTTTACAGAAAGAGAAAGGAAATATTGCAGCACAAACCTGGAACTCCTCATGCATTTCTTCTTCTTTTATAACTAGAGAATACCCAGAGAATTCCATTGTTCAAGTTCACATTGTGACCTGCTGACAAACAAACGCCCACAAAACAAATTCCTTGATTTTGATCATGAGCAGGTCGTGAGGACACAAGCGATCCAAATTTGGAAATGACTTGACCTTTAGTTTAAGTCAAACAAATAAGAAATTATTTAAACGATACATTTAGCAGCTTCTTTTGGGCATTTTTTTTATTTTCGGAGGAAATTTGAAAATTGACCAATGGTGCGATTTTTGGTGTAAACAGAAAATAAGGGACGGTAGTCATGCTTATGTCCGGTTAGAAATGCCCGTTGCTCCAACGCAGTCCTTTCCTTGCTGTTTATGACGCGATATGGGATGTCCCTGCGTGGCGCATTTTTTAAATCCTGCATTGTCAGACATGTTGTTAACTCTGACAGCGGAAGTGTTACCTCCCCAGAGGCTCCAAGAGCTCCCAAACACATTGCTTCGGACTTGAAATGAAGGACTTTTGTTGTCTTTGGAAATAAAACGTAATATTTTAAAGAAATATGCAATTTGTGGTGGTCCTGATTTTGGGGTCATAAGCTCTGCTTCCTAACCCTCGATTGTCCACATGTACAATTCATGAGCTCTTGTGTGATTTCGCATTGCTCTTTGGCCCTCACATTTATGGGAACGCAGAGTCTTGGGCACACATTAACCGTAATAGGACGTGGGCACCAAGTGCATTCTGCATTTGATCCTGGTGAAAAGCGCAAATATCACTACTGCACATGCAATCTTTTACAGGCAAACAATAGGTTGTCCCCAGAACCAAGGAGATGAGGTGAGCATTTCGTTTCCGTGCATACTTATACTGAGTTCTATTGTGTGTCAAAGAAGGGTAACCTATGACCTGCAACCACACACTGGGAGCATACCTTCTCTGTAATTAAGAGACAATTTGCAATGGGGGACACTTCTAGAGGCACTTTCACTCGTCACCCTTTAGTGTCATTCTATGAAATGCCTGTTTCCTCTATTGCTCGTTCTCATCCAAGCACTTTGCAATTAAAGGAACAAATATCAGAGTCTAAGATGGCTGCCGTGGAAATGAACTTCAATGAGCATATTCTTAATGGAGGTAGGGGTTGCATATGTTTCCATTCCATTGGAGCAGGTTTGTGTTGAATCAGTCTTTTGGAGGGCTCTTTTCCTCCTCATACTTTCATGATGTATATTTAGGTGGCGTGCAAAAGTGGTGGACAGGGGTTTTGATGATGTGAGAACGGCTTTCTATGTGAATCTCGTCTGGAGAAACCTAACCATGACCAAGTTGAAGGGTTTGAAATATAACTGTGGCATGTGAGAATACTGCTAGCACTGTCTAGAAAGTGAAAGATTGCATGTTTTTAAGTTGATGTTTGAATGTCGGGGATGGGCTAACATACAGCGTCATCGGCATGACTGTGGATGCAGGTAAACGCAGCTAAGGACGGAGCACCCCGTTTGTGATATAGATTTGCATGTGTGAGCTGTTGTGGTGGGCAGTAATGCACTCCTTTCCTTGGGGTGTGCTCACCATGAGTTACTCCCATCACTCAGAGTGATTGTAGCGTCACACCCCTTGCAGGCATTACCTACCACACTGATGATCCTCCCAGTCAGCTGACGGCTGCCGCGTGCCTTTGCGCAACAGATTCTAAGATGAGAAATAGCCACATCTATACGCTGTGAATTGAACTTCATTTCATTCAAAGGATGTGCCACGTGACTCTAATGCTAATATGAATTCACTTATGGCACAAAACCTTAGTAACAATGATATATACAAAATCACAACTGTACTTCTACACCTAAGATATCATGGGGAGTGAGGTGGGGGTTACAAAGAAAACAGACCATTGCAAAGAGAGGTGTATTTGGAGGTGGTCTTATAATTCGATTTGGTGTGACCGTAGACACCACAACATCATTTATCCATGTAGCTAATGACCGGAAGTGACTCTGTGCTTTTCATTCATTGTTTTTTCTTCATATTGCTTATTATTTATTGCTTGTGAACGCATGTCTGCTAGGATTTACTTAAGACTTTAAGTGGTAAAACAATCTTTGATTAAAGCATGGTAGATTATGCAGGTAACACAAAGTTTAGGAATGTTGACTATAAGATCCATGATTCCAAGTAGAGGGCCATGCAGTAGGACTTCAAATGAGGGGTGATTAGGTGCAAGTGTAAAACCGTGCTGTCTGGGAGCATATATCTGTGAGAAGTGTGACGTGAGAATTGTTTTTTTTTATGTAAGCATGTTTTACGATACAGCTGTACTACTGTTTAATTTTAAAGGTACCCTGTAATGTTATTGATTGATGGTTGAATTTGGTTGCTATAGGAATATATAGCACCTGGTGAAGACAAAATGAATTTCCAGAATGCATACTGCTAACAAGTTTGTAAGATTTTAGATCAATCAGGATTTGCATGCATCAATATTGTGTTACGAAGTTGTTGATCAAATACAGACTGGATAAAGGCTGTACGGGGATGCAAGGGATCCGTAAGGGGGCGGTGCACGTGAGCTATGAACACTAAAGGGCTCCAGTCAATCTCAGGCTTCCACCTCAGCATCAATAATAGAAAGGCTTTTCCCTCATTGATAATATTGCCAACAATTGAACATGTCATAGGAGTTTCCCAGCCATCACAGTTTTGACAACTATTAAAATAATGTTCGCAGCATCGCCATCATTTACTCTGGTGCGTACTTCATATGACAGGTACTGTTATCACTTAGCAGCTTGCCCCATCAAAGACCCACATATGCCCACAATTGTCAGGATTTTCCATCAAAAGTCCTATATCCTGTGCAGCTTTTTCACACGCACTACCTTGCATGTGGAGGGATACACCCACCACAGAATGTTTGGCATTCAGTGCTTAGTCCAGTTGATCTCATCAGCCCTCCACTATACACATACCTACTGTTGGCAGTTGGTGGCTGCACCAACAATAAGGCAAAACTACAAAGCATGTCTGTAGGGCAATGATGACAATGGGTTTAGTGATGTCTAAGGGCAGTGGGGGCAGGTCTGATGTTGTTAGACAGGCATGTCATGGCTATGAAATATATGATTGCTGTTATCCCGATAAAGCTGTGGTCGTGATATCTGAACCGATAGCGAACAACTTTTATCTCAGGTAGCTATGGTATGGCCAAGCTTCAGCCAATGTTTGTTTTTGTTGGTTTCCTCTGTTTCACTAGAGGGAGATTCCCAAGCTCCGGCAACTGCAAGAGGTTGGAATGGAAGGGAGCTGCCTGTTTCTCCCATAGATCAACCACACTGGAGTATGTGCAATGCAGTGGGACAATTTAACCATAGACGGTCATTTGCCAAAAATGCATCATACAAGTTAGGAAAGCAGGTGAAACAGAGAGGCATGGTGCCTGGAGAGAGACTGGGATCACCTTCTGGCTGAGAGTTTTGAAGAAAGACTGATAGGAGCCAATGCAGCCACAACCCTAGAGCTGGCATACATTTACAGAGAATTATCACTGCAAAAGAAGGAAGATTGACCTTTCCAAAGCAGAAAGTGAAAATGGAAAGGGGTCATGGCATATCAGAGGGGCAATGGAGAAGTATTCTGACATTTTTTCAATGGTGATACTGTGATCCAATGGGTTGGCTGACTAGAAAGATTTCATTTTTCAGAACATATTGGCCCTCCTGAAAGATGTTTAAATCTGGATTGATTAAAAAATAATGACCTTTGCCGGGCGTATTAAGTTGACAATGCAATGCTACTCCACATGTTTTGGCAGCTCTGCAGAGTGTCTGGCTTCCAGGAAAGAGATGTTGAAGAAAGAGGGGAACGTGTTCTAGTGTGTAGCCTGCACCTTGACCTGCTTCTGGTAGACCTTTGTCTGGCATACTGGTTCCAGTGGATGTAGAAAGGACAAATACTGTGGGCGCCACAGGCGACAACTCATGCAAAATGCACAATTCTTAGACTTTGGAAGTCCAGATATAAACCAAATGTGGAAATGTGGCTAGCAGGCCGGCTAAGGAATGCTAGCGTTGCTGGAAAAAAAAAGCTTTTCAATTCAAGAGGACTCTATGGAGAAGTGTGGAAGTAGCAGATGACATTTGCTGATCTCTATATCAAATGATAATTCTCCGGAAAGTGCTAGAGTTGGAATGATATGCCAAACAGCACCTTTTTCCTGCACCTGGGCATATCCAACTTTCACCCCCGAAACCCACACTGATTGTATTGCTTTACGATATGTGGCTTATTGCCTGTTCATTTTGTGTAGCTGAATTTGCTGCAGGAACTGTATAAGGATGTTGGCTTTGTCTGCACAGTGGATTAAGACTGGCATTAAATGTACACTCAACTACATAAAATGAAGCTTCTGTATTCTTTCAACACCTTTAGCTGTGGTCTGACAAAGGCAGGGTATACCAATAGTAAAGCATTAAACACTGTTGTGTTTACATACAATTAAACAATGTATACTTTTATCTCACACTTTGCAGAGAAAATATATGGCTGTGGGAGAGCTCCAAACCTCAGGTGCTGAACATAGAACCGCACGATGGGGTGAGGTCTGGTCCATATGGGGTTCCAGAAACCAGGATGTGTTGGGAGTGGTCACATGTGTTTGGGACACTACTAGAGAGCACACACTGAGCAGATGTTTTTCGCCCACATTTACATTACATCACACATATCTATGATTTTATTTCAGGCACAAGGACATAGGTATTTTCCTAGAGCCACCCAGCTCTGTTCATGCGTTAAGCCCAGGACTGAAACCGGCGTGACAGGTCTCTCGGCTCAAATGTCGGCAATGTAGCCACTCACTCACATTACTCCATAAACTGCATTAGAAAGCATCCCATGTTCTCAAAAAGACATTCAATTCCGATATGCTCATATCGAGAGTGAAACATGTGAAAGATAATGAAGAATGCATTTCTATCAGGACACACTCCACTAGCATATGTGCAGATGTTACCGTATGCACACATGCACTGCACCCATGCGCTCAGCACCGTGAGGTATTGCTATCACACTGCACTGTTAATCCTGCATATTGTTGATAATTTCCCAAGACGCTTTCAAACAGGATTTGGGATCTGTCCTGGGTGCTAATGTTTCCGCCTAGTCAAACCTGGACGACGTAGAGAGAACACAAAAGCAGTATTGGTGTCCAATTCCCGGCAAAACATATTCCACCGTGCCACAATGTTCTGTCGTCAGACTCTTTCTTCCATTTATGTTGTTGCATTTTTTCTCTTTTTGTAAATCTTTTTTGTGCAAGAATGGCACTATTTTAAACTCCCAGCATATCATGAACCCCACGTATGTTGTTTAGGTAGCAATTGGCCCTGGCACACAGACTGTGGAAGGGATCAGAGATAGAATGCAAAGAGGAGAGCTATGCAATCTTATTAATGAGACAGAGCCAGAAAGCCTGGTGGACATATGGACCGACTGATAGACAATGGTACCACTAGACAAACAAGCAGGCGTGCAGTGCGGAGACAGGTAGGTAGACAGAGGCACAGATTTATAGAGGGAAAGATGCATAGACATACATGATGAATAGGTAGTAAGGTGCATAGGTAAGAAGATAGGTATAAAGACAGATACAAAGAGAGATAGACGGATAGATGTGCATTCATTTGCATTTTTGTGAGTTTACATAGCACTGTGCCAAAGTTCTGAACACAGAAAATTTGCTAAACATTCAAGAAGTTGAACATTTACATATGCCTCGGGAGGATAGCTCAGGGGCAACATGCTCGCCTTGGAAGCAAGACAACACAGAGCAACACAGGTTTGATCCCCGGGTCCAAGCTTAGAAACCTATGGGTATTAAGCATGTTATAAATAACTTATTATATCATATGATAACCTTAAATTAAGAAGAGGACAGTGGGAGAGGATGCCCTCCTATTTAAAAGAGAGAAAGGAGATAAAGACCTGATATATAGTGGTGGTTGATTCCAATACTTAGGAGCCAAAAGAGAAAAACACCACACGGACGGAGGTTGAGGTAGTGTAAGAAAGTCAGGATGGATGTTGAGGAAGTCTAAGAAAGTGAGGGTGCGATCAACGAGGACGGACAGTGCAATAAAAATCGATGAGAGAAGAAAGAAATGGAGGGGCCCCAGTATAGCCACAGCCACCTGAAGACAACACAAAGTAGGTGAACTTTTCGATGTGAATCAAAGGAGAGTCGGTGAAGGGAAATGAATGCCAAGGAAGTACAACCACTGGCACTGGGAGTGGGAAAGAAAACTCGGCAAATCAAAGAATTATGCACAGAAGAAAGTGGGGCCAGCTGATAGTCTGTGAGTCCAAGTAGTAGAGCAGCACAGTTGTTAAGATGATAAAGACAGAGTCAAGAAGATAGATAAATCTATAGATAGATAGGTAGGTAGATAGACAGATATGGACTGCAGGGAGCAGCAGGACACACACACAACTGCCCTTACATGTTGATGTGTGCATTTCTTCACATGTGTTTGATTTCTATTGCATACTCTGCAACTCCATTACATATTTTAGCAGTGTTCATAGATCCTTCCTGTTTCCCATATGGGACCCTTGGACTGTAGGGTTGGTTTTGGATAGTGTGTTTTGACTTTTTCATGGTGGTAAGAAGGGACTATTTCATACAGTCTTTTGTATGCCTGGAACAGGGTTTAGAAGCAGATCCTGGCCTGCCTTGGGGGCCAGTGGATGTTTCTCAGGTAGCTTCTGATTGGTTTGAATTGTCCAGGTCCAAGGATGAGTCTGCCTGCAGCATTGTGAGCTCTTTGCAGTTCGTGTATTTGGTAGGCAAGGAGGCCACCACATATGTCACTTCTGGACTCCAGCATGGAGATGAGCACAGTGCCTACTGGTACTCCTGGCTTTCCTTTGGAAGGAAGCAAAGGAATTTTGTAGCCGTTTTATTTGGGAAACGTCTACTTTAACCATTGTGCTCACCAGTGAGTTCATGCTGAGATCAGTGTTCCAGGTGGCTCATAGCATGTGAACCTTAGTTTGGATAGGTAGAGTTTATCCAAAGAAGGTGGAAGGGGGCACAGAGTGGATCATTGTTGGGGAGATGGGAGGACCAATGGACTAGGGTTTCCATTTGTGTTCTATTGAGGACCCAAGGAATAGGATTTCCCTTTTGGCTCCAATGAGTTTGAAACTGGGTTGCTACACCCCATGCTCAATGGCCCCAAATGGTGTTTGCCTTGGTAGACTGGTGTTGGTGGACTGTGAAATGCAGGTATATTTTGTGTAGTTTGTGTATGAGTGGTATTGAAGATCAAGAGGCACAGAGTAGATCCATCAGGGGCTTAATGTAGATGTTAAAAAGAAGTAGCAAAATATTATTTGGCTGTATAACAAGTCTGCCATTCTAATGCCCTGTTCAGAGTGAGACTGGAAGGAATGGAACCATTTGAGATCTCTGGTTAAGGATCTGGCTACATTTTGTAGCCAGTGGATAAGGGTGTTGTGGTTCACAGTGGCAAATGTGGCAGAGTGATCGAGCATGATAAGCCTGCTGAGCAATCCCCTGTCTTCTAAGTGTAGTGAGATGTCCCATATTGAGTCACCCTCATTACCCATTTAGCCAATATCATTCTATTCCCGATCCTGTCTCCCTCCTCCTCCCCCTTCTTCTACCCCTCCCTTTCTCATTTATTTTCATAGGCAAATTGTTCTACATACTGTTTTATTGGTTTGATTCATGTGTTGTAATTTGCTTCTACTGTTATCATCTTCTATGTATTATGTTGTTATAATGTAAAACGCTTTGGCGTAAAGTGCTATATAAAAAATACAAATACAAATCCAATGAGTAACCCAGACAAACTCTTATTGGGAAATTCCCTCATACTCTTAACACAATTCTGATTGTTCAACAAAAATATAAATACAAGTCATTACCAAACACTTACATTTCATAAGGGTATTCCTACAAAATATCCCCACCAAAAATATCGCCGTACATATGGCTGTTTGTCTCACCATAGGCAATATTTTTGGGGGGGATAATTTGTGGGAGCAGGGGATGCGGGAGTGTCCGCCGGACATTTGAAAATAATGCAGAGGCTGCGGGGGTGTGCCCAACAGGGTCCATGGGTCAATATGCTGCAGAAATATGGCAAATTGTTTGTATTGCGATATTTCTGCGGGGATATTAACACATAGAACCTTCATAAGTATATTGAATCCAACAACATATAAGACATATACAACAAATTGCTTCATATTGTAGATATACAATTTGAAATACAAACAATATAATACTGTTCAATATACATTACGCCGCAAACAACTTATAAGGCAAACAAATTGACAGCACTCAGTTGACACACAGAAAGAAAATGTTCGCAAACTCCTTCCATGTTCCCGCCACGTTTTGGATAATCACATATATCCGTTTTCAAGGGAAATAGGGCTATCTTCCTAAAATAACAATCAATATACTTCTATTAGTAAACCCCTATGTTTAGAGTTGTCAAAACATGAATCAACCATAATCTCGTTTAAATTTGATACTAATTATCCACCAGTAGATATGCCACTCAAAGACAATAAGGCCTAAAGACAAAGAACAAAATTACTATCAGATGTTCTAAATAAGGGACATGCATAGATTTGCAATACCGAAAATGAAGGAAGCTCACCACTTTGTACTGAGTCATTCATAAACTCGTTGGTTGTAAAAATCAGGTGCATGCATACCCAATGGATGCATCACCTGTAGGAAAACAAGAATACCAAGAATACAGGCTTGAATGGAGACACGCATAGGTATCAGCCCTTTGTCAAGCAGCGACCATTCACTGCACACCATCTCACCGGACTATAGAATGATACTTCACGAGAAGCGAGGCACCGATCTGGCGTACCAGTCGGTACCTTGCTCTCATGATTAACAAAGGTACCAGTCTTCTCACCTGTGTGACCTGGAAAATAACCACATCACGGTGCTGGGTGCCCACCAAGCAGACATCTTGGGAAGGTGTAGGTCGGTCAAGCGTATTTATCTGCATGTTAGCCTTGAAACACATTCTATGTCCTGTCAGGAGCTGGGAAAACAAACCACACAAAATCTCCAACCACCTATGGGTGTCTTCATTTAAGTCTGCAATCTTGTTTTCCTGCAGGTGATGCATCCATTTGGTATGCAAACATGTGATTTTTACAACCAACGAGTTTAAAATGACGCAGTACGAAGTAGCAAACTTCATCTATTTTTATCATTGTAAATCTAGTAATTTATCATTGTAAATCTATTAATTGCCCGTATTCAGAAAATATAGTAGTCATTTCTTTGTCTTCAGGCATGTCTTTGAGGGAAATATCTACTGATGGAAGGATAGTATCAAATTTAAATGAGATTATGCTTGAGTCATATTTTGACGACTGCAACAATAGTAGTTTACTAATAGAATTAGATTGATTTTTATTTTAGGAAGACAGAATTATTTCCCTCAAAAAAGCATATATGTGATTATCCGAAACACATCAGCAACATGGAAAGAGTTTGCAAACATTTTCTTTCTGTGAGACTGTGACGAATCAACTTCCAGGGCACCAGTGTTCCACGGATGAATTTCGTTTTCTAAACAATCAATCAGCCCCACATTTTTAGTACACCAAATGAGATCCAAACAGATTAGAAACACAAGCCAATTATAAATCTCCTTGTCCAATTTTGGTAACATGGACAGAACGACAGGTTTATATCTGCAAGGTTGTGGGTCGTTGGTTAGTTGCAACCCAGCGAAAATACAATTATTACCCAGTGATAAAAGATACTGTTCAGCCAAGATTGTATAAACATATCTACTTCATTATTATTTCACAGACCGTTCTAGCACGCTACAAAATACTAGCCACCCATGAATGCAGAGGACTGACAGTTCCAATAAGGCAGATCAATGCACTCTGGATATTGACAGGAGGGTAGTGGGTGAAGTAATTAATCACAATAGTTCAAGGATACTTGGCTTCAGCACAAAGGGAGCAATGGGTCATAGAAATGTCACTAAGAATCTTCAGAGAAGGACCAGGGGGACAAAACCACAATGTACCTTGTGTTTGCAGAAGGTCTTGGTGCTCGACAGTGTAGGGGCGCTTTGCAGCTTCTGCGACAGAGTTCAAGATGGAAGACAGCTGTGGATATCAGGCAGTATGGTGAGCGAGGCTGGATGGATGGCTGTAGGCTGGCCTTTATGGCGATTTAGGGTCAGGAATCGTTGTCTCAGTGCTGTTTGGCAGGTCTGAATCACTGGTCGAGGCATCTCAGGTGGCGTGAGCGACTGTGTTGTAACAACAGTCAGAGGTGAAATTGGTTTCAGCTCGAGAGGCTCGACTGGCTCGAAAATGTCCTTTAAGGTGGACGCTAGTTGATGGTTGTCGATGTACTTCTCCTAGCTTCTGCACCGGGCTCGTGTCATGCTTTGAGGCAGATGCCCCAAAGCTGAGGAGAGTGTTGCAGGCAACGACCTTGTCCTTGGTTTGGTTCAGAGACTCTCTGGAACTTCCCACCTTGGAAGCTTGCTTGGACAGCCTAGCAGGGCGTGCTGTGTGCTGGCTGGGTACTGGTTCTGGAGCTGTTGGAGTGCCCTCTGGATTCAGTATCTCCCTCTGTTCCCTGGGAGATGTTTAGGGGAGGCATCTTGCTTCCCTCTTTGGAAATCCTGGACTTCCTTCACTGGCAGAAGTTGTAAGGCAGACTGTACCTTCATGCAGAGTCCAAATGAGCTATTCTTGTTACTCATTGCAAGGTCTTCAAATGATCTGCCCAAAAGAGGGACCAACCCTCTTTTAAAGTCAACTTGCCAAAGTGATTGGTATAGTCTGAGCCTACCTTAATGAACCAATCCTGGGTCCCCACCAACAATCTCCTGTATGCTTGAGGTCAAACCAGAGTGCTTTGTAACAGAAAAGTTAAAGGGGTGAAAACATGTAATATTAAGTCCCACACATTTTCCTGTCTATTGTGGATCAAAGGGTCTCTCTGGGTAATTGAGCTCTCTGTGGTTCCTTGTTAAAGTGGCACTTGAAGCTGTGGCGAGACAAGACTTTCGGTTGCCACCAAAAAACATACTTGTACCTTCTGAATGGGGTCCCCTGTGGGGATGACTACTGTAAACAGCTGTCCCAGACATGACAGGTCACTTCCATTGATATTAAGAGGCGGGAGCTGGCACCAGGTTGACACAGTGCATATCAAAGGTTGTTGGGTTTTCCTGTCCTTTGTTAGTCCTGCGAACAAGCCCCCCGTTGGCCTATTTGTATTAACTCTGATATGTATGCAAACTTCCACCAGCAGCTAACAAAGGGCAGGGCGGATCCATGGACCCTTTGTTAGTTAATTAGGCTAGCCATGGCAGGAGGAAGGTTTTGCCATGGAGGAAGGTAGGCTGTCATATTCCAACTAAACAGGACAGGGTGGACGGCACCTATAGGCTGTGTCCACTCAGAGTACACAAGTGTATGTGTATGTGTATGTCGTGCTGTGAGCAGATGAAAATGTGTGCGGATTAGCCCCACACATTTTCCAGAGGTTGATCTACCATCATTCAATTGCACTTAAAATTTCAAAAAAGCCCAGGCGAGCGCACTTTCGTTTGCGGTGCAATGTATATGGAACAGTATTATACTGTTTGTATTTGAAATACCAGATCTACAATTTGAAGCAATTTGTTGTATATGTCTTATATGTTGTTGAATTAAATATCTTTATGAAATGTTTGTGTTTGGCAGCCACTTGTATTTATATTTTTGTTGAACAATCAGAATTGTATTAAACTAGTGTGCCCCTAGGTTACTCATTGGATAAATGGGTCTTGAGGGTGAATTGTTATGTTAGTCCTGCAAGCTAGGGACATTACCAGTTACACCAGGCGTATTTTTAAAGTTATTGTGTGTTGAAAGTTTTAAACAGGTATTCAATTCATATGACTTATTAGCAGTTCACCCTATATAATGTATATCCCATATTGAGACCAGGGCAGTTTGTGTTCAGTGTTCATGGCAAAAGCTTGATTAACATGAGCCCAGTATTGTATTTCCTTCTATGTGCTAGTGAAGCTGGGACATGATTTTTCAGCAGCAAAGACATCCAGCGATTGAATAGTTCTTGGTCAGGTCTGCTGGGTCGAATCATGGTTTTGTTTAAGAGTTGGTGACTCCGACGGGGTATTACGAGCTAAGGCGTTTGACCTGATCGGAAAGAGCTGTTTGCTAGGGTGGTGGCAGGGGTACAAATTATGTCTGAGTGGACTGCACCAATGGCCTTGGAGCAGAGATTGGTTGAGTTATTGCCAGGTTTGTGTTTCTTTATACGCGCACCTTATCTTAGCCAAACCTTTAAATAGACATTTGCCTCCAGCAATCACGTGGCACAGTGCTAAGGAGCCTGCAAACGCCCAAAGGCCGCCAGCCCACTTCATCCTATTTGGGTGCAGCAAAATCATTTTGATGGGTATTCTTCTTTAAACGGAATTGAAATGGCTGTGCGATGCATGAGCATTTCTATTTCAGGCAGGGCAGGAAGGTATCCGCGCTTTTACCTGTGCCTTCCATGAGGGAGGCTAAGTCATGCAAAGGGTAAGGCTGCCACACGATGAGTGCATTCCTCAACACATGCCCCTGTAAATCAAATGTCATCTTAGAATTATTCAAAGCAAACCCTAAAGCATGCCCCCTAACTCATATCTTGAGTTAGGGTAAAGTGCATGAGCTCAGTGATTTTCACCAGCGCAGATTCCTGACCAAGGCAAAACGTACTTGTTTTTTCCTACAAGCACACAGAAGTAGGTCAAATCCTTGAGAATCAGGCTCATAGGGCCTCATTACGACTACCGTTACTGCCACTTGGTCCGGTGGGTTTATCACGGGATTAAAAGTGGTGGTATGCAGTGTAAATCTCCATTTAATGGAGTCCACAGGACTTCATTGGAGATTTTTGGCAGAATTATCACTGTTGGAATTACTGAGCATGAAGCTGGAAGTAGCTCCTTCACTTTACCTCCAAATATTGGCAGAAATAACACTCAAGAATTCTGCCGGTGGTCCCACCTACAAGTTTGGCGGTGCCGCAACAAGGGAGGTAATGCAATTACCTCCACTTTTTTTCCTGCACTGCCAAACTTGTAATGAGGCCCATAGTGTTTATGTGGCAACTGATGTTGGACTGATCTATCTTAATGATATGTCAAAAGACATTGTGGAGTCAGAACTCCCGACATTGTGTAAGAGTATTTCAGTTTTTATGTGTATTTCTTAATCTTGATTTCATTGTCCCGTCTCTTTCTTATGTTTCCTCTCTTTTCTGCTTCTCAAATGTACTCTTCTTATAATTTTTTACTCTAATTTGTTCTCTCCATCCCTGCACTCTCTAGTGCAAATCTCCCAGCTCTGGTTTCCTCTGATCTTCTCTTTCTGCGTCGTTCTCTTTGTCATCCATAAAGACGGTGAAAGAAATTCAATCCCATGATGACCTTGCTACTCCCTCTGCTCTGCATGTGCTCTTCAATTCCTCTTTTCTTGCAGCTGAAAAACAATATTTGTCTGACCTTGCTCTTTCCCTATCTCCTGACCCTCGATGCTTATTTCAGCTCCTTAACCGTACCCTGTCTCTCCTGATCACTCTCTTGCCCATTCGCTTTCCTCCTTGGATTTTATCCACTACTTCTCCTCTAAAGTCACTCTTTTGCAACCCTTCTTAACTTCTACTTCTCGCTCTAGCAACCCCACTGTCTTTCACTCTTGCACCTTCCTCTTCTTTCTCCTATGTCTCTTCTCGTTCTGCTTCTCATTCATCGTACGGCTTCTCCATTGGACCCCCTCCCTCTCTTCTGATACCCAAAGTCTATCCTCACCTGCTTCCCGTTCTGATCTCCCCTTTCAACCCTTCCTTTCATACTTCCGTTTTCCCCTCAGAGTTCAAACATGGTAGTGTTATTGCTATTAATAAAAACCCTTCCGTTCCTGCTATTTTCTGCCCTATTTCTCTTCTCCGCTTCCTATGTATAGTTCTGGAATTGGTTGTTCATACCCAAATGTCTTCCTATCTGGACCAGCGCTCTATACTTCCTCTTTATCAACCTGGTTTTCATCCCCTACATTCTATTGAAACTGTTCTTTTCTTTGTTACTAATAATTGCCACAACAAACCTTCTTCCATTCGAATTGTCTTTGATCTTTTAGCGGCTTTCGATATTGTGGTCCATCCTTCTTGATCTTATCTTTCTGGCACTGTTCTCCCGAGGTTCCAGGCCTACTTAAGTGACCTGAGATTCTCTGAGAAGCTATCTCTCATGTTCCCTTACAATTTGGTGTTCATCAAGGCCCTGTT
This sequence comes from Ambystoma mexicanum, assembly GCF_040938575.1. NCBI lineage: Eukaryota > Metazoa > Chordata > Amphibia > Caudata > Ambystomatidae > Ambystoma > Ambystoma mexicanum. Next base: position 286,517,853 of record NC_090928.1, read on the forward strand.
CTTGATCCTCTTCTTTTCTCTCTCTATAGAATTCCACTTTCCTCTCTTATTACTTTGTTAATCGGTTCTGTCATTTCTATGAAGGTGACTACTCACAGATCTTTCCATCCTTCTCCTCTTTTTCTGATGAAATTCATTCAACCCTTTCCAGCAGCCTCATACCAGCTTAGACGTGGATGATCTCTGGCTTTCTTAATCTCAACTCAAATAAAAGTTCTCTATTTTCCTCCCTCATTCCCCAATACTAGCCACCTCCCTTTATCTGTGATCTCTCCTCTTTCTACCTGTTTCCTGATCCACACAGAACCTTGGTTTCCTTTTTGACTGTACTCTTTCGTTCCCGTCCCACATTTCCAATTCTGACCGTACCTGTCGTTTCTACCTCTACAATATTTGCAAAGTGTTCCCTTTCTTGCCTTTCATGGAATAGAATTACTGTTCTGCTCTCCTAATTAGACTTCATGCCTATTAACTCCCTCCGCTTTGATATGGCTCTTGTTCAAACATTCTGCTTGCCACTTTCGCCTTGCTTTTCCTTTCCTCTGCATGGTCTATAAATGCACTTATGGACTCGCTCCATCTTACATCTCCTCCTTGATTTCCTTCAATCTGCCCTCTAACCTCTACATTCTCAATCTCACTTTCTCTTCACTGTGTCTAAACCTCCCTGTGATCAATCTTGTGTTTTGCTCTTTTTCATTTCTGGTTCCCAAACATTGGAATGCTCTTCCACTGATATGTGTGTCTCCTCCCTCCCTTGCATAGTTTGCTCTTGCCTTAAATTCTATTTTCTCTTGTGTTCTTCTTAACTATTTTTGATGCTTCATTATTTATTTATGTATTTATTTTTTGACATTTGAATAGCGCACAGAATCCATAGGCATCTGGGCACTTATTATCATTATGCATTACTAAATGTACCATTGTTGACCTTTGGTGCGGCGCTTTCGCAAAAGCAATAGGTACATTCCAATAAAATGCAGCAATGCGAATAACAATGAGGTTCACCTTCTCATGTTCCACGGATTCACATTGAGGGTGGGAGCAACTTTAACCTCCTTCCTGTGCATGTCGCCACATTTTATTTCATCAAGTGAAAGTTCTCTTGTCAACTTACCAATGGGTTAAAGTAATACAGAGCAATACAGCGCAGAGATGTTCACGAAATAATGTCATCAAAATGAAAGCTTGAAGATAGACAACTATACACAAACTGAGAAAAGAATTTCAGCAGGCGTGATTGCGGAGAAATCATCTCCATACAAACTCTTTCACTTTTCAGGGTCAGAACCGATGCAGCAAAATTCATGAATCAGGCGCAAAAAGGGCAATTACCTCCGCACCAGTTGGCTACTAAGGTTTGATGAAACAGCCACTGGGCCTAACGCTATCGAATAGCAACCGGTTAGCAGGGGTGGACTGGGAACCAAAAGAGGCCCTGGAAATCATTTTCAAAGTGGCCTCATATGACAGATTTTCAGCAAGCCCAAGCCTTTTCCAATGAGAAGATTTGCAAAGAAAATAGGTTAACACACTAAAGAGGCCCAGAGTGCAGAGGCCTACCAGGAAATCTCCAGAGTGCCCGATAGGCCAGTCCACCTGTGCCGGTTAGGCAAAACAGGGGCTGGCTGGGGCTGGCCCACCAATGAGGGAGTTCTGCACTTTCCCCTTTCTATACAAATGCTTACCAAGAATTTCCAAATGCTGAGGTTGTCCATTTATTACAGTGAAGGACAGCACAATGGCCACACCCTCAGATGACATACACATTTCTTAAACTGTGACCCGCTCTTTTGGATACCAAAAGTCAGATCAGCTATGGCAAATAATGTAAACACGACAGATAAACAGCATATGGAGTTTCCCTATTACCATCCCAAAGAAGCTGGGAGATAGAGTCGTGGATTCATGGATTGCAGAGTGATGGAATGATTGAAAGTTGCACCTTTTTTCAGCATCTCCTGGCAGATCAGCAGTGCCGGGTCCCCACTGTAAACAGGGGTGGACTAGGAACCAAAAGAGGCCCTGGAAATAATTTTCAAAGTGGACCCATATTACATTTTCAGCTAGCCCAACCCTTTCCTATGGGAACATGTGGAAATACCATACAAAAGAGGCCCATGGTGCAGAGGCCTACTGGGAAATCTCCAGAGTTACCTATAGGCCAGTCCACCTATGACTGTAAGTTAAGGGCTGTACCTTTCTATGGAGGACTCCTGTCACCGGACCAAAGCCATTCAGGTCTCAGTGCTGACAGAGGATCCAGACCACGTGGCTGGATGCTTGTGATGTGGGGAGGGGGGGCGGGCATTGCCTACGGGGCTGCGTGTAGGTTCAAGCTTCACACTGCCTCTTTGCTCGTGTGAGCCTGTTTACATGGTACTTGCCTTTGACTGTGCTGGGGAACGTGATCGAACCATGGCATCACACGTATCTGTGACTGGCGGACCTTCAGAGTAGAGTACTACAAGAAAAGCTTGCTAATCCACGTCACGTAGACCTGTTTCTAATTTTCCCGGACATCCCCACCCGTGTCCAAACAATCCGCACAGGGCAGTGCCGGGGCGCTGCCGGCTGAATGCTGTGGAACTGTGATTAATACTGATCAGAGTTTCCGAAGGCTAGCCTCCAGCCTCCAGCTGTGCTAGAAGCCAGCAATCTCGCTGTCCTTCTGCACACCTCTGCATCCCGCCACAATGCGATAGCTGGCATCCAGAGGTGCACTCATTTGGCTGGCACTATCTCCCGCTCCCAGAGCATTATACAGAGTACTGACGACCTCACCGGAGGAAGGAGGAGAGGACGCCCCGGCAGATTGGGAGATACGGCATCTCGGCAGGAGATACGGGACACTGGTGGAACCTAGGAAAGGAAGGAGAACACACAACAACAACAACGCTCCGGAAGTAGATAAATGACGCACAACAGCGCACATGTTTCTAAAAGGTCAGGCTCGTTAACACTGGAACCCTTCCTGTTGTATAATATTCTAATAGCACATCAAATCAGTGCTGCCAATTGGCCGGATTTTCCCGGATCTGGCAAAAAAAATGTCTTCTCGGATCTCATATCTGGGACAATCTATTTGCTCACTTCATTGAGTTTACTGTGTTTTGATTGCTTTAAACAATGCAGAAGCTTAGATTCGAATCAGGTCAGTAGGACTGGGAGGGTATGGGGGTGAGGGTGCACTTACCAAGACCCCTTGAATGTCTGAACAGAATGCCTGTGCAACCGATTGTTAGGATTGCAGGAAATATTTAAACACTGCTTTTCAGGTTTAAAAGGTGTGCACATTTTAAACTTTGCCAGCAGCATCATAGGAAAGGCACATCTCTTGAGCTATTTTCCAGGTGTTCATGATTAACCTTCTGACAAGCAAATGATTTTAGGAGGGGCGGGGGTGAGAACAATCCCACCAAACCACCTCCACCGGCCCCGTGTTTCTTGGGGGACCACCCAGCAAATGATTTCCATTCCCTGCACTGCATCTATTAACACAAGGCAACAGTGACGTGTTAAGCAGAATATTGGGTCCATCGCCGGACTTCAAATGATTTCTCTTCAGATAAATATATTGCCTGTTGATTTCCAAGAGGAACACCGTGTCAGAATCAATCCCAAAATCACGATTACTCCAGGCGTTGGTGCTCAGCTTTTTTGCCTCAGGCAGCTTCCACACATGTACTGATGTCATGGCGTTTTGCGCAGCACCACACTTTTTGCTGCCGGGTCCTTCGCAGCACTTTGCTACACATGCTCAAGTAGATTGTGCTTATTGGGGCATGTGGGTGGGCTAGGTAGTGTGCTTGTAAGATTTGTAAGCTTGAGGGAGTAATTCAGAGGGTCTGTGATTGGCCGACGACTTGCACTGGTGGTAGATGGGGTTTATGTGTGTGTTAAGGTCATAACTTATGCTGTGATACCTCGGGTTTGGGCGTATAAATAAATAAAAATAAATAAAATAGGCAGTGCCGGGGTAGTTTGAAGGAATGTGAGAGATGGGGTAATTGTTGTTAGGGTGTGTAAACAGAAGGCAGTTGTGATCTGGGGCCCCCTCACGATTATAATGCTTAACGAGTGATCCGCTGTCGATTGAGCTTCATTGGCCACTTGCTAGCCAATGGCATCTTTTGAATAGTTAAGGTCGCAGGAGATTGACTGTGCTCTCCGGGCAGGATTTTTTTTTTCCGTGGTCGCAGGCTTTCTGCTCCTCAAGGGACACGCTCCCCGTCGTCTGATTGGAGGCTTCCGGTCAGTAAGGAACAGAGGCTCCCTTCTCGCGATATGCTGGTCGTGTTTTTTAAATATAGTTAAAATATCCAATGAAGCAGAGAGACCAAACAAGAGAGAAAAAGTAACAGGTGAGGAGAGAGAGACATAGAAACAACAAGAGAGGGGAAGAGAGACAGATAAACAGAGTCCGACAACGAGCAGGAGTGCAAGGGCAGAGGGAAACAGGAAGGAAGAAATTGAAAGAAAAGAGAGGGACAATTGTGTTAAAGAATCAAAGAGAGAGAAAGAGAGAGACAAAGAGGGAGAGAGAGACAGAGAGAGAGAAGGTGAGAGAGAGCGAGAGACAAAGAGGGGGAGAGAGAGAGATGAGCATCACATTTGAGAGAGAGAGAAGGAGAGCTGAGAGAGGGGGAAGCGGAGAGGAGAGAGAGTACAGTGAGAGAGGGTAGGCGGCAGAGAAAGCAAGAGAGCGATGGAGAATGAGAACGAGAAAGAGAGATCCAAAGACATCGAGAGAGAGCATGAGAGAGAGAGAGAGAGAGAGAGAGAGAGAGAGAGATGGAGAGATAAGGTGAGAGAGAGAGAAAGAGAGAAAGAGAGAGAGAGAGAGAGAAAGAGAGCGAGAGAGGGGAGAGATAGAGAGAGAGAGCGAGAGAGACGGATAGAGAGAAAGAGAGAGAGAGAGAGGGAGGGAGAGAAAGAGAGATGAGCATCACATTTGAGAGAGAGAGAAGGAGAGCTGAGAGGGAAGGGGAGAGGAGAGAGAGTACAGTGAGAGAGGGTAGGCGGCAGAGAAAGCAAGAGAGCGATGGAGAATGAGAACGAGAAAGAGAGATCCAAAGACATCGAGAGAGAGCATGAGAGAGAGAGAAAGAGAGAGAGAGAGAGAGATGGAGAGATAAGGTGAGAGAGAGAGAGAAAGAGAGAAAGAGAGAGAGAGAGGGAGAAAGAGAGCGAGAGAGGGGAGAGATAGAGAGAGAGAGCAAGAGAGACTGATAGAGAGAAAGAGAGAGAGAGAGAGAGAGAGAGAGAGAGAGAGAGAGGGAGAAAGAGAGATGAGCATCACATTTGAGAGACAGAGAAGGAGAGCTGAGAGAGAGGGAAGGGGAGAGGAGAGAGAGTACAGTGAGAGAGGGTAGGCGGCAGAGAAAGCAAGAGAGCGATGGAGAATGAGAACGAGAAAGAGAGATCCAAAGACATCGAGAGAGAGCATGAGAGAGAGAGAAAGAGAGAGAGAGAGAGATGGAGAGATAAGGTGAGAGAGAGAGAAAGAGAGAGAGAGAGAGAGAGAGAGAGAGAGAGAGAGAGAGAGAGAAAGAGAGCGAGAGAGGGGAGAGATAGAGAGAGAGAGCAAGAGAGACGGATAGAGAGAAAGAGAGAGAGAGAGAGAGAGAGAGAGAGGGAGAGAAAGAGAGATGAGCATCACATTTGAGAGAGAGAGAAGGAGAGCTGAGAGAGAGGGAAGGGGAGAGGAGAGAGAGTACAGTGAGAGAGGGTAGGCGGCAGAGAAAGCAAGAGAGCGATGGAGAATGAGAACGAGAAAGAGAGATCCAAAGACATCGAGAGAGAGCATGAGTGAGAGAGAGAGGGGGAGAGGGAGAGAGAAGGTGAGAGAGAGAGAGAGAAAGAGAAAGAAAGAGAGCGAGAGAGGGGAGAGATAGAGAGAGCGAGAGAGATGAAGAGAGAGAGAAAGAGAAAGAGAGAGAGAGAGAGAGAGAGAGAGAGAGAGAGAGAGAGAGAAAGAGAAAACATTGTCCCAAAAAGTGGCCTGGTTTCACCACCTAAAACAATGCACGAGTATCAGGCCCAGCCGCTCTTGCTCCCAGGCAAAGTGCAGCAGCTCCCTTCCTCGTTTCCAGCCATGTCCATTCAAGAGACAAGCTCAACGACAGTAGCTACTATGCTACAAAACGAGATATGTTCACAGGTCGTAGAAAAACGCGGGGCCCACCTTATGAATGTTTAAATGCAGAATAGATGTGCTTTGCCGCCTTTTGGGAGGAGGATATTATACGCAGGGACATGTGGACATTGGTAATGAAACACAACTATACAAATCTGACCTAACTATTGGGTATGGTACGGATCTGTGTGATAATGCCAAGCCAATTAAAAAAAAATGTCATTTTACAGCATCTGCCAAAATATATCTTTTGTACTCCGGCAAATCTATTGTAAGCTATACCTATATGACTGTGATGCATTTTGTGTTATTCAATAATGTTACAAGGACACGTGAACAGAAGCAGGCAACAATAATAATGTCAAGTTTATCCAGAAAGCAGTGGCGAAAAAACGAACTTTAATTGGAGAGAGTTCAAGGCAGGAGAGTTCATTCATGCTATGATATCTCAGTGCCTTCCCTCAAAGCTGCAAGACACTGCTATGAGGACAAGGCTGGCATTCGCATAAGCAATTTGCCAGCAGAGCCCTTTGGAAATGGGCCACGATATCTGGGGGTGTTACTAATATCGCTTAAAGAAATTACAGCACTACACTGAGAAAATGCAGAGCACTCCATTAAAACCACTGCCAAAATATTCCCCTAACAGGCCACTCATAAAAACATTGCAGGCACCTCAAAGTTTCGATCTAAAATGACGACAATTCCTCAAAAAACCATGCCACGTGGCAGAGATGATATCCTAATTAGGCTACCTTTATATATTTTTTTGCTCCTTTTCAAGACTACCTGGTACAAATGTTGTTTTGCCATATAGTGCTGCAGTCAGTGGAATCCAGTTTCACAGTGCTAGGCGCCTAATGTCATTTAGAACCATCATTATTACCCAGAATGCAGTACTCAATTTGCAACCTCGGAAGAATGAAGGCCTGGGTGGTTCCCAGCGCTGGCCAATGGGCTGGCTCTCGCCGGATCCGAGATCCGGCATCAGATCTACAGCCATATCTGAGGATCCGGCTTGCCTCTGCCTCAGCCCCGACAAAGATCGGGGGTGCACCGAAAACACGTTTCCCTTGGTTCCGTGAACCGAGGGACAGAGAGACAAGTTTTGCCAGGGAGAAAAGTTTCAGTGCCGCGCATATGAAAGAATCAAGCTTAACTGGACTACACACAATACAAGAATACCCGGGGGCTCATCTGCTGAGAGTGTTCGTGTCAATTGAGCCGCCTGATGTTCTTGTATTGTTTGTGGCCTTGCGTGCCACTCTTCCCTGATAGCAAATAAAGGGCGCATTGCCTCCAACTCACTGTCATGCAAAATTAAGTATAAGTTTGCATCAGCTGTAGATATAGTACCTGTTATTTGCTGTAGGGGGAAGGAATCTGAGTGGGGCAGAACTCATGGCGCTATCTCCAGCCCTGTTTATAATAGGTGCAGGAATCCCATGAGCTATCTTAGCACAGTTGCAGTCTGTGAGTTGCAGGTAAACACGGACCTCTGCAACAGGAGCATAAACTCCTTGGCTCCACTGCAGCAGTTTTACTGTGATTGATGCCGTTCCCAGTGTTGACCCTTACCCACAGGACCACACAAAATTGTCATCAAAGCACATGTCTCATATTTGAATATTTTGTTTTCCAGGAAACATTGCACTATAGCTTGCTGGGTTTAAAAGGTGAGCACCTTTTATATTTTGCCAGCGTAGTTACTGAAAAGAAAGCAGCATGAAAGAAATTGCTCCATTTTAAAACTATTATTCTGAACATTTCCTTTGAGCAGAGTTCAACTCCCAGCTCCACCCCCTCTGAACTCCACCTCCTCAGAACCCCGCCTCCAAACTGTACCCCACTCCGGCCCTTGTGGGAGCCCCCTTCACATTATTTCCATTTCCACCACTGATCGGCCCAGAGAGGAATCGAACTCACGTCTGTGCCGCCACTCGCACGCATGCTAGGTGCTCTTCCATTTATCCCCCCCGCCCCTCTTTTCCCATCTTGCAACCACATGTATGAGTTAGCCTCAAGCAGGAGGGCTCTCTGTTTGTTTGACAAATGGCTGGCAAACATATGGGGTTACTCTAAGAACAGTATTACATCTCTGCAAGCCCACAAGTATTTAACAATCTGTACTTTTTGTCTGGCCATCATAGTATACCTCTACATTTAGAATTCCTAAACAGAGCCTAGGTGCCGAATCTCATTCATCATATTCGGAAAACACATATTTAGATAGATGACTTGATTGGTCTAAAGCTTTGTTGAAAATAGTTCAAAAAGCTCAAATGCAATATTACTGCTCCTTTAAGCATTAGAGCCTGTTTAGTCCTTTTAGAAGATAAGAAATACCAACCCAGCACTTTTGACCCACAAACCATTCCTTGGGATGATAACATACGTGCTGATCCAGTCACCAGGGCCGGCCTTAGAGCAAGGCCTTCCGGGCGATCCCCCGGGGCACCCTGCCATTAGCCCACCACCATGCCAGCTCTGGGGAGTCTTTCAAGGGCTCCTCCGTGCTGGCGTGGTGCAAGAAGGCATGGCAGGCGCCTTAGTGAAATTAAATGCGCTCCACTCTCGGGAACAGAGCACCTCTAATAACAATAGGGTGCCTGCTGTGCCTATTGAAAAATGTGGCGCTCCCCCACCCCCTCCTGCATGACCAGGGGCGCTGCAGGCTTCTAAGGTCGGCCCTTCCAGTCACTGTGTATTCCACTGGTTCTCCTATTCCAGGGTTGACATCTCCTAAATGCAGCTCTTCACTTGGCTATCATCAAGGACCGATGGGCAGAGTTCTCAAAATCAAGCTCTGCGGCTTCTCAATCGAGAACGTTCAGGGGATTTCATGCAGAGTGCAGTCCGGAGAGATTTGAGATGCAATAACGGGAAGGTTGAGGCAATCTGCAGACCCCAATGATCGAGTAGGATAGATCAGTGCGTTAAAGCACCTGCTGCAGGGCTGTAGTTCATAGTTCACATGCTTGAATGTGGGCAGGAGATATAAAGGCAAGAACCTTTCAGAAGTAGATGAAATGACTACTTACAACCCCATGCTGATCTCTGCAGACATGAAAGAAACCAACACAAAACATGTGTGTGTCTGATTGTTTATTCTCACATTGTGATCCCACGTGGAATGGACAACATCTGTGTCAGTGCAGTGTTCACATAATACTTGCAATTCTATCATGTGTTGTGGGCATTTACAAATTACAAAGCAAAATTGTTGGCAGAGAAGGCACAATCATTAATTACCACAGTAATTAAGTTACAAGACTCTGGGTCATATAAGCCTTGTCAACAATCTTGCGTTGTTTTGGCAAGTTGACACCCGTTAATGGTTTCTCCATAAATAATGCACGCTTATTTCCCACATCATCTCTGGAAACATGTCACTCTCTTCTCTAGGTTCTTTAAACCTCAAAATATCGTTCATATAGCATTTAATTTTTGTGTTTCATTGCTTGTAGTAACCCTTGTTTCTACCGACGCAGGGCTCAACAGCTTTGTTTCTTCACCCTAAACACATTGGCACCCTCCAGACCCTTAAGTGCCAAGGGCGAGGTATCTCGTCCTTGGGATTACCTCCCTGTTGCCAAGTGGCACTTAAGGGGTTCATGAAACAGAAAATGTTAGAAGGCATTGAATGGCAAAATACCAAAATCACCAAAAAAGGCCTTGGCACTGGGGGGGGGCATGGCAGTTAAATGGTTAAGGTGGATGATCTCATTGCCTGGGGGATGCAGTGGTTCATTTCTGCAACATGTGATACAATTACAAGCATAATGAGAAACTACTAGATTTCGATAATAGATCTTTAAAAAAAGCTTTAATTACATTTATTGAAAATGTGCTTTCCTCTCTTGTGTGATATTCAAACTCTGTATAAGGTATTATGGGAATTGGTTTTCTTGTTGGCGATGAACAGTACATCCAGCGATAGAGGTATCATGCTCAATGAAGTTAGATCCTCTTTTCCAGTGTCTGCATCTAACCTTGTAGGAAGTTATTTCCCCCTTTGCTTGAGATGAAGGGGCTGGTTATCTGGATCCCCATTTATAATAAATAATTTAGCATGTATATATGGCTACGAACCTTCAGGCATCTGAGCGCTGCTTATTATTACCCACAGTGTGTGGTGCTTATTTATCGACCTCGGAAGGATGAAAGGCTGAGTTTGACCCTGCCGGGATTCCAATCTGTGTCGGCAGGCTCTGCACGGGTTTGGATTGTCTTGATGTCAACTACATTCTTAACCGATACCACGGGCAGCTAGCTATGTTTGGGTCTTTGCAGAACCCAAGCAAACAGCTTTCTTGCTTGCAGGTGAAATGGACTGAACCCCGGCAATTTGATTTTAAGACACAAGTTCCTACAAATACACGGGTTTACCTTCTTTGTGTAAACTAATTACACATATGTGGCTTAATGTGGTATTTATGAGAGACGGATCCTACAAACGGGAAAGTTTGGGACCGGCAAGCTAAGAGAAAAGTGCTGCATGGGGAAAATCAGGGACCTGGCCCATTTTCCCCTTGACTATTCGTGGCCTTAGCAGAGTGTTCTTTAGATGCTTACTGATTAAGTCGATGAAGCTCTGTCAAGAATCAACTATTAGAAATTTGCCTCCCAATAATAATGCAAACAAATCCATGCACGGGCTGTACATTTAGGCAGAATATTTGGAACCTTGAACTGGCACAGGCTTGAGCTCTGTGGACGGCAACCCGCTGCAAGTCTGTATGGGTGATGCCTTGAGTTGCAGCCCGTGGGCCTTATGACACTGCCAATTCAACCTTTAAAATAAATAATAAAGTTAAAGATAACTATGTGACAAAGCAGAGTTTACTGAGGCTGCCCTCAAAAAGATAGACCCCGCTCTTCAAAGATCACTTGACCGACAAATGAGGAACATGGACCAACAGGACGACTGCCTCCCACGATGCTCTACATACCTTAACTGTACTGCGGACCATTGCTTTACTGCGGACCATTGCTTTCCAGCAAGGTTCAGGCTATGTACATCACCTACCCACAATCATACAAGATAACGTGTTATGCTCCAATAATGTAAATGTGCTTGATATTGATACAGAGAGTTTTCCAACATAATTGTACTAAAATGTGTATAGGCTTAATGCTGTTTATTTAACATAGCATGACATTCATTTGTGATTTTATCAATATATGTATTTTTTGTCAATGGAGAAATCCAATTGAACGAACTTACTGCAATGCCAGTATAAGATGTGCCAGGGGCATGGAAATCAACCTAATAATGAATTTGCTGCAGCATAATTGCTGGAGGTAACCTAGAGCTTTAAGTGGGCCGGGACTAGCCGGACCTGGCAGGCTCCGAAAATTGTATTTGAGATGGGGCCTTGCCGGGCCCCTGAACTCCCTTGCTAACCCCAGCCCACCAGGCTGGTAGTAGGCAAGGATTTTTTTTTTGTAAAGTCTGAAGCTCTCGCGTGTAAGCGAGAGCTTCAGGCTTCAGAAAAAAAGACTTGCCTTGCCACTGTGTCCCCGACCTCCCTGCATCTCTAATGAAAGATTGGTGATACAATCAGAAGGTGAGGCTTTTTTCTGTAAAGCCTCAAGCTGTCACGTGCAAGCAAGAACTTCAGGCTTTACACACAAAATATAAAAACCTAGATTTCATTGTGTCCGCAACTCCCTGCCAGGCACCACTTTCACCTCAGTGAGAGGGTGATGATCCCTGCATCTCCAGTGAAACGGATGCTTGGTAGGGGGTCAGCGCCGCAAATAAAAGACAAGTACACACTTACCTGAATGGTGCTTGTTAGGCCAGGGCCTGTGCCCTTTTTCAAAATCGAGCCGGGGCTCTTACATGGCCTACTAGGCAGCATTCAGGTGAGGTATAATTGCGATACATTCCCCCTGCCAGGCAACGCCCCACAAGAGCCCGGCACAAGTGTGCAGGCCACTTAAAGCACTGAAGCAGCCACTGTCGATGCCCCGGAGACTTCTGAGACTGCCTGCAGACTTGCTCTGCCGGAAACTGTCGGACATTTGGAGAAGGCGACGTCCTCCTGGAAAGGCTACAGGAAATGATGAAGCAGGCTGCCCGCGCTGACAGCATCCTGGCACCCGATTCGCCACAGGAGCTGGCGCTTTGTTTACTCATTCGTCTTGCTTAAAAACAATTCAGTCTGACTTTCAGAAGGACCAGTCTCTCATGCTGCCAATGTTGGCGCGCTAAATGTGATCCATTCAGCCACATTTATTTTGAGCGCAGGGCTCCAGCTAAGAGTCCCTTGGGGCTTCTACGCGTCTGAAAGTGCAACTTGTTCTAAAGACGGGGACATTTCTATTGCTAATAGTTTGTCAATCTAACTCTAACTTTTTCACCAAACAATTCTAAAAGTAAGAAAATGGCAAGGGTTCACTGAAGTTGCCCAGGATCTCACAAACAGCCAGCAAATCCAGCAACCTCACAGTTTTGTATTTATGCGCAAGGGTTGCTGGATATGAATTCATATCTCACAAATGATGGCCATGTGCTCCAAACATTCAGCTAAAGCTATAGATGTGCTTACTTGTAAAGTTATGTTTTATAAAAGTTCATCTTATATCGCAGTGTGAGAATGGTAGCCAAAGTTCAGTGCAAGACCACCCTCTAATATGAAGACAGAGTTTAAACTCTGATGCACCTCCCTACCATGCTCAATGCAGGAAATATGCCAGCATGCCTGCCCTCAACTAATTTTGATGCCAGCAGAGAGGCATGAATCTCTATGAATTCCACCTGTTTTCCTGTAAAGAGCAGGTGGAATCCATAGGCATTCTTTAGTAATGCTGGCATTGGGTGTCTTTAGTGATGCTGGCATAGCGATTCTTTAGTAATGCTGCCTGCTATGCCCATATATGGTGGTCGACCTTACCCTTTATTTGTACTAACCAATTCCCCCCTTTCCTACTCCTCCACCATAACCAACGCCACTAAACACGACTAGGGGCTAGCCTCACTACACATAGACCTACCAAGAACGAAACAAATTCTCGCACTCAACCAACTCTCTGGTACTTTGGAAAGCACCTTAGGGGGAATATACCAATGCACAAAGCAAGACAACACAGCTCAACACAGGTATGAATCCCGATCCCGCGCTTAGAAACCAATCTCTGGTATTAAGCGTGCTATAAAAGATCCATTATAATTATAACAACACAATTCAATCAAACACCTAACAGTCATCTGCGACTCTGTACCCCCTTATGGAAACAACTAACCAGTGTGCATGACCGCAACCCCACCCTAACCTCTTATGACCCACACACCCAACACAAATGTTAGTACACATCTGAGACACTGAGTAGTGCCCGTACACACGCGGGGCCTCTCAACCAATCCGCACACGCAAAATAATGCACAAAGACGCCAGTTCCTCCTGGTTCAGAACCTATAATATCATCCTATCCTCACTAACACACCCTGCCCTCATTAACACACCCGATGCCTGAAGACGACCCTTGGTTGGTAGCGGTGCGCAGTACAAATCAACAAAGCATAACTAAAATACAGTAAAAATATATGGGCACACAGGACTGACCTGATAACTGTTCTTTATTTATGCACCACAATGGAAAAATCAAAACTGGTCAGAAAGAGCAAGTGTTAGGAGCCGTGGTCTGCTGTGTGTAGTTTGCACTCATTTTAAAATTAGCGTCATAGGTGCTGATTCATTGAAATGTGCGCAGAAATCCGGCAAGGGGCGCGTGCCGAGAAGGACACTGAGTGAGCATGTATGCAGGGTAAAAAATGTGTGCCCCACGTATTCATGAAAAGTGTTTTCCCAATTTGAGAGTCTGCAGCCATCGCTTTTAGAGTACCAACAGCAACCCCATACACGTGTTTCAGCCTTGTTGGACCTCATCACCCTATGTTATCTGGGGGAACCCAGATGTGAACCCCTTGCTCACTGTTGTTGGTACTCTTGTTCAAAGGAGGTTTGCCTTGCATTTCAGTGCTGGACTGCCCTTGTGGGTGGGACAAAGACTGATATGCAAATTAATTCCTCCTTTGTGAAAAGTACAGTGAGCCAAAAGCGATGGCTATGGACTCTCAAAGTGGGAAAAAAACACAGAACAGGTTATCAGGCCATGTTCTTTCTAGAGAGGGGCGCCTGCTACCTTTTTTGTATTTTTGTAAGGAACTTGGGGTTGGTCACCATAAGTTACCCGGGGAAACACAGATGTGGACCCTTGCTCACTGTGCTCAGAGAGGTACAGCACCACCTCACTGATGGGGCCCGACAAGGCTGAAACACGTGTATGGGGTTGCTGTTGGAACTCTTGTTCAAAGGAGGTTTGCCTGGCATTTCGGTGCTGCACTGCCCTTATGGGCCGGACAAAGACTGATTTGCAAATGGCTTCCTCCTTTGTGAAGTACAGTGAGCTAAAAGCGATGGCTGCGGACTCTCAAAGTGGGAAAAAAACACAGAACAGGTTATCATGCCATGTTCTTTCTAGAGAGGGGCGCCTGCTACCTTTTTTGTATTTTTGTAAGGAACTTGGGGTTGGTCACCATAAGTTACCCGGGGAAACACAGATGTGGACCCTTTGCTCACTGTGCTCAGAGAGGTACAGCGCCGCCTCACTGATGAGGCCCAACAAGGCTGAAACACGTGTAGGGGGTTGCTGTTGGAACTCTTGTTCAAAGGAGGTTTGCCTGGCATTTCGGTGCTGCACTGCCCTTATGGGCCGGACAAAGACTGATTTGCAAATGGCTTCCTCCTTTGTGAAGTACAGTGAGCTAAAAGTGATGACTGCGGACTCTCAAAGTGGGAAACAAAACACAGAACAGGTTATCATGCCATGTTTTTTTCTAGAGAGGGGCGCCTGCTACCTTTTTTGTACGATTGTTCATGCATCCCGAGTGTCTGAATTGCGGATGGAGCCAAAAGTATAGAATTTTATGCCGACCAGGGCCGGACTGGGAACTAAAAGAGGCCCTGGAAATAATTACTGGGGACCAAAAGAGGCCCTGGAAATAAAGTTCAAAGTGGCCCTGTATGACACTTTTTCAGCAAGCCCAATGCTTTTCCTATGAGAAAATTTGGAAATACCACAGAAAAGAGGCCCAGGGTGCAGAGGCCCACCGGGAAATCTCCAGAGTTCCCTATGGGCCAGTCCACCCCTGATGCCGACTACTAACTTTTGACTTTTTGAGAGGTACGCCAGCTGAATCGGGGGATTCATAATGGTCTGGCTGCGGTATCCATCAGGCCTAATGTTCTCTGTATCTGATCCTGGAGACTGATGGAAAAGGTAATCTTGCAACATTCGCAGAGGCGAAAGATGGTGGTTTTGAGACGCATGCAGGCTGTGCGCCAGAATCAATCTCAGTGCAAGATCTTGTCAGCAAATCCCGTTTGCGGACGTTGAAAGTTTACCGAGAGGTGCCCTCCGATCAGTCTACTTCAAATAAAACCTGATCATGCAAACCAGCGCGTCAGTGCCATGCCCTGCGCGAGCAGAGCATTGCTGTCATGCTGTACTTGTACCCTCAGCTGGATATGTTTGGATAAAGAGAACATCTGCAGTCCCAAGGTGGATCTCAAAGAGACATATTATTCTGAAACATTGGAGAACACATTGTTTGTAGGGCTCGTTTTGTTGATCCACTGAATTGTGAAATCCAGTTATATTTCTAGACTACCAACAATACACATACATGCAGGGCATTCACATATTATGGGTTTCAATAGAGTTAATTTGCCATTTTTGGTGCTACCGAAACTTGAATGGACCGTTCCACCAATCCACAAGCCCAGCTCTGTTCTAAATGTCCTGAGAGGAGTCATGAAATCAGTAGACATTTCAGAAATTCTGAAGACACACTTGCTGATCTGCAAAGGAGATGGCGATGTGACTGGGTCCATGCGCGGACTGACTGACCCGGATGGCTCTCGTGAAGATGCCGTCTGATTTGGCATCACCCGCTTTGTGATATCTCAACTGAAGTTTTTGCACCGTACCCAGGCTCTGTGATCCTGCTTAGGTGACATCAGGTGTGCACCCTATAGCGCCTTTTTTTCTTTTATTTAAAGCAGAGGTTCTTCATTGCATCCTAGGTTTCCGCTAACACTCTAAAATCCTACACTACAGGTGTCTCGCCACACGCAGGGAATCCACATGTCTCTCCAAGGGATCAGCATGCGGAATACAGGCTACTGATCCCGTGGAGAGGTGTGACTCCAGTAGACTTTACAGCTGTTCTGGAACCTACTAAGCTGCAGCAATGGCCATCAAAATCTTCATTTTAACTGCAGCTCCATTAATGATGCCTTTCGATTTATCACAAGGAGCACGAATCAGCAATCCACCCAAATGCACATGCCTGTTCCCCTCTGCCTGCGGAACATCAGAAGATCCCAGGGGCCAGGACCCTGAGCGCGGAAGCTGCTCAGGCCTTTTCTGCAGCTGCGAAGGTATGATAACCATTACGCTGGAATATCTGTCCAAACCTGCACACCCAACACCTCTCCAATTATTTCAAGGCAATAACTCTTCACTATTTTCAAGTATGGACAAGCACCTTTCCATGTTTTGCATAATTTAGGCAGCTTTCCGTGCTTTATAGAGAGGTAACATTATAAAAATAGCCTTATCTGCAGGTGAGAAACAGAAACCCATACATTTGTGCCTTTGTATTAAATGTGTTTTGCCCATAGTGAGAATACACTGGAGGAGGCCCTCGCCAAAACAAACCCCCTCTGCACCAGTCTTCCACTGGGCTATGTATTTTTTCTAATTGCCACACTTGTATGTCTTTTGTTCCTTAATTAACTTTGGGTTTTACTTGGCCCCAGCCAGCCCAGCAACAAAATGAAAGAGAAGTCGGCTTGGACTTGCTGTTCCACTGCAGAGCAAAATCCAGGCAGGTTTATTCAAATGCTGTCTTTTGAAATTCACTAATTGGACATTTTATAACACAGATTATGGAAACCTGGGTGTATGTTACGATTGTGCGGGTAAACAAGTCACCCTTAAGTTCCCCCAAAGTAAAACATCACAGTTTCCATGCCCAAAGTATGCACCAGGGATGTCATTTGGGGGTCGCCAGGGGTCGCACCTGTGACCCCTGAGGTCTCCCTTGCTACCCCTAATGAAACACATATAAAAATATATATAATTTTGTAAAAGAATTGAAGCTCCTGAGCTGTGGCAACTGCCAAGTGGCTCTTTGTTTCTGGAGTGGCTGACTTTCTTGTTCACTCCTCTTAAAAACATGGGGTTCCACAAGTGTAACACTTTGACCAGTGACCCTAAATAAGAAAGAATAGGAATAACAAATAATTTATCTTTCTGGTATGCTATAGAATAATTGCTAGACTCATTAAAAGCCTATTTTAGGCATCTTCAGGAGGCGAGTCACTGATTTAATCTATTCTTAAACACCTCAAATTCACAATGCAGACAAAAACGTCCAAAAAGCATTTAGAGTAGAATAAGCATCAATTTCGGACTATGTATTTTGCTTTTCGCAAGTTCCAGTTATAACATTTTTTTTTCTGCCGTCTCTTATATGATCATCACAAGATAATCCATCTCGGTGTCCTCAGTCACTTAACAAAATGTTTGTGCCTAAAAGCTTGTGTACAGTGTAGAAATGTTTGACCATAGCACCTAAAATGGCCCTTGATTTCATTGTGCCACAATTAATGCTTTGTTGTAACATGTCTGTCTTTTCTATCTCCATGGCAAACTGTTCAGGATGTTTGTTTGCATGTATGAGGTAACGAGTGCACAGAGTATGGGATACTGTGTGAGTGCGCTGCTTTTCCTGTACTTCTCTAAATTCTTCAATACACAGTTATGAACCTCCCAAAATGTATCTTTTTTGCTGAGGGTAATTTTTGCCCTGGTGCTTATAGCCTATCATACTGCACTTGTCATGGTGCAATAATTTTCTAACATGTCCCATTGTTTTAAAAGATAGGGAAAATGTTACCCTAGTGCTAATACCGTGCAAACATTTCACTTGCACCAGTGCAAAGTTTCTGTAATCTGGCCCCAGATATGCATATAGAGCTTGGCAGATTTGGAGCAGCGAGATTAGCTTTTATGCACAGCTATGTTGTTAGTGGCAGCTAGATACATCTAGATACATTCAGATCTATGTGAATATGGCAAAAAAATGCAAAAATGCTGAATTTTCTTTTTTTGGTTTCACAAACTTATATGCGGGAGAAGACCCCTGCATATCCCCCATACTCCCCTTGCCTAATTAATTACCCATAGCCACCTACCCACCACCCACATATAATTGCAGCGATATCAGAATAAAACAGAGGCATTTTTGCATTCTGTATTTTTGCACTTGCAGTAAAAGAGTGATACCGATGCATTTTATAAACAGACAGATTGACTTTTGGAGAGAGCTTCATGTTATATACACCAGACCTGATTTGAAGCACAGCTACATGGATTGTTGCATATCCACAGAGATCTACAAAGAGACTCTACGGAAAGAAACACAGTTCTCTCTTTTTGCAAACTGATGAACTGTTCCCAGGCAACAGGAATAATGCTGAGATTCTTCAAGATGGCCTCTGGTACACCACTCCTCAAAAGTACTACCAGAGATTTGGATTACCCCTCTAACGATTCACCATTCTCAAATATGCCAACTCTACTAACATCCTGGACAAGCTATGTATTCCGTCGAATTCTGGAGCATACAGAGTCCTACTACAGCCTGCGTCACACAAACATGGGATTCAGACCAATGTAGGGAGTTGGGTCATCACTTGTTTCCATGGGGGATAACCTTAAAATCATTTCAGACACTATCATTGGCACTCATTCTCTAATACCTTAGCAGCCTTTGACACCGTCAACAACAGATCATTAATCATGAGACTGCAAGAAGTTAAACTACACAACACACAGCAACAGAAGATGAGTTCCTTCCTCATTGGCAGATCAGAAATCACAGACTCTACCCTTCCAGTACCAAATCATGAAAAATAACTAGCAGAGTCCCTTAGGGCGGAGCCTAACCCCGCTCTCTTTTAACATATGCGTGTGAGCCTAATGAAACCATGTGCCCACCTGCTACACTATGTGGATGACACAAAAGTAATTTTCAAAATGACCTGCAATGCTGACACAAACACCAATTTTCAAAATGACCTGCAATGCTGACACAAACACCACACTCCCCCACTGCCTTGCGCAGGTGGATGATGCTTAACAACTTGAAACGGAACCCAAACAAAACAGAAATCAGGATTGTTTCACTGAATCCTGCACCTGAAGCACCATTATCTTAGATCACTGTAATGGTTACCCTGCCAAAAACCTCCAAAGTGATCAAGAATCCTGACATACTTTTTCACCACAGGAAAAACCTATCCTGGATCCACAAATCAGTGTGCAGCTAAATACATGCTTTGACTGTCTTTGTTGTGTTAGACTGATTGTGCCATTCCTCGCCTTCCTGTTCAGGACCCTCACCATGACTGCAAGGATGTTATCAAGAATCAACTATGAAAACATCATATACCACATAATACCAGATTACCTCAAAAGGACGCATTGGTGCATACAGAACAGAGCACCCAGACTACTACTGAGACTTGAAAGAGGAGAAAACATAACACCACACCTTAGAACTCCGTGCTGGCTACCAATCAAAAAATGGATACACTTTAAAACACTCTGCATCACCCAAAGTGCCCCTAAGAACCCTGGAGTCAAATACAAAAATACCAACCAGGAAAGACACTGGGATCCAGCGATGGTGTACTACTAGAGAACATACACCACACCAAAGTAAGGCACCGAGGATTGGTTTTCTGACATGGTGGCCAAACTCTGAAACACCATCCAGGAGCACCATAGATTCAGTCAAAGGCTTAACACCCAGCTAAGCAGACCTTCAACCTGACTGACAATCAACAACTCAGCCATCTACACACCCGTTGAACTGTGACCTGCTCATGGCAGTGGCATACCACTGTCCACAAACACAACCTGAGCACATGGAATCCACCCACCCTTGGGCCTCGACCAAACATCAAGAGTATGCCATAAACCCCCACACTCCTCCACCCTACCACCACAATGCAATGTGTGCCAGAGTGACTTTGACCCCTGGCAATCCTATACAGTAAGAGAGTTCAAGTGTTGTCTGGCGGTGCCAATCAATCTCTGCCCTAATTTACATATGGGTCTTGTCCAAGTGTAACCTGTGCACCATGCCAAGGATGTGTCTTGCACCTGGGAACTTATGAAATACAGGCAATACAGGCAAATGAACTACATGTGCTCTATAATATCCTGCTGCAACCTTTCTAACCCTACCCATTGACTACTCAAGTTATGTGCTCAAACAACTAGACACAAATCAACCCAGCCATTCCCTCATGGCTTCTTAAATACCATCTGACCAGATGTCAAACAGAACACTACACACCTACAACCAACTGGCTGTGACACACACAGTCTCCTTTTGGACACAAACACCTCTATGCTCCTGACATAAAACACCTGCAAGCGAACCAATATAAACTCACCAGAATGCAAGGCTCATGGTACTTCTGGTCTGCACGCATCAACACAAGAGCACAGCCAATTTCCCTTTCCCTCTCAACCAACTAACCACAACCAAACACTCTCTTTAATATCCACAAGAGCGGATAGAGGCCATGCAAATGGCAGCAGTGCATGGTATAAATCTCAATACATAACAATATAACATGTACTTTCCTTTGGTCTGGTGGCCATAAATCCCCAGACTATAGATCCTTAAACCTCATTCTTTTGACCCGCTCTGAAAATGTTAGGGAGTGATGCCCTACTTATGGTCGTCATTGCAATATGCTTTTATATAATGCTTGTTATCCAAGTACAAAGTCCCAAAAGACCCAAAATATTGGTAAACGTTTTATAAATCTTAGCAGGATAAAGATTTAGCTAGCAAAGTGAACGGATGGAAAGTGGAGCTAGTCCAGCTGGGATTCAAGCCTATGACCTGTGTGAAGCATGCATATGTCTGTAATGTATACTTAACTCACTGAGCCATCTGTTCATGTGGATGGTGGTGGAAGAAGTATGATGATTACCCAGAGCCCTCCTACGGAACTGTCAGGCTTCATGCTGTCTCTCTTTTTGGTTTCTCCTAGACTATCTCTCCACTTCCCCTCTTTTGTAATAACTCTTCTATCATACTCTTGCCCTGTCCCACCCCTCATTACCTCTTTTTCATTCTATTTGATATCTGATATAGCATTCTTTGACTTTCTGCTATCTCATACAAGTTCTCCTCCATCTGTCCTATTTCTCTCTCTCTCCTTCTGTCCTTTCACAGTTAGATTCTCTCTTCTCTTGATCCCTACCATGCAGTATCTTTTTTCTGCCTCCCATGTGCCCATCCTGTCATTACATCTATGCTTTCTCTTTCCCTGAAATTCTTTCTCTCCTCTGTCAACCTCCTATAGATATAGCTAACTCTCCCATGTGTGGGATGTTCTGACCCAATGGCTGTGCCCTGCAACATCACTGTGTGTTGCTTTCATAAAAAAACAACAGAATGGCTGCCGGAAAGCCTTGTGCGTGCTAAAAATGGCTGAGAAGTGCGCAGCGAAACCTGAAAAATAGGCCGCCAATCAATTTTGCCTATGTCAGTGGTAAAACAGGAGACCACACTGCCAACACCTATCATTGGGCTGCCCACAGAGTGAAATAGAACTGCTTGAAAAGGCAGTGCTGCAGTGCCAGGAAAATCCAGAAGTGTTTAAAATCTGTTTTTCCTTGGCTGTTGAAAGTGAAAAATCATGGCTCCCAAATAGCAGAGAACATCCAACATCCTTGTGTGGTGTTCCCCATCACCTTATTTAAGGAATCCCCATAAGCACAATGTCAGGAGAAACACCTTTCATCATAAAAAATCCACATTCAAAAGGTGTTTGCTTGGAAAAATATGTCAGATATGGGCACAGTACCGTTGCTCGCCTGCGTCCTAGCTGTCATTACATATACTGTCAGTTTAAAACTTGTGTCTTAAAATCAAATTGTAGAAAAGAAGAGACTTGCATCAAAAGCAATATGGGTTGCTACAATTCAAATTCTATGTTTTAAAAAGACTTGAATGAAGAGATTTGTGTGTATATTTGTAGAAAATGTAAATTGTATTTTAGAAAAGCCCATTGTTAAACTGTGTATTAAAAGTGAACTAATGTCTGCTACACTGGACTTCAAAGACATTCCACAGCTTCTGCCCAAACAAAGGAATCTTCCTCCTGCTCTCTGCTCAGGAACTGGCAATGAGTTGTTAATTGAAGTGGGAAGAGATTTTGGCCTGTTGCTCTGAGTAGGGACAAAAGACTCCCTTGACTGAAAGGAAATGTAAATTCGGGAGTCAATAGAAACCAACTGCCAAAGGAAGAGTGGCTCAGGTTGCTCTGGCCCAGCCAATGCTTGGAGGCGGAGCTAGACTGATATGTGTATCTGAAACTTCAAGGAAATATCTTTTTGGAAAAAGACTCATAGAAGACTGTGAAAAATTTGGAAAAATCTGTATTTTATAGGTTGTTAATATGAAAATGCTGCTCACAATTTCAAACTACTCTGAATCCGGACTATCAAAATGTTGATATTGTAGCAATTGTGATAATGCTAGGAATATGAAAATGTACAGGATTATGCCCAGATGTCATGTGCATGTATGTGGAAAAATGGGTACAGATCTGACACTGGGTAACCAACCAAAAGTGCAAAAAACTGTCAGTTTTGAACTGAAACTCTCAAGAAGATGGGACTCGGACGGATACGTGCTTTATTAAATATGTGATGTGAATATGTATTATTAGCAAGTTGGTGATATTGTAGATATGCTTTCTATGAAAAATACATTTTCTGTGTAGGAACAAAGGGGAGGTTTTTCCTTGGATTGTATATTGCAGCATCACTATGACACTAGGTTTCCTTCTCAAATCAGGAGAGGGGGAATACTCTGACCAATCGGATTCTTAGAGGGTGGGCTTAGTATAATCAGCCTATCCACCCCTTTGGGAAACACATAAATAGGGACTGTTTTAGGACCTAGAAACAGACACACATTCACCCATCAACTGATTTACTGGCGAAGCGCTCTGCAGGAGAACCCAGATCCAAGACTCCAGAACTCTGAAAGCAGAAGGCCCAATTCTAAAGCTGAACCCTTCTCAGCTGGGCTTTAAAATCTTGCAACCTGATTTTACCCCCAGACTTCCAAGGGGCACATCAAACATTGAACAGCCTGGCTGTGCTGTTTTCTGCTTCTTGCCAGGAACTTGTGCCAGAAGCCATGGATCCAAACCAGTAGAGCAGAGCTGAAACCAGATAGCTGTAAACTCCAGAACCAACCCATCAGATCCAGTCCAGAGTGCCGTGCAGAGACCATAGTGCCGTGCTGAGTGCAGAACCGGGTGCCTGAATCCTGTCTGGTAGGCTAGCAGAATTCCAGTCCAAAACCTTTGACCAGATCCTGACAGGCCTATTCCAAAACCATTGTTGTGAGTATTTAGCATAGAATTGTCCATAGTCAATCTCTTATGCTTAAGTAATTCTATCCAACCCATTCCAGCATATCCAGAACTGCATTGTAGAATCTCTTTTGTTTTTCTTGAATCTTTCCCTCATCCATATAGTCCTTTGTTCATTGTAGTAATAAATTCATCTTTGCGCTAATATATTACTGAAGAAAGGTGCCCTGTTCTGGTGGCTTACCGTTGGGTATCTTGCATCTTCATAGCCTCATTAGTGCCAAGAAAATTATTGTTTGTAATATTCAAAAGCGCATCTTTCATTTGAAACCCTTGACTCTTTCTGAAAAAAATCGACCTCTACTAAAACCTCTGTAACTTCTGAACCTTACATGCTAGAAAATGTAAGTGTCAAATTGAAGCTAACATCCTCAGCTTTCAAACAAACCCAACACCGCATTCCAACTCCTTATAGTTTTTCTGTAATTGCGTTTCTCGCGCGCTGAAAGGTTTGCTGCGATTCTGCATTTGGCTCAATTTCACCACATGTAAAATAGTTATTTCTTGCATTCAACTTCAGAATTAAGTTCCAATCTACTAGTTATCGAATCCTCATTGCTAGTGTCTACCTGGAATTATCCAAAGCGGCTCCCACTAGTTTTGAATCCAATTTAGAGAATTAAATCCATTTTTAGCATTTTTCCCATTCATTTAAAATCACATTCAGAAGCATTTGACCTGTTTTGAAATCATTCCTGTTCCTCTCTAAGCTTGCTGGGGGAATTGGGATTGAAACTGCATTTGTAGAGTGTTTATTCCTGAAACCTGTTTTCTCTCCTTCCATCTCTATATTGCATATTAGGGGGGATTGAGTAGTATCAGGGGAAAGAGTGATTACATTGCATGTGATTGAACACACAAAAGTATTATTTCTGTGCTGCAGTAATTTCCTAACATTGCATTTCATTGAACCCACACAAAGTTTTATTCTATGCTACATTATTCTTCTCATCCATACTCCTATTGATTAAAGTGATTGTTGATTGTGATATCACCTAACGCTGATCATTGTATAAATATCAATAGTGTGATATCTAGATATTGTTCAAATTAATATGTGTGATATACATCTTGTTCAAATCCATCAAATAAATCTTTTAACTTTGCAAAAAAACCTACTTCTTGGTTCAGTGAGACCGGGGGGATTCAAAGAGAGGGGCGTGATATAAGGGTACATCATTCAGAAATAAAATAACTTTAGACATAAAAATATATAATTAAGGGTTCCAGCTGGGCATCACACGCTAGGCATTGACTTAGGTGGAGTGCTGGGTTGAAACCACTTACACATGCCTACTCTGTTTCCTTCCCAGAGTGTCTCTTTCTCTCCTCATTTTGTCACTATGCTCTTTTCCTCCCATGATGGCACTTTTTTACCCACCCGTGTGTTCTCTCTCACCACAAGCTCTCTTACTTCCATGTTCAACTCTCATCTCCTCTCCCCAAAGCTGTCTGCTCTCCCTCTGTCTTAAACCCTCTCTCTATCCCGCTCACCCATGTAGTCTCTTTTTGCTCCATCTTTTGCTATCCATTTTTCTCCATTTATGTTTTCTCTCTCACATAATGGCTATCCCTCATTCTCTTTCTGTCCTATGTCATCTTTGTGTTTTTCTTGTAGATTTTCTAATGTGTCTACCTCTCAACTATCTCTGCCTACCATGCTGTTGTTTTCTTCCCAATCATCCAGTCTCTCTTCTTCCTCCCTTCCAAGCTTTCCATTATCTCTCTCTATCCTGTCGGTTTTCTCTTTGCTCATATGCTGTCGCTGCTCTCCCCTACGGGTTGTTTCTCGTCGCTCCTTCTACGATGTTGTCTCCTTTAGATCCAGCCCATGCTGGCTTCTACCTCCGACAGGTTCTAGCTAGTTCTAGCTGCTGTCTATTTCATTTCCCTCCATTTCTGTTTTTCATCTTTCTTTGCTGTCTCTTTTCACTGTCTTCTTCTCAGTCTACCCTCTTTCACCCTCCCAGCCTGCCTCTTCTTTCTTCACTATCCTGTTTGTAGCAATCCTGTTTGTAGGTAATACAAGTTTGGGTCACATCTCACAGGATGTAAGGAGGACAGGAAGTGTTTTAAGATTCTACAGTGGTGTAACAGGTGCCCCTGCAGCTTCTATGACTATCCCTGGCATAGCTAATGGCCACAGATTAACAAATATCATTTAAAGTGAAACTACTGGCATAGATTGAGGCCACAGTTTAATGAAAGTTATTTACAGTGACCCAACTAGCAAAGGTTGGGGTAGCAGCTTCATTAAAGTGATCTAGTTGGACCATGGTGGCATAGATTCTGACCACAGCTTCATGAAAGTGATTTACAGTTGCAATACAGGCATAGATTATGGTCACACCTGTATGAAAGTAATTTACTGAGACCATTGGCCACAGATTCATGAAAGTGATTGACAGTGACTTTACTGGCATATACTGTGGGATCCATGCAAATTACAGTGTGAATGCTGGACTATATTATAGCTAGTTCACAATATGTATTATAGGTGTGTCTACATAAAAGAGACTTACAATGACAATGCTAGCATGTGTGGTGGATACAGACATTAGGTAAAGGTTAACCAAGGCAATGGATACTTTTGGCAACATGACATCTACTGGATTTATTCATGAGCACCCCTAGAAAACTTTTTATCAAATTTATTTTCAGAAATTGGGCTGCAAAGTGCACCCTTTGAACACGCTATTTTAAAAATCACCTCTGCAGAGAACGGCCCGCTAACTCCATACATTGCTTGGGCATCATCCACTACTCTAGGTAGTTCAAACCACTTTGTGAGAGATATTAATGCCTTCCCACTAAAATTATTCATCAACTGCTATTCATTGTGAATCATTGTGAATAATTTACAATACTAGTATCCCCTTGGGAGCGGCCCACCCTCCTCTGGGACCATACATAATACATAATTACTACTTTCAGCTAATGCGCTGTGGCAACATGATTGTCCAGGAGTCTTGCTCAGCCTGTGCTTCTTCATGGAGCAGGGGGATACACATTTTGTGTTACACCACTGAGTTTGTAAGCTATTTTTGAATTTAAGTAATCCAAGAACAGCAAGTAATTAATATGATCCACCAATTAGAGGCAGGGTCAACAATGACACCCAGTCTTTCATCAAATGTTGTGTGAAGTTGGGTTTTGAAGTTGTCCAGGTCTAAAACAGCCAAATGTATCTATTTGCATCCTAAACACCTGAGAGGGATGCTTGGGGATCAGAGGGTGAGAACATCATTGACATCAATATTTAGAGAGCATATGAATTTGTATCCAAGTTTTGATCAGCATATGCACTTACATGCCAAACACCTACCCATCCACATCTTCTGCAACCCCCTTGTATTGCAATTGATGTGGATCGGCACATCCTAGTGGCACCTGTCATATTTGTGGGTGCCACACTGCCATGGTTTTCAATAAGTGATTAAGGAGTTTAGAGAAGTTTCCAAGATGCTGTGAACAATTGCCTGAGATCCCAGTGTAGAACCAGGTGTCATCCGCATAGATTTGTAATATGACTCCAAAATATCTCAGGCTGTAGCCCAGGGGGTGACTGTAAATCTAAAAGAGGGTTGAGTAGAGGCTGGAACCCCAAGAGACTGTTCAAATTGAGAGGACATGGGAGAAAGAGCATAATAATGGTCTTGTGATAACTGGCTGCACCTTGGGGTGTGTAATGGTTCAGCCCGGCATAGGTACATGGAGAAAATGTTAGGATAATATTTTTGACTTACAGTCAGAAAAAATGTATTTATTCAATCCAGCTTTCACAATTATGAGACTCTATGATTATGTTTTCCAATACATGTTGTGGGACATTTTACTCAAGAAATGTAGGTAAGTAATTACAGGGCTTCCATTAGCAGCGTTGTAGTTATGGTTAAGTTGCTCAACCCATAGGAAGAGCAGTTTTGGGCGGCATATGGCTTTGGTGCCGTTTGCCGAGTCCTCATCAAACCTTGCAAAAAAAGTATTTGGCCATCTACGTATAATTATGCGCTGTTTGGTGCAGTTTCGTCAATGGAGAGCAAAGTTATAGGGGGGCCCCAAAACTTTTGAAATCCTCATAGACATAATGAAAAAAACGATTTCCTCATGCCTACAGCCCAAACTGCTGGACGGATCTGCACCAAACATGTGTGAGGAGCTATGGCTTAGCCCCGAAAGTGTGCTTTTGAAATTTTTGGGTAAATCCGTCCAGTAGATATTTTAAAAATGGCCAAAAAGTTGTAAAAAAAAATAGTAATATCTGCGTCCAGTCCATGTACTCACTTCCTGTTCAATGTCTGTGGATGCATCTGGCTTAATCAGGACGTTGCGTAACATTCGCGGACATTATACGTGCCCACTGGTTGGTCAATTAAAAACGTGAGGTGTGTCAACGTTTTTGAAACGGATGCCATGTTGGATTCGCGAACTGCACCCGAAGTCTGCAAACATCACCGTAAAACATTAAAAAACACATCATTAGAGGTCAACCTAATGACACAATCACTAGGGAGGTGAGGGGTGATGAGGATGGGATGAGATATGCCCCTAAACAAAGTCTCCAAAGTCTGTGAACATCTCAGATGTTCAGGGGCATTGCTGGGATGTTTGTTCGCGAACTTGACAAATGTTTGAGGACATCCATGCATTTTTCTGCATTATGGGGTCGGTCAACTGCAGTTTTTGGATGGCTTATAACTTTGGCACATTGAATGAAATTGCAAGGGATTTTGCAATACCATTTTAGACCCAACTCGAAATGCTTATACAAAGTCTGGTGCTGGTTCGCCAAGAGGGGGCAAAAGTAGAGGAGTACAAAAAATTGTGATATAATTTTGGTGCCTGGGCAGTGGGCCTGGCCCTGAACAAGGACAAATGTGTACTCTGATTTGATTATTTGGGCATGCGGCATGGCTTAAGCCCTAGATTTGAATGGAAAAAAGAAATCTGCTTGCAGCTACAGCCCAAAGTGCTGGACGGGATTGCAACAAACTTGCGCAAGGAGCATCAGCAAGGACTTGAAAATATGCTTTTGCAAATGTGTCCTGTGTTTTATTTTTTCAAAAGTGTTAAAATGTAAGTACAAAAACTAGTGACATAACGTAGGTTCCTGGACAGTGGGCCCTAACCCTCAGCAAGGACAAATGTCTACTCTCTTATTGGGTCATGCGGCATGGCCGAAGCCCATGCCCATGGATTGTGGAGACTGGCCATGGCTGCAAGCTTGAAAACTGGCCATTGGTCACATATTGAGGGTATAGTGGACACTGAACTAGGATGCAGGGTAAGTGCAGTGGATAACGGGGTGGCTTGGTATGGCTGGGGTCATCGTTGAGCCTTATTAATTCAACCATGACTTGCATCCGCAGCATGTATGCTGATAAACGACACACATCAGCATGCGTTCCAAACAATATGTTTGTTTAAGGAGGTCTAAAGTTCCTTTTTATATATGTTAAAAGAGGAATTGTTAATTACTTATATACAGCAATGTAACTTCATGAAACATTTTCAATAATAAAAAAACCCTAAGAAATTCAGTGAAAAACCCTTATTTAAGGGACATTATGGTTTTGTTGCACTAATAAAAACCTATCAAATTCAATGAACAAACTTTATTAAAGGGATATTTGGTTAAGTTGCACTAATTAAAAAAACTATAAAATTCAGAGAAAAAACAAACATTGTTAAAGGACATTATGGTTAAGTTGCACCAATAAAAACCTATGAAATGCTTTGAGAAAACTTTGTTAAAGGGACGTTATGGTTAAGTTGCACTAATAAAAACCTATCAAATTCAGTGAAAAAACTTTAAGGGGACGTTATGGTTTCAAGTAAAATCAAAAAACCCATGAAATGTGCAAGTTATAGTGAGCTATGCAACCATAACTCACACCACTGCCATGCACAGCTAACACTAAAACCCAGGACATAAAAGATGACATCACTGATGACATCACCTATATGGGGTGGTTGTTTTTGTTCAGTGAAAGTATTAATTTTAAGCTGAGGACCTTGTGTGGTTATACTACATTGAAACCATGATACACATACTATAAAGGTACTGTGAATGTAGAGCTTGTCTTTGTGCTATATTCTGAAATTATTTTCCCTAGGGTTTGCCCCGAGGTTATAGTGCACATACATAGAACAAGAAGCAGGTCCCACGCAGATAATACATTTCTCAAGAACGTGATATGCTTCGACATATCATTGTACTACCTAAATGCACCATTTTAAGAATCCTTGAGTTCTATGATCCATACTGCTTTAATTGTTTCTTTTTATGTATTATTTGATTGCTGAATTAAGAACAAAGTTTCTTTTTCAATAAGCACCTTTTATGTGACATAGAGCAGTTTATTACAAGGCTAATGATCAACTTTGATATGTTGTAAATGACAATGTAAGTGGTACCCCTTATACATACCTACCGTTTGCATTGTTACACAGTAGTAATATCATCTGATGTCATCAGTGATGTCAACGACAATGTAATTTTTGATGTCATCTTTGATGTCCTGGGTGTTAGTGTTAGCAGTCTATGGTGGTGGTATGAGTTATGGTTGCATAGGTTACCATAACTGGAACATTTCTTGTGTTTTACTTGTAACCCTTTTGTGACAAATCAACTTCCGGGGCACCAGTGGTCCAGGGATGAATATCAGTTTCCAAACCATCAATCAGCCCCACACCTCTAGTAGACCAGAAGGGATCCAAACAGATTGGAAACAAAAGCAAATTATATACCTCAGTGGCCAATTTTGGTAACGTGGACCGAATGGCAGGCTTATCTCTGCAAGGTTGCGGATCTTTGGTTAGTTGCAACCCAGCAAAAATACAAATATTACCCAATAATAAAAGGGACTGTCCAGTCAAGGTTGTATAAACATATATACTTTATTATTATCATAACAGACATTTTTAGCACACTACAAAGTACAATCCCTCCTTGTAAAGGAATGCAGAGGACAGACAGTTTCAAGAAGGAAAAGTGAGGCACTCTGGATACTGACAGGAGGGTAGTTGGTAAAGTAAATAATTGCAATAGTTCAAGGATACTTCATTTCAACAGAAAGGGATCAATGGGTCGTAAAATGTCACTAGTGGCCTTCGGAGAAGGACCAGGGGGACAGAACCACAATACACCTTGTGCTTGTAGAAATTCTTGGTGCTCGACAGGGTCATGTCAGTTTAAGGGTGCTTTCCAGCTTCTGCGACAGAGTTCAAGGCAGGAGACAGCTGCAGGTATCAGGCATCAGGCAGTTCGATGAGCAAGGCTGGACAGACAGCTGCAGGCTGGCCTACACGGCAGCTCAGGGTCAGGAATTGTTTTCTCAGTTCTGATCGGCAGGTCCGAAGCACTGGTCAAGGTGTGAGTGACAGCGGCATAACAACAGTCAGCAGGGCAGTCGGTGCAGCTCGAGGGGCTTGACATGCTCAAAAATGTCCTTTAAGATGGATGTCGGTAGATGCTTGCCATTGCACTCCTCTTGGCTTCTTCATTGGGTTTGTGTCGTTTTTAAGACGGGCGGTCCAAAGCTGAGGAGAGTGTTTCAGACAGCTGCCTTGTCCTTAGCTTGGTTCAGAGACTCCCGAGCACCCAAAAATGTTGCTGCAGAGCCTAGCAGGGCACGCTGTGTGCTGGCTGGGTACCGATTCTGGAGCTGCTGGAGGGTCCTATGGATTCAGTATCTTCCTTTGTTCCCTGGGAGATTTTTAGGGGAGGGTTCTTGCTTCCCCCTTGGAGGTTTTAGCCTTCCTTCACTGGCGGATGATGTAAGGCATACTGTACTTTCAGCCAGGTTCCAATGCTGAGTTCCTTTTGCTACTCCTTGCTTAGTCTTCACATGATCTGCCCAAAAGAGGGCGCAACCTTCTTTTAAAGCCAAATGGGCCATAGTGATTGGTGTAGGCTAAGCCTACCTTAATGAACCAATCCTGGGCCCCCAGCAACATTCTCCTGTATTCCTGCGGTCATAATCATAGCACTTTGCAACAGAAAAGGTAAAGGGGTGAAAACATGTAACATAAAGTCCCACCCATCTTCCTGTCTGTTTTTGATTAAAGGGTCTCTCTGGTTAATTGAGCTCTCTGTGGTCCCTGATTAAAGCAGCAGGTCTCCCTTGAAGCTGCAGTGAGACCAGACTTCCTGACTTCTGCAAACAACATTCTCTTGTCTTCTGAATGGGGTCCCCCTGCAAGGATGACTACTGTAAACAGCTGTCCCAGACATGTCAGTTCACTGCCCTTGATACTAAGAGGCAGGAGCTGGCTACGGGTTGACATAGATGCATATCAAAGGTTGTTGTGGTTTTTCTTTCTCCTTTGTTAGTCCTGCAGTCATGCCCCAAGTGGGCCTCTTTGAATTAACTCTGATTAGTATGCAAAGCTAAAGACAGGGAGGATCCATAGAGGCTTTGGTAGTTAATTAGGCTGGCCATGGCAGGAGGAAGGTTTTGCCCTCCCCTTCTGAGATGCCTTGTTGTACCCTTGGTTGTCATATCACAACTAAATATAACAGGGAGGTGGCGCCTGTAAACTGTGTCCACCCAGATTATACAGGTCTATGTGTATGTCGTGCGGTGAGCATAGGAAAATGTGTGCAGATTAGCCCCACACTTTTTACGGAGGTTCACCTACCATCATTCAATTTCTTTTAAAAGTTCAAAAAGCCCAGGTGAGCGCACACCCACTGTGCAGATGGTCGAATTCCCCACACCTTTAACAGAGCTTTTTCAATGAATTTGATAGGTCTTTATTAGTGCAACTTAACCATAACGTCCTTTTAACAACGTTTACACTGAATTTAATAGTTTTTGTAAGAGAAATTTAACCATAACGTCCCTTTAACAAAGTTTTTTCACTGAACATTGTATAACTGCTAACATTGCAGGAGATCACCTTCATTATAATGCAACAGTCAGAGATGCATTGGCCTGCCATTTAAGCATTATGCCCTCAACACTCGAATAATTGTGCAGATTAAACCCAGCACCTTAAACAATTCAGTAACCTTTGGGAATGCACACCTGACAAAAGGAATGGATGTGTCACAATTGCGAGGAGAAGATTAAAGCCAGAAAGCATACTGTGTCGGGTTTATCTACTAAAGTAGGATTTTTTCATGCGTAAGACTAATTTATGTGCCTTACTTCCTGAACAATTATTGACCTTGTTTTTGGTCCAATAATGACTGAAACATGCAAACAATCCCTGTCTATGCTTCTTTCGTGATTTGATAAAGCACCTGCATACGTTTCAAATTATTGACATTTGATGGCCACTTACAATTCTGTGAGATGTCACACCTGACCCACCCTGAGCAGCATGCATTTCCTTTCTGTCTCAAAGACCATTCTTTTTAAATCTCAGTGCGTTGAGACCTGGGACGGACCTGTATTCTCACACAAACTGTGAACACCCCAGTGGTAACTCCTAGTCAATGTTCCCCAACATTTCCAAGTCCTAAAGCACAATGCTTCAGAGAATCACGTTGTGGTGGCCACCTTTTATCAGTACAAACTTCCAAACTAAGCATTGAGCAACCTCTCTGCATCAGTACGACTGAGGAAAATCCCTCATTCTGGAGGAAATTAAACACATCTCCTCCCTGATAATGTATATGTGTGAATTACAAACATGCACAACCATTCCCTCAGCTCCGTCAAAACCTTGATTGTGGGCAGTGTGGTTCCCATCAAGCACCGCAAAATGAATAGCTTGCAGAGGAGACATTAGTTTCTCTTTAAGCCTCTCCATGATGGAGAATAAAGAGAAACATCTCCCGAAGGTGACCCACCGAGACAATAGGTTTCATATCGGGCCAAAGGGTGCATCTTGTATTAGCCAATATTACAAATGTCTGTGACGTTCACCAAGCAGCAGTGGTAGCAATGTATGACAAGGAGCATAAGGAATGTAGTTAACAGAACAAATGCGCAGATCACATTTGCAGATGTATAGAAAATCGCATGACCAAAGGTTGTATATAAGGTCTTCTTTGGTCAAGTTAGCAGAACATATTCCATCATTTCAGGTAAATGCCCAGCAAAAGAGGCCTGTTTAATAATATTCATTGTTAATCAAAATAATACAATGAGATGTATTTGTTTAATGGTTGTAAATCATCCGGGCTGCAATGAGACATTATTTTTTCGAGCACAAGTTTTATCTTGAAAACTGACGTGCCAGATGAGGACATGACCATTCATGGGCGTAATTTTGGGGGGGGGGGCAGGGGTGTTTGTCCCCACCCAACATTCATGGCACACCATTTTGTCCCCATTCATTTGGCTGGGGCAGCCTTTCTCCAGATGTCATGTCTCCCCCAACATTTTCAGCAAAGTTACTCCACTGCTCGGCTCCCAGCGTGTGCCCAGGCTCGCGATATTCCTTCAGCCGTGCATCTCTTAGGAGAGGCTACGCGATCAGCAAGGTCCCAGGAGAAACCGCAGTGTTATGATGTTCTGTTCCATTGGTTATGTTATGGTAATGGGGATCAGCATTTATAACAAACACATGCACAGTTAGCTTACCGACCTGCATAATGTACCAAGTGAACTGCTCACATAACAGTCACCAAACAGCCCTCGGACAACTTGTGCATGCTCCAAGGTCTTACTGAAACTGCATACATAACTGCATGATCTGCTCTGTGCTGGTGGTCCTAAGAAAAGTGTTTGCACTGGCAGCAAAGTGGCCCTGCCACGTGACGTTCGTTGATTGCCCATACATTAGCCGTTATTCAGGTCTGCAGGGCCAAGACATATCTGCAGGCTGCAGCATCTATGGTAACAGCCCCCAGGAAGTCCCTAATTCTTTTTCCAGCTACTTGAATTAACCTGGCCTGCATGAGAAATGTGTTGACTACAGTACTAGTCTTTTGTAGACCTTACATGGCAATATCTTGCAGCACTGCGGCGGGAGATGTTGCCACCAAAAGCGGGAGAGTTGCATTTTCTCTTTGGGTTGCATTGGGGGCTAAAATTATTTCAAGTGGAAGAAAGCACAAATAGCTAAATGTTTCTAGAGAAAAATCAGGAGTCTCGCACCTCTGGAGCACCAAGGGAACATAACGAAAAAAAAAAAAAAACATGTAGTGTTCCATTTAAGTTTCCTCGGCTCCAGAGTCCAGGGATCTAAAAACAAACTAATGAAAAAGGCAAAATACTGGTGTGTCCCCAGCAGGGAGCCATCAGACAGCTCACTGGCCCTTGTGGTGTGCAGGGGCTGTGAGCAGGGGCTGTGAGCAGGGCTCATGAGTAAGGAAGAGGACATTCTTACATTTTTTTGGTTGCTGCTTCTGGGTTTGGCATTTCTCTGCACTTCTGAGATCGGTCCGTGCAGGTGTGCAAATTTCAGGAGGGGAATCTAACCCTTTAGAGGTTTAGGAGAGGGGCTAACTTGAGAGACTGCGGGGGCAAACCTACTTGTTTGGGCGCATCTAACTTCTTTACACATTCTAATGAGACCATTCTGGTGCCACCTCAATGTCACAAGCGGTTAACTCTCTCCCTCACGTCTGAAACAAGACACTTCAGGACTACTCTGAGATAAGAATGATCTGTACCACATACACTTCCAATCACCCCACTGACATGCAAGTGCCAACACCTCTTTACGATTTCAACTGCCTAAAAATGTATGGATACAAATGCAGGTGCTAACAAGGAACTACTTTACATTAGTAATGCCCATACAATGGCATGTTCTAATTTGCATTTTTTATTTAAATTGTCAGTGTGTCTTGTTTTGGGCTGCAGCTTCTGGCATTCAGATAGTTAATTCCTTCCTTTCTTCCATCTTGCAGTAATATCACTTAAGTGGGCTTTCCACATGGACAGCTGTGTCAGCAGCGCTGGGGAAGCATGCTGCTTGCTGTAGTATTCTGCAACTGCAGAAGACCTTTGTGGTAAGACAGGGGTAACCACAAGAAGCAGTAGTAAGATGCGTTCATCTGTTTCATCAGTTGACACAGAAAAGAGGCAGATCTACTTTACAGATAAGAAAAACAATTTGGTTGTTGTT
Source organism: Ambystoma mexicanum (assembly GCF_040938575.1). NCBI lineage: Eukaryota > Metazoa > Chordata > Amphibia > Caudata > Ambystomatidae > Ambystoma > Ambystoma mexicanum. The sequence goes on from NC_090928.1 coordinate 286,553,574, forward strand.
CTTTTTGTTACATAAAGGCATGTTAGGGATTGCTTGTGGCATTTTACAAAGTAATGCATTTTGTTCAGTCGTGAAAATTGTGTGAATTGTACCAGACCCTGGAGTATTGGAATACTCGATTCTTCTTCTTGAGAACTGCCTGTAAAATCAATAAATGTTGAGTATTTTTCTTTGAAAAGGGTACTGTAAATGCATACTTTTACCCCTTTTTTTTCAAAATGTTCTTGGGGGAAGCCCCCCAAACCACCCTAGTCTGGTTTCAGTTCCTTTGCAGCAGTACCCACAGCACTCTTAAGAGCATCATACACTACAGGTGCCCACCTTGCTGCTTATTTTACACCAACTCATCTGGGAGAGAATATTTTGGGATGTCTCCACTTGCAGGGGGGAATAGAGTGGGGGTGAAATTGCAGAAACTTTGCACTGATGCAAGTGCAAACTTGACCGATATATGCGCTATTGCAAAGTTTGCCCTGGTGCAAAAAATTATGCAGAAATGTTTCTTTTTTGCAATAGGCTAATTTTTGACCTGATGCTTATAAATTGCCAGACTGCAATTGCAATGGTGCAATGGGTTTCTAATGTGCCCCATGGGCTTAAAATATAGGGCAAACCTTTCCCTAGTGCTTGTATCATTCAACTTTGCACTTGCACCGGTGGAAAGTTTCTGACAGCAGGCCCCAGATGTGAATTGAACACATTGTGTCACCTGACAGCTTTCTCACTACCTCAGAGTTTTGCGTCGCACTTGTGGCCAAAATTTAGAAAACTATATTGATTAAGGCCCTGGAGGTTATAAACTCTAGCTGTGAGAGGAGGTGCCAACAGCAGAGAATTGAGGAGTCCGTTATTTCGAGTGGCAGGAGGGCTTATTAGTAGTGTCTCATGCACAGACTATAAACACTTTCCACATGATCAATAAGGGTTTCATTTTGCTCGCGCTTTGCTCTCTTGACATATGAACAGCTGCGCGTTTGATAGCTTCCCTTTTCATCGGGCGCGTCAGTACTTTTAAAAATCAAAATAATGCAGCACGCAAGAGAGCATTATTTTAAGAGGTGAATTCATGGGGATAGGCATTTTTAGGGATATAATGCACTCAGAATGGTCTAAGGACTGGAGGGAGATATGAGGAAGATGTGCCCGAGACAGCCTTGGCCTTTATCGCAACAGATCCTGCCATCCAATATGTCACACTGCTTCCACAGTGTCATCATGGCAGACGAATGGGGACACGCCATCCAGCGTTCAAGGGTAAATGCTGAGCTAGCTGTCTGGGATAGGCTGTCAATCACAGTCTGATTGAAGCCGGATAAATGATGTAATGCATTGTTGTCAGTCATACTTGCCGTTTGTCATATCCCTTTGTAACTTGGAAAAAGAACACATCTGCTTAAGATGCAAGGTGCACGGTCTGTGGACCAAGCAGGACAACAGCTCAGACTGTGCTCTGACTAAAATGTAAGATGCCAAGTGATCACCCTGCACGGGGAACCAGCCAATCAGGTGGCTAGAAACACGGGCTGAAACCTACATTCTCAGCCCGCGTTCCAAGCCGCCTGATGGATGGTTCCACTGGCCACCATCTTCCCCCTACCCTCCGTCCCCTTATTTGCCACTACCCACCCAAATCCCAGTTACCTGCATGTTTCAGCGGTGCAGGTTGTCGGCGCAGCTTTACAGCTTCTCCAGCCGCTATAGAAAGGGAAGAGGGCCCTTTCCATGGCGGCCATCTTAACACAGTATTTTCAGGCATTGAACTGTTCGTGTTAGGCATCCCATTCAATGACTGAAAATACTTTTTTTAGCACCCCTGATTACCACTTTGGTAACCCGGGGTGCTAATGGTGTAAAGCCCCCGTTCCAAGGGCTGGAACGGGGGCTTAATGCCACAATAATATTACTAATGTTCATACACAATGCTTTAAATGAAAAAAAGAAGTGCAGGTACTCACCAATCTAGCCCTTAAGTGGACTAGTGCTCAGGCCCGGTAATGTCGAAAAATTGCTCATGTGCCGAGCCCCTACCAGGTCTCCCTGACCTAGTTCTTTGAAATTCACCCTGTCTCCCCGTTCTGTCACTTACTTTTCCTATGTGTGTCTTGCTCTTTGTGCATCATTATCTATTTCTATCATTTTCTTTTCCTTTCCCCACTTATATTGTTACTTCCCCAATCATATTGTCCCCCTCTTTCACTCTGTGTAAGTCCCTTTTTTCGGAGCTTGTGCTTTTGCACCCTTGGAAAATTGAAACTTACAATCAGTGATTACAACCAAATGCTCAGTACAGTGGTGTACATTTGAGCCATTCACTTAAACTTTGATTCTATCAGCCTAATGCAGTCATCTGTTAAAGACGTCCATCAATCACAGATTGATTGTGTCCTGTAGCAGCACCAGCATTGTAATGTGTAAATGTATATGATTAACTATGATCTATGGATAATCCAGGGTGCTTGATGAGAAAAGTCACTGATAGGTTTTTGCAATCTCCATTGAAACATGCTGACGTACACAGGGTGGTTGCATATCGTAGATAGGCATGCAATTTATCGTCAAACCTGATAATCCGACTGAGTTGCTCTGCAGATTTTTAGATGTGTAACTTGGCTACAAACCTGTACATCTGATTGAGGGTCTGTAGATTTTAGCAGGGGCAACATACCATTCCTATTCCTTCGTTGGAAGGTGGTCTTTTCCTTCCCTCTGTTAATTGTAGAGATTGGATGGCTCTCCCTAACGCTGGCGTGTTAGCCATCCTCCCATGCAATTTTGATTATTTGCACCTTTAAGCACAAATGCATGGACATTCAGGTGAACTCAAGCTTCAGTGAATTCTTTGAACTTCGTAGTGCAGTCGTAAAACGGCCTCCAGGCATGTATGTACGTGGTATGTGACACTTACATGAATTCCTATGGAATCCACCAGCTTTTACCAGTTGCTAACTAAAGTCACCGGATTCCATATGCAGCGCTGGGAATTGGGACGGCTCTCGCTGGATCCGAAATCCGACACCAGATGTCTAGGCGGATCTCGGGATCCGGCCAGAGTCAGCGCTGGGAAAAAAAAGAAAGCGTCCGCGAGAGAACTGTAACTTCCTCTCATGACCCGTGCAAGGGGTCACAAGAGGTACAGTCCTCAACCACGACCCGGTTCATTTATTTATTTATTTATTTATTTATTTATTTATTTGTTTATGCAATGTTTGTCAGATACATGGACTTGGATTATTTATTTATTTATGCAATGTTTGGCGAATAACTGTATCCGACAAACATTGCATAAATAAATAAATATACAGGTATATTGCATGAATAAATAAATACACCTTTTAACATTGAAACTATCACACACGATGCAGCCCCCTAACTGCTTTCATAGGGGAGCTACAGGAGCTTTGCCGGGTGTGGTTAAAGTAAAAGAAAACGTTGCTTAACAGAAATCACCCTGTTTGAATAGTATAACGTTTTTAAAAATAAAATCAGATGAAAATGTTGTATTTTAAAGAATATATGCTCAGCAACACTGGTGAAAACTATTATCCGTATAGTGAAGTAACTCATCACCAGTGCCATGGAAGTGGTCTTAAGTGGAATTGATACATGGTTTGGAAAAGAAGCAGAATGTAAGAAATTGCGTTGTTTAAAACTATTATTTTGGACATTTCCTTTTGATGGGATGTCAACTGCCAGCTCCGCCCCCTTAACCCTGCCTCCTTGATCACGCCCCCCCCAAACTCCGTCCCCAACCCGACCCTTGTGGGATCCCCCATCATTATTGTTTTCCATTTCCACCACTGTCAATAGGAATATATCACATATCTGTCATCATCAGGATTAGATGCTGGCAGATATGCGTTAATTTTTTAAAGATGCAGTGGATGAGCTGGTGAGCATGCAAGGTTCATCCTGGAACCCCGCCAGAGCCAGTCAAAACATTCAAAATCTCCTAGGGTGATAAATGAGGTCAAAGACCATGCACAAGGCTTTTGTACGTGTTCTTTATTCTTCATCTACTGCTCTGTGAGATTGGAACATTACCCCCTAAATCTGGCCCGTTGTGAGGGAGGATTGTTTTCCTCCGGACTCCCAGCTTTTGCACATGAGGCACACTGAGATGAATACTTTGCCCAGGCTCACACACGTTGCTTAAGTGGCGAAACCAGGCTTTTTGTGGCCAGTCAGAGATTTAAGAACTTGGCCACATATCTTCCCATCTACAATAAATATAAGTATTTGTTAAGGTTTAGGTTTGAAAACAATAAATAATATCTGCATAGCAATGCATTTAAAAGTACACAAATTACATAAGTCGTTACATACAGCGTTTCTAGAAACATGTCAATAAAAAATAGGATAACAGATTTATTTTACCCATCCGTTTATAAGATCACAGTAACAGTCTACGAAACGGTGTGATTTTTGCGTTAAAAATAAAACTCAACGCAATGTAATGTCACCTGCCAGAGTCTTTATTTCACATCGGATCTACGGTTAAGATTCCCTCCCATTTGTTGTCATCCCATATTCACACCTGTTAATGGACAATAGTCCTTCCCCAGGCACTCCTGTGCCCGGGCTATCAACCTCTAATTGTCCTTTTTGTACTGCTTTGTTGTTGACACAAAGCGATTAGTGGGAGCAGCTGTGCTTCCCCCGCTTTTTACAGGACACAGTGAGAACCAGGCAAAGCTGATGTGTGCGGATATGAAAATATCGCAAAGTTAATGAGTATCAGTACTCTCCTCAAGCTTGGAGACCTCCCAGCCCTCAATACAGGCAAACATAAGAAGTGCAGGTACTGCGGGCCGGTTAGAGACGCCCCATTTAAAGCACAGCTTACACCAGTACTAGAAAGTATTTATTATTAGCCCAACATCTCTCTCGTATACCCAATATCTGCCAGACGTACAGACCACTATGTAACCTGGACCGTATGCCTGCTGTTGCTAATCGGACCATTTTGTAACCTGGTCTTCACAATTCTGCGTTCTTCATCTACTGTAACTGTAACAAATGCTCCATGTCTAACTGGCCAGATACCTCAGGGTTGGGCTGCGCTATACAAATAATAAACTAAACTAAACTATACTAAACTAAACTAAATAATAATGTGTGTTCTTAGAAAGTGCTCCATGATGGATTGTTCCTGCTTCTAAGCACTGTACTGACATGTCATTATAACCCAATATAGCACAAGATACAAATCAGTTGTGCTGAGATTAGGTGTAAATGATACAGGTGAAATAACGTGGAGATCAAACCAACCGATTTATCAATGTGCCAAAAAAGGTAACGCATGTGTGTGGCACGGCACATCCACACACTGCGTAAGTGATAATTTATCATTGAAGGAGGCAACTTTTGGTGTCGGCCCTGGTTGCTCCTGAGGTGGCACCGGCATTGTACATTTTTCATTGTGATTGAAGGATGGTGAACATTTCTACCAGAGGGGCATTCATATTGCCACCTAATTAAAGCACGTGACCAAGGATAACAAGGTAGTCACGATTAATGCCGGGGAGGTTCATGGATTGTGTTTCTCCATCAAGTCTTCTTTTAAAATAATGGATTGAAATATGCATATTTCAGCTCAGTTTGTGAGGCAGTACAGAACAAAGTGCATACAGTTCACATACATAAGCTTGACTGTGTACCTTCCTGAGAAAATAGAAGCTGAGGATGCAGTTTGCTCCCAGGCTGCAATTGCAGCATCCCAAGTTGTCCTCTGATAATTCCTATGATGTAGGATGGCTAAAGTGCCTCACCATCACTTTATACAACAGAAACTATCCCCACCACACTTAACTGTGGTCCACTTCAGGCATGAATATGAAACAGTGAAAGGTGTTCAACCTAGACCGCTCTCCCTGATACTGGCAACTTGTGGGACGCAGTTCATTTGTCCATAATAGAATGGACGGGCAAAACATATAGGGCCTGATTCGTGGAATTTCTAGCGTGGTGAAAATAAACTTTGTACTGCCAACAAACACCCTGATTGACAGAGCGGTGCAAAATGTATTTTCGTAGTTCAAAGTGACTTTGGGCTGCAAAAGTACTCTTTGCTATATTCACTAGCCAGTACATAAATAATTAATATAATGCATTTACATTATATTGGATGTGGAAAAGCAATGAGAGACGGGCTAGGTAGAGCCTGCACCTCTTAGATTACAATCTTACATTTTTCAATGCACCCAAGTCCTACTTCCAATCATCTATTAATGACACCTGTACCAAGCTGTACAGCTTCATGACTCAACCAGCCCTAACTCAGTTTATCCAAAGAAAAACGTGCTTTCTGCAAAGATGTCTAATAATCTCGAGTGCTCTGGACTGTTTTTTTTGGCGACAGGCCATGCGCATCAAGGAACACATATGTTGCTAGCGGGTAAAGTGAGCGAGTATGTGCCGGCAGTTTATGGCCCCTGGACACTGATCTAAAAGACAGGCAAGGGTCCTGCAGTTTGGTTTCAGGATACACGGGAGCACCATGTCCGTTAGCGACACTGTACTGTAGGGATTGTTGTTCCCATGCGGCCCCCGGGACACTGCAGGCTTGTAGCACACTGGGGCCATTGTGGGTGGAAGGGGATTGTAATATGTTATGTTATATAAACTTGGTAAAGCGCACGTACACCCGAACGCATCTTGCCGCTAGTTACTGAAGAGGAATAAAAAGCAAAAACGGCTAGCATCACCATAAGAGAGAAATGGCCTAAAACAGAGTGGTTTTCAGCAACCGGCGGAAGGTAAAATGGTCGGTCTTCAGTTGCACGGAGAGCAATAGGCAACCTGTTCCATGCTATGGCAGCCGCTACCGAAAAGGCACGTCCTCCCATACGTGACAGACAATAACGGGGGACAGTGAGAAGACACACAGAGTGAGAGCGCAGCAAGCGGGCAGGAGTGTAATGAACAAACTTTACTTGGAGATACTCAGCACCCACGCCATAAAAGGCACGATGCACTAGACACAGTGATTTGAACAAGATCCGGCTGGCCACAGGAAGCCAGTGAAGTTTCTTGAGCAGTGGAGAGCTGTGGGATCCAAAGGGAGGACGGAGTATAGAACGAACGGCGGAATTTTGCAGTAGTGAAGCCTTTGGATCAGATTGCGAGGCCGGGCCAAATAGAGAGAGTTGCAGTAATCAAGAGTGCTGAGGACCAAGGCTGCCAATACCGGGGCCTGGCATTCAGCAGGAATAAAAGGCAAGACTTTCCACAGGATGCAGAGTTTAAAGTGCCCGGCACTACAGACACTAGCCACCTGATTGTCGAGGGATAGAGAAGTAGAGATCTTGACACCGAGGTTGAGGACCAATTGAACCGGAAGAGGTAGGGGGCCAAGGCTCGATGGCCAGAATTGCGAGGTCCAAAAGAGAAGGGGGGATAAAGTAATTTTAGCCAATTAGTCATCATCCAATGCCTCAGATCCTCCAAGCAGTTCCTAAGTCGTGGAGCAGTCTCAACGAGACTAAGATCCACGCAAACGAGAATCTGTGTGTCGTCCGCATAAGAGTAGTAGTGGAAACCATGTGAGTGGATAAGAAGCAGAAGAGATCTCATATAAATATTAAAGAGAATAGGAGAAAGTGCAGAGCCCTGAAGAACACCACAGAGAAGTGTAGCCAACTTAGATCGGAAAGGGGGGAGAGAAATAGACTGAGAGCCATCAGACAAAAACGATGTGAACCAATCGAGGACCCGGCCAGAAAGACCAGCGCTGGAAAGGCGAGAAAGCAGGATGGAATGATCAACGGTGTCGAAAGCAGCCGATAAATCCAAGAGTAGGACTGCTCCGACACCACCCTTGTCCACCAAACATACCAGGTCATCGAGTACCGAGTTCAAGACAGATTCAGTGCCCCTCCTGGGGCGAAAACCAGACTGAAAAGGATCAAAGAAATGAGAGGACTCAAGGAAATTAGAGAGAAGAGGGGACACCAAGGCCTCCTTCAGCTTCATAAGAAAAGGAAGAAGTGAAATAGGACGATAATTGGACAGAACATCAGGATCAAGAGACGGTTTCTTAAGAAGGGGGACAACCAGGCGTGCTTAAGGGACGGAGGAATAAACCCTGTGGAGAAGGAAGTATTCACAGCAGTGGTGATATGCTCAATGAGCTCAGCAGATACCTCCTTTAAAAGAGTAAGTAGTATAGCATCATTAGGAGATGCAGACTTTAGTCTAGAGATAGCAGACAATACATCAGATTTAGAAAACTGTGGAAACGAAGACCAAGAAGCAGTAGGGGAAGGGGAGAAAGTGAGAATTTTAGGGCATTAAGCGACGGCAGACCAGCCTTTATGTGGTCACGAATAGTAGAGATTTTTTCCAGAAAGAAATCGGAGAGAGAGTCACATAGGACTTGCGAAGGAGGTACCGAGGCCTTATCATTCTCAGGGGAGGAGAGAGACTGGGCAAGATCAAAGAGGGCTTTAGGTTTATTAAGCGCTGATAGAACTTTCTGGCTATAATAGAGCTTCTTGGCAATAATCAGATCCTTATGATAGGCCGAGAGAGAGCAGCAAAATAGGTTCTTAGCAAAGGGGGAGTAATCTAGACGCCATTTCCTCTGTGCCTGATGACAATTTAAGTGCAGGAAGATCACCGGTAAACCAAGGTTCGGGGTACGGGTTTTAGGTTTGCAGAGTTTAATAGGGGCTAGCAAGTCAGCCGAGGCTAAAAAAGCGGCTTCAAGCTTAATTAGAGAACAGTCCGCAGCATTGACAGAATTAGCAAGCAAAACAGGAGTCAGGTCAAGGCTAGATACTCTCAACCAACTGCGTTTAGAAACAGGCAGTTTAACAGGGCGGGGGGGGGAGCCTGAAGAAGGTAAGAAAAAGCTATCAGAAAGTGGTTGGACCAAAGCGTAGGACTAACAGAAATAAAAGACAGAGCGGCTATAGGGGCAAAAACAAAATCAAGGGTATTCCCACGGATGTGGGTAGATTCAGAAATCAGCTGTGGAAAACCCATGTCCTGCATAGAGGATAAGAAGTTAGTAACCGGACACATAGAGGCAGTATTCAAGGGGAGATTAAAATCCCCAGCAATAAGGAGAGACCAGAATGTTTGGCTTGAAGCTCAAGCACAAGATTAGGAAATTGTTCACAAAATTGGGCATCGTACCCAGGTGGGCGGTAAACCAGCAGAATAAACAGAGTACACACAGGGGACACCGGAATGCGACATAGACAACATTCCATTTTTAGATTGTGATCAGGAATAGAATAGGAGGCTCTGAATTTAGTTTTAAAAATGAGGGCAATTCCGCCCCCAGGGTGAACTGAGGGACGGTCAACATGTATTATATCATATTCAGGAGGAAGGACCTGAACAATAGCAGGGCCAGAGGACTCCGTAAACCATGTTTCAGTTAATAACAATAGGTCAAATTGGTAGTTGGAAATAAGGTCATGGCATGAATGTTGAGCAGAGCACAGTGGATTGCCACCGTAGGAATGTTTTTTAAGATGGTAGGTAAAACTTTGAAGCCCATAGGCCAAAGGGTCTTTGTAGGTGCAAGAGCGAGCAACAAATTACGATCATAAGGGAGAGGACGCGGACCCACATGAGGTCCAATATGGTTGGGAACAGACAGTGGGGCATGGCGATCGACTCCTTTCTGATGGGAACTTTGCTCAAGTGTGTCAATGTTGGGCTCATGTGTTTTGCTTGAACTTTCAAAAGTTCAAATTTCGTTTCCTGCATTATTTTAGTGATTTGTTGACCACATAGAGGGAGACGGTGGGTGGGGTACAGGCAATGTACAAAGGGGGTATCGGAGGTGTGAGTGGTATGCCAATGGGTCTTACTCTGCGTTTTTCAGTGAAATGTTGGTAAAAATCTGTGAACAAAAGGTGATTCGACCAAAACAAATAGATCTTTTATATTCTTTGAGTAATCTGATTGGTTGATGTATAGATCAGTCTAACATTTCAATTTCCCTTCTCAGAAGCTTCCTATTTGCTTTCCAGTCTAGAAATCTCACTCACCACCTCACACATCACATTCAATGATGAATGATCCTATTTTACTGATCTAGTCCTCTTCTAGTTTATAATTACGTCACACTATCCATAGGGCGATTGTGAGCTATGCAGCCAGGGTGTCACAGATATTATATTAGCTGTTGTTAAAACAGCAGCACCCTGCCCTGAAAATGTCCGCTCCTCAAACACGATAGAGTGCCGGCGTTAAAAGGTGTACATGAGCACACAAAGGAGAGACAATACCAGGTTAGATTGAACACTAGGAATTTCAACAAGCAATTATCTATTTTGCTTGTTTTACTTAGGATGCGCATTGAGCGCAGGCCTAGCTTTTGAAAGCAACAGATTGCTGTACATTGGTATGGGTTACAGACATACATTGGTCAGTGGGTCTGCAGCCTGCGGCTCTCCAGATGATTTGGACTGCAAAATCCATGATCACTCACCATTAACTGCACTGGCTAGGGCTGATAGGAGTTGTAGTGCAAAATATCTGGAGAGCCAAAGGTTGCAGACCCCGAATAAATGAACACGTTGCGAGGAAGCTAAAATAACTATCGATGAGACGTGTGTGAGGTGTGTTCTTTGGATGCTCTCTGGTGTGAGATTGGCATAGTTTGTATGTTCTTGCACTTTTTGCTAAACATTGAGGACCCGATTTATGCAATTTTTTGCACGGTTCAAAGTGTCTTTGCACTATCGACACAAACCCTGATTCATGGAACTGTGCAAAGTGTTTTTTTACAGTGCAAAGTCATTTTTGCAGTACAAAATGACTTGGCACTGACATTGTACTGCAAAAACACACTTTGCACAGTTCCATGAATCAGGGTTTCTGTCTGCAGTGCAACGTCACATTTCAGCAGTGCAAAGTCACTTTGAACCGTGCAAAAAAATCCTTGAATCGAGCCCTAAATATACACATACTTAACAACAACAAAAAAACAATCGAAGAACAATTGCTACACAATTAAAGACAAGTTGTACTTTCCAAAGCGGGTGACATCTTTAACCGTCGTGTTATAAATAGCAACTGCCGAGTAGCTGTCAAGGCGGGTAGAGGAGCAGCAGGCAGCAGTCTCCGGGGGATGCAGCAAGGTGTTGTTTTCCCTCGCACTCTCTCTAGGGGTGCTTTCTCTCTGGGTTTTTCTTGTTGGGTCGCAGCGAACTTAATGACTGATTGCTGCCGATTCCCAGATGGCATGAGCATCATTTGTACATAGTGATAAAGTACAGTGCGTATATAGAGAATTCAATACACTAATAACTAACTTATCAATGAAAAATGCGTGACGCATGGGAGGCTAAAGAGGCCTTGCCAGGAGTGGCACCCGGGACCCGCAGGATGGGCACAATTCTGTGCAGAAGGTGGAAGGAGCCAGTGATCTAGATCACAGGTTATTAAATCAGTGTGGTCATAGTGGCCATTGGTATGATGTGGATGCCAGAGCCTGTGTCATAGCAATTCATTTCATTGCAATGCATGCAACCCACAGAGTAATGCATGCAACCCACGGATTAACGCTTATCCAATATTGCATTTACTAAAATGCGACTAGACAGTGTCCATTGCTCTCTGTCTATGACCACAAGACCAGAATATGATCCGCCCGACAAAGTAAACAATTTGCAGCTTCTGACCAGAATAGCTGAGGAACCCCAGACAGGGTCCTTCCTTCTAGAAATCATCGCAGAATACTCCCTTCTCATTACACTGCAGAGTGTTCTCAATTTCTTGCACCAATGTAGTTGTCAGTAGACCTTTTAGGGAAATGCTGTGTTACAATGTTTGAGCTCTCACCATTGATACTTAGATGTCAATGTCAGAGAAATATTGCCCTCTGCATCCTCCTAGAACAAGGATCTGCAACCTGCTGCTCTCCAGATGCTTTGGACTACAACTCCCAAGTTCCATCACAAGTAACTATGCTGGATGAGACGGATGGTAGTTGTAGTCATCTAAAAAGTCAAAGGTTGCAGACCCTGGTCCTAGAAGAAGATGCTGTAAAGCAGGGTTGTCCAACGCCAGTCCTCGAGGGCTGGAATCCTGGAAGGTTTTCAGGATATCCCTCATCAATATTTATGATACAAAATTGCATGCATTTAGAATCATTGCATTCAAATTCATCTCATGAATATTAATCAGGGGTATTTTGAAAATCTGACATGTCACCGGTCATAACAACAGCCCCTTTTTCAACCACAGGCTCAATTGGCCAGTCCTCATTGATTATGTATGCTTATTTTCATGACTTGTTTCACTTGCAAGTGATGCCCATATGTATGTGTTCATTTACAGGACAAACAATGCTCTTTGGATCACAAAAGAATGCTCAATAGATAAGAAATCAGATTTGACGGGAAGCAGTGAGCTTCTTACAATTGAGTGAGCTCGAGTGCCATTCTGACCAGTTGTAAGGTGCGGGGGTGGGGGTGCAAATGGAACAGTCACCGGGGACAATGCATCAGTGGACATACATAGATTAAGGACAGCCAACATTAGACATTTTTTAGTGCAGGCATTTTCATTGCTGTATTTCCTCCTGCACCACCACCACCCTGTGCAGCATGGGGTTACCGTGCCAGTGGCTGGCTCTTGCAGCATCCAGCCTAATGAGTCCTAGGTTGGAGGTGCTCACCTCTGAGCTGGTTATGGGTTAATGTTTCCTGGTGGCCCCATTATTTGTATTTATTTCATCTGGTTACTGGGTTATTATGATGCACTACATCATGGGCAATGTGTGTCATGCCACTGTGGCTGCATCAGTTGATATTCTGACCTGGTGCTTGGCTTCCTCATCTGGTGGTCAGACTCGCTATTGGATTGCTATTGGGATTTCTGCAGGTCTCATTGTTTGGGCACTTTACGGCTTCTTGCTTTTTATGACTTGCAATCAATACTTTCTTATAGGCTACTTAAGTATTTGCTTATGCAATTACCTATGTGTGTCTGTGTGTGTGTTGGTTCCAGTAGCCAGCATGTTATGTCGGCATCAAATGCCTAACGGTTGATGAAACTTGAAGACTTTTACTGCTAGGTGAGGTTTCATGAAATAAGCACTTTAGCCAGAAGAGGAACAAAGTAGAACTGTTTCCATGACTTAGGTTAATCTTCATTACACTGCAACCTGCTCTTTCCCATCTCATTCCTGTATTACCTCCCTCTCACCCTTGTGTAGAGTCTGAGTCTTTGATCCATATATCACTGCTTGAGTGTCGCAAAGCTGCATGTATTTTTGTGTCTTGTACACGAGGGAAGGGGTGCCCGTAAAACCTACCTAGAGAATCAAGTTAAGGACTCGTACATCTCTACAACATACAATAGGTGCCGAGCTATGCCCCACATGACCTCGTGGGGACAATAATTGAAGATAGAGTAATACATCACATGTAGTGGTGCCAATAATCCACCATTAATAAAAGATAGGACAAGGTGATCCTTGCCGTTTGAACTGACGATCAGCCAATGCTTTTGTGGACGTTAAAAGAATTATTGTGAAAGACGGATGAAATTCGTTCACCGCCTTGGTCACACTCTCTCTAGAGCAATCAAATTTTTAGATTCGCGATGTTTCATCTACATCATTGAAAAGACCAATTGTGAAGAAATCATATGTCTCAGCTAATGTCTAAAGATCGGCAGTATAGTTATATGAATTCGTTTTCTGAAAATAGGGTTTATTGAATTACTCATTTTTCTATTCTTTTTCGTGTCTTTCAGCTTGTTGTATCTTTTAGATACATTGATGTATGAATTCATCTTATTTTAACATTTATATGATTAAAATTACATTTTTATGAATTTCTCGTTGTTGAGTATGCTTTTGACTGTCAATTTAATATCATGTCTATGTGTTCAGGAAATCATTTTTGTGCTATGTTAAACTGCGTGTGACCATAACTTCTCAATCTCTGCCTTCTCTAGAGTAAGAGGAGTGAGGGGTAATTAATTCTCAGTGCCTCTTTAGGTACTTCCTTTTTTTCTACATATCTATCCCATTTGAGAATTACTCCCCCTTTAACAAAACATTTGGGATTTTGCCAACTTTATATTACTGGTTCCCACTATACTACATCTGCGCTACTCCTCGTAAAGTACGGATTACGAGGAGAAGATATGAGACTCGGTATAATGAATATTGACAAGTAATAAAATAAATACTGATCTTCAATGTAGATCTTTTTTACTGAGCTCCAGCAATGGTACTTCAAGGAGTCAATCAACTTTGCTAAAAATGAGCAGAAATTCCTTCCAATGATTGCACTCGGCTTAATCAAGACACTTAAGCCCCGACATCATCATATCACTTAGACAGGCCTCATCACCTCCAGCCATGACATATGTACATTGATCACACAAGTATAAACACTACTCTGTGTTATCTATTGAGCACCCACTGTACATTTTCCTCTCTATCCTCTGTCAATCTGTATTGTCCCTATTTCCTGTTGCACATTAACCCATTCTTCAACTGGTGCATTCTCAAACTGCTAAGTAACTACTGTAAGTCACACCCTCTCTTCAATGCTACGATCGCTGCCATTTTTGCTTATGTGTGTGGGTTTCCGGTTGAAAAGAAACATGTCTTTGCAATTATTCCTCCCCCTGGCATTTCTTCCCTTCCCTCTTCCCCTCACTTGCGCGATCTGAATGACACAAGGCCTAGTAAGATTGTTATTATGTCCTCCTGTTGTTTCCTCCTCTTTGTCTTGTCGCGCCTAGAAACACTTGTGTACAAGCGTGTTATAGATGCCAAATCATATCATATGATATCATATCATATCAAATCATTGCTTTCTAATAAATGCAACAAAGAGCGTTTCTGCCTCATTTGTCGGTCTTTGCAGTAGATAATGAAATGTCTAACAAGCCTGGTATTTCCTCTATAACCCCATCACAAACTCTAGCACACCAACTAGCATCTCATGTTTCTAATACAATCAGAACAATTAGGAACCTACTTACCATAGCTAACTCTTCAAGTTGTTACTTGCAACAAATAGAACCAGAAATGTCCACAACAGTGATTAATATCTTTGATTCTTTTTCTGAATTAGACAGTAACCAGTTCTTATGCCTTCTCTCCTCTGATAAATTCTTCGGCTCCCCAATCGATATTCTTCAACCCAGAATTGCCTACAACATATCACACTATTTTTGGAGAATATGTTACATCTCTTTAATACGTCCCTCTCTTTGAGAACTTTCCTAAGATCTGAAAAGATTCTGTGATGAAACCTTTGTTAAAAAAAAATCTTTGTACGTTTCGGACCTTGATACATTTTGACACATCCCTCAACCTTCATTCCTCTCCAAACAACTAGAAAGGGCCATATGAATCCAATTTAAAATCATGTGGAAAACTCAATACTGTAAGGACCATACGGAGAGCAGAATTAATCACCACTTCTCTACCAAACAACTGACGAGAGAAATCAGATAAAGGTGGCTCAAGTGCTCTGATCTTAATGGACCTGTCAGCCGCCTTTGACATGATCAATCACTCAATTCTGCTTGACAGACTTCATAATTTGGGCCTTCAGGGCAATGCCCTTAAATGAATTCAATCATTTTGACAGACTCCAACAAACACATCTAGCACCATTTTATTCACTGACTTTTCCATTCCCATGCAGGGCCCCACAGGATTCAGCCCTGTCTCCGTTTCTCTTTAGCCTATATCTTCGTCCTTCAGTGGACATCTTGCATCAATCAGGATCCCATGTTTTTAATCAGGCAGATGACACCCAGATTCTGGTCGATCTCAATGAAGGAAGCAACACTTTCTCTGTAAAGATCAGAGACGGTGGTCTGCTATCTATCAAACATTAGATGGACCAAAACTTCTTAAAAATGGATGAATCCTGGCAAAGCGGAAATCCTCATAGTGAATGAGAAACTTGACTCCTGATATCCTTCTTATTTGACAGATTCTTTTGGGCAATGCCCAGAGCCCATGGCAGAAGTGAAAAACCTAGGCGTTATTGCAGACAGCAACCTACCATTGAACAGACAAGTCACTTCCATTACAAAATCGTACTTCTTCCTGATCAGGAAATTAAAGCATATCACTCCCCCCCTTTCCTCACCAGGTTCTTGTAATGAGTTTGCTGGTGCCATCTAGGCTAGATTTTAACAACAGCATCCATTTGGGAGCCTCTAATCACTTGATCACACGTCTGCACAGAATGCAAATAACTGCAGCTAGAACCTAAATGAAAGTTAATGCACCCCTCGCATTGGCTTCCGATTAAAAAACAGATTATATTGTAGAGCAGGCGGCTGATGCTCAAAAGTCTCCAACACCCTGGCTCTAAAGCACTCTAATGCACTCTAATGCACTTACATCCAAAATGAGACTGTCTACTTGTATCTGGCCCTTACGATCCAACTTGGAAAGGAAATATATTACTGCCAGGTATCGGAAAGAAAGACAGGGCGTACATTTGCGGTTCAGGCATCTAGACTATGGAACACTCTTCCAGCCATTCTCCGAAGAGAGAAAAACCTCCGGACCTTTCAAAAACATTTATTTAATAGTTTTTTTATAACTCGTCTAATACCATATCTGAGTCTGGTTTCTAAGCGCAGATTCAGGATTCAAAGCCCTGTTGCTCTGTGTAGTCCTGCTTCCAAAACCAGCGCGTTGCCCCTGTGCTATCCTCTGTTCTTAAAACATCTTTTTAATAAACCATAAACCGGATGTACATTTTCTTTTTTATCTTCGATATAGCCCTACAATGCCCAGTGCCTCATTCTGGCCCTTAAAACAACTACACACCTCTGAATATTTGCTGCGCTTTACAAACCTACGCTAACATAACATAATATAACATAAAATAAAATAACATAACATAACATAACATAACATAACATTACATTACATAACATAACATAACATTACATTACATTACATTTTCCTTTTACACCATGCCAGCTTTCATATACATTTTAAATAGAAATTAACAGATAGCAACTTTATTGGAGGCCATTAAGGCAAGAGATAGTGATGACTTGTATTCTCTGTAGGTCAAATTTTCCCCTGTATTTCCAACAAAGAGTGCAGGGGCGATCAAGAGGAATTTACAATAAGCAACAGAGGAGGTAACATAACCTCCCTCTATTATCAGCAATCTATGTCGGTGCATAACGCAGAGTTTCATATCCTTCAGTGGATGTCAGTGGCTTTGCTAAGAGGGTTTTTTCATATGTTTTTTGTAATTAGTGTTCCTGTTCCATCAGATATTTGTGAGATACTGTACAGAAAATCAGTAATTATCCTTTGCATCAATACCTCTAGGAGACAGGTAGGGAGGTCTGACTCAGCAACATCTTTGTATACAGGGTGGGTGAGGGTGGAAGGCTGGATTAAGAAGCACTGGAGCTAAAATATGCCTTCAAAGAGGCACCGGTCCCTTTGGCCATAGCCTTGACTGCCAGAGAGGAGCAGAGACCATACGCACAGCTAACCTTGCGTTAAATAAAGAGGCATTGTCCCGGACTGATGTCTCAAATTGCCACCTTAGAAACTGCATGATGTGCCCTGACTACTGTTGTTAACTCCACCAACAGAGTAATATTCCTTTTCCTAGAATTGTACAAAGGCAGTTTTTGTAACACCTCTGTCATTTATTTATGAATAGCTGACCTTGAGGGCAAAATGCTGCCACGCCATAGCACGCATAATGATACACATCAAGACACATGGCTCTTTCCTTGAACTATATCCATTCCGTCGCACTGCAAAAATATGTAGCAGGTGAACACATTTTCCAATGCGAGATCTACTGTGCTAATAACCTTGACTAATGTGGAAACACATGTTTCCTCTATGAAATGACAAATATCATCCTATTTATAAATCTGTCACGTAAGCCTGGGAGAAACTGTTCAGACAGGAAACGGAAGGCCTGAATATTACGCATGTTTAACGAATCGTTCTGAACATTATCAGTGGTTCAGGCCAAGTGTATCAGGTGGTCGGGTAAAATGGCATGGCTAGCGCATGCGTGCTTTGATTTCGGGATAAGACGCGTTAGTCATAGGCGGGAGGAAGCTGAAGAAGCTGAGGGAATAGCATGTGCACGTGCACGGAGTTTAAATGTAACATGGCTGATAGGTAGGCATGCGATTGTGAAAGTGATCTGGGTGTGGAGCCTGATAGAGCCCTCAGCTGTGGATGGTTGCCCTTGAAGGGGCGGGGGGCTGGGGTGATCTGTGCTGACCCCATTCCACCTTTTGGCACTGCGCTGCATGGAGTGTATCAGGGCACAAGGGCAGATGTTGTCCTGCTGCCAAGTGGTCATTGGAGAAGTGGTCTTTGACGTGTCTTGGCACGCTGCATTCTGTGGCTGTCATGATGTTATTGCACCGGTCACCGCTACTGGTGGTTGAGATGTCACTTGTCATTGTAGATACTGTTTGCATGCAGTGCATTTGTGGCTGTTAAGATTGTGGTCTGCTGGAGGTGTGTGGGAGCACCCATGCTGCAGCACTTTGATGTGATCGGGTGCTGTATCGGTGTCGGATAACGTAAGACGCGGCACTAAGTTGCATTCAATTGCATTGTGCCAGGAAGGACATTTTAGAACAACTCTGTTTTTATAGCTGTATGTCCTGGCAAAACCTGGTCATCTCAGTGAGTCTAGTCACACATAGAAACCACATGTGCCTTCTCCATGCCTAAAAGTAAATATCAGGGGGAGTCCAAGTGCTTGGTTTCATGTACTTTTACTCCACAACTCCTGGTTCCCAGGCAGGGTAGATTCAAAAGATTTTACAACAACTACTAAGAACTCTGGGAGGTTACTCTTCTACTGCAATGGTACTAGAATGATTGGCATTAGAGAAGTCTGGGCTTATAACTGATTGCTAGTTAACTCTGATACATGTACATATTTAAATGATGTCTCTCATCGATCAATCATTCTTACAATGGCTCCTTCTGTCACGTAATAGTGGCAATTGGCCAGTGTATATTTTCAAATAAATGATACCAGCCGGAATGTCCACTGCAGCCATCCTTCCTGAAGGTTAGCGTGTCCTCAGGGTGGAATGCTCAGTCCCATTGTGATAGAGGTAGGGCGCAGCCCGTGAAGATTGTGAACAAGGCAAAACAGTTCACAGGTTCACAGGCTAAGAGGACTAAGAGCACATTTTTGGTCAAATATCAAGGCAGTATTGTCTCTGTCCTGCTAGTGATTTGACTCAGTGTAGAGAACATTGTCATAACATAACAATGATATAATAGGTTATTTATAACGTGCTTAATACCCAGAGATTTCTCAGCACGCATCCGGGGATCGAACCTGAGTTGCTCCGTGTTGTCTTGCTTCCAAGGCAAGCTCGTTGCCTCTGAGGTGTCCTCCAGAGACTCCCCTGTTATGATTTAGTCATCAGAGAAATAACCTTGGGCTGGATTTTGTCCTTGCTTTGCAAATGCACCCAAAGTATTTGTATCAATCTCTTCTACTCTGACCCTAAAGAGTGCCTTCTTTGGGTTCCTCAAGATTACTCCATTTCTCCCATTCTATTTAACCTGTACTAATTACCCTTTCTTGGCTTTTCAAGTTCATTCAGTGCATCGTGCCACAATTATGGCGTGGACACTCCGCTCAACCTGAAAAGCCCTAATAATAATATCACAGATAAAATACTACAAAAGGAACAGTGAGTGGCCTCTAACCATTTATCACTGAACCCAGAGAAAACAAAGCAGGGTTTGAAATTGCTGGGAACTAGCAGCTATTTCCATCCTGAATATAGCCTAGAAGAGCCTGGTTAGCTTGACACCAACTGCTACCAGGTGCTACTTTTGGATCCCCAAGTCAAATAGTTCTAATGTGACAAGGCCACTAATATGGCCTTCATTAAGAGGGCATGGAATCCATCCCACCATGACATAGGAAGCCAACCAAGGAGAACCCCAGAGTCAGTCTTATCCCCGAGGTGGATAGTGGCAGTTGAGAGGAGTCCAATTCCTGACCCCCCCCTTGTGATAGCATGTTTTGTGGAAAACTGTTGTTATTTCCAGCCTTGCCTCCTTTGCTTGAATCTTGCTGGTGTCTTTCTGTTGATTTCAGAGCTCCCGCCTGAGACTCAGAAAAGAAACAAAGCAGTAATGATGATACCAGAACACATCAACACTGCCGGTGCTACACAATGAAGAATGTGAGAAGCCGTGTTCAGTGCAGAGGAGCATGCAAAGCTGCCGAACGGAGCAGGAAAGCCTACATTAAAACCCATAGGCCCTAGACCACCTGGGGATAAGGCATTCAGCCTTTAAGTTTCACTTCCAGCTGACGACAGAACCTGACAATAGGGTTCAAACGTTTGTAGATACTAATTTGTGGGTACGGATGCCTGGAATAGAGCAGAGGGTCTACACTAGATGAGAGATAGAGGGGTGGCCATAGGCCCCACAAAACCTTCAATAAAAACCCTTGAGCCATCACCGAGACTGGGAGTGATTCTTGAGCTATCTGGAACAATACATAAATATCCCTATCTGACATTCACTCTGTGTCTTGGGGTTTGAATACGGGTCCATTATGAAACTTCTAGAAGGCATTGAAAGCATGATGGGTAATCTTTACTGGACACACAGTTATAGAAGCAGTATTTTTGTAAATCTTTGTGTTTAATTTTAATCTTCACATGCTGCTCATTTTTTAAGACCCCCATAAGATGCAGATTATCCTAAGAACTCATTCATGAGACTTTAATGGCTCCAGGTTTGATGAGTAACTCATGGTCACTGGAAAAACCTGACATCCAGGAGCTACATCCAGCACCTGCTCTATGAATCTTAATTTTGACCCCCTGCAAAGGTTCATATTACAGGGGATACCACACTTAGCATCCATTTCCTCACTGATCTCTTACAGTCTAAATTCCCTATATCCCTATATCTGCTTCGAATGCAGTGAGGAACATGGGAGTGATCAGTGATTGAAAACTGAAGACTTGTTTGCACTACAGTGTCTACTGGAGACTGCAGAATCGCCTCTAAGGTAGCATGTTTTTACGCAATGCTGCAAGCAGTCTGGGACTTCCTTCATTAGACAGAGAATCAATATTCACGCTCCTTGCAGGAACCTTAGATCTTCAGCACATATCTCTTTAATGATACCAACATTCGGTAAAGCTAGAATAGGGGATCTCTGCATTGTCAGTCTTTGCTCTGGTACTCTCTTCTATGTTACATAAGAGACATCAAGGAATTCAACACCTTCAAAAATTAACATATTGTGGGTTTTTACCCTGAACATTTGATTAATATCAAGTGCCCCCCTGGCAACACCAGCCAAGAGAACACATTTATTCTAAGCATTGACTTAAATCACATTTAACCCCCCAATTAATCAAACTCCACATTTCAGTCCTGTCATGCAAGTATGGGAACTCACCCATGTCATTTAGGAATCTTGAAGGAACTCAAGAGCTAGCAATTATTTGTGGCTCTTTGGACTGAACTCTTAATGAACTCACTTACTTCCTGTAGAAAGATCTTTCAATGAACCAATAGAATTAACTATTGACTCACTTGGCCTCTCACCTTCCAATTCAGCATAAGGATTTTCAAATATTTCCCTAGAACAAAGATGTGTTAACTATTCTTTCCTTTTATTGTTGAAACACCTGTTTTAGTTTATCCTGCATCTACTCTTTCTGATTTGTTTCTTTTTATGACTACTGTGATGCGCTATTGGTTTTATATATATATATATATATCTGTATATATATATATATATATATATTTATATATATATATATATATATCTCCCCGATTTATTGTCACCTACAGTATTGCATCTCAGAATGTCAGAAAGATTATACAGAGACATTGGCATTTTCTAAGGTTAGATAAGGATTTAGCATCACTGCTTTCATTAAGGCCCACTCTCACATTGAGACGGGCACCTTCCTTGAGGGACAATTTGGTGCCCGGATTCCTTCAGCCCATTCCAAAAGTATCTGTTGAGAATACTAGCTTGGCTATTCCACCTGTTGGTTTTGTCAACTGTCACAAATGCAAGGTTTGTCCCGATGCTTCTTCTCTGAAATCATTTCAACATCCTGGCACTGCTTCTCCAGGCACCATTAGACAGCTTATTACATGTGATACCACTTTTGTGGTTTATATACTTTGCTGTCCTGGTAACAAATGGTACATGGGTAGTACTACGTGTGAGCTCAAGATAAGGACTCTTCAACATCTACTAGCCATTAAGACTTCTGATACATCGTATCCTATGTCGAAACATTTCAAGAAACATCACAATACCAATTTCCATCTGTTGTCTTTTTTGGGTGTTGCACATGTGTTCATTTATCCAAGAGGTGTTGACAGATTTTTTTAAAATTTGCCACTTAGAAATTAACTGTATTTTGTATTTTGACACCAGGTTGCCTCGTGGCCATAATGTTGATGAAGAACTGCACGCCTTCTAGGAGTATGATTGATATCCATTCTGTTTTTTCTTCTTGATTTCTGTTTTTGACTAATTTCATCTGTGTATTGCTGCTTGCTGCATTCTGTTATTATGTCTTGCTGTTTTTTCCTTCTATTTTAATCTACTTTTCTTAAGTCAATTCTCTATGCCAATCAGTTTATATTTTCTGCTTGATTTTTTAAGTCATTTGGTTCATAGTGGCTTTAACCAATACGCTCCATTTTGGTTTGATGGTTATTTGTATATAATCTTTCTTGAGATTATCCCTTCCTTTTGGTGACTTTTATCATTTGGTTTTGCGATATACTCTGCTTTGCTTTACATTTGTGGAGAGGCTGTGACTTTGGTATTTTCTAGTGCCCTTGGCCATTGGTGTCTGCTATTAGGCGTAATTGTTGTTCTGTATTTATTTTTTGGGTGACTTTGACTGACACACCATATGCACTTTAGCCAATTCATATTGGTCACTGTTGTACTTTGTGGGTTGGCCTCATTGGCACACTGATCATTCCATATTTAACCTCTATGGATCACTGTTTCAAGATCCATGGATTTATAGTTCATTATGCATTAACACTTCATACATCTGCTGCTACCAGGATGGGTATTTCATCATTTATCAATTAGCATTTGCAGTTTATATAATTGCTGCTATTAGGATGATCAACAAATTATATATTTAGCTTCATTGGCACTTTATACATTTGCTGCTATTGGCAATCACACTTTATGATTCATTTGCATGCTACTCAATCTTTTTTTGGGCCAGTTGATTATGTATTTGCATTTTGAACATTGTTTGTTATTAGCAATCCTATTTTGGGACTGCCGACCGCATGTGCACTTTGCATTTATATGTTTGCACTGGCATTGTATTCATTGGCTGCTCCAGTATTCACACTTTACTGTGCACAGTGTATTGTTTTGTGCCTTTGTCAGCATTCCATCACTAGCATATTGTTCTGGTGACAACTATTAGCATGCATACTCTGTTGCACGGCCTTCTAAATTTTAGATGTCCATTATTTCGGGCTTCTCCATCGTTGTGTCACATTACACGTGCATGTCATAAAATAATGTTGTATTCTTCTTTGACCCCCATGAGATATGTATTTGAATCCATTCAATTCGGTACAGCTTACCATTTGCAAAGTATTGTACTGTTTTTTCAATTAGGGATGTGTTTTTGTAGACTCATACTTCATGCATGATGTGATAATTTGTCTTAATCACTTTTGTATTTCCAACTCAGTGATTTTATTCATGTTTTCTGAACATTTTGCTATTGGTTTATTATATTTGATTGGGTTGGGTTCCATTCCAACGTGTCCGCCTGCATCACCTGCCTGGCTGGTTTTGTTGTCATTGCTGTTCAAAGGGCGTAGGGACTACTCTATAGCTCATTGACTAGCAGCCACTTGAATCTTTGTGTGAACAAGCACCTTTCGGGTATGAAACGCGTTACCTGGACCTTTTCTCTTCTTGAACCCTGCTTAGTATGTTATTTTTGCAATAGAATTGCTTTGTGACTATTTTCACGGCTTTTTGTTATTTTCTCTCCTGTCCCTGGAGTGCTGTTCACCCTACGTTTTCGCTGCATTTTCAACCCGTGTACATATATGATTATTTTGTTATGACTTCCACTATTTAAATGTTCACATAATACCCTACTTGATGTACTCTTTATCTTTTATCTTTCAAAACTCACTAGTTTTTTTATTATTATGAGAATGAGGATTATTTACTGTACATGTTCTGATTTCCTGGTTAAGCCATATCACTTTCTTATGCTCTGCCTATCGCTTCTCGTCTATAAAAATTTACACAAAACCAGAAAAATATTTCTGACCCTTGGCATCTTTTGCATTCTTATTTCTACTCTTCTCAATTGAATCCTCATATCTTTGTTCAATGTATTACATCAGCAACTAATGTATATAGAACTGTGTTGCCCTTGGTGTTGTGCAGGTTTCCTGTTTAGACCTTACAAAAGATGCAGTCTATCTGACGGATGACCCCGTCAACCCAGTCTCCATCATACTTAGACTACCCTGCGCAAATTTCGAGCTCCTCACACACCCAGATCATACAATTGCAATACATCAATCTCGGCTACTCACTCACTCACTCACTCACTCACTCACTCACTCACTCACTCACTCACTCACTCACTCACTCACTCACTCACTCACTCACTCACTTTCCTTCCACATTCCTCTTCATTCCCACTACACTGCTATTCTTACCATTTCTTTTTATATATTTCAGGATTTTTTATCTTTTCTTAAAATATCACATTACTTTCAGGTTATTCCATCCAGCAGATTAAGGTGCAGTGCTTCCGGGGTTGGGAGGGACGTGGGAGGGGCGCAATACGGTCTCACTCAGACAATGATACACACTTCGAGACTACTATGAAGGAGAACTGGTGCAGTAGAAAACCCCTATTAATTGATTAATAGTCTTTAATGTGAGGAGAGGTAGACAATGTATAAGACTGCGATGAGGAGAGGTCAACATTAAAATGGACTTTAGTTGAGGGACAGATAGTAAGTTAAAATAGAAATTAGTTGAGGGACAGGTAAAATATTAAAATTGGATCCAGCTAAGGGAGACGTGAGAAAGGCCACCTTCGGTTACAACAACCGGCTCTGTTGAACCTTGGTGACCACTTAGCATAACAAACGCACATATTGTTTCTTGTGAGCATGTTGAGAAGAACATCGCAACATTGTTTGGAGGCAGGGAGGAGATAACATTACATTCAGTGGCCATAAATCAGTGCTCCAATTTTGGAGTCATATAATTGTTTCATTTAAGTTGTAAATATCAACACTTAAAATTATTTTCAGGCAAGAGAGCACATTCAGTGATTGTAAGTGGCTGCCAATCTTTCTGGACAGATCACATGCTAGCGGCAGAGAACAAGCCTTACAATTCTTTGTTGGTTGGAGATTACTTTCAGTGACTGCAACTGACTTCCATTTCAGTGCTAACAAGAGATCTTAGCAGCTTGCTGGCTGGCATGACATGCCACACATTTATGCAACATTTCCTGTCAGGTTGATGATAGGAATAGGAGAAATAGTAGTAGTACACTGATTGTGTTCTTTTATTTCTTCTTGTATAACGAGAGCTGCAAAACTGCACATGGGTTGGCTACTCCAGTCCCTCCCAGACACAAGAGCGCTGGAAACATGTCACACCCTGTGCATCGTCATGTTCTTAAGCATCATCTGCTTTCTTGCAAGTTTGGAGAAAAAACACATCACACCAATGGCTTTCGAAAACACACTATAAGCCCCAAAACAATACTGTCAACAAGGTGTCAAATCCACATAACAAAGCAACTATGCGTAGCTTGTCTACTGTGTACGGAAAAATCACATTCACCTTAAAGTCTTACTTTCTTGGCTTCTACTTTATCCGACCCAGTTAATAGTCGCATTGAATTCTGTGGTGGCTTGATGAATTTTCCATAAGTCTCCACCTTGTGAAATGCACATTGTAATTTCTTCCATCCATGACATAAGATAGAATTATTCAAGGGGCCCCTTCCTAGTTAGACTTGTGTTGTATGCTGCAGATGAAAACAGCAAGTATGTAGGGTTGGGAGAGGTGGAATATAGTTCATAATTGTTCTGCAGTTCGAGGATTTTATGACCATGTTTCAAGATCACAAGTCACCACCATTTAGGCAAACATTTGATTAATTCATTTGATTCTGGTCTAGATTAGCTCCTTGAGTTGCAATTATTTCATTAACTCCTTTCTCAAATGTTGTACTCCCTTTACATTTCTGCAGGTTGCAGTGAAACTATGCAGCTTCTGCTATTCGTTAACTTCTCATACACTTGGAAAGCAACTCCTGTCATATTTGGCACGTGTACGTCAGAATCCAAAACCCTGGGGAATCCTCAAACTGCGTTTTCCGTACCCTCTTTCCAAATGCCCAGTAACCTAAAACACAGTAGGGTTGTGCTGGAGCATGTGTACAACCATGGCATCCCCGTTGCGGTCTCATTGAGCTACCACTTAACTGATAGTCTTCTGGGAATACAGGCAGTACCTAGCAGCAGGATACAAATTTGTGTCCCAGTATGCTATCCCAAATAGTGGCACACCCACAGGGCCTACACCACCAACAACAGCACACAGTGGTGGTGGAGCTGGCGATGGCAGCAATGCCTTACAGGTAGAGGGTTTCCCCAGAGCATTTTTAAGGGATGAGGCAGGGGTGCCTGGGCAGGTTGAGAAGATAACGTTGGGGTGCTGTGGAAAAGTAGTCACTGGTAGCTGACATTCATGCAGTAGGATTAGCCAATGCAACTTTCCTTTCCATGTGGTTGTGCATTTCTGTGGTACGCAAGGCTCAACCCTTCTTTAGTGCATCCCACGTCACTGACTGGCGCCTTGCATATGTTGCAAATCACAGTGCCTTCCTGCATCTCACAGTTTTCCCCTCTGGCAGGTTTAGTGATCCTAGGCCCCTTACCCAGTAGGCAATATCTGGGTTTGGGGGTCTATACACTGCTTATTCCATATGAACCTTGAAATGGGAGGCCAATACCTGCCTTGCCCCCCTGCAAGAGCAGACACAGGTGCAGAGGACTCAGCCTCTTTCGCCTGTGACATCTGTTGGGGGACCATCTCTGAATCTTCTACCTGTTGTTCTTCTGGCTCCTGTCCCACCACCACCTGTACCCTCTCATTGGCTGTATCAGTCCAGCTACACACATCTGCTGCATTCTTGTCCTTCATTACCACCATCTCATCTTGAGTTTCAAGGGTGGTTAAGGCCTTGTTCATCAGCAACTGTAGTGTATCCACAACTACAATGGGCTTCCCCTGTAGTAAGTCTACTATTGACACCCAGTCCTCACAGTCATCTACAACACCTCTGGCATAAGGAATAATGTTACCACACTATATCCACCAGCTCCCCATCTAATGTCTTCTGCTGTGGCAGTGGTAAACCCTCTGTCGTCAGACCATCTTCCTCCACCTCCTGTGGCAGTCTCAAGCCTTCCATTGTCAGTTCTTCCTCCACCTGAGGTGTCCCTGAGGATCGACCCTTTTGAGGCAACGCCTGGTCTTTCTCTGCGCATCCGAGGAATACAGGGTTCACAACCACAAGTCTCAAAAAGGAGAATGGCAGTCTCTTGTAGGCATGCCATTCTCCTTCGAGACTCCCACCTGGATAGTAGCATGTTATATCCCATTAGAAGTTAAACTCCTCTTGCTTCTTCAAAGCTCCCCTTTCTAAATGCAAATCCCACCCCATTTTATGAATTCAATTCCTTTCTTCGGAAGGACTAACACTGAGCAACAAAAACAAAGAGTCCGAACATGGCAAACACATGTCGTCACGCAAGAACACATAGGATGTGACTAAAGGACAAAGGATTCTCTGGTGCATTATTATTGAAATGTAATAAAGCACAAACTATGGCCCAAGGGCATCTAGGCGCTGAACAGAGGAGGGCAGATTTTACTAAAGCATACCTAAAAAAAAAAAGATATGGAGCAGAGAAGAAGCTAAACAGGTGGGTTTTAAGTGCTTTCCTGAAAAGAAAGTATTCAGTTTGCACTCTCAAGTGTAATGGGAGGGAATTCCGCAAACTGGGGAGCAAGTACTGAGAAGCAGCGGCCAC
Organism: Ambystoma mexicanum; assembly: GCF_040938575.1. Lineage (NCBI taxonomy): Eukaryota > Metazoa > Chordata > Amphibia > Caudata > Ambystomatidae > Ambystoma > Ambystoma mexicanum. The sequence goes on from NC_090928.1 coordinate 286,581,685, forward strand.
CTAGCCACTTACAGCGAAACTTAGGGATCTTCAAAAGAGCCGGTGATTCTGAATGAAGACTTTGTGCAGGGACGTACCCAACCAACATCTTCCTCAGGTACTGAGGACCCGCGTTATAGAGAGCTCTGTGTACCACACACAGAGTCTTGAACTCAATCCATGCTTCTACAGGCAGCTAGTGTAGTCAGTGAAGAAGAGCAGCAGAAGGAGTCAGTCGGGGAACATTAAGTGCTAAACACGCTGCTGCGTTCTGTAGAACTTGCCATCTCTGGATCTGGTTCTTTGGCTGTCCCAGATAAATGCCATTGCAGTAATCTACAGACCCCATTATCGAAGATGTAACAAGTGTGGTGTGATTTTTCTGGGGAATCAGAGAAAGAATTTTCATCAAAGTTTTCAATTTCCCGAATCTGAACCCGCAGATGGCAGAAATCTGTGCTTCACTAGAGCCATTAGGGAGAAGTGTTACACCAGGCTCTTAACTGAGGCACAAGGGGCCAGACAAGGGCCAAGGGAGTCAGGGCAGTATTGCGACTTTCAAAGGTAGTCACTACCCTGGGATCCGACTACTAACACATTTGTTTTATTCCCATTAAGCTGAAGCCAGTTGGTCGCCATCCAAGAACCCACCTTTTCCAGACAGTCCTGCTGCCGATTGGGAGATGAGGTCTGCAGTGAACCCAGCCTAAAAATCAGCTGTGTATCATCCGCATATGAATAGAAGAGTATGCCGCACACAGTTATAAGATCTTCTAGCATGCAAATATATAAGTTAAACAAAAGCAGAGATAGAGCCAACCCCTGCGGATCTCCGTAGGTTAGCTCTACAAAAGAAGAAAAGCACGCTTGGAAAGAAAGGGGGTAATTCATAGAATTTAGCGCACAAGTGGCGCACTCAGCTGGCGCACAGTGTGCGCGTGCAAATCTCTGCGCCAGCCGCGTGCGCTAAAATCCATTTCCGTGCACAGCGTATTCATGGATTTCAGCTACCAAAACCAGCCATGGCGCACAGTGGCGCAGCGACCCTGCAGCAGCGCCAGTTACGCCCCCAAGAACGCCCTTCGCGCAGGGAAAAGCCATCAAAATCCCCAATCCAGCGCAAAGGGCTGCGCTAACCCTGTACCAGCATGGCAAGCGGGGTACGTGTATTCCCGGGGTTCACGGGAAGCTTCACACGCGCTTGGCCCTGTGCGAGCAGGGTACGTGTATTTCAGGGGTGCGCGGGAAGTTTCACACGCGATTTCAGCAGGGTACGTGTATTTCAGGGGTGCGCGGGAAGTTTCACACGCGATTTCAGCAGGGTACGTGTATTTCAGGGGTGCGTGGGAAGTTTCACACGCGATTCCAGCAGGGTACGTGTATTTCAGGGGTGCGCGGGAAGTTTCACACGCGATTGGCCCTGTGCGAGTGGGGTACATGTATTTCAGGGGTGCGCAGGAAGTTTCACACAGCGATTGGCCCTGTGCGAGCAGGGTACGTGTCTTTCAGGGGTGCGCGGGAAGTTTCACACGCGATTGGCCCTGTGCGAGCGGGGTATGTGTATTTCAGGGGTGTGCGGGAAGTTTCACACGCGATTTCAGCAGGGTACATGTATGTCAGGGGTGCGGGCAAAGTTTCACACGTGATTCCAGCAGGGTACGTGTATTTCAAGGGTGCGCGGGAAGTTTCACACGTGATTGGCCCTGTGCGAGCGGGGTACGTGTATTTCAGGGGTGCGCGGGAAGTTTCACACGCGATTTCAGCAGGGTACGTGTATTTCAGGGGTGCCAGGGAGTCCCACACGTGATTTGGCAGTGTGGGTCCTCACAGGTGTTCCCTGTACACCCTCCATGGCCCCTGCAGGCAGCCCACACCACAGGAGACTACCCTGCACCCCTGGTCATGTCCCGCAGGCAGCCCACCCAACATGGGCATGCCCCCCAGCAAAGGCACATGTCTCCTTGCACTACTGATCACCAACTCATGTCCCCTTGCACCCCCACCCCCCAGCAGTGCAGGGCACCTGCCGCAATGCCCCCACTCATGTCCCACTCATGTCCCCTTGCACCCCCACCCCCCAGTAGTGCGGGGCACCTGCCAGCAGGCCCCCACTCATGTCCCACGCATGTCCCCCTGCACACCCACCCCCCAGCAGTGCGGGGCACCTGCCAGCAGGCCCCCACTCATGTCCCACTCATGTCCCCTTGCACTCCCACCCCCCAGCAGTGTGGGGAACCTGCCAGCAGGCCCCCACTCATGTCCCACTCATGTCCCCTTGCAACCCCACCTCCCAGCAGTGTGGGGCACCTGCCAGCAGGCCCCCACTCATGTCCCCCAAACACCACACCATGACTATACAGACCCATGGCCCTAATGCCAACCCAAATCCCACCCCTCCAACCCCCAGTGTAAACACCCAACGAACCACTGCACGCACTCCCTAGTAAATTACCCATTCCATGATAGTCTGAAAAGAACCAGCATGCCCATCAGCAAATGTCCTACAGAGCCACACAGGACTGTGCCAATGCTCATGGAGACATGCACCAAAATAATCACTGTACACCACACCAATAATGTTGAATAAAGAAATGTATTAAAAAGTATAACAAATGTCAAAATGAAAAGCACACATGCAAATGAAGAAATAATATTTGAAATAAGAAAAAGAAAGTCAAATCCAAGCAAGAAAAGAAATCCAAAACATGAAAAAATATAAGTGGTGCATCCCCAAAGTCCATAGAACGAAATCCAAAGATGGAAAGCATAAAAAAACATTAATCAATGTAAATATGACTAAAAGAAAGTATATACATGACCTGGAAATTGAAAACAAAAGTCTGAAGGGTCCATTATCCCAAAAGCAAATGAAACCTACCAAGAACCCTATCTAAAATACAATAATATACAAAAAGTGGAGCAAAGTCTGTGGACTACAAATCATAATAATAAAGAAATTAAACCTAAACCCAAATAACTATATACAAAGGCGGCGGGCTAGTCCGACGGCTCACTGGTTGATGTCATGGACCAGGGCATCCTCGAACTCCTGTTCAATGGCTTGGAGGCGGGCATGTTCCCTGGCCCCCGAGGCCTCGCATGGCTAATGCGGTGTCCAGCTCCAACTCCCTGCGAATACCCTCGAGGCACTCAGCCCGCCCTTACCATTGTGAGCCGTTCCTCCTCCGCCCACCACCGCTCCACACCTATCTGCTGGCCCAACCGCTCCCACACGGAAGACACTCCCATTCCAGGGTTCTCCTGCTCTCCGGCCGATGCCTGCCCCCCTGATGTTGATGGCCCGAGCCATGATGCCTCCCACGTCGAGCCTGCCGCTGCCTCCGACGCAACTGCCTCTGCCAGCACGACGGCATCCAGGCTGATGGAATCCACCGACGCCGTCGTGCACGTGCCCTGCCCGATGATGCCATCACATCCTCCATCTGCTGGGGTCCAGTTGCTGGTGTTTCCACCCCTGCTGGACCTCCGACTCCCGACTGTGGCAGGGGTGAGCTCCCCACCAAGTTGGCTGCGTTGGTCGGGGCAGGTCCACAGGGGGCCCTGGTGGCATCTGGGCAGGAAGACAGCATGGAGAACGACTGGCGCATAGCCTCCACAGAGGAGGAGAGGGTCGCCAGAGTGGCCGACACATGTACGAAACCCCCGACTATGGCCGCTCCCAACTGGGCCACGTTGGCACGGTGCTCTTCGTGATGACGTGCGTGCTCCCCCCGGGAAGCACGCACGTCATCACGAATGTCACGCGTGCGCAACGTGACGCCAATCAGGACCTTCTCCATACGGCCAGGGGTCCCCTCGTCCGCAAGTGGAGGGGAGTCAGATGACATGGACATCCCCCCTACCTGTGGACGGGCCTGGGATGGGGCATCCCTGCTGGTGCATGGTGGTGCAGTCAAAGTGTCAGGGACAGTGACATGCACAGGCCCCTCCACGGCGACCTGTGCTGCCTCCTGCCCCTGCCACTGGACTGCAGCACTTGCACCAGCAGGCATGCCCCCACCAGGCCCCATGTGCGGCTCAGTAGCGGCCTCCTCCTCCTCTGTGGAAACCACCAACCTGGATGGCTCCACACCGTCTTCCGCCGTTGCAAGCCCCTGTGGGGGCTCACCCACCCCTTCCGCTGCAGCCGTGGAGGCATCCCCGCCACTTTTCTCCACAGCGCCGTCTCCGCCCTCTTCTTCACTTTGCGCTGTGTAGAGGGAGACATAGAACACAAGCATCAGGGTACTGTACAATGGTCCCCTAGACAGGAAGCAATAGCAGATGAGTGGCACTGTCAAAGATCACTTCCATCATGTCCCTCCACAACACATGGGTCAGTGCAGGCAAAACACATGCAGTAACAGGCATGGTGCATGCTATGGACATTAGCATACATGTCCAAGGGACTCTTGAAACATAAAATGTTGTTTTAGAACTCACATGCATCATGGGTCATGCCTATCACATGCACACACTTCACCGTAGTTTCATCCATCTGGCCTCGTACACCCCAGACACAGTGGATCCAAGGATAACTAGGCTGCATCAGTGAATCTGAACATTGTCACAGACATGTGTCATGCATCCATGGCATTCACAAGTCACAGACACGCAGGTCAGACACATAGACATGGACACCATACATGTACATGGCATCAGCACCCATCCCTCACCCCCACCCATGTCCAGGAACAGAGACTGGCATGCTCTCATGTGTCCATTCCGCATAGGGCTCCCCATGTTGCATTTAAACACATGCACCAACCGTGTGGTTCACACATTACTGGTCTCACATGAATGACCATAATGTCCCTGCACACACACATGCGTACATGGCCTATGTCACACATACAGGCAAGTATCAGACAACCAGCACACTGCAACATGCCCTGTCTCACACAGTAATGCTTGGCCACTTACCGCTCGACTCCAGACGGGTCTGCCTCTCAAGCATCTGGGCATGGAGCGCTGGGCGTATGTGTTCCAGGACCCTCATCTGGATGGTACTCATGCTGCCCCGGCCCCCCTCCACGAGGCGCTGGACCTGGACCTCAAGTCCTCCCAGCGCTTCTTGACTTGCTTGATGTTGCGGGTTGCCACCCCCTCCGCGTTGATGGCAACCACAAAGTCGTCCCAGATCCTGTCCCGTCCTTCCTTGTCGGCGCGTGATGATCCGAAGAGGGCATCATAATGCCCCAGGACAAGCTCCACCAGGACACCAACTTCCTTCTGACTGAAGCTGGTGGCCCTCTGCCCCTCTGGCTGGGGGTCGCCAGTGATCTCAGATGGTGTATGCCCCGACATGGCGACCCCCGAGGCAGGCGTGGGTGGGCAACTGGGTCCTGGGGCTGGGCTGTGGAGCGATGGTATCCCAGTCGGGAGTCTTCTGTTCCAGCAGGGGTGGGCACCGCAACTGGACCCCTGCAGATGGCTGATGTGCAGGCACCAAATGGCAGACCACGAGGGCAGCAGGCAGTCAGGCAGCAGCAGATAGCAGGTGGGAGCGTGCTCGGGGCTCTGGGGGGCAGTAATTCGGCCTTTTGGGCAGGAGCGTGGTCTTCCGTGTGTTTTTGCATGGCCAGCTTGATACGGAGTGATTTGGCACGTGAAAAAATTGCACGTCAGCGTGTAATTTGAGGAAAGGCCCTTAGCGCATAAGCGCGTCTGCACGCATGCATGATTTCATTGGACCAAAGGCCCTTAGCGCGTAAGCGCGTCAGCACGCATACGCGATTTCATTGGACCAAAGGCCCTTAGCGCGTAAGAGCATTTGTGACGTGTCACGCACGGGCGTTGCCCTGGCAGGGCTTGAAGATCCCACATGGATTTCCATTGCTCTGTACATGCTTTCCATGGGGTGCGGTGCGTGTGTTTTCCAGGCGTTGGGGTTCACACGCTATTACTTCACAGCGGGTGGGTGTTGGCTACGTGTTCTTCTACACACAGACGGTGAGTGGTACCCCGCTCGCCCAAGACCTATCGCGTGTGAAACTTCCCACGCACCCCCGAAATACACGTACCCTGCTCAATCGCATGTGAAACTTCGCGTGCACCCCCGAAATACACGTACCCCGCTCAATCGCGTGTGAAACTTCCCGCGCACCCCCGAAATACACATACCCTGCTCAATCGCGTGTGAAACTTCCTGCGCACCCCCGAAATACACGTACCCCACTCAATCGCGTGTGAACCTTCCCGCGCACCCCCGAAATACACGTACCCCACTCAATCGCGTGTGAACCTTCCCGCGCACCCCCGAAATACACGTACCCCACTCAATCGCGTGTGAAACTTCCCGCGCACCTCCGAAATACATGTACCCCGCTCAATCGCATGTGAAACTTACCGCGCATCCCCGAAATACACGTACCCCGGTCAATCACGGGTGAAACTACCCGCGACCCCCCGAAATACACGTACTCCACTCAATCGCGTGTGAAACTTCCCGCGCACCCCCGAAATACACATACCCCGCTCAATCGCGTGTGAAACTTTCCACGCACCCCCGAAATACACGTACCCCGCTCAATCGCGTGTGAAACTTCCCGCGCACCCCCGAAATACACATGCCCTGCTGGCACAGGCCCAATCGCAGTATGGGACATTCATCATTGCTGTATATTGCCACTTTTGTAATGCGCAGGGACGCTACCACCTGCCTCCGTGTGGCGGACGTGTTTCGGCTTGTGCGTGTCTTTGGCTGTGCGCGGCTTTGCCCTATTCGATTCCATGAATACGTGTGGTTCGAGTGCGTGTGGGCGTTCCGTCTGCTTCCCTGCAGTACATCCCCAGTTACGCCCTTATTTTTGCGCGTTGTTCCCCATTCCGCGCGTTACGCCCCGTGTTCTGCCCACTTTCTGGTGTATGCGCCGAGGTTGTGCGCTTTCACTGTGCGTGTCTCGCACGCCGTTTAGGATGTTGCAGTGACGTGTGCGCCATGCACGGGTTTGGCGCACATCCCGAGGAAAACACGCGCAGGGACTTCTATAGATCGCACGCGTGCACATGCGCCTGTTTTTTCGCGCTTGCGCCTGCTTGCGCCAAGATTTTCGGCGCACGTTTGTTCCATGAATCGGCCCCAAACTGTCTATGATCGGCCCTCCAAGAAAGACTTAAACCAGGCCAAAATAGATCCAACTACACCAGCATGTTCCAGTATGAGCAGACGAATTTCATGGTCCACTGTATCAAAGGCCACAGAGAGATCCAGGAGAATAAGAACTCCGGTCTCTCTGCGGTCCTGAAGCATCGCCAGGTCATCCAGCAATGAAATCATAACGGAGTCCGTCCCCATCTTGGGACGGAAGCCCAACTGGTATGGATGGAGACAAGCATACACAATGGGACTAGTTTTAGGTTAAAAAAAGCAGAAATACAAAAAGGTAATCATTTTTTTCTTCATATTTTGGGGGTTAAAGGTAAGGTAAGTGAATAAAATGTTATAAAGGGCCTAGTAGGACAAATACATAGCCACGTTGGATCAAGAATACAACCGGCAAACCATTTCTTTGCTTTAAAAAAATGTTTTAGTTACACATAGGGGAAAGGAACCAGGGGAAGGACATGGATATTTTTGCAGGTTTTTTAATGATGTCATGTAACAGTGAAAATGAAATTTGACAAAGCCTAACAAACAAAACCGGAGCTAAAAGGGGCAAATTGGGATACAAAGCTATACACATTTAATCACTTAATGCACTGGTTAAAAAAATATGCTTCTTTTGCTAATTATATTTCACATATTACATTGCATTCCAGCTGTATTATTCCTATTTTCTGGAACACATAGGTGGGTTACATGTTCCATGTTTATGATATTGTATTGATTTTCCACACATTGCCGACCATATTATCGAAATTGGCAAACTTGGTCGACCTAAGCTTATCCATAGTTAATACCTGGTGGAAGTACACTGAGGGCAGAATCTATAATTATTGGTGGATGAACAGGTACATCCCTCACAAAGGTCCTGCAAGAGCTAAGTGTAGGTTTCCACCTGCAGGAATTCGCAGGAATTCTCTGCCAGCAAAGAACCCACATTTTCACATGCAGGTGTTTAATGAGGGACCCTTCGACAATGACAAATACCCAATTAAATGAAATGTTGCTTAAATATTTTGAATCACAAAGACTCATAAAATAAATACAACATTTACAGGAAAAAAAACTGACAGGCAGTAATTGTGTACTGAGGCAGAGACACTTCTTGAAATACCTGTGCAGACAAGCCTTTCCCACTGCTGCTCGGTGGCAACTTCAATATAAGGGCTCCTGGTTGACCCCTGATCTGCCCAGGTGGGTGAGAAATCGAGAAAAGAAAAATGATCAGGATGACTGAACGTAAGGTACACACTTCACACACTTCTGACTTGTAAGATAAATAACATTATTTCAAATTGGAGAACATTTTATCTTATTTTACCAAATTCTTTAATGCATAAAAATCTTTTTGCTACAAAAACAATGGAACAGAACACTTTTATAATGAGACCATATATCTAAGTGACACATTGATGTTTATCCAAGCCAGTATGCCTGGATCACAGTACAGAAAAAACATGTACAGTCCCTTGCAACAATCAGGGATCACAGTGACACAGATTACATGAAAACAAAGTGCATAGGATTACAACATTTGCAGTGTGAATATCAACACTGGGGGGGAGTTGACACAACAGTTATTTAGGCCATTCATTAGCTGATCTGTGTTGATGTGGAGTGATTGGCCTTCATCAGGACGGGAAGAGAAAATTAAGTGAAATGGTACTGTTTCTTTTGTGCTTTAGTAGTTCCACTGCATGGATTTAGACATCATAGCTTCTGTTGAAGTCTAGATGCTGGCTGACAATTGTTGATATTTCATGTTTATCAAGATCCCTGTTTGTTGATGATGCTGAGAATCAAAAGATAAATATCCTCTCAGCGAGTGTCTGGATACCTGCTGGGTGTTGCCTAGCTGGAGCTGGTGCCGTTGCTTGATTGGAGATAGAATAAAGAATAGATCCTCCAAGGGCCCACATGGGTGAAAGTGGTGCCGCTGTGCCTCAGACTGTGAATGCCGAAACAGGACCCTTTCACTTCATTTTCTCTTCCCATCCTGATGAAGTCCAATCATTCTGCAATAACACAGATCAGCTAATGAATGGCCGAAACACTGTTGTGTCGACTTCCCTCCAGTGTTAATATACACACTGCAAAAGTTGTAATCCTATGCACTTTGTTTTCATGTAATCTGTTTCACTGTGATCCCGGATTGTTGCAAGGGACTGTACATGTTTTTTTGTACTGTGATCCAGGCATACTGGCTTGGATAAACATCAATGTGTCACTTAGATATATGGTCTCGTTATAAAAGTGTTCTGTTCCATTTTTTTTGTAACAAAAAGATTTTTATGCATTAAAGAATTTGGTAAAATAAGATAAAATGTTCTCCAATTTGAAAAAATGTTATTTATCTTACATGTCAGAAGTGTGTGAAGTGTGTACCTTACGTTCAGTCACCCTGATCATTTTTCTTTTCTCGATGCCAGTTGTTAACAGACAGCTTTATTTTTTACTATGGGCCTCTTTGTTGGTATTCTCCCCATAAATCCGCGGAATACTGCAAAACAGAATTACCATTACTGCCACTTGATTCAGTGGATTTACTACTGGATTACAAGTGGTGGCAGGCAGTCTTAGTCCCAATTTATTGGAGTCCATAGGACTCCATGGGGATTGCAGCAGAATTACCACTGGTGATAATTTCACTGATTTTGCCGATTTTCAGTGGTCAGGTGGCAGATTTACCTCAAGCTTTTTGCTGGAGGTGAATCCTCCACTTCACCGCCTAACTTGTAATATGCAGTTCCTTAATAAGGCGGTAACAGAGTTACCACTCCGTTACCACCGATTTGTACTGCACAACCATAATCATAATAAGCATGCTTCTTCTGTTTATTACCATTCCGTTGACTTTGCTATAATGTGTGGTGGCATAATGCATGCGGGAAGCACTTGATAGAAATGTTGCCTTGCTTCACAGCACATTAATGCATTCTAGTAAACTGATGGCACAAGAGTTGAACAATGTACAGAATTGTGAATGCTTACTCATTAGTCAAATATTTTGCCTAAAACTCAGGGAAAACAAGTTTGGAATAGCATTCCAATCAATCACCCTGGACCTTAATGCCAAAACAACCCCTCTATGGTGGCGTGAAGGAAGTTCAGGTTGTGAAGGTAGAGGCCTAGGAAGGTGTGAATTTGGTGGGCAGAATACCCCACATAATATAAAAGACTTTCTCACTCACTTCTTCCCTGAGATCACCCCTTAAGCCCTTGATCAGCTTCTTACCCTGTCCTAACCCCAATAATATAGCAGCAATTTCCTCTGGATACATAGGCCATTGGTCCCCAGCGTGGTTCTTGAACTGAGGCACTTCCCTTGTACAATATAACTCAGACCTTGCCACTCTTTCCATGTTCTCTTTAGGGTGAACTACATAGTCACTACAGCCCCCATTTTACCTACCTCAGCCCAGCAGTGACTTTAAAAGGCTGAGTGTCATGACGCCTATGAATGATATGGGATAAAGGGCACTTACAACATATAATCGGAATATGTTAGGGAAGAGAGGTGTTGAGTAATGAAAAAACACACAATGCTCAATCCACATCCCTTACTAGCATCACCCACCTTTGATGTGATTTGATGTATCCAGATTAAGCACATTGTCCGGGTCACTCCATTCCCGTTAATACATAGTTTCTTGGATCATGCCAAAACATACATAGGTTTAAGCCTGCTACAGTTCAGAACAAACATGGTGTCCTTCACTACCCGAGATTCAATATGCAATGGTCTCATGCATACTATCACTTCAAAAATCTATAAATGAGACAAAGGGTAATCCGCATAATCATAAACACCAATTTCTGATGAGGTTCTATTACCTATAGAGTGATAGAACATCCTATATATTAATTCACATCAATAAACACTGGCTATTCATATTGTAGATATTTTCCAACAGCTGGCACCTTCACCAGAGTTAATGAGGACCTAGCACTGAGCAACTTAATGTGCAAGCATACAAAGTATAACTTTAATTTCATCCATACACCACACAAATTCAGCCTCACACTTTTCTGCACACATCAATCCTTCTTCTTCTATATTTTTTTTAAATTGCCATTTACAGAGCATAATTAATTTAGGCCGTGATTTTGCATCCTTACGACATATACTCTTGGGTGTGCTTTAAAAAACGGTAAACTGTAAGAACAATTTTGGAAGGCCGTCAAAAGTGGAGCTTGAGTACATGAGAAAGGCAAGATGATGAGGCAGCTATACAAATCTATAGGAATTGCTTACATTTTTATTTCTTGAATATCTCACATGCTCCATTTCCTCAATTACTAGATATTATTACCAACACTTCCAGACACACAACACAATATCTTTAAAACACAAATAAACACAGAAGAATTGCTGAGCATGCATTTGGAGGCCAAATTCTTGCACATGTTAAATTAGAGCTTAAGGACTGACCTCATATGCATTAAATCCGTCGATTCAGGAGATCAGCAGTGGCATAAAAATGTGCTCCATCCCAAAGCCAGTAGTGGCATCTCAAAATAAAGACTCGTCTCTCACCAATCTCTGACAAGGTCTATGGTAAATGCTGAGGAATCACTGAAAAGAAAACAGAAAGAATGATTTACTTATTGTAGGAACATCTTCTAATATTTTCAATTCTTCCCCCAGAATAATCTAGTAGATTTTATAATGAGGAAGGTGTCTGGCAATAATTCAATACATATATTGAATCATGCTTGAACGTTTTATATGTGTGATGCAAAGACTTACAAACTAACTTGAATGTGCCCATCAATTTCTCAAAGAAAATTGATTGTTATTTATAAAGTGAATGTTTTTCAAATGATTTTTATATCTGTCCTTCATCAAAGTGTCCAACAATTATGGGTAGTTGTTATTATCTCAAATTTCATGAAATCCCAACTTTAAGAGCACCACGCTACACCTCTTTCTGATTTCCTTTTTCCTGAACCTCAAGAAGACTGATATAAAAGTGGCAAGGCACTGACCTGCTCTCTGCAAAACATTGCTGAACAAAGAGCTTGCAGAGAAATATCAAAGAACCTGCTTCAGTCTGCAGAGCACAATGATGATCAGTGTGTTATGCGGTTACCTCGGAATACCATCTAAGTTCGGCAAATCCATATTGCATCTATAGGCATCAAGCTAAAAGGAAGGATTATTATTGTTAGAAGTCACAAAATTGTTGAGGGGATGTAGACCGATTTCTTTCTGGTAAGATCAAGAATTATCAATTTTCATTACGTGCAGAGTACACATATAACCTTTCATCATTACTATTAGGGTATTTATTTAGCACAGATGTAACTTCACGAAGCAACAGAGCTGTTTACAAGTCAAAGAGGTAAGTACATGGTTAGGTGAGCAATAGTAAAAGGGAGTATCTGGATAACAACCGGGGAGGCGGGAGGTGGGAAATTTGTCAGCTAAGGATCCACAAACAACCAGGGGATGAAACAGTGAGGACCATATCACCCAATCTCCCGTAGGCTGGGGAATGCAGGGTGTATGTAACCACGTGTAGAGGAGCACCTTGGCACCCTGAAATGAGGTCTTCAAGTTCAAGAAACATGCAGACCTAGAAAATCAGGTAAAGAATACTTGCTTCTGAAATAGAAGACAAGGTAGAAATACCCAGATCATGCCATTGGCCCGCTGGCATAGGAGTTCCAAAGAAGGGGGAAGAAAGTTGTCTTAACGCATCATATCGCCCTTTATCACTACTTTGCACAGGCAATGCAATTTGTATGGGTGGTGTGTAATTTCCCTTTTTAGGACTTTAGGACTAAAAGCATGTTACTGCAGTAAGGACAGGGTTGTGGACAAATGCTAGCAAGAGTTAATGTTACTCTGGAAATGGGACATTCATTTTCTCTAATTAGATTGATGAGTTTTGGGAATAAACGACACTGAAAAAACTGCAGCAGGTGTATAGGGGTTATTTATCTGTGTCTCAGGAATCAACCAATGGCATGTACAGCATTGTGTGGGCACATCTTAGAAAAAAGTTTTGATCTCTAAAAACTATAAAGGGTTTAATTAATTGGAAGGCAGAGAGTGGAGTATGATACAGAGCAACTGGGTTTTTATCGGCTCACAGCTCAATGCATAGGGAGTGATGTAAAATATACAGTGGGCAGAGCCGTAAACTATGGTTTAACAAAACCCTTGAAAATCAAGGGAAAACATGCTAAAGTGCAGTTAAGGTCACTAAAAATAATGCGACAAAACACTTGAAATTCAGAGCATTGGAGAACGCTGGACCGGCTTAACTCAGCGCGTTCTCATCGCAAAGCCCAAGAGCACATGTATATTATCAGAGAATTGATTCACAGTGGCATACAAAATGGCATTATGGGGGATATGGCATTATGGGGAGATCAACACGTTGAATTTGAATGGTTTTATAGTGTTATGTTGAGTCACCTTAACTGCACCTTAAATAAAGGATGACATCACATATCTGGGCCACTTCTTTTTGTTCACTGACATATCTAAGCCACATGGTTTTGTTCACTGATAGAGAACATTTTAAAAATCAAAAGGTGTTCCATATGTAGACATTAAACTTTTTGTATGTTGTTAAGGCATTTTCCTTAGAATTTGGCCTCATTTCATGGTACACATACATGGTGAAATAAACAATCCTGAAACACACAATTTATTTGTGTACTTGATGATAACGTCTAATGTAAGTGCCATTTTTGGTGGTGGTGTTTCTTTCCTACTTACTAAAGTTTCCCTGTAAGTGCCTCTGACATGTGTGCATTGTGGGGCTTCATATGTATTGTTTGTACTAGAACAAGTGTGTAGTAAGTCTTGAATTGTTAGCTAGTTATCACATGTTTAACATTACTCAAAACTCTGATAATGTAGCATTCATTATTGTACTAGCCAAAATTACAAGATTATAAATATTGTACTTCTATGGTGCATGCTGCAGCCATTGCCTATTCGTATGTATGATTAGGTTCCTGCATCAACAACATTCCAAAATCATGTTTTGTTCAGATGACTACATTCTTTCATACATTAAGTAGTTCATGATAGGGCTCCCAATGACCCCTGACACCTTGTTACTAACATTATAAACATAACCCCTTTTAGAGACTTTTTATCAAAATGAATTTCATATGTGATGTCATCAATGACATTTTTGATGTAATCTTTGATGTCCTGGGTGTTAGTCTTAGCAGTGCACGGAGGTGGCGCAAGTTATGGGTGTTTAGTTTACCATAATTGGTGAATTTCAAGGGTGTTTCCGTTTTACTTGTAACCATAACGTCCTGTTTTTTCATTGAATTTTATGTCTTTTTGCAACTTGGCCATAATGTCCCTTTAACAAAGTTTTTTCAGTGAATATATATATATGCAAAGGTCAATTCTGAAAGACCATAATGTTCATGTATGGCCATTTGAGAGTACCCTACAATTTTTTTGGGGGGGATAAACTTAGTTGTAACATATATGCACATTTTACATATGTTATCAATTTGCGTGGATTGTGTTTGACAAAGTGTGTCACTCTTTCTTGGAATCATATTCACACTCCCATGCAGGCATCCTTAAAGGATGAATGTAACTCAAAACATTATGAATCGACACCAAAATTGGAAGAATGCACAGCCTAATTTTGAGATAAATGTATTAACACAACATCAGCAAAGTTGTCAATCACTATGTAAAACTATGCAAGCGTGTGTCTGTTGAACAGAGTAGTGGAGAGTAGAATGTATTAAGTCCCAGGCTCCGGAATTTTCAATTATATCAAAAGGTGGACCTCCGACAGCCCTGGGAGAAGACATACAAGGCTAGAAGCTACTTCTGAAACTGGTACACTCCTTTACAAGCACAACATATATTTATGGTAGCTGAATTTATTAAACTTTGTCCAATGAATGACAGAATGGAAAATCCCCTGTTAAAGAGACAATGGTTGACTCAATGACTTGACATTATTAGTTTGGGCTATTACAAGTCAAAACTATTGCATCAGGGTACAGATCGGGAGGAATGGCAAATGAGGAGGGACACACAGCTTGCGGGAGTTGTTTGGTTATTTGCCTACACATTGACTGCCCATTGCCATGCTAATTCCTATGTCCATTCCTACCCTGTTCCTGCCCTCCCTGCCCAAAACACCTCCTCGTGGGAACTCTTTGAGCTCCCTTTAAACAAGCCATATGATCAAACTTTGCACTCAAAGTTCCTGCCAATTTTGTTATCAAATCAGTCTTCTGAGAGCTATTGACTTAATTGGAGCTGTAAACACACTACTGATATAATAAAAATGTCTAAAACAGGTTTGCCTTCAGTCACTCGATTTATAAGCATTATGTGGTGTCCTCCACTGAAGTCTTGTTAAAAAGCACATATTGGCAGAGCCAATAGCTGTGGCTTGTGTACAAGTATTAGGCATTTGCCAGGTGCTGCAATTAGATGCCCAGATGGGCCTTGCTGCTTCCATGCACCTAAAGGTGTGACATGACCCTTACCATTTCACACACTTCAATGCACATCCAGTTTGTTATTCGGGATGTTCTTTTGATAGAGACGAAAATGTCCCATTCAACCACATGGAATGCAAAACTGCTCATTGTGGGCGGCATCTGACTAAGTAATTCTACAATACACACATTCAGATGACCTTGCGAATCAGTCGCTTTCTGTGACCAATTGACTTCTGCCCTGCAGGAGTAAAACAATCAATAGAGGATAAACCGCCCACTCTGCCCTCGCACCTCTACAAACTAAGAGCCAACATGATCATAAAGGTAAAACAGGCACAATCAAGAGATATATCTCCTTTGTTTTTTGTGGTAATGTGGGCCAAGGGAGGGATATACTCTTAAGAAGGGGTGGGAATGTGGTTCAGTAGCTACCCAAACAGTCCAAAATAAACAAATATCCAATCAAGGTTCTATAAAAATATTTACACATTTATTTATCGCACCATGTACACTAATAACTAACTCGAAAAACACTGAACAAAACTCACCCCTAAGGAAAGAACACAGAATAGGTAAAGATAGTAGATGCAGCAATCTTGGTAATGAATCAGGGGTGAAAGGCAAGCAAAACGAACAATGTTCTTGAAAAAGAATATGTACTTGTGAGCATTTGGGTTCAAATTAACCGAACCATTCTCTTAGGTTGAGAAATGGACTAAGGGGGCAGATAGAAATTAATAGTAGCTTTTTTTTAGTTTTTGGTGGTTCAGCAGTGCTGAACCAGACTTCTTAGTGCTGTGCAAAGATCGTGAGAGAGCAAAAGGCAGAAATGGAGAGACCTGTTGGTTCAAATGTGTTGAACAGTCCTTGAAACATGATCTAAACAGTTCAACAGTGAACAATACTAGGATCCCAGCTGTCCTGGCTCTCAGGGTGCTGTGAGTCCCAATCCAGGGGGTCAAGGACAAGATGAGCCCTTTTCTCACTCTCTGAAACACAGAGAAGGCTGGCACCCAACCACAGGGTCATCCAACATGGTGAGGTACTGGGTACCACTGCAGTTTTCAGAGAGGCAGTTCATGTTTCTGCAGCGGATCACCTGCAATGGTCCCTGGAGATGATTAGGGGACAAAGCTGTCCTGTGCCTGGGAACACCTGCCTTCATCTCACAACTAGCTTCTCTCCCAGCACGGTCAAACACAATCTTCTCAAGTGATGATCCAAAGATGTTTCAAAGTGATTCAAAGAAGTGGGAGTAGACCCCTTCTTTTATAGGGAAACGTCTCCAGCTGATTTGACTAAGCTAGCCTGCTTTAGTGGTCTAATCCCTGCTCTTGAAATGAGCGGACTTTGCCCTTCTAAAGTCACACCCTACGTGCTTTGCTCCAGAGGAGGTGGAGGGGATAGAAGGGAAGGCAGAGAGTTTTTCAAGATGGTGGAAGTCTCCTTTCCTTGAACAGAGTTCCACCTGAATACTTTAACCCGCCCCATCACCTATTTTTAAGAACAAAAGCCTTTAGAAATGCAGCCCCCTGGTTTGAGGCATGGCTCTTTGTGAATGGGTGTACCGTTTGATTCCTATTTCCAGGCCTGGTCCTGTGGAGTGGCTGTCCCTTCAGAAAGGGTGTTACCTGCCCTTACAAAGAAACAAAGAGAAGAAATCCCCCAAGGCGACAGTACTGCTAGTGGCCCAGGGGTGGGTCTTGTTGGGAGCAATATACCTATTCCTTCCACAGCTGAACTGGGTCCACAGGGCTGACACATGTGCAATTTCAATTTAATGTGGCTCGGATAACTCACAGAGATGCTGGTCACCATACCCTAACTCAGGTATGGCTTAATTTTACAGTTTAGCGTGCCACCAGGACAGGATCTTCAGTGTTATGCAGTTTTTTTTCGAACAGGAGTGCATATTTTTAATGCAGCCCCTGCACTGCAGCGACTTGGATGTCACTGCAGCAGTTAAGTGGGCACCTGTGACCTCTGAACCTCGTCTTTGCCTCTGGTAGAGCAAGTGTTGTGAATCACAATACTAATGCATCAGGACACGAGTACACACTATGCTTTTGGCATCAAGCTTATGAAAGGGGAATCTGATTGGCAGCTTCCCTTTCAGAGATGGAAATACCTGCATCATTGTATTTTCTAATAACCATCAAAAGGCCTAATTTTAGGATCCACTGGCTGTTATTCATAAGTTCAGAGCTGAGGGGAAATTAATTCTGCCTCTTATTTTAATTTATTAGAGATTCTAACACCGAGAGTGGCAAAGCACCTAAAAATAGGAGCTATATCTCATAGGTCGGAGAAAAGGGAGTCCCAGGTGTTATTGATTCCATTCAAGGAGGCACGTGATTATAACTGGTGCTAGCATTCAAAAATATTTATTATGGGCTGAGAACTTCTCTCAGAGAATCTTGATCACCAGAGCACGCTTTAACTGCCTCCCTCTCAGGGTGATTAAAGTGGTATGGGAGCGTGATACTGAAAATCAATCCTCCCTATTGTGTTATGCCCCTTTGGGGGATTTGGCCCATTTTTTATTGTTCCCCCCTGCATATTCCAAGCTAAGAGCCAAGACTTCGGCACTGTTACTGTATTGCTCTATTTGTTTTGGGATGACTCCCCGAGAGTGGGCTGGGCACTTTTATCATTTTTGAGGTGAGCCTTGTACAAGAGGATATTTTTAATGAATGTATAGTTCATTTTATTAGGGTATTTGATTTTTTTTTATAGGCTTACTGTATGTGTGACTGAGTTGTTTTAATCCTCTTCGATCTGGTATAATATATCTGTGAATTGACTGCAACGTTTTGTATGTATCTTTGTTTTTATGGAAATTGTATTAATCTCTGAAATAAACTTTGTTGAATATGATAAAGGTCATGGAGTAGAATCAGATTACCTCATTCTTCCACAGTGTATGGTTAGCCAGGAGTATGTCTGGAGCACAGTGACCGAGGTGCGCTCAGGAGCCTACCTCTTCCATTTTGTGTCTTTGGGAGCAGTGCTCCACTACTTTTTTAAATTAAGTTTCACAGTTCCTATACTTTTATTTTAAAGAGAAACCGTTTCATAACAAAAGTGTTGGAAGCTGTTCAAACTCCCACTTCAGTGCATTGCACTGAACACCCCTTAAACAGCAGGCACACGCGTCTGGGGGTTTGTATTGTATGTGGGAGGGTGCGTAGCTATGGGGTTTGTGGGGTGTGGGGTGTGGGGGGCAGGGCAGCAGGGAGCATAGTGCCATTACTTCTCTTCATGCACTTCGACCACTGTCTGTGGGTAATTGAACCTTTTGGAGGAGGCACTAATTCTTCCTGAGAAGGCACCCATTACCAGAAACTGCAATGGGTCTGTAAGTGTGTGGTATAGCTGTCTGCATAGTGCTCTACCACGAGTGGTTCACAGCACCTGAAAGTTTGTAAGGGGACAGTGGTTAGATGCTTTCGCTTATAGATGCTGCCTACCTTCAGATGAGAGAACACCATCTCCTGAAGGCAACAGCCTATACTATTAGCACTGGTGCACTTAACCAGAGGTACAAGTTGTTGTTTGTGTTTGTGTGGAGTGTGTAGGAGCAAACGTGCTTCAGTTAACAGCAAACAAAAAACACAGATCGTACAGTAACTATGGTCTTCTTACTGGAAGGCTAACTTGACAAACATGCCTTGAAACTGCAAAAACTGTGTTACGTCACGAGGTTTAATCCGGGGTGATAAACAAGAGATATTTAGCTACTATTAGGATTTGGTAAGCATTCTGAAATATCCATTGTTTTAAATCTTCTAAAGGTTCTTTTAGGTGAACATTTTAAAGTGAATGCGGTGTCAAACCAGAAACATTCAATCAAAGTACTGCTAAAAATGATGGCGCAATCAATAGTGGAATTATGTGATCTGTAGAAACACTTTTCAGTTCCATGAAATGGGAGCCATTTTGAAAAGGGCTATTAGTAATAACATCAATTAACACAACACTTCTCAGTAATAGCTGAGGATAGTGTTTTAAGTTTTTAAACCAGAATGCTCTTTCTCACCTCTCATCAAATGTGTCCAAAACGTCAGAGCACCCTCTTAATGCGTTTAGAGTTTTATAAAGGGTATTGATTGCACAAGCCAGTGAGGCAGCGGCGGCTCAGAGTTCAACAACAGCAACATCCCAAGAGCTTTCAATGGGGGTTGGACTAACGTCTGAGGGAAATTGCAAGATGGAGGCGGTTGAAGAAAAGTGCTTCAGATCTCCTCTGGCTGAACAATGAAAGTGACGAGTCACTGGGATTTAGTGCTCTCACGCAGCAGCTCAATATTTTGGTTCCTGTTGTGATTCATTGCACTTGAAGGCAAACGTGTCTGTTGTTCGGTCTTTTTATGCAACCTCTGGATTGTATTACTCTGCATGGGATTTGTGGTAACCTCACTTTTTTAGCGCCCTTTTCACTCCAGCGTTTGGCAACGATATACTTTCTTCTTGATGGATTCTACTGTGTTGCAGAATAAATTACTGGGGGCGATTCTTCCGCTCAGGAGAACTGCACATTTTTTGATTTTCAATATTTTCGATGTAATATGAAACTTTTTTTGCAAAGGCGACAAAAAGGAGTCCCTATGTGTTTCATAATATTACACTGAGCAAATACCTTATATCACTAAGAAGAATAAACATAGCCAGGGATGACAGAAATCAATGATGCTGGGGGGAGAGGGAGGCATGCAAGCGGTCACACACAAATTAGAGAGTAATCAGCAACTACCGAGGGACCGAATTTAAAGAGTTGAAAGCATAGCATATGGCCATCTGTCAGTGTGCAGGCAGTTTGAACACTGCACTACCAAACAGTGACACACTGCATTCATTTCACTTTTTAAGCAGAGAGTACCATGCCTCATAACTGGTGTCGCTTTACGGGACAGTTCAGTTTGTGGTACACACTTTATCAATTGTCCCTAAAACGTGGTGTGCCACACTGGCAGGTGGTGGGGGGTAGGGTCAGGTCTGGGTCCACCTACGTGGAGCATCCTCGCAAGTTCCCTGCCCCTGTGCTCGTTCATTTTTCAGCAGCAATCGCCAAAGGGTTCTTCTCTCTGTGCAACTGCCATTGGCATAATCTCTCTCAGACTGACATTCGAGCCACTATGGTTCGCAGAAGCGCTTTCTACTCTCAACTCAATCGCTATTGTAATAGAAAATATGGACCAACACTATAGTCCAATAATATGAATGAGGCACTGCCATATGAATTGCCTCGAAGCAATCCTAATTTTGATATGAAGAAGGAAGGGCCCAATGATATTATATATCTTTAGACAGTTTGGTCAAATGATGAGGCCTGGATTATATAGCCAGCTCTTGCGATTCTTCAGCTGTCTCTAATTCTACACCGTAATTATACTGCAAAGGGTTGGGTACAGTTGTCTCCGAAGAGCTGGATTGGTTCTCTGTGCTAATTAAAGCTGACATGAAATGGATGCTTCAGTCCTCAGAAGGGCAGGAGCTCAGACGAAAATGCATTATTGCAAAGGAACTACAGAATCCGGTCAGAGAATTGCATCTACATGCATCTTTGCAGGTTTCCATTATCATGCACTATGGTGGAAAAGCAAAGCAATGAATGAGTTGGTTACCATAAGAGGGACTGACTCCGTAAGTAGGCGCATTGCATTAAAAGCAGACCGACTTTGTCAGGTGAGCTTTGCTTCCGCATTTTAGTAGAGGGGATAAAGGAAAATGGCTGTACCCAGTGTATCTCTCTCTCTCTCTCTCTCTCTCTCTCTCTCTCTCTCTCTCTCTCTCTCTCTCTCTCCCCCCCCCGCCCCCCCCTCCCCGGTGTTGGGGACCAGAAGACTAGCCTACAAGGTCTTCAAATGTGTTTGATATTTTCTATTTTTTTGCTAATTATTAGTGTTTGAGTTTATAGTAGAAACAGGTCGATGACTATAATCTGAGTGTGTCCCTTTCTAAGAATGAAGGATATTTTGAGAAGAATAAAGGGGTGTCTTCTCAGCAAAAGTAGCAATTAAAAAGAATGGAGTTTTTGGGGGGAGGAAGGATAGCTCAGGGCAATGCGTTTGTCTTGGAATCATGGCAGCACAGCGCAACACAGGTTCAAATCCTGAACCCACACTTAGAAACCACTCACCGTTATTAAGCGCATTATAGATGAACAATAAAATAAAGTACACTTTATCAATAGTGAAAACTGCCTATTTTTAAAAAGTCACATGAAATGATCAAATGATAATTTTCAGCCTAAATCGTAGTCATAAAAAGAATAGCTCACCCGCCTTACTGATCAAAGCACACTATTAAATCCCCACAATAACTCTATACATTCTGTCTTGAGCAATAGCACCATTCAAGGGTTCCTTGCTGCTTTGCATACACCCAAGACCTTGTTGGGATCATAAGAATATCCACTGATCTTTATATTTCACAACACAATTTCACATGAACCATGAATACTCCTTTGGACAGTTTCAGGGTTTGGATATGAGGATAAAATGGCTGCATCACCTGTTAATCCATTGGTGTCTGAGGGCCGCTTTACTTTAATTTTCGCTTCTGGAGATAATGTTTGATCTCCGCAAATGGTGCTGGTTTGTGAGCCTCACATAATTTCTGAAGAGATGGGGCTAGGAGGGTAGCGGTCAGACATTCTTAAGCCATTTGATGAAAATGGGATTAGTTACAAATTAATTCACAGGGGTCCGCCTGATTCAGCCTTAAGTTTGCAACATTTAATGCTAGAAAGCTGCAAAGAACCTCTTCGCTAGAGAGTGCAAATTATTTTTGTTTGTTTCTGGTCACCTTTGTCTGTGTCAAGGCCACTGGTGGGACAAAGCGGTGCCCCTTTGCCTGGACGGGGCTAGGGACAACAGGGGGGACACAGGACTAAAACGGATGTGTGGGAAACAACATTTGACAACAGAGTGCCATGTTGGAAAGTGACACCATTAGGTGTTTCCAGCCACTTTCCCACATTGGGCTTTCCCACATTGGGCTTTCCTATGCATTTGGAATACATGTTGATTGGTCATAGAGGATGGTGATAGTAAAACATAGACTACATTTATGCCCAAGATTACATTATTGTATCATTGTACACTTTCCTGTTGGATGCGACTTGTCAATTTGCTAACTGTGTCTTTTTCTTGCATAGGTGTGTACCTTTGTTAGGACTTATACAATCACACCACTCCTGGTGTACTGGTTTGAGTAGAATGACCATCCTAGTTTTGCATCTTTAATGGCATCAGGATATGACCATAAGTGTTGCAGTTTTTGTGTTAACATCCTTTGAGTGAAATGATTTCACACTACAACATTTATGAATGGAATAAAAACACGTCATAGGTTCTATACGTAAAGCAATTGTTATTTTGCAAATTGTCCACACATCGACATCAGTTATTCTTTGGTTTAATTCCCCCCAAATGAGTCCAACTGTAAATTATTTTCTGGTCAAATATTTATTCCCAGGTCAACAACGTTTTAAATCCCAGTAAATAAGCATACTTTGAGGAACTCCCTCTAAGTTTCTCCCTTCCTTCTCACCAATATCTCACATTCATGCCCCCTTATTTTCCCCCAGCTCCCAATCGCAACTTCCACTTAGAATGACATAACTTCACTACAAACAACCCCAATTCTCCCTGCGCCAGTAGTTACAGTGGCAATTTCAACCCAGGCAGTTCCCATCCAGGCAGCAACCGCATACTAACCAGTATGCTCACTCTACTCCTCTCCTACAACCTGACACAACATATCCCATACCCCACACAAATAGCTGGCTAGCATCTGAACCTTATGACTGCCTGCAAAAATCCGGTTTGCTGGGCAAATTTGAATCTGGTTATCATGGTCTGGTCACTTTACATTCTCTTTCGCGACACTCTCCCACACAACATTCCCCACCTACCACACATCCCCACTCTGCCGCCAGTCAGGTAAACCAAACATATTCCAAATGCAGCCCTCGCACCACTCCTATCTTCAGTCTCCACACCTAATACACTGCACCATACCATATGCAGCACCAAAGCTGTCTATTAATTGAAACAACTCCGAAGCACCTCAATCTCACAGAAGCTTTCTAACACAATCAAATCACTCTCCTAACCACAATGCACCACATCAATGCCCATATCCACTCAGTATGCTACTTCCTCATGGACTACCTCAACTCTAAAATGCACAACATCAGACTCTGCATCCCCTCTGGATTCCCACTCCCACCCCCTACTCCCAAATATTGCAAGACATGGGACACATTCCACCGCATCGAATGAGACACCCTCAGGGCCAAAACCAACCCAGCACAGTTCATGGATAACACATCCCCACATCAGGCTACATTAAACTGCATCACAGCCCTGGCTCTAAAGTGGGTCAACATCATCAACTCATGCCTATCACACAGTACAAACCCTTCTAAACTCAAAGCAGGGAAAATGTACCCTCTACACGCGAAACCATCCATACACCACATACTCCCTGAAAACTACTGCCCCATCACCTTCCTGCATACCTTGCCAGAATCATGGATAACTTCATCACAGGCCAACTCCTACATCATAACAACATAAACTGCCTTCTACACCCCTTCCAATTAGGATGTTGACCTGGCCACACCAGTGAGACTTCTACATTCAACATCATGGATGCCTTCCACAATATCACTGACAAACGACACACCGTCTTTCTCCTACTCGTGAACCTCTCTACAGCCTTCGGCACTATTGACCACACAATTCCCCTAAATATCATATCACACAGGATAAACATCAACTGATTCACCTCCTCTGTCACTACAGGACACACGTTGTCCCTATGTCCCCCTATCAAAGCGACCCCTACAAGAATCCTCCCTACCTTTACTCCTCTTCAACCTACATGTTGTGTCCCTCTGGCAGACTCTTAACAACCACCATATCCATTTTCACCAATATGCAGGCAACAAGCAAATATACTTCCCAATCTGCTTTCCCTCAGAACTACATGTCCTCAGAAACTCGATCTCCACAATCACTACCGGGATGGCCACACACTTCCTCAAACACAATCCATCCAAAATGGAATTCCTCCTCAACTGCCTCCTTCGCCGCTGGGACAAACCGGCCCTCATCCCTGGATGAAAGAACTCAACACAGACAACCCACGCATATCTCTCTGCACACCTGCCAAATCCAGGGATTCACCTTCAATCCCACAACCATCCTACAAACACCACGTAGCTGCAATCGCCAAAGCATGTACTCTCAACTTCCCCTCCAAGCAAGATAAGATTCATCCTTCTCCCGAATAACTTCTACCCCACAGTCCAAACACTTGTTCTGCCCAAGCTCGACTAGGGAAAGGCAGTCCTCATGGGACTTCCCAACAGCACCCTTGTTCCCCTACAAGCCACATAGAAGGCAGCAGCAATACTCATTCTGCACCTACCCAAACACTCACATTTCACCCCAGATCTCGTCCAGGTCCACTGGCTCACCTTACACTAGAGAAATGCTTTAAAAGCTCTTTGCATCATATAAAAAGCCATTCTCCTCATAACCCCATCCTACCTTTACAATACATTGAAACCCATAACCCACAAAAATCCCAGATAATCTACCCAGACCAGCCTATATAGACCACAAGCAAGCCACCCTGAACACAGAAGAAACCCAATGGGCACCGAGAGCCTGGAACACCCACCACTCCAGATCTGCACCACACCTTCCATCACCACTTTGTAAAAAAGACTCAAAATATATCTCTTTCGACACACCTAATAAAGCCAAGCCATCCACCCTGCCATCCTCTGTCTATCCTGATCTTCCCATCCTGTTCTGAAAATATTGTAACTTCTCTTTCACCTCCTCCCTTTGGAACTTAGCAAGGTGCTCTAAAATCCACTGGCTGGGGCCTGTGCTATATTAACATTAAAATACAAGACCCTGAAGCAATATTGGTGGACTTTTCGTCAGTTGTAAATGATTTGTACTGGATCCTATCGCATCATTTGGGGTTTTGACATAGGAAGAAGGCCATACAAACAAGGAGAATTCAACTTAAATGATAGAAACTGAAGCAGCATACTGATCTATATGCATCACTTTATAGCAACATGACAAAACAAGGTTTATGTTCCTTTCCCTCGGCATGCAAGATTTTGTTAAACAAAACCTGTAAAACTCAACGTTGTTTAAAAACTGCAAACAATGCATGCTTATATGAACAACACTTCAATGATTATAAAAGTGTGTGAGCCCCTCTACCAAGAATGAACATGGTTTAAATAACCTATTCAATGGAATGTATTCACCGCAATGATGTTTGCAATTACATGCAGGTAAAATGTTATGCCTTTCATGAAATGAATTTTGAAGTTGCTTGGAGATTGAAAGAGTACTTTATTAATTATATTAAGCATACGAAGAATAAAGCCTTTTATTGTGGAGCACATTGAAGGCTCTAACTATATGTGTGCCCCCCCATTTCGTTATGAACGTTTTAAGGTAATTTATTGCAAAATATATATGTATATATCTTTTGATGACGCATAAAGAACGCGCAAATGTATCCCATGCCATTCATGTAGGTTGCTTGCTTGGTAAATAAGTCATACATTAGAAACTGGATCCAGTAGAAGGCAATTGATAAACCCCAACCTTGCTGTAAATAGACTCTGCTGTTTTAGGCTTTTCACCTGAGAGCAGGGTGTCCTGGTAAACATCCAGTTAACTATTTCAAAATGGTTTGTAGCCCATCCAGTTTCCCATAGATGGATGTCTATGAATATCTTCTGGATTACTATCAAGAAAGGACAAGGTGTGATAGTATTGTATTATTTGAATTCCATCATTAAACAGTATACATTTAACTTTTTCCAACAGAAATTATTTCTTAAAGTCAACTGAGGTTTGGTAGCATGAGCTGACATGGAACCACTTGTGATATTCCAGCCCTGTTGTTAAAGGATTCTGCTGTTCCAGGGTTTTTACTTGAAGGCAGAGATTCCTGTTGGAAATTTCCCTTCATTATTTCCAGATAGTTTCTCCTGTATCCAGTTGCTGATGTATGGGTTTTTGTACTTGTCCTGAATCGCTCTGCTGGGGATTTGTGTCCATCCACCTGTACTGCACCATCCTTTCTCTCCCTGACCACAAATCTGCAGACAGTGCCATGAAAGCTTCACTCTTCTATTGCTAATTACTACCCCTTTGCTTTTACTCCTCTTCACCCTTCTTT
This sequence comes from Ambystoma mexicanum, assembly GCF_040938575.1. Classification (NCBI taxonomy): domain Eukaryota; kingdom Metazoa; phylum Chordata; class Amphibia; order Caudata; family Ambystomatidae; genus Ambystoma; species Ambystoma mexicanum. The sequence goes on from NC_090928.1 coordinate 286,608,452, forward strand.
ACTTTGCCCCTTATCCTTCGCTCCCTCTTCCCCCTCAATACAATGCCTACAAAGAAGCCAAAAGTTGTGGCTTTGCCAATGCTTGTTTATATAGGACTTCTTAAGCACTTGGACGCGGGAGCGCTACCTCACTACAAGATGGCAGACCCCACAACCATGTCGAACTACATTGCAGGCACCCAGCTTCATTGGCTTGACTTGCCGCTTCATGTGACCTGATTGGCCACCTCAATGTCTTTGTTCAGCCCCATCAGCTGGCAGGTGAAGCCAGCCCGCGGCGAAGTCACAGGCAACGGCAGTTGTGTCCTGCTTGTATGCGCTGAAAGAGCTGCCTGTTGCCGACCCAATTCTCATTTGGGAGGACCCTCTGCTTCCGGTCCGCCTGCTGGATCAAACTTTCCTGCCCTTGCTGGTCGACGATACTGCATGACTTATTGCTTCAATTAGGTAAGCCTTGTCACTACCTGTAATACCTGCATAGACCACTCACCACACCTCCCTTGCTCCCTCCCATGCCTCTGTTCTCTTTCCACTCCCGCCCAGCTGCCACAATCCACCTGATCACCACAGCCACGTTGTTGAGGTAATCCCCCCGCCTTTTCTGCCTCCCTTCTCACAGAGCAGGGCTTACTGTCCTGCGCCGGCTCTACATCTCTACTTTACCGTCCCCTCTGATGATTGCTCTCCCACCAATCTACAATACCTCTGGTGACTCCCAACAGGAGGTGTATGTAACCGCCTATTGACTACTACTCAAATCGCCTTCACGGTCCATCAACAGACATGCGCAGGCACCAGCATGTCCCGGTACACTTCCGGGTTCGCTCTACAGCTCCGTTTCCAACATTCCGGTATGTTTCACATCACTTTCAGGGCCCAACAGGAGCCAAGACTGCCTAAAGGACAGCCACTACAACGTTACCAGGACTCCACTTGGGGCTTATAGCAATGCTTACATGGTAAGAGGACTTTTCTCCTCCATATCCTTAATTCCAACCATGAACCACCCCCTCCTACCTCCCTTGCTAACCTCTCTCTTCTCTTTCTCTCTCTCTTTTTCCAACTGGAATGTAAATTCCATTACAATTGAATATGTGTATTATGTCATATTTTAAACCTGTCACAACCAACTCACATCACTTAAACACCACGCTAACTACATGTACTTAAACTATCTTGTCACGATATGTCACATATCACACATCACTTGGTATTCTTGAATATTCTTCAGCCTTGAGAAAGACCCTCAGGGCCGAAACACGTGTCGGCTGACCAATCAAGCGCACAAATGCTGAAGTAGTGTTTTCAAAAACGCTCACCATTTTATTGAGAAAAACCGCTCAGAATATCAACAATAAAAGCAAACTTGTATCGCATCAACTACTGTGTTAGAAAGAATAATTTCAAAAATCTCAAGCAAGATGACCAGGAGTAAACCCACTTTACCTACTTACCAAATTGGGGTCCAGGCTAAACCCCAACCCACTCCTGTGATCTTGCGACACCGGAACACTCATCCAACTCAGATAAAAGTGGAGCTCAGCACGGGCAGGTTCCAATTCTAGAGCCAATCCAGACCCTACTTGGTATAGGATGCAACATATCTTTCGGAGACCCATTTCCCAGTGAATCTGCCAACCCCAAAATATTATAGATTATTTGTATGATTTTTTTTCTGTGAAACAACTGGCACACACGAGTGCACCTGGCAATAAATAAGAGGCTACAGAAACATGTTGGGCAAAACAAGCCTGGTTTACTTTTAGAGGAGACGTTTGTACAACAGGGAATACATATCTTCTGAAGGCAAGGCAGTAACATGGGTGGCTTAAGAAATACATCTGTGTTATTCTACAAAGTGGAATGTCAAATGCAAGGAAGGAAACATGCAGTGGTGACTCAAGATTTGAGAGCGTGGAAACCTTGATGAAATAAACATACTTCCTCATAGCACCAGAGGTGATGAACTGCTGCATTTGAAGAGAAAAGGCGATCGCAAGGCAAAAGCCTGGTCCCAGGATCTATGACTGCGGACAGCCCTTTCCTCTTTCACCTTGCCTCCATTAAGTTCTGCCCCCATTCGCACGTTCATTCATAAGGTGAGAATGGCTCAGAGGAGCACCTGCATATGGGCCTTGAGGCAGTGCAAGAAATTAACTAATGAATGGGGGCAGCAAGAAGAAGGTCCCAGCAGCCCCAGGCTCCCTGTCTGATTCAGGACCCCAGGTAGACGGTAAGGCCAGGGTTGCCACCCAACACACCAAAACATAAACCAGAAAAATGATCAAAACACACTGTAAGGCCTGTGGCAAATTGCACCCACCTCCTCCTAATCCTGATGGCCCAGAATGTTTTCCCGATTTAGCTGTTGCATTGAGTGCCCTCTTCTTTTACAATCCCCCCTTGCCCATGTTAAATGGCAGAGGGCTAAACAGTCATGAAGTCATGCTTCTCTTAGAGCTTGCATTGCGACACTCAGTGGTCGAAGTGAGCAGATACGGCCGGGAGCGGTGTTCGACTACTTTTATTTTTTACTGTTAATAGCTCCACTACTTTTTGCAACCATTTTCACACATCTCCATTTTACCACCGGATATCAGTGACAGCTAAACTGAAATCCGATTCAGCTCAATTGGCTGTTAGCTATCATGACTGCAACCCTTGAAAAATGGGTTGCACGTTGCGCCGTTCCTTCCTACTCTGTCCCCCGCCCAGGCGCGGACGGGGCAAAACATTTTCTCGGGCACCAATGGAAAAAGTGGCCCACAGTTGCAAATGGCAATTCATTCCTTTTGTGCCACAGTTTGAATAGTAACTGATAAAGGGTGATGCAAATTGTGCATTTGAAAGAATATTTATTCAGCAACAATGGTCAAAACTATTAGCCGCATGGTGAAGTAACTCATCAAACTGGCCCAAATTGACCAAAACAGTGGCCCACTTTGACCCATAAAACTGGACCACACCAGCATTTTTTGTGTTTGGTTCGGCCCTGGGCCTACTGCCCTATAGGCCAATCCGAGCAGGCCCCCGCCTGAGTCACAATTCCACTACTTTTTTGGTACACTTCCACGACTGGCTACACTCGTTTTTGGCAGTGCGTTGTTGCCACGCGGCACCGCTGTCCTTGAGCAGTAAGCTAGCCCGTCAGCCGAGTGGCCCATACACAATCAATGCCATCGTTGATCTCGCCTCTCTTTCTCTTATGGAGGTTCGGAGCAGGTCACAGGCCACGTGCCTCTGATGCCATGTTAGGATTCTATACATACGCAAATTCCATATTTAAACCTGGACATGGAAACAAAAGCATCTGAGGCGTTAGAGGAGCTCTATTATACAATCAACGCCCTAACCAGTTATTTTTTTGTTGTTGCCTGGCCTCGCGGCCATTAGTTAAGCCGCTCGTGCGTGCCCGGTTATGAACAACGATAAGTCTTTCTGTCAGGGTACGTGTGAGGCAGTGCACCAATCGCCGAGCGTTCCTCCCGCCACAGGCTGGCCACTAATGTCCTCTGCAGAGAGCTCCTCTCCCCGAGGGAGCACTAATGCAGTGCTCAACTCCATTCCTAATGCGGCAAAGCTCCTTAAGAGCTGCGTGTCAGACTCAGTGGCACCTGTAACCAATACCAAAACAGATCGATTCCGGTTTAAAATGTGTGCATATTTCTAACACACCCCAGACCTGGAAGTGAAACCACTCCAGTCGTTTTATGATCTGATTGGCTGACAAAGGCAAGACTGTAGTCACCTGATTAAAAGAGGGCCAACCTAATCTCGTTGTCATTTAACTAGAGGTTAACAGGGGTCGAGCAGTCAAGATACAATTTGATAGGGAGCGCAATCTATGCGGGCGACGTATGTGCGCAGTTTATAAGCGGGCTTTATTGACATTCCATATCTGATTCCCGCGCTAATTTTCAGGTATAATTTGTTCCAAAAAAACAGGCCTTTGCCAGCTCTGCCAGGGATATTAGTAGACAGGTTATTTACTCACAGTATCGCGGAAATAACATTAATGGAACTATTCAGCAAGGATTTACAAGCTCGCCACAGCACATAAATCCTGCCGCGGGAGAGCGCAAAAGTGGCTGCCCAGGTTTAACAAGTAATCAAGAGGCCTATAGAAAGATTTTATTTTAAATTGGCATGTGCTGTGCAGCTGGAAGCTCTGCTCCTGGCAGCAGCCAGTGGAGGATCATGTTTATAAGCACATCTCACACTAGTGCAGGCTCAACAAAGCAGAAGAACACGTGGGTGGCGGGCATCAATGCACCTCAAATTATTCTCCTGCACCCCCATCTGAAAATTGAAGTCCAAACTTGGTATTTTCCAACTTAGGCTGAATATGCAAGAAGAAATGCCAAGTGTTTACCAGTGTAATAAGTCATTCGGAATCCCATTGCCTCCAATATTTTACAATATACTCAAGGAAATACTGGCATTAGGTCGACAGCAAAAGATTTTTCACAAAGCAAATTGCAATTACGGATGTGTTTGGTGTCAGGCCATAAAATCGTAAAACCAGGCTAGAATTTCTGAATAACTAAACAATGCTGAATCTATCACAATTAAAATGAAATATTTACATATGATTCTTATGCGTTTTCATTGTGAATATATTGAAAACCTTAATGGATTTTACTGTCTGGCGTGGCTGCGACAAGGTGCCTTCTGCCCTGCAGGAGTGCAAGGCTGAGTAGAGACTAAAATGCCCACTCAGCCCTCACACTTCTGAAAACCAAGAGCCAACACAATCATAAAGGTAAAACAGGCCCAGTCAAGAGATATACTTCCCTCCCCCTTTGTGGTATCGTGGGTCGAGGGAAGGCTATACTCTTATGAGGCAAGTGAATGGGGTTCACTAGCCACCCAAACAACGAAGTACAACAGTCCAAAGTAAAGGAATGTCCAATCAAGTTTCTATAAAAACATACACTATAATTAAACACACCGTGACCAATAACGAACTAAAAAAATACTATACGCAACCCACCGCTGAGGAAATAACACAGAAAAGGGAAAGATAGTAGATGCAGCACTGTGGGTAATGAATCAGAGTGAAAGGTTAGCAGAAGCAACAAAGTTTTTGAAAAAGGATATGGACTTGTAATCGAAAAGGTTTCAAAGTGACCCAGCCAGTCTCTAAGGCCCACAAATGGGACTAGGGGGCTGTTAGCAGTCAAGTGTACCTTCTTGGCAGAGCCGAACCAGTCTTCTTGATGCTGTGCGAAGACTATGAGACACGAAAATGCAGCAACAGAGGCTCAAGTTGGTTCAAACGTGTTCTACAGTTCTTGAAACAAGCTCCAAGCAGTTCAACAGTGATTAACACTAGCATCACGGCTGTCTTGTCTCTCAGGGTGCTGTGAGTCCCAATTCAGGGGATTATAAAAGACTGATCTCTCAGCAGTGTCCACAGAAATCTTCAAAGATGCTTCAAGACAATTCCCAAGATGATTACACAAAGTGGTGGGAAACCCCTTCTTTTATAGTTGGACTAAGCCTAACCTGCTTTAGGGGTCCAATCCCTACTCTTGAAATGTGTGGACTTTGCCCTTACGAGGTCACATGCAAAGTGCTTTGCTCATGAGGAACTGGAGTGGACATGAAAGAACAAGAGAGGTATAGAGAATCAAGATGCCAAAACCCTCCCAAAACTGTACCGATACCTCTCTGGCTATTCTAGCTCCACCAACTCCACCAACTCCCAATCCCAATTGGATCAAAGGCCTTTAGAAATACAGCACCATGGATTGAGGCCTGGCTCTCTGTGAATGGGTGTGCCTCTTGCTTTCTGCTCCCAGGCCAGCACCCTGTGGAGTGGCTGTCCCATGGAGAAGGGCATTACCTGCCCTTACAGAGGAACACAGAGAGGCACCCCCCAGGCTCCATTCCTTTCAGTAGAACAGGGTCCAGCCTGTCCAGGGGAATACACATAACCCTTCCACAGTTGAACTGGACCCACAGGACTGATGTGTGTGTGATATCAGTTTAATGTGGCTCGGATAACTCTGAGAGATGCTGGCGACCATACCCTAATGCAGGCACGACTTATATGTACAGTTTTATGTGCCACCAAGCAACATCTTCAGAGTTATGTCGTTTTTGGAACCATGGTACATATTTTAAATGTATCCCCTTTGTCACTGCAGCTGTCAAGAGAACATCTGTAAACTCTGAACCTTATGGGCACTAGTGGAGCAGGTGCTGTGCATCAGGATACTGATGCAGCATGTTACAAGTACACACTATGCTTTTGGCATCAAGCTTATAAAAGGGACTTTGATTAGCAGATATCCCTTTCAGAGATGGAATTTCCTGCATCATGTTATTACTTAATACAAATTATAAAATCCAGGGCTTCACACCATTGCCAGATGGCAATACATCACAGTGCCCTCATTGAAGTTACCCCTTTTTTCAATGCATTCTAAATATGGTATATTAAAATGACATATTCAATTTTGAGGTACAAATGTACTGTCCTTACTCGACTTCATTTCCCCTAGTGAACTCATAATACCTTCCTAATGGGGTATCCTTTTCTGTAGCAGAGGAAGTCAGCAAGGCATGGCATTTGATTATATTTTCATCACTGTGTGACCAGTGCTCCGTTACCATGGTTTTAAGCTCCTGGTGCCCTCAAAGTGTGTTTATCTTCTATAATGCCAATGTTCCAAGTTCCAATCATTCCGCAATGATCTCTAACTATGAACCCTTTTGTCTGCCCAGAATATGCATTCGTGACCCGCAGCCCTACGCGGCACAATGCATGGCCATCATCCTAAAATACACCCTTCTGCTCTTGGGAAACACAGAGTAGACCCATAGGAAACACCATGGCCATGCCGTAACCTCTACTACTTGCCAAAATGGGCACATGAAGAACCCAAATCTCTTAGGAGTTCATTCTTGAAGTGCCCATAAAGAGGACAGAGGGGACATTTTTTTAATTCTGTGTGTAAAACAGGGCTAAAGTGATATAGGCATGAGTAGTTTGATCAACGTGTGGGATGAAGAGGTGAGATGGATCTTCATTTCTGGAACCACCACCCCATCTGCTCCATTAAACAAATATGACACCATCTCCCCTGCATGCCATTTTGATGCTCATTATCATAGTGTCTTATGCCGTCTAACACTATGCACAGTCATGTCTCCCAGGATTTCATCAGGAGGTAGATGTAAATTACTTTTTAAAGTTGCAGGAACACACTATTCATGTGTGTATAAAAGTCTGACGCTTGGTATCCTTCTGCTGGAAAGTTCTCTAGTACAGATATACTCAATGCTGAATTGGTTCTCGGGCCTCTTATCATGGGCCTCCATGCAAGGCAAGATTTCATTCCATTGATGGCGATGAGATACATAAAGTGTTGCCATTTGTAGCAAGCTCAACTGCATACAGGGCACGCCAACAAGACATAGGGTAAACAATATTGTATGCTGTGTAAGGTTTTCATGGTTGGCAGGTTGGCAATCGTGACATCAAGTTTGAGATGTCACCATGATCTTCTCATCAGGATGTTCTTGGCTGAAAGCTCCCAGGTAGCAGCATGTCCTTTGAGCTCTTAGTGTCTCTTTCTCAAAGTCTTTAGGGGTTTGGGCTATCAGCTCCAGTAGACACACCTTCTTGCCCATGGTCATTTATTGGTTAACCCTAGGACCTTGTATTGCAGGTAACAAGTTGCAGTTTCATCCTGAAAGTACTTTCTCAGTGTTATTTTCTGGATGTGGTAATAATAGAGTCTTCCCAACTCTCTAGTTAATCACCATTTTGGGATCCCATTTGACTCAGTTGGGGAAATATGGTGTTACTGCTTGGGACAATATTGCCTATGTAAGAGGATGTTTTACCCCCACTTACAATTAGGTGGTGTTAACCATTTATGGGTTTCCAAAGCATATCAGTTCACAGTGTTAAAAATTGGGATATTCTAAAATGCTTCCTGTTTCACTGTTAGTGCATTATCACAATTACACCATTAAAAAGGACACACTTTGAAAAGGACATTAGGTGGGTTTCATCATAATGCAGTTTTCCATGAGTGTGATTAGCATGAACTGCATTTTGCAACACAACCCAGATACAGATTGTAAACAATGCTCTATTTTGCATGTATACCATGTGCATAGATTGGGCATACACACAACATCCGTTCTTCATGTTGCGCGACACAGTTCCACTCTTGAATATAATTAGTTTATTGTGTTAATATTGAAATGCACATACTATTTGAACTTTCACTAATTATGTTGTATTTGAGCTCATTTTAAATCACAATTTCCTGTTGTTTGCTGTTTAATTGGCATGATTCATACATCTTTTTCCAGGTATAAGTGTGGTTTATGGAATCAATTTACTTTACACTTATGTAAGTTACACACTCTTTACACGGCAAGTTACACAGGATTCACAAAACAATTTACATGTGAAGACCATGAATACATGCTAGCAAAGGTTTCATAAACATGAATGATTTACGCTTTTGTAACTTACTAACATTTGTATTGTATTTGTATTTATTTGTTTTTTTTAGCGTTTTACTCCAAAACACTGCACATTGTAACAACAGGATACATATAACAATGAACATTATAACAGTAACAGTAGAAACAATTTACACTTGGGAATCAGACCAACAAAACAGTAAGTAGAGCAATTAAACTGAAGGGAAGAGGGGGAGTAGTGCAGAGGACTGAGAGGGAGAGGGAGGGGTGGGGAGGAGGAGGAGGAGGAGGGAAACTGATGGGGAAAAAGGAGAGAATGGGGAGAGGGTGGGAGGGGAGGGAGACGATCATGGTGAAAAGGAAAGGAGGGAGGGGTCAAGAAGGGGGAGGGGTTTCATGGCGGGGAATGGAGGAGGAGAGATTTAAGGGATGTACAGAATGAGGAAAAGGAAGAAGTAGAGTGGAGTGAGAGAAGTAAGGAGTTCCAGTGCAGGGGGGCTAGGAGCTGGAAGGAGCGGAAGCGGGATGTGGCACAAGGGGAAGGAGGAACCGTGAGAAGTAAACATAACACATCTGAAAAAGTGAGTATTCCTAGGCATTGTTTGGGAGGGTCTGGGAAAGGCAATAAGCATCTTTCTGAAGGCACATGGATTTTATGTCAATATACACCACTTACACCTACAAATAGAGATGCAAGGGGGGCAAAACGTAGGGCAAAAGGAACAGTGTGCTGCCTGATTGAAGGCAATTGCGAGAGAAGTGTCAACAGTCATGAGAAAATCATTTGCTGTGAAGACGATAAAGAAATTCATAAGTTACACAGCCTTAGTTACACAGTCTTATTTGCAAAGCGTGTTTCAATGTGAAAATCCCAATGAAAGAAATGGAGGAAATCGGGCCCATAGCATTTAAATCATTATTTATGCTTGGACATAAAACTTTCATACTGTGTGAACTATAGGACAAAAGCCCACTTTGTCAGGCGTAAGCGTGTGATTGCCTGCATAATATATTGAATGTGTACATTATACATATGTCAAAATTGGATGTTTGTGAATACTGCGTCCATTGTACGTTTCAAAGACGTTGCATATATTACACATCTAGCTGCCTACCTTTGGGAATCAGCCCACATAAATTGACATATGAAAATATTAGGGAAGTCAATGATGTCCACAAAGACATATGCACATTTAGGGGAAGATTCATGGAAGTTCCTGCGCGTAAAAGAGTGTACTTGCCCATGCAACTGCATGCAAATCCGCCTTTGTCAATTCATGGAACTGAATGCGCAGTAGTTTCCCTGGACTTTTGTGGAGTTTGCGCTGGCTAGGCATGTCTGTGCGAGCCATCGAGGGCCTTGCGTGAGACTCAGCGTAGAGCATGGGCGTGGCCTGCCTAGAGGGCTGGGAAGGTGTACAGAACACCAAAAATGAGGAATAACCTTCAAAAAGGTGAGCGTTCTGAGGGACAGCCTGCAGGCAATTCCTAGCACGCCCACTATTGCGCGGTACAAGACGTATTCATGGATTCAATTGAGCATGGTCTCGGCTGGGAGATGGGCAAAGGCTGGCATAAGTACACTTGCGTGTAGAATTTTCAGCACGCAGGTGGGCTTGCATGTCGGATTTCGGAGCGTGTGTACTCAGTCAGGGTCCCAATGTAACTTAGGGGTGCGCATAAGCAGTGTAGCTGGGTGCAGGAACATTTTACGCTGGTTTGCACACAGATTTCGCAAGTATTTGCTGAGTTGCGATTTTTTATACGCATGCTGTCGGGGTGGCAGATACAGTTACGCGGGACCCCGTGCAGGGTCCCTGAGTTGCAGGCCTGCTTACGGGGGACCCCATGCACTATTTGAAGGGTGCATGTATTCGTGCCCTGGGGAGCACGCAAAGATAGCTGTTCTGGCTGTTCATGGATTACGTGTGGGAGTGTTGGGGGTGTTCCGGGTGCGAATCAGTTCCATGAATCAGGGTTTGTGTTGGCAGTGCTTAGTCACTTTTCAGCAGTGCAAAGTCCCTTTGAACCGTGCAAAGAATTCCATAAATCGGGGCCTTAGTGTTCTATCCCGCGTCCCCTAAATAGTTGCAGATGTCTGGCGTGCACGTCTGGAATGCTATATGGGACATCAGTTGCATTTCTATATTTATAATGCATACTAAATATATAGATTAAAGAGGGTCAGAGAAATGGCAAGGTTTCCAGCTTTAATATTACTGTTGAGTACATTTATGCTCCATAATAATGCATAGGTTATAGCACTCCCGGTTATACATAAAACAGCTATTAGAGCAGCGAGTGTTTCTGCGGTGACCTATAAACCACAGGAGCAAAGGTTAAGTGGCATCCATTAGTCATCGAAACCAAAAGATGCCAGAAGAACCTTATTAATGCATAGAGGCGCGCGACCATTACTGCCCAAGTCTGCAAGTCTTCACCCACAGGCACCATAAATTACTGTTACCAATCACTTGTCCCACTTCATGCACGCACTCATTGTAAAAGCATGCATGAATAAATCTGCCTCTCCAACCCTCAAACTGTTCAAACAGTTTGGCATTCACGGCTGGCATTTGCAATCGCCGTTCCTTTCTCTGTCGGTGCCCGAATGGCAGTGATGGTTGCACAGACGAAGCCAAAGCTCGCTTTCATGATGAAAGCACATCACTGCATCTCACTGTCTTCCGCGCGCACAAGGCACAGGCTGGAGCCAAGCCCCCAAAGCGCTCAGCCCATTGCACGACATATGTATAATGAGCACGTTTGACAACTTGTTCGGTACTTGCAAATATGAATTCCCCGGAATTTGCCCAGTGAACATTCCACGAAAAATCTCGGTAAATTCGCCACTAAAAATGTCTGCTTACCATGCACAATATTCACAATTCCACGTTAACATTCTGGGCGAAATTAGAATACATTCACAAATAATTATTGAGTGAAATGTACATTGTCCTGGTTTTACATTATTTGATGCAATGAATAAGGGGTTTTGTGTGGAATGTGTGGAATGTGTGGAATAATCGCTATGGCAAATTTCATCCATTTCGCGTCACCTGTGGGGATTTTCCTGGCACCTAGCATCAGGGCCTGCCTTTGCTCAGACAATACCCTGGGTGGAGAAAATTGTGCCCCCTCCCGTCATAAAAAGTGAAAGGCCACAAAAACACATATCTGCATAACACAAGTGGCGCCCCTCTCTGCCCTTAACCAATAGGGGAGCAGAGAGGTGGCCTAGCAAACTAGTATCTGGGCAGACTTGGGGCCTGCCCCCCCCCCTCCCTTATAGGTCTTAACCAATGGGGGACTGGCCCATCAAACAAGTATCTGAGCAGACTTAGTGCCACCCTGGACATGAATGAGGTTTCCACCCATGCCCAGCAGGCAGCCATTAAACACATGCCGGGGAACTGCAACACAACACAAGGTCCATAGTCAGTGAACACCATGTGTTAAGTTAATTAAGTGCATGGATGTAGTGGCATAACGTAAAATGTGTTTCCTCCCCCCCCGTGAGCCATACAGAGGGGATAGCCCAAGCTCAGGAACCAAGCATGGGCTGTGCCACACTTCGGTACGGCCTGGATGACCACACATGCGCAATGCGCATGATGATCATGCTGCAGCAAGGGCACGCTGCACACTGCACTGCACTGGGTGAAAGTATGTGTTTTAATCAAACCTTAAATCTTTCAACTAGCATAGAAACAAGGGTCTGTGCATGGCTCCTGGCACCCAAGTGTACCAGCAGACTCTCTGCGAGGCCAGTCATAATACACCGAGGGTGATGATACCAAAAGAAGACATGTTCATGCTGGCTCTGTCAGTATATGCCAGTCTCCCTAAGTATGAACATTCTCTTGTTGGTTTTGCCTTTAATGCCAACAAAATTCTCCTGCCACAAGAGGAAAACATTATTGCTGACTGCACAAATGCTTGGCCAAATCCTGCACCACCGTGTAATAAGGCTCTTCATGTTGACTTTAACCTCAACATCAGTAAAACATGCAATGGTACAGTAAGGAAACATTTACTTGCTGACTGCACAAGTGCCCCCACCCTCCCCAAGTAAAGACACACATCATATTGACCTTGTCCCTTATGTGAGCAAAATATGCCATGTAACAGAAAATGTCCAATCTCCCTTCCCCCTTGTGCTATTGTGGGATGTATTATCCCACTTATGTTCTGCCCTGCGGCATCACTGTGTGCCGATGGTGCCAGAATTATCAAAGTGGCTGCAAAACCCCTGGGCATGCCAAAACCTATGGAAATTGCGATTGGCAACACGAAAAAATGGCAGCCAAATCTATCATGCATGTTGTCAGTGATGGAACAGAGACCTCACTGCTGAAACATGTCACTAGGCTGCCCAACAAGAAAAATGGAGACTGCATGAAAGGCAGTGCTTTGCTGAAGGAAGTACTGAACCTTGTTTTTAAATATTCTCTTGGTTGCTGAAAATACAGAATGCCAGTCCAAAACACCACCGAACATCCAATATTCTTGCTGGGTGTTACAAGTCACTTCATTCAAGAAATCATTATGAACAGACAATGTCCAGAAAAGCGGAATCTGTCATCAAAATATTCACAGCAGAAAAAGGCCTGCCTGTGAAATCTGTCAAAATCTGGGCGCAGTACCTCCGGCCGCATGTATAATAGCTGTCATTAGCTTGCCTCAGAAGATTTAAACTTGTGCAGCTGAAATCTAATGTCTGAAAACTAAGTGACCTGTTATTGAGAGTAACCTAGGTTGTAACTATTTAAATCCCATGGTTTAGAAGCTGGATTAAGTGTTCTAGCTGCTTGTTTTGAAATTGCAAGTTTATTTTAAACCAAGAAAAATTTGCAACAGTAATAACATTTAGTTTTAAGCCTGGTTGAGCTGCAAGAACTTGAAAGGCAGATTTCTGACCAGAAGGAGGACACTTGCCCCTGACTCCAGAAACTTGGCAAGCAGAAAGGTCCATTCCATTAGTTGAACCATTTTCAACTAGGCCTTGAGTTTCCAGAAACAGAAAGAATCCCACAAAATCTAAGGGGAACAAAAGAAACAGCTGGGCTGTGCTGTAACTGCTTTCCTGCTAAAAGAATTATTACCAGAACCAAAAGATCCAATCCCGTTGTGCTGTGCTGTTACCAGAGAACCAGGGCAGATTAAACCCAATCCTGTGCCGTGCTGTGCCGTGCTATGTTGTGCTGTGCCGATCCTGTCCAGTCCTGTCGTGCGGTGACCAGGGCGCCTTGCTGATTGCAGACCCAGTCCAGTCCGGTGTGCCCAGCAGTCTGACCCTGACCAAAATCCCTGACCAGAATCCCTGACGGTTCCATTTGAAACCCATATAGTATTTATAGATAGGACTGTTTCACTAGCATATGTATGGTCCATAGTAACCCCTGTCTTAAACCCATCCTCTCTTATATTCAGAACTGCATTGTTAGAAATATTTTGGAATTGCCTGAATTCTCTATATTATCCCTACTATCTCCTTCGGTACTAGTATTGTTAAAGATCTTTGCGCTCATATATTTCATCTGAAAAAGGCAAGCTCCTTGGCAGGCAGTCGCCCGGATCCAGTGGCACCCTGGTCCAGTGACGCCCTGGTCCAGGCGCTGTGCTTCCGTGTGGTATTTGCTTCTTCATAGTCATCCCCTAGTGTAAAGAAATCCTGTTTGTCTTTTGGAAGCGCATCCTTGTTTTCCCATTCTTACGCCTATCTCAGAAAAAAAACCTCAGCTTTAAATAGAATTAGAAACTGCATCTCAAATCCATATAGATGTCCCGCAATCGCGATTACTGCACATGGAAAAGTTTGCTGCTATTTTGTTTTAGGAAATTTCTATAACGTGTAAAACAGCTTTTGATTGCACCCGACCTCAATTTTAAGTTTGCACATTGCTTATTAGTGTCAAATAATTGCTAGTGTTTGTCTGCAACTATACAAAGAGGCTCCCATTATAATTTGAACAATTTCAGTCATTTAGCCCATATTTAGTGTTTTACCCAATCCTTCAAGATAACTTTAAAAACCATTTTGACAGTTTGCCAATCATTTCTGTTTCTCTGCTGTGTTTGCTGGGGGGAAATTGGGATTGACATTTTGTTGAATTCTGCATTCCTGAACCTGTTCTCTCTCCTCCTATCTCTTTACATTGCTTGTTGGGGGCCGAGGGGTGTGCAGGGGAAACTAGTAACCACACTGCTATTTGATCTGAACACACAAAAGTATTATTTCTGTGCTAAATTGTTTTGCTCACTATTACTCCTTTTGATTAAAGAGATTGCTTAGGGTTACATCACCCCATTGGTGATTATTGTATACCCATAAAACATAGTGTGATTATATAGTGAACTACAGAAATAAATATTTTAATTTTGCAAACCAGCCTGATTCCTGGTTCAGTGTGACTGGGGGGTTCCAAGAGAGGGGTGTGATATAAGTGGTACATCGTTCAGAATAAAAGAACTTTTAGACACAAATAAATAAGGATTTCAGTTGTGCATTACACACTAGGCAATGACTTAGGTGAAGTGCCGGAATGAAATCACTTACACTATAAACATCCACCCCAAACCCTCCTCCATGTAATCATATTCATCAAGTTGGCTTTGCTAAAAAATGCCAGTAAAACACGTAAGATAGTGTTCATTTTCCAATGCCCCTTGCCTGGTACGCATCCTTGTATGCACATATTCATATCCATTCACCCACCAGCCATACATCCAGTGAATGTTTAATTTGTAGGGGTGTAAACATTTCCCACAAATATGCCATAGTGACCGAGCGTAGCGAGGGAGCCTGAACCAATCAAATGGGATTTGAGGGTGCCCGCCTCTGCAAGAAAACTGTTCAATATTGGTCTAAAATGATGTACATACAGCACATGTTCAGCAAAAAATGTAGTAAAAAGCCAGACAGTTTGCAATCAGTGGCATAGCACAAAATCTGGGGGACCCCCAGCGGGCCATGCTGTGAACCCCCCCACCCCTAAGCTCCTTAACAAAGCACAGGGCACGGGACACCCGGGGCCGGCCAAGACCATCACGTGTGTGCCATGTATATGATTATGCCACTGCAGGGGCATGCACTACACCAGATAAAACATGTAAATATGTTTTTTAATCAGAGCTTAAATGTGTCACCTAGTGTCGAAAGAAGGAGGCTGTGCCTAGTCCCCAAAAATATCAGTCACCAGTGGTGGCTGTGAGTTGTTTTATTGGAGGTTGTAAATATTTGCTGCAAGTATGTGATTGTGACCAAGATAACGAGGGAGCCGAAAACCAACGCACATGGGTTTGGGGGGGTCGGAGGGGAATCTTCACCCTCCCCAGAGTTTTCTTTTTGAATAATTGGTTAAAATAATACATTATTCAGCACACTTTCTATGAAAAATTGGGTACAAATGTTGGTCCGGAGGATAGCTCAGGGGCAACACGCTTGACTTGGAAGCAAGACAACACATAGCAACACAGCTTTAAATCCTGGTCTCTGGTAGTAAGCACGTTATAAAAGAACAATTTTAATTATAAGTCACCAAAAGTGCACCGGTGCATTTGTTTGCCTTTCTTTGCAATATCTGCCAGTATAAAAAACATTTTTATGCTGGCTGTGCCCATAAATTTCCATGCTCGCTCCACCACCATTTGCCAGTATTTCCATAGAAGAACATAATCATGTTCTCTTTGACATGTTTTTTTTTATAGTATCATTACTGACATTATGTACAAAGCTGGCTCTGCCAATATATGCCAGTATTGCTATGTAAGACCATACTCCTGTTGAAAACATGTCCAAACTGGTTCCAATGTAGGCCAGTCTAAACTCATAAGAACACTTATCACACTTGCTTCATCATAGATGCTCAGTTATTAAAAAGACATGCTACCGTAAGAAAAAGCAAGACCGCTACAACAAAATGTCAATCTAGCAATGTAATACTACTTAACATGCTTCCTTTATCAATGATGCCCAGCAATAAATGTCATCCCACAGTAGGCAATGGCTAGACTGGCTGCACCAAAATGCCAATCTAGAGATGTAATAACACACATGAACTTGGCTTTGCCTGAAATAACAGTAAAACATGCTTAGTCAATTAAGGATGCGTCAAAAATGTTCTAGTGATCCCCAGTCTCTCAGGGTCTTAAAAACTCACATTCCTTCCCTTTCACCCATCAGTCACTCACCCATACATCTTCGCTCACATTCATTCACATTGCATTCTTCACACAGGCACTGAGCCACCCAGAACATTCACACACACATGCAATCACATTCATACCCATTCATCCAATAGTCACTCACCCATATACCTTCTCTCTCATACACTCACACTGCCACCCACGCAGAACATTCTCAAACACCCACAAAGTCACATCCCTACTCATTGACCCACCATTCACTCATGCATAAACCTTGTATCACATAAACTCACACTGCATTCTCAACACAAACTTGAAGCACCCTCGCACACATTGCAGCACACACACATACTCACAAAAATATACTTTTTTTCTTATCTTATATCCCAGAATCCTCTGCTCCGAGGGACCACTCTCCATGCAGGTCCAATGCCCGCCGGCATTGAAGCAGACACAAAACAGGAAGCATGGAGAGCTTCCTTGTTCCTGTTAAGCGCAAAAGCTGGAGCGGCTCCATATCCTGACACGGTGCGCCAACCGGAACGGAAATGATTTCTTTCTGAAGTCACTCCGACTTCAGAAAGAAATCATTTCCATTCTGTTCACAAAGAAATAATGTCTTTCTTTAATCTGGCCCCCACTATCCCACTATTTTCAGGCCATGATGGGTGGTCTTGCACCGACCTGGGCAATGCCTAAGGTGCATCACTGAAAAGTGGCGAACTGGGCTCCAGCCCTGCTCGCCCCCACCCCTAAGGCCGGCCCTGCCTACCATCAAAAGTGCTATTTGCCGTCAGCTGCAAAGTGTACGGTAATTTTAAAATTAGGACTCTAATGGAATGCCAACTCCAGAGCAATGGAAAAGAATTGTGGCACATGCGACATTGATTGCACTAACGAGACAAGAAGTCTCGAACAGTTGTCTAGTGATTTGAAGGGTTGGAGGAGGTTTTGACCTATCATGAGTTTCCATTTTTATATTTTTTGATCTGGAGCACCGTGTCCAAGTTCAAGCCACATGCTTGTAAATATGTAAAGCCTGGTTGCACAGTCAGAGAGCTTTGTCACCAGTTGTAAGAAATATTGGAACCCATGAATTGCAAATGCCTGGCCTAGCAGGCATTTCTCGAGGTATTCATTACTTACTTTGAGCTGTCAGAAAATACGATACTCATCCCGCAATGTATGTTTATAATTATTATCCATCAGGGAAAGGCATCCGTTTCAGAGGAATTGGAACTAACGGGTCTATTTTCTTTTACAATTTTGAGTCTGGAGGTAATGTAGAAGGTCAGGACACAACTGTGAGTCCCCAGCATTTCCACTATCACAGATTCACTATTTTGGAGCACTTTTGGGGCCACAACTCGCCTTCGTACTATTACTCATCCCCTTCCCCCTTTCCTTCATAACCATGCTCCAAGAGATGACCAAAATGGCAGATGTGCGCTATACATGACCACTCTACATACACATCTGTACGCTCCTTGTAGTGATATATTATTTGCATATTTTTTTTAATCTTTCAGAATGCATATTTCCAAATCTTCAAACAACAGTTCCAGAAATGAAAACCTGGCTGTTTTGCATTGAGTAGTGCCAGAGGCGTAGGCAGGATAGAGCCTGAGGGGCAAGGCCCACCCAACATCTGTAAATGCCTGCTCAGCAGCGCTGTGTGGGTATTTACAGATATTTTTGTCAGTGCAGTGGGTCCACCTACATTAGCTTCAGGCCCCATTTGCTACACAATCCTGGCTACACGCCTGAGTAGTGCCCCAGCTCGCATTCGTACACACTGCACACGTGTCATGGCACTCCATGCATTACATCCCTGAACCCATGTTGTGGGACTCCATGCAGCGAATCCCTGCACACATGTGGTGGATCGTGGACATTCCATTGTTACCGTAATTGGAAAAAAAATGTTGGGTTGTGCCCAGTTCTGGTGAACAAGCTAACCAGTCCCTTTCTGCAAAAATGCACGGGTACGGGCAGTATAGCTCAGGGGCAAGTGCTCAAGTCCAGCAACACAGATTCGAATCCCGGACAGCACTTAGAAAACTCTTAGGTATTAAGCGCCTTATGAATAGCCAATAATAATCATGTTCTGAGAGATAGGATTGGCTGAAAAGAAAGTAGCTGATGCAAGTCTCCACCTTGAGCATTCTTCGTGCATTACGTAAGGTGGAAATGCACGCAGACTGACGTGGTAACACATGTGCAGCGCGTAGAGAAATAAGACTGGATTAGAAAAGACACAACCATTTATTGTGATGAATGTCGTTGATGAACATTTCAGAAGTAGCCGCCATTCAGAGCTATTAAAAAACACTACTGCTCACCAGTAAACATCTCCATTTTAAAACTTGATACCTCAAAAACCTACTGCACATTTTATAGATCATTCAAACGTTTGGTAAAATACGGATAATACACTTTAACTACACAGTGCACACACACAAACTTTGCCAAACTTGATCGAAGACTTCCACTGCAGAATCAACGCATACTAAGAAGCGTGGGTATGCAAATTCTCACTTTGAAGCATCCCCTTTTTAGTAAAGTGAGGTAGAAATTCTATACTCTGTAGAGAGTGGCACTGACACTTTTCTTAAAATAATTTTTAATTGCAATTTGAAAGTACAAAACAAACTAACAGCCGGGCCCTCAAAATGAGAGACCTCGCCAGTACCAATCTAAAGAACTCTCTAGAAGTCCTCATGGGGGAACAAGAGATTGAACAACATAAAGTCAGGTTGTGAGGGCCCTCCAATTCCATCACTTACAGAGAATAGTGGCATCTCCAGAAAGAACATTTTGCTGACCAATCCTATACTTCAAGGATACTGCACTCTATCATATCAGCATAACACCGGCCCGCAATATTATCTACAGGTCTTGCAGTCTAATTACATATGGTCTGCTACAATCTGAGTCTCACTCAATAAACACAGTTGCTAAAAATATTATGGTCCTGATTCATGGAAGTGTTTTATAATGCCACCATCCCATAGGAAAAGGTTCCATGAATCAGGCCCTATCTATTGTTGCGTATATATCTCATTCTCCTGATTTGCATGAACCCAGAAATTAAGCCAGAAACCTATTACGTTACTTGCTTTCATTGTAAAGCCTTCGATAGGAGCCAATCTCCAGCCCCTCCAAGACCCAACAGTAGCCTCCCCTCACCATATGCCAGTTTCTCAATGGCCAATTGTATTTTCAATCTCAGAACACCATTCCAGCCTATATAAATTGGATAGACAGAGGGGCCTTGAGCTAGCCCATATAAACAGCACAATTATAGCTTAAACACATATCTGTTCATTCCTTCCTTGCAGTCAGTGTGGCTTGCTCTGGGATTTATTTCAATAGCTCTTCAGCTCTCTCGGCATCCCAGAGCACATATTCTTTGTCCTTTCACGTAACTCTCAGCTTAGCAGGTCTGAGCAGCCCTGCTTTCACTCCTCGAGCAAGAAAGGATTTCTTAAGTGTGTTAAGCTTCCTTCTCCTCTTCTCAGTCGCTAGTGCCAAGTCAGGAAAAAAGAGAACCCTGTGCTGTTGATATTGCAGCTTGTCCATCAGAGCTGCTGCTTAATGTTAATGTTAAAGGTATTTGTACTCTGCACCGTCACCACTGGGGTGGTTTCCAGGCGCTCTGGCGGATCTGAAAAAAGAGGGTGTGGGAGTGGGGTGGTTTTTAGGGTGTAGTGGGAATAGGAAAGTGAGAGTTGTGATGTCCTCTTGGCAGCTTCAGTTCGGTTTGCCCCATTCGCTGAGCTTGAGTGCGGTTTTTGGGGCTTCCCATGTCTTGTTTGTCTGTTGTTGCAGTGTGTTGAAGTGCTCGAGGATCGCTGTGCAGATATGTGGTTGTGTGAGTTTGTGTATGGAAGGTGTATGCAGAAATTGAGGTTTTAGGGTTACGTTCACTCGTTTTACTTACCTTTTTGTCTCTGCATCTATGCGCTCAACATCCACAAACTACCTGTGTACCAGGCACTGCAGTCTGTCTGCCTAATTGGCAGGCATGTTTGGTACTCGTAGCTTTCCTCTTTGTTACCATGGTGGTATGTCTACCTGGCTGTGGCTGGCGTCATCCTGGCCCCGGGTTGGCAATCTTACGATTGGGGGTTCTGGTAATTTACTGCCTGTCCCTTGGGGGCTCTTACCTACCTAAGTTTTCCCTGCCGACTAGCTATATGTGGATATGGGTTGATCGGGTATCCTCCCACCGCCCCCCAAACCCCTGTTAGGGAATATAAAGTCAGGTTCATGCTTACAAGAATCTCTCCTTGTCCCAAACATCTGAGAGCTTAACAATCAGTGCAGGGCCACCCAGTCAGTCAATTCTGTGGAATTGTTGGAAGGGATCTACTTAAAAATACATTTTCTTTTACTGCCAGGTCATAAACCTTGCATGTAAAACAAAAAATTGTTGGTATTTATAATGTGGGGGGGGGGGACTGCTAACCCATATCCCAGATCCCCCACTTTACTAAATACGCTACACAACCCCCTACGTCCCCATCTATTTTTTTAGGGGGAAAATCATTGTTTTGCATGCAGGGTTTTCTACCTCGAAGAAATGATATTCAGGATTTTGTAGTATTACCTTTGGAAGGATGTATCTGTATTCAACAGCATTTATCCAAATAAAAAGGGGTCTTCACCTCCAGATCGAGCAAACCCGGTAACCAATTGGTGACAAATGTAAATGAGTCATCCCCTTTACACCCGGAGGGATGCTAACCACCCTAATCTTTTAAGCTCTCACCACATTTTCCAATATCATGTTACCCTTAATGACTGCCTCCACTTCTTTGGTTGTTTGTTGCACCATTAGGAGAATCTGGGTACCCTGTTGTTCTAGTTCAGTGGTTCGCTGTTGGAGCCAGGAGATTCTTGTGTCCAGCTGTGCCACTTTTTCGCTTAGTTTATCAAATGTGTTATTCAACTGCGAAATTGACTTTTCAGTTTGTTCCAGTGCCGCCATCACTGAATCCCGAGATAGCGAAACGGGACGAGACTCATCCAGGTTAGGTTGTCTACTACGGTGTGCAAAAAGTCTGATTCTGTCCCCTTGCCCTTTTTCTTATTGGTCCCAGTTGCCATTTTCCTTTTCCTGCCACTAGGACAACTAAATTGTGTGACTGGAAGCAAGAGAAGCGAGGCCCGACTAACTGCCACACACTTTTATTACTCCATTATAGGGTTATAAACTTTAATGTGGTGTGCATTCTTGATAAAACCATTGCTCAGGAATTCCATTCACGTGCAGCGTCTGAGAACCTCTTCCTGTTGCATAGTTCTTCTGGAGCAAAAGTGTTATTGCCCTGAACGAAGATGACTGCCTCCATTAGGGCTTCATCACCCATAACATAAAGGAGAGTGCTGCCCATGTGAGCAGGGACGTCATTTCACCAAAATGCCAGGGGTAGCGAAAGTGACATCACACTTCCCTTGACCCCTGATGACATCACAGGAAATTATGTCATTTGACCCCACTCCGAAGTAATATCACGGGAAGCGATGGAACATGACCTTTCACCCGTTGACAAAACAGGAAGTGGCATCACATAGCATTGTACACTACGAAAAATATGGCTACGATATCACTATAATGTGATGTACATTTCATACAAGAATGGATCGCCATATGTATCGTTAAGATCAGTGTGTATAGGCCCATATTATCAAATTGCTGTGAATGCAAGCAGACGTCCATGACCAAATGATGTGTTATTATATAGCATTTACGCTTAAGTGCTTTATAAAGAAAAAATATACACCCAATATCACCCAACCTGTGTTGGTACTCAGTTATCGACCTCAGAAGGATGAAAAGCTGACTTGAGGCGTTTAAGAACAGACAAAATCAGTGACTCACCCCCTGAAGTGTGCCTGAAATAAACCTTTAATGAGTCTAGCAATTATTGTATAGAATTCCAGAAAGATATGTTATTTGGTATTCCTATTCTTTATTATTTAGGGTCATTGCTGAAAGTGTTAGACTTGTGCCACTCCTGTTCTTATTTTTCTTCTTTTTTTTAGGGACCTGAACAAGAAAGCCAGCCACTCCGGAAGAAAAGAGCCACATGATGCTGGGCACAGCCCAGGAGCTTGCATTACCAAAAAAAAGACGACCCTGCATGTGAGGAATTCGACCATCCGCACAGTGGGTGTGCGTTCGCCTGGGCTTTTTCAACATTTTAAATTAAATTGAATGATGTTAGATCAACCTCTGGAAAATATGTGGGGCTAATCCGTACACATTTACCTATGCTTGCTGCACAAGATACACATAGACCCATGTACTCTGGGTGGACACAGCCTTCAGGCACAGCCTTCAGGCACAGTCTTCCCTGTTATATTTAGTTGGGATCTGACAGGTGGAGTACATGAGGCATCTCAGAAGGGGGAGGGCTAAAACCCTCCTTCTGCCATGGCCAGACTAATTAACTATCAAAGGCTCCATGGATCCACCCTGTCCGTTTGTTTACCTTCTGCAGATGGTGGCAGCAATTAACATAATTAACATACTAATCAAGTATACTTCAAACAGATTGTGGGGTTTGACAAACTGTGGACCTGTAGGCGCTGGTGGGATTGGATAGTCCGGTATTTGTTAGTATGGCAGCTTTGTCAGGTAATGGATGAGTCAGGTTTGTTTCGTGTTAGACAAGTGGTTAGTTTTACACTCCGGAACACATGTCTGCCAACCGGCTCAGAAACGGCTATCCAGCCCACTGGCACCTTACTGGGTAGGACCAGTTCACCATTCTTGAAGCTCATGAAAAAACTCAATTGGCCTTGAAAAAGACTAAGGTTGAAACGCGCGTCGGCTGTGTAAAGTGTCAATATATTAAAACTGGCACCTCTACGTCTAAGATTGTATTTCATTAGTGCTGAATAACTAAAGAAATAAAACTAACCACTTGTCTAACACGAAACAAACCTGACTCATCCATTACCTGACAAAGCTGCCATACTAACAAATACCGGACTATCCAATCCCACCAGCGCCTACAGGTCCAAAGTTTGTCAAACCCCACAATTTGTCTTCACAATCAGGAATCCTGGAGTTGGTTCCTTGACAAACCAGGACTCAGGCTGCAGGTTTGACAAAGGAATTAAACTAACCAGAAGTGTGCAGGAGTGAGGGAGTTCCGCCTTTCAAAAACTCCACCCATGCTCAAACTATACTTCAAACAGGCCCACATGGGGGCTGGCTGCAGAGGTTTAACAAAAGACAGGAAAATGCCAACAACCTTTGATATGCACTGTGTCAACCTGAAGCCAGCTCCTACCTCTCTGTATCAAGGGCAGTGACCGATCATGTCTGGGACTATGTGTTTACAGTATGCACCCCCCGCAGGGGAACCTCATTCAGAAGGCACAAGTATGTGGATTGATGGAGATTGTAAGTCTGTTCTCGAGACAGCTTGAAGGGAGACCTGCCATTTTCATTAGGCACCACATAGAGTTATATTGACTAGAGAGATCCTTTGATCCACAACAGACAGGAAGAAGGGTGGGACTTAGTATTACATGTTTACACCCCTTTACCTTTTCTGTTGCAAAGCACTCTGGTTGTATCCTTATGCACCCAGAAGATTGTTGGTGGGGTCCCAGGATTGGTTAAAGTAGGCTTATCCTACTCCAATCACTGTGGCCCGTTTGGCTTTAAAAGAGGACTGAGTAACAAGAGTAATTCATTTGGACCCTGGCTGAAGGTACAGTCTGCCTTACAGCTTCCGAAAGTGAAGGAAGGCCAGGATTTCCAAAGAGGGAAGCAAGATTCCTCCCCTAAACATCTCTTTGGGAACAGAGGGAGATACTGAATCCAGCGGACCGTGCAGCAGCTCCAGAACCAGGACCCAGCCAGCACACAGCATGCCCTTTCTAGGCTCTGCAAGCACGTCTCCTAGATGGGAAGTGCCAGAGAGTCTCTGAACCAAACCCAGGACAAGCTGGTACCTGTGACACTCTCCTCAGCTTTGGGCCGTCCACCTTAAAATGTCACATAAGCCCAGTGAAGAAGCTAGGAGGAGTGCATCGACAAGCATCAACCAAAGTCTACCTTAAAGGACATTTTCGAGCCAGTCTAGCCCCTCGAGCTGTAACCAACTGCACTGATGACTTGTCATGCTGCCTTCGCTAATGTCGTCTAAGATGCCTCGACCAGTGCTCCAGACTCACCAGCCAGCACTGAAATGATTCGTGACCCAGAGCCACTGTGTAGGCCATCCTGCAGTTGTCCATCCAGCCTCACACACTGAACTGCCTGCTGCCTGATAGCCACAGCTGTCTCCTGTCTTGAACTCCGTCGCATGATCTGCAAAGCGCCCTGAAACCAACTCGACCCTGTCAAGCACCAAGAACTTCTACAAGCACAAGGTACATTGTAGTTCTGTCCGCCAGGTCCTTCTCCATAAGACCCCTAGTGAAATTTTATGACCTATTGCTCCTTTTGTGCTTAAACCAAGTATCCTTGAACTATTGAGGTTAATTACTTTACCGATTACCTCCTGTCAGTATGCATAGTGCCTCAATTTTCCTCCTTGAAACTGTCTGTCCTCTGCATTTCTTTACAGGGTGGGTTATACTTTATAGTGTGCTAGAACTGTCTGTTGTATAATAATGAAGTAGATATTTTCATACAATCTTGACTGGACAGTTCCTTTTATCATTGGGTAATAATTGTAATTTCGTTGTGTTGCAACTAACCAACGATCCACAATCTTGCAGAGATAAGCCTGCTGTTCCATCCCTTCTGGTGTACTAGAGGTGTGGGGTTGATTGATGGTTTACAAACCGATGTTCATCCCTGGGCCACTCGTGCCCCGGAAGTTGATTCATCATAGCCCACAATCAAGATGGCCACACCACAGCTACTGAGGTTTCTCTATTCTCTGCTACCACCTGGGGTGTGAGCCTCCCAGCGAGTGGACATGTAAGAGAACCACAGTCCATTAAGGGCCCTGCAGACCCGTATGCACTATTACAGGCCATCATTCTCCTCCCACACTACTACACTCGCTTCTCCGGCACCGTGAACAGCACGGTGGAGCATCGCTCCCTCTCCAGCCTGGTGCGGTACATCGTTCAGGTGTGGAGACACCTAGCACCCCAGCAATGCAAGGAAACCTCTCCCGAGGACATCATCTGCTCCATATATGGTTTCTGTGTGAAGTCTCCAGCGGGGTATGCCATTTCCTGGTATGTGTGTACAGAGCTCATGAGTGGTGCTCCCGCACCATCACTATCTTGGCCACGCCCCTCCGCACTTTCATTTTTTACGACAGTGGGAAAGACCACAGCTCTGTCAGGGTAAAGCCAGGGGTGTCAGCAGCCAGCATGGACTCAGAAGCAAATCACCTCACAGTCCTCAATGTGCTCCTAATCCACCCCAAAAGAACCGGAAAAAGTTACATCTGGCTGTGGGCTTTCCAGCCACTTGTTGGATACTGTATGCAGGGCAGTGTAACCCTCTGCCTTCTCTGTTCCCCATATCCTCTAGCCCTGTGTCCAGTCGACGCTCTGCATGTCACAATTTGTTATGACTAAGATACATGAGTCAGACAAAACAGCAATACATCTAAAATAATTAAAAGAAATCTCTTTCAACTTTGCAAAGTTGATAGCACTACAATGTTATCTAATTTTAATTTCAATTAGAACTTTATTAGAGCGTGTGTGTAGCTTCTAGCTGAGCACAAAGAATTGAGAGTTTCCCTGCCGTATTTTTGCAATAGCATAATAAAAATAGGTATTTCCTTATCCCAAAACATCCTGCCAACGAATGATGGTATTACTACTTTCAAAATGGGTGCTGCCTAGACCTGGCAGACACACACAGCATGTACCTTCAACAAAGTGAGAAGCTGAGTCCGCACCACATTGCAACATGTTAACTAAGTGAGTTGAAACCGCCCACTGAAATTGCAGGATGATAATGACATGCAGGCCTCCTTCTGTAAACAGTGTTTGCTAAATGATGGATCAATTCTCATCTACTCCCTGATCTCTAACTACAGCGTGCACAGCTTAGTTACTCCTTGTGATCAATAACATGGAGCTGACCCACTGTGAACCACATCAGATGCATAGATGCCCCTCCTCTTCAAAATGACACACACAAAACAGGTCCACAACTAGAGTTTATGTTAAAATAATGTGGCCACTAGAAGATGACATTTTACAAAAATGTGCACAGTTTAAATAGAATAGAAGAGTTAGTAACGTATGGGTATGGACCCTGGAGTATGCGCTATTACCACTAAGCATTTAGTGTCTGGCGGCTTCGTTGCCTCAGTCAGATGGGTGCACCCAACAGTACCTTCCAAAAATTACAGTTTTAATGATGTGTGACTGGCATATCACGCTTGGCCAGGGGTTGTAAGTCCTTACAAATAGCAAGTAAAAAGTGTCTTAATCAAGAATTGAAAAAACAAATATTGTCTCATCCCAAACCCATCCGCTGACAGGGATTGAACCCTTGAAAGAAACCTCAGCCATTAGGCTTCATTCACTAATGCACTACGGACTAGCTACTGCAATACGCGTTATCAGACCTCTGTTTTCGTAATACCAGTTTACAACAAGAACATTGATTTTTGATTTGAATGATTCAGTTTTTGATTTGAATGATTCAGTTAATCTTGAAATCTCAATGCAGAGAACACAATAGATGTATGCCGAACTTTCAACTCAGGACGATTGCCTTGAAAACGTCGCTTGTCGAAACACGTGTCGGCTGACATCATAGTTTATTAAAGTTACTCGACACCCCACTACTTGGACAATGTTTGTTTTTCAATTCTTGATTAAGACACTTTTTACTTGCTTATTGTAAGGACTTATAATTTCTGGTCGAGCGCAACATGCCAGTCACACATCATTAAAACTTAAATAGAATGGTGCTTGACAAGGTGTTCTTTGTTAGTAAGGACCAGCATTTTACCGTAAAAAAAGATTTTGAAGATATTATTGATGCCTGGTGGGAAGCAGTATGTTCGAAGGAAACTCCAGCCAACTTGTCTCGTGGTATAGGATTGAATTTAATAAAGGTCACCATGGTCTCGGGCGGACAGCTCAGCGGCAACATGCTAGCCTTGGAAGCAAGACGACACAAAGCCACACAGGTTCTATCCTCAGGTCCGCGTTTAGAAACCTCTGAGTATTAAGTGTGTTATAAATAACCTATCATATCATTCACCCAATCCAGGGTTTAATGTAGGGTGTTGTGTTAAATCCACATTTGCAGAGACATAGAAATGCCCCATTAATTGACATCAGTAGGGGAAGATCTGCATCTATTCTGTCAAGCAACTACAAAATAAGTACAACTATTTGAACAAATTTGTCGTCTTCTGAATGCACGAAAAGGACAGAAACTTCAATTAATATTCTATATCCACTTTGCTCTTGAGGTAATTTTGTACACAATTTGATGTCTTGCTCCCCCAATAAAATGTTTGATGGCTGAAAGAAAGTGATTTGCCACCTTTTGGATGCAGTTAGAATTTAGAATGTATGATGATCATATGAATGCACATGGGAGGGCGGGTCTAGTTTTTCTTCTTTTGTACTGCAAAAATGACTATGCACGGACTTTGCCCAGCAAAAATACACTTTGTACGGTTCCATGAATTGTTTTTTTTTTCGGCAGTGCAAAGTCACTTTTCAGCATTGCAAAGTCACTTTGAACCGAGCAAATAGTCCTATAATCGGGCCCTGTGTGTGCCTTTCTGTCAATGTCCATTGATAAGGGGAGTCAAGAAAGAGGCTCTCCAGCTAAGATGAAGGAGGCTAAGATGCCCCAAAATTTGAACAAATAGGTCCTCATTATATAATATAGTGGTAACCTTACAAATATCTGATGTTTTTAAATTCCACACAATTATCCGTTGATATCACATTAGATCGTTCCATATCGGAGACACAGAAAGTACTCCATGGGATAAATTACGCATACTTACCTGATTGAGTTCTTCCTATGAATACCATACAGTAAATAGTCCATGCAATCCTAACTCAAACGTAAGCAGTATTTAACAACATGCCGCCACATTTAAAAAATAACTATTTTATTACTGTTTGACCCGTGCTTCAAACGAGGCCCTTGGGCTAAGCTATTTCTAAAAGGCTAGAAGCTCAGGAATTGCAGAACTCTCTGATTCTTCTACTTCTGGAAGGTACTGACAGTTCCATTTTCCTAGTCATGCAGGGAGCCTCGTTACATATGTCCTTGTAATGTTTACTCACTACCTATAGTAAACATTTTAGTGAGATTTAGATAATTCCATTGACCTCTCCTGTTCAGGTATTGACCCATCACATGGAGGTGCAATATGTCAGTAATTGCTAAGAATCAGCAGTGTAGAGGAAACATTAAGTAGTGTTCCATAGGGTTTATGGGATGGTGCAAGGCTATTCCTGGACTGCATTTGCAGGGACTTCAGTCAAACATCAAACAGTTCACTGCTTGTCAAAATTAGGTGTGTTGACAGCATTTGTTAAGGTTGGGGAATCTTGGTTGGGGTCCACACTCTTGAAAATGAATAGTAATAGCAGTGTGTAACACGCAGGCTATGTAGAAGCTATCCACTATTGGTAGAACTTTCAAATGGACTAAAACATTAAATACAGTAAAGAAATAAAACCTGAGAGGGGAGTTGGAAGCCTCTCAAGAAGACATTAAATTGAGAGCATTCATGAGTACCAGAGTGTGATGAATTGGATGAGTAGAGGTAAAATTCCCACTCAGCACTCACACTTCTACAAACCAAGAGGCATCACAACCATACAGGTTAAACAGGCAAAGTCAAGAGCTATAACGCCTTTGCCTTTTGTGGTAGCATGGGCATAGGGAAGGCTATATTATCAAGAGGGGTGTGAATGTGGGTTAGTAGCAACCCAAGCAGTAAAGTATAACAGTCCAAAATAAAGGAATGTCCCAACAAGATTCTAAAGAAATATAGGCACTTTAATTAGACACACCATGTACAATAATAACTAACTAGAAAAAAACTGCACAAAACCCACCGGTGAGGAAAGAACACAGAATAAGCAAGGATAGTAGATTCAGCACTCTGGGTAATTAATCAGGGGAGACAGGCAAGCAAAAGCAACAATGATATGTATTTGTGAGCAAAAAGGGTTCAAAGTGACTTAACCAGTTTCAAGGGGAGCCAGTTAGCAGTCCAGTCAATAGTACCTTCTTTGCAATTCGTGGTGGTTTGGCAGCGCCAAACCACACTTATTGGTGCTGTGTGAAAATCGGGAGAGAGCAACAGGCAGCAATGTAGGGTCCTGCTGGTTCACATGTGTTGGACAGTTCAGGAAACACGCTCCAAGCGTTCAACACTGAACAACACTAGGATCCCAGATGACTTGGCTCTCAGGGTGCTCTGGGTTCCAATCCAGGGGCTCAGGGACAAGATGAGTATGTTCCTGATTCTCCCAAACACGCGGTAGCCTAGCCCACAACTGCAGTGTCCCTCAAACACCGTGAGATCCTGGGTGCCACTGTGGCTTGAAGATAAGCGGTCTTGCTCCAGCAGCAGGTCACTTCTTAGGTTGCAGGGAGTCACATTCCAGGGACTTAGGGAATAGTTGGGTCCTTGTTCTCAGGCCTCCACACACGGGGGAGTCTGGCACACAACACAGGGGTCCTCCATCACGGCAAGGTCCTGGGTACTGCTGTGGCTGGTAGAGAGGTAGGTCCTGTCCCAGCAGCAGATCACTTCCAATGGTCCCTGGGGCGGGATAGGCGACAGAGCTTGCCTCTGCCTTTGGAACACAGCCTTCACCTCAAAATGGAGAACTTTAGAAAAGACTGCACTCTCAGCAGGGCCCAGTGAAATCTTCTTAAGCAATAATCCAATGATGCTTTAAGACGATTCAAGATGATTCCAAGAAGTAGCGGAAGACCCCTTCTTTTATAGGCAAAGGTCTCCACGCGATTGGGCTAAAGCTAGCCTGCTTCAGGGGTCCAATCCCTGGCCTTGAAATGAGTGGACTTTTGCCTTTTGATGTCACACCCAAAGTGCCTCACTCCAGAGGAAGTGGAGGGGACAGGAAAGAGGAAGAGAGCCAGAGAGATTCAAAATGGTAGAAATGTCCTACTCTTGAACAGAGTTCTCCTGACTGCTCTATCTTCACCCCCTTTCCTTCTGTCTAAGAACAAAGGCCTTTAGAAATGCAGCCCCCTGGTGGGATGCCTGGCTTCTAGTGAATGGGTGTGCTTCTGGGTGTCTGCTCACAGGCCAGCATCCTGTGGAGTGGCCGTCACAGGGAGAAGGGTATTACCTGCCCTTGCAAAGGAACAAAGAGAGACACTCCAC
The DNA here is from genome assembly GCF_040938575.1 of Ambystoma mexicanum. Taxonomy (NCBI): domain Eukaryota; kingdom Metazoa; phylum Chordata; class Amphibia; order Caudata; family Ambystomatidae; genus Ambystoma; species Ambystoma mexicanum. Next base: position 286,639,399 of record NC_090928.1, read on the forward strand.
CAGATTACCTTCCTGCCAGTAGGGCAGGGTCCAGCCTGGCCAGGGAACACACATAACCCTTCAACAGCTAAACTGGGCCTACAGGGCTGACACATGGGTGATATCAATATAAAGAATCTGGGATAACTCTGAGAGATGCCGGTCACCATATCCTAACTCAGGCATTGCTTATATTTATAGTTTTATGTGCCACCGGGACAACATTTCAAGAGATATGTAGTTTTTAGAACAAGAGTGCATATTTTAAATGAAGCCCCTGCGAACGGTAAAGTGTGGAGTGTGGGGGAGTTAGGCTCTGGTACCCAATTAATTAATGGCCTTGACCCTCCTTTTACCGGTCATGTTTCTCAGGGTGGGGCTTTTTTCCTTCTAGTAAGATCCATACCCATGATCCTATTCAGATTCTATCATGGATCATTAATGGGCTGGCTAATAAATATGCGGATCCTGATTGGCATCAGTTAATTGATAACCACAAGGTTGTATGTCAGCAAGAAACATGGTCAACTGAACAGCCCATAAACCCAATTATTGCACTTTTTTTAAACCAGCATCAGTAGAGGGCGTCCAAAAGGGGGCATGCTAATCTGGACATATGCTAGTCTTGGGGCTTCTTGTAAGCAATTGGAATTGGAATCCCTGGTTTTGCTTTGCATGGTGTTAGGGTTTAAGGGGGGTCTGGTAATAGGCCTATTGAATGTGTACTTGATACAAATTCGGCGAGCAATTGCCCAATTAGTACTCGCTCTAAATACATTTTATAATGATATGGCCAGGTCTCCTAATTGGATTTTTGATACCGGTGGGTGATCTCAATTGCTCGGAAGTTCTGTAGAGTAGAAAATATGGGGGAATCCAGGTACTATCAGCCCCTCCACCATCTTGTAATTATCCATTAGCACGGATGATTGTGCGACTCTGTACTCCTATGGTTTAAGAGCTTGTAATGGGAGGTTTATAGAGGACTCACTGGCTCATGTCACTCTTCATACCAAGAACAAACGTAGTCTAATTGACAATATAATGCTATCCTTGATTTATTGGGATATACTAGAGTCTTTTAAAGTACTAGAACTTGCAGAAAATGACCCGGATTCACTAATAGTCTCTCTTTCTCCTGATACAACAATAAAATTGTTTCGCATCACAGCGCTAATATCTCACAAAGGGTGATGACTCAGAGGTGGCCTACTGTTACCTCTAAGGTCTTTCTTGTGTCAATATACGAGGCCTTACTCCCAGTGCTGGTTGATTATTCTAAAATGAATTCAATATACACACATATGGATTTTTACAATCCAGTGGTGGAGAGGATGGCCCAGTTTGTCACAAAATCAGGCAGTACTAGTTTGATATACAAGTACAAGCAGCACTGTTGGTTTGACCAGGAGTGTAGAACTGCGAAGGCCGCACTTGTAAAGGCACTCAAGAGCAAGGTGGGTAGAATAATGGGGAGAATAAAGAATTTAAGGCATGATTATAAGTCCTTATTTTTTAGCAAGAAGGCGGAACATAATAAGAACATCTGGAAGACCTTGGAGACCGCTGCAGTGTTCCACAACAGCAACGAGTTCTGAAGTTTAGTAAAAGTAAATACCAAGCATGCCTTAAAATCTGCACCAAATAATATTTCCTCAGATGAATGGTGTAAGCACTTCCAGTCTCTCTACTCTCTGGAATGTGCATCAGTGCAGAGTAGAGAGGCTATAGGAACTGCTGTTACTGTACCAGAGATAACTCTCCAGTCTGCAGATATCATGATTACCCTTATCCCGCCATTGCAATTGATGTGGGCAATACCTCAATAGCAAAGTGGTAGAGCGTAAGGTCCGGACATTGATCCGTCTGATCTGTTCAAAAACAATCTTGCTCTCTGGATTCCCTTTCTCACCAAGTTCCTAAATTACTTATTCACCACAATGTTGGAGGGAGGCAGTTATTATCCCCATCCATAAAAAGGGAGATAAGGACCAATCATCTAATTACACACCTATCTCACTGATTGACTCCCTGGAAAAATCAATTTGAGGATCATTTTACATCGTATGGAGCACTGGGTAGCCCAGTCAGACATCCTCTCCCATGTCCAGGCATGTTTCAGGCCAGGGGTCATTACACTAGATGAAATGATGAAGTTGGACCTAATGATATGATATGATAGGTTATTTATAACGCGATTAATACCCAGAGGTTTTTACGCGCAGACCCGGGGATCAAACCTGTGTTGCTCCGTCTCGTCGTGTTTCCAAGGCGAGCACGTTGCCGCTGATCTATCCTCCCAAGATGCAGAAATATGTGCAGTTGAACTACCAATATATATATTTACCATTTGTAGATCTTCAAACCACCTTTGATACTGTCCCGAAAAATCTCCTCTGGGAAACTTTGGAGGATTTGGATAGTCACGTGAGTGTTAGTAATACAATGAAGTCTCTATACCATAAGCATAGCACTCACATTCGTTAGGGGACACATGGAGAAACAAATGACCCAGTGACTATTAACATTGAGTGAGGGAAGGTTGTGTGTTGGCCCTATTGCTATTCCTATTGCATATCAATGGTATGGCTCCAGCATTGCATGCTGTGGCGAAAGGATGCTCACAGCTTGGGCAGCCATAAATTGAGTCTCCGTTTATTTGCAGATAATGCCGTTTTGCTGGCCAAAACACCAGCCGGGATGCTGAATCAACTTAATGCCTTTGACAATTTATGTAACATCAAAGGTTTGCGCATTAACCAACCCAAAACGAACCGAAGACCATGATATGTGCCCCGGTTGGGCATGCTTCCCTGGCAGTTGTAAAATGTTGTCTTAACAACCATTTATTTGAAATCCGATCAGACCTCCTTAGGATTGATCGTGATTCCTGACCCGATTCTTAAGTATCCTGATAATTTGTTTTGGAGCATTGTATCATCAAATACAATTATTGACCAGGTAACAACAATATTTTGATATGCCTGGGAAATTGTCTATCTGCTTCAGGCCGTTATTCCGCAGTGATAGGCAATCTTTGGAATTTAGCCGTCCGGCACCACAGGAGGGGTCGCCGGCTTGTACTATGTACTGTAAGCATGGCTTTGGAAGTATAGTATTTAATGATATTTGGCACAGACAAACCAGACATGCCTCCGAACTTCAGTGGCCAATCAATGGTAGTTTTGAAATCCCTCGTATTGAGTATTTAGTGTCAATTCTATTAAAGAAAAAGGCTAGACCTGCAGCATTTGATATTTTGCAGAATTGGGAAAAAGAAGCGTTATAGCAATTTAAGAGTAGAGAAAAACATGCGCGCCGTCATAAAACAAACGATGAAAAAACGTTGTTGTATGACCAAGATAAACAGTCTGAGTCAGCTAGGAATATGGATAGGGCTTTCTCACTTGGCATTCAGAAAATCTATCCTTCCAAAGGCCTTCATGTTTCCGATGAATTTATTGATAAATTCTTAAATGAACGAAGGCCTGGTGCCTCTGCGCCACCTCCGTATGTTCCTCTTCCTGCTGCTTTGCCTCTTCCTGCTGTTATTCCTGCTCTTCCTGCTGTTGTTCCTGTTGTTCCTGCTCCTCCTAATGTTCCTCTTCCTCCAGTTGTTGTTCCTCCACTTATTCCTCCACCTCTTCCTATTGCACCAGTAACAGTACCTCCTTTGAATTTGCCTGCTCCCCCTCTTCCAAGTTGTCTTGTACCGCTTGTAGTCGATCAGGGTGCGGGGTCAAGGGTTGTTACTCACAATACTGTACCTCCAGAGAAGAAACGAGATTTGATTGCATGGACTAAGCATTGTATAGAGAGGGATGATTGAGCTAATGTTCTTGCCACACTTTATAATATAGATAATTTTCCTGAGAAAAATGTTTTTATTGAAGGTTTGGGGATTCATTTATGTGTAATGTGGGGCAAATTAAATAATGCAGATCTCTCACAAGGGTTGAGGGATCTGAATACTTTAGCGTTTTCAAGAGACACTGTGGAGAAAGTACATGAGCATGTTGAGAAGATATTTGAGTATAGAAAGGAGTTGGAAAGGTTACAGAATGAGGATGACAATGAGGGTAGTATGTATGTACAGAAACGGTTCCTTCCTTGTCGTAAATCGATATCTGAGAAAGTACGAATTTGTACGAAAGACGCGGTTAGATGGATTTCAGACATTTCCATAATTCCAGTTGAGGTATATGACACATATAGTCAGTATACGCCAGAAATGCAGAGGAAAGTGATACCGGTAATGATAGAGTTCCTGCAGCATGAATGTGTAAAGAGAAAGATTAGTTGCCCCACAGAGTTATTGAGTATTTGTAAGAGAGCTTTTTCAATGGACACTTCTTTGACTGCTTTAGCGCTCGACTTGGCTCTGTTGCTTAGTAAGCGTTCAGAGTTACCTACTTCTCAGTTGCCTATGAGAGAGGTTCCTCCGACATTTGTCCCAAAGGTTGAGATTGCGGCCGATCCTGCAACAAATGCAGTTGCAGTGAACATTCCTGCACATTATATATTGCAGTTTGTTCACGTCCCGTTCTCAAGACAGGAAGTGAACACCATTAGACAATCTATTCCTGACATTAGGAAAAATCCGACAGGATTCTATAAAGAAATAGAGTCTGTCTTATAGTCCTCAGTATTCACCTTGGGTGATATCGATCTGTTATTTCCTGTAGATTTATGGAAACAGGTTAGGACTATAGATGACGTACCAGGGTTGGGAGATACATGGGCTAACATAATTAGACTCGATGGAGAAAGGCCAGCTGGTGAGAGACCGCCTCAGGTGATACTAACCTTGCCTGAGAGAATCACTGAAAAATTGAAAACTATAATTCCCGAAAAGAGAATTATTTTTGACAAGCTTACGGCCTGTGTCCAAGGGAAGTCTGAGGGTGCTACCGAGTTCTTTAATCGGTTCGAACAGGTATTCTCGGATTTCAGTGGACAAGACATAGGCACAGAGTCTGGGAAAAGATTATTTGTGGACAAATTTGTGCATGGATTGCTGCCTGACATCCAGTCAAGAATGATGTCTTCCGAGAGCACTTGGCAGGCGATTTCCCAACCAGAAGTATTGCACCTGGCTCAGTACTACGAGAATCGTGTCAATGATGAAAAGGAAAGAGTAGAGAAGAGAAAAGGTGATTTAAAGACTAAAGTATTATTACAGCAAATTGTTAGAGGCCCCAGAGGGGGTAGTTCGCAGATTAGAGGTTAGTATGTTCCACGAGAGAATGTACCCTTGGGTCCTGTGAACATTAACCAGTGTGCCTATTGTTGGCAAGAGGGTCGTTGGATTGCACAATGCCCCATCCTTCGACAAAGGTTGAATAACACATTCGGAAATATGGGAAGATGATCCAGAGGTCGCCCGGGTGTAGGGGGCCCTGGTAGAGGTCAGTTTACACAAGATCCACAGCAACCTTTTTCACAGGATAATCAGGTACCAAGTGTGGATACTAGAAACATATTTGCATTTGACGATTTCACCACAGCAACTTTCTGTCTCTCAATTCTTAACCAGACCTTTGCCCCCAGAATTCAGTGATGTACCAGAGTGTTTATGGGCAATTGACGATAATGATGTTGGCGTTTTACAGATCGAGCCTGTTAAAATAGTCTTGAAACATGGAATAAAGCTGCCAAGTACTCCACAATATAAGCTTTCAGTTGAGGGCGAGCGAGCTTTGAAATGCATCGTTTCCGATTTTGTGCACCGCGGGATGATTGAGGAAATTGCAGGTAGTTTGTGCAATAGTCCAATTTTGCCAGTGTACAAAAAAGGTGATAATGCAATTGCTTTTCGTTTCATAATTGATCTACGTGCCATCAACAAGGTTGTTGCTCCGCAATTTCCAATTGTGCCTGATGTGACGACAATATTAACTATGATTCCGGCTTCAGCTAATTACTTCAGTGTTGTGGATCTGAAGAATGATTTCTTTAGTATTCCTATACACAAGGACAGTAGATACTTGTTCGGGTTCACCTTAGGGGACGCTCGTTCACCTTTACCCGTGTACCGCAAGGTTACACGGAAAGTCCTAGCATTTATAGTAGGGCTTTGAAAGAGCAGCTTCATACCCTTGAATTGCCCTATACTTGTACATTGCTTCAGTATGTTGATGACTTACTTTTAGCTGCCCACTCTGAGAGCGCTTCTAAGGAGGGCACTGGGTTACTTCTTATTCAGCTGGCTAAAGATGGTCACAAAGCTTCACTTAAAAAGTTTCAATATTTTTGTCAGGAGGTCACCAATTTAGGCTATCTCCTGTCAAAGGAGGGAAGAAGATTGACACCTGAAAGGATAAAACTAATTTCTGGCATGTCTGTCCCAAATACACAGAAGGAAGTTAGAGCCTTGATAGGTATGGCTTCTTACTGTAGGTTGTCGATCCCAAACGTCTCACTAGTGATTAAACTGATGTTGGCTTTGACGAAGAAGGGCATTTCTTCGCCATTGCCGTGGAACACGGAACACCAGCAATCATTTCATCTGCTTAAGACTGCATTGTGCTCTGCACCGGTTTTGGGCACACCAAACTATGAAAAGGCCTTCGTGTTGTTTGTGCATGAATGTGATGGATGTGCTTTGGCTGTATTAACGCAGGAACATGGAGGGAAAAATAGGCCATGCGGTTACTTTTCTTCCGCTCTTTATCCTGTAGCATGAGCTTTGCCAAGATGTTTGCGAGCTGTCGCTGCTGCTGCTGCGTCTTTAGAACAGAGTGAGGGAATGGTCCTAGGCCATGATCTAACCCTGATGGTGCCTCACTCTGTAGATGTTCTACTGAACAGAACCCAAACACAACACCTCACTTCCGCACGGTTGACGAGATATGAATTATCTTGTTTGCTCCTCACATACAAATTTAGAGGTGTGTTCTTAATCCGGCTGAACTCTTACCTTTCCCGCAAGGTACTGCTTGCAGTGACAAAGAGTCACATGACTGTCTGTATACTACCGAACAAGAGACAAATCGTAGAATCTGAAAGACACTCCTTTGAACAATTCACAAGGGGAACTGTTTTGTGGCGGCTCCTGCTTTAAACTTCCGGATGGTACATCCACAGCTGCTTATGCAATCACTACATTGAGCACGGTCATGGAAACCAAGAGAATCACACATAACTCGGCACAGGCCGCAGAGATTATAGCAGTGACTCGAGCTTTTGAACTTTCCGAAGGGCTTACAGTAAACATATATTCCGATAGTCAGTATGCCTTTGGGGTGGTTCACAACTTTGGGAGACTTTGGTCAGAGAGAGGGTTCTTAACTTCACATGGTACCAAGATCCAGCATGGCTCCCTAATAGTACAACTGCTCTCAGCACTTGCGCTCCCTACTGAGTTAGCTGTCGTGAAATGTGCATCACATCGAAAGGTTATAGATGATATAGGAAAAGGGAATGCTTTCGCTGATCAGATAGCTAAAAAGACTGCCACCAATCTCTCTACAGAGATGTATGTTTCAAGGGAGACTATAAATGCCTATGTAATGGATGAGGGTGTTGGGTCCGTAAGGGATATCCAAGCCGATGCCACATTAGAAGGATCCAAGAGATGGGCTGAGGGCTTGGGGAAACTCGATGATGATGGGTGTTGGGTGGACATAGCTGAAGGGAAATGGCTACTTCCTGACGCTTACGTGATGATGATGGTCGTTATGGCCCATGGCCCTACACATATATGTGCCCATAAGGTTACGAAATGCTAGAAAATGTTTGGGCGAATGACAAAATTTCGAAAATTGCTCAGCGCTATGTTCAGGGTTGCATGATTTGCCTACAGCACAATGTGGGAAAGGGGACATCAACTCCAAGGGGAAGTTTTGGGCCCCCTTCTGTCGCCTTCGAAGTCATCCACTTTGATTTTATTGAAATGGAATGGTGTAACAATATGAAATATGTGTTAGTTGTCATCTGTGCTTTCAGCAAATGGGTCGAGGCTTTCCTTGTTAAGGACGCTACAGCCTTGACTACTGCAAAAACCATGTTAAAAGAATATTTTCCCAGGTTCGGGCTACCAAGAGTCATCTGGTCGGACAATGGTCCACATTTTGTCGCTGCTGTAATTCTGCAGATATGTGCGATATTACAAATTGACAAACGGTTCCATTCGGCCAGACATGCCCAATGTGCCGGACTAGTAGAAAGACACAATGGTATCATCAAGAACAAGCTCGCTAAGACGTGTGCCGGCACCAAACTAAAATGGCTGGACACCTTACCGATCGTGCTGCGAGCCATGCGTACAACCACTCAAACTAAGAATGGGCTCTCTCCATTTGAGGTGGTAATGGGGAGACTTGCTAATATCTGGAACCTTCCTAAATGTCGATCTCTAAAAAATATCGAAAATGTACTTCTTTCAGATTACTGTAACCAGTTGACTAAAAACCTGTATTTGATTTATCACCATGTGAGAGAGGCTTTACCTGTGCGATACGAGGGCCCAGGCCACAGCATTTGGCCCAGAGATTGGGTGCTCACCAAGGCATTTGAGCCTTCTTCTTGCGTTGGCGGGGCCCATTCCAGGTCCTGCTGGTCACACAGACGGCCGTGCGTGTTGCTGGCAGGAAACATTGGATCCACGTGATGCATCTCAAGAAACTTCCTCACCCAGTGCCACACTATACAGAAGAAACAGAACCCCTCGCTAACGCTGCAACCAACAATCCCGAAGCAGTAAATAGCATTGAGAGTGCATCAGAGAATCTCTCTGAGCCCGTGAGGCTTCGGGAACCTACCATTTCGTCTGCACACTCTCCAAAAGTTTTGCTTCCGGAAACTGTCGTTTCGGATCTTGAACCTTCACTTGCTCTTGATACGCTGTCTCCAACGGGAAGTGAGGACACATTGTTCTCGGATCAATCAGTACCGGGAACAGCAAGGTACAATTTACGTCCTAGGAAATAGATTTACGGCACGGTTCGGCTGCGCATTCGAAGAGGAAAGGAAATTCATCAAGGGCTTGATTTTTGCATAAGTAATTGTTTGAGAAAAAGGGGATTCTGTTGGCTAGGGTTGTGGAAGGACTAAGAAGTCACGCGGCCGGGATGTCGCCAGCTAATAACACTTGGGTTTCTCGTTTGAAGACTTCAATGCCTGCAACCGCTACCACGCGTACTGAACTGATAAATGATCGTATGACTGGCCGGGAAAATGGACAAATCTCTTGGGCCACAAAAACATATTGCTGTCTTTTTTTTAATGTCAATTGGTTTTATAATAGCAACTGTGCTAAGCCTCTGGTACCTAGAAGAAGTGCATCCATTTGAAACCTTGTTACCAACTGAAAATGTACCCACTGTCCCTACTCCTTTTGTGTATTTGCATACTCTGTCTCCTATAGGACTCCCAGCATAGACAAAGATATCATAACAATACATTGTTACTTATCATGAATGCCACACATGCCATTTTTAATAGGTCCAACTGTTGGATCTGCTCGCATTTACCGCAACATGGGCATAAGGGGCTAGGTTGGTATATTCATCCTTTACCTTTAACAACTGCTTGTTATGCTTCTCTTAGAGCACTGTTCTTTGGCTGATGGAACGATAGCATCTCGGGGAACTTTGATGGTACTAATTTGAATAGTTTTGAGAAACGTGTTCTGACTCCCCTTGGATGCTCACTTTTCGCAAATAGGAGCAAGCTTAATTTTGCTTCTATTAGGCCCTCTGATAGACTGTCTTGTCCCTTTCAATCTTTGATTTCCATCCAGATGGCTCTGATAGGCAATAAGGATACCATGCCTCCTTCGTACACTGTTAACCATAACCCCGATTCAGTTTCTTTCTGCATACAGAGGAATGGTACTCAGTCAATGGGAGATTTTAAAGGTTGTCCAATGTTGCAAATTTGACTGGGGAAGACAGACCTTTGTATGTAGGCGAACCTGTCTACTTTGTTTGCGGTAATGTAGCATTTCCATGGTTGCCCAGGGATTGGCAGGGAACTTGTTATTTAGGGATCCTGTTACCTGGTTGTTCATAGCTAGTACTGTTGAGGTTTCGAAGGCTCGTCCACGGCGGGACGAGAATGGTGACACTCCAGCACAGGTCTTGGGAGATGTAGCAAAATCCTTCGTGCCATTTTGGGGGCAGATAGCGAATTCCGAGGACATCAGAAGACTAGCGACAGTACTGGAGAGAACCATCAACCGGACCATGGACATACTCTATAATATGACATTAGAACAGAAGGCAATAACATTAGTTGCACTTCAGAACCGGATGGCATTAGATGTCATTCTGGCTGAACGTGGTGGAGTGTGTAAATTAGTGGGGTCCGCTTGCTGTGTTTTCGTGCCAGATTCCTCCCCAACTATCTTCAAGGCAATACAGAATCTGCACGTCCTTAGTTCAGAAGTGCATGCTCCCGAGGGAAACTGGGATCTTAACGCTTGGTTCTGGGACTTCTTGCGATCTTGGGGTTGGAAGGTGTTGTCGGTCTTACTGATCATTTTGGGAATTCTGTTGTTTCTTTGCTGTTGTATCCAGTGTTTACCTAGTATATGTTTGATGCCAGGGGGATGTTGCGCATAGGCGATAGGTACACTAGGACATAAGGTACATGCCCCAGATAAAAACTCCAAAGAATATGTGTTAAAGGAAATCTTAGCAACAGATCTAATGGCAATAGATATTTCTGACAGTAATTCAGGGTGTATGGATGTCGAGACGTGGAGTTGTTCGTAAAGTGACCAGAAGTAGTTTTAGCACTTGGCATAGGCCAAAAGGAGGGTTTGTCAAACGGGAAATTATATTGTGCCTCCTATTATAATGAACATATTGTCAGAATGTACCAAAGTATTAACTGAAAAGGATACAATACTCAAAAGGATACAGGAGGTAGGGTCTTCCGGATCCCTGTTCACACGATTTGATAGTTGTGAAGTCAATAGAAGACCTTCCAAATGATACAACCCTCTGGCTGATAAAACAGGCAGAGCGATGGATCACTGGAAAGGGCGTGGGTCAGGTATAGAAAGCCAGCCTAGAACAAATTAAAGTATCATGAATAACTGCTCCAACCTGAGTATGATGAAATAGATAATGACAGGAATGTTCACACTGACCTTTAGTTTAGAGTAGAAGAATCAAGAAGTCTCTTGAGGAAATTGAAGGTAGAACCAAACGACAAGGAAGGGAAAATTAGTAAGGGAGACTTATCCCGAACGGAACGAGGCTCACGCTAAATACGGGTTGAATTCACCACAGGATAGCGTCCAAAAGTTCAGTTCAATGTCACCTTCCAATAATCCTTGAAAAGCTTCCTTCCCACGTAAAGTCATGTCTATATATAGGGATCAATCCTTCTGTTTATCTCACAGATGCAGGAGTTGGAAATAGCGCTTTTTTTTAAGGAAAAACAACGTACACGCGGTTATAAACAGCCGCGAAGAAAATAACGTGCGCGTGTGGTTTTACACGCGGGCAGGATTCATGCAGTCTGGGCTAGCCGCGTTTGAAGACAACGTGCGCGTGTGGATTTTACACGCGGGCAGGATTTACGCAGTCTTGGCCAGCCGCGCTTGAAGACAGAGTGCGCGTGTGGATTTTACACGCGGGCAGAATTCACGCAGTCTGGGCCAGCCGAGTTTGAAGACAACGTGCGCGTGTGGATTTTACACGCGGGCAGGATTCACGCAGTCTGGGCCAGCCGCGTTTGAAGACAACGTGCGCATGTGGATTTTACACGCGGGCAGGATTTACGCAGTCTTGGCCAGCCGCGCTTGAAGACAGAGTGCGCGTGTGGATTTTACACGCGGGCAGGATTTACGCAGTCTTGGCCAGCCACGCTTGAAGACAGAGTGCGCGTGTGGATTTTACACGCGGGCAGAATTCACGCAGTCTGGGCCAGCCGAGTTTGAAGACAACGTGCGCGTGTGGAGTTACACGCGGGCGGTGTTCCCGCAGTCCGGAACAGCCGCGGTTAAAGACAACGTGCGCGTGTGGGATTACACGCGGGCAGGATTCACGCAGTCTGGGCCAGCCACGCTTGAAAACAGAGAACGCGTGTGAATTATCACGCGAAGGAATAGCTCCAGGAATCAGCGTGTGGCGGAACACACGCTATAGAAGGCCCAAACGTAGCTGTAGAAATTTGCCAGGATGCAGATCAGAGGTTCAGCTACACAACGCCAATAGATTCGATCAGAAGCAGCGAGTGAAGTTTCTACGCTGTTTAAATACGTAATACCGTAGTTCACGTGACGAAGCAAAGTCACGTGAAGTTAGCGACGTGAAAAGTGCAAACGTCGTTTTCCCGGTAACGTATCGAATAACCTCCATTTGGAATAGAACGGTCTAGCTGTTCTACGAGCGTAGCGTCCAGCATGCATGACACATATGTATATTGGCCTTCGCCAAGCTGCTTGTAAGCCACTTGCGAAGAAATCAGTGTTGCAAGGTCCTGACCTTAGAATAAATGTAAGCCGCCATTTTAGGTCAATCCGCCATTTTAGGTTCTTTCTGCAAAGTCACCCTGTGAGCTAAAATGGTGGACGGTGTCACTCCGAAAATGTAACATGCCCGTCTTGACCTCTATGTATAAACTAATGTGTAACTTGCCTGTAGGCCACTTGTTAGGGTCATGAACTGAGACCTTGTCCTTCGTTGACCTCTGTGTAAAGGATTACTCGTGTCAATGAAGCTAAATCGGAAGCATATGTTACGAACAATGTATTCAAATACTGAACTGAGACATTTGTTTAAACTACATTGTATAGATGTTTGAGAAGGTCTATATAAGAAATCCTAAAGTACACTGTAGCCATTGAGGCTTGTTGGTGAATACATTAAAAGTAAACCCTAAACGTATAGATGTGTGAACTCGGCACGAACCCTAGATCTGTAACGTATTAACGAAATATTAACCCACAGTGGGGTCGGACATCATGTTTTCAAAGGTATAAAAGGTGCGACTATTCTAATGTACAGTCCCACTCACTGAGCACACCGAACCACGCTGGAGTTCGCTGTGTTGTACTGAGGGTCGATAGCTATCCGTTACTTTTGTCCTTTGAAACTGTTCAGTATAAAATAAGGATCTTTGTATGTTCCTTTGTAACCCGTGTTCGGTGTATTTCCTTTTGGGGTACTCAGCCTCGATATGTTCTCTTTGTTTTCACAGACTGGCTCGAAAATGTCCTTTAAGGCAGACGTTGATAGATGCTCATCGAGGCACTTCTCCAGCTTCTTCACTGGGCTCCTGTGTTCTTTAAGGTGGACATCCCAAAGCTGAGGAGTGTGTTGCAGGCAGTTGGCTTATCATTGGTTGTAGGTTCAGAGACCTTCTGGCACTTCCTACCTAGGAAGTTTGCTGCAGAGCCTAGCAGGGCACGCTTTATGCTGGCTGGGTACTGGTTCTGGAGCAGCTAGAGGGTCCTCTGGATATGGTATCTTCTGCTGTTTCCTGGGAGATGTTATGGAAAGGGGTCTTGCTTCCTTCTTTGGAGGTCTTGGCCTTCCTTCACTAGCAGAAGATATAAGGCAGACTGTACCTCCAGCCAGGGTTCAATGATGAGTTCTTCTGGCTACTCCTTGCAAAGTCTACATATGATCTGCCAAAAGGGGGGCTCAACCCTCTTTTAAAGCCAAATGGTCCACAGTGGTTGGTGTAGGCTAAGACTACCTTAATGAACCAATCCTGGGGTCCCCACAAACAATCTCATGTATGCATGACGTAATAAAGCGCTTTGCAATGGTAAAGGCAAAGGGATGAAAATGTGTGATACTAAGTCCCACCCATCTTCCTGTCTGTTGTGGATCAAATAGTCTCTCTGGTAAATGGATCTCTCGGTGGTTCCAGATTAAAGCGGCCGGGCTCTTTGAAGCGGCAGTGAGACCAAATTCTCATACCTTATAAATTCCCCCCCCCACGTGGAGTGGACTACTGTAAACATGCAGACCCAGACATGACAGTTCACTGTCATTGATAATGAGGGTGGGAGCTGGCTTCAGGTTGACAAAGTTGCATATGAAAGGTTGTTGGGGTTTCCTGTCTCCTTTGTTAACCTCTGCAGCCAGACACCATGTGGGTCTGTTTGAAGTGCACTCTACTCATATGATAATCGCTGCCACCAGCTGCAAGGCCTAACAAAAGAGCAGGGTGGATCCATGGAGCCTTTGTTAGTGAATCAGGCTGCCCATGGCAGGGGGAATATTTGGTTCTCCCCTTTATGGCGATGAAATGGTGTACTCTTGGCTGTCATATCCCAACTAATTATGAAAGGGCGAACTGTGCCTGTAGGCTGAGTCTACCCAGGTCCATGCGTTTGTCATGTTGTGAGCATAGGAAAATGTGTCTGGATTGCCCCACACATTTAAATAAGGTTGGTCTACCATCATTCCATTTAATTAAAAAGTGAAGAAAAATCACAGGTGAGCGCACACCCACAGTGCGGAAGGCCGAATTCCTCATAGAAAGATTATTGACATTTGCTATGAAGGAAAGATGGCAACTAATTATTTGTTTGTTAAGACAAATTGAGGCATGGAACCGTATCTTGATTATCACCCAACATTCAAGTTGAAAAGCATTTTCACCAAGTTTCGCTTCAGAATTTTGACACTTGCTCATTGTTCTGCCAAATGGGACACAACCCCTTCACCTCTATACCCTTTCCGTCCCACTAAGTTTGAAGATATTTTTCACTGTCCCATATATTTCTCTAAACCAATGTGGATCCAGTGTAACATAAGAACTATTTATGCTGCCGTTGATGTTATGAAACCATGTCCTACTCATGCAGTTTTTGTGGCATTTGTAACCTTTTTTAAATTTGCTTTTAAGAAAACAAGGTTTTTCTATAAAGTCAGGTATTTTTGTACTCTATATGCTGTCTCATGGCGCATTGTTTATAACAGCTGACACAACTGGCACCTTCTATTTTTTCGTAAAATGTCTTTTATCCATTCTTATAGACCTTTTGCGTGTGTTTGTTGAATATGTTTTTACATTTGTATTCATTGCACTGTAACTTGATTGTATGGTATGCTCACTTTTATGGTGATTTTTTGCCAAAATAAAGAATATGGCGATGCTGATGATTTACGCAAGACAGTTGAGACCCAGGTGAAGCCAGAAGTTAAGTGTGGATTCTTTCCCTTTGGACAAGATTGACATTTTCAGTTGATTTTGTGCAGTCTAACGTGGTTCATGCATTACTGAACAACGTCCTCTTCAGTCTTACACATGTGACCAGACTGAAACTCCTCTAAAAGAAATGTATTACAACTGGAAAGCAATGTGCAGGTCAATCTAAGCAAGCACGCGGTGAGGTAATAGTGAAATGAAGTGTCCCCCTTTTTTGCATGGGAATTATTCATGGATGTGCAGGATCACAGAGCGATAACTTTTGGCAAAGTGCTTTGGAAGCTGTTTTGCCCCATTTAATATGACGCCGCTTGAATGCTGGGAACATTGACGTCGTTCTGCTCAGTGTATGCCCTTGGGGACATCCACATCATCGTGGCACGTCTTAGTAAGGTGACTAGTAGTGAAACAACATTTCCTCACTTATTCAAGGAGCCATGTGTCCCAGAATGAACAGATGCTTTGATTCTAAGTGGGCAACAGCTATTCATGAAAGAGAATGCATTCCCTGGAGATATATAGATTGTAAGGCCATTAATAGTTCGTGAGTGGGGATAAAACAAAAATAACTATTGCCAGATACTCAGTAGTAGTCACATTTGCTTTGTTCTGCTGAATTAGATGGTTTTTAATGTTTTTCCCATAAAATATGCCAAATATGCTAAGCCAGATTCACAGTGTGATTTGGCCGATCATACATGTGGATTTACATAAAATGAATAGCCACAGTAATCATAAAGGCACGTTGGGCTGCGCATCAGCATATGCGCTCTTTGTATGTTAGCCAATAGGCTTTTTTGGTGTGGTCTGCGTCATTTGGCACCTGAACAGTCAGTTTTTACTTGTGCTGGATCCTCCTTTGAGCCAGTGTGCCACCCATGAACAGAAGATCAATACTGGTCCTGAATAATATGGAGATCAGCCTTAAGCCTGCAAATTCCCTCTTTCCACAACCCTTTATCAGGGGGGAAAACAAATGGTGTTCCGGCCTGGGACATTTATCATTTTGACGCTGGAATGGCATGAAAAAAAGATGTAATGCACAAAAATAACTTAAAGTTAAGATATTAGATTGGTGATTATCCATGACATTCTATTTCCAACCCATCCTTCATCAGTACAAAATAGAAGACATGAGCTCACACCAACACATTTCTGCGAAACAAAGTGTAATTTTGCACTGCAGTGTCAGAAATCCAACATATCGTTGCATTAGCCAGGAATGTAAAGGAAAACGTGTTTCCCATAACTGTGCCATGCCATAGATCCTCGATGTGCGCCAAAAGAACCCTGGACATCAGGGAAGGAAGAGTGAAGGATGACGAGGCCTAACATTGTCCTGGAGAATGGGAATACTAAACTAGGTGTCCTGCCCCTACTCCCTCAGAAGCAGAGATGCGCTTCCCCTTGCAGATACTAACTGATTGAACGCTAATGTGTGTTGCCCAAGTCAAGGACATGCAACCTGCTCTCCTACACCTGCAATGGTCTCCTGCAGTGTTTCTCGTATAGTGTGAGCTGTTTTTTTTAAATCTCTGCCTTATCTCAGCCTAGGTTATTTGTGACACAAAATAACCACCCAGACTTCCACTATACGTTTGCTGTGCTCCTGAGGAAGGGCATGCCTGTTTAGTTCAAGGATGTAACATGTGACAGCCAGCAGCACGGGAAGAAAGCTGAATGTTCTGAATTTGCTGATCGCTGACACTATCATGCAACGTTTATCTGATCCACCTTTCCCATCGTTCTTTACCAAAATAGGCACCACTGTTCCCATTAAATTAGACGGTATTTTTCACATATTGCACTGATGTCCATTTTGAGTGGCTCTACTGTGTCTTATCTGTGCATTTGTTTTGCACCCTAATGAATATGTGTATACACAGATGTAACTCTACTTTAGCGGGCAATACCTTGCGCGTATTACCTTTCACTCTACCCAATTTCCCTCAACAGCTAAAACCATCTGAGGGGAACATTGTGTGATGGTAAGAAAAGAAGCGTTAGTTCTTCTGCTGCCTGCCCAAACGATTTTGGGCTTAAATGTGAAAATCTTTACTACCAGGATAAAATATATACAAGAAAAAGGCTTGACGATATGCTAATCCAGATTTAAAAACATTAAAAAAGTACGAGATTCTGTACCTTTTTCGCACCTTCAAATGTTGCTGCACTTTAAAATATGAAATAATAAATGAATGTTTACACGGAAATTGTTGAAACGCTTATTAATAGTAGACTATGGTAGTTCTCTGACTTTGTTTGCTGCCCGTATTACTATCGGCGGTTTGTTTATGATATGTTTTTGCTGTGCTGAGATTTGCATAGTAGATATGTATATAATGAATGCATTCAATATTATCGTTCGACTAAAGTAAAAAACAAACAAAAAATAAAATCATAAAAAATCAACCCTAGGGGCGGAGGCTGTTGCATAGCCCCGAGAAATATACATCTATTTATTTTCGTAGATCAAATTGGTGTTTTATGCTGAATTATGCATTTTTACACTAAGCAGGTGTGATAACAGCTTGAGATGTTTCTAAGTAACTGTGATTGCCAAAGGCAGTGATAGTCAAGGTTCTTCTCTGAGACAAACTGGCATAGCCATTCTATGTGAGTTAGGGTCACTGCGACATAGACTCGCCCTTTCTTTCATAACCATGCGCCTGGAGACTGCCAAAATGGCAGAAGTACACTATAAAAAACAATTGCACAAACAAAATGTCTACTCTCCTTACAATTATATATTTTTTTCATGTTCCGTTAACCATGCAAAATACACATTTCTAAACCTCCACACAACGTTTCTTGAAATGAAAGTCTGCCAAGAGAAAATGCAAAGGAGACAAATAATGTTAGGAAGGGAAGTATTGTACAGTACATAAGGAATTATGCTACAGCAAAAATGGTGAGGAATGGCTGGTTGACCAAGATGTGGGGTTAAACATGAAGTTTGATTAAATCCAATTTGCGTTCAAAGTTAGAAAGAAACGCGAAATGACTATTCTTGTGATATTTAGTACATAACAAAGGGAAAATTAGAACTTACAATGTCTCTCTTGCAAGGAGTGCACATACATGTACACCCGGAGATGGGCGCTCAGCCAATCAGGTGGTTGGGAATGCATTTGGAATCTGCCACTGACCAATTGTATTCTCCCAGTCACACGCTTCTCTTCCCCAGGGTGTCACCATATTGTTTCCCTTGATATTTGCCCTGCCACACAACATCTCACACCTACTACCTCTAAACCAAAGTTAACTGTTGGCCTTTGGACTTCTTGTTTACTGTTGCCGTGCTCTCTCCACGCTTGTTCTGCCACCAAAATAAAAATAGAAAAGGGCTTTAATCTTTTTTCTATGCCCTTTGGTGGCAGACATCTTTGTCTTTTTTTAAAGAGAGATTGAGCATGCACAATATGCACAGAGCCCCGCTCCCGTCCAAGGGAAAGACTTTAAATCTGTTCACACAGTAGAGCGAGCACCAGGATGCGAATAGTGCTGAGCCCCATGTTTGAAGGTGTATACATCCGATAAAAAGCCAGAGCATTTGCTGAAGCACTCGCTCTACCTGAGCCTACCTTAAGCTCGGATTGGTGGGTCGTCACCACCCCTATACACTGGCAAGCATGGTGATGAACGCTATATTCAGCCATGAAATCCAGAAAATGACAACAGTAATGCAGAGGCTACTGACTCCTTGAGCGTAAAGTCCTGCAGAGGATGACGTGTGGTGGTAATAGCTTTAGAGCATGGTTACCCCAGCTGGGCTGCTCCAGGGGGATTTAGATTATTAGTCAGATGGAGTTGGAGAGGGGAGTGGACTTAACAGGTCTGCCTGATCATCGAGCTCCTCGTTCTAATTCCACATGGTGTTCAGCAAGCATGCACCTTCATGTTGTCGGAAATCTAGGAGTTCCAATGGAATCTTCCTAACTTGCATTTCTGGAAAGAGCAGGCAGATTCCAATGGAATCCATTTTCATATGCCTCCCAAAGTCATTAATTGTGGGAGGCATTGACACATTTCCAATTGTTTACTGGAAAAGGAAATTGTAAAACATATTTTGCCTGTCTTTTACTCCTTTCCACTGCGTGGTGGTAAGGATTACATTCACAAGGAGGGGACCTTTTTCACAAAAGTGCCAATATAGCCGGTACTCTTTGTGTAATTTACAATTTGGGGAAAATGATTATCTTTGAGGCAAAGAGAAGAAAATGCCCGGGTAGGATTTACACCTTTAATGATTTACATGCTGAATCAGCATGAATGTGCGATGCCAAGCAACACTTTCTGATGACATCTACTTTCCGTACAATCCTGATCAATGGACAAAAGAAAGATAGAAGGTTATCGTTGAAGAAAATTATAGAACTGTTATGTGATTTCTTTTTTTTCTTCTATTTCGTTAGTGCTCTTAAGCCCACGAGGAGCACGATAATGCTGACGGTCTCGCTGCTCCATGACTTTGAAAGGCAAACAGAAAAAAAAAGGGGAACTAATAAGATAAAAGGAAGATCGTCTTTCATAGCTGGCTTACAAACATAGCAAGATCATAGTGGAACCAAATCACTTGCTAAGAATTTCCTAAGAAGTAGACGATGTTCGGTTTTACTTAAGGTGTCTGGGATACTATTCCAAAGCATATATGCTTGCAATGAAAATGAACTGTAGCCAAAATGTTCATATCTAAAGTTAGGAATCATTACATCATTTTCATGGTTTTGCGGTCGATTTGGTTAATATATTCAAAATTCCTCATTAAGAAAGACAGAACCTTTTAAGAATAGAGGGCTTTAGGCATCCCACAAGCAGTTCAGAAATGGATTTGTGACTGTCCTGGGATCCAGAGAGCTATCTTAATGCTTGTGATATGGGGGGTCTCCTTGACCATTTTAACATGGCTTCAACCTCAACCAAATCTGATCTCAATTGAGGTTCCCTTTTGAACTAAAAATGTAATTGCCATGATTGTTCATTAACCAGTACGAAGAAATTAGCAACATCAGGCAAACAAGCATTTCTTCAGTGAGGACAAGCCCTCCCAATTAGTCTCCTCAGAGGTTTGGCATAATAGGTAAAACATGCATTGTTTTAGAATGCCTGATGTTTTAAAACTCTGCCAAACTATGAGCTTCATTACCAAAGCTCATTTGTTGGATGCTTTTGTATGTAAGCAATTACACATATATAATTACAACATGCACTTATTACCACATGCAGCAAATACTGATCCTATCGGGCTCCAAAATGGGGAATAAGGGAAGGGTCTGCATGACCTAGAGTAATTCAGGATTTACTGGAATTTTACGACATGCAATAAGATTAAGACATTGGGCCTTATTACAACCCTGGCGGTAGCCGCCGCTGGAGTTGCATTTTTTCTGGCGCCCCGAAACGGCAATTACCGGGTCATTATGGACTTGCCGGACCCGGTATTTTCCCATTCCTGGGCGCTGGAAAAAATTCTTCCCCATTCCCATTTGAGCCAGATAGGGCTCAAATGGGAATGGGGAAGTCAGATGCACCGGCACCGTTATCAAGGGTGCCAGTGCATCTGACATGCTGTGCTCGCGGGTGCCGCTCGGCCCGCCAGTTCAGACCTGGCAGAATGAGAGGTACCCGCGAGCACAACTCAGAGTTTGCAAGCTTACCGGTACCGTTGTATCTGGACTGGCAAACTCGTAATGACGCCCGCATTTCGTAATGAGGCTACGCATTTTCTCTTCCACATTATCATTAATGTCTAATGATATTTGTGTTCAAGGGCTCTAACCTAAAATTCCTTTTCAAAATTAGCCCCCGCCCCCACGATGTATAATAATTGAGGCACTATTGTATGTTTTAGATAGTGAATGGTAGTTAATGAAGGGAGAGGAAGGAAAGCTCAGGGGAAACGCTTTTGTTTTGGAAGCAAGACAACGCAGTGCAACACAAGTTTGAATCCGGATCCCGAGCTTAGAAACCACTCGCTGGTATTTAGCGCATTATAAATCTCAAAATTCTTCTCGATCGAATGTGCTCACCGGATGCCCAGTGGAAGACTGATACCTGGAGCACCTCCACGCACAATAATAGGGAAACTGTTAAATTATAGGGACAGAGATGCGCTGCTCCAAACAGCACGAGCCAAGGGCACACTGACCTATAATGGGTCTAAAGTTGCGTTCTTCCCAGATTACACAAGAGAAGTGCAAAAAGCCAGACAGTCGTTTGACCAACTTAAAAGACAGCTTCAGACCCTAAATGTGAAATACAGCCTGATATTTCCGGCCCAACTTAAGATATATCACGCAGGAACCACAATGCATTTCACTGATCCTAAAGAAGCGTGGAACTGGGCTGAGAAACACATTGAAGGTGACTGGAGACCAGTGAGAAATAATAGAAACAGGAACACTCGAGAGCTGCCAGAGAGAGAACCACCGGCCCAGCAACCACTGGCACAGGAGCAAATACAGCAGGAAGGAATGGACTGAAACAGAAACACCTGTGATGTAAACCACCCTCCCACAACCCAGACAAAGGGCAACCATACTACTACAAAATGTGAGGCAACACACATATTTGCAGAGCACGGATGTGTCCAGAATGCAATGGCAAACGTAGATGCACCGCCCCCCTTCCTTTCTCTTTTAAGTTTTTTCCTTTTTATCCCTTCCTTCTTCTTGGGAAACACCCCACCACAAGCGGACTGGAAGTGCCTCAGAAACCTACTGTGTGAGGAAAGAGTGAACCGTTTGCAGTGGTGCCGGAGAAGGTTCTCCTGTCTTGTTCAGCGGATACTTACCGCAATATTTAGGTCCTGGGTGGATGATACTAATGTTAAGATTTTAGTCAGAGATGCGCTGTTAGTCATCCTCCAACTACTGTTCAGGCGGCAGATGCTTCAGGTTGGGGCGAAGTATAGGGTGGGGGGAGGTTTAAGAAAGAAATGTTTATGATATTTTCAATTTTCAAGTATATATCACAAGTTTGAAAGAACGGAGGAGAGATGCACTGAGGCGCTCTTGGACTCAGATAAAACACTTTACACACAACACAACCATAAACTGGCACAGAACAAGGACTTGGGCCACTAGCACAGGCCTTACACTCTATAGCCGATACATCTAAAACCACCAAATGCATACCAGTAACACAGCAACCTGGGTCCTGGAACGTGAACGGGCTGGGGAGCCGTATAAATAGAAGACTAGTGCTACAATTTCTGAACTGACACAACCCGGATGTGGTCTTCTTAACGGAAACTCACCTGGCAGGCATGAACAACACCCTCTTTGGACGCACTAAATACCACACGGCAATACAGGCGGGCTTCACAATGAGCTCAAGAGGTGTGCTAACACTCATAAACAAGAGACTCCCATTCACCATATCGAAGGTGATACAAGACACTAGTGGTAGGTTTGCATATGTCAGAAACACACTATGGAACAAAACGGTCTCCTTGTTGGCAATCTACTCTCCACCCACATTATTAACCACGCTGATTCAAGCCATATCGCCACTGTTGATCGAGGATGCATCTGAGATCCTGATCTTGGGAGGGGACTTTAATGAGGTTCTGGACGTACCTCAGGACCGCACACACGTACGTGGTTGGGACCCCAACACACGTACTAAACTGGCAACATTCACTGAAGCACTTGGACTTCGCGATGTGTGGTGCGATCTACATCCAAATGATAGAGAATACTCATTTCACTCTGGGGCACATGCCTCACTGTCACAGCTGGTCTATTTCTTCCTACCGACACCCATGATACACATGGCTACAGCGCAACTTTCCTACCAAGGGGCATTTCAGATCACTCCCGCTGTTCATACTTCTTGAAACCTCTAAACCATCACCTCCTCCACAGTGGCGATTGAGCGGCTACTAGCTAGGCTTCACGGAGCTAACTAAGCGCATGCAAAACACAAGTAAAACATACTTGGAGCTGAACGGTGGAGTGTCCCATAACACTCTGGAAGGCTTATAAACCAGTGCTTCGCGGAGAGATAATCTCCTGGACCACGGTGCATAAAAAAGCACACCTAAAAGCAATAACAGAAGCAGAGGAGGAAGTTAGGCAAGTTGAAACAGCCCACCTTACCCAAGACCAGACAGACACGCATAGAGCCCTAACAGTAGCCCAAAAGAAATTGCAAAATGTGGCATTAGATAATGCCAGACAGGCCCAGAGTACAATGAAAGCTAGGATCTATGAGTGGGGGATAAAGCGGGGAAAATGTTAGCATGGCTGTAACAACAGGATGAACGCCATAGCCAAGTGAGAATGATCAGGCCAGACAATGCCAACCCGTTCTTAACAGATGCAGAGATAGCGGAAGGGTTCACGCAATACTATGCAGAATTATATCATACCCCTGACGTCGACCCCTCGACCTACATACTGGACGAGATTACCCTTCCCCCCCTGACCCCTGCACAAAACACCATTTTAGAGGTGGAAATCATAGAGGACGAAGTGCTATCGGCAATGGCACAGCTCCAATCTGGAAAAGCACCAGGCCCTAACGGTTTCCCAGTGGAGACCTGGAAAAGAATAGGCGGTAACGAGATTGTCCCACACCTTCTGAATATGTACCGCAAACCTAGAGAACTGGGCAGCCTACCAATGGACCTTAGAAAGGCCACGATAATAGTAATACCCAAAGCCGACAAGCCACCGCGTAAGTGCAGCTCATACAGACCAATATCTCTGATCAATAGTGAGACAAAAATCCTAGGCAAAATTTTGGCAACGAGGCTACAAAGAGTTATAACTTCCCTGATCCACCCAGATTAATGTGGCTTAATGCCTGGCAGATCCACAAGGATGAATATACGCAGACTCCATTTAGCAATAGAGCGAGCCCAGACTATAGAGGCCCTACTAGCATTATTGGCGATAGATTTCGAGAAAGCGTTCAATTCTGTCTATTGGGATGTGCTCTGGGAGATCATGCGACGGATGGGGTTCGGTGAGCAATTTACGCGTTGGGTCAGACTACTCTATGCTTCGCCAATATGAAGTCAAGGTGAACGGCTGGGTGTCTAGGTCCTTTGCGCTGGGAAAGGGGACGAGACAGGGCTGCCCCCTGTCGGCGCTCCTTTTCACACTTGCGATGGAACCACTTGCTATACTACTGAGGGTATCGCAAGCCAGGAAGGGATTTCCAAGTTTGTCGGGTTGGGAAGACAGAGTCTCCTTATATGCGGATGACCTACTGGTGTACCTGAAAAATCCAGCTTCAGCGTGTTCAGCGGTTACGCAAATATTAGAACAATATGGGGCCTTTAGTGGATTAAGGGTTAATTGGAAGAAATCAACATTGTTCCCGATCAACGATGCAGGAGGGAGGCTCCCTGAGTCCTGCCCATACAAGATCGAGAGGGATCATTTCTGATACCTGGGTATCCAAATTAGCTGTGACCTTAACAAATACACAGCTGACAACCTGCTTTCCATCATGGAAAGATTTGCAAGAGACGTACGACATTGGATGTCTCTCCCCTTGACCCTATTGGGACGTGCAGCCCTTTTTAAAATGTTGGCACTCCCCTGCTTTCTATACGTTTTGCAAAATGCCCCAATACACATACTAACAAAGATATTCCAGATAATAGACTGCACGATCAGGAAACTCCTATGGAGTGGTGGGCACCCAAGTATAGCACTGCAGACACTCCAGAGATCTATATGGGAGGGTGGGATTGGTCTTGCATGACTACAACATATTACTGGGCTAGCCAACTGTCAGTGGTCAATGATGCACTACATGATGATGTAACGCTACCACACGTGAGAGCAGCCCCACCGTTAAAATTATATTTAAAACCACGCACGCTACTTTACAGGGATATGACGACACAAACATCCAAATTCTGGGCTTAGATACATGCCTTCCTTGGATGGGAAAAGATGGACACACTGCTACAACCACTATGGGAGAACAGCAACCTCCCTGAGGTAAATAAACTACCCCGATGGCCATCCTGGATGGAGTGCAATGTGCAAAAAGTGGGGGATGTAATAGCAAAAGGGGCCCCCAAGCCCTTCAAGGACCTAATGCTGACATTCGGCCTTCCAGCAACCGAAAGATATCATTACACACAACTGTGTCACGCATTACAACAAAACCTATCTGCCCTAGTCAACATGTCAGAAAATAACCCAGTGGAAAGAAATATAGTCATTGAACGAATTCCTATGAAAGTCACAACGGTTATGTATGCTGCCATCACCTCCTTTGCCACATCCGAATTAACGAGTCTGAAAACCAAATGGGAAAGGGATGTAGGAGATATTATGCCAGAAGAATAGATCAAGGACCTGATGTGCACACGTGAAGTGGCCATCTCGGCCAGACTATGCCTGATACAATTAAAGATACTACATATGGTGTACTACCCGAGAGTGGCACTGTATCGCTGGGGCAAGATAGCAGAACCCAACTGCCTGCGTTGTCGAAATGCGGAAGGTACTTTCTTCCACATACTATGGGACTGCACACGCATACAAAAGTATTGGCAACAATGCTGTGATATACTGTCAAAGGTCCTAGAGCAAACAATCCCCAGGTATCCCAATATGTTGTTGTTGGGAATGGAGGGGGAGTAGGACTTGTCCCGATATGAAAAATTGTGCTTGTCAACCGCTACTGCAGTAATCAAAAGGAATATTGCAAAACTATGGGGTGATGCAGAAGTTCTGACGGTTGACCAATGGATCGCAGATGTACAATTATGTGCCATCATTGAGCAGAGAGTGTATAGAGCAACGGGATGCCCGGAAAAAGCTGGCAAAATCTGGCAACGGTGGGAACATGCAACGTAAGCCTCTGCCCATAATATGGAGCTAGATGTCATACAAGTGCGCAAATTAGAGCTGTTGTGATGCATTGAACAGAAGTATCTGTCTCAAACCCAAGGTCTCCCTCCTCTTGTGTTTTTTTTTTCTGTTGACCCCAACAGGGTCAGTTGTTGCAAATTTCAATATAAAAACCAATAAAATATATAATTAAAATAAATTAACAATAAAATAAAAGAAAATCTCGTTGGACATTATGCTCTTCATTTATAATTTGTGTATGTTGTTTCTCGAATAAGCAACTCATTCTTATCTGTCTAATGTTTGTGCTTGGTAGTTCTTCTGAAAGGAGATTAAAGGAGAGATGAGAGCCCACTTGGCTGAATGGATGGATCGAGGTGCATCAGAAGCTCAGATCCGATGTGCATAAGCCTTTACTTGGTCTTCAAATCCTATGAGATCAGTCAGCACCTCACACAATGCTTCCCGAGGAAGATATATTATTGATTTCAATACCTAAGGTTTTGAATGTCCCCGCCTCACCATGTCATTTAGTATTCAGAAAACAGAAATAGAAAATGTGGTGCCGTTCTGCAAATAGGTCATCTTAAGATGGTTTAAATAGTGGTAAAACAATGCAGAGCACTTCTTTTGGTGGCATTCTTGTGTTCAGTGCTCGCCACACATATGCAAAATGGAAAGAAAAGTGCAGCCGTTTTTCCCCATTATTTCCATGCATGTTTTTTTTTTTGTTTGAAGGGGATTTCTGCAATGGGCCTTAAATGTACCCCACACACAGTCATGGGCGTTTTCTTCCACCCACTGAGTAAGAATGGTAATAGTGTGCAGCAGCCAATACTACATAATACATTGTAACCGCTCATCATAATCGGTGTAAGACCAAAGAAGAAGCATGATTTTGAGCTATGAACAGTGTAAAACAGATGGGTTTACAGAGGCTCTCGTAAACTTAAGTAGATCTGGACCTTGGAGAAGGGTATGGAGAGAGATTTCCATAGTGAGGAGCCTTTCCTATGCAGGGATCTTCCACCAAACCATGGAACCATGGATTCCTATTTGTGCACATTTCCAGTGGATTTTCGGAGGCCTGTCTTAGGCATCTGCTTGCCTAGTTTGGTGAGATGATCAGGTGCTTAGCCATGTAAGGCTTTGAGGACGGGGCACAGTACTTAGAAGACTGAGGAGATTACTTTCTCTTTTTTCATTCCCCTAACAACTTACCATAATCAATACCTATATCTTTTCTAAATTAGAGTATGGAAATCCCAACTAGACGGGCCTCCCCAAACCAGTGGAGCCAACGTATGCATTTCCCGGGGGTGCAACTGCCCAGATTTTAGGGCAGTGTCACTGAACGATTATGAACATTGTTATAAACTGTTTTTTCCCCGGCGTGCACCTGGGCCCTGGAGCCCCCTCAGACCCGGGTTCTCCGATGTAACCAAGTTATAAATAAACCTCTATGCATCAAAATGAAGCACCCAGATTGCTTTTATAGGGTCAATAATATGGATACATGTAGAAGGATGTGATATTAAGGATGAATTTAGAAGGGTATGGAGATGGGAAACACAGGGTTTAGGTATGGGATTCGGGGTAGAGTGGGAAACGTAGACTCAGGGCCTCATTACGGCCATGGCGCTCCCGTAATAAAGGGTGCCAGTATGGGACTGGCACCCTTCATTACGTTATGCCCTTTTACGAGGTTCCCTTGCGGGACCCGGTAAGGACGCCTGGTTGAACCAGGCGTCCTTAGCGGGTCCGGCGAGGGGACCAGGCAGCTGATAACGGGCCCATTATTAACAGGCCCGTTATTAGCTCCCACCCCATTCCCATTGAGCCATATGGGGGCTCAAATGGGAATGGGAATGGGGATGGGTTTTTCCAATGAGGACTTACCGGGTCCTCCATGGTTGGAATAGCCTGGTAAAACCTCATTGGAGGAACCCAGTACTGGAACCCGGTATGGAGGCAGCCATGCCCTTATTAAGGGCATGGCTGCCTCCATACTCGTAATGAGGCCCGCAGTCTCAATTCTGGATCCGCCGATGTGCTCTCGTTCAGGCTATATCGCTGTGGATTTGACGCAGTCTGACATTCCTAGCTGCTCGGTTGAGGGACTGGGCCTGCATCCACAATTTTAACCCTAGACGTCTTCTGCTATGAGAGAATAGGCAATCTGTTCCCCATTTTTAATCCCACCAGAGGACTGATTTGCCATTCCACCACATATTTGTTTTGTCATTTAATATGCCAGTGTTTACCGGTCTTCAGAGAGAAACACTAAATTCATGTTTTTCTTTTTTGCTCCATGATTCCACACTTCTGATTATAGCCAATTACTTTGATTTTGAATATATCTTAGTTGGATATAAATTAGGGAAAATATCCACCAAACAAAGAAGCAGTTACTGTATATATTTTTTTTTTTGGGGTGGGAGGCGACCACTGAATAAATAAGTTGGTTCCCAGCAGTTATGCTAAAATGATGAATAGGTGGAGCCTAAAAGGTCGAG
Source organism: Ambystoma mexicanum (assembly GCF_040938575.1). Lineage (NCBI taxonomy): Eukaryota > Metazoa > Chordata > Amphibia > Caudata > Ambystomatidae > Ambystoma > Ambystoma mexicanum. The sequence goes on from NC_090928.1 coordinate 286,667,837, forward strand.
AGGGGCATGCATGGTTGGTCATGGTAGGTATGGGAAAGGGGACAGGCAGTGATTTAAGTGGGCCAGAGCCAGCCGGGGCTTAGCCCCAACAGTCTCCAAAAAGTGGGGCTGCGCCAGGGCCCTGCCGGGGCCCCCCGGTCCCACCACAACATTGGCAGAACATGTTATCCAGCCGCGGCCACAACAACGATGGGAGATGTGCCCGCCATTAAGTCAGGCAAGCTGACAGAAGTGCCAGCCATGCCATGCGTTGCTGTGGTTGGCTGGCACTTATGTCAGTCACTGTAAATTTCTCTGGTGACCCCTCATGCGAGGGATCCCCAGAGGAAGTTACTGTCCTTTTGTTTCCCGTCTCCTCCCCTGTTCTCCGAGGCATCTTTGACCTTCAGCGAACTTGGGTACTCCTTGCTAATTTCTGTGTTCATAAAATATGGCTTGAAAGGTACACAATTCAAGTCATCATTTATAAAGCTTGGCCGACGTCAAAGCTTTATAAAAGATGGCTTGAATTGTGTACTTTTCAAGCCATCTTTTATAAACATAGATATGTTTAAAAAAGATTACTTGAAAAGTATGCAAAACATAAGTTATGCACACAAATGGTATGTATTTGTGTTCGTGCCTTACTATGGTTTGTGTACTTTTGAAGCCTTCTTGAAGTACACAAACCATAGTAAGTCACGCAAACAAATATTTAAATGTAAGCATTCATATATTTATGTGCGTACGTTACTATTGTTTGTGTACTTTTTAGACCACGCCCATCCCGCACGCCACGCCGCCAAATGAGCCCCGTCCCCTCGATTTCTTACCCTATTTAAAGCCCTGGGGAGGGGTGAAATATGACAATTATCAGGTGAAGATCTGGTGAAAGGCTGGTGAAGTACCGTTGAAATTACCCAATGGGACAGGAAAGTGAACATTCAAAACATTTTAGGCCAGGCCCCAAAACCATCAGGACAGGCATCAAAGAAGTGAGCAGTAAATACACATGAAAACAACTGAGAACAGAGACGTAATTCCTACCACGGGTCAGGCCTCACAGTAATCCCCGCCACCATATGAGGACAGGCAACAAGAACATTTGCACAGGTATCCCAGTTGTGTATTTCGGCAGCAAATACAGCTGAAAACAGCTGAAAACACAGGCAGATTTTCTCCCTCCACAGAGGCTTCATATCAACAGCCCTCCTAGAATAACACCAGCCTCGGCAGCATTAGCACAGGTCGCGCTGGTGTGTTGTTATGTTGCACAGGCAGCAGAAACGTGAACCCTAAACAAAGACGATGACTACATCTAAACCCACACCCTTTAAAGAAGTTCAAGGCCAATACTATGTATACAGTAGTAAACACCAGGACGTCAATGGTCTAAAAAGTACTTGTAGGGACACATAAAGCTTGTGGGAACAACACCCAGTGGCATGCAGCACAGTCATTCAAAATACTCCAGGGGGGAGACAGGAGGTATTCAATTGTCATATGCATTGTCCAAGAGGCAGCCACTGCACCTTTATAGCTTCATAAGATATTTTGTTTTTTTATTACTCAATGACCACTCTGCTGATGCTCTTATCCATTCCTACTTCTACTAAAGCAGGAAGCTTAGCAGCGGGGAAACACAAAGGGCCTGATTCACAGAAGGTTTTCCTATGGGATTGCACCATTATATAATGCTTCGGTGAATCAGGCACAAAATGCGGGCTTCCGATGCGAGCCATGCTGAGCCCCTCTCCCCCCACCAAATTCCTCAACAAAGTACGGGACGCTCCACACTCAGGGCTGGGCTGGAGCAGTACGCGTGCACAATGCCCGTGCTGACCATGCCGCGGCAGGGGCACACGCGCACTGTGCTGTATGAACGATCTAAGTATGTTTATTTAATCAAAGCTTAAATCTTTCACTTAACGCAGAAACAAGAGGCAGCGCCTGGCTCCTGGCATCCAAATGTACCAGCCACCAGTAGCAGCTGGTGAATTTTTTTATTGATTTGGCATGAGTATTTGCCACAAGTAGTGGGAGCAACCGAGCATAGCAATTCAACCTGTACTAACAAATAATGGGTTAAAATGGTGCATTCTACAGCACCATTTTGTCTGAAAAAATAGGGTAAAAAGTCAGATAGTTAGCACAGGATTTTGTTGGGTAACCGATGGTCAAATTTAACAGCTACGAGTCACCTCCATTGCACCACCACATTTACCAGCACATTTTCATGCCTTATGTCACTACAAAAACCACGTTCACATTGTCTCTAACCATACATTTCCAAGCTAGCCGAACCAATATATGCCAGTATTTTCCAATACCAACCTACTAATGTTTGCTTCGCACATAATTCCAATAAAGATAGAATAAGAACACATGCCCAAGCTGGCTCTCTCCATGTCTGCCAGTTGCCCATACATAAGAACATACTGCTGTTGCCATGCCAAATTAAGAAAGCATGTTCAAACTGATTTCAAAGTAGGCCAGTCTAGACACATACAAACACTTATCATGCTTGCTTTATCATAGACACTCATTAAAAATGTCATGCCACAGTAAGAAATAACTAGGCTGGCTGTGCCAAAATGCCATTCGAGCCACATAATAACACTTGGCATACTTCCTTTATCATAGATGCCCAGTAGAAATGTCATGCCATGGTATGATATGGCTAGACTGGCTGCACTAAAATGCCAGTCTAGTCAAGTAATAACAAATACTGTGCCTGTACTATCATGGCTGTCCATTAATGCAGAGGCAGCGCACACCACACCTCCTACCCTCTAACCCCTAACTCACACGTGCACCCAGCCATACATCCATACATCATACACTCACTCATTGACAGACACACACATTACCGACATAATGCACACCCTTGAATGCACGCAAGCATACATACATACAAACATGCATACATACATCATAAACATGCAACACCATCACACACACACACACACACACACACCAACTTATTTTTTTTATTCCTGTTTCCAGTCACCTGGCTTCCATGGTGCTCCTCTCCGGCAGTCCTATGGCTTGGCACCCCACTGTGCAAACAGTAACCAGGAAGCTCTTAATCAGTGGAGGACTTTCTGGCCCTTGACATGTGCAGTGCTGCCAGGGAGCCTCAATCTTGGCCTGCAAAGCAAATAATTAATATTTCCTGTCCGGCAAGAGATAGGGGATCTAGAGCGCCACCATACTGAGCCTCAAAGGACATTATTAGGTATAATCTTTGCGGCTCTAGGTGAGGTGCTCCGGGTTACCTCATCTTCCTCTTTAAAAGTCCTTTGCAACGCGATATGGATGAGCGAGAGTGCCTCCATCTTGCTCCGCAAAGGAAATAAATACTTATGTCATTTGCAGCAGGAGATAGAGGTGCTCTGGAGCCCCGCTGTCTACCGGGCAACAGAAATAATTTCTTTCTGAAGTCCTAATGCATGCACTCAGACTTTAGAAAGAAATTATTTATTTCGGAAGTCTGTGCCCCCTAGGACACAGAATGGCTGTTGGGCTCCCGTTACGAACTGAAGCAGAGCTGCTTCATTTTATTTGGGCTACGGTTCTAAAATCAGACTGCTAGCAATTCTGCATGCAGATGATAACCGAATCAATACAAATTGAAAAGGTCCAGTGTTTTAAAAATATCCTTAAAAAGAGTTTAAAAAAAAGGTCCTTAGAATGTGACTTAAGAAAAGATTTCACTTCTCCATTGTCACCACCAAATGTATCGTTTTTTCTTACAACCCCCTTGCTCTAGTCATTTTGCATGAGTGCCTCATGACAACTTTAGTGCCATGCTGACACTAAAACAATTATGCACTTCAATTATTCAGATGCCAGATGCCAACATGATTTTAGGGCGCCCAAAGCTGAAATGGTTAAAAGGAAATGGAGTGACAACCATGTGTAAATATAATTTATGAAATCAGTGACTCACAAATGTTAGGGTCACTCCCTCATTCGCTCATCTGCATTCTCACTAAGGATGCGCGGAGCCACTGCTGGTGTCAACCTCCTTTATTCAAACATAGGGCCTCATTTCGAGTAGGGTGTAAGGGTTAACGGTCACCGGTAACGAGACCGGTGCCGTTAAACCCTTACTGCCCTACTTCGAGTTCCCTTTGCGGGTCCTTCCTTAATGCCTGCTTTTAGCAGGCGTTAAGGTAGGGACCCGCAAAGGGACTTTAGTGCTAATAACGGTACTGTAATTTACGGTACCGTTTTTAGCGCCTTCCCCATTCCCATTGAGCCCCATGGGGGCTCAAATGGGAATGGGGAAGGGCTCTGGTGAATGGGGAATTACCAGTCCCTCCAACCTTGGAATGGACCGGTAATTTCTCCATTCACCAGGGCGGAGCCGGAACGATTTTGGATGCAGCCATGGCGCAAATAGCGGCGTGGTTACCTCCAAAGTCGGAATGAGGCCCATAGTCTTTACTAACTTAACGTTCCCTCTGTCCCTCCCATTTCGCCCTCTTCCCGCCCTGGGGTGTGTGTGTGTGTGTGTGTGTGTGTTTGTGTATGTGTGTGTGTGTGCGTGCGCGCGCGCAGGCGCTTGCTCTTAAAGGGGCTGACTCCCTTTCTATTCAGATACAACAACAAGCAAAGGGCCCAACCTGCTTACACATTAGGAGGAACCTTTCCTCTGTGTCTTCTAGTCATTTCCAGCCAACACTACTCGGGTACGCGCTACTGTTGCATTAAAGCATAAACAGCTGTCTGTGGGATGTGATAGTTACATGACACAGCTAATGTGAGGGAACACGGCCAGACATCCCACACTGATACTCTTCACTGCTCAGTCTCTAAAAAAGGCAAATGTGTATCTCTGGGGGGAAAATAATATGTTGGAAACATCAAGGGGGTGCCAATGGCACTGCACAATTTAGTGAAACGAATGCATCATGTGTACATAAATGTGTCGGGACTGTGCAGAAATAGGATGGTGGGTGGCGATTGCTCCCGAATAAAGCCGTGCATGACTCAGCTCAAATTCTTGTGCGTTGCACTGAGATTTATAAAGCTCGCTAGCCTATAAAATAAATGAAGGAGTCTTTTCAGGGCAGTTACGTTTTTGTTGCTCCTTTGTATCTAATACATTGAATATAAATGGATTTATGTTCAATCGGAAGAGTTCTTCATAAAGCCATAAGACAAGAGTCATACCTGCATTGATAAGGATTTACACATAGACATTTTGAGTTTGTCATTGTTGTCCAGAGTGGCAATGGCCTTGCAGTTTCGGCTGGACTGCTCCTATTGGGGAATGACTAATTTACACATGGCTTGGCACCTTCTATAATGCTGCATGTAGTGTAAAAAACAATGGCATGGAAGCTGCCCAGTGATTATGATTAATTTAAAGTGTTCCAGCCATCGCTTCTTAGTGTCTGTTGTAATTGTCCCTAAATCGGAGGGTGTATAGGGGGACATGCATCCTTTGCTCGTTGTCCCTTTCGAATCAAGTTACTCCTCCCTGAGTAGACCCAACAAGACCAACATGTGTCTGGGTCGGTTGTCTTCCACTTCAGGGTGTACAGAGTCTAGGAGTTCAGGCTGGACTTATCCCATTTGTATCTGGCCCAGATTGATTTGCACATGGCGTCCCCCCTCTCTAACGGTACAGAGTGAATAAAAAATGATTGCTCTAGTGTCAATTTTCTGCTCTCTCCCACTGCAAAGTCAGGGACATACACTGCTCTCTACAAGCCACAATGCACAAAGACACCGTCACCATTATTAGCACACACTCCCACACTTATCTTTCACATAGGATGGCATGAACAAACCAGACTATTCTCTCATGGCAGACATTCCATGCTATAGACTGTTACATTAGCTTCTTCTTGCACTTATGATAAAATGGAAGTGCTCTGCCCCAGGGGCGTCGATTCACCAAAATGCCACAGGTAGTGGAAGTGACATCAAACACCTGATGACATCAAAGGAAGTGATGTCACATGATCTTTGACCCGGATGTCATCAGTTTCTCTTTAACCCTGGGGACTTTAATGGACGTGGCTTGTGGGTGTAAAGGAAAGTACACAAATGTATAATTTTTAAAATACCAAATAGGTACTAACGCAGACAGGAATATGTTGGATACCATCCACATTTTAACAAGGGTGCTGCCTTCATATGCCATGGATGGGGTCATGGTGTGATAGGGTTAGACCCAATAGAATCAACACAGGCAGAGACACCTTCATTGTGTGGCACTTCGGCATTGTAAATCAAGTTATATCCATATTATGCCAATTATAGCTGCATGTCAGGTATTACGTTGCTGCGATATTACAGTTTCCCCAAATCCAATAGATGCAAGTCACCAACAGTGCACAGGAGCATTCATGTTTTGATTCATGATAATGATTTGTTATTTATATAGCTAGTGCAATACATAGCACACATTTACATACAATTATAATTCCCAACCAAAGTTGGTACTCATATATCAACCTCGGAAGAATGAAAGGCTGAGTTGGCTTTGCCCAGATTCATACTTGCAACCTGCAGACCACAGATAGCTTGAGCACTCAACCCACAGAGCTGTTTTACCACTTTGATAATTCAATTGCCGAATAAGAAAACATGTCAAAACTGGCAGTATAATATAGGCCAGACACGTACCATGTTTGCTGTAGCCTTGATGATGCACAGTCAAATATGCCGTGCCGCACTAAGATATACCTAGGTGGGCAGCACCAAAATGTCAATCTAATCACATACAACTTATCACGCTTACTTTACCATATATGTCCAGAAATATATACCATGTCACAGTAAAGAACGGCTAGACTGACTGCACCCAAGTGCAAGTCTAGCCTGGCAACTACACTTACCACGATTGTTTTATCAGATATGCCCAGTACAAAATGTCAAGCCACAGTAAGACATTGCTAGACTAGCTACATGCTACTCTAGACACATAACAACACTTCTGATGCTTGCTTAATTATGTATGCCCAGAACTTTTTCTTCCCCTCCAAATCCCTTTCCCCCCTCCTCCTCCCTTTATTCATTTTCCCCCCTCTAACCTTACTTTCTCCCCCCACGCCCGCAACTTAGGCATTCACTTTGACTCCTTTCTCACTTTTTCCCACCATATCTCTCTCACCTCTCGCGCCTGTGCTACCACCTCTATAATATTTGCAAGGTCTGCCCCTCTCTTACTTTCCATGCCACTAAACTCTTAATCTCCTCCCTCATCTTCTCTCGCCTCTTCTACTGCTCCTCCTTACTCTTTGGTCTTCCCACTTCGCATCTTGCCCCCCTCAAATCTATTTACCATTCTGCCATACGTACCCTCTGCCTCCTCACCTCCTGAGATTCTATCTCTGCTTCCCTATCCTCCCTTGGTTGGCTTCCCTTTCACTCCCAATTTAAATTTAATTTCCTCTGCCTAGTCTTCAAATCTCTCCACAATCTCGCTCCCCCCTTATCTCTCTTCCCTTCTCTCTTTCTACACTCCCTCTCACTCCCTTCGCTCCACTGACCACATTCTTCTAACTGTTCTTCCTTCCGCTTGTGCTTCCTCTCGTTTCCGCTCCTTCCAACTCCTAGCTCCCCTCCACTGGTACTCCTTACCTCTCTCTCAATCGGCTCTATTCCTACCTTTTCCTCATTCTGCACCTCCATCAAGTCTCACCTCCTCCACTCTCTGCCACGATTCCCCTCCCCTTATCACCCCCTCCCTGCCAGCCTCTCCCTCTTCCTTTTATTCACCTCCCTCCACACTCCCTCCCACTCCTTCCAAACCCCCCTTCACTCCTCCCGTTCCCCTTCTCCTCCTCCTTCCCATCCCTCCCTCTTCCTCTCTGAACTACTCCACTACTCTCCCCTCCTCCTCTCTCTAATTGCTCTAAATACTGGTTTGTCGGTCTGCTTCAAAATTTCAAAACTGTTATTTGCTTCTACTGTTACTGTTAATTTGTTATTGTTAAATGTACCCTGTTGTTAAAATGTGAAGCGCTTTGGTGTTAAGCGCTATATAAACCTAATAAATACAAGTACAAAATACAAAATATGCCATTACATAGTAAGAAATGGCTAGGAAGGTCATAACACGTATGCTGCTTACTTTATAATGGATGCCCAATAGAAATATCATAGCACAAATAGAAATGACTAGACTGACTGTACCAAAATGTGAGTCTAGCCACTAACACATATCATGCTGCCTTTTCATTGATGGCCACTATGCATCAGTGCACCCCTCTCCTGCCCCACCCTTCTCACACGTCCCGTCTCCCTACCACTCTCCTCCTCCAACCCCCAAAACCAGCTCCATGGACCAACATTACCTCAACATCCCTCTTCCTCATCTCGGTACTTAGGTATGAGGCAAGGTGCTTCATAGGCAAGTACTGGGACGAGAAGAACTATGACTAGGAGTAATGAAGATTACTGTTAAGTAATCCATGCATTTCAAAAAAGCCCAAACATTCAGTTGCTCATTTACACGTGCACCCATTCACTCACACATGCACCCCCAACCACCCATGCATCATGCACTCATCACACATTACATGGCATATACACACATGTACATTTATATATATATATATATATATATATATATATATATATATATATATATATATATATACAAATATATATATATATATATACACACACACATACACACACACATATACACTTAAGAAAGACATAGACATTTCCTTACCATCCCAAATCTGTTTCTCCTCCTCTGCAGGAAAGCCTCTGGCTCCCATGCTCCAGCGCACACGCAAGACACCAGCTCTGGTTCCTGTCATGCACAGCAGGGCAGAGGAGCCAGAAGGTTCCATGTCCTGTGGGGGAAGAAAGGAGGGGCTCGCAATTCAAAGTGAAATAACTTCTTTTTGAAGTCACTTTGACTGACGTCAAAAACACATTATTTATTTTTTAAATCGGAGCCCTCCCCCATAACCAGGGGCAACAGAGGCAGTGCCAGGGTCGCACAGAGGTTGCAGTTGAGACCCCATTTGATCCTCAATTGACTTCCCTGCTCTGCCCACTGTGTTGAGCGGCGCTGTTGGAACACTAACCTGTACCGCATCTGGAATTTGAAAAAAGTATGATTTCTTTCCAATCAGTGGCAACCTGTTTTAATGCCAAGTTAATGGCCCTAAACCCTCATTTGGCAATCTCAGCTTTGGTTTGAGCGCATGTCTCAAGAGCGCTCTATTAATAGTCATTAGAGGCCACTGTCAAAGATAAAACAAATCATTAGAAATACATATTAGTTTTAATGCAATTAAGTTAATTTGACCACCATTTTTAAGAACAATAATTTTGATCAATTGACATATATGAACTATATGTGAAAGACACTTAATATTATGGGCCTGACTCACAGATCACTTTTCAATGGGATTGCGCCATTTTAAAATGCTTCTGTTAATCTTTACCCAATCACAGCATCTTATGACGTGCGCATTTTCTCAGAGTATAACCAAGTAGTTACACCATCCCCACTTCAAATCACACAGACAGGTGAGCTGTAGACTGTTCTGTGCAGCTCCGTCACCCTTTATTCTCTGTAAATCAACAACGATCCTTGGGAAATGGAGTTCACCTCTTTTTACGCTTGTATTAAATAGCTGGGGTTCTGTCTAGTGTGCCTTACCCAGCATTATGACAGGTTGAGCTCTCTGGTCTTATTATTTTCTCCACTTCTGTCTTTCTCTCATGTTAATGTTTCCTTGACCAGTGCAAACGCATTGCAATGCTCTCTACCTGTGTGCACATTATCTGCAGTGTCCAAGGGGTATCACACGAAATACACGACCTTTGGCGGGGAAGGACAAACCGAAACTACTGGAGCAACATTACATTTTCCTGCCTCAGAATTTAAAGGAAAACATAATTTCCTTTTTAAAGCATATATTATTTATAGATCACCATTTACCATGTAATTAAAAAATTCTACGTACATATGCTATGCATCTAGACAACAATGGTGTGCAATGCACCCACTATAAACAATATGTTGCATGTTTGCCCCTAGTATTACCCACTGCAGTGTTGTACATGTACACCTACTTCCACATCCCCACCCACTGTTTAATCATTGCATTTCTCATCCACATTTCTTTGCAATTCACTGTGGAAGATGGATGTCTATACCCTACTGTCTTTATCTTTAGTCAGTAGGTTTCTTTTTGGGTTTTTTTCACAACAACATTTTATTGGGTTTTACAAAAGAGCATTACAATAAGCATAACAGCAATCGCAGAACAGCAATCAAAAGGTATAGTAAAGCGATAATGTCTCTCTGGAGGACCGGGGTAGGAGGGATGGGTTTGGGCATCACTGTCCATCGTCTGTCCTTAATCGCCAAGTGGATTGCGGAGTGGTGTGACATTATGGTGTGGGGCTGTGGTTCAGTAGAGTGGGCTGCTTTGGAGCCATCTGGTTAGTGGAGGTCGTTTGGTGAGGGCTGGGAATTTGGCGGCATAGTCCATAAATGGGTCCCATATGTTTAGGGCTCTATTCAGGGAGCCTGTTCGGATCGCAGTGATTTATTCTGCCACCGCTATGTCCCAGAATTTCGCCCACCAGAGTGCCACAGATGGACCTTCTTTATTCTTCCAGACCCGGGACATTGTTATTTTTGCCGCCAGGAGTAGATGTGTGCATAACCTGGGGATCTGGCCCGAGAATGGAAATGCACCGTCACCTGTGTTGCCCAGGAGAATGATTCCGGGGTCCCGAGATTTCCTTAATGTGTTTGATTACTTCTCTTCAGTATATTTCCGCCTTCGGACATGTCCATACCATGTGGAATAGTGAGCCGATGGATGGGCACCCTCGCCAGCAGGTTCCAGGAATATTTGGGTTGGCCTTATTGATTTGAGCAGAAGTTGTATAGTACCTGTAGCAGAGTTTGTAGCCCCCTTCTCTGTTTGTAATGCATTGTGAACTTTTATGCAGTCTGGCCCAAATTTTCCCCCATTCCTCTACATCAATTTCTTTTCCCAGGTATTTTTCCCATTCGAGCATATATCTTTCCTTTTTAGATGGGTCTGCCCTATCCAGGAGACGGTACAGGGTCAAAATCCTGCCTTTGCTTGTGGGGTTCGGTAAAGATAGTTCCAATGCTGTTAAGTCTCTGGAGCATTTCTCCCTGGTCACTCTGTGGGATATCCAATGGCGTATTTGTGCATAGTGGAATCTTTCACGTTCATCAACCCCAAATTTTGCTTTGCACCTTTCGAATGAGATGGGTGCATCTGCTTCCAGGAAATCACTTGTCTTTCGTAAGCCACCTTCAATCCAGGGTTGGAAGCCGTATGGTGACAAGCCTGGTGAGAATTCATGGTTATTCCAGATGGGAGTTAGGCCTAGTGCTCCGCGGATACCCCATTTTTGTACTGCTTCCTTCCAGCAGCGGACCGTTGTTGGGGTTGCCAGCAGGGGTCCGCTGTTTGTTTGTGGCTTTATGGGTGGAAGATGTGGGAGGTCTGAGGGCGCCACTGGACTCCAATATTCTTCAAGTTGTGCCCATTTCGGTTTATCCAACTCCTAGGCCCATGTGAAGGTGTGAGACAGTTGCGCTGCTAGCATTTATCTAGCTTGGTCCGGTACTCCCAGCCCTCCCTGTGATATCCCCCTCATGATTATCTATTTGGCTATGCAAGGTTTTTTCCCCCCCATACAAATGTTTGGATTTGCTTTTGTAAGTCTGCCAGGGCTGGACCCGGTATATTAATTGGGAGTGCCGTGCATTGGTATAACCATCTGGGGATCAGATTCATCTTAATGGCCGTGATTCTGCCAAACCATGATATTTCCTGGGGCTTCCACTTTTTAAGATCCTTATGAAGATCTCTGATTATTTGTGGGAAGTTGCTTGAGTACAAGCGCAGTGGGTCATTAGGGATGTGAACCCCGAGGTAATCGATTGGGCCTGTCGACCATGGGATTGGCATTAGAGGGCTGAGGGTGACTTTTTCTTGTCTAGAAAGGTTAACCACCAGGGCTGCAGACATGGGCAGGTTTACCGTGAATCCTGACAGGGCCCCGAAATCTGAAATCTCCTCTCACAGGGCTCCCAGGGATGTTGATAGGTTTGTCGCTGTTATTAGGACATCGTCCGCATATAGCGCTATTTTATATTCCTGACCTCCCACGGATAACCCACTTATACTAGCCTTTTGCCTGATTCGTGCAGCGAAGGGCTCCATAGATAGGGCAAAATTAGGGGTGAGAGTGGGCATCCCTGCCTGGTACCTCTGGATGTGTGAATTTTGCTGGACCTGGTGCCATTGACCCGTAGCTGTGTGGTGGGAGATTGATAATTGGCCATTACCCAAGTGATAAAATTAGGGCCAAATCCCAAGTGCTTCAAGACTGCCTGGATATACCCCCAATCAACCATATCAAAGGCTTTGTGTGCATCTAAAGATATGGCTGCCATTCCTACCTTTAGTTTTTGGGCACTTTCAATGATGTTAATTGTCCTCCTGATGTTGTTGTGGGTCCCTCTTCCAGGGATAAAACCTGTTTGGTCTTGATCAATTAGGATTGGTAGGGTCGGTCCCAGTCTGCTGGCCAGAACTTTGGAGAAGATCTTCCCATCGTTGTTCAGGAGTGATATAGGCTGGTAGGAAGCGGCTAGTTCGGGGTGTTTTCCAGGTTTGTGTAGCAGGACTGTGAGTGATTCTGCCATTGATCCAGTTATTGATTTTGAGGCGAGAAAGGAATTGAACAGGGCCGACATTTGAGGAGCTAGTTTTCTGGCATATTTTTTGTAAAAGTTTGCAGATAAACCGTCAGGGCCAGGAGCGGCGGTTTTGAGAGCTTTAATAGTTTCAGTGATTTCTTCGGTGGAGATGGGTAGTTCCAGGGATTCCAGCTGTAATGTGTCTTGGGGGGGGCATGATGCTCAGATATTCTGGTAGATTGTCTAGTGTCGTGGGGTTCCCAGACATGATTGATTTATGATGATTCACCAGTTCCTCAATCTTTTCAGTCTCAGAGTAAAGCATTTTTCCATCTTCCCTTCTGAGTTTCAGGATATTGTTTCGACTACGGATTTTCTTTAATTTTTGCGCAAGCACCTTGTTTGCCTTATTCCCTTTGCTATAATAGAATTGCTTTGTAAATGCTAAGGCCTTTGCTGTGCGGTCGGCGCAGTGCATTTCCAGCGTTGTTTTAGCTTTCCTTAGGGCACTTTCCACTTTTCTGGAGGTGCGTGATTTAAGTTCGTCCTCTAGTTGCTTTACATTTTCCTCCAGCTTAGCTGCCATGATATTCGAGACTCTTCTTTGTTCCGCTCCATCACTGATGAGTGTGCCTCTGACGACTGTTTTCATGGCATCCCAGATGATGTTTATGGGAGAGTTTTCCGTCGTATTTCTTTGAAGTAGTTGGAGATTGTTTCTTCAGTTTCCGATCGGATGCATTCATCTAGTAGCAATGAGTCGTTTAGTTTAAAAATGTCTTTGGACGGGATGTTTTTGACCTGAGATGGCTAGTTTAGCGGATACTGGGGCATGATCCGATGACATGCAGGTGTGATTTTCTGCATTGTTAAGACATGGGAACAGGACTCCAGATATTAGTATGAGATCTATTCTTGAGAAGCCTTTATGCACACAGGAGTAGTGAGTGTAATCTCTTAAGGTGCCAGTAGTCAGTAGGTTTATACATCACAACATGTTTCTTTCTCACAATAATTACAGGATATTCATCAGGAACATTTAAATGATATGTAACTTGATAAGATGTCTCAGGCGGTTCCAGTTTCCCTATGGAGCTTCTGAATTGTAAGGTTTACAACGTAACATAACATCGTTTTGCTCTGCTAGTAGTACACGCTAGAGCTTACTGTGCAGATTGCATGTATCTCGGACTGCAGATAAACATGTATAACACATGTATGAGTCCTAAAAGTCATATACCACAAAGAGCACAGGACAGGAAATGAGAACTCTTCACCCAAGGGCTGCCACAGTTACAACGGATATTGGTTGAAGTGAGTTGGGTATTGTGTGTTATCTTAGGATTTGGACCTCCTTACCTACTTAAGCTTGCAAAGACCAGCACCTAGTCATGTCTAGCACACTACACTGGGCTACATTCATGTTTCCATCCACCTATTTACATTGAGAAGATGTCTGTCCTTCCCACTTTACACCATGGGGTTGCGGTATGGGCCAAAGCGACCTTTTGTGAGTGCTTATCATAAATTGGAATGCACTTGAGATAACGTTCCATTAGATAGTGTGAGAACGTAACAGAGAAGCATTTTGTTTTGAAGGAAACTGATCTGAGAATTGAAGCAAATTTGCCTTGCACAGTCTGGATGTAAACGCTGCCTCTACTAGCATTACTCTACCAGCAAGACAGATGAGGAAAAAAAAGAGGATTGGGTTGAGTTGACAAAGTTTAAATAAACCATTCCCCTCAGAGAGAACCCCAGGTTCTTGTATCTGGGGAGATGTCACAGCAATGTCATAAAGTCTGGAGAAGTTAGAGACCAAGATCCTTCCTGTGAGTGAGCTGTTTGGACAGGCACCATGAGACGTTCTACCTTGTCACTTTTGAGCAGACACCAACTATTGTCTAACCATGACTTGTTTTACAGCTGGAATTTAACAGGCAGAGCAAGCTAATGCCAATACAAGCTAAGAAAACATGTACAGCCGGGATGGCATGATAGCCTTACGTACCACATACAATGCTACAAACTATGAATAAATAAAGATACAGAGCAGTTGTTACCTTGGCATGCCTACTCTATCAGCTGCATCCTTCTGCTCTGGCATGGGGCCTGGCATCAAAGGCTTGGAGAGGGTAATTTTTATCCAGTAAAAAACATCAAAGACAGACCCGCCATGGACTTTTTGGCAATATGCCAACAATGACCTTAGGCCCTGTAAGGCCAGTGTGGGCCACTTCACTTTGCACTGCAAAAATGCACATTGCACAGTTCCATGAATCAGGGTTTGCGTCGGCAGTGCAAACTCACTTGTCCTAGAAAGTGTTGCCACCTGTGACAGCTTAACACAGCAGGCTAACCATAAAGGTAGTGATACTTTGTGTGGTTAGAAAACTGTGTTACACAGTAGAAAGCACCTCCCCAAAACAAAGACCCTACATATCAGGCCTGTGTTCAAGATAACGTAAAACCAACCCCAAACTAGACAAAAAGCAACAGAATACAGGTTACCCTTATATAAATAAATTAATAAAGAAATAACACTTTCCATAATGACCACAGTAGAGATAAACATGGGTAGGCAGCACCTTCTGCACAAGTTATTTGTCAGAGGGGAATGGGCCAGCAAGATGAGGAGGTCTGGCTAGGAGAAATTATGCAACAGGTCACCGCCAGGAACATGAATGTGTGGCAAGACGGTGGCCTATTACATTAAGCCTTGAGCGAGTTATATATGACTCTGAAAATGAAAGAGGAGCAATTAAAATGGTCAGAATCACAGCCTACATATACCTCCATATGGCAGTTCTGGAGGCTAAACATGAAGAAAACAGAACCCTTGCGCAAAGCCAGTCTGAGCTCTTAACCCAAATCCAGACTGAATTAAAATTAGTGGAAGAGAAATGACAAAAGAGCCAAGATACTGAGGCAGAATTTAAAAGCTATATCAAACAGCTAAAAGAGGACATGACTCTACAACAAAAAAATAGTTCAGACCAAGAGGCCAAATGAGTGCCATTAAAAGTGGAGTGTCAGGAAAAGGTTGATTCCTTGAAAGAGAGTCAACTAAAATTAAAACAGCAAGTGACATATATTATCGTCCGCTTAGAGCAGATAACTACTTTACAAAATCAAATCAAAGAGTTGGAAGGGGAGAATAATAAATTAATCAGTAAAGAACTTCACATCCAGACAGAATTTAAACAAGAACTCCAGACATTATGTACAATCAAACAACAAAGAGATGACCTAGCTGAACAGACGGGTGCCCTAAATCAGGAGGAAAATGCCCTATGTCAGGAAGTGTGCAACCTAAAAACAGAGCTCCAGAAAAGAGAGGTAGGCCTCCAGAAACTGAATGAACAGTAGAATACGAAAAGTTATTGGGGCACACCAGACGAGTGGAAGGTGCTCTAGAAGAGAACACCCAAACAAAAAATGTGCAAAATCATGAGATAAATTGCCTGCAACAAAAATTGTCCCAGTGTTCCCAGACCATACAGGCAGCCCAAAAAGACAATGAGGCCCTCTGTGAGGAGAACAGTGGACTCCAGAGTCAGGCGGCAGCTCAAGAAAAGATCATAGAAGTAAGTCAATCCCTGATAGTGGAGCAAAAGGCTCAGGCCTTTGCCTACCGTCAGCAAATAGGGGCTGAGAGGAAGAAACTGGAGCTGTTAGAGAAAGAGTATGCTAAGCTGAATCTAAAGGTGAGGGACCCCAAACAAGTAGAGAGGGACAGGGAAACCTCTGATCAAAGTGTGATGCACGCTGTACTAAGAGCCTCAAATCCAGTTAACAATTTGTATGCACAAGGCACTGCTGACTTCATGTCCGCCGGTAAACAAGAACTGGGTGTCATGGGGCAGCCATACTTAAATAGGCCTAGCATGATAGATCAAAGATCGATGGACGGGCGTCCCTGTACAGATTCCGAAATGTTATGGCTGAAATATCTGATCAGGAAGACTCCTATGAGGAGAACCTCAGGGAGCTAGACCTACAGAAGCATCACTTACAAAGGAACCATTTGGCTCATTTTGCAGAAAAACAACATCAAATGAGGCCCCAAAAGAGCATTCTGAAAACCTCCATCCAAACTGGGCAGTGGGGGGACCCTCCACTAACCCTGGAAGCAGAGAGCAGTCAGAAGACCATTCTCCTGTGCGAAAGAGGGAGTCCAAGGGGAGTGACCCAGAGAGCCAAAGGTACAACAGTCGAGAAGAAGCTAGGTTCCAGCATTCTGCGAGCCTCTCACAGGCTCAAAGAATCAGGGAGTGCCTAGAAGATCATGAGGGGACCTCAAACAGTAGCAGCTCTGAGTCTAAGGGTGAGTGGAATCAGGTGACGCAGAAAAAGAAGGCAAATAAACAAAAGAGAGCAATAGTGAAAGACCCCATTAGATAGATTAAGGCTATTAGGAATTGTATAGCACTGTACCCACAATAATGAAACATTTTCTGTCTGGGAGAATCTGGAACTATATGAACAGATGATGGACACTTTCCCCATCAAAGATAGCCAGAACTGCATACACTATGCAAAATGGACGTTCTCTCCGGAGAACTACAGCTTCTTTGCTGGGCTGGAAAACCAAAACCATTCAAGGTGGTCCACCTACAAGGTGGCCATCTTGAAGCACTTTTCCGCCCATAGAAACCCACAGGAGGCTTGCAAAGTGTCCTACAATTTGCAATGTGGAGAAGATCAGGCCCAAAGAGAATTTGTGCAAGAGCTAAAATACACCTTTGCACAAACTACTAGGAGAGTGTGCACAGAGTATCTACCAAACCCCAACCTGTAGGACAACCCTCCTTTCTTTCCCTGGTTTCAGGAGTCCAGACCAACCATTCCGGGAGAGGGGAGGCCAAGGGTGGAGGGTTACAAAGGGAATCCCCAATATCCAGGGTACTCCGGGAGAAGGGATAGTTACCCTTCCCGTGAACCACCTAGGTATGAACAAAGACCCCCATACCAGCCGGAACGGGTGTCCCAACTGGAGCGCCAGGTCCAGAACCTCACGCCAGATCTGAGTCACATGTTGAGGGCTCGGCAGAACCCTCAGATGACCATGACAGCTCAGAACCCTTCAAACCAAGGGTCTGGCACCCCAGAACAATGACTGGGAGAGAACCCCGACAATTTACCGGTTCCAGAGGAGGAGGCACGGAGGAAGGGGAGTGTAAAGCCCTAGAGGAAGCTTCCTTCCTCACCCATGAAAAGCCCCTGACACCACGGAACTGGAACTAAAATCTCCCCCCCCGAAAATCTGCAACCCAGGGAACAAAGGGTGGGTAGGAGAAATAAAGACATCAAAAAGGCCCATTTTGTGGCGGAGGTCAGTGTCCTCCAGTTTGAAGAGGAAGAAACCTTGGAGGATTCTGGGAAGAAAATCTTCTCCTTCAGGGATGGGGGAACTCCTCCCAAAGAAAAATGGGTCCCAAAAGATCTGAATGAAGACTGAGTGGGTGTGGGAACTCATTCAGAGTCACCCACCACTGAACTCTAGAATTGTCATCCTTCAAAAAAAATATGAATAGAGGGGTCCTCCCTACAAACTGGTTCTAGTGACTGCCACTGCCACCAAGTAAGAGGGACCAGCACAGCGCTAGGGTAAAAAGGGGATTCCAAAATCCTACATATTTCAGGTAGCCACATTTCTGTACAGATTTCCAGACTCTGGCACAGAAAAATGCCCATAAATTCCACTGTGTCAGAGTCCAAAATAAAGAAACTGACCACCCAGCTTGCCCAAAATGCTCATTACCTTTGACCGCTGGAGGAGAAGGAGGGGAGATTCTATGCCCCATCTGAGTGCAATGGCAATGTGCATTTTCAGCACTGTTGGACACCAGATCCAAAGCCACTCTTCTGTCAAAAAGGGCCTTTGAGCAGCTAAATTCTGCAAGGGGGGAAAGACACACGATCCCTCTCACCCCTCTTCTGGGACAACTCCAGAACTTCGACGGGAATTAAATTCCTGTCGAGGGGACTGCAGATCTGGAAATAAAAATTGGGTGACAGAAGGTAAAAAACCTGGTCATAGTTCTGACTCCAGACGGAACCCCCTGTCTAATAGGGAATGACATCCATCGCAGGTTGTCTCCCCTAATAGAACAAGGTCCTCTGGACTCAGACTAATGGGCCAGTAAAATTAAAACAAAGTGTCAACCATGTTAATTTAAATGGCACATGGTTGAACAAAAATCTGATCATATTGAGTTTCATTTCCAAAATAATCAAACACCTGACGTTACAGTTATTGCTGTAGGACAACAAACTTGTGATGGGAACTCCTCCCCATTCTTGAAAATCAACCTTCCTTTCAGTTTTAAGTGGCATTCCACACTGGAAGGAAATACCTTGACATTTTATACCAATTCACAATCTGAAAATCCCAATTCTATAGTCAAAAGTAATGAAAAACCAGCCCAAAGTTTAGCTGACATTCAGAAAATTAGAGAACAGATGTTCCTCCCTATTCAGTTAAATGAGGGGAAGGAGTCTGTTTGCTCCCGATTGTGCCTGAACAACGGAAAGAGCTTCATCAGCGAAGCCATGTTCAGAAAACTCCCAAAAGATCCAACCACTCCCACACTTAAATTGATTGATAAGTGGGAAATGGGCCTGGAAACTCCCAATTCCAAACATCTCCTGCCTAGCAGGTGTATGCTCAAAATTGCTATAGGTGAGAAAAGCATGGAGCACAATTGTTGGGTCGTGTGAAGCATTTCATCTGCCTTTTACATGAGCAGTCACATCCTCAACCAACTTGAAATTAATTTGGATACCAGTAATTGCCAAACCTGGCCCCAACTGGAGGGTAACCCCAAGGGCCCTGACAATCCTAAAGAAAGCCTTCGGGTCAGCCCCACTGCTACCATAGGCAGTTGAAGTTCAAAAATGGAGAGGAGGTCACCATCCCAGGCCTGGCCCTACAGAATCCACATCCCCAAAGGAGAGCTGTCAGAAGAGAAATAGGTCCACATTAATCAGTTAAAGGGTTGTCATCACAGACACACTTTGCAGCTGATTGCCCTCAAGGAAAGTCAAAAAGAGGAGGCACCTGAACAATAAGAAGCAAGAAAAAGAAAAAGCCAAAGGGAATAGGTAGGTCCATAGGTATATCTAACAGGGATTACTTTTCTTTATTATCAGTGCAAAAAGATATCACAAAACATGGTGTAAATGTCGGTAGTTATCTTTGCCTTGTTATGGAATTATTTGCTGATATTGTTTGAGTGCTGCAATGAATGTAATGTATGTTGTCCCACTGATGTCAACCTTCCGGGAAGACAACCAGTCGGAAAAATGTGTACCCTATCTTTATCTATCCACTAGTTAGGACTGATTCAGTTCCTTCATGGACTAAGGAGGACGTCCCCGGAGACCCGGAAAAGGGAAGGAAGGAAAGGGGGTGTCGCTCCACACTCCAACGAAAGACAAAGGGAGGATCATGGCATACCGCTCCCTGATGAAAGAAGGACTCCACCCGATGAACCCCCCTTTGCCCTACTTTCCCTCAACAAGAGGTCTCTGGGAAGCAGGGGGGGGATCTGTTGGGTACATTTATCCACCCAGCAGAACTCCCCTACATCACCAAACCACACCTCAGCAGTTACCAGCAGAATGGCTGCACTGACTCTGTTGAGCACTATCGCCTTGCATTAAAACTGCATTTTGCAGTCACCAAAAGAATGGCTGCAATGTCTTACCAGCCACACATGGGGCAAGATGAAACACAGAACACCCTAAGAATTGCTGTCAGTATTTTCTTCATTTGCACCAGAGAAAAGAAGTCAAAGGCAGTGTTGCTATGCTGCCAGCTCAAAACTTTTTCACTGAAGAAAATAACATATTCTGCCTTTTAAAATGACTGCGCACTGATGCCCTGTCTATCTTTTCAACAGTACACAACTTGGTTCCCATGAGACCCAGCTATGTTTATCCATATTCAACGTTGCTCCAGCAAATGGGGGCATTTCTCATTGAAGGACAGGCTGTGTCAGGCAAGATCTGTGAAATAGCAAAGAACTTCACTTCAGCGGCATGGAAAAACGCTTTACTTTTGCAACAAAATATCACAGATAAACTCTTTACAAAAAGCCCTCTCTCTCTCTTAGCTCATGTAAGTTTCAAAGAACCTTTTATTAGAACAGATGCCTGTGCATTAGAAACGTGACTTGGGCTTTGGAAAGGTTCAGAAAATGGATGAGAGGAAGGCTGCATTGTAAAGTGACAGCCAAGGAAAATTAACCACGTGTAAAATTGTGCTTTTAACAAACAAGACAATGTCGGTTTGAAAGTGAAAATGTTGAATTAAGACCCTGTCCTTGCATAGAAATGTGTTGGGGGTTTGTTTTAAAACATATATACGATATTTAATTCCAACAGACTTGCTTTCAGGTTCAGCAAAAAAGAAAAATAATAATTTTGCTGTGAGGCCATCCAGAAACAGGTTTGGCAGGCCTGGGCTTCAAAGGGTCCTGCCTTTCCTGGGACAAGAATCTCCCCTACTTACTATGAATGGACCAAGGGGAGAATGTCACACCCTTGTTAGATGAAGTGGCACTGCTCCAGCCTGGGACAATGGATTTCTGGGACACATAGGTGTGACTTTCTGGTAGCACATCCCCTCAACTCAAACTAAAGCGCTTCAAAGGCTACTCCATGGCAAGGCTGGACTATGGCTGGCTTTGCCTGACAGTTGGCTGTGGGTTGGGAAGAATGCTCTTATTTGGAAGACAAAGCCAGCCCATCTTGGACAAAAGACTGTTCTTATTTAATAAACTTTAAGACTTTTATTTCTGCAACCAGAAAACGCTGTAATGAGAAAGTTTAACAATTTAAATGTAATGTTTGTGCCATCAAAACAAAACATTGTAACTTTCCCTAGCATGCATGCAGGAAAATTTAATTCATGGCAAAAGTATACAAGGTACCACTTTGCAATTTGATGCAAACATGCTCTATGATAATATGTTCACATATATATATATATTTGTAGAATTGTAGGTGAAGCGGTTCCCACTAGAAATTGTGAAAGATTATTAGAATGATTAAATAACATCGTAGAAATTTGGGAGTTGGAATGAAAGGTTCAGTGTAAAATGTGGAATCTGCCTATGTGATTTTCAAAAGCACCACAACTGTAAAAATGTGTATTTTGTGTCATAACTGATTTTGGCAAAAGTAACTCTGGGATGGCCGTGTACATTGTAAAGCACTCATCATAAAACTGATGTCAAGTCCCTGAAGTCCAACCGTCTGACAGGAAGGTGGTGACTGCCACCCCTGACCAATCCAGTTGTTAGAGGCATGTCAGGCCAAAGGTCTGGCCCCATAGTAAATCCTGTGATGTCATCCACCTTATAAAAGGTGGAGGCTCAGAGAGACAAATGACTGACTCTTCTGATTTCCAGACTCAGCATATCCAGAGATCCAGATATTTCACATTCACCCTGCAAGATTCCAGATTCCAGTGCCAGGCCAGGGGGAGCTAATGGCAGATCCAGGCAGACCCTCTTACCCAGGCTGAACCACTGATCCAGAATTAAAACCTTACAAAATCCCAATAATTCAAGGAGAGCCCAGACAATGCACCTCATTATCCAGTGACCAGACTGGGCCCAGCTGTCCCCCTCCAGGAGATCCCACCATTGTTCTGTGACCAGATCTTGCCTCGCTGTCAGAAACCCGGTTCGCTGTCCCAACTACCCCATTCAAGTGCTTGTTGTGAGCATTTCCCTTCCCCAGTAACCAAAAACTGCATCCTTGCTTTGTTACCTTGTGTTATGTCCAATCCCATAGAAATTCTATAAACTGCCCTAGCAAAATCCTTCAAATTGTCAGAATCTTCTGTGTATCCTGCCCTTGGGTAAATCTGAATTCATTTACCTATGTTAGTGCCATTCTTTCCAACTCATTTCAGTCCTTGTGTAAGTCCTTAGTACTGTTTTGAATAATTTAATGAATTCCCCTATAGAGCTGAACGCAGCATGAATAGGTTGCCATTGCAAGTAACCTCCTCACATACTGTTTCTTTCTTTAACAATCTAGCCACTAAAATAAAGTTGTAATAAAACTTGTAATTTCCTTTCCAAACCGATTTTCCCTGTCACCTGCTTTTACTTTCAAAAACCAAATGTCCTTTCCTGTTGAGAATCTCATATTGTCATTCCTTAAGAGTTCCCCTTTCTCTTTCTTATTATCCCTGTGATGTGCATTTGTCTCTCAGCATAAAAATCGCATTCCGATTTTGTCTGTTTCACCCATTTTTAAAGCTGTTTTGACATTTACACACATGAAAATTAGCAAATGTAATTTCTCCACGTGTGATTTGCTGCACTGTGTGTTCTTTCCAAAGTTGATTTTCTGAATTGTATGCCTGTTGCTAGTCCATTGCCTTGTAGTTCACAGGTGTCCTGACTCATCCATTCAACCGCACATGTAAAACAAATATTTACTGATTCTGAGTGCTATTTTCTGCAATTGCAAAGGTCTTTAAAT
Organism: Ambystoma mexicanum; assembly: GCF_040938575.1. NCBI lineage: Eukaryota > Metazoa > Chordata > Amphibia > Caudata > Ambystomatidae > Ambystoma > Ambystoma mexicanum. The sequence continues at coordinate 286,691,007 of NC_090928.1, forward strand.
TCTGTTTGCTGCTTAGTATACCGGACTCCTTGCTACTCCTCTCTGTCCACAATTCAGTTAATTAGGGTTTGAGGGAGCATTGCAGGGGGAAATCTTAACTGGGGTGCTATCTACCCAAAAAGTAAAATTGCTCCCATTCATTTGTGCTTTGTGTATGTTATAGTGGAAGGTCAAACTAAGTGTATTCTATCATTTTACAGTGTAATTGTCACCCCAGTGGTGATTGCTGGCCAATATTAAAGTTGTGTGATTTTGATGGAAATGTAAAAATAAATAAATACTGTATTACCACCCACTAGCCTGGCTCATGGTCCATTGTGGCCTGGGCTATTTGTAAAAGGGGATGTAAAAGGGGTGTGGGATGGGTTGAGTGCCATCTCAATTTGAATTCTTAGTAAAATAAAGTAAAAGTGTTATAATTGTGCGCTGCAGCCTAGGCCAGTATCAAGAGTCCTGGTCTGGTGTGTGCCACCCCATTAGAATACTTAACAGCATAGTGCCTTTGAACTGTGCTACAAATTCCATGAATCGGGCCCTTAGTCCACAATTCACCTTGCAGTTTGGAGAGTAATGTTATTTCTGGTCTTGCACCAAATGTTTCCAACATTGTGGCACTGAGTACTGCCCACACAGTTTTGTTGGAAAAAGTCAGAGCTTGCAATTTGTAAACGTGAAGCACTATTTTGGTGGCCGGCTCTATTTCTTGTTCCAGTCTGTGCCTGGCAGAGGTAAGCATGATCGAACAAAGCTGGGGAATCGGGTGGGGCGTGGGGGGCGGGGGTGAATTGACGAGTTCCTCTTTTAGCATCCTGACACACCCTTCAGCCATCACTCATGTAAGGCTCACTGCCTTACACCGAACATCATTAACTGCTAATTATGTTAATTACACAACCCAATGCGGGGAGATTACAAATGCGCCCATCTCCTTTAATAGTCAGGGGGATCAATGAGCACAGGAAGCAGTTGCCGTGTTACAGTGTCCGCCCTCTAGACCGGCACGTTTAATCCCGGAAGGTTTTCAGCACAGAGCCGATGGGGGTGGGGGGGTTGGCTACCCGCACTAATGGCTGACGTCATAGCCAGTCAAAGCAGACCTCAGGTCCACGATTTCAAGCATGGTAACCGTGTGTCGTGAAATCCAGTCAGTGTTTCTGCCGGTGCGCAGACAAAAAAAGGTGCTTTGCTAAAGAATCCGGTCCGCGGTGGAAAAGAAAAATCACAGCTTTCAAACAGATTAAGAAGCAAGTGCTGAAACACTACACGGGTAGGAAATATTCAAAGCGAGATTACGATGCCAAAAATAAACCTCGAGGCTGTATTTCGGAAATGAGGCAGCCATGTCGCCTGATGTTGTGATGAGCACCTCTCACCTAAGTGACTGGCTCCTATTTAAGGCTTCGCACGCAGGGATGCGAGACTGACGCCGCTTTGTTATTGAGTTCATTTCCGGCTCAGGCACTTTTTATCGCCGCCTTTCTTTTATTGTTAGTGTCAGAAATACTTCTGGCTTTAAAAAAAAATGTTTCCTGTTTCTTCTTTGGCAATGTGCTTCAACGATCCAGACCATGTTTTCGCAGATGCAGAGAAAGTGCAAAAAACAAGCCTTGGGAATGCCAACAGTTTGGGATTTTGGCGTAGGCATGGACATGACACTTGCCAGGCACTGCCGTAGTGGATTTAACTGGCCATTGATGGTAGCAGGTGCACAATGGGCGAGTACCTGGGCATCTAATTGCAGGGCCTGGCAAATACCGAATACCTACACAAGCCAAAAGGGTTGGCTTTGCCGCTGCTTGTTTTAAGAGGACGTCAGTGAAGGACACTTGTTATTAATCGACTGTCTGACAAGACCTGGTTAAGACATTTTTGTTACACCAGTAGCACATTTGCAGCTCCAATTAAGTCTCTCCGAAGACTGCTTTGAAAAAACACTGCCAGGCACGTCGATGGCTGGGCTTGATTAAAGTGAGCTCAAAGAGTTCCCCTGAGCCGGTATTTTGGGCGGGTAGGCAGAGGAACTGGGTGGGAATAGCCACAGGCATTAGCATGGCAATGGCAAGTCAATGGGCGGGCAAAAAACACCTTCAAGCTTTGTGTATCTCCTCATATGCCATTTCTGCCTATCTGTGCTCTAATGCAATAGTGTTGACATATAGGTGGTACTAACGCACCGCCTAGTAACCCAAACTAAAAAGAGCATTGCATGTCCCTAGAATTACTTGCTGGCCCGCTCTGACTCCCTGCTGTCCCTAACCTGCTCCCAGGCCACCAGTCTGCAAAATCCCAGTCTGGGTCCTTTGTGCTTGAATTGGTGCTGCTAATGAGCCTAGGAGATTTTGAAAGATCACACTTTCCTCTGATTTGGCCAGAGTAAGCATTCACAAACTTCCACTGATGTTTGTGCGGGGTGCTTTGGGTGAATTAAGCGTATTAGGTTATACAAGCAAAACATCATTGTAATTCATGATCCTTTTTGTAGTCAGAGGAGGGAGGTTGCACTAAAAGCCAAGTGAAAGGATTTCTTTTGGGTTAGAAGCAGACTGTCAATTACCATTCAGTGACTGTAACAGAATCTTCTATAGCTTTGTGACTGCTTCTAACGTGGGGAAAATCCCAGTGACCTTCTTGCATGATATGACATACAGCAATGTGACATTTCCTCTAAGTGATTACTAGGTAGTTGGTTGGAGGCAGGGCATTACCATTCAGCTGCTGTAGTTGAGTGGCCAATTTTGAAGTTTGTGCTTTTCGAAACTGCATTACAAAGATACCACAGAAAGTTAGTATAGGCCATATTAAACCCTAATACATAGAAACCTTTTAGTCACATATTGACTACAATGATGAAGCTTTCTAGATAAATGTCAGTAAAGCGCAGTCTTCTGAATTCAACATCGACTATAATTTACAAAAACACAGCATAGACACCACACTGTCATGTCTTTGCAAAACCTCTCTACCATCTTTTTTTTTTTTTTGAGACAGAGTTAACACTTCTCAGAGCCAGCAATCAATCAGTGGCATAAACTGTGTGTCCCATTGAGTTGCAATCAGTCTTTTAACGTGAGCAGAAAGTGAGATCAGTGGAGTTCAAATGCAGCCATACATCCGCGCATTACTGAAGCCATGAACCCACCTTTGAAGCTTAAAGTAAATAAGTAGCGCTTTCCATGAGATTGTCATCAACTAAGGCAAGTAGCAAATGACAATGCCATCTCTGCCCTTTTCAGCTCCATTTCAGATTGATTATTTTGTCTACATAGGTGTTGCTGGAGCAACAACTATGGGCCAAAACCTAAACATATGCAGCTATCCTTCATCAGAAAAGAGATCATAACAATCATTTAGGGGGACATCTGCTTTGCTCTGGCGAGGTGCCCACCTGGCATCTCAGGGATCTGAAAAGTTGGCAAGGAGGTTTGCAGGAGCGAGAGTAACTACCTTGGTACATCTGTTTTTATGTTTCAAAATTGATCCCTACCTATCCAACTTGATAAACATGGAGAATGGTTTGTTCAGCGCTGTGATACTTGCGGGTTTGGGCGCTCTCAGTAAATGCAATAAATAAATAAATAACCATGGCGCTCTCATGCAAGTCACTCTGAATGTAATGTTCTGAGCCTATCTACCAGATCTTTCTTGCTTAGCTACCTTCCGCCAGAGATCCTCTGTGACATGCTGCTGCTGTGATCATCATTTATCAGACTACCCAGATGCTGCCCCATCTTTACAGTGATAAACACCCCTCAGGCTACATGTTGTTTATTCTCCATGGGCCTGTAGGTGAGGAACACAGCCGGCCAGAGTCTATGCACCTGGCTCAGATCAGAGGCATGCGGCTATCTTTAATCTCATGGTCTCCTGTGCTACCGTTTGTGTTCAGAATTCTTCTCTTTCTACTCCCACTCTTTGGGGGCTGGATCATACCCCCAGCTGTGACAGCTACCAAAAGCTATTATCCAGGCGCCAGTCAATTGCCTGTAAAAGAAGAAAAATGACCACTCAGATGTGTGCCAAAATGCCCTCCAAATGATGTGCCAATCTCTGTTTCGAAAGCTTGGTTACTTAAGATAATGTTGACTACTCTTCCCCGGTGACCCATGTCCGGAATGCACTCACTCATGCACCCAATAGTGGCATTGCTTTTTTTTTACGCATTTGATATGCCAAGAATCATGAATTGGGCACTCAGGCATTCCTGAGCATGTGTGCTGATCCCTGCCAATAGTAACTCAAAAGGATCATTCTCTTTGGCCTGGCACCATCACACCCTGACAACTACGTAGGCACTTTATCCATGCATCTGGATCCCGCAGGTCCGCTGCTGCAGTCCGCTTATTCCCCGGCCTCTCCCTCAGTTTCAGTGCTGGTCAGGGCCTGGCTCATCCGCCCTACAGAACAAGGTCCAGACAAGAACCATGCGTGCCAGCGTCTAATCTCTCGCCACCTGCTGATGAAGAATGGGGCTTAGCCTTGAAGTTACTCTGTGTCCTCCGGCGCCTCTCGTTTCCAGCTGAGATTCCACCATGATGGTTTAAGATGGGAGGCCACCCTTGACTCTGCCTCTCCTAAAGTCTGTGCAGTGAGCACCGGTGAGTATTCTGCTTCACTGCTCTCTTGAGACACTCAGGGAAACCTGGGTATGATCTACACATTTGCCAGTAACACCAATGAGCGCACCGGGCAAGAGAATGCACCTCCACGCCCCACCCACCGCAAGCGAGAGGGACTGGTGGTGTTATATGCCTCTCATTATAGACACATTTGACCCACTAGCATACACAGATCGTGATAGCCACCATACGAGATGTTCATTATAGAGGGTGACTTCACCTTCCCAAGAATGTTGGGCTTCTACACAAAACATAAGACACACATGTGCTGCAGCCTGGCAAAACTCCTACCAAGTTGTGCTTCAAGATCCAATTCCTTTACAAAACGAGATCCTCTGTAGGCGTTTCATGGGGAATTCTTGTCCCCGTATTACTGTGAGTGGCCCTGCAAGTTTGCTGGACTACTGCTAGTGCGCGTCTAGAGATCCGCGCGCCTTGTTGCTTTATCTATTCCTAAGGCCCTATCCATCTGGAGGATGCACTTTGCAAACAATGATATCATAGAACCACGTTCACTAACACAATTCCTCCCAGGTAAATAAAGCAATTCCAGCTCAATTCTCTCTGGCTAAGAGCCATATTTCTCGTAAAACTTCCAATGAGCTCCGGAAAGGATTGTCTGACCCAATATAAATGCATCTACCCGCAATCTCGCCGTACATAAATCCCCTGGCAATGTGTCAGAGCCCTGTTTTTAATTCACGGCTGATAATATATTTATGATGAAAGCAGTTCCAAACCTATGACACAATGCCAGAAACCACCGCAATTCCGATTTGCAGCCGGCATGATGGGCTTAATAACGTGCTGTGGGTTGCCATGAATCATGTTTTTCATGTTGTCATCAGAAAAGCAATCATTCGATTTTCAGAGCCTGTGCCAGGAATCTTGCCAAGCTCTTAGAAAAAGGGCACCGCAGTGTGGTCTCCTACCCTGGAGAGTAATTAGGGGGAAACGCTCCCCTCTTCGCTGCCGCCTTCCTAGTGCCACGCCGCCTGATTGTGCCCTCTGCAGCACCGAGTGGCGGCGGTGCAGCGGCAGAAGTGGAGTATGGGGGGCAAGGGGGGCGAGCCTAATCGGGATGCATCTGGAATCTGTCTTTTCAGCTCGCTGCCTTCCTAACCCCTTAGCCTCCCTCTCTCACACGAAATTCTCAATGGGGCTCGCAATATTGTTTTCATGTGTCACCGGCCAGCCCCGGTGTGGCCCACGCTGTATGCTTAGCACAGGTAGCTGAAGCTGGAGAAGAGGGGAGGACATTGTGAGGCATGGACCGGTGTTCTTACAGGGGAGGCAGCCGTTGGAGAAGGAAGCATCATTCATGTGACCACTTTGCCGGTCTAGGGCCGGATAATGTAAGCGCCTAGCAGCAGCTTTAGCCGTGCACAGATGCTGTGCTGCCAGAGGATCCCCGGTGCTTTGTGCCAGAGCACAGCTATGCCAGATGATGCCTGGGGCTTTGTGCCAGAGCACAGCTGTGCTTGAGTGCACTCTCCCTTAGGAGAACGGGATCATACCAAAAGAAAGGATGAACACATTTCGAAGCCCAAAGTACCGAATTATTACAGCCCCATTTTACCTTATATATTTGTGGGGGGGGGGGGGATACGTTCATAAAAAGGTGGAGCGGTAAGAGGGAGCTGGGGTCACCCCTCGTTTATATATTCAGTAAAATGAGGCAAAAAACTAAAAAGAATATGTGTACCCTCCCTGCTAAGAACCCTATGACTGCACCCAGCAGACTCTTCATTTAATTGTTGGTCATATAACTATGTTTGCTCATGTGCACTCTCGCTGCTTAGACCCACATGACTACATCCTACAGAGACACCTGTGAATGGCCGGCCACATATCTCTGGATCTAACATGTACTGTCCCTGCTAAGACCCACATGACTACATCCTACAGAGACACCTGTGAATGGCCGGCCACATATCTCTGGATCTAACATGTACTGTCCCTGCTAAGACCCACATGACTACATCCTACAGACACACCTGTCAATGGCCGGCCACATATCTCTGGATGTAACATGTACTGTCCCTGCTAAGACCCACATGACTGGATCCTACAGACTCTTCGGCCAATGGCAGGCCACATAACTCTGGATGCTAATGTGTACTTTCCCTGCTAAGACACACATGACTGCACCCTACAGAGTCTTCGCCAATGGCCGGCCACATAACTCTGGATCCTAATGTGTACTTTCCCTGCTAAGGCCCAAATGACTGCATCCTACAGACTCTCATGTTAATCGCCTATCACGTCTCTGATGCTAATGTGTACCCTCCCTGTTAAGAACCATATGACTGCATTCGACAGACTCTTCGGCCAATGGTCGCCCACTTAATTCTGGATGCTAATGTGCAATCCCTCTGCTAAGACCCACATGACTGCTTCCTAAACACAAGCCTGTCAATAGCCGGTCACATACCTCTGGATGCTAATGTGTACTTTCCCTGCTTAGACCCAAATAACTGCATCCTACAGACTCTCATGTTAATCGCCTATCACATGTCTATGGACGCTAATGTGCCCCCTCCCTGTTAAGATCCATGTGACTGCATCAGACATATAATAGCTGGTCACATAACTTTGGATGCTAATGTGCACTCTCTCTGCTAAGACCCACAGGACTACAACCCACAGAGGCACCTGTCAATGGCCCGCCACATACCTCTAGATGCTAATGTGTACTTTCCTTGCTTAGACCCAAATGACTGCACCCTACAGACTCTTTGGCCAATAGCCGGTCACATACCTCTGGATGTTAATGTGTACTTTCCTTGCTTAGACCCAAATGACTGCATCCTACAGACTGTCATGTTAATGGCCTATCACATGTCTCGGGGTGCTAATGCGTACCCTCCCCGCTAAGATCCTACCCCAAGCACTATGAGGCTGCTCTATGCTGATGTGGAGTGCTGTGCCAATTCCATATGACACAAGCTATGTAGTGGACACAGAGTTTCGCCGCATTTAACAATTCTGTGACCCATTATTTGAGAGCAGGCTAGTGCTGCGTAAGCAGAAGATAGGTTCCTAGGACACCCCCTTGCCAGTCCTAGGATTTCCTGTAATGGGGTAATTAACACTGGCACTTTTAGTCTTGCCTATCTTCAACATTGGACTGACACACCCGATGCCAATTATTTTAAAAGACAAATTCAGGACTGGAAATGTGTAGTCCCTGGTATATGGGTTTATATGGTTATCTAAATGTTCACAGCCAACTCAGTATCCTGTTGGCACTAGAGTAAGAGGTGTATTTTGCATTGCCATTATAATTGTCAGGCATAACTAGCCTGCTATGTGGCAGTAGCTACGTTATCAGAGGCTATATTTGATCACTGATTAGGCACCTAGTGTGGCAAATATCTTCTCAGTAAAGTAAGAACTAAATGCCACTAAACAGGGAAGTGAAAAAACATATAACATGTTGAGGTCGAATTACGTATTTAATTACATGTTATTGTACAGTAGTCAATATACCAAAAACATAGCCAGGGGGCAGAGGTCTGCAGCACAAACAAAAGCGAACACAGGAATAAAAAGAATTAGAGTTACCGCCAAAATCTGAACCAAATAAGAAGCCAACTGCTCCATACAATCATCAGGGAAAGGAAAAAAAGCCTTTATTGAACATCAGCAAAAAGGGTGCAAGGTGGCGAAGTCACTTAGGTGTTTGAAAATTGAGTGATCACCGCCAAGATGCCCTGATTGTCTGAGCAGGACCTCGTCACACGGGGAATGATGTGACAATGGATTGACTTGCTCCATGTGGCGCACAGTGCTCCTGCTGGAGTTACTTACTGTGTCAAACAAGAAGCATGTTTGGGAACTACTGTTTTCAACCTTCAAGAGGCAACCGATGTTATTGAATTAAGGGGTAGATATGACCAAATCTTTGCTCCGCGGGACCAATCTAGCAGCCCTTTAAGAGGAAAATAAACTTCCTTGGAAGTATCCACCAAGGCCCCATTTCCACTATCAATCTGAGACGGGGCCAAATTCTGAACCACATTCGGAAAGCGATAAGGATAGATGTAAGATTTAGCCTTCTTAAGGAATGAGAATTGCCAGTGGGATACTTCGTTTTTTGTTTTGTTGATGATATGTTCTTTCTTGAGAACATTTCCATCAAGCCAAATCCCAAGAGACCTGGTCACTGGGGCAAACGTGGATATAAGCCTGTCTTTAGTCATTGCTGGTATCCTGCCCCGAACCTCAGCCTCCTTACCTTGAGAGCAGCAAGGCAGCAAATATGTTTTAAAGGCATTCCAACACATTCATGTTTTGATATCTGTCAAACAATCCCCAAGATAGAAAAAATCCTCCTGAGATAACACCAATAAATATAACTGGGTGTAAACACGTATATTGAAATGTCGTCATGCTCACCAGCTTTTAGAATAACTTGTTATAGAGTTTAAACAATGTGGGGGGGCAGGGTATACTGTTAAGGCACACCTCAAAGCATAGGAAGTGGGGAGGGAAGTTGGACCCACCTGAGCGGGCAGAGATCTGTGGGAAAAAAATTGATTTGATCCAACCTTGCACCCTCCCACCCTAGTCCCGCGCATGTATGTTGCTAGAATGGATAACAGTGTCTTATAGTCCACCTTGTTGAAATTTCCAAAAACCCAAGAAAATTAGATTTTCCCTAAACTCTCACCCTAAGCAAATAGTAAATAACAGTGATGGAAACTATTTCAGTGTTTTGTTGGGCACAGAAACCATACTGACAAGGGCGTAATAGGCAGCTGAGTAACCTCAAGTTTTTTCAAATACCCTTCCTAGAAAGATGAAGAAAGTCATAGGGAACAACTTGCTTAAAACTGCTTTTCATCAGGAGAGCTAAAATCAGGGCGATTCTATGCAGACCTGGAACAAGGATACATTAAACAGGATCTGAAGTGGATACAAATATTCAGTCGAGAGATTCTTTAAGAAGCAGGCTCACGTCTTGTCATTCGTTGCATATAGAATGTAGGTTTAGAGGGGGCTGTAGGTAGGGTCAATGCATTTAATGCAAGAGGTGCTCAATCCTGCCAGACATGACTCCACCTGGCAGAAAACTGAAGTGTACAGATACCAGAGACTCGGGTCCCTAGTTCCTCACTGATTAGTTTGATTGTATGCCTTAAAATAATTATTATCCATACAGTTTGCTTTTGTGTAAAGGGCCATATTCATTGGAAAGGGGTTCACACACTGGAAAACCATCCTAAAAATAGTTTGAGAGAAATCATTAGCTATTGACGTTTGTGGAATGTGGATTCTGCTTCACAGACAAGGTTTTTGTGAACAGTTAATCAGGCTTACCTGGGTTTTTGTCTTGCGCCACATTTTTTGCCAGATGTTGCAATTGGCGTTTGCTTGAGGTAAGGTGTTGGGAGTACAGCGAAGAGTGTCTGGTCTTATTCATCTTTTGAAGGACCATTGGAGAATTTCCCTCTACAATTCTGAGAATGCGCCGGAGAAACAAGAACGCTCGTAATCTACTGGGGTTTCTGGTTGCATAACTTCAGCAGTAGTCAATGCTGCCTCCTGAACCTTAACCCGAGGGAAGTTGAACAAATCACGTTTTAGGATTTCAGAGAGAATTGTCTGACCATCACTAAAAGCCTGCTATATGAAAAGGGATCATTTAATGGTCGGACAAGTTCAAAAGGAGAACAGATTCACCAGTGAGTGAGTCCCTGATCACAGCATACTACTTTTTAAATGGGAGGGTGCTTAACATTTCTGGAGAGATTGGAGCTCTCAAAAATCTAGTGAAAGGTATCTGACATGTTTATTTATTTATTTCACTTGTAAAGCGTGCAAACAACCCTGAGGCATGAAGGTGCTGGAAGGTTGCAGATTTCGACATAGACTGGAAGGTTGTAGATTTTGGACATTTAAAATTTTGAAAGATAATATTAGAAGAGAACTCAGTTATCGAGTATGAAACCGATTCCAAGTCAGCTTTCGAAAGTACTGGGAGCTAATTAGCTGCTGCTTCCTGCCTGCGGGAGCCTGATTAGCTTGAAACCAACAGCTGCCAAGAGCTAATTTTGGTTCCCCAGCCCAGCTTGTGCCTTACATACATATGTAATATTAAGCCGTACTTAATGGGCAAAAAGTTAAAGTTTGCCTTTCCTGTTAAAGTTAAGATTTCCGGTGCGCTGAGTACTTGGTGAACTATAATTGAAGTGTAGAACAGTATTAGGCAGGGGTGCCAAAGCACGAGAACAGACAACAATTGGAATGATTCAAAGGATTCGTCTCAAGAGGAAAGCTCACCGGCAATACATTCGCCTTGGAAGCAAGACGACGCGGAACAACACAGGTTCGATCCCTGGGTCCACGCTTAAAACCCTCTGGGTATTAAGCTCGTTATAAATAACCTTTAAGAAAACATAATATAGGCTTTTTTTGTGCATTAACAAAGGTAGTTTGCGCAGGTGCAAATTATATTTGCACATGCACAATCCCATCAGCTTTACATGACCACTGTATGCCGCTTCTGCTCACTGGATTGCGCATGGGCAAACCATGCAAAATGTTGACGTACGTCTGTCTGCTAGATCTGTGAGAATATAACAGATGTTGGTTAAATAGTAGATAAGGGCCCCCATAAATGAAAAGGCCATGCGAAGCCATGGGACATGGCCTATCTCTGTCAGAGAGAGAACAATCTTCTGCATAACATGCAGCGTTTGAAGTGGGGTTGTTGTGAGAATTTAACCTGTCAATCCATGGAATAGTAAAATCCATTTGGATTTCATTTGGCCTATTAAGTTTGCAAATAATCCTCAATGATTCTGTATATAGATGTCTCTCGTTCATTGTGTACAAGTTATGTTACATGGCATTTGTATAGCACTTAGTGCCATTGTTATGGCCTCGATGCGCTCTAGGTGAACGACCATGGAGGACCGAAATCCGAGGTATGAGAAATTGGTAAGAAGGTTTTAAATGCGTGTGTGCATTTTAGCCAGTAAAAAGGAAGGTAGGGGTGGCTAATTCCCTGCTGGCGACCCACGGAGAACTGGCTTGTGAATGGGTGCTATGATGAGCTGCCAGGAGAGTATGCGAGTCAAGAAGACTGATTATGTGCCAAGCTAGACCGATGGTTTAGCTCTATCCTAGTGGCATAGGTGATGTGCGATATGAGTTTGAGCAGTGGATGATTGCGGATGTATGCGGGTGGGTGGGCGTGTCTGGGAGGGATACGGCGATCTTCCATTGCGATGGAGTGCGATATGCACCAGTGAATCGTGGCTGATTTTCTCGCTTTGATGACGGAGTGCATATCCTTTCACGCGGGTCTTCGGGAATCCTTTCTGTGTATGCCCAGCATTAATCGAAGCATTGATTGGCTTAACTAAGGGTAGGACATGGAATAATATTTACCCACCCGTTTTCCCAAAATACAAACCTATGGCACAGCAACACCCTCAATTCTATGATTTTTAGCACTGACCTGATGTCTCCACATGTGACTCACAGATAACGCTGCCAGCCTGTTTGATATCTTTTTATATTGTGAAATTCTGTGTTTTACGTGCCTGTGGGTGTAGTGAGTCTAGTCCTCGTTATCAGAAATACAGAAAGGAATAAGGGAGTTAAGGACATCATTTTGACTTTGATTACAGGAAAGGCAAGCTATAAAAACAAATTAAGCCCCACGCAACAGCTGTTTGTGTAGCCTGAAGTGCTGGCTCAAATGCCATAAGACATAAGATGCTGACACCAACCCATAACTCAGCACAAGTGCTGCATCAGCGAGTGCTGCTAGGACAACTGACGGCGAGGGAAATATGCTTTCAGAAGACTGATGGATCAGCTCAATCACTCTTGGGCAGATGGGCTCTCAGAACTTTTCAGATCAGACTTGACCTTGTGTGTGCCTCATGGATAGTGGCAGGAAATATCATCTGTATACTGCTGCTATTGCTATAAAGAGCTGCTACTCTTCGATTTATTTATTTGTAAATTTATAGCAGCACTCACAGCCCGTGGGCATCTAGGCGCTGAAGCGTCTTATCTAACAAGGCAGACATTCTCTGAGCAAACTATACATTTATGATCAGGGCACCAGCCATGTGTCCTCGTAAGAGCTCTATTGGTTGTAGTTTACCCGGAGAAGGTGCATTGCCAGACGTTTCATTTGCCAGTGAATTACCTGATCAAGGTTGAACGATATATGAGTTGAACTGTGAATTAGGGCCAGATTACAGAAACTTTGCATCTATCCAAGTGCAACATTGCATGGTATTAGCACAATGAACATTTCGCCCTGGTACGAAAAACATTAGTGACTTATTAGATAAGCTATAGAAAAGCTTTGCACCATGATAAGTGCAATTTGGCATAGTATTAGCACTAGTGCAAAGTTTGTCCTTGAGCAAAAAAATATTATTTCAATGCATTGTTGCACCAGGGCAAAGGTTGCCCTAGTGCAAATATGGAATGGTATTAGCACTAGGGCCAACTTTGTCCTGGTGCAAAAATGCATTGAAAATATATATTTGTAGCACTAGGGTGGGTTTTGCCCTAGTGCGAACACTTTGCAAATTTGCACTTATCATGGTGCAAATGTTTTCTATCTTGGCCCCATTATTTTTGGCACTAGAGCAAGCTTTATGCTAATACCGTGCCACTTTGCACTTGCACTGGTGCACATTTCTATAATATGATTCCTAGTGTCAATATCTCCCTTTAGACTTGTATCCTTCAGTGCTGGATGTTGGCAAAGGGATGAAAAGCATTCATTTCACTGGCTTAATTTGTGCCAAAAGCTATCCTCTCTACTATTGTGCCATTCAGTTGCAAAAAGGTTTGTTCCATCCGTCCCTTGACGCCAATTAGACAATTATGAACTGCTTACCCGATCAAACCTGATCAATAACTGAGTTTCTTCTGTGCACAGGTGGTAAGGCAGCTGGCGCTGCATGGCTCCTGGCATACATATTAAAAAGCAGTGATGAGTTGCCTGTGGTATGCCACAGCCAGTGGGTCCAGTTTTCGGGTGCACACCATCAAATACTGACGAAAGGAGCTAGTCTGCAAGACTGAACGAGTGACGAATGTCCCTTCCTCACCTCAGGTTGCTAAAAATATATTAAGGACCCGATTCATGACATTTTTGCAAAGTGACTTTGCACTGCAGAAAAGTGACTTTTCCCTGCCCACACAAACCATGATTCATGGAACTGTGCAAAGTGTATTTCTGCAGTGCAAAGTCAGTGCAAAGTCATTTTTGCAGAACATCATTGACTTTTTTGCACAGGTCGTAGGTAGTGACTGTGCTCTGCAAAAATACACTTTGCACCATTCCATGAATCAGGGTTTGTGTCTGCAGTGCAAAGTCACTTTTCAGCAGCGCAAAGTCTCTTCGACCTGTGCAAAAAAGTCAATGATTCGGGGCCTATGATTGTTAGATGCACACTAAAATATCAAGTCTGCGGAGGCCACAGGCCAGGGAGAAGATTCTCTTTCATGCTCCACAGAATTTTATAAACGTTATTTTACTTGATTTCTTCTAGGGCTGTCCAGATTTGCGGGACTTCGTGGAGTTTACAGCGAAACCTCTCAAACTTCTGATAGGTGTGCATTTTTCTACCACGACAAAAAGTTTAGGCAGGCATTTAAGGGGTTTCGCCATCTTAGTGAAATAAATGGTGCTTTTTTATACTCCTGAATACAGATGTGAATGAAAATCAATGTCTGCTTACAAATAGTCATAGATCCAAAAAAGCGGGTGCAGAGAGATATTAGCACAACACATTAGGCAAAGACATCAGTGAGAAAACTGGGGGTCCATTTTGATTCCCATATGTCTAAGAACCAACATGTTAATAAAATAAACAGTTAATCAAATTACTATATGATGATTCTCAAACAAATTAGGCCATTCATCTCAGAATATTACACAGCTACCGTAGCTCGAGCACTCATCAACTCTAGGACCGACAATGGGAACACACTCCTACTGGGTGCACCCCAATGTGCACTAAATCGTGTTCAGGTAATCCAAAACATGACAGCCAGGACCGTAACCGGCCCATCACAAAGAACACATACTTCGCCAGGTCCTCAGGAAACTACATTGACTCCCGGTTCTGGCCAGAATTATAAACAAGACACTCATCCTTGTGTTTAAGACTCTCCACGAGATGGGCCACAAATAGCTGAACTGCACATTTCAGCTTTACTGCCACTCATTATCCTTAATGAGTGCTAGATTCACACGATCTAGAGTGACGGGATGGTCTTTCCAAGCCCAGGCCCTCAATCTCTGGAATTCGCTTTCACAAGATCTTAGATCCACTCAACTCAAAAATCATCTTTTTAATTAATACTTCATACCAGCTACAGCGTGTCTTTTTGATTAATAGCACAGAGGTGCTCTATATTCATAGGTGCTCTAAAATACAGATAGATGGATAGAATATAGATTCATTTGTTGAAATGATTTCTTGCAAACATATTACTTCAAGGTCAGGAAGGATGATAGATATGAGAGTGGCATAAGCCCCACAAAGGGAGATACACAGTGTACCACTTCCACTCCCTGTTTTTCTCTCTTTATTGTCCTCGGAATTACGTTTCAGGGTCATAATCCTGCAAACATAAGACCAACTTTGCAGAAGGTAGCCGTGAAGACCACCCCTGTTGTCCAAAAGGGATAACCCCGACTCACAGGGTCGACGCAAAAACAATACAAACTGGTGCCTGGCACACTAAATTACGAATTGTGTCCCTCACAGACTATTTCTTGCCCACCAGAGTGCATTTCAGTGTTCTTTATCCAAGCCTTCTTCATGACCGGGAGGCCTGGTATTATAAAACATGTTTAATAGTAAAGAAATTATTGAAACACTTATAATACAAAAAGGTACCTAAAATAAGACACACAAAGAGTGTCTAGATGTGCTGCAACTCACATCCAAGTTCAACTAATCTGATATATAAAACAGGAGCCCCACGTTGTAATTAGCGTGTACCTTTTGTTCGACCTATAGGTTTGAGAGAGGAGACAGTGTAATCTAAAAAAGGTTGTTTTAATGGTTTTAGCATCGACCTGGTTCTATTAATCTACTGCTCTGAACCTATCACGATCGTGACTTTACTAATCTTTAGGTCTGAACCTATCATGGGGTTTCGGTAATTTTTCCCATTTCCTTTCACTTTTCATCTTCTAAGCACCCAAGGGTCCTCTGCTGTGTTAAGTTATGTTATGTTATGTTATGTTGAACCGTAGAACCCTGCATTCATTCAAAATGGACTTGTGCCAGGGCTGGCAACCCTGCTGATGCCCATGTGCCCCGGATGAGCTGGAAACAGGATGTTCTGATGGTACACAATGCTACTGGTGGACTCCGGAAAATTAAAGCACTGACACTACTACCTTTAGCCACGCGGGACCCATTGTTATTCAGCAGTCTGGGTGGAAAACGTATCCCTTATTCCCTAACATTTGGAATGCAGGCTTGTTTTATGTAGCAATCTTATAGAAAAAGTTCAGACCATCTACATACCTTCAGGTAGGATATCTCAAAGAGCCACGAAGACCACTCAATATGCATGAACCCCTAAAAGATGCCAAACGAGGCATTTGCTCCAGCAAGCTATAACTGAAGCAACAGTGTTTCCAACATGACCTATTCAATAAAGGGACTCAAATGCCAGAACCGAGACATTGTCCTGTTAAGAAACACCTGAGTTGAGTTGCCTCCATCCTGTTTACAAGATAAATCCCCCGAAAGCCAGATCCGAAACGAAACCCCCCTGCATCAGTCACATTTTGTGGGAGGTTTCATGCAAATGTCCTGCATACATGTCAAGTGTGTCTTTGTTTGTAGGCAGAACATTGCAGATGGCTTATTCTGCACAGAACAGGGTTGTGCAGCTCATACTTGTTTGCAGCTCTTCTTTTTTCCAAAAACAGTGGGCCTCATTATAACTGTGCCCGTCTGGAAACAACAGTGCCGATAAGCTTACCGACACCGTTGTTTCCGGACCCGCACACTACAACTCTGCGGCCGGGTGCCGTCCCGCCCGCCAGGGTCAGACCTGCCAGGCAGAACGGCATTCGCTTGCATAGTTTTACCAGGAGCACCGTTAGCAACGGTGTTGGTGCTCCTGTGTCCCCATTCCCATGGAAATGGGGACTAACAGAATAGACAGCACCTTACTTTCCACCTTGCACACTTGGAATAGCCCAGTGGCACCGGGAAGTCAGGCACCAGTAATTTTTTACGGGTCCGCCGGCAACCCACTGGTAACACCGGCAGGGTTACCGGACGACCCATAATGAGGCACAGTCTCTCTATCATATATATACACTTGGGTGATAGTGGGCACTGCCAACATCCAGAATAAAGTCCATAATCTAAGCACTCACCATGTTTTTTCCCTCTGGGGAATGCAGGGATATGTTCTTCTAAAAATGCAATGCTAATGCACCATTCCTGACAGCCTAAACAGAGGGAGAGCAGTGACCCTGGACTATTTCTATATGTTGCCTCAGTGAATGCTTTCACAGGTCTGCAACAAACACCATATAGTTATAGCCACCACAGCCATGTCTAAAAAAAAAGCAGGTACCATCTTATAGATCACTCTGAAGCGTGTGCACCTGCTTACTTTGAGCGAACATAAGGCGTTTGCATGTTTTTTGTTGCGTCATGGGTTCTAAATAGGTATCTCAGAATTGGAGTCCAGCATGAGTGGGAAGCCTTGGAGATGTCATGCAAACCAAAAATGACATAATTTCATAAGTCAAGAAAATCTAATTCCAAGTCTCACAGGCTCTACTTAGTACAATTTGAAATATAATGCATTCAAAGTAAATTGCATACATTCTGTTCTTTCCATAATCTTTGAGTAAGAATCATGACAAAAGATATATGTTAATGAATCTGTGTAATATATAGTGTCAGTAATATTAGTTCTTTCGTAGGCCCTTCATATTTATATTTACAATTATTTTTGATTATATATATATCTCAAAAGACCACATTTCTAGCTCCTTTTTTAGGGTTATCATATTTCAAAGTCTTTAAACGTTTCATCATCTCTTTGTTGTCCACTTTCATCACCACCTTTTAGCCAACGCGTGTTTCACCCTATGTGGGCTTCCTCAAGGCTGTAGTGATGAGTGCATTCTCTGGTCTAGAACTTTAATGCTAGGATCAACATGTTGATTTAACAACAGTTTCTACTATAAGCTGTATTCATTTTTTTAAAAAAAAACGTGCTTATGGGGGATACATTATCAGTGAGCCACCAAGGTATATGTGTTGTTTTGGAATCTCTTGTAAGGGTCCTTCTGTCCTAATTTAAGCTGGTGTGTTTATGCTGGAGTTACTCCATTTCCATGAACAAGCCTCACAATAGATCAAGTCAGGTGATGTCATGGTCGGTCGGCTTTAAGTTGCTTCTTATATCCAAGTGTTTGATTGAAATACATTTGGGAACTGTGGTTCCCCCCATGTTCCATGGTCACAGTCTGCTTCCTGGAGTGCCACCAGCTTACTATGCTTTTTCAATAATATCCAGGTCACGGACCATGAGAGAACTGCCAGATCACCTGACTTCCTGCAACAGATGTGTCATGGCAACAACCGTCACAACGGCTTTCCTTGCATGCATACCCACACACAGCTCCATCTCAAATGCACATGGCCTTGCCAGTATGGCATTGGAAGCTGATTGGCCCACAAATTGGCCAGTAACAGCCTAAGTCGTGGTCAGTAAAACATCCATTCCCTGTGGACAGCTCTTGATCAGCGGTTTTGGGTGCATTTACTTTCTTTACTTACACACACACACAAACACACAAACACCAGACCTTCCCAGGGTTATTACGCGCTGCCCGGACCTCCAGGGAAGAGCAGGGAGTTGCTGGGCTTTCCGTCCATCCCAGCAACTCCATCCATGCCTCCATGTGATTGGCCACAAGAAGACTGTTAGTGGCAAATTACATGGAGGTGTGGGTGGGGAAACTGAAAGGTGGGCAAATACTGCCCATATCTTGCATCAGTCACCACGTAGAGTAATGTTTAGCTGTATTTTTTAACATATGTGGGTGGGGCCTTGTGAACATGTGGGCGGGGCATCGGATGACGTAGATCTCCCGGTTTTTCATTATGGAGTGTAGGTAGGTCTGACACACACTCACACACACACACCTGTACACTGTGCTATAGCCAAACAAAATATGCACCTTGGATCTCCCCTTGCCCATAGTGCATATTTTCTCAACTAAACCATTTTTACCTAATGGTATTTTTTCCCCTGAAGATAACAGAAGAAGCATAAACAAACATATTTGCCCACCTAACATGTTCATTACAAAAACCCTTGCTGCTGTATTAAGTACTGTTTCAATGTATAATAATGCCATGTATATTCATGCAGTGCTACTCGCTGGCCAATGTTCATGCACAGGATTTTTTTTATCAAGGGATCTAGGGGTACTGCCATTTTATTCCCCTCACTGCCAAACTTATAAGGAGGCCCAACGTTCTGACAAGACTTTCAGAAGAAGGGCTGACCTCACCAACGCAGGACGGCATGGGCATGGAGGCAACACCGAGCTTCGAAAGGGAGGCAAAACATAATGAGAAACGTAAGGTCAAAGAGACAAACTAAACTGAGCTTTTGAAAAAGCGTGGACATATCTACAGCTATTAACAGCTCCGCCTCCCTTCTATATCTCCCATGTGACTATGTGCAAATCATTTAGAAAAATGCACGAGTCGCTCCCTGCACATGGGCCGTTCTGAGCAGACTCCCCTCTCTGACTGAGGTCCGCGATTCTACTGAAAAAAAAAGTGGGGGGACTCCGTCCAACCACGTGTACCCTCGACTTAATCCCAGTTTACCACACAGATAAGGCGCTGTGCCTAGGGTGACCAAACGTCCCAATTCTGCCAGGACCGTCCCAGATTAAGGCCCTGTGTCCCCCTGTCTCGAGAGGTTTTTTAATTTAACAAACACTTCCCGATTTTGGGAAAGGGAGGTATGGCTACTGCAAGAAACAATTCAAGCTACATAACAGTTTACCCGTCAAATTCTCGTTCACACTTTGTCCTACAGCCTTGACCCTCCAGCCTTTTTGTTTATACCCATATGGATTTACTGATTGCGCCACAGAGAATGCTATGATATGATTGGTTATTTATAACGCACTAATAACCAGAGGTTTCTAAGCGCAGACCCGGGGATCAAACCTGTGTTGTTGGGTGTTGTCTTGTTTCCAAGGCGAGCACGTTGCTGCTGAGCTATCCTCCCGAGATATAAAGTGTAGGCAAGCCTGTAACAACAATGAAAGCAAAAGCGCTCAAGTGACGTATAATTGTGTAACCCTTCAATGTATTAATCTGAGAAGTGCTGGACATATTTATTTTAATGCGTGATCCCATGAGAAGCGGTGGGCCAAGGGGTTGGGGATAGGGGTCGTGACGGATTTGGGGAGGACCTTGAATTGGCCTGGGTGCTTTTTATATACCAAACCAAGCCGGTCCCCCCTAGGTGTGCCTCACCTATGCCTTAGTTAGTCAAGCCCTGCACCCAGGCGCTGTTCTGTGTCTATTGTCCATCGCACTGGTGCACATTGAATAATGTGTTTCTTTCTCACCCGCCACAGAAGACCAAACAGCATCTTTTCAGTTGAAATCAGTCATGGACTGCATGGTTCACGCCCTCTGACACGTGCCCAGATCCAGCGCGAATTAGTAACCCTTTTGCTTGCCTCGCATAAACCCTGGCATCCTTTTCTAGATTAATTTGTGAAGGCAATTCAGCACGTCTCATTTTTTTATTAACGGCTACAAAAAAGATTATTTGGAGTATTTTCCGCGTCTAGATTTGGATGAAACGATTCCCCTTCATCCATTCCTGATAAACGGGAATGCTGCCTGGGGAACGGGATCCCTTCATCCATTCCTGATAAATGGGAATGCTGCCTGGGGAACGGGATCCCTTCATCCATTCCTGATAAATGGGAATGCTGCCTGGGGAACGGGATCCCTTCATCTATTCCTGATAAACGGGAATGCTGCCTGGGGAACGGGATCCCTTCATCCATTCCTGATAAATGGGAATGCTGCCTGTGGAACGGGATCCCTTCATCGATTCCTGATAAACGGGAATGCTGCCTGGGGAACGGGAGGCGGATGAATCCCCACGCATTTCTGTGCATGTTCATCAAATAAACCTATACACCTAGACATCAGAAGTGTTGGGTTTTCCTACTACATGGCTATGCAATGCACCTAAATAGTTTGTGCCACACCGTGCCCCGCTTCAATCGCGTGACCATCCTTGACCCAATGCCCTATGAGCTCAATCCTTGCCGCCATGAATCCAGCGGGGCCGCACTTTAATCGACTGATCACCTTGAAATTCATGAAATAACAAAATCAACTCAATGCATTGCTTTCAAATAACTCCACCAATCTATATCCCAGCTCATGGAATGGTTAACAAAATGTGACAAATAAGTGTACAAAGTCACAACCTAAAAAAAAAAAAAAAACACCCAATGGCCAAAGTTTATTTGTAAAACGAGCTTGTGGATAACTTACAGTTTTACACAGTTAACATTAATTTGCACTCGTGGAAGAGTGCTCAGCCAATCAGGTGGCTGGAAAAGAGGGCGAGAATACACAATCCTCGCCTACTGTCCCAGCCTCTCAAGCCCATTCCCTTGGTGGTGCTTTTTTTTCTCTTTTTTCATTGCCTCCCTGTTGCCTCCCCACCCCCTTCCACTTACCTGCGGGATCAGGGCATTGCGCTCAGGTCCGGAGCTCCTCCCGCCTGGCTGCCTCCATAGACATGGAAAAGGGACTTAGTCCATTTGCCATATGGCAGCGGCAATCGTTTTTTAATTTTGTTAAAATTTTACATTGGGAGATCGGCTGCGCTAGCAGAGCAGAACTCCAAATGAAAAATTGTGAAAGCCATTTGCACCCCAGGCAAACCCCAGGGTGCAAATAGCTTTCATGCCCTGCCAGGAGGGCGGACATGGCCTTTAACCGCCACAGCCCGAGCAGAGGCCTTAGCTCAGGCTGTTAAAGGCTTTGTCCGCCCTCCTGGCAGGGCATGAATGCCATATTCTGTCTGTATGAAATCGTGTGCATTGTGCAGAAAGTATTACGTGATTTAGACATGTCTTGCCCTTCTTTTAAAAGTCTAGCTTTGTGGAAATATGAACCTTTTTTTTTTAAATTCATCATTTTCACTTTTAGTGATTGGCATCTTCCAAATTACTTTGGCATCAATACATGGAGAAACCCTCAGCCATGGCTTATTGCTATAAGACTATTATTGTAATACGTAATTAATGTTCCGTTTAGACAACACTGTACTCCAACTAAATGACCATGGTCACATGTCATGATAAGGCATTTCGTCCAAATCCTTGTCTATTTTCTTGGTCAGATGAATTACTTTTGCTACTATTTTGCAACCCTTTTCTTCAATGTCTTGGTTGCCCATGATAGAACTCAATCTATCATTAAGATCAGTTTGATCTCTCTACTTGCCAATTAAATCATGTTAATCCTTGGTAAACGGAGGATCTGAAGCCAAACCACTTGGAATCTTACAGTGATGTGTACTTTAGGCAAAACAGGGCAAGAATCCTGGGAAAGTTTAGATTTTGGGTAGGTGAGCAACATCATTCAAAGTTCCAAGTGAAAGATACCATTCAAACTATTTTCATCCTATTGTACCTGCCCATGTTTCTGTAAATGGAGATAACTTTGAAATGAAAAACATAATCCTATGTTTTCTCTCCTACTATTCATCTGATTTAGAAATGGTGTCATTGCTTAGAGATCTTGCTACAAAAAAACTACATAACAGGAACGCCTTGACTCTGTTACCGTCTAACAGTGCTACTGGCAAGGATCACCATGTCCTTAGCATCATCTATGGCTGGGTTCTGCAACCTTTGGATCACAAGATGTTTTGGACAAAAACTCTTATCAAATCTAGGCAGCTTATTCCATTGAATATCATGGGATTTGCAGTCCAAAACATCTGGAGAGCCGCAGGCTGCAGAACCCTGGTCCGGGTGCTAAGGATGTGTCAGTTCACGCCATTTCCCATTCATTAGTTGAAGAGTCCAACCTGCCAGAAGGAATTCTTGTTGCACTAAAGGGGTCCCACAAAGCTTGCGATAGTCCTTTTTTACACCCTCTTTAATTATTACAGCTCTGACCCTCTCACGATGTATACGATCAAATGATCTGTCAGAGTGAAGGTGCCGGGGGCTACCATCTAGCTGAATATGGAGTTCTAGGGCAAATTATACATTCTAATCTTTCCCGCCCAAAAGACTGTTCTGTTCCCTAAAGCGCATGCACATATATATTATATATGTATTCCATACTAACACCTGCTATTTGGTTTGTTTGGATTGGTATAACAACACCTTGAAACATATATGTGCTATTCTCCATCCTTCCTTTGATGTTTCTTTGGTTGTGATCAAATGAGGCCCATGTTCCTTTCTGTGCCCAGTCAATCCTCAGAATGACACATTCACCAGCTGGCCTAAGATCCTAGGAGCCTATTTTGAGCCTGTTTACACTCATCATTTACAGATGATTACCGAATTCTGCTGAACCAGCTTCCCTGAAGATGTACATGTGCAGCATTCATTTCATAATCTGGTGGTGACTTTACTTCAATGTATGCTGACATGTGAAATAAACCTAAAATAAACAATATTATGTTGCTCTTGTCAAATGAAAAGTACAAGGTTAAAAATAAATTCTTGTCTTGTGACCCACATGTTACGGAATAACTAATATCATCATTGCACGAGGCTGCCGACAGCTAAATGTGGTTGTGGCCTTTGCCTAATTAAATATTGCTTTCTTTGCTTTGGACAACGTGTAATTTAATTTGAACCTCATCCGTTGGCTGTAAATTGAATAAATTCTAGCAGGCAATCAGTCGCAACAGAAAAGAGGTCTGGCATCTCGTGGGGTTTCGCTCGCCTGCTTGCTCATTATTATGGCCATTTCTTCACATATGTGTGGCGTGCAGTGGCGCATAATGGAAGGCGTTGAGCATTCTATGGAAAGTGAAAATGGAATTGCAGGAATATGTGCACAGAATCACAATCACTCGCTTTACAGATATAAGTACATAGCCACTGTGGTATATGTCACACCCTGCACGAGGAACATATATATACTTAATTGCATTGCATCTGGTGCTGTGCTTATGGCACAGGAAACTACTGCCTCTTAGGAGTAAGTGCTGTCACAGGCCGAGGGATCAACTAAGGACTTGACGTCGACATCTATTGGTCAAGGATTTAATTGTACAAACTGAGAAACTCCACAGAACATGCACAAATGAGGCAACTCCTTAGGACGGAGGTCCTCAGTCGATCCCGCCCTTACCAATTGTTCTTGGTTGTTGAAGTAGCTTGCTTGGCTTCCACAGATGTTGTCAGGATGCAGTTCACACTTCTCAGATGAAACTGCCACACCCAAACGAGTGCCTTAGCTCATCTAAATTTGGGCCGGGGGTCAGATACGTTAAAATCCTTTGCATGATCTCATTGGGCCCTGGGGTCTTCAGGCTAAACTCCTATGTAGGCTGTCAGACAACTCTTTGCATACTACCCTTACGACAAGGAAGAACTTTCTTTGGACACTTTGGTCTCCACAAGCCTTTCCTCTTGCGACATTTGCGCCGCTTCTCCAAATTATCACTCGCCCTTGCCTTATCTCTGGCCTTCACCCTCTCCCTCTCCTTCCTTCTCTCTCTCTCTCACTTCGTCCTCTCCTCAGTGTTTCACTGTCCTCTGATCTGCTCCTCCTCCACCACTCACTGTCCTTCACTTGTCTCCTTTTCTCCCTTTAGGAATTCTACTTTTCCTCCTCTCGCCCATCCTTGTTACTCCACTCTCTACTTTAGTTTCCTTGTGTCTCCTTATTATTCTCTTTCAACGCCTCTCCTTCTGCCCGACTCTCTTTCGTTGCTGTTCTCCTTATCACTTCTTTGCAGCTCCTCTTCACTTCATTCAGCACCTTCTCCGCTTATCCTCTATCTCCCTTCGTTGACCTCCCTTCCATTTTCCATCTGCTCCTCTTCAACTCTTTCACCTCCTTCCTTTCCATTCTTTCCTCTTTCTGATGTTTGTCCCTCATCCTTTTTTCTGCTCCTCTTTGCCTTCTTCTCATATGCTACTTCTGCCTTCATTTTGTTCTGGTGTTCTCCCTTCCTCCTCCTTGCTGCTTCTCTGTAGTTCCTTCACCTCAATCCTCCCTCTGTGCTGCTCGCCCATCCTTCTCATTACTGCTCCTTTGTAACTCCCTCACTTCTCTACTCTTCTCTTCTCTGCTCTAGTCCCCCTCCTCCAATCTGCTCCTCTGCATCTCCTCCTAGTGCTCTCTCCTTTCTTACTCAATTCTCTGGCAAGCACTGTCTTCCACTTCACACTTCCATCACTTGACTCTTAAACATCTCTGTTTCACCATCCCTTTTATTACCCACAGGTCTCCTGATTCTATGAATGACTTCAGGTCTGCAAGCATGAGGAGCAATGATGCAACTACAGGTTTCCCAGCTGCTACTGTTTGGCAGGCAGGCTTATGCGGGACCCTGACGTCTACATTTACTTCTATGTGGGCCACCATTTTGGACCTGCATTCCTCCCTGTGGCAACCACTAGTGTCTTTCAGTTTTCTTAGTTCCCCTTCATTTGTGGTAGGCATGTGAGGGTTTCCCTTCCTTATGCAGGGTCATGTGAACATCGGCGGTCTGTGTTCTTGCAGACATCTGCAATGTGTGTCGACTGTTGAACACCTCCTTTGAATCCAGTTATCCTTCTCAGTCCTGGGCTCAACGGAGACCGGTGGAAGTGGGTACATGGGCCTTTGTGCCCAAATTGTCAAGTCTCTGCTAATTGTCACATGTTAACAGCACATTTCTTCCATATTGAATAAGGGTCATTTATCTCGGTGAGTTCTCTTTGACAGGAATTGGGTGTTTTCTCGTTGAGAGATATTAAATCCTCCATGGCATGCATAAGAGCTTCTCACATTAATGCATAAGAGGATTGTAATTGATGAATGTAATTGGTTATTTATAATGCGCATAATACCTAGAGGTTTGTAAGTGCAGACCCGGGGATCCAACATGTGTTGCTTTGCGTCGTCTTTCTTCCAAGGCGAGCACGTTGCTCCGAGCTTTCTTCCCGGCAAAGTTCCCTTGGGCTGCCACGCCGTGCGGTAGGGATGGTGTTTCCCCCAAACCGCTTCCCTTTTATTTATAACCCATTGTACCCCCCAACCCTTCTATGCACTTACCCACTCCCCCTCCTATTTTTTGATGATTTCTTTCTGCAAAAATGTTTGCAACCAGTCTGTCAAATGCCAAATCAAGTGTCGCAATGCTGCAGGCAGACCAGTGACTAGAAAGAAAATGTTTGAGCCAACTTCAAGACCCTTTCCCTACCCCACACAACCATTCATTAAACCCCTTCTCTCCAACACCTTACCAATAAAATAAGAAGCCATGGCACTGAAGGCGTCCTCTGCACAACCCCCACAATCTACTCTACAACAAAAGTATAGGCAGTAGTTCAACACGTGGACCCTGTCTCGCAGTTCAGGGACAATCAAGTTCAACCTCACTCCCCGTAGACAGTTTATGAAATGAAAATCTCATGCCTAACGAGACTGAACCACGCCACTGGTAACTTCCGTGCCACCATTTCTTTAATCAGACACCAAGAGCTAGTTCAGTTTGCATTTTTGCTACACAGGTCTCCACGCTCCCTCTCACTTACTCATGCAACTTCTTTTCTGAACTATCTTCTTAAAGAAGAAGCAATAATGCATATCCACATATCCACATTTGAGTGACTGAAGGACAAATTATAAGGATACCTCAAAGTTTGCCCATTCATCCCAAATATATTTTCTGTGGAGCTCTTCTCTTGGAAAGAGGTGCATGGACCCTCACCTTTTGATGATGATAATCTCCGGGGGCCTTACTATGCCAACTGAGGCAGTTGTGAGTGATGGGACCATAACCAGGAAACACACACCTTTTTTTTTAATGTTCTTTAGTCAGTGATTTAGGTGTAATGCGCCCTAGCTGTTCTTCCATTGTCCTTCATTTGCATCTGGCTCCCATTTTATGGGGGATGGGTGTTGATGCTCCTTACTGAGACACTCAGTGGACTCAGTGATTTTGAGAGACCTTGAACTGACATTGGGACATGTGAGAATTGGAGTTTTACTGTTTCCCAGTCACCACACTGTGGCAACTGCATTGCACCATATGCTCCCCCACCTCAGGCCATTGTTATTCTCATGATGGTACCACTGTGTACCAGTCAGAGTATATTGCTCAAATATCCCCTAATCACCCAGAGTCCAACATAATCAATGCAGCCTAGTTTAGGGCACCCATTCCAATTTTCCATATCTAGGACATGCTCTGAAGATTATCGAGGTTCTTGGAGGATGCAGAATCTTCAGCAAAGTGCTAAGCAAAAAGGATCATGCAGTTACCTAAATTGAATCTCGCTGTGATATCTCCAGCTGCTCTCCATCGCCATTGGGCGACGGATCGGCCAATCACCTGCCACTGGAGAAGTTTGGGTTTCTTTCACACAGAAGTATGCTTGGATTTCATCAAAGTCTTTCGCATAGCTCATAGGGAAAGTGCATAGGCAAGTTGCACAAACAAAGCCTGGCGATCACTGTAGTGACATGTGCTGGCATCTCGCGGGGTGACGACAACCATGCTGGTGAAAGGAGAGGTGGGTGGCAAGTGGGACACCAACGGGATTAGCACTAGAGACCAGCCTGCCCCTGCCTTCATCAGAGACTGAATGGCAGGAGGGGACGGTGTGCCTATATGCAAATAATTGTGCACTTTGCAGTAGTGCTTGGCCAACCAGAGGTGTGGAAAAAAGTGGAGAGATTTTAGATTGTATTATCAATAATCAGTGTCTTAGAAAAAGATGCATTTGCTTCAAATAAAGTAGCAGGCCAATTCTCAAAGGTTATCTATTCACATCCCCATTTGTCACTCCTTTGCGCATTTGCTCAAATTAGGGGGCGTTTCTGTGCATTTAAAAGTGCATCCCAAATTCAAAAGGGAGGATAGCACAGGGGCAAGGTGCTCGCCTTGGAAGCACAACAACCACGGTCCGCACTTAGAAACCTCTGGGGATTAAGCGTGTTATAAATGACCTATCATATCATATCATAAAAAGGGGTCGTGCTTTTAAATGGGCAGAATTGAGGTTCATCCTCCATCACCTGTTGGGAACAGGTGCGGGGGGGGGGGCGCAAATCATGACAGTGTCATTTCTGATCCTGTCATGGATTTTTTGCAAGCGTGACAGCCACTTTTTTAAACTGCTGCTGTCACACTTGCATTAGCACCCCACCCAAACAGGGATGGAAATGCTTTTTTTTAATGAACATTTCACAGAGACAGGTCCTTTAAAGGTTCATCTCTGTGAAATGCACTCCCAGCAACAATGTTGCTCGTTTTTTGTTCTCTGTTGTGTGTCATGTTGCAGCGCTCCTATGCCTCAAGGCCCTTCGTCTCGAGCGCTTAAGAAATAAATTATCAAATTAAATAAATAAATAAATAAATAAATAGCCTGTCATATCTGACACTAATGTATGCAAATGGGGCTGGACATTGCAGATTTGCGTCACTGTCCAGCCCCTCCTGAAATGTGCAGGTCACCTTTGAGAATAAGGTGACCTGCGCATTTTGAAAGCATTCCGAAAGTAGCACAAATGAAACTTGCACTAACTTTTGAGAATCTGTCCGTTTCCCTTTTATAGCTACTTATGCTTCTTTTTTGGACTTTAAGCCAGTGTCTTGATGCAAGTGTCATGTCACCAGGGGGTTGCACTATTAAAAGGAAAGTGTTATGGTATAGGTACATCTCACCTGGACATGGCATGGGACACCTTACAGAATTCCAGCCCTTACTATATTATCATCGGCACGTTACCTGTCAATATGAGGCATTTCAGAGAATGCACACATGGTCAATCCCATTAGTATGTGGACCACGATGCCCACCTTTCAAATATTCTCGCGTGTCTTGTTTTTGCATTGCTTTCCCTTCACCGCTGGCTTCATATTTTTTTTTTATCACAATGTGTCATCCATTTTGTGGACTGATCTCTGTAACGTCCATGTTTTAGCATGTTGTGCCTTACTTTTTGTGAATGCTTTGATCATATATTTTTGGATCACTGAACATAGGATGATTCTAAACCAATTGGGCATGTAGAACCGGCCCAAAGTACTTGACCGTATGTGTGCAGCGTGCATTCCATGAAGATGCTAAACTATGGAAGCTGTCCAAAGGGCAGCTGTGTGGGGATGGCTGGCAATGAGCGTTGTGGCAGAAGCCTGCCGTCTATAACAGGTGGCGTGACATGGTTGTAACTCCAGCTGTTCATTGGAGTAAACTGAAATTGTGCGCTACTTTACGAGAAACATTCATTAGAGATGATTTGGGCATTTTAGTTGCAGATACAACTTTGTAAATCCCCGCATTATAGGGGACTCTGCCTCTGAATCATTAACCCCTTCACCAACACTGCATTACATTACTGGGGCCATGTTTTTCACAGCGGTTGGTGGTCGGCACATGCTCGATCATTTATGGACAGTATTGACCGAGCGTGTGGGAGACTTCCTGATCTGTGCCTAACCTCACAGAGGCCAACCCTAGAGAAGGTTTGAAAATCTGTGTCCGACTAGATATAGTGGTGTGAATAACCCTTGTCGTAGACACGTTTATGGGATGTCAAAGCATCTAGACTGCTCGCGTGCCTTTGCACTTTATCATTCTGTTTGTGGCACATAGGCTGTCAAGTGAGGTGTACAGTGGTAATGCCATTGAGGAAGGAGGCCACGAGGTGGACAGAACCAAAAGATCCTAAACAGGTGGGGCCTGGACCAATGTCTCCCTCCACCAAAAGAAACAGAAAAGTCGAGTTATCCAAGCATGCAACACCCAGATCAGTTGTGTGGCAGGCATGGACAATAGCAGCTGATGAAAGTCACAGACACACAGGGTGCAGGTGTCTGACACTCTTAGCTTGTCACCAGGGGTGTTGCTAGGTCTGGAAAAGACCTGGGGCTACGCTGATTTCGGAACTGTTGGGACTGGGGGCTAGCTAGCCTTTTGGCTGTAGCTCTTGAGATTCTATACAGGGCTACAACCAAAATACCAGGGGCTATAGCCTCCTTAGACCCCTCCTAGCAACGCCTCTGCTTGTCACCCATGACCATCACTAACACTAGCAGGTGGTGTCTCCTCAGCAGCGGCATGAATGGTTGCTGCTCTGGGTGGTAGGACATGGTCTTCGTTCGGTTATCATTTCACAAATCAGACAAGCCATCCACCGAGACAGCACAGCAGGGAAACATCATGAAATGTAGGAACTATTGGGTTGACATCCAATGTATTGTGTGGCCTATACATGGCAGCATAACATACAGAATAATGATCTTTGATAAAAAGAATTGTAAGGCATTAGACTGAGCTAACTATTGTTTCCACACTATTTTCAAAGGCTCAGTAGCCATTGGCTAGTGTCACATTATAATTCCTTGTCCATCATGCACTAGTCCAAACCCACTAGGAAATGTCCACCATATTGTATTATTATAGATCTTTTCAGAAAGGCACAATGCCATATTCCAGTCGCTTATCTTTGATGTCACCATAGTTTCTTTTCTATAGTTCACACCTTGCTCTATGCTTTGGAGCCTGCTGATCCACGGCACACTGCCTTCGTCTGGACCCGCAGCCTTTTTAGCGAGCACGCATCAATCCGTCTACCATCAGCTTTGTTGTGTTCCAGTGAAAGCTAGCAGGCAAATGATATCTTCAATGATAACTTCTTTCCGCACTCTAGGTTCAGCCTGTCTTATGTGCAGGAGCTAAGCCCGCCTTTAGTGCCCTCACCGCTCTACCACATTCCCTGCCGCTGGCTCTTGCCAGATGTCTTGATGACATCATGTGAAGCAACTCGAGTATGACAAACATCACAATCTAATGTGCTAATGTTGTGTATATTCTTACTCTGTCCATCTGGCAACATGTTGGCGCGTATCACGTTGCATGTTCTAAGACTTTGCTGGGCGTATTTGTTCCTGTCATAGCCAAATATTTCTATCTTTTGAGTCAAGCGCACGCTGAATGCCAAGTGAACCACCAAACCAGAATGGTACCAATTTGCACTTGTTAAAAAAACAAGGCATCACCAAAATAACCAAAAACCAAAACAACTTTGAGAATCATTCCATTAATTCATAATGCACACGGGTGCAGTGCAGAGTGGACAATTAACCGACTCATTGATTTCTTTGCACGGTGCACAGTGCCTTTAAACTGCTGAAAAGTGACTTTGCACTGCGCACACAAACCCTGATTCATGGAACTGTGCAAAGTGTCGTTTCGCAGTGCAAAGTCATTTTGCATGGCAAAAAGGCACTTTGCACTGTTCCATGAATCGGGGTGTTTGCAGTGCACAGTGACTTTGCACGGTTCCATGAATTGAGGTGTTTGTTCGCAGGGCAAAGTCACTGTGCAAAAAATTCCATGAATCATGCCCTTAAAGAGTAGAAGCCAACTGCTACATGCAGCCATGATGCTCCCACTGCGCCGATTCGCAAGAAACAGGGACATGCCCTTCATGTAGATCAAAAGTTACTAGGGTATGATGGTGCCCTGGTGTTAACGCACACTGCGCAATGTAAAACTGCTGTGACAGTGCTAGTGCATGGAAGGGGGGTGGGGACGCTCCAGCCCCCATACCCTGTGCCTCATCCAGTTGACTGCTTTCAAGAGACTAGGTATGCTGCAGTTGTAGCGTAGGTTGCTTTGCTACCACTGCACAACCCATTATTCAAGGAGAACAGTCAAGCTGCGTTAATAAAGGGCCGAAGCCTCACATAGCACTTTGCAACTGTTCAAACTGGTATATATGTTCTGTAGTTTACAGACATCTCTTTATTAGAGTGAATATTGTGACCAATCAAAACAGAAGAGTATATTATTCACTTAAAAGGTTTTCTTACTCAATCACTTTAAGACATGTTTAACATTTAAAATCGTAGACATTATGTTGTTCCCATAATGCTCTTTGCTTTTATGCAAATTGCCAGGATTGGGATGTCTATAGAGATATTTCGCCTCACTATGGGTGCGTCGGTAACCATGCCGGTGCTACCAGCGGGTTGCTGCCGGACACGTAACTATTTACTGGTACCTGACTTCCCGGTGCCACCGGGAGATTACAACCCCGGCGGCCCTGAAAGTCAGACACTGGTAAAATGTTGTTCCCCATTGCCATAGAGTCCTATAGGAGTCTATGGGAATGGGGAGATGGAAGCACCAGCACTATTGCTAACGGTGCCGGTGCTTCTGTGATGGGTCTACCTACCGTGGCGCTGTGCCCGGCAGGGTGAGACCTTTCGGGCACGGCGGCTCCGGCTGGCAGACCTGTAAAATGCCGGTCCGGAAAGAACAGTGCTGGAAAACTTACCGGCACCCTTGTTTCCAGACCAGCAGGGTGGGAATAAGTCCCATTGTGTTTCGCAATGTGGCACGGGGCCACACCCCTTGGACCGCCCTCTCCTTCCAAAAGCCTGCCCCCTCCTAAGAAGTAACGGTTCCCCAAAAAAGGTTTTCAATTTCCAGTACTGAGCCTAGAGAAGCATGAACAGAAATATGCAAATGTTATTCAAGTTAAGGAAGCCAGAGCCGCTCCCGCTGCAGCCCCTCCCAAATTGTCCTTTTTCTTTGTGACGTCCCTGCTTTCTCAAGTGACTGCACACACATTATGGGCCCCCCAGGGGAATGGGCCGTGCAGGGAAATATCCATTGATCCCCGACGCAATCAGCTTCGCATATCTGTATCATTAGTGGATGTTTTGCCGTGTAGCCATCTGCCACCCTGCAGTCGCCTATTAGCTCCCTTCCCATTGCTGTGTTAGAAGAACGCCAAAAACCCATCTGGGAGTTGGCATATCCCTTTACAGACTGTAGAGTGCGTCACACGAAATACCCTTTAAAAAGCCTGGCACTTGACTGTCGCGCCAGCAAGCGTGCTGTCTGCGGGGCTTGTTTTGCGCCTCTGTGCCCAGTGGTGCACTGCAGCGTCCTTGTGCATTTTATCATCACAATGTTGACTCTGACATCGAATCTACAGTCAAGGACATGGCTCCTGGAAATAATGTGGGGCTATGTTTTGAAGAGCTCACTTTAAATATATATATATATATATATATATATATATATATATATATATATATATATATATATATATATATATATATATATATATATATTACACGGCCCGCGGTAGCAGCTGTGTAGTTATGTTTAAGTTGCTCAACCCATAGGAAGACAACATATATATTTATATGAGAGTGTGTATTTTACTACAGCCGATTTAATAATTGCAAACTGTTCTTATCGGGTATAGCAAGTTCGAAAAGTTAGAACAAAGAGGTGTTTTTAAGGTTGTGGCTCTAGTGGAGCAAAGGGTATTGTGTATGTGGGCGCATGGGTATGGATACACACCTGCCTTGGTGACGTGTCTTTATTCCATCCTTGTGTATGTTTTGCCATTGCATGTGCACCTTTGTTTCTATTGGTTGACTCAGCAGTCACTTCCATGAAGAGAGTCCCAGAAGTCTGAAACTTGACAGCTCCATGTCTGTTTGTCCACGCTCTTTTCGTTTGAATTGATTGCCTGTTTGTAGCACTTGTAGAGGACTGAAATCTACTGCTGCCATCTCATCAAGTTAACGCTTGACACATGCAAGCCAACAGCTCTTGACAATGTCTGTTTTAACTTCCACATTGAAGATATATGAAACATGACATCACATTGCATGCCACGCATTTCTATTGGACCTGTCGACATGGAGAGGGTGGGCGTTGCCCAACGAGGAATGTTGACAAAGAATGCTGACTGGTCAGACTTGTTATTTTCTTACAATGCACATGTAGAATATAAGGGTAGTGGGCAAACAAAACATGTCTATGAAGGATTCGAATGATCTCGTTTTAACCTTGTATTTCCACACACTTCGATATCTGAAACATTGTCACGAGTTTCGGTTGTGCCGTTTGAAAGGACATGATGTCACATGCACTGGCACACATGTAATGGTAGACGCTTATGAAGCGGGTGAGACAGCCTGCTTTCTTGCACCACCTTGTAAATAGTACAATGCCACCACCTTGTTGGGGGCGGGGGGGGGGGGCACTGCATACTTTTAAGTCCCCTGTTTTTTGAAGCACTTTTACTTTGGAACGTCCGCAAGACAGATCCATTTGATCAATGAGAGGGTTAAAAGAAAATAACCATTAGAAAAGCCACTTCTAACAAAAGAAGGAGGCTGAGCAAACACTGTTCCATCAAGCCTGGATATCGGGGACTCTTTTGCTTGACTGTCAGCAAAGACAAGCATTGAAAGCAAAGGCACGCGCACATCGCTTGCGATTCAGCAAAACATCCGCAAACAACAAACACAACGGTGGAATTTTGATGCACAGTTAAGGCAGACGTGTAATCAGGTAAATTTGTCATGTACCACTAAAACAGGCAGATGCCTTGACTCATTAGGCGTCGCAAAAGTGACACAAAAGAGCCAAAACATTAAAAAGGTTTTTGATCACCTTATTTAATACTGTGTGCATCAATGCTCTAAATGGGCGCAATTCACTAAAAACGTTTCCCAGCAGCATGTGCGTAGGTCACACACAAGTGGAGAAAACACCTCCATTCGGCAGGTGGAGAGATGCACGGCAGTCAATCTGTGTACTCAAATGCCTGCGTTCATGTAGACTCGCCCCTGTCAAGCAGCCCAGCCACAACATACGGTCTTGGGGGACTGCACAGCAAGGACATCCACAGCCCAAAGTGCACACCTGATTCCTAGTGGGACCTGGGAAAGATCTACAGCTCTTCATCCCACGCTTGGGAATCTTAGAGCAGGGCAAAGTAGAGCACCCTTGCTGTGAGGGATTCGACCACCCGCACAGGGAGTGTGCGGTCACCTGGGCTTTTTTGATTTTTTTAGGAAATGGAATGATGGGAGATCAACCTCCGAAAATGTGTGGGGCGGATCTGCACACATATTCTAATGCTCGCAGCACAGCAAACACATAGTGTAGTCTACTCTGGGGGACACAGTCTACATTCACAGTCCTCCCCGTCACATTTATTGGACATGTGACAGCGAAGGGTGCACAAAAACAACCAGAGGAGAAGAGCAACACGAATAGGCCTGGTCACAGACAGGAAAACTAACACCTCTTTGATATGCAATTTGTCACCTTGAAGCAACCTCCAACCCCTCTGTATAAAAGACAGTGAATGGCACGTTTGGGTCCACTATTTACCGCAGGCAACCCCTGCAGAGCAGACCCCTTTCAGAGGGACGACATATGTAATTTGAGGGAGGCAGAAGTCTCTTCTTACCACAAAATGCAAAGGAGACATGCGCTTTGATCAAGAGTCAAAGAGGGCTCAGTTAACCAGAGAGAGACACTTTGATCTCCAACAGACAGGAAGATGGGTGAGGCTTAGGAGAACATGTTGTCACCTCTTACCTTTCCTGTTGCAAATCACTCTGATCCTGACCTCACACATAACAGAAGATTGTTGGCAAGGACCCAGGATTGGTTCATTAAGGTAGACTTAGCCTGCACCAATCACTGAGGCCCATTTGGCTTTAAAAGAGGGCTGAGCTCCTCACTTAGTAAGAAGACTCATTTGGACCCTGGGTGAAGATACAGTCTGCCTTACATCTTCCACCAGTGAAGGAAAGCCAGGACTTCCAAGAGGGAAGCAAGATCCCACCACTAAACATCTACCAGAGAACAGAGGGAGATATCAAACTCAGAGGACCTGTCCAGCAGTTCCAGAACTAGTACCCAGCCAGCACACAGCTTGCCCTGCTAGGCTCTGCCAGCACAAACTTCCTAGGTGGGAAGTGACAGAGAGTCTCTGAACAAAGGACAAGGCTGTTGCCTGCAAACACTCTCCTCAGCTTTGGGCCGCCCACCTGAAAGGACGACACAAACCCTGGGATGATGCTAGGAGGAGTGACACAACAACCATCAACCAGTGTTAATTTCTTAAGGACATTTTCGAGGCAGTCAAGCCCTCCAACCGCGACCAGCTGCACCACTGACTGTTGTCACGTTGCAGTCACTAAAGCCGTCGAAGATGCCTCAACCAGCATTCCAGATCTGCCAACAAGCACAGAGACAACGATTCTTGACCCAGAACCGCCATGTAGGCCAGCCTGCAGTTGACCGTCCAGTCTCAATTGCTGAAATGCCAGCTGCCTGATACCCGCAGCTGTCTCCCATCTTGAAATCTGTTGCAGGAGCTGCCAAGCGTTCTGGATCTGACTTGATGCTGTCCAGCATCAAGATCATCTCAAGCACCAGGTACACTGTGGTTCTGTCCCCCTGGTCTTTCTCTGAAGGTCCCTAGTGACATTTACAACCCCTTGCTCCCTTGGTGCTGAAATCAAATAACCTTAAACAGTTAAGACTTATTGCTTTACCGACTACCCTTCTGTCAGTATCCATGGTGCATCCCTTTCCTTTGTGAAACTGTCTGTCCTCTGTGTTCCTTTACAGGGTGGGTTGTATTTTGTAGTGGGCTAGACTGTCTGTTGTGATAATAATACTGGACAGTCCCTTTTATCATTGGGTTATAATTGTATTTTCACTGTGTTGCAAATAAGCAACAATTCACGACCATGCAGAGATAAGCCTGCCGTTCCGTCCACGTTACCAAAATTGGACATGGAGGGTTTATAATTTGCTTGTGTTTCCAATCTGTTCAAATCCCTTCTGGTGTACTAGAGGTGTGGGGCTAATTGATGGTTTAGTAATCGATATTAATCTCTGGACCACTGGTGCCCCGGAAGTTGATTTGTCACACACTTCTCAAAAGCAGCAATATGAATTCCTCAGGGAAGAGGAAGCAACCCTCCATGGGGCTATCACACTGTAAGTGGTTCAGGCTTTTACCTCCAGCTCTGGGGCTTCTCTGTAAAATGCCCATGCGTTGTCTATAACAACTGAGACAATACTCCTGAGAGATGCCATATTATTAAAAGTATGGTACAAGCACTTTTCTGCAGTATTGTATCTGAAAGCACAGAATCAGTATTTAATTATTCTCTGACGACTGCGGGGGTCTATAGCAAACGTGGGCTCGGTGACACAAGCATAAGCATTGGGAATGAACGCTGTTGTGGTTTTAGCTTCACAATGAAAGAAGTTGTTGGTGCATCCAGCAAGGATGGAAAGTACATTTCGGAGGTAGTGGACCTTCACTGGCACAGTGAACATGCATGATCCTCGAACAGGGACAACATTTATTTCCTTGTGCACACATATGCATTGTACTTGGTTACATAAGGTGTTGGAGTTGTGTTGGCATACGTCTGCCTTTCCTTGCGGTGCACGGTAAGAGCCTCATCTTTTGCCTCTGATATCGGATGGTGTGGTGTGAAACCTCCTGCCTTGGTGTTGTGAGGCCTGTACTCCAGCCAAGGGCAGAAGCCATCAAGGACCCTTGTGATGCCTGAGGCGGGCAGGACACTGAAACACTAGCGCTGCAGCTCTTGAGTTTGACTAACAGCCTGGAAGGCCCACGAGACCATCCTGCTGTCAAGTTCACTCTACGGGTTAGATCAGTTCACTGACTGGGGTAAGGAATTGAGGGGTTGTTTCTTAAACATCTCAAGACAATATTTTGGGATAGCACCAGGTACGTAATGACCCTTTAGAAGGCATATAACTCCTGTAAATAAATGAGTGGCCTACTAGAGGCAGCCATGTTTACGTACATGGAAGTTCGATAAATATGATTTTTGTGCAGTCAGAAAATTAAAAAAAATAAAGATATTCAAAGATAAAAACCGAATTCAAATCAAAATAAGTCAATGCAGTTTCCAATACTTCAGTTCTTATGATGGAAATCAATGATTCTTAAGCAGAACCATATTATTAATCAACATCTTTTTCATTAGGTTAGCACATTAGACATTTTGGTGGGAGGAGTCAGATTAGGTGGCCCTGGCAGAGCCCTGGCATAAGGGCTAATTTTTGTACACCGTTGGTTTGAGCCGCAATTAGCTTCTGCCCACTTAAAGCCCTGGGATGGAATGTGCAGAGCCAACTCAAAAGGGTCCGGGTTTCTGTACCATGGGCGCATGAGCAACTGCCTTCCATGAGAAATGCATATTTTTTATTCCACACCCACTGGCATTCTAGAGTGGGGAGGTAGCTTTTGTTGAATTGTGGAGTCCTTTTGTTGGTGGGGTACCTGGCCTGTTCTATAATTATTAACAAAATAATTAATGGATCAATTATGTATCAATGAGAGGTGCTTCAACAGGATATTGTCGCAGACTGGAAGGAAACAATTTGCTCGGAACAATAGAGCAACCCGCAGTCTGATTCAGGGGTTCGTGTAGTGTATGCTGTTTGCTCCCTGAAAACCTCCAAAGGGAAGCTAGTGTGAGCGATCCAGTGGGAGTATTTTACTCCATATTTTTTTTTTATTGGGAGTAAAACAAATGTTTAGGGAGTGAAAAAGTTAAATCCCATTTGCAATAGGAGTATTCTATGAGCGAGTGAAAATATGCTTGAACTCTAAAACAGACATGTTTCTGCAATAAATATCTATTGGCGCCTAGTTATCCACGCACACTGAAAGATACGCCTTCTGGCACTAATGGGCCAAACACATCCATGGAGATGTCTGTGTGTGTGAAAGCAAAGGGCAGGCTCCAATGTATCTGTTTCCTATTTTTTGTTGGGAGTATTTGTACTCCCTATTTTTCTTTTTTGGGAGTATTTGCCTATTTTTAAGGACCGAATATGGCTGCCACGCCCCTTTTCTGTAGGGCTGGGTTACCGTCACCATCTGAAGCAGATCCGGCCACTTACTGGTTTTTACTGGTGCCGGCGAGATCCTCCGAAATCTTCCTGGAGTTGGAAAACAACAGTAGCTTTTCAACACAAAGTTTAATGATAGACCAAGTTATTTTTCTTCCAGTATGAGGACTGTGGCACTCATTGCATGTACTCACTCCTTTGTCGTTTTGCAATATATTGCGTGTATGCATTGCCCAAATGCTAGCTCTGCCATTCTTCAAGCAGTCAGCTATTGCCTGAAACATGTACAGCACATGTGGAGCAAACATATGACATCACACATGTTCCTGTAGGGCATAGCAGTACTCTGGGGATCTGCTGTAAATGGTACCTGCTGTTACTGAGTAGGCATAACATGCAGCGGGGAGGCCATTAGGGAAAGAAAAGGTAGCAAAGAAAGGCAAAATGTTTCACCAGTGCTGTACAATTGTTCCTAAATGTTTGCGCCGGCAGACAAACTGCACCACAGATAGTATGCCTTTCAGAAGTGCATTTTTGCCTCTGAGTAATATTTGCCCCATGCCTACGGTGACCAGACGTCCCGGTTTTGCTGGGACTGTCTTGGAATTTGGAGCTCTGTCCCCCTTTGTCAAGATTATGTTCCCATTGGAAACTGCAGTGGTCCCGGTTTTTGGTATTGGGTCTTAATAGCTGGCAGGCAGGATTGCACAGAAGAAAGGCTGCATTTTACAACTGAAGGTAGTGTTAGTTTGCGATAAATAAGTGATACATTAATTATAATTGTGCTTGTTTGAACAGTAACAATTAAACCCCCTTCTCCTCCAGCCTGCTACTGAAGTTTGGCGTCTGAATAGGCACGTTCAAGAGTTAGTCCCACTTTTGTGTTAATTGCCCTTTGCCGGTTTTTTACTTTTTAAATCTGGTCACCCTACCCGTGCAGCGCTGGGTGCATGGTTGCGAAGTTCACAGTATGCAACACGGGCCCGGGATGGGCTGGATTTGCAGAGGCACTGGACTGGTGTAAACAGGAAGTCTTGAGAGACCAGATTTCGTCTGCTTACCTCTCACCTCTGCAGATGAACACAGGAGCTCCGAGTTAAGGAGATCAAGTGGTTTCTTGATGACTAATGTTAAAGGTCAGCACCGCTTCTAGAAGTGTTGCCTCAGCAAGTCCCAGGAGCCCCGCGCGCACCGACTGTCTGTAATCCAAGGCGGGCGCGAGATGGCCTCCTCTCCAGTGGAGAGCGAGGGTGGAGGCCGTGGTATTGCTCGCCGCTCCTCATCAGCCCCGCAGAATGCACGCTCCTCTGCGATGTGCTGTTTGGACTGAAACTGGATACACTGCGGGGAAGGTAGTTCTCGTTAGATGAGTCCCGTGGGACTCAGCCAGAGGAGCAAAGGCAGCACAGAAACGCCTGCTGTTATTGTGGTAGCCTGGCTGCGCTTTGCATTGTTCCTAGGGTTTCTGAAAGAAAGAACGCTGAAGCGGCGAGTGCACACAATCACCGTAAAATACGTTCATACTCAGGGATGAACAGAACGAAATCCGAGACAGAATTCAGTAACATCTATAACAGAAGTTCCACGAGTACACTTCACCGGTCTTCTCCAATCAGGAAGAAAAAAAAAGTCTCACACTTTTAAACATGGTCTATTAGAAGTGCTGCCCACCTCCGATGCAGGCTTGCGGATCATAGGTTGGTGAGTGCTTTGTACCATGTGTCGAGAACCGTCCTTTTTCAGGCCCCCGCCCAGTTCTGCTGATGGTACAGGCATGGAGACAGTCTATGTCTGGACTGCCCCAGCTAGGAATAATCCCGCCAAAACGCACAGTGGCCACCTGGGCAGGAATAGTTGCTAGAACGTTCCAATCCTAGATGTGTAATTGCAAGCACATGGCGACTTGTCCCTTATCCAAACCGTCCGAGCAAGCCCTCTTGTGACGGAGAAAACATCTTGTGTAGGTCTTGGAAGTACATGCAATTCTCCTCTGTGTACGCACCAGTGGTGTACAGGCCACACCTTGTCGTAACGTGGTAACGCGCCATTGCAGTAATTCTGCCTGTCTATCAGAGGAGTAACTTTGCTGAAAATGTTGGGGGGGGACATGACATCTGAAGAAAAGATTTGTCGGCCCTGCTCCCCTGAACATGTGGAGGGCCTTCTTCAGTTACTGATAGAACATCAAGGATGAGTCCTTACACATGGAAGAAACTCTAAAATGGGGGTGATGAAGCTCTGCGACAACCAACAACCTCCCAAAGCCAATATTGCTGTTCTCCTCTCTGACTCAGTAGGTCCAGCATTGCTGCAAGCATCCATCCCTGTTCCCTTCAGAATACTTTCAGGGCCTATCATCACCCTGATACCAACCACAAAGAAGCATGAGAACTGACACTGAGAAGCCCTAGCAGTCCATAGCCACTCACCTGCCTAAGGTTACTCACTACAAAAGACTGCACCACCCTCCTTTGGTACACAATTTAACAAATCATCACTGTGCCTGTGTATTACTGGAAACTAAGTATACCACCATCCCTCACAGTGGAGCTGCTGTTCTGCTGGATCAGAAGGATCTACAGTAACAGACAGCCATCCAAGCTGACCTTAATGTAGAAGAACGTCGAGGAGTGTGTTGAATCAACTTCCGGGGCACCAGTGGTCCAGGGATGCATGTCAGTTTCTAAACCAACAATCAGCCCCACACCTCTAGTTCACCAGAAGGGATCTGAAACAAATTGGAAACACAGGTAAATTATAAACCTCCCTGTCCAATTTTGGTAACGTGGACGGAATGGCAGACTTATCTCTGCAAGGTCATGGATTGTTGGTTAGATGCAACTCAGCGAAAATACAATTATTACCCAATGATAAAAGGGTCTGTCCAGTCAAGGTTTTGTAAAAATATCTATTTTATTATTATTCAACAGACAGTTCT
The DNA here is from genome assembly GCF_040938575.1 of Ambystoma mexicanum. Classification (NCBI taxonomy): domain Eukaryota; kingdom Metazoa; phylum Chordata; class Amphibia; order Caudata; family Ambystomatidae; genus Ambystoma; species Ambystoma mexicanum. The sequence goes on from NC_090928.1 coordinate 286,732,528, forward strand.
AGCACACTACAAAATACAAACCACCCTGTTGAGGAATGCAGAAGACAGACAGTTTCAAGAACGAAAAGAGATGCACTTTTGATACTGACAGGAGGGTAGTCAGTAAATTAATTAATCACAATAGTTGAAGCATACTTGGTTTCAGCACAAAGGGAGCAATGGGTCATACAATGTCACTTGGGGTCTTCAAAGAAGGAGTAGGGGGACAGAACCACAATGTACCTTGTGCTTATAGAAGTTCTTGGTGCTCGACAGGGTCGAGTGGGTCCAGGGTGCTTTTCAGTTTCTGCGACAGAGTTCAAGACTGGAGATAGCTGCCGGTATCAGGCAGCAGGCAGTTTGGGAAGCGAGGCTGGATGGATGGCTACAGGCTGGTCTACACGGTGGCTCAGCATCAGGTTCTGAAGCACTAGTTCAGGCGTATTGGTTGACCTGAGCGACTGTGGCGTAATAACCATCAGCGGTGCAGTCAGTTGCAGCTTGAGGGGCTTGAAAAAGTCCTTTAAGACAGACGTTGGTTAATGCTTGTCGATGCACTCCTCCTAGCTTCTTCATTGGGCTGGTGCCGTCATTTAAGGTGGACGGGCCAAAGCTGAGGAGAGTTTTGCAGGCACCGGCCTTGTCCTGGGTTTGGTTAAGAGACTCGCTGGCACTTCCCACCTAGGAAGCTTTCTTGCAGAGCCTAGTAGGGCATGTAGTGTGCTTGCTGGGTACCAGTTCTGGAGCTGCTGTAAGGTCCTCTATATTCACTATCTCCCTATTATCTCTGGGAAAAGTGTACGGGAGGGATCTTACTTCCCTCTTTGGAAATCCTGCCCTTCCTTCACTTGGCGGAAGCTGTAAGGCAGACTGTACCTCAGTCAGGGTCCAAATGTGTTCTTCTTGTTACTCCGTGTGAAGACTTCAGATAATATGGCCAAAATAGGGCCTCGGCCCTCTTTGAAAGCCAAATGGGCCACAGTGATTGGTGTAGGCTAGGCCTACATTAATGAACCAATCCTGGGTCCCCCACCAACAATCTCCTATATGCATGAGGTCATAACCAGCGTGCTTTGAAAGAGAAAAGGTAAAGAGTGAAAACATGTAATACTAAGTCCCACCCATCTTCCTGTCTGTTGTGGGTCAAAGGGTCTCTCTAGTTGATGGAGCTCTCAGTGGTTCCTGATTAAAGCATTAGGTCTTCCTGGAAGCTGTAGCGAGAACAGGCTTTCTGTCTTCATCAATCCACATCTGAATGGGGTCACCTTGTGAGGGTTGCCTACTGTGGACACTCAGTCCCAGGCAGGACAGGTCACTGCCCTTGATACTGAGAGTCAGGACTTAGCTTCAGGTTGACACAGTGCATATCAAAGGCTGTTGGGGGTTTTCCTGTCTTTCGTTAAACTCTGCAGCCAGGCCTCATGTGTTTCTGTTTGAAGTATACTCTATTTATGTGTTAATTATGTTAATTGCGGCCACCACCTGCAGATGGTAAACAAACACACAGGGCGGATCCATGGAGCCTTTGATGGTTAATTAGGCTGGCCATGGCAGGAGGAAGGTGTTGTACCTCCCCCTTCTGAGATGCATCATGTACTTCACCTGTCAGATCCCAACTAAAAATGACCGGGAGGACTGTGCCTGTAAGCTCTGTCCACCCAAAGTACACAGGTCTATGTGTATGTTGTACAGTGAGCATAGGAAAATGTGTGTGGATTAGCCCCACACATTTTCCAGAGGTTGATCTACATCACTCAATTTCAAAAACATTTAAAAAAAAAGCCCAGGTGAGCACACACCCACTGTGCAGATGGTCGAATTCCTCACACATATTCCAGAGAACATCAAGAAAGCCAGGCATACAGAAAAGTGTCCGTTTGTTCCATTTGGCCTGTAAGCTTGATTGTTTGGTCAATGGGTTGAATGCCCTTATCAGGGCATGCAGGTCACTGGTTTAAATTCCGGGGAGCAGACTCACCTATCCCCCTGTGATCGAGATAACAACTACTATTGAGTTGTGTAACACAAAACATCTAAGAAATGATACACATGCGCATCATTATTCCTGCAGTTTTGAGGAAATCTATGTTTTACCAGCCTCATCACAGCAAGTGCTATTAATGGTTTCCATCCAGGACATGAAGCCATTGTTCCAATAAAGTTCTTTGCTATATATATAGATTGTCATTAAGACATGTATCCCCACGCAGAGCAAACTTGGCACCTTCAGAAATTGCTGAGCATCCAGATGTTTAGTTAGCATCTAAACCCATATTACAATGGTTGGTTAGCAGATGTTCACTGAATTATTTTCCAAAATGGAGAAAGAATTAATAAAAAGGAGAATGGATCTTTTTTTATTTATTTATTTAGCTTCTCCCCCTCTGATGTACTTTACTGTTGAACAAGGTATTTTGAATTCCCAGGATGCAATATCTTGTTGTTGAATTGGTCTATCTTAACTGAATGTGGGCTGGCAAGGGCAGCCAAAACAGCTGGTGAAATACCACAAGGATTTGATCAAACCTTCTAGTTGATGTCATGAGCCTGGCAACGGAATGCAGCACTAGGCTCAGATGAGCAGGCGTGGTCCCAGACAACCCTATAAACAATGAATTGCCTTAATCTAGTTCAGCAAGTACTAGCGGCTGAACTGTAGTACGAAAATCCAAAGACTTAGCAGTGCTTGTCAATTTCAGTACCAAACTAAACACCTGGAATGCATCTTCTATGACCTGCACTGTTGCTTTACCCTGCAGTGGCTGCAGTGGAAGACGGTAGTTAGCTGGTTTTGCATGAAGCAACAATGTTGCTCTAAAGAAGAAGTTTCAGAGACAACATAAACCCAGCTCAACTGTAGGTCACCCTCCTGGTAAATACACACTGCAATCTACAAATAAAACTTGCAAAGCGGTGGCTACTTTTTCCTAATGCCATTGCACAGCTAAATCTGTCATAGAATCTCTCTGTGCCATCTTAATAGTAACATGCAGAGTTTGAGCCATGCGATTAGTGTCCCCTATTGCAAAATCAAGACCCAGTTGGATATCACAATGTAAATAGGCTAAATGCTTAATTGAGCAGTGTGGATTTTCACAACAAAAGCACACATCAATTGGGCCTGATTAACAAAACGTGTTCGCAACATGTTTTTGTAAAATGTGCTCACAAAAAAAGAGCACTTTGTGCATGCCCACATTTGCATAGTGCTATCATGCAATGATTTAACAATAATAATATCATCATTTTATTAATTCTGCATGATTGCAACTTGCATTGCGCACACGCTGTGCGCCATGCATGTGCACTGGTGTACATGTTGAATGTGTGCCCCTTTGCTGGAGGTGTAAATGCAAGCATGCCATTTCAGACAGTGGCTCTTTCAGGTCGGTCCTCTGCACGTCCATAGCTAGTTGAGTCCCTCCGTCAACAATGGATGATTGGAATGTATGAATAACTACATTTTAGGTGTGTGTCAGATGTCTCAGATTCAAGGGGGGGTTGGGCAATGCCCTGACAACATTTTCAATTCTCTTTTTTGTATACTGGTTTCCTGCGCTTTTCCGCCAGCTGGTCACACAACCTGATACACATCTCATTCAGCACACAGTCCACTTTGTGGATCAGGAGATGAACAGCAATATGGTCAGAGACAGCACCTTCAAGTCATATGTGCCTGTACCTAAAGTGGATTCAATAAAATGTAATTCAAGTGGATATATATGTGTTCTTTGGTGATAGATTTCAGGATGCTAATTAAAATGCGCAGACCTCCTTCCAGACAATCCACCAATCACAGCAGGAACATCATTCCAAGAGCCCTCGCCGTACAGAACACAATGACTCCTGCAGGGCCGAGCAAGCCCTGGAAGATGGATTGCCCAACACACTGTTCCTGGTGCTAACCTCTGAATAATTAGCGGTTGATTAGGTTAAAGAAAAGATTCAAAGCTTTTCATGGCATCATTAGGAAAATATTATGTGAAGAAAGTCGCATTGTAAGTTCCCGGCATCATTTGTCCAATTTGCAGCTGAATCTAGTTTAAAATGGGCCAATGCGCTCTTGAAGCATGAGGGCAAGAGACAAGACAAGAGCATTCTCAAAATGTGATTTTTATTCCTCGTGGCGGCTCAGCTCATCTACTGGGTGCATCTCACGGAGTAAGGAAACCAGCATGATGCATCTTTTAGAAACGTGCCGGGTTAGGCATTCGCCCGGCATGATCTTTGCATTGATCGCAAATGTATCTGTTGGTTTTTTCACAGAGATAATTTCTTTATCATTTCCATAAAGAGTGCTTTAATTGATTGATTTATTGTTTGCTTGTTAAGCGCTTATATAATAGGCTTTAAACACAAACAGGGAGGTGGAGGGATGATTTTTAAACTGCAACACCAAAAGAAACACCCCCAAAATAGGTATAACCTATAAAACAACACAAAAAATGCTGGTAAGCAGAATTTAACCACAGGTGAGAACATTCCTACTCTCTACTACACAGAAAGGGAGTAAGCACACGGAAAAACATTCCACAACCAAATATTGTCTGGTGTCCTTAAAAACGAACACAGGAAAACATTAAACCAACTGTTAGACCAGACAAATAGTAGAAAAATATACAATTTTATTCATACACATCAATAAAAAACTCAAATTTACAACGCAATATAACTCGATGTACATTGCATCTTCTATTGATTCAGCAAACATATAACAGGCAAAAAAGAATTCAAAGGGAAAAAAACAAATTAAAGAAAGTTTTCAGGCTTGACAAAACAGTGAATCAAGCTCATTGGTCAGTCAAGAGTTTCAAGAGATGACCAAAAGTGTGTTAAAATCTTAAATATCCATGAATTACCATACGACTCCAATCGCATTCAGCTTATATAATAGGAACATACGGTTTCAAACCACCCACAGGGCAGGGAGGGAGAGTGGGAAAAACAATACAAATACAATACAATATTTAGGAGCAAAGGGGGAGGGGGGAAGTGGGGGATGTACCTACTATTCCTTGCGACTATTCAGAAAGTGCAAGTGCAGAAAGGAAGGGGGAAGAGGGGATACGTTCTGGGGAGTCCGAGCCCGTGGGTGAGCCAAGGACGATGTGCTAGGAATGAAGAGTGCTACACGGCCTGGGCCACGGGAGGCGTAAGTGCGAGTCTCCAGACCGGAGGGTATGCAGGTGCAAAGTGCTGTGGCAGACAGGAGCTGGTAAGAATAGGTGTGGGAGGTCAGGGCCCCAAAGATGCATAAGGGCCAGGACACCAATTCAGCAACTGTGGGATTAGCAGAGGAGAGAAAGGGGGAATGAGGAGGAAAAGAGGAAAGTCTTAAGGAGCTTCCAGAATGTGTGTCCATTTCTAAGCACTTTATTCAGAAACACACATGTATGCAAAGGCGAACATTGCCCCGTGGGCGTTTAGCAACAGTGGTAAGAACTTCACTTTGCCCTCGTAGAGATATTTAACAATTATTGGTTTATGGCCGTGCAGCCAAAGTGAATCGTGTGCAGTGTCAATGTTGCTGAAGATAAAATACTATTAGCTTTAAAGTTATATACATAAACTGCATGCAATGCAGTGGTTTGAGCAGTATTAGGGATTCACAACCCAAGTTCTTTGAATGTTGAGTGACAAGTAAAACCAAAAAGCTGTTCAGCAGGTTGAGAAATAGTTGCTGAGAGGTTATATGTGTAGGGCATCCCATGGATTATCAGACTTTTCAATAATCCCGTCTGAAATTTTTTCTATAAAATGCACCATTTTGATCTGGGTATTGGCCTAGACTGCCTCGATTCCTTTGGTTCCTTGTTCACATTCAGGGTGGGGGAATTTCTGCCCCCTTAGTCAACATCAAAAGATGGCACCCGTGTGCACCCAATGAAATCTCACACTTGGAGGGGGTATCTCCTTCGGTGGGTTGTGTGACCCAGGCATCTCAGGTGATTGCTACTCTTTTTCTAGATGGGTTTGCTCTGACTACACCAGTTAGGCCATGGCATTTTCTCTGACAACACCATGGAAGAAGTGTATGACCTGGTTTAGGCTTGGGTATCTGCTCGGCCTCCCAGGTGCAGCCACTCAATGAGCACACAGTATGGCTCCCCCAGCCTTACTTATAATGTGTGGACATGTCTGCATGTCAAACAGTGGTTAAGGCTGTTCCCTGAAGTACTACTGGGCTGCAACCATGGTTACTGTCCTAGATATGCTTCCACCCTGTGTGTAACGAGGGCCAGGATGTTCATAGCTGGCTAGCAGGATGTGCCTTCTGTGCTTCACCTTGCTTAATTGCCTGATTTGAGGATCTAGATCAGCCTGAAGAAGGTTACCTTGATATGTTTAGCTCAACACAGCCTGATGCTGGGATCTATAGGAGTAACGCTGTTCAGAATAGAGAGAAGAGTAATGAAGTGGGAGAGGCCTCCTCGCATGAGTCCAGGAGAGGCAGTAAGCTCAAGGAAGTGGGTACTGATTTACTGCGTGTAACTTCCTAGTATGTTGTGCTCTTCCGAGGCATTGCTAGGAGATTGCATCACTATGAGCTAATTTACTGTGCCTTTAAAATCGACCCGGCTCTCCTGAAGGGAAAACAAAGAACTAATATTTTATGTATACGTGTTTCAGAGAATAACAATAATATTGCTCATCGTGATTGCATTAATTTATTTTGCCAGTTTTCCCCTACTGGATCGCGTCGCGAATCACTGTTGGGAATTTTCTGTGGATCCTTCTACTTTAATGCAGATTATTGAGGAAGCCTGGTGACAGAGAATTTTGAGAAATTGGCGAGAAGAGGAGATTGCATTTGGATATGAGGAGAGCAACCAGCTGTGTCGAGTGGTTCCGTTTGAGGTTCACACCTCACTCAGAGACAGAACAGTTCCGATCTTCTGACCTATCTTCGGTTCTATAGAGCTCTGCAGCCCAGAGATATTTGTCAGCGTAGCCATCTTTCTAGCAAGGGGGAAATAATGAAGGAAAAGCTGTGTCCCTGGTAAATACTTTACACAAGGTGCTGGAATCCCTAGGAGGAGACTGACATATCCTAAACTCCACTGCTCTGGGAGTTTGGGGTGCCCAGCTGGGATAATCTAAGAAGAAACCTGACCCACAGTGTTGATAAAAGAAGAGGCTCTGTCTGTGGGTTCGGTATGCCCCAGCAGCCATGCCCAAATGAACCAGAGAACGACAGTTTACAGGAAGCCACCTACTATCTGGCCCCTGCAGGAGACGATATCAAGGCTTTGCTGGGGTCAGCAAAAGGACTGGATAGAAAGAGGAGTATAATTCAGTGTTGAGAATTCAGTAAACCAGACAAAATTCCCAGGAGTCCCTATGAAATATTTATCTGACTACAGCTGTCAAGATGAAGATATCAGTAGGTTATGAGTTTATACCCAAACTAACTGGTGTGAAACCTGCATAGAATTGGTTGCACTCTTGTGTATCATATGCGAATTTAGCACGTTTTTTCTCTCTCTCACTCTCACTCGCTCTTTGTGTTCTTCTTAGTTGTGTACAGGGGCGTTATAAATGACTTATCATATATCATGTCACACTCTCTCAGTCTCACTCTATGTCTCTGTCTATGTGGATAGGGCTTACATTGTCAGGTGAGCCTTTGCTAGACACGCCCCAGCCACTTCTGACCAATGCACTACCAGATTAAAAAACAGATATATCTTGGGGGTTGGTGGAGCTGTGCTTTATATTTGACAAAGCAGTTATTGAATAACCAAAAATGTAATTAAACTGCCATAGCCGGTCAGATTACACAGCAAGCTGAGTGCTTTTTTCCAACATCTTTGCGCAGCCTGCTGATGCAGGTTCGAATCCTGCCATGCCAACTCAGCCTTTCATCCTTCAGAGGATTGAGTACCAGGCAGTGGGATAATAATATAAACTGTTATTTTCGGTGCTTAGAGACCTGCAGGTTTGTAGCGCTATATAAAATTGGATATATTGCAAACTGCCTTTTTGTAAAATTGTATAATGTTCATTTCTATTAATCACTTCTAGAGTATAGTTTAGGCATAGCAAAAACTTTAAACCTCTCCTACTGAACAAAGCACATTGTAAAAATCAAGGAAAAACATATATGTTATTTTTAAATAGAGGGTTATCATTCACAGATGGACATTCTGCTACACCCCTAGTCACTCTTTCAAAATACCCATATGAGAAAGGGGAAGGTGAAGAATAGAACCAGTCAGGATTCCAGCCTGCTTTATTTAAAATCAAAGTGAATTTTGAGAGCAAAATAATGACTATAGATCTGTCTAATCTGGGATAAAAGTGTTATATGTTTGAATCTCTAAGTACCAGAAAAAAACATGAAAAAAAACAATCAGGGTGTGAACACACAATTTCAAACTAAAACGCTAACAAAGTAAATTGGTCTGAATTATTTGTAGCTAACCTTCAGGTGGATTTGGGACGTACCAATTGGACCCAATTGACACCAACAACTACTAACCACAACATGTCCTCTTTCAGATCAAAAGAGGATCGCAGTCACACTAATAATGGGTAACATACCGGTCAAAATATTTCAGATTTTATTTCAAGTTGTGTATCACACTTACTTTAAAAATATACATTTAAATTGTATGTTTGGCAAGAAGTCCCACTTTCAGCTTTTCCTTCTGAAAGGAATTCTACCCTTCCTCACTTTCCGCCAGAGACTCAATGTTACCCAAGCTCTGGTTCTCTCTAGGCTTGACTATTTCAATAGCCTCCTCCTGAATCTACCTTCTTCCACTCTGCAACCCCTCCAGCTAATCCAGAATAGAGCAGAAAGACTTATCCTTGGCCTCAAGCCCAAGGACTACATCTCTCCCGCCCTACAAAGTCTTCACTGGCTCCCGGTCGCAGCACAGATTAAATTCAAATCCCTCTGCATCATCCACTAGGCTCACTGGGGCCGAGGACCACTCTATCTTCAACTCTTCCTGACTAAATATTCCCCCTCTAGACACCTGCGCTCCTATGGACCAACTCCCTGTGTGTAAAGCAGTTCACCAAACAGAGGGCAGGTGGTCGATCGCTTTCATCAGCGTGCTTGCTACTTTGGAAAAGCCTCCCTGTCCCTCTTCATCTTGAGCAGGACCTCCTTAAGTACCGGAAATGCCTCGAGACTTTCCTCTTTACCACTTCATTCCCTCTCACCCTGCTAATCTCACAGTAGCTTGATTGGTGTGCCGGGCCCTTATGCATGCACGGGGCCCAGACCTCTCACATCTTAGCATTTGAGCTTCTGTCTATCCTCTGCACGTGCCTCGGCTCACCCTCCACCACTGGATGTTGCACTTACCTTCTTCCTAGCACTTTTTCTACTGGTGTCCATGAACACAACAGCACCTATCGCATACCCCTCTACCCTCTGCACTTGCATGTTCTGAACACTCACAAGGCATAGTAGGTTTGTCTTCCCCTCCCCATTGTTTCTTCTTATATTTCTGTATTTATTATTTAACATTGTTGTAATTACATTGTCTATCATCCCCTGTGCTCTCCCTCTTGCCATGTGGGCGCTTTCAAAACTATTTGCTTCCTCTATAAGCTTATAACAAGTGAACAATAGATACAATAAATACAATGTTTCTGTTTACTGTTTTTTTATTTCACATATATGCATCTCAAGTGTTCACTGGCCTACATTACGTGACATTTCCTCTGTTTTTCCATTCAACTAAATCATATTAATATCCACATACTGTATTCAAATAAATAACAATTTCCTCAAACAAAATACAGTTTCATGCATAACAAAAGATAACAGTTTCATCAAAAGAATGAACAAATTCAATTTCTTAGATTTCCCAAAAGAATTCTTCGCAATCAACAGGTATCCATATTGCATTTAGAAAGTGTCCTTTAAGTCACTCGTCTTCTCTACACGTTTGGGAATCTAAGTCTCTTCTTCAGGAGTATCCATCCTGTCTTCCTAACACATAATCAGAATAAAAGTAAAGCTACTTGTCTGTATTAATTATTGGTCGCTTATTTACTAAAAAGTTCAATAACACTAGCCTCCTAGTTTCCTGTTTCAAATATCTCTTCTCCACTGTCAATATGTTTCTCCTGCAAGATATATATATACGTGTAATCCATGTCTATTGTGTCCATAATAGAGTTCAAGCAGGGGGTCTTACCAATACAAGGAGGCACCTTTATAACCGCTCAAGAGCTGCTCTCCTAATCACACCTCCTGGTTATCCCAGTCTTCAAAATCAACAAACACAAGCTATGTGTCCAAAGGTACCAAAACTTAAAACCAAAATGCTGTTGAAATACAAGGATATATACTGTACATATATACTGTGTTTAACCCTTTCTTTGTATAATTTGTTTTATTAACACCCCTTACACTAAAAAATTATTGAGTGGTACATAGCCCACCTGACCATGTTTCTTGGATTGATTACAGCACATCTCGAATAATGAGGGTTCAGAACCTCAGCTGACCACTTAACCTTTTTTCTTAAGAAAAGTAGCTGTTCGAACGCTGAAATATATATGGTTTAAATCCAGACTCGGTAAATGCGTGATCAATGAAAACCGACTTAAATATTTTGAGTAATACCACAATGTGCAAAGCAATACATACAGGATAAACACTCTTGGCATAAAAAAAGAAATCCTGTGCATTATCTTCGAGTAACACTTGAGCAATGTAGTTTATGATTCTCAAGTCTCTGGACTATGTCCATAATGAATGTCCAAAGAAAGGTCCCAGCTGTCAGTAGCCCAGCCTTTAAGGCAGTTCGGATAAAGTTACACTCACACTCCAGTGGTCATTTGGATGAAATACGAAGTCCAATCTTTATACCAGTTTTAAAAAAAAAACAATTCTGTGAGTCTTTTCTACCTAAAATGACAGCTGCAGTCTTTAAAAAAATGAAAAGTTAAAGCACCAATAAAACATTAGTATGCCCTGAAAATGAAAAACGTAGGGTTGCATGTCCTCTGCAGTGCCTGTTCCTTGTGTGCTGGAAAGGATGTCTGGACTAATGCAGTAGATAGGAAGAAACGATGGCCTGTGAGGCTGGGACAGCATCCTGCAGACGAACCGTCCATGTCCGACTGGTGCTGGACTACCGAGCTCGCAAAGACTGGTCGAGCTGGGTATGCAGCTTCTTGGTGCAGTGGCAGCACTTCTGCAGCTTGGTCAGAGCAGGCAGGCCTGGGCCAAAAGATTCCTTTCGATATTTCTCCTCTCAGCGGCCCTGGGATTTCTTCTTGACAATTTGCCTGGCTTCTTCTTCCTCTGCTCTGGAAGGTCAGAAGGGCTGGGCCAATGCTTTCTCCTGCTCTCATCGGGCTTATGGGCAACACAGTCAAGGTCACTAGCTCTTAACGGCCTGTCAGAATACAGAGAGCAGCTGCCATCGCTTTACAAGATGTTTCCCCTTCACATAGCTCAGATTTACTATTTAGTCCAGAAGGCTATAGCTGAGAATTACTTAATGACTAAATAGTGCAGTTTTGTCTTTCTTTTATCTTCATTGTGGACGGAAAGGAGGATGGCTGGCCTTCACACGCTTCAGTGACTAAAACGTACAAAGGCTAGGTGATGGTTGCATAGAAACCTGTAGGAGAAATGTTACCTAAGCTTTAGAAGGATTTCTGAATTCTGAACTAGAGGGATCCCAGCACTGCTGGAGGGTTCCTTAGTTAGAAGTGGGAAGATGTCCCAGGCGGAAGCTTACGTGGGGCTATCCGGCTGCCTTTAATTTTCCTTGGTGTTTACAATGCAGTAGCGCAGATATAGACGAGGCTGTGGGCAGGTTGAACTCAGAAGCTTACGCAGATACAGTTACATGGGTTTATTTTCACGGTCCTCCAGAGTAGCCTGGCTAAAGGGGTCCTTGACATTGTAGGTCCCCAGGCTCGGACTGGCCTATAGGGCAATAGGGCAATTCCGAACCAAAAACACAAAATGCTACTGGACCCCGTTTTTTTGTGTCCAAATGGGCCACTTTGTTGGCCGATTTTGGCCAGTTTCATAAGTTAAATCACAATTCATCTACTAGTTTTGACCAGTGTTATTAAATAAATATTATTTAAAATTCACAATGTGCATCACATTCCATCAAAAACCACCCATTGGGTACTACTCAAACAGCCTGCCACAAAAGGAATGAAATGCCATTTGCAACTATGGGCCACTTTTCGAGACAATTGTATGTCCCAGTCCGACTATGTAGGCCCCAAAGGGCTTAGTGGGTGTTTCATTATTTCTTTTTAATTCTCCTTTCTCTGGGAAAGGAGCATGTACTGCCAATTCGATTTCTGTTTTTCTCAGCTTAAAATTGAAGCATGGCTGTGCCCTTTTATGAATGGTGCTGGAGCATCAGAGTCAGAGGAGCCATGTGGAAGCTGCAGGGAGTGAGTGAGAGCTATGATGAGGGTACACAGCTCACATGGGCAGGCATCTCCTGGCTCCAAACCCCGATAGGATGTGGCACAGAATACAAGCACTGTGCCTGTGTTGATGATTTTGGTGGGCAACAAGCTTTCGGCCAACTTTTGTTTTTGCACTAAAGAGGAGGCGTGCCTCAGGGCAAAGATGCTCTCATCAGCCGGTCAAGTGGCCCAGCGAGTAGAGCGCTCGCTTTGACATCCGTGCAGAGCCTGCTGACGCAGGTTCGAATCCCGGCAGGACCAAACTCAGCCTTTCATCCTTCCGAGGTCGATAAATGAGTACCACACACCGTGGGTAATAATAAGCAGCGCTCAGGTAGCTGAGGGTTCGTAGCGCTATATAAATGCCAAATTATTATTATTATCTGGAGGTACTGAAGTAGAGTGTGCACGCTAGAGGCTGTGGGTGTTCATTTATTTAGGCAGCCCAAACGCCCCAGGACCGAGGCATACGGAAGCTCAGTGCAGAACCACAGCAGGCCCTTTCCTTGTAAATTAATTTTGTTTCAGGAAGTGTAGGAATGCTGATGCACAATGCAGGTCTCAACTGTGGCCCTGTGTAAGGCAAGTCAGTTCTGTTGTCACGCAGCACTCCCTTTGTTAATGTGTTGCTGTGTTAAGTGTAGAATCCGTCCTGGTAGTGAGGGTGGAGATTCTAGAAGATTGTTGGGGAGACGGTTGGAAAGTGGTAAGAGGAAGGTCAGGCTGGTTGAGTAGGTGCCTGTGAATAAAGCTGGACCTACCTTGGATTACTGTTCTGTCTCATGTGTTACGGCGATGACCACATTGACGTCGAGTACAACACAAGAAGTGGCGGGGCACCTCCTTGTTCCCGTGATTGGCCTTTGGGCCTCATTACAGTGCATAAGTGGCTGTGGCTCCTGGAAATAAGGTGGCAGTGGTGCAGCAACAGCACAGAAGTGGCTGCCTGTGATTGGCAGTCTGGTGCACCCAAACAGAGTGGATCCCCACAGCACGAGTGGCCAGCACCACTCAAACACTCTTACCAAACTGCAAGATTTCACGAGACTAAGCGTGAAAAACAAAATAAGAGGCTGCCATACTGGCAGAAGTCTACAAAGCATAATTAACAATATCTCCACAGGGGAATATGTTAGAGCTAAAAGGAATTGTAGTGAACAAGACAGCTTTGACCACGAATGTGAATTATTAGCTCAAACATTTCAGGAAAGAGAATACACAGAATCCTGTGTGTGCAAAGCACAAGATCAAATTTAAATTGTCAGTAGAGAATCCACCTTTACACCAAAATCGAGACGAGTGACCAAAAGTATAACACTTAACTGATCACCAGATACAGTAAGGGTAGCAACAAGCTTTACTGTGTGTTAAACAAACATTGGCATTTACTGCTTATGGGCAATTACCTGCAAGGATATGTGGCACATTATCCTGGGATCATATTTACTGATTTACTAAGGCACCTACTCTTAGGAACAAACTTGGCTCTTCGTGTTTGCAAGTAAAATAAGACACTAGCAGCACTGTAATACCTTGGTTACAACCATTGAGCATGTGTTTCTTCACATGTGGGAACTGCACAATTTGCACATTTGTACACCCCAATACTAATGCATGTGTAAATGAATCAGGTATCAAAATTGAAATCACAGATTGCATTAACTGCCACACCAAGTTTGTAGTATATGCCATTAACTCTTTGTTTAACAAGGTTTCCATCCGTAGCATGATCAGAGAACTCAGAGTGAGAATACAGGAACACATGTCAACACTTGGGAGTCAAGAACACACATTTCCTCTGGCCACTCATTGACAGAAGTTCCATCAGATGGATGATAAGAAATGAATCAGATTTACTGGTTTACAAAAGGCAACAGTTGGGAAAAGAGGTGGCAACCAGGAACTGAAACTTTGTCAACTGGAATCAAAATTGATTTCTAAAATGTGGACTATTTAGTATGGTCTCAATACTGAACATGAAATGGGCATATTCCTTTGACTGGCTTTTTTATTAACCTTGACCACTAGCAAAAAAATATCAAGTTTGAACAGCTAATATTAAAATGGTTTCTGGTTTCTCTGTTTCTTGTATTACAGCATAAATCTTTTGAATTTTAACCAATTATCCCATGCAATTGATGTACCACGGGCAGTATATGATGTGTAATTAACTAATTTATTATAACTAGCATTGCATGTATTCTCAAATGAATATGTTTACATAGGTTTGTTTAAAAAATAAGCAACTTAAGTACCCATATATTCTTTAAACATGCTGTGCAAAACAAATGTGATACCAGATGATCAGCTATTAGTAAAATGATAACCACAGTCAACATGACAGTACAAATATCACTTGACAAGATGGACCAAAATGTCAAAAATAGATTTTTTCCTTGCCTTGCTACTCTTAACTACAATATCACACCATTCTTAGTAGAATCATAAATGGAAGCTTGTTGCTATTTCATTATTAGTCAGGACATAGGCTGCTCAACCAAAGTAATACACTATAGGAACACTATTAAGTTATCTTATGCACTGAGCATGCCTTTGCTCTCTCACTGTTCAGGTTAACATACAGACTATAGCTACACCAATAAAGCGTTATGTGTGAGTGTGGTCATTTCTACTTTTTATTTAAATGTATATCGTGAGGTGATACATTCTTGTAATTGGAAGAACCTCTGTTTAGAAGGGTTCTTGAGGTTTGCCTTATTACCTCAGTTCAGCACTTCCAAATGCTGATACAGGCCAGCACCTCCTACTCTGAGGAGGTCTGTAGTGATCTTCATCGCCTAGTTCCTGTTATGAGTCATGTTGCACCCAACAGCCACTCCCTCTTATTGATTTTAACACCTTTACCAGGCAACATAAGAGATTGTTTTCTTCCCCCTTCCTTCTTGTGGGCTTGGGACTACAATTAACAGGAACCACTTGCCTCCAGGTAAGAAAATGTCTTTATTATTTAGGCATCAAATTCTCAAAGATGACCCCAGAAATTGTTGTCACATTTTTGATGCCTCAAAAAATGATTATGTGAGGGCATAAAAGTGCAGCGGAAGGAATTTGAATTGCCCATCATAGACATATATAATTGTATCTGAGTTATCAATTAAGTATCAATCATCCATTCCATGGACGGCACTGGGTGGTAATGGCTCTGGGCGTGTGTTAACAGTTTTGAGTGCAGAAAATGCCTTAAACGAGTTATCGCAGGCTGCTACCTCTGGGTTCAACTGGTGAAACATGTGCCTATTTTTATTAGCACCCCAGGTCTGCAAATTGGGGTGCTGATCTGTATTATTTGATTAAATATAATGTAATCCATTAAATAATGCAAACTATGAATAGCTTTACACAGAAATATTAAGTCATTTATATGAAACAGAAAAAATAGAATATTCAGAAAAGCATGATATGTGGAAGGTTTAATGAAAGAAAAAGGTAATTTAATGTTATTCTGCATGTTTCTTGCCATATGAAAGAGAATGTGACAAACCGTGCAACTTGAATTTCAGTATTCTGGAAGAAAATGATACACACAATCTTTTTTTATAAACCATGCAACAGGTCTAGCATATTTATGAGCAGAACATGCATATTGTCATATTGTCATTATGATTAAAAGAATGTAAATAGGACATTTCTATTACATGTGCCAAAATATATTTCATATAGCTTTCACATTCTTTCACCCTACACTGTGGGCTTTGGTTTGCATGAAACAATATGTTTGAGTAAGAGGCAACCTTCTCAAAAGCAGGAATTTCCAGACCCCATTACATGACCTTGATCATGGAATTAAGAAGGCTAATGGAACAAACAATTATAAATCAATTTAGATAGAATGACAGAATATTAACATTAATATGCGTAACAAAAGAGATGCATTTGAATTGGCTATGGGAAATATATTTTTCTACTATGTCTTCAGAAGCATCTGTCTGATTTGAAATGTAAAAATAGATCTGAAATAAGGGAAATCACACAAATCATGCATGCATGTAAAGGACATGTTACAATATATGAATTATGCATAAATGTGCATATTTTAATAGGTGTGTTGTACATGCAGTGACAGAGGATGTTTCCGGATTCAGACTAGTCTTACGAATCTGAAGATATCATTTTTGATAATATCACATGCCCTTACTGGGAACTAGCAAATAGGGAGAGAGTTATGTGCTACCATCTCAGCATTGCAAAAAGAAACAGAATTCCTGAACCCAAGACTTGAAATTAATTGTTACAAATTTCACCCAACACTAAATATTGATTTTATCTATACCCAGGTTAGGAACCAATAGTGTGTCACAGATAGTGCCCAACAATTTAGATTTCCTTGAGTACTAAAATCAGAGAACTGCGTGTTAGAGTCAATGTTTTTCTTTTCTTACAATACTTGTCAATAGTTTTAGGGAAAACTAAGTGAATTCTTCTTTTCCAAACATTAATCTGAGAACTGTTTTACCTATTTTGAATCAGTCAATCAATGTCAAAGTGTGTGCCTATGTGGTGGTATGTTTGATTCTATCGTCTAGAATAGTTATTCATGTATGTTGCCCTCTATATGGATGTATATGCAAATTGGAATTACAAAAAATTACACAACAAAAGACAGGTTGTATTTCTTCTTCTGTAGACATCCTACCTGTTGTGGGTGACCTCCCCAACGTTAAAAGTTAGGGGACCTTGTCTCATAACGAGACAAGGTGCTGTTAGGTGGAGAGATGCTGATGAGATGTCAGTGGTTAGGCTGCAAAGAAGAACCATGGACAGTTCTTTTTTTTATATAGGTACCAGCAAATGCTGGCAGAAACCTGCTACTGTGGCAAAGAGCAATGTATAATATATTGGTTGGAAAATGTTGTCAAGTAACAGCAGTGCAACACCAAGATTTAACTTTAGATTTTGTGCCTAATTACTTTCAGTGGAAGTCATACACAACTCAACACATCTCCTTACCCAACTGATTTTCAGTCATATCTTCAACCAGCAGATACGCACGAGTACTGCACAGTGGGCGAAGTTTTAAGTACCATATTTTGTGTACAATCTGTGAATTGTACCATGCAATGGGACTCAAATTATCACGCACGAAGCAAGCAAAGTGAGGGCAGATATGCAATAATACTCTGGCATACGTTCTCTTTCTAGGATTATTCTAGGATTCACATCACAGTAGGATTCCACGGTGCATCTGAATATATGATACAGTCTGGAGGACAAATTAAACTCAACCACTCAGCAATTTTGCTTCAACCTCTGAAATCGAAGCTCTATTCTAAATATTATCAATAAGGTAACTCATATTGATTGCAAATCCTGTTCTGGCCTACGATGGTGTTTCCGTGTAGCCGCTGCCAGCAATCATTCATAACAAAGACATGATTCCTGACATGGCACTGTCAGCTTACTACAGTGTCTTGTGAAAAATGTTGTCATTTGCTTTAATGGCATCATAATGTTAAAATGATGTTCCAATTTTGATGAGTCAATAAGAGGCATGAGACAATACATCAAACAGGAGCTCTAATTACATTCACTCCATCGACAGCAGAGACACAATGCATGAACTAAAGCAACCTTATGAACAATTTTCTGCAGCGAATAAAAACCAGAAAACGGGTTTGCGTTACTTCATTTTTAGGAAAGGACTTTAATCAAAAATCTGAAAAAGTAAAACATTGAATATTGGAAATTGGACAAATTACCAAAAAGCGGGTGTTGCAAGTTTATTGCTCAGCAACGATGCATGCCAACTGCATAAGTGCCAAGGTTTCTAATGCAAGACTATTGAGCGCTCCAAACTTTAAAAAAAACAACAACCACCCAGCAGCAGATGGAAGGGCAGCATGTTTAGAATCGAAAACATGCTTGTCAATGGATATTGTCTCTATAAAGGTATTTTTAAAAGGCATGATTGTCTGTCTAATGGTAGACACTAATATTTCAACTTAGGATTTATGTCAGTGGTTTAACTATAGTGGAATCTGTAAAACTATACATCTACTATATATGCATATTCAAAGGAAACTATACTATATATCTATATGTGCTTTACATTTTACTAGCTGTGAAATACATCTTCCATCTTGTTGTGGTGGCTGGTTCTGTGGTGCGGCAAGGGTCATGTCATGCCCGTGTAACGCTTGCAATTATCATGCAGATGACCTGGGGTTACATATTTAGCATTGATGGCTTGCCAGACAATTTAGTAATTTAGGTGGTTAATTTGAGATCTTCAAACCTAGGTCAGGAAGAAAAAACCTGGGTTGTGACAATGGAAATTGAGCGGTTCATGATCCCAGCCATACGGGAACAATGCAGAGCTGTCTCCAGTAACAGGTACTAGCCGGAAGATCAAACGCTGTCACGGAAGACACGTCTCAGGCACTGCTGCCCATGCATTAATACCTGGAAAGTAAGTATACTGCTAACTTTGCTCCATTAATTTTCCAGACAAATCGATGACGCTGATCTCTGCAAATGTTTCAGAAGGACACCATATTCTGCCTACAGAATGTGCCTAAATCCAAGCAGAAATCGCTTTTGGGTAAGGCTTGCGATACAGGAGTTCCCATCGGACAAGGACATTTGCCCCGTGTGAGGCAGGTACAGCCCTACTGCATCTTAGCCACGCTTAGCACATGAAACCCAATGAGCTGGCAGGTGAGAGCTCCTCACCATGAGGAGATTGTCACATGCTACAGTTAAGAAACAGGGTCTTGGCAAGAATTTCTGCACCAATACACGGCCTCGACTAGTTAATGGACCATCTTTGGGTACATCACTTCGTATCTCAAAGCAAGCTAAAATTACCAAATGTAAGACTAACCACTCTTCACACGCCTCCATTGACACTGAAAACTACATGAAATGTTTTCGGCCAGGTCCTGTTCTTTTCATTAATCATGTAGACTCAATGCTGCATGAAGAGGACCCGAGATCTGTGACCACGGACAAAAATCACGAAAACGAACTGCAGAAATTGCCACATAGTAGGGAGCTTGTCCGAGTTGGCGGCCTGGGACACAAAGCGCCTGCTAAGAGTGGTGAACATTTCTCTTTGCCTGTGTTCCCCACTTCCCACTCCCCACCTACTCATTGGGCACCCCCACCATGAACCCCCAACCGATAATGCATTTCTGTAGTTAGTCCCTATAAATATCTGCTGGACCCTGGATCTGCCACATGGCGGCAACAATCAGTGGGCAAACATCACCCATATTATATTATAACAACTTAATCAAAAAGGAGAAGAGGGAGCACTTCCTGTGGCTCTGGACATTCCCGCAGCAGCTACAGATATTAAGTGCTCGGGTCCTTCATTATGTAACTCCATTTCTAATTATGTTCTTAGTTGTTATTATTCCTCTGTGATTTTCTGTAACACATGCGGAAGCGTGTGATTGTGAAATGTCTTTATGGTTGTTGTGATGAATGTGTATAATTTTGTTGTGCAATGCCTAATTAGGAAAGATCCCCCTGACCTCCTTCACTACCATCACTCCTCCCCCACTTCCCTATTCTCCCTCCTATCCCTTCCTACCCCATTCCCTTTTCCCTCCTCCTACCCCCTTGGAAATTTGAATCTGAAAATTGAAAATTGTTATTTCATCTTCCCTTGATTTCCTCCTCTCTTCCTTCCTCCTCACCTTTCCCCTCACCCTTTGCCATCTAGGTAAACTGTTCTGCATATTGTTTCTTTGGTTTGTTTCATGATTGTAAATATGCTTCTTTCATTATTCTTGTATCTTGTTGTTATATTGTAAAGCGCTTTGGATTAAAGCGCTATATAAACCTAATAACCATAACATAAACATCATTGTATTCCTGTATTGTTTTTATTCTTTTGGCTACTGATAACAAAAAGAAAACTTTGAACTACAATTTTTACACACACAAGCTAAAATGTATTTCCATGCAGCTCAACACTACCATGCCTTCCTCGTGCAGCACTTTGCTTCACAGGTGTTTTCCGGGCAGCCATGGTTGTGCACCCCTTTTCCTTGGGATGCCTCCTATAACCCCACCACTGATCTGGCACTTCAAAAGGAGGTTCTCCTCCTTCACACCTGACCCTCTCTCTTACTGACCTTTGGAAGTGGGTCCCCCTCACCATAGACACTGACTTTTGACACCATGGGCCCGATTCATGCAATTATTCACGCAGAAAATAGGGAACTTGCACGCCAAACTGCATGCATAATCCCGTTTGTCGATCCATGGAATTGAATGTGCTGGATTTTCCTTGGACTTGCGTGGATTTCGCAACAGCTGGGCACACCAGTGCGATCGGCCAAGTGCCAATGCCGAGCATGGGCATGGCTTGTGCAGAGGGCCTGGAAGGGGGCGGAACACTAAAAATGGGAAAGAACATGCACAAAATTGGGCATTATGAGTGACGGCACACAGAAAATCCATTGCATACCCACCATTGTGCTGAACAATACCATATTTAGGGATTCAACCGCGCAACCTTCCAACAGGGAAATGGCCACACAAAGCCCTCATACTGTCCCTCACACGAAGGCAGGCATACAGACACTTCTGCACAGGAATAATCGCTCAGAGTTAAGATCAGGTATTTGATTTAGGGGTGTGTGTACGCAGCTGTGGGTTCTGATCTAACTTAGGGGTGCTTGTACGCTGTGTAGCAGGTTGCAGGAACGGTTTATGAAGGGTTAGCATGCAGATTTTCTGAGTTTTACCTGAGTTACGATAAATGAATGCATGTTGTCGGGGTGCCGGTAACAGTTACAGATGGGGACCGCGTATACAGTTCCTTTGCACAAACAATTCCATGAATACATGGAGCGTGCCGAAAAACAACTGCGCACAGGCTCACAAAGTGTCATTTTCAGCATTCAGTTGTTGTAGGATTTCTGCACGCCTTTCCATGAATTGGTCCCTATGTCTCTTTCCCAAATTCCACCCATGTTCCTCTTTTCCACCCCCACTTGCTGCCCCTCTTTCCAAAACTCCCTTCCCATCCACTTCCCACCCCTTAAACACCCTAGAAACCAGAGCCCAGCACAGTGGAGTCACTACGGTAGGTGACAGGCATTGCAGCAACTCATGGTATCACCCCCAACAGCCCCTCCCACTCTTGTATT
This sequence comes from Ambystoma mexicanum, assembly GCF_040938575.1. Taxonomy (NCBI): domain Eukaryota; kingdom Metazoa; phylum Chordata; class Amphibia; order Caudata; family Ambystomatidae; genus Ambystoma; species Ambystoma mexicanum. The sequence continues at coordinate 286,754,043 of NC_090928.1, forward strand.
TGAGATGTAGGTTCGAATCCCAGCAGAGACAACTACGCCTTTCACCATTTAGGGAACCATACATTGTTTGTCTTTAAATTGGGCAATGTTAAAGGCTCTTGGTTACTGCACTGCAAAAAGTAGGCAGCCGCACCTGGTGTATTTTTTGCTATAAGAAGAACGATTTACATTAACACGTAGTAAATATGATAGGCAGTAAACTAGTAAACTAATACATTTATGAGGCTTTGAAGTCCTGGGTGACACAAATGCTTGCATTCCACCTGGGACGTCAACACTTTCACGCATTCACTCTCAGGTGTCAAAGGGCCTTACATTGAGTCCATAGTCACTTCACCACCACGGCATACTGCCACTAGAACTGAATGTGTCTAGTGCATAGTCAGTGCAAAGTCATTTTGTACTGCGAAAATGACTATGCACTGACTTTGCAAGTAATTTGCACTGCAAAAATACATTTGCACAGTTCCATGGATTAGGGTTTGTGTCAGCAGTCCAAAGTCACTTTGAACCATGCATGAATCTGGCCCACAGTCTTCAACACCGCTGAGTGTCAATGCATCGCTTATCCCCTCAAGTCAGTGCAGTGGCTGGAGCAGCAACGCCACAGATGGCCGGACCTGCGGTCTCAATTGCTGTTATAAATGCATTCACCTCATAGACTATTCAGCAGCGGAGGTATCGGGGGTTCGGGTGCTCTGGAAATGGTCCAGCAGTGAGCTCCGATGCTTGCAGGAGGGCTGACATGTGTTTGGCAATGATGCTGGGGATGCCGGGCTGCAGGTGTCTGCCTGGCTGCAGCCTCCACTCCTTGGGGGTGCCAGCGGTCGGTGCTGGGCATGTGCTTGTGGCTTGCCGCTTGCATTGCCACTGCTCCCTTTTCACACCTGGCGCGTAGGTAGACGAGCGGTAGAGCACCTGAGGAAGCCAGCTGAACACTCAACGCCCATTCACAAAGGACAGTGCCACACAGGGAGGGTGTTGTATGGTCTTTGTAGCTCTGCCCCTGCCCATTCGTGTCCTACATCACCCGTGGGGCTGCAGAATATCATACAACACTGCCATTCAAAGGGCTTAAATAGGGGGATGCATAGCTTACTTACAGTACCTATAGGGGTCCTAACCCCAGCGGGAATCATGTTTCCATCATGTAACAGAGCACACACCTATCATGTGCTCTTCACTAGCCACATGTGCTATATATGTGATATCATATCAGTCCTGTGTGCCTTGTTAGCAGGATATCATTTACAGGCTTCTCTCCTAAGGGTTAAACCTTGACCTCGGTGAACCTCTTTCGCAAAATATGGTTGGGATAAAAAGAATGTTCTCTTTAATGCGCAGCCCTAGATAATAGACTGAAACTGAAAGTAGCTTGCAAGCAGCCAGGCGGAAGTTCACCTGGGAAAAAGCAATCCTGCTGTGGGAAGAAGTGTGCCTTGGCATGTTGAGAGCCCCAACGGAAGGACTGACTGTCGGACCCCAGAGCCTAGGATCCAAAGCCCTGGGCTTGCATGTCCTACCACAACCTGCCTCCCAAACTACAGCTGGCCGAGGAGCACACTCCACCATGACTGGAATCCCGCTGGTCTACAATGCACCTTCCAATGTTAAATACTATGCCAATTTCTGGGACCTGTGCAAACAGAGGCAGGTTTTGCATGGCGCCCATTGCTTCAGCATTTGCAGTATTGGCCATTCAATTCTGCATTCGGCTGCACTGGATTCCATTAATTGTTGAGCGTTGCTTTAGCGGGAGGGAGACACTGCTTGCATTTTGGGGTGTTTAGTGAGGAGCCAGTGAACAACAGGGAGCAAAGACACAAATGGGAACTGCATACAGACGCAGGAAGACAGTAGAGATCCAGAGACATAGGGGCACTTGGGAAGCAGGAGCATGAGAAAAACTAGGGCCTAGATGCATTTGGCCACTTGGGAATCGGAGGCAAAGGAGCAGCAGTGGAGCAGAGAAGAGGTCATAGGAAGCCCCCTTTACAGGGTGTGCATGCTACATTCACCGTCCCTGTCCTTGTTAGCTCGGACTTCGCAGCGGCTCACCTCCCCAGCCATCTGCCTCCTGGTGTTGTATCACATTATCCAGCATCCCCACGACAGCACTTTCTAATCCTCAAGGAGTCAATGTAAAACAGTCTGACACTCACTTTATCTTTCTGTTCACCTTTAAAAATAACCCGTTCCCCGCGCCCACCCTTTAAAACATTCATCCAGTCCACACACTGCGTTTATTCTGAAGGCAGAGGATGGCTGGAAAGATGCAGTTCATCCAAGGGAAGAACGGAACTCCCGCTTTATTCTAACGCATTACAACAACCAGTTAGTTAACGTTGAACTTGGATTAAACGTTTTAGATCGGGCCCTACGGAGCATCTTTTCAGCTCCCACCTCCCCCAGCAAATTTGCTTTCACCGTATCTCATTAAATAGTTCAACTAGCCCAATGCATGCATGGCATTATAACCAAACTGCGAAGTGTTAAAGAAATCACAATTACTTTTCAGGGAAATGAAAACGTTGAGGGCAGGAATCGCAAGCTACCTTCCTTGGCAACATAATGTACATTGGCATAACATGTGCATGTGTGTATAATACATTCTAGAGTGTATGTGCCCCCTACTTTTCTGCCCCATATTAACAGAACGATTAATAAAAATGAAGCGGGTGCAGTTCATCGTGATGGAGTTTATTGCTGCCTAAATTCGCGAGACCAGGGAATACCAAGGGGAATCATGAATTTCTTCCAATCGACATGTGCTGCTTGGCTGGAGATGCAATTCTTACATCAAGAATCTCCCTTCTCTAGTTTTGCGATGTTGTTAGAGGTTATTGTTGGCCTGGTCATATCGGTGTGTTGAACGTTTCCAAACACCACCGCCATCGTTCTGCCATGGGGATGCAGAAAATCATTCAACAACCCCCATGTCAGAACCCTGATGATTGCAACTACTCATGTTGTACTGCTTTTGTATGTGTTGGTCAAATCGAAGGCAGGGCATCGATTGTTAGGAAGATCATGCATCTACACCCACAAGGACAGTTTGTAGCCAACTTGGTTCCCAGTGTGAAACACTAGAATGAGCCCCCCTGACTGGTACACGTCTCTCCCAAAGTACACCTCTGTACCATGTAACAAAACCCTCCTCAATATCAATATATCTTTGCTAAACAAATGAAGCTGGTTTCATCACATTGTACTTTAAGTACTTTGCATAAGAAAACTAATGTGAAAACACAGCGGTTGCTCCCCAAGTAAATAGTTCTTCTGTCAACCTGCTCTTAACGAAGGCCTTGCCTGAATGCAGTTTCAAACTGCCATATTGGCTCACTGTGGTGTGACCAGCCTGCCACAGTCTGAGAGCCCACTGACCACTGACTCGGTGTTGCAGGCGTTCTGTTGGAACCACTTCACTTGTATTTCCCAAGGGGTAACACTAGACTAACCATTTGGATTATTTTCTGATAGAAGGTTATCATTCCAGGGTGGACAGTCTTGTACACTCCTATTCTACTCTCTCAAAATACCTCTATGAGAGAGGGAACGGGGACAGAATGCACCAATGAGTGTTCCTATCTGCATTGCATTAAACCACAGAGAATTTGGGGAATACAATAATGATCAGAAATCTCTGTATGTGATAAACAAGTCTGTGATAAAAAGGTTGTATCTGTGAGCCAGTAAATACATAACAGAAGCAAGGCTTGGTGCTCACATCACTGTTCACAACACTCACTGTAACATTAAAATGTTTGTATCCATGAACCATACATACTCATTCGGACATCTTAGGTTTTTCGATGTGAGGATAAAATGGCTGCAGCATCAGCCACTCAACTAGGGTATAAAGGCTCTTTTACTTCTTGTTTCTGGAGAATGTTAGATGAGGAGGGGATGGTCTCAGTATGAGCATGCCCAGACCCCAATACAGAAACATCTCTAGGGAATTATATCTATAGACCGGAATGGATACCATACAAGAGACACTGAATAAAGAGGGAAACATGTACAGAAAGGATTGCACTTCTTACAAACTTTTGCCTGTTCAGTAATTAGCTAATGTATCGTTTTAAACAAAACCGGCTTCTGATACGTTTCGCAGTCACTACCTCCTCACCATTGTGCAGGCCTCAGGGGTTATTTCTACAATAAAGAGCAGGCCCATGCTTTATCTAACAGAGCTGGAATTAGCATCTCTTATTAGTTCTGGCCTGCAGCTAGTGTAAATCATGGTGTGGCAGTGTAGAAAGGGTGTTTGGCCTAGTGGATGTACAATTTGAGACAACTTATTTGATTACTTTATGTGTTTAAGGGTGGGGACAGTATGCCACACTCGTTAGAGCTAAATACCAAACAGTTACTGTGTGCTATTGTATGGACATGGCACACATCAGACAAAAACAGTCATATGACTGAAGCAGCGTTAGTTGCAATTGCTGCTGTACTATGTTGCAGAGAACATCAAAGCTCTAATAGCAAGTTGTTATCTATAACAGAGCCATTGCAGCTGTTGTGAACATCTGATGTTTCAACAGTGGTAGTCTTGGCCACTTCCTGCCCTCTTCTTGACATCTCTGCAGCTGGATTACCAACTACAGGCTGGAAGAATGAAGTTATTTCCTGCCCCCACCCCCATCACGTTGGTTATTACTGGCTGATTGCCAATCACCTCATTGGTGGAAGTTGGAGTTATTGTCCAGTTCTTCAATATAAATTCTAGGGTGGTTTCACACTTTGCAGTATGATTTATTAGTCCTTACGCTGTATGACTTTGTTTTCTCAGTAGCCTTACCCGGCATATTGAGCACCACAGATGCTCTGGGTATGTTAAAACCTTTTCAGTCAATAGGTGGTTAACCTTGTCTTTCCTTGGGCGAAGAGAAACGGAACACAGTCACTGCCTCTGTAGAACCAGAACTCACTCAGAAGTAGAGTGCACACTCAATACGCTCAGATCGCATAGATGGTTGGCCCTGGCAGATTGAAAATGAATAATTAAGCAATATGACCCGAGCGGCGGGGGCATTACCGACTCAGGTAATGCCCAGGGGCCCATAGTTATAGGCCCGAGCGAAGCGGGGGCATTACCCTGAGTCGGTAATGCCCCCGCCGCGAGGGTCATATTGCTATTAGTACCCCGGCCCGCATTATATGCATGACCGGGGCACTAAAAGCATTTTTTTCTGTCCCGAAAAGCCGCGGCGTTTGGGGACAGAGAAAAAAAAAAGAAACGACCAACAAAATGGCCGCCGGGAAAGGGAAAGGGAAAACGGAGTCCGTTTTCTCTTTCCATGGCGGCCTTCGGGAGCGGATGCGCTGGGAACACAAGCGTGTTCCCGAAAAAAAAAGAAGCAGAAGGTAAGTGGAGTTGGGAGGGTGGGCAAGGGGGGAGAAAAAAAAACAAAAAAAAAGAACGTACCTTCGTCCCTGCCAGGGGACGATGGAAGCCTCCAGCTGTGTGGAGGCGCAGAGTCTCCACACTGCTGGAGGCTGCCATCATCCCCCACCAGGGACGCAGGAGCAAGAAGGTAAGTGGGGTGGGGTAGGGTCCGTAGGGAAGAGGGAGGGAAGGGAAAAAAAAAAAAAAGCTTACCCAAGTCCCCAGCGAGGGGCGGAGGCAGCCTCTCAGCCGTGGGGAGGCTCGGAGCGGGGATGGCCCCGCTTCGAGCCTCCTCATTGGCTGAGGGACTGCCATGCCCCCCCCGCCGAGGACAAGGCAGCTGGAGTCCCGGATTCTCGGCCGGGTAAGGGCCCGGCGAGAGCCAATCAGAATGCGTGTTGCATTCTGCTTGACTCTCGCCGGGTGCTAATAAACTACAAGAACATGTTCCACAGACAAAGTGAAATGCGAGCTTGCAGCGGTTCAGTGTCCCCATAATTTCTAACAATCCAACTATCACAGTTAAATTGCTTATTAAAGCCTTGTATAAGTCTAAATAAAAAGTGCCACAGCAATGGTCCCTGCCAGTTACCTATTCCTATCACTAATCACTCCCCATAGTGAATGGTCTGATGATGAGACACAGGAAGGCCATGTGCATGCCAGGCTGTTTGGCTTTGATGTGAGAGAGTCAGAGCAAGCAATACCTGTGGGCATTTATCCCTTGTCCGACTGTTAAATCCACCTCTGGCACGGAGATAGTTTCATCCATTTTATGCAGGAGGATTTAGATTGTTGTATGCTATGCACCTTTAGCCACCATACAACAAAATTCCATGATTTAACCAACCACTTTAATGCCATAACAACTTTTTGGTGCAAATCTTGATACTTTTACGGCATTAGGGTTAAGGAGTTAGTATTTGGAAAATAAAAGAAACTCACCTTGTACTGAAAACCAAAAGTCGGCACCCATGCCTGACCTCCAAAACAGCCTAACCCGCAGTCACCTCAACATTAGCCATGTGTTGGTGTTGCTGCTCGGGAGTCAGAGCGCTTATTTACTTTAATTAAATTCAATGTATTTTTTTATGAAATACACACACACTAATTTACTGACAGAATGCAAAGACAGAGTAGCATGGGGGCAGTGTACATAAGACTATGTCGAATTAAACCATAGCCACTTTGTCAATTTTAGGGTACGTGCAGGCTTGGCAAGATTAAGAGGTAGCCGGGAGAGGGACTTGGAGGGCGGATTATGTCCCCATTTTTGTAATTATAGGGCAATGAAAGTGGAACCTTGTGGTGGGGTATGTCTGGTCAAGGTTTGCTTGTTTCTGAGCAGTACTGCACGTGGCTCTGAGATCTTGTGACAGATTGCCAGAAAGCCCCACAGATGTATAGGTGCCACTCTTCTGTACTACAGGGATGTGCCCGTTGGCTCTTGTAATGAGCACCCAACCTGATCCGGGATGGGGAATCACCCCTTTCCGACATTCCGATTAGCTTGCAAATCTTACTTATTGTACTCTTTGGGTGCTACAATTTGTTTCACTAGAAGATCAGTGTCAGATTTAAGGCTGGGCAATGTTAAAAGCTCTTAGTTACAGCACTGCACAAAGTACGTAGCAGCACCTGGTGTATTTTTTGTTCTAGGACGAAACTTTTACATTATCACATAGTAAAGATGAAATGCAGTACACTAGTACATTTACAAGGCTGGGGACATGAATGCCTGCTTTTCACCTGGCACGTCAACACTCTAGCGCATCGCTCTCACACATCAAAGGGCCTTACACAGTACCCGAACCCCAATCTTCCAGTCACGCGCCTTCAAACTCTTCTCAAACTCTTCTCATGATCAAATGCATCCTTAAATAATTGAGCCTGTTCTTTCTTGATCAAATCCAAGAATGCACTCCTGTCCACAGAAACTGAGTTTGCCAGCCCCAACCACACTGGACACCCATTGGACCATGCTCCCTACCCTTCAATGAAACAAAGGGCAATACCGTATGTCACTGAATGAGGTGTAGTGAGATACCCCCATATCATATGAATTAACACCAATTTCCACGGCAAACCCGAGCCAACAGCTAGCTGAATACCACCCTTAATGAACATGTTAACCCTGTCCACCAGGCCATTGGCCCTGGGGTGACTGAGAGCAGTATGGATGTGCTTAATGGCATAACTACTCAGAAACGTCTTCATATGTTCTGAGAAAAACATCACCGCTTTGTCAGTAACAACTTCTGTTGGAAACCCCTCCCTGTAAAAAACACCTTGCAGAAACTCAATCAATTCCCTTGCGGTTACTACTTTAACCACTTTACATTCCACCCAAATGATATGATAGTCAACCGACACAAACAAACATTTCAGACCACCACTCAAACCCCGATTGGATCCATAATGTCAATAGCAACTTTGCACCATGGCTGATTAGGAACAAACAACGGAATGAGTGGTGTTTCTTGCACCACCTTGGTTTTGTCACTCAGGCAGCAAGGCACATATTCCCTCACCAATCTTCTCTGCTCTAATTGCCGAAATATATTGACCTTGTCTTTCGCCCTTCATGCTTCTCATATAACGCGCAGTTTGCTCCATCCCTCCCGCCACTTCCATGGCTTGATCTAGTGACAGGTCCTTGACAAAGAGTTTTTCTTGCACTCTGCTGTTATTAGTTCATCGCACCAATTGATCTCTGATCGGAGAATTAGTTAGCATACCAAATTCACTGCCCTCAATGATGCCACATAACAGTCCACTGGTTCTTGAGGTTCCTGGCACTTTTGAAAGAATTTGTGATGTTCGAAGGTAACATTCTTCTTAGACTCAAAATGACTCAGTAATTTTTTCATTGCAATGGTGTAATCATCCCCATCTCCTTGGCCACCATCTACCTCCTCAGGCAGACTGTCATAAACACTGCGGCCCTCCGGCCCAAGAGTATGTAGCGGAACAGCTTGCTTCCTAGCAGGAGTAAATTTGTCACCACCTATGGCCATCACATATGTATCAAATAACTTTCCATCTATCCCACCTGATGGGAGGTGTGCCTGGCTCAGCGATAAACTGGGTTGGTGGGGCCATGCTTGCAGCTGCCATGGTTGTCCTTATGACACTCACTACCGTGTTTCCTTTTAACTTCATTTTCAAACTCTGTTTTTCACTCCTTTTCCACAGACATCTGCAAAGGAATCGTACAAAGTCTTTAACATACACCAATGTGGCTTGCTGTTGACAGTCTCACCATCCTATTTACTCAGCATACACTTGTTTATGACCAAAAGCAATGTGTCGTGAAGGAAGCTTCCCGTTGCTATGGGATGCTCTGGCCCGCTGGTAGGACACGTTTTTGCTTGGTTCCATGTAATAATGTCCCTGCAAAAATATCTCCTGACTAAAGAGTCGCTGTTTTTTGCGGGGAGATTATTACATTGAACATGCAGGGGATCCCTCTGCAACCTCCAAATGTTTTTTTTTACAAGGGGCGCAGGGGACATCCCCACAACCCGTTCCCATACATATTGTCACCATATATAATGTTGCCAACGACTTTTCCCGGCGACATTATGTATGGGGACATTATTACCTGATACCTTTTGCTTATCATGCCGTTGCTAGCAGCCTGGGTCCAGGCAGACATTATGGCGCGGCGGGCAGCCTCGGGGGTAGCTTGAACGCTCTTCGCCAGCACACTGGGTCTCGGCGACCTTGGGAGCTGCTTCTCTCAGTGCTTTGAGGTTCGGCAAGCTCCAGCCGTCCACGTCCTCATCGTCAGTATTGAGGCACCTCACACAGGGGTAAGTGGAAAGTAACTCCCTTTATTCAGAGCCTGCAGGCTTACAGTACATATGTCTCAGCCCATCGGTCGCTCAACCGCTGCCTACGACCGCACCACCTTGAGCGTTCCACGTTCCACTTGTCACCGTGTAACGCTCGAGATCACAACTCAACACAGTGCTATATAAATTACAAATTATTATGTAAATCTCCCCTATGTGAGGCAGTTCTTAAAATTAGTGTACGTCATTTCTCCATTAGCAACACATTATGACACACGAGAGTGAGAGAAGAAAGCAGGTTTTGTGAGATTTAAGAGGGCAAACGCTATTGCACCCCAAACTAATGTTATATATTCGAGACATTTACATAGCTCTCAACTCACCCACTTTTGGCGGGTGTCACCCGCCAAAGCATCTACACACCCGCCCACCCGCCAGCTCATCTGTTTCACCCGCCTTGGCAAAGGTGGGAGCTACGATTCATATTTTTGCCGGGACCCCATTTCGAGATCCCGAAATCAGGTCCCGGCGCGACTCTTCCTGCGCGAATGGAGGCGTGAAAAGCAAGTGTCATGCTTTTCACGCCCCCATTTCCTCCCCCTTCCCCTCCCTGGCGCTCTCCTCCAATGAGAGGATTGTGCCTGGGAGCATTCCTCCCCACCCCCCTCCCGTAAAAGGTCAGCGACATAGAAGTAGGACTGCCGTTTCATGTTTTTACGGCAGTCCTACTTTTATGTTTATGGCCTTTCTGGGTTTTCACCCGCCTTGGTATCAAAAAAGGTTGAGAGGTATGCATTTAGAGCATCATGAGTCAGGGGGCACGTAGCGCAGCTTTCAAGAGCGTTTTACATTCTTAGGGCGTATATATTGCCCTAAACTACACAGGAATGCCTAGTAATCGCGAGGAACTGACAGCATGAAAAGCCCCCAGCCAGGCGTTCCCAGAGAGGCAAAGCCTGGAGGTCCTGCAAGGCAGAGGAGCGCGCGCCAATGTGAAGGAATTAATGCTGCCATTAAAACGTGTCATTTGCATCAGTGAACAAATGAACAGTCAGCACTTTAATGGCAACATGTTTACCATAATGTCGCCCTCCCTCAAGAGATTGACGCATGCACAGTAGGAAGCGGTGGCAGGACTTCCTCAGTTAGCATAAGGGTGTGATAAATGCCTGCAGTATTTAATTGCACATTTGTGAAGAGCGTCAAAGCCCTGCGTCTGATAGGGGTTTCCCGCCTTCCTTCTGTGGTGTGCAGAGTTTCCGGGGTCCGAGTCTGGGAAAGCCTGTGATAAAAATAAAAAAATAGCCTATTTCGAATGAGTTAAACATGAGCGCCAGCCTGGATTTAGAGCACGGTTCCTTTCAAGCACACACGCCACCTTTGTAAAGGACTAGTGGCGGGAGCCATCGGTGGTTTGTTTTAATGATTGCAGCTGAAGTTTCAAACCAGACGGGAGAATCACATAGCGATATGGCTCAATAATTGGGCAAACGTGAGGTATAATGATCCAGGGGTTTGCAAGGAGATTTTGCCACTGGATATAACACTCACTATCTATTTTAAGAATCCATCCGAAAGTATTTCAAATTGTCCAATGTAAATGTAAAAAATATATCAGTTTAAACTGCAACATTACCATAACTTACTAGAATGTACAGGAACCAGCTATTCGAGGTATGGTCTCTAAAACCTCCATCCTCTCTCTAAAGCCATCAAACTGTCAGGGCGATACCTGCCCTGCCCAGCTCATAAAAGATGCTGCTAGGGATCTTTCCCCGTTTATTGCAAAACTTGTCAACTCCTCATTCACGTCCGACACGGTGCCTACCAATCTAAAACAATCCTGGGTACTACCACTGCTTAAAAAGCAAACGCTAGACCCTCTTATACCTACGAACTACCGCCCCATTACAACAGTGCCCTTTCTGCTTAAAATTCTGGATAAGATTGCCTGTAATCAAATCCAAAGTTTTCTGGAACAACACAAACTCCTAGGAGAGCGCCAATCAGGATTCCGTCCCCAACACGGCACAGAGACTGCCCTCATTGACCTGAAGGCACAAATAGACGAACTAGGAGACAAAGGAAAAATGGCTCTCCTCTTGTTGCTGGACCACTCGGCGGCATTTGACCTTGTGGACCATGGGTTACTTTGCAGCCACTTAGACTCTGCTGCACATTTCTCCAGAGAGGCTATAACTTGGATCAAATCCTTTCTCAGCGATAGGACCATGAGGGTATTCTCCCCATCGGCAGCAGCTGACCCAATCCCCATCCTGTGCGGAGTTCCTCAGGGTTCGTGTGTCTCCCCAACTCTGTACAAAATATTTACTAAGCCCCTTTTCGATGATCTGGACCTTCTCGGTATCACCTACACTAACTATGCAGATGATACCCAGATTCTCCTCCCACTTTCCGGGAGATTACAGTAAGGATTTGGCCTTGGTAAACAGCGTGTATGTCATCGTCCAGGCATGGATGGCAACCCACGGTCTATGCCTGAACGATGATAAACAGAGCTTATCATCCTAGGGACGCATTCTAACCTTAAAAAACTTAGCCAGGACTACACCTCATTTGAAATTGATGGCAATATCATCAAGGTGTCTAAAGATGTGAAGACACTTGGATTCTATCTGGATGCTACCCTTTCTTTCGACAAACAGGTGAAGTCCTTGGCATCGGCTAGCGCTTACACTTGTAAGCTTATCAGAGCAGGCAAGCACTTTCTCTTTGACAACAACTGCCTCATCCTAGCGAGAGCATTAAACCTCTCGAGGCTCGACTATTGTAATGCCCTCTACATTTAAGCAAATAAATCCATCACCCACCGAATTCAAATTCTACAAAACAACGCCCTGCGAGCTGCCCTCGGTATCTCTAAAAGATAGCTTATTTCAAAGATCAGACGCCAAAATAACTGGCTGTCCACCCAAAGCAAAATCCACCTAAAAGTAGCGTCCTTGGTTCACAAAGCCCTAAACAATGCCGCACTGAGTTATCTCACCAATAAACTCACAAAAAGAAACCACACGTGCCCAGCTAGAACCTCAAATGCCAATAGCCTCATCATTCCAAGATTTAGGCTAACTAAGGCGGGGGGTAGTAGCTTCCAGGTTCAAGCGGCCCAATTATGGAACTCACTGCCTAAACCTCTACGTGAGGAACAGCCCTTTCTGAAATTCAGAACCAACTACATTAACCTGCTGAGGTCTGCCAATGATTAGCCCATTGGTGCACACTCATCCCCACGCAACCCTAGCATTTACATATCACTATCCTGCTCTCTTTGATCCTATGGACCTCCTCACTCTGCCCACCTGCCCGAGGAGTTAATGTCCATTCAGTACCTGTACATATACTATCCCTACTGTACTTGTAACCATTTCTGCCCCTTTGTAAATTACAATTGCCTACTACCTGTGATATCTGTATTTTGTATCTTGTACTCTGTATGTAACCTATGCTAACCTGTAACTCAAGCTTTGCATTTTCTTTACTGTTGCGCCCGGTTTGTCGCGCATTATAATTGAATAAAACAAACAAACAAAAAAAACATTGAAATGGCGTGAGGGCAATTTTGCATGGTATTAGCATTATGGCAGAAATTGGTCTAGTGCAATCAAATATTCTTTCAATGCATATCTGCATCAGGGCACTGTTTGCTCCAGTGCTAATGCCATGCAACATTCACTTACACTGGTACTAACTTTCTGTAGTATATAAGCTGACTATGGGTCTCATTAGAAGTTTGCCAGTCCAGAAACAACGGTACCGGTAAGCTCGCCGTTACCGTTGTTTTCGGACCGGCAAACTACGAGTTCTGCAAGCAGGTGCCTTTCAGCCCACCAGGTCTGACCTGGCAGGCAGAACGGCACCGCACGCAGAACTCGACGGATGCACCGGCACTATTCATGAATGGTGCCGGTGCATCCCGCCTCCGCATTGAGACCAATGGGACTCAAATGGGAATGGGGAGTAATATTTTCCGGCGCCCGGAATGGGCAATTACCGGGTCCGCCAGGACTGTAATGCCCCGGTAATTGTCCATTCCCGGGGCGCCGGAACATTCATGACTCCGGTGGCAGCCGTGCCGGTATTTACCATCATGGCTACCGCCAGGGTCGTAATGGCCCTCTATATATTTCAAACTAAAAACGGGGACATTTTTGCCAGTTCAACAGACTAGACAAAGAAGGATATAAGGTGTAAGCCGTAAATGACGTGATAGACTGGAATGGAAAGGTTGGCAGAAAAGTGTTACATCAGACTTTCCTTACTTTCAGTGATATATTCTGTATCGTCCCCTTCTTAGGGATATTTCGAGGTATTGCAAACATATCAGGGGGATTTTACATAGTGAACACATTTCTGGGTCGATTTGGGGTCTTTTCTCTTCTAGAGTGCTGGAGAGCATTTATGAGAAGTCCTGAGGGGAACACTAGTGGGGTCCTTTGGTTCATCTACCATTCCTAGGCCTGCTTCTGCTTGGAGCAATGTCTCATATTGATCCACTTCCCCTCTCGATTATAGTTTCCCCCTCTCTATCATGTGCCATCACTTCTCCATACCGTCTTTCATCTCTTTTTTAAAATGGTATTTTCTGCACCATCCTTCCAGCTTTTCCTGCATCCACTAATTGACCTGCATTCAACCTTTGTCAGAGAAGTGCCCTGATAAGAGTCTTGCTTCAAAGCTTTTGCTTGAAACCAATATATTTGATCATTTTGGAAAAGGGGAGAGACAGAGGGGCATTTTTTTGAAAAACTGGAATATTCTTACTATTCCACCAAATCAGGACAGTCTGGCCTCCCTAGTAACGTGATGTGCTGCATCTCTGATGAGGACATCATTGCTACCAACTGACTGATACCACTTACTCCGTCAATTTCGAATCTGCAAGAGGGAATAAATCAGTTTTTGTCCACGGCAGATCAGATCTACAAAATGAGTAGTGAATTGAGTGGGACAATAATGGCAGTTTACACATGTATAATGATCTATAATATGATAAGAGCATGGATGGAAATGAGTAGCAAGGCATAAGACCCACAATATCTAGTTATTTCAACTGTAAGCAAGAATGAGCAGAGCAATAGGTCTGGCTTTCGAAACAGAGGGCACCATTTGTTTTTACAGCACAATAAAGCAACACACATATCCATGTTTTAGACACTTATGCTTCCTTCCTCTAAATCACCGAGTATTTTCATGCAGGGTGGATTACGAAAGGTTGGATGGAGAGGATGGATGGGCTCTGGAGTGAGAATAAACATGAGCAGCAAGTTTGAATGTTTTCCAAAATAGTTTTGTATATATATTTTATACGAGTCTCTTCTTTCTAAAAGCTTCTGAATTATAGCCACATACACAGACAAGAAAGATCACACGCAGCCTGAACAAAAGGGATGCACACACAACCCCTCCTTTTCTAGCAGTTGTGCAAACAATCATGCCATCAATTTAGTTATCTTGGAAAAACACTCATCTGTGAGCAATACTATTCTAAAGTGCAGAACTTCATTCGCTATTTTGTATCTTTACATTACACAGGGAATTTTAAAGTTTTCACAGAGGAAAAAAACACACATTTAATAAAAAGGTTATCATGGAGCTCACACACATAATTAAAAAGTAACCGAAGAAGGCTGTACAATTCCAAGATGGCGCCTGTGAAAATACTGTTTTTGTTACGCAGCAAAGTGACAGTGACAGGGGCTCTCTACATCATAGAGCACATGCCTGTTAAGGTGTGGTTTTATATTCCTTACCCACACTAATTCATTAAATGAATTAATATATTATAACATGCGTAATACCAGAGACCAGTCTCTACCCGTGACCTGGATTTGAACCTTTGTTGCTTTATTTTGTCTTGTTTTCAAGACAAAAGTGTTGCCCCTGTGCTATCCTCCCAGTATAAACAATTAACAGAAGGAAAGTGGAAATTATAATGATAATACAAATAATATTATCCAACAAAAATGGAAAAAATACAAATTTTCCAAGCAACATAGGTTTCAGCAATAGTAACGAAAACACGTAAAGAACCACAAAGTGGAAACCATCCATGTACAAAGCAGCATGGAAACATAATAAACCCTTAAACGCAACATTGAAGAACTCTCTTCCCAATTTGGACAGTAGCACTACCTTCTACAAATGTCTGACATTATAAAAGCGCTTTCACAATGATGTACCTCATCAGCTTGATGGAGCAACTGATTTACAACAGGGCCCCTATTGTGTACTTTTACAAAGGCTCGTGCAGTGAGTTGAAGATCTCCCTAGCTAGGCCCAATAACAATCTACCCATTAGACAATACAGATGCATCCCAAAGTCTCATATGACCCTGTGCAGAAAGTTAGTTAAGACCCTTCTTTTATTGTATTCAGTCAGCTTAGACATGTTGTGGCTACATGGTTGTGCATTAGCCCACAGGGCACCCAGAAAAGTTCATGTTACCGTTTAACAATGCTCATCACTTTCTATTGCTGTTACAGCATCAGGGCTTTGCCCTTCAGCACGCCACATACTCCAGAGTGAACCAGCATCTGGAACGTTCTGGCAGCAGTTCATATTTTAGGAGACGGGGTATCCCGATGACATACTCACTAATGAGAGTGCTGTGTCTCAGCAGGGCCAAAGATAACATGTGTAACCAGCAGAAGGACACCGTCACCTGCACTGTGTGCATTGCCTCAATCAGCCTTTCTTTCGATTCACATCTGCACAGTGCAGTCGGATGAACGGCTGGTGAGCACAGCTGGGCTCGTGTGCAGGCTCGTGCTATTGAGGTTCAGCATCCAAGTGAACGAGGAACACGGCGGAAACGTCTGAGGGTTCAGGAACGTTCACCCAGATTCTCGTGATTCCTCGCAGGCAGCGGTAAAAGTCACAGGAAAGACGGCGGAACCTGCACGGCTATGCAGTGGAAAATCCATGCTGTGTGTTTGCCGGCTCCATGCAGGAGTCCACCAGGGACTTTGCCTCCATCCCATTCAGATGATGGCATAGATGCCTTTCGCTTTATGTGCCTAATTACCTCTGGCATGTCTCTTCATGGTTGCCATCATTACTAATCACCCTCGTGTGTGCACACGTGCATGGTGATGATTCATTCATCGGCAGATAATGGCAGATAACCCACTGATCACCCAGATTTTGTGCCATTATCCAAGCCAAGTATGACATGTTCAACATCCGCCAGAAGGGCCCCCAACTACACACAGGGTTGCAGTCTGGATCTGCTCCACAGGATCCTCCACCCCATTCAAATGAGATGCTTAATATTCAGTTCTGTCTTTGCTCTGTACACCATGACTCAATTTCAGTGGATTACAATATTAAAGGCAGAAGTCAACAATGATGGGTTTCGAACAAATGATCTATCACTTGCAGTTCACACCCACAAACTTTTTCTGCAGCAGGTGCCCCACCCATTTCCACAATTTCCCCGAATAGTCTCACTGATACTACAGTATTCTAGTGGAGCTCTTACGTTGTAGTTTAATGAACCACTGCAGATCATGTCTTAACATAAAGCAATGGTATTATTTGATGAAGAAATTTGAAAGCTCAAAGAAGAATCAAGAGGTGAATGGCATAATTGCAGTGCCTGCTGCAAAACAGCCAATCTATTCTAGCGCTATGCCATGGTGTTGCCCTTTTTGTGAACCTTTGGATACCCTTTGCTTTTTGCCCCACAGGTCACTCTGAATCAGTGCATTTTCCACAGTTTCTCTGCAGAAGATTTTAAGTGTTCGCTGTAACATTTTCCATAAATCTAAACTACAGCATTAGTAGCTATATTCCTCTTTAGCGTTTGCACATTTCATGAGTGAAAGTGCCTTGTCCTAGACTCCTCCTTTCTATGCAATAAGAAAGTGCTGCCACAGCTCCAGACTAGTCAGGATCATCACCTTGTGTGGCTTGTGCCATTCTGCTCTTAGTTTTCCTTGTCTGATGCCTCGCCTCTCAGAGCCCACTACAGGATTTCCTTTTCCTTGTGACCTCTCAGATCTCTGGTGACCGTGGGAAGAACTGGAAATAGATCACTTTAGGAGCATGTTCATCTGCTTCACTAAAGCCTTGCAGCGGTTGGGGTTAGACTAGTTCTAGGTTAAGGCAGTACTAGATGGCCATCTAGTGATCCAATTTACAGCAATTGGGAAAATGCGGGCACAAGAAGTTAGTGTGCCAACAACTAGACGTGTCAACATTGGCTTTGAATACAGAAGGCCTCTGTGCAAGCTTATTAATCACAGCAAATTGATGTCAGAAACTGCCAACCCATCATATTTTAGCCGTGAGGAGGCCACCTCTAGCAGCTGCACCTTTAAAGGCATACCGACGTACTCCTACTCCCAGCTAGTGAGAAGTGGGCCTAACAATTGCTACAAAATACGTAGTGGCCACCCGAGGCTCGCCACTGCAGATAGGTTCAGCTGCCCTTCCCTTTATCCAACTCCTGAGAATCCTACAGTCTTCATCGCTGTGAAGGTGCGGTCATGATTTGCTTCTCCACCTCTGTGTGGTTCTCCCACAAAATGAAGGGACTTCTGGCAATGATGTCATTGGATGCGGCAGGGAAGAAGTAGTGATAGAACCCAAGGAATAAGGAGGCCTTCAGTGCATACTGTGAAGCGGTCACACATGTGCGTGGTGGGATCACTTATCCATTCATCTCACCCAAGTGCCTGAAAGACGCAGAACCGCTGAACTGCAGATTGTCCTCCGTGGCATTACCACTGCAGGCCTAAAATATCACCTTAATTCTGCCTTAGTGTACATTCAGCAAAGATTGAGGATTTGCTGGAAGGCAGTTACGCCATCACAGCCAAGTGCACAGTACCATATGCTGAGGGCAAACAGAAAAACGGGAAAAGGAGTGAGGGTAGGAGTGGAGTGGCAGCACCATTGGCACAACACAAGCCCTCCTCTTATGGCTGCATCAGTGACACTGTTCTGATGACAACCCCAGGAAGGCTGAAATGAAATTGTATTTACATCAGCTTTAATCATCTTCTACTAGCACAATATTTACATCAGAGCTGTGGGTACCTTAAAGATGAACACTTTATCTAAATGCTATCCACCTATCTAATAAAAATAAAAATGATTAACAGGGCGCAGCGGTTATAGCACTAGATGCAGAAAAAGCCTTTGACCGAGCCAGCTGGGGCTTCGTGTTTCAATCCCTCCGCTGGCACGGTTGCAGTGACAAGTTCATTTCTCTAGTCAGTTTACTTTACTCCTCCCCAGAATCTTCAATATGTATAAATGGTTTTACCTCCCCATTTTTTTCCCTCAGCAGAGGTACTAGACAAGGTTGCCCCCTCTCACCTATTCCATACATCCTCTCCTCGGAACCGTTACTAGAATTAATCAGATCCAATAAAAATATTCCAGGTATAGCAAGTGGCACATCCCATATTAAAATAGCTGCTTACGCTGATGACATCCGTATTCTCATCAAAAACCCAAAAACACACCTCCCATATTTACTCGAAGTACTATCCCAATTTAGCTTGGTTTTAGGGTACAAACTTAACAAAGATAAGTCAGAAATTATGCCCCTCCATCCCTACTGCTTTAAACATGACATAGACTCCTTTGGTTTTAAATGGTGCAGTTCCTCTATTAAATACCTAGGTCTTAGATTTGCTCCTACCATCCAAGACACCATAAAACAGAACACACAATCATTACTAGATAGACTTAAGGAATTAACATCCAGATGGTCCCCCTTATATCTGTCTTGGTGGGGCCGACTAGATACGATCAAGATGATGTTATCACCAATAATTTTATATTATCTACAACTCTTATGTGTTCCGATATCTCCTTCCTTCTATAAATCAATTTACTCTATCCTACTAAATTTCCTATGGGGGGAGAGCAAAAGCAAAAGAATAGCCTTAATCAAATTGAAGGCACCATATGACAAAGGAGGGGTCAGGTTTCCTGATTTCAAAGCATACCACACTGCCTTTCTTTTGAAGCAAGCTAGATATTGGTTTGCCTGCCCCATAACGTCAGACATTGCCACATGGTGTACCATAGAGAAGCAGTTAATGTATCCTGTAGAAATCACCGACCTCATTTATATATTTAAGCACTCCTCGCTGGCTATATCAGAACCCACTAGAGCCACAATATCAGCCCTCCAACTCTTTTTATTCACACAGACAGACTCCCCCAAAAAATGCCTTTCTCCTTATCTATGGCATAACAATAATATACTGATTAAGAATAAAACCCTAAACAGAAAATCCTGAAAGAAAAAGGGTATTAGATTTATACAACAAATCATAAATAAATCATCTATCCTTTCCTTTCAGCAGCTTAAAAATCAATTCTCAATCCCCAACACAGATTACAACTTCTATAATGAATTAGTTAATTCTTGCTTTGACGCTCTCCACAGCTCCTCCAATGATATTCTGACTCCTGATTCCTCAAGATTGCTACATCTTACAATGCCCACTGACACAAAGGCTTCAACATTCTACAACATTCTCATATCATCCCTGAAGTTGTGCTCGATACGCCACAAATGGGAAGATGACTTTGGATACATTTTAAACGATCACACATGGTCTAAGCTCTTCTCTAGAATCAAATATATCTCAACATCAGCAAATAACTCCCAACATTTTTTCTTCTTTATACACAGAGCTTTCATCACATCAGCCAAACTATTTCTATCCAATATCAATAACAATGATAATTGTTGGACATGTGGAGTCACCCCTGCATCGTATGAGCACATGTTCTTCTCATGTCCCTATACCCTCAAGTTTTGGCAACAAGTATGGAAATACCTTAACTCTATTTTTTTCACTGACATACCACTTTCATTAATGAATATTGTTTTAGGTAGCCTGGCTATTACCACCCACTTGCCCTCTGGTGCATCCAAGCTCTATGATTTTTTTATTTGTTTGGCTAAGAATTGTATACCTGCCAATTGGAAATATTCTCGTTCCTTGTGTATAAGAAGCTGGTGGAACAATATATGTCTCACGCAAAAGATGGAAATGTGCATGGCAAACAATCTTAATTCTATACCCAAGTTTAATGCTAAGTGGTCATTTTTCATTCGCTATCTGAATCACTTTAATGTAACCACGCACGGAATGTGACATCCTCAAATATCTCATACTCCTTTGATGCTCCCAAGATCTTTACATTTGAATATTGATCCGGTCACTTAACTGAATATGTACTATAATATATGCCAATGTGCCTCTCTTCATCAATACCTACCTCCCCTCTTTTTCCCCCCTCCCCTCACATTTCGTGTTTGTCAAATGTCAGTCTTGTGTTTGTCTTCCCCCCACATAGTTCTACACTAAGTTATGCACAACACTGTGCTATAGTTGTTTCGCGCATGTTTTCAATTATATTGACAATTTGTTCCTCAAATGCTCAACTCCTAATTATACACAGTGTACTCAATTAACTGCTCTTTCGGAACACTTTCTTTTTACCATTGTTTAATCTATACTAATGCAAAGGTTTCACTGCATTATGTTTATGAATTTATGACTTTATGATTGTATACCACATACCTTAATTAAAAAAAAATATTAAAATTAAAAAAAAGATGAACACTTTAAACACACACGCATGCACGTACAAGCATACATGCACACACACACGCGCACACACACACACATACTCTCTCTCTCTCTCTCTCCCTCTCTCTCTCTCTCTTTCTCTCTCTCTCAGGAGGAGGCCCCTTCTTTTCTGATGTAGGGATGTTAATTTCAGTACACCGCGTGCAATTTATATGCCCTCAATAATAATAATTATAATCAATGCATGTTCTTTAAATAACATTCTGTGCACATGTAGAAAATCGTGATGGATTTGGCAAAGGTGGAGGGGTGTCTACTGTCACTCTGCACGCCTCATCGACTTCGAAAGGGCACGTGGTGCCCTTATCAAAGAAGATTTAAAAACGCATCCATTTTCTAACAGGTCTAGCACTGCAGGTACAGGGGCAGGGTAGGGACACACTCGTCTAACGCAGACATCCACTTTAATAATGGAAGAGAAGAATAATTAGACTTCAGATTATGGCCCCTGCATTGCTAATAAACAGGGTTTAATGGGATTTCAACATCCACAATGTACTATAATCAGCTGGACAAATACCTACAATGATTTACTTAACCTTTTGCTGCAGACAGCATCTTCTATTTACAGTATAGGTGTCTATTTAATGTCGTATTAATATGTACATTTTTAATCATTATAGTCTTGCAACGTCGCTTTTAATAACAGAAAGTAATCTTGGAAAGGCCAAAAACTGCACCGATTTGCTAAAGAAATCCACAAACACAACGTCACTTCCGTAGACTGTGGCGATTGCCTTGGCTTTCAAGTATTGTGCTAGTTTGCAAAGCCACCAATGCCCAAAGGGTCAGGCTTTGGGCCCGCCAAGGAGCCCTGCAACTAACCCATATTGTAACTCTTTGAGAGCCGAAAGGAAACGCCTTGTTCTATATCCTTGTACTCCACCTGCTTTAGCAAAGCTCTGGAGCCACTCAGGAAGTCACAATGGGCTGCACCATTATTTACTAACAATGGCCAGGAGTAATCAATGACAGCGTGCAAGTTCTTTGTGGAGGAGTGCATGGACATAGTTGCTCTTTACGAACGGTCACAGTGAAAGTGCAAAGATATGGCCTGACGGTGACAACTCTGCAATATTTTTGAAAGTACTGCTGGTGAAACTATATTTTTGTTTGTTCCCCAGCCAGCTACAACCTAGAGTTTTATCTCCCTAGGGATCATATAACCCCAGCCAGGAAAGAACTCCATTGGCTGCCTGGAGCATCCTGGATTACTTTAAACATTCTTACCTTGACGCATAAATGCATATATGTCGCGCACCAAGCAATCTGAACAATTGCTTTACCCTGCAAACACAGGGGAGATCTACAAGATCTAGCACCACCTACCGGCTTGCCTGTCCAAAGATCAAAAGAACTCATGGTAGGAGTCGGTCATTCCCAGTCATAGCCACACTTCCCTGGAATGATCTCCCAGTCGAGATGCGTATAGAGAAGAGACTTCCCATGTTTCGCAAACGGTTTAAGACACCACTATTTAACTGGAAGTCTGCTTGACTTACGGCTAAGATCTCTGCCCAGTTAGATTCACTATCCCGCTGCCCTCCCCCCAACTGTCTGTCAGTGATGTAAGTAGTCCCTGTTTTCATGTTCTATGTGAGCCCTGATGCCTATGGGCTACGGTGCGTTATAAGCATTGAACATAAACATAAACATTGGGGCGCATTTCTTAGGTGCCACTGCTATGACTCTACTTTTGATGCCTGCCATCAGACCATGTACCATAGGTTTCACTAGACATGTAACCTCACCTGTCTAAGCATACCAGTAACCTTGATGGGTCACAGTTGCCATGACTTTAAGGGGTACAGCATAACTGTAACGCCAGGTGTGTGTGATCAGGGCACCGGTTCTAAAATCATGTAGTAATGCCCTAAAAGCAGACATTAATCTTATCAACATGCGTGTGTCTAATAAGAAAGCGGCCCTATATGTTCCTGGCTCACCTTCCTGGGATTTGCAGTGGCAGGATGAGTCACTGCAGTGCTATCCAGAGTGATTGGGATGTCGGGACATCTGAGTGAATCCACATTCAGAACCTTTCTCCTGGAAAGCATCCTCTGGTGTTTTGAATGTGGTTGCCCACCACTCATTGGGCGTGGCCAAAATGAATGAATGTAATCTTCTGACTCCGGTTCAGGACTTCCACTGTAACCCAAATTTACCATGAATGTGGATGGTAAGCTCTAGTCATTGGGGTTGTGTGGAAGGAGAACTGACCTGAGTAGGAGCTTCCCAATCCTGCTCAGAAATCTGCAGCAATCCACCCAAGCCCTCCAATACCAAAGCGTTGCCAGCCATTTGGGGAACCACATTTGTAACTTTCCAGAATGGGACCAATTCCAGTGCTTCTTCTGTCTCGTCAAGGCCAGCCAGAGCCAAATCGTAATTTTCTCACTCTTCCCGGTTTGCCAGCCCTTGGTGAAGGGCATGACCCCGCTCTTGTAAAAAAGGCGATGCCCCTGCAGCTGTAAACGCAGCCAGAATTTTCAGGACACAAGAGCAATGCACCCATTTCTCCCTGTTGACTTATGACAATCATTATTAGATGGTACCTCTTCTATTTGGCGGCTCTTTTTCCCTATTGTGCGTCCATGCCTGTTCATCATAGCATGGAGTCATCAATCTATTTTCCTTCACAACCATCTTAAGAGCCATGTCTCCTTCTGACCGGATGGTCTTCACCATATCCCAGCACTCCAAAACATCCTCTGAATCCAACAGCTCCACAACTCAGGACTGTCCAATTGACTCCATACCGCACAGACACAAACAGACACTAATCATGATGAATGCAATGCGAGTGGGGACTATTGGAACCATAGAACAGG
The DNA here is from genome assembly GCF_040938575.1 of Ambystoma mexicanum. Taxonomy (NCBI): domain Eukaryota; kingdom Metazoa; phylum Chordata; class Amphibia; order Caudata; family Ambystomatidae; genus Ambystoma; species Ambystoma mexicanum. Next base: position 286,777,709 of record NC_090928.1, read on the forward strand.
ACCCTGAGAGTTTCTGATCCTAAAAATACAATATTTAACAGTATGCAGCTGACTGCAGTTGAAGAATCCTCAACATAGGGTACCATCCCTTTATATGAGAGATCATAGCTGACAACATGCATGAAACATATAGATAACTGTGCTGCTCTCACTCCAAACACAGACTTTTCCCTAAAACATTTTACTTACTTTGAAAGCCTGTAGTCCATGAGGGAACCAGAGGACCCAGAACCACTTAGAAGCATAAAACCACAACAGAGTACCCAAGAATGCAATGGTGGATGTTGAACCTTTTAGGGATGTGGCATAAATCGTTTTCTCGAAGACCTGAGCACATCGAGAGAGTTCACACCAACTAGATAAAAACACTCCTACCTGCCTGATTCTTCTAGACCTCTCTTCAGCGTTTGATTCTGTCACTCACCCCAAAATGATTAAAAACCTGCATTTCCACCAAGGCATACAAAACTCTGCCCTAAAATGTATTGTGTCTTTTCTAAAAGTGGGAGGTTTCCTATCAGTCCCCAAGGAAGTTACCCACGGTTTGCCTCAGGGATCCACCTTATCCCCATGGCTCTACAATATCTAAATCAAGCCCTTCATGCCCATCATAGAGCAATTCACGCCCACATTTCAAGGATACACACACGACACACAACTTGCCTTCTCCATTTCATTAAACATCAAAGCCAACAACTCCATCAGCTAATGCCTTAACGACATACAAAAATAGATGTCCCTATACAACTTGTGCCTCAACCCCAGCAAGACAGAGGTCATGGTCTTTAACACCCAACACATTTGCCACCTTCCTTTTATGTGACCTGCTGAACTAGGCACTGCCCTTCACTTACTTCAGAAGCACAGGAACTGTGTATCCTAATAGGCACAGACCTATCCCTTAAACCACATACAAGAGACCTCACCAGGAAAAGAAACTACCTTCTGCACATGCTCAGAATTATAATACCCTACCAGGAACATCAGCAAAAGATCATCATCATGAATGCCCGGGTACTCTCCAAACTGGAGTACTGCGATACCCTCTACATACTGAACCTCGAGCCTAAATATATCATATCACTCCAGCACTAAAAGCACTCAAATGGTTAACCATCGCATCTAAATGATAAATCAAATTCCCAGACATTACCTACAAGACCATCCACCCTTCTAATCCCACATGCCTCAAATTATTCCTAAAGCTTGCCATCCCATGTAATCTATGTAAATAAAAATGTAAATGTTTGTTTGTTCAAAATCTTTTATCTCCAAAAGTTCTTCACCGATTGCTTTGAAATTTGGACACAGTTTTGCATTTGAATAGGTGCATGTTTTTATATACTTACTATACATAGATGAAAAAACAGCGCCATCTGTTGGACATAAAAGCAACACATGCTATACTAAACATTCGACTGCAAAACAGCACCATCTGTTGGACGTAAAAGCAACACACGCTATTTTACGATTCCATTTCAATGCTCAAATACGTGCCGAGGAAGCAGCAGAGCGATGTGAAGCCAGACTTTAGGATGCACGGTTGTGTGCACGGCGATCGCGTTCTGCAGCTTTAGATCTGCTTCGTTCTCAACAGAATGAACATGACAGGCTGAGAGTGGCTGAAAGACGTCAACGAGAAACAGCAGATCAGCCTCAAACACGACTCCGTGCTCAGCAATCACGCTATTACAACCGCCTTGCATTCCGGTACAACCCAGCTGATGATTATAGTTTGAGCCGGCATGTTCTCATCAGCACCATGACTGAAGTGTGTCCTTATTGCAAGGCTCTGAAATTTAATGGAGAAACAAAAGGAATGTTTTGCGCCGCCGGGAAAATTAAACTGCCACAACTTGGAAAACCTCCAGAGCCATTAAAAACTACCCACAAGCATTGTCGAATTAAACATATTAGAAATGTACAGTTTCTCTTTTCTTTCTTTTCCATTTAACCAGACTGAGCCACAGCAACCCGTGGCCGGGGACAGCTAGTTATATTAATAATTATAAATGTTCTTTTATAATATGCTCAATACCAGCAAGTGGTTTCCATATACTTACTGTCTTGAAATAAGACTAAACTAAGACCTTTCCAATTATGGCGCAAAAAAACACAGAGGCAAATAATTCTCTTCCATTGCCCCCACCCTTTGAAAGAAACTACCAGACTGTGGGCCTGATTTACACAAATGTTTTAACATGGGAAAGCCCCATTAAAATGGTTTGTAAATCATGCCCTGCTTCTCACAGGAACCTAAATTAAGCACCTTGAAAAAAATATCCAAAGGCTGCCACACTGCCAACTTTCAATCACTGACCTAACACACTACCTATTTCAACCTACACCTAACACTTCACCTGCATGACACGTCTCTCTACTTCACTCGGACCCCTCCTTTTCAGCAATATGAGCACTTAGACACCCCACACTCCCCTCCCTTCTCTTCCTCCTTCCCAGTGCTTAACACTTCCCCCTCCACCCCTTTTCTCCCTCCTTCCATCTTTCTTTCACCACAATAGCCCTTACCTGATATGCACTTTCAGACGCCATAGCACTTTTACCTCTTCAGTAAGCTTCACTGTCTTTCATTCCAATCCCACCCTCTTCGTATGGTCTCAAAGCGCTGTAGGTTGAATGCCATCAAGCGACCAAAGTCCAGGTATGAGAAATTCGTCAGAGGAGTTTAGAATGTGTGTATGCCTTTTTGCCAATACGAAAGTGGGTAGGGGTGGCCAAGTCCCTGCTGGCTACCCATGTCAAGCTGGTATGAGTATGTATTTGTATTTATTTGTATTTATTTTATTTGTATAGCGCGCCTGGCCCAAGGGCATCTGGCCGCATGTAAATATACACAAAGAGAATTGCAAATTATACAAGCAGAAAACAAAATGGCAGGTTTGCATATGTGGTTTACAAGTTATACAAGCAGAGAGGCACAGAGGAAGTGAGAGGTGCAGTAATTTAATCGTTAAGGGTGACTAGCCAGAGCTTGGCTTTGTGTTTAAATGAGGAGGGGGTGGGTTCCGTCCTGAGAGAGATGGCCAGTGAGTTCTAGAGTTTAGAAGCAAGAACTGGGAAGCTCATCCCGCCTGCTTTCTGCCGTTTGTATCCAGGTATGGTCAGACAGTAAGCTTGGGCTGTTCTCAGTGGGCGGGTGGACGTGTGTTGAAAAAAGCGGTTGGCCAGATAGATGGGGCCTGATTGGTCACACATTTGTGAGTAAGGGCAAGTGTTTTCAGAGATATTCTTTGTGATACTGAAAGCCAGTGTATACTCCTCCTAGTATCGGAGATGTGTGTTGATCTGGAGATATTTAGGGCTGCCATGATGGCGTTGTTTTGAATAACCTGAAGTTTGTTGAGGTTACGTTGGTTTGTCCCTAGATAAAGAGAGTTGCACTAATCAAGTTTAGACATAACCAGAGTATGGGTGCTGTGAGGTAATCTGGAGAGTATGCGAGAGTAGGAGAATCATTATGTGTGCAGGTAGATGGAATTTTTGTCGTGTAGGATAGCTGCATTCTTATGGCAGAGGTGCTGTGCAATGTGTCCTAAAGCAGCGTATGATAGCAGATGCGTGCGGGTGGGTGGGCTTGCCTTCGGCTATCTTCCATAAGCATGGAGTGTGATACATACCCATGTGTCCTTGCTGGTTTCTTGGTTTTGAAGATGCAGCTGAATTTAGAAGTGGGTGAATTCAAAGCGCAGCTAAATTCTACACAGTGGCTATATTCTGAAAATGGCTGTATAAATGTCGTGGCTATACTCGTAAATGCTGCTAAATATAACAGAGGCTATACAATGTAGCTAAATATAACCCAGTGGATGGCTAAACTCAAAATGCAGCTAAGAATCGTCGTAGTCTGTGGTCTTTACATGATTTTACATTCTGACTGCGACCAGGTGACTTCGGCTCCGCCTTGAAGCACTCGTGCAATCTGTTTGTTGCCTGTATATAAGACACCCATGAAATAAAAGCAAAATAAAATAAAGGGGTTTAGAGGGATCTTTCCTGAAACATTGTTTTGATATAATGCGTCAAAATGATGGATTTTCGTGTACACATTTCTGAAAAATTGGGTCCATAGAAACATAATTTACAATAGTTTTGGTTGAGGAAAACACCAAATATTCCAATCGATGCTGGGTTGCCAACACTGCAGACACGTGAGCATTTTGCAACACCTTTTCATGCTGCTGTACCCAAACAAAACACATAGGCCTGTCAAAACATATGCCAGCATAGCCACTGTAAAACACTTTTTGAATGGGGAAGACTATTGTAGAGACAGAAGAAAGGAGGGTGAAATAAATGTATTGGACAGAGTTAAAGGACACAGAACGTCACACAAAAAATGACACTGATAGAATGGGAGGTAGTACAAGTGGTAGACATTGTCTAGAAAAACAAAGTTCGCAGCATTTTTAAAGGTTATGAACAAAATTACAGAAAGTATTGAGAACTTAAATCAAATTGAGGAAGCATGACACGCATTGGTGCAGGAAATAGTTTACCCGCAACTGCATGTAAAATAGATGTAGAAATTCACTTTGGCTTTCTTTAATGTTACTTATTATGGTCACAGACGTCCACCGACGACCTGAACTATTCGTGTTAATTAAAGCTCAGTGCTCGTCAGCTGGCTGTACATATTTCTGTGCAGTATTACCTACTCTTCGACCATCTCGACACGTGACACGTGTTTTGAAATGACTGCGTGCCTAAGGTTTGTGTGCCACCCCACCCCCCATCTGTCTCATTTTAATGAACTTTTCTAGGGGTGACTTTTTTCATGTTCTGAAACGCGTCTGGTAATGATCCCTCTTTCAGTTTCCCTCTCTCCTGCAAATGGCGTCGAATAATATGACACCGCACGGGGGTGCTCGGCGCTCCATGCCGCTCTCGTGCCTGAGCCCTCGCTAACAGCTTTTAATTTGGAAAGTCCATCACCGCTGGGTGCACTGCGCCTCACTGGCTTCAGTGCAATTGTTTCCCCGGCCACCAGAGCGTTTCATTTCCCTCCTGAAGGTCACCGCGTGCCGCCGCCCGGCCTTTCAAAGACACACCGGCTCCTCAAATCATGAAACAATATCAGGATGGCTAGAGGCGGCCGTACGCGCACGTGAGCGTTTTCCAATCAACAGATGCGGAATTTATCACAACACAAAGCAAATTGGGCCATCATTACCTCGGACGACTGACAACAGCCCCACGTGCCCTCGTCTAATCCCATTCCTGGAGTCTGCGGGCATCATTATGTTCTATTTCAATGATTCGACGGCCTGCTGCCAGTTATTTGCCTCTGCTGCCTCAGCGGGCCCTGTGCTCGTGAAAGGGGCTCTGTCAAGCATGGGGGTAGCAGCCATAATGGACTGGCGCCTTCCAAAGGCTGCCATGATGCACACAGGGCCATCGGTTCAGAGCCTGATGCCACAATGCGTTACAAGTCCCTGGACTTGTATCGCAGGCCAGATCAGATGGTCACCAGATGGTCACCGCAGTTTAAAGATCTGCCAGCACCTTGACAACTGTCAGGCGATGAGAGTACCTGAGAGCAACATTTACTAAACCCATTCTACATTGATAGATATCGGCTTCATGCTGGAGCCCACGTTCTAAGTCCGGGACCAGGTACCGAACCTGTGACGCTAGGCATTGCGTTGTTTCCAAGACAAGTGGGTTGCCCCAGGGCTATCCTGCCAACCTTCATTGCGCATGAAACTCCACAGAGGGCAGAGTCATAAAATGAAAGCTGGCTCGCTGTGGCACTTATACTCCCACCAAAAATGAGATGGCGTCCTTGGTATCTCCACTCCTCTTACTGGTGGGACGATGTGAACCCAAGGTCCGTGCAGCTCCCATTTCCCCCTTCTTGGACGACTGCCGCCTTGCTGTGAAGGACTCGGGGCTTGATGTCATGGTTCTGGGCCCATCAATGGACCTCTGCAGTGCACCTCTGCCTGCTTTGCTTGCTTGGCGCCAAATGTCCCTTGGATAAAGGAGCAGCAATGCTGACACTTCCATGAAAAGGAACCGGCCTGCCCTGACTTGGGAGTTGTGAGAAACCAAGTCCAATCCCCGCTGGTTAACGGAGGCCATTCCTCTGTCTCAAGTCATCCTGTAGAGCACTGAGCCTGCATCAGAGCTGGTACTCCAAGCTGTTAGCCTTGCAGAAGTCTAGGAGGGTGGAGGGGGCGGGGGGCGGGTGATAATGCATACTACCGTGTCAGAGTCATCTTAACTTCCTAAAACTGGCAGGACACATCCCACTCTAGTCTGTAGATAACAACAGGATTAGATGGGCCTTAGAGGAGAGTGACATTTCAAAGCTTCCTTTGTTTATTAGCAATTACATTTGCTCGGAAACCACACTATCACAGTCATAGATCACACAGCCATAGAGCAGGTTTTTATATATATGAGTTAGGCAGGCCAACTGAGTATCCTAGCTGCAGTTCCGCTTCCCCTCTCATAACTACTGCTCCTTCTGGAGAAACTGCCCACTTCTCTGCATTGCCTTTCATTATTTCTAAGGGATAGGTACAGGAACAAAGGTAGGGAAAGTGCTCGGACAACAAAATGTTAGGCACCTGGTCATATCACGCAATTCAGAAGTAAGCTCTTCATGCACACATTTTTACGAAATCATCTCAAACTTCATGCTAGGTGCGCGAATCACCAGTCTCCCTGAATGTTATCTTCTCAAATGTAGCAGCAGTCGCCATCTATTCCTGATATCTTTCCACAGTTGTCTTGTGTCTCGACTTCCTGTTTCTCATCAACTCATTTTCGCACAAGTTACTGCAGTTAATGATCACAGTCTCCTACTCGTTCTCATGGTCTGTAAGCATGTTCAAAAAAGCCTAGCAACACAAGAATCCTGTCCAGAATCCTGTCCAGATATCCACCTCTCTGCCACGTTTCCCAGTTCCATGCGTGACACCTCGAGCCAGTCCTGCCTTTTCCTTCCCATTGCATGCTGGAACTTGTACTTTCGTTTTTCCCATTGCAAGGGTGAGCCTACAAGTCTGAGCATCCAGTGGAAAAAAAAAACAACAACACAGGATTGGCTTAAGATTCTGCATGGAAGTGGGAATCTTGGCAGCTCTGCATCCAGTGTTTATAGTTATATCCACCCGCTCTCCCACTTCTTTCCAATGACTCATGCTTGCAGCCGTCTCAGATTGTTCCCATACCTGTTCTGAATCTCCAAAATGCTTAACTTGTCTAGCGCCTTTTCTTGCACGTTTTTACTAGTCTTCAATATATCCACCTCACGAGCACAGCATGCAGCACATTACATGCTCACAACTATTTTACCACATTTCTCTCCCAATGGTCTGTCAAGATCCACTTCTCATCTTGTCTCCCAACTCAGGGTCACAGGGTCTTTTAAGCGAAGCACCTACATTTTGTGTTCTATGCGTTGCTCTAATAATGTGTCCCAATGGGGATTTCTGGACCAGACTACCATGTGCCAGTTTCTCTGTGCTGTCTAACAGATGTGCACACATCTTTACACTTGTTTCGCATAAATGCATATATTTTACTCTCCTCTAGTGTGTTCATTCTCAAACCTCCTGCCAGTGCCCTCACATCATGTTCTTGCCTCTTCACATCACAAGCCACCTACAGCATTGGCAACAGTTTGAGCTTTCGTGTAGGCATGGGAAAGGCACTTGCCAGGCACTGCTGTAGTGGTATTAGCTAGCCATTGATGGTAGCAGGTGCAAAATGGTGCGAGTACCTGGGCATCTGGCAACAGTGCCCGGTAAGTGACTAATATGTATACACAAGCCAAAACTGTTGGCTTTGCCAATGCTTGTTTGTAACAGGCCTTCCGTGAAGGACACACATAGTGCTTATAAACGAGGTGGCTGAAGGCAGACCTTGCCATTACACCAGCAGTGCATTTACAACTGCAATATTAAGTCATTAACTCTCAGAAGACTGCTTTGAAAAAAAACACTGCCAAGCACTTAAGTGCAAGGTTTGATGGAAACATTGATTAAAGCATGATCAAATAATTCCCATGAGGAGGGGTTTTGGCTGGGGAGGGGCTGGAAGTAGGTGGGAATGGCCATATAGATTAGCATGGTCATGGGCAGTCAGTTGGTAGGCAAATAACTAATCAACACCTGCAGCTTTGTGTCCCTCCTCATATGCCATTTTTTCTGTACTCTATTGCAATAGTCTTGCTTATGTGTGGTGCTAAAGTGCCACCTAATAGCCCAAACTAAAAACACTGAGTCAGAATGAAAGTAGGTTATCTAGAAGAGGAAACTCACACATTTAAGACCTTTGAACTCCTCACCCATTCTCTCTATGGGCCCCCGATAGTGTGCAGAGCTGCCCTGAAAATGCCCCTCTCATGTAAAACAGGGCAGCGGGGGAATCAGTGTTGCCACACTGCTCTCCAATGCCACCCATAAGCACTGCACCCATCATCTCCCATTGCTCAGCCCCCACAGTAAACAGCAACCCTGCACTAGCCGTAGATGCTACAAATTGAGACTCCTCCTAAGAGCCAAGGCCACATCACTACTGCACAGCAGGGTCTTTTACCTTCTTCACCCAACCATGTAGCCTCCTTTTATCACAGCCCGGAACAGAAGTCGTACAGGTATTTATTTGGAATGCATGGAATCAGGTAGGGTAATCCTGCTTGCGCCATCGTGTTCAGGTTCTTAACCTTCCCCCGAGCGCCACATTCATTAGAGCCGAACTATCTAGATGTTGTTTGAAAAAGCACAGGGTGGGGCTACATTTCATTGGAGTATTCTCCACCAAATCTCAAAGTCTCTTAAAGGCATAATGTGACAGTCAAATCTAGCGAATATAGAGGAGTTTGGTATCTGTGTATGTCTTATTAATCAGCCTTGCACGCTAAAGGGAATCCTAAGAAATCTACATTTAATTGTAGAGGTACTATTGGTCAAATACAGAGTGCACGGAAATGCAACACATGACACACATTCACATGTGCATAGGCTGTGGGGGAAGGCAGTGACATGCACAGATGATGTACATCTGAACATTTCTGAGGATCTACTGTGCCATTTGATTGGCTGATATAGAGGGCTCCTTTTCACTCCTTAAACAGTGGAATCGTGTCTAAAGTTTGTGTTACTTTTTCAATGTCACAAACACAATGTGCTTATATTCCATTCCACCTTTGTTGCCTCTGAATGCAAGTGGGTGGCGTGAGCGGCACAAAGAGTGTTTTTCAAAATAAAATAATTAGTATGGGTTTGATCAACGTGTTCCTCGCCAAACCCGCTAGTGATCATACAATATACAAGCGTACATTGCTGCAATGTATGTATTAGAGTATATATAGGCAACATACATACAGTAATAATTTGGTTATACCATATTAAGGGCTTGTGCCCTGCACTGGTGGGGATTCTCCAGCCCTACTTCCTTCTTGTTAGCACTAGTCGAGACTTAGCACGTTCTCTACTTCTATATGATGTATGTATCCAGCAGGGAGAGAACATGACCAAGGGGAAATGTGTACGAGGGAGAGTAACTCTGACCTTGAAACAAGGTACATTGTTTTCCAAGACTGATATTTCAATCCATCATTTGACCAAATGGTGTGACCTTTGGAACATATAATATGTGCTCTCTGTATCTTCTACTGCTTCCACTGCAAGCACATTCATATGGGAAGCGGATAAGTAGTTCTGGGCATGAGTGGGACGCTGATCAGACTCAATTGGGGGACATATTTTGTTCCAGTGCTTATTTTTCTCTATACTAAAGAACAATTCTCTGGAGAACCTCCATATTCCTAATCAAGGGACATTTCGTCTACTTCAATCCTACCACAAGGATGGTAGGATCCCTCCCCAATACATGAACTCTTTTGCTCACTGTTCTGCCACACAAAAGTGTATGACGATGCTGCTTTTAGACACAATATTGCTATGTGAGGCTATGATTTAGGTGTACAACCTCTAGAGCAATGGCCGGCAACCCACAGCTCTTCAGATGTTTTGGACTACAGGTCCCATGATTTCGTATAACATTTATGGCGAGGGATGATGGGAGTTTCCGTCCAAAACTTCTGGAAAGCAACAGGCTGCAGGCCCTTGCTTTAGTATGCAAAGTGATTCTATAACAAGGGAAAGACATTTTATAATTGCTCTGACTCGGCGATGAAAAAGAGGATATTTTGGTGCACAGTCTCTTAACAAAAGGAACTTTTCTTGAATTGACTTTGCAGCCTAATTGCAACCTTACACCTTGGATAAGAAGAGCCTCCATGCGAAGAGTTGCCTACACTAAATAATCCTCTTGTGGATATTTTTTATATTGTCAAGCATGTTATTGACCTCATCAAGAGCCTACTCACCGACCACCTATGCAAGGAGATGTTAAGTGGTCATTAACTTGCAATGTTTTACTTGCGCACACTGAAGCAAACACTGACAGCAATCACACCATGTAACATGCAAGTTGGACTCTTCTAGCCCACAGCCAACAGTGCACATCTTTTCACGTGTGACGTGCGGAATGTTATGAAACACAAACACAAATATTGCTCGTGACCCTTCATATGCATACTATGCCTCAGTTAATTTGTGTTCCATGTTAAGGAAGAATTGTACTATTGAATACATTGTTTAAATATTTACTTTGTTAAAAGATCACTAAGAAAAGGAAACACACTTACTTCTTGTTGTCCCCTTGTCCTTATTGTGCTCCTCAAACAAAGAAAACAGAGTGCTGACTATTATACTGCATAGTAAATATTACATTTCAAGTGCATTCAACCATTTTCAGAGAATTACAATATTAGAAATGGTTACTGTTAAGAAAAGACAAAACACTTCATAATACTCATTACAATGTCATTTAAAATGTAAATGAATTAAGTTACACAAAGAACAAATAACCTATTTCAGAAGTTTCATCAGTTCTGTTTTTACAGCATAACAATCATAACTGATGACTCCATTTGCTGACACGTAAACAAGTGCTTGATGTCAACTTCAAAGACAATTGGAATGATTTCCACGCGTTGGTCCGACTGCGAGAAGTTTGGGTGGTAACTTGCAGAGGAGCCCCCAGCATGCAGCCTGTGAAATCCTGGTGCTTGAGGCGAGCACCGGGATTCCTTGACTGAGGCTACTGCCAGTCTACTCGCATCTTTACCGGCCTACTCAATCAGAATCTAGCACTAGGACCAAACATAAACAGGCAGACTGCTGTAACCGGACGGGCAATTGTCGCATATGTATTTAAGGGGAGTGGGAAGCTGCAGGGTGAGGCGCGGCTGTGAGGGACTGAAACTGAGGAACACATTGCATGCATCTTTGGTTGCCTCAATTGTGATCGGGAACATTTTCCTCAGGGCTCGGTTCTTTGTGGATCCAATGCTTGAGAAGTTACTGTGCAGGAGGAGCAGGGGGCCCTGAACGTTTTATGATGTCATCAGGGTCGGACTGGGACAAGAAATATGCCCGGTCACCCAAAAAAAGTGGCCCACCCCTCGCCTCAAAAAAGTGGCCACCCCTCGTCTCACGACTCTTGACCTCTGATGACATCACCGATTTGACCCCACCCTAAAGTGAAATCCTGGGAAGCGATGAAGCACAACCTTTCACCCCTTGACAAAACAGGAAGCGGCATCAAATAGCAATGTTCCTAAGTACACTAAAATACTGTGAATCCAAGCAGACGTCCAAGACCAAATGATAATATGTTATTGTATAGCACTTACAATATCACCCAACCTTTGTTGGTACTCATTTATCGACTTAAGAAGGATGAAAGGCTTTTTGAAAACAAAAACAAAAAATAATCTATTTTTTTTTCTTCCAAACCGGCTCAGGCATGGCCAAAAACCGACCGCCACTCCCCAGGGACGATTTCGGCCCGGCCACGGGCCGAAAGGCTGAGGGGCCAATCCAACCCTGGATGTCATGATCTTATATGTTGCACTCTGAGGAGAACATGCCTCTTTCGTTTCAGCATGGTGGTGAGAAGTGGTTCTATATAAACACCAGAAATACCTAGTGGTATAGACATTCAATGGCCTTCCAGATATTCTGTGGTGCAATTCCCAAGATCCTTCACCACGGACTATGCAGGCTGGAACTTTTGAGAGTAGAAGTCCAAAACAGCGAGGAGGGCCATAATGAGTGATGATGGTAGAGGCACTGCTAACCTCGAAATTGAAAGAGCAAAACAATGTTCACTAAGCAAAGTTACGAAACACAGTAGATATGATATGTTAATATATGCTGAATTATAGAAAATACTAATATCAATTTATTTTTTAGATATGTATGATCCAGGTTTACCTCAATAACATGTATGTGCATTAATGAATTAAAATATAGAATATATTTACAAAAATGCATTACCTACTCTACAAAATTGGGATGGGATTAAAAAATAAAGAGCGTCCATGTTGACTCTGTAAACAGTAAAATGTATCCACATTCATATTGTCCAACCCTTAAGGATGAAAGAGAATTGTGGTTGGCGGTCTTTCTACAAGAAATGTCATCTTTATCTAACTGGTAGATGATGAAGTGTCTTTATAAAGGAGAAGCTAGTAGGATGTGCATACATTTATATGGATTTTTAAATCTTTGTAGACACAATTATTTTATTATTTATATGGATTTTTAAATCTTTGTTTGCATTGTGATATGTGTATGTCTGAAACACAAATAAATGAAATTAATACAAATTTGTGATTTGACTTTTGAAGGTTAAAAAGGGTCATCCCTGCATCCCAAGGCCCTATGTTGCTGGACAACTGTGTCATCATAGTTGCCACATGTATGCATTTGAAGGGCAATTCTGATCATCTAATGCATCAAGGCTTCACTAAACTAGAATTCATGATCATCTATGGACTACATTTACAAACACAACAAGTCGGCACACTACATAGGAAATAGAATAAGGTCTTGCTTGTAAGAAAGCATTCAAGCCACATGAGCTCAATCCAAAATGGGGTTGGTACCGGCAGTCTATTTCTTTTCCATTGAAAGAATTTACAGTCATTGAATAATGTACTTATCACTCAGTGTTCAGATCTAAAACAAAAATGGCTACGCTGATGGGCTCTTGATAACAACATCCCTTCCTTGGGTTGTTTTCACAGCTTAGACGAGGACATGTTAATCAATAGCCATCAATCTTTGTAAAATGTGCCTAGAACCTTCTTTGTGATGTCATGGTTCCTGTACAAAGGCTCTTGCCTGCTTACTGGAAGTGAGCCTGACATTGCTCACGTTTCATCTATGCTACAAGGGGTGACATACACAGTAACAGAATGCACTTATCACAATGATTGTAGTATTTGCACCTCCCCACTCGTGTGCTAGGTATTACACCAGTAAGATTATGCTGGTAAGATAGCTCAGCGGGTTGAGTGCTCGCTGCTGCGATCTGAGTGTGATCTACAGATCGCAGGTTCAAATCCTGGCAAGGCCAACTCAGCCTTTCATCCTTCAAAGGTCCATAAATGAGTACCAATTTCGGTTGGGTGATATTGTATGTAAATATGTGCTCTGAAAAGCGCTTTGGTTTAAGGCACTATATAGATAACACATCATTATCATTACACCATGCCCTTTCAGTGTAATCTTTTGCAAAGCATAGACTCGCGCCAATGGCCACCGCTCCCTTTTCAGTAAGCATTGGAAAGAGAAACATTTCACTCAAAAAAACTGTATGACTTCGATTTGGAATTCCAATAAATACATATAAGAAACTGCAAGACTGAGCATTTCCAACAAAATAATAGCAAAAGAGTTAGAAGCAGACATACGTTTTCCATGGATGTGCCACGTATAGGGGACGTTGCAGAGAATTATACACACATAGGGCCTCATTATAAAGCTGGAGCTCCCATAATGAAAGGGGCCGGTACGGGACCGGCCCCCTTCATTCCGGGAGCGCCGATTCCGAGCATCCCATCACGGGACCCTGATCGCGCGCCTGGTAAAACCAGGCATGCTTTCCGGGTCCCGCGAGGGGAAGAGGGTGGTAATAACGGGCCAGATATAATCTGCCCGTTATTACCTCCCTCCCCATTCCCATTGAGCCCTATAGGGGCTCAAATGGGAATGGGGATGGGTTCCTGCAAGGAGGAATTACTGGGTCCTCCTGTGTCAGAGTAACCCCGTAAGTCCCCATTGCAGGAACCCGGTAATAGAGCCCGGGACGGAGGAAGCCATGGAGCTAATAGCTCAATGGCTACCTCCATTCTCATAATGAGGCCCATATTCCTATTCCCACATCCATTAGAGAAACTGCACTGTGCCTGTCAATTAAGGAAAGAAAATGAACCGTGTGCCTATTCTCTATAAACAATCTACTCACACAAATATGAGGCCCTGCCGTTAATTCAATAGAAAAAACATTCAATTCCACACTGTTGTTTTACGCCCTTTATTCTTACACAAAATCGTATGTCAATAAGGATCTCACGTTAGGAGATATGTAATTGTTGCTCGCCATCTTTGAACACTAATTTAGAACATACATTTTATTTGTAAGCATTGATCAGAGGTAGGGAATGTAACATTTCAAAGAACACAGAATGTATACAGTCGCCATCACGCTACCTCCTCAGCTTCCCTCACATAGCACCCAAGTTATGAAATGCCCTACCCAATGTACTAAGAGCTGAACCCGCACTCTCCTCCTTCTGCAAAACCCTCAAAACCACGCTATTTATTTAGCCCCTCTCCACTACTCTTCACCACCCCTATCTCTATCCTCCCCCTCCACCTTGACCCCACTGTAACTAAGTCAGGTCTAGACATACCTGGGAAACAGCATTTGCATGCTTCTAAGTGTACTTTTGCATACCCTGCTAACGATAAGTGATATGTCTGTTCCTATGTAACCAGCAAGAATTTCTGTAACAGCGCCACAATGCCCATGGGGCTGATGGGTGCTTAATAAATGCTAATAAATAAATAAATAGAAGATATGACCACACCTGAACAGAGGTCGGTTCTCAATCCTCCCTCGTGTGGTTTACAATACGTCCTCTTTCTACGTCCGGTCCCCAGTGACAAACATTCAGCTCTTTAACTCTCTTATTTTACAGAGTCACATTAAATTCAGTGCCTGTTCATTCAGGCAGGTTACAGCTACTTTGTTGTTTTTAGTAGGAAAGACATTGACACCCCAAGAAAAACCATGTGCTGACCGCGTGAGGATGCAGAATGTGTGGTGTCAAACTCCAGGCTTTGATGGCTTGCAAACAAGTTGGGTTTCAAAAGGTCTCTCCTGAAAATTCATGATATATATTTTCAATGCTTTTAGAACAATAGTGTGCGAATTTCTCTCATCCATAATAATTCAGAATATCCTGAAAACCTGACATGATTGTGGACTAGAGGCCTGGAGTTCAATGCTCCTGATGCAAATGAACCAGATATCAGTTTATTAAATGAAACTGTAGCACAGGTTGGCCTCTGGAAACAGTACTGCATGACTGCATGCAAGCTCCATATCTTCTGGGACCACAAGGGATGTTTCTTTAGCAATGAGGTAGCAAGCCCATCAAAAGTACAAGATCAGTACCTGGCAGCCGCCAATCAGACTCGTCTCCCTTGTTTCTCCTCAATTTATCAGCTGCCCTGAAGTGGGCATCATCATTCATGGACACATCACCGGTCAGCCATCTTTCTATCTATGCAGACAAGTTGATGGTGAAAACCAGTCATCACGCTGGAAACCTCTACCCATTTAAAGCCTGCCAAGGGTGACCAACTGCCAACCTCTTGGAGCCCTCTCTGGGAAGGGACAATACTATGATTTGTCTCGTGACTGGATGTAAATCACAAAACAGCCTTTAAAATACAGAGGTTGTCTCATAACCTGGGTTATATTGTTGAGGGCAAATATGTCCACATATGGATTTGCAGTTACCTGAGAAATCAAAGATAGTTAAGCAATCATTTTCTGGGGTGGAGCCCGTGTTGATCCTAATGTAAAGTTGCAAAAGTCTCCAAACATCTCTTAACTTCTTAGTCTTGGAATAAAAAAAAACGAAAACTCTTCTCTTTCATGTGCCCTTTGAGCATTGTTTTGATGCACTGCAGCTATGTGAGAGGTGTTCTGATTTGAATTGCCTATTTAAAATAATGTATTGTGTATAGTGCTGTGCTTAACTTCGACATGTGTTCGGATTTAAAGAAATGTTAATTGTTTCAACTGCCCTCCTTTATACAAGTAAAAACATGAGCTGGAATATCCAAACATAGTTCATCCGGCATACCGTCGGATTTAGACATGCTAGTATTGCTGCTTTAGTGATATACCCATGCAACATTGCAATGCTTGGTGAACCAACATTGCCAATAATAAATAATTTAAATTCCTCTCTCACTCTGGTTTTGGACAAGAAAACCATGAATATGGTTCATATGGTCTTCAAATGTCTGATTGTGGTTCACAACATAAAATTATAATGCTGTGTAAATGGGAAGGGTCTTTTTATTTACAGACTCTAACTCCCCACACAATTAATACTAGTTAACCCCTATTCGCTCAACCTGTATTTTTGTTCATAGTGTTTCCTAAGTTTGTCTCATGTATCTGACTGTGCAAGGATGTTGTATCTTATATCATGATGCCTACCGCAATTATGTTCCACTGGGAGTTTGATTATGAAGATGAAGAGTTTTTATTAAGAAAACATCTAACTCCAGGGCCCCTGGCCCTAATGGACAAAGCAATTATCTCCTTAAAAGTGATTTACATCTATGGGCCACAATAATTTGTGTATTGTTTAAAAATATGATTGTTTCTAAGTCTACTCCTAAGTCCTCTCAACAATAATACCTATATACAAAAAAGGTGACCAGTTAAATCCTGTACATTATCATCCTATTGCTCGTTGAGATGCTCAAAATAAGATATTTGCATCTCTGATCTCACGTGAATTAGAGCAATGGGCAGAAACTACAGGCCGATGGAGGAAATTCCAAACAGGATTTAGAAAATGTGTGGGCACCACACTGAATGGGTACATTATGGGCACCGTACAGCATAGAGCTTGGACTAAAGCTACGCCACCCTTATGTGCTGCATGTATCGTTTTTTTTATTACTTAGCATTCAACACAGCTAATAGACGTCTGCTATGGGAAACATTCCCAAAACATTATTGACCATGAGGCTGAAGATTTCCACCTTATAGTAGGCCGTCGACATGGGTGCATGCTGGCCCCTTCTGTATTTAACTTGTGAGTTTCGGACATGGGGGATTACCTAACTTGCTTTTCCTTTGCTGACATCAGACTTAACTTTTTAAATATGTACTGGTTAGCGTATGTGGACAATGTGATACTTTTAGATCAAACCCAATTGGGTCCTCGGTGCCTAAGTAATTCCATCATGCAATATGCTGATAATAACGATCTAGCAATTCATGTTAGTACAACTAACATTTTAGGATTTTCCGGGCGGACTAAAAAACGGTATGATTTTAGTTGGAAAACTGGCACTAACCCAATTGAAAACCTGCAATGTAATTAAAATATTTGGGTTTCAGTCTAGATGCTGTCCCTGCCATAAAATTATCGACCAAAGTTTACAGAAGAAAGCCAGCACATTGGTTTCTCAAATGAGACGAATTAACAAAATGTACTGCAGGATTTCGATAGTAACTTTTCTAAGTCGAAGATAGTCTCAGTTCTGCTTTATGGACTGGAGACCAGCCATCAGATCTGTGGCCCTTTTTTGTAAACATTGAAAGCAAGATTTGGAGGGAAACATTGGTTTAACCTAAATGTGTCCTGATTTCAGTCATTCACTATTAATTGAGCTTGACTTCACCGTTCAGATAGTTAAAATGGAAAATGTTCTCATTTCATAGGCTAATTCGTATCCCTCCACTCAACTCTATTTTCTGTGATTTTACAAACATGTTGGAGGGGAAAGCTGGCCCTATTTTAAAGTACCTGTGCAAAAGTGAGAAATTATTAGAGAGTATTCAATAATCTGCCAACATTTCAATTAACAATTCCATACTGATGAAGAGAAAGCTCTTTTTAAAGGATTGGTGCCATACAATAAAAATAATAGACACTAAACAAATTACAAAATCTCTTCAAAACATGACAAAACTTTGGCAATGCTCCCCTGATATTTACGTAAATTCCCTACTGACTACTGGAGGTCGCAATTTTTGTGATTTAGAGTGTATCTGATTTTTACAGTAGAGATTGTTTATTTAGATTCTAACTCAGCTGTCTTAGAACATGTCTGCTCTTTCTGGAGGCAAACTGAGTGCACCCAAAACGTAAACAATCTTGTGACACAGTGTCCTACATTGTATGATTTCCGGGTAACAATATTTGGTAACTTCATAAATGGGTAGGACTGACTGTTAACTCAAGATTTCTGGATATGCTTATCAAGTGGTAACGAAGTTCCACTCACAATCGCTGCTCTCAAATTTGTATACCAAATCAATTTGATTGCTATTCAATGGTAATGTATATATTGATGTTAATTAACTCAATCGAGATTTATTTTTATGAGATTGTACATGAGATTGTATATGTCATTAAGCCTGTACTTAGAACTTTCTTTAGCATTTGTCCAAATACTTTTTACATGTATTTAAAAAATATATATATCTTTTAAGGGCCTAGTGTCCTTTTAACTATTGAACAGAACTATAGAACATGTTTTGTATATGATTGTGCAATACTATTTATATCAATTGTTTACTTTACTTTTTACTTTATTACATTTATAGTGCGCAGCCATAGACCCATGCGTGTGAGGGCGCGGACAGAAGACAGATGTGACATGAAACAAGCAGTGGATATCCTGAGGCCAAAGAATTACTGGAGAAATTGGTATCAAATGAGTACTAATTAAAGATGAAGGTTTTAAGACCCTTTTTGAAGTTACTCAGGACGGAGGAGCTTCTCAGATGGCTTGGCAGGCGAATTCCAGAGAGCCGGGGACGCAAAAGCAAAGGCACCCAATTGCGCTTTTTTGGTTTTAAACCTTGGCTGGTGAAGGAGGTTATGGTTGTTGGAACACAGATTTCTAAGGCAGGGTTGTTGATGATATTATTATGATGATATGTTTTGTATAAGGTTTACCTAGATAAATCCCTTCAGAAACAAATAAATACATCTTCCTCTTTGAGCATGCAAAAAGTACAAATGTTCAGTGAGGAAACAATTCTTGAATCTAATACATCTTTTAAAGTCTCATCTTTGCTCGCAACATGTTGTTTCTAAAGTGGTAGACCGGCAAAGGTAAGCTCGTGAGCAGACTTTGAACCCCTATTTGGACCTAAGATCTGCATGTTGCCCTCTATTGAGAGGAAGAGGTAACTGCAGCGTACGTTGAGAAGGATAGACATGGTTGGATTGCTCCCAGAAGAGCCTAGCCTCAGCCCAAGAGGAGTCCTGCCTCACACACCACAATAAACATCCCCATAAACTTCCTAGCATGCCTCAAGACATTCCAGGAACCTGATTCAGGCTGTTGCTCCCAAAGAAGCCACATTTCAAACCCCAGTCTAGTTTAAAATTGCTCATCATTCCCTCAGCTTTTCTAAGGAACCTGCCCATTTCTTTCTGTCCAGGTGATACAGACCGACATAGAAAGTATATTTTCTCCTATTTTCTTGTGCATGCTTTCAACAACCCCAGCTTTGCAATCATGATAGAAGGGCAAGTTGCAGGTATCATTTTTATACTCTGCACATTGCAACCATAGACACTTTGGCTGACAAAGAATCTATTCTATCATACTGAAATGAGGAGACTGTCTCATCCATCCTTAATGCTGCCTGGCAATGTTACATTGATCAGTGCCTTAACACTCTGAACATCAATGCAATCATCGCACAGTGTCATTAGAAACTGCGACTGGAAAGTCTTTTAGGATTTAATCAATATCTGATAGCTGTTCAATATTGCAGGCTAGTAGAGTTGATGGGAGCAGTGGTTCGATCTATAGCACTAGATGTTTTCTGAATATCTGACCGCGATAATATTTGTATTTATCAGCCTATTGGCAACACAGGAGGCCTACTTCACAGAATAGCAAACCTGAGGGCAGTGCTTAATTTGTGGGGGTGAGCCCCGGCACATATTGTCTCAGACGCACCAGTTTATTTATGAAGTGGTGATAGTCAGTGCATCCATCAACCACAGTAAGCAGGTGCAAGCTGTAGTGTAACTCCAAATATGTCAACACTGTGGCGAGCAGCAGTGGTGGGGGAACTGCCCATCTGCAGGTTCACAGGATTGCTGGAAAATATTTGGGGCCTGGAAACTTATTTTATTTTACAAATTAAGCACTGCCTGATGCGACTCTTTGGGCTTCATCATGAAGTTGACACTATCTTCAAACACTACCTGCTTTACATTCTGCATGATCAAGGGATAGGTTGGTATCAGGTAATATTTTCGCCAGCAAAAATATCGCCGTACATATGGTCGTCGGGAACAGCCATAGGCGATATTTTTGGTGGCGAAAATATTAGGTGCGAGGGTTGCGGGGGTGTCCCCCGCACATAAAAAAATGATACAGGGGTTGCGGGGGTGTCCCCCGCAGGGGCCATGTGTTATTTTCGCCGCAAAAATATGGCGATATTTCTGCATCGCGATATTTTTTCGCCGAAAATATCACATGGAACCGATAGGTGGTACTTACCGCATGCAGTATTCTGCGGAATACTGCATGCAGTAAATACAGCCCCAAAATGAGGCGCCTTACCTCATTTTAGCTGCTCCAACTGTTTCACTGACCAATGGGGGTGGGTAAAGGGTAGAAATGAGAGTTATCACCCCCAGATTCGTTTTTTTCATGGAATTAGGGAATGGGCAAGGACATACATTCACTTATATGAATAAATAATATGTAGTTTTGACTCTTGGAGGGGGTCGAAAATGTGGCCATCATCAGTGCTAACATCATACTGCCATCACAATGCCCTGCAGAGAAGTGTCAACACAGACCGCACTCTGAATTAATGAAAACTGCATAGTAGTTGTGAGAACTGTTGCTGTGGAGAATTCATTTCCATCCTCAAAACTAATATTACACCATCAAAAACAAAATAAAATGCTCCTTGTCCGCTTCCAGTGAAGTTCTCTTCTATATTCATTTCACAACATTGGTTATTTTTACCCAGTTATTTCACATTCTCATCGAGCGCACGATTCTGTGGTGGTAAGAAAACTGATGTGGTAGTCTGACACATTCCTTGGCAATTTACTGCACCACTATTCTTAGGTGGACAGAAGCGGTGGCGGGGACAAGTCGTGCTATCCAGGAGCAAAATATGACAGTGACCATTTGACAGAAAGTCGGGCACTTTTTTTGATGGACCGATAGAGTCGCCAAGCGTGCTCAGCGACACTTCCAGCAAATCAGAAAAGTGGTGCCACCGGGCAGCGCCACTGAAGCTCACATGACTTATTTTTGCCAGCCTTGATTTTCGGGGAGGAGCTGACACGTATCCGAACGCAGACTAGCATCACCTTACAGGTGCCTTATTTTAACTCCTTTTTAGTTTTAAATATTCGGTGGTGCTGTAAGTGCTGCCAATAAGCCAAATATGTTGTCATGGGAAGTAAAGAAGTGAGAGACAAGTTATGTGAGGAAGACCAGTGAGCTTCTGATGGTTTAGTTGTTAACCAAGGCCATGCTGGTCCCTATGGCCCTATGGCCATTCCAACCGACTACCTTCCCCGCCCCTCCCAAAATACATTCCCTTGGGATCTCTTTGTGCATACTTTATGTTTTAAGAACATCCTTCTGACACATGCAGGCTCAATTTAAGCTATAAGCCCCCGAAACCAGTTCCTGATGTAATAAAACTGTCTCAACAAAGCGTGCCTTCAGCCTCAGTGTGTGTGCCCTTGAATCTGTTCCTTACACTAATTTGCTCTTGAAGGCAAGGACTGTAAAGCAAACAGTTTTGGCTCTTGTATAAGCATGACGGGCATTTGGCAGGCACTATCATAATGCGCCCAGGTCTGCAACCATTTGCCAGCTGTTGCCATCTTTTGGCAAGGTAGTACCATTTATTTATTTATGTATGCATTCATAGCAGCACACAAAACCCTCGGGTATCTAGATACTAGTTACATTGAGGGGAAAAACAAAGAAGGGGGTGCAAAGGGGAAATTATGGCAGTGCCTAAGAAAAACGCTGACCCCATGATTACACAAAAGCCAAAACTGTTGGCTTTGCCAATGCTTGTTTTTAAATTAAACTAGGCCTTTCCGCTTGGGGGATCCATATGCAGTACCGGCGCTGCAGTAGTTCCAGTCACTAGGGCAGTCTTCAGGCCGTAAGGCAGGGCCATGCAGGGGCGGGGGCTTCCATTTCAGTTTCCCGCATGTGCCCACACACAGAATATGTTGCATTTAGGGAAGTGGTGTTCCAACACGGAACAGCACTTCTCTAATGTCACATAGACTTTGGAACTGACCTCTTGATGTAGTCGAATCTCATTAGAGAAAACACACTTACATCTCCGAAATCTAGACATAAAACTGCAAAAAAGGGTCTCAAGGACAACGTGCAAATCACTAGCAATCATCTACCAGCACTAACAACTTGCTCCACCCACACCTGTTGCCAGGGTATAAACCGGTCATTTCACTCTGGCAATCTCCCAGTGCTCGAATCCATTTCCACAAACTGCCAGAGCACAAATCCGCTATTTGTGGCAGAAATCCGTCAGCGACAACTCCAGTGGGAATTTGACTGCTGCTGTGAAACTACCCACCTGAGGGCTGTTAGGGAATAATTGCGTCCTTGCTCACAGGATTATCAGCATCACATGACACCCGCTAAACTAGCTCTCAAGATGTACCAGGCTTTGTACATGGACAGCCTTTGCTCTGGATGATGTGCCATGTGAGCAAATGCATAATGTGGCATGGGCGCATGCAAGAAGGCACCTTTCGTGACAGCTCAGGATAAACACAGGTATGTACTGTTCAGGTATGTGCAGATTCTAGCAGTACATCCACAACATGACCATGTGTGATCGGCACCTACCCAACCTCATCTTCAGAAAACTGCTAAAAACCTGGCTGTTTGACAAATACGACTAACCTGAAATTGGGTATCCCCATTACCTGACTCTCTGCAACATCTACTATCATGCTTATGTACCGTATTGCTGTTTTGTCTTGTTCACTAATGTATCAGCGCCGTGATACGCATGGGTTTGGGTGCTGTCACCAAACACAATAAATAAATAAATAACATAGGGTTAGCTTGTGTGAAAAACCTAAGTATTGTCCAGCAACTGATCAGATTCTTTAACATGATTCTTAAGGATGTCAGGCATTGAGCTCACACAATTATTTTTCGGCTACTTGTTCACACTAATAAACAAATGCCACAAAAAAATGATAATCCTGCTGGTTTTGGGACACAGCAAGTGCCCCTGTGAAATACTAAATGCAGACTCATTAAACTTATGAATGTGCATTGTAAAAAGTGCATTCCCTCATTTGCACGAAGTCCTGCCACGTGCAAATGAAGGAAGCCCTATTTCCCATAAGCATGCTCCACATTAGTGAGGTATGCATTCAGGCATTTAGTCCTTGGTGGCTTGCTCGCCAACTGCTCCACCGAAGAGGTGGCGCGGATGCAGAGCACACTCCCAATTTGCCACCCGGTAGGGTGCAAACAGTGTTCCGAGGACCCTTCAGGGGCACCACACAAGGGTAGAGTCAAATCCTGCACCCCGCCATGGGGATGCAGGCTGGCCTCCATCCAAATTCAGGGTGGTTCCTGTCAGTGTTAGTGCATACTTTGATAGGGCAGTGGAACCATCTTTTACTACTTGCTCAGTGTCTCAATCGGGGACGCTCATCTGTTTCCTTAATGAGGTGTAGTGCCACAGTGTGCACAAGCCGAACCTGATGTGCTGTGGCAGCTCCACACTAGGAACACATTTCACAAAGTGTAACTTCTGTGCAAACAGCACTCTAGCCCAGGCTCAGATTGACCAATGGGGCAATAGGTTAATTCCCAAAGTGGCAGTCAATGCTTCTAGTATGGACCACTTTTTAAGGCCAGAATGGCCCACAATTTTGCCTGGCCTGAGAGTGTCAGTTTCATAAGTTACTTCACTAGTTTTATCAATGAGTCTACGAAAATATGCTTGTCAATGCATTATTTCAGCATATTTTACCAAAAACACCCCCTTCGCCTCTACCCAAACTGTCTGTTCTGAAAAGTAACAAATTGTAATGCGTGATTGTGGGCTATTTTTTCATTGGTGCCTGGACTGATTTCATGTACCAGTCCGGCACTACGGTGTCCCTCTTCAAAATGCAGCCAGGTGCATTAGCACTCACGCTGGCGGCGTGACACACACTGCACTGTCAATATAAGCCCGTGCACATCTCTGTAAAACTTTGCAACAGTGCTGGGTTCACCTGTAAGTACCCCAAGAGATCATATTATTTTTCAAAATGTATTTCAGTGATCATGTTCAGTAAATTGTTCGACCGTCCATAAACAGTAACTTTAGATCTACTATGTAACCTCATATCATGCACATTGGAATGGTTATACAACAGATGTGAACTAAAATATTCAGCAGTAGAGCACACAAAAAGGGGGCGCATGAAATGACAGAGCACCTGGCCTATTTTTAGTTGTGGTAGTTAGGTGGTGCTGTAATCATGGCCTACAAGATGATATATTTGCATTTGAATTGGCCATTGGAGGGAAGAGGCGTGTGAGGATGGAGGCACATCCTGTGGGTATTTATCTGTATTTTACCCACCAATTAACCACTCAGACATTGTAGTCTCTATGGCTATTCCCTCCCACAACCTGCCCAGCCTGAAACACACACCCCAGTGTCCCTTTGAACTAACTCTGTGCATTTACGACAACGTCATTGTCATTTGTAAGCAATCTTCTGAAAGGTGATGGATTATTTGGAGTGTAAACCAGCTCCTGGTGTAAAAATGTAATAAAAAGGAAGATTTCAGACACTTAATTTATTAGCAATTTGTATGTCCTTTCATCGCTTCCTTGCACTTAATTCCTGTTCAAAACAAGTATTGGAATATCAAACAATGATGGCTCTTGTGCACCCATTAGATAGACATTATCTAGGCTCTAATATTATATGCCCAGTTATTCACAATATATGTCAGCTGTTGCCATCTTATGGCCAGGTATTACCATTATGGCAGTTCTTGGAAAATGTCTCTCTCAAGCCAATGCTAAAGCCAAAACTGTTATCTTTGCCAATGCTTTTTTGCTTTTCATTTCTTGCTCAATGCCTTCCTAGTACTGCAGCTTGTTACATGAGGCTGGGCTAAATGTCCAGATATCGACTGATTTCATTAACACCTTTGGTGTCCCATGGGCTTCGCCTTTTCAGAATGCGTCTTACTATAATTACCGGACTCATTCCTACCTTGTTCTGCCAGTTCTTGTCAGGGTTCAGTGCACCTTCTGGATTGTTTATGAACTACTGTCTTCCAGACATTGGGAACCTGTTGATGGACATCTTCTGCTAAACCCATGCTACCAAGAGAACTTGTTTGTAGTTGAATGGAAAGTGGGAAACCGTGTATTTAATCTGCACCTGGGAACGCTCTAAAGAGAAGCATAGCATCAAGAAATTGGGAATATACATCAGCAGAGTAACTTGGCCAATCAAATGGGAAAAAAAGCTCTAGCAGTAATAGTGTGTTCATTAAGGAAGTGTAGACATTGTGCCTCTTCCAAAGAGAGACCCCATACGCATGAAGCGTGCCATACTTAAGCAGAAGAGTCTGTGGGCATAATAAAAAAACAGCAGCGATGGGCCAGGAGACTGATTTATCGACCCAAGCCATTGGTGAGGGCAGAGCCATCTTAAGGCCCGGGGCACGGATGCTTTTGGGGCCCTTCTCCACGTAACCGAAGGAATTCCAGGATCCGGAATATCTGGTCACTCCCTTTTCAACGTGATCACAACCCATAGGTTGATACACTGCCTTGCATAGATCAATATAGTCATGGGTACTCCCTCCAGTCCCATTACCATCTTCATTCTTGCTGTAATCAGTATGATAAACGAGTGGCATTTCAAGGGCAACATTGGCAGTCCACGG
Source organism: Ambystoma mexicanum (assembly GCF_040938575.1). Lineage (NCBI taxonomy): Eukaryota > Metazoa > Chordata > Amphibia > Caudata > Ambystomatidae > Ambystoma > Ambystoma mexicanum. The sequence continues at coordinate 286,803,822 of NC_090928.1, forward strand.
CAAGGGTTCTTTTGTTCTTGCATAGGCACAGGACACATTTAATCAATAGCAGCTGTACCGACCATAGTATAAATGCAGGGCACAGATGGTATGAAAAAGGTGCAATAATCCAGAATAGACAGCTCTGATTAGCTGCCTCACAGAATGCAAAAGTGCTCAAGCATGGATACAGGAGAGCGATTGGAAGCTAGTAGAAAGCAACACATACCATAGCAGAGATAGCGGAGGAAGATTAGAAGCTACCAGGAAGGTGTCTGCATCCAGACAGACTGAGATTAGAAGAGGGACATGGTTTTCAAGTAGCGTTGCCATTAGAGGGCAAAGAAGCAAGTGGTTGTGGTGTGCAATAAATAAATGCCCACTAGTATTATAGAGGAAGCAACACCTCAGTGAAACCACTAGTGAGGCTTATTTTGAAGATCATACCCTCAGAACGAAATCACTCTGAAAGGTGACAATATTCAAAGATTTAGGGACTGGCAATGTTGACATATTAGGAAATAAAAGATTAAATGAGAATCACACATTGGTTAAGAGATGTCAGTGGGATTCGCGCCCACTCTGTAATTTCTGCACTTTACCACTTTTTCTCCAGTCTTTACCAATAGTGCAATTTTATTGAACTGGCTTGGAAAGTACACAAATCCCATAACATGTCAAATCACATAACATGACAACTTTTAAAAACAAAATGATATAGAAGCATATCTAGCTTCATTGTCTCCATCAAGTAGGTAACCATATAGGTACCAGGATTCTAATTGATGGGATCTTAAAATATGTTATCTGGTTTTCTCTTTTGTATTTTGAAGCTTACAATCCACGCAAAACACAGGTTTGTGAAATTGTTATTCATATATTATACAAAAAGCGAAACGTTTTTGTGTCAAATGAGCAGACTTTAAAATATGTTTGTTAGAGGCCTGTGATATCTGGTCCTTTTTCCTCTGTCTAGAACCCCTTCTACTCAAATGGCCTAAACAAAATGAAAGAGCAAGTAAGGGGCTAAACAATTCCACCAGCATATGACTAGGCAAACCTTTTCACAGGAGAAAGCGCAGAAAGTAATGTCAGTGATATAAGATGATTTTGCCAGGATATGAGAATGAACGCTTGGGTTCCATAGTCTTGCATTTCACAGCCTAGCCACCTCTCCAGGTGAAGAAATCAATTTCTAGACCTTCACCATAACTGATTCTATGTATGATTTCATAGCAGCAATCACTAGCTGGTGCAGGTACATTGCTGATAATAGCACCTATTGTGCTACAAAACAAAGTACATATACATTCAGGTTTATCAACTTCAGACACGGGAAAGTCTGAGTCGGTCTTGGTGGAATTTGGTTTTGTTATCTTACATATGAACACAGATCTCTGCAATGAGTGCTTAACATACTGAGCTATCTTTTTAACCATCACAGCACTTGAATGTATCTGACCCCCACTGAAATGTGAGTCTGCTACAGGAGTTGTGCCATAGTCAATGTACAGAATATGTATACCACAGTGAACACAGAAAGCATTACATGATGAATTAATCAGAGCAGAATGTACTTGTCAACAGACAGGCAATAGATTTAGCCTCAGCAGCATGCCATAACATAACTTTACTTGTGCTATTAATGTTTGGTGAACAATGGAAACTGACTTTTTTAGATCAGGCAGCCCTGTGGGGCCACCCTCCAAGGTGGAGTCCCAGGGCAAGTGACCCTTTTGCCCGCTCATGAAGACATCTTTGGGTGGTGGTAGGGGAACTCAGGCTTAGCCGCTATTAGCAACCTGCAAGGGGGCTGGGTGGCATGCTCTGACACTGAGGATCCATGAGGCGTGAGATCCACAATGAAACAGACAGCACCAGACCAGCGTGGAAAAATGCATGAACCCAAACGTTTTAAGTGAGGTGGCAAAGGGGCATTAGGGGAATGGGAGGGACATGGAAGATGTGTCTGGGGAACAGGGAGGGAAACTGAAGGCGAAGGAGCAAGCTAAAGTGCACTAGGGAGAATCAGGAATAATGAACTAAAACTTAATCCATCGATTATTACACCAAATCCTAGGATCCTGATTGGTTCCCGAGCATCCAACTTTCAACTCCGGATGGCAATGTTTCAAGTCACAGCAGATCACTGAGCTCCATAGCAGGATCCCAGTGCAATAGATTGAGGAGCAATGCAAGGCCTTGACAGGCAAAATGGAAGGCAATGCCTAAACAGCATGACACACATGATCACTTGAATAAATGGATATGGGTTGTTTGACCTAACAAACTTTACCTACCGCCGATTTGACACATTTCTTTTGGTTGAATACATTTTGACCTACTGCAGAGGGAGACCCCCCAGAACTCCCATAAAGCGGGGGTAGATCCCCCGCCCCCCTTGACTTCCCACACCTCATCCTATTCACTGACCCCACCCCATAAGTATTTTTTTAAAGTATACCATTTGACCTAACAAATTCGACCAAAAATATGCAGTCAAATTGGAGTAGGTCAAGCTGGCATTAGGTAAACTATGCCAATACTGAATAAACACTGACCAGAGGGGATTCTGTAAAGTCCTGTAAGTGGAAAATATTCCCCAAATTCTGCTGATCACACATTAAGGAAAAGGCAGGTTTTTTGTGATTTTTTTAGCAAACTTTTAAAAATCTCACTTTTTGAAACTATTATTTCTGAGATTTCTTTGACGTATTCGCAATAACATTCACTGCAGAATGGATTCGAAATCAATCACCCTTCGTGATTATTTACACAGCGCTCAATTCCCTAGGCCCCTCTCCCTGCTTTAATCCATGAAAATCCACTAAGCGGGTCTACTTTTGATAATCAGAAATGCTGGCCTCACCTGGGGAACTGGAATAAACTGGCGGCTGAACCGGAAATTCAACAGGATAGGAGATCAACAATAGGTGTGACAGATGTATATACATTGAAAAGCTATTGCCATCTTGGGCCCACATGCTCATACCATTCACCAGCTATTACCATCAGACACTCAGAAAGTACCATAATTAGTCAGGTATTGGCAAGATTTGCACTGGCATTTCCAGCAAAAATGTCACTGGTAAAAATAAATTGCAGCAAAAATGCTGTCGTTTGACCCGGTAAAGGTGTACCTCATTATACCATTTAAGGGGAGCGGGGGTGTCCCCCGCATCCTTTACAGGATTGTGGCGGCAAACCACGGCATTTTTGACACAATATTTTGTATCCACGGCCATTATTGCCACGATTTTAAGACATGCAACAGCATTTACATCATATGCCTGTTATTATTATCATAGATCATCTGGCAATGCCCTCAAAAGCCCTATTATTCACATCTTTCAAAGGTTTTTTATAAAACTCTAGGCTCTCACACTATTCCTAGGTATTGTCATCACAACTCCAAGTACGTGCACTGTTAATATCCCAAGGTATTCACACCATATGAAGGATATGCAAAGTTAGCATAGCAGTGCCAGGCTCACCTATTCCTTGTCAGCAAAATGGTGCAAGACTCCATGATGTCCAAGTAGCAAAGAAGTGCCAGGATCATTAAGCTCAGTTAGCATAGTTGTGCCGTATGTTATTACACCCAGTCAAAACATTAATAACACATTTGATTACACTTTGGCAAAGAATACGAGAGATCAGACTCATCCCAGTCAGTCTGTATGCACCCTCTTAAAATAAACCCTATTAACCTGGGACAACAACCAAATATTTCAACACCACCCGAATAATGATGGTGAACTCAAAGGTTCTCTTGCGTTAACCATTTCCTCTGCAAACCAACTCACGTCTTCCCCTCAACATTATACCCCACCGAGACAATCACATGACCGTAGGTTGCCTGCAAACATACTGCTCTAAAAGAGCAATGCAACTGCTTACTCCCATGGCCCCAGCATGCACGCCAATGCTAGCCACTCTTCGGGTCTTTGCAGCACTGACTTTAACTGGTCATCCAGGTTTCTCTGCTAGCGTTCCATGTCATTTCATTGCGGGATGTTTTTTTACTGCATATTTTTTTTACCAAAAAACCCATCAAATCTTTTTTAAATTATTTTTGGGGCGGGGTCTCCCCAAGTCCCCATCCCCTTTAATTTTTAATTTATTCCCAAACACCCACACCCCATATATATAATTTTCTAACCCCCCTAAAACTGTGATGGGTTTTTTCGTTAGAAAATCTGCAGTAAAAAGCCCTTCAAAAAAACATACCGCGATGAAAGGACGTTGTACCCTCTGCTAGTAGACACTTGGAATCATACTGATATTGAGGACTCAGGTACTTCCGCATTGCTTCAACAATGGCCTCACATTTGCAGCTGTCCTTCCCTCTATCCCACTAACTGCCCCTTCACCCGCCCTCTTTTCTGGCAGGGCTGCAAACAGAGAGGCAGCCAAAATGGCGGAGAGGTTGCATGGAAGATGATATTAAATTACATTATGCCTACTTAGCACAGTGAGGCCACAATGCATTATTCATTGCTATCACAGTATAGACAAATACCATCATGGTCGCCAGAAAGCACAATGGGCCCAGATCACATTAAGCCCAGGTAGCATTCAAGGCCCAATTCCATGGGTCAGTGTTTTTGTGGTTCCGGGGGTATGTATGTGTATGCACACAGTGCTGAGTGGCGTATTTGTTTGGTGTAGTGCTGAGGTTGCGTATGTGTCTGCACAGTTCTTGTGTGTGTCTATGGCGCTGGCAGTTTTGTGCGTATGTGTGCGCACGCTGTGTTGGGGCGTTGTGTGTATGTGTTTGTGCAGTGTTTGTATCTGTGTGGGTTCCACGTGTTAATATCCCTGCAACAATATTGCCATACAAATATATCGCCATATTTCTGCTGCGATATTAAGCCATGGAACCTACGGGGGTCACCCATGCAAACCCCATAATTTTTTTAATGGAGCGGGGCACACCGCAGCGATCCCCGGTCCCAGTAACCCCATAAATTATCCCCACGAATAAAATCGCCTATGGCTTTACTCCACGACCATATGTATGGTGATATTTTTGGTAGGGATAATATTACCTGATGCCTCTGTGTGTGGATGTGAGGTAGGTCAAGAAAGGATGGCATTTACATCAGAAGCCAGTCTTAGGGCAGCTGTAGGGGTAGCTGTAAGGGTCAATCAAGGGCTGAAGGTCACAGCTGACTTGGCAAAGGAGAGGTTGGGAGAGCGGGCTTCATGGGTGAGGAGGCATGGGCAAGCCCGGGAAAAGCAGACAGAGGACAGGAAAGCTGCTGAGACCACCTCTGTGTGAGCAGAAGCACATTGCACAGTGAGGAATAGTGGGAACAGCAGAGGCAAAGGGTGCACGTTCACGAAGCACATGTGAGGAAAGCCAGGAGAGCAGAAGGGGGGAAAGCATGAGGCAGAAGTGAAGGAGGCACAGGAGAGTTAGGCAAGACAGCAAGGAGATAAAGATTGAGAATCAGCCTCGGCAGAGATGAAGGCAGGCAACAGAAGAGGGCAGGCTCAGCCAGTAGGTTGTCGGTAGCGTGACTCACTTTCTGTGCTTTCTCCTGGATGCAGCTTCGGGAGGATGGCCAAAGCAGCGTTCCTTTCAGCTACTTTGGACCAGATTCTCCAAATATTTTCTAGCGCAAGTGATGAGATTCACTGGCCCTGATTATCTTGTGCCATAAAAAAAGGAGCAAACCAATCCACACTGGGCATCTAAATGTGCATTTCTTTTTGCTTGACCTTTTACAGTGACATGCCTTTTACGGCCTCTCATGGTGAAATGCGCACCCAGCACCCAGGTGAACATTCAAGCACATCGATTGTGCTACAGGTCAGACCCCTGGAAATGTGCCAGTCGCCTTTGAGAATAAGATGACCTGTGCATTTCCTAAAATGGGGCATGTAAAAACAGTACATCTTCTGCGCTATTTTTAGAAGCGCCATTTCTTGAGCATGGACCCTATGGACTGGCGATTGCTAATCTGCTCAGCCCTGTTCTGTGTTCTTAAAATAAGATTCATAGAGGATTACCTTGAATGAATTTGGATGAGATGGGATTGGGAGAGGGCCAGAGTGGATGTTAGCAATGGTATGACAGGTGTATTCAACCAATAACAGTTCGTATTTGCTGCCTTGTCACAATCAGGCAAAACCTGATTGGATGATTGGGTGGCTCTGTTGAGCATTCACCCTATCAGGATGTGTCTGATGGTGCCACGTCAGAATCACGAAAATATTTGATTGGATGAATGGTCAATAGAAGAAAGTCAGTCTAGTTTATATACTAACATGAATCTGAAAGCTTACACAAAATACATATTTTGGCCACAGGTGGCTTTGCAGCCTTTGCACCAAAACTAAAACTTTCCTTAACACATTCTCTCTGCTTACGTTCTGTTCTTGTGGTAGCAGCTAAAATATAAAACGACTGCCCTGTTGGCCATCTACATACCGTGTTATAAATAAATTATGTATTTTGCTTTTGTGGTGAATGTTTGCCACCCTTTTGGATGATATCACAGAATAACGAAGACCAGATCGACAAAGAATGTTTTTCACCTGTGCATGCTTACATGCTAAATTGAAATGCCAGTTAGCTAATCCACATAATGGAAACTCCTTACCCATATATGACTTTGCACAAGCTGTTTAGGCCCACCTGCAGAAACTGCATCTTGGGGGCATGGCTTGCGAGTGATAGGCGCTTCCTAGAGTGCACTCCTTGCTCTCAAAGGGATGAGCTCTATCATGCGTCTGTCACTGCAGCATTCCCCCCTGTACCTTGTCTCCCTTATCACATGAAGGCACAAGGGCAAGCACGATACGTCTGTACACACTCCTGTCAGCAAAGCTCTGCCCTTCATAGAAAAAATCCCGGCACTCAAGACATGAGCTTCTTGTACATGTCTACCCCTTAAACAGGGGTAGAAACGTGAAAAATTAACCGGAAGTGATCGCCACTTGAAGGCCTGTCACTGCCAATGTATAATCAGCACCCACACGAGTGGAGGAAAACATTGGTGCTACACCAATGTGCGTGTTGACATTAATGTTATGCGTGAAAGTTAGGAGTATGCCAGCCACTCACTTATTCATGCCTAGGCAGACCGGGAGTCCCTTGCACTCTCCCTACTTCTGCACCTATTTTCCCTCCAGAAATCAACGACTCAAGATGCAGTGTGTTAGAGGTGTTAGGGCACTGGCATATCCAGACTCTTTGGACTGGGTTGGCTCAAGTGGGCACTGACGTATGCAGAGGCGGTGAGAAGTACTAGTGCACACACATACATAATGATTATAGTTTAGGATCATGGGGTGGCACCTGGGGTGGCCAATCAGATTCTGGGGGTAGCACGCGCCCCGAAAGCCACACCCTGGACACTGCTTAGGGATTCCTTTGTCTCCAGCTTCCACAAAATTTCCAATGTTAACTTGAAATGCAAACTTTGCAATAAAGACTGTAGACGCACATTGTACATCAAATGTTGTAAAGCAATTTCTTAGCGGTGCCAAGTCCACTAATGGCCAAGCTATTTATGTTTTACAATGTACCGAGCTTGTGGAATCGTACAATATGGCGTCTTGCTATTTCAGCATTTCACCAACTGTATTTAAATAGTATATTTATGGGGATGATTCAAAGGAACATTGGGCTTCAAAGCACTCAAGGATGAAAGCAAAGGCCAATCATAATGTCCCCTTCTTCTTGCAATGTGTGTTCCTGTGTTTATCCCTAGGAACGACCTGTCCACCAAGAATCACGCTCACTCGGACCAGAAGGCATTGCCGCCTGCCCGGTGGTTGTGGTAGCCTGTCATTCCATGGAGGGACATTCAGAGCGCTGGAACTCTGATTAATTAAGCTCATCCCTGCAATGCCTTTGTGCTGTGTTTAGAAGATTCAGACCTAAATTATTAATTCTAATTATCTTCTGCGGTCACTGCCAGAAGCGGTCCGCCGGCTGGAGAGTGGTGCACTGAAAAAGGATGCAGCATGGGTTTAAGCTGCAACCAGTGCCATTTCTGAAGCAGAGGCTCCATGCGATTGAAATATGTCTTAGACACCTACATCTATGCCCAGGGGTGTTGCTAGGTCTGGAAAAGATCTGGGGCTATGCTAATTTTGGGACTGTTGGGACTGGGGGCTAGCTAGCCTTTTTGGTTGTAACCCCTGAGCTTCTATCCGGGGCTACAACAAAAGACTGGGGGCTGTAGCCCCCTCAGCCCCCCCCCAGCAACGCCTCTGTCTATGCCACTGGTATTCAACCTTTGGCTCTCCAGATGTTTTTGGACTACAACTGTCATCAGACTTAGCTACCATGGTCAATGGTGAGGGATCATTGATCTTGTAGTCCAAAGCATCTGCAGAGCTGCACGTCATGGAACTCTGATCTAAGCCACCTTAATGATATTGTCTGATTACAACCATCAAACGCACCAAGAAGGCATTTTGTTAAATATTGTTTCAGCATTTATCCAGTTTCATTCCAATTTCTGTCCACTACACATCCAACCCACCTACCCTTCCTCATGGACACCGTTTCGTCCTAAACAATTAATTTCACCACCCATCCGCTCATGATATATCTGACCTAAAAACGTGGCCCCTGTTAATCTGCGGATCTGGCCCAACTGTGATGCTGTGGTCTCTCGCCGCGTTAAAAGGCATGAACTAAATGACAGACTTTATATGTCTAGCCAGGGGGTGTTGCTAGGTCTGGAAAAGATCTGGGGCTATGCTAATGTCGGGACTGTTGGGACACGGGGCTATCTAGCCTATTGGTTGTAGCCCCTGAGCTTCTATCCGGAGCTAAAACCAAAAGACCCGGGCTATAGTCCCCCGCACCCCCAGCAACGCCTCTGTTTCTAGCCATTCCCCTTTTCCATTACGTTTCCCCCTGCATGCTGATATATTTGGGATTTGGGAAGCGATATACAATGTAATAATGAACTGCATGCTGTGTATGTATCATTCATGAGCAGCATGTCATGGTATCCCACTATTTCCCCGCATCAATTTCGCTGCATTCTACCATAGGACATTTCACTGTTGGTAAAAGCGGTAAAGGGCTCTAGGTAGAGGGTCGAAGAGGGGAGTAGTTGTGGGCCAACGGGTGGGAAATATTGGAGGCTGCCCCCATATAAAAGACATTAATGGAGTAATGTAGTAAAGCAGCTGAGTGGATTGATCTGCCATAGATCTGCATAGCATATACAATCATGTAGCATTTTGTATTGCATTTTAGAGGAGATATAAAATACATGTATTAATCTACTTTTGAATTGACATAGGATAATATTGAAGCCCTGCCCACTCCCTCGCTCTCGTGGTTAAGGCAGGCCTCTTTCTATATTGAAGAGACAACTGGGACAACTGCAGACATTACATAAAAGTAATTTATCTTTTCTTTTTTAATTTTGAACTCCATATCTGTTATGGATAGAATCAGTTTATCTGCTGGCCATTTCAAAATTTGCCATTTCTAAATTTGCCAGAAAAAGGCTGTCTTTAATGTGTGCAAAGATTCACCAGTTCATTCGCTAGATATCAAAATAGATTTCCACTTTCTTTAGTAGTAATTCTGGTACACATCGCTGTGGTTAGTTTAGCCGGGAAGGTAGCTCAAGAGGGGTGTGCTCGCCTTAGAAGCAGGTCAATGCTGTGCATCATGGGTTCAATGCCTCAGTCAGGCTGACTCAGACCTTAATTTACTCCCAACCGGGAGTTTATCAATTGATGACCACAGTGTGCTAGATAACAGTAGTTTCTATGCATTCTGAAAATGGGTTCCTGCTGAAAGTGGTGCAGGTGGGTTTTATTTTCTCACACTTGTACGAGCTACTTCAATTGCTTAATGGTGTTTTTCTTATGCAAATAAAATGAAATCATTTTTCCTCGAGTCTAGTAATTATTAGGATGATACTGTAAAATAGCCATTCTTTTGGTCTTGGCTTTTGAGTTGGTATTTTTGTTACACATACTCACATCTTACAGAGGGTGTTCTATCAGCTTAAAGATGTTTCAAAAAAGCTATACATGGGGACATGAAGACTTCTTTTTTTAAACAATATGCCTGCATCTCTGGTTTGCATTTTCTTTGGTTTCTCATAGTGCCTGTGAGCAGATGCTTATAGCAAGGTGCTGAAAACAGACACTCCCACATTACTGTAGTAGCAGAACCTCTGTGGGGCACAAGGTCAAAAATAAAAGTGCAGCATTCCTAGGAGGCGTGGAGTAGCACCAGTGCTGTCCTTCTGGAGTCTGGATATCCCAAAAGGAAATGTACCACACAAGATGAAGGGCACACTCCAGTTTTCAGTATACCTGGCAACTCCTGTGGTTTTCTCAGTTAAGCACTTTCGAGGCTTGTGCTCTGTTTTCATACATGCATACAGTGAAACTCTGAATACACCACTGAACTGCAGCTACATCTTGGATTCAGCGCATGCAGAGTTACAGTGGCTGCATTTAGGCCCTGGTTAAGAATTTGGTTATAACAGTAAATCCAGGGATTAATAATCCACCCAATTCCGAGTTCTGTAAATGTAATACCACCAGCAATATTTCAGGCAGACTGTCAGCAGAAAGTCTGCCTTGCTTTACCTCCAACTCAAAGGTGGAAGTAAATATTACAGTTTGCCCAGTGTTTTTTTTACTGTACAGAAGGGAAGGGAAGTGCAGGCACTTCCCTTCAATACAGTAAAACACCATTGAGAATGGACCACAGTAAGGGGGTGAACATGTGGGCAAACCTAACGCCTCTCTCGCACCACCTTTCCCATGTAATGCATACAAGTGTCAGTAATGTACATGATCAATTTCCACTTTTACATTGCTTGTGGAAAAGGTCAACAGAACTATTTTTTAAAACAAATTTGTTATGGTTTTCACTGGCACAGGTGTTATTTCTGGAATGCTTCCAGATGTATTCTAGAAATACTACTTGCAGCCATGGTAAAGTCGTAATTGGGTGGGTTTCTCCAGTGGTATTTCATGAAAGAAATCTGCCTAACTCATAAATCAGGCCCTTAATGCATGACTTGCCTAAGTTCCTGATTTAAGTCTGCCGGGTATTCTCTTTTCTCTTTGGTTCTTCCTCCTCTCATCTCTCTCTTGTCATCCCTCTTCTTTGCTCCTTCACAGGCTCCCTGCTCACTTCAGGCTCCTCAAGTGCTGAATAATTCTGTACACGTTGTTTTGCCATGGCACATGCATGCCATCTCTAGGCCAGTCCACATTCTTTTGCTCGAACTGGCTTCTGTCCCCCACCTCTTTCACCACACTCATTTTCCTCTTTTCTTTCAGTCAAATCTAGTGTGCAAGACCTTTGTCTTCAACTTCATTTTGTGATCATGCTATTTTATTGGCAGTATCGTTTCTGCTGTTAAGGATTTCAATCAGACGATACACTCTTCTCCCGGCCTAGTGTACAGCGCAATGGAAAAACTTATTTGATATATAGATTCAATTATTTGAAAGATGTACCACGTATTTGAAAGATGTATCACACCCCTTATTTAAGAATACCCCGGGTCACGTTGGACCAGAATCAGGCTGGTTTGTGAAAGGTATTATTTATTTACTTAGTTAAGATCAAAAACACAATATATATATTAATAGGTAAACGGGAGAACCACACTGTTTTGCTCTATGGATAGATATGGATGTTAGCTACCAGTAGGAGTTGAAATTTCGTTTCTATCACAAAAACGGAGGGAGTTACAGCAATTTTAGTAAAGGCTGTTTTTGCGAGATAGGCGCGAGAATGGAAAGAGGCTTTAATTTTAAAATCAGAAAATATTCGCTATGGACTAGAGCATCCAAGCTAAGCCATCAGGACGGCACAGGTAAGAGTCAGGAATGATTTGTGACTTAGTCCTGGTTTCTCGCTGTCCACCTTGGAGCACTAGGCTGGTCACTCAAATGAAATCAATAGATCAAGTTGACAAATGACTAGGAAAAAGATGCTTTTACAGATAGACAGAATATGATTTCACTACAGATTTTAACAATATTACTGATTATGGAAGTAAGGATAGTTCAGAGGTTAGGAGGGGACAAGATAATGCACGGGAATCAACAATTTCTAGCTTTCTGTTAATACTCACAACACAAACCAAAATGGGTTTAAGATTTTGGACCATCAGGATTCTGGACCTTCAGGATTCTAGACCCCTCAGGGACTGACAGCTGGGCACTTCGGACTGGACAGGGTCTGCAAGGCGCTCTGGTCACAGCACGGCACAGGACTGGAAGGGATATGCCCTTTTTGGTTCTGAGCATATTTCAATTCCACAGGCAAGCAGTAACAGCACAGCCTGGCTGTATTATGATGCTTCCCCTAAGCTTTTGGGGTTCTGCTCTAGAATTTGAGGCCTAGCGGAGGATGGTTCAGCTATGCAATAGGCCTTTGTTTTGCCAAGTTTATGGAGTCTGGAGCAAGGAAGATGTAGATTTGAGCAGCAGGGTGCTCCGCCAGCATCAGTACCATGAGTGGATCTGTCTGTCCCTATGTGTCGTGAGCTGTCTCTATTTATGCTATGAAATGACATCATGAAGGGGGTGTGTGGGCCGGTTTAGCTAAGCTTGCCCCTTTGAACTGGGATAGGGTCAATACTTCATCTCCACCTTGCAATGTGAGTGATTGGCTCAAGGCTGGGTGATGTCAGGTTTTATGATTTGCTTTACAATCCTCAGAGACCTCCCTTCAGCCATTGGTCTCCAAGTCGGATTTCATATGAAATGTACATTTCTACATTGGTCACCTTTATACAAATCACACATAAAGATGCCATATTTTACATAACAGCTATTCCTCAAAACCCTGCAGTGGTGGGATCTTGTCTCCCCTTTCTACAGAATTTTGCCCTTTTCGCTATGAACACACTTTCCGTTTTTTCTGCAAATTTTCACAAATATGCGTGTTTAAAATGGGGACACGCGTGTACATTTTCGCAATTCTAACCGTCATACATTTTGTGTAAAATCACATATCTTGCCATTCCTGTCCAGAACATGTCACAAAGGTCTGCCGCCTCTTCACATGTGCAGTCGGAAATTAAATTAACAGCTCTGTCATTTTCATATTTTTCACCATTTTGAATAGCAAGTTATATGTTTTTTTAAAATGTGTTCTTTGCTCAGGTTCTGCAGCAGATGGCCACTTGGCTCCACCCCTTGGTCTCTCCCTGGAGTCCTGAAGGGAAATGAAGGGTCCCTTCGATACAGTCAAACATGTTTTACCTGGAGAATAGGAAGGATTGAAAAGTGGGCATCTCTGATGCCCCTTCTCACCATCATACCAATGAAATACATAAAATATACAGTAGTAGTATACACCTTGACTGGAAATTATCCAGTTCCACCCTAAAATTGTAGTTAGGGCTGTGTGGAATGCTTTTTTCTAAATGAACGTTAAGGCTATACTATTGGCAGAGGTGGTATTTCTGGAATACTGTCAGCGGTATTCCGGAAATACCACTCCTGCCATGGTACACTCTAAATAGGTTGGACTTTGAGATATAAGACTAGAATAGATGGTCTTTAACACTGGCAAAGGTTCTGATAAAAAAAATGCCTTACTCTGTGTGATGAATCCAATGGAGCCATCACAGTTTCCCCATCAGTAACGTCCCATGTGGCCAGGGTACGGCAGCCACATCCTGATCCTGAACCGGCCGGCGGTTACATGAGGTAGTGTCACATGGGAGGAGACAACTACTGGGGAGATGTCATGATTTCATTGCAGGAGTCACAATGTTCCCACTTCCCCATGAGGAAGACTCTCTGATATCCGAGTTCTTAATAGCCTATTGTCTTTCTTCTTAGGCCCCTACCTTTCACCCAAACATCCACAACTCACACATAACACCCTTTGTTTCTGATGTGCCCTTGTGTGAAATCTGTGAGGAAAACCTTCCAGGAGTTAAAAGTTCAAAGAAAGGCATGTCCTTCAACTCCCATAATCACTCAGGTACTGAGACGAGGAAGAGAACAAGGGAGTTTTTGTAGCAAAGTGACAGGAACTCAAAGAATAACATGCAGACTAGATGTTTTTCCCACACTTCAAAAAGGGGGACATTTAAAGATGGCAACCACTCTTTGGAGATGAGCAACGCAGGAGGAGACTTTGCCATTCACTCTAAGGATCCTGAACGCGAGGCACACCGACAGAGCTGGCAATGCAGAAAAGGCCGTCGGGACAGAGAGGGAGACGCTGCATGCAAGCAAGGCCATGGAGATAGCGGAAGCAGTGCAAGAACCCCTGGAGGTCGGCCACTCGATGAGACAGCAGTCTTCACCCCTGGCCGCGAAGGAAAGCTGGCGTGTGACCGCACAGCCGTGATGGAGCATCCACACACTCCAAACTGGAAAGTGGGTGAAGAAGCCATACCACAGAAGTGCAAGCAGCGTTGGAGATGCTGGAAAAAATCAGTGAGTCTGCCGAACGCACCTGAGGACCCTGGGGCATTCAGACAACTGTGCCAATAAGAGAATGAATGGTACAAGATTGCTAATGCAGAAAATATACAAAGCTAAGTTTTTTTTTAATGGAGTCAAGGCAAAGTACAAATTCAACACCCAATAAGAAGAATGCTTGAATGCAGACAATGCAAATTACAAAGGCAAAATTCAATAAGAAGAATGTTAGAATGCAGAAAAGGCAAAGTATAAAGGCAACCCCCAATCAAGTACAGATCCATGATATGCCAATGTGGAGAAGAAGTTTGAGCAAATATGTTTGAGCAAATATTACCAAAGATAGATATACCCAGCACCACATGGTATATGCTATCGTGGTATATCAAAAAACTGTGAATCGCACAAGAGTCCTGGCGGGTGAATACCTGAGGCAGTTGAAGTTGTATCAAGGAACTGTGAAACACATAAGGAGTTCCTGCCAGACAGTATACCAGGCAGTTGAAATTGTACAATGATTCCTAGCAAGAGAATACAGCAGGTGATCTGAAAACCCTAAAGAGAAATCCTGACTGGCGAGCACACCAGGCAGTTGAAAATTGTTTAAAGATTCCTAGCAAGGGAGTATACCAGGTAATCTGCAAAGTTTCAAGAACTTCTACAGAAAGGCAGTTAGAGAACATTTTACTTGAACTAGAACTTTATGAGTCCAGTGAAGACACAAAGAGACATTTTTGCCATCCTGTTTAAGAATCCAGTGCAAGGGGACCACCTTCTGGATCCAAGGGTCTTTAACTTGGAGAACATTTTCTCTGGAGTCATTCTGATACTTTTGGCTTTGAACACTTTTCTAACATCAAGTTAAAGACATTTCCTTGCACCTTGAGTTGTTTGTTTATAAGCGTGAGTGTCAGGATAGGTTGTTTTGGACACAAGGATGGGTTTTCAGTTACTGACATCCTGACACAGACAGCTCCTCAGTTTTAGTTTGTAGGTCGGGCGGTTCCTATTTAGAATAGGGCTAGAGAGGCATTTTCCCAAACCATTTTTACTTAACAAAAATGTCTTTAAATGAGAATACAACAACCTTGTGTCCATCTCTCATTTCTGACCCCTCACATCTGTCATTCCACATCCATCTTTCCCTTCTTCTCCGAATCAGTAAGGTTACACCAATATTTAATTTAGCGCACTTTGTACCATGTATGTGAGACCAGATGTTTTTAAATACAGACATTCCATCTCTAGATTGCCATGGTTCCTAGGCTTCCTCTCATCCCTGATCACTGAATATTTGGAGGAGGAAGATTGTATTTGTAGAGAAATTGCGTCTCTCATTTGTTCTCTTAAGAATGGTTCTCTTTAAAGTATATGTGGTGGAACATTCAATCCCTGCCCAATCTGCCAGTTTAATTACGTACTGTTTAAGCCCACAGGAGTGGTTTGTCAAGCGCTTGTGGCATTCCACCTGCACAGGGCTGACGCCAGTCCCCTTCTCTCCCCCTACGTCTAGTATAATGCTCTGCGGTGCTGTGAAGGTGGCATCTGTGTTGGTTCAATTATTGCTCCCATCCGTGTTCTATTCTCTCAGTTAATTTTGTGAAGTCACACTTCAGGGATGTTTACCAGTGATCATCTCATTTTCTGAAGCTCCCATAGTAAGTCTGATTTTCTTTTGCTTCTCTATTTTCTTTACTTTTATATCTCTCTCTTAAAACTTTGTTTTGGCTGCTGCCATGAAAGTTTACAATATACACAAAAAAAGCAGTATATGCTCATTTAAAAAGTGAATTACAAAGTATGACCATAGCAGCAATTATTTCTCCACTATACAAAAAAGGTTATATAAATTTGGTAGCGACATATACTCAAGTAAAGTAAAGATACAAAATATAACAATAGCAGCCGTTCTAACAATAAGCTATAGATTCAGAGCAAATCCTAAAATATAATCAATTTAAAAGAAGGTTGAAAACCTTGGCTTGGTAACAATTCTAAAATACTGCTTTTAGGCGTGTAATATGACTGAAATCAATTTAATATGCAAACACGTAAGAATATAACACTCATATAACATAATACACCATTTTCAAAATGTGTTTTACAAATAGTAAAAAAAAATGGAATTAAATTACTAATTCAGTTATGCAATCAATTCAAAGTAAGCCGCTGATTGCCTTTTTCCTACTAAACATAGCATTCCTTAAAACACTTAAAAGAACCCAGGCACCATACGGGTACTCGACTAATAGAAGACAAAATAGAGCTGGCCAGCATTGATTAAAGTTAAGTTGCCTGAGGACAGGAAGGGTGATGTCTTGTCTAGCCAGATGAAATGCAGGGCAAAATAACACCAGATGTAGAGTGTCCTCTACCTGATCCACACAAAGGGGACATCTGGAATATCCAGTTGTGCATGCCAACTCGCCCAATCTGTATTCAGTGATCAACCTCCTATCCGATTTTTTGTGCTTCCAGACCAAATAGCGATGTAATAAATCATGTTGATTAATAGCTGCAAGAGATCTTTTGGCTATTTCCTTCACTTTCCTTCACTTTAATATACATATTGACGTTTGCCATGTGTTGTTCACCTTTACTGCACTCTCTTTGTCCTATTTTAACTTCTCTATTCTGCCAGCAAATTCTAATTTCAGCTTTAAGGGAATGTATAATTTTGTATTCTCTTGTGGATTCTTCTGCTTTCTATTCCCTAAACCATGGGTGCACAACTTACGGACAAAACATTCGCCCTCATTTTGCTTCGGGCACACGCACCACGTAGCTCCTACGAGCCACGTAGTGCGTGTCTGCTGCACCAATGGAGTGCCAGCACTACGGCTTGCATGGTCAAAAGGCTTGATGCCGGAAGGCATTTCAGCCTTGCCACAACAGCCGTAGTACCAGACCTCGCCAGCGTTCCATCTAGCCTGCCTTCCAGCACGTCCGGTAAGTACAGATTTTTTCGGTGGGGGATGTTTGTGTGTTTGTGTCGGGTCTTTGACCTGCTTGGATGTTGAGATGCGGGTGTGGGGTGTGTGTCGGGTCTTCCTGAATGTGTTTGTGTGCAAGTGCAGTGTATGTTAAGATGCGGAGGGGTGTGTGTGTCGGGTCTGCCTGAATGTGTTTGTATGCAAGTGCATTGTATGGTGAGATGCTAGGGGGAGGGGGTGTTGGGTCTGCCTGAATGTTTGCTGTTGTGTGCACGTTTAGTGTATGTTGAG
Organism: Ambystoma mexicanum; assembly: GCF_040938575.1. Taxonomy (NCBI): domain Eukaryota; kingdom Metazoa; phylum Chordata; class Amphibia; order Caudata; family Ambystomatidae; genus Ambystoma; species Ambystoma mexicanum. The sequence goes on from NC_090928.1 coordinate 286,821,431, forward strand.
ATGCGGGTGTGGGGTGTGTGTCGGGTCTGCCTGAATGTTTGTTTTTGTGTGCAAGTTCAGTGTATGTTGAGATGTGGGGGTGGGGTGAGTGTCGGGTCTGCCTGAATGTTTGTTGTGTGCACGTTCAGTGTATGTTGAGATGCGGGGGTGGGGTGTGTGTCGGGTCTGCCTGAATTTGTTTGTGTGCAAGTGCAGTGAATGTTAAGATGCATAGGGGGGATGTCGGGTCTGCTTGAATGTGTTTGTGTGCAAGTTCAGTGTATGTTGAGATGCGGGGGTGTGGTGTGTGTCGGGTCTGCCTGAATGTGTTTGTGTGCAAGTGCAGTGAATGTTAAGATGCATAGGGGGGGATGTCGGGTCTGCTTGAATGTGTTTGTGTGTAAGTTCAGTGTATGTTGAGATGCGGGGGTGTGGTGTGTGTCGGGTCTGCCTGAATGTGTTTGTGTGCAAGTGCAGTGCATGTTAAGATGCGGAGGGGGTGTGTGTGTCGGGTCTGCCTGAATGTGTTTGTGTGCAAGTGCAGTGTATATTGAGATGCTGGGTGGGAGGGGGGTGTCGGGTCTGCCTGAACATTTGTTGTTGTGTGTACATTCAGTGCATGTTGAGATGCGGGAGTGGGGGGTCTGGGTCTGTATAGGTGCATACTTGTGAGTTTGTTTGATGATTTGGGGGTGGGGGTTTGAGTCTGTATGGGTGCATGTTATATGCTTGTGAGTTTGTATGGTGAGTTGGGGTGGGGGTCTGTATGGGTACATGGTGTATGCTTGTCAGTTTGTGTGCTGAGTTGAGGGTTGGGGGATTCGGGTCTGTATGGGTGCATAGTGTATTGGTGTATGCTTGTGAGTTTGTGTGCTGAATTGGGGTGGGTTTCAGGTCTGGATGGGTGCATGGTGCATGCTTGTGAGTTTGTGTACTGAGTTGGGGGGTGAGGGGTTCGGGTCTGGGTGGATGCATAGTATATTGGTGTATGCTTGTGAGTTTGTGTGCTGAGTTGGGGGGTGGGGGGTTTGAGTCCGTATGGGTGCATGTTGTCTGCTTGTGAGTTTGTATGGTGAGTTGGGGGTGGGGGTGTGGATGGGTGTATGGTGTATGCTTGTGAGTTTGTGTGCTGAGTTGGGGGGTGGGGGGTTTGGGTCTGTATGGGTGCATGGTGTATGCTTGTGAGTTTGTATGGTGAGTTGGGGGGTGGGGGTATGTATGGGTGCATGGTGTATGCATGTCAGTTGGCGTGCTGAGTCGGGGGTGTGGGGTTCGGGTCTGTATGGGTGCATAGTGTATTGGTGTATGCTTGTGAGTTTGTGTGCTGAGTTGGGGTGGTGGGTTTGGGTCTGTATGGGTGGATGGTGTATGCTTGTGAGTTTGTGTGCTGAGTTGGGGGGTGGGGGTTCGGGACTATATGGGTGCATGGTGTATTGGTGTATGCTTGTAAGTTTGTGTGCTGAGTTGGGGGTGGGGGGGGTCGGGTCTGTATGGGTGCATGTTGTATGCTTGTGAGTTTGTATGGTGAGTTGGGGGTGGGGGTCTGTATGGGTGCGTGGTGTATGCTTGTCAGTTTGTGTGCTGAGTTGAGGGGTGGGGGGGTTCGGGTCTGTATGGGTGCATAGTGTATTGTTGTATGCTTGTGAGTTTGTGTGCTGAGTTGGGGTGGGGGTTAGTGTCTGTATGGGTGCATGGTGTATGCTTGTGAGTTTGTGTGCTGAGTTGGGGTTGGGGGTTTGGGTCTGTATGGGTGCATAGTGTATTGGTGTATTCTTGTGAGTTTGTGTGCTGAGTTGGGAGTGGGGGGTTCGGGTCTGTATGGGTGCATAGTGTATTGGTGTATGATTGTGAGTTTGTGTGCTGAATTGGGGTGGGTTTCGGGTCTGGATGGGTGCATGGTGTATGCTTGTGAGTTTGTGTACTGAGTTGGGGGGTGAGGGGTTCGGGTCTGTGTGGGTGCATAGTATATTGGTGTATGCTTGTGAGTTTGTGTGCTGAGTTGGGGGTGGGGGGTTCGAGTCTGTATGGGTGCATGTTGTATGCTTGTGAGTTTGTATGGTGAGTTGGGGGTGGGGGTGTGGATGGGTGTATGGTGTATGCTTGTGAGTTTGTGTGCTGAGTTGGGGGGTGGGGGGTTTGGGTCTGTATGGGTGCATGGTGTACGCTTGTGAGTTTGTATGGTGAGTTGGGGGGTGGGGGTCTGTATGGGTGCATGGTGTATGCATGTCAGTTGGCGTGCTGAGTCGGGGGGGTGGGGTTCGGGTCGGTATGGGTGCATAGTGTATTGGTGTATGCTTGTGAGTTTGTGTGCTGAGTTGGGGTGGTGGGTTTGGGTCTGTATGGGTGGATGGTGTATGCTTGTGAGTTTGTGTGCTGAGTTGGGGGGTGGGGGTTCGGGACTATATGGGTGCATGGTGTATTGGTGTATGCTTGTAAGTTTGTGTGCTGAGTTGGGGGTGGGGGGGTCGGGTCTGTATGGGTGCATGTTGTATGCTTGTGAGTTTGTATGGTGAGTTGGGGGTGGGGGTCTGTATGGGTGCCTGGTGTATGCTTGTCAGTTTGTGTGCTGAGTTGAGGGGTGGGGGGGTTCGGGTCTGTATGGGTGCATAGTGTATTGTTGTATGCTTGTGAGTTTGTGTGCTGAGTTGGGGTGGGGGTTCGTGTCTGTATGGGTGCATGGTGCATGCTTGTGGGTTTGTGTGCTGAGTTGGGGTTGGGGGGTTTGGGTCTGTATGGGTGCATAGTGTATTGGTGTATGCTTGTGAGTTTGTGTGCTGAGTTGGGGGTTGGGGGTTTGGGTCTGTATGGGTGCATAGTATATTGGTGTATGATTGTGAGTTTGTGTGCTGAGTTGGGGGTGGGGGGTGGTGTCTGTATGGGTACATGGTGTATGCAGGGGTGGGGGTTGGGGGGGCTGGGGTCTGTATGAGTATGTATGCATGGTGCATGCTTGGTGGCATGGGGCATAGTGTTTGGTTGGGGGGTTGGTGTCATGGGGCATAGTGTTTGCTTGAGGGGTGGGAGCCATGGGGCATAGTGTTTGCTTGGGGGGTGGGTGTCATCGAGCATCGTGTTTGGTTGAGGGGTGGGTGTCATGGGCATAGTGTTTGGTTGAGGGGGGGTGCCATGGGGCATAGTGTTTGTTTGGTTGGGGTGGGGGCATGGGGCATAGTGTTTGGGTGGGGGTGGGTGTCATGGGGCATAGTGTTTGGTTGGGGGTGGGTGTCATGGGGCATAGTGTTTGGTTGAGGGGTATGGTTGGGGTGGGGGCCATGGGACATAGTGTTTGATTGGGGGGAAGGGGCCATGGGACAAAGTGTTTGCTTGAGGGGTGGGAGCCACGGGGCATAGTGTTTAGTTGGGGGAGAGTGCTTGGTTGGGGGTGGGTGTCATGGGGCATAGTGTGTGGTTGGGGGGTGGGGGCCATGGGGTATAGTGTTTGGTTGGGGGTGGGTGTCATGGGGCATAGTGCTTGGTTGGGGGGTGGGTGTCATGGGGCATAGTGTTTGGTTGAGGGGTTTGGTTAGGGTGGGGGCTATGAGGCATAGTGTTTGGTTGGGGGGTGGGGGCCATGGGGCAACGTGTATGATTGGGGTGGGGGCCATGGGGTATAGTGCTTGGTTGGGGAGTGGGGCCAATGGGGCATAGTGTTTGGTTGGGGGTGGGTGTCATAGGGCATAGTGGTTGGTTGGGGGGTGGGGTGTCATGGGGCATAGTGTTTGGTTTGGGGGTGGGTGTCATGGGGCATAATGTTTAGTTGAGGGGTTTGGTTAGGGTGGGGGCCATGGGACATAGTGTTTGGTTGGGGCGTGGGGGCCGTGGGACATAGTGTTTGGTTGAGGGTGGGGGCCATGGGGCATAGTGATTGGTTGAGAGGTGGGTGTCATGGGGCATAGTGTTTGGTTGAGGGGTGGGAGCCATGGGGCATAGTGTTTGCTTGAGGGGTGGGATCCATGGTGCATAGTGTTTGCTTGAGGGGTGGATGTCATGCGGCATAGTGTTTGGTTGGGGGGTGGGGGCCATGGGCATAGTGTTTGGTTGGGGAGTGTGGGCCATGTGGCATAGTGTTTGGTTGAGGGGTGGGAGCCATGGGTCATAGTGTTTGGTTGAGGGGTGGGAGCCATGGGGCATAGTGTTTGCTTGAGGGGTGGGTGTCATGGGGTACAGTGTTTGGTTGAGGGGTGGGTGCCATGAGGCATAGTGTTTGGTTGGGGTGGGGGTCATGGGGCATAAGGTTTGGTTGGAGGGTGAGTGTCAAGGGGCATAGTGTTTGGTTGGGGGTGGGGCGAATGGGAATAGTGTTTGCTTGAGGGGTGGAAGCCATGGGGCATAGTGTTTGCTTGAGGGGTGGGGGCCATGGGGCATAGTGTTTGGTTGGGGATGGGGGGTCATGGGCATAGTGTTTGGTTGAGGGGTAGGGGCCATGGAGCATAGGGTTTGGTTGAGGGGTGGGAGCCATGGGGCATAGGGTATGGTTGAGGGGTGGGAGCTATGGGGCATAGTGTCTGGTTGAGGGGTGGGGGTCATGGGGCATAGTGGTTGGTTGGGGACTGGGGGCATGGGGCGTGGGGTTTGGTTGAGGGGTGGAAGCCATGGGTCATAGTGTTTGGTTGAGGGATGGGGGTCATGGGGCAGAGTGTTTGGTTGGGGGTGGGGGCCATGGGGCATAGTGTCGCACTCCAAGAGTGAACCCAATAATACATCTAAAACAGGCACAGTTAGGAGATGTACATCCTTTGCTTTTTGTGGAAACCTGACTCAGCAAAGGCCATACTCCTCTTGGGCAACCCAAACAGCAAAGTATAGCAGTCCAAAATAACGGAATGTCCAATCAAGGGTCAATAAAATATATATAATTTAATTAAACAGACAATATGTAATAACTAAATAGAAATAAATGATAACAATGGAAAATATGTAGTGCAAAATGTAAGTTTGAAATACAAATAAAAATCATTACACCTCAAAAACGTATTCTTTTTCTATGTGTTTAATAAAAATTGAGTAAGTTAAGAAAGAAACCCAGAAAAAAGGCAGCGCCAAATATGGGTTGCAAAGTTAACAATGTTTTTATTATTATAACAAAAATTGCCCTCCTTGATGACACGTGTTTCGGCTATTCTTAAAGCCTTTTTGAAATCAGGGCCTCTTAACTGATTATTCAATGCAATCTTAAAGTCTTGTATGCCCCTATATCTTATCTCGAGGAATGGAAGTGCGCAATTGAACGCGGAACGACCTTGATGACAGGGAATGAACCCAGACACTGCTGAATGGAAACTTACTGTTCCAAGCTTCAGGGTTGGTTGCCGTCCTTTCCCAGAATCCCACGCACCCGATATGTTGAATTTCCTCCATTCTAACCAACTACTGACAGGGACTTGGTGCAATTCATGCTCTGCCATTCTTTATTTGTCTGCATATCTCCTGCAGGATCCTCGCTCCTAGACCTGTAATAGCATACCTGCCGGTCTAATTTTGTGCAGGTCCTCGGGAAAGGAATTCTCTCAACAAGTCACGGAAGACAAGGAGGACGGCTTCTGGACATGGCTCTTCCTACAATGCGGTTACAAAGCAGGTTGCTCCCAACACGATTCTTCCTAACATATTATTGGCCACAAAGATCAATAATTGACTGCGGACATATTTATCAATTATTTTGGCGGGTAAGAAAATAGTTGCAATTGAGCAGACGTTTTTAAAATCTATTGGCATTTTTCATTTTTCATGCCTTTAGTTTAAGCCACACTGTGCCCCTTCTGTGTTCTCACTCACCGTTTAATTTGCTTGACACATTTTTGGTCCGTTATATAATTCCTCTGCAAGAACACGTAATGCAATATAGGTTATGGAAATAAGTCACCCAATAGTTCAGCTCACATCCATGCTTTCTGCATCTGTTTCTTCTCTTAACCTGCATTTGGTATTACAATACTGATAAACCCTACAATTGGGGGTGACAGGGCTGGTAACAGCCCGCCAGCCCAAGCCAGGCAGTCTGAAAAAGAAATGGCAGACAATCGCCGGAAGGTGATTGCGTGGCAGAAAGGTCAGGGTTGGTTAGTGTGCTTAAAATTATTCCTCACTCACGGCATCATCACTCACTGCAGAATATATTTTCCACCAGTTATCACTTCTTACGCCACAAATCTCACATATTTAACAAAACCTATTTTATTTCAGCTATGAAAAAGTGAGGGGTCACGCCGGGGTACAACTTCTTATGCCTGCGACCTAATATTGTTTCCGTAGGGACGTGTTGCGTTGTTGTGGGAAATTATGGAGGGCCCAACACCCCTGCCTCCGTGGTTACATTGCAAGTAGAGCTGCTTCCCCACAAAGTAACTGCGCCACACTGTTAGATCTTTTTTCAAAGAATCTGTATTGAGTTGATTTCTAAAGAAAACAATGTTGTGGTGCCCTGCAGTTTACACGTGTTTCGGCTTCACTTGAGCCTTTCTCAAAACACAATTTGCCATAATTCCAATTGTGGTAACTAAATTCCTTGTGGAGAAATAGTTTTCCCATTGTGTTGATGAAAAAGTCACGGGTTAAATCCCACCTGACAAGAGCTGCATTCGGATCTCTGCGCATTGGCTATGAAATTACGGACAAATGTAAAAATAAATAAATACACTTAAAGTGAATTAGGCGCAACATAGCCCTCTATATGATATTCTCTTTTTTATCAGGCCTAAGTCTGTGCACGTTTCACTTGTTATAACTACTTCTAAATGCTATCCTCATCACCCACTTAATGCTTGATTATTGACCTAGACCCCCGTTGTCTGTTTTCCACACTTCCTGCGTAGCAAAATATGATAAAATACGGGCATTCCAAAAACCAATAGAGGTCCTGTCACAGCGGTGCATCCTATGGAGAATGTCTCCCAATGCAAAGCTCCAACAGGTATTCTTTCATTCACTGCAGGTATTAGTGGGCACGGTGTGCTTGGTTTACAAACGGTTAGCATATACTTGAAAAATCAATAGCACTATCTTCTCTCCTTCCCAGCATCCTTCCACATACCATGCTCCCACCCACCAGACCCACCTCTCCCAGTGACACAGAGGCCCCACCCAGGCAGCCATATGGACTCCACTCAATATCCCGATGGCAGATCACAAAACCATAGGCCAGTGGTGTTTCCACACCTCCATTACCACTCGGTTAGACACGTCAACATCTACATTTTTTTGATTCCTTTTTTCTGTTTGTTTTGTTTTGTCCTTGGTATGTGTCCCACTTTTTTTACACCCTCATAAACTGGCTCACCACTAGTTCTCATCTTTGTGCTATTGCGCACGCACCTTTTGTGGGAATGCCTGTGGCATCTGTAAATGTGTTATTGTAAGTCATTCCTACACCGCTGTAATTCAAATGCATACGCATACCCGACACAACATGTACACAACAGTGCATGAAACCAGCCCCATACATATGTTACCCCAGTATTTCTCAAGACAGAATAGCCCTCTGTGCATCGAAATACATATTTACATTGCTACAAAGAGTAATGGGTGAAGCAATATACTAGGCGGAGTGGTAATGTGGTGCCATTTCTCTTTCCTAAGTTCTGAGGCTCCTTGATTCTTATGTATTCTAATTTAAGACAATTGGATCTCATTAGGTCATAATTTGCAGGACAATGATTTGATTAAAGGAGACAGGACAGGGTGGCTGATGAACAACGATTTTTAAACAGTCATGCTGTGTTGACCTTCTTTTTAGACCTTGTGATGGATTTGACAGGACCGTAGGGCATGTACAATGTGTTCAGCCTCGGAAGGGCACACAGGGAGATTGGCCATCCGAAGTCAGAGAGCCATGAGGTTCCCAGCTTTTCATCCAAACTCTAAAACCCTAACAATGGCGGTCCAAGTGTAGGATGTGGAGGAGGAAGCCTAGCGGGAACATTATGGAGAAACAAGGACTAGCACAGAACAGCACCAGACCTCACAATAGACGTGTGGTAGAAACCCATGAGTGTGAAGCCCAAGTCTCCTTTCTGTCTAGTCCCACACTGTGGACTCTCCATTACACAAAACATATTAGCCAAAGAAGGACATTGTGCATCGTCCTCGCCTCTTACTTTGCATAGAACATCTTGCTATTCTGGGAGTTCCAATTGCCCACAGGACATTTAGAATATGTGACCCTGGCCAAAATGCATTAATAAGCCTGTCTACACTGATCGAAATTAATTCATACACAGGGTAAGTTTTCTAGAGGTTAAGGTGTGACCTGCTGAACCAGGTGGCTTGACCTTTAATCCGACCTTCTCCATCTTATAAGTTTGTGTAATGATGGGTAACCCGTCTCCTCCCCCCTCCCCATACCTATTCTTTGAATCTGAGTCAAAATAAGGACTGCATAGAAACAGAAAAAAGACCAGTAAAGAGAGCAGTATAAATAAGTGAACCTATGGATATTGATTAATTTGACAACTCTGTTTCCACTACTATCACATAACATTGAGCTGCTCAATTTCATATTTCACTCGTATAAATGTAAGGATCGGCACACCCCATTAATGCAAATCCAAGTAGTGGATTGGTATAATGCATACAAGCATCATCTATTGTCAGACATGAGACAGAATCACATTTTAATCTTAATCACACGATTCTGTAATATTTGGATTGGGGAAAAGCAAAGCACAGGGCGAGAGAAGGTCTTCAAAAAAGATATATTGTAATCATCAACATCGATCTTAAATTTGCACTCATTTGCTTGACACTCCTGAGCTCAGTTTCTCCGGTGAAGGAGAGAAGCACAACCGCGTGAAGCCTCGCTGTTTTATATAATTCAGCAGGGGAAATTGCCTACAACAGGCCGATAAAATGTGACATAAAAGTTGATCTGGTATTAATGTGGAGTAATTTAGAGGAAGAAATGTGGTGATGAGGGAACCTGAACATGAATTAGCCTGCGTGCAGTCATTTGATAGGCCATAAATTCAGCAAAATGGATTGGCCTCAGATGGCCTCCGTAGACTGCTTGTGATGGTGTCTTCTTTCGGAGATGCGCTCTTGGGACAGGAGCCCGGTTCATGGAAGACGCGAGATGACACGCATGCTTGCCCGGGCTGTGCTCAGGACCAGAGACACCCTATTTTCCGGTAAAGGCATTTTAGTAAAGAGAGACAGTGCATAGGTGAGGCAAGCTTGGTGCCACGATATCCGTTTGAACATGGGGTTGTGATGGATAACCCGTCTTGTGGTAGTTTATACACCTTTTGCCTTTTACTGCACATTTTGGATGAAGGCTAAAGTAGGTAAAGTGATTATAGTGCACCGTTTCTAGCTCCAGTTCACACATCTTCATGTTGTGCCACAACTTAACCCCACCACTCAACCCAATCACAGGTTTTGACATCCATAAAAACATTTTAAGAACATGTGTGCCAGAAAAATAACATGGACCCAAAACATGGAGTCCAACCATATAGTTTACCCTCGTGTTATACCTGTTCCACACTCGTCTACGTGAGTTGTGCTAACACCGCTACACAGATATATGCATCCACAACATAGAGTAGCATCACATGCTCATGCCGAATTGTGTTGTTATACAATGAAAGATAGTTTAGCACTAAGGTAACTTGCAAGGGAGCCTTTCCTTTAGTGGCGTAACACAAAATGTGGGGCCCCCTGTGAGCCATGTTGAAGCACCCCCCCACCCCCCAACTCGGCAACAAGTCACGGGTCGCGCCACACTCTGGGCTGGCCTAGATTGCCATGCTTGCACAATATACACGAACGTGCTGCTGAAGGGGTATGCCGCACACTGCACTAGGAGAAAGATATAAATATGTATTTTAATGCAATATACAGCACACGTTCTGAGAAAAATTGGCTATAAAGCCACAGTGTTTGCAATTGTTTTGTAGGGTAACACCAATCCAATACATGTAGCTCAACAACAGTGCACAGGAACATTGATGTTTTGCTATTAAAAATGCCATGCCACAATGAAAACATGTCCAACGGGCTGCACAATGTAGACCAGTGTAGTCACGTAATAACATTACAGTAAAGCATGCCAGGCCACATTTAGACATACCTAGACTGGTTGCACCAAAATGCCAGTCAAAGCAGTAACACTCATCAAGAAGAGAGCACACATTAAAGCCTGCATCTCTGCGGCCTCTACCAACACGGCCAAACTCTTTAAAAGCTGCAAGGAACTGGTCAATCCTGTTGCGGTCTCTACCTCTCCTGTTCCCTCCAAGGCCTTTGGTACGGCCATAGCCTCTCACTTCTCTGTTAAATCTCAGGACATCCTGTCCTCTATCTCCTCTTCCTCTCCCTCCTCCTCTCTTGGCCCCCTTTGGCCATCTCTACCTCTCCCCCTCCTTTTTCCTCTTTCTCCCTGACAACACCTGACGAGGTTTCTAGACAAGTATGATCTATGAAAGTGTCGTCGAAACAGGTGCTCCCCTGCTCCTCCAGAATCCTCAAGGACCCTATTGACACCCTCGCTCCAGCCTTGGCCAATTTTTGTAATCACTCTTTAGCCACTGGAAGGTTCCGCTCTCCCCTTAAGCACTCCCTTGTGCACCCACTCCTCAAGAAGCCATCTGCTGATCCTACCTGCCCGGCAAACTATTGCCCAATCCCCATCACCCCTTTCTTGGGCAAACCCTTGGAAAAGCTTGCCATCTCCCAGATTACTCTCCACATTGAATCTGTTGGTTATCTCCATGACCATCAGTCTGGCTTCAGAGATGCCAGAGGCATGGAAACTGCTCTCCTGAACACCCATGAAGATTTGCTCTCTAACCTTGATTCCAGCATTCCTTCTTTCCTCACCCTCCTTCTTTCCTCTGTTTTAGAAACAGTCAACAATGCCATCCTGATCAATTGACTACGTGAGAACCTGGGCATCAAAGATCAGTCCCTGAAGTGTCTGACATCCTTCCTTTTGGACGCACCCCCCTCCCAGGTCCAACCTGGTCCCAATCTCTCTGCCACCCCAGGGCTCTATACTTTCACCCTGGTTTTTCAACCTCTACTTGGCCCCTTTGGCCCACCTGATCTCTACCTTCTCCTCTAACTTTCAGTGTTATGTGGATGACTCAGCTTTCCTTCAGGCTCCCCTCAGCCTCCTCTCCTCTCTCGCTCATTCCTGACTGTGTATCCACGATTCAGGATTGGTGTGCCTCCAATGATCTCTGCCTTAATGCCAGTAAGATGGAGATCCATCTCATTGGGACCATGGCAAAAGCTTTCCCTCTCGCACTCTGGCCGTCCACCTTGGGCCCTCTTCATTCACCTTCCTGCGAGGCAAAATACCTTGGAGTCATCTTCTATGCCACTCTCTCTTTCTCTACTCACATCTCGTGTTGTCTCCAAGATGTTCCACTACCAGTTGCTCCTCCTCCAAGGGACTCTTCCCTTTCCCACTTTCCACCAGATGCTCACTGTCTCCAGAGCCCTGGTTCTCTCTAGGCTGGACTACTGCAACAGCCTCTTTCTCATTCTGCCTTCCTCTACTCTGCGTCATCTGCAACTAATCCAGAACAGGACTGCAAGACTTATCCTTGGCCTCAAGCCCAGGGATCATATCTCTACAGCCCTGAAATCTCTCCACTGGCACCCAGTGGCGGCAAGGATCAATTTTAAGACCCTTTGCATTGTCCACAAGTCTTTCTGGGGCCGGGGCCCGCACTACATCCAACACTCTCTTCCAAAATACCTTAACTCTAGAGCCCTTCGCTCAGCTACCTCCAACTCTCTAAGGGTTAGACGCTTCTCCAGGCAGTGAGTGGGGGTAGATCCCTCTCCTCTGCTGGTGCCTTCCTCTGGAATGGCCTTGCTGCCCCTTCAAACTTGAGCGTGACCATCTGCAGTTTCAGAAGCAGCTCAAAACGTTCCTTTTCTCCTCTGCTTTCGCTTTCTCCCTCCCCTGCTGAACTACCTGTCTGCTGTACCGACCGGTTGCTTGGATACCCTCAGAGTCTCTCTGAGTCCAGGCTCTTTCTTGATCAGTCACCCTTGCACTGTCTCCGTGCCTACCACGCACTTAGGGGCTGTAACTGTAACCCTGCAGCCCCTTGTTCACCTTCCACTACCCATAGCCGCGCTGCCCAGAAGCAGCTCAAAACGTTCCTTTTCTCCTCTGCTTTCGCTTTCTCCCTCCCCTGCTGAACTACCTGTCTGCTGTACCGACCGGTTGCTTGGATACCCTCAGAGTCTCTCTGAGTCCAGGCTCTTTCTTGATCAGTCACCCTTGCACTGTCTCCGTGCCTACCACGCACTTAGGGGCTGTAACTGTAACCCTGCAGCCCCTTGTTCACCTTCCACTACCCATAGCCGCGCTGCCCTGGCTGCACTTACTAAGAGCATTGCAGTCCTGTATTCCCCTCCCCTCTCCCTTGCACTTCCCCTTTCCCTTTCCTCTTGCACCTCTCGTTCTCACAATGACACAAGGCCTAGTGAGATCATTTGTCTTGTCCTCCCTCTATCTTCCCTCACTTGTCTTTTTGCGCATAGAAACACTTGTGTACAGGCACGTTATAAGTGCCTTTTATCATATCATTTTATCACAGAGGCCTAGGAAAATATACAATGCCTCAGTAAGAAATGGCTAGACTGGCAGCACCCAAATGCCAATCTAGCCAGGTAATTACACTTAGCAGGACTGCTTTATCAGAAATTCCCAGTTAGAAGAAGTCATACCAAACTGAGGAATGACTAGACTGGCTGCACCAAAATGCCTCTCTAGCCACTAATACCACATATCATGCCTGCTTAGCCTGGACATGGAAAACTATTAGGATTTCTCGCACAATACTGTCCCCCACACATCCTTTCTCCCTCACACCCCCTCCCCCACCTTCCAAAGTCAGCTCAGTGGCCAAGAATTACCTCCACGTCCCTCTTCCTTGTCCCCGAGTTTACGTATGAGGCTCCTTGCCTCAAAGGTAAGTACTGGGATGAGGAAGAGTGGGACCAGGAGTAATGAAGATTACAGGTAGCTAAGTCAGGCATTATCTCCATGTACCTCTACCTCATCCCAGTACTTGTGTATGAGGCAGAGTATGCAAGTACTGCCTCATACATAAGTACTGAGACGAGGAAGAATAGGGCTAGGAGTAATCAAGCATTAAACACAAGTAGTGGTGCAACACCATTGAGTTGACTGGGCTTCATCACTCCCCCCCACTGACATTTTGGGCTATCTTGACTCGACCTGGCTGACCTTCAGAGCAGTTGCCGGACAGAAAAGGACACAGATGTTAAACAGCACCTGGGTTTTGCGGTTAATAAGGGCCCAGCAATAACCAACATAAAGCATTTCACTGCTAGTACCTGCATTCTAATGACACCTTTTTTAGACAATTGAAATCACTATGTGGGTTTAGTACTTGCATGCCAGGGGAGTGATTGGGAGGGCAGAGAGGGAATAGGAGACTTAAAGGAGAGAGTTAACTGCTTGTAACATTGAAGCTGCACTAGAATAGTCTCATTAAAATGCATAAAGAAGTTAGATGCCCCCACACAAATAGGTTTGCCCCTCCCCACCACCTGTGAAGTTAGCGCCTCTCCCAACATTTGAAGGGTTAGCCCCCCAAAATGTTTTGTTGTGCCCCTGTACACAAGCACACACACCATTCACCATAAACACACCCAGCCATCCATACATTTAAGTGTGCATTCTTTCACCATACAGGCACACCCAGGCAGCCATCCATACATTTAAGTGTGCACCCTTTCGCCATACAGGCACACCCAGGCAGCCACCCATATATATAAGTGTGCACCCTTTCACCGTACACACACACCCAGCGACCCATTCATTTGTGTGCACCCTTTCACCATACACCCACACAGGCAGCCACCTATAAATTTAAGTGTGCACCCTTTCACCATACACTCACACACGCACAAGTCATGGGGTTTAGGGAAGACGTATTACCTCAAAAAGAAATTGGGGCTCAATACGAGTCCGGCGGTAACCGTGCTGGTGCTACTGGTGGGTTGCCACAAGACCCGTAAAAATTACTGGTACCTGATTTACCGGTGCCACCAGGCTCTTCCAAGTCCAGCGGCCGGGAACTCAGGCGCCACTAATTTCAGTAATCCCCATTCCCATGGAGTCCCATCGGACTCCATAAGATTGGGGACATGGAAGCACCGGCACCGTTGTTAACGGTGCCGGTGCTTCTGTGACGGGTCTGCCTACCGTGGCCGGTGTGCCCGGCAGGGTCAGACATGTCGGGCACAGTGGCCCCAGCAGGTAGACCTGTAATATGCCGATCTGGAAACAACGGTGCCGGTAAGATTACCAGAACGAGCCCCATTGTTTCTTTTTGAAGTCACTCTAACTTCATTAAGAAATTATTTGGTTAAGGACCGAACCATAACGGAGAGAATTCCTTTATCAAGGCAGAGTGACTTCACAAATAAACTATTTATTTTTGAAGTCATAGGGCTCCCCCCGCAACCCATGACATGGAGCCCTCCAGCCTAGGGTCTTCCATGTCATGGATTGGGGGGAGCCTTCAGACTTCAAAAAGAAAGTTTATTTTTGTAGTCACTCTGCCTTCATAAAGAAATGATTTCTGTTACATATTATTTTTTAAAGAAAATCTTTTTTTTGTTATTTTTTTTCAAGTGGGGCCCCCTCCCAGGACATGTGCTGGTGGGGCCCCCCGCACTGCGAGGACTGCTGGGTCCCCTGTTACGCCGGTGCTTGCCTTGTGTTTGTGCCTATGAGCAGGTAGGAGATGGAAGGTGACAGGGGAAGCTCTGGGACCACAGAAGGTGGTGCGATTTAACCTTGGTTAGTGGGCCATTTGAACTAGACATGATGCAAATATTGTTTTCCCAGAACGGTGCCTTGTTTTGATGTGGAAGGTAGGTACACACAACAGTACCTTGAGCCACAACTATGAACAAAGCACCATAACAGTGCTGTTCTTATTAACCAATAAATTGCCGAAAATTTAATGTCACTAAAATCCCACGCCATAATTCCATTTGAAAATGATGTCATATCCCTGAAAATAGCACCTGTTCTGCATGCCAAAAAGAAACGCTGTGTACGCCGCAACCACCTGCGTTTGCGCACAAACTAGAAGCCTGTTATTCCACCTTGCATGCATTATTTCACCACAATTCACTAGTAACAAATTATTAATTAATTCATCTTTTATAGCTCGCTTAATACCAGAGACTAGTCTCTAAACTGGGACTGGGATTCCAAGACACACGCGTTGTCCCTGAGCTGCCTGCCCTTTATGAACGTTCTAATTCATGACTGGATCCCAGGACTTACTGAAATGTCTGTACACACAGGTCATGCTAGTCCGCCCTCGTCATCTTCTGAGGTATCGCTTTCATGAAGACCAGTCCCAGTGTTCTTGTTTGTTAGTGTAAATCACTCAGGGACGCTAAATACGTGATGTTTAGTTCCCATACTGCACTGTTTTATAGCACACATTAAAAATACCACTGTGGTTATTCTTTTTTATGCAGCGGCAGTATTATCAATCCATGAAACGAAACAGTAAATACATTCAGAATTCACTTTCGGGTCAATTGCACATACTGCAATCATTTTCATATAATCCACATATCTGCACTATACGTTCAATCTTGTTGTCTAAGCACCATCTCCGGAAAGACAGGTCATTCACCTGAATGCTATGCATTTAATCAGTACAGAGTATCTTTACACTCAAACACATGTCCATTACCTTCCTTCAGGCTGAGGTACAACCCCTCATTGTTTGAAACAGCTTAATGCTAATCGTTCATTCACCTGCAACTGGGACATTTTTGATAATATATCAGTCCCAAAGATCTTCTGTTGCACCACAATCCCTTTCATGTTGCTGCTCCATCATGGACATTGAATAACTTAAAGAATTCCATACTTATCTATATTATAGTGTGATTTTATGTAATAAATGTATGGCTTCTGCTGATTTTGTAATTTGGGTGCCTATATTTGTGTTGGGGCGACCTGGTTTGTTACTTTCCTGCTTGCTGTGCCTGCTTAGAAGATCTCACACAGACACGTTATTGCATTCATTGCATTCTGGTAATCAAAAGGAGTATATTTTCTTAGGAAGCTTTTTGTGCAAATATGAGGATGATGTATAACATTCCTCTTCACAAGGTTTTTACAGTGTTGACATGATTCCTTGAACTCAGAAATGGTCATGCAGCTATAGAAAACCATTCAGCTTTTATTAGTTCATTATTCAGATATGATGTTTTTCTGTCAGCAAATGTCAGTGTAGTTGGTAACATGTTATGCCATGTTGGATCATGGTTATTGATTAATCATTTAGTTTGATCTAATGTGCTTTGAAAAATGTGATATAGCCCAAACCTTTGTATCTAGAGACCAATGCAAATGGCATCCTTCAATGGAATAGATCCCAGCTACTTAACATAATATTTGATTTTTATTTGGTTGTAGGTTGTTGTAAAACTTCTCACGATTATTCGGCTTGTTGTGGAATATCAAGCATTTACTCAGTGTAGACTCTTTCTTCAAATATGTCTACCATCACTTGACTTTGTATAATAATTTCAGTTGCTTCAGAAACTATTTGACCTATTTTTTGGTAATACTTTGCAGGTATTTGGATGATGACAACTTTATGCATGGAAACATTTGAGGAATTGTGGAATGTATTTGGGAAAGTGTTACATGACCCAGTTTGTAAGAAAGCAAAAAGGGAAATTCCTTGATTTGACAATACATATAGGAAGAAGACAAATGAATTGGTCTGTTCACTTAAAACCGCCTCTATTGGTCAGAAGAAGGGAAGAAGGTTTGACAATCAAAGGAGGCATACAAAAGGACTCTGAACAAAAGGAGAGGGGATTATACGGAGCAACGTGGATATAATCTACAGAGGCAATTCATAACAAGGATTCTTCCACATTAGTGAACATTGTAGTGGGGATAAGTGGTGGGAAAGGGAATGAAAACTCTAGGAACATTCCCATGATGGGTTATCAGTGGATGGAACACATTTCAAAGAGTCAATATCAATACATTGTAGATACAAAAGATTTCTAATATTAACATTTGATTCCAGTGGGGAATGCAGTTGGTAGAGGAATATGCAATAATGTGCATACTACGATTACAATTAGAGAAATAGAAAAGAGTAAAGTAGCAATATTTATAATTTTGTGAGATGGAAGTTGGCTAATGTCAACAAATAATGCAACAAACATTAGCATAACAACATGATAATAAGAATGTACATAATAATATGGCCCAGCGGCACAGTGGAACAGACTATGATATTGATTGTCCTTCGTCTGATAGACCGCATATATGAAGAAGAAAAATTAGCACAACGCCTGTGGCAGACAATGACCCTAACATGGGTAATGATGGAACATAGCATTTTAGAAGGCTTTGCAATTCATGTAGGGGATAGATCACCAGAGTCAAGGAAGGCAAACAACTCCCAATAGCATAAAGATGACTGATGAGCAATGATGTGAGGAAATATTTGTTACATGTGGAATATATTGGTTAAGAGTAATGATATAATACCAATATTTGTATGAAGTCAGAAATATCAGTAACAAGGCTGAACAAACATATTTAATATAATAAAGAAGTAGAAAACATATGCGGAACAAGGACAAATAAGATGGAACAAGGAATGATTTGGCTTATGTCATTGTAGGTTGTGGCAACACAGAGCCGATAAATTACCAAGGATTGCAGAAAATGCATATTGCCAAGATGGTATGCTGAATAGACATATGAAGAAAAGAGCCTATCAGCCAACCTTATTAGTCATTAGAAGACATACACAGGTTAGTATTAGTTCAGAATAGCTATGCTATCATTGGATTCTGTAGTATACAGGTAAATATATGTAATAGAGCAACATTTAATTTGCTATAAAAATAGGGGAATATTGAAAAATGTATGATGATAGGTGGCAAATTGTATTGGAACAATATGGCTCTAGGTAAGGAATCAGTGTATTACAATTTTGAGATTTTACACTTGTCTACTGATTGCAAAACTATTGGATTAGAAGATATGGTGGTACTTTAAACATAAAATAAATGTTTTCAAATATTTAAATGCACTTAGTATTAGTTAACTACATGTAAGGGAGGTTTTATGAAAAAAAGACAAAGGCATACACAATGAACATCTTATAATTTAGAAATATGCTCTGTCAATAGTTACTTTTGATACATTTAGGTGGATTTCAAACTTTATGTTTCATCTTCAGATTTTGTAGACCTATTGCATTACAACGGTAGCAATAAAGTGGTGAACATTACAGGAATGTGCTGATATCTGTATTAAGCACTGTTTGTTACACACTAAAATCACAAATATTCATGCCCTGTTGAAGAGCCTAGTAGCTCAAATTATGTGCTGGCAAGCGATGGCATTTGATGAAGTAAACATTTGGTAGTCAATTGAAGAAGTTGACATTTACCTGAGTAGCCTGTTAGTAGATATAATAACCAAATAAGTGTGACATTTATTCAAATCGACTGTACATTAAATTGCCATTTTGAATATGCATGAGCTTTATGACAATTAGTTAGAAAGCGAAGCACAGTCATAAGTATCCAAGGAGGTTCAATCGTTAATATAAAAAAAAGTAATGAAGCAAGTCCAGAGGCATATCAATCAATTTCCTAGCTATCTTCAACATCCAAAGGTTTTTGGAATAGTAATAAATAATAGACTATGTGAATGGATTGTGGATAACAGTATTGTGTGTGGCACACAATTAGGTTTTTACCAAGGGTTGTTTACTGTAGGGCAGCTAGATAATTTATATTTCCTTTTATCCAGATATGTGTTAGGTTTTAAAGTTCCAATCTATGTTGCTTTTAATGACTTGACCTCTGGCTTTGACTATGCCGACAGGGATCAACCATTGATGACTTTTAAGGATATGGATGTTCCAGTTAACCTGTTGAATGTTGTAATTGAACAGCATCCTAGGAACACGGCCAGGGTCAGGTATGGGTACCAGGGGGAAGTGAGTGAAGAATTTCAAGTGGGAAATGGTGTGCATCAGGAGTGCATTCTTTCAATGTATGTACACATTCTCTAAATGCGTATTTGCAGAGTATTATCCCCAATGTACCACACATTGGCAAAAAGTGAATTCTGTTTCTAAGTTACAAAGATTGTGCTGTTCTTATAGCGTGTACCCTTGAGTCTTTGATTTATAGGTCAAAAAAGGGTCTTAGAGTAAATGTCAGGAAATGTAATGCATGGTGATATCAATGAAAAGCGAGAAATTAAACTTGGCTCATGTGGAACAACAGAAACTAGAAATATATTTGATGTCTAATATGTTTGATGTCTAACTTATGATGTGACTAACAAGAAATAAAATCATTGATGATATCTAATTTGGGGCACCAGAGACCCATAATCCTTAAAAATCATAATCTCATTATCAAGTATTAATAAGGTAAGAAATCAACATACTCATGAGCTGGTACTATTATTATGAAATCTCTATAAACCAATTCTAACATCTTTTGTAATATACACATCGCATTAGCAGACATAATCAGTTCATTAACAGAATTACCTGCCTGTTTTCTTCAGAACACAAAATAAGACTTATGTCAAAACGATATACTTATTTTTCTCGAGTGTAATATGGGTGGTTTGTGTTTTGTTATTTGTTGTTGTTGCGACAACAGTTGTGTTTACGCTTTTTACACACATATTGTTTTTCTTTTCTCTCTTTTGTCCTTTTCAGGAACTATGATTGTTGAATCTAATTTGACTTATGAAATTTCTATAAGAAAACCCTCCTGATGAACCAATTAGTTTGGGGAAACACGTGTTGAGGGCAATACCAAAAACTTTGAGCCAATTAAATAATACATTTTTTGACTAATGAATCAAGTCGTATGAGTGCTGTTATTAACTCTTACTAAGCAACCTTTACAAGTGCGCTAGAAGATGTCTATTTAACTTTTGTCTTTTCTAATTAATTCTGAAGCAATTGTTAGATAGCACAAAATGTAACAGCTTTACTAGAAGGACTTCACTTGCACCAGCATGTTCTTGCAGCAGAAGAAACCATTCCGCTGCTTGTATTGCCTCATTACCTGGTGTTGACATATGCAAGCTGATTAAATATAGGCCTGATTTACAAATGCCTTTTCAATGTGGTTTTCCCATGCAAAAGTTGTAAATCAGGCCCAACGTCTTTTGCTGAGATGTTTGAAACCTCTGCTTCTTTCAAATGCATAAGAATATTGGGCTCAACCTCTGACACTCGTAATACATGACTCAAGTGCTCTTATTCTGAATATGTAATGTTTTCTTTGGTTATTTTATTTCAGTGTTTGACATCAAAAAACATAAATGAGGCGAGAGGGGTTAATTAAAAACAAACTGGTTGGGACTTAAGCAATAAATGCCCATTCTGGGGCTGAACCTGGTGATAACAGCCCGGGGCTCAAGTTCGCTTAGGCCTCATCGCCATTCCCCCAGGAGCCATTTCCATTTGGTTTAGCCCAAGAACGGGGGTTTATTGTATTGCTATTAGCACCCTGTGGCCAAACTGCAGGGTGCAAAGAGCAATGTATTTGTGAGAGACAAGACAACAGGTTACAGTGGGTGTGTAAGCCGTTGTTTATCACAATTACTTCCTCTCCTAATATGGCCACCATGGAAATGGAGGGTGGGGCTCTGTGTAGTGCCCATTTTTCCATTTCCGTGGTGGCATGTGCAGGCTTAAGGTGAGAAGAGTGCAGAGGTGCCATGACAGCAGGTGCTTCAGGTAAGTGAAATCCAGGAGAGGTTGATAGGGGTGGGGTAGATGAGGGTATTGTGGGGGGGACAGCTGGCCAGTGAGTGTGTTGTGCACTCAGGTTGCTCCAAACACATGCTTGGACCATGTGATTAACCCTAGGTTTGGAGCAAGCTACTTGGCTAACATACACTTTCAGGGTACTAATACAAATTAATTCACAGTTGCCTTCAAACATATCATGATCACACCAGTGATACCAGTCACTTGGGCTACAGGTAACCTTTTAGATGAAGTGGTGGTTTTTGAGGCCCCGTCAAAAGAGGTACTTCCAGAGGCTGGGAGGAGAGGTTGTTCAATCGGACAGTCACTCAGGAGTTATATGATGTAACACATATCTATGTAAATGGGTTAAAGTCTATTGCTTTTCCTAAACGTTGTGTATAAAAGCATTATAGTTAGGTCTTACCGAAAACCTGAAATGGCATTTGCATTGTTCTCAATTAGACTGCCATGCCACTTCACATGCACCTAAAATGGATGGAGCATATTTCTCTGGTTCAATGTGCTTTCCTTTGCAACTGCTGCCAGTCCCAGAGCACATTATGGTCAAGTTTGTCAGAAACTCGTGGTGCGGCTTGCTGAGTGATTGTGTAGACGTAAGGACGCAGCAAGGTCCTTTCCTTGTGCCTCTCGGTGAGGTGTGTCATGGCCTCAACACTAGTACAGTGTAAAGCTGCTCCCAGCCCGGCCGTATTACTGACTACATACCGGGTGGCCCACAGAGCGCTGGCTCTGGGGATTGGTATCCTGTGAAGTGTGGGACTCTACCTACCCCCACATTTAGGGTGGAAAGACCCTGTACCGTGTTGGTCGTACAATCATCGGCCACAAGTGCGCTCAACAGTCAGTAAGGCATGGGCAGGGTTCAGTGACTGCAGGGTTCCTTTCACATGAGGACCCTGTGCACTGATCTTATTATTGTCTCTCATTGGTGGCTTACGTTCATGTTCGAGTTCATAGGGAATTATCCTAATAAATGTACGTGCTGGTTAGATTGTGCTGGAATGTGCTGGGAGCCTGTATTTTAACTACGTGTCTCAGCCCTGGAAAATAAAGAATTATTTTGAAATCATTTAACTGCATCAGAGCACATTGCCAGCAGTCTGTTGGTGGTAGTCTGCAGTCAGCAGTCTGTTGGTGGTAGTCTGCAGTCAGCAGTCGGTGAAGGAAGATGCGGCACCTATTTGCTTGAAGGTATTTGATATGAAGAACACCTAGATTCCAGTCGGGCATAATAAGTAGTAGCTTGGTGTAACAAGTGCAATAACTTTAATATGCCCACTGTGTGTAGGAAATGTCAACTCTGTAGCATGGCAAGGATGGCGTGTAACCAAGATCTTTTAACAAATCACCCAACAGAGAAAAATAAGAGAGGTAAATTGCAGCTCAAACCGGTAGTGGCTGCAGCTGGAATTAGGTTGTGTGTTCTGGAGGAGGACACTTCAAATTTTAAAAAGGGTATAATGACCACTTATTTAAAAACTAAGGAGCAAAATATGGCTGAGGTAAACATAATAGAAGAGAGAGCTGATTGGCCCAAATAACCTTAACATACCAGCCCATTCTTAGATGTCTGGGGGGATCCCATTGACAACAACTCACTTTTAATCCTTTGCTAAGTCTCCAAAAAGAGGCAGTGAACACGCCCATTTTGAAGATGATGGTTCTGCAGACGGATGGGTCAGGAAATTATGCATCCGCTTATCCTCAAAATTGGAAAATGTATCTAAGGCACCCGACTTAGCATGAATTGCAGAGAGTGTGTGCGCCTCCTCGCCGGCACGTAGCACTTTGTGTTCTTCATCAGAGTCCTCAGGTGATGATCATTACCCAGAGTCTGAAATGCTTGTCAGGATGAGAGCATCGCTGGCACTGTGTAACGCTTCACATAAAGAGCAGCAAGTAATAATAGATGGCTTATTGTGCCTTGTAGACATAGTGCTCATGGCTGGATGGTCAGTTGGCTCAGTTACCACTCAAGAATGTATAGTGGAGAATACGGTATTGGACACAAATGAGCCTACTTCAATCATAGGTATTCATGCTACATGCTCCCCTCTAACCCAGAATCAATCGGGGGTGGCTCCCAAGGATGAGGTATCAGATAGCTATGATCTTAAAAATGACCAGATGGTAGCTCAGAAGCCTTGTAACCATCGTAACCAAGAGCCGCGGAAAAGAAAAGGTAGAAAAGGGAGAAACTTGACTAATACAAGAACTCCTTCGCTACCGCTTCAATCGTTAGCAGCCACATCCTTTAAGGAGTTGGTTTGCAGACAATGAGTTAATATCTGTGGAGGAGTCTAAGTCTGTCACACAAGCTCCAAATGTATACCCATCCCAAGCTGCTTGGCTCATGGCTTTGTAAGGAAAAAAAGGAAGCAACTGTTGCTTTAACTGAAAGTGGAGAACATGAGATGGTAAATCGAGGGATAGAAGCTAAAGAAGCTTCTTTTGCCAATGAGAATATCAGTACTAATGACCTTTATGAAAATTGGCTGAAACGTTCACTGACTAAACCTGCTGCTTGCTCGCTACACAAGATTTTGGAAGAACAATGGGGAATTAAGTATCGCACCAATTCAATAAAGAGTATGGACAGGCAAGCTAACTGCACTAGCCCTTACCTAAATCCCAGCATTGTTTTTACTCTTTTACAACATTGCACGCAACTTCAAGTGATAACTGCGGAAGACATTCTGTTGGTGGAGATGCCTCATATCATGTATGAGGCACATCGGGCAATTATACATCGAGTTTGCCCTATTATAGTGAACTAATTATGTCCCATGCTCAGAGATCATTTGAAATGGGCTATTTTGTAGAGAGAAAATAAGATTTTACTTTTTGGGGAATTGGAGAGATTCCAGGTAAAGTGTAAGAGACGTTATCAAAAATAGCGTTGCATGACATTGATGCTCTTCCCAGAGAATTCTTGTTGCAATAACCAGCTTTCAGATATTGGTTCTAAATGAATCTGATGAAAGTGCTTTTGATTTAGTTGCATGAGAACGGGGAAATCTGGAATATATATTAATTATTAATTACCTTTTGGAACACCAGAGGTTTTAACTCATTCACACAAAATCCTAAGGGCCGGGCTCATGTATTATCCTCTTATGTGTTTTTATTGCAGGAAAAGTGGCTAACTGAGCTGTGCCACTTAGATGGGTATAAGCTCATACAGAGAAGGGCCAATAGACATAAACTGGGGAGACCATTGTGCAGGCAAATAATTAGGTACAGAGTCAGATTCCTATGAAAGAATATAAAGTTAAACCTCGAAATCAAAATATTTTGGTAGCAACTTTAACAACTGAAATAGGACTATATCACCACCAGATACTAACACTTAATGCGTATAACCCTCCGGGTGATCTACTGCTGATACAGATTATGACAGGACTAGTAGCAATACTTAAGGAATGTTTTCTTATAATCCAAGTGGATATTGCATTCTGGCAGGTGATCTAAATGATCAGGGTGTGGTGAATATGCGGAATGTATGTAAATCAGCTAATAGCTACATGTATGATATCCAAGCGGTTGAAGTTACTGAAAATGAATTGGAGGGCAGTGAATATAGTTGACCTTCATTTATTGCAATACATGATCTGGTACATCTAACCAAATTGGCTGTTATAGCTGTCTTGATAGCTTATACCTGGTCGAATGGCAGTACACATTCTTAGATCGATAATGTACTGCTGTCCAAAAACATGTTTCAGCTTATTTCTAACTTCTGGTTGACTCCAACGGAACTAAGTGACCATGTCCTATTGCAATTTTCTTAGTGCGGCAATAACAGAAGAAATCAACACCATCTTGCTGTAACTTAATCTGAATCTCGCAGGCAATCGAGTAAAATTAACATGGCTGAATATCTTGGGGTTTAAAGGTTGGATTTTAAACAAACTATTGCCTTGTGGAGAGATGAAATTTGGAGAGCTAGAAAGGTTTGAAGGGGTTATGGAGCTGGATCTTGAGAATCTTGTCGAAAAACAGGGAAAATGTTATTATGACAAGTCTGAAGGATCTAGAATTGATGATATACCTATTGTCGCTAGGAAAGCACAATTCCGGCAATGAAAGAAGCCAAGAAATCTTCATTATCCAGTATTGAAGTTAAGGGTGTCATTAGACATTTGAAGACACAATATAAGAACTGGATTACAATTTATAAAGGATCAGCAGTGGTGTTGCAGTAGCAGATTATGTTCAACGCGTTGCACCACTCAGATTCTAGAAGATTCTGGTCCATAATTAAGCTGTACAGTAATTCGCGAGTAGCTAAAAAGAAGTGAATTTTATATCTGAAATCAATTGGATAAAATATATTTGTGCCATCGATCTGAAAAGTACTCCAAATTGGGACCCCTTGATGGATTAGGGAAAAGGGTGAAAAGAGACCTTTTTGACATATCAGTAGAGGATATTGTAGATGTTATTAATAGATTACATTCCTTGAGAGCTCCTGGCTTAGATGGACAAGCTAAAAGTGTAATCAAGAGTGAATCACTGGACTGGGCCCTTATCATGCAGATGATATTTAAGTAAATTCTGGCTACATGGGGAAGTGCTGCATAGCTGGACTAAATCTATATTGATACCGGTCTTTAAAAAGGGATCCAATGAAGTACCTGGGAACTATTGCCTTCTTGCAATGATTGACACAATGGCTAAAATCTTCTACAGTTTCTTGTTAGAGAGTGTAAATGGCTGGATACATGAGAGGAAGGTCCTTGGTATACCGCGCACTGGCTTCTGAAAGGGTGCTGGAACCCTGGTAAATCTGTGGACATTAATGTTTTTGATTTGCAACTCGTTGACTAAGGATGCTCCTCTGTATATCTGTTTTGGGGACTATTTCTGTGCTTTTGACATGGTTAACCATCGCCTTTTATGAAGAAAGCTGAGGTACTAGGTTCTCCATCTGGTGGTATTACATTTTGTTAAATCCCTGTACACAGATACCTCAGTCCAGATAAGGATGAATCAAGAGGGTTTGTTTAGTCCCACAATTAACACAAAACATATGGATTGTAGGAGGGTTGCAATATGGCACCACTGAAGTTTAACTTATATGCTGCAGATTTTGTGGAAGCTCTAACTAAATGAAGAAATGTTCCCCCTCACGTAGGCTCACAACCATTAGTTTGATTGTCATATGCAGATGACATTTTCGATCGCACTAGATTGGGTTCCAACGTAGTTGGACTGCTTTATGTCATCATGCTGATAAGAACTGTCTTAATATAAATTGCCAGATGACTAAAGTCATGATTTTTAATCCTAGCAGGAAAAAAGGAACACTAATTTTGTGTGAAGGCTTAACAACGAGCCTATCCCTATCACTGACTCTCTGAATATTAGTACTCTAGCTACTGTTATCAAGAGGGAAATGCAAAAGCGATTTGATGCAGTAAAAACCTTTGTGTCCGACCAGTGTGGATACTCTACGAAAGGCTTTGTAGCAAATTGGGGCTCTCCTCAATGATAATCCAGAAGAAAAAAGCAACTGGAATTTGTATGCTAAAAATACTCATGGAACAAGGGAACACAGCCTCCTTGTACTCATATTTTAACAAATTGCTGAATACCAAAAACCCTCATATAGCAATAAGAACTTGGTTGCAGCAGGATGTTACGATATTTGGTTTGTAATTATCTATCCCATAAATGTGGGTATTACTGGTAGGGAAATTAAGCAGAAGGCAGGCTTTGGTATGGGACAGAAACAACAACATGATGCAGTTGAGGCAGAAGACCTCTTCGTAAATTATGTCAAACAGAGCTTCTTGATTCATGTTCTATGAAGCCATATTACTAAAATGAAAAATACCCAAGTCAAAAGATTCATCCTTCAACTTAGCTTTGAGCAGCTGCCCACAGTGGTTCGCCCGGGCGCATGGGCTAACATTCCCTGCATTAGCAACTTAGCAGGATTTGCAAGAGGGACAATGAGACTGCCAGGCATTTGTCAACTGGCTGTCAAAGGATGAAGGAGGTCTATAGAAGGGGTTTTACTGGCTATATGGATATAGAGAATTTACATAGTGATCAGTCATGGGTTCAAATCTGCTCTGGCGGAAATCATGTTTTTAATGTTAGCACATAATATGTGTGTGAAATTCTGATAGAAACTTTTAATGGGTTTTAAAACAAAACTGTATTTTAGCATGTTTTAAACCATGAATATCTATTTTACTGAAGTATTACTAATTGATTGCTTGATAGGACATGTTTACTTCCTTTGATGTAATTCATTGTTTCTGCTTTTATTGATTGATGTTACGAATTGCTGTTTGTAGTTATGTCTAACATTTTCTCGTGTTTAAAGGTTATATTCTAACCAAAAAAAAGTATGTTAACTGAAAAATTAAAACATATTTTAGTCAAAGTGCTGTGAATCATCTGTGAGCCCCTTGGCAGGAACACCTTCCATTGCTGATTTATAAGGTGGATCACTATGCATCATACATAAATCTCCAAATGTTGCTGTCATGCGGAGCAAGCAGTACTGCAGTGGTATTTGGACCTAATAAATATATATTAATTTGTCGAATAGCTTGAGAAAATGATCCAAACTCAATGGTGCTATGATGTTTCTGATTATTGTTATTGATAGGAAAGACACTCACGGAACTGTATTTTGTGTGGTTTTATATATTGTTGTATGTGTTTATTGATTTTGTATATTCATGTTCTTATAAACTATAAGTTTGTGTAAGGTTTAAATGTACAAACCAAATCACAATTAAAAAAAGGTGCTTGGGAGAGACATGGATAGAGTGGACGACATTCGTGACAGTGGCAATCAGCTGGAAGTCAGAAATCATAGTTGCAATGATTGATGAATAACGAAGCAGTCAGTTGTAGAGGGTCTAAGATATCGTGTTAAGTGGGTTTTCAAGGAACAATAATAGACCCGCCATCTGCTGTGGCCACCTAACCAACAGAGAAATTGTGATATTTAGGACCAACAGGCTTCGGCCAGCTGTATTGCCAACATCAACTATCAGGCTGTATAGATTATGAGACCTGAATTAATAGATGAAGGGACACCGCTATGTAAACCCGGTGGACTGATATACAGACACGCGAAAAAAAATACTTCTGAACGACTAAAGAGCTTATACCTACTCTGTGTTTGTACCTAGATGAAAGAAGAAAGGGTTTGGAACAGTTGACCATCCCCCAACGAAGTCATTAAGACAAGAAAAGTGTGCACATTACAAATTGGTGTGGTACTCACCCCTGATGAATTTCCTATTTAACTGTGTAAAAATATAAGGAAAGAAGCATGTTGGGTATATAGTGAATGTTGACTGAGAGGAGCGAATGAGTGACGATGCACAAAGTGTGAGAAGGTGTAGGGACTTGGGTAATATACCATGATTATAGATGGAGTTACACAATAGATCTTAAAAGAAAACTTATTATATGTACTAAATATTAGCCAATTAATTGAAGTAGCAGACAAATTCATTTGATGTGCTGCACGATGTTGTAGAAATTATAAAGTGTTTTTAGAATTTTGTTGAACTAAAGGATATGAGAAATGTGATATATTTTCTTGTATTGTGTTTTATAAAATAAGAAATACATTGATATATTTGATTAAGAAAATGTGGAAGTGTGTGTTACAATATAATGGAAATAGATACATACAATCTAGGCAGACACAAATGGGCTTGGGAAAGCAAGTGACACTTTCAACAAACTGTATTGTTTAACTTGAGAGGGCTGTTCTAAAGTGATCCATTTAAAGAATACCTCTAGTCTCTCTGAGGTGTTTATGTGGCGCATTTGTGCCACCACCTTTATAAAAGGTTGCCAGATCAATCCTAGTCACTGGAGACACCATGCCCCAGTCCTGTGGTTTCATATGAATTCTGGGAATTGCAGTCTTTGGTCACTCCGGCGGAATAAAAGTGTCTAAAGTGAAAGCAAAGCTCTGGGATGGACTTAGACATGCCTGGGAAAATGCAGTCTTGTGTTAATACTATCTTTATAGGAATGTCGGGATGGATAGGTGATTTTGTTTTTAAAAACCCTACCTTCTCGTCTTAGAGCAATGGGAAATCACAAGCCCTTTAGGAAAGCATTGAAGAACCGTGTTTCCAGAAAAATTGTGCTGCCATAAGCCATACTAGTTTTAAACATTTCCCTTCTACAAAATACACATAAGATAACTTTACGTAACTAAGCCTAACCTAACATAACAACATATCATATAACCTAGCCTAATATAGTCTAGCATTACATAAACTAGCATACTCTTGCCTTATTTAATATAACCTAGCCTGTCATAAAGTAACATAGAATAACGTAACAGCACTGCATAGTGCAATATATCATAACTCAACACAGCAAGCATAACATAGCATATAATAACTTTACATAACCATGTCTAACTTAACTTCTGTTCACTTAACCTACCTTCAATTTAGCTTAACTAAACATCAACAAATGCACCCTAACTTACCTTTACTTAACTTAATGCAACCTTAGTAAACCTAACCAAACTGAACCACATGTATCCTACCGGACCACACCTAAACATAACAGCAAAGCATGATATGATAATTTATTTATATAGCACCTATGTGTTTTAAAGCGCTTCAAGGTGAGGGAGGGAACAAGGGAAAATACAATGACATTCTTACGGGCCATGAACAGTAAGGATGTGAAATTATACATTGTACGTGGCCTGACGACATTTCAGATAGTGCAAGAGCTAAGACATAGATAAGGAAGGGAGTGGGAGAGTGGGAAGGAAATGGAAACAGACAGCATAACGTAACATAGCTGAACATGCCAGAATGTGGCATAACTCATTCTAGCACACCATAACCAATGGTAGATGTGTGTGTGAGGCTTTACATAGCGCAAACCTAGCAGTGGGTCAATGGAGTGCTGTACCTGGAAGGGATATATTAAAAGCGTGCAGTGCAATGCATACAATGCATAGGTAGTCAATTAGGGTACAATTGATAGGGCATCAAGAATGAGGGGACGGGAAAGGGGTACAGCTTGGGGAGCGAAAGGCAAATTCAGTTTTAAATACGTTTCTTTGGATCTGCAGTTGTGCTCCCTTTGAAGCTATTTTCCTACGAGTTTCACTCAATCTGACCTTCCTGGCAGCCCTGTTGAGTTCCTAAGCCTGCATCAGCAATTCCCTCTGCTGCTTTCTTCTCTGCGAGAGCAGAAGCTAAGTTGTTTCCATTTGAATCCCCCCAGAAGACCCCAGAGGCAAAAAGTCATTAAGCACAT
The DNA here is from genome assembly GCF_040938575.1 of Ambystoma mexicanum. Lineage (NCBI taxonomy): Eukaryota > Metazoa > Chordata > Amphibia > Caudata > Ambystomatidae > Ambystoma > Ambystoma mexicanum. Next base: position 286,851,493 of record NC_090928.1, read on the forward strand.
CCTTCCACATTGTCTTGATTTTTCTCTTTGAATACATATGGCAGCTTCAGAAAGCAACCCTCAATTAACTTGTTCTCTGAGTTTCTCTCCATGAGTCCACACTTTGTGCTATTGTCTCTTACTTTTATTTTCCGTATATTTTATGTGGGTATCATCAGGCATATCATCAAGCTTAAATAACATCTAAACAGATAAGCTCTTACTTCCTCACAGTTTTTATTTTATTTATTTTGTTTTTTTTATAACGCGCCTAATACTGTGTTCGGTTTCTAATCACAGATCCGGGATTCAAACCTTTGTTGCTCTGCATGGTATTGCTTCCAAGACCAGCGCGTAGCCCCCGTTCACTTGGGTGTTTGTGCAACAAATACAGATACAACTTTTGGTTAAAAAAACACGGTTTAAATGTATCATTTAAGGGAGTCCACAAAACATTAGGACAGCCATCATGGATCAGGACAGGCCACCACAGCATTATCACGCGTCTCGCAGTTGTGTTTTAATGCAGCAAAAACAGTGGAAACCAGATGAAGACACAGGACGAGTTGGTCACTCCAGAGAGGCCCCTCAAAATGAGGACAGATGCCTAAAATCACACGATGTTCTAACAATATTAGGAACATACTCAATCCCCAAAGGAATTTGAAGCACCGTTCTTAGCAGTCTCCTGGCCCTCACAGGCCTATGAGAGCTCTCCATTTAGTGAAAGTGTCCACCTTGGGAACCAACAAAGCTGTAACATTTCCCACCTAGAAAGTAGTGTTCATTATGCAGCAACCAGAGTTGAAAATACCTGAGAACAGTGAATGTAATTCGAAACTCACTCCCAGGTACATGTAAGCACAAAGTTGTGTTAGCCAGGGCAAATAGATCAGAGTTATTTAATTTAAAAATCAAAATGTGCAAATATCACAAGTCACAAAGTCCCAGGAAGTTGCAAGCATCATAAAAGTATCCAGAATTGCTTAAAGTTGAAAAAGTCGCATGCCAAAACACTTTACACATGTCATAGATCGTAGCACGACATATTCAAGTGAACTATTGCATATGGAACGACAGAGAGCGGAAACGAACGCCCGTGTGCACATTTACTGCCTTCTCTCTCTCTTTTTCTCTCTCTCCCAAAAGAACATAACTCGTAACATGACACGGCCTAGCCTAAGCTAACACAACGTGGAATAATACAAGCTAATATAATGTACAATCACACATGATTCAACAGGTTGTTTTCCTTTAAGCACTGCCACAATCACAGGTCCCTGGTGGAGGAATAAGGACTGCTCCACAGACATCCACATCCAGGCAAAATGGAGAATGGGGAAAGGAAATCCAGATAGTGAAATGTGCAGTGTACGTATCGATTAAAAAGGGTGTGGCCTGCTTCTCAGATTTGTATGTGTTTGTCTTGACAGCTGCCCCCAGTCAGGCAATAACACATCTAATATCTGTGAGATATGATGAGACATCCCCCTGCCCCCCACCAACACATGGACAGATTACCCCTCAAAGTCAAACACATTTTAGTAAGTGGCCCAAATGCTGGACTCTTTAATGATCATTCATGGCTGGAATGTGATTTTATTTTATTTTTATTGGATATTTGTAAGGCGCCTATACAACAAATGGTGTTTCAAGGAGCCACAAGACAATAAAATGGGGTGAGGGGAATACGGGAAAAATATAACATTAATGGTCCTACTAGGACTTGTGACATTCGGATCGTGCACGTGCAGTAACAAGAAGTGTGAGGGAGGGGGTTGGGGGGGTGCCAGGCTGCATTAAATGCAAAATGCTAGGGTGGGAAGGGAAGTGTGGGGTAGGTGAAAGTGAAAAGGGAGGGTGCAGGAAGGGGAAGAGGGTCACATGGGCTATGCAAGAGATGAGGGGAGGCCAGGAGGGCAAATGCCAGGTATTGCATGAGGTGCAGGGGGAGAGGATCCACATGCTAAGTGCAAGGAGGGGGTAGACTGGGCGGGGAGACTTGGTGCCCTGTAGAACTCAGAGGTAAGCAGGCAGACAGTCACTGCGACAGACAGGGGTGTTAGCAGGGGAATGGGGAGGAAAGGAAGAAGAGAAAAGGAAGGTCTTGAGGAGCTTCAGGAACTTACAGAGATCCAGCTCAAACCTGAGAGGGGCAGAGAGGACATTCCTCCAGAGGGAGGTCCCTGCAGAGGAGAGAGATCTACTTTCCACTCTCTGCTTAGAGAAGAGTCTGATATGCATCGTTGGAGCTAGAAGGTATTTAGGGAGAGAGAGTAGGATGTAACAGGGTCCCCCACCCCAAAAAGCCTTGGGAATGATGTAGAGGGTCTTGAACTTGATCCTAGCACCAACCGGGACTAAGTTGAGAGAGATGATAGGGCTGGAGAGATGCGGTCTCTGGGCTTGAGGCCAAGGATATGTCTTCCAGTGCTATTCTGGCTGTTGCAGTAGTCCAGCCTAGAGAGGACCAGAGCTCTGGAGACATTGAGTTTCTGGGGGAAGCTGAGGAAAGGGAGAATGCTTCTGGGGAGGTGCAGCTGATAGTGGGCCTTCTTGGCAAGGTCCGTGATGTGAGGAGAGAAGGAGATAAATGAGTCAAAGATGACATCAAGGTTTTTTGCCTCACAAGAGAGTGAGGGGAGGGGACCCATAGAAAGCGGCCAGAGGTTAAAATGGAGGGAGGGAGTTGGGTTCCCAATGAGAAAGATGTCAGTCTTACTGGCATTAAGGCAGAGATCATTGGCACCACACCATGCCTGAATAGCAGTCAGACAGTCAGGCGTGAGAGAGGAGGAAGAGGAGGCATTAGAGGGAAGCTTGAGGAGAGCTCCATGCCGTATGCATAACACTGGAAGTGAGGAGAAAAGGCGGAGATCAGGTGGGCCAGAGAGGCAAGGTAGATGTTGAAGAGCCTCGGCGAGAGGATAGAACATTGAGGTATGCCGGAAGTGGAGAGTGTGATACGGGAGAGAAAAGGGCCCAGTTGGATCTGGGAAGGTCAGCCAGAGAGGGATGAGGTCAACCAGTCCAGTGCCGGGCCTGTGATTCCAAGGGTGTCACGGAGCCAAGTTGTCAAGGTGGCATGATTGACTGTGTTGCAGGCAGTGGAAAGATCCAGAAGGACAAGAATGGATGGAGAGTTGGAATTGAGAGCAAGTCGTCCCAGGAGTTCAGTGGAGCAGTTTCCGTGTCTCTGGCTGTTCTGAATCCAGACTGTGGTTGTGGAGGCAACCAACAGATTCAGTGTGTTGGATTAGTTGCGAGATGACCAGCTTCTCCAGGAGTTTGCCCAGGAAGATGGTAATGGAGAAAGGGCAGTAGTTAGCCTGGATTGAGGGGTTGGCACAGGGCTTTATGAGGAGAGGGTGCACCAGGGCATGCTTGAGGGCTAGCACGATCGCATTTCTGTAATCACTCCTTTGCTCATCCGGTGCTATGGGCAAGAAAGAGGAGTGTAGGAGGGAGAGGGAGAGGGGGGCCAAGGGAGGTCTGAGAGCTAAGGAAGGGGAGTAGAGGAGAGTGAGGACAGGATCTCCTGAGTTTTGGGTATGAAGTAGGAGGCCAGTGAAGTACAGAGGGTCAGGGATAGCAGAGGAGAAGTGAAGTGGAGACTGCAGTTGGATTGGTGAGTACCTCAAAGAATTTAAACAGTACACCCATGTTTTTAGTGGCCCCAGAGATGCATCTTGGATATGGGCCCTCTTTTTTGAGTGGATGGAGAGTCTGTATTCCCTTTGGAGCAGGCAGCAGGCCAGGATGTCAGAGGATGTGCCTGATGCCCACCACTTTCGCTCAGCAACTCTTCACTTGTGCTTAAGAGAGGGTAGTTGGAGTCCTACCGGGTGTTGCACTTGGAGGCAGGCTTCAAGTGGATCCTCATGACAGGTCGAGGATGTGCAGGGTATTGGTGATAGGGAGGTGATGATTAGCAAGGGCAGAGTCAGTGTGGGAGTCCATTGCAGGAGTGGGAGGGGGAATAAAAGTGATGGCAAAAACAGCAACTGATATTCGCTTCATCAGTTGAATGACAGAGAAGGAGACTGGCAGTGCAGGCAGAGGCTTAGCAGGGCTCCTAAAAGATCCAAGTGAGAGGGCAGTAGAGCATGGTCACACCAGTAGCAAGATGGAGTGAGTGGGGTGGAGATGGGGATGTCTGCTGAGATGAGAGCATCCAAGATATCTCCGGCTGAGTGCGTTGAAAGAGAGGGATGAATGGTGAGGGAAAGACAGTCACAGATGCTGCAGAAGAGTCCAGTGGCCAAATCAGGAGAGTCAAGGTGAATATTGAAGTCTCCAAGGAGGAGAAGCTTGGAGGTGGAGGCAAGAAGAGAAGTGGTGAGGTCAGACTACTCAGAGAGGAAGAGGGAGACCAGATGAGGGATCCTGTAGATGGTGGCGAGAGTCAACGAGAGAGTTGGAGAGACACTAAGCTGGCAGATGAGGCATTCGAAGGAAGAGTAGGTCTTAGTGGAAATGATAGTAGCAGGTATCCACTCAGGGAAGATCAAGGCCACTCCGCTCCCAGACCGGTTAGGCCTGGGATTAGAGAGGATCTTGTAGCCCTCAGGGAGGAGTGTGTCAAAAGCAGAGACAGGCAGTGAACCACATCTCTGGGAGAGCAATAACATTGAGGTTAAAGTCTTTAAGAAGGAGACAGATATCACAGGAGTATTTAACAGCAGACAGAGAGTTGAGTGTGGCTAGGTGAAGCTGGTTGCCACCTTCGAAGGTTTTCTGAGGAGGGGCACAGAGATGTGGTTCACCCGCCAGTGGTGGAGAAGGGACAAGGGGTAGCAGATGGAGGAGTGGCAGGAGAGGGGAGGACGTTGATGGATCAGAGACAGACAATGCCTATCAAGAGGTTAGAGGTTGGGCTGAGAGCCCTGAGTTATGACAGTGCCATTCTGATATTCATTAATGATGCACTTCAAGAATGAGAAGCCTGCCAAGAGTACTTTCCATCTGGTGCCACCATTAATGGGCACATGTCTACTTCCACAGCCTGTCAATACCGCCAAGCGGAAAGTTTAAAACTCGAATTCATGTATGTATGTGACCTCTCCCCACACACTCTACAATAAGGTGTCCAATCTCTACCTTAGTGTGGCACGAATGGGACAATTCAAGGAAACCCTCTTGCATGACCAAGTGAGTGTAAGCACTCAAGGCCACATTTTCTTGCTTTGGAGGAATTTTCCAGAAAGAGACTGGCCGCTACCACTACACCTTCCACAGTGTAGGTTCTTTCCAAAGGATTGTGGTAATTCCCTGTATGGTGCAGTGTGAGGTGTGGGAACTCACATTGAATGCTCAATACACAATGATCTCTGCCGAGTGTGCTTGTGTGGTAGTCCTGGAAAGGTGGCAAATGTGAGGAAACAGTCCCTGCTCTCAGCACTGCAAAGCAGGGAGCGCCAGTAGGAAACGTTGGTTCTTAGCCTGCAAGAAAATACTGATGTGGGCGGAGTCACGGCTGGATTCTCTGCACAGAGTGTGGAAACACACAGAACGCATTTCCCACCTTCCAGTCCGCCCAATGTAGGGCACCCTTCAAAACGATATGAGAAAACGTGTGGATAGCCCCCCATATCCCAACAGGTTTTCAAGCATCTATTGCATGTTCCTAAGAAATCAAAATGAGGCTGTTAGTGTAGAGAGGACCCATGCTGTATGCAAGTCATGGTCAAAGCAGCATGCACTCTGCACTAATAATAATATTAACACAAATAATAACACAAATACAGCGTTACTACAAGATCAGGCAAGCCAAACCGGGTGGTATCGGCCTGGGGCCGAATTTAAAGGCCCGAGCATAGCCAGACCCTTTAACGAGGGTCGCTGGGCTCCTCACAGAGCCCATCTTCCATTTCCATTGCTGTCAGCAAAGGGGGATGGAGAGAGGTAAGGTAAGTGTGGTAGGGGGTGGCGGCGTTGGGGATAATAAAAAAGGAATGGAGGATGGTGGGGTGGGGGTAGAAACCTCCAGGTTGCTCGGAGCACGCCTTTGGATCATGGGTTCAGCCCACGATCCGAGCAACCTGATTGGCTGCGCCCCCCGCCCCAGATGCTAATGATAATAATGACCTGTCGGTATGGCATCTTTTATGAAAAAGTGTGGCCTTGCAAATCTGTGAGATGTTTCCTGCTTACTAACACATGGCTTTCAGAAACGCATGGAATGAATGAATGTATGAAACATATATACAGGGCAGCCAGCTCTGTACATTGAATTGCTTCAAGGATTCAGTATGGCTGTGCCACCAGAGCGGGTACTGAGCTCAGCGATGCCAGTATTCAAGAGCAGCTTCTGCAGGTGCTTTGGGAAGGCAGGTACAAGGGGGCATAGACATGTTGCTCGCATTTACGTTCTGACTCTGAGGAGGGGACCTGCGTGCCACCCTCTCTGTGGGAGGCCAGAGGTCACAGGGCAACAGACAAGTCCTCGGAGACGAATTGACTTTGCTCATGGTGAGCCAAGTTCACTAAAGAGGGGTACGGAAAGTATGCAGTGAGGGCCACATGCCACCAATTGCTTGAGAACGGGTTGAAACAATGTGTTTTATTCCTAAATATGAATTAACGTGTTATTAAACATGCATCAATGGCAATGGACCACATGGATAATGAGAGCTCACGGTATGCAGTTTTTTCCCAAGATCACACGGCTACTGTGAAAAGCGATCCCACCCCCTTCATCCCTGTGGGACATGTGGAGAGACTTTACCGGGCTGTGAGCAGCACATGGATAACGCGGCTAGTGAGCACTACTTAGTGTTTGCAATCACTCTGACAGTACACAACGCAATCCTTGCTAATCCACCCCAGCCCCTCTCCTGGTGGAGATTTGAAAATATAGATGGGGGCTCACACGGAGACTGTGCTTACAGGCTTTACTCGCCCTGTTAGAGAGGGGTCGGGGGTGTGTGTGGGGGCGGGGGTGAATGGTGTAAGGACCGGCACAAGTGTGCTATCCGTGGATCGTCATGTTATGAAAGCACCTCCATCTAAACCTAGGGCTTCTCGAGTAGCAGAACACATATTCCCCAAAATGCTTTAGCAATGCCGCTTTACCACGGGCAGACAGCAGCGACCCATGTCAACGAGGGCACATTAAAATAACCAAGCACAATTTTACACCGTGGTAAGGCAGGGGTCGTAACCGCATTGGTCGTAACCCCGGATCCATGATATTTGGTTAAAAAATTGTCAAACCCCATTTTGCCGAATGTTCTTATGCTTTTTTTTACCCCTAAATGCAGTGGGGAGAGTGCCTGCAACACTCTTTGTGTATCTCCTCCCTCCTTTATATATACCTGACCCCAAACCACCATTCATAATTTTGCAGTAAAAAAAAAGGTACAAGAAATTGCAGTAATGTGGGATAAAACCAGATTGGCATTCGACAAAAGTTAGTAATTAACACACAACATATACCTACCCACATCCATCCAGGCACACATTCATCCACCACTCAGCTATTATGTCATCTATCCATCCATCAATCAGCTAGCCACGACTCTACTAACCCAAAGCAATGTATGCAACCATGCATCCATTCATCCATTGACCTGCATCCATCTGTTGATCTGTCAACCATTGCACCCACCTGTCTGTCTATTCACTGCCTAACCACTCAAATGCATACCTCCGTCTATCCAGCCATCCATCCACTCATCCACCCACTAGCCCTTCTGCCAACACATCCCTCAATCCACACATCCATCTATACACCCATCCACTCACAAATACATCCATTCATCCATCCCATCTATCCATCCTTCCATCTTGCGTCCATCCATCCATCCATGCATCCATCCATCCATGCAACCACCCAACCAGCTCCTAGATTTTCCACCCACACATCCATTAACCAACCTATCCATCCATCGACCCAGCCATCCCCTAGCCTTCCACCACACATCTGTTGAACCACTCGCCACCCAACCACCCATCCATTAATCCATTGGCCTGCATTTATTTGTTGATCTGTCAACCATTCCATCCACCTATCTATTCACCACCTAACAACCCACATCCCTACCTCCATCTATGCACACATCCATCCCCTAGCCCTTCAGCTAACACATCCCTCAATCCACACATCCATCTACACACAGATCCCGCCACCAATCCATCCATCCATCCACCCATCTATCCATCCATCCATCAATCTGCCGTCCATCTATCCATCCATGCATCCATCACCTAGCCTTTCCACCCACATTTCCATTAACCGACTTATCCATCCATCTACCCATCCATCCCCTAGTCTTCCAATGCACATCTGTTGAACCACTCGCCACCCAACCACCCAACCATTAATCCATTGACCTGCATTCATCTGTTGATCTGTCAACCATTCCGCCTACCTGTCTGTCTATTCACTACCTAACCCAAATCCTTACCACCGTTTATCCATCCCTCCATTCATCCCCTAGCCCTTCCGTCAACACATTCTTCAATCCACACATCCATCATCTATACACCCATCCACCCACCTATCAATCAATCCGTCCGTCCGTCCGTCCGTCCGTCCGTCCGTCCGTCCGTCCGTCCGTCCATCCATCCATCCATCCCCTAGCCCTTCCACCACACATTAATTGAAACACTGGCCCATCCATCTGCCAAACACACACGAATTCCATCTCTTGAGCATGAAAGTGAGAATAAGTTACAATGGGTGGCTGGCGCCTTCTGTGCATTGCCTAAGTGCCCGAGCACTGAGCATCGTGCCTGCCGCCCCCTCTTGTTTTGAGCAAGCAGCTGCAGTCGTGTTTTACTAACCCGTGTTCCAGTTACGAGGTCACCGAAGCAGCATGCCAGCACACATGAACATCCATCCCACAAACCCCAATCCCAAACACGTTCCAGGGGATGTGAATACCGAGTCAAAGGAAACAACATGTTATCGTTAACACTGAGGCGGTATTCTGCCTTTGGTGTTTAATGCCCGTCTTATTTTACACTGTAAACGGGCATTCTCAAATCGGAACTGCGTGTGACGCGCAGTAAACCACAACGAAACAGTGCACACGGCATTTGCCTAATTGACAATCCGCGCACACAACAGGGAAACACTGTTTGAATTAACGCCAGATCTCGTACCCGCTTCACAGAGAACACAGGAGTTCAGAATTCCTAGAGCCCCTGCGTGGGTTGAACAGTACAGTACATCTCAAAAGGGTATTTTTAATTATTAATGGCGAGCAATTCTACTTACATTAGCCGTTGATGTTTACGAGTTTTTCGAGCGATGCAGGCAGCATAATCCCATAGTCCAGTGTTGTGTGCGCCCCCTGGGACCCTTTACCACCTGAGTTAAACTTGAGCCCCGCCCCCTGGATACATGAGAGCAGATGCAGCTTCTCTCCACGGGGTGCCCCTGGGGGCGTGATCGGCCTTACACCGTCAAATCCCGTATGAAGGCTAGAGTCTTGGACTGGAGTGGACTTTCCGCTCACTATACTGCTCACCTACGCCAAGAGCTCACTGCTCGCACAACATACGCCGTCCCGCACCCCTCAGCCCAGGGCTGACACGGTCGCTTTCCCCCTACAGTGCATAGCATGTGCCACCTCCTCTCGTCCCAGGACTGACACTACCGCCATCCCCCTAAGGTCCAGAGCCGATACCGCCGCTATCCGCTCACCTGCTGGGATCAGAGGGAGCTGACAGCGCCCGCTAACCCGCGCACAGAAGAGCAAAGCTGGCGGTGCCGCTGTCCAAGGTCCCGCTAACCCGCTCACCCGAGGAGCAAAGCTGGCGGTGCCGCTGTCCAAGGTTCTGACGAGTCCAGCCCGTTCAGCGCTCACCTCTATTCCAAACCGTGTTTGTGTGCAACACGCGAACACGCGCAGAGCATCCTTCCAGAACACGGCGGAGCAGGGGACGCACTGCCGCCGACCTCTGCAATATCGCCAGCCTCCCCAAACCCCCATCCACCACTTATTTTCCTGATCACTTTTCACAGTACATAGCCAAACTGTGATTTGCTAATACGGAGATGCAGCGACAGGGGCTGTTTCGACCATTAAGAATATCCCCCGCCACACACAAAAAAAAAACCTCTTTCACATTGGAAAATAAACGCCTCAATAACTAATTCGCAACTAGGACTTTTCAAAACACAAGACACTTCCCCCACACGGAATAGACCCGGTCTTCCTTCCAAAGCGAACACAGGCGCCCAGCTTCTCTACTTCCCCGTCCGGAATATGGTGTGTGCGGGTGTTGGGAACATGTCGCTGAGCTGGCCACTTCCCTCGGGGTGCCACTGTGTTCCTCTGCCTCACAGGGAAGGCCAGGCGCCCCGGCTCAGAGCAGGGCTGGAAAAATACAAAAAAGGCGGCAGCTAATATGACGAGGTACCTAAACGCTGTCCTTTGAGATGCCACGCCAGATCTACCACGAGTGCTGGCACCCCGGCTGGCACAGAGCAGAGCCCGTACAGGGGAATGGGGTTGCCACGCGTGTCCATTGGCTTCAGGAACACCCCCCCCCCCACCCCAGTCTCGGGAATGAAGAGGCTGGTGCACAGGTGAGCGCGTAGGAATGTTGGGGCACCTCCTTACGTGTCCACGTTGCCCTCTCTAGGCAGGCATCCCTCTCCTCAAAGACCAGGGGCGGCAGTGCCAGCAGCAAACACCGGTGCCATTGGCTCGACAAGCCCCGCAGAGGACCAGCGCCTGGACCCGCCCAACACCAATGCATTTTCCGTGCCACCTTTTACCACCCGCCTCCCCCCCCGGACTGACCCGTGGCTGGGTATCACCCAGGAGCCCGTCGACACTCTCGGGAGAGCATCGCGTGTACCTACCGGCAGCGGCCATCCCCAGGCGCAGGCGGCAGCACCACGGCAGCTCCGGCGCCCCAGAGGTGGTGGGGATGATGACGAGGGTCCGGGCTCTGGTCCTTGGGCAGATCGGCTGGGGGGACGGTGGCAGCCGTCGCCTTCTTTCCCTGCGCTCCCAGCAGCTGAGCCAGACTGGAGGGAGGGAGCGCAGGCCAGGTGCAGCGCCCCCGCCCTCCCCCCGCCTCTCGCGTCACCAGCACCGGCGGCAGCTCCCTGCTCCCGCGCTCTGCCCCGCCTGCCCCCGTGCAGTCTGAGCTCAGCGGGGAGTACGCCTTCCTCTCGACCCGGACCTGCTGGGGACGAGCCGGGCAGAGCTGCGACTCCTCTTTGCTCCAGGGCCAAACATAGCTCCACTCAGTTGGCGAGTGGGGCAGCTTTTGCCAAACTCACGGAGCACCGCCCGAACGGAGGGGCTGGGGTGTTCACGCAGGAGGACGAGAAGATGGCCTAGATGCCCGCGGGACTTGGAAAAGTCAGGGCTTATTGTACAGAAATGTTGCACCGCTGCAAGTGCAATTTCTCACTGCATGGCACCTGTGCGCATTTCTATAGTGCACATGCGTATTGTGTTGATAAGTGTTGTTCTCTACAAACATGCGTAAGATTGCACCGCACCAGAGAACCGTTTCTGGGACACAGACCTCACTATGTAGATTTATTTTAAAAAATTGCATTCAAATTGAATCAACATTTTTTTTAGCAAAACAGAATGAAAATGAAGATTTTTTTTTCAATAAAACATCACATTAACCATTAAGAAAATTTACGGCAGCGTATGAAAAGAAGAACAAGGAAAACAGAAGAGGAGAAGAAAAGGAAGAACAATTTAACATTTTTGCAAATTCCACTCTCCGGCAGGACCTCCATCATGAAAGTCGTCACTGCAAACAATTGAAGACTCCGTGTTCAGATGTTTCGGGCAATAACCCTTGAACGGAAACCTCCAGCATCCCAGGCTCTTAAGCACCGGTGGGACTCGTCAGATGCCTTGCACTTTCCAGCCGGCCTATTTGGGTCACAACTGTATGGATTTAATTGTCATGAACTTGGAGATGTAAGCAGTTCCACCAGTGCTGGAAATGGATAACATTTATTGGGGAACCATCACTATTTAGGAGGGGCGGGACTTTGGGAAGGAGGGGGCGGGGACAAGGGGCGTGCCCCCCAGCCAGATTGAACAACGCAGTATCTCTATATACAACCCAGGTCTTTCGATTTGCATAAAAGCAAAGAGCATTATGGGAACAACATAATGTTCACAATTTTAAATGCTAAACATGTCTTATAGTGATTCCTAAGGAACAGCTTTAAAGCAAATAATGGACTCTTCTGTTTTGATTGGGCACAATATTCACTCTAAAAAAAAAAGAGATGGCTGTAAAATGCAGGACATGTATACCAGTTTAAACAGCTACACTATTGCAAGTGATGCCTCGGCAGTTTCTGTGTGTGAATTCTGAATTCGTGTTTGAAAGATATGGTGCCAAAGAGCAGAAGAGCATTGACAAACCCCAAAACCTGGACTGGAACCCAATTACCAGACAGGCACACAAATATAAAGGTGAGCAGTTTCACAAAGCACAGACTGGCAGAACATAAAGGACAGCGAAACACATCAAAAGAACATTTGCATAGTCCAACCTGCAACTGGTTGTCAATTACACGACCATTGCATGTGATTCTGATGGCAAAAAGGGAGAACACCATGGAGTTGCCTATGCAATAATTAACATGTCACATGCACCACTGTCATTATTGGCCAGATCATTATTGTTTTCGAAGATAGTGTGTGACAGCAAAGAAAGTTGACTGCATAGGCTCTGACTAGGCCAGTTCAGAAAGTGGACATAGCACAGACATGGGACTTGTATTTTGAAAGAGTTCTGGTTCCAATTCATATCCACTTCTCAACCATTCACCGGACCTGTCACACACAGGGCAATGTCTTCTAAGTACTGCATTTGTGGAAATATTGGGGTGTCGCACATACACACGAGTGAGAAGGCATACTGGGAGCATTGCTGATGTCTTTAAGTCGTCTGATGTAAACAGAGATGCAATCGCTGGTCGATTCCACACCCATCCTTTTCTGCAGAAGACATACAATTCCCCATTCTTACTGTATGATCTGTGGCAGTCCCTAATCTAATGTGGCACCCCAGTAACACATGACCATGAAAGTGACATGGTCCAGGGGATGGCATGATCTTCTGCGTCAAATGTCACTGAGTCCTGGAACAGGTTATGCATGGAGAGTCACTCTTCCTCAACCATTGCTTATATATGATCACAGAGTGTACCTACTGCTGCCTTGATCCCTTGTTTCATCCAGAAACTGGGTGATTGCCATATAGGATATTGTAATTCAAAGTTTTATTTTCAAATAAACAAAAATATAACAACAATTGAGTAGATGATATCAACAAAAGACTTAAAAGCATCTGGTACATATTAAAAAGCACAATAACATATCAGATCAAATCAGTACCAAGGTCATTTAAAAAAGATAAGAAATAAAGGAGGAACAGAAAGAAGAAGAAAGAAAAAGAAAATAGAGCAAAGATTAAAGAACCTAAACATAATTATACTCTCAAGCATTGTTATTGGTCAATAAAGCATCACATAATGGGTCAGGGTGAACCATGTTGATATTATAGCTCACAGGCCAGAGACCTAATAGTCCAAATAATTAGGCATACATCACCCTTATACCTCAAGAAAACCTCCCCAAATGTCCCAAAATTTCTCAACGTCTCCTGACTCTTTGTAAATGGCCTTCTCATAAGTGGAAACAGTGAGTAGTTCTTCCACCCACTCATCACTGTTAAAGGAGCTGCTTGACTTCCACATCCTCAGTATCATCCTCTTGGCGATCATACACGCCCAGAGCAACCAAGTTTTCTTTCCAAAGGTAGAATCATCCAACTGAGATATGTCACCTACAATCAGAAGGGAGCCAGATAGAGGGTTTGTACAGTTCAAAACCAGTCCCAATCTTTCACATACATAATCCCAAAATGTTTTGTTTTCGGGCAAAACCACAAGTGACTGAGGGAGCCACTTGCACCTTTGGACTTCCAGCAGAGATCATCCGCCAAGAGCTGCCTCTGAAATAACTTAGCTGGTGTCCAGTAGGCTCTAAAGAGAATTTTTGTTTGTGATACCCTAAGGCCCCAGTCCAAACTCATCAAGTGAATGTTCTCGCAGCAGCGTTGCCAACATCTTTGATCAATGTCCTCTCCTAGCTCTTCTGCCCAGTACATTTCCAAGACAGTTTGAGGGCTGATACGCAAGCATACAGTCCAAAATGCTGGGCAGCTGAGGCTAGCCTACAAGAGGAAAGCACCCAGTATTGGCTTCTTCAGCAGAGGCCAAGAACAGAGCTTTAAAAAGAAGCAGCACCTCCACAGATGCAAGGGAATGTGATGTGTTATTAACTCCCTGTTGTATTAAATTGAGACCACCCTTAACATGGGGAGTTCCTTCCCACCCCCAATCAAGGACCCTCCAATACTCGCATATGTTTTTTAGCACTGGCCTTACTGAAGACTCACATAGAATCATACAAATCACGCCCCCCGCCCCTTGTGCCCACAGTGAGCCAGGAACCAGGAACCAGACCGAGGTATAGGAAATATATTTGTATGTATTTGGAAGATAGGTAATATAAAACACACTATAAAGACACACACCACCTTCTTCATGTCCCACAATTAAACTTCTGGTTACACAAACAAATCACACAAGTTGGTTGGGAAAAATTCAAATCACAATACTTTACTTAATCCAGATTTCACTAAAGAAATAATCAGCTCGGGTCAGTGAATGCAAGCAATCTAGACCTATAGTGATTTACAATTTGATTTTCCTGCACACCTAAAAGGCTAGCAGTTTGGGTTATAGATTGGTACAAATACATATGGCAATTATGATTTCAACCACACTTTTGCTTTAAAATAAATACAGGGTGATTTAGTGGTTTGATTTCAGATCCCCCCTCACTGAAAGGTCTGTGTTGGGGAAGTTGGACAGTAAAAATTAGGATGATTTGAGAATTTTGGAATTCAGATCCCCCCTCTACTTAAAGGCCTGTGTTTGGGGACCTTGACGGAACAAATTTGGATGATTTGAACATTTTGTATTTCAGACCCTGCTCCACTTAAAGGCCTGTGTTGGTGAAGCTGGACAGAAAAACATTGGGATGATATGAAGATTTTGGATTTCAGACCCCCTGCCCCCGTCCACTTAAAGGCCTGTGTTGGGAAAGCTGGTTTTATGCCAAGGGGAATTAAACTCATTAATATTTTAAATTGAATAGGCTGAGGATCCAGAGAGTTTGCCCCCACTGCCCATTACAAAGGCAAAGGGTTGAAGGCAGGCAGATTCCCCACCTTTTGGTTTTAGAGGGTTCAATTCTACTTACATTTAAAACCTCTGTTTAGAGTTCAGGAAAGCCAGCTGCATTGCAGGGCCCTCTTGGAGGACAGAGCAGGGGTTGGTCACTACACTCTCAAAGATGGTCCCCAGTTCTTCACCATAGGACAGAGCCAGCTTTTAGGCCTTTCCAGCAATAGACCACTCCACCCAGATGCAATTTCAGCAAAATCTAATGTTGGTGTTTCTTTGCGGCTGTCAGATGGTAATTTTCAGCAGCCCCCCCGCCTCATAGTGCATTCACGTCATATACCAATGAACACACCATCAATATTTTAATAATAGGCAATGCCCTGCAAGAATTCTCACAACCAGGATTGGACAGTTACCCTTCTCCCTACGCCTAAGTACAGCCCTTCTCTAAGGATCGGTTCAGGAGTCTGGAGCAGACCTATGGCATCTTCCATTTTCAATCCTCTTTTGTTCCCATGTCAACTTTTTGGCAAAAATCGAGTTAAGTGTCAAACACATTGTGATTTCATAGTAACTGCCATAATATATATATATATAAATCAAAGGTGGGGCAGAAACAGAGGTGGCAGAAAAAAAAACGAGGAGGGGGCAGAGGGGCAGTAAGTGCCCTGAACAATATCCAGGCCAGATTGCTGTGCTCTGGGAAGTAGACAACACAGAGATGGACAATTGCCTGAAGAGAATACATTTGTCAAATCATTTATTTTTTTATGTTTTACATTTGTAGAGCGCACTACAGCCCGTGGGCATCGAGGCGCTGTAAACAGAGCGTAAGAAGACTTATTTAAGGGTTACAGAAGAGCCACCCATCAGAAGTAGTGTTAAGAGATACAAGGTTACATATACATCAATTAGCAGAAATGACTTACAGATTACTCGAGTTGCAAACACAAAACATGCAGGTTTCCACAAAAAGCATGGTTTTGATGGCCTTACGAAAGGCAGCATGAGATTCAATTAGCCTGAAGTGTGGTGGGAGGGCGTTTCAGTGGGTGGCAGCCATGGTGGGGAAGCTGGTACCATCAGCACAAGCTTTGCATGTTTTAGGAGCAGTTATCATGTTTGAATATGCTGATCTGGCTGGCTTGAAGGCAAGGGGTTTAGAGATCCTTTGGACAAGGTACGGAGGGGCCAGGCCGTGAAAACACTTGTGCGCCAGGGCAAGAGTTTTAAAAATGATTCTTTCCTTGACTGGAAGCCAGTGGACCTGTCTTCTGAGACCAGAGCTATGGTCCCTGCGTGATAGGCCAGTGGTGGCCCTAAGGGCCTTATTTTGAACTAGTTGCTGTTTAGCAAGGTTTTTGCCTGAGATTCCTATGAGTAGGTCATTGTAGTAGTCAAGCCTCGAGCCAATTATTGCCCTGGCGATGGTGAGGCAATTCTGTTGGGAGAGGTACGGTCTCACTGCATTAAGAAGTTTAGAGAGATAGGCTGAGGAGGATGCTATTCACAGCAAAGCTTTGTTGAAGCCGCACGGCTAGACTCTGCAGCCTGCACTTTCAATGACGGGGGTCTACAGGGGACCCCTACCGTGTGCCTGATGCAGGCACAGCACATCCTGCATTCATTCACTATATTCCCTGTATGGATTCACCTTTGACTAATGTAAATTGAAGACTGTCACAAATTCCAGCCTGGATTTTGGGTTTAACTACTCACAAACACATGACACTACCAGGCTCTTGGCTTAACAACACATTCGACTACCAGGGAGCAGCTGCATGCTGTCCTTGACCCCGCTGACTTGCTGTGTTACACTTGCCCACCATGACGTGGTCCTTTGTCAAGTTATTTTGTCTGTGGAATCTCCCCAGTATCATTGGGGACTACTACTTTACATCCTGCCCCGAGGAAGGTGGTTTCAGATTTTAAAGGCCTACAGGTGGCCCGCCGAAACGTAATCAGGTCCTTGTTAGTTGGAACCCTTTTTTTATGTTCCCTGAACTCAACACATCCTGGACCTTTTTCCAATATTGGTTTGGATATCTGTTACTGAAGAATTATATGTAGGCAGACCTGTTAACTGACATTTATTGTTTGTTCTTAGAATATTCATTTACTGGCAGACCTGTTAACTGACATTTACTGTTTGTTCTTTCAATATTCATTTACTGTGGTATATTCATTTACTGTGGAAATACATTTTCTTTGTTCTTCCAGACTTGTAAACTGATCTTACAGTTGTAACATACATATTTATTAATGTGAATTCTAATTGTTCTCTTTTTCAAGTTTGTTTGTTTGTTTGTTTGTTTGTTTGTTTAATTCATTTTTTGTGCGCGCCAGACCAAGGGGTAGCAGGGCGCAATGGCAAAAAAATGCAAAACTTACAAGGTTACATCATAGCAAAATGTACATTAGAAAATACAATAAGGTCACACAAATAATTACATAATATACAGGTTCAAGTAGGTCTATCAGAATTACAGCTGTATAGAGTAAAGGTCTATTGATTAATACCAGTAGGAGGTGGGTAACACTGGTCAACTGAGGTCAGTCGAGGTAAGGAATTTAATGACTTTTTTCCTGAAACAAAGGTAGGGCAGGTCCGCTCTAAGGTCTTGTGGGAGTGAGTTCCAAGTTTTAGCAGCCTTTACCGGGAAGCTATTTCCTCCAATAGTAGTGAGTCTAAAGTTCGGTATTGTCAAGCAATTAGAGTTGACAACTCTGGTTGGTCTAAGAGATGTTCTCCTGTGGAATCTGTCAGTCAGGTAACCGGGCAAAGTTATTAAGGGCGTTGTGGGTCAGGGATAGCATCTTGAGTTTTATTTTGTTCTCCGTGGTCAACCAGTTGTGGTGGCGTCTGGCGGAAGAGATTTGGGATCTTTTTATTAATGCCTAGTGCTGCTCTCAGGGCATTATTTGTAATGTTTGTAGTCTTTGGGTTATTTTTTTATTAGCTCCGGAGTATAGAGCATTACAATAATCAATTCTGGAGAGAATTGAGGCTCTGGCCAGGATTAGGCAACTCCTATTGGAAAGGAATGGTTTATCGGCTCTTATCAGTTTGCACGTGTAGGCCGTGGAGGAGGCAAGGGATTTTAGCTGTTTATCAAGTGATAGGGTAGAATCAAGATAGAATCACAGGGTTTTTACATCCTTGGATACTTGGATGATTTTCCCATCTATGTTGAATGAGGAGAATTCCTGACCTAGTTTTTTGATATTGGCTTGGGTAAGTTGATTTTTCTCATTATTTATTCATTGTTAAACATATATTTTTTTCATTGTTTTCATGATTTTTGTTAACCATTATATTTAATGAAATACAGCATTATTTCATATATACCAGTTTTTTTTTTTAATCGCCCTCTCTCTTGAGTAAGTTGTGTTCCAAAGGGTAATTCAGTTAGGATATCTTTTGTTACCAGCCCAGAATAAGGATTTGGATTTAACTCTTAATTCATTATACAGCTTTTTTGGATTTCTTGTTTTCATTATATTAGTCCCCCACCGCATCTGTACCACTTTAAAGGGGCAACCCACGTTTTTAGTCTGAGGAGGATGCTATGGCATTGACCTGCCTATTCATGGTCAAGTTGGGATCTAGGTAGACACCGGGGGTTTTGACTGTTTGCGATACTGTAATGGATGTTCTGACTATGAATCAACAGAAAGTTTTAAGCTTGGGTTCGAATTTTTGCCCGGCTGCACAATTCGACTACGTACAGGCCTGCATTGATTTCGACCACTTTGTGCGAAAACTACGTCTCAAAAAGTTTTTTGCCACAAATGTTCACACAGCACGAAGGATTCCAGCAGTTGGTGGAAGAACAGAAATAACAATAAGTGAGTTAGATATATTATCTGACTTAGTCGAGTTAGAAAAAGAATCACAGATGGACAAAGATCATGAATCCGATACAGTGGACTTTGGAGAATTAAGTATAAGGACGGATTGGACGACAAAGAGCAAACTAAAACCAAAATCGAGATTTAATCTGATGACCAATATGGGGAACAATATTGAAGCATTTCAAGCCCTTGTGATTGAAGATTTGAAGAGTATTCAAAGGAAGAAGACACACAAATTTAAAGATAATCTGTCAGTCATGGACAGGATTGCGCTGAAAGAACTACAAGAACTAACAAATTGTATCATGAAGCCCTCCGACAAGTGATGAAATATAGTCTTAATGAATAAAGAAGACTATATAAAGGAGGCCTATGAGCAGTTTAATGATAGACATTGTTACAAGAGAATTAGCACAAATCCAACTAAAGAATTAGAGAGAAAGATAAAGGATTTTCTTGTGGAATGGGAAAGCAGAGGTATCCTGACAGAAGACAACTGCAAATTTCTTTTGACTATGAATTCAATCACACCTACGATCTATTTTCTTCCCAAAATTCATAAAAATACAAACAAACCTCCAGGAAGACCCATAGTGTCATTGGTGGGCTCGGCTCTCGAAAATATGTCCAAATATATAGACAAAGTACTTTTCCCTCTTGTGTCTTCGCTCCCCTCTTATTTAAGAGACACAACGGACGTCCTTGCGCACATTGACAACATACCTTGGGAATCAAATGATATCATGGCTACTATGGATGTTCTCTCATTGTACACAGCTATAGGTCATGAATATGGCAAAAAGGCATGTCAAAAATACCTGAACACCAGCTCTCTTAATTACCTGGAACATACACAAATGGTCCTCGAGATGGTAGAGTTGTGCCTTACCAATAATGTTTTTCTTTTTAATAATGAGTTTGTTAGGCAATTGTAGGGAACTGCAATGGGCACCACATTCGCGCCAAGTTATGCAAACTTAACTATGGGTGTATGGGAAGCCTCAGAAATATGGTCCGACCAGAATCATGAGCTAATGGAGAATGTCGTAATCTGGCTCAGATATATAGATGATTTATTTATAATCTGGAAGGGATCCGAAAAGGCTTGGATAGACTTTGTAAAGTCGCTTAATAACAACATGGATAACCTAAAGTTCACGGAGACACATAGTTGCACTTTTATAACTTTCTTAGATGTGAATCTGAGAATTGTGGATCAAACCTTGACAAGCAAACTGCACAGGAAACCAACAGGAACTAATACACTGTTGCATGCAAAGAGAAGCCACCCAAAAAGCCTGATATGAAGCGTCCCTTAAGGCGAATTCGTAAGGATTAGACGAAAACAACTCCACTCTTAAAGCCAATGACAAGGAAAGTAAAATTGTGGCTATGGGTTTCCTACAACAATGCTATCCGAAAAAAGTTATTGAGAAGGTCTACATCAAAGCAAGACAACAGGACAGACATGGCCTATTAACGGGATCCCGTATGCAAACCAAGTCAGAAAAACATAAAGACACAACTAGACTCATTCTACCATTTGACAACCAAGCTTTGGGGTGAGACAAATACTTCAAAGACATTGGAAGATCCTAATGGCAGATGAAGATCTTGTCGGAAACCTGAAGAGGAACCCAGATATATGCTTTAGGTGAAATTGTTCAATCAAAGACACCTTGGTACAGAGTTGTATGGCACAAGACAAAAAAGAAAAAGAAAATAAGTTGGGTATGTGGCTCACAACACAAAGAAATGGTTTTTCGTAAGTGTACAAGATGTAACATCTGTATGTTTGCCAAAAATTGTGCAACCTTCGAACATCTGATATTGGGACCTACCATCACCATTTCGGAAAAGATCACATGCAAATCTGAGTATGTAGTTTATGTATTGACATGTGCATGCCAGAAGTGGTATATAGGCAGCACAAAATGTAAATTAAAGACACAAATTCAGCAGCATGTGAGAGCCATCCAACACAAAGACTCTAATCATCTGATGGCCAAACACTTTACGGACAATCATGAGAGCAACAAGGACAGCTTTTCTTTCTTTGGTATCCACAGGATTGTGAGTGGACCAAGGGGCAGTAATAGAGAAAAGGAACTACGCCAGAAAGAAACTAAATGTATTTTAGACTTCGAGAGCAAATAACCAAATGGCAATAACATCGATGAGGAATTGTACACCTTTCTAGGACAATGATCTAATTTGCACACTTTTTAGACCAGTTTCTCTTTTGTATCCATTTATGTGTATCTCCTTTTTATAATCAGTGTGACATCTCATAGATGCTTTGATTTGTTTCATTTTTTGTGGGACTGAGATATTTGAGAAAAGAAAATCATTTTTTTTGCTTTATTGTTGTCATTTTCGGTGATTCCTCTTTCTGATTTTAAGAGGTTATGCATTAGATGGTATAGAAGATTATTGCTTTTAATGGAGTTAGATGTGACCTGAATTATTGATGAATAGAGGTTATCAAACATGGGTGGACTAGTATCAATGTGTCGCCATCAATATGTCCCAGACAAAGGTCATTGGAAAAAATCATGTGCAATATGCTTACTAGTTTGAATAACTGTTCTAATACAACGGAACAGGATTTCACTGCTATTTTGTAACACGAGATATGAAGATGTAAGTATTTTTGAAGTCATGGTAGGCAACAATGGCTATGTACTAGGCACCTTAAAGTATAGTGTTGATGCTCAAGGTTTCCAAATGTTTTCCTGCCTCGCAACAAAGATGGGCCGATGATTCCTGTCAGTAACTAAGTACTCAAAGTATTTGAGACTTAGTTTAAGCATCTATTGCAACATGCACTTTATTTTCTGCTGCTAGCACTATGCACTTTATTACAACTATTTCAGTTTAGGATTAACTTTTGAAATAATGTTTTAGAGTTTGAGGCAACAGGATAGTTGGGGATTTGAGATTGTGACGCTAAGAGCAGGTTAGGGTAAGCACTGTGCACGTTATCTATGAGCAGCTGCTAGCACTATGTACTTTATCTCACGATATTTGTGATTTTATATCATGCTATCTCATGTAAAATTCATTGGAATGTTTACTATCTTACATTTCCTTAAATTTTACCGACATTATGCACTTTACCAATGGCAGAACCTGCCTCAATATTAGGGCAGGGACACTTTTCTAATGAATTTCAACACATCTGTAAACCATTTGATTTGTGGGACAAAAGGTATTGATGGTCTGCTGCAAACATCGGCATAATGATTAGAGATGCAAATGGCAGTTTGTGGAATTCCCATTTTAAATCAGCTAAATTGCACACATAATAAATGATTTAGATGCACATGATTTTTGAAAAGTGTAAGCTAGCGTTATGCTAAAATATGAACAAAGCGGCCGGAGTAAGACATTTACTAAGTGTAACCAAGTCAAAGATGGCTGACAGATTTCATTAATTTCATGAGAATAACAAACCAGTCCTCTTTCTATTTTCAATAGGACGTCACATCTTTTATTTTAACATGCACTTGTGAGGGTGTCATTTGTTGCGATCAAGTGGTAAGAATACTGTGAAATGCATAAACGCTGCAAATTCTTGGCAGAACACGATGGGAGATTCACATTTGTTTGGTATTTATGGATTGCCATGATTTTGCACTTTTATGAAGAAATAAAGGAAGTATGAAACTAATGGATTCCGGAGGATTTTTGTTATCTGTGTTGGGGAGTGCTCCTCACTAACTGACCAAAAAACAAATCAATGGATATATATATATATATATATATATATATATATATATTCCGCTTCAGCTGATCATGGGGAATTTTAATGAAACAACAGCCGGGTCAACATCATGTTGCATAGCTGTTTGGCAATTTTCCATCATTTTTACAAAAAACCTAATTGTTAGGCACATGCAATTTATTTCCCACATTCCTAATTCTACCCTCCACCAGTTCACCAACTCTCAAATTAGGAACATGTTCAGAGCAGCCAGAAACACATTTTAGCTGGTCATTTAGGATTCCCTAAGTTTCAGGTGGAGGAATTTTATATCAACAAAATCATCTGGAAATTATCTAAAAAATGAAACATACATGTAATCAGTGTGACTTGTGATTTCTTGTAAAATGCAACAATTGTGACAGTCCATTTAAACAAAGGGACTCTTCAGATGTACAAATGTGAGACTCCCTTCCTTCAGGCTATTGGTCACTTTTAATCAGCCTGTGACCAGAGTTTTTTTTTTCTATTAGCCTCTTTTTTGTTTGAATTCAGAGATTAGCCTTGATTGCAGACCCTGTTTTCACATCTCCCCACTACATTCCGGTCATGTACCGGCTAGAACATTTGGCCTGCACAGGACTGCGTTCATAGAGAGAAGGTCTAGGGAAACCTGGTTTTCAACACCCTAGAGGTAGGCCACATTTTATTGCAGTTGTAAATACTGGGGATCCAAGCCAGGCTTTCGTTGGGGGAGTTCTTTGTGAATTTTCCCCAGAAATACACAATTTGTCCTTGGTTGAAAGGAACTCATATATTTCATTTTCTTACATCAGCCTTGATTATTAGACATACAGTGTGTTTCAATGATCAGGGTTCCCCATGCTTTGCACTGAAAGTACAGAGCCATTTCCTTCAGTCATTAATCAAATACATGTTTAATTATCTACTCTTCTTTTTTTTTCTGCAAATGTGGGTCTTAATTGTCACAGTGCACCACATTTTTATGGTTGGCAGTTTCAGTGAGAATGCTGCATGTATTTCTCAGTTAGTAATGTGGTGTGCTTTTCCGATCTGCACTTGGATTACATTTTTGTTTTAGCTTTCTCTGGATTTCAACTGCAGAAAGACACCCTCACAGTCTGTCTAAATAGGCCCCTTTTCAGCGTGCAGGTTTCTGAATGCTTGAAGGTAATTTCCACAGTGGGCCTTTCAGTTCCGTTGGTTTGGAGACTTTGATTACACCCCACATCCCTTATGCCATTCCTGGGTCCTTGTTGCATATTGCCCTGTTAGAATAGAGGGAGATGGTGCTGTCAGCGGCTTAAAGGGAGAGGTAGATCTGACATTTGTGGTGTAGATAGTGCATGTCCAAAGTTCCTGAGTTTGGGTCTGTTTCTATGACTGTTACCCTCACACATGGGAATATGTTTATATGGAGGGGACTGCCCAATATATAATAGAGTACATCACTTGGTTGAAGTTAGCTGATGATGTGGGGGTCGGGGGTAGATCTAAAGAGGTCAGGGTCGTAAACTCAATTCATGTTTATGTGTTAACTGATAGGCCTGAGATAGGCAGGTGTGGGGGAAGGCCAGTGTGTAGTGTCATGTTGAAGGAGATTATGGTGTAGAAGAAGCAGAGTTAGACAATTGATCGGTACACGGAGTGACATACAGCAATTAATCAAGATATGCAACATCTAGGTATGGAACAACTAATCTACCTATAGAGCAGCTAATCTAGTTATACAATAATTATAGCTATGCATCAAATACATATAGCTGTGCAACAATTACTTTACCTATGTAAAAAATAATCAAGGGAGGCAACAATTAATCTGGATATGCAAACATGAATTTTCTGCAATAATTAATTTAGCTATGCAACACATTGATATACATATGAAATAATCTACAACTGAAACAATGAAAGCAGTCCACCATGGAGCAAGGTACTTTTGGACAGCAATGAATCTGGCTATGCAAAAGAAGATCTAGCTGTGCAATAACTAATCTATATTATATTTTTATTTTATGTTTATTGTGATGAGTTTGTAAGAACTTTACACAAATGCAAAGCCTTTTTACACAGACAGGTAGAAAACGTTCAATAAAAATAATCAAAATATCATTATTTTAAAATGCAGAGATACATTAAAATCCAATTAGGTTAAATCTAATTTGATATAATATATATACAATTGCAATCCATTTTTCATGTTTTTAGCAGCTGTGCGGTATAACCAAATGTGATAAAGTGCAATATGCAGAGAAGTGCAATTAGAATTAAGACAGTAGATGCAAAGGTCCATACTCTTGATAGTATCATAATTTCTGACAAACATATATAAATTACAAATGTATACGGTACCCAACTATCTGCATTCAGTCATAACACATTTGGCTGCTTCTCAAAAATGATGCAATGTACATAATCTATGGTGAAGCCAATTATCTGAGCCAACCCAAGCACGAGAGACAGTTGGCCAGCAATTAGTTAAGATATGGCCCCAATGATCTAGTTATACCACAGTTAATGTAGCTACAATGGAATTAGTCTGGTTATGAAACCATTAATCCAACTATGCATCAAGTTAACATAGATATGCAACAATTCACATACCTATCCAATTAATGATCAAGGTGTGCAGCCATTAATCTGAATATACAAAAAGTGTTGAAACAACAATTCATCTAGCTAGACTACAAATTAGAATAGCCATGTAAATTAGTTACAGACTAGTTAAAAATCGAATATAGACATGAAAAAATGAACTGAGGCATGCTCCCGCAAACTTGCTATGCAACAGCAAACTTGCTATGCAACAAAATCCAGTGAGGTTAAAAATTGATCCTGTTCTGTGATGATAAATCTAGCTATGCAGCAATATAGCATGTAATCTACTGGCATCAAAGGAATAATCTTGCTATGCAGTGGTAAATCTGCCTGTACAACAATGCATCTGGCATGCAACAAATAACTGACTATGAAGCAAAAACCAGACTATGAATTAATGTTTGCTTGGTGTGTGGTGGTGTGCGGCAATTAATCTGTCTACGCACCAATTCATTTGTCTGTTAAGCAATTAAACTAGCGGTGTGGAAAAAGTTATCTGGTTCTGCATCACTGCATCAAGCTATATAGCAAACATTCTGGCTATGAAAGGAGTTAATCTAGTGATATGACAGAAACTGAGCTCACTGTAGTAATAAATCTGGCTTTGCAGCACTAGATGTAGTGGCAAGTAAAAGGGGACAGAAATCGTTTTACGGGTTTAGTGGCTTTAACTCGACACAGGTACCTTTGGAGAAAGGATGCAGACAAGTGCTAAAGTGTTTGCTATAGGGGTTGAGACATAGAAAGAAGTAGGGGCACACATCTCCAGGTTCCAATGGAAATCTGACAAGATTTAAGGCAACAATAATGGGTTTGTACATAGCACCTTCTTATTCTTCTGAAAAACTTTATGAATCAGTGACCTGTAAGTCACTCATTACTAGCTGACTTGACATATACCAAGAAGGCACTCTTCCAGGACCACAGCACATCAACAAGTGACTTAAAGGCCAACCAGTTAACACTGAAAGTACATTGGATACATCAAAGAGGACTGAGAAGTGCCTACAGGAAGAAACAGATAGAAGAGAGCCTCAAGATGTTTCTCTTTACATAGAGGTTAACTAGCATAATTACTCAGTTTCTTAACTGTTTGATCCCTGCTAGCACACCAAGTAATCTACCTGGGTGCAGTATCTAGCCAGAAACAGGATAAAAGGACAGAATGTTGTCTAGGGAACACAGCTTGGCATTCCCAAGCCCAATGGCAACATGGAATTGGGAGAATGCCAAAATAAAGGATGAACACATTTACAAACATCGAAGACCAAAATACCGGTTTCGAGCGACCCATTTTACTGTAAATATATATATATATATATATATATATATATATATATATATATATATATGTTACACGGCCACGGTAGTGGCCGTGTAGTTATGGTTAAGTTGCTGTTTCCATAGGAAGAGCTCTTTTTGGGCGGCTTATAACTCTGCTACCCCTGGACGAATCCTCATCATACTTTGCAAAAAATGTATATGGTGCACTCCGAATTGGTTTGCAAAGTTTGGAGATGTTTGGGCCGGGGGGGGGCAAAGTTATAGGGGGGGTCCCAAAACATCTTTTTTCCCCATAGAATGAATGGGGGAAAAACATTGCGCACGGCTACAGGTGAAACCGCTGGACGGATTTTGACGAAATCTGCGGCAGGTACAGGGGCTTAGTCCAGAAAGCGTGCTTTTGTAAATTTGGTCACCATCCGTGCAGTATGTTTCTTTATAATTATGAAAAAGTAGGTCTGAAATAATTAGTGATATCTATGTTCGCTCCGCGGTCACACTTCCCTGTTTGGACGACGAACAAGATACCGATTGGCTAAGGGGCTGGCGTCATGACCGCGGACACACAACGTCTCTGCCCATTGGCTGCTGCGAGACGTGTTCTACATCAGATGGTTTGTATGCGCCCGACATCTTGGATCCGCGGAAAGCGGACTAACAACCAGCGTACACATGCTTTTTTCATGAAACTATTTTGCTGTGTCACAGAGCATTGGGAAAGGCTCAGACAGCAAGACATGGCCCATCAATGCATTTGTTATTCGGTCGTCATGATGTAATTTCTATGGACACCTTGTACGCACAGTAAATGTGGGGTGTAATATCGATAGCACTTCAGTCCATGTAGTGGGCAGGAAATTTGTAACACTTTAGTCCATGTAGTGGACAGGAAATTTGTAACTGTTGAAAGCACACGCATATTGGTAGGCAACATTGAAATTGACGACATGCCATGAATGCATTATTATTATAATGGCTATTATTATATTCATTAATATGCCGCCATGGGTGGCACATGCTACGGTGGTTGTGGCCAGGGGCTACAGTCTTAAGATATGGGTGATCAATGCATTTGTTCTGGGGGTCGGGCGTCATTATGTAATTTCTATGGACATCTTGTATGCACAGTACACTTATGCCTACTTAATGACGTATGTTCTATAGCCTCCTTGAATGCACAGAAAATTAGGGGTCCAATAAGGCCAGTATTTCACTGCACGGGGGGGTTGTTACATTTGTAAGGACACGTGTGGTGTTAGGGAACATTGAAATTGACAACATGCCGTGAATGCACTTTTTTTTCCAATGGCTATTATTATATTCATTAGTACGTCGCCATGGGTGGCACATGCTATGGTGGTTGTGGCCAGGGCCTAGAGTCTTGGATGCATGGCCATCGGCCGAAGGCCTTACTTCCAAGACTGTAGGCCCTGGCCACAACCACCGCCGCATGTGCCACCCATGCATACACCAGTAGTGTTGCATTTTGATTGGCAAGTTGTGGAGAGTGCGTGCAGTGTTGGGTGCATGGCCAAAGGCCATGCACCCAAGAACAAAGTGGTTATTATTAGACGTGAAAGACACTGCACACCCATCCCATGTAAGATTCACAGACATACAGCTAGGAGTGAAGCCTCTGGGCAGATGTACTGAAGGATAACACACCTACAGAATAAACCCCACTACCACACATCACTGAGGTGGTTGTGGGGAGACCCTGCACTCTTGGGTGCAGGGCCAAAGGCCATGCACCCAATAGTACACTTATGCCTACTTAATGACGTATGTCCTATGGCCTCCTTGTATGCACAGAAAATGAGGGGTCCAATAAGGGCAGTATTTCAGCCCGTGCAGTGCACGGGGGAGTTGTTACATTTGTAAGGACATGTGTGGTGTTAGGGAAAATTGAAATTGACAACATGACGTGAAAGCATTCTTTTTTTAAATGGCTATTATTATATTCATTAGTACGCCGACATGGGTGGCACATGCTACGGTGGTTGTGGCCAGGGCCTAGAGTCTTGGATGCATGGCCGTCGGCCGAAGGCCTTACTTCCAAGACTGTAGGCCCTGGCCACAACCACTGCCGCATGTGCCACCCATGCATACACCCTTAGTGTTGTGTTTTGATTGGCAAGTTGTGGGGAGTGCGTGCAGCCTTGGGTGCATGGGCGAAGGCCATGCAACCAAGAACAAAGTGGTAAGTACTAGACTTGGAAGACACTGCACACCCATCCCATGTAAGATCTACAGACATACAGCTAGGAGGGAAGCCTCTGGGCAGAGGTACTGAAGGATAACACACCTATAGATTAACACCCACTACCACACATCACAGAGGTGGTTGTGGGGAGACCCTGCACTCTTGGGTGCATGGCTAAAGCCCATGCATGCAAGACTGAAGTCATAAGCAGTGGAGTTACAAGTCAATATGGGTGTGGTGGAATGTGCTAGTTGTGTTGATGCCCTAGTGTCTTAACTTCATAGCTGCAGACGATGGTCCGAAAAGTAAATTTATAAGCAGCTTATTTACAAGGACCATGGCTTCCATAAGCAGCGATGGTTGTGGATAGGAACTATACTCCTTGTACCTTGGTTGTAAGGCGTAGGTGGTAGGTTACTCACCGAAGATGGAAGGGCAGCCTAGAGGCACTGCAGCATATTAGTACCATAGATTAGACGTGTAGATTCGCATGTGTAGAAAATGCCTGCCAATATACTTACATCTTACTTTGTTCAGTATCCACATACTTTTTTTTATTTGGCTATTGTACTTGGCGGATGTATAATTTGTTCATTTCTGTGATGAAACAAAAAGGTGTGTTAGTGTTTGCATTTTTTTTAAATTTACTACATTGCATAATAGACAGTTAACATTTTTTTTTTACCCTCATATTTAGTTTACAAACCAGTGTCCTGTGCATTGCGCTCAGTTTCTGTGTTTGCTTTTCTAATCCTTGGGTCTGAGGAAAAAAATCCTTGTCGGATTAAAAAAAAACCTTCATTTCCTATGGCACTAACTACTTCATTTTTTCCTTTCAGTGTTTTCTTTATCTTTCTGATCAATGTTATGTTTGTTGCCTTCCTGTCCATTTTTCACAACAGTTAGACCTGTAGGCATATTCTAATTGTGCATTTGTTCCTACAGATTTGTGATACGCATTCATTTGTGTCGTTGTTATATCTTGTTTCCTTCATCTTTACCATTAATGTTTTCTTTGTTGCCTTCCTACCAATTTTTAACAACAGTTAGATACCTATAGGCATATTCTACCTGTGCATTTGTTGCCCACGATCTGTGATAATCATTTATTTGTGTCATTCTTTCATCCTGTTGGGTAGTAAGATACCTGTGGGCGTATTCTAACTGTTTGTAGTCTTTCACATACTTTGTTGAGAATCTTGAAGTACACATTGTTTCGTAAATTTTGGCTTCAAGAACATTAAATACGCATTTGTTAGGTTATCTGGCAACCTCTGCTTTAGAGTAATGGTGTTATCATTACATTCAAACCATCCAGAATTCTTTTTAATGTTTGCAGTATCTTGTTTCCTTCATCTTTCCCATTAATGTTTTCTTTGTTGCCTTCCTGCCGATTTTTAACAACAGTTAGATACCTATAGGCGTATTCTACCTGTGCATTTGTTTCCAACGATCTGTGATAATCATTTATTTGTGTCATTCTTCCATCCTGTTGGGTAGTTAGATACCTGTGGGCATATTCTAACTGTTTGTAGTCTTTCACATACTTTGTTGACAATCTTGAAGTACACATTATTTCATACAATTTGGCTTCACGAACATTAAATATGCATTTGTTTGGTTAGCTGGCAACCTCTGCTTTAGAATAATGGTGCTATCATTACATTCAAACCATCCAGAATTCTTTTTAATGTATGCAGTGTAGTGACCTGCATTGGTTGTAGCTCCTGCATGATAGATTATTCCTACGATTGTAAAGGTTTTCTTTCCAAGTGACACTTGACCGTGTGTGAATCCGGTCAGTTTGCAGTTGTTTTTGGTGCCATCTACATTATAACCTAGCAGCATAAGTATTATGTAGGCACTACGTGATTGTATCAGTAAGGTGGAGCGATTGTCTGAATTGCAAATACTACATAATCTGCCATGGTTTGCATTTTGTACAAGTTGCTGAAATGGAATGCTCTCACTATTTGGTATGGAAATATACACACATCGCTCATTTGGGATTTCTTCCTGTATCACTTTGCTACAGAGAGTGCATGTATGTTTCCACATGTACGAAATTTGCCAGATTTCATTTACATGTATGCTTTTGTTTTCCAATATTAATAGTATGTACATTAGAATTTCTTATGGATCTTCTTGTGTGTTCATAGTGAATTTCACCATTCCAGCACAGTCGTCCAATTGTTGCCTTACTCCATGAACACTGTATGTGTTGTCAGGATTGCTTGTAGCATTTCTTTGCAGCACTAACATTTGCAAACACAATTGGTCTGAACTGTGCAGGTAAATATTGTTAACAATTGGTGGCAATTGAAATAGAATATTCATTGCTACATTTGCATAGCAATTTACCCCACTTTCATTTGTAAATTTGAATGGGCCAGCAAGTTCTGTATCTGAGTGCATTTTTTGGTTTTTCTGTTGCTTCTTTGCCGACGTGCCTGGTTTACATTCCCTAATAGGTTCATCTATTTTTGCGGCAATTGATGAAACTTTAGCTTCTTTTCTTTTCTTTGCTCAGTTTGCTGTTGCATTCTGTTGCATTTCTGTTTCATTTACTTTTCTTTTACCACGTTTCACTTTATCTGGAACAGGGTATTGTTTCAGATGAGGGGTATACAGTGAACGCAATCTATTGTATTCTACAATGCAAGGAATATCAGCTTTGACTTTACTTGAATCAAAGTTTATTACAAAAGACTGTCAAGTGTCCGTAAGCGTGATAATGCTACGTAGCTCATGCCTTCCTTAAACACTGTGTTTCCTATATCTATCAATGCTTTCTCTAGGGTAAGACCTTGGGATTTATGAATGGTAACTGCATATGGAAGAGTTAGAGAAAATTGCTCTCTACATACATACATGTCTTTGAAGAGAAGGAATCGAGCAATTGAGCGCCCTATCCTTTTCACTTCTGAAACTTTATCAAAGCGAATATTTACAAACTGAATGTTGCTATCACGTGGGTATGATTGAAAGCCAACAACTGTGCCCAGTGCTCCATTAACTAGCCTTTGCTCTACGTCAAGGTTACATTTAAGCATTACTCTACAATTTAATGATAATTTCAATATTGTTTCCAACCCAGATGTGTTGGAGATTGAATTTTCTAAACTATTTAGTCTTGTTGTGGCTTGTTCACACATGGGTATGTCATACCATGTACGTCTAGTTTGTCTGTGGTGCTAATTTCTATTATTGCTTGCATTTCTTTCTTTAACATTGTTTCATTGAATTTGAAACAGCTTGCAAGAGTTGGCATTAAGGCCATACAATTGACACTTTTGTGCGCCATTTGTTCCATAACATCAGTTGCACATGCATTATCGCCATAAAGTGCATTTATATGCTGGTTTTTCAATAAAGCTTGTGCTTCTTGCGATAATACACCAACTCTAATACTTTTTAAGATGTTGGCATAAGTGAGATCTGCAGATTTCCGCATGTTCTCAGTTAATTCTATGTATTGGAAATGTTGCCAAAGGTTAACATTACCTATGCTATGCTACCAACAGTTTTCCGGCAGAGTTTGTGGCCTAAGGTTTTAAAAATCAGTTCACTATTCACTGGTGTCAATTGTAGAAATTCTCCAAAAATTATAATGTGTTTCCCTGCAAAGAGTTCTTCTTTATTATTTTTAAGTACTTCTTGCAATCTGAGATGAATCAAAGCCAACATTAGGTTGGAGACCATGCTCACTTCATCAGTAGCATTTTCATTTGTTTCAATACTCTATGTAATTCAATTGCAGCTTCTGCAGAAAGTTTGTAGTAGTCTAATTTATTTTGATGCTCTACTGGAAGCAGTAGTAATCGGTGTAAAGTCACACCGCCTATGTTGTAGGCAGCTAAACCTGTGGGGGCTGTTACAGCAGCTGACAGTTTGTTGTTTGTCAATTGTTGAAGGAACTTGCTGATGATTTTGATTAAGAATGTTTTCCCTGATCCAGCTACTCCACTGACGTACAGCAGTATAGGTTGGTAATTTTGGCAAGTACATTCTTTATTTTCGTGTTGTATACCATGTACAATTTGTTTTGTTACGTCTTCAAAAATGGTGCGCTGATCGTTGTTAAGTTTTGCTTGTTGTACAGTTAAGTATTCTGTATCTTCTTGATACTGATACGTGGTGTTTTCTACTTCTGCCATAGCTACTTCAGCCTCATTTGCTATTAGTGGTTCTTGACTTTCTGTTACAGAAGTTTGACTACTGTCGGAAGAGTCTTTATCTAGTTGGGCCTGACGTTCTTCTTCCTGTTGCTGCTCATTGTGTAACATTGTTTTGTACTGCGCAAAGTTCACATCGGTGATAGTGTTTTCAGTTGCTTTGAAAGCATCTTCATAGCACTCATAATTATCTAGTATGTCTTCCTCTTTTCTCCATGGTTTTAAAAGTTGTAACAGAGACATGTAATATAGTTCTTTCTGTTGCAGAGTTTTTAATGACAATTACACATGATTAATTAAGCTTCGTTTGTTAAGTTTCACTAAGCTCCCTTCACAATCAGTCACTCTATATCTACGTTTGCTTTCATCGGGTTTTACATTATTTTTGTATGCAATGTTTTGAGCTATGTGCTATGTCCTCATATGATTTTAGCACTCTTTTCTAGATTTTACAGGGCCAAGACTGAGCCATTCTATGTTGTCTGATTTTCCATACAAAGCAGTGCCGGTTAAACGATCTGATGCTTCATAGGCCCCACATTCTCTATGAGAGAGCATTTTTATGCCTAGGCTGTACAATTTCTGTGATAATGTTTTGTCTGATGCTAGGTCATCCCAGAGGCCTTGAAGCTCTGTCTTTTCTACTTTTGTTAAGTAGGCTGTAACATATCGTGCAACAGCAGTTGAATTGTCTGCAATGTACTGCACATCTATGTTTGCATTCCATAATAGGGCAATGATTGCATTGTAATCATTGATATATTTTGATTCTTCCCTTCTTTTTATGTAATATGTGTTTTTAGGTGATTTACCTTTAACACTATGTCAAACTGAAGACATGAAGTTGTTTACTTCACCTGTTTCTGTAACTGGTCTAGGGAAACCAAAGCTGCATTTGGTGTAGTATTTATCTTTGTTTTTGTACTTGCGGCGACAATATTTGCCACATTTGTGTCTTTGAAATTGTAAAATCTGCCCATGCAGCTCACTATGTGTCTGTTGTGAAGGGATTTCACATGTGACATATTTTTGGATAAATTGCAAAACAGTGCTATCACTGTCGTGCCCAAATTTCGATGCACCATTGATCCATAATAGCATGTTAATATGTGGTGCTCCTCTCGCTTGATATTCTTTTCTCCAAAATAAGTGTTGCACTTCTCCAAGGGGAGGAACAGTTTTATTGCAAATAAAATGTAGCATTGCAATGAAACGATGATGGAAATATCTTGAGACATTAACTGGATCTAGAGAGCAAAGTTGCTCAGGTGTTAACATATCTATATTGTTTTTGTTGCTGTTTGCTATGCGTAGGAACTCATGTAAACCTTCCCATGCATATTCTGCACAACTTAGCGTAACAAACCAAGATGGTGGTCCATGGTTTCTGATCATGCAGCGCACGTCTCTGTGGCGTCTGAACCAGTATTCCTTTGTACCAACCATGTTTGCAAACAAATTTGTTATACTTGATTGTAAAACCTCATCTTTTTCTTGTACTTTTTGTATCAACTGCGTAGCTGACATATTTTGAAAGTGCGTTCCAGATTTAAGAATGTGTGCAACTCCATAACATAGTGTTGCTAATTCACTTTCATCGACTAGGTGGAATATGTATTCCACATTTGTCTAAATCTGGGATCTTGCAAATACATTCGCAATGAAAAGTATTCTGATGCCCCAATCTGAGTGGGTCTATCATCGTATCGTCAACCTTTGCCGGTAGGAAATAGCAGTGGAAAAGCACATGCTTCTATACTTTTTTCCCAAATACTCATTGGTGACCCTTTGGTTTGTCATATTTGGTAAGTTTCTAGTGCATCATCTATGCTTTCATTGGAATGCAATGGATGAATTGTGTAATGGTCCAAAAGAGTGGATACTGTAGCTGGATCCAGAAGTTTGAATTGTCCAGTTTCTGATGGCTCTTGAATTATTTCAGCTTTCATCAATATTTATTTCCTTGTAGTACTCATTATTGTCTTTTAGATATTGCAATGCTTGTTTAACTTTCTGTAAGTCCACTAATTGTTGCCAAATTGTTTTGTCCTTTGTTGGTACTCCATTTACCAAGACTATTAAAGAATGCTCTATTGAACGTTGATCTCCTAGAGTGTGTACATTTTCCGTTAGATCTAATGGCAAGTAAACTACTTTGCCAGGAATGCCTTTCACCAATTCAGAGGAATTTTTGGATGAAGGCGTATAATTGCTTGAAATGGGTGAACTGTTTGAATTATTATGCTCTCATACAAATTGAGCTGCTGCAGGATTTTTGGTAATGGAAACAATTCCAATTTATTTGTAATAGCACGTGAAGGAGTGTGGTTGTTGTCTAATTTTGCAGTACAGTAACTGCAACATATTAGGCGTTCAGTTATTTCATATTTGTTTTCAGCTAAAATGTACAAAGCTAATTCAAACCCTTTAGAGTCTTCATTGTTTTCTATTTTGTATGCTATGTCCACATTTTTTGTGTTTCTTTTGTAAAACGTTCTGCGGCAACACACACACACATGGTTTGGTACTTCAGCCGATGACCTTTTAAATTTTACTATTTCTTTTCTGTATGTGTGTAATAGAAGGTTGCTATGTGCAGAATTGTCGCTACTGTGTTCTAAAACTGTTGCATTTTCTACGTGGCTCACATTTTCAAAATACTTTTTCTGAATACGGTCCATTTCTTCTTGTAAGTATTTGGGTGTACCATGAAGAAGAGTGGTATTGAAAGTGCCTAATTCTGAAGCTGGACTTTTTGCA
Source organism: Ambystoma mexicanum (assembly GCF_040938575.1). Lineage (NCBI taxonomy): Eukaryota > Metazoa > Chordata > Amphibia > Caudata > Ambystomatidae > Ambystoma > Ambystoma mexicanum. The sequence goes on from NC_090928.1 coordinate 286,887,276, forward strand.
TATTATATCATATACACAATTTCTTACATTGGAATGATGTACTGATATTCTTTTGGTATGATGGAAGGTACTTTTGCAAATAGGCCCAGAAATGCCTAGACCTGTGTCTTTCCGCACTGCACAAATATCCGTATTTTGCAGCACTTTCATTTTACTTTTGTCTTTACCTTTTACATATTGATTAAGGAACTGATGTAAAGATTTGAAAGCTTTGTTTGGAATGGCACACATTGATGTGCATGGCCATTTGTATACAGGACGGTGTGGTTCTGCTGAATTGAGAGGTAATTCTGAGTTTTCAGGAGATAGTTTTGTAAGCAGTGTTTCTTGTTCCATGATGGTAGTATTGATTTTCTCATACCCTCGTCCACTGCTATGGATGGCAATTGTGTTTGTTTGATTTTGTTTGTATGCTTCTTCATAATATGACTCTGTGGTTGTTGTGTGACTCCATTCACCACCACAAACTTGCAAGAAATTATTTTTGTTCACATTCCGTTTATTGCTGAGTTTCTATTGTAGTTTGGTACTTAGTTTTGTTAGTGCTTTCATCCTATTTAATACTAATATGAACAACTTCCTTTTGAGAAGGATTGCACTGTCCACGAGTGCTTGTAGAATTAACTTTCTACGGTACGTTTTAAGGGGTGAGGTTGATTTTAGTCCTCTTCTTAGTAGATTTTGATGGACTCTGTGATGAAACATTTTAGCTAAAATACTTTTTTTTACTATGGGTTCTTCTTACACTATCAGGATTATTAGGAACATTGTTATCTGTACTGGCAGCCGTTTTTTTGACAACATTTCTGTGTTTTGTGACACTTTTTGATGGAGGAGGTACAGTTTCGGTAGTTGACACTTCCTTTATTATGTTACCGAACTGCATTAGCTGGTTTGTACCTGTAACGCTCACCTGATTCTCGCAGAGGCGCCGGTCTTGACTGGGCGACTACCGTATCTTCAAAGGTGATGTGCAGCACCCGGTTGGCTCTTTGGGCTGGACCTCTGTGCCCTGTATGCCTGACGTGCAGAGTAAGATGTCTGCAGATAGAAAATACGGGGTTAATGAACTGGGGTTATTGGGGTGTCCCTATCTCTTTCCTCTTCTCCTCTCCTGTAGACCCCCACAGGTTAACGCTCTAACCTTAGGTAAGTGAATGCCGAGCTCTCCATCTGCCTCGGGGCAGGGTGCTGTAACCAGTTTCTTCACTGGATAGGTAGCGCAGGCCTCTTGACTTCAGAGGACTGCTGTCCGTCGTTTACTGCACGAACGGTAAGTTTCGAGTAACTCAAATGTCTTTAAAGTCTTTAATAATGATGTCTCTTGTTTTGCAGGGTTCCGGCGATGGCGGATGACGGGCTGAAGTGAGTTGAAGATGGAGCCCGTGTGATGAATAGAAGCGCCTGGAAGCACGTAAGTAAGCGCTTGTTGCCAGCTTCACGATGCGCTCTAACTGTCTTTTTATTTTGCAGGTACAAGTTCGGAGCGGCTGCAGGGTGCCGGGATACCCACTGGGTTAGATGTGGAAAGGAGTAATGGCACGTGAGTATTAAAGTTCCCCAATGTCTTTAAACGCACCTTGTTTTGTCTTTCAGATGCGGGATGCAGCGCCGACGGCCTCCGGAGCGTGCGAAGAGTTGGTAAGCTTTTGTCTTTCAGATGCCGGAATGCAGTGTGAAGACCTCCGGAGCGCACGAAGAGTAGGTAAGCCTTTGCCTTTCAGATGCCGGAATGCTAACCTGTTCTTTCTTGTCTTTATAGGTGTTGCTGAAGACTGGATTCAGGATGGTAAGCCTTTTTCCTTAGGCCCAGGACCGGATGCAGAAGACACGATGAGCGTTCTGCTGCAGAGGGTGCAGAATAACGCAAAGCAAGATTCATCCACCGGGTGTGGTTTAAATAGCCTCCTGTAGTGCTTAGGTGTCTCCTCCCACAGCCACGCCTAAGTAAGAAAAGAGTTCCTGGTAAGAAAAGAGTTCCTGCCTTCCAGAAGAGTTCCAGTGTTCTGAATCTAGGGAGTGGCTCCAGCCCCACCCAACAGGAAAAGTAGTTCCAAACAGAAGAGGATCAGAGGCTCAACTGGCAGGCAAGTAAGCAGCATGGTCTGCTGCAGGTAAGTCCACCCAAGCATTATGAGCCCGGCGCTTCCAGCGCTGGGACTGGGCATATTTATGAGCCTGGTGCCACTGGCGCCAGGACTGGGTCCAAAAGGTCCCAATTGGGACTGGTTGGCACTCGGAACCTGGGTTATGGATCTGCTTCCAAGGGAGTTGGGAAAACCCTGACCTTTTGGAAGCAGAGATCATGACAGTACCCCCCCTCAAGGCCCCTCCCAAACCGGGCTTCTCCGGGGGTTTTGGCTTGTCAGGAAATGTTCGGTGAAATCTTTTGATTAGGCGAGGAGCGTGGACATATTCAGCAGGTTCCCAGGATCTCTCTTGGGGGCCGTAGCCTTTCCAGTCAATTAGGTAGAATAGTTTAGATTTGGAGATCTTGGAGTCCAGAATGCTTTTGACTTCAAACTCGAGTTCTCCATCAACTAGGATAGGTTTTGGAGATTTGGTTAGTCGGGTTTGAGGTTGCACGGTTTTAATAGAGAGACGTGGAAGACCGGATGTATCTTCATGTGCGGGGGCAAGTCCAACTTGACCGCTACTGGGTTTACTATGGTAGTGATGGAATAGGGACCAAGGTATCTTGGGTTGAATGTGCGTGGCCCTTTTAGAGATAGATATTTGGTGGATAACCAGACTTGATCCCCTACTTGATAGTGAGGGGCTTCCTTCCGATGTTGATCTGCTCCTTTCTTGTATTGTTCTTTAGCCCTTTGAAGGTGAGAAACAGCTTCCTTAAAGGCTTGGGTGATTGTAGAATGCAGGTGGTCTACTGCTGGTGTTTCAAGATCTTGGAGGGGATCCAACTCCGAGGTTCGAGGGTGACTGCCGTACAAAAGAAAAAACGGGGTTTTCCCAGTTCCCGAACGGACAGAGTTATTGTAGGCATACTCGGCTATCCAAAGGATATCTTTCCAAGTTTTTTCAGTTTGTTGCAGCATGCAGCGTAAATACTGTTCCAGAGTTTGATTGGTCCTCTTGGTTTGTCCGTCGGTCTGAGGGTGGTGACTGGTCGATAGTCTCACATCAATTTGAGCCGACCGACAGCAACTTCGCCAAAAATGAGAAATAAATTGACTACCTCGATCCGAAATTAGAACCGAAGGAAAACCGTGCAGTTGGACGATGTTTTCGAGAAATTCTCGGGCCAGAGCTGCTGCTGTTGGCAAGCCTTTGAGCGGAATGAAATGCGCCATCTTGGAGAATAAGTCCACGATTACTAGAATCGCATTGTATCCGGAGCATGGAGGTAGATCGGTGATGAAGTCCATAGAAAGCGTATGCCAAGGGCGAGGTGGGATGTCAATAGGGCGTAAGAGGCCTGCTGGTCTTTCCTTTTGACTCTTGTTTTGGGCGCATACTCCACAGGACATTATAAAGTCTCTGATATCTTTTTTCCAAGACGGCCACCAGAAGTAGCGCTTGATCTTTTCTGAGGTCTTGGCTATACGGGATGACCTTCCATTAAAGAGTCTTGATAACAAGAGATTACTTTTTTCTGTAAATCTGTGCTGGGTAGGTATAATCGTTCTTGGAAATACAATAAGTTGTCCTTTACTGCAAAGTCCTTTCCCTGCAGATGCCAATTTTGTATGTCTGCTGGAGTTACAAGTTGCCTGGCTTTATCCTTAACTTCCTCTATGGATTCTGTGGCGATTACACCCAGAATTCTTTGTTCGGGAATGATTGGTACAGGTTTAGGGTTGATCAAGTGTTCTTCCACTCCCATCCGAGAAAGGGCATCGGCTTTACCGTTCTTTGTACCAGGTCGATAGGTAATTATGAAGTCAAACTCGGCAAAGAATAATGCCCAATGGAGTTGTCTACAGGATTGGGCTTTTGCGGTTTTCAAATATTTCGGTGATCCGTAATCACAGTAACGGTGTGTCGGGCCCCCAGCAGATAATGCCGCCAAGCCTTAAAGGCAGACTTGATAGCCAGAAGTTCCTTGTCAGTAATCGTGTAATTGACTTCAGGAGGCGAGAATTTGCGGGACCAAAATGCCACGGGATGCAACTGATTGGTTACCGGGTCCTTTTGTGATAGAACTGCCCCCATGGCAAGGCTTGAAGCATCAGTTTCCACGATGTAGGGGAGTTCGGGGCGAGGGTGTTTTAAGATTGGTGCAGAGATAAATTTAGTCTTCAAATCCTGGAAAGTTTGTTCCGCCTCGGTAGACCATTCAAAACGTTTGTTTTTCTTTAACAAGGCAGTGATGGGCTGGACTATTCGAGAGAACTCGGGGATAAACCTGCGGTAAAAGTTAGCGAAGCCTAACATGCTTTGCACACCTTTTACGGAGCATGGTGATGGCCATTTGAGAACTGCATCGACCTTCTTTGAATCCATACGCTCTCTGCCAGGTGATAATATGAATCCCAAGAATTCAACTTCAGTCAAGTTGAAAACACATTTTTCCAACTTAGCGAAAAGTTTGTGTTGACGCAATCTTTCGAGGACCATTTTCACGTGTTTCTGATGTTCAGATTCCGATGAAGAATAAACGAGAATGTCGTCGATGTAAACAACAACACACACATCTATGAGCTCTCTGAGGACATCGTTCATAAAATATTGAAAGGCGGCCGGGGCATTGCAAAGTCCGAAGGGCATGACCTGATATTTAAATAGCCCATACTTGGTGCGGAAGGCCGTCTTCCATTCATCGCCCTCTTTTACTTGTACCAAGTGGTAAGCTCCTCTAAGATCCAGCTTTGTATATATGCATGCTTTTCTGACTTGGTCCAGGAGTTCAGGGATCAAAGGTAACGGATATCTATTCTTAACGGTGATCTGGTTCAGGGAGCGATAATCGATACAAGCTCTAAGGTCTCCTTCCTTTTTTGGAACGAAGAACAAAGCTGAAGAGGCAGGGGACTTGGAAGGACGAATAAACCCATTTGCCAGGTATTGATCCAGGTATTATCGAAGGTGAAGGTTCTCAGGCTCGGTGAGGGCGTAAATTCTACTACAAGGAGGAGTAGATCCAGGTTTCAGGTCTATCTGGCAGTCATAAGACCTATGAGGAGGTAGAGAGTTAGCCTGCTCCTTCCGGAAAACATCTTGGTATTCTAGGTATTCGGGAGGTAACTGGGGAGTCTCTGAAGAAATTGCTGCCAGTGCAACACCAGGTGGAGGGTGACAAGTAGAGACACATTCTGGAAACTGGACCGTTCTTGCTCGCCAATCGATCAGAGTATTGTGTTTCTCTAACCAAGGTATTCCTAGAATAATCTGGAACTGAGGGGCCTTGATCACATCGAACACAATCTTCTCATGGTGTCCATCTTGACTTACTAGCGTCACCTCGTGAGTGGTATGCGTTACTGGCCCGGAGGCTATCTCCGTACCATCCACCGTAGTAATGACGTCCTTTACAGCCTTGGGACAAAGAGTTAGATTCATCCTCAAAACCATTTCATGATCCACATAATTGCCGATGGCACCGCTGTCGACGTAAGCTTCAATTGCATGTAATTGATCCGGATTATCAGGGCTAATGAGGACCATAGGTATCACGAAATGCGAGGTCACGGAACTGGTTTTCACGCTCAGCAAGAGGACCTCTATTCTTGTAGGGCGAGGTCGTTTCCCTGCTCAGAGTTTGTAACTGTGGTAACTGCAGCTCCTACTGCCTTCTTGGCAGGTTTCACCGGACAGTCTCGAAGAAAGTGCCCTGAGTTTCTGCAATATAGGCATAATTGCAAATGTTTTCTCCTTTCCCGCTCCCTTTGTGTTAGAGGACCTTTAAGACCCCCTATTTGCATGGGTTCCCCGGAGTCTACTCCTTTGGAAGGAGTTGGCGGTTTGGAAAATACTCGAGCATCAAACTTGGAACGATCGGCCTTCCTGTTCTGCAGTCTGTGATCTATTTGAACGACCAAGTCTATATAATCCGAACAGTCTTGTGGGGGATTCACTACTTGGGCTAAAACGTCTTTGAGCTCTCCACGTAGACCTCTATAAAACAGCGTAATCCTTTTGTCCTCAGGCCATTGAGTTTCCACTATTAGTCTATTGAAAGATGCAATATAAGCCAAAAGGTCTTAATTACCCTGTCGCAACGAAAGAAGCTCATTGTCCAAGGCCTGCCCCTGTGCATGTCTTGCAAACAGTTTTTCCATACTAAGCTGAAAGGCTTGAAAATCATGGAGAACCGGATCATCTTGATTAACTAGAGGGATCGACCAGTCTGCCGCATTGCCACTAAGGTACGAAAGTACAAAAGCTCCTTTAGCTTGATCAGTTGGAAAGGCTGCTGGCCGGCATAAGAAGTGCAACTGGCACTGATTGATAAATACCGCAAACCTCTTTGGGTCACCAGAAAATCGTTCGGGCGGAGCCAGAGGTACATTTCCAGGTAGGTTGATCTGCACTGGATTCATAGAGGATGTTGAAGGAAGATTTGCCCCTGATGCGGGTAGCGGGGTCTGTCCGGCTTGTGACTGTAGCAATTGTCTAGCAAGATCATCTGTTCTCTCCTTGGAAATAATTAGTTCCCTTCTTAGAGCGTTCGTTTCCTGACGAGCTGCATGCACTTCTGCCCTTAGTTCCCCAAGTAACCGGGCTAGGTGGTCAGTATCCGAGGTTTCCATAGCGCCTGGGCGAGAGTTTTGCGGTAGGCTTTGCGTTCTGTAACGCTCACCTGATTCTCGCAGAGGCGCCGGTCTTGACTGGGCGACTACCGTATCTTCAAAGGTGATGTGAAGCACCCGGTTGGCTCTTTGGGCTGGACCTCTGTGCCCTGTATGCCTGACGTGCAGAGTAAGATGTCTGCAGATAGAAAATACGGGGTTAATGAACTGGGGTTATTGGGGTGTCCCTATCTCTTTCCTCTTCTCCTCTCCTGTAGACCCCCACAGGTTAACGCTCTCACCTTAGGTAAGTGAATGCCGAGCTCTCCATCTGCCTCGGGGCAGAGTGCTGTAACCAGTTTCTTCACTGGATAGGTAGCGCAGGCCTCTTGACTTCAGAGGACTGCTGTCCGTCGTTTACTGCACGAACGGTAAGTTTCGAGTAACTCAAATGTCTTTAAAGTCTTTAATAATGATGTCTCTTGTTTTGCAGGGTTCCGGCGATGGCGGATGACGGGCTGAAGTGAGTTGAAGATGGAGCCCGTGTGATGAATAGAAGCGCCTGGAAGCACGTAAGTAAGCGCTTGTTGCCAGCTTCACGATGCGCTCCAACTGTCTTTTTATTTTGCAGGTACAAGTTCAGAGCGGCTGCAGGGTGCCGGGATACCCACTGGGTTAGATGTGGAAAGGAGTAATGGCACGTGAGTATTAAAGTTCCCCAATGTCTTTAAACGCACCTTGTTTTGTCTTTCAGATGCGGGATGCAGCGCCGACGGCCTCCGGAGCGTGCGAAGAGTTGGTAAGCTTTTGTCTTTCAGATGCCGGAATGCAGTGTGAAGACCTCCGGAGCGCACGAAGAGTAGGTAAGCCTTTGCCTTTCAGATGCCGGAATGCTAACCTGTTCTTTCTTGTCTTTATAGGTATTGCTGAAGACTGGATTCAGGATGGTAAGCCTTTTTCCTTAGGCCCAGGACCGGATGCAGAAGACACGATGAGCGTTCTGCTGCAGAGGGTGCAGAAAACGCAAAGCAAGATTCATCCACCGGGTGTGGTTTAAATAGCCTCCTGTAGTGCTTAGGTGTCTCCTCCCACAGCCACGCCTAAGTAAGAAAAGAGTTCCTGGTAAGAAAAGAGTTCCTGCCTTCCAGAAGAGTTCCAGTGTTCTGAATCTAGGGAGTGGCTCCAGCCCCACCCAACAGGAAAAGTAGTTCCAAACAGAAGAGGATCAGGGGCTCAACTGGCAGGCAAGTAAGCAGCATGGTCTGCTGCAGGTAAGTCCACCCAAGCATTATGAGCCCGGCGCTTCCAGCGCTGGGACTGGGCATATTTATGAGCCTGGTGCCACTGGCGCCAGGACTGGGTCCAAAAGGTCCCAATTGGGACTGGTTGGCACTCGGAACCTGGGTTATGGATCTGCTTCCAAGGGAGTTGGGAAAACCCTGACCTTTTGGAAGCAGAGATCATGACAGTACCAATATTCTCTACAAACTCTACAACAGGTGGATGCTTACATTGGGCACCTTTATTTTTCTTTGCTCTAATTCTGCATTCCTTTCTACAGAGTTGCTTTTTGGTAGGCATTCTTTGGTGTCTGTTGGGAAAAAAATATACTTTGGTCTGTTGTCCAATGTATGTGTGCTGTGTGCATGTGTGCATAAGTCTGATGAGGACGCTCTTTGTCATGGTGTGTCAACGTACAGTGAACTCTAACAATCATTTGGTAAGGCTACTTTACTGTTTGTATACTACTACAATGTGCTTCAGATGGGAGTACAAAGTGGCCTATTTGTGACGAGAACCATTATTAATAACCGAAATGCCCAAAACCTGCTACAGCAACTTCTTTGTGCATCTTTTGTCAGAGGATTGAACTTTCATATTTCAACCCAGTGCACGTGCACATTTCACTTCACTCTGTGCAATCTTTCCATAGTACTTGCAATATGGTACTTGAAAGTCCTTCAAAATAACTAAATCTTTTAAGGGTATTGAAATGCCTTGTTCTTTACAAAGTGTACTATGCATAGGAGAGAGGTTTGTAAGCGATAGGGCAAAGTAGTAGATGGAGAAACATTTTGTAATTATTAATGAAAAGCACGATGTCAAAAAATTGTGAGACCCTCAGAAGGAAATGTCAGCACTACAATCGGGAGCGCTTACTATTCTCATACGATCACATTGCAAGTAGCATTACTGTAGGCCGTACAGAGTACAGAACTCCGACATTTTCACATACAAAATTGAGGTCTGCCCTAAGTAGGCATGCTTGCAACGTATGTTCGCAATATGTATGTTTCTACTGCGCATGCTATGTTCACTTACGGACAGTTCCAGTGTCCTTAGGACAACTCCATTTTGTTTGCCTACAAACTTGCCGGCCACCGTGCCTGTTCTATGGACGGCACCATTTTAGCTGTGCCCGATACTGCCCGCTACACTGTACTTCACACACTCCCATTTTCCTCATTTACATCCATTCCGAACCTCTGGTGTGTTCTACGAACATGAATGATCTCGTTTCCAAGCGGTACGCTAAGGTAGTATATCCTTTGGACACCCCTTACTGTTTATGTACGCACAATTTCAACAGATGGTGCCTTCACACATCACATCTGTCTTACTTGACATTAGACAGCACCCACATTCCATTCCTTGCGGATAGGTCGAACAGGCACGCTGTTCGCAAACATTTTACGTTTTTAAAAAAAAAAATTCTACACACAAACTCTTTCTTTACAACTACTGTACAAAAACATTTCAAACACACACACACACACACACACACACACACACACACACACACACACACACACACACACACACACACACACAAACACACACACACACACACACACACACACACACACACACACATATCATTCTAAAGAAATACCGGGGGAAGCAGACACTGAAACAAATATGGGGGAATTAGGATTCAGCACGGGTTGGTTATGAGGAGAAGATTTCTGAGGGGAAGAAGGGATGGATATTTCGTCGAAACGTCTGTTTTCCTGTTCAAGGTTTGGGGAAGGTTCACTAGGGAATGGAGAAGCAGGGCAGTTGCAGGTGGGGCAATGATAACAAACTTTTCCTCTCACACAGTCCTCCACAAACTCCTGTAAACTGTGAAAATTGTCATTCAATATGTCAATTTTCTGCTCTATCCTTTTTATCCTGTCTTCTTCTGTCTCGTGTGTTGCCCTTTCTTCTTTTCTTTCCTGGTCTGTTCAAACAAAATAAAACATAAGTTGAATGCCTCTAAAATACTGGTCACTATTTTGCATGTGCAGAGCACTCTGTACCATTATTGTCGCTGTCTTCAGACATTTCCCCATGCGGGAAATACTCCTCCAGCCACTCCAAAGTACTAGCCATTTCTGAGTCAAAAAAACAGAAAGAAATTATTATTTCTGCACCACATACCAAAATAAATCACCCATATAAAAAAAATGACCTACACTCACTCTTTTGCTGTAATGTCCCTTCGTCCTACTGCGTCCGTCCACTGTCATTCCAGGCTGCCGAGTTTCTATGAAGTGATTACGCTGGAGGCATTCTTTCTTTTTTATGGTACCATCCACTTTATTCTACATGGTTTATTAAATGTTTCGTTTTCTTTTCCCAGCTTCAGGTTTCCATATTTACGTATTACTACTTATAATATCTTTATGTCCTTCTTCTACGTTGCACTTTTTTTGTGTAAGACAATAGTACATTTTCAGCTATCCCCCGCCTCTTTGGGTAATGTTGATCCTGTTCAACCCCGTCCGCAAACAGGCGCTCAATCCGTCCCTTTCCAATATCAATAGGGAAGGGGTTCTGTATGTTCTATGTTAACGGTATGCCAAGTACATAGATTATATTACATATCTCTCAAAATCACATGATTATAGTGTATATTCTGCTCAACGACTTCATTGCCACTATTTCATGCTTACGTTCCATCTTCCAAAAACCTATACAATTTCCTAAAAAAAAACTTTGTTACTGGGACGTTATGCTTAAGTTGTCCTCCCAAAAACCAGTGAAATTCAATTAAAAAAAACATTGTTGAGGGGACGTTATGGTTAAGTTGCCCTCCCAAAAACCAGTGCAATTCACTACAAAAAAAACTTTGTTGCGGAGATGTTATGGTTAAGTTGCCCTAACAAAAACCTGTACACTTCACTAAAAAAAAACGTTTGTCCTCCCCTTAATGCTTCAAATTAAAACCGAAAAACCCCTGAAATTCACCAGTTATGGTAAAGTAAGCCCCCAACTCTGCCATCACCCCTGTGCACTGCTAACCCTAACAGCTAGACCATGAAAGATGTCATCTCAAATGTGAATGCTGACATCAATGATGACATCACTTGTTTAGCCCCTTTCTTTTCCTTCCCTGCCATACATATATATGTGCATTCAGTAAAAAAATGTCACTAAAGGAATGTTATACTTCACAGTGCAACCAAACACCACTACACATTCCCCCATTATAGTAAGCTAAGCACCATAACTCGCACCATCTACGTGCATTGCTAAGACTAACACCCAGGACATCAAAAATGACATCACAAATATCATTGATGACATCACTGATGACATCACATGTGAAAATAATATCCCTAGAAAGTCCCTGCCTGCAAGGGGTTCTTTCTATTATGTTGGTAGCAAGATGTCAGGGGTGATTGTGTAATGTTACACATGTAATAACTAGTTCACAAATGTACACTTAATACACACTTGTGCTAAAACAAACAATACATATGCCAACCCAATGCATCTAACTGAGCGACACATACAGGGAAACTAAAGTAGGGTAGAAAGAACTAGCAGCATCCCACAGTTTATCTTCCTGTATACAAATTAATTGTGTGTTTGAGGCCTGCCATTGCCCCATGCATGTGCATCATGAGCTGAAACCAGACCCTAAGGAAAGTACTTTAAGAACACACGACAAGGGTAACGTTTTGGTATACAGCACCTTTTCAATTTTCATATTGTGCTGGTCAGTGAATAAAACCACCTAGCCTACATTTTTCAATGCACCAAAATAAGTGAGGCACACATGTGATGTCATCAGTGAAGTCATCAATGATATTTGTGATGTCATCTTTGATGTCCTGGGTGTTAGTCTTAGCAATGCAAGTAGATGGTGTGAGTTATGGTTGCTTAGCTTACTATAATGGGGGAATGTGCAGTGGTGTTTGGTTGCACTGTGAAGTATAACATTCCTTTAGTGAACTTATTTTTACTGAATGCACATATATATGTATGGCAGGGAAGGAAAAGAAAGGGGCTAAACAAGTGATGTTGTCATTGATGTCAGCATTCACATTTGAGATGACATCTTTCATGGTCTGGGTGTTAGTGTTAGCAGTGCACAGGGGTGGTGGCAGAGTTGGGGGATTACTTTACCATCACTGGCGAATTTCAGGGGTTTTTCGGTTTTAATTTGAAGCATAAAGGGGAGGAGGAATGTTTTTTTTAGTGAAGTGTACAGGTTTTTGTTAAGGCAACTTAACCATAACGTCCCCTCAACAAAGTTTTTTTTGTAGTATATATATATGGAATTGGTTGATTTATTTAATTTGCATTTTTTCAAGTTTTCCAACTTTTTTAATTGTTCAGTTGGTCTATGTTGGCTGTCCTGCCCTTTTCTGATGTCTAGGGGGTCTGAATGTTGGGAGTACACGATTGTATCTGTACTCTGCAATTCTGGGTGTTTTTGACATTGCTTTTTTCATTGTAATTTGCCTTTATTTTTCCCACAAGCTTTAAAACTGCATTTTGCACCTACATTTTATGATTACCAACTTTCTGCCTATTTAATGCTGCTAGAGTCATAAGTTTACAATCTAATGCACTTGCACTTTACATTGCAGCCTGTAACATGTTTTTATCTTAAAGGTCGTACATATTGACTGTTCCCAATCTGTCAACAAGTGTTCATATTAGACAGCATTTTTTGTCCCAGCTGTGTCTTCTCTATGTATTATTATCATATAGCCTTGGTGAGCTAGACATGCACTTGCATTTTAAATATATATATTTTTATATATATTTTTTTAGCGATTCCATACATATATTTTTTCATAAGCTTACATAGGAATGCACTTGCACTTTATGTCACAGCAGAGGACTGCCAACTTATGCTTATTGTTGCTAATTTATGCTAATCTGCGCTAATGTGTGCTTTGAGTGAAATTTGTTTACATCCATCTCACTGCATGTCCTTTTACTATATATCTACATGTTTGGTGCTGATTTTTAATGTGCTATTGATTCTACTTCTATTTTTAACCTGTTCTTTTTATGGTTAATGCAGTCTTCTGCTACACTCTAAAATGGCCGCCATGTTATTGCGCCAAACTGTTAGCTTGTGTTGGTAGGCAACATGGAAGAAGCACCCATTGTTAATATTTACTCTCATTGTTTTCATGTCTCCCTAACGTGATCAAGCGCTCGGAGAAGCGCGAAACGCGTCGTTAAGGACACTGCCCTGGCGTTCTGTTTTGTTTGCTGTGTGTCTTTTGCCTACTATTTTTAACCATCTATTAAAACTCGTTTTTCTGGCACTTGGATTCGAGTTTGCCACTTTTTTTTACTGGGACCTGTAGACCTCATGCTTGGAGTGCGTTTTTTTCCTTCCTCCATGTCTTAATGATATATATATATATATATATATATATATAAAAAAGAAATTCGGTATTTTGGAATTCGAAATTTTATTTTCGCAATAATCACAAACTGAGTGAATGTGAAAGGTTTCCTAGAAGCTTGAATGAGCACTAGATGAGCACACGCAACACTGAGTGGCCCACGGTCAGCAGGGCAGGAACAGGTTTGCCACGGTCAGATGTGTTTCCAGGGAGTGACTGAAGGGGTATAGCACTGGGTCGTTTGGTTGTAGCCCCATATAGAAGCTCAGAGGCTACAACCAAATAGCTAGACAGCCCAGAGTCCTGACAGTCCCGACATTAGCTTAGCCCTGGATCTTTTCCAGACCTAGCAACACCCCTGGCCAGGGTCAACGTTTGGGGATGGGGGAGTCCCAGATCCTCCCCCGCTGGCTCAGGTCTCCCTGGCGGCTGCAATGGAGGCCTCCGCGAAAGTTGTGCCAAAGTCTACCTGGCAAGCACAGAGGGATGAATAGCCTTGAACTACTGTGGGACATTCTGCATTCCATACTTTTACTGGGATCCATGTGAACATTTCGAAAAAAAAAAACTAATTTGACCTATTGCACCACAAATATATGCAGCCGGAGACACGTGCATTCCCACACATACCACATCCAGCGTTTTTATTAACTTAGCCCACTCCCCCTCATAGGTGTATGGTGAAATGAGGCTCTCGAATTTCCATATTTTGGGCTTCTCAGTGATGGGCAGAGGTATTTTGGTATGATGCCCTTTTACTCTTAAGTGCAGGCCTTCTTGCACTCGCCTCGACTTCTTATAAGAGATTGAAGCCCAAGGCCAGGGCAGTTAAGGACACGCCAGGTAGAAAGAGACAGACTATCCAGCCAAAGTCATTGCACACAGGCACCAGCAGTGAACAGTAAAGCAAAGAGACTTCCCCTTGAACCATCATCAACCCAAGTGACTTATTAAATAGAAGGTCATTGAAGGTCGGTTGAGCTACTGGGTCTAACATCATTCGATGCTACTCTGACACACTGGAAAAGATGCACTGGGTACGCATTTCCCACACAAACCCCTCCCAAAGAGATCAGCTGGCACCATAACAAACCCAAGAGGCAGGACGTGGTGCCAAAGGACAACGGACACATCTGCATGAGCAATCAAACACCACTTTCATCCCAGCTACGAGCCAGTGCATGGACAGAGAAGGATGAAAAGGCCATTGATGGGCTCTGAGGTCATCTGGAGAGAGTGGGTGGTGATGCTGGACTCGTGCCGGGCAGTGCCAGGGCCTGGCTCTTGCTGTCAGGGAGCACAGATGGTTCGTACTGAACACAGAAGCGAAAAGAGCGGTCTTCCTACTTTAAATTGTGTGATCTTGTGCGGATGTGCACTTGTCTCAGCTTCCACAGCTGCCAACGACGCGAACACTTACACAGGTGAACCCTTGTACAATGACACAGGGTATGTCCATTTACTTGTGCGGTGCTGTGTTATTGCGATGTTTTTTTCTGTTTGCCTTGTCCCTTAGGAAAAGCCTCTCACATTAAAGGCGAATGGGGCGTCTCAGGCGCGTGGCCAGAGCAGCTGACAGGACAGAGGGCCAGCCCACCCTCCCCCCTCTCATGGTCACCTTCCTCTCCGGAGATATGACCTATTAGGGAGCTAAGTGGGTCAGTATTATTTATTTATGTGCAGATTAAAGTGTTTCCAGGAGCCCAGGAGGAATAGGCACATTATCACGCCTTTTTCTCTGGTCTTCCGTGATGTGTTTGCCATGGAAATTAAGCCAGCTGAAGGAGGGACTGCGGAGCCAGCACTTCCCTACTCTCTCCCTCCTGGAAAGATTTAAAACACTTTACGGCAGCGTGACACGCGCTAGACTCGCATCTGTTTTTCATGCTCCCACGTTAGAAGGCGGTTATTGGAAGGGGAGGTGGGGGTTGAGGAGGAGGGCTCAGCTGCTGGTCAGACTGGCTATGCGCTGCCTCACAATTAGCGTGATAAATCGGGGTTTGGGTCCTAAGAATGCACCCGAGAGTTGCGAATCAATCAAGTATCTTCTTCATTGCCAAACGCCAAGAACAGGCCCAGCCTGCGGCTGGAAAGCACACATGTGCGTAACGAGGCTATAGAGTCGGGTGGTATTCTGTTCTTTATGATGTCACTCAGTCACTCACTCAAGCTTCGTGGCCATGAGGGGAAACAAAGACCACAACGTTCCAAAAATTGCCTTTCCTTGTCCAAGTCAGCAGCCATTACTGGACCAGGCATCACCTACATTGGCCAAACCATTCATGCAACCATGATGGATGAAAGAACACAACGGACCTCCGCTCTCTGGTGGAGCTCGCCAACACTACTTCCAGCCAGCCAAGGCGAGACAAGACACTCTGCAATGCTCCTTGAGGCAGCCAAGAGGGACTACACCAGGCCAACCCTGCTGCCACTTGCCCTCGTACATGCGAGGAGCCATTCACATGACCATGCGGGCAGACGGATCACTACAGAGCTCTGTTCCACAAACCGAGCATGCCATCATTATTTCCAGCACGAGAGGGCTAAGAAAGGTTTCAGCACTCCAAGGGCTCCAAAATAGCCAAGCCATCCCCTCTTCCGACTGTCCTTGAGGGAATGACCACTGCTCAAGCATACACACCTCTTAATTGAAAGTCAAATGGCGGGGTCACCTGCTGGCTCAATAGGCCACGCCCGTTGACGGCCCCAGCTCAGTGGGCTACAGGCACCACCGCCAGGCAGACTTTTGTAGAGATTAGTACCCTCTCCCTAGTGGCGGAGATGATGCTGGTCTCTGCATTTCTTTTTTATAGGCTTGCTTGGCAGGGGACAGCACCTCGCCTATTCAGCCTTAATGATGGCACTGCCCCTCGCCAGCTGGGGAGGGGCAGCGTCACCATAAAAGGCTGAAAGTGTGAGGACGCTGGAAGCGGAGGCCTTTTCCATGAAGACTGAAACTCCCGCAAATGCGCAGGAGCTACAGAATTTAGAAAACAAGGCCTCTGCTTCGAGCGGCCTCACGTTTCTCTCCATAAAGGTGGTGCCGGCCCACGGGCATCACTTGCTTGAAGGGATGCCTCACAGGTGCGGCGCCGCCATTATGGATGAAAGACATTTTTTTCTGAAGCCTGAAGCTCTCGCACACGAGTGAGAGCTTCAGGCTTTAGAAAAAAATCCTTGTCATGTAGTGGCCGGGCCTGCCACGGGGGATTAGTGACCCCTGGCAGAGCCTCGCCTCAAAACAAGATTTCAAAGCCTGCCGGGACTCAGCCCCAGCTGGCCCCAGCCCAATTAAAGCACTGGTCTCAGGGATTTTGGTTGCATCTCTGGTTCACATGGACAGATGCAATTTTGGTAGGATTACCCAAACTATCTAAAAATGCAACTGAACATTGTTGATTTTCTGCCTTTGGTGCACGTTGCAACTTCACAATCCAGTTAGAGACTGGCTGTGGAAACTGTTTTTATTGTAAAACACAGTGGGCCTGATTCATGGACTTTTATGCACCGTGCAAAGTTACTTTTCACTGGTGCAAAGTGACTTTGAACTGCCAACAAACTCCCTGATTCATGGAACATTGCAAAGTGTATTTTTGCAGTGCAAAGTGACTTTGCACTGCAAAAATATACTTTGGGCCTGATTCATCAAAAAGTGTGCATTGATCGCACAAAGTCTGCACGCTGAAAACCATTTGCGTGTCCTTGCGTGCATAAAATTTTGTGCGCGCTCCACGTGTTCATGGAATCATTCCCGCAAAGTACCCATAAACGCAAGTAGCGGCCGGGACACCCACGACACGCCACCACGCAAAGCCATTCCATCCACATATACCGACCTTTACGTGCTACTCATCCGGCAAAGTAATGCACCCTCGGCAATGCTGCATGCGACACTCCAAATCAAAGCAGCACCCCGGCGGCACTGCGTGGGGCCCCCCATAACTATGTGCAGCACCCTGTCAATATGCCTACCATGTTTCGTAACTGTAGTCAGTCCACGGTTAAATCTGTGTGCAAACCCCCATAAACTGTGGTTGCTCCCTGCTATACTGCGTATGCGCACTCCTAACTTCAATCGGCACCCCAACTACATGCACACCCCCCCTAAATGCCCGACCATCCATACATTTGCGCTGTGATTCCCGGAGTCTCCGGGAAAGTCCTGCAAAGTCGATTCCATGAATCGACAAAGGGGGGTTTTGCACGCAGAATGGCCCGCAAATTCTCTATTTACAATGCAAAGTATTGCATGATTCAGGGTGTTTGTTGGTTGTGCAAAGTCACTTTGCATCAGTGAAAATTCACTTTGCACAGTGCAAAAAATGCCATGAATTAGGCTCAGTATATTTGGATCGGGGAGGAGTGGTGACTAATGCCCTTAAAAAAAAGATTGCACCCGCTGGGGCTGAGGGAATATTTTGGAGGTTGACAGCAAAAAGAGAATAATACAACTAAAAAGGAATCAAGACCCCTGGACGGATCCACCAAAAGGGTCGCTTGAGGGCCATATTCAGAGGATCCTCATTTCAACCTTGACTGGCTGAAAGATATGCAGAAACATGAGACTGCTGTGCCATTGGGGAAAAAAGGTTTTTAAATTAGGGAGTAATAACTGAATTGACTTAATAAAAGATGGTGTAATCATCATCATACAACTATACAATACAAAAGCTACATTTTGGCCGTGTCGCGCGGTACACAAATGTAATAATAATAATAATGACAATTTTAATCACCCAGAGGGCACAACTAAATATTGTTATTGCTATTAACAACTGAACCAGAACTATTTAAAAGATCCTTAGTCGACAGCTTTCCTAGAGAATGGCTAGAGACATATAACTGTCAAGAGTATTCAGGAGAAGCTATATATTGTCAGAGGGTAAAATGACATATTGTTATTTATTTACATAGCACTTTTGCAGCATGCTGGAAGGGGCTCGGATAATATAACTTTTTTCTATAGCGCTTAATAGGGGATTCTTATCAATTTTAAGCAATGTAGAAATCTGTGTTATTATTTGCCAATTTAATGGTACCCATTTTATTAACCTTGACCCTGTCCAGGAATGAGCACGTTTTTTTTCCACGTAATCTCTCTATATAAGCAAAATAGGAAATAGAGGTTCATACATACACATATTTAATAAGATAGCCATACTGGACAAAGGCACCAATGCAGTCATGGGTCTTTGGAGCGATAAAGGTAGAGCAGCCAGGCAAAGCATGAGCCAATGTTGGTAAGTATCCCATACCTTGCACTCTTATGGCTGTCAAACCAGTTGCAAGGAGTTTTACAGGCGATAACACACCATGCCATTACAAGGCAACGCTAAGGAGTTATAACTTGGGGCGCGCGACAGGATGTTTATGTTTATGTTTATTCATTTATATAGCGCACCAGACCAGAGGGTATGAGGGCGCAGGCGCAGCATGGTTATTCTCAGCTTAGTTACAGTGCTGTACATTATTATACAAAGTGTGCATAGGTTAATACAATTGCAAAGGAAGCAGTGAAATACAATTTACAATTTATACATAATTACAACATTTGCAACGGCGATGTCAGTTATTGGTCTTTGTTCTTTAACCACAGGATGTAATTGCGTCTAAAGTGATGGTAGGTTTGCGGTGTTCTTAAGGAGGGTTGTAAGGAATTCCAATGTTGGGCTGCATTCACCTGGAAGCTGTTACCGCCCATTTTCATTCGATTGAACCTGGGAACGGAGCGCAAGTTAGCCTTCCTAGTCCTAGTGGGTCTATTGGCAGTGTATCTTGTTATTCTGTCGGCTAGGTAGCGGGGGGCTGCATTATTGAGGCATTTGTGTGTTAAGGAGGCTACCTTGAGCAGGAGCTTATCGGTGGTAGTGAGCCAGTTATAGGTTCTCCTAATGTTAGAGATGTGTTCTCTCTTGGGGAGGCTAAGCACTGCTCTAAGAGCATTATTTTGTAGGGTCTGGATTTTGTTGATAACCTGTTTATTGGCTCCTACATAAAGGGTGTTGCAATAATCCAATTTGGATAGTACAAGGGGTCTGGCTAGACTAATGCAGTTCTAGGTAGATAGGAAGGGTTTGGCTGATCTTATAAACTTGCATGTGTAGGCTGTGGTGGAGGCCATGGAACTGACCTGTTTATGGAAGGAGAGGGTAGAGTCGAGGTAAATACCAAGGGTTTTCACTTCCTTGGCTACTTTGATGGGATTGCCATCTATGGTGATGCTGCTGTAGTTGTGGTCCAATTTGTTTAGGTTAGTGGTGGATCCAAGGATGATGAGTTCAGTCTTGTCATCATTCAGGCATGGACTGCAGGAGGCCATCCATGCCTGGATGATGAGGTACACCTTGTTCACCAAGGCCAAATTCGTGTTGTAATCTCCCATCAACGGGATGAGGATCTGGGTATCATCGGCATAATTAGTGTAGGTGATACCCAGACCGTTGGGATCGTCAAACAGGGGCTTCGTGAACATGTTGTACAATGTGGGGGAGACACATGACCCCTGAGGGAGCACACATGTGATGGGGATGGGGTCAGCGGAAGCCGAGGTGGAGAAGACACGCACAGATCTGTTGCTCAAGAACGACTCAATCCAACCATTGGCTTCTTGGGAGAAGTGGGGAGCCAAGTCTAGGTGGTTGCATAGAATTCTTTAATCAACAAGATTGAATGCTGCCGTGAGGTCTAGGAGAAGCAGTAAAGCAGTTTTCCCATTATTTCTCAAAGTGACAATTTGGGCCTTGAGATCAATGAGAGCGGTTTCTGTCCCGTGTTGGTGTCTGAAGCCTGATTGCCGGATTCCTAGGAGATGGTGTTGTTCGAGGTATTTTTGTATTTGTTGATCGGCTGTCTTATCTAGGATTTTAAGCAAGAAGGGAACAGTGGTGATGGGTCTATAGTTCGTGGGTATAGAAGGGTCTAGGGAGGGTTTTTTTAGTACGGGGAGGACCCAGGATTCTTTGAGGTTGTTGAGGATGCTACCTGATGAGAAGGAGGCGTTGATAAGTTTGGTAATGAAAGGTGAGAGGTCTCTTGCCGCATCTTTGATGATTTGTGAGGGGCAGAGGTCGCCCTGGCAATTTGATGGTTTAAGGCTGAGTATGATCTTTTCCACTTCTAGCGTAGAGACTTTGGAAAAGCTGAAGCGGGTGAGTGGGGTGGGGGTGGGATTCTGATGAAGGGGGCGCGGTGGTGTTGGTAGAGTTAGAGGAGTTGATTAGTGAATCTTTCTTGTTATTAATTTGGATTTGAAGGCCTGCAACGTTATTGGAGAGGGCATTTTGGACACTGATGCACCATTGTTTATCTTTCACACAAGTGTCTGGGGCTAAGATAGGTGTTTCTAGCTCTTTTACGATGGTAAACAGTTCTTTAGTGCTGGATTTGGCTTCTAATAGTCTCTGGTTATAAGATTCTTGTTTAGCAAGGATGATTTCTTTTTTATATGTAGAAACTATTTTGTTGAGGATCAACTTATTGATGTCTGTGGGGGATTGTCTCCAGGTTTGTTCCTTTTTGCCTTTCTCTAATCTGAGAGCTTTTAGGTGGGCAGAGAACCAGGAGTTCAATTGTTTTATTGGCTTACATTTTCTCAGTTTTAGCGGTGCGATAACGTCTAAGGCTCAGCACATACTATTGTTGTAACTTTCAACGAGGTGGTGGGGGTTGGAGTTCGCTGAGAGTTGGTTCAAGGTTGGGAGAATGAGGGGGATGAGTTTTTCTACTTTGATGTTTTTCTTGCTTCTCGTGAGGATAGCTATGGCTACTGAGTTGTTGATGATGCGGCTTGATGCTTAAAGTGTGAAGGTGAGGAGGTGGTGGTCGGACCATGGTTGTGGGGTGATAGCGGTAATGGAGGCCACACAGTGTGGTCTGCTATCCAGTCAAGGGTTCTCCCTTTGTTGTGGGTAGGGGTGGACACTCTTTGGGTGAATCCTAATTCTAACAGGGTATTGTTGATGGCGGTCGCCTGGGGGTCTTTGGGGTCTTTGTGGCCAAGGTTAAAATCTCCTAGGAGAAGGCTCTGGGAGGTATTTTTTAAGTTGTTGGAGAGGATATCAGTGAGGTCTTCCTCGAAGGAACCTATAGGCCCAGGAGCTCTGTAGAGTAAGTGGATGGTAATGGTTTGGGAGTTGGCGGTGGGGAGCTTAGCTGTGAGAGATTCACACGATGAGTTATGGTTAGTGGTGTCAAGTTTAAAATTGAGGTGAGTTTTGGCAATTATGGCAAGGCCTCCACCTCTGGATTCTATTCTGTCCGCTCGGAGAATAGTAAAATCATCAGGGATGGCTAGCAAGAGAGCTGGGCCAGCGGCTGCATGAAGCCAGGACTCAGTGAAGGTTAGGAAGTCTAGCTTCTGTCAGAATGAGGTCTGCCATGTCTGTGGCATGTGCTACTACACATCGCGCATTAATTAGCGCGCCTCTTATAGGCATGGTGGTAGTTTTGGTACTAATGGGTGTGGTGGTTAAGTTGTGAGCCTTGTGCTTAGTTGTAGTATTAGTTAGGCTATGCTTAGGAAAGTCTGTAGGGCTGTTGACAGGGGTAACCACGTACAAAGGCAGGGACCGGTTGGCCAGTTTAGTCTGGATAGTGTCCCTGGCTCGGGGCTCATATAGTTTTGGAAGTCTGGCAACTAGTTCGGTGTTTCTGGCAGAGAGGCTGCATGGAGTAGAAAGGTGCATGGTGAGTGAGGAGGTGGTGCCTATGTGGGCAGGGCTGGAGGTACGGCTAAGATAACGGGATGAGTGGATAAGGTGGAGAATGATTCTCAGCAGTGCTGAATAGATACCTGGTAGGTACATTCTAATGGGTGTAGGTAAGGTGCAGCGGTCAAGTGGCTACTAGCCACTAGATAGACCTAAGTGGAGTTTGGGAGCAGGACAACTTGGTGCACAATACAGTAGCAGTAGTTAAATAGAATTTCTGGCAGCAATTATGGTATCAAGGTTTGACTAGAATCGAAATTCACAGAAACAGCAAAAATCACAGTAGATTGCACTAAGTAAAATCGGGGCAGTGGTTCACCTAGACTCGAAATTCACAGAAACAGCAAAAATCACAGTAGATTGCACTAAGTAAAATGGGGGCAGTGGTTCCCCTAGATTCGAAATTCACAGAAACAGCAAAAATAACAGTAGATTGCACTAAGTAAGTTGGGGGCAGTGGTTCACCTAGATTCAAAATTCACAGAAACAGCAAAAATCACGGTAGATTGCACTAAGTAAGATGGGGGCAGTGGTTCACCTAGATTCGAAATTCACAGAAACAGCAAAAATCACGGTAGATTGCACTAAGTAAAATGGGGGCAGTGGTTCACCTAGATTCAAAATTCACAGAAACAGCAAACATCACAGTAGATTGCACTAAGTAAAATGGGGGCATCGGTTCACCTAGATTGGTTTACACATCACTTTGTTACCCATGGAGAGCAAATTTGAATGGGGGGGGATAGTAGATACCTCCAGGGAGCTGCAAAGGTAGGTCATATATTAAGATCATTTAATGTTTCCCACATCAATTCATACTTTTGAATGCAGCTCTCTTTTTTCCAAGGAGAGCTTCTCCGTCGCAGATAAGGAAGGAAGCTCGCCAACTAATCCCTGTGGTAGGGCTTCTTATTTCTCTTCCACCCTTTAAGAGTTTCTTTTTGGCAACTACTAAGGGCCTATACAACAATTTCCTGAAGCCCTTTGTAAGATCAAGGTCATGCACAAATATACCAGATGGTCAAGAGAGGGTCATCAAGAATTGCACCAAATATAACCAAATCTAGATGAGACCAGACTTCCCTCCAGTACCTGGTGACCCTTTTGCAGTCGCAGGACATGTGCACAAAGCTTCCATATTCCTTTGTACATGCCCAGCACATGTCTAAATTCATTAGACCACACTTATGCATTTTGATGGGTGGTCAGTAGATCATGAAAAGTGCCAGCAGCATAATCAGTCTGAGACTGAGATCCAAAAATCAGTTTTTTTCCCAAAAAAAAAGGAAAATGCAGGGTGCATGCGTTTGTGACTGTAGGAGAAGGAAGAGAGAGGTTATCATCATCCAGCCACGAATAACACCTTGACAAAGCCTGCCTGGTGACCCTGGTTGTGCAGGCCTCCAGGAAATGCAGACTGGCACAGTCCTCAGCTCTGCCTTCCCACAACTTTAAAGCAACCAATCAGGGAAGTAGAAATGCTCAGCCAGATAGCCCCTCAGCTCAGCAT
Source organism: Ambystoma mexicanum (assembly GCF_040938575.1). NCBI lineage: Eukaryota > Metazoa > Chordata > Amphibia > Caudata > Ambystomatidae > Ambystoma > Ambystoma mexicanum. Next base: position 286,910,827 of record NC_090928.1, read on the forward strand.
GAAAGGGCCGGGTCAGCTTTTGTTTGACTCTTGATTTCCAGGGGGCGTAGGCCAAGCCAGATCCAGGAATTTGGCTGCATCCAGGCTCGAGCCCTCATTGGCTTGCCCACCTCTAATACCTGGTTGAGCATATGTCAGCGAGGCCACACCTGCAGGGTTAACTCTGTAGAAGATGATTGGGCTAACTCAGATTACAACACTGCCCATAGGTTGAACCTCAATAAATACATTGGGGGTCATTACGACCTTGGAGGTAACCATGCCGCAATTTGTGGCATGGTTACCCCCTTATGGGGTACCGGATCCGGGTTCCTTAAATGAAGAAATACCGGGCCATTCCAACCTTGGATGACCCGGTAATTCCTCATTCGAGGAACCCGGACACGGTACATCCCCATTCCCATTGGAGCCCCCATAGGACTCAAAGGGAATGGGGAGGGAGCTAACAGCGGGACCGTTAGCACCCTGGTCTGCTGTTGGGACCCCCTAAGGGCACCTGGCACTGCCATCAACTCTTTTCAACAATAGCACTCTATAGCAAACCTCCAACAGTGCCCATGCACATGCCTGACCTCTTTGGGCTGCTTAGTCAAGCCTAGCCAGCCACCTAAGTCTTAGACCGGCAAAAAATGCACACACGCATCACCTAATCTAAAATTCTTAGAACCTCCAGTACATTGACTACAGTCACTGAGAGCGCTCTAACCACAAAGCGCATTGAGGCCATACAAATGGGGAAAGAGTGCTATAAAAATAACCAAATACAGTGCAATACAATACAATATGCGTACGACATGTTGAATGCAGTATGGGAGTAAGATTATTCAGTGCAGTTGTTGAGTGTGGTAATGAGTGTGGTTGATGTGGTGATTAGTGTGAGAGAGCACTTTATCGCGCAGTTATTAGTGTGAGTGAGTACCAGGTGTTTAGCATTTATGAGAGTATGTAGAGGTATTGGCGCTTTTTAAATCGTGATGTAGGTGCGCATAGGGTGCATGGCGTAATTGGGGTATTTGCACATTGTGTTAGAGTTTAAGTTTTAGGGAGTGGAGGTTTAAGCACTTTGTTGTGCTATGTGGAAGAGAAATTAATCCTCCATGCAGCTAGTTTTAATTTAGAGATGGAACCTTGAGCCATGCACATGGTGTGAAGTTGTTTAGGTAGTGAAGTATTTGGCCGCAATGCACGTTGAGTGCAGTTGTTGGAGGTATGAGATGTGACATGAAAGCCACTGAGTCGTCAGGAAATGGAGTTAATCGTGTGCCGTAGCACTGTTAACTTTGGTGCTAGGAAGCATACAAGAGCATATTTGGGTTTACAGGTTTTGCATGCAGATTTGTGATGATAAAGAGTACCCAGAAGAAATGTTATGAGTATGACGATTTACAAACTATGTTATATTTTTACTATCTGATGCACATTTATGGGGGTAGCTATCCCACATTTGTGCAATAGTCTATCACTCCATTATTAGTAGTTGTGTTAGGTTTCCTGTGTCACACAGGTGGATAGTGTAGCCTACCTTTGCTCGTGTGTACTATGGCGCACCACTCTTTTGTGGATGTGTGTTTTGTGTGTTCTTTGTCTAGTCTGTCGTTTTTCTATCATTTTTCTGCCTTTTATTGTTTTCCTGTCAGGATGGGAGGTGGTGCTGGATGTTTTAGGTTTTTTAGGCGTTAGATGTTTTAGTAGTCAGTGGTTTTCACAGTGGTGTATGCTAGTGTTTAGTTGATTTGCTTGTTTGTCTTGTGGGTCGTTTGGCAGGATGTCTGAATGTAAGTGTGGTTGCTCTTGATAGTGGAGTTGGATTCTTTGCTTCAGAGTGAGGGTGGGCTAGGAGTGGCAGTCCAAGGCCTTGGGGTAGCAGACCCAAGCTGAATGAGCAAGGTTTTTGTATTTGGAAGGTTGTGAGTGTTAAACGTAGAAAGTGTCCTTAGTGACACATTTGCCCTCTTGTGGACCTTATGTTCTATGGTGTGGCAGGCCTGAGGCTGCCACGTGGAAGATCGCAGCAAAATGGTGTTTAGTTTCTCGACATGTTATCTTCCTGTCTCATCTGGTTTGCATTTAGTTATAAAGAGCCTTTCTTAGTGTAGGGTTGTTGATCTTGTTTGTTTCCTTTTAGGAAGGGAGGTGTGTAGTAATCTGTAGTGTGTGTGTGTGTGTGTGTGTGTGTGGGTGTGGGTGTGGGTGTGTGTGTGTGTGTGTGTGTAATAGCTTGTGGAATGGTGAGTGGGTGATTGGAATGTAGAGCAGGCAGTGACCTTGGGGTTTCAACAGTGGCAGTTGAGGAATGCATCATGGGAGCCCTACTTAGGACCTGCCCATCTCTCCTGCTTGTATCTTCTCACTTTGATCTGCAACTAATAAAGATGTCTTCTTTTATGTACCTGCAGGTGTCCTGAGCCTTATATGAGTCCAGCCTGCATCCTTACTGGCTCCCAACACACATCAAGAAGTGTCATGTCCTGGCATTATTTTCATAATGCCAATTGTTCCTACAGGATTTATCAGCCTATGAAGTTTTCTCTATTCAAATGCCTACCCTGATGACACCCCTCCATGCAGGTTGTTTGAGTCCCAGTTGCCTCTCGGTTGCGACAGCAGAGAGCTTCTCCCAACATAACTGTATTCTATGGTGTGAGCCATCCACATTAGATGGTGTCCTGGAGACAAATACAGCCCTAGTGTCTATATGCTGTCCAGCAGATGAATATCTGATACTGCATAATGCCACAAAGTCAAATGTGTGCAGCACAGACCCCCCTGTGACTGAGGAGCTGCGACACATATCATTTGGACTGAGACGTGTGTATCTCGTATAGACCTTAATAGGCTTATGGGAATTCCATGTGCTGACTTTCTATTCAGAACATTTGTTTTGAACCATTGACTGAAGTACTGAATAGTCCTCAGGAGGTCTTGTGCTTTCTATCACAATGGGTAAGTGACTGTATGAATGTTCCTCTGACTGCCACTGTGAAACCCATAGATTCTGGACTTTGAGTAATCAGTCTGTGTACAAAGCACGCCGATCCATGTATAAATCAACAACTGAACCAGAACTAGATGAAACACCCTTAGTGGCAGCTTTCCAAGAGAATGGTTAGAGACATATAACTGTCAAGAGTGATTGAGAGATTACATAGATATTGATAATAATTTACGACAATTCTAATAGCCTCATTCCGAGGTTAGCGGTAAGGGGTTAAGGGCGCCAGTAAAGGTGCCGGAGCCGTCAACCCCTTACCGCCCTATTACGAGTAGGCTCGCGGGACCCGCAAAGGGCGCATTCGTTGGCAGTCCCTGTATGCTAGTAGCAGAGGTGTTGAGGTACGTCAGGTGTTTCAGTTTGAACGGCTATATGCGCTGCTGGACTGGATGAGCATAGCCATAGCTGCATTCTATGGTGCATGCATGTTTGGCCGTGCCTGCGGCCCACTGTGTACACAGATATACTGGTGTAAGATATACTTATGTATGGCTATGATGTTGTTCAGCTGCAGCGATCTTTGTCCAGTGCGGAGAAAGCAGATGTAATAGGCAAATATGGAGATAAGGCCTAGGTTTCAAAATATAGTAGGTTAAACAGTATAATAGGCAGATATGGGGAATGCAGCTAGATTTGAGGGTCCTGTATAGTGGCAGAGAGCCCTAGGTTTCACAATACAATATGGGTGCGGGGAAACACGCCGAGATTTGAGAGTCCTGTATAGTGGGAGAGAGGACTAGGTTTCACAATACAGTAGGTTTCACAATATAATAGGCAGATGTGGAGATTTGGGCTAGGTTTCACAATACAGTAGGTTTCGCAATACAATAGGCAGATATGGCGAAACACACTTATTTGAGAGTCCTGCATAGTGGGAGTGAGGCCTAGGTTTCTCAATACAGTAGGTTTCACAGTATAATAGGCAGATATGGGGAACACACCTAGATGTGAGAGTCATGTATAGTGGGAGATGGCCAAGGATTCACAATACAGTAGGTTTCACAATATAATAGGCAATTATTGTATTGTATTGTATTGTATTGTATTGTATTTAGGTATTTATATAGCGCTCTTTCCCCATTTGTATGGTCTCGATGAGCTTTGTAGTTGGAACGCCCTCGGTGATCGTAGTTGTGGTGGAAGCTCTAAGAGTTTTAGATTAGGAGATGCATATGTTGAAAAGTAGATACGAAAATGCATTTTAAACATTCTTACTGGCAGTGGTGATCAGTCACCGCCAAATAAGGAATAGCTGCTGCATGAAATTAGCATTCGACGCAAATGAAGGAGTGGTAATTTCCTAAACTGTAAGTGCGTGTGACGTTTCCCAAAAACAAGAGTAACTATTCAGTTAACAAACACATTTTGCATCATGATGCACTCAAACACTTTTACTATGACTTTAAAATCTCAATATGCAACACTCTGCACTCCAGCTCCCTGTCAATATTGACTGCATAAAAAAACCTCTAGACGTCTAACACAGTGTTGCATACAGCAATATGCAGCATAGAATTGCAAATGATCCAATATCTGCACATGCTAACGAAAACTTACTACATTTAAAAATGTGCCTACACACAAAATACCCAAGCATGTTGCACAGTTTACCCCACCACCCCCAAAAACTCTGTAATAATGCATTTCCATAGTGAGCTCAAAATGGTCAAATTAAATAAGCCTGTTGCAGCATCTATCAGGTTAAGCACATCTCCACATCTCATTAATCCCTAAACTGCCCGAAGACATAAATGAAATCCGTGTAACGTACATTAAAAACATGAAAACCATGTGAAATAACATTTCCTGATTTCGGCATTGCGTCTATAACATTGCCCGGCATCTCCTTGAATAATGACAGCCCAGCCTACCATTAAAGCAAAGAAGTTCAGTTAACTCCAGCAACCTCTCAACTGGTAATGCACTGCGGGAAAGAAAAAAAAAGATTATTGAAACAGGTCATATTCAAGTCAAGCATGTCGCAGCGTGACCACTGAAAAGTCATGGAAGTGTCTGAATTTCACTGAGACTCTGCCACATTACAGAATAGCACTTCCGTCGCCGAAGCTGCGGGATATTAAAAAAAAAACAGTACCTCAAAGCATCAACGTTGGCATCTCCTGCTTTGCGCATGTCCAAAACTCCCTTCCACGTTCCAGACTTCTAAAGAGGGGCACCGGGAGGAACGCGCAAGAGTTTCCCCCGGGGTGTTTCTGGGCACTACACAGGCCAGCGAGCTGGCTTGCGCATAGAGCACCTCACTGGGGGGATATGTAGTGGGCAGGGAAGGTTCAGGAGCAAGTGACGGTTAGGACGTAGCATTTGTCCTGGTCGCTGCTCCCGAGCCTTCCCTGCTGTGGGCCTGTGTTGGTGAAAGATAGGATTGTGGCAAGAGTTTTTCAGTGATGTATTTGCGAGGAGGACACTGGTGGCTGTGGGGGCAGGATACATATATATATATTCACTACAAAAAGAACTTTGTTAAAGGGACATTATGGTTAAGTTGCCCTATTAAAAACCTATGCCATTATGCACAAAAACATTGTAAAAAGGACGTTATGATTACAAGTAAAATCTAAAAACCCCTGAAATTCGGGAGTTATTGTAGGCTAATCACCCATTTTTCCCATCAGCACTCTCCACTGCTACCACTACCACCCCAAACATAAAATATGCCACCACACATGTCATTGATGCCATCACTGACGCCATCACATCTTTAGCCCCTTTCTTTTATGTGTGAGCTAAGCAACCATAACTCGCGCCACCACCGTGTACTGCTAGACTAACACCCAGGATATCAAAGATGACATGACAAATGTCATTGATGACATCACTGATGACATCACATGTGAAAATAATGCCAATTAAACGTGTCTACCTGCAAGGGGTTGTGAGTATTATATTGATAGCAAGATGTGAGGGGTGTTTATGTAATGGTAAACATGCAATAACTAGCTAACAATGCAAGACTGCATATACACTTGTGGTAGTAGAAACAATACACATGAAGACCCACAATGCATACAAATTAGAAGCACACACAGGGAAACTAAATGAAGGAAGGAAGAAAGAAACAGTATCATCAGAAAATGTTAATTGCATTAAAGTTTATCTTCCTGTACGCAAATGAAGTCTGTGTTGGATGCCTCCTATTGCCCCATGCATGTGTACCATGATCTGAGAGCAAACCCTAAGGCATGTACTTTAAGAACATATGAGAAGGTTAACGTTTTCATGTAGAGCACCTTTTCAATTTTTATATTGTGATTGTTAGTGAAGAAAACCACCTGGCCTAGATTTTTCAATGACACAATATAAGTAATCCAGACATTTGATGTCATCAGTGATGTCATCAATGACATTTGTCATGTCATCTTTGATATCCTGGGTGTTAGTCTTAGCAGTGCACAGTGGTGGCGCGAGAAAACAAATCCTTTTCCAAGATGGCCACCATGGAAAGGAAAATGCGGCCTTTGCATAGAAAGTCTTTTGCCGCTTTCCATTACAGCTGCAAGAAAGTAAAAAAGTAAAACGTGTCACCGTAGTGGGCAAAGAAGATTTGTATGTGTTCTAAAATGTGTGGTTATCAGCAACACCTTTAAAAGAAAGCCAGTGCCTGGTGGACATGGCGACTGCAATGCAATGTTTTGTCCCAACCAGTAAATGGCAGTATTTACCTCCCCAACATTGTGGTCAGTAAGCATACCTACAGAGTACCCTTCAGAGACGAAAGGCGTACCGTTGATTTCTTATGTACATGGCGACACTTGTGAAGTATGAAAGCACTACCACATGTAAAACACAAAGGTGTTTGTTCGTGCGTAATGACTTTTCCATAAATGTGTGGAAAATACAGGGAATATGTTTGGCAAAAATGTGCGTACAGAAGTCAAAGAAGTAGTCTTCTAATGTGTGGACAAAATCACAACAAAACCCTGTGAAGTGAAGTGCACTAATGGCAGAAATATTGCAAGCAACACCATTACCACTGACCTGTGCACACATTTTTGTGTAAGTGTCACAAGGTGAAATGGGTGAAGAAATGTGTAGTGAGAAGGTATAAGGAAGTATTGCTTTTGAAACGTTTCTGTACAGCAAATACTTTCACTGCACCTGATCTCATTTTTCCACTTTTATAAAGATACCAAATATGACAACATAGCGTCTTCATGCAGAACTGCTCTTGGTAATTGGGCCTTCTGGGTAACAGAAAGTACCCTAACAGCACGAAAGCATAATAGATGGCCCTGAGCCTTACGTTGCCAAAGCAAGTGGTATGCAATAGCGTTCTGGATAACGTACCTTGGCAGCGTAAACAAATGATTCCATAAAGACTTACGTACCGTGATACGGCACCTATTAAAGAACATACTACAACCTGCAACGTAGCATGGCAGATTGTGAAGGGAAACATGATATGGGTAAAAAACACACTAACATGTAAAAAGTAGTAAGGTACTTTTATTTCACAATGCACAGCGCTAAATCATCGCCCTTTTCTCAGTAGCAAAGAAATTGGAAGTTTGTGTCTCTGCTGCACAATGAAAATGTTAATTTTGACGGTCACGTTGATGTTTTCCCACACAGTCACCATGCATTGGCACCACAGTTTTGATCACACACACAGTATGCAGTGGCAACACAGTAGTCGGTTTCCTCTCACATTCATTGACAAGACGGCGTCAATCGCTGTGATGTAATCCATCAGAAAGTATGGTATGTTACTCATAATGTTAGTGGCAACGGTGACGTTGTTGTTTAACCACACTGAAATTATGCGTTGTTGACACAGTAGGCGTATTCCTGTCACAGTGATTTACAAGGCGACGTGAATGTCTGCGAACTATGACACCAGAAATGATGGTATGTTGCTTCTTACTGCTACAACTGCGTACGGACAAGGAGGTCCGATGCGGTCATCCCATTCAATGAAGACACACATACAACTGGTGATGAATAGCTGCACTTGACGATTAAAAACACTGTCACTCGGACGCTGCAATCCATGACATTCGCAATACGGAAGGAAGTAGCTAAGGGGAAAATGACAAAAAAGATCTATCAATATGAAGCCTTTGCGGAAGTGTAAGGTGTAACACATAACATTTCTATAAACAATTAATGTTATATGGGGAAATGTACTAACTCTCTACAAATAGCGACAATGTACAATCTGCATAATAGGTAAAAAAAATATCAATGACACATACATTTTGTAGGTAATAGTGGAAATTGTAGTGACATCGTACAGACGGTGGTAATGTGCAATCTGAAATTTCAACGGCACACAAACTTCCAAATGCATTACTAGTAATAATTTATTTTTTTCAGACTAAGAAAATAATGGCAGTTTGGTATACAGGCCTGAAAAATAAGCTTACATGATATGCACCACCTCCATTTCGGCCTCCGCAGTCACACAGTAGTTGTTTGCAAGAAGACGTCCTCGGGAACTGATATTTCATGTGCTTCACAAACCTTTTTGAAGCATAACTTATCAAAGGGAATGTTTCACAAACTGTGACTCCCTACATTCTTTCTGTCTCCGTTCCCTGTAAATCAAGGTCGAAAAACAAATGACCCTTATGAGGTTTGGTACATGTGAGACCATACTGAGCGCCTACTGAAAAAATTAAATAAAATGAACTGACCTTCACTCCGAACACAAATACATTCTCATTTTGCAACAACATATCAGCAGTCAATCATGAGAACCGTTACTCCCGACCACGTGCAGACGTGCTGTGTTTACGAAACCGTGCAGGTGGCTGCCTCAGATTCCAAAATATAGGACGCCAGTCTAACCGCAGTACTTTTGGGGGTGGCTTCTTACATAGACGCAGTAAGGACTTGTCATACATTGCCTACCAAGTTTCACTGCACAGTACGATAGTGGTAACAAGAATAAAGCACTGTTTCACTTTCTACTGCCACATATAAGTAATGTTTACCTTTCGACACAGTGTTCCATAAGGGTTTGTTTTCAGGGATTTCGGCGTACAACACAAAAACTAAATGACCATGGCGGCCATATCAAAAGAATGCTACGCACTTGACGCTGCGGCAGAACCAATCGGTGAAAGCGCAACATCTTGCCGTACAGCATGCCATAGATTAGCCAATAGAAATAAGCTCCACTGAGCGAACAGGGAAGTGGGACCGCGGAGCGGACATAGATATCACTAATTCTTAGAATGTTACTTTTTGATCGTTTTAAAGGAAACTACAGTAGGATTTCTCACAGAATTTACAAAAGCACGCCTTGGGGAACAAGCCCCTGCCCCTGCCGCAAAAATGATGACAATCCGTCCAGTGGTTTGGCCTGTAGCCATGTGCAAAGTTTTTGCCCCATTCAGTCTATGGGAGAAAAAGACATTTTGGGACCCCCTATAACTTTGGCCCCCCTGGACGAATCCTTACCAAACTTTGAAAACATTCCGAATGGCCCATATACTTTTTTTGCAAACTTTGGTAAGGATTCATCCAGGGGGAGGCGAGTTATAAGCCGCCCAAAAATTGCTCTTCCTATGAAAACAGCAACTTAACCATAACTACATGGCCACTACCGTTTCTCCATTCGGGTCAGGTAGTGACTTGCCTGCTCTGGGCAGCCATTGCAGCTAAAGCTTGGCAGGCAGGCACAAATCGCCAGGATCCCCTTTATGCAGGGTGGGGGACAGCCTGCAAATTTTGGCCACCAGTCAGTTGGCAGCTTGTGGAGAAGACGTTGGGCCGCTGCAGGCAGGGGGAGCCTCCTATTCTCCCTCGCAGCTAGCTGCAAGTGTGGTGCCAGTTTTGGCCACTTGGGGCAGTGTGGTGCACACTCCTAGTGAGGGACACCCACAGAATTGAAGGGAGCCGTTTGGTAGTGTTAGGCAAGATTGTATGCAGTACTCTTAGGGTGCACTACAAACACCCTGACCTCCTGGCAGTAATAACCCAACCTTTGGTATAAGTCTGTACTACAAAGGTTGATATTGTGGACGAGTAGCCAGGCTTATCTCAAGAGGGGTTAATGTGAGTTGTAGGGGAGTTGCACAGAGGTTCAAAGTGATATGTATTCAAGCAGACATTTACACACAGGGTTTCTTGATAAACAATTATTAATTTATTTACCAGTCAGTTAATATAAGCCTTCTTCAGAAGGGAGCACTGTTAAACACCACAAACATATACTTCAAAATGACACAATCTCTTAGTTCAGAATCAGTAAATACCCATTTGGGATGGCATACAGGAGAGACCTACACCCTCAGGTGACTTCAATTGCTAGGGTGCTGTTGAGATTAATGTATTACTGTTGGCATTCAGAATTAGTTAAGAGCAAGTAAAAATTGAAATATTATTAGAGCAAACAAGGTACAACAAATATTTCTTAAGCAGGCAAATACTTTCAGATCCCCCAAAAAGAGTCATTCCGTTTAAACAGGCTGAGCCAAAGTCAATAGGCAAGAGTCTAGATAGGCTGAAGCACTTCTTTGAAGATGGGTAGAAAAGTCTTTGCACAATGTTTCAGAAGTCTTTGAAGAAAAAGATGAATCAATGTAGGGCCACAAACTGTTAGGCATGTGAGTAGTAGAAGATGCAAGCAACTCTAAAGCAAGAGGTAAGTTCTCTCAGACTTTGTACAGAAGCAGCATATGACTCCTGCTCCTGTGCAGCTCTGCAGATCTCACTGTTCCTGGGCCTCAGTCATAGGGACAAGAGGGAGGACTTCGGGGGACTCCTGCACTGCACTGGGATGGTCAAAACTTGCAACCAGCAAACTTCACTTTCAGTGGCTGTTCATTGTTTCATCTCCTCGCGTCTACTGCAAATAGCAACACTGTGGTTCCTGGCTGTCGAGATGGACTTTCCTTGCTTCTGGGGTCCCGCACTCTGTTGAGGGGGCTCAGGCTTGGTCAGTCCTGGTTCGTGGGAGCCCGGATGATCTTCCTGGAGCTGTTGGCCAACTTAAAAGCAATGCACACAAACTGGTGTTCCTCTACCTGGCTCTACGGTTTCCAGCAGCAACTCTATGGAAATTCAACCAGCTCCGAGATGGATGTCCAGGTGGCTTACTTTAGAGTTGATTGGTACCACCAACTCAAGGGGAGAAGTCGTCCTTGCAGGGGCTTCTCTGTCGATGCAAACTTGGCGTTTCAGCAGTGCAGCAGGGCTTCACCGGGCAAACCGTCCTCTTCAAGTTCTTCTTCGGTTCCTTTGTCCAGTGGTCAACTCTGCCTTGCAAGCCAAAAGACTTGCCTTTCATACAGTTCTCTCCCTTTCATTCCAGCCTAGCTGTCACTCACCCAGCAGTGTGGCTATCCTTGCCAGACAGTCAGCCAGCCAATCATCCCAGGGTGCATTTGGGTCTCCTAGGAGACTAAGCACAGGGAGTTTCGGGCACCTGCCTCACTTCCTGCCTACCCCAGACACCCTGGAGCCAGAGGCGGGCTTCACTCGTGAATCCGGCCAAAGGCAAAATGAACAAACTGACCAAACCTGTTTTGGCATGCAGAGTAAATCTCAAGAAGGACCTTTAAACAAAGAAATGGTGAAAAAAGAAGACTAGGGCCATTTTGACAAAAATGGCACCCTTGAGTGCTTTACTGCAGCTGCGAACGTAGCCCACGGTAAATGCACATCATGGCAGTAAAAATGAAACCACTGCCACCAGCCATTCAGTGACGAAAGGGTAATATAAACATGTTACCTGAGAAGCTAGAGACAGGGGATATAGGTAACCCCTCCAGCACCCTATTGTAAGATAGATTGTGCTTGGTCTAGAAATGTACACATGTAAGTAAAGTCAATTTCACTTTACTAGTCTGGGAAACAGTAGTTTATCCCAGATAAGGTATTCAAAAATTTGGGAAATCGGAAAGACTTCCCTGTGCCATTGCACTGAATGTGCTTTGTGACACAATGTAAAAGATGATGCCTATGGAGTTTGACAGGCTCCATAACCAAAAGAAACAAAAAGCTCAGAAATCACAATAAAATACATGAGAGAGTGGGAAAAAGGGTCTCACTCTCTCCAGGTAAAATAATCAAGTCCACAAAATCCAGCAAAGTTGCTGGGGGTCTCTAAAGTAGAGGAAATCGGCACCTTTCTGAGAATTCATCCTAACACGCGTCCCCCCCAGACTAAGGGACAGGAGGATTTAATCCACCTCTGGATGAATCTCCTTACTCCAGTCGGTCATACTTTCTGGAGAGACCATCAGCATTTTGGTGATTGGTGATTACACCCTGACCTTTGTTCAATGGTACAATCAAACTCCTGTAGGCTGATTGACCATTTTAACAATTAAGAATTCTCCCCCTTCATCTGCATTAACCAATCCAAGGATTGGTGGTCTGTTTGAATTACAAAAGTAGATCCATACAAGTATGGTCTAAACTTCTTCAATGACCACACAATGGTAAAACACCCACATTCTATGGTTGCCCACCTTGTTTCAGGGTCCTTCAGTCTCCTACTGATAAAGCAGATTGGGTGTTCCCTGCCTTTCTCATCCAGATGACTCAGAACCGCACATATCCCTGTATTGGTAGCATCTGTTTGAACAATAAAATATTGGTTGTAGTAAGGAGCTCTTAAGACTGGAGCTTGACAAAGGGCTTTCTTAAGTCCATCAAATGCTTTTGTGAATTATTCATTCCACCTGACCTTCTTGGGGAATTTGGGTGAGGAGATCACATTCAAGGGATAAGCTATGGTCTATGAAGTTCCTATAGTAACCTGTGAGACCTAAAAAGGCTCTCAATAGGGTTTGAGTAGTAGGGGTGGCACAGTCTTGTACAGCTTGTACCTTGCTAGCCAATGGCCTTATTTCATCTCCTCCTAACTCATGGCCAAGGTAGACCACATTAACGTGCCTTTATGGTCAGATTGGCCTGCTCAAAAGCCTGCAACACATAGCCTAGGTGATCAATATGTTCATTCCAAGTAGGGCTGTACACTGCAATGTCATCCAAGTATGCCATGCAGAAGTCCTCCATCCCATTCATAACAGGATTGACCATCCTTTGGAATGTGGCAGGGGCATTCTTTAGTCCAAAAGGCATAACCTTAAACTGGTAGAGGCATCCTGGGGTTGAAAATGCAGTTATCTCCTTGGCATGGTCTGTCAGAGATATTTGCCAATAGCCTGATTTTAGGTCAAATGTACTGAGGTACTTGGCTGAACCATGTTTGTCCACCAGCTCATCTGTCCTAGGTAAACAAAGGGCATCAGTTGTGGTGACTGCATTAAGAGCTCTATAGTCCACACAGAATGTAAACTCCTTGGATCCTGCATTGGGTACTAGCACTACTGGGCTAGCCCATGGACTGGTAGGGGGTTCTATTACTCCAAGATTAATCATCTTCTTGACCTTTTACTTTATGTGGGTTCCTACGTGGTCTTACATCCTGTAAACTCTGCTTTTAACAGGTAGACAGTCACCAGTGAGAATCTCATGCTGGCCCCAAGGGGTCAAGCCTGGTTTCAGTAAAAACTAGAAGACAAACTGATTTAACAGAGAGTTGCACTCTACCTGCTATTCCAGTGTCAGATCAGAAGAAAGATTGACTCTTTCTATCTTCCCATCTAAAGGTTGTCCCCTGAGGAGATCAGGCAGAGGTTCACTCTCCTCTTCCTCCTCCTGAGCAGATGCTAAGAGCAGAACTCCCAGTTCTGGTCTAGAGACATAGGCATTTAGACGGTTGGTATGAAAGACCCTGGGAGCCTCCTTAGGATTGCCTAAGTCCACCAAGTAATTGACCTCTCCAAGTTTTCCCACAACCTTGAAGGGTCCAATCCATTTGTCCTGCAAGGCCCTCTGCCTTGTAGGCACCATAACAAGAACTAGCTGGTCTTGAGTAAACTCAACCATGTTGGCCTCCTGGTCAACCCAATGCTTCACCAGAGCCTGACCTGCTTTCACGTTATCAGAAGCTTCTGTCATCACGTGTGTCCTTCTCCTTTGGAGACCTAATACATAGTCAGTGACTCTCACTGGCTTGTGGGAAGGAACACTCTCTAACCCCTCCTTGATTGGTCAGAACTCTAACCGAATGGCCATAGAGAAGCTCAAAGGGACTGAATCCAACCCCTTCTTGAGGGACTTATCTTTAATCAAAGAGAAGGCATGGCAGTAGAAGGTCCCACTTTCTTCTAAGGTGTTCTTCTAAAGCACCTATCATGCTCTTCATAGTTCTGTTAAACCTCTCTACCAATCCATTGGTCTGGGGATGGTAGGCTGTTGAGAACTTGTAGGTGTCACGTCTTCCGCACAACCAAGTGCACCCCCTACAGGTACACGTCTCCACCCGCCTTCAGCCTCCATCCATCCCATAATCCGACACACACACCCAGGCACATAAACATCTTTACGTCCTCTCGCCCTTAGTAGAGCACGGTATGATAGACCTGGCGTGTATCGCCCCTCCCGTCATTGGCAACTAAACTGGAGAATCCCGCTTGGTCACAACACCCAATACCATTCACGGAGACCTGCACATCACAGATCACGTGACGTTCCATCACGCATCAACGCTTCCGTGTTATGCATCACGTGACTTCTGCTATTGGTTAAATGTGTTCGGAAACACGGAAGCGTTGCTTCACAGCTGTTTCCTCCAGGATTGTGTGACGCTTCATTCTTCGTTTCGGATTTGGATTTCCTTCGCGACCACGTTTTGTCTTACGGACTGTCTTTGCCTGCGCCCTGAATCTGTTTTGGAACTTTGGACCTTTTGTTGCCAGACCACGGAATTGTCTTTTGGATACTCTACGGATTACGTTTTGTCTTGGAACTTTGGCCATCGGCCCTACGCTAGGTGTTTACATGTCTGTGCCCCTGACTCCAACAAGCTATCCCGGTGGCTCACCTCTGCCATACCTCACTAGGAGAAGCTAGCCACGGATCATTGTCCGGGGTCCAGTCCTCCTCCCCATCTCTGGGTGACCTTTCAGTGCTCATAGGTAAGCAGTCCTTAGATACCTCTTCCTGTGTTCTTGTGTTGTTACATTCTGCCCTGTACATAAACATTTATTGCCTTACAGCGTTCAAGGGGTTCTTCTGGCTGTTCCCGAATCCAGGCCCGACAGACTACCACACCTGTGGCCTCAAAGACCGCACAGGCAGTGTTTCTGGTATTGCCTGTGTGGTACTTGGGGACAGAGGTATTCATACTCTGCACGACCATCAAGTCCGTAACAGTAGGTTACTCCACAGTTTTTCCACATGGCTTGCATGTAGTGGGACATAACATTGGTCCCCCTGTCAGAGATCACCTCCTTAGGAAAACGTACTCTCGTAAAAATACCAAGTTGGGCCTTAGCCATGGCCTGAGCTGTGACTGTCCTCATAGGTACTGCTTCAGGTTACCTGGTAGCATGGTCTACCACAACCAATATAAATCGGTTGCCTGAAGATGTCGGTGGGTCTAGGGGACCAACAATGTCAATTCGCATCCTCTCAAAAGGGACTCCCACCACTGGGAGAGGCACAAAACGTGCCATATTATTGGCTCCACTCTTGCCAGATGTCTGACAAGTGTGACAGCTCCTACAGAATTTATCTACATCAGACCCCATCTTGGGCCCATAGAAATACAGAGAAATTCTTTCTTTGGTTTTCTTAAAGCTTAAGTGACCAGCTAAACGGATCTCATGGGCTAACTGTTGGAACTGAGGTCTTACTTCTTGAGGCACTACAAGTTTTCTGAAGTCCCCAGGAGTAGACTCCATAGGTTCACTGTAGAGGAGGCCATCCTCCCAGTATAACCTGTGCTTCCCTGGCTCTTGCCCTTCCAGCTGTGAAGCTGTCTGTTGGCGAAGACCTTCAATCGTAGGACACTCTATTTGACCTCTGCTGAAGTCTGCCCTACAGGAGCCACCTTCTGCAAGTAAAGTCTGCAGCTCAGGATGTTCTTTAGGATCCAGATCTCCAACAGGAGGAAGGTCTTCTTCCAGCTCCGTTTCATCGGTAGCTGACTCACCATCCTCTGGTGGTTTCTCACACTCAGCCTCAGCTGGTGTAGGAGTCACAGGTGTGACTTGGGACTGTCCTCTCAGGAATGTCCTGGTTTTATGCACTGGAGTGCTACTCTTATTATTTACTGGGACCCTGGGGTTCCCCTTTGTTTTTTTCTTCCTGGAAGTAGAAGTTGGTCCTTCCTGTGCACTTGGTGTTATAGGTTCTTCTGTAACAACCCACTGAGAGTCATCCAAGGTGAGCTCTCTGGCCTTCTTAGTTTGGTCCTGCTTCCTTTTACTGGTAGGACTGTGGGTGCTTGATACAACTCCAAGAGTCTTTAAGTCATTCCCCAACAGGACTCTCCCAGGCACCTCACTCTGAATACTGACAGGTAATCTTATAGTCATATTGTTGCACTGGATGAGAGCTGGTAGTATTGGAACCATCTGGAGAGGGCCTCCAGCAAGCTTAGTGGGTCCTTTGGGTGCCTTAGCAACATCCTCAGGTTTCAAAAAGGTTTCATCCACCACTGTGATGACAGGGGTCTCCTGACCATTTACAAGTACACTGTCCTTGTAGTATTATTTTGTGTTATCTGGTACAGGCCCAGGGACACTAAAGAAACACTGGCTGAGATCCCAATGAGGACTTCAGCTAATAGGTAAAAGTTTCCACTTGCCATATGTACTTCTCCCTTAGGGATGAAGGCTAAGGAGGCAGTGTGGACCCCTGAAGGTTTACCCTTGAATCTGGGATCCCCTTTCACATGGTCAGTGGACCCACAAGCATACAATTTAACAAATGTTTTCTGGAATGGGGGTTGTGGCTGACCTCCCTTTGGTTTGGCACCAGAGGTATCTCTAGACTGTCCTAGTTTCCCATGTGGCTTAGCCTTCCTATGTTTGTGGCCCTCTTTTGGATGGGAGGTTTTAGAATTATCTTTGTCATCTTTCTTGTGCTGTTTCCCCTCATCATTTTTGTGAGTGGCCCCAGAATCCTTGTGTGAAGCACTGTTGGCAACCCACAAGTCAGCAGCTTTTGCCAGCTTCTTGGGATCAATCTCTTTTGAGTCAGCCAAGTGCTGTGTCAGCTCAGGAGAGCAGGCACCAAAAATAGATTCCAACAAAAATACACTTCTCATAACTTCAAAAGTAGTTACTCTGTAACCCTTAACCCAACCATCTAAGTTCTTCAAACATTCACACACAGAGGTAGCCCAAGGGGTACCACCAGTCTTTTTGAGGGTCCTAAACCTCTTAAGGTACTGGGAAGGAGTTTTCCCAAATCTAGCTATCAAAGCTAGCTTTACACGTTCATAATCCTTACTTTCAAGTGCCCCCACCTCCACTACAGCATCAGTCGCAACCTGGGGAAGCCTAGACAGAAGCCAATGAATCAGCTGATTCCCTGTGTAACCCTGAATCCTATAGTTATACTCAAAAGCACCCAATCAATCCAAAATATCAAGTTTGGCATCATACATACTCACTGCTTCTTTAGGCATGCAAAGAGTCGATGGGCCCATTGTTAGCATCCTGGTCTGCTAGCGGGTCCTACTAAGGACGCCTGGGCTGACCAGGCATTACTTAGCGGGACCCACTGCAGACATCGTAATAGGGCAGCCCGGAATGAACGGTGCCAGTCCCTTACTGGCACCGTTCATTCCGCAGCTGCCTAGGTTGTAATGAGGCCCAATCAGTTTAAACAGGATAAGCCAAAGTCAAAAGGTAAGAGTCTAGATAGGCTGAAGCACTTCTTTGAAGATGGGTAGAAAAGTCTTTGCACAATGTTTCAGGAGTCTTTAAAGAAAAAGATGAATCAATGTAGGGCCACAAGCTGTTAGGCTGGTGAGTAGTAGAAGATTCTAGCAACTGTACAGCAAGAGGTAAATTCTCTCAGACTTTGTACAGTACCTTTAAAATAAAGAAAAGATGCAGCAGATGACTCCTGTTCCTGTACAGCTCTGCAGATCTCACTGTTGCTGGGCCTCAGTCATGGGAACAAGAGGGAGGACGTCAGGGGATTCCTGCACTGCACTAGTATGGTCAAAACTCACAACCGTCAAACTTAACTTTCAGTGGCTGTTCAGTGTTTCAGCTCTTCACGTCTACCGCAAATAGCAACACCACAGTCCCTGGCTGTGGAGATGGACTTTCCTTGCTTCTGGGGTCCCGCACTCTGTTGAGGGGGCTCAGGCTAGGTCATTCCTGCTTCTTGGGAGTCTGGAAGATCTTTCTGGAGCTCTTGGCCAATTAAAAGCAACGCACACAAACTGATGTTCCTCTCCCTGGCTCTACGGTTTCCAGCAGCAACTCTGTGGAAATTCAGTCAGCTCCAAGATGGATGGCCAGGTGGCTTACTTTGGAGTTGATTGGTCCCACCAACTCAAGGGAAGAAGTCGTCCTTGCAGGGGCTTCTCTGTCAATACAAACTTGGCGTTTCGTCACTGCAGCAGGGCTTCACCGGGAAAACCAATGGTTCAGGAGTTGCAACAGGCATCCTCTTCAAGTTATTCTTTGGTTCCTTCATCCAGTGGTCAACTCTGCCTTCCAAGCCAAAAGACTTTCCTTTTATACAGTTCTCTCCCTTTCATTCCAGAATAGCTGTCACTCACCCAGCAGGGTGGCTGTCCTTGCCAGACAGTCAGCTAGCCAATCATCACAGAGTGCATTTGGGTCTCCTAGGAAACTAAGCAAAGTTAGTTATCGGGCACCTCCCTCACTTCCTTCTCACCCCAGACACCCTGGAGCCAGAGGCGGGCTTCACTCATGAATCCCACCAAAGGCAAAATGAACAAAGGGACCAAACCTGGTTTGACGCGCAGAGTAAATCTCAAGAAGGACCTTTCCACAAAGAAATGGCGAAAAAAGAAGACTGGGCCATTTTGACAAAAATTGCATCCTTGGGTGCTTTACTGCAGCTGAAAACGTAGTCCGTGGTAAATGTGCACCACAGTAGTAAAAGCTAAACCACTGCCACCAGCCATTCAGTGAGGAAAGGGTAACATAAAAATGTTACATGAGAAGCTAGACAAAGGGGATACTAGGTAACCCGCAGCACCCTATTATAAAATAGTGTGTGCTGGGTCTAGAAAGTTACAAATATAAGTAAAGTCAATTTCACCTTACTGCTCTAGGAAACAATAGTTTATCCCAGAGAAGGTACTCAAACCTTTGGGAAATCGGAAATACTTCCCTGTGTCACTGCACTGAAGGTGCTGTGTGACACATTGTAAAAGATGATGCCTATTGAGTTTGTCAGGCTCCATAACCAAAAGAAACACAAAGCTCAGAAATCACATTAAAATACATGAGAGAGTGGAAAAAAAAGGGTCTCACTCTCTCCAGGTAAAAACATCAAGTCCTCAAAATCCAGCAAAGTTGCTGGAGGTCTCTAAGGTAGAGGAAATTGGCACATTTCTGAGCATTCTCCCTATCAGGTAGCCTCCCACAGGATTGATTGAGAGCTGCTTGTCAGCTCTGGGCCGGCTAGGGAAGAATTTTATGAAAAGTTTATCTTTTAAAGAATTTAGGAATGCTATCGAGATTGTATATCTTGCGGGAAATACTTTTTCTTAGTGAGGTGAGACATTATTGGGAGCCTTCGTCTTTGGAAGGGGGTGGGCCCCTGACTGCCATTAAGAGTATATAGTATAATTAATAATAAAGACATTATATAAAGTATACTTAGTCAGGTTAGGCACTTCCTTACTATACATATATTATAAATAAGCCAGTAGTAGGGAGATCTATACAACCAGGCTCAGGAGGAAGTAGGTGTTTGGGGTGCTGTTGGGGTCGGTGTCATTAATTGATCAATTTTCCTTAGTGTAGCAGGATTGCAGTACAGGTTTCTGGGTCAGAGGGTTTGGTGGAGGCCCAGGCTTTGCGGGAGGAGCTGAGGATTATTAGCAGGGCATCAAAAGCCCAGCTGAAATGGGCAGTATGGGAAGTTTTGAGGGAGACAGGGCCTGGGGAGGGGAGGCCACAGCGCAGAGTGGCTTCGGATGGGGCCCTCGCAGGGGTGGTGGCTTGCAGCATGTCAGAAGGTAGGGGAGAGGTATGGGACAAAAGGATCACAAAGAGTAGGAGGGATTTACCCCAGAGGGCAACTAGTGGTGGGGGAGCATATGTCGGGTGTATAATAGGTGGCGGCCAGGAGTTGATGAGCCGGGCGAGGTTGCTAGTGGGTGAAGAATGGGGTCAGAGGTGAGCACAGGACTGGTTAGTGATGATGTTAGGGTCGGCTCGGACCCAAGAGGAGTGATGAAGCAGAGGGGCTGAGGAGGGAAATGCCTGCAGAAGTGTGCAGAAGGGAGGAGGAGGACTCTATCCCTGTTAGATAGTGAAGGAAAGGGAAGGTATGGAGCGATCTCCCTGCAAAATAGTGTAGTATGCATAGGGAAAGGTACAGCCCCTGTGGTAAACAATATTCTTACAAAGTTGTTTTCCCACTACACAGTGTGGGCCTTCCAAACCAATGGGAATATAATATCTGTTATCAATCAAAAGAAAGGTCGTAACCCCCCAGTACCACATGCATGATCCCCTACACAAAACAAAAGACACTAGCTATCTACCTTTAAACAAATACAAGGAGATAGCACTGAGATCGACAAAATATATATAGTCCCTTAGGTAAAACATATAACATGTATTTAATACATCAAAAGGTAAGTAGAACCACCTACTTACTCATATCAAAAAGAACAACTTAAAACCACATTATATACAAAACATTGTGTTTAAATACTTTGGTCATCAAACAATAATACAAAAAACAAATCCAAATGTACACGTGAGTAACAATGACTCAACCTAACACAGTGATGGTTATTTTAACCTATTTTACACCATGTGCCACATTAGACCGACTTATATAAGTTTCTGTCCTGAAATGCTGTTACTTGCTGGACATTCCTCAGGGGCAGAAGATGTATAGAAAATGTGTTCTTATAGGTGGTGGTGGAAGAAAACAATTCCCTCTGGTTACTTCTTGTATTACTCGTCAGAGTCCCTGTATAGGTGGGTACACAATTAAAAACATATATAAATATATGAGCTTCAGTGGTCTGTTATTAGACCTAGCTAACATCCTTCACAAGGTATAGACAAGAAGAATAGACACCACAAGGAATAGACAAGTATACTGTAAATAGTGTACCTGAGTGTGCCTGCATAGATAATTCATCAGGCAGAAAAAGCAACTCCAAATGTTGCATAGAGACGCTGTAACGATAAGCTCACTCCCTCTCCATTCACTGCCTGCAAAACAAAATATGTTCTTACTTAATGATATTGTAGTATATTTCAGTTAGCTAGAGTAACACAATCTAGAAACTCCCATTGTATCCTTACCTTCCCCATCAAAAATTGCAGGAAAAATTGAGGCTTTCTGGGTTATCTATTCCTCAATCTATCATTGTTCCCACATCTATGAGCCAGGAGAGAAAACCAAAAAGGAGAATCCCATCAGTCAATGGCTTACTCTAGATCTAAATATTATCTTCTCCATAAAACAGGTACTCACTTGCTTGAGAAACTGGCTGATCACTTAGAAACCACAAATCTTTTCTATCAGGTGTGGGTATCACTTATTCTTTCCTCAAGGCGCTGGGGTAGTCCTGCACAAATCAAACAGAACCCAGTATAAGGGCGATTCTGTAAAAGCCCCAGTCCATGTATAATCAAGGAACATTTGGCCTTATGACACCTTCCACTAGTCCAATCTTACCTCTCAATAGGGCAAGCTGCTTGCTACCGCACAACAAACAAATGCATAGTGGCTAATTCCTTCAATCAGGAGTAGTTATCATTCATTCTTTCCTTAGAACACCCAAATTGTCCTGTACCAATCAAAAAATAAATTGAATTACAAATCAATCAGCGTCCAACAAAGGGCCCTCCTATAGGCACTCAGAACCTTGCCCAGTCAGTGATCATATGGCATTTCACCCTCTCTAATCATGCAATCTTACCTAACAATAAGGTGAGATCCTTGTTCCCAGCCATTAAACACACACATAGAGGCCAGATCCGCCATCTTTCAGGCCGGTCCAAACGTTCTGCGGTAATGACATTATCACGTTACGTGATGATGTCAAACATTGTGTGGGCGCTTGGAATAATGCTCAAAACATCTAGAACTCTCGTACACACATTCTGCGAGTGCCATGCCTCATCCATTACTGACTACACGTGATGTCATATGAAAAAGAGATACAGAAAGACTAATAAAAGGTTTCTCAAAGGTACCAAGTTGTTAATATGTTAATATGTCCCTTCCCGAAAAATAAGGGGGTTCTCCCTAAAGGGAAGGCTCACTAAATAAACATATTACATTACGAGCCAGAATCCCTCCCCAAATATGCATATGGGGAATGTCAAGCTGCAATAATACAGAAGCTGAGGGTGAGGGATAGACACCCTGTAAAGACCGTGATTACGTTGGTATAAAGATGTCTGTAACCATGACCCTTCTCCAGCAGGATCTCGAGGACCAGAGCATTCAAGAAAAACAAGTGTAGTTTTATAGTACCGTAAATGCAAACAAGTGTACATACCCCAACTTTCACTAGGTCAGATACGATTTTACAAACAGGTCATTTTAGTATCGTAATCATGAATGGAATCGAATGTCCCCCACAATATGCAGTAAATATTCATGTTCATAAATCCAGGTGCTGTAATTCCAGTGGTCAGGTATCAAGAAAAAGGAGAGGGCAAAATCCCAATTTTTTGTTTACGGGGGAACAATTCTCAAAAGGGACAATGAACGTGAATAAAGATGGTGCCAGAAGCACAGAGAATTGATTACCCATCACTACTTTGACCCTAGTAGTAGTAGAGATTGAGCGATTGTAGTCACACAAGATTAAACATCGCCACAACACATTTCAGACAACAGCAATACTGCTAATTAGCAAAAGAAAGCATATTCAGCAGACGAAATACACAAAAAATATATCCAATTTTAATAGTATAAATAATAAAAACCAAGGAGAGTTCATACATCAATGCATCAAAAATTAGACATACAACAAATGAGACATAAAAAGATCAAAAGACAAAAGAAAAAGAGAAATGGGTAATTTAATAAACCCTAATTTCACATGAAGTTGTTTAACTATAATGGCTAACTTTAGACATTATTAGAGACATGGGGTGTCGACATGTTTCGGCCAAGGGGCGAATTAGACATTTTCTCAAGTGTCCATTCAGAAGCGGGTGTAGTGGCCATCTTCAGGAAAAATGATTTCTTCATAGTGAGTGTTGTGTATGATGTAGATGGAACATCATCAATCTAAAGAGATGTATGTACAATTCATTAGCTATGCAGAAACAGAAGCTGTACAGTTTGGTTATCAACAGCTACCTACTGCCGATATCATCAAAGAACTGCATTGCGATGGAGAACAAAAAAAACGCCAATTAATATGATATACTAAGTGTATATACTTAGGGTTATGTACAAATATTGACAATTTAAAACAGTTACTTAAAAACCAAATAACAAAATAACGTTGTGTGACATCCAATTCAAAAACAATCTCTTACTTGTTTTCTCTAGGTCAGGTGTGACAGAGTCGGTGAGAAAATCATCCGTCTCCAAAATTAGTTTACGACGTCCAGAGGCACGTCGGCTGGATGGATCATAGGTTCTATGGCAAGGATCACCTTGTCCTAAGTATAAAAAGGTGCTACATTATACATAATGGATATAAATTCATATTGCTTTTAATTAGTTTTATGTTTTTTATTTTTTAGCATCATATTAGTCTCTCTGTTGTGGATGTGAGACTGTTACTTAGTCTACATAGCACAGAGTGTTAGCATTCAACGTGGAATCGGCATAGAAAAACAGGAAACAGAGATATGCCATGCTATTAGGCCCAAAAGGTCTATCACGCAACTCTTGAGACCCAACGGGTTGTTTACAAACGGCCTACGACATGTGTACACTTAGAAAGTTGTACCAGTGGCCTGTAGAAAAGACTTACTGGTAGTCGCTTGTCGCACGCGCTTTTCACTGTGTGCTGGTCATGCGCTTGTGTAGTTGCAAGTATCCATTAAGAAAGAGAAAGAGTCTCTGACTTGTTCAGGTCGTTGATCTGAGTAAAGAGGGGGCAAAGAATGGGAGAGTGGAATGATTCCCTTACTCCGTGTATCAAAAAACATATTGATGCTGGAGTTTCAGAGCGAAACTGGAAAAAATAAATATTACACAGAAGTGTTCTGAGGTAAATGACTGAATTATCATAAATATGGCCCAAGAATGGGATCTAGTTGTTCCATACGGCGTCAGGGCATGGCTGGAATAAAGCTGAGTCTAGCGTAATGCAACATCAAAAGTCTTGCAGTGATGGTTCGTAGAACATGGGTGTATCCCTCGTAGCTAGTCCCACTGAATGGGATCATGAAACACCAGGCCGTCCGTTAGAGTTGGGATCGGGCTGGGGAAACGGCAAGGGGAGACAAACACACGTTATAAATCAACCAGCCAAAGTGAAAAGGTGCAGTAAGCTAACCGAGTCTAATATAAGTGAGGAAGATTGAAGCTTACCTCTGCGCATGGCAAAGTTCGTCAACCGCGTGTTGTGACAGCTCTCCAACTGGATCCCGTACTAAGAGAACAAGAGTAAATGTGTCCTGACGTGTGACGCAAATCGTACGTTTTAATGACAAACAAGCACATGACATGGGGCACGTGGTCTGTGGCACGTTGCGCTGTGTGTGATACGGTGTTTCTTAAAGGTATATGTTATTTTAAAGATAATGATGCGGATGACGCCGCCAAAGTGACCTAGTGACCCCGGGTGACATCGAATTGTATCAGAAGAAAGTTGTAATAATAAAGATGATTGTACTGGCAGTAGTTAAATTGTGTATCAAGACTAGCCCAAGTCGATCTAATATGCCAAACAGTGGGCATGGGCTGAAACCTTGCTGAATTCAGCAACAGCCTGATGCTGTAGAATAGTAACTGTGGGGGTCTCTGGAGCATCTGAACTGCCTAACAGCAAGAGATAACTTTCACAATGATGGCATGCATCTATATTCCAGTAGTCATTCAGGATTATCACAACAGGACATATTAGTACAGTAATCATGAGTGGAGACAAAAGTCACCGACCATATGTAAGAATGATTCTTGTTTACACAATGCAAATCTATACAAGCTTCATAGATGGCATTAACATCATTTTCAAATTCACAGTGCTGTCATTCCATACATCCCATCGTAGGTGGGATCACATCCTAGATGACATTGGACCTTGGCCCCCTTGTTCTGCATACTTGCCAACCCTACCGATTTAGGCGGTAGGATACCGCTTTTTAAGCAGTCCTGCCGCCTACCGATTTTTTGACATGAAATACCGATTTTTTTTTTGTAAAAAAAAAAAAAAAAAAAAAAATTTTTTTTTTACATTTTTTTTTTTTTGACCACGCCAGCTCGGGGAGTCTTTCAAGGGCTCCCCCGAGCTGGCGCACCGGGAGAATGCCCGGCATGCAGGCTTTTAATGTCAAAGGCACCCACGGCGGTGGGCTAAAAGCGCCCTTCCGCCGCGGGTGCCTTTGACAAAAGGCGCCATTAGCCCCCCACCACGCCAACTCGGGGAGTCTTTCAAGGACTTCCCCGAGCTGGCGTAGCGGGAGAAGGCGCAGCATGCAGGCTTTTAATGTCAAAGGCACCCACGGCGGTGGGCTAAAAGCGCCCTTCCGCCGCGGGTGCCTTTGGCAAAAGGCGCCATTAGCCCCCACCACGCCAACTCGGGGAGTCTTTCAAGGACTTCCCCGAGCTGGCGTAGCGGGAGAAGGCGCAGCATGCAGGCTTTTAATGTCAAAGGCACCCACGGCGGTGGGCTAAAAGCGCCCCTCCACCGCGGGTGCCTTTTGGTCAAAGGCGCCATTAGCCCCCCACCACGCCAGCTCGGGGGAGTCTTTCAAGGACTTCCCCGAGCTGGCGTAGCGGGAGAAGGCGCAGCATGCAGGCCTTTGATGTAAAAGGCGTCCACGGCGGTGGGCTAAAGGCGCCCCTCCGCCGCAAGTGCCTTTCACAAAAGGCGCCATTAGCCCCCCCACCACGTCAACTCTGGTGAGTCTTTCAAGGGCTCCCCCGAGCTGGCGTGATGGCAGAAGGCGTGGCAGGCGCCTCATTGTCATTGAATGCACCCGCGGCGGCGGGCTCATTCAATGACAATGGGCTGCTGACGCGCCCTATTCCTATCATTACCTCCTCGACTGACTATTTTTGAAACTTTAAGATTCCTACAGATTTTTGGTCACAGAATGTTGGCATGTATGGTTCTGCAGACACCCAATCTCATGTTTTGCATGTGTGGTTATGATTATATATGCAATTCATTTTCCCCGTAGACAAGGTTATTAGCATGTTATGCATTAATCCCCTAGAATGTCCCAAACAAGGTCCTTACTTAACATTCTGCCACTCAATATTTTCATTGAGCCCTACTAAATGGCTCTTATTATGACCCTGCCAGTAAAACCGCTGCCACCGTTCTTTCCGGACCGGCTAATACAGAGTCCTGCAGGCGGGAGGTGTCACTCCCGCCAGGTCTTACCTGGCAGGAGTAACGCCACCCGCCTGCAGGTGCAAATGGAAACACCGGCTCCATCATAGACGGAACCGGTCTTTCCAATGTCCCCATCCCCATGGAGTCCTTTAGGACTCCATGGGAATGGGGACTTACAGAATTCCGCCTGCAGAATTCCCGAGTCACTGGGGTTGTAATGCCCCAGTGATTCCGGGAATCACGGAGGCGGAATGGTAATACGGGTTCAATGGTAGCCTGACGGCTTTTCCGGCACGGTTACCGCCGGACTCGTAATGAGGCCCACTTTCTTTAAAATCCCTCACTCAAATTCCATGTTAGAGTGGCCCAGTTCTCCAAAATGTTTTACTAGGGGTGCTTTTTCAATCTTGTTTTTCAGGCAACATCTGTGTCGATCATCCATGTTTTGCATTTCCTATTGGTTTTACCAATGTGGATAAGAGGGCCTGGGCATTTGATCACATAAACAATGGTATCTGTATTGCAATTAGTGTATTCTCTCAAAATCCATTCTTGACGTAGACCCAAATCAATAGATGTCATCTGACTGGTCTGGGAACACATAGTACAGGTCCCATACGTGTGGTGTCCAATCACTTGAGGCATACCCCACAAAGTGCTCTGAAGCACTCACTTCTTTATTTTGCTTGTCATTCTTCATTACAATATTTCGAATATTAGTACTCTTTATGAAATCTATCAAAGGTGGGGGGTACTCATCACCTTTTTCCAATTCTGAGTGATGATGCCCTTGACCTTATATGATAGGCTACTGAAAGTGTTCACAAACACTAAAGGAGTATCATGATTGTTAGCTTTACTGTTTGTCAACTTTTTCTCAAATAGGACTTCCCTATTATTATTAAAATCCCACTTGGCAGACTGTCTGACAACTTTCTCAGGGTACCCTCTGTTAGTCAAATTTTCCATCAGTACATTTACTCCTTTTTCATAGTCCTGCATAGTACTGCTATTGCGCTTTAACCGGTGGTTACAGTGGAGGTGGAAGGAGAGGGTTTGAGAGCAGCCTCTCTAGCAGGCAGAAGAGGACAGACTAGAGGGTGCCGTATGCCCCTAGCATGGCGTAGCACAGGGTGGAGGAGAGAACGCCTTGCCCGAGAAGAGAAGAGCTGGAATGGGTTGGCGTGCCCCCTCTGAGAAGATGTCAAAGGAGCATTGGGGTGGGCACAGATGGTGAATGTGTATTTGAGTGACACATGCCAGCTTTGAAAGAAGGACGATGACCAACTGCAGTAATGTTTCTTAAAGCAGTCATCTGGGCTTGTTAATGCAGACACTGAAATCCTAAGCATAGCCCCCCCCCCCTACTTTACAGTGAGATAGAGTTTGTAATGCTTGTTGGAACCAGTGACAGCTGGTGTATGTTTTAATTGAAAGTTGTAAGGGAGGGAGGGTCTCCCAGGCCCCCCCTTCATTCCTAACAACGCACATGATATGCTCATTCCGTGGTTGGCAGCGCACCGCTTGCCAAGGTGTGGGGCCACCATTGAATGACCCATAACTGTGCATGGCCTAGGAGCCACGAGACTCCATTTTGTTAACTACCAACTCCATTTTCTAGTAGGCCGCATGTAAACACTGAATGCACGCTTGTACCTCTCCCCTTCATTCTCTGTGCACCGCCAGCATGCCAACTCCCCACCTCCTCCCCTCTGCCATCTCCGCGGCTATCCTGTTCTCACGGAAGCTTGGTCGTCATCTGTACTGTAAAGAGCTAAATACTGTATCTCTCTTCTTCCTTTTACATCCCTGCCCTGTGTGTGACCGGGCCGAAGCCTGGTCCTGGAAAAAAACATATCTCTTCAAATCTGCCTCTGCACTAGCAGAACCCTTCTAGAGAAATATAGACCACACGCCCCCTAACCCCACACCTCTTTTGATGTAACAATTGCATGCCCCTCGATCCTGTGCTACTCCAGTTCACCACTTTCACTAATCCCATGTGGACATATATTATTTTTGTACTAACAAACAGTAAAAATACCCACAATACATCTAAGGAGATACTTGATAAATGTGTTATTGATATACTGTGTTAGATAAGTGACCTGGACCCATGTACCCATCCTTTTTATTTTTCATGTCAAAAGTCTAATCATCTATATATTGCATTTTGAGATTTATGAAAAATGCTAAGACATAGGTGGCCAAAAGGGCAAATGTTAGATAGTCTGAATTTACAGCAACGTGGACATCGCCTGACCCCGCACCTCTCCCAGATGAGCCCAGCTGACCCATGTGCTCCACGAAGTTACAATCTGAAGCCGACCAATCCAGGAGCATCATCCATATGTGCAACATATTGACCAGCACCCCTCATCCGATAAATGTTACTGACTGTATCCCCTATAGCACACGTCATACAAGACGTGTTTTTGTAATATAATGAGTATTTTTTCCATTAGTCCATTAGTGTCTCTTATTTGGTTATTGTTAGGAAAGATTTCATATTGTAGGTAATTTTCCTTCCTTGTGGCAACCCCCAAACTTTTTGCTGTTGTTTTACACCCTGATCTAGACTTTGCCAGAGAAGCGCAGCCTTCCGCCACACTCCTCTGGGCTTTCGCTCCATTCTTATGGGGAAACTGACATGCCCTTAAAACAGTCAGTACCGGGAAACATTGTTGCAGCTTTTAGCGCAACATGGCACAAGAGGGCACTGTAAGCTAAGTTACTGCACTCTTGGGTCATTCTACAAGCCCTAGCAACTCTCAATGGATTTATAACGAACTGTGCAAGTATGTCACGGACGGGACTGGTGGCAGCGATCGTTTCTTTGTGTTTTGAACTCCCTTATGCCCTGTTAACCGCGCTTCTCGCGTTTGGCCAAAATGAATGGCCTGGCTTCCAAAATGGCCAGACCACAAGGCTCTTTGTCCTGTCCGCTGACCGTCTTGTGCCTTCACCTTCCCCAGGTCGAGCCGACCCGGGGCCATCCTTATTTGGGCATGTACTTTCCCGTGAAACACAAATGCTTTTGTGGGCTTCTACAGGCCTGTTGTGAGCATCCAGGTTGTGGGCTGGGATGTCTGGTCCCAATACACATCCTGGGTGCCAAGAGAGTCTAGTGTGTCTTGAATGCCTGGGACCACCGTGGTCCGTGATAGGTTCACGTATGGTGTGAGTGTTTTGTGAGCAGATCTCCTATTGGGTCCTCTCTGTTTCGGCGCGAAGGGAACTCTGGATAAGAGGAGGCTGGAAACACCACTACCATGTCGATCTCCTGAGTTCTCACGAACAAAGGATAAGGAGCCAAGGATCCTGCAACTAAGAAGCTGAGTTGAGGAATCGCTGGTGACCCGCTGAAGGTTTGGCACCCTGCACTGCTGTCGTCCTGTGAGCACCCCTGCAAGGCACCCAGCAACAGCCACCATCACAAAGTCATATGACACCTACACGCGGCAATCCGTTTGGCACAACAGTAAATGGCGCACCAGCACCATTCAGAGGGAATGCAGTGGTGGGAGACAATGTTTTCCACAATCATGAAACAATGACACACCCAGCATAGGACAGCCCACAGAAAGCACTTGTGTATCCAGTACTCTCAATGACCCTTCACGCAGACGAGGAACTACTGGTGGGGGCGGAGATAGGAAATAAACAATGAATCGTTATGGTGGATTCGGGAGCGGAAAAATCGTGTCTAAAAGAAGGCCGATTTCCGCTTTCGAATAGAAAAAATGGAGACGCAGTGATTTTCTGAGGCGGTGGTTGAGGTTCCATATACAGAAGATTTGGATGCAACAGTAGGGGGAAAAACAGTGCGGGTGCCCCTGTTGTATTATGAAGATTCACCCATAAATTTGTTGTGGAGGGATCTCCTCAGCAAGCTTAACATGACCATCTCCTTTACAGAAAGAGGAATAGTGTGTTCAATGCCAGGGATATGTGCCATGAGAGCCATGTGATTAATACACGCGCAAGCCAATGAACTAACAGTTTGTGGGATACACATTGACGCAGACATGTTTGTGCAGGGGATACAGGTGCTGGCCAGAGTAGTGCCAGAAATAACACATCAAGATTGGAGAGTACCATCAGAATTTGTATGTCGCCCCATAGCAGCCTCAGAGGTGGTGCCGGGGTTGATAGTGTCCATAGATCTGCATGCAGTGCAAGTATCAGCACGATGAATTGTGGTAATTGGAATGGACATGCAGGAGTGTGATTGGCGAACAGTGTTGTGCATAGACCCCCATGTAGCGCTACATGACCTATCAGATGAGGAGCTGTTCACTGACAATGACTCTGACGGAGAAATAATATGGATATTTCCATTCCATGTGAGATAATGATTGAACACAGGCAAGTGATGACACCCCTCATGGCCATTTTCAGTGCACCACCAGCATTTTTCGATCAAGACATGCAACAAGTACCTTCCATACTGTGGACAACAGGGCCCCATGATGTCGGACTCCTGCAGGAGGTAACACCAGTTCAGATAAAGCTAAAATCAGGTGCAATACTACCCCGTGTGAAACAGTACCCACTATCACGAGAGGCAGAGGAAGGGATAAAAGAAACAATACATGCTCTATTAGAGCAAGGGATTATTGTGCCATCAAATTCGCCCTGTAACACTTGCATTTAATTGATCAAAAAAGCAAAGGGCGGGGCTTGGAGGATGATACAGGACTTAAGGCCTCTTAATGATGTCATACAAAAGGAATTTCCACTCATCCCAAAACCTGCATCAATTCTGTGCCACAACCCAAAGTCAGCGACATGTTTCACAGTGGTAGACTTGAAAAATGCATTTTTCTCGGTACCACTGGACCCAGAGTCACAATACCTAACGGCATTCACCCTGGGGGGAAAAAGGTACGAGCATTGTAGGTTGCCCCAGAGATACTGCGAAAGTCCAAGTATCTTTAATAGGATGCTACATGAAGACCTTGGGAACATTGACTCAAAAAGCATGATTATTCAGTACGTGGACGACCCGCTAATTTGCAGAGAGAATGAGGAACAGTGTAGGACTGATTCGATAATATTACTTACCTTCTTGGACCACAAGGGGTACAAAGTAGATAAACAAAAACTACAGCACAGTCAAACTGAAGTGTTGTACTTGGGTCAACTCATATCAAAAGATGGCAAGAGAATAATACTAGACAGAGCATCAGAAGTGCGTGCAGTCAGCAAACCAAGCACAATGAAGGAAATGCAAACATTTCTGGGCTTGTTCAATTACTGCCAAGCCTGAATATTGGATTATGCAGCATACAAAAAACCCCTATTGCATGCACTAAAAGAAGCACAAACAAAAAACACAACACTGATATGTACCTCAGAAATGAGCACAGCCTTTAACACGCTCAAAGACTTCATTTCAACAGCACCCATTCTAGTGACCCCTGATTATGACTGTGAGTTCTACCTGTTCTCACACTGTATGGGAATGTTGATGACAGCAGTACTGGCACAAAAAACGTCACTAGGGCACAAGCCTCTAGCATTCTACAGCAGAACACTTGATGCGGTAATGCAGGGATACTTTGCTTGCAAACAGGCTCTTGCAGCCGCCCCGTTCGCGATTGAGAAAAGTGTCATGATCTCTGCTTCCAAAAGATCAGGACTTGCCCGACTCCCTTGGAAGCAGACCCATAACCCCGGTTCCGAGTGCCAGCCAGTCCCAATTGGGACCTTTTGGACCCTGTCCTGGCGCCAGTGGCACCAGGCTCATAAAGATCCCCATTCCCAGCGCTGGAAGCGCCGGGCTCATAATGCTTGGGTGGACTTACCTGCAGCAGACCATGCTGCTTACTTACCTGCCAGTTTAACCCCTGATCCTCTTCTGTTTGGGACTACTTTTCCTGTTGGGTGGGGCAGGAGCCACTCCCTAGGTTCAGAACACTGGAACTCTTCTGGAAAGCAGGAACTCTTTTCTTACCTAGGCGTGGCTGTGGAAGGAGACACCTAAGCACTACAGGAGGCTATTTAAACCACACCCGATGGATGAATCTTGCTTTGCGTTATTCTGCATTCTCTGCAGCAGAACGCTCATCGTGTCTTCTGCTTCTGATCCTGGGCCTAAGGGAACAAAGGCTTACCATCCTGGAATCCAGTCTTCAGCAGCACCTGTAAAGACAAAGAAAGAACAGGTTAGCACTACGGTCTTCAGTGGCAGCGCATCTCTTACCTGGTCCATCGGCTGTCACCAACGCCTCGCGCTGCATTCCGGCATCTGAAAGACAAAGGCTTACCTACTCTTCGCATGCTCCGGAGGTCTTCGCACTGCATTCCGGCATCTGAAAGACAAAAGCTTACCAGCTCTTCGCACGCTCCGGAGGCCTTCGGCGCTGCATCCCGCATCTGAAAGACAAAAGAAGGTGCGTTTAAAGACATTGGGCAACTTTATTACTCACGTGCCATTACTCCTTCCCACGCCGAATCCAGTGGGTATTCCAGCACCCTTCAGCTTCTCTAAAGCTCCGAACTTGTACCTGCAAGATAAAAGGGACAGTTAGTGCGCACCGTGAAGCAGGCTACAAGCGCTTACTTACGTGCTTCCAGGCGCTTCTATTCCTCACGCGGGTTCGATCCTCAACTCTCATCAGCCCGCCATCCGCCATCGCCGGAACCCTGCAAAACAAGGGATATCATTACAAAAGACTTTTAAGACATTTGAAGTGCCCAGAACTTACCGTTCGTGCAGTTAACGACGGACAGCAGTCCTCTGAGGTCAAGAGGCCTGCACCCTTATCCAGTGAAGAAACTGGTTACGGCACCCTGCCCCGAGGCAGATGGAGAGCTCGGCGTTCACTTACCTAAGGTGAGGGCGTTAACCTTTGGGGTTCTACAGGAGAAGAGAAAGGGAAGAGGAGAGAGGCACCCAATAACCCCAGTTCATTAATCCCATATTTTCTATCTGCAGACATCTTACTCTTCGAGTCAGACATACAGTGCACAGAGGTCCAGCCCAAAGAGCCAACCGTGTGTTACACATCACCTTTGAAGATACAGCATTCACCCAGTCAAGACCGGCGCCTCTGCGGGAATCAGGTGAGCGTTACAGAACGCAAAACCAACCGCAAAACTCCCACCCAGGCGCTATGGAAACCTCGGATACCGACCAGCTAGCCCAGTTACCTGGGGAACTAAGAGCAGAAGTGCATGCAGCCCGTCAGGAAACTAATGCTCTAAGAAGGGAACTGATTATTTCCAAGGAGCGAACAGACGATCTCGCTAGACAATTGCTACAGTCACAAGCCGGACAAACTCCGTTACCCGCATCAGGGGCAAATCTTCCTTCAACATCCTCTACGAACCCAGTGCAGATCAACCTACCTGGGAATGTACCTCTGGCTCCGCCCGAACGATTTTCTGGTGACCCAAAGAGGTTTGCAGTATTTATTAATCAGTGCCGGTTGCACTTCTTATGCCGGCCAGCAGCCTTTCCAACTGATCAAGCTAAGGTAGCTTTCGTGCTTTCGTACCTTAGTGGCAATGCGGCAGACTGGTCGATCCCTCTAGTTAATCAAGATGATCCGGTTCTCCATGATTTTCAAGCTTTTCAGCTCAGTATGGAAAAACTGTTTGCAAGACATTCACAGGGGCAGGCCTTGGACAATGAGCTCCTTTCATTGTGACAGGGTAATCAAGACCTTTTGGCTTATATTGCGTCTTTCAACAGACTGATAGTGGAAACTCGATGGCCTGAGGACAAAAGGATTACGCTGTTTTATAGAGGTCTACGTGGAGAGCTCAAAGATGTGTTAGCCCAAGTAATGAATCCCCCACAAGACTGTTCGGACTATATTGACTTAGTCGTTCAAATTGACCACAGACTGCAGAACAGGAAGGCCGATCGTTCCAAGTTTGATGCTCGAGTATTTTCCAAACCACCAATTCCTACCAAAGGAGTAGACTCCGGGGAACCCATGCAAATAGGGGGCCTGAAAGGACCACTAACACAAAAGGAGCGGGAAAGGAGAAAACAGCTGCAATTATGCCTCTATTGCGGAAACTCGGGGCACTTTCTTCGAGACTGTCCGGTGAAACCAGCCAAGAAGGCAGTTGAGCTGCAGTTACCAGGGTCACAAACTCTGAGCAGGGAAATGACCTCGCCCGACAAGAATAGAGGTCCTCTTGCCGAGCGTTAAAACCAGTTCCGTGACCTCGCATTTCGTGATACCTATGGTCCTCATTAGCCCTGAACATCCGGATCGATTACATGCGATTGAAGCTTACGTCGACAGCGGTGCCATCGGCAATTATGTGGATCATGAAATGGTTTTGAGGATGAATCTGACTCTTTGTCCAAAGGCTGTAAAGGACGTCATTACTACGGTGGATGGTACGGAGATAGCCTCCGGACCAGTAACGCATACCACCCAAGAAGTGACGCTAGTAAGTCAAGATGGACACCATGAGAAGATCGTGTTCGATGTGATCAAGGCCAGTCAGTTACAGATTATTCTAGGAATTCCTTGGTTAGAGAAGCACAATCCTCAGATCGATTGGCGAGCAAGAACGGTTCAGTTTCCAGAATGTGTCTCTACTTGTCACCCTCGACCTGGTGTTGCACTGGCAGCAATTTCCTCGGAGGCTCCCCAGTTACCTCCTGAATACCTAGAATTCCAAGATGTTTTCCGGAAGGATCAGGCTAACTCTCTACCTCCTCATATGTCTTATGACTGCCAGATAGACCTGATACCTGGATCTACTCCTCCTTGTAGTAGAATTTATGCCCTCACCGAGCCTGAGAATCTTCACCTCCGACAATACCTGGATCAATACCTAGCGAAGGGGTTTATTCACCCTTCCAAGTCCCCTGCTTCCTCAGCTTTGTTCTTCGTTCCAAAAAAAGAAGGGGACCTTAGAACTTGTATAGATTATCGCGCCCTGAACCAGATGACCGTTAAAAATAGATATCCGTTACCTTTGATCCCTGAACTCCTGGACCAAGTCAGAAAAGCATGCATATATACAAAGCTGGATCTTAGAGGAGCCTACCACTTGGTACGAGTAAAAGAGGGCGATGAATGGAAGACGGCCTTCTGCACCAAGTATG
Organism: Ambystoma mexicanum; assembly: GCF_040938575.1. Taxonomy (NCBI): domain Eukaryota; kingdom Metazoa; phylum Chordata; class Amphibia; order Caudata; family Ambystomatidae; genus Ambystoma; species Ambystoma mexicanum. The sequence continues at coordinate 286,946,389 of NC_090928.1, forward strand.
GGCTATTTGAATATCAGGTCATGCCCCGCCGCCTTTCAATATTTTATGAACGATGTCCTCAGAGAGCTCATAGATGTGTGTGTTGTTGTTTACATTGACGACATCCTCGTTTATTCTTCATTGGAAACTGAACATCGTAAACACGTGAAAATGGTCCTCGAGAGATTGCGGCAACACAAACTTTTCGCTAAGTTGGAAAAATGTGTTTTCAACGTGACTGAAGTTGAATTCTTGGGATTCATATTATCACCTAGCGGAGTGCGTATGGATTCAAAGAAGGTCGATGCAATTCTCAAATGGCCATCGCCATCCTCCGTAAAAGGTGTTCAAAGCATGTTAGGCTTTGCTAACTTTTACCGCAGGTTTATCCCCGAATTCTCTCGAATAGTCCAGCCCATCACCGCCTTATTAAAGAAAAACAAACGTTTTGAATGGTCTACCGAGGCGGAACAAGCTTTCCAGGATTTGAAGACTAGATTTATCTCTGCACCGATCTTAAAACATCCTCGCCCAGAACTCCCCTACATCGTTGAAACTGATGCTTCGATCCTTGCCATTGGGGCAGTTCTATCACAAAAGGACCCAGTAACCAATCAGTTGCATCCCGTGGCATTTTGGTCCCGCAAATTCTCGCCTCCTGAAATCAATTACACTATTACTGATAAGGAACTTCTAGCTATCAAGTCCGCCTTTAAGGCTTGGCGGCATTATCTTCTGGGGGCCCGACACACCGTTACTGTGATTACAGATCACCGAAACCTGCAATATTTGAAAACCGCAAAAGCTCAATCCTCTAGGCAACTCCGTTGGGCACTATTCTTTGCCGAGTTTGACTTCATAATTACCTATCGACCTGGTACAAAAAACGGTAAAGCTGATGCCCTTTCTCGGATGGGAGTGGAAGAACATTTGATCAATCCTAAACCTGTACCTATCATTCCCGAACAAAGAATTCTAGGTGTAATCGCCACACAATCCATAGAGGAAGTTAAGGATAAAGCCAGGCTACTGGTAACTCCAGCAGACATACAGAATTGGCATCTGCAGGGAAAGGACTTTACGGTGAAGGACAACCTATTATATTTCCAAGAACGGTTATACCTGCCCAGCACAGATTTACAGAAAAAGGTAATCTCTTGTTATCACGATTCTTTAATGGAAGGACATCCCGGTATGACCAAGACCTCGGAAAAGATCAAGCGCTACTTTTTTTGGCCGTCTTGGAAAAAAGATATCAGAGACTTTATAATGTCCTGTGGAGTATGCGCCCAAAACAAGAGTCAAAAGGAAAAACCAGCCGGCCTCTTACGCCCTATTGACATCCCGCCTCGCCCTTGGCATACGCTTTCTATGGACTTCATCACCGATCTACCTCCAAGCTCCGGATACAATACGATCCTAGTAATCGTGGACCTATTCTCCAAGATGGCGCATTTCATTCCACTCAAAGGCTTACCAACAGCAGCAACTCTGGCCCGAGAATTTCTCGAAAACATCGTCCGACTGCACGGTTTTCCTTCAGTTCTAATTTCGGATCGAGGTAGTCAATTTATTTCTCATTTTTGGCGAAGTTGCTGTCGGTCGGCTCAAATTGATGTGAGACTTTCGACCAGCCACCACCCTCAAACCGACGGACAAACCGAGAGGACCAATCAAACTCTGGAACAGTATTTGCGCTGCATGCTACAACAAACTGAAAAAACTTGGAAAGATATCCTTTGGATAGCCGAATATGCCTACAATAACTCTGTCTACTCGGGAACTGGGAAGACCCTGTTTTTTCTGTTATACGGTAGTCACCCTCGAACCTCGGAGTTGGATCCACTCCAAGATCTTGGAACACCAGCAGTAGACCACCTGCATTCTACAATCACCCAAGCCTTTAAGGAAGCCGTTTCTCACCTTCAAAGGGCTAAAGAACAATACAAGAAAGGAGCAGACCAACATCGGAAGGAAGCCCCCCAATATCAAGTAGGAGATCAAGTCTGGTTATCCACCAAATATCTACCTCTGAAAGGACCACGCACATTCAACCCAAGACACCTTGGTCCCTATTCCATCACTACCATAGTAAATCCAGTAGCGGTCAAGTTGGACTTGCCCCCTCACATGAAGATACATCCGGTCTTCCACGTCTCTCTATTAAAACCCGTGCAACCTCAAACCCGACTAACTACATCTCCAAAACCTATTCTAGTTGATGGAGAACTCGAGTTTGAAGTCAAAAGCATCCTGGATTCCAAGATCTCCAAATCTAAACTATTTTACCTGATTGACTGGAAAGGCTACGGTCCCCAAGAAAGATCCTGGGAACCTGCAGAATATGTCCACGCGCCTCGTCTAATCAAAAGATTTCATCGAACATTTCCTAACAAGCCCAAACCCCCGGAGAAGCCCGGTTTGGGAGGGGCCTTGAGGGGGGGTGCTGTCATGATCTCTGCTTCCAAAATATCAGGACTTGCCCGACTCCCTTGGAAGCAGACCCATAACCCCGGTTCCGAGTGCCAGCCAGTCCCAATTGGGACCTTTTGAACCCTGTCCTGGCGCCAGTGGCACCAGGCTCATAAAGATGCCCAGTCCCAGCGCTGGAAGCGCCCGGCTCATAATGCTTGGGTGGACTTACCTGCAGCAGACCATGCTGCTTACTTACCTGCCAGTTGAACCCCTGATCCTCTTCTGTTTGGGACTACTTTTCCTGTTGGGTGGGGCAGGAGCCACTCCCTAGGTTCAGAACACTGGAACTCTTCTGGAAAGCAGGAACTCTTTTCTTACCTAGGCGTGGCTGTGGAAGTTGACACCTAAGCACTACAGGAGGCTATTTAAACCACACCCGATGGATGAATCTTGCTTTGCGTTATTCTGCATTCTCTGCAGCAGAACGCTCATCGTGTCTTCTGCTTCTGATCCTGGGCCTAAGGGAACAAAGGCTTACCATCCTGGAATCCAGTCTTCAGCAGCACCTGTAAAGACAAAGAAAGAACAGGTTAGCACTACGGTCTTCAGTGGCAGCGCATCTCTTACCTGGTCCATCGGCTGTCACCAACGCCTCGCGCTGCATTCCGGCATCTGAAAGACAAAGGCTTACCTACTCTTCGCATGCTCCGGAGGTCTTCGCACTGCATTCCGGCATCTGAAAGACAAAAGCTTACCAGCTCTTCGCACACTCCGGAGGCCTTCGGCGCTGCATCCCGCATCTGAAAGACAAAAGAAGGTGCGTTTAAAGACATTGGGCAACTTTATTACTCACGTGCCATTACTCCTTCCCATGCCGAATCCAGTGGGTATTCCAGCACCCTTCAGCTTCTCTAAAGCTCCAAACTTGTACCTGCAAGATAAAAGGGACAGTTAGTGCGCATCGTGAAGCAGGCTACAAGCGCTTACTTACGTGCTTCCAGGCGCTTCTATTCCTCACGCGGGTTCGATCCTCAACTCTCATCAGCCCGCCATCCGCCATCGCCGGAACCCTGCAAAACAAGGGATATCATTACAAAAGACTTTTAAGACATTTGAAGTGCCCAGAACTTACCGTTCGTGCAGTTAACGACGGACAGCAGTCCTCTGAGGTCAAGAGGCCTGCACCCTTATCCAGTGAAGAAACTGGTTACGGCACCCTGCCCCGAGGCAGATGGAGAGCTCGGCGTTCACTTACCTAAGGTGAGGGCGTTAACCTTTGGGGTTCTACAGGAGAAGAGAAAGGGAAGAGGAGAGAGGCACCCAATAACCCCAGTTCATTAATCCCATATTTTCTATCTGCAGACATCTTACTCTTCGAGTCAGACATACAGTGCACAGAGGTCCAGCCCAAAGAGCCAACCGTGTGTTACACATCACCTTTGAAGATACGGCATTCACCCAGTCAAGACCGGCGCCTCTGCGGGAATCAGGTGAGCGTTACAAAAAGCTCCACCATTGTAATGGGATGTTCAGTAACATTGTTTGTTGAACATTCATAGTTAGCCATCCTTGAAAGATCAAAATCCACACTGACAACACAAAGAGCCACAGCATGTGAGATTATCCTTTCCAGTCCAAACATACACATAGCACGGTGCAAAACGGTGAACCCAGCTACGTTCCTCACAGAGGCATGTACCATAGAAGATATGAAAAACCACGACTGTGCCACATACCAAGGGGAAGAGGATGATTATGACCAAAGCAAATGAGAATTTCCTGGTGGAGGGAGAAGTGTTTTTTGTAGACGGGTCAGCGTCAATACACCCAGAAACAGGAGTAAAACACATAGGGGCAGCAGTAGTGAGACTGGAAGAAGGGGAATATGAGATAATAGTACAAAAGTGGTTGCCAGCACACTTTTCAGCGCAAGCAGCAGAATTGGTAGCACTAATTGAAGCCTTGCACGCAGAACAAGGGTGTGCAATAAATATCTACACAGATTCAGCTTATATGACCACAACGGTACACGGGGGATTGTCATGATGCGGGAGGAGAGGGTTCAGAAGGGCAGCCGGGTCCCCGGTACAACATGCTGAGCTTCCAGAAGAGCTGATAGAACCATTAACAGAACCATCAATGGTAGCCCTGGTTAAATGCTAGGCCCACACAAACAATAATGATGTCATCTCCTTGTGAAACGCAGCAGTGGATGCTGCAGCCAAAGAGGCATCACATTTAGAAAGAGAGGAATAAGGGGAATTCGTAATAGAGGAAGTATAGAAGAAGAGAAAGATGACGGTTACAACTCAATGCCAATTTCACAAATAACCGAGTTACAAAAAAGGGCCCCACCTGAGGAACAGGAACTCTGGAAATAAAGAGGGTGTACCCAGTCACCCACCGACCTCCTCTGGAAGCAAAATTGTACAGGAAACGTAGTAATGCCTGTGGAATTATTAGAGATAGCATTCTAGCAACTACACTTCCCCGCACACACTGCAAAACAACACATAGCAGCCGATATACTGGAAAATTGGTTTATGCCAGGGTTACAGGAACACGCTGCAAATTGGCCATAGAATGTACAACTTGTCAAACATACAACTCAGGCATTACTTTGAGAACATTGAGAGGAACACTGCCCACCTCATTGACAATTCTGTGAATTGCATATTGATTATGCACACATGGTAGAAAGGTGTAATGGGGCACGATATCTAATTGTGGTGGTCTTCCCCTTCTCGCATTGGGTGGCAGCGGGACTCTGCACCCACCCGGATGTGAAATGCGCTGCAAAATTCTTAGTGAGGGAAGTGTTTCCCCGGTGGGGGTTCTGTGATGTCATACGGTCAGACAATGGAACGCATTTCGTCAGCGACTTATTCAAAGCAGTGACTGCACTTCTGGGGATAAAACACAAACTATGTTTGATTTAGCACCCCCAAGATAATGGGGTTGTAAAAAAATCAACGGCCTCCTTAACAGCAGATTGTCAAAATTGTGCCACACCCTAAAGAAAAACTGGGTGTACTGCTTGCCGTTGGCATTATTCGAATTAAGAAACCAGCTCAGCAAAGACCACCACTTGTCACCCCATGAGATAGTGACATGGAGGCTCATGCACACCCCAATATCACCCCTAAGAAGGATGTCAGATGCAAATAGAACAGCCACAGTACTGGTTGAGGAGTTCCAAGATTACCTAAGGAAATTGGCCAGAGCAGCAAGGATAATAACAAAATAATAGCCCCACCCTTCACACGAGAAAGTGACAGTGACACAGTAAATCAAGCCCAAACTTACAACTAATGCCTTGGGAGACGGTATATGTGCACAGCTTTGTACAGCGATGGAATGCTCCAAGATTGCGGTGACGGTAAAAGGCCTGAAATACTAGATCCATCTATTGGACGTACAAAAGGCATATGACAGCGTTGTAGTGGAGGGAGAAAGAAATGTTGAGGAAGGAACATAGCAAACATAACTTAATAATGATGCTGAGAAATAATTCAGAGCCAGATAAAAAAGAGAAAGAAAATAAAAAGTGAAATACAATAAATGGAAGGAAAAGGTGTACATAGAACAATGAAAAAAGTGTATCTAAAAGTGAATGGTACTCGAAAAATGCGAAAATACATACATTTGAAATTGCAAGAATTGACTGCCTCCTGTTTCCCGCCTCTCTCTCTCTCTCTCTCTCTCTCTCTCTCTCTCTCTCTCTCTCTCTCTCTCTCACTCTCTCTCTCTCTCAGTGCACAGTGCACAGAAGCATTTACCAACATCTTGTTATGATGCCTTTTCCGATGTTAAATATCAGTATAAATAAGAGAAGAGAGGGCACACCAGGGCACACCTATTATAAATGGAAATTGAGATTTAGGGGCCGATTCATGGAACAAACGTGCACCGAAAATCCCAGCGCAAGCAGGCGCAAGGAGGCGCAAGCGGGAGAAAGCAAGTGCACGCGCACGCATGCGATTCAAGGAAGGCAGTGCGCTACTTTCCCACTGGTTGTGCGCCAAATTCATGCATGGCGCACGCTGGCACACACGTCTCCAAACAGCGTGCGCTACGCGCACAGCGAAAGCGCACGTAGCGCAGCGCACACAACAAAAGTGGGCGGAAAGGTGGGCGTAACACGCGGAATGGGGAATAACGTGTGAAAAAGAAGGTGTAACGGGGGAAGTACTTCTGGGAAGTACACAGAACACCCACACGCACGCGAAGCACACGTATTCATGGAATCGAATAGGGCAAACCCGTGCACGGGCAAAGACACGCACAGGCCTAAACACGTCTGCCACACGAAGGCAGGCGGTAGCGTCCCTGCGCATTACAAAAGTGTGCACAAAGAAAAAGCCTGTATATACTGAGTGGGGTATGTGTATTCCTGGGGTTCGCGTGAAATTTTACACGCGAAAGGGCCCTGTGCGAGTGGGGAACGTGTATTCCTGGGGTTCGCGTGAAGTTTTACACGTGAAAGGGCCCTGTGCGAGTGGGGTACGTGCATTCCTGAGGTCCGCATGAAGATTTACATGTGAAATGGCCCTGGGCGAGTGGGGTATGTGTATTCCTGGGGTTCACGTGAAGTTTTACACATGAAAGGGCAACGCCCATGCTTGATACATCACAGACGCTCTTACGCGCTAAGGGCCTTTGGTCCAAAGAAATCACGTATATGTGCTGACGCGCTTACGCGCTAAGGGCCTTTCCTCGAATTACACGCTGACGTGCAATTTTTTGACGTGCCAAATCACTCTGTATCAAGCTGGCCATGCGAAAAAACACATGGAAGACCGCACTCCTACCCAGAAGGCCGGATTACTGGCCCCCAGAGCCACGAGCACGCTCCCACCTGCCATCTGCGGCTGCCTGACTGCCTGCTGCCCATGTGCCCTGCCATTTGCTGCCTGCACGTCAGCCAAGGGTGCAGTTGCTGTGACCACCCCTGCTGGAACTGAAGACTCCCGACTGGGATTCCATCGCTCCACAGCCCAGCCCCAGGACCCAGTTGCCCCCCACTCCTGCCTCTGGGGTTGCCATGTCCAGCAGAACACCATCGGGCAGCACTGGCAACCCCCAGCCAGAGAGGCAGAGGGCCACCAGCTTCAGTGCCAGGGACGTTGGTGTCCTGGTAGAGCAAGTCCTGGGGCAGTATGATGCCCTCTTTGGAATTTCGCGCGCCGACAATGAAGGACGGACCAGGATCTGGATGGACATTGTGACTGCCATCAACACGGAGGGAGTGGCAGTCCGCGACTTACATCATGTCAAGAAGCGCTGGGAGGACTTCAGGCCCAGGACCCTCAACAAGGCCCAGCGCCTCGCTAAGGCAGCGGATGCCTAGGGGCGCCGGGGCCAGTTGTCGGACCACCAAATGAGGGTCCTGGAATGCATATGCCCAGCGCTCTACGTCCAGATCCTTGAGAGGCAGACCCGACTGGAGTCGAGCGGTAAGTGTACATGCAGAGTGATTGGACGCTGTGCGTGTCGTGGTGTGCCAGTAGTGTGCAGGTTGCACATGTGTTTTTGTAGAGCCATGTAGGGATGTGTATGAACATGGGCGTGAGGCTGCCACATGTGTGTCCTCTCATGTGTGAGACACATTGATGGTGTATGTGTTGGTAAGCATGCAGGACAAATGCAGGTGTGGGAGCACACATGTTTGAATTTCTGTGTATGTACATTGGCATGGTTGTGGCATGAATGGTGGTTCCTAATGCATGTATCTGCACTGTGTACATGTGCATGTTTGTGTACTTGACAAGTGTGCAACTGTGATGCAACATGGATGCATGTGACACTGATATGTAGAAGGCTTAATGGCAGATCTGACATGTATGGCGATCTCATCACTGCAACATTTGGATGAGATGTAGACATGCATGTAAGTGTGGTGGCGTGTGTGTATGTCTACTGCACTCCCTGTGTTTCATGTGATGTCTGGCTCACCTTTGGATGCTCATGCTGTTGTATGTGTATGGATGGTGCTGGCTGTTGTGAAATGGCTGTGGAATTGCTCATGTGTGTGAGTTGAAATGACATGTGTGTTGGGAATTGTGATGCCATGTCTGAAGTCTGACACTGCCACTCATGTGCAACTGTCATGTGTGTTTCAGTCCATTGTACAGTGCCCTGATGCCTGTGTCCTATCTCTCCCTGTCTGCAGCGTCAACTGATGAAGAGGGCGGAGAGGGTGCTGTGGAGCACAGCGGCAGGGATCGCACCGCCAGCCGGAGACGTAAGGCCCCGCTCCCCTCCCAGGTTGTCATATCGTCAGGGAGTGAGGAGTCCGGTGCCGCGTCCCAGGCCGCAGCTGCCGAGGGAAGGTCCAAGAGGCGGAGGTCGGAGTTGGACTCCTCGGCAGCAGAAGGGGCAGCTGAGACCCCACAGGGTCAGACGGAGGAAGATGGCACGGAGTCATCCAGGTTGGTGGGGGGTTTGGTGGAGGAGGAGGCCGTGCAAGGGACAGACACAGGGTCTGGAGGTGGGGATTCCACTGGTGCTAGGGGTGCAGTGCAGGGGCAGGGACAGGAGGCAGCACAGGCCACCGCGCAGGTGCCTGTGTGTAATCCTGTCCCCGATCCTGTGACTGCATCATCCCGCAGCAGCAGGGATGCCTACGTCCAGACCCGTTTTCAGGTAGGGGATCTGCTTACAACAACTGGCCTTCCTCTCCCTGCGGACGTAGCAATCCGGGACCGGGTTGAGCCTGTCCTGGGTGGGGTGGCATTGCGTCAACAGGCCATGCGAGGTGACCTGCAGTCTTTTCATGAGGAGACTGCACGTCTTCTCGAATGGCTTGTTGACCGCCTTAACCTACTGGGACAGTCCACCAGGGCCTGATTCCTCTGTTTTCTGGACCTTTTTCCGACCCCCTCCTCAACTGAACCCCCTACGTGCCAGTCGTCCTCCATGCCATCTTCCCACCCATGTATCACCTGGGTACCCTGTGGAGCTGCCTCTGACCCTGCGGCCAGGCTGGTGGAGGACACATCCCTGCCACAGTCGGGAGGCGGACGTCCAGCAGGGGTGGCCACTTCAACAACTGCACCCCAGCCGGAGGAGGATGTGCAGGCAGCAAGAGCCTGGGCACAGGCAGAGGCACAGCAGCAGCAGCAACAAGGTGGGAGCCATCATGGCTCATGGCCTTCCACATTGGAGGGGCAGGCATCGGCCAGAGGGCAGGAGGACCCAGGACTGGAAGTGTCTTCTGTGTGGCAGCGGTTAGGCCATGCTATAGATGCAGAGCGGCAGCGGGCAGAAGAGGCACGGCTCACGATGGTCAGGGCGGAGAACTCCATGCGGAGGGCCCTGAGGCGGGCCGAGTGCCTTGAGGCAATTCGCAGGGAGTTGGAGGAGAACATGTCGTCGTCCCTGCGAACCCTCGGGCCATGGAAGAGGACCGCCTCCAGGACATTGAGCAGGAGTTCGATGATGCCCTGGCCCGGGACATCCAAAAGTGAGCCGTTGGACTAGCCCACTGCCCTTGTAAATAGTTTGTAGAGTTAGGTTTCCTTTTCGTTTTCCTTTTATTTGTGGTCAATGGACAATGCCACACAGATTTATATATAGTTATATTTATGTAGTTTGTTAGGTAGGTTTCATTTGTTTGGTTGGGATCATGGACCCTTTACATCCTTGGACAATGGATTGTATATAGTTTCATCATGTATTCATTTTATTTATTTTTTGCATTATGGACATGGAGCAATGGATTTATTTTTTCCAGACAATGGATTGTAAATAGTTGGACTATGGATTGATTTCTCTTTTTTTTTATTATGAACATGAAGCAGTGGAGATTTCTTTTTACATTTCCTTTGGATTTGCGTTGTTGGAGGGTGACTTTGGACTGTTTTTCTTTCTAATTTTTTTGGATTGGTTATCATTTTCATTCAATCATCTTTTTCACATGCTTTTCATTTCATGGTTCATATTTTGGTATGCTTTCATTTCATTTTTGATTTTATGTACATAATACATTTTCATTTTTTAGTTCCATGTGTGGGATTCGCTCATTGGGTTGATGCATGTGAAAATGTGGGTTTACACAAGCAATGCCAACCAGTGTATGTGTGTGACGGACATGTGTTGATGTACATAGTTGACTTTTGGTTTGTGTCATGAGGTTTGCATTACACTGCTGTGGGGTGGAGGTGCAAGGGGACATGAGTGGGGCCTGCTGGCAGGTGCCCCACAGTGCTGGGGGGTGCGGGTGCAAGGGGACATGAGTGGGACATGAGTGGGGGCCTGCTGGCAGGTGCCCCATACTGCTGGGGGTGGGGGTGCAGGGCGACATGAGTGGGACATGAGTGGGGGCCTGCTGGCAGGTGCCCCACAGTGCTGGGGGGTGGAGGTGCAGGGGGACATGAGTTGGTGATCAGTAGTGCAAGGTGACATGCGGCTTGGCTGGGGGGCATGCCCATGGTGGATAGGCTGCCTGTGGGACATGACCAGAGGTGCAGGGTAGTCCCCTGTGGTGTGGGCTGCCTGCAGGGGCCGTGGAGGGTGTAGAGGGAACACCTGGGAGGACTCACACTGCCAATTCACATGTAGGACTCCCCACGCACCCCCGAAATTCATGTACCCTGCTCTGACAGCAAAATTGCATGTGAAACTTCCCGCACACCCCCGAAATACAGTACCCTGCTCCAATCGTGGGTGAAACTTCCCGCGAACACCAGTAATACACGTACCCCACTCGCACAGGGCCAATCACGTGTGAAACTTCCCGCGCACCCCTGAAATACACGTACCCTGCTCCAATCGCGTGTGAAACTTCCCGTGAACCCCAGTGACACACGTACCCCACTCGCACAGGGCCAATCGCGTGTGAAACTTCCCGCGCACCCCCGAAATACACGTACCCTGCTCCAATCGCATGTGAAACTTCCCGCGAACCCCAGTAATACACATACCCCACTCGCACAGGGCCAATCGCGTGTGAAACTTCCAGCGCACCCCCAAAATACACGTACCCTGCTCCAATCGTGTGTGAAACTTCCCGCGAACCCCAGTAATACACGTACCCCACTCGCACAGGGCCTATCGTGTGTGAAACTTCCTGCAAACCCTAGTAATACACGTTCCCCGCTTGCCTTGCTGGTACAGGGTTAGCGCAGCCCTTTGCGCTGGATTGGGGATTTTGATGGCTTTTCCCTGCGCGAGGGGCGTTCTTGGGGGCGTAACTGGCACTGCTGCAGGGTCGCTGCGCCACTGTGCGCCACGGCTGGTTTTGGTAGCTAAAATCCATGAATACGCTGTGCGTGGAAATGGATTTTAGCGCACGCGGCTGGTGCAGAGATTCACACGCGCACACTGTGCGCCAGCCGCGTGTGCCACTTGTGCACAAATTTCTATGAATTATCCCCTTAATGTTTATGTAACACCTAACACGGTTAGAAGATAATTGAAAGGAATTTTGAGGTGCGGGGGAGTAAGGCTAAACCTTGGCATCTAGGTTGGATAACAAACGAAAAAAGTGTGGTTGTTCCTAAAAGGTATTTTAAGAACTCCCGTCCCCTGCACACTATCTATTATCTGTAAAACATATCAATAATTTGGTAAAGTAATGTGGGATTATTTTAGGTTGTTTAGTACAAGTATTTGGTGAACAACAAATTCAGTATAACAATTTGGTAGATCATAACAATCATAGTTTTATTATACAATATATAGGCCCAACGCATTTCGAATAAACACTCTTCTTCAGGGGCAAAATCACAATTCTTTAAATTTTTCTAGAAAAAAATAGAAAAAAGGTACATTTTAGCATATTATTGGATAATTGTTCTTCCTTAGTCCAGAAAGCAAAGTTACAGGTCAGTTATCTTATCTGCTATTTCTTTTGAAATTAACATGTCTATTTGACAATTTAAATCATTGTTAAAACAATTTAGAACAACGTAAGAAAGCAAATGCAACTTAATGCGGTAATTATCAACCCTTTGCAAACATCTGAAATCTTGGAGGAGTCAGTCAGGTCAGCCCTAATGAAACTCTGTCATCTGGTACTCAAGACTATGTATTAAGATAGGAACAACACTTACCACAAGTGGTGGCCCAATACGGTGAAAAATATTTAAATGTGGTGTATCCACACGTTTCTAAGGAAATCGGTCCAAATACTTGTAGAAAGTAGAGCTATGGATAAGAGAAAGTACCAACTATCAATATAATGTACTTATGCAGTAAAGTGAAAAAGTAGAAAAAACAAAAAATACACTTACAACTAAGTTAATCAGAGCTGCACTGGAAATTCAAGAGGCAATTCAAAAAGTCATCTTCCGGCGTTCGGATTGCAATTAAGAATACAAAAAAGTAAATCAAGAGTAAGCTCGATCCGGCTAAGAGCAGTAAAGAAAAAGCCGGCGTTCGGCTCTCAGCTACTTACTTTAGGATGAAACGAGTAAGGGAGCCATGATGCACCTCAACCTACCGAAGGAGGATGTGCTGCAGCCATGACAAGGCACTCTTTTATACTTACGAACTTGATGAGTGTGAATGCGCGTCAGTAGCTTACTGCTCGTGCATGCGTGCAACCAATTTTGTTCATCGTCATAGCTATGACGACACCACCGTGCATGCGCGGTGGTGTGGTATGAAAAAAAGTAAACAATGGGTACCTGCAAAAAAGGATGCGTAATACCCGGGACAATGAAGGAGAATCCGAGTCTTATTAATGGTCGGACCAAGAAAAGTAAAGAGAAATTACATCAATGATCCCAACGACTGCTACGCCAGAGCGTGACGTAGCAGACGAGTATGCGCGGAGATGCTGCCAAGTAAATGAAATAAAAGAAATGCAAGAAATGCCTGAAGTGTTAAAAGAATTAGGTCAGTGCAGGAACAAGGTCTGATAAAATGATGCTCGGAGCCTGCATACAGCGAAAAGGTAGTATTGCTAAGACAAAGTGGACGGAGAAAATGCAGACATAAATAAAGAAAAATTAAAAGGTAATAATAAGATTTAAAAAAGTGAAGTATTGATGGTAAAAAACAACTAGTCCTGGTATAGTTAAAAGTCAATAACTGTCAGTCTTAGTCTAGAGAGTCTCATGGTCATGAGTCAAGATAAACCAATTCTATCCACATAGGGACTTACAATCTTTTAATTCACTAAATGTGAGTCTACAGAGTTATGCAAGATCAGCGAAAAAACAGTATAAATATAGAGAGTTGTACTAAACACCATAAAAGCTAGCACAATCATGTAGAGGAGTGCAGACCATAACTAATTGGAGGAAGATGACAATAGTGATAAATGGCAATAATCAAAGAAAAAGGATATTTTATATAGAGATGGTTCATACCCCTTGGTAAAGCTAGTGAAGTGTGTTCAACAAATATGGGCCCAGCTAGTAATCCTCATTCATACCTAGAGGTTTTTTGTTACCCAACCTAGATGCCAAGGTTGAGCCTTTCTCCCCGGCACCTCAAAATTCCTTTCAATTATCTTCTAACCGTGTTAGGTGTTACATACATATTAAATCTCAATTTCCATTTATAATAGGTGTGCCCTGGTGTGCCCTCTCTTCTCTTATTGTTTGTTTCTCCTCCCATTTGGGGAGGGGTTGGCATCCTATCTACAACACTGGCACCCTGGTCCATTGGCCTTTTCGGATGAAGAAGCCGAGAGAATACTCAGACTTATCAAAGACACCAGTAAAGATCCATTGGATATAGAAAATCCTCAAAATTTGATTAAAAATTTAGGAAGACTAATCCGTAGAAAAAATTCTCAGAAACTTCACGCAACAACTTTGGCACAATACTTTAAATCAAAAAAGAATACCATGAGGACTCCGGATATATCTTCGCCCAACACTCTGTAAAGACAATCTTGAGTTTGTTAAACGCTGGGAACAAATACTGAACAAGTGTTCCCTTGACTTGATCTTACTGACAATTGAAGAATTATCGAATCCCTGTCACAAATTAATCAAGAAATTGAGGAGGTCTCTTCACAACTATCCAAACTTAAAACAGCGGCCGAATTACAAACCATCTTGGAAGATACCAATAATAAGATACCAAAAAGTCGCCGGAAGGTGACTTTTTGAATTGCCTCTTGAATTTACAGTGCGGCTTTGATTAACTTAGTTGCAAGTGTATTTTTTCGTTTTTCTACTTTTTCACTTTACTGCATAAGTACATTCTATTGATAGTTGGTACTTTCTCTTATCCATAGCTCTACTTTTTACAAGTATTTGGACCGATTTCCTTAGAAACGTGTGGATGCACCACATTTAAATATTTTTTACTGTATTGGGCCACCACTTGTGGTAAGTGTTGTTCCAATCTTAATACATAGTCTTGAGTACCAGATGACAGAGTTTCATTAGGGCTGACCTGACTGACTCCTCCAAGATTTCCGATGTTTGCAAAGGGTTGATAATTACTGCATTAAGTTGCATTTGCTTTCTTACGTTGTTCTAAATTGTTTTAACAATGATTTAAATTGTCAAATAGACGTGTTAATTTCAAAAGAAATAGCAGATAAGATAACTGATCTGTAACTTTGCTTTCTGGACTATGGAAGAACAATTATCTAATAATACGCTAAAATGTACCTTTTTTCTATTTTTTTCTAGAAAAAATTAAAGAATTGTGATTTTTCCCCTGAAGAAGAGTGTTTACTCGAAACGCGTTGGGCCTATATATTGCAAAATAAAACTATGATTGTTATGATCTACCAAATTGTTATACTGAATTTATTGTTCACTAGATACTTGTACTAAACAACCTAAAATAATCCCACATTACTTTACCAAATTATTGATCTGTTTTACAGATAATAGATAGTGTGCAGGGGACGGGAGTTCCTAAATTGCCTTTTAGAAACAACAACACTTTTTTAAAAAATATCAGTATAAATACATTTTCATGCTGACTGTGCCCATACATGTCCATTCTGCCTGCATCAATATATGCCAGTATACCCACATAATAACATACTCATGTTTGCTTTCTACATAATGTCAGTGATGATACTGTAGAAAGCATGTCCCTGCTGGCCGTTCCAATATATGCCAGTATACCCATGTAAGAACACATGTCTGTTGGTTTTGCCTGAAAAAATGGCAAGTCACAGTAAGAAAACATGTCCAGACGCACTGCACATATGTAGGCAATTATGGATAAGTTACAACACTCATCATGTGTGCTTTAACATGGATTCCCAGTGAAAAATGTCGTGCCATAGTAAGAAAACATGTCCAGACTTGCAGCACTAATGTAGGCAAGAATGGCCATGTAAGAACAATCACCATGCTGATTTGAACTTTGATACCTAAATAAAAATGTCATGCGAGAGTAATAAAACATTTCATGATTGGCAGCACCAATTTAGGCTAGCCCATCCATTTGATAACACCTATGTTTTCTTTACCCTTGATGCCCAGTAAACAATGCCACCTCACAGTAAAACAAAATATATCTAGACTGTCAGCACCAATATAGGCCATTCTATTCATGTAATCACATCTATGTTTGTCACATCCAAGCCCACACCTCTATGGCCTCTAACAACATGGCCAAATGTTTTAAAATCTGCAAGGAGCTGGCCAATTGTATTGCAGTCTCCACCTCTCCTGTTCCCTCCCAGACCCCATGGCTGGTCACTTCACCACTAAAACTCAGGACATCCTGTCCTCTCTCTCCTCTTCCTCTCCCTCTATCTCTCTTGGCTGCCTCTCCCTCTCCTCCTCCTTTTTCCTCTTTCCCTCCGATCACACCTGATGATTTTTCTAGACATGTCTGAGCTATAAAAGTTTTGTCCAAGCAGGTGCTGCCCTTCTTGTCCAGAACCATCAAGGACCACATTTTCACCCTTGGTCCACCCTTGTCCAATTTCTGCAATCACTCTTTTGCCACTGGAACTTTCCACTCTCCCTAAAGAACTCCCTTATGTACCCCCTCCTGAAATAACCTTCTGCCGATCCTTTCTGTATTGTAAACTAGCGCCTGATTTCTATAACTCTTTTATTTGGCAAACTCCTGGAAAAGCTGACCATCTCCCAGCTTACTCTCCACACTGAATCTGTTGGTTGTCTCCATGACCATCAGTCTGCCTCAGAGCAGCCAGAGGCATGGACACTGCTCTCCTGAACAACAGTGAAGATCTTCCCACTAATCTAGACTCTAGCCTTCCTTCTGTCCTCATCCTACTTGATCTTTACTCTCCTTTCAACTCAATCAATCATGACAACCCGATGAATCGTCTCTGTGAAAACCAGGGCATCATGGATCAGGCCCTGGCTTGGTTGACCTCATTCCTCCCGGAGCAACCCTACCAGGTCCAACTTGGGTCCTTTCTCTTTACCACCTCTCTCTCCACGTGTGGTGTTCCCAGGGCTCTAACCTCTCACCGTGGCTCTTTAACGTCTACTTGGCCCCTTTGGTCAACCTCATCTCTAACTTTCAGTGTTATGCAGATAACATTCAGCTCTCATTCAGTCTCCCCTCAGTCTCCTCTCCTCTCTCGCTCATTCCTGACTGTCTATCTGTGATTCAGGAGTGGTGCACCTCCAGCGGAGGGTCAGAAGCTTCTCTAGGCAGAGAGTGGGTGGTAGATCTCTCTCCTCAGGTGCGTCCCACTAGAATAGCATCCCTGCCTCTCTTAAACTTGAGCCGGACCACCTGAGGTTCCGTAAGCAGCTCATGACCTTCCCTTTTGCTTCTGCTTTCTCTCTGTCCATCCCCTTCTGACCTACCTGTCTGATGCGCTGACTAGTGCATGGCTACTCTCAGAATTTCAATGGGCACCAGGCTCCTCCACGACCTTTAGCCTCTGAATTGCCTCTCGGGCCCACTGCGGACTTGGGGCTGTCTCTGTAACCCTAGGGTCCCCTGCTTCCCTGAACTTACCCAGAGCCACACTGCCGTGGCTCCACTTACTTGCTTCCCTGATTGCACTTCCCCTTCCCTCCCCCCTTGCACTGTTCCTCTCCCTCTGTCCACTGTACTTGCACAATAAGAATGACACAAGGCCTAGTAAGATCATTTGTTTTGTCCTCCCTCTGTCTTCCCTACCTTGTCGTGTCACGCCTAGATCGTGCAAGTGCATGCCAGCTGGAAGTGGGAAAGTGCAGGGGAGGTGGACAGTGAAGTACATGGGATAAATAAATAACAATAAGTGAATAAGTATGGCCAGCAGGTGTCAAGTGCAAGGGTAAGTGCAGACAACGGGTGTCCTGTGCTAGTAGTGGGACTAGTAGGGATACAGAAACAGTCCCAAAGTGCGGGGGTTACCAGGAAGACAGTGCAGGTGTGCAACTGGCAGGGAGAGGACCTGGGCCATAGATCAGAAGGTGGGCAGGTAAACAGTGTGGGATTCAGTCAGGAAGTGTGCAGGGGAGGGAAGGAGAAAAGGCAGAAGCAAAGAGAAAGGTTTTGAGGTGTCTCCGGAACCGGAGATGATTCTCCTCGAGTTTCAGGGAGACAGGGAGGCTGTTTCAGAGGGAGACTCCAGTAGCGTAAAGAGATCTACTCCCAACTCGTTGCTTGGTGAAGCGACTGAGCCCGAGGGAGTTGGAGGCGGATGAGCAAAGGGCTTGAGAAGGAAGATATTTAGGGAGAGGCAGTTGAAGGTAATGAGGCCCAGGCCACAGAAGGCCTTGTGGACAATGCAGAGGGTTTTAAAATTAATCCTTACAGCCACTGGGAGGCAGTGAAGGGATTTCAGTCCTGGAGAGATAAGACGGCCAAGGACAAGTTTCGCAGTCCTGTTTTGGACAAGTTGAAGAGGGCAGAGAGTAGAGCCAGGTAGATTTAGAAAGAGGCTGTTCCAGTAGTCCAGCCTAGAGAGAACCAGAGCCCTGGAGGCAGTGAACTTCTGGGTGAAGGAGAGGAAGGTACGAATACCTCTGAGGAGGTGCAGCTGGTAGTGTGACTTCTTAGAGACGTCAGAGATGTGAGGAGAGAAGGAGAGTGTGGAGTCAAAAATGACTGTGAGGTTTTTAGCCTCACAGGTAGGAGCAGGAGGAGGGCCAAGAGAAGCTGGCCAGAGGGTGACAGGAAAGGAGGGAGCCGGTGTGCCAATGAGAAGAATCTCAGTCTTACTGGCATTAAGGCAGAGATCATTGGCGGCACACCACTCCTGGATGGCGGACAGACAGTCAGAGATGAGAGAGGGCAAAGAGGTGGCTGAGGGTAACAAGAAGATGAACTGGGTGTCACCTGCATAGCACTGGAAGCTGGGGCAGTTGATGCCCAGTATTAAATGCCGGGCCTCAGTTAGAAAGTATATCCAAACTGATTACTGCACAAATGAGCCTGCCCCACAATTCAGAGACTACCAGGCTTGCACAAACCCAAGCACACACCGATTAATGCAGCGTAAACTTTCTGAATCATATGGACACCCATGCACATACACTCGTTCATTCACACATGCAACCATACGACATACATACAGTCTCCCATTCACATGCACACCCATACGATCATACATTCACAAATGTCTTTCCAGCCCCAGCCCTCACACTGGCTGCCATGAAGCCTCTCCAAATCCTGTACATAGACCAAAACAGGAACCAGGAAACAAGGAGGACTTCCTGGTTCATGTAAATGTGAGATGGAGCTGAAGAGCCTCCATTTTGCCAACCCAGGCCCTCTGAATGTGATTGGAGGTACAGAAATTCCCCATACGTACATTAATTCCTTCAGTATGGCACCCTGCATCCTCAATGGGCCATGCAAGGCTGGGGAAGCAGAACACGCTGTCTTACTGCAGCTGGGGGAGTGATCAGTGTTTTCACTGGGCCTGCTTGTCTTGTCCATAATGGGCCAACTATAGTAAGATACCATTGCTTTCATAATAACAGCTACAGGGTCCTCAAACTCAGCAGCAGATCATAGTTCAGTCATAAAGTATTTTGAAATCTCTTTATTGACATCTGTGCAAACATACTGGATCATCTCATGTAAACATTGCAATATCACAGCTGAGTGAGACATAAATCTGCAAATGTGAACGATTGACGATTCAGATAACATTAAACAACCAAACAACAAACCAACATGTGTACTAATCCATGCCCATGTGGATTTTGCCGGGGGATGGGGAACATACACTGGGCATCCATTCATATACTGTGCACATGCAGTGGGAGCTGAGGCTTTTACATTGTTGGAGGACTCAGTTCTCATCACGTTTTTACATTACAAATCCTACCTTAACTTTGCCAGGGTTAGTTCAGGGCGGGTAGTCATCTGAGGGGCGGAACATCGCACCCCATCCCATAATGTTTTCAGTAGGCTTCTGGATGTTCAGTCCCATGGCTGTGCGCCATGCTATCGTCTCTGCTGAATTCCATTTCAAGAAATCATTGTACCATATATTGTATTGTGTTCCCTTCATTGACTTCCAAGACATTGCAATACATCTTTACGCCAACACACATGCCAGGCCCATGAATTTGATTATATTGGTGGATCTTTCAGGTCTGGGGTATATGCCCAGCTGGCACTCTAGGATTTCCCATTTGAAATGCCCCACTGCCGGCCTAATACTAGCTAGTTCAGTCCTGGCCCAGAATGCCCTCACCTTCTCACAGTACCAAAGTACATACATGAAGTCCACATCTGACCTACCACACCTCTGGAAATCGGATGACCTAGTGGGATCAAATGCAGCAACCCATTGTTGGGTCATATAGGTTCTGTGGGGGCAAAGACTCAAAGTGTAGGTCTCTCCTATCTCACAGATGTGGGGCACCACCTACATTTTATGTCTCCTGTCTCACAGGGATGTGGGCACAGCCTGAATTTCTATTTCTCTCCAGTCCTTTATGGGTAGGAAGACACACTGGATGGTTACGTCTCTCACTAGAGACATAAGCCTGAATAGAGAAGAGCTGTTCTTTGAGCCATGTCAAGTCTGAGCTGATACTTCACTTTGTGGGATCCATTGCAAAAGATCATTACCAAATGTTAGCAATTCATAGCACTATCTTGTCACAATGTAGACTCTGAAGCAACTTCATTTGTAAGTGCTTGTTCAGTTAAGAAATATAACTGTCCTTATTTACAGGATATTTCCCTAAACAAGTGAATGGTGCACCATTTCTCTAAACTTTCAATGTTTCACACAATTGAATTCCTATCCCAAACGATTTCTTCCTTAAAAGAGAAGTAGGATGCCTGCCTTTCAAACGAATAGCCTCTTGAAGAGGGAACATCTGAGTACCCCTTCCCTCCCAACCGGAAGAAGTATCCCCAACAGAATCACCACTGACCATTTGAGGGTGCACCAATCTCCACCGCTCCCAGCATGAGCATGCACCACGAACGGTACCAAGCGTGTACAGTTCTATGAGTTAGAGCACGGTGACATTTACATACTGTCTACGTGTTTATTATTTTGCCACTTAGATTCGCTACAGCACCGCAGAAGCGCCAGATGACAGAAGAGCTTGTGTATATGCTTGGAGATGCTATATGCTATTAACCCTATGGATGGACAGGAGCATACAAGGGACCTGACCGACCATGACATGCCTTAAACCTATCGATAATAATGCCGAATGTATAACAAGAGCTGAAGTAGGCCTTAGGAAAATCCAGCAAACCAGAATCGTCTCACAGACATCCCAAGCTGCAGGATGCTGTGCAAGCAGAATAGCCCTGGCAGGGACCTCAGCCGTCAAGGACATGATGTTGCAAGTGACATTCCTCACCCACCGCACCACAGTGAAACTGGCTACAGGAGAGAATATTCCAAGCCAAAATACAAATTAAATTGAAGAATTCCGCCTCACCGATGGTCTCTTCACACGTGACTCGGCTGCACTGACACAATGCCAATGCCTGGAAGCTGGGAAGGTGCAGCTGTCTCACGATGAGGACTGAGCTTGCAACAAATTGTAACAATCCACCTACAGCATGCGCTGGGAATGGACCACTCTCATGGCATTAACAGAACCATCCCATTGTTACACACTGTCACATAGTCACACCTTATCGATACATACTGTACGTAAGCAGGTGTCTTGAGGGTTGGGAACAATGGTAGGCCCAGGCTTGGAGGCCTGCGGCCTGACCAATGAGGACACTGGGGGCAAAGGGCTGGCGGCGGGATTCCACAGCCAACCATCGGGCTCTCTAATGTTACACTTTTCAGGTAGCAATTTTGAGGGATGATCCAAGTATACTACCTGACACAGTGTCCACCAGTAACAATGCACACTATACGTTCCTATACTGAACCTACCACTTAGGGAGCCAACCCAGAGTGGCGTTAGGTTTGGGGAAGGTTTTTAGGAAGTGGCACTGATTATGATGTCACAAGTGTACACAAGTATCCTGCGAGCCGAAAATGGATGAGCCAGGACTGGATTTTGCTCCATGCATGTGATCCCTGCTTGTTTGCTATAATAAAACAGCAGTAACCCTTTGCTCCTTGTGTGGAGCTTGACTTCTTTGAGACGTTGGAAGGAGTTAGGGCCTTCTGAGAGCTGGAGGTCCGCGGACCCTAGTTACGGCTCTGCCGACCCCAGATATTACCCTAACACTCTACTGAATTCTTTTTCCTCAACATCAAAAACATACAGCAGATCAAATTAAACAAGGTTTAACATGTCCTTTTTTGGGTAATTATGTTTAGGTGTTTACATTTTTGTTTAATTTTGATCTTTTCTTTTTTTCTTTTTTTAATTTTTTATTTTTATTTATTGTATATGGTTCACAGGAAACCTTTACATCACAAGTATTAAAATATGTCAGGAATAACATTTAAAAGAGAAAAAAGAAAAAAGGAAACACAAACATACATAGTGTTACATGGATCACAAGATATATATATACATATATATATATATAAACATTTCTTACAAAACATAAAAATTCATTAAACCCTGTTGGAGAAAAGGTATAAAGGTCATGTATGCCGAATAACATGTTAAAAATGATAATCCGATGCAACAGGCGGCCACAGTAGCATTATGTGTGATAAAGATTACATCTATAACAGCAACTGCATAGGGGCCTATAAATCCTCTTTGCAGGCCACTTGAACTAAATCCTGTAAGGGGTTATCCCGTTCATTAAACAGATTCAAGGATTTGGTAAATGAGGCTAACGCCAAACCCTCAGAGGTATTCTGGATGGTGATAAATCGAGACCATATATAATCGTCATCCCCCCTCAGTCCTCATTTTGCAAATTTAGCTAGATAAATCATTCTTTTACCACTTAAAGCCAGACATGAAAGTTAAAAATGCTTCATGGTTTCAATTTCCCCCACATTCTCAGAGAATCGGCAGAATGGGTTAGTCGTTGTTTTTCTTCTAATTCGCACCTCACGGCTTGGCAAGATGTACCAGGGTAGCTTGAGGAGGATTGTCCGGAAATGTTGGTTAGGGAATTGCAAAACAAGAGGTGGGATAACCCCACATTTTTTATGCACCAGTGTAAGTGGTTCAGAGAGGGATACGAATGGAATGTATCCATTGTTATAATCCAATCCTTCTCATATAACACTCACTTTACCATCTCAGGGTTTGTTACCAAACTCTCTCTATCTGAGTCAAGATCACATAGAGTTTGGTCACAAACATCCCGAATAATAGCCATGCACTTACTGGGATCTTTCTCCGAGCCTCACTGATGGACCAATTTGCCCAAATCATCATACAATGCATTCCGCAAATGAGCAATCAAGCTGTGAAAGAGGGACATCAATCGCCATTTTACCTGAGCCTGCAACAAGGTTAAACATAACTCGTACCTAACTGCCGCCATTCAGATGTTTTAGGCAACTTCAGTATTTGTCTCTACAACCTTCCTTCCAGTATCTCCCAGAAATGTTGAAGCTCACAATAGTGCAGCTCCATCCCATATGTCAGTTTGGGCACAATCTTACCCTCATAGAAGCAGATTGAGGGTTTCAATGAAAAACAACCAAACCTTTGGTCTAATTTCCTCATCCGGTTCGATAGGGGTAGGACTTTCTGATTAAGGAATGCGCAGAGTCTGCATCCTGAGGGTTGGAACATTAAAGGGAAACCCAAATATAGAACATTCAAGGTACTCTCTATAGGCACACCCTCCATACTCCATCCCAACTTTTTCCTTCTCCTGCCTCTCAACAGCACCAAAATGTGGGTCTCCCTAGGGTTAACTATGAGTCCATTCTCAGTCGCAAACTCTGCAAAATGTATCAATCAAACCTTGGAGGCCCACACTAGTGTGATTGAGAAGCAGGAAATCCTCAGCATTTGCCAGCCAAGGGATGTAGAGTTGTCCCAGTTTCAGGGTTACCAGACCCACCCCTTCCAAAAACTCTCCAATGTCGGAAACATACACATTAAAAAGAAGGGGGTAAGCAAGCATCCCTGTCCTAAACCTACATAGGTTGCAATCTGATGAGACAGGTTACCCTCAAGGTTAAGCCTAACACAGATTCATGCATTGTCCTAAAGGGTCATAATTAGGCTCAAAAGTCCATCTGGCACGCCCCATTTTGCCAATTTAGCCCACAAGTCTTTCCAGATGACACAATCAAATGCTGTCGACAAATCGATTGATACTACATAGATTTCACATCCATGAAGGGCCCTCATTACCAACCCATTTAAATTCAAATGTGATAACAAGATTGAGGCAAACATTTTGCAGTCTGCATCAATTAATGCAATTGGTCTGTGATTTCATGCCTGATTTCTTTCTCCATGCCTTGAAATTGGGACAATATTCTAGAACCTGGCTGCTCCAGGAATGGCAGCTTGAGGCTGTAGCTTCTGTGTCCTGTGCTTATCTACAACTGCTACAATGGCTGATCCTATCACTGTTGAATCTTCCGAACCTGCTATGCAGCAAAAGGGTGGAGATACTGAGACTACAGAAGATGGAAAGAAGGATGACAAAATCCTGGAGCTTTTGACAAAGGTTACTTTCGATATAGCAGATATTAAAGCTAAACTGTGTGCTTCTTAAGAGAGATATACTGAGTTATCCACTAAAGTTGACTCAATGGAAAACCATCTGACTACAGTGGATGAAGACACACGACAGATGTCTGAGCAGATAAAGGATTTACAGCTGCAAAATGAGAAGTTAACTCCCAACATTTCTGAACATGAACATTTCTCTAGGGCAAATAATATCTGGATAGCAAGATTTCCTGAGAATGCTGAGAAAAGCTGCCCTTGGATTATCTGGAGAACTTGATAAAGCTACTTAAATTGGACCCCAAAATACCTTTTGAAATTGAAAGAGCGCATAGATCCCTGGGTCCAAAGCCAGCCATGGGACAGAGACCAAGACACTTTATCATTAAGTTCTTGAGATTTCTTGTGAAGGAATTGGTTCTTAAAAGAGCAAGGGAAATAGGAGATTTCACTTGGGGGGGTTGTTGTGGCCTTGAAGGACTACAGGACGCTGTAGTGAATCTACTCTACTTTATTAAATAACAACTGGTGTGGACTGGTATATGTCCAAGTTCTCATCAAGCACGTACTTACAGTTCAGTGAAGTTCAGGACTTCCCCAGTTGAGTCACTGAGGGAAGTGGGTGCACTAGGGTGGCACGCTGTAAGCTTCTAGGGCCCCCAAGTAACCTCCTGTGGCTGTGGTGTTACACCCTAGAAGGTGGGCTGTACGGCTGCTGGAAGTTCTTGCCTTCACGGCTCCTCATCAGGAGCAGCGCTTTGGTGCGACCGCTTCATCTGGCGGGCTGCCAGCTCTCAAGCGGGAAATGTTTTCCCGCGGAGCGTGGGCTCGCGAGATCTCGTTAAGTGCGATCTCGCGAGAACACGCTCCCGCGATCGAGTGATATCCCCACACACCTCCTTTGCTGGGAAAAAGGATGCATGGTCATTCCATGACAAAGTCTGCAAACTTGCTGGGTTTTCTTCTCTCTCTCTGAGGTCTGCTTAGATCTGTACATGAGGCAGGATTGCTGGAGTGCCCTTGAGAAGATGCGGGTGATTCAAGTTCTTCTTCCCTTGCTCTTCGCTGTGACTCCCTGGGTGTAGTTGGAAAGTCGGGGCTTGAGAACTCGTTGCCCTGGTGTGGCTCCAAGACACCTCTTTCTGAGCGGCGAGGGTTTTCGGATGTCCCTTGGTGGACTTGATCTTCTCCGGTGTCCCAGTGTGGTTGTTCCAAGTCTTCCCTCCTGCGGTACATGGCCACCCTCTCCAGATTCCATTTCCTTCCGTCGCTGGTGCAGATGTGGTTTGACCCTCTCTCCATGACTTCTATGGGACTGCTGTACTTGGAGCCGGTCTCATTGTCTTTGTGGGGAAGGCGTATTTTCACCAGGTCACCTCTGTTAATTGCTGATTGTCGAGCGGCTCGACGCAAGTCCCCTTGGGCCTTCATGGCTTCTTTGTTGCACCCCATGCGAAACGCTACGTCGTCCATGTTCACGTCTTCGTCAGCCCTCACTTGATGGAGCGAGGGTGGTACGAGTGAGGGTGCGGCCCTTCTCCCCCTCAGCAGATGGAATGGGGAGAAGCCAGTGACGGCGTTGGAGGTGAGGCGGTGTGCCGCTACTGCTTCCTTGACCGTCTTGTATGGGTCAGAGCCCGAGGCATGAGCCAGTTGTAGTGCCCTTTTGATGAAGCGGTTTGCTCGCTCAACCAGCCCATTGGCCTGTGGGTGGTACAGGCTTGCTCTCCGTTGTCGAATGTTGTTGAGCTTGAGAAACTTCTCCATTTCTCGGGAGACTAACTGGACTCCGTTGTCTGTGACGAGTTCTTCTGGTAGACCTTCCCGCTGGAATACGGCGGTGAGTGTTTCAATGACTGTGCTTGTGGTGATGTCTGACATGAAGTCAGCTTCTACCCATTTGGAGAAGTAATCAACCATGACTATCCCATATCTGTGCTCTGGGGGCATGTTGTCCAGGGGCCCAATGAAATCCAAACCTAGTTTTCGCCACACCCCTTTGGGCACTTCGGTGGGCAGCATGGGGGCTTACCTCACGGTTAGGCGCTTGTCACTGTTGGTGCACTCGTGGCACCTTTCGACCATTTGTCTTATGTCCTGGTCCATGCCTGGCCACCAGTAGGCGTCGCGTATCATGCGTCTGGTCATGTTGCACCCCAGGTGGCCTCAATGTGCCCTGCACATTATCACTTTGCGGATGCCGCTGGGCGGGATGATTTGATCGCCTCTGAAGATGAGACCGTTCATGGTGGAGATTTCCTCGTTCACTTTCCAGTAGGGATGGAGGCCTTCGGGGATCGCTCTCTCGTTAAGCCATCCCTCGCGAACCCAGGTGCTGACGTGCCGTAGGGCCTCGTCCTCTTCGAACTCCTCCCGTCAGTGGCGCTCACTCAGGTCCATGTATTCGCCGTTCCTCAAGTCACTGATGGAGGCTACGACACAATCATCCTCCAGGAATGTGGTGTCGGGGGCTCTTTGGCTCAGGAGTCTGGACATGCAGTCCGCTTGTGCATTTTTCCACCCCGCAATGTGTGCTATTTCGTACGTGTATTCTTGAAGCTTTGCGGCGATCCTGGCCAGCCTCGGGGTGGCCGTCTTGGTGCCGCCCGGGCTCAACATGTGGATGAGGGGTTTGTGGTCGGTGACCAGCTTGAATCTCGTCCCCCATACGTACGATCTGAAGTAGTCGACGACCCATGCACATGCCAACATTTCCTTCTCGACCGTGGAGTAATTCTTCTCCGATGCGGATAACGCTTTGGATGCAAACGCCACAATGTTCTCAGCATCTCCCTTCTTCTGGGTCAGGGTGGCCCCCAGGCCATAAGCGCTGGCGTCTGTGGTAATGCAGGTGTCCCATTCAGGGTTGTATGGTTTCAGGCACGGCGCGTGTAGGATTCTATTGATGATTTCCGGGAATGCCTCGTTCTGTTCCGGACCCCACGAGTAGGCTGCCCCCTTCTTCAGAAGCTCCCTCATGGGAGATGTGGTCTCAGAGAATCTGGGGAAGAATTTGGCATAGTACTCCGCTAGGCCCAGGAATGAGCGTAGCTCCTCTTTGGACACCGGAGCCGGGGCTTCTGTTATGGCCTGCATGAGGTCCTTCTTGGGACTAACGCTGTCACTTGAAATGCAGTACCCAAGGTATTCTACCTTGTTCACTCTGAAGACGCACTTTTCATAGCGTAGGTGAATGCCCTCCTCTTGAAGCCTTCTCAAGACAGCCTTGAGTGCCTTGTCATGGGTCTCGTTGTCTCTGGCATACACAAGGATATCATCTTGAAAGAAGGAAACATTTGTGAGTCCCTTGAGTAAGGAGTTCATCATTCTCTGAAATGCGGATGCCGCCGATGACAACCCGAATGGCATGCAGGTATATTGAAAGGTGCCAAAGGGCATGATGAATGCTGTAAGGGGGCGAGAGGCTTTGTGCAGGGGAATCTGGTGATAGGCATCATGCATGTCCAGCTTAGTGAAGATTGCCGCCTCTTTCATCATGAGGACGATCTCATTGATACTGGGGAGTGGAAAGCTATCTGTGATCACCTCTAGATTGAGGCTTCTTAGGTCGATGCAGATCCTAAGGTCATTGCTGGATTTCTTTTCGATCAAAACTGCTGGACTCAACCACTGTGAGGATTCCACGGTCTCGATGGTTCCTTCTTCGACCATCTTCCAAAGGTGGGCCTCCAATGCGGGTCTCGCAGTGGCAGGAACTGGTATGGCGTTGGGTTTTAGGCGAATCCTGTGGACATAGTTTCTCACCTTCCCTGGGTTCTCGGAGAACAGGTCCGGGAACATCTCCTTGAAGTTCAGCGCTGCTCCTGAGGAGACCATGAGAACCTGTTTCGGAGTGCTGGGATCCAGTTTCATGCTGAGTTTGTGTTGATCGTCCCATCCCAGTACAGCTGGGCCTTTGGGTGAAAAATACACTTTGGTGGTGGTGGACCTCCCTTTGAATTCGATCCGGGCTTTGATGTAGCCTAAAAGGTTGACAGTTGCACCACCGAACACCGTCGGCTTTTGCCTGGTCGTTCTGATCTCTACTTGCGCTCGACCCATCATCTCCTTGTACGTGTTGATGGGGAGGATTGTGAGGTCGGATCCAGAGTCTGCCATGACGCGCGTTTCCATTCCGTCAACTTTAATGGTGCAGTGGGGCTTTTCCCTCCTGGCCTGGAGAGCGTTGACCATGACCACCATGGGTCTGTCCTGCTGGTTGTCATCGTCGCTTGAAACGCAGTCACCATCGACACGGGAAACCGCTTTCTCCCGCCACGTGCATGCCTGAGCCACGTGGCCAATGCGTCCACACTTAGAGCACTCCTTATTCCTGGCGGGGCAGTCGCGATCATTCACCATGTGCTTGGTGCTGGTGCATGTATAGCATTTGGGTGCCTCCTTTTGCCTGGGAACTTTGTCTCTGGGGCCGTCGCGGGACTGCTTGTCTCTGCGCCCTCTCCATTGTAGCGCCGCAAGTTCGGGCGCGGGCAGGTGACTTCCTGCCTCTTTGCGTCTGCTGGAGGTTTCCTCCTCCGCCCTAGCAATTTGGATGGCCTTGTCAAGGGTGACCTCCTTTTCTTGTATGAACTTGTCCTGCACTTTCCTAGAGTTGGTGTGAACGACAAGCATGTCGCAGATGACCTGTTCTGCGTTTTTGCCAAAGGCGCAAAGAGAGGCCAGCTCCCTCATCCTGGTGATATAGTCATCCACGGGTTCGCTCCCTCTTGTTTGCGGGTGTAGAACCTCAGTGTGTGCAGTACAACGTTCTCCCTATTGGTGAACCTCTTCACAATGCGACGGGTCGCTTCCTTGTAGACGTCGTCGTCATCATCGGCCGCAGGTATCTCCTTCAACCCAGCAAAAATGCGCTGTCCTTCAACCCCCAACGCATTTAACAGCATCGCCTTCTTCCTCACGGGGGCATACCGCGTGCCGCCTATCGCTTCCAGATAGGTGGAGAACAGGGCTCCCACTGAATCCATGGAATTGCTGGTGTCCCCGGTGACGGGAGAAAGGCAGGGGGTGGCATGGCGCCTTGCATGGTGAGGCCGTGGGGACTTTGGTATCCTCGTCGCCAATTATGTTGTGGCCTTAAAGGACGACAGGATGCTCTAGTGAATCTACTCTACTTTATTAAATAACAACTGGTGTGGACTGGTATATGTCCAAGTTCTCATCAAGCGCGTACTTACAGTTCAGTTAAGTTCAGGCCTTCCCCAGTTGAGTCACTGAGGGAAGTGGGTGCACTAGGGTGGCACGCTGTAAGCTTCTAGGGCCCCCAAGTATCCTCCTGTGGCTGTGGTGTTACACCCTAGAAGCAGGGCTGTACGGCTGCTGGAAGTTCTTGCCTTCACGGCTCCTCATCAGGAGCAGTGCTGTGGTGCAACCGCTTCATCTGGCGGGCTGCCAGCTCTCAAGCGGGAAACGTTTTCCCGCGGAGCGTGGGCTCGTGAGATCTCGTTAAGTGCGATCTCACGAGAAGACGCTCCCGCGATCGAGTGATATCCCCACAGGGGTCACAAAATCATGATTTTTGGTGACCTAAGCAAGGATATACTTGAGAAGCGCAAGAATTTTAATTTGGCAAAAAAGAAAACAAGGAATAAAAACCTAAAGTACTACATGATTTATCCTGCAATTTTAAGGGTGTTGATTGATGGACAAGTCACTCTTTTAGTGACAATAAAGGGTCTGAGGCATTTCTTTCTGATCTGGATCAGGAGACTATGGAAGAAACTACAGTTGCATCTGGGCACAAAAACACTGGGAAAAAGAAGAGATGAATGCTTTGCCAGCTCCTGTTATGTTTTGCTATTAATTTATGTTTATATTTGCATTTAGTGTTGGGTTTTGCATATGATTTATGTTCAACATTGATTATTTTCCTTCTTGTTTCAAAGAAAATACAAATTTTGCATATTGGTAAAGTGTTAGTTGGAATCTGCTGGTGCTTTTGTTTGAAGGATCTGTGTGCTGGCAGTTTAAGAGTAAAGAACCATGTTACTTGTACGTAATTCAGGAAGTTGCCTCATTCCTCCCTCAGATGGTAAATAATGTGTGCTGAAGGATCCCGTATGGTGAGGAGAACAATGCACATTGTTGATATGCCCTTGTGGATCTTCTGACGTCGTAAACTTTCATTTGCATGTGACTTTCCTGCAGTGATTGTAACGGTGAGTGTTGATGTGGATTGAAAGGTCTCTAGTGATTCAGAGTTTTTCACACGGCACGACGAAGAACTTTGTGGATGTGGTCAGACTGTATGCGGATATTCACTTGTCTGGCTTCAGTGCTGAGACTGCATTTGCATCTCAGGTATGCTCGCTTTGCTATTCTGCTTCCCGAAATGTCTACACAGGCAACTTTTTTAATGGAGTTCCAACGCGGACAATGACAAAAACAAAACTGGGTATCGTTGAACTACTGTGAGACATCTGGGTGGATGGGTGAAAGAGATACAAGCTAAGACCAAGTTGCACAGATGGGTGAGCCGAAAACGAGGTTTCTTTTGGAACCCAGCCATATAATTGATTTCATCATTGCCATATTCAAAGAAAACCTAGAGTGGAAAAAGCAAATAGGCCTTACAAATGTAAATGCATGGAACTTGCAGCAATGATGTCAAGTTTGATCTAGCGACTATGTGAGAGGATGGAGTACTTAACTCCCCTTCCCATGCAATGATCCAATAATGGAGACAACAATTCAGTAGATGGGATGACCGAGAGGCAGGAAAAAGGAGACGGTGACTAGTTGTAGCATAAGACCATAGAAAAGCATATACTAGCTTAGGATTTATTATAAGAGTTTAAATTGAACTAGCAACAGTGGATTGTTTATTGTTCCATTTTCACAACCACAGAGACATCCCAACACATTCAGAAGGCGCAGATCACAAGTTTCATAAATTAGTAAACATAAACAATAGTGATATATTCAGTATGGTTTGATCAGTTTGGATTGGATCAACTCTAAACCTGCATTTCTATCACAAATGCACTGACATTGCTGATATACATTCTGTGATTTGTGATGAAATGTGTATGTACTCGCACAATTTTCTAGTGAATGAATGCTTTAGGTGCTGGTTCTGAGTGCGGATAGTGACAGGAACAAGTTGTGTTTAATTTGAACTGCTGTTTCGACCTGATTTGGCCTTGGTAAATGTTTGCTCCCTTTCAGGGGAGGTGAGCTTCCACTATTAGTGGAGATAGTGATATTAGCCCAGTTTTACTAACTTTCCTGGGTCAGATGGATAGCTACAGGGGAGTCCTAATAAGCACTTTCATTCAGTTACAGTGGTGGAGCGCCTATTTCAGGCATTCCCCTTGCTCCCTGGGGTATAAATAACTCTATGAAGCATCGTAGGTTTGTGTGCTATGGATCAATGCTATGGTGGGTGTGGGGGTGAAAAGGTTCTTTTACTTTAATGCATAGTTATTTTTATTTAATATGGGAATTTTGAGGCAGTTGAAACACGACAACCTAGGAATCTTGCTCTTAACCGCCATACTGATTACATCTGGACCGGCAACATTCGGAAGCACACAGACCTCTTTCTCAGACCAGCTACCCAGCAACCACCCAGTACCCTATACAGGGTGTCTTCTCTACATGCTCCAACGTGAGCCCACACCACAACTTAACTGCCTTGAGAAAGACTTCGGTTGAAACGCGCGTCAGCTGTTATTTTTTTTTTTTTTTTGTTTTTTTTGTGTTTGTTCTTCACCAACCTGGTACATTGTGCCTCATGTTTTATGTTGCACTTGAACCAATAAATACCAATGCACAACCAAAACTCAGGACTGAATTGTGAAATAACTACCGACAGCACTGGAGCACAAACCCCTTACCAGCGCCACCAACCAACAAGGTTTTGTCAACCCACCCATACTGATAACATCGTTGGGAATCCCCCACATTCTTTTCATAAATTAACAGCATTTGAATTCATTCCATGCAAGCATTATCAGGAAGGATTCCCAGTGCATGTGTGTCTTTATAGAATTGAAGATGTGCATACATTCTATTAATCCTAAAACAGTATTTGGCTGCATATGTTTGTATTCATCATGTGGGGGTGGTTGGGACCTGGTATATTGTATTTGCAAGGCATACACTGCTGATATTTTTGGTCGGCCACGGGAGTTTGGTATGTTTTCATTATTGCAACATGATCTTTGAAACATGGCTGCTGGCTGGGTCTTATTGGTGACTGAACCTATATTGGGAAAGTGGGAGAGCAAATCTATATGGTTATTGCGATCCGGAAGGAGTAAGGGGGTTGGAATATTGTGGGTTACTTTTCCATTGATGGTTGAGTTACCCTGGTAACAGGCAGCTTGGAAAGTGGCTTTGCTTTTTTCATGAAAGTTGTTAATTCACATAAAATTAGAGTTGTAATTGGTAATTGGTGGGTAATGGTTAATAGCCACAGTTACATGGATATGGAAGACTATATTCACTGTAAGTTATGTTGTTCGAATCGAATGGTGGGAAGTTATACTGAACTAGGATTGTGAATGATTTTCTTAACATAGTTTATGAACTGTAGGGATGCAGTAGGAAAAGAAATATGGATGAATTCTCTATTAAATGGACACCTTTAATTGGGTGTATAAGGTTTAGAACACCGTTTGGAAATTCAGGAGAATACTCTGTATTGTTATGTCTTATTTGGACGGACATAGGTCAAATATTTTACAGATTTTTTGTCTTTTCTTTTTGTTGTTGTAATGTATTGTCGTTATATGTTTTTTGGGTTGGTTGTATGTTGTAAGATGGAAGCATGCATCGTAGGGATTAGTACACATCAGATGAGAATGTGGATCTTGCATAGTGTTAGGCAGAATCCTGTGCAGTTCCCTTGGGGACCACTGCAAGAAGCATAAGACTACAGGAGTAAGCAGTAAACCCAATTGGTAGCAGTCTGCACCACCCAGATTTACCTGGTAGCTGTGGCTGAGCAGTCAGACTTCTCGCAAGAAGAGTAGGGCAGTATACAGAGGATACACAATAGGACCAAATCCACAGTAGAGCAAGCAAACACTGACCAAAGCTTGGTATCAAAAGTATATAATTATTTATTTAACACACACTTAAGGAAATACACTAGCACTATAAATCAAAGCAAGTTCAAACACAATCAGAAAAGTATACACACCTCCCTTAAGAATTATTAGACAAGTCTAAGTCAAAACACCACTATTTGTAAAAACAGATGCGAGCGCGTAACTTAGATGGCACTCCAATAATTAAATAAAAGGAAGAGAAAAAGGCAGGTCATGGAAATAAAACAGTTCCCAACACTTTTCTAAGACCAAAACAAGTTATTGAAGGCAGGGTCTACTGTAGAGCCAAAGTTCATAGGCCAGGTCCACTTTAAATGGAGCATGGTGAAAGGTGCACAAGATCACACAGTTTAGAAATGCATTTAGGCTTTGTAAAAATGTTCAAAAGAGGTTGGGTTGATTCAGAAGGTAAAGTTAGAAGGTCTGGGGGCCAAGCCAGTTGGAAAGCCAAGGATTTAAGGGTCACCTTTAGCAAACCGTAGAAAGGGAGGCCAGGTGGAACACAGTACCTTTAAAGTTGAGGAAGCTCCAGCGGTGGCAGTTGTTCCTGGCAGCGGGTGCAGTTCGTGGAATCGACCAGGGGAAGAGAAGATCTTGTCGAGGAGGAAACTTGGAGTCGTTGCACTGCCCAGGGAAGAGACCAGCCGCGGAGTTCGTCGGTTAAAAGGTGCGTTCCTGTTATTCGCGGTCACAGTGGTGAAGCTTGGCTATCCGGCCGCCGCGGTGCTTGGCACAGGCGATTCGACCAAGAGATGTCCTGGAAGGCGAAATGGCGAACTGGTTGATCCCACCAGCTCAGAGGAAGAAGACTCTTTCAGCAGAAGATCTTCTCTTGTCATTGGGAAAGTGGTGAGGTCGTTGCAGCAGGGCTCCACCGATGGTGTCGTCGTTGCAGATGGCTCAGCTTCTCCCTTCTTTGGATTTCTTAGGTCCTGTGGCAACTTCTGAAGTTCCAGTCCCGAAAGCCCTGCTTTTATGCAGAAAAAACCCATTCAACAGCCTAGCTGTCACTCCTACATGCTAAGTGGTGAGCCGGACGGCTCACCACTGGGCCAATCAGAACAGAGTGCGAATTGAGTTGCTAAGGCAACGCAGTTCAGGGTGCCAATTCCCCCACCCACAATCTTGTTGAACCCAGACAGAGTGGCACCAGTTAGAGGGCTTCTGTGAAGAAGCCCGCCAAAAAGTGGAACAAAGGGCCCGACCTTGGTTGGAGTTACAGAGACGGACACAAACGCCATTTTAGAAAAGAGTTCTGGTGAAAAGACCCAACAGGTGATTTTATATTAAATAAATAAACCAGCGGTATCTTTAACATTGCACCAAAAAGTGGTGCGTTTAAAATCAATTGGAAAATCCCATAGGAAATATTCAAGTGGAATATTTTGCGTGGTAACCACTGCCACCAGCCAGAAACTCGACAAGGGGGGACTGGACAGTGCCCCCTTCGAAACAGACCCAGGGCCAACCAGTACTTCCACAATATGATGGTTTGTACTGGTTCTGTTCACAATTTTGGACTAGTAAAGTCAATGGTGACTTTACATGCCCTGGGAGACAGTAGTCAGTCCCAGGGAATGGAGTCCATGTTTGGGGGTCACTATGACACCCCTGTGTTATTGCACTGAGGGTGCTGTGTAAAAAATACACTAAAACAGATGATACCCTATGGAGTAAAAGACCCTGTAGCCCATAAACACACAATAAGTCAAAGACATACCTCAAATCATGCCTAAGAGCGGGAGAAAAATAGTCTCACTCTTAGCAGGAGAAAAAAAAAAATCCAGCAAAGCTGCTGGGGGACTCACTAGGTTTGGGAAATTAGCCTTATCGGAGAATTCTCCCTAACCCATAACAACAGACCATATCATGGATGAGATTTGTAGAAAGAATTGTTAACTTAACTCATGTTGGTTTAAAAATATATAGGGTATCTAGGATGTAATGGGTGATTTAACGTTTGTGTCTTGGAATGTTAAGGGTCTAAATTGCCCCAAGAATAGGAGGAAAGTGATGGCCAGATTGTGGTGAGCAAAGGCAGATGTAGTGTTCCTACAAGAAACTCACTTGTTGGATGAAACTGGAAAGTATCTGACCAATAATAAGTATCCTCGTGAAATATCAAATTGTTAAGTTTCTAAATCTAGGGGAGTTAGTGTCCTTTTTAGAAAGGGACTTATCTTTAAGATTGAGAAAGTGATTTTTGATGGTGAAAGTATGATTCTTTTAGTTGACATTTTGTATGGTGGTAAGGTTATTACAGTTGGATGTGTATATGGTCCATGTCCTCCAAATAAATTATTCTTTGAAACTATAACGCGGTTGTTACGTGATATGCAGGTGGTGGCAGGGTGACACGGTTATAATTGGTGGAGTCTTTAATTGTGTTATTAATCATGCTGTTGATCAGTCAGCAGTGTGCAGATTTACTAATTATGTTATCAGTGAAGCGTTTGGTTTGTTTCTTGACAGATTGTACATCATCCCTCTTTTGGGCAACTTTCTTGAAGACACGGCCTTAGTAAATAAGATATACATCCTCATTCAGGCATGGATGGCATCCCACGGCCTCGGCCTGAATGACGATAAAACTGAGATACTGATCCTAGGCTCTGAAACCAACATTACAAAACTTAGCCCTAGTAATGCCTCCTTCAATATTGACAAAAATCTAATCAAGGTGATGCCTGCTGTTAAAACTTTAGGATTCTACCTTGACTCCACACTTACCTTCAAGAAACAAGTTAACTCACTTGAATCTACAACAGCCTACACCTGTAAACTCATCCGAGCCTGCAGACCATTCCTCTCTGTCACTAGCTATATCACACTGGCCAATGCTCTCATAATGTCTGGACTAGATTATTGTAATGCCCTGTACCCAGGTGTCAATAAATACGTCACAGATAAAATTCAAAGAATGCCAAATAATGACTTAAGAGCAGCTTTGAATATCCCCAGCAGAGAGCACATTTCTAAATCTAGAAGAGAGGCCCACTGGTTAAAAATAAACGACAGGAATAAACAGTCTCACTCACATCCAAATGCCTGAACAACTTAGCACCTCCTTACCTTGCTGAAAGGATAAATAGGAGAACTGCCACCCGCCCCATGAGATCTGCCAATGCCTACACTCTAGAGAACCCTCAGATTTAAACAAACTACAGCTGGTGGAACCAGTTTTCCAGTTAAAGCAGTGCAATTTTGGAACGCGCTCCCACCTGACCTCAGAATGGAACAACCCTACCCTAAATTTAGACGTAATGTACTCAAATGGCTATGAACAAATGACTCATAACCCGCTCATCCTGTACCTAGACTGATAACCGACTCACAACCGACTCAGCCCTTACCTAGACTGTTACCTCTCTCCTGATACCCGCCACATTCGACCACTCTCATTGTATCTGCTACTGACTGTATCTATCGACTGCAACAGGCTGCCATAAGGGGTGAATTAATGAACAGGATTTCATACTCTAAGAAATGTGGGTTTCAGGAGTTACGTAAATTAGAGGGGAGTTAGCTGCTCTTCAAAGGAAATATGCTTGAACTAAAAATAGGGGAGGTTGCCTAACGATGTCTCGTACACGGGACAAACTGAAACACAAGACAAATTTGAGGGCTGAAAAGAGTATCTTTTTTATGAGACAAAAGTACTGGGAGAGTGGGGATAAGAGTGGTAGATTTCTGTCTAATACACTGAAATGGATGATAGAATCATCATTTATACAAAATATTGAGAATGAACAGGGTGAAATTGTAATGAAAAATGCAAAAATGTGGCAATGTTTCCGTTCTTATTACAAAGCTATTTATACAGAAGATACCTTTCCATTAAAGTCAGAACTGGAGACCTTCTTTAGCGAGTTTGACCTTCCCAAATTAAAAACTGAAGATGCAGATGCATTGGATTGGATGCAAAATTTGAATTAGATGAAATCTTAATTGATATTGAACACTTTAATACTGGCAAGTCGCCAGGATTGGATGGTTTGCCTTCTGAGTTTTATAGATCATTTGGGGATATATTAGCTCCCATTCTGTGTGATTTATTTAATGATTTCATTTGTAAAGGGACCATCTGCCTGTCAAAGCGGGAAGCTCTTACAACACTGATTCTGAAACCAGGAAATGGTCACAAGAAGTGTGGTAATTATAGACCTATCTCTTTACTTAATCTGGATATAAAAATGTACTCTAAGGTATTGGCGAATATGCTAGATAAATACACAAATCGCAAGTGAGGAATAGGTTTGGGTATGACAATATCAGGAATATTATTGATATTTTGGGATTACCAAGGGATATACTTCAGGAAACAATGCTTGTATTTATTGATGCAGAGAAAGCTTTCGACAGGGTGAATTGGGCATTTTTGGAGTTCACGATGCAAAAGTTGGGTTTTGGGTTGCATTGTTTGCAGGCTATTAGATGTCTTCACAGTGATGCGACAGCTAGAATTTGGGTGAACAATGAGGCTTCTATTTTGTTTACATTGGAGAGGGGTAAAAGGCAGGGATGCCCGCTGTTGCTGGTCTTGTTTAACTTAGCATTAGAATCCTTTCTTGCATATATACGTAGGGATAATGGTATCAAGAGATTAATGTTTGTGGACACAGAAATTAAAGTATTGTCATATGCTGATGACATGGTGTTTGTAATTTCAAATTCGAGGGAAGGGAGTCGTGCCCTGAAGAAAGCTTTTGAAAGAGTGGGTAAACTTTCTGGTCACAAAGTAAATTGGGAAAAGTCTGAAGTTTTTCCACTTTCAGAAAGATGTATGAGGGGTGATTTTGAGGATTTGAACTGTAAATGGTCTGATTTATAAGTTAAGTATTTAGAAGTGTATCTTACCAGGGACTTGAAAAGATTTGTGGGGGGAAATGTTGAAATTTTGGTTAGTAACCTTCTTAAATATATCAGAAAATAGAAGATTTTGAATCTGGGAATTTGGGCTAAGGTTAACGCCATTAAAATGACTTTATTGCCAAAAGTGTTATATTTAATCCAATCACTTCCCTTGCCTTTTACTAAGAAACTATTAAAGAGGATTGATG
Source organism: Ambystoma mexicanum (assembly GCF_040938575.1). Lineage (NCBI taxonomy): Eukaryota > Metazoa > Chordata > Amphibia > Caudata > Ambystomatidae > Ambystoma > Ambystoma mexicanum. The sequence continues at coordinate 286,984,813 of NC_090928.1, forward strand.
CTATCTTTCAGAGGTTTTTATGGGGTGAGAAGGGGAAAGCGAAAATACCCATACATATTATGTTGCGTAAAATACAGAAGGGTGGTTTGGGTTACCCGGATCTTGATAAGTACCATAGAGGCTTTATCTTGAAAAAGGCTGCTTATTATATGGTACCCACAGACAGTTACGAGCCACTTTGGCTTACAATTGAGAGGAAGGTATTTTGCCTGTTGGAATTGTACAATATTTACTCAATGTAAAGAGTTTCAACAAGACGTGTTAGATTGCAAACTATAAATACAACACGTATGACTCTAATTTCTTGGTTGACAGATCGTCAACCTAATGCCTCCAGAGGATGCCACTGTTAAGTCTTGGGATAGACTGAAGGAAAAGTGGGAAAATTAGTTGCAGTGCCCAATTTTGGAAGTTGAATGGGGGAGAATACTACAGAGAGGTCATAGGAGTAAATTGGATTTGAATTTAAGTCTAGTTCATCAGGAAATCCTGGGTGGTTTGTATTTGACGCCTGTGCATATGCATGGATTTGGTCTCCTAGATAATGAGGTATGTCGGGGGTGTGGAAGGGAGAGAGGGACTATGGTTCACATGATGTGGAATTGTTCGAGGTCAATTCGTTTTAGGGGGATGTGTTAGATAGGTTGGATATAGTATTGTCTATAAACTTTCAGAGGACACCCTTGTCAACAATTCTTTTGTCAGACAGGGGAAGATGTGTGACTGCTAGAAGGTATAAGTGTTGGATTAATGAAGTTTACTAGTGGCAGTGAAACAAATTTTACGATTGTGGAAAACTAGGAAAAAGCCACTGGTGGAAGATTGGGTTAATGATATGCAGTTGTTAGCAGATTTTTAAAAATATATGTATTGTGGGAGAAATCAGGAAGAGGCTTATTTGGATATCTGGTCGTCTTTTAATGATGTGCATGGTGCATAGAAGTGAGTGTGGTAAAATGTTGACTGATATCTGCATGTGCATGTAGGTTGTGATGAATATTAGGCATGCTGAGGGTGGGGTGTGTTTGTGTTTTATGTGGGGTACTTATACTGTTTTATTTTTAAATAAAATATTTTTGTCTACTGTTCTTATTTTTTCTTTCTTGTTTTTATGTTTTCTGCCTCTTTATCTTGGATTTAGACCTTATGTAAGCTTACAAGTGATATATAGAGGGTGAACAACAATGGGTGTTGATATTTTTGTAAGTTTACTCATTGGATACTTATACTCTTTTAGGAATTACTCGTTTAACTCATTGATGATTCTGTAAAAGTTTGTAAATATTTATGTTAGGTCTTTTGAGTATTATTGCCTGTTGTTGATCCTGTTACATGTTTGTTGTTAAATATAAATAAAGTTAAAAAAAATAAATACATTGGGACAACCTAGGCGGTTTGCCAGGTACACGGGATAGCACCACTTTTTACAATGTTCTTAAAGAGCAAGGTAAGAATCTGGGCCCAACCTTTAAAGTGTTGTTTGTCATCCCCTTTGGGCCAGCCACTCGAGAAACTTTAGCTTTCCTTCTAAGTTTCAACACTTCTTGATATTCAATCATAGGCTGCCAAATTTTAAAACCTGTAGGAAACACATCGATAGAATAATCTAATGCATCGCCTGGGAGGACCCCATAGAGATCAGAGCAGAAACTGACCCATTTGGCTTCAGAGAACGCGTTCAGTTGATTAACTATTACAGTGAGGTCATGTTCATTAATCAGCCCCCAAAATGCCCTAAGATCTCTTTTCACCAATGTACACAACATCATTTCTGCTTCTTTTTGCATCATGATTGCCTTTCTAGATCTACAGAAGTTTGTTTTGCTGATTTAATTCTGATATTTTTTTTGCAGTCAATCCTGACCAGATCTCAGCTTTTGATGTATGGAGGCTTTCTCAGAAGTTTCTGATAAAAAATATATTCTTATGCCTAACTACGCCCAACCTCAAATTGGGGGAAGCCTTATTGAATAGATCGCATAACAAGTTTTAAAATTCTGACGGGGAAAAAACTTGAATTTTCCACTCCAAGGAGCTGGTACTCATAACATTAGTCAATGCACTGTTAAGGGCCCCTATGTTCCTCTGAGTCCATCTGATACCTTTACCCTGTCCCACAGTTCTCAAATTTACCGAATCCCCTTTGCTTGTCTTGTTAATGAATATATCAAATTCAACTTTCAAGGCACTATGTTCGCTCCACAGGTTTGGGATGATTGTTACCCCTGAGGAGCTTTCTTCTCGGTGCTAGGTTGTATTTGTCGGATTAACAGCGTCCAATTCTCCATTCAAGAAAATCGAGTCTAATGAATCAAGTGAGTGGTTCCACATTTTGCCCCCATATAACTTATGACTTCCATTCATCCCACAAATCGGTTCCTCGCACAAATCATGATAAGATTCATTGTATGGTGTCCAACAGTCTGAATTAAAGTCACCTGCCAGTGTAACTCTACCATTGGGGATGGCACATTGCCAATTCTGGATTAGAGTGGTTATTATATCTAGCAAATCACCCAGGTTGGCAGTTCCTTTATGCCAATAGACATAAATCAGTAGAATTTCTACCAAACCCACAGTGGTGGTGACTTTAACAGCAAGAGTCCCCAATGGACTCTCTGTGACTATACTAGCCGTAAACACTAAGGCATCCTTGATCGCTATAGTGAGGCCTGCTGGTGGTCTCCCTCCCTTATTATATTTAGCAAATTGAGAATAGATCTCATAGTCATCCATAGATAAGTTCACTAAATGCCACGTTTCTTGTAAGAAGATACAATTTCTTTCTTTCAGCATGGCAACCATTTCAGGGTTTGATAGTAGGTGAGTGTTCCCCCTGGAAATCCATGACAACAGTTTCAAGCATATATCCTCCTCTGTTAACCCCTTAGGTTCAGTATTTATCATTAGGCAATCATTTCCACAAAACAGCTGTGATGTGTGCCCAGTCTTGATTCTGTCTATTATAGCCTCTGGACTGTTGCCTCCCTTGCCATACACTATATCAGGGTGGAAGAAAACCTTTGTTAATTATTTTTAAGGGAGTGAAGAAGAAAATGGAAACACCATAAATATAGCCTCCCAAAAGAAACAAACCAACAAGTATTTACAAACGGCCCTTTTGCCACGCCATCACTGAAAATCTCTCAAATGCGCTTGTAGTGGTACTTCTCAAAATGATGCTGTTCACTGGCCATTAACACCTCATGAACTTCTCATTGGCTGAAAACACACCCACACACTAGGAAAAACATGTCGTAATCTTTTGCCCAATGTTGTTAACAGCACTGTCCTCTGGGACATTTAGACTGTCTCACACATTCCCTGGAATGTCAACGGTGATGTACCTGACCCATTTGTCCATTTCCTTGTTAACTCCTGGAAGGTCCCTGACACAGTTTTGTCATTACTGGTCTCAGCTTGCGATCATTGGAGCTTGTACACATGCTGTGCCAGTGCCGTAGGTGGTTCCGCAGGGCCATGGCTCAGGAGTACATGGATAGAAGAGATCCATCCCGTCCTAACAGTATTTGTCCACGGGCATACAGTGCACTCCACGTATTCTGCCTCTGTGGCTGAAACCTCTTCAGCCACCTGGAAGTAATCCCATGCCCAAGAGAGTGGTGGCAAAAGAGGGCATGTCTTTGTGTCCTTCCTGTACTTTCAGGAGAATTTATTGGCCTTCCTTGATCCCTCACTGGGCTTCATCCCTCCTCCTGACCCCTGCAGTACTGGCTCACCCCCTACTTACCCCTGTAGTACTGCCTCTCCTCCTGGCACCTGTAATAATGGCTGTGACGCTGGCAGAGGCTTCTCCCCGGCCTCTGTGTCACCAACATTCCCCCCATCACCTTAAGTAACATTCTCACCACCAATTTCACCAGCAACTCTGCAACAGCATATGCTGCAGACGTTGCTGGAAGCAATTTTTGGAGAAAGATTGTGTGCCTCATTCTGAGAAAGATGATCACCTGTTGAGTGTAAGAGATGAACGTCCCAATGGAGCCAGATCACGGTACTGCTCCTGCACATACAGCACCACATCTGATTCCTCACCCTGCATCACAGCCATTTCTCTCAACAAAAATGAGGTTGGGTCTCATTACAAGTCTGGCCATACTCGTGGGGATTTACCGGCTCCAGACTTGCCAGAATTACTGGGGCAATACATCCCAGTGATCCTGTAATTCCGGAGCCGGCATTCTGTAAATCCCCATTCCCATCCAAAAACAAAACGTTTTCAAATCAGGAAATGATGCAGAGGTTCATCAAAGAAACCTGCCTAACCCCTAAAAAATGTCTCTCCTTGCACAACCCCTCATGTGTGTCAGCCCTGCCTCACTGCCCGCAGCCAGAATTAACCCTCAAAAGAAATAAGAAGTTCCTGGGTCTTTAGAAAGGTGGTCAAATTCGTTTGTCACGTAAGAACTCGCTGAAACCCACACGAGAATACACACATTCAACGTCACTCTGACGTTCTTGGTAGAATGCTCATGCGATTCCAGAATGCACAGGCTTTGCGATCTCCCCTGAACTTGTAAGAGAACTTTGGATGCTGCAATTCTGCAAAGACTCCCACAGAGTCGCCTGAATCCGGCGATTGAGCCCACGGATATTCAAACGGGGAGCTTCGGGGAGATTTGCCCAGGGTTACCCGTGAAATGCATGGTCGTGTGAACCATTTGGATCCAGTTTGTCTACATAAGAGAACACAGTCATTTACTGACAATAAACAACCAACTCTCTGCACTGTTACAATTCAATGATGTTCCCACTCCAGAATGATAAAGGGTAAACCACCACGTGCGTGATTTTAGAATTCGAACATCACTTTTGCAATGCTACCAAAATAACTGGTCACTTGCCAGAAAGGGAAAATGAGTCTTGACAGCTATACCATCTATTTCACACTGTGCGAGGAGCAGCAACATGGCGTGCTAATAACTGCTGTTAAGGTGCTAATTGCACTAGCATTCTTGCTTCTGTTGACAACCAGAATGTGTACAGGTTGGGAGGTCGAATTAATGCGATACTTCTTCCGTTATAAAGTAGGCAACACTGCGTATTCCCTGTGACTCGCATTCAGCGGTTCAACCATCTGCAAAGCCGCCTTTTATGATTTAGCATACGCTCTTTCCACTCACACTCCTCCTTACCATCTGCTTAGGGTAATTTAATTTGCCACTCCTGACATTCACGCAAGGCCGTCTGCATCTGCTGTAATTGTGTATGATGTGTCGATGAGAAATGTGTGTTTGTCATTATTCATTACGTCCGCTCGGCAGTGATAAATTAACAGAGATCACATATTCGCTGTATTCGCGGTAGACCTTGCACGTCAGCAGTATGGCTTGCGCGTTGAGAGGCCGGGATCTTTGGGGAACTGGTCTGCATTATGCATGCGGGAAGTCTTAAGAGCACTTTAGAATCTCATGAAAGAATTGCACTGATCTGAATCGCGTCGATGTCAGCTTTGTTTAGCTTTGAACTAATATTTAATTTTGCAGTGACATGAATCAGCAGGGTGTATATCTGGTGCATAAAACATGTCCAGCATAAATGAACAAATCATTGCAATCCAAGGGAAAAAAAAGTGTCTGGTGAGAAAGGCCATATTTATGTGTAACCGTTACACATGTTGCTGACTATGTTCATTGGTAATATTCTTTGAGAAAAATAAACAATCACATTTTAAGGCGACATAGAAACCAATTGTTTGTAATCCTTATTGCACGTGGCAGCCATCTTGCAATGGGAATATTTAAATTGTTTGCAAATTGAAAACATAGCGCAGAAATGTAAATCTAATTATAAAATGCATGTATTGTTGTCGAAATTACTGGTTCCTACAACACTGAATGTTGCCTGGAATGATTTTGAGAACTGTAGTGTTGATACTTGCGCAAATGTAACAGTGCGTGTCACACACAGGAGAGCGAACGGTGACACCATGAGGGGAGCACAAAGAAAGTTGTTTTCTTGCTGGAGGCAATGGTAAGGAAGAAGGGCAAGAGCTACTAAACATACCCCCCCCCCAGAATCATAATGCTGGCTCGAGAGATGTAATTTAAAATAAGAAGTGAAAATAAAGCAAATACTCTTTGCTACATAAAAGCAAGTGTTTGAAGTCTTTATTTAGTGAATGCCTGATTAAATGAGAGATCAGATGACTAGCATTACAAGAACAGAAACAGATTTGAATAGGGTTTGCATTGGAATACTCAATATACTTATTATTCTCTTTGTACACACTAGACCTCACATTGATTGGAGGCTAGGAGAGACAAAGATGGAAGCCACATTGTAAGCATGTGATGAAGGAACTTAGGGAACAAAATGTGGTTGTTCCTAGAGATTTAGGAACTCCCGTCCCCTGTAGAGACGGTTCCCTACGCTCATGTTTTTTGCATACGTCATTGAAGTATCGGGTATTTAAGAAGGCGCTCATTGAGTGTACCCCATCCTCCTCCGGTGGGACGCGCCGCACCATGATCGCTTGCACGGATTCTCTGAACGGTATCAAGTAAGTGTAATGACTGATTCTGTCAGTCTTACCAGTACGCTCTCTTCACCTTAATAAGCTTTTGCTAATCCTTTTCTCCTCCTGTAGATGACTTTACTCATTTGAAGTACCACCCTCTGAGTGTTATCTTTTGAAAGATCCCTCTTTATCTTACATGGATCCGTCCTTCAGGACTTTTTCTGAACTTGTTGTAAGTAGAGACTTTTCTTCTCTCTCCTCAGGGTTACTCCTCCCATCACTACTTGGGGTTACACATGTTTTATTTCTTTAGCATTGAGACAAATGATCTTTCCAGAGCTTCTACTTTATGTTCCATTGGATACTTCTTTTCAACTATGTGACCACCATAGTTGGGAAGTTACATTGTTCAATCTTTCCTCCATTTTGTTAAAATGCTCTTTCTGCCTTCCTAGGATCCCTCTTTTTACAGACTAGATTGGTTAGAAGCCATGTCTATGACCCTCTTACAAGTAATTCTACTGCAGTTAGAAATAGCTGACTGTATCTCACTAGCTTTACCATACTTGTTGAATACACCTGACATTTAATCAGTTGTTGTTTTGTATCGAATAATTAATGATCAAAATGAAATTGCAATGCACACTACATATGCAGCTATACTAAAATGCACTGTTCTCTATCTTTTTCTAGAATTTTGTCAAATATGATTCTGCCCCTGAAGAAGAGCTTATACTCGAAACGGGTTGCGCCTAAAAACATTGTATAAATAAATTTATGAATTGTCTTTTAGATGATATCTTGTGAGCTGGGTATTTACTCTTACTGCCCCACCAACTGAACTATGGACTGCATTATAAGCATCAAATTGTTAATGTGAAATTATATATAAATAACACTGAGTTACTGATCTGCTCCACAGATACTAGATAGTGTGCAAGGGGACGGGAGTTCCTAAATCTCTAGGAACAACCACATTTTGTTCTCTCATTTATCCAACCTAGTTGCCAAGGTTGAGTTTTGCTCCCCCGCACCTCAAACAAACTTTAATCTCTAAAAGGTTGCTATAAACCCATCTTGTTAAAATAATTTTTTTCCAAAACATAGGTGTGCCCCAGTGTTTGGGCTTATTTGCTTAATGAAGGAACTAAGGCTCAGAATGTTTCTCTCTTCTTTCATGCTTCCCTTGGGGGTAATGAAACCAATCAAATTCAATTGGTTTATTACGGAATACAACATCAAAAATAACAGTATGTCCATATAAAAACAATATAAAACATTAAAATAAAGTCATATACCGAAATATAATATAGAACAATTCATGGATTATTTGAAAATTCAGCATCCAGAAGTAGTACAAACCTGTAAAAATGAGTAGGGTCAGATCTAAAAAAACTTCTCAGGAGGATAGGTGTCTCGGGAGGATAGCTCAGGGGCAATGCGCTTGCCTTGGAAGCAAGATGACCTGGAGCAACACAAGTTACATCCCTGGGTCCGTGTTTAGGAACCTCTGAGTATTAAGCACATTATAAATAACCATTTACAACTACAATTATGCTATAAAGATAACCAGTCTTAATACACCATCTGATTGTGTAGCCATTTCCTTCTTTGTAAAGCATGGCTCAGGTATGGACGTGATGCCCAGCTAGTTTTCGGTGATTCTTCTTTAAATAAATATGCTAAAGCTTGGTGACAGCAACAAAAGTAGTTTCAGGAAGAATCTGTTTTAAAACCTGGACAAAGAAACGGAAAATGTTGCAAGTCCTCTTCGTGCCATTGACATAGTAGACAGAGCATGTCCTTTTAACTGACCTGGTCATCCTGCAGTAACACTTTTCATATGTAGACAGTTAAATATTGCCCTGGTCACAAGGTTTCTCTCACAGGCATAGTTTGACCTGGTGAGATATTTCTGGACTGTATCTGTTGACAGAATACGATACTTGCTATTTGCAGGTTTAACCAATTCTCCTGATCCATGGTCCTTCATAGATAGAGCCTCCTTCATAGATAGAGCGATAATTTGTCTTTTAAGACTTTTGGCTCTGATACGGTCAAGACTGGGTAACAGGGTAAAGTGTTCATGTTCTTTTATCTTGTCACCCCCAGCCCGTGCACCCCGCTCGCCCTCCCCACTCCAGCTTCCTCATCCCGCCTCCCTAGCCCTCCCCCTCCGGTGATTGGCTCCTGCCTCCAGGCCCCTACGGCCGTGTCGCTGTCCCTGCCCGCACTTTAGATCGTGCAGGCAGGTGTGAGCAGGCCCTCGGAGACCCTCTGGGCCTTTTTTTACTTTATCCCCCCCCCGCTTGCCCCCACCAGCCAGTGCACTCCGCTCACCTTCCCCACTCCAGCTTCCTCATCCCGCCTCCCTAGCCCTCACCCTCCAGTGATTGGCTCCTGCCTCCATGCCCCTACGGCCGTGTCGCTGTCCCTGCCCGCACTTTAGATCGTGCAGGCTGGTGAGAGCAAACAAACAAACCCCTGCCTCAAACAAACCCCCCGAGAGACTCGCGCTGCGAGCATTTGTCCTGCAGAGACCCCGGTGAGTGTTGTGGCCTCCTGACCAGCTCGGCCTACATTTTGGGGCATTGGTGTAATTTACCAGGCCCCCTCCGGCCCGTGCACACGAGCTGCAGCCTCCTTCCCTCCCTCTCCAGCCCCGATCCCACTTCCTGGCAAAAGCTCCTCCTGCCAGACCGCCCACCCCTCCCTGATTGGCTCTCCCTGCTGATCTTAACTGACCCTACCATGGCAGCCCTCTGATCATCCTCGGAGATTTCAACATCTGGTTCGACGAAGAAACCACAACCACACAAAAATCCCTAACCGCCCAACTAGCAGCCATGAACCTACAACAACTAGTCAAAGGAGCAACCCACTCAGCAGGGCACACACTTGACGCAATCTTCGCCAACAAGGATCTCATCACCACTGCACCCCCAATTCAAATACTTTGGAGGGACCACCTCATCATTCCATTCATAATCACAACGACCGCTCCAACAAAAAGCAACAAGAAAAACGACCCATCATGATGAAAAGAAATTGGAGAACCATAAAAAACTCCAACCTAACCGAACTCCTAGAACTCAGCAAATCACTAGCATCAACCATGGAAGAAGCAGATCTAGACAAAATAGTTGCCCTACTTCATACCTGGATCGCAACAACCATAGACGACATCGCCAAAGAAAAGCCCTTCACCCCATCACGTAAGAAAATGCAGCAAAGTGGTTCACCCCACTACTCAACGACATGAAAAGAAAAAAACAAAACCTAGAATCTGAATGGAGGACCAACAACACCTGTGCAAACAAATTGAAATTCCTACAACAGATCCGCTCATATAAAAAGGAAATACAAAAAGCGAAGAGGAAACATTACGACAACCGAATCTTCAGAGCACCAAACGCCCAGAAAGAACTATTCAAAATCATAAACGAAATAAAAAACCCACCGGGCTGCAACAACACGCCAATTCCATCGATGAAACTCTGCGAGGACCTAGGAGACCACTTCAAAAACAAAATAACTTCCATCCAACACACCATTCAAAACAGACCATGTGATGACAGCGCAAATCCCACCGACATTGACGAGGAACACACAAACAAGCTACGAAACTTCCCAGAAATATCAGTTGAGGCTTTCGTCAAACTGGTAAACCAAAGCAACAAATCAGGCTCTCCTGAAGACCCCTGCCCCCCGGACATATACAAAACAATTCTCAAACAAGGAACCCCCATGGAATACTGCAGGAACCTCCTCAACCTCTCAATCGCAACTGGTAAAGTTCCACAGGCCTTCAAATCGGCCTACATCAAGCCGCTATTCAAAGACACAACAGGAAACGTAGAGGACTTATCCAACGATAGACCCATCTCCAACATACCTTACATAGCCAAATTGCTAGAAACGTACATCTACCAAACAAACCAAGAATTCATAGAAGAGCATTGCCTACTAGACCAGGCACACGTTGGTTTCAGACCCATGAGAGGAACAGAATCAGCTCTCCTCTCAATATGGGACGACCTAAAAACAAATGCAGACTCGGACAACAGTACCGCCCTGATTCTCCTTGATCTGTCTGCAGCTTTCGACACTGTCAACCACAACATCTTCATAAAGAGATTAGAAGGACTAGGGATAACAGACACTGCCCTACTATGGATCAAATCCTTCCTAACAAACAAATCAGAAACAGTATGAATGAAACCTTTTAAATCCAACCCAGAGAATCCACGTGCGGAGTACCACAAGGCTCATCCTTCTCCCCGCTGCTATTCAACATCTACATGTACCTACTAATCAAACTCATCAAAAAACACGGCCTCACATGCTACAACTACGCCGACGATACTCAAATAATCTTCAACATACAAGATACCAGAGAAGAAAACACCACACTAGAGAATTGCCTTCGTGACATATTCAACTGGATGAACCTCAACCATCTCAAAATCAACCCAGGCAAAACAGAGATAATGATCGTTTCAAAAAAGGGAGGAGACATAAACTACATCCCCTGGCCAAGAGAGCTTTGCGCCACACCAGAACCATCTTCAACTGTAAAAAACCTAGGGGTCCTGATGGATAACAATCTCACTCTAGAGCCACAAGTAAACTCGGTAATCAAGAAATGTTTCTTCCTCCTACGAGCAGCAAAAAGGATCCTACCGTTCCTGTCGTTCGCCAACAAAACACTAACCATCATCGCTCGGATCATGTCCAGAGTAGACCATGCCAACAGCCTATACCTGGGCATGCCCGAACGACTTCTAAAAAAACTGCAACGCATACAAAATGCAGCAGCCAGACTCCTCCTCAAGCTACCCCGAAGAGAACACATCACATCCGTGCTAAAAATACTACACTGACTACCACTAAAACCACGAATAAAGTTCAAGTCCATGTGCATCACGCACAGAGCAATACACAAACAAGGCGCAGAATTCCTAAGCGACAAACTATGCCTACATCAACCGACAAGAACACTAAGATCAAGCACCGCCATACATACGCCTGGAACCAAAACCCTACAACAGAAAGAAACTCGGAGGATCCTCTTTCTCCCACCAGGCACCCAAAACCTGGAATGACCTACCTAAGAAAATACGGAACACAACAAACCACCTAGCATTCAGGAAACTCCTCAAATCATGGCTCTTCAAAGAGTAGCCACAACGGAGACGCACCAGAATGCGCAGACATTAAAACAACGATGAAAATAACCCCAATCCCGGCCACTCTCAATCTGGACAAACACTCAAACCAAAGAACTAACCACCCGACAGAGCATAAGATATCATGGAAAATAGCCACAAAAGGAAGGCTCCAGAGGCTGAACACATACTTAAACACAGACGAAATCCCTCTAGTGACTCGCCCACTCACACATACCGGACGCACCATATCCAGACCGGCAGACGCATTTAGATAGAAATGAGCATATTAGCATGGCCACACTTGGATGGAGTTGTGGACATTGGCCTGCGTCGCATCTAAAGAGGACTCTGAATGCTAGCATGCCCGCCCCTAGATGGAATTGTGAATATTAACATGTCTACATTTGGACAGAATTGAGAATGTCAGCCTGCATCACATCTAGATAGGACCATGAGTGTTGGCATGCCCGTACCTAGGTGAAAGCTGAATACCAAAATCCCCACACCTAGATAGATTTGTGAAATATAAGCATGCGTTGCATCTAGATAGGACTTCGAACATTAGCATGCCAGCACCTATGCGAAACCTGAAGACTAGCACCGACCACACCTAGAATTGTGGACACTGGCCTGCGTCGCATCTAGATGGGACTGATTGAAGGATAGCAAACCCGCGCCTAGATGAAACTTGAATATTGGCGTGGGCCACACTTGGAATTGTGAACACCAGCCTGCACAGCATCCAGATAGGGCTGCGAATGACAGCATGCCCACACCTGGACATATTTCTAGACGCTAGCTGGCGCCGCATCTGGACGGGACTGTGAATGTTGGCTTGCCCACACCCAGATAGAATTCTAGACATTGGCCCGCTCTGCATATAGATAGAGTTGTGGGGGTCAACTGGTGCCACACTGGGACAGAACTGCAAATGCTAGCATGCCAAAGGTCAGGTAACCCACTAACCCATATAAGCGCAAACTCTGTATATTTATCTCACTCAAACTCACACAACCATCTCTCGCACAACAAGCCACACACACTTCACAACACTGCAACAACACATTAGCCAGACCAACAGCACACGCGGCCTATCACAGACCCGATACCCGCACCAAAGCTCAGCATCTGGTGTATACCGAGTTTAAGCTGCCAACAGAACACCACTCCTCTCACTATCCTACTCCCTCTTTACCTTACTAACCCACCCCACCCCACCTTATCATTTACAGATCCGCCAGAGCACCTGGGGACCAATTCCGTTAGTGACGGTGCGTAGTACAAATACCTTTAACATTTAACATTTAACATTTAACATCAAGGTGTTTATATGATGTATCCATGGAGCTGAGATTGCACCTGGTCTGCTTATTATGGTCATCAAAACAGATTGTGTTAGGTCTGCTCTAATGTTCAACCAAATATGCAAGCAATGTAAGACAGGTTCAAGTGCCATACAGCCGGTAAGATAGTTCAGTGGGTTGAGTGCTCGCTGCTGTGATCTGAGCGTGATCTGCAGGTCGTAGGTTTAAATCCCGGCAGCCTTGCATCCTTCCAAGGTTGATTAATGAGTACCAATTTTGGATGGGTGATATTGTATGTAAATATGTGCTCTGTAAAGCGCTTTGGATTAAGGCGCCATATAAATAACACATCATTATCATCAGCCAAGAACTTCAATCCCAGTTCCAGATGGTACGCATCATTTAGGGCTCAGTGTGGCAGTCCTAAAATCTTTTTTATTTTTTTTAAATTTTCAGTAACTTGCACCAGGCTCAGATCTGAGAATTCTCACAATTAGGCCAGGTATTTAGCTATGACGTTGCTTTTACAGTTCTTCACTTTAAGACTAAGGGGGTCATTCCGAGTTTGGAGGCAGCCATGGTGCTAGTAGCACCATGGCTGCCTCCAAACTCGGGTCCGGGTCCAGGTAGGTGGAATGGGGACTTACCGGGACATTTCGACCTATGGGGACCCGGTAAGTCCCCATGCCGAATACCATTCCCCATTCCCATTCAAGCCCCCATAGGGCTCAATGGGAATGGGGAAGGCGCTAATAATGGGCCCGCTAATAGCGGGCCCGTTATTTGCTCCCTGGTCCCCTAACGGGACCCGCAAAGGACGTCTGGTCTGACCAGACGTTTTCAGCAGGTCCCGCTAGGTAACCTCGGAATAGGGCGGTAAGGGGTTACCGGCACCGGCATCCTTACTGGTGCCCTTAAACCCTTACCGCCCACCTCGGAATGACCCCCTATGTTTATTGCTTGCGCTCTACCATTGCCGTAGTGCTTGTTTCATTCTAACGGAGTGTCTAGTAATATGTCTACTTCCAGACAGATCGGCTGGGAAGCGTATACTGAGATAATCAAATTCCCTAAACTTGTCGGATCATTTTCTCATCATTTTTAATTGGATGAAAGCTGATATGTCTCTTGCCTGTTTGGCATGCCATTACTGCCGATTTACCGGCATTAACTTTCAAATCCAGTTGGCTCATAAAAGTAGTATAGTACATACTTACTTGAAAGTAATATAGGTGGTGATTAATGTTTGTTATTCACTAGGGGTACATCGATGAAAACCAGCACATGCAAGGACCGGAAGGGTTCCGGATTTTAGGTACATCAGCACGAGTCTGTAGTAGCGCTTCCTGGAGACCATTAAAATACAGTGAGAATAGCAGCTGAGGAGGAATACACACCCCTGTTTGACTCCAGAAACATCTAAACAGAATTGGCTACAGTGACCCTAGTGCCACGTTTAATGCAGGCTTGATTAGCTTGATGGATTATAGTAAGTACCTTTAATACAATTCAGGTGAGTAATTTAAAGACCTGAGCATGCCCCAGAGTTTTGTTCTGTTGACCTTATCAAAGGCCATATACGGGTTCTCTTTTTTATATAGGGAATAAGATGTAATCAGATATGAATTTAATGTCTGCTCACATGTACCCAGAACTGAGCGAAAACCATCAGAATTACAGACACACGTTCTAAACAAAGGGTCACGTTTATGGGGACATATTCTAGATGAAGAGCACAAGCAAACCATACATCTATTCATACAAAATCAAGCAAATATGCATGCATGGATTAATGTTCAAGGACAAGTTCATCAACATTTTAGAACTGTAAAAGTTGACCTTTTATTTTTTAAACAGTCAAGAACTCCAGTGGCAGCTGGTGATTTATTTTGCCTGGAGCAGCATACATATTTCCTAGTAATGAGTGCAAGCGATTTTATGTATTGTAAAATGTTTTTTTGTGTTTTATGTTAAAAATGAGTAAAACATTAATACAATGTACCAGTAGGTCTACAAAGTAAAACATGACAAAAAACAATAGATGCCAGATCACCAATAGAATACAGAAGCACTTTCAAATGCATTTCATGATGACATTGCCCACAATATATGCCGGTATTGTCATGGTAGAACACATTTCCTGATGTCTGTGTACACAATATATTCCAGACTAGCCAAAAATATTTTCATGATGCGTGTGCCCAAAATATATGCCAATGTTGTTATAAAAAACTAATTTAGGCTTTGCCAAATAATGCCAATAATGACAATGTAAGAAGTAATCATGGTGGGCTTGCAAATATATGGTCATATTTCACTATAGCATGTTGCCCTGCAGCCTAAGAATTTTCATTTTATCTGTGCCACAAATATTGCAGAAAACAATTGTCGATGCTCCCATAATATGTAGTTCTTCACCAAAACATGTTAGGACACACTGCCTCAAGAACTGCTATGCTCCATGAAACTACAGATGGATGAAGTGAATCTGAGTGGTTGAGAATTTAACTGTGCTTTAAGTGGTTGCTGTTTCAAACCTAGATGCCTTCCTTGTTCTAAAGTCATACTCAGAGTTCGAAATTGCCAGGAGCTACTTTTGATTCCCCCGGCCAATTGGTATGTGATGGATAGAAGTGACAAGAGCAGAGATCAAACCCACACAACAACACCTTGCATGAATGTGTGGCCGTGAGATGGCCGCTCCTTATCTGAAGGCTGAGATGCTGGAGAGGCTCAGGCGAATGTAACTGGTACCTCTGCATGGCAGAGCGCTTCTCTGATCAGGGCAGGTTCTAGGGTTCTAGCAATATGGTGCCCAGGGCATGCATTGAAAATGTGCCCGTCATGTGCACATGCACATCCAAATGCAGTATCCAACAGCATTGTGCCCCTCTTGCCAGAGGTGCAAACTTTGCAGAAGGTGGTGCCTACAAAACTACAGGTCCAAAGACATGGGGGCTGTAGTGGCATAAGTAATTGCACAGACAGATTCAAACTCAATCAAGGGCCAAGCCTTAGTCAGTTCCCCATTAATCCACCAAACATTGCAGTATATCATTCAGTTCACCCTTTTGTTAGGGTATTGTTGGAATGGAAATTAGTCTATCCCACCCCCCTGGGCACTTCTAAATAAGGCGGACCCCAGATGAGGCGATATAACCTACAAGGGGGAGCAGTTTACATCACCGGACAGTATACAAAGACCTCCCAGCACATAGAAGTAGGCGTTTCACCCTAGGAATGCCAACAACACACAACGCCATTTTGTGCTAGGCCCAAACTGAGACAGGCTGATGGCCCCTGCTGCTCACGTCCCCAGTCCACGAGGCCCAATTTCTACACAATACGCTGGCTCCGCTTGAGCCTTGTTGCCACAGAAGTCCATTCCCCCCTCATCCCTTCATTGTTGTGAATATGTAGTATCGTCTCTAGGAATGTGCCCAACAAAGAGCATGAGAGAGCATCAGGCTCAGCACTGTGCCCATTCATCTCCACTAACCTGCTATCGGTCCTCTAACCTCCACCCAGCCAAACTGGAGCCAGCCACACCCCACCAATCCGATTCCCACACCCTCTGCCCTTTGATAAGCACCGACCCCCAGGTTCTAACCTCCATAAAGTGCCCACTACAGACCTAAAGCCCACATGACTGTATTTCTTTGTAGCAGCAACACACGTCTCCTGTAACAAGAGCTACCAGGAAGGATAAATCAAATATCAATCCTGAGGTGGAGAGACATAGGGTGTGGGAACTGTGCTATCAATGAAGCCCGGAGTGTATGGGTCAGCGCAATTGTATTTTATCCTCCTCTCTCTCCCTGTCACCCCTTTCCTGTGCCGCCCAGGTGCCTGCCATAATGAAAGAATAGTCCATCTTAGTTGCTAAGTTTAGGCAACATACAGAGTATTTTATGTTTGTCATGAGCTTCACCGCAAGAATGAGCCCAGCTGACCCACGTGCCTCCAGATCGTCGGAGAAGAAACAGCCAATTACCGCCTGGCATCCCCTATGGAGCAGGCCATGTGTAGGGTGCTCCAATCGGGAGTAACAAAGCGTCCTCTATGTGAATGACGATTTTCGTGTTTATAACCCCATGTTCAAGACCAGAGCGCTCTCGAGCAGCTGAGTTCTTTGCTGGCATTTGTATTTTGTACAAGTAAACCTTGTTATCCTTGCAAAGCTATCTCCTGGCTTATTTTACATGAAGACATTGCGTATTCTGGACAAAATCCATTCACTTTTGCCATTTTGTACATGGAGTGAAATTACCATTTCTGTCTGTTTTCCTACCCAAAATGTTGTCTTTGGGCAGTTTTGCAGTTAGGTGCACAAAAGATCTGCCAATTAGGGGTCCTGAAATATTTTGTTCCGTTATATGTAAGAAACGTGGTGAAATCTGCTCTGGTAGTGAAGCGGATTATTAGGTGAATTTCATCTGTTTCACCTCGCTGGCAGAAATTGCACTCACTCCTAATCACCTTCACCAGGTAGGTCAGATGCGTCACATCTGGGCAAAGATCCAACCTGATGTGGAGTATGGTGACCCTAGTTGCAGACTGCAGGGAAGGTATTGCTAGACTGCACTGGGTATTACTCTATGGCTATGAGACCATACTGGTTCCACTGGAAGAGGAAGAGGAAACCTACAAGAAACAGAGGCTCACTTCTGTAACACATGAATTATCCAAATGGACATCTCATGCCACAAACTGCTCAGGTCTTTCCATTGAGCTTATTTGCTTCTCCAATCTCCTATTTTCACCCACATACTCTCACTGGTTTATACCTCCTGTCTCTCTCTATCGTGTTTCACTCTCATGACTTTGTAGCCTTTACATATACTCTTCAATTTCCTTTCTTTCCTCTCTTTCATCCTTCAAAGTCTCTCACCAGCCACTTCCTCTTCTTCTTCCACCTCCCTTCCCTAGTACACATACTGCGTCTCTCACTCTCTCTTTCCCTGTCTCTCTGTCTGTCTCTCTCTACCTCTCTCATCGTAATGTCTCATTTATAGCCATCTACATCACCAAGCTTTCTCTTGCATGCACCATTCTCACATAACCTGTCATCGGCTCCATCAACTGTCTCTCTATTGGCTTTCCTTCCATCTGTGCTGCTTTGCTGTCCAGTCTCCTGTAACCTCTATCAGTACTGTCCTTCTCTGCCCTTTCTTTCTGCCATCATTTTATCCCCTCCCAGTTCTGTGCACCTTCCTCTTCAATTTCACCCATTGGTTCTCACCTCCAGCTCTTTCCAGTTTCTCACCTTTATCTCTCCCAGTCAACATCTCCCCTCCTACTTCTATTCATCCTGGTTCATCCCTCACCTACATCTCAATCTGTGCTATCACTTTTACCTCTCCAAGTTTTGTTCTGATCCCATCTCACTCCTTCTAGGTCTATCAGCTATATTCCTTTCAGTTTCAATATCACAACTCACACTCTCACCCTTTCAGACTCACAGTTTTTGGTAAGTTGCTACCGGCACGCTTATTTCCAGACCACCAAACTGGTAATGAGGCACATTAATGTCTCTGTGCACCCGCTCTCGGAATGTCATCCCGGGACCTGTCTGCTAGAGGCAATGAAAGGGAGAGCTGATGTGGTGGTGGAATGTTGGGGAGGTGGACCGTTTGGACCAGAGAAGGGTGCAATGCAGATGGCCCTGTGGGGTATATTTCTTTGTGAAAAAAGCTTGCAGAAACTTATTTGGTTTCTGCTTCATCTAACACTATGCTCCCTGCATGTGGGAGGAGTATGAGGGGCAGCGCTATGGCCAAACCAGAGCAGACTTCTATTGTATGCCTTAGTCTGTGGTGATGATCTGCTGCTAGTAACAATGTAGCTGTTTGGTGAACATTCAAACAGGTGTGGTGTGTGTACCATGCCTTAAATCCACCGAGCATGTCAGCATAGTGTGCAACCCCAAACTTTCCCAGGTGAGTGTGAGGTGTGGGAATATCATTTGGGAAAATAGGCTCACATGGTACATTTTATAGCATAGCTTTTAAGGACTTAAAAAAGAAAATCCATATTATTATGGCATTAATCAAGGCCTGACACACCCCCACCTAAAGAAAATCAACCAGGAATTTCAGGGGGGAGAGGAGAGTTGTCTGCATGTATGTACATGTTTTTATGACCACAAATGTATTATTGAGCATCATTAAAATGGGTGATACTATTACCAGAGCTCTCAAATTTCCTGGATCATTGCATGAGAAGGCCCCATTTTCCTGATTTTTGCTTTTGGATTCTGGGGCGTGTACTTTTATTTCCCATTTGAAAACTACATGTTTCAGAATTCCAAGCAAAGATAGGACTGGATGGCCTTCTCACTCATGGCCACGGTAAACACGAGAGCTGTTATGTATTACCCAATGTAATGTTATGCAGTTTGCTAAATTCCAAAAGGAAAGACTGAGTTAGCACTGGCAGGATCCAATCAGTAGACCTGCAGGTGGAACACATATCACAGTAGTAAGCGCTTAACTCAGCGAGCTATCTGACCAGCTAAATATTAGTTAATAGCTAACATCGCAGGCCAATGGACCTGGGATGAAGTTCTATGAACATAGTCCTCTTTAAAGATACTTTACCAGGCATTCTTTAACTCCAGTGGATCTACTGGGAAAAGATAAGAACATTTGTAAGGCATGTTGGTAAGTGCCTTCTGAAATTAAGCAGGAATGAGTAACAATTAATCATTTGCAGATGCCCACAACCTCTAAAGTTCAGGCATAACACCACACGTTCAGAGCCTCAATGGACCAACGGGTATAAATCCAGTGTTCCTGTATGAGTCCCCACAAACACGCGAATTGCCGCCATCCTCAAAGACCTACTACAAAAACCCAATTAGGGGACTCATACAGGAACACTGGATGTATACCAGGAACACTTAAGCCCATCCATGTATTGAAACTAGAAGATCACATACACAAGATACCTAGGATATCGATTTAAGGTGGGAGCCACCCCGTGGACTCAGGAGCCAACCACTTATTGCGACTCAACAAGGCTTTACTTGACCTATGGGCATCTGCCCACTGTAACATGACAATATAGAAAAATGCTCTATGTAATTTGGCATTGCAACGATATATGTACACTAACAAAGGGCAATGGCCCACCGTGAATTGATGTTGCAAAAGTATATGCAGACTAACAAATGGTTATGAACGATTTATATTTTGATTTAACAATGATAAGATGTATTGACAACTTTTGGAATGTTAGGAACATTGTGACAACAGTAAGGATACCGGGGATGCTAACAATAGCCAGGAGACCAAAAACTAAATATCTGTAAAGGATACTTAGTTTTAACTGTTTAGCTTGCTACTGTCCCTTGACAAAGCCCAGGTACCGGATAAACATTGGCACGTGCCTCCATTAGGATGATGTTGTCTTAGGAAGACCAAACACTGACTTTTAATCCAATTGTATGAACCTAAGGACAAAGGGATGGTAACAATAAAACGATTGTATTTACTTTGGATCAATTTGGAATTACTGAACACAGGTGCAGAGACTTACCTAACTACTCCTCTGAACTTATATTCTCTCTGACTGACTAGTGAATATTAGTCGTAGTATGGTATCTGCAGCTAGGAACGCTTCTTTTTTACCTATATCAACTTAACACAAATTATATTTTGACAGAGGTGAACAGACAAATGGCATGATATGATGTGGAATTTATAACGCGCCTGTACACAAGTGTTTCTAGGCGTGACAAGACAAGAAGGGGGAAACAAGGGAGGACAAAATAACGAACTTACTAGGCCATGTGTCATTCAGATTGTGCAAGTGCGGTGAAGAAGGAAGGGGAGAAGTGTCGGGGGATCAGTAGGGGGAAGTGCAGTTAACACACAAGTGCAGCCAGCGGGTGGATCATAAGTGCAGAGAGAAGGGACTGTATGGTTTCAGAAAGAGACCCTTAAGTGCTGAGGAGCCCGTAGGCCGTGTGAGGGCAACTGGACATGCAGGAGCCTGGGCCCGAGTTCAGAGGGTGACCAGGTGGCCAGTGCGTGGAGCAGATGTGTCATCAGCAGGGGAGAGGAAGAGAGAAAGCGGAAGCAAAAAGGAAGGTCTTGAGTTGCTTCAGGAACCGGCGGTGGTTCTGCTCAAGTTTGAGAGAGGCATGATTCACTTACTTTTTCAACAGAATCCAAATGTGTCAGGTTCAATGCCCAGCAGCAACAATTTAAAACAGTTGGTTTGTTGAATCTAGATCATGTAATGGGCCTGATTCAGTGTCCACTGGTAACATAATTCCGCACACATGGTGGCTCACTGTGGTACAGAAGGGAAAACAACAACTTCAATAGCCCACAGTTTGCCTGTGGGGAAAACAGTGCTGCCAAAAAGATCAAAATTATAAGGCCAGCCACTGATGGGAAATAGCATGATTGGATCCTATAATGGTGACAATCTTCTGAACTCCCCAAGGACTAGATGCCTTCATGGGTCTCTAGCTGTTTAAGATTACTTTCCGAGCTGACCAGTTGAAAACACCAGGGCCTATGTGACAAGGAGGTAACTGGCATGTTGAAGAGATTGTCCAGCAATATCCAGCTGCCTTTAACAGTGGATTCCAGTGATGACCAGGCAGAAATCAGGCGCATCCTCTGTGTTCAATGAACTCTGTAATGCTCCATCAGCTACAAGTGTTTTCCTCAAGATCTAGACACATCCTTTACTGGATTCCTTATTTTTTTTATCAAGCATTTGCTGAAATCAACCTTATGCAACACTAAAAAAGAAATAAGAATTAGAATACACACACATAAATAAATATCAATTTACAATTTCTCCAAATAGTTTAACAGGTACATAGTTTCCTCATGTTTAATATAGAAATAAAAAGAAGTCAATGTCAGTCAGCTAGGTCGAGAGATTTGAGATAATCTGTCTCAACATCTCCTTACAAATGTAAAATGTGCCTGTCGTGGATCTGGCACCATGAATCTTGCTCCACCATTGGTCTGAATACACAAAGACAACTTGGACTCTTCAGTGCATATCCTTTATAGTAGTGCCTAATCAGCTTGGGGTAACTAGTGAGGACATGTCTCATTTTTTCAATACTCCCCTTGCACAGCCTGCATAACCTTTCCACCGGAGAAGTGCCTCTTCATCTGCCCAAATGCTCATCAGTGGGTAGGATATCAAATTGTAAATAGGTAATACAGTGCCTAAAATGCATATTGATGGGCTTAAGCAGGTATGAGCAAGGGTGATCAGGAGTAAAACTCTGTGCAGCATAGATCTTATACATCTTTTTCAAGTGTAAGCTGGATAAACTCTTGTCAACATCCCAAGCTGCTGTTTTCCTTTTCAGGCCAGGCAAGGCTTGAGGGTCATGCAATAGATAATCTCTAGGCATATCATTCACTGCCAGGTGCTCCTCAACAGTTCACTGAAGTCTAGCCATAAAATAGTTTTTTCCAGGCGAGGGTATTTTAGCAATCAGGGATAGAAGAGTGTTCGCGCCTGCTAGAATAATTGTGAGCCATAGTTTACTCCTGGCAATGAGGCATAGAGATCTGAGCGATAAGACCCCCAGTTCCACTCTAAGTGCTTGAAACAGCACACCATGCGGCACTCCTAAAAAAGATCTCAAAATGTTTCCTTCTGTCCTTTCCATCCAGTAATTATTCCCCTCATTCAAATAAACAGCCCCGTATAGAATACCAGGGTCGATCAATGTGTGGTACTCTGTGACCATCCCTTCCACGCTTCCCCCTCCTTTAGTGTTAATAATCCTTTTTATGAGAAGCCATTTACTTATGATCCTCAGACAGAAGAAGTCACAATAGTATCTTCTGCTGTGAGTAACCTTAATGGGGAAACCAAGGTAAAGGTAGTTACTAACTATCACAATTGGAGTTGCATTGAGTCTCCATATATGATTTCTTTATTTGATTTTTGGATTAAGCCCTATTCGGCATTGCATAATCATAGTTTTATCAATGTTGATCATCAAATAATTTTCAGTGACATATTCCTTAAGTGCAGTGATGGAGTGCTGTAAAGCAATGAGGGTCTGATCCAAGAGGATCGTATCATCTGCGTAGCAGAGCCATGATATTCTAAATGCCCCCATAACTGGTATAAAGATTCTCACCTGATCCAAGGCCAGTGCCAAGTCTGAGGTATATAGATTATACATGGTAGGAGTGCTAGGCCATAAAGACCCCTCATATGGAAACTAAGGCACAATCACCATATGCTAGTGACACAACAGACACGAGGTTCGCTTTTCCAAACAAGTCTGGTTTATTTCAAAGTATTCTCAGTTGGCCGACTGGGGTCTAACGTCTCGCAACGTGTGTAACCAGACCTCGTGAGATGCAAGAGAGTGAGCAACACTCAAGCAACAACATTTATACAAAACATGCAATCTTTAGAAGGCAATTCAAACCGCCCATAATGTATCTTTCAGGCTAGGGTTCGATGACTGACAATTATGACAATTATGACAGGTTATGACAAGTCCCTATTCAGTCTAAATATACTTATTCTAGCAATAGTAGCAGAGACAGTTCTTTGTTATGGAGAACATAGAGCTCTTAGTACAGCAAGGATATCATGTTTGTAGGAGAGAAACATTCTTTAGAACGTTATCTGTGCGTTTCTATTCATGTACCAAGGGTCAGACAGTTCTGGGGCAAGAAAATACCAGTCTCCGCGAAGGAGTACTGCTAAAGAGAATATAATTAATGCTTTAACTGCCCATTGCTACAGAGTTTGCAAGACAGGCCGGCACCTGGGCCGCTGATTAGATGCAGTTTCAGCTCGCCTTCAAGGCCATTGTTAGGGATCAAAACAATGTATTTCTGTATCGTCTGACATTCCTATCTGTGTTGGCATTTTGAGCATTTCAGGGTGTGGCCTGTGCATGAGCTCGAAGTATAGAATACATTTTGCAAAGCGGTTTTACAGAAAAGAAAAAAGCAAATGGCGGATAGTTCACAAAATGGACACCCTCTGGTTACATTGACAATTCTGTGCTGGCGATGTATGTCATATGATGTGATTGATTTCTGGACAATATAATATACATACTATACATACTATAGGGTCGTTTATGGACTAACAAACCCTCCTTTTGGCCATAAGCCAAGAGCATCATCCATACACCCCACCTTCATCTGACCATGTGTCTGATTCTGAACTACCCATACTGCTATAATCATCATCAGTAATATTAATTGCCATGAATTCTTTGATCGTTTCATTTTCGTGTTGTGCACCTCTATTTAACACGCAAGGAGGTTTCAATTCTATAGCGTGTACACATTCATTTGCAACCTGGGAGCAGAGGATTGGCATGCATTGTATGCAACAACAGCAGAACATAAGGATTCCAAGTATTGCGATTAAAATCGCAATTAGCTTCCATCCCCATGATCGCAAACCTATATTCATATTCCAGCTACCTGTGCGGACATGAATATCAGAACTTAGGACATGCAATTTCTTGATTGCTTCAAATATCGTGGGGAAGGAGTCACCTACAAATACGCAGCACGCTGACCCCACGCTTTTGCACATACCTCCACGATCATCCAAAATTATATCAAGGACCATTCTATTTTGAAGTGTCAGTAATCTGACTGCTTTCTCTTCTAGTGTCATATTATAGAGTATATCTGTAGTTTCATTTATTGTTTTTTCTAACACCCTGGACAGTTTTCTTATATTCCATGAATGTATTGCTTGTACCCAAAATGGTATAAATGATTTTGCTATATCGCCTGCAATCAGTCCTGCGGTATCATCTTGCTGAGGCCTTGATCTGGAAGTTTTGGAGAGAAATATACCAGGGAAAAGTATACCCAGATAACAGGTCCCTTCCCAAGTTCTAGGTAACCATGGATAGGCCTGATCCCCACATACAAAATAAACAGAACCTCCTATGTACAATGGTTCCCCTTCTTTTTCGAGCACTGCAGTATTCATGCATCTAGTATATGTTCCCACTGAATAGGAGCCCTTTTTCCGTAAGCAAAATGGGACAGAACGTGGACTGTAATTAATAGTATAGGAGGGAGGCACAACATCCGTGTTCCCTACTGGAGCCATTTTAAAAATGATTAGAGATTTGTGAGGCCCAAAGAGCCTATCCACTGATTTCATTTTTACCTTGTTTATTTTGCTTGCGCCTCTAGATATGGAACAATCCACCGGTTCCAATACCATTCTTCCAAACTCGTTTATGTTTGTTCCATCCAACTGACCAATATCACTTTCATTCCACTTTCCATAATATAACGCTCTCAGTGATGCATAACATGCGGTATTAAGTGGCAGAGTTTGCACATACAAACCCATTCCTTTTCCACCATGTTGGGGTAAATGGGAACGGACCCAACAGTTTGACCTATTCAACATAGCATGGCCCTCATTCTGAGTTTGGAGGTAAGTTCCGTCCATTACCGGCATGGCGCAAATAGCGTGTCCGAGCTGGCAATAGACCGCTAAAAGCACACCATTATGAGTTTGCGGGCACAAGCTTTGCGCCCTGCCGGTAATGAACGTTGCGGCATGCTGCAAACGGTCCCGAAAAACCCCCTACCGACATGAACCGCAATGTTTCGCACACTACCGCCATAGAGCAATGCGGCATTAGCGGTGACTGTAAATAGCGGTCACCTTTATTTACGGTCACCGGTAAATTGCAGTACTGGAAATAGCGTCATCGCACAGGAACGGGAAGTAGCAGGGCGGCCATCTTTAAAAACACAATCCGTCGCCATCCTCACCAGGCAGGACCCCTGGCACATTGTTGACCTACCGGAAAGGAAATACCACTATCGAGGAATGCCCAAAGCGCCAAAGAAGGGAGCTGCCTGCTACCGAAAGGAGCGGTTCAGCCCAGATGAGCTGCAAATGCTTGTGGATACCCTCCACAAGCATGCTGGGACTGTTTTCAGCAGCAACATGCAGAAGGAGGCGGTGGTGAAGAAAAAAGAAATATGGGCACTAGTGGCCCAGAAGGTGAGCGCTGTGGGCAACACCCCCCGCACCACAAAGGATTGCCGCAAAAGGTGGGACGACCTGCGGCTAAGAGTGCGGAGCATCCGCTCTGCGAATAGAAACCAGGCCTTGGAGACTGGAGGAGGCCCAAGTTCGCCTATGAAACTCATGCCGTGGGAGGAGACATGTGCGGCCATGAAAGGCTTCGAATCCATTGAAGGAGTCGGAGAAATGGATTGTGGTGCAACGTCATCCACTGATGACTGTCCAATGTCAATACTGCCAATGCCAATGGTATGAAAGTCACTGCTAAGGTGTGTCCAAGGAGTCACGGCATGGTCGGCCACACACCCACCCTGTAAATCATGCCGGAGCAAGTGCGACCCAAGCTAGTGCCAGGTGCAAGGCCGTAACCTATATGACACATGCCACACAAAGTGGCCCATTCCATGAGGCACACAGGGCAGTTGATGTAAACAGTGTGCATTTTAGAAAGCAGAGTACCCAGCCAACATGAGTGACACCGACATATGCATACATTTACCACCCAAGTACTGAATGATGTGCCGTTCCCTACCCAAATGCCGATAACCCACAAATATCTGAATGTGCTATTGTAGCCATGTATAAATGCTGGCTCTCAACTCATCACTCATGCCGTCCCTCTCTTCCACCCCCAGAGGCAGTGAGCATGACAGTGAGGAGCAGGAGAGCAACCGTCCCAGCACTTCCAGTGGGCCACGGCAGGGGCCGCCACTTCACAGCGAGGAAGACAACAGCTGGACGTACACCACCAGCTCCAGCAAGGCCCGTGGAGGGTGCACCACCCCCACCCCTCCCTGCACTGGCTGCAGACACATGCCCAATGCCACGGTCTGAGGAGTCGAGTGTGGCTGGGGAGGTGGCAGCCACGGCCCCCCTCGAAGTTGTGGACAGCCCCAATTCCATCTGGGGAGCAACTGAGGTCGACACAGTTGAAGTCTTGCACACCCCTAAAGCCTACTCTAACCCCCAGGTAGCTTTTAGTGACTCGCATGAGACCGACACACTTGAGCAATCTGACCAAGGACCAACACAGGGACATGCCAGTCCTGTGCCCAGTTCCCTTGAGGAAGCGCCAGCAGGACATGTCAGCCCGATCCCCAGCAGGGCCACTACCTCATCCGCCGATGCACAGCGGGCTGACCAGCTCACAGCCCTGATCACAGATTTTGTGCAGGACAATCGGCCGGCCAAGGAGGAGTGGCGTGATGAATTGAGGGTACTGGGTCAGGTAATAACGGACAGCACCAACCGGCTCTGTGAGGTGCTTGGCCACATAGCCGATGCTCTGGAGGCTGCTCATCCTGGCCAACAGCCTCAGCATGAGGACACCCCTTCAATGAGCAACTCCACCCAGACCAGCCCACTCCGTCGGTCGCTCCGTGGCCAGCGCCGCCGGGACAAGCCTCCCCCTGGCTCCGGGAAAGCAGAGTGACTTTACTGCCAGCCACATGTGGGCTACATGGACGCTATGGGACTAGTGTTGGGGAGTTCTGGGGTCAGGGGGAGGGAGGTGAGGGTGTGTGGGGTATTTGGGGAGTGAGTGGGAGGGGGTTGAGGGTGTGTGGGTGAGTTGGGTGGGAGTGTGAGGGGGGTGAGGGTGTGTGGGGGAGTTGGTGGGGAAGGGGGGTGAGGGTGGTGGAGGGTTTATTTTTCACTTAGACATTTTCACTTTTAATACAACGGTTGTGTTGCAAAGAGAAACCAGAGTGGACATTCATCATTGCGCAAGTGTCATTTAATATATAACAGTGCATAGTGTACATGTATCCCCACACCCAGTGCCCTATGTCCTCAAATAATGACACCCTCTGCTGACTTGTGTGTCAGAAATATTGTCCAATCAATGACTGGTGTACGGCACGTCCCTCCTGTGCATCAGCACCATGATGATGTCCTGCCACATCTTCCTCCTCCCCTTCATCATCATCTGGTGGTAGCAGTTCCATGTCAGGGGGCAGGGGCACGTTCCGACGGATGCACATATTGTGCAGCATTACACATGCCATGGTGATCTTGGACACCTTCTCATGGCTGTAGCGGAGTGCCCCACCCGACCGGCTGAGGCAGCGAAATCGTGCCTTCAACAGGCCAAAGGTCTGCTCAATCACCACACGTGTACGGGTATGGGAACGATTGTAGTCCTCCTCGTGCCTGTTCTGTGGGTTTCAGACAGGGGTCATGAGCCACAGCTTCAAGGGATAGCCACCATCACCTGCATGAGAGGGGAATGAAGGTAAGTGTTCGTACATTCATGGTGGTCAACTGTTCTAGTCTCACGTGGCAGCAGGTCATTTCTGCCCACACGCACATGTCCCTGGATGCATTTACCCCATTTATGGCCACGCTATGTATCCTGTGCAATGGACTGATGGAGTGGGTTGCATCTTCGAGATGGGTCACGGTGTGCACTGACATCTTGTTGCACGTGCATCGTACATACATGCAGCAGTGTTGGAGTAAAATCATTCATGTGTTGTGTCCTGTGCGATTTTGTAGTAGGGAGTGTTGGCTGTAGTCAGTACCATATTCGTCATTCTGCACTGATAAGTTCCATGGTGAATTGCAGCGCTCCTATGGGTGTGCGGAACCAGGGACACACTGTGGTATCCCTGGTTGGCTCAATTCAATGCACTCCCAGGGATGTCTGTCATGTGTGGTGATATGCTGGATACAGCAACATAGTGCATATGCAGTGCATAGTGCAGGATGGCCTTACAGTGTGTGAGGGCCACCGATGAGTGGTGCATGTGTTGTGGGATGTGAGCTGGTTAACTGTTAGTCATGTAGTGATAGGTGTCAGACTTACTTCATCACTATGGAATTTGATTGTCATGTGCCATTTCAGTTGCTTTGGGGCACAGGTGGAATATGCATCCCCCCTTCCCACCCAAGTGGAGTATGCACCCCCCCTTCCCACCCATGTGGAGTATGCATCCCCCCCTTCCCACCCAGGTGGAGTATGAATCCCCCTTCCCACCCAGGTGGAGTATGCAGGCACCCGCCTCACAACCCCGATGCACTGCCATGGGCCAGTCAGGCAACTCACCAAGTAGCCAGGCACGTCGTCCAGCATGTCGCTCCATGAAGCGTGGTAACGTGGAGTTCCTCAGGACCAATGAGTCATGAGTTGATCCTGGATATCGGGCACAGCAATGTGTGATGATTTTGCTGGTGTTGCATACCATCTGCACATTGATGGAGTGGTATTGCTTGCGGTTGCGATACAACACCTCCATGGCATGCGGGTCTACCAACTCCACATGGGTGCAGTCAAGGGCACCTTGTCAAATGCAAAAGGATGGGTATTCGACACCCTTTCCCGAACCACAGAAGCCAAATGTAAGGTGACCCTTCACCCATGGTTGGCACAGGCACCTGATAGTATAAACAGGACACCACGTGGCAGCCAGTGGGGGGAATAGGAGTTAGGGAGAGGTTGTGGATGGGGAGGGGAGATTAGGAACACCGGAAAGAGGTTGAGGGAACACCTAAGTTGGATAGGACAAGGGGAAACACCAGGGAAGACACCCTACCTGTCTCTACCTGTAACACTCTGTACTTATAGTATTCATATCACACTAAGCATAACACTCTGTACTTGTAGCATTCATATCAAACAATGCATATCTCTCCCTAAGGCTTGACAACCTTAATACATGTCAAAACCACCTGGTACTAGCAACATAACTACATACACCTTATTCTGTATATCTGCTTCTAGGATGCCAGACTGACAGTATTAGGCTCATATCAACATGTAACTGGTTGAACTCACATTGATCAAAATGATAGACAAGAACACATGGCCCTTCGGCACGTATAAGAAATTAACATACAACATGACATGCAATGTGGACTTGATAACACGTGAAATGCTGTGCAATAATCCACCATTATCTGTAATTGAAAAAAGAATTAGCGAGTTCCTAACGAACTCTGGGAACTCTTATATGAAGTCCGGGAGACCCGCAAGTCGTCCCGAACACCACAGTAATCTGCCCGTTACTGACAGCATGGGAAACTCCACCCGCCGCCGCCCAATATATTCACACAGTTGCCCAGTACTTATCTCATGTCTGGGAGGCTTGAGAGCCGTCCCGGACGCAACAATCACTGCGTTCGCTGTCCACTCGCGGTCACTGCATCTTCGTCCGAACTCCCTCATAAAGCGTTCTGAAGCCGCTCCATCGTCGAAGTCCTGACACGCCCATCTCCTACTTCGCCTGCTGTCGAACCAAAATAAGCCACACCTGCCATATGCCGCTTGCCCATTTATTGCTTTTGCTAATTGTTCACAGCTGTTCCAACAGGCGCTTTGCTAATTGTTCCCAGCTGTTCCAACGGGCGCACGGCTAGGACTACACCCTTCCCAAGTGCTGCTGGGAGTTGCAGTTTTTACTCCAGCTTTCCATTTCTGCGTGATTTACACACACTTTTCTTGCTCCAGCCCTTAATCCTAACAAACCTACACAATTTGGCATGCCTTCCAGTGCATGGAAGGCAACTTTTGTATTGAATATCTCCTGGGGAGTCAGTGGTAGGGATATGTAGTCCCTTGTGTGCTTGAGGAGGGCATCCAGCACTTGGTTCAGTATCCGGGAAAATAAGGGTTGTGATATGCCATGCATGTGCCCCACTGTGTGCTGGTAGGTGCCTGTGGCAAGAAAGTGCAGCACAGACACTACCTTCAGTAGAGGGGGGATGGCGGTGCATATTTCTATGAGGCTCACTATGTCATTGTGTATCAGGTCCACTACGGTGGTGATGGTGTCACGGTCAAGCCGGTACAGGGTGTGGATCTGCTCAGGTGTTAGGTTGAAGGGGGTGGCTCTGATGCGAGGGATTGGGGGCTGCCGGCGTGGTAACAGTAGCTGCACTGGTGGGGCATGCTGGGCCTGTCTCACACTCCTTCTCCTCCTGTGTTTCTTCTGTGGTGGGGGCTGTTGTTGTTGTTGTTGTTGTTGTTATTGTTGTTGTTGAGGTTGTTGAGACCTTGCAAGCAGGGCCTCCAGCTCCAGTAATGCTACTACTATTGGTATCATCTTGGTGTGGGAGGGGGTGTGGTGTGTGGGTGTGCTCCTTTTGTACTGGCCCTCACTCCATTGCCTCCACCTGTGTTGATTGTGTGCACCTGTGGCACTTCTTAACACTGCTCAGGGTTCTTTACACCTTCTCGGAGATGCCGGTATTTACACAATGCGGTAAGTTCTTTTTCAGCCTTCAGGAGGCCGTTATTTGCATGTCCGCATTACTTGGGATCAGCTCCGGTTTACGGCATGCCGCTAATGCCAGCATGGTGTGCCGCGCACACGCGTATAGACCACTATTTACAGCATTGTAAAGTACAATACTGTAAACAGCGGTCTGGTTGGTCAGAATAGCCCGTAGCGGTAAGCGATGCCGGTAATCCTTTACCAGCATCGTTTTTCCCTTACCTCCAACCTCGGAATGACCCCCTATGTGTTGTATTCATAATCAATAGCAGAGAATTATTATCATAACCTTCTCTATGTTTTACTTCTTGTGAGGGGAGAGTGTAAGAGAACATATGTACTGGGCTGCTCTTAGTAGGAGCATTGGTAGCAGGCAAAAGATAATTCAAAGGATGTATAGTTTCCAGATACCAAAATATCAGGACCAGTGTAATCAGAATGCAAAGAGGTATCATAATTATTAGCATATTCTTTGTGACCCAGGATTTTCTAGGAACAGGCTTAGTCTCTATTTCTATAATATAATCAGCGTTGGTGCAGGCGGGAGCAGGAGTAAGTGTACACATTGTCTGTAGTGCTTATCTCAGGAAAAGTTTTCAATGTCCGTCGCGGAAAAGTTCTCCACAACAACGCACATTAACAGCAAAGCGTCCAGGTCGCAGAAAAGCGTTCAGGCCAGTTCAGGCTAACCTGCTTAATAAATGACAGCAGGCTGGTGTGATTTCACACAGAGCTCTAGAAAAGCAGGAGCAAGCATCAATTGTGTCGGTACCTTATGCCCCCCCGCTTGTCCGCACGGGCTCGCACTGGTCCTTCACTTTTCAAAGGTAGCACCGGGAAACCGCGTTTCAGAGCTTTCAATTTGATGCAGATTGATACAGCTCATACGCTCCATTTCCCAAGGCCTCTGTTTCCCATTTCATCCTTGTTGGGAACAGAGGCAAACAAACATGTAGATCACTTTCGATTTTGAGAACGTAAATTATACCTTATGGCTCCAGGTACGGCGTGATCGATGAACAATCCACGCTCATTTCCAGATGCAGGATCAGTGCCAGGTTGCGATGCAATGAGTGATGATGCGGCAGCAGTCGGACAAGGCTGGAGCACCTTTGACCTCTTGGTTTTTGCTGCAATCTCTCCAGCCCCTGTCTCTGGTTTAGGAAGTACTTCTGGCAAAGCTCCGGCAATGGTATCTTTGTGATCAAGGGCAGCTGTATTTCTTTTGATGTCAGGATCAGGCAGCTCTTTCAAAGGAGACAGAATTATTTTCGTGTGCGTTGCGTGGATTCATGACTTGCGGCCATCCACTAGGACTGGACTGCAGTCTGTGTAGCGAGGAGCACCTGATAGGGCCCCTTCCAGTGCGGTGTTAGCAAAGATTTTCTCTCAAAGTTTTTAGTCAGTATCCAGTCGCCAGGCTGCAGGAAATGTCCTGGGCTGGTTTATCTGACAAGAAGAGCCTCCTGCACCTTCTGATGAATCAAACGCAAGTTTTGAGTTAACGGTTTACAGTGATTAATAAGCAAAGGGTATTTATATCCCTAAAATGTTTTGGCTGTGGAGCATTCCAAACATTTGCTGGTCTCCCCATGATGATTTCATAGGGGGAGAGTCCAGGCCTTGCCTGTACAGAGGTTCACATACACAACAGAGCTAGCGGAAATGCGTCGGGCCATTTCAAATCACTCCCCTCACAGATTTTGCTAATTTTATTCTTCAAAATACTGTTTTGGCACTCCACCAGACCGGCACTCATCGGGTGTCTGGCCAAATGGAATCTCTTGTCAATTTGGAGACTTGCACAAATTTGTAATATCACGGCTGCAATAAAATTCTGGCCGTTATCTGACCATATGACACGTGGTAGGCCAAAATGGGAAAAGTACTCTTTTAACATAACTTTAGCTGTGGACATAGCTGTACAATCTTTCAGGGGATTGACCTCTACCCATTTGCTAAATGCGCAGACCACCACAAGGACATACTTATAGTGTTGGCATCTTTCCATTTCTATGAAATCAAAATGGATGACTTCAAATGGAATAGAGGGAGGGCCAAAACTTCCTGTTGGTGTTGCTGTCCCTTTTCCAATGTTATGTTGTAAACAAGTCATGCAGTTTTGGACCAATCTGTCAACAGTTGTTCTGATATTCAGATTCTGCCATACCGTATCTAGATGCTGAATCATTTTTCTAGTGCATGTGTGTGTAGGACTGTGGGCCATAGTGACTATCGCCATTACATAGGCATTTGGCAACATCCATCTTTTGTTCTTCTTGTCCACCCAACAACCTCCAAAGTCTAATTCTGCTGAACCCTCAGACCGTCTTTTTATTTCATCTGCAGTAGCTTCTGCTTGCATTTCCTAAACTGTGGCAATACCATTTTCTATCATGCAGGGTACCTCTTTCATTGTTTCAACAAACATTTTTGTGTGTAAATCAGTGGCAGTTTGTTTCGCAATTATGTCTGCAAATGCATTTCCCTTTCCAATGTTACATGTTACTTTTTTATGCGCTTCGCATTTTATTATTTCTAATCATTTGGGAAGCGCAAGTGCAGACAGCAGTCTCACTATCAAAGTGGCATGTTGGATTTTAGTTCCGTGTGATATCAGGAAACCCCTTTCAGCCCATAATCTACCAAAATTTTGTACCACCCCAAATGCATACTGGCTGTAAGTATATATGTTTACATTCAGGTTTGCAGAAATTTCACCTGCTCTAGTTAACACTATTCTCTCAGCGGCTTGTGCTGAGTAGTATGGGATTCTTTTGCTTTCTACAATGCTTTTCAGTGTAGTGAGGGCATATGCAGCAGTTGATGTACCATCAGGCAATTTAAAAAAGGAACCGTCACCGAACAGTTCTCCACCTGGCTCTTTCTATGGGGTATCAGTTAAATCAACTCTTCTTTTGTCTCTTGCCTAGTAACCATTATACAATCATGGGGGAATTCTTTCTCACCCCCTTTCTCATTGGGAGGGGGCATTAACTCGGCTGGATTTAAAGCACAACACCTCGAAATTTGAATATGTGATGCAAAAAGGACAATTTCATACCTTGTTAATCTGGCTGATGTAAGGTGTTGCATCTGCGTTCTATTTAAATGAACGTCCACTGCATGGGGCACCATGATGGTTAAAGCGCGACCTAAAACCATTCCCTCGGTTTGTTTTACTGACGCAGTAGCATCAGCAACAGCTCGCAGGCAGCGCGGCAATGCACATGCAACAGGATCCAACGTGGAAGTAGCCGCAAAGTCTATTTCTCCCCCCTTGTTCCTGAGTCAAAACAGCCAAAGCACATCCATCATTCTCATGCATAAATAGCTTAAAACTCTTGTCATAATTTGGTGTGCCCAAAACTGGAGCCGAATATAATGCAGCTTTGAGCAGGTCAAATGCTTCTTGACATTCCATGTTCCATGGCAAAGGTAAGGTAACATCTTTCCTTGTCAATGCCACTATTGGTTTCACGATCATCGAAAAGTTTGCGATCCACTGCCTATAATATGAAGCCATGCCAATTAAAGTCCTGATTTCTTTCTGCGTGTTTGGAATAGGCATATCAGAGATGCTTTCTATCCTTTCTGGTGTCAATCTTCTTCCCAAAATGGACGCCCTCTGGTTACATTGACGATTCCGTGCTGGCGATGTATGTCATATGATGCAATTGGTTTCTGGCCAACATAATATACATACTATACATACTATAGGGTCGTTTCTGGACTAACAGGAGCAAGCCCACATGCCTGTTTCAGCCCATTATTTGTGGGAATACTATCCGTCTAAAGACCCCCACAGTTGACATTGTCTCTCACGGTCTTCTCAGAATAGAGCAACTGGATAAAGTATAATAGTTGATATGCAATTTTCCACTTCTTCAGTTTAGCCCAGAGACGTCCCCGGGTTAACTTTGTTAAACACCTTTGAGAAATCAACATTGCAAATATATAAAGGCTCACCCTCAGTTAGTGCAGTTAATACTTAGCAAGACACTAATATTATGTGAGGTCGAGTGGTGTTTTCGAAAGCCAGTTTGCAATCTATGCAGAATTTGGTTAGCTTCCATCCACTGATTCAGTTTTTTTAATCAATATAGATGCAAATATTTTTGAGCTACTAACCAGTAACAGACGAGAATTAGCTGGATCGGTCCTAGCACCCTTTTTAAATATAGCTATTTGAGTTGAGTTTCTCCAAATAGGAGGAATGCAGCCCGACTTCCAAATATCCACAAACATAGTATAGAGCATCCTGGCCAAAAACTCTGGGTTAGCATGTATGATCACATTAGCCAAACCATTGGGTCCCGGGACTCTAGAATTCTTGAGTGCTTTTATAATCATTAGTACATCCAGTTAATTGAAATTATGCTCACCAGCTATATAGTTACTCGCCGAAGTTGCATCAGGGAACTCCATGTCAGACTTAAAATAAAGATTCCTAATACATTCCACCCACTGTTTTATAGAAACCGATACCTCCTACACTTTGGCGTTGTCTACTAAAAATTCCTAATAAGGGACCACAACCTTTTATTAGCAGTCGATCTGAGGAGCAAGAATAGGTGTGACCAATTCACACTGGGCAGAGTTCCTTTGTGCATTTTGACACAATTTTTTATATTTAGTAGAGAGATTAGCGATCAGGGAATTTTTAACCTCTTCTTCCAAATCCCTTTTGTTCTTTAAAGCAACTTTAACTTTTCGATATTCTCTTTTTCCTTCCCTGGATGTCCCCATCGTAAATCCCCCTGTGAGGTGCCAGCCTCAGACCAACCCTCTGATAAAGATCAAGAGAACCAACTACTTTGTTCATAAGCCTTTCAAAGTTCCATTGATTATTACCAAGCCACCTTGGGTGGCAAAGAAACAGGAGACTTTACTAATATTCCCATCCATCCAAGTGAGGCGGTTACCAGATGTATTGACCCTGGGATTAGTCCCAAAATAATTAAAGGTGCAAAACATGGGCAGCATGATTGCCCACTTAAGGGAAGCATGGTCACTCAGTGGGTTAAAATCAACAATCAGTGCCCTGCAGTGAAGCCCAAGCTGTCAGTCCCTCAATACATAATCAATACAAGAGGAGGACATGTGGTTGGACCAAGTAGGTAGAAAACGCAGGCTCTTTACATCTATTGCATTTAAACAAATTAGGTCATTTGTTTGCATAAGGCTTGCCCATTTCTTGCAGCGGGGCAAGTGGTTACCCAGTGTCCCTTCTTCCTCAATCAGACCCTTACTGGTATTCCAAATGTCAGTGTATTCCTGATGTTTGGGAAATTGAAACCCCCTGCAATCAACAGCATACCTCTTGGTCACATTTCCCAACAGGCCATAATCATATAGTCAATAGCCTTAAATATTGTACCATCTAGGAGAGACAACAAATAGTGGCATGTACACATTTACGGTCAGAATAGGTTGTTTCAAGTTCCCCGGAAGGTGTACAATTGCAGACAATATATGTTGACTTTCTACATCATGAGGGAAAACTTTCAAATCATTATGGCACCCCACACGAATCGCCATACGACCCTTTGGTCTACCGCTTACCGACTCGGAGGATGCGCGGCAAATGAGGTGGAAGCCATCCAAATGAAGACGTAAGGGCAAGCAAGTTTCTTGTAATAAAAAAAGTCACTAGAATTAATCAATACAGAACCAATATGATGTTTTAAAAATGAACTATGTCCTCTAGTATTCCAGCATAGATAATTTACAATATTTGATTTAGTAGTGGTTCAATGACTGTCCATAGTCTCCATAAGCCAATGTACCCTTGGTTCAGTTACCTTGGTCTGCAGCTATCTCTTGTTGCTCGCAGCAGTTTCGGCATGTCATCATGTTGTCCTATAAATGGCTTGTGCTTCACGACCTTCTTTCTACAGACAGTTAGTTCAAATCCCAGGGCATGCAGCTCCTTGGTACAGGAGCACAAAAGTGCTTATACAACCGGGGATACAAATTCAATGAGAGCCCAGTTATGATGTTCACCGAAGAAGGGTAGCTCAATTCGAGTCATGTCCGTGGAGCTCAGGTCCAGCAGTGTAGGGATCAATGACCATAAGGTCATTAAATTTGTATGATTCAGAAAGGGGCTATCAAGTGCCGGGAATAATTCTGACATTAAACCCACCTCCACACAGGCAGACGTGGCTTTTGACTTGCTGTTGAAATTGTTTGGACACAGGCAGGGGCAATATTTTTTGCAGAGACAGTATGGGTGCTATCTTCCCCATAGAGCATATCTTGTCCATACCGTTGGCCTGGAACTATCCTCTTAAGTCAACCCTTTCCGGATTCCTGAACTTTATTTCCCATTTCCGAGACCACCACTTTAGATTGCGTGGGAGGAACCCTATGTTGGACCTTAAAATCCAAGGGGCCAGCAAGATAAACTTCCTGTCTGGTTCTGTCCCCCTGTGTCTGCAAGACACGAGTAACCTTTTTAGGGAGACCCATCTGGGAGGCCCTGTATCTACTACTCACATTGTTAATATGTGTACGGTGTTGTTCCTTCATGCCCCCATTATTGACTAGTTATTGTTTGTGCCCTCCCCGTCTTTCACGTGCAAAAGAATAAAATGGAATAAACAGACACACCCCGGACGGGGAATGAGCCAAGGAGGACAGGATGCGAGAGTTCAAGGTAAGGTTTACATAAATGGCATCCAAAGAACTCTGCTGCCTACGAGAGCGCTCTGACAAGAATTAAGGTTACAGTACATTTTATCGGACAAATGTGTGATTGATGACGCAACTAACATAGGTTATTCGTTGGTTCAGGATTGGACAGTCCATATAGTGCCTATGGTGTGGGCGGCATCTCTTCCTCCGGGTTGGCTGCTTGGTTGGTGGGAGGATGGACGTCAGGGGTCTGTGCTCCGAATCGGTGAAGGTCAGGTCGTTGTGAAGAAGGGTGGCCACTAGCTAAACTAACATAATATATTCTCAAAGATGCATGCACTAAATAATAATCATTCAAAGTCTTTGAACAAATCATCATGTCTCTATAAACTTTACACATGAGTCTATACTATCAATAACAACAGCTTTTAAAGGCATTAGGTTAAGCGTCTTGACCATCATAATAACACTGGAAGTGAGGGGCTGTGTTTCATAAGAATCTCTGGTATGTTGACATTTGTTAGTAGTAGGCAACAATATACTGCAGCAGGGGTCTAATGTTGGTTGGGGATGTGTTGGGTGGGCAACATGGCGTGGTCAGCGGTTTGGCACATAAAAGGAATACCTTGCAGGGGCACAAGGTTACAATGTCAGTAAGTTTCCACTGGTGGCGGTACGGGGGCAAGGACACGTTTGGGGAGATGGATGAGCTATGTGCTTATCTCATGCTGGTTCACATGCAGGACAGTGATCTCAGAGGAAGAGTGATGTGTTACATTTGTTCTTTGTTGCAATTACCTCTGGCTTCAGTGTGAGAATGGAGCTGCAGAGTTTTCCAGTCAGACTGGGAAAGGTGGTGGGGGCCATGTGCCCTGCGCGCCTGGCTGTTAAGAGAAAGGAAGAGAGGCATTTTTGTATTATCACAGTGAGGCCTAGTCACCAAGATGGAGTCGAAAGAGGGTACAAAAATGGATGCCCCGTGTCCTGCTCACTGGTCCCATCTAGGCGAATGTTAACAAAAGCTGACATCGCATAAGGGCAAGGGGCGAACCCACCACTGGAGGCAAATGGTCCAAGTTTGCACTGAGAAGTAAAGGATGCGAGGGGCCTACTGGCCCCTCGCTCCCACACATTCTTCCTCGAAATGCGTGGGTTCCTTCTTATGCGATGCTTGCTATCTCGTTAAAACAGGGGGCGCATGTGCAATCTCAGTTGATCTTCCACTCTTCTTCCTAACCCATCAAAATGTCCCTTCCTGTGGTGAGCTCTTCACAGGAGGCTCCAGAAGGAGGCATTCCTGAATTTTGTCAATCCTGACATGGGGCTTCAGGGAGTCAATAGGGGTATCCAACCCAATTTCTGTCACATGGCGGTGTGATCGATTATGCCCAACAATAGTGGTATGCTGGTGCACCACCAATAAATGATCTGCCAAACTAGCAAGCATACATTTCATGTCCCGTTGTTTCTCTGCCATCTTCTCCCATAGTATAAAGAGGGCATCAATCTTAGTCATACAATCATTCACTGACAGAATATCGTGAGTCTTACTATCCTCGCCTTTGGCATACCTTGTTGCCTTTGATAGTAATATGCTCTCATCTTTGCTAGAGGATTTTGAAAAGGCAGAGGTAGCCTTTCTAGGTTGCGGCTTGCTGAAAGGTTAGTTCCAATAATGTTCCCAAAATCTGTGTCATTCCTCATTTGGAGGGGGGGCCTCCTCCTAGCAATTCCCGTTGTATCCTGCGACAAATATTAAGGAGAGATTGATTGTTATCAATCTTTCCAAATTCTGTACTCTGGTTTTCTTCTAATAGTTTATCCCCCTCTATCTGAGGCTTGGTGGAAGCTGACATCAAAGATGTGGCTACCGCAGCCAGTAGGTGGCAGGCATATATTTTTGGTTGAGTAGACTCAAGGTGCATTTCCTCTGGTTATTTTGCTTCATTTCTGATTTCCAGTCAGAGTAATCCGTTTTCCACAGTATTACCCAACACCACCAGAAGAATAATGTATAGAATAATACTAACCACACAAGAAGCTAGGTTTGTGCTCCAAGTCAAAACAGGACTATTTGATCAGTAAAGTGGGCGCTGCCGCTTCACTGGCAGACTTAGGGTAACTAAGACTATCAGAACAGTTGCACTGCACACTGCAAGAAACCTCCCACACTTTGCTTCACTCCACAAGTGGAAGGATTAAAGTGGAGTCAGCTACTAACTGAAGGCAAAGTCACCACCAAATACACTCAGCTGAGTCGATACACCCACCCCACTACAGGAAAGGAATCCGTTCAGCGGGTTTAGCCAGCAAAATAGTGCACACCTTAATGGGGGACAGGCCTCCCTGTCATCCCTATAATACAGAGTGCGATAGTAAGGGGTTCCATGGGGTGCGGAATGCACTCCCCACTTTCCACTTTAAACACCTACAGAAGATCTTGGTTGAACATTACCTCAGGCGTTAGGACTCCACAGTTCCTTCTCCCAGCAGGACACAGTTATCCTGTACCACACCCAAAAGCAATGAGATTAAAAGCGGGACCGCGGCTCCTCACTCCCCGAGCTGCTGAGCTTTGGATTCTCCGTTCCTCCATGTCTGGTGTGGTCAAATCGCTGCGAAAAGCTGTTGGACCCCAACAGCACTGTTCACAAAAGCCTCTGTTCGTTTGTCAGAGCCAACAAACAAGCCATCTAACATCAGAGGAAAGGACGTGGCTACGAGCCGTGTCGAGGCGTGTCAAGCCGCACTGCTAGATCATTTAATCAACAACGCGAAACAGGAGCCGCTGTCGACACAGTTGCTGGATTTCAGGCTGGTCCAGGCAGGAGCAGGCAGGGCGTCTGGGCAGAGCTAGCATGCATTTTACTCTTGTGGGATTTAGCTCTAGTTGTTCAGCGTGAAGTATGAATTTAGAGTAAGTTAGGCTATATTATCTTGGGGTAGAATTGCTTTGGATCCATAAGCATTTCCCTGATTATTGTAGCTTCAAGCTCCTTTATTCCAACTATGTCATTGCTCTCTCTTGGACACTGACATCCGCCATGATTCTGCTCAG
This sequence comes from Ambystoma mexicanum, assembly GCF_040938575.1. Taxonomy (NCBI): domain Eukaryota; kingdom Metazoa; phylum Chordata; class Amphibia; order Caudata; family Ambystomatidae; genus Ambystoma; species Ambystoma mexicanum. The sequence continues at coordinate 287,025,711 of NC_090928.1, forward strand.
TTAATGAATGTGCTTGTTGCACCATGTACACAATGTATCTACTTGGGGGATAAATAAGGAGAGATAGAACGATAGACAGTGATAGTGTGAGACTGGGGGACAGAGAAAAAGAGAGAGAGAAAGAGAGCATGCACAGGCATATGGAACTTTTCAATGTTTTGCCAGGCAATCGCGTGCCCTGCTGTATTTTATTGTGTTATGCAGTGTGTGTTACTTTATGAAATGGACAGTGGGCACACCATTTTATGATGGCTGTGTTGTTCTGATACATCAATTAATTAATCTTTTATAACACCCCTAAATCAGGAGAACGCTCCCTAAGCCCTGGGCCAGGATTCGAACGGGTGGTGCTCTGCCTTGTCTTGCTTCCATCTGTGAATTTGTGTGATGATTTCGATTTTATTTTGTGATTTGGCGAGAGAGTCTGGATTTGGCAAACCTGTTTTTGTTTTCAATTGGATCATGATGTATTTGGTGCATAGATATATTCTGCCTGATTCATGGAATTCATTGCGTGAGAAACGCCGATTTGCGCGCCTTTCTGCCCGAAAATCCCCATACTTCAAACAGGGATTTTCGGGCAGAAAGACACGCAAATCTGCGTTTTTCACGCAAATAATTCCATGCATCAGGCTGATAATGTTGACACCTTGTAGAAGTTTGTTCACTTAAAAAAAAAAAAAAATGAACATACGTATGTACGTAGGTATGGGAGAAGAAATGAAGGCAGGTTTTTCTTTCTTTGCAGGAGGGATGAAGGATCACCACATTTGAACTGTGCCAAAAACCTCCCCACACAAATGCTCATTGCCCCTCGTGCTCTTCGTTTTTCTTTTTCTATCTTGCTTTTATTAGGTTACCCCTTACCATGATTTGCCAAAAACAACGTTTGTTCTGCCATATACTAACGGACGAATGCACAGAGAAGGAGAAATGCAGGATTCAGCCCCTCTTGGGTTACTGGAGTAAAGCCGTGGGCGTGAGCCCAGTAAAATAAACTGACAGGAAGTGTACTATACAATGAACTATTGTAAGAGATCAGATGTCCTCACAGCCTAGAGGATGTACGCCCCTTGTGTAAGGAGGCGAGGCCAGAAGCATGCGTTTGGAAGGGGCCCCTACCTCCCATCAGGTCATGCTTGACCTGCAGGGTATCAGGTAACATTATCCCCACCAAAAATATCGGCGTATATATGGTCACTTGGAACGGCCATAGGCGATATTTTTTGGGGAGGTAATTTAGGTTTTTTTTGGGAGCAGGGGTTGCGGGGGTGTCCCTCGCTCCTTTAAAAATAATGCAGGGGTTGCGGGGGTGTCCCCCGCAGGTTCCATGCCTTAATATGGCCGCAAAAATATGGCGATATTTTTGTATGGTTATATTTTTGCGGGGATATTAACACATATAACTACCTGAAGTACGTCAGTTAACATCACTTCCATTCATGAATATTATAAAAGGACTCATGTTCAGATTAAACAGACATATTGTTTGGCAAGAGGTGGATAAACATGCGGAACAGTATATTCAGATCTTCTCTCGAACCTTCCTTGGCCAGGTGACCAGGGTTCTATAAAGGTAATGGATGGTGGGTCGTGTCAGTTAGTTGGGTATCGGTTATACATAGGAGGCTCTGCTCTTTTACTTGCAAGCAAATTAATACATCGCCTCTGTTGACCATCAACCTAAATTGAAGTGTGAGCCTCATTTCTCCTACAACCTCTTATATCAGCAAGCTGTAGGGCCTGTCTGGAGTAGCAATCCTGGCTGTGTTTCCAATTGAGTTGAGGTGAATGTGTTGCACAAGAAACAACATATTATGCCTGTTCTGCTTTCTTGTTCCCTTTCCTATGCCAGTGGGAAATCTAAAAGTCCCTTGCCTTTACCAGAACACAGTGGAATCCTCCTATTTACCCCCACAACACCTGCCTCCTGCCCACCCTTGTAATGGCCTTCTTGCCTCAATGTGATGCCCAACCATCCAGCTCTACCAAACAACTAGCTACTATTATAGAATAACTACTATGCACCTATGTGTGTATCCAGTGGACTACCCAATACAGTGAGTGCTTTCAGAAAAAAACGTGTTCATAGTTCCTCTATGAATCCAGTCAACACTGGCGTAGGAAATAGCAGGGACATGCAGGAGGTGTTGCTTTATGACTTGCCACCTTTGGGGCCCTCAAGGGGCATTAGCATAGATAATGATGTGACAAATGTGGGAGGGGTTGCTCAATTACTTGCCCCTGGGGGTCCTCAGACTTTCAGGGAAAGGGGTCTTTATAGATGCCACACACAGTGTCCTTTCTCGTAGCAGAAGAAGGCAGAGGAAAGAGTCACTGAGGCAGCCCAAGGAACTCATCAGAGCAGAGAGCAGAGAGAAAGGTCAGATTTTGTGAAACACACAGCACTGGAAGCTTGAACAACTGTGGATCCAACAACAAAGCAATCAAGAATGAATCGTCTTTTTCCTCCCTGACCTGTATCCCGTGCCCGTAACTCTCTGCATCCCCCTCTCGCCATGATCCTCCGAGGGAGGGTACCATCCATAGTCTATCCCTCTAACTGCATCTATATTATTGTGCCTCTCTCTAACGCTTCTTCTTGAACAGTGGTCCATTGCTTCACACCTAGGCTTGCACTATATAAAAGCCAGGATATTCACACACAGCCGAACATGTCAATTGCTGAAGAATGCACTTCATTGCATGCTCTGTTTGATTGTCTTGTTAGTAGCATCTTTTAGTAGCCATTTTCTCAAAGTTCATAGGATTTTTTCTATGACCTCCATCTTAAGCACAGGTGCTGTTAATGTGATAGATCTGCTTCACAAGCCTCATTGTGTCCTAAAGGATCAAAGTCTATCAATTACTCTCTGCTCTATAACATTGGAATTTTTGTATGAACCCTCCCCATGCAGCCCCAAAGGAGGGTCTAGTTTCTGGTGCTTGTATTATACAAAATGACTCCTCACCCCTCCCTCTTGCTCATTTAGTCAAATCCTCTAATGTCTGTCTATGTGAAATGTAGAGGACACCCCTCCTTTCTTCTGTCAGCCAAACCTTAGTGCCTTGCTTGCAGATTGTGAGAAACTAGATTCTCTCACTGTATCATCAATGGTCATCATAGTTACCTTCATATTCACACACAATGCACTGCCAATATTGATATTTAATAGAGGGTCTCGCAGAGCTTTAGTATCGTTACTGCTCTGTATTAATCCATATTCATAGTATCGTTACTGCTCTGTATTAATCCATATTCATAGTGCTGTTAGTATAGCTGCAGGGGAATCCTCTAGCATATTACTGATGGTATCCCCTGAGCAGGTCAGGGGACCTATTGTGCACCAAAGTTAATAACACACGTCTAGAACCTCCCGCAGGCATTTATACATAGTGACACAGTGCCAATGGTTTGGAAGCAAATGGCGCACACCCACATGGCATTATTCCATGTGTAATCATGATGATTAGCCCTATGTCCGTGGGGGGCGCAGATTTAAGAAAATAATTCTGGTTAGGTCCTTGGTGGACCATTTCAACACTATTGAGGAACTCTTCAAAGTGATTTGCTGCAGGGCGGTGGTGCTCCGCTTTGCATTCATCATGGTTTCTGTGAAGGTATGCACTGATAAAATCTCGGCAAAAATGTCACCAGTACAAAAAATTGCAGCAAGAATACTGTGGTTTGACCTGTTAAAGGGGTACCCCATTACACCATTTAAGGGGAGCAGGGGTTGCAGGGGTGTCCCCCGCTTCCCATAAATGGTATAATGGGTCCAGGGGTTGCGGGGTGTCGCCCGCATCCTTTACATGGATTGCGGCAGCAAAACCACAGCCTTTTTGCCGCAATAATTTGTGTCCGCGGTCATTATTGCCCCGATTTTAACACATGGAACCCTTTATGAACTGGTTCCAATGAAGATATTGAAAGATCAATAATTTGTCAAAATCCTCTCCCACACTTAATGGGCAAGAAAGCGCCTATCAATTCTCTCTGACAACTCATTTCGTCATTAAGTCAACATGAAACGTGCCCCTGGAAAGATGCTTATGCTCCAGGATTCGAGGACCTGCCAGTCAAGCACAGGAAGAGCCGCTAATCACCTCAACGTGCTCGCGGTAGTAAAATTTCATGGACACAGGACATTTGACAAGATGGGCCAAAAAGTGTAATTGCTCCGGCTCGCACGTCCATGTACAGGTACCGGATAGCCATTATGTTTAAACGCGAGCAGATAAAATGGACCTGAGGTGCATAAAATATCGCCTCGCATTATACATCCCTCATATTTCTCACATAACGTTTTATATTAAAAGTGATTGATTGTGGCAGAATGTTTTTCATGGTTCGGGCAGAATTAGGAGTAAATGAACACTGGTAATGCAAAAAAAAGCCATCCTATCTGGATATGAAATTGCATTTACATGAGGACAAGCTGTGAGTCTGAACACCACAACATGATGGAAATGCTCGGCACAATCTGTTTTATTAGTTTGCAGTTTATTGCAAATAGCACACAGCAACATTAGCGCGACAGTAATATGCCATGTTTCATTCCATTTTTAATTTAGCGATAGATGCCAACTGGGAGGACATTATAAAACCATGATAATTCGACAGAGTAAACATCCTTGTCCCAGTTCCTTAATGCCCTTGAGCTCTTTCTTCACTTTTCCCTTTATTTCTTGATGTTTGGCATCTGCCTTCTCTTCTGTGCTTGAAACCTGCTGCACAGTGTGTCATGCTTTTGCCGTCTTCATGAACAGTGGTGGAGCAGGAGTTTTCTGCTGACACTGGCTGTAATAATGGTATACTTTTACTGCCATTGGTGAATGAAGCATGTCACATTTAGGTCGTCTTGTTCCCTATCTTCCCCGGATCATGCATTTTTTAGACAATGGCTTTCATTACCAGTTGACTGGTCCGGAAAATAATGTTCCGGTAACAACATATACCAGCACCTTTCCGGGCCGGCCAACTCCAAGTGTGCCGGTAGGAGCTCTGATCTACTGTCAGGCCTGATCTGCCGGTACATCAAACCCCCACCAGCAGATAAATCCCTGAATCACTGAGACCTTTACTAATAATATGATATGACATGATATGATATGATATGATATGATATGATATGGCATTTGTAACGCGCCTATACACAAGTGTTTCAAGGCGCGACGAGGCAGGGAGGGGGGAACAAGGGGAAGACAGACAACGATCCTAATAGGCCAGGTGTCATTCAGATTGCGCAAGTGCAGGGGTAGGGGGAAGGGAGAAAGTGCATGGGGAAGGGGGGGGGAGTGCAGTACAAGGTAAGAAGAATAAAATAAAATAAATAAATAAAGAGGGCCAGCTGGTGGCAAGTTCAAGGTAAGTGCAGACAAGTGCTGGGAAGGGGGGGCTGTAGGGATACAGAGACAGTCCCGCAGTGCAGGGGTTGCCAGGGAGGCAGTGCAAGTGGAGAGTGGCTGGGCCCAGGACCGGGGTCGGTGAGAGTGGTCCAGTTGGAGATTCAGTGCAGTTTCAGCGAAGAATTAGCAGGGGAGAGGGAGAGAGAAAGCAGAAGCAAATAGGAAGGTTTTGAGGTGCTTCTGGAACCGGAGATGGTTCTCCTCAAGTTTCAGGGAGGCAGGAAGGCTGTTCCAGAGGGAGGCCCCTGCCGCGGAGAGAGATCTACCCCCAGCTCGTAGCTTCGAGAAGCGGCTGACCCTGAGGGAGTTGGAGACAGATGAACGAAGGGCTCGGGAAGGAAGATATTTAGGAAGAGAGAGTTGAAGGTATTTAGGCCCCAGGCCCCAGAAAGCCTTGTGGACAATGCAGAGGGTTTTGAATTGAATCCTTGCATCCACTGGGAGCCAATGGAGAGATTTTGGCGCTGGAGAGATACATCCCAGGGCTTGAGGCCAAGGACAAGTCTTGCAGTCCTGTTCTGGATAAGTTGCAGAGGGTGGAGAGTAGAGGCAGGTAGATTTAGAAAGAGGCTGTTACAATAGACCAACCTAGAGAGAACCAGAGCTTGAGAGACAGTGAGCTTCTGAGGGAAGGAGAGGAAAGGCAAAGTACCTCTGAGGAGGTGCAGTAGGAAGTTTGACTTTTTAGAGACCTCAAAGATATGGGCGGAGAAGGAAAGTGTGGAGTCAAAGATGACCCCCAGGTTCTTAGTCTCGCAGGTAGGGATAGGAGGGGGGCCAAGGGAGGCAGAACAGAGAGTGAGGGAAAAGGATGGAGGTGGTGTGCCGATGAGGAGGATCTCAGTCTTGCTGGCATTCAGACAAAGATCCTTGGCGGCACACCAATCTTGAATGGCAGTTAGGCAGTCAGGGATGAGAGAGGGGGAAGAGGTGGCTGAGGGCAGCCGGAAAATGAGTTGAGTGTCATCAGCATAGCACTGGAAATGTGAGCAGGAAATGGCAATGCAGTGGCCAAGAGTTGCCAGGTATTGGTTGAAAAGCCATGGTGAGAGGTTATACCCCTGGGGAACACCACAGGTAAAGAGGAAGATAGATGATAGGAAGGACCCGAGTTAGACCTGGGAGGGTCGATCAGAGAGAAAAGAGGTCAGCCAGGCCAGAGCCTGGTCAGTGATACCCAGGTTATCACAGAGATGGTTGAACAGGATGGTGTGGTTGACCGTGTCGAAGGCAGAAGAGAGATCAAGAAGGATGAGGACAGAGGGAATGTTAGAGTCCAGGTAGGAGAGATCTTCACAGATGTTCAGGAGAGCAGATTCCATGCTTCTGGCCGCTCTGCAGCCAGACTGGTGGTCCTGGTTACAGCCAACAGAATCTGAATGAAGGTTTAGCTGAGAGATGGCCAGCTTTTCCAGGAGTTTGCCTAGAAAGGGGGTAATGGAAATTGGGCGATAGTTAGCCGAACAGAAAGGATCAGCTGTTGGTTTCTTGAAAAGAGGATGCACAAGGGAGTGCTTCAGATGGTAGGAGAAGGATCCTGAGGCAAAGGAGTGGTTGCAAATTCAGCAATGGCCAGAGCAAGCAGTACGAGCAAGCAGTACGAACTGTACTCAAACACCCAGGCTCTAACGTAATTACATAGTCCAAGAAACTGTTGCATCTGCTTTAACGTGTGCGGTTTTGCAGTTTTCATGATCGGCTCAGCTCTCTCAAGTGTCACCTTCCTTCCCTCATGTGAGATCAACTTTCCTATGTACAGCATCTCTTCTTGACAGTACTGTAATTTTTCCTTGTCTACCTTGTATCCCTTTGCTGCTAGGATAGTCTTCAACTGAATCGAGTCCTGCCTGCACTCATCTTCTGTGGTGCTACAGATTAAAATATCATCTACGTACTGTATCACAGCACTCTTCAAATCAATATTGCCTAAGTCCATCTGTAGGACTCTATGAAAGATTGATGGGGACTCACAGTACCCTTGGGGCAGCCTAGTATGTTTCAGATGAGTCTTGTGAAACATAAATTAAGTCATGTCTTCGATCACAGTGAAATATCGGGCTTCTACTGGCATACTGCACAGTATCATCACCCGGTTAGGAACTAAAGGAAACTCTGCATCTACAATCTAGTTAATCAGTCTCATATATTGTATAAATCTCCACGACCCTCCCTTTTATTTTTTCAAAGGATACACTGCGATGGTACACAATGATTCTGATGGTACCAGAATACCTTGTTCCATCAGTGCTGAGATAATCTTGAATATACCCTCATTCGCCTCTCGAGATATTGGGTACTTTCTTACTCGAGGTAAAATCGCTCTTGGTTTCAGTTTTATTTTGACTTCCCCTATTCCCTTTAACATCCCTACATCATAAGGGCCTGTAGTCCATAAAACGCTTAGCACCTTCTCCAAGTCTTCATCAAGAAATACTGGAAGCTGCCGCATTATTGCCATTGGCTGTGGGATTTCCCTTTTCTCTATTCTAAACTAATATATAATGCTCCCAAAGGACACTACTTCATCATATGTTGGGTCACCTCTAATCATGTCATCATCAGTAATATCAGTCAGCCTGTACCCTTCTTCAATAGCTATCACTGTTCTCCATGGTCTACCATCATCATGTGTTCCTTCGAGCATTGACATTTTCCCTCGTAATATGGCTGCATCTAATTCTATAGGGATGATCTGTCCCCCCCCTTCGTCCATGTGTATCTGTGGTCTAAACAAAAGATCATCGGGCATTCTGATAGTTTTTCCCACTAAGCCAGGTAGCCATTTCAATAGAATGCTCAGCCCATAACAAAAAATCTCTGGTTCTACTGGTACACCTCACAGAGCCACGTGCCCTGTAAATGCAGACATAAATTCACCCACATTCATATAATGTATTCCAGGAGTGGAACACCCTATTGCCATGTTAAGCTTTGTCATCAAATCTCTTCCAAAAATGTTAACTGGTGTCTGTTGAGAATACAACAACGGAACAGACATATCACACTCTCCTATTCATCAGTAAAAAGAACTCAACTCGTAGCTCCAGAGAACCCTTTAGCATTCATGGCAATTCCCGACATTGGATATTTTCCCTCTTGTATACATGAATGGGGAGCCCCAGTGTCTACTAAAAAAGAAAAAGATTTGCCTCCTATTGTCACATCGACCCTTGGTTCCTCTTGGGGTTCTGGTGTCACTGATAGTACTGAACACATCAAGTCACGCTGTGAGCCATCCTATTGTGGGTATATTCATACCCGTTTACCTGTGAAAGGATTCCCTCCCACTACAGTGGCACCTCCTATTCTTGGTGTCAACAATTGTCCTGTGTTTGCATACTGCTGTGTCTGCATGGTGATGTGCTGTGACTGCCCTTGCAGTGGATTTATTTGAGCTTGCTGTGGATGCTGTGACCGTTTGCTGGCTTGTGAGCTATATGCTGGAGGATAAGCTGTCCCCCATCTTGAGAATTGGCCATTCTGTACATTCCCTTGGCTGCCGCATACGCACGCAATGTGCCTTGTCATCCCACAAGTCCGACATACAGGAGGAGCCCGTCTAACTAGTCCCTCTTGGTTGAACCCTCCTTGTACATTCTGATTCTCATTCTGTGCATTCTGAAACCACCTTGATTTTTCTGGTATACACCCCTTCCTCTGTGGCCCATGCTTCTACCTAGAGGCATTAACTCATTCCCTCCTTGGTTCATCAGATGCTGATTATTTGCCTGCGATGTACCCGCTGCTTGCTGTATTCCCAGCGCTTCTCCCCTTGTCAATACCACCCCTTCTATGGCATATTTTGACAATTTCTTCTGAACTAATTTAGCTTCCTCAAGCTTCCTAACCTCATCTCTCTTCTTATTTTTCTCCTGCAACAGCTGACAGTGGTGCACTATTGTCAACTGTATTTCAGCCCATTGCTTTGCCTCCATTCCGACTTGTTTTTTCATCTGTCTCTGTACTTGCTCGGGCAATCCCTGACATAAAATGTGGTAAAATAATGCCACCATATTTTCCCACTGTTGCCTCATTTCAATAGTCCAATGATCTTATGGAGAATCTCCTGAATATAAGCAATAGTGTTTTCATCTTCTTTCATTTTACATGTCATGATTGCACCCATGTCTGACGTGCCAGGATACTGTACTCTCAGAGCCCTCCAGACATCTGCTCTGAAATTATTAAATGACACTCCATCGTGCGCTGGGTTCTGTGCTGTCACACTTAAATAGCCTGCTCTCCTTCATATGCCAGCAGCTCTTTCCCCTAGAAGGCTGCTATGAGACCCTTTATGTCCCCTTTGGCTAGCGTACTTCCTCCTGTCATTTTTTCCAATTCATAAATCCATTTTCCCGCACCAATGTCAAACTCGGGCGTTTGCATCTTAAATTATCCTCATCCATCTGCAGCCAAGGAATATACTGTAGTCTTGCTCCCCTTTCTTTCATTAAGGGAAACTGCGTAAACCCTACCCGCAATCGGCTCCCATCATCTGCCTATCCATGGTCAGGACAATGGTTCCTGACCGACTCCTCCCTTGCAACGATCTTAACCTGCTCATATATGGCAGTGATTCTCACTACACAATTGTCCTCTGGGATGCTCTGGATATGCTATGGGATCTGGCGTCCTATCATTCGGTTGCTCTAGATCAAACCATCTTACTTCCTTGTCCGCCCGCAAGCTTCCCTCGGGGGCACATGCACCTCTCCCTCTTCACCACAGTAGGATTCTCTCTCTTCGTCTGACATATCTAGTCCCCAATTAGTGTGACTCTCATCCCCTTCATCCTTATCTAAGGTCAATCTGTTTAAGGATAAGGCTCTATGCTCGAGACTAAATAGATTTTCCTCTTTGCTTTGTGATTGGAAGATTGGGTTTGATCTCCCTTCCCTCGGATTCCCGATTTGCTACCTTCCTTTAATTCTTGATAGGCTTTATTGAACCTGTCTCCAATACTTCCAATATCAAAGTTTTCTTCTACTAAATGGCCCTGATGTTGCTCCCTTTAACGGAAATAACTCTTCCATTCTGTCCCATCGTATTGTTGAACTGGGCTCCATTAGCTCCTTTTGAATGAGGTCAATATCATGCTCCCGCTGCCTTCTCTTTCGTTCTAATTCTTCATATTATTCTCTTCGCTTTTTCATCTCCCATCTGACTCTCGCCTCTTTTTGTCTTATCTCTTCTCTCCTTACTCCTGCTCTCCTTTCATTCTCTTCTTTTTGTCTCTGTATTCTTTTGTCACTTGATTTCGGTGCGTCTTCCTCTTCTCTCTTTCCTTCTTGCCTATCCAGTTCTTCTATTGCTCTCTGCCTGTTGTCATACTTCCTTTGCTCCTCTGCCCTTTGTTCTTTCTTTTGTTGCTCCTCCTGATACATCTGTTCTCTCCACTGTCTACCCTTTCTTTTATGCTCATTTTCCTTCAGTCTCTTTTATGGTTCTCTGTCTTTTCTATCCTGTTTGTCCTGATATTCTCTTTGCCTTACTTCCTCAATGCGTTTCCCATCTAGCTTGAGCAATATCTGTCCTCCCATCCATTTGTTCTGTACAAGTGTTACCTCATCAGCTTTTTCATTCTCTCCTTTCAATCTCTTAATTTCTCGTAATATCTCTGTCGATATATTTGATCGCTCTCTTTTCTCCTCCTTGTCCTGCAAGATCTTGAAGATCTCCTCTTTTCTCTTACTCTCCTCTGGACTATCTTCACTGATATAAGCAGGTGGTTCCTATATCTGATTACTATACCACCTCACCGCTTTCAGTTCCTTTAAAAGATACAGTCCTATTTCTTCTGTACTATCACCTTTTACTTCTGGCGAGGCAAGGTGAGCTGAGGGCTCATCACCTTCCTCCTTACATTGGTTAAGCACCCACTCTTTGGGTGACAGATCTTCCTGGTACATTTTCCAGAGCTCTAAAATAGCTAACCTGTTCTCTAACTTCTTTCCCATGTACACAGCGTGAAAGTATGGGGCCATGTGTTACAATACTGCTTTTGACCATGAACCCCCTTGTGGCCATGGGATGAACATCTTATCTGCCATGCCTTTCACCCATTCCACACTATACTGTTTGAGCTTGGGCATGTGCTTTGGCAATGTCTTACATAAATGCATCAGAGTAGTGATATCTCCCATTGTGACAAGTCTCAATTTACTGTCAATACTTACCAGAGTTTATAAAGTACCTTTGCCGCTTTTCAATTCTTAAAAACAATAAATATTAGCATACTCCAACAATCGCCACCCAAAACCTCTATTTCTCCAATTTTTCTCTGTCTACCTCTGGATTGGTATCATCCATTTCCCTAGATATACAGTATAACTTCTTAACTTTGTCTCAATTCCTACGTCATCTCTACAGGGATACATCATAAAGGGTCTTCTCAATGGATAACCTTTTCTCGAAGGCTCTCCGTGGAATAGGCACCATCACTGATGTTGTGAATGTCGTGATCTCTGGCTTCCAACATATAGGAGCGATGGGGGAGGGACTTCCTGCAGAGGCATTCAGCTGCTCCTCTAGACCTACACTAAAAAACACTACAAAATAAAGTAGACACATGAATACTTATTTTTATCTGCACAATATGCACTGCCTCATCCTAGTGGCCGAATAAGGGAATTGCTCATCAAAAAGAGGGTGGCTTGTGTACAGATCGGTGTTTGAAAATCCAAAGTACAAGCATAAATAGAACCCAAAACTGTTTCCCCAATGTAAACTAATGCTGAAAAGCTGAGAACTTCACTACTTCATTTTTTGAGGCAGATAGCTCCGTCCTGATGAAGGGTTATACCTGCACACCTGAGAGATAACACTTGACACAGTGGGCCTTTCAGTATATTCCACCCAAAGACTGGCTTCATACCAATGTCAAGAGAAAACAGGAGATGCAGAATGCAGCAGTTTAAAATGTAGCTTAATTTCTAAAACTGCAAAGAGGCCTGAATATGTAAAAAATATAACCCTGATAACTGGAGAACTTGGACTTTGATACAGACATTTTAGAATAATAAAATGTCAGTAGGAGGATATTGGCAAGTGTTTGGAATGGTGCGCTCATGTATTTCCTATTGTACATCAATTAAAATAAAGACATCATAATTAATTCAGTCTTTTAATGTAATGTGTTTTTTTATCCAACAACTGTCACATTATTGTACAAAGTTTATAATAATGTAGTGCACCTAAAAAATATCCCAGTTATTTATAACATGTAGAAAAACAGTGATTCTTTTTTACATTGGTGTGTCTGATTCATCCAACATTCAGCCTCATTACAAGTTTGGTGGTATCTCGGTAGTAATACCACTGAGATACCACCAATGGGTATTACTGTTAGCACCATTAGTCTGGCTGTATCACCACTGGTGGTATTACCACTGGCAGTATTACCTCTGGATTACAGTGGTAGTAGGTGGTGTAAGTCCCCATTAATTGGCGTCCATAGGAATCCATGGGGATTTCAGCGGCACTATCACTGGCGGTAGTACGACAGTCATCAATACTGCAAATTTGGCTGTTTTTGGGCCATAAAGTAGAGGAATTACCTTCAGCATTCTGCTGGAGGTGTTTCCTCTGCCTTACCTCCAAACCTGTCATGAACTGCGCGGGTGATTGCTCCCTGTGGAGCCGGTGGAGACACGTAGCCATGGTGACCTCGCCTTCCCCCAAGATGGCGCCTCACTCTGGGAAGCACATTGCAGTCTCTTTGATCCTCCTTCATGTGGCTCCACCCCCTCTGCACACTGAGGGTACATATCTGCAGGCTGAAACTCTGCAGCAGCACGTCGCAACTCCATTAGTCAGACGCTTCGTAAGTGCGAAATCTAGAGCTTACATTTGATACTGTCTGCTGCCGCTTCATTCTGTCTTCTGACCACTTTTGCTTTCACTTTAGCCTGAAGTCGTGCAAGCCCCTGTCTCGGCTCCAGCCTTTTCCTTCATTTCCCGGTTTGATCAGGATGCATGGTGGTTGCTTAGCAACAGTACGTCCTGTTCACCCTCATCCTCATGCCCTTTTCTTCCTTAGCTCCTGGTTCTTAACACGTTTAACCTTCCTCATCTCCCCAGTCCTCTTAGCTACACAACTTCACCCCCAATACGGCGGCGTCTCAGCCCTCCACCTTCAAATCTCGGCTGACAGCTGTGATCTCAGTCACCGTTACCTGAGGTCTTGCTTCGCTCTGCTCGGCTGCACCGAGATAGATTTTCTTCTTTGTTCTTTCACTCTAAACTTTACTGGCTTCTGTAATATAACCTCTGATATTGGAACTTCAGCTTCCCAGCCCTGAATACCACAGTACCAATCCTGGGGACACACAACAAGACCAGCTGCCCCTGGACACTGCTGTCACGTCCACTCCAGGGTAATCTTTCTTTTCTTGTCCTATTCTACTTTTTACCTATCCTGGAAACTAGTTACCCCATCTTCTTTCTCTATTCCACTGCGGGGTAGCTGCGAGTAGCTGCGGGGTAGGGCAGTGTCAGATGAAGAAGAGACTGTAACGCTCACCTGATTCCCACGGAGGCGTGGGTCTTGGCAGGAAGGTGTCCGTAACACGAAACGTGATGTGCAGGATTCGGTTGGCTTCTGGGGTCGAACCTCTCTGCACTGTGTGTCGAACTCGAAGGGTGAGGTTTCTGCAGGGTAAATAATATGGGGATTAAAGGTCTGGGTTGTTGAATGTCCCTATCTCTCTCCTCCCAGCTGGTCTGTTGAACCCACCTCCCAGGTCAACTTACTCACCTTAGATAGGTGAATGCTGGGCTCTCCATCTGCGTCTAGTGCAGGGTGCCGTTGCCAGTTCCTTCACTGGTGAAACGTTAGCCTCTTGACTTCAGAGGATGAGTACCGTCGTTGTCTGCACGACCGGTAAGTTTCTGGACACCTTTAGTCTGTAAGTATGGCAAGCGCTCTTACTGTCTCTTCCTTTGCAGGTGACGTCTTTGCAGGTGACGATGCAGAAAGAAGAAATCCGGAAATCGTCACGTGCCGGTGAGTGTAACACTGCTGTTGTTTATGCAGGTGAAGATGCAGCGTGAAGAATCCGAAATGCACAGCGTGCCGGTAAGTAGAATAATGCTGTTTATCTTTGTGCAGATGCAGCGTGAAGAATCCGGAATGCACGGCGTGCCGGTAAGTAAAATAATGCTGTTTGTCTTTGTGCAGATGCAGCGTGAAGAATCCGGAATGCACGGCGTGCCGGTAAGTAAAATAATGCTGTTTGTCTTTGCAGGCGAAGGTGCAGCGTGAGACACGGCCGCTGCCGATGGATCAGGTAAGCAAACCCTGCGTGTGAAAGTTCGTTCTGCTAACCTGTTGTTTCTGATCTTTTGCAGGTGCTGATGTTGCTCGGGTACCGGAATGGTGAGTATAATTCTTGCAGGTTCAGGATCTAAAGAAGAAAAGCTGGAGCAGACTCGGTGAGTGTTCTGCTGCAGATGCAGAATAACGCGAAGCACGTTTCATCAATCGGGTGTGGTTTAAATAGCCTTGGAGTGATGAGGCGTCTCCTTCCACGGCCCCGCCTAGGTAAGAAAAGAGTTCCTGCTTCCAGAAGAGTTCCAGTGGAGTGGAGCTGCCCCACCCAGGTAAGAAAAGTAGTCCCAGTTCACCGAGGACTTTTAAGAGTCTGGCAAGTCAGCAGCATGGTCTGCCGCAGGTAAGTCCACCCAAGCATCTTCACACCTATGATGAGCCCGGCGCTTCCAGTGCCGGGACCAAGGCTTCTGATGAGCCTAGTGCCACCGGCGCCAGGACAAGGTCAAAAAGGTCCCTGTGGGGACCGGCTGGTGCCTAGGATCAGGGTTAGGGGCCTGCTTCCAAGGACGTTGGGCTGATCCTGGCTCCTTGGAAGCAGTGATCATGACAAGACTACAGGACGTCTCCTTCCAACCAGAATCCGCCATTGCCATAAGACTATGCTCCAACAGGGTTTTCTAACACAGAGGGTTTCCCTGGGGGCTCTGTTCCCTCCACCCTTTGTAACGGAGCAGGGGGGCCACAGGGTCACCAGGGGTTTCCCTCATTTCCACAGGCCACCCATCTGGTCCAGGTTAGTGCAATTTCCTTTTGACTTGCATTACATATTCGCATTCCTAGACCATCTATCACAAAACCTGTAGTTTGGCGGTGTGGTAATGTGGCAGAAATGCACAGGCACTACAATACCATGGTTTTTTACCACTCTGCCAAACTCTGGAGGAGGCCCATTGTGTTGACTTCAATTTGACCTAGCTATCAACTTGGAGCAAAACATCACTCCCACCTTTGAGAGTCTTCCAAAGGTCGAATGTTAGAAAAATACTCTAACATTCCAAGAAAATAGAATTTGCAGTCTATGAAGAGATTAACAGCAGGTGGTAAAAGTCTCTTTCAAACCATTTCTTTGCACTTAACATGACATGTTAATGCATCCTATGAAAATGCCAGAGCACAATGATGAACTAATGCAATTGCTACACCCATTAAATAAACCTGAAAGTGTGACTTTACTTCTTGGAGATTTTAATCGTTGGTTCCAAGACAAAGCTGACCCAGATGCTATTCAATTGAAACGTAATTTTAAAAATACAAATTTTACCATTCTTAATATCGAATCCCCACACATCAAAGGTAAGATCCTGGATTGGGTTGTATGTAGAAACCTTCAAATAGAAATTGGTAAGACTAGTCCTTCCATATGAGCAGATCACCATACCATACAATTCTGAATATATTATATGCAGACATTAAGGTATCCAGTGATAATGTCACTGTGAAAATGGCCACCATATGGGGACATTTCCCTAAAAATGCACCCTTCAGTCAATCAAACATGGTACCCCCCTTTTGGCACCGCCGATTTGGCACAGGCCAGTTTGGCGCGACCACTTTGGTGCGTCGGCCAGTTCTGCGCACCCATTTTGGCACTAGGGGCGTTTGGACGTGGCTTACATTGCAGCCACGTCTAAACTCCCTCACGCCAAATTGAAAAGCATCATTATTTTCAAATGCAGCACGTTGACAGGTACTGTGCCTGTCAACGTGTTGCATTTGGAAAGAATGATGCCTTCTTCACCCCTCGCTTTAGAATGTGCTTAAAAATAAAGTCACATACGTGTACATTGGTTTGCAGCACAGTAGACGGTAGTGCCTTGAAAGCACAGACGAGGTGCTACCAGAATTCTAGCAAGTAGTTTTGCAAATATCTCGGAGATCTGTCTAGATGAGTAGCTGCCGCCCCGGGATGCACCAGAGACAATTTGGTGAATTATTGTTTTTTCACTTCTGTTGCACAAGAGTAATCTACATGCAGAGCTCACTGTGAGCAACCTGAAGCCCATCCAAGCAAGAAACGCGGATAGGCCATTGTTCACTTTTCTCACCAAAGATCACTACTTTATACCTTTCTTTTACAAGGAAAATAAGCGGAAACAGAGCTCTGAAATCATTTGCTGCAAGCCCTGGGATGTCACTTTGCATTCCTGTTCACATTATAGTTGCTGGACTACAAGCACCACAATGCAACATGGTCCAAGCCTAAAAGCTAGGAATGGTTGAAATTGTCACCTGATATTGAGAAATGTGACATCACCATAGACTGTCCGAAAGATCAAAACCTAGACACTCACCAGAAATGCCTTTCTGGTACACCCACCTGCTTGTAAGACACTGTTTGACAAAACATGTGTAATCCTGTTATATAGAACATGCATAACATTTGCACAACATACAATCTGCATGAACACTTACCAGAGCTGAAGCATTTGAGCGGAAGGAGCCCCCTGGGCATGCACTATTCATGGGGTTTGCTGCAGCTTTGAATTATACTGCTGACCGTTTTCAGAACACCACCAGAAACAAAAGACTGGGCGAAAAATAAGGATTTACAGCAACCAGGACACTTATCAACAATCGCAGAGCCCTCATACGAGCCAGGTAGAAGCTGGGATGAAAAGGCCCCCACACAGCGCCAACATGGCATGTTTCAATTCACTATGGTGTGTGGGCAGAATTTCCCATAGAAACGTTCATGATCTGCATGGAGGCAAAGCGATGCTCCTGCCCCTATTACTCCAAAACAATGGGGGCAGTTGCGCCATTTAGCCCCCCCAACCCACCTCATTGACTCAGGTTAAGGGATAACATCCTTGATGAACAGTACTTGAAAAGTGCTTGCTGGCGTAAATGATTTTACACTTGTATTACGGAAATACATTCTGCCAGTTCCACCATACACACGTTTGAATAAGTGGCGTAGAGTGGGAAAGTTTGAGTGGAGCAAAAAGAATGCATACAATATGTGTGCATGCTTTTTACTGTACTCCACTGGGAACATGACTCCCGCTGTGTGTTCTAGTGCAAAAGACAATATTTCCCCTTGACCGGGCCACCTTTTCTACCAAAACTGGGGGCCATTAGAATCGGGGCAAATGGTAGTATTTAATGCTGTCTAAATAACTGGACATGCACCAGACATACTTTAACTTTCTTCATCAATGTGAGCAATCTTTGATTTTACCGCCAGTCAATTTCAATATAATAAGCTTTTGCTTAATAACTTCATCAAAAAATTATGACAGTATGCCTCCCTCGTGTCAAAAGATCCCTGCGGCAAATCGGCCTGCGCTGAACTGGCCGCGCCAAATCGTCCTGCTCCGATCAAACACTTTCCCCAAATATTCTAGCACTGGAGGTAACAATATATAATTATACCACTCCTAGAATATTTGGGAAGGAATTTTAGGGCTCGGGAAAAAACTTGCCTACCTGACGACTTTTTCATGGCGACATTATCACATGGAACTGAAATTAACAAACCGGGACCTACTCATAAAATTCATATTAGAAACTTTAACAAAATCTCCTCAATAGATCTGAGTATATGCATGACTCAATTAATGGAAAATACCTCGGATGAAGTTGACCCTGAAGTTCTATTAGAAATTTGCCATTCACATATATATCAAATGCTAGATAAGGTGGCCCCACTGAAAACAACAGTGGTTAGAGAAAAGTCTCATTTTAATGATTGGTATACTACAGAACTAAAGGAACTAAATCAATCCAATAGGCAAGCTGAACACCTGTTACTTAAAACAAACAACGATGACCATATAAAAGCCTGGTAGAAATATAACAAAGCCTACAAACATAGCATCCTATAAACAAAGAAATAATTATTTGAACAGCAAATATGAAATGCAAGAAATGGACCCAGACAACTATTTAGTATATTAAACAAAATTGAAAATCCATCCCAACAAAAAAGCTCCTTCTCGCCTTCATCAGAGGACCATACCAGAGTTCAAAAGGCATTTGCTGAGAATGTTTTAAATGCACCTGATTCTGTTGCCACACCTGAAAAGCATATATTTAGTGTACAGAATATCTTACTGAAGGAAGAACAAACATTCGCTTTCAAAAACATAAATATCTCGAATTTGATTGCACACATGAAAAGCATGCCTCCGACATCATGCTTAGGAGACAGTCTTCCTTTCAAATGTATTTTACTCACACAAGCATTTTTGGCCCATTCCTTATCCGACTTGTAAATGCCTCTTTCGGGCATAATAAAATTCCAAATAGCATACACAAAATAACAGTAAAAATCGCTACAGGACAACTACAAAATTTTCTGAAAGATAATAACATCCTACACAGAAAGCAATTTAGACAACAACATATATGTCTCACAGGGAGCCTGTCAGCACTTTTCAATATTTACTTGAAACCTCTGTATAACGTCCTGGAAGATACTATTGTCACATTTACAAATTACGCAGATGATACACAGTTGCTGCTTGAGTTATCAGGGGTCTACGAACAAGATAGCATACATCTTAATGTTATCTTTAAAACAATGAAGGCATTGATGCAAACACACTGGATGTGTTTAAATGGTGCAAAAAAAGAGCTGATGATTTTTGGCCCTACGCAACTAAGAACTAAACTTGATTTGAAATATGTTAATTGCTGCTTAGATGATAGCATCATATAAATCCACTCAAAGGGTAAAACCTTAGGCTTGCTATGGATTGCTTGGTTACTTCCATTTGCTTTTAGGGTCTCTCATGTGTGGAATACTCTTCCGTCACATTTGGTCTTCAAAACAATCACTTACTCTTTTGAAAAAGTCTGAAAACCTTTTTATTTAAGTAATCTTCTAACTCACTAGCACCTCCACACTATCTCCATTAGGTTCATTGTCTAATGTGTTTGTCCTCACGTTTTGTGTATCATGCCCTGATGCTTTTCAAGTTAACAGTGTGTAATAAAACAACATAAAATAAAATAAACTCTGTATACCAAAGTGAATATTATTAATAATTCTGTAACTACAAGACCTAGGAACATGAAGCTTAGTGTGTTTCAAAGATCAGAAACTCCTCTTTGTTTTAACACCACATGCACTTTGGCTATGATTTTAATATTTAATAAAATGAGAACATATTTTAAATGTATGAAGTAATATGCTAAATAGTCATATCACATATCCAACTGTGCGTCTGAAAGCACAGATTCCAATAACCGTGGTCTCATTGAGTTTGCATGTTTCTACCCTGAGATATTTTAGGAAATCCGACTTTGCATGTAAAGTATTTAGGAGTAGTTATGACCCTCATCATTTTCTGTTCCCAAGTATAGACATTATAACAGTACAATGAAGATTGGGGATGTGTATTCATATTGAGTAGCTAACTATGAGGTAGGCCAATGGAAGAACTTGGCCAATCACATAGTGTGATAAGGTTGATTTTCTGGAGACTTTAAAGGGGTAACACAGTGGGCCCTTCAGAAGAGCTTTAGGAAAATATACCACCCATTCCAATTATATGGATTAAAGAGAGAGACCGACTTAAGGGCTGTACATAGGAAGATTCCTGTTCCAAGGGATGATTCCTTTCCACAAATGTGAATGTAGAAGGGAACCTGATGATGACAAGACTCTCCTTGGAATACATGAAATTTTTCCTTTCTCCAGGCCTACAAATACTATTCAAAAGTGAGTTTGGAATGTCCCCCCAAAGGAATTATATATGCCGTCTACAACTATTTTATGCAAAGTCCGATAAAGGGCGCGGTTTGGAAAGGTTTCATCAAAATACATTAACTTAGATGGAAATAAATAGTTCCATCTCACTATATGTAAACTTAAATGAGATGCCAATTCGATCCAGATTAAAATACCCTTCTGATTTGTGTTTGAAATGGTATAGAAATGGTATAGATAGCACTTTGTTAATTTAGTGCAGCGCTCTTTAAAACACATTCAATTTTACACAAAGCACTATCACAGATGCAGCCTGCATTAGACCATGGGTTGAGAGCTCTGTATAATGGCCTAATGAAGATTTGTTTGAGAATGTATATTCTGTGAAGGCCAGAGCTATTTACTGACCAATGAGAGATAACAGAAAGTTTAAAGGAGTCATGTCTAGTTAAAATAGTATGACTGCAAATCCCACGCAACCCCTCATTCTGAAATTGCACAGCGATATTTGTATATGATCTTAAAGAGGTGGGATATTTATATCACTTCAATACAATCTGAAAACCATTTTCTTAGGTTGGTGTTGGTGAGCCGAAATTTAGTGCATTTTGGGTTGATAAGACAGCTTCCACAAACCAAAACCTGCCAAATCCTAATAATGCAAGTTATTGCAAATCTATTTACAATGCACACACATGCCAGCAATCCCCACTACTAGATCTACGTTGGAATTATGAGACATGCAGCAGTTCTCTGTTTCCAGAAATTGCTGGTGTTGTTGGGGAAAGTAAAGTTCTTTGATTCATGAATTTTTGTGTCATTTTGAGAAATGTTTGGGAAGTCAAGAATCTTGAGATACTTAAAGACATGCAGTGGAAGCGCAAAGATAATATCTAGTATTATTCAGAATTTAAGATGTATACTGAATAGATCATGGGAATTAATGCATGTGCGTGAGATACAGTGTGATGCAGGTAGGTTAATTTCATTTTCTATAGACAAGATGCCTGCTATTCCCCCTATTTAAATAAATACGAGTTTTGAGCAAACCACTTGTTTCTTGCCCAGAAGTATAGGGTGGGATTGTTTTTGAAGGAGGTATGAGATTGGGGTGTCCACCTAATGAGCAACCCAAATATTAACATATTAATCAAAATATATATTGCAGAAAATGAGGGCTCATTGTGCTGGGACATCAGGTTGATGAAATCCCTGATGCCCATGCACCCACACATTGAGCAACACCAAATGTATCCAAGATCACACACGTGAGTGAATTTGCATTAGTGTTTGGAAATAGATGCCTCCCTGTTGTATAGTTGCATAAGCCCATCCAGGTGGTGATTATGTTTGGTAATTGTGGAATTGTAGATGGAAAAATACTGAATTTTGAAATAGGGAAAGGTAATTTGGGTGATATGTTTATTTCGATTGGCGGTAAGTGATTGAGGTATATATTAAATGAACCAGATTTAAAATCCATTCATGATATAACAGGACATCAGAGGTGATGTGGAAGGAGCTTTTGATCATCTACTGACCAGATTGTTCCTGTATGGGAAATTATCAGTGCAAGATCTTCCGTCATGGAAAAGATGAAATGAAAAATGTGGTTGAAAATGTGGGCACAGATATTTGGGCACCAGGAGGCATGTTAGTTGATACCTTATAGAATTTGTACTTGAACACCACAGCTTCAGTGGGACACAAATTAATCATGAACTTTTCTACCCACCATTTCTTTCCCTTTAATATGATGGACAGGTTGGCTGAGAATGTACATTTATAGAAAATACCCCAAAAGCCTTAGCAGAATTGATACAACAAGCTAATGACCAGTGTGAACAATAGGTCAAATAGTCAAATAAATCTTTGGGTGACAAGAAATTGCCATTACAGAAACAACACAGTGTAAAGGAGGAAATATAGAACTGAACTCAAAGTGTGCACGGAAAAACAATGCTTAGAGAGAGAACATTTAAATACGAATGAGAATCATAGTCAGTGTCAAAAGACATACAATATGATAATAACTACTCAGCCACTTATATTTATGGCTTATTGGATGGCATTGTGAATATAAAAACTCAGCTAAAAGAGTGTGAAGAGAGACATGCTAAATGTATTGTGAAGGATACAGACTCCCAAGCAGAATTTGATCAGCTATATAATGATATAAAAATCATTAAGAAACAAAGGGCTCAGCTAGTTTAGGAGAAAGGCAAAGTAGTTAAATAAATACATAGCTCACCTTACAATTGACACAGGTACAAACTCAGGGTGACCAAAAGAAGGGGAATGCAAACAATAGAATAGAATGTGATATTGAGAGAGAAATTAGAACCGATCTTGACAATGTATAAACGAGTTAGCCAGTTGGCAGACTATCAGCCAAGAGTCAGCGATAGAAACAAATATTTACACAAAAGAAAAAGATTATTTGCAGAAAGAGCTACAAACATGTATGAAAAATTGAATTCCAAAACTAGAGCAGTTGACTCTAGCTATGCTTGTCTGAATAAACATAAGGACAAGCTAGTAAATGCTGAACAACACATGATAACTGAAAGGGATCATAATACTAGATTGAGACAAGAAATTTAAGATTTTCCATTTAGTTCAGAATCACAATCGCAGGTGGAAGGATTCATGGAAAAAACAAGGTTATCCCCTATTCCTTAGACTACATATCCACTGCCCAGAACTTCCCAAAGACATACTGGTGGTGTTGGCGGGCTTAGCCATAGATAGGACATAGGGGGCACAAGACATACCATTTGCTCTTACCAAACACATCCGGATATACACGAAGACTTGATCCCCATGTCAGATACAGATGAATACAGAGCAATTCAGGAGAGTGGAGAGGGGAGTGGTACACATTGTATGTCAGGATTGGACATTAGAGGAAATAAGAGTACTCCCAAACATAGAATTAGCAAATCAAGATATTTTAACTGGAGGATACTGAGAAGAATTATCATCTGGAAAGGCTGTAAAAGACCTTGCTTTTTTGATTTGTATTCATTTATAAAATGATGCGGGCAATTACATTGCAGAAAGAGTTCTTGGCTAACCAGATCTCCCTTCCATAAGCTCCATGCCAAAAAAATAGTGTACACCTGTTTCCTGCTGAATCAGTATCTTGATCTGAAGAGTTTCCTCTCCATTGGCACAGAGCTGGTTCCAACCATCTGACAGCTGCATTGGCAGCCAAGCCATTGCAGCACAGGGGATGCATTTAAGATCTGAACCCCTGGTCCCAAAACAACATACCTATCAGAGTTACTATTCTGGTGGCAGAGCTAACGTTAAAAATAAGTCATATCTCAGTTTAAGGTATGGTGGCTAGTAGCACCCACTACTATTGCAGCTGTCTCAAATTGATATCACACACGTGCTAGACCTGTGAGTTCAACCCAGCCATGGAAGAGCTATGTGTATTACCCCCAGGCTGTCTCTGATGCTCCCAGAAAGACTGTAGCCCTGGGCTTGCCTCTCTTGGATCCATTGTGAGGTTGGGTAACACCTCTGTATGGCGAGCCAGCCTCCCAGCAGGAGCTAGCCTTGGAAACCGGAACCAGAGTGCAAATCCACCCCAAAACTCCAAGTTTCACACTAGAGTGTTGCACACCAAAAGGGCCTTTGATGCTATTGACAAGGGAAGGGGGTAGAGTTAGTGTAGACAGAGGGAGTTTAGTACAGCTGGAGAAATATTCAATCATTTTGTTCTCTGTATATTCTCTCTTACTTCCTTTCCACTTTACTTCCTTTAGCACAAAACACTTTGGGTGTGATATAAGAAGGCATAGACCACTTATCTTAAGGACAGGGATTGGACCCCTTAAGCAGGCTTACTTTAGTCCAATCACCTGTGGACTATTGCCTTTAAAGGAATGGGCCTCCCACTCCTTCTTTGCTGCATTTCTGGACTTCGGTCTCGAAGAGGAATTCATTTGGACCCTTTTGGGAGAGCAGTTTTTCCAAAATTCTCTAGCTGTGGGGTAAAGATATGTAGTCAAAGGCAGATGCAAGCTCTGCTCCCTACTCACCTCCAGGGTATATTGGGGGTGATCTGCTGCTGGAGCAAGAACTGCCTCTCTGCCAGCCACACTTATAACCAGGACCTCCCCGAGCTGAAAGACCCCTGCAGGTCTGTATCAGTCTACCATGTTTGGGAGCCTGAGAAAAGGAACACACATGTCTCTGAGACCCTGGAGTGGGACTCACAGCACCTGAGAGCCATCACTTTAATAGTCAAACCTTAGCAAACTGTGATTCCAACCTTTACAACCCTTTTCAAACCAACATGACCTCTCAGAGCAGCCTTTGGCAATCGCTGATATTCGAACGATCGTCCCACATGTTCGAACCAGTTTGCTACTGCCACTGGCCAGCTGAAGGACATCATTGCCGTGGCTCAAACAAAGAAGCATAGCTGCTTCTACAAGGCTTGATCTGCCATTCTAACTGCCAGCCTTTTCATCAATGATGCAGTCGACGATCAAACTGACCCTGGTGTTCTTCCTGAATCTCGATCTTGAAGCACAGCATTAAAAATACTCACCATCTGTATCCTGACACCAACCCGTCTGCCGTCAAACCTCAACTGTTGGACCGAACCTGGTGATCTCCACAATCCACATCATTCGAACATCACTTTTAACTGCAGCATCCTTTAGTTTGACCCTGACTCGACATCTGCTTGTCACCAGGACTACTGTGAACTGGAAATGCCTGCGCAACACCAAGAAGCCTGGTTCACCATTGTCGAACCAGCAATATCCACAAGGATGTAATTGACTGAAAATAGCCTCCTGCTCCGTTTCTGGGCACTAGTTACTAGGCTAGGTCACATTAATCCAATTTTTGTTGCAAGAACATATATTTTCAAAGAACATTGTGGGAATTGATTGCCTTTCA
Source organism: Ambystoma mexicanum (assembly GCF_040938575.1). Lineage (NCBI taxonomy): Eukaryota > Metazoa > Chordata > Amphibia > Caudata > Ambystomatidae > Ambystoma > Ambystoma mexicanum. The sequence continues at coordinate 287,051,030 of NC_090928.1, forward strand.
ATCCTGTTTTATTACCCAGAGTGCTGCTTTCTTCTATCTCTTGCATATTGTGTATTCTTTCTACAGGGGTGTGTTTTGTAATGTGTTCTATTTAGTTATTATTACATAAGCTGTGTTTAATCAAAATACATATATTTTTATAGACCCAAGATTGGACATTCCTTTGTTTTGGACTATTGCACTTTGCTGTTTGGTTGCTTCTGTTTCACATTCACACCCCTCTTGAGAGTATATCCTGCCCTGGGTCCAGGTTATCACAAAAGGCAAAGGAGGTATGTCTCTTAACTGTGCCTGTTTTACCTTTAGGATTGGGTTCACTCTTGTTTTGAGGGGTGAGGCCAGAATGGGTGCTTTACCATTCACTTCCTTGTCTGCCTGCGGGACAGAAGCCAATTCATCACAGACATTTTGAGCCATTTGCAAAAAAATTGAAGGTGAGATTCAAACTCAGCTCCAGGTTGCTTCTTTTTGGAGTCATGCTCTCATCCCACACCCATAGAAGTCTATATAATCTTTAGCACGGCATGGTATATAACTATATGCGACTATGCACCCTAATGCCCAGGCAGTGTGGTTTGCGTCCAGCACCAATCAGTATAGAAAATGAAGAAGTACAACTACACTGTCTTCAGGTATATTGGAGATGGGTGACAAAGAAATACATGTGCCAGAGTTTCCTCATCAAGACAAAGCATACTGTTTAGTTGCAAATGGTGCAACTACATGAATTGTAGGTGTTTCTAAGCATGCTATAATTAGCTGTACAGGTTATTCAGGCCCTCCTTGTTATACTTAAATGCAAGGAAACGACCACAGAGGATCTGATTTATATACTGACACCAATGGAGGTGCATAGCTAAGCAATATCTTCCGTTTTCAAAAGTAAGTGGCTTTGTAGTTGAAGGCTTGTGGAGATGCACTAATGTGTGGCTTTCTGCAAGGAAAATCATTAATCTAGATTGGAAAACCTGGTACATCTAACATTCACCCACCCAACAGTTAGTATTAACCATGTCAAGAGAAGCTAAGAGATGCATAGCAATGTATATAGAGCAAAGTAATGTATGTAGCGTAAGTCTTTTGCCTGCCTATTTGTTGGCTTTTGGGAAGGATCATCAAATCCACTTTGTGCACTAACTGGATATAATCATGATGTATTGTATGGCATGGGGGAGGATATCCTCATCAGATTCCTCCCCTTGTTTATTGCTTAGCTATGATCAAGGCTACATGGCCCTATTTAGAATTATTCTGGCCCTACACAGTGAGTGTGTGGAATTCCTGCCTGGAAAACCCTACCTATATGTATAATACTGCAGCTAAGTAACATACAAAAGGATAGAAGCACTCACATAAAGATAAAATGACAAATTCAAATATCCACTGAACACATACTTATATCCCCTGTACACATGCGTATAGAGTGTCAAATGTTCGTGTCTAATAAAAAGGACTAAGGCAGGTTTTAGGGTCAAACATTATTTTTGTGTTGCAGTCAGGGAGCAGTCAATCCAGTAATGCATCACCAAAGCCAACATGTTTCAAACCAACTCTGCATAGGGCATTCCTTAGAGCTTGGGTGGTTAAATGTGTGTTAAACAGGAGTTGAACTTACTACTTAATATTAGTTATGTATCTCACCATTACTCTTGAGTAGATCAGAAGTATAATTGAAGGGAATGATATGCTTTTATGCCATGAGATATACTAGTCATTAAAGGGGCTAAGTAGAACATAAAAAGTAAACTTTACTTACATTAACAGCATGGCATCTCAATTGCTATTGTGTGCATCTTGCTTCTTCGCCATGGTCAAAAAGGAAAACCCATTGACCAGAGACTCAGTGCCATCTTTGACATGTCCAGAAACAAATAACATTCCAGAACTAAAATAACTTTTTTTCCTCCAGCTAACCAGGCCCCTGTTTCAAAGAATGTTAGAGACATACCAGGGAATTGGCTAGTAGACTAAGGATTACTGAAGCTTTCTGCCAGGCTTCCTCTCAGTACAGCTTTCCTGCCATCATTTGGTTAGGCCCATCGAATGAATAAGGACAAACCTAAAAGGGGAAAGGACCAATTAGTGGTTACTGCGATGCCATCATGCCCTAGATGACAAAATATGTGCTGTGCAAATCTGAAATGGGGAAACAATACATTTTCCTCTCAGAAGGTGTGTGGAGAATCCTTCCATGCAGACAATGTTAAGTGTAGTTGGGAGCCTGGTCTTTATACTGCAAGGGGAGTGTTCATGAAAAAAGGGATGTTCAGGAAAAATGGGCACTGAAACAAAAATAAAAGAGAAGCCAAATAGTTTGGAAATCACCCACACTGGAAGAGAAAAATATTCCTAATGTGTAAAGAAATACTCAGTACATAGTGACATTTGCTTAATGGTAGTGTTTTTAAATGAAGAAACAGTGACAGAAAGTTACACATTTGTCATTTCAGTGATGATGGATCACCATTCTATGGTAAATGCATGATTGCGGTGAAGTGCTCAAAGGAGACTGCTATTAGAACACCATTGCAGGTTTTCACACTGGAAAGGCTCATTTTGGTCATCTTTCAGTATGAATGTGTAGGGAGGCAGATGTAAACGCCATCTATAGAGCCCGCCCCCTCTACTCCGTCATACTGGAAGAACAACAAGAAAGCACTTTGCTTGACACCTGGTATCATCCGAATACAACCTGGTAGGTTTGAGAGACGTTACACGCTCAGATAACCGTATGAAATATACCCTCAAACTGATGCGATAGACATGATCTTGCAGGCACCACTGGACATAGAAGAACTACAAGTGAAGTCTGGCAGATGAGAAGTGATGCCACTAAAAAAAGAAGATACGTGGAAGTATGAACTTGAAGTATGACTATGTAAAGAACGAAGATGTGATTAAAATGATGAAGTAAACCTATATGCAAATATAAAGAAAACCCTACACACTAAGAAGATAAGTGGCAAGGAGATGTAATAAATGTATATCTCCCAGCTTAATCTTCAAACTGACTCTGTTGGTTGTCTCCACAACCACCAGTCTGGCTTCAGAGCTGCCAGAAGCAGGTAAACTGCTCTACTGAGCACCCGTGAAGACCTGCTCTCCAACCTTGGTTCTAACCTTCCATCTGTCCTTATTCCCCTCAGTATTTCTTCTGCCTTTGATACGGTCAAACATGCCATCCTGCTCAATCACATTAGTGATAACCTGGGTATTACTGATCAGGCCCTGGCCTGGCTGACCTCCTTTCTCACTGACCGCCCTCTCAGGTACAACTGGGGTCTTTACTCTCCTCTATCTCTCTCGCTACTTGTGGTGTTCCGCAGGGGATTAACCTCTCTACCTGGCTGTTTAACCAATACCTCGCACCTCTATACCACCACATTGTTTCCTTCTGCTTCAACTTTCAGTGTAATGTGGATGACATCCAGCTCTCCTTCAGGCCCTCCTCAGCCGCCTCTTCTCCTTTTCTCATTCCAGATTGTCTGAACGCAATTCAGGAATGGTGTGCCATCAATGATCTCTGCCTTAATGCCAGTACGGCTGAGATTCTCCTCATTGGACCACTGCCTCCCTCCTTTCCTCTCTTCCTCTCTGGCCGCCCGCTCTAGGCCCGTTTCATGCTCCTACCTGTGAGGCTAAGAACCTTGGGGTCATCTTCAACTCCACCCTCTCCTTCTCTCCTCACATCTCTGATGTCTATAAGAAGTCGAAGTATCAGATGCACCTCCTCAGAGCTATTCTTCCTTTCCTCACATTCCCCCAGGATCTTACTGTCTCCAGAGCTCTGGTCCTCTCTAGCCTGAACTACTGCAACAGCCTTTTTCAAAATCTTTCTGCCTCTACTCTCAGACCTCTACAACTTATCCAGAACATGACTGCAAGACTTGTCCTTGCCCTCAAGCCCAGAGATCGTATATCTACAGCACTGATATCTTCATTGGCTCCCATTGGTGGCAAGGATCAGGTTCAACCCTATGCATCGTCCACAAGGCTTTCTGGGGCCTGGGACTGCATTACCTCCAACGCTCTCTTCCTAAACATCTCCCTTCTTGAGCTCTCCATTCATCCACCCCCAACTCTCTGAGGGTTGGTTGCTTTTCCAAGCACAGATTTGAGGGCAAATCTCTATCTTCATCTGCGGCCTCCCTCGGGAACATCCTCCTTGCCTCTCTAAAACTTGAGCATAACCACCTCCAGTTCCAGAAGCAACTCAAGACCTTCCTCTTCACTTCTGTGTTCTCTCTTCCTCTCCCTTACTGATGTCCCAACTGCTCCACGCACTGATCACCTGGCTACCCTCTGAATTTGGGCCCAGGCTCCAGCATGTTCAGTTGCACTTTGCGTAGCCTCCTGGCTCCCCTGGCACTAATGGTCTCTATCTGCAACCCTACAGCCTTTTCTCTCTGCACTCACGAGCCACCTGTTGGCTGTACTTCTTGAGTTACCTGCACTAAGCCACACGCTGGCTGCACTTTTGAGTTACCTGTACTTCTTCCCCTGGCCCCTTTGGCACTTCTCCCCTTCCACTTCCCTGCACTTGCGCAATCTGAATGACACAGGACCTAGTAAGATTGTTGTGTTTTGTCCTCCCTAAGTTTCCCCCTCCTTGTCTTGTTGTGCCTAGAAACACTTGTGTACAGGCACTTTATAAATGCCATATCATATCATATATCATATGCAGAAATGCAAGGTAGATGAGACATATAGAAGCTTGCTAAAGTAGGAAATAGCCCGTGAGCAAAGCAGCCATACTAAGAAATCGACTCAGCATCATATAATTGTAAGCAAGAAGCCTTAAGAACAGAAACCAAGGCTGTAATGCTGAGAGGCACTGGAATACACATTTGTGCATGAACAAAGGGTATTTGCTTGACTCAGAATCAAGGATGATGCAGCAAGAGCAACTATCTGGCTCGAAAACAGTCAAAGAGGATAAGCTATGTACGCAAGACATATTTCTCTTAGATTAAGTAAAGGAGTGAATAATTGCGAGTGCCAAGAATTGTTCAATTAAAGATGCAGAAATCACATGCAGAATGGAGCAACCAAGACTCCAGAGGCAAAAGAGAGTAATAGCACCCAATATAATTGAATAAAATAATATTAAATAGAAGGGCAAAATTGACAAAATCATGGTTTCCTCACACGTGATTCAGGACTGGAAATCAAGGCCTATTCATAAGACTCCAGACGAAGATAGCAATGTACCTTCGCTCCCTTTAAAGTTCTGAAGAAGAGAACAGTCAGCAAGGTCAACTACAAAGAAGAAGCCTTGGCTTAGGGCCTAACGGATGAGAAAAGCCAGGCTAATTAGCTCAGAAAGGCAGTCGTCTGACATTGTTCACTTGCACCTCCTCAGAGACATTCTTCCTTTTCTCACCTTCCCCCCGAAGCTCAATGTCTCCAGTGCTCTTGTCCTCGCCAGGTTGGACTACTGTAATAGCCTTTTCTCAGTTTACCTCTTTCCTCCCTTCGCCCCCTCCAGCTAATCCCGAATAGATCTACAATATTTACACTTGGCTCCAAGTCCAGGGAACGTATCTCCCCAGCCCCAAAATAGACCCTCTGTATCATCCACAAAGCCTTCTGGGCCCTTTTGCCATGCTATCTCTAACTTTCGCTCGCAAAATACTCCCCTGCTAGAGCCCTACACTCCTCTAATTCCAGCTCTCTGACTGTCAAACGCTTCTCCAAGCGAGAGAGTGGGGGAAGGTCTCTCTCCTCGGAAGGTGCCTCCCTTTGGAACAGCCTTCCTGCCCCTCCCAGACTTCAGCCAGACCGCCTTAAGTTCCAGAAACTGTTCTAAACTTTGCTCTTCTCTACCTCTTTCCCTCTTTCCCTTCCCTGCTAATCACCCCACTGCCTCTGTGACCGGCCGCCTGAACCTCAAGAATCTCACAGGATCCCAGGCCTTTCCTCCCAGTCAATACCATCACACCTCCTGCCCACTGCACTGCAGGCCTCTACTTGGTGGCTCCACATCCCACCCTTGAGAGTTGCCTGTACTAGCGCTTAGCCTGAGGTTCTCCTCCTTGGCACCCCTTAATACTTCCTTCCAGGGCACTCCTCCAGCACTTGTCCGCCCCTCTGCTCTTCCTTCCATCCCCAGCCCCTGTAGTTTTTCTCAATGCACTTGCACGGCCAAAAGCCACAAGGCCTGGTAGGACCATGACTGTCTATTACTGTTTTTGCTGTTGTTAATATTTCCCCTGTTCCCTTCCCATTTAGCCTTGTGAAGCTTTAAAACACATTTCTGTTGTATGAAGCGCCTTACAAATGCTCAATAAACTAAAATAAATACATGTGCTTTCTGGTCTACCTCTGGCCTACAGTTTGAAACTAAGAACAAGTTATGTTATATGATCTTGTACCGTGCATTGCTGCCACTTGCGTGATCTCTTGGTGCTTTGGCAGTTCTGAAAGGGAAGGAGGGTTGGGGAGTTGTTAGTGGGATTGTGAGGAAGAAGATCACGAGAGCTTTGATGTGCTGTTGGCAGCTTCAGTTTGAGAAAACTGATCACTGAGCATTGGTGCATTTTTGATTGGTAGCAGTCATGAGGTATTGAGGTATGATTGTGCATGGGTGCTTTGTGTGCACTTGTGTTTGGTTTCATGTTGGTTGTTGTGAAGTTTGGGCGGTTTGTGGTGTGGTAGAGGTCGGATTGTATTTAGTTTAGAGTTTGAGGGTGAGTATGCAGAATAGTGACTTTTTAGTACGGTTAGTTGAATGCAACACATTTCCTACCTCCACAAATCCATCCAAGTGCGACACATTTCCTACCCCCAAATATCCATCCGATTGCAACACTTTTCCTTCCCCAAAATCCATCTAAGTGTAACATTTTTCTTAGCCCCAAACTACTTCTAAGTGGGACATATTTCATACACCTAAAATACAGCCAAGTGCAACACTTTTCGTATCCCCAAAAGTTCATCTGAGTGCAATACATGTCCTACCCCCAAAATATAGCTACGGGTGATACATTTCCTACTCCCAACAATGCATCTAAGTGCAACACATTTCCTACCCCCCAAATGCAGCTAAGAACGACATATCTCCACCGCCAGGAATCCACCTAAGTGACAAACATTTCCCACCCCCAAAATCCATCTGATTGCAAAACATTTCCCATTCCCAACAATCCATCCAAGGGTGATACGCTCCCCACCCTCAAAACACAGCTAAGTGCAATGCATGTCCTATCCCACAAAATTAATTGAAGTGCAGAACACAGATAACGCCCAATAAATTGATCAGCCTATGTAGGGGTGAAGCAGGTAGTCTACACGGCCTTGCCCGGGCAGCCGGCTAAGGGCGAGAGGAAAATGGCAACTCCCTTTTGGTCAGCATGACAGTGTAAGGAGTGCAAACTGTTTCAAATGACCATTAGGGGTACAACAACCCTAATACGAGATATCTAAGTAAGGAATCCCACATAATCTACAAATTTGACAACAGCCCTATGCTCCACAAAGCAGAACGGCTACAAAGCACATGTTCAAAACTTGTAGCACGTTGAAGTAATTTATCCCATTTAATCAAATCAATACAAGTAAATAACAAAGCTAAAATTAATGTAACTTTGTATTATACAACATAGCTGTCAATTATTCAGGCAAACTGCTGGCAGATGCAGAGGCAGACAAAATAAGTAGGAGTAACGAAAGAGACTGACAGAACCGTTTATTTTTCTCACTAAAATGTCACTTTTTGTTTAAATAAGCAGTGCTTGACCTCTGGTGAGTACTATGAACTCCCAATCCTTCAATTCGGGGCAGCGTGAGACTAGGGACTGCGTTCATCCAGCTGTTACCTGGTCTGCCACTCACAAGGTGTTTGCAGAGTTATCCTTCTGGCTTGCTGTCCCCCCAGAGACTTGATCAGACTCCATCCAGTGTTGCGCTAAGGAATGTTGACTCGCAGGATTGCCTATCCCAGGAAGCCTTGGAAGAACTACCTGAACCTCGGGGGCTGGAGCAACAGCCAGAGCAGGCTAAACCCCATACATTTCATGAACACACAGTGTTCGCCATTTGCAGGCAAGTCATAACCTGAGATAGCGAGAGAGGGAGAAGGCTCAAGCACTTAGTGCACTAGTGCTCCAAGTGTGCAGAGAGACTGCAGAACACTGTGCCACCATGTGCTACACTAAACATACTTGCAAGATAGCAGTGCATGCCACTTGCTGTTCCACTTTGGAAACAATCAGGCCTATCAGGTAATTATCCAATACAAAAGACCCAATAATAGCATCATTATGTGGATGATTAAAGAAATGGCCAGGAATAACCAAACAGACTTGAGAATATAAAATAAGAAGATGAATAACCTATTAGGGGTCAGATTATAAGCCAAGCTCCCATACAGAGACTAAAATAGGGGCTGGGAAAACTAAGGGGAGGAGAGAATCCCATAGGGGGCGGTTGTGCCTTCTTGTGCTCAATTGCTAAAAGAGGAGAATTCTGAAGGAAGGAACCAGGGGAACAACACTGCCTGGATCAAGGCTGTAACTATTTTGTAGACACTCATAGAATTCAAGCAGGAAGCAGCCCAGGCATTTAGGGCTTGGAATGAGAAGATTTCCAGGGAGTTTGAAAATGCACTTGGGGAAATTAGAAGGCAACGCCTGAGGTTGGCCACTATTGACCCCAAGGGACTGGCCCATGGCAGTATGGTGAAATAATATTGGTTGTCTTTTCCTATTGAGGAGGGGAGAAATGCCCAGTACATCAATGGAGAATCCTGAATGAATTAAACTTGCAGAGGTGTGCCGTTGAGTATCCTGAAGAAAGCCAAAGTTTGCGAGAGACCTGTTGACAATTATAAACCAAGCCAAAGTCCAGGAAAGATGCAATGAGAATATTGGACAAAGACAAGGTCTTGGAGAGATCAGATGAGAATCCTGAACAAAGCCAAAGTCTAGCAGACACCTATTGAGACTCCTGAAAAAAGTCAATATCTAGGAGCGACCTGTTGAGGATCCTGAACAAATTTAAGGTTTCGTAGGGACTTCCTGAGATCCCTGAAGATAGCCGAGGTCTACAGAAGTCTTATTGAGAATCCTGAACAAAGGCAAAGTCTCTGAGTGTCTGGTTGAGAATCCTGACTTAAACCCAGGTATAGGAAAGTACTGTTGTATCTCTGAGAAATTCAAAGATAGAAGTAGTCCAGAGATGACTACTATAAAGTTGAGGAGGAGTCTGAAACAGAAAGAAATGAGTGGGGCAAAACACATGAGAGTACTTGGATGAGCAAGGTGAAAATGTAGAGGGCAGACTCTAAGTAACTGCTACAGTAGCCTTAGCAGAGCAGCAATACTTCTATTTTGTTGTATTTGAATAGTGATGGACTATAAAGAGTAGACTTTTTGTAGTTTGTTTTGTGCCAATCATTGGAACATTTGTGTTATTAGTGTAGGGTAGTTTGGATGTCATAGATATGTTAAGATTAGGTGGTTTGTGTTGGCCATATTTTTAGAAGACTTTTACCTTACTGTAGGGTAGGGTGTCTCAATGAGATGTAAAACTTGTGTAGGTTACACATGTTATAATTTAGGCTAGAACCACATTAGGTGCTAGACACCTGTTGCAAAACATCACTTACTGTTAATGCACCCGATACATTTTTTGCTTTAGAGTAACCCTATTGTTTGTAGTTATTTCTCCTTAGATTTGTAGATCTTTATCCAACTCCTGCACACATTAACAAAGACCAACCAGTTTGAACCATTAAAAGAAGTGTCAATTGCTTTCTTGCTCGATCTACCACAGACCAGAAATGTAAAACCCACCTGCACGTAATGTTACACACGTGTAAGTCTGCAACAGTGTGGATATCCATTCAAGAATCCACTATGCACAACCTGTGTCATTTTTACAGTTTTCTTTAACAAACATACTGTGATGATTCATGGTCATCCTAAGCAAACAATTCAATGTCTGGTGTCTGTTGCTCAGGAAACTTTATAGTATGGAATTGTGGCCTGTCCTCCAACATCTGTTCCACAAGCACTTCAAAAGCAGCCTCTCCCTTCTTCTGTTTATTGTTTTGTCAACTATGCTATAATCATGAACCTCTGTTGCCTTGTACACTTATCAGGATAAACCGGGCCATGTTGTGATCATTGTAACATCACCAGTGCTGAAAAAACCTCCTAAACTTGGGCCTGGAGAGAATTGTTTAGGGATTTTTCGTCCCTTCCCAAGAGTACCATGGGTTATTGACCAGGTTATAATCCAGTTTTAATCTCTTTCTGGGTTCCCAAGTTTTGCACTGATTCAGGGCTCCTATGAGGAGCCTCCAATATCACACCAAATATTGGATTGTTTCATCGATTTAGCTCAACCAGTTAGAGGGCTGAACTCTCTGAAAGGATGTTTGAGGCTCTATAAAAGACACATCTCACTTCCTAGTTCATTGTAGTTTGTTTTAGACTATGAGAGAAGGAGGGACACAAGACAGGCTCACAATTGACTGGAGAGTGTTCAGAGCATTTCCAAAACCTTTGATAACCACCATGTTTGTTTTAATATGGGTTTTATAATGTGGTTTTATTTGAAGGGTTTTTGTTGTCTGTTGGGTACTTCTGTGGCCCTTTCTTTAGTTTTTGTTCAGTGTTATTTTAGTTTCTACTTCTGAAACAAAACATTAAAAAGTCATCCTTTACTCCGGTCCCCTTTGCCTATGGTTTACCCTGACAAAACAATGACATTCTAAAAAACGTTTCCTATCCAATGTCCCCCAAAAATAGTGAAACAATTGTTTCTTCCTAGATATCACCCATTAGCACGCATGTCGTTCACTCACTTCAAGAAATGGCACCTCAGTAGTATCTCCTCCTCCCTGAATCTCTGCTTCTTTTGCCCACAAACATGATGTGCGCATGTAGCCCCACAAGCTCTCCTCAGGGAATCAACTCTCCTCTTCCTTCTTCCTTGTGTGAAGCACAAGCTGGACATATATATATATATATATATATATATATATATATATATATATATATATATATATATTAACTTTTATTTAACCTTGGCAGGCACAGCACTGAACACAATATCAGAATGATAGTACAGCAGTATATATGGGTAAAAGCGGGTAAGGGTAGACATGGCAGCAAATAAACTGTTGGTCTGCATTTCATTTGAGTCATAACAACAGTAATCAAGTGCATTATGACAACAGTCTGTCCAGCCTTCTCAGCCCTACTCCTGGGCCCAGGTGACTACGTAGGAGCGGAATTCCGCCCAAGTGTCTTTAGGTCTGGTGGTAGCGGGCAATGTCTTTCTATAAGTGTCTTCACAGTTTTGGGCCCAGGTTAAGTCCAATAGCCAGGATTCAGTGGAGGGTGGGTGTGTGTCCTTCCACTGCATCAGTATAAACCGTTTACCAATCATGCAACCCATGTTGACAACCGGAGTCGTTTATTGGCAAATGCAGGCCACCCTCCAAACAGCACCCCCATCGGGGTGGGGACCAGTGTAACATTGACAATTTCTGACAGAACATTCATAACTGAAACCCAAAAGTCACCAGGGGAGGGGCATCCCAAAAACATGTGTAGATGATCAGCATCTGGGCAGCGGCACCGTGGGCAGATCTGTTCCACCATGCCAGGCATTTTACCAGTTTCCCGGGGTGTAGTAAAGTCTGTTCAGCAGCTTGTATTGTATGAGTCTAGGGAAACATTACTACTATGCAGACACATATTCATTCACTATGTATTGAAGAGTTCTGACCCAAGATCCTCTGCCCATTTGTCCTTTATTGCAAGGACTGTACAGGGCGTATTGTGCAGAATCCTTTTATACAGGGTGAAAAGGGTACCCCGACACGTATTAGAATTGGCAATGTACATCAACTCATCATTTTTCCGGGGTTCAGAGGGGTAGTCGGCCCACCACGCGGTGACTGCTGCTCTTAGTCTGTAATTTTGTATCAGTTCAGTGGCTGTTTCTCTTTGTTCCCAACGCCAGGTTTGTGGGGAGATGAAGGACCCATCTGGAAATAGATCTGCCAGTGCGTGATATCCCACACTCTCCCAGTGTCTGCTCACAGTCTTGTCCCATGTGGGGCCCAGTCCCGGGAATTTCCATAAAGGAAGCCACTTGTAGTATGGATGAAGTGCCAAGCGCAGAGAAAGATTGAGCGCCATGGAAGTATTGTAGAGTGCAATTACCTGTGTACCTCCCATCCAAGATGAGTGTCCTAAGATCAGACCCCTCCGTGGCCAGCCCTTCCAGCTTTACATGGGGGTGTTGTGGGGCAGCCTCATACCAGTTAGATGCAAATTGGCCCTGGCTCGCTAAGTAATAGATTTTGTGTTGAGGGGCTGCAAATCCCCCTTCTGCATAGGCCAGAGTCATGTCAACCCATTTCTTGTGCATCGCCTCTGCGTGCCATAAAAACTGCACAAGCATGTCATGTATCCTGGCAAAGAATACCTTGCCTGGCCAGAGTGGAAAATTGGTAAATGTATACAGAAGTTTGGGCAACAATATCATTTTAACTTGGGAGAACCTGCCTGCCAGTGACATGGGAAGTGGAGATCATTTGGTGACTTTATCCCTGATGTACCCCTTGATGGCCGTATAATTATCAAGAAGAAGGGAAATCTGCACACCTAAGTATCTAATGCCTTTTGTGGACCAATGCAGGGGAAACTCCCTCTGCGGTTCCCTATTACAGTCCATCAAGGGAAAATCTCAGATTTAGCGTAATTTTTTACAAACCCCGATTATTCGCCAAAAACTGTAATTTCTTGGATGATTGGGGCTACATGAACTACTGGGTTTTGTATATAAAGCAGGACGTTGCCTCGTAAAGTGAGATTATTTCTGGGGAACCCAGAAGACGCACAAAGTCCACAATAGGCTCAATGGCCAGTGCGAACAGTATAGGAGTGAAGGGACACCCCTGATGTGTTCCCCCTTCCAATGTGAATTAGTCCAAAAGGCAGGAGTTGACCAATACCCTCGTGAAGAGGGCAGAGTATAGAAGTTTGATTAACCGGAGCATCGCAGGAAAAAAAAAACATTTTATCCAGAACCACAAATAGATACTCACTGGAGACCATATCAATTGCTTTCTGGGGATCAAGCGTGATCGCCGCCACCTCAGAGGTCGGGTCTATTCTTGCGAGCACATTAAACAATCGCTGAAAGTTAAGGGAGGTAGCCATGCCAGGGAGAAACCCCGCCTGATCCTGGTGCACAATATGGGGAATAAGTTGCCAGTCCGGAAAACAACAGTGCCGGTATGCTTACCGGCACCGTTGTGTACGGACCGGCAAACCTATGTTGAGGCCCAATGTCTTTCAATGTGTCCAACTTGAATCTCCAGCTGTTAGCTCGGTTAAGGTGCCTGTCAGTTCGCAAGTGAAGGATTACAGGGGAGTGGTCAGCCAATGTGCATGTTTGAAGCTCTGCCTCAGCTATCCTGCCCAGAAACAACCTGGAAACCAAAGCTGGACACATATATGATCATCTCATTGCACAAAGGTCATTTACAGTCCCTTAAAGACACAAAATACCTGGTATCTCATGCTTCCAACAATAATTGATATTTTCGTTGGTCACCAATAGGTGTCAACCAGATGCCAGCGTAGTGTGGGTTGTGTGTATGTGTGTGTGTTTGTGTGTGTATGTGTTTGTGCCTCCCAGTCCCCCAAATTGCTCTCAATCTTATTTGTAGGCTCACGTGATAGCACTTGTGTTGTTCACCCACTTCAAATCATTGTATGTGTCACACAGGATAGACTGGAAAAATGGACACCTATCCAAACACAACATACCATAAGTCTAGCTCTAAGAGTCTTAGTACCTCTCCCTGCCCTTCTTACTTCTGAAGTACTCTAGATAAATTTCCTTAGCCTGATTAAAGCACCAACATTCTGCCTGTCTAAAAGTTTGCTAACACTGTTGCCAGCCATTTATGCTTGTGTATAGCCCATGAGGTCCAATTCAGACAACCACATTTAAAACGTTTGTCTGATATTTGATCTTGAAGAAGCCCCTGCAAATCAGGTGGTTCAGGATTCATCCAGAAATGTCTGTCCAGGACTACACATCACACAGACGCCAGCAAGACTTCAATGAAATATCAGCATAAGGTGGGACACAGTGATCTAGTCACAAATTAATAAAACCCCACCCGGATTAGTCTATTATGAGTCAATTCCTTTTGCTGGACCCTTCTGTGGTAGTGTACTGCCATCACAGCAGCATGACGATGAGTGTTCTTGTCATCTTTCTGACCACTCATCACCCTGATACAATCTTTTGTGTGTTGTCTTGCTTTGTTGTGACGCCTTATGTACAGTCTTTCCTTTAGTCTCTTGAAGTTGATTAAGTAATTACGCTGTCTCCATTCTTTTACCGATAGAACTAACTAGTTCCAGTAAACCTGGGAGAGAAAGGATTTCTCTGTGCAATCTTGCTGAATAACAGTCCTGATTCAGCTGGGCTCTCACCTCATCTTTTTCTTCTGTTAAGATGCAGCACAAAGCCCAGTGTCTCACTCATGCTAGATATCTGTCAATGGGTTCATGCACGAGCTGTCTAGCATGGGAGAGATGAACATGTTTCTCATCATCGCTTGCCTGTGGGCTCAAGAGGAGTGAAAACACAGTCTTTGATGCAGTGTTGCTTCAGTCTGAAATCATTAGAGTTATGAAGATCTTGTACACACCAGTGCCAGTAGACTATATAAGTGATCTATCTCTTAGATGTGTTTTCTGTTTCTTTTATGGGCTGTGGTTATGTCCCCTGCTGGACTCTGGGAACGGGCAGTAGGTTTATAGGGGCAAGGTGCCACCACAAGCTAATGGATGCTAGCCCAGTGGAGATAAACATGGACTTGCCAAATTGCCCTTTCTGAACTCCCAGTATGAGCTAGTGACTTGTCACGTAAGTTTACCTAGGTACCTCATTGCTTTCTATCAGGAGAAGGTGTCCGTATGGACCTAGCAGCTAGCTACAGCCATCATTCCCTAATTCCAGAGAGGTATCTCTTCCAGTCAGACAAAGGCTGTAACCTGGATTTAAAAAGTAGGCTGTCCCTCAAGGCATCAGCGCTGCAGGGCTAAGAAATGATGATATTGTAAGGACTCAAGGTTACACTTAGCACTTGTGCCAAGTCAAGGTATGGTTCCTGATTGTAATTCTGATACATTCTTTCTCTGGCACTGCAGGTGGAGAAATCTGAAGCTACAACCAGTGTTTTTATTTCTTCAGTATAAGTATCCTGGGAGATAGCCAACACTCCCCCAGTGATGCGGCCCTCGACCTGAGCCTCACTTGCTACCCACTCACCGCATAGCCCCTGCGAAAAGACACACATTGGTGCTTAAGGATAGAAACACATTATATGAACAAAATGTGAAATTCACTTACCTTCGTTCTGTGACACAACAGTTCTTTGAAGGGGTGTAGGTGCTGATTACATCAGTGTACTTAACCCCAGAGATAGACTTGTAAGAGCCGAAAAAGGTCGTCCAGATATGCAAAGGGCACTCACGACACAGAAAAAGGTCACATACCCACGTCTACAGTAACTGTAATCAAGGGAAATTACATCCAACATCCTCACATGGGGCAAAAAATTGCACTGAAAGACTATGCAACATCTAATAGCCCAGGAGTAATCTATGCCATAACATGCTCACATGGTCTTTGATATGTTGGACAAACCAATAGAACAGCAAGAGAAAGATGGCCTGAACACAAGTCACCATTCACACTCATAATCTCAAGTCACCAGAAGCAAGACATTTCAAGGATAATAGACACAACTTAATTTAGATCAGATTCATGATTCTGGCAGAAGTCCGAATATCACCAAGAGGTGGCAACCCAATTCAGAAACTCATCCAAAGAGAGATGCACTGGATCCATTTATTGGATACGGTCCAACCTAAAGGAATGAAAGAGGAGTTCAATTTACATTTCTTTATATAAAAGACTACTCTGGTACCAATAGAGACACTTTCGACTAGAATGTACAAAGGATAATTGTATAAAGGCATTTTCTTCCTCTTAGCTGCTTTATCAATACATAACTATGCCCAATGGGCAAATGTATGATTAATTTCTTTTTTAAGATTTTTAATTAGTATATTCGGTGCATATGTAGATATCTTGGGTTAACCCCTCACCTTTATGTTTGAGATTGTGGGTTTCTGTAAATTTAACACATTGGGCCTCATTACGACCCTGGCGCTAAATGATTAACAGCGCCGTAAAAGGCTGCGGCGCCGTTAACCACTTAGCGCCTTACTACGAGGTCCCTTTGTGGGACCCGACCTGAACGGCTGTTCAGCCTTTAAAGTAGGGACCCGCAAAGGGACCTCGCAGGCAATTACAGTACCGCAATTTGCGGTACCGTAATTGCCGCTTTCGCCATCCCCATTGAGCCCTATGGGGAAAAAATGGCAATGGGGAAGGGCCATTGGGAAATGGGGAAATGGGGAAATACCGCCCCGCCAACCTTGGAATGGGGCGGTATTTCCCCATTTCCCCATGGCGGACTTGTTACAATACCGGCACCAACCATGGTGCTAATAGCTGTATACATGATTACCATGTTTGTAAATAATCCTTTCAAATTACTGTTTCATGACAGCAGGAATTCCTTACATACACTTTAGGTAACTTATTTAGCAACATTATAGTTGGGGTGTCTTTAAACTATCCTGATTGTTGGATATAGCATCAATAATCACGTAGAAATATGGAGTAATTGTTCCGTTCCATAAGATAAACTTTTAAGTGTAAAATAGCAGCCGCGTTTTCAATCTCTTGTGAATCACTGCTTTAGTATATAACTAATTTCTAAGGTCGAGACAGCTTGTTTTTTCACCCTGTGCCCACACCCAGTCCTACCTTACTTTCCTCTAAAGGTTGCACTGGTGACCATTTTCCTAACAGTTAAGTACGCATCTTGGGTGCGCACATTCTGTTTGCAGCTTTGTGCACTGGTATCGCATCACATTAGTTAAGAGATATAGACCATACTGCAATGCAGTAAAAAAACTTTGTTAAAGGGACGTTATGGTTAGGTTGCACTACTAAAAACCTATGAAATTCAGTAAAAAAACTTTGTTAAAGGGACGTTATGGTTCAAAGCAAAACTGAAAACCCCCTGAAATTTGCTAGTTATGGTAAGCTAAGCAACCATAACTTGCGCCACCACCGTGCATTGCTAGGAATAACACCCAGGACATCAAATATGACATCACAAATGGCATTGATGACATCACTGATGACATCACTTGTCTGACTCACTCTTTTTTCCTTTAGTGCTATATCTTGGCCAGCAATAGTTAGGAACAAAAAATGTAAAAAGTACTAAATTTGTAGACTTATACTTCAAATATCTTCTTACAATAATTCACTTAGGGTCCACTCACAGCATATGAAACACATACATAAGTAAAATACACACTTGAAAGAGAGCAATGCTTTCTGTGTGTGAAGAGCATCAGTAAGGTTATCAACACGTTCTTATTGTTCTACTGTTTTTTATTACTGTACTTTCTCTGGATATGCTCATATTTGTATTCACATTACTTTCTTTAGGGTGCAGTCACATCATGTGATAGTTATACATAGGGAAGTAGTAGGTTTCAAGCAGAGCAATCATTTCTGTGCATACAGATAATCAGCTAGGTTATGAACACTTTCTGGTTCTACTGCTGCTTTTTTTGCATACTTCACTTTTCCTTTATATACTCATATTTGTATGTGTTGTTCTGTCTTTGTGTTTTGTATGTAATAATGAAATTATGTAGTAAGTGGATTAGTAAGTGGGTTTTATTAGATGCTTATTACATGTTGCACAGTATGCAAAACTCTAATAGGAAAGCATTTATCATTTCACTATTCAATATGGAAGATTATGAATATTGCACCTCCAAGATGTATGCTGTACACAATGCTTATGTTTATACATGAGCAGCTTACTATACTTATACTTCAGATATGTTCTTACAATAATTCAGTAGGGTCCACTCACAGCGTATAAAACTTCATAATAGAATGCTGTCTATATCAATGCACTACACAGCTCATGATATTTATTCCAATGATTCTTGACACTTTTTTTGTGAATATTATAATAAGAATCCTTTGTACAGACTTTTCATGAAAAGTAAATGAACATGTGATGTCATCAGTGATGTCATCAATGACATTTGTGATGTCATATTTGATGTCCTGGGTGTTAGTCTTAGCAATGCACGGTGGTGGCGCAAGTTATGGTTGCTTAGCTTACCATAACTAGCGAATTTCAGGGGTTTTTTCGGTTTTACTTTGAACCATAATGTCCGTTTAACAAAGTTTTTTTACTGAATTTCATAGGTTTTTCGTAGCGCAACTTAACCATAATGTCCCTTTAACAAAGTTTTTTTACTGAATTTCATAGATTTTTAGTAGCGCAACTTAAATATAACGTCCCTTTAACACATTTTTTTTACTGAATTTCATAGGTTTTTAGTAGCACAATTTACCATAACGTCCCTTTAACAAACGTTTTTTACTGAATACACATATTCATAGTGTAAATTTGAAAGATGTTTACTAGGATTCCCTTACTTTATATACATGTAACATAGAACATACTGAACCTCCAGCTAGTGATTTTGATGTCCGCGGACTGTGCGTATGTCCACAGACAGACACAGACAACATCAACACTACCCAAAAACTCAGGAGGTATCTTAAATTGTTCTATCATGCCATATGAACTCTGTAGAAGTTCAAAAAGCAGCACACAAACACATTATATGTAATAATATATAAGAAGTGGAACCTATATATCTAACACATCAACCATCCATTTAAATACCATATGTACTAAAATGGAATATACCAAAACAAAAAAGATATGCTTCCAACATAATTACCTCACAGAAACTGCACATCTAGGAGCAACAGCAAACCTACAGAACAGTAAGAACACAACTTACCAGAAGCTAGTAAGTAAACTTCATTTTTCTTATATATTTCTAAACTTTCTGTATTAGGTACAGTAAAAGTAATATATATTTTTTTTACACATAAATGTCCAGTACTTTAGAATGGCTTGAAAAAAATGTCCCACTTGAGGAAATGTCTGAAGATAGTGATACTAATGGTAGACACTTCTCTAAATAACCAAATTAATAATCATGACTTTATGTGCAATCAACATATATATTTGTTTATAACAGACCATACAAACATTGAAAATAATATATCAAAAGAGACATACTCTGCAGCAGATGGAACCAAAAATGGACATGCTCATGGAAAATTTCAATCTTTTGAAACATTTTGTGGAGGACCACATAAAAGAAAAAATCAAATATCATTTTCCCACATGTACCTGTTCCCCCTCTCCATATCCCAGTCAACTATCCCCAAACCCTCCCCACCAAGAAAAATGTTATGATGTGAATTCCATCCCTTCATCTCCTCCAATCCATCCTCTGAAACCCCCAATTCCCCTGTGCTTGTGTCAGTTTCTGCTTCCCCCTCTCTTTCATAAATTTTACATCTGTATATAATAAAAAAAAATATGTGTTTTAATTAAGTCCTTTGTTTCTTATTTTTTTTTAAAAGGCAGTTACGATGTCCGCGGAGAGCACGGTGGTCCGGAATGTCCGTAATTAACCAAAATGGAGGTGTCCTGAGGACACTAAACCTGTCCCTACTATCCACAAGCAAGATGAAACTGTTCTAAGAACACACGCGGTGTCCGGAATGTCTGGAATTAACCAAAATGGGGGTGTCCTGAGGACACTAAACTTGTCCGTAATGTCCGCAGGCAAGGTGAAACTGTTGTAAGAACACGCGCAGTGTCCGAAATGTCCGTAATTAACCACAATGGAGGTGTCCTGAGGACACTAAACCTTTCCGTGCTGTCCGCAGGCAAGATGAAACTGTTCTAAGAACTCACGCGGTGTCCGGAAATTTCCGTAATTAGCCAAAATAGAGGTGTCCTAATGACACTATACCTGTCCGTAATGTCCACAGGCAAGGTGAAACTGTTCTTAGAACACACACACGGTGTCCGGAATGTCCGTAATTAACCAAAATGGAGGTGTCCTGAGGACACCGACTGCCTGATTCATGGAATTATTTGTGTGAAAAATGCAGATTTGCGTGCCTTTCTGCCCGAAAATCCCCATACTTCAAACAGGGATTTTCAGGCAGAAAGGCGGGCAAATCTGCGTTTTTCACAGAAATAATTCCATGAATCAGGCAGTATACCTGTCCTTAATGTCCGCACTCAAGATGAAACTGTTCTAAGAACATGCGCGTTGTCTGGAATGTCTGTAATTAACCAAAATGGGGGTGTCCGAAGGACACTATACCTGTCCGTACTAACTCTAGAACATCTATGCACATTCGCACCACACCCATAAGTCCTACGAACATTGCGCCTGTCCGCAACTGTCCGTCTCACTTGTGTCGCACTTTTAATTACTTTCAGGACTCGAACACTGGCCATAGAACACCCGCGCCCACGCGGACAGCCGTTCCTGTCCATTTGCTGTCCTGCGGACACCCGTCCCCTTCGCGGATGTCTTTGCGACATCATCATGTGACCACACCCAAGCTGAGTGTGTGTCCTGAATTGCGAACAGTGTCCAGGTCCCCGAACATTTTAAAAGTACTTTTTGTCAGGCAATCCAATGTATTTTATAGTATAAATTCACCATAGCACATGTCTCAGACAATGACTCTGACTTTCTACATACTTTTTGGAACTTTTTCAGCCTTTTTTGGGTGTTCGATCTGTCCGCGGAGCACGCACCAGCACCCCTATAATAGGGCATTACCCCAGAGCTGATCTTTATTCTGTCTTCCTACTATTGAAGATTACCTGCTTTTACTGTGCTGCCTTTGCTGAAACCTGATGGCATCCATGGCTGCTGATTTCCAGCTGGTGCTACATCTGCCTCAGCAACACCCCCACACCCCCCACCCCCTCCACCACCACCACCCCCCAAGGACCTGAAGAGGGGAACAGGTGTTATGATGTAGAGGAGGATGAAGAGGATGAAGAGGATGAGGTAGTGGAAGTCCCTACTAACAGCACCTGCCGTGAGTCTTGGGTGTGGCGGTTGTTTACCATTCAGGGTGGAGTGCCAAAAGCGCATGCGAACAAGGTCACCTGCAATCAGTGCCACATGTGCTGAGTCCTGGGAGGCCTGGTTCGTACAGCTTTGGTACGACATGTATGAAGCAACATCTAAGGTCGTTCCATGGTGCGGCCATTCGCAAGGTTGTACCTTGTGATCAACGTAGTAGGTTGAGTTCCTCTACCACATCCTTTGTTTCTGCTCCTGTCACCACAAGAGACACTCCTGTGGGACAGCGCATCCCTCCAGCTGCCTCACAGGCAATTCACAATGCTGTTGACCCTTACCTTTCGAGGGTCACAATATTGTGTATGTACTGCGACACAGTACTCTGCAGGGGGGAGAGTCTTCAGAGTGCTTATGAGGCTACGGTCAAGGAGCATGAGAAGGTCTGCCCACTACCTAAATAAGGCCCACCTTACATCTTCCTCTCTCCACCTGCCCTTTCTTATACCCGTGGTTGGTGTCCCCCGCTTACCCTCCTTACCCCTCCTCTCCTAGTGTGTCTTGTGCAAAAAAACAAAAAAAAATATAAAACAACAAAACTCCCCCCAAAAAAGGCTTTTTTCAGAGCCGCCTTTCACAGTCTAAAAATAGAAGTGGTAAATAAATTGAGCAGGACCCTGTGCATTTTTTTAGAAGTCCGCGGACAGTTCGCGGACATCTAAAATTTTAGGGTGCTGCCCTATCAAAATCATTGCACTTTTCTCTGGGAGGAAGTGGTGGCTCTGAAAAGAGCCTTTTGGTAGTGTTTGTTTTTGTGTTTGAAAAACGTGTAATAGTCAACACCTACTGCAAAATGGATGGCTGTTATTCCAATATAGATCGCAATGCATTTTGTACATTTCTCCGAAAAAACTGATTACCAGCATAAGTAAGATGGACTCCATCTCTGCGAAAAATGTATGTGCTACGAAATATCATATTTTCATTGTGAAAAGAGGACATGCCAACATCTCTTAGAAAGGCACAAACAGCCTTATTCACATTGTGCCTCGCTTTCTCCATTTGTGGACCAAATAAAGAAAACGCGGCCACATTTGTCTCTGCGCAATACGAGAAAAAATTACTTGTGAATTTGGAAACATGTCCATGACTTTCCTAAGTCCTTCTTTCATTGCAAATTGCAAAGAAATTCCAGACACATGTCCTAAACTGTTCCCTCCACAATTAATTATAATTATGTCTGGATGATGCTCTGTCTCCAAATTAGCACAGAGAGGTAAAAAGTCCAGCCACTTCATTCCACGCACTCCATGCCAGTGTACTTCCACATGAGGGAATCCAAGATCTGCAGCTACTCCACAGCGTTCTGCATGCATCTCCAACTAATGTATCCATGTGTCTCCCAAAATCCAGATAATCTGTTTTCTGAAACACAGAGCCATACCTAACTGGTCTTCTCTCAGGAAAAAGACTTTCTGGCAAACTCTCTCCTTACACAACACACCCAGTAAACTTTACTGACCAATCCCTTGCTCTGCTCATTCTCATTTACATGCCTCTCCACCCCAAAACCCCCGTATGTAATATGCGATGTCCGCAGACTACCTGCCATGTCCGCGGACATGTCGAAAATCTGAGAATGCTGAATGTAAATTTAAATAGTGTACCCCATTTCCCCTTTGAGGTTGGCTCTGAAAAGAGCCGTTTTTGTTGTTTTTTTGCAGATGCTTTACAAACACCTGTTATTTTGTATTTTTTTGGTTCTTTTTTTCTTACTTTACTACTAAAATCTTCACATAACCTTCTCCAAAGCAACCCTTACATTCCAAAACAGCATGGCATTTCCCAAAAAAGATAAAGAAATGCCATCTTCTTTAAAATAAACAGCATTACTGGAAACAATATTCTCATTATTACAGAAAAACATACCAGCTCTAAGCATAAAAGCACACATGCCTCGGTTCATTGCACACCTAGCAATGTTTTTGCTGAGGACAAAAAACAGAACTATTGTCCCATATTGCCCTAGGTAGTAATCCAGAAAAAAATACTTTGGCATTTGGAAGGATGTTCATTACTGCTTGAACCAAGTGTTCCAAATCTGCCAACAAAGTAGGGGCACTGACATAGCCCAAATGGAAAGCACCATAATGAAAAAATAACACATGGGGCCTGTTCATCCTGCCCATATCTTCACAAACTTCTACAATTCCATGTACATTGCAATCAGGCACAGTGCTCCACCCCACCTCCACTCAATTAACATCAAAATTGTTTGCCACATGCCTGCATTGAGCATACTGCTGTAAAGCATGCACAAACATATCTCCAAGCACCAACACCCTGACTTTCTCCACCTCTGCCTCAACATCAGTCTCCTTTCCATGCTGCATTTGCTGGAAAACCCCAGTTGTGGCACGCCCTGTCCACGGACCGCTTAACTCTTAGACATCCCTTCTACCTTTTCCACTTCACTTTCTCTGCCATTCCCTCATTGGATACAGCTAGGCAGTCACACAACAACCATCCACCAATCACATCCATGACCTCTACATGACCTCCACATCTAACTCCATCATCAGAGTTCAGCACTTCAAATGTACTGTTGATCCCTCTGAATGCAAGTCTCACATCATTGGAAAGCACCTACTACAAAAACTACTGTACAAGTCTCCAAGATTTCTACTTACAGCTCCATGCATATCCACATGCATGACTACGAACTACAGGTATGCATATGTAATTCAGAGTTCATGTACAACTCGTATGAATGCACATAAACAGAGTAATGCCACTAAACCTGTATAACTTATAAAATGAACTTATTGCAATTTTTCCCATCTGCTTTAATCAACTATCACTTCCAAACCTGTCTGCTATCTAAAAAATGTTTTACACACACCTATCTAAAAAATTATAGTATTAGAAGATAACAGAAATAACAGTATAATTGTGGAAAAACACTTAGTAGTTTATTATAAAATTACACACAGCTAGGAAAAGGTCATGCATATTCATACACTCACACACATAGACACAATCATTGAAAAGCTCCCAGCTGCAATAACACCACTGCTTGTAATCACATTCTTCTGCTTTATAATCCAAACCTTTACAAATGCACACATTCCATGCTTTTCTTTTCAGTTTTTGCCATTCACCTTATACAAATTGCAAAATAAATATATTATTATTTCTTCTTTCTCCTAACATTCTATAACACAGCTTCAAAAAACCAAGTAAATTTCATACACTTAATATTCTACTCATTTGAAAGCATGTTGAACCAACATATTGTAAATAAAATATAAAGGCTGCACATAGTCAAATGAAATGCATGCATACACTATGTTCAGAAGATATCAAACAAGAATACTACTACAAACACATAAAAATCAACATCTAAATCAACATCAGTACTATAAACACACAAAATTACTAACTTCTTTCTTTTACAATTGCAGTGAAGACCACTCTCCTGAAAAGCAGCAGCATCTGAACTACAAACAACATCTCCGAAGAAACCTGCTCATTTCACAAAAAAAGAGTAAGTACAATACTACCTTTATATTCTTACTGTTATTCAAACACACTGTGTGGTTCTTTCATGTAATTTCTGCACCAAAAAAACAGAGATTTCTGAACCATTCTGCCCAAAATCCCCATTTATTAAACAGGGATTAGCAGGCATGATGGCACACAAATCCCCATTTTTTGGAACACAAATAACATAACTCAACCCCTAGAATGTTAGTATTACAAAACAAAGAACTGTTTTAATTTTATACCATTAGATTTACTATTAGTGCTTCTCCTCACCACTAGCTCACTTTCTACTGTCATCTGAACCTCAGTATAGTAACACACAAATAGAAGAATAGTCTTCCCAACTAATTGTAGCTGCCCAATGCACAATCACACACCACCGCATACATCTTTACCATCATACTCGGACACTCATGCACACGGCACACATACATTGCAGAACAGCCCAACCCATACCTACTTTTTTTCAACAGATCCCAAAGAATGCCTACCAAAAAGCAAGTCCGTAGAAAGCAACGCAGAAATAGAGCAATGAAAATACAAGTGTCCAAAATAAGTATCCATCTCTAGCAGAGTTTGTACAAAAAGTTCAATCAAAACAGCTAATACAATCATTTAGTGAAACAAAACAAGCTACCAGTACAGAAACTCTGCCTCCTCTATCAAAATGTAAAACGAAACAGAAAATAATTAACAAGAATTCAGCTACCACTACTGCTAAAACTGCTCCTATAAATCTTGATATAGTGGCAAGTAACCATACCAAAAAAAGTATTTTAGCAAAAATGTTCCGCCACATAGTCCTTCAGAATCTTATAAAAACAGGAGACAAATCATGCACAACCCTTAAAACCTATCATAGAAAATTAATCTTAGAAGCTTTGATAGACAGTGCAATGATTCTCAAAAGAAAGTTATTTATTTTAGTGTTAAACTGAATGAAACCACTAAAAAACTAACTACTAAATTACAAAAAGACTTCCAAATAAACAGAATGTCAACAAAAATAACTTCTTAAATATCTGTGGAGGTGAATGGCGTCACACCACAAGCACATAACCATATTTTAATGAAGAAGCATACAAACAAATCAAAAAACACAATTGCCATACATAGCAATGGACGAGGTTATGAAAAGCTTAATAATACCACAATGCAATAAGAAATACTGCTTACAAAAATATCCCCAAAAAACTCAGTATTACCTCTCCATTTGACTGAACCAGAACGTCCAGTATACAAATGGCCATGCACGTCAATGTGTAACATTGCCAAAAAATCTTTCAAATATTTACGCCAGTTCCTCAATCAGTATGTGAAAGGCAAAGATAAAATCAAAATGAAACTGCTGCAAAATATGGATACCTGTCCAGAGCGCAAATACACAGGACTACAAGGATATTCATTAGCCTGCTTTTCAGGACCTATTTGCAAAAGCACCTTCCATCATATCAAAATGATATCAACACATCATTCAACTATAAGAAATCTACAGGGTAATTCATAGAAATTCGCACAAAAGTGGCGCACGAGGCTGGCGCACAGCGTGCCCGTGCGGATGTCTGCGCCAGCCGCGTGCGCTAAAATTGATTTCTGCGCACAGCGTATTCATGGATTTTCGCATCCAAAACCAGCCGTGGCGCAGTGTGGTGCAGCGACCCTCAGCAGCGCCAGTTACGCCCCCAAGAACGCCCTTGCGCAAGGAAAAGCTTTCAAAATCCCAAAAAAATCGCAAAGGGTTGCGCTAACCCTGGACCAGGTCGCAGGGCTGGCAAACAGCAAACGCCAAGCGGGGAACGTGTATTTCAGTGGTACGCGGGAAGTTCCACACGCGATTGTCCTGTGTACATGTGCATCAGGGGTGCGTAGGAAGTAACATACGCAAAAGCAGCACGGTACATGTATTTCAGGGGTGCGCGGGAAGTATCACATGCAAAAGCAGCAGGGTACGTGTATCTCAGGGGTGCGCGGGAAGTATCACACGCGATTCCATCAGGGTACGTGTATTCCAGGGGTGCGCGGGAAGTATCACACGCAAAAACAGTAGGGTAGGTGTATTCCAGGGGTGCACGAGACGTATCACACTCAAAAGCAGAAGGGTACGTGTATTCCAGGGGTGCGCGGGAAGTATCACACGCAAAATCAGCAGGGTACGTGTATTTCAGGGGTGCGCAGGAATTATCACATGCGATTCCATCAGGGTACGTGTATTCCAGGGGAGCGCGGGAAGTATTACACGCAAAAGCAGCATGGTACGTGTATTTCAGGGGTGCGCAGGAAGTATCACATGCGATTCCATCAGTGTACGTGTATTACAGGGGTGCGCGGGGAGCACCACACGTGAATTGCATGTGTGGGTCCTCCCAGGTGTTCCCTCTACACCCTCCATGGCCCCTGCAGGTGGCCCACACCACAGGGGCCTACTCTGCACATGTCCTGCAGGCACCCCATCCACCATGGCCATGCCCCCCAGCCAACCCACATGTCACCTTGCACTAATGCCCACCAACGCATTTCCCCCTGCACCACCAGCCCCCAGGGGCAGCCTCCACCAGGACCCCACTCATGTCTACCACCACCCCCACCCCCCAGCAGTGCAGGGGCAGCCTCCACCAGGCCCTTTCCCATATCCCCTATCACATGTGTTAAAACTGCACGTCCGAGTGTCATCGCGTGTAATCGGAGGGAAGTGAGTGGACACGCGATTGGCCTGGGTACGTGTACTTCGGGGTGCACGGGAAGTTCCACACGCGATTAGCCTGGGTACGTGTGTTTCGGGGTGCGCGGGAAGTTTCACACGCGATTGGTGGAAATCCACGTGTGCTCTGTCATCACGTGTTATGAGGGAAACACCCGCGCGCGTCACGTCACAGACGCGCTCACGCACTAAGGGCCTTTG
Organism: Ambystoma mexicanum; assembly: GCF_040938575.1. NCBI lineage: Eukaryota > Metazoa > Chordata > Amphibia > Caudata > Ambystomatidae > Ambystoma > Ambystoma mexicanum. The sequence continues at coordinate 287,078,546 of NC_090928.1, forward strand.
GTCCAATGAAATCGCCTATGCGTGCTGACGTGCATACGCGCTAAGGGCCTTTCCTCGATTTACATGCAGACGTGCAGGATTTTCACGTGCAAAATCACTCCGTATCAAGCTGGCCACGCGTAAGCACACGGAAGACCACGCTCCTGCCCACAAGGCTGAATTACTGCCCCCCAGATCCCCGAGCACGCTCCCACCTGCCATCTGCTGTTGCCTGACTGCCTGCTGCCCACGTGCCCTGCCATTTGCTGCCTGCACATCAGCCAGGGGTGCTGTTGCTGTGACCACCCCTGCTGGAACCAAAGACTCCCGACTGGGATTCCATCGCTCCACAGTCCAGCCCCAGGACCCAGTTGCCCACCCACTCCTGCCTCTGGGGTTGTCATGTCGGGCACTGCAACATCTGCACCACTGACAACCCCCGGCCAGAGAGGCAGAGGGGCACCAGCTTCAGTGCCAGGGAAGTTGGTGTCCTGGTGGAGCAAGTCCTGGGGCAGTATGATGCCCTCTACGGAAGGGTGCGTGCCGACAAGGAAGGACGGACTCGGATCTGGACGGACATCGTGACTGCCATCAACGCGGAGGGGGTGGCAGTCTGCGACTTCCAACATGTCAAGAAGCGCTGGGAGGACTTCAGGTCCAGCACCCTGAGCAAGGCCCCGCGCCTCTTGAAGGCAGCGGATGCTAAGGGGCGCCAGGGCCACTTGTCCGAAGATCAGATGAGGGTCCTGGAACGCATATCCCCAGTGCTCCACGTCCAGGTCCTTGAGAGGCAGACCCGTCTGGAGTCGAGCGGTAAGTGTACATGCATCATGATTGTAAGCTGTGCGTGTGGTGATGCGCCAGTAGTGTGCCGGTTGCACATCTGTTTGTATGGGGCCGAGTATGGGTGGGGGTGTACAGGACCGTGAGGCTAATACATGCGAGCGCTGTCATGTGTGAGACATGGATGGTGCTTGTGTGTGTAAGCTTGCATGCCAAATGCAGTTGTGTGGGCACACATGTTTGGATGAATGTGTATGTAAGTAGGCATGTTCCTGATGTCACGCATGTATGTTGTTTTCAGCTGCATGTATCAGTACTGTGTACATGTGCATGTGTGTGTATTTGACAAGGGTGCAACAGTGATGCAACATGGATGCATGTGACAGCGGGATGTGGAAGCCTGATTGGCAGATGTGACCTGGATGCCCATCGGAACACTGCGACAGTTGGCTGAGGTGTACACATGCATGCAAGTGTGGTGGTGTGCGTGCATGTGTAGTGCACTCCCTGTGTTGCATGTGATGTCTGGCTCACCTTTGCCTGATCATGCTATTGTATGTGTATGGATGGTGCTGGCAGTTGCGATGTGGCTGTGGTATGGCTCATGTGTGCATGTAGAAATGACATGTGTGTTGCTGATTGTGATGCCATGTCTGAGGATTGCCAATGCCACTCATGTGCAACTGTCATGTGTGTATGTGTCCATTGTACAGTGCCCTGATGCCTGTGTTTTATTTCTCCCTGTCTGCAGCGTCAACTGATGAAGAGGGCGGAGAAGGTGCTGTGGAGCACAGCGGCGGGGATCGCACCGCCATCCGGAGACGCAAGGCCCGGCTCCCCTCCCAGGTTGTGATCTCGTCGGGGAGTGAGGAGTCTGGTGCCGCATCCCAGGCCGCAGCTGCCGGGGGGAGGTCCAAGAGGCAGAGGTCGGAGTTGGACTCCTCGGCAGCAGAAGGGGCAGCTGGGACCCCACAGGGCCCAACGGGGGAAGATGGCACAGAATCATCCAGGTTGGTGGGGGGTTTGGTGGAGGAGGAGGCCGTGCAAGCAACAGAGACGGGGTCTGGAGGTGGGGATTCCACTGGTGCTAGTGGTGCAGTGCAGGACCAGGGACAGGAGGCAGCATAGGTCGCCGCGGAGGTGCCGGTGTACAATCCTGTCCCTGATCCTGTCACTGCATCATCTTACACCAGCAGGGATGCCTACGTCCAGACCCGTTTTCAGGCAGGGGATGAGCTCACGACAACTGGCCTTCCTCTGCCTGCGGACGTGGCTATCCGGGTCCGGGTTGAGCCTGTCCTGGCTGGTGTGGCGTTGCGTCAACGGTCCATGCGAGGTGACCTGCAGTCTTTTCATGAGGAGACTGCATGTCACCTCGGCCTACTGGGACAGGTCACCCAGGCCGGATTCCTCCGTTTGATGGGGCTTGCTACGACCCCCTCCTCAACTGAACCCCCTATGTGCCAGTCGTCCTCCGTGCCATCTTTCCACCCATCAGTCACCTGGGTGCCCTGTGGAGCTGCCTCTGACGGTGCGGCCAGGCTGGTGGAGGACGCATCCCTGCCACAGTCGGGAGTCGGACGTCCAGCAGGGGTGGCCACATCAACGACTGCACCCCAGCCAGCGGAAGATGTGCAGGCAGCAGGAGGCAGAGCACGGGCAGAGGCGCAGCAGCAGCAGCAACGTGGTGGGAGCCATGATGGCTCAGGGCCTTTGACATCGGAGGGGCAGGCATCGGCCGGAGGGCAGGAGGACCCAGGACGGGAAGTGTCTTCCGTGTGGCAGCGGTTGGGCCACGCCATAGATGCGGAGCGGCAGCGGGCGGAAGAGGCACGGCTCACGATGGTCAGGGAGGAGAACTCCAAGCGGAGGGCCCTGAGGCGGGCCGAGTGCCTCGAGGCAATCCGCAGGGAGTTTGGGGGGAACATGTGGACGGCCCTGCGGACCCTCGGGGCCATGGAGGAGGAGCGCCTCCTGGACATTGAGCAGGAGTTCGATGATGCCCTGGCCCGGAACATCCCGAAGTGAGCCGTCGGACTAGCCCGCTGTCCTTGTAAATAGTTCTGTAGTTAGTGTTAGGTTTCCTTTGGTTTAGCATTTTTTTTGGACAATGGGCCACATTTTTGTATATAGTTTATTTTTTTAGGTAGTGTTATTAGATAGGTTTCATTTCTTCGGTTGGGATCATGGACCCTGGATTGTTTATCTGTATATAGTTGACTTTTGGATTTTCATTTTTTTTTATGATTTCCCCATGGAGCAATGGTTTTCGATTTTAATTTTCCATTGGATTTACTTTTTTGGACTGTGACTTTGGACACCTTTCGTTTGCATTATGATTTGTGGTTTTGCATTATTTCACGTACCTGCTGTTTTTTTTTTTTAATTTTCATTATTGTTTGTTTATTTTTGATTCAATGTATGTTGCTTTTAAAACATATTTTTTCTTCAAATTTCAATGTGTAGTATCATCTCATTGGTTTCATGCATATCATGACATTGGTTTTGACATTCACTGACACCCATTGGGTGTATGCGAGGGACATGTGTTAATTTCCAAACTTGCAATTGGGGTTATATCATGTTTTTGCCATTTCTAAGTGGGTGGATGCAATACTCAGGTGGGTGTTTGCCATTTGGAGGCTAACCATAAGGGTCAGGGATTTAGATTGTGGTGACATGTTGGCTGGGGGACATGAGTGGGGGGCCTGGTGGAGGGTGCCCCTGGTGGCTGGGGGGTGGGGGTGCAGGGAGACATGAGTTGGACATGAGTGGGGGCCTGGTGGAGGCTGCCCCTGGTGGCTGGGGGGTGGGGGTGGTGGGAGACATGAGTGGGGGCCTGGTGGAGGCTGGCCCTGCACTGCTGGGGGTGATAGGGGACATGAGTGGGGGCCTGGTGGAGGCTGCCCCTGCACTGCTGGGGGGTGGGGGTGGTGGTAGACATGAGTGGGGGCCTGGTGGAGGCTGCCCCTGCACTGCTGGGGGGAGGGGTGGTGGTAGACATGAGTGGGGGCCTGGTGGAGGCTGCCCCTGCACTGCTAGAGGGTGGGGGTGCAGGGGGACATGTGTGGAGGCCTGGTGGAGGGTGCCCCTGGATGCTGGGGGGTGGGGGTGCTGGGAGACATGTGTTGGTGATCAGTAGTGCAAGGTGACTTGTGGGTTGGCTGGGGGGCATGGCCATGGTGGATGGGTTGCCTGTGGGACATGAGGAGGGGTGCAGGGTAGTCCCCTGTGGTGTGGGCTGCCTGCAGGGGCCGTGGAGGGTGTAGAGGGAACACCTGGGAGGACCCACACGGCCAAATCACGTGTAGCATTCCCCGGCACCACCTAAATACACGTACCCTGCTGAAATTGCGTGTGAATCTTCCCGCGCACCTCGGAATACACGTACCCAGGCCAATCGCGTGTGGAACTTCCCACGCACCCGAAGTACACATACCCAGGCCAATTGCGTGTGGAACTTCCCACGCATCCCGAAGTACACGCACCCAGGCCAATCACGTGTGGAACTTCCCGCGCCCCCCAAAACACACGTACCCAGGCTAATCGCGTGTGGAACTTCCCGCGCACCCCGTAGTACACATACCCAGGCTAATCGCGTGTGGGACTTCCCGCGCACCCCAAAGTACACGTACCCAGGCCAATCGCGTGTGGGACTTCCTGCGCACCCCGAAGTACACGTACCCAGGCCAATCGCGTGTGGAACTTCCCGTGCATCCCGAAGTACACATACCCAGGCCAATCGCGTGTGGAACTTCCCGCGTATCCCGAAGTACACGCACCCAGGCCAATCGCGTGTGGAACTTCCCACGCACCCCGAAACACATGTACCCAGGCTAATCGCGTGTGGAACTTCCCGCGCACCCCGTAGTACACGTACCCAGGCTAATCACGTGTGGGACTTCCCGCGCACCCCGAAGTACACGTACCCAGGCCAATCGCGTGTGGGACTTCCCGCACACCCCGAAGTACCCGTACCCAGGCCAATCGCATGTGGAACTTCCCGTGCATCCCGAAGTACACGTACCCAGGCCAATCGCGTGTGGAACTTCCCGCGCACCCCGAAACACACTTACCCAGGACAATCGCGTGTGGAACTTCCTGCGCACCCCGTAGTACACGTACCCAGGCTAATCGCGTGTGGGAATTCACGTGCACCCCGAAGTACACGTACCCAGGCCAATCATGTGTGGAACTTCCAGCGCATCCCGAAGTACACGTATCCAGGCCAATCGCGTGTGGAACGTCCCGCACACCCCGAAGTACACGTACCCAGGCCAATCGCGTGTGGAACTTCCCACGCACCCAGAAGTACACGTACCCAGGCCAATCGCGTGTGGAACTTCCCGCACACCCCGAGACACACGTACCCAGGCTAATCGCGTGTGGGACTTCCCACACACCCCGTAGTACATGTACCCAGGCTAATCGCCTGTGGGACTTCCCGCGCACACCGAAGTACACGTACCCAGGCCAATCACGTGTGGGACTTCCCGCGCACCCAGGTACACACGCACACACTATTTTTCACACAGCGGGTGTCCGTGTTTGTCGGTACCCCTTTGCACCTCATTTGTCCTAGAGGGCCACTGTATGGACCATTCATCATGGCTGTACATGGGTGCTTTTTGTTAGCGCACATTTTGGCGTACATTTTTTTCAGACGCAGGGACGCTGCCGCCTACTTTCTTGAATACGGGTTGTAGGCGAGCGTGTGGGTGTTCCGCGCACTTGCCCCCTTTACTTCCCCCGTGACGCCCATATTTTCACGCGTTGTTCCCCATTCCGAGTGTTACGCCCCGTGTTCCGCCTACTTTTGTGATGTGCGCCGCGCTATGTGCGATTTCGCAGTGGCCGTGGCGCACGCTGTTGGATGACCTGTGCGCCGGCGTGCGCGGCGCACTTTTTCAGCGCACATACAATGTTTTTCTCATGCACGGACTTCCATGAATCGATGTGCGCTGGTTTCCCTGCGATTTTCGCACTTGCACTGCGATTTTTGCACTTTTACTGCGAATCACACGTTTTGGCACCTCTGCGCGGGAATTTTCGGCGCACATTAATTCCATGAATCGACCCCCTAGTCTATTAACTGTGCTATGCTAAACGTCCTGCTTTAGCACTAGCCAATTTAAATAACAATCTTCTACATGGTACAGTCAAAGACTTACTCAAAGAAATAGAGCATATCCAGAAAAAATATTTTGGAAGTGAAAGCCACTTACAAAATGCAGTAGCTTTACAACAGACTAGCAACAATTGTACAGATGGCAAACTTCTACTACACACATACAAAAAAGAAATACTAACATTTTAAAGTACATCCGCTGAAGTACCAAACCATGTGTGTGTGTGTTGCCGCAGAACTTTTTATAAAAGTAACACAAAAACTATAGACATAACATACAAAATAGAAAACAATGAAGATTTCAAATGGTTTGAATTAGCTCTCTACCTTATAGCAGAAAATAAATACTTAATAACTGACCCCTTAATATTTTGCAGTTACTGCACTACAAAACTTGACAACAATCAAACTCCTTCACGTGCTATCACAAATAATTTGGAATTATTCCCACTACCAAAACCCCTGCAACAACTGAATTTATATGAGAGCATCATAATTCAAACAGTGCACCCACTTCAAGCAATAATATGCCTTCAACCAAAAACAGCAAAATTACCTCCCTCTGAATTGGTGAAAGGCATTTGTCAAAAAGTAGTTTATTTACGATTAGATCTAAAAGAAAATGTGCACACTCTGGGAGTGCAACGTCCAATAGAGCAATCTTTAATTGTCTTAGTAAATGGTGTACCTACAAAAGACAAATACATTTGGCAACAACTCGTAGACTTACATAAAGTTAGAAAAGCCTTGCAATATCTAAAAGACAATAATGAATACTACAAAGAAATAAATATTGAAGAAAACTTAAGGGAAACAACAGCAATAATTCAAGAGTCACCAGAAACTGGTCAATTTGAATTTCTAGATCTTGCTACAGTAGCCAATATTTTAGAACATTATACAATTCATCCATTACACTCTAATGACACCATAGATGATGCACTAGAAACGTAACAAATGCGACAAACCAAAGGATCACCAATCAGCATATGGGAAAAAAGTATAGAAGCACATGCTTTTCCTCTACTCTTTCCTACTGGCAAAGGAGTAAGGTACGATGATAGACCTATTCAGATAAAAGCATCGGAATACCGCTCATTACGAATGCATTCTGAAGATCCCACATTTAGACAAAATGTGGAATACATATTCCACCTACTCTTTGAAAGTGAACTGGCAACTCTATGTTACGGAGTTGCACACACATTGAAATCAGGAACTCACTTTCAAAATATGTCAGCTATGCAATTACTACAAAAAGTGCAAGAAAAAGATGAGGTTTTACAATCAAGCATTACGAATCTGTTAGCAAACATGCGTGGTACTAAAGAGTACTGGTTCCGATGTCACAGAGTTGTACATTGTATGATAAGAATCCTTCGCCCACCCACTTGGTTTGTTCCATTAAGTTGTGAAGAATATGCATTGGAAGATCTACATGATGATATACTAACACCTGGAGAAATTTGCTCTCTACATCCTGTAAATGTTTCAAGATATTTCCATCATCATTTCATTACTATGCTACACTTTATTTGTAATAAAACTGTTCCTCCCCTTGGAGAAGTGCAACACTTCTTTTGGAGAAAAGAATACCAAGCCAGAGAAGCACCACATATCCACATGGTTTTATGGATTAAAGATGCTCCTAAATTTGGTCAAGACAGTGATGCCACTGTTTTACATTTTATCGAAAAATATGTCACTTGTGAAATACCATCAGAAGCAACAAATAGTGCTCTTCATGCACAAATTGTACAATTTCACAGACACAAATGTGGCAAATATTGTCATTGCAAATACAAAAACAAAGGGAAATGCTACACCAAATGCTGCTTTGGCTTCCCTAGACCAGTTACAGAAACAGGTGAAGTGAACAACTTCATGTCTTCAGTTAGAAATAGTGTTAAAGGTAAATCACCTAAGACCACATATTACATAAAAAAGAACAGAGGAAGCAAAATATAATGCAATCATTGCCCTCTTATGGAATGCAAACATAGATGTGCAGTACATTGCAGACAGTTCCACTGCAGTTGCACGATATGTTACAGCCTACTTAACAAAAGCAGAAAAAAACAGAGATTAAAGACCTCTGGAATGACCTATCATCAGACAAAACACTGTCTCAGAAATTGTACAGCTTAAGCATAAAAATGCTCTCTCATAGAGAATGTGGCTGCTATGAAGCTGCAGATCGTTTAACCGGTACTGCTTTGTATGGAAAATCTGAAAATATAGAATGGCTAAGTCTTGGTCTGGCTAAATCTAGAAAAAAGAGTTCTCAAATCATACGACGACATAGAAACAATAGCCACAAATGATCCCAACAGCCAAGACATTTTGAAAAACAATTTACTAGACACATACTACCCAAACAGGTGTACCACCTCGGAAACCATTAGTCTATACCACATAGCCCAAAACTTCACATACAAAAATAATATAAAACCCGATGAAAAAAATGGTAGCTACAGAGGGACAAATAGTGAAGGCAGCTTAGTGAAACGTACCAAACCAAGCTTAATTAATCAAATCAAATTGTCATTAAAAACTCCTCAACATAAAGAAATATATTACATGTCCCTGCTGCAACTTTTTAAACCAAGGAGAAACGAAGAATAGATACTAGATAGCTATGACTCCTATGAAGACGCTTTCAAAGCAAATGAAAGCACTATAACCGATGTAAACTTTACACAGTACAAAACAATGTTGCACAGTGAACAGCAACACGAAGAAGAACTCCAGGCCCAACTAGATAAGGACACTCCCGACCGTAGTCAACCTTCTGTAACAGGAAGTCAAGAACCACTGGGAGAGCCACTAATAGCAAATGAGGCAGAATTAGCTACGCCAGAAGTAGAAAACACCATCTGTCACTATGAAGAAGATACAGAAGACTTAACTGTACTACAATCAAAATTGAACAAAGAGCAGCGTACCATTTTTCAAGAAGTACCAAAAGAAATTGCACATGGTGTACAACATGAAAATAAAGAATGTACCTGCCAAAATTACAAACCTGTACTACTATATGCCAGTGGTGAAGCTGGTTCAGGCAAAACATTCTTAATCGAAATCATCAGCAAGTTCCTTCAACAATTGACAAACAACAAACTGTCAGCTGTTGTAACTGCCCCCACAGGTTTAGCTGTCTACAACATAGGCGGTGTCACTTTACGCCAATTACTAATCCTTCCAGTAGAACACCAAAACAAATTAGAATATTACAAACTTTCTACAGGAGCTGCAATGGAATGTTGGCTTTGATTCACCTCAGATTATGAGAAGTACTTATAACAAACTACAAAGAGCTCTTTGGAGGAAAACACATTGTTGTTTTCAGAGATCTTGTTCAATTGACACCAGTGAAAGGTGAACCTATTTTTAAAACCTTAGGACACAAACTCTTCTTTAAAACTGTTGGCAGCATAGGAAATGTCAACCTCTGGCAACATTTCCAATACAGAGAATTAACAGAAAACATGCGCCAATCTACAGACCTCACTTACGCCAACATTTTGAAAAGTATTAGAGTGGTGTACTATCTCAAGAAGCACAAGTAATATTAAAAGTCTGGCACATCCATGCACTTTATGGCCATAGCTCATGTGCTACTGATGTCATGGAACAATTAGCACACAAAAATGTCAATTGTATGTCCTTAATGCCAACTCTTTCAAGCTGTTCCAAATTCAATGAAACAATGTTGAAAAAAGAAATGCAGCCAATAATTGAAATTTGCTCCACAGACAAACTGGACGTACATTGTATGACACTACCCATGTGTCAACAAGCCACAACAAGACTAAATACCTTAGAAAATTCTATATCGAACACAGCTGGTTTGGAGAAAATATTAAAATTATCTTTAAACTGTAGAGTAATGCTTAAACGTAACCTTGACATGGAGCAAGGACTAGTTAATGGAGCACTGGGTACAGTTGTTGGTTTTCAAACATACCCACGTGACAACAACATTCAGTTTGTCAATATTCTCTTTGACAAACTTTCAGAAGTAAAAAGGATAGAGTGCTCTATAGCTCGATTCCTTCTTTTCAAAGGGCCTCATTACGACTCAGGCGGTAAGGGTTTTACGGCGGCGTAAACAGCGCCGACCCTTACCGCCTGAGTACGAGGTCCCTTAGCGTCATGGCGGATTTAACACCTGCTTTTAGCAGGTGTTAAAATCCATGGCGCTAAGGGACCATGGAGTTAATTACGCCACCGTAATTTACGGTGGCGTAATTAACGCCTTCCCCACTCCCATTATGCCCTATGGGGCAAAAATGGGAATGGGGAAGGGTAAATGGGGATTGGGGACTTACCGCCCCGCCAACCTCGGAATGGGGCGGTAAGTCCGCCAGCCACCATGGCGTAAACAAAGTTTACGCCATGGTGGTAAAGTCACGGCCCAGGCGGTAACTTACCGCCTGGGTCGTAATGAGGCCCAAAGACATGTATGTATGCAGAGAACAATTTTCTCTAACTCTAGCATACGCAGTCACCATTCACAAATCACAAGCTCTTACCCTAGATAAAGCATTGATAGATATTGGGAACACAGTCTTTAAAGAAGGTATGAGCTACGTAGTATTATCACGCCTACGTACACTTGACGGTCTATTTCTAATTAACTTTGATGCAAGTAAAGTAAACGCTGATATTCCTTGCATTTTAGAATACAATAGACTACTTTCCCTATACAACCCCCATCTAAAAACATATCCTGTTCCACAAAAAGGAAAACGTTGTAAAAGAAAACTACTTTAAACAGAAATGCAACAGGATTTCCCTGCAAATCCTCCAAAGAGAGTAAAAGAGAGTAAAAGAAGCTAATACTTCATCAATTACTACAACCAAAGAAGAATCTACTACTCATAGTAACTCAGGTACTTCTTCAAAGAAGCAACACACACTCCGAAAAAATGACTTGGACACAGAACTACCTGGTCCATTCAAATTTTCAAATATAACTGGTGTAAATTGCTACGCAAATGTAGCAATCAATATTCTATTTCAATTGCCACCAATTGTTGACAACATTTACTTACACAGTACAGACCAATTGTGTTTGCAAATGTTAGTCCTTCATGGAAATGCAACAAACAATCCTGACAAAACATATAGTGTTCATGGAATAAGACAAGAATTGGACTACTCTGCTGGAATGGTGAAATTCACTATAAACTCACAAGAAGATCCCCAAGAATTTCTAATGTACTTACTACAAGTACTGGAAAACAAAAACATACTTATAAATGAAATCTTCCAGATTTCATACATGTGGAAACATACGGTCTATGACCTTCGGCCATACACCCAAGACTCTAGGCCCTGGCCACAACCACCGCACCATATTGCTAGGCGGAAACCTGTGCAGTTCCCTCTGGGACCACTGCAAAAGATTTAGGACTACAGGTGTTTGGCAGTAAACCCACTTGGTAGCAGTCTGTACCACACAGATTCACTTGGTAGCTGTGGCTGAGCAGTCAGACCTCCCTCAAGAATAGTTAAGCAATATGTGGAGTATACAATATAGGGCAATTCTTCACAGTAAGACAAGCAAACACGCAACGAGACTCAGTGTAAAGATATTAAGGTATTTATTTATAACAGAACATCTAGGGAAAACACTTTGGCACTATCACGGCAAACACTTCAATCACAATTACTCTACGAAGAGAAAACGATCAATCCCTCTAACAATATTTCGACAAGTCTAGGTTCTACCAGCATCACTTATTTGCAGACAGAGGTGTATGCCTCAACCTAGATGGCACTCTAATATTAATTAGTACGGGAGAGAAAGAAAATAAGCAGGTTACGAAATCAACACAGTTCAATACTTCACGGGAAAAATGCAAGGCAAGAAGGCACGAACCACAATAGATCATAAAGTTCAGAGGCCAGGCCCACTCGGAGAGAGTTAAGGCGATATGTCCCAAAAAGACTCTAGTGAAAATGCGTTCGAGTCTTTTGTAGCAAGCTGTTATCGGCAGATTGAACCAGTTCAGAACAATACGTGAGAAAGCTTGGAGGTGACCCAACGAAAAGGAGAGGATTAAGACACCTCACTCGAACCGATCGAAAGGGAAGCCAGGCGGACACGCTACCTTGTTTGTGGAGAGACAGCTCCGGCGGGGGCTGTTGTTCCTGGTGGTGGATGCACGTTGGGTGCACCACCAGGGAAGAGACCAGCCGCGGAGTGCTCCATCACAAGGCACCACCTTTTGGTCACGGTACAGGGGTAGTAGCTATCCGGTTGCCGAGGTGCTCTGCACAGGCAATTCGACCACTGTGTCCTGAGGCGAAGAAAAAGCAAAGGGGACTGGTTGTTCCCACCAGTCAGGGGAAGAGACTCTCTGGCAGGGAGATCTCCTCTGTCCTTGGGAAGTGATGAGTCAGTTCCGCAGGGCTCCACCGGAGGTGTAGTCGTGCAGGTCGGCTCAGCGTTACCCTCGTCGGATTCTTAGGTCCTGTGGCGACTTCTGAAGATCCAGTCCCAAAAGCCCTGCTTTTATGCAGAAAACCCCCATTCATTCAGCCTAGCTGTCAATCAACACGTGCTAAGTGGTGAGCGGGGAGGCTTACCACTTGGGCCAATCACTCCAGAGTGCGACCGGAGTTGGCAAGGCAACTCGGTCCAGGGTGCCTAAACCCCCTCCCACACCCCTGTGGTAACCCAGACAGAATGGCACCACTTTGGAGGGTCTCTGTACAGAGGCCCGCCAAAAGTGGAACAAAGGGCTCAACCTTTGGTTTAGGAGTCACAGAGACGAACACAGACGCCAGTTTAACAACCGAGTTCTGGCAGAAAATACCATCCGATAAACTTATTTAAGATAAGTAGACCGGTGGTACATTAGAAATTAACGAGGAAAAGTATCAATCTCTAACAATGGGACGAATCCCATAGGGTTATGTTCGGGGTCGAACATAACAAGTAGTTTCCACTGCCACCAGCCAAAACTCGACGAGGGGGGACGGGACAGTGCCCCCTCGAGTAACAGATCCAGGAGTAATCGAATTACCCCTACTAGTACGTCCACAATAAGATGGTTTGTACTAGTCCTGTTAGTAAATTTAGGTCTAGTAAAGCCAATGGTGACTTTACATGCCCGGGGAGACAGTAGTCAGTCCCCGGGTATGGAGTCTATGGTGGAGGTCCGCTGGGACGCCCCAGTGTTACGGCACGTAGGGTGCGGTGTAACACACATAGAAAAACATGTGAGACCCTATGGAGTAAAAGACCCCATAGCCCATAGAACACATTGGTTTCCAAAGGAATTACACACATTCATGTCCAAGAGTGGGAGAAAAAGAGTCTCACTCTTGGCAGGATGGAAAAAACAAACTCCAGACATCCAGCAAAGCTGCTGGGGGACTCACTAGGTTAGGAAATTCAGCCTAAACAGAGAATTCTCCCTAACACTCGCCCCCCCCCCAGACTAAGGGACAGGAGGATTTAATCCACTCCTGGATGAATCTCATACCTCTAGTTGATGACATACATCCTAGAGAGACCATCAGCATTTTGGTGGTGACATCCTGACCTGTGCTCAATGGTGAAATCAAACCCATGCAGGCAGAGCAACCATCTCAATAGTTTTGGTTTTTCCCCTTTCATTTGCATTAACCATCTCAAGGGTTGATGGTCAGTCTGAATGACAAAAGTAGAACCATACAAGTATGGCCTAAACTTCTTCAGAGCCCACACGATAGCAAAGCACTCTCTTTCGATTGTTGCCCACCTTGTTTCAGGATCCTTCAGCTCGCGGCTGATGAAGCAAACGGGGTGCTCCCTACCTGTCCCATCCAGTTGACTGAGTACGGCACCTATCCCTACATTTGAAGCATCTGTTTGCACAATGAAGTGTTGGCGGTAATCAGGAGCTCTGAGTACTGGGGCCTGGCAAAGAGCCTTTTTCAGGTTTTCAAAAGCCTGATTGCACTCCTCGTTCCATTTAACTTTTTTAGGAAATTTGGGCGAGGAGATGACATTCAGTGGAGAAGCTATGGTCAAATAGTTCTCTATGAAATTCCTGTAATACCCAGTGAGGCCTAGGAAGGCTCTCACTTGGGTTTGAGTAGTAGGTGTTGTCCAATTTTGCACAGCTTCAATCTTACTGAGCAAAGGCCTTATTTCTGCACCTCCTACCTCATGTCCAAGATAGACTACCTTACTCTGTCCAATTTGGCATTTACTCGCCTTTATGGTCAGATTGGCTCGTCCAAGAGCCTGCAAAACATCTCTCATGTGGGTTACATGTTCTTCCTAGGAATTGCTGAACACTGCGATGTCATCCAAGTATGCCATGCAGAAGTCCTCCATCCCATTCAGAACCTGGTTTACCATCTGTTGAAACGTAGCAGGTGCATTCTTCAATCCAAAAGGCATTACCTTAAACTGGTATAAGCCAACGGGGGTAGAAAATGCAGTTTTCTCCTTGGCATGGTCTATCAGGGCTATTTGCCAATAGCCTGACGTCAAGTCAAATGTGCTGAGGAACTTGGCGGCGCCAAGTTTATCCACCAACTCATCTGTTCTTGGCAAAGGGTGGGCATCAGTCTTGGTGACTGCATTAAGAGCTCTATAATCCACGCAGAATCTAAGTTCGTTAGATCCGGCCTTTGGTACTAACACAACTGGGCTAGACCATGGACTAGTAGAGGGCTCTATTACCCCGAGATCAAGCATCTTGCTGACCTCACCTTTGATGTGGGTTCGTACGTTTTCTGACATTCTGTATCCTCTGCTTTTGACTGGCAGACAGTCACCAGTGAGTATGTCATGCTGGCCCCAAGGGGACAAGCCTGGTGAAAGCGAGAACAGAGAGGCAAACTGATTCAACATGGATTTGCCCTCTTCTTGTTGCTCGGGGGTCAGATTGGAGGAGAGATTTACTCCTCAATTTATTCGTCTAAAGGTAAACCTCTGAGGAGATCTGGAAGAGCTTCACTCTCTTCTTCTTCCTCGGATGATGCTAGAAGCAACGCTCCTACATCAAGTCGTGAGACATACGCTTTGAGGCGGTTGGTGTGGAAGACTGTCGGAGCCTCCTTGGGATTGCCCAAGTCCACCAGATAGTTAACCTCTCCGAGTTTACCCACAACTCGGAAGGGTCCCATCCACTTATCTTGCAAGGCCCTCTGCCTTGTTGGGATCATAACGAGAACGAGCTGGTCTTGAGCGAACCCAACCATGTTAGCCTTTTGATCGTGCCAGTGCTTGATCAATGCTTGTCCAGCTTTCAAGTTATCAGGTGCTTCCGTCATCATGTGCGATATTCTCCTCCGGAGACCTATCACATGGTCAGTCACTCTGACCGGCTTGGGGGAAGGAGCACTCTCCAACCCCTCCTTAATCAGGGCCAATGGACCTCTGACGGGATGACCATAGAGAAGTTTGAAGGGAGAGTAACCTACTCCCTCCTGAGGGACTTCTCTATAAGCAAAGAAAAGGCATGGCAGAAGAAGGTCTCACTTCCGCTTAAGGGGTTCTTCTAAAGCACCTATCATGCTCTTCATGGTTCGGTTGAACCGTTCTACCAACCCATTGGTGTGTGGGTGGTAAGCTGTTGAGAACTTGTAAGTAACTCCACAGGTTTTCCACATGGCTTTCATGTAGTGGGACATAAAGTTTGACCCCCTGTCGGAGATTACTTCCTTAGGAAATCCGACCCTAGTAAAAATACCAAGGAGGGCCTTAGCCACAGCTGGAGCTGTACCAGTCCTCATAGGAATTGCCTCAGGATACCTAGTAGCATGGTCTACTACAACAAGTATAAACCTGTTGCCTGAGGAGGTTGGAGGATCAAGGGGACCAACGATGTCAATCCCTACTCTCTCAAACGGGACTCCCACAACTGGGAGAGGCACTAAAGGTGCCACATACTTGGAGCCAACCTTACCAGAGGTCTGGCAGGTGTGGCAGCTCCTGCAGTGTTTTTCTACTTCGGCCCCCATCTTTGGCCAATAGAAGTAGAGAGAGAGCCTTTCCTTGGTCTTCTTGAAACTCAAGTGACCAGCCAAAGGAATCTTGTGGGCTAACTGCAAGAACTGTGATCTGTTCTCTTGGGGTACTACAAGTCGTTTGTAGTCTCCAGGTGCAGACTCGGTCGGTTCACTGTAGAAGAGTCCATCTTCCCAGTGCAACCTGTGTTTCCCAGGCTCTTGCCCTTCAGCCTGAGCTTCTGCCTGGTGGCGAAGACCTTCCAGAGTTGGACATTCTCTCTGTCCCTTACTGAAGTCTGCCCTGCTGGGTCCACCTTCTGCCAGTAAAGACTGCAGCTCAGGATGGTCAACAGGATCCAGATCTCCAATGAGTTCCTGGCCTTCCATTAGCTCTTCCTCAGAGTCTAATTCTACCACACAGGGTTGTACCTCCCTCTCAGCCTTAGCTGGAGGTGGAGTTACGGGTGTAACTTTGGACAACCGCGGGGAAGTCCGTGTTGGCTGCACTGAAATGCTGGCTGCGGGTTTCAGGATAGAAGGCTTAGGTTTCCCTTTCACTTCTGTTTCCTTGGAGACAGCTGCCGACAATTTCAGTGGAGCAGGCATGATTTCCTTCTTCATCATCTCCTGGAGAGTACCGCACATGGTCCTCTCTCTTGCGGGTCTGGTTAACTCCTGTAACCGTTTACTAGGAGGTCTGGGAGTATGCGATACAACTCCGAGAGTTTTCAAATCGTTATCCAACAGTACGCGTCCTGGTACCTCACTCTGTATGCTGACAGGTATCTTTACAGTCATGTCGTTACACTGGATGAGAACTGGTAATTGGGGAAGCATCTGCACAGGCCCTCCAGCTAACTTGGTGAGGCGTTTGGGTGCCTTAGCAACATCCTCAGCCTGAAAAAACAATTTATCCACCACAGTTATGCTGGCCCCAGTGTCCCTAATGGCAGGAGTCTCCTAACCATTCACCTGGACACTGTCCTTATAATACTCTTTAGTATTATCGGGGATAGAATTATAGACATCTAAATTCTGTTGTTCCCACAACCCCAGAGATACTAAAGAAACGCTGGCTGAGACTCCAATGGGTTCGTCAGCTAGCAGTTGAAAGTTTCCACTTGCCATTTGGACTTCCTCCTCTGGAGGGAAGGCTAAGGAGACAAGCTGGACCCCTCAAGGTTTACCCTTACATCTGGGATCTCCTTTCACGTGGTCAGGCGAGCCACAAACAAAGCATTTACCGAATGCTTTTTGGAATAGTGGCTTGTTCTGACCTCCTTCCGGTTTGGCACCAGAAGACACACTATTCTGCTGTGGTTTTCCCGGTGGTTTACCCTTCTGGTTTTGTTTGGGGCCCTCTTTGGAATTTGAGTTATTCGAATTCTCTTTTGAGTCTTTTTTAGGCTGTTTTCCCTCATCCTTTTTCTGAATTGCCCCAGAATCCTTATGAGTAGCCCTGTTGGCAACCCATAAGTCAGCAGCCTTAGCTAGCTTCCGTGAATCCAAATCCTTCGAATCAGCCAAGTGCTGACTGAGCTCAGGAGAACAGGCATCATAAATTGACTCCAACATAAAGATTCTTCATACCCTCATAAGTGTTCACTTTGTAACCCTTAATCCATCCCTCTAAGTTTTTCAACCCTTCACTCACCCAGGTAGCCCAAGCGGTACCATCATGCTTTTTGAGGGTTTTAAACCTCTTAAGATACTGGCAAGGGGTCTTCCCGAATCTAGCTATCAAAGCTAATTTTACACTTTCGCAATCCGTCTTATCCTCCTCCCCTAACTCCATTACCACATCAGTCGCAACAGGAGGGAGCCTAGAGAACAACCAGTGAAGTAAATCATTCCCGGTGATGTCCTGGAGCCCATGATTGTACTCAAACAGTTTTAACCAATCCAACACATCCAACCTCGGTTCATACATACCCACTAATTCCTTTGGCATTCGGGGTCTTTTGGGACTGGAGCTCCTAGAGGAACCAGAGGAGAGAGAAGCATTTTCGATAGACACCTTTTTCATCGCTAACTCGTGATTAAGTTCTATTTCCCTGAGTCTTAACTCAGCTTGCTTCTGCTCAGCCTGGGCATTCATCCGTCTGAACTCGAGCTCTTGGTTTCGTTCAGATTGAGCCAAGAACCGTTTGTATTCTAATTCGAGCTTTATTTTTTCAAGTTCAAAATAAGCAGGGTTACTTGTGGGACCTGGTATGGGCCCCGTAGGCACAGCGGGTAAGGCAGGTAGAGGAGCATGGGAGACAGTTTCGTTCGCCTCTCCGTCCTCGTCAGCCTCTTCATCGTTATCATCAGAATTACGATTCCGATCAACACCATCACTGTTATCTACATTTGCTGGAGAAATTGGTTCCTCTGAACCAGTACCCAGACTTTGGTTCGCCAGCAATCTCTCTATTAATTCTAACTTCTTGCCTCTTACAGAAAGATTCTCTTGCCTACAGAGAGCTCGCAAACTCTCAGTATTTTCACCTGACAAGGATTCTTGACTGTAAGTTTCCATCGTAGACATGTTTTTGAAAGTTGCTTTTTAGTGCTAAGTTTTGTGGTTAGTTATCCTAAAGTGTCAAAAAGCACTCTAAACTGTATACTCGATACAAATCCCACCGCTGTACACCAGTGTTAGGCAGAAACCTGTGCAGTTCCCTCTGGGACCATTGCAAAAGATTTAGGACTACAGGTGTTTGGCAGTAAACCCACTTGGTAGCAGTCTGTACCACACAGATTCACTTGGTAGCTGTGGCTGAGCAGTCAGACCTCCCTCAAGAAGAGTTAAGCAGTATGTGGAGTATACAATATAAGGCAATTCTTCACAGTAAGACAAGCAAACACGCAACAAGACTCAGTGTAAAGATATTAAGGTATTTATTTATAACGGAACATCTAGGGAAAACACGTTGGCACTATCATGGCAAACACTTCAATCACAATTACTCTACGAAGAGAAAACGATCAATCCCTCTAACAATATTTCGACAAGTCTAGGTTCTACCAGCATCACTTATTTGCAGACAGAGGTGTATGCCTCAACCTAGATGGCACTCTAATATTAATTAGGACGGGAGAGAAAGAAAATAAGCAGGTTACGAAATCAACACAGTTCAATACTTCACGGGAAAAATGCAAGGCAAGAAGGCACGAACCACAATAGATCATAAAGTTCAGAGGCCAGGCCCACTCGGAGAGAGGCAAGGCAATATGGCCCAAAAAGTCTCTAGTGGAAATGCTTTCGAGTCTTTTGTAGCAAATTGTTATCGGCAGATTGAACCAGTTCAGAACAATACGTGAGAAAGCTTGGAGGCGACCTGACGGAAAGGAGAGGATTAAGACACCTCACTCAAACCGATCGAAAGGGAAGCCAGGCGGACACGGTACCTTGTTTGTGGAGAGACAGCTCCGGCGGGGGCAGTTGTTCCTGGTGGTGGATGCATGTCGGGTCTTTGCCAAGAGTAGAGATGATCTTGTCGTCGAAGAAAAGTGAAGTCCGGTGCACCACCAGGGAAGAGACCAGCCGCGGAGTGCTCCGTCACAAGGCACCACCTTTTGGTCGCGGTACAGGGGTAGTGGCTATCCGGTTGCCGAGATGCTCTGCACGGGCAATTCGACCACTGCGTCCTGAGGCGAAGAAAAAGCAAAGGGGACTGGTTGTTCCCACCAGTCAGGGGAAGAGACTCTCCGGCAGGAAATCTCCTCTGTCGTCGGGAAGTGGTGAGTCGGTTCTGCAGGGCTCCACCGGAGGTGTCGTCGTGCAGGTCGGCTCAGCGTTACCCTCGTCAGATTCTTCGGTCCTGTGGCGACTTCTGATGATCCAGTCCTAAAAGCCCTGCTTTTATGCAGAAAACCCCCATTCATTCAGCCTAGCTGTCAATCAACATGTGCTAAGTGGTGAGCGGGGAGGCTCACCACTTGGGCCAATCACTCCAGAGTGCGACCGGAGTTGGCAAGGCAACTCGGTCCAGGGTGCCTAAACCCCCTCCCACACCCCGGTGGTAACCCAGACAGAATGGCACCACTTTGGAGGGTCTCTGTACAGAGGCCCGCCAAAAGTGGAACAAAGGGCTCAACCTTTGGTTTAGGAGTCACAGAGACGAACACAGACGTCATTTTAACAACGAGTTCTGGCAGAAAATACCTTCCAATAAACTTATTTAAGATAAGTAGACCGGTGGTACGTTAGAAATTAACGAGGAAAAGTATCAATCTCTAACAATCAGGAATCCCATAGGGTTATGTTCGGGGTCGAACATAACAAGTAGTTTCCACTGCCACCAGCCAAAACTCGACGAGGGGGGACGGGACAGTGCCCCCTCGAGTAACAGATCCAGGAGTAATCGAATTACCCCTACTAGTACGTCCACAATAAGATGGTTTGTACTAGTCCTGTTAGTAAATTTAGGTCTAGGAAAGCCAATGGTGACTTTACATGCCCGGGGAGACAGTAGTCAGTCCCCGGGTATGGAGTCTATGGTGGAGGTCCGCTAGGACGCCCCAGTGTTACGGCTCGTAGGGTGCGGTGTAACACACATAGAAAAACATATGAGACCCTATGGAGTAAAAGACCCCATAGCCCATAGAACACATTGGTTTCCAAAGGAATTACACACATTCATGTCCAAGAGAGGGAGAAAAAGGTCTCACTCTTGGCAGGATGGAGAAAACAAACTCCAGACATCCAGCAAAGCTGCTGGGGGACTCACTAGGTTAGGAAATTCAGCCTAAACAGAGAATTCTCCCTAACACATATCACACCCATAGATCACACCCATAGAATCAAACATTTTAACTATGCCAAATGGGCATTTTTTTATGTCCGCGGACACCACGCTTGCTCTAAAAACAGTTTTATTTTGCTAGCACGGACAGGTATAGTGTCCTTAGGACACCTCCATTTTTTTTAATTACGGACATCCTGGACACCGCGCGCTGCAACTTCAGATACAAAGTATACAAATCAAACAGTACATAAAGTATAGATTTGAAAATATTTCATAGATATTCCATTCTATGGATGTGATCTATGCGTGTGATATGCTGCGGTGGTTGTGCCCATGGCCTAGAGTTTTGGGTGCATGGCCTACGGCATACGGCCTTTGGCCATGCACCCAAGACTCTAGGCTCTGGCCACAACCACCGAAGCATATCACACCCATAGATCACACCCATAGAATCAAACATTTTAACTATGCCATATGGGCATTTATTATGTCCGCGGACACCGCACATGTTCTAAGAACAGTTTTATTTTGCTTGCGTACAGCACAGACAGGTATAGTGTCCTTTGGACACCTCCATTTTCTTTAATTACAGACATCCCAGACACCATGTGTGTTCTTAGAACAGTTTCAACTTGCCTGCAGACAGTATGGACAGGAATGGTGTTCTTAGGAAACCCCCATTTTGGATAATCATGGACATCCCGGATACTGCGCATGTTCTTAGAACAGTTTCAACTTGCCTGCAGACAGTACGGACAGGAATAGTGTCCTTAGGACAGCTCCACTTTGGTTAATTACTGACATCCCTGACACAGAATGTGTTCTAAGAACAGCACAGACAGGTATAGTGTCCTTAGGACACCTCCATTTTGACTAATTACGGCCATCAAGGACAGCACGACTGTCCACGGACAAAATGAACACAACAGGGGTGCCTACCACCTAAATAAATACAGCATTTGACCCATCTCTTACTCCCCCACAACCCCCAAACACTCTTACGCACCAAACACTTGCCAAAGTTGTATTTCTCCCCATTTGTCACCGCGTTGTCTCGGGATCCAAGATGGCGGACGCATCAAAACAATATGACACACCTCACGCATCATTCCAGCCAATCAGCGAGCATGTCGCATGTCCGCGGACATGACGCAAGCGAATTAGCCAATCGGTGTCCTGTCCGCGGAGCGGACATAGATATCACTATTTTTTTGTGACCTACTTTTTGATCGTTTTAAAAAAAGTACTGGACGGTTTTTCACCAAATTTACAAAAGTTCGCTCCTGCTGCAAATTTGGTGAAAATCCCTCCAGCGGTGTGGGCTGTAGGCATGAGCAAAGCTTTTTCCCCATTCAGTCTATGGGGAAAAAAAGAAGTTTTGGGACCCCCCTATAACTTTGCCCCCTCTGGACCAAACTTCACCAAACTTTGCAACTACCGTGGCTGTGTAATATACAGTTATATTTTTACAGCTTTGCTCTTGAGTGTTTACTAGTTCGCGACAATCACTGTTACAATTGCTGACTCTACTTGGAGTTTCTGCGGTATTGATTTGACAAGAGCTTGGTCCCATATGAAATTCCATATATGTTCTGAGATACTTTCCACTTTTATTATTTACTTCTCATAATAAATTGCTGGCTTTCCGCCCCGACTTGAGTGTTTGTTCATAGAGCTTAGATATGCTGCTTGATTTCCTTTGATGACTACACTTTTCTGGCATGCTTTTCACTCTGAATCGGCTCCAGGCTCACAATCTTTGTGGAGACTGAGGTCCTTGTAATTTCCTGGTGATAGACACAGGTTTCCAATTTATTATAACATGATTCACATGGACGGAAGGCTGTTTTAGGTATCCTTGTTTCATCCGACAGATTACTTCTAATTTATTCTTGAAACTATATCTGCATCAGAAATATTTTGCACATATTTGAGAATGTGCATGAAGTTCTTGGGATACATAACAGTGACTTGTCTCGTTTGGATTTGAATAAAGCGTCTTAGACCATATATGAACTCACTTTTGTATCTATTAATGGAATTACTATTGTATCTGATTGTGTTGTAGAAATTTGATTTGCACCCGATGAAGGGATTGTCTTCCCGAAACGTGTTGTTACAATTGAATATAAAAGAAGATCTGAAAACCTGAGCATTTCATCATTATTATTTCAAGAATCACACCATAGCATTATATCATATATCTGACAATATTCATGTTAATGTATTTGAATTGTTCTAGCAGGCTATTTCAGCAAAAAGGTGTGCAGAGGACGGGAGTGCCCGATAATTTGGACACCATCTATTCTCTAATTGTCTTTCAACCTCGTGTCAAGGTTGAGTTACCTTCCCTGCACCCAAATGTTCATAAACCTATTCTTCAGTTTCATAAATTATGATTACCTATTGGTGTGCACTGACCGTCTCTATATACTATCAAAAGGGTGGGACTCAGGGAAAGGGGTGGGGCTAAGATCAGAAATGGGGGGCACCAGTCCAAATTTAGCATGGAAATAAAGGATACCTCCTAGTACTGCTCATGTGCAGATGTTTTTTGCAGTTCCAAGGAGAGAGAGCTTGTCAAGTCTTTAGGCATTCATCTGCTCTGTCTTTCTAATGCCATAACCAAAACGGTTGGTAAAAAGACACAAAGTGGGTTGAAAAGCTTCCATCAACATCACAGGGCCTTTAAACATCATGACCAGAAACTCAGAATTTACCATCACTGGTAATATTATACTGTACTGACTCCTTGCCCTGCGAGCCAGCAACCCCATGCTCTATGAAGCCACAACCCTGCAATAGAAGAACCCACTGATCATGCTGGACTATGTGTAAGAGGCCTGTCGCTCTGAAGGGGAGACTACGGGGGCAGATGAAGATGATGATGATTTTGTTCCTTTGCATTATATCTCATTTAGGTGTGAGGCAATGGCCCAAACCCAGGCAGGAGTCCAGACCAACAGCATTTTTTTAGGGCTGATTTTGGTTCCAAGTCCAGCCTCAGACCTTTCACTATTTTACACCAGTGCTCAGCTGTGCAACTGTAAAACCTGATACCAGACATTTCACTGAGAACTAAGGATATTGAAGATAAAGTTTGCGTTACAGCAAGAGAAACAATAAAGTTCACCATCTGTTCATTATCAATAGGCACCAGAAATCCAACTGTGTATTAGGGGCAGATAGAAGGACCTCACACATGAGCCTACATATTTTTATAATTTAATGCGGGGCATCCCTATGTTTCATTATTTTAAAAGAATAGCATTTTGTAAAGCCCAGTACAAGAAAGGGATCTAGAGACATCCATGCAGAGTGGAGAAAAAGGAATCTTTGATTATAAGAGATCATATTTGGGGTCAGTGTTTAAGACATTATAAATGGAATAAATGTGCGCCGAAATTTGTGGCGCAAGCTGGCAGAAGCGTGAAAAAGCTAGCGCACACGTGCGAACTGCCCACGTGCGATTCATGGAAGGCCCTGTGCATGTTTTTCCCGGGATGTGCGCTAAATCCGCGCTTACCTTACACGTCACTGCTACTTTCCGAGCGCGTGTGCGACAGGAACGGGGAAAGCGCACAACTACTTGCGCACACATCTAAAAAGGGGGCGGAACACGGGGATTGGGGAACAACAAGTGAAAATGTAGGCATTATGTGGGAAAAACCACTGGGAAACACACGCAATGCCCACTCGCTAGTGAACAATACGTATTCATGGAATCGATTAGGGAAAACCCATGCACGTCAAAACACACGCACAGATACCTCCGCCACACGAAAGCAGGCGGAAGCGCCCCCGTGCAGAATAAAAGTGCTCACAAACAACAATCAAGCATATACAGCTACAATGAAAGTCCCATTCCTCGCAGCAGTGATCGTGGCACACCGCAAGAGGAGTAGAATAGCGAGGCCCCACATTTTTTTGCCCAGGACCAGCCTTTTTGGGATGCCTGATGACGAGGTCTATGGCAGGTATAGGTTTCTACCTCATATCATCATAGAGCTGGTCACTGAGTGGGAAGATGAACTCACATCACCCACCCTGTGCTCCCAAGCATTGAGCCCCCTGGAGAAGGAGCTCCATGCACTGCATTTTTGGCCACTGGGTAATTTCAGCAGAGAATTGCCATAGTGGGGGGCGTCTCACAGCCCATGCAGTCACGTTGCCTACACCAGGTGTTGGCAATCATCACTGCACGCCTCTCAGTCTGCAGGCACATATACATGCCCAGAACACCCGCAGAAAGGCAGGCCGTGGTCCAGGACCTCTACAGGGTGGCACACTTCCCCAAAGTGCTTGGTGCCATAGATTGCACCCATGTGGCCCTACGTCCACCTAGGGCCACTGAAAACATCTACCGCAAACGCAAGCACTGACATTCCATCAACGTGCAGGTTGTATGTGATGCCAAGGGAATCAGCACCTCTGTCTATGCAAACTATCCAGGGTCCATCCATGACTGTTTCATATACATAATGTCTGCGCTGAGCCAGGCCCTGGAAGCTGGGAAGCATGGCGACACATGGCTCATAGGTGAGTACAAATGCCTGTGCATATGCATGCATGTTACACACATACAAATACACAAGCCCAACTAATGACAACAATTATCACCTTACCAGGGGACAGTGCCTACCCTCTGAGCACCTACATGATGATGCCAATACGGAACCCCACCACACCACCCCAGGTAAGATACAACACAGCCCATATTGCAACCATGGGCATAGTGGAGTGCACATTCGGAGTGCTCAAATCACGCTTCCGCTCCCTTGACTGCTCTGACGGGCAACTACTATATGCACCCCCAGTAGTGTGCAGGATCATTGTGGCAGCATGTGTCCTGCACAACATTGCAACACGTCAGGGCGTACCGGTGGACATGGTGGTGCACCCACATCCCCAACCACACGCACGGCCACTGCACATAGGAGGGGAAAGGGCATGTGGCGAGGCAGCCCGTACCCAGCTTGTGGCCACATTTTTCACCTAAACTCCAACCCCTGCAGAGTGCACACAGGCCTGGCACATACCAGGTGACAATCGATGATGAGAAAGGGATAGATAACTGTCACAACCTTACCACCCTGAGAATGTGTCCACAGAAGTGTCACATTGTGTGCACCCCTAGCTACTTGAACACAACCAATCCCATGTGACCAAAAGGAACACATGCAAGGTGCATACCCCACCACCCCCGCAAAACAGGGCATGAAAGTACTGGTATGCCACCCAAAGCCTCCCAACCCCCATGACCCCCATCTGCCACACCATACCATGGTAAGCAACGGCAAAACATCAAACCATATGTGCAACACATTACACGATAGTCATGAATTGCCACGTGAGAAATGTAAATAGGCACAATAAAATTACACCTGACATGGAATCTGAAGAAATGGCTGACCAAAACCTCACACCCTGAAAACGGTGGCACAAATGCATGCCATCAGTGGTGCAAGCAACAAAAGTCAGAATACCTTATTGCCATGCACATTGGACAATAGCAAATTGGCATTACAAACACTGTGTGCTGCGTGTTTGTCCCCTGCAACACACCGCTCACCGGACAACACAGTGAGTGTGCATTGCATTGGGCAAACTCTTTGAGCATCATGAAAAATAAGTACAATCAACCAAATAGTACCCTATCATGCATGTACACGATGAATGAATCAGAAGTGAACATGGATTGTAGGGACACAGCATGCCTGAGAAGTCAATCTGGGTGCACATGTGTGCATGATGTCACCATAGTTGGTGTGGGGGGGCATTGCCTAAGTGTTTGTGTCTGTAGGGACATGCATCGAATACATGCATGTGAAATGAAGTGAGCCTCAGTGTCCTGTACACAGCACATGTGAACCTTGCACCCAAGGATCCCCCTGTATGGTAAACCACACCAATCCCCTGACACCTCAAAATAAAACCCAACATAGGATCAGCCATTGACCAGCAGAACATATCATGTACAGAGTACCCCACAGCGACAATGGCAGACAGTGAGCAATCACTGATTCATTGAAAATCCTTATAGGGCCTACACACAAAGTGCATCAAAGCGCCTCAAGGAGGGAGGGAACAAGGGAGAATAACAGTACATTCCCACAAGTCATTCAAACAGTCCAGAATGTGAAAATGAACGATCAAATCAAAGTACATAGTACAAGTGCTTAGAACAGTAAGGGAAAGTGTAGGGAGGGAATGTGGGAAAACAAAGCTAGCATCATCATTGCTATGCCTGATGGCAATAGTTGCAGTGCAGGAGTCACATAAGGAGAGGGTGTGAGCGAAGAGGAGGGAAGAGGTGAGGAAAGTAACAAAACAAGTGACAAACTATGGAAGGTCGATGAAGAATCAAGATTGTGCTGGGGAGGGGGAGAAGAAACACAGAAGGGAAAGGCAGAACAGATGACCTGTAATCAGTGGTGGAGGGACTGATGATGAAAGTAAGTGCCAAAATAATGGCCAGAAACTCAGAATTTACCATCACTGGTAATATTATACTGTACTGACTCCTTGCCCTGTGAGCCAGCACCCCCATGCTCTATGAAGCCACAACCCTGCAATAGAAGAACCCACTGATCATGCTGGACTATGTGTAAGAGGCCTGTCGCTCTGAAGGGGAGACTATGGGGGCAGATGCAGATGATGATGATTTTGTTCCTTTGCATTATATCTCATTTAGGTGTGAGGCAATGGCCCAAACCCAGGCAGGAGTCCAGACCAACAGCATTTTTTTAGGGCTGATTTTGGTTCCAAGTCCAGCCTCAGACCTTTCACTATTTTACACCAGTGCTCAGCTGTGCAACTGTAAAACCTGATACCAGACATTTCACTGAGAACTAAGGATATTGAAGATAAAGTTTGCATTACAGCAAGAGAAACAATAAACTTCACCATCTGTTCATTACCAATAGCCACCAGAAATCCAACTGTGTATTAGGGGCAGATAGAAGGACCTCACACATGAGCCTACATATTTTTATAATTTAATGCGGGGCATCCCTATGTTTCATTATTTTAAAAGAATAGCATTTTGTAAAGCCCACTACAAGAAAGGGATCTAGAGACCTCCATGCAGAGTAGAGAAAAAGGAATCTTTGATTATAAGAGATCATATTTGGGGTCAGTGTTTAAGACATTATAAATGGAATAAATGTGCGCCGAAATTTGTGGCGCAAGCTGGCAGAAGCGTGAAAAAGCTAGCGCACACGTGCGAATTGCCCACGTGCGATTCATGGAAGGCCCTGTGCATGTTTTTCCCGGGATGTGCGCTAAATCCGCGCTTACCTTACACGTCACTGCTACTTTCCGAGCGCGTGTGCGACAGGAACGGGGAAAGCGCACAACTACTTGCGCACACATCTAAAAAGGGGGCGGAACACGGGGAATGGGGAACAACAAGTGAAAATGTAGGTATTATGTGGGAAGAACCACTAGGAAACACACGCAACGCCCACTCGCAAGTGAACAATACATATTCCTGGAATCGATTAGGGAAAACCCATGCACGTCAAAACACACGCACACGCACAGATACCTCCGCCACACGAAAGCAGGCGGAAGCGCCCCCGTGCAGAATAAAAGTGCTCACAAACAACAATCAAGCATATACAGCTACAATGAATGTCC
Source organism: Ambystoma mexicanum (assembly GCF_040938575.1). Classification (NCBI taxonomy): domain Eukaryota; kingdom Metazoa; phylum Chordata; class Amphibia; order Caudata; family Ambystomatidae; genus Ambystoma; species Ambystoma mexicanum. The sequence goes on from NC_090928.1 coordinate 287,106,770, forward strand.
CATTCCTCGCAGCAGTGATCGTGGCACACCGCAAGAGGAGTAGAATAGCGAGGCCCCACATTTTTTTGCCCAGGACCAGCCTTTTTGTGATGCCTGATGACGAGGTCTATGGCAGGTATAGGTTTCTACCTCATATCATCCTAGAGCTGGTCACTGAGTGGGAAGATGAACTCACATCACCCACCCTGTGCTCCCAAGCATTGAGCCCCCTGGAGAAGGAGCTCCATGTACTGCATTTTTTGCCCACTGGGTAATTTCAGCAGAGAATTGCCATAGTGGGGGGCGTCTCACAGCCCATGCAGTCAAGTTGCCTACACCAGGTGTTGGCAATCATCACTGCACGCCTCTCAGTCTACAGGCACATATACATGCCCAGAACACCCTCAGAAAGGCAGGCCGTGGTCCAGGACCTCTACAGGGTGGCACACTTCCCCAAAGTGCTTGGTGCCATAGATTGCACCCATGTGGCCCTACGTCCACCTAGGGCCACTGAAAACATCTACCGCAAACGCAAGCACTGACATTCCATCAACGTGCAGGTTGTATGTGATGCCAAGGGAATCAGCACCTCTGTCTATGCAAACTATCCAGGGTCCATCCATGACAGTTTCATATACATAATGTCTGCCCTGAGCCAGGCCCTGGAAGCTGGGAAGCATGGCGACACATGGCTCATAGGTGAGTACAAATGCCTGTGCACATGCATGCATGTTACACACATACAAATACACAAGCCCAACTAATGACAACAATTATCACCTTACCAGGGGACAGTGCCTACCCTCTGAGCACCTACATGATGATGCCAATACGGAACCCCACCACACCACCCCAGGTAAGATACAACACAGCCCATATTGCAACCGTGGGCATAGGGGAGTGCACATTCGGAGTGCTCAAATCACGCTTCCGCTCCCTTGACTGCTCTGACGGGCAACTACTATATGCACCCCCAGTAGTGTGCAGGATCATTGTGGCAGCATGTGTCCTGCACAACATTGCAACACGTCGGGGTGTACCGGTGGACATGGTGGTGCACCCACATCCCCAACCACACGCACGGCCACTGCACATAGGAGGGGAAAGGGCATGTGGCGAGGCAGCCCGTACCCAGCTTGTGGCCACATTTTTCACCTAAACGCCAACCCCTGCAGAGTGCACACAGGCCTGGCACATACCAGGTGACAATCGATGATGAGAAACGGATAGATAACTGTCACAACCTTACCACCCTGAGAATGTGTCCACAGAAGTGTCACATTGTGTGCACCCCTAGCTACTTGAACACAACCAATCCCATGTGACCAAAAGGAACACATGCAAGGTGCATACCCCACCACCCCCGCAAAACAGGGCATGAAATTACTGGTATGCCACCCAAAGCCTCCCAACCCCCATGACCACCATCTGCCACACCATAAAATGGTATGCAACGGCAAAACATCAAACCATATGTGCAACACATTACACGATAGTCATGAATTGCCACGTGAGAAATGTAAATAGGCACAATAAAATTACACCTGACATGGAATCTGAAGAAATGGCTGACCAAAACCTCACACCCTGAAAACGGTGGCACAAATGCATGCCACCAGTGATGCAAGCAACAAAAGTCAGAATACCTTATTGCCATGCACATTGGACAATAGCAAATTGGCATTACAAACACTGTGTGCTGCGTGTGTGTCCCCTGCAACACACCGCTCACCGGACAACACAGTGAGTGTGCATTGCATTGGGCAAATTCTTTGAGCATCATGAAAAATAAGTACAATCAACCAAATAGTACCCTATCATGAATGTACACGATGAATGAATCAGAAGTGAACATGGATTGTAGGGACACAGCATGCCTGAGAAGTCAATCTGGGTGCACATGTGTGCATGATGTCACCATAGTTGGTGTGGGGGGGGGCATTGCCTAAGTGTTTGTGTCTGTAGGGACATGCATCGAATACATGCATGTGAAATGAAGTGAGCCTCAGTGTCCTGTACACAGCACATGTGAATCTTGCACCCAAGGATCCCCCTGTATGGTAAACCACACCAATCCCCTGACACCTCAAAATAAAACCCAACATAGGATCAGCCATTGACCAGCAGGACATATCATGTACAGAGTACCCCACAGCGACAATGGCAGACAGTGAGCAATCACTGATTCATTGAAAATCCTTATAGGGCCTACACACAAAGTGCATCAAAGCGCCTCAAGGAGGGAGGGAACAAGGGAGAATAACAGTACATTCCTACAAGTCATTCAAACAGTCCAGAATGTGAAAATGAACGATCAAATCAAAGTACATAGTACAAGTGCTTAGAACAGTAAGGGAAAGTGTAGGGAGGGAATGTGGGAAAACAAAACTAGCATCATCATTGCTATGCCTGACGGCAATAGTTGCAGTGCAGGAGTCACATAAGGAGAGGGTGTGAGCGAAGAGGAGGGAAGAGGTGAGGAAAGTAACAAAACAAGTGACAAACTATGGAAGGTCGATGAAGAATCAAGATTGTGCTGGGGAGGGGGAGAAGAAACACAGAAGGGAAAGGCGGAACAGATGACCTGTAATCAGTGGTGGAGGGACTGATGATGAAAGTAAGTGCCAAAATAATGGCCAGAAACTCAGAATTTACCATCACTGGTAATATTATACTGTACTGACTCCTTGCCCTGTGAGCCAGCACCCCCATGCTCTATGAAGCCACAACCCTGCAAGAGAAGAACCCACTGATCATGCTGGACTATGTGTAAGAGGCCTGTCGCTCTGAAGGGGAGACTATGGGGCAGATGAAGATGATGATGATTTTGTTCCTTTGCATTATATATCATTTAGGTGTGAGGCAATGGCGCAAACCCAGGCAGGAGACAAGACAAACAACATTTTTTTAGGGCTGATTTTGGTTCCAAGTCCAGCCTCAGACCTTTCACTATTTTTCACCAGTGCTCAGCTGTGCAACTGTAAAACCTGATACCAGACATTTCACTGAGAACTAAGGATATTGAAGACAAAGTTTGCGTTACAGCAAGAGAAACAATCAAGTTCACCATCTGTTCATTTCCAATAGCCACCGGAAATCCAACTGTGTATTAGGGGCAGATAGAAGGACCTCACACATGAGCCTACATATTTTTATAATTTAATGTGGGGTATCCCTATGTTTCATTATTTTAAAAGAAAATCATTTTGTAAAGCCCAGTATAAGAAAGGGATCTAGAGACCTCCATGCAGAGTAGAGAAAAAGGAATCTGTGATTATAAGAGATCATATTTGGGGTCAGTGTTTAAGACATTATAAATGGAATAAATGTGCGTCGAAATTTGTGGTGCAAGCTGGTAGAAATGGGAAAAAGCTAGCGCACACGTGCGAATCGCACATGTGCGATTCATGGAAGGCCCTGTGCATGTTTTTCCCGGGATGTGGGCTAAATCCGCACTTACCTTACACGTCACTGCGACTTTCCAAACGCGTGTGTGACAGGAATGGGGAAAGCGCACAACTACTTGCGCACACATCTAAAAAGGGGGCGGAACACGGGGAATGGGGAACAACAAGTGAAAATGTAGGCGTAATGTGGAAAGAACCACTGGGAAACACACGCAACGCCCACTCGCTAGTGAACAACACGTATTCATGGAATCGACTAACGCACGTCAAAACACACGCACACGCACAAATACGTCCGCCACACGAAAGCAGGGGGGCGCGCGCCCGTGCAGAATAAAAGTGCACACAAACAACAAACAAGCATATACAGCTACAATGAATGTCCCATTCTTCGCAGCAGTGATCGTGGGACACCGCAGGAGGAGTAGAATAGCCAGGCCCCACATTTTTTTGCCCAGGACCAGCCTTTTTGGGATGGCTGATGACGAGGTCTATGGCAGGTATAGGTTTCCATCTGATATCATCCTAGAGCTGGTCACTGAGGGGAAGATGAACTAACATCACCCACCCTGTGCTCCCAAGCATTGAGCCCCCTGGAGAAGGAGCTCAATGTACTGCATTTTTTGGCCACTGGGTAATTTCAGCGGAGAATTGCCATAGTGGGGGGCGTCTCACAGCCCATGCAGTCACATTGCCTACACCAGGTGTTGGCAATCATCACTGCACGCCTCTCAGTCCGCAGGCACATATACATGCCCAGAACACCCGCAGAAAGGCAGGCCGTGGTCCAGGACCTCTACAGGGTGGCACACTTCCCCAAAGTGCTTGGTGCCATAGATTGCACCCATGTAGCCCTACGTCCACCTAGGGCCAATGAAAACATCTACCGCAAATGCGAGCACTGACATTCCATCAACGTGCAGGTTGTATGTGATGCCAAGGGAATCAGCACCTCTGTCTATGCAATCTATCCAGGGTCCACCCATGACAGTTTCATATACATAATGTCCGCCCTGAGCCAGGCCCTGGAAGCTGGGAAGCATGGCGACACATGGCTCATAGGTGAGTACAAATGCCTGTGCACATGCATGCATGTCACACACATACAAATACAAAAGCCCAACTAATGACAACCATTATCACCTTACCAGGGGACAGTGCCTACCCTCTGAGCACCTACATGATGATGCCGATATGGAACCCCACCACACCACCCCAGGTAAGATACAACACAGCCCATATTGCAACCAGGGGCATAGTAGAGTGCACATTCAGAGTGCTCAAATCACGCTTCCACTCCCTTGACTGCTCTGACGGACAGCTACTATATGCACCCCCAGTAGTGTGCAGGATCATTGTGGCAACATGTTTCCTGCACAACGTTGCAACACGTCGGGGCGTTCCGGTGGACATGGTGGCGCCCCCACATCCCCAACCACACGCACGGCCACTGCACATGGGAGGGGAAAGGGCATGTGGCGAGGCAGCCCGTACCCAGCTTGTGGCCATATTTTTCACCTAAACTCCAACCCCTGCGGAGTGCACACAGGCCTGGCACATACCAGGTGACAATCGATGATGAGAAAGGGAAAGTTAACTGTCACAACCCAACCACCCTGAGAATGTGTCCCGGAAGTGTCACATTGTGTGCACCCCTAGCTACTTAAACACAACCAATCCCATATGACCAAAAGGAACACATGCAAGGTGCATACCCCACCACCCCTGCAAAACAGGGCATGAAAGTACTGGTATGCCACCCAAACCCTCCCAACCCTCCTGACTCCCGTCTGCCACACCATACCATGGTATGCAACGGCAAAACATCAAACCATATCTGCAACACATTACACGATAGTCATGAAGTGCCACGTGAGAAATGTAAATAGGCACAAGAAAATTACACCTGACATGGAATCTGAAGACATGGCTGACCAAAACATCACACCCTGAAAACGGTGGCACAAATGCATGCCACCAGTGGTGCAAGCAACAAAAGTCAGAATACCTGTTGCCATGCACATTGGACAATAGCAAATTGGCATTACAAACACTGTGTGTTGCGTGTGTGTGTCCTGAAACACACCGCTCACCGGACAACACAGTGAGTGTGCATTGCATTGGGGAAACTCTTTGGGTATCATGAAAAATAAGTACAATCAACCAAATAGTACACTATCATGCATGTACACGATCAATGAATCAGAAATGAACATGGATTGTAGGGACACAGCATGCCTGAGAAGTCAATCTGGGTGCACGTGTGTGCATGGTGTCGCCATAGTTGGTGTGGGGGGGGGGCATTGCCTAAGTGTTTGTGTCAGTAGGGACATGCATCGAATACATGCATGTGAAATGAAGTGAGCCTCAATGTCTTGTACACAGCACATGTGAACCTTGCACCCAAGGACCCCCCTGTATGTTAAACCACACCAATCCCCTGACACCTCAAAATAAAAACCAACATAGGATCAGCCATTGACCAGCAGAACATATCATGTACAGAGTACCCCACAGCGACAATGGCAGACAGTGAGCCATCACTGATTCATTGAAAATCCTTATAGAGCCTACACACAAAGTGCATCAAAGCGCCTCAAGGAGGGAGGGAACAAGGGAGAATAACAGTACATTCCTACAAGTCATTCAAACAGTCCAGAATGTAAAAATGAACTATCAAATCAAAGTACATAGTACAAGTGCTTAGAACAATAAGGGAAAGTGTAGGGAGGGAATGTGGGAAAACAAAACTAGCATCATCATTGCTATGCCTGACGGCAATAGTTGCAGTGCAGAAGTCACATAAGGAGAGGGGGTGAGCGAAGAGGAGGGAAGAGGTGAGGAAAGTAAAAAAACAAGTGACAAACTATGGAAGGTCGATGAAGAATCAAGATAGTGCTGGGGAGGGGGAGAAGAAACACAGAAAGGAAAGGGGGAACAGACGTCCTGTAATCAGTGGTGGAGGGACTGATGATAAAAGTAAGTGCCAAATAAAACTCAAAAAGGTGAAGGTGGGGGGTGGATGGACAGAGGCAAAGGGGGAAGTGTCTGCAAAGAACAAGTGGCTATGTATCACCATGCCATTCAGTAATTGGGGTTGTGCTGGAAAAAGACAGACAGAGGACAAGGAGGAGGGGAAAGGGTGTTGGAGTGGGAGAGGGAGGAAAGAAGGGAGGAGGGGGCCAATGTGTAAAGGCAGGAAGAGGGAGAGGGGGAAAGAAAGCACAGACAGTGGGCAGAGGGAAAGAAGACGGTGCAGAAGGGGTGGGAGTGTGATGGTGAAGGGAGAGACAGAGGGAAGCTGGTGGGGGCAGGTGGAGACTGGCGGGGGCAAGGGAGACAGGGGGAGACTGGCATGGGGCTGGTGGAGACAGGCAGGGGGCAGGGGAGACAGGGGGAGACTGGCAGGGGGCAGGTGGAGACAGGCAGTGGCAAGGGAGACAGGGGGAGAAGACATGGGGGAGAAGACAAAGCTGCAGGACCTGCCCTAATGCTTGCCTTACCCCATAATTACACCATACTTAGAGAAGACAGAGTCAACTCTCGAGGAGGTGGCCTAGCTATTATTGCTAAAAATAATCTCACCCTAAAAATTGACTCAAGTTCAACAACTAACTCCTGCGAATCATTAACTGCTAAACTCCTCGCATCTCCCTCTCAAACTATTACTATTCACCTTATCTATAGACCACCTGGCCCTATTGGCACGTTCGAGGACGACATTTCCACAATCCTCTCAAACAACCTAAAAACTTCATCCCACGCTATCCTTCTGGGAGACCTAAACCTAGGCTACAATGACCCTAAAGACCTGCAAGCAACTAATATCACTAATGTCATCTCAGAACTAGGCTTCTCCCAAAAAACCCTACAACCCACACACGAAAAAGGCCGTATACTTGACTGGGTTGCTGACTATAACTGCAATACAACGATTGTCGATATCACCCCACAAATCTGGACTGATCATGCACTGATAACTTTCCTCCTAAATGTTAACTTGGCCCTACCTATTGAAAATGTTCTGGCTCCCCCCTTGCCAACCAGAAAAAAAACCTTATAACTACAGAAAAACTGCTACCACTCATCCTCCCTAGATTAAACTCTCAACCTGACTCATTGGACACCTCATCACTAGTAAATGAATTCAACTCTTCTATGGCTACTGCTCTAGATACTATTGCCCCACTGAAACTGAGAAAGAGCACGCCCAGAGCTCACTTAAACACCTGGTTTACTCCTCACCTTAAATCTCTAAGACTTGAAAAACGTAAATGCGAATCTGCTTGGCGACTAACCCCTACAGAGACAAACAAAATTACACTCATCAATGCCTCCAAGATCTACAAAAATGAAATAAAGAAAGCAAAAAGAGAAAACTTTAACAACAGAATACTGCAGGCCAAATCTGGAACGAAAGAACTATTCCTTATACTAAAGGAATTAGAAAACCCCATTCCTGTCAAAGATAATTGCGACAAAAATAAAATATGGTGCTCGAACATCCAAAAAGCACTAAATGACAAAATTGCCACACTCCAAACAAAAATTGAGATAAAGAAACAGAATATCCCACCCTCAACTAACCTAAGAGGCAAACCACCAACCAGTACTAAACTAGACTATAAATTTAACTTCTCGAAAGTAACTATACTCGAGACTGAAAAGATAATACTTTCACTCAAGCCATCCAATTGCCGAGGCGACCTATGCCCAGCCCAACTAATAAAGGAAGCGGCCAGAGACCTCTCACCATTCATTTCTAAGCTTATTAATGCCTCCTTTGCTTCAGGCACAATACCAGATAACCTCAAGCAATCCTGGGTCCTCCCCCTCCTAAAAAAACAAACACTGGACCCATCCATCCCGACTAACTACAGGCCTATCACAACGGTACCCTTCCTATTAAAAATCCTAGAGAGGGCAGCCTACCTACAAATCCAAAAACATCTGGAGCTGCACCACCTTTTAGGCACAAGACAATCAGGCTTCAGACCCCAGCACGGAACTGAAACCGCGCTCATCGATCTTAAAACTCAGGTTGATGAGCTGAGAGACTCTGGAAAGATGGCCCTACTCCTCTTACTGGACCTCTCTGCAGCCTTCGACCTGGTGGATCATGATGTGCTCTGCACCCACCTAGAAACAGCTGCCCATTTCTCCACACATGCCATCGCATGGATCAAATCATTCCTAACCGGTAGAACTATGAGAGTCTTCTCTACTTCTGCTGCTGCTGACCCTGTATCCATCACATGTGGAGTCCCACAAGGTTCTTGTGTCTCCCCCACTATGTACAACATCTTCACGAAGCCATTGTTCGATGATCTAGATGATCTGGGTGTTACCTACACTAACTATGCGGATGACACTCAGATTCTCATATCACTTTCAGGGGATTATGAACAAGATTTGGCCTTGGTGAACAAGATTTATCTCATCATTCAGGCATGGATGGCCACCCACGGGCTATGCCTGAATGATGACAAAACGGAACTTATCATACTGGGGAACAAACAAAACATCAATAGATTAAAAGAAGAATACTCCTCCTTCATCATAGACGGCAATATTATCAAGGTGGCAAAAGAAGTAAAAACATTAGGGTTTTACCTTGATTCCCACCTCTCCCTAACCAAACAGGTGAGCGCAATGGCATCCAGCACCTCATATACCTGCAAGCTGATTAGAGCCGCAAAACCATACCTATCCACTGCCAACTGCCTTACCCTTGCTCGAGCATTAGTGCTGTCGAAACTGGACTATTGCAACGCACTATACTTAGGAGCCAATAAACACACGTTGCAAAAAATTCAAACACTACAGAACAATGCTCTTAGAGCAGCCTTAGGAATTCCAAGAAGGGAGCATATTTCAGAAGCTAGAAGACAATCCAACTGGCTCTCCACAGTGGACAAAATCAAACTCAAGACAGCTTCTCTAACTTTCAAAAGTATCAACCATCTAGCACCCAAATACCTAGCCGCTAGATTCAACAGAAAAATCTCCACTAGACCCACTAGAGAAGCATACTCTAACCAGTTAGTGATCCCCCCATTCAAACTAAGTACGGCCGGAGGAAATAGCTTCCCGGTCAAAGCTGCCCAGCTTTGGAACTCCCTCCCGCCCGGCCTGAGATCTACCCAATCCTACGCCCTCTTCAGATCTAACTGTATCAACTGGATCAAAGAAAATGACCGATAGTCCCGCCCTACACTAATATAACTTCTGTCCTACACTCGTACTATGTACATAACTAAATACTCTCTATCTTCCTACTGCATATTTCCTGTATATATTATGTTATATGTTTATATTATGCACAATGTATACTCTCCCTATTGTCCTGCATTATGTAATTTCTACTATGTTTAACCACCATTTGTAAGCATGCGTAACCTGTAAAGTTTAAAGTATCCTTGAACAACGCGCCCGGTTACCCTCGGTTTTGGTGCGCGCTATAAATAATAAACAAACAAATAATAAACAAACATGGGGCAGGTGGAGACAGGCAGGGGGCAGGGGAGACAAGGGGAGACTGGCAGAGGGCAAGTAGAGACAAGCGGGGGCAGAGGAGCCAGGGGTACAATCAAGGGACCCAGAAGGGTGATGGACAGGGGTGGACAGGGGTAGACAGGGCCTCCATTGTGGGCCTTTGGTAGTGGTGGCAGGCTCCAGTCTCCTCGTTGGCTGGATTGTCACAAGGGCCAAGGGCAACCGATGGGAGGGGGGGAGCAGGTCCAGGCCACAGACATGACAGTCAAGTCAAAAGTAATGCAGCCATATTTCCAATGGCACAACAAAACACCAGGCAGGGCTGCAAGATGGCCAAAGCAGGGGAAGCAAGGAAATGTGGGTAGTTGAAACGCGTGGTGACAAGGATAACTCAGTGTGTAGCATTCTTTTGGCATATCAAAATCACTGTAGTCCAAGTGTCCCAATGCAACATTGTCAGCACACAGACCCCTCCCACCATCAGTGTGTGTTACACAGCCAAAGGGTGCATGGTACCACCTACAGCAGGAAGTGCATTAACATAGACAGTCCATTAATAAAACAATCATAAGCAACATGATGAAATGCACAGTCAACAGAATACTCACCAAAATGAAGTGCAGACATATATTGGAGAAACCATCCGGAATACCCACTAGGGGTGTACACACAAGTAGGACTGCAGGCTGGCCACAGATATGACGGAAGCCCAATGCCCCTGTGTGAGATGCTGTCACACCGAGCCATCCTTGCGAGCCCATGGAAAGAGGAAGCAGGAGTAGCATATGTGTCAGGACCCCAAGCAAAACACATACATGAGACAAGCCTGAATGGGCCCTGCTGGAACAAATAGTGGATGCCTTCAAATGCCACAAAGCACCACACTGTCACATGAATGCATAATAGACAAAAAAAGAAAATAATATATAATTACTTGCAGGAAACAAAAAAAAGAAAATTGACCACATATGACCCAGGGTGTGGGGGCACCCAGGAGGGGAGAGGTAGAGGGTGCACCTCAACACCCACATGTGTAGTTGTTGAGATTTTTTTTAAAAAACTCACTGGGGTCAGCGCCTGCACGGCCCGACCTATGTGGGAGATAGGTTGTCATTGTCACCCTCTGGATGGAAATCAGAAGGTGAACGCGGCACAGTTGCCTCACCACACCTATCCGCTCCTTGCCCCACAGCTTCAGCAAGCAAGCAGGTCTGGTAAGCCAGGCCCTGCATGGAAATGACACGTAGGTCTGCATGCATTACCTCACGTGTCACACGTGCTTCCTCCTGCAAGGACTCACGTGTAAGACGGAGTTCAGACTACATGGCCTCACATGACATTCGGAGTACCTCCTGGCTTGCATGGAGTTAAGCTGAGATGGTTCTTTCAAGCAGCTCCATCCTGTCTTCTGCCTGCCTACTGTTGTCCATCATGAGAGCACTCAGAGTAGATCAGAGGGTTTGGTGTTCGACCCTCAGGGCCTGACGGTGTGCCTCTGCTTGATCAGAACAAGCTTGATGCAGATCCACCATTTCAGCGCAGTGCACCATGTCAGAGGCCGCCATGCCCAGCCTGTGTGAGCGGCACGTGGACCGTGTAGCCTGCTGTTGGAGCTGCACTTGCCTTTCAGGGGGAAGGATGGAACGGGCCACACTTTCCATACCTTGAGCCATCATCTCAACTGCTCCCCCCTGTTGCTGTGTTATGGCAATAACCTCATGCTCTCACTCAGTTGACTCCGGTAGCGCAGGGCCACTGTGTTAGGCCACTGTGTTGCTGGACACAACACCTGCCGGGCTCAAGGAGCCGTGTTCCTTTCTGGTTTGGTGCCACCCACGGCTGCAGGACTGCATCCCTTTGTCGACCTGATGCCCCAGGAACATGGCCAACTGGTGTTGAGTGTGACTGTGCACCTGTAACCACCACAGGCGGACATTCCAATCCCATATGGCCCCCTACTGCAGGTGTCGCGGACAGAAGATCATCCAACACTGGATCACTTACCGGCGACGACACGTCATGATGCAGATTTGGCTCAACATAGTGGTCAGAGGATATATCAGAGCCTGACTCAGAGTCCACTCTGGACACGATGGCCTGGAGCACCAGTGGGTTCTCGAGGGCTGCCACCCCACGACCACAAGTGGTGCCTGGATGGTCATGTTAACTGACCACTGTGTCTCGGATGACATCTTTATCCTCTGCCTCCACTGCTTCATCACCTGCAACATAAACAAAAGAAATAAGAACACTTATGTCAGTAGCACATACCACACACATACAGATCACAACATTGACAGCCAACACATGAAGCAGACATAACACACACAACTCAAAGCCCAATATGCTTCCAGTTGCATTTCAATGCAAGGGTATCCCGAAAGCACACAAATAGCCACAGCTGGCAATCACACCAAACACACCATCCATGACACATGTAACATGAATGTTCACGTGCAGCACTCAACAACCATTGACTATGCAGAATACATGTGTCACAGGAGGCACCTATGCTAATGCGTTTCGATACAGTGAAATGAGAGACATGGGTACATACATGGCAGGTCACTATCACACAGCAGCATTGCGTTGGCATGTTGAAGGGCTGAACTTGGCACAGGAGTGGTTGTGTGTGGTGCAGTGCATGTGTACCCCCTCAACTGCAACATCAACACATATGTAGTGATCTCAATCTCCAAACGTGACAGCAGTGTAAGGGCAATTGCAGCCATCATGTGCAAATTGCATGCACCATGTAGCATGGATACCGTGAAACACCCACCCTCTGGGCAATACCAGGGAGGCACTGCATGGCAATGAAAGATTCACCACAGAACTGTGCATTGGCGGACAGTGTCGGCATGTGTCTATTGCATGTCATCAGTCAAATGTCACTACAGCCGATGAGAAGTGGACATGATGCAGGACAGATGAGGAACCATCAATAGTACACCCATGCATGCAGAAGACACAACACCAGTTGAAAAGAGGCAGTGGGCCTGTAATAGGGGGAGCCATGTGCAAAACACAGATGTGGACACCCTAAAGTCGTGCGTGATGACACACAGACCCACAGTGAGCATGAAATGGCTGTCCAAATAACGTGACACTTGGATCATCCTGGAGACATACTACAATAAACAGGCGGTCAAGGACACCTAGGGGCATACATGGAATGGAAAAGGGACATGAATGTGCACACATGTGCACAGGGAGCCACTGCCATCAGCACAGTCAGAGTGAGACACACTGTACCAAGAACAAAGGATGTATATGACATGATATGACATCTCATCAAGATTTCACTCGTACACACGTGGCTCAGAGTGCAACCAAGCAAAGGGAGGGGAACAAGGGAGAAAAGGAAATGAAAACAATGATCATACTGGGCACAGTGACATTGAGAACATGCAAGTGCATGAAGAAGGGAAAAGGGTTGAAGACCCTTGAAGGGGGAGAAGTGGAACGTGCCAAACAGAGGAGACCAAAAAATGAAAATGAAGTCCAATGATAGAATAGGCATTCAAAAGGTGGTAGTGCAGCCAGCAAGTAGCAAGTGCAAGATCATTTGGATAGGGCAAATATGATGAGTGCAGAAGAAGAGTGGGGGACTGTATGGGTACACGTACAGAACCCATTGCAATGGGAGGCCTGGAGGCAGTGCAACAGGGAGGCAGGGTAAGCAGGTACCTGGGCCCTAAGGACAGAGGGTGTCCAGGTGCACAGTGCCAAGAGAGGAAACTGTTCAGCTGGGGAGAAGAGGGGCTAATGCAGGAGTAAATAGGAAGGTCTTGAGGTGCTTCTGGAAGCAGATATGTTTCTCCTCAAGTTTCAACATGACAGGTAGGCTGTTCCAAAGGGAGGTCCCAACCGTAGACACATATCTGCCCCCAGCTTGTTACTTCGATAAACGACAGACCCGGAGGGAGTGTGAGGTAGAGGAGCAAAGGGCAAGAGAGGGGAGGTATTGGCAGAGGGATAGTTGAAGGTATTTTGGACCCAGGCCCCAGAAATCCTTCTGCACAATGCAGAGGGTCTAAAGTTTCATCCATGCATCCACTGGTAGCCAATGAAGGGATTTCAGAGCAGGAGAGATAGGATCCCAGGGCTTGAGGCCAAGGACAAGTCTCGCAGTCCTGTACTGGATAAGTGCTGGATTAGTGGTAGAGGGCAGAGTGTGGAGGCAGGTAGAATTTTGAAAGAGCCTGTCACAGTAGTCCAACCTTGAGACAACCAGAGCTTGAGAAACTGTGAGCTTGTAGGTGAACGACAGGAAAGGCACAGTACCCCTGAGGAGGTTAAGCAAGAAGTTAATATATCTCAAGAAATGTCAGAAATGTGTGCGGAAAAGGAATGTGTGGAGTCAAAGGTGACTCCGAGGTTATTGGCCTTGCAGGTGGGGGTAGTAGGAGGGCCAAGGTGGGCTGGCCAGAGAGTGAGGGGAAAGGATGGTGAAGGTGTACCGATGAGGAGGATGTCAGTCTTGCTAGCATTTAGACAGAGATCGTTGGCAGTACACCAATTTCAAATGTCAATGAGGAAATCAGAAATGAGGGAGGGAGAAGAGGTGGCCAAGGGCAGCCTGGAAATGAGTTGAATGTCATCAGCATAGCACTGGAAGTTGTAGCAGAAAATGGAAATGCAGTAGGCGAGAGCTGCCAGGTGCTGTTTGGAAAGCCAGGCCAAGAGGTTAGACCCCTGGTGAACGCCACAGGTAGAGAGGGAGATTGATGAAATGATGGACCCAAGTTGTAGCTGGGAGGGTCATACACACCAAACACCCATGTCATTGAGTAACACGCATCAATACTCACCGGACGATGCATCATAATCCATCCTCTCTCCCACTCCACGGATTTGCTCTTCCGGGATGAACTCTGCAGCGATCTCCTCATGCTGAGTGAGTTCATCCTCCTCTGGTGCTGGCCCACCACCAGTCACCAGAGACATGGAATAATTTGAGGCACACTTTTGTTTTGCACTGCGTCGGAGGTCATTCTAACACTTGTAGAAGTCCTGGGCCGCGCGCACCTGGAATCCCATGGATGTCACACCATCTGCAACATGCTGCCAGTGGACCCAAGGCTGGTGATGCGTTGTATGGCACTGTGGGCCCACAAGCATATTGCGTTGGTGTTCTGACACGTAGTCCACAAGGAAGTCCAGTTCCTGCTTGCCAAAAGGCTTCTTCCTTGACATGCTGGAGGCCAGAGCCGTGTCTGGGGTCTCAGCCTCTTGCACAGGAGCACACTTACTCCTTTTGTGCAGTGGTACTGACCCTGAGTGGGCAATGTGGGCCTGATCAGTGGGGGCAGTGGTGCTGGTGGACTGGACCAAGGGAGTGGGTGTTTGAAAGAGGACGGAAGGTCTGGCTTGGGTCTGACTCACTGCCGGGGTGATGTTGGCTGCATCTGCCCATGCAATTACCACCACCCAGCTGCTTGAGGCAGTAGATGTCATAACTGCCCCAGATACGTGTGCCCCGGTCACAGCTACACTGGACACACATGACCTGCACCTCCTGACAAAATGGAAATGGACCTGGGAGTCCTCATCACGCAAAGCAACATGCGCTGCCCGACCACGAGCCTGGGTGGTGTTCCCCACAGCTGCATCTGCAGCTTCCACCAACAGTGGGCCCGAGACAGCAGACGAAAGTTGCTGTTGGGTCATATGGGCCACAGGTTGTGATGCAACAGCTGCATCACCAGGAGCCACAGGGGGTGGTGGCATGTCCCACCAGCACGTGGCTGGGCATCCTGCCCCAGTGGGGCACCCCTGCCTCTTCCCCCACTGTAGCCACCCTGGGCACCCTGGACTCCCTGTCCCCCCTGGTCTCCGCGCCCACGTGCCTGACCACGCACACCCCTGGGAGGATGCCCAGCTTTGCCCCCTTACCCTTTGGTGGCCTCCCAACCATGGCACAGATGGTAAATAGCTGATGGGAGGTGCACTGAACAATTGTCCTGGGGAGTTCTAGAATGGCAGGCAATGGAGTAGCAGCTTAGCTCAACAGCTCCTGGACCTCTCCCTGAAGACATTTACAAGATATTTCTATGAATTCAAAGACAAAGATAGAAGAGGCTGAAAACCCTGCTTCAAAGAAATCCAAACAGATTACAGAGATGGAAGATACTCCAAGCATTCAAGATGTCTACAAAATCCTTCTACAGGTGACCCAAGATGTTTGTGATGTCAAACTGACTCTGGCTGAGCTCAACTTAAAAACAGGTCAACTTGATGGCAGAGTGACTGAGTTGGAAAAGTCATCTTTATCCATGAGCACTGAAATAGCGGGCAGCTTTCAGGCATACAACAATTTGAAATCTGATTTACAGAGAGAAAAGGAACAGCGTTTGGAGATGGAAATGAGGATGAGGGCTAGAAACATCAGATTGGTTGGAGTAGAGGACTCTGCTGGAAACGAAGATTTGTCTTCCTTGATTATTCAAGTTTTTAAGGAGAGTTTCCATTGTAAACCAATTACAATTGGTGACATTGATAATGATTACAGAATTGTAAAACACGTGGGGGCCAAGGCTAGACACATTCTCGTGTCCTTTTTGAATCAAAGATCAAAGGAGTGTTTGATGAATGCTGCCAGAGTGAGGGGAATGCCTCTTTCAAAGGTAATCCTGACTTTGCCAAAGAGATCCTACTTCTGAGGAAATCATTTAGAAGTGCAAAAGACTTGGCCAAGCAATTTAACTTGAAGGCCTTACTCAACAAAAGTAATATCTTTACGGTTGTATTGCCGGATGGTGAAAAGAGCACTTCAGACCCTGCACAAGCCTTGAGCTGGTTAGAATTGAATAAAATGGACCTTCCTATGCCTGCTCTCCTCAATTAGTGATCTCTCAGTTTTACATATGCCCCCCGTGTACAGTTTGGTTAATATAATTGTATTTTACACCATTCATTGATACATTTATGCACTGTAGAAATGGCACCGGTGTAATTGACAGTTAACAGAATGAAGTTCAAAAATCTACAATGGAACTTCTTTCTGCTGCGCCATGCTCCCGCGTATCTTGAAGCATTCCATCTGACTCTAGTGATTCATCTCGGATTCCACTTGTTTTGTTCTGGAACAGTGGACTTCTATTCGTATTAATAGTACTCAGTTGATTTCGGCTACATTGTTGTTCTCGTATGCTGCTTATGAATAGAGGACCTTCGATGCACGACGCACGACACACAACGTATGATGCACTGATCAGGTGACCCGGAGCCGGCTTACAGAATTCACGGAGGTCTTACGTCTCTCCGTCTTGGCCGGCTACTTGTTATTTTGGCTGAAGGGCGTGGCTGTCATCCATCGGGAACGCTGTGACTGCAGATCCTGGTGCAGCAGACCAGGCCTCGGAGGTGCTATGAGTAACTCCTGCAACAACCATGTCCATAGCTTCGAGAGCCTGGAGGAAATGGTGGGACAACGGCACAGCCGCAAACTACCGCTGCTCTGGAGCCTATGACCTGCCATCTTGGACAGCGCTCCCACCAGTGAGAAACCGGGGCAGGGGGGCTTGATGTTGGGATGGGGCAGGATCCTTCATGTGAAAGGTGGCAACGGACCTGGGGGCTAAGAACATTACTTGGAAATGGGTCTACAGGAAAGGCACGCTGATTTTGATACCATCTGCTTTTGCCATGCTTCAGGGAGATTGTCCGCCCGCTGCCACTCTGATACAAGTGGCTTCATGCCTTAATTCATGATGACCTAACTGAACCTTATTATTGGGGTGGAGTCTAGTTCGTTCCTGGTTCCATCTCCATTTAACCTACACTTGTGGAGGTGATTCTGCAGTAATTCTGAGGTGGTACATTATTCTATCTGCCACACCATATTATCTATCAACATGGTTGTAACTGCACTGTTTGCTGCAGTCTCGAGGATTCTTCAAATTTTAATGTAGTAAACGTGACATCTCAACATGTTTTCTGCTATTGTGGTTCTATGACTATTATCGTTATTGGGCAATTTGGGGAGCGCTACAGAGTTAGTCATATTGCAGTACATTTTGTGATTTTCTTTAATCTCCTACAGATATACTAGGAGGTATTTTATCTAACATGCTTTTTCATTCTGATTGCGGAATGTTGTGATGTGCCAAAGAGATGTTGTTCAGCCTGGTAGCAGGTTTATTTTAGATTGGTTCTTTGTATTTTTTGGTTTGGGATTACAGTGTTATTGACGGGGGTGGGGGCATTTAGGGTCCTTTAAAAATAGATTTATTGTTTGGGTTTTCCATTTAGTTTATTTTTCTGCTATTTTGCAGTTGGTTTTTGTCGTGGGTGATTTGCTACGAAAATGTATGATTATTGGGAGAATATGTGGGACTTGGGAGAGGTCCTAGAGATGGTTTCAATGTTCTTTCTAGTATTTTCTAGGCTGAATAGACTTGACAGTCTTGACTGTTCTTTTTTTGGTCACTTAATTCTTTGGTTTTTCTTGTCTGTCTTTTATTTTTCTGTTTTTTATTTTTCTGTCTTTCTTTTTTCAGTTTTTTGCTTTTCTGCTAATAGTAAGATGATGACTTCACAACAAAAAGGGGTAGTTAATGATCTCTGTGTTATCTCTTGGAATGTAAATAGGGTTAATAACCTCCTGAAGAAAAAGAAAGTGTTTTCAATGTTGCATGATATGCAGCCAGAGATATGCTTTTTACAAGAAACTCATATTTTAGCTGATGAAATTTCAAAGTTAGCAAAAGAATGGGTCAGCTCTGCCTATTGGTCTTCTTTTAGGTCGAGATCCAGGGGAGAAGCCATTTTAATTCGGAAAAAAATGCCTATCAAGATTTTGTGAGAGTGTGCTGATACAGATGGCAGAATGATTGCCTTGTTGGTTGAGATTCAGGGGTAACTGTTGACTATTTGCAATGTGTATGCTCCCACAGTGGATGATGGTTCCTTTTTTAGAATAGTTGCACAGGCCTTTTTAGATTTGAACTCGCCTAATATCCTTCTTGGAGGTGACTTTAATACTATTGTTGATCCTTTGCTTGACAGAAGCCATGTCAGACGGGTGTCACGGAGTGATCATCACCATCAGGCACTCATGTTGCTTTTAATGGAACACAACTTGAAAGACAACTGGCGTCTCATGAACCAGGAAAAACTCCAATATAGCTTCTTTTCAGGTGCTCATGGTGTGTATTCTAGACTTGACATGCTTTTCACTAGTGGGGCGGTGACGGAAAGCTTTGTCTCTTGTGATATCGGTAATATTCTGTTGAGCGATCATGCCCTGGTGACAATGCGCTTGAAGTTTAAATTTCAAAGTAACAGGTCCTTTTCATGGAAACTGAATACATCTATTTTATTGGATGATGATATATTGGACCAAATTGTATCAGAGACTAACTATTTTGTTGAAGAGAACCGTTCATGCGTGATCAGTTTAGCAAACACATGGGAGGCCTTTAAATGTTGTATGCGTGGTATCTGTCTAGGGCTGTCTAGTGGTAAAAGGAACAGAGAGGAAAAAAACAGACTGGAACTTGATCTAAAAATCAGTGAGGTATCTCAGGATTTAATGCTCGACCCATCTAAATCTGCCAACTTGATGATCTTGAGGAAGCTTAAAAAAGAAATGGATGATATTTTGTCGCTAAGGGCAGAACGTAGTTTATTCTACTCTTGTTGTGCATATTTTGAAAAAGGAGAAAGATGCGATAGATGGCTCGCATACAGGATGAAAAGGAGAGTGTCTGAATCTGCCATTGCTTCAGTTGTTGACCTGGAAGGTAGGATTACATTTGATCCTAGAAAAATAAATTCAGTTTTTCGGGACTTTTATCTGAAATTATATAGCAATGAGGCTGGCATCTCAGGTAGGGGGAAGGATTTCTTTGGGAAATGTAACCTTCCTAAGATTCAGGATGTTGAACGTGGCCTTCTTGATGATGTACTGACGATTGATGAGATCAAAGCTGAATGTTGGTAAATCCCCTGGTCCAGATGGACTTCCTTGTGAATTTTATAGAATTCTTCCAAATTCAGCCCTGGAACTTTTGAGAGATATGTTCATTGCTAGTAAATTGGATGGGACAGTGCCTAAAAGTACGTGTCATGCTTCTATCTCTGTTTTTTGAAAAAAGGGAAGGACAGCAATTATCCGGCAAATTAACGTCCCATCGTCTTATCAATACCGATAATAACATTTTTGCTAAGGTTTTGGCTTTACGTTTGGAAAAGTTTCTTCCCACATTAATTGATGAGGAACAATCTGGCTTTATGAAAAACAGACGCACGTCTTGTAATATTAGGAAATTGTTGCTTACCATGGAGACTGCTAATGAGGCGGACTATGATGCCGCTGTCCTTTCCCTTGATGCTGAGAAAGCTTTTGACAGGTTTAGCTGGGACTATTTGTATTCAGTTCTGAGGGAGATGAATCTTGGTGATGAGCTCATTTCTTGGATTGCGCTTTTGTATACCAATCTGACGGCGCACGTTAAGACAAATGGGGTCATATCAGAGCCCTTTGGTTTGGAACGGGGCACTAGTCAGGGGTGTCCATTTTCACCGCTTTTATTTATTTTAGCGATCAAACCATTGGCTATTTGCATCAAAAATTAACCTGATTTGCATGGTGTTGGCTGCTGGGGAGTTATGCAAATGGCATGGTTATATGCAGATGACCTCTTGTTGCTGCTTCAGAATTTGGATGTGTCCCTTCCTTGCCTGATGCGGATATTATATGGTTATCATTAATCATCGGGTTACAAGATTAATTGGTTAAAATCAGAGATAGTGCCTCTTTTCCACCGATGTGATAAAACTCTAGTCACCGGTCTGGGATTTACATGGTGTGATACGCGCTTGCTCTATTTGGGCTATTTGGGCGTTTGGCTGATGTCTCCTGTTTCACATATGGTCGATAAGAACATGTGTCAGGTCATTAAAGATTGTAAAATGGACATGGACAGATGGTCTCTTCTTAATCTGTCACTGTGGGGTAAGGTAAACGCCCTAAAAATGAATTTGACTCCCAAGATTAATTTTGTGACTAGTATGCTTCCTCTGAGAATTAAAAATTGTATTGGAAAGATTTGGACTGTCTCGTTCAATAATTTTATGGGATAGAAAACCACCGAGACTTGGTATTTGGAAATTGCAGCTTCCAGGTCACCTGGGTGGATTGGGGGTTCTGAATTTTAAAGCTTATCACTTGGCCTTTTCGTCTCATTCTTTCATTCCTTTTTTGAATGGAGGGTTGGACCGCTGGGTGGTGGCGGAATCGAATGCCTTTGGGCCGCTTGGTCTGGAAGCTTTGTTGACTACTAACACGAAAGACACTGGTGGTAGATCATTTGTGATGACATTTTTGCGCACAGCTTGGAGTGAGGTGTTGGCGTTTTTGGGCATTGATGATTTTAAATGCCAGAGGGCCTCTATTTGGCTGAATCCTAAGGTTCGAGATAACAGCAAAACAATTTTTTGGCCTGATTGGTATCTTGCTGGTATTAAACAGATTTCTGTTCTTGGGAAGGATAGTCGATGGTTGACTGTGACTGAGATGAGAGAAAGATGGGACTTTGGTAACTTATCGGATTCTGCTTATAGACGTCTGAAGAGATCTGTAGGTGAAGTTGACTGGTCAAACACTCTGGACTTAAACATCTTTCTTGCCAATTCTAATGGATAGGAAGGTGGTCTGGCTAGTAGAATTTATAAGTTGATTGTGTCACATTATCAAGGTAATGACAGACTACGGGAGGTTTGGAGTGAGAGGATTGGCTTTGAGATGATCCTGGATGCTGGCAGAATATTTGTAGAAATGTTTCCTTGTGCTCGCTGAACTTAGGTGAAAGGTCTCGGCAAATTAAAATTCTTAATCGTGTATTCTGGTACCCAGAAACTTCACACAAAAGAGGAATGATGGACAGTGATGAGTGTTAGGGATGTGTACAGGATTTTGGGTCTTTAGAACACATGCTGTGGAGCTGTGTATGGTCAGGGGTTTTTGGAATGAAGTTATGTGACAAGATTACCGGTGGGGGGGTCTATCCTGGATTTCAGAACTGTGATCCTAGGTGATGATTCTGGGTCATCTGATCTCTGCTCTGCCCTTAAAAAATGTTTTTTAGGGGTGCCATTGTTGGCAAAAGATTAGTACTTCAAGGTTGGAAAAGCAAGATCCCCCCTTCATTTGAAGACTGGGTCCAGGAGATGCACTGCCTATCGAGAACTGAAAAAATGATTTACAAATTGAAATGTGAATTTCCCTTGTATGATAGAATCTGGAATAAGTTTAATGACTTCTTTTAAGGTGTTTTTTTTCTTTCTCTGCTTTGTAATGTTTTTTGATGTGGTATTTGTAATTCCTTGCTCAGTTTGTTTGCTTCTTGCTTATGTTTATAATTGTAAATAAATAAATAATAAAAAAAAAAATTGTCCTGGGCAATTGGGTTGAAGGGGGCAGGGTACTGGATGGAATAGGTACCCCTGTGCTCCTGCAAGGCTGTTTGTGACCCCTGGGGAAAAATGTTTTGTCACCCAACACTCAGCCCCCCCAAAAACCACCATAGTGGGAAAAAAGCATGCGTGACTCACCGCCTGCCTTGTGTGGAAAAGAAAAAGAAAAACACACGCGCTTGTGCGCGTAGGCAACACCCCGCCAAAAGAAGAGGGACAAACTTCAAACGCTGTGAAGTGATCGCGTGTGAATCCAGAAGAGTAAACAGACATGTTGGTCTCCACGAACAGCACGTACAGTGGACGGCTTCCCCGCTGGACCTTTAACCCATGCTGAAGGCAATGCCCGCGTGGGTAATATCAGTGGCGCACTTACGCGCTAAGGCCTTTTCCTCAAATTACACGCATTCACACATGGATGTGCTGTTTTTGCATGTGAGGATTCACTATGCACCCATTTGAGGGAAATGCCCGCACGCATCACGTCACTTACGCGCTTACGGGCTAAGGCCCTTTCCTCGAATTACATGCTGATGTGCTGTTTTTTCATGTGCCAATTAACTCTGCATCAAGCTGGCCACGCGACAACACACGGAAGACAACGCTCCTGCCCAGAAGGCCATTTTCCTGCCCCGCAGAGCCCCGGGGAGCATCCTACAAGTCATCTGCTGCGTGCCTGCCTGCCTGCTGTCAACAGTGCCCTGCCATTTGCTGCCTGCACATCAGCCATCTGCAGTGGTCCAGTTGGTGTGACCACCCCTGCTGGAACAGAAGACTCCCGACTGGTGTTCCTTTGCTCCACAGCCCAGCCCCAGGACCCAGTTGCCCACCCACACCTGCCTCGGGTGTTGCCATGTCCGACGCAACACCATCCGGCACCAGTGGCAACCCCCCCAGCAGAGAGGCAGAGGGCTAACAGCTTCACTGCCAGTGAAGTTGGCATCCTGGTGGAGCAAGTCCTGGGGCATAATGATGCCCTCTTCCCAGCATCACGCGCGCACAAGGAAGGACGGAAGAGGATCTGGACGGACATAGTGGGTGCCATCAACACGGAGGGGGTGTCACCCCGTGAAATCAAACACGTGCAGAAGCGCTGGGAGGACTACATGTCCAGGACCCTCAAGATGGCCCAGCACCTCTTGGCCACAGTGGATGCAGTGGGGCGCCGGGGCCACCTTACCACCCAGCAAATGAGTGTCCTGGAGCGCATTCGCCCAATGCTTCACCACCAGATCCTCAAGATGCAGGCCCGTCTGGAGTCGAGCGGTGAGTGCCCATGCATTCCCATTTAAAACAGTACATGTTGCAGTGTGGTGGTAGTTAGCTACTTGGCTGTATGTGTGACATGGCTCATGTATGGATGTGTGTGTGCAGGGGCATGATGGTGCTGCATGTGAGTCCAGTCAGGCGTGACCCACATGGATGGTGTATGTGTCACAATGCCTGTGTCTGTACTTGGACATCTTTGGGGAGTGAGAGATGGGTGCTGCTGTCATGGACATGCATGGTGTACATGTCTGTGTGTTTGAGTAGTGTGTGAGTGACTGGTAAATGACGTGGATGCAAGACACATGTCCGCGACGATGTGTTGTTTCACTGATACAGCCTAGTCATCCTTGTATCCACTTTGTCTGGGGGTATACAGGGCCAGATGCATGACCCTCTGGTGATGTGTGTGCATGTGATCATAATGCATGTGAGTTTCAGCCCACCAATGGATGTTTCTACGGTGCCTTGGACATGGATGCAAATGTTTGTTGCATGTGCCATGCCTGTTCCTGCATGTGTGTTGCCTGCACTGACCCATGTGTTGTGGAGGGACATGATGGAAGTGACGTTTGACAGTGCCATTTATGTGCTATTGCTTTGTGTCTAGGGGACTATTGTACAGTACCCTGATGCTTGTGTTCAATGTCTCCCTTTACACAGCGGCAAGTGAAGAAGAGGGTGGAGACGGCGCTGTCGAGGAAAGCGGCAGGGATGCCGCCTCCGGCCGGCGACACAAGGCCCAGTCACCCTCCCAGGTAATTCCTTCACCCAGGGGCGAGGGGACTGGTGCTGCGTCTGCCACTACGTCTGCTGCAGAAGGGGCCGTGAGCCCCCACAGGGGCTGGTGACGGCGGAAGATGGTGCAGAGCCATCCAGGTCGGTGGTGTGTACAGAGGAGGAGGAGGCTGCTTCTTAGCCGCACATGGGGACTAGTGGAGGTGGTACCACTGGTGCAAGTGGTGCAGTCCATGGGCAGGGACAGGGGAAGGAGGCAGCACAGGTCACTGCGGAGGGGCCTGTGCATATCACTGTCCCTGACACTGTGACTGCATCACCATGCACCAGCAGGGGTGCCCCATCCCAGGCCCGTTTGCAGGTAGGGGGAGGTCCACATCATCTGGCACTCCTCTACCTGCGGTCGTGGGGACCTGTGACAGGATTGAGTCTGTCCTGATTGGTGTCGCATTGCGCACACGTCATTCGTGATGACGTGCATGCTTCCTGGAGCAACCACGCACGTCATCACGAACAGATGTGTGCCAACGTGGCCCAGCTGGGAGGGCTCATGGTCGGGTGTTTCCTCCATGTGTCGCTCTGTCTTGCGGCCCTCTCCTCCTCTGTGCACACTATACGCCAGGCGTTCTTCATGCCGTCTTCCAGCCCAGATGCCACCAGGGCCCGCTGTGGACCTGCCACAACCAACACAGTAAGACTGGTGGAGATCCCATCTCTGCCACAGTCGGGAGTCGGAGCTCCAGCACAGGTAGTCACCCCAGCAACTGGGCCCATGCCAATGGACGATGTGCAGGCAAATACAAGCAGGGCACCTGCATGACGGCCCTGGGTGTTGCCATCTACCCGGAGGCAGTTGTGGTGGTGGCGGCAAGCAGCAGAAAGGCGGCAGAAGGCTCGGTGTAGGAGGCATGAGGCCTCAGGGCCCTCTACATCAGGGCAGGCATCGGCCGGCGGGCAGGAGGACCCAGGATTGGGAGTGTCTTCTGTGTGGCAGTGGTTAGGCCAGCGAATAGATGCGGAGCAGTGGCAGGTGGAGAGGGCATGGCTCACAATGGTCAGGGCGGAGATCTCCATGCACCAGGCTTTGAGACGGGCTGAGTGCCTCAAGGCAACTTGCAGGGAGTTGGAGGATGCCATGGCTGCATCCCTGCAAGACCTCGAGGCCAGTGAACAGGCCTGCCTCCGGAACATCGACATGGAGTTCAATGATGCCCTGGCACAGGACATCAATTAGTGAGCTGTCGGACTAGCCCACCACCTTTGTATGTAGTTATTTAGGTTTAGGTTTCATTTGGTTTTTATTATGATTTGGTGTCCACTGACTTTGCTCCACTTTTTGTATATAGTTGTATTTTAGATAGTGTTTTAGGTAGGTTTCCTTTTGTTTTGGGATAATGGACCCTTCAGACTATCGTTTACAATTTTTCCGGACATGTACATACTTTCTTTTTTAGATGTTCACATGGATTCATGTTTTTTTATGATTTTCAACTCATGATTTTTTTCTATGGACTTTGGGTATGGACCACTTATATTTTTTCATGTTTTGCATTTGTTTTTTCCTTGGATTTGACTTTCTTTTTCTTATTGCACTAAATATTTCTTCATTTGCATGTGTGGTTTTCATTTTGTCATTTGTATTACTTTTTAATACATTTCATAATTCAACGTTATTGGTGTGGTGTATGATTTATTTTGTGCATGTCTCCATGAGCATTGGCTAAGTCATGTGTTGCCACTGTGTGGCTCTGTAGGACAATTGTTGATGGGCATGCTGGTTCTTTTCAGACTATCATGGAATAGGTAATTTACTAGGGAGTGGGTGCAGTGGATCATTGGGTGTTTGTACTGGGCGGTTGGGGTGTGGGATTTCGGTTGGCATTAGTGCCATGGGTCTGTATAGTTATGACGTGGTGTTTGGGGGGACATGAGTCGGAGCCTGCTGGCAGGTGCCCGTCAATGCGGGTGGGGCGGGGGGACATGAGTCGGGGCCTGCTGGCAGGTGCCGGTCAATGGGAGTGGGCTGGAGGGACATGAGTTGGGGCCTGCTGGTAGGTGCCTGTCAATTGGGCGGTTGTAGGGGGACATGAGTCGGGCCTGCTGGCAGGTGCCCGTCAATGGGGGTGGGGTGGGGGACATGAGTCTGGGCCTGCTGGCAGGTGCCCATCAATGGGGGTGAGGTGGGAGGACATGAGTTGGGGCCTGCTGGCAGGTGCCTGTCAATTGGGGGGGACATGAATCGGGGCCTATTGGCAGGTGCCCGTCAATGGGGGTGGGGTGGGGGGACATGAGTTGGGACCTGCTGGCAGGTGCCTGTCAATTGGGGGACATGAGTCAGGGCCTGCTGCAGGTGCCCGTCAATGGGGTTGGGGTGGGGGGACATGAGTCGGGGCCTGCTGGCAGGTGCCCGTCAATGGGGGTGGGGTGGGGGGACATGAGTCGGGGCCTGCTGGCAGGTGCCTGTCATTTGGGGGGCATGAGTCGGGGCCTGCTGCAGGTGCCCGTCAATGGGGGTAGGGTAGGGGGACATGAGTTGGGGCCTGCTGGCAGGTGCCCGTCAATGGGGGTGGGGTGGTGGGACGTGATTTGGGGCCTGCTGGCAGGTGCCCGTCATTGGGGGGGACATGAGTCAGGGCTCCCAAGTACATGGTGCCATGTGGCCTGCCTGCAGGGCATGGGGAGGGTGGATGGGCTGCCTGCGAGGCATGGTCAGGGTGGATGTGCTGCCTGCGGGGCATGGGGAGGGGTGATAGGCTGCCTGCGGGGCATGGTCAGGCTGGATGGGCTGCCTCCAGGCCATGGTCAGGGTGGATGTGCTGTCTGTAGGGCATGGGGAGGGTGGATGGGCTGCCTGCGGGCCATGGGGAAGGTGGATGGGCTGCCTGCAGGGCTGCGGGGCATGGGGAGGGGTGATTTGCTGCCTGTGGGACATGGGGAGGGGTGATGGGCTGCCTGCAGGGCATGGGGAGGGGTGTAGGGTGGACGCCTGTGGCGTGGTCTGGCTGCAGGGGGTGCATGTGGCTCCTCAACACACTGCTGCGTGAATCTAGGGGTACGGGAGTAAGAATTACATGCGATTTTGCTGGCGCGTGTGGGGTACACGTATTCCGAGGGATGCGCTGGGAGTTTTACACACGATTTCACTGGCGCAAGAAGGGTACGCGTTTTGCCAGGGGTGCGCAGAGAGTTTTACATGCGATTGTAATGGCGCGAGAAGGGTACGCATATTCCGAGGGGTGCGCAGGGAGTTATACACACGATTTTGGTGGCGTGAGTGGGGTGCACGTATTCCGAGGGGAGTGCGGGGAGTTTTACACGCGGTTTTGCTGGCGCAAGCATGGTATCGTATTCCGAAAGGTGCGCTGGGAGTTCTACACGCAATTTCTCTGGCACAAGCGGGGTACGCGTATTCCAAGGGGAGTGCGGGGAGTTTTACATGCAATTTTGCTGGCACGAGTGTGGTACGCGTATTCTGAGGGGTGCTCAGGGAGATTTGCTCGCGAATTCGCAGGCGCAAGCACAGTACGTGTATTCTGAAGGGTGCGCAGGGAGTTTTACACGTGATTTCTCTGGCACAAGCGGGGTATGCGTATTCCGAGGGGTGCGCAGGGAGTTTTACAATCGATTGGATTGTCGCGTGAGGGCTGAGTTGTGTTTTTAGCGCGTTTTTGTGGTTGGGGGCTGTATGCTGGCCCACTGGCCTATGCGCCATGTAGGGGATTTGTGCAATGTTTTTGGCACACTGGGCAGGGTTGGGGGAATAACTGGTACTGCTGCAGGGTCGCTGCGCCACGCTGTGCCACTTCTGGTTATGGATGTTTAAATCCATGAATACCCGGTGCATCAAAATGGGTTTTGGTGCACACGGCTGGCGCGAGCTGGCGCACGCTCCCTCTCTGCACCAGCCGCGTGCGCTACTTCTGTGTGGGAGTCTATGAATTACCCCCTATATGTATACACACTGTTTTGCACGCATTTTTAGTTCTTTTATTTTAGGTAACTGCTAACTTGATGTGGATTCTGTGACAGTGTCTAAGACAGTAGTCATATCTCATTCTGCTTAGGTGTTTATTAGAGAGTTGTTAATTTAAGTGAACATTTGAAAACTGTACTTTATGCCAACATCTTTAGGTTATTTTTTTTGCATATGTTACTATTATTTAATGGTTCCATTATTAATGCTTTATAAAGATTACCCAGTCAGGGGTTTTAATTTATAAACGAATGCACCACGAGCAGTTTATTGAGGTGTCCTTGGGTTCAATTGCATGACATTCACCTGATTTAGGAAGGATGGATATTATTTTATTACATTCCGGGAGTATGCCCCATTTTCAGTCCTGCTGGATTCACTAGATAAAACTTTTCTCTGTAGGCCTTACCCTGGCTCACTGCAAAGAACTCACCAAATCATTGAGTTGTGTATCACATCCTCCGGTTCGTCTGCTGGCTATATCCAGAGTGCCAACATATCGCTGCATACCAAACAAAAAGAGGGTTAGATACCACTCAGAATTTGTGAAGGCAGACTGTCCATCAAGTCCTCCAAGAAGAGAGAAGAAAGAGCGACCTGGCCAGGACAGAGGCTGACAGGCATCTGGCCTGGGTAACGGATAGATACCAATATACGTACAGAGCTCCATTCAGACCAGGGATCTGGGATCATGTGTTTCCCTCAATTTTTTGTGCAGTGTTTCTTCAATACCTTCCCTCAGGAGTGTGAATTAACACCCTCAAGAGGAATCCTTACCGCAGCATTGTGCACTTCATATATATGTAAGACTATTGCATGATAGAAAGTCAGAAGACGTGATAATTGCCTTTGCACCACTTAAAACTGAAGGCGAGATTGACAAGTTCACATTTAGTTCTGTTTATTTCTGAGCACAATATTTGTCTAGACCCAATGATCTCTAAATGGTCGTCATCAAGAACACGCGAACCATGGCATGCAAAATGCTTACCTTTGTTGAAAAAACAACTTTTGCATGCAGTGTGTTTGCCATGACATGGAAGGGACCTCAGAAGTTAAGGGACCCTGAGCCTATAAAGGCCAAGAAATTCTAAGCACCTTTAACACAAAACAAGGTTCTCTGCAAGAAATACGAAAAATGCAGGTCAATCGACATGAATGAACATTACAAAACATTAGGGTACACAGGACAACTGCAGGCGGGAATACACATACCAACAAAAGGACTAATCACATCATCTGTCATCCCTCCCCATAAAATGTAAGGCTGATAGGGTTTGTAGTCAAACACATTTAGTGAACCGTTGCACACTGTGGGCATCACTCATTCTGGAGTGCAGCTTGCAGGCAGACTGGACACCGAAAAAGGTCATGACGTTTCCCATTACAAAACATTAGTAATCATCAGAGGCATTAGTATGCTTGTATACACGTACCAAGGGAAGTTAGGTATGGCCTGCAGCCTGCGACTCTTCAGGTATTTTGGCCGACGGGCCCCATCATCCCTCCCACAACACTATGTTGGGTAGGACTGATGGGATTTGTAGTGAAAAATACATTTGACAAGCAGTTGCAAATATGTTTATAGCTGATTTTGGAGTATGGCCTGACAGATTTCATAGACTTTAACATAAATTGACAATAATACTTGTTACTAAACATCGGGTGGTACACTGATATGCAGGCATACACATACTAAGGAAATTAAGGGCGGTTTATGCAAATTGTGGATGTCAATATGTTCTGGAATACAACTCCTACCAATCCTCTCCTTTGACTATGCCGGGTTGTGCTGATGGGAGTTGTAGTTAAAAACACTTGGTGGTCTGTTGTAAAACAAGGGCAGAATTAATGCACTGAGTCCTCATCCATGCCAAAACCACTATGCAGTAAGTAGACATGGAAAACTCATACAGTGCGTTTCCGTCCATAGTACTCAATGTCTGGCCCCATTTGCATGATGAGGGCATCGCTTATTAAAATGGCTGCACAATGCCAGCGGAGGACTAGGAACCAAAAGATGCCTGGAAATAATTTTCAGATTGGCCCCATATTGCCCATTTTTAGCAAGCGCAACCCATTTCCTATTAGAACATTTGGAAATAAAATAGGTTACACACAAAAGAGACCCAGGCTGCAGAGGCCGACCAGGCAATCTCCAGAGTTTCCTATAGACCAGTCCACCCCTGCGCAATGCACCCTCTTTGCCCTCCTAAATGGCTATATAGTAAACAGAACTGTTCTGTCCACAGTAGGTAGATGCTGTCTGGTTACTGTTGCAGGATAAGAGACTGACAAATCAGAATGAGTTTGGCATTTGGTCAAAGGGGGGATTGCATTTCTGAAGTCAGCAGGAGTAACATATGTCCTGTAACCAGCTGCAGAAGTAAAACAAGTCAGTGCACATCACTGGCAGATATTCTAATCCAGCAACGTACACAGGAGAGTAAACCATAGGTATGGTACAAAGGTGCAAAATGTGCATTAGTGTTGTTCCTAAACTGTATTTTCTCATGCCAATGATAATAGGTGTAATCATTGCACTACTGATTGGTTCTCAATTGATCACCATTCAAAGAATAAATGGATTAGCTGGTTCTGCCGCGATAACAGTCGATGGTATAATTCACTGATGTAGCTTGCTAGTTATATCCAGTGACAGTTGTCATAAGCTTCTCAATGGCAAAACAACTGAGTTTTCAATTTGTATTACACAAGAAACAGTATAAGAAAAGGGAAACTGGGGCTCCAAACTTTCTGGCGGCAGGGGGCATGTGTTTCCCCTCAACTTTGCGGGGCCACCACCTGCGTGGTCCAATCTTCCAAATACTGCTTCACTACTGCAAGTGTACTGCTACTGTCTTAGCAGACCCTACTATAGAGGGGACTAAAGGCCATATCCATATCTGTCTAACTTCCTCAGAGACTTTCTAAGTGACTTAATCAAGGATAGTCCATTTGCCCTCCTGTATCTGCTTTCTGGTGAATGTCTCAATTCTTCTCTCTTTGAATATACCATCCATCCATCTCTCTCTCTTTCTTTCTCTCTCTCTCTTTCTCTCTCTGTCTCTGCCTTTCGCTCTACATTTCAACCCTCCTTCTTCTGGTTTTACTTCTCTCATCTCCCTTAACTACTCCGACCTCTGTTCTTCTCCACCCTTCTATCACTATCTCCCTGTTTCTCTCCATTTCTCTACTCGCTGTCTCCCTCTCCTGGTCTAACTCATACCATCTTATCTCCACTTTCACTTAACTTTCCTGATTTTACTTCTTTATCTCTCGCTCTCTCAACAACTCTCAACCCCCTTTCTCCCTCCTAATCTCCTACCTAAAGTATCCACACTCACTATCTCACCCACCCGAAGCATACAAGGCAAATTTGAACCACTCTTTCAAATGTCTCCTCCAGGTCGTCCTCCACCTGCTGCAGACTCCTTTTGCATCTCTTGCTCTTCCTCTGACGAACACCTAACCCCGCAGACTGACTTTTACAGGACTCCCTTCTAGCATAGAAGGTACTCTCTGCTCCCATTGGCTACCTGAGTCTGCTTCTTCGCTCAGACAATCTCTAGCTTCTCTAATCCCAACTCCTCCCATCTACTTCCTTCTAGGCCAGGACTTCCCTTGGAAGGCTCCATGAGTGCTTTTAGTCCTGCCCCCGTTGAAGTCTCCATTCTTCTCAAGCCAGCCATGCAGTCACTGGGGTCATTTGTTCGCTGGTTCTCTCCTCTCCTTGGTGAGTCATTGTTCATACAGGGCTTGGGGAGTGTTCCTGTGGCTCACCTGTTCATATGCAGTCCCTTGCCAGTTTCAGTTTGGCTCCCCGACTGGTCCCCTTAAGAAAGTCAGGGTTTTATGTGTTGGATGATTGGTCTCCCATTTGGCCCCTGAATCGGGCCTAATGCCTAATTCATTCCCAAATAGTTAGACAGTCTCTTCCTCCTGTTCTAGGCTGGGTCTTGACTGTTGGGCTCAGGTACTTGTAATTGTTTGGCTGTTGCTGAATTCTGGAATCCATTCTCCATACCAGGGATCTGAGGTGTCTTATGCATGCTGGTAATTGTAGTCTCTAGGGAACCATTTGAAAGCGAAGAGAGAGTGAGATGCCTGGTGGGGACAGAGGTGATAGGCATTTGGTCAGGGTAAGAGAAACCAATATACATTCAGAGCTCTATGCAAACCAAGGACCTGGGGGCTGGGGTCTCCCTCAACTCCCCCACACCACCTTAGGTAACACTGGCTCTGGCGTTGACCAGGTAGGCTGCCTACCCCAGGTTTAGAGGGGTCCTTGGATTCCCCTGACAGGGTCAAATCCATTACGCTGTCATAAAAATAAACTTTTACAAATTTCACATCTGTGATGTTTCTGAATTTAATGTTTTGGACTAAGTGCAGCACAGCCACACTCTGCAAGAGACCAATTGTGAATATCTCTAAATCAAATTAGAGTCATGATTTATTACTAGATGTAAGTTTGAAACCCAAAGGACTTTATATTGCAGAATACCACCATCAGTTTTTAATGTATTCTGATTGGTCTTGCTATAGTCCTTACATTTGCAGCGTGGATTTCTTAAAGGTATCTCTGCACATTTATATGGCATATTTATTTGTTTATTGAAATGGGTGATTGGTGCCTTGGTGTGCAGAAGAACTCTGCCAAAAGAAATACAACACCCAACACTCTTTGTTGGTAGCGGTGCCTGACAGAGTTTATTTATTTACAGTTTGAGAGAAAATGGCAAACTGCCAGAGCATACCCATCCAGAAAAATTGTATGTCACATGTTATGTCATCAACTGTTTTATATGATATTAGATATATTGATGCAATACATTAGTTAGTTAAATGTTAACCTTATACTTCCTGGCCAAACATACTTCAATCTTGAGCAGAACATTAGCAGAACCACATTGCCTGCTTGCACATCTCTGCCTATCCTAATCACATGACATATTCTCTTTGCTTCAGGTGGGTAGACCTCAGCTTCTTATTTACCACTCATTTGCCATGATTAGAGCATGTAGCCTCACCCAGAACAGGGCCTTACTTTGCTTAATGATAAATGTAATTTCTTTGCCAAACAATCATAGGCCTTATCGGCTCTGCCACTTCATACAGCAATAATCATGGCTGCAGTGCTTTCCTTTTCAGGACATACGGTGGCTTTATTATCTGAAAATCAGAAAGTATTAATTCAGTTTTCACAGTTCCTTCATTTGAAATTATAAATATAACTTAAGTTTTCATATTTGTATAGTTTTTTACATATATCAAAAGAATTGCCTCTACCTTGGCTCTTAAACCTGAACAGAGTATACTAAAGCAAAATAAAAATGGCATGTATTAATATGAATAATTAATATCCATCATAGCAAAAACTCCTTTAGTCATGTTTTCTTTTTTTTTCTTCTCTTGCAAACATTTTGAAACAATCTATGTTATTAGGGTGAATTCTATTTGTACCAATATGTACTGATTCTTTGGGGATCCTCTCGGCAGTAACAGTAGCAACAGAAAAGCATAATACCAGTGGCTATTATGGCAATCATACACATTCCCTGGATATATTATGTGGCTGGGTAATGGCTTGGGTACGAAATAGAAAATAGCTTTTGAAGTGCAGAGGGTTTACATTCTGTGAGCCTTTATACATCAATTACAAAATATGTACTTCCTTAATCATGTCATTCATATCTGTAATTTGGGCAAAAGTTCCAAACAATAATTGAATTTCTGAGGATCTAATGAGGACCAGTCAAAATGATTTCATAACTGAGCTATATTTGAAATTCTTGTTCTGCATGCCAACAGATATCATGTTTTTTACTTTGGGTAACAAGAACTAAACATACATTCTTCTTCAATCTATTGACATAATATATGCAGCTATATTTAGCCATGAGATGTCTCATTTCAAACAGCATCAGTCCTTCGGCTTCTCCTTCCAGCAGACCCTTCTTCCAACAATCAATACCTGACCAAGTTTAAGTGTATTAATGCATTGAAGCTTAGGTGGTTCCATAGGCTGCAAAGTCTATTCAGTTTCAACTCCCATCTTCACAACATCACGCATCACTCCAGGAGCACTCACTGCAAATCAACTCAGTCATTTCAGGGTTCTTATCTCCCAGACATCCTGATGAATGACCCAATCACAGTTGCACCTAGTACATGGTCTGGGGTTCATCCAGAAAATGGGAGCCCAAGTTCCATGGGCAGACCCATATGTGAGAAAAGAACACTAACCGAGCTTGCACTTACAGCTGGAGAAATTCCACAGGTTTCAACCCAGTTACAGTTTGGGCAGCTCTCCAAATGCTTCAGGCCTGCTGGACAATGCCTACTTGGTAGTTCTCAGCTGAGCATTCAGGTAGTCTTGGATATCTATATGCATTCCCATTAGACTTATGAACCTGCACAAGTAATATTAAATTTGAGACTTGTTAACAACTTCTGTATGACAATACTCAGCTCTTGAATCACATGCTGCTGTCCCAGAACTAAATCTATGCTTGACAGCTGGGCTGCTCTTATCAGTCCTGCGGCTTTCTCTAGCTGCCCCAGTCTATCTCCATGGTCCTTATAGGCCTTCCAAGCTGAGCCCATGTAACGAATCCTATCCAACATTCGACCTTATGAGTCTCTTTTCATTCTATCACCCAATATATCTTTCTGTTGCACAAGATGGATAGCAGCTCCTTCAAAACATTTTGGAAAATGAGAATTTATTTGGAAACGTAATAATGGAAGGACACATTTCACAGTGCCTCAACATCATCCAGCTATCTGCTCAAATCCTTTTCTTCAGATAACAATGAATACCAGAGCTTCGGTTGCTCAATTAATGTGAGGTTCTCTAAATGATTCGTTCTCTGAGTACAGTAATGCGCATGTTGATACAACGAGCATCCCATGTAGAATTTTGGCAACAGATCTATAGCAGGAACCTTTGGGCTTTCTTTACAAATGTTTAATTATAGTTTCGTGTTGCACCATTTGTGTGTATGTTCATTAAATATCTGCTTCCTTTTCCTTTTTGGCTATACACAACCCTGGTGTTATCTTAGTTTCTCTTTCCTTTAGCAGTACTACATGATAAAATAATAAAACGGCTCTACTTTTGTGGTAGTCTCACCCAATATGTTTATTTTTTAGCGTTTTATGGATCCATCAGTTGCCTACTGGATTATTCTTTCATGTAGCTTTCATTGCTCTGCAAAATATATGTGATTTTAATGATAAGCGTACAGGTAAATCGTTTGTGAGGGTCTCGGACACCGATATTATCTTTTCTTTTATTTGTTTATAACGCACAAGACTCGGCCCGTAAGCATAGTGGAGCTAACAAAACAAACAACAGGGCTATATAACAACAAACAGCATTAAAACTAAATCAGATAATAAAAGGAAATCAAAATGGAACAGGACTATCTATATAAAACCAGCAAAACGCAAATAATACATTCTTAAAATGGCCCAAAAACAGGTTCAGTTGCAGCTACACACCAAGCCATTGCACCTGAAAAGAAAGTCCTATACTAGATCAACTATCAGTCTTAAATTAGTCAAACCTTGGTCTAGATCTTCCCAGATGCTTAAGGAATAAGGGATGTTACTATAGCCACACCCAACCAGTAGGCAATGCCTTATTTCATGGCAAATCCAGCCCTTCAGTTTAAGCCACAGATGAACCTTAAAGTCGGAAGATCCAAGGCAACGTCTTCTGGTGGAGCCATGACATCACTTTATTTCTAAGCACTTCCTTTGGTTCTTTCCCTGTTTACTTCTCCACATTCACAATCACAAAGTTTCTTTTATCCATAGTGAAATCACTGAAAGACATCCTCAATCCTGGCCAAGTGTGTTTTAATGGTTTCTTTGGAAAGATCCTCCCATGAGCATTCATTACACAACCAGTTTGGTCATGCTTGACAGCTCGTGGTCCTCTGGCCATATGCAGAAGAAGCTGCCCCGGAAACAGTGACGCGTAGTTTACAAGTATTGTATTCCCAAGAAGACTTTCCACATGTGCCTCCTTCCAAATCACAATTTTCTTTGGAAGTCAGATTAGTTGTGGTCTATATGGGCAATTGCATTTCCAATGCCCTTTCAATTTACATTAATGGCAAACAATAGTGCTTACTATAGTAGCTCTCTGGGACTCTGGTGAATTATGAAAGCATTGGTACCACCACATCGTCTGCCCTACCCCCTTCCCTCTCCAGTTCCCCATGATTCACTTTGAGTTACACCTCTGCTTCTTCCTTGGACGCTCTGTAATTGAATTGTCATTAGTTTAGGTTCATTTATTTCATGTTTCCATCCCTGCCTTGACACAAAGGGCCAAATTCGCAGAAGTGTTTTATAATGGCAAAACCCCATTGGAAAACGCTCTGTGAATAAGACCCAACATGTTTCACTACTGCCCCTAGTTTCATTAATGACTTCACTTGTTATTCAACACATATTAACTTTAATTTTTATTTTTGTTGCAATTTACATAGAAATCCTTCACTAAATGCAGCAGTCACTGACTCTTGAGGAGATTCTGCTGTTTATACATAAGTGCATGCCAAGTGAATATGATATTCAGACAATCTATGTAATTATCCTTAGTTCCATTCTTGTTGTGCTTACGATTGACACTACTTGCACAATTTGTTTTTCTTGGACACACTTCAGGTACTTTTCATAACAAACTTTCCCTTCCGTGCATCAATTCAGCAACGGTCCCGTTACCAGTGTACCTGCTCTGTGCCTGCAAGTGAGAGAGAGGAGGGCCATAACAGAAGAGTTGCAGTGGAAGTACATGCTATGTCACTGGGCTATGGGGGAGGCTGGTGTTCCTGTGCTGTCTGCATAGATGCTACTTGTAGGAGAATTGGCTGAGGTGGGGTTTAGGGATGTGCTGTTAATGTTTCGGGGTCTTGTACTTCTAGCTGGTTACAAATGGTTACAGTGCTAAAGAAATCATTACAGTCTTATTTTGTCTCTTTGCCATTTTAATTGTGTTCTTTAGATAGATGTTGGTAAAGACAGAGGCGTTGCTGGTGGGTGGTTCGGAGGGCTACAGCCCCATGCCTTTTAGTTGTACCCCCAGATAGAAGCTCAGGAGCTACAATCAAAAGGCTAGATAGCCAGAGTCCTAACAGTGTTGACATTAGCATAGCCCCAGATCTTTTCCAGACCTAGCAACACCCTTGGGGGGCGATCTGTGGCGTATCTAGTGATGTTACCGAAAATAAAATAACGAATAACATATTTACATAAACTTAAATACTGAATACATGCTGAATTTG
This sequence comes from Ambystoma mexicanum, assembly GCF_040938575.1. Taxonomy (NCBI): domain Eukaryota; kingdom Metazoa; phylum Chordata; class Amphibia; order Caudata; family Ambystomatidae; genus Ambystoma; species Ambystoma mexicanum. Next base: position 287,144,353 of record NC_090928.1, read on the forward strand.
TATTATATATATGTATATATGTATATATATATATATATATATATATATGGGGTGGGTTAAGGGATTAAAAATGGTGGGGAAGAGGGTTGGGGTGGGGTTATCCTCATTGTAAAACTGGGATTAGGGACCCCTCGCAAATACAATAAAAAGTAATCAGTATTTTTTTGGTATTTAAGTGTCGGTAAAGAAATGTTTTTATTACAACAATTTTCATTAACAACACGTGGACACGATCTGTGGTAGTGCTATAGGAGAGGTGAAGTTATCTTTTTCTTTATTTTATTAATGTTTTGAACATCAATTTTTAAATCTGGGTTTCCCAAGCCAATTAGAAGCCTCCTCATAAGGTTCAGAAAATACCTCCTACTAATTTGAGCACTTTTTTCAAATTTAGAAGCTTATTTAACACCAAACTGCATTCACCAAGGAACTATTTATGCGTATCGTCCTGTTATGGAATTCCGTTTCTCTAAATACTTACACATTTCTGGCAATAATCGGTAAACATAACATAAGCCTGCATGCTATTAATTTGGAAGCAACCTTCATTGAATGTCCTTTTCCTATTCCAACTTCAAGGACATCTCTGCTTAGACATTTTTTTATTTCATTTATAAAGCCCCCTAAAACCCAGAGGCATCGAGGTGCTGTTAGAGTACCAGTTACACACATAAAGGTTTGTTAGATTTAGGGTTCAAGGCCTAGTATAAGCATAGTGCATGTGCAGTAATGCGACCAGCCACGTTTTTAGGGACCTCCTGTAGGCCCAGTATGATTGTTCTGCTCTCAGGATGGGGGGAGCGAGTTCCACTGTTTTGCTGCAAAGGAAGGAAAGCTAGCGTCGCCAGCTTTGAACCGTTTCTTTTTCGAACACCCACCAAAAATGAATAGAGGATATTTTCTTCTTACAGTGTTTGAAAATGATAAAAGTTGTGTATGTTTTAAACTTCCTGGAACATGCAGTCTCGAAATTTGTTATTTCAACTTTGGTTGTATTGTGTTTTTCATCAGGTTATATGTTGCAGTGGTGAAGTGCATCCAGGCCTGTGAACCTGGTGACTGTGGCTCGCTTCCCCAGTTTGGCATTAATTGAAAGAAGACAGTCAAATGTTCACATTTTACAAACAAACTCTAAAATACCAAGGGGAACAGCGTCCACCGTCTGAAAAAAGTGACTGAACTCTTCCACACACGTGTAACCTCAACTTGAGCCCTGGTCTGCAGAATTGAAATTTGATGATTTCCTGATTTTTTTCTTGCTGCCAAGATGTGCTCCCACCTCGGTATATTGAGAGCATGGCATTATTCTGGATCACCTGTAGCTTTTCAATGTTATGACAGGAGGTGCCAGCAAACAAGGCATTGCACTAGTCAAGTCTTGATCCTATGGTTGCGCGTGCAATTGTGAGACAACTGTCCTAAGAGAGGAAGGATCCAGAGGTGATGATCAGTTTAGTCGTGTGTGCAGATGACGAGGCAATAGCATTCACTTGGCGTGGGAGTGAGAGTGTTGCGTTAAGGTAGACTCCCAGTGTCTTTACTGATGATGAAATTGGTATTCGGATCTTGTCTATATTGAAGGATGTGTATTGGGCATTGAGGTTCTTGATTACTGCTTGTGGCCCTACCAGGACCTACCATGGGTCCTGTGGGATGAGAGAATGGTATTCCCACGTGTTCCTAAGGTTAAGTCTGCTAAACTGCAGCCCGAGATAAGAAAGGTATCATTAACCAAATAGTCACTCATTTTCACTCATTCTGCTCAGTCCATTTTCACTGGTTATCCCTTCAACATCTGCTATATCTACCAAGACCTTGTCCTATATCAGATTTGAATTTCAGAATTCATGCTCTACTATCCATCTTACATTTATGTACATGCACTCATTCAAATACGGCTGCATTTGAAATCATTAATAAACCTACCTAATTATTCAGTTTAAATAGTCCCTGACTGACTCCCACAAACCCATCAATCACTACTATATTATCAATACTTATGGATGTGTGCAGATGAAGAAATGGCCCCTACCTTATGGCAGCCCTCCTACAAACCCCAACAGAGATTTTTACCATATGTGCATTCGGGTTTAGAAGAGAGTGGACCACAGCTATCATTTTCATCTCAACTGACCATGACGGTGCGAGGCGTATATATTACCCTTGCCTCATGTGGCTTACATGACTATAAGGAAGAGTCTGATTTTTACCAGCTTGACATCCCTGCCAAGCTTACAGCAAGGCCGAGCTATGTCCTTTTGCCTGATACTCTGCATCCTTGAATACAGGGCCAAGCTCGTTTTGAAAAGGTTCTTGCTTCACAGGCACAAAACCTTATGGTCCGTGTCATTTATGTACCAACCAATCATAGGCCTTAGTAGCTTTGTCGCGTTATACAGTTTCAATGTGGACTGTGATGCTTTCCTTTTCAGGACTTGCAGCACCTTTATTATATGAAAATAAAAAATAAATATGCGTTCTGCTTTCACAGACCCCAAAACAGTAATTTGAGTCATACTTTTGATACACCAATGAAACACTGGAAGAAGAAGAAGGATGTTACTTTCACCAAAGGTCATAGGGCAGATTGAATTAATCTTGCAGTATCACTTGTTCCTTGGTGGTGTGCAGTGGAATTATGTAGGGTTTTGGGCTCTCTGCACCCAAAGATTAGTAATCAATGGGTTGTTCCATCCTAAGATGAAGAAGACATGTTGAGGCCACCAGGATTTGGTCTGTTTTGCTCAGATTTAAGTAAAGATTTTTGCTATGGCCCAAATATGAAGGACTCTCATTTCGCGTTTGCTGGGTAATGTTAAGTTGGGTTCCTGGCCAAGCATGACACCAGGAACAAGAGATATCTTTACTAGGTTGCAGCTCAGGGTACAGAGTACAGGAATACATTTAGGCTACTTCAGGTAAGTTATATGGACAGACATCCACCTGCATCCTTTCTGTCAACCCATCTTCTCAACTGCACATTCAAAGAACCATTCAGAACGTAACATTCTCACACACAGCATTCCATGTCAGCCTCTCCTAGCAATCCTATGCATACAGGGCAGGGTGCAAGCAAAGACAAGACACAACAAATATTCCTCCTTAATGAACACAAGACACACCCAAGAAGCAATAAACATGCATACAAACAAAGCAGCACATGCAGATCCCTCAACTTCCAAAATAAATCCACCCAACATCGCACCCACACAAACCTTGTAGCAGTCCTCAACTAGAGTGATCATCTGCACCATAATATGCCACTCCCTTTCCTCTACTACTTACGGATAGACATCAGCCACTGAGCAAAATGATACCACATCCAAACTTTCAAGCAACTTCAGACTTCCAGCCCAGACCACAAGACTGAGGCAAAAACCATGCCGTACTAGCACGCAAGGTGTGCCACGGATGGCACAGAGAATTGATCTCCCCAAAACCATGCTGCACAAACATGCCAAGTGTGCACCCCTAGGCATGGAGTCTGTTCTCCCAAACACCTCTCCACTACAACATACCATGGTACCACAGAGGGCACGGAGAGCAGATCTCCCAAAACACACACACAGAGCGGATCTCCCAACACACATTACACCACACACTCATCATACCCTAAACAAAAATCAGCCCCAAATACAACGTTAACCATTCCAACTGCAACTCACTGGCTGCCTACCATAACATGTGTACCATTTCCAACACGGCAGAGTACCCCAAGTAGCCCGGCTAACCGACAAACCACAGAAAGAGCACTCCATGTACTCCATGTGTTGACACCCCACAAGACACCTGTGCTGAAAAACCACATTCCACAACTTCAGCAACTCAAATCCTGAAAGCCAAGCATGACCACACTTCATCATGACAAACACGCCAGAAAATGCAGAACAAATATTCTAGACAGTTATCACAGTTCACTAAACACATTACTGTTTTGCTTAAAGGATTGAAACTATGCACTTGAAATTCAAATTCGAATTCAATGTTCAGTAAAAATCCAACCTGTAAACTACAAGGATTAACAGAACGTGCAACATAACTTGCACATTACCCTACTAACTTTTGAAGTCCATGTCCTAACTAACTTTAAAACACAAAGTCCAAACTGTAAAAGAAGGGGGGGTTAAAACATGGCTAAGGTCCTCATCACGAGTTGGGCAGTAACGCCGGCGCTATAAGCACCGGCTCTATTAGCCCTACCGCCAAACCCCCCGGTGCTATTAGCGCCGGATCACGGGTTTGGAGGAACGGTTATTGCCCATTCCCCATTGGGCCCATTCGGAAATTCCTCATTCCCCATTGGGCCGACGGGGAAAATTCGCACTATTACTGCCGGTGGATTTCCCGGTAATAGCGCTGAAAATCGGCAAATTTGCAGCTCAGAGCTGGGGGGAAATCCGCCAAGGCCATGATCTGACGGACCCTTAAATGCAGCGGTAATAGCGCTACCGCCACATTTAAGGGTTACCGCCAGACTCATGATGAGGCCCAAAAACTAGTGCACAATAAACCTCAGCACAACAAAACTAAATGCACAATAAATCTCTCTTAACAGAGGCCATGCCTTCCAAAACAAAAGCACACCAACAGATGTGCAATATTCAACAGGCCTCACATCACACTATTCCAAAACTCTGATGTGAATTAAACTCTTAAGCTGTTCAATTGAGATTTCCCTGAAGAAATGCAAGAAATCCAGATCTAATTCCTGTAGTACCAACAAATTGCCATTTTCCAGACTTTCCACTACAACACCACATAAAGGACAAAAACTTAAAAGAAGAGATCCTCTCTTCTCCATCACTGCCTCCTGGTGCTGCCCAAGACAGTGTACACATGTTGCCCCAGAGTACCTCAGGGAGACAGGACCGCCTCCCTCTCCAGCTCTTTTGCTCTCAAAGGGACTTACTTCCTTCTTCATTCTAGCAAGATTGGCCCGATTCACTGGGATCAGACAAAAGCCATCAATATCACAGGTATGCCTCAGTTATGTAAGTAGGTCTGCCCCTCGCAGTAATATGTTCACCAGTTTCCTCCAGCAAAGTCCTTGTTAGCTCTTCTCTGTGCCGCACTGCCTTAATTCGTATGCTCCCATCTGGAAACTGGCTCCTTCACTGCCGCTCGCACACACAACTGGTTCTGCAGTCACTACTGGCCTTCCTTGGCCTGGGTTGGCTGCCCCTTGCAGACTCAAAACTTAGGCTTGAATGCCTCACACAGCAAGGTTACTGTCTGCCCATTGCAGTTCTGGTTTATCTGCCCCTTGCAGACCTAGTAGGCCCTTGGCCCCACAAAGTCTCTGTCTGTCCCTTGCAGAGCTGATGGGCCCTGCAATGACTATATCTGCCCCTCGCAGACCAGAAGGGCCCTTGCCTTGCAATATCTTTATCGGCCCCTTGCAAATCCGATAGGCCCTCAGGACCTGCCACGCACATCAATGGCTGGCCCTCACTGGCCCCACTGTAGCCCACAACACTCCTACCTCGAGAGAGGATTTTCTCTTGTTTGGGGGGCAGTGGATGTCCATTTGCCTTCCAAGGTGCTTTCCCCCCAGCACAGCCAGCATCCTCGTTGCCATTATTATGTTGGGTTTTCTGACATCGACCCCACTTTCACATCGGAAAAGTGGAGCAACATTGCTTGTTCCTCTTTGAATCCACAGGAAAAAAAAAATATTAGTTTGTGTGCTCACTTTTCTTGCCTTCATTTGCATTATGATATATTAGTACCCGGCGAGGGCGCGGGCACAATCAGAATGAAACAGCCATTTTCCGGTAGAGAATCCTTCGATTCTCGGCCGGATTCCAGCCGCCTTGTCCTCGTTGGGGGGCGTGACAGCCCCTCAGCCAATGAGGAGGCTGGAAGTGGAGCCATCCCCGCTCCGAGCCTCCCCACGGCTGAGAGGTGACCTTGTGACTCCTTATGCACCTAACATTCTGCAGGCTTTTCTACTGTCTGGGAATAAGTCATATTCCTTCATCCACTGGGGGATGTGCTGTGCATTCAGCCCTTCTCTTGCTTTGTTATGGATCCTTGCTCAAGCAAATATGAATTTGTGTCTCATCTGCACACATTTGGGATATATCTTACCAGCATCATTATAAAGAGTAAGGCGCTGATCCACTTTTTTCTTTTCTCCTCATGTGAAAGGCTATCTGTGAATTTTGAACTCTTAACCGCCACATTCTGTTGTTACCAAGCAACAGAGCATTGGCAAGGCAGGAAGTATTTTCTTATGAAAAAGCTGATGCCCCTTTCACTGGTGGCTGTCAAAGGCAATAGCAGGAGGTGACGTTTGACTTTCTAATTAAAAACTAATGGCCGCAGAAATTCGATTTAAATTAAATTTAAAAGAAATAAGATTAACGGCAAAGTGTCACAACGTTTAATTTATATTTATATCAGTTTACGTAGTAATGTTGACAGGTAAGAACAAATGTAACTGCTTTCATATTTTATTATACCACTTTGCTGTGTGCCCCTATTGAAACCAAAATCTGCCGACATCATTGCCTTTGCAATTCACAGCTGCATAAGAAGACTAACTAACAAGCAGGTGGGAGCACTATTGAGTAATGCTGTTTGCAAGGTTGCAAAGTGAACTCATGTGACTGCTGCACCACTTAATAGAGTGATTATATTCTGTAAAAAAATAACATTTACCTTTCACTAAATATATAGCAAAGAATTTTATTTATATAGCATATTGTACAGTGAAAGAAGCTAGATCCACGTTTTGGACCCGGGCTTGGAAAAGGGTATTAATGTGTCCCTTAGAAATACTCACTCGTAGGCACTGATTTATAGAAAAAGTCCCCACAAAAATACTTAGCACCTAAAACAACTTTGCACCTACTTTTTTTGCACGTTCTGTGTATTCATGGATTTCAGAGAGCAAAGGAACTTTAGGCACAAAGAAAATCGAGTTGAGCCTGGAATGCCCACAACACGCCCCCACACAGTCACAAACCATTGCCCAATACCAACCTTTGCGCCTATCTTCAGGCCTACCTTTGCCTCACCATCCAGCATCCCGGCAAAACAGCGGACGGTCACGCCTAACTCTAAGCGTCACACCGGCGATACTGCATGCTGTCCCTCTTAACATAAGGCAGCACCCCGTTGAAAAAGCGGACCATCACCCCTAACTCCAAGCGGCACCCCAGGGATACTGCTTACTGCCCCCCATGACTCACAGCAGCATCCTGGCGAAACAGTACACCATTACTGCTAACTTCAAGGGTCACCCCGGTGATACTGCAGGCCGTCCCCTGTAATTAAAAGCACCACCCCGGTGAAACTGCAATCATCAAACCTAGTTTCAAGGTACCTAGACCGCTGGCCTACACAACTAAGTCATAGCAGCCCCCTGAAGTCCTGACACCACCCCTCACCCCAACCTCCTTCACAACCCCCATGCTTCCCTCTGCTAGTACTCCCCCTCCCATCAACCCCCAGACCTCTGCCACAACCCCTAGGCAGCCCCCTCAAGTCCTGACACCACCCCTCATCCCCTGACCTCTGCCTCAACTCCAGTTATCCCCCACCAGTAAACCCTGATCCCTTCTCCCCTCTGACCTCTGTCACAACCCACAGGCTACCCCCTCAGGTCCTGACACCTTCCTTCACCTCCCTGATCGCTGTCACAACCCCCAGGCAGCCCCCTCAAGTCCTGAAACCATCCTTCACGCCCTGGCCTCTGCCACAACCCCCAGGCAGCCCTCTCACTTCCTGACACCACCTGACCTCAGGCACAATCCCCAGGCAGCCTCCTGGCAGTCTACCCTCCTCCCACCACCCCACTCACCTCCATCCCCTACCCCTACCCCAGACAGGCCCTGCTAGATTACACCCCTACCACTCCAATGTTCAACAACAATTTACCTCAACTTATCTGGCCTGGCTCCAAAACTGGCCACATATCCTCCTCCAACCTGAACAAATGATAGCACTGCTGCAGAATCCATATCTGTAGCTCTTTACAGGACTCCCTAGTACATCACACTTGGTTGCACATCAACAGGACGGCATAAAGTAGCACAAGCTAAACTTTGATCACACCATGTACCTGTAATTTAGTAATGCAATGGTATTCAGTGTCACGTATAATTGTTCTTTTAAAATGATTGTGGCCATGTGCCTATGCAATGGCCTCAAAGCACTGTCAGTAAGTGCCCTTGGAGGACCCAAGTCCAACACAACAGAGGGTAATCTGAGTCATTAGTAAGGCAACTATGCATTGTAGCCAGTTCGAAGGAATGAAGGCAGACAGGTAGGTAGGCTGAGGTGGAAAAGTGCCTGCAAGTGACACCAGTAGAACTAGCTTGTGGTTGGGTGATATGAAAGCTGTCAAAAAGCATGTTAGTCAAGGAGACAGATAATGGGTGCAGACAGACAAACTAAACAACCATGTGAATATGCAGCATTTGAGTGGCAAATGTGCATCATCATGTGAGAGCACGTAGTGGGTGATTGCAGATATGTGCGGTGTGTGACCATGCTTTGGGGGGGTTACATCTACTGAATAACTAGTGCACAAGTGATGTGCGTAGCCCATACATACACAGTGATGCCACAACCCACGTGACAGTCACAGAAGAAATGCATTCGTACAACATTGAAAAAGTGATTATGCACATGCACAAAGAGACTGCAAGAAGTGTGGTATCAAGATTTAGAAACGTGTATTCAAACTATTTACACAACAATTATGAGATATTGGGCAGGCATTCAATGCATCCATCAGGGCAGACTCAAATCCCTCTTCACCCACCGGGCCTCCGTTTGTGCCTGGAGGGCTTGGCCCTCAATCTTCTGCCTCTCCCCGCCTCATGATCACTGCAAGCATCCTCCAGGATGGCAGCCCGCCCCATTGGAAGCCAATCTTCACCTCTGCCCTGGCCTTGGCAATGGTTGCCTCACTAGCCTGCTGCCTCTCCTCCATTAGATGCCTCTGATAATGGGTCCTTGCGCACACAAACATTCGGAGCTGCCTACATTCCTCCTGCCAAGTCTCACACATTTCCTGCCTAATTTGCCTCCTAATGGTGGAATGGCCCTGCATTGACTGATGCCTTATACTGGAAACACGTGGGGGGAGGAGAACACTAATTTATCTGTCATTATTTATTAAATTAGGTATCTCCATGATTTCATGTGCTCCTGGCATACATCCCTGGCTAAAGAAGAATAAGGAAATCCAGAGAAGAGGACTGTTCCTTGAAATTAATCAAGGAAATACCAAGGCACTCTTGTGGGAAAAGTCCAAAATATATTTCTGCCCAGAGTTGTAATTTAAATTATAAATCAAAACAAGATTTTTCAAATATTTGGTAAAATAAATATCAATGATTTTATGTATAATTTCCCAAATGAATTTGAAATTATGAACTACTATTATGCAGATACACACATGGGTTATTTTCACCCAACATTGTTAATTCACAATTGTATTTGCATCTGCAACAATTAACACATGTTTTCATTGAACTCTCAAAATGTCTTCAAAGCAAAATGACAACATTGAGTTGCACAGGAGTAGTCTCCTAATTCTTCACTGTGATGTTGTTTAAAAAGATGGGATTCCTGTCATCACTACTCGTTTTGGGAATATTACTCTCCCTTCATAAAATGAATAAAGGGAAAGTGCGCTCAAAAATCTTTATTGTCCCAATCGTTTGGGTATGTGTTTTTCGCCATACTGTGATCAATCGTAAAAAACTCCTATGTACCCTACCTTAGTTTTCCTCACTTTTACGCATGCGAAAATAACGGGTCTGGCACGGCCATCTTGTGCTAATCTTATCTGTTGCTGCATCGCTCAAGTTTGCGTACCCTCGCGGCAGTAAATCTTATCACCCTCCCCTGAAGCTGACATCACTAATCCAAACGATATGCTCCACCTATTTTCATGATGTTAGTGGGCAGCATAGCCAAACGTGCCCAGTCATCACCTAAGTCATAATGTCAGTTAACACAGAACCCGGAAGATCAACACACACATCCTCTCACAGAGCACCCCAACTCGGATTCGCAATCAATAATTTTAAAGAAAACCTCAGTAATCTGCAATTTTCCAAGTGCATTTATTTAGCAAAGAACGTTCCAAAAACCACATTATCATGATCCACTGATTGCAATGAACGACCAATAGTTGTGTGTCCTTAGGCTCCAGTGGCAAAACTTTAAAATGATGCACACGGTGTTCATTTTGGGAGAAGATGTGTATTTGACGCCTCAGCTTCTTGCTAAACCGTAAACGGTGACAGGTTGCTCCTTGCCACTGGAACCGCCAAAGGGCATATCGGTCCCGGTCTATCGTCCCACATAAGGGTAATGCAAATCGAGGCATTTAGATTTGTCTGCCATTGTTGATTGAAGAAGCCATCCCACGGCAGCTGAAAACCATTGCATTTGCAGAACGGTACAGTATATCTGTGTAGATAACAGAATAAAAATATATTTTAGCATCCGTTCTTTATTCAAATGTAGCCTCTAATTTTGCTCCGGATGAAACCGAATAGCAAACACAAACCACACACAATGAACACAAACAGAAAACGCGGGGAACTATTTTAGACTACGATGTGCATGCAAGGCTAGAACTGTGAAGTCGGTATAGCTGCCAAAGGTATGGAGAAACTACTGCAGAAATGGAACAACAAACAGATGGCATTGTAACGGAACTGGGAATATTATCTATCGAAAAGCGAACCAAGTACCCTTGGGAAATGTTCTGCCCCTGGCACATCTAATAATGCAACGTTGATAGCACACCCTGATATTCCATGGGATGAACTGGTTTAGCTATCACTAGCCTGCATGCAGGTTATGGATGCGGGTTGTTGATGAATAATCGTCACAATATGCTCCAACTAAGAATCCATATCAATGTCAGTAAACCAAAAAAACAAACCTTTAATTATTCCTACTTAAACTATACACAAGTAACATTTATTAGTAGTCTTATAAAGAAACTGCGAGTTACGTACTTTGTTTTTTGAATATGTCGCAGTATAAATTATCGGAAAAATATAATTCCTGTTCAACTTACATTATGTTCGGTATTTCCATTCTCTTGTCGTAATGCGGCCTGTCTGCTCGGAGCAACAGTTTGCATAAATTGAAACTAAGGGCCTAATTACGAGGTGGACAGAATGGGTTTAACGGTTCCAGTAATGGTGCCGGTGCCGTTAAACCTACTCCCACCTATTATGAGGTTCCCTTGTGGGACCTGGAAAAGACGTCTGGTAAAACCAGAATGGGCAATTACCAGATCCGCTAAGGTCGACATGACCCGTTAATTGCTCATTCCATGGGCCCGGTAAAAAATCATTACCGGCGGCAGCCGTGCCCTTAATAAGGGCACAGCTAATGCCAGTCTCGTAATGAGGCCCTAAATGTTCCAATGTCCACTTTCAATAAAGTACATGTTATAATTTTTGCAGCACAGCTTCTGTCCTTCTAGCCTGGCGATTGCTCCCTTTCATCCAAGGCCACATAACAATTCAAGCTTGTTTTCAGCATGTATGCGTCGTAGGTTTCGTTTTTGTGAAAGAATGACAGAATAATAAAAAATACCGGACAAGACGCGTCAGTGTGAACTGATTCATTTCTTCTATCCCACAAGTTTCATCCCACGAAGTGTCCTTCACTCCATGGAGCAATGAGCACAGCGGACCACGTGGCATTTTGAAAAACACATGAAAAATGAATTAATTGTTGGCTGACATCCACAAATGCCGCGTGATCGTGAATACTGTCTTACTCATCACTAGTGCGGGTTATGAATTTATGTGTGATATCATTCACAACGCTGTGGCCTTTCCATAGGCAAAATCATTAATTCTTGAGTCTAAACATTCTCGAAGAGCAGACACCTTTGATGATTTTTTAATTTTATTTTGGAATAAAGTTAACCTTGTTAAACCCTGCAAGCTATCTCTTGGCTTCTTTCTCAAGATGTGTGTATTCATTATGCTGTGAGTGTAACAGGGGACAGCCGTTCACACTATCTATCCCACCTGAGGCAGCCCTGTCTACGCTCAAGTGAGACAGGTTACATTGCTTGCCCATACCTATATAGTTGTATTCATGATCTGACTGAAATGTGGACCTGAGAAGTCTGTTGCCTTGTGCTCAATATTACAGTCGTGCGAGAAAGCATGCAATTGCGACGGTCAAGCGAAAAGCGTATCTTCTTGGGAAGGCCGTAGCAAGACAGGAAGCGGCCAGAGGCTATTGAGAATTGGTTCTCACTATTACAGTAGGGTCTGGCCTTGACGGCAGATCAGTTTTCAAAATCTGAAAACAGCTGGTGAGGGCAGGATAACCCAGCCAACATGGAATTCTTTTGGTAGACTCTATCCATTGTTCCGTGAATCTCAGCAAGAAATTACATAGTCTATAATAGGCATGATATAAAACTATGAATTTTATTCTGGATAACTGTCATTCTAAGAGAGTTGGACCTTGGGGTGTAATATTCAATGACAGTTGCTTTTCGGTGGACAGAGTAGGGGAAGCCATTACTTCAAATTAGTTTTGGACAGCAGTTACACTCAAGGTAATTAAAATCGATACTACAAGGCACTGAAAGCCTGGTGTAACCTAAGATTCCTTTTTGTGTCTGTCCAATACAGAACGCAATATCATATGAAGATATGATATGACATTTATAACTCGTACAGGCACAAGTGCTTCAAGGCGCGACGAGGCAAGGGAGTGTAAGACCATATATGGAATAAAGGCACAATACCCATATACTAATGACACACCAATCATGAGGTTTGTTTCCCAAACAAGCCTGGGTTTATTAGTATCTCGATCGGCCGATCAGGTCTCAACACCTCACGATGTGTGCTCACAAACACCATGAGAGGAGAGAGAGTGAGCCGTCGACAAAACAGTAGAATATATACATAATACATCATCATTGAACAGCATTATTCGGTCCACCCATATACATGACGTGCAAGCTAGGATTCAGTAATTGACACTTAAGCATTTAACTTTATTCAGTCTAAACATTCGGCATTTCTAGCTGAGGTTTGCAGAGACAGCTTACTGGTTTTGGGAAACACAGGGCACTGACACGGGGAAGGATATCATGTTCTAGCAAGGAGACATTCCAGCAATGTTATCTGGTTGCTGCGCTCATGGGCTATGGATCAGACAGTTCTGAAGCATAGAAATACCATCCTCCATGAAGGAGCACCATTAGTTGCATATAATTCTCATTTAACTGCCTTTTACAACAGCGTTTGCAAGACAGGCTGGCACCTGGGCTTCTGATTAGCCGTGTTTCTTGTACAGCTTGAAGACTTTACCGAATAACAAAACAATGTATTTCTGCAGGGTTTCACATTCCTATCTACATTAGTATTCAGATTTCAAGCTATGGCCACGCACCGTGTGTGGGTCTGAAGCACAGAATATGTTTTGCAAAGCTTTACAAAAAAAGAAAATGGAGGACAATTACAAAATGGATTCCCGCTGGCCACATTCAGGCTTCATGATTCACTGAGTTCGTTATATGATGCAATTTGTTACGGCAAACATACATAACGTGTCATTCCGGCTGTGCGATTACATTACAGTTTAACAAACCCTCATTTTGCCCTTAAGCCAATGGCATCATCCGTATATCGCATCCTCTTTGGACCAAGTGTCACTTTCTGAACTACCTAGATCACTATCATTATCAGCATCACAAACATTAAAAACATTAATTGCCATTAATTCTTTGATTATTTCATTCTTTTGTTCGTGATCAACATTTTGAATAGTAGACTGTTTGGGTTTTTGCGTTTTGGTACTTAGAATGTTTGGGTTTTTGCGTTTTGGTACTTAATATTTGTATGCATTCATGCGTGATTATTGAGCTGATGGCTGGCAGACACTGTATGCAACAACAACAAAGTATGAGGATATTAAGTGTTGAAATTAGAATGGAGACCACCTTCCATCCCCATGATTGTAACAGTTCCCAGAACTATGTACTGAAATTTAAATGCCAGCCACCAGTGGGAACGTGGATTTCAGAGCTCAGAACATGTAATTTTTTAATTGCTTCAAATATCGTAGGGGAGGAGTCGCTTACGAAAACACAACACGCTGATCCCACCAATTTGCATACACCTCCACGATCAGCCAAAATAATGTCAAGGACCATTCTATTCTGAAGTGCAACTAGTCTGATTGCTTTTTCTTCCAGTGTCATATTATACAGTATATCAGTGGTTTCATTAATTGTTTTCTCTAACACACTGGACAGTCTTCTAATGTTCCATGAGTTTATGTCCCCAGAAAGGTAAAAAGGATTTGGCTATGTCGCCAAAAATTTGTAAGGTAGCATCATCGCTTCAAGGTCGGGATCCAGATATTTTAGATATTTCAGAAGTAGTAGCAAGGAATACACCAGGTAAAAATATCCCTAGGAAACAGGTACTTCCCCAATCTCTAGGTAACCATGGATAGGCTTGACCCCCGCACACAAAATCACACAGGACCTCCTATATATAGTGGTTTGTCTTCATGTTCAAGTACAGCAGTATTCATGCATTTGGCAAATGGGAACCTTTTTTTCGCAGACAAAATGGGACAGATTGTGGACTATGATTAACAGTGTAAGAAGGAGGCATGGTGTCCTTGTTACCTACAGGAGCCATTTTGAAAGTGATCAGTGAATGGTATTCTCTAGAGAGTCTAGCATCAGGGCTAGTTCAAGATGTTCATTTTACTCTTGTTTGTAAACACAGAACACCCTAACAATGTTAGTACTAATCTATCAAATTCATTTATGTTGGTTCCAACAAAGTTTCCAATGGCACTATCATTCCATTTTCAAAGAAGAGGGCTCTTAGTACAGCATAGCAAGCAGTACTCAGGGGTAAAGGATGCATGTACCAGCCCATTCCTCTTTCTCCATGTTGGGGTACATGAGAGCATACCCAGCAGTTAGATCTATTCAGTATTGTATGGGTCATATTCATAACTAATAGAAGAGTATTGTTATCTTAACCTTTTCGATGCTTAATATCTCGTGCAGGAAGAGTGTAAGCAAGCACATTTGCAGGGATAGTAGTGGGAACAGCAACAGTGGGCAACAGAGTATTCATTGGATAAATTTGTTCTAAGTACCAGGTCATTGGAGTAAGTAAAATGCAGATGAGTACGATGAACAGTAGGATTTTCATAGACCAAGAGGGTCATTCCGAGTTTGGAGGTAAGTAACGTTCCTCACCGGCATGGCGTAAATAGCGTGTCTGTGCTGTCACCAGTCCGCTAATAGAGGACTATTACGACTTCGTGGGCACAAGCTTTACGCCATGCCGGTAAGGTATCTTGCGCCATGCTGTTAAAGGCACCCAAAATTCCCTTTGCGGCATCAAGCATAGTGCAGATAACACTACCGACATTGTTCAATGCGGCATTAGCGGTGACCGTAAATAGCGGTGACTGTAATTAGCAGTCACCAGTATTTACGGTCACCGCTAATAAGCGGACCGGAAGTAGCGTCATCGCACAGGAATGGGAAGGAGCATGGCGGCCATCTTTAAAAACACAATCCATTGCCATCCTCACCACACAGGACCCCTGGGACTCTGCTGATTTTTGCAAAACATCCACATACAACACCACTATGCCTAAGGCCCTGAAGAAGGGAGCTGCCCGCCTGTGAAAAGAACATTTCAATGAGGATGAGTTGCAGATGCTGAAGGACACACTGCAGGAGCATGCTGCCATAGTGTTCTCTAGCAACATGAAGAGAGAGGCAGTGTTAAAGAAGAAAGAGATCTGGGCACTTGTTGCCCAGAAGGTCAGTGCTGTGGGGAACACACCACGCACAGTAAAAGACTGTCGCAAGCGCTGGGATGACCTGTGACTAAGGGTACGCAACATCCTCTCTGTTAACCACAGCCAGGCCATGGGAACAGGAGGAGGTCCCAGTTCCCCGATAAAGCTTACCCCATGGGAGGACATATGCGCAAGCATGATAGGAATGGAAGACATCGAAGGTGTAGGCAAGATGGAGTGTGGGGCCACAACATCGGGCGATGGAGGTGAGTGTCCAAAGTAAACATTGTTATGCCAAATCTGATGAAAGTCAACCAATATGTCAGTTCAAAGAGTCAAGCTATGGTCGCCCACACACACACACTCCCAGCAAAGTAGGCTGATGCATCACAGACACATGCAGATGCCTGGTGTAAGGCAATATTGTACATGACACATACCACACAATGTAGGAAATGGCACGAGTCACACAGCGTGCATTTCCAAAATAGTATGCATGTCAGACAGCACTGTTCCTGGCCAACATAAGTGACACCGACATATGCCTGCATTAACCACCCATGAATTAAAGAATGTGCTCATCCAAACACAATTGCCTATTACCCCCAATTGTGTGGATGAGCAAATGTCCTAATGTATGTATGATGCCTATCAAAGCATCACTCATGCCGTCTCTCTCTCCGACCCCCACCGGCACTGTCCATGACAGCGATGGGCAGGACGCAACACCTGCACAGGCCACACCCCGGAAGAGGTCCCGGGATGACAGCAACTGGCCATCAACCTCGAGGGAACAACCCAGGGGGCGCTGTGTTCCAACATGCAAGCCATCCCAGGCACCCATTGCACCAGTGCCACCAAGGCCCGTGGAAGGCGAAGCACCACCACCACCTCCACCCATTGCCCAGCCTGATGATACATGCGAGGCACCACCATCTGAGGAGTCGAGTCTGGCTGGGGAGGTGGCAGCCACGGCACCCCAGGATGTGGGGGACACACAGGAGGACATCTGGGTCTCCATGGAGGACGATCTTTCGGATGTGGTCCATACCTCAACTCCACCGGCATCCCCTCAAGTATCGTTGCTCGATACAGAGCACGCCACCACCCCGGAGCAGTCTGCTTCTGAGCAGACGGAGGGACACTTCAGTCCGATTAGCAGGGCTAGGGAGGCTGAGCAGGCTGGGCAGGACAGCCAGGGGCTGACTACCTCCAGAGGTGCACCCGCAGGGCAACAGTGGGCTGATCTGCTAACTGCCCTTGTGCGTGAGTTCGTCCAGGACAACAGACTGGCCAGGGAGGAGTGGTGTCAGGACTTAGCCGCACTAGGCAGGTCCATCACGGACAACACTGCCTGCATGGCGAAATCATTCTCGGAGAACACCAGCCGCCTCTGCGAGGAGGTCTCGGCCCTCCGGCAGGTGTTAGGCCGCATAGCAGATGCCATGGAGGCAGGGCATCCCGCTACACAACCACAGCAGGCGGCCACATCATCTTCCTCTAGTCCAACGCAAGCAAGCCTGCTCCGCAGGTTGGCCGGTACCCAGTGCCGGCAAGACATGCCACCCCCTGGAACTGGGAGTGCAAATTAATTCTCAGGGTGGCCTTATGTGGGCTCTGGAGATTGTATGGGACTTGTGTGGGGGAGTTGTGGGGGGAGAGGGAGGGGGTGAGCGTGTGTGGGGGAGTTGTGAGGGGTGGGGGTGAGGGTGTGTGGGGGATTTGTGGGGGGAGGGAGGTTTGTGGGGGAGTTGTGGTGGGAGTGAGAGGGGGGTGAGGGTGTGTGGGGAGTTGTGGGGGAGGGCGAGGGGAGGGGGCGAGGGTGGTGGTGGGTTTTTTCACTTACATTTACATTGTTACATTTAATACACCGGTTGTGTGTAAAACAAAACCTGAGTGGACATTCATCTTTGCGCATGTGTCATTTATTCAGTTACAGTGACTAGTGTAGCTGTAACCCCACACCCAGTGCCCTCTGTCCAACCATCATATCACCCTCTGATGCCATGTGTGTCACTAATATTGCGCAATCACTGACTTTCGCACAGTACGCCCCCTCCTGTGCATTGCCACCGCGATGATGTCCAGCCACATCTTCTTCTTCCCCTTCATCATCACCAGCTGGTTGCAGTTCAATGTCAGGGGGTAGTGGCACGTTCCGGGGGATGCACATATCGTGCAGCTTGCCACATGCCATGATGATCTTCGCCACATTCTCATGCCTGTAGAGGAGTGCCCCACCCGACCGGCTGAGGCAGCGAAATCGTGCCTTCAACAGGCTAAAGGTCTGCTCGATGTTCACACGGGTACAGGTATGGGAACGATTGTGGTCCTTCTCGTGCCTGTTCTGTGGGTTCCGGACAGGGGTGAGGAGCCACGGCTTCAAGGGATAGCCACTATCCCCTGCATGAGAGGCAATTACAGGTAAATGTCATGCGATTGACGATGGACAGCTGTACTAGTCAACTTGCCGGCAGATTATTGTTGGTCACATGCTCATGTCCCTGGTTGTATGCAAGCCATTTTTAGGCCCTCAATGTGTCCTGTGCCATGGAATTATGGTGTGCGTTGCATCTTCAAGATGATACACGGTGTGCTCTGCTGTATTGTAGGTCATGCATTGTGTGCGCATACTGATGTGTTTGCATGAATTTAGTGATTTGTTGTGTTGTGCAGGATTTTCTGATGGTGAGCATTGGCATTAGGCTGTGCAATTGTTGACATTCTGCGCTGGGTATTCCCATGGTGATATGCAGCATTCCTGTGCTTGACCCGGGATATTGGGCACAACAATGTGTGAAGATCTTGCTTGCGTCACCTTCCCTCTGCACCTGTTTGTAGTGGTATAGTTTGTGATTGTGGTAAACCACCTCCATGGCATGGAGGCCACCTTTCGTTTCTAGTATCTCCTGGGGAGTCCGTGGTAGAGATATGTATTCTGTTGTGTGCTTGAGGTGACCATCCGCCACTTGTTTCAGGATGCAAGTGAATGAGGGGGGATATGCCATGCATGTGCCACACTGTGTGCTGGTAGGAGGCTGTTGAAAGGAAGTGGAGCACCAACACTACCTTCAGTAGAAAGGGGGATGGCGGTGTGTATTTCAATGATGCTTACAGTCATGTATCATGTCCACAATGGTGTTGATGGTGTCCCGGACCAGATGGTACAGGGTGTGGTTATGCTGCAGGGTTGGGTTGGAGGGACTGGCTCTGATTATGGGATTGGGGGCTGCATGCGTGGTTACGCTGGCTGCACTGGTGGGGCATGCAGGGCCTGTCTCACCCTCCTTCTCCTGTTGCGTCTCCTCTGTTGTGCCTGCTGTTGTTGTTGAGTTGTTGCTGGTGTTGCAATGTATGCATGTCCTCCTGCTGAAGTGTTGATGCTGCTATTGGATTGATCTTGCTGTGGTAAGGGGTGTGGTGTGTGGGTGTGCTCCTTTTGTAGTGGTCCCGAATCCATTGCCTCCACCTGTGCTGATTGTGTGCACCTGTGGCAGTTGAGATCACTGCACATGGCATTTTATGGTAGGTCTGAGATGCCGGTATTTCCGGCATGCCATTAACCACTTTTAACGCCTTCATGAAGTCGTTATTTGCATGTCCACTTACCTTATGATCTCCTCAAGTTTACAGCATGCCGCTATTGCCGGCATGGTGTGTCGCGTGCTCACACCCAGACCGCTATTAACGGCACTGTACTTTACGATGCTACCAATTGTGGTTGGGCTGGTCAGAATAGCCTGTAGTGGTAATCGATGCCGGTATTACCGGCATCGTTGTTCCCTTCGCACCAACCTCGGAATGACCCCCCAAGTCTTTCTCAGAGCCGGCTCAATGTCAGTACTTCTAGTGATGTTTTCATCCACCTTATCAGTACAAGAGGCAATAGGAGCAAAGGCAAATGTTTCTCAGTGTCCATAGAGAAAAGCCTTGCTGTTAAGCATTTTGTTCAGTATCTCAGCGAAGTGGCAACGCACATATTTAGTTAATAGGAGTTGTTCAGGATGCAAACAGGTTAAAGTATGTCTGCTTAGGTTGGCAGCAAGATGGTGGTTTACTTCAGATGCTTCAAAAAGCAGGAGCAAGTATCAATATCAGATTTCCATAGTGTCGGTACCTTTGCCCCCGCTTGTTCACGCTAGGTTGAAAATCCCTTCACTTTGTCAGAGAAATCACGTGTCAGAGCTTCATCCAGTACCATTGTACAGCTCATACGCTCCTTTTCCCTAGGCCTCCGTTTCCGGACTAATCCGTGGGTGAGAAACAAAGGCTGTTGCAATCACTTTCGAACTTGTGGACGTAGATTGTACCTCGTAGCACCATGGACAGCGTGATCGATGAAGAGTGCACTGTTGTTGTTTATAGCAGCAGCACAAACAGTGCCAATTGGCGAGACTGAAAATAGTGATGATGAAGCAGCAGGCGAACACGTTTGAGGTAACACTGATGTCTGAGATTTTCTGGCAGTCTCCCCCGGTCCCTCCTCGGCCTCCGGAGGTGGTTTCAGCTGAGTGTCGATGATGTCTTTGTGGTCAATTAAAGCTTGCTCACTCTTGAAGTCAGAATCATCAGTCTCTTTTTCATGTGGCAGAGGATGCGGGATTCTTTTCGTGTGTGTTGCATGGATCCAATGTTTACGATCGCTCACTCGAACAGCAGTCTGCGTGACCAGAAGAATCTGATACGGCCTCTTCCAATGTGGTGCAAGCAAAGATTTTCTATCAAAGTTCTTGATTAAAATCCAGTCACCCAGTTGCAGCCGGTGACCTGGACCTGTGTATCTGGCGGGAAGAGCCTCTTGCACCTGCCGATGAATCAAACACAAGTTTTAAGTCAATTGTTTACAATAATCAATCAATAAAGGATATTCAATACTTCTAAGATTTTTTGGACGGGGCACATTCCATACATTGGCGGGTCTCCCCATTACAGTTCTTGATTGTACAATTGTGCGCATTGACAGGTAAAGCATCGGGCCATTTCAAGTTACTCTGGGAACAGACTTTTGCCAGTTTATTTTTCAGAATTCCGTTTTGGCGTTCCACAAGACTGTCACTCATAGGGTGTCTGGCTGAATGTAATCTCCTATCAATTTGGAGACTGGCACACATTTTTTGTATCACAGCAGCTATAAAATGCGGCCCATTATCGTACCATATAACATGTGGCAATCTGAACCTTGGAAAATATTCCTTTAACATTGCTTTTGCTGTGGACATAGCTGAACAGTCTTTGAGGGGATGGGCCTCGACCCATTTACTGAATGCACAGACTACTACAAGTACATACTTATAGTTCTCGCATTGTTCCATTTCAATGAAATTGAAGTGAACTACTTCGAACAGTATTGAAGGAGGCCCAAAGCTCCCCATTGGTGTTGCTGTTCCTTTCCCAATGTTATGTTGTAAACAAGTCATGCAATTTTGAACCAATCTCTCAGCCTTTTTTGTTATATTGTCATTGTACCATACAAAATGAAGGTGCTGACAAATTTTCTTTGCACAAATGTGTGTTGGACCGTGGCCCATAGTAACCATTGCCATAACATATGCATTTGGCAACATCCATCTACGGTTTTCTTTGTCCACCCAAAAACCCTTGGGAACTAATTCTGCTGGACCCTCGGACCATTGCTTAATTTCCTCAGGAGTAGCCTTTGCTTGTATTTCTTTTACATTCCCAATTCCATCCTCTATCATACAGGACACTCTTCTTGTTGATTCGACATACATTTTTGTGTGTAAATCAGTGGCAGTTTGTTTCGCAATTCTGTCCGCAAATGCATTTCCTTTTCCTACGTTACATGTTATTTTCTTATGGGCGTTACATTTTATTATCGCTAATCGCTTAGGAAGCGCAAGTGCTGACAATATTCTTACTATTAAAATGCCATGTTGAATTTTGGTTCCATGAGATTTCAGAAACCCTCTTACAGCCCATAGTTGGACATAGTTGTGGACCACCCCAAAGGCGTACTGACTGTCAGTATATATGTTTACACTAAGGTTTTTGAAATTTCGCTTGCTCTGGTCAAGGCTATTATTTCTGCAGCCTGTGCTGAGTTATGCAGGATTTGTTTCCTTTCTACAATGGTTCTCAATGTGGTAATGGTGTAAGCAGCAGTTGATGTGCCATTGGGTAATTTAAAACGAGAGCCATCTGGCTCTTTCAGGGGTGTGTCTATTAAATCAATGCTTCCTTTTGTTTCTTGCTCCGTTATAATTAAGCAGGCATGTAACAATCTCTCCTCTCTTTTCCCTTCACTTGGGAGAGGCAATAATTCAGCCGGATTCAAAGAGCAACATCTCTTAATTTGGATATGCTGTGCAAATAAGATCAGTTTGTATCTTGTTAATCAGGCAGAAGTGAGATGATGCGCCTTTGTTCTATTCATTAGAACGTCTACTGAATGGGGTACCATCACGGTTAAAGAGTGACCTAAAACCATCCCCTCGGTTTGTTTTACTGACACGACAGCAGCAGCTACACCTCGCAAGCAGGGTGGCAAAGCACATGCAACAGGATCCAATGTGGAAGAAAAATAACCGCACAGTCAATTCTTCCCCCCGTGTTCCTGAGTCAAAACAGCCAAAGCACATCCATCCCTCTCATGTACGAACAACATAAAACACTTTTCATAATTTAGCGTGCCCAAAACTGGAGCTGAGCATAGTGCAGCTCTGAGCAGGTCAAAAGCCTATTGACAGTCCATGTTTCATGGCAAAGGTAAGGTAACATCCTTCTTTGGCAGTGCCACTATGGGTTTTACAATTATCACAAAATATCCACTGTCTACAGTATGAAGCCATGATGATTAAAGCTCTGACTTCCTTTTGCATGTTTGGACTAGGCATACCAGAGATGCTTTCTATACGTTCTGGTGTCAATCTCCTTCCCTCCTTCGATAGGAGGTAGTTCAAATAGGCCACCTTCTCTCGACAATACTGGAATTTCTTCAGTGATGACTTGTGTCCATCTGCCGCTAAATGCGGCAATAACAAGACAGTTCCCTCCTTGCAAATTTCTTCCAAGTCTGCTGCTATAAGCAGGTCGTCAATTTACTGCAACAAAATGCAACCTGTCTGTAATGCAAGCATATCGAGCTGTTCTTTTAATGCTCTACTGTAAATACTTGGGCTTTCAGTATAACCTTGCGGAATTCGAGTGAATGTGAATGAGCATCCTCCTAACATGAACACAAATAAGTATCCACTGTCTATATGTACAGGATTTCTAAAAAATGCATTCTTCAAGTTAATTACACTGAAATGTCATGCAGAGGCTGGAATCATGGCCAGAATTGTGGTGACATCGGGGACTAGTGGGAATTGTGGAGCAACAATTTTGTTTATCATGCGTAAATCAATTATAAAATGGTACAGAATGTCATTACCCCCTTTCTTGTAGACTGGAAGAATTAGGCTATTGTAAACACTTCCTGATATTTCTTCAATTACATTTCTATCTATCAAATCTGATACAATGCTCTTCAGGGCATGCTCACCTTCGATCGAGATTTTGTATTACGGAATGTGTGGTAATGTAATGCCTTCTTTCAAATCAACTTTTACTGGTTCTATTTTTAGAATACCTACATCGTTGTCATTTCCTGCCCATAAGCTATTTGGTACTTGACTAAATTCAGTTGGCAAGGGGAAAGACATGAATTGGGACACAGGAGTTTGTTGTGGTGAAATCGTCAAGTACACTCCATCAGGGGAACAATTAATTACTGCTTTCAGTTTCTTCAACAGATTCAATCCCAACAAGTTCTCGCCGCAATTTTTCATTAAAAGAAATAGACAAGATTCAGTGAATGGACCTAAGGTGACTGGCACTGGTTGTGAGACTGCATTAATTACTGGTGTACCTGAAAACCCTACTGAAACATTGCTATGCCCTGACAGTGGTATATCTGGAACCTGCTGATGATCAATTGAGCATTTCTGTGCACCTGTGTCAAATAGAAAAGTATGCTCCCTATTCCCAACTTTCATTTCTACATAGGGCCCTTTCTGATTAACGGGATTAGAAACTGGTTCCAAACCCTGCTTCGGGCTGTCCTAGGGGAACATTACATCATCAGATGTAAAGTCTCCAGAATAATATGCATTAGAGGGATTATTAAACACATTTGCACCATTTACTGAATTCTGTCGCTGGTTCTAATTAACCTGGTTATCTTGAAAGTGTGCACGAGATGGCTTCGGTTAAGACCCCCTATTCCTGGGTGACCTCTAAGCGGTCTTCTCAAAATGGTCCCATTCGATTGCCGTAAATGTGGGCATTGTGCTCTCCAATGGTCTTCTTGTCTGCAATAGGCAAATTGATTTATACCTATCGGACCCCCATGTATGGTGGATGCTAATGCAAATTAAACTCTTGAAAGAGCATTCCCACCGCCTCTATTTCCTCTGGCTACCTGTTGTTGCAATACTCTAGTTTTCA
This sequence comes from Ambystoma mexicanum, assembly GCF_040938575.1. Lineage (NCBI taxonomy): Eukaryota > Metazoa > Chordata > Amphibia > Caudata > Ambystomatidae > Ambystoma > Ambystoma mexicanum. Next base: position 287,168,599 of record NC_090928.1, read on the forward strand.
AGTCTCCCTTTTTCCTTACTTCCTTATCTTTTTCTGAATTCACTCGATTTTCATAATATTGGGCCATGTGTAATACTTCAGATTGTGACTTAGCTTGCCATGCACTTTCAGATGTCATTATTAATGTCTGAATCTCTGGTAGCAATCCTCGCACACATTTATTAACAATCTCTTCCCAGGTTCAATACTTAGATCCTGACCACTAAAGTCTGCAAATACTTCCTCAAATCGGTTAAAGAATTCCGTCGTTCCTTCCGATTTACCTTGTAAACAAGCAGTTAATATATCCCAAACAATTTTCTTTTCGGGTACTAAAGTTTTCAATTTTGATACTATCCATGAGGGCAGAGTCCAGGTGACTTGCAGAGGTTTCTCTCCAGCCTTTCTCTCACTATCAATTCTAATCAAGTTCTTCCATGTATCGCCTAGCAATGGTGCATCATTTATACTTCTAATTTGTTTCCATATATCAGCAGGAAGAATCACAGGGAACAATAAATCAATATCACTCAATGTAAAAACAGATGAATTTAACACAGATTCAATATCCTTATAGAAACCAGCAGGATTCTTTCTCATATCAGGGACTGTCTGTTTTATAGTATTCACTTCTTATCTAGAAAAGGGGACATGTACAAACTGTGCAATATAATGGGCTTCTACCGTACGTGCTGGAGTCTGTCCTACATCAGGAATTTCAACCTTCGGAACAAACATAGGAGGCACCTCCCTCATGGATAACTGCAAAGTAGGGGGCTCTGAATCTGAGCGTCTATTAAGTAACAGAACTAAATCAAGGGACAAAGGAGCAGTTTCTGTGTCAGTCAAAAATGATCTTTTATAAACCGTCATTAAATCAGCCGGACAGCAAACTATCTTTTTCATATTCTGCCAGTAAGATAGCTCAGCGGGTTGAGCGCTTGCTGCTGTGATCTGAGCGTGATCTGCAGGTCGCAGGTTCGAATCCCAACAAGGCCAACTCAGCCTTTCATCCTTCCGAGGTCGATAAATGAGTACCAATTTCGGTTGGGTGATATTGTATGTAAATATGTGCTCTGTAAAGCGCTTTGGATTAAAGCGGTATATAAATAACACATCATTATCATCATTATATATTCATCCTGTAAATATTCCACCATAACCTGTAATACTTTTCTCTGCATTTCTGGCAAATATTTACTAAATGTATCGTGCACCTCAATCAGGGAAAGGGTAGCGTCCGTGATCCATCTAAGCGCATCTCGTGTGCAAATACGCACCTCCTTACTAACAAGTTTCAATGGCGGAAGAAATCGTTTCAGGACATATGACATGTGGCTCATGCTTATTCATTATATCTTCATGCAATCTATCAAGTTCTCATTTAAACACAAATATACGTTATACATGCTCTCGTATTTTCGCTGCACTATCTCGTGAATGGGAAAGGACAATCAAATCACGTAGCTCTTGCAGTACAATTCGATCAGTAAAATCACTCCATACTTTAACAAGATATTCACCATATATTCTAACAATGCCTGTTGTTCGCCACTACCTCTATGATCGGATATGGAGCTTTGTACGGCCATTTAATTTCCATCATCAATATATGTCTCAACCCACTGTCTCAGTTCTTCTTTCCTTTCTTTACTAATCGCACAGCGAGTCAGTCTAATACTTCCTTTTTCAGGCCCTACTGATGCAGAACTGCTAGCTAAGACATATAACTCATGCTCTGTAGGAGGCAGAGGAAATTATGACATTGGTGCAGATGGGATGGTCTCTGCAGGTGCAGCTGCAAGCGTGAGAATAGCGGAAGGAGGGTATACATAGGGAGGCGTTGCAACTGGGTCAGTACCCGGATGTTCATTTCTTCACTCATTCAATATCTTATTTATCAATTCATCTGATGTATGCAAATCTTGTGAAGGGCACATTTTCTGTATTTCTAATTGGAAGGCCCTATCCATGCTTCGAGTGGCTTCTGTCTGCTTCTGTTGATCATGCACTAGCGCTTTCTCTGAATTTGTCATGTGCCTACGTGCGTGTTTCTCTCTACTTTTCAAGCGCTGGTTCGCTTCCTTTCTCCAGTCGTCTAATGCTGCAGGTCTGGCCTTCTTTCACAGCAATACTGATTCTAAATGTTCTATTCGCGCTAACTCAAAGCTCCCATTAATCGGCCACTGAAGGTCTGATATACGTCTGGTCTGCCTATGCCAAAAAGCATTAAATACAATGGCCTCAACACTGTACTTAACATACATTTCAAACGCCGGCGACCCTTCGGGTAGCGCGACCTGGCGGGTTTCCAAAGATTGTCTACCACAATGGAAAAATCTCATTAGGCAGGAAGACAATTTCCCAGGCATGGTTAACTCTTACCGAGCCTACCTGGGTGTTTGTACTTGCAAATGCAACACTCAACCAATTTCAGGACGTTTAAGAATCAGATCGGGGTATGACTCACCTGATCAATCAATTTGTCTCTCAGGACGAAATTCGCCCATATACAGATGCAACCAAGAATCGTCTCGACCAGCGTGTCCGGCTCAATCTGCCTCGATTCCAGGAAACTCGCCTTGATGCTCTCTGGGCACCACTCGTTGATCAGGGATTGGCTGTGTACAGATCTGCAAAGGAGTCTCTAATCACTTCTGCAGGGGCGCCCCGAACACCTTCCGATCCAGGTCTGACAGCTTCGTCCTCGACTCGTCCTTGCCTTCAACGTACGCAATGGAGTATCACATGGAGGGTCCCTATTCGGACGCCATATTTGTAAGACCATATATGGAATAAAGGCACGATAACCATATACTAATGACACGCCAATCGTGAGGTTCCAAACAAGTCTGGTTTATTCAGAGTATCTCGATCAGCAATCGGGTCTCAATACCTCACAACATGTGCTCACAAACACTGTGAGAGGAGAGAGAGCGAGCCGTCGACAAAACAGTAGTATATATACATAATACATCATCATTTAACAGCATTATTTGGTCCACCCATATACATGATGTGCAAGCAAGGGTTCAGTAATTGACAGTTAGGCACGTAACTTCATTCAGTCTAAACATTTGGTATTTCTAGCTGAGGTTTGCAGAGACAGCTTACTGGTTTTGGGGAACACAGGGCACTGGCACGGGGAAGGATATCATGCTCTAGCAGGGAGATATTCTAGCAATGTTATCTGGTTGCTGCGCTCCTGGGCTAAGGGTCAGAAAGTTCTGAAGCAGAGAAATACCATCCTCCATGAAGGAGCACCATTAGTTGCATATAATTCTCATTTAACTGCCTTTTACAACAGCATTTGCAAGACAGGCTAGCACCTGGGCTTCTGATTAACCGCGGCTCTTGTACAGCTTCAAGGCTTTACCGAATAACAAAACAATTTTTTTCTGCAGGGTTTCCCATTCCTATCCACGTTTGTATTCCGATTTCAAGCTATGGCCTCACACCATGTATGGGTCTGTAGCACAGAATATGTTTTGCAAAGCATTACAAGAAAAATAAAATGGCGGACAATTACAATATGGATTCCCACTGGCCACATTCAGGCTTAATGATTCATGGTGTTCTTTATATGATGCAATTTGATTACGGCCAACATGCATAACGTGTCATTTGGGCTGTGCGATTACATTGCAGTTTAGCAGGAGGGGAGAGGAGACAGAGGCAAGACATAGACAAAGATCTTTCTAGACCAGGTGACATTGATATCACAAAAGTGGAAAGGGAGAGGGGAAGGGTAAAAAGTGCAGGGGGAAAAGGGGAGGGGACAGTGCTGTGCATATGATACACAGTCGAAATAAAGAAAGAAAGACAATAAGTAAAAAGTGCGGCTAGCTGGGCGAAAGTACAAGGGTAAGTGCAGACATCAGGTGTCAATTGCTGGTTGGGGGCTGTAGGTATACAGAAACAGTCCCTGAGTGGAAGTGTTGCTATGAATGCAGTGCAGTTGTGCAACTGGCGGGGAGGGGACCTGGGCCTGAGATAAGAGGGTAGCCAGGTTAGAGGGTAGCCAGCTAACCAGCACAGTTTCAGTTTCAGCCAGGATATCAGCAGGGGAGAGGAGGAGAGAAAGCATATAGAGATAGAGGAAAGGAGGGGAAAAAAAAGGTTGGACCTGGGAGGGTCAATCGGAGAGGAAAGAAGTCAGCCAAGCCATGGCCAGAGATGTTTCAGCAGAATGGCAGGGTTGACCCTGTCAAATGCAGAGTAGATATCGAGTAAAATGAAGACACGGGGAGAGTTGGAATCAAGGTTGGAGAGCATGTCTTCATGGATGTTCAGGAGAGCAGTTTTTCGTGAGTCCAGAGGAAGTATGGGAAGCATCCAGTTGGATATTAAAGCAGGGTATTAAATGGAGAAGCAGTTAGATAGGAGAGGCAGAGAGCACCATACAGTGGGTAGGGAGAGGAAAGAAAAACAATGGTATTGGAGGTTGCTGGGAAAAACGCAAGGGCTGGACACAGGGAGGGGGACACAGTTTGAAGCAAAACGCAGAGTCACACTGTATGTCAACATAGCAACAACAGTCACTTATTGCCAAAAACTTGATAAAGAGGATACATTAGAAAATGACATTTTGGATGCTATGGTGGGCTATGTAGAGCTATGGAGAACCCAAAGCAACACACACATCAAAAGACTGAAATAGTCTGTGAGTGTGTAAAAAGGTACCCATTTGCTGAGGTGTTTGAAAACATAATACACTGATAAAGCACAACATTCGAGAAGGTATGGGTTGACACAGGTCAGGCGATTGACCATTGCTATGAAAATCGTACCCACCTTTGGCCTTCAATGCCAGTGCCAAGCACCGCATATGTGGATGTGTTTTGGGTCTAGAAGACAATTTCACAGACACCAAGCCTCAGTCTACTGTTGACTGATGGCAAATATCCATTTGCCCATCAGTATTTCAGCACCCCAAATGGGCAGTGCAGCACTGATGTGCTAGGGTAATTCTATTTTCAAATATATCACCAATAGCAACCGCAGATATGTGTCTTATTGATCGAGGAGAAGTAATATCAATAAAGGGAAGGTAAAAGATATAGATTAATTAAACATACACCAAATTTAATCTGCATAATACATAATTTTTAATACTTTTTATAGCATTGAAATTGAGTGTAATACCATTCAATTGTTGATGTACAAAGTAAAAACATTGGGGTGGGGAACATAACATTTATATTGCGAAGTCATCTTTTCTACAAGTTCTGCTTTAGGTGGACAGGGCTCATTTGCAATGTTTTGTGGCATTGTATATGTCATAGGAACAAAATCAGGATCGATTCCATGAGTATACATGGCCAACACATTCAATGTCAAATCTTTCACAAATTCAAATTCCATTTCCTGGTATATTGGCTTGGCCACCCATTGTTTGCCTCGTTTTGAAAAGGCCATGAGGGAATGAAGAATCCCAAAGTTTCCTGCAGTTTTTGCTTGTTCCCTTCCAACGTTCTCGTTGTGTGCAAGTACAGCTAGTCTTGTCCTGGCCTCTATACCATGTATGCCGAAATGCAAACCTTTGGGCCTGTACTTTATGCACATATTATGGAACACCTCAGCGTCTCCAGCATGACGAATTCTGCTGGTCCCTTCAGGTCTCTGGAAAGCGTTTTATCATACACAATCTTCTCAAGAGCTTTGTTTGCAGGTGAACATGGCACCAACCACTTCTTATTGCGTTCCTGCTCCTTCAATAAAGATCTATGTGAACATTCGTGAAAATGGTTTTCTGTCCATGAGTGCACTTTGGAAAATTGGTGCATCATTGAACGCCATTTTTCAAGTAGAATTTCTACAGACCCATCGCAAGTTTTGGAGCTCCATCAAAGAGGGTTGCTGATACCACTTTAAAATATTTTCAGAACCCTATTTTCTACCAACAGCTGTTATTTTTTTATTGACTAATTTGGCAATGTACCAAACATCAAATTGTTGACAAATGTGTTGAAACTGCTCTTGCATGTCCTTGGCTATCAAAACATGCCTGTCAGTGGCTATCAGGTCAATTTGCATTCCCCTCGATTTAAGATGTTCGACAGATTTGATGAAACCATGTTTCTCCATGGTCTCCGAGCTCACAATTTATTTACTTTCCATGTCTTGAACATGGTATGTGAAATCCTGAGCTATCACACTGTCCGTTGCCAGCTATCCAGAAACGTTTGCCAGAGAATTTGCTTTCAATTGAGATTTGTTCAATTTTCAAGGCTTGACTAATAGCAGGGAATAAGAATTCCCTTTGATATTTGTAGTACTGGGTTTTAGCAAGGAACTCAACTCCCACGAATTGACAGGAACTGGAATTCTTACCAAAAGAAGGCCCGCTGAAATGCAAAGCTGCTGAACATGGTAAATTTCCAGCTGACACTCTGCCCAGCATCGGATGAGCGGACCATGAAAATGCTTATGGAGGTCGACACAGCTGACTTGGATCTTCAGGTTAGTGCCTTGTAATACACAAGACACATTCACCAATGGCTACCCACATATGTTCCCCCTCAATGTATGGACACATTTCAGAATCTGTACAATCTCTAGCAGGCAGCTGTTGAATACAATGTACTTTTTCTCCTTTAAGAGCCAATCGTCCGGCATGAATGTCGTTTGTGACTCGACTGTGGTGGACAAATCGCCCAAACTAGGCAAACTGTAGTCGAGATCTTTAGCAAGTTCCTCAATCAATTGCGTTGAAGCTTCAGTCTCCGTTAGTTCAGGTTGTGATATTTGAACACAGATTGGAGAAACAGTTAAAATCAAATGTTTCTTGGGTGGGACATTTTCGGCGGGTGTAGATTGTGTCAAGGGGTCTGCAAGGAATTGCAATGCTTCTTCATTGTATTCAGTTTCATCTTGTCGAGTCGTCACATAGTAGTAATGGTCCATGGGCACTTTGCAGGGTTTGGCAATCACATTCCATTCAGTTTCCGGCAATTGGGCATAAGCATCACGAGTCTACTTATTGACTTGACCAGGTGCGCCTCAAATATTAGTTGCTCCTTTGTGAAATCTGTTTGGCAAGCGACATCTTTGGTTTCATTTGTTGTCTGTGTCTTTATACTTCTCTTCCTTCTGGGCCTCTAAGAGATGTGTTGAAAGACATGCTCAATGTATAAGACACAAACAGCACATGCCACTTTAAAAACAAAAACGTATGAATAAAACATCAACCTAAAAACATCTACAAAACAAACTTGTTTGTTTGTTACCCTTGTTTTCTTTATTTTCTTTGAAACCATGGGATTCTCTTCTGGTCCGTGTGCCTCCTCTTCTAATTCAATAACTTGTGTACATTCCTTGGATTGAATATTCATTAAATAAAACAAGTCTATCATACTGTAAATTAAAATCTTTCTTCACACAGAGCACTTACTCACATAGCCTTGAATACAGTGTACATTATTTAGTCATAATCTACATTTTAGATTTCACCTGAATAACCTTCCAAGATGTCACATGTACTTGATTAAAGATCACTGTGCAGAACATACTGAGTGTAATGTTGCCCTCAAACTTTTATTAAAATGTATTCTGCATTAGTGAGGAAGTGTAACATTAGAACTGAAATCAGAAAAGTTTGAAACAGTGCACGGTCACATCGATTTCACTCTCTAATAATATCCTTTGTAGGATTTACTTTCATTCTTACAAGGGAACTTTAAGTACGTTTACCTCATACTCTAGACAAGTTGCAATGGAGGAAGTGATTGTACTTGAAGTTCCAGCATCCCCCTGTAACACAGTACTTGTTTTAGTATGGATGAAAACAGAGAAATGGAACTTTGACAAACAGATGCAGACAATGGTACATATAGAGAGAAACCCATACATGCCACTTAGTGTTACTAACTGAAAGCACACATAAACATTTTCATTGTATTTCAAATTTCAACATAACACATTCTCGTAAAGGACACGTACAATAAAATTACTTGATAGGCAAGCGAACTTGATGTTGACTCTAGAAAAGAAATTGATACAGAATATTGCTCCTTCATTTTCCGTGCATTCTCATAAAGTGGTACAAGGGAAAATTAAAGTTCTATTAGATATGAGGGCAGATTCAACACTCGAGAATATCAGTTTGTGCATGTCGGTAGGACTCACCATTGCGATACTGGACTTTTCGATGGTTTTGTCACTTGTGAGGGTCTGTCTTTCCATCACTGTGCTCTACAAAAAAAAGGGACCTGTCAAGCAACCGATTATGAAAACATTATGCGACTTTTAAAGGTTGTTATGGCATTGTTTTATAATGGTCATAATTGCTTGATTTATTAGAGGCTCAAGAAAGTGGGGAGCGATGTAGCATTGAGAAATCGAGTATAGTAAAAATTCAATACAATCTGGTAGCTATGGAAACTTTAGTAAGACACTTTTGAAGTAAATATACACTGAAAGCTCAAATCCGTTCATGAGGTTACCATTCCGGTACCTTACCATATTTAGATTGAGAGATCATAGATAGTGCTTATTTATGCAGCCCATCGTCCGAAATAACAACAGACACAGCTAATTCATCATGCAGGACACACCTGAGGCAGCTTGCTCATAAATTCAGTTGGAATTGCATTTTGAAGCAATTTACAAAGAATTCAGAGTCAACGTGTTTTTGTGTACTTGGATTTTTCGTACATATCATCGGTAAAGTGCCACAATATTTAACCCATGTTCTTATTAAATTGATATCCTTAGGGTATGTATCCAGGACCGTGTCCAGAATTTTTCCATGGCTCATAGATGGGCAACCGAGAACCATGCAATCAGGAATTCTTGAAAAGTCTGTAAGATCTATATACAAATATATAAAAAATAAAAAATAATACTCTATGCATGTGATTGATGTAAGTACATTACAGCTCTTTTTGCAATATTTGTTTTAGTCAAAGAAGGAAAACCTGTGTAACCTTGTTGAATGAACACGCCGAAAACTGTCTTACAGAATTTATTGTTATATCGCAAATCGTGACGTGTTAATCGTCAGTTGAATGTACTTTTAGGCATAAAAAGGGAGCATGTTTAAAAATATGAACCATGAACGATTCCATTCTTTTACAATCTATTGCAATGAACATTGATGCAATGTGCTATTTTTCAAAAAACTTAAAACATTAGACAATGGTGAAGTCATTGAGTAAAATTAACATTACAATGCTGAGTACAATAGGTGGAAATAGAAAAATAATTGAGCACAGTAATCGATGAATATAGAGAAGTAAATTGGTGGCCTACCACCCTTATCTGGACAAAAAATTGTCTTTTCCCATCCTCCCAAACCCCTTGCCAGCACATGGCCACAGATGCAAACTGCCATTGACACTGGAGGGGGGATGGATAGGCTTTAGGTGAGAGTAAAAGGGCCAGAACACCGCTGAAGGGAGACACACTTATGTGGATTGCCGGGGCAAGGTCTTGAAGAGGGGAGCCTCGAGACACTGAGTCTGGGGAGGCCATGAGAACAATGGTGACCGTGTAGAAGAACCCTTTTGAAGTGCACAAGCTGTTTGGGACCTTGGCCTGACTGTTCACACCCACTTAGCCCCATTGCGAGCGCATGGTCACAGGTGCAAACTGCCATTGATACTGAAGGGGGGATGGATAGGCATGAGGCGAGAGCAAAAGGGCCGGAACACCACAGAAGGGAGACACAATTATTCGGATTGCCAGGTTGGGGTCTTGCAGAGGGGATCCTGGAGACAGTGGGTCTGAGGAGGCCATGAATACAATGGTGACCATGCAGAAGAAACCTTTTGAAGTGTACATGCTGTTTGGCACCTTGGCCGTTCACACCCAGCCAGCCCTACTGTGAGCCCAAGCCCTAGTATGACAAGTCCACACAGACCAAGAAGAATCCTAACCCATGACTACATACTCAACCCGAGAAGATTGAGCAATGAGGCTCAAGCCTTGGTATCCAAAAATCACTGCTGATGGATGAAAGAAGCACTGGATCTGGGGAGACCATGAGAACAATGGTCACCATTGTTGGTAAGGAGACAATCCTTGCCCTCCACCCTTGCGTCACTCTAGAAACATGCCATATGTAATAACGTAGGGGGAGGCATAGCCACCCCGGTGGCATTCTGTTGCACCACAGCCCATAGAAAATAACCCATACTTTATAGCCACCAGCTCAGCCATTAGAAACCATTTTGAACTAGTCCCAATGCCATCTTTACTACCAGGCCCGAAAATCCATCTCTATGTAGAAATACAGCTCTCATCCATCATCCCCAGCACCTCACACAGCCAGCCCACACCAACGCCTCCCCCTGGCCAGCTCTGCGCAAGCCCTGTTCTCACGAAGCCAGCCATGTCTTGTCACAATCCTGTAGTATGATTTCCGAAAGAATGTGCTCTGCGAAGAGCGTGAGAGAGTGAGAAGTCAAAAGCCAAGTGCCCATTCATCTCCACTAAACTGCCCATACCCTCTCAACCACCACCCCGTCAGTCCAGAGCCCACCAGCTCTGACCCCCCAGTTCTTTTCCTGGTGAAACCCATCTGACCCATCAGCGCCCTGATCACTCCAGGACCCCCACCACAGCCCTAATCCTGTGTGGCAATACATTTTCACAAAAAACAACAAACGTCTACCTATCTTATGAGGACCCAAGCGGGCCAGATGGTAGATCAAACCTTTGGGGTCGGCACCTGGGTGCAGAGTTTGCAATTTCAAAGAGAATCCAAAAGTGTAAGGGTTAGAATGCCACTCATGCGACCTGATGACCCCTATTCATGCAAGATTTTATGTGTGCCATTATTTCTGCATTATCAGATCCTGTTGTTTAGTTTAGTTAGAAAGATGTGTGCTCACTTTCCCTGACCACCACACCGCGGAGATGAGCCCAGCTAACCCAAGTGTGCCAAGAGCAATGGAGAGACGTCAGCCAATTATCATCTTGTTTGACATGTAGTATCAATTGTTCCGCAGGCCCCTCACCAATGCAATGCTAGAATGTGCACCCTATTCATGATGTCATCAGTGATGCTGGTATATTAATAGTGGAGGGGGGCTGGATGGGCATGAGGCGAGCGCAAAAGACCCGGAACACTGCTGAAGGTAGACACACTTATGTGGATTGGTGAGGTGGGGTTTGCAGAGTGGAGCCTGGAGACACTGGTTTTGGGGAGGCCATGAGAACAATGGTCACCTTGCAGAAGATCCCTTTTGAAGAGTACTTGGTGTTTAGCATGTTGGCCGTTCCCAACCATCCAGTACCAGAGAGGGGTATAATGGTGGGGGGATGGCTTGTTGCGGGCGTTGTGAGCGCAAAAGGGCACCAACCATTCTTTCATGTCCCTCATAAATGAGTTCGCGTGTTCTTGATTCACTGAAAAATTGAAACAACTATTTGTATATGCTCATTTGGTTTTTATTTGGTTTGGTGATGTTGATGGCACAAACAAACTACAAATTGTATACTTGAGGTTGCAGCACAGTGTGTGAAAATCCGCTGTACTGTCCACTGTCACTGGGGAATTTGGCACAAATGGCTCCAACGACACAGGTGGGTATTACTCATCGAACGCGGAATCCAAGCCTCCCATAAAGCTACCATGTACACGAACGGTAGGCCACCAGCCTGTACCACCTGTGGAAGAGAAACGAACATACTGTAATTGAATGAACCATATAAGTGTACCACCATTACTTGAATATGCATCCTGAATTCTATGGCATAGTTGCCCTTACAAAAGTTACTTCATGGATAAATGAACTTGGGCTTTGAAGTCGAGACACATTATAAATGTGAATACGCATTCAATCCATAAAAATGTTTGTTTGAAAAACATGAAATGTTAGTAATCTTAGTGGTCAAAATAACATCACACCTAGAGTACAATTACTCATTACTTGGATTGAGAGGGCAAATTGTTGTTCGAGGTTCATGCATAAGCACAATATTAATCCTCAACACAGACCTTTTGAGGCAGGCTGCCCTGAAGTCATGCAGCTCGGTAATGCATAGCAGTGGTGTGTCTTCTGATATGTAGGCCGAGCATCCAGAGTTTTCTTTGCAGCAGCAGTTCTCCACCTTGGTTGGCATGACCTCACAGCGATTGAAGGTGCACCAGGTGGAAACGTCTTGCATGTGACTAGGCTCAGGCTCATGCTCCGGTGATTCATCTTCTCAACTATTGTTCGATTCCCCATGGTTTCTGCATATTTGTCTTTCAATGACTTCCTCCTTGCAATACTCTGACTCGTACTCGTAGGGCTGTATTGTTGCCATTTTATGACACATTTTTTAATAACACAGAAGTAACGATTCAAATCAATAGTAATGCTAGTGTAAGTATCTGGTTACATGGGCTTTGCGCTAGGAAAGTAGCTGAACAGAGCAGAAACTAGTCACAGGCAATCCAAAAAAAAGACAGTGAAATAATTGAAAAAGCAACTCTGATGTTGTCTGATCAGAAGGGGCCTGTTTATACTTATTGAGGGAAGAGGCGTCCAGCCATTTCCATGGAGAGACGTCAATAGCTTGCGCACAGAGAACCTTGACACAAGACGTGCATTGGCTTTGTACAAAGGGACGTAAGCGTCTAATGATGTCAGATTCAGTGGCGGGTGATATGATTTACTGCCACAAGGGCACTCAAACTTAGGGCAATGCAGCAACTGATAAGATTAGAGCAAGATGGCTGTGCCAGACCCATTGTTATTGCATGTGTAAAAGTGAGGAAAATTAAGGTAAGGTGCATAGGAATGTTTTTTACGATTGATCACAGTATGCTGAAAAACACATGCCCGAACGATCAGGACAATAACATTTTTAAGCGCACTTTCCCTTTAAAACTCACTGTATGCCTGTATGTAAGCACATATTCACACCAAAACCCTCGAATTAAAAGTATACTTAAGACTCTTTGGAAATTATGACATCTGGATCCTATGTTGCCCAATTTTTCCCAAAGTTGCCTTACTTTGCATACCATAAAAGTCAGTCAATAAGTGATTCAGTAATCAGAACGGATATCAACACTAACAAATAAGGAAAAACACTTCATAGGAACAATACCAAGCAATATTTGTCAACATTTTCACTGTATAGCTAAAGGCAACTCAATAGAATCATCCTTATAGAGGCAGAACAATTCCCCTTCAAAATTTCACAACTAGTGATTACACTAAATGTGTCTATGGCATCAAGTGCCATTGTGGCATTTGTTACGTAGGTATCACCACACGTAAAGCCAAGATGCGTTGGACAGAACACAAGTGCAACATAAGAACAAATGTTGAACAAGCAGCTCTTAAAGCAAATGCAATCACACAAGAATCTAGTTTAACAACCAAAGTGAAAGAGTCCAAATCTGATCTGGTGTATGTAACAACTGATTCACACCAAAGCCCTTGGATTAAAATGATACTTAAGTATCATTGTAAATTATTACATCTGGGTCCTATGATTGTCCAATTGTTCCCAACGTTGCCTACCTTTGCATACCGTACGAGTCAGTCAATACAGGATTCAGAAACCAGAGCAGATATCAACACACCAAAAAATAAGGAAAAACAATTCAAAGGAACAATGCCATGCAACAATTATCAACATTTTCCCTGTATAATTAAAGGCAACTCAATTAATCACCCTTATAGAGGCAGAGCGATTCCCCCTGACCATTCCACGACTTGTGATTCCACCAACGTTGTCTATGGAATCAAGTTCCCTTGTGGCATGTTTTACATAGGTATCACTACATGTAAAGCCAAGACGCTTTGGACGGAACACAAGTCCAACATTAGAAGGAGATCTGATAAATTTCCATTATCACAACATTTCATCAAGTTACACCACAACATTGCACAAATGCAAGTAATGCAAGTGAAGCCATAAAGGCATGATGGAGATTTAGTCAGAATGCTGCTCCAAAAATAAATTGCATGTATTGAATGACTAGACAGCCTAACACCATGTAGTATGAACACAGAATTTGATCTTGCTTGTTATCTTTAGAGCTTGTGTTATGATCAATAGATGGTGTATTTAATTGGTCACTTAGACTGCAGCCTTTTAAGAAACCCAAATGTATGTTTAAATATAAGTACATTTTTCATCTTTTTCACCATGTTAAGCCTTACTTCTACATACTTAAACAGCCAATATTATGTGACAATAATGCAATTTTGGACTCATCATCCTAAATATATGTCATGGAATGTACAATTATTCAAATTTTGCTTAAACACCTAATGATGAGTGGGTGCTATTATGTGTCTCAGCGCAAGGTAATGCAAGGATTTACATCCAGGTTACTTTGATGCATAACAATATTGAAATAGAATCACAAGTTCATTTTGGCAAATTCCGAGGTACACTGCAGAGTTACACTTTCTAATAGTGTTCTTATTCTGAGTATTTTAAGCAATAATGCATGCAGGTGACTACATCTTCTAGACACACTTGTAATGATACTAAATCAATTGTCTGTTATTATATTTGTTTTCAATCTTACATTACCAGTTAATACTGCACGTTTACATTTTGCAGCACTAGATCTGATATTGTATTTCGGTACTCTACTTTTAACTGGTAACATGAGTTTACCTTACTAAAAGTTTCAGTTGGATAGGCATATTACTGACTGAGTAGGTGTTTGAATTTGCCAGTGAACCTCTCTTATAATTAAGATCAAAGGTAGTTTGAAACCAGCCGAGAGACGTGAAAGTTGAAGAACACGTTCCTGGTGTAGGACCAGCAGCATCGCAATACTAGTTATTACAATTATATTCAAGACAAGACTACGTGATGTTGGCTATGGGACGCACGGGGTTCAAGTGATTGTGTTTACATATTGAGGGACGAGTAAAGGACCGGAGGCTGCTAGTGAGCTGGCTTCCATCCTGTTCTCATCCTTCCACATTAACTTACGAGGTAAGAAGTGATAAGATATAGTGGGGAGATTTCCACACAAACAATATACATCCCGAGCAGCACAATGGCAGTAATACACAAATCTCAGTCTCTTGCAGAACCGTTACATGTCTTTACCAAAGAAAATATACATGAGAGCATGTTTTACCAAACACTTTTACCGCAAAGAGTTTCAGTATATAAACACTTTTCATTTTTTTAATGTTGAAATCGGTAAATACAGTTTTTGTAAAAAACAATCAGCAAAACATACATAAAGTAGAGGGAGCTGTCCAGTGTTGAACTAGATTGCATACAGTAACAATCTAGTTCAGCACTGGACAGCTCCCTCTGAATTGTGTAGTGTCAGCAAGTAATTTCAGCATTGGACTGCGCCCAATGACTGCATACAGTCATCAATGAAGTTCAGCACTGGACAGCACCAGAGACAACCCCATCAACCTGTAAACCAAATGCATTTTCTATTTTTATTTTTATTGGGGGCTCCCCGCTCCAAATTCCCATTTTGAACCCTTACAAATACCTCAAACATTACCTTACCCCACCCAAAAATACATTTACATTTAATGTTAATACAGTAAAAAACAGTGCACAAATTACAATGGTTTCAACGTTAGAAACTTCAATGAAAGATTTGCTTAGTGAAAAATACATTCAATGAAAAGTTGGAAAATTAATTTGGTGAAAAGATTTTATACCTTGCAGGACCACGATTCATGATAGGATAAACGCAATTCAGGAAGTCTTATGAATACACTGTGTTCCAATACATGTAAGTTGACTTGTTTACAACCATTATGTTTCACATTAACTACATTAACTTTGTGGAAAAAAATCAGAGTCTGACTACATTATGATTCATATTACATTTCAGATTTACTTTGATCACCCTTGCTCACAGTGAAAACAGAAGAGTGAGTAGTTGTTAAACCTTTTAATTAAGTTTGATTGGATATGCACTGATTTACATAGTGGTGCCCTTTGAGAACACGTTTAGTTAATCAAATATTATTTTTTTTTAATTTCATTAGTTCATCCATATTGAAGACTTATCATTAGTGGCAGATCATATTCAGATTGTTGTGTCCAGAGCACAAAATTGACAGAGGAAGGTCAGTACATCCAAATGAGATGTTCCATTCAGTGTGAATAACATTCCCCTTATAATTGAGATTCAGGTTCTAGCTAATTATATTGTATTATTTTGGGAAGACAATGGGCCTCATTAGGACCCAGGCGGTAAGGGGTTTACGGCGGCGTAAACAGCGCCCACCCTTACCGCCTGATTCCGAGGTCCCTTAGCGCCATGGAGGATTTAACACCTGCTTTTAGCAGGTGTTAAAATCCATGGCGCTAAGGGACCTTGTTGTTAATTACGCCACCGTAATTTACGGTGGCGTAATTAACGCCTTCCCCACTCCCACTATGCCCTATGGGGCAAAAATGGGAATGGGGAAGGGTAAATGGGGATTGGGGACTTACCGCCCCGCCAACCTCGGAATGGGGCGGTAAGTCCGCCAACCACCATGGCGTAAACATAGTTTACGCCATGGTGGTAAAGGTACGACACAGGCGGTAACTTACCGCCTGGGTTGTAATGAGGCCCAATGAGTTCAATCACCTGATGAAGGGTGAGTAATATTCTCGAAACTCATAGTGGTGACAGGAATCTCATCTTTGCAAACAATATACAGTGAATAATTAGGAGACTACTCCTGTGCAATAGAAAATATGTGGTAATTGTTGCAGATTCTAATCCAATTGTGTTAACACATGTGAAGCATCTGCACAGTAGTAGTTTTTGAATTATTTTGTGAAATTATAGATACAATCGTTGATTTTTTTAACCAAATATTTGTGAAAACTTGTTTTGATTACATTACAATTTAAATTGCTAATACAACTCTGGCCAGAAATATATTTGAGACTTTCCCCAAAAGAGTGCCTTGGTATTTCCTTGACTAATTTCAAGGACCACTCCTTTTCCCTACCTCCTCATACTACTCATCTGCTGCTGCCTGGAAGAGTGTAAGCTGCCTAGGCACCCCATCTGACTGGATGAAACTTGTCATGGGTGGGGGTACAGCACCTTCACTGGCCTGAAGTGTGTGTTTCCCTACAATGCCTGTACCTGTGTTGATGCCTGGGCAGGCTCAGTTACCACCTCAAGTGGCGTACTTGCGACTTGCACCACAGGCAGGGGCACGTATGTACAACCAGACTGGGTGTCCACCTCGGTCACAAGGAGGGCGTCGGTCTAGGTGGAGGCATCCAAAAAGGTGGTCAGTACAGCAGCAGATGGCCCAGGGACAGGAGGTTGTGCAGAAACCTCCATGGTGGACTGCACATCCTCATGTCTCTGGGCAAGGGGTGCAAACTGAACACCCTCCTGGATAGCCCCACCGGACCCTGTGGGCTGGACTGAATTAACCTCTCCTTCACCTCCTCTGCCATCATCCCTTATGACTCCCTTAATTGCAGCTCTGTTTTGGCACCCTGTTTGACAGCCACTAAGGTGACCCCTGCCACAATCTCCTCCTGGGACTTGCCGCCAACAGCCACGTCTAATGGTACTGGCACTCCCCCAGTCAATTCCCCCTCAGGAGAGGTGGTGTCAATAGTAGCTGGCTGGGGTGTGTGCCTGGGTCTGGTGGCCCGGTCCCTGCCCTTCCACTCCACAGCATGCCTAAGCCCTTTTCATGAGCTACAGCAAATTTGGTAAATGGGACAAAGAACATTGACATCAGTCAACAGTGTCAATGCATGTGTGGCATACACAACATGAACAGTCACATTCACATGTGTCAACCAGCAACTGACACACACACACACACACACACACACACACACAATCACATGCATGCAATCAGCATTACTACTGACACACAAGTGTAGAGACAATGATGATTTACAGTTATGACACATGAGCATGTCAACCCAGTACATTGTCGTGTGCCAACAAACACATTTCCAAAAACATGCAATGTCACTATACCAATGCCAAAGTAACACAGGTTTGGCATGCATCCATGGTCATTGGAAGTGCACTTGGGCTACTGTCCACCCAGTTAGAGTTAGCAAAATGCATCCCTGACAGCGTGACCTGTAAGCTTGCAATATGTAGTGGCACACATTTCTGAGAAACAAGCATTGATGCTGTTTGCCCATGCAGATACATGTGGCATGATCACATGTCAACTCGGGATTCACATTCAGTGGGATGACACATCACATCGCCGTCCCTGAGAGGTCAATGCCCCAACATGACATTCACAGACATCCATGCACATGTACCACTCTTAGCAGATGTGCGTGAATCGACACACTTGAAGATGTGCAACACAAAATGGTGCCCTGCATACATGCCCCTCACTTGGAAATAACATTGTCGACATCTGTACTGTCTCAGCACTTGCTCTCATGATCTCACATAGCATGTGCACAAGTGCAACAAGTCACCAAAGACAAACAGTAAATATGAAAACACATGTCCCATAAACATATGTCTGGCAACACATATGCACAGCATAGGCAGGAGGCTGCATGCCGCTCCGGCTCACTACAACACACATGCTGCATACAGAAGGGGCACCTTCAATAATGCATGCCCATGCACAACACATAGACACTGTAGAGAGCACTGAACCACATGGGTACTCACCAGCAGCTTCCAGAGGTTGTTTCCACTCACAGATCTGGGAGTGAAGTTCTGGTTAGAACCTCTCAAGTACCTGCAGCTGGTTTAGTGACAACTGGTGGCAGCCTGCATGTTGCACCTCTATGGAGAGTTCCATTGCGAGGGCTGTCACCACTTTTGTATGGCTCCAGCTCCTGAGGTCTTCCCATCGCTTCCTCACAGTCTTCACTGTACGGTCTGCAACCCCCTCTGCATTGATGACCACTGTGATATCTTTCCAGAGCTGTACACGTCTGTTGTGTCCCAGCTGTGTTGCAGGGTGGAAGAGGGCATCATACCTACCCAGGACCAATCTACCAGGAAGCCAACTTCGGTGCTGGTGATGTTGCTAGCCACTCGGTCCTGAATATGTGATGTAATGTGGAGCTGTGGTGGAGGTGGTAGGGAGTGTTGGAAGTCCTAAATGTCCAGATGGGGTGGTCACAGGCACGACATACAGGAACAGGCAGTGGCAGAACAGCTGGCACTCCAAGACAGCACTGGTTGGCAGCAGGAACTCACACTCAATCAGACAGCAGAAGTTGAGTATTAGAGGCAATGCAGAAGAGGAGGAGACAAAATCAATGGCACAGAGGCAGGAGGAACTTTGGTGCGCATCTCACATCTGAAGCAGCAGATAACAGAGTAAAGGCCCTTAGCGCGTAAGTTACATGCTACATGCTGCACACGCAGAAGGCCTACGCAGCTTTTGTGGTACCCGGCACTGACAGGGATATTTAAGAGGTGCTGTGTGCAATAAGTTACAAAGTTACGAAGATGGACGGTTGTTACGAAGATGGGTGATTGTGTTTGGCTGACACGTATTTAGAGGTGCTATGCAAGCCGTTTCCTTCAAGTAACGCATGTTGCATTTGTCTTTTTGGGGTTGCCTCTGCACATACGCACATGTATTTTTCTTCATTGTGAGGCTTTCAGTATATCACGTAGACATTCTTTGTCTTTTGTGTTACCACTACGTATTGCAGACTGCTGTTTTTCTGAGCTTTCGGTAAATCGCATATGCTTTATTTTCCTTTTGGGGTGCCACTGTGTATTGAATACCACTTTTTCTGGTTTTGTGCTGCCTTGGAAACTTGCTGGACTTCGCATCTACTTAGTCAATCATGTAGACTATTCCCTTTCATTTATTTTTGTTGAACATATTTGGGGTGCTTTTCATTTATTTGTTGTGCCTGCACCATGAGTGGGAAGGCTCCAAAAGGGAAAGAGGTAAGGCGGGGACATGGTGAGGACACATGTGCCCCAAACCCAGGAGGACATGGTGTGCCTCAGGCCACAGGTGACCCAGAACTTGTATTCGGTCATGGTTGGAGTCGGGAGGTGACCCAGCAGCACCAACGGCCACTAGGTCCAAGAGGGGATGCCATGCAGAGCAGGAAGAGACTCCACCCCAAGATCAGGCACAGGAGAAGGGTCAGCAGAGGAAGAAGTGCATTACTGATGAGGAGCTTCAGATCTTCGTAGATTAAGTGACGAATCACCATTTTGAGATGTACCCCTCGGTGGGAAGCACCCATACACCCGCCAAGTGAAAATGGCGCAGTGCTAGCATGTCACGCACCTAATTAATGCCTGTTGTGTGAAAAGATGCACTGCCAAAGACATCCAGAAGCGGATGAACGACCTCACACGAAGGACCAAGCAGAAGCTGAGTGACAACCTAGCTTCTGCTCAGTTCATTAGAGAGGTGCCAGAAGAGGAGGATTAGCTGACTCCGATCAAAAAGGCTGCAGGTTTACTCATTAGCAGTGAGCAGGTATCAGGCATTGGAGGCATGGATGCCTAACTGGGCATGGCTGCTGAGTGACATTTGTGTGTATCGTATGTGTATGTGCAGACAATGATGGTTGACATGTCCATATATGTGTTGCAGTGCAGTTGGCTGCAGTTGCCAGCCATCCATGGCCAATTCATTTGTGATACCATGAATACTTCTGTCACATGGCCTGCATTCTGTGCGGTGACTGTGCGGTTTTCATTTGTGGAACATGTTTGTGTCACAGTTCACATCACTGTCTGCTGGCCTTCACAGCTGTGCCAGTAGTGGTAGTCTGCCCTGAAATGCAGGCACAAGCTGATCCATTGATGGCAGGCATACAAGTTGTGCACACTCGCCGTCATGTGTCACTTGTGCCTATGGATCACTCTTGAAGAAAAGGGATGGAAAGAGACACTAAAGGATGAGATGAAGGTCTGGCGAGTGGAAGTACATGTGTGAGAGCTGATGTGAAGGATGAAAGAGGGCAAGAGGGAGATAGGAGACAGAGTGATGAATATGCAACTGTGGAGCAGAGAGAGAGAGAAAAAGAGAGAGCGGTATTGGGGAACAAGGATGAGTCTGGCTGGTGGTCTGCTACTGTGGGTGAGGGTGGGTGTGTGTCCATGTCCACATGAGTGGATAGAAAACGGTCCACACAGAAAACAAAACAAAACCTCTCCATTGGTTTCATGGTTCATGGACATCGGGGCACAGGGTTTCCAGAGTCCATAACATACTGTGGTGGAAATTAGTTTGCCTCATTGCCAGTGATTATTACTGTGTGAATGAGTTTGGATTGTGTTGCATTCATTGTTGCTCACGCTCTTTAATATGGCATTGCGGCTGTTGACACTGGGTGGATAATGGCTTAGTTATCTTGTTCCATATCGGATAAATGAAGGTTGTCCTGTTTGTTTACTTTCATGCAATGTAAGCTAAGCGTGTTCTTTCCTGTGAAATGCTGTGATTGTGAGACAGGTGTGTTCAAGGCAATCAGGGGGGCACAAGTTGCATTGTCATTGGTGTCAGGGATGGTGTCACTGTGTGGGGAGTTTTTTATTGCATTGTCCTGAGGTGAGCAGGTCAAGCTGCATGGTTGCAGGGATACATGGTGATGGGAGGCTGGAAAGTCATTGCTTGCAGTTGTTACATGACACTCAGAGGGACACAGGTTGTGGTGTCATTGGTGGCAGGGAGGCTGTCAATGTGTGGGGTGTTTTTATTATGTTGGCCTGAGGTGAGCAGGACGGGCTGCATGTGTGCGGGAACACTTAGTGATGGGAGGCTGGCAAGTCATTGCTTGCAGTTTTTGCATGACACTCAGGGGGGCACAGGTTGCAGTGTCATTGGTGGCAGGGAGGCTGTCACTGTGTGGGGTGTTTTTATTGTGTTGGCCTGAGGTGAGTTGGTCTGGCTATATGGGTGCGGGACACATGGTGATGGGGGGCTGGCAAGTCACTGTTTGCAGTTTCTGCATGTGTCATGGCTGCCACATGGCATCCCTTACACTGAGCTTTTCATGGCGTGCCTACCCAGGCTGGCAGTCCACTCCTGGCGCTTCTGCTCTGTCTGGAGGTGGACTCCTTGAACAACTCCACACCCAGCACAGCACTGCGGGCCATGTGGGGGCTGCCATGTACGTCCAACCACAAGAGGGTGGAAGTCATGCATCCGGACACCGGCAACACACAATAGGCCTGGTGTTGTTGGCCGCCATGGTGATGCATGCCATGCATGGTACACCAGCAGCTTTTTGAACACCTGTTGACAGCTGCTCAGTGCATCACAATGCTCCCTTCAGGTCCTAGCTCATAGGTCGCCATTCAGTCCAGTCCCTCTGAGCACTGACTTCCCTTCCTCTTGCCTGTTCTCTGCTCCCTTTTGTGTGCCAGTCTCCTTGACCTCTGTTTATCCTTCCTTTCTCTTGTCTGCTTGTCTCTGTTCAGTCTGTTGCATCTGTGCCCTGCCTTCATCTGTTACTGCTGCCTGTTTGCCGATCTTACTTCTGATGGATCCTGTCTTCACTGCAATTGATGAGAAGGTTGCCTACCGTCGTCTTGGACATTCCATCATCAGCTCCCCTGCCAGTATTTCCTACACTGTCCTCATGGCACATTAATCATGGCATTGGGAGGGTCTAGAAGGAGATCTTGGATTTCCAAACTCTCCTTTATCTCTATTTAGGAGTTTTCTCAGTGTCATTTTGACTACAAACAGATCGGAAGGATCATAATGGCCTCTCACCAGAACAAAGGGTAAGGGGAACCTGGTTCCTCACAGCATGGCACTCAGGGAGGCAGGAAGTGGAGGTGTTGTGGGTTTGGACGGTGTCACTGTGTGGGGTATTTTTAATTGTGTTGGCCTGAGGTGAGCAGGTCCCGCTGCATGGGTGTGGGGGAGACATGGTGATGGAGTTGTCAGCATTTTTCAAGCTGAAACCTTCATCTATATTTTTGCTCCCTACATTTTCATTCTGTCAACCAGGGGAGAACTTACTGTTTGGGTCTCTGCCCGTCATCACTGAAAGACGAAACTCCTGCAGCACAGTGAGGTGTCATGCTTATACTCCATATTAATTCACTCAAAGCTCTCTTTCATTCCATTACAATAGATACTGCTTGTTAGGTGCAATCTCTTATCAACCTGTTCAACCTTTCCAACATGCCATTTGTTTAAGGGTGATACACTGATGAGAATTCCCATCTAAATCCTAACTGACTACAAAATGATCCAATTTCTCCAGCCCTAAACAGAGGTCCATTATTAAAGAGCACTGACTCAGCATTTCCTTCTCTCCAAAAAACATTATCTCAAAATAGTACTACATTCCTTGTTGTTATCCAGTACATAATTGCCTCTTCAGGCTAACGTGTGTATCAAATCACCAAAACAAAGAGAAATCTACTTCCTTGCACTGAACCTTCACTCAAACTTAAAATACCAGTCCCTAATTCTATCTAGGGTCCTTCAGGCACCTGAAGTGGATTTAGTGGTAATGTGTTTGTCACCAGATTCGTATCACAATTTCCACATGGTACACACAATCGTACAATTTGTTCTATCTGCCTGTCCATTGCTGGCCCCCGTATCTTCCTCTTGGTTATAATTTTACCAGGATGGCTTTCATGTGCCAATTGAATGATTTGTTCTCTCACAAGCTTAGGAGGCATCACCTTACACCCTCTCATAAGCCATCCATTTTCAACAGAACACTCTTCCTTAGCCACAAAATATCCCTTATACTTCTGTTCTAAAATATTTTTCTCCAGCCATCCCTTCATAATCCATTCCATCACCATTCCTACTGTATTCATAACAGTCATCACCACTTAGTGCTTATATTATAGCACACACCTTTTTGTCAACCTCTTCAACACTTTCTTGATTCGTATTAGAATTTGGCAAAGACATCCTTGACAAATCAGCCACATCATTTCTTTTTTCTGGTAAGTATATCCACTTTACAATTGTATTCCAGCACTCATAATCCTAAAGTAGCAATTCTCAGAGATGCCTTGGACAGCCCTTACACTGTCAAGACTGCTGTCAGTGGTTTGTGATCCATTCTCTTAACAAAATCTTCTGCCCAAATATATTTGCTAAAATGCTCTACTCCACAACAACAAGCCAACAACACGTTCTAGACAACAGAACATGTTTCTGTATCTGTCACTGCACTTGACATAAACATTATTATTTTTTTACAGTCTACATCTTTCTGGGGTACGTCTGCACCTAACCCTTTAGAGCTTGCCTCAACAGTCACTATGGAATTCCTCTGAGGTATGAACCCACCTAATAAAAGTTCTTCTATTATACCTCTTTTAATTTTTCATTGCCTGATCTTGATACTCCGTCCATTACAAATTTGCATTTTTCTTTATTTTTTTTTTATTATTTATTATTGAATATAGTTGAAATTACATCAACTTTTTCAATTTATACAGATTAGAAAATTCTTAAGCATAAAATCTAAATAAAACAGGCACAAACTATATCAATTCATATTATACAATCATCATCATTCTAGGTTCAAGGCCTGTAAAAAATTGATTGTTGCAATTCTTATACTCATACATTCAGTAGCAGCCAAGGCGACCCATCTATTTTTTGGGTCGAGTTGTGCAAAGTATGCAAAATGGTTAACAAAGTGCAATTTTCTTACTGTACTAAGTGCAGAGCATTCCAGTATTAAGTGTTGAAGAGATTCTACAATCATAACATTTTTACAGAACCGACACCAGTTATGGTCAGAAGCAATTTGTTTCCTTCTTGTTTTGACCTCACCGGTGGGCCACATGTTAAACCTTAACCGAAGAATTGCAGATCTTAAAGCAGCAGATGGTGCTAACCGTAAATAGGACGCAATGTTTTTATAGCGTTTTGGACCAAAGATTGTAGGATCAAAGTCTTTATAAGTTAGACACAAAGTTCTGGTGTCAATCCAGTCCATCATATACACCTTCTTCTTCGCCAGCTCTGGGTGAGCAATAAGCAGTTTTAGTGAAATGTCGGCATGTACCATGATTGTTAGAATTTTCATAGTCCAGTATTTCGGAAACATTTCTGTAGAATTAATCAGGTAACTTGAAATAGTGGATAATGTAGAGTTACCATATGTAGACAGTAAACATTTGCGAAATAGGGCACATAAGCGCCAGTTATATAGTGCACTTAGAGAAATTAACCCCAATTCATATCTTATTAACACTCCTGGAATACATTGAGGTAGATTTAAGATTGCACGCCAAAACTTTGCTTCTAATAAATTCAAAAACCCTAAGGGGACAATTAGTGTTTCCAGACCATAAAGGACGGTTGCTACAACATTCTGATCCCAATAAGTAATGGCAGCTTTGATGGAAAATTTACCATATTTAGAAGTGATCACTCGTGTCTGACAAATTGCTGTGATTAGCTTCTGCTTAATTTTATTCAGATGTGAGTCTAACGTTGGGGTGCCCTCAAAGATCAGGCCCAAATAAACATAATTTGGTACCGTCCTTAAGGGTATCCCGTCAATCTGCCAGTTCATTAGGTCTTTGCGTGCGCCTTTAGGAACATATGCAACGATTTGTGTTTTACTCGTGTTTACTACAAGTTCATTTTCTTTGAAATAGGAGCATAAAGCTAGCAGGAGATTGTGTAAACCACTTGGGGTTTTTGATACCAACACAAGATCGTCTGCATACCAGAATGCACAGATTTTTACATTATTCAATTTAGGAGCGTCAGCGATTACTTTGTGAAAGATATCCTGTACATCATTAATAAAAAAATTAAATAAGGCAGCCGCCAAAATGCATCCCTGTTTCAGCCCTCTAAACGTTAGAATAGGGGTTGATAGAAGCCCCTCAGAGTTTAGCCTTACATAAACCTTGGTTTGTGAGTGGAGGGCAAAAATAATGTCAGTAAGAGTGGATGGGCAATCCGCTTTGACTAGCTTATCTATAAGTTTTGGTCTTGAGACTGAATCAAATGCGGAATGAAGATCTACAAACGCAAAATATCTGGCTTGCTTCTTATATATATCTTGTTGTTTTATAGCATTTAAAGTTATTAAATTAATGCCCGTGCCCAGCCCTGCCAAAAATCCAGTCTGTGCTGGGTCACGCTGATTTACTTTATTTGTCCAATCATTAAAATCTCTTAGCACCAGTCTACAAAATTTTCTTCCCGGTACGTCTAGTAACGTTATTGGACGATAATTTTTCGGGTTAGTCCGATCACCTTTTTTATAGACTGGAATGATTACAGAAGAACGCCATGATTGCGGAATATTTTTAGTTTGTAGTATCTGCTGAAACATATTATTCAAAATTAATGACCACTCTGTTATATTTTGTTTAAGCATTACTTTGGTCAGCCCATCTAAGCCTGCCGCTCTAGATGACGAAGAAGCTTTGATGAAAGTTTGAATGGTCATTTTTGTAAAATGTAAAGACCAACTGTTTACAACATTACTATTGTGAATATAATGGTTCATCATAGGATCATTATACAAGGATGAAAAATGTGTAACCCACATCGATTCAGGTACGCCGTTAAGCTGCACATGGGGTTGGGCTGAGATGTTACATTTATTCAGGAGTTCCCATATTAGGGCTGAATTTTTACCACGGCAAGCTGATAAAAAACATTCACTATCTTTTTGATACAAAGTAGCTCTCCTTGCTCGAACCCAGTTTCGGTATTTCGAAGAAGCATTTTTATCAGCCTTATTTTGATCAATTAATGGTAATTTCTGAGAAATTCTGATCTCTCTTCTATAGGCTTTCTTTCGTTCATACAGCGCTAGATCAAAGCCATGAACATGTCTTTTACCTGGTTTACTATGAGCAGGAAGAAGATTTGCGAAGGTGCTAAGAATTTCTATATAAGAACTGGGCCTGGATGAGCTTTGATTTTTTAGAATTGCATCATTCAAAGCCAGTAGTTTGTTGGCAGACCATTTGAATCGATTTCTGCCATTATTAACAGATAGAATATGTTTATAGTACACTGCAATTTTCGTGTGGTCACCACTTTCTACCGTCCAATGTAAAGATAAGAGGTGATGATCACTAGATGTTTGTTTGATTATCTCAAATTTGCTAGTGTTTGTAAATATGGAGTTCGATACAAAGATGTAATCGATGGTAGATTTAGAGGAGCCTCTTTCCCAGGTATTCATAGGTGGAATATCACCTGTGATTGCACCATTTATCAACCTTAATCCATGATCTTTCATAAAGGAATTCCATCTTGCACCTTCTCGACTCCAATTCCTCTTATTAGAATAGAAGCAGGAGAAGTTCAAATCTCCCATTAACAATATTCCAGCAGTGTTAGCTTCATTTGAGATAAGCTCAAACATACAGGAAAGGGCATCATAAAAACTATCATCAGTGATGCCTACCGGATTTCTATATAGATTAATAAGTGCATATGTCTGTGAGTTGAAGAGAATCTTAACCAATTGAATGAATTTATTTGGTGTTTGCCAGGGGAAGATTTTCAATCCCCTGCTCACTTTCACTGCTACTAACAACCCGGCTGTAGGCCTACCTTTACCACCATGTGCTGCTGGCAGTAAACTAATCTCATGATCGTCCCATATGGGAAGATTTAGTAACCATGTTTCTTGTAGGGCCACAATATCATTACTATTCAAACCATTATCTAAATTCCACTGCAAATGAGAGTACCCTCTAGTATTCCAACTAGCAAGTGAAAAAGTATTGGTGGAAACGGTTACTCGTGGTTACGAATAGATATTGGGTCCTGCATTGGGATCAGATGACGAGTGATTAGTACAATAATTGCAGATACACGAGGGTTCGGAATTTATACCACCAATAGACTTATTTCCATCGGTCTCCTTAGATTGCTGGCGTGCTGGGTCTTGGGCTAACAAAAAACCCAGATTAAACAATTCCATTCTGGCATTCCATAGTGTATTACGAACAATACCAGATTTTATCCATAGCCTAACGATGGAAAGGTTCTTATCACAAAGAAACTCCACTTGGTCCACATCTGATGAGGAAATGGCTTCTAGCCCCTCTATGTCTCCAAATATGTTGAAGACACTAGCACGACATAAATCATATTTCGGGAAGGAACCATCATGACATTTCAGGATCAGAGTATGATACTGGTTAAGTTTCTTTGAAAAAGCAGCACTATCGTCGTTTACATAACGTTTATTAATGCCATTATGTATATTGATGTTAAACCTATTTCTATCTTTAGATTGATCTCGAAGGTGCTGCATATTAGAGGAAGGAGGCATCATTTTCATACAATTATCAGATCTGTTTTTGAGAACACGAGCCTCATTTTGTGGGTTTTTATTAACATTATGTGTATGAGGGGGCTGTTCAAAGGTCTGTAAAGCATCAGGTGGCGCTTCAGATCTTCTATTAAGTAGATAGGAATCAACTGCATTTCTCAAAGCAGTTAAACGATCTTCTACTTTCGCTATCGGAGCGCTAGGGAGGGATACCTTTGTCGCACCTGTCGAATCAACCTCATTTTGGATCACTAGTTTCGTATGTCCATTCGAGCAAGATTGTGTTGTCGGTATGTTATCAGGTTTAGATGTTAAAAGAAAGACCAGCTCATTCAACGGATCATAATTGGGGGATGATTTAGGAACTTCTGATAGGATCCTGTGAGAGGGAGCAATATGAGGGGGAGGAGGGGTGTCTTGTAAAGCTCCGTCAACACACGTATTGCCGGTTATATCGACAGAGTCGTTATTAGGTATCTCATTGCCTAAAACTGGCGAGGCAGCAGATCTATGAGGAAGAGACGTAGTAACATCTGACAAAAGAGGTATCTGCGGTGTTTTTTTAACTCTGATAGAGCTTTTTTATTTCTTTGTATAAGTTTAGATGACAACAGATTAATTTTTCTCTTATTTAACAAAGAACCTCCCACCTTCTGTGGATTTTGGATGAAGTCTCGACATGACTGGCTTGGTATAGATTGACCCACAGTTCTCACAGGGGAATCAATACTAATCCAAGATTCGTTAGGTTTAGCTGTGTCTTCTTCGTCAACACATTCAATAGGCCGAATTATATTAGTAAACATTGGTAGAGCCGGCGTAGTTATTAGAGGATCTTGCATCATCCTCTCTAAGTGTGATATACGCTGAAAAATAGATGGCCCTGAGTGTACATTTGAGCCTTGATAAGATGACCAGCTGGATTCAAGCTGTACAATCCTTTGTTCCAAATTTACTAAAGATAACTCTTTGGAACATTTAAGAGAGGTGTCGTTCATCCAATCACTTATTTGATTTAATTTATCAGTTTGGATAGCTGGCTTCTGATCCAAAGAATTAAAAAGCTTAAATAGAGTAGCCATAGTAGTATTAATAGCCCCCAGAGTAACTTCCAATAAAACAGGGTTCAGTAAAGATTCAGTTGGTTGTCGTTTCTTATTGGAAGATTGGCAACGACGAGGGGTAGGTTGCAAAAAAGAGATCTCCTCATCTTGTCTTGTTGAATCCATGGAACAAGCCTGTGCATAATCAGTCGTGATCAAAACTCTTGAACTTTCAAAGTCTGTACATTCGGGAGAATTTTGTGAAAAAGCAGAAAGAGACTTATTATTAGAGGTATGTCCCACGTCTTCAATAATTACTGAAGCTAATGTAACATTCTCCAAGAATGAAATTTGACATTCGTTTGTCATCACATTTGAGTCTAAGGTTGTCTCTTCTAAAACAGTAGTGCAAATTCGCATAGGTTTAATAATTCTAATCGGCGAATGGGGTACAGTTAGTAGAGTTAGATCAGATACGGAAGAGCTCAAAGGGAGAGCAGAAACCTCATTGTTTGGGTTGGGAATTGATATAGGAATCAAATCATTCATATCACCATTAGATAGTACCGTATCTGCACTAATCGATACTGAGGGAGTAAGCGCAGTCAAATTAGAACTCATTAAAACCTTTGGTTTTGTTACATAAAAATTGCGTATATCATTTGGGTTTTTGTTAATAGGGGTCAAAATGATGTTTTTTTTTGATGTACGAATTTGACTTTTGGTCCTTTCCTGTGAAGTGGGTAGATTTTGGTTAATGGGGGTTTGAGGAAGCAACGCTAAATCCAGTTTATTAGGCATGATGGATGATGTAGTAGTCATTGAGTCTCTAGTTATCTCGGATGGCATGCCTGTTCGTAAGGTGAACATACGGTATAAAATACACTTTCTTTCTTGAGAACAACACTATGTAAACTTTAGAATTATAAAATAGCAACCTTAGATGTTAATAGCTTTGGTATCTAAAATAAAATTCCTAAGTTCATCACAGTTTTTGGCTCTGAAGTGTGGGCTGAATGATAACACTGGTTGCGTACAGTACCTTAGGTGGGCAATTCACTTTTATAACCATCCGCCAAACAGCCGCACAACAGCCGATGGGCTTGACGCCACTGGGCTTATCGCCGCAAGGGTGGCTCGCAGCTGCTTTAGTAGCAGAAGGCAGTCACGTGTGCCGTCACGTGACACCGGCAGCTCCGCCTCCTCCAGGAAGCGGGTATGAGGAGAAAATATCGGCAAGAGCAACGGCTCGCAATGCCGATTATGACAGGCTGAAGGGTTCCACACAGCACAAATAAAGCGATCCTTCGCTTTCAAACTTGATGCGCCGCTCGGGCGGCTCGCAGCTGCTTTAGTAGCAGAAGGCAGTCACGTGTGCTGTCACGTGACACACACAGCTCCGCCTCCTCCAGGAAGCGGGTATGAGGAGAAAATATCGGCAAGAGCAACGGCTCGCAGTGCCGATTATGACAGGCTGAAGGGTTCCTTATAAGTTCTCTTAATGGTTGAATAAATTTGCAAACCCCTGGATGAACTCATTATAATATTTGGCTTAACCTAAAAGGAATGTAGTTCCTTTTTATTACTGGGCGGAGGGGCTTCTTCCACTGCTCTCATGGCCTTCTCTTTCAGTGCATACCCTCCCTTGGATAATATATCACCTAAATAATCTACCAATACCATACCAAATTTACATTTAAAATGTTCCACTTCAGGCACCTTTTCCTCTAACTTTCCCACTATTGTGTAAATCCTCTCATCATGTTGTTCTTTCCCTTGTCCATCGAACCAAAATAACATCTTGGAAAACTTGTACTCCAATCATCTGTCCAAACATGTGAGATATTATATGCCGGAACACTGCTGCTGCAGATGCCAAAACCGAAATACATTCTTACATAATGGTACATTCCAAATGAGGTAATGAATGTAGTGTATTTCCTGGACTCCCAGTGAAATTAGATTTGGTGATATGCTGCAGACCGATCAACAGTGGAAAACGTGTCAGAATTACCCACAAGTTTAATATTTCTGATATCACTGACGAAGGGTACTTTTCCACTACAATAGCTTTGTTCAAATCTCCCAGTTCCATACATATTCTCACTTTACCATTCAATTATCTAGCTACTGCTATAACGAAAACCCATTCAGACACTCCCACCTCTTCGATTATATCTTCCTTCTTAAAGCGTTCTAACACCTTTTTTATTCTTCTCTCAAAGAAATAGGATTGTGCCTCACCAAATGTGATATGGGTTTCTCTCCTGGTTTGAGCTCTATTTTGTGACAATTGCCTTTTGGATGGATTTGTGTGCATTTTGCAGTCATTTTCGTGGGCTAATTGTTGGTATAGTAAGGACTTTATTTGGCATTTTCCGTTGACTCTGTACCCAATTTTTGAGCTGGTCTGCTTCTAGAGTGCCCTGCCTTTCTTTGTTTCTGGCGTGTTTCCTTTCCCCACCCAACAGCAATAGGTTCAGGCAGTCAGGTGTCTCTTTGCCCTTGTCATGGACAGCTATCTCTCCATGCTTGCCCCACCTTGATTCTAATCTGTTCTGGCTTGGTTTTGGGTGCCTTCTGGATGGATTTGTGTGAATTTTGTAATAATTTTTAGGGATAGTTGTTGGTTTTCTCAGGGGTTTATTTGGTGTTTCCCTTTGACTCCCAACCTGTATTCTGAGCTGGTCTGCTTCTAAAATTCCCTGCCTCTGTTCTGTAGTTCTTTATTCATTTCTAGACTTTTTCCTTTCTCCCCCAAACCCTTAGCAATTGGTTCATGCAGTCAGGTGTCTCTTTGCCTCTGTCCTGGCTGTCATCTCTCCCTGCTTCCCTCTACCTTCCCCATCCACCTTCATCCATACTCTGACACTCCCTCCCCACTCCTCCCCTGCCCATCCATTTGGTTTCATTGGTCTTTGCCCCCCCGCATTTGACTTGAACAGCTGCATTCCAGAGGCCCTTCCAGGACAGCCATGCCCAGACAACCAGTCGGCTAAGCGCCACAAGGCAAAGGGCAGCTCCCATCTAAGCAGCTCCACTCCATGTTTGCCCTTGTTTGCCGGGTCGCCTGACACAGACGACCTACAGCAACAGATAAGGTATGTGTGGTGTGTTGGCAGGGAGTACCACTACTACTGTACTCCATTAAAACTCCACCACTCTTATTACCTATTATATAGCCAAATTGTGCAAGCTACCCATATTTTGCACTCAACCTCAGTGTGCAAGATAACTATAGTCTGGACTCAGCTAAATTACGTAAGGTAGCCATGCTTCACATTTAAACTGTTGGTATACACTAGTTATATTCCCCTCCTGCTCTCTGAGATAGAACTGTGCTTTGCCCTAGTTAGCCCTTGTGTTCCTCCCCATAATTAGCTTGTATTGAATGTTGCAGCACCCTATAACTAGCCACTGTAAAATGATATGGGTGAGGAGCACATTCATTACAGTGCTCTAAAAAACCAAGCACTCTCACACTACTACAATTGTGAACTGTGCTGCTCTCCATAGTTAGCCAATGTCCTGAATTGTGGAAGGAAATGTGCTCCTAGATGTATTTTAGGGGGCATATGTGTTGGATTTTAGTTGAATTTTGCAGGAAAGGAAATGCATTGCACCTTGATGTACTTTGAGCAGGAAATGTGTTTTACATAGATATATACTGGGGGTAGGAAACATCTTACAATAGACATAATGGGAAGAATGGCAATGCGTCACAGTACATAAAATTGCGAAGATTAGCCAGGTGTCACACTTAGATAGATCTGTGAAAATTAGCCATGCGTCACCTTAGACAGAATTGTGAAGATTAGCCATTCGTCACACTGAGATAGAATTGTGAAGGTTAACCATGCATTACACTTTGATTGTGAAGGTTAGCCATGTGTCACATTTAGATAGATCTGTGAAGACTAGCCATACATATCACTAGATAGAATTTTGAAGATTATCCATGAATCACATTTAGATTATCCATCAAAAAGTATAGCCACCTAACAGAACTTTGAGAGTTCCTGTCAGAACTTTGAGAGTTCTCAGTGAACTAACCACCCTGCTTCTGCTCCCCTCCAACACACCTTGCAAGTACTATACATGCCCTTTTGGCTAGCCAAACTACACACAAACACACACCCAACATAAGTAACGCTTGCATACAACAATAACCCCAGGCACTGGACCTTACCCCTACAAATACAACAAGCCAGTTTGCACAACCACAACCTTAAATACTTGCCAATCTACCCACAAAAAACACAAATGCACACCCAACGTAACTGGACATTCACATACAATAAACAACACAGGCATTGGGCCTTAACCTTATGGATACAACAAGCTAGTTCCCACAATTAACCCATCTGCAATCCAACAGACACAGAATCCAGTTTCTCCTGGTTCTGGACCTATTCTATCACTCTACTCTCACTAACCCACCCGTCCACTTTCATGCAGAGCCACAAGAGTTCCTGGAGGCCACCTCTGTGGTGGTAGCAGTACACAATTTAATTCAACATAACATAACAATACCTCTTAGGCTTTCCTATGCCTTCCTTAAATACACTTGGAAACAATTCCTTTTCCTTCCCTTCTGAGATTTCTGCAACTTCTCTTTCATTCCTCACTACCACTGACAAAGGCTCATCACTTCCTGGGTTGGGGTAATTCCTGCACTTTGCTTTGCCCTCCCAGTCCAAAACATGTACTCCTCTTTTGGCCACATACACTTTGACTTCTGACATCCGTCCTTTGAATTCCATTAAAGTCATTCTGTGACCAATCACTGAACAGTCAAATCCTCCTTGGTCCCTAATGTCTGATTTCCTCAATTCTGGTTTATAGCCATTCCTGCACAGTTCAATCAATGTGTCTCTTCTAATTATTGTATGTTGTGATCTGAATCCACAAACAGTTCTGAGGATATCTCATCTATTTTAAATATACTTTTAGTAGACTTTTGCCCATTGCAGTTCTTCTTCTTCTTCTTCTTCTTCTTCTTCTTCTTCTTCTTCTTCTTCTTCTTCTTCTTCTTCTTCTTCTTCTTCTTCTTCTTCTTCTTCTTCTTCTTCTCCTTGCACCCATCTTACACTGTTTGAATTAAATTGATTTCATTGCTGTTTGTTCTTAAATGCAATACCAAAATGTCCCTTCATTCTGCAACTCAAACACTTTTGATTCAATGCTGGACAGGTTTTGGAGTTAGCATAATGTCCTTTCTTACCACAATAGTAACACTTGCCTTTTTGAAAATGGGTCTTTGGGTCTAATGGATCATGCCTTCAAACATTCTTCAACTCTTCTATAGTTTTATTTAATCCTTTCTTTGTTTCCTTTTTCATCAAGGCAGGCACCTCTTTCATTTATTTTTGGTTCTTTGCAGCAATTTGTTCCATTTTGGTCAAATCTTTTTCTTTCTCCTTAATTGCATTAGCCCAAATCAGGGCGTGTTCAACCTTTTTTGCAATCACTATAGTTTCCTCCAGAAAAGGATCACTACACAGCCGCAGCCTTTCCTGAATAATATAAACGCTTGTGTGGATTATAATTTGATCTCTTATGAGATCATCCTTTGTCTTGAGGGCACTCACATGTGCATCCACAGATTCTTCCATTTCTTGATTTCTAGAGTAAAAATAGTATCTATTCAGTGCAATGTTAATCTGTGGGTAATAATATATGTCTAAATGTCTTAATGCCACTTCATATTCAGTTCTCCCTTCCCTTCTCCTGACCTTTAAGGTGGTAATTCCTTGACAACCCTGTGTCTTTCATGGCCTAGGGAGTTTAATGACAAGGCATTCTTCTTTGCTGGCGTAAGATGTTCATTGTCAATTGTACTGATATAGTTTGCCCAGTACTCTTTCCATTCCACCAATGGAATTGAGGGTTCCCCTGGTAAAGCCAGAAAAAGGTTGTGGTGCATGCCCTGTTCTACTTTGCAGAGTTGCAACTTTATATTCCACTGTTTCAAAAGAAGGAATTATTTACACTTCACTGTCTCAAAAGAAATAATTGTTTCTTAATTTCCATGTGTCTGAAGGACAGGTTACTAAATATAAATATAAAAACACAGCAAGTTGGCGGCACGTTAAACCAAGTTTTAGGGTTCACTTTTCTAATGTCCAGGAAACAAAATGGTGTCACGTATTGACACATATATAGGTCCTTTTGTTTAATTGTCCTCAGTGCTTTCTCTTGCATGCTCCTGTAAATGTATTAAAGAGCAAAAATGAGCAAGGTCAAGGGATATCTGGCTGATGAATGAAGGGTGAACACACACCTATGGGGGTTACACTTCGGTAAGTGTGTACACGTTACTGTGAATGACTTCTGACAAAAATGTATCAGGACAGCTCCGAGTACTGCAGTCAGATTTTTAATGAAACTGCAGTTTACGTGTTTGTAGATACACTTAATTGAGAGTAACACAAGATACAACAGTATTTACACATTTTGAAGGTATAGTGACCAGTTTGTGAGTGACAAATTTCAAATATTTGTAACGTCTTTTCAATGCTTACACATCCACTGAGCGGTCCTTGGGAAGGAGACCAGTGGATTTAGTGAAGTGATAGCATGTAATAATCAGCACATATCCATCAGAACAATGTGGGGTTGAACAAGGACAACGCAGACAATATAACAGTCAACACGACAGTGCTTCGGCCAGAAAGTGAGCTTGGATGAGCTCTGATGGTGTGGCCTTCATCAGGATGAGATATTCCAAAGTGGGAAGTATATTGTGAGGTCTGTTGAGATAAACAGACGAGTTCACCCTTCGTTCATCAGCCAGGTATCCCATGACCTTGCTCATTTTTGCTCTTTAATACGTGACTACCCACCTG
Source organism: Ambystoma mexicanum (assembly GCF_040938575.1). Classification (NCBI taxonomy): domain Eukaryota; kingdom Metazoa; phylum Chordata; class Amphibia; order Caudata; family Ambystomatidae; genus Ambystoma; species Ambystoma mexicanum. The sequence continues at coordinate 287,204,600 of NC_090928.1, forward strand.
GGTAGAGCAAGGCATCAACCAGGTGCCCTTTTTGATAAACTGCTCCTGTAAATGACAATGGTCCATTTAACTAATAACGTGACTTTAAGCCCGTGGAAACATTGCTCATAAAGTTGCAAAAGCATGCTCACCTTGCACCTGTGCTGAATTTCTGGATGCTGAATTGCTGGATTTCCCCCAAATCGAGAGGGATCATTACCTAGCAGTCGACATCCAGCAGGGTTGCCACTTCACCGTGGGTGTTCGGATCACTTGTCACCAATTGAAGTAGTGCCTCACACATGAGATGTTTTAATCTTCATTTTTATTAAGATACTTTTCCTGTAATAGCAACCACTGTGACACATCTCCACCAGCTATGCCGGCGGTACAAATGCTCACTGCTCTCTTCACTCTCCAACCGTTTCCTTAGGAATCCTGTGGAGACTCGTCACGCAAGATCTCATTGCCACGAGGTCTCGCGAGAGTTTGCGGGCAAAGCGTGAGAGCAGCAGGATCCCACCAGAAGCAGAGCCAGGCCAGAGCATACAGTCAGGCCTTGGCCCGCCTCCTTTATGAGGGAAATCAGCCCTCAGGTGGAGAACTCTCACCCATGAAGATCCCTGTTAGCTGAGCGTAATGCCATGGCTGGAAGACAGCCTAGTGGAAGCTCCAGCTAACAGGGGATACCAATTCTCCAGCACCCATATCTGGCAGTGAAGGTAAATGCCCTGGGTAACAAGAACTGAACTGTGAGTAGTTCCCCATTCCGAGCTCCTCGACCCAAACAACTGCTGTTTCCTTGTATGTTGTAGGTGCCAATTAAATACCCCTTCCGATCACATGTGTCTCCTGTGATCATTGAAGGCCACTACAAATCCCTCTGTCCCAACACTCTAGATCTCTCTCCAACAATCCAATCAAAGATCATGCACTACAGAGACCAAGATAGAGAAGGAGAGAGACAGAGACAAAGTCAGAGAGACAGCGCGAGAGAGATAATATTTGACAGTGGTAGGAGCGGTGGGAGGGTACAGGATTTTTTTCCTAGTTATCTTTTCTAGTGTTTGTTACGGCGTCTGATGTTCTGTGTTGCGTTTATGTAATTGTACTAGAATAGTAATATGTCATTATTAGAATGTTTGCGGATTGTGGAACTTTAGAATGTGGAAGTGGAACGTGTAAAAGGGCAGTTAAAGATATGAATTAAAAGAGTAAGGATTGTGCTGCATGGTTTTCTGATTATTGGAGTATATAATGGTATAAAACAATTGGCGATGAGGATAAAAGAAAGAAATTTGGACACGTAAAGAGAAAGAAAAGAAAATTGACTTTGCCACGTGGATTAAAGAATTTGATAAGAGTGACAAGAATCGCAGGATCACCAATTCCGGATAAACACATGAAAGAGCAAGATAAGACACGCGAAACAACAAAATAGCATCTTGAAATAAGGAATCGCTCGATAATATAATGTGCATTAATAAGAAACCGCATTTAAATATTTTAAATGCACGTACTTAAAAATAAACAGAGCGCGAGCCTTCGGAGCGAGCTGACGAAGCTGCTGATGCAAAAGGTGTTGCACATATTATAGAAACGTTGCACGCATTAAAAAAAAGCAACTCAAGATGTTGCACGCATTAGAGAAACGTTGCACGCATTAGAGAAAAGCACCTCAAGAAATGTAGAAATTGTGCCGCCGTTTTAGATTTAGCATTGTATTACTATGGCAACGTAACATTAAAGTACGAACTGTCATCGGCATCATATTATCACAACAGCGCGAAGCCGAGGACAAACAAAAATAAACTAATCAATGCAATAATAAACATGGCATCACTTGTAATTGTTAAAATGTATGAAGGTTACAAACAAAGCAACTTATATTACTGAGAAGTGAAATGTAAAAGAAAAAAAAGTAAAATACAACGAGATTTTACACAGAAAATTGGAAATAAACTATAGGAATACAGAAAGACGTCTACTGGAAATGCAGGTAGAGACATAAGTGGTACATCACAGATCATACCAGGAACACCAGTGATAGCAACAGATCCAACTAACTTTTTACGGAAACCTATTCATTTTAATTTAGAACCCCAAGATGATCAAGGGCAAAGGTGGCAAGAGTGGCTAGATGAATTTGAAGAGTTTTTAACAGAAGTTGGAAACCAAAATGGAGACCAAAATGCTGTTAATAAAATGGACATTTTTATAAACCTAGTGAGAAGAGAAATGAAAAGCATCATCAAAACATTACCACCAGAAGAAAAAAAACAACTTATCAACTTCTAATAACAGCAATAAATACAAGAGTTATAGTGCCACCAAATCGAGATTATGAATTGAATATATTAAATCAATGCACTCAAAGTCCACATGAGACAATAGCCCAATTTGCGTTGCGATTACAACGGAAATCGATGTCCTGCGACTTTACACATTTTAATGACGATGAGACAATTAGACTGAGGATCATTGAAGGCTGCTTATCATCTCAGTTTAGAAAGCATCTCCTTAAAAATTATCTGCCATTGAAAGAAGTACTAGAATTAGCAAGGATCTATGAGTGAGTGAATGCACAAGTAGCAAACACGGAAAATCCCCAAAAGTTGGACACTGTTGTTGCAATAAACAAAAATCAAGGTAGTCAGTGGCAAAGGAAATACTCCGATGAATCATCAGGGTTAGCACCTTACTGAAGTAATACCAATCGTAGAAATCCTGGAGCGAGACAGACAGTGCTATAGATGTGGGTTTGAGTTCCCTCATACAGGTCCGGCTCTAGGTCACATGTGTCTACGTTGTGGTCAGGAAAATCACTTCCAAAATATGTGCAGAGAAAATATACCATGGACAACCATGTATAAGACAAATACAAATGCTCAAATGATTTATAATAGGAAATATGACAACCAGAGGAACACCAGTGCAAGGATGAACATAGAAAGGTTGAACGAAAATTTGAGACCAAACATGAGTCAATTGGCCCTACGACCAGGTTTCATAAGAACAATGGATAGCTAACAAATAGAAAATGCAAGAGATGCAGAGTCTGAACAAGCTCAAGCAATGTCAACATATCAAACTCAAGAACAAGGAAGAGTACTGTACAGTGATTCATATGAAAATCAACCAATAGAGGAAAAGAATATGGACATGAATAATGAAGGTTTAGAATATGATATGTACAGCAAGGAATATGTGATGTTAATATATGATACATTGTGTGGGAGTTCAGCTATAAAAGTAATAGTGAATCTAGGTGATCAAAATATACCATTCTTGGTAGATGCTGGTGCTATGGTAAACATAATGAATAACAAAACGTATAAGAAAATAGCTAAGTTGTATCCATTGCAACCAGCTCAGGCCAACATCTTCCAATGGGGCGCAACACAACCGTTGATGGTGAGAGGAAAATTTAAATGTGAATTAATACACAAGAATAGTCAAATGCATGTTGAAATATATGTCATTGATAGTCCTGTGGAAGGGAAATGTCTCATTAGTTGTATGACGACAACAAAATTCAAACTTATAAATGTGAACTATAACCAATCGAAGATGATAAAAGGCATACACTCACAATGCTACAAGATACAAACCATAACGGAAGAGACAATGAGCATGGAGAAATTGAAGGAGAAATTCCCTAATTTATTTAAGGGAGTAGGAAAATTGAAAGATGATGTGATACAACTTCATATTGATCCACAAATTCAACCAGTTCCTCTTCATCCTAGGAAAATAGGATTTCATCTTCAAGAAAAAGTCTCCAAGGAATTACAACAACTTGTTGATAATGGTATAATTGAAAAGTGGAAATTGGTCCTGCACCTTGGTGTCCTCAGTTGTAGTAGTTCCAAAAGCAGATGGACACATTTGTTTGTGCGTAGATATGAGAATTCACAATGTGGCCATGCAAAGAGAGAGACATCCAGGGCCTAACATTGAAGATATGATCATCAGGTTAAATCGAGCAACAGGATTCACAAAACTTGATTTGAATCAAGGGTATCACCAACTGGAAATTGATTGTGACTCCAGGTACATCACCACATTTACAACGCATGAAGGCCTATTCAGGTATCAGCAATTAAGTTTTGGAATATCATCAGCGGCAGAGATATTTCAAGAAGCAATAAGGAAAGTAATTGCTCCTATAAAAAATGCTTTCAGCTATAGCGATGATATATTGGTATATGGAACTACTCAGAAACAACATGATCAGGCTCTGGATGAAGTGTGCACGGCATTGCAAAATAGTGGATTGACTTTAAATGAGTCCAAATGTGATGTAAATAAACAGAGTCTATGGTTTTCTGGACATATGTTCTCAGAGAAAGGAATCAGGGCAGATTCAGATAAAGTGGAGATCATTCTCAATGTAGAAGCAGCAAAGGATATAACAGAACTAAGGTCATTTCTTGGCATGACAGGATACTGTGCCCACTATATACCTGATTTTGAAACTCTAACGGATCCCCTAAGAAAAGTATTGCAAAAGGAAACAATATTCAAGTGGAGCGAGAAATGCAAAGAAAGTTTTGAACAAATCAAGAAGGAGCTTGTCAGTGGGCGACAATTGGCTTATTTCAACCTGGAGTGGGGAACTGAAGTGACAGTGGATTCCAGTCCTGTAGGTTTAGGGGCAATTTTGGCGCAAATTGAACCGGGAAAAGAAGATGCCAGGCATATTGTGATGTATGCTAGCCGCACATTAAATAAAATTGAACAAGCATATTCACAAGCAGAGAGAGAAAGTCTAGCAGTGGTGTGGGCTTGTGAAAAATGTCATCATTTTATAATTGGAAGACCGTTCACACTTGTCATGGATCATCAAGCCCTACTGTCACTTTTTGGAAATCCGAGGACCCGAATGCCTCCACGCATTGAAAGATGGGGAATACGTATGCAAGGGTATGATTATGTCACTGTCCACAGACAGGGAAGGAAGCAAATCCAGCAGACTACCTATTCCGACATCCGAGAGGAACATCTGATGACAGCATGCATGAAGAGGCAGAGGATTATGTGTCATATTTGTCTACTAATGCTTTACCATCGACCATATCAAGAGAGATGTTTACAGGAAAGAGTAAAAGGGATCCAACAATTCAAGCATCTATACGTTTAACCATGACAGGTAAATGGAAGTGGTTATTGAAAGAGGGGAAGATTGAAGAAGGAGTAGACATGGATGATTTGAAGAGGCTAGCAAGGATAAGTGGAGAATTATCGTCAACACATGATGGAATGCTCTTTAAGGGGAACAGATTGGTAGCCCCGAAAAGCTTACGAAAATTGCTGGTAGTACTGGCACATGAAGGCCAAAGAGGTATGGTGAATACAAAAAAATTGTTGTGAAATCAAATATGGTTTCCGCATATGGATGTAGTAGGTGAGAACATTGTGAAGAAATGCTTCGCTTGTCAAGTGGCTTCATCTGATAGTCATGCTGTTCCTCTGCAAGTTGTGCCACTGCCAGATGCACCCTGGAGCTGAGTATCCATGGATTTTTATGTATGGTCCTTTAGAAGAAGGTGGACATTTATTAGTGTTATTGGATGAGTACTCAAGGTTTCCATTGGTGAAACATGTGGTATCAACTGCTTTCCATCATGTAGTGCGTGGCCTGGATGAAGTATCCAGTGAGTGGGGCATACCTAATGTAGTTAAAACAGATAATGGTCCGCCTTTCCAGGGACACCTGTTTGAAAGATTTGCAGCGTATTTAGGTTTCAAAAATCAGAAGATTACTCTGCTGTGGCCACAGGCAAATGGCATGGTTGAAAAGTTCATGAATAATTTTAAAAGAACAAGACAGAAGGCTATTGTGGACAATCTGTCAATGATCCAAGCAGTGTCACAAATGCTTAGGAGTTATCGGAATACCCCACATGAAATAACTGGATATCCGCCAGCTGAACTGATGATCCGATATAAACCCCGAACTTGTATACCACATTTAGGAGATTACACATTGGAAGAGGATGAAAAGATAAGGGAGCGAGATAGAATGAAGAGAACAAAGATTAAAGAATGGTTTGATCTTAAAAGGAAAGCCAAAGACAATGAAGTTGGTGTGGGAGAACGTGTGGTAGTTCGGCAAAGACTCTGCACTAAGTTGGACTCAAAATATAAACCTGTGGGGATATGAATGAGAATTCAAGTTGGGATGGCATGTCGGTGGATTTGAGGGATTATTCAGCCTATGGAGAAGTGACTGAACTTGTGGGTGGCAGTGGTGGTGAGTGGGTCCTGTATCTGATCTATCTCAACATGGTGAGGTATGTAATGATAAACCTAATTCAGGAAGCATGTATGTGAGAAATCGTCCCTCACAAGCGATACGTAAACCTGATTGTTTAATTGAGCAAATGTAGATATCGATTCAACAAACTGTTAAGTAGCTGTGTTAAACATATATATTGTTGATGAATTTAAGATAAATATTTGTTTATAGTATTAGTTAAATGATAAGTAATGGGGGGTTGTTGTGTTTATGTATTTGTACTAGAACGTCATTTTTAGAATGTATGGGGATTGTGGAACTTTGGAATGTGGAAGTGGAACGTGTAAAAGGCCAGTTAAAGATATGAATCAAAAGAGTAAGGATTGTGCTGCACGGTTTCCTGATTATTGGAGTATATAATGGTATAAAACACTCTGTGGTGACCTTCATGCTATCCTGTTGTTTCAAAGATTTTCTTTTGAAAGTCTGCAGTTTGGGGAAACACTTTTGGTCGATTCGACCAAATACTTGTATACATATACATGCATATGTATATGTTCATGTAGGAGTAGAGGACCAACACGAGTCCGTCAAACCGCATACTTTCAATAGACAGCCTTTCAAAACACGAAGAACTGACTTTCATGCCGTGCCCATGCATTATGTTATGATTGGCTATATGTTGTTTCGTGAGTCTCTGTGCCCATCGCCTCGTTCCAACCAAGGCATCCGACTGCTCCTCACATTAGCATGCTCGAATTCTACATTCCCAGACACAATATCACATCTCAACAAATACGCCCACACATGTCTATTGAACACCCATCCAAACATCAGAACATTACAACCCTGCAACCAATTTACATACCACAGCCTTGGATAATGGCATCCTAGCAACACGAGCACAAGAGGCACCCCCTGCACACAAACGTTTCTTTGCTCTCAATGTAGAACACATAGAAATTGACACTCACACAGAGCTCAGGTACTTCAAGCTGCATCCATCAACACAGCAGGAAAGCTGCCTTGCACATCCCCTCTCTCTCCACTAAACTAACACAACCCTTCTCTTTCAGATCGAGCATGCAAATGGCACTTGGTATACATCCCAATAACATAAACATCGGCTGTATCTGTGTTTGTTGTGTCTTACAGTACAAGACAAATGTGCATGATGCACATTGTACAGAGCATACTCTGCAACTGAAAGCTGCAGGCTGTGCTCAGTGCATCTGAGCTGTACACTGGCAGTGCGCTATGAGCCATGTATGCACCAAACCTGGTCTGCAGCTAAAAGCTGTGTTCTCTCCTCAGTTATGTGAGCAGAACACACGTTTGCTAAACACGCATTCAGATTTGTGGATGCAATCTGTATTTGTTGTATGCAAATTCGCTCAAATCGCACTAGCACAGACTGCAACCAAAGGCCACAGGCCATTTTACGTGTATGAGATTGCTAGACAGAGTGCATAATGGGAAGACATGAATGGGTGACAATTCACATGGACTTCATCTGCTCCTCAGCCAAAGGTCCTTGTCTGCTTTTGATGTTTCTGAGCGGCACCCGGAGGGCACATAGCCTAAACTACCTGAGTAAAAGAGTTCCAGGAGAAGTCCCGAGGAGAAGTGCCTGTTGCTGCCTACAAGACACAGGTAAACCCAGTGTGGCTTTCGCATACGAAAATCGAATGCCCTGCAAAGATCGCCACTGGCATTTCCACCGCTGACTCACTGCTGTGGAGCCCCTTCATAGACCCGCCACTACCTGCCATCCTTTGGCCGGGCTTGTTTCTTCATCCACTTCCTCCCTGGAGCCAGCAGGTGATGCCAGCCCTGTTAAAGACCTTTGTTTAAGGCCTCTCTCATTCCCTCCCTGTCTGTCCCGCAGTCTCGCCTGCCGCCTCAGGACTGTGTCGTCACTGCCTCTTATCTTGCCAATCTGTCACCATCCCCCATACCGTACCGCACTACCGTACTGGTCAGCATTGCCACCTATACCTCACACTATGCACAGATAAACCAGGTAAAGGCCTCTACCACCTGGCGGCCCGTCAACTTCCATGACTGTTCACCATCCCTGTGGAATTATTTATCCCTCCACCGCAATCTGCCTACAGACTGCTCTGAACCAACTGCCGTCGGATCACTCCTGTGAGTCCAGTCACTGTTCTATAAAACTGTTGCATAGATATCACTCTCGTGTTGCCTACTGCTGCCCACAGTACACTGCACTTGCTGCCAACTGTACCATGAAGTATAGCCTTACTTGACCGTGTATTCACAGGCCTCCTTCTCACCATTCCTGTCTGCTCACCAGTCTCAGCACCAGGGCCGGCCTTAGGGGCAGCAGCGCCCTGGGCAAATGCCCCCCCTTCCCCACGCACCCCTTGTCAACAAGGGGCGTGGCCACGAAGTGCCACTTTTTTCTTTTTTTTTTAACCTCCTCGCTCCGGCAAGGAGGTAATTCTATGAATAGGGTGCGTTAGCACCCTATTGTTCCTAAATGCACTCCGCTGCCGCGGGCGCATTGACTAACAATGAGGCGCCTGCCGCCACTATGCCAGCTCGGGGGAGCCCTTGAAAGACTCCCCCGAGCTGGCATGGTGGGGGCTAACGGTGCCTTTTGTTGGCGAAGGTGCCCGGGGTGGAGGGGCGCATTTGGTGGCAATGGGGTGCTGAGCACCTGATTGACATTGAATGCGCCCGCCTGCTGAGCCTTCTCCCGCTACAGCAGGTCGGGGGAGTCCTTGAAAGACTGCCCTGAGTTTGCGTGGCGGGGGCTAATGGTGCCCTGGGGGGAGTGGCACCCCGAGCGGTCGCCCAGCTCACCCCCCCTAAGGCCGCACCTGCTCAGCACCCCCCTGCCCACTCAAAAGGATTGGATTCATCTGTTTGTTTATTCACCTAATGTGTCTCAATGTTACCTACTATGACCACCTTCTTACCTGAAGGATGCAGCCCCTGTAACATGTATTGAGGTTTTCCCAGTCTGCTCGCACTCACCTATTCTGACTCATGCTTGTTTGCAAGTCGGATGCAGCCCCCGTAATATGAGGTGAGGCTTTCGCAATCTGTCCACTCACGCACCTATTTTGTCTCACATGGTTGTTTGCACGCCGGGTGCAGTCCGCCATAACATGAGGTCAGGCTTTCTTTCCCAGTCTGCTCGCACACACCTATTTTGTCTCATATGCTTGCTTGCACGCTTGATGCAGCCTCCCGTAACATGAGGTGAGGCTTTCCCAGTCTCCTTGCGCCCAGGGGAGTTGCTAGGTCTGGAATAGACCCGGGGCTACGCTGATGTCGGAACTGTTGGGACTGGGGGCTAGCTAGTCTTTTGGCTGTAGCTCCTGACATTCTATCCGGGGCTACAACCAAAAGACCAGGGGCTATAGCCCCCTTAGCCCCCCCCAGCAACGCCCCTGCTTGCGCCAGTGGCGGCAGGTGAATTTTTCAACTGGAGGGTCGTAAATATGTGTCCCTGATATGGCCAAGCGACTGAGCATAGCAAGGGAGCCCATAGCACCTAAGAGGGGCTTGGCGGGGTTCGCTCTCTAATATTTTTTTTGAAATAATGGGGGAAAACGATGCATTTTAGAGCACACTTTTTTTTTTTTAGAAAAATCAGGCAAAAAGCCAAACAGTTTGCATTTGGGTTGTGTTGGGTAACTCATGAAAAAAATCCAACAGTTCACAGGAGCATTTCTGCATTTCTCCAACACATTTTCATGATGCCTTTTCCCACAATATGTGCCAGTATAAAACATTTTCACACTGGCTGTGCCCATACATTTCCATGCTGACTCCAATATTATACCCTATCATTCCGATATAAGAAAATACTCGTGTTTGCTTTGTGCATAATGTCAGTAATGATACTATAAGAAAACATGTCCATGTTTGTTCTGTCAATATATGGCAGTATCCCACATAAGAACATACTCCAGTTGGCTTTACCATTAAAAATGCATGCCAAAGTATGAAAACATGTCCAACCTGGCTGTACTAAAATGCCAGTCGAGCTACATAATAACACCAATCATGCTTGCTTTATCAAAGATGCCCAATGCAAAATGTCTTACTGCAAAAAGAAATGGCTAGACTAAGTGCATACAAGTGACGGTATTGCTTCATACTAACACTTATCATGCTTGCTTTACCAACGGTGCCTAATACAAAATGACATATCACAATACAACATGACAGAACTGGCTGTATTGAAATGCCAGTCTAGCTACATAATAACCCTTGTGCTTGTTTTGCCAAAGGTACCTAATACAAAATGTCATGCCACAGTAAGAATAGTACCACTAGTCCTTCTTGCTTTCTCAAAGATTCCCAATACAAAATGTCATGCCTCAGTAAGAAATGGCTAGACTGGAAGCAGAAAAAATGCCAGTCTTGCTTCCTAATAACACTTATCATGCTTGTTTCAGTAAAGATGTCCATTACGAAATGTCATACCACAATAAGAAATGACTAGACCAGCTGCATTGGAATGCCAGTCTAGCTACATAATAACACTTATGCTTGTTTTCCCAAAGATGCCTAATACAAAATGTCTTGCCACAGTAAGAATAATACCACTGATCCTGCTTGCTTTATCAAAGATGCCCAATACAAACATATCACACCACAATTTGAAATGTCTAGACAGACAGCAATAAAATGCAAGTCTAGCTACATAATAGCACTTACCATGCTTGCTTTATCAACCATGCACAGTAAAAAAATACCATGCCTACTCCATGGTGTGCCAGCACCTTACAATCAGACATAATCACAATAATAATTAATATGATTGTGTGTGATTGCGAGGCATTGGGAGACACTGGGGTAAGGCATGTTTCTTTTACTGGCCATCTATCATAGATGCCCAGTAAAAAAATGACACACCTGTCCCCTGGGTCCCGAGCTCCTCCCACATGCACACATTTAATTTTGTTATGTGTCTATGCCAGGCACTGGGGGACCAGTGGGTGAGGATGGTATTTTTTACTGGACATCTACAATAGATGTCCAGTAAAAAAATACCATGCCTATCCCCTGGGCCTCACAGCCCCAAGCACACACAGGCAATCAAACTGATTATGTGTGTATGCAAGACGCTGGAGGGCCAGGGGGGCAGGTATAGTATTTTTACTAGTCATCTATCATAGAGGTCCAGAAAAAAATACCATGCCTGTCCCCTGGGCCTCACAGCACCTCCGGTGGAGAGCTGATTTTGGCTGGTGGAGAGGGGCTTTGTGCAACAAAGCCATTTTTGAAATGCCTTTGTTGTGCAAACCTTCTACCCCCACTCGCCAAAATCATCTCGGACTAGCACAAACACACACATGCACACACTTACACAACATACACACAGCAAGCACGAGGTGTCTCATTCCCAGTAACGAGCCTGCATCATGCACTCACTCATAACACAAGCGTACATGCATCCATACACATATTTAAATAATAAATAAACATACAAGCACACACATTTACATAACATACACACACCACCTACACAAATCAAGCACTCTTTCATTCACAAGAACATCCACCCTGCATTCAATAAAAACACAAGCATATGCGCATCCATACAAATATTTAAATAATAAACATACACACACAAATTTACACAACATACACACAGCATGCACTCTGTTTCATTCACACGAGCATCCATCATGCACTCACTCAAAACACAAGCATACACGCATCCATACACATATTTAAATACATAAAAGAACATACAAATGCACATATTCAGACAACATACCCACTGCAAGCACTCTTTCATTCACATGAGCACCCATCATTCACTCTCACAACACAAGCATATACGCATCCATACACATCATTTACATTTTTAAAAAAATAACATAAGCAAACATACCTTTTGCCGCGTGTCTGAGGTTTCCAGTGCTCCATCCCTCTACAATCATGAACAGGAATTAGGAAGTTTCCTGGTTCCTGCACATGCGTGAAAGAGGACTGAGCGTGGGTCCGGAGAAGCCCCACTTGAGTCTGCTTTGTCTGTATGTGCGAGGGGGCATGGGAGCCCCCCCTGCACATAAGGATCTGCATTTCCCCAGCCACCATTTCAAATGAGCCATGTGAGGCTGGGGAAGCAAGCACCCCCCAGCCTTGCATGGCACATTGAGCTTGCGCCGCTGGGGAAATGTAACTGTGAAAGGGAAACAAAGTCTCCCTTTCACAGTTAAGAGCACTCCCTCAGCTGAAAAAAACAGCTGAGGGATTGCTTGTATTTTATTGGGCTGGCTCCTCCATAATGGCTGAGAGGGGACCAAGACCTGGTGGGTCGATGCCCCCTCGCCCATTATGGACACGCTGCCCCTAGCTCACACACACACATACCTATTTTGTCTCTTATTTTTATTTGCACACCGGATGTAGCCCCCCATAATGTGAGGCTTTCTCAGTCTGCTCATACACACCTACTCTGTCTCATGCTTGTTTGCACATTGGATGTAGCCCCCATAATGTGAGGTGAGGCTTTCCCAGTCTGCTCACACACACACCTATTTTGTCTCGTATGCTTTTTTGCATGCCAGATGCACCGCCCCTGCAACATGAGGTGAGGCTTTCCCAGTCTGCTCGCACACAAACCTATTTTGACTCTTATGTTTGTAAACATGGCGGACGTAGACTCCCGTAACATGTGGTGTGTCTTTTCCAGTCTGCTCACCCACACACACCTATTTTGTCTCATATGCCTGTTTGCATGCCGGGTGCAACTCACACAGCATGAGGTGAGGGTTTCCCAGTCTGCTCACACACACATCTATTTTGTCTCATATGCTTGTTTGCATGCCAGATGCAGCCCCCTGCAACATGAGGTGAGGCTTTCCCAGTCTGCCTGCACACACACCTATTTTGTATCTTATGTTTGTAAACATGCCGATAGTAGCATCCAGTAACTTGTGGTGTGTCTTTCCCAGTCTGCTCACCCACACACAACCATTTTGTCTCATATGTCTGTTTGCACGCTGGGTGCAACTCGCGCCAACATGAGGTGAGGGTTTCCCAGTATGCTCACACCCACACATTTATTTTGTCTCATAAGCTTGTTTGCACGCCGGATACAGCCTCCTGTAACATGATTTTTCCAGTCTATGCTTACACCAGGGTAGTATCCAGCATTGCAAGAGTGGGGGAGCTAGCCACAAAAAAGGTCATGTTACTTTTCCTCCAAATGCAGTGCGCACAATTCCACATGGTCCCATTCATGCCCCCAAACCGCCCACCCCTGCCCCAATCTACTTTTTTGGTAACATTAGTGGCAGGTGGCATTTTAACACATAACAAAAACAAACAAATGCAGAATCATTAGAGATGCAGGAAACTAATCTATTACAGCTCTGTCCAAGCGCTCTGGGGCAAAATACATGCACACCTCCTAATTTGCAAATGGAGTGCACCAACAGAAATGACTTCACAGAAAAGTACATCACATGGAGCATCTTCAGTCTTTAATACTTGGAAGCACCATTGAAGTGACTTTAGAGTAAGTTGCTGTAAGTAAGCCAAGTGGCAAATAACTTTGTGGTGCAAAATAACTAAATTGTACTATTATTGTATATAGAGCAACTCTACAATGATTAGGTTTTATATAATAACACCATGATATGTTAACATAAGCTATGAATTAAATCACTTACAGAGCTGCATATAACACAATCACAAACTTTGGTTAAATGGTGAAACCAGGATGTCGACAATTTAAGCAACTGAGCACATCTTCCCAGGTTTAGTTGATATCAATATTTATTAACGTTCTGCTTTGCAATTCATGTGCTTAAATACCACTTCATAGTGATGCCTTGGAAGTAAACTACATTACATAATAAACTAACCTTTCATAGTAAACTAACTATACACTATATACATTGTCATAGAAATATGTTGAGTATAAGAGTATGGCTTTAGTTTTATTTTCCCCATCCTGCTTAGATTAATGTGAGCATAACAAATCCCCCTTGGGTTTTAAACAATAGTCATTATTTCAAAAAGTATGTAGCATTATGCACACTTCTCACTTCTGATCACTCCCTCCCATTCGCATTTCTAAACGGACAAAATTCCCTGCTAAAAATCCCCACGCCCGCCCATCAGAGCCTAATGGCTCCCATTGAAATGCTCTGTTGACACAGAGCAATGTGAGAGCCTCTCTGCTGCCCGAAGCTCCTTGGGACACTGCCCTGGCAGCGAGACACCTCTCCCGTTCGGAAAGGGTAAGTCTGTCTGCCAGGACAATGAGCCTGCTGAGCAGGAATTGCTCAGCACACATTATCCTTCCAGCGGCACACCTATCTGGTTGGGCATTGAGGTGCCGAACGGGAGAGGTGTCCCACTGCCAAATGTTCCCGGTCTGGCTCTCAAAAGAGCCTATGGGGTGGGGAGCAATTCTGACTGTAAGCATTATGTACGTTCTTGCACTTCCCTAATGTTCTATGCACTTTCTGTAATTACCTCCTAGATGCCAGAGGGTTCTGTGCGCTGTAAAAAATGCAATAAATAAATAAAAGGCTTTAGGCGGAATTTCAATGTGATACACACTGCATTGCAGTATATATGTATGGTGAACATGGTACATGCCCACACTACAGGCAAAGAACACGGCTATATGCTGTGTGCAATGTTAGCATATGTATAGCTCTTTCTCGTAATGGCCACCAATCTAATGTAATTCAGTGCATATATAAAAATGCTTTTACATGAATTCACCCAGAAATGTTGATTTTTAAGGAATACTGTTTCATACATAGTTAGAAAATTATAATTAATCAAGAGCGCTTTGAAAAGAACTTTGTGAAATGTTCTTTCAAACTTTGACACGTCGTAGAGGGGTTCGTTAAATTGCACTAGCAATTTCAGACATCTCAAAGATGATGATTGATCACATGAAATATTTTACCCTGGAAAAAATTAATTGGATGAGACCTGGATCTGTACTTCACGCTTTATTCGAGGAGTTACTTGACTGAACACAATGATAACCCTTACTCTAACCTACTTTCAACTACATGCTGTCTAGCCTCAGGAGAACTGTGCTACTTTTACACAGTCTTTTTTTTTTTTTTAAGTGATCAAGCCATGTTACAATTATTACCGGGTGCATGTAAATGTGTGCAGCAAAGTACGTTTTGGACTGGTTAATGTTTCCTCAAAATATAAAATATATAATAAAAATGTTTTATTATACATGAATCTTATTCTGATTTGAAGTTTACAGTGGGGAAAACAGCATAAACATATTTTATGCAGATGTTTAGTTGAACGACTTTCCGAAAATATAACCTTTACCAAAAATCCGTCATATTGGTCACGAGGGAGCCAGCCAATCAGCTGCTGCTAATGCCGGGATTGAGCTGACAGTGGAAACATGTTCCGAGGGCACTGCTGGCTCCCCCGCTCCAGGGGCACCATTTTCTGCCCCGGCCACTGTTTCTCCATTCTCTGCCTGACCCTCAAGCTCCACATCATCTCCACCCACATCCCTCTCCTTGTTAGCTTCTCCGCCGTTGCTGCACAATCCTCTGCCTCATACCTGCCTGCCAAAGACAGCGACAAGGGACTCATGGCCAAGCCCCTATCACATCTATGGAGCCTACCATGGATTGAGGAAACCTTTTTTTTGATGAAGCGGTGCAAAACTGCACGAAACCCTCCATCAAAGGGAACGTGTTCCTTTTTTGTGTGCATGCACGTTACCATTATCCTGACACCAAGCTGGGGTTCTAATGGCATTAACACTGATGCTCTCAGACGGGTTTCACATTTAATGGTCCAAAGCACTCGCGAGGGCCTAGCTTCCCTCCTGAGCTTCCCTCGTGTCTACTTTGCTCGGGCAGGCAGGTCTTTAATGGCCTAACCTACCCATGAATGTGGGGGCTTACTCCACATTAAACACATACGAGCAGTATTTTCAGGTGAATAGAGATACATAGCTTTCAAAACAACTACTCAAAATGCATACTTTTGAGAGACAGATGAATGAGTCTGCGTAGTGTCGGCCGCTCCCCCGCCTCTGCACCATTAGATTGAAAGAAGAGCATCATTCATGGTGCCTGTCCCCTCCCCACCGCCATACCGCAACACGAGACATGTGCACACTGAGACAACCGTGATGGCCTTACCCCAGAATGATCGAAGAAGAGATGCGTTTGCAAGCGCGAGCAGACATGAACATGCTGTAACCAAAGATGACAAAAGTATGTGACTTCATTTCCGAAACTGACACACATAGACTCATTGGACACAAAGCAGATATTCACTCACCATGAAGTTACATGGACACTAGGTCAAACAGCATTTAGACATGAAGAATGTTACCTACATCAATAAACACTAGGAAACATATACTCAATACCTGTATGCTGAACGCAATATGCATAAGAATAGACATAATGCTTGCTTAACGCGGAAACGCAACAGTGAGGAGCAGACATTTTGGATAAAATGGATGGCGTAGCCACGTTCGAGTGAATGGGGAAACATCAAAGAGGCAATAAAGCTGAAGGAAGAACAGATTTGCTGAATTAGCTGAAGTACATATCAGAGCAGACCGGACAGTATCTGCATAACGTCTGCCATGGTTATAGTAGAAAAGGGAGGCTTGGACCAGCACCTAAGAGAATGGAAGATAATCATTCCTGAGTGCAAGACACATTTGTCTTAGATTACGCAAAGAAACAAACAGTCCTTGAAGACCAGGTGCTCATTAATTAATGCATAATATTGAAAGGAAAATAGCTCGAACAAGTTTCTAGTGGACAAGGGGAGTAGAGACACCTGCATTTAATAGGCTAGAATTACAGTAAAAGTCAAGCAGAATAATTCAAAACATGGTTTCCTCACACATGACTTATAGTTGGTGAAATTAGTCCATTCAATAACTCCAGACACAGACACACTGAGACATTCATGCCCCTCAAGTTAGAAGAGTAAAATATAGAAGACTAAGCCAAGTTCAAAGCTAAAGTCCTGGCTCGTGGTCTAGGAAATCAGACATGGGCCCTCATTAGGACCCTGGCGCTAAGGGGTTTGCGCCAGCGTTAGCTGCGCCGACCCCTTACCGCCAACTACGAGTTCCCATAGCGCCATGGTCATTTTTCCGCCCGCTTTTTGCGGGCGTAAAAATCCATGGCGCTATGGGACCTCGGTGTTAATTACGCCACCGTAGTGTACGGTGGCGTAATTAACACCTTCCCCACTCCCATTGAGCCCTATGGGGCCGAAATGGGAATGGGGAAGGGTAAATGGGTCAATGGGGACTTACCGCCCCGCCGACCTCGGAATGGGGCGGTAAGTCCGCCATCCGCCATGGCGTAAAGGGACTTTGCGCCATGGCGGAAAAGTCCGCCGACGGCGGAAAAAATCTGCCAGGGTCCTAATGAGGGCCATGGTGTTTTGAATTGCGAAAGACAGCACCTTAATGTCGTTCCCCCTACCAATATTATTGCTCCTGTGCTGATGAACTGCCAAGTAGGCAAGGCTGGCAAAACCATTGCCAACCAATCCCTGTCCTCCAAATATGTTATTCTACAATTGTTGCACCAGCCAATCCAGTAGTATAGATATGACATGCATTTATTGCTATGAATTTAGAGGTAGTCTCAAGGGCAGCCATCACAGAGCATGTGACCAATGAAAATATTAACACATATGGAAAGTATAAATAGATGATTCTCCTAAATTAATCCCAGCTTCCGGTAGGTTTTTGTAACAAAGTGTGTACTATGACATCAGTTATGATGTGTTTTGTGCTTTTAAATTCCTGACAGATTAGAGTGCTGAGACAATTTGTGTTTGCTGCTACCCTGTTTTATACTGATTGTTAACAAAACAGGTCTTTGTCATTTACCCTGACTATGCTGTTTTGGGCACAGTACTTCCCGGCCAATATGGTCTGCTTAGGGCTGGGACTTTCCACCCCTCCATTACATTACCTTGCATAATGCAGGATACTTATAAAACCTAACTGTGCTATAGAGAATGAGGATTTAAGGAGGACAAGGTGAAATAAAATGTGATTACTGAAACAACACGACTGTTAGTAATGTGTTTTAATGTATGAAATCTTGCTTTTCACGAGAGGGGTAGCTTGGGGATATAGGCATTGATTTGCATTGCCAATCGTTGGTTTAGTAAGACATTTTACAGGCTGTTTGTATGTTTGTGTTCAAATAAAAACATCTGGACTGGGTGTTATACACCCAAACTCACCCCTGAGATAAAAATCAAACAAAATAAATGTAATATTATTAAAACACCAATATGGCATTTAATGTGGAGTTTTGCATTTGTATTGTTCTCTCTCTGTCTCTCTGTCTCTCTGTCTCTCTGTCTCTCTCTCTCTCTCTCTCAATATATATGTATTACAGGGCCTGTAGTAGCGGCCCTGTAGTTATGGTTAAGTTGCTCAACCCATAGGAAGAACACGTTTTGGACGAATCCTCACAGAATTTTGCAAAAGAAGCATATGGTCCCGTCCGATTGATACTGCAAAGCTTGGTGAGGTTTCGTGCAGGGGGGCAAAGTTATAGAGGGGTCCCAAAATGTGTGATTTCTCCCATAGACGCAATGTAAAAAAGATTTTGCTCATGCCTACAGCCCAAACCGCTGGACAGATTTTCACCAAATTTGCACCAGGAGATTTTGTAAATTTGGTGTAAATCCGTCCAGTAGTTTTTTAAAAAGGCCAGCAAGTAGGTAAAAAAGATTTTGTGATATCTGAGTTCGGTCACTGGACTCACTTTCCTGTTCGGTCTGCAGACAAGCCTTTGATTAGCCCAGAGGACAACGTGATGTCCGTGGACATCAGACGCATCCACTGATTGGATGTTGAAAAGTGTGGTGTGTCAGATTTTTGGAAACACCCGCCATGTTGGATTCGCAGGCAGCCACCGTTGTCCGCAAACAGCGCAGTGAACACATATTGAAAAACACAAAATTGATCTTGTCAAGCTAATGAAACAATCTCTGGAGAGGTGAGGGGTGATGAGGATGGGATATGGCCTTAACAACCTCAAGAAATGGGTGATTTTTCAACTCCGACATCTGTGAACAGTCCTGATGTCTGGGGAAGTCCTGTGATGTTCGCAAACACCTCGGATGTTTGGGGACATGTATGCCTATTTCTGCATTACAGGGTTGGTGAAAAGCAGTTTCTGTATGGATTATAACTTTGGCGCCTCCCAATGAAACTGCATGACATTTTAGAATATTATTCTAGTCCTGACTGTGAATGGTTCTGCTATGTGTGGTGCTGTTTTGTTAAGAGGGAATACACTTAGAGGGTGGGGGGCCTAAAATATTTTAAAGATTTATAAATGTGGTGTCATTTGACGAATCTGCACAAAAGTTTGCAAAAATATTTTAGGCTTTGATATTAATGTAAAGTTTGGTGGGACTTTGTGTAGAGGGGGGTGTCAACATTTTTGGATGGCTTATAACTTTGTTGCCATTCGATGAATGTGGACAAAGGTTTTCAGAAAGATTATAGACACAACCATGAATGTTTGTGTAAAGTCTGAATAGATTTTGTCAAGTGGGGGCTAAATTATATGACTATTTTATGCACGTATATTTTGACACTTTTCAAAAAATAAAACATGGGCGGATTTGCAGCAAACTTTTGTAAGGAGCATTGGCAAAGACTTAAAAGCATGGTTTTGCAAATGTGGCCGTGTTTTATTTTTTGAAAAATGTCATAATGTAGGTACAAAAAATAGTGACTGAGGTATAGCCTGTGGAGAGAGAGGCATGTATTACTACCTGCCAACCCTTAGTGCACTCCCAAGGGAATATAATCCCAAAACGTATTGATGTTGCAGGCACGTGAGCTCTAGTAGAACTCTCACTGCTTGCGGTTCTGAATTTAGCTAAGAGTGTCGATCTCTTTTCTCTAGATTTTAAAATTAGTAGGGTAAATGAGGTGGGTAGGTGTGTAATCCCTGCTAACCAATATAGTTGACAAGCAGTTATATCTTCCTTTTGCAATTCACTTCACAAAGTTTTACAATGTGTATATTGATTCTTTGATGTAAGACAATACAACTTTAGGAAAAGTAAAAAGACCCGTAATGGGTTGTTTTTAATCAAACAAAAATAATTTTTTTCTTTCAGTTTACGAAACCTTATTTATAGATATACTCTAAACCATAAGATTCGTTTTTTTTTGTATACATGAGTTCACAAAGTCCCTTTAGGGTAACAACAAAAAGTGATTTTGGGGTAACAACAAGAAATGAAGTCAAACAAATTTCCTGGTTAAAGTCAAAACAAAATAGTATCAAGATTTTTCAATGTGTTGCCAACGCGTTTCGACTTTTCTGACAGTCCATCTTCAGGGCTAGATGATACTACTTCTTCCAATAATACATATGTTCTTGGATTCAATTCCTACGGTAAAAACATGTAGATAGTATTACACTATAAGTGTTTCAACACTTGTTCAAAATTAGACAACTTAACAACAAAGGATTACGGTTTGTAATATTACATTTCTGACAGTATAAAACGTTTACTCTTAACGCACCTTTTTCTGATGCCACTGGCACCTTGCTTCCTGATTCTTGGACAACCTCTTGTAGATAGGTATAACTGCACCTAATCTGTTCTGTATAAGGACACTCGTACTTCATGGAATTTTTCTTCAAAAAAAGTTTCTGGAGAAAACAGGAAGAAATAGTGGTGTGCTTAGTGTGTGGGTCACTGGAGTATGTTTATAGATTTACTAGGTAGACCGCTACTTTTGGGGAGGTAAACACAGGGGAATACCTCTCCCCCATGCTTTAGATCTGGCTGTATTATACAAACCAGGTAAGTAGTCTGGCTGTAGTATACTAGTCAGACTAAAACCAGTCTGGCCTCTTAAAATGACCAAAGAGTTAATGTAATGTGATCATTTAGGATCTAAGAATTCTGCCCATTGAATTCGTATTGTTTGCTACAAGTCTGGCTGTATCATGCAGCTTAGATAAATAGTCTGGCTGTAAAGTCCTGGTTAGACTAAATCCAGTCTGGCCTCTTTAACCCTCCACAGAGTTTAAATAGTGTAGTGGTTCATAATCAAAAAAATTCTGCCTAATAGGTCCGTATCAAGCCTATCTCTCACCTTCACATACGGCATACGTGTGTCTTTGGAAGTCCTGAGGTCCACGGAGCATCGGGCGCGGTACTCCGGTCACTCGCGTTCTTCCTGGTTGCTATTTTATGTGTTGCCAAGGGGGGTTTGTGCGCATGTCCGTAAGCGGGCTGGACAGCTTATTCCTAGCGCATGCGCATAGCAGTGATCTCTACCCATCGTCTGTACACTAGCACATGAGCGGGCTGGACCGCTGATCAATCACGCGTGCGTACATGTGGGGACTGATTGGGCTGTTGTCGGGTATGCGCGGATGTGCAGTGTGCAGCCAATACTGCGTCACATTCAACGTGTCCCATCGCAGTATGGTGCTGATACACTGTGTCTTCGTGCATGCATGTATGCGTTTCTTACATTACCTCGGGAGAGGACTGTGCAGAATGTTAGAGGGCTGACCGATGCCACGAAAGGTGACCTGTCATGTCCAATAAAGGTAAGTGGGTATAGCCTGTGGCCAGGAGCAGTGGCCAGATTGTCTGGATCATGGCCACCATGACCCGGCCAATCTGGCTACTAGCCGTGACCAGGAAGGACCAGCAATGGGGTTAAAGTCGGCATGGCCACCAGGGACCGGCTATGTGGAATCTTTTTTTCGAAATTGGGATAGGTTTGAACGGGAAAAAAGTCTGCTTGTAGTTAGAGCTTGAAGTGCTAGATGGGATTGGAGCAAATATGCATGAGTAGGGTCAGCAAGAACTTGAAAGCATGGTTTTGCAAATATGTCCTTTTTTATTGTTTTTAAAAGTTTGAAAATTGAAGTACACAACACAGTGATATCACATTGGTGTCTGGGCAATGGGCCTGGCCGTCAGCAAGGAGAAATGTGTACTGTAGTTTGCATATTGGTGCATGCAGCATGCACAAAGCGGTAAGTTTGAATGGGAAAACATATTATGCTTGCAGTTAAAGCCTGAATTGTTGGACTAGATTACAACAAATTTGCGCAACAAGCATTAGCAAGGACCTGCAGTCATGTATTTGGAAAAATTGCTTGTGTTTTATTTTTTCAAAGTGTAAGAATGTAAGTAGAAAAACTAGTGATATACATTTGGTGTATGGGCAGTGGGTCTGGCCCTCGGCAAACGTAAATGTGTACTCTGATTTGCTTATTGGGGAATGTGGCATGGCCGAAGCCCCATGGATTTGGAGACTGGCCATGTCAGCAAGCCATGAGCACTGGCCATTGGTTACATTATTAGGGTCTAGTGGACACTGAGCTAGGATTCACGGTAGAAGCAATGAATAATAGGGGTGGTTTGGTGCGGCTGGGGTCATGGTGGAGCCTTATGTCATAGGCAATTGAACAATGATATGCATCCCCAGCATACGCTTCTGATAACAACAGACACATGTATATGCTGCAAAAAACATGTTTCCTAAAGGAGGTTTATATTTCTTTCATATATATGGAAAGAGGAATTATTAAGAACTTATATACAGTGATCTAACACCATGAAACATTTTCACTTATAAAAAAAGTATAAAATTGACAGAATAATCTTTGTTAAAGGGATGTTATGGGTAAGATGCATCCCACCCTTGGCACGCCTCCACTCCAATAGTTAGCCAGTGGTGTCTCACCTTGGCATGCCTTGTCATTTCCCTCCTGGGTTCTCACGAGCACTTGTACATCCGTACTGCCCCTTCAATGTATGCACTTCTCTTACTGCACAATGCATATGTATATTTATAGGAGCAGTGTGTGTTTGTTTTTGTATAAGGGAAATCTAGATGTAAAAGATTTGTAGAAGATTGTTAAGTTATATGTACAGGTTTTGGAAGTGATTGGTGGATGGATGTGTGACTGTTTGAAAGCAGCCATTGCGGGAGTGTAACAAATATAAAATTAAAAAGGGTAGACGTTTGCCCTGTGCGATGGTGTGCACGTGCCATCCAGGTCTTTTAATGGTCAATGGCCTGGAAAGCGAGACCGTGGATAGTTCCAAAAGTCCATCGATTATGGTCCTTATTGTACGCTAGAGAAAAGCATTTGGGACAGAAAATAGTGGCTAAGAATGTGGGCTTGAACCGCTGGTACAAGCCCACTTTCCAAGCTTTGCTCGTGCAAATAACTTGGGCTGCAAGGCTGTTATCCCCATTCCAGCCCTGGAACAGGGAATATTATTGAGTCTATCCACGTTACTGAGAAATATAAAGTAGGTGGAGTCTATAAGAGTATTTATTTTAGTTCTATTTTTTACTGTGTATGGTGGTTCCTAAAGGAACCTTTTTTTTGCAGTTTTTTTTGTTTTTTGCGGGAGAGATCAGAAAATAAGGTCTGGAGGGAAATGAGGGAAGAGGCGCCAACCACAGATATGGAGGGGTGGGTGGACAGGGGAAGATGTAGCACGTGTGTTACATCTATGGTAGGGGGCAGTGTTTCTCATTTTCCTTGATTACAGCTTCAACAGCTCTTCGAAATTGCTTTCCCCCTGCAATGTGGTGTGTTGCAGTACATACAGAGCACTGTTGTCTTGAATCAACAGCCTCTTTTATCGCTTGCAAGGTAGCTGGTGGGATTTTGGGTCCCACAGACGTAGGCTGTGTGGTTACAGTATTGGTCGAAGAAGATGAGGGGGAAGAAGATAGCCTACTTCTTGCTAAGAAAGGAACAACATTTCTGAGAGCATTGCAGTGGTAGAATTTGGTGTGGCAGAGCATGGAGGTGGTCCCGTAGGATAACTGTCAAGGTAGTTCACGACTGAACTCAGTGCATTTCACATTTGTAGCTTTAGCTTTTGGTACATTCCCAACAGTGTTAAAGAACTGCCACAACCATGATTCTCTCTGGGTTCTAGAGGTAGGCACTTCCCCTACCTCATCTTCTTGCTCCTCTTCATTGTCTTTAGAAGTACTTAGCTTTTTTTGTTGTGGAAGTCTTCCAGCTAGTGGTGGGAATTGGGGAGGATGGATGACAAAAGCTGATGCCATTTTTAAGATAAGTAGCAGTTTTGCTAATATTCTTCCAAGAATGTGCTCTGTGCTAGATTGTTAATGGATAATGAGTAAATGTAGGTGTAGGAGATGTGCAAGGGTAATTTGTTTGCTTGAAAGATCCTAGATCAGCAGAAAATGCAGTTCTGCACTGTCCATGAAGCACTGACCCTTTTGCGATGCGTGGATGTGTTTCAGAACACGTCATCATGCCAGGCAGTCCGGAAAGTCTGCAATTACGCCATGCATGGTTTTCGGGTTATTCTGTGCAGTTGTTATTTAAATATTTGATGGAGAAGGGGGTGCCCACTTGCCCCCAAAAATAGAGATATCTCCCATGATTGCAGGATCATGGTTTTCTGAAATGAAAGGACGGCTATCTTGTTTTTCTCTCGATCCGAGAGATATTCGTGGCTATAACCGAGGTTATAGGAAAATGAAACGCAGTAAAAAGCTATAGGCAGGTAAAAAAATTACAATTGCCATCAGGGTAGAGGCGGGGGGGGGGGGGTTGGCCAGAGGGCACTGAGTTAAATTTGGGAACTGGAGGGGGTCCAACTGAGTTTGCAACACAATGCTTTTTGTAGCCTATATACACGAATAGCCAAAGTCTGAACGCAAACTGGGTCACAGAAACAGTGTGTGTTTTGGGGTAAAGGGGAGAGGGGGGAGCTGGCTAAGATGAGAGGGGCACTTGGTGATGGCCTGGGGTGCAGCAATGCTTTGCTTTTCTGGTCATTTTGCCAATATTCGCGGCTATATCTGAGGCAACGAAGGACAACATATATTTGCAGCTATATTTTTGGGAGTGTCTGTGTTTCATTTATTTTTTAAAATTATTTGTATAGGTATAGTGAAGTCGGGGGTGAAAAATCACTGGCCATGGCCAAAGGCCATGGTCATTGGCCTGGTAAGTATTAGAGAGTCTTTATTATTTTGGATGTGTGTTTTCAGTCTTTTGAGCATGTGAGTCTTTGTAGAAAAATAGAAGAAAATAGCGTAACAAAATTGATATAAAAAGGAGCAATTGTGCTCTAGTTGTTGATGTGCCATACTATGTGTTTTAGGTTATGTATTCTCACTTACGGTATTATATTATGTGGCTGTGAAATGTTTGCCTATCTAGTTTATGGTTATGCTTTTTTCTATACTTTCTTATTTT
The DNA here is from genome assembly GCF_040938575.1 of Ambystoma mexicanum. NCBI lineage: Eukaryota > Metazoa > Chordata > Amphibia > Caudata > Ambystomatidae > Ambystoma > Ambystoma mexicanum. Next base: position 287,230,073 of record NC_090928.1, read on the forward strand.
TCAGTTACTTTACATAAGTACATGAGTAGTGTTGTACTGTATTAATCATTTAAGTTGGATTTTAGTATAAAACTTGAAGTCAGTCCCCATTTAACTGACTTTTTAAAACTGTGGTTATGGTAATAGTCAATGAATTGTAGCCGCGGGTACAATAAAACATTTTTTTGTTCTTATTTATTGTATTTGTTTATTTATGTATGATGAGTAGTCCTTAAAAGCACTGTTTTGGGGTACACTGAGAATAGAACTTTATCAAATCTGGAGTACTGTTTTGATGTTATGAAGGAACACTGCATTTCCTTCATTGGTTAGGTGTACTTCATCATGTCTATAGAAATTGGCCTTGTTCAACCGTATGTTGTTGTTGTTCAAAATCCATAATTGGTTGTCATCTATCATGGATGTTGAAACTGCTTAATTGACATTTCTCCAGGACCTATCAATTTTACCATTAAATCTGTTGGTCCATCTCCATGTGTGCCTCTGAATGAGATTGGAAAAGATAAAGATGGTGTGAGGAAATAGTTCCATTAGTTTCCCCATGTATCGTTTTATCATTAAAGTAGGGTACACCACTCATACATTTCCAAATCATTGCCTCAGCAATGAATTAGTATGACGTCTGGGTGCCTTGTACTTCTAGACTTAACAATTTTGGGAAAACTTGGAACCAAAACATTCCCTGCTATCCAAACCATTTCATTGTAAAATCTCTCAAACTTAGGTCCATTCATTTTTAGTTTCTCACAAAAAGCCAGCAACCAAAACAGCCAACTGTCTCCAATCAGCCACACAGTTTTCAAACCATCCATGATATCTGTAGTATTTCTCTGTTTCCAGGAAAATTATTCCTAGTGTGAATTTCTAGTAGTTTGTTTGAACAGGATATATATGATGTGTGTGTGTGTTGTAGTTTCTGTTTGGTTGATGGTGCTGTTGATATCATTTGTGGCTATACAGTGGCCACCCAGCACCCATCATTGCTATTTGTGGGTAGATACCCACCCTCCACCCACTCTAAGCCGCGGCTATATTCAGGTAAATTGCACACCATGTGTTTGTGGACGTGTAGTAGACGTTGATAACCAAAATTTTGGGTTAGGTTGCATCTTACATGAATTGAGTGGGGATTGTGAGAGACTACGGGAGTGGAGGAGGACTATGAGGAGTGGAGGGGGCTGGTAGGCATGTTGGGAACTGTTTTTGGAGTTTGGTGGAGTGGGAATGCAATTTTAAATCCGTAGTTTATGTGATTAACCGTGGTTATCAGCAAACATCGAGGAGGGGCTTTTGTATAACTGCATCGATGAAAAGCATGTGTGTAGGCGCATCAATATTATTCAGCATTTTGTTTGTTGTGGCTGGAAGTTGCATCTATAAATATACATTTTCAGTGCAGTAATCATATTTCTATGTGGACGATACAGTATAGAATTTTATTTGTGTGTGTTATTTTATGTGCTTAGTTGTTCACTTATTTCATGTGAAGGTTTAAAGGCCAATTTAGTTTGATTTGGGGCTTGCGCAAATATGTGCGTGTAGCCACGGACATAAACCAAGATCAGCAGCCACATCGAATAGCCGCGGCTATGAAAGATGATATGTGGGGAAAAATAGATTTTTGTCAGTTTATTTTTTTTTATTGGTTATTGTCACTTTTCTTTTTGTGTCACTGACTGTGATAGGTTGTGGGGGAAATATGTCATCCATTATAGTCGATGTATTGGTATGTAGTCCTCTTTTTTGGTATTCATTTTGGAAATTATAACAGCCACCATTTTCTGCAGTTTTATCCATTTAATTGCAGAACTCTGTTTGTGTACATGGCAGGAGTGTGGGTGATTTGAAAGTAAGTGTTAGTAAATGTTTATATGTTTTAAGGTTTATTTACAGTGTTGTGTGTGTTAGTTATACTAGTTACTGATAGTAGATGGTGCTTATTATCATGTGCTTCATCTGCTCTGATTGACAAGTATGTTTTAATGTATTTTTTTACTTTCACTAACATGGACCTACAAAATTAGATTTGTCAATCAGTGGCATTTATATGTAGGCATTTAGTTTTTGTATTCATATTAGTGAGGTTGAAGGTTTATTTGATTGTATTTGTTGTAATTTTAATGCAGTTTCAGCTATGTAGTACTCTTAGCTGTTTTGAGTTTTCTGTGAGGTAGTACAATTGATGGTGTTTTGTAAATTCATTTTTGTCATTTCTTTTTGTGTTTTGTTGTAGCTGTATCATTCTTAGCATCCCAGAGAATATGCACCAGATGTTGGACAGTTCACTTCCGGGAAAGGTCAACCTAAATTCAAAATATAGTGGTACTGCCGAAGATAGGATTAGCATATTTGGAAACAGTTTTTGAAAAGCTTTTTTTTTAACCTGTCTAGCATTTCTGATGATTGTTGAAAAGGAGAGCTGTAGGTGTTTCAAGTCTCTTGTTTGATTCCGGAATTCTCACTGTGGAGATGGCGGAGTGTGGCTGAGGTGCTGATTTTTCTGCATGTAATGCTTGAGCCCCATGCATTTTTATGTTGTGATGCTTGTGTGATTTTGAATAGGCATCATGCACATCTTTGTAGTGGATTTGTAGCAGTTGGTTTGACATTTCTCAAATGTGGCTACTCTCTTGACTACCCATTCGTGGCATTATCTACACATGACTTGGATCATGGAAAGATCAGGAGTCAGTAAAAGAGGAGTGCCTGCCGTTGGGATTGCTGTTGAAGTTGAGGCTTCATTTTCACTTGTTGATGTTTTTGCACTGGTGGATGGAGGGTGTGCAGGTGGTGCTGAACTCTGTCTATGCATGGAATGGGCCCTGTGCATTTTTCTATTATGATGTTTATGTGCTATATGATAGTTATCATCCACCTCATCTCAATGGACTCGCATTGGGTGGTTTGTCATTATTGATGTTCCTAGGCTTTGTGATGGAATACCAGAAGGGCCATGATGTAGAGTTTTGTTGCAGAATGTGTAAAGTATGTCCTCAGCATCTTTTCTGGAACAGGGTTTTTTTTACTTTAAAAAAGCGCAAAACACTGTGAGCAGTGGGTTTCATTCTGGATGTCAATGGATTCAGAACGCAAATATGACATTATCACTGCTGCTATTCTAAAAGTGTGTTTTCTATCCCTTGTTCTCCAAGTTTACTTATCCTACCCTATGTTGTTTTGCTATCCAAGTTTACTTAACCTTCCCTTTCCTTTGTCCTGCATACAACTAGTATAATGTTTTTTGTTTATTTTCACCCAGTTTATATATCCTGCTTGTTTACTGTAGTGGTATTTTCTTATAGTTATTTATATTGTTGTATGTTTTTTTTTTAATCTAAGTTGTATTTTTTCTTAATGACCCAATCACTAGTGTGTGTGAAGAGAACAACAGTGTACTATGCACTAATGTTGTATCTTATATAGTGTATTTGATACACTGCATACAAAATATGAGGGTCATAGAAACATGTGTATTAAATTGTGTTTATTAAAGTGTGTGTGTCATTGAACTGATTATGTTTTCTTTTTTTGCAGCTACAAGATATTCTTTTTTTAAAAATAGATGTATACCTGCGACTACGTTTCAGTGCAATGGGCTGTTGGATGTTGGAGTCGTGTTTAACTGCAGGGGTCCTAGCTGCAATTTCAATAGTTTTAGCCGCGGCTATAGCTGTAATGCGTAAAAAGTGCATTATTAACGTACTCTTTACTGTGTCTTCTGTTATTAATATTTTACACTAAGTTTATGAAAAGAAACATGTGCAATAGCATAGCTGTGGTTATAAGATTTGGGGCATCATTGGATTTTTGGTAACTGCAGCTATACATAATTTTTGCAAAAAATAATTAAATGTGGAATTATTTTTAAGATGTATTGAGTGCAGTGTTTGTAACATTTGAAATAGTTTTTATTCATTAATAATGCATATAAGAGTACATACTTAAAAAGGGTAAACAAATATTTAAGCACAGTGGGCCTCATTATGAGTATGCCGGTCCTGTAACAATTGTGCCGGTAAGCTACTATCACCATTGTTACCGGACCGGCACACTCCGAGTTTTGCCAGGTCTGACCTGGTGGACGGAAAGGCACATGCTTGCAGACCTTGACGGTAGCACCGGTACCATTATCAAAGGTGCCTGTGCTACCGTCCTCCCCATTCCCGTTGAATGGGGAGGGGAATTCCATTGCCTGGCTATGGGGAATTACCAGGACCACCGGGGCTGTAATGCCCTGGTAATTCCCCATTGCCAGGTGCCGGAAAAAAACGACTCTGGGAGAGCTGTGCCGTTTTTACCACCAGGGTCATATTGAAGCCCAGTTGGAACACATGATACATCTTCTTCTTTAGCACAATTATCTGGATTTTTACTGTGCATGATTTGTCTTAAATTTTGAATGTCCTTTTTCATTGATTGTATTTCTTGTACAATATGAAGTAATAGTTCTTTCAGTTCTGATGAGGAATCCATTATTATATTTGTGGGTACTTGTGGTGCTTCCTGCTTGAATCTTCTTGATACTTGAATGACTTTTTCATCTGTTTGAAAATATTTGAGATATATACACTTTAAACATACTTGTGTTGGCTGAATAGTCATTTAAAAGTAGTTAGTTAAACTATATCTGTTTAGTGACTGATATTTGTTCAATAACATATTATTGGTAGTCTAATTTTACATAAATATTAATAATAAATGTGATGTATTTTGTTTTGGTTCTGTTTCTTGAGTATCTTCTTTTTTAATTTCTTACTCTGTAGGATATTTTTCCTCCAGCCATTCCATGTAATTTTAATTGTACTGCGATAGACACATATACTGTTTGTCACCTTAGATATTAGAATTAGCAATGGAGGAAGATTACATGAGAGAAGGTGGCATTTCTTGGATTTACTTTCTGATAGGTTGTTTATTGTCTGTGTGGTGGGTGGCTGCCAATAGGATGTCAAGTACCTCAGATGCTGCTGAATGTTGAACTTATCAGAGTATGTATTTTTTGAGTGATGTTTATAGATGCCAATAAAACTGTAGATTATGTTTTATTATTATATTAAGAGTTTTTCTACATAGTACGTTTTTATTGTTTGAGGGTGAGGTGTACTTTTAGGAGATAGTGGGGGTCATTATGATTTGGGCGGTAAGGGATACCGGGCACCGGTAAGGAGACCGGTGCCAGTAATCCCTTACTGCCCAATTCAGAGGTCCCTTAGCGGAACCGTAAAGGACGTGTGGTCAGACCACACGTCCTTTACGGGTCCCGCTAAGGGACCAGGGAGCTAATAACGGGCCTGCTATTCACGGGCCCGTTAGTAGCGCCTTCCCCATTCCCATTGAGCCCTTTGGGGGCTCAATGGGAATGGGGAATGGTTGGTTGAATGGGAACTTACCCAGGTTCTCCAAGGTCAGAATGACCCGGTAAATCCACATTCAACCAGACCCGACCCGACCCGGACCCCGTTTGGGTGGCAGCCATGGTGCTAATAGCACCATGGCTACCGCCCAACTTGGAATGAGGGCCAGTGTCATTTTTAGGGTATATTTATTGTTTCATTGGCTTACAAGGTTTTTTTGGTTTTATAATATTATTTTTGACAGAGTGTTTGAAATGAGCGTATATGCTACGATTTTGGAGAAATATTTTTGACAGGGTAACAGGTTTTTTCTCTTTGGGAAAAGAAAATGAATTAATCATCTAAAGAAAGAGTACAGACAAGTTATTCAACATTTTTTGAATCATCATAGATGTGAAGGGTATTTCTCTGATTGAAAATATATTTTTTGGTGATATGTTGGTAAAAGAACCCAAAGGCTCTTTTAAGTGCCAACCAGAGAACTTTCTAAATATATTGGAAAAGGAAAATACCTTTGCTGCCTTTTTTTTAAAATTAGCCACCCTTACGATAGCAGCCAATGAATCATTGTGTCCTGTCAGATGCATGATAGACATGGGCAGCAACTGTAAAATGGGTTACAGCCATGAGTACAAGCAAGCAAATGGCACATTGTGCGTTTTTGGTGGGTGAAGCCATGTTTATAACTATTCCCTTAGCCACGGGTATAACGATTACAATTTTTATTCATTGATCATGTTGCTCCATTGATTTTACACTGCACAATTTCACATGTGTTTCTGATTGCATGCCCTGATGTTGTTTAAATTGTTGCAGCTTGTCAATATGTCTTTTTAAATCTGTAAAAATGTTACGGGTAGCCACAACTACAGATGGTTGACTCAATCTGCGGGTTTGAATGTTCCAATCGTACGTCGTACTTTGTGGCAGTCTTTGATAGCCGTGAATATCAAGCCATTTGCTGTACCCATGGTTATAGCTGGTTGTAGTTTGGTGCACTGACCATATTATATTATGGATAGTTTAGCTCAGATTTGTACATGATTTTCTGTTTGGATGTTCTCACCTGAAGGTTAATGTACATTGATTTTGAAATCTTTGTAATATGTGTTTTTGACCACCTTTGAAACATGTACCTGTAACCACGTCTATAGGTGGGTTTTCATCGTGTAACCGGTGTTATAGCCGCGGTTATGTTATTTGGAAAAATGCAGGATTTTTTTTATTTTAAAGATAGTGTGTACATATTGTATAAAGTATTCTTTGAAGCATTGTGTTGGGGTGTATTGATTGATAAATGTTGTAGTAAAAATGTGTACTGTCCTCCTTTCACTGGCATAACAGGGGCCCCTGCAGCCCCCACGGTGTGGGGGGCCCCGCTATCACATGTCCTAGGAGGGGGCCCCACTTGGAAAAAAAATGTATTTTTTTTAAATTTCTTTTTGAAATCACTTTGCCTGCATAAAGAAATTATTTCTGTAACAGAAATAAGGTCTTTATGAAGACGGAGTGACTACAAAAAGAAACGTTCTTTTTGAAGTCCGAGGGCTCCCCCTACCCCATGACATGGAAGACCCCAGGCTGGAGGCCTCCATGTAATGGGGTGGGGGAGCCCTATGACTAAAAAAAGAAATAGTTTATTTTGAAGTCACTCTGCCTTCATAAAGAAATTATTTCAGTTATGGTTCGGTCCTTAACAGAAATCATTTCTTTATGAAGTCAGAGTGATTTCAAAAGAAACAATCCGCCTCATTACAAGTTTGGCCGTAGCCTTGCCGGTAAAACCGTCAGGCTGCCGCCCAACTTGCGCTTTTTTCCAGCACCAGCGAATGGGCAATTACCGGGTCATTATGGCTCCACCGGACCCATTAATTACCCATTCACAGGCGCCAGGAAATAATGCTCCCCATTCCCATTTGATCCCCATATTCCAATGGGAATCGTTCATTCTCACAACAGTTCATAAGTGGGTGCTTTCACACTTAAAGTAGAGAGTTAACTGCTTGTAAAATTGAAGCTGTACTAGAATAGTCTTATTAAAATGCGTAAAGAAGTTAGATGCCCCCACACAAATAAGTTTGCCTCCCCCACCACCTGTGAAGTTAGCGCCTCTCCCAACATTTGAAGGATCAGCCCCCCGAAATGTAGATTTTGTTGCGCCCCTGAACTCAAGCACAAACACCATTCACCATATACACGCATGCACACCCAGCCATCCTTACATTTAAGTGTGCACTCTTTCACCATACAGGCATACCCAGGCAGCCATTCATACATTTAAGTGTGCACCCTTTCACCCTGCAGGAACACCCAGACAGCCACTCATACATTTAAGTGTGCACCCTTTCACTGTACACGCACACACGCACACCCAGTTACCCATGCATGTGTGTGCACCCTTTCACCATACACTCACACAGGCAGCCACCTCCACATTTAAGTGTACACCCTTTCCCAATACACTCACACACGCACACGTTATGGGGTTGAGGGGAGCCCTATTACTTCAAAAGAAATTGGGCCTCAGTATAAGTTTGTCGGTCCGGTAACAACAGTACCGGTAAGCTTGCCGGTACTGTTGGTACCAGACCGGCAAACTACGAGTTCTGCTTGCGGGTGCCTTCCCACCGGCAAGGTCTGACTTGGCGGGCTTACCGGCACCCGCGAGCCGAGCATGTTGGATGCACCAGCAGCATTCTGAATGGTCCGGTGCATTCAAGCGCCCTATTCCCATTGGAATATGGGGATCAAATGGGAATGGGAGCATTTTTTCCTGGCGCCTGTGAATGGGCAATTACTGGGCCTAGTGGAGCCATATTGACCCGGTAATTGCCCATTCGCTGGTGCTGGAAAAATGCGCAAGTTGGGCGGCAGCCTGCCGGTTTTACCGGCAGGCGCTAACTTCACGGGTGGTGGGGGAGGCAAACTTATTTGTGTGGGGGCATCTAACTTCTTTACGCATTTTAATAAGACTATTCTAGTACAGCTTCAATGTTACAAGCAGTTAACTCTCTACTTTAAGTGTGAAAGCACCCACTTATGAACTGTTGTGAGAATGAACGATCCCCTGTTCCCTTTCTACACTTCCCTGGCATGAAAGTACTAAGCCCGCATCACAATTTCAATTGCCTAAAAAATTTGGCATTTCAATGCAGGTACTAACAGTGAAATGCTTTACGTTAGTAACTGATGGGCCCTTGTTAACAGCGAAACCCAGGTGCCGTTTAACATCTGTCTCCTGTTCTGTCCGGCAACTTCTCTGAAAGTCAGCCAGGTTGAGTCAACATAGCCCAACATTTCTGGGGGTGAGTGCTGCAGCCCAGTCAACTGAATATTGTTAAGCCGCTACTTGTGTTTAATGCCTTAATTACTTATTGGTAATTGTCATTACTCCTAGCCCTATTCTTCCTTGTCCCTGTACTTGTGTATGAGGCAGTACTTGTGTATGAGGCAGTATGGGATGAGGTAGAGGTACATGGAGGTAATCCCTGACTTAGCTACCTGTAGCTTCATTACTCCTAATGCCACGCTTACTCATACTTACCTATGAGGCAAGGAGCCTCAAACGTAGGTTCTGGGACAAGGAAGAGGGACAAGCAGCTGATTTCGGAGGTTGAGGTAGGGTATAAGAGGGAGAGAGGATCTGTGGGCGGTGGGATTGTGCGATAAATCATAATGGTTGTCCATGTCCAGGCTAAGCAGGCATGATATGTGGTATTAGTGGCTAGAGAGGCATTTTGGTGCAGCCAGTCAAGTTATTCCTCAGTTTGTTATGACTTTTCTTTTTACTGCACAGTCCTGCTAAGTGTAATTACCTGGCTAGATTGGCATTTGGGTGCTGCCAGTCTAGCCATTTCTTACTGCAGCATTGTATATTTTTTGGAGCATCTGTGATAAAATGATATGATATAAGTCTATTATAACACGCCTGTACACAAGTGTTTCTTGGCGCGACAAGCAATGGAGTGAAGATAGAGGGTGGAAAAGACAAATGATCTTACTAGGTCGTGTGTCATTCATATCGTGCAAGTGTGAGAATGAGAAATGCAAGGGGAAAGGGAGGGGGGAAGTGCAAGGAAGAAGGGAGGGAAAAACGGGGCTGCAAGGCTCCAAGTAAGTGCAGCCAGGACAGTGCGGCTCTGTATAGTGCAAGGATCACAAGGGACTGTAGGGTTACAGTTACAGTCCCTAAGTGCGTGGTAGGCTGGAGGCAGTGCAAGGGTGACTGATCAAGAAAGAGCCTGGACTCAGTGAGACTCTGAGGGTAGCCAAGCAACCAGTCAGTACAGCAGACAGGTAGGTCAGGTAGGCCAGCAGGGGAGGGAGAGAGCGAAAGCAGAAAAGAAGAGGAATGTTTTGAGCTGCTTTCGGAACATCAGGTTGTCCGCTAATGTTTGAGAGGGGCAGGGAGGCCATCCCAGAGGGAGGCATTTGCGGAGGAGAGAGATCTACCTCCACTCTCTGCGTAAAGAAGCATCTAGCCCTTAGAGAGTTGGAGGTAGCCGGGGGAAGGGCTAGAAAAAAATGGTATTTTGGAAGAGAGCGTTGGATATAGTGTGGGCCCGACCCCAGAAAGCCTTGTGGACAATGCAAAGGGTATTGAACTTGATTCTTGCAACCACCGGGAGCCAGTGGAGAGATTTCAGGGCTGTAGAGATATGATCCCTGGGCTTGTGGCCAAGGATAAGTCTTGCTGTCCTGTTCTGGATTAGTTGCAGAGGACGAAGAGTAGAGGAAGGCAGCTTCAGAAAGAGGCTGTTGCAGTAGTCCAGCCTAGAGAGAAACAGGGCTCTGGAGACAGAGAGCTTCTGGGGGAAAGTGAGAAAGGGAAGAGTCCCTTTGAGGAGCAGCAGCTGGTAGGTAGTGAGACTTCTTGGCGACGTCCAAGATGCGAGGAGAGAAAGAGAGAGTGGAGTCGATGATGACAAAAGGTTTTTTGCCTTGCAGGATGGCGAAGAAAGAGGGCCCAAGGTGGGCGGCCAGAGTGAGAGAGGGAACGCAGGGGCAGGGGTCCCAATGAGAAGGATCGCCATATTAATGGCACTAAGGTAGAAATTGTTGGAGGTGCACCGATCCTGAATCACGGATAGACAGTCAGGAATGAGCAAGAGATGAAAGGAGCCTGAAGGAAAGCTGAGTGCCATCCGCTTAATACTGAAAGTTAGAGGAGAAGGTAGAGATCAGGTGGGCCAAGTAGGGGTTCAAAAACCAGGTTGAGAGGATAGAGCCCTGCAGAATGCCACATGTAGAGAGAGAGAGAGGTGGCGGAGAGAAAGGGACCAAGTTGGACGGGCAGCCCAAGAGGAAGGATGTCAGCCACTACAGGGCCTGATACTTGATGTCCAGGTTCTCACATTGTGGATTGATCAGGATGGCGTGGTTGACTGTGTCGAAAGTAGAGGGAAGATCAAGGAGGATTAGGACAGAAGGAAGGCTGGAATCAAGGTTAGAGAGCAGATCTTCACGGTTGTTCAGGAGAGAAGTTTCTGTGCCTCTGGCAGCTTTTAAGCCAGACTGATGGTCATTAGGACAACCAACAGATTCAATGTGGAGAGTAAGCTGGGAGATGGCCAGTTTTTTTCCAAGAGTTTGTCCAGGAAAGGGGTGATGGAGATTGGGCGATAGTTTGCCGGACAGGTAGGATCGGCAGGCGGCTTCTTTAGGAGTGGGTGCACAACGGAGTGCTTAATGGGAGAGGGGAACGTTCCAGTGATGAAAGACTGATTACAGAAATCGGCCGAGGTGCAGCAAGGGTGTCAATATGGTCCTTGATGGTTCTGGAGGAGCAGGGGAGCAGCTGTTTGGATGACACTTTCATGGATCAGACTTGTCTAGAAACCTTGTCAGGTGTTGTCAGAGAGAAAGAGGAGAAAGGAGGAGGGGAGGTAGAGATGGCCAAAGGGAGGCCGAGAGAGGAAGAGGGAGAGGAAGAGGACATAGTTGACAGGATGTCCTGCGTTTTAGCACAGAAGTGCGAGGCCAAAGCCATGCAGAGGGCCTGGGAGGGAACAGGAGAGATGGAGACTGCAACAGGATTGACCAGTTCCGTGCAGATTTTAAAGAGTTTGGCCGTGTTGTTGGAGGCAGCAGAGATCCGGGCTTCAGTGTGTGCTCTCTTCTTGATGAGTGTTATTGCTTCGACTGGCATTTTTGTGCAACCAGTCTAGGTATGTCTAAATGTGGCCTGGCATGCTTTACTGTAGTGTTAGGACGTGTCTACATTGGTCTACATTGTGCAGCCAGTGGGACCTGTTTTCAATGTGCCATGACATTTTTAATAGCAAAGCATTCATGTTCCTGTGGATTGTTGGTGACTAGCGTGTATTGGAATGGTGTTACCCTAAAAAACAATTGCAAACACTCTGGCTTTTTAGCCGATTATTCTCAAAGTGTGTTGTATATTGCATTAAAACACATATTTATATCTTTCTCCGAGTACAGTGTGCGGCATAACACTTCAGCAGCACGTTCATACGTATTGTGCAAGCGTGATAATCTAGGCCTGCCCAGTGTGTAGCACGAACCGTGATTTGTTGCTGAGTTGGGGGGAGGGGGGGCCTCAGAATGGCTCGCAGGGGGGCCCCCACATTTTGTGTTACGCCACTGCCTCCTTTTGTGCTATTGATTTGTGAAAGCTATGAAAGTGACCTTTTTGTGAACTTTTGACAATCTGATCTCAGAACTGAAAGTGTGCACATGCTCTGTATTTGGCTATGGTGAAGATCTATTCATTTTTTGGAGCAGCTGAAGGTGAGTGATAGAGTGTTTTTATGTATGTTATGTACATTTTGAATTGTTGTATTTGTGAAATAAATGAAGTATGTTTAGGTGTCTCATTTGGTCAAGTTTATAAGTATTGTTTGCACAGTAGGGTTTTCCATATTTTATTTCAGTGTTTTTAGGAGAGTGATGAAGAAGTATGACATGTTATGCTATGCTTATGTTTGACAGAAAACATATTTCCAAATAAAGGTTGTTTCTCAGTGACATTGGAAGATGTGATATGAATGAGGGTGTATAAGAAACCCCAGAGTGAACCAAGCAGTACAACTCTACCCTTGGCAAATATTGTGGCTGTGTGTGTGCTTTGTAGATGGATATTAAGCTGTTTTTCTGTGACCCTATATTGTTTATTTTTCTACAGTGTTAGAATTGTGGAGGTGTGAAATTATGAAGTGAAGAAATTGAATTGATAGTGCTAAGTGGGTAGAGCTTGATAGCGTATGGGACTTTTTATAGTGCAGGATTTCAATTTTCATGTAATTGTTGGTAGTAATTTAGAAATAATAATGAACACTCATATTTGTCATTTTTCCAATTCGCTTGCAAATAGTGTGCTTTGGAAGGGCTGGAATCTGTGCTTCTGAAGTGTGACAACTGGAGTCGGTTGGACCAAATAAGTGGAAGCGCATTATCTTGGCACTATGTTCTCTTATCACGTTACTTCTGAATTGAGAACATAACATAGATGAATGAATTGTTGGTTGGTATATGAAAGCAAAGATGTGTTAGATATTATTTTTGAACACCTTTATGAATGTGAATGAAGAAATGTCATGTTGTTTCTAGTGAATATTTCTTCTATTTAGAAGTTATTTGGGAATTGTACTCTGATTTGGTTGTTTTAAGGCACAGCCAGGGGACTTAGCCATTCCAAAATGTATTAATAGTGGGGATGAGTAGTGGAGGGAGGATATGCATGTTGATATGTTTTGTTGAATAGTAGTAGTAATAATATTAGTTTAAAGGTTCCTTTTTGAATCATGGTGACCAATTCGGAACAGTTTTTTTTATGTTTGCTGTCACCCAAAAAAGGGAGCAAGTCTCTTTTTGGTTAAAATTGTGCTGGCAATTAATTTATTTTTTCTGATGGGAGGTGTACTCCATTCGAGCATATCTCTTGTCAGAAATAAATAAAATATATATGTTAACCCCAGGCAAATCCCGGGGTGTGAATAACTATTACGCCTGGGCTGACGGGCAGACATAGGGCCTCATTACACGGATTGCGCTAAGGGATTACCGGCACCGGTAAGGGCACCGGTGCCGGTAATCACTTAGCGCCATACTACGAGGTCCCTCGGCGGGTCCCGTCCTTAACGTGTGGCCAGACCACACATTAAGGAAGGGACTCGCTGAGGGACTTCAGGGCAAATAACGGTACCGCTAATAGCCCCATTCCCATTTTAACCCTATGAGGGCTCAAATGGGAATGGGGACGGGCCTTGGTGAATGGGGAATTACCGCCCCGCCAACCTTGGAATGGGGCGGTAATTCCCCCATTCACCAAGGCAGAATCGGTAAAATAATAGCGCCATGGTTACCGACGTCCGTGTAGTGAGGCCCATAGGCTTTTTTTTACGTCCCACAGCTTTGACTGAGTCTATTGTTTTGCTTGGACGTACACATCGTGGGTTAGCAGCCATCCCCACCTATCAGCCTGGACTTGAAAGTTATATTATATATTGAAAATATAAAGAAACACATTTCTAAACAAACACAATCTGTGAACTTAATTATTCCAATTTTACATTTTTTGTAAGATGCCATCAAGAATGGAACAGCAACGAACCTTAAGAAAGAGTCATCTGCAGGGAAATAGAGTGCTAGAGTTTCATATTTAAAAAAAAGTGTTTTTAAATCTGTAGATACAAATCCTGTAGATAATGCAAGAATACCTGGTGTTGATGATTGTTTTAAAATGTGCAATATCAAACGTGTTACTAGCTAATAAAAAAAGAACAATTTTAAGAAAAAAGGTAACGAATGTGCTATCAAATTGAAACAGTGGAATGAAGATATATATCAGAACATGTATCACTCCTGAGTTTTTACAAATCTTTGGAGAAGTGTGAAAACAAAATCTAGATAAGTGGTAAATTGTTTTTTGCAAAAGCCAAAAGTAGACGTAATACTTAAGAATGCTTTTGATATGAAAAGAAAATTGTTCATTTTCATATTGAATAAACTTAGAAATTACTTAAGGTTACCACACCATTCTATACACATATTGAAACAGTTCATGTAATTACACGTGACAACTTTTGTGATGTTTTTAGTGGAGATTGGAAACACACTTCTCATACTGAAAGAGTTTTTAATGAGGAGAGTTACATTCAAGGAAATAATGTTCCACTAGCTATTGATGAGAGTGGACGTAGCTATGAAGTCCGAAATGGTGTGATTTCTAAAAAAGAATAAATTATACAGTCTAATAATACAGAAATGTCAAGTGTAGGTCAGTTAGAAATAAAATGAAAGAAGGATTGTGATGTATGGACTTGTAATTTTTGGTGCAATATCGATATGTTTGCTTGTAAAGTTCTAAAGAGATTTTTGCAAGTTTTGCACAAAAATTATAATGTTCATAGAAAGATGAAGATCCTACAAAGAATAGATGACTGTGAAGTTTGTGAAAAAATAGGACTTGGGTCACTCTCTAGCTTGTCTTGATAAAAGTAAATGTAAGAGTCAGTTTCATCATATACGGATGCTGGCTGCACATCATACTAAAATGAGATACCTTCTAATTAAACTGTATGAATGCAAAACAACAGATATGTTGCTTGCAGTTCTAAATCATATACTTTTGACTGGAACTGTCAAACGTTTAGTTTCTACAATGCAAATGATAAATATGACGCATTTAAAAGAGTATGTGTACGTAGATGAAACACTTACAGGAAGTGGAAATGATGATCCTATGCTTTCAAAGGATCAGATTTTCCAACAGTATAAAGACGTATTGCAATGTTTGAGTTGTTTTATGCTGAAAGACTTGCCATTGTTTGTGTATCTTCTTGACACAATTTTCATAAGTTTCAAGTGCAACTAGTGTACGTTGAGAACAAAATTTAAGATACTGTAGATGATGCTTGTGAAAAACTTTATCTGCATTTGTTTGTGGAAGAACGATTTGACACAAGTAAGGCACTTTATGTTTGTAGACACTGTGTTGGGTTTTACAATTGAACACCTATTCCTCCTAGAAGTGTCTTAAACGACATGGTAATCCCTCATATCCCTGTTGTGCTCCAACAACTGAACATGTTTGAAGTGATTGCATTGCAACAGTTCATCATTTCCAAGTTATTGTTAGATTGCAAACAAAGATGTCAAATCTGTGTAAAAAGTAATTAGTGCAAGGTGTGAGAGGCAAAGTTGTGTATTGACCTCTGAATTTGGAAGAAAATGTAAATACTCTAGGAGTGAATTGTGACATTGCAGACTCTTTGTTTGTTTTAGTAAATGGTGTTGCCACTAAAAATATGAACATTTGGCAACAGCTTATCGATATTTGAAAAGTGAAAAATGCATTGGCGTTTCTATTGGAGCACAATGATTTATACATAGGCAGTGTGACTGTACTAGATTTGTCTATGCTTGATGTTGAGTCAACAAACAAAAGCAGTGAAAGTCCATCTCAGTGTCTATCTTTTGCAGAAGGGAATAGTTTGCATGAACATTACACTATTCATCCTGTACATTCACATGAAGTCATGGGCACCAGTTTAGAATTGTATCAAATGAAAGCAACGAAAGCAACGAAAGGTGCACCAATTAGTATCTGGCAAAAGACATTAGAAGCCTGTTGTTTCCCTATGCTTTTTTCCAACTGGTACTGGAGGGAGACAAGATGATCGGAAGGTGCAAATCTCTGCTTCAGAATATCGTTGTACAAGAATGTATTCAGAAGATTCACTATTCTGCAACCATATGTTGAATATATTTTTCACTTTTTGTATGAAAATGAATTTTGAACATTATGTTATGCTGTTGCTCATACACTTCAGACTGAAACTAGATTTAAACATCTTTCTGCATGTGAGATGCTGTCACAAGAGAAAGAAACAAATTAAGTTTTAGAGGGCAAAGTTACATATATTCTTGCTACAATGAGAGGAACTAAAGAATATTTGTATTAGACACACTCCGCGGTTAGATGCATTATCAGAAACTTATAGTTTTACAAAGGTGGCCACTGTGCCTTTCTCCTGGGGGCAACCAGACGTGGTCTCCCTCTCACTGTGCTTAGAGAGGCATCAGCTTCACCTCACTGATGATCCCCAACAAGGGTGAAACACGTGTATGGGGTTGCTGGTGGTACTCTCGTTCAGATTGGAATTGCCATTGTATTTCGGTGCTGGACTGCCCCTGGGCAGGACAAAGACTGATATGCAAATGGATATTTCCCATCTGTGAAAGGCACAGTGAGTAAAAGCAGTGGCTGCGAACTCTCAAGTGGTTAATAACCACTGAACAGGTTATCATGTCTGTTCTTGCGAGAGAGGGGCGCCCGCTACCTTTGTTAAACTATTTGTTAAGGAACCTGGGATTGGTAACCCTAAGTCTCCTGGGGGCAACCAGACGTGGTCTCCCTCTCACTGTGCTTAGAGAGGCATCAGCTTCACCTCACTGATGATCCCCAACAAGGGTGAAACACGTGTATGGGGTTGCTGGTGGTACTCTCGTTCAGATTGGAATTGCCATTGTATTTCGGTGCTGGACTGCCCCTGCCTGGGCAGGACAAAGACTGATATGCAAATGGATATTTCCCATCTGTGAAAGGCACAGTGAGTAAAAGCAGTGGCTGCGAACTCTCAAGTGGTTAATAACCACTGAACAGGTTATCATGTCTGTTCTTGCGAGAGAGGGGCGCCCGCTACCTTTGTTAAACTATTTGTTAAGGAACCTGGGATTGGTAACCCTAGGTCTCCTGGGGGCAACCAGACGTGGTCTCCCTCTCACTGTGCTTAGAGAGGCATCAGCTTCACCTCACTGATGATCCCCAACAAGGGTGAAACACGTGTATGGGGTTGCTGGTGGTACTCTCGTTCAGATTGGAATTGCCATTGTATTTCGGTGCTGGACTGCCCCTGGGCAGGACAAAGACTGATATGCAAATGGATATTTCCCATCTGTGAAAGGCACAGTGAGTAAAAGCAGTGGCTGCGAACTCTCAAGTGGTTAATAACCACTGAACAGGTTATCATGTCTGTTCTTGCGAGAGAGGGGCGCCCGCTACCTTTGTTAAACTATTTGTTAAGGAACCTGGGATTGGTAACCCTAGGTCTCCTGGGGGCAACCAGACATGGTCTCCCTCTCACTGTGCTTAGAGAGGCATCAGCTTCACCTCACTGATGATCCCCAACAACGGTGAAACACGTGTATGGGGTTGCTGGTGGTACTCTCGTTCAGATTGGAATTGCCATTGTATTTCGGTGCTGGACTGCCCCTGGGCAGGACAAAGACTGATATGCAAATGGATATTTCCCATCTGTGAAAGGCACAGTGAGTAAAAGCAGTGGCTGCGAACTCTCAAGTGGTTAATAACCACTGAACAGGTTATCATGTCTGTTCTTGCGAGAGAGGGGCGCCCGCTACCTTTGTTAAACTATTTGTTAAGGAACCTGGGATTGGTAACCCTAGGTCTCCTGGGGGCAACCAGACGTGGTCTCCCTCTCACTGTGCTTAGAGAGGCATCAGCTTCACCTCACTGATGATCCCCAACAAGGGTGAAACACGTGTATGGGGTTGCTGGTGGTACTCTCGTTCAGATTGGAATTGCCATTGTATTTCGGTGCTGGACTGCCCCTGGGCAGGACAAAGACTGATATGCAAATGGATATTTCCCATCTGTGAAAGGCACAGTGAGTAAAAGCAGTGGCTGCGAACTCTCAAGTGGTTAATAACCACTGAACAGGTTATCATGTCTGTTCTTGCGAGAGAGGGGCGCCCGCTACCTTTGTTAAACTATTTGTTAAGGAACCTGGGATTGGTAACCCTAGGTCTCCTGGGGGCAACCAGACGTGGTCTCCCTCTCACTGTGCTTAGAGAGGCATCAGCTTCACCTCACTGATGATCCCCAACAAGGGTGAAACACGTGTATGGGGTTGCTGGTGGTACTCTCGTTCAGATTGGAATTGCCATTGTATTTCGGTGCTGGACTGCCCCTGGGCAGGACAAAGACTGATATGCAAATGGATATTTCCCATCCGTGAAAGGCACAGTGAGTAAAAGCAGTGGCTGCGAACTCTCAAGTGGTTAATAACCACTGAACAGGTTATCATGTCTGTTCTTGCGAGAGAGGGGCGCCCGCTACCTTTGTTAAACTATTTGTTAAGGAACCTGGGATTGGTAACCCTAGGTCTCCTGGGGGCAACCAGACGTGGTCTCCCTCTCACTGTGCTTAGAGAGGCATCAGCTTCACCTCACTGATGATCCCCAACAAGGGTGAAACACGTGTATGGGGTTGCTGGTGGTACTCTCGTTCAGATTGGAATTGCCATTGTATTTCGGTGCTGGACTGCCCCTGGGCAGGACAAAGACTGATATGCAAATGGATATTTCCCATCTGTGAAAGGCACAGTGAGTAAAAGCAGTGGCTGCGAACTCTCAAGTGGTTAATAACCACTGAACAGGTTATCATGTCTGTTCTTGCGAGAGAGGGGCGCCCGCTACCTTTGTTAAATTATCAGAAACTTAGGATCGCCAACCTGGTTTGTGACTTGAAGTTGCACTGAGTATGGTTGGGATGATTTTTCGGAGTGGATTCGGAAAACTAATGCAGAGAAAGAAAACATAGAACACATGACACCAGGAGAATTGCGTTCTTAGGACCCTTTAGGCGTATCCAATTTATTTCTTCACAGATTTTTAGCCATGTTACACTTTACATGCGATAAAGAAATTGGTCCAATATGCCCTGTGGATCATTTCTTTTGGAGGAACGAGCACAAGGAACGTGGGGCTCCACACATACATATGCTGTTGTGGATTAAAGATGCTCCTCATTTTGGTAAGGAAAGGGATGGCTGTGTGATGGAGTGCTTTGAAAAATATGTTACTTGTTCTATTCCAGCTCAGCATGTGAATGCTGATCTATGGAACAATGTGGAAAGGTTTCAAAAGCATTCAAGTCAAAAGTAATGTCATAGAAAATACAAAAGTAAAGACAAGTACTACACTCAGTGCAGATTTGGCTTTCCAAGGCCTGAGACATCAGTTGTCCGAGTGAAAGTTTTGGCACCATGTCACTGTTAAGTCACCAAGAAATATCTATTATTTAAAAAGAGATAATGAATGCCAGTTCATTAATGATTACAATCCTGTTATTGGTCAGCTATGGAATGCAAATAATGATGTACAGGTTTTTGCTGATGTTTCAATAGTTGATGATTCAATAGAACTTTTGGCAGCTGAATTGGCAAAAGAGACTCCTAAGGCAAGTGAAGATTCTGCAGCAGGAAGTCAGAATGTCCTTGGTGAGCCAATGATTCAAACAGATGTTGATCTTGCTACGGAGAAGTAGAAATTGCAATGCAACAATGTAAAGTTACAGATGTGAATTAAAAACAGATTCCCATTTCCAAAACATGTCTGCTACAAAAGGTGCAAGAGAAGGATGAAGTTTTAAAAGCTATTGTTACAAATGTCTTGGCAAACATGCGTGGCACGAAAAAGTACTGGTTTTGACGGCACACATAAGTACGGTGTATGCTTATCAACCTTTTTCCCACCCACATGGTTTGTCAACTTAAGTTTTGCTGAGTATGCATGGCAAGTCTTGCACACTTTCCTACGCATAGCAAACAAAAACAAAACAGGTATACACAGGAAAACACCAGGAGTGCTGTGCTCTCTCGATCCAGTAAATATTACACGCTACTTTCATCATCGCTTCCTTGCGATGCTGCATTTCATTTGCAATAAAAGACTTCCTCCCCTTGGAGAATTGAAACACTTCTTTTGGAGAAAAGAATATAAAGCCAGAGGAGCACCACACATCCACATGCTTTTGTGGATTAAAAATGCTCCTAAATTTGGTGAGGAGAGCAATGAAACTGTTTTGCAGTTCATTCACAAATATGTTACTTGCGGAATCCCTCTGGAAAGTACCCATAGTGACCTACAAGCAAACATTTTGCAATTCCAAAGACACAAGTGTGGCAAGTATTGTCGATGCAAATACAAGAACAGAAGCAAATACTACACCAAATGCCTCTTTGGTTTCCCTAGACCAGTTTCAACAACAGGCCAAGTAAACAGCTTCATGTCTTCTGTTCGACACAGTGTGAAAGGAAAATCACCTAAAAACAAATACTACATAAAAAGGAGCGAAACATCCAAGTAAATCCATGATTACAATGCAGTTATTGCCCTCTTATGGAATGCCAATGTTGATGTACAGTACATTATGATATGATATGATATTTTATTTGTATCGCACTCATACACAGAGCACGACAAGGCAAGGGAGGAGAACAGGGGAGAACATATCAACGATCTTACTAGGCCCAGTGACATTGAGAACGTGCAAGTGCATGGGAAAAAGGAAAGGGGAGAAATTGCATGGACAGGGAGAGAGGAGAGTGCGGAGCAGGCCGAGAAAAGATAAATAATAATACATACAAATAAATAGATAATAGAGGCAATAAACAGTGGTAGTGCATCCAGCAAGTGCCAAGTGCAGTGTTTACGGCAGCAGACTGAGTAAGTCTAAACAAGTGCAGAAAAGGAAGAACAAGGGTGGGTGGGGGACTGTATGGATACAGATACAGTCCCCATTTCAAGGGGTGACCAGGTGGCAGTTCAGGATGGTGGCAGGGTGAGCAGGTACCTGGGCAGAGGGGACAGAGGGTGGCCAGGTGCACAGTGCCAAGAGAGAGCAGATCAGCAGGGGAAAGGGGGCGCGAAGACAGAAGAAAAGAGGAAGGTCTTGAGGTGCTTCCAGAACCGGAGATGGTTCTCCTCATGTTTTAGAGTGGCAGGGAGGCTATTCCAGAGGGAGGCCCCAGCCGAAGACAGAGATCTACCCCCAGCTCGTTTCTTTGAAACACGACTGACCCTGAGGGAGTTAGAGGTAGAGGAATGAAGAGCTCGAGAGGGGAGGTGTTTACCGAGGGATAGCTGAAGGTATTTTGGACCCAGAACCCAGAAAGCCTTGTGGACAATGCAGAGGGTTTTGAATTTAATCCTTGCATCCACTGGGAGCCAATGGAGAGATTTCAGAGCTGGACAGATACGATCCCAAGGCTTCAGGCCAAGGACAAGTCTTGCAGTCCTGTTCTGGATTAGTTGCAGAGGGCGGAGAGTAGAGGCAGGTAGATTTGGGAAGAGGCTGTTACAATAGTCCAACCTGGAGAGAACCAGAGTTTGGGAGACAGTGAGCTTCTGGGGGAAGGAGGAGAAAGGCAGAGTACCCATGAGGAGGTGCAGTAGGAAGTTTGACTTTTTAGTGACCTCAGTGATGTGGGAGGAGAAGGAAAGTGTGGAGTCAAAGATTACCCCAAGGTTCTTAGCCTCACAGGTAGGGGTAGGAGGAGGGCCAAGAGAGGCCGGCCAGTGAGTGAGGAGAAAGGATGGTGGAGGTGTGCCGATGAGGAGGATCTCTGTCTTGCTAGCATTCAGACAGAGGTCATTTGCGGCACACCAATCTTGAATGGCAGTTAGACACTCAGAGATGAGAGAAGAAGAGGAGGTGGCCGAGGGCAGCCTGAAAATTAGTTGAGTGTCATCAGCGTAGCACTGGAAATTGGAGCAGAAAATGGCAATGCAGTGGGCAAGGGTTGCCAGGTATTGGTTGAAAAGCCAAGGCGAGAGTTTCGACCCCTGGGGAACGCCACAGGTAGAGAGGAAAGTAGATGATAGGAAGGACCCAAGTTGGACCTGGGAGGGTCGATCAGAGAGAAAAGAGGTCAGCCAGGCCAGAGCCTGATCAGTGATACCCAGGTTATCATGGAGACGGTTGAGCAGGATGGAGTGGTTGACCGTGTCGAAGGCAGAGGAGAGATGGAGTAGTATGAGGATAGAGGGAATGTTAGAGTCAAAGTTGGGGAGCATATCTTCACGGGTGTTCAGGAGAGCAGTTTCCGTGCTTCTGGCCGCTCTGAAGCCAAACTGGTGGCCATGGAGACAGCCAACAGAATCAGAATGAAGGTTAAGCTGAGAGATGACCAGCTTTTCCAGTAATTTGCCCAGAAAGGGAGTAATGGAAATAGGGCGATAGTTAGCTGGACAGGAGGGATCAGCTGTGGGTTCCTTGAGGAGAGGATGCAAAAGGGAGTGCTTCAGAGGGGAGGGGAAAGATCCTGAGGCAAAGGAGTGGTTGCAGACATCGGCAAGGGCCATAGCAAGGGTGTCAATGTGGTCCTTGATGGTTTAGAGGAACAGGGATGAACCTGTTTTGATGAGGCTTTCATAGATCGGACTTGTCTAGTGACCTCATCAGGTGAGAAGAGAGGAAAAGAAGAGAAGGAGGGTGGGGATGTAGTAAAAGGGAGGGGGCAGTAAGCACAGACTGAGAGGGAATAGGAGGGGGAGGGGCAGAGAGGGTGGACAGGATGTCCTGGGTTTTTGAGATAAAATGAGAGGCAAGGGCATTGCACAGAGCCTGGGAGGCAAGGGAAGGGGTAGAGACTGCAGCAGGGTTGGCCAGTTCCTTGCAGATTTTAAAGAGTTCAGCCGAGTTGTTAGATGCCGCAAAGACACAGGCTTGAATGTGGACTCCCTTCTTGGTGCGGACAGAGAGTCGGTATTGCTTTGGAGAAGACAAATTGCAGACAATTCCACTACTGTTGCACAATATGTCACCGCCTACTTAACCAAAGCAGAGAAAGCAGAGCTCAAAGACCTATGGGATGGCATATCCTCTGAGAAAACACTAGCACAAAAATTGTACAGATTTGCATTAAAATGCTTTCCCATAGAGAATGTGGCAGCTACGAAGTCACTGACCACTTAACCAGCACAGCCTTACATGGGAAATCTGACAACATAGTGTGGCTAATCCTTGGGCCTGCTGCATCTAGAGTACTTAAATTGTACGAAGAAATACAAACAATAGCCAAAAGCGATCCCAACAGCCAGGACATTTTAAAGAACAACTTATTGAACACTTAATACCCAAACAGAAGTAGTACCTTAGAAGCCTTGTACTTGTACCAGGTAGCCCAAAACTTCTCATACAAAAACAACATTACACCAAATGAGGAAAAAGGTAGATACAGAGTGGAAAGTTGTGAAGGCAGCCTTGCGAGACTAACCAAATGCAGCCTAATTAATCATATCAAGGTGTCCTTAAAAACTCCCCAACACAAAGAATTGTACTACATGGCTCTTTTGCAACTTTTTAAACCATGGAGAATAGAAGAAGATTTATTAGACACCTACATGTGCTATGAAGATGCTTTCAAAGCCACTGAAAGTACAATTACTGATGTAAACTTTACAAGGTACAAAGCCATATTGGACAGTGAACACCAACAAGAAGAAGAACTTTAAGTACAACTAAATGTAGATGCTTTTGAAAGCAGTGAACCTTCGCAAACACTCAGCCAAGAACCACTTGGAGAGCCACTCATAGCAAATGAGGCAGAATAAGCCACAATGTAGGTAACCACCACTATGCTTCAGTGTAAGCACTCTGCAGAAGAGTTTGCTGTACTGAAATCCCAACTAAACAATGAACAGCGTACCATTTTTGAAGAAGTAAGCAAAACCATTGAACATGGTATACAGCACGAAAGTAAAACCTGCACCTGTGAGAACCACAAACCTATGTAAGTGGTGAAGCTGGATCAGGTAAAACATTCTTAATAAACATTATCAGTAACTACCTCCAACAAATAACAAACAACAACCTTTCTGTGGTTATAACTGCCCCTACATTTTGACTGCGTACAACAGGTGGTGTCACTCTACACCGATTGCTATTCCTTCCAGTGCAGCACATAAACAAATTAGAGTACTATAAACTTTTAGCACAATCTGCTATGGAGCTACGCAGAGTTTTGAAACAAATGAAAATGCTCCTAATCGATGAGGTGAGCATGGTCTCCAACCTAATGTTGGCTTTGATTCACCTCAGATTGCAAGAGGTACTAAAAACAGACTACGAAGAACTCTTTGAAGGAAAACATGCCATTGTTTTCGGAGATCTCCTTCAATTGACACCAGTCATAGGTGAACCTATCTTCAAAACCTTAGGACACAAACAGTGCCGTAAAAGTCTTGGAAGCATCGGGAATGTAAATCTTGGCCACATTTCCAATACCGAGAACTAACTCAAAACATGTGTCAGTCCGCAGACCTCACGTATGCCAACATACGGATTGGTGTACTATTAAAGGAGGCGCAGTCTACCCTTAATAGTAGATGCATTCATGAGCAGTACGGGCATAACACATGTGCTACTGATGTCATGGAACAATTAGCTCAGAAAAATGTCAGCTGTATGGCCTTAGTGCCAACTCTAGCAAGCTGCACACAATATAATGCAACAATGCTGCACAAAGAGAAACAACCACTAGTAGAAATTCATAGCACAGAAACTGGGCATACACAGTATGACAATACCTATGTGTCAGCAAGGCATAGCACGACTGCAAGCCTTATAGAACTCCATCTCCACCACAGCTGGTTTGGAGAAAATGGTTACATTATGTGTCAACTGTAGAGTTATGCTAAAGCACAACATTGACGTAGAGCAAGGTTCAGTTAATGGAGCACTTGGTATATTTGTTGCCTTCCAGACATACCCATGGGACAACAGCTTTCAGTTTGTAAACATCAAGTTTCAAACTTTCAGAAGTCAAAAATATAGGACACACAACTGCACAATTCCTTCTTTTCAAAGACATGTATGTACGCAGAGAACAGTTTTCTCTCTCGCTATGCAATAACTATTCATAAATTGCAAGGTCTCACCTTAGATCAAGCATTGATTGATATTGGCAACACAGTCTTCAAAGAAGGCATGAGTTACGTAGCACTGTCACGGCAACGTACACTGGAAGGACTGTATCTAATTAATTGTGATGCAACTGCAATCAGTGCAGACATTCCTTGCATCATAGAGTACAATAGACTGCATGCACTGTAAACAGCCCATCTAATAATGTACCCTATTCCTCAAAAACCGAAAGCTTTCGAAAAGAAGGCTCATTCCATCAGAAGTACTAATTGATTGGCCGCAGTACCGTCAAAGAAATTGAAAGAAAGCCATACTACAGCAACTACCAAAAGCACATACAAAAGGAGTAAAATAGACAAACCAAACCCAACTCCACCCACAAAAAAGCCTCTTCTAAGAAACCACAAGGGCACAGACACAGAAGGACTTGGCCCATTCAAATTTTCCAATACAACAGGTATTAATTGCTTTGCAAATGTACCAATCAATGTTCTATTCCAAATAACAGCAGTTGTTGAAAACATTTATTTAAATAGCACAGATCAGTTGCGTTTGCAAATGCTCACCCTTCACAGAAATGCAGTAAGCAATCCTGAAAGCATTTACAGTGTCTCAGGAATAAGGCAAGAATTGGACTACAATGTTGGAATGGTGAAATTCACTTTAAACCGACAAGAAGATCCGATCCCAAAGAATTTCTAATGTACTTACTACAAATACTGGAAAGAAAAAACATACTTATAATAGAAATCTTTCATCTTTCCTACATGTGGAGACATACATACACTCTTTGCAACCATGTCATTCAGGAGCAAGTTCCTAACGAATCCTTTGTGCATATTCCAAAACCAAACTTTGACTCCATTCCATTTCAGCAACTGGTGCAAAATGCAAACCATAGCATGTTCTGTACGTTGTGCAATTCTGATAATCGTTCGACGCTACGTATACACTCACACAGTCAATATGTGATATTAATGCTCTTAAAATACAATGCCGATGGTACCAAAAACAACTGCAAACTTATTGCCTTCACACATGGACAGATATCATTTGGCAGGAAAACCTTCACTACTGTAGCCATAATCTACCACACAGGGGACTCCACCAATGGAGGCCAATATACAGCACACATTAGAAAACAATTGTCATGGCGGGAATGCAATGATACTTCCATCAGTCCAAAGCACAGACTACCTGAAAATCTTACAAATGACTACTTACTATTTCTGAAGCCCAAATGTAATCATTGAAAGGCAAACATACTATACCTTACTCCTCAGCACCAACTACCTTCATAAGTGCAGTGCAAATGTTTCTCCTTCCACAATATCGACCTACAGCAAGCTACTATACTGAAAGCATTGACAAAATGCACTAGAGTGTGTGTTGGGCAATTCTATCTCCAATAAAAGCAATGAGTACAGTCACACACACACAATACGTGCACACAAATCACACTACCAGTATTTTCCACTAGATACATGCATGGGAACTTACTAAGCATGAGTGTTCAAAACTATCCTCAGTAACCTCTCAAATCAGCACATATGCAAATCAATTACCAGCTCTCCGAGAGTAGTCATACAACTCCAACACATATGGACGTGCCACCACGGAAATCTATAATTGGATAGTACCACTTCAGAATGTACACAAATGTCCAAATAAACACAGGAATGCCTGTCTGTGCACAGGCTTCTCTACATACCCTTTACGAATGGGACACTGTAAACAGTTAAAATATACCACTTGGTATCTAACTGCAGCCTGAATACAACAATGTAATGTACAGCATTACAACTACCCAAATCAACATTCAACATCTACTGTGCTACAAACATATCATCTAACACTTCAAAAGTATAAACAGTTACAGTACGCCAACAGGTACGTAACTACCATCACAATTCTGCACTACCACAAAACAATGCAATAATACTTGCAAACCACCAGCAGCAACCAAACACATAAACAAACAGAGGTACAAAAAGGAATAAAAAAACATTTAAAAATCACCACCTGTATACAACGCCACCCATCCTACCAACATGTATGTGGCAAATATTGCACACCATTACATTTCCTCCTACTTCAAGACTTCACATTAAAAAGTGCTGTAACCACTGCAAACTTCACTCTCATTCATTGCACATCATAGTAGCAAAGACATTTAGAAGGTTGTTATTAATTCAGTATGGATGTTTTTTCTCCACAGACCAAATGATTATGCAAAGTACCACAAGAACTGCTCTGATTGCACAGTGCACTGGTTCTAAGCATAGTACCTACCTACAAAGTACTAGTTATGACGGTCCACAAAATAAAGAAATGTATGCTACCTATTGGACTGCTAAGTTAACAAAATACCTGTGCTAACATATTCTGTTCTCTTTTCCCATAGATAATGCAGCAACCATGACCACAACATGTTACACTCCATACACAAAACACAGTGGAGTCCTTCCTCAATCCAAACAGCAAGTGTGCAGCAATTGCTATTGTACTTCTCTACTATGTGCACAGTGCAATGCGTGCACTTTTTTGTACTATGCGTATACCAATACCACCATTTACAATGTACACCTACATCACACTATATAGCTTCTGCATACCCCCTACACACTTCACTACACCCTTTACATTGATGTGCCTCCAGCCATAGAGTAAACATTGTACACCTTGCCAACTATTGCTGCTGCACTGCACACCTAAACATACTACGATCTATCCACGTACCACTAACCCCAATACAACACAGTCACCTACCCCTTAGCCACTGCAGTTTAAATTGGCTTCTATTTCTTCCACATAATACATAACCTCTTTCCTACGTACACTGCTCTCCTAAGCCTACAATAAGTGCACACACACAATTAACACCACCATAGTAACTTACCCGACAATCTGCACAATCACAACAATATAACTTCATGCATGCACCAATACATCTTACGTTATCGTCGTAACTGCTGCAACATTTGCCTCTGTACTTTCCACTGCCACCGTGTAGGCCATTAGGTAATTTTCATTATTATATGTTCCATTTTCAAAAATGTATCCAACTCATTTTTCACTATTGCGCATACATCTTAGCCCCTCAGTCATATTGCAACCACTGCCTTACAGCTTAACTTTTTAAACGTGTGTTTCCTTTTTTTATTGTGTAAAGGTAACCCCATTTAAATCCCATAAGCACTTTACAATATTACACAAACCTACACACTAACTCCTTTTGTTTCCTGCACAGTAGCCCCAAGCACGTTCATGCAGCACGACACCAAACTGCGTACGCTGGACAACCCATGCATGTCTTATGAAGCAGCAAACACATTCTGACATCCCCCACGATTGCCTCGTAGAACTCTACACATATAAGTGGTCCTTATGCACTATAAAAGCACATTTTCTGTATGCTGCCATGTATGCAATCACAGCCCCATTTGTACCGCTCTATCATATGTACCTGTAGTTTGCACTACTTTCACCGTAATGCCACTATCAACATTCATAAATACATGCTGCAATCGAAACATGTTGCCAGCTGATTCCTTCTTTTTGTTCCTGCATCATCTCCGTAAATGTAAACTACCATATCTCTCCTTGTCCTGTATGCTGCAACTAATACCGGCAACTTACATATACTCTTATTCCTCTTTCATCTCAGATGTCTTGCACCTTACTGCGCGTGCCACTCCTTCCACTTTCAAAGAAACAGCTTGTGGATCAAGCATTTAAAGATTGCCATAAGCGATATCTTATCCGTCGTTATTATGTGGGCCGACCAATATGGCCCCGTATGTCCATTTGTGGCTCCTGCTGTACGAACCAACCTGCAAACCTTTCTTCTGTAAGGAATCCCAGAGGCACCAGATGCTACCTTCTATACCTTTCAAAGAAAATGTGTTCTTCCACATGGCCCACCAAGCAGCACTACGTACTCCTTTTTGCACTTTCCTACATGAAAACAGAAGTACAGAAATGCACAGACGGCATTGTTCACAGCATTTTGTTCACTAAATAAAACGGCGATGAATGCAGACAACTTGTTTTTTACATTGCCTGGCAAAATAAAGCACTTTTACTGTAGTGTAACTAAAGTATGGAATGTTGTGGAGCCTTATACTCTGTGTGTGCATGTCTGCTTTTGGTTTTGTTTATGTTGTTCCTTTACAGAGCTAACTGCTCACATGACAGAGTGTGCTATTTTTGCCCCGCACATACAATGCATATCTGGAGTGCACACCATGAGGAACGACTGTCCACAATTATCGTCACTGACGCCACTAACTGCTGATGGTGTATGTGCCACAGAGGCATTGGTAATGAAAGCGATAGAGCCATGGTAATAGCGCACAATAAAACCTCCAACCGCTTCCGTTGCCAATGTCAACCAGTATGCCAAAGAAAGTTAACAGTCAGAGTCCCTGCCCTCCTGTATATGGGGGCACTTTACAGTGTTGGTACTGTTGTCGGCTGCAAATGTATGTGTGTTGGACAGTACATTATCCATACTTTACATGTCTAAGTAATATTTACTTGTGTCCTCTTCTGCCATCTTCTTCGTTCTCAAAGTACACAGTATTATAACCTACACACCATTCTGTACATTAATTGTGGCATCTCAGTCCATGATTGCCAGCAAGGCAAATAATGTATGCCATATTAAAGTGCAGTCACTTCACGCCACCTCCACTACCAACCGCCAAATGTCCTCCACAAAAATGCTGTGACACTTAGCTCCCACAGGAGACATACTTATTTTCAACAGTCTACGCTGAAGTTACCTACAGTATAAGAACTGACCCAAAGAAGGCAACATTCTCAAACCTCCTCCCAAGCAATGTCCACATTCCTACATCAAAGACCCGTAGAACATCCATACACGCCAGTAGGCGCATACCACTCCCTACATAACATAATACACTGATTTCAAAACTCCCTACATCATCTGCAATACACTCCCCATCCCAAATGGCCTCTGAAGATAGTCGCCTGTGCACCTACCCCACAATGCTTCATATGTTTATATCTGTGTACAAGGGCCATGGTGCAAACGTTACGCAGTAAAACAATTCATTCATCATCCACTTTACAACTACACTCCCTGAAGGAAAACACTGCTCACAGCCACACCACACCTAACACAAAATGGTGTGCTATCTCACCAATGGTGCTGCAAAACTGCACCATGTACTCCACTGGAATTCTTCAAAGGCGCTGACCTTTCTACACTTACATATTAACAAGTGTATATTATGCCACAAGGCATGCTTGCGTTAATATATTTACATGACCTAAATCAAAATGAAATTACACTCTGTACATATGTGTGCATTGCACATACCAATATGACAGTACTCCCATACATGGCAGCATTGCATTGTGGTTCTGTTGTCAACAGCCTACTCCTGCATCACACCCACTGCAAATCAATGGAGACATGAATGGAAACATGTGACCACTTACCTTTCCTGTCCACAACTCCACAACTACATATTGGCACAGTAATCAACTCAATCAAGACAACATTCTATAACCTACCTGCAAACAGTGGCCACCCCATTATGTCCAAGGGCCCCAGCCATGTACACAAGGTTTTAGGGGTTTTCCGGTCACAACAAAACATAGCACTCCACCTGAAAATATCCTCATCTTTCCTCAAATGCACTCCCCTTTGCCAGTGGAGTCTGCCTGCACTCACCAAACAATGATAGTCACCTGGACAAGTTACCACCAATAAAGTATAGGTGAGGACCTGCGTACACATTCCTTCCATGTGCCTATGTCTCACTGCCCTCCCTAAAGCAAGGCTGTACCCAACACCTAGCATCTTGGTTACATGGGCGGAGGGCATAGTAGTTCTTCAACACACCCAATCCACATACCAACATCTCAGTAGTCCTATACATACCAGCATTGCATTGCAGGTTTTCTGCCAACATCCTACTCCTTCACCACACCCACTGCAAAGCAATTGCACCATGCATGGAAATATATGACCACTTACCTTTCCAGTCCACAGGTACACATTACTACAGTAATGCACCCAATGAAGGCAACATTCTGTTACCTACTTCCTACCAATCCCCACTCTGTTATGTGCAAGGGCCCCAGCCATGCACACAAGCCATTACAGGTTTTGCAGGCACAACACACATACCACTCCGCCTAAACTAAAACTATCCTCATATTATATCCAATGCACTCTCCATCCCCAATTGAATCTGCTTGCACTCACGCCTGCACAACTGCCCACCAATACAGTATGTGTGTGAACACGTGTATACAATCCTACAGCCTCCGCCCATTCACCCAATACCTTACTCGTACTGCACAACCACGGTAAGGCAATAAAGGCATGCAGTCGAACATTTTGCACAGTGCTTTATAGACTGCAAGTACATATAGGTACACCCACGGACCCAAATAAAAATACATCATCACACCTAATTCCAACCTGGGCCCACACTGGTATACGCAACAGCCGTAGCCATGCACCCAAGGCACTAGAGCCTTTGCAACTGCTGCCGGCCAGAAAGTGTCAGTACTGGCATAGAACGTTCACATTGTAAACATGTGATGCACTAAATTCCTGCCCGGTACAAATGTCAACCATTCTCATTGTCTTTCCGCCATCTCCAATCCACTACCCATTTCCATGTCACTGTGCACGCCATCCCCACTGAAGGTACTTGCCGCCCACCTAACCGCTAAGTACGTCCCATGCAAGGAGTGATTACATTGCGGCGGTGGGGACCAAACCCTACACTCTTTGCTACAAGGTAAACTGTGCTACCTCTGCCCATGTACTGAAAAGGCTATGCCTTACCAACACCAATGGCATCCAAGCCAAACTAACATACAACACAAATGCACTAGGTCTACATAACCACAAGCAGCCATCGCTTACAGCAAAAAAAATAGCCTCTATGTTTGCTTTGCCCTCTTTCACCCAGCCGCTCCTGCGCACCATGTTCTGCAATGGATTTCGGCATGCCACTATGCTCCAATACACCATGGCAGTGTTTCTCAAAATCCTTAAAGCATAACACGCGTCCCTCCAGCCAACCACCTGTCGCGTCCAATGTTCGCCTACATCACACCGTGCCGCAGGCCAATCAAACTTCGCTCCGCAGAGCGAATCGGGAAATGGGACCCAGATATCACAAATTTTTTGGGGTGTATATTTCAGTAATTTGCAACAAAAGGACTGATTGGATTTCCACCAAACACACAAAAGCATGCTTTCTGGCCCAAGCCCCCACAGCTGCCGCGAATTTGGTAAAAATATGTCCAGCCGTTCCAGCTGTAGCCGTGTGCAAAGTTTTTCCCCATTCATTCTATGGAGAAAAAAAAATGTGGGGCCCCCCTAGCCCCTATAACTTTGCCCCCCCACTAAACATGAGGATTCATCCAGGGGGATCAAAGTTATAAGCTGCCGAAAAAGTGCTCTTCCTATGGGTTTAGCAACTTAACCATAACTACACACCCGCTACCGCGGACTGTGTAATATATATATATATATATATATATATATATATATATATATATATATATATATATATATATCATAAGGTTAAGATTGCCCCGCACTTCAAAGTTGGATTTGCAATTATCCATGTATTTACAGCTCCATACACAGAGATACCTGCTCTTTTCATGTTTACTTCATGGCAGCTTGACCTTCAGAGTGCAATACTTGCAAGGACTGACAATATCACGGTTTTAATTAACAAAATGCTGATACTGTGTGTTTTCTTAGTGTGTTATGAGATATTTAAAACTAATGAAACACACGCCAACCCGGGTTTGATGGATTGTCTCCCAATTGTGCAGTGACCAGGACAGCCCTTGCTTAGCTTCAAAGGCCATGTTGCTCTAAGTGGTCTTGTAACTTGCGCTCATTTGTTAGACAACATGTCCCGAGGGGGCTGGCCGGTTTCTTGCTTTGAATCTAAGGAGAGTCAGTCTTGGTTACTGCATGGGTGGGAGTCCCAGATCACTGCCCATGCCCACCCAAGGCCATGGGCAGTAATTTCTCAACCCGATGTCACTGTAGCTATAAAATAATCATTTCTTTTTTGTTTTACTTTTTTCCTATAGACGTGGGTGCAGAATTACAGATACCCTCGGCTATCTGTAGTCATTACAGCCAACAATATCGGAAAAACTGATGGGAAAAAATGCTTTCCCACTCCCTCAGGCCCTCATCAAGTGTCCCCCTCCAAAGTGCTTGCTCCCCACACACCCATTATGTCCTCCTAACCTCCCCTACCCTCTCTCATTCCCCACAACATCCAATGTGTCTGTGACGCAGTTTGCTTAGAGATGTCGGCTGTTTGCGGCTATTCTATCCGATAGCCGAGGAAAAAGAAAAGCTTTGTGTTGCAAACTCATTCCCTGGACCCACTTCAACTCCCAAATTTAACTTGGTGTCTTCTTACCTCCCCAGACCCCTCTAGACTGATTGGTTTTGCACCTTTTTTGACCTGCAAAAGTATTTTTTCTGCATTTCATATTCCAATACCCTCGACTATAGCTGCAGCTATCTCTCGCATGGAGAATAAAAGCGGCTGTTTGATTTATAAACACTCAGTTTCTCTTAAATTTACCCAAGTTAAAATTATATATTTTGGAGAAGGGGCACCGACTTTTCCATCAAATATTTTGAAAAAACTGCTGGACGAAATAGTCTCAACACACACATGGAGCGCAAATCAACGCTTCGTGCCCAAGTTGCTTCGGACCTGGTCCAAATGTGCCCAGCAGTTTGGGCTGTGCAGTGGAGCAAATATTAACTTTTTTTATCAATCAGAAAATGAATGGGAACTAGGCTGCAAGTTTATTTTCTTAATAAATATTTTATTTTAACAGAACATTCCCAAATGTTGCAGTCTGTGGGCCCGCTTGTCACTAATTGCCTTCAGAATTTTGGTCAAATCGATCACATATATATGTTATGTTAAAGTGCATTTGTATAGAGCCTTATGTATCATTAGTATGAACTCAAAGGGCTGTGGGTTGACCGTCCTCTGGTATCGTGGTCTGTATCAGTCGAGAGAGTAGGGTAGCATATAGGGCTTGGGCGCACTTGGTATGTGAGTGCCCTGATTGGTTTGTGGAGGTTGGGTGCATTCTAAAGCTAAGTGTTGTTAGGGATTTTGTCAGAGGGCTATTACATAAGCTTGGGATATTTTCTTGTGGTGGTATAGTGGTCTTACATTATTCTAATGGTACCCTCTATGATGTGACAAGACTTTCCTCTGGTACCTGTATTCTATTTGGGTTCAACTCTAAATACTGACTTCCAGGCCTTACACTCTTGAAATGTTGACCGAGCTAACTGTCTCTCCAGCAACTTATTTACGATGTTCTACTACTGTCTTTGACAGCTCTGCTTAGCTGTCATCATGCACAGCCGAGGCACGGCACTCACACAATCTGTCTATCTATAAAACCCACAATGACACAACTCGAATGACACAAAAAATGACACAACTCGAGCACCATAAATAATGTATCAAGACACGCAGTAACTTTTAGAATGTGCATTTATAAATGAACTTACCGATTGTAAAACAGCAACATTGAATAGCAACACAAATAGTCATGTGAATATAATTCAGTAAAAAGAAGGAGCAAGAGGGAAATTTCAACATAAACTCAGCTCAATGACACAATATGAGTTTCACCCACTTCGACCTTGGGTTGTACATATTTGGCAAGAACCACACTTAGTATAAAATGCAATTTCTCCAAATGACATTCGAAAGGTGCTGAATTCTTTCACATAAAAATAAAACTTCCCAGGCTGTCTCAGAATGCATTTGCACGTGTGCGCCTCAATTATCACAGATATACTCACATCAAATATGAGCAAGGTTCGCTGTTATAACGGACAACCCTCCTTTGTTGTCTTCCCAGCATGCAGCAGTATCGCAACTCCTGCACTCAGGCAATCCAGATAGAACGCCACAACCTCCCTCCAACCCGTCTTCTCAGTCTGCTGCCTGGAAAAATCTTGCCTCTCTGCACTGCACTATCCCAGCCAGTCACTCGCTCATCTGTCGTTAGAACTCCCTCCACCCCTTCTGTCTCCTGAATTTATATGCTAGCCTTGTCACTCTAACTAAAACCTGCCTTTTTCTTGACATATACAATCACCCAAGCTGTTTGGCATTTCTTTCCTCAGAGAACCACCCCCAAGGATGTTTGTATCAATTTCGTCCTGCAAAGCACAATAGCACCTTCTCCACAATGCATGTTTTCCTTCAGTTTGTGCAATGAAACCACAGCCAGCAAACTGCCTGCACGTTTTAACCCACTGCAGAACAGCACATTGCTTTTAACATGTCATCTCTGTTTTATTAAAGGTAAATTATCAATTAATGGGAAAGTGTTAGTGGGTTAATTTGGGTTAATATATGTACACAGCGCAAACTGGACAGATGACCTATTCACCCTGAAGTGTATCATTTTAAAACATGCTTAATGTGCATTTCCATTTGCTGTCTGTATTTTTGTATTCAGTTTACTGCCTCCTCTGAATATAATGTCATGTCCCACTTACTGCCTCCATATACATTATCCCTACCTCTACAGCATCTCTCCTACTCTCTCCTACAGTGTTGAGCACTGGATGGCAGAAGTCAGTGTTATGTGTGCAGCAAGGAGGGGGGTTTCTGAGACTGTGTTCTGGCTGTCGTGGGGCATGTGTAAGAGATATTGTGAGCCGCTTGGCCAATTTTTCATGGGGTATAGCTGCATTCTACCAGGCTGTTGAAGTGTTCAATTAGTGATGTAGGTATGTGTGCAGCTAGGCCGAATTGAACCAGGGGTCTAGCTGCATTCTATTGTTTGTTGATGTAAAGTGTAGAGTGACCCTATTGATATGAATTAGTGTCTTCGGTTATCAGCATGTGGTCCCCTTACTTGGGAATGCGTTCTAAGATCAGTGCCCCAGCTGTGTCTGCCTCGGTGGTTCATGATAGTGGATTTCATGGAGAGATAAACTGGTCGGTGACGTATGATGTGTTGTCACGGTGGGGCTGTTTTTTTCCAGACACTCGGTAGGTGGACTAACGAGGGCCCATTTTCCGGGTCTCTGGAGTAGTTTTTCTGGAGGAGTTTTAAGCTGGGTTTCTGGGTGCTTCTTTGTGTTATTGTATGATTCCCCAGTGGGTTGCAGTCAGGCATAATTGCTTCTGTGTCACCGGTGCAGGGTTGTACGTTATTTTCTAGGGGTCACCTCTATTGATCGTAATAGCACCAGCTATACTTTGGTGTTTGAGTTAGGTGCAAGTGGCATGCAGCAACGTCGGCCAGGAGTCAATGGACTGTAGGCGACTTCCGTGCCCTGACTGATTTTGATTTTTGGGTTTGGATAATGAATTAAATGTTCAGCCATTTTCCGTGGCACTCCTGTTGAGTTTCAGGATGGTGCTGATTCTCACAGGAGTTTGGTCGTTGGGGTGAATGGGTTTATGGCCTTGGGCAGACCGGTTTGCGGATTTGGGAAGAGCCATGTTTTACCACTTTAGGGAAGGCCATGTAGTCCTGGTTGTGGCTAATACTTGGGGGTAGCGAATTCTATAGAGTTGATGCCAAGGTCGAGTAGGCTGATCCTCCAAATCTGTCTGAATTACAGACTGGGATCATTGTTATATTATAGAGCAGCGGTCATTGCCCTATAGTTAAGATACATTTTGAGTATGAAAGGATATCAAAACAATGATTTGCTAATACATTTTGACTCATACATTTTTGGCTGATATTTCAAAGACAAAAAAGATCTGTTAAAAAATAAAAAAAGTGTTGCAGTGTTCGATAATGGTTTCAATGGGAAACAAGGGTTATCTTTGCGTGCACAATATCAGTGACTGGGGTAAAGGTGATATTAGTGCAATATTGCGATTTCATATGTATCTAGTGTATTTAATGAGAATGGGATCAGTGTTGCTAATAGTGTTACTTTGTGTATAGTTCATACATTTTAGCTTCCCACACAGTAGCAACATAATGACAAATCTGCTGATACAATGGGAACACAATGTAGTTGT
The DNA here is from genome assembly GCF_040938575.1 of Ambystoma mexicanum. Taxonomy (NCBI): domain Eukaryota; kingdom Metazoa; phylum Chordata; class Amphibia; order Caudata; family Ambystomatidae; genus Ambystoma; species Ambystoma mexicanum. The sequence continues at coordinate 287,267,182 of NC_090928.1, forward strand.
GTGGCGTGTCACGTAGCTCCTAAAATGAGAAGCGAGGAGCTTTATATGCGCATGCAGGATAGGAGATTTGCTGATATAGAATCCACTGTGAGGGGATGCAGTAGTCATGGACATACATGCATAGACATACACACAAGGGGGTTTTTGGGGAAATGTGTTTGGGACATTTGGAGAACAAAGGATACATGGCAAATACAGAAATGTGTATACCGCAAGTCCCTCATAGTTGGGATTTTTGTAGGCTGCAGAAACCTGGGTGGTGAGATAACCTGTCTATGGCTTGGGAAGCTGGTTGATTGATTTAGACGGATGGGGGAAGGCAGCTAACTGTATTCTGGCAGCTGCAATAAAATCAAATGGTCGGAGATAGCCAGGCAGGGGTTTTATGGCTTGATGCTATTGTGGAGAGGAGCTGTAATCTTTCTTCATACATGGGAGTTTGTTATTCAGTGTCCAGGGATGTCCGGTCACTTGGTAGGGTCGACTTGGGGCCGGGTAATAAACCCAGTGAAAGCAGTGCTTAAAAGCAGAATTTACGAATGGTTCATGGGTTTCAATCAGGTTCTAATAAATTACCAGGATGTGGCCAGAGCCATGCATGCTGAAATGGTAGTCGTTATAGATTAGCGTGAAATGAGAGATACCAGGGACGCCAGCAAGTCTGGGTGGATAAGATGGCTATCATCGGTTGAAAGGGAATTTGTTTCTATCTCTTCCTCCTCATATTGTTAAAGTGTCCTTGTAAAGGCCATGTGCATCACAACTGGGGTTAGAGGTCCCCAACCAGATGGACTTGTAATAAATTAGGTTTGTTGTACGTGAATATATAACCATGTTTTGATGTCTCGACTGACTATGGAAAGATCCCAAAAAAAGTGTACTGTAAATATGAGCTAATGCAAATGTGTATTGAAATGGGTTTATGATTAAGTGAATGTATCGAATCATGACTTTGTAATGTAATATGTGGTAGTGTGTTAAATGTTGCAAACTGTAAATAATGTGTAACCTTTATGTGGTTCAGAGAGAATCTGATTAGTTCGATCTCTAAAGAGTCATCTAGCCCCTCGCGGTCATTTGTATACAATAAACTTTAGGGACAATCGTGCACTCACTTGTTGAGAGGTGAGCCCATTTTGAGTAAGGGTATCAGAGGTCCACCCACAAAAAGTTATTAAGATAACAAAAAACATACTTTCGGCCTAAGCCCCTTAAGAGACAATTTCTGCCGGACCACACAGCAAAAATAGCTGGATGGTATTTAACTAGTAACAAAACAATTTGGGCACAAAGCGTTGACTCGAGTTCTGGGGGAGATTTTGGGTTATTGCATCCAGTACTTTTTTAAATATTTGAAGGAGAAGTGGGTGCCCACTTCTGCCAAAATTATAGAAATATCTCCCATAGTGCTTTGCAGGATAGAGGGTTTTGCAAAATGGAAATCCACCTTTTGTTTGGTTTATTGAGAGAGATAGCCACGTTTATAACAGGAAATAACTGCAGCTATAAAAAAAAATGAAAAGTGTCAAAAATGCTATTTGGAGGGGGTGAAATTACATCAGGCTAGAGGTGGGGAGAGGGAAAGAGAACAGCATGTGAAATTGTGGGGTCTCGGACACAGTAAATAAGATGTTTGGCATGAAAGAAATGTGAATACTGCTGGCTATTAGAAATTGTCGATAGCCATGGCTATACAGACACACGTGACATGCCATTGTACCCACGGTTAGCCTTGATTAAAATGTTTGAAAACACTGATGTAGAGGGGTGGACAAATTCAAATTACAACAGGCTAGAGGTGGGGAGGGAGAAATTGGTCAGTATGTGAAATTGTGGAGTCTAACATCAAGGAAATAAGGAGTTTGTAACAAATGAATTTTATGCTATCCCCGGCTATAACCACATTTATAACCGCAGTTATACGCAGACAATGTCAAATTTTGCGAAATGTTAGTACATCACAGGAAACATACTGTGGACACAGAGGGAGTGCAGGGGGAATCATAATGCGGGAGGGAGGGTGTTTGTGGTGTGGGGAGGGTAAGGGGAGAATAACAAAGTTAATGAACGTGCATAACTGCTGGGAAGGCACATTTTTGTCAAATACCCGTGGCTAAATCCTTGTAAATTTTGGTATAACCACAGTTATCAAGAAACATTTACAACAATTGCCCTTTTCTAACATAAACTGCATAAAATGGATCATATAAGGGTTATTGATTCATTTATACAGTTTGAGTTTTTTCCCCAATTTTTATAACTGGCTCTGAAAAAGATCGGTTTTGGAGGTGGAAGGAGCTGGTTGGAACTTGGATGGAGAGAACATTAGGGATGGAACATGTAACACGGGGTTAAAAAAGGGATTTTGTTTGTTTTGTTGTTTTTAAATTATTTTTGTGTTTTTTTTTAAAAGGACAGTGAAGAATTGCCAATAGCTGTGGCAGTTGGCTTGGTGTTGTGAAATACCCACTGCCCACTAATCTAGGGTGGCAGCAACCTTGGCAATCCTGAAATGGCATACGAGGCAGAGCACCAGGTTGGGTCATTGTTGGTACGACCGCCGGTGCCCTGCTGGATGAAGATGCAGCAGACTGTGCAGATGATGCTGGAGGTGACGTGGGTGCAGCCGATGCTGTCAAGGGTCAGGAGGTGGGTGCTGTACTGCTGGAACAATGGTGTGTTGTTTGAGAACCATGGGCCTTAACCTTATGCCTTTGGTGCACCTGTCATTAGGTCTCATCAACCTCATCCCAGTGTACACATACCAGATCTTGAATTAGCACGAATTTGCAAAGGCTCTGGGATGAGGCATTGGACAGCCCCTGTCACAAGACTTTATGGCAGAAGGTACACTGAGCTGTGGCTACCCATCATTGTGCTTCACATTTGATGTAATTACTGATCTTATCGCTGTATGATGTAATTAGTGATGTCACCAGGGATGTCATCAGTGATGTCATCTGTGATGTCATGATTGTGGTCATATGCTGCACAACAGGGGGTGCATAGTCAACAGGGACTGCTGAATTTCAGGGGTTTTGTTGTGTTAAATCTGATCACTGTAACTCTCTTTTAATCAAGGTTTTTTCACTAAATTTGAACGTTTTTTTGCTATGTATTTTTTACATTAAATCTGATTACCATAACTCTCTCCTAACTGTAGTTTTTCACTGAATTTCAAGGGTTTTGTTATACTATAGTTTCTTTGCCGCTTATTAGCCATGGCCTTTTGACGTGACCATTGTACGTGTTGCACCAATAGGTTTCTTTGGGACCCACTAGGCATGGCCTTCAGCCATGGCCATTGCCCACAGTGTTCGACCGTGGCCACTGTACACACAGCACTAATAGGCTCTCAGTCCATGGCCTTCAGCAATGGCCCGTGGCCATGGCCTAGCCACTGCACATGTTGCAGCAACAGATTACTTGGGGCCCACCAGCCATGACCTTCGTGAGTGGCCACTTTACATGTTGCACCAATAGGTTTCTTTGGGGCCCACTACCCATGGCCAGTGGCCTCGGCCTTCAGCTGTGGACACTGTACATGTGATTTGCATTTCGCCATAAAACCTTATGCACTGGTATCCGCAAAACCGTTTTTTGCTTATCAGTGTTTCCTTTGTTCCTCTCATTTTTGAAGAAACGCAGTGGACACGGTTGATTTTAATATCCACCAACACGATCACATGTCACGCCTTGTCAAGGCTTACAGCGTTCAGCGGGCCACAAAGGTAACTATTGAGTTATGACCTAATCACCATTTGAATCTGCTAGCGCATTTCGTTTTGTTAAGAGCTTTATTATTTTTCTCTCATTTTACCAACACAGAACCCTGTGATGACAACCTAAGCTTCAGGACAGATGATAACTAACGCAATTGACATTCCCCTCCTTCTGCTCCTCGCATACGGCCACATTAGAAAGGCAAACCTAGATACCGGGTGAGCTTTTCATTTTTCAAATCTTTTTTGTGTGGTTAGGCAGCCGGTACATCCGGGTACGTGTAGCTGCTTTTTTTCACCAAGGTAATTGCAAAAACTGTTTCACTCTTGGGCCTCTGACGGTTTGATTGCCTTTGGCCTGTTAACTTTCTGCACAAATTAGTCACTTTTTTACAGTCTTTCTGTTCTTTGTGCAGCAGATTTCACTGATAGTGAGCAAGTCTAGATCCACTTTATGTTCTCCCCATACATGTGCTAGACTCCTGTACACCATTCCTTCTTGATTGTCTAGACATGAATGGGCAACACAGAATTCCCACATGTAACTAACCTGTTGACCATTGTGTAGCTAGTGTTTGCTGTTTTTTGCCCCTAACAAGCTTGTGTTTATTTATTATTTATTAATGAAACCAGCTGTGATGCAAATGGTTTTCACCACTAATTCTTTCCAAAGACAGGTTAGTTTGGTTGGACGTATTTATTTCGTGGACATAAGGTTCATTTTTATGTATGTTCCATTTCTTTTTCAGGCAAGTATCACTACAACCCTCGTAGTGCACAGCAAACTCGCCTGCTGTCTTTGAGTTTCGACTAACCAGAAGTGGACCACTAAGCTGCCAACTCCGTTGTTCAAGCTACAGACGAGGATATTTTCTAATGTGGCTATCTTCATGTTGTATGTTGCTGATTAACTAACAGACAAGTTCCCCTGATTAATTTCCCTTGATTTTATAGTGTGATTTGAGAGTGAGGAATAAAACATGTTGGGATAAATGAGTATGAATTGGTTTGACTGCGAGTGTATCAATCTTGTTCTGTATGAGTAAATCGAATATTAATATCTGTTCCTAATTATAAATCTGTACTAGCCTAATTTCTATCATTAGATGCTGGATGGATTTGGATGACATTTTATAAAGAAATAGTTTGTTGTGAGACCCCCAAACTACATATTACAGGAACAATTCATTAAAAAATGAAAAAAAAGTTAGTTAAATAACATAAAAAATACAGTTTAAAACCCACTCCCATTCATTTTCCCCATAAATAAAAAGTGATGTTACTGAAAAGCAGTAGTGCAGAAACCGCTGCGCAGATTTGGACCAAACCTTGGGATAAACTCTGCCATGACCTTACTGAGACTGACAACATTCTCAACATCAGAAAGACACTCAACACTCTTTTATTTATATAGCCACTTCTAGGGGAACACTGACTGTTTTGAATGACAGCAATTAGATGGCCTGGTCGTAGTTGCTATATCAATAGCAAATGCAATAGCATTCGTATCTGGTAAGTGGTCGAGAGTGAGAAAAAAGACACTATGTAAAGGTGGGATTTGGGGCATGGGTTGGAGGGTCAGTTACACATGGAAAATGTTCAGTTTATCATGAAAAGACCACGAGAATCTCACAAGCTAAGCATGTCAAGGACAAAAGATGCACTCAAAACAAATGTGCGTCACACGAAGAACCTATGAGTGATAAGGGGTAATGGGAGAGGGCTAGAGAGGGAAAAATCATTTGAGTGGAGTGAGGGGACCTGGAAAAAAGAAGTGTTGAGTGCTTGTTAGGACATGGAAGACATTTTAATTAGGAGCAATTTATCCCATTAGAGCGGGAATCAGTGAACCGCCACTCTACCACTGGAATTTCTGTTATTGGAAAAGATTACTATAAAATCATTGCAGTAATAAGGAGTTAGAAAAAAAGGTTAAACATCTGCAGTAACTACGTCTACTGGGCAAGGGGCAATGGGTTCAGCACTCGCATTTCAATCAAGTCCACCTTAACCATGCGCCCCCTTGTTGCGCAGTGTATGACCACAATGATGACTTCACACATGACAACACTGGTGACATCACTAATTGCATCATACATGACATCACTGCTAGCGTCACTCATGACATCATACATCACATCACTGATCAAATGAATAAATACATAAGATATGTAATTATTGATTATATATGTTAAAATATCTTTGTTCAGCTCTTTTGATACACATTTTATTTAATTACACTTATCAGTAATAGCAACATGACATGGAACAATACCCTGATACAGAAATATCATGTGATTAAGTGTAGAGGATTCATTTGTATTACTTATCAACTCAACCAATTTAAAATAAAAATATATAACGTTATACAAATGGTTTGAATTTCATGTATTAGTAAGCAATTATTCAGTGAAAAGTATTTAGTGGACGTGACATTAAGGTGCTGCTTTTATGCCACAAAACACCAGAAATTTGACAGGTGAAGGAAGCTACGATGCCTTAACTATGAGGGCCCCATTGCGTAGCCCCTAAGCACACTGATGACATCCCAAATGGCATCGCTGATATCACATATTACATTACTTATGGCATCATGAGTGTCATAACTGGTACAACAGATGACACGTGCAAGAAAGCGGGATGAAACATTTAAAAAGCATGTTTCTGCATATAAGGGTGGATTCAGGTGCAAAGCTTGGTAGGAGATTGCATCATAAATACAGGCCATTTACAACCACTTTATTCTTACACATCAGAGTTAATCTATATTGATTGAGCATTGGTTATGATGAGATACTCTATCACTCTGTTCTAAAAACATTCCCTAGGCAAAGAAGACATTTTAGTACTCCAAATATGACTTTACTCCTGTTCACTAAAGAATAAATTATCCATAACAAGGGGCAGTCTTAGTCCCCAAAGTTATATCACAATTTCTTGCGCCTACATGTTGGTACGATTATAAATATAAACACTAGGCAGTGTAACACCAAATGAGCAAAAGCATGCTTTCGGGGCCTGAACAATGATCCTCACGCAGGTTTAGTGCAAATCCATCCTGTGGTTCGGGCCCCAGCCATAAACAAAATGTTGTCCCAATTCAAGTCTATTGAGATTTCGAAAATGTTTGGAGCCCCCTATAACTTTTCCCACCCTTAATGTAGTAAGGTCTATATTGTTTTTGCCAAGTTTCGTGCAGATTTGTCGTGGCACCAAAATTTTAAGCCACTCAAAAACTGCTCTTCGCCAAAACGAACGCCTCTACAACTTGCCCCACCCTTGACGAAACCACAGCAAACTAAAAAAAATATTCAGAGTCAGATCTATGTTTCTTTTGTCATAATTAGAACAGATTCATCAAACTATGGACAGCCGGCACAAAAGTAATATGCTCTTTGATGTCTCTGTAATGAATGCATGTATTATATTCACTGAAAAAACGTTTAGTTTGAAACTAGTTAAGATGAATGATACATTGCAATAAACCTTTCATTCACTGTCAAAACACCTTAGTTAAAGAAATGTTAAGAGAAAAATTTAGCGTAGCAAATCCCTTTAAATTCGGCAGACAATTCAGGCAAAGCCACCTTAACTGCCCACCCCCTTCTGTGCAGAGTATGACCACAATGAAGACATCCAAGATGACATCAGTGATGACATCACTAATTACATCATATATGACACCACTGATTACATCACTGATGACATCAGACATAACATCATATATGACTTGACTGATACAAGCACTGATTACATTAATTCAATTTTCAACATTTAGGATTATTTTCTTTTACATTAAATATATATATATATATATATATACAGTGAAAAAAGTTTGTCAAAGGGACGTTATGGTTCCAAGTAAAACCGAAAAACCCTTGAAATTCGCCAGTTATGGTAAGCTAAGCAACCATAACTCGCGCCACCACCGTGCACTGCTAAGACTAACACCCAGGACATCAAAGATGACATCACAAATGTCATTGATGACATCACTGATGACATCACATGTGTATGCACTTTTCATGAAATATGTGTACAAGGGATTCTTATTATAATTTTGCGAAACAAGTGTCAAGGATCATTGCAATAAATATCATACCCTAATTAGTGCATTGAACGATGCATTGATATAAATAGCATTCTATTATGGGGTTCTATCTAGTATACTAAGCTACTCATACAGAAACATAACATTGTGTGCAGTGTACAAGATGAAGGTATAATATTTGTAATGTTAATATGTTGAATAATGAAATGATAATTGTTTTCTTAATAGATTTTTGTGTACTGTGAAATATGTAATAAGTAGCTAATAAAACACATGTATTACATAATTGCATTACTATAGACAAAACACAAAACACAAAGACACAATAACACATACCAATATGGGTATATACGGGTTTATACAGGGAAAGTGAAGTTGGCAAAAAAGCAGTACAAGTAGTAGCAGAAACAATTAATAATTTAACTGATTATTTTCATGCAAATAAATGATTGCTCTGTTTCAAAGCTGCTATTTCCCCTAGGTATATGTATCACTTGATGTGATGTGATTGGACCCTAAGGAAAGTAGTGTGAGTACAATGTATACACATATGACCATATATAGGGAAAGTACAGCCATAAAAAAAACAGAACTATCAGAAAGTGCTCATAAGTCTATTGATTATCTTTATGCACAGAAAGGATTGCTGTCTTTCAAGCTTGTGTCTTCCCGTATGTATATGTTTCATTTGATGTGACTGGACTCTAAGGAAATTACTGTAAGAACCTACTTGAAGGATACGTCTACAAATAAAATATTTTTTTTAGTTTCTGACTGTTACTGAAGAAATCCATGTGGCCTAGATATGTCAGCAAAAGAAAAAAGAGTGAGCCAGGCATGTGATGTCATCAGTGATGTCATCAATGACATTTGTGATGTCATCTTTGATGTCCTGGGTGTTAGTTTTAGCCGTGCACGGTGGTGGCGCGAGTTATGGTTGCTTAGCTTACCATAACTGGTGAATTTCAAGGGTTTTTCGGTTTTACTTGGAACCATAACGTCCCTTTGACAACGTTTTTTCACTGAATTTCATAGGTTTTTAGTAGCACAACTTAACCATAACGTCCCTTTAACAAAGTTTTTTCATTGAATTTCATAGGTTTTTATTAGTGCAACTTAACCATAACATCCCTGTAACATTTTTTTTTACTAAATTTTAAAGGTTTTTATTAGTGCAACGTACCCATAACATCCTTTTCAATAGATGAAGACCACTAACATCTTATGTCCTCAAAGTGGGAACGCTGGGTGGTAAAAAAAACAAAAAGATTTTCCTTCCTACACCGGGACGCCTGTAGGAAGGAAAATCTTTTACCAAGATGGCCACCATGGAAAGGGAAGGCGGGGTGTATAAAGAACACAACAGGGCATGAGCGGGGGGGAACAGGGGAGACACATTGGCATGAGCGGGGGTGAGAGGGAACAGGGTACAAACGGGGCAAGAGCAGGGGTTTGGGGGAAAAGGAAGGAAACACAGGGCATGAGTGGTGGTGGGAGGAACACGAGAGAGACACAGGGCATGAGCAGCGGGTGGGGAGGAACATGAGGGAGACACGGGGTATGAGCGGGGGTGGGGAGGAACACAAGGGAGACACGGGGCATGAGCGGGGGGTACAGGGCACACACGGGACATGAGCGGGGGTGGGGGGGAAAGGAGAGAGACAAGGGGCATGAGCGGGGGGTGCGGGGGACACGAGAGAGACACGGGGCATGAGCGGGGGGGTGGGGATAACATGAGGGAAACATGGGGCTTGAGCAGGGGGTGGGGGGAACACGAGGGAGACACGGGGCATGAGTGGGGGGTCGGGGGCAACAGGAGACAGACATGGGGCATGAGCAGGGGGTGGGGCCAACAGGAGAGAGACACGGGGCATGAGTGGGGGGTGGGGAGAACAGGAGACAGACACGGGGCATGAGCGGGGGGTGGGGAGAACAGGAGACAGACACGGGGCATGAGCGGGGGATTGGGGAAACAGGAAACAGATACGGGGCATGAGCGGGGCGGTGGGGGCAACAGGAGACAGACACGGGGCATGAGCGGGGGGTGGGGGCAACAGGAGACAGACACGGGGCATGAGCCGGGGGTGGGGGGCAACAGGAGAGAGACATGGGGCATGAGCGTGGAGTGGGGAGGTACAGGAGACAGACACGGGGCATGGGTGGGGGCAACAGGAGACAGACACGGGGCATGAGCGGGGGTGGGGGGAACAGGAGATAGACACGTGGCATGAGGAGGGGGTGGGGGGAACAGAAGACAGACACGGGGCATGAGCGGGGGGGTGGGGGCAACAGGAGAGAGACACGGGGCATGAGCAGTGGGTGGGGGGGTACAGGAGACAGACACGGGGCATGAGCAGGGGGTGGGGGCAATAGGAGAGAGACACGGGGCATGAGTGTGGGGTGGGGGGTACAGGAGAGAGACACAGGGCATGAGCGGGTGGGAGGAACAGGAGACAGACACGGGGTATGAGCGGGGGGGCAACAGGAGAGAGACACGGGGCATGAGCGGGTGGGGGGAACAGGAGACAGACACGGGGCATGAGCGGGGGGTGGGGGGCAACAGGAGAGAGACACGGGGCATGAGCGGGGGGTGGGGGGAACAGGAGACAGACACGGGGCATGAGCGGGGGCTGGGGGGAACAACAGAGACAGACATGGGGCATGAGCCGGGGGTGGGGTGCAACAGGAGATAGACACGGGGCATGAGCGGGGAGTGGGGGGCAACAGGAGACAGACACGGGGCATGAGTGGGGAGAGGGGGGCACCAGGAGACAGACACGGGGCATGAGCAGGGGGTGGGGGGCAACAGGAGACAGACACGGGGCATGAGCGGGGGCTGGGGGGAACAACAGACATGGGGCATGAGCGGGGGTGGGGAGAACAGACACGGGGCATGAGCGAAGGGTGTGGGGGGCAACAGGAGACAGACACGGGGCATGAACAGGGGGTGGGGAGAACAGGAGACAGACACGGGGCATGAGCGGGGGAGTGGGGGGCAACAAGAGATAGACACGGGGCATGAGCGGGTGGGGAGAACAGGAAACAGCCACGGGGCATGAGCGGGGTGCGGGGGGTGGGGGGCAACAGGAAACAGACATGGGGCATGAGCGGGGGGTGGGGGGCAACAGGAGAGACACGGGGCATGAGCGGGGGTGGGGGGAACAGGAGACAGACACGGGGCATGAGCGGGGGCTGGGGGGAACAACAGACATGGGGCATGAGCGGGGGGGTGGGGAGAACAGACATGGGGCATGAGCGAAGGGTGTGGGGGGCAACAGGAGACAGACACGGGGCATGAACAGGGGGTGGGGAGAACAGGAGACAGACACGGGGCATGAGCGGGGGAGTGGGGGGCAACAAGAGAGAGACACGGGGCATGAGCGGGTGGGGGGAACAGGAGACAGCCACGGGGCATGAGCGGGTGGGGGGAACAGGAGATAGACATGGGCATGAGAGGGGGGTGGTGGGAACAGAACACAGACACAGGGCATGAGCAGGGGGAACAGAAGACAGACACGGGGCATGAGCGGGGGGGTGGGGGGCAACAGGAGATAGACATGGGCATGAGAGGGGGGTGGTGGGAACAGAACACAGACACAGGGCATGAGCAGGGGGAACAGAAGACAGACACGGGCATGAGCGGGGGGTGGGGGGAAGGGGAGAGAGACACACGGGGCATGAGCGGGGGTGGGGGGAGGGAGAGAGACACACGGGGCATGAGCGGGGGCTGGGGGGAGGGAGAGAGACACACGGGGCATGAGCGGGGGTGGGGGGAGGGAGAGAGACACACGGGGCATGAGCGGGGGTTGGGTGGAAGGGGAGAGAGACACACGGGGCATGAGCGGGGGGTGGGGGGAGGGAGAGAGACACACGGAGCATGAGCGGGGGCTGGGAGAGATACACAGCGTTCATGTGCAGGCTGCAGATCCCGCTCCTCGGCCCTCCGCTAGCCACCGTGTGCCGATGGCATGAGTGGGGGGCTGGAGGAACAGGGGAGACATGGAGCATGAGTGGGGGTGGGGGGACAAGAAGGACACACGGGGCATGAGCGGGGGTGGGAGGAACAGGAGACAGACACAAGACTTACTGTGCAGGCGGCGAGGAACAAAGATGGCGGGCGTCTCTGAAGCCAGACACACTGCACGCTTTCACCGCATCCAATGAGAGAGCACGTCAGATGTCCGTGGACATCACGCAAGCTGCTTGCCCAATCACTGTCCTGTCCGCAGAGCGAACAGGGAAGTGTGTCCGCGAAGCGAACACAGATATCACAAATTTTTTTCACTTACATTTTTGTCATTGGACTGATTTACACCAAATAAAGCAAAGCACGCTTTCAAGATCAAGCCGCCGCTCCTGCCGCAAATTTGGTGTAAATCCGTCTAGCGTTTTGGGCTGTAGGTGTGAGCAAAGTTTTTTCCCATTATGTCTATGGGAAAAATAAAGTTTTGGGACCCCCCCCTTTAACTTTGCCCACCCTGGACAAATCCTTATCAAACTTTGCAAACAATTTCAGAGTGACCCAAATACTTTTTTTGCAAAGTTTGGTGAGGACTCGTCCAAGGAGAGCGAAGTTATAAGCCGCTCAAAAAGTGCTCTTCCTATGGAAACAAAGTAGATTTTTTTCTGCTAACACACCCATGGAAAACAAAAGAGGAGCACACTCAGGTGAACAGTGATTTCAAGGCAACGGGTTTGATTAATTCCATACATAATTACTGCTTTTTATTCAAATTCAATAAAGCAGATTATTCACAATGACACTTTAAATTACTTCCAGATGAAAGATGTTACTTCTGGGCATATTTGTTCCAGGTCAAAAATCAATTCAGGATGGATTAGTTAAGGAGCATAGATATTTTAATGACCTGGCATGACCTCTCTAAGTTGGTGAGCATTTTTGACTGCCCTATTTTCTTGGAGTGGGGTGCAGTTATTCTTTCTGATGCCAGCCATCATGGATTTGCTGCTGGCCCAGGGAATGCAGCACCCTCTTAATTTGTTTTGGTGACTGCTATTTTATTCTTGGGATTTACCTGGAACTCTGTCAAGGCTGATGTGGAGCAAACCAATTAATGAGCCCCCTGTCAAAATAAATTCTGGCCTGCAAAAGAGGGCAAGTGAATCTGTTCCCCATTAATAAAAGGTTCCTCTTCCTTTGGTATTCATGACACAGATGGGAAGGTGATAAGCTTCAGTGAACCAGGTAAAAATAAAAAAGGGAATTACTTCTGTGCGTATCACTAAGGTGCCCCCTCCTCATTGCTCCACTTGCTGATGAAGGGGAATCAGGGGTGGACTGGGAACCAAAATAGGCCCTGGAAATAATTTTCAAAGTGGGCCCATATTATACATTTTCAGCAAGCCCAACAGTTTTCCTATGAGAAATTTTAAGAAATAATATAGTTTACCAAAACAAAGAGGCTTAGGTTGCGGAGGCTTACTGGGAAATCTCCAGAGTTCTCTACAGGCCAGTCCACCACTGAGGGGAATGAAATAAAGAGGGGACTAATATCTGGAGGTCACAACTAATATGCCCATCTCCCCATTCTACCATGTGCAGATGAATGAGGATGTTTACAGATTCACAGAATGGGATTCAGGATTCATTTTAATTTAATTACTTTTTATTAAATGTATAAAGTGCTTTTTGCCAAAAGAACTGAACAAAAAATGATCAAGAAAGCGATACAATCATGTGATAATGCAACATGTGTAAAAACAGAAGAGGTCAAAGGCAAACAGAATTAAGTGGCAAGGGAAGATAGAAGATATGCTTTTAGATTGAATTGAAAAATACTAAGAGATGTAGCAGAGAAAGGAAAAAGAGGAAGAGAGTTCCAGTGTTTAGGAGCTAGAAAACCAAAGGAATGGAAACAGGAAGAGGCACAGGGGGGTTTAGGAACAATAAGAAATACATTCTGTGATCTGAGAGAACAAGATGGAACATAGCACGAGACTAAAGAGGAAAGAAAAGGAGGAGCCACACCATGAGTACATTTAAAGACAAAATAAAATGATGAAGGGGACATGATTCAAAAGGAAGCAATGATATGGAGAGTAAGATGCAATAGAAGAACAGGAAGGCAAAGAAAAAAGAAGACAAATTGAAGAGTTATGAGAGGAACAAAGAGGGAGAAGATGTGAGGCAGGAAGACCAAGCAGGAGAGATGAACAATAATCAATGTGAGAAAAGACCAGCGAAAAGATATGAAGTTTAGCAGCATGAAAATGAAAATAGGAGCAGGCATGACAGATGTTGAATAGTGCATAACGGCAGGAACGAAGAATAGCAAAGATGTGGTGTGAAAAAGAGAGCAAAGGATCACAAGTTACATCCAGGGTTACGTGCACGTGAGGAAAAAGGCAGGGAGGAAGGAATAAAGAAGAGAGATGGAGGAGGAAAAGTAGGAGAAAAAAGTGAAGCATGGAAAAACAGAACCTCAATCTGAGTAGGGTTGAGGTAGAGAAAATGGTAAGATATCTAGTTTTGAACAGTGGCAAGACAGTTGGATGCAGTGGAGTGCAAAGCAGGATTAAGGGAGGAAAGGAGAAAAATATATAAGTGTCTGTCATCTGTGTACAGATGAAAGGAAAGATTGAATGAAGGAATAATAACAGAGAGAGGGGCAGTATAAAGAGAAAAGAGGAGATGACCAAATACAGAGCCTTGATGGATGCCATATAGAAGAGGAAATGAGGAAGACGAGTGTAACGTTTCACATAATTCTGGGTTTAGCAAAGACTGCCGAATGGTATATAGAATATGAGCAGAAATTAGAACTAAAACCGTCTTACTTTTAATGTGAACTATGCCTTCATAAATGGATTTTTTAAAGTGGGGTTATGTTCTGACCCTTTGTGAAGAGGTTACAGATCTAGGTATACCTTACCATCAGAATTGGTGCGACTATCACAAGTGTAAGGGCATGGGGGGGTATTTTATTACAGTGTGTATTTGCCCTGATATGTAAGTTCACTTAGTCTTGTTAAGGTTTCTCAACATGAGTATCTTGTAATAAACTACAAGAATTGTCCTCCCTTGTTTGTTTACCCTGGTGTCCCATCTGGAGGGTTCTCAAAATGGCAGCTATTGGTTAATCCCATGGCAGGGGAGACTGGGAGATCTCTGGAGAATGGTGTCTGTATGACAGCAGAGTCCCCTCAGGGGACAATGACATATGTTGCCCTTGGGAAAATAAAAGCCCATGGTTTTAGATCTGAAGAGGGACAGGGAGTTTGTGTACCCAAGGAGTTCTACTCAGGGCTGGAAGGGCCAGCCTGATCATTCATTTCTCTCTCTCCTTGAGAGAGGATTCAGAGAGGGGACGCGTAATCCATGCAAGGCTCCACCGGCATCAGACAGGAGCACTCAAATAGAGGGAAAACAAAGGGTATAAGCTTAGTGGACATATCTAACATCTCGATGGCTTCACTTCACTGGGAGATACTATTGTGTGCTATGATACCATATTCACCTAATAAACTTGAACTAACAAGCGAATGAGTAGCACACACTGTGTTCCCCCAGCCACACAAATTGGAATCAGTTTGGTCCATGGCGGTATCACAGCAGATTTTAAAATAGTGCCAACCAAAAGAATGTCATGATCACTACCCCTCGCCCTGGCAGTCAGGCCCCCCCGGTCGCACCACGGTGTCTCATCATGGCCCAAACTTGTTCGCCAAGACTCTCTTGGAGTCAGTCCTGGCGCCTTTCGCGCCAGGCTCATATGGCAGAGTGGGGAACTGGAGTTCACAATGGCAGTGTCCCAACATGGATGCCCCCACATGGTTCAGTTGCAGAACTGAACCATGCGGTCTAGCATTTAGGGTGTGGTCTGGCCTAAAGGCACCTGGGATACCTGCAGGCTATATAAACCACGCCCAAGCTGGAGAACACGCTCCATGTTGCTCTGCTCTCGCAGCCTGACGTTCACCACGACCTGTCGGATCTTCTTCAGCATTCCAGGCTGACACCTGCAAGAAGAAGAAGAACTCTTACCTGTTAGCTAGTCCGGCATCTGCCATCCGGTCCAGAACATCCAGCATATCGTCGAACGCTTGCTCTCTCTCTTGAAAGCCGCAACCTGGGGAAGAAATAGAAAAGCAGCATTAGTAAGCGTTTATTCTTCACATTTAAACAACGATCGGCAGTCTCACGCTTACTGGAGTTGAACTTGCTTCTGGTCAAAGGCCATTCCGGCCTTGTTACAACCTGCAAGAGAAAAGGCAAGACTGATTAACACGCATAATTACTCGGATGCAATTCGAATAACACCTACTCACCGATCCGCATCCTCTCAGCAGCTTATCATCTGGAACATCACGGCAGCCTGCAATAGAGGGACAACACAGGTTAGCACACCGCAAGAAAAGCACATAGGGCGGCACTCTGCGCTTTCACTTACCAACTCGAGCACAGCCCCAGCCAGCACAGCATCTTCAGAACTCCATCCGCCCCTAAGAGAGAAGGAAAGACATTAACAGGGGCAATTGTAATTAAGGACAAGTTGTCAAAACAGCAGACTTACCTGGGGAACTGAGTCGCAGCAGGACTGGAACCACAGGGCCCGCACCAGTGAAGCAACTTGGTTGCGACGTGCCCATCCACGACACACCCCTGCACAGAATAGCAGGACGGAGAACACACCATATCGAAAACCAAGGTGAGGAAAACACTAAGGGGTTGTTGGGTACACAAGGGAGGTGGGCTCAGGGGAAAAAGAGACTATAAGCTAAAATCAGAAATCCTGTATTCCAGATCAGGTCCTCAGCAGAACAAGAACCAGAGGGAGTGGGTCCAGGTCAGAAGCAGTCCAGCCAAATCGGGTGGCATCCCTGTGGATACCAGGTGAGCGTTACAGAGAATTGCCAGTTGACTGCTCCTGAGATACAAAACATTTTCTTAAGAAACAGGCTTCGGCTACCCTAAATCAGATAACAACAGATCTGGATTTAGTTGAAATTTGGAGAAACTTAAGAGAACTAAGTTGGCTACCCTTTCTACTTCCACCCGCACTGCAAACACTCCAGAATAAAGTACACCTTATTCAGGGAAGGATCAGTTTTGTTTATTTAAGGATTCAATGGGAAAATATCAGACCTGTTGTCCTACCCTGGAGGGTACATGCATAATCCTTCCAGACACATGCTTACAAAGTATGCTCAGAAGAGTGGTAATCTCCTTCTATGAACAATATGAAGAATCTATTGAAGATACATGGGCAATATGGGGGGCGCTTAAGTTCACCATCAAAAGTGTAAATTATGCCCACAATATATAGGGTTAGAACAACCCTTACACAATCGATTAAGAAAATAAATAGAAAACCACATTAAAATAATAGAAGGAAAACCAGCAATGGGGAATACCCCAGGGGCTGAGTTCATAATGGAATTTAAGGTACAATAGGAAACACAGGAAATACTATATACATTTATATATAATAGCTATACACAACTGATTCATGAAGGAGATAAAGTTGGTAGACTCTTAGCATGTTAAATAGGAGATAAGCACCACAGTCCAAAATGACATTAATTTATGAAAATGATGGATCATTAGCTACTACTCAGAATGAGGACAACAAAAACTTTTACAAATACTATCCATCCTCATTTCCCACTCACAGTAATCAGGATACAGTAATCAGCAAGCATTCCAAACCACCTTAGGGCCGGTTCGCTGGCCAACCATCTTCCCCCTTTCCCCACTTATCTCATTGTGGGGGTGCCGCCCGTCGCAGCTGCTGCCGCTTCTGCAGCTCTGCACCAGATGGATGCCATGGAGTGGCGCCGTTTTCCATTTCCATGGTGGCCATCTTTCAACAATCTTTTCTTTCTGTGAATGGTCAGCCGTACGGTGACCTGTTCACAGAAAGAAAACACTTTGAGTTAGCCCTGTCCCAGCCAATGGGATGGGTGCAAATAGTGTTAACCACCCGTTCCAAGGAGGGGAATGGGTGGTTATATTATATCCCTGGGCCCTTGTTAAAATCCATCTCAAATCCTTAAAATAATATTTGCATATAATAGAGGAGAGCACTAAGTGGCAATGGGAAAGCCATAGCATTTTATAAAAAAAAGTCCACTGATACTTATGGGAAAGAGAGCATTGTGTAAAATGATCATTCTCCCCAGGCTTCTTAATTTATAAAGAAATGTACCATACACAATTAAATACATGTTTTTCAAGATGCTCAACACCAAAATAACAAAGTTCCTAAGGGCAGATAGCCAACATTGGCAAGCGCTATAACACTGTGCAGGCCTTACCATGGTTTTGAAATGTATTTTACTGTGGCCCAGATGCAATATGAATCCACATAGCTAGGTATGACTCTTGAAGGAGATGGCAGTTTAATGAGTAAAGGAAGGGTCTTGAGTAGCTTTGTCACCCCATGGGCCCAACCAGGGACACAATTATAGTTTGGGTAGTACAACAGACATGGAAGAGGATAGTTTCGAAATGTCACTTATTGGTGTGTTATTATCCTTGATTGTCTTAAGAAACAGAAAAGACTCATGAAGCCAAAATCAAAGACATGTGGCGGTCACAATTTATGAAAGAAGGATGTATACGATTTGTGGATCTATTTGAAAATGGCACATTGTTGACATTCGAACAGTGGTCTAAGAAATATAATATGACAGCCGGATTATTATTAAACGAATCTAACTGGGGTAAACGATTTAGGTATGCCACTCCATCGGAAGTTCAAGATGGGACAACGGTCTGCCCCCTTAGATCAAGCATTTCTCAAAATAGTAGGTTTAAACTTCAAAGAAATACAATTTAATATCCTCCACATGGTATATTTAACTAAGGTAAAATTACATGTGATAAACCAACCATGCGTCAAAAATCTCCTAGATGTAAACAAGACAATGCAGGATACTCGCATATGATATGGTAATATCCGGTAATTCAAATATACTAGCAACAAGTTTTTGCCAGAACTAACTCATTAACGCAGGGATATTTCGACTTCAGCCCACATACTTGTCTACTGGGGATTTTACAATGAGATAAAAAGAAAAAGGACGTGATAAAAATAGCAATTGTTTTATTTTACTTGCAAAAAGGAGCCTGGCTACCTGTTGGAAATGCCAAAAAGGTCCTATGATCAATCAATGGCTGAACACATATAGAGAAACGCAGTGGTCTAGAAATAAATGCTGTAAATAAAACCTTGATGAAGAAGATAGCAGATTGATGGATTGGGGACAGTTATTGAATGAGTTATCATTGCTGGGTGATAAATCACCTTGACCTCCACTTTAGATAGTGGAGATGTGACATTTGTACATGTACAAAGGTAGATGTATTATGTGACCGTACTATTTACATTGGAAACTGGAATATCTATGGTCACAATTTACTGTACTGTTGAATAGTTGCATGTAGTAATAATGGGGTCCGACTCCTCATCTAGATGGCCAATATGCCAAATTTGGAAAATACAGATATTATGGTGATATGTAAGATGTTGCTCATGTCTATATGGTTTATGCTGTCACATCACCTGTTCAAGATGTTTATTGTATTTGTATGCATAAAATATAATAAAAACATTTAAATAAAATATACATTAATCACACTCAGGTTGATCACTTACTGGAAACAATTGAGCCAAATGCAGAATGCCATACGTTTCTAGGTTAAAATGCGGAAGAGTCACTAACCATTGAGGTTAGGGTCAATAATGAGGGTCCATTTATTCATGAGCTGACTGGAAGTGAATTAGGCCCATACATGTTCACAAGTGTTTCTCACATGCTCAAGGCAGGGTTTTCCATCTAACCATTGTTTTGAACTAGCTCACAAAACACATTGAGCCAAATGATGGCTCACAGATTCAATGGTCCTAAAGCTGAGCTTATTTAGGATATGTTCCT
Source organism: Ambystoma mexicanum (assembly GCF_040938575.1). Lineage (NCBI taxonomy): Eukaryota > Metazoa > Chordata > Amphibia > Caudata > Ambystomatidae > Ambystoma > Ambystoma mexicanum. The sequence continues at coordinate 287,286,856 of NC_090928.1, forward strand.
GGTATGGGGCCTTTGTTCCTGGCTACTCTACACCTGCCACCTGCCTCCTGGACTTCTATTTCTCTTGCCCCCCACACTTTAGGAACCACATTCCCACAAACAAGACATTGGCACAGAAAAAAACAAATTCTAGCCATACATCTACACAATGACAAACCGTAAAGAGTTTTAGAGGTTCCCTGCAGTTAGGTTTCCAGTGGGAATCTGCTCTGAGGTGTTGAAGGCTTGACATTGACATTGAGAACATAAAGTGGACCTGGTACATAGGGCCTCATTACAAGTGAGGCGGTAAGGGGTTAAAGGTGAAGGTGTCCGTTGTTAGCATGCTCCCCATTCCCATTGAGCCCTATAGGGGCTCAATGGGAATGGGGATGGTCCGGGTCTGGGTTCCCTGAATGGGGAAATACCGGGCCCTCCAAAGTCAGAATGGCCCAGTATTTCCCCATTCAGGGACCACGGACCCGGACCCGAGTTTGGAGGCAGCCATGCCCTTATGAAGGGCATGGCTGCCTCGAAACTCGTAATGAGGCCCATACTCTTCAACGCTGGTGACAGACCACAGAGGTCAGTCTAAGGTGGTGCTGTAGTTTATGGACCCTTCAGCCTCATAGTTAGGTGTAGGTATGAAGTGACAAATGGCTGGTTCCATCATCTCTGCGGTACCTGGGGGGCCACACATTCTCTCTTCCAACAGAAAGGTATCATCCATGACAGTGAATGGTTGATTGGGCAGTTGCTGACTGTTGAGATGTTATCCCAGCTGGCCCTCCCAAGACCTGACACTTGATCACTGGCTTTGGTCTCACCCTGAAGGTAATGATTTTGCTTTTTCAAGTAACCAGGCACAGTATCACCATCAAGAGGACTCAGTGAGCCCTGTACGTTCTTTATTATTGAAACTTCCCTTCTTTATTAGGTTGCCCGTTATTCTGTACATTGACAAAACCAACAAAAAATAACCTATGCAATTTGGAAGGGATGATGGGTGCTGGCCCATACCACAATCTCTAAACTGTATTGTCTCAAAGGTTTTGGCAGCCACCCTGTTGAGAAGCAGATGAATACATCATCCTTAGCTTCTGCCTCTCCCCGGTATAGAATTCTGCAAAGGTGAGAGGCATAGCTCACTGAGACATCCATTCCGTCCTTATCCCCCGTAGATACAGCAGGGTTTGGGAACAATATAAGTTGAAGATGGCAAAAGCATTCCAACTAACGTTGTTACAGTGGAAAAGCATGCACTAGGGACAAAGCAAATATGCACTCCATATGAAGAACATGAACATTAGGTAATATATGCATTTAGACCTGAAGAATATGAACATAGCATCCACAGACATGAAGAACACTAGCATGACTGATGTATAAGGTTAATACAACATGAACAACATGCAAATATAGCTCACTAACATAGAAACAAGAGTGTAGTAAAGCAGCCATCTTATTAAAAATGGAAGCCAAGGCATGTCTCTGAATGAGCACATGCCTAAAAACCTCCAAAACTCAAAATGTTGAATCCACAGAAATACCTATCTGTGCAAAGCTCAGACAGTGGCTAACAACTAATGCCAAGCTTAAAGTGAAATTAGGGAGGATCAGTATGGCTGAACGAAGACACAAGCTTGCAATTCCCTAGATGCAAGCAGTTGTCACGCTCACCTGATTCCCACGGAGGCGCAGGTCTGGCTTCGAGTGCTGATGCTTCTTCAATGGTGAAGCGCAGGACTCTGAAGATGGACAGGAAGGGCCCCTCTACTCTGGCTTTTCTGGCTCGCAGGAATATTCCCCTGTGCGTGAAAAGGGAGTATTACCTACTGACGGAATAATGCTCAAGCCTCCCACTCCCTTCCAACCCTCCACGATACCCTTCCACGATTCCCCGTGAAGTCTCACCTTAGGGTCTGGAAGGATGAGTTCTCCATCCTGCTTCTGATGCAGGGGCGCGTTGAAACCCAGTTAGTTCACTGGATTGAGGTTTGATGGGAGTTCAAAATAAGCTTGACTATTCAGGTGAGGCGCTGTAAGAGTTCTGTTGCAAGTTCAAAAGTTCAAGCTTAATAATAATGTTCATTGTCTTATTGCAGCAAGCGCTAATGCTTATGTCTTTTTCCCCTTAGGGGCCGGGGTTCGGAATGCCGGAGATATGGCGCCGACCCGAAGTGAAACGTGCAGTTCCAGTAAATGACAGGTAAGTTCTGGATGAGCGTTCAGGTAATGTTTTTGCATTCGCTCATTCAATGTCTTTGTCTTTTTTCCTCATAGGGGCCAGGGTCCGGAATGCCAGGAAGCGGCAGGACCCGAAATGAAATGGGAATGACCCAACAGGTAAGTCTTAGAAGGAAACTGAGCTTTTCCTATTTCCCTTCCTTCTCTCACCTTGTTTTCTTGTCTTTTTCTCTCTAGGCTCTGGGAAGTGGGTGCGGATCCGGATGATCGCTGCTGAAGATGGAGGCGCCCAGGAAAGGTGAGTGAAATGCAGCGCTGCAGCGATCGAAGCGAAATGCTTTTAAAATTATGTCTTCCCTTTCAGGATCGTCGGTGTGATGTCTCCGTGATGCAGCTTTAGCAGGTAAGGTCTTCTTTCTCTCCAATTCTCTCTTATCTCCCTTTGCAGGTGACCCAGGATGCTGACAGGCGTGGCTGAAGTCCAGATGCAGGAGCTGACACGGTGAGCATCCAGCTGCGAGGAGCAGAACAACGCGAAGCGTGAGTTGCTGATCAGGCGTTGTTTAAATAGCTTTGGAAGAAGTTCCAGGTATATATCCTTCCACCGATCAGGTATGTATCCTTCCCTGACCACACCCAGGTGGAAAGTAGTCCCACAGGTAAAGTAGTTCCATTCAGGCCTCAAGAGGGCCTGGATGTAGCAGCATGGTCTGCATCAGGTAAGTGCACATTAAAACACTTGAACACATGTCTAGCATTATGAGCCTGGCGCCTAAGGCGCCAGGACAGGGGTCCAACATGAGCCTGGCGCCTAAGGCGCCAGGACTGTGTCCAAAGGGCCCCAGCTTGGGCCCGCTGGCACTTCCCTGGGGGGAATGATGCCTGCCTCTGGGGTTGCTGGGTCGGACCTGGCTCCTTGGAGGTAGGCATTATGACAGCAGTATACTCCGAGATTAATTAAAGTTTTATAAGAGAACAACCAGCCTTTGTTAGCCAGATGCAACAAAACAGTAAGCCAAAAATCTCCATGAAGAGAAACTCAAGAGTGTCCCCAGTGGTAACAGAGAGCATGGCATACACATTGATATTAGCAGAAATCTCAATAAATAGAAGGTAAATCTGTTCCACACAAAGTCCCATTGCACATGACCCATAATCGGAAAACACTGGTCAATCATTAGAAGCAACAACAGAGAGGGCACCTGCCGTACTCCCCAAACGCACATGTAGACACAAGGCTTCACACATGGCCAAAAACAAAGGGATTGCCTGGTCTCATGTCTTGAATATGTCGGGTGGTAACTTGTAATTGAAGAACAAAGGTTCAATGTGCCTCTCTACCCCTACCTTATATCCTTCTCATATCCTGGTGACCTGCCAAGTTTCCAAGGGTGGTAAGCAATGTGCCAAACTATACAAATCCTTAGAGACATACCGCCCATCAAGTAGTATGCCAACCAACTCCTTGCTGTGAAGGTGATGTAGATAAACCTTTATCGATACAGGAGTGGTTTCAGGTGGAGCCATCAGATATTTGTAACCCAAATAACTGTTTAACCTGTGTAGAATAAATATAGTTAAAACACTAAACTATCCCTGTTCCCCATAGGTTTCATTAACTGAGATTATGTGATGACGTCATTGATGATGAGTTTGTGTTATGTAAGTAATTGTTTTTGATAAGTATTCCAAGAGTGACAAGATTTCAATGCTTGCATGCTGTCCCAGCTTTGTTTTAATGTAAACAAAGTTGGGGTTTTCTGTTCACTTTGTCTAATCCATCATTAAGCCTAGTTTGGATTGATGCTGTTTACTCTGGGTTTACCTGGGACCTTTGGGCGACCTTGACATTTAGAAGCAGAGGGTGGTCAGCTAAGTGTTGTTGTACGGTCAAGGAGTCCCTGCTGTGGCCCAAAGACTGCGGTGGCGACCTGTCGAGATCGGGATTATGCACTACAGAGAGAGTTCCAAAGGATCCCCCTTTGAATATAGGTCCTGTCCAATCACTGCAGGCCACCCCATAGGGCATTGAGGATAGAAGGCTGATAGAGGAGACTTGTTACCAAAGACCTTCAGCAGGTTCCTGGATGTAGGTATGAAATAGGCATGGCAAAACAAGGGAGATGGCCTGTTGTATGTTGTGGGTTTTGTGAATAAATAAGAAAGTAAACATGAAATATCTTCCGCAAAGGTTTGGGAAATATCACGTAGTAAGCCTCATTACAAGGAAGTAATAAGAAATAGATATATCACTGAGAGTTGAGAAGACAACTATATTTATTGGTGTAATTATTGCTGGTGCGAGCCTATGTTGTAAGACAGCTTGGGATTTTATAAGTGATTTTATTTGAAATTGTGGAGGATGTGGGGAATGGTGTTGTGGACTAACGAATGTGTTCCCGGTGTGGGCGAAGTGAGGTGGGGCTGCTTGGGGTGGGAGTGGCACTTGTGGTGCCACTCAGAAGGGTTGAGAGACCCAGGAGGTGTGGCCTCAAAGACAGACAGAGGTTGGGTTAATTTGTGGGGAACTATTGTCGGGAGCGGTGCGTAAAGGACAAAACAAAGGTGAGCGAGAATTGAATTAGAGTTTGGTGATCATTGGTTAGTTGTGTTATTGAGTTCTCATCATGGGAGACACCCCAATCATTCATTTATGTAATTCTGGAGGGCAATTAATGCTTACATTGTATGGAAAGGGCAACAATGATTCTAGAGAGAAAGTAAGGGAAGTCAGAGAGAGAAAGGGGAAAGAAGAAGAGAAAGGGGAGGAGGGGGAAAGTGAAAGAGAGCAAAGAAGAAAAGAGATAGAGAAAGAGAAAAGGATCAGAGACGAAAAGGAAGAAGTATAAGAGATGAGAAGAATACAGGAAAATAAATAAATGAAGAGAAGCAGAGAGGAAAGAGAAAGAAAAGAAGGAGAAGAGAGGAAGAGAGAAAGACAACAAGAGGAAAATGAAGTAGGGAGAAGCGCTGAAATGAATTTGATGACATTATTAAACATACACTTCCAGAAAGAGAAGAAGAAACTTTACAAAGGAGGATTGTACCGAAGTAGGAGAGATGGCACCAATATATGGGAGAGTAGGGGAGAATCCCTGCAAGGTGAAGGAAGGGATGTCTTGGAAGAAGGAATGAGTGGAACATGTAGGGCACATCCCCTTAGAAGATTAAAATTGAGGATAGAGAGGACAATGAGTATGAAGACAGTGAGGATACAATCTTTGAAGATGAAGAGGGTGATGCGAGTGAGGAAGAGGTGCACAAGTCCCATCCAAGCATACACAGATAGGTAAAGAGGTAGCATGAGCAGAGATAGAGGAATCAGCAATGAGGCCAAAAGCTGTTAAATATCCAAGACACCCTAAGGTACACTCAAATAGTCAAATGCCCTACATGAATAGACTGAGAAATATACTAGGATGGAAGAGGGTTAGCATGGCGGACATGGTGACGAAGACAAAGGGTGCAGTTGCGTTAGGATGTAGCACTGGGCTAACTTAATTCCACTTATTAGAGAAAGGGGGAGGACTGCTACAACTTATACCAGGGGCACAGATGGATAACAAAAATGTAATTTGTAAGCTACCATCATTCACATAAGGAGTAGGCAAATGGATTTATGATTTGTAAAGGATGAAAGCTGGGATGACATTTTGCCATATTGGGAGAGCAAACAGATAACATTTGGAGGTGAGAAGGGTATTTTGGGGTGACCGCACAAAATACCAAACATGACAGAGCGCCTTTTAATAACTGCCAAGCTGACATATTTAGAACACTTAGGGTACAGTACACAGACTGATCAGATATGAGCGCAATTACGACCTGTAAAACAGGAACAGAGGAAGATCCAGCTACATAAATACAGGACATTCAAAAGAAATTGATACTAGAGACTAGAGAGCCATTGGAAAAATAATCTAAAAATGTATTATCTAATTTTATGCCAGTGATTTCCAGAAGACGTGGAAAGACAGCTGCAAAAGATTTTGTGAATGGAAACAAAACCATGGGCTTAAATACAATGGACTGTTGCTTACCAGTGTCGATTAAAACAAGAGAAGGACAGACAGAAATTGAAGGCAGAAATACTGAGAAAGCAAAGGTCATTCAGAGAAAGCTGTCACAATTGACAGTGGAAGGAGCAGTGTTGACAAGTGGGGGAGAAGGTTAAAATACAAAAGGAGTGCACAAGCACAGCTAGGGATCAATAGAGATTCCAATCTCTGCAGGGGGGAGGGTTTAATGGAGGCCAAGTACGATGCAGAGGACCTCCACAACAGTGTTGGATAAGTGGGAAAATGGGACACATTACAGGTGTATGCAGAAATATGGAAGGAATGTAACAGAATTGGCAACCAGTAGACCCAAGAGGGGGCCAGAATATGTCCCCACACGTATAGCGCAGAACCACCAGAAAAGTGTGCTCAAGATCACACACAGTATCATACATCAGCACCACAAATACAGCAGATGCAACAGGCAACTAAACCTCAGACACAGCAAGCACCACTCTAGGCACAGGCACCAACACAACAGGACACAGTGGTAATGTGCGATGCTAACATATTGCCACCGACACCTACTCCTAGAATAGGGTGTGTGACAGTATTAGGAGGGAATCCTTTCACTGGTATGGGACTGAATATGTAACCACAATAGGACAGCCCAGAGAAAAACTTGATTTGTTCCATCCTATCGACTAAACCAGACCCACAAGAGTAACCAAGGGTCGGGGTGACCATAGGTGACAAGACATTTTCCTTCCTAGTAGATTCGGGTGCAACTTCATCTTGTGCTGAAGAGGGAAAATTCCCAATGTCAGGCATTTCCATGAACACACACATGTTTTCTGGGGTGACAACTGTGGTTCCTTTTAAAGACAAATTACCTATCACCATAGAGGAACACAACATGTCCATGGAATAGTTGTATTCTTGCTAAACACCTGATAATGTATTGGGGAAAGACTTGAAGAGTAAACTAAACATGATGATCTCATTTTCTGAAAAGGGGATACTATTTTCTATCCTAGGGATCCGTTATGTACATGCACAAGAATGCATAACACCATTTTATGGTCGGAAAACACCGGGAAGGGTGCCACTAAATCCGGAATGATTCCTTTATGAGGTACACGTGCTATTGGCATGGCTTCCATGAATACCAGACACATTTCTGCCTCATCACAAGTTGGATAGTAGCCCTTAAATGCAGCAGTAACACTATTACCACTGCATTTAAGGGCTGACCCAATAATTATTTGGGGCCGAATGTTTAGAGTTTTACCTCCAGCTTTTTGCTGGAGGTAAAAATCTCCACATTCTGCCTGTTTTTTGGTGCAATTAGGACCCAATGGGAATGGCTCTTAACCGCCTTACCGCTACTCACGATCTGGCTAATTAGCAGTAACACTATTTGCATTGGCGGTATCCCAGCAGTATTACCACCGGGATACCGCTAAACTTGTGATAGAGCCCAAAGTATTGAGTTTACCAGCAGAGTTTTTGTTCAGACCAGAAGTAACCATGGATGTGGCAGAAGGGCGGACAATTACAACTGAGCTAGAAGCAGCAACAGTAGAGAGGACAGAGTGATTTTACATGGAGTAGATAATGAAAGAGTGAATTGGTACACAGTAATAACAGTCGACTCGGTACACAGACTGACTGACATGACAGATGAAGAATTATTTACAGATGAGGACTCCGATGACGAGGTGATGTTTAGCATTAGTCTCACATACTAGTTCAAAATTGATGACAGGGAGATTCCCCAGAGGATGTCACTAGTGAAGAAAGTACCATCCTTTCTTCAAGAAGATTTGGCCACACATGCCACGTTCATTATGGACCAACAGAACAAATGATATTGGTCTATTAAAAGGAGTGGGAGCAGCCAAAATTAAACTGAAGAAGGGAACCATTTTACCAAGAGTAAATATCCCATGTCAAAGAAGCTGATGTGGGTACCTATGAAACCATTGCCACTCTAGTGCGGCAGGGATATTAGTGCCTTCAGCATCGTCATGCAACACAGCTGTGTGCCCAATTAAAGGCGACATGGGGTTATGGAGATTTATACAGGAACTATGCACACTTCATAATACTGTTGAGGCAGAATTTCCATTAGTGCCAAATCCAGCCACAATATTATGTAACATCTGTCTACAGTTACATATTTTACAGTGATTGATTTAAATGATGCTTTCTTTTCAATTCCCTTACCGGAAGAGTCACAATATTTGACCATGTCCACTTATCGCAGAAACTGACTGCAACATTCCCGTTTACCCCAGGGGTACTTTGAATCACCCTCGGTCTTCAACAGGATGCTTCAAATGAACCTAGGAAATGTACAACTTGGCAGTGTGGTCATCCAATATGTGGAAGACATCTTAGTCTGCAGCACCACAGAGGAAGAGTGCAGGAAAGACTCAGTGAAATTGTTGACAGTACTGGCAGAGAAAGGGGTTACCAAGTGGACAAAGATAAACTACAATATTGTCAGGAAGAAGTCCTATTCATACGCCAGCTAATATCAAAAGAAGGGAGAAAAGTGACACCTGAAAGAGTAGAGCAATTATGAAAACACAGAGGCTGGAGACAGTGAAAGAGTAACAACAATTTCTGTGCCTTTGCAATTATTGTAGGGCAGGGGTTTATAATTACAGCATATAGGACAGGCCACTCTTAAAAGAACAAAAGAAGTACAAGAACAATGTGACATAGCCTGGATAGGTTACATGATAGATGCCTTTGATGAGTTGAAACCAGTAATTAGCACAGCTTCCTGAGTAAAAAGAATACTTTTTCTGTTTCCCCATTCAAATGGAGTATTGATGGTGGCTATCCTCGCACAGAAAACTTCTGTGGTATAAAAAACAATAGGCATTCTACAGATGGATCTGCAACATTCCCGTTTACCCCAGGGGTACTTTGAATCACCCTCGGTCTTCAACAGGATGCTTCAAATGAACCTAGGAAATGTACAACTTGGCAGTGTGGTCATCCAATATGTGGAAGACATCTTAGTCTGCAGCACCACAGAGGAAGAGTGCAGGAAAGACTCAGTGAAATTGTTGACAGTACTGGCAGAGAAAGGGGTTACCAAGTGGACAAAGATAAACTACAATATTGTCAGGAAGAAGTCCTATTCATACGCCAGCTAATATCAAAAGAAGGGAGAAAAGTGACACCTGAAAGAGTAGAGCAATTATGAAAACACATAGGCTGGAGACAGTGAAAGAGTAACAACAATTTCTGTGCCTTTGCAATTATTGTAGGGCAGGGGTTTATAATTACAGCATATAGGACAGGCCACTCTTAAAAGAACAAAAGAAGTACAAGAACAATGTGACATAGCCTGGATAGGTTACATGATAGATGCCTTTGATGAGTTGAAACCAGTAATTAGCACAGCTTCCTGAGTAAAAAGAATACTTTTTCTGTTTCCCCATTCAAATGGAGTATTGATGGTGGCTATCCTCGCACAGAAAACTTCTGTGGTATAAAAAACAATAGGCATTCTACAGATGGATCTTAGATCCCATAATGACAGGCAATTACCCATGTAAGCAAGTAGTATCTGCAGTAGCTTTTGGAATTGAGAAATCGGCCAGCAAAACTTTTGGCTGTTCAGTCACATTATATGTTGAACATGCTATTTTTTGCCACCTTGAAAATCCCCAAAGTACATTGAAGAAAAAGAGAGCCTAAGGCTATGATGTCATTATATCAAATCCATCGATCGATTAAAATTTTCAGGTGTCAAGTAGTGAACCCAGACAGATTCATAGCAGAAACAGTAACCGAGGCAGAGTAGGTGCATGTTTGTACTACCTACATTGATTACTATGATGATGTTCCTCATGTTAAAGAAAATTCCCTAGGAGGGGAGATAATTCTCTTTGTTGATGGGTCATCGACGATAGATCAGAGCTCTGGTTGAAAGGCACTGTAGAACAGCAGTATTGAAGGCAGGAGAGAATGACAGCTTTGAAATAGTAACAAGCAAAAGACTCCCAGTGCATTTTTCAGCACAAGTGGCAGAATTTGTCATGATCCGTCGATCACGCCCTTTCTGGTCTTCCTGGTCCCTGGCACATCGGGGGTTACTCGCTGTAGTACACCCAACATGGCCGTATACACGGAACACGGTCTATCGACCTTTACGTCCTATGGAGCATGTTCTATAAATTAGCCACTCCCCTGCGGTTCCGCACGTCTCAACGCTACCGATAGCTGTGGCCTGACGTGGAGTTCGTTCTCCTGAACTGTGTTGCTTCCTGGTTCCCGGACCTTCCTCCTTCTCCTTTCCTTCAACCTTCCTTGATCCTGTTTCTTCCACGTTCTGAGCAGACCGCCCCCGTGGGCTGCCTCCATTACAAGCTTCCTGGAGTTTCCATAGATCCCGGACGAAGAACTGAACAAATCCTGGAATCCGAAGACGGCCGAGCGGGCTTGTACAAGACCCGAACTGCTCGAAAGAAAACCCCAACAAAGGACTCCGCAAAACAGAGAAAACAGGTGAGAAAAGGGGAAACCTGTGACAGATTGAGATGCCACCTGACCGATCTCGATACAGACATGCAAGCGGCCGTCCAGGATCTTATGCGTGGCATGCAAGAGCTGACGACTGAAGTGCAAAACGTAAAGGCGGAAAACGCTGCGTTAAAACAATTGGTGTTATCCCGTGATTCCACCACGAAGGAGAGTGTAATTCTAGACGGCGTTGTTGACAAGTACGACGGTTCAGCAAAGAGCCTTCATGGATTCCTAGATTCTTGTTTGGTCCACTTTACATTTAAGCCTTATTATTTTTCTACGCCCGGGCTAAAGTGGCCTTTATTATTTTGCATCTTTCCGGGAATGCCTTGACCTGGGCCACCCCATTGGTTAACTCTAGTGATGCTCTCCTGGATGACTACGATGGCTTTATAGAGGCCCTCAAGACCATGTTCGAACGCCCGGAACAAGTTTACAGTGCCCAGGAACGTTTACGCGACTTTCATCAGGGTACCCAGGATTTTCTCTCGTATGTCACACGCTTCAAACAGCTGGCTAAGGAAATGGATTGGTACTCTGAACTTCTTTTACTTTATTTCGAAGAGGGCAAAACGAAGAGATCAAGGACGAACTAGCCAGAGTGGCACGCCCGGGTTCCTTTCAAGCCCTGATGGATCTCACTCTACAGATTGACTTTCGCATTCAGGAGAGAAAGGCAGAAAAAAAGAAAACCAAGTTACCACTCCAGAAAAACCCCATTGGAACCCCTTCGAGCTCAGAAGGCATTTCTACTCCAAGCAATGAGCCTGAACCTATGCAATTAGGGGCCTTCCGTGGACCCATTACCCCACAAGAGAGTATGCGAAGGATTCATACTGGATTATGTATGTATTGTGCATCCGACAAACATTTAGTAAGAGAATGTCCGATTGCCCCCCCACGGCGCTCGGGAAACGCCAGCTCCCGATCCTAAACAGAGCGTAGATTCGGGAGAGAGATGTCTGCTCCACCTATATTCCATTCTTGAACTCTCCTGGACAAAATTCCTTGGAATCTTACAGGCATTCTTGACAACATCCAAGAAAGAAATATACCCCATCCTGGCACTGGTCGACTGTGGAGCTATGGGGGTATTCAAAGATCATGAATGGGTCCTAAAACACCATATTCCTTACGAATCCCGGACTATCATGCAACCTGTAGAAGCAATTGATGGAAGACCCCTTTCTTCTGGACCTATAACCCTGCAGACCAAGGAGATCGAGCTTGCTATAAATCAACATCGAGAAAGGATAAGATTTGACATCATCAAGTCAGCCCATTACCCCATGGTTTTGGGAATGCCCTGGCTTCAAAGACACAACCCCTATATCAATTGGGCAGTGGGATCCTTGTTCCTGGGTTCTGAGTTTTGTTTGTCCCACTGCTTACATCCAGACCTTGATCCTACACCATCAAAGGGATTTCCTACAACTCATCAGAACACAATCTCAGTCTCAAACATCATCCAGGTCCCGGAGGCTTACCAGGAATATTCCGATGTTTTCTCCTCTGCCATTGTTCAGGCCTTACCTCCCCACAGACCTGAAGATTGTGCTATTGAAACGGAACCTTCCGCAGTGATTCCTTTTGGAAGGATGTTCATCCTATCAGAACCTGAAAAGAAAGCCCTTCGTGAATACTTGGATACAAATCTTGCAAATGGCACTATACGACCATCTAAATCTCCATCCGGGGCCTCCCTGTTCTTCGTTCCTAAAAAAGACACTAAAGAACTCAGACCGTGTCTGGATTATCGAGGTCTAAATCAATGTACTCTAAAGGACCGCTATCCATTGCCCTTGATCTCAGACATCCTGGAGGCAGTAAGAGGCGCAGTTGTGTTCACCAAGCTGGATCTCAGGGGCGCCTATCATTTGATTCATATCAGGGCAGGCGATGAGTGGAAGACAGCCTTTAGAACACCCTTTGGGCATTTTGAATACTTAGTCATGCCCTTTGGACTTGCTAATGCCCCAGCGGTATTCCAACGTTTCATGGATCGAGTGTTCTCGGACATGCTGTTCCTTTTGTGATTGTCTATCTGGACGATATTCTAATATTTTCGAAGGACCCTCTCAAGCACGAAGAAGATGTGAAAGCAGTATTACTACGCTTACGCAAAAATAAACTCCTGGCGAAGCCCGAGAAATGCATCTTCCATACTTCTACTGTTCACTACCTAGGGTTTGTCGTTACTCCCGATGGTATCGGTATGGATCAATCCAAGGTTAAGGCTATTTTATCCTTGCCTAGCCCCGCCTCGGTGAAACAAATACAATCCTTTCTGGGCTTGGCTAATTTCTATAGGAAATTCATACCTTCCTTTTTCCGAGATTGTCCAACCAATAATTGCCTTATTGAAAAAAGATGTTCCCTTCCATTGGACCATGGCCCAAGAGAAAGTCTTCCAACAGTTAAAGTCTGAATTTACACAAGCTCCCGTTCTTGCTCAGCCTGATGTTAATCGACCATTCATAGTGGAGACAGACGCCTCCAATTACGCCATTGGAGCCGTCCTAAAACAGCAATTCGAGGATAGCTTGGAACATCCCATCGCCTACCTTTCTCGGACATTAACTCCTAGTGAAACCCATTACTCTGTCCTAGAGAAAGAGCTGCTAGCCATCCGTCAAGCCTTCACAGAATAGCATCATTTACTTCTAGGAGCCAAATTTCCGGTCCATGTCCGCATGGATCATCGAAACCTACAAGTGTTGCAAGCCCTGGAATGTAGGAATAGTCGCCAAGCTCGGTGGGCCTTCTTTTTTGCCCAATATAAGTTTCAGATTCACCACGTTCCTGGAACCCAAAATGTAATAGCTGATTCACTTTCTCGTCGTCCAGACCATGGACCTCCGGAGGATCGGACGTAACCCAAGATGTTTCCTCATACCATATTCGTAGCTCAACCAAACAACCTCCTGGAAGAGATTCGTATGCAAACTCAGACTTCGGAACTTTTGAAAGGAATTTCAGAAAGGAATCAATGGAACTTGAGAGTCAAGGACAGATACTTGTTCAAAGATACCAATCTGGTCATTCCTACACAAAAATTACATCAAAGAATAATAAATCTCTGCCATGATACTCTTCATTCCGGTCATCGTGGTATTTCCAACACCCTCCGTCCAATACAAAGACAATTTTGGTGGCCCAAGATGAAGACCGATGTACAACTGTATATTCAATCTTGCTCCGTCTGTAATCAGAACAAACATGATAACCAGAAACCAGCAGGTCTCTTATTACAGCCTACACCACCAACCAGACCTTGGGAAATCATTGCTACAGACTTCATTGTGGAATTGCTGCCTTCTAGAGGTTATACCACTATCATGGTCACCATTGATCTATTCACTCATATGGCTCACTTTACCCCTCTGTATAAATTACCATCCTCCTCAGAACTTGCTGGTATTTTCCACGAACACGTCTTCCGACTGCATGGACTTCCTTCCAAGATCATATCGGACAGAGGACCCCAGTATATATCTCAATTCTGGAAACATCTCTGCAGGATACTAGGGATTCAACGAGCTCTCTCCTCAGGATATCATCCCCAAACCAACGGTGTCACAGAATGAGTAAATCAAACCCTTGAAGAATATCTTCGTTGTTTCTCTACCAAAGTCCAGGATGATTGGTCACTTTCAGTACCAGTAGCCGAATTCTCTTACAATAATTTGGACCATTCGGCTGTTAAGATCAGCCCTTTTTTCTGCAGCCAAGGATTTCACCCTTCGGTCTTACCTTCTGTTCTTCCACACCCTACACCTATTTCTACTGTCGATTCCTGGATTGAAACACTCATACTTGTTCAGAGAGAAGCCAAGGAACATCTCGAAAGAGCGCAAATCCAAACCAAACACTATGCAGATTCAAGGAGAAGACCAGGGCCTTCATACTCCTTGGGGATAAAGTATGGGTATCCTCAAATCTTCTACCCCGACATCTCAGACCGAATAAATTGGCTCCCCGGTATTGTGGACCCTTCTCTATAAAAGAGATCATCAATCCTATGGCCTTTCTACTCCAACTCCCGGACTCCTGGAAGAAGATACATCCAGTTTTTCACAAATCCATGTTGAAGCCTTTCATCCAAACTACCCGGACTACTCTTAGACCTAGTCCTGTGCTTGTCAATGACCAGCTGGAATATGAAGTTTCTCGTATTTGTGATTCCCGATATAGACGAGGCAAACTTCAATACCTGGTGGAATGGAAAGGTTATCCACCCAGCGAACGTACCTGGGAACCAGTCTCAAATTTTAACTCCCCCAGATTGCTCAGAAGGTTCCACCGAATTCATCCAGGTAAACCCGGTGGAACGGGTTTTAGAAGGGGGCATGCTGTCATGATCCATCGATCACGCCCTTTCTGTTCTTCCTGGTCCCTGGCACATCGGGGGTTATTCGCTGTAGTACACCCAACATGGCCGTATACATGGAACGCGGTCTATCGACCTTTACGTCCTATGCAGCACGTTCTATAAATTAGCCACTCCCCTGCGGTTCCCCGCGTCTCAACGCGACCGATAGCTGTGCCCTGACGTGCTGCGTAGTTCGTTCTCCTGAACTGTGTTGCTTCCTGGTTCCCGGACCTTCCTCCTTCTTCTTTCCTTCTACCTTCCTTGATCCTGTTTTTTCCGCGTTCCGCGCCGACCGCTTCCGTGTGCTGCCTCCATTCCAAGCTTCCTGGAGTTTCCATAGATCCCGGACGAAGAAGTTGAACGAATCCTGGAATCTGAAGACAGCTGAGCGGGCTTGTACAAGACCCGAACTGCTCGGAAGAAAACCCCGACAAAGGACTCTGCAAAACAGAGAAAACAGGTGAGAAAAGGGGAAACCTGTGACAGAATTGGTAGCTTTGATTTTGGCGCTTAAAGTGCCAGAGGATGAGGCAGTAATGGTATATTCCGACTCCACCTGTGTAACTTCTTCAGTACATGCAGGACTGTCTCATTGGAAAAGGAGGGTCTTCCTGCACGCAGACGCCGCACCAGTGCTGCAGTTTCATTATTCGAAAGGCTCATAGACTCACTTGAAATTCCATCAGCAATCACTGTAGTGAAGTGCACAGCGCACACTAAAGGTGCATATCTGATCTCCCACAACAATGAAGCCGTTGATTAAGAAGCAAAAAGGGCAGCATATTTCCCAGAAGTATCTGAAATTTCAACTGCCCCAAATAAATACACACATACACGCAACATGGTGGTGAAGGAGGGTTTTAATACATTACCCATAGCGAACATTTTTGAGTTGCTTTAAAGGGCACCACCAGAAGAACAGGAATTCTAGAAAAGGAGAGTGTGCTCATTGTCCCCCACAGAAGCAATGCGGTGGCAGGACATTACCGGCAAGCTGTTATGCCTGTAGGGCTACTTACAGTAGCACTAGAACAGTTGCATTACCCAGCACACATAACAATGGACTGTCTTGCAGTACTGATTTCTGAGGAGTGGGTTTCCCCTAACTTAAATGAAGGCATCTCAAATGTCATTATAGATTGTTTTGTATCTCCAAAATGCACTGTTGGGCACACTTTGAGAATGGTGAGAGGAGCAATACCATGTCCAACTGGACCATTTTAGAATTTGTATTTCAACTATGTGGATGTGCTCTAAATTTGCAATGGCTATACGTATATGATAGTAGTCGAATGACCTTTTTCCTGCTGGATCAAAGTGGTCCATGCACCCACCCAAATGCCACATCAGCTGTGAAATTCCTCATTCATGAGGTTTTTCTAAGGTCAAGAGTGTGAGAAGTACTACTTTCTGACAACTGACCGCAATTTGTAAATGAAGTGTTTGAGCACATAACTATCCTTTTTTTTTAAATAAAGCACAACTTCTCAACCACCTATCATACACAAGCAAATGGATTTTGTGAGTACCTAAACAGACTCTTAAAAGAATGGATTGCCATAATAAAGGACACTCTTACAAAGAATTGGCTACTGTGATGAATCAGAGGTGATTATTCCAAGAACCCTGGCCTGGGACGCTTCTCATGTGGCCAGGGAAAGGCAGGCACTTCCTGATCTTGACCCTGGTGGTGATGCTCTGCGGGAGGATCACATGAAAGGTGATTCAGATCAGGAAAATTGGAAGAACCCTCTAAATAAAGTCCTAGAGATTCTACAGTTTTGATGGCCTATTGTAGAATTTAGGTCTTTGATATAAAAAGTAACCAGAACATTGGGGACTTCAAGTGCCACAATGCCCTAGGTACTGAGCCCAGGAAGAGGGGCTTGAAGGTACAGTACTGCAGTATGTAGTCTAGTGGTTCTATTGATCAACACCTGAGCAGGACTTTTGAATATTTAAAGCCCCTTCAGGTGCACGCCATTAGAACAAGAAGATGGAGCAGCGGAAGGAGTTGCCAGCTGCAGATGCAGCAGCAAAAGGAGAGAAACAAAGACGCCAGAGCCGCCGCTGTCTTTGAAGCTGATGTCAGTCCGGAGAGGGTCTTTGAAGTTGAAAACCTGAAGTGCAGAGGTTGCGCAGTGGGAAGCAGTGTTTTGACAGGCTGTCTCATGGGAGAGAGAAGCTCTCCTTATTTCATGCCTTGTCCCAGTGGCTGGCGAGCACTGGAGAGCATGAGGAGCAAAGCTGGCTCCTTTCCCGAGCGGAGCAGGCAGCGAGAATATGACCGATGCTTTTAGACGAGTAGGAATCAATAGAAGACGCCATGGCAGCAGTTCGAGCAGACACTTGTAGAGAGATCGTTGAGCTGCCCTGTATTAGGTAACCACGGGATGCTCTGTAGTTGAAAGCTGACCGCTAACAAATATTTTGAATATCGAACTTGTGCAAGAAAGTCATGTTGGCGTTATACTCATTCTGAAAGATGGCTAGAAAAGAAAGGTTTCAACTATCATCGCCAAAGCAAAGAGAGGGCAATATTGAATAAAGATAGGAACCCACATTGCCAAAGTAAAGAGGGGCAATCATTCATAAAGAATATAACCAACATTGGCAAAGTAAAGTGAGACCACTATTGCAGAAAGATTGTAACCATTATTCCCAAAGTGAAGAAGAGGCAATAGCTAAGCAAGACACCAACAAGCATTTCCTAAGCCAAAGAAGTGCAAGGATAACAAAGAGACATTGTCAGCAGTTATTTGATGTGAAAGTAGAACATCAAAAAAGCAGCAGGAGAGATGCCCTACTGGTACAAGGTATCAAGGGTGATAGGCACATAACCTGAATTGCATGTGGCAAATAAATCAATGGAACAAACAGCTCCAATGTGTTTTGTGTCCTAAGAGAAGAGGTTGTGATTCTGAATGTTGTTGAAAGTTAAATATTTATCTAAATGTTTGATGCAAGTCTCACCACAGATTACTTGTAGCAGTGTTAGGAGTGTTTATCCTGGCACGCAAGTATACCAGGAAAGGTATTATTAGTGGGAGACCTGGCAGGTTAGCGGACCAGGAAGAAGACATTGGAGTACTACATTGTGGTTGAAGGTTGTGAAGGAAAGAAGTGGCAAGGCCTCTAATGTGTTTGATGGACTGTGGTAAAACCCTCCTGACAAAACATTGATGTTGATAAAGAAGAATTGCTGAAGTGTTCTTTTTCAAGGCGAGAAGTGATCTTAAACTAAGCACTATTAGTGTGAAGACAAAGGCTTTTTCGTGTTGTGGAAACTCGGCCAAATGACAAGTGAAAGACTTTTGGAGTCCGAAGAACTTTATGTTATTTTCAGAGCAGAGGTTGGCTACTAAAAGGAACTTTCTTATTTGGAACTTTGATTTGGAAAATCCTGCGTTGAACCTGGGTAAGTTGAGCCAACCCTGTTTACAAGGATACATGGTTCCAAGTTTCATGTTTGAGCATAACTTTTATTTTGTTAAACCTGAATTGCCATATCATACCTTTATGAGTTTGATGTATGTATAAATGTGATGGACAGATTCCTTTTATCAGAGTGTTTTACTTTCATCTTAGTTTGATAGGCAGTGAATTGTGAATTCCTTTATTAAGTTGTCTGCCTTGAATTTCTGACCCCTCACGCCACACTACATTCCTTTAGCACTATTTTCCTTACATAATCAGCCAGGCTCTGATCATCACCAGTCTCCACATGAGCTGCTGTGGTGCACTGAATGCATACCCCATTGATCCTCCCATACAGGCTTGTACTGATGTTGACAATGTTGCAATTGTGTTGGGGAAGGAAATGCAGTTATTTGACAGCTGTTACAGAATCTCTTAAATGTATGTCTCCACAGGTGCAGAAGTGGCAGGGGGGCTCGGAGACAACAGAAGAAGAAACTGAACCATGTGACCCAGACAACTTGTTAAAGCGCCTTTTACTATACCCCGGTGATAGGTTGCTGTGTCATAACTACGTCAGACTGTGGCACAAGCCTCGTATTCGGGACCCTTTTAGTGTAGAAGATGTCCCTCCATCTGCAGTTAAGGTGGAAGGCAGATGTGTGTGGATTCCCCTCAGTGACGTCAAACTATATAGCGGTCAGATGCCCCTGTCCGCGAATACTGAGCCTCAAGGTGAAAAAGATGCGCAAAAACCTCAGACAAGATCGATGACAAGAGCCAATCAGCAACAAGAAAAATAAAGATGCATCTTTTTTTCTTGCATACAAGAACATCCTTTAAAAATAAAGCATGGCCCTTACAAAGTTAAAGAAAAATAACAAATGTACCCCATAGTCATCCTATTTGTCTTGATCTTGTCATTTTTTGTGAACACACCTCTTTCTAGGAGCCTGGAACATCTGGCTGATAATATTGTTATTTAACATCAACACATGTATTGTTCTATAAAGAACATTCTTCTCACTCTTAACAAGGTTCTTCTTGTAAATACTTGATTTTTTTTAAGAACCAAAAGAAACTTTTCACTTGACAGAAATATGTGTCCATTGAACGAGATGAGACATTTTCTTTTAGAGTCTAGAAGATCGTATACCCATAGGTTTCTGCAAAAGGTAGTTCCTCAACAATCATAAAAGGAGCAACATTTTTATCCTATTCATTCATTTCTGTACTTTATTTATTGGTCCACAGTGAAACAAGTCTTTCTTGTTCTTTGTGATGTTAATGTTAACATCAGTACAATACATATAGTAATGCCATATGAAACAACCTCCGGAGACATATCCCAAATATAGCACTGCAGGGAGGAGGACGAAAAGAAGTATAACTGGTCATGAACTCTTTATGGAACAACATTTTAATAAGATTGCTCATGTCTCCACTAATGTGTGGTACCGGCATATGAACTGAGTGGGGAGAGAGACGGCTGATGGGAACTGTTTTGTGTAATCCTGCATACTCTACGCCATGAGTGAATCCAGAATATTCATAGCCACAGAAGTACCTGCACACATAGCACACTGCCTGACACACCTTGCAGCATGTATGACCAGAGGGCAATTTCAGGGCTGAAGTGCCAACATACATTAGTAACAAAAGAAGATTCTCCACATTAGGATCATTTTATAAAAGAAGTGTCAGTGATGAGCAAAGACACACAACATGAGGTAATATGTTACAAATTGTCAGGCCTGAGAAAAGGGGAAATAATAACAGAAGACCACCAATATTTGAAATGTACTGACAAATAGGGAAGAGAATTTCATGGATGCTGGGAGACAGGCCAGTTAAAATAAAAGGACAGGTATTCACCACAGAAGGATGGGACGAAGGACTGATCAGCTGTAAAGCGGAGCTGCTTTTAGAGCAACCGCGAGTGTTTGTGCAAAAGGTGAATGAGGAGTGTGTCAAAATACACTAAAATGCTAACATGGGTATATGATGAAGCAGGGCCACTACATATACTCCCCTTGAGAAATGCATCTCTCTGCAAAAGAAAAGATAGAGGAAAATACAGGGTGAAAATACATTTTTGACGTAGCACAGCAGTATTAATGGACGACTGTTGGGCTTGTGGTTGCAGAGCATAAATACAGCATTCTCCGAACTGGGGAGGCATTTGCTCCCTAGTGGTAATGAGTGCACCTTCCTTAGTAGTGCCCCAAAGTGAGGTGGAGATTGCTGCTTTCCCCCCGAATTAATGCACACATTAGAAATAAGAGGTCCCTCACCCTTAAACGCACAAAGAGGGATAATTATTCCTTGGCAAAAGTAGCAAATGCATTTCACTCAGCTCAGACGAGCATACGTTGTTCAGTAGAACAGAAATGTTCTTTGTATCTTCCTTTGCTACTTCCAGACACTGCACTGAATTTTAGAAAGTGGGTAGGTCGGAAGCGCACATGTGGAATATAGTCATGCAGTTCTCTGTGAAATTGATCAAAAGTGTCAAACAAACCTGAAGCACTTACAGTGACACACTTGGACAGACAAGGAAACTCACCACATTGTTACCATTACTCTTAAGGACCTTGAACCTATGGTCCCTGCGGGGGGCAAATCAGAATTTGAATCCTTGACAAGCTCTGGAGATGCTGCTACACAGTGGCCCTCATTACGACCCTGGCGGAAATCGAAAAACGATGGCGGAAATGCAATACCGCCATCGAATAGCGCTCGGTGCGACTATGACCCGTCACCGCAAAGTACGAAGCCATTAGCGACACCGTAGTGAACGCCAACGCTAACTGCACCAAGCACGCGCGCGCGCGCCATGCCAAACCGCAAACACCACCATGGTGCAACGGTACGCCAATTCCGACCCTAGCGGACATGTACCTAACGCCATCAGGCATGGCGGAATGTACCATTCCGCCATGGCGAGAAGTACGGCATCGCGAATCAACCGTAAACGGCCCCACTGAGTGCCTGTACACCGCTCCCTGCCCACAAAGTACAACTCCCCGTAGGTGCAATGAAGCCACAATGCAACCATTGAAATGTACAAGTCACCCATGCATGCCAACGAACAAAAGAAACACAACAGGGGCCAATGGGAGCTGCAGGGCACAGATGGCACGAATACAGAAGCCATCCCAATGGACATGACAACAGTCCCCCACCAAGAAACGCACGCAAACACAGGCACCTGTGACCAGCAATATACCGAAAACCACATCATTCAACCAGTCCACCTGGCTGACCGGCATCTGTTACACAAAACCCAATCCCCCGCCCCTGAGCATGACAACATTCAAACTGGCATATTGGCAGCCCCCATCCCTGACCTCACTGGGCTTCGTAGGCAAACGCGCACAGCACAGTACCACGCAACTAAACCCCGAAGCTGGAACCCAATGCAGATCTCCTCACAATACATCGCCCCCCAAATAGGCATATGCCACATCACTTGCAAAGAAAAACGCTACACGGGCCAAATCAGAATAGATATTTATGCACATCAAAATCACCAAGCACATACAGCCATCAGGCCATGAAATCCAAAACACCAATCACCATTGTGGGCTGCTTCCGCAAGAAATGACCAGCCACTACCTGTGTGTCGCCCTGTTCCCCCATGGTACACAGAGCCACATTCACGTCCGAAAAGGCAACATGGAAGCGCACAGAACCGCAGGGCCGTCCCAATGGGGAGGCACTAGTCCAGCTGAAAGGCCGAAATGTTGCTCCGAGCCACCAGTACTGCGTAAGGGCATGTGGCCCATTGGCGATCGTCCCATAAGATCGTAATGCTGCTCCACTGATTAACACGAAGCAGCAGGTGTCGGGAGTAAAATCCATCTGCAGGAGTGGCATACAGATGGCAGTGGCAAAAGGGGAGGAGATACCTGTCAACCAAAAGAAAAGAAAAAGAACAGAATGGCCATCAGAACTACATACCAACAACTCACTTCAATGATCACACGAAATCCACAGCCATATGCATGCTAGCCCACTCCAAAGGAACATCACCACCCCAAAACCACTTGCGACTCATAACCATCTATATCGAGGTGCAAACACCATCGCAAACGAGTGTCTGAGGGCGCCTCGAGACAGGGAGGGCTCAACAAGGCCAGATGGACGATGGTCCCACTATGGCAGCCCTGCATCACATAGCGTAGGGGAGGCGGATAGATCCCAAGAAGCCCTGTACATGGCAAACTCTGTATCAAATCACCTGCCCATGCATCCATCCATCATTCCCTCATCCCGGGATCAAAATGCCTGAATAATTACTCACATGACATTAGAAACATCCATTGAGTCTGTGCGTTATGCAGCCTGCTAAATCCACAGTGCCCCAGCCCGTAATTCCAGTGTTGTGAAGTAACATGTATTTTGGAACGGACGGCCTCATCGCCCACGTAGCTATTGCGCATCCCAAACTATTCATATCAATCATTGCTCCCTCGCCATGGGCCCTGTCTCAAGGACATAGAACAATAGAACGTTACATTTGCAGTCAGACCTGTGGGCATCTCCTCGCCGCTAGCTGGAAACCGAAAGCGCCGCCCTTCGAATTCCTCATTTGCAACATCACGTCGAAAAGGCATCTGTGGCCGTTTGAAATCACTAATTATCCCATCGAGTGCGGCTGTGTGTGAAAATGGCAACTGCCTTCACCCACGAATGGGACGCCCCGCCCGTCGTTGCAACTCGGTACAGTGATGCATGAGGGCCCACCGTTACTCAAGTACTACGTCCCACTGACCCCTCACAAGTCTGTTCGCGACTGCACAGATAGTATGTGAAACAATGGGACCACAGCAGAATGAACATATCAACCAATCTTACACGGCCATCGGGTACTAATACATGATTGCAATAGCAAGATACAATTCCCCGAATTGCAGCGTTGTGCGCGGGACGTGCTCGGCCAAAGGGGAGAGCAGTTTGCACAGGTGGAATCAATCACCACAGGTGGAGGCCATACAGCCTGAAAACACATAAATTGCACAGCCAGTCTCCTCCCACAACCACACCGAAATGCTACCGGCAGGACTCGCGATGTTGGCCCTGGGGGACCTGATAGCACTGCAAGTGCTCCGACTCCAAGAAGTAGACGAACACCAACTACAACCAGCCGCACGGAGGAGACGCAGGAGGAGGAGGAGGCCAAGGCAGGGCCAGCAAGGCCCACCAGCACAGCCACTACCACCACGCAGGCAGCCCGCAATTCAACGCCTCCGAGCACATCCGTTCAACCTCACTGATGAGCAGATCCACACCCTCTACCGTCTGGACCGGGACACCATAGCCGCCATTGTGGACATGACACAGGCTGACCTTGTCAGCATGATAGATAGCCCAACCGCCATCCCACCCCTACTGAAGGTGGTGTCTGTACTCCACTTCCTGGCCACAGGCACCTACCAGCACACAGTCGGACAGTTGCATGGCATTTCTCAGCCACTGTTCTCATGGACACTATTGCAAGTGCTCGATGCCCTCCTGAAGCACGCAGACGACTACATCTCTCTACCACGCTCGGAGCAGGAAATTACCAACACAAAAGTGGGATTCCATGCACTTGCCGGCATACCGGGTTGCATTGGTGCCATCGACTGCACCCATGTTGAATTGGTCGTCCCACATGCCATGGAGGCCCAGTACCGCAACCGAAAACAATTTCATTCCCTGAATGTACAGATGGTGTGTGACTCCAACAGGATCATTACACATTGTTGTGCCCGATTCCCTGGATCAACCCATGATTCTATGGTCTTGAGGAACTCTACAATACCACGCTACATGGAACGACACGCAGGGAACAGATCCTGGCTACTCGGTGAGTCTCATTACATGCATGATGATGTGGGGTATGTGAATTGTCAATGACCTGCCAGGAAGGGGGGGGGGGGGTGTGCGTACGTATCAATGGCATTCCACATCATACGTTTCTCGTCCACATACAGGTGATGCTGGATATCCACTGAAGAGATGGCTCCTCACACCAGTCCGGAACCCACGGGACCAGCATGAGGAGGACTACAACCATGCCCACTCACGTACCCGTGTAGTCATAGAACAGGCATTCGGCCTACTGAAGACTCGTTTCCGCTGCCTCAGCAGGTCTGGCGGGGCACTCCTGTACCGCCATGAGAAGGTTGCAAAGATGGTCATGGCATGTGTCATGCTCCACAACATGTGCGTACGTAGAAATGTGCCCATGCCCCCTGACGCAGAACTGCAAGCACCTGATGATGGTCATGATGAGGGTGGGGATGTGGCAGCACCTCATGGAGTCTGCGAGGCACCGGAGGGCCGTGACATTCGTCAGCATCTCATTGATGTATGCTTCTAGCACTCACGCCTGGTGGCTGATGCATGGACACGGGACTCGTGGCACTGCGTGTGTCTGGGACATGCACAATATGGACTGTACGCCTATGATGGCCTAGTACACAAAGATCAATGTCCACACTTCTCATTGGTTGATCGTGCACTTTTTATGGCATATGTGATATCATGTTGAACACCCTATCGACCCGCCACCCAAGTGAGCCCAACACACCCCCTCCACCCTCCTACCTCCCACCCGAACACCAGTGTCCAAAGATGCTCATTGTCAGTGGGCTGTCGCTATTGCATGCCCCCTCTGCGGGTGTCAGGGGCACCCCTGCCTGTGGAGCGCAGGTTCCTTCCAGATCTACGTTGGGGGCTGCCCTGGACGGAACTTGCAACGGATGATGTGTCTGCCTGCTCACGTCCATGCATGTCCCTAAGGGTTTGCGAGAGCTCAGTGAGCACACGGCGCACTGCGGCAAGTTCGGCACATACGTCTTTGGATGTCGCATGCAGTTCCCCCCTCAGGCTATCGGTGCTACTCTCCATTTGGACTCTCAGGCTCTCGGTGCTACTCTCAATTTGTGCCCTTAGCGTCTCTGTACCTCTCTCCATTTCTGCCCTAAGTGTCTCTGTTGATGTTTCTATGTCTGCCTTGGTGCCCCCACATTCATCGGCATGGCCCTTGAGGAGTGTGGCCATTTGCTGCTGTTGGACGATTAACTTGTCGAGGGACTGTTGCCTCTGCTGGGCCATGGCCATTTGCGGTGGTGTCACAGAGGGGCTGTTGTCCTCATGTTGCCTTGCCACAGGGCTTGTGGGGGATGGCCAGTCGTCGTCTTGTGGCTGCACCTGCGTGGTATCCTCATGTTGTACGGGAGGGGACAGACAGGGGGATTGGGACAGGTCATGGATGGATCTGACCTCGACATCCCCGTCTTCTGTGTCCGAGCATGCTGCCATCAATGGGGTGTCACCTATGGTGCTGCTGCCACCAGAGGCAGTGCCTTCTGTGGCATCCATTGGGGGGACCTGTGGTGGTGGTGTTGTGGCCATGCTGGCTGCTGGGGTGCCTGTTGATGTTCCCTCCTCTGTGCTGCCACCTGATTTGTGCTGCTGCCGTGTCTTGATGCGTGCAGCTGAGGTGGAGGGTCTCTGGCCGTTGGTCTTGGCCCTCTTTGCAGGTGTGCTGGTAGGGGTGTCCTGTAGCTCGTCGTTTGGATCGGACCCTGTGGTGGAGTAAAGGAGGGCGAGGGTTATTGATGGGTCAGTGGGAATTGGAATGGCATTGTATCACATGCATTGGGGTGGTACCTGAGGGTGATTTGGGTCGGGGTCTTGGAGGTGCTTTGATTTGTGTGTGGAGTGAGGGTGCAGTTGTTTGGCAGCCTGCAGTTAGGGTGTGCCTGCTGCACGTGTAGTGCGTGTATTAGGGGTTTTTAATTATTTATGTATTTATTGTGGGTTTTGAGGTGCGCTTTCAGGCCGATGTGTGTGGACGTTCTCCTGGACATGTGTTTCTGTTGCACTATGTGGACGCATGGTACTTCACATGGTTGGACTTTGTGGATTTGGCATTGTTTTATCTGGCCCTCCTACCTGAATCTTCGGATGTCTGCACTCCTTTCTCCATCCCTCCGACTCCCTCTATGCTCTCCATTCCGATGGTGGAGGCACAGATTTCTTCCCAGGGGGTCAACTTGATGGGTGATTCAGGACCTCCCCCGGTGGCTGTGGCAATGTTGCGGTTGGCAGAGAGTATGCTGCGGACGCGTATCCGCAGGTCGTCCCATCGCTTGCGGCATTGCTGTGGGGTGCGGGGTGCGGTCCCCACCGCACTTACCCGCTGTGCCACCAGAGCCCATATGGCCTTCTTGTTTGCAAGTGCCGTCCTGGTCATTTGCGTGGAGAAGACGACGGCTGCATTCTCCTGGAGGGTCTCTGTTAGCACGGTGAGTTCCTCACGGGAGAAGTGGACCTGCCGCTTGCGGTCGCACGCTTTCTTCGCTACTTTTCCCATTTTTCGTGGTTTCGCTAGGGTGGTTGACGGGTTGGGGTGTGTTTCAGGGTAGTGATTTTAGTGGTTGTGTGGTTTTGGTGTTTTTATAGGTGTACGCCGGGATGTTTCCCGTTCCGGGCCCATGTTTTAACTTCCGTTTCCGTATATTTCCGGGCACCGTACTTTCCGGTAGGCGCACACTGCGGTGACCGCTAAGTGGGGTGGCGGTATTGCACCTAGGGCGCCGTACGGCGGCGGTGTGGGCCGTTTTGGGGTCATTTCCGCCATCGCGGACTTTGCACTTCCGCCGTGGCGTGGTGCTCGTGCCCGATGGGTCGGAATGGGCCGCACTTTGCTCCTTCGTACAATGGCGGAAACGCTATTTACGCTGTGGCGGTCCGGTCAGTCGCTTTCCGCAAGGGTCGTAATGAGGGCCAGTGACAATTAAAAATGTTTTTTTTTAAACACTTTATTTTACAGCCTTACGCCATGTTAAGTGCCATCTACAGGATCTGAGCACATAGTCTGCTCGTCTATCCCTGAGCGCTGGGATTTGAGAGGAGGACATTCCATATTATAGTCACTTAACTATTAGCACAAACACATTGCAAAAGAGGCATGTTGATGAATACATGGATGGATTGTGATTAAAGATACTCAAATGCAAATAATAATAAAGGCATTTAGTTCGTGGGAGTTTGGCATTCGAACAAACGGTTTAATGCAGCGTCCCGTTGCAGCCTCCAGACCCATTCCCCCATGCCACCATTTTTTTGTTCCCTGCCCATCCTGCCCCCATCTCTGCCATCTTCCACCTCCAATACCACTTTGCCTTGGCATCCTTCCCTTTAATTCAATTGCTCATAGTGCAGTTGCCTCCTGAAATGGCTGCATGAACATATAAAGGGAATTAAACTCCTTTCTATGTTGCTGGGTGTTTCTTTCCAGCCTCCATCCCCATTCCCCTGTACCACCATTTTTTATTCCCTTACCATCTCTGCCACCTCCCACCTCCCAACTCCAATACCACTTTTCCTTGTCATCCTACACTCTCATGTACTTACCCATGGTGCTCTTGCCTCCTGCAATTGCTGCACCCAGATATAAAGGGATTTACATTCTTTTCTATGTTGTAGGTTAATCCCGCCTTTAAAAAAAAAAAAGAAAAGGAATCGAGTTGGCGTGGACCAGATCCCCTTTAATCATTGCTATGTGGGCAGGCTTGGCCGGTAACTGGTCTAACTCCTTGCTTCTAACACGGCTCAGGATAGCAGGCCGTTACTGGCCAAACCCACACCATAGCGGTGAATAACACTACATAAAAAGTGATTAACTGCTATATCAGTAACAACCTAAATATTTTTTAACATGAATTTACGTACAGCTGAAGCATTTCCTTAAGTCTTGTTACAGAGGATTGATAGGATTTTTCAAGACTTTCTGTGGGGCATAACAAACAGCTGAAGATTCTGCATTCATGTTGGTGTGCAGGGTTAAGGAAGGGGGTTTTGGATACCCAGATCTTAGTAACTACCACAAGGGCTTTTTGCTAAAGAAGTAAGCTTCTTATTTTGCAGCAGAAGGGACTCCATCTCCACTCTGGTTGGAAATATAAAGCGAAGCTATCACTGCCTACATATTGAATATGGGGAAATTGCCAAATATGGGTTGCTTTCGATAGATGCCACTCAGAAAGCTATTACTTCATGGTTGATAGACAATCATCTAAGTTTCTGGTTGCATTATGATGCATCACAATGGCACAATCTGGTACTTCAAATTAGAAACACATTCCTGTGCTAGTGAAGTTGGGGTTTGAGAGGGGTGCTGCGTATAGGAGATGTTTTGAAGGACGAGTGAATGGTGAGTTTTGTTAAGCTACATCTTAAGTTCCACCCAGGGATGAGACAACTAGGAAGATATACAGAATTGAAGTCACTTCCATCCAATAGATTGTGCATGTTGAATGCCACATTGGAAGTCAGGCACAAAACTTGTAAAGAATTTGACTCGCCACCCCAAATGGTCTGAACATTCCTAAATATGATACCTATGAAACCCATGTATTATGAATGTTGGGATCGACTGCTACAAACTTGGGCAAGTGAGTTCAACTGTGACATCTCAATCAGAGACTGTTATTATCTGCTGAGGGCAGAATTTCAAACCACATTGGACTTGAACCCATGGTTTATCCAACAGAAGGTCTTAAGACAGAAGTACCGGACGCCTGTACAGATGCATAGATTGGGACTGTTGGACAATGATGCATGTTGGTGTTGCAATAGGAAACGAGGTACGTGCAACACATGATATGGAATTGTTCCAGAGTTTGCGACTTCTGGGGGGATGTAGTGGATAGGCTAGATGTGATATTGAATATAGCTTTCTCTAGCACTCCCATTCAGGTTATTTTATTGTCATGTAAAGAGAGATGTGAGATTGCTAGAAAACATAAACAGTGGATCGACAAGCTTTAGTTATGGCAGCCATACAGGTATTGAAACTCTGCAAGACCTGGAAAAAGCCACAGATGGAATAATAGTTTTATTGAGTTACAGGTTTTGTCCTGCTTTGAAAAGGTTGTGTTTTTAAAGCAGGACTGGGAAGAGTAAAGGGTGCCCTTTAATGATTTACATGGATAGTGTTGAGATTCTGAGGGGGTCATTAAAAATTAGCGGGTATGGAATTTTCATGAAGTTATTCTGTTAAGTTTGATGGGCGGGCACCTGATTTACCTCCAACTCATAGCCGGAGGTAAGTCAGGCACCCCACCGGCAGAAACAGCCAGTATTACCAGCACCGGTACTACTGGTGCTGGTTATCCGTGAAATCCCCCCATGGAGTTCTTTGGCAAACTTGTAGTTTCCTGGTCCTATGGGACTCCATGGAATGTGGATTAAACACCCTTGCCCCCACTTGTAATCTGCCTGTAATTCCGGCAGACCAAGTAGCAGTAACAGTTTACTGTTTGCTGTTATCCTGCCAGATTTACCAGTGGGATACCACCAAACTCGTAATGAGGCCCTCTGTGCTACGCAGTGACTAGAAATTTGGGAGGAGCTTTGTTGTGTTGTGTGTGTGTGCATGTGTGTGTTAGCTTGTCAGTTGTGTATTTTGTTTTTCGCTAAGTGCTGAGTTATATTTATTGGGAATGTTTGATTGTGTTTGTTAATCACCATGTTAAGCTATTGAAAGATACTTGAAGGTAAGATGGATTTACTGATCAACTTAGTGTATTTTATCCCTGTTGATGAACTGTAGTTTGTTCTTTGAAATACATAAATAAATAGTTAGTGGAAGGAATTCATCAGAGGAAATGTTATCTTAATTAAGTGGTTTGTTTTAAAAATGGATTGTCATGCTGCCCCTGGGCAATGATAGGATTGTGCATATCTGATGTCACATGTTCTATTTCAAATCTTGAGGTGCAATACAATGAGAAAAAAATACGAAATATGATTTCATCTGCCTACGGATGTCCTGCCCATTAGTTATCCATTGACTGCAATCGGTCACCCCTTGATGATACATGCATATGCACTATCTTAGTGAGTAGTTCATGTATTGCTGATGCCGGTATGTTAGCCAACAGCTCAGCATTGACACTCAGAAGGGAAATGTGCCTGTAGGTAAACCATAACCCTGGATCAATTACATTCTCATGAATTAGCGTCATGCTTTACCTTTGCACTGTGTGCAGTGCAGGGGGCATGCCTCTGGCCCGTTCCAGTGATGGACTTTACTACTGGAGGTTGTGGCATATGGCTGTGGGGATCTGAAAGCCTTACGATTCATTGTGAGATTTTGCCTATAAAAATAATTCAGAGATTGTATCACCCAGCATGTTTTTTTTAGTCCCAATACTAAATTACCCAGATTCCACTGCACACAGATTATTTGCCATCCCTACAGACAAAAGGATGTGTGGAGGAAATAGCGTAGGTTGGCATATGCTAGACTGTGATCACACCTGATGAAGGTGATAGACATTTAAATGCCTGAGTTTACTTCAGTTCAGTGTTGGTCATTGGTTAAGTCTATTTTGTGTGTCTGACCTTCTAGTTCCTAGTTCTTTATATTCTTGAATGTTTTCTTGCTTTTGGGTGTTCAACTTTTTAACAACCCTTTTTCCCTGAACCATTTCCTTTTTGCTGTACCTCTTGCTTATTGAACCACAACTATTTCAGTGTGCCTTGTCCACGAAACAAACACATTTATGATATGATCGTTTTTTTATATTGCGCATATGCACATGTGTTTCAAAGCGCTTCACGGCAAGGGAGGAAACAAGGGAAAAATACAAGACATTCCATATGGCCATGAACAATAAGAATGTGAAATTAACTATCATACTCGGCCTGGTGACATTTCAGATAGTGCAGCAGCTAAAACACAGAAATGAAAGGATGGGGGTTGGAGGGGAAGGGAAACAGACAGGCATCTAGCGTACTAGTCCTGACTGACTGACTGACTGACTGACTGAGGAACAAAAAAAGGGACTACCGTACTCGGCCTGACGACATTTCAGATAGTGCTGGAGGTGTGGGGGGTGGGAACAGTCAGGGAAGGGCTAGGAGACGGACAAAATGTGCTATCATACTAGGTCCAGAGACAATTTTGATAGAGCAAGTGCATAGAAGAAGAAGGGAGGGGGAGGGAGGGAACAGAGAGTAAAGCAGAGAAAGGGGGAGAGCAGTAGGGGAGGGAAGAAATAGTTACAGAGGTCAATAAAACACAGTGTTGCAGGGTGAAGAATGTATGCCAGGAATCAAGATGGTGAAGGTCACAGCAGGAAAGTGGGCCACCATGCGTACGCAATGAGAAGGTGGTGCAGAGAGTCAAAAGGTCTGGAAGACGATGCCACAAGGTCACCATAAGTACGAGTTAAGAAGGTGGGGCACAAGAGTCAAGTGTCCAGAGACCAATCCAGGCAATTGAAAAAGGGCGATGAAGGTCTTGGAAGGATAGCTCAGGGGCAACATGCTCGCCTTGGAAGCAAAAGGACACAGAGCAACACAGGTTCGATCCCCCGGTCGGCGCTTAGAAACCTCTGGGTATTAAGTGTGTTATAAATAACCTATGATATCATAAGGTGAAGCAAAAAGTGAATCAAGACAACTCCTGCAGGTGTGAGGTGTGAGGTGTAAAGGGGGGAGGAGGCAGGGAGAGAGGGGGACGGATATCATGAGGTGCCAGCATTTGGTGTGCATCCTAATTTTCTGAACTAGCACTGATTTGCAAATATTTCCTGTTACTAGAGCTTGCTTTGTTTAAAGAAAATTCTTATTTAAAATGCTAGTTCCCTTCTTCCTTAATTCACTGCGCAAGCTGCATGCCAGGTTATTATTTTGGTCAAATAACAGTTTTGCTTTGGGCTAGGAGATTGTGAAGCACTAAACTGCACCAGCAATATCATTCTGTTTCTCAATTCTTTCTTAATGTCACCAATGATGTTGATTGCTCCTAATAACTGTTGGAGATTCAAGATGTTAATAATGGTGCAGAGCAGGTATGTCATTTAGGGGTTCCAGGGGTCACAACTGCGTCCCCCGAGGTCTCCCTTGCTACCCTTGTGGTCTCCCTTGCTACCCCTAAAAAAAGCTTTTTTTTTAAATGCAAGCTCCGGCTGTGGCCAGAGCCATGTGGCTCTTTGCTTCTGGAGTGGCTGACTTTTTTGTTCAGGCCTCTTTAAAAAAAAAAGAAAAAGCAAAGCAGTTCTGCAAGTCTAAAACTTTCAAAGTGGCCCTAAATAAGAAAGAATATGAACACCAAATAATTTGTCTTCCAGGAATTCTATACAATAATTGCTAGACTCATTAAAGGTTTATTTCAGGCACACTTCAGGGGGTGAGTCACTGATTAAGGGGGTAATTCATAGAAATCAGCACACAAGTGGCGCACGTGGCTGGCGCACAGTGTGCGCGTGCGGCAGTCTGCGCCAGCCGCGTGTGCCAAAACCCATTTCAGCGCACAGCATATTCATGGATTTCAACATCCATAACCAACTGCGGTGCAGAGTGGCGCAGCGACCCTGCAGCAGCACCAGTTACGCCCCAACCCTGACCTGTGCGCTATGAACAGTGAACAAATCCAGTACATGGTGCAAAGGCCAGTGGAACAGCATACAAATTGCGTAGAAAAAGCACCCCCCCTGTGGCGTGGGCTGCCTGTGGGGAAAGCCCAAGGTGGATGGGGTGCCTGCGTGTATTTGGGGGGTGTGTGGGAAGTTTCACATGCGATAGGCCTTGTGGGAGCGGGGCACATGTATCTGGGGGGTGCGCAGGAAGTTTCACATGCGATAGGCCTTGTGGGAGCGGGGCACATGTATTTGGGGGGTGCGCGGGAAGTTTCACACGCGATAAGGCTTGTGGGAGCGGGGTACGTGTATTTGGGGTGTGTGTGGGATGTTTCACATGCGATAGGACTTGTGGGAGCAGGTTACGTGTATTTGGGGGTGCGTGGGAGGTTTCACACACGATAGGCCTGTGCGAGCGGGGTACGTGTATTTGGGGGTGCACAGGAAGTTTCCAACGCGATTTGGCATTGTGGGCCCTCCCGGGTGTGCGGTTTCCCCCTCCCCATGCCCTGCAGGCAGCCCACACCACAGGGGACTACCCTACAACCCTCCCCATACCCTGCAGGCAGCCCATACCACAGGGGACTACCCTACAAACCTCCCCATGCCCTGCAGGCAGCCCACACCACAGGGGACTACCCTACAACCCTCCCCATGCTCTGCAGGAAACCCACACCATAGGGGACTACCCTGCAACCCTCCCCATGCCCTGCAGGCAGCCCAAATGGCACCATGCACTTGTGAGCACACTTATGAGCCCTGACTCATGTCCCCCCGCATCCCACCCAGCAGTGACGGGCACCTGACAGCAGGCCCGACTCATGTCCCCCTGAACTCCCACCCACCCAGCAGTGAAGGGCACCTGTCAGCAGGCCCTGACTCATGTCCCCGCCCCAACACGTCATCACAATCCACACTCATGGCCCTTATGGCCACCCAAATCCCACCCCACGCCACTCCAGTCCAAACACCCAAACAAGTATTCCATCCACCCCGCATTGAAATCCCCATGTCATGATAGATCCCAAATGGCAAGTATGCACATCAATACATGTCCGTCACACACACACAATGGGTGCAAGTGAATGAGAAAACCCACATCGTGACACGCATGAAACCAATGACAGAATACCACACAAATGAAGTATGAAACCAACATGTATTAAATACAAGAGCAAGGGAATGAAAGGAAATTACACAATAATAGAAATAATAAACAAAAGGCTGCATGTCCAATATAAATGAAAATAAAATATGAATGCTGCATCAAAATAAATCCAAATGAAAATGTCTCCAAAGGGTTTGTCCATCAAACAAAATCCAAATGAAAAATTAAATCCATAGCTCCATGGAAAAAAATGAAAAAAATGAAGTCCAATCCAGTCTTCAACTATATACAATTTCCAAATGCAGAGTCCATGATGCCACGCCGTGCGCGGCCCTCACCTGTTCTGGGGTCCCGGATCCTCGGCCGCGGCGGTCTCCTTCTTGGAGACTGTATCCGCGTTGGTGTCTTTCTCTGCAACGCCCCGCGGTCCGGGCCGGCTCCATGGGCGTGGCCATCTTCAATGTTCTGAGCATGCGCGGATCGTCAGTATTCGACATTTCACGCATGCGCAGTAACAAGGACATGCGTTCCAGGTCTTGCTTTGATCCCGGGCTATAGGAAGCCTGCGCATACCCAGAAACAACACGTCTCAACACGGTTTCCCGTGTATGCGCTCCTGGTGCTCTGCTTGTCTCTGCCTCCAGTCCTGCTCCTTCCTTTTGCCTTGCCTGCCCCCTTGGGTCCCTGTCCTTCCTAACCCCTTGCCCTGCTTAGTCTCTGTGTATTCCTTGGTCCTAGGTGCTGGGTAGCTTCCAGCCTGGGTTTCCCAGTCTAGCCTATTTCCTTTTGGAAGAGTCTTGCACTGGGGGGGTTGCCCCTTCCTCCTTCTTAACCCCTTATTCTTGAGGGTCTGTCCTGCCATCCTTCTGCTGTCTTGTGTCCTGCGGGTACCTGTGCCATTTCAACTACCCTGGAAGTTCTGAAGACCTGTCCCAAGATCAACTGGTACTGGACTCCGCCAGGCCTTCTCTGTAAGTGCTTAGACTGTCCCAACATCACGTTAATACAGAGAAGTGCTACCCGTGGCGTTGGGAGCTGGTTCAGTTCCATCCTGTCGTTTATCAGCAGGAGGGGGTTGGGTCGGTTCCCCGCGTTGCTGATTCATTTGCACTGATTCATCGACAGACTGGCAGCCACAACTCAACGCTCCCCAGGAAGAAAAGGTAACCAGCGTTCTCGTGACGCCTCGCATAACAGATTGAGACGCCTATCCACCAGTCTTGACATGGACCACATGCAAGAACTACGCGATGAAATGCGAGCCATGCGGCTTGAGATGACTACCCTTCGCCAGGAGAACGACACCCTTCAGCAGGCGATGGGATGGGGTTTGAGTGTTCCTCCACAACCCGAGAATTCCATGGCCTACACAACTCCTATGAAGTCCGATGGTGATCCACGTCGAGTGACAGAGTTCTGTACCCATTGTAGGATTCATTTCCAGTTTCGGTCGAGTCATTTCAATGAAGACAAGGCTAAGATTGGTTACATCCTCGGAAATTTGACCAGCAACGCTCTTGCCTGGGCCACTCCCCTGGTTTCCTCCAACAGTCCCATGTTGGGAGATTTTACTGCCTTTGAGAAGGCCTTTATGGATGTCTTGAAACCGCCAAACCTGGCAGCCGTGGCCCAGAACCAGCTAATGGAAATCAAACAGGGATCAGGAGACATCATTAACTACATTGTCGGTTTCGGCAGCTGGCAACTGACTCTCAATGGCCCGAAATCACTCAGAAAACTTTGTTCCGCTGTGGATTGTGAGAAGAGTACAAAGACGAATTGCTGCGTATTCCTGAGCCAGAAACACTACCCGCATTGTTGGAACAGGTTCTCCGCATTGATCACAGGTTGGCTGAAAGAAAAAGTGAACGCCGTCGAACAGATCGGTACCATCCAGGGCTCTCGGTACATCCTCCAGGATCGACTACCTCAACTGACGTAGGTCCTGAGCCCATGCAACTAGGAGCCATCCGTGAACCATTGTCTGAGGCAGAAAAGAAGAGAAGACGTCAGCAAACCTGTGTCTGTACTGTTGAGGTTCTGGCCATTATCTAGGCACCTGCCCATTACGTCCTTTGAAGAAACAGAAAAACTAACGGGCCCGTTGTATGGTGAGAAGGCAGCGGCGGGCCGTCTTTTCAAATCAGACCTTCTTCCAATGCTTTCGGTACCTTTGTTGGTCTTGGAAGTTGGTATCACCTGGCAGGGGAAATGCATGAAGACCAGGGCTCTTCTGCATTGTGGTGCATCGGGCAATTACATCGATGCCTCATTTGCGGTGTCTAATGGGATCCGTCTGCACCGCAAGGAACAGCCTGCAGTGGTTGAGGTAATCAATGGCTCTCCCTTGTCTTCTGGCCCAGTGTGACAACATTCCGATTCGCTATGGCTATCAGTGGAAGGGCATCTTGAACGGATTTCATTGGATGTGATCAAGTCTCCCTCTTTTCCGGTGGTACTCGGCTTACCTTGGCTGCTTTATCACGATCCACAGGTTAATTGGACTTCCAGAACCCTGGTCTTTACCTCTGCACGTTGTTCTCGGGAATGTTGTCTTCATGAAACCTTTGCGGCTAAACTGGGGTCCCCAACCCCTACAAACACCTCTGTTCACCTATGTGTCACTCAGACTGTACCACAGGAATATGCCGGATTCCTTGAAGTGTTTTCCAAACCAGAAGACATTCCGTTACCACCTCACAGACATTTTGACTGCTCCATTGATATGCTGCCTGATACAGTCATTCCTCATGGCAAAATATATTCCTTGACACAAACTGAAAAGGGGGTCCTACAAGAATACATCCAGGAGTGCCTTGATAAGGGCTACATTGTACCATCCAAATCCCCCGCGGGTTTTCCACTTTTCTTTGTCAAGAAGAAGGAGGGTACTTTGTGCCCTTGTATTGACTATCGGCAATTGAATGAGATCACGTGCAAGGACAGATATCTCCTACCTCTCATCCGGAACATCATCGAATCTCTGAATTCTGCCCGGATCTTCACCAAGCTGGATCTAAGGGTAGCCTACCACTTGGTGCGGATAAAAGAGGGTGATGAGTGGAAGACGGCCTTCAAGATACCCTTTGGACATTATGAGTATAGGGTAATGCCGTTTGGACTCTGCAATGCCCCGGGCGTCTTACAACGGTTCATGGATGTTGTCTTTTCGGATCTTGTCGGAGTATCAGTGTGGGTATATCTAGACGATATACTGTTTTTTTCTTCTACTCGCATGGCTCATGTCACACATGCCCAGGAAGTACTGCAAAGACTAACTGCCAACCATCTGTATGCCAAGGTTGAGAAATGTCAATTTCATCAGGAAAGCGTGGAATTTCTGGGCTATGTAATCAACAGCACGGGAGTATGGATGGATCCTACAAAGCTGCAAGCCATACAGGAATGGAAATAGCCCCATGATATTAAGTCACTACAACGGTTCCTAGGCTTCGCTAACTTTTATCGACACTTCATACCTCATTTCTCTCACCTGACTACCATGTTAACCCGCCTGACTAGCAATAAGGTATCTTTTTTCTGGGATTCTCTGGCTGAAGCGGCTTTTAAGGAACTAAAGAAATCCTTTATGTCGGCTCCTATTTTGAAACATCCGGATGATGAAAAACCATTTGTAGTCGAAACGGATGCTTCGGACTAGGCAATTGGTGCGGTCTTATTACAGCATGACCCAGTTACGGAAACAGAACACCCTGTGGCATACCATTCACGGAAACTATCACCCAGCGAAAGAAACTATTTATTTTTTTTTTTTTTTTTAACTTAGTTTATTATTAAACTTTTTGTTTTAACACGTCGTCTTGTACAGAGCAACTCCATTACAACCTCAGGATGCCCGCCCCTCCCTTCACGTAATCTTTATAATTGAATGGCATCGATAAAGTTTATCACTGAGCATATTAGGTGAATGGAACTCCCACTCAGTATTCGATACCACCAGTCCTCCATGTTCTAATTTCTCGGGGCGTATTTGATCAGATGTACAGATCTTAAGGATCGGAGTTTGGGGCAGGCGACTACCAAATGTTTTACTGTCTCGATGTCCTCATGGCAGAATCTGCACCGATTGTCTCTGGTCTCTGCATCTTTTCTTATTAATAAGATTTCCTTAGTTCTTATCGCATTCATTCTCATTTTTAGAAACCGATCACGGTGATGCCTCGAGGGGAACTGTAACAGGTACCTTGGCATCTTGTTCATTTTATTAGCAGTCGGCCCAAGTTTGGGTGCAGATGACTGACTTTCCAGTCTTGCTATATTACCTGCCCATGACCATTCTTTTAGTTTTCTTTTAGCGACTTGTGGCCACTTTAGCAGCATTTCTTCAGATATGTTAGCGGCTATCATAATGTCATGTCCCTTCTTAGACCATTTTGTATATGCATCTCCGGCAAATTTCATATCTTTGACTGCTAGGATTTCATATGCGGGTTCTTTATTTGTTATTAGCGTCTTACGCAATAGTGCCAGTGATTTCCATAACACCGTTGTATAAAGATCATCCAAGGCTAGTTCTTGTCTTATGACAGTAATTGAAAGGCAGTTTGGTAGCCTTAGTACTCGTTTCCAAAAATAGCCCTCCATTTTCGCCCAGATTTTATAGTCGAGGTTCCATCCTGATTCGGCTCCATAAGTAATTGAAGGAATGACTTTTTGCAAGTAAAACAGACGGATCGGAGTCAAAGAGAATTTTCCATAAAGGTTATGAATTCGCAAGCCTTGTGCTGCCAGAATCTTTATCCGGAGCCCCACATCACGGACCCAGCTCTTCTCACATAGCGAGGTATTAACCATGATGCCCAGATATCTGATTTCTGAGACTTCTTCAATTGGATGTGTTCCCACTCTCCAGCTAAATGGATGTTTCTTCTCTCCTTTGTAAGACCCAACTCTCATGATCTTTGTTTTTGAAGTGTTTATTTTCAGGTTATTGGTCGACATATACTGTTGTAACTTTTGAAGGAGTCGTTGCAATCCGATCTGCGTAGTATCGACCAAAACAAGATCGTCTGCATATGTCAAGCAATTTATTTGGGTCCCATTTATTTTAGGTGGAAAGCATCGAACATCGCCTAGGGTGGCGGGAATATCGGCAATGAAAAGCTTGAATAAGCAAGCAGCAATCGGGCAACCCTACTTGACACCTCTTTTGGTTTTCATTCTGTCCGATAACTGACCTGCTTCATTCAGCCTTATTTGAATTGTTGTTGCCGTATGTAGTGCTATGATTGGAAGCAAGATATCGTGGGGACAGTTCCAGTTGTGTAGTTTCACCCACAGTAATTCGCGATCAATAGAATCAAATGCCTGATGAAGGTCTATGAATGCAAGGAATAAATTTGTGTTTCTTGCCAGAGCATTTAGTTTTAGGATGTTAAGCAATGTTAGGTTCATTTCGGTTCCAACACCTTTCGTGAAACCTGTTTGTCTGCAGTCTGTGATTCTGGTTTCATTTGACCACTTTGTTAATTTTTTTTGAAGAAAATTTGCAAACACCTTGCCAATTGTGTCCAGTAGGGCGATGGGGCGATAGTTGGCTGGATTTGCCCGATCGCCCTTCTTAAAGATTGGGACAATTATTGCTGTTGTCCAATTAGCAGGAATTGTTCTCATCATTGCAATGTTAGCGAATAGTATCTCGATAAGTTTAGACCATGCAAGCTTGTTTTCTTTGAGCATCACATTTGTGATGCCATCCGGACCTGCAGCACACAAATTTTTCAACTTCACAATTGCAGTGGCTATGTCGTCGGCGGATTCACAGCAGTCCCACTTTGCAGCTGTTAAGACAAGGTGATTTGGTTCAATTTTAGCGTCTCCTAAGAAAACTTGGTTGAAGTGTTTGTTCCAAGCGGTTTCGGTCACCGCATTTGCCATCCTAATGGCTTGATTAGTTGTACAGTTGTTAAGTATCTGCCAGGTGTCTCTACATTTATGCGATTTCAACAGGCTCAACATTACTTCGCCGCGTTCTTGGTCCCGCTGGTACTTGAAAGCTTTAACCCAGTTGCGGTATGCTTGTCGTCGTTTTTGTATCAAGTTACTCATGTTCGGACCGCCATGTGATTTCAACTGGCGAATTTCGCTCTTTACCTTCTTTTTTTCGTTATTTAGCTTTGTACTCCAATCATGAGTATGCGTTTTAACAGAGTTTGTCTTCCATAATGCACTATCTTGACGGCAGGGTAGAAGTGACACATAGTCTATGTTACTACTCAACGAGTTCTTTGCTTCTTCCAATTCATTCGTAATAATAGCAATCTGACGGGACGATATTCGTAACCTATTTTTCCCGTTGTTTACTTCAAGGATAGATGTTAATTGCTGCCTCATATATCCAGAGGTTATATTCATATTCATCACTATTATCTCGTGATCGCTGTTTTTTGTTGATGTTACATGCATATCTCTGATTAAGTCCCATGAATGTTTGGACACCCAGATATAGTCTAATGTTTTTGCAAGACCCAAGTTATGCCACGTATTATTTTGTGGTATGTCACCCGACACTTGTCCATTTAACATGTCGCAATCATAAATCTCCATGATATTATCCCATTGAGATCGCCTAGTTTGATTTTGATGGCATTGCGTACTCTTGCGATTCAACCGGCCACCATTCAAATCAAACCATGACAAATTCATGTCACCGCATATGATGACCATAAGATTACTTATTTCCTGCAGATTTTTGTCCAGGATTGCAGTTATTGCAGTTAGGAAGTTTTTAGTTTTGATCATCACCGGGTTCCAGTATACATTAACTATTAGAATGTTCTGCTGTTGCCGTGGACTGCGATCATTATGTTCGATTAACGTACATTGGATGAATAAATTAGGATTATCGCTTTTTTTCACTTCCCAATTGCGACCAATTTTAATCATGGTTATTAGACCTGAAAATGTCGTCCAAATGCATTCTTCCCTGCTGGATTTAGCAGGGTCACATATCCATCTTTCACCGGGGGGGTCCTCAGCCATGTTTCTTGTAGGCAAATTATCAGATTATTTTCTAATTCAATTGGAAATTCGTCAAACAGATGTCGAAATCCTCTCGTGTTCCATGAAATCAGGGAGGACACTGTTTGTTCCTTAATGGCCGATAGCTAATGATTTGACACGTTATGCCTAGTTTGACTTCCATAGTGATTTGAATTAGAAGCTGTTTTCGAGTGATATCTTAACTCAGATTTTTTCTCTTCGAATATGAGCGATCTATGTTCATGCCTACGGCTGGACTTTCCCTCGTTTGTACTGACACCCCAATCAGGTTTAGGCTTTGGTTCGCTAACGTCGAAGCCAAGCTGCAGTAGATCGTCTTTTGCTGCCAAGATGACTTTTCGGACAGCGCTGGACTTTATATGTAAATAAACTCGGTCCTCATGATCTTCCGACATGTATTCAATGATCGCTATGTCGTCAGTGGACACTGTTCTTAGAGCAGGCACCGAATGTAAGATGCGCATAACATTTCTTCTGTTGAAGTTTACCTCAGAGTCGTCATTGAGGATATTGATGATAGCAATTTTTGCATTTTTTTCCATTCGATTCTCTTTGGGTTCTGTGCTGGCTTTTGATTTTTCTTTTGCTCGCTGACCAGCTGTTAGTTTTGGATTTAAACTCCTTGTTTTATTTAAGCGGCCCTGATGTACCGCACTGGGCCTTTCATCCTTCAAGGATTTATGAGGGAGCTTGGTGTCCTGTGTCCTGTGACTAAGGGTGGAAAATTGGCTTTTCTCATTTAACAGGGCCATCTCATTTAAAGCTGAGTTCTTCTTTACGATCCATGGATTTGTTGACGACGAGTCCACATCAGGACTATACACGTTTGAAACAGAGCTACTCATGGTGCTATTCAATGCACTTTTCTGGGCTCGCTCTGTGTCGTCATCATATGAATACGTGGATAGATCACATAGGTCGATTGATAAAGATCCTGCTGTAATTGCCAAATCGTCGGAATCGAGTCTTTGACGTTTGTTAGGGTTTGCCTTTGCTTCAGTAGCTACAGGCCTTATCTGTCCTTTTTGAGCCTTTGGCAGTCTGTGGTGAGATTCCATTTGTAGTTCTCGAAAAAAAAATCAGCTTTGGTGGAGTCGTCAGGTTGCGTATAAATTTCTTTGAATTGCTGGTTTGAGGACGAGCCACACAGTGCTTTCGCTTTTCAGTCTGTTTTTTCGGGTGGTTCGTTGTCAAGCGAGTTTTTTGTCCGTTTGACGGGATACCTTTGTCCTTGTTTAAATATAGTGCAGGCCCGTCAAAAATGCCAAAGGTTACTCTTTTGTTGGAGCATGCGGATGGCTCAAGACTTTTTGGTTCATTATCAAATGGAGGACGCTCTATCACACTAGAAGATGTCGACGGCTTCTCAACTACATTCGTCGATAACCCTCCAACGGGGTCAACAACAATCTCGGCTATCGGCAGGACTGGAACAACTGGCAGGGAACGGCCTACATCGGCCTCATTTGCCTGAGTAACAGGTGCAAGGGCAGAGGGCCCTATCATAGCCATCTCGCTCACAGTCACCACCACTGGTTCCTTTACCACCAGTGGACGGCCACTAGGGCTACCGCCATGCCTGCACTGCTGTTGCAAGGAGATGGTTTGCTTTAAACATGCCGTAGCTGCTGCCGCTAACTCTTTAACATCTGACGTCTCCTTGCACATGATTTCATGTAGTTGCATTTGCATTGACTGCAAAGCAAGTTTGTCGGTGTGGAGTTTGTTTTGAAGCTGGGCAATAGTTTGATCCTGTTTGGCTAGTGATTCCATGATGTGCAGGAGCATACCTCCATTCGATTGGATGGCTTCATGTATATTTTCGTATAATTTAGTGTAAGGAATGAGGGCAACCGATGTTGCGGCTAACACATTGTTGTGTATTTGTAGGGCCGCTGCTGCCGATAGATTAGACTTGTAGGCTGCCGCCATATCTTTTGTTGTCTCCATATCATTCTGTTGGTTTTGGTTTTCCATAGTCTTATTTGAAATTGCGCCCAATCTCATAGAAGCAGACTTCTTACTTGTCGTGTCAGACAATGATGTCTGATGCAATGGAGTTGAGTGAGTCGACAATGGCCTCAAATTGTCTTTAGACGGTTTCGCTGGCCAGTGGGACCTGCCAACTGCCACTGTCGATGAAGGGCCACTACGAGGGAAATTTGCTTCAACGATGGACTTTGGCACCACTTTGCTCGACTCGAGGCCTGATCTTTGATGGTCCTGATCCTGTTCCATACTTGTCCTACTCAGGTCTATCGAATCTGAGTTGAAGGCCGACTTGTCGGGCAGGTCGGAGTTAGATCTTACAAAACTGGCCGACAGACATTGCTTCATTTGCTCAAAGTCAGCCCTCAGGCGTTCCGCTAGTCTTGCTTCACGTCCAGCTAGGTCCAGCAATTGACCCGATTTGCTGGGCCTCGATTGTTGGCAGTTTGGGCTGCTAGGGTCAGGAGCTCTGCGTCCGCTATTTGATGGACACGTTTTTGGTGCACTCTGGTTCGCACGCCGTGTTAGAGACGTGCTGCTCCATATCAGATTATTTGCTTCAGGTTCTCGCACAAGGAGCGGCTGATG
Organism: Ambystoma mexicanum; assembly: GCF_040938575.1. Taxonomy (NCBI): domain Eukaryota; kingdom Metazoa; phylum Chordata; class Amphibia; order Caudata; family Ambystomatidae; genus Ambystoma; species Ambystoma mexicanum. The sequence goes on from NC_090928.1 coordinate 287,330,494, forward strand.
TAATACCGCGGCATTTGGTTGATAGCACACCATCACGTTGTCATCATCATTTGCCTCACTGGATAGCTCTGCCATTGTGTCTAAGTCGTCAGGTTTAACGGCTGGATACAAAAATCTGAGCCCTTTAGACTCAATTTGTTCCAACGGCACTTCAAGTTCCATCAATTCAGAGTCAGTAACATCGAAGGGCGATTGAAACATCACAGTATTTGTTTCAGTCACCAACTGAGAGGCATTGATTGCCACGGTTGGTTCTGCGCGGGCGGGGTTGACTAACAAGCAGCCTGTCTTGTGGCTGCTCGGTACCTCAAAGACGCGTTTCCTGAGGCACTCGTCATGTACCCGGCTGGGCTGCAGACTCGAAGTTCCTGCATCTGATATACTCAGTGGTCTGCATTTATCATGGTCCATTATAGAACCTCTAGAAGGGGAGTTGATCACTTTAGAGCAAGCGAATACAGGTGAGTCAGGTGGAACAGGCGCACTACTGCAAGGAACGTGTGATGGAGCTTGCATAAAAGAAATGGGCACCGTTAACACGTTTTCTATGCACGAGGCCTCTACGGACATCGTTTGACTCTTACTGCGCAGCCCACACTGATTTCCCCAGTCGTATCCGGCTAGTGGAGTCACGGGTGGTGGTGAAATGCTCTGGCTGATGTTTCCGGCAATTTCCACCGGGACCACAGGTGCAAGGCTAGGCGTGTCTTTATCACTATGGATATTGCTCTCGGCAGCTGCCTCGGGAGTAGATACAGCGGCGGCTATGTGTTCGGACCTCGCTCTGGGGAGGAGCGTTTGCCTAACCATTGCACGCGTCAGGGGGCCGGTTTCCGCCATCCAAGGAAGTAAGGAAGGATTTAGTGAATTAGCTTCACTTACCTTCTCGCAGCCGTCAGCCGAGCCACCCGCCTCAGCCAGCCTCTGTTCAGCCGCGGACTGCCGCAGACTGAACTCTGCCCGAACTCCGCGCGCGCTCCGCGCTCCAGATAGGCTTTTATAGTCAGTTGGGCTTGTCTTTTCCTTAAAGGGATAGATTGAATCCAGCAAAGATACAGTCGCTGCAGCTCCTCACACCACACTCCACCAGGGACTGCCGCAGACTGAACTCTGCCCGAACTCCGCGCGCGCTCCGCGCTCCAGATAGGCTTTTATAGTCAGTTGGGCTTGTCTTTTCCTTAAAGGGATAGATTGAATCCAGCAAAGACACAGTCGCTGCAGCTCCTCACACCACACTCCACCAGGGACTGCCGCAGACTGAACTCTGCCCGAACTCTGCGCGCGCTCCGCGCTCCAGATAGGCTTTTATAGTCAGTTGGGCTTGTCTTTTCCTTAAAGGGATAGATTGAATCCAGCAAAGACACAGTCGCTGCAGCTCCTCACACCACACTCCACCAGGGACTGCCGCAGACTGAACTGTGCCCGAACTCCGCGCGCGCTCCGCGCTCCAGATAGGCTTTTATAGTCAGTTGGGCTTGTCTTTTCCTTAAAGGGATAGATTGAATCCAGCAAAGACACAGTCGCTGCAGCTCCTCACACCACACTCCACCAGGGACTGCCGCAGACTGAACTCTGCCCGAACTCCGCTATGCTGTGATCAAAAAAGAACTTCTGGCAATAAAAGCAGCTTTCGAGGAATGGCGCCAATACCTGCTGGGAGGTAGATATTCGTTGGAAGTACGCACGGATCACCGTAATCTTCAATTATTACGTTCTTTGCAATGCAGAACCTCCCGGCATGCACGTTGGGCCTTTTTCTTCTCTCAGTTTGATTTCTTGGTGACATACATACCTAGTTCACAGAATATAAAGGCTGACGGACTGTCTCGTTCTTTGGAAAATGACATTGAAAAATCCAAGAGCCCAGAACCCTTGATTGCCTCGAAGCATTTCCTGTCGATGTTGACTCCCCGGTTTCAGCAACTATTGGATGCAACTCAGACGGATCCCTCCAGGTCTCAGATACTGCAACATTCTGATATCATTGAACGCAACAGTTTGTCGTTCTTCAAGGATCGCTGTATGTCCCCACATTGGACCTACAGAGGACCGTCCTGCAGAATAGTCACAATTCCGTTGTTTGTGGTCATCGAGGAGTCACAACTACTCAAGAACTGGTTGCACAGCAATTCTGGTGGCCAGGATGGGCCAAGCAGGTAAAGCAATGCGTGGGTTCCTGCCCAGTATGTGCTCAAACTAAGATACCTCGCAAGAAACTCCTTGGCCTTCTGCAGCCAACATCTACACCACCATACCCATGGCATACCATTGCCACAGACTTTATCGCCGACTTAGCACTCTCTGGTGGGTATACATGTATCATGGTAGTGGTGGACTGTTTCTCCAAATTGGCTCATTTTATTCCCTTTTCTAAGCTACCCACTGCCTCCCAGATGGCGCAACGATTCCTGCATGAGATATACCGTCTTCACGGTCTCCCTGAGAAGATATTGTCGGATCATGGGTCTCAGTATATTTCATCATTTTGGGGTCAACTGTGTCGTCATTTGGACATTCAACGAGCTCTGAGTTCTGGATATCATCCCCAAACCAATGGGCAGACTGAGCGTACCAATCAAACCCTTGAACAGTACCTGCGATGTTACGCCAATGCCACTCAAGACAACTGGTCAGATTGGTTGGACACCGCTGAGGTGGCTTACAACAATGCTGTCCATTCTGCTACCGGACTCTGCCCTTTTTTTTGTTCTGTTGGCTTGCACCCCAAGTTGCTACCTGTTTGTCCTAAGCCTCCCAGTGCTGTTGCGTCGGCTGATGCCATGGTGGCTCTTATCCACGACCAACATCGCCTGGCGGCCAGTACCTTAGCAGTGGCACAAGCACGCATGAAGGATCAGGCCGATAAACAGCTTAGGCCTGAGCCTGACTTTTGGGTTGGTGATAAGGTATGGCTGTCCTCCAAGAATCTGCCGGTTCGCATTTTGCCCGTGAAGCTGGCTCCCTGCTTTTTTGGCCCCTTTCGCATCATTGGGAGGATTTCTCCTGTTGCCTTTCATCTGTCCATGCCGCATTCTTGGCGGATCCATCCTGTTTTTCATGTCTCTCTTCTGAAGCCCTGTGTATCCGATATTCTGGGCTGTCCCTGTTTCCGCCCTGCCCTGGTCTTGGTTAGGGGTGTTCCTGAATTTGAGGTGCAGGAGATTTGTGATTCTCGGATCAGGCGTGGGGTGCTGCAGTTTCTGGTCGGTTGGATGGGTTATCCGGCTTGTGACCGCACTTGGGAGCCTCGCTCCTTTGTGCATGCCCCCCGCTTGGTTCGGGACTTCTTTCTCCACTATCCCTGGAAGCCTGGTGCCCCGGGGTTGTCCGGGAGGGGGTATGGTGTCACGGCACACGCGCGTGCACCACTCACCTGTACTTGGGTCCCGGATCCTCGGCCATGGCGGTCTCCTTCTTGGAGACTGTATCCGCGTTTGCGTCTTTCTCTGTGACACCAGACGATCCAGGCCGGCTCCATGGGCACGGCCATCTTGAATGTTCTGCGCATGCACGGATTGTCAGTATTCGACGTTTTGCGCATGCGCAGTAAAAGGGACATGCGTTCCAGGCCTCGGTTTGATCCCGGGCTATAAGAAGCCCCTGCATACCCGGAAACAACGCGTCTCAACGCGGTTTCCCATGTATGCGCTCCTGGCGCTCTGCTTGTCTCTGCCTCCAGTCCTGCTCCTACCTTCTGCCTTGCCTGCCCCCTTGGGTCCCTGTCCTTCCTGACCCCTTGCCCTGCTTAGTCTCTGTCTATTCCTTGGTCCTACGTGCTGGGTAGCTTCCAGTCTGGATTTCCCAGTCTAGCCTATTTCCTTTTGGAAGGGTCTTGCCCTGGGGGGGTTGCTCCTTCCTCCTTCTTAACCCCTTATTCTTGAGGGTCTGTCCTGCCATCCTTCTGCTGTCTTGTGTCCTGCCGGTACCTGTGCCATTTCAACTACCCTGGAAGTTCTGAAGACCTGTTCCGAGCTCAACTGGTACTGGACTCCGCCAGGCATTCTCTGTCAGTGGTTACACTGTCCCGACGTCACATTAATACAGAGAAGTGCTACCTGTGCCGTTGGGAGCTGGTTCAGTTCCATCCTGCCGTTTATCGGCAGCAGGGGGTTGGGTTGGTTCCCCGCATTGCTGGTTCATTTGCACTGATTCATCGACAGACTGGCAGCCACAACTCAATGCTTCCCAGGAAGAAAAGGTAACCAGCGTTCTTGTGATGCCTCGTATAACACATAAGCCCAACATTCATAATGAAACCTACCTAAAACCCTACCTAATAAACAAATATATACACAAAGGTGGGGCATAGTCCATGCGCCCCAAATGAAATGAAAATACAAAGGAAACCTAACACTAATTAACTATATACAATGGCGGCGGGCAAGTCCTACGGCTCACTTCTTGATTTCCCGGGCCAGGACATCATCGAACTCCTGTTCTAAATTCTGGAGGCATGCCTGTTCCCTGGCCCGAGGTCTCGCAGGGATAATGCTGTGTCGAGCTCCAACTCCCTGCGAATTTCCTCGAGGCACTCAGCCCGCCTCAGCGCCCTGCGCATGGAGTTCTCCGCCCTGAACTTAGTGAGCCGTGCCACTTCCGCCTGCCGCCGCTCTGCATCTATTTGCTGGCCCAACCACTGCCACACGGAAGACACTCCCAATCCAGGGTCCTCCTGCCCTCTTGCTGATGCCTGCCCCTCTGATGTTGATGGCCACAAGCCATCATCGCTCCCACCTTGAGCCTGCTGCTGCCGTGTATGTGCCCTGCCTCTTGATGCCTACACGTCCTTCTCCTGCTGGGGTCCAGTTGTTGGGGTGGCCACCCCTGCTGGACCTCCGACTCCCGACTGTCGTAGGGATGTGTCCTCCACAGTCACATCCGCTGGGTCAGAGGCAGCTCCACAGGGTACCCAGGTGATACTTGGGCCAGAAGATGGCACGGTGGACGACTGGCGCATAGGGGGTTCAGTTGAGGAGGGGGTCGGTACAAGGTCCAGCAGACGGCGGAATCCAGCACTGGTGACCCGTCCTAGTAGGTCGACGTGGTAAAAGAGGCATCCCAGATAACGTGCAGAGTCTTCACGAAAACCCTGCAGGTCATTTCGGATGCCCCGTTGACGCAACGCCATCCCAGCCAGGGCAGGCTCAACATGGTCCTGGATTGCCACGTCCATAGGGAGAGGAAGGCCAGTTGTTGTGCGCGCATCCCTTCCCTGAAAACGGGTCTGGACGAAGGCATCCCAGCTGTGCGGCATGATGTAGTCACATGATCGGGGACAGGATTACACACAGGCACCTCTGCGGCAGCCTGTGATGCCTCCTGTCCCTGCCCCTGGACTGCACCACTAGCACCAGTGGAATCCACCCTCCAGACCCCGTGTGTGTCCCTTCCAGACGGCAGAATCCAGCACTGGTGACCCGTCCTAGTAGGTCGACGTGGTAAAAGAGGTATCCCAGATAACGTGCAGGGTCTTCACGAAAACCCTGCAGGTCATTTCGGATGCCCCGTTGACGCAACGCCATCCCAGCCAGGGCAGGCTCAACATGGTCCTGGATTGCCACGTTCATAGGGAGAGGAAGGCCAGTTGTTGTGCGCGCATCCCTTCCCTGAAAACGGGTCTGGACGAAGGCATCCCAGCTGGTGCGGCATGATGCAGTCACATGATCGGGGACAGGATTACACACAGGCACCTCTGCGGCAGCCTGTGCTGCCTCCTGTCCCTGCCCCTGGACTGCACCACTAGCACCAGTGGAATCCACCCTCCAGACCCCGTGTGTGTCTCTTCCACGGCCTCCTCCTCAACCAAACCAACCACCAACCTGGATGACTCCGTGCCATCTTCCTCCATCGGACCCTGTGGGGTCTCAGCTGCCCCTTCTGCTGCCGAGGAGTCCACCTCCGACCTCCGCCTCTTGGACCTACCCTCATCAGCTGTGGCCATGGATGCGGTACCAGACTCCTCACTCCCCGATGAGATGACAACCTGGGAGGGGAGCCGGGCCTTGCATCTCCGGCTTGTGGTGCGATCCCTAACACTTTGCTCCACAGCAACGTCCCCGCCCTCTTCATCAGTTGATGCTGCAGACAGGGAGAGACAGAACACAGGCAACAGGGCACTGTACAATGGTCTGATACACACATGACAGTTGCACATGAGTGGCAGTGTCAAACTTCACACATGGCATCACACTCCCCAACACACATATCATTTCAAATCAAACACATGCGCAAATCAACAGGAATGTTGCAGCAGGCAGCACCATCCATACACATACAACAGCATGAGCAGCCGAAGGTTAGCCTGACATCACATGGAACACAGAGAGTGCAGAACACATGCACACATGCCACCAGACATATATGCATCTGTACATCTCCACCACCTGTCGCAGTGATATCATCACCATCCATGTAACATCTGCCAATCAGCCTCCTACATGTCAGTGTCACATGCATCCATGGTGTGTCACAGTTGCACACTTGTCAAATGCACACACATGTACATATTGCAGATACATGCAGGCGGAACCAGCATCCATGTGTGACACCACAACCATGCCACAGTACATACACAGAAATTGAAACATGTGTGCACCTACATATGCATTCGGCCAGCATGCATTTGAACACATACACCATTGATGTGTCTCACACATGACAGGACTTCCATGCGGCAGGCTCATGTCCCTGTACATACACATCTATACATGGGCCTACAAACACATATGTCCTACCTGCACACTCCTGGCACAAGTCAACATGCACAGCCTTGTTGAGCGTCCTGGACCTGAAGTCCTCCCAGCGCTTCCGGATGTGTTGAATGTCGTGGGCTGCCACCCACTCCACGTAGATGGCAGCCACAATGTCCATCCAGATCCTCTTCTGTCCTTCATTGTCGGCGCGTGAACTTCCAAAGAGGGCATGATACTGCCCAGGACTTGCTCCACCAGGATACCAACTTCATTGGCACTGAAGCTGGTAGCCCTCTGGCTCTCTGTCTGGGGGTTGCCAGTGGTGCCAGTGGTGTTGTGTCTGACATGGCAACCCCAGAGGCAGGTGTGGGTGGGCAACTGGGTCCTGGGGCTGGGGTGTGGAGCGATGGAATACCAGTTGGGAGTCTTCTGTTCCAGGAGGGGTGGTCACAGCAACCGGATCCCTGCAGATGACTGATGTGCAGGCACCAAATGGCAGGGCACGTGGCCAGCAGGCAGGCAGGCAGCAGCAGATGGCAGGTGTGAGTGTGCTCAGGGCTCTGGGGGGCAGGAAAATGGCCTTCTGGGCAGGAGCGTGGTCTTCGGTGTGTTGTTGCGTGGCCAGATTGATACGGAGTGATTCAGCACGTGAAAGAACAGCACGTCCGCGTGCTAATGCATGTGATCCGAGGAAAGGGCCTAAGCGTGTAAGTGACATGGCATGCGCAGGTGCTTTCCTCAGCACGGGTTAAAGGTGAGCGGGGCCAGCAGTTCACTGTACGTGCCTTTCGTGGAGACCGACATGTGTGTTGCTACTTCGTGTTGTTTCGTGCGCCATCACAACTTCACAGTGGATCAAGGACGTATCTCTTCTTTTGGTGGGGGTATTGGCTACGTGTGTTTTTCATTATCACGCTAGTCAGACGGTGAGTGGCGCACGCTATTTTTCCCACTGCGTAAGTTTTAGCTTGCAGGCACCCAGACCACAGAGGGGGTGGTTGGTTTGTACCACTCCTGTGCCTGGAGACCGGAGCTGTGACACTACCCATCAGTTGTTGCATCCTCATTGTATGTTGTTTCTGGAAAAAGGTACCCTTCCTGTTGAACCATTGTTGAACTGTGCTACCTTGGTAGTTCGATCATTCTGCTTGTACATGTGCCAGGACTTTTTTTTCCACTTCGAGTAATCTACTGGAGATTCTTCCAGGGTTTTTTTCGTGCCAAGAGGCTTTTTCCCTGGTTTGGGGGTTTGGCTCCTTGGAGTTCCCTGCAATTTGGTATTTTTTCCAGTCAAGGAGGCCTCTGAGGGGGCTGGTCTTTATTTACATGCAAGGTGGAACATGAAGACCAAGGGGTAGGGGGATCCTGTAGCCAGGTAGACTAAAAGGAAGAAGGCTACATACCCCAGACACAGTTTTTCTGAAGGTCATGGTGATGTGTAAATGAGGGAGGGCCTTTTGTTGTTGGACAGTTAGCCTGGGGTTTGGTGTTTGGGCACTCGCTGACAATGTCATTGTGGGGTACTATGTACATGATGTGTTCTGCTGGTAAATGGCTGTTCCTGTGTTGTATTTACTTTTCTGGTGTCAGGGAAATTTTGTTGTTTGAGATGCTGGGGTGTGCACATGGGCAATGTTCACATGTGATGTGTATAGGGCACTGAATGTCACTTGATTTGACATGCATATATTGAGTGCATGTCCCTACTGACACACACAGTTGCACAATGGTCCACCACACGTACAACCACCCTTCCATGCCCACCGGTGCACACATATTGCCTTCTCGGGCATGCTGTGGCCCTGCAGCGCATGATCAATTACCATTTGGGGATCCTGGACATGTGTCAATGGGAAATGTGTTATTTTGTCCTTTTGATGTGATGATCAAGGTGTATCCCCAACACAATGGCTGCTCAATGTCCTCTGTGCTGAGCAGTGTGTAGCAGAAGACACACACAACAGACGGGTTTGGGAGTGGCGATTTTGACTTGCCCCCAATATGCATGTGAACAGGCATTCAGTGCTGTGTTGAAGCTACCACTGGTGTACAGCATGTGTGTTTGACTTGGTATGTGTAGGAGGTTGTTGTCAGTCATTTCATCTGATTCCATGTCAGACATCATTGTCTCGGGCCACTTTCCATTAATCACATGTCACTTCGTATGTTATTGGTCATGTGTTGGCCTTTTGCTGTTGCATGCCATGTCATGGTGTGGCAGACAAGGGTGATGTGGTTTGGGAGGGTTTGGGTGACATACCAGGGATTGTCATGGCCTGTTTTGCGGGGGGGTGTGATACACACCTTGCATGTGTTACTATTGGTCACACGGGATTGGTTATGTTTAAGTAGCTAGGTATGCACCTATGGCAACATCCTCAGGGTGGTAAGGTTGTGACAGTTGACTGTCTCTTTGTCATCATCGATTGTCACCTGGTATGTGCCAGGCCTGTGTGCATTCCGCAGGGGTGGGAGTTTAGGTGAAAAATGTGGCCACAAGCTGGGTCCGGGCTGCCTCGCTACTTGCCCTTTCCCCTCCCATGGACGGCACCTGTGCCTGTGGTTGCGGATGTGGGGGCACCACCATGTCCACCGGTGCGCCCTGCCGTGTTGCAACATTGTGCAGGACACATGCTGCCACAATGATCCTGCCACTACTGGGGGTGCATATAGTATCTGGCCGCCAGAGCGTTCAAGGGAGCGGAAGCGTGACTTGAGCACTCCAAATGTGCGCTCCACTATGGCCCTGGTTGCAATATGGGCAGCGTTGTATCTTACCTGGGGTGGTGTGGTGGGGTTCCGGATTGGTGTCATCATGTGTTTGCTCAGAGGGTAGGCACTGTCCCCTGGGTAGGTCGTAATCGTTGTGAATAGTTGGGTTTGTGTATTTGTCTGTGTGTGACATGCATGCATGTGCTCAGGCATTTGTACTCACCTAGGAGCCATGTGTCGCCATGCTTCCCAGCTTCCAGGGCCCGGCTCAGGACGGACATTCTGTATATGAAACTGTCATGGGTTGATCCAGGGTAGTTTGCATAGACAGAGGTGATAATTCCCTTTGCATCGCATACAACCTGCACGTTGAGGGAATGCCAGTGCTTGCAGTTTCGATAGATGTGCTCAGTGGCCCTAGGTGGACCTAGGGCCACATGGGTGCAATCTATGGCACCGAGCACTTTGGACAAGTGTGCCATCCTGTAGAAGTCCTGGACCACGGCCTGTCTTTGTACGGGTGTTCTGAGCATGTATACCTGCCTGCGGACTGAGGGGCACTCACAGGCCACGCAGTCATGCTACACCATGTGTTGGCAATCATGACTGTGTGGCCTGTGAGACCCCCCCCCTATGGCAGTTGTCCGCTGAAATGACCGAGTGGCCAAAAAATGCAGGACATTGAGCACCTTCTCCAAGGGGCTCAATGCTTGGGAGCACTGGGTGGGGTATGTAAGGTCATCATCTCACTCCCTGACCAGGTCTAGGATGATATGAGGTGGAAACCTATACCTGCCATAGACCTAGTCATCAGGCATCCCAAAAATGGCTGGTCTGGGGCAAATATATGCAGGGCCTGGCTATTCTCCTCCTCCGGTGTCCCACGATCAGTGCTGCGACAAATTTGGCATTCATCTTAGCTGTATATACGTGTTTGTTGTTGCGTGCACTTTTATACTGTGCGCAGGGACGCTTCAGCCTGCCTTCGTGTGGCGGACATGTTGACGCCTATGTGCGTCTTTACACGTGTGCGGGTTTTCCATATTCGATTCCATGAATACGTGTCGTTCGCGTGCGTGTGGTCGTTCCGTGTATTTCCCTGCAGTACTTCCCCAGTTACGCCTTCTTTTTCACGCGTTGTTCCCCATTCTGTGTGTTACGCCCCGTGTCCCGCCCCCTTTTTGGTGTGTGCGCCGATGTTGTGCGCTATCGCTGTGCGCGTTGCGCACGGCGTTCTGGATGTTGGAATGACGTGTGCGCCCCTATGCGTCATGCAAGGATTTGGCGCACGTCCTGCAGTAAACACACGCAGGCACTTCCATGAATCGCACGCTTTCTTTTTCACGCTTGCGCGAGCGTGCACCATGATTTTCAGCGCACATTTGTTCCATGAATCGGCCCCTTAGTCTATTCTTAAACACCTCAACTAAGTCTTTCATCCTTCGGAGGACGATAAATGAGAACAAGCACAGGTTGGGTGATATTCTATGTATATTTGTTAAAGCGCTTAAGCGTAAGGTCTATATAATAGCACATCATTATCATTTGGCCATGGATGTCTGCTTGCATTCAGAGTAATTGGTAATATGGGCCTATGCACACTGATCTTAACGATACAGATGGCAATCCTTTCTTGTATGAAATGTATATCACATTATGATATCATAACCATATTTTTCGTAGTGTACTTAGGAACAATGCTATGTGAGGCCACTTCCTATTTTGTCATGGGGCAAAAAGTCGTGTTCTATCACTTCTTGTGATATCACTTTGGGGTGGGGACACAGGATATCACTTCCTGTGATGTCATCATAGGCCAAGGGTCGTGGGATGACACTTCCGCTACCCCTGTCATTTTGGTGAAATGACGTCCCTGGGGCAGAGCTGAATATTATGCATCATAATCTCTTTTATTTGCACTACAGCAGTAAGAAAAACAAACAATGAAAGTTTATTACAAAGCCCATAAACCCACTAAGCACACCACAGTAGGCACCGCTATAAACCCCCCACTTAAAGAAGTAATTCTTCTTTTCAAACGTGCACCCTGCATCTGGCTATCATAAAGCTTTGCAGGATGAAACAAAGCAATGCCAGATCATACCACAGCCATCACGACCATCCAGACCAACCGGCCTCCAGATCAATAGAATGTCGTGAGAAGAATCAGTCTATCATGAGACACAAAACAAAAACATTAAGGGGAAACCATAGGTGGGGTAATACTGGCTTCTGTGCCATTAATACAATCCTGACTGTCTGTCACATGCTAAGAGCAATCAACACTCTTTGTCATGGCACATAGGCTTCTATTATGCACATTCAAACCCGCAGCTTGTGAAGCGTGTCCATTTGGTTTCTGATAAAAAACAAAAAAATGTCGCTGTATTGGAAAAATCAGCTGACTAAAGATTATTCTTCAGTGGAACCCTAGACCAGAAGGACTTAGAAGCCATAGTCCCATGTGCTGTGTGAACTCCAAAAAGAGACACATCCATCCCCGCCGGTTTATTACCCACCAAACTCTGTTAGACAATATGAGGTGGAAATTGGGTGAACAAGTTATGAACGGAAAGAAGTCCTGAGAGGGTAGTAGTCCTGGACACATACTCATGCAAATACAGTAGCATACTGAGTTGGGAAAGTTCAGAAAAGGAAGGAAAAGTAATGATCATAAAACATGACTTCGACAGACATGAAACCTGTCCCCATAAGTGCAGAAGTATCTCCCTGAAAGATTGAGAGTGCTGACATATCCCACCTTTCTGAAGTACACCAGACACATTAAAATCACCAATTGGGCAGGGAGGGCCTGCAACAACAACTTTCCATTCACCGGTCAATTGTGAAACAAAGACAACACTACTTCACATCCAACAAACTGGATTATATGGACACTGGAGGAGGTTATCCACCCCAATTCCTTTCAAAAGTAAGTAAACCAATGCATGTTCCCCTACCAAATATCCATCCACCAAAGCTTGATATGAAGAGGTAGAGGAACTCTAGGCATTGACCATATGATAAAATGGGGTGAAGCTACACCTACCACAACATTCACCACCTGAACTGATCCTGCATTAAAAGGATCCGATTACTTGAATCACACCAACAAAACAAGGTCCTCCATGACCTTCATAAAATCTGAGAGTACTGGGGGCCCTGGGCCCCTGAATTAGTGTTTTAGTGATTGTGTGGCCCCTGACACCAACCATGCCACAAGAGGGAGATACACTTGGAGCACCAACAGATGAGGATGGAGACCCTGATCAAGCAGAACATTCAGAGTGAAAATAGGTGTGCTGGAGGTGCTACGGCCATGTGCAGAAGAAGAGGGAACAAGGTTGACTTCATATCCAAAGATGCGTAATCAGAACTAAAACTGTGTCCTGCATATGTGGCTGAAGAAGCAAGCGTGCAATCATGGAAAATGGAGGAAACGCATAATGACTCACCTTACTCCAGTGCTGGAAAAAAATGTTTCTTGCCCTGGAAAATGGATTCAGACACCAGCTGATAAATCCTGGAAACAGGTTTTCAATCAAGTGCTGAAGAGATCCAAACAGAATGGAGCCAATGCTCCTGAAGTTCCAGAAGCAACTGGCATTGGAGCCTCCATTCAGTGCTATCCACCCAGCACCTGGAGCTCAGGCTGATGCTACATTGAAAGCCCCCGGAATGAACCTTTATTCGGTAATTCAGACAGAAGTCCCAGAATACCACTGTCAACCCTGCCAAAGACTGGCAGCTGGTGCCCTCACCTCATTTGTTGATGTAATGGATCAATTTCACATTATGCATCAATAGATGGACAGCACACTATGAAAAACTGCTTGCGAAGAACCTGATTGCAAAAGAACTGACAAGCAGCTGCAAACAGTGTATGTGCCATAGTCCCCAAGTCAAGGTTGCATCACAGCACACACCCAAGCGTCTTTGACTTGCATCTGATTCTAATTGTACACCTGAAGAGAAAAGAATAATAGCCCTCTAGGTATTTGCCCACCAAAGAAATACTTATATTGCTTTGGTGGAAAATTGAACTCAACTTGAAAAACCGAAAGCTCGGCACAGAGCCTGAATTTGTTGTCTCTGACAGCTTCAAGCACAATATTGAAAAGTGCCAGGAAAGACAACCTGAATGGCTGAAAATAGAAAGCCTGTAAGGTGAACAAGATGGCATATAGATATGACCACCATTGAGATCACCCGTCTGAGCTCCATTTTGAGAAGATGTAACTGCCTTTTAGGAAGTTTGAGTGTGGCTTCCTTTAAATGTATCACAAGAAACGGTATTCATTGAGAGGACAACCAATTCAGATTTATGGAAGTTTAGAAAAAATCTCAAGTCCTGCAAAAGGGAAATCGTTAACTGCACATATGAGTGAGATATTTCCTCACAGGTGCTCTTGATTAGAATGTCATCCAAATAAATCAGTAGGTATGCCCCTTGGCCCTGCAGTACCCCTCAACTGATTTCAAAATCTTGGTAAGGAACCTCAGTGTTGAAGACAGCCCAATAGAAGACATTAAAACAGGAAACATGTCCCCATCCAAAGAAAATGCAGGAGACATCTGTGTAGTTAGAATAGGGCAACTGTGATGTAAGAATTTCTGAGATCCAACCTTACAGCTCAATCCCCTGGCCTCAGTACATCTTTCAAAACAGAAAACGTCTCCATGTATAAGTATTGATACACTATAAAATGGTTCAGTCCACTCAGATTGATCACCGGTCTGAACCCCTTGTCTTTCTACATTATCAGGAATATCATGCTGAGAAATCCCCCCTTGTGATCATTTAGCCTTTCCTTGGACCCCATGGCCAATAGTTCCCTGATCTCCCGATGTACTTGATTGCATTCCCGCTCCATCAAAAGGCTATAGTTTTTGAGGCAATGCTAGACTGGAGGTGTACCAAATTCCAAATAAAACATCTCTACAATTTGTAGAACCCACAGGTCTTCAGAAACCTGCAACCGATTTATCATAAAGAATCACAATTGCCCCCACACTGGGCTTCCACCCCAAAAGGTCCTGCCATACCTTCCTTGGGTAAAAACTGCTCTATCTCTTCCACCTCTGAATCCAAGACCATGTGCACCTTACTAACGCCACCACCAAATGGATATGCTCATTTGTGTGTGTTTTTAACAGTATTAAAAAGTAAACATGTATTGTCTGCATTTTGAGTTTGGGTCTGCTCCTGAACAAATTATGTGTTTTGATAGAGAATGGTGACAGAAGAATAGAAAACCCTACGGAGAATGAAGTGTCTCTTGTGGGTGCTGTGTTTTGGTGAGTTTAATCCGGGCCCCACCTTTATAGGCTGGAGATGATTGTCAGTTAAGGGAGCCGTGCTTCAGTCAGAAGGGTCTTGAGTATGGAGACAGGAATGATGTCGTCCTTGTACAATGTGACCTTGAAGGATGCTATGGTGGCATTGAGGTCTTCCATAGTGAGTGAAAAAAACTAATATTTTAAATAAGGCAAACCATGATATAAAAATAAAAATCATACAGAAAAGTATAAACATGTCCCCTGTAACACCCAAGCAGCCCCTAGGTACTTCATAATTTCAACTAAGCATTTTTATTCCATAGTTGTTTTCATCAACCTGTAAGTCTCATTAATAGATTAATGTATCTCTCATCTCCCACCCGTGTAAAACAATATTTACACGTGTCCACACAGTTTTTATTATGTCGAGAGGTAAATTGGGTAACTGGTAGAATACCTTGTCTGAATGTAATCATTACAGGATTCTCCATCTTTTTACGAGGAATGTCCAAATACTGTTCAATAGAAAAACCACTTTTAAACTCTAAAAATTGTTTTATAACATTCTTACCTACGGACTGCTTACATAACCCACTAAAATACCACATATAATATGATTTCGACACAACAGATCTATTATTGTGCCCCCAGTTGAGGAGGATTACTGCTCATTTTATAGAGGGGAGTGGCTCCATAAATTTGTTTTTGACAAGTCTCTGACAAGTAACAGAGGACACACCAACAAGACACGATACCATGGTTGGACATGGACCTACTGGTTTCGAGATGCTAACACAGGGTACCGAGTGATAGATGTCTTCTGAACCCAGTGTGCATTGTAGATTCAAATAGGGAGGGAATATTTTGTGAAATCTGCTACTAAGGGCGGTAGCAGCTTTCTTTCTCAAATTACACAGTGTGTACAATAGACACTGTACTTAAGGTTTACCCTTAAGGTGCTGAATAAGGTGATGTATAAGTCGTTTTGAAACCGGTTGACCATCTCACTGGGAATGGCACAATGATGGATGTGCTATCCGAGTTGATCAGATCTCGATTTACACCACATCTTTTGGTCTTTTTAATAACGGGATTTATTACCCATTCATTACCCATCGGGAACATATCTATGAGGCCAATAAACTAGGTTTCCCCAACTTTGTTCCCATTTTTAAACAAAATGTATCTCTTTTTAAACTTGGTCTTTTTGCTTTGATTTTCTTTTCCATTTTTCCCCTCGATGAACATTATTGATTATCTATGGCTATATTCTATTTTGCATTGTATTTCCTGTTTTGACACACTAACAACAATACGATTCTATATTGGTAGGTGTTGACTGAATTGCACCACCCAGAGAAACCTTTTTCTTATTCTATCCACTTTTAGACAGGCGGCCCACCATGACACACTAGGCTGATGGGTCTTCTTTGAGGGTCAGCCAGTCTTTTTCTCTGTCGTTTTCTGTAGGGTTGGGGGGTCTCAAGCAGAAGTGTGAAGTCTGTATTCACTAAATTTAATCAGTCTTTGCCCAATTCCTTTGTGCGATAACATTATTTGACTTGTTTTGGGCAGCTTTTTCCATTAATTATTTTAGAGGTCCTTTTGTGCACAAGTCATCAAGAAACAGGTCATGTAATTGTGTACAGTTTTACTCCTAAATATCACCTGTCTATGCTATACAGTATTGGATAGCTTTGATCTAACATGTTTCAGTCCCTTTTAATACTATGGAACCTTCTTCAGGAGAGAAGTCTTATAGTGTCTTTAGTCAGTGTGCTTGTCTGTAACAGTGCAGAAAACTAGAATTAAAATAAACACTGCTTGAGAACTACTTGTGTTGCATATTAATTGTTAAATAGGTGAGACATGGTTATTGTCCACACTCGTACCATGTACAAGGAAGGAGTAATAAAACACTGTGGTAAATGCATGTTTTCTCAAACCTTACTCTCTAAGTTGGGCGAACTTGTAGGGCAAAGAATGGACTATTGAGTACCCTTGTCTACCATGTAAAAAAATTATTAAAAAAGAGTGCTAGGTGGATGAACTTACTGACCGTATGTCTAGAAGAGCTTCTGCTGTACTGTTTTGGTCCCAAGCACACTGCTCCACAGAAGCAACACCCTAATGCAAAAGACAACCAGTTCCAAATAACAGGAGGTAAGCTACCTGACAGCAGATAGAAATGTATTGCCACCCCTTCTTATCAAGAGCAAAATCTCGGATACATACTTTGTTGGAAAACAACTGGGGAGCAATGAACGTAACCCTGGAATATCTAAGAAAGTCCCGTTCTGAAGTGACCTGCTGCTACGTTTCAGGCTAAATGTCTTACATGACAACACTACCACGCAACGATACCAGAAAGAACCAAGGAATACAAAAAGCCATCTGTGTAAGAAGGAAAGTGAATCGCTAAGACACCTGAATTACCTATCTCCATGACTGCATCGTTGACTTAGGCGGCCTAGAGGCAAAACAATGGTGGTAACTAATATATGAATGTCGAAACAAGACAGTACATTTTGGAATTACAAAATGTCTCGAGTCTACACTGAGAAAATTTGAAGAGATTGGACAAAAAGACTCAAGTAAAGACAATTACCATGGATATTAGAAACCAAATGAGCTCCATATGGTCGAGATTGTTGAGACTATTGTTTCGATTCTTAATATTATTTTAATCTTTTGGTATCGATTTTAGCGTGTTTTATTTTATGCTGCCAATCACCCCCTGTCTCTTCCCTTTATGTTTCTCTTCTCTTTCCTTTCCTTTGTTGCCTCTTTTTCGTTGTCCTTCTCTTCTTCTATAGATAACACTAATAGTGAAAAGTTTGTAATAAAATATGTACACTAATAAAAAAATTAAAAAAACAATTTGCCACCCCTTCCTCCATATTTTCCTATATATTTCTCAAGGGTGACATTTCTAATAAACCCACCCTCATGCCTATTTGTTGTAGATGTTTTGAGCATCTCTACAAAATTATTATTGATCCAAAGGAGTGAAATGGAAACGACTCCTTCCCTTACCTTACAAGTACTATTAAAAAGGTGAGAGGGCTGCTATTCATTGCATCTAAAATTGCAATTTTCCACCTTAAATCTCTCATCACAAATCACATATTTTAATAACTTAAGAGACACATCCCCCTTTTCACTCAGAGAGTAAAACACAACCATGCAATCCTTTGAAGAAAAGTCTATTCTTCTGTTGATCAATGTGCCATAGGACCCGGTGGGCACCTATCATTTTAGACAGAGTTCAGTAGATTAGCCCTTTTTTAAAGAGTTTATATATGGTAGCCCAGTGCACTGATTAGCCCGTTCTTCTCCCTCAAGTTCACCCCTCAAAGGGGTTGAGAAGATGCCACAATATCCAATTGCTCATTTCAATTAAAAGGAATAAGTGGGGACAACAGGTATGTCTCACTCCTCTTTCAACTAATATTCAACAGACCTTTCCCATCCATGTTTAAAAGTATTCTAGTTTTCATTAATGTTACAAACAAGCACACTGTCCAGGGCCAAAGTTCACCCCACCCCTGAAGAATGTGCCACAGGTCTTAAGAGGGATCGAAACATGGTATGATTGTGTACTAGGGACAGGCAATATTATGCACCCAGAATATTCAGCAGCCCACTGGTTTTCTGCAAGTTCTCTCGTCACAGAGAGCAGGGTTTGAGAATACACACTTACCACCATGATTCATTTGTGTGTTCACTGTACAGAATTACACGTTTTTTGTCAGGTCGTTCATGGCTTGTAGAATTGGGACATTGCAGAACCAAACAGGTGCACACATTGTATGATTTTAAGACGTCACATGTGTTTGTTTCAAATGTATGTTCCACGAGTTGACATCATTTTCTTAGTGCCGTGATTGGGAAAAGTATTGTAGTAATTTCAGCATTGTCTGATTCTGTTATAAATAAAGATGTTCACGGAGGCGACTGTGACATTTATGTTCTTTGATTATGTAATAGTCATATTACTTAAGTGAATGCATTTAAAATTGTCTAACACTGAGAGTTTCTTTTTGTGTTTATAATTGACATGACTTCCTGGGCTACCCTTAAGTAATAAAAACGGTTTCCTTTCGTTAATTTGTAGATATCAACAATAAGGCAATGATTACTGCTACATCCCACCACCGATCATTCTCATTCATCCTAAAGCGTAGTTCTTAATGTTTATTGCAGGCACATCTTGTTACTGCCATAAATATGTGCACATTAAATTATTAGTCAGATGGCAACAATCCCATGGGTGGGTACATTATATTAGGTAGTTAGCAATATGAGAGTTTACCAGCTGAGGATGGTGTTATTAGCAATAGATTTTTCGGATTTCCTATGTCTATGTCACGCACCTTAACTATAGTGTGGCGAGCGCGCGCACTTCAATATATACATGTATTACACGACCCGCAGTAGCGGGCGTGTAGTTATGGTTAAGTTGCTAAACTCATAGGAAGAGCACTTTTTCGGAGGCTTATAACTTTGCTTCCCCTGGACGAATCCTCACCAAACTTTGCTAAAAAAATATATGGTCGGGTCTGATATTTTTTGCCAAGTTTGGGGAGGTTTTGTGTGGAGTGGGGCAAAGTTATAGGGGGATCCCAAAATATTATTTTTTTTCCATACACTGAATGGGGAAAAGCTTTGCGCACAGCAACAGACCAAACGGCTGGATGTATTTTCACCAAATTTGAAGCAGGAGCGGGGTTTTGTGTCTTTGGTGGGAATCCGACTAGTGCTTTTGTTGGAAATGACTTATATACGTCTCAAAAAATTAGTGATATCTGGGTCCGCTTCGCAGACCCATTTCCCTGTTCGCTCCGCAAACCGAAGTGTCATTGGCCTGCGGTACGGCATGCTGTCGGAGAACTTTGGACGCGGCCGGTGGTTGGCCAGAGGCAACCGTGCTGTGCATCAACAATGTTTGTGAAACAGCGCCATGTGGTGTCTTGGAGGACAGTGCGCCAGTGGAGGGGTCTGCAAAATGTACCGTACGCCATGTGTTGTCCGCAGCAAGGGAGGGAAAGAGTGGGCGGAGTGACAAGTGGTTAATGTGACAAAAACGTAAGTAGGTGGAAGAAGACGGAGGAGTGGCTGCTGTATTGGAGTGTATAGCGCGATTTCCTGGGTATCTAGATAGCCGATACCTTTGTATGGTGATTTCAGGCAGCTGTCGTAATGGCACGATAGCTTCTGCCAAGAGCGGTTTACGGCAACCTCTTTCCGTGGTGAGCGGTGGCAGGTGATTTTAAGAAGGAGAGTGATTTGCACATGGCATAGGGTGGGCGGGAGCATGAGTGCCTATACTATGCGGATGGATTGAGGTAGTTGGGGACATGGTGGCATGCATGGGTGCATGTACTTGCGGTGGGTCTGTTGAAGGATTAGACTATTGGGTGCATGTCCGAAGGCCATGGGCCATGCTCTCAAGAGACTAGAGCTTCAGCTCACACCCCGCAGTAATGCATGTGTGACTCTGTATCCGGTAGAGGGGGGTGCTTGCATAGTGTGGTGTGTGCAGATTGGTTGGAGTAGCAGCAATATTGCGAACAGTATGTGGGTAGGTTTACAGTGAGTGAGAGTGTTGAAGGCCTATACTGTTGGGGTGCATGGCCGAAGGCTGTAGGCCATAGGCCATGTACTCAAGAGGATAGGACTTTAGTACACACACGGCAGTAATGCATTTTGGATTTTGCAGCAGTTAGAGTTTGGTGCCCTGACACAATAGAGAAGCAGAAGTGAGGTGCCAATGCATGCATGTTTGGTTTTGCAGGTGAGGAAACTGTTACAACATGGTAAAGTGTTTGATTTGTACTTGGCAATGATGGTGTGAAAAGGCATGCAGTGTGGTCACTGGGTGCTGGGTTTCCATACTGTTAGTATGAAAGAGGATATGGTAGAAGTACACCTTAAATGTGCTTGGTTACTATGCTGTGTGCTGATTTGTTGAAGTAGGGCCAATGTTGTGAAAAGGTTGTGGGTAGGACACACACAGCAGTAATGCATTTTGGATTCTGCAGCAGTTAGAGGGTAGTGAGTTGTAATGAATAGGTGTGGATTACATTTCTAATGTAATAGAGCAGGAGAAGTGAGGTGCCATGCGTGCATATTTAGTTTTGCAGGTGAGGACACTGTCACAAGATTGTAACGTTTTTGATCTGTACTTGGCGATGGTGGTGTGAAAAGTCATGCAGTGTGGGCACTCGGCTGCAGCACACAGAGTAAAGGACACTTACAAATCACTCCCAGGCAGGTAAATATATATTAAACATACAAATACATTTATTTTAAGGCCTTTGAGTTTCAACACACAAATCAAATCACAGTAATACTATTAAGCCAATACAATCCTATCTAAATACATATATACAAGACCAATGGGGTCTAAAGGGTTAATGCATGAAATGGGTCGTCAACCTAAAAGGGGAAGGAAACAGGCAGTGCACATAGTCTTTCGTCCCTTCTGCATCCAACACACTTCTAACTAAGAGGCAGTCCAATCCCTAAGAAGAGTGGAGCCTATTGCCCAAATATACATGCACTGCTGGCGCACGCGGTAGTTCAAATGGGCAAAACGGGGTCTCTTCAAGGGTCTGTAGCAGCTCAGGAAGGTGGGTGAGGTGATGAAGAATATGTTCCCACTATTCAAGGAGGGCCTCCACTTGAGGGCAGAGTTGATTCCAAGAGTTGGGAACAGTTCACTAGTTCACACTAGCAGCGGAAAGGAGAAGGGCCCTCAGGGCCACTCGTGCGTAAAAATGGATGGAGGCGTTAGGGGCCACCGGTTAGGGTTGTGATTACTCACCGATCCCCGGTGCACTCCGGGCCAAACTTTGGCAGTGGAGTGTGCTTCGGTTACAGGTTCAAGTGCAGCAATTTGGTGGCGCTGCGGCTTTCAGCGACGAAGATACTGTGATGATTCCCAAATGGGACAGTGACGATTTCTCCGCTCCTGGTGGATAAATCAGGCCAGTTCCACTGCAGCAGGCTTCAGGGGCTATAGGGGCACAAATGCAGTGCACCTGAAAAGTTTGTCACCACGGCTGGGCAACACGGTAACCACGTATACTCTGGTTCGATTGCACTCAATTTACTCCAGACCTGGGAATACCAAGTGCCAGAGATTCAGTGTGAGAGTGAAATGAACACCGAGCTGGTGATGTACCAAGTTTCGAGTACCTCCTCTAAATGGTGGCGGTATCAGGGTTAAGAGTCTGCATAAGCTGGTCAGCGCACTGGTTGGCCCAGGGACACTTCCGAGTGAGTTTACTTTCAGGTAAAGGTGCCTAGAATAGTTAGTACCACTATTGCAATGGGTTGAAGCCTCTTTGCAGATCTTCTAGGATGACCAAATGTATTGGGGTCCCACAGGACGACAACGGGCTCAGGGTGCCAAACCTTCCAGCAGGTCACCAGCGGTTCGCCGACTCTGCTTCTTTGTTTCAGGATACTTGGATCCTATCCTTCTTTGAGTGAGAACTCCAAAGATCGACATGGTATGAGTGTTTGCGGCCTTCTCTTATCCAGAATCTCCTTCGTGCCAAAACAAAGAGGACCCAATGGGAGATCTGCTCACATACAGGCATACCATATGCAGACCAATCAAGGGCCACAATGGTCCCAGGCATTCACAGCACTCCAGGCTCTCTGGCACCCAGGATGTGTATTGGAACCAGACGTTCCAGCCCATATCCTGGAGGCACACACACAAGGCATGCAGAAGCCCGCAAAAGCTTGGCGCTTCGTGGGAAAATGCATGCCCAAATAAGTACTGACCTGTATCGGCTCGATCTGGGGAAGGTGAAGTGGCAAGATGGCCTAAGAACAGGACAAAGAACCTCGTGGCATTGCCGTTTTGGAGCCAGGCCACCTAATCGTGCCAAACGCTGAAATCACGGTTTACCTGGCAGGAAAGTGTTAAAAATATGCAAAATGATAAAATGCCACCAGCCCTGTCCAAGGCACATCTGCACTTCTCCTAAAAGGTCCTTTGAGAGTAGCTAGGGCTTTTGGAAATGACTAATAGACCCAAGTGCACTGTACTGGAAGATACACTGCGCACTTGTTACATGTTGCCGAAAAGTTGAAACATTGGAAAGGACTAAGGAAAACAAAGTCTCCCAGTACTGAGTGTCTTAAGGGCAGGTCAGTTTCCCCATAAAAAGTGAGCAAAAAGCCCAGAGGAGTGCAGCAGAAGGCTTGACTCATCTGGTAAAGTCAGACTATGGTGTTTAACATCAGAAAAAAGTTGGGTGGTACACAACTGGAGGGAAAATTACACATGAAATGGAAATCTTTCCTAACACTCGCCCCTCCCAGAGGAATTAATCTACCCCTGGATGAGTCTCATGTTCAGGTCGGTTAAACATTCTGGACAACCCATCAGCATTGCTATGGTGGATACTGGTCTATGCACAATAGTGTAGTCAAAGCCTTGTGTTGATCCCTACCCTCTCAAATGGTACCCCGACAACTGGGAGTGGTACCCATGGAGCTTGGATTGTTATGTCACTCTTACCAGATAACTGGCAGGTGGCACAACTCCTGCAGTGACTTTCTACTTGCACCCCCATCTTGGCCAGTAGAAATGCATGGATAACCTTTGCTTGGTTCTCTTGATACCAAGGTGACCAGCAAGGGGCACTTCATGCGCCAGCTGCAGGAGGAAGGGTCTTACAGCAAAGGGAATCACCAACCTCCTATGGTCTCCTTCTGTAGACTCTGTAGGCTCGCTGTGGAGGAGTCCACCTTCCCAATAAATCCTATGCTTCCGGGGAGGTTCACCCTCAAGCTAGGAGCAGGCCTGTCTCTTTAGGCCTTCCAGAGATGGGCACTCCCATTGGCCCTTTACTAAATTCACCATGTCAGGCCCACCTTCGACTAATAAGTCTTTTAGTTCAGGATGGTGCTTTGGATCAAATACTTCAGGTAAAACCTCTACCTCGTCAGGTTCAGGTGTTTGACCAACTACTTCCACCTCAGTGGTAGGTGAGTTAGGGGGAATGTTTTGTCTTTCTTGAATCCTTTAGCCTTGGGTTTCCCATTTGGCTTGGGCATGGCAGTGGTCTTAGCCAGTGCTGCCCTTGTTTGTGACCTTGTGCAGGGTCTTTCTGCTGTATCTCCCACAAGCCCTAAAGCTCTGAGATCATTTCCCAGAAAGACCTTTCCTGGGACGTCTCTCTGAATCTGAATGCTCACTGGAATCCTGACCACTGTACCATTGATTGTAAGATTTACAGGTATAACTGGGAACTTAAGAGGTGGGCCATCAGCCAACGTAGTGGGCATCAGAGGAGCTCTGGCAACTTCCTCTGGGCCTACCAAGGTAGAATCCACTACAGTTCTGCTGCACCCACTCTCCCTAACGGCAGGAATATCTACACCATTGATCAGCACACTGTCCTTAAAGTAGTCCTTGGTATTATCTGGAATCCTAGCATAAGCCTCTGAGACTTTAGCCTCCCAGGAACCCAGGGAAACTAAAACTACCTCAGAATCTATCCCACTGGGGAAGGAATCTGAGGAGAAGGATGCCCTGTAATCTCTTCTTCCTCGCAGGAGGAGAAGGCCAGATTAGCAGAGTGGACCCCCAAGGTTTTGACATCTGGGGTCCCCCTTCACATGGTCACTTGCTCCACAAGCCACACATGATCCACTGGGTCTGTGGACATGGAGAGGCTTACTGTAACCAGAGTTCTGTAACCACTACCCTGTGTGTTCTCTTGTGACTTACCCTTATTTTTCTTTTTGTGGATATTTTGGGAGGAAGTTTTATCAGATCCCCCACCCTCTTTTTCTTTGGACTTTTTCGCCTCCTCCTGCTTACCAGGATGAGTCTTGTCCTTATAGAAAACTCTATGTGACACCCACAAATCTGCTGCACTGGTCAGCGTCTTAGGATCTAACTCCTTTGAATCTGCCAAATGCTGCTAAACTCAGGGGAACAAGATGCAAAAATATGCTCAAGTATGGCAAGACATATCATACCCTCAAAGGTGGGACCTTCTAGCCTTCAACCCAGCCAGTCACGTTTTTTAAAGAATCAGTCACATCTGACACCTAAGTACTTTCTTCTTTCTTTTTGTACTCTCTAAACCTCTTCAAGTATTGGGCAGGAGTCTTCCCAAACTTTAAGATGAGAGTTTGCTTTAACATTGCAAAATCAACTTTTTCTACTTTTGACAGAATCTCCTTTGCGCCAAAATGGAGAGGACCCAATGGGAGATCTGCTCACATACAGGCATACCATATGTGGACCAATCATGGACCATGGTGCTCCCAGGCATTCACAGCACTCCAGACTCTCTGGCATCTAACAAATGCTCAATAAATAAATAAATACCACCCAATGCAATCTGCACTACCCGAGTTGTGGGAGGGGGGCAGTAAGTTCCCATCATAATGTGGTGGTCGCTGCACTATAGTTAAGGTATCTAAAGGAAACCAGAAAAATGAATTGGTAGTAACTTTTGACTCGTATGACGGATTTGGCATTCCGCGGCACTATTAGCTGAAAATGGGTGGAAAGTTGCAAGATATTCCTCCAGCTGAAAGCTGGCTGTACATCTCCAACTTTCCACCCAAACTCGGGATTGGGCGGAGCGGTAATGTGGTTGTAATAGCGTTACCGCCGCACTTCTTTATTTTCTATTTTTTTATCATCTTGATTTGTCATTTTCAAATAAAAATATGCTAAAGATTTCAATACAATGTAAGTAATACAACAGAAAATCAATATATCATAACACATACGACTTATAAATATCAACCATGCCCCAGGAATTACAGAGAAACTAAGTAGGCACATATTTGTTGGGGCAAAAACTACCAATTTTAAAATGATTAATTAGTTACAACAAAGGTATCAACCTTTTCAGACATTGAGGACTGCCACATTTTTAACACTCCACCCAACCCTTTATGAGGCCCTTTGTGCCCAAGTTGTTTTGTACCTGGTCCAATTCCATCGAGCGTTTTTCACTGTGCGCTTGAGCAAAGATTGGACATTTTCCCCATGGGAAAATAAATGGGGACTTGGCCGAAACTGTGTTTTTTGTTTTCTTAATAACTTCTTTATTTTTTAACATATCTTCCCCAGAATATCCAGTCTGCAGAGGCGCCCCCAAATACAATTGTGTTTGTAAAGTTTCAGCCAAATCCGTCATACAAGTCAAAAGTTACTAGCAATTCATTTTTCAGGTTTCCTTTAGAACCTGATACCTTAACTATACTCCAGCGACCACCACATTATAATATTTAGTCAGGAATCTCTGAGGATAGTTTACTGGGATAGTACAGGAGCCCCTTCCAGGGAGAAGAGATGGTGCTTGAGAGTGGTATTGAATGCAAGGGTGTTGGTTATGTTCTTGATTTCGGGGGGGAGGACATTACAGTGGTGGGGAGTGAGGAGGGTCGATTGAAAACGAGTGTGTGGATAGTGGGTGTGGGGCAGAGATATTGCAAAGGACCTTAAAGCACAGTTTACAGGGAGTGAAATACTGGTAGATGAAGGTAGCAAGATGGGTATTGAATTGTCCATTTACAGATTAAAAGAACAGTAGATGGACATTGAAGAGAAGCCAGTGATGCATAGAGAGCTAAACCTCAGTGGATGTGATGGCCTGAGGAGTAAGAGGATTAGAGTAAATTGTTCAGAGTGAGGGTTGGGAAGATGAGAAATTTGCTGTTGGGTCAGAAAGACCAAGAGGAGACTGCAACAGCAGTCAAGGTCACTGAGTATTAGGATGTACATGAAAGTTATTGAGAGTGTGGAAGTGAAAATACTGTGGTTTTCCAGCTATTAAACAATTTTACCCTTTTAGCAGGTGAAGGTATAATCTGGTGGTTGCTGTGAAAGGGGAGGAGTTAAAAAAGAAATTAAATGGATGGTGGGAAGGAGAGGTGGAACATTATGGGTGACAAGGTACTCTGTTAGTTCAGTATTGGAGGCATTAAGCACGAAACAGCAAAGCGCATTGCAAAGAGGAACGTTAAGAAAGTAACTTCTCAAAAAATAGGGGAGTAAAGATATTATTCAGAGCATTCCACGTTGGTGCTGCCTTCCAAATTAAACTCAGATTACCAACTGCGAGACATTTCAAGTTTGGACTTTGAAATCAAATCTTTTTAATGCAATACGTCTACTCTACTTTTCATATTGACACTAAAAGTAGCACAAGGTTATTTGCAAATAAATATCCTTCGCAAATTTCGTTCCATAACGGTCTGCTGACAATGCTCAGGGCTGATAGATGCTATATGCCACGCTCATCTAGGCGCTGGTGATGTTGACACCTGCACCCGGATGCAGCCTCTGCCCGGTCCCCTGGGATTTGCGTGATATAAATGATCAAATCACATCAAATCAAATTAACATATAAGTGTTCAGCATTAAAGAGCATGTTTTAGCATATTAAGTAAAGTCTCTGTGTCCCATAATTTGTAGCATCACATTGGATGACATACAGGTGTGTATTTGGTTTAGCAATTGTGGTATAATACTTTTCCAGTAACTAAACAATCTCTGACTATGGTAACTATTTTTCATATATATGCAGGCACAAAATTAAATGCATGGTGAATTAGATGATTATGGTTTAAAAGCCTTCAAATGATCATGTCTTCAAATAACATACAATGTCAAAATGTGTCCATTCATTTCTGTTGTCTTCTATTATTTCATTTTATTATTGTTGTTATTTGTTGTTATTGTTTATAAAGCACAAATAATAAGAAAGATATATAGAACCTAAAGGCACACCTGTTTATGATATTTATCTCATCAAAACTAGTTAGATGAAGTGGGGAAATTGAGGATGAATTTGAGGTGCGGGGGGAGAAAGGCTCAACCTTGGCATCTGGGTTTGAAAAATAGAATGAGTATGGTTGTTCCCAAAGATTCTTTGGGAACTCCCGTCCCCTGCACACTGTTGAATATCCGAAAAATCAGATCAATAACTAAAAGGAGGTTTTTTTTGGGAGTTTTTTGTTTAGCATACTCTTTTAGGCAAAATTTGGCAAGCAGTAATTTTGACAAACATTTTTTGTAATACATAAACCATTTTTCTTAATCAAGTAAGAGATATTTTGAAGAAACAAAGATTTTGGTGAAAGTATCCTTTTCTTTATTGTACATAGTACATGATGGTGCCCAACGGGTTTCGAGTTAATCAATTCTTCTTCAGGGGCAATGGCACAATTTTTTCGATTTTTCTACAAAGTGAAAAGAGGACATAAGTCATATTTTTTGGTCCATTATAACAATTTATATAACTTGTCTCTGTTTTTAACTCAATAAAACAAGTGGCGATTTTGTTAGACACATGATGACAATTTTCAACAAATAGTAACAGTTTGGGAAGTAGTGGGCATGCATATATTGATTTGAAAGCGAATCATTGGAAAACACATAGTGATGTTCTTGATTTACACAAAAGAAAAGAAAAATGTAGCTCCTATTAAGCTAAACTTGTCTACTTTAAACCAGATCTTAAATTCTTAAAAAAGATTTTGTTGCTACGGTCCTATCTAGAACCATTTTAAGTAACAGTATGTACAAAATTGCCTTTAAAAAGCGTTTTATGTTGTGATAGGTGAAGAAGTATGGGAGGAGCGAAAACTTACATATCTTAAAAGGATCGATAAAGTGTAGTAAATGCATAGTGCATCTGGTCGCTGTCATCAAACACGGACGGATTGTAGGAGGCGCTCAAAGTTGGAGAACTACTGTTAAACAAAAAGATCAAGGTGGAGGTAAGTATCTATAAATAGCCTTCAACTAATCTGAAAGGTGCCTGATGGCGGAATGGGCTTACATCGAGTCTTTTATAGAAGGCGTTCTTCGGATGGTCACATCTGCCGGTCTGGAGATGCGTCCAACCCGTGAAACGTCTCCTTTTATACTGACGGTAATAACGTTTGTTTGGAAAATGACATGCGCGGCAGATAGTCGTTATGCGCATGTGTAGATAGGATTTGTCATGTTTACTGACGTTTACCAGAGTAAAGGTGTTGCGTTATGTACGTCAGCCGAGTGACGTCCCAATCACGCTTCTCAATAAAAGGTAAACAAAGTAAAAGAGAAATGGAAAGGCGAGCAAGGGGATGCTCAAAAAATAAAGCTGTAATACAAATTATAGACTGGATGTTGTAAAATCCGTACAGTTCAGTAAACACACTCTGATGCTGTTTATATGAATAATAGTGTTATTAACCTAAGATGGTGTGGCATTCTATAGACAAACAGCTTCAGTAGCGTAATGGGCTCAGAAGAAGGGAAAGTAATTTTGCATAAGAGGAGAAAAAGGAAATATTCAATAATTGGTGTAGTATGCTAAAATGAGTCAATAAGTCAATCTGAGTCGAATGCATAATGATATAAACAGAAAAAAACATTGGTCTAATCATGGATGTGAGAATTTATATATAGGTGTACAAATTGACATTTCTGTTGATATCAATCAGTCTGCGTTACATCAGCAAAGAATCGGTATGGATGCATAATTTTTCTTCTTGCTCCAAATGGATGCACATTCTAATTCTGTAGACCGGACCATGTTACACACAATTTCTGAAATTTGCATAATATTACAGCGGGAGAACAACAACAATGTAAAGAGATGCTAAATTATAAGTAAGGGCCTAAGTAATACTTTTCATTCATCCCTAACGGGGTAAGAGAATCAAGGCAGTGTATCCAGTATAATTCTCTTTGTGACAACATTTTTTGTAGATCACCACCTCTTGGAAGAGGATGTACAATTTCAAGAATTACAACTATCATTTTTAAGTATTACGGGTTGGACGCATCTCCAGACCGGCAGATGCGACCATCCGAAGAACGCCTTCTATAAAAGACTCGATGTAAGTACTTGCCGCCATCAGGAGCCTTTCAGATTAGTCGAAGGCTATTTCTAGATACTTACCTCCACCTTGATCTTTTTGGTTAACAGTAGTTCTCCGACTTTGAGCGCCTCCTACCATCCGTCCGTGTTTGATGACAGCAACCAGATGTACTATGCATTTACTACACTTTATCGATCCTTTTAAGATATGTAAGTTTTCGCTCCTCTATACTTCTTCACCTATCACAACATAAAACGCTTTTTAAAGGCTATTTTGTACATAATATTACTTAAAATGGTTCTAGATAGGACCGTAGCAACAAAATCTTTTTTAAGAATTTAAGATCTGGTTTAAAGTAGACAAGTTTAGCTGAATAGGAGCTACATTTTTCTTTTCTTTTGTGTAAATCAAGAACATCACTATGGGTTTTCCAAGGATGCGCTTTCAAATCAATATATGTATGCCCACTACTTCCCAAACTGTTACTATTTGTTGAAAATTGTCATCATGTGTCTAACGAAATCGCCACTTGTTTTATTGAGTTAAAAACAGAGACAAGTTATATGAATTGTTATAATGGACCAAAAAATATGACTTATGTCCTCTTTTCACTTTGTAGAAAAATTGAAAAAATGGTGCCATTGCCCCTGAAGAAGAGTTGATTAACTCGAAACGCGTTGGGCACCATCATGTACTATGTACGATAAAGAAAAGGATACTTTCACCAAAATCTTTGTTTCTTCAAAATATCTCTTACTTGATTAAGAAAAATGGTTTATGTATTACAAAAAATGTTTGTCAAAATTACTGCTTGCCAAATTTTGCCTAAAAGAGTATGCTAAACAAAAAACTCCCAAAAAAAAACTCCTTTGAGTTATTGATCTGATTTTTCAGATATTCGACAGTGTGCAGGGGACGGGAGTTCCCAAAGAATCTTTGGGAACAACCATACTCGTTATAAAGCACAAATAGCCCTGATGAAACAGAATGAAGGTGCTGAACAAATCACCATACAATTAGACATAACAAACAACAAAATTAGTAATAATACAAAATACTACAAGATGAATACTAGACAACCTTAAAACAATCGAGTATGGAGTTGTTTCTGAACATTAGTACTAGCTCACATGGGACATTTGAGGCTTGGGGGGATATATTGAGGGCTGCAGGAGAGGCTTTTGTGCAGCCTCACGGCATGGTAAGTAGCTTTATTAAGCAGTGTAACTGGTTTGACATTACGTGTAGGCACTCTGAATAATTACTTCTCCTAGCCTTAAAACACCCTATTAGGAATACTACAGAGGTTGCAGAACTTAGATAGTTATATAAGAATGTCTTTAGAGAAGGGAAAGCTGTTTTGGCTGAAAAGTGATGGGGAGATTTGTAACAGGCCACAGCATCAGGTAATTGTAAACTCTACTGGAAGATGATAGAGGTTGGGCTGAGTGATAATCACTCCCTGCACATTGAGAGCATAGCCACAATCTCAGCAGAAACATGATTTGAAAATGTCTTACGTGTATATAAACTATCAAGCAGCTCTCTTGATTTAGGACTATGTAAACCAGATCCCATGCAAGTTGGGGGGACATATACTTGGAGTTCTAGTGATTGCTTAATGCCATCCACAGACGAGCTTGAGATTGCACTGGCTAAGATGACCAATGGGAATCTGTAAGCCCTGATTTGGTTTCGATCAAGCTTTACAAAAGTGAACGCTCGATCTGGTTGCCAGTTTTTACCAGGGTTTTTAACATTTTATTGCTCCGTAGGATTATTCCCCTCCTCCCCCAGTTGGAAATAGGCAATCATTCTCCCCATGTTTAAGAAAGACAATCTGGCAGATCAAGCTTGTTTTTGCACGATTTCTTTCATTGATACTACGTCTAAGTCATTTGGTATGGCATTAGATGGAAATATTATGGCATGGGCAAAAGATAAAGCAATTCTTTCTGATATCCAATATGGTTTTCATAAGGGTCTGGGCATTGCCAACCCCATTTTATATTTCAACTTGATCTTGGAGAAGTATTATAATGGCTATGGGGTTGCAATTTATTTTAGCTTTTATGGATTTAACTACTGCTTTTGATTGTGCTAATCGTGGAAACTGTGGGCATTTCTTCTGACTCTTGACATGACAGGGATTTGTCAGTAAAAGTTTGTTGTGACAACTCAGGTCAACTTACAGACCAAATTAAATCAACGCATGGTGTAATGCAAGGTTGTGTGCTATCCCCGGTACCTTTTAATTTATACATAAATTCACTCTCTTTTAAACTGGTTGACTCATCGAGCAATGTCCCCAGTTGTGTGGGTGCGAGGGCGAATCCTTGTGTTGATGTACGCAGATCTTAATCACAAAAACAAAAAAGGTCTTACAACTGTTGGTAACATACTTTTGTGGGTTTATGTTGCCACAGGATTTAAAAATCTACATAGGGAAATCCTAAGCCATGTGCATTGGCACCACCAAAAGTCTAAACAGTGCATCAAAGGTAGAGGGAAGCAGCTTAGAATCAGTTGATTCTTTTTGTAACTTTATATATAACGAAAGGGTAAAAGTGGTAGACCAACATTACATACCAAGCAAATAAACTTGCCCAAATAAATGTCTCTATAATACGATATGAACATGAATTGAAGGACAATGTGGGTATTGAACTTGTGGCACAATGGCGCTAGGCTAGGATATTGAACCTGTGACACCATTGTGACACAGGTTCAATATCCACACTGTCAAAACCAAGAAACAAGATTGAAAGGCACTATCTCACAAGAACCTAGCCATAGGCAGCTTAGTCACAGTCACAAATGCACGGATCTAACACAGTGATCCTCAAATTTCTAGTGCCTTACCTTCCTCAGCATCAATTGAAGGGCCTTCCGATGGACCACGCCATGTGGATTTATAGAACCAAAGCTGTTCCAGTGGCTATGTATGGCGCAGCAGTTTGGGGGTATCATTGCCCAGATCTAGTTCGAAGGAATGAAGACTGTACCCTGTCATACATTTCGGACCTCATTCACCTTCAACCCCTGAGATATTGGTTACGTCTGTGGTACAACCCAGGTTTCATCCTAACCAGGCTGCTAATTGAGGACATTGTGTGCTCTGATGTTCAGTATAGGTTTACATGGCTAAAATATGTACGACCACTTTATACTCCCTAGGCTGACTGAATTTTTACACCTAGGTCAGGTATTAATAAGGAAGTTTTATGTTCAGTGATACAGGCCTTTCTGGTTTTTAAACAAATTCAGAGAGAGGATCTTGAGCGCAGTAAGGTGAGTGTTCAGTGATAGTTCCTAATTAAGCCATTGTTGGGTCCCTCTAACTATATTGATTGGGTTAACGGCCCGAGGAAGAGAACAATTCTGTTGCGTTTGAGAACCAACATGCCTTTGGCCAATGTTCTGCACTCACATTGGATTAAGTTGATAAAGGAGCGAGCAGATGCTTTTGTGAATGGCATGACATGCATGCATTATTGCACTTTTCATTAGTATGCCAGTACTAACAGTACATAATGTAAATTGTGCACACAATATTTATGCTTGTATTGAGCGTGCATTGCAAATTAAGAATGTGTTTATTACAGCATAGATAATTTTAAATTGGATTTTTAATCATCTTTGGGGCATTATCCAATGGTTGATTATACAGTGGTTTGCATGCATTTAATATTTATGGGATTAGAGTGCTATATGTTTTTGATTTTAACTGTATTTTCTTGTTGTCTTTTTTGGGCTTCATGTGCCTGAAATAAAGAATGTTCTTCATCTTAAAACAAAATAAAGCGTCATAAAACGAGACATAAAGCTATGTTTGTCTCCCCTTATACCGACTCCCTCCACCTGAGCCCAATTCCAATGTTTTCCCTTTGTTCTACAATGTGATTTCATGCATCTCCTCAGTTTCATCTCCAAAGATCAGTATTTCTTTTCATCCACCACATTCTCTTGGTTTTATACTCTGGCTTACCCTTAGCATCAACAATGACTGCAAAGCCTTTTGCATTCCTGAACGCTCACGCAGTTAAAAGGGCGCTCCATGCTGTCTTCCTACATCGATTGAATTCAAAACATATTTAACAACCAGTGTTGCTATTTTGACTTGCTCACAGTTTCTTCATGTGATCTACATTTCATCATACATTTGGTGACCTGTCAACTTCACAAAAGGAACTTCTTCTGTTTCAGAACGGTGCTAACGTAAACCGAAGGCGTGCCTCTTTCTATGTCGCTGCATGGCCGCATAGAGCGACATAGAAAGAGGCACGCTCGTGGTATAAAATGACACCTTTATTTACTTACTATAAGTGGTATTTTTGTGCCCTTTTCTCTGCCCAGATCTGTGTCATTCTTCACTTGATTTAGAAAGAGCTTCGAGGAAAGCCATAATTATTCATAAGAAGGCAGCAGGGAAAAGGGTTCCTTTGTCATGTCCATAAATCTCCAGCTCCTCTTTGGGAAGGAGCGCGCTCTCTCCACGCCTGCGTTAAGTATGTGAAGGGAGTATATCACGTTGCTGCGAGTTGTCAGAGTTTCAGAACCTTTTCCTCGTCTGAGATCAAAAGTGGCGATGATTTCTCAACAGTGCTCCTGGTCACAGGGTGTAAATACTTATCATTCGGCTGGCGCGCAGCTTTCAACTTCAAGGAAGGCTCCTTTCTTCCTCACTGTCAGTGCCTGAAAAACAAGGAATCTATAAACTCGCTGCGGAACCTTGCTAGACCTTGTCAAGGCTTGCTCGTTAAAGAGCTTTCCAACCTCTGAGGGATTGCCTGAAGAAAATACATAATAATGGGGAGGCAATTCGATGAAAACAAAAAAGTGTGCAATTATTCTCCCAGTGCAGGGGTTTGTACTGGAGCAGAATACTCATTGATGTCTCAGAATAAACCGAGTAGCGTGTGTGGGGGATACCTATGAGGTGACTGTCTTTTGCCTTCCTGTAGTACAATACAAATGGCACATTTCAATAAGCATATTTTTGTGGCAGATTCTCAGCATGAGCACACCCCACATTTAATTAAAACAAATAATTGCTATTGAAATGTAATAGATTGTGTAAAACTACAATGACAGGTAGCCAGAGTTGCTGCAATCTCACAGATTGATTGTTAGATATTGATTGATTGATATTTTATTTCTATCGCGCTCGTACACAAGTGTTTCAGAGCGCGACAAGGCAAGGGAGGGGAACAGGGGAGAACAAAAACAGCGATCTTACTAGGCCCAGTGACATTGAGAACGCGCAAGTGCATGGGAGTGGGGGAGGGGAAAAGTGCATGGAAGGGGGGAGAGGTGGAAAGTGCGAAGCAGAGGAGAAACAGATAAATAACAATAAATAAATGATAAAGGCAACAAACAGTGGTAATGCAGCCAGCAATTTGCAAGTGCTAGGTTGGTGCTTCACTGCACATCCGGCATTCAATATCAAAATGAAATTACTGTTTTACTCTAATAGCTTAATACAGGGATGGTAAAACTATAATGAGCAGTTGTTGCAACTTTGCTGATTGATTGTGAGAGATGGGGCTCGGTGGCCAGGGCTATGCTTGTTCAAGAGGATGCTCTACTTGGAGATGGATAAAGACATTAGTAAACAAAGAGGAAGGAAGGAGAAAGAGATGAAAGAAAGGAGGATATTGCAGAATGAGATACATGCTAGGAAAGTGAGAAAGACAGAGGTAGAAAAGGAACTGTATGAAGCAATATTAAACGCGGTGTTAAACGGGATATTATATTCCGATTCTAGATCGACTTCGCCGCCATTTTAGGTCGATCCGCCATTTTGATTTCTATTCTAAAGCGATTCTGTATTCTAAAATGGTGGACAGTGTTTTCCGCTTGTAACTGAGCCATCCTGAACCTTGTAAAAAAGTTAATGTCTAAACTGTCCATTGGTCGAATGTTTGGGTTGAGTAAAAAGACCTTGTCCCATGCCTGACTTGTAGGCAGAGGATTGTCTGCACCAATAAGTCCGATACGCGGACATCCATTGACTACAATGTTATACAAATACTGAACGTGGACACTAGCTGATCTGCATTGTAAAGGATATGCGTTAAGGCTTATTGTTAAATCCAAGAATATACTGTTGCCATTGTAACTTTTTTATATGTAAACTGAGGATGATCCATGTGCATATAGTCAGTCAAGCCAGAAGTGAACGCGGCACAAACTCTAGACCATGGATAATTAACCTGTAGAGGGGCTGGACATTGTAATTGGAAATGTATAAAATGTACAACTGTTTAGACGTCCAGTACCTCTCACTTCTCACGCTGAAAGGGCTGGTATTCGCTGTGATGTACTGGGGGCCAGATAGCTATCTGATACTTTGTTTCTTTGTAACTGTACAGTTTTAGAATAAAGATCTGTGAATCTTTATAAGCCTGTGTTTGGTGTATTTCCTTTTGGGGTACTCAGCCTCGATATTTCCTTTTGCTTTTACAGATGGCCCCCGAATAGGAACCCTCAAGATTGATGCCATCTCGTTGAAGGTTGACGCGGCTATCAGACCGGGATCGGACGATGACAAAGGGGGGCCCTTTCTTGGATGAGACGCAATACTTCAGCAGCGCTGCTGTAACGCTCACCTGATTCCCACAGAGGCGTCGATCGGAACTGGACTGCTAAGGTCTCCACCAGCGTTATTCGTAGTGCAGAGACGGCTGACGGGACCGGCTTTCCTAGCTTCGTCTGCTTGAATCGTATCCACCTAGCACAACATGGACACAAAGCTTCGCTTAAAAAGTTTCAGTATTGTCGACAGGAGGTCGCCTAGTTAGGCTATCTCCTGTCAAAGGAGGGAAAAAGGTTGACGCCTGAGCGGATAAAAATCATTTCTAGCATGTCCGTCCCAAATACACAGAAAGAAGTCAGAGCCTTGATAGGAATGGCTTCTTACTGTAGGCAGTGGATCCTGAACTTCTCATTAGTGATTAAACCAATGTTGGCTTTGACGAAGAAGGGCATTTCTTCGCCATTACCATGGAACTTGGAACACCAGCAAGCATTTGATCTGCTCAAGACTGCATTGTGCTCAGCGCCAGTTTTGGGCACACCAAACTATGAAAAGGCCTTCGTGTTGTATGTGCATGAACGTGATGGATGTGCTTTGGCAGTATTAACGCAGGAAGATGGAGGGAAGAATAGGCCATGCGGCTACTTTTCTTCCGCCCTTGATCCTTTTGCATGCGCTTTGCGAAGATGTTTCAGAGCTGTCGCTGCTGCTCCTGCGTCGGTAAAACAGAGCGAGGGAATGGTCCTAGGTCATGCTTTAACCCTGATGGTACCTCACTCTGTAGATGTTCTATTAAACAGAACACAAACTCAACACCTCACCTCTGCATGATTAACGAGACACAAATTGATCTTGTTTGCACCGCATATTCAAATAAAGAGGTGTTGTGTCCTTAATCCGGCTGAACTTTTACCTTTCCCGCAAGGTACTGCTTGCAGTGACGAAGAGTCACATGGCTGCCTTTACACTACAGAGCAAGAGACAAAAGGCAGAATCGATCTAAATGATACTCCTTTGAATAACCCACAAGGGGAGCTGTTTTGCGATGGTGCCTGTTTCAAACTCCTGGATGGTACATCCACAGCTGCTTATGCAATCACCACATTGAGTACGATCGTGCAGACCAAAAGAATCATGCATAACTCTGCGCAGGCCGCAGAGATTATAGCATTGACCCGAGCTTGTGAACTTTCCAAAGGGCTTACAGTAAATATATATATATACTGACAGTATGCCTTTGGGGTGATTCACAACTTCGGCAGACTTTGGGCAGAACAAGGTTTCTTGACCTCACATGGCACTAAAATCCAGTATGGCTCCTTGAAAGTACGGTTACTCTCAGCACTTGCAATCCCTACTCAGTTAGCAATTATGAAATGCGCAGCGCATCAGAAGATCATAGATAATGTAGGAAAAGGGAATGCTTTCGCTGACCAGATAGCCAAACAGACTGCCTCTGATCTCTCTTCAGAAATGTATGCTTCATGGGAAGCCACAAATGCCTGTACTTTGGATGAGGGTATTGAATCAGTGAAAAACATTCAAGCTGATGCCACGTTAGAGGAATCTAAGAAATGGGCTTAGGGTTTGGCAAAATTGGATGAATGACGGGTGTTGGGTGGATAAAGTAGGAGGGAAATGGTTACTGCCAGATGCGTACATTACGATGATGGTCGCTATGGCTCATGGCCCCACCCATATTTGTGCACGAAAAGTCACCAAAATGTTGCAGAATGTGTGGGTAAATGATAAAATCTCTAAAGTAGCTGATCACTTTGTCCAAGGGTGTATGATCTGTTTGCAGCATAATGTGGGAAATGGCACGACTCCTAGGGGTAGTTTTGGTCCACCTTCTGTCCCCTTCGAGGTTATACACTTTGATTTCTTTGAAATGGAGCATTGCAATAATTACAAGTACATACTAGTTCTTATCTGCGCTTTTAGTAAATGGGTTGAAGCCTTCCCTGTCAAAGATGCCACAGCTATGACAACGGAAAAGACCATGCTGAAGGAATATTTTCCTAGGTTTGGTTTGTCAAGAGTCATCTGGTCAGGCAATGGTCCACATTTTATCGCTGATGTAATTCTGCAGATATGCGCAGGATTACAGATCGATAAACGGTTCCATACAGCTAGGCACGCTCAAAGTGCTGGTTTAGTAGAAAGACACAACTGCATCATCAAGAACAAGCTCGCTAAGACGTGTGCCGGCACCAAACTGAAATGGCGGGACGCCTTACTGATCGTGTTATTGTCTATGAGAACGACCCCTCAAGCTAAGACTGGGCTCTCTCCATTTGAGGTGGTCATGGTAGGCCAGTTAACATTTGGAATTTGCCAAAGCCCTGTTCGCTACACGATGTTGACCATGTACTTCTTTCTGACTATTGTGGACAGTTAACTAAAAATCTGTATTTGATTTACCACCAGGTGCGAGAGGCTTTACCTGTCAGGTACGAGGGCCCAGGCCACAACATATGGCCGGGAGACTGGGTCCTCATCAAGTCGTTTGAAAGATCTTCTTGCCTCGCACCTCGCTGTCGGAGCAGGAAGCACTGGATCCACACGTCTCACATCAAGAGGATTCCTTTCCCTTTGCCACACGATACAGAAGACACAGGACCCCTCACCAATACCGTAATCAACAATCACGAAGCATCAAACAGCATCGAGAATGCGTCAGAGACTCTCCCTGAGCCCGTGGGGCCTGGGGAAACAGCCGCTTCATCTCCACAATCTCCAACAGTTCCTTTTTCAAAATCCACTTCTAATCTTGTGTTAAATCCTGCTTTGAATTCACTGCTTCCATCAGTAAGCAACGACACATTGTTTACAGATCACTCAGTACCAGGGATCACAAGGTACGATCTGCGTACAAGGAAGTAGACTTACTGCACGGTTCGGCTGTGACATCAAGGAAAATCATCGGAGGGCTTGTTTCTTTG
The DNA here is from genome assembly GCF_040938575.1 of Ambystoma mexicanum. Taxonomy (NCBI): domain Eukaryota; kingdom Metazoa; phylum Chordata; class Amphibia; order Caudata; family Ambystomatidae; genus Ambystoma; species Ambystoma mexicanum. Next base: position 287,369,529 of record NC_090928.1, read on the forward strand.
GCCCGATCTTTTGTACATAAGGGGATTCTGTTGGCTAGGGTTTGGGAAAAAAGGACTAAGAAGACGCTCGATCTGGAGAAAGCAAGCACATTAGCTTTGGTGTATTCGTTTGACGAGACAATGCCTGCAACCACTCCCACTTGTACGGAACAGATAAGACTGTGTGACCGATTGTAAAAATGAACAATCGAATGCGTGGGCCCCGAAAACGTATTGGTTTGGTTTGGTTTATTATTTATAATGCGCGAGCGTACCCAGAGGTATCAGGGCGCAGTATTTACAAGAATATTCGAAGCTTAGTTGCAGTCATAGTAGAATAGACATACAGACAATGGGTAAACCAGTGTTATATACAAGTGACAGTGAGTCGGACAGGCATTATATACATGTAAACAAGTAAGCACACGTGTGCGGGTAGTGAGGCATTTAGTAGTCTTAGTGGGCCTCCGATTGCAGCCATGAAATTACCTTGGAACGGAAGTTCTGGTAGGGCAAGTTCATTCTGAGATTTGGAGGCAAGGAGTTCCACAGTTTGGCTGCTTTCACCGGAAAACTGTTTCCTCCTGCAAGGTGGCTAGAGCGCATGTGGCAGCAGCTAGGTTCAAGGTATGGCAATTTGGCTAATATGCATTGGGCCTCATTACGACCCTGGCGGTAAGACGCCGACATTACTGCCATGGTGTAATGAACGTTTACTCCGTGGACCGATGGCGGAAAGAGCGCCACATTCCGACCCATCGCGCACGAGCATTACGCCATGGCAGTAATGTAAATAACGCCATAGCGGAAAGGGCCCCTACCGGCATCGTAGGCCGCGCAAGGTGCACTACCGCCACCCATCTCAGCGGCCACCGTAATTAGCGGCCACCGTAATCAGCGGTGGGCGCAATAAGCGGTCACCGTAAAAAGCGGAACAGGAAATAGCGTCATCGCGGCGGAACGGGAAACAGCACGGCGGCCATCTTTAAAAACACAATCCATTGCCATCCTTCCCAACAACACCAGATCCAACCCTGACACCTGTCCCAACCCATCACCCACCCACTTAACCACCCAAAAATGCCCAAAGTTGTCAAGAAGGCATGCCAGCGCCAGGACAGATTCTCCTGGGAGGAACTGAGCATGCTCGCGGAGACCCTACAAGACAATGCAGCCGTTGTTTTTTCGCCGCAAATGACCAGGCCGGCGATAGCCAAAAAGAAGGCCATATGGGCCCTGGTGGCAGAGCGCGTCAGCGCGGTGGGGACCGTACCCCGCACCCCACAGCAGTGCAGGAAGCGGTGGGATGACCTTAGGCTACGTGTAAGAAGCATCATCTCTGCCAACCGCAACCTTGCCCTGGTTACCGGTGGAGGTTCTGAATCCCCACTGAACCTCCAACCGTGGGAGGAAATATGTGCCAGCACGATTGGCATGGAAGGCATTGAAGGCGTCGGAGGGATGGAAAGAGGAGTACCGACATCAGGCGATGAAGGTAGGTGCCTCAAATCAAGACATGCCATAGTCACTGAAGTCCATTCATGTGTAGCATAATGTTGCCCTAGAGTGTAAATGCAACACATTAGCTGGACACTGCCCACAGCCACATGCGAGCTCCACCCTGTATACATGTAGCATGCACACCCTAACTGCCGGCACCCACATACCTCCATCCTCATTCCACACAAAAAGGAGACAGCCTGCATGCCCCTGCCTCAAAATGTGCCTCATCTAATGACCAAAATCATGTCAATCATTGTGGTCAATCATTGTCATTCCAATGTCCGCAGACCCATCAATAACGCTCTCCCTCCTTTGCTCCACCACAGGCTCAGAATCACACGACGAGGACGAGGACACCCCTGCGACAAAAAGAGCCAAGAAGGCCAAGACAACCATTCACACACCCTCAACCTCAGCTGCAGTGAGCCAGACCCCACAGCAAGCACAATCCACTGCCAGCAAACAGGACGGCCCACCGGCAAGCACCCCAGTAGGCAGCAGGCCAGCAGCAGCACCACCACCTGTTCCAACATTGCCTGCCACAGAAGGCACCGGTTCTGCGGCCAGTAGCACCATTGGAGAATCAGCTGCCATTGCAGCATGCTCAGACTCCGACATTGAGGAGCACGACGTCAGACATACCACTGACCTTCCACATTCCCCCTGTTCGTCCCATGCCAGCCCCCATGAGGATCCCACACAGGGGCACACAGAGGAAGAGGAGTGGCCATCTACCCCATGCCCAGTTCTAAGTCCACAGGAGGGGAGCAGCCCCTCCATCACACCACCAGCAATGGGCATGGCCCAGCAGGGGCAACAGTCCCTTGAGGACATCATTCAACGGCAGCAACACCTGTCCACGCTACTCACCGAGCATGCTGCGGAATGTGTGGGGGCTAGGGCAGCCATTGAACAGGCTACGGAGACCCTAAGGGCCGAAAATGCGCAGAACACTGACACCCTGAGGGATGCAATGCAGTCCATGTCAAGGGACATTTGTGGCGAACTTGTCGGGGTGCGCCATGTGCTCTCTGAGCTCTCCCACACCCTACAGGACATGCATGCACGGGAGCAGGCAGGGACATCCTCTGCTGCCAGTTCTGCCCAGAGCAGCCCCGTCCGACGTTCAGGACGGAACCTGCGCTCCACAGGCATGGGTGTCCCGGGGGCTGGGAGAGGGGGCTTGTTACAGGCATCTGTAGACACTCACAGGGGGTGTGTTGGGGTGTGCAGGGGGAGGGGGTGTGTTGGGGTGTGCAGGGTGAAGGGGGGAGGGGGGAGGAGGTGTGTTGGGGTGTGCAGGAGGGAGGGGTGTAGGGTAGGGGGGAGGGGTGTGTTGGGGTGTGCAGGGGGAGGGGGGAGGGGGTGTGTCACGACAATTTATGATTAAAATACACTTTTTCATTTTTCCGAAATGAAATGTGTGGACATTTTCATTGCATATGTGTGTTTTATTGGTGTACAGTCCACAGTGTTCATGTCCCAGAGACACACAGTGCCCCAAGTGCTGCCTCCATGTGATACACACCAGCCGTGTGTGCTAGAAGCATTGGTCGATGATATTTTGACGCATTTCACGCCCCTCCTGTGCATCGCCTCCTCCATGAGGTGCGGCCCCATCGGCACCCTCCTCATCCTCATCGTCAGGTGGTTGCAGTTCTGCGTCAGGGGGCAGGGGTACATTTCGTCTGATGCACATATTGTGTAGCATGACACATGCCATGACCATCTTTGCCACCTTCTGATGGCGGTACAGGAGTGCCCCACCAGACCTGCTGAGGCATCGGAACCGTGCCTTCAATAGGCCGAATGTCTGCTCAATGACCACACGGGTATGTGTATGTGCACGGTTGAAGTCCTCCTCGTGCTGGTTCTGCGGGTTCCGGACTGGTGTAAGGAGCTACCTCTTCAGGGGATAGCCTGCATTACCTGTATGTAGGCGAGAATGTATGTGTCAGTCATGACGTCTGATCAAGAACATGATGTGCCACCATGGCTTGCATCCAACTGTTACTTTGGACCACTTATAAATGCACTAATTGATTCACACAATGCAACCAGTATGTGCTCATGGCTCTCATGGCCTGTTTTGCATGCCATCACCCAATGTATGCAGAGGGGTGGAGTGCATTGTGAGTGCCCATCCACTGTGTCCGTTCATGCCGTTTGTTTTGTTGGCCTGACACGTGTCCTGTGATGTCAATGCGCACATCATTGCAACATTGCTGTGGGCCTCATCATAACCCCAGTGAGCAATTCTGATGTTGATATGGACATTTTGGGGGCCCTGCTGTCTGTGTAATGGTGTGTTGATGTTTCTGTCCGTCATGTGCCTCCTTCGGGGGCAGTTATGGGGGACAGGCCTTTCGGTTGATGGTGTTTGGTGACGTGCATGTAGGTGCATTTCATTGTTGACAATGTGGTCTGAATTGGTAGAATGCACTTGCAGATGGTTGTGTCATGGTTGGGACACAACCTCATTCACATGGTAGGGCTGCATACATTGGGTATTGGCGTTACTGGTGTTGGGTGGAGTTTGGGTTGCTTTAGGGTATCATCTGTCTCTGTTCTCTCTGCTGCTCACAACCAGGTGAAGTATGCATCATTCCCCCCCCCCCCCTTTCAGCCAGGTGGAGTATGCATTGGTACGTCGTTCACCTACCCACTTCACATTTCCATGGTCATGACATTAGACTCACCGAGTAGCCAGGATCTTGGGCCTGCATGTCGCTCCATGTAGCGTGGTATTGTGGAGTTCCTCAGGACCATTGAATCATGGGTTGATCCGGGGAATCGGGCACAACAATGTGTGATGATCTTGTTGGAGTCACAGACCATTTGCACGTTGATTGAGTGGAATTGTTTCCGGTTGCGGTACGGTACCTCCATGGCACGTGGAACCACCAATTCCACATGGGTGCAGTCGATGGCACCAATGCAACCAGGTATGCCGGCTAGTGCATGGAAACCCACTTTGGTGTTTGCAATCTCCTGGGCAGTCCGTGGTAATGAGATGTGGTCGTCTGTGTGCTTGAGGAGGGCATCGAGCACTTGGATAAGTGTACGTGAGAATAATGGTTGTGAAATGCCATGCAAGTGCCCCACTGTGTGCTGGTAGGTGCCTGTGGCCAGGAAGTGGAGTACAGACACTACCTTCAGTAAGGGTGGGATGGCGGTTGGACTTTCTATCATGCTGACAGTGTCGTTGTGTGTCATGTCTACGATGGCGTTGATGGTGTCCCCGTCCAAACGGTACAGGGTGTGGATCTGCTCAGCAGTGAGGTTGAATGGACTTGCTCTGATGCGTGGGATTGGGGGCTGCCTGCGTGGTGGCACTGGCTGTGCTGGTGGGGCTTGCTGGCCCTGCCTTGCCCTCCTTCTCCTCCTGCATCTCCTCTGTGCTGCCTGTTGTTGTTCTTGTTGTAGTAGCACTTGCATTGCTATCAAGTCCTCCAGCCCCAACATTGCAAGTCGTATTGGTATCATTGTGGAGTGTGACTGGGTGTGGGAAGGGGTGGGGTGTGCTCTTTTTGTACTTCCTGAGTCTGTATTGCCTCCACCTGTGCTGTTTCCGTGCACCTGCGGCAGCTGGATTCACTTTACATGGCCATCTATGGTTGGTACGCGATGGCGTACTTAGCGCCATGGCGGTAAGGTACTTAACAGGCTGGGTGATGGCGTTAGGTGCATGACTGCTTGGGTCGGCATTCGCGTACCTTTCCGCCATGACGCTAAGTACGGTGTGGGAGGTCGCGTGCGCGCGTCCTTGGCGCAGATAGCGGCAGCGTTGACTACGATGCTGCTAATGGCATCGTAGTTAACGGTCAAGGGTCATAATCGGACCTAGCGGAAAACTATGGCGGTAATCATTTACCGCCATCGTTTTTCGCTTACCGCCAGGGTCGTAATGAGGCCCATTGAGTAACAGCTAAATTACACTTATACATCTAAATTCATGGTAGGCAAAAATGGCTAAGGTACATGTAGCAACAACTAGAATCAGGTATATCAGATACCAACTTAAAGCAGTTAACTCAGATGCTAAGTGGGTGACATCTAGGTTCAATATACAAGCAATTGATTCAAATACAGTGGGATGGCATCTAGATTTGAGATAAAGCAGTTGACTCAAATGCTAAGGGGTGACATCTAAGTTCAATATACGAGCAATTGATTCAAATACAGTGGGATGACATCTAGTTTCAAGATAAAGCAGTTGACTCAAATGCTAAGGGGTTGACATCTAGGTTCAATATACGAGCAATTGATTCAAATACAGTGGGATGACATCTATATTCGAGATAAAGCAGTTGACTCAAATGCTAAGGGGTGACATCTAGGTTCAATATACGAGCAATTGATTCAAATACAGTGGGATGACATCTAGATTCGAGATAAAGCAGTTGACTCAAATGCTAAGGGGTGACGTCTAAATTCAACCTAAAAGCAAATGAGGATAAAGGCGGTTGGCTGATGTGCAATGGGCAATGACTAGGTGTGGAGTGAGAGGATAATATGGTAGTGAGGGTAGACTGAGGGTAATATAGGCAGTTCGCAATGGCGGCTAATAGAACAGAGAAAGGGCCAGCCATGTAGATTAACTTCGTTTTAGTTCCATATGCAGGCACAGTAAGGGAGGGATCTTAGGTGTAGGGTAACCAAGAAGAGTGATCCTGTTGGTGCCTGTTACCTGATGCGGGGTAGTGTCTCTGGAGCAGTGGGCGTCACTCTGTGGTGGTAGCTTAGAGCTGCGAGCCGTTGGGTTAATGAAGGAGGGGCACGCAACAAGAAATATAGAGAGGATGATTGTAGCACTTACCAGGTCTCCAGGCCAGTTTCAGCAGGGAACTGGCCTCTGGACAATCTCTGGACAGGCTCAGGACAGGTGTGATAGCCTTTGTGCCAGTGCCTTTGTGCACTGTGATGGCGTGCGCCTAGACGGCGTGTGATTGGTTCCTTGTAGAGGGCTAGCGACCAATCCGTGCTTCTGGTGCTGCTGGGTGGTGATCTCAGGCAGAGACGCACATCCTGATGAACGAGGCGGCCATATTTGGAGGTGGTTTGCCTCGTGGGTCCTTATGGAGGCGTGGGTTTGGCTGGTGAAAAAGGTGGGCATACAGCGCTTCACTGGGGCAATTCAGCTTGTATATTTATATAAACAAATATGAACGCTTCCATCCATTTAGCTCCGTGTTATGGAGCGACATTGCAGCTGCGGTTAGGGATAGCATCAGGGTTTACCTTCCGGTGGGCAGGCAAACAGCTGGGGTGGCGCTGCTCTGGCAGTGCTGAGGAGCTGATCCTGCTCCTGCAGGTACAGGCAGCTCCTGGTATGGCTCAGGACAGGTGTGAGAGCCTTTGTGCCAGTGCCTTCGTGCACTGTGACGGCGTGCGCCTAGACGGCATGTGATTGGTGCCTTGTAGAGGGCTGGCGACCAATCTGTGCTTCTGGTGCTGCTGGATGGTGGTCTCAGGCAGAGACACACATCCTGATGAATGAGGCGGCCATCTTTGGAGGTGGTTTGCCTCGTGGGTCCTTATGGAGGCGTGGGTTTGGCCGGTGACAAAGGTGGGCATACAGCGTTTTACTGGGGTAATTCAGCTTGTAGAATTATATAAATAAATATGAACGCTTCCATCCATTTAGCTCCGTTTTATGGATCGACGTCGCGGCTGCGGGTAGGGATATCCTCAGGGCTTACCTTCCGGTGGGCAGGCGAACAGCTGGGACGGTGCTGCTCCGGCAGTGCCGAGGAGCTGATCCTGCAGGTACAGGCAGCTCCTGGTATGGCTCAGGACAGGTGTGAGAGCCTTTGTGCCAGTACCTTCGTGCACTGTGACGGCGTGCGCCTAGACGGCATGTGATTGGTGCCTTGTAGAGGGCTGGCGACCAATCCGTGCTTCTGGTGCTGCTGGATGGTGGTCTCAAGCAGAGACACACATCCTGATGAACGAGGCGGCCATCTTTGGAGGTGGTTTGCCTCGTGGGTCCTTATGGAGGATGGGTTTGGCCAGTGACAAAGGTGGGCATACGGCGCTTCACTTGGGCAATTCAGCTTGTATATTTATATAAACAAATATGAACGCTTCCATCCATTTAGCTCCGTGTTATGGATCGACGTCGGGGCTGCGGGTAAGGATAGCCTCAGGGCTTACCTTCCAGTGGGCAGGCAAACAGCTGGTGTGGCGCTGCTCTGGCAGTGCAGAGGGGCTTATCCTGCTCCTGCAGGTACAGGCAGCTCCTGGTATGGCTCAGGACAGGTGTGAGAGCCTTTGGGCCAGTGCCTTCGTGCACTGTGACAGCATGCGCCTAGACGGCGTGTGATTGGTGCCTTGTAGAGGGCTGGCGACCAATCCGTGCTTCTGGTGCTGCTGGATGGTGGTCTCAAGCAGAGACACACATCCTGATGAACGAGGCGGCCATCTTTGGAGGTGGTTTGCCTCGTGGGTCCTTATGGAGGATGGGTTTGGCCAGTGACAAAGGTGGGCATACGGCGCTTCACTTGGGCAATTCAGCTTGTATATTTATATAAACAAATATGAACGCTTCCATCCATTTAGCTCTGTGTTATGGATCGACGTCGGGGCTGCGGGTAAGGATAGCCTCAGGGCTTACCTTCCAGTGGGCAGGCAAACAGCTGGTGTGGTGCTGCTCTGGCAGTGCCGAGGGGCTTATCCTGCTCCTGCAGGTACAGGCAGCTCCTGGTATGGCTCAGGACAGGTGTGAGAGCCTTTGGGCCAGTGCCTTCGTGCACTGTGACGGCATGCGCCTAGACGGCGTGTGATTGGTGCCTTGTAGAGGGCTGGCGGCCAATCCATGCTTCTGGTGCTGCTGGATGGTGGTCTCAGGCAGAGACACACATCCTGATGAACGAGGCGGCCATCTTTGGAGGTGGTTCGCCTCGTGGGTCCTTATGGAGGCGTGGGTTTGGCCAGTGACAAAGGTGGGCATACGGCGCTTCACTGGGGCAATTCAGCATTTATATTTATATAAACAAATATGAACGCTTCCATCCATTTAGCTCCATGTTATGGATCGACGTTGCGGCTGCGGGTAGGGATAGCCTCAGGGCTTACCTTCTGGTGGGCAGGCGAACAACTGGGGCGGCGCTGCTCCGGCAGTGCCGAGGGGCTGATCCTGCTCCTGCAGGTACAGGCAGCTCCTGGTATGGCTCAGGACAGGTGTGAGAGCATTTGTGCCAGTGCCTTCGTGCACTGTGACGGCATGCGCCTAGACGGTGTGTGATAGGTGCCTTGTAGAGGACTGGCAGCCAATCCGTGCTTCTGGTGCTGCTGGATGGTATTCTCAGGCAGAGACACACATCCTGATGAATGAGGCGGCCATCTTTGGAGGTGGTTTGCCTCGTGAGTCCTTCTGGAGGCATGGGTTTGGCCGGTGACAAAGGTGGGCATACGGCGCTTCACTGGGGCAATTCAACTTGTATATTTATATAAACAAATATGAACGCTTCCATCCATTTAGCTCCATGTTATGGATCAACGTCGCTGCTGAGGGTAGGGATAGCCTCAGGGCATACCTTCTGGTGGGCAGACGAACAGCTGGGGCGGCGCTGCTACGGCAGTGCCGAGGGGCTGATCCTGCTCCTGCAGGTACAGGCAGCTCCTGGTATGGCTCAGGACAGGTATTGTTGTCTTGTGATTATGTTAACTGGTTTCACAATAGAAATTGCCTTAGGATTTTGGTATTTGGAAGAAGTACATCCGCTTGAAATTCGGTTACCCACTAAAAATGTACCCACTGTTTCTATGCCTTACGTGCATCTGCACACTCTATCTCCTAGAGACTCTCAGCACAGACAGAGTTACCATAACAATACTCTATTACTCATTTTAAATGCCACACATGCCATTTTTAATAAATCCAATTGTTGGGTCTGCTTGCATTTACCGCAACATGGGGAAAAGGGGCTGGGTTGGTATATTCATCCTTTACCTTTGACTACTGCATACTATGCTTCTCTAAGGGCACTATTCTTTGGCCGACGGAATGATAGCATCTCTGGGGAACTTTGATGGAACTAACTTGATAGATTTTGAGAAACTCTTTGCGAATAGGAGCAAGCCTAATGTTGCTTCTATTAGGCCTTCTGATAGAATGTACCGTCCTTTTCAATTTTTGATCTCTTTCAAGATGGCTCCTATAGGCAATAGGGATGCCATACCACCTTCCTACACTGTTAACCACAGCTCCGATTCAGATTCATTCTGCATACAGAGGAATGGTACTCAGTCAATGGGTGATTTCAAGGGTTTTGCAAATGTTGCAAATTTGACTAGTGAGGACAGATCTTTGTATGTAGGCGAACCTGTCTACTTTGTTTGCGGTAATGTAGCTTTCCCATGGATACCCAGGGATTGGCAGGGAACCTGTTATTTAGGGATTCTGTTACCCATGGTATTCATTGCTAGCACTATAGAAATTTCAAAGACTTGTTCACGGCGGGATGAGAATGGTGATACTTCAGCATAAGTTCTGGGCAATGTAGCTAAATCGTTTGTGCCATTTTGGGGGCAAATACTGAACTCTGAAGATATCAGAAGACTAGCGAGAGTACTGGAGAGGACCATCAACCGGACCACTGACATACTCTATAACATGACTTTAGAACAAAAAGCAATAAGGTTAGTGGCACTTCAGAACCGGATGGCATTAGACGTCATCCTGGCTGAGCGTGGTGGGGTATGTAAATTCGTGGGGTCCGCTTGCTGTGTTTTCGTGCCAGATTCCTCCCCAACTATTTTTAGGGTGATACAAAATCTGCATGTTCTCAGTTCAGAAGGGCATGTTCCCGAGGGAAACTAGGATCTTAGCGCGTGGTTCTGGGACTTCTTGCGATCTTGGGGATGGAAGCTACTTTCCGTCTTGCTGATTATTTTTGGTATTCTGGTGTTTTTCTGTTGTTGTATACAATGTCTTCCTGGTATGTGTACGATGTTAGGAGGATGTTGTGCACAAACCATGGGTACATTAGGGCACAAGGAATACGCCCCAGAGAAAATTTCTAATGGATTTGTGCTGAAGGAAATCTCAGTATCTGACCTCATGGTGATCGATATCGCTGGTAGTGATTCAGGATGTATGGACATTGAGACATGGAGTTACTCGTAAAGTGACTACAAGTTTTTTAGCCCTTGGCTTAGGCCAAAAGGGGGGTTTGTTAAATGGGATATCATATCATGCCTCCTTTATTGTATATATTGGCCTAAGCCCAGTCACTCTGCGAAGAAAACCCAGTTGCATAGTTCTGATTCTAGATCGACTTCGCCTCCATTTTAGGTCCATCCGCCATTTTGATTTCTATTCTAAAGTGATTGTGTGTTGTAAAATGGTGGGTAGAGTTTCCCGCTTGTAACTGAGCGGTCCTGAACCTTGTACAAAAGTTAATGTCTAAAATGTCTGTTGGTCGAATGTTTGGGTTGAGTAAAGCGACCTTGACCCATGCCTGACTTGTAGACAGAGGATTGTCTGCGTCAATAAGTCTGATCCGCGATTACAGTGTTATACAAATACTGAACATGGACACTAGCTGAACTGCATTGTAATGGAAATGTGTTAAGGCTTATTGTTAAATCCAAGAATACACTATTGCCATTGTAACTTGTTTATATGTAAACTGAGGATGATCCATGTGCCTATAGTCGGTCAAGCCAGAAGTGAACTCGGCACAAACTCTAGACCAGGCTGGACATTGTAATTGGAAATGTATAAAATGTACAACTGTATAGACGTCCAGTACCTCTCACTTCTCACACCGAAAGGGCTGGTATTCGCTGTGATATACTTAGGGCCAGAAAGCTATCTGATACTTTGTTTCTTTGTAACTGTACAGTTTTAGAATAAAGATCTGTGAATTTTTATAAGCCCGTGTTTGGTGTATTTCCTTTTGGGGTACTCAGCCTCGATATTTCCTTTTGCTTTTACAGAGCCAGCGTGCCGACCCTGTCGGTAATGGCCGCGGCCCAAGTTATGGGACAGAGGGTGCTTAACTCGGGTGGCGAACCATTACCGACATAGTTGTCCCGCCGCCGAGGTTATTATCACCATTTGCCCCTGTGTAGTTCCCTGGCGTACACGGGTGCTAATGGTGCTTTTATGGGGAAGGGGAGGATAAAAGAAATGTATCTTTACCGTGCAGCACGGCGCAGCGCAGTGCTGGTGTGTTTGAACTCCGTTTTCAATGTTGATAACTTTGACGTACAGCACTGGGCAGCGCAGGGCTGCGCTGTAAAGGTATGTTTCTTTTTGTTTTTATTTTAAAAAAGACACCATTAGCACCCATGTAGTAAACTACATGGGTGCTAAGGTGAGGGGTAGGGGGAGTGGGAAGGGAAGGGGGTGCTGGCTCACCATGGTGCTCAGAATGCTGGCTCTTACCATACAGTACAGCCCACATTCCCAGCATTCGGACTGGGCACCACCCCATTACAGGATGGTAATGGAAAATAAAGAAAATGTCAGTTATGCGAGCACTGAGCTGACCAGAAACATCCTGCCAAAAAATTGCACCGAGGAAGAAAATGGAACGGAATGAAGGAAGAACGGAGAAAAATTAAACAGTGTAAATAGAGTGATGGTGTTAACAGGATGTGTGGGAAGGCAATGCAGTACATTATGAATTGCAATAATGCACACTTTATTTTTTACTTGTATGAATATGTTAGGGTTGTGCTAATTCGTCGAGTAGGGTATATGAAATGTAAGGTTTGGTATTGATTTTAGGTAGAATTGTATGAAGATATTGAATTCTCGGTCTGGCATTGAGTTTACGCAATGTTTTACAATTTAGTGATGGGTTGGACTTGGAATTGTTTTTGCACCTATTTTATCTTAAATCTATTGCACTTTACCCAATTTTTCACAGAAATTGTGCTGTTTAATGCACCATTTTATCCCATTATTCAAGGAATGTTCTTGGGAGGTTCTTGGGAGGTGTGGGTCGGCAGGGGTAGAGGGGTTAAAAAAATGTACTCCTTTTGGTTGGCTCAGGTTCCCTCTCTGCACTAGGCACTTTGGCATATTCGTAGGAAATGTTTACACTCTTCCTGTTACAAAATTCACCAGCTGCCAATGGGTGAGTGGCTGGTGGGTGAATGGATAGAAATTCATGTCAGCAAGGCTGGGGCTCAGGCAAGGGGCATTGGAACAAGGACGTTTTCTGACACGTTTTATTGGTATTCATGGGCAACCCCAACTTGATTAATTTCATTATTTGGAAAAGTGTTTGTGTTGGGAGTTTATAGTACAATGGGGCCAGCAGAGTGGACATTATTTTTTTCTGTGGCATGGTGTTTCTCAGCTCCACAAGAAACAGTGCCTATATTATGTGTTTTCTTATACGTGGAGGGTGGAGGCACTTGTGCAGCCAATTAGTAAATGTTTTCTTACTGAGACATTCCTTGTTTTACTGATGTTGAGGGCAAAGTCAACCTGTAGAGTATTCTTAAATGGTGGTGGCAGGAGATGTTTACTGGCATTCGGGGCAAAGCTAAAAAGGGGATGTTCATACATGGGCATACTGGCATATACTGACAGAGCCAGCATGAACACATTTTTCTGATGGTATCATTACTGTGGTAATGTCACTGGCCAAGCACAAAGTTGGCTGGTACATTTGGGTTTCAGTACTCAGGAGTCTGGAACGGTCACCTTGTTTCTATGCGAGGTTTAAATGAATTTATTAATACACATACATTCATTAGTACACATACTTATATCTTTCACCTAGTGCAGTGCCCGGGATCCTCCCGCAGCAGCATGATCACCATGAGCAGTGCACATGCATGGTTGTTCAGGCCAGCAAGGAGTGTGGCGTGGCCCATGCTTTTATTGGTGAGCCTTGGGGGAGCCGGAGTTGGGATCTTCGCATTAGCTCTCAGTGGGGGACACACATTTCGTGTTACGCCTCTGTTCCATGTAATTTGTTTCCTCTATGTTTCAAATCATTTATTTCTTTGCCTTTAATGTTCTCCTTTTGAACAACAAAAAAAGTGAAACTTAATTTCCTACTTGCTCAAAAGGAGAATATTCACAGTCATCCTATTCACTCAGATAAAGCTCACAGAATAAAAACCCTTAAGAGTCCAGGTGTAAGGTAATCAAAATCTTTTTTTTAGAAACAAGCATTGGCAATGCCAACAGCTTTGGATTTTGTGTACTCATGGTAAAGGCACGCACCAAGAAGAGCCATAGTCATATTAACTGGCTATTGATGGTAGAAGGTGCAAAATAATGCAAGCACAAGGGCATTTAAAGCCGTGCCTGGCAAATGCCTAATTCTTATAAACAAGCCAAAACTGTTGGCCAATGCTTGTTTTAACTGTACTTCAGTGACGGACACGCATAGTACTTTTAAAATCTAGCTGCTGAAGGGAGACCTGGGTAAGAAATCTTTATTACACCAGGAGTGGGTTTAAAACTCCAATTATAGCATTACCTTTCGGAAGACTGCTTTGGAAAACGATGGCAATTATTCTGTGTGCAAGGTTAGATGGGCGTAGCGTTCACATGATGAGGTTTGTTTTGGGGGTGGATTGGCAGGATCTGGGTGTGAATGGACATAGGGTTTAGCATGGCCATGGGCAGTCAATGGGTGGGCAAATAACTAAACAACACCTAATATCTGTGTGTCCCTCCTAATATGCCATTTCTCTCGATCTGTACTCTAATGCAATAGGTTGGCTTATAAGTGCCACAAGCGACACCTAACAGCCCAAATTAAAAAGAAAATGAAGCAACAACCCTTCTGTAGTCTTGCAATTGTTTTCTCTCATTTCGTTATCTGGGTAAATTGCTGGAAATAAAAGAAAGACAATATCACCAGACAGCCAGGTAATGTTCTTGTCATGCGTTTGTTTTCAATTATTTGCCCCTCTTCGGAGCGCTCATCAATTTACACTTGTAATGTATCATGGAGCAGATGGAAAACAAAATTAAAAGCAACACAGAAGTGAACACAACCATGAACCAAGCATCAGGAAAACAAAAGACAGTTTTAAAGACGATCATGTACAAATATTCCCAACTAAGACAGCTTTACTTCTTCCTACACAATGGCTGCTGATGTAAATAAGCAAAAGAAAAGAGGTGATGGCTGGGAGACTTTCCATTCATCTGCACCTCTGGCATTGGTCTGGGCATCCCTCAAGTTCATCGTTCTTCAGCCTGCCAAGCCATTACAGTAATGTGAAAGATCATAATCAAATCAGGTTTGGTCCTCACCTAAAAGTGGGAGTTACGCCAGAACTGCTTGGTCACATCCCTTTTGCACGAAAACACACGCAACCCCAGATGTTTGAGAGGGGACATATTTTGGCAGTTTGAGGGAGACATATACTTCCTGCAGCCCTATAATTTTCATATGAATGGGGCTGCCAGGTGGTTGTTTTATTTCTAGAGGTGACATGGGCAAATCCCCTTTCTACTTGGATGGGTGGCCATCTTCTTTCGGGGGAATCAGAAGTAGGGGATCTTGTTTGTAGTTTTTAGCAAGCAGCCTCAAGTGAGATAACATTTTAGGAGGACTGTTAAGGATAAATATAGCACATGGAGATGTTTATTGACCCCCTCTCAGCCAATCAAAATGTTTAGAGTGCAGTCAAAACCTACTAGTATTGACTGCATTCTGAACATTCTGTTCACAAGAGTAGGCAGGAAAAGAACAGTGGCATTGCTGGGGCAGGCTTACGTTCAGCTAGTCACTTCCTCTCTTGGAGGACCTTTTCTTTCTGCAACATCCTATTCAACACACAAAAGAGAGAATTAGAATATGGGAAATATATTCTTATTGAAAAACCATTTACTTTTACATGACACCTCATTCATGCTCACATTAAACCCATTTCTGTTTTGCAGTTAAAAGGATTAACTTGTAAAACCAACCATGTTATTTAAATACTACAAAACAGAACCACATTTAATTACCAACTCAGTCTATTTACTTTACCACTATTAAAGTAACATGTTTTACTTCACCATCAAAACGGCAAAGCATGTATTGCTACGACCCCTATGAGCTAATAGCCATATAGACCTTGGGAGGGGTCATTATTGCTTTTGATAATGACCCTACCCCAATGTATGGCCCTTGGCTTTGCCTCCCATATGGCCATGGGCATTGCTGAAGGACGTGGACTTGACACAGTGCCTGCAGAGCATACCCAGTTGAGTTAGCATCCTGGGTCTCTCTAAACCTCTGAGCTAATTCTTCTCTAACCGACCCTCCCAGGTCCAACTTCGGTCCTTCCTTTCCTCTGTCTCACTCTCTACCTGTGGTGCTCCCCAGGGGTCTATCCTCTCTCCCTTGCTTTTCAACCGGCTCCCCTCACCCACCGTATTGCTGCTCTCTGCTCCAACTTTCAGTGCTATACAGATGACAGCTTGTTTTCAGGCTCCACTCTGCCACCTCTTCTCCCTCTCTCATCTCTGACTGTTTTCTGCAATCCAGGAGTGGTATGCTGCCAGATACCTCAGCCTTAATGCCACTAAGACAGAGATCCTCCTCATCAGCACTCCTGCACCCTCCTTTCCCTCACTCTCTGGCCGGCCTTCCTTGGCCCTCTTCCTGCTCCCACCTGCAAGGCTAAGAACCTTGGGGTCAACTTCGACTCCACACTTTTCTTTTCTCCTCACATCTCTGATGTCTCTAAGAAGTCAAACTACCAACTGCACCTCTTCTCTTTCCATGAGAGGCTCACCGTATCTAGAGCTCTAGTTCTCTCTAGGCTGGACTACTGCAACAGCCTATTTCTAAACCTGCCTGCTACTACTCTCGGCCATCTTCAACTCATCCTGAGCAGGACTGCAAGACTTGTCCTTGGCCTCAATCCCAAGGATTTTATCTCTCCAGCCTTGAAATGTCTTCATTGGCTCCCAGTGGCTGCAAGAATTAAGTTCAAGACCCTCTGCATTGTCTAGAAGGCTTTCTGGGGCCTGTGGCCGCAATACCTTGAACTCTCCCTGTGTAAATACCTTCCCACCCGAGGCCTTTGCTCCTCCACATCCAACTCCCTCAAGGTCAGTCGTTTCTCCAAGCAACAAGTTGGTGGTAGATCTCTTTCCTCAGCTGGTGCCCCCCCTGGAACAGCCTCCCTGCGTCTCTGAAACTTGAGGAGAGCCATCTTTGGTTCCAAAAGCATCTCAAGGCCTTCCTTTATCTTTGCTTCTGCCTTCTCTCTACCTCTCCCCTGCTGATCTTTGTCTGGTACTGCACTGTGCACCTTGCTACCCTCTGACTTCAGCCCTGATCCCTGCCTACCCACTGCATATGCGCACTGCCTCCCATACAGCAACCCCTGCACTTGGGTCTGTATCTGCAACACTGCGGTCCCCTACCTGCACTTATTGACACCCGTTGTCTGTGCTTAATTCTTGCACTTGCCACCTACTGGCCGCACTAACTGCTTGTTTGTTCCTGTGTTCATCAATTCCGACTTCTCCCCTGCCCCTTTCACTTCCCCCTTCCTTCTCCCCTGTACTTTCACCTTCTCAAGCTCACTGAGCCTAGTAAGATCGTTGTCTTGTCCTCCCTCGTACCCCTGCATTGCCTCGTCGCGCCCTGAAACACTTCTGTATGGGCGCGCTATAAATAAAATATCATATAATATCATATCAAACCTGTGCTAGAATAGTAACATTATTCTAAAATGCCATACACTGTGGGTACATTAAGGAGTGGTAGGGTGCCAACAATGATGTTGTAGTTGACACAGAGCATAATTATTTGATTTAAAGAATTTCAGGGTTTTAAGTTTTGCATTGCAAGTTAACATTTTAAAGAGGTCTTCCAGGTTTGCAGCCAGTGATCCATTGATCTTGAGAGACTGCTATCTGGACCCCAATGATGGATATTGATCTATTCAAAGTGGAAACAATCATCCTCAGATTACTTCATCTTTTTTAATAATGTTTGCTTTCCATTGGTAGGCAGTAAGGCTGGGCGAACGACTTCCTGGGCGATCTTGTGGGTTGAACAGAAGTCTGGGATTCACTGGACCCCCAAGTTCTTATAGGATTTGCCAGCAGCCCAAAACCTATTGTGAACTCGTATATGATATGACATGATATGATATGAGATGATAAGCCATTTATAACGCACCTGTACACAAGTCTTTCTAGGCGCCACAATATAGGTTTGCATAGGCCAATCAGGTGTTTCCTCACAGTAAATTCGTGTGACAATCAGATTCCTACAGTCACTTTATAGATGTGGCAGCCATATAAAAGGACTAGCTCTCTTCTACTTTCCTTTTGTGGGTTTTAATTGGTGGTAGAAGTACTATTATAAAGGGTAGACTCCCACATTGTATAGTAGAAGAGCTTTGGTGGAGTTTGGTGGGCTTTAGTAAAGTCTGCTGTTGATTTTTGGGGATTTTAGGAGTTTTATGTTCTTGTTGATCTATATTTTCTCCCTGTTGTTTTTGTGTGTGTTTAACAGTCACACTTTTTTGTCTTTTCTTTTTTACAGTTACTTTCCCCTCAGAAAACATTTAATTAACACAACAATAGGTTCAGCATGCACTTCCCTTGCTCATTTCCAGTTAATGTTACCTAAAAAACTATACAAATCTAAAACTACTAACCAGCCCCTTACATTATTTGCCGAAATACGTTTACATATCAAAATAAAACTTTATCATTTTGCATGCCTAATCCCATGTGGGTGTGTGTGTATCTTTCAAGGCATTGTGTACCTTCTGACATTTAATTCCCTTATGCAAGGTCAATTGTAAGTGAAACCTAAAAGAAATATTGCCATTTGTGTGTGAATAATCGCCTTTGAACAGGTGCCAAGGACCCTTCTAATTGTCTATGTGACTCCCGAGAGAATCCATTAGTTGTAAAGGAAGTGAGGTCATAAAGAGGGTGTTGTTTGTGCTTGGAGGGAGAGTAGAATTTGAAGAGAATGTTATTTCTCAGCAAAAATGATGAATTTGACAAGTCTTGGAGAAGAGTGCTGAGGCTCTTGGGTCTTACTGACAGTTTCCCACAGTCACAGTAGAAGCTTCTAACAGTGACAAAAACATCAAATAAAGGTTCAGTCAGAAGAGAGGGGAGGTTCTGCCAAAGGAGCCTTTTGCACTGTCACAGATGGGGGAGGAGTAGGAGGGAGGGGTGGAAATGGCAGGGCCCATAGAGGTAGAGGTCCAAATTTCCCAAATGCATCCAATGTAACGCAGGAGTATTTCCGTATAGGAATAACATGTCCTGTGGTAATTCACCTGGGCTACTGATAATTCATGCTCTGCCTTGGGTATCAAAATGGAATGTGAGTCCACTCATCCAAATGGGAGGTTTGAGACAAGGAATGGGAGTGAGACCAGCCAATAAGTTGTCTTGATCCATCTAAAAGTGGTTGAGTGGCTTTCAAAGGCTCCAATCACCCCCCCCCCCTTCCTTTGCTGGGTTTGTTTGGCAGTAGAGATAGGAGTGTTCAGCTCAGGATTACAAAATGGTGTTTTTTCATGGGTTTTGGAATGCTTTTGGAGACTTAGGCGATTTTCAAGAGTTTTGGCGTAGCTTGCTAGTTGTCTGTGGCGTTTGTTGATCCTTTTAAAAGCCCCTTGTCATCTTCTAGTTGTTTGTGTTGTTTCTGTTCTTTGTTGATCCCTCTTTTATACACATTTGTTGGTCAAGCCTCTTCTCCTATCACCTCTTTTTATATTATATTCACTTAGAATCGGGTTTTTTCAATTCCTATCTTACCATTCCTGCTCCTTATTCCATTAGTATCATCCACATTGTTTCTTAAACCCTCAAACATGTCATTAAGACATTTTCCCTGTTGTGTGTGTAGAAATGTTGTGTCAACCAGAGAACTCTGATAATGCTGTGTATTAGCCAAACTCCTTCCCCAAAGTTTGCGTGTTGTGAGACCCATTTCCCATTGTGTGTGTTTGGTATGAATCCATTCGTTTACCTTTGTCACTTGTCTTGTTTTGTGGTTGCCATCCAGACAGTAACATATATTTATTTAGATCTGGACTGAGTTCTGGGAGAGAATAAAGCCAGACTACTCACAAATTTAGTGGCATTTTGAAGTAATCTTTCATGAGAGAGGGCTGGAGTTTGAAGGGTAGGGGAGGCTGAATGTTCTTCAGGAGAAGGGTGTGGTGTTGACGAGGGTCAGTTGGAGTATAAGGAGGGTGTGTGGATGTTGCTGGTCCTTTGGTGGGGGTAATCTTAGGGCAGAGAGAACTGGAACTAGACGTGGAGGCTTAAACAGTTTGCGAGTTGCATGCCAAGTAGCACAGAGCTACCGATCGATGGGTGGCAGTTGTGTTAGATACAAGGAGAGTTGAAGAGTTTCTGCAAAACATGGATTGTGTTTTGGACCTTTGTGTTAGCATGGAAGTGGTGGTACTCCAGAAGTAGTGAGTGGTAGCCGCATATGTGCAGGGAAAATGGAGAACTGGGGTGGTGGTGCTATTAGAGACAGATCAGCACTAGGCAGCATAGCCAAAGATGTTCCACTAGCAGTTGGTAACAAAAGAGGATATTTCTGCTCCTGCGCCAGTGTCTACCAGTGAGGAGTGGGTAGAGGAGGGAAGGCAGCTTCAGGCTAAGTCAGGGCAAGCAGGGTGAACACAACTGATGCATGCTGAACTATAAACACAAATCCAAAGTTTCTCATATTCAACCTACACATCTGAACAAAGAAAAGAGGACACATTCACAACCTTCCAGCCTCGGTGGGCTTGCATTCAAGACTGATGGAGTCAACTCATGCTCTGACCAGTGTCCTCATTACCCTTCCTGGGCATGACATTATACCAATCAAGCAGATGATTGATACATAGTGTCTTATTTCATCTTGACCAAGAGTAAAGCCTTTTTGAGCCAAGAAATACCAAGACACAGAGGTAAAATCCAAAGAAGGAAAGAACATCAAATGTTCTTTCCTTCTTTGGATTTTCCATCTAGGATCAAGCCTTGCAAGACAGCAACAATTGAGGAGACGATAGAGGAGATGTCAAGGGAATGAGGGTTATGACTTTGGTCTAGATCCTATCCTACCAGATACCTTGGAGTATGTTTCTGCCACTAAGTGTATGAATACAAAAGGACACAGAAGCTCCTGAACATAAGAAAACATGATCCGACCATCTAAAAGACAGGCCTGAAAACTGTAATTCCAGATAATTGCAATGGCATGTTAATCCCACTTTGGCTATCCCATCAAGGCTGAAAGATTCAAAGCAACCAAACACTTGGATCAGAGCAGTACCAGAGAGAAGTACCAGGCAAAACACATCCCTTTGCTTGTCAACTGGTTATGCTTGCTGGTCTGGATCCATCAAACCGGGTCTTGGGTTACCAGCATGCAGGTGAGGCATTAGAGGAACATCAGCCACTCCAACCATTCTACCCCGAAGAACCCTGGTGTGATATAGGCATTGTGAAGACCATATACAACATGCAAAATGATCCCATAGTTCAACTGAAGCCTTGAGGAACACCAGGGTTGTTGACTTGTGACTACATGGTAAACAACATGGCACCGAAACCTGAAAGAAGACCCTCTATTGGTGGTCCCAAGAATTTTCTATATCCTTCAGCCAGAGACTCTGAGACATTAAAGGAAAATTTCAGAGTGGGCATAATGTTGGCAAAGCAGGGGGTTATGGACGGTATTACAATTCTAGTGAGTGTTATCTTCATGAGCCAGTCTACATTCAAGAGTATAACCTCAGCTCTGGACTTGTGTGGTAGTGACTGAACTATTAAAGTCCCATGGAAAGAAAACTGACTCGATGTACCAAAACATCTGGGGAAGAAACAGCACCAGATGAAATTCATGCAGAGAATTGGGAAGGTACTCTCCTGTAATCCACTGACTACCTTCCTCAGGAAGATTAGTGAAAGCCATTGGGCTAAAAACAGAAAATCTGTGCAACTGATGGAGGAACGTCTGTAGAACCTGAACCAATGGTACTGCTGGAAACCAGTTGGGTTTGAAACGTCCAACATAACATGGGGTACCATTTGCCAGTTCAAACTATGCCTAGAGGTATGCTGGATGTCTCAGCCCACTAATAACTTTCTTAACCCTTTCCAAGAGACTGTGCACAAACATGAGAAAAAATCAAAGACAGCCCTCAAGCTTAGTTGTGATCTGAGATGTCCGAGTGTACAAAGGTGCATGAGGGGGACCTGGAGCCAGACAGAGGAAAGAGAAGCCCATTCAAAAGTGAACATGATCCACTTTGAACAGTGTATGCCACCTGTGCCTTCACTTGATGAATGTGGGATGATACAGGAGATTTTGCTGGATGATGAAGAGGACTTAGGTGTTTAGGAGTAAGCCCTAAACTTGTTTTACTTTCCAGCAAAACCCTCATATGGGCACAGGATCCCCAGGAACATACTCTAAAAAGCCTATTTCCCCTTAAAAAACAATAGTCTTCAAGGAGTGAGATTTTCAGAATGGAGAAAAATATGTGAATGCTCCTGCTTAGTTCTGGGAACTTCAGGTTCTGTGGCCAAGGGGATTGGGTACCTCCACAAGCTATATAATCATGGGCAGGGGTGTTATTTGGAGGATCTCCTGGTCACTCTCACTAGACCCCATTATAAGGTCAGTGTAGACCCATCACCTGGTTATCAAGGATAGAGGAGCAAGTATCATGTCCTTACCTAGACAGACTAGAGAAGCAATCAGGTAGAATATGACTGTGGTACATTCTCATATGAATGATGATGTGGCTCTAATGCTGGGGTCCGGTCCCCATGCATATAAATGGCTGAGTAAAGTTATTTCAACTCAGTAGTATGGACCCAGCTCTTAGAATCTCAGTCCACACGGTTTGAGACTCCTTCACATGCATTACCCATACACCTGACACAGAGTCTCCAATATGAGACAGCCACAATCAAACCAAGGGGGCATGGTTAAGACGAGGCAAGCAGGGAGAACTCAACCCATGCACAAAGAATGACAAACCAAAAATCCTCCCTACCGGACCTACACACCTTGACTCAGCAGACCGAAAACCCTCACTGAAGGCAGGGCATGAGCAGTAGTAAGCGAAACTGGGGAAACAGAGGCATGTTCAGAGTTAATTCTAAGTCAGATTGTGGAAAGAGAAGAAGCAGGATCAGGTGCTGAGCTTGCATGTGGAGAATGGAGACAGGAGGAGAGACCCTGGAGTCTGAAAGAGGCTAGAGCTCCAAAGTATAGGATCAGGTGAGAAAAGCAAGAAAAGCTGGAGTAAACAGCAAGACATTGAAGATTGGTGGTTGAAGAAGGTGAGAAAGCCAGTAGGAGGATGTGAAGAGACATCATATTGAGTGTGATATTATACGTTTGGAAGGTGATCAGGAAAGTGGGAGGAGAAGATACCCCTTGGATAAAGAGGAAAGTGAAGTAGGTAAAGAGGGTAACAGATAGCTGAAAGTTATAACTTGGGAAGCAGAGAGTTCCCAGAGTGATGAGATGGAAGAGAGGAACCTAGACAGCAGGAGATTATTACTTCTGAGGTGGAAAGTATCCATAGGGGTGAAGAAAGTCACAGTAGTATCAGAATAAGAGGTAGAGTTACATCAAGAGCATAGAGTGACAGGGGGATAACCATAGGGGTAATAAAGGAGAAGTCAATACAATTTTTTGGGTTGGGGGGCCCTCATATGGGTGAATAAGGGAGGAGCGACAGGAGACAATGGAGCCAGTAGACATTGGAAGAGGCCCAAAGGTAGAGTGAAGGAGGAGAAGGGGGAACCATTGTGTGGGAGGAAGGAGGTGGCAGAGTAATGTGTATGAGTTGTAGGACAGAGATGTAGAATTGATAAGAGAATTAATCAAAGACATAACAGAGTGCAGAGATAGAACAAGGGAACAGGGAGATTCGTTTTCATATACACTAGAAAACATGAAAAAGCTATGGCCAATGAAGGAGACGAGAAAAGACAGCATCAGTGAGAATATTCTGCTGGCCCTAGGAGCTAGGTTACCTGAGGCAGGAAGATTGGCCATCCTTTAAACTTGATAGCCAATCCAGTCCAGCATCCAGAACTGCTGAAACTACCACATGCGGGTCCACGGCTCTCATTAACTCTCCCAGGCAAGATGTTACACCAACTGAGCAGAAGAAAGATACACAAGGTCTCCCTACATCCTGCACAACAGAAAAGATTTTACACAATGAGAATAACTAAGTATCAGAGAAAAGAAGGTAAAGGTAAGAAAATCACTCTGCGACCTTTATGTGACTGTCGTCTCCAAGGATCCCTGGAAGGTGACAGGACCCAGGTGTTTGCAGACCCATACAGACTTTAACTAGAGAGACTGTGCTACAAGACCTTAACAAGGAACATAACCTGGGGTGAAACTCTGAAATAGAGGAATGTGCTTCTATATTTATCCCCAGACCTTTAGCATTTTTGATGAAGTTTACTCCATTGGCATGTGTTGTTTTGTCCCCGACTGTAGAGATCCCTTAATAAAACACACAAAAATGGAATTATCGATGATTCCTAGCAACGATGCCACAGCATTGTCACATGTGCTTCATTGAGGTATCTCTTTTGGTTTGAGACAATAGCATAGCAGTGCTAATTAACCAATAACAATGAACACAAGCCCATCTGCATAGAGGTTTCCCAGCTAATTGAGCATGTATACATGGCCTCACTAGCTGCTTGCGAAGCCATAATTAAAGAGGATCATCATCACTAACTATTTGGCATGTGTCAAGAACATAGGCATCAATCATCTGGTCCACAGTGTTGGACTGCATTCTCATGGAGACCCCAATGCTTAAAACAAGCTGTACTGTGTGAAGAGTTTCTCCCACAGCTAATTACTTTTTAACTCTGTAATAATACTTGTCATGACATCTCCTGACCTAGTGTCAGAAGCTCCAGAGAATGTGTCTACTGCCTGATAACCTTCTTTGCAAATGTGGAGTGCCACGCAGGTTTTTTATTTCTGACCATTGGCTTTCTATTCTAGCAGCATCTGGGCTTTGAAACATCTCTTTAGTACATCTCTATCCTCGATAGCTTGTCCTCTTGTAGATAACAATCCCCAGAGTTTCTTTCTGCTCATTTATTTGGGGTTTAAAAGTTGCTACCATGACCATGTTATAAGAAAAGATGCCAGAAGGTACTCAATATTCTGATTTATCTGAAGCTGAATGGTGCAATGTGTGGTGCTGGAGTGATGTGTGTGAAGTGAATCACTGGGATTTTCTTCAGTTTGCTTGGTATTTTCATGTTGAGGTTTGGTTATTGTGCTCCTGACTAAGGCTGAGGATATGCAGTAGAAGAACTTTAATGGTGCTAGATTCTTCTCTGTGTAGGATGTGCTGGGGTTGTAACTATTTCTGATTGTTCCTGTCATCTCATGAGGCAGGCATTTTGAGATGTCACTGGTAGGTGGTCTTCCAGATAGACTGATGTTTCTGGAAGACAACTTGGTTGCTGTCTTGTGTGAGGATTTTTTTTGTTTGAATACAGCAAGAGCTATGAAAAGTATATGCAAATAACAACATTTATAGAGTAGAGAATGACAAATCATAATCCTATCTTTCTACATTAAGGTTGTTGCCTTATTTGGACACCCCATCTCAGGGTTTGAAATTTAGATGTTACTAGCCGGGGTTAAAAGCAACGCCTGGGTATCCAGCATTAACCAGTGACCAGGAGCTACCATTAGGGAACCAGGGGCTTGTGGATAGCATTCTGCAAATCTAACTTTCATATCAGGTACAAATTATCTGTTTGCCTGTTACTTATGACTCTGTATGCATTAAATGTTGTTTAGCTGTGCCCTAATGTTTGTTTATAGATTGCCCAAACACACAGAGTTAAATTCATATGGATGTGTTATTTCAGCATCAGTTGACATTGGAAGTCAGAAGGAGCTCCTGGCAGCTGTTGGTGTCAAGCTAACCAAGTTTTTCAAGACTATAAGCAGGAGCTAGATAGCTCCCAGCTCCCCTCAAATTCGATCCCAGGATCTCCAAAAGTCATAGAAAAAAAGTTAAAACAAACCCCAGAGTGCAAAGACTGTCAGCATCCCTCCACCTGCTACAGTATTATACAACACTTATTCATCAACCTGCTTAGTTTTCCTCATTTGTGCATTCATTTTCCCACTGTTGTCGTAGTATATAGCAGGCCGCATAAGGAAAATCTAGAAGGTGATGATCCATTGCTACATTTTTCTAATAGAATAGCCAGTTCTATGAAGTTCCCTCAGTTTGGATCCCATCTCTGGGCTTATTCATTTGAGTATAACTGGGCTCATGTGTTCAGGCATTGAAAAGTGAGAGGGTATACAAGCAGATACAGCAGGTGATGTAACTCACATGTTGCAATTCACAATGAATATCTTCAAGGTTAGCTTCATAACAGGGCAATTTAAATGTGGAAAAACCAGTATGAGGAGAGGGGCATATGACACGTTACAGTCTGCAGTGCCTTTGTTTCACTGAGTACAATCTTAAGCACAGACATCAAGTCTTAGTGCCTTAATCTGAGGATATTGATGTTTTTCATTTTGACAAACAGAAATCATCCATATGAAAATGTGCAGACAATTTGCAAGAGATCAAAGGCGGTAGCAGCCACCTTGCAGGGGCTTAAAATCTCTATATCTTTGTGGCACCCTCCCCTACAATAATCCAACCCAAAACAAAATCAGTAGCCATATTGAAAAAGGTACTGTACGGATACCACATAATAGACAACAATGTGAGTGGTAGTGTCTGAGAGTTTCTGTTTCCGTTCATACCGTTGGTGGATTAAGCTTTGAAAATTAAAACAAGTAAAATATAAAGTAACAAAATGGGCCATCAGAGGCTAATAATTATTATTATTCTGGAAAAGGAAAAATTGGCAGCAGAGAGGAAACCATTTACATTGTTCTTTGCAAGAGCATATGAGTGCATCACAAACATATCCCATGAGACATCTAAGTCATGATGATAATTGCAGCTCCAATCATAGACAACCTTTTAATGCATACTGCAGGTGGCATACTGTCTACCTGTGATTTTTTGTACTTTCTGTTTATTAAATGCTATCATATTATGTCATGTTAATTCATGTAGTGCATAACCCAGTGGGTACCAGGCAGATATTACCTACAAATTGACTTAAGATGGGAGAATTTCACCTGGGGGCCAGAGACCATGAGGAACAGTTGGAGACCATCTGCATTAGAATTAAAATGAATATCAAATGTGTGAATGATGATCAACAAGGGAAAATATAAATATTGAATAGAAAGGGTAAGAGGGGGGAACCCTGACAATATTTGCATGTATGTAGATAGGAGGCTGATGACAAAGGCTGATCTCGACAACTCAATACCTGTAGGAGAGGAAGCTTCAAAACCAATCCAGTGTGGATCCTGAATTCCCCAAAAAGATGAAAGGTCAAGATTAAAGTATACTTTGGGCCACCATGTCAAAGGCTTCCAATAAGTCTGGCATTACCAGCAGACACATATTACCCTGATCCAATGAAGTAAAAAATCAATGCATACCGAGACCAGGGCAGTTTACAGGCCCACAACCCAGATGGAACCCTGATTGCATGATTCTAGGAGCTCGTTGTTCTCAACAAAAGCACCCAGTTGTTGAGTCTACAAATTTTCATGGATCTTTGCAATTCAAGGATGTCCTGCAATCAGTTGATAGAGCCCTATTTCCTCATGTTCTAATGAGGATTTTTTCAAGAGGGGTGTAATAACGGTGGTTTAGAATCCCTGTGGGACAATTCCCTGTTGGAGAGATACATTGCTGAAATGGGAAATTTGTTTGATCAAACTTGAGGAATGAAGTTGTGGTAGGAGGGCAGGAAATGCAACCAAACCAGATTGGTAGGCTTGAGCTAATGTAGTGAAGCAAGGACATCCTCCTCCGATACTCTTTTGAATTCAAAGGCAGATGTAGCCTCAACACCAGTGGCTGGCTCTATTGACAAGGATGGCTACTCATCATCCTGAAAGCTTTCATAGATTTTGTTTATCTTCTCAAGAAAGAAGGCATGGAATTTGCTAGCAAAAGGAGGTGATGGTACAACTTTTTGAATTAAGCAGGTGGAATCAGTGATATTTTATTGTCTGAAGATGCTGAAACAAAAGTACCCAAATATATTTATAAAAAGGAAAATCTCAAACGGTGTGGTGGAGTTGTAGGAGTAGATTGTTTTATTTAATAAACAAATACATGTTGGAATTAAGGAGGAGCCGTGGGATTTTCTTTCACAGGAGAACTCTTGATCATGAAGTAGAAAAACTAGCCCACTGGCTCCCAATAAAGGAGAGAATAATTTTCAAAACTCTCACACTGACACACAAATGCATCCATCTCACTGCCCCCGACTACCTCTCACAAAGAATCCACCCCGTCGCCTCTACAAGGCCAACAAGATCACCCTACACCAACATGTTCTCTGTGCCACTAGTAAAAAGATCCAGAGCAGGTGGATCCAGCTTCCCCTATCTCGCACCCACTCATTGGAATGCCCTACCTCCCACCATCCGCAGTGAGCCCTCCCTCCTAGCCTTCCGCAAAGCATTGAAAACCACCCTCTTCTCATAAGGTCCCTCGCAGCAGCATGAATACCAACCATAGGACCCACTGCTTAAGTTGTATTTACCAACCGCATAATCTGCAATGATAACCGTGCTTGTTCCTTTCTGTAATATGCCTCTTGTTGATACCATGCCTGTAACTAAGCTCATGCAAGTAACAGCGCCTCAATGCCCCTGGGCTGCTTGCGCGCTATACAAATTTAAATAAATAAATAAATAAATAAATAAATAAATAAAGAATGACATTGCTCTGCCCCCCATTAAGTCATATTTCCCATATTCCCTACATTTTTGTTTCTACTGGACATTTTACAAACATATGATGGAATAAAAAGCAATGTTCGTCAATAAACAGTGGCAAGTTCGCCAACAACCATGTAATGAAATCGGCTAGCTAAAAACGGTAAGGATGATGGAATTGCTTATTCTTTAACAGAAATCGTCTTGGTGCAATGCCCCTCAGAAATGATCAGTGGACAGGACATTTTTAAATGATGTTATAAGTGGAAATAAACACAGAGAATGGACTGAACCTTTAATGAATGTCTTCTTTGTTTTGGTGGGGGGAGTTGGGGGCGGGATAGATGTATCAGAGACCCAATAGTGTTTTCTTGACCATTCTCAGATCAGTTAACTAGCGCTCTATAAAGTTAAGGTAACTTGAGGGTAGGGAAGGTCAGTCAGTTTGGTCCTGTTAGATGTATGATGATGGTTTCGTTGATTTGATGGCCAACAAAAAATGCCTCTGTTTGCCATCACCAGAAATTCATGTGTGAGCCTGATTTCTCGGTCAGAGGTAAGACTCAAACCCTGTTCTGCTTTCTTCTTGTCACTACAAGTGACAAGAAGCAAGGTACAGTTGTAGGTACTGGAGGGACTGGCCTTCATTTTAATCTGATCTGAAGATTTTGATCTGGGGAATCTAGAAGCAGGTCACAGAAGCACCCTGAGTCCAGAATCATACAAAGTTTAACAAATTCACCGGAAATCCCAAAGAAGGTCACAGGAAAGTCAAAGCCAAGGATCAAACAACCAGCCAGAATGAAGGTCAGCCCCGACAGCACCCATCATTGAGATTTCTAATAAATCCCCTTATGGACATTGACAAAGTCCATTTATCCGCTGAGTGACCTCTGCTTGATTTATATCTTTTTATAAACTAATCAGGCACAAACTCTTGCTTTTCTGTGAACTGCTTATGGGATACTTATACGTATGTTGGGTTTTGCGACTCAAATCTCACTTTCCAGGAACTTCACTTAGAAATGCTGTGTCTAGATTTTTGTTTTTGTTGCTGATGTAGTTTTTTCTTCCTTTACATTTTCAATATCTTTTTCCTCTTTGCACTTCCAGTGGTGTTGGAAGATGTTTTACGTGACATTTCTACTTTGTCTCGAATGGATTACACATAGAAGACAATGAGAGTTCTGGTGATATAATCTTAAAAGGATGGTACCTTAAAACTTTACATTTATGTTTAGTCTATTATCAAAACATATCCAAATAGTTATTATATGTGTTTCCCACACATGTTTCCTCCTCATAGGTGTCTTTGTCCTACAGCCTTTTGGCCAGTTATTATTTGTTTTTGGGATCTGGTCTTGTGTATTCTGTAATAATCCCATGTATCTGAGTTACAAGTTCAATACTGACAAATCTAAAGAATACATTTACTTTACTTTACTTTATTTTACTTTAGATTATTTATTAGGCCCTGCCAAAGTGGCCCGGAGGCATACAGGTGCCGAATGCTATCAGTAGCGAGCAATCAAATTATGGAGACCTGAACAGTCCCATTATTTGAATAGTTGCGTCTTAAGTTTATTCTTGAATACCTTGCGTGTCAGGCAGTTTCTTAAGACTGGAGGTAAGGCATTCCATTTTACCGGGTAGCAGCCCAAAA
The DNA here is from genome assembly GCF_040938575.1 of Ambystoma mexicanum. NCBI lineage: Eukaryota > Metazoa > Chordata > Amphibia > Caudata > Ambystomatidae > Ambystoma > Ambystoma mexicanum. Next base: position 287,399,475 of record NC_090928.1, read on the forward strand.
AGCACCTTTTCTAACCAGTTCCAGTGATGCTTTGGAATTTTCAAATTTTTATCACAATTTGACCGAAGTTTGCGCACCTCATGTTTGTTTTTTAGTCTATTGGCAATATAAGCAGGAAAGGACTTATAAGTAATGGAAAGCAAATATATTGGCTTGCCTGCACACCCTGCTTAAGACCTTTCTCTTGAATGCCTGTGATAGCTGTCTGGCAGATTCTATGACACGCAATCATAGAGCAGTATGACTGATGTGCAGGGCCCTTATGTATCTTCGGGGCCCTGACACCCCCAAATATCTCATCCCAGCTGCTGTCTGCTTACAGCACTGACTTAGGCTCACCCTTCCCTCGTGCATTTACTTTCCTCTCTTATTAGCACTTCACTTCACCCCGAGCACTTCTTCATGAGCACCAAGGCACACATCCCTTACCCGTCTCCCCTCTGCCCTTGCATGTTCTGAACACTCACAAGGCATAGTAGGTCGTCTCCCCTCCCTGTTATTACTAACTATTAATTCAATTATGTATCTTTGCTGTGATTCATTGTCTGCCTTCCCCTTTCTCCACCCAGTTGTTGCTAATTGTATAAGCGCCGAACAAATGACCAATAAATACACACATAAAATAAATGGACACAGACCACCACTGAGTACATGGCATTACTAGAAGAATAAGCTTCAAGACAGGGGAGCAGAGCGGACAGAAAATGGTGTGACACCACCCGAGCTTCCAAAAAAAAGGGAATGGTCTGTATGCAGAGCCGAAAGAAAGAGCATAGGGCAGATAATGCAAATGCTATTGATGTCCCTTAAGAGGTAGACCAAGAGCAGAGAGGATACACATGTCCAGGGATCCAGTGCTGGAGGTAGGGGGACCAGTAGCCTAAGTCTATGGGAGAACACAGGCTATGGACATCAAGGGATTCAAAATAATCACTGAAATGTGGCCACAACAGTCTAGTGAGGGAACAGATATTCTGAATAATCACTAAAGTGAGTTTGCAACACTAAAGTCCAGATTGAAATAAAGCAATCAAGATGCAGGCAATTCCCAGATTCTACAGGTATACACAAATCCTCAAGGAATATAGAGTTGCTAAATCTGATCAGGGGAAAAGGGGCAAATGAAACATCAAGCTGAGGTCAGGAAATGTACCACAAAAGGTCCATGAAAGACAAGTTGGTTTTAAATCGCAGTGCCAAAAACACTTCTGGTTTAATATGCCTTTACCTCAAAATGGCCTCTACACAAGCCAGAAAAAAAAGAAATCTTATAAAAGCTATTCCCATTCCAAAGTGGTAGAGAAAACAAAGTTCCAATATGAAGAGAGCCTCTGTGCACTGATTCAGTACATGTGCCAAAAGAAGTTTGGTGCACAGATAATTTGCCAAGTTACACATCAACCATGCTAATCCCCCAACCCGTAGAAATGGTCTGATCTGCAGAGTATCATATAGAAATGAGCAGATCTAATACTCAAGTTGCATGAACTGCCAGAGAAGCAATGATCTGAAAGTAATACAAATGTATTTTTCTCAATTGTATGTGGGAATGACACAATTTGGAAGGTGCACCAGTGAGCATGTTTAGGCTGCCTTTGCCTGAGATTGCTTACTGACCAGTAGAAGAAACTTGGTTGTGGCCTGATTTAGACTGAGACAGTTATTGTCCATCGAACAGGACATTTATGGAAGCAGGATTTTCTGTGGAATCTCCAGTAAGCCTCTAAGTGCCATCAGTATATCATGCAAAGGTGCAATCAAACATTAACATTAAATAAGAGGTGAGAGAAAAGGGACCCCAGTAGTTCAACCTGAGACATACAAGACTCTGGAAATTATGCCACTTAAGATGGAATTGTTCAATTTTTAGGTAATGCCAGCATTCATACCACTTCCTTTAATATATCAAGAATTATATGATGGTCAATGGTGGAAAATTATGTTGGAAAGATACCAACAAATATAAGATCATTTGCATTTCTATTCTGACAATGTCTGGTAGTTGAAGTAGGTTTCCCCTAATGCTTGACAGGGAAATGTTGTGTATCTTTGGTCTGGAACTGGTCCGAGATGATACCAGAACTCCAGAATTCTCTATGATTGTCTGCAGTTGGATGGTTACTTTTTTTCCAGAACATTGAGGAAAGATACATTCATAATGTGCCTATAATTGGTAGAAATGGAGGGGTCCAGAATAGGTTTATTTTAGCAATGATATGTCCAATGAACTATTAATGTTCTCTGATATTATTCACTCCTCAAAAGAGCAGATTATAATTTCAGTAATAACATTTATATATACTTCTTTGACACCGTCATAGGGCGAGGACTACCAGGATGAGAAGTAGGATTTAATTTCCCAAATATATCATTTATTTTTTTAACAGAAATAGTGTGGGATTAGAAACCCCTCAAACAAGGTCTAATGTCACAGATCATGGATGCAACCCGCTTGACCCTTGCGTCACAATTGGAGAAGTCCTTGTTCCATTGGCTGGTTATCCCAGGGTAGTTGTTTTATCTACCAAAATGTTTGGCAGCTCATTACTCTATGGTTGGATGATGTGGTGTGTTGTGACAAAGTCACATTTGAGATGCCATTAGAGTAGGATTGGGGTAAATCTGTGGTCTGGGGATCCCCACAAGAAATGTAAAGATCTTCTTGGAAGAAGTAGACAGTGATCTCCTATGGCTTCTCTCCACGCTCCAAAATCCTGTCCCAAGTAGTCCATCAGGCAGAGGCTGAAGGTGCAGCAACAGGTGGCCACCATATGCCAGAGAACTTTATATAGAGAGTGGGTGGCACAGTAAGGAAGGCATGGGATCAACAGTTAGACCGACACAAGTAACCACAGTAAAGGGTGTTTATTGAACTTTCACAAGGGTGAGATGAACGCCTATCTAAACCTAAATCTACAGATGGGAGCAAGCTACGACCATCACATAATAATAATGCAGTCCTACTGGAGTCCTGTAAAATTAAAAGGGTCTATACTAAAAAAAGACTATTGCCAAACCTTACTACTAACGTACAAATAATATGGGGTGATGTTCATTAAAAAGAAAGAAGTGTTTACAAAATGATAAGTCAGGATGTTCGGGCTGTTGGCCTCCATTCCCCATGTTTTCAGCACGGGACAATGCAATTCACTCCAGAAAAGCACGCACTCTAGCTTCAGTGGCATGAGGATACAGATCCATTTTACACAGTTCAAGACCTTCTGGGTCAAAGCCTCTTTACTTCTTGCCAGTCTCTTGACTCTGAGAGCCTGTTACACAAAAACAACAAGAAAACTTTATTTTCCTTTTTCCAGTATTCAATTTGGGCACTCAACCTGTGTCCCCGTCAGCCGGGCTCAGATCCCTTTATACAACAAAAGTTCAATTTTGGATCCCCCTCTTCTGGGTGCAGATCTCTTTCAAACTAAGTTCAGATAATTCTTTCTTGGGTGACTTATGGTTCACCCCAGTTCCCACTCAGCTGGGCTCAGATCCCTTTCAATCACTCCATTAGTCTGCCTCAGCCGGGCTTGGACCAATTGTGATGTACTTTAAACTATTGAAGACTTTCAAATGTACACAGGGATGAGCTTCACCTACTGCATGACCACGTCGATCTCAATATTCCTTGTTCTCACACTCAGCATATGTTGGATACCTAGAGAAGACTTTCGAATGAGCACCCACGTGGCGTCGGACCACTCAGGGTATACTATCTTTCTTGGCCTCCCAAAGATCAATTGTAAAGTTCAAATTATATCTGTGTCGCTCTTTGCAAATGCCTCACACACTGTTCTTGTACAATGTTGCAGCTTGTAACCTTGGTTCAAAACACAAGCAGGTTTGGTATTAGTCTCTCCGACTCACCGGCTGTGCTTTCTAATGCTAATGCTGCTTTATTGTAGGAGCCGAGGACAGTACCATGGCGGCAATCGCTCCTTCCCACCTTGGTTATCGACGCGGGAGAGCCCCATGGACCTCACACAGACTGTGCAGGTTTGATCAGCCTTAGTTGCTGGTCTTTGGTTTCTTACATTCTAAGGCTCACAAAAGTAACCGTCTTTAGAGGTCACGGGTACGTCCCTCCTTGCGACTCTCTCTGGTCTCGCCGTCTTTCTCCTTTCTAAATTGCCATCTTGGAACTGCTGTTTCCTCATACGGTTTGCCTCACTCAGAGTGTGCTTTGGTGCTCTGCCTTTTATCCATGTGGGGGAAGTGTGATGGAAGTCAGGTGTGTGTAATAATCCATAATTGCCTGACCTCGCCTGTCCATGGTGTTGGGACATATCAGGTGTACGGCTCTGGTGATAGTCCGTTAGGGGGTGAGACACCTTCAGGTTTCTCACAGCACCCACTGCTAATCACCCTTTGCTATCTGTGCATGACATTAAATTAGTCACAGAGTTTGAAGAAGCTCCACGTAACACTACATCACCAATACAGAGTGAGCCTGAATGGATAGTGAAATGCAGAAACATCCTAAATCCGCTATGGTGGTGGTGGATTGAACAATCACATACACACACACAATGCAGAGCCACTACATGCAGTGCTGCCTGACCTCAAAATACCAGACTAGCTTTCTGTCAACATTTGAGAAGCCAATCAGCCAATTACTAGGAGCAAGGAGGATGAAAAGAAGAAAAAACTGCAGTGTCATGTCATCAGCCAATTGGTCAGTGTATTCTCTCAGAGACACAAACGGATAGGACACCAAAACAAAAGAAAAGCATGGATAATCAGCTCTGAGGTATCTTACTTTAAAAAAAAATATATATATATTAATATCATTTAGCACATTTCTAGAAAATATTGTTAACTTAATTCACTGAGCAAACAATAAGCATTTGTTGTAATATGTTGCAAGTTAAGGATATCGTAAAACAGGTCCATTATATTATTACATTACAAAACTTATTTAGTGCACCAAATGACCCGGAGGTTTACGGGCGCATACAACACAAAACTAGAAACATCAGAAATGGATACCATAAGTGGAAAGATTAACAGTGCTGTGCTAGGGGAGAGAACTCCCGATCGCTTTATTTAAACAGCCAGGTCTTAAGTGAACAATGCAATAACGTTAATTGCCCTATGCTCCGGTGGAATAGCATTCCAAGCTCTCAGAGCTGCAAGTACAAAAGCAGACTTCTGCACCTGTGCGAGCTTGCATGCTGGTATTTTAAGCTGATTCAGGTTATTGGATCTGAGAGTCCTAGAACAATCATTATTTATCAATACTTCCCTTTGGTAAATGGGGCTAACCCCTGCCAGGCATTTGTGTGTGATCAAGAGAAGGGGAACGCTGAATTCTGGTTTCAATTGGAAGATAGTGCAGGTTGCGTCTAACTTTAGATACACAGGGCCTCATTACACGGATGGCGGAGAACCATGGCGCTATTAGCGCCATGGTTCATGTCGGTAAAATACTGGCACCGCCTTGGTGGAAAGGGGAATTACCGCCCCATTCCAAGGTTGGCGGGGCGGTAATTCCCCCTTCCACCATTGCCCTTCCCCATTCCCATTTTTGGCCCATAGGGCTCAATGGGAATGGGGAAGGCGCTAATTACGATTAGCTCCCTGGGTCCCTTTGTGGGTTGGTTTTTAATGCCTGCAAAAAGCAGGCGTTAAATCCCCCAACCCGCAAAGGGACCTCGTAGTAAGGCGGTAAGGATTTACCGGTACCCGTATTTTACCGGTACCGGTAAATCCTTACCGCCATCCGTGTAATGAGACCCACAGTCCCTCTTCTTGAGGCCCGTTGTCACTCTCACAGTGCTATTTTGCAAGATTTGCAGTCTAGCGCTGTCTGTCTTTTCGATGCCTATGAGCAGGCTAGCGATGCCACGAGCAGACTACTACAACAGTCAATGTACGACCCTATAATTGCTCTGGCTAGTGTTTCACAACAGCCAAAGAAGATCCCAGCTTGCAGGGTGGAAAACTATCACAGCAAGCCAAGTTACAATAGTAGCAAACAAAAAGTCAAATTCAGAGATGTGTATTCTTACTACCTGAACTCCAGGGTTATCTGCAATTCCACAAATCCAATCTCGAATTCAAGTGCCAAACGTATTCTAAGTTCTAGTTCCAGATAAAGACCCAATGAAAATAACATCCTTCTCAAAATAATTCCAGTATGCAACCTATCAAAAACTGGACACTATTAAAATATCCCAAAAGGCTTGTTAAAAATAGAAGCACATCCTTTGATGAGTTTTCAGGAATGCCAAATGTACCACACTGAAGAAGGATAGAGCATTATCCCATCCAGCAATTCAGCAAGCAAAGCCAAGTCAGCAAGCCGAGCCCATATCAACCAGTCTGGGTCCCATTTATACTATCTTCGCACATGTTGCACGGGGAGGAAAGTACAACCAATCAGCAAGGCGGAGCTCTCTCAGATGGCTGGCCAACTGAAACCAATAAGGATCAAGCAGAGTGGAGACATCTCATGCAGTTGACCATGTGTGATCAATCCGATTAAAAGTCAAACATATGCAGGAGTTCTACAGCATCCAACAAAATTCAGTCTAATTCATAAAACAATGTTTGATTTAGGGCACAAGGTGGCAGAATTATAGTGCCAGTACAGGTCATAGCAAATTTTGAAGCATTGGAAAATGTCTGTGACCTGCAAGGTGTCTGTATAGCCAGTTTGCTGGAAAACCAGGCCTGCTATGGGTGAGCCTCCAACAGGATGCAACATTGAGTGCTGACACTGGGTCGCTCGTGACAGTACTTCCCATTTTACAGGAGACAACGCCTTATGTAGGCTGTCCAAAAACTATATTCAAGTTTCCCTCTGGTTTCTATATTGAAACACACCCATGTGCCATCCAGATTTGAGTAGCATACAGAAGCACACCATGGATCTGAACAGTACAATCAACAGTTTCCGTTTTCTCCAAGCTCCCTTCCTTGAAACCTCCAACAGATACTCCAGTTCCTGGCATAAGACATACCTGTAACAGCCTCTAATTCAACATAAGTCTCGGCCAAATGTCCCCTTATCCAGGGGATTGAAAACAACACCGGAGCTAAACAAACAGTAGAGCTGTGATTAATCCCTGTAGGTATATCTGTAAGTGAGGCTACATTTTGTACAAGAACAAGTGTCTTTCCAGTCGTAGTCAAACAGTGAGTTGAAAAAGACTTGGCTACTAAGCACAATCTCCAGTCAAATCAAATCACGTTTTATTTCAGAAAACAAAACTGTCCATATGGCAAACAGAGGCAAACCATCACAAAATCCATTATAAAGCACATTGGCAAAAATAAAAAACACAATAGGTTATTACAATTCTTCATCGTAACTAATTTAAATATACACAAACAGATACTAAAAAAACTGTCCTAAACCTAAAAGCATTATTTGAAAAAGAGTTGCCACTGCATGGCAAGCAAGAGGTTCCTCACATATCATTAATAATAACAAAGCAGGGCGACACCATGTAAAAGGCATCCTCCATTCCACAGGAGTGTTCTATGACGCTAAATATTGTAGAATGGTCAAAACAATCATAAAGTGAAACACATATTCAGGGGTGCAAGAGTCGCGTTTGCGGCATCTGACAGGGTGCTAGAGTCGCATTTGCGGCCAGGTGCCCCACTGTCTCTGTTTTTTAATGTCGGTTACACGATTCAAAGCCAAGAAGTTAAGCTTGAGATAGTCAACAAAGAGCGGGCATACCTCTGCATTGCCCAAGTGAAATAGCCTTCCAGTTCTGGGCTTGATTCAGGAATACCTTTGCCGCCCCAGTGGCTTCTCTTTGGGAGGTATGATAATTAAAATAATAGGCCTAAACCATATTTTTGGATCATGACTACAGTATACCAGGATTTGAAAACCAGGATTCTGAACCCAGGACTGTTAACTTGGTTTTAACATACGTTGACCTCTTTTTTAGATGTTCTCACTTTTAACTAAGTCACACGTTCCAGTTTGCTTCACTTTGTCTATACTGAAATCTATAATGAAAGAGGTTTCAGTTTGCTCTACTCTGTTAGGTATATCGATCCCAGTTCTCCATGCACAGAAGATGTTGGGTTGCTTGGGAGGCCCCTAAAAGTATTATTACAAAACTTTATTTATTTATTTATTGCGTATAACGCGCATCAGCCCAGCTATTCGGCTTTGCCATTTTACCAAATACCTACCCCATATGCTACTGTTTTCGTTGTTTTTGCTTTATAATCCATTGTCATGGTTTACATCGGGAAATTACCTGTACGATTTGCAAAATGAAAAATGGCCGCATTCATATATCCGTTGGATATGGAAGGTTATTTTACTAATCTGATTAACCCAGGGCAACGTGCTCGAAAGAGTAATGCCCAGAAAAACCTAGGTATTTCCGATCCATTCCATTGTGAGTTTTTTTACACAGCCTTTTACAACCCAGAAGTTTTCTTATACACATTGCCATCACCTTGAACTTAGAGACAATGACCGATAAACCTTGTTTGTCCATAAACTCTGTAAATGCAGTTACTAATGTTTGAAGCGCCCCATGCATGCAGGCTAGCAGCACAGCATCTTCGGCATAAAGTACTAGCGCTGTGAACTTCCTTCTGCACGTGTTATTAAGCTGTAGCTCTCATTCATTGAAATATACAGGCTTTGGAAAGAAACCTTAATGTCTTGTAACAAACGAGGGGCTATTGAGGATATGTTTTGTCCTTAATTATACGGGTCGAAAAAAGCATTAGATACTGACGACGGAGGGGGCCCAACTGAAACTTATGTTCTGCCGCTTGCTCTTCTGTATCTAGGATATCTTTCAGCCTTTCTCTCTCTATGTTGTGTTCCCTCTCCTTTCTTGTTTCTTGTTTTCAATGGTATATTTGGGAGACCTTTATTGTTGTTTTGTTCTCTTGTTTTTATATTTTTGCATAATCGTAGTTTTATTCAATTGTGGCTGATTGTTAACTGTTTTAATTAACTGTTTTAATTGCTTGTTGTGTTGGGTATGTTGATTTTTGTAAAAGGTTATGTAACCAAATACAAAATAAAAATATATATATATATATATATATCGTCGTTGTTTTCGTGTTTCTTTCTCTGTCCTGGACATCATAATTATTAAAGTTTATTTCGTGCCTGTAACATCCTGGCTTCCTGACTCTGTGTTTGGAAAGGACTGCTTAAATCCAAACCTCTTCCTGGAGTGCCATCCATTTTTCTTGTACCTCGGTACGGGGATTCTTTTGGATATATATATATATATATATATATATATATTTTAAAGGGGAGGGGTGCGAGCATGCACCAAAGCCACATGCCCCTCTTTGACAGAACAGGCGTTGATAACTCACCAGATGAACCATATTTATACTTAGGCCCATACAGGCTCCTTTCACCTATTTATTATAAAGGGATTCCACTCTTCTGTAATACACCCATACTGCATTTCTATCTACACAATCAAAGGCACATGATAGCTACATGCACCTTAAATGTATTGGCATCCGATGAAACATGTACACCCTAATTGTAAGAAGTAGATTCCTGGCTGGATCAACAATAACAATCCTTACCTACATCTAAACTGCATATCCTATATTGGGAAGAAATAATTTCATTAACTCTCCCAAATAGTTTTCCCTCTGCATCCAATAAGGTAGCAAGCTGGGTCCCCAAGGTGGTCCTTCTTAAAGTTTGCAGCAATTATAGCGTGCTTCCAGACATCTATCGCCTGAGCCATCCACCCTTTGACAGACTTAATGTCCACTGTGGATAGAAATTAATGTATTTCCATCCAAAGTGGCAAACTGCTCATTATTAGGTGCAACATTTATTTTTAAAGATTTAGTAGAAATCCCTTCATGATTTCTTGTTCCTTCACACATGTGATCATTATGTCAGGCACTTGAGTTTTTCAGAAATTAATTTCCACTTGATGCTTTCCATCAGGTGAGAAGCACCTTACAAACTGACATAGTTGACACTTCTCTTTAATTTAATTTGACTGCAAGTTTGGGTCCAGAGGCCCTGGTTCACACAATTTATCAAAGGTAAAAACCTTCAAAGTTAACCATTCCCAGTAAGAAAGATGTTCCTTGAGGGCCGGGACTGTAACCGGATGGTCTATTTTGATTTCCAAATCAGTGACTACATCTACTGGAATCTCCTTTCCATCAAAATTGTGTCATTCTCCATGGAGGGGTTTGAGGGTAATGCTATGTGTTTCACCTCTTTCTTGGTTCAAAATGTGGACTGCCACACAAGAGATCAAGGCCACTTGAGAACCTGTCCCTGAACTTGGATAATTGTGAAAAACCTCTCGTCTTTCACTTCCAATTTACAGTTTACAGAGAAAGTGTTAAATAGTGGACAGTTCTGAAGGATCTTTCTAATGCTTGGGATTTCATGAACTTGACCATGGGCAACCACCGTGTGGGCATTTTGCTGAAAGAGAAAACTCCTGCCTTTATCACCACTGAGTAGTTCTCCTCTTTCTCAAAAGTGACTGTCACAATGTTCTGTGCACCAAATGTCGCTTTCTTGCTTTGATTTGATTTTAACTCAAGGAATGAAGAGGTGCTACTGTTGGTCTGTTACAGTATTTCTGCCAACTCAGAGGTGTATTCACATGGCATAAGAGTAGCTTCCTCTAAGCCATGGCATAACCCACTTTTCCCCTTCTCATTATAGTGCTTCTGGAGCATTAGTATTAGGGTTTGCATGTTGGGATCTCATTGTTTGACCAATGCTATTTGTCAATTATTTGACCTGTTGCTCCAATTGAGTAATCTTTTCCTTGGCCTCATCACTGCCAGGTGGCCTTTGCTCATATCTCTGGTTCTCCTGTGGAATATAATTGTCTCTTTGAGAGGAGCAATTTTGCAAGCTGTTGATGTATGTATAACTCAGCGTACATTCACACTTTAAGAGCAGTGTAGTAGGTCTTTGCCCATCTATCTTTAAGTCCATCAGAGGAGAACTCATTACCGCACTCGTTTGTTACTTTGTAAAACTTGGGGTTTCACCCTAAGTATCCCAGGGTAATCCAGACGTGGACCCTTTGCTCACTGTGTCTTAGAGCGGCTCAGCTTCACCTCACTGATGTGGCCCATCTAGGCGGAAAGGCGTGTCTGTTGTCGCTGGTGGTACCTTTGTTCACAGGAGATTTGCCTATCATTTCAGTGCTGGGCTGCCCTTGTTGGTGGGACAAAGACTGATATACAAATGGATATTTCTCCTCTGTGAAGGGTGCAGTGAGCTAAAACGTATTTGAAGACTCTCTTGAGTGGAAGATAGTAGATCAGTAGAGGGGCTCCCACACTCCTTTGTAACTTTGTAAAACTTTGGGTTTCACCCTAAGTAACCTAGGGTAGCCCAGATGTGGACCCTTTTCATACTGTGTCTTAGAGACGCTCAGCTTCACCTCACTGATGAGGCCCGACTAGGCCAAAGCACGTGTATGGGGTTGCTGAAGGTACTCTTGTTCAGATGAGATTTGCCTGGCATTTCGGATCCCATAGTCCTTTGCACATTAAATTATAGGCTGCCCTGCAGGCCTTTTGTGGGTTTCTATGGGCTGAAATATATTTTCTAATGGCCACTTCATAAGAGGAACGTTTTTAAAGATTTGCATCTTCTAGTCAGGCAAAGCAACTAGAACACTCTGTGGGAAAGGTCACTTTTTTGTGCTCAATATATTTTGGGCATTTTTCACTTCAAGTGATGCCATCATTTGTTTGTCAAATTCAAAACATCCCAAACATAACATATTGGATTTGTACGGTAAGTGGTCATGCATCTTTTTGTGGCCTGGATCTGTTGGATTGGGTCGTTCACAAAATGCGATTGTATGTTTTGTCTTTATCTTCTCACTTGAGGTACATTTTCCACATAAGAGTTGATCCATTACTTGAACCCAACGACCCTATTTACATATTTACTCTCTCTGTCATAATGACCATAGAAAGGCATCCTAATCTTACAGTGCATGCTCCCCTCTTTTCCTTTTGAGCCATTGGTCTTCTGAGTTATGGGCACTGAATCATTCTGAGACTGTATATAATATGGTGTTTCTTTCTCTTGTTCTCAAAAACAGAGTTTCCCTATGCACATCAGTAGTCTGGATTTCTCTGATGGTCCCACATGTGGAAAGGGGTTATATGAATGCCATGTCTGAGTTGAATTCTGTGTTTCTCCAGATGGGCTAAACAATCTTTCTGTTATTTCATACATTGTAATCTTAATCTCCTAACTTATTTTGGCACATGTGTTCACTGCTTCACTTCATGGGAGCAATTCCATTTCATCTCCTGTCCACCCCTGGCATACTAGGTGGGCTACCCCCACCCTCTTCTCACATGAAGTTCTAGCTATCCTTCTTCATCTGGCAATGCAGTCAGCTCTTTCTATCTCGCTGTGTTTTTTAGGGAAAGGGATATGGTATATCTGCCAAGCACTATGGGCATCATTACGACCCAGGCGGTAAATTACCGCCTGGGTCGTACCTTTACCACCATGGCGTAAACTACGTTTACGCCATGGTGGTTGGCGGACTTACCGCCCCATTCCGAGGTTGGTGGGGCGGTAAGTCCCCAATCCCCATTTACCCTTCCCCATTCCCATTTTTGCCCCATAGGGCATAATGGGAGTGTGGAAGGCGTTAATTATGCCACCGTAAATTACGGTGGCGTAATTAACAACAAGGTCCCCTAGCGCCATGGATTTTAACACCTGCTAAAAGCAGGTGTTAAATCCTCCATGGCGCTAAGGGACCTCGGAATCAGGCGGTAAGGGTCGGCGCTGTTTACGCCGCCGTAAACCCCTTACCGCCTGGGTCGGAATGAGGCCCAATGTCTTAATCTCACTTCATATCTCAGATTCACTAGAATTTCTCAGGGATGATCTGGACAGGATACAGATAGTCTCCAGGATTGTGGAGATTATCCACTCTTCCACAAACAGTATCTGAAGGGCTTTTAGTTTTCTCTGTGTGGTGCCTATGGACATCGCTCCCTATCTCTCCCATCTTGTTATGACCCTACTTCATATTCAAGGCATCAGTAAACCATGTTTAGTGCTACCTCATGTTAACCGCTGCTGTCTAAAAGCTGCCTTGTGCTCGAGATGATGATAATGTTGACCTAAATGCTGGTTATCTAAGCTCCTTCTAGGACTTTATAACTGTTCCTGTTCAATCCAGTTGTTAGTGATTTAATGGGGTTTGAGATGGTGCCCTGCAAATAATCTGTTTCATTCAAACTTCATCTACCACGCTCACTCATTCCACTCTCTTTACAACTACTTCCTCTGGTCCCCGCTGCCTCACTTTTCCCACCACTCTTCAATGCCTTTGTTGTTATCATGTTTAGGTCGTGCCTCCTCCGTTTGATGTCAGTACTTCTTCCAGGAATATTACTCCCTCCTTTTCAGCTCTATTCTCTGAACCACACAACTACTCAGCCCTCCAAATTACTTCTCCCCCTCCAAGCCACTCGTCCTTCCTCCAAACCACTATGACTCACTCCAAACCAATACTCCTCCCTCTGAGCCAACTTCTCTTTCCTCCAAACCAATACTCCTCCCTTCAAACCACAACCCAAGGACCCTCCTTTTGCTCAGTACCTTTCCCATGGCAACCTTAAACTGAGAACCACTTTTGCTCCTTCAGCAATACCCCATCGTTCCACAAACTGCCTCCAAATTCAACTGTTCTTGCTTCCTCCTGCTGGTCTCTTGGTCTTCCACCACCTCCACCTCTGACCTCACCTGAGCAAAAACACCCTTCTTCCTTCCTGTTCCTTACTTATATCCCTCTTTGTCTCCCAGGATTGCACCTCTTTCTTGTGTGTGTAGTGATAAAACATAGGTAGGGCCTTGATACCTTTGGGCTTGTTTTAGGCACAATACAAATAATAAATGGATAAATAAAGTAGGAGCTAAGCCCCACCTACTTTCTCCAAGCGAGATCACTGCATAGTGATGTTGGCATCATGGAAAGGACAATGCTCATGATGGTGTTCTGGGACCCTGTTTCAGGTCTTAGTGGCGGGTTGATCTTTCTCCCCTTTCAGTTCTGAGTGGTCTAGGGGGACATTGTGCAGGCTTCTCTGTTCTTTTCAGCACTTCTGCCGTAGTGTAGAATATGGAAGTGTGCTCTCTCTCTCCATTATGCTTTATGGAAGGGTCTCTTTCATGATATCGTAGCTCTCCTATTCAGCAAATGTCTCTCTTACTGTGGTCAATCCCTTTCACAGTCAAATATTTGTGTAGCTCTCTTCTACGGGTGTGTGTCCTGATGAGGTTTCTTCCCTTCTGACTTGGCACAGTATTCCTAGAAAAATCAAAAGGAGACCAGTGAGCAATTTGTTAAGGCATGGCATGAGTTAACAATAGTCTGCACACAAACATTTTGACACAAAAGGGGGGGGGTTCAGAAATTGGGACCTCAACGGCCGCCACCCACCTTAGTGATAGTACTGCCTCTAGATTTCTCCCTGGAAGGATTCTCACTGATAAGGGTTCATGCCCCTCTTGACTGGCCTTTAACATTGCCTATGAATGTTTACTATGGTTCAGAACTCAACCTATGTGCATTCATTCATTGGCTTAGTCTGGCAGTATTATCCATTTTGATTTCTATGTACATGTGTTGTTTGCAATGTACCAGTTGTTCCACATAGTTCCAACAATACTGGCCTAACCAGACCCCACACTTGCATTCTGTCAAGCATGTATTTTTTCCACTGTCTCTTGGTTTATAGGTCACCAGCTAGCCAACTTATTCTTCAAATGTTCCATTTGCAACACTGTTTCAGCAAGCTCCTTCATTACATTTTATGATTTCTACTTAAATTTAAAATGTTCTACCCTTGTAACTAACTCCTGTGCAGAGACTTTACCCTGATCACCATGTGCCCGTTGGTTTTTTAATTATAAATTTAGTGGGTGTATTTCTTGGATGGCAGTGTCTTTTTCTTGGGCTAGATGTGTTCTATGTGGTTTGATTATTTTTAGATTTTTGATGAAACAGAGTCTATTAATCCACTTCTTTTATTACGACTGTCCTCAAGTTGCGTTTTTAGGGCTCTATCACAGCCTTGGCGGTATCCTGAGGATAATTGCGCTGAGGTACCGCCAATGCAAATAGCGTTACCACTACTCTCAAGCACCCTCAGACCTTTGGGTTAGTTTTGGGCTATATAAGAATTCATTTAGTTAGATAGTTGGTTAATGGTAAGGTTGTAAATCCCAATTTTTTTAAGAGTCCATAAGACTCTATGGGGATGTTTGGTGCTATTACCACCAGTGGTAATAGTGCCGGCAGTAATAGCCCTGAAAACAGCTGAAAATGGGAGGAAAATGGAGATTTTTACCTTCAGCAAAAAGCTGGAGGTAAAACGCCAACTCGTTATTGGTCCAGCTCTTAAAGGCATTAATAGCATTAGCACTGCATTTAAGGGCTACCACCCAACTCGTGATGAGGCCCTTAGAGTCATCATGTTGTCTAATACACCTTTGCAAGAGGAGGTATGATAATTTAACTTGCCCTTTAATGTCACTGACTATGAGCACCATTAAAGCTCAACATGTCTTTTCAAAGCATGGTTTGGTTTATCTGCACTCTTTTAATTCATTGGGCCTCATCACAAAAAACATTCACTTCAAAAAGAAACATAAATGAGTTTGAACATGATCCAGTAACAATCCTGTATTGATCGGACAATATTTTCATCATATTGATTCGAATACAATTGGTCAATACATAACACCATGCGTTTCGGGGTCCTATATCCCCTTCTTCAAATGTGGATGTTACTGTTTGTTTTCATTTCTCTTAAAGATTTATTTTTTATATAAATCAATATCACCATGCCATTCTTCTCATGCCAAACTCCTATGCACATGTCAAGGTAATGAGATCCTTTCACTGACCTTACTGCACAGAACCAACCCAAATCCTTCAGGGTGGTAGTTGACAATACTCTATGTATAAACGTCACCAGGATCTGAAAAAAATATAATCCATTTAGTGTATGAATGATTTTGGTTGTACTTCAAAGTATCAAAAGCCAACCCCCAAAATTTGAGAAAAACTGTAGCCACCTACTTGTTGAAGAATAATCAAGACTGTGCAATTAATAGCATCAGTGTCTATGATATTGAAGCAAGCCGCTTTTCTTGCATGGTGGATCCACCCACAAGGAAAGGTTATCTACAAAGGAAAAACTCCTAGTGTAGCCAATGCTGTTTCATCAGCAGTTCTATATTTCTAAAGGTTAGCTCACCTCATGTATTTTCAGGAAACCGAGGTCCGGGAATTGGGAACATAACTGCAGAAGCAGCCTCCCGTCCCGGGCTACGGTTTTATTCACTTCCTGTTATTGTCACGTGATCGTAACTACAATCACATGATCAGTCAATTTATTATTCGTAATATCAAAGAACAAAAGGCTTGCTATATTCATCCACCCCTTATTGGGACACATTCTATATTCATGAACTAGTTGATCATAAGAATAAAATGAACCGTTATGGTTTTCTGTGGTCGAGTTGCGCAATCAAATCGTGATCACGTGACTCTTACAGTCATAAGCTCACTACTGTTCAAAAGAGAACTGCACATCAACAAATGTTTTTTTGGCCCATAATACTGCGGGTGAATACTTTCAAAACCACGTTTGTGAGTTAACACCTAAATATTTGTAATGAGTGAACTTTGCTAGAATAACGGCAATTGGGATGCATTGTCACGTGATCGACAAATGTCAGTCAGGTGACCCTGATAGCCCGAACTCTTTCTAGAAGTTAATGTAAATCATGTTACCATTTGTAAACTATGCCCTAAAAGGAGGCAAATGCTGACTATAGGGCCATATTTGCAAACTAATGATACTTCATGTACTCAAATTGAATTTTGGTGATGTTTAAAGTTCATCATGGATAATTCATAGATTTTCGATCAGCTATATCAAGCAGTGCGGAGGCGTTTGGCTCTGAAAAAATTACATCTCCCACTGGTTCATATAATTTCATTTATGGAGGACAATTTATTTTAAACACGGTTCCCACTTCTAAATGGAACAGTTAGATCCCCACTAATACAAAGATATCGCCAACGTCACAAAACACTAAAGTGGAAATTCTCACAAAGATCTAATATCATTAGATCATGCGCACAGATGGATACAAAATTAAATATAACAGGTTAAATCAAATACATTACTCATCCCTTTGGGCTCCAAAGACTCCAACCTATCAATCCATTCAGTTTCTTTCTGTCTCAGTAATAACTTGAATATCATTTCCTCTTTTCGGACTTCTCACTTGTTCAATAATTGCAAGTTTAATTTGGGCTATAGTGTGATGGTAGGTTTTGAAATGTTGTGATACTGGTGAATGGATAGAGTTATTTCATATATTTGATTTATGTGCAGTCCATCTTATTTTTAATTTCCTTGATGTTAATCCAACATAAAAGATGCCACAGGGGCATCTGATTCCATAAATCACATTAGATGTGTCACAACTGCTCGTATGGTTGAGTACAATTCGCTTGCCAGTGTAAGGTTGATTAATGCTGGAGCCTTTAATCATACTGTGGCAATGTTGGCAGTTATTACATGGTAATGTACCTTTAAATGTACTCGAGTTCCATCAGAGACTGTTGATAATCTGCTCTTACCAGAAAATCTTTAATGCATTTACTCTTTCTATAAGCAAATGTTGTAAGATTTTCAAACAGTTGCGCCAATATTGGATCCATTTTGAGCATTTCCCAATTTTTTTTAATGATTTTTTAAAAATGTTGTAGCTCTGTTCTGATTAGGTAGTCACATAGACTAATGATTCTGAATCTACTTTTTTAGATGGTGTTAGGCTTTGTTATCTCATGATAGAGGCTGCCTAAAGTTCGCGACACAGTTAACTGATCTTACGAATAACCTCTTTCTAAAAATGTCTCTTGTAATTTCGCTGCTTGGCTCTCATACTCCTCAGGTTCCGAAATAATTCTTGGATAACGTAAGAATTGACTGAAAGGTATGCTCGCGATAGTGGTCCTCGGGTGGAAACTGGATGCCATTAGTACACTGTTTATATCAGTTGGTTTTATTGTAAATGGTCATGTAAAGTTGATTTGTTCTGGTATACACTTCCACATCAAGAAACTTAATACGAATCTTGTTGGTTTGAGTTGTAAATTTAATTCTTGGTGCCAATTGATTCATATATGAAAAAAATTCTAAGGGACTCTGATGAGACCCTCTCCATATTCCAAAGACATCATCAATGAAATGAAAATAACATCTTAGATGATCCTGATATTCTGCTTTGTTCAGAACTGCTATTTGTTCTAAATATGCAATATACGTATTGGCATATCCTGTTGCCATGGTGGCCCCCTGGATGTGCTGGATATTTGCTCAAAACATCTGTCTTCAAATCGGAAAAAGTTGTCATTGAGCACTATTTTCAAAAGGTTTAGAATACATAAGCTATTATCACTACAGTCCTGAGAAGATAACAACAAACATTCCATAGCTTCTAAACCCACTTTGTGCGGAATGTTTGTATACAAGCTACAGACATCCATGGTAAACAACATGATGTCTGTTGATTCTTCAAAGTCAAGGTCTTTAATCTTCAAGAGAACATCTGTGGTATCTTTCAAATAAGGCATTGTTGATTGTACCAATGGTTGCATAGCTTGATCTATGTATTGTGCTAATGGTTCCAGAAGACTGTCAGTTGCCGCTATAATAGGTCTTCCAGGTTGATCAGACAGACTCTTGTATACTTTAGGTAGTACATATAGTACTGGCATCACCGGATGTTATTTAGTCAAAACTATTTTTCGTTTTTTCAGAAATCCACTCTTGTGATTCTGCTTCTTCAAGAAAATAGTTAATCAGATCTTTTACTTATTCTGCGGGGTCAAAGAATACTTCTAGGTAGGTTTCTTGATCCTGTTATTGTCTTTCAACTTCCGGTTTATAATGAGGCCGATCCATAATTACTAGGGCTCCGCCCTTATCCGTTGGCTTCAATATAATGTTCTCATTTTGCCTAAGTTTAGTCAACACCCCCTTTTCTTCTTTAGTGAAGTTTCCTTTGATGTTTTTTCTTTTAAATTATATGTTCTTGAAACCTCTTAATGTTTGTTTTTGAAATGCATTTGCAGCCAGCTGCCCCATTGTCTCTGTTATTTAATGTATTGTTTACACGATTCAAAGGCAAGAAGTTAAGCTTGAAATAGTCAACAAAGCGCGGGCATACCTCTTTTCTTCTGCATTGCCCAAGTTAAATACCCTTCCAGTTCTGGGCTTGACTCTGGAATATTTTAGCCGCACCAGTGGTTTCTCTTTGGGAGGTATGATAATCCAAATAATAGGCCTAAACCATATTTTTGGATCATGACTGCAGTATACCAGGATTTGAAAACCAGGATTCTAAACCCAGGACTGTTAATTTGGTTTTAACGTACGTTAACCTCTCTTTTAGATGTTCTCACTTTTAACTAAGTCACACATTCCAATTTGCTTCACTTTGTTAAATGTTTTGTCTATTCTGAAATTCATAATGAAAGAGGATTCAATTTACAGTGGTATGTTAGGTATGTCAATCCTAATTCTACATGCACAGAAGATGTTGGCAATGCTTGAGAGCACACTAAAAGTCTTCTTACAAAATATTTTCCTTTATGTATTTATTTATTTATTTATTGCTTATAACTCGCCCAGATATTCGGCTTTGCCATTTAACAAAATACCTACCCCACTTGCTACTGTTTTCGCAGTTTGTGCTCGATAATCCATTGTCATGGTTTAGATCGGGAAATTACCAGTACGATTTCCATAATGAAAAATGTCTGTATTCAACTGTTGGATTTGGAAAGCTATTTTACTAATCTGATTAACACAGGACAACAGTTTCGAAAGAGTAATGCCCAGAAAAACATATGTATTTCCGATCCATTCCATGATTTTTTTTATGCAGCAACTTACAAACAAGACGTTTTCTTATTCCCATTTCCATCACCTTTGACTTAGAAATGACCAATAAAACTTGTTAGTCCATAAACTCTATAAATGCAGTTATGAATGTTTGAGGTGCGTTTGGCATGCAGGCTAGCAGCACTGTTTCGTCGGCATAAAGCAATAGCGCTGTGAACTTCCTTCTGTAAGCGTTATTAAGCCAGTGCTCTTATTTGTTTAAATATATATATATTAAAGTGGAGAGGTGTGAGCATGCACCAATGCCAAATGCTTAGTTTTGACAGAACAGGCATTGATAACTCACCAGATGAACCATATTTATACTTAGGACCATACAGGCTCCTTTCACCTATTTAATATAATGGGATTCCACTCTTCTGTAATGCACCCATACTGCATTTCTATCTACATAATCAAAGGTACATGATAACTACATGCACCCTAAATGTATTGCCAACCAATGGCTCATGTACACCCTAATTGCAAGAGGTAGATTCATGGCTGGATCAACAGTAACAATCCTTACCTACATCTAAATTCCATATACGATTTTGGGAAGTAATCATTTGATTAACTCTCCCAAATAATTTTGCCTCTGCATCCAATAAGGATACAGGCTGGTAGCAAGCTGGGTGACCAAGGTGGTCCTTCTTAAAGTTAGAGGTGATTAAAGCCTGCATGTATAATCATACGATACATAGGATGACTCAGGCGATACTTAGAACATGTATCGCCTGAGCAATCCACTGTTTGAACCAGACACAAACTTAAAGTCCACTCTGGATCGAAATAAAAGTATTTCCATCCAAAGTGGCAAACTGCTCATTATTAGGTGGAACATTTATTTTTAAAGATTTAGTAGAAATCCCTAAATGATTATCTTGTTCCTTCACACAAGTGATAATTATGTCAGGCACTAGAGTTTTTCAGAATTAATTTCCACTTGATGCTTTCCAATCAGGTGAAAGTACCTTACAAATCGACATAGTTTACACTTCTCTTTAATTTAATTTGGTTGCGAGTTTGGGTCCAGAGGGCTTGGTTCACACAATCTATCAAAGGTAAAAACCTTCAAAGTTAACCATTCCCCAGTAAGAAAGATGATCCCTGAGGGCCGGGACTGTAACCGGATGTTGAGTCATTGTCACTCTATTTTGATTTCCAATTCAGTGACTACATCTACAGGAATCTCCTTTCCATCAAATCTGTGTCATTCTCCATGGAGGGATTTGAGGGCAATGCTATGAGTTCAACCTTTTCCTTGATTCAAAATGTGGAATGCCACACAACAGATCAAGGTCTTTTGACACCCTGTCCCTGAAATTGGATAGTTGTGAAAAAACCTCTCATCTTTCACTTCCAACTTACAGAGAAAGTGTTAAATAGTGGACAGTTCTGAAGGATCTTTCTAATGCTTGGGATTTCTTGAACTTGACCATGGGCAGCCACTGTGTGGGCATTTTGCTGCAAGAGAAAACTCATGTCTTTATCACCACTGAGTAGTTCTCCTCTTTCTCAAAAGTGACTGCCACAATGTTCTCTGCACCAGTGATCACTTTCTTGCTTTGATTTGATTTTAACTCAAGGAATGAAGTGGTGCCAATGTTGTTCTCTTACTGTATTTCTGCAAACTCAGAGGTGTTTTCACAGTGCATAAGAGAAGCTTCCTCTAAGGCATGGCATATCTTCCCTACCATAGCCCACGTTTCCTCTTCTCATTGTAGTGCTTCTGGAGCATTAGTATTAGGGTTTGCGTGTTGGGATCTCATTGTTTGACCAATGCTATTTGACAATCATTTGACCTGTTGCTCCAATTGAGTAATCTTTTCCTTGGCCTCATCACTGCCGGGTGACTTTTGCTCATATCTCTAGTTCTCCTGTGGAATATTATTGTCTCTTTGAGAGGAGTAATTTTTAAATCTTTTGTATCTATAACTTGGCGTACATTCACACTTTAACAGCAGTGTAGTAGGTGTTTGCCCGTCTATCTTTAAATCCATCAGAGGAGTACTCATTACCTCACTCCTTTGTAACTTTGTAAACCTGGGGTTTCACCCTAAGTAACGCAGGGTAATCCAGATGTGGACTTTTGCTCAAAGTGTCTTAGAGAGACTCAGCTTCACCTCACTGATGTGGCCCAACTAGGCCGAAAAATGTGGTGGTATCTTTGTTCACAGGAGATTTATCTAGCATTTCAGTGCTGGGCTGCCCTTGTTGGTGGGACAAAGACTGATATACTAATGGATATTTCTCTTCTGTGAAGGGTCCAGTGAGCTAAAACATATTTGCAGACCCACTTGAGTGGAATATATTCCATAAAACAGGGTATTTGACCCATGCTCGTTCTTAGTAGATGGGTTCCCACACTCCTTTGTAACTTTGTAAAACTTTGGATTTCACCCTACGTAACCCATAGCAACCCAGATGTGGACCCCTTGCTTACTGTGTCTTAGAGACGCTCAGCTTCACCTCACTGATGAGGCCCGACTAGGCCAAAACACGTGTCTGGGGTTGCTGAAGGTACTCTTGTTCAGATGAGATTTGCCTAGCATTTCGGATCCCAGAGTCCTTTGCACATTAAATGATAAGCTGCCTTGCAGTTTTTTTGTGGGTTTCTATGTGCTGAAATATATTTTGTAATGGACACTTAATAATAGGAACATTTTTAAACATTTGCATCTTGTAGTCTGGCAAAGCAACTTGAACACGCTGGGGGAAAAGTCTATTTTTTGTGCTCAATATATTTTTGGTAATTTTTCACTTCAAGTGATGTCATCATTTGTCGAATTCAAAACATCCCAAACATAACATTTTGGATTTGTACGGTAAGTGGTCATGCATCTTTTTGTGGTCTTGATCTGTTGGATTGGGTCTTTCACAAAATGTGATTGTAAGTTTTGTCTTTACCTTCTCACTTGAGGTACATTTTCCACATAAGAGTTGATCCATTACTTGAACCCAACGACACTGTTTACATATTTACTCTTTCTGTCATAATGACCATAGGAAGGCTTCCTCATTATAAAGGGCAAGGGCTCCCCTCTTTTCCTTTTGAGCCATTGTTCTTCTGAGTTATTCGCACTGAATCATTCTGCGACTGTATATATTATGGTGTTTCTTTCTCTTGTTCTCAAAAACAGAGTTTCCTATGCACATCAGTATTATGGGTTTCCCTGATGGTCCCACATGTGGAAAGGGGTTATATGAATGCCATGTCTGAGTTGAATTCTGTTTTTCTCCAGATGGGCTAAACAATCTTTCTGTTATTGCAGACATTGTAATCTTAATCTCCTAACTTATTTTGGCACATGTGTTCACTGCTACACTTCATGGGAGCAATTCCATTTCATCTCCTGTCCACTTTTGACATACTATGTGGGCTACCCCCACCCTCTCCTCACATGAAGTTCTAGCTACCCATCTGCATCTGACAATCCAGTCAGCTCTTTCTGTCTCTCTATGTGTTTTTTTGGGAAGGGAGATGGTATATCTGCCAACCACTATGTCATGGATATCACTACATATCTCAGATCCATTAGCATTTCTCAGGGGTGATCTGGACAGGATACAGATAGTCTCCATGATTGTGGAGATTATCCACTCTTCCACAAACAGTATCTGAAGGGTTTTTCGTTTTAACGTGGGGGGCCTATGGACATCCCTCCCTATCTCTCCCATCTTGTTATGACCCTACTCCATAATTCAGGTATCAGTAAGCCCAGTTTAGTGCTACCTCATGTTAAACGCCGCTGTCTAAAAGCTGCCTTGTGCTAGAGATGATGATGACCTAAATGCTGATCATCTAAGCTCCTTCTAGGACTTTATAACTGTCCCTGCTCATTCCAGTTGTTAGTGATCTATTGGGGTTTGAGATGGTGCCCTGCAAATAGTCTGTTTCCTTCAGGCTTTGTCTACCATGCTCACTCTTTCCACGCTCTTTACCACTTCTTCCTCTGGTCCCTGCGGCCTCACTTTTCCCACCACTCTTCAATGCCTTTGTTGTTATCATGCCTAGGTCGTGCCACCTCCCTTTGATGTAGTACTTCTTCCAGGAATATTACTCCCTCCTTATCGGCTCTATTCTCTGAACCACACAACTCCTCCTCCTCCCTTCAAATTACTTCACCCCCTACAAGCCACTTGTCCTTCCTCCATACCACTATGCCTCACTCCAAACCAATACTCCTCCCTCTGAGCCAACTACTCTTTCCTCCAAACCAATACTCTTCCCTTCAAACCACAATCCAAGTACCCCCCTTTTGCTCAGTACCTTTCCCATGGCAACCTTACACTAAGAACCACTTTTGCTCCTTCAGCAATACCCCATCGTTCCACAAAGCCGCCTCCAAACTCCACTGTTCTTGCTTCCTCCTGCTGGTCTCTTGGTCATCCACCACCTCCATCACTGACCTCACCTGAGCAAAAACACCCTTCTTCCTTCCTGTTCCTTGCTTATGTCCCTCTTTGTCTCCCAGGATTGCACCTCTTTCTTGTGTGTGTAGTGATAAAACATAGGTAGGGCCTTGATACCTTTGGTCTTCTTTTAGACAAAATACAAATAATAAATGAATAAATAAAGTAGGAGCTAAGCCCCACCTACTTTCTCCAAGTGAGATCCCTGCATAGTGAAGTTGGCATCATGGAAAGAACAATGCTCGTGATTGTGTTCTGGGACCCTGTTTCGGGTCTTAGTGACGGGTCAGGCCTTCTCCCCTTTCAGTTCCGAGTGGTCTAGGGGGCATTGTGCAGGCTTCACTGTTCTTTTCAGCAGTTCTGCCGTAGTGCAGAATATGGAAGTGTGCTCTCTCTCTCCATTATGCTTTATGGAAGGGTCTCTTTCATTATATCGTAGCTCTCCTTCTCAGCAAATTTCTCTCTTACTGTGGTCAATCCCTTTTACAATAAAATAGTTGTGCAGCTCTCTTCTATGGGTGTCCTGATGAGGTTTCTTCCCTTCTGTCTTGGCACAGTATTCCTAAAACAATCAAAAGAAGACTGGTGAGCAATTTATTTAGGCATGGCATGAGTTAACAATTATCTGCACACAAACATTTTGACACTAAAGGGGGGTCCAGGAATTGGGGCCCTCTCAACAGCCGCCATCCACCTCAGTGATAGTACTGCCTCTAGATTTCTGCCTGGTAGGCCTCTCACTGATAAGGGTTCCTGCCCCTCTTGACTGGCCTTTAACACTGCCTATAATGTTTACTATGGTTCAGAACTCAACCTATGTGCATTCATTCATTGGCTTAGTCTGGCAGTATTATCCATTTTGATTTCTATGTACATGTGTTGTTTGCAATGTACCAGTTGTTCCACATAGTTCCAACAATACTGGCCTAACCAGACCCCACACTTGCATTCTGTCAAGCATGTATTTTTTCCACTGTCTCTTGGTTTATAGGTCACCAGCTAGCCAACTTATTCTTCAAATGTTCCATTTGCAACACTGATTCAGCAAGCTCCTTCATTACATTTTATGATTTCTCCTTAAATTTCAAATGTTCTACCCTTGTAACTAACTCCAGTGCAGAGACTTTACCCTGATCACCATGTGCCCGTAGGTTTATCAATTATAAATTTAGTTGGTGTATTTCTTGGATGGCAGTGTCTTTTTATTGGGCTAGATGTGTTCTATGTGGTTTTATTATTTTTAGAATTTGGATGAAACAGAGCCTATGAATCCACTTCTTTTATTATGACTGTCCTCAGGTTGCATTTTTAGGGCTCTATCGCAGCAGTGGCGGTATCCTGACGATAATTGCGCTGAGATACCGTCAATGCAAGTAGCGTTATCACTACTCTCAAGCGCCCTCGGACCTTTGGGTTAGTGTTGCGCTATATAAGAATTAATTTAATTAGTTCGTTGGTTAGTGGTAAGGCTGTAAATCCCAATTTTTTTAAGAGTCAATAAGACTCCATGGGGATTTTTGGTGCTATTACTGCCAGCGGTAATAGTGACGGTGGTAATAGCCCTGAAAACTGCTGAAAATGGATGGAAAATTGAGATTTTTACCTTCAGTATAAAGCTGGAGGTAAAACGCCAACTCGTTATTGGTCCCGCTCTTAAAGACATTAATAGCATTACCGCTGCATTTAAGGGCTACCGCCCAAGTCGTGATGAGGCCCTTAGAGTCATCGGACCTCATTACACGGTAGGCGCTAAGGGATTACTGGCACCGGTAAGGTCACCGGTGCCGGTAATCCCTTAGCGCCCTACTACGAGGTCCCTCAGCGGGTCCCGTCCTTAACGCCTGGTCTGACCAGGCGTTAAGGATGGGACCCGCTGAGGGACTTCAGAGCAAATAACGGTACCGCAAATTGCGGTACCGTTATTAGCTCCTTCCCCATTCCAATTGAACCCTATATGGGCTCAGATGGGAATGGGAAATGATATTTGTAATGGGGATTTACCGGGTCCTCCAGGGTCGGAATGACCCGGTAAGTCCCCATACCGCCTGCTCGGACCCAGTATGTGGTAAGGGAGTAGCCATGCCACTAATAGCATCATGGTTACTTCCTACCGTGTAATGAGGCCCATCATGTTGTCTAATACACCTTTGCAATAGGTGGTATGATAATTTAACTTTCCCTTTAATATCACTGACTATGAGCAGCATTAATACTCAACATGTCCTTTCAAAGCATTGTTTGGCTTATCTGCACTCTTAATTCATTGGGCCTCATCACCAGTTGGAGCGTAACCCCAGCGGTATTACCGCCGGAGCTATTACCAAACCCCCAGCGCTATTAGCGCCAGATCATGGGTTTAGCAGACGATAAGTCCCCATTCCCCATTGGGCCCATTCGGGAATTCCTAATTCCCCATTGGGCCCAATGGGGAATGTTCAGCGCTATTAACGCTGGTGGTATTACCGATGGTGTTAACAGTGCTGAAAAACGGCAAAATCACGATTTGGCGGACCGTTAAATGCACAGTGATGAGGCAGATTGTGTTTTACCACAATGCATGTGTTGGTTTTCAATGAAGTCCGGTGGCTATCCCTTTAATATCACCCTGTGTGATGGGGTATGGCTTCTGGGGGCAGTGGGTCTCCTCTATCTCTCACTCCTTCAAACTTAAAATTCTAATATCATGTTTTACTAAACTACTACAAATGAAGGCTTCACAAGTAGTGATATGATGCATATGCAGTTGTTGACTATTTTACACAATGCAATCATTGTTATTAACTTTTCTAAAATGCTAAAATCACATATGTAGAAACTTAAGGGCAGTCTACATATGTGCAAATACCTAGAGTGATCTTGTCTGATGCCATCAGTTAAAAAATCATTGTTGTCATTTATGATGTCATTAGTGTGGCCATCAATGATGCCATCAGTGATGCCATACATGATACATGATGGTATTAGTGATGTAATCAGTGATGTCATCAGTGAAGTCATTTGTGATGTCATCATTGTGGTCATAGGCTGCGCAACAGGGGGCACGAAGTTAAGGTGGCTTCAGCTGAATTTCCAGGGTTTGTTCCTCCAACTGGCCAGGGCTGAAGGCAATGGGTAGTGGTATGGTGTTGTTCTAAAATGGACATTGGACATGGCCGAAGACCATGGGTAGTTGTCTGGCAGTGATTTTAAAAATATAGTGGCAATGCCCACCAGTGGGCTGGTAGTGTTCTAAAATGGACAGTGGGCATGGCCGAAGGCCACTGCTAGTGACCAGGAAATTATTTCAAAAATGCAGTGGGCATGGCCTTGCCAGCAGGCCATAGCTAGTGGTCTGATAGTGTTCTAAAATGGACAGTGGGCATGAACGGAGGCTACAGCCAGTGGTCTGGTAGTTATTTTAAAAATACAGTGTGCATGGCTAGATGCCATACCCACTGGCCCTGGTTCAAGTCTGTGGTTAGTGGTCTGGTAGTGTTCTAAAGTGGACAGTGGGCATACTGGGCCCACTGGCCATGACTGAAGCTCATAGCTAGTGGTCTGGGAGTGATTTCAAAAATACAGTCCATCACCAAAGGCCATGGCTAGTGATCTGCTAGTGTTCGAAAAGGGACAGTGAGTACGGTGGAAGGCCATGGTCACTGGCCAAGGCCAATGTCCTTGTGGCATGCAATAAATCTATGGAATATCAAAACCTTTCAAATTCAATGAAAGAAACTTTAGTCGATGATCAGTTAAAGTAAAAAACATATTGAAACAAAACCCTGTAAATTCAGCTGAAGCCACCTTAACTTCATGCCCCCTGTTGTTCAGCCTATGAGCAAAATGATGGCATCACAGATGACTTCACTTATGATGTCACTGATGACATCACTGGTGACATCAGCTCCCCACTCACCACCGACTAGAGTAGAACTCCTGCACAGGAACACCGTTTTTTTCCGGTTTATGGATGGTCCTTGAATCGTAGACATTGTTCTTGGACAGGCGGTGCTGTCTCAATGCTAGACTCTATATTTCTCTCTGTGACGCTGCTGCACCCTGCTTCTAACCCTGCTGTGGGACCCACTTTCTCCTCTATTGTCATTTAACTCTCCTACTCCCTTTAATATCACTCTGTTTGGTGGGGTACGGCTTCTTGGGGCAGTGGGTTGGATCTGCGTGATTTTTCCATCACAGAAAAGTCTGTGACGGAAAGGTTTGCATGAGAAATGTACGCACCTCAAAATGTTTGTACATTTCCCATGCAAACATACACTGAAAACCACTACATACCCACACCCTCACCAGCACCCACAACACACCCATGACACCCCCCCACCCACACCCACACCCCACCCACACCCCAACATAACCAAACCCTACTTACCTTTTATTCATGCTGTGTCCCTGCGGCACCAGTTCCCGTTGACTTACGTGATCGCTGTAAAGTATAGAGAGCGGGGTGTTGCAGGGTCCTGTTTTTTTTCCCCTTTGTCGGGTGAGCAGCAGGGGTGTCTCCCCAACCCCCGCTCACTATACTGTATAGTATGGTGAGCGGGGTGTTGCGGGGTACACCCCTGCAACACCGGCTGTCTTTTTTTATTTGTTTGAACCTTTGGTGGTATGTATTTTTTTCAGACTTTTTGTATAGTCAGATTTTTTTTTGTCGTTCTTTCGTACAATACCAGTGGGTCTCCTCTATCTCGCACTCGTTCATACTTAAAATTCAGATATCATGTTTTAAAAAACAACTTCAAATTAAAGCTTCACAAGTACTCATATGATATGTGCAGCTTTTGGCTATTTTACACAATGTATTCATTGTTATGATCTATTCTAAAAGGCTATCAGTGATGCCATACATGATGGTATTAGTGATGTAACCAGTGATGTCATCAGTGAGGTCATCTGTGATGTTATCATTGTTCTCATAGTCTGCGCAAAAGGGGGCACAAAGTTAAGGTGGTTTCAGCTGAATTTCCACGGGTTGTTCCTCCAAGGGGACATTTTGAAATCAATTTTGCGCTCACCCTACCAACTCTGAAGTTGGAACTTTACCCTTCCACAAATGACCTCCAAAGGAGATCCACCCATTTCTTTTAGTCATTCTCAATCTGGCAGACCTTTAGAGAGGACTTACTCTGGGAGCTGCACTATGGGAGCTGAAACATTTTACAAATGGTGTCAGTCATGGCCATCCCTCCCCCTGAGCAGCCACCACCACCAGCACAACCAGCTGGAGAACATGGAGAAGGGGACAGGGAAACTTCAGCAGATGAGCTGCAGCAGGAAGAGGACGATGAGAAAGCAGTTGAAGATGTACCTTCCATGTCTGGTGGTCAGAGAGAGGCCTGGGCATGGTGGTTTTCTTCCAGCTTTGGAGGAGTGCAGAAGTCACAGGCTTCCCATGTACGCTGCACTGAGTGTGGAGTCACACTCAGTCATGGCCAGAAGGTTCCCACTCATTTGGCAAAACTTCCATGCACCACCACACCCAGGCTTTGAACCCGACTGCCCTCAGAAAGGGACGTAGAGGCACCTCATCTACTGCACTCTCATCTTCAACTCCTGTCACCACTCTTTCTACTTCAGTGGGGTAGAGGATTCCTCCTGCTGCATCACAAGAAACACAAGAGAGGTAGTTGATCCGTACCTTCAACAGACCACTGTCTTATGTGTGTTCTGTGTTGCACTCATCTGTAGGGGGGACTAATTCTGCAGCTCCTTCGACGCTGCTGTGAAGGCTCATGAAAGGAATGTCCTCCTACCGTAGTTTATATGACCTGTACTCCACCTCTCCCTCCTTTATAGTGGCGTGTACGCTTCTTCTACCACACCCTTCCTCCTTCTCACCACTCTACCAATCACATCCTAAAACCGTATTTCTAACCCACCTACCTTAACCCACCTACCTTTGTTTGACAGTTCAGATGTATCTTTCAACTCTGAGAGTGGGTTTTTCCTGTGCTTCACAGCTAGCTCAATCACAACATACTTTTACAAAGTTGTACATATTGATATTTATAGACCCTACTGGATATACATTCCAAATTATTTTTTTTTAAATGACCTTCCTTATGTCAAAACTTTAGGGCACCATCATATTACAATGCATTATACAACCAACTCTTTAACTTCCCTACAAATATAAGTGCTGTTCTGTTCCACAAAACCTGCTTCATTGCAGCACCCATCCCAATAGTTCATTAGTGCTTTTAAAAGTATTTCCTTTTGAATAGTGAATGCCATGTCCTACTATTTTCAGCAGTGGACAATGTTCTAATGTGCCATCAATCTCTCTTTTACATCCATAAAAAATAAGATTACCAAAGAAACTTACTCAGCAAAGCATAGAGAATTCAAGAACTGCTTTTTCTAATGACTGAAAAAAGGAGATCAATTTAACACTTCAAAATTAACTAGCACCCATTTATGACCCCAAACATTACATGAACATGTTGTGTCTGATCACGCAAAAACGATAGTCCTTTAACAACCATTTGAAGCAATATAACTATGACTATTGAATAAATCTAACAAAAATCCTGCAATGAATGCAGAATCATTCTGAACCAATAATTATGCTCCTTCCCAAGTATGTTTGTTCTATTAGTTACAAGTTGAAAAAGTTTTAAATACATCTAAATGTTATTTTAAGTAAATATACAAAATTGTTTTTTCCAATCCACCTTGAATTTTCCCCATTACCCAGTGTTTACATAATGTTAATACAACAACAGGGTATCAAACACAAATGCTGTAGAAAACGTAGTACATGCAATGCATTACTTATCAGGGTGAACAAAGGCAATTTATGTGTAAAAAACTAAGCATGTATATCTTCCATACCATGTTCTACAACAAACTATATTTTCCTTTCTTTATAGACAATGTCCCTGTGTTATCATGTTTACCCTTATCTCTGCAACACTCCCTGATTGGCTACATTCAAACAGTCACACATCCATCCACCAATTGCATCCAAAAATCCCCACATCTACCCCTCTCATTTACAGGGTAATTCATGGAAATTCGCACAAAAGTGTCGCACGCGGCTGGCGCACAGCGTGCCCGTGCGAATGTCTGCGCCAGCCGCGTGCGATAAAATCAATTTCCGCGCACAGCGTATTCATGGATTCTCGCCTCCAAAAGCAGACATGGCGCAGAGTGGCGCAGCGACCCTGCAGCAGCGCCAGTTACGCCCCCAAGAACGCCCTTGTGCACGGAAAAGCCATCAAGATCGTAAAACCATCGCAAAGGGCTGCGCCAACCCTGTACCAGTTTACCGGACTGGCAAACAGCAAACGCAAAGCGGGGAACGTGTATTACGGGTTTCGGGAACACACGTGCGCGAGAAGTTTCACACGCGGTCTGGCCTGGGGGAGCGTGTGCGTGTATTTCAGAGGTGCGCGAGAAGTTTCACACGCGAATGGGCTGTGCGTGTGTATTTCAGGGGTGTGCGAGAAGTTCCACACGCGATTGGCCTGGGCGCGTGTATTCCAGAGGTGCGCGAGAAGTTCCACACGCGATTGGCCTGGGCGCATGTATTTCAGAGGTGCGCGAGAAGTTTCACACCCGATCGGGCCTGGGGGAGCGGGTGCGTGTATTTCAGGGGTGCACGAGAAGTTCCACACGCGATTGGCCTGGGCGCGTGTATTCCAGAGGTGCACGAGAAGTTCCACATGCGATTGGCCTGGGCGCGTGTATTTCAGAGGTGCGCGAGAAGTTTCACATGCGATCGGGCCTGGGGGGGCGTGTGTGTATTTCAGGGGTGCACGAGAAGTTCCACATGCGATTGACCTGGGCGCGTGTATTCCAGAGGTGCGCGAGAAGTTTCACACACGATCGGGCCTGGGGGAGCGTATGCGTGTATTCCAGGGGTGCGTGAGAAGTTCCACACGCGATTGGCCTGGGTGCGTGTATTTCAGAGGTGCGTGAGAAATTCCACACTCGATCGGGCCTGGGGGAGCGTGTGCGTGTATTTCAGCGGTGCGCGAGAAGTTTCACACGCGATTGGCCTGTGCGCTTGTATTTCAGAGGTGCGCGAGACGTTTCACACGCGATCGGGCCTGGGGGAGCATGTGCGTGTATTTCAGGGGTGCGCGAGAATTACCACACGCGATTTTAGCAGGGTACGTGTATTTCAGGGGTGCACGAGAATTTTCACACGCGATTTGAGCAGGGTACGTGTATTTCAGGGGTGCCGGGGAGTCCTACATGTGATTTGGCAGTGTGGGTCCTCCCAGGTGTTCCCTGTACACCCTCCACGGCCCCTGCCACACTGTGGCAGCCCACACCACAGGGGACTACCCTGCATCCCTGGTCATGTCCGGCAGGCAGCCCACCCAACATGGGCATGCCCCCCAGCAAAGGCACATGTCTCCTTGCACTACTGATCACCAACTCATGTCCCCTTGCACCACCACCCCCAGCATTGCAGGGCACCTGCCAGCAGGCCCCCACTCATGTCCCACTCATGTCCCCCTGACCCCCCACCCCCCAGCATTGCGGGGCACCTGCCAGCAGGCCCCACTCATGTCCCACTCATGTCCCCCTGCACCCCCACCCCCCAGCATTGCGGGGCACCTGCCAGCAGGCCCCCACTCATGTCCCACTCATGTCCCCCTGCACCCCCACCCCCCAGCCCTGTGGGGCACCTGCCAGCAGGCCCCCACTCATGTCCAACTCATGTCTCCCATCATCCCCACCCCCCAGCACTGTGGGGCACCTGCCAGCAGGCCCCCACTCATGTCCCACTCATGTCCCCCTGCACCCCCACCCCCCAGCCCTGTGGGGCACCTGCCAGCAGGCCCCCACTCATGTCCAACTCATGTCTCCCATCATCCCCACCCCCCAGCACTGTGGGGCACCTGCCAGCAGGCCCCCACTCATGTCCAACTCATGTCTCCCATCACCCCCACCCCCTAGCACTGTGGTGCACCCTCCACAAGGCCCCAACTCCTGTTCCGCTCCACCCCCACCCCCCAGCACTGTGGGGCACCTGTCAGCAGGCCCCAACTCATGTTCCCCAGCCAACATGTCATCACAATCTAGATCCCTGGTCCCTATGGTCAGCCTCCAAATGCAGAACACCCACCTGAGTATTGCATCCACCCACTTAGAAATGGCAATAACATGATAGAACACCAATTGCAAGTTTGGAAACAAACACATGTCCCTCACATACACCCAATGGGTGTCAGTGAATCTCAAAACCCATATCATGATACGCATGAAACCAATGAGATGATACTACACATTGGAGTTTGATCAAGAAATATGTATTAAAGGAAACATAAATTGAATCAAAAATAAACAAACAGAAATGGGAATGTAAAAAATTAAAAAGAAGCATGTCTGTGAAAAAATGCAAAACCAAAAATCATAATCCAAAGGAATGGTGTCCAAAGTCACAGTCCACAAAAGAAAATCCTATGGAAAATAATAATCGAAAGCCATTGCTCCATGGGTAAATTGTAAAATAAAAAGAACATCCAACAGTGAACTATGTACGGAGGAACAAGCCAGGGTCCATGATCCCAACAAAAGAAATGAAACCTATCTAACAACACTACCTAATTAAAAAAAACTATATACAAAAATGTGGCCCATTGTCCAAAAGGTCCAAAATAAGTAAAAAAGCAAAGGAAACCTAACACTAACTACAAAACTATTTACAAGGGCAGCGGGCTAGTCCGACGGCTCACTGGTTGTTGTCATGGGCCAGGGCATCATCGAACTCCTGTTCAATGGCTTGGAGGCGGGCATGTTCCCTGGCCCCGAGGTCCCGCAGGGATAATGCAGTGTCCAGCTCCAACTCCCTGCGAAGACCCTCGAGGCACTCAGCTCGCCTCAGCGCCCTCCGCATGGAGTTCTCCGCCCTGACCATTGTGAGCCGTTCCTCCTCTGCCCGCTGCCGCTCCGCACTTATCTGCTGGCCCAACCGCTCCCACACGGAAGCCACTCCCATTCCAGGGTTCTCCTGCCCTGCGGCCAATGCCTGCACCCCTGATGTTGATGGCCTCGAGCCATGATTCCTCCCACATCGAGCCTGCCGCTGCCTCTGACGCAACTGCCTGTGCAAGCACGATGGCATCCAGGCTGATGGAATCCACTGACGCCGTCGTGCCCGTGCCGTGCCCGATGATGCCGTCACATCCTCCATCTGCTGGGGTCCAGTTGCTGGTGTGTCCACCCCTGCTGGACCTCCGACTCCCGGCTGTGGCAGGGATGGGATCCCCACCGAGGTGGCTGCATTGGTCGGGGCAGGTCCACAGGGGGCCTTGGTGGCATCTGGCCCGGAAGACGACATGGAGTATGACTGGCACATAGCCTCCACAGAGGAGGCGAGGGTCGCCAGAGTGCCCGACACATGTACGAGACCCCCGACCATGACCGCTCCCAACTGGGCCAGGTTGCCACGGTGCTCTTCATGATGACGTGCGTGCTCCCCCCGGGAAGCACGCACCTCATCACGAATGACAGCCGTGCGCAATGCGACAACAATCAGGACCTTCTCCATACGGCCAGGGGTCCCCTCGTCCGCAGGTGGAGGGGAGTCAGTTGACATGGACATCCCCCCTACCTGCGGACGGGCCTGGGATGGGACATCCCTGCTGGTGCATGGTGGTGCAGTCACAGTGTCAGGGACAGTGACATGCACAGGCACCTCCACGGCAACCTGTGCTGCCTCCTGCCCCTGCCCCTGGACTGCACCACTTGCACCAGCAGGGATGCCCCCACGAGGCCCCATGTGCGGCTCAGTAGCGGCCTCCTCCTCCTCTGTGGAAACCACCAATCTGGATGGCTCCACACCGTCTTCCGCCGTTGCAAGCCCCTGTGGGAGCTCACCCACCCCTTCCGCTGCAGCCGTGGGGGCATCCCCGCTGCTTAGCTCCACAGCGCCGTCTCCGCCCTCTTCTTCACTTTGCGCTGTGTAGAGGGAGACATAGAACACAAGCATCAGGGTACTGTACAATGGTCCCCTAGACAGGAAGCAACAGCAGATGAGTGGCATGGTCAAAGATCACTTCCATCATGTCCCTCCACAACACATGGGTCAGTGCAGGCAAAACACATGCAGTAACAGGCATGGTGCATGCTATGGACATAAGCAAACATGTCCAAGGGACTCTTGAAGCATACAATGTTGTTTTTGGACTCACATGCATCATGGGTCATGCCTATCACATGCACACACTTCAATGTACTTTCATCCATCTGGACTTGTACACCCCAGACACAGTGGATGCAAGGATAACTAGGCTGCATCAGTGATTCTGGACATTGTCACAGACATGTGTCATGCATCCATGGCATTCACAAGTCACAGACACGCAGGTCAGAAACACAGACATGGACACCATACATGTACATGGCATCAGCACCCATCCCTCACCCCCAACCATGTCCAGGAACAGAGACTGGCATGCTCTCATGTGTCCATTCCGCATAGGGCTCCCCATGTTGCATTTGAACACATACACCAACCGTGTGCTTCACACATTACTGGTCTCACATGCATGACCACGATGTCCCTGCACACACACACGTGTACATGGCCTATGTCACACATACAGGCAAGTATCAGACAACCAGCACAGTGCAACATGCCATGTCTCACACAGCAATGCTTGGCCACTTACTGCTCGACTCCAGACGGGTCTGCCTCTCAAGGATCTGGGCATGGAGCGCTGGGCGTACGCGTTCCAGGACCCTCAGCTGGATGGTACTCATGCTGCCCCGGCCCCCCTCCATGAGGCGCCGGGCCTTTATGAGGGTCCTGGACCTGAAGTCCTCCCAGCGCTTCTTGACTTGCTTGATGTTGCGGGTTACCACCCCCTCCGCGTTCATGGCAACCACAAAGTGGTCCCAGATCCTGTCCCGTCCTTCCTTGTCGGCGCATGGTGATCCAAAGAGGGCATCATAATGCCCCAGGACAAGCTCCACCAGGACACCAACTTCCTTCTGACTGAAGCTGGTGGCCCTCTGCCCCTCTGGCTGGGGGTCGCCAGTGGTCTTGGATGGTGTTTGCCCCGACATGGCGACCCCCGAGGCAGGCGTGGGTGGGCAACTGGGTCCTGGGGCTGGGCTGTGGAGCGATGGTATCCCAGTCGGGAGTGTTCTGTTCCAGCAGGGGTGGACACAGCAACTGGACCCCTGCAGATGGCTGATGTGCAGGCACCAAATGGCAGGGCACGGTGGCAGCAGGCAGGCAGGCAGCAGCAGATGGCTCGTGGGAGGCTGCTCGGGGCTCTGGGGGGCAGTAATTCGGCCTTTTGGGCAGGAGCATGGTCTTCCGTGTGCTTACGCGTGGCCAGCTTGATACGCAGTGATTTGGCACGTGAAAATTCTGCACGTCAGCATGTAAATCGAGGAAAGGCCCTTAGCGCGTATGCGCGGCTGTGACATATCGCGCACGGGCGTTGCTTTTCGTGGGGTGCGGTGCGTGTGTTTTGCAGGCGTTGGGGTTCACACGCTATTACTTCACAGCGAGTGGGTGTTGGCTACGCGTTCTTCTACACGCAAGGCAGACGGTGAGTGGTACCCTGCTCCCCCAGGCCCGATTGCGTGTAAAAACACCCGCGAGCCCCTGAGATACACGTACCCCGCTCCCCCTGGCCCGATCGCGTATAAAAACACCCACGAGCCCCTGAAATACACACGCCCAGGCTAATCGCGTGTGGAACTTCTCGCGCACCCCTGAAATACACACACCCAGGCCAATCGCGTGTGGAACTTCTCGCGCACCCCTGAAATACACACGCCCAGGCCAATCGTGTGTGGAACTTCTCGCGCACCCCTGAAATACACGCGCCCAGGCCAATCGCGTGTGGAACTTCTCGCGCACCCCTGAAATACACGCGCCCAGGCCAATCGCGTGTGGAACTTCTCGCGCACCTCTGAAATACACGCACACGCTCCCCCAGGCCCGATCGTGTGTGGAATTTCTCGCGCACCCCTGAAATACACGTGCACAGGCCAATCACGTGTGAAACTTCTCGCGCACCTCTGAAATACACGCGCCCAAGCCAATCGCATGTGGAACTTCTCGCGCACCCCTGAAATAAACGTGCCCAGGCCAATCGCGTGTGGAACTTCTTGCGCACCCCTGAAATGCACGCGCCCAGGCCAATCGCGTGTGGAACTTCTCGCGCACCTCTGAAATAAACACACACGCTCCCCCAGGCCTGATCGCGTGAGGTACTTCTCGCGCACCCCTGAAATACACGCACACGCTCCCCCAGGCCCTATCGCGTATGTAACTTCTCGCACATGTAGAACTTTGGCACACATTTTTTGCCTGCGCAGGGACGCTACCGCCTGCTTTCGTGTGGCGGACATGTATGGGCCCGTGCGCGTCTTTGGCCGTGCGCTGTTTTTCCCTATTCCATTCCATGAATACGTGTTGTAGGCGAGCGTGTGGGCGTTCCGTGCACTTGCCTCCTGTACATCCCCCATGACGCCCACATTTTCACAAGTTGTTCCCCATTCTGCGTGTAACGCCCTGTGCTACGCCTACTTTTGTTATGTGCGCCGTGCTATGTGCGAATTCGCTGTGGCCTTATCGCACGGCGTTCGATGACCTGTGCGCCAGCGTGCGCCGTGCACTTTTTCAGTGCACATCCCACATTTTGCGTGTGCACGGACTTCCATGAATAGATGTGTGCTGTTTTCTGTGCGATAATCGCACTTGCACTGCGATTTTCGCTCTTTCACTGCGAATCGCACGTTTTCGCACGCTTGCGCCGAAATTTTCAGCGCACATTAATTCCATGAATCAGCCTGTTGAAAGTGCATTTGTGCTGTGATTTAGAGCCTCCTCTGGTAACACCTACTCTACAAACCTTTACAGATTTCTATTCCAGAATCAACAGGATCTACATTCCACAATCTACATTTAAGAAGAAATACTACAGGTATGCTTTGATTTCCAAAATTAACTTTTATAATATACCTTGAAGAATAATTTATGTTCTACACTGAAAAACATACTTCACTGAGCACCAATCCAAATACCTAATTAATGTTTTTTAAACTATTTCTGCATACATAGTGAATCACATGTGCTACTACGTAAAGCACTGCACAAATCCGTAGTTGCCAACATGACCCTTTCGAAACTGGAGTTGCTTATCCATTTTTTTCTTTGCATTCTGGTACTTGTACTTATGTATGTTGGCCACTATGCAATTCTAAAATTAAAAGCACCTCAATTATCAATCTGCAGCAATAGCATCTTCTTTTAAGAAATGAGCAGACTTCTGTCAAAACTATAGCCCACCTTTAAATTATACTGTATTATTTATTTATGTATTTATTGTTCAAGTAAATACTGTTTCAAAGCACCCATATGGCAAAGGGAGGGAACAAGAGAGTGAAACACATCAAAATACACACACATATTAAAGATAGTGGAGGGAAAAGGGAAGAAAAAAAAGACGGACCTACTATGCCTTGTGTGTTTTCAGAACATGTAAGTACAGCAAGGAAGAGGGCATATGGGTGGGTGCTGGAGTTTGTGTGCTTGTGGGTGAGCAACAGATGAAGTGCATGGTATGGTGAGTGCTACATGGCCTGGAGCCATGTTGGGTGTAAGTGCAACTCTCCAGTGAGGAGGGTGTGCCGAGGCAAGTGCTCAAGAAGACAGATGTTGAGGAGATTGGGTGTGAATGTTCAGAGGCCCAGAGGATGCATAAGGGTCCAAGACACCAATCACAGCAAATGTGGGATTAGCAGAGGAAGGAACAAGGGAATGAGGAGGAAAAGAGGAGAGTCTTGAGGTACTTTTGGAACTTCAGAAGGCCCTCCTCAAGATGCAGAGGGAGGGCGGGCTGTTCCAGAGGAGGGATCCAGCTGAGGAAAGCGAACCCCTCCTGCTCTCGGTTTAGCAAAACACTTTACACACAGAGAGTTGGTGCCAGAGGAGCATAGAGGTATAAAAGGAGATTATTTGGTAAGAGAGAGTTGCAGATAGTGTGGTCCCTTTCTCCAGACAGTTTTGTGAATGATGCAGAGGGATTTGAATTTGATCCGTGCAGCAACCGGGAGCCAGCAGAGGCTTTTTAGGGTAGGAGAGATGTGATCCCTGGGCTTCAGACCAAGGATACGTCTTGCTGCTTTATTCTGGATTAGTTGAAAGGGTTGACAAGTGGAAGAAGGTAGTTTGAGGAGAAGGTTGTTGCAATAGCCAAGCCTAGCGAGAACCAAGGCTCTGGAAACATTGAGCTTCTGGGGGAAAGTGAGTAAAGGGAGACTTCCTTTGAGAAGGAAGAGTTAGAAGTGGGAATTCTTGGTAATTTCCTGAGTGTGAGGAAGGAAGGAAAGAGAGGAGTCAAAGATGACTGTGAGGTTTCTGGCTTCAGAGGAAGGAGCAGGGGGAGAGCCTAAGGTAAGAGGCCAGAGAGAAGAGAAGAAAGAAGGAGCAGGTGTCCCAATCGGAAGGATCTCAGTGTTGTTGGCATTGAGACAGATATCAGAGAGCACCAATCCAGGATGGCAGACAGGCAGTCAGGGATGAAGGAAGGTTTGAGTGAGTCAGCAGGAAGTCTGAAAAAGAGTTGGGTGTCATCTGCATAACACTGGAAGTTGGGGGGAGAAGGAAGAGTTAAGGCGTGCCAGCTGAGCAAGGTATATGTTAAAGATGGGACACCACAGTAGGAGAAGGAAGTAGGAGAGGAGAAGGTTCCCAGGATGACATGGGAAGAGCGGTTAGTTAGGAAGGAGGTAAGTCATTCCAGAACCCGTTCCGAGATACCATGGGTATCATGGAGCCTTCGTATGAGAATGGAATGGTCAACAGCGTCAAAGGCAGAAGAGAGATTTGATTTGATTTGATTTAGAATTTATATAGTGCACATCCCCAATGGAAACCAAGCGGCAAGCCACATCTAGGCGCAGATCTTATGGACAGTTAGATGAGACTTCTGTCACCATTCACATGGCGTTATTCAAACAGATATCTTTTTAGATGTTTTATGTAAGCTGTCAGGGATTCTCTCTTCCTTAGATAGTGTGGTATACCATTCCATGCAAGGGCACCAACCACTGAAAACCTTCTGTCTCCCAAATGGAGAAATCTAGAGGTAGGCACTACCAATTGATTTGGGACCATAGATCTCAAGGATCTGCTGGGGGTATAGATTTGAATATTGGCCACTAAATAGGAAGGTGCAAGGTTGTGTATGCACTTAAAGACCAGAAACA
This sequence comes from Ambystoma mexicanum, assembly GCF_040938575.1. Taxonomy (NCBI): domain Eukaryota; kingdom Metazoa; phylum Chordata; class Amphibia; order Caudata; family Ambystomatidae; genus Ambystoma; species Ambystoma mexicanum. Next base: position 287,440,032 of record NC_090928.1, read on the forward strand.
ACTTAAACTGGATTCTTCGGTGGAGCGGAAGCCGATGTAATTTCTTCCTGGATTCCGAAACTGATTTTTTCCAGGGAAATGAGAACACTACACGTACTGCAGCTATCTCTGCAACTGCAAAACGTTGAAGCTGATATTTGGGACATCCTGCCAGGAGGCCATTACAACAGTCCAACCTGGCATTAACAAGTGAGCCCACCACCTTTGCTTGATTGCCTTCTGAAATGAGGATGAGTAGTGATTTCAGTAATTTCAATTGAAAGTAAACTGATTTAACCATTTAGTTCACTTGCCGATTGTATCCCATGTCTGACTGCCAAATATACCCCAGATTCTAGACAAAGGGCCTCATTACATGGACGGCAGTAAGGGTTAACGGTCACCGTTAATGGTACGGGTGACCATTAACCCTTACCGCCTTACTACGAGGTCACTTTGTGGGTTGGAGACTTTAACGCCTGCTTTTTGCAGGCGTTAAAAACCAACCCGCAAAGGGACTAGGGAGCTAATTACGGTACCGCAATTTGCGGTGCAGTAATTAGCACCTTCCCCATTCCCATTATGTGCTATGGGGGAAAAATGGGAATGGGGAAGGGCAATGGGGGAAGGGGGAATTACCGCCCCACCAACCTTGGAATAGGGCGGTAATTCCCCTTTCCTCCAAGGCGGTGCCGGTATGGACCAAGGTGCTAACAGCACCTTGGTCCACCGCCGTCCGTGTAATGAGGCCCAAAGTCTGTATCCATTAAGGTGTTACCAAATATCGGTGGGCAAGGGACAAGCTGAGCAGTGGTTCTGAGATTCTTTTTAGATCCAAAGATAATTATCTTGGTCTTATTAGGGTTTAGCTGGAGCTTATTAATTATCATCCACCCTCGGACTGCCTCTGCACATTTTGTAATATTGTCCACTGTCTCCACTGGTTATTTTAGGCTCAAATAAATCTGCATATCATCCGCATAGGAATGATACTGCAGATTGAACTGTGCCAGAATTATTAGGAGGGGGTGAATATAGAGATTAAAGAGTACCGGAGATAGGGAGGAGCACTGGGGCACTCCGCAGATTGTAGCCAGCATTTATGACAAAAGAGAACCCATCTTGACCTGCTGTGTGCGATCGCTCAAAAAAGAGTCAAACCACATCCGTACCTCTTAAGAGAAATGTGCTACTTCACTCAATCCAGCACTCAAGATTTTTGGGTCGACAGTGTCGAACGCTGCCGACAGGTCTAACATAATAAGCATGCTAACATTACCACAGTCTACCTTTTCCAATAGATTAAGCAGAATGAGGACAGATGGGGAGTTGGATTCCAAGGATGCAAACAATTCTTCATGTGTGTTCAGAAGAGCAGTTTCCATGCCTCTGAATGCTTGGAATACAGTTTGATGATCATGGAGACTACCAACAAGTTCAGTGTAAAAGGTGAGTTGGGGCAAGGCCAACTTCTCCAGCAGTTTCTCAGGAAAGGGGTATTTGAAATAAGGTGGGTGTTGGGTGGGCAGGCAGGGTTTGCTGAATACTTTTTCAGTAGCAGGAGTGCTTGAAGGAGGAGGGGAAAGAGCCAGTGGCAAAAGAGTGGTTGCAGAAATCAGCAAGTGCAGGGTCAAAAGAGCCAATGTTGTCCTTGAAATTTCTGGACGAGCATGGGGGAATCTGTTTGGAAGAAGCCTTCATAGAACGGATAACTATGGAGACTTCTTCAGGTGTGACAGGGGTGAAGAAGGAGAAGTAGGAGGGTGGAAGGTAGAATGACAAAGGAGGCACGGGGGAGTGCGACGGGTTGGGTGGGTGGGTAACAACAGTGTTCAGGATGTCCTGCATTTTGGTGGCAAAGTGTGTGGCCCTGCATTGCAGAGGGCGTGGGAAGGAAGAGGGGAGCAAGAGACTGCTGAAGGGTTGGCTACCTCCCTGCAGATTTTGAAAAGTTCAGCTGTGTTATTGGGTGCACCTGATACCCATCCCTGAATTTGGGCCCTTTGTTTGGCATGGATGGCGAGTCTGTATTGCCTTTGGAGCAGGCGGCAGGCCAGTTTATCAGAGGGTGAACCTGAGGTTTGCCACTTCCGTTCCGCTCCACTGCACTTTTGTTTCAGGGCTGCAAGTTCATAGTCATACCAGGTGTTAGGCTTAGAGGCAGGTTTCAGGTGGATCCTCATGACTGGGGCAAATATGGCAAGGGTATTGGTGATTGCTGAGTGAAGATTGCTGAGAGCAGAGTCTGTAGTGGACTCTGAGGTGGGGGAAGCAGGGATAAAGGTAGAGGCAAAGGCAGCGACTGACACTTGTTTCATCAGGTGAAGGTTTGAGAATGAGATTTCAGGGCTTTTGTGGCTGCGTTAGGGTGCCGAAGGGACCCAAATGGGAGGAGAGCACGGTCTGACCACAAGAGAGGGGTGAACAAAGGGGGAGGGAGCGAGAGGTTGGAGTGGATGATGGCATCCAGGGTGTGTTCAGCTAAGTGGGTTGGACCAGAGAGGAGGATGGTGAGGGAGAGGGAGGCACAAAGGTCAATGAACAGAAAGGATTCTGAGGCAGAGGCATCCAATTGACTGTTGAAGTCAACGAAGAGGAGTTGGTTGAAAGTAGATGGAAGTAAGGAGGAGCAGAAATCAGCCCATTCGAAGAGGAACAGGGTGGTAGTGCAAGGAGGCCGATAGATGGTAGCAATGGTCAGAGTGGAGAAGGGAGATATTACCAATTTGCTGATCAGGCTCCCAAAGGAAGTATAGAGTTGGGTGGGTACGATGGAAGAAGGAACCAACTCAGGATAGATTAAGGTGACCCCACCAGCAGTACTGTGAGGTTGAGGCTTGGAAATTATCTTGAAGCCAACAGGGAGAAGGGAGGCAAAAGCAGTGACTATGCTGGCATTGAACCAAGTCTCATTGAGAGCAAGAAAGTCAAGAGCTGTGTCTTCAAGACAGAGGCAGATGTCAGCAGAGTGTTTGTTGGCAGAGCGGGTGTTAACAGTTGCCAGGTGGAGGCAGTCTCTGCCTTTAAAGTTTTTCTAAGGAAGGGTACAGGGGCATGGTACTCTGGTCAGGTGGGAGGGAGAGTGAGAGTGGTCAGGCGAGTGGCAGCAGAGGAAGGAACTTAATGAGGGAAGGCATGGTCCAGTCAAAGAGTAGGAGATTGGGTTTAGGACCCTGAACCAGGAGAGTGCCAGTGTGGTAGACATTAACAATGCAGCGTGAGGATGAGAAGCGAGCCAACAGGACTTCCCACTTGATCCCACTGTTACTGGGAGAGGAAGTGAAAGGGGAGAGAGTAGAGATGAGGTGAGGAGTCCAAAGATCTGGAGAGGGGACAGAGAAGAGGATTTCTGTGAAGACCTCTCTGGAGGTTGCACTGATGTAATTGTCTGCAATGGGAAGGCCAGGGTTTGCATGCAAGATGTCTTTTTGTGCTTTTTCATTCCACACTTAGTGAGATAGGGGGATAGGAGATATAGTAGCACTTAGAGAAAATAGAAGAGATGGTGAGTGCCATTAGGGAGAAGGAGAGAAGTTGAAAGGAGAGAGGGTGACTGCAGTGTGCAGTCTGGACCTAATCTCACAGGTGGCCTAGCAGTAATACAGAACACAATGCAATGAAGTTAGAGTGCAGAACGTAAATACACACAGCTAACGTCTAATTACAATGAAAGGCCACAAACACAATGAATCAGGGTGCAGGATAACAATACACACAGTCAAAAACGGCTTTCATGAAAGGCCACAAATGCAGTGAATCAGGGTGCAGAATGTCAACACACACAGTCAAAAACAATTTTCATGAAAGGCCACAAATGCAGTGAATCAGGGTACAGAATTACAATACATACAATCAAAAAATGATTTTGAGCAGAGCACACACCAGAGAGAGAAGAGAAAGGAGAACAGTATAAGCAAAGCGAGGTGTACAAGATATAGATCAGGCTTCTAGGGCAGGGGGTTCAATAATAGTTCAACCATTGCTTACTGGAGGCTCAAAGGTTCATAGGGGTGCTGAGTCCTGAGTTCATGGGAGATGTCGGATATACCAAGCAGGCAGAACACATGGGAGCCCTCCCAGCCCCCCGGGCCTTTATGGGCTCAGGCAGGAGCCTTAGGGGTGGGCCTTGGATGGGGGGCCTGCTTTCACCTGCCAGCCTGCCTGATTGGGCTTGTGAAGGGAGCAGAGCCCAATCAGTGCTGAAGGGTGGAATAGGTTGGGCCATCCAGTGCCTGCACATCAGATGGTGGCCATCTCTGAAGAGAAGGCCACAAGCGTGTTCGGCTGAAGCACACCAAGTATTTCACATAAAGATGAAAGCAAACATCCCCCACATGGCTGTGAAGCGCTGTGGTGAGTGGATTACTGCTTGGCCTATATTAAGTTATATTTAAATTTGAATTTTCAGAAAAGCGCGCTTGGCACTTCGCTTGCATCCAGGTGATGTAAAAAAGAAACACAAAGCCCTTCAGAGCTTTCCTTGCAGTCTGCAGATGGTGGCTCTTCTTGAGCCTCGTTGAAGGAGAGAGTGAGGCTGATGCTCATTGAGTGGTGTACAGGATTTCTGGACTAAATCCTTTGTTTACATTCGATAGATCCAAGGGTAACATTCCTCTTAACAGCGTTTGGCGCAGTCACACCACTTACACTATGGGATGTTCATTTAAGGGTCCCTCCAGAGATGTGTTTGGCTATCTTAATTTATATAAAAACAATATGCTACTGTTTGATTTAGTGTAGATGGTGACAGAGGTCCCTACACAGCGTTGGTAGAACAACAATGTGTCCTGGCTCAACTATTGTTTAGGGTATGCATACATTTTATCATTTTAGAAGTCAACTGTCTTGATGCAGACATTCCGTACCCGGATAGGGAGAAACTGGGGATATTGTTGTTTTGCAGATAATGTGCTTTTGATATTCCTGTCCCCGCCAGGACTACTTAATAGTAAATACTGGTAGTTATTTCTTTATTCCGGATTATAAAATCCATAAAAGATACACCATACAGAAACATTATACAAAGACATTGATCAATCTTTAAAAAGCAACAGGCAATCATTTGTATACAAAATCTCAGACACAATAAACTTTTACAATCATAGAAATATATTAAGACCAATATAAGCCTTTAGAGCCACAAGAAGACTGCAATTTAGCACCTTCAGACATTCAGGGCCTGGTTCACAGAACATTTTCCTATGGGATTGTGCCATTGTAAAACACTTCCATGAATCAGGCCCTTAATTCTACACTCCTGTGCTATTTCCAGACCAGAGAATAATAATGATTTATACATTCTTCAAATACACAGTTTTTCACGTTTTCTAGTGCATGTTTAACAAACATTTAAATTTGATTAAATTATAGTAAGGCAGACTCACCTAACATTTACTGGTCCTGCCCACAGTTACATACCCATCTATTATGCCCTTTCTTATATTTTCCAAGTTTTTCTAATAAATAGGGAAAGGTTCCAACCAATAGCAGGCAAGGCTACATTCAACAAATAGTAGAGAACAGGCCAGCACTGATTAAAACTTCTACCCACAAACAGGGGTATCAAATACCTTTTCCTCAGATGACGGTAGGCTGGACAAAAAAACACAACTTGACACATAGAGCATTTAAATTCAAAATTCCTACCCGATCTCTAGCTTAAAACCTCACCCAGCTCAATAGACGTAAAGTGAGCTTTTGTAATTGGTGCCCTTTGATACTTATAATTAGACCAGACAAGATATTCCTTAATTCAGTTTGTTGAAATAATCAAAAATTGTCTATTCATAGGTTTCAGCAGTGCCTGCATCTTTCTGGCATCAGTTACTGCCGCCACAATTTTCTTCTTTGTAATCCAGCACTTTTTATCATCTATTAGTGAGGGATTAACGGTCATACAACTGGCATTATCACCCAGGTGGAGGGTGCCAGCCAATCAGATATCTAGGAGTGCAGGCTTGATTTGCTGGTACAAGCCTAGATTGCAAGCCACCTGATGGCTGGCTCCCCCTCCACCATCTTCCCCCCACCCTCCACCCCCACTTTTATTTTTTTTGTGTATCTGTTGTGTTGCTTTGTGATATTTTGCCTTGTGATGTGTCTGTGTGTTTGTTGTGTAATGGTAAGGGAAGGAGATGTGTTATATGGAGTTTATCTGTGTCTGATGTAAGCTGGAGATGTCATGTGGAATGTTGATGTGTGAATATAAGAATGTTTATATGAAGGCTACACACTCAGGCAGTTAGTGCTCCCCTGCCTAGTTGATGGGTGCCAGCGTTACCTTGTCCTTATATCCTATGTAACTGTAACTTAAGAACCTGTAATAAACCTCTTAGATGTAACCATAGGAAGCCTTAAGGTCACTTTACAACATTGGCAACGAGGATGGGATCAAGAAGAAGAACCTGTGTGCAAGAAACTGAAGTAACTGAAGAAGCCTGACAATACAATTAAGACCCATCACCGAGGGCATAAAGGGGGAGGAGGAGAGCCCCACAACCGGAGGGATCAGCTCATCATAAGGTGGAGGGAGAGCTTACCTGGGGGGCTGAAGAGAGAAGCTGGACCTTTAAGATGAAAATGGGAAGCCAGAAAAGAGATGTTATGCCATAAATTAAAAAGCCTGAAGAATGTTGCTGGACTATAAAGAAGGGAGAAGTTGGACCCCATAAATTGAGAAGTGGAAGAGGGCCCCTAAGTTAAAGAGTGGAAGGTGTTCCCATAAAATGAAAAAGGAGTTGTCCAAGAGATAATGGAGAAGATACCCATCAGAGCATAGATGGGCTTTGCATGTGTCCAGTGCGATGAGAAGTGAAAAGGAACCTGTGCGGTAATTGGCGCATTGGGACAGATATATATATGACAGCACTGATGGCTGATATTTGGATCAATGGCCCTAGTTGAAACTGTGAAGCTAGTGAGAGCTCAGTTTCACTGTGGGTAACGGTTGGTCTGCTGGAGCTCAAAGCCACAACCGAGCTTCAAGAGGGGTTAGCTTTGCCCGTCACCAGCAAGGACAAGTTGTACCTTCATGAAGCAGAAAGAAACGTAACATATCCCTGCAGTTTAGCGAAGACGAGAAGTAAAAGGCACATACCTTTGGATGGATGTGCCCCAACGTGTGCCTGGAATGGTATTTTGTTGTGCCATGGATGGTGTATGGTGGCAGCAGAGTCTGAAGTAATCATATCCACGATCTTGGCAGTTGGATCTGTGGAGCTCCGTTCAGTGCGGCAGCCAAAGAAGAACTGGTGACGTCATAAGAAGCACTGTGGAGTTGGCGATCATGTGTAATTATGACCCGACTCGCATTCATATGAGGAATTCTGTAGCTGTTTGAGTTTCAGGCACTGGTGATATGTGGTGCGACAATGAGAAAAGTAGAAAGGATCAATGACTTGCAAGTAAAGAACCCAATGAAATGGCACAACGTGATTAATTATCCTAGGGACGTGAAACCGAGGCTGCGTTTTGTGATTAGCTCTTCAAATGCCTTTGCACCTATGCAGAGAGGAGTGGTATGACAAGGGAATGTTCTCCTACAACAGAGGAAGGAGTCAAGAATCTCTATAAGGGAGGAGGTACACATTAAAAGTATCATGTGTACTACGTTAGTGACTGCATGATTGTGGTAATGCTGCGTTGTTAAAGAAGGAGGAATAGATGACTACGTTGGCGCAACAGTGCCTTGGACATTTGTTTTTGAAGGGAGGAGTATATGTATTTACCTCAGATGTGGTCACTACGCATGTATCCTTTCAGTAATTCTGCAAAGCGGCGGCAACGGATCGCGGCGCAGGCAAGGAGGTTTAAGGACCTTCCGACCGAAAGGATTTAATGGTGGGGAGCGGAGGTCCTGGCGATTATACAGTATATGTAAAGAAAAGAAGAACTAATGCGCCATAAGCGTCCTTTGTGATTTACGGGTTATTTTCAAAGGAAAATTTGTCTTATATGTTGTAAGAGTATGGTGATGGCAAGTTTTGTTTAAATTGCTGCAGTGATTGAAAATGAGTATGTGTGAGCAGCAAAAGTGTAACAACAATTTTAGTTTGGAGTGAAATGATGTGAGAAATGACCAGTGTTATATACACGAGGTACTTTATGCATGAGGTTAGATTTAACCCCTTGAGGAATTACAGATTAGGGGTGCATGGCAACCATGGACTTTTAGCAGCAAGGTGTCAATGTGCGGATAGTGCATGTGGAAGATTAAGAGGATGAGTAATGTAGATTTTATTGACTTTTAAGGATTTGCACAGTTTAGATTGCTGCAAAGCCATATGGACTCTTAGGTTTAGTTAGTACAAGCTTACAGCCACGCCACACTTTGCTATGGACTATGGATGGCTAATTGTGTGATATATTGTGGTTGAGTTAGATTAAAATAAGTCAGTACAATGTCTTAAAGTTTCTCATACTATGTTTTAGGCAAAAGTTGCAAAGTTTAAAGTTGCGATTGGTATGAGTGGTATAAATTGGTGGTAGTGTGACCATTTAGAGTAAAGTTAGATTGTGGCTATGTGTGTGTTGCCGCAGTGTCTATATATGGATTTGAGTGAAGTTGAGAGAGAGGTAACGCCTTCAGTATTTAGTATGAGTGTGGTACTGTGTGCCACAGAGGTCAGGGAGGTAGCCCCTCCAGCATTTAGTGTGAGTGTGGTAGTGTGTACCACAAAGGTCAGGGACATAGTGCCTCCATTGTGAGCATTATGTGCTAGTATTATGAGTGTGGTACAGTGTATTGCATGGTTTCTGGGAGGTAGTGCCTCCAATCATTGGAGTGAGAATTTGAGAATTCAAGTGAGTTGCATCTCTCTATAAAAAGATGCATCTTTTGTTTCCTCATCGCTTCAAATGTTATTTGTTGTATATAGATTGGGAGATGAGGTGTGTGGGCCACGTGGATTTCTGGGTGGTAGCACCCCTGTATGAGAAGTCCGCGTGTTTGAGTTGCTAGGTTGGATTTTAAATATCTTTATGTTTGGTTATACATGCTGTAGGAGTCGGAAGGTACGACCGTGCTGTGTACAAGGATGGAGACAAATAGCTCCCACTTGTCTTTGTTATCTTGCATGGAGGTTGGAACTGTCCCATCTCTTTTCACAAGTTTTTGGTGCACTCAGCGTGTGTCCTACATTGGTAGTTGTTAGTATGTGAGAGTGGGTGATGGAGGTATGTGTGTGTGTAGTTCATGATTGTCAGAAAGGAGGGAGATGTGTTGTGTTGATTTGTGATGTTGTCGAAAAGGAGGGAGATGTGTTTTTTTGCTTTGTGATGAGTTGCCTTGCGATGTGACTGTGTGTTTGTTGTTTATTGGTAAGGGAAGAAGATGTGTTATATGGACCTTGTCTGTGACTGATGTAAGCTGTTGATGGCATGTGGAATATTGATGTGTGAATGTGAGAATGTTTATATGAAGGTTTCAGACTCAGGCAGTTAGTGCTCCCCTTCGTGTGTGATGGGTGCCAGTGTTAATTTGTCCTTATATCCTATGTAACTGTAATTTAAGAACCTATAATAAACCTCTTAGATGTAACCATAAGAAGGCTCGAGCTCACTTTACAACAGTTTCAAACCCCCACTTACCTTATTTCAGCAGTGGTGAGTGCCGCTGCTGCATCCGCTCCTTCCCCTTTCCTCCAGCAGGCTGCCATGGAAAGGGAAGAGGGGCTCCATACAGAGCTCTGGCTTCCCTTTCCATGGTGGCCATCTTGGCAAAGGATTTTCATTTGATCGTAAGACCCTTTGGATATAATACATGCAATGGATGGGGATGCAGAATAACTCTGACACCAAATAATCAAACCAACTCAGGAAGATGGAAAAGGTGTTGTTTTAATATCAATTATCTAAAACAGGGAGTTACAACGGACATCAATGAACGTTTGTTTGAGCTCTCTGCAAATTTCACATAAAAACATCATTTTATACAAAAAATATGTCAGATGTGATGTCATACTATGTGGCAAATGATAAAAACCTATGAGGGGTTGTGATAGGTTAAAGGGGAACAGCTAAGTATACTTTCTATAAGGGGTGGAATTGTGATTGGATGTCTACTGTCAGATGGACAGCTTATGCCTAACTCTAAAACATGTCATCTTCAACACTATTAAGAACACAGTATATCATTGGCTTGCAAACTATAAGGCCTTTCATTATATGGCCCTCTAAAATTGGTTTGCACGCTTGTGCCCTGTCTGGAACATTTGGTTCACTTAGCAGCACGCAAGCTCAGAGCCAGGTGCCAGGAGGTTGACTTGACTTTACCTCCCCACCCAATTAGCCCATCATCTCTCATCACCCATGCCTGCTGCCATGAAGATTGTCTTTGAAGTTGGCCTTGCAGAGTATTCTTGCCTCTGGGAATATAATGGAGTGTGAGCATGCACGATTGTTGTCTTAGGACTCCAAGCTCAACTCTATTTCCATCCTTGGCTCACATGACAGGAAACCATGATTTGTTCAATTTCTCGGCATTTAAATGTCTTAAATGAATAAAACTTGGCACGCTTGGTGTTCTTTCTTTGCACCTTAACAAGGGATGATTCAGCTTCTCACATTCACCGGCTCCAAGAATAGATAACCAGCCTTGGCTGCCTCAGCTTTGACACCAAGCCAGACAGCATGGTCATTCATTGTCACAATCTCAGCTTATTCTTGCTGCAACACAGTTCTCTGCCTTTCCTGTCCATGGGTCTAGGATTACTAAATTCATGACACCGATGTCCAGTTTCTGTAAAATGGTAACTTCACCTGCAATCTATTCACTACTTATAGCCAGCTTCATTTTCTGCAGTGCGTCACACACGTGCAATCTCCTTTTCGCATATGAGTTTACTCAATTCTTAACTTCATCATCAGTTTCTGCAAGATACATACATTCTCTTCAGCCGGTATTCTCAGGGTGTCACGCTCGTCTTTCCTGATGCCACCAGCTCCTCTTTCACTCTTTTCATATTCCTTCTGGGAGTTCCTCCCTCAGATTGTCGTCTCTTCGGGAATACATTTGATAGGGTTTTCTCAGAGGGTACCTTCTTTCGAATATTCAACGGGTTATGGTCACAACTACTGGTGTCAAGCATGGCACAATCTCAGGTTTCCAACATACAGGAAGTAGGGGGCAGGATTTCTGCAGAGACATGCAGCTGCTGCTCTACACATTAATTGAACGGGACAAGCAAGGCGTCCCATTCAATGAATGAAAATCCTTTTTTTATCACCCCAGGTTACCAAAGCGGTAAACCCGGATGCTGTTGGTGTTAAGCCCCCATTCCAAGGGCTGGAACGAGTTTAACAACTCAGGGCCCTTGTTATCCCCCCAAGCTTTGATCAGGCAGATAACTTGGCCTGCCATGCCATTAACCCACGTTCCAGCCCTTGGAACAGGGACGTAATACCACATTCACGTTCGCCAACATGTTCTTTATGCTTGCCAACCATCCAATTTTATCTACATGTCTTTTTTCTAATAAATCCATTACCATATTATATATTTTGTGTGATCCCTGCCCTCGGATTAGACCAGACATGCAACCATAACATACTAGGTCCCAATGGCAATGGCTCTTCAAGGAAGGGCAGACTTATCTCTCTGTGTGCTGCACAATTTGGAGTTGATACTAGTAAACCTGAAAGCGTTTTAACAAAGCAATTTTCCTCTTTTCGCAGTACACCATTACCCCCATAACCCTAGATCACAGCACCCTATTTTATTACCCCTACATTGTGTGCATTATAGCTCTTTTTACAATATAAAAGCAGTGGCTGCTTGTGTTGTTTCATGAATCTATACATTCCACCAACCTATTGTTTCATAACTGGAACCTGTTTCAGAATATGTGTATTCCCAGTAAACATTTCATTAAAACGAACACCAAGGTAGTCAAATTGAGTCACTCTGTGAACCACCAACCCTTCACACCAAACTTTTGGAAGTGTCTCTCATACAGGAGGACAATTTTTAACCAGGATCTGCAGTGCCCTCAGAGTCTGTGCAATGAGAACTGTATCATCAGCGCACATTGCAGCTGGGATTGACATATTAGCCAGCCTAGGTACATCTGTATTACACTCCATCAGTTTTCCCAATACATTGTTAATATACAGGGAGAAGAGAAAGGGTGCCAATACACACCCCTGTCTAACCCCTGATTTAATCAAGAACCATGATGTACAATGACCCTATAAAAGAGATCCAAAATGTCAAAGATGGCAACCGTGCAATTATATGACCTGAGCACATGCCATCATTTATTCTGGTTAAATTTGTCGAAAGCAGGGCTCAGGTCTATAAATGCAAGGTAAATAGGTTATTGTTTGATGTTCAATAAATGAGCAATTATCAAGTACAAGTTTAATCATTGCTCCATTGTCCCAGTATAAGCCTAAACCCCAATTGAATTGGGGACAAAATCTCATGGTTAGTATCCCACTCTTCCAGTTTAAAGAGTAAACACTTCCCAAACATCTTAAAACCTGGTATTCAATAGTGATATTGACCGATATGATTGGTAGATTTTTCTACAACCTGTTTTATAAATGGGAACGATAATCGCTCTTACCCATTCCCTTGGTCTACATTTTGAGAGCAGCATAGTGTTAAACAAAATCATTTGAAATAGACCACACGTTTCACTATTATATTGATAATACTACACTAATATCCCATCACTACCGGGTGCTTGGTTACATTTTGCACTTTGAATAGCTTTAAGCACCTCTTCAAACAATATGCAAACTTCAGTGTGTATTGTCTACCTGCCCCAAAATTGACAAAGGAGCAGGCTCCACATTATTCCCCCATTTTTGTGCTTGATATAATTTGCTAAAGTGGTCTACCCATATCCAGCCTTGAATGCTAGACTCCAACCATACCCGTTGCTCTATATACATATATATGTATATATATATATATATATTACATGGCCACGGTAGTGGCCAGGTAGTTATGGTTAAGTTGCTGTTTCCATAGGAAGAGCACTTTTTGGGCGGTTTATAACTTCGCTCTCCCTGGACGGATCCTCACCAAACTTTGCAAAAAAAGTATTTGGGTCACTCTGAATTTTTTTGAAAAGTTTGGCGAGGATTCGTCCGGGGGGGGCAAAGTTATAGGGGGGTCCCCAAACTTTTTTTTTTTTCCCATAGACTGAATGGGAAAAAAATGTTGCTCACGTCTACAGCCCAAACCGCTGGACGGATCTTCACCAAATTTGGACCAGGAGCAGCGGCTTGGTCCCGAAAGCGTGCTTTTGCAAATTTGGTGAAAATCCGTCCAGTAGTTTCTTTTAAAATGACCAAAAAGTAGGTAAAAAAAAATAGTGATATCTGTGTTCGGTCCGCGGATGGACTTCCCTGTTCGCTCCGCGAACAGTGTCCTGATTGGCCAATCGGCTTGCGTGATGTTCGCGTGTCTGCTGATTGGACGGCGTGGAGCGCGAAGCGCGTCAGATTTTCGGTAGCGCCCGCCATCTTGGATTCGCGGTCGTCCGCGGACAGCGCGGTGAAACTTTGTTCAAAATTTGTATTTAGTAGAGTGTGTTGGTGTGTAGGAGTGTTTGGGGAGGGTGGGAGTGTATGAGATAGGATGAAAGTTGTGTTTTTTATGTGTTAGATGTTCTTTTTGTGTTCGATTTGTCTGCGGACATCACGGGTGTTCTGAAATGTTCTAAATAAACTGAATGGGGGGTGTTCAGAGGACTCAATATGTGTCCGTTTTGTTTGCAAGCAAACTGAAACTGTTCTAAGAACACTCGCAGTGTCCTGAAATGTTCACAAATAAACAAAATGGGGGTGTCCTGAGGACGCTGTCCGTATTGTTCGTTGTCAAGTTGAATATGTTCTAAGAACACTCGCAGTGTCCTGAATTGTTCGCAAATACACAAAATGGGGGTGTTCTGAAGACGTTGTCGAACACTCGCTGTGTCCTGAAATGTTCGCAAATATGAATGAGGTTGTGGCAGACAAGTTGAATGTGTTCTAAGAACACTCGCGGTGTCCTGAAATGTTCACAAATAAACAAAATGGGGGTGTCCTGAGGACGCTGTCCGTATTTTTCTCTGTCAAGTTGAATGTGTTCTTAGAACACTCATGGTGTCCTGAAATGTTCGCAAATAAACGAAATGGGGGTGTTCTGAGGACACTGTCCGTATTGTTCGTTGTCAAGTTGAATGTGTTCTAAGAACACTCGGGGTGTCCTGAAATGTTCGCAAATAAACAAAATGGGGGTGTTCTGAAGACGTTTCTAAGAACCCTCCCAGTGTCCGGGAATGTTCGTAGGGGGTGTCCTGAAGGCGTAGTCCGTATTGTTCACTGGCAAGTTGAATGTGTTCTAAGAACACTCGCAGTGTCCTGAAATGTTCGCAAATAAACAGAAAAATGGGGGTGTCCTGAGGAAGCTGTCCGTATTGTTCTCTGTCAAGTTGAATGTGTTCTTAGAACACTCATAGTGTCCTGAAAGGTTCGCAAATAAACGAAATGGGGGTGTTCTGAGGACACTGTCCGTATTGTTCGTTGTCAAGTTGAATGTGTTCTAAGAACACTCACTGTGTCCTGAAATGTTCGCAAATAAACAAAATGGGGGTGTTCTGAAGACGTTTCTAAGAACACTCGCAGTGTCCTGGAATGTTCGTAGGGGGTGTCCTGAAGGCATAGTCCGTATTGTTCGCTGGCAAGTTGAATGTGTTCTAAGAACACTCGCAGTGTCCTGAAATGTTCGCAAATAAACAAAATGGGGGTGTCCTGAGGACACTGTCCGTATTGTTCGTTGTAAAGTTGAAAGTGTTCTAAGAACTATCGCGTTGTTCTGAAATGTTCGTAGTGGGTGTCCTGAAAACGCTGTCCGTATTGTTCGCTGGCAAGATGAAAGTGTTCTAAGAGCACTCATAATGTCCGCGGACATTAAAAGTTTCCATAGACCATAGTTGAAATGTTTGACTCTATGGATGTGATATGCTGCGGTGGTTGTTGCCAGGGCATACAGTCTTGGGTGCATGGTCATTTGGCCATGAACCCAAGACTGTATGCCCTGGCAACAACCACCGCAGCATATCACATTCATATTTGCTTATAACTTTGGGTGAAAAACAAATGTATAAGAAACAAAGGTATTAGACACTATGGATGTGATATGCTGCTATGGTTCTCCTTATTATTGTATACTTACTGTTTGGTCTAGTAACGGGAGTCCATGTTTTTCTTGTTAATTTCTGTGATAAAAGAAAATAGCATGTTAGTATTAGTATTTTGTAATGACTTATTACATTGTATAATCCATATAGTTTTTTTTTGGACCCTCATATTTAGTAGATTACAAATCAGAGTACTGTGCAATTTGCTCAGTTTCTGTATTTGTTGCTAAAATCATTGGGTCTGTGGGAGAAAAAAAAATCCATGTTGGATTAAAAAAAAAAACCTTTTCTGTTATGCTACAGTTTATTTGTTTGTTTGTTTTCAGTGTTCACTTGTTGTTTCTGGCTAATGCTTAATACTTTGGCTTGTTGTATTTTTCTGGAGCAGTGACATATTATTTATTTGTTTTGATATTATAAAATTTTGGAGCAGTTAGATACCAATTGGCATATTCTCACTGTCTTTTTTTTAAATATATTTTAGTGGTATTGATTTATCTATTTGGATATTGTTAAATTTTGGGACAGTTAGATACCAATTGGCGTATTCTAACTGTGTATTTTTTGGTCTAATTTAGTGGTATTCATTTATCTGATTAGTTGTTGTAGAATCTTTGAGCAGTTAGATAGCTTTTGGAGAATTCTAACAGTTTATATTTTTTAACACAAGTTTACTTAGGCTTTAAATACAGTTTAGTTATCAAATTCTGGTTTTAAGAACATCAAATAAGCGTTTGTAAGATTTCCTGGTAATCTCTGCTTTAGAGTAATGGTACTATCATTACATTCAAACCATCCATATTTCTTTTTTATATATGCAGTGTAGTGCCCTGAATTGGTTGTGGCTCCTGCGTGGTAGATTATACCTATTGTTGTGAAGGTTTTCTTACCAAGTGATATTTGACCATGTGTGAATCCAGTCAGCTTACAGTTGTTTTTGGTAACATCTGCATTGTAACGTAGAAGCATTAGTATTATGTATTTACTATGTGTTTGTATTACTAACGTGGAAAGATTATCAAATTGCAGGTAGAGCATAATCTACCATGGTTTGCATTTTGTACAAGTCGCTGAAATGGAATGGATTCACAATTTGGTATTGATATACATATGAAGCGTTCATTGGGGATTTCCTCTTGTGTCACATTGTTGCAGAGAGTGCACGTATGTTTCCACATGTATGAAATCTGAAAGATTTCATTTATAGGTATGTTTTTGTTTTCCAGTACTTGTAGTAAGTACATTAGAAATTCTTGTGGATGTTCCTGTGAATTTATAGTGAATTTCACCATTCCAGCACAGTAGTCCAATTGTTGTCTTATTCCAAAAACACTATACGTGTTCTCAGGATTGTTTGCTGCATTTCTGTGAAGTACTAACATTTGCAAACACAATGGGTCTGTACTGTGTAAGTAAATGGTGTCAACAATTGGTGGTAATTGAAATAGAATATTCATTGCTACATTTGCGTAGCAACTTACACCAACTATATTTGAGAATTTAAATGGTCCAGGTAGTTCTGTATCTAACTGCATTTTTTGGAGTTTGTCTTCCTTCTTTAAAGAAGTACTTGGTTTACTTTCCCTAATTGATTCTTTTTTGCTTGTGGTACTTGATGAAGTATTAGTTTCTTTTACTCTCTTTGGAGGATTTGCAGTGACATCCTGTTGCATTTCTGTTCGATTTATTTTTCTTTTATAACGTTTTACCTTTTGTGGAACAGAATATGTGTTTAGGAGGGGGGTGTACAGTGAGCGAAGTCTATTGTATTCTAAAATGCAAGGAATATCAGCGTTTATTTTACTTGCATCAAAGTTGATTAGAAATAGACCGTCAAGTGTACGTAAGCGTGATAGTGCTACATAGCTCATGCCTTCTTTAAAGACTGTGTTACCAACATCTATCATTGCTTTGTCTAGGGTAAGACCTTGTGATTTATGAATCGTGACTGCGTATGCAAGAGTTAGAGAACATTGTTCTCTGCGTACATACATATCTTTGAAGAGAAGGAATCTAGCTGTTGAGCGTCCTATCCTTTTTACTTCTGAAAGTTTGTCAAAGAGTATATTGATAAACTGAATTTTGGTTGTCGCGTGGGTATGTTTGAAAGCCAACAACTGTACCCAGTGCTCCATTAACTAGTCCTTGGTCCACGTCAAGGTTACGTTTAAGCATTACTCTGCAATTTAAGGATAATTTTAATATCTTTTGTAAGCCTGCTGTGTTTGAGATTGATTTTTCTAAACTATTTAGTCTTGTTGTGGCTTGGTCACACATGGGTAGTGTCATACCATGTACATCTAGTTTGTCTGTGGCACTAATTTCCATGATTGGTTGCATTTCTTTACTTAGCATGATTTCATTGAATTTGAAACAGCTTGCAAGAGTTGGCATTAAGGCCATACAATTGACATTTTTGTGGGCTAATTGTTCCATAACATCTGCAGCACATGCATTATCACCATAAAGTGCATTAATGTACCTGGTTTTCAATATTCCTTCTGCTTCTTTAGAAAGTATAGCAACTCTGATACTTTTTAAAATGTTGGCATAAGTGAGATCTGCAGATTGCTGCATGTTTTCTGTTAATTCTCTGTATTGGAAATGTTGCCAAAGGTTGACATTTCCAATGCTGCCAACAGTTTTACGGCAGAGTTTGTGTCCTAATGTTTTAAAAATAGGCACACCTTTTACTGGTGTTAATTGAAGCAGGTCTCCAAAAACAATAATGTGTTTTCCTGCAAAGAGCTTTTCATAGTCTGTTTTGAGTACTTCTTGTAATCTGAGGTGAATCAAAGCTAACATCAGGTTGGAGACCATGCTCACTTCATCTATTAGTAGCATTTTCATTTGTTTCAATACTCTGCATAATTCCATTGCAGCTTCTGCAGAAAGTTTGTAATAGTCTAATTTGTTCTGGTGTTCTACTGGTAATAGTAGTAATCGGTGTAATGTAACACCACCTATGTTGTAGGCAGCAAAACCTGTGGGGGCAGTGACAACAGCTGACAGTTTGTTGTTTGTCAATTGTTGAAGGAACTTACTAATGATTTTGATTAGGAATGTTTTGCCAGAACCAGCTTCACCACTGACGTACAGTAGTATAGGTTTATAATTATGGCAGGAGCATTCTTTATTTTCATGTTTTACACCATGTGCAATTTGTTTTGTTACTTCTTGAAAAATGCTACTTTGCTCATTGTTTAGTTTTGATTGTAGTATAGTTAAGTCTTCCTTATCTTCATACTGACACATGGTGTTTTCTACTTCTATCATAGCAAATTCTGCCTCATTTATTATTAGTGGTTCTCCCAGTGGTTCTTGGCTTCCTGTTACAGAAGGTTGACTACTGTCAGGAGTGTCCTTATCTAGTTGGGCTTGGAGTTCTTCTTTGTGTTGCTGTTCATTGTGCAACATTGTTTTGTACTGTGTAAAGTTTACATCAGTTATAGTGCTTTCATTTGCTTTCAAAGCATCCTCATATGAGTCATAGTTATCTAGTAATTGTTCTTTTTTTCTCCATGGTTTGAAGAGTTGTAGCAGGGACATGTAATATACTTCTTTATGTTGAGGAGTCCTTAATGACAATTTGATATGATTAATTAAATTTGGTTTAGTGAGTTTAACTAAGCTGCCTTTACAGTTTGTTACTCTATATTTACCTTTTTTTTTCATCAGGTTTCATATTATTTTTGTATGTGTAGTTTTGGGCTATGTGGTATAGACACATGTTTTCCAAAGTATTGCTTCTCTTTGGGTAGTATGTGTTCAATAAATTGTTTTTTAAAATATCTTGGCTGTTGGGATCATGTTTGGCTATTGTTTCTATATCTTCATATGATTTTAAAACTCTTTTTCTAGATTTAGCTGGACCAAGACTTAGCCATACTATATTTTCAGATTTACCATACAAAGCAGTACCAGTTAAACGATCAGCTGTTTCATATGATCCACATTCTCTATCGGTGAGCATTTTTATGCCAAGCTTTATAATTTCTGAGATACTGTTTTATCTGATGACAGGCCATTCCAGAGGTCTTGGAGCTCTGTCTTTTCTGCTTTAGTTAAGTATGCTGTGACACATCGTGCAACTGCAGTAGAATTGTCTGCAATGTACTGCACATCTATGTTTGCATTCCATAAGTGGGCAATGATTGCATTATAATCATTGATATATTTTTCTTCTTCTTTTCTTTTTATGTAATATGTATTTTTAGGTGACTTACCTTTAACACTGTGTCTAACTGAAGACATGAGGTTGTTCACTTGACCTGCATTTGTAACTGGTCTAGGGAAACCAAATCGGCATTTGGTGTAGTATTTCCCTTTGTTTTTGTATTTGCGACGACAATATTTTTCACATTTGTGCCTTTGAAATTGTAAAATTTGTGCATGAAGATCACTATTTGTGGCTTCTGATGGAATTTCACAAGTGACATATTTTTCAATAAAATGTAAAACAGTGGCATCACTGTCTTGACCAAATTTAGGAGCATCTTTAATCCATAAAAGCATGTGGAAATGTGGTGCTCCTCTGGCTTGGTATTCTTTTCTCCAAAAGAAGTGTTGCACTTCTCCAAGGGGAGGAACCGTTTTATTACAAATAAAATGTAGCATAGCAATGAAGCGATGGTGAAAATATCTGGAAACATTAACAGGATCCAAAGAACAAAGTTCTCCAGGTGTTAGTATATCTATGTTTGTTTTGTTTTTATTTGATATGCGTAGGAAATCATGTAAATCTTCCCATGCATATTCTGCACAACTTAATCTAACAAACCAAGTGGGTGGGCCAAGGTTTCTGATCATACAACGTACATCTCCATGACGTTGAAACCAGTACTCTTTAGTACCAAGCATATTTGCTAATAGATTTGTAATATTTGATTGTAAAACCTCATTCTTTTGTTGCACTTTTTCTAATAATTGTGTAGCTGTCATATTTTGAAAGTGTGATCCTGATTTTAATATGTGTGCAACTCCGTAACATAAAGTTGCTAGTTCACTTTCAAAGAGTAGGTGGAATATGTATTCCACATTTTGTCTAAATCTGGGATCTTCAGAATACAACCGTAATGAGCGGTATTCTGAAGCTGATATTTAAATAGGTCTATCATCATACCTTCCTCCTTTGCCAGTAGGAAAGAGTGGAGGAAAAGCACGTGCTTCTATACTTTTTTCCCATATGCTGATTGGCGATCCTTTTGTTTGACGCATTTGGTAAGTTTCCAGTGCATCTTCTACGGTGTCATTACAGTGCAAAGGATGAATTGTATAATGGTCTAAAGTATTTCATATTGTAGCAGGATCTAGTAGCTCAAATTGACCAGCTTCTTGTGTTTCTTGAATTACTTCAGTTGTATCTTTCAAGTTTTCTTCAATATTAATTTTTTTGTAATAATCATTATTCTCTTTAAGATATTGGAAGGCTTGTCTAACTTTATATAAATCTACGAGCTGTTGCCATTTTTTTTGTCTATTGTAGGTACTCCATTTACTAAGATAATTAAAGATTGCTGCATTAGACGTTGCACTCCTAGAGTATGCACATTTTCTTTTAGATCTAATGGTAAATAAACTACTTTTCCACGAAAGCCTTTTACCAATTCAGAAGGAGGTAATTTTGCTGTTTTTGGTTGAAGGCGTATTATTGCTTGAAATGGGTGTACTGTTTGAATTATGATGCTCTCATATAAATTAAGTTGTTGTAGGGGTTTTGGTTCTACGGCAACATACACATACATGGTTTGGTACTTCAGCTGATGTACTTTTAAATTTTAGTATTTCTTTTTTGTATGTGTTTAGCAAAAAGTTGCCATGTGTAGAATTGTTGCTTAATTGGTTTAAAGCTATTTCATTCTGTAAATGGCTTTCACTTCCAAAATATAATTTTTCTGGATATAGTAAATTTCTTCAAGTAGGTCTTTTGCTGTACCATGTAGAAGGATGTTATTTAACTTTACTAGTGCTAAAGCAGGACATTTAGCATAGTACAGTTATTAGACTAGATTTCTTATAGTTGAATGATGTGTTGACATCCTTTTGATATCATGGAAAGTGGTTTTACAAGTATGTCCTGTAATGCAGGCCAATGATTGTCCTTGTAGTCCTGTGTACTTGCGTACTGGACAGGTATCCAAATTTTGCATTAATTTAATTTTGATTTTGTCTTTGCTTTTTACATATTTATTGAGGAATTGACGTAAAGATTTGAAACATTTTTGGGAATGTTACACATTGACGTGCATGGCCATTTGTGCACTAGACGTTCTGATTCAGTTGAATGGAGGGGTAACTCTAAGTTTTCAGGGCATATTTTTGTAAGGAGTACTTCTTGTTCCATTATGGTATTATTCACTTTTTCATAACCTCGACCACTGCTATGTATGGCAATTGTATTTGTTTGCTTTTGTTTGTACGCTTCTTCATTAAAATATGGTTCTGTTCTCGTAGTGTGATTCCATTCACCTCCGCAGATACTTAAGAAGTTCTTTCTGTTGACATTTCGCTTATTGAGAAGTCTTTTTTGTAATTTAGTTATTAGTTTTGTTAGTGGTTTAATTTTGTTCAACAGTAAAATAAATAACTTTCTTTTCAGAAGAATTGCACTGTCCATCAACACTTCTAAGATTAATTTCCTACGATAGGTGTTAAGCATTGAACCTGATTTCTCTCGTGTTTTTATAAGATTTTCAAGGACTTTGTGACGGAACATTTTGGATAAAATACTTTTCTTGGTATGCTTACTTTGCACTATATTAAAATTTGAAGAAGTTTTATCTGTAGTGATAGCTGATTTTCTGTTAATTGTTTTTTGGTTTGTTTTACATTTTGATAGAGGAGGCAAAGTTTTTGTACTTGAAACTTCTTGTGTTTCACTAAATGACTGTATTAGCTGTTTTGTTTCAACTTTTTTTACAAATTCTGCTAGAGATGGATGCTTATGTTGGAAACTTTTTTTTTCATTTGCTCTACTTTTGCGTTGCTTTCTACGGACTTGACTTTTGGTAGGCATTCTTTAGGGTCTGTTGAAAAAAATAAAGAAGATATGGGTTGGGGTGTTCTGGAATGTATGTGTGCTGTGTGCATGAGTGTTTGAGTAAGATGATAAAGATGTATGTAATGGTGTGTGATTGTGCATTGGGAACTACAACTAGTAGGGATAGGTATTCTTGAATTTATGTGTTACTAAACTTGGGTTCAGATGACAAAAAAAAAGTAAGCAAGTGGTGTGGAAATGTACAAATAGTAAATCTAATGTATACAATTAAAACAGTTGTTTGTTCTATAATATGAAAATTGTAGCGGTTCAGTTGGGTAATTGGTGTGTCCAAAAATAGGAATTTGTGGGCCACTCTGGCTTTAAATCGCTGTTTAAGACATGGAGATTTTTGGACAAAATGGTACACAATCTCTATTTTTAGGCACCAAAATAGCTTGTATTAATGTTATAGTATGTTTGATTAATAATACAAATATTATGGTGATATTCTACTTACTTTTTTTCTTAAATTAACAGGTAACTTCTTAGTTCTTCTTTGTTCTTCGAATTCGGCTGCTTCTTTTCAGTAGACTGGTCTTCACTGCAATTGTAAAAGCTTCAAATTAGTAACTTTGTTTGTATATAGCGCTGGTTTTAATTTAGATATTGATTTTTTAATTGAAATCCTCAGTGCCTTCTTTAAAACCATTAAACTAATTCATTTTCATAAGATACATTGCATCAGTTCAGTACATATGATATGTTCTTAATAAACAAATTGTATTGAATGACTAACTGTAGCAAAAAGAAATATCTTTAATATGTCTTGTGAAATTTATAATATACCAGTGAATACTACTATTTCTGTAAGTAAGCTGTTCTAGGTAATAGCGCCTCAATGTCATGTCTAAATTAAAGTAATTAAGTAAATAAATAAATAAAAACAAAAAAATATGAAATTGTATAAGTATTTTTTTTAAAGATTTAAACATAGATTGTGCTTGCATGCAATTTTGTTTGAATATCTGTAGTCTATATATTTCATTTAAAAAATGTTAGTTTAAAATGATTTGAGTGTGTGTGTATAAAGAAAGTAAATAATATAAAGGTTTATAAGTGATAGTTGATTTTAGGATATTGAAAAAAATACAGTAAATTCATTTTACAGATTACACAAGCTAAAAGTCTGTTTGAAAATGTGTTCATCTACTGTACAGAAAATATGCATACCTGAAGTTTGTGTTCATGCATATGGATATGCATGGAGCTGCAAGTAGAAATCTTGGAGACTTGCACAGTATTTCTGGTAGATGGTGCTTGCCAATGATATGACACTTGTACTCAGAGAGATTCACAGTACATTTGCAGTGCTGATCTATGATGATGCAGTTAGATCTAGAGGTCTTGAGTGTGATTGGTGCATGGTCATGTGATTTTTTAGCTACATCCAATGAGGGAATGGCAGAGAGAGTGAAGTGGAAATGGTAGAAGGGCTGTTCATGTTACGATATGTCCGCGGACATGGCGGTAGTTCGCGGACATCGGGAGTTACATCCGGGGATTTTTGGGTTCAGAAGTCATTCAAATGAGAATAAGCACTGAAAGGGATTGGTCAGGAAAGTTTAGTGGGTGTGTTGTGCCAGGAGAGAGTTTCTCAGATACTCTTTTTGCTGAGAGAACAAAAGATAGCTATGGCTGTGTGTTTCAGAAAACAGATTGTTTGGATTTTTGGAGATTCGTGGATACATTGGTTGAAGGTGCATGCAGAAAGCTGTGGAGTAGCTGTAGATCTTGGATTCCCACATGTGGAAGTACACTGGCATGGAGTACATGGAATGAAGTGGTTGGACTTGCTACCTCTCTGTGCTACTTTGGAGACAGAGCAACATCCAGACATAATTCTAATTCATTGTGGAGGGAACAGTTTAGGATATGTGACTGGAATTTTTTTGCAATTTGCTATGAAAGAAGGACTTGGGAAGGTTATGGACATGTCTCCTAATTCTCAAGTGATATTTTCACAGATTGCGCAGAGACAAATGTGGCTTCGTTCTTCTTCATTTGGTCCTAAAATGGAAAAAGCAAGGCGCAATGTTAATAAGGCTGTTTGTGCCTTTCTAAGAGATTTTGGCATGTTCTCTTTTCACAATGAAAATATTATGTTTCGTAGTACATACATTTTTCGCAGAGATGGAGTCCATCTTACTTATGCTGGCAATCAGATTTTTCTGAGAAATGTACAAAATGCATTGCAACCTTTTTTGGAATTACAACAACCATTTTGAAGTAGGTGTTAAGCATTTATAATTTTTGACTTACAAACACCATCCAAAGGCTCTTTTCAGAGCCACCACTTCTTCCCAGAGAAAATTGCAATGTTTGTGATGGGGTAGCAACCAAATTTTTTAAATGTTCGTGAACTGTCCGCGGACTTCTAAAAAATACAAAGGGCCCTGCTTCATTTATTTTCACTTCTATTTTTTAACTGTGAAAGACGGCTCTGAAAAGAGCCTTATTTTTTTTTGATTTTTGATATTTTGTATTTTTTTTTGTTTTTTATACACGACACACTAGGAGAGGAGGGGAAAGGAAGGTAAAGGGGGGGACACCAACCACAGGGATAAGAAAGGGCGAGCTGAGAGAGGAAGATGTAGAATGGGTTTTGTTTGGGTAGTGAGCAGATCTTCTTGTGCTCTGAGACGATAGTCTCAAAAGCCCTACGAAGTCGCTCCCCCCTGCAGAGTACTGTGTCACAGTACATACATACAACTGTGACCCTCGAAAGGTAAGGGTCATCAGCATTCTGTATGGCCTGTGAGGTAGTTTGAGGAAGACGCTGTCCCACAGAGGTGGTCCTTGTGGTGACAGGATCAGAAACAGAGGATGAAGTAGAGGAAATGAACCTGCTACGTTCTTCGCAAGGTACAACCCTGCGAATAGCCCCAAAGTGAAATGACCTCAGGTGTCGCTTCATAGTAGTGGTCCCAAAGCTGTACTTACCGTGCTTCCCATGACTGAGTATCATTTTGCACTCATTGCAGGCAACACGGTTTGCACGAGCCTTAGGAACATTACCATGAATGGTAAATAACCTCCACACCCAAGACTCACGCCTAGTGCGGGTAGTAGGGTTTTCCTCTACCTCATTCTCATCATCCTCTTCTTCCTCCTCCGCATCCTCACTCCTGTTCCCCTCTTCAGGCCCTTGGGGAGGTGGTGGTGGTGGAGGGGGTGGGGTGTTGCTGAAGCAGGTGCAGCACCAGGTGGCAGTTCTGCAGCCAGGGATGCCATCTCGATGTGTATTCAGCAAGTTGCTGGAGAAATAGTTTTGCTCTGAAGAATAGCCAGAAACACAATGAGAATAAGCTCTAGGGCGTGGTCTTTTATAGGGGTGCTTGTGCGCGGTTCACGGACATGCGCGCTGTCCGCGGACAGATCGAACACAAAAAAAAGTTTGAAAAGTTTCAAAAGGTATGTAGAAACTCAGGATTACTATGTGGGACTTGTGCCAGGGTGAGATTTTATTGAAAAATATTATGGATTAATTGAAAATGTACTTTTAATTTGTTCAGGGACCCGAACAGTGTCCTTATTCAGAACACGCGATCAGCGTGGGCGCGGTCATATGATCCGTTCGCGAACAAGTCCACGAAGGAAGTGCATGTCCGCAGGACACCAAATGCACGGAGATTGGCTAGCGCATGCGCGTTGATGTTCTACGGACACTGTTCGGGTCCTGAACTAATTAAAATTGAGTCACACGTGAAACGAACATTTCAGGACACTGCGTGTGTTCTTAGAACAGTTTAAATTTGCTAGCGAACAGTAAGGACAGATATACTGTTCTTCAGGACACGTTCAATTTCGTTTATGTACGAACATTTCAGGACACCAATTGTGTTCTTAGAACATTTTCAAGTTGCTAGCGAACAGTACGGACAGGTATAGTGTTCTTCAGGACACCTCCATTTTCGTTTATTTACGAACATTTCAGGACACCGCGTGGGTTCTTAGAACAGTTTCAACTTGCTAGTGCACAGTACGGACAGATATAGTGTTCTTCAGGACACCTCAATTTTCGTTTATTTACGAACATTTTAGAACACCTGCACTGTCCGCAGACACCTACATTGTTTTAAAAAAAAAAAAAACGAAACTATTTACAACACAATATAAAAATTAAACTTTATTTAAGATATATTAATAATTTATGACAGAGAAGGTGAGGCAGAAACAGAAACAAAAACAGGAGAATTAGGGGTTTCATCATGATTGTTATTAGGTAAAGAAGGGATGGAAGTCTCATCAAAACGTTTTGGGTTATGGAGAGGGTTTGGGGATAATTGACTGGGATATGGTGAGGGGGCACAAGCACATGTGGGGCAATGGTATGGCGTTTTTGTTTTAAAATGATCTTCAACAAAAGTTTTAAAATTATTAAAATTGGTCAACAATAAATCAATTTTTTCTTTTATGCTGTCAACCGTGTTTTCCATAACAGCTTCTTCAGAGGTAGTTTCTATTTTGTTATGCTCTGTACAAAAATATATATATATATATGTTAAATGTGTACAAAATAATAATAATTAAATGGTTTATATTATGAAGTGTTTACCATTAGTTTCACTATCTTGTGACATTTCTTCATGTGGGAAATGTTCCTCTAGCCATTCCAGAGTACTAGACATTTCTGTGAGAGAAAAAAAAAAGATAATATATTTTTTTTATCTAATACAGAAAGTGTATAAATATATGAATAAAATTAAGTACTCTTACTATTTCAGGTAAGATATGTCCTATGTACTCAGTGGGTCTGCTCTTGTTCTCAGTTCTGTTGTGTTTGTGAGGTAATTATGTTGGAAGCCAATTTATTTTATTGTATTATATTCCATTTTAGAACATAGTGCATTTAAATGAATGGTTAGTGTGTTGTATATATGGGTTACATTTCTTATGTATTAGTACATATAATGTGTTTGTGTTTTTTTTTTTTGAATTTGTTAAATGTTCCTATGTTATGATATAACAATCAAACATACCCCCCACAGAGTTTTTTAGGTAGTGGTACTGTTCTTCGAACACGTCCGCGAACATTAAATGAGTTCGCGGACATCAAGTACAGTAGAAGAGATTCAGTCAGTTCCATATGATATGTATATAAAGTGAAAGTCATTATTGTTAAGTTGCACTACTAAAAACCTAGGAAATTCAATGAAAAAACTTTGTTAAAGGGACATTATGGTTAAGTTGCGCTACTAAAAACCTATGAAATTCAGTGAAAAAACTTTGTCAAAGGGACGTTATGGTTCCAAGTAAAACCGAAAAACCTTTGAAATTCGCCAGTTATGGTAAGCTAAGCAACCATAACTCGCGCCACCACCGTGCACTGCTAAGACTAACACCCAGGACATCAAAGATGACATCACAAATGTCATTGATGACATCACTGATGACATCACATGTGTATGTACTTTTCATGAAATATGTGTACAAGGGATTCTTATTATAACTTTGCGAAACAAGTGTCAAGGATCATTGCAATAAATATCATACCCTAATTAGTGCATTGAACGATGCATTGATATAAATAGCATTCTATTATGGGGTTCTATCTGGTATACTAAGCTACTCATACAGAAACATAACATTGTGTGCAGCGTACAAGATGAAGGTATAATATTCGTAATGTTAATATGTTGAATATTGAAATGATAATTGTTTTCTTAATAGATTTTTGTGTACTGTGAAATATGTAATACGTAGCTAATAAAACACATGTATTACATAATTGCATTACTATAGACAAAACACAAAGACACAAGAACACATACCAATATGGGTATATACAGGGAAAGTGAAGTTAGCAAAAAAGCACAAGTAGTAGCAGAAACAATTCATAACTTAACTGATTATTTTCATGCAAATAAATGATTGCTCTGTTTCAAAGCTGCTATTTACCCTATGTATATGTATCACTTGATGTGATTGGACCCACAGGGAAAGTACAGCCATAAAAAAAAAAACAGAACTATCAGGAAGTGCTCATAAGTCTATTGATTATCTTTATGCACAAAAAGGATTGCTGTCTTTCAAGCTTGTGTCTTCCCTTATGTATATGTTTCATATGATGTGACTGGACTCTAAGGGAATTACTGTAAGAACCTACTTGAAGGATACGTCTACAAATAAAATAACATTTTTAGTTTCTGACTGTTACTGAAGAAAACCATGTGGCCTAGACATGTCAGCAAAAGAAAAAAGAGCGAGCCAGACATGTGATGTCATTAGTGATGTCATCAATGACATTTGTGATGTCATCTTTGATGTCCTGGGTGTTAGTCTTAGCAGTGCACGGTTGTGGTGCGAGTTATGGCTGCTTAGCTTACCATAACTAGCGAATTTCAAGGGTTTTTCAGTTTTACTTGGAACCATAACGTCCCTTTGACAAAGTTTTTTCACTGAATTTCATAGGTTTTTAGTAGCGCAACTTAACCATAACGTCCCTAAGTTTTTTCACTGAATATATATATATATATATATATATATATATATATATATATATATATATATATATATATATATATATATATATATATATATATATATATGGCAACCATTAACCTCTTTACAAAAGTTTTTTGAGTCATTTATTTTACTCGCTATCTCCAGTCTGTCCCAGTCCTGGTTGTCCAAAGTTATCATCCATTACTGCTATGTTCTTTATCATTAGCCCTAGCCCGGGCATCTCACTTCTCACTCTTAGGGGTCTCTATATTTTTAATTAAGCTTAATAGGTTTGCCGTGGCCTATCTATAATCTTGGTCATACCATCCCACCTAAGGGCCTTTTATCACCTTATTCAACCACCCCTCCATAAATCCATCTAAAATATTTCCCATCAACTGCATGAAAGTTTGAACTATTACCACTCACTTATTAGAAGGATTTAGTAGTGCTTGGAACTTAACCATGTTTTCATTCATAATATGTATCCACAAAATGACTTTTGTCCAATCATTCCATCGTAATCTTTTAGTGGTGCTACTATCGCAATACATTTCTGTAATATGGTCAAATCAGTATTTGATTTGGCACCAGGACATTTTAGGGCTATATCGAGAGCATAATGATCGCTGCATAGCTTTTCCCTTACTCGAAAGTTCTTAACCAGACTCCACAGATAAAGGGAAATAATCTGTGGTGGCACATTATCTCGTTATTCTTAATTTAATAGCACCAGGGATATCTCCCCAAATTCTACCATTTGTTGATCTAAGGCCTGCTTCCATAATCCAATGCCCAAACCGAAGCCCAGCACCACACATCCTAGCTCCACCCTCTGTGGTGAGGGAACATCCTGAACCCTGTCTTCTTCTTGATCAAAAAGACCCTCAATCGTGCCGTTACCCAGCCTCAAATTAGGGTCACCACCAGACACGATTATTCCATAATTGCCACTAAATAGTACTGAAATGAAATGTCTGACTAGATATATATACAAGAAGCTAAAATTGGACATTTGCCTAGCAGGGTGAGTGGTTGAAAAATGTGGAATAATTCTAATCTATTGGTGTCTGTTTTGGTAGTAATGGCAAAATACCTTTCCAGATGATGAAATGTACCTCAACCTAATCACAACGAGGCAGGCTTATTTGCAGTTCCTCTATGGGGTTTAGAGGTTGCACTATAATCCTGGATTTTAGAACTGCCCTAGCATTGGATCTATCGCATTTTGTCTCATCAGTCATTTCCCGTAATGGTTGCAGCTTTTTTTAGGGGAGGCAAGCCCTCATACACCCTTATCACCTGCAGCCCTTCCCTACCCCCACTAGCATAAAACTACATTTCAGATGTACTCCAACAGCCACCCCTCTAAATATGCTACATAAATATAGTGAAACGGCCATTTTACCAAATGCAGTGAAAGCACTGCAACAAGTTGGGTACACGGCCAAGGCATTACCTGCTCCTCTTTATGGTGTGTAAGTGTAGTGTACAGTCATTACCTCAAAGTAGAGCCAATATCTCCTCAAAACCTGAATTAGGAATTTGGGGAATCACGTATAAGGCCAAGCTGAGACTATTTTAGTACTGGGCGAAAATGTGGTCTTCATCATACTTCGCTGAATATCTCAGCACTTGATTTCATGACTACTTCCTGCTAGAGTTACATATAACAAACGGCTAATGCAGTAGATATTTGGAGCAAAACACAATAAACTCATTTAGCAAAATGGGTAATCCAGTGACTCTAGCATGGCTGGGTAATTACATAGATATGGCTTCCCATCCTCACAGGATGTGTTCATGGACCTTACCTGGAGGTGGACATTTGTGATGTCATCTTTGATGTCCTGGGTGTTAGTCTTAGCAATGCACGGTGGTGGCGCGAGTTATGGTTGCTTAGCTTACCATAACTAGCGAATTTCAGGGGTTTTTCGGTTTTACTTTGAACCATAACGTCCCTTTAACAAAGTTTATTTACTGAATTTCATAGGTTTTTAGTAGCACAACTTAACCATAACGTCCCTTTAACAAAGTTCTTTTACAGAATTTCATAGGTTTTTAATAGCGCAACTTAACCATAACCTCCCTTTATCAAACTTTTTTTTACTGAATATACATATACATGGTGTGAATTTGATAGATGTTTACTAGGATTCCCTTACTTTATATACATGTAACATAGAATATACTGAACCCCCTGCTAGTGATTTGATGTCTGCGGACTGTGTGTATGTCCGCGGATGGACGTGGACAACATCAACACTACCCGAAAACTCAGGGGGTATCATAGATTGTTCTATTATGCCATATAAACGCTGAACAAGTTCAAAAAGCAGCACATGAACACATTGTATGTAATAATAAATAAGAAGTGGAACCTATATATGTAACACATCAACCGTCCATTTAAACCGCATATGTACTAAAATGGAATATACCAAAACAAAAAAGATATGCCTCGAACATAATTACCTCACAGAAACTGCACAGAAAGAAGCAACAGCAGACCTACACACCAGTAACAACAAAACTTACCAGAAACTAGTAAGTAAACTTAATTTTTCTTATATATTTCTAAACTTTCTGTATTAGGTACACTAAAAGTAATATATTTTTTTTACACAGAAATGTCCAGTACTTTGACAGCACAGTGTCAGGAATTTCCGGAATTAACCGAAATGGAGGTGTTCTAAGGACAATATACCTGTCCGTACTGTTCGTAATTAAAATGGGAGTGTCCCCACTGTCTGTAGAACATCTATGCACATGCGCACCACACCCATAGGTCCTACGAACATCGTGCCTGTCCGTAACTGTCTGCCGCATAGGTGTCAAACTTTTAATTAGTTTGAGGACCCGAACACTGTCCGTAGAACACCTGCACGCATGTGTACAACCGTCCCTGCACATTTGGTGTCCTGCGGACACCACTCAGATTTGCGAACATGTTCGCGACGTCATAATGTGACTACGCCCACGCTGAGCATGTGTCCTGATTTGTGGACACTGTCCGGGTCCCCAAACATTTTAAAAGTACTTTTTTGGACAATCCAAAGTATTTCACAGTAAAAGTTCACCATTGCACATGTCCTAGACAATGTCCCTGGCGATCTACATACTACATACAAACTTTTTGAGCCTTTTTCGTGGTGTTCAATCTGTCTGGGGACAGCACGGCTGTCCGCGCAGCATGCACCTGCACCCTATAAAAGGCCACACCCTGGAATTTCTCCTCATTGTGCTTCTGGCTACCTGACAGAGTATTGCTTCAGACCTGCATTGACTACCTGCATTGCTGGTGAATTCTGCCTGCTTTCTCCCAGATGGCGACCAGGGCTGCTTCAGCTACATCAGCGCCTCCACCCCCTCCACCACCACCACGTCCCCAAGGGCCTGAACAGGGGAAAAGGTGTGAGAATGTAGAAGAGACGGATGAAGAGGATGAAGAGGATGAGGTAGTGGAAGTCTCTACCACCAGCACTCGCCGTGAGTCTTGGGTGTGGCGGTTGTTTACCACTCTTGATGGAGTGCCAAAAGCGCGTGCAAATAAGATCACCTGCAACCAGTGCAAAATGGTGCTGAGTCGTGGGAGGCCTGGTTCCTACAGCTTTGGTACGACATCAATGAAGCGACACCTAAGATCGTTCCACGGTGGGGCTACTCGCAAGGTTGTACCTTTTGATAAACGTAGTAGGTTGAGTTCCTCTACAACATCCTCCGTTCCCGCTCCTGTCACCACAAAAGACACTCCTGTGGGACAGCGCATCCCTCCAGCTGCCTCACAGGCCATTCATGATGCTGTTGATCCTTACCTTTCGAGTGTCACGATATTGTGTATTTACTGCAAAGCAGTACTCTGCAAGGGGGAGAACCTTTGGAGTGCTTTCGAGACTGTGGTCAAGGAGCATGAGAAGGCCTGCAACCTACCTCAATAAGGCCCACCCTACATCTTCCTCTCTGCACCTGCTCTTTCTTATCCCCTTGGTTGGTGTCCCTTCCGTACCCTCCTTTGACCTCCTTTCCTTGTGTGTCATGTTTAAATAAACTAAGAAAATATAAAACAACAAAACAAAAAAAAGGCTCTTTTCAGAGCAACCTTTCACAGTTTAAAAATAGAAGTGACAAATAAATAGTGCAGAGCCCTATGCATTTCATAGAAGTCCGCAGACATTTTGTTTTTGGGGGCGCTGCCCTATCAGAACCATGACACTTTTCTATGGGAGGAAGTGGTGGCTCAAAAACCTCAAATGATTAACATCTACTGCAAAATGTATTAATGTAATTACAAAAAAGGTTGCAATGCATTTTGTATATTTTGCATAAAAATCTGATTGTCTGCATGAGTAAGATGTACTCCATCTCTGTGAAAAATGTATGTACTACGAAACATAATATTTTCATTGTGAAAAGAGGACATGCTAACATCCCTTAAAAAGGCACAAACAGCCTTATTGATATTGCGCCACGCTTTCTCCATTTGGGGACCAAATGAGAAGAACGTAGCCACATTAGTCTCATGGCAATACGAGAAAAAATAACTTGGGAATTTGGAAACATGCCCATGACCTTCCCAACTCCTTCTTTCATTGCAAAATGCAAAGAAATTCCAGACATATGTCCTAAACTGTTCCCTCCACAGTGAATTATAATTATGTCTGGATGACGCCGTGTCTCGAATGTAGCACAGAGAAGTACCAAATCCAGCCACTTCATTCCACGCACTCCATGCCAGTACACTTCCACTTGAGGGAATCCAAGATGTGCAGCCACTCCACAGCGTTCTGCATGCACCTCCAACCAAAGTATCCATGAGTCTCCCAAAATCCAGATCATCTTTTTTCTGTAACACACAGCCATAGCTATCTGTTCTTCTCTTAGGTAAAAGACTTTCTGACAAACACTCTCCTTGCACAACGTACCCAGTAAATTTTATTAACCAATCCCTTGCTCTACTCATTCTCATTTGCATGCCTCTCCACCCCAAAATCCCTGTATATTATATGCGATGTCCGCGGACAACCGCCATGTCCGCAGACATATCGAAAAATCTGAGCTTGATGAATTTCAATTTAAATAATGTACCCCATTTCCCCTTTGAGGTTGGCTCTGAAAAGTGCCTTTTTTTGGGGGGGGGGGGTTTACAGATGCTTGAGAGACACCTGTTATTTTGTATTTCTTTTGGATATTTTTTTCTTACTTTACTCCTAAAATCTTCACATAAGTTTCTCTGAAGCAACCCTTATATTCCAAAACAGCATGGCATTTCCCATAAAAGATAAAGAAATGCCATCTTTTTTAAAATAAACAACATTATAAGGATAAATGTTCTGATTATTACAAAAGAACATACCAGCTCTAAGCATGAAAGCAAACATGCCACGGTTGATTGCACACCTAGAAATGTTTTGCTGAGGACAAAAAACAGAACTATTGTCCCATATTGCCCTAGGTACTAAACCAGAAAAAATAACTTTGGCATTTGGATAGACATTCATTACTGCTTGAACCAAGTGTTGCAAATCTGCCAACAAAGTAGGGGCACTGACATAGCCCAAATGCAAAGCACCACAGTGCAAAGCTACCACATGGGGACTGTTCATCCTACCCATATCTTCACAAACTTGTACATTTCCCTGTACATTGCAATCAGGCAGAGTGCTCCACAAAACCTCCACTCCTTTAACATCAAAAGTGTTTGCCACATTCCTGCATTTGGAATACTGCTCTAAATCATGCACAAACATATCTCCAATCACCAACACCCTGACTTTCTCCCCCTCTGCCATCTTCACTACACACAGCCTCTTTCAACACAAAGCCGCACACTCAACACCTGATTGGCTAATCTCTACAGTCCCCTTTCCATGCAGGATTTACTGGAAAACCCCAGATGTGGCACGCCCTGTCCCCGGACTGCCATGGTGTCCATGGAGCGCGTAACTCTTAGACAGCCCTTCTACCCTTTCCACTTCACTCTCTGTGCCATTGCCTCATTGGATACAGCTAAGCAGTCACACAACCATCCACCAATCACACCCAAGACCTCTACACCTAGTGCCATCAATATAGTTCAGCACTTCAAATGTACTGTTGATCACTCTGAGTACAAGTATCATGTCATTGGAAAGCACCTACTACAACAAACTACTGTACAAGTCCCCAAGACTTCTACGTTCAGCTGCATGCATATCCACATGCATGAATACAAACTACAGGTATGCATATTTTCTGCACAGTACATGCACAACTCTTATAAATGCAAATAAACAGGGTAACTGCCACTTAACCTGTAAAGCCTATAAAATGAACTTACTGTCATTTTCCCCATCTGCTATAATCAACTGTCACTTCCAAACCTCTCTGCTATCTATTTTTTTTTACACACACAACTATCTATAAAAGTGTAATTAAATATTAAAAGATGGGAGAAATAACAGTACAATTGTAGAAAAACACTTAGTAGTGTATTATAAAATGACATGCAGCCAGGATGAGTTCATGCATCTTTATATACTCACACAGCTAGACACTATCATTAGAAAAGCTCCCAGCTGAAAAACACCACTGCCTCTACATCACATCCTTCTGCTTTATTGACCACTCCTTCACAAATACATACATTCCATGCTTTTCGATACAGTTTCTGCCATTTACCTTATAAAAATAGCAAAATAAGTGTATGATTATTTCTTCTATCTCCTAACATCCAATAACACAACCTTAAGAAACCAAGTGAGTTTCATACGCTTAGTATTATACGCATTTGCAAAGCATGTTCAACTAACAGATTGTAAGTAAAATATAAAGGTTGCACATAGTCAAATGAAACTGCATGCACCTACTATGTTCAGTTATCAAACCACAATACTACAACAAAAACATAAAAATCAACATCTAAATTAATAACAGTGCTATAAACACACAACATTACAAACTTCTTTCCTTTACAATTTCAGTGAAGACCACTCTCCTGAAAAGCAGCAGCATCTGAAGTACAAACAACAACTCAGAAGAAACCTGCTCATTCCAAACAAAAAAAGTAAGTACCATACTACCATAATGTTATAACTGTAACTCAAACACACTGTGGGGTTGATTCATGAAATTTATGTTCCGAAAAATGGGGATTTGTGTGCCATTCTGTCCACAAATCCCTATTTGTTAAACAGGGATTTGCGGGCAAATGGCACACAAATCCCCATTTATCAGTGCACAAATTCCATGAATCAGCCCCTAGAATGTTAGTATTGCAGAACAAAGCACTGTTTTAATTCTATATCATTAGATTTAGTATTAGTGCTTCTCCTCACCACTAGCTTACTCTGTATTGGCATCTAAACCCCAGTATAATAACACACAAATACAAGAATAGCCTTCCCAACTAGTTTAGCTGCCCATTGAACAATCACACACCTCCACATACATCCAAACCATCATACTCAGACACTTATGCACACAGCACACATACATTGCAAAAAAGCCCAACCCATACCTTCTTTTTTTTCCAACAGACCCCAAAGAATTCCTACCAAAAATCAAGTCAGTAGAAAGCAACACAGAAGTAGAGCAAATAAATCAAAATAAAAGTGTCCAAAATAAGCATCCATTTCTAGCAGAATTTGTCAAAAAAGTTCAAACAAAACATCTAATACAGTTATTCAGTGAAACAAAACAAGCTTCCAGTACAGAAACGTTGCCTCCTTTTTCAAAATGTAAAACGAAACAGAGTGACTAACAAGAATTCAGCTACCACTACTGCTAACACTGCTCCTATAAATCTTGATGTAGTGGAAAGTAACCATACCAAAAGAAGTATTTTACACAAAATGTTTCGCCACTGTGTCCTTCAGAATCTTATAAAAACAAGAGAGAAATCATGCACAACCCTTAAAACCTACCGTAGAAAATTATTATTAGAAGCTCTCATATACAGTGCAATCCTTCTCAAAAGTAAGTTATTTATTTTAGTGTTAAACAGAATGAAACCACTAACAAAACTAACTAGTAAACTACAAAAAAGACTTCTCAATAAACGGAATGTCAACAAAAATAACTTCTTAAATATCTGTGGAGGTGAATGTAGTCACACCACGAGCACAGAACCATATTTCAATGAAGAAGAATACAAGCAAAAGCAAACAAACACAATTGCCATACATAGCAGTGGACGAGGGTATGAAAAAACTTAATGAT
This sequence comes from Ambystoma mexicanum, assembly GCF_040938575.1. Lineage (NCBI taxonomy): Eukaryota > Metazoa > Chordata > Amphibia > Caudata > Ambystomatidae > Ambystoma > Ambystoma mexicanum. Next base: position 287,476,824 of record NC_090928.1, read on the forward strand.
ACCATAATGGAACAAGAAATGCTGCTTACAAAAATATCCCCAGAAAACTCAGCATCACCTCTCCATCCGACTGAACCAAAAAGTCCAGTGTACAAATGGCCGTGCACGTCAATGTGTAACATTGATAAAGAAATCTTCCAAATGTTTACGCCAGTTCCTCAATCAGTATGTGAAAGGCAAAGACAAATTCAAAATGAAATTACTACAAAATATGGATACCTGTCCAGTGCGCAAATACACAGGACTACAAGGACATTAATTAGCCTGCATATCAGGACCAATATGCAAAAGCACTTTCCATCATATGAAAATAATATCAACACATCATTCAGCTATAAGAAATCTAGTCCATAAACTGTACTATGCTATAAGTCCTGATTTAATATTAGGCGATTTAAATAACAATCTTCTACATGGTACAGCCAAAGACCTACTCAAAGAAATAGAGCATAGCCATAGAAAATATTTTGGAAGTGAAAACCACTTACAAAATGCAATAGCTTTACAACAGACTAGGAACACTTCTACTACTACACACATATAAAAAAGAAATACTAAAAGTTAAAAGTACATCCACTGAGGTACCAAGCCATGTGCGTGTGTGTGTTGCTGCAGAACTTTTTATAAAAGTAGCACAAAAACTGTATACATAACTTACAAAATAGAAGACAATGAAGATTCAAATGGTTTGAATTAGCTCTCTCCCTTATAGCAGAAAACAAATATGAAATAACTGACCCCAAACTCCTTCACGTACTATCACAAATAACTTGGAAATATTCACACTACCAAAACCCCTGCAACAACTCAACTTATATGAGAGCATCACAATTCAAACAGTGCACACATTTCAATCAATAATATGCATTGAACCAAAAAAAAGCAAAATTACCTCCCTCTGAATTAGTGAAAGGCATTTGTGGCAAAGTAGTTTATTTACCATTAGATCTGAAAGAAAATGTACACACTATGGGAGTGCAACATCCTATAGATCAATATTTAATTGTCTTAGTAAATGGTGTACCTACAAAAGACAAAACAATTTGGCAACAAATCATGGACTTGCATAAAGTAAGAGAAGCCTTGCAAAATCTAAAAGACAATAATGAATACTACAAAAGAATTAATATTGAAGAAAACCTGAGGGAAACCACTGAAATAATTCAAGAGTCACCAGACACTGGTCAATTTAAAATTCTAGATCCTGCTACAGTGTCCAATATTTAAGACCATTATACAATTCATCCATTACACTCTAAAGACACCATAGATGATGCACTAGAAACATACCAAATGCAACAAACCAAAGGATCACCAATCAGTATATGGGAAAAAGTATAGAAGCACATGCCTTTCCTATACTCGTTCCTACTGGGAAAGGAGGAAGGTACAATGATAGACCCACTCAGATAACAACATCAGAATACCGCTCATTGCGAATGTATTCTGAAGATGCCAGATTTAGACAAAATGTGGAATACATATTCCAACTACTCTTTGAAAGTGAACTAGCAACTATATGCTCCGGAGTTGCACACACATTGAAATTAGGTACCCATTTTCAAAATATGTCAGCTAGGCAATTACAACAAAAAGTGCAAGAAAAAGTTAAGGTTCTACAATCAAGCATTGTAAATCTGTTAGCAAACGTGCTTGGTACAAAAGAATACTGGTTCTGACGTCACAGAGATGTACGTTGTATGATAAGAAACCTTGGCCCACCAACTTGGTTGGTTACATTAAGTTGTGCAGAATATGCATGGGAAGATTTACATAATTTCCTAGATATATCACACAAAAACCCAAAAAAACATAGATATACTAACACCTGGAGAACTCTGCTCTCTAGATCCTGCTAATGTTTCAAGATATTTCCATTATCGCTTCATTGCTATGCTACACTTTATTTGTAATAAAACTGTTCCTCCCCTCGGAGAAGTGCAACACTTGCTTTGGAGAAAAGAATACCAAGCCAGAAGAGCACCACATATCCACCTGCTTTTATGGATTAAAGATGCCCCTAAATTTGGTCAAGACAGTGATGCCACTGTTTTACAGTTTATCGAAAAATATGTCACTTCTGAAATTCCTTCACAAACAACAAATAGTGACCTTCATGCACACATTTTACTATTTCAAAGGCACAAATGTGGGAATATTGTTGTTGCAAATACAAAAACAAAGGCAAATACTACACCAAATGCTGCTTTGGTTTCCCTAGACCAGTTACAGCAACAGGTCAAATAAACAACTTCATGTCTTCAGTTAGACATAGCGTTAAAGGTAAATCACCTAAGAATACATATTACATAAAAGGAATAGAAGAAGCAACATATATCAATGATTACAATGCAATCATTGCCCTCTATGGAATGCAAAAATAGATGTGCAGTACATCGCAGACAATTCCACTGCAGTTACACAATATGTTACAGCCTACTTAACCAAAGCAGAAAAAACAGAGCTTTAAGGCCTCTGGGATGACCTATCATTGGACAAAACACTGTCTCAGAAATTGTACAGCTTAGGCATAAACATGCTCTCTCATAGAGAATGTGGCTGCTATGAAGCTGCAGACCATTTAACTGGTACTTCTTTGTATGGAAAATCTGAAATTATAGTATGGCTAAGTCTTGGTCGTGCTAAATCTAGAAAAAGAGTTCTCAAATCATACGAGGACATAGAAACAATAGCCAAAAATGATCCCAACAGCCACGACATTTTGAAAAACAATTTACTAGACACATACTACCCAAACAGGAGTACCACTTTGGAAACCATGTGTCTATACCACATAGCCCAAAACTTCACATACAAAAATAATATAAAACCAGATGAAAACAAAGTTAGATACAGAGTGACAAATTGTGAAGGAAGCTTAGGGAAACTTACCAAACAAAGCTTAATTAATCATATCAAATTGTCATTAAAAACTCCTCAACATAAATAATTATATTACATGTCCCTGCTACAAATTTTTAAACCATGGAGAAAAGAAGAAGAGTTACTAGATATCTATGACTCCTATGAAGACACTTTCAAAGCAAATGAAAGCACTATAACAGATGTAAACTTTACAAAGTACAAAACAATGTTGTACAATTAACAGCAAAACGAAGAAGAACTCCAGGCCCAACTAGATAAGGACACTCCTGACAGTACTCAACCTTCTGTAACCGGAAGCCAAGACCCACTGGGACAGCCACTAATAGCAAATGAGGCAGAATTTGCTATGACAGAAGTAGAAAACACCATGTCTCACTATGAAGAAGATACAGAAGACTTCACTGTACTGAAATCAAAACTGAATAATGAGCAGCGTACCATTTTCCAGGAAGTAACAAAAGAAATTTAACATGGTGTACAACATGAAAATAAAAAGTGTACCTGCCAAAACTACAAACCTATACTGCTATACGTCAGTGGTCAAGCTGGTTCAGAAAAAAACATTCTTTATCAAAATCATCAGCAAGTTCCTTCAACAATTGACAAACAACAAACTGTCAGCTGTTGTAACTGCCCCCACAGATTTAGCTGCCTACAACATAGGTGGTGTCACTTTACACTGATTACTACTCCTTCCAGTAGAACACCAAAACAAATTAGATTATTCACCTGAGATTACAAGAAGTACTCAAAACAGACTACAAAGAGCTCTTTGGAGGAAAACACATTATTGTTTTCGGAGATCTTCTTCAATTGACACCAGTCAAAGGTGAACCTATTTTTAAAACCTTAGAGCACAAACTCTGCCATAAAACGGTTGTCAGCATAGGAAATGTCAACCTTTGTCAACATTTCCAATACATAGAATTAACAGAAAACATGCCCCAGTCTGCAGGCGTCACATACGCCAACATCTTAAAAAGTATTAGAGTTGGTGTACTATCTCAAGAAGCACAATCAATATTAAAACCTGACATATCCATGCACTCTATGGCCATAACTCATGTGCTGCTGATATCATGGAAAAATTAGCACACAAAAGTATCAATTGTATGTACTTGATGCCAACTCTTGCAAGCTGTTCAAAATTCAATGAAACAGTGTTGAAAATAGAAATGCAACCAATAATTGAAATTTGCTCCACAGACAAACTGGACGAACATAGCTGGTTTGGAGAAAATATAAACACTATCTTTAAACTGTAGAGTAATGCTTAAACGTAACCTTGATGTGGAGCAATGACTAGTTAATGGAGCACTTGGTACAGTTGTTGGCTTTCAAACATACCCACGTGACATCAACATTCAGTTGGTCAATATTCTCTTTGCCAAACTAACAGAAGTTAAAAGGACAGGATGCTCAACAGCCTGATTCATCTTTTCAAAGACATGTATGTACGCAGAGAACAATTTTCTCTGACTGTAGCATACGCAGTCACCATTCACAAATCACAAGGTCTTACTCTAGATAAAGGATTGATAGATATTGGGAACACAGGGCCTCATTCTGAGATTGGTGGTAGCCATGGCGCTATTTGCGCCATGGCTGCCTCCAATACTGGGTCCGGCACGGGTCTTGTTCAATGGGGACTTACCGCTGCATTCCAACCTTGGAGGTACCGGTAAGACCCCATTGAACAAACTATTCCCCATTCCCATTTGAGCATCCATAGGGCTCAATGGGAATGGGGAGGGCGCTAATAACAATGTTCGCGACTAGCAAGCCGTTATTAGCACCCTGGTCCCTTAGCGGGAGCCGTAAGGGACGTGTGGTCAGACCACACGTTCCTTAAGGTTCCCGCTAAGGGACCTCGGAATTGGGCGGTTAAGGTTTTAGCGCCACCGGTCTCCTTACCGGTGCCGGTAATCCCTTAACGCCCAACTCATAATGACCCCCACAGTCTTTTAAGAAGGCTTGAGCTATGTAGCACTATCACGCTTACGTACACTTTGATGGTCTATTTCTAATCAACTTTGATGCAAGTAAAGTAAATGCTAATATTCCTTTCATTCTAGAATACAATGGACTATGTTCACTGTACACCCCATCTAAAAACCTATCCTGTTCCACAAAAAGCAAAACATTGTAAAAGAAAACTACTTCAAACAGAAACAAAACAGGATCTCACTGCAAATCCTCCAAAGAGAGTAAAAGAAGCTAATAATTCATCAATTACTACAACCAAAGATTAATCTACTGCTCAAACTAACTCAGGTACTTCTTCAAAGAAGCAGCACACACTCCGACTTGGACACAGAACTATCAGGTCCATTCAAATTTTCAAATATAACTGGTGTACATTGCTAGGCAAATGTAGCAATAACTATTCTATTCCAATTGCCACCAATTATTGACAACATTTACTTGCACAATACAGACCAATTGTGTTTACAAATCTTAGTCCTTCACAGAAATACAACCAACCATCCTGACAACACCTACAGTGTTCATGGAATAAGACAAGAATTGGACTGCTGTGCTGGAATTGTCAAATTCACTATAAACTTACAAGACGATCCACAAGAATTTCTAATGTACTTCCTACAAATACTGGAAAACAAAATATACCTATAAATTAAATGTTTCAGTTTTCATACATGTGGAAACACACATGCACTCTCTGCAATCATATGGCACAGGAACAAATCCCTAATGAACGCTTTGTGTATGTATCAATACCTAACTGTGAATCCATTCCATTTCAGCAACTTGTACAAAATGCAAACCATGGCAGATTCGGTACTACCTACAATTCAGATAATCACTCCACCTTACAAATACAAACACATAGTAAATAAGTAATACTAATGCTTTTATGTTACAATGCAGATGGTACCAAAAACAATTGCAAGCTGACTGGATTCAACCATGGTCAAGTATCACTTGGTAAGAAATCCTTCACAACAATAGGTATAATCTACCACGCAGGAGCCACAACCAATGCAGGTCATTACACTGCATACATAAAAAAAATAATTGTGGATGGTTTGAATGTAATGATAGTACCATTACTCTAAAGCAAAGATTACCAGCAAATCTTATAAATGCTTATTTAATATTCTTAAAACAACATTTTTTATAACTAATCTGTGCATAAACATTAACAAAACTTCAATTAGAAAACTATAAACAGTTAGAATACGCCAACAGATATCTAACTGCCCCAAAAAATCTACAAGAAGCCAACAGAAAGAACATTAGCCAGAAACAACAAATAAACACTGAAAACAAAGAAAGAAATATATTGTACCATAGCAAGCATGGATTTTTTTCCCACAGACCCAATGATTTAAAAAACAAACACAGAAACTGAGCAAATTACACAGTACACTTGTTTGTAAACTACTAAATATGAGGGTCAAAATAATGCAGAAATGTCTAAATGCAATGCAATAACTCATAATGAACTACCTACACTAAAATGATATTTTCTTTTATCACAGAATATCTGCTCCAGTTACCCAAGTCATGAAAAAAATATATCCAAACAAAATCAAACAGTAAGTATATAATAATTCAACTTACAAATACTGCTCCATAACACAACCATTGAAGCAAACATCTAACCATACACCACAATCCAAAATGTTTACTTCCATGGATATGTTATACTGCAGTGCTTGTTACCAAACCCTACAATCTTAATTACATGACTTAGCCAAAACTTCACATACAAACTCTACAAATCAAAGAGTACACAAACTTTTAATTTGTGGATATTTGATGGTTGTTTGATTCTATGGATGCGTTATGCTGCGGTGATTGTGGTCAGGGCTTGAGTGCATGGCCTACTGCCTATGATCTTCGTCCTTGCACCCAAGACTCTAGGCCCTGGTCACAACCACTGCAGCATAACACACCCATAGAATCCAAAAATTTTAACTGTGCTATATTGGCTACTTAAATACAATCAACACTGTACTAACAACCCAAAACCAATATCATACTAAAGTAAAATAGCCAGAAGTGCATTGTGTTATGTCCGCGGACAGCCGTGGTGACCGGGGACATGACAAACACATCAGGGGCACCTGCCACCTAAACAAATACAGCATTTGACCCATCTCTTACTCCCCCACCCTCCCCAAGCATTCTTACACACCAACACACTCCCCACAGTTGTATTTTCTCCCGTCCGTTGCAGCACTGTTCACGGATGTCCGCGGATGTCCGTGGATCCAAGATGGCGGACGCATCAAAACAATACAACGCACCTCACTTTTCAACCCAGCCAATCAGCAAACACGTATGTCTACGGACATGATGCAAGCCGATTAGCCAATTTGTGTCCTGTCCACGTAGCGAACAGGGAAATGTGTCCACGGAGCAGACACAGATATCACTAATTTTTTAGATCTACTTTTTAGTCTTTTAAAAAAAAATACTGAACAGATTTACACCAAATGCTTTCGGGGCCAAACCGCTGCTCCTGCCACAAATTTGGTGCAAATCCGTCCAGCGGTTTGAGCTGTAGGCGTGAGCAGAGTTTTTCCACATTCACTCTATGGGAAAAAAAGAACTTTAGGGATCCCCCTTATAACTTTGCCCCCCCGCCCCCCACACCAAACCTCACTAAACTTTGCAAACAAAATCAGAGTGGGCCATATACTTTTTTGAAAAGTTTGGTGAGGATTCGTCCAGGGAGAGTGAAGTTATAAGCCACCCAAAAAGTGCTCTTCCTATGGGATTAGCAACCTAGCCATAACTACACGGCCACTACCGCGGGCCATGTAATGTTACACGACGTGCAGTAGCAGCTGTGTAGTTATGGTTAAGTTACTATAGAAAGAGCATTTTTTTGGCAGCTTATAACTTTGCCCCCCCCACCCTAAAATAAATCCTCATGAAACTTTGCAAAATAAGTATATGGCCCCATCAAGATGATTCTACAAATTTTGGTGCAGTTTCGTTAAAGGGGGGCCAGGTTATAGAAGGGTCCCAAAATGTGTGGAAATACTCAGAGATGCAGTGGGAAAAAAATTGTGCTCATGCCTCCAGCCCAAACCGCTGGACAGATTTTCACCAAATTTGGGGTAGGAGTGGTGTCTTGGGACCAAAAGCGTGCGTTTGTAAATTTGGTGTTCATCCGTCCAGTAGTTTTTAAAAAAATTGTCAAAAAGTAGGTTACAAAAATAGTGATATCTGAGTCTGGTCCGTGAACTCACTTCCCTATTCGGGCTGTGCACACTCACCTGGATCAATCAGGGCCCGGTGTGACGTCAACAGACATCGGACGCACCCACTGATTCGATGGCGAGAAGAGTCAGGTGCGTCACAATTTCTTAATCGGTCACCATGTTGGATCCGCGGACAGCGACTGGAACATGTCTGGAAAACAGATTTGGGGTTATTTGGTGGTCGAAAGAGGAACTGGAAAAGGTGGGGGAGTGGACTAGAGATGATATAGAGCTGTTTTTCTAGATGACGAAAAGTAGGCGTGTGCGCCGCTCAATCTGCGGACACCGCAGTAGTCTGTGGACAGCACCGTGAACAAACAACTTGGAAATCACATTTGGGGTTATTTAATGGCTGAAATCAGGTGTGGAATGGGTAGGGGAGTTGAATAAAGATGATATGGAGCTGTTTGTCTAGAGGAGAAAAGGATGTGCCGGTACCGCCGAGTCCATGGGCAATTTTGGTTTCCCTGGACATCATTTCAATTGCATGGGGGTTCAGGGCAAGTTGTGTTATTTGAAGGTGTATTGTACATATTTGTTATATGGTTTAGTTCTATTGTGGTGGTTATGGCCAGTGGCCAGATTCTTGGGGGTATGTCTGGCAGTCAGTTTTGGTGTCTGCAGACATCATTTGGATTGCATGGGGTTTAGGGCGAGTTTTGTTATTTGAAGGTGTATTGTATATGGTTTAATTCTATTGTGATGGTTGTGGCCAGTGGCCAGATTCTTGGGGCCATAGGCCATGCCCCCAAGAATCTGGCCACTGACCACAAAAACAATAGTGATATATGCATAGTAATTATAGGTAATGTGTTAGGATTATTCAATATTTGTAATATGATGGAATGATATAATTAAAGTGTATATGTTATTTATGATTGTAGTACAATTGAGGACAGTGCTCCTTGATGTCTCCTCCACTTTTCACATGGTCAACAATTGTATTTACATTAAATGGTTAAATGGTTACATGATACCATTAGCATCATGGACCGGGCACTGGACTGGCTGATTTGTTTTCCTCGCTAACCGCCCTTACCAGCTGCAAATGGGCTGTTTGTACTCCACAACCTAACTGTGTACCTGCAGAATGCCCCAGGGTTTTATCCTATGATTGTGGCTCTTTCATGTCTATTTCGTCCCTCTGGCTCACCTGATGTCTTTTTTTGTTTCTCATTTCCAGTGTTATGTTAATGACACACAAGTTTCCTTAAACATCAGTGAACTCATTTGTTGTCCTTGTTTTTCACCTGTAATTGTCTGACCGCCATCTAGGCATTGTGTGCGGCTAATAATCTGCATCTGACAGTAAGACAGAAATCTTTCTTACTGTGACACCTGTGACCTGTTTTTCTCCTACCCTTTGGCCACTGTCTTTAGGCCCTCTACTCTCACCATCTTGTAAGGCCAAAACACTGGCATTATCTTTAAGTCCTTTCTCTCCTTTACTCTTTCCCTAAATACTGCCCCACTAGAGCCCTCCGCTGCTCTAACTCCAATACTGTGCTTGTCAAACGCTTTTTAAAACAGAGAGCGGGAGGCATGTGTCTGTCTTCGGCAGGTGCCTATCTTTGGAACCGCCTCCCAGCTCCTTGTATACTTCAGCTGGATTGCCTTAAGTTCTGGAAACTGCTGAAAACTATGCTTTTGTGTTCCTATTTTACTTTATCCCTTCCCTGCTAACTCATACCTCTGAAATTGGTGGCCTGGTCCCTTATAAACTTCACAGGTTGTAGACCCTATATCTAGTTGACACCAGTACACCCCCCATGCTCCCTTCAGCACTCGTCTTGTGGGTCTACCGCCTGGCGGGTGTGTGCCACACCCTTCGGACTCCTCTGCCCCATCAGGTAGCTAGTGGCCTCCTAGTTTGGCATGTTTTGCACTTTCCTTCTGGGCTTGTATGAACACTTGGTAATCCCTACTCTTCTTTCCATTCATGCACTTCTTTTACTGCACAATGAATATGTGCATTTATAGCAGCAGTGTGTACAATTTATTTTGGATAAGCAAGTGGAGTGCATATGCAAATGATTTGTAGAACATTTGTAAGTAGCAGTTGGTTTGTGGACGTTTAATATGTTGCTAGGGATATATGTAGAGTTTTTTAAACTGATTGGTGAACATATGTGTGTGTGACTCTTTGAAAGGAGGAAATTAGGGATATGATATAATATGATAGGTTATTTATAACGTGCTTAATAGCCAGAGGTTTCTAAGCGCGGACCTGGGGATCGAACCTTTGTTTTTCTGTGTCGTCTTGCTTCCAAGGCAAGCATGTTGCCACTGAGCTATGCTCCCGGGACTGCTACAAACCTAACAGTAAGAAGGGTAGAAGGGCTGTCTTGTGAGATGGTGGGCACCTGCAATCTGGGTGTCTTAATAATGCATGGCATAGAGCAGTAGACTATATAAGGCAAAGGAACCAGTGGGCAGCACGTGACAAAGGGCCTTAAGTGGGTGTGTCATGGAGTTAGAGCTTAGGGTGGGCAGAGTTAATTGTGCTCACAGTGCACTTTCGGGACAAAAGTTTTTTTTTTACAGTTGTCTTTATTATATTTACCTCAGTTTAGGGATCTGACTAACTGGAAACAGCTGGACCCCCTGATCAGGCTTTGCTATCAATGGTAACATTGGATGTTCAAGCCTGAAACTAATGTTGGAAATTAACATGTTTGAAGGCTAATTGCATAAGCAGCTTATCAAGACCACACAATTTCCTAGAAAAATGGCTCTAAGAAGGTTAGTTGGATCCCAATGTTTGATGGGTGAAAAATGGGGGCGTTATGAACATGGGCAATGAGAAGAAATCACAGGATGTGACATCGCAGGATAATTCTTACAGCATGCAGATCCATTTTATTCATGGCCCGGGTGTCCTTACCCCACACACGTCACATATCATTACACTTCACCGATGTAATTAAAGGAGTGCACCCAAACTTTAGTGTTGTTACATATTAATAATAAAATGTCAGGTCATATATTGAACACCCCAGCATTATTTTGATTTGATTTATTTAATAATGTGAGACAGTTTAAATATAAACTTTACACATATATACAATAAAATGAGAGAGAAGGATAAAAGAACATATTAAACAAGCAATAAAAAAGAATACAATTAAGAAGAAATTTAAAAGCAAAATCAAAAAGAATCAGACTAGGGTGGGGAGGTAAAGACCTCTCTTAAAAGCTTGCAGTTCTTAATATGCGATTTCCAAAAAGTAGTAGATTATCCAAAAGGAAAAAACAGAACAAAAGAAAAGCATTAGGAGACCTTGATAATCCTATACGATTATTTTAGTTTACACAGGAAAACCTGCCATCCAAGATGGGCAAAATACATATATAATCACATTATTTTGCTTGACCTGTTTCTATAACACTATGCATATACTGTCAGGTTATAGTATTATGTATAGTATTATGTGATTTATGGACTTTCCGAGGCTTTGCTAGAAGATCATTATTTAACCTTTTGACTCCCAAACCTGAGAAAATATTGATATCAATTATAACTGGGAAGATATGTGGTGAATTTCTTAAATCTCTGCCTGTGACAAAATACTGGTTTTGTGTGTAATCCCTGGCAATCATGCAATCTCATCATGCCTGAGGTACCAACATTGGGAGTCCATAAAAGCAATTCAGTTTGCAACTTTTGCTATGAATTAAAATTGTAAGTTAATTATAATTATTGGTTATTTAAATAGTGCTTTTGCCACACCACTACACACCATTACACATAGAACATATTCACTTACAATTACCACCCAACAAAGTTGGTACTGCTTTATCGACCTCGTAAGGATGAAAGGCAGGGTTGACCTAGCCAGTATTATAGTCTTGCAGATCACACACACAGTGCAGAAGTGAGCGCTCAACCCACTGAGCTACCTTGTTACATATGAATAATTTACTGTCCATTCATATATAGTGCACAACATAATTGTATCTTGGCTTACACATGACAACTTTGCATCCAGGGTAGGAAAAATAAACATATCACATTATTTTTGCTTGACCCATTTCCTTAATGTGTATACATTGTCAGGTCAATTTATTATGTGATTTGTGTACTTTTAAGGGAATTCATAAACATGTAATTATTTAACCTTTTGATTACTAAACCTTAGCAAATACTGGTATGAAGTATCCCTTGAAGAGTGTGGTCAAGTTCTTACATTGTCGAGTGGGACACAATCCTGGTTTTCGCTACTTAATGAAAGTGTGCAATCCTGGGCAAATCATATAATCTCATCATGCCTGATCTACAAACATTGGGAGCCCATACAAAAATTCAGTTTCCAACTTTTCCTATGAAATAAATCGTACTCTTGAGAGTCACTAAACTCCAATTAATGATAATTATTGGTTATTTAAATAGCACTTTCCCCAAAGCACTATATATAAAACATATTAACATACAATTATCACCCAACCAAAGTTGGCTCTGATGTATCAGGCTCGGAAGGATGAGAGGCTGTGTTAGCCTTGCCAGTATTAGAGTATTTAACCTGCAGATCACACACATATCACAGAAGCGAACACTCAACGCACTGAGCTACCTTGTTACACATTAAAAATATAATGTTGATTCATTTAGTGCACAACAAACTCCCCTTTGCTTACACATTCAAACCTCTTAATGTTAATACCAATGATGCCATAAAGTACTGAATATCAATGACACTTTTTGTAATGTTATTTTCTGTGATGTTTCTCATGCCAAGCCATACCATTGGAATTAGGGAGTCTGTATGTCTTTTGTTTTACAGGGCCTTCAAAAACCCAGGCAGGCCACAAAGTAAAATCTAACCGTCAGTGCCTCGGATTCCTGATATGTTATTTCACTGTGCTGTGTATAAGCTAAATGCCTTTTGCCACACATGATACCATGACAGGTATGTTTGGATGATGCTAAGTGTGTGCCCCACAAACTGCTTCTGATATGCCATTGCCATCTGCCTAAATTGGCCAACAAGATAATGTTGTCAGGAAGGTGACTCCCCCTATGTGATGGAGGGGCAGAGGAGCATGGTTTACAGCGTGGGGCACAAAGGCTCGGGAACGGATAGTGAAACGGTGCAGCTTGGATAGAAAAATCTGGGCAGGGCCACGGGGGACTGAAGTTGTGGGCCCAACCAAAGTAACCCCCATGGTCGTGAACAGGGTGTTGGGGGAGCTTCAGAGTAGTACACAAAGGCCTAGAAAAGGGAAGAGGGCCCCAGGGGAATGAGATAATCGACCCAGCCCCAGTGAAACAGAAGGGGAGGGGGAATGGTGCAGCGGGGGCTAGAAAGGAGACACAATGGCAGAAAATCAGGCCGGTCCATTAAACCCGCAGGGCCTAGGTCACAGCAACATGGGTTGGTGAAGTGGACAATGCAAGCAGGCAGGAAGGGAGAGACAAGGGTAACAATTGTTTTTCCTGGCTGCCAACGCACTCTGATGCTGCAAAAACAAACTTCTCTCTTCTTTGCAGTGTCTCCCAGGCCGTCAGCATGCATGCACCTTCAGGAACATTTACAGAGTGCAGACCATGATCACCGGCACCCTGCTAAATATAGGCCCGGTGGCCATGGCAGCTCCTTCTTCCTTGTGGGAGGCACACCTGCCATACCTGCTCTCCATTCAGGCTCTGACTGGCCTATAGGCCAATAGGCCCATGGCTGAACCAAAAATGCTAAATTCTGGTGTGGCATAGTTTTTTGGGTGAAAGTGGACCAGATTTTGGCCAATGTGGATCAGATTGATGAGTTCTTCACTAGACAGCTAATAGATTTGACCAGTGTGCCAGAATAAATATTCTTTAAAATGCACAATTTGCATCACATTTTATCAAAATAGTCCCCCTTGGGTACTATTCAGACAGTGTCACAAAAGGAATGATTAGCCATCTGCTACTGTGGGCCACTTTTCATTGCAGCCCGAGATCATTCTAATGCCCAGTCTGACCCTGTCACCACTGGCCCAGAAATGGAGTAAATGGAAAGGTGGGGTAGGAGCTGGAGCTGGGTCTGCATGTCTCTGAGAGACTGGGAAGGGGTGAGGTGAGGGCACAGGGGCCCACTTGCCGTTTGTTTGCCTGGCGAGTGCTAATTCCGCCTCTGGACTAGAGAGTGGACTGCAGAGTCCAGGGCCATGGATTATGGTCTTTATTGTATGCTAGAGAAAAGTCTTTGGGACAGAACATTGTTTCTGTTCTTGTTTCTTTTTCTCTAGTATAACATTGGCCATTATTTTCATTGCACAGTATAACATGCTAATGGAAATGTTGCAGAATATTATTTAGTCTATCTATTGTACTGAAAGATGTAGATAGAGTCTATAAGCTTATTATATTTACTTTTTCAACTGTGAAAGGTGGTTCCTAAGGAACCTTTTTTTGTGCTTTTTGAATTTGTATTTCTTTTTTTTGCAGGAGAGGCTAGGAGGTAATGTGAGGGAGGGAAATAAGGGAAGGGACACCAACCACAGATATAGATGGACAGCTGAACAGGAGAAGATGTTGGGTGTGCGTTAATTTTACGGTAGGCGCAGTGTTTCTAATGCTCCTTGATTACAGCCTTGAAAGCACATCGAAAGTGCACCCCCCCCTGCAGAGTGGTGTGTTGCAGCATATGGATCAACACCTTCCTTTATGGCTTGCAAGGTAGCTGGTGGGATTGTCTGCCCCACAGGAGTAGCCTGTGTGGTGGTAGTATTGGTTCAAGATCATGAGGTAGAGGAAGACAGCCTAAAACTTCCTGAGAAAGGAACAGTCTTTCTAAGAGTATTCCAGTGGTTGGATTTAGTGTAACATCGTATGGAGGTTGTCTCGTCAGAGTACTGGCCAGGTTGTCCGTGACTGAGTACAAGGTTTCACTAAGTACATTTCACCTTGGTAGCCTTAGCTTTGGTACAGCCCCAACAGAGTTAAAGAACTGCCCCACCCATGATTCTCTCTGGGTGCAAGAGGTAGCTATTTCCTCTACTTCATCTTCCTGGTCCTCTTGATTGTTTTCTGCATGATTGTGCTTCTTCAGTTGTGTAGGCCCTGCTGCTGGTGGTGGTGGTGGCTCCTGGGGAAAAGGGATGGCAATAGCTGATGCCAATTTTGAAAATAGAATATTCTTCTAAGCATGTGCTCTGCCCTAGATTGTAAATTAATAATCAGTACAAACAATGGACCTCATTATAAAGCTGGCGCTGACGTACTGAAGGGGGCCCGTACAGGACCGGCCCCTTCATTCCGTCAGGGCCGATTACAAGCTTCTCATCGCGGGACCAGCTGTGCTTTCCGGGTCCTGCGAGGGAAAGAAGGAGGTAACAACGGGACACCTGTAATGTACTCGTTGTTACCTCCCTTCCCATTCCCATTGAGCCCTATGGGGGCTCTAATGGGAATGGGGAATGGTTCCTGCAAGGAGGAATTACCGGGTCCTTCAATGTTGGAATGACCCGGTTATTCCTCATTGCAGGAACCCGGTAAACGAGCCCGGTTAGATCCATGGATACTGCCATACTCGTAATGAGGGCCAATGTCAGGGAAATGTGCAAGGATACATTTTCAGCTTGAAACTTCCTAAATCAGCCAGAAATGCAGTTTCCAACTGTTCGCGAAGAACGGACCGATTCACAAAGTGTGAACACGTTCATGAACGCACCATCATGCCGCACATGAGCGCGTGGTCACTTGACAATGTCCAAAAGTCTGTGATGACGTCAGACGTTCGAGACCATGGGCGAACACAAAAACAAGTGGAAAAAGTTGCAGAAAGTGTGTAGAAGTGTTAACAATATTTGTAGAAGTTGGGGAATGGGACATTTTTAAGATCAAACTTTCTACATCGTCTGAAAATGCTGCTATATTGGAGTAAAGTTTGTTGCTAGGAAGTAGTAGCAAATTTGGGTGCACTGGTAAAAACCCATGAAATTCAGTGAAAAAACGTTGTTAAAGGGACGTTATGGTTAAGTTGCTCTAACAAAAACCTCTGAAATTCAGTGAAAACATTTTGTTAAACACACATTATGGTGACAAGCAAAACCGAAACCCCCCACCCATTTGCCAGTTATGGTAAGATAAGCAACCATAACTATCGTCACCGCCGTGCATTGCTAAGACTAAGAACTAGGACATCACTGATGACATCACACATTTAGGGCACTTTTTTTTGTTCCCTGACATATTTAGGCCAGGTTTTATCTTCAATAAGCTGCACACATTTTCAAGGGGAGGTATGTATTCTACCAGATATACTCAAAGGTGTTTACTTTTTTACATTGAGAAGGCAATTTGATGATTAATTCGTGAAAAAGAAGTTATTGATAGCAGTGATCTGCGTATGCAACATATTTAATGACCATAGGAGATGATAAAATAGCGGTATAATTACTAACATCTTATTGGTCGATGCAGTTTGGTAAAAGTGAATTTAGCAAGATTCGTCAATAGATGCTTGGAAGTAATTGACAGGTTGCAGTGTGAAACGTTACAGTTAATAATAAATCATTATAATGATACACAAAGCCCAATACCTTAACCATATAATGCTTAGATTCTAGGCAAACGTCCTCTTTTGGTTGCATTCTGTTTTTGCGGTGTGTGCAACTGTGACAATTATTATTGCAAATGAACCCCAACAAGATGGTGGATGTTTGCAAGATTCAAGACAAAATAACCTCTGATTTCTCAGCAGTGAATGATTGAATTTTTAAACACGCGCTTTCAACCTTTCAGCGCCAGTAGAGGAGTCGCATCAATTATTAATTCCTCTTTGTTTCCTCAAGGCAAATTAGGCATCAGGTCCTTCATAAATATTTTAGGCCGTTTCTGCCAAATAAACACAACTTTCAATTTGCCTTTAATTGCAGCCCGTGCACCCAGCAGTGAAAAGCATCAAACAAAACAGAGAAACAAATGCTTGACTTTTAGTCAAAAAATGCGAACCAGAAAGCGTAAAGGCGCCAAACTGTGCGAACAGCATATCTGCTGCAGGCCGCCTTCATTGATTGAGAACTGGCCTTGGCCGCCCTGAGAGAAAAATGTGTTATTTCTCCGCAAGGTGGCGACATATGTTGCAAAAAAAAAATCCAAAATGCCGCAGATTGCTGACCCACACGAAAGAGCTTTTATCATGGATCACCAGAATGTCATTATTACTAATGTGGCCAAATCAGAAAGGGATGAGACCAGGCAGGAATGGCAGAATAAGGTCTTGTCCCGGATGCATGCAAACGAAGGTCAGGGTTCTATAAGGCAGTAAGACCTGAGACTTTTGCGGCAGATTAAAATTCCTGATTGCTGAAGCTAGCACACGGCCCGATTCATGGAATTTTTTGCATGGTTGAAAGTAACTTTCCACGGCTGAAAAGTGACTTTGCACTGACAACACAAACCCTGATTCACGGAACTGCAAAGTGCATTTTTGCACTGCAAAATGAGTGCAAAGTCATTATGTACTACAAAAATGACTGTACAGCAAAAATACATTTTGCACAATTCCATGAATCGGGGTTGTGTCAGCAGTGAAACGTCACTTTTGAGCAGTGCAAAGTCTCTTTCAACCGTGCAAAAAATTCCATGAATCGGGCTCACAGTCTTATTGGGTATGTTATGAGCAACTTGCCTACTTTTGGGTAATCAGCTGCAGAAGATTAACTATTTGTCACTGGCTCCAAGATGACAACTGTCCTAGACTGAGGTTTTTGCTTGTGGGCTTTTGTTCATTTCTTTATTTTGAGTTCAATGCCCTCCGCTGTCATATTTGTGTTTTTTTATTTGTTGTTTTGTCTTTTGTCTTGAGCGCTTCCACGCCCATGTGCTATTGTTCCAGCGCTATATAAATAATATAAAATAAAACTAAAATGAAGTGTCCGACAAGTGGAATTTAAAGAAATTGTACTGACATTATAAACATGCATTGGCAATACCAACAGTTTTGTCTTTTGTGTAGACATAGGAAAGGTCACTGGCCATTAATGGTAGCAGCTTCAAAATAGTGCGAGCACATGGTCATAGAATAGCAGTTCCTGGCTTCACCAATGCTTTTTCTTAACGGGGCTACAGTCACGGATATGCATAGTGCTTATACAGTTGGTGATTGAAGGCAGGCCTAGTTAAGGCATCGTTATTACACCAGTCACACGTTTTTTAAAAGAAACTGAAACATTAGTTATGAGATGACTGCTTTGAAAAATCCTTGGCAGCAACTTCGAGAGCAGCGTTTGATGTTAAGGCTTGAAAATGTTGGCTCAACCCAGCAGGGTGTGTTTTGTGTGTGAAGGGGCAGGAAGTGGGTGGGATTGTCCATAGGGATTATCATGACCATGGGCAGCCAGTGGGAGTGTACATAAGCAAACGGCCAAACAACTCCTACAAGCATTGTGCCCCTTCTCATATGCCATCTCTCCCTAACTGTACTCCAAAGAATTAGTTTTAGCTTATGATATAAGTCATTTATAACACGCCTGTACACAAGTATTTCTAGGCTCAACAATACAAGGAAGGGGAAGACAAGGGGAACAATACAACACTCTTCCTAGGCCTGTGTCATTCAGATCTAGGGGAAGTGCTAGGGGGAGGGAAAGGGGGAGTGCAATAAACAAAGCTCAAGTAAGAGCTGTCGGGATGCCCGGTTCTAAGTAAGTGCTAAGAGGCAGGCGACTGTAGGGTTGCAGATACAGTGCCTTGTGCGTGGTATGCCTGGAGGCAGTGCAAGGGGCTACTGGTCGTGAAGGAGCCTGATCCCCATAAGGTTCAGAGGGAGGCCAGCTAACCAGTTAGTGCAGCAAACAAGAACATCAGCAGGGGAGAGAGAGCGAAAGCAGAAGTGAAAAGGAAGGTCCTAAGTTGCCTTCCAGAACCTGAGGTGGTCCTTCTCAAGTTTGAGAGAGGCGCAGAGGCTGTCCTAGAGGGAGGCTCCAGCCGAGGAGAGAGATCGACCCCCAACTTCAGACTGGAGAAGCTTCTGAACCTCAGAGAGTTGGGGGCGATGAGCAGAGGGCTTGAGAAGGAAAGTGTTTAGAGAGAGTTGGATGTAGTGTCGTCCCTGGACCCATAAAGCCTTGTGGACAATGCAAAGGGTCTTATTGTCAAGATTGTTGGTGGAGGCACTAGTTTCAGGGTCGTCACTTAGTGCAATGTCCCCCTCCTCCTCACCTGTGTCTTCTGTGGAAGTCTTTGGCCTCTTTCCCTTCTTTCAATCCTTATGTTTCTTTTCATAGAGATAAGGCCTCCCTCGAGTTGAAGCCACTCTGCTGCCTTTCTGGTGATGGCAAGCAAAGGACCCCCTCCCGAGAGTGCCCAAGAGAGGAAAAAGACGTAGGCAGAAAAAACCTCTTGTGTATTCCGGAATGGTGCTGGGAAGGTACTGGAAACAGGGAAGATCTTCAGTCGAGATGGTAATCCAGTAAATCCGAACAGGACAGGAAGGTATATCCGCAACAGGAAGGAGTAGCAGGAGACCAAGGTACAAAAGGCGGTCCGGAGGAAGAGGTAACTGCAGACCAATGGTCTTGTCAGGGAAGAGGACTGGAGCAGGAATAGGAAGAATCGGGCACCGTAACCGGAGGGTACGGACAGAGAAAAGGACGGTACACAAGAAGACTAAACAGATAAATACAGTAAGCCGGTTCCAGAAGTAGAAATGCAGAAACCGGACACCCAGGAAGGTAAGTCAAGAAGGAGGAAGAATTCCGGAAGGAAGGTAAGAGGTGAAAATACAAAACAGAGGGGACCAGGGCAAGTCCTGGCAAAGTAGGAGGAGTCAGACAGAGTCGGAATGAACAGAGATCCATTCCGGCGGGAGAGAAAGTAAAGGGCGAGCATAAGGTGAGAGTGAGAGAGAGTGAGAGAGAGCACAACTAGTGTGAGGAAAGAAAAGTATCCAATAGTAGAAGTAAGCAAACAGAATACTAGCTTATAAACCCAGGAGCAGAGCGCGAGAATAGGGTTGCAGCGCATCGCGGTGAAAGAAGGGTGGAGCTAAAAAGGGGAAGCGAAAGACAGGACAGGAAGACTAGACCTATGCTCCCGGAAGTGCAGGAGCGTAGTGGAACATCTTAATGGTGGATAAATCACCAAGAAGACCACAAGCGCCAAGGGGTCCGGCGCGTTACACTTATAGCACCACCATATAGACCAAACTTAAACAATGTTCGAGATTATTGACAAGTATGCTTGTCTTGAATTTCAATAATGTATAATAGTAGGCCCCACCCGCTGCCACAGATCAAAGGCCTTGTAGTGTCTTTGTATGCATGTGATAAACTGTGCAGTTCTGAAGCTGGCAAAAGAAATCTTAAAGCAGAAAAAGGTTCAAGGTTTACACTGTCTGCATGGGACGTCGTCCGCAACATCAACATTAACAGGTAGGATGTGGCCGTGCATGCAGCACGGTTCTGTGGCTCCGAGTTCGGTTACTCGTTATGAGCTAGCTCAAGAATTTCAGGTAAGCCGCTTTAGACTCTGTGAAATTGTGCATCCAAGAAGCACCTTTGCATTATGAATCTTATTACAAATGATGCTCGTTCTTCCATTCCTGTTCTGGCGTTTACATCTACAGAACAGAACATGCCCATTGACCTCATGCAGGTTACTTGAATCAATCTGGTAAAACATTAATTTTTGGTTAGAACTTGTATGTAACATGGCTATTTATGTATAATGCATTCAGCTAACCAGTAGGTACACATGTTGTTATTATTTCTTGCGTTTAATATATACCTTTAGACACACGCATGTAAATGGCTCCGTTATTTGTATATCTGCAAAGAGGAATCGTTGACATATGAATATGTTGTTGTTTGTTTCTGTTTCTCAATTATCATTAATGGTGTATTGGGTCAGCATTTGGTTAATGTTGATGCTTATGTTTATGCTATATAGTGTTCAGCCCTGAAGATTGACAGATTTCCGAAATGCATTGGCTTTAGGACACGTTTGGATTATCTCTGCCTTTTATGATGAAACAAAATAACTGAGATACTACACATGGATATGGAGAATGTGATTGAAGGACTTGAATAATTGTATTGAAATGAGTGAAAACAGACTATGAACTCTGATACAGCTTTCTTTTAGGGAGTAACGTGAGCACATGTTCGGTCAGGGGCAACCTTGAACCTTTTTCTGTGTATCTGATATCCTTGTGCCAAGGTTATTTTTCACTGATGTGCTCCGAAGAACTATATTAAGTGTTGAATTGATCATTTGAGTACAGAAATAATAATGCTAATAGAGTGAAGTGGTGCCCACCCTCAATTCATTTTGAAAAGAAATCTCAAACACAATTTTTTCATCTAGGTATATTTCATTTCTGGTATTTCAGGGCTAAATGTTTACCAGCTCAGTGTGCTCAATATTAGCATACATGTGTTGTCAACAGGAGGCTCTCATTTACTAAGATTGCAGTGGAGAAAACCATAGATGCACACAAGCATCTCTGACTTGCTCCTGCTTCATTACTCCTGATTTTTAAAGCTAAAGGTGGAGCATCTTTGAGATGCACACGCACAGATCCTTGGGACTCATCTTCTCACCTGTCCATCTTAGAGATGTTAGAGGTGTTTTCAGATT
This sequence comes from Ambystoma mexicanum, assembly GCF_040938575.1. Taxonomy (NCBI): domain Eukaryota; kingdom Metazoa; phylum Chordata; class Amphibia; order Caudata; family Ambystomatidae; genus Ambystoma; species Ambystoma mexicanum. The sequence continues at coordinate 287,498,511 of NC_090928.1, forward strand.
TCCCTCAGTTTTATGCTTTGGAAATCAGGTGTAAGACAGTAGAGACAAATCATAGCTGGCCATGAACATCTCTGATTTACTTTACTCCAGTGCAAAGTTGTGTGAGTTGGGCTGAGGTTGTTTTGTAGGACAGATTGTTACCAATTCACTTTCTGATAGACCTGGGAGAGCAGCAGAAATCAACAATCCTTTCCCCAATAACATCACCGAACCATACATCTTGCAGAGAGAATGTACCCCTTCACAGATGGGTGATCCTGGCCCTGTCTGCTGGCAGTGGAATGGTCGTGCTTTTGTATGAGGATGAAAAAACCTGATCATGGGAAAGTATTTGCACTTCCTTGACGCACATTGCAACGTAGCATGCATATTTTGTCGACTCCATTTATTCCTCGTTTTTCCTTTGTAGCATGTGTATGTATGCATGTGTATATGTATGCTTTCATGTGCACACTCATCAGGTTTATAAAGCAGGAGCCTAGCTGGAAAGGAACAGAGAACAGTACATTTGGTATGCGCGGTGGGTTAAAAGTAATGGTGTAGAAAATGTGTTGTGATCAATAGGGTGAGAAGGGGTAGAGTGGAGCTGCAGAGATGGCAAATTGGGGTTGAGTGGCATGATCAGCAAATGGTGAGACATTCTTTCATTAACAGGATCTTCAGGGAATTCCGGAAGTGTAGAGTGGTGTAGGGCATTCTTACCTGCATTGGTAACTTGTTACCAGAAACAGGGTGTGTAGCATAAAAAGATCTGTCCGCTGTTTTTCCCTGCTGCAATTTGTCGATTTCTGCCTTGAATTTCTGTTGCCTCTGGTGGTGCATTAGTCTCGAGATAAAGTCAGTATTTCAGCCAGAAGAGGGATGATTTGCTTGTGGCTGCTTTCAGTTGATGCCGGCTGTCTTGAACATGATGTGTTAAGGAGTAGTTAGCGGAGGATGGAGGCTTTTTTCTTAGTCTTGTGATGAGGCATGCTTCAGTGTGATGGACAGCCTTCAGAGGGGCCTACTTGAATCTACAATTCTGGCACGTAGCACCTTTCCACCATCCAGGCGAAAGATGACCAGAGCTCGAACAGCTATTCTGAAACTTAAGGCAAAGATGAAAGAATTGACATTTCTGAGGTGTGCATGGTGGTATTATACTTCTTGGTCCTTCTTGGTGATGTCTGTTTTGAATAAGAGGTCACAATCATTGGTGAAGTCAACAGATGTTGTGCTGGGTATGAGTTGGGACGTGAATCCTTTGAGTTTCATGTCAGTCAGACAATTTTGTAGTTGTGAATACTTGGTTGGATTTCATAATAAAATTAACCTTTGTTGGGTTGAGCTTCAGGTAGGAACTTCACATCTACAATTGGATAAAAGGGGGATAGTTATTGAGCCAATGGATGCCATTGATACATTTGTTCATATTGGAGAATCTTGATGTCAGTATTGATGATGAATTCCCTCCGACGTTCCAGTTAGAGGTTGAAGATGACTAGTGACAGGATGGAACAGGTGGCACTTCACAGGTTTTTGGGCAATTGTTTGATTTATTGGGGCATATAGGACAAGTTGGTCTCTTTTGGGGGGCTAAGAGGTCAATACTGCAGGAATGTTTTGTTGAAGCACAGGAATGTGGTGAGGATGCTGAACAGGGCATCTTGGTCAATGGTACGAAATGCAGCCAATCAGTAAATTAAGATGAGTAAGCAGGTGTGTGCAGGATTTGTATAGTATCATTGATAGCTTGGATGGTGGAAGTCTCTCTGTTTCATTAGAACCGGGGGGGGGGGGGCAATCAGGTTTCTTGGATTGCAGGCTGAATACCATGATCCAAACCTGTGTTCCAAGCAATGTGATGACCGCTTTCCATGCTGTGCCATATTCCCCAACCCTCTCCTTCCTTCCCCTCTGGTTTCCAGTCCCCTCCCACTCAAGTGAGCCTTCCACCAGTATTCGCTTTGCTGAACTTGTTTGGGGGTGGGGGAGGGGGTGTGTGTGTGTGTGTGTGTGTGTGTGTGTGTGTGTGTGTGTGTGTGTGTGTGTGTGTGTGTGTGTGTGTGTGTGTGTGTGTGTGTGTGTGTGTGTGTGTGTGTGTGTGTGTGTGTGTGTGTGTGTGTGTGTGTGTGTGTGTGTGTGTGTGTGTGTGTGTGTGTGTGTGTGTGTGTGTGTGTGTGTGTGTGTGTGTGTGTGTGTGTGTGTGTGTGTGTGTGTGTGTGTGTGTGTGTGTGTGTGTGTGTGTGTGTGTGTGTGTGTGTGTGTGTCATAAAAGGTACGTCTGGAATGTGAGTTGTTCTGCATGAAGTACTGCAGAGTGATTAATGATGAGCATGAGGATATGTGTGTATTTTGTAAATGGTGTGTTGTTGGTGATGAGTGGGATGTGGATGAGGTTCCCTGGGTTAAAGGTGCAAAGGAGCATAGGAGCATGGTTCGGAATGGTGTTTTCATGTTGGGATGAGGGTGGGGTTGGCAAAGGGTGATTGAGCTGTGAAGCACATGCTGTTGACAGCGATGTATGAATCAAGGATTTCAGTACTTTCCTGGCCTTAAAGAACCAAATAGGAATTCCTCTTGTCTTTGTTTGCATTTTGCTTCAGACACAGAGGTCAGAGACTCCGTGGGATCTAAACGTTAAGATGGAAAAGAAAGCCTGGAGCAGACAAAAAGATTAGCAGTTTGGCAAGGAAGATGTTGTGTGATTAAGATCCAACTTCCTTACCCCAGCAGCTACAAAATAAAAGAGGCTGACAGGGAGCTTAAGGACGGAGAAAATGGTAGGCAGATGAAAAGAACACCAATAGGGTACAAATGATTAGTGGGTGGGCATGGCAGAGTTCACATCACATAGATCCATTTGCAACAGCTGATCAACTGCAAAAAAGGAGGCTTGGAGATCTTTTAAGAAGGGAAATAAAGCTGTGAGCAGATGAAAGGGGCACAAAGCGAGCACAAAAACATGAAGAGCAATTAGAAGGTGGGCAGGACAGAGGTCATATAACCAAGATTTACTTGGAAAAGCTAACCAAAATGTAATATGTTATCAGCATATTTACCACTTGTTTATTTCCCTGGAAACATAAAATATGGGATTTGTGGAATTAGTCGGCCATGCGATCTGAGGCTTATCTCATTGCTTCCAAAGGCAGTACCGCAAAGTTCTATTACTGAGAATTTTACGAACAAATGCCTATGATTGGAAAGGTTATCCATAAAAGAAATAACCAAATGTTGGTATATGGTTTGATTATGATAATACTTAATATTTAGATTACAAGAGTCTCCCTAAGCGATTATGTATCCTCATCTTTCCAAATGGTCATGAAGATGAGGCCTCAGAATTATTCGAATTGTGGGACTAGAATTTATCAGAGTCTTCAATGAACATGGTTTAACATTTTATTGGACATGATGAGAAAGTATATACGCATACAGAGGAATTCACTTCACAAATGAAACAAGAAATTGAAGAAATCAATAAACTCTGTTTAATTGAGAATAATTGTTACACATTAGATTGTATTTTACAAGCATTTCAAGATGAAATTAAGCTTAAAACATCTAGAATATGTCTTTGTTGCAGAAGTGGCTATAGATTGGATAGTCTACAGATACTAAATATGATGGCACACCAAACTAGCAAGGTTCCATAGAAACTACACCAAATATATGGGCAATCTACAAATATTCCTGCCATATGAAAAGAAATGCCAAAGAGAAATTATCTAGCAGAAATGAAGAGATATAGAAAATGGAATCCATCATCATACACAACGAAAAGGATTAGATTTTTAGAAGACAAATCTGTTGAGGTCCAGATAGACATAAAGGACAAGTGTCATGTGAGGAAGGGAAGAAAGAAAACAAACAAGCTGGAAAAGTAGCTTGGTTTCAAAATCTAATCATCCATCTGTTTTCTAAACACATCTCTAAAGATGAAGATACTCTCTTACAAAAAAGGGCTATTCCTGTCCAGTACTCAGTGCAGTATGATGGGTGCCTCTCTGCTCCTTTCACATCATACAATGAATGATGTTGCACATTTACAACTCAGTAGTCCAAGAAACGGCAGAACTAAATTCTAGAGAGATCTTTCATCAATAGGACATTGTCGAAGGCACAATCATTCAAGTTGTGTTAAAAACTAAATATAACTGTGTAATAAATATATTTACAAGACGACAATATAATCAATATTTTTTTTTTACTTGGTCTCCTCGGACATAATTACATTGGACTATTAGTGGATCAGCGATAAGTTATATATCAAAGAAAATCTTAGCAGGGAAGAGTATAAAGCCCCATTGTGTGCTTTAACTGGCCTGATTATAATATTATTAGTAAAGAACATCTTCAAACGCCAGGGTGTTATGAAAAACATTTTTTTTGCGCAAAGATAGAGAAACATTGCTATATCAAAATATTTGTTATTGGTTTTCATAGGGTTTACTTACCAGAAAATTGCAAGAGCAATTACACAATAGATAGCCCACTATATCCACAATATTTCTCTTGCCTAAGATAAACAAACAATATTGTGAACTTCTAACCGTGAGACGAATAATTAGTGATATTTCATCTATACCAGAAACAATAGTGAAATTCATTGATGACTTCCTGAACCCAGTGGTACAATTTCACATTCCATACACATGATAGCATACATACACTAAACATGCTTGGTATACAGCATCAAAGCTCACTTTTGTTTGGTGAACTTTGATGTATCTCTTTATATATCGATAACATGTTACTTGACAGCTAACGCTATTGAATATCAATACATCAAACAATCAGACAAATATTTTCTAAGTAATACTAGATAGATAATATTTTCCTTTTTAAAGGCCACCTATACAAACAATGTTTGGGAGTTGGGTTCAAAGTATGTCCTATCAGTGGTGCATGTGTAGATGGGTACATTAGAGGTAACATACAACTTTATCATTATTAAGTTTAAGCTATGAGCAAGGTTTATTGATGACATATTTTTGGTTGGATAGGCACTGGTGAGCAACCCAACATTATGTTGACTTTCTTAACAAGAATGAGAGTGACTTTAAGTGTATTATTGTGTATAGACAAAATGAAATTACCTCATTAGACCTTGATATAATTTAAAGCTTTCAACCTTCCTTTCTACCAGTTCCCATAGACATAGTGCAATTAATAATATACCCTTAGGGCAAAAAGAAATTACAATATAAATACTGACTTTGTTAAAGTATGAGGCATTTTAGAACAGAGATTTTATCAAAGGGGACATAGGAGGAAAACAATACATATAGAGTGTCACACTGCTATGAATAACACATAACACAAAACAGATCTTCTAATACAGAAATAAACATAACCATCACTGAACAATACTAATGTATTTATTAATTTATGCTCAAATGATTCAAGAAACATTGAATTTAAAAAGCTAGAATGCTTCAGAATTTACTTTGCCCTAGCCATAAAGAAAGGTTCAGTACAAACAGGCAAATGGCTTAATAAAACCCTTAAAATATTTTATAAATATGCACACTGTAACATGGGTGCATTTGTCTCAGCCAAACTACTTGTCTTTAAGGATCCAAGGGAAAGAGGTTATTGGGTAAATCCATTTTTCAATTGTAAGAGCGCTATGGTGGTACAGGTTATTGTTTGTACTTGGAACATGCTGTATATAGGCAACACACTAAGACAATGGAGTATATGTCTGTATGAACATATCAGAACCATCAAGAAGCAGTATTTGTGATAACCTTTGACAATACACTTGAAAGAAAAACATCATAAACACACAAATGAGTACATAAGATTCCTGAGATTGGAAAGCATTATGGCTTTTAAACGAAAAATTGTGCCCCAGAACAGGGCAAAACCAGCGGGCTGCACTCCCGAGAGCAGCTGAGTAAAGGAAGTCCAATCTCAGCAAAATGAGAGGCTTGACAGCAGGATCAAGCAGCACAAAATCTTCTTTATTGATCCAAAGTGCAAAAGAAAGGGAAAACCTGAAGTAACAGAATGACGTGTTTCGCGGTGCTCCGACCGCTTGTTCACATAGGTAGGGGAAACACAGACAAAGGACTCCTTAAAACGTTATACAAACTCTATGGTAGCAGTACCTAGAACATCTCTGTGCACAAGTCAATACAATGTATTGGACACTAGGCGGCCATGTTGTAGCATATCAAAGGAAACGCATTATTTTCTGTACAATGAAATAAGGTACACACCTTGTTCATTTCAACATTAAGTAACGGCTTAAATTGAAAATGCTGCCGCCAATGACACGAAAATCATGAAGGTGGGAACTGCAGAAGAGACGGCGTATAATGCAAGAAAAAGTAGCTATGGGAGGAAACTGTACAGTAAAATCACAGCTGAATGAGAAAGACAAAGTATGTCAAATAAAGTGCTCCCACTGTGGGTGCAATGTACGGGGGCAAGATGGACCACAACATGCCTCTAAACAGTACAAACTGTCAAATATAAATTAAAAAAAGAGGCGTAGTCAGAAAATGCCCGCCATAGAGAAGAATGTAAAATCCACGCTAAAAGTTTGCACGCACACCGTTATATAGCCATCTCTTCAAATCAGTCCCACAGTCTAAGTTTCATACATGACATTAACTGTACGACGTGTACGCACGCCCGATGTTAATCTATAGTCTCAAAGTACTTAAACACAACATTGTCATCGTGCATATACAAGGATAGAAAGTGGGACAAATGAAGCAAATGTTGCAGTATATGAACAATTTACAGGCCGATTCATGGAATTAATGTGCACTGAAATTTTCGGCGCAAGCGTGCGAAAGCGTGCGAAAGCGTGCGAATCGCAGCGCAAGTGCGAAAATCGCATCGAAACCTGCGCAACAGCGATTCATGGAAGTCTGTTCGCGTGTAAATCCCAGGAGGTGTGCCAAAATTCTGCATGGGGCACGCTGGCGCACACGTCTCCAAACAGCATGTGCTATGCGCACAGCGAAATCGCACATAGCACGGCTCACACAACAAAAGTAGGCAGAACAGGGGGCGTGACATGCGGAATGGGGAACAACGCGTGAAAATGTGGGCGTCACGGGGGAAGTACAGGAGGCCAATGCGCGGAACGCCCACACACACGTTCAAAACACATATTCATGGAATCAAACGGGGCTAAGGCGTGCGCCAAAGAAGACGCGCTAATCCGGAAACACGTACGCCAGCAGAAAGCAGGCGTACGTGGACCCACGCAGCATAAAAGTGCGCGCAAACAACAAACAAGCTCAGACGCCAGGATGAATATACCGTTCCTAGCAGCAGTGGTCATGGGATACTGCAGGAGGAGGAGGAGGATAGTGAGGCCCAGAATTTTTACACCCAGAACCAGCCTTTTTGGGGTGCCTGATGACCAGGTGTATGGGAGGTACAGGTTTCCACCTCACATAATACTCGACCTGGCCAGTGAGTGGGAGGATGAACTCACATCACCCACTCTGTGCTCCCAAGCACTCAGCCCCCTGGAGAAGGTCCTCAATGTACTGCACTTCTTGGCCAGTGGATCATTTCAGCGGACAACTGCTATAGTGGGGGGGGTGTCACAGGCCACGAAGTCACGCTGCCTACACCAGGTGTTGGCCATCATGACTGCACGCCATTCAGTCGGCAGGCACCTATACCTGCCCAGAACACCTGCAGAAAGGCAGGCTGCCGTTCAGGATTTTTACTGGGTGGCACAATTCCCCAAAGTGCTAGGAGCCATTGATTGCACCCATTTGGCTCTACATCCCCCCAGGGCATCTGAGCACATCTACAGAAACTGCAAGCACTGGCATTCCATCAACGTCCAGGTAGTGTGTGATGCCAAGGAAATCATCATCTCAGTATATGCCAACTATCCAGGGTCCACTCACGACAGTTTCATTTACAGAATGTCAACCCTAAACCGGGACCTAGAAGCTGGGTGGCATGGTGATACATGGCTGCTTGGTGAGTATAAATGCCTCTGCACATGCATGCATGTCACATACTGAGTAATGTCACAACCCCACTAATAATACCCATCATCACCTCCCCAGGGGACAGTGCCTACCCTCTGAGCACCCACATGATGACGCCAATTCGGAACCCCACCACGCCAGCCGATACAACACAGCCCATATTGCAACCCGGGGCATAGTGGAGCGCACATTCGGAGTGCTCAAGACATGCTTTCGCTCCCTTGACCGTTCTGGTGGGCAGCTACTATACGCTCCCCCAGTAGTGTGCAGGATCATAGTGGCAGCATGTGTCCTGCATAACGTTGCAACACACCGGGGCCTGCCGGTGGACAAGGTGGTGCCCCCACATCCCCAACCACATGCACGCCCGCTGCGCATAGGAGCGGAAAGGGCACGTGATGAGGCAGCCCGTACGCAGCTGGTGGCTAATTGCTTCACCTAAAATCACACCCCTGCGGAGTGCACACAGCCATGACACGAACCAGCTGACAATCAATGATGATGACATAAGGGAAAGTCAACTGTCACTACCATACCAGCCTGAGATTGGTCACCTGGAAGTGCTACATTGTGTGCATCCCTACCTACTTAAAGACAACCAATGATTGTCATGCCGCCGGCGTCTAGTCGCCGGTGGGGGCTATGGAACGCCTGATGTTGGCGGTGCCATTAGGTTGTCCCTTGTTTTCCTGTCCACTTCCGGGTTCTTCCCCGCTCTAGTCTTTCTCTGTCTCCCTGGTTTTCGCTACTTAAGCACCGCCCACTTCCGGTTTCGGCGCGTTGCAACTTTGTTTTGTTTCCTCGTTGCTTGCTCCGTATGCCTTTTTCCTCCGTGCTTACCTTGCTGACCCTTGAGCCTCCAGTCGGCGTCCCTTCGCCGTTCTTTCTCTCTTCTCTCTCGCCCGCGGCTCCGCTTCGCCGTTCTGGTTCTTCTGTGTTTCTTTCCTTTTCTCTCCATTCTGCATCCCCTCTCTGGCTGGCATCAAGATTCGCTCCTGTTCCTTCATTGTTTCCCTCGTCCACCTCTCCTGGAAACTTCTATGGACAGACTCCGGTCCAGGATCCTTCCATCAGACGTCCTACTTCTGACACCGGATCTGCAGGATTTCATCGGTTCACTCTCCGGCACTGTTGGACTGCTTTCCTGTTCACCGAGGGTTTTTTTTAGCATCCGCTTTTTTCCCTCGTTTATTCGGTCCCTGCGGGAAGGAAGCCTCTTGCTTCCCTGCTTGTCAGGGAATCAGGGTGGCTTCCCACCGCGGAAGGCCCTACCTCTTCTCAAAAAAGAAAAAGATCGGAAAAAAGGCTAACCGCCGCGTAACTTCTTCAGAGGATTCAGGTGAGGAGGAAGGGGAGGAGGTTGTGGATATAACTGATACTCCCTCTAAGGCGGCGGAGTTTGACAATGATGTGTGATAAAAAGACACACATATTCATGCTACATGAATGACTACCCCCTTGCAAAATACAACATGAAACTAGTGCCATGTCACCCAACCCCTCCCCATCCCAGCTACTCAACACACCATGGCATGTCATGCAATGTGAAAGCAACCAAATGAATGCACAACACATGACACAAGTGTCACAAAGTGCACTGTCCGAAATGGAAACAGGCCACAGATAATATGCTCCCAGTAATCAATAAGAAACAGCACACATGAACAAATACTTACCAGCAACACAATACAGAAACACAGGATGAAACAGTGGCAAAATATGACAGTACAGAATCAAAGCAGTGCAAGTCTTACAACCTGAATACGCCAGCACATCAACCCCTTCCAACTGTACAGTGTTACTGCCACGCAAATGTCAGTGTACTGCATACAACATGAACTCCATCTGAAAAGAAGACGGCCTTGTGAAAACATGAGGAAGGAACCTGCAAATTAGGCGGAAGACATGGATGCACAAGCACATATCAATACACCATGCAGTGTACAAAACAACAACAATATCTACTAGGAATGTCTACACAGTATTGACTACAGACTGCCCACATAGCCCATGGGAGCCCAACGTCACTGTGTAATTCACTGTCACTTGGTCACACCCTTTGCAAGCCCATGGAAACAGAAGCAGGAGGGGTGTGTGTCTCACGAACCCAAGCATCTAACCCAAACTCAGGACAAGCCTGCATGTGCCCAGCCAGAATACAGTGGATGCCCACAGGAGCCACACAAGGCAACACACTGTAAAAAAAAAAATCAAAAATGGCCATGTGGGGGCGAGGTGGGGTGGGGGAGGCCACCCAGGAGGTTCGAGGACAGGGTGCACACCAACACCCACCTGCGTGGATGTTGCGAAAAAAACCCTCCTTTGGCTAATGGCCTGCAGGGCTATGCCATTGTGGGAGAACTGCTGTCGTTCTCCTCACCCTCTGCCGCTGCATCAGGAGGTGGTGGCACTATGGGAGGCAGCCACGCAAATCCCTGGTATGGTCCTCCATGGCAGCAAGAATGCGGGTCTGGAAGGTCTGATTCTGGAGGATTAATGTGCGGAGATCCCCATGCAGCACCTCACGGGTTGCCTGCATTTCTGCACGCATGCCCTCGCGTGCTGCCCGGATCTCCTCACGTGTTGCCTGCATCTCAGCTGAGAGCGAACGTGTGAGCTGCTCCAGCTGCTGTTCTGCCCTAAAATTAGTGGAAGCCTCAAGGTCAACCAGAGTCTGCCTGAGGGTATGTAGGTCTTCCCTCAGGGCTTCCCTGTGGGCCTGGGACTCTATTGATATCGATTGGCGCAGAGTCTCCAGTGCCGCCGTCGGATCCTGTTGGACGCCAACATGTCTTCCCAGTGTGATTGGCAAATGGAGTCTGTTGCCTGCTGTTGTTGCTCCATCTGCCTTTCAGGGGGCAGAATGGAAGTGGCCACCCTCTCCATTGCCTGAGCCATCATTTCTACTGATGCTGCCTGTTGGGTTGCAATACCGTACATGGAGTTTTCCCATACAGTATTGCCTGGCCACCGCGTCGACGGGCACCACACCTGTTTGGGGCAAGGCGATCTGCACCTTGCTGTGCTGGCACTGCCTGAGGCTGCAGGACTGCATTCCCCCTCTGATCTGCTGGCCCAGGAACAGGATCAGATGCTGTGGAGTGTGACCCTGCATCCGTAACCGCCAAGGCGGACCTACCAACACTGACATCCCCATAGAGGGTTCTACCCCTGGCCCAGGTGGGTTGAACAGAACAGAATCCCTGCCAGAAACACTTACCTGCGACTGCACATAAGTCTCATCATCCGACTCAGCACCTGAATAGAGGTCTGGGGAGGTGCACCCAGAGGCACCCCTGGACAGTAACACCCACCACCACACCACGTCCCCCACTGGTGCCTGGTCGTGCCTGAGATTCCTCCTGGGTCTGCACCATCTCCTCAACCTCAACAGAACCAAGTGCGTCATCATCTGCAAAAACATGAAAGACAACAAATGGAAACAGGCATGAGCACCATAGCACACACATAGGCCGTGACAAGCCAGAGATCCAGTACATGAATTACTCATGTCCCACATGACTATAACCCTGCCATGCATGCACTGTGAAAGAGTCGGAAGTGGAGTCAAAAAGACAGACAGTGTGGAGAGCAATATGGATATGCAACACATTTGCAGCATGTTGGGTAGCACTGGCATCACACATCAGGCTGTGAGTGGCATGTCCAATACACATACATGACACATGCCACACACAGATGTCATGTAGCATAGCCATGGTAAATTACAAAACTACAGCAATATGTCAGTGAATGAGTAATGTCACACATCCATGTCACATCGACATGATGCAAAGATTGATGCTGAATAGTGTTGCAAAATATGCACACTGAAACGCATCCAGTGTCCAATAACACAGTCATTGTGGGCTAATCAATGGTTGGTCCCTTTGACATCACAGGAAACACCTGTCATCTTCCACATGCAAACAGGCCCTTATGAAAATGTTCTGCAGGCCAGAATTCCATCGGCCTGAATGGTCTAATCATTAACATAACCATGTGAAAATAGTGCCCCAGTGTGGGCTGTGAACAATGACCGAAACATAGCACATATGTCGCAATAGTGCAGAAAAATGTCTAGCAAAAAGGGGAGAGTGGAAACAATCAGCCTGAATGAACACTTACAAAATGTGAACTATGTAGTTGCAAGATGACAGTTCAAGGTAAAGTGCACTAATGTGTGCCTAATTGGCAACTCTGGGCAGAAGGGATACAGTCATACCCAAATCCAAGGCACGTGAATGTATGGGAGGAAGCAAATGGGTGACCCATAACACTCAGGAGTACACACCCTCACCTGGCACTGAATCAGAGCCCGTCACCCAAACAACATACACATGGATTACACACACACGCATGGCCACTCACCGGACAATGCTTCGTAATCAGGTCAATCTCCCACACCTTGGATCTGTTCTTCTGTGACGAAGGTCCCAGCAACAGACTCATGTTCAGTGAGTTTGTTGTCCTCTTATGGAGACCCACCGCCAGTCACCAGAGTAGCGGCATGATTTGAGGCCAGCTTGTTCTTTGCTATGCGTTTCAGATCATTCCACCGCTTGTATCAATCATCAGCTGTGCGCCTCACAAATCCAAGGGCACTTATGCGGTCCCCGATGGTCTGCCAGTGTGCCGTACGTTGACCAGGTGTGGTCTTGCACCCTGCAGTCACCAACATTTTGCGGCTATGTTCCGACACATAGGTCACAAGTGCATCAAGTTCTGGTTCTTTAAAGCTAGGCTTCCTTGATGTGCCGGAGTGTGTAGCCGTGTCTGGGGTCTCAGCCTGTTGAGCCAGAGCACCCTTCTTCCTCTTCTTCAAAGGTGGAGCGGAGCCTGAGTTGCTTACGCCGCTCTGCTCAGTAGGGGCAGAAGCGCAGGTGGACTGGGTACTGGGAGTGTGCAAATGCACAATGACCATAGGTCTTGGTGTAGGCATTGGTTGCAGGGTGATGTTGGCAGGGGGAATGTCGGTTTGATGGACCTGGACCGACACTGTCCTGGCTGGGAGAGTCAGAGATGGGGCGGATGGAGATGCAGCTGCCCCTGCAGCCTCCCCCCTGCCTACTTGGGGCAGCAGATGACATAGCTGCCCCAGATCCACGTGGCTTGGTGACAACAACTTGCACCGCCACACGTGGCCTAGACTTGCTGACCTGGAAGTCAGCCTGGGAGTCATCCTGTGCCAGGTCAGGTGCCACAGGATGGCTGGTCCAACAAGGGCTGAGCTTGGATGGTGTCAGCCACGTTTCCCTCAACCATGGGGGGGCATGGGTGTCCCTGATTGGTCCTTCACACATGGGGGTATAGTAGCACCCTGCAAAGCCCGGCCACGTTCCCTACCACGCCCACCATGGCCACCTTTTGAAGGTCGGCTACCTTTGCCTCCCTTACCGCTTGGTCGCCTCCCAACCATGGCACTGATGTTGTTGTGCGTATGGGAGTTGCAGTAAACAATTGTCCTGGGCAATTGAGGGTCAAAGGGGTAGGGTACTAGATGGAATTTGTACCCTAGTGCTCTAACAAGGCTGTCTGTGACCCCTGGGGGAAGATGACGGGTCACGCAATGCACAGGCAGCCCAAAATAAAAAAATAACGTGCATGCAACCCCTCATGCGTGAAAAAATGAACCCGCACTACGCTGTGGCACCCAGAAACACAAAAATAATCATACGCATAATACACGCAGCCTACAATGACCTCTGATGGGGTACGCGACACACTGGGCAAGCACAGTTGTTAAATACGTGCGCGACTCACAGTCTGCCTGGAAAAAGAACTTGAAAAATATGCACGTGTGCACGTTGGCAACTCCCCCGCCAAAAGAAGAATTGTACGCTGTCTGAGGAGACAGGACAAAAGAAGAAGTGAACGCTGTTTGAGGAAACAGGCCCAACAGAAAATCAGAAAAAAGCTGTCAGAGGTAACAGGGAGTACAAACTAGAAACGCTGTGAAGTAATCGCATGTGAACCGACAAGAAGTACAGATTTCACCCACTCGCTCTCCACGAAAAGCACGTACAAGGAAATGGCGTCCTACACGTAGCTTTTAAACCAGCCCACACGTACATGTCACATACGCGTGTACTCGGGCCCTTTCCTCCAATTACACGCAATGACACTCGGACGTGCAGTTTTTCCACATGTGCTCTGTCATCACATGCTATGAGGGAAACGCCTGTGCGCGTAATGTAACTTACGCGCTTATGCGCTAAGAGCCTTTGGTCCAATGAAATGGTGCATACGTGTACTGATGCACTTATGCGCTAAGGCCCTTTCTTCGAATTACACGCTGATGTGCAATTTTTTCACGTGCCAAATCACTCCGTATCAAGCTGGCCACGCGAAAACACACGGAACACCACGCTCCTGCCCTGAAGGCCGAATTACTGCCCCCAGACCCCCAAGCATGCTCCCACCTGCCATCTGCTGCTGCCTGACTGCCTGCTGCCCACATGCCCTGCCATTTGCTGCCTGCACGTCAGTCAGGGGTGCAGTTGCTGTGACCACCCCAGCTGGAACCGAAGACTCCCGACTGGGATTCCATCGCTCCACAGCCCAGCCCCAGGACCCAGTTGCCCACCCACTCCTGCCTCTGGGGTTGCCATGTCCAGCACAACACCATCTGGCAGCACTGGCAACCCCCAGCCAGAGAGGCAGAGGGCCACCAGCTTCAGTGCCAGGGAAGTTGGTGTCCTGGTGGAGCAAGTCCTGGGGCAGTATGATGCCCTCTTTGGAAGTTCACACGCCGACAATGAAGGACGGACCAGGATCTGGATGGACATTGTGACTGCCATGAACGTGGAAGGGGTGGCATTCCGCAACTTACATCATGTCTAGAAGTGCTGGGAGGACTTCAGGTCCAGGACCCTCAACAAGGCCCGGCGCCTCGCTAAGGCAGCGGATGCCAAGGGGCGCCGGGCCAGCTGTCGGACCACCAAATGAGGGTCCTGGAACGCATATGCCCAGTGCTCTACATCCAGATCCTTGAGAGGCAGACCCGTCTGGAGTCGAGCAGTAAGTGTACACGCATGGTGATTGGACGCTGTGCATGTCGTGGTGTGCCAGTAGTGTGCAGGTTGCACATGTGTTTTTGTAGGGCCGTGTAGGGATGTGTATGAACATGAGCGTGAGGCTGCCACATGTGAGTCCTCTCAGGTGTGAGACACATTGATGGTGTATGTGTTGGTAAGCATGGTGGGCAAATGCAGGTGTGGGAGCACACATGTTTGAATTTCTGTGTATGTACATTGGCATGGTTGTGACATGGATGGTGGTTCATAATGCATGTATCTGCACTGTGTACATGTGCATGTATGTGGATTTGACAAGTGTGAAACTGTGATGCAACATGGATGCACGTGACACTGATAAGTAGAAGGCTGAATGTCAGATGTGACATGCATGGCGATCTCATCACTGCGACAGTTGGAGGAGATCTACACATGCATGTAAGTGTGGTGGCGTGTGTGCATGTCTAGTGCACTCCGAGTGTTTCATGTGATGTCAGGCTCACCTTTGGCTGTACATGCTGTTGTATGTGTATGGATGGTGCTGCCTGGTGCAATATTGCTGTGGAAATGCTCATGTGTGTGAGTTAAAATGACATGTGTGTCGTGGAGTGTGATGCCGTGTCTGAAGTTTGACAATGCCACTCATGTACAACTGTCATGTGTGTATCAGTCCAATATACTGTGCCCTGATGCCTGTGTTTTATCTCTCCCGGTCTGCATGGTCGACTGATGAAGAAGGCGGAGAGGATGCTGTGGAGCACAGCGGCAGGGATCGCACCACCAGCCGGAGATGCAAGGCCCGGATCCCCTCCCAGATTGTCATCTCTTCGGGGAGTGAGAAGTCTGCCGAGGGTAGGTCCAAGAGGTGGAGGTTGGAGGTTGGAGGTGGACTCCTCGGCAGCAGAAGGGGCAGCTGAGACCCCACAGGGTCCGACGGAGGAAGTTGGCATGGAGTCATCCAGGTTGGTGGGGGGTTTGGTGGAGGAGGAGGCCGTGGAAGGGACACTCACGGGGTCTTGAGGTGGGGATTCCACTGGTGCTGGTGGTGCAGTGCAGGACCAGGGACAGGAGGCAGCACAGGCCGCCGCGGAGGTGCCTGTGTGCAATCCTGTCCCTGATCCTGTCACTGCATCATCTTGCACCAGCAGGGATGCCTACGTTCAGACCCGTTTTAAGGGAGGGTATGAGCGCACAACATCTGGCCTTCCTTTCCCTGCGGACGTGGCTATCCAGGACCGTGTTGAGCCTTTCCTGGCCGGGATAGCGTTGCTTCAACGGGGTATGCGAGTTGACGTGCAGTCTTTTCGTGAAGAGACTGCACATCATCTCGGGTGCCTCTTTGACCACGTTGACCTGCTGGGACGGGTCACCAGTGCTGGATTCATCCATGTGCTGGACCTCCTTGCGACCCCCTCCTCACCTGAACCCCCTACGCGCCAGTCGTCCTCCATGCCATCTTCCCACCCATGTATCACCTGGGTACCCTGTGGAGCTGCCTATGAACCTGCGGCCAGGCTGGTGGAGGACACATCCCTGCCACAGTCGGGAGTCGGACGTCCAGCAGGGTTGGCCACCTCAACAACTGCACCCCAGCCAGAGGAGGTTGTGCAGGCAGCAAGAGCCAGGGCACAGGGAGAGGCACAGCAGCAGCAGCAACAAGGTGGCAGCCATGATGGCTCGGGGCCTTTGACATCGGAGAGGCAGTCATCAGCCAGAGGGCAGGAGGACCCAGGACTGGAAGTGTCTTCCGTGTGGCAGCGGTTAGGCCATGCTATAGCTGCGGAGCGGCAGCGGGCAGAAGAGACACGGCTCACGATGGTCAGGGCGGAGAACTCCATGCGTAGGGCTCTGAGGCGGGCCGAGTGCCTCGAGGAAATTCGCAGGGAGTTGGAGGAGAACATGTCATCGTCCCTGCAAACCCTCAGGGCCATGGAAGAGGACCACCTCCAGGACATTAAGCAGGAGTTCGATGATTCCCTGGCCCGGGACATCCAAAAGTGAGCCGTTGGACTAGCCCGCTGCCATTGTAAATAGTTTTTAGAGTTAGGTTTACTTTTCCTTTTCCTTTTATTTGTGGTCAATGGACAATGTCACACACATTTGTATATAGTTTTATTTTTAGGTAGTTTCTTAGGTAGGTTTCATTTGTTTGGTTGGGCTCATGGACCCTTTACATCCATGGACAATGGATTATTTTTTTTTTTGTAATTTTGCACATGGATTAATGGATTTTTATTTTGGACAATGGATTGTATATAGTTAGATCATGGATTAATTTGGATTTTTTTTTCATTATGGACATGGAGTAATGAATTTTTTTTTCAGGACAATGGGCCTCATTACTACCCTGGCGTTAAGGGTTTAATGGCGCCGTAAAAGGTGTCGGCGCTGTAAAACCGTTAACGCCTGATTACGAGTTCCCTTTGCGGGACCCGACCTTAACGCCTGCCTTTAGCAGGCGTTAAAGTAGGGTGCCGCAAAGGGACCTTGGTGCTAAGTACGGTGCCGCAATTTGCGGCACCGTACTTAGCGCCTTCCCCATTCCCATTGAGCCCTATGGGGCAAAAATGGGAATGGGGAAGGGCCCATGGTGAATGGGGAATTACCGCCCAGCCAAGCTTGGAATGGGGTGGTAATTCCGCCATACACCATGGGCCCTTCCCCATTCCCATGGACCATGGTGCTAATAGCACTATGGTTTAGCGCCAGGGTGGTAATGAGGCCCAATGTATTGTAAATAGTTGGACTATGGATTGATTTCTCTTTTTTATTTTTCATTATGAACATGAAACAATGGATATCTTTTTTTTACCTTTCCTTTGGATTTGCGTTGGTGGAGGGAGAGTTTGGACTGTTTTTCTTTCAAATTTATTTGGATTGGTTATCATTTTTATTCACTCTTCTTTTTCACATGCTTTTCATTTCATGTTTGATATTTTGGTATGCTTTCATTTCATTTATTTATTTATGTACATAATACATTTTCATATTTTAGTTCCATGTGTGGGATTCGCTCATTGGGATGATGCATGTGAAAATGTGGGTTTACACAAGCAATGCCAACCAGTGTATGTGTGTGATGGACATGTGTTGATGTACATAGTTGAGTTTTGGTTTGTGTCTTGAGATAGGAATGTCAGTGTGGGGTGGATTGGGAAATCACTGCGTCTCAAGAATGGGGTGGCGTGATGTGGTTTTTTGGTGTAGAAGTGGGCCATGATTGTGCATCTTTATTTTGTGTAGGGGGGACATGAGTGGGACATGCGTGGTGGCCTGCTGGCAGGTGCCCCTGACTGCTGGGGTGTGCAGGTGCAGGGGGACATGAGTGGGACATGGGTGGAGGCCTGCTGACAGGTGCCCCTGACTGCTGGGGGGTGGGGGTGCAAGGGGACATGAGTGGGGGCCTGCTGGCAGGTGCCCCTGACTGCTGGGGGGTGGGGTTGCAGGGGGACATGAGTGGGGGCCTGCTGGAAGGTACCCCTGACTGGAGGGGGTGGGGGTGCTGTGGGACATGTGTGGGGGCCTGCTGGAAGGTGCCCCTGACTGCTGGGGGGTGGGGGTGCAGGGGGACATGTGTGGGACATGAGTGGGGGCCTGCTGGCAGGTGCCCCTGACTGCTGGGGGGTGGGTGTGTAGGGGGACATGAGTGGGACATGAGTGGGGGCCTGCTGGCTGGTGCCCCTGACTGCTGGGGTGTGGGGGTGCAGGCGGACATGAGTGGGACATGAATGGGGGCCTGCTGGCAGGTGCCCCTGACTGCTGGGGGTGGGGGTGCAGGTGGACATGAGTGGGACATGAGTGGGGGCCTGCTGGCAGGTGCCCCTGACTGCTGGGGGTGGAGGTGCAGGGGGACATGAGTGGGACATGAGTGGGGGCCTGCTGGCAGGTGCCCCTGACTGCTGGGGGGTGGGGTGCAGGGGGACATGAGTGGGGGCCTGCTGGAAGGTGCCCCTGACTGCTGGGGGTGGGGGTGCAGGGGGACATGAGTGGAACATGAGTGGGAGCCTGCTGGCAGGTGCCCCTGACTGCTGGGGGGTGGGGATGCCAGGGGACATGAGTTGGTGATCGGTAGTGCAAGCTGACATGTGGCTTGGCTGGGGGGCATGCCCATGGTGGATGGGCTGCCTGCGGGACATGGCCAGGGGTGCAGGGTAGTCCCCTGTGGTGTGGGCTGCCTGCAGGGGCCGTGGAGGGTGTAGCGGGAAAACCTGGGAGGACCCACACTGCCAATTCACGTGTAGGACTCCCCGCGCACCCCCGAAATTCACATACCCCACTCTGACAGCAAAATCGCATGTGAAACTTCCCGCGCACCCCAGGAATACACGTACCCCACTCGCACAGGGCCAATCGTGTGTGAAACTTCCCGCGCACCCCAGGAATACACATACCCCACTCGCACAGGCCCTTTTGCGTGTGAAACTTCCCGTGCACCCCAGGAATACACAAACCCCACTCGCACAGGACCTTTCGCGTGTGAAACTTCCTGCGCACCCCAGGAATACATGTACCCCACTCACACATGGCCAATCGCGTGTGAAACATCCCGCGCACCACAGAAATACACGTACCCCACTCGCACAGGCCCTTTCACGTGTGAAACTTCCTGCGCACCCCAGGAATACACGTACCCCACTCGTACAGGCTCTTTCGCGTGTGAAACTTCCTGCGCCCCAGGAATACACATACCCCACTCGCACAGGGCCAATCACGTGTGAAACTTCCCACGCACCCCAGGAATACACTTATCCCACTCGCACAGGGCCAATGACGTGTGATACTTCCCGCGCACCCCAGGAATACACGTACCCCACTCGCAAAGGGCCAATCACGTGTGACACTTCCCGTGAACCCCAGTAATAAACGTACCCCACTCGCACAGGCTCTTTCGCGTGTGAAACTTCCCGCACACCCTAGGAATACACAAACCCCACTCGCACAGGGCCAATCGCATGTGAAACTTCCCGCGCACCCCAGGAATACACATACCCCACTCGCACAGGCCCTTTCGCGTGTGAAACTTCCTGCGCACCCCAGGAATACACGAACCCCACTCGCACAGGCCCTTTTGCGTGTGAAACTTCCCACGCACCCCAGGAATACACGTACCCCACTCGCACAGGGCCAATCGCGTGTGAAACATCCTGCGCACCCCAGGAATACACGTACCCCACTCGCACAGGCCCTTTTGCGTGTGAAAATTCCTGCGCACCCCAGGAATACACATACCCCACTCGCACAGGGCCCTTTCGCGTGTAAAACTTCCCGCGAACCCCAGTAATACACGTTCCCCGCTTGCCGTGTGCTGTGTGGCATCCCTGTATACTAGTCCAGGGTTATCGCAGCCCTTTGTGCTGGATTGGGGATTTTGATGGCTTTTCCTTGCACGAGGGGCGTTCTTGGGGGCGTAACTGGCGCTGCTGCAGGGTCGCTGCGCCACTGTGCGCCACATCTGGTTTTGGTAACTAAAATCCTTGAATACACTGTGCGCGGAAATGGATTTTAGCGCACGCGGCTGGCACAGAGATTCGCACGCGAACACTGCCACTTGTGCACTGAATTCTATGAATTACCCCCATAAAGTGCATAGTGCATTAGCAGCCAAAAAAGTGAAAAGTGCATAGCAGCAAAGAAAGGGAAAAGAAGGGGAAGGAGAAATAGTAAAAGGGATGAAAGTTGAAATCTCTACAGCAGTAATAATGTGCACAGTGCTCTACGTCCATGGATGCACTGATGTATACCTTAATGTACTGGTAATATAAAACATAAAGCCATACACATAGTTAACAGAGATAAATCAAAAAATCATGGATATTTAAAATGACATAGTATCTCAAATGTTAACCATGCTCTCTATAAAAGAATACATGGCACAAAAACTGTGCATACATGGACAGCTGGAGAATAGTCAACCAATACATCCTCAATAAAGTGCAAAGTGCTTTGACCATAAAATACCCAATGTTAAAGGCAAACTAACTTCCTTATAATATATATATATTATATATATATATATATAATGGAAAATGTATTAGTTTGTTTGTTCCTCATACAATTCCACACTAGGTTACCTGTTACTACCTTCCGGACATCTCTGGCTACATTACATGTGGACACCCCATTCAGTTTCCCGGATTTCAGCCCCTGCACACATGAGACGACTGCTTAGAAGTGGCAACACATCCAGGTGGTCGTCGAAGGACCAGACAGCTCATTTCAAGCATTGAGAGGAGAGGAACGAATTTCATGACCTTGAAAACCACTTTTCAAGGCTCTAGGATGCACCGTTTCCGAGATAGTTATACCCAGAAGCTCATTGTCTCGAGAGCCCTGGTTCTCTCTAGGCTACATTACGGCAGCAGCCTCTTTTTCAATCTGCCTACCTCTACTCTTTGCCCCCTGCAACTAATTCAGAACACTACTTCAAGACTTATATTGGCCTCAAGCCCAGGGACTGTATCTCTCCAGCCCTGAAATCTCTCCACTAGATCCCAGTAGCTGGAAGTATCAAGTTCAAGACCCTCTGCATCATCCACATGTCTTTCTGTTGAGGGGGCCAGCACTACATCCAACTCTCTTTTCTGAAATACCTTCCTTCTAGAGCACTTTCCTCAGCTACCTCCAACACCCTGAGGGTCAGACGCTTCTCCAGGCAGAGAGTGGGGGTAGATCTCTCTCCTCTGCAGGTGCCTCCCTCTGGAACGGTCTCTCTGCCCCTCTCAGACTTGAGCCAGACCACCTGAAGTTCCAGAAGCAGCTCAAGAAGCAGCTCAAGACAGACCTTCCCTTTCTCCTCTGCCTTCTCTCTCTGGCTCCTTTTCTAATTTACCCGTTTGCTGCACCAACGGGTTACTTGGTTCATTCAGAGTCTCAATGAGTACCAGGCTACTTCTCGACCACTCTTCCCTTGAATGGCCTCTTGGTCTACCACACACTCACGGGCTGTAACCGTAACCCTTACAGCCCCCCTGCCTCCTGGCGCTTACCCAGAGTCGCACTGCCCTTGCTGCTCTCATTCAAATCCATGCTTCCCTGATCGCACTTCCCTCTCTCCTTCCCCTTGCACTTCTATTGTCACACTTGCACGATCCAAATGACACAAGGCTTAGTAGGATTGTTTGTCTTGTCCTCCCTATGTCTTCCCTCCCTTGTATTGGGGCACCTAGAAACACCTGTGTACAGGGGAGTTATAAATGGCATATCATATCATATCTTATCATATCATAACAACACACAAAACATTAATGTGGTCATAGAAGGACCGGATAAGGCTAATGCTAAGTGGTCCAATGCCAGGAACAGAATTGAGAAGGAAACAACACTTAAAGGTCTTAGGATGCCTCATTTCCGAGATATCTTCACTACAATGCACCACAATGCAGGGTGAGGTGATAGGTGGGGAGAGTGCACCGAAGGTCGCATTATGCTGCAGCAGGCCCACTCTGACTTCCCCTGCACGTCTGCTCTGGGGTATGTAAGCCTACCACATGTGCCCATTCTCATTGCAGAGTGCAACGCACATCAAACGATAAGTGATTCAGAACAGCGACCGACAGGATCATTGATTTTCCACACTTGATGACAGTGTCATAATGTCTGTCTACAGAACCCATGCAGAGTATGGGTATATGTGCATCACAATGCAAGAAATCTGCGAAACATCAATGTGGTCGTAGAAAGCTAATTTCAAGTGCCACGATGCAAGGAACAAAACTCAAAGTTCCCCTTGAAAACCATGTTTCAATGCCCTACGATGCACCATTTACAAGATATTTGCACTGCAATGCATAACATCAGCGAAACATGAATGTGATTGTACAATGAGCGGAAAAAGCTCTGTTTTAAGTGTCTAAATGGCAGGAGCAAAACTCAAAGGCCTCGAAAACCACGTTTCAATGCCCTATGATGCACCCTTCCTGAAATAGTTGCACCGCATTGCATTGCACCATGCCAGGGTGAGGTGACAGCTGGGGAGAGTGCACAGAACTTCCTATCATGCTGCAGCACGCTAACTCTCAACTCCCTCCACGTCTTATCCGGAGTATGTTCATTCTCATTCTCAGTGCCAGTGCAGTTAACTTCAGAGTGCAAAGCACATCAAACAATAAGCGACTCAGAACAGGGACCTACAGGCCATTGATTCTCACAAGCGACTCACAGCAAGGATTTACAGGATCATTGATTGTCCTCAATTGAAGAGAGTGTTATTAAGTCTGTCTACAGAACCCGTGCGAAGTACGGGTACCTTTTGCTACTATACCATATAGTTATATTGCTCACATACTTAGTTATAATATTTGAAACTACATTATTAGCTGAAACTATAAGAGTGATACAGAGGTGTACCACACATTTAATTTACTTGAATTCCTATGCACAATCATTTGTTTCCAGGGACTTGCTATTAAGTTATACTTAACCTTGATATACATGGTGCCTTACATGCAATTTATGAACAACCAAATTCATTATTCAATGACAAGTACTGATCCCGAACTGATGTAGTCCTTTCTTTATTTTCATAGAGGCTCTGGTAAATGCATTAACAATTAACACTGATTGCAAACTCACTGAAGCCCTCTTTTTAAACGTTTTATCTTCAATATATAATAAGATCAATTTAAATATGTCAATCCCATTGCTATAACACTGATTATGTATTCAATATAGATATTATCATATCTTACAAACATGATGGCATTACAAAATGTAGCCCAAGATGATGTTTATTTGTGGGATATGATTTAGACTGGATGCTTAGTGTTGTCCTTTGTCTATCTTTATGGGTGATGGGATATGTGGTAAGTCAGAAATAGGATGCGGGCAACGGGACATTTTGGTTCAAGTTTTACTTTATTAAACCTAAAGAAAAATCCTCACCTGGCCATATCGCTATGGTGGAAGTTCTATATTCTACAAAATAGCAAACACTGCTTGTCAGGGGGTTACACAAACACAGCTAGTCCTCTGTCCAAACCTATCCTTATCTAACTGTCCCCAAGACTAGCTTAGAGAAGTGGTTCTTTTTACTCTTTTCTTGAATCTACTGGTTGGTGTGTAACTCCCTTCCTAAGAAAATGTCTCTGGAGAAAGACTCTCTTGAACTCCCATGTTTCTCCTCTTTGGATAGAGTTGTAATTGTAATTGTGTAGTTCAAACAAAATAATAAGTTCCTGGTGTTTCCTACAAAATCCTGAAAGAAAATAATGTTTCTCTTAGCCAACTAAGCATCAGCTTTTTTGTGTGGGGTGCACTTAAAGGCCCTAAACAGAGATCCCTTTCACCTGAAAAGCTGCATGTAAACATTGCCACCAAAAATGGCTGTGCTTTGCTTTCCCTGTCAAATGAGTGGCAAGCATTTGAACACTGCATCCAAAAACGTCCCTGCTGTGCTTTATTTCACCTGAATGACAAGAAGTAATACAGTGCATCCAAAAATGGTCTTGTTTTACTTTTAATTCATATGAGGGGCAAGAATTTCAACACTACAACTAAAAATGGATTTTGCTTTCCATGTCACTTGAACAGTAGCCTTTCAAATAAAAAATGGCTTGGCTTTTTCTTCTGTTCAAGTCAAATCAAAGAACCACATGGAAGGGCGCCTACCCCGCATTATCAATGGAGTAACAGAAAATGTAAATTCACTCAAAAAGGAGAAATTAAAGAATCCCCTGACCTACAAGACAAGATTTCAAACATTAGATGCAAAAACAGCTTGCACACGTGTGAAAAAGAAAAATTGACTTTAAAAGGCCACAGTGAAAAGATAGCACTGCCTCATTGGACTATGCTGTGGGGGGGTTGACTAAAACAATGTCCATTATGTTTCCACCCACAAGACTTCAGTCACAATACCGGAAAAAAAGTTTGGGCTGAGGCAGGAAACTTCACAATTTCTTTTTTAAATTTTTTTAAAATTTGTTATAGCTGAATTTAATCAACTTTTCAAAAAAGGAATTCAAATACATATACAGATACAAAATATAAAAACATCATATACTAAGACAAATAACATATAATCATCTATTAATTGACATAGTCAATTAAAACATTTTTGCTCCATCCCACGTGAGAAAATTTCTTCGTTAAGTGCCACTTATCAAATGGAAACTTGCGTCTAGCAAAAGAATGGCATTTTCACCCATTGCCCACAATACAAGAAATCAAAGCCTTCGTATCATACACTCAATTTAAGCATGTTGACAAAATTGACTACTGTGATTTGAATTGGTACATATGAAGAGCATACTATTTGGGACCATTTTTGTTTGTCATTCAAAAGGCACATGTATGAACAATATTTTGAAAATATTCTGTATGATATCTCTGGATGATATCAATGCAGGACAACATAATATTAAGTGCTCTAGGGTCTCTTTGATATTCTTGTCCTGACAAAAGCGACAAAAGTTACTGGTTTGCGCCAGCATTTTGTGTGTGGCGAGTACATCTCTTATATGTCACAAGTTAAAGCGTATTCGGAGAAAAACCTGACGAAATGCTGGGACGGGGATCTTAGCAAGTAGGATTCTGTGACGTGACACTTTTTTTTCGTGGGGAATCTGTAGAGGTCTGTATATTTATAGGTCAAACATATCCGTTTAGTTTATCCAGTCTAAGCAGTATATTTTTTCTTTTGCTTTTTCTGGATTACTGAGTAATAGCTCAATAGTAACATCAGCATTTATCAATATTATGTATACTTCTCTCAGCCATGTTATCACGAAAGAATGCTGTGTAGAGAACCAGTAAGCAGACAGACATCTCAAGATTGTGTCTAAATCAGTTGAAATTAGACACTTACAAAAGAGAGCGCACATGCGCCAGTGATAGATTACATGGAGCGATGTAATACCCAATTCGTATCATATCCAGGTCACTGGAGCGGCCTGGGGAAAATGCAAAATGGCTTTCCAAAATGTTGCTTCTAGTTTATCAAGAGTCAATGTTGACCATGGTGTTTGAGTTTCGATTCCAAACAGTATGCATGGGGTGGCATTTTGATTCCAGAATATGATAGTCGGTTTTATAGAAAATTGACCATACTTATGCAAGATGATTTTGGATTGTGAAATTGCGGTAGTTAATTTACGCTCGATGCACTTACTTGACCATTTGCACACAGCATACCTTCAAAAATCATGCCCAAATATAAGTATAGTGTGGAACAATCAACACTTTCATATTATTAATTATCCAGGTACATTTATTACACAGTCCTTGGAGACAATCTGTGTCTTGCTCGTATTAATTTTTAGTTCATTTAATTGGACATAATCACTAAATGTTGTTAGCAGTTTCTGCAGACCTTCTGGTGTTTTGGATATGAGAACAAGATCGTCTGCGTACATCAGCAATTTAATTGATACCCCATTAAGAATAGGAGAATATGAACGGATTGATGTAAAAGAGTTGCTGACGTCATGAATGAAATAGTTAAAGATCGAGGAGGCCAGAAGGCACCCTTGCTTTAATCCTCTGTAGGTGGGTATGGCTGCTGTTAATTGTCCATCCAGTGATAGGCCGATGTGTATTGAGGTCTCTGAATGAAATGCATGGATGATGTCAAGCAACGTTGGAGGGCAGTGATCTCTGTTAAGCTTGGCCAACAATAATACTCGGGAAATTGAGTCAAAAGCAGAATTCAGATCCACAAATGCAAAAAAATACTGACTGCTTAGTCACCTGACATTGAGTTTTAATAGCATTAGGCACAAAAGATTTACATGAGTGCCCATGCCTGCAGCAAAGCCCATTTGCTGGGGGTCATGCAATTGATTTGCTAATGTCCATGTGTTGAAATCATGGGGAATTAATTTAGCAAAAATCTTGCCTGGCGCATCCAAGAGTGCTATTGGATGATAATTCTGTGGCAAAGGGCAATCACCCTTTTTGAAAATCAGGACAATCAAGGACATCTTCCAAGAAAGAGGAAGAATTCAAGATTTCAACACCTGCATAAAGATTTTGTATAAGATATGCGACCATTGATGGGGATGGCCTTTAAACATTAGATTGTTAAGACCATCAGGTCCCGCCGGCCGAGAGGAGCTAGCTTGCATGATAATGGCCCTCATTACGACCCTGGCGGAAAGGGGTTTACGCCGGCGTAATGCATGGCGTACCTTTCCGCCTGACTACGAGTTCCCGTAGCGCCATGGTGCTTTTTTCGCCTGCTTTTTCCAGGCGGAAAAATCCATGGCGCTACGGGACTTGTTGTTAATTACACCACCGTAATTTACGGTGGCGTAATTAACGCCTTCCCCACTCCCATTATACCCTATGGGGCAAAAATGGGAATGGGGAAGGGTAAATGGGGATTGGGGACTTACCGCCCCGCCAAGGTCGGAATGGGGCGGTAAGTCCGCCAACCACCATGGCGGAGTTGGCAGCTTAGCGCCATGGACCATGGTGCAAATTGCACCATGGTTCTCCGCCAGGGTCGTAATGAGGGCCAATATATTTTACCAGACTCTGGGAGCAGTCAAATGTCCATGGGCAGGTCGATTGTTGTGTGTAACGCATATCATGATCATTTTGATCAGAGTATAGATCAGAAAAATATGTGATCCACTGATGTTCGTGTACTCCATTTAGCTGGGCATCTGGTTGCAGATAGAACAAATGGTTATTTAATAACTGCCATTTCTCGGCAGAATTTTTATTATTCACGGCATGTAACATAAGCTCACTGTCCCTCTGAAAAAATAATGTCTTTCTTGACTTTGTCCAATTTTTATATTTGCATTTTAGAGATCGCAGGGCAGGGCTACTGTGTACGCCAAAATTGGCATGAATCTGTTTTTTTGTTTTTTTTACGAAACTCTGCCCGTTTGGCTTTAACCACCAGATCAAAAACATGGAGGTGCTTGATGGGACCAGCGCCTGAAAAATGGGGTCGATTCATGGAGCAAACATGCGCCGAAAATCCCAGCGCAAGCAGGAGCAAGGTGGCGCAAGCGTGAGAAACGCAGCGCACGCGCACGCGTGCGATTCAAGGAAGACGCTGCGCGTGAAAAAGAAGGCGTAACTGGGGAAGTACTGCAGGGAACTACACGGAACGCCCACATGCACGCCGACAACCCGTATTCATGGATTCGAATACGGGAAACCCACGCACGGCAAAAGACACACACAGGCGTCAACGCGTCCGCCACACGAAGACAGGAGGAAGCGTCCCCGCGCACAGTATAAAAGTGCGCGCAAACAACAAACACGTATATATAGCTACGATGAATGCCCCATTTATCGCAGCACTGATCGTGGGACACCGCAGGAGGAGGAGAATAGCCAGGGCACACATTTTCGCACCACGGACAAGCCTTTTTGGGATGCCTGACTACCAGGTCTATGGCAGGTATAGGTTTCCACCCCATATCATCCTAGGCCTGGTCAGGGAGTGGGAAGATGACCTTACATCCCCCACCCTTTGCTCCCAAGCATTGAGCCCCTTGGAGAAGGTGCTCAATGTCCTGCATTTTTTGGCCACTGGGTCATTTCAGCAGACTACTGCCATAGTGGGGGGGGGGGTCTCACAGGCCACGCAGTCACACTGCCTACACCAGGTACTGGCAATCATGACAGCGCGCCCCTGAGTCCACAAGCACATATACATGCCCAGAACACCCGCAGAAAGGCAGGCCGTAGTCCTGGATTTTTTCAGGGTGCCACACTTCCCCAAAGTGCTCGGTGCCATAGATTGCACCCATGTGGCCCTACGTCCACCTAGGGCCACTGAGCACATCTACCGAAACCGCAAGCACTGGCATTCCATCAATGTACAGGTGGTATGCGATGCAAAGGGAATCATCACCTCTGTCTATGCAAACTACCCTGGCTCCACCCCTGACAGTTTCATATACAGAATGTCCGCCCTGAGCCGGGCCCTGGAAGCTGGGCAGCATGGCAACACCTGGCTCCTAGGTGAGTACAAATGCCCTTGCACATGCATGCATGTCACACACACACACACAAATACACAAACCCCAATAATCACAACCATTTACACCTCCCCAGGGGACAGTGTCTACCCTCTGAGCAACCACATGATGACGCCAATCCGGAACCCCACCACACCACCCCAGGTAAGATACAAAGCCGCCCATATTGCAACCAGGGGCATAGTGGAGTGCACATTCGGAGTGCTCAAGTCAAGTTTCCGCTTCCTTGACCGCTCTGGCAGGCAGCTACTCTATGCACCCCCAGTAGTGTGCAGGATCATTGTGGCAGCATGTGTCCTGCACAATGTTGCAACACGGCAGGGCGTACCGGTGGACATGGTGGTGCCCCCACATCCCCAACCACAGGCACAGGTGCTGCCCATGGGAGGGGTCAGGGCACGTGGCGAGGAAGCCCCGACCCAGCTTGTCGTGACATTTTTCACCTAAACCCCCACCCCTGCGGAGTGCACACAGGCCTGGCACATACCAGGTGACAATCGATGATGACAAAGAGACAGTCAACTGTCACAACCCTACCACCCTGAGATAGTTGCCATGGAAGTGCCACATTGTCTGCATCCCTAGCTACTTAAACACAAGCTATCCTGTGTGACCAAAAGGCACACATATGACATGACATGATATGGCCTATACACAAGTATTTCAAGGTGTGATGAGGCAGGGAGGGGGGAACAAGGGAAGACAGACAACGATACTACTAGGCCAGGTGTCATTTAGATTGTGCAAGTGCAGGGGTAGGGGGGAAAGGAAAAGTGCAAGGGGAAGCAGAGGTGGGGAGGGCAGTACAGGGTAAGTAGACTAAAAAACAAATACATAGGCCAGATGGTGGCAACTGCAAAGGTAAGTGCAGACAAGTGCTGAGAAGGGTGGGCTGTAGGGATAGAGAGACAGTCCCGCAGTTGAGGGTTTGCCAGGGAGGCAGTGCAAGTTGAGAGTGGCTGGGCCAGGGACCGAGGTCGGTGAGAGTGGCCCAGTTGCAGATCCAGTGCAGTTCCAGTGAAGAATTTTGCAAGGAAGAGGCAGAGAGAAAGCAGAAGCAAAGAGGAAGGTCTTGAGGTGCTTCCGGAACCGGAGATTGTTCTCCTCAATTTCCAGTGAGGCAGGAAGGCTGTTCCAGAGGGAGGCCCCTGCCGCGGAGAGAGATCTACCCCCAGCTAGTTGCTTTGAGAAGCAGATGACCCTGACATGCAAGGTGTGAATCACCTGCAAAACAGGACATGACCATCACTGTTATGTCACTCAAACCCTCCCAAACCACAACATGACATGGCAAGCAATACCCATACACCAACACAGTAACAATAAGGTACACTTTGTCATGTCAAAAATGTACAGTGGCATCAGACAATGATGCCTGACATGGAATCAGATGAAATGACTGACCAACAACCTCCCACCCAAAGTAAGTCATTTCCAAATGCATTACAAGAGTTGTAGACGTAACATAACAATGAATGCCTGTCTACATGCACATTGTGCATTGCAAAATCAACACTGCAGCTTCTGTGTGCTGTGTCCAACTCCTGTAACACACTGCTCAGCGCGCAGCACAATGAACAGCCATTGTGTGTGATGCACACCCTGAGCATCACATCTAAGCGACAGACGACATCAAAAAGCAAATTAGGCATGTACAGGATCCATAATTGGTCACAGAACATGTGCTGCAGGGACACAGTGGGCACCAGAAGGCAAACATTGTACACGTGGATATGCAAGGGTGGTTGTACATGTAGTGCATCAGAGTGCAAGTGTGTGGGTCACTAAGGACATGCACTCAACATATGCATGTGCAATCAAGTGACCATCAGTGTCCTCTACACATCACATGTGAACATTCACCATGTGTACACCCCAGCATGTCAAAACACAACTATCCCCTCACACCTGAAAGGTAAACACAACACATGAACAGGCATTGATCAGCAGAACACAACATGTACATAGGATACCACCATTACAATGTCAGGGTTCCCATCACACTGCAGGGCAAGGCAACTATCAACAACAACCCCCCGCTCCCTCACAAATGACCATGACCCACTGAACAACTTTGGCTCCATGACCCACCTTGTGTGTAAAAAGGTGCCTGCACCCTCAGAGTCCACCCTCAGTTACAAAATCCAAGCCAGAAAAACAAAGCAGAACACCCTCCAGTAGATGACTTGACGTAGCAGTACCTCACAAAGGCCAAGTACTACCACAATGATGTAACAACCAAGGTAGCACAGTAAAACAATGTCACAACAGGATGTGAACCATGTGTGGTACATAACATAGAATGATGCACCATGAACGGATGTGTACTGTCACAGGTCCCGTGTACAGGCGCGGGAGTGTCACGAAACAACCACCCCCACCGTGTCCCGGGTGCCTGCAAGGTCAAACTCACACAGGCCTCTGAGACCCTGGTGGGGAAGGAGGGTCAGGGATATGCAGTCGGGACAGGTGTTGGCACACTGGATAACTGGAATGAGTGGCAGGAGAGGGGAGGAGGAATGACACCTGAAAGTAGTGAATGCACGAAAATGTACTACCTGCATGAACACATACACAATCCAAACAAACTTGGACATCGTTGTCATGGCCTTCTGTAGTCCAGGCTTAGGAGTGGCATGAACCAACCACCCCCTCTAGGGTTTTGGCGCCTGCAAGTTTGGGGCTTACACAGGCATCCACAACCCCAGCGGGGAAAGAGGGTTAGGGAACGTTGCTTGGATAGGTACGGGAAGCAGGAACACTGGGTAGAGGATACAGGGTTTAAAATTGGATAGGATTCCGGGTGATTAGGGGAAAAAAACATACCAAATTGAATTACACATTCATCCATGCATTAGTGCACCCCCCAGCAAGCCTATGCAGAGCAGTTTGAAAGAAAAACAACAAGACACTTAGCTATGGTTTTCAGTGCTGGCCTCCTGCCTGCGCACTCTCAGGTCCGGTTACAGGAGCACTGCAATGCTGCAAAGAGAGCCACAGTCAATAACCTGTACGTGCCCATTACACAAAAACACACCACCAAACATGCCCCATAGCAACAAACTACTCTACAAACAGACAATCTGGTGTAGATGCTTCGTACCCATATATAACATTACCCCTGTGATGGGTCATACACAGTCAATGCATTAAGTCAGCCGCCGGTGGGTGCGTGGCAAATGGAACACCAATGTGTCACAATTCACACAACATGCAATGTTCCCTGGGTAAGCAGACAGACCCATATAGCAAGACATGACTTCAGAACAAGTTGTGTTCCACCATGACCGAAACAAAGTTGGCAGTGCATTTATCAAAATGTACATGGAAATGAAATGCACTGCACCCGAGTATGTCCCTTGCTGTATGTCCCTGTGAGCTGCTCCTTTCCATGTCTCGGAAGGCTACATGGTTGATACAAGTGCCTCAATGGACCTTGGTGTACCGGAGAGTATGTACCACTTCCCCTGCAGGTGTCCCAGACAACCTTACAATCAAAAGCCATCAGTCCACCAACACATCTGAGCTGCATTGTGTGCTTCAACACCAATATTCGTCCAAGCTCACCCTCAGTGCTGTGACTAAGCCTGCATGTGCAACTCGCCTGGTGCAAGCTTTGCTGTGTTGTGGCCCCCCTGTGCTGCTCACCTTGCCTGGAGTTCCTTGGAACACGTCAGCAGTTCTAGGATGTAGGTCTACAATCCCTGTGCCTCTGCTTGTGCACACATGTGCATGTGAGCACCAACAAACGTGTCCAGAATTCAGACGTCCAATGGGCCATGTCTGCTGGCAAAGGTGCTCTGGAGGCTCATCCCCCTGCAGAAAGGGCATGAAACACATGATTAATGCTTTAAAGTCATCTGTGTGTGTCTCTTCAGGCATCTCATTACTTGACCATGTCAGAGAGTTACATCAGAAATCACACCATCAGTCCATCTTTCACATCCAAAGTGTGGAACACACTATCTACGGCATGAATTGCAACAAGCA
Source organism: Ambystoma mexicanum (assembly GCF_040938575.1). NCBI lineage: Eukaryota > Metazoa > Chordata > Amphibia > Caudata > Ambystomatidae > Ambystoma > Ambystoma mexicanum. Next base: position 287,531,415 of record NC_090928.1, read on the forward strand.
CGTGTACAGTAAAGATAAGAAACATACTACACAATGCATAGCAATGAATGTACACATTAATCATGAAACACCCCATCTAGCAAAAGCTAAACAGTGGACAATAACACCGAAATCATCCCCACTAGGGGTGTCAACACAAGTCACACAGCACCAGACATGCCACAGATATGACAGTCCAAATCCCTTGTGTAATAGGTTTTCACACCGAACCATCCTTGCGAGCCCATGGATAAGGGAGGCAGGAGTGGCATATGTGAGTCAAGGACCCCAAGCAGCAAACACATACACAAGACAAGCCTGAAGGGCCCAGCTGGAACAGACAGTGGATGCCTTCAAAAGCCACAAAGCACCGCACCGTCACATGAAAGCACAATAGACAAGCAATTTTAAACTATATTAACTAATTACACTAACTATGGAAAACCTACATTACCTAATTAAACTAACTATCAAACAGAAACTTAACTAACTAAACTAAAAGAAAAATCAAAAATGTCCACATACGACCCAGGGGGGAGGGGAGGCACCCAGGAGGGGGGAGGTACAGGGTGCTGCTCAACACCCACATGCGATGATGCTGAGCCAAAAAAAAACCTCCATGGGCTCAACGTCTGCACAGCCTGACCTATGTGGGAGATAGATGGTCGTCCGAGTCTGGCTCATCCTGGAAAGGAGGACGTGGCACAGTAGCCTGGCCACTCCTATCCGCAGCTTGCCCCTCATCTGCAGCAAGTCTGTCAGGCGGGTGAGCCTGGTTCTGTGTGGCGATATGACGTAGGTCTGCATGCAGAACCTCACATGATACACGTGCTTCCTCTTGCAAGGTAGCACATGTAACACGGAGTTCCTCCTGCAAGGCCTGGCTGGACAACCGCTGCACCTCCCGGCAAGCCTGTAGCTCAGCCGAGATGGTACGCTCAAGCTGTGCAAACCTCTCCTCTGCCCGCTGCCTCTGGGACATCATAAGGACACCCAGAGTGGATTTGAGGGAAGCATACTCCTCCCTCAGGGCATCCATGTGCGCCTTTTCGTGAACAGCAATTGCTTGACGCAGAGACGACATTTCAGCCTGGCCTGCCCTGTCAGAGGCCGCCATGCCCAGCCTGAGCAAGCGGGCCGTGGACCGTGCCACCTGCTGCTGGAGAAGCACCTGCCTAGCAGGGGGGAGCACAGACCAGGCCACACGCTCCATGCTCTCAGCGATGTTCTCCATTGCTGCCCCCTGCCGTTTTGAATTGGCAGTCATGTCTTGCTCCCACTCAGTATACTGTGGTTGCGCGCGGTGACCGCGTTGCCGGGCTTGACCCCTGCGGGACCGAAGGACCGGGTGTCCTCGCTGTGTTGGCACCACCCGCGGCTTCACTACTACATGCCCCCGTCGACGTGATGTTCCAGGCACATCAGTGACTGGTGTGGAGGGTGACCCTGCGTCCCGATCCACCACGGGCAGAGGAACCAAGACTGTCTGATCCCTCAGTGCAGGTGTCGCAGACAGAGGAGTGTCCACATCAGAATCACTCACCCCTGACACATGGACTTGATGCTCATCCAACTCAACATGGACGTCAGAGTCGTCATCAAGGCTGGACTCATAGGCAGCCAGAGACAAGATGGACTGTAGCACTTGGGGGTTTTCATGGCCAACCACCCCACGACCCCCACTTGTGCCGGGTTGATGTAGTGGTAACAACCCTGTGACTGGCATGACAACACCATCCTCCGCCTCCATTGCGTCATCACCTGAAAAATAGAGAGAAAAAAGGTCACTACACATGTCAGAAGCACACAACACACACACACACCGACAACAAATGCATCAGGCAGACATGTGACACACACCATATAACCTGGCATGCATGCTGGGTCAACTTTGAATTGCTTCTGTGATCAGACCTGTTGAAAGATGGCAGTTTCCATGGAAGTGGGTCTATGCAGTGCAGAAAATGTGTACGCCACTCACTACCTACATGTACAAGGACTCCATGGTGTGTGCCAGGAAATGTGAAGGCAGTGCAAGGTCAAATTCAGGCATCACGTGCATTGTGCATTCAATGTGTACCATATCTAGAAGCCAAGCACCCCTCCACCCCAGTACCAAAGCAGGGATGCCTAGCATGGTATCAAAAGGCTGACCATACACCTGTGGATTGACAAGCAGTGTTGACTGGCATCAACAGCTTAATTTGATTCAAGTGACAACATTGCAAATGATGATGGGACAGTAGGCAGGACACATGATGAAAACTCTGGCGGCCTCCCACGTGTGAAGAAGACACAACAACAGTTGGACAGAGTCATTGGCCATTGAACAGGCTGAGGCCTGTGAGCCACACAGATTGTCAGACCCTAAACATGTGTGCAACGCAGTACTGAGCCACAGTTGACATGGGAAGGCTGATGAGATGCCATGCAATGTATGTAACCAAGGACTTGTATTACAGTGATCATCCAGTGAAGGACACATAGGGGCATGCGTGCAATGCACATGGAGCATGAATGGGCACTCATGTCCCTGCATATTTCTGGCAGATTCTATGCTGGAAGTTAGCATCTATACAGGACGCATGAACAAGAAAGTACACATTGGCAAGATTGAAGCAGACCAGTGCAAAGGTGGAACTGGGGTGCAGAGTGGCGGAGGAGGGGCAAGGGAGCATGCCTACATGGAGTCCCCGCATGCAGGCAGAGGAGACATGCATCACGGAAGCATTGCATTACTTACACATCAGAACCATGTACACGTCACATGTAGTGGCAATCATGCACAACACATCCCACAAGTGAAACACACACGTCCTCAAAAAACACGCATCAACACTCACTGGACTGGGCTTCAAAGTCCAGCATCTCTCCCAATCCTTCGACCAATTCAGGTGGTATGAACTCCGCAATGAGTGCCTCATGCGGAGTGAGCTCTTCCTCCTCTGGTGCAGGCCCACCGCCAGTCACCAGAGTCAAGTTGTAATTAGAGGCACGCTTAGCCTTAGTGCTTCCAACGCTTTTTGCACTATTGCGCCATGCACACCTCATGGCCGAATGAACTGACATGTTCCGCAACATGCTTCCAGTGGGTTTCACGTTGGGCAGCCGTAGTCTGACTATTGGCACCCACTAGCATGTCACGGCTGTTGCCCCGCACGTAGCCCACGAGGAAGTCCAGTTACTGCTTGCAGAAAGGCTTCTTCCTCGACGTGCAGGAGGTCGTGGCTGTGTGTGGGGTACCAGCCTGTGCTGCAGGTGCAACCTTCCTCCTCTTAGACTGTGGCGCAGACCCTGGCTGGCTAATGCCACCCTGACCAGTGTGGCCAGTGGGTTCGGTGGATTGAGCCAAGGGAGTGGCAGGTGGAGGGACGACCAAAGGCCTGACTTGTGTCAGTGGCAGCTGGGTGCCCTCTAATGGACCCTGTGCAGCAACATCAGCTGTGGCACGGACATTGATCGCAACGGTCCTGGTTGGCAGACTCACAACCGGGGTGTTGTTGGGTGCATCTGTCCCTGCACTTGCCAACACCCGGCTGTTCGGGGCAGCAGATGACATAACTGCCCCAGGGACACGTGTCTTGGTCTGAGCAGCCCGGCCTGCCCCTATGGTTTCCCTCCTGGCCTGTTGGAAATCTACCAAGGGCTCCTCAAGTGCCAACGCAGCCTGCGCTGGCAGACCCTGAGCCTGGGTGGCGGTGTCCACAGCTGCACCTGCAGCTACCACTACCCTTGGGCGCGTGGCAGTCGATGGAACGGACTGCCGGGTCACACGGGCACCAGTGCCAGATGCAGAAGCTGCATCCCCCGGAACCACAGGGGGTGGTGGCATGACTGCACCGACACATGGCATAACATTGTGCTCAAGTGGCGCACCCCTGCCTCTTCCCCCTCTGTGGCCGCCCTGGACACCCTGGAGTCCCCCTACTCCCTGGTCACCACGGCCACGTCCCTGATCACGCCTGCCACGAGGAGTACGCCCAGCTGAGGCGCCCCTCACCTTTGGTGGCCTCCCAACCATGGCACAGATGTAGTAGTGCCGGCACAGATGGAGTAGTGCCAATGGGAGGTGTACACCACAATTGCCCTGGGCAATTGGGGTGAAGGGGGTGTGAAGCAAGATGTTAACAGCCCCCCTGCACCTGCAAGGCTGTATGTGACCCCGGTGCTGTAGTGACGGGTCACGCAATGCTCAGGCACCCCAAAACTGGAGTAAAAACGTGCACGCAACCCTGCAGCCTACGTGCATGGATTCAACCTCCCGCAGTACGCGGTGGCACCCAGTGACACGAATAACGCGTACGCGTGGGACACGCAGGCTACTATGACATCCAAAATGGGTGCGATACACAGGGGTACCCGCAGTGGGAAAAAGAGCGTGTGCGACTCACCGTCTGACCAGCGCGATGCAGAAAAACACGCGTAGCCAATACCCCCGCCAAAAGAAGAGATACGTCCTTGATAGCTGTGAAGTTGTGATGGCGCGCGAAACAACAGGAAGCAGCAACACACGTCGGTCTCCACGAAAGGCATGTACAGCAAACTGCTGGCCCCGCTCACCTTTAACCCGTGCTGAGGGAAACGCCCGCGCGTCACGTCACTTACACGCATGGGCCCTTTCCTCGGATTACACGCGGACGTGCAGTTTTTCACGCTCGCTGAAACGCCCATGCACGCCTGCGCACGTCACGTCACAGGGGCGCTTGCGCTTGAAGGGCCTTCTGTCCAATGAAATTGCGTATGCGTGCAGACACGCTTACGCGCTGAGGGCCTTTCTTCGAATTACACGCTGACATGCAGAATTTTCACGTGCCAAATCACTCCGTATCAAGCTGGCCACGCGTAAGCACACGGAAGACCACGCTCCTGCCCAGAAGGCTGAATTACTGCCCCCCCAGAGCCCCGAGCATGCTCCCACCTGTCATCTGCTGCTGCTGACTGCCTTCTGCCCACGTGCCCTGCCATTTGCTGCCTGCACATCAGCCAGGGGTGCTGTTGCTCTGACCACCCCTGCTGGAACCGAAGACTCCCGACTGGGATTCCATCGCTCCACAGCCCACCCCAGGACCCAGTTGCCCACCCACTCCTGCCTCTGGGGTTGTCATGTCGGGCACTGCAACATCTGGCACCACTGACCACCCCCGGCCAGAGAGGCAGAGGGGCACCAGCTTCAGTGCCAGGGAAGTTGGTGTCCTGGTGGAGCAAGTCCTGGGGCAGTATGATGCCCTCTTCGGAAGTTCCCGCGCCGACAAGGAAGGACGGACTCGGATCTGGACGGACATCGTGACTGCCATCAACGCAGAGGGGATGGCAGTCCGCGACTTCCAACATGTCAAGAAGCACTGGGAGGACTTCAGGTCCAGGACCCTCAACAAGGCCCGGCACCTCTTGAAGGCAGCAGATGCTAAGGGGCGCCGGGGCCACTTGTCGGAAGATCAGATGAGGGTCCTGGAACGCATATCCCCAGCGCTCCACATCCAGGTCCTTGAGAGGCAGACCCGTCTGGAGTCGAGCGGTAAGTGTACATGCATCCTGATTGTAAGCTGTGCATGTGGTGATGTTTCAGTAGTGTGCAGGTTGCACATCTGTTTGTATGGGGTCGGGTATGGGTGGGGGTGTACAGGGCCGTGAGGCTAACACATGCGAGGGCTGTCATGTGTGAGACATGGTTGTGCTTGTGTGTGTAGGCTTGCATGCCAAATGCAGTTGTGTGGGCACACATGTTTGGATGAATGTGTATGTAAGTAGACATGTTCGTGATGTCACGCATGTATGTTGTTTTCAGCTGCATGTATCAGCACTGTGTACATGTGCATGTGTGTGTATTTGACAAGGATGCAACAGTGATGCAACATGGATGCATGTGACAGCGGGATGTGGAAGCCTGATTGGCAGATGTGACATGGATGCCCATCTGAACACTGCGACACTTGGCAGAGGTGTACACATGCATGCAAGTGTGGTGGTGTGTGTACATGTGTAGTGCACTCCCTGTGTTGCATGTGATGTCTGGCTCACCATTGCCTGCTCATGCTGTTGTATGTGTATGGATGGTGATGGCAGTTGCGATATGGCTGTGGTATGGCTCATGTGTGCAAGTTGAAATGACATGTGTGTTGGGGATTGTGATGGCATGTCTGAGGTTTGCCAATGCCACTCATGTACAACTGTCATGTGTGTATGTGTCCATTGTACTGTACCCTGATGCCTGTGTTTTATTTCTCCCTGTCTGCAGCGTCAACTGATGAAGAGGGCGGAGAAGGTGCTGTGGAGCACAGCGGGGGGGATCCCACCGCCAGCCGGAGACGCAAGGCCGGGCTCCCCTCCCAGGTTGTGATCTCGTCGGGGAGTGAGGAGTCCGGTGCCGCGTCCCAGGCCGCAGCTGCCGGGGGGAGGTCCAAGAGGCGGAGGTTGCAGTTGGACTCCTCGGCAGCAGAAGGGGCAGCTGGGACCCCACAGGGCCCAACGGGGGAAGATGGCACAGAGTCATCCAGGTTGGTGGGGGGTTTGGTGGAGGAGGAGGCCGTGCAAGCAACAGAGATGGGGTCTGGAGGTGGGGATTCCACTGGTGCTAGTGGTGCAGTGCAGGACCAGGGACAGGAGGCAGCACAGGCCGCCGCGGAGGTGCCTGTGTGCAATCCTGTCCCTGATCCTGTCCCTGCATCATCTTGCACCAGCAGGGATGCCTACGTCCAGACCCGTTTTCAGGCAGGGGATGAACTCATGACAACTGGCCTTCCTCTGCCTGCGGGCGTGGCTATCCGGGTCCGGGTTGAGCCTGTCCTGACTGGTGTGGCGTTGCGTCAACGGGCCATGCGAGGTGACCTTCAGTCTTTTCATGAGGAGAATGCACGTCATCTCGAATGGCTCGTTGACCGCGTCGGCCTACTGGGACAGGTCACCCAGGCCGGATTCCTCCGTTTGATGGGGCTTGCTACGACCCCCTCCTAACTGAACCCCCTATGCGCCAGTTGTCCTCCGTGCCATCTTCCCACCCATCAGTCACCTGGGTGCCCTGTGGAGCTGCCTCTGACGGTGCGGCCAGGCTGGTGGAGGAGGCATCCCTGCCACAGTCGGGAGTCGGACATCCAGCAGGGTGGCCACATCAACGACTGCACCCCAGCCAGCGGAGGATGTGCAGGCAGTAGGAGGCAGTGCACGGGCAGAGGCACAGCAGCAGCAGCAACGTGGTGGGAGCCATGATGGCTCGGGGCCTGCGACATCGGAGGGGCAGGCATCGGCTGGAGGGCAGGAGGACCCAGGACGGGAAGTGTCTTCCGTGTGGCAGCGGTTGGGCCACGCCATAGATGCGGAGCGACAGGCACGGCTCACGATGGTCAGGGCGGAGAAATCCATGCGGAGGGCCCTGAGGCGGGCTGAGTGCCTCGAGGCAATCCGCAGGGGGTTGGAGGTGGACACGTCGACGGCCCTGCGGACCCTCGGGGCCATGGAGGAGGACCGCCTCCGGGACATTGAGCAGGAGTTCGATGATGCCCTGGCCGGGACATCCAAAAGTGAGCCGTCGGACTAGCCCGCTGCCCTTGTAAATAGTTCTGTAATTAGTGTTAGGTTTCCTTTGGTTTTGCATTTTTTTGGACCTTTTTGGACAATGGGCCACATTTTTGTATATAGTTTTTTTTATTAGGTAGTGTTATTAGCTAGGTTTCATTTCTTCTGTTGGGATCATGGACCCTGGCTTGTTTATCTGTATATAGTTGACTGATGGATTTTCATTTTTTTTACAATTTACCCATGGAGCAATGGCTTTCAATTATAATGTTCCATTGGATTTACTTTTGTGGACTGTGACTTTGCACACCTTTCCTTTGGATTATGATTTTTGGTTTTGCATTATTTCACGGACATGCTGCTTTTTATTTTTTTAAATTCCCATTTCTCTTTGTTTATTTATGATTCAATTTATGTTTCTTTTAATACGTATTTTTTGTTCAAACTTCAATGTGTAGTATCATCTCATTGGTTTCATGCATATCATGATATGGGTTTTGAGATTCACTGACACCCATTGGGTGTATGTGAGGGACATGTGTTCATTTCCAAACTTGCAATTTGGGTGCTATCATGTTATTGCCATTTCTAAGTGGGTGGATGCAATACTCGGGTGGGTGTTTGGCATTTGGAGGCTGACCATAGGGGCCAGGGATCTAGATTGTGATGACATGTTGGCTGGGGGACATGAGTGGGGGCATGCTGGCAGGTGCCCCACAGTGCTGGGGGGTGGGGGTGCAGGGGAACATGAGTTGGGGCCTGGTGGAGGGTGCCCCATAGTGCTGGGGGATGGGGGTGCAGGGGGACATGAGTTGGGGCCTGGTGGAGGGTACCCCACAGTGCTGGGGGGTGGGGGTGCAGGGGGACATGAGTTGGGGGCCTGCTGGCAGGTGCCCCACAGTGCTGGGGGGTGGGGATGCAGGGGGGCATGAGTTGGACATGAGTGGGGGCCTGGTGGAGGGTGCCCCACAGTGCTGGGGGGTGGGGGTGCAGGGGGACATGAGTTGGGGCCTGGTGGAGGGTGCCCCACAGTTCTAGGGAGTGGGGGTGCAGGGGGACATGAGTTGGACATGGGTGGGGGCCTGCTGGCATGTGCCCCACAGTGCTGGGGGGTGGGGGTGCAGGGGGACATGAGTTGGACATGAGTGGGGGCCTGCTGGCAGGTGCCCCACAGTGCTGGGGGGTGGGGGTGCAGGGGGACATGAGTTGGACATGAGTGGGGGCCTGCTGGCAGGTGCCCCACAGTGCTGGGGGGTGGGGGTGCAGGGGAACATGAGTTGGGGCCTGGTGGAGGGTGCCCCACAGTGCTGGGGGGTGGGGTTGCAGGGGGACATGAGTTGGACATGAGTGGGGGCCTGGTGGAGGGTGCCCCACAGTGTTGGGGGGGTGGGGGTGCATGGGGACATGAGCTGGACATGAGTGGGGGCCTGGTGGCGGGTGCCCCACAGTGCTGGGGGTTGGGGGTGCAGGGGGACATGAGTTGGGGCCTGGTGGAGGGTGCCACACAGTGCTGGTGGGTAGGGGTGCAGGGGGACATGAGTTGGACATGAGTGGGGGCCTGCTGGCAGGTGCCCCACAGTGCTGGGGGGTGGGGGTGCTGGGGGACATGAGTGGGGGTGCAGGCTAGTCCCCTGTGGTGTGGGCTGCCTGCAGGGGCCGTGGAGGTTGTGGAGCGAACACCTGGGAGGACCCACATGGCCAATTCACGTGTAGTACTCCACAGAACCCCTGAAATACACGTACCCTGCTGATATATCGCGTGTGAAACTTCCCGCGCACCCCAAAATACACGTACCCAGGACATTCGCGTGTGGAACTTCCAGCGCACCCCTGAAATACACGTACCCTGCTGAATTCACGTGTGTAACTTCCAGCGCACCCCTGATATACACGTACCCTGATGGAATCGCGTGTAGAACTTTCCGTGCACCTCTGAAATACACGTACCCTGCTGAATTCACGTGTGTAAGTTTCCGCGCACCCCGAAATGCACGTACCCAGGACATTCGCGTGTGGAACTTCCAGCGCACCCCTGAAATACACGTACCCTGCTGAATTCACGTGTGTGTTTCCGCGCACCCCGAAATACACGTACCCAGGACATTCGCGTGTGGAACTTCCAACGCACCCCTGAAATACACGTACCCTGCTGAATTCACGTGTGTAACTTCCAGCGCACCCCTGATATACACGTACCCTGATGGAATCGCGTGTAGAACTTTCCGCGCACCTCTGAAATACACGTACCCTGCTGAATTCACGTGTGTAAGTTTCCGCGCACCCCGAAATACACGTACCCAGGAAATTTGCGTGTGGAACTTCCAGCGCACCCCTGAAATACACGTACCCTGCTGAATTCACATGTGTGTTTCCGTGCACCCCGAAATACACATACCCAGGAAATTCACGTGTGGAACTTCCAGCGCACCCCAGTAATACAGGTACCTTGCTGAATTCACGTGTGTAAGTTTCCGCGCACCCCGAAATACACGTACCCAGGACATTTGCATGTGGAACTTCCAGCGCACCCCTGATATACACGTACCACGCTCACACAGGGCCAATCGCGTGTGAAACTTCCCGCGCACCACAGTAATACAGGTACCCTGCTGAATTCACGTGTGTAAGTTTCCGCACACCACGAAATACAAGTACCCAGGACATTCGCGTGTGGAACTTCCAGCGCACCCCTGATATACACGTACCCTGATGGAATCGCGTGTGAAACTTCCCACGCACCCCTGAAATACACATACCACGCTCGCACAGGGCCAATCACGTGTGAAACTTCCGGTCCACCCCAGTAATACAGGTACCCTGCTGAATTCACGTGTGTAAGTTTCCGCGCACCCCGAAATACCCAGGACATTCGCGTGTGGAACTTCCAGCGCACCCCTGATACACACGTACCCTTATGGAATCGCATGTGAAACTTCCCGCGCACCCCTGAAATACACGTACTATGCTCACACAGGGCCAATCACGTGTGAAACTTCCCACGCACCCCAGTAATACAGGTACCCTGCTGAATTCACGTGTGTAAGTTTCTGCGCACCCCGAAATACACGTACCCAGGACATTTGCGTGTGGAACTTCCAGCACACCCCTGATATACACGTACCCTGATGGAATTGCGTGTGAAACTTCCCGCGCACCCCTGAAATACACGTACCACGCTCACACAGGGCCAATCGCGTGTGAAACTTCCTGCGCACCCCAGTAATACAGGTACCCTGCTGAATTCACGTGTGTAAGTTTCCGCGCACCCCGAAATACACGTACCCAGGACATTCGCGTGTGGAACTTCCAGCACACCCCTGATATACACGTACCCTGATGGAATCGCGTGTGAAACTTCCCACGCACCCCTGAAATACACGTACCACGCTCGCACAGGGCCAATCGCGTGTGAAACTTCCCGCGCACCCCAGTAATACAGGTAACCTGCTGAATTCAAGTGTGTAAGTTTCCGCACACCCCGAAATATACGTACCCAGGACATTCGCGTGTGGAACTTCCAGCGCACCCCTGATATACACGTACCCTGATGGAATCGCGTGTGAAACTTCCCGCGCACGCCTGTAATACACGTACTACGCTCGCACAGGGCCAATCGCGTGTGAAACTTCCCGCGCACCCCAGTAATACAGGTACCCAGCTGAATTCACGTGTGTACGTTTCTGCGCACCCCAAAATACACGTACCCAGGATATTCGCGTGTGGAACTTCCAGCGCACCCCTGATATACACGTACCCTGATGGAATCGCATGTGAAACTTCCTGCGCACCCCTGAAATACACATACCACGCTCGCACAGGGCCAATCACGTGTGAAACTTCCCGCGCACCCCAGTAATACAGGTACCCTGCTGAATTCACGTGTGTAAGTTTCCGCGCACCCCTGATGTACACGTACCCTGATGGAATCGCGTGTGGAACTTCCCGCGCACCCCTGAAATACACGTACCCAGCTGGAATAACGTGAGGAACTTCCCGCACACCCCAGTGATACACATACCCCGCTTGCCGTGCTGGTACAGGGTTAGCGCAGCCCTTTGTGCTGGTTTGGGGATTTTGATGGCTTTTCCCTGCGCAAGGGGCGTTCTTGGGGGCGTAACTGGCGCTGCTGCAGGGTCGCTGCGCCACTGTGCGCCACGGCTGGTTTTGGTGGCTGGAATCCATGAATACGCTGTGCGCGGAAATGTATTTTGGCGCACGCGGCTGGCGCAGGGATTCGCACGCGCACACTGTGCGCCAGCCGCGTGCGCCACTTGTGCGCTGAATTCTATGAATTACCCCCATTGTATCTCTGAAAGGCTGCAAAAGATTGGGATACAAGACTGGCTCCACAGATCTAACATTTTCAATAATAGTTTTCTCAAACGCTGCCAACGATTCCTGAGACCAAAAAAGTGCCTTGTCGCATGATTGATTATTAGTTGTGATTGCATATGTTGCTTAACATTTGTTTTAATTGACCTTTTAAAAGTGAGAGAAAGAATATTGTGATCGCTCTGATGTGCAGTGATGATTTTAAACATTTCTATTTTGGAAAACAAATATGCAATGACATAGATATAATCAATAATGCCATGCTCATGTTCTCGGCACCACGTAGGCTGAGCCGGAACATCCCCACTCATAGAACCATTCACCAACAAAAAGTTATGCTCAGACATAAATGAAATCCATCTTTGTTCTTCTCTACGAAGGGATATTGATGTATGTTTGAAAAAGTCCAAATTAAGATCACCAACCAACACAGTGTGAGTCACGGCAGTCATCATTAGAACTAACTCCAGCAGTTTGGTTAACCCTTCATAGAACTCCTAGTCCACAATAGCAGCAGGGTTCCAATATACATTTAGCAAAGCTATATGATGATCAGCCCCCATAATTCTAACCAATTGAATGTAAGCATTAACAACATCCCATTTTGCAATTAAGAAGCCTGCACTACTGCTTACTGCGACTAAGGGACCAGAAGAAGGTCTTACCTTGTTCCCTAAAATTGCTGGTAAAAACATACTTCAAAATTGTCCCATATCGGTATGTGGGTAAGCCAGGTTTCCCGTAATGCAATTATCTGAAATGTAGATAGCAAGTGTGTAATTGAGGATTGCAAGTAGGAATGCCCTCTAGTATTCTAACTGGAAATGGCAAAACCTGTTGTAATGCATTGCTTTAGTGGTTGGTTTGAAATGACCTATGAAGGATTCACATTTGTGTTTGCAGTTCTCGCTGACATTCCCATATATATATACTCGGTTGGTAAAAGAGTTTCTTTGATTCCACTGAACCTCTATCAGGATCTTGTGTGACCAAGAATCCCATGTCAAAAAGTTTCAGTTTGATTTTCCAAATAGAGTTGAGGACTACTGTGGAGGGAATCCACAGTCACACAATGGACCAGTCAGAATCAGAAAGAAATTCCACCTGTTGAATATCGCGGGAGGATATGTCTTCAAGATCATGCACATCTCTGAGTATGTTTAAAACACATTGCCTATTCAAATCATAAGCTGGAAACTGACCATCTCTACACTTCATGATAAGTGAGTGGCATGGGATGGCATTTGTTTTTATTTGATGTTTGGGCTCCTGTATAATCACAGGAGTTTGTGAGCCACAAAGCCGTGTCGCGCCTAAACCCCCTCGGGCCCTTCAGATTAGCCCACACTTGATCAATGGAGAAGTCTTGCTGATATAAGGTTCTGCCTTGACCCACCGTTCTTGTGGGAGGCACTTGTGTGGGTAGCTGCCACGACTGTACAATATCAGTACTTCCCAGGGGCATGGTATTAGCTTACCGGGGCACTGATCTGACTGTGGAAGGTGAGCTTGGATGTTCACAGGCAGCAGGAGTCTCAGATCGAGTGATTGGGGTTACCAAATGCAGATTTAAGTAATCATCAACCGCTTTTTCATGCGGTCCATCGGCAGGCTGGTTATGGAATCAGCCTTTGAGCCTACTCACGGGAGTGGAATCATGGTTTGTCCTAGAACCACCTTCTCTTCCGTGTTGTAGATTTTCGAGGCACCACTGGAAGATTTTTCAATTTCTAGCACTAGATCATTTAATGGAGGATATGATAATGGGGTATTTGTACTGTTATTCTGTTCCAGTGGTAGAGCCGTAACCTCACCTAGATTAATGAACGGCTCCTGATCACTTTCCCCATCAATCGGGAGATATTTTTGGGTTGATTCAAGCCTTTTTTGTTTACATTTTGAAGCATGTTTATTGTTCGAGAAAAAGAAATAACTGAATCTTTGGAATATCTGATCATGGGCATTTTCTTCGGTTTTTTTTGTAAATGTTCGCAGTCCTTTGGGAATCTCTTTACTGGGGTATGTGTTGCGGTTAGGAGAGAGAGACCTATTATAATGTGAAATGTCACCTGGTAGCACTATAGGCGATGATTTGTTAGTTTCCCTGTTTGGCATCTCAAGCTCCTTTTGCGTTATATTTAGGCAGGCTACCTCTTCTATTGGACGTATTACACCTGAAAAGGCCGGCACACTCACTGGAAGAGTCTCTCGGCTCTCCATGATTGAACTGGCTAAGTCAATAATGTCCACATGAGATGACGGCACATTGAGTACATTCTTATTAATCAGAGTCCCGCTTTCAAAGTGTGTATTTAACCAATCAAACAGTTTGTCAGTTTGGGCAGCCTGCTTTTCCACCTTGCCATCTAGGACTTTGAACAATTTAAACAAACTCAATAACGTGGTCTAGGAAATATAGATTTACAGGAAATTTGGGACCGGACTGGCAGAATTAGCGTGGGTCTCAGTCCCAAATGATCTGGCATATTGGACTTTAAGGAATATAGCTTAGAAAGCATGTGCTATCCAAGCGGCAATGCAATAAAAAGAAAGTATAATTACAGAACAAAACAAAATGAAGAAATACAATGTGCAACTAAAAATAAACGTAAAAATTAATATAAAAATAGAGATAAAAGTAAAGGTCAAGCTCCACGCTTCAAAGCAAAGCGGACTAGAAATACTTAGTAAGTGGTACTTGCTAAGGAAACTTCACAATTAAAAGCCCCGCTTTCCACTGTCGCATTTACCAGTGAACCATTCCACAGTAAACTGTGATGTTACTGAGGGCATCATAATTTCCTGCTCTGCCAGACTTGAAGGCACGGGCTCCGGAATTTCAAAGAAAGCAAGTGTGGCTAAAGCTTAACTAGGAGGTGTGAGCTCCTTCCTGCACTCACTACAAAGAACTGTCAACTGACAACTTCAAAGGGGGTCATAAAAGTCTTGGTCACCAGCTGAGTCGGGGGAAGACAGTTGGATGTGGGGAATGAAGCACCCTTCCCACAGAGGGGGACTGATCCTCCGAATTGACATTAAAAGACTGATTTCATTTTAGACATTTTTCGCAGTAATTAAAATGAGGATTCATTTTGTTTTATGCTATTTTCTCATGTAATTTCTAGGTGGTTTTAAAGAGATAAAGTGCATTTTCCTAGGACTTTGGGGACTGAAACAGCCAGTTGGAATATTTTTCTAGCTGATCTGAAATGGAATTATAAACAAGCTTGATCATTTGCAGAGTTATAACTGTTATACATTTTGTGAAATTGAAACAAGGCCACCAGGCCTTGCTTCATCATACAGAGTTGGCGATTGGCTCACCTAATTCCTTATGACCAACTAAAACCACATATCTAGTTCATATGTCAGGGGATAGTAGAATTAAGAAGTTAGGAGACATAATTGTTTTTTTTCAACAAGTGTCAAGGAGGACAAAGAATAGTAATAAATGCAAACGGACAGATGGTGCTCTCTTCCCTTGAACCAATCATGCCAGGGGGCGGAGAGAGGAATGCTAAACTGTCCTATCCGAGTGGTAGAGGTAATTACAAAGTACTCCACCTAGATTGTAAAGTGAGTGATGTAATTTATGCTATATAAGGGGGACTGTACTAGGTCAGGGGACAGACACAGAAAAATCTGGGGAAACAGAAAAAGGAGGACGGAGATAAGGTGGCTGTACCTTACAATTTTTGAGAGTGCAATGACCAGACTCCTTGCCTAGCTGTGAGATCCAGCTGTCTTTCTAGAAACCCAAACCAAGGCTTCCTGTATAAGTAGCAAATAACCCCAGTCCTAAGTTGAATAAACCCTTCCTGTAGTAGCACTGCACCCAATAATTCCACCATTTAAAACCCCACATTGCTAGAGTAATTCAGTCACTGTCCCATAGAAGAAACTGTGTTTAGCCTGTGTATGTTAGCATGTTCTGTTGGTAAACCTCGCAGTGTCTGTGGAAATCCTTAGCATATTTTTAAGTAAATCAATGAATTCTACCATTGAAATTCACGGTACGAGATGGTTGAAATTCGAAATTAACTACCTTGTCCCTGGTGTCGTTCTTTAATTATTTTAGTTATTAAAGTGTTGCCTTAAAAGATTTAGTCTCCTTGTAACTGAAAACCGAGTTTGTCCATGTATTGTGTGCATAACCCCACAAATTCCTATTTGCATCTGTCCTATTAAAACCCCTAACCGTAGTCCTATTAATAGCAATCCCATTTGCCTACAAGTCGATCTGTTATTTGCCTCTGCCTTGTCATTGAAAACCAATTTTCCTATTCTGAAATTCTTTTCTGAATTGTAGGAGCGTGGGGACCAGTCTGATGCTGACGGGGTGGCTATGGCATATGGCATTATCTCTCGCTCTTTCTTAGTGCAGTGCTTGAACCAGGCTTGTAAACACATCTTAGAATGTGCCCACAGATCCTTAGAAGCCCTTCCTAACCGTTTGTTCTCCAAATGCGTTCTCCTTTCACACTGAGTAGAACCATGTCTGGAATTCCCACTGGGCAGTCGCAAATTACTGTTATGGAGATTTTCCAATGGAAAAAATGTCAAAGGTAATTATGAATCAAAAAGTCACTATGATTTAACAGGGCAGCTGGGGCACTTCTCCAGCGCATCTCCCAGACATAAACTTTTATCAACGTTCCATTCCTCCTCTAAACTGCTTCACATAGATACTGTGATACCCACATGTTAACATATATTCCACTCTGCATTGCCGATCTGTGGTCCACCTTAATGCATACACATGCACCCATGTAATCACAAAACACTCCTTTTTCTCTTCTGCATTACCCACCGCCACACCTGTGGCATTTCAGCCACTTTCCTCACCCCTTATCCTCTCTTTTCACTCGGAAGACAAAGGTCTGCACACACACCATGTGCTCCGAGACCACTACGTTGGTGAGTTGGCCCAGTATAAAAGCAGTGTAACATAACAACATACAGGGCACATTGCACGGATTGGGCCATTATGTTTGCAATCCCGTGAAAAAGCTTCCCTGTGTAATGTTCATCATTTAATTTTCTTATGTGCAAGAAAAGTGTAAGAACATGTGAAATCCGCTGTAGACGTTCTGTATGCACTACATAGTCCAAAGAGTGCAAATGAAGCCTACCATGTATGCAAGGTAGGCTGCATTTACAGTGCATTTCATTGGAATCCAAAGCATTACCAGCAGTATGAAAATAAGATGCCGTAATCTAGGTGGGTTTGTGTGGCACAGCTGTTGAGGTAGGCATGCGTGGTCCTTCTGCTCCATGCGCCGGCCCCACCTGCAAATCATTGAAAATCTGCTGGAATTAAAAATCATGCATACAGGTTTGGCACATGTTTTGTGTATTATTCTTATCCTCTGCCAGAAGGCAAATTAGTCTCTGTTTGTCCCAATTAAGAGCCTATGCTTTCATAAGTAGCCTATGCTTTCATCGCCAAATGGCATTCATAGTGTGTTTTTATAGACTTGAGTTACTTATCCTTGCAATTGTGTACAGTATCTGAAATGAGTACACTGTTGCTTACAAGTTGGTGGATTTGCCAGCTCTTCTTTCCTTGTGAATAGGGGTTACCCCTCTGTAATATATGATATAAGGATGTGCATTTCATGTTGGTGGCATTTTCCAGTTCGTGTCGCCGAGCCATGGTGCGCCCCCATCTCCCCATATGTAGGTGTCTATGCTGGGTCCGAGGGTGGCTAGTCATATGGCCTTACACTTTAAAACTATTTACCCCAAGTATGAAATAGTTGTGCCTTTAGGTGTATTGACAATGCAATTGTATATCACGCATCTGCATACCAAATTCATTTTTGGCCATCAAAGTATCAAGAAGTATTTCAGTGCTTCTAGCCTTTATTCGTGTGCTATGCACCTATGAATGGGACATGCACCCAGGTGACCAAGGTGCATTATTCCCCATGATTCCCCCATAGGATTCGGGAGATCTCGAACTAATGTGTCACTGCTAGGACAGCCACTCATGGCACAATGGAAACAGAGGAAATCCTTGATGTGACATTAAAGTGTAGGAACGCTCGCTGAAATAAACCATATGGCCTCATTACAAGGATGTCGGTATTATAGGAGTAAAGAATGAATATTTGCTACTGCAAGGGCCACTAATATCACCCAAAATTCCACAGCATTACAAGTGGCCAGGTGGACTACACTGGTGGTTTGAAGTATTTACTGCCCAAGGTAAAAACTCTTTTTTTGGGGGCTAGTGGCGGAAAATCATCCAGAACTTGGCTGGAGGCTTTATTTATTTATTTTATTTATTTGCATTTATAAAGCGCTCACACAGCTGAGTGGCATCAAAGCTTTCCCTTCACATCACTTCCAACCTTAGTATATGGTCATGCTAATTCTATTCCCAGAACTTTTTTTTAACAACATCGCCATGCTTGTAATGAGGATCAAAGGGTAGACCAGAAGCTTAATCTTTTAGAAAGTACCATTTTGATTTTGCTTAAGCGTCAGTCAATTTAGATTATTCAGGAATATAGAGATCCTTTTAATAATTAATTGAAACAACTAGACAATTCATTATCATGGATTGAACACAAGCATTCTGGATAGGCCACGCTGTCTGATAAATGTTTGTTAAAGGATAACGGGCAGTCAGAAAACAGATCCAGGAGTCCGGGTTGAATAAGTCTCACGGCCCTTTGCTCTGTTTACCAACACCCTGACATCCATAGGTTTTTGCCATCCTGCTTCAAAACGTTGCGTTTAGGCATTTTCTGAAATGGAATAATTCTATTACTGGCAATGTGCGATGCCAGTTAATAGAGAATTGTGATTTGTAAGGTGATTGGGTAACTATTTTTTTTTTAACAACCCATAATTCTCTCTATTAAATTTCAGTAAAGACAATACAAAGTACATGTGTGTTCTGCCTGAATGCCCCCCTTCTTTTTGGTTCTTTAGTTTTGAATATTAGGTGATGCCAAGGCGCCACCTACAAACCAAATTTATTGCATTACAGTGCAGCCAGGTAGAAATGGGTAATGAGGAGGGACACAAAGCTTGTAGTTGTTGTTTGGTTATTTACCCATCTGTTGACAGCCCATGGCCATTCTAATCAATTTGGCCATGTCCACCCACATTTTGCCCCTCCCTGCCCAAAACACATCCTCCTGGGATTTGTTTGAGCTAGCTTTATCAAGTCTTACCATCAGACTTGGTGCTCGAAGTGCCTACCAGTATTTCTTCTAAGCAGTCTCTGAGAGTGCATTATTTAATTGGAGCTGTAAACGTGCTACTGGTGTAATAAAAATATCTTAACCAGGTCTGCCTTCAACCACGCGATTTATAAGCACTAGTCATGTCCTTCATTGAAGTCCTGTTAAAAACAAGCATTAGCAAAGCCAACAACTGAATTATCGGTCCCATTCCATCTCACAACCACTGGCTCAAATGGTGCACTGCGCTGCATCAGTTCCTTTGTTGGAACTGCGCATGCATCACTCTTGCCATTATACAACTGATGCATTTCGAAGGCAAAGGGCCTCATTATGACATTGGAGGTAGCCATGCCACTATTTGCGGCATGGCTACCCCAATTCTGGGTACCGGGCCGGGTTCCCTGAATGTGGAAATACCGGGCCATTCCGACCTTGGAGGGCCCGGTATTTCCCCATTTAGGGAACCCGGACCCGGTACATCCCCATTCAAGCCCGCATAGGGCTCAATGGGAATGGGGAGGATGCAAACAATGGGCCCGTTAATAACAGGCCCGTTGTTTGCATCCTCGTCTGCTTGCGGGACTTCTAAGGATGCCTGGTTTTACCGGGCGTCCTAACCGGGTCCCACAAGCATACCTCGTATTGAGGTGGTAGGGGTTAACAGGGCCGGCAGCTCTGCTGCCCCATTAACCCCTACCGCCAGGGTCGTAATGAGGCCCAAAGCTTTTTTTGCCACCATGTAGACATTCGTGAATCTAAAGTTGGCAATCTGCCATGACAATCATAGTACCAATTTAACGTACTGCCTATTTTACCTGCTTTTAATAGTGCCCAACACTACTCTTGCAATCATCTGTGGCTTCACCCACAGGTGTCCCTGATCCAGGGGCATCAAAATGTCATCCAGGCTAACGTTGGTGCTCTCTGCACTTGAGTCATGCCAGGCAGCTCCTGTATGGTGATTTTACATTTGTTTTCCAATACAATTTTATAATAACAAGTTTAGTGGATCAGCAACCTATCCCACACAACGCCCAGTTCCATCTGCAGTGATGGAGTGGAGGCTGAAAAATGGACTTGCAGGTAGAGATGTTCACAACCTTACTGAACCCAATGTTCTGCTCACTGGTAAGGAGTTGGCAGCATAAGCAGTCATGGCTGGAACAGCTACGTTACACTTACATTTGTGGTTATGTTTTCAAATGTCATACTTGTGTGCAGAAATATATGCCACTTTTCAGAATGTGAAACTACTTGAGCCTGCAATCTTGCATATCTATATCAGCAAACTATCATGTATCTACCTTTGCTTGCATTGGTGGTCAGCTTTTAATAATTGCAGAAAAAGAGTAACTGTGCAAAGTGTGATTGCAGCTATTATATTCCTTGTTAAAAGAACTGTATCATCAGCATAAATTAAGACAGTGGTCAGCTCCCCCCAGATGTTTAGCTCTCAAAAAAGCTTCAATTTCATTAATAAAGATCTACTCCATGGTCTAATATGAATTTAACGTTAGCCTTTATGATCATAGTGACATATGCATTCTAATCATCATAAAAGTCTTGATAGGGGGTGCTAACCCCTCCCCCCCTCAACTGTAAATGACACTGTGCATATTTGGGTTATGATGACCAAGAAAAGGGTGCTTTAAATATCACACACATACCATAAGTGTATAAAGAAGTATTATGAATAAGGGATACAAAGTGAGAGATGCTTAAATAAATAAATAGTAGCTCTCTGAATAACAAATACATTGTCAGACAAATATATATTTCAAAATGGATAACTCAAGTGCAAAATAGTTTCCAGGTGTGGGAGACTATGACTCATGCCAAAACTTTTCAGACAAGCAACAGAGGCTGATAGATTGGAGATAGACTTTGGCAGCATCTTGCAGTTAAGTAATTTGGTTTGTGAGGTTAAAAATTAAATTTGACAGGAAAAGCAGACTAGATTATGTTGCAGCCAGATAAAGCAAGGGAAACCTGGATACATGTATCTATGTTCTTAATGAAGAAGGGCACAATATGTGTCATGCAGACCATTTTTAGAGACCACTGTATTATTTTGGCACCATATAATAGAGTTTATCTATTTCTCCAACTGTATAAGGCCCTACTTAATTTAGCAGGACCTTGAAAATCAGATAAAGAGTAGATACTGATGTGATGAAGGTGTTCTTGGCAGAAGTCGAGAACTGCAATACATGTGTCCAGCCAAGTCTAAAATAAGCTTATCAGTTTTGTGCATCAGAGAAAATTGTGGATGCCAGCTGTGACTAATGTGGGCTTGTTGTACACCAGACTATAAAAGCAAGGGAAAGGCAAAATGTCATTGAGTGTGTCCAGAGACTGTTTTGTAACCACAGCCAATGAAAACAGCTGCAAAACTCAGAGGAGTCTGGTTTTCTTTGTCTCTCTCAAAAAAGTGTTCATAGATGCCAGATGCTTGATTGGATAGGAAGAAGACCCCCAGTTCATGTGGCGCCCAAACATGGGGCCCTGATGTCTTTCAAAAGATTCATGGACAAGGACCGAGTCTGCATGGTGATGTGCTAGCGGACAGGGGGAGAAGCCTGAAAAAGATGATAAGGTGAGTGACAAACTGCAGTATGGTCTAATTTCTGTCAGAGGTGTCTCCTCATGACCGTCAGCACAGCACACCTGGCATCTATGAATTATGGCAGGTATTATGAAAGACAGAGGCAACAGAAAATGTATAAAACATGTTCACATACATATTAAAGAGATTGTGATCATTTTTGAGTAACGGGAAATATTGTGAAGAGAAAAGGTAGCACCTAGGAGTCCTGACTCAAGGTAGTTTCAGAAGGAGACATCTCAAATACCAATAGGGTAGAGCAGAAACATAAAAGGAATAATTTTTACGTAAGGTGACATCTCAAACCCTGTTTAGGGTACAAAATAAAGGCAAGAGAGAAAAAGGTGATCACAATGTTTAAAAATGTATAATGTCGACTAGTCTGGATGTTGTTTGTCAGGTAAAAGTATCAAAGAGCGATAGAGGTTGTGAAAAATGTAAAAAAGTTGAAGAGCAACAGTGACTGAGCATAGCAAATTGATTGTAGCCAATCAAGAGAATAGATAGGCTATTGACATTGGAGGCTTGAGCAGCGATTGACGGGGCTCGCTCATATCTTTTGTTTTAAAATGTTAAAAGTGATGATTTAAGTTTAAAAATTTAGGCTTTATTTAAGGATCTGGTAAAAATAGGCAGTACATTGTGACTCTCCTGTACACATTTTAAACAAAGGAGTGAAATCAATTAAAGGGTTAAAGAGAAATGGAAATGGCATATGCACAAAGATAAAGCTCTCCACAGATTGAAAATCTTTGAACGGTATAAATCCGATTAGCGGAACACATAAACGAAGGATGATTAAGACAGAAGTTGGATATGTTGCAAAAATCTTTTTCTGGCTGGGTTGTGAGCTAAAACAACAGTGATTTCATTTTTTGTTTGACCAAATGAAGACAGTTTGTGCATGGCATGCCCTTAGAAGTGAACAGAAGAAAGAAATGTATTCATTTTAAAAACCACAATATGTGCATGGTTTATAGAAACCACGCACTTTATGTAGAGTCAGATTTATGTTTTAAACCACAGTACCTTTGAAGTAAACCAAGGCTCCTTTTCAAAGCTTAGATAAGGGCTGACAAAGAGCCAGGAAGGGATTAATAGTTGTAGAAAAACAGAGTTGTTTGCATTCGAAATATTAGATAGCTCTGCGAGTTAAAGCGGCTGTGAATCAGTTTTGTACAAAGAAAAGGGAATATGCTGCTTTTTTTAGTAAACGTGACAATACTTTCATAAAACACTAGCGAAATTATGGGAAGCTTAGAGAAATGACAAGTGTATGTGTGTGTATTAACATTGAAAGAGAAAATAAACACAAATTCATGAAAATATGAACACAATAAGTGGTAATGAGTAGGGCCAGAGCTCATGCATTTATGAGCATGCATGGAATAAATTGAGAACAGACACAGATTTCTAAAAAATGTGTGGTTTTTGGTTTTCTTGGAACAAGATAGTAAGTTTTATGTAAGTAGTCGAGTGATTTTGGATCAACGTTGTTAATAAGACAGTATAAGTCATTTATTTGTACATTTTTGAAATATTCATATTTTGTGTACAAAGGTTGTAAGTGAGCCAGGGCTGACTCACATCCTTGTGGACATATAACCTTGAACCAGAACTCATTTAACTGACTTTCGTTTTTTTGGGATTTTTGTGATACAAATGCCATATCATATCATATCATACACTCATGTAATGCTTGTGTTTTTTTAGTAGGAAAGCTCAGCTGTAGGTCCAAATGGCAAACACCATTTTAAAGAAATTGACAATTGAGTAGGTTTTGAGAACAGCAATTTTCATTGGTATTTGTGCATGTTTTGTTGACGCCAGGTGCTAGAGGAGCACTTGATTAAATTATATGACATTGTGGGATAGTTATGCCCCTTTTTATTTAAGTTAAGCAAAGGTATATATTTTGAAAGATTGTTGTTTTGCCAAAGGACCAATATGTGACTAAACCATATTGTGAGTTTACTGTTTTACACTAGAAGTTGTTCCCAGTCATTGCACATATTTGAACTAAGGTGGTCCCATTAGGTCATTTTTTTAAATCACACAAGCCACTTCCAATTTTAAGGGGATTGTTAGTTATTTTGGAATGCATGCCAGATACTTTCTCTGTTGGGCACACACTAGAATACCCCTGATTTGTTAATCTCATCTTAAAGCAATATAAGTATTTTTTTTATTAGTGATAAATGGGACATTTTGAAAGAACATGTATCATAACGAATGCATAGGTCAATTACACAGATGAGGAAAAGGCAATGGAAAGAAACCATTTTAAAAACATTAGATGCATTGATGGAAAGTAATTGGAAAAAAGGAATGGTGCTTTGCTAAAAAGTGGTAGTACGCTACCAAAAAGAAGAGCAGATGGACACAGTTTATTTTCATAGAATTTGTAAAAGAATGCAAGGAAGTTTGTCAGCAGGAGGACATGGGAAAGTGATTATAGAAGGAGAATGAGAAAGGGACACAAAATGACTAGGAGAGCAAAGGTAAGAAAGAGATTGCAAATGAAAGCACAGGAGAGTACTATTAGTAACCAGAACAGTGAGAATATTGGTAATTAAATACAGAGAGAGAAGGAATGGGATAGGCACCACAATACAATACAGAGTCATAAGGATGTCACACATGTAGACTCAATCATATGCACCAAAGCCACAGCAAATTAGACAAGCTTCAAGAGGGGGCGGCACCACCCCCACTGCACAGCATAGAGGCATTAATATATATATATATATATATATATATATATATATATATATATATATATATATATATATATATATATATATGCCAAAGATCACACAATTTGTGAAACATGAGCCACAAATATAATGTCATTATGAGTGCAAATTACATTAAAATAGCTTAACACAATACTAAATTATACTAGATTAAGCACAGTGAATATGCATGAGGAATAGCAAGAATACATAAGATAAACACCTTTTTTCAGCACCAATGTTAAAAGTGCATGTGTTGATGCTATGATTGGTTATTTATAACGCGCTTAATACCCAGAGGTTTCTAAGCGCGGACCCGGGGATCGAACCTGTGATGCTCCATGTCGTCTTGCTCTCAAGGCGAGCAAGTTGCCCCTGAACTATCCTCCCGTGACACAATGCAAACATTTGTATTTAGAATGGGGAAGCAGTAAGTAATGAGAGGAAGTACTCTCAAATGCACCCAGGCTAAGGTTACACACAATATAGATTAAAAAGCATGACATATTTTATAATAAATCAACAGTTGTATTGAGGAGAGATCTCAGTAAATAAGTAGGAGGTAACCTGAACTAGTTTAGGGATTAGTTATGAAGACAAACAAGAAATCACACTGGTATTTTTAAGGCCTGAACATATAAAGGAGTTTGCCATTAGGTTAAAGGAGTATTATTCACAGAGCACACACCCTGATTAGTATGATTTTCAAGAAAAAAGAGTGCATCATTTAGATTTTTGCAGGGTTTGTTTAGATGAAACATATTTATGAATAAATGCAAGCAGGCTGGGAGCTGACAAGGAAAAACAAGGAAGGCTTGGCACAATTATTGTGAATGATATGGATTACTACTATGCACGATGAATTGATTTATTGGGAGAAGTAGAGAGAAATAGAATTTGGAGATATGAAAAGAGAAAACATTTTTCATGAGATTGGGGAAACATAGAGATAATTAGGTTAGAGTCCCTGTCATGATATGCATGAAGGGGAGTGACACTCACATGCACACACAAACACACACAAACACACACTGACACACACACTCACAGACACACACACACATCCATGCACACACATGTACACACACACATGCACACACATGCGCACACTCGCATGCACACACACATGCACACATACACACATCCACGCACACACAGTCACACACATACACATGCACACACATGCACACATACGCACATGCACACACACAATAATGTTGAAGTACAGGCAATCAATAGATCACAGGCTCAATTCACATAAAACACATTTAGGGAGTCAGTGGAGGAATTAAATACTTCAATGAGAACTCACACACACATATAGGCTGCTTTTATTGTACATCAGGAACACCAGTTAGAAATATTATGTCTTGCTGAAATACAATATAAGAGTAGCTGGAGTTTAGGAGACTATGGCCCTCATTACAACCCCAGCGCTAAACCATGGCGCTATTAGCACCATGGTTGGTGCCAGTGTTGTAACGAGTCCGCCATGGTGAAATGGGGAAATACCGCCCCATTCCAAGGTTGGCGGGGTGGTATTTCCCCATTTCACCATGGCCCTTCCCCATTCCCATTTTCGCCCCATAGGGCTCAATGGGACTGGGGAAGGCGCTAAGTACGGTACCGCAAATTGCGGTACCGTAATTAGCACCGAGGTCCCTTTGCTGCACTCTACTTTAACGGCTGGTAAAACCAGCCGTTAAGGTCGGGTCCCGCAAAGGGACCTCGTAATCAGGCGTTAAGGGTTTAACGGCGCCGACAACTTTTACGGCGCTGTTAAACCCTTAACGCCAGGGTCGTAATGACCCCCTATAAATGGACGAGAGATAGGGATACCTTGAATTTACAGGCTCAAGAAGAGACAGGAAGGTCCCACACTACAAGGCTTCATATAAGAGTGGTAAGGATTCCTACTGGCAGGGCCAGGTAGATGAGTGCATATAAAATTCCAAGAAGGGGTAACAAAAAGAGAAGACAATACTTCCACTAGGACAGTGGTGAAAAAATGTACATAGGGGAACACAATAAAAGTATGCACATGTAAATGATTATAATTTGTAAAATATAAGTGTTTATGTTTAGACTGATTAATATAATTTTATAATAAACAGTTAAAACTAAAAATGCTGAGGTAAGAAGTTCCTAATCAAAAGATGGACATCAATCCAGGGGGTAAAATAAATAAGTACATTCAAAATGATGAATGAATGAATGGATATTAAGGCAACAAAAACACAAGATGATAGAAGGTGTAAATAAAGGAACAAACAAAAAACAACGTTATAAGACAGGATGATGGAGGAAGGTGTGGATCAAATATTCAGATTTTCAAAAAAGAGCAGCAATGGATGGTGCCTGTTTAAAATAATCATTGCAGTATATATGATAACAATAAATATGATTAATGAAAGGCCAAGAAGGTATGGATGGCCACGATTGATCTAGCAGTATGAAAGAACTTTTAGCAGAATTGCACAAAAAGAACATATGAGAATAAGTAACAAGAACATTGTTTATGTTTATATGAAAATGTTGATTTATGTATTACAGATGAATAAATTGCCATTTTCGGAGCACAGAGGAATGCCCATATGGCCTTAGTGGAGTTTAGTAATATAATGGGAAGAAACATTATGACAAAAGTAAGTAATTGTGGACAAATAGAGAAAGAATGGGTACGTACCAATGGACACAGTAAGTGTGTGAATAACCTTTTTGATCGTTATTAGGAGTACGAAGACCCAGGTGAGTACAGAAAAAAGGTAGTAAGTGATACAGTCATTTTATATAGATAGTATTTTTCCCAAGAAAGGTGTAAACAGGTGTGAGCACAGAATAGTACATATATGAGAATATGGCCATATCTAATGAAGAGAATGAAGAAGACTTTTGGATAAAAGGTGGAGTAACCTTTTTGTAATCATGACGATAAGGAATGTCAAATATGTACATTTGGCAAATGCATGAAACTTTAAGTATAGGCAAAACCGTGTTTGCCTATATGCCATACTTGCATGCGCTTAATAGGATCAGTGCGCATTTCCAAATGCCACAAATAGGTAAGATTAGTGTAGGAAGAGCAACACAAAATGTTTATTATATTTCAGCAGAATAAATACAGCAAAGAAAGAAGAGACTGCGGTCCCATCAAATGTACAGAGAACATTTTCAGAATAGCAGAAGAGATTAAAAACAGGACTGTCACTACACGTATGACAATTCAAAAGAGAGACTAAAGTGCACCATCATTTTATTTATCTGGAAAGCAACCCTGCATTTTATTGGGCTGAGGATACCAAGAGATGACCTCAGCAACATCATGTTAAAGGAAAAACAAAGGCCTATTTTAAGGAAATAACTGATCGCTTTGCCAGTTTATCATGACGTTGCCTCCATTTTGGTTTCTACAGGGAGCAAGAAACTATATTAGCTACGGATACACCAAGAAGAAAGAAGGGGAGCGGCTGAAAAAGACATCCTTTTTTGTTGAAATTCTTTTTTTGAATTTGTTATGTTGTCTGTTTTGTCTTTTATTATTTTATCATAAAGAAGGAAACAAGTGTAACTCTAAGTGGTGTGAAAAATGACATAACCACAGAGAAAATGTTTCCTTTGTCACTCAAAAATAAGAAAAATAAGCACACCATAAAAAGTAATGTAATGTAAGCCCATACAAATATGGGGCAATTAAAGAAAAGAACAAATATGTATGTGCTTTATGGTCTCATGTCATAGACACACCGATGTATCAGCTAGTATCTATGAAGCACAGGTGACACTAATATATGCAGGAAAGGGAGAAGGGAGCAGCCATTCTATTATATTGATGATATAAATGTTTATTCAAATAAGAATATTCATCAAACATACATATTAGTAAACAAGCAATTTAAAACATAATTCCTTGATACATATTAAATGAATCATACCATACACCATTGCATTCTTTACAGGTAACAATAAAAACACACAATTTACATAATTCTAAAATGCAACATCTTGAGTTCTTAAAACCCCCCTTCTTAAATAATTGGCACCCTTCAAATACAGCAACAGAGCCCAAGCCGTCAATTCTGTTTCTGCCATTAATAAGAAAATCAAGGCTGGCCTATACTGGCACAGATCCGTACCTTTTATTACTTGCAGGATCGTTCATTTTCAAATTATTGCATAGCATGGGCAGAAGAAAATAAAATGGCACAAATTTTCACTTGGAGTACCACACACGGGGCAACTTGAGCTATCCGAATAGCCTGCCCTTTTCGCTGTGTTACCTCTCAACCGTAAACAGCAAAAACATGCCCTTTTAATGAGCCAGATATGATTTTTTTCCCTTACACCACAAGGTATGGCTGTAAGGTTGATGTTCCACAAATAAGCAAATGAGCGCTATCCCCTTGTGATGCTTGTGCTATATTTGTACTTCTGGCTGTTATTTAGCTACTTACTGCTTCCTTGAATGATCTTACTTCATGCTGCAGTAACATCACAGCGGGAGGTAGCTCAACCAGAACATTTGCCTTGTCTCTGAAGGAGACATCCTTCAGAGACCTCAGCCACGGAATACTATGCCACTGGTCCTTGTTTGATATAGCTTTGATGATAAAGTGGCATAGGGTAGCATTTTTTCCCCCAGATTCAAAGCCACAAGATACTTGGGGCTGCTGCCCATTCATCCTCCTAGAAGGCCATCACTAATTCTCTGCGCGCCGAGGCACATGAGGTGGATCCTGGAAGTCCCAGGAGCTTTTTGAAAAAGCGTTTTTTCCTGGCCTGCATATCCCCAGGCTTGTAGTACCCCATAAGGCTGCTGCATAGTGTGGAGAAAATTCAGCAGCAATTGTTTTTAGGAGATAGCAGTGCTTAAATGTAAACAAAATGGTTATTATAAGGTTTAGGTTTGAGGAGGAAATACTGATTATAAAAATGTACTTATTCTTCAAGAAACTCATCCAGTTTTTATATTACAGATGGACGGGTGGCACCTGCACTCCAGGAAATTGATGGCAACAGATCCTGCGAGCAGTGAGAAAAAACCATATTGTCATGAAAAGGGTTTTGAGGGACCCAGCCAGATGCCCAGTTGCAAGTACAATTGAAGTGTTTTCTTTATTAAACTCCCCCATTCTTGTGTTCACCAGAAACAATCTAATGCCCCCGAACTGACTAATTTATGAGAATCAGAAGACTGAGAGTTTGAGTCCTCTGTGGTCACAAAACAGTGAATACAAAAAAGACTTTCCTATGAATTAAGGGGCCCTTGAACTTGCTGTAAAATAGCCCAAAGCACAAATAAAATAAAGCATGGACTGAATTGAGAAAGTCTTTGGACTTGGAATAAGGAGAATACAAAATCGGGTGGAAGATGTGCAGATGGAAGACAAATAAGATGAAGATGAAACTAAATGTGCATCGGGAGAGTGCAGGAACCAAGGAAGTGTCATGGGGTTGGAGGAAGAAGAAAATGCATATAAATAATACAATGTTGTATGTGGAAGGACCAATAGTACATGGGCTGGTGGGTTCCCTCAACGAATGAGCAAATGTTCTAAATGATCTCTGCCGATTCTCATGGTGCCTGAAATAATAATAATAATTTAGCATTTATATAGCGCTACAAACCCTCAGGTATCTCAGCGCTGCTTATTATTACCCATGGTGTGTGGTGCTTATTTATCAACCTCAGGAGGATGAAAGGCTGAGTTTGGCCCTGCCGGGATTCAAACCTGCGTCAGCAGGCTCTGCACAGATATCAAAGCGAGCGCTCTACTCGCTGTGCTATCTGACCGGCTTGTTATGCGTGATATTTTAATATTTAATTGCATAACAGGGATGGGAATCAGACAGGAGCAAACAGAATTATTGTTTGGGAATAGGTGCATACAAAGATTAAAAGTGGGCAAAGCATATGCCATGGTCGTTTGACAACAGAGAAATACATATATATCTTAGATTAGGAGAATACAATATGGTTGAATACACTGTTGGTTCTTTAGAAGTGTCTTTTATGATACCTCCCATGTTGAGCATTACATTGAGGGGGGTGACTGAGAAAGAGATGCATAGGTATGGGGGAGGGTGGACACTGGGTGTAGTGGTTGAATGTTGAACACAGGTTAAATATCGACCAGAGGGGGGAAATGTATAGCGGGTGCAAACCCCTCCCCCTCAAGTGAGTATAGATAACATGATAGGCAGATCAAATGGTTCTATTATTGCAGAAATCAGGAGTTTAGTACCTTTATTTAAGGTAAAAAGTGCACATGGCACTTCACATATTTGGGTTAGGTTGACCCAGGAAATGAAGGGTGCTTCAAGTATCACACACATACCATAATTGTTTAAAGATATATTATGAAAAAGGGATGCAAAGTGAGAGATGCTTAAATAAATAATAGCTCTCTGAAGAATAAATACAGTGTCAGACAAAGATATATTTTAAAAGGGATAACTCAAGTACAAAATGGTTTCTAGTTGTGAGATATTATGTCTCATGCTAAGAGTTTTCAGACAAGCAATAGAGGCTGATACATTGGAGATAGTATTTGGCAGCATCTCGCAGTGAAGTAATTTGGTTTGTGAGGTTTAACATTGAATTTGGCAGGAAAAGCAAGCACAATTATGTTGAAGCCAGATAAAGCAAGGGAAACTTGTATGCATTTATCAATTTTGAGAGACCAGTTGTATTATTTTGGCACCATATGATAGAGTGTATCTATTTCTCCAACAGTATATGGCCCTAAATAACTTGGCAGGACCTCAAAAATCAGATAAAGGGCCTCATTACGACCCAGGTGGTAAGTTACCGCCTGGGTCGTACCTTTACCACCATGGTGTAAACTACATTTACGCCATGGTGGTTGGCGGACTTACCGCCCCATTCCGATGTCGGCGGGGCGGTAAGTCCCCAATCCCCATTTACCCTTCCCCATTCCCATTTTTGCCCCATAGGGCATAATGGGAGTGGGGAAGGCGTTAATTACGCCACCGTAAATTACGGTGGCGTAATTAACAACATGGTCCCTTAGCGCCATGGATTTTAACACCTGCTAAAAGCAGGTGTTAAATCCGCCATGGTGCTAAGGGACTTCGGAATCAGGCGGTAAGGGTCGGCGCTGTTTACGCCGCCGTAAACCCCTTACCGCCTGGGTCCTAATGAGGCCCAAAGAGTAGACACTGATGATGATGTTCTTGGCAGAAGTTGAGAACTGTCATAAATATGTCCAGCCAAGTCTAAAATAAGCTTATCAGTTTTGTGTGTGAGAGAAATATGTGGATGCCAGCTATGACTAATGGGGCTTGGTGTACACCAGACTATAAAAGCAGGGGAAAGGCAAACTGTCTTTGAGTGTGTCCGGAGCGTGTCTTGGAACCACAGCCAATAAAGCCTGTTGCACAACTCACAGACATCTGATTTTCATTTCTCTCTCTCAAGGTAATGTTGATAGATGCCAAATGTTTGATGGGATGGGAAGAAGACCCCCAGTTCAGTCTTTTAGGCTAACACTCAATATAGGGTCCATACTGGATTTCCAAAGTCTGGCACACTAGCTCTCAACGAATATGCTAAAATGCTAACCACAGAGCACTTTTTTAGTTTCAGGCCTGCGTACATTGTGCAAGGCCAATCATCACAAAAAAAAAGAAGAAGTTGGCAGCTGCCATAATAAATAGAAAAGGGGTTAAGTCCCTTTTATATTTCTACAGGAGGAGATTAATTTTGCTTCCTCACAAAAAAGATGACGACACCTGTGGAAAGGCCTGGGGGAAGAGGCGGGGGAAAAACATGGGCAGTAGATGTAATATTGTTGATTAAATGACATGCACATACAGAAAGTGGAACTCTGTTACTTTGTACATCACTGCCACATCTACATTGAGTCATGTGGACTAGTAACCATTGTTCACTCCATTTGAGCAGCCTGTGTAATAAACTCTACCAAAACCAAATTTTATGTTAGGTTATATTATGTTACTAGGCATAATACCGCACACCACTGCCATTTTCATGGTCTCCAAGTTCTCAGGTGGGTTAGAATGAGAATAATGTACATAAGTACCAATAGGTTTAAAAAGCCAGTGAGTGGGTGCCACAATTGGTCTTCCCGGTGGTTTGGTAGGATGTTTGTATATCGTTGGGAGCAGATAAAATAACAGAACATTTGAACATGTAATTGAGATTCTCTTTGT
The DNA here is from genome assembly GCF_040938575.1 of Ambystoma mexicanum. Taxonomy (NCBI): domain Eukaryota; kingdom Metazoa; phylum Chordata; class Amphibia; order Caudata; family Ambystomatidae; genus Ambystoma; species Ambystoma mexicanum. The sequence continues at coordinate 287,563,967 of NC_090928.1, forward strand.
TTTTTAATTAATCCAACCACTAGCAAATCATGTTGTCTTAAAATTATCATGCATTTCTTTTGTAGGGTCATAATCTAACTCTGTGTATGTGGGTCTAACATTCTATTGTTGGTAACATTCTTCTTCATATTCAGAGGTGTTTAATATAACTAGTGCTCCAATGTTATCTGCTGAATGGAGCATAACATTTGTCATCTCTATTAATTTAATGAGAGCCATCTCATTTCTATCTAGATTATGGTATTTAGGATTTGTATAGGTAGTTTACCAAAATCCTTCAGTATTGCTCCTTGAAATATGTCAATGGATAGAACTTTTATAGGTGTGTAAGGAAGGCATGTATCAAAGTAAGACAGACACAACTCATTACAGTTGAAGGGTGTTTATTAAACTTTATCAGAGGTGTGAAAAATGCCTATCTAAACCGAAATCTAAGATGGGAGCAAGCTACGATCATCAAATAATAATAATAATACAGTCCCAGTGGAGTATAGTCAAATAAAAAGGGCATATACTAAAAAAATGTAACTATTGCCAATCCTTACCGCTATGCTACAAAATAGTGTGGGATAATGTTCACACAAAGAAAAAAGTGTTCACAAAATGATGCATCAAGATATTTAGGCCATTGGCCTCCCTTCTCCACGTTTTTAGCACAAGACAAGGCGGGTCACTGGAGCACAGCACACTCCTGGGCTTCTCTGGCACGAGGTCACAGTTCCTTTCTCCAACATCAGGACCCTCTGTGCCAAAGTCTCTTTTATGCAAAGCCTCTTGCCTCAAAGGATCTGATGTACCATAAACAAAAATTCCTCAGGATGCTTTCCCACCTCCCCAATTACCTGCCCAAAAACCCTCCCTGAACACCATCCCTAAAACACCTTCCTCACCACAATAACCTTCCCCAAAACCCATTCCTGAACACTGTCCCCAAAATCCCATCCCCAAAACACCTCCCCTACCCCAATGACCCTCCCCAAAAACTTTCAGTGAACACCATTCCAAAAACACCCTTGCAGTGCCCGACAGTTACTTTCGGTGCCTCTTGAAGCCTGCTTCAGCATCTGGGAGTCAGGTGCCACTGTAAGCAGCACTTTGGGGTGCTGGGTTGTGAGACCTATGTGGTGGTAACAGAGGTGGAGGGTTCTGACCTCTGGGACTGGATGTACTGCAGGGTGAGCTGCATGGATTGATTTAGTGTCTCAGCAGAGGCTGAGGTTGCCTTTGTGTTCTCCTCCACTCTCTGACCTACTGAGGTCATGGCAGTGGTGGCCTTGCTGAGGGAACAGAACATCCGGCAGCTACATCCCTGAAGATAGTCACGCATGGCTTGCCTGTGTTGGACCTGCTGCCTTCCAGTGTCTGAATCAATACAAACAATATGAGTGGATCAATCAGCACACCTGATTTTTATGTAAATATAATTTGTACATTTTATACTGGGAAATAATCAGTTTTAAGGTGCAGAGGAGAATAGTGACAGCCCTGGCATATGGGCTGCAAAGACATAAAACATAGATCAAGTGGGAACTCCCGTCCTCTGCACTCTATGGGTGGCTCGATATCGAATCCTGTTGTTAATTTTCAATTAAATAGATGATTTAGAAATGTGTTCAAATGAGGTTTACAAAAGAATAATAAAAAATAATTGTTAAATTGCATATGCATAAGTATACACAATGACACAATATACATTAATTTAAATCCAATGATTTATTTAGAAGCCCAACACGTTTCGTGAAATAATTCACTTCTTCAGGGGCAATTTTCATAATTTTCAAACCATTTTTTCAAGAATATCTGAAAAAGATAACATTCAAATAAATACATATTAGAACCTATCCTCTCAATACAGAGTATATTATATACCATTTCCAAGGTAATCATTTTAGTCTTATCCTAAAGCCTAATTTGTGGACATAGGTCAAAATAAATTATCTAATACTGTGCATGTTGACATCATAATGCATTCCTTGCTAATTGTCATAGACCATCTGTCTCCTATGTGAACGAGAAGTTCATCACAAGTTGAATCACATAAGATATATCAATTGTGTTATGTTATGTTGACCCCCATTATCAATTAAGTAACTATTGTCAAGATGAGGGCATGTCGGTATTCAAAAAACAATTACCAATGACTTGGTTTCCATCAGTCATCGGAAGTTAGTAGTGCGTCATAGAGATAGAGGGCGGTAGATCTCCTATCTACTCAAGTCAAATTAGAATGAAGACCTAATCATGGAAAATACACAGGAAAAGCAATACATTGGCAGATAAGGTAAAAAAAGAGAGGTAAAAGAAGCTATGGAGCTGCTGTATCTTACCATTAAGTATGAACACAGCTAGTATGTAGATACTGTAGAAGGATCCTATCCTGTGGTATGGTGATCCATTCTGACTAGTAAGTAATGAGTCAGGGTAACGCCTAACGAAATCCCTGTACGTGCCTGCAAAAGATCTGAAAATAAATCCAAGTAGGTAAGATTTAGTGGCCCAAGTAAGCTAAGAAGGGAACAAGGGTCAAGAATCTGGATCTACTCACTTCCAACGTAATTGTGCTCGCAAAAAGGACACAGTCTTCTGGAGGAAGCTGTCTCCTAGCCGGATCCGCTATGCACAATGTGACTAGAAGCGGTCCTTAAATACTCGAAAAAATGGCGCTCTGAGTCGGCGTACTGCGTCAGAAGAACGCGTGACATCACGGTGTAAACACTGTGACGTCATCACGCGCATGCGTAGTTTATAGAACAAAATTGTTGTAGTTAATGAATGCCCAAGTCGGGACGAATATAATATTAAAGGTGAGTAGATACTGTCACTAAGCAGGATCCGCTTTTTAAAGGTAACAGAAAGCAGATCCTGAGTGTCTACGGAAAATAAGTCTCATATGGCATCGTGTGCCAGTAGTGCATCACTTCACTGTGTAAACATAGTGACCTCAATGCACGCATGCACATTAGAAAGAGTTCAGTGTGTTCCGAAGCAAAGTATCACGGGGAGCAACAGAATCTGACTGCAGGATGCAGAAACAACACCACAGTGTTTTTGCAGTATTTTCTCCCAAATGTCAGTTGCCAGTGGTAATACCGCTGGGACGGTATTACCGTTTCAAACTGGGGGGGTGCTCGCTCGCCAGATTTGGAAATGTATTGAGCCAAGCTGAAATACCAGAAGACTCTGAAAAGATCCAGCAGTAAGTTAAATGTAAGAGTCCTTAGATGGAACCACTGGCATGTATTCCTATGTACAATGCATTATCTAGTCTGGCTATGGCCAATGAGTGCCTGAGATTCCATGAGAATTGGTAAAATTGGCTGAGTTCATGACATCTCTCAACGGTGTTGGCTTGCATAAATGCACGGGGTTGTCTGTCCGTAAATTGTCCTGCAAGTGTTGATCGCCCCCCTGAGGTGAAGGCGAACCAGGGGGCTCTCATTCTGTCTAAATGTACCATATGCGCCCATTCTTCACTGACACAGCCAATTAATAAAACTAGAACTTAACCCAATCCCATAGGGGTTTGGCAAGTGTGTGGGATCAGCCTGGTGGTGGGCCCATGCCATCTGTCCACTTGCACACCCTGCCATAAAATGGTGTGCCAAGGGAACGAGCAACCTGTGTACCACATGTATGCAGTCCCATTAGCTGTGAATCCACATGCAGGCATGGGACAATGTCAATGATCTGAACAGTATTCCTCTTCATACCAGCAGACATGCAGCATGCCATTACCATTCTGCAGATTTACAGCTAAAAATACAGAAGCTGTCCTTTTTTGGGATGCCAAGCCTACCCCCCTACATAGCAATGCATTACATTTCATTGTTCCTCTGTTACATCAGGTCAGGGTTTTGGAAGCATTTGATCATTGCCAGAAATATAACAAATCCCATGTCAGAGAGCACCTGCTTGCTTCTAATCTACTTATTTCTTACCCTTTTGTGGAAAACCCTGGATTGTGTCAGTTTATGGAAAACTTATTTTTCTAATGGGAAAATCCCAATCAAACCTTTTTCTCTTGGGAAGCAGGACTGGAATTGTACCATGAGGCCATGGCTACATTGAGGAGGGCAGTAGAGTAGTCGTGGGACTAGTGTACATTTCACCATAGAGATGGGGACCAGTAGTAAGAAAATTGACTTTGTCACTGGGTGGCTTTTCCTTTCTCCAACAGCCAATACCGAGAGGTGCCCAGAGTAATCCAAGGTTGCAGCAGGTGTATGCCGTTCTACATCAAGCACCTTTGTGCATACACACATGTCAGGACAGAAGCCAAAGGGGAGTTAACATCTGGAAGAAATAAGGTGAATGAGGTGAAGGCACAGTTGCTGAGCCTTGTTATTTGCATTTGGGTTTTGTTGCAGGAGACAATGGATCAAATGTCCTTGATGCCTTATGAATTGGCAAGGCAGTGCATTTCCCCTTCCTTACCCATATTCTTCACCTCTTGGTCATGTGCATTATCAGAGATTGTTAGCATGTGAATGAATTGGTTGCTGTTGTCTAGAAGATCAGCTCACATGTCACTGGTATTACTTTGCCAAGTATTTACTGTGCCAATTGCAAATGTGCCACAATTTGGTAATGCACAACCAGAAAACATTGGTGTCCCCTTGCTGCAAGCCTATTTTGCACATGCTGTATAGGCTACATGAATATTGTAATGCCATGCCAATATAGACTGTTCCTATTGCAAGTGTGCCACAATTTGCCAATGCACAACCAGAGGACATCAGCGGACACTTGTTGGAATTATACTTTGCACATGTAGTGTAGGCTACATAAGTAGTGGAATGCCTTCACAGACCACTGCAACACTCATTATAAAGCTCTAGATGGGGAAGTCTTTGAAAGAATCGAAGTGGCAGCTGCTGTCTACTGTCTTCTGTGTGCTAGAGAACTTTGACGAGGCCAACCCACTGGTTAGATGTCCCATTAAAACCGTCCATGAGATTATTCCCCGGCATACCTGCTTTAGTAAAACTGTTCAACATGACATTCTTTGATGATCATGGATATTCGGATTCAAAGGTAATGCTGTGTACCTTGAGGGCATCTTGGAGTAAGACACAGACAACAGATTCAAAGTTCAAAATAAGCACTTTTATTAACTTAAATTTCAGGACAATGAGGTTTTCCTACCAAACCAAAACTAAGGAAAGTCAAAGTTCACAAGTTGAACTTAGGAATCTGTCTGTGTCCATAACCTATACTGTAGAGAAGGAGCTAAGTAGCCCCACTGCAACCACCTCGCCCATATTGCCTATATGTTGGGTACCAGAGTCTGAAACTCGAGCAGTACCAGGGGAAGTGCCCATACCAAAGAGAATCCTGGAGGCAAGGTTGCTGTTGAAAAAACCATACCTGCATCCAAGACCGTATGATGGCTATTTGAATGGAAACCCAGAAGGAAAAGGACGAATGCACGAGAAAGCAGATTGGTGACGTTATGCAAGAGTCGAGCTGACGTACGTAGAAGAGATGCAGAGACAAGAGAATGCAGATATACTATAAGGCATCAAGAAGGATTTCTGTTTTTTTTACCGAATCTAATGGTTCGCATGAACCATTATATCTAAAAATGCTACCACCAAAGGTTCGAACACCAAAAGTTTGATCCTTTGGTGGTAGCATTGTAAAAAAAAGAAATGGGGGCTGCCGGGGTATCCCCCGCATCGTCCTGCTCACTATACTTTATCGTATAGTGAGAAGGGCTTGCGGGGGACAACCTTGCAGCCTTCCATAAAAAAAAAATTAAAGAAAAGGAAAGAAAAGGACCCTGCGACGCTGGTTCCCGATCACGGAAGTGAAAGGCAACTGTCGTTGCAGGGACCCAGCGTGAAGAAGAAGGTAAGTGGGGTTTGTTTATTTTGGGGGTGTGGGTGGGGGTGTGTTAAGGATGTGGGTGGGGGGTGTGTCATGGGTGTGTTGTGGGTGTGGGTGGGGGCGTGGGTATGTACGTGTGTTTGCATGAGAAAGGTGCAAACTTTTGGTAGTTTGCCCCTTTCTCATGCAAACTTTCCGACCCTGGCAAAATCAGCCACGGTCGGATCACGTAGATCCATCAAGAAGGTATCAAAGATAAGCAACATCTTGAGCTCAAGATGAGGAGGCTTATGTTGAAGAAATGATGAAATTATTCAATTGAATTCACATGTGTACAGATGCAAAGCAACACATGCAGACAAAGTTTTCATGAGGCTAGCTTTATAGTGATATAGATTGTGGCAAACGCCAATATATGCATGTGTATAAAGTACGAGTAAGGAATGGAGTCTTCCACCATGCATTATAGCAGAGCCGGACCAAAGGAAGGAAAACGTTTTTTTCCAATTATGTCACTGTAGAAAAATAGGTGAATTACAGGCGAAGTTCAGAAAGGAGAGGTTGAATGAGCCAAGAAGCCAAGGTCTTTTCCAGCTGGAAGGAACAGGAATTAGTTGCAATATGTGAAAGAATGAACCACCTGTTCTGAAGGCATGGATAAGAGCAAAGAAGATGTCAGAGGCTCATTGGAAAATAGTCTTTTTAATACGGCTTAGTCCGATTTTGTGGTCTTCAGTCACGTGGAGGGAGGAAGTTGGACGAGCATGATGGTCACACCTAGGTATGAGAAATGAGTGTATCTCTTCTCCCCTGTATTCTGCAGGAACAGAGAACATTTTGAAGGACAAGTTCAAAAGGCCTAATTGACAGCAGACCACTGAGGTGATGATGCACTTGTGTATAGGCGCGTTACAAATGCCTTATCATATCATATCATATCATGAATGATTTTCTAATTGTTGAGAAGCTGTGGTTATGACCAGCTCGCCAAGCGCCTGGCTGTCTGGACTGCGTGCCTGTAGCGTGGGTGGAAAAGGGCTGACAGAGGTTAGAAATCAGCCAATGATAGAGGGCCGCATGATTAGGAGCCCTATAGTTAAGTAACCAGTGGGACGTTGTGTATTTAGTGACATGCATAGTGACCTGTTTTGAGGGAAGGACTTAGTTGCCCCACCTGATATTAAAAAACCTATTACCTCTTTCACGCCCATTAAACTAGTATGGAACATATACAAAGATATTCCCTTAGACACAGTCACACTTGTTAGTAGGTTTTGTGGTTTGCCACGTAGGATGAAGTTAATAATATGCAGGTTGTACGTAACCTATGACGAGATTTTAGTATAAAAGAGTGCTTTTTTGTGAAGTTCCTTGAGATCTTGCTATGATACGTCCAATGACGTTAGTTGTTTAGATAATTGACATTAAAACAGTTATCTTTTTGCCTACTTTCTGAGTCGTTTTGATTATTGATGTTTTGAATATGCTCGGCATCCCCATTCATCTCAGAGTTTTGCTACCTCATCTTAAACGGCTGGATGTTAACCAGTTCAATACTTTACCTCACAACTAATTGTATAAAACGTGTAGCGATGTCAGCAACCAACAACATTAGTGCTCAGCATACAGTTTTGAGTTTAGTTTAGCTCACAACTTTCTTTCAGCTCCATTCCCCAAGTATAAAGCAGTTCTTACAAACGTCTTAGGATTTCATTAAGTTGCAAAGTAATATAGGTTCCCTTCCCCAAGTTACAAAACACAAAATATCCTGAGGCTCCAACCTCAAGACAATACAAAGTTCCAAACACAGGGATCCCTTTACCAACAGACAATTTCATTGAAGTGTTAACATGATGTTGTTTCACAATTTTCTTCTGGGCATCATTTGAACCATCTGATTATAACTTGTTTTGGTTTATAAGGCCCTTCAGTTATAATCCTCTTTTAAAGTTGACTTCCCAATGTTCCATTGTCTTAAAAACTGGATGTCTTCCCATTTTCTCTATCTCAACACTGATAAGACTGAAGTCCTATTCTTTCCTTGCAACACTCTTCCCCCTCCCTCTCCTCCTTTTATTCACTTTCCCCCTCTAATCTCCCCATCTCTGACCATATTCGCAATCTAAGCATCCACTTTGACTCCTCCCTTTCTTTTTCCCATCACATTTCTCTTACCTCTCGCACCTGTCACTACCACCTTTTTAACATGTGTAAAGTGCACTCCTCTCTCACCTTCCACACTACTAAACATTTAATCTCCTCCCTCATGTTCTCTCGCCTCTTCTATTGCTCTCCTATCCCCTTTGGACTCCCTGTCTCTCATCTCGCCCCCCCTTCAAATCCCTCTACCACTTTGCTATCCGTACTCTCTGTTTCCTTGCTCCTCATGACTCCATTTCCTCCTTGCTCTCTTACCTCAGCTGGCTTCCCTTTCATTCCCAACTTAAATTCCATTTCCTCTGTCTTGTCTTTAAATCTATTCACAACCTTGCTCCCCCTTATCTCTCATCTCTCCTATCATTCTACACCCCTTCCCACTCACTCCATTCTGCCAACCTCTTCCTACTCTCTGTTCCCCCTCTCCATGTGCCTCTTCTCGCTTTCATCCTTTCAGCTCCTTGCCCCCCTGTATTGGAACTCCCTACCTCTCTCTATCTGCTCCAACCCCACCTTTTCCTCCTTCCGTGCTTCCTTGAAATCTCTCCTTCTCCATTCCCCACCCTGAAACCTCTCTTTCTCTCCCCCCCATGTCTCCCCTTCTTAACTCTGCCTACCTACTTCCTCTTCTCCTACACTCACCTGTCGCCTAACTTACAGGTAAATTGCTCTATACACTGTATTGTTGGTTTGACTCATGTTTTATAAATTGCTTGTACTGTTATAATCTTCTTTGTATCGTGTTGTTATAATGTAAAGCGCTTTGGAGTAAAGCACTATATAAACACAATTAATACAATTACAAAATAATAATGCACATTGGGGTTGCTGGACTTGTTAACATTGCATTCACTTTATAGTACATCATTCATTGGTTTCTTGGCATTAACACTTAATTGTTCTGTAAAGATAATGTATATGAAAGTTGCTTGCAATGTAAGTTTCATTCACTTTATGAATTGGCACACAGTGTATTTAGTTACACTGAAAACACTTAATTCAGTTTATTTTCTCTATAAGTGATGGTTTTCCTTCAGTGCGGTATTTAGAATCGTGATGCAAATTTATTGTTTTCCGTTCAGCATTCAAAAATGATTAAAGACTTTAAGGTAAGTGACTCTGTTCTCACTTTCAATTCGTTTTGCATTGTAATCTGCTTTCGTAATGTGTTTCGACAACGTGCTTTTGTCTGCACACAACCATTCCGTAAACAAGTATTCATGCTAATTTCCAAATTGACGAGCCTTATTGTTTGCTGGCTTACAAGGATTCCACTCGGGGACCTACGATAACGTGCTACAATTCACACGACTACTCTGATAAAAAACATCTCTCTGCGCATCTTCAAACACTTGCATACCGGGTTTCTGTTTGTAAAGAAACTCACTGGTTGCTTTCATGCGAGTTCCTGCTGTGCAGATCTCCTGACCTTCTGGTCGTTGCTCCAGTGGTGCACCTCCTTCCCCTCAGGCACTCGGGGGTCGGTTTCTGGCCCCAGGAAAATGAGCATGATGAGCAATATAAAAAGGGGCAGCCTTCCAGCATGGCCCCCCTTTCATGCTTCCTTTGATTCCACAGAGCCCCAGCTCCGGGCCACACTTCCCTCAACCATAAGCACGCTCCACACTGACAGTTCTTTGCTGCTCTTTTATGCTTCCCTGCTGCTGCAGCAATTTCACTGCCACTGCTCCTCACGCCACTGCCTCGCTCACTCTCATTTGTTGAGGCTTTATATACACCTGCAGCCCTTTAACAGGCTGCAGGTGTGAGTTCACAATTAGCCCTGCCTGACCATCATTAAGGGGACATGCCTGAACTCTACTACTCCCATTAGGCCACTTATTCCTCCCATTACCTAAGTGGTGAAAGTAACTAGTCTTCACTGCTCCCGGTTGTTTCTTCCTCGTCTCAGTACTTTTTGTACTCATATGTGAAGAATTCAAGTCAGTTGGTATGTAATACCCAATGAAGATGGGGGAAGGGTCGGTTTGGTCATTAATAGGAAAAGGGGGGTACCATGTCTCTCCAAAGGGCATTTGACCCCCAGCCCCCACAGATCCTCCACCCAAGTGATCCTCCCTTGCTTGTCCACCCCCAGGGTCGGGATCCAAGAGCGATGGCCTTTCCCTGGCCACATGTGCAGAGGATCCATGGGGAATAGGAGTTTGAGCACCCTTAGGTTTCTCAGAGTACCTACCAGGTAGCTTTAAGGACCCACATTTCACAGTAAACTGGATCCCTTTTCATCTGCATGTGTCAGACAGGAGGTGTCTTAGTGAACGTAACAATGAAACATTGTGCAAATGTGCAAGGATGCTTTGCTGCAGTGCTTGCAACATCAATCAGAGAAAGAATGCAAGGAGCAGGAAAAATGTCAACCAGTCAAATTTTGCCAATTACTTCAGTGCATCACTGATGCTAGCTGAATGATGTGTGTCCTTTTCAGGAGCAAACTACATGGAGGAGATCCTCTGGTGTTCCAATCTCAGTGCATCAGGTATATTGAATGCAGTTGGGTCATCAACAAGAAGAGACAGCAAAGCCTCATCTGCACAGATGCTTGCTGCCTTTCTATAGGACATTTTATATGGTGATGGGATAATGACCCAGCACAGTATTGGTGCAGTAAGTAGTCTGACTGGCCAGCAGCAGTTGAGTAATTTACTTTTGCATAGTAATGCTGCCCGTCAAAAGTTTGCCATCCAAGAGGGTTTTCAGTGCTGCCAGGGCTATTGTCACTAATCACAGGAAAAGCTTTGCAGTGCCATATGTTGAACAACTGTAAGTTATGAAGAACAAATGGTCAGTTCATTATGCAAGACTAGGGCACAACATCAGCCGATAGCCAACAAACTAGCTTTGGTGATGACGATGATTTTATTCAAAGAGCATGTCAGACACTTCAATGTGGAGTGGGGTTCCGGCATGGTGTGTGTGTGGTTGCGAACCAGAAAGCTATAGTAGTGACGGAGAACTCTTAAACAGTTTCAAACTTACACAGACATTCCATTGCCTATTCAGGCCTACTGCAAGGTCAGTCTTTCTCACATGAATGCCTAATTTCTTCCACCCCCGCCCGGCACAGAACCTCACGATGTGAAGGAAGCTACAGCTTCATATTACTCTCCATATTAGCCGTAATTACTGTAGAGTCTAGCTCCAACCTACCTGTAAGCATGAAGCAATGCAATGAATGGGATATTGCGTGCTTCATCTACCTTTCAAACATATTCTTCCCAAATGCTGGTGCTGCCAGTGGCATGCCACACAAAACCGTTCATTGGTGGTGTTGGCAACAGGGGCCTGCAGCAGACTTCATTTGCCAGTGCCACTGGCGCTGATTGGACAGGCGGGTAGTTGCAGTGGTTTTTTGATGCTTCTTTACAAAGCATTCCCAACAACACTGTAGCACATATTGTCCCTGGCAAGTAACAGCATCTGCATCCTCACCATAACTAGCAGCTGGGTCCACAATGTGGTCTGTGAAAGCAGGGAACTCATTCACTCAGTGCATTTCATCATGCCATCTGCACATTTGGTTTTGGATGGCCATTGTCCCCCTCTGTCCTGCTGCACTTTCTTGAACCCCTCCAATGACATCAGCCCTCCATCATGAAGGAGACCTTACCGCCTGCCCCCATCAATGTCTTCACTGGTGGCATATCAAAGAAATCTACACCCAGGACCATACGGGCTGTTAGGAGGTTGTCAAGGTATTTGTTTTCTGGGACCCATGTGCCTGTGTTGCCTCCTCCGCAATGGCAGACCCCGGGGTAATCTACACCAATACCACCTCCTCATCCCCTCCTCTATAACCTCCTTGTTACTTATGTCCACCAACTGATTTAGCACCATCACAGGCTCTTCCTCACCCTGCATGAGCAGAAGGGCCTCCACCTTCTTGCCACCCTTGCCCTTCTGCAATGAGACTGCACATTCCTCTGCAATGCCCACCACCCAGACATGAGCCATCCCAACTATACTCCTTCTCTTGGGTGTTTGTACTCTCAAATCAGGAACATGGCATGTCCTACTGCCACATCTGCACGCCCTCCCACTCCACCACAGGTTCTATTTACATGGGGTCATCCATGAGAGGCCCTGCAATGGCCATTCCTTCTCTCCCACAGAAGCCACTCCCAATGCATCATTAACTAACAGAATGGGGTTCCTCTCCTCATCAATCATGCTGGAATCCTCTTCCTTCTGTTATTTGAAATCTATCTCCTCCCTCTCCTCCTCTCCTCACATATGCATCATTCCCCTGCTCACACAAACGAACCGGGAGAAACAGAAATGATCTTGAGAAATTAAAACTAAGAAGCACACCCAAGGAACAAGGAAGGAACTCAAGGAACAAGTCATCCAAGACAACCCTACATAAATCAACACAACACAACATTAGAAGATGGGACAATACCAACCACAACAAACACGCAGGGAAAAACAGAGAAAGAGTAAACATATTTGAGAGATTTTTTTATTTTTCTGAGGGATAGAATCAAGGACAGAAATAGTGTTTTTGGCTTGTTTCAAGTTTTATAAGGGAAACAATAGAGTGAAGGGATGAGAGAAACAGGAAGTTTTATGTTCCTTGTGTTACATGGCTGAAACCAGCAAGACAATGAGCAAACATTAAGGAAACAGGGAAACAGGGCACACACATCAATGACACAACAATCCTAAGAAAAATAAACTACAAAAAACAAACACATAACTCCTAAAACAGTTCCTACATCTTCTCAAAACTTACAAAACGCCCCAGAAGCATCAAACACCCTTCAACGCTAAGCCTCCCCTGTGAAGCACTTTACCTCACAGCCAAGCAAACCAACAAAGGGGCAAAAAGTTAGCTGAGCCTCCTATGGAGCAACACACTTAATTTATGAGATGGGATGACTCCAGAATAAGCCTGAGATTTAACTCGAGAATCGAGGACCCTAATTGAATCATGAGGTATTGGGACCTGGAAACCTGTCTTGAATTCAACCTGGGATTTGATCATTCCAAAAATCCATCACAAATTATTTGGGCGTCCCACAGACAGCCTTCATGGAGTTCGTCTAAGCTTATTTGTAATGTATTCTCCCAGGTGGTTTGAAGTGGCACCACGCACCTTAGCCTATTAAATAACTCCAAATAAAATAAACAATACAAATTAAAAAGCAAGGATTCCCCTCGACTGACAGCAACTAAAATGTTCTTAGTTGTGCAAACTATTTAACTAAACTTCATGCCATATCATGGTTTTCAGTACTCCCACAGAGCAGATTTGATATTATCTGCCATTCATTTTACATAATCAGATGAGAAGCAGTAAGTTGATATTCTGATTAACATATCTGCATATGCCTGCGGTTATTGGCAGCAAATGAATTCTTTGTTGATCCTTACACATCCGGGAGTAGAGTGTGATGAGAAACTGTAAAGTTATAATCAGAAAAGGGTATTAGGGTAGCAGGCATCAGGAGATTTCCACAACTACCAGAAAAAAAGGCTCAGTTCACCAAACCTACATTTGTGTTTCTGCTGCATAAACAGATCAGTAGATGTAAGCGTCTACCCTCGAGCAAGCCATTGTGGTTCAGGAACACATGTTTTAAACAAGCCACCTTTTAAAACACATAATACATTAACCATTTCTTGAAGCACCATCCAGTCAGTTTATCATGCATTGCTAGTTTTGGTTTTAGGTGGAGCTAAAGCCCCACCTATAAGCCGAAACTAGTGCATTAGAGTACAGCTGGGGAGAAATGGCACCTGAGGAGGGACACAAAGCTTGTAGGTTTTGTTTAGTTATTTACCAACCCTTTGCCTGCCCATAGCCATGCTAATTCCTATGGCCATTCCCACCTACTTCTTGCCCATCCGCGGCCAATACATATCCTCCTGTGATCTCTATGAGCTACATGCTTTACCATCAAACATTGTGCTCAAAGGGCATGTCAGTGGTTTTTCTAAGCAGTATTCTGTCAGTTAGTGACTTAATTGGAGCTGTAAATACAGTACTGGTCTTATAAAAATGTCTTAACCAGATCTTTATTCAGCCTTTGTGTGTATCTTCCACCTACCAAATTGTTTGGAATTGTACGATCCGGCTGAAAAAAAGGTCGGACTGTACAAAAAGTCCGGAAACGCATACCACCAAAGGTCCGAACACCAAAAGTTCGAACCTTTGGTGGCATGCATTGTAGGTAAGTACATGTTTAAAAAAAAGGGGGCTGAGGGGGTGTCCCCCGCAACACCCCGCTCACTATACTTTATATACAGCCCCGCAGGGACAGCCCCGCAGCACGCCTGAGAAAAAAAAAACGGGGGCTGTGGGGGTGACCCCCGCAACACCCCCGCTCACTATACTTTATAGTATAGTGAGCGGGGGTTGCGGGGGAAACGCCTGCAGCTGCCCATAAAAAAAAACAAAAAGAAAAAAGAACAGGACCCTGCGGTGCCGGTTCCCGAACACGGAAATGGAAGGGAACTGGTGTCACAGGGACACAGCCTGAACAAAAGGTAAGTAGGGTTTGTTTATGTTGGGGGTGTGGGTTGGGGTGTGTTGAGTGTCTGGGTGGGGGTGTGTTGTGGGTGTGTTGTGGGTGGGGGTGTGGGTATGTAGTGATTTGCACTATTTGTTCACATGGGAAATGTACGAACCTTTGGTGGTGTGTACATTTCCCATGAAAACTTTTCCGTCACTGACTTTTCCGTGACGGAAAAATCATGCACATCCAATTGTTCAATGTATTGTAATATTATTTCCACTGAGACAATTTTATGAGACACTCAATCCTAACAAGGAATGAACATTTGATAGTTGTATCTTTTTAACATTTGCTATCCCATCCTGTTTTCCCTAAAGTATAACTTCAACCCCATCCTTTCGAAAGAGGCATCACAACTCCTTTTACAGGCAAACATTTCTCTTTTGATATATGCATCTACAAAAATATAGGCCCTGGAGATTCTTCAAAATTCCCTTCATTTACACAGTTTCTTCTCTAGCAAACATGCGTTAGAAATCTGTAAATGGTGCAAACGTAAATGAGAATGAATAACTGTAATGTAACTGCAAGTGGCATTCAATGCACCACGTTCAATTCCACACATTCCTAATATCCCAGATATATTTCTCAATTACGCATTGTTTACCATTTCCAAAGCTCAACATTGATAGTAATTAGTCTTTCCAAATAAAAGTGCTTATTCACAGAGTCAAGATGGCGGCCTCATGTTGATTTCTGCTAATGTTTGTAATGTTGCTGATTTCAGTGAAAGGCTGGCACAGGTTTCTGGCTACTAGACTGGGGCAGATTGTGGCTGGCTTCCATGTACTCCCATCTGCTGTGTGGTGGAAATCAGGAGCTTTGACGTATATGATCCTGCCAAAACAGCATGAACCGCTTCCAAAGGAGCTGAATGCCAAACTCCCACTGAGGTGCTATGGCCTCCTCTTACCCGCATGATTGCTACCATAAGGAAGACTGCCGCGGGTCAGGATTACCTCATGGTGGGCAAGCACCTGTTGCATTTTACTCACTGCTACACTGAGAGATAACAGAAATAAATAATTGTATTATAGATCACAACTATTGATATGAGGGCAGAGCCTCACAACACATAAATGCTTGTAACCCAGAGAAACCAGAGAAGAGAGTGGTTATCTCAAGAGCAGCCCATTCTATCCTGGCACCCCGTTCCCAAGATTGAATTGTTTGAAGAAATTAGTGGCTGGACAACGTGAACGACTGAAGGCTTGTATGCATTAGTTCAGAAAAAGATATCACAGGCAGTGTATTGATTGTGTTGCTTCTCTTCCGGTTGATTTCATTCACCTTGTCAAAGTCTTCATAGTTAGGCATGACTGCTCAATTCAAAGGATAATTAATTTAAATGGCTAGCAACACACCTTCTGGACACTGGGGACAGTGTGTTCCACTCAGTTTCTCCAAGTCCTAATGATTAATTTCAAACATATTCTCGATCTTGTCATAACTGTTAATGATGATTCCTTAACATTATACCTCTGTTCAGATTACCACACTCCTTTGATTATGGTCCAAAAACTGGCCTCTCCTTTGACTAAGTTTCAACACTCAGTAAGCCTGGGCCAGGCCATGAAGATGGATGGCAGTAGTAGAAAGCAAAGAAGGACCACATGCCTTCGTTCCTGAGCAGGGACACTGTAAAGACCCAGGCTGATGATTTTGCATAGCACACAAGACGTGTTTAATGGCCATAAAGTGCAGACGTTGTAGTAGCATGGTCACACCAGCAGAACATTTTGAACACACAATTGTGATGTGTTAAATAGTATGCCAGTGTCGTGGGTATACTATTACCTATTGGGTTTTATGAGTGCTGCAGAAAGGTGTTTTGTGCTGCCATCGGGCGCTTATCAAAACAAAGCAATGTGTCTGCATTCGTTGAAGGCAAACAGGTTGTCCTCGTGCACAGTGCAGTTGTGTCCACTTAAGAGCGGTTATTGGGATAGAGAGAGGCCAATGACGGCACAGCTGCTCACGACTTTGATACAAATAATGGGTTATTTAAGAGGTACATTTGTGTGTATGGGGGGGTTCAGCAGGATGGTGTAAGTGTGATCTAGTGCATTTAAATTATTGTTGTACCGGGTACTATTCCAAATCAGTGGAAATGTGAGTTCAAACGGAAAGTACTTGATTTAATTAGTTGGAGGTAATAATCCGGGATAAGAATGCATTTGGTGCGAACATTGGCCACATGCCCTTCCCTAACCCACTCTTTATTCAACCATTTTTCAAATATCTCATTAAGAGCATTCACTCAGTGCAAGCACGCATCACATCACACATGCATCATCATAAAATATTCACTCCCATCTCTGTCGGTCATAAATGTCCAATCAGCTCAAAGACTCAAAGGAGCTCATGTTTTATTGGGGCTTAACGTGAATAGAAGTCATGAAAGCCTTGAGTAAGGTTTAACTCCTTCCAATCACGCCACACCATATTTCAATCATTTGTATGGCAGAGAGGAGGGGCAGAATGCAACTTGTGTTTCCGCCACCTTCCTTCAGACAGAATCTAGGTTACACCAACTTGTTGTTGGAAGAGCCAGGTCATCAGTTCTTTTCTGAATTGAAGGAGACTTGTAGCATTCTGAATTTCCACTGGGATGGAGTTCTAGAAGCCTGGAAAATAGAATGAGAAGGACCTTGCAAGCCAGGCTGTTTTCCAGTCCGGTGATGCTTTTACTGCGAGACGACTGTGTGCCGCCTAATGTTTTTAGTTTGTTCATCAGGTCGGTTGGCCTATCGGCAGTGCTTTCCTTGCACTCAATGCACACCATTTTAAGCCAGATCCAAGCTCGGATGGGCAGCCAGTGTAATTTGCACAATGATGGGTGAAGCAGTCACATTTCTAGCCGCTGAAGAGGTGCGTTGCGGCGTGGTGGGCTGCTTTGAGGGCAGCCTGGCGATGAGTCAAGATGATCCCTACAAGGAGGGCATTACTCCTATCAATATACTAGATCTCTAGGACCTGCACCACCATTCTGAATTCCTAGGGGGAGAGGAAGGGCTTGATCTTGAGGAGCAGAGAAATCTGATACCATGATGTCTTAGCCTTATTCAGAATTTGTTGTTGGAAGGATGGATTGCTATCCACAATGAAGCCTAGGGATTTTGCTGATTGGGTGAGGTGGGGTTGACCCATTCCAAGAGCATTTTATCCAGCAACCTTTTCGGGGTTTCCTGCATGAAGGGCTAGCCCAGGAGTTTGAATTCGGTCTTGGTGAGGTTAAGATTTAGGTAGGCACTTGTCACCCCTGTTTGAATGATTGCAAGGTATGATAGAAGGTAAGCAATATCTTGTGGATCCTTGACGTTTAGGTACAGCTCTGTATCTGTGTACTTGTGCATCATTATATTGGGAGTCACCTAGGAGTGAACCCAGTAGTTCCATATAGAGGTTAAATATGACTGGGGACTTATAAGGAATGGGCATTTTTCAGACCTGTTCCAACCCACCTGGCCAGCCTGGTGTCTGCCAAATAGGCAGGATGTGAACCATTTTGGGATGGTGCCAGGGAAGCCCATTTTCTGTGCAAGGATGGTGAGTTGCGTGTGATGGTCAACCGTGTTGAATGTAGCCTAGAGCTCCTGAATGATTATCAGAAGGGCATCATAGACCATATAGATGGGGGTTGTTGCAGTGAAGTATTTGGGGCAGAAACTGGAATGGTAATCCTGGTAGCAGATGAAGTTGGTGGACTGTTGTACGTAGTGGTTTTCAATTATATTCTCAATGATTTTGCTGATAATCTGGAGGCTTGTGATCAGCTGGTAGTTTGATAGGCAGTCCAAGGTGGTGTTTTCAGGAGTGGGAATGAATGCCCTGTTTTTACGAGGTCTGGGAAGGCACCATTGCTGCAGAAGGCACTGTCTATCCGAAGAAGAGCAGTAAGGGCAGGAAGGGAACGTTTTTAATGAGCATGGCATCAGTGTAAGAGGTTGGTTTTAAGGATACAAGCATCTACAAGAGGTCCTTGGCAGGAGAAGTTGGTCCAGGTGGTCTATAGAAAGGAGGGATCAGAGGACTTGAAGCCTTTAATGTGCACTCTGATGTTATCGATCTTGTGAAAGAACAAATTGATAGCTTCACACTTCTCCAGGGAATCTGGTACAATCTGGGTTTTCAGAAGTGTTAGATCACTGCAAAAAGGCTTTGCACTTTTTAGGAGCTCCCGTTATGGTGATGGTGTAATAAGTAGCATTGGCTTCACATGTCAGAGTCTGTCTTCTGGAACGTAATGCCTAGACGAATAGAAGGTCCTCAGGTTCGTGGGCCTGCCGCCAGCATTTCTCAATAGTTCTAATGGACCGTTTGTTGTTAGAGGGATCTTGAGTATACCCATATGTATATGCCTTGGTTCTGGCGCAGCCCAATCTTTCCAGTGTGAACATATCTACCAACTCCTTTGAAATCTGGATCTAACAACAAGGTGTTGCTTGCATAAGTGGGCAAGTCAAACAAATTATCATCCAGGATTTTTGAAGGAACGATGTGCCACTATAGGCTGTTTATCCTTACCCTTGTGGGTCACCAGGTGTCTGATAAGGAAAATAGGATGGCTGCATTGTTTGTCCTCTTGGGCACAAAAGTATCTGCGCAGCTAAGGATGAGATATAGGGTATTACTGCTAATGTGTGTGGGGGATAGACATGTTGGCTTAGGTCAAGTGATTCTGCCAGAGAAATAAATAAGTTTCTCATGTTTTCAGTTGCTTGCGTCTCAGGGAGATTGTAGTCTCCAAGGAATATGTTGGTCACGTCAGAGACTGGAGCTGTTTAAATCACATCTGTAATCTCATCTAGAAGGCACCATATCAATGAGGTGGTCTGTATATGAAGTGGAAAGTGCTGAGTCCTTGTGCGATAGAGGGATTTGGCAAGTCAGAGCTTCCATTGAATCTAATGGGGATTGGTTGTGTATTGTACTAGGCCAGTCAATGTGGAAAACTGCTCCTCCTCTGCCTTTTTGTCCAGAGCGGTAAACTTGTTAGCTGCTGTATTTGGTTAGGATGAGAACTTCACAGATGGTGAGGAGGTTGGTGTGAAGCATGTTTCGATAGTGAAGATGGCATCATGTTTACAGCGGTTTATTGGAGTTTCTAAGACTTAATCGCTAAATAAGAAACGTCCTTATTGAATAATAGTCCAAGATACCTTGTTTCTAGTGTTCTTTGTGAT
Organism: Ambystoma mexicanum; assembly: GCF_040938575.1. Taxonomy (NCBI): domain Eukaryota; kingdom Metazoa; phylum Chordata; class Amphibia; order Caudata; family Ambystomatidae; genus Ambystoma; species Ambystoma mexicanum. Next base: position 287,583,678 of record NC_090928.1, read on the forward strand.
GGCAGCCATAGAAGCTATCTATCTATCTATCTATCTATCTATCTATCTATCTATCTATCTATCTATCTATCTATCTATCTATCTATCTATCTATCTGAGTTCTTGTATTGCACCACTAACACAGAGTACTCAGGGCGCACACGAGAGAGAGGAAAATTAACAACATAGCAACAAATAATCCGAACAACCAGAGATAACAACCAGCATCATCCTACAGGCCTACAGGAAATATCAGTAGATGTTATGAAAATGGCAATATAGGATGAGTGTCAAGACAATGTTAAGAGATTACCCATGTACTATGTCAAATAGGAACATTTTTAGATGTTTCTTAAAAGCAGTTAATGAACTCAGGTCATGTTTGAAGAAGCACTGGTACAAGATAACTAACCGGCATAACATATGATATTTCCCAATTAATGGGCAGCTTTTTCAACATCATAACAATTTATACTGCCCCAATATTAATAATAATTCTAGTATTTTATATAGCAGCACTACCCAGGGATCCCGATCCAGAGTTCTTTGAAACAGGTATTAGTAGTTACCATAACTGTTACCCACTTTCTAATACTTAATTTGTGACTTCTGAAAAATTAAGGCATGAGTTAGCCCTGAAGAGTTTCAATCCTTTGTACATGTGACAGCTCTTACTTATTGAAAACACACTTGTGCAGGATTTTCCACTCTCTCATGCTGTCCATGACCTTGGCGAGATTTTCTGTAATGGGATGGGACAGGTATTCACATTCGGATATCTATTTTTTGTAGAACGATTTAATGCTTTCCTACTGAAAATTATTGAAAGTGCTTAAAAAATATGTTTTTCTGCCAGATTTGAGTCTCCGGGTTGTGCACCAGATCAGGAGAGCTATTGTTTTGTACTTATACTTTCATTTTAATCATGGAAATAGTATGTACTACTTTATTGGCTAGCTCATATGAAGGTGATCTATGATTTTTGGATGGATTGGATGTTTAAGGTTATTAAATATCCTGATCAGAGAGATGCTGATAATAGTTCTTGCCTGTCCTGACACTGTTCTATAGAGTCCATCCTGAACATTCCACACAGATTTTATCATTGCAATCCAGTGATGTACATTGGTTTGATCTTAGCTACATTGTAGACAAGCCTTGGTAGTTGCGTGCTTGTTGGTTAAAGGTGCAAATGCATAAAGGCGTTAGTCGCTTCATTCAGACACCATTCTAGAATTCCCTTTCAACCTTTGTATGCTCTCTGAAAGGAAAGACATCAATGCATTCTTTAGGACTAATGGCACACCAGTTCCTGATCACTAGCCTTTCTTTCTGTTGGCCAAATGTCATTTTCTGTGGGAAACCAGTAGTCAAAATACTGACAGTCTGACTATGTAGTTGGTAAAGTAGATAGGTCAGGTGGCTTCAACAAAAGCTCAAATCCCTGTATGAACACTCTACCCAAAATACTTACTGGGAAAAGTTTAATTCTTGTACTATGACTTTTTTTTGTCTGAACGGGTTGGATGGAGAAACATCAAGTACATTAACATCCCTTATCACAATGACCCTTTTTATATGCCTGTTATCTTTTGCAGAATGTATTCAGTATGTTTTAAAATTCAGTGAATATCCCGGGTGCACCAATGAGCCACATAATAAGGGACATTTCCTCACTTTGACACTTTACAAACATTTACAAACATGTGAATATCATGATTTGATATCCTTTCCTTCACTTCGATATTTCAGTAGCAGATCTTGATGTGGGGTGTTTTCATATACCATAGAAGCCCCAGATGAGAGTAAATTCACTAAGCGACAGTTATAGCTAAAGAATGGCTGCTCATCACAGTCTAGATCTTCTATACCTGTGCTATCATAGCAGTGGGTGGAGAATACATCGATCAGCCCATAACCCATGATGTGCCCCATCAGAGTAGGCGTAATTTTGTAACTTTGGGCTCTGCAGTGTTCAGAATCAACTGGGGATTGTCAATATGCTTTACTCTTGCACAATTGATATTCTGTGTATCAACCATTCTTGGTATTAGTTCGAGTGAATGAGTATTTTTAGGAGGACAGTTTGGATTTCAAGAAATCAATAGCCTTTCCCACCAGAATCCAGGTGCCTAATTGCTGTAGCAAATACTTATTATGAGTTAATACTGATGGCCTGGATCTGGAGACACTTTCTTGAGATTGTTTTTCTTTGCTTCTAATTACTATCTTTCTATCAGGAAGTCAGGAGGTTGCACATGCACCACATTCCTTTGTGAAGGAAAATTTAACCTTTCCTGAGGCTGGGAAAAAAGATGTAATTGTCCTTATAACAGTCCCCAATTAATTGCTTAGCTTTAGATTTTTTCTCTTAGTGGGCGAAATTCAAAATCATTTTAAATGGGTGTTCTCTAAAGCTAATATCTCCCCTGAGATCCACTAGCAGTGTGTGAAATAGAAATTGTGGTTTATTGGATAATGAACATGCCGGATGAAAAGTTTGGCTATGAGGATGATCCAAAAATATGGCACCAATATTCTATGTGGCTAAGCAGGACAATATGGCCTGTTGTTGCTTTAGGAAATTCTCTGAGAGATGTTGATAGTGTTCGGCCATTAGCCTGGTGATGAAAAAAGTAGATGGGAAACACTAAGGGAACCTTTAAGGGAACCACTGGGCAACAATGTTTGAGATACACAAGGGGGTTCCTAAAACGTATTTATGAGAAAACTTTATGACAGTGAGGGACTATAATCCTGCTCAACCGTTTCTGTGATAACCTCGGTATCACTGATCAGGCCCTGGCTCACTTCTTTCCTCTCCAATCGACCCTCCCAGGTCCAATCTGGGTCCTTCCTCTCCTCTATCTCTATCTCTACCTGTGGTGTTCCACAGGGGTCTAACCTCTCTCTCTCGCTTTTCAAACAATACCTGGCATGTCTTTCCCAATGTATTGCCGCTCTCTGCCCCAACTTTCAGTGCTATGCGGATGACACTCAGCTCATTTTCAGGCTCCCTTCAGCCACCTTTTCTCCTTCTCTCATCTCTGACAGTCTGACTGCTATGCAGTAGTGGTGTGCCATCAATCATCTCTGCCTTAATGCCAGTAAGACACTGAGATTCTCCTCATTGGCACACCTGCTCCCTCCTTTCCTGTCACTCTGTGGCTTGTTTCTCTTGGCCCTCTTTCTGCCCCCACATGTGAGGCTAAAAACCTTGGGGTCATCTTCGACTCCACACTCTCCTTCTCTCCTCACATCTCTGACGTCTCTAAGAAGTCACACTACCAGCTGAACCTCCTCAGAGGTATTCTTCCTTTCCTCTCCTTCCCCCAGAAGCTCACTGTCTCCAGATCTGTGGTTATCTCTGGGCTGGATTACTGTCTGCCTCTACTCTCCTCACTCTGCAACTCTTCCAAAACAGAACTGCAAGACTTGTCCTTGGCCTCAAGCCCAGGGATGTTATCTCTCCAGGACTGACATCTCTGCACTGGCTCCCAGTGGTGACAATGATTAAGCTCAAAACCCTCTGCATTATCCACAAGGCCTCTGGTGCCTGGGGCCTCAATACCTTGAACTCTCTCTTCCTAAATATCTTCCTTCTAGAGTTCTTCGTTCATACACTTCCAACTCTCTCAGGGTCATCAGTCTCTTCCCAAGCAACAAGTTGGCGTTAGATCTCTTTCTTCAGCTGGGGCCTCGCTCTGGAACAGCCTCCCTGTCTCTATGAAAATTGAGGAGAAGCATCTCCGGTTCTAGAAGCAACTCAAGACCTTGCTCTTTGCTTCTGCTTTCTCTCCTCCTCTCCCTTACTGAACTCCTGGCTGAAACTGAAACTGCACTGGTTACCTGGCTACCCTCTGTTCCTGGTCCCAGATCCCCTCCCTGCCAGTTGCACACATGCACTGCCCCCCTGGCAACCTTTGCACTCTGGGGCTGTTTCTGTATCTCTTCAGCCTCCTACCAGCACTTGACACTTGATGTCTGCACTTACCCTTTTACTTGCAACCAGCTGGCGGCACTTCTTATTTTTTGTTCTTATTTATTGTTGTTATTTATTTACTTTTTATCCTATGTACTGCACTTCCCCTTCCCCTTTTCCCTCACACTTTTCCCCTCCCCCGCACTTGCGCAATCTCATTGTCACCTGGCCTATGAAGGTCGTTGTCTCTGTCTTCCCTTTGTTCCCCTCCCTTGCCTCGTTGCGCCTTGAAGCAAATTATGAATGCCATATCATATCATAATGCCCGCCCAAAATGTGTAATATATTGTCACACTAATGCAAGTAATAAGTAATATACGTGAGAAATGTATGTATGAACATTTTTTATTTTGATAACAACAACATTGCATTAGGGAAAATCATAGATTGAAAATAAAAGTGCTTAGCTCACTGTGCTATCTGACCAGCTATATGACATACAATTCTGGATTGAGTAACATTATTTTTAGATGTCTATTCAATGCTCTCTTACTGGCTTGTGTAAGTAATTTTATGGGATAAGCTCTCTGTATTAAACGTTGGTACAAATTTCAGGTATCATCCTATCTATGTCAATTTCTTCTGATATGTAAAAATCGCCCGCATATCAATTTGTCTCAGAGAGATTGGGGATGCTAGCTACAAAACATAAGTAATGTTTTACAATCAGTTGGTTTTCTTTAAAGGGTATACCTAAATTCATTGGGGTTTGCAACAATTTAAAAATCTAAAATGTGCAACTTTGTTTTGCTATGTTGCATGGTGAAATGAGGATAAGGTGGGACGCGATTAGGCCATTCACAAAACTATAAATGTTCCTTAAAGTTCCTAGTCCAAATCAGAAGGATATAATCTGTGTACCACTTTCAAAGTGTTAGATCATTCTTAATGAAGATGAAAGTGTTATAAATGAATATGTCTTCAGATTTGACCATATACATGGTGGCCAAATTGGGTTAAAAAGCAACCCCATTCTAGTTCCTCTTATAAGTGCTTCTATGTCCATAGTCACCAAAATATTTGTATGTTGGTCAAATTGTCTAGTTTAAATTAAATGTATACATTCTCTAAACAGTATGTCATTGCTATTGATGAAACCAGCCATAGAGGATCAGCTTCTTTTACGAAAGACATTGACACTCCACTCCAATTCCCACAGGATATCGAGTTGCTACTTTCCAGAGAAAAACTGTGTACTGCATTTTTTAAATATATTAATAGATATAAAAACAAATACGGAGGCAGCACTCCCACATCATGTCACTACATCCACCTGTACCATGTTTATTATTGGTGTTATAAAATCAAGCAGATCTGGATTCATCTATACAGTGACGCCAAACTTCAAATGGGAGTCAACTGGCAAACGACTATAGGAAGTCCGGATATTGAATTGTTATTAACTTTTGACTTGCATTGAATTGAATTGAATTGAATCGATATTTTATTTCTATCGTGCTCATACACAAGTGTTTCAGAACGAGGCAAGGGAGGGTTAAAGGGGAGAACAAAAACAATGATCTTACTAGGCCCAGTGACATTGAGAACGTGCAAGTGCATGGGGCAGGGGGAAAGTGCAAGGAAAGGGGGAGAAGTGGAAAGTGCGGAGCAAAAGGAGAACAGGATAAATATGAATAAATAAATAAATGATAAAAGCAACAACAGTGGTAGTGCAGCCAAAAGTGCAAGTGCTGAGTTTAAGGCGGCAGACAGGGTATGTCAGATAAGTGCAGGAAGAAAAAGGGGAGGACTGTATGGGTACAGATACAGACCCCACTGGGGTGGACCGGGGGTAGTGCGGGAGGATGGCAGGGTGAGCAGGAACCTGGGCCCAGAGGACAGAGGGTGGCCAGGTGCAAGGTGCCAGGAGAGAACAGATCAGCAGTGCATAGGGGGGCGAAGACAGAGGCAAAGAGGAAGGTCTTGAGGTGCTTCCGGAACCAGAGATGGTTCTCCTCAAGTTTTAGAGAGGCAGGGAGGCTGTTCCAGAGGGAGGCCCCAGCCGAAGACATGACAGGTTTGGCTGATATTTTTCAAACAAAAAGCATGTCAATCCCTCCGCAGACTGGACATTTTAGGAAAGAGTTGTTAAAAAAATGAAAAGGTTATTAAGAAAACAAAATAACACTGTTAGAGAAAAAGTCTAAATTTCTGCAAAGCACACAGCTAAAATTATTGGACATAATTGGACCAGGTAAAAAACAGCCTGGAGATGAAGCGTTGACTCTGGGAGGGCTCTGTGGTTATTCCGTCCAGTAATTGTTAAAAGATTTGACGGAAAAGGGGATTCCCCCGTCTCCCAAATGTATACCTCCTATATATGTGTCACAGAAAGCATCAGACAGGCTGAGAGCCTTTCAGAAATTAAAAGAAGCCATTTTTTCCCCAAAAATAATAACATTTGATTTGCTTCACTTTTGACTTGCTGAACATTTGACTTGGTTTATTGGCGTAAAAAAGATGATTGAAAATCTATTTTAACAGGTATTGCAATGGTCAAATGTGCGTGGTGAATGAAAAATGTCCTGAATACATTTTTGGCAGTAATTGTAAAATTGTGGTATTTGATAATACTGCATATTTACCACTCCACTAAACTTCTAGTTTTGCTATCCAAACCTTTCAACTCCACTTTCATTTGTGTGGTGGTAATAACTGCCACACAAACGCAGTACTGCAGGTGATATTACCATGTGCAGTAAGCCTGCATGTAATAATGTTGTATTTTCCTGTGCAGTCCAATGGGACTGCAAAAAGTGGAATAGCTGAAGGCTCTACATGATTCAGAATAAGCATGAGCATGCATTAATTATAATTCCATTTGGTGGTCTTTCTAGAGGAAAGACCACCAAACTTGTAATAAGGCCCAGAGTGTTGTAATAGTGCAATGCCCTGTACAGCCTGGATCGAAACAACATGTACCAATGCCCTATTTCATAATATATTCCTGATATGTGTTGAGTTCCGACAACGTTCGAAATCAGGAATCATGAGCAATATAACAGAAGCAATGAAATCAATCAATGAGACGCAGGAGCCGAGTCGGTGCTTCTAAACTCCTTTATTAACCACAGGAAAATGGCGCCCGAGGCGGTAACCCCGCCTCTTCCCCCCACCGTGGGGCACAGCCCACCACCAATATGCAGCGATAGAAATGGGACTTGATTCCCAACAAACAATGTCATTAACATAGAAAGAGGGGACGCAACAATATGCAAAACAAAGACAAGTTTCCACCATATTTAATCTGTTTATCATGGGCCTTCTTCTGACATTTGTCAATAGGCATGCATGGTAGGGAAGGGAAAGACCTGTCCAGTTTAATATCTCATTGGCAACTAATTGAAAACCAAGATACGCTTGTGAGAATAATTATCTCAAACATTCTCAAATCTTCAATTGGCTACTGTGGTTGTAGGTTGGCCACAGTGGTTGTGGAAGAGAATGATGATGGACAACATCTTTGTTCTTGTTTTAATTATTTATTGTGTACAAGGATGAATCTATTGAGAGCAAGGTGGTAGTAAACGTTATTTCAATTATTTTGATATGGGGACAAGTCAAAGTTTTATAAAATTGCCACAGTACCCCATTGACTATTCCTGTTCTTGTAAATTGACAGGCAAGAACAAAGTTCACTGCAACCTAGTTTCTCTAAGAAATAACTACATCCATAAGGAAACATTCTCACCCTAATGGTGAGTGGGCATTAAGAAGAGATAGAGAAGAGGACAAATTGGAAACAAATACTAAGTTAGGTGAGACTTAAAGCAGCAATGTTTACTTGCACGGGAAGGGCTGTGGGAAGATTGAGGTTAGATCTGAGAAAGAGGAATAAGAATGAGATAGAAAGAAAATGGAAGATGGATTGTACAATTATCTTGGACAAGATGAAAATAAGGAACATTACTCTGATTTAAGATGAAGATTCAGGTGCCTCTTCTTGATGGTACCACCGATAGTGAGGAGATCAAGAGACAGAACAACAACATGCAGGCATTGACCGATGGATGGAATTGCCAACTTTAAGGACTGTGTGCAGGAAGCAAGATTCAGGCAATCTTTATGAGCCGTAGCTCAGTCTTTTACAAACACATTCTGAAAAGAATATCTAGTACCAGTTTGCAGTCAATCACATCAACAACCAAGGCCGCAACATCCTTTGCAAACTACACAAAGAAGGTCCCAAGAGGTTAGGGCCCATCTCAGTCCTCATAAGAAATGAGTAGTAAGTATGTTGCTCCAGAAAAGCAACACGCACAGCTTGACATCTGCCGTTAATGCAAAAAAACAATTCTTGTTTAGAAAGTTGAGTACCACATTTATGCAAATTTTCACTATACACCCACCTTTGACAGCATACTCGTCAAAAAAAAAATGGGGAGAAAGCAGTCTCCCACCCCTCAATTGCAGACAATGGGAACATGTGCACCACCCTGCACCATTACACCAGAGAATTTGCTGATTCAAAAAATACATAAGCCCTTTTGGAGACCAATCTTTGCCTGCAGACCACATAGATTGCAGACTCTAGTTCGCGCTCAATGCAGCAGCACACCATTACCAAGGCTTTTGAGTGTGTCAACAAATATAACAAAAGACACATAAAAAGGTCTGTCAAGTCCATGCCAGCTTGGTGTAATGTTGGCAATATATCTATTTCCCTACTCCGTTGTGGAAAACCATGGATTCAGTTTGCTCCTTGGCCTCAATGGTCCCCATCGCCCATCGGGACACTCTGAGTCAGCATTATTTCATGGAAGCATCTTCACAATGTCTATACCAGCATGTCATAGAAGCAGTGGGAATTGCACTGGGTCACTCTGATGGTAAAATAGCCCACCTTACCATGGTCATCTGGGCCAATGCTTAAGGCAGAGATGTAATGGGCATAAAACTATGCAAAATGAGTACTCTCTCTCTGTTTATCTTGCAATTGTTCTCATATTTTAATTATTTAAACACAAAGTATAAATGATGGTGGCGGATGTCACACATCAGTTTTCAAGTTTCTTGAATACTCAAAACGTAAATCTTTCTACAATTTGGCATTACATCATGCTTTACAGTACTCAATCTGAATACAATATTAAAACAAAAATACTTGAAACATTTTTATATGGTTCACATATCATGCAAAAAAAAGTCACACTTTCTTCATTTTACAGTCCATTTCCTATGGCTCAGAGAAACATTAGTCCACATATAAGACTTTCCTTTAGCTTCAGGCTGAATGCCCTTTTGTTCGTGGAATTCTCTAATGCACGATGCTTTTCGGGCTCTAAACGCCCTTCATCAGGTGCGGACCAATGTCTTGTTTCAATGAAATATGTTCTGAAAATTAAATCAACATTTATTTCTGATCAATACCTTCAAATTATATTTTTACTGTTTTTATACTTTTCATGAGTATTCACTTTGACCTGGTGTACCTGTTACATTAAAGATGTTGTCTTCTTTAAAACATCTTGAATGTATCAGTTCTGCTTGTTCAGTGCAGTTTGGTTCTACGCCTGCTCCCTTCCTTAAAGTGCAGTGGCAGTTTTCTGTGTGGTCTGTTGATAAAATGAATACCGTTCGTTTTTATAACTGTCTGTTGTTTGAATGTGAGTGGGTTTTGTGCTGAGAACAGTCGCTAGAACATACAGCTGTGTCCCAGTTACAAAACCTGGATTAGCTAATACTTAAAGCAAGTTGTGCTTTTATCAAATCTGATTTTAGTTCTCACCCCGGCGTGGCCGTCAGCCCGGGTGGCTTTTATTGTCATTTCACTCGGTCACGCTTCTTCGCCTCGGGTTGTTCATTTTGGGCTATCTCCTTCTGCTCATCCCCATTCAGTTCTAGCTCCGCTAGTCCTCGCGTGTCCTCTCCTGGAAGTGGAGCATGAAGTGCTCGTATCGCCTTGAGCTTGCTTGGCGTACACGTTGTTTTTGTTTGTTGCAATGGTAAGTGTCTTATCCTATGCATTTCGCCGGGCGCGATCTTGTGGTGTCCTTGGATGATGCAATCTCTGTATCGAATTCCATTCCTACTTTCTCATGATGTGTATTGATGGCACCTTGTCGGGTGTGTTCAGTAGGTTCATACAACATACTTGTATCTTGTAGGCCACAGTTCAATGTGATATGAGTCGTCTAAGTTTAAACGTATACTTTCTCGTAATGTATATTGACAATCCCTTGCCAAATGTATTCAATGGACACATTCTTCTATGATCACTGTGTGGTTGGTGGAATCTCCATTTTTTCATGTTACATAGTTTTTTCAAAAATATTTTTTTGCTTATATGTTATAGAAAACAACTTAGATCCCATTTGGCATTCATCCAATTTGGCTGCATGGAGTGCAGTTTTCTATCCAGTACGTTTCTTTCTGTGACAGCATTTTGTTGATGTTTCCCCCTCTCCTTGGTACTTTTATTTGTTCAAGAATAATGAACCTTATGTGGGCGATGTTGTGTCTTTCTTTTTTGAAATGTTGTGATACTGGAGATTTGATGGCTCCAGTCCTTATGTTTGACTTGTGTTCAGACCATCTTGTTTTTGCCTTCCTCGTTGTCATTCCCACGTAATATGTACCACAGGGGTATCTAATGCCATATATTACGTTTCTAGCGTCACATGTGGATGAGTGATGGAGATTCATCTTATACCCTTTATGTGGATGGGTGATGGTATTGCCTTTAATTAAGTTGTTACAGTTGTTGCTGTTATAGCAAGGTGTTGTTCCTTTAAAGTTTTCCAGAGTTTCTCTTTCAGCTGAGAAATCTGCTTTGATCAGGTGTTCTCTGATCGATTTACTTTTATTGTAAGCGAAAAGTGGAGGTTCTGGAAAAAGTCTTTTCATCATGGGGTCAAGTGTTAGAGTTGTCCAGTTTTTTTTATGAGCTTCTTGATTTTTGGACTCTGTTGTGAGTAGGTTGCGACATATACCAATTTCTCTGCTTCTGTTTTTTCTTTAGGTTTTAGTGCCTCTTCTCTACTGATCCTGCTTACTTTGTCCGCACTTGTGGTGATGTTAGTTGGCTGAAAGCCTATTCAAATTTACTTTTCAGGACTTCCATCTTGCTGTTGTATTCCTCATCTTCCGAAATAATCTGTCTGTATCTTAAGAACTGACTAAATGGTATACTCTCTATTGTTCTTTGTGGATGAAAGCTGTTGGCATGCAGTATGCTGTTTCTATCTGTCAATTTTGTATATATTGTGGTTTCCAGTTTGCCTCTTTTCTTGTATATTTGTACGTCCAGGAATTCAATTGTTTCTCTACTTGTCTTTGTTGTTAGTGATATCCTGGGTGCCATTCTATTCAGATGTTGGAAAAATATCTCTACCTCTTCATGAGATCCACTCCATATACCAAAGATATTGTCTATTAACTGCTAGATACACTTCAATTGTTTTGTCCACCTTAATTAAAGATATTTGTTTCTTCCAGGTATGCCATGTATGTGTTGGCATAACTTGGGGCCATTACGGCCCCCATTGATGTTCCCAATGTTTGTATGAAGTACTTGTCCTTGAACATGAAAAAATTGTTCTGTAAAACAATTTTCAACAATTTTAGAATGAGCAGTTTGTCCATGTCTGGTTTTAACAATACCGACCCCGTGGCTTCAAATCCCCCCTCATGGGTCATGATAGTGTAAAGACTTTCCACGTCCATTGTGAAGAGAATGTCATGTTCTTCGTCTATTTCAATATTCTTTAATTTGTTCAAAAAGTCATTTGTGTCTTTGATATAGGTCTTGAATTTATGAACTGAGGGTTGGATTGCTCGGTCTATGTATTGTGCTAGAGGCTCAAGTAGACTGTTGTTGGCGGGATGGATTGGTCTTCCTGGCGGGTTAGTCAGATCTTTATGAACTTTAGGCAGCATGTATATGATCGGGATTGATGGATGTTGATTCATCAGGAAATTTTTTGTGCTGTGATGTATTAGTTCGCCATTTTCAGCTTTATCTAGTGTGGTTTTAATTAATTTCAGAACTTTTTCTGTGGGGTTTTCAAAAATTTCAAGATAGGTGTTATCATCTGCTAGCTGTCTTTCTATTTCCATTTTGTATTGTTCTAAATTCATCACTACCAGTGCTCCCCCCTTATCTGCGGGTTTCAGTATTAGGTTGGGATTTTGCCACACATTTTTCAGCACTTGCTGCTCTCTTTTTGTGAAATTTATTTTAGTTCTTCTATGGTAGTTCAATTTTTCCAGATCTTGTAGAACCTATTTTTGAAACACATTGTTCAAAGGATTTTGTATTGGTGGCATAAATGTGCTTTTAGGTTTGATTTTTAGATATTTGCAGTCTTCTTTCGGCGTAAGCCATTCACATGTGTCAAAAAACAGTTTCAGTTTCATTTTCCGAGTTAGTTTAAAGAAATCAATGTTTTCTTTTAAGAGTGAACTGCTGTGACTGGGACAAATGAAATGCCTTTTTGTAGGGTTTTTTCCTCAAATTTGCTCAGCCTGTAGTTGGAGATGTTGATAAGTAACTTCTCTTTTGCAGGAAGTTCACTTTCCAAGTTGGATTGTTTCTTCTTGCCTCTTCTAATTTTGCCCTGTCTAAAAAAGATGCAATGTTCTCTGATGGTGTTTTCGTTCCCTTTGATGTTGTTGGTATTTGTTTGTCTCTTTCCGTGGATGTTTGTTGTTCCTGTTCCGGTATTTCTGATTCCCCACTTTATGCCTCAGAGGAGGCACTTCCTGTAGTCGGAGTTCTTTTATCGTAGGGTGTTCTTCCGCTTCAAGAATTATCCTTTTGTTGATAATATTCCTTGCACGAATATACGATATCCAACTTGTAATCCAAAGTATTCCTTCAGATTTTTCTAATTTTCTTAGCTTCTATTTCTTTTTTGTATGTGTCTAGTTTGTTGTTAGTTTCTTCTAATAACGTTGCCAATTCTTCTTTCGTGATTATTTTTTCGTTAATGAGGTTTTCAATTTGTCAAGATCCGATTCTATGGTGATTAATGATTTTGATAATTCTCCAATCGTTAATAAAATCAAATCCAAAGCGCATTTGTTCAGAATGTATCTCCACCTTTTAACAAACTCAGGATTTTCTTTGCACAAGGTTGGTTCAAGGTCTATTCTCAGACCTTGTGGTATTTGTTGCGCTTTAATATATTGAGCTAGTGTTGTTGCATGTAGTTTCTGACTGATCTCTCTTCGTATCAGAAGTTCCAATTGATTAATCAACTCTTCAGGGTTGTCAGAGGTACTGAGGTTTATGTTAATGTCTTTAATAAGGACTAAGATTTGTGTTGCTTCTTATGCTAAGAAGCCCAGAGTTCCTGCTCTATTTGTAGTTAATGATTCAATTTTTGAGAAGAACATATGTTTCTATTGATGATTAGAAATGGGTGTTCTGTCTAGAACTGGAGTAGCCACTAACAATGATAACAATGGTAACAATGGTGTAGAGGAGCACACCTTTTTTGATTTTACCTTCTGGTTTTGAAATGATTTCTCATACAGTTTTTCAAGTGACTTTCAAAATTACTTAGGTGCTAACAGAGTCAGATTCTGGGCTACAGAATCCGATATGAACAGAACAGTTTTTGGGATCACTTTAGCAAAAATGACCTTGGCTCCGTGCACACTTTGAGCATACAAATATGCAAAATGAGTACTCTCTCTCTGTTTATCTTGCAATTTTTCTCATATTTTAATTATTTAAACACAAAGTATAAATGATGGTGGCGGATGTCACACATCAGTTTTCAAGTTTCTTGAATACTCAAAACGTAAATCTTTCTACAATTTGGCATTACCTCATGCTTAACAGTACTCAATCTGAATACAATATTAAAACAAAAATACTTGAAAGATTTTTATATGGTTGACATATCATGCGAAAAAAATGTCACATCTTTTTTAGACAGGGCAAAACTAGAAGAGGCAAGAAGAAACAATCCAACTTGGAAAGTGAACTTCTTGCAAAAGAGAAGTTACTTATCAACATCTCCGACTACAGGCTGAGCAAATTTGAGGAAAAAACCCTACAAAAAGGCATTTCATTTGTCCCAGTCACAGCAGTTCACTCTTAAAAAAAACCATCGATTTCTTTAAACTAACTCGGAAAATGAAACTGAAACTGTTTTTTGACACATGTGAATGGCTTACGCTGAAAGAAGACTGCAAATATCTAAAAATCAAACCTAAAAGCACATTTATGCCACCAATACAAAATCCTTTGAACAATGTGTTTCAAAAAAATTGCAAGATAAACAGAGAGCGAGTACTCATTTTGCATAGTTTTATGCTCAAAAGTGTGCACGGAGCCAAGGTCATTTAAAGTGATTCCAAAAACTGTTCTGTTCATATTGGATTCTGTAGCCCAGAATCTGACTCTGTTAGCACCTAAGTAATTCTGAAAGTCACTTGAAAAACTTGATGAGAAATCATTTCAAAACCAGAAGGTAAAATCAAAAAAGGTGTGCTCCTCTACAGCATTGTTACCAGAGATGTAATGGGCATCACAAGGCACTTGGTCAAGTTTCCCATTCCTCACATCAGCAAAGCAAAAAAAAAACAGCACATTAATGTCAGAAGGCCACCTTCTGCATGAAAGAGTTTGACAGGAGTTGCCAGACAAGAGTTGATTTCTGGGGAAAAAATAAAGGAAGCTGTGGGAAATTAGTTCACTCTCAGTGGTTCACAGGTGAGCTTTATGGCAGCTGATAATTGGCCTAATGCTGTACGAGCCCTATGAATAGGTGAACCCATGCTCTGCTTTGTCCATGTCCTACATCATCCGGTGACCCACGTCATAAACCATTACCATAAGCCAGCACCTGCCACTGGATGAGATGCTAAAGGTTGTCCCATTTGTCACTAATACAAGGCCTAGAATATATTAGGACATCTCCAATCATATCAATCTTACAATCAGAAGACAAAACAACTTCAATGGCGACTGGTTCAATGTACTGAATGTCTACTGCAATAGCTAGATACAGCAACTGGAGGGTGCCTACTTAACACCTACTAGTGCAAAGGTTGGGCAGCAGGTTAGTCTGTATGCTAGGTCACTCAACATGGTTCGTCCACACGTGCAACTGTTAGAAATAAAACTATTCAACCTGATACATGAACAGGAATTGTCTGGTGATGTGGAAGCATGGCAACTTTCCATGATTGTTTTTTCAACCTTCCAACAGGATCCAAACATAGGTTGGTGAAGGTGAGTATCTAGTGTCTACTGGCATCTTCCTTGATCCACAGGCTAAAGTCAAGTTGGCAAATTTTAAGCAGCAGGTGCGTGAGTATGAGGAAAATGCAGTGTGCGATCATTTGCAAACCACATGCAAGCCCTAGCAAAGGATTTATTAAAGAGATGTTCAAAAGCCTGGATGGAGCAAAAAGAGGGAGAGAGACAACGTTCAGAGATCAACAAAGCAGTGCAGATCGCCACCACTGCAAAGAAGTATATTGCAAAATTCACACTCATTCTCCATAAGTTCTGAGACTAGATCTGATGGCAGAATTTGCTATTTTAAAGACTCTTCACTCAGTTTAGTTTGTTCTATGCATTGGGGAAGCAATATGAATGTAGTGGGCCCACTGCAGATGAAATGGTTGATGCGTAAATTCTCGACAATTGCCAACTGTGTTGTGATAATGATCCATTGTAATTATTAGTTGGCAAGAGGTCAATGTGGCCATCTGTACTTGTTCAATTAGCTCTGGAAAGCCTAAGCTGGCTGCTGGCTATGGTGCAGAGTGAACAGATTTGTGGAGCTGCTGGGGCTTTGTCTCAGTCCACAGGATAAGCCTCAGCAACACATACATGGGAGAACATGCATTCATAGAAAACAACAAGCATCCTATCTCTAATGACTAGGATGGGAGGAAACACCAGAATATTCTCTTGAAGAGTGCACAATAATTCTTTAGATAATAAAAGTGTGTGTGCAACACAGTGTGTGTCACACGTGTGTGTCACACATGTGGAGAAGCATGGGGAAGTGTGGTGGAGAAATTGACTATGACCATAGTTGTTGAGTGGACTCAAAAAGTAAATAATTCTTTTTTCCTTAATTTTCAATTTCTTTGGCTCTTTGATGCACATAACATGGAGATTCTGCCTCAATGTATTTCTCTCCACGAAAGAATCCTAGCAATGGGCTTGCAATCTGATGCTTGTAGTGGAATTCAATTGGCTTTACGTTTCATCAGATACACTTTCTAATTCCTAGTTCCATGTGTACAAACTATGGACATTGTCTCAAATTATTTGGTGACTGGAACAAGGGTGCTGGGGTTGTTGTTCAGCGCCTGCGGGTCTCCCAGCCTGCACTTCTTGACACAGTGTTCCAGGCCACGCCCCCTGGATTTTTTAGAAGCCGGCACTCCCGCAGGCTGAATCCCGCTGGAACAAGGGTACTGGGGGTGTTGAGCACCTGCAGGGTATTAGGCACCTGCAGGGGGCGAGAGAAGCCTACGTTTTAGGCTGGTGCCAAATACCGTCTGTGTCCTACAGCAGACTGCTAAATTAAAGAAGAATGTATATGGCTGCCAACGGTCAAGGTGAGGAGTTGCGCTGCGGGGGCAGGGGGCTATATTCAAACTGCTTTGACTGCCTGATTTGTTTGCTGGTCGATTCTGTAAGCTTCTACCTCGCATATCATTGCTACTGTTCACCGCTCCTGCCCACCCCCTCCCGAAGACACCCATGACTGAAATGACTGCAATAGTGCATATGGTTGGCCCCTGCCTGCAACCCTCACAAAGCTTTCCAGTGTTAAATCGACCCCAGAGGAACATTTTAACCGTAAAACGGAAAATGTTGATGCTTCCCCTTGCTCTAGATCATGAATCCAGCCGACCCATGTTGCAGCCCCACAGCCCTATTAAGCTCACGGGGGATGCTTTGCATTTTATGAAATAAAATAATAATTTCCTTGGGAGTACTCTGGATGTAAAAGGGACTAAACCTACTGGATTTGTTGGAGAGGGCAACCTACTGACTGAGGATAGTGCAAAAACAACATTAGTGAGACCACATGGAGTGCAGGGAGCAGTGGTATGGATTACCTCGCTGCTGGATTGGGCCCCCAAAACATATTGCCAGAGGATTAATTGGAGAATCCATCCAATAGAAGAGGGGGGTCTCGAGCAATCTGTTCCTATCACTGCAGCCACAGTCCCTAATGCTGCTATGTCCCAAAATCCCCCAGTCCAAAGTCCTTCTCTGTCCTCTAGCTCTGATTGTGGTGATGCATTATGTCTCGTCCCACTTTGTCCTGATGCCAGGGTCAACACATGACTACAAAGTGGATTGTGCTGTCCACCTCCAAAAATGTTGCAGGTGGATGGACTCCACTATGCAGGGAGACCGCGCATACAACTGTCTCAAGGGAGCTTAAAGAGTAGAACAAAAAGGCATTGACTCTGCGCATTGCAAAAGCCCTCAACCCGAGTACTGACCTGCTCTGTATACCTGCTCCCACTGGATCTTTTCTACCGCCTACCCCGGTCCAAGTAAAGCAGGGAGCTCAAACGGAATGCAAATACAATCTTGTCCTCAGTGAATTGGCAGAAGTGAAGAGGCTGCTTATCCTATCCTTGAAGAACGCAGGGTAGGTCGTGCTCTGGGACGACAATCTTGCTTGGAAGTAGTGAAATCACACAGCACCTTGACACGTGCTCCTACACTGAGTGACATAATTGGTGCCAACGATCCCCAATTGGAGAAGGGGACATTGTCACAAGTGGACTATAGCATTCATCTTGAAATTTCAACTCGGCAGCACAAGACGGTTCAAATATTTCCAAGGATTGTGTATGGCAGGCTAGCTGGGGGTCGAGTAGTACGCCTTGGGGTACCAAACAGGGGGGAGGAGTAGACTATGTAAATCCCATACTGGACCCGGAAAAAATTAGCCATAGCAGTTTATGATCCCAAAAAGATCAAGCCAAGGAACTCGTAAACACGAGAGGATCTCACAGAGGGGGGCAGATATTTTTGCAGAGAGTCCCCAGAGGTGCATGTGACCAGCCCGAGTGTAGGGCTTCATTGATCAATAAGTGTACCCACTTGTTTCGTTCGGTGTATGGATGTCATTCATTAATTCGAGAATATGTATTAAACTGTACGAAAATCCACTCCAATGGAGACAGCCCGTACGATTCTATCTGCATTGATCTGTGGGATCTAAGAGTGGCCAATGGAATTTTAAGAATGTCTGTGAAACGGTGTTCATCCCTAAGTTACAGGATCAAAATCAGTGCCAGCCCCTGCTTTCATAATGTGTCCCCCATAGGAAGAAGATGCCAGTTCCCCTTGCTCTCTTGTGCTAGTGTAGTCCCTCTAGGGAAAGGATATGGGGGAGGGGAGGTTACCAAGGGCAGTGGGATGGCAGTCTTCATGGCCAATTGACCTGATACCAAAGGAGGCAAGGGCTGCAGTCATCAGGTTTGGCGTTTGGCCCGGGGGTTTTAACCTCCGTAGACACTGCTCTGTCACTGTCTGGGGGACTTGTTGACAACCAGAGTAATTGTAAATGTATTGAAGATATGTGTTTTGTTTTTGCTGTACTTTGATGGCCCTACGTCCGAATAAAGTTAATACTGACTGATAATCTGGAGTTCCTGCCTCAATGTAATTGTCTATACATACCAGTAGAACCACTGTTGTAATTTTTATGGCCCCATTTTTACACACATCCCCTTCATCTCCACTCTTGCCCAGTTAGTTACCTGGATGAGGGTATGGCTGTGATGTAGCATATGCCTCTCAATGGCACATAGCACTGCCACTTAATCCAGCCCTCCGACTGACAGAGGACAGGCAACAGGCTCAGTATGTGAATGTATTTCCCACATCCTGTCTAGTATGTGCTGCCCAAATGGTACCACTCTCTGGACATTTACCAAGGAAACTACCCCAGTGTCGCCCTTAAGCCTAAATACCCTCACACAGCAAAAATATGTTTCCGCCCTGCCCACACCCACCATGGTCACCTGGTGTTTTGATGCTGTTCCAGAATCTCGGTATCAAAATAATGCTAAAACGCTGTAGTAGGTTCTTCATGGAGAGGTTGGCACGAGGAGGGTCAGGAAAGAAAATGGTGGAGTGTGGGTACATCAAAGTGTTCCGCAAACTTCAACCGCACCTGAATTAGCCGAAATGTGGTCATGCCTATTATGCTGTTATTACTGTATATCATTCGGAATCTCCAAGGCCTTATGAATAATTGTATCCCGTGTTCCCCTCTCCTCTTGGAGCTCTTTGAAGCACTCGTTTTGTGTATAAGCGCTTTATAAATAAGCAATACCAGTACCAAAAGCCAGGGGCACCATCCCCTGGCCTAAAAGGGATTGCTGCTGCAGCAAAAATTTGAATTGAAACTTGCCACTCATGAAAGGAGGTTGGTCAGGGATAGGACGGGAAAGCACTCAAAACATTATTCTGAAATATGGAGTATGTTTGACCCCTAAGGAGTAAATGATCTCCAGTGCTCAGTGGAATGATCTGCACAAAAGCTAAGGAATTAACGGTTCCATGTAATAATGTCCCCTCAAAAATATCATGAATTGCCGAAAATGTGATGTTTTTTATGGGGACATTATTACATGGAAAATGCGGGGGACACCCCTGCAACCCCCAAACACTTTTTTATTTTTCATGGGAAGCGGGAGACACCCATGCAACCCCCGCTGTCCCTGTCCCTATATATATGGTCACCTATATAATGTCACCACAACCTTTTCCCAGCGACATTATATACGGCGACCATATATATATATATATATATAGGGATATTATTACCTGATACCGAATTAACTATGTCAAAATCTGGTATGCACTATTTGTCTAAATTTAGAGGCTGTCCATCCAGCGATAGGGTGGGTCTTATATACACATGGTGTAAGCTTTCCCTATAGGAGGTGTCTTGGAGTCTGCACTCATAATATCTGTTTGCAGTATGAAGTGGGGAACAATGGGCCGAGTGTATGCCTTTCTGGAGTAGGGTGGGATTCACTGCTTTTCCCCCAAATGTTTTCATTTCCTCAGCCTCCTGCTTTGACCTCGCTCTCAGTACCGCTTTTCCATTTTCTTGGTACTTGTTTGTTATGTATGTTGCGGGAATTCGTACAATACTCCGCTTCTATTTGCATGGACTCCAGGCACTCTGGGAATGGTGGTCAAATTGTAACATATGTACACTGATCACTTTTTTTATATTTGTATTTGGGTTTATATATTGCACATGCAGCTAGAAATCAACAGACCACTGTACGAGTCATTTGAGGTTGATAGTAGTCAGTGAAAGGTGAGGTTACTGGTTATAGTAGCTTGCATATGTCATTCTATGGAGGCAGTATATGCCTTGGAGTAGCAGGTCCTAATTGGCCCCAAGATATTACCTAGGGGGTAGGGTCTTTAGTTCCTTCATGAGCTGCAGGACCGTTGGAGCCCAGGATGGTGTTCCAATAGAATGGGGCAAAGCAAGAGATTCCCGGTTTTCTATTTTCTCTACATTGTAGTATCGGGACTCGCAAAAGGTACGTGTGTCCCACCTAATCTAGAAACATTGGCATGACAACTAAAGGGCTGGTTGGTACAAATAAATAGGTACACGAAGTAATTGGCCAGTTCTTGATGAGTTAGCTTCTTCACATGCTCTAAACTCTTTCTGCCTCAACCCACCTTCTGACAATCAACCTTAATATATTTTCAGGCTCAAATGAACAGAACAGTTACACACGGATGCATCAGGCTCCCACCATTCAACTATGAGTGTGGTCTTTATACACCATCTTGGATCAGGAAGTCTATTATTCCCACAGAATAGTTTCCTATACAGTAATCACATGCTGCTTGAGTACAGGGTCTAGTGGGAGCACGTCTGTGGCGCAAGGTCCAATTGCATCAACAATTGTGCCTAAATACATTTGAAAGGTCCTGCAGTGTTTGGGCTTCACTATTATGAGCTCAGAGTTCTGAGTTCACATTTGTATTGCCCTACTGACTCTGAGCAATCATATTGTGAACAAATTGCTTGATGGCACTCTAGCGTTGACCCGCAAGTGTAATTCCTTACCACTTTGCAGCGGTTGGCCTCACGTACCATTCTCTATGTATTCTGTTTCCAGTAGATAGAATAAGGAAGAGACACCACCAGGTCCAATCTGCACTCATCACCTTCCATTAACCCTTTGAGTGCCCAGGGAATTTTTTTTCGTCCTACCTTCCAGAGGAAATCATTGAAAATCCGGTTACTACTTCACTTAATTAACACTGTCGACAGAGTTGCTTTGTGTCTTTGATTGAAGTCAGGCCAAACGTGAATGTATGTTTACTTTGTTCATTAACTTCATTTTATATAATTTGCTCCCACATATAACAGTGCTGACAAACATTTTAAGTTTCTGTTACTGAGATGTGGCCTCTTACTTATTTCGAGTAAATGCAATTTAAGCAGGTTTATGTGCAATCAAGTTCTCGTATGATGAACTTTTTATTTCGCATAGTTGCATCGTTCAATCCCACGTGACAAAAATCATATGGGATTGCAGTGTGCAGCTCCCACTGTATAATGTAACACAACTGCAAGAGCCCTGGAGGAATAGACATTGCTGCTTGCTTCTAATTGCAAGGTGAAATAATGGATGTCTCAGTGAGCTGAGGGTTCATTAGCAGTATTTCAGAATGAAAACAACAACGTTTTTTGAGCCTCAGGTCACAATATTGCACTATTTCCATGACCTCTTTCTTATTTAGGATTCTAGAGACCCTCGCATACATTGTGAACGTTCAGTATTTTGAATCCAAACTACGGAACACAACGATGTGTGTTTCTGTACTTTATTTGTGGATACTTTCTCATAAAATCTTTTATTTCTTTAATGTACATTTCTCAAAGATTTAGGGTCTCATTACGAGTATGGAGGTAGCCATGTTGCTATTAGCGCCATGGCTGTCTCCATACCGGGCTCCAATACCGGGTTCCTTCAATGGGGAATTACCGGGTCATTCCAACATTGGAGGACCCCGTAATTCCTCCTTGAAGGAACTATCCCAATTCCCAAAGGGAATGGGGAGGGAGGTAATAACGGGCACATTACAAATGGCCCGTTATTAGCTCCCTCTTCCCCTCGCGGGACCCGTAAAGGACTTCTGTTTTTATCAGACGTCTGTTCCGGGTCCCGCAAAGGGAACCCCTTAATAGGCGCTCCCGTAATGAAAGGTGCCGGTCCCGTACCGGCACCCTTCATTACGGGACCGCCAGGGTCGCAATGAGGCACTTAGGGCCTCATTCCGAGTTTGGAGGTAACCATGCCGCTATTTACGGCATGGGTGCCTCCAAACTCGTTCCGATTCCGCTCTGGTGAATGGAGCAATTACCGGTCCATTCCAAGGTTGGCGGGACCGGTAATTCCCCATTCACCAGGGCCCTTCCCCATTCCCATTTGAGCCCCCAAAGGGCTCAATGGGGATGGGGAAGGCGCTAATAACGGTACCGTAAATTACGGTACCGTTATTAGCTCTAAAGTCCCTTTGGTAAGGGTTTAACGGCATCAGTCTCGTTACCGGTGACCGTTAACCCTTACCGCCCTACTTGTAATGAGGCCCTTAGTGTTGGAGTATGACCATTAGCAAATCAAAAACTTCCACCTGGTCATTTTACTACCAGATTTGCAGTTTATGGTTGAACAAGAAAGAAACGTAACCCAAAGTTTTAAAACCGAAAGGAATACACTTTGCTGCATTCTGCATTCACACTGCCTGCCTAAAATTGATCCCTTCACGCCAGCATGTGATTTACATGCTAATGGGAATGAATTGGACTCCTATACAAATCCACTTACTTTTAAAACATGCTAAAAGCTGGCAGAATCCATGGCGTTTCTTTGTACTATGAAGTTGACTTAATACATGAAAGGTCAAGTCAACATGGAATTTGTATGCATTTTTTGCATTTCCTATTTGCTACTGATGAAAATTGCATAGCAAGAAAGTGAAAGTCATTTCACTTGTTGGTGGTCCTATCCATGCAACGTATGCTCTTTTAAAAATGGCGACCATGTTTGCTGACATGGCCCTCCTTTTATGCTGCGTTCAAATTGCAAGGAGGAGACCACCAACCTGTGCACTTGTGCCACTTTTGTGTAGTTTATGTTTGACGCCCTACCAAGTGCAATAAATAATTGTAAATCTGGGGGACCCAGGTTTTCGCTCATTAGTTGCAATACGTAGTTCAAGCAAGTGTAAATTCTTACCATCATGTACGCATGGCAGGAGACATTTACAATGGATTCCTATGGGCACTGCAAGTTTTCAGACCACACTATAAGATGGTGGACTCCATATTGTTAGGCAGAATCATATGCAGTACCCTTTGGGAACACTACACACAATTATGACTACAAGTGTAAGTACAATTTCACCTTCGGTACAGGCCTGTACTACACAGTAAAGTGGTAGCAATGGCTTGAGCAGCCAGACTTATCTCAAGAGTAAAGTGAGCAGTACAAGAGATTACACAAAGGGACACAATTACTATGTTTCAAACAAACACTGATTCAAGGTTTCTGAGTAAAGGAATATACATTTATGTACACCATCATTTATAAAACAGTTCATTATCATAAAGCAGCAGAAAATCACAGTCTAAATATACTACAACAACACCCAATCAATTCTGGACATGTTAAGCTCAAAATGAAGTGTGAGCAAAATGGCACTCCAGCAATTTAAAAGGGAGGAAAGACAAGGGCCCTCATTCCGAGCTAGGAGGTAAGTACAGGTACTTTCTGGCATGGCGGAAAGTACGACACCGGCCTGGTGACAGACCGCTAATTGCGGCCCATTATGACCTCGCGGACATGCGCTTTTTGCCATGCTGGAAAAGTACCTAGCGGCATGCCGCTAAATGACCCGCAAAACCCCCTACCGGCATGCTGCGACACGTACATTACAACACCGCCTTGGAAACAGCAGCGTCTGTAAATAACGGTGACCGTAATTTAAGGATCCCGTAAATTACGGTCACCGCAAAACAACGGAACCGGAAATTTCGTCATCGCACAGGAACGGGAAGGAGCGCAGCGGCCATCTTTAAAAACACAATCCATTGCCATCCTCATCAGGCAGCACCCTTGGGAGCAATCCGAAGTCGGGGAAAGGACCATACACCCGGGAACAATGCCTAAAGCCCCAAAGAAGTCTGGGGACTGGCTCCGCAAGAAGAGATTCAGCCCTGAAGAGCTGCAGGCCATGGTGGACTACCTGGCAGAGCACGCTGATGTTGTGTTCAGCTCCGACATGCGGAGAGAGTCGACAATCCGGAAAAAAAACATCTGGGCACAAAATGCCCAAAGGGTGAGTGCAGTAGGCACCACCCCCCGCACCCCGAAGGACTGCTGCAAGCGGTGGGATAACTTGCGGGTGCGGGTGCGGGTCCTCCTCTCCACCAACCAGAGTCGGGCAATGCAGACCGGAGGGGGCCCAAGTTCCCCAGTGAGACTTGAGCCATGGGAGGAGACATGCGCGGCATTGATCGGGACCGAATCGATTGAGGGCGTCGGCGATATGGAGGGCGGGGCAACGTCTGCCGATGGAGGTGAGTGTCCAAAGTCAACACCTCCAATGGCAATTGCATGATGTATACTCCCCCAAGGGCCATCAAAGGCACCTTGTCACGTTGCCTCCCCCCCATCCAACTAATGCAGAGCCAACTGCCACGCAATCAAGGGCCAAGTGAAAGTACATAACGCACATCAACCATAGTGCACTAACTTGCACATCCCATCATGCACACTGTGCAGTAGGTTCGGCAGTGTGCCAGCCAGATTGCACATTACCAGGCCAGGATGAGTCACTCCGAAACCTGCGTACATATCATACTCATGCACATGTACCACTGCTGTTGCTACACCCAAAAGGCCACAAACCCCAAATGACTGAAATGTGAATGCTGCCATGTATGCTATTAGGACATCATACAATCACTCATGTTGGCCCTCTCTTCTACCCCCACAGGCACTGATCATGACAGCGGTGAGCCACAGACAAGCCTACAACCAGCTCCATGGGCAGTGGCAGGGTCCGGCGCATTCCAGCACCGAAAAAAACACCCACCGCGGCTCCTGAAAGGTCAGTGGAGGCTGCACCACCCCAATCCCTCCCAGCATCGGCGCCTGCCACAATGGCCACCCCAACGTCGGCAGAGTCCAGCATTGCTGGGGAGGTTGCAGCTACAGGCCCAGAGGAGAATGTGGACAGCCCTTCATCCATCTGTGGGGTGTCCGAGGAGGAGTTCCATCCCACAGTCCACCCCCCGGAGCCCAGCAATGTCCCCCTGGCATCATGCAGTGACTCTGCGGATCCAGAAACACGTGGCCATAGTGCTCCTACAGACACACAGGGGTACGATGATCGTGGGCCAAGTTCACCAGTTGAGTCCATGCCAGAGCACGTAGGGCCAAGTCTCTTCAGTGATGAATTCCCATCATTTGGCACACGTCGTGCAACTCAGCTCACTGACCTAATCACTGAGTTCATGGAGGACAACCGCCAGGCCAGGGTGGAATGGCAAAATGAACTCCGGGAAATGCATCAGACAGTCACTGACAGCACTAACAGGTTGTGTGACGTCCTAGGACGCATAGCTAATGCCCTTGAGGCTGCACATTCAAATCCGCAGCATCAGCAGGAGGACACGGCCACATCCAGTCGTGACACACCGGCAAGTCCACCACGACCCATTCCGCATTCTATGCGGCACCGGGACATCCCTCCCCCGGCCCCCGGGAGCATGGAATAATCATCATTGCTGCCACATGTGGTCTTAAAGTACTTCATTGGAGTACTGTTGTGGAGTTGGGGGGGAGGGGTAAGGGGGGTGAGGGTTTGTTGTGGAGTTGGGGTGGAGGGTGAGGGTTTGTTGTGGAGTTGGGGTGTAGGGGGAGGGGGGTTAAGGTTTTGTTGTTCATGTTTGAACCTTCTTATTCAATACACCGGTTGTTCATCCAAAAAATAACAGAGTGGACATTGTTCATTGTGCATGTGTCATTTAATGTCTCACAGTGCATGGTGTACATGTATCCCCACACCCAGTGCCCGATGTCCTGTTATCCGCACACCCTCAGCTGGCTTGTGTGTCAGAAATATTCTCTGATCAATGATTGCCGCACGGCACGTCCCTCATGTGCATCGGCACCGGGATGCTTTCCTGCCACTTCTTCCTCCTCCCCCTCATCATCATCTGGTGGTAGCAGTTCCATGTCAGGGGGCAGTGGCACGTTCCGACGGATGCACATATTGTGCAGAATTACACATGCCATGGTGATCTTGGACACCTTCTTGTGGCTGTAAATGAGTGCCCCACCCGACTGGCTCAGGCAACGAAATTGTGCCTTCAACAGGCCAAAGGTCTGCTCTATCGCCACCCGTGTACGGGTATGGGATCGATTGTAGTCCTCCTCGTGCCTGTTCTGTGGGTTGCGGACAGGGGTCATGAGCCACGGCTTCAAAGGGTAGCCACCATCACCTGCATGAGAGGGGAATGAAGGTAAGTGTTTGTACATTCATGGTGGAGAACTTTACTAGTCTTACATGGCAGCAGGGCATTTCTGGCCATACACACATGTACCTGGATGCATTGACCCCATTACTGGCCCGGCTATGTGTCCTGTGCAATGGAATGATGAAGGGGGTAGCTTCTTCAAGATGGGTTATGGTGTGCACTCACATCTTGTTGGACGTGCACCGTATATGCATGCAGCAGTGTTGCACTGAAATCATTGATGTCTTGTGTTCTGTGAGATTCGGTGGCAGAGGGTGTTGGCTGTAGTCAGTAGCATAATCGTCATTCTGCACTGATCAGTACCATGGTGACCTGCAGCACGCCGATGGGTGTGCGGAACCAGTGACACGCTGTTGTATCCCTGTTAGGCTCACTTCTTTGCACTCCCAGGGATGACTGTCCTGTGTGGTGAGATGCAGGAGGCTGCGACATAGTGCATTTGCAGTGCATGGAGCAGGATGCCCTTACCGTGTGTCAGGTCCGCCGATGAGTGGTGCATGTGTTGTGGTATTTTGCCAGGTTACCTGTTAGTCATGTAGTGTTAGGTTTCGGCATTCAATCATCACTGTGTGGTTAGGTAGTCATGTGCCGTATCCCTTGCCTTGGGGCACAGTGTTCTGTGAAGTGCACATCGTGCACTGGCGTCAACATTCCCACCCAGGTGTAGTATGCATCCCCCCCCCTTTCCCACCCAGGTGGAGTATGCATCTCCCCCCCTTTCCCACCCAGGTGGGGTATGCATCTCCCCCCCTTTCCCACCCAGGTGGAGTATGCATCTCCCCCCCCCTTTCCCACCCAGGTGGAGTATGCATCTCCCCCCCTTTCACACCAAGGTGGAGTATGCATCCCCCCCCTTTCCCACCCAGGTGGAGTATGCATCTCCCCCCCTTTCCCACCCAGGTGGAGTATGCATCCCCCCCCCCCTTTCTGACCCAGGTGTAGTATGCATCTCCCCCCCTTTCCCACCCAGGTGGAGTATGCATCTCCCCCCCTTTCCCACCCAGGTGGAGTATGCATCTCCCCCCCCCCTTCCCCACCCAGGTGGAGTATGCAGCCACCCTACTCACAGCCCCAATGCACTGCCATGGGCCATTCAGGAAACTCACCAAGCAGCCAGGCACATCATATCCAGCATGTCACTCCATATAGCGTGGTAGCGTGGAGTTACGCAGGACCAAGGAGTCATGAGTTGATCCGGGGTATCGGGCACAGCAATGTGTGATGGCTTTACTGGCATTACATACCATCTGGACGTTGATGGAGTGGTATTGCTTGCGGTTGCGATACGCCACCTCCATGGCATGCGGGACCACCAATTCCACGTGGGTGCAGTCGAGGGCACCTATGCAATTTGGCATGCCTGCCAGTGCATGGAAGGCAACTTTTGTATCCAATATCTCCTGGGGAGTCCGGGGTAGGGATATGTAGTCCCTTGTGTGCTTGAGGAGGGCATCCAGCACTTGGTTAAGTATCCGGGAAAATATGGGCTGTGAAATGCCATGCATGTGCCCCACTGTATGCTGGTAGGTGCCTGTGGCAAGGAAGTGGAGCACAGACACTACCTTCAGTAGAGGGGGGATGGCAGTGCGGATGTCTATGAGGCTCACTATGTCGTCATGTATCAGGCCCACTATGGTGGTGATGGTGTCCCAGTCAAGCCAGTACAGGGTGTGGATCTGCTCTGGTGTGAGGTTGAGGGGGTGGCTCTGATGCGAGGGATTGGGGGCTGCCGGCGTGGTAATGGTGGTTGCACCGGTAGGGCATGCTGGGCCTGTCTCACCCTCCTTCTCCTCCGGTGTATCCTCTGTGGTGGGGGCTGTGGTTGTTGCTGTTGTTGTTGTAGTTGCTGCCTTGCAAGTAGGGCCTCCAGCTCCAGTAATGCTGCTACAATTGGTATCATCTTGGTGTGGGAGGGGGTGTGGTGTGTGGGTGTGCTCTTTTTGTGCTGTGCCAGACTGCATTGCCTCCACCTGTGCTGATTGAGTGCACCTGTGGCTCTGGGAAACACTGCTCAGGGTTCTTTACTCCTTCTCTGAGATGCCTGTATGTACTCCTTGCCGGTAAGGTACTTTACGGCCTTAAGGAGGCCGTTATTTACGTGTGCTACTTACTTGTAATCTGCTCCGGTTTACGCCATGCCCCTAATTTCGGCATGGTGGGGCGCGCGCGCGACCCAAGACCGATAATTACGGCATCGTAGTTTACGGTGCCGTAAATAGCAGTCTGACAGGTCGGAATGGCCCGTAGCGGTAAACGATGTCGGTAAATCATTACTACAACTAGGATTCATGTCAATAGGTCTGGGGCAATGTTAATGGTTCAGAGTCTTTGCAGTGGATCACACAGTTCAAAGTAGTTTGCGGTTAAGTATTTGCCAAGAGTTCAAAACGAAGTTGGTCAGAGGGAAAGTTACTTAAAGGAGAAGAGAAGGACAAGCCTTCGGAGAGGCGAAAGATTTCCTATGCTTTCACCGTGGTCTGACAGAATGAACGACCGAATTTGCACAGTACCTTTAAAGAAGAAGAATGCTGTAGCTGAGGCAGTTGTTCCTGGCAGTTCCTGCAGGCTTGCGGTTCCTGAAGCTTCAGTCATGGGAACAATAAGGAAGACGGCTGGAGGGTCCTGCACTACCCAGGGAAGAAGCCAGCAACGGCGAAAAACGACGAATAAAAGGTGTGCTCCTTAAAACCCAAACTGGTTCTCTTTCCACTGGCTATCCGATCTACTGCAGAGATGCACAGTAAATTCGACCAGGATGAAGACCAGTGTCTGGTGTTTGGCGAGCTGGTTGTTCCCACCAAGATCAAGGGAAGAAGATTCCTTGAAGATCTCCTCTGTCGTCAAAGTTTCAGGCGATTCGGACCTACAGCAGGGCTTCACCGGGTGTCCAGTAGTTGCAGCAGTGTTCTTCCTTCAGCTTCTCGTTGGTGCTCTCATTCCAGTCATGACTTTGCCTTCCAGTCCCAGAGACTGGCTTTTTACGCACCAAATACCCCATTCACACAGCCTGGCTGTCAATCACCCATCAGGGTGGCTGTCCTGACAGGGCAGCCACCTAGCCAATCAAACAAGAGTGTGACTTGGGTCTCCAAGGAGACTCTGTGCAGGGAGCTTCAAACTCCTCCCTCACATCCTGTCCACCCAGACACTCAGGTGCCTACGGAGGGCGTCTGTGCAGAAGCCCGCCAAAGGAAGGTGAATTAAGGAACCAAACCTGGTTTGGTCCACAGAGTAAAACACTAGAAAGACCTTTTCAAAAAGATATGGCAAAAGAACTCGACCGGACCTGATTTTGAGGCTACCACCATAGCCTCAAATGGTACCAAAGGCTAATTTCATAGTCTGCGGTAGAATACAAATGGTAGATAGCACTGCCACCAGCCAAATCTTAGAGAAAGGGGAACATAATAATGTTCCATGAGAATAGGACAAAAGGGGATACATATTAACCCCTCCAGTACTCTATTGAAAGATAGAGTGTACTGGGTCTGTACATTTAAAAAGACTAGTAAAGTCAATGGTAACTTTACATGTTCTGGGAGACAGTAGTCAGTTCCAGAAAATGGAGTTTAAAGTGGGAAGTCTGAAAATACAACCCTGTGCCACTGCACGAAAGGTGCTGGGTGACACACAGTAAAAAGATGATGCCTATGGGGTGGGTGAGACTCCATAGTCCATGAGCATAAAATGTACAAAACACAACAAAACACATGTAAGAGTGGGAAAAAAGGCTCACACTCTTACCAGGTGAAAAAATTAAACCCTAGAAATCCAGCAAAACTGTTAAGGGACTCAAAAGGTAAGGGAAATTAGCCATTCTGGAGAATTCTCCCTAACACATATGAATCCAATGCTTTTTCACCAGCATCAAAATCATATGACGGTGGGGAAAAGATTTAGTTCTGACAGGTAGAGTGGGTCTGGGTGACATGCGCTTAGATTTCAGTCCATGCCCATGCTCCCCATGTCAGAGACTGTACAATCCTGGGAGCAGTACAATATAAATAAAACCATCTGTAAAAGTTGCACATATTATTTTACTCATCTTTTGCCAGTTAATGGTTTTAGAACAGGACCCCCATGTGTGAACTCACTGCTATGTGTGTACCGAGATATGGCCAGAGCTGCACATCACACACATCTGGTGAGCACATTGGCACGTCCACAGTAAACAAGCTAAATTGCCCTGAACCTCCACATCTGAAGATGGATAATGGTATGAAGCGAGGAGCTGGAACTGTGCCCAGCTCCTGCATATTCATTGCTGGGAGACTTTGGAGTCCAGTGGCCTGTTTCTCTGCAGAACCCTTCGCATCTTGTATATATGGGACTAATATCACTTTTTACACTTTCGGAGATATTAAATATTAAAAAACAGACAAATAGCCAAGTGTAACAGATGCTAAGGGAGATGTCCTAGGAAAAGTCGGTAAATAAAATGTCCTCTGCAGAGAAAACAACCCATTTGTGGCATACAATTAATCCCAGTATATTGCACATTAGAATTTTGTTAGCCTGAAAATGTAATTGTAAGTTAATAAACATATGAAATTTACACTTCACAACAAAGTTGCATTGAGCTTGTGTTAACGATGAATTGTGATGTTGCATCCGATCAGGGGACTTATTTATTTTTTATTGTGGATTTTTAAAGCGCCAACCACAGTGCGCAGAATGAGTTGTCACACGCTTGGCTAACATGGGATGGGGACGAGGAGAAGTGCAAAGCCTGCCATTGTAAACATTATCCAGTGATATAATCGCTGGAAATAACATTGAGGTAACTCTTTTTTAAAGGCACTCTCCAACATCTTTCCCCAAATATTCTAGGACTAGAGTTTGTTTATATAATTGCACCAATCCTCAAATATGTTTTGCAGGGTGTTTAGTGCCTTTAATCAAATATTTTATCACCCTCAATGTTTTTTTCCAACGATTATATCAGATATAACTATTGTAAACCACCATCTCTGCACTACATGCTGGCAGTTTGTTTGAAATCTCTTCCCTGAGGGGTCCCCTAAACATGTACCACCTGAATGCAGATAAAAACTAGCATTGGTGTGACAAAACAACTTCCGCAGCACCAGTGGTCTGGGAATGAATATCGGTTTCTAAACCATCAATCAGCCCCATACCTCTAGTACAACAGAAAGAATCCGGACACATTGGAAACACAAGTCAATTATAAACCTCCTTGTCCATTTTGGTAACGTGGATGGAACAGCATGCTTATCTCCGCAAGGTCATGGATCATTGGTTAGTTGCAACACAGTGAAAATACATTTAAGACCCAATGATAAAAGGGACTGTCCAGTGTGGGTTGTATACAAATATCTACTTTATTATTATTATTACAACAGACAGTTCTAACACACTACAAAATACAACCCACACTGTAAAGGAACACAGAGGACAGACAGTTTCATGAAGGCATTGGATGCACTCTGGATACTGACAGGAGTGTAGTCGGTAAAGCAATCAATCTTAGCTTTTCAAGGTTATTTGGTTTCAGCACCAATGGAGCAAGGGGTCGTAAATGTCTCTAAGGACCTTCACAGAAGGACCACAGGGACACAACCACAATGCACCTGGTGCTTGAGATGGTCTTGATGCTCAACTGCATTGAGTCGGTTCCAGGACGCTTTGCAGCTCCTGCGACAGAGTTCAAGACGGGAGACAGCTGCAGGTATCATGCAGCAGGCAGTTCGGCAAGCAAGGCTGGTTGGATGGCTACAGGCTGGCCTACACAGTGATTCTGGGTCAAGAACCATTGTCCATGTAATGGTTGGTAGATCTGGAACGCTGGTCGAGGCATCTCAGATAGCTGTAGTGACTGCAGCGTGAAAACAGTCAGTGGTGCAGTCGGTCGTGGTTTGAGGGCTCAACTGCCTCGAAAATGTCCTTAAAAGATGGACACTGGTTGATGCTTGTGTGGAAAGCATCCTAGCTTCTTCGCACAGTTTGTGGCGTCCATTCAAGGTGGACAGCCCAAAGCTGAGGAGAGTTTTTGCAGGCAATGGCCTTGTCCTTTGTTCAGATACTCTCTGACACTTCCCAACTAGGAAGCTTGCTGGCAGAACATAGCAGGGCATGTTATGTGCTGGCTGAGTACTGGTTCTGGAGCTCCTGGATGGGTCCTCTGAATCCAGTATCTCCCTCCGTTCCCTGGGAGATGTTTAGGGGAAGGATTTTGCTTCCCTCTTGGAAATCCTGGCCTTCCTTGCCTGGCAGAAGCTGTAAGGTAGACTGGACCTTCAGTCAGGGTCTGTGGGGTACATTTGCCATCCCCAACAAAAAAGAAACCTACAACAAAAACCACATTTCCCCACTTCACCGCAAAAGCGGCTGTGCTTTCTTTCCCTGGTGCAGGGTTGGCCAGTGTTCAACAATGCCACTACAAAGATTGGCTGTACTTGCTTCTTTCATATAAATCCACCAGAAAATTACCTGTGCTCAGAATGGCATCACTGTTTTCTGTTCTGTCATTTTGAATACTAAAACTGTGCACATGACTCCCAAGACGGCTTTGAAATTTTCTCTTGATTCATTTTCCACAAAGATTGTGCCCTTCAAGGAAACCCCTCCTGGCATGTTTCATTTCTGCTGAGTAGGAAGAAGTGGGGCAAAAGCATTCAAAGAGCACCTGATGTGCTGGGAAACCACTTGAAAGGCAAATAATTCATATTTCTACTGAAACATGTCTTGAATTTACTTTTGGAAACACATTAACTCATTCAAGGTACTTCAAAAGAAGCTTTCTCTCTCACTTGCTATGTGTCAGTTTCAAAGAACCCATTTGCAAAGCAGATCCATGTGTAACAGAAACTGAACAGAGCTATGAAAAGCTTTCAGAAAATGAATGCCAAAGAAAATGTGTGCTACAGAAACCGCATTGGGAATCTCAAAATGAACTGAAATAAACACATGTGTGAAATTTGCTTTTGCAAAAGCAAGAAAACTGCTCTTTTGAAAGCTAAATATAAAATCATCCCAATATTCACACAGAAACAGCATTACATGTGTGGGACTGTGGTGGTTTAAATATATTTTATATTTATTTACAAAAGGACGCGTTCTGGGGAAGAAAGAGAGAAAAATAATTATTATTTTGAAGACTCCAAAACCAGTTGGCAAGGCAGGCACTTCAAAGAAATCCAGCCCCATGGGAAAGGAAGCCCCTTTTCAAATGTGAATGGGCCACGATGTGGAAATTCATGGCCTCGTCAGACTGGCCAGCATTTCTCCAGCAAGGCACAATGGACCAAGGGGAATTAGCACTTCACAAAGAAGTGTGAGTTCCCTTCCATGCAAACTGGGGGACTTCAAAGGGGGAGTCACGGCAACCCCTGTGCAAGCTGACCAGGGGAAGACTATTATTGACAGGATGGAGGGTGACCACAAACCCCTGTCCCTTTCTTGCTGTATTGGGATTTTGGAACTAGGGGGGCAAAAAGGACAGGGGCAAGTCAACATAAAGTGGTGGAGGGGCACACTAGAAAATCAATAAAGTGACCAGGTTGGGTTGGGAGAGTCGGAAAGCTTGAAGCTTATGCAGCAACATCTTGGGCAACATTTGTAATTCTAGTGCCCCAACATCCATCATAATCGCAGAGTTTGAGACCCTGGGCAGAAATTTGGTACCATTCGTGTCCACAATAAATGCAATGACTAAACATAAGGCTGCAGAAAGAAATCCCTGGCACAGCACTGAATGTTGTAGATCAAAATAAGACCTAGTGCTGCACGCCAGATCTGCAAATTATGTGGACAAAGGGGTCCTGCAACAACTGAGGCGCACAACAAAAAAAAGCATATGCCCAGTTTCCTGAGCCAGCCTCCAGAGGTGATGGAAGAAGGGGACATGGTGCACTTTTGGAAGCTGGTCTCCCCTTGTTAATTAGGTTCCAATCAGTCCCTGAATCACTTCCTGGGGAAGGCATTTCTCAAATCTCAATACAAGTATGGGAAGGCAGGCTGTACAGCAAAGTGTGGAGGACCCAGCTACAAACCTCCTAGATGCAGTTTTTTTTATAATACATAAAGAGGAGGCAGAGGCATTGGGTTCTCAAAAAAGGGGGAAAGCAGTAGGGCCCGATCTTATTCCCTCAGACTTCTATCGAGATTAAATGGCCATCTGGGTGCCAATCCTATTCAGAGTATTTAACGCTGCCATTGGCGCCAAAGAAGCACTGCGTACTTGGTGGGAGTCCACAATAGTACCAATGCATAAAAAAGGGCCTGAAGATCAGCCTGAAAATTACCAATCAATTTCCCAACTCGATTGCGCCAGAAAAACATTTGGCAAAGTCCTGTTGGGAAAACTCCAAAAATGGATAGATGACACAAGGCCCATTAATAATGCCCAAGCTGGGTTTCGAATGACCAGGGCACGGTGGAGCATTGTTTCTTAATGTTCTTATTAATCCAGAAATATACAAAACTGCAAAACATGAAATTATATGTCATCTTTCTGGACATCAAAAAGGCGTATGATTCTGTGCTAAGAACAGTATTGTGTCAAATCTTGAAGAAGCGTAAAATTCCCAAAGAGTTGGTTGATGCTATTAAATTACTATATGTGCACAACCAGGCTACTGTGCGATATGGTCTGGGAGGGGACCTGACTGATCAGTTTGATGTGTTAAAGGGGTCCACCAGGGATACATCCTGACACCACCTATCTATTTGTTATACATCCAGGAAATTGTGGATGCATTGGAGGCAGGCGCCTTGGATGATCCTAAAATTGGGTCAAAAAATGGCCTACCCTATTTTTTGCCGATGATGCTGCCATTTTCGCTACTAGCCCAGTCAGGCTCAAAGTGGCCCTTAACATATTTTCGACAAAATGCAAGGAGCATGGTCTGGACCCACTTATCTTTTTGTTATACATCCAGGAAATTGTGGATGCATTGGAGGGAGGCGCCTTAGATGCTCCTAAAATTGGGTCAAAAAATGGCTCACCGTTTTTGACGATGATGCAGCTATGCTCGCTACTAGCCCAGTCGGGCTGTACGTGTCCCTTAACATCTTTTCGACAAAAGGCAAGGAGTGTGGTCTCGACCTCAATAGCTTTAAAACTAAGTTATGGTCTTTAAAACCCCCTTTTCTTTTCCAAGTCATGTCATGTGAAGATAGAAGTTGATGGCCTTATATTGGACCAAGTTGGGCATTTTGACTACCTGGGGATTAGGTTTAATGAGTCAGGGGGTGGATGGACCCGCTGGTCAAATCCAAGGTAAGCCTAAGCAAATATAGTCGGGCAATCCAGGCTTTCTTCTCGAGCAATGGTAGTGGGGCAATTACACCAGCCCTAGCACTATTTGACAAACAAGCACTGCCTGCCTCACTTTATGGCGCAGAGATCTGGGGTTTTGCAAATACAAAATTATTATCCCCAGTCAAGAATATCTTCTTAAAGAAATGATTGCTCTTGCCTAAGAAAGCTCAGACCATGCTGATTCAATTACTACCTGTGGCGGATTTGATTGCCTTAGGCCATCACTGCATTAGGTGAGGCTTTAGCCTAACACAAGCCTGGCCCCCTACTAAGATTCTCTGAGAGACTTCCAGCAATTACAAGGTGCGACAAATCAGAGCTGGGTTCTACATGTAAAAAAGATGTTGTGTGGGCTAAGTTCCAGGCGCTTCTGGGAAAATCTCAGTGAGTGTCGCCCTTCACTCACGGCCGAGCTCAAGACAACCACTAAACCCAAAACATTCAGGTACTTAGGGATACAAAGGCATGCCCTAAAAATGGCCCTGTATTTCTTTTACCCAATTCATTGGGGAATAGCAAACCTTTCTTGGATGGTATACACCCCCCCTTATGACAGCTCTTTATATGTTCCTTTCAGATTGGGTTTACTGTATACTGCCTGGTATACACGAGATTGGTTCCCCCAAATCACTGGTGTATGCCCACTTTGTAAAGAGCTAAAGAAACCTTAACCCATTTTATGTTGCTATGCACACTCTTAATGGGGCGCAGAAGTAGGCACTTATTACCACTTCTACTTAACATGGGTCTAAGAAGTACAAGGGAATCAATGCAAGTCCTTATCAATACACTAGAGTGGAAAGTACTATTTGCATCTGCAAAGTATGTCCATCGTGCTTGGCTTTTAAGAAGCAGGTTGACGGGTAATGAGCTAAACCATTTGTAGGCTACTTTTGAGGTTGCAAGCTGCACTCTCCTCTTGCAGTCTAATCAGATTTTGATAATGCAGTATCGAGGCTGTGAGATTTTCTCTCCTGCCAAGGTTGAAATCTAATTCTACAGATGTTTTTCTTTTTTACTTGTTTTACTTTCCCCTACCAAATGTATGGTCTTACCTTTTTATGGAATTACTGTTTGTGATTTTATTGTATTTTATGCTAATTTAAAGTGACTCTATTAACTGTGATTGTGAT
The DNA here is from genome assembly GCF_040938575.1 of Ambystoma mexicanum. Taxonomy (NCBI): domain Eukaryota; kingdom Metazoa; phylum Chordata; class Amphibia; order Caudata; family Ambystomatidae; genus Ambystoma; species Ambystoma mexicanum. Next base: position 287,620,596 of record NC_090928.1, read on the forward strand.
TGTGGTGTTCTGTGTTAAAGGATTACTCTGCATAAATAGTCCTAGGGTGCTACTATTCAGCATAGCTCAGTGTGAGAACTGTCAATGTGACAAAACACACATATGTAGGCACTGTTGCATCTTTTGCAAAATCAATCACAGCACAAGACAGTTCACAAACTATGAAGTAAAGGTGAAACAAGGTACAATCATATAACCTAAATCTAGACTTTAGATGTTACAATAATCTGTTTGGCACCCAAGATGCAGAGACACATGGAAAGGTAAGGCCAGAAAAAAACAATGTGACTCATTATTTTTTTTAATTTAAAATGATATAGTTTCATTATAAACTTTTCATTTGTGCTGTTTTCAAGTGTCTACACTACATAACATCATAGTTTGTGCAATGTAGTTACCAAGAGAGAGAGAAAGAAACGAGGGGCCTCATTACGACTCTGGCGGTATGGGGTTAACGGCGCCGTAAAAGGTGCCAGCACTGTTTACCCCATACCGCCTCATTACAAGGTCCCCTCGCGGGACCCAGGAAGTAACGCCTGGTCAAACCAGGTGTGCTTACCGGGTCCTGCGAGGGGAAGAGGGAGCAAACAACGGGCCAACTCATAATGGCCCTTGTTTGCTCCCTCTCCCATTCCCATTCAGCCCTATGGGGGCTGAAATGGGAATGGAGAAGGACCGGGTCCGGGGCCTTGGAGGGAGGAATTACTGGGCCTTCTGAACTCAGAATGGCCCGGTAATTCCTCATTCTGTGGACCCGGACGCAATTACGGCGGCAGCCATGACGCCAATAGCGGCATGGCTACCGCCGAGGTCGTAATGAGGCCCAAGGTCTCTATCCGTTGTTGATGAATCATTTCCCGAAAAAAAGAGTGATGTCTCAGTTTTCTCAGTTTTCAGTTTGTGCTCTTGTCCAGTTCCAGTATGCTGTGGAGAAATTGGGAGGTTGTGAAGATGAATTTGTTGGCTTGGCCATTCATTAGCATTGACCATCGAGTTTCGGGGCCGATATGCTGTGATGAAATTTCAAAGAAGGCACCAAAGTGGGCTCTCTGCTGAGCGAGTGCTGTGCATACCATCACAAGATGGTTTAACGTTTCCGCTGTTTCATGATGTTGACAAAACCAACAGTACTGTTCCGAAACAGGTATCAATCTTGACATAGCCAATTTGGATGGTGTCGTTATAGTGTTCAAACAAATTTTCATGTAAATTGCTCTGATCTTGTAATCTGGAAATATTGCCAGGTATTTGGGTAACTCATTCATGCGTATGTCAGTAGAGCAATGAAGATTCATGCAGTACATTTCTTTCTGCTTGTTGGTCTTTATCCAGCATGTGTTTTCCTTTTGCATTTTGTGGCCGTAGAGTTAGCATTTCAATTGGGATATCCTCGTTTGTGAGTTGTTGTGTTAGTTCGTCTTTTATCGCTTGCAGAACAGAGTTATTCATCGCATTCGGGTGAGATCTCTGAGGTTGCATGGCCGGTGTTTTCTCATCAGATAGCATTTTACGGAATATGTCAAGTTGTTTCCATAAAACTATTGAAGCCAGTGATTGTGTTGCTATTTCGTGCATTATTCTGTCCTTGGGATGGGTCGAAGGAAGCTTCAGAATTTTGCACCAAAAGGTTGCTTCAAGTTTTGTCCAGTCGGAGTTTTGTGCGGTGAGCATTGCTTCAGTTTCGTAGGTTATTGTTGGGATGACCTTCTGTCTGTAATAGGATATTATTGGTTTAAATGAGAACTTGCATATTTGCAATGTAATACTCAGCCGTGTCTTGCTAAGGATTGTATGTTCTCTTCAAGTTTGTTTATCCATTGTTTTTCTGTCTTAGATCGATTGGTGGTGATTCCTAGGTACTTGAATGTGTTGACTTCTTCCAAGTGGTTCTCACCAAGTATAAGGTTCAGTGGTTTCGTCTTCTTGAATCGCTGTTTTACTAGAGTCATGACTTTCGTTTTTTTTGCGTTAATACAAAGTTCATTTCATTCCATGTATTTACCCATGGATTATAGGCTGAGCTTTAGGCCGTGTATCGTTTTATCTAGTAGGATGATGTCATCAGCACACATTGGGGCTGGCACAGAAATAGAGTTGATTTTCAGAGGATTTGGAGCACAATTTTGGAGTTGGTCTTCGAAATCTGCAGTGAATAGTTTGTAGAGTGTGGCGGCCAGTGGGCATCCCTGCTTCTGACCGTTGAATGTCTGGATTGAGGGAGTGGTCACACCCTCTTTAGAGAGTCTAATCATTATGGAAGTGTTAGAATAGAGCAATTTTATTGGCTCGATAATATCCCTGGGGCAATTCCACACTTCTAGTTTGTTCCATAGTTTCTGCTTAGATATAGCATTGAAAAACATGTGGAGGTCAATAAACGCTACGTATACGATGGTGTTGTTTTTTATGGCCTAATGTTTGATCAGATTTAGTAAGAGCAAGTTGACGGTGATACCGACATTTGTTGTAAAACCTGTTTGCCTTGTGGCAAAACGATTATTGTCGGTGGCCCACTTTTTCAGTTTTTTAAGCAGAATTGAAGCAAACAATTTTCCTAGGGGATCGAGGAGGGCAATAGGTCGAAAATTTGCCAGTTCGTCTCGGGATCCCTGTTTGTGAATTGGTACTATTGTTGCAGTCTGACAAGTAGAAGGAATCTGATTTAGTTTGCTAATCAGAGAGAGAAGGTTTCTCATTAGATTTGTCCAGGTTAGAGGATCTTTCTTGATGATTGCGTTAGAGAGCCCATCTGGACCTGGGGCATGGGAGGCGTTTAACTTATGGATCAGCTCCATGATGTCTTAAATGTCCCATTTTACATGACACTTCATGTTCCAATCTGTATCAATGGATATAAGATTCGTTGGACAGGCTTTTTATGTGCAGGAGAAGTGCTGTATCCATTTTTGTTGTGTGACATTTGCAGTCAATTTGTGTTTGCATTGGGAGTTATTGTTCAGGAGATTCCATAGGTCTCTCAGATTGTGTGTTTTGTAGGCTTTCAGGATGGTTTCTGCATCGTCATGCTGTAGAATCATTTGATGAGATTTCCTCCAATTTGAGTACGCTCGTTTGGCTATTTTTATCTTTGCAATGTTTCTAGGCTAATGGTCTTTCTTAATAGGCGAAGTGTCATTCTCAGAGCCTTTTTTTCGGTGCTAGTTCTGCGTTATATGTACGTGCATTGGTTTTCCCGTCATGCAACGCTTTTTGTTTATAAAAGGGGATGAGAAGTGTATGGGAGCGAGGGGTCCTCAGGCCCCCTCGCGTCGTACGTTCCTCAGTACAAGCCTTGGACCGCGTGCCTCCGGTAGTGGTATTACCCCTTGCCCTTATGTAAAGTTAACCACGGTTGACTGCTGCATAGATGGGACTACTGAGCAGGACACGGGCATCCATCTTTTGTGCCCCCTTTCGACTCCATCTTGGGTAAACAGGCCTCACTGCGATAGTACAGCAATGCTCAGCTCCCCTTTCCACCGCAGCAGCCAAGGACAGACACTCACACACACAAGGCGCGCAAGCAGCTGGCTGGCCCCCACCCTTGCACTCCCCCTGCGAAGGAAAGCTCTGTGCTTCGATTCTCACGCTGAAGCTGGAGAAAGTTGCAACAATCAATATGCTACAGTTTTCTTCCTCTAAGATCACTGTTCATCTGAGAACCGGCATGTGAACCAAGATGAGCTAAGCACTTTCTGCTCGATTCGCCCTCATAAACGGGCAAGTCACCCACCCCCATTAGGACAATTTATTGCCATCCTGACCCTGCACCCCCTGTAAGGTATTTCTTTTAAGTGCCAGACCCTCACCTGTGCTACGAAACCCTCCCAACACACCCTCTATTAACCTTAAGCATTTTTATTATTATATATGCTTTTACTTGCACTAATGAATTTGAAACCTAGAAAAAGATGCGAAACATACCCTGATTCTTTTGCATGCACAATAAAGGTCAAGGCCTTCAATTAAAGCCACAAATGACCCAATTGTACTGACAATAATCACTGTGTGTAACATATGTAGAAATGTGACAAGTAGCATAAAATGTTTTAAATAATTTGTCATTTAGTATGCAACAATACCAGCTCAGGTAGTGACCACAGTGACCGGACCCTGACCTGTATGGAGCGCAAGATGTTTGACGTCCGTCAGCTACTCAGCCAACCAGGAGGAAGAGATGCTACCCACACCTACAGCACCACACCGTCTGGCCAATCGGGTCCATTTAGTATTTTTTGTTAGAGTTACTTTAACTAATATAAATGATGGTACTGATGTATTGAAAAAAGAGTTTTTTTTTTGTTTGGGGTTATTTCCTAGCTGGAGAAATAAACCATCCTTTGAACTCTTGCAGCCGGGTCCAGTGCCTCTTTCCCCGACAAGGGGTTTTGCCTGTTATTTTATTTCTTTTTTCTCTCACACGTAGTAAGACGGGGAAAGGCACCTACAGAAGCCATTGGTAATTGAGTTTGTCAGCATCTTCCATTCTTGCTTGCAGGAAGCAGTTCAGTAGATTAGAGGTTTGAGGTTGGCTTATTCGCAATCTTGTGGTTGTGCCGATAAGTTGTAATTGAGTGATCGGTTGGCTCTGGAATTGTTGGTTGAGACCTCGGCCTTGTATTACCAATTGGTAGTAGTCACTCTTCGTGGTTGCAAGAGTGTATACCTTCTTTATAGATGCATTTAGGTCTGAGGATAGGTAAATGAAATCAATAATGGCTGATGAGTTTCCTCGTATCCAAGTGGGTATGATGTTATTTTTGTCATCAGTTGCATGGTCTGTGAGCATGAGATTGCGGATGCTTGTTTCTTTGTACCATCTCCGTGCACGTGTTGATAGATCTTTATGGTTGATCAATTGACCGTTAGGAGCATGCAGATGGATGTTTAGATTTCCGCAGATTATGAATTCGATGGATTGATATTTGTTGATTAAATCGTCGATTGATAGAAAAACTCCATCGAGAAAGGTGTCATCTTTTATGGCTGCCAGATTCCAGTATAGGTTCATGATTGATATTCGTTTCCGCTGGAAAGGAGGGTAATCTTGGATTATAGAGTTGGTCTGGATTTTTATCATAGTGTTTTGTGTCCAAGGATTGGTGTTCTGTGAGCACAAAATGCTCCATTCAGGTTTGGTCTTGATCAGTGTAAGTTGGCCTGAGGATGGTTGCTTTGGAGCGCTGGATTCAGAAAAGTTAAGAATCCATCGCAGCATGGACTTTCGGTGAGCCATTTTTCTTGAAGACAGTTGATCCGATGTGATTCAAGTTCAGGCGATGTTTGATTGAACAAGTGTGCGTTCCCTCTAGTGTTCCATGAACATAGGGACCAGTTGTTTCCAGCTTGCGTTAGTGGTTATGGGCCTCATTATGAGTACATAAGTGTGGCAAAAAGCAATAGTAAAGTGGCGGTAGTCCTGTTAAAACCACATTTCTGCATCGCCATATTATGAGTATCAATGGTATGGTGGATGATTAACCGCCAGGAATGAGCTGAAGGTAAGTCCTCCACTTTACTGCTGAACCATCAGAATATAGCACATAATTACCACTCATGGTGAATCAGGTACAAAAATCCCCATGGAGTCCTATGGACTCCAAAAATGGGGACCGACAACATCATGATTGGGGAGTAGGGGTGCACAGCTCTTACTTTTAAGTAGTTTAAAGTCTTTCCCAGTTGTTTAACTTTAGGACATCTATCTCTATTGGATTCAATATGTGTGTAATTATTATTTCAGGTGCAGGTGGGCTGACGTCACAAGGCCACTTGGGACAAAAAAATAGAACAGAACCAGAACTGTGTGTTGCTGCTGCAAAACATTGAATTCAGGTGTGTTGAATAAACAATACTGTATTGCTGCTTAAAGGTCATGTGCTCAGAAAATTTCTCGAATTTTGCATACACTGTATTGCCACTGGGATCTCTATGCCTTGATGGACTTAGGTGTAGTGTTCTGAACGGGCCTTGCAGCACAACCTATAGAGCTACACAGTACTTTTACCAGACAATGGTGGTACATCCTGGAAAATGATACAGTTCAGTTGCCAGACCAGTCTTTGTAGTTTTGGTCACCGCAGCGGCGGCCATTGTACGGATGACCCCTCTAAACCCTAAACGCTATATTTACCTTTTTTCCAATAATGATGCGTGATGGGGGCACCCCGCGGATTCGAATGAATCGTGGTCATTCCCCCATGCGCATCCTCGACACATTTATACTCTACTTACTAACCTCTCTAGCCTGAGCTTCAGTTGCCCTAGAATCCAGCAGCCCTGACGGTGCTGACACATGTAAAAATGATTTAACAGACCATAAGCGGTACGCTTTGTTTCGCTTAGGAGCCGCCTTGGTCTCCAAGACAACGGCGCTTCAGTGTAGTGCCCACACAAAGATGGCCACCGCCTGGCGCCCCGTGCACATGCGCGGGGTTGCCAGGACAACATAGAATGTTTTGCTCAGTCGCTCCGTGCTTTCTGTAGCGGTCGGAGCAAACACGGATACTCGGTTACCTGGTGAGTGTCCTTTTCGAAACAGGAAAGCAGCTAATTGAACTATGTGATATATGAAAGCGCTGTGTGTGAGTCTCACCACGTGGGGAGCCACACTAGCGGATTAGTACCGCATAATTAATTACTTACTGCTCTATGACTGCAGCCTCACTGCTGACCACTTTACCGGTCGTACATAAATACCTGAGAGCAGATTTTTGTCTCGCTGTTGGCTTACATCATACGACGGTACAATGCTAAAATTAACCTAATTTAGGGCTATTGAGGTGACCCTCTCGTGTTAATAAACTACCAAGTGCTTTTACCTTTTAAGGGTTTTGCAGACCGTACTTTGCCGCTGCCCAGTCTCCAGAGATAGCTACCAGAAGACTGGGTGAGTGAATTGGCATAACTTGAATGTTGTTACTCTATATAGAGTCATCTCGACATAGATTAGCGGGTACTGACCATACTTACTTTTTCCCTACACCATGGTCAATCCTTGGACCTCACCGACTACCTGGGAGAGGGCAGTGACTTTCTCCTTTTCCCCCGTTATCCAGCTTTCCTTAACTAATGGCTATGACTAAAATAGATGTCTATCTTAATTTCCCACAGGATCCAATTAATGAAGTTACCCACAATAAATCCTTACTCTGTATAGGAACACAGAAGCCCCTATACTGAATATGGATCCATGATCCGAAACGCGTTGGTCACTTGTAAAATACAAAAAGGGCTTCTTTGGAGGCAGTTGACCAGTTCATGTGACTGATGTCACCTATAAAGAAATGTGTAAACACTAAAGCAGTTTTTGAACACTACATGACTATTCTGTATTGCTTGTGTTTGTAAAATGTATGAGACATTATACCCAAAGAATATAACAGTCACTTTGGAAACTGTAGGATTTTGAACGTCTGAGAATTAAAGACTGATTCTTTCTATACACTGAATACTGACATTCATATGTTGTCTATTGTAATATGCACATTTATTGAATATTCTTTTGAAGACTATGTAAAAAAAAAAAAACACTTGAATTCATGAAAGTGTCAAGCAACTCTCTTGTACGAATATATGCCCTTAGGGCCACAACGTATATGTTTGGCAAATAATTGTGATTGGGACTTAGGTTCCTTTAGAAGTGCATTTGGGCTCACTGTGTAGCAACACACAGTTCTGGTTCTGACCAACACCATCATGCCACCACTAGTTATCGCATAGTTAGTCCACGGACCGAGAGGAAGTAATGGTAATTGATTTTGGAAGTAAATCAGCAGATTTACTGCCAATTTACTTACAAACTCGTAAAGAGGTCCACTGCTATCGGAGCCAGTCTGATAGCGCAGTGAGTAGAGCACTCACTTTAACATCTGTGCAGAGCTTACTGACACAGGTTCAAATCCCGGCAGGGCCAAACTCAGCTATTCATACTTGTGAGGTCGATAAATGAGCACCACACACCGTGGGTAATAATAGCAGCGCTCAGATGCCTGAGGGTTCGTAGTGCTATATACATGCTAAATTATTATTATTAATGTCACTGCTAGGGACAACATTTTTGTTCAACAGCTTTTTTGAGCTTTGGCTCATATGCACATTATTTTAATTGAACACAAATCCAAATGAACAGCAGCAACACATTGTCCTTTGAAACCGTGTTACAGCAGTGATTACAGCAGTGAATTGGTGAATACCGTAGCTGGGAAGATCAGGTTATCCAATGTGAGTGCTGTACAATTAATAGACACGAACCTTAGGAATCGCACGTGGAAAAGTCAATTATTTTGTTCACATTCTAGTAGACAATGGCTGATAAAAGTGAGAGGTTCGAAGAGCGCGACAAAAAGACAAACAACAACACAGACAATGAGGCAGAGCACAAACAGCAGTATAAATGAGAGTCAGAATCCTTGAAAATTCTCCCATGAATGCAGTGCGAAGGCTGCGTCATGAACGGCTTGACACAAGCTAAGAAACATCTGCAGAATAAGCCATGCGCATGGCGCGGAGGTGCTATGTTTAATTGTTCGCTTTTTGAGAGAGGAATGTTAGCTTTGCACGTCCACCGCTGATAGATTATTTGTAAACTGTGCCTTTCATTTCATCACTTTGGATGCTGTTTAATAAATAGGGGTTCTTGCTATTTTGTGTGCGCGTGTGCAACTACTGTTGTGTATTTCTTCTGTCCAATGCAAACTGATTCGTAGGCCCTGATTTACACATCTTTCCATGGAACGTTGCACTTATGTAAATCAGGCCCATATTTGCCAAAGTGCGCCTCATCATGCCGAGCATGTCAATCCTTACCAGAAAAGCCATGTTTCTATATGCATATGCATCAGCCAGCTGCCACTATACAGCGAAACAAATCATGTTTTGCCCACACCATCGGAAGGATACAGCAACAACTGGACGGAACACCGCATTACACCAGACATCGGTCGATCAGCGTTGCGTTGCCTTTCCCGCAGGAAAAAACACATACTTACAAAAAAGAACATAGCACGCATCTACATACATGTGTAAAGACTTTCTACTTCTCTCATTCTACACTTCGCCTAGAAAGATGGGTAGAATTATGCAAACTTCACCGTCGTGCAAAATAAATGGTGAAACAACAACCGACGAAGACGCGGCACCAGCAGGGAAACCACCTAGAGAGGTTATTTTGGTGCGAAGTGGTGTCTAAGTGGTCTGGCGTGGTCGGAGTCTGTCATCCATTGCCACGATTTTGAAGGAGGAGCTGCAGCAACTACAAAACACCACCCGCGGCGCGGAGCGCGCGCGGTGCGAAGTGGTGTCTAAGTGGTCTGGCGTGGTCAGGCGGAGGGCCGCGGTAGCGGTAGCCCTGTCCCAGAAGCTCACACGGTAAGCCCTTCCAAGCTCTTAAGCTTTCTTTTCTCGCATCCAGCCCACTACCTTCAATTCCTACACCTATCCCACTTAAAATCACTAGCATTGAAGCTTGCTAACTCATCACACGCACCCAAACTCCCAGCGTATAAAATCTGTTCATCCCAGAAATGGAAGAAGATGACGGGCGTCGTCTTCGCAGCTCGAGGAAAGGAACAGGAGGGCCCAGAACCGGTGCAGCCATTGAAAGAGACGAGATAAATAGATCGACAAAGAAGAACGACGCTCCCTCTGAAGTCACCGATGCATCGTTAATATCCCTCATACAAACGAGTTGCGAGCACACCGGCCCGCGGTCAGTCAATCTAGAAAGAAACCACAAGTCTGCGCAGACCCCCATTACAATCGTTGAAATTACGATGAACGAGGAAACAATAACCAGCGTCCAAAATCACAAACATTTGGAAACCGAAGAGAGCAAAGAAGGCAAGGACGGCAAAAAGTCTGCATCCCCACAACTCGGCACTCCCAAGCAAATTACACCGCCAACCCCCGGAGGGGGGTTGGAGTGTATGCACGAAGAGAGCCTGGAGCAAAGTGAGGGAACAGACGAACGCCCTCAAAATAAAGACGTCGAAGAAACGCCGCAATCAAGCTCTACCAACTCTGGATTGTCTACAGTTACCTTTGATCTGCCGTCAGAGGATGAAGATCGTGCGCACAGGAAGAACACACAACCCGCAATCGAAATAGAGAGCTGTGAACCGTATAGACAGAAAGAGAAAAAATCTGAAAAACAGACTCATGCCCAATTATCAACGAAGACCCATCAACAAGTAAGAGTCCTAGTGCACGCTGCAAACAACGAAGAAAACCTCCAGGAAAGTATAAACGGTACGGAACACGCTCCACCAGAAACGAATGGCGTAGAAAGCGCACCATCATCAGAGCGAAACATGAAAAAAAGAAACAGAGACAGTTGCGAAACCACATTCGGACAATCAAGTTTGCACAAACTAACCAATCAAAAGAATACTAAATCAAATATGCATGCTAGATCCAAAGTGAATCGATCAATTAAGAACGCATCACTCACTACGAAAGAGCGGATGAGCAAAAGCGCAAGCATCGCGAAATCAAAAAAAACAAATACTATGCGAATGCTGACTGACTTTTTTGAACTCCAGCTACTGAAGAAATCACGAAACTACATGGAAATTTCTGATGCAGAAATGTTAACAGCCATAAGCGAAAACATACCACACGCAAAACAACGAAGAATGGACCTCACACCTGAAGCTGGATCGCCACAAGCAGACAAAACCGCAGTTCAAAGAAGTACATCAACAGACTCAACTGTCAAGGACGATAAAAAAACAAACGCAAATAACGAGAATGCAACAGGTCAAATGGCAAAAATCAGCCCCTCTATGAATATAGACGAAGACACACCTAATAGAAAAAACGCACCTTATCAAGACACCATAGAAGGTGTGTACTCAACATCGTTTAACACAGACCAAGAGAGCGCGACAAACGATGAACAACCGACTCGAAGCAATAACGAACTTAAAGAGCCTCAAAAGGCCATTGCGGTCATAGCAAAAACACAAGAACAAGAAAACCCACCTCAGACCTCTGTGTCAGAAGTATCCCCATTACGAGCTGCATCCAGTCAAAGTCTCAGCCCACGCTCAACCAGTCATCACGCGACAGAAACAAAAGAACCAATTAAACATTTAAAGACAGCGGAACTGGATATGCAAGGGGATAAAATAAAAGATCGACCTCAATGGATCTTTCCGACAGAAAAAATAATACAAACGGAAGCAAGAGGTTCTCATCATCCACGAACACCTAGGAGAAGCCATAGCGAATTTGAACATCAGTCAGGCAGAACCTCATGCCCACAAACGCCAAACGCAGTACAAGAAGCATCCTCAAAAAAAACGGACCTACAAGGAATTATGTCTGTCATAACTATTGCACTCAATCCCTTCTGCAAATTATATGAGACCATGAATGACGCAGTAAAAGATCAACAAGTCATCCTAGCAATGTTGCTAACAAAAATAGTATACTTGGAAGGTTACATCACAGCAAAAAGAAATCACACAAACAACAAAGGTACAATAGAGTCAAGTAGCAATGACACGATCATCAACCGCACAGAAACGATAAACGAAACACTGTCTAATCAACCAAGCAAGTCTATCAACACATATCAAGTAGGAACACAAACAGAGACCATCATCGACTTAACAGTTGACAGAAAAGCAATTGATAAAGAAACAACACAGCAAAACTCAGCAAACAATAACGAGATCACAAACATCAAAAATAATGTGACCACGAAACAACAAACGCCATCGGTAATGTTGGTACTAAATCAAGCAAACGCTAATGACAAATGCGAGACCAGACTTGTAACACCCTCATTTGGCATTTTTGAAACAACTGGCCGAAAAGACAAACCGAATAACGGTCCAAAAACAATCTCAACCTGCACCAACAAGGATGTCTTAAAAGGCACCGCCAATAATCAGAACATAGAAAAAGAATCGAACCCAAGTTTTGAAACAATAGCACCAGCCGCAGCATCAAAACGGAACACGAGTAGCTCAACGCCCACCACAACAGGGGAAAACAGTAACTCAGAAAGCGCAACAAACAACAAAAGTAAACAAATTAAAAACCAGAATTTCAAGGATAAACTGAATTTAACAGATCCCCTAACGAATCTGAGCACATACTCGGATGAAATCAGTGATTCACCAATAACACCAACCACAGTCAATCAAAAGACAGAACAAACACAATCACTGAAACAAAAAACTACAACAACTACAGAAGAAAATCACGCGAAAATGCTGCAAGAATGTAACTTTGAAACTTTAGAACAAAAACGAAATCGTCTAACAAAGTACGCAGCATCCCGTGAGAACAAAAAAGAGCACAAGCAAATACATACCACAATCAAACATACAGAAACCAACAAAAGCAAGAACACCGATAAAACAACTCACATCAGAAACAAATCAGAAGAACTGTCGACAAAAAAGAATAAGAAAATGGATAGAGAGCCAATAACCACTTCACAAGTACAAAACAAAACACAAGAACTTCAAGTGGACAAAAAACGAAAGTCAAAGGTGTACGAAGAAACACCCAAGAAACGAGATTACGAAGTAAGAAGATCTAACAATAACACCAAATACAATCCAAGCTCAAGAACTAACCAACAGAACGAGACAAATAAACGAGCATCTCATGCTTCAAAAACAAGAAATACAGAAACTGAAGAAAACGACGAGTTATATTCCACGAAAAATGTCTCAAGATATTTCATCAGACTGACCCAACGAAGTTGCATAAAAGAAGAGATCATTTTAAATCGAAGAACGGTCTTAAAAATATTACGTCAAGTTAAAGACTTGCAGAGACTTCACACAGACAACCTGAAAATTGTCGAACCATGGCACACACAACATGGGGCAGCTACAATACTGCATTTAACGTCGTTAACAACATTCAAAAAAATTCTAAACAACAAAAGAGATATCTACAATTCTGGTTACCACGTGGAAGATCTCACAACTCACAGACACGAAGAACACATGGAATCAATTAAGATCAGAGAGACCGATGCCACAGAAAGCAAACCCTTAACCACGAAACATGAGAAGCATGTCACAAAAGACACAGAGGATTACCCTCAGAAAGACCACAAAGTAATAATGGAAGTCGAAACATCAAAAAAACATCAGAGATCACATCATGATACGAGCAAAAATGAAAACTACAAAACCAAGAATGACTCAGTACACAACAAAACAACGAAGAAAGAAAATACGGCAACGCTACAACAGAAATTAACCATAGATGGTACCACAAAAATAACTTGTACGCAAAGAGTCGGCTCAACACCCACAGCTCAACACAAACAAAGTCCAAACACAAGCAACAAAACAGGAATCTGGGCTGGTTACCACGAGCTTTAAACCTACATCGTAAACAATAGCCACTCAAGACAGCGGAAGCAGTCACATGCAACGAACCAACAGAAATCAACAACGACATCAAGTTATGTTCATGGAACACACAAGGTCATGCACATCTGACTGCTCCACATAATCTGTCTACAGGAAACTTGGTTGCAGCAAACTCCTACACTAGAAGGTTATCAAATCATTCTATCCCCTGCTGCAAAAGGATCCAAAGGACGTCCAACTTCAGGTCTACTAATAGCCTGCCGAAACGGTCATGGAGCCTCCATTGTACAAACGATGATTGCAAATCAATCAATCTTGGCAGTAGAAATTGCCTGGCAAAGCAACGCAAATCATAAGACAGCTTTTTCAAAACTGGCGATAATAAACCTTTATTGGAACCCAGCTGCAATCACTACAAAAAAATTCATAAACCTTTGTGAAACAACAATTGACGCAATAAGAACCGAGCACGACATAGAAAACATCCTGATATGCGGAGATCTAAATGTCACCCAAAAAATTAACACGAACGCAACGGAATCACAAAAGGCGTCTGTACACCGTGGCACAATCTGGCGAAAGTTCACCGACTCGAATGAGCTATACAACTTGGATGAAGTGTTCGTAGAAATAGATAGAATAGCAACCTGGCAGAGAGCATCCTCAGCCTCCACGATCGATTATATCTATGTATCTAAATCCATGTTGCAACGCCTACAATTTTTCAAAGTACGGCACACTCCAACAATTGACCACAACTTGCTAGAAACTGCATGGAACCTCAAAACAAACAAAAACTGTCAAATGAACATACAAATTGAGGCAAACGCGAAAGGCACCAGAATTAAATTAAGCAGTGCTGAAATTCTCAAAATCACAGCAAAATACAAGGCCATTACCACATCAGCGACATGCCTCAGTATCGATTACCAACCCCTACTGCTGCCGTACATACAATCAACAAAAAGAAAAAGAAATGCAACAAACAAAAATCCAAGGCACGTATACAACAAAGTTCTAATTGATAAAAGACGCGAATACAGAAGACTCCTTCGAACAGCCTCCAAGCAAACGCCCACAAATGGCATATCAGAGATGGAAAACATCAAAACAAAATACAAAGCCTGGGTAAGATCATATAGACACAATTTGTACCAAGAGGACGCCGAACAAATAACAAAAGCGCTCATCAACAACAATAGCAGGAACTTCTGGTCCTTAATACACAACGTTGAACAATCCCGGGATAATCAAATTCTAAATAACATCAGTCAATACACATGGGAAAGTCATTTCAGCAAAGTCTTCAAATCCGATCTAAACGCAAAACCACAGGCACAACAACCAACAGGTGAACAATGGTTGAACTTAGACAAAAAAGAAGACATTATCGATATCATCAACAAATTGAAAAACTCTCGTGCGCCAGGCCCAGATGGCATCAGTAATGCAGAACTAAAAAACCATCCAGAGGAATGGGCCACCTTGCTAAGCGTCATCTTTAAGCGATGCAACGAAACGAGATCACTACCACAATCCTGGTCCAAAGCAATTGTGGTACCAATCTACAAAAAAGGTAGTCTCACGGATCCAACAAACTTCCGACCTATCGCTCTACTAGATGTCATGGGGAAAGTATACGCCTCACTACTCTTGACGAGATTCCAAAGATGGGCGGCCTCTGCAGAATGTAATGACGAAATGCAAACGGGGTTCAAGAAACACACAGGTACAACATGCAACATACTAGTGTGCAGTATATTAAAAGCAAAAACCCTAGAAAAGAAGCACCGACTATTTGCTGCTTATATTGACTTTTCACAAGCGTTTGACAGAGTTGAAAGATCTCTCCTGTGGAACAAACTTGAAGCATGGAAATGTCCCCACGCTCTGTTAGAGCCAATCCAAGCTCTGCACCAGGAAACATCCATAAGAGTCAGACTCAGCCGTGAAGGTGACCTATCATCCGAAATAAACACCACGCGAGGAGTCAAACAAGGTTGCCCATTAGCCTCAGCACTCTTTATCACCTATATAGGTGACATTCAAAATATGAAAAGTCCAACACGAGTCTTCCCACCAACATTAGGTAAAACACAAATTGGACACCTACTCTACGCTGATGACCTAACGATTTTTGACCAAACCCAAATTGGCCTGCAGCGTAAACTTGACGCCCTTCTAATCTACGCCAATAGCAATCACCTGGAAATCAATATTAATAAAACAAAAATCATGATTTTCCAATCCCATCCAAGAAAGGAAAACTTTCAATGGCATTTGGGCAAAACCAAAATCGAAGTGGTCTCAAACTATAAATACCTAGGAGTCCACATGGACAGCTCTCACCATGAGACCACAATGCAGCAGGAATTACACACAAAAATGAACAAACTAACAGCGCAAGCAAAAAAAATCAACAGCAAATTTGGAAAATTCTCCCTGAAACCAATAATTAACTTTTACAAGATGAAAGTCGTACCAACCATCATATACGGCAGTGAAGCCATGCCAATGATTCCACAGAAAGTCTGGTGTAAACTAGAAGCTCATTTTTGGCGCAAAGTTCTTAATTTACCGAATTCGACTCCAGGGACAGCAATACGACGCGAACTTAGTTTACAATCCCTAGAATGCGCCGCAACCTGTAATGGAGTCATGCTATACCGCAAATGCAGAATGGACAGCAAAAACAAAATCTTCAGCATCATTAAACAAGAAATGAATGACAACACGTGCAACATGATAACCAACTGGCAAAGGCAAAATCAAAAAGTATTAGAGACAATCAACTCAGATGAAGATGAACTTATCACAAATCCATGCAAAGTGCTGAAGAAGATTAAAGACTTGGACTGGGCCAAAACGATCGATGACACCTCGATGTTAAAATTCATCGCTCACCTACCAAGTTTCACTGCAAAAAGAAATGAACTACAAAACTATATAAAGCAATTTCCAAACAGGCAAGCACAGATCTTAATCCTACGCGCCAGGCTTAACCTATTCAAAACAAACGAAATAAGACACATACGAGGACAATCACAGTCAAACATCTGCAGATTCTGCTCCAACGACACACAACCCCCAACGGAGACAATAAGACACTTACTCATGACATGCACAGCGACCGCAGCACTCAGACAGTGCTATCTGCCAATGATATCAGGTTTCAGCGCACTGCCAGAAGAGCAACTGTGGTGGTGCAGACTCATTGGGGGAGACAAAACAACGTGGCAAATAGCAACTGCAAAAATGCTAGAACACATCGATGAAAAGTTACTAAATGCGAACAATGAATAGCAAAACAGAAGTCTGCAAAACAGAAAACAAAGACATGTCATTTCTCTGATCATCCTTTGTAGTTAACTACAAAAAGTATAAAAAAAAAAATAAATAAATAAATGGTGAAAATGAATGTAGCACCGGTTGTGCTGCTTGTATTCTAAGGATTGGGGTAAATACGTGTTGGCCCAATCCGTATTATCCCAAAAGGTTGTTAACTAGGACAAAATAGGAAGCACAGTGTTTTGGACATAATTTGCAAGCGGTTTTCAATGAGAAAACCCCATTGAGAGATTGTTAATTCATTGGCAAATAAACACGTTTTTAAATCAGGTCCTGTGTTTTTATTATGTTTGCTATGTAACATAAAACAAACTTTAATCAACACTTTCGTAAATGTTGCACAGCAAACAGTCTGATTCATGTTTGCTCTAGTGCAAATGTGTTTACATCTTACTGATTGGGGCAAACCCTGTTTGCTCAATTTCTTATTATCTAAGGAGCAAAACTGGTGCTAAATGCCAATGTTAATTTTTTGCATTGGTGCAAAGGTTACATAATCTGGACCCAACGATAACTTCAGCGCCCTGACATTTTCTGATCAATACACATTCCACATTAATTTTTGTAAGACAGCATTTCATATTAGCTCAAAAAACAGAGACATGTGTAGAGGAGTGGAAAGGGTGGCAATTGCCCGCCCTCTTGGCTGCTTTGCACCCCTCAAACAAGGAACTCGTTCCAAGAACCTTAAAGGTGCTCTTTTGCCTAGCCATCACTCGCCTGCTTGCAGGTCTTATTTGCTTAGTCTGTGTTCTTTCTTCTGGTCTGAAAGGGACATCACAGGAATCAATGGGCCATGAATAACTCTGGGGCAGAGGGCCTGAATATCAATGGGTTGGGGTCATCACTGTTAAAAACAGGCTACCTATATGGTGGGCCCACTCTTGTTTTCCAAATGGGCAGCTTAAACTTGTCTAGAAAAAAAAGACAGTTCCAAACTGAAACATGCTTCTTAAAATTATATTCACTATTTTTCTTTAAAATGTGTTTATTTTGTGTTGAACTGCCTCACAAATACCCTGTGCTTTGTGTGCCCCTTCCTTTGTGTATTATCACAGAATATATTTATAAAGCTGTTATATGCTTGTCAAAATGATGCTTCTATTGTGCTGACAGCTGTTATTAGGAAATTAAAATGTTGGTTCATGGGTGCCAACATTGGATTTTCACTATGGGAAAGGGATTCCCCCACCCTGATCCTGAATATAAGCAATCTACCAGCCCAATCCATCCCCTGCCGAACACATTTTATAGCACTTGTTTTATTTTTATAAGGAATTGCAAAATGTAATAAGATTTACAGCCACTTTTTAAAATAAGACATGTTAGCAACAGTAAATCATACTGCTGAGCTACCTGGGAAGCCTTCTAATGTAGGGTATGTCAATAGATCCCTTCATGTGTTCAAAATCACTGCATTACCAACAGTGCAGTTCATGTACATGTCAACAATATTTAATCTCCAGCCACACTGATCCTGTGCATATATTCGTTGACGGTATATCAATGACGGCTTCTCCATAATAGGCGAAGGGGTGTCGACCCACGGGCACCCTCTCCCATTATGGAAGAGCCCAGAAGCCAGCCCAGTGAAAACACTGAGCACTCCTTCAGCTGCTTTTTGCAGCAGTGGGAGCTTTTCTCGGCTTGCTTGAACTGTCCAAGGGAAACACATTTTCCCTTTGACAGTTCTGTTCCTCAGCTAAGCATATCCGATGAACTATGCAAAGCCTAGGGTGTTTTGCTTCCCCAACCTTGCATGGCCATTCAGGATGCTGGCTGAGGAACTGCATGTTTGTATGTGCAAGGGAGGTACTCATCTGCCTCCTTGCACATACAAACGGAGCAGGGCCCTTTGTCATCAGCACTCCGGCTCGTGTGTGCATGTGCACGAACCAGAATGCACTCTTTGCTTCCTGGTTCCTGTTCGTGCTATGCAGGAGCTGGAGCACTGGGAGGAAACATCAGGACCGGGGCAGAAGGTGTGTTAATTTAAATATATGTATGTTTGTGTTGTGTGTAATGAGTGAGTGTATGATGATTGGTGAGCATGTGAATAAGTGAGTGCATGCTGCATGGGAAGGTTGTGTGAATATGTGTGCACGTGTGTTTGTACTGGGCCGTGGTTCTGATTTTGGAAGTGGGGGGGTTCTTGCAAGGCATTAGGATGCTCAGAGGGCAGGCATATCATTTATTTACTGGGCATATATAATAAAGCAAGCATGATAAAAGTTATTATGTAGCTACATTGGCATTTTAATGCACCCAGTCTAGTGTTATTGTGTGGCTAATCTGCATTCTAGTGCAGATAGTCTAGACATTTCTTACTGTGGCACAGAATTTTGTATTGGGCTTCTTTGATAAAGTAAGCATGATAGGTGTTATATGTAGCTAAACTGGCATGGTAATTCACCAAGGGTGGACATGTCTTACTGTAGCATTACATTTTGTATTGGACAGCTCTGATAAAGTTAGCATAAGTGTTATTACGTGCCT
Source organism: Ambystoma mexicanum (assembly GCF_040938575.1). Lineage (NCBI taxonomy): Eukaryota > Metazoa > Chordata > Amphibia > Caudata > Ambystomatidae > Ambystoma > Ambystoma mexicanum. The sequence goes on from NC_090928.1 coordinate 287,639,786, forward strand.
AGACTGGCATTTTGATGCAGCCATGTCTTATTGTGGTATGTCATTTTGTGTTGGCCATCTTCTATAAAGCAAGCATGATAAGTGGTATTATGTAGCCAAACTGCCATTTTAGCACACCCAATCTTGCTATGTCTTACTGTGGCATGATATTTTGTATTGTGCATCTTTGATAAAGCAAGCATGGTCAATGCTATTAAATAGCTACACTGGCACTGTGATGCAACTGTTGAACATGAGTTAGCTTCTTAGGATGCGTATTAACTGGATGCACAACCTTTATTACATTAAACCTACTCTGAGCATGCTTAATGACACATATATTTTAACTAGATTGATCAAATATAGATATACTTAAACCAGTTTGGCCTGTTGACCCTCATTTGATGTGTTACCACCCTGCCCCACCTAGTTATATTTGTGACCCTCGGTTTGCCCCTCTCTCCCTGCCCCAACGCTGACTTCTAGTGACACCATGCTCAAGAACCTTGAACTTCAGGTTCCTGGAAGCAGCACTCTTTTGTTATACTCCATTTCTCACCAACAGTGTTCTGCTTTGTGCTTTTTTGACACTGCCTCTTATTGGGTCATTTTGATTATGCACACTTTTATTCCTCTCTGGATTCTTGCTTATCTTAGGCATCAACAAGTTACTCTGGTTCTCCACTTGACTGGGTATTTTGTCTTCTCTTATAGTGAACTCCTGCGGCCTTCACCAGAGAAACTGGAGTGTGGCTCCAGGCAGCCACTCTGACTGGCAGTTAGTATCTGCCAAGCGTCTTCACATCTCTTCTGCCGTCTCAGTGTTTTGGCCTCATCTTCACCATGGCAGCTGCACCACATGTCGTCCTTACAGGAGAGAGTCTCAATGTCAGAGATCCAGCGTCTCCTGTTTTAACATTGGCTTCTGCCATCCCTACATTGCTTACTCTGTAGGTGCCATCACATGTCTATGGAATCGGCATAAAACCTCAAGCACAAATTATGCTTTCCCTTTGGTTATAGCTTCTTCAACACATAATTTCTCCTTTCACTTTGCTCTGCTTTATTCTAAGATGCCTTTGTAGCATAATGTGTCCCTTCTGCAGTGGGACAAGACAAGCCTGAGGCCCTTTGTTGAGATGGATGGTGTGTGGTGAGGCCTCATCTTGGAAGGCAATGAGGTCTCTAAGAGAGGTTATGATGGAGGAATGGGGAGTTGGGAATGGGGCATCATGCTCGGGGCATCATTGGTTCTGGATAAAGGGGTGACAGGTCTGTGAGAGATGTTTGGTGGACATGTGGCAGTGTTGGGGGCATTTGTAGAGATATATGCTCATGATATCCACATGTTTGCTATCTGCATTAACTCAACAGATTCTGGTCAGTGGTGAGATTGCTGCCATCTGCATGGATGTTTCAGACTTCATGGGACTTGGCCAGATACATCTTTATTCTTCCAGCCTTTGCTATCAGCCAAGGTGCTCACTGCATAAAATCAATGGAGCACAGAGGCCCAGATTCATTTTAAAGCTTTCAGAACAAGGGGACGATCATAGAGATATTTTGAGTTGTGGCAGCCTTCAAGAATGTATTTTATCTCTATCTAGGATAGCCACACATTGTTTGGAGGCCATTGTCCAATGTTTATTCCGAAGGGATCCATTGATTCGCGTATACCTCCACTCTGATCTCCGGGATGCTCTGGTTAAGGGGAAAAAAGCAATGGGGCAATGTTTATACAACCAATTAGGTCACGAAGAACTGTCTTCCGATGCGAAATGTGGAAATGGATGATTATGTTCACATTCATTGTTTAGGCAAGTTACATTTTCTTTACACTGAACCACCAAAGGGTCCATAACACATGTATAACACACTGCCATAAAAAGCAACAGCGGCAGATTTGACTGGCACACTTTAAGTGCAGCTTCCACTGGGCAACGTATGCCCCCCCATTCCCCAATATGGGTATCTAAAGGTAAACAGTGCACTTTATTGTTCAAAAGATTATTCCAAAATGGATGTCATTAAATTCAACTTTAGGATAGGCAAATGCCACACCCTTTCCATGTGTGGCTATTAAATCATCATGTGCCCATGTTCCTGTTAAGTGGTCCAATAAACATTACATGTAAGTTACATGTGTTGTTAGGTCTCACCCATCCATATAAAGGTGATATCACAAATTATAAACAATTAGGCCTTTCTGGTTTCATTAGAGTATTGTGTGTTATAAAAACAATGGACTGAGCCACATATCCATATCAGATTGTGATATGAAGCCCTCTCCAGGTCAATAATGAAGCCGCCAATGCATATATTTAATATGAGGGTGTACCAGGAAATAATCTCTGTGCCACTGGTAGCAGACCCTGATTATTTGGAAAGTTCTCAAACTGCTCCATGGAACATTTCTCTGCTGCCTGACAGTGTGTAGGGGGAGATTAACTGTGGTAGCACCACAATGGCCAAGTATACTGAATAATCCTACACATATTATTATCTAACGATCCCTGTGCATTCCCCTCTCAGCACCATCTATTCAAGATTCTGCCAGGTTGTTTACTAATTGACCTTTTCACAATTGACCTTGGGAGAATTGACCTCGGGAGAATTGACCTAATTTAGAAGGTTAATTAGGACATACATGCAGGGGGAAACCCCCTGAAATCCCCCAACCAATCCAAAAAACCCTGCAACCCCCCACCCAACCCCCTTATATTATTTATAATCCAAAACCAACCCAATACATATATAAAATAACTAAAATAATATTAAGGTCAATTGTGCAGAAGGTCAATTAGGACCACTATAATTAGGTCAATTGTGCAAAAGGTCAATTGTAAAAGGTCAATTTGGGTAATACCTTCTGCCAGCCAGCCCAAACCCAACACCTTTACTAAAGAATTTACCAACAATATTTTAAACTGAGCTGTCTTTATATACCATTGTCCCGGGAGGATAGCTCAGCAGCAACATGCTCGCCTTAGAAACAAGACGACAGAAAGCAACATAGGTTCGATCCCCGGGTCCCAATTAGAAACCTCTGGGTATTAAGCAGTATATAAATACGCAACTAAGAGACGAATTTCTGTAACAGCGCCTCGATGCCCCCAGGCTGTGTGAGCGCTTTAAAAATGTTAAAAATAAATAAAACAATAAATTAATGGATCCAGATGACAGGAGTACACCTAGAACCAACTGAGGGCAGGGCACACCTTCATATGCTAGTGCAGCCCGAAATGGCGTGTTAATGCCATCTTATTTCTGTTAAAGCTTACATAGCCGCACATTCCCAGAGGGAGCCGTAATAATGAAAAAACAACCTCCTCCTTTGTATACCTGTTACATCATCAGGTGCAATGCATAAGCATACAAATGTAACGCACGACATGACAAATCCACCTGCCTCCATGTAATGCAAAAAAACAGCCTCAGATGTTTCAGAAATGACATCCAATTCCAGTTAATACCTCACACGCATGCGATAGTCACCATATGTACCATGCAGATTCTCATGTCAGGTTTCTGGCTTCATCTGCCAAACACAGCTTCACATTCCCCAGTAATTCCCTCCATCCAATGGCTCAGATGCAAGGTATAGTGAAGGCATGTAGGGTGTAGTCACACATGTGCAGGTACAGCCATCAATGCCTAGTGTACAATCCAATCATGCCATAGAAGTCCAAGTAATGCCTCACATAGCCAGTGGCTGCCATCATATGCCAAGCAAGTTTGCGGGTTAAAGAATCGAATACAAAGTTTCGAAATGCAATACTTTCGAAAAAATGGACCGGAAAAAAAAAATTGAAGACACTTTTTTTCTTTTTTTCTTTTTATTTGGGGGGGTCCACCCCCAAACCTCTCTTTTTTGGTCCTTTTGATACGAATGTATTGCATTTGATCCTTTTGAATTTGAAATGATGACCGGACACCGCCAAGCAAAGCTTCAACTGATGCAGTACTGCCACCCAGTGCTAGTTAAGGCATGGTATATAATCCGAATATGTGATGTCACATATTCAGTAGCTGCCATCATAGTCCAAGCACGTCCTCAAATGCCCCAGTGATCACATCCATGCCTGGTTAAGGCCTTATATGTTCCGTTGCTGCCATATTATGCCAGGCGCTGCTCCAAATGCCCAAGTCATGCCATTCATTACCATTGAATATCTTGCATTCAAGACAAGGTGGAATTTTGTTATGTGTTCCTATTTAATCCCTTAAGGGTGCCAATATTTGCCAAAAACACATACTCTGGCCCCCTCGCCCCCCGCACCACCTCCTGACCGACCTACTCATCATGCATTCTCACCATGCCTTATTTCCTTTCATCTAACGCCCAAAACTTGGACTCAAATATACATTAAAGCCCCAAATCAGAATGTTCTGCATGAAGACGATCCCCGAAGTTTCGAGTCCCCTCATCCATCACTACACTCACACTCATCTGATGTTCAGGTATGTCTGACTGGCTTTATTGGTCTCCACACCTGCCTGGCTCCATGACACCGCAAGACAGTGCTGCTCCCTCCTAGATGCCCCTCTTACCGTGCACACTGAATAAGCAACGGCCCTGCCTCTAGAGCCTTCAATCTCCCTTCAGCAGTCATTAGAGGCTGTTGAGAAGCTAAGTGTGGCACAAGCGGTGGGAACTGCCTTTGTCATAACCCTCGTACCTTTGATTTTTGCGTTGCATCTTTGACCCATCAGCCAGGGATCGCAGGGGCACTGCCAGTTGTTCCAAGGGAGATGCCATTGGTAGCAACTCATTGCACTCCTTACTACCAAATGAAGTCCCTGAGGTCTGATGTTCTTTGCACAGCTCCAGTCCTGGTTTTGCTTCTTAGTGCTAACAGGTGCCTTATGAATATTCATGAGGCAGTCAGTAAGCATATGCCTTTTGACGTGCACCGAATTAGTACATTGCGCAGAGCACAGGATCTGATGTGTATCATAGCACTGCACTATAGCAACTCAGACCTGCACCAAAATCAGATAACATATATATGGTTCCACAGGCCATATTATATTTAAGCTCCAAGTGCCATATCTACCCTCAAAAATTGTCCCACAAAGTGTGCTTGGCGAATGTGAAGCTTCTCATATTAAAGCATCAAAACATTGCAAATGTTCTATTCACATAGATATTTTCAATCACATCCAGGCTGTTATTTCTTTCAGTATGTTTCAGAAGTCATATCACATCACTCACTTTAATATTTAGGGAACCAACGTGTGCAAGAAGTAGATGTTTCTGAGTTTGGATGGCCTACCTTGTTCTTTGGTATTTGTTTTTAAACTAAACTGTTCATCTTCAGCAAAAATGCTATTGTGATTCTCTGCATTGAATGCAAAAACTCAGACTCTTGTGTCTCAACGTGATGCGTGCAGAACCATTGCATGTTAGAATTGCTTGACTGTTTGCAAACCAAGATATGACTTTTAGAAAAAAGTTTTTGGTTTGGTGGTTTCACTTCAAAGGTAATCAGTAACGTGCTGGACAATTCAGATGTAGGTATATTTGTTCCTACTCTATCGTTTTGTCTTCTTTTTAACTATTTATGCAATCTTTACAGACCACCATGGTGGTCTACGCCAGTGCTTCATGACTTACTGGAAACTAGAATTAAAAGGGAAGTCCATAAGAGGTTTGTCTGCGGTGCTTTTGGTCACCCATGGGGGCCTCATCAAACGTTGGGCGGTATACCGACTCGGATATCTTTCTTTTTTTTTTTTTCTTTTTTTACATTTATAAAGCGCATCCATGGACCCATAGGTGTGAGGGCGCAGACAAGACATAAAAAGATGAGAGAGAAGTCCGGACGATCTAAGGAAAGGAACCGCAGACTAAAGAGCGACTATTTGAAAAGGAAAGTTTTAAGGCCCTTCTTGAAGGAGCTCAGAGCAGCTGAGTTTCTCAGTTGGTCTGGCAAAGTGTTCCAGAGCGCCGGTGCTGCGAAGGCGAAGGCACCACATTGTGCTTTTTTACTTTTAACTTTGGGCTGGAAGAGCAGGTTCTGGTTGTGAGAACGAAGATGTCTAACCAAGGTTTTTATTCCAGTATACCTTTGAAGATAGGCGGGCATCTTGCCCTTGAGGCAATTGAATGTGATGACCATGGCCCTCATTACGACCCTGGCGGAATTCGGAAAACGATGGCGGAAATGCAATACCGCCATCGAATAGCGCTCGGTGCGACTATGACCCGTCACCGCAAAGTACGAAGCCATTAGCGACACCGTAGTGAACGCCAACGCTAACTGCACCAAGCACGCGCGCGCGCGCCATGCCAAACCGTAAACACCACCATGGCGCAAGGGTACGCCAATTCCGACCCTAGCGGACATGTACCTAACGCCATCAAGCATGGCGGAATGTACCATTCCGCCATGGTGAGAAGTACGGCATCGCGAATCAACCGTAAACGGCCCCACTGAGTGCCTGTACACCGCTCCCTGCCCACAAAGTACAACTCCCCGTAGGTGCAATGAAGTCACAATGCAACCAGTGAAATGTACAAGTCACCCATGCATGCCAACGAACAAATGAAACACAAGAGGGGCCAATGGGAGCTGCAGGGCACAGATGGCACGAATACAGAAGCCATCCCAATGGACACGACCACAGTCCCCCACCAAGAAACGCACGCAAACACAGGCACCTGTGACCAGCAATATTCCGAAAATCACATCATTCCACCAGTCCACCTGGCTGACCGGCATCTGTTACACAAAACCCAATCCCCCGCCCCTGAGCATGACAACATTCAAACAGTCATATTGGCAGCCCCCATCCCTGACCTCACGGGCTTCGTAGGCAAACGCGCCCAGTACAGTACCACGCAACTAAACTCCGAAGCTGGAACCCAATGCAGATCTCCTCACAATACATCGCTCCCCAAATAGGAATATGCCACATCACTTGCAAAGAAGAACGCTACACGGGCCAAATCAGAATAGAAATTTAATGCACAACAAAATCACCAAGCCCATACAGCCATCAGGCCATGAACTCCAAAACACATTTCACCATTGTGGGCTGCATCCGCAAGAAATGACCAGCCACTACTTGTGTGACGCCCTGTTCCATCATGGTACACAGAGCCACATTCACGTACGAAAAGGCAACATGGAAGCGCACAGAACCGCAGGGCCGTCCCAATGGGGAGGCACTAGTCCAGCTGAAAGGCCGAAATGTTGCTCCGAGCCACCAGTACTGCGTAAGGGCATGTGGCCCATTGGCGATCGTCCCATAAGATCGTAATGCTGCTCCACTGATTAACACGAAGCAGCAGGTGTCGGGAGTAAAACCCATCTGCAGGAGTGGCATACAGATGGCAGTGGCAAAAGGGGAGGAGATACCTGTCAACCAAAAGAAAAGAAAAAGAACAGAATGGCCATCAGAACTACATTCGAACAACTCACTTCAATGATCACACTAAATCCACAGCCATATGCATGCTAGCCCACTCCAAAGGTTCATCACCACCCAAAAACCACTTGCGACTCATAACTATCCATATCGAGGTGTAAACACCATCACAAACGAGTGTACCTGTGCATGCGTCTGTCAAAACAGAATCCATCAGATGGGATTGGTAACGTGCATGGACACAAGTGTCTGAGGGCGCGTCGAGACAGGGAGGGCTCAACAAGGCCAGATAGACGATGGTCCCACTATGGCAGCCCTGCATCACATAGCGTAGGGGAGGCGGATAGATTCCAAGAAGCCCTGTACATGGCAAACTCTGTATCAAATCACCTGCCCATGCATCCATTCATCATTCCCTCATCCCGGGATTAAAACGCCTGAATATTTACTCACATAACATTAGAAATATCCATTGAGTCTGTGCGTTATGCAGCCTGCAAAATCCACAGTGCCCCAGCCCGTAATTCCAGTGTAGTGAAGTAACATGTATTTGGGAACGTCCGGCCTCATCGCCCACGTCGCCATTGCGCATCCCAAACCATTCATATCAATCATTGCATCCTCGCCATGGCCCCTGTCCCAAGGACATTGAACAATAGTACGTTATATTTGCAGTCAGACCTGTGGGCATTTCCTCGCCGCTAGCTGAAAACCGAAAGCGCCGCCCTTCGAATTCCTCATTTGCAACATCACGTCGAAGAGGCATCTGTGGCCGTTTGAAATCACTAATTAATCCATCGAGTGCGGCTGTGTGTGAAAATGGCAACTGCCTTCACCCACAAATGGGACGCCCCGCCCGTCGTTGCAACTCGGTACAGTGATGCATGAGGGTCCACCGTTACTCGAGTACTACGTTCCACTGACCCTTCACAAGTCTGTTCGCGACTGCACAGATAGAATGTGAAACAATGGGACCACAGCAGAATGAACATATCAACCAATGTTACACGTCCATCGGGTACAAATACATGATTGCAATAGCAAGATGCCATTCCCCGAATTGCAGCGTTGTGTGCGGGACGTGCTCGGCCAAAGGGGAGAGCAGTTTGCACAGGTGGAATGAATCACCAGAGGTGGAGGCCATACAGCCTGAAAACACATAAATTGCACACCCAGTCTCCTCCCACAACCACACCGAAATGCTACCGGCAGGACTCGCGATGTTGGCCCTGGGGGACCTGATAGCACTGCAAGTACTCCAACTCCAAGAAGAAGACGAACACCAACTACAACCGGCCACACGGAGGAGACGCAGGAGGAGGAGGAGGGCAAGGCAGGGCCAGCAAGGGCCGCCAGCACAGCCACTACCACCACGCAGGCAGCCCGCAATCCCACGCCTCCGAGCACATCCGTTCAACCTCACTGATGAGCAGATCCACACCCTCTACCGTCTGGACCGGGACACCATAGCCGCCATTGTGGACATGACACAGGCTGACCTTGTCAGCATGATAGATAGCCCAACCGCCATCCCACCCCTACTGAAGGTGGTGTCTGTACTCCACTTCCTGGCCACAGGCACCTACCAGCACACAGTCGGACAGTTGCATGGCATTTCCCAGCCACTGTTCTCACGGACACTATTGCAAGTGCTCGATGCCCTCCTGCAGCACGCAGACGACTACATCTCCCTACCACGCTCGGAGCAGGAAATTACCAACACAAAAGTGGGATTCCATGCACTTGCCGGCATACCGGGTTGCATTGGTGCCATCGACTGCACCCATGTGGAATTGGTCGTCCCACATGCCATGGAGGCCCAGTACCGCAACCGAAAACAATTTCATTCTCTGAATGTACAAATGGTGTGTGACTCCAACAGGATCATTACACATTGTTGTGCCAGATTCCCTGGATCAACCCATGATTCTATGGTCTTGAGGAACTCTACAATACCACGCTACATGGAGCGACACGCAGGGAACAGATCCTGGCTACTCGGTGAGTCTCATTACATGCATGATAATGTGGGGTATGTGATTCGGCAATGACCTGGCAGGAAGGGGGGGGGTGTGCGTACGTAGCAATGGCATTCCACATCATACGTTTATCGTCCACATACAGGTGATGCTGGATATCCACTGAAGAGATGGCTCCTCACACCAGTCCGGAACCCACGGGACCAGCATGAGGAGGACTACAACCATGCCCACTCACGTACCCGTGTAGTCATTGAACAGGCATTCGGCCTACTGAAGGGTCGTTTCCGCTGCCTCAGCAGGTCTGGCGGGGCACTCCTGTACCGCCATGAGAAGGTTGCAAAGATGGTGATGGCATGTGTCATGCTCCACAACATGTGCGTACGTAGAAATGTGCCCATGCCCCCTGACGCAGAACTGCAAGCACCTGATGATGGTCATGATGAGGGTGGGGATGTGGCAGCACCTCAAGGAGTCTGCGAGGCACCGGAGGGCCGTGACATTTGTCAGCATCTCATTGATGTATGCTTCTAGCACTCACTCCTGGTGGCTGATACATGGACACGGGACTCGTGGCACTGTGTGTGTCTGGGACATGCACAATATGGACTGTACGCCTATGATGGCCTAGTACACAAAGATCAATGTCCACACATCTCATTGGTTGATCGTGCACTGTTTATGGCATATGTGATATCATGTTGTACACCCTATCGACCCGCCACCCAAGTGAGCCCAACACACCCCCTCCACCCTCCTACCTCCCCCCCGAACACCAGTGTCCAAAGATGCTCATTGTCAGTGGGCAGTCGCTATTGCAAGCCCCCTCTGCGGGTATCAGGGGCACCCCTGCCTGTGGAGCGCAGGTTCCTCCCAGATCTACGTTGGGGGCTGCCCTGGACGGAACTTGCAACGGATGATGTCTCTGCCTGCTCACGTCCATGCATGTCCCTAAGGGTTTGCGAGAGCTCAGTGAGCACACGGCGCACTGCGGCAAGTTCGGCACATACGTCCTTGGACGTCGCATGCAGTTCCCCCCTCAGGCTCTCGGTGCTACTCTCCATTTGTGCCCTTAGTGTCTCTGTACCTCTCTCCATTTCTGCCCTAAGTGTCTCAGTTGATGTTTCTATGTCTGCCTTCGTGCCCCCACATTCATCGGCATGGTCCTTGAGGAGCGTGGCCAGTTGCTGCTGTTGCACGATTAACTGGTCGAGGGACTGTTGCCTCTGCTGGGCCATGGCCATTTGCGGGGGTGTCACAGAGGGGCTGTGGACCTCATGTTGCCTTGCCATAGGGCTTGTGGGGGATGGCCAGTCGTCGTCTTGTGGGTGCCCCTGCGTGGTATCCTCATGTTGTACGGGATGGGACAGACAGGGGGATTGGGACAGGTCATGGATGGATCTGACTTCGACATCCCCGTCTTCTGTGTCGGAGCATGCTGCCATCAATGGGGTGTCACCTATGGTGCTGCTGCCACCAGAGGCAGTGCCTTCTGTGGCATCCGTTGGGGGGACCTGTGGTGGTGGTGTTGTGGGCATGCTGGCTGCTGGGGTGCCTGTTGATGTTCCCTCCTCTGTGCTGCCACCTGATTTGTGCTGCTGCCGTGTCTTGATGCGTGCAGCTGAGGTGGAGGGTCTTTGGCCGTTGGTCTTGGCCCTCTTTGCAGGTGTGCTGGTAGGGGTGTCCTGATGCTCGTCGTTTGGATCGGACCCTGTGGTGGAGTAAAGGAGGGCGAGGGTTATTAATGGGTCTGTGGGAATTGGAATGGCATTGTATCACATGCATTGGGGTGGTACCTGAGGGTGATTTGGGTCGGGGCCTTGGAGGTGCTTTCATTTGTGTGTGGAGTGAGGGTGCAGTTGTTTGGCAGCCTGCATTTAGGGTGTGCCTGCTGCACGTGTAGTGCGTGTTTTAGGGGTTTTTAATTATTTATGTATTTATTGTGGGTTTTAACGTGCGCTATCAGGCCGATGTGTGTGGACGTTCTCCTGGACATGTGTTTCTGTTGCACTATGTGGACACATGGTACTTCACATGGATGGACTTTGTGGATTTGGCATTGTTTTATCTGGCCCACCTACCTGAATCTTCGGATGTCTGCACTCCTTTCTCCATCCCTCCGACTCCCTCTATGCTCTCCATTCCGATGGTGGAGGCACAGATTTCTTCCCAGGGGGTCAACTTGATGAGTGATTCAGGACCTCCCCCGGTGGCTGTGGCAATGTTGCGGTTGGCAGAGAGTATGCTGCGGACGCGTATCCACAGGTCGTCCCATCGCTTTCGGCATTGCTGTGGGGTGCGGGGTGCGGTCCCCACCGCACTTACCCGCTGTGCCACCAGAGCCCATATGGCCTTCTTGTTTGCAAGTGCCGTCCTGGTCATTTGCGTGCAGAAGACGACGGCAGCATTCTCCTGGAGGGTCTCTGTTAGCACGGTGAGTTCCTCACGGGAGAAGTGGACCTGCCGCTTGCGGTCGCACGCTTTCTTCGCTACTTTTCCCATTTTTCTTGGTTTCGCTAGGGTGGATGACGGGTTGGGGTGTGTTTCAGGGTAGTGTTTTTAGTGGTTGTGTGGTTTTAGTGGTTTTATAGGTGTACGGCGGGATGTTTCCCATTCCGGGCCCATGTTTTAACTTCCGTTTCCGTATATTTCCGGTCACCGTACTTTCCGGTAGGCGCACACTGCGGTGTCCGCTGTGATGGGTGGCGGTATTGCACCTAGGGCGCCGTACGGCGGCGGTGTGGGCCGTTTTGGGGTCATTTCCGCCATCGCGGACTTTGCACTTCCGCCATGCCGTGGTGCTCGTGCCCGATGGGTCGGAATGGGCCGCACTTTGCTCCTTCGTGCAATGGCGGAAACGCTATTTACGCTGTGGCGGTCCGGTCAGTCACTTTCCGCCAGGGTCGTAATGAGGGCCCATGAGTCTAAAGGAGATTCTTGAGTCAACAGGCAGCCAGTGTAGCGCTCTCCGTGCCTCAGACACATGTGCCCTGAGTGTTAGACCCAATACCACTCTGACTGCTCCGTTTTGGACCACCTGAAGACCATTTATGTTTTTTTTACTGGAGCCTGCTAATAAGCTACAACAGTAATCCAATTTTGAGCCAATAATGGCTTGAGCGATGGTCTCTGCATTGGGTTGAGAGATGAAAGGTCGCAGATTGGACAGTAGTTTAATATAATAGGTGGCTGAGGATACAGTGCTGGCCACGTAAGATTTCATGTTCAGTGATTGATCCAAAACCACACCCAGGATTTTAACCTTGGGAAGAGTGGGGATGAAGGGGTCTCCCAGCTGGAAGTGTTTATAAGCTGGGTCTAGTTTGGCCAAGATGCTGTCAGATCCCACGACCATGAGTTCCGTTTTGCTGCGGTTAAGAGCAAGATTATTCAGCAGCATCCATTGTTCTATCATGGTAAAGATGCGATCAAGTTCTTTTTCATCCTCCTCATGCTGGCCTGTAAGAGGGATGACACATTGAGTGTCATCGGCATAGTTGGAAAAGAGAACGCCTTCCTGGGCAAGATGGGCAAAAAAGGGAGACATGAAGATATTATAGATGCACAGCGACAAACTGGCGCCTTGTGGCACTCCGAATAGTGTCTGGATTGCTGGTGCTTTGGCATTGTTGGCACAGACCCTACTGGATCTGTTGGATAAGAAAGAAAGTAGCCAATTGGTAGCAGCCTGCGAGCAGTTGGCAACAGATATGAGCCTATCTGCTAGTATGGCGTGGTCGACAAGATCGAACGCTGCCGATTGGTCCAAGGAGATCAGAAGGGAGATCTTTTGGGCGTCCATTCTTTGGAGTAGTTGAGACTTGAGATCCAGGAGCGAGGTCTCAGTACCAAAACCTTGTCTAAACCCTGACTGGAAGGGATTAAGAATAGGATAGGCGTTGAGATGTTGCACCAGTTGGATATAGGCTACCCGGTGCAGTATCTTAAGTAAGAAAGGGGTATTAGTTATGGGTCTATAATTGGTGGGGACGTTTTGATCCAAGCTGGGTTTTTTTAAATGAGGGGTAACCCATGCTTGTTTCAGATCGTCTGGGACCATACAGTTCTGCAACGAGGTATTTACAAATTTACATATAGCTTGGACAAGAGAAGGGGGACATGTTTTAATGATTGTTGAGGCACAAGGGTCCCCTGTACATTTAGTTGCTTTAAGTTTATTAGTGATAGAGGCCAACTTTATTTGCGTTAGCGCTCACCCGTCTGGCAGTAGTACCGGATCACGGGTTGGGTGCTTACCGTTACTCCCCATTCCCCATTGGGTCCATTGAACCCAATGATGACATTTTGGTGCAATTACAGCGCTGTAATACCCCTGGTGGTAATTGCGCCAAACATTGTGTGTTTACCCCTAGTTTCGAGCTGGGGGTAAACACACCAGACTCGAGATTGGGCAGAGCAGTAAATGCGGCAGTAACACCATTACCACTGTATTTAAGGGCTACCACCCAACTCCTGATAAAGCCCCCAGTGTCCAAACCATGTGTGGGAAGTCCATGCACAGACCACTGCTTTGAGCGAGATATCTCTATCGACACATTGGAAGCATTGGATCATGAGCTGTTAGTGTGTTTCTTTCTTTAAAAGTAAACAAAATAAAGTGAAATATTCTGAGTGAGAAGGCAGAGAAACACAGAGTTGCTCTGGGACTGAGGTTCTGCCAAGCACATTCAAATTGAAAGATAATGTTCTCTTAAATTAGTTACTAATATATGTTTAATATCCCATTTTCTAAAATTTCAATCGAGTGACAACGTTTCAATTATGAAGCCATTTGTATGGCCTAAAATGAACTACTGACCGTGGATACATTCTTTTGGGAGTTTTCAATAGCCACCTTGTTTGTCTCTGGCAGCCTGTGTCTTTGATTGCCTGTCGTACGCAGTTGACTCATTTGTAATATTGCTCTTTTTTTCTCACAGAAAATGTTTCTTGCTGTCAATGTCAGATCGAAGCCTGCCCCCACTTTCTGGACTTCAGATGTGGCATTCTTTAATCTCAGCCACTTTGCTCTGATGAAAAATGTGCAGGGGTGTAGGGGATCAGGAGGCAGGAAACCACAGAGGATATCAAAATCAGGAGAAGAGGAAAGGACATGAACCCTAATGAATGAGAACAGACAGCACAAACAGTGATTGACATGCAGGGGACCAAGAACATAAGGACAGCAAGGTACACACATGTTAAAATGCAAGTAGAAAAAGGTCTGAGCTACTGAAATATGCTGAAAACGGTAATGTACTTCTTGGATTGGACTATTTGCAATGTGTGGCAAGGGAAGGTTACCATCTTGGCAAGGTGACAAGGTTTTCGCCATGACATCATACCAGGAGTTACACTGGTCATTTGTCCAATACAACATCAGCTGCTGCATACTGGGGGGAACCATGCCAGTTCACACAGTGCAAGTACCTCTTCACTCAGAGCTCTCATTTGTTTTCACACCAGAGGATCTATACTGAGGGGAAACCATATCAGTGCACAGAGTGCAAAAGCTGCTTCACTCATAGTACTCGATTTTTTTCGCACTAGAGGATCCATACTGGGGGGGGGGACCTGGGTGGGAAACCATACCAGTGCATGCAGTGTGAGAAAAGCTTTAATCATAGCTCTGATTTGTCCAGGCATCAGATGCTGCATACAGGGAAGAAACCATACCATTGCACAGAGTGCAAGTACCTCTTTTCTCAGAGCTCTCGATTATTTTCACGCCAGAGGATCCATACTGGGGGAAACCATATCAGTGCTGCATACAGGAGGGAAGCCATACCGTGCACAGATGTGAGAAAAGCTTCACTTGGGACTCACATCTGTCCAGGCATGAGATCCTGCATATGGGGGAGAAACCTCACTAGTGCACGGCCTGTGAGAAAAGCTTCACTCGGAACTCTGACCTTTCCAGTTTCTATATTGGTGAGAAACCATAGCAGTGTTTGGAGCGCAAGAAAAGCTTCAGTACTAATTCTCCTCTCTCCGGGCATAAGCTGCTGAATACAGGGAAGAAATTGTAACAGCGCGCAAAATGCATGCAAAGCTTCACTCTGGGCTCTGGCCTGTAAAAACATCAAATGGTCCACTTTGGCGGAGAAAGAGCACAAAGTGCAAGAAAAGCTTTGCTCAGAAGTCTGTTTTGTGCCGCCATCAGATGATCCATTGAGCTCTGACTTGTACAAACATTAGCAGCCAGACCTCTGAGGTGTGATATGTGCCATAATCTGAAAATCCAATCATGGTAGCAACATATCTAACTTGTAAACAAAGGGGTCCCACGTGGCTCATGGGGAAATCAGTGGGGAGAACACATACATATAACCTGAAAGAACATACATATAACCTGAAAGATTATAATGCCCAATAAAACCTGGACTGGGTGATCGGCCCGCCACTGGCATGGATCTCGAGTGCTGCATTTTATGTATTACACTATGGGCCTCATTACGAGTATGGAGGCAGCCATGCCCTTAACAAGGGCATGGCTGCCTCCATACCGGGTTCCATTACCGGGTTCCTCCAATGAGGACTTACCAGGCCATTCCAACCTTGGAGGACCCGGTAAATCCTCATTGGAAAAACCCATCCCCATTCCCATTTGAGCCCCCATAGGGCTCAATGGGAATGGGGAGGGAGCTAATAACGGGCCCGTTAATAATGGGCCTGTTATTAGCTCCCTAGTCCCCCCCGCGGGACCCGCTAAGGATGCCTAGTTTTACCAGGCGTCTTTACCGGGTCCCGCAAGGGAACCTCGTAATAGGGCGTCCCGTAATGAAGGGTGCTGGTCCCGTACCGGCAACCTTCAATACGGGAACACCAGCCTCGTAATGAGGCCCGATGTATTTATGTGTACACTAAATGCATTCATATATTGCTTAACGCGTCATGAAATACCTTCTCTCTTTTCAGTAGATTGAGTTGACAATCACAGCTGATAGTTCATTCTCATTCTGCATTGAAATGTCAATGTTAAGTGTGTAATGCACTTTTCCACTACAGAAAGACAAACTTTGAAACATTAAATAATTACTTTGTATTTGTTTAAAGGATAACATAAAGTCCAAAACCTCTAAAAAGATTGTCATAATCATTTTCTAATTTCATACCTATATTAATTATAAATGCTTTAAGAAGTGCATCCGTGTTGTAATTCTAACCGTTTTAACGTTTTTATCTTTAAGACATAAAGAGAATAACAAAGAATTGGCTAGTCATTCATTTGTGATCAGTTATTTCAGTATTTTTAAATCACAGTCAAGAAATTCCATAATTCCTGTTTTTTAAAAAAAAATAATAAATAAACTCAACCTGATTGGAATGTGCTTGCCTGAGAGCAGTACCAGCTGTGTAGGGCTGGGCTTGCTTTGACTGAAAGGGATTACCTTAATAGTATTGATCTTGCCTTATCTTGCCTGATAAGACTGAGCTTCCCTGATAGGACTGAGCTAGCATTAAAAGGATGTGTCTTGCCAGGATAGTGATCGAGGGGTGGGCTTGCCTTAACAGGGCTGGGCTTACCTTACTATTAATTAACTTACCTTAATAGGACTGAGCTTGCCATAATGCAACTAGGTTTGCCTTAATAGGACGGGGCTAGCATTCATAGTGTTGGTCTTGCCTTGGTAGGGATTGAGGGATGGGCTCGCCTTGATAGAGATGGTTTTTCCTTGATCAGGATGGGTTTTCCTTAATAGTACTGTGTTTGTCTTATTAAGACTGTGCTTCTATTATTAGGTGTGGGCTTCCCTTGATAGGGCTGGGCTTCCCATGGACGGGATGTAGGGATGAGCTTGACTTGATATGGCTTGGCTTGGATCCGTATGATTCATCTTGCCTTGATATGAATGGACACACTGTAATAGGGCAGAGCTTCCCTTAATATGGGTGAGCTTACCTTAGTTATGTATTTATTTGTTTTGGTTACATTTTTAAACTTTACAAAACAATTTCAATTATAGCATGTTGATTAAAAAAATACAAAAAAGTAAAAAGAAAATATTACATAATACTTTACATCAAGATAAGCATAAAAAACAGGATTTATCACATGTCTGCTGAAGAAACGTATTCACACGTGTCTTAGTGCTAAAGAGTCTTAGGTCTCTCAGTGGTTCTATGCAGCCAGTAAGAAGGCAGAATCTGCACTTGGAAGATGCAGCACCCAGCCCACATCTTATGTCCCTAATCACCCCGTTAAAAGAACATTAAAACGAAATGGCATATAGTCGCTCCATCAGCTTTTGTCTGGGACCAAAACAAGATAAGGCGCAGGGATACCCAATTTTTATAGTGAGAGACCAGCTGGGGAAATAGCTTGGTGTTAAGCACATCTTGCACAGTATTAGCCCAGCCACTGTATTGTAATAGCTTTTTAACTTTGGAGGGTCTGCGAATAAGTAAGTCCATAGACAGTCCCAGTCTATCTAGGATGCTCACTCATTCCCCCTGCAGTGTAGAAACGAAGCCCACCACTTGGGAATCTGACTTAAGGCCCTTCCATAAGATAGCATATATTGTCTCCCTTTGACCTAGTAAGATTTTCCTACCTAGTGATAATCTTCGGCACTCTATCAGGCTACCCAAACACTGTAGGCCCAGCTCGTATTGTATTGCTACATATGAGATCGATTTGGGCAAACAGTTAAATATGGATTTCCAAATTTTAGCGTCATACATGCCAAGTTCGAGTCTTGCCCAATGTGGGAAGTGCTCCAGACCATAGCATATTTTTGGAATCACCTTGCTTCTGTAAAAACGGAGCAATGGGATTAAAGAAAACATCCTATACTTATTGTCTACCTCTTTATCTGGGCTATGGATTTGTTTACCTTCATTTCAAGAAATTGACAATATTGCAGTTGTTTTGCATTCTGAAAAATTGGGTACCCCAGGTGAGTCATGGAGGCTCTACACGACAATTTCTCACTGTTCAAACACCACTTATAACCCAAAGCTGAAGTTCTCCCACACAGACTCATTATACCATATTTATGAACCTTAATGTCCAAGCTATTCCTAAAGATGTAGTCGTTAAAGGCATTAAGCAATCATTGTAAGCCTTTAGGAGTGTAGTCAATGAGCATGTAGTCTTCAGCATAGGCGACCCAGCATATTTTGGTTCCTTCAATTTTTGGGGACTGCCTTTTCCAAACATCTTCTTGCATCGGACATATACAAATTAAAGTGCATAGGGGCAAAGATGCATCCCTGCGAAGTCTATTAATGATGGTGATTGTCCAGGATAATACACTGTCTCGATTAAGCCTTACTTGTATCATAGCCCCTTGGTGCAGATGGATCAGAATTGAAATGATACCAGGTGGAAGCCCTACGTCAGTAAGTTTCCTCCATGTTAAATTTTGGTTCACTAAGTCAAAGGCACAGGTAAGATCCATAGACGCAATATAGATAGTGATCTGTTTGTGATCTGCGCCTTCTCCTGCAGGATTGTCAAAAGTATGCCCCCAGCATTAGTCCCCACACACTTCCTGAACTCAGTTTGTAATGATGACAAAATGTTATAGGATTTGGCCCATTCCTCTACATGTTCCAATATCAAACCCGCAAAGATTTATGAGTCGGCGCCTAATAACGCTATAGGGCGATAATTGGAGAGAGAAGATCGCTCAATAACAATATATGAAATATGTCAAGAGGGGGGTAGCGATCTGGTCCTAATGATATCGGTAAACAAGATGTAAAGGGCTTTTGCCCACAACTCTGTATTGCCTTTCAGCATCACATTAGACCGTTGGTTTGGGCCTGCCGCTCTTGAAATACTGGCTTTGCTAATGCGATTCTTGATCCCCAGAATAGAGAATTGGAAATCCCAAGGATACTTGATTAATTCTACTAAAGTCCCTTCCGTGATCCCCACTACATGTCTGATCCCTACATATCGCAACCAAAAATGGCCCTTCCATTTTTCTTCAGGGATCACTTGTGTTTGGATGGAACTTTGGGAGATTTCCATTTAATTAATCAACATCCACAATTGTCTAGATGACCCTTCTTTAAGTGCATGGCACATTAACTCACTGTCCACCTGGTAAAGAGACGCTCTATGGCAATTTTTGGATTGGTTCCTTATCTTTCTAACTTCGAGATATTTAATATCTGCTGTGAGCATAGAATTTAGGATGTCTCTTACTTTTTTACGTGTATGCCTTTTGTGAACCTGAGTGCAGCTAGCATAAGAGTGCGTACGGGGGGCTTGACTTTGATTCACCGCCACTCTCTTAACGGATTTTGTTGTCAACGTCTCCACATAGTCACGGAATTGACTGTGAGAACACTGAAAACATGTCGTATCCAGCTTACTGTTCGTAAAGTCAAGAATGAAGGTGTTCTTAAATATCCTTACATTTCCCTTATACCATGTAATTCTTGTTTTGGTGGTGTTAACTGTCAGGGACTGACAATAAGGAGCCTTAAGCCGGTTCCCAAGCATCAACGAAACCTTAGTTTCTAGCATAAGATGATTGCTGCAAAGGGAGCTGTGCAGACTGAAGCCAGTGACCATATCTATCAAGTACCTTGATACAAAACCGGGAACTGTCCAACCAAGTAGCTGGATTGGCAAGATTATTCAGAAGTTCATTTACATGAAACAGACCCCAACTAAAAAAGAAGATGTTCCAAAGCTGGCCCTGTAATTTCTTTCTGCAGCAATCGGGTCGGACCGCCCTCAATATGATTTTTGTTATGCTCACACAGCGTTGTAGGAAACCCAAGTCACCATCGCCAGATGCCCCTTTAGCCCCTGCCCCCATGATTTCTGCATTCAGATCTCCTACAATGATTATTTGCAAGCCAGAAAAGGTTATTAGACAATCCTCTATAAGTAAGTTCAATGATTCAAGAGTCTCTTTTAAATTCAATTGGGGATTCCAGTAGATGTTAGTAAGTAGTTTAGTCAAGGAGGATTCATTTTGTTTTAACTCAAGCAAAAGAGCCAAGCAGCAACTCAAAGTAGTAAAGGTTTTTCTTACTATCAAAGTTATGCCTATTTTAGTAGCGATTAGCAAGCCCCACCCCCCCAGGGGCGTCCCCTCAAACCCTTTAAAGCACGTTTAGTATGAACTGTAAAACTATCAGACCCGCAAGAATCTGTTATCCATGTCTCCTGGATACAGAAAATTTAGAAATTAGAGAGAGATTTTTACATCCAAAGAGTTACACAAATGCCACAAACCCGTAGAATTCCAAGATAACACCTAGAGAGCTTTATTTGGCTAAAGGGGAGGTTTTAATGATTGTAATTGGGAAATTGAGTCACGCAGGCTCACTGCAAGCCACCTCCAGTTCATATCAGGTTCACCTCAACCCTGAAACCCGCAGGACTTCTTGTCAGATTATCAGGGGTCACATTTTCTTGTCTAACAATATTTCTCCCAGACTCAATATCATGGAACTCAGGGCTAAAGGATAAGATATCAAATCCAAGTTTGTTAAGCTGAGAGGTCTGTTTCAATAATAATTCATAGACAGATTGTGAGTGTCTGCCCAGGCGCACATGGTCATATCTATCTGGATGAATAAAATCCACCAGCTTAATATCAGCTGAAGAGATCAAACGCAGACTTGGAATCTCATTGAGGAGTGCCAAAACCCACCATCTATTTAGTGAGTTAGGGCCCCCACAACCAAACAGATAGTGAATGATGATACTTGGGTCGCCTGGAAAGCAAGGTTGTCTCCATGGAACTCCATTAAGGTTGCTTTCAAAAACTCATTTATAACACCTATCAGCCCCTTCCTCCTGGTGGCTCCCCCCCATCACTGGGGTCGACCTCAGTCCATCCTGCTCCCATACTGCAGTGGACTTACACCAGAGTTGAGAGAGCTGTCACCTGGGGGCACCCTTGATTGTGCAATGTCTTTGTAAGAACACAGTAAAACTTATTTTAGGCCCCTGGAGGAATAAAATAATGTGTACTAATTTCCCTCACTGTGCCAGAATACTGATGTTAACATCCTTGTACTGGGTGATTTATATTTGAAATATAAACCTCTGTCATTGCTACAAGACCATTGAGATAATAATGAGTTGATCTGGGGTATTTTCCGGATTTTACCACGACTAGTCTGACTTGGGTTGAAAGCTGGAAATGTTCATCTTCCCGGTGATACTTCTGGAAAACTAACATTAGGAAAAAAAACGTTCACAATCGAATATTGATCATATCCTCGTCGTTTATGCTAGATAGCATTAGGCACAGAATGTAATGGACTTAATTGTGATTATCAGAGTGTAAAGTGAACACAACCCTGTAAATTTAAGAATTAATGTCCTACGGTATCTGCAACTATTTTGGGTAGGAATTATAATATTGATTTGACTTTAAGTAATAATGACAGTTGTAAACTTAAGTGGGCCAACTTGGCCAAAAATAAAATGTGGCCATTATGTATGAGAAACTAATACCTGTGTTCGAATTTCTTTTTCTTAAATTAATGAATACGATTGTATGATGCTGACTGTAGAGCAGCTAAAGAGTGGTTGAAACCAGCACTAAGCAATGTATTTCACCCAGTATCAGTAGGATTTCTGCTTATAGATGGGAATATACATTACTGATAAAATTAATGGAAAATTCAGCTATTAACACATTATGGGTATCCCTTGTGAAAGCAGCAACAGACAATGATCAGAAGACCTTTTGGAAACAAATATCTAAAGGTAAAATCAATGTTTGCAATCAAGAGACATCAAAATGTATTTCACCTGATGTGGTTTACCTACTTCCAACAACTTTATAGTGGTACAGAGGCAGTTTGTTAAAAACATGGAACTGGTGGGTTGTGAAGGGATATGGGAGCGATCTAGATCCAAATGTGTGTTTTCAGAAGTGGAGGTTTTGAGAGCACTAACATCCCTAAAAGCTGGGAAGGTAACTGGAATTAGTAATATACTTGGGGAGGGGGGTTTGTTTTTGCACAATTTATCAGTTTTGTGCTCAATCTTACTGGCCCTTATTAATGTAATAAATAGTACCTAGGTATCACATTCGAGAGACTTGGTTATGTGCAGAAATAGTGATAATTCATAAAAAAGGGAAACAGCGGTCACCCAGTGAATGTCCACCCAATCTCCCTGATAGATTGTATGTCAAATGCATGAGATAAAATATTATTAGAATGATTAGAAGGGTTGGTGGATGAAAATAGGCTGATCTCTGATCTCCATGGAGGTTTTAAGAAGAAAAACGACACAATTAAGATCTGTTTTATTTTAAGTAAATGTACAAAATAGTGTTTTTTTAGATTTAGTTTTTATCGATTTTAAAACTGCTTTAGGCAAGCTTATCAGGGAGAAATTGTGAGATGCTCTGATTTCATTGAATTCCCCTGAGTCAAAATGAGTAGCTATAAAAATGTTTACATGAGAGGCCACCAGGGGGCGCAGAAATGTGTTGATTCTTCTGCGTTGCTCTGTTTCCACGGGGTGCAAAAGGGATTTGAGTCCCCGCACAACAGACCTGGTGCCCACAGTGTGCCCCCCATCGCCCTCGGCACACGGGAGCAAAAACCCAGGCTTGCAGGCCCCTGGGAATTTGGAGATACGGCTCAGAGGAGGAGGACCCAGTGACTGCGAGGCGCCCGAGTTGTCCCATGCTCCAGGGGGAAACCATGTCAGCCCACAGAATAAAAGGTGAGCCAGGCCCTGGGGCGCACAGGCTTAAGAGGACATACCGCAGGGAGACGGCCCGCGGGGGGGGGCAGAAGAGTATACCCGAGACCCCAGGGAGTGGCGCCAGCAGCCGCCATGTACAAAAATGCGGGATGAGCTCAGACACGGCCATAAGGTGCCCCCCATGGCGTGATTGGAACAGCCACTTCCCCCGTAGCCCCAATGGAACAACGGGCCCCTGAAGGAGGCTCTCTTTAAAACTAAGACCTCCGGCCACGGTAGGCGAACGTTAAGCAGATAGCCCCGGTCTGCAATCCCTAACGCTTGTGGACACTCGGGCATGACCTGGTGGGGGGCCCCTCACCCTCCCCCACTACTTCACGCAAGCAAAGTGGAATAAGCCGACCTGGGTGCCCAGAGGCTAGGAGAGGGACAGCCCTGCTCCAGGAGGGCCCATTGGCCTGGGAAACATCAAGAGAAGCGCGGAGGCCCCCCCAGCAGCAGCACTGGACATACCCTGATAAGGAAGATAGGGTTCGGGCTGCCTGGGGTTAAATGGGGGCACAGTGGCATAAGAGGGTCTGCCCCAACACCACCAGTGGAGGTCTGGTGATCTGCTCCATAGCCCACTGCCTAGCCCAGAGGAAGGAAAAAAATACTAGTGACCCCCGAAGAGCGACGGAGGGGGAGCCACTCCCCCCATAAGCGATAACACCCCTGTGACAACTCAGGCCCTACTTTGATGGGCTGGAAGGACGCACTGCAAGTGTTCCGCTTACAGGAAACCTTGGGGAGTTTGGGAAGTGCAACCCCCCTCAAGATGGCAGATCAAGCGAAGGACACCATGTCCACAAAAAGTGACAATGCAGAGTTATTGCAGGAAATTAGGGACATGAGAGCCTACATAGGCCACAGGCTGGAAAACATGAATCACAGCATGGCTAAGATGGAATAGAGAATACAGGGCTTAGAAGCCACCAATCTTCGTTGGACATATTGGAGTCAAAGATCGATACCAGGCTGTCTGCCATTGAAAAGAAGGATGAAGAAAAGACTGTGCAAACGGACAATTTCCAAAACAGAGAGCAGAGGAACAACCTCAAGTTCTTTGGCTTTCCGGAGACAGAAGGGGAGATGGAGAGAGACATCTGCCGGGTTGTCAAGGATGTGGTCCACCGACTGTTTGGCAATGAGGCGACAAATGAGGCCACCATAGACAGAGCACACAGGGCAGGAGACAGAATCGGTGGACCAGCCTCAGTTTTGGTCCGCTTCCACTATTATGCAGAAAAGGGAAAAATACTGGAAGAAGCTCGGAAATCTGCCACTATCACCTTTAACAATGCATCAATATCGATCTATCAAGACCTCTCCTCCTTCACTTTGGCCAGGAGGAGGATGTGCTCTCCAATAACACAATGGGCCTCATTACGACCGTGGCAGTAGAGTGATAACGGTGCCGGTAGAGCTGCCGGTGCCATTATCACTCTACCGCCGCGTTACGAGTTCTTCAAGCGGGGCCGCTCTTCACACCTGGTCAGACCAGACGTGCAGAGTGGCACCCTTTAGCAGAACAGGATGCTAACAACGGTCCTGTCATTAACGGGGCCATTGTTAGCGTCCTCCCTATTCCCATTGAGCCCTATAAGGGCTCAATGGGAATGGGGATGTACCGGGTCCCGAAATGGGAATTACCGGGCCCGCAAAGGTCAGAAAGGCCCGGTAATTCCCATTTTTTGGGACCCGGACCCGCGTTTGGGGGTAGCCATGCTGCTAAAAATGGCATGGCTACCTCCAAACTCGTAATGAGGCCCAATGTCTATGGGAAAAACGGATACAATATTGCTGGGGCTTCCCCTTTTCACTCACTTTTAAATATATGGGCCAGCAAGCTAAGCTGGTCACCAAAGACAACATTAAAGGGGCAATTTGAGAACATGTGGACACCCTGGACGATCAGAGACAGCCCACTGGTGCAGCTGTGGAGGGGAGAACTGAAAGAGGACCGCCGAGGGACAGGAGATGAGTCCAGGGCTTGAGGAAATTCAGAAAATTGAATATACCATGCACAATGGTGGCCCACGATACTACCAAGGAAGAGATGCTTCTTTGAAATGTATCCTGAAGATGCTCAGCTCAACGGGAATGGGTGGGAGGGGGTGACCACTCCTTGCCTATGCAGGCTATAGTGGATGGCTGTGTTGCAGGGTTTGGGGGGCGAAGAGACACGACATATTAAAAGTGAATGGAATGGTTTTCAGGGGGGGGGCTCAACAAGCAGAAGTATTAGCCTGGGGGGATATGGTCCAGTCGGGTACCAGGAATGGTTAGTCAACCTGGCTGGGCACCGGGGGTGGGGGGTGGGAGAAAAAGATTGGGAAAGGGGGAGGGGAGCATGGAAAGAGTGGGAGAGGATTCAAAGGAGAGGTTGGGGTTTTGCTCCTTTCAGGGGTGTGGGGGGAAAGTTCACAAGAAGTTTGTCGGGTTGGGGTTTTTAGTTTTTGTGGTTTCTAGCTAACACAAATGTTCACACTCAGGGCCACAGCTAGGAAGTGTCAGATCCGGAAATGGAGTAGTGATATATAAGACACTATTGGAAAAAGAAAGAGTCTCCCACTGCCCGATGGCTAACATGATACCAACCCCGTGGATAGGCTCCTTGAATGTATGGGGAGTCAACTCTCTGATGAAATGATCCTTCCTGGCTCTGGAATTCTCACGGGCTAAACAAGACCTGCTCTTCCTACAAGAAACACACACAAGCTGAGGGGGCGGGAAACAACTCTCTGTGAGGGAGGGATGGGGGATGTCCACCAAGCCTCATTCACGTCCAAAAAGAGTCCAACACACTGGGGTTGAAGACGGTAGCAGCATTAAGAGATCCAGAGGGACGCTACCTATTCATTAGAGGGGATATCCAGGAAACCCCACTAACATTGGGGTGTTATATAGCCCAAACAAATGGCAAATACGCTTCTGGGAGAAAGTCTGGTACAGGGTGTGACTTTTTTTGGGAGGCACCCTCATAGTGGGAGGGGATTATAACATGGTTCTGAACCCCTAAAGGATAGGAAGAGGATGAGGGCACAGAATCCCACCCCGTTAGATAAAAGAACGTCACAGAACTTTCATCGCATCAACTCAGACATGGGTTTAGTGGACTCCCTCACCCCCCGCCCCGACACTTAATACTCGAGGGTTGACAAATCCTTCTCTAGGATAGACCACATCCTAGTGGATAGCATCCTGGCTGGTCAGTTGGAGGAGACCTGAGTGGACCCAGTCCCGTGGTCGGTTCATGACCTTGTGCGAATTACACTGAGAGGGTGTCTGGGGACTCCAACGAAGAGGAAGATGGAAGTGTAAAGACTTCATTTTGAAAGATAAAGAGATAGCCCAGACGGTGCTCACTAAACATAACAGAATACTTTGAACTAAATGACAATGGGGAGGTGTGCCCTCATACAGTATGGGATGCATTCAAGGCTACAATTTGGGGAGTCCTAATTCAGATAGGGTCCCAAAGGAAGAGGGAGAGGAAGAAACAGGAAGCCTGCCTAAGGGAGATGATGGCTGAACTCCAACCAAGACAAGTCCCGGTAGGTTCCATCACCCTAGACAAGACAAAATAGCTAGAGAATTATAAAGCTCAACTAAAAGATCTGCTGCTGAGCAAAACTGAAAAGAAACTATTGTTCTTAAAACAAAAATATTATGAAAAGTGTGACAAAGTGGACAAACTATTGGCATGGAAGTTGAGAGAAACCCAGAAAAGTAAGATGGTCAAGGCAGTGAGGTCCGAGGAAGGGTTAAAGTGTTACAATACCAAGAGTATAGGGAAAGCCTTTCGTAATTATTACGAGTTGCTATACAAATCAAAATTTGAGGGAGACAAATCCTGTATAGAGTACTTCCTGGCATAATTCCCCATAGCGAGACTAGCCAGAGAGACTGCTTCCGATCTAGAAACTCCAGTTATGGAAGAGGAAGTCACCCAAGCAATCAAGATGTTGAAGGGGAGCACAACGCCGGGGGAGGATGGGTTCTCAGTGAGGTTTTTTAAGACATACATGTCCACCCTGGACCCACACCTGGTGAGGGTTTTCAACGTGTTCCTAGAGGGAGGGACACTTCCAGAGACAATGATGAGGGCCATTATAGTGGCACTACCGAAAGAGGGTAAAGACCTGGGGCAGTGCCAATCATACAGACTAATCTCCCTACTCAACACAGATGTGAAAATCTTGGCAAAAATATTGGGCAAAAGATTGGAAAGGGTCATGCCTTCCCTGGTCCACGGTGACCAGGTTGGCTTCATTTGCAGGCACCAGGGATCAGACAATATCCGAAAGATGATCAACCTAATGCACCTGCGATAGGGTCAAATGGAAGTACATGACTATCCTCCTAGAAAAAATGGTAATAGGGGAAAACATTCGGAAATGGGTGGGGGCACTATACAGAGCTCACAGATCCATATCAATGCGAAACTAACAGACCCATTTCGGCTCACAGGGGGAACAAGACAGGGGTGCCCTCTCTCCCCCTTGCTGTAAGCACTCACAATAAACCCATTGGCAATAGCGATAAGAAACTATCATGACATAAAGGGTATCCAGAGAGGGGAAGTAGAATTCAAACTCTCTTCGTTTGTGGACGCAATCCTGGGGTACCTCGTGGACACACCTTCATCACTACCAGCCCTGTTCTCACTTATCAACACCTTTGGCGCCTTCTCGAACCTCCACATTAATAAATCCAAATCGGTCCTGAGTCCTCTCTGCGCAGTCAACCCTTGATCTGGAGCAGGGAAACCGAATGTTAGGGGTAAGAGTGGAACAATCGGCTATCCCATACCTAGGGGTACAGCTCCCATGGAACCTATCAACACTAGCATCCATTAACTTTGAGCCACTGATGGTGGCCTTCAAAGCCGACTTGAAGCGGTGGGATACATTGATGTTATCCTTTTACGGACGCATGACAGCGATAAAAATGAACATCCTCCCCCAACTTTTATACCTGTTTATAGCCCTACCCACAAAACTCCCAGAGTCTTTCTTCAAAGACCACCATCGCAGCGTGCAGAGGTTTGTCTGGCAAAATAAGACCCTGAGGTTCAAACAAACCACTCTTACCCTGCCCAGGGAAGAGGGTGACTTTGGCCTCCCAGATTTTGCCCTGTACCATAAGGCAGCCCAACTGAGAGTGCTCCTTGAACATATGCGGGACGATCCGGGACATACAGGAAATACCTAGAGGATATGGATACAAAACCATCCAAAGAAAGGGATTTACTCTGGGCCCCATTTAGGAACATAATGAATAGGCTAAAAGACCACCAAACAATGTGAGTGCTGTGGTCCCTTTGGAGGGGAGGAAGACATACAGAGAACATGTCCACATGACCTTCTCCAACGTCATCAGTTTGGGGGCCCACCATAACACTGGGGGATAAGGGTTTCCGCAATGCACATTTATGAGCGGAGAGGGGATTGGAAAGGGTAGGACAAATGTTTAGGGGTGAGGCGTTCCTAGACTACGAAACAGTGGCAGAGGTACTAGTTAAAGATAAGATCCCCACATTTCAATACCTGCGCCTGAAGGGTATCCTGACCGACCCCAGGTGGGGGGACAAGCTGGGACGCCCGCTCACACTATTCAAGTTCTAGATACCTCACTAATGAGGAGAGGAATTGTGTCCACGCTTTATAAGGTTCTGAACACAAGTGACAAAACAGACAGGCATGGTTTTAAAGAATACTGGAACGGACTAGCTGGTGAGGTCGTCTTAGAAGAGCGGTGGATATACAAAATTCCCTTCCACGGGAACCTCTTCACAGCAGCCATGGAACACAACTTTAAAGTGATACATGGGTGGCATAGGGACCGCCAGAAGCTTTCTCGAATGTTTGCGGGGTCTCCCTGCTGTGTTTAAGGCTATGTGGCCTGGTGGGTTCGAGAGAACACACGTGGTGGCACTGCCCCCACATTCAACGGTACTGGACAGACCTATTGGGGTGGAGGTCATAGGTGAAAACCTACCTCTTGACCCCCTGCAGATATTACTGTGGCTTAGCCGCAGGGGCTCCGACACTTACAGATATCCGAGAATGCGGGAAACGATGCTGAGAGCGGACAGATTGGCTCTTGCCCAGAAATGGGGGGGTGCGACAGTGCCAAATAAAAGTGAGTGGAAGCAGAAACTAAGAGATCTGTATGTAATGGACAAATTAACAGCAATGGTGAACGAAGAGATGAGACGGTTCAGGGAGGAATGACATGCAGGTATAAGCGAATGGGGATGGAATGTAAACTAGAGGAGGTGGGAAGCCTGGCAATAAGATGAAGCAACCCGAGCAGCAGGGGGAATGAGAGAAATAATCATGGAACGATTTTTGGGGGCATGGTTCAGGAAGACAAAGAACTGCTAAGTGATGTATAGCCCGAGGAGATCAGGGAATCCCCTTCAGGAAAGGCAAAAGTAGTCCTTCGCTGGGTAATGCTGGGAACTTGAATGGCTCCACCGTTCTCAACCGAGCAATATTGACACTAGGCCCACACGGGAGTGTTGCAGGAAAACCTTTGTTTTGTGTTTTGTTGAGGAGGGGGGGGGGTGGGCGACAAAGGGGAAGCTTACCTTGATGAGATGTATAACCATAATGTGATATGTATTTGTCAATCTTCTATAAAAAAAAATCCAATTTGAAAAAAATTAAAGTTTGCATTACCGAGAATGTGGCACAGGTCAAGGTCAAGACAACAGATGGATTGTTCTGGCTATTTCTAAGTTATTCATGGTGACTGGCAGGCGTGTGTGTTGGCCCCGTTTTTATTTCTTTAACATATTACAAATTTAGCGGATGCAATTCAGAAAAGATTAGGAGGCAACACGTCTCCTAGATTTGCATCTATGAATATGAGGCGCAAAGTGGCTAAAGGTGTATGTCTTTTTGCAACTCTTTATTGTTTCATCGTTATTGGTAGTATGAATGACTTTGTTTTATTAAAAATGTTTTAGCACACGAATGCAAAATCATCCAGAACTAGGTATGCTCCTTCCATTCTCTCAACCCAGTCACCAAACTTTAAAAATGCAAGCTATTATCAAAAAAAGAATTCAAGCGTATGTCTTTATTCGTTTGAATATTTTAGTATTCATCTCCAAACCATCAACAAAAATATTGTTTTTTATAAAAAAAAAGAAAACGATCCTTTTTCACCTGTGATAGTGCACACTTACATGCTCACACTTGATGCAAGTCTCTGTGCGTTTCATTGGCTCATCCTGAAAGAGGAACTTCCCACAGATGGCAGTCACCACTTCTGCATGGTGAAAATGATGTCCAGAGCATGACCCTCAAATGGTGAGACGGCTTTGATGCCCGTGGATGGGGTGCGAACATTCACACATGCAGTGCGTGGCATTCAATCTGCTTATATGTGTTTACCTGTTGGTTTTGGAAGGAGCATGAAGGTTACCATTTTGGACTCTACTTGGAGTCTGAGGCTTAAACACTGTTGGCCCCAGCTCAGTGTGTTAAAGTAAACTTTCAAGTGCTGCGACAATCACAATTCAATCCACTAATTGTGTGGGAAATGACTCCAAGTGTCTTCTTTGATGTGAAATTGATGCTGGCATGAGGCCCAATTCATGTAAAAGTGTATCTCTAGACCAGGCACACTGGGTCATTCAGTCCGTGTTTTATGAAGGAGGGAATGTGTCCCCGTCTAGACTGCACTCCTAATTTCTGTCATGCGTTCTTATGTGCAACACAAGAAAAAGCATGTACTGCCAATAAGCCTATCTTTAGCAATTGGAATAAAATAATTTAATTAATAATGCCTGGTGCTGATGAGCAAAACATTTCAATGTTGGAACATTTATGAAATGTGTGATGATTAAAAGAATATCGAATCAAATCTATATAAATAAAAGTGAAAATGGGTGTGTTTGGGGGTTTGTGGCTTCGCGTATGTTCCCTATAAATTCCACACCGTTTCACAATCTGCACCAAATCTTGCACAGTCACCTGTTAGGACACTCCAAAATGTACTGGCTACATGACATCTGGACACCCCACCACTTCCCAGGATTTCAGCAAAAGTGAACACATGGGTGTGAGTTTGTGCATAGTGTATGTTCACTATACAATTCCTCACCATTTCATCAATATGCACCAAAGTTTGCACAATCACCTGTTATGACCCTTCAAAATTTACTGGCTACATGACATCTGAACACCCCACCACTTTCCCCGGATTTCAGCAAAAGTGAAAATGTGGGTGTGGGTTTGTGGATCTGCGTATGTTCCCTATACAATTCATCTGTTTCACCAATCTGCACCAAATTTTGTACAGTGACCTGTTAGGACCCTCTGGATATTACTGGATACATGACATCTGGAAACCCCACCCCTTTTCCTGAATTTCAGCAAAAGTGAAAATGTGGGTGTGGGTTTGCAGGTTTGTGTCTTTGCATATGTTCCACATTCAATTCCACATTGTTTCACCAATCTGCACCACATTTTGAACAGTCACATGTTAGGACCCTCTGCATATTACTGGCTACATGACATTTGGACACACCACTTCTCCCTGATTTCAGCAAAAGTCAAACAAATGTGGGTTTGTGGCTTAGCAAAACATTGTTCCTTATACAATGCCACACCGATTCACCAATTTGCACCATATTTCGCAGTACCTGTACCTATGACAGAATGAAAACCCAGGCAATGCCAGGTATATCACCAAGTTCATTATAATTTGATCCTGGCAATTTTCCCTCCAGGAGATGGTCAAGAGATGGGTCTGCTGTACCATTCACACTTGCAATTCACCGGGAGGAGGGTACCTTTTCCTCTGTAAACCCAAGTCAAATTAGAGGGCTTCAAGAACATCAGGTGGTAAGTCCTTCTGTGTAGGCCTGTTATATGGCTTCCGCTTAGAAAATGTGTAGGAGGAGAGTTGATCTGGGAGAAATCTTTTCCACTAACTGAACACCTGTGCCATTTGGTTTACGGTTAGGAGCAAAACGGTGACCTCAAACCAAAGGAAATCTGATCACAGAGTAGTACATTGTGGATATTCGTTTCGGGTTGGCCAGGATTGATCATAGCCATGCCCCAAGATTTGCATAAGGGGGCGTATACACCTAATATATCAGCATTACACTACATTGTAATATTCGTTGATTCTCGATTTAGAGGAAGACGTTTCCTGGAAACACTGGCAAAGGAGGACTGCATGTCTGCCTTAGTTGCAGATTTACCTCGAACGTGCTTTTCTCCCTGAACAGGGTTGTCTCCCTGCTTTGTCACTATGCCGGTTGCTGCAAATCTCCCATGGGAGCAGTGGGAGAGGACTTGGTTATGTGTCATGACTCAGATGCTTTTCGGGCAGAAAGGCCAGTGCCTGCAGGGTGCATGGCATGTCCCATAGCGCTTGGAGGCTTGGCCTCACCATAACAAACTATTAGTTCTGACACCGCTTGGGGTGTGACGTCATGATGCCATTCAGGCATCTGTTTAATCAGGCCCCAAATCCAGCTCCGTTTTTCTACATCAGCTCACAAGTAAATATTCTGTGCTCCAGCAAACAAAAGCTTCTTAGCATGTTCCAACTTGAGTAACATTGTGATCATACTGGATATTTCTGGTTCTGTGCTCTGTATTTGTTCCTGACCTGCATCTCGAATTCCCATTGACTTTGGTAATGACTTCTGATAATTAACTATGTGACCCTCCTGAACTCCACCAGATGTAAACCTTGCGTTTTGCCATTTTGACACTTGTTTGGTAGGATTACTTATTTTTCTTAAGAACTGCCGTTTCGACCTCGATTGTCTTCCTGTTGGTGGGTAGCATGTACCCTCTCTCACTTTGCCTATAATGAGACTTAAAAACTCAACCAACACTCATAGTGAGTAACCGAGTGATAAAATGGAAACCATTCGGTTCTAGACGAATTGGGACTGGGGCATGTCACTCACTCACCAATGATCCAAGGTGCTACAACTCCTGCCTATCAGGAATGGTACCTAGCAACTTGGTTTTCACTGATGGTGTTGTCTGTTCTACACGTGTAGTGGGCTAGTAAAAGAGAGAGAGATTTCTTGTGTACATCCATATGCAGCATGCCACGCTGCTTCTCATTATGCATGCATGTATTCAAGGGGAAGCTTGGGTTTTCAATTTAGCTCACAAGTATCCACAATTCACCCAAATTATCTCAGATGTTCTAGAGTATATATATATATATATTTTTTTTTTGCTCTGAGTTTTGGTAGAATATGAACATGGTTCTTCCATTACCTCAAATCTGTCACCTGTGTCAATGAGACATCACAATTACTGCATGCAGTCGCTGACACACCTTGCATACACTAACAATACCCACAACACCCCATGCTGCATGTGGCAGCCACTAACAGTTGTGAAGTTGAATAGTGGTAGCAAAGATAGCTGTCATGGCCTAATCTGGAGTACTAGCAATTGAATGATATTCTCAATGGCATCTTGAGCAGCCCATGCCACTTGTAGATTGATAGAAGCACATTCCCGAGTAATTGGTCTATGGTGGCACCTGCCCTCAGAGCCTCAGGGTAGAAACCCCCTTTATTAAACTAGGTTGGAATTTTCTAGTGGCTAAAAATATATTGTACTCATTATCTTCAAAAGAGCAGATGAGTAGGAAGTGCTTGTTTCATATTGTTGATGCTGTAATGTTGCCTTTCCGTAGGGATGCCATTTAGGGGTCGCCAGGGGTTGCACTTGCGACCTCTGTGGTCTTCCTTGCTACCCCTAAAAAAAAGAAAACACATTTATTTTAATTTTTTTGTACAAATTGAAGCTCTTTGTCTGTGGTCAATGCCATGTGGGCTCTTTCTAGTGTGGTTGGCTTTTCTGTTAAGGCATCTTAAAAAAAAAAAAACAGGGGGTTCCACAAGTGTAGCACTTTGAGCAGTGACCCTCAATAAGAAAGAACAGGAATAACAAATAATTTGTCTTTCTGGAATTCTATACAATAATTGCTAGACTCATTAAAGGTTTATTTCAGGTACACTTCAGGGAGTTAGTCACTGGGCCTCATTAAACGTTTTTCGGTCCAGTAACTATGGTACCGGTAAGCTTACCCCTGTCTCCCATCTTGGGAATTACCCCACATGGCTGCCCAATTCAAAGAAGGTCAAAGTGATTTCTTTTTTAAAACATAAGTGACACGTGTCGTGGTATTCTACAATATGCTGCTCAGGGTTTGAGTCTGCTGCCTGGCTGTTGTTGACAAGTATGCACCGATCTGATCAATTAATCCTGCAATGCAGTCTGTGGTTATTGTAGTGCATACATTTTGTGTGTCCACTATAGCACAGGGTTTATATTGATCATGTGCAATAACCAATGTTGATATGCATATTGATAGATTTGGGTGGCACTATGGTTTGTATGACAGGTCTGTGTGTTAAGCACTTGTTGCAGAATTCTGAATTCATGTGCCTGATCACAATATCACATTCTGGCAAGGCAGATTCAGCTTTCCTTGCTCTGAGGACTCTGAAGATACAAATGACTGAATGTATTCGCTGGTGATATTAGCACTTACTGTGCCGCAGAGCAACCGGCCTGCCTTAGATAGAGCTACTTATTTAAACTGACATAGCATCAATATGGTGCCAGCCTCAAGCTCGGTTTCTACAAACAACTGTTGTACATATTAGCAAACCCTCCCAGTGCACACATTGTTTTTTTTAAATATTTATTTGTACATTTTACACAAGAACAGTCAATCATCAATAATAAATAACCAAAAACGATATAATTACATGCAAAATAAAATACACATATTTAAAATCAGACAAAGAACTAGTAGAAATTTAGGAAGTTATTCCAAATCTTTGCATGTAAGGTCAGTTTCCTTTGTCTCCTGTAAATTATTCTCTCCATGTTTGCAAGACAAGTCATCTCCTCAATCCAATCCGTAACCACAGGTGTAATTCGCGATTTCCAGCCCCTTAATATCATCTTTATGCCTATACAGGCCCCTCTAAACAAGAATCTTTTCTCAGAGACTGAAAGGTCGTCAAGTAATTCACCACCTCCTAAAATCATCATTTTGAAATCCAAAGCAACATTTAAAGTCAGAATTCGCAAGCAAATATTACACACATCCTTCCAAAATCCACGCACTCGTATACAGTCCCAGATTAAATGTTCCAAGCTACCTACCTCATTTCTACAACACCAGCATTTGTCAGATTCCACCATACCTCTTTTCATCATCCTTTCCGGACTCCAGTACACTCTTTGGGGGGTTTTCTTTGTCTTGAACGATCTTCCAAGTTTATAGAGCAAAGCTTTATATTAGCACACATGTCCAACCCCATCTCAGATGAAATCACACACCCCAATCTCCTGCCCCAATCCGCTCTTAGTTCAGAATTCTCTTTATAATTAGACACAATTTGATTGTACACCCTGCTAGCAATTGAACCACATCCTGACTCTCTCTCCTTAAGAAAGAGATTCTCTATTGCATCACCCTGCCCAACCATCTCTTATACATCTTTTCAATTTCCTGAAGTAATTGTTAATGTTAGATTTTGCACGTAACTCTACTTCAGCAATCCACTTACCATCCTTAATGACATCACCAATCCAATATACACCACTAAGAAGCCATTCCGGCCAGAATAAAGGCTTACCCCATCACACATTGTAAGTGGGTAAGTGGGTAGAGGTGATCAGGTAGCTAAATGTGAGACTGTGGAACCAAAGTGTTGAGACTCATATCCCAGCTTTGCTACTAGACAATACTGGATTAATCATCTTATCTTACTGTATAGTGCTGTCCATTCTCTGTGAAAAGCTTTGCCTTCCTCCATTTAAGAGCCATTATTTTAGCACATTGCCTACTCTTTCTTGTCATATAGGATATTTTCTAGATGGAAAATAGTCAAGCCAATGAAATAAGCCTCTGGCTAGCCTATTTTCTGGTCTGCATATTCGACATAAAAAACTGTTTACATTTTTGCACACTTTCAAATGTTCATCAGCACATCATGAAAACGATTCTTCATGTCTGTGTGTTGGGGTATTACAGGTTAAAAATCCAGAAGAGAAACCCAGATGACATTGTTTAGGCTTCCATCCATTAGTATTCTGGTAACCGTATACTTCCCTTGAAGAGGGAGAAGATGAAGCTAGGGCCATTGTCCTTTTCCATATCATGTTCCTGTAAAGTTGGTTTTTAAATACTGTTATGTTGGGTTATTGTGTGATTTGTGTACTTTCCCAATCAGGTCTACAAAACAGAGTATTACTTTAGTTCATGAAAGTAAAACAGTCACAATGATGTACACCTTGCTGTAACAAAAGAACATGGAAAGAACATGTTCAAGTGCAAAGATTGCAGCCTGAGCTCCAATCCTCGGTTCACATTTTAACCATAGCATGTGATCCTGAGCAGGTCAACTAATCTCATGGTGCCCACATTTTCCAAAATTGCCAGATCTTAAATATTTTGAAATTGGCAGCCCTTTGAGTGATTTAGTTATCAAGGAACACCCTTCAAAAAAGTCTTACTTAGGATTTAACTGTCTAACGTTTTACTTAATAGATAATAATAGTGTATTTCATATATTGAATTGAATTGAATATTTATAACGCGCACCGGACGAATTAAATCGTAACTGGGCGCAGATGTATCAATTGCCATTTGACTATGAATGGTCCACTAGGTCATATGAGATTGCTTAGCACCAGCAGTCGTAAACGTACATAAGATATACCTAACAGAACAGATGGGTCTTCACGGCCCTCCGGAAAGCTGAGAGGGTTTGAATCCCGCGGATTTCTCTGGGAAGTTTGTTCCATACTCTAGGACCGTAGACTGCGAATCTATGAACCCCTTTATTCACACACCTGGTACCTGGTATGTAAAGCACATTTTGGTCTCCAGAGTGCAGTTGTCGGGTGGCAACATACCTCCTGATTTTGTCTGATAAGTATGTTGGTCCTATCTTATTCACGCCCTTGTAAACCAGACAAAGGACCTTAAAAATGATTCTCTCCTTTACTGGCAACCAATGTAGGGCTTTTCTCAAAATAGAGACTGGGGACGATTTTTTTGCCCTATGCACCAGTCTGACTGCCCCATTTTGGGCCACCTGCAATCTTCGCAATTGGTAGGCTGGGATACCCGACAGCAATGCGTTACCATAGTCTAGCCTCGAGTTGACCAGAGTACCAATAACTACCGCTCTATCCTCATTCACAATGAAAGGTAAGGCTTGTCTCAATATGCGCAATGAGTAGTATGCTGCCTGCACCTTCGCACTAACCTGAGCTCCACTTTCCATATTGTCTTCCCAAATACAGCCTACATTTTTAATTTTCTTAGAAAAATTCAACTGTGTCCCCAATAGGCAAGGGGGATGCAATTTCTCCTTCTGTAGATGGTATTTTGAGGCGAATATGGGTACTTCAGTTTTGCTGGCATTCAGCAATAGCTGATTCGCACACATCCAGCCCTGTATTTCTTGTAGGCATCGTTCTACTATCTCGTATGTTTCCTCTTGATTCTGTATCCTCAAGAAGACCTGGCTGTCATCGGCATATGAATGAAACTGTATGCCATTCTTTCTCAGGATGTCCATAAGTAATTTTACATATAGATTAAAGAGCAGTGGGGAAAGAGAGGATCCCTGGGGAACTCCACAGCTTTGTGGTACCGAATCCGACAAGAAATCTCTGAGTCGAACTCGTTCTCTACTACAAAAAAAAGATCTAAACCATTGTAGGGCATTTACCCCCACCCCTCCTACTTCTGTCAGAAGTCTCAACATAGTCCCATGGCCCACCGTATCAAAAGCGGCGGACAAGTCCAAGCGTAACCAACAAGGACTTGCCCCCCTGATCTGCTGTTTCTAACAAGTCATCCCAGACCATCAACAATGCCGTCTCCGTTCCAAAACCTGGACGAAAACCAGATTGTAGTGGGTCTAGCAGATTCTCCTGGTCAACATGATTCTGCAGTTGAGTGGTCACAATTCTTTCCAGGATCTTGGATGGCCATGGCAGTCCTGCCACTGGCCTATAATTCAGAACATTTTCGGGGTCTAAATTTGCTTTTTTAACAGCGGTGTAACCACCGATTTTTTCAAAATTGTCGGTACTACCTCTAATGTGAGTGATTTATTAACAAATTTTGTAATAAATGGGGTGATATCTGAGGCTATTTGTTTAGCTACTGATGATGGAATGGCAAAGAGCGTACCATTAGTTGGCTTCAAAGCGGTGAGCAAAGAACAGATCCTTTCCTCCAAAACTTCCGTTAATATGAATACATTCTGGCACACTCCAATATTGTCGTGTGCTATGCGTTCTGGACTAACTTCCTCTGTTATTTCCAGATCCTCTTGGGGGTCTGATAGTTTAATACCCCTAATTTTCTCTTGTACTAACTCTATTTTATTCACAAAATAGTTTTTAAATGCATCCGCCTGTGCTTGTGATGCTTCTGGCGCTGCTGATGCACACCCAGGGTTTGCTAACTGGGAGATTGAGGCACACAATTCCCGTGGTCTATTCATAACCTTATCAATTTTTTTGGTTATAAATTTAGCTTTGGCTTCAAAGATGGCTTTCCTGTAGATTCTTCTGTGGCTGTTCCAAATTATACTCTATTGCACACCATAAAGTAATTTGCTTCTTTACTCACCAGTTGCAATACCACTTGAAAACCCTAGCACCCTTCTAATCCCAATCTATGCTCTGAAGTATGTATCCTACTGGTAACTGTTAATCTGTATCACTATGCTATGGTTCAAGTACTTTTCTCCCTGCATCCAACCGTTCTCCTGTATATGAGTATTTCATTCTGTGAGTCTGATAATCTGAGATCTGTTATAATGCTGGGCAAAGCCTACCTTTTTCATACAGCTACTGATCTGCGCCCTGCATCTATATTACAGCCTGTATACCATACACATGGCTAATATTTCTAAAATGTGTCCTGTACCTATGGTAGAAAACAAGCACCCTCGTCGAAATTCCACTTGTTTATTATTCTCATTTCAGCTAGTATGTAAGTGTGTAAGGCATAGCTCTCAACTCACCCGCTTTTGGCGGGTGTCACCCGCCTTGAAAGCTGATGAATCACCCGCCAAGCTCCTCATACGCCCATTCACTTCTATGGGCCTCTCACCCGCCAAAAAGAAAATCGGGTGTTTTCACCCGCCTTCGTGACAAAAAAGGTTGGGAGCTATGGTGTAAGAGGGACCGGGACTGACCATCCATGCTTATTTTGATAGCTGCTGGGGCAACATATCATGCTTTGGCTTGTAATCGCGAGGATAGCGGTGGTGCCTAAGGTTCTGAAACCCTTTATTTCTTTGGTTCAGGTGGGGCAGCAACTGTGCCTGTGCCTCGGATCACCTTCAAATCCGATAAAATGACCCTGACTTTATGAGTATATTCCCCTTTTGCAAAGTCTCTCCTAACCAGGGCCGGCATTAGCGGCGCAGCGACTCGGACGGCAAAACAAAAATGTGGCAACCCCCCTCTCCTCAAGTGCGCCCCTGGACATGCAGGGGGGGCGCCACATTTTTCAATAGGCGCTGATGCAATAGCATTACCTCCCTATTGTTATTAAATGCGCTCCGCTCCTGAGAGCAGAGCGCATTTAATTTCAATAGGGTGCCTGCTGCGCCTTCTCCCACCATGCCAGCTCCAGGGGGTGGGGGGCCTTGAAAGACTCCTCTGAGCTGGCGTGGTGGGGGACTAATGGCAGGGTGCGCCAGGTGTTTGCCCGGGCACCCCACCCCTAAGCACACATTTCACATATACACACATTTATTGATATCCCATGCCACATTTTCCTCTGGGTTGCCTTGGCAACTAACACATATGCAAATAATTCAATAACCGACTATTGTTTAGTGACCATACTCTATTTGTTTTTAACTAAGTTAATCTGATCTTCATAATGCTTAAAGGTGTAACCATAAACAGTTTTTCGAAATGCATTTGCTGAAAAGCATTTAATTTCTAACGTGAAGCACAAGTTTTTCTCTAATAAAAATAATATCGATATTCTTAACAACACAAAAGTGTGTGACTTGCTAATGAAAGCTTCATTCAACATATTGACCCAGATAAGTATTTGCCTTCAACAGCTAAAGAAAAGCAAAACGTCTGAAGAAGTAGAAGGACATAAAATGCCTTTTAATTTTTCAAGTACTCCTTGCTTTATGTAGTGGTGTGTGTGTGTTGAAAACTATTTTCTTGGCACAAAAGCTCTCTGATTGGAACATGCGAGCAATCACAAATGTGCCTTAGCGGAAGTACAGTGCAGCACTTGTTGAGTTTCCTTTCCCATACACCGAAGAGCCTGCGTAAAAAGCATTTCCGGTTGACGTAAACGTGAGACGGGAGCTGCGTGCAGCGAGATCTGATTGGCTCTGATCCCATTTTCAAAGAAGCTGCTGAAACTAATGGGAGATGCTGTCAGCTATGACTTGTGCTGCTGCCACAGAGCAAACGTTGCAATAAAGAAAACGGAACACGCAGGATTTATTCAATGCAGGGGGGTGCACCCTCTGCCGAAAGATTAACGAGACACCCCTTGTCCACTGTTTATTAAAGATACCCCCGCTCTATCACATTTTAATTGTAAATTCACAATTTGACACCTTAACTAATGGCTCTGCTAAATTAATAAAGGCGACATATTAACTTTAAATCCCAGATAAGGGGGCGACGGCTGTTTCAATATCCCATCTATATCCTTTATCTTACTGCGGGGGCTTTCAGGCCAGCAGTTTTAATAACATGCATGAATAGAGATGCGTTTTTGTACGCACAGGATGCCGTGGAGTTTTCCCTTCATATTAGCAGACAATCAATTCCAATAGCTTTTTAATGCCTTCTCGAAGAATCAATTTTAAAGCAGAAACTCTTCGGGGGACCCACTTAAACTTCTTTTGCAGCCAGTCTCCTAATTTTCTATTTCAATGCAATCTACGATAGCTACGAAAATAATATAGATAATGTTTGCTGGCTAATGATTTCCCATTCCCCTATTGCCTGTACCCTGTTATTGGTAGGATCATCTTGGCATTTGTAAATTAATTTTCATTTCACCCCGGGGGAGAATTACACTGATTTATTCAGCACCGGTGTTTGAGGAAAGAGTTAGTAGGATTTCTATAATCTGAGAAAAACAAAACCAATCTGTTGTGTTCATCACCCTCTCGAAATGAGGATAATAAGAGGCACGTAACATATGAAGCTGCAGTGCTGCGACACACACATGCCGCTTACACCATCATCATGTGGTAATGCCCTGGAAGTATTTTGGTCGAATTTGTAACAGAGGAACTGAACAATGGATTCCCCTTGTGCAGACTGTTGCAAAGCAGAACTAGTAATGTCTTATGTTTATGTCTATGGGGACAAGTGCTTAGCTTGTCCCATTTCACTATATAGATCGGCTGCCAGCTGATCACGTGATGTGGGCAGAGTTACTGCCAAATTGGCAGTTAGAAGCCAGTGAATAAAGAAGTTACACTCCTATACTTTCTGTTTCTGTGTTTTTTATTTGTTATTCAACGTGATTGCTTAATTCACACACCTGTAAAATAGCTCAGCGGGCTGAGGGCTCGCTGCTGCAATCTATGTGTGATCTGCAAGTCGCAGTTTCGAATCCCGGCAAGGCCAACTCAGCCTTTCATCCTTTCGAGGTCGAAAAATGAGTACCAACATTGGTTGGGATGATACATATATATAAATATGTTCTTTGTAAAGCACTTTGGCTTAAGGCGCTATAAATAAATAACACATCATTATCATTATTAATTACTGACTTTCCCTGCAAACGTTAGAATTTAACAATGGTGACAGGACTTTGACGTCGGACCCGCCTGTGCTGCGCCTCTGACCTCACTTTCGAACTCTGCGCTGATCAAATTTGGATGGAAGCCCGTTACTCTGAGCAACATCGCAGCATTCTTCCTGCCCGGCTGTCACACAGACATGGAGCAACATCCGCGTGCCGCCACATGCTCCAGCGTTTCGCCTGCCTAGTATTACGCGCCAAAACAAGAAGATTCCAAAATTGTCATTGAGATATTCCAAGTGATACCCAGCAGGACCCCATGCACAAGAGAGGTACACTGCTGCTCCACTGTTGGTGCAGAACGCTTCTCCTGCCTACAATCTGTGCACAGCTGTGTCATTTTGCTGGAAACCTGCACCAAGATTCCTGGACACGGAACGCTGCATCCACATGCTTTGGGCCTACACACAAGGAACTACCTCATGACCTGGAAGGCCCCACCTCACCAGCTGACCTTCACCACTGACTACCACAGTATAAAGCGCCCCACAAGTTTTCACAGGCACAAAGCCATCACCTGAATCACTAACAGAAGTTGAGAGTGCGCAACTAGCCCCCCCTTACACCACATGGTCCACCTTCACCATATCAGAAAATGAAGGAGTCATATGAATCTCTACAATTACAGGCAATACAACCATTTCACATTTCTGACACCAGCAGTTTGGCACCCCAGTGGAGCAGA
The DNA here is from genome assembly GCF_040938575.1 of Ambystoma mexicanum. Lineage (NCBI taxonomy): Eukaryota > Metazoa > Chordata > Amphibia > Caudata > Ambystomatidae > Ambystoma > Ambystoma mexicanum. The sequence continues at coordinate 287,682,339 of NC_090928.1, forward strand.
TGGCTTAAGGAACTCAATATTTACATTGACGCAGCAGGGGTAAGAGAGGAAGGTCACCTCAGAGGAATACTAATGGACTCCTTGGGACCCATTGTAAGGGACATTGTATTTGAAATGCCAAACTGTTCAAATGACACATTTCAAGGTATCATTGATTCATTGAACAACAATTTTGCACCTTTGAGAAACGTAGACTATGAACGCCACATATTTCAAACATCCACGCAAGACAAAGGGGAAACATTAGACAACTTTGTCATGAGGTTACGCAAAAGAGAAAAATACTGCAACTATACATCGTTACTCTCCAGACGAAGCATTAAAATCTCAAACAATTGCAGGGTGTGAATCAGCTACAAAAAAGCAGAACACTAGTAGAAATTCTACAACTCGCAAGGGCGGACATGGCACTATCCATGCAGACGGAATCTCTGAGCAACATTAAGATCACGCAGACAGCCTCCCCAGCATCCCTGTGTTAAGTACGATTGTCTGGAAGAAAACAGGATAAAAAAATGCTATCACTGTGGATTTAACTTTCCCCACGTAGGCCTGTGCCGAGCTGTCAAACATAAGTGCGATAAATGCAGAGTGCAAAACCACTTCCAATCAGTGTGCAAGAACATCAAATACTTCACGTTCAAATGCATAGAGAACACCTGCCCCCAGCAGACATCAGAAGTAAAGAGTCGTCACACATGGACAGACGACATAGAGAAAGAAGGGAGGACACCTGTCGCACACCCTCCCTAGAAGAGTCAAGGAAGAGGTCAACGAGGCAGAAAAGAAGATATATAGAAGCCTCACTGAGGTGCCAGAATTAATCAGACTCCTTGTTATCTAGCAGCAACCGTAAAAGAGGCTGTGTGCATGCCATCGGTAACGACACAGCAACCCAATACAGCCCGACACCACTGCTACAGATAATCGGAAACAGTTGAGAATTTCTAATTGACATGGGAGCCACAGTCAATGTGATTAACGAAGTGACATACACGTCTCTTGAGAACAAGAAACCATTGAAGCCTGCAGACATTGACATATACCCATACGGCAAAAGCAAACCACTAAAATGCAAAGGAATGTTCATGGCTACCTGCACATACAAGGACAAGAGGACAAGAGGACGAAGGCCATAATATAAGTGATCAAAGGTACAGTACCAGGAGGCAGCCTCCTCAGTTTCAGTTCTGCCATACAGATGGGATTGGTGCAAGTAATGTACCAAATTATATCAGCCTACATGACAAGTCCAAAGCACATGATGGTAAAGATGTTCCCAACACTATCGAAAGGATTAGGGAAGTTAAAAGGGAAACAAATCAAGCTGCATATCAACGCAAATATCAAACTGGTGGCACAACACTACAGTGGCATACCACTACATTTCAAGAAGCAAGTGAGGATGAAATACAGTCACTTTTAAATTAGGGCATCAAAGAACATGCAACAGGGCCCACAACGTGGGTATCACCCATAATTCCCATTCCCAAAAAGGAAAACAACAAAAGCATCCGCATCTGTGTGGACATGAGATTACCAAACATCGCAATTGAAAGAGAACAACACATGTCCCCAAGAATGACTCATATGATGGATCTGTTACATGTTTCAAAAATATTTTCCAACTTATATTTAAACAAGGAATGCCACCAACTTGAAGTGCATCTAGACTCTTGCTACATAACCACTTTCTCCACACATCTAGGGCTGTTTCGCTACAAGCACCTCAGCTTTGGGGTATCTTCCGCTGCAGAGATTTATCAAAATAAAATTAATCAAATAATCAAACACATCCCCAAATGCCTCAACTACAGCAATGACATTCTAATCTTCGGTGCAAGTCAGCAAGCGCACAGTGATACACTGCACCGAGTGCGCATGGTGCCCGAAAGAAGCTAATCTGACCCTAAATGTAGACAAGTGTGAGGTAAGCAATACAATGCTCAAATTCTTTGGGCACATCTTTCCGCAAAATGGTTTGCAACCCGACCCAGACAAAGTACAAGCCCTGGTGGAAACACCCACGCTGACATCAACATCAGCTGTCAGATCAATCCTGGGCATGGAAAGCTATTGTTCAAGGTACATACATGACTTTGCCTCTGTAAGCACACACCTCCGTCTACTCACTGGCAAAGGACAAGATTTTGCATGGTCCACGTACTGCAAAGATAGATTCCAAGAGATCAAAAAGCACATCGCCTCAGCCTCATGCATGGCATATTATGATCCTGAACTAGAGACTGAGCTAACAGTAGACGCAAGCCCTGTCGGCCTCGGGCAATTCTCGCACAAGTAAAGCCGGGCACCGCGCCTTCATCCTCATGTCACATAGTGCCCTATGCAAGCGGTAGCTTATCATCGACTGAGTGTGCATGTTTGCAACCAGAGAAGGAAAGCCTTGCGGTAGTGTGGGCATGCAAACATTACCACCTGTTCCTGTATGGGCAACCATTTACCATCATTACCGACCAACAAGCTCTTTTCACCATCTATGGCAAACCTACAGCCAAAATGCCTTCTCTCAGCGTGCGATGGGGACTCCGTTTGCAAGAATACTCATTCAAAATAATTCATCGAGCAGAAAAGGACAGCAACCCAGCTGACTTCCTGTCTAGATATCCACTGCCAGCCAAAGAAGAAAGCCAATCCATTAATGCCAACCAATACTTCAATTACATTGTGAGCAACGCGTTGCCCGAGTTGCTCACCATACCACAAATAGTTGATGGCATGCACCAAGACAATCTCCTTATGACCGTAAAAGACTGGGTAACATCAGGAAGGTGTCACCAAAGAAGCAAAAGAGGAACATCTGAGTCGGAAATGGAAAAGCAACAACTCCAGGCTTTCCTCCTAATAAAACACATGCTGTCAGTATCCCCTGAAGGGTTACTGCTGAAAGAAATTCAGATTGTCATCCCTGAAAAACTTCAAGACCCAGTAAATGTCATCACGCACACGGGACACCGTGGAACTGTATCCACCAAAAGAAAGCTCAGAACAAAGGTGTGGTTCCCACTCATGGACATCAAGGTGGAACAGACATTGGGGAAATGTGTCAGCTGCAAAGCAGTTGCCCCTCGCACTTTCCATGAAGCACTAAAAATAGAAGGGATGCCACAAAAAGTCTCGGACAAAGTAGCCGTCGACATATTCAGACCCCTCTCCAATGGAAAATACGTCTTAGCCATCATGGATGAAATGTCCAGATTCCTGGAAATACACTTAATACATTCCACGGCAGCACATTCGATCATCCCAGCCCTGGACAAGACCATCGCAGATTATAGAATTCTCACCGTTGTGAAATCCGACAATGGACCCCCGTTCAGCGGACATGATTTTGCAATGTTTGCAGAGCATCTAGGATCCCAACACCGCAAAATCACATCTCGCTGGCCCCAGGCAAATGGCATAGTGGAGATATTAATGGCCAACCTGAAGCGTACCCTACAAATCTGTTCAATAACACGAGGATTGTTTATGCATGCCATTTGCACACTCCTCAGGGACTACATCATCAGATCACCCTCCTGCACAACTCCAGCTGGGCGGTGACAGTGAACATTGATACCAAAGCCATAGCAAATGATGAAGAAAGTAAAGACAAAATTAAAGAATATGCAGAGAGCCAAAGGAGAGCAAAGGACAACAATCTTCATGTGAGAGACCAATTTCTGGTAAACCAGACTCAAAGGCTCAAAGAGACACCAGCGTTCAACCCTAAGCCCATGACAGTGACGCACATCAAAGGATCCATGGTAACAGCAGCAAGTCCCACAGGCACCATTACAAGAAACTCCTCATTCTTCAGACAGGTCGAAAGCAATCTGGCGCAGCGGAGTGAACATGCAACCAGTTCAGATGACTGTTCTGATGAGGCCTCTGAGTTCATGGATGGGGATGTATACATGGACAACAGTGAAGTGGGACAGGGAAGTAGTACCCCTCCAATGCGAAATCCATCGAGAAGAACAATTTGCAGTCCCTCAAGATGGATTGCGGAAATGGGTTAGAACAGGAACTTTCTGTTAAGCAAGGGGGAGATGTAATGTCCTATGTTTGTATGGGGACAAGCACTTAGTGTCCCATTTCTCTATTTAGATCGGGTGTCAGCCGATAACATGATGTGGGCAGAGTTATCGCCAGGTTGGCAGTTAGACGCCAGTGATTAAAGAAGTTACACCTCTACACTTCTGACTACGGTTTAATTTGGTATTCGTCCTGATGGCTTAATTACTGGATTTCCATGCAAGCTTTAGAATTTAACAGAGCTGTTTTTAGTACAGGTGCTGGCCCACCTCTAGCCCTCAACAGTGGGTTGCAACATTTTGTGCTCTGACCCCAATCTTTTTCCATCCTTTTATTTTACAGAGCTCTCAAGTTTCACATTTTCCATGCTTGAGCAAGCCATCCAGTCATGTTTGTTTTTTAATTCGGTGATTTGTATTCCTACATTTGAAACAGAAAAACAAAACCACAGGAGAGGAAGGCTTTCTCAAGCAAGGAATTGAGAAACTTAAGCAAGGAAATGGGAAACCTAATAGCTTTTTACATCATCAATATGTAGATGTTTGTAAAGCAGCCCAGAGTGTGACTGCTCCAGAATCAATATGACCTTTGCACAAGTACTTTTTGCCAAAGCGCTTCTTATTTTCAATAATTTAGTTAAAACAAAAACATTTAAAGGCCCTAATTTACAAAATGTTTTGTGTGGCGCAAATGCATTTCACCAATTCATACATCAGACTGTTTGCTGATCCTTGGCACAATACGCAATGCTCGAGCTCTTTGCGCAAAGCTCGAGGGAAGGGCCAGTGACAAGAGGAAAAAGGGGGAAGAATATGCAAACATACTCATTAAAGTAGGACAATTAGGAATATCATGGGCATGAGGGAGGCACTGTTTGAATATAAAACACACTCCATCTCAGTGCAAACACACCCATATTCACAGATTTGATCGTGCTAGGATTTTTACCGCCACCCGTGACCAGGTGTAAAGTAGAATTGCACCATGCAAGTCCAACTATAAAAAGCACAATGTAATCACAGCCAAATCTCACAATCCAAATCTTGATATCATGCTCCTTCCTGCATTTCTCACACTCATACTGCTACATGGAAGGAGGCAGAGGAGGCCCAGAATCTTCCATACCCTCCCAACTATTTTCAGGATGCTAGATGAGGAAGTGTATGGCACATACCACTTCCATCAGATGTAATCCTTGAATTGGTCATGGACTGAGGGAATGACCTGGTGTCACCCACCCTGTGCTCATCACCAGTACACCCCTGCTGAAAGTGCTGCCTTTCACTTCCTGGCCACTGGCTTATTCCAGCAAACCACAGCCATGGTTGAGGGTATTTTCCATCCCACACAATCGCGCTGCATCCACCAGGTCCTGCGCTGCATCATAGAACGTGTGCACTACCACATTGGCATGCCTGGCACTCTGCAAGCAAGGCAAAGAGTGGCTTAGGAATTCTGTGCAGTGCCCACTGCCGACGGGTACTCAGAGCCATTGAATGCCCCCATGTTGCCCTTCAACCCCCACGAAATATAGAATATATACATATCAGAATAGATAAAATTGGCATTCAATCAATGTGAAGGTCAACTGTGATGCCAAGGGACACATCAAGCATGTGAATGACAACGACCCAGTATGTACGCATGACAGCTACATATTACGCCAATCCACCAGGCACTGGCATCAGGGAAACTTTGGCAACAAGTGGCTCATTGGTGAGTTTCAACCATCACACGCACACAAACACGCTAATTTGGTCCATTCTTATACATACATCTATCAAATTACATACCTTGTTATTTGCAGGAGACAGTCCCTACCCACTATCACCATTCATGATGATCCCATCAGGAATCCTGCCAAACCAGGTAAGGCATGCTACAATGCAGCTCACATTGCCACTCAGGTGCAGTATAGCTACATGCACCATCTGTTGTATGCAAAATCACATTGGCATGTTGCATCTTGCATAAAATTGCCACATGTCGTGGCATATGAATAGAGGTGCATGAGGGGCTCTGACTGCAGCTGCTGGCAGCACCCATTCCCTTAGCAGGCGAAAGGGCAAGAGGACAGGACACATGCAACAAGGCAGTGGTGAGCAGGTGCAAATTAATCTAGGTCATCTGGCTTAATCCTTGTCCACGTCTCTAGCACCTTAAACCGCTGGCGCCTCCTGTTTTCCTGCCCTTTTTCATACTTAACCAGCCCTCCAGCCTCTTCCCTTTGCAGTTGGTGAGCAGATGCACATGGATCTAGGTCTCCTGGCCTAAGTCTCGCCCACCTGTCAATCACGTTAAACTGTTGGCGCCTTCCTGTTTTCCTGCCCATTTTCGCTAATGAAGCAGTCCTCCAGCCTCTTTCCTTTGCAGTTGGTGAGCAGGTGCAAGTGGTTCTAGGTCACCTGGCCTAAGCCCCGCCCACCTGTTAATCACCTTAAACTGTTGGTGCCTTCCTTTTTCCCCACCTCTTTTTCCTACTTAAGCATCCCTCCAGCCTCTTTCCATTGCAGTTGATGAGCAGGTGCAAGTGGATCTAGGCCACTGGGCCTATCCCCCACCCACCTTCTTAGCCCTGCCTCTTCCTTTATGATTTTAACTCTGTGATCAAGGACGTCTCACACCCGGGCATCCCAAGTTAAGGGCAGATGAAGAAAAGGGCAATTCCTGTTGGACCTGTTCAGACTGGGAGGACCCAGGGCTCAATCCTCTGCTCAGACAACAGGTAAGCACACACTGCAATGTGTTTTCTCTCTCTGGCCACACAGGCCATCCCCACCCTCACCAGGCAACGCCAACGCCAACGACATCGCCCCTCCTCTAAGGCATGGACTCCACAATGCCGCAACCTTGACCAAATCAGTTGAAGCCCATCAATAGCACCTCACCGTCCACAACAGAGAAGTTGATGCTCACCAACGTCCGCTCAGTTACCATGCAGCAGACATTGCTGACCTCATCACTACACATGACCTTGATGCCATCACCATCATAGAGACCTAGCTGACACCCACCTCCAGCCACATCCTATACGCCCTTGCCCCCGAAGGCTGCAGCATCGAACACAGAGACCAACCGCACAGGACATGCAGAGGCCTTGCAGTTATACACAAGACCTTGTAGCCCTGCACCAGACTTGACATCAACAACATTGGCTCCTTCAAAGTCCTCTCCTGCAACTTTCTGCTCTCCCCGACGGACACAGTCACCTTCCATCTCATCTACAGACCACCCAAATCCAACATCATCTTCATCTGAGACTTTGCCGACTTCAATTTCCCAGTCAACAAGGCCACCAAACCAATGAAGGAAGCTCTCCTCAGCCTTCTTGACACCCTCAGCCTCACATAGCACATGAAAGACCCAACATACAAGAAAGTAACAACCTCGCCCTAATCATCATCACACTGTCTTCCCTCCACTACAGTTCTCCTCCCCCTCTTGACTGGTCTGACCACCTAGCCGTGCCTTTCAACATCCTGCACACCACCCCAGTCAAGCACTCCCAGCAGAAACCCAGCAGACAAACCTTCAGGTCCTTCAAAAACTTCCCAGTGGAAGCCATTCCAGAAGACCTCGCCAACCTACACCTTACATGGACTTAACACCACCAACCGAACTGCGACTCTCTACTGGAAGCACTCAATGCCAACCTCTTAGCCTCCATTGACCAACAAATGCCTGGGAAACAAGGCATCTGCAAACAGAAACCGTCAGCACCCTGGTGCACACCTTAACTTAAGAAAAAGAGTCATCAGAAAACAAGAGAAAACCTGACTCCGCTCCAGGACTGTATCCAACTGGGTGCTCGTCAAAGAACTCTAAGCAACCTGCCAAAAACTAATGAACACAGCCAAGGCCTCATACTATCAGAATACCATAGCAGAAGCTGACAACAAAACTAGAGTCCTCTTCAAAGCAGTGAAACAATCCATCAGCCCACTACTCAACCCTGCCATTCCACACTTCATTGAAAAATCCACCACCATCAACACCTTCTTCACCGACAAAATCAACAAGATTCGCCAGCACATAGATGCCAGCTCTGCATCCACAGACCCACCTCACGTCCCTCCTCGCAAAATCTCCACACCTTGGACAACATTCAAGACACTCTCAACAGAGGGCCTGGTAGACACCCTGGCTGCCCTCAAAGCCACGTCATATACTTATAACATTCTCCCAGCATCCATCCTCAAGACCCTACCCACAGAAGCTCTCCTTCCCTTTCAAGAGCTCATCAACAGCTCCCTAACTCAAGGCACCTTCCCATCGACCCTAAAAACAGGACCAATCCTCCCTCTACTAAAGAAACCCATCCTGGATCCCGACAACCTAGCTAATTATCGCCCCATCACCCATCTTCCCTTCCTAGGTAAGATCACTGAGAAAGCGGTAGCCGAACAACCGCAGCAACACATTGGCACCAACACTCCTATCCAAACCTTCCAATCACGATTGAGACCCAGATGCAGCACAGAGACAGTAACAATACAGGTGGTCTACAACACCCCCTACATCATTGACGATGGCCACCCCTGCCTCCTGGTTCTACTTGACCTCTCAGACGCTTTCAACACAGTAGACCACCAGGTGCTTATGGACACGCCTACACATCGGTGCATGGGTGTCAGAAATCTTGCCCTAAACTGGTTAAAGTCCTACCTTGCCAACCTGAAGCAGCTTGTTCAGATGGACTCCTCTATATCGCCAATGCTACCCGTCACCTGTGGAGTCCCACTGGTTTCCATCCTCTCTCCAGTGATCTTCAATCTGTAGATGGAGTCACGGGGAGCCCTCCAAGCCACACACAACATCCCCATCCACCAATATGCCGATGACACACAGCTATACCTCAAGATCGACTCCACCAAGGACATCCATAGGCTCAAAACCTCCCTCTTGCTGATCCAGTAGTGGATGTCCAGTGCATACTTGAAGCTCAACCCCCCCCCAAGACCAAATTCCTACTCACAAACAACACCGAACACCCAGACATACAGACCTGGATATCGACCATGAACTCTGAGGGTTTCACACCCACGCTCACTTCCTGCACCAAGTTCCACATCGACAAACACCTCTCCTTCAAGACACATAGCTAAGAAAACTCACACAGCTTGGTATCAACTATCTCTCTAGTGAAAAGTCAAGCAATTCTTCCCACCGGACAGCTTTAGATTGTTGGGAAGGGAGCAAGCCCATCCCAACCCAAAAGCTGCTTTAAGGTGAGGCGAGCCCCATTGAAAGAACAATAATAAACTAGAGGGAAGGGGGCATACTAAAAGTCCAAACACAATCTTAATATTGTATGCAAATTTAGACATAGTACAAGTATATAAGCGAACACCATTTGTGTAGATATTAGTAGCCATAGTGAAAGCCCAGGGCCTGCACGACCATGCAGTATTTAGCGTGGTAGGCACAGGCCGGAAGTCTGAAGGGGAAATTTGAATAGGCACAAGCACTGATGCCAGAGGCCCATGCCACAGACACTCCTTTGTTTGAAGATTGTTGCCATTATGTTTGTTCTAAAAATAATGTGCCCTGCAAGGCCATGAGACAGAACTGGGTGCCTTTGTGTACATGTTATCACAAACAGGACGAAGCAGGCCTCCAACCCCCACCCAGCTAACTATGAGTTATAGCCCCTACAACTGTCCTAGCTCCAAGACCTCTCAATTCCAAGATACCAGTTGACCCCAGACCACCGACCATAAACTAATCAACTATAAAGATCTGAGAGTATGGTCATCCCACCTTATTTTATAATGACATGGGTTGTAGTGCAAGGTACAGGGAGGGATACATTATAGTTCAAAAGCAAGGGTGGAAGCCTTGGGAGCTGATGACGCCAACAGGAAGGAGTGGTATGTGTGGGTTGGTTTAACCTGGAGACTCACCTTGTGCCAGTCCCCGAGTCTGCCAGGTGCACTGTGTAATGATAGAGCAGAATTGTTCATAAATGTAGCTAATGGCTTCTTCGGCCTTGGTTCCTTGGAGACGATGAGCCCAGCAGAACCCACATGATCGAAGAAGGACAGACTGGGCTGGGACCAAGGACCTGGAATCCCCTATGGAGCAGGTGCATATGGTCCCACCAACTAGCCATGCAGGTTTTCACTGTATAATGATGACGTCCCCTATGATGCTGTATCTCCTTATAAAATTCTGCTTGTACATTTTTTGGCAGAACATTCTGTGGTAGCAGAGTTCTTTGCTGATGCATCTATTTTTCTAGAAATAAATACTTGTTTTCACTTGCAAGAGCATATGGGCCTTCTTCCCTATAGGGATGTTTTTTCTGGTGTGAGCGTTTAGGGGGTTCCTTTAAGATGCACTGTTCAAGCACTGTTCCTATGCCACCTGGATAGGGGCAATGTACTCCTCGAGGTCCTCCTGTCATACTCCCTAATCCAGCAGAGAAGCGTCCTACACATAGCTGGATGCTTCATCAAGGGTCTACGCAGGTCTACAACATCACCTCCGCCCTCATCGAACTTCATTGGCTCCCACTGCACCACAAATAGCCTTCAAGGCTTGCTGCATCATGTATAAAGCAGTTGCCCTCAAGTCACCCAGCTACCTCACGGAGATACTCTGCATCTCCAGCATACAGAGCATCAGCAGAAGTAAGGACATTTGCTGCAAAAACTAAAAGGACCAGAAAACAAGCCTTCTCTGTCTATGCCCCAAGACTTTGGAACCTCCTCCCGTCGGCATGAGATTCACCCCTATGCTTGTACAATTCAGAAAAGAACTCAAAACCACCTTTTCAAGGAGTCTCTCCTCCTCAACAGCTAGGCCATCACGTCGCCCCTCACATCGCCCCTCATGCCACCTGACTTGCTAGGCGACACCTGCCCCCCTTCTCCCCGCCACCCCGTACAGCTGTACCCCCTCCTCTGTCCCCCTCTGGATCCTACACTTGCTGTAAATCTGTTCTGTTGTTACCACTGAAAAGCACTCCATTATGCATCTGTAATGTTATACAGCTCTGTAAAACGCTCTGTTATGTATCTGTATTGGTGCATACCTCTGTAAAGTTCTCTGTTGCTTCTCCAAGTAGGTCTGCGCTCAATAAATACACTAATAATAAAAATAAATAGTAGTTCAAACCTACTTCATATAAAGTACATCCTGTGTGTAATACAGACACCAAACCCACATCTTTGATAGCCTTCAATGATGAAACATAGCAACTATAGCTTGTCCATAAACGACAGTCTGAGAATGGCTGTCTTGGATGGACAAACTGCGTGTGCACTATAATCGATAAAGTAAACAGCTCCCCGATCCGCATCCTTGAGATAAAGTGCAGAAATCATGGCCAGAATCACTTCAATTTGATATATAGCACTTTTAATGTCACTGTCCCAAATCCAGATTACCTGGACCCTCGGCCTCAAAGAATAACAAAGAAGTACCATGGACATAACTAATTGAACATTGTTAAGTAAACACTCTAACACCCCCTCCCACATTCACTCACTTCCATTTGCCATTACCCTCTCATCAACCCTTAATTAGTAAATTATAACTGGTCTTTCGTCTCACTGATTAGAAGCATGATCCACATGAATGTGTACTCCCCTATAAAGTACCCCTCACCTTGCCTGTCTGTCTGAACAGCACCAGCCACATTCTTGTATGACACGCTATACCCTCACCATCACCCAGCAATTTCTACAACCATGGTCGGTGGCCCACTCACCCAAAAATACTATGCTCATAGGAGCTCATACTACCCTACCACTCCTACACCTTCCAAGCCACTACCACCTCATGAACTTCAATCTGCGGATCCAAAACATGTAAGCCATATCCCAAATAGTAAAAACAACTCTGACCTGTATAAAACAATATATCATCTGGGCAGTGCCCCTCATGCACAACACATATCTTGCTGAACTGCTCAATCTCCTTGCTCTATGTCTGCCTACTCTTTGCCAATGCTCCTTCTTTCAAGGCCCGCCTCCATTGCCTTCTTGGTGAGAGCTCAGTGAACAGTACCCAGTCATGCTATATTGAAGTCTCTATCCAACCAATTCATCATTGCCATCAAGCGTTCACGCCTGAGTGCATAAGTATTGCTGGCCACACACTATGCCCCTATTTCTCCCAGCTAAACATTGGAAAGAGCTGTACCTACTTCAATCACTGAAAAGTGGAACGCCACTCCTGCACATCTTCATACCTGCACCCTGTCAGAGTTCTAAAAACTCTCCTCCTCCCTGGCTTGGTGACCCGAACATAACACAATCGAATGACCGTACATGTACATGCAAGGGACGTCACTGCATGATTCACTGCATTCAAAATCCAACTAAAACAATGAATTGCTCACCAGCACGCTGCAATCCACACCCCATCCCTCTCATCAAATCCATCACCCATGATGTTGAAATCACCCCTCATTTAAGTCGGACTTCTAGGGCCCCAATAAATGAAATACCTGCTCTACCATCCACAGTCACTTCCCTCACAGTGCTGCACCATCCCTGAAAACAATGAGTCCCATAGCCACATCTACCCCCCCTCGCCCACTCTGACACCAATGACATGCACAACACCATAGAGCATGACTGGAAGTCCTCTCTTCATCTTCCTGAGGCCTAAACAATTACAATAAGGCTGCCCTGCAATGTTACCTCCATACCTACCAAATTGCTACTGGATGTGATTATGTTCTCCCAACCACCAGTTATGAACCATCACCCTATTTCTTGCACACCACCCTTAATCTCACCACCAAAATAGGCTGCACCTTTTTGGATTGTCTCACATCTTCCCACCGCATATCGTCCTTACCTCTCCATTAAAATAGGCCTGATATTCCAAAGCGCATGAATACATTACAAGTAAGTCCACCTCTAAACAGCACCTCCACACCCATGAGGATTAACACACACTCCCAGAACACCTTCAAGATCCTGCCCAGTACTACAGTTGTAAAGGGATTCCTTCCTGCCTCCTCCAACACCTCTCTCCATCCCAGACTCACATCTTCCTGCCATCTCTCCCTCAATCATCTGAAACCACATCATCATTCCCCTAAAATACACCATCCCTGTTAATGTAGGCTCAATTGTCATCCTGTACCAATCCAAATGCATCCATCTCTGCATGTATGCAATTATAACATCTCTTCACCTTTCATCCGCATCATGTCTGCCTTCCAAACATATTCCTAAACATCAACCATATTCCATCAATGCTCTATTTCAAATGGGCTGCAGACTTCCGGCAATGGACTTACCATATTACTCCTGTGCCCTTGTTTGCCCACATGGCACAGCTCCTCCTGGATATGACAACCTTCTGTGTCCACCTCTGGTACCAACCCACAGTACTACTGCCACTGAAAAAGAGACAAGCCATCAGCGTGAAAGTTAGCTTTTCAGTACATTTCTATGAACACAGCATTGTTCCTTAATCACTCCTAAAGGGAGGGAGTACAATGTTGATGCACCCGATAGTCTTTTTGGAATTGCAGGTGCATCATGCTCACCACCCCTCACTCATCCACATTGAAGTTGAGCTCTATGTCTGCCCACAGCGCCAATAAGGTGAATGCCGCCAAAAGCGGAAATAACTCCAGAAAGGCAACACAATGGCTGTCAGTATTCCAACAACCTTGAGACTTCACTTCACAAATCCTCCCTTCTTGGAAGGCACTTACAAAAACTGCACTGGATGTGCCACCAAAATCTGGATCTCCAACATCTGGTGGACCGCTTGCAGCCCCATGGACACCCAGTTGAACCCCATCAGAAAAGCCAAATAAATTCTTTTCACCCACCTGTACTCCTCATGAAACCTGCACTCGATGCTGTAGCAATCTTTGAACTCACATTAATACAACACTATTCCTGCCGATTGCGCCCACCATGATAAACAACTTCCATGAAAACATTTAAAAAAACATAATTCAGATCCTTATTCAATTCCATCTTCCCTGCATGTACAACCACACCCATCATGCCAAATAGCCCGTGCACCTTCCCTGCTGTTAGCCTTCCCCACGTAGCCACTGATTACAGATAGGTTTGCCGGAAGGTGAGAACTGATGCATGCCAACATTTTCTCACACGCTGCTAAACTAATCCTCAACTCCACCATGAAAACATCCAATCACCCAGCATTGTCCTGTCATAATACCTATAACAGACTCTGCAGTCAAACAAACAATATGTCAATCCTTGAAAACCAGCAGACAGCCCGCCTGAAAGAGGAAGACCAAAGCAGGAATTAGTTAAAATTCAAAAAGTGCCCAGGATGCAGAAAGTAACATAGCTACGACCTTCTTGTCAAATATCGGGTCCCTCAGCTTAATCCACACAATACAAAAATCCCCTCTGTATACTGGCAAATGTATAAATGCACACATAGGACCCAATTCACCAAAGTGTTTTATAACGGCAAAACACCCTTGGAAAAAGTTCTGTGAATTAGGCCCTTAATGTGACATACTGAATACGGAGCCCTGGACCCACATTCCCTCATCAGTGTCACCACCTGTTTTATGCCAGTGTAAGACACCAATCTTCTTACACCAATAAATATTTCACCTATGTCCCCTCTTGCCGCGAGAGGTGCAGTATCACACAAAAGTACCATGCAGTTCACTGTGTAACTACACCTAACTGCAATGCCAGCATGTCCACCTCACACTCCCAAAAGCTGCAACCTACATGCCCACCACCCACCTTGTTCACCATTCACATGAAACAAGTACCACAATCTCCTTTTTAGAGTGTAAGGAGTGGGACCACATTCTTACACATGGTCCATGATACTCCATATTAAAAGGCAATAGAAAATATTCCCTCAAAATCTGTGTCTATTCACACTCTTGCCAAAATTCCATCCCCTGTGAAGTGGAACCAACTTCACTAGTGCATGTTCTCTTGGCCACAATCCTTCAGCCTACACATCTGCCCCTGCTGACCCCCAACCAATTGTGTGATGCAAAGCATAGTGCGATTGGGTGCAGTCCCCTGCACCAAAAACACTCATATTTGAACTCACACACCATCTTCAAAAAGTATAAACTGTCAAATGGCCAGCATGCTGGTCACTTGCGACCCCTCACCATTCACCACACACCCTCTGGTGTTGACTGATCAAGAAAAGGCATACACCTACCTGTGGTGTGCATGACTGGAGGCTAGACGCTAGCCACCATCCATCATGAGCACAGATCCATGTCGAAACACGTGTTCACAAGAATACGCCTGCAGTGACTAGCCTCCTTCACTTTCAAAAAGGATTTATCAATACTGTTTCCAGTCTTGACTTTCACACAATGGGCCTCATTACGAGTCCGGCGGTAACCGACGTGGTAAAACCGCCTGGTTACCGCCGGACTCGTATTACCATTCTGCCTCCGTGATTCCCGGAATTACTGGGGCATTACAACCCCGGTTTTCCGGGAATCACGGAGGCGGAATGGTGTTAAAGGATAGTTCCGGGACTTTTTTTTTATTGTCCCTACGGTTCGGCCATGTGTTTTTAAGCATAAATCGGTAGATCGTAGAAAACTTTCCTATGGACCTTACCCGACTTTTCGTCCATTAACGCACTCGAAATCAGCCGCCATTTTCTGATAATCCTATCATTTCCCCCCATCGCCCTGGCTCACCTGCGTTTGCGGCACTAAATCAAATCCCCCGCCCCTGAAACAGACTTTATCAAAACATTCATATTCCCCGCCTCTATCCGTGACGTGACTGTGCTGCGTAGGCAAACGCGCCCAGGCGTCTTCTACGCGACTACACACAGAACCCGGAAACCAACACAGATTAGCTCACAACACAGCGCACCACAATTCGGAATATGAAACTGTACTTTTAAATCAAACCGCAAGATTGTAAATTTGGTAAAGTACATTTATTTGACATCAAATGTTTAGAGAATATTCAGCGATTTGCATTTTTATTTGCTCACGTTCCAAAAAGTTCGTTTTGAGGCATGCGATGTTCCTTTGCTGTACACAGGGTCTTAGATCATCTCACAATACAGCGCCACAATTCGGAATATGAAACTGTGGTTTAAAAGCAAACGGCAAGATTGTCCATTTGGCAAAGTACATTTATTGGACATCAAATGTTTAGAGAATATTCTGCGATTTGCATTTTTCTTTGCTCTCGATCCAAAATAGTTCGTCTTGAGGCAAGCGATGTTTGTGTGCAGTACACAGGGTGTTGGTTTACGATAAAATAAGCTCTTCGGTCGCACTGATAATCGCATGGCTGTTCCAACAACGAGGCACTAGGCTACCACAACGGTCTGTATGTTGCATCTAGCCGTTAGTACCGCGTAAGGGCATACTTGTACTTGGCGATCGTCCCATAAAATGGTCAGGGTGGTAACGTTGTTCACGCGGAGAAGCAACTGGCGGTTATAAAAGCCATCCGCCGGTGTCTGGTACTCGTGACACATACAATAATGAAGGATGTACCTGTTTTAAAAACATAAAAAATTAAATTAGTCTCACCATCAGATCTTTATTAAAATTATTCATTTTATATATTAGGTCGGGAAATTATTTCATAGCTAGGACAGTGCAACTGGGTATTATACGTCAAGGGGGGGCTGTAGGATACTGAGACAGTCCCCCAGTGCAGGGGTTGACAGGGAGGCAGTGCAGGTGGAGAGTGGAAGGGCCCAGGACCGAGGTCGCAGACAGTGGACCAGTTGTAGCAGGGGAGAGGGAGAGAGAAAGCAGAAGCAAAGAGGAAGGTTTTGAGGTGCTTCCGTAAAAGGAGATGGTTCTCCTCAAGATAGTGCGCGGTACAAAACAATATGCCACATAGAACGAACAAGTACAACTTAACCCGTCTTTAAAGCTACTGTATAGTAATTAAATTGCGGTATAAACTCATCTAAAGAGTTACTTACATTATATTTGCATTTTCCATTGTGTCTGTGCGTAGGGCAGCCCCGAAATACCACTCCTTCTATGCCGACGTTATTTCTTCTAATGAACGAACATTAAATGGCTTTCGTTTCTGAAATTATATTCATTATCGTTTCTTACGTTATTGCCCCACACCCCCAAAAAGAAGTCTTTCGGGATGGTCCCGGCCTGTCAAGGTCAAATAACAATAGAACCTTATACTGAGTCGTGGGCCATTCCGGCACCCGAGAAAAAAATCAAAGCAGCTGACCTTCACTTTGAACGAGCACACATTCCTAGTTAGCTACATTCAGTGTAAGGCCATCTCACAGGACTCACAGAGCAATCACTTTTATTTACACAATACATAGCTACACATATTCAATGGGCCTGCGACATGAGGAGACTCGAGAGAACAGACAATCAAATTACAATCATTTAAACTGTGATGTGTATTTCTCAATGAGCTCTTCTTTAGGTGGACATGGAACAGAGGCAATGTTGGGTGGCAATGCAGTTGTCCCCTGCACAGGTTCGTTCACAACTCCATGTATGTGCCTATCTAGGACATCAACAATAAGTCTCTCAATAAAGTCATATTGCATATCCTCAAACACTGGTTTGATAACCCATTGTTTACTTCTTTTAGTGAAGGCCTTATTGTAGCGAAGCGTCCCTAAAGTTCCGGTCGTCCTACTTTGTTGACGGCCAACATTATGGTTATGTGCCAAGACCGCTAGAAGAGTCCGATTTATCATGCCCTCCATGCCAAAATGCAATCGTTTTGGCCTGTACTTTAGACACATATTGTGGAACACCTCCAAATCTATTGTGTGGCAGAATTCCGTGAGTCCCCTCAAATCTCTTGTTATAGTTTTATCAAATACAATCTTTTCAATGGCTTTGTGAGTGGGTGATGAAGGAATCAACCACTTCTTCTTCCGTGCCTCCTCTGTGGACAAATGGCCATGTTCACAATTGTGGAAATGTTGGTTTGTGGTCCAGCGGTGAACGTTGCTACAGTGTAGCATTACTGACCGTCATTTTTCCAGTAGAATTTCCAGCGACCCTCCACATGTTTTTGAGCTCCACCAAAGATGGTTGCTGATTGACTTGGACCACTGTGAAATACCTTGCATATCTTTTTTTTTACCTGCAGCCGACATTTTTTTATTGATTGTTTTTGCAAGATGCCAAATGTCAAATTGGTGATTTATATTTTTGTACTCTTCTCTCATTGTCTTGGCAATTGAAACGTGTCTGTCCGTGGCTATCAGGTCGATCACCATTCCCCGCGATTGTAGTTCTTGCAATGATGCTACAAAGCCAACTTTCTCCATGGCCACTGAGGATGTACTTTGTGACACCTGCACGACCACCGAACTCACAATTTTCTTACTTTCCATGTCCTGAAAGTGGTAGGTGCAGTACTTGGCTGAAAATCCTGGGCTGTCGCACTGTCCATCACCGGCTAGCCTGAACCGTTTGCCCGCGAGTGTACTATCAATAGACATTTTTTCCATTCTCCAAGCTTCGCTAATGGCTGGAAATAGATAATCGGTTTGGTATTTGTAGAACTGAGTTTTCGCAATGAAATGGATTCCCACAAACTGAAAGAAAGACTCTAACTTTTTAAAACTTGAACCACTAAAAAGTGCAGCCGCTGCACAAAGTAGATTGCCTGCTGGCAGTTGCCCCAGCATGGGTTGTGCAGACCATGAGAAAGGATGATATTTTGTACAGGTGGCATGTATTTTAAGGTTAGTGCCTCGAATTGCACGAGTCACATTAATCAATGGCTCCCCACATACTTCCCCACCAACCGAATGCCCACATTTCATCCGAATAATAATATCAATCAAACAACTATCGAATACAATGAATTTGGCCTCTTTCCTTAAACTGTCACTCTGCATCCCAGCTGGTTCGGCCTGTAACGTTGAGGACATGTCACTCACATGAAAGGTAGAATCTCTGATATCGTCTTCCGCTATGTTCAGTGATATTGATGGTGTTTCATTGTCGTCCACTTCATTCTCTTCCATTGCAACATCTGTTCCCTCTCCGGCGATGGGTGAATAAAACAATTTCTTCAACTTTCTCGCGGTCTTAGTTTTTGCGGGTGTGGATTCTGTGAATTGATCTCCGACTGCATCCGAACTACCAGGAGGACATTCACTATCAACGGCTGGATGTGGTATAGCTCCGTTGTCAATCACTTCATATTCTTCCCATTGGCACGATGCATCTCCAGTCTCAAGTCACTGCCAAAAGGTTTGACAAGCAACATCTCTCGTTCGCTTCACTGTCTGTGTAGATCTAGTTCGTACACCCACTCGCAACTAGAGGACAGATTGGAAAAGGGATGTTCAGTTTAAACACAACTTACAGTATTGAACTATTAACAGTGAAAAACAACATAATATAGTGACCAGGACACTAACCTTCTTTTGCTTTCTTTTCTTTGAAACTTTCTTGCCTCGAACTTCAACATCGGGACGCTGTTGCTCCGACTCGTGTGTGCATGTCTCCACTTCCTCTTGCGCTGCAACGACTATATTTTCATGATAAGCACATCCATCACGCACTGACGCTCCATCGACTCCCTGAAACATAGAACTTTCATTAGTATGTATAATAATATTGAAAACACAAAATGTACTTGGGGACCAATACCCACGTACATCTCAATAGCAAAACACAAATGAACGCTTTGTGTAGAACATTCAAACGACAATTATTCACGCATTGTTGATCTAGTTAGATGGAACTGTCAAGATCCATACCTCGGGCTCCTCATAGACTTCCATTGATGATATTATTGAAGATGATGCTTCAGTAACTCCCTGAAACACAGTAATTGCATTAGTATGGTTTTCTATTTTGTTAAAAAGAACATACACTTTGTGCAGGCGTCAACGGCTCATCTAAATAGACCTGCACAAATGATCAGTTGTCTAAAATAAATAATGGATATCTAAATATGATTCGATTTGCTCGTTCGTTGGAAGTGTCACCACCCAGAGATCTGCATCAACTACTAGGGGTGATGTTCTTGTAGAAGAAGCTCCGTCATCTCCCTGAAACATAGTACTTGCGTTAATAAAGAAGGAAGTATAGCGGATGTAATCACGTCATATGATTTCGCTTGATCGAACTGTCAGTATCCATACCACAAAATGCATAAGAACATCAAGGGACGATGTAACTGCGGTGCACACTTCTGCAAGCTGTTGCGCCGACCCGTAACTGCATGCTCCCCCTTCTTCTTGGACTAATGCTCCATCGTCTCCCTGAAACATAGGACTTTCATTAGTAATGAACACAATATTGAAAAAAGAAGACACATAGGAGGGCGACGACAGAAGGACATATCAATGGCTAAAAACGAAAGAAACATTGTGTGTAACAATCACGCTACAAGAATGCAAGATCTGATGATCTCCATCGATGGAACTGTCCGGAAACGTACCTCGAGCATCTGAGTGACATCAACGGTTGTCGTCAATGCGTTGGACTCCTCAGCATCTCCCTGAAAGACAGTACTTGCATTATTTTGGATAACAATAATTATAACTGAAAACAAAGACTAGAGGACGAGTACAAGGGTGTACCATTAGGTAAAATAATCACACGATAAATTAAAACTATTGATTTACATGCCTAAAACAAGTCAGTGGCAGAATAGCTAAGTAAGATTACCCGATAGGCGCCTGAAGTGGCTGATGACTGCAATAACGACACGGATGGAGAATCTTCCGCCTTCATATTGAGTGGATACATAAATGGGGAAATTATTGTTAGCTAATGCTACACACTACCGCAAGGCCGAGAGATAAATATGTAAACTTGACTCACCAGTGGAGGGATGTGGACGAATAGAGTGGGAATAGCGGTTGAGAGCAATTTTCGCTTCGCTCGCGGTGTGTTCTTCTTTATTAGCAATGATGTGGAGTACATGTCAGAGGTAAAGTGCCTGCTGCAGATGCGGTATCGATCACCCCTCTTGTCCGCAAAGACTTCTAGGACTCTACTTTCAAGCTCAGACGGTGGATATCCGCAATATCGGACCCATTCTCTTATCTGATCTATTGTCTTAGGGAAAACATGCATTATAGTACCTTCAGATTTACTATGAGTCTTCGAAGGGCAACCGCCAATGGAACAGGCAGGCATTGTGGAAAGTTCTGAAAAGTAAAGATCAACAATTCTCTATGAATACCAATGTGTTAAAAAATAAAATGACACATAAAAGGTTCAATGCAAGGTTCGTTTTGGTTCTTGGAACTATACACGTTATTCACATGCGGATAAGTATTTGAATAACTTTAAAAAAATAGAAAAATAATTTCACTAAACTCAGAACATGTGACTAGTTCCTTGCATGTACTGTCTTGAACGAAAAGAAATTGGACGCAAAATGATTATGGTACATGGCCTTACCTTGACGAACAAACAGTTAGATGCAGGGATCAGAGTAGTTTCTTGTCGTAGAACAGGGAGCAGTTCACAAGTTGCAAACTGACGAGTTTCCTCGAAGTGGTCACGGAAGTTCACAGAGACGAAGAGCAGATAACCAGCACCTTCACGGGTTGACTAGCAAAGCGCAAAGAAGTTCTCATTAGAAATATGAAGTGGGTTATAAAGAATTCGAAACAGGGGTGTGTTTGTGAATGACGTGTATATGTCGTGGCATTATGCGGTTTGCAGGGGGGCGTCCAGCGTGAGGGGGGATGCTTGGCAGGAGACACGGGGTCTGGAGGTAGACATGGGAACAACAACCCATGCTCTATAGACCACTTTGAAGTGTACATGGTCTTTGGCACCTCTTGGCCTTTATCGCTCCATGACAGCTCCACTTGCCAGCACAAGTACCCCGGTGCGAACTGCCTTTGATAGGGCGGGGGGTGGATTGGGGCGGTGGTCGTGCAGACAAGACACAGGAAGACTCGTGAATGGAGACACACTTATGTGGATTGCAGGGGGGCGTCCAGCGTGAGGGGGGATGCTTGGCAGGAGACACGGGATCTGGAGGTAGACATGGGAACAACAACCCATGCTCTATAGACCACTTTGAAGTGTACATGGTCTTTGGCACCTCTTGGCCTTTATCGCTCCCTGACAGCTCCACTTGCCAGCACAAGTACCCCGGTGCGAACTGCCTTTGATAGGGCGGGGGGGTGGATAGGGGCGGTGGTCGTGCAGACAAGACTCGTTTGCCGCAGGGCCTCACCAAGGAGAGGCCATCTAACTGCATGTAAGAGGCAGGCTGCAGGATCTAGTACATGGAAGGCAGGGGGGTGAGTTTATAAATACAT
Source organism: Ambystoma mexicanum (assembly GCF_040938575.1). Classification (NCBI taxonomy): domain Eukaryota; kingdom Metazoa; phylum Chordata; class Amphibia; order Caudata; family Ambystomatidae; genus Ambystoma; species Ambystoma mexicanum. Next base: position 287,704,596 of record NC_090928.1, read on the forward strand.
CACCCTCCCAGGAGAATATATGGGTGCAGTTCACCCTGGAGACCCTGGATGCCTAGGCAGTTAGTCAGCAGCAGGCTGGCCTGTGGTGGCAAGGCGGCACGGGCCAGAGGGGGTCATCTCTGTACCCGGTGCCCAAAAGGATGATTTATTATGATCAACCATATTGATTATTTACCTATAACCATGTTTTGTATCAATAAAATCCAACGGCCTTTTATTGCCAACGCTTGAACAAAGTGGTGTGGTAAGTATTTTTGGGGGAGGAGGCAAGGCCGGGAGGCTTGATGGCAACCCGCAAAATAACATATGTATGTCTGCTGCATATGGGTTCAACGGTTATGTGGATTGAAGGTGGGCGGCCAGCGTGAGGGAGGATGCTGGCCGGAGACATGTGGTGTGACAAGACAAGGCACAGGAAGACTATTCAATGGAGACACACTAGATTCATTTAAAAAATCAAAACAACCATTGTTAAAATATATGTTGGGTTTTATTTTAGATCTTAATTTCAATTGAACATAAATAATAAACATTACACATTGTAAAGTTCCGGTTGCAGCACATCCAGGGAAAATCCGCGGTATTGTCCACTGTCGCTAGGGAAATGTTGTCTAATGGCAAGTACCGCACAGGCAGGTATTACTCTCCGAACGCGGTGTCCGAGCCTCCCGTGAAGCCACCAAGTGAAGCAACGATAGGCCAACAGCCTGTACCACCTGTGAAAATGAAAGATGCAAACTGTATTAAAATGACAAAACATTCTTATCACTGTCGATTCAGGTAAAAAATGTCATTCTGCTTTGAAATAAATTCTATCTAGAAAATGCACAATATGGAACCAATTTACATGCATTTGAATGATATGTAGATGTAATTTTATATGTGGGAGATGACCATGAAATAGTAGTGGCATCACTGACATCACAACCAGAGTATACTTACTCGTTACTCGGATTACGCGGACGAACAGTGCCGCGAAGTTCGTGCATAAGCACCATCATCATCCTCAACACGGTCCGTGAGAGGCAGGCTTCCCTGAACTCTGGCAGCTCGGTGATGCATTGCGGACTTGGCTCGCCTTCCGAAATGTAGGCCAAGCACCCGGAATTTTCACGGCAGCAGCAGTTCTCCTCCTCAGTTGGCATTAGCTCGCACCGATTGCACGTGCACCAGGTGGAGACGCCGTCCATGCGACATGGTCCAGGCTCTTCATCCGTTGACTGGTCCTCCCAACTGCCGTCCGAATCCCCATCGTTTTCGCGTGCTTGCCTTTCCAGTAGTTCTTCCTCGGTGTACTCGGGCTAGTACACATATGGCATTATTGTAGCCATTGTGTGGTAAAGAAAGTAAAATAATTTACAGAGATGGTACAGGTGTTCACAAGGCCTAGAAGCGGCGAAGGTAGCTGACCAGAGCACAGAAACGAGTCACAGAATACTCAAAGTAACACAGAGAGAAAAATGGAATCGAAAATCTTCTGCTGTGTGTTGTGAAACGGTGTGTTTATACTTATTGAGGAAAGAGGCGTCCTGCCATTTCCATGGCGACACTTCATTAGCTGAGGCGCAGCGATTGTTGACACGAAACGTGCTTTGGCGTTGGGAAATGGGCGGTACGTGTCTGCTGATGTCAGGCTCAGGGGCGGGGGATTTGATTTAGTGCCGCAAAAGCATGTGAGCCAGGGCGATGGGGGGAAATGATAGGATTATGAGAAAATGGCGGCTGATTTCGAGTGCGTTAATGGACGAAAAGTCGGGTAAGGTCCATAGGAAAGTTTTCTACGATCTACCGATTTATGCTTAAAAACACATGGCCGAACCGTAGGGACAATAAAAAAAAAGTCCCGGAACTATCCTTTAATCCCCATTCCCATTGAGTCCTATGGGACTCAATGGGAATGGGGATCATGGAAACACCGGCATCATCTCGTAATGCTGCCGGTGTTTCCTTGTCCGTCTGCAGGCGGGCGGTGTTAAACCCGCCAGGTCAAACCTGGCGGGAACATCACCTCCCGCCTGCAGGAGTCGGGATCAGGCGGTCCGGAAACAAGGTGGCGGCAGGTTTACCGCCACCATTATTTCCGGACCGCCTGATTTGTAATGAGGCCCAATATGTCAAAACTGTATTGTAGAAAGGTTTGTGTCACAAGCGTTAAAGTCACATTATACTTCGCCCTAGGCACAATATCTTTTTAGAGCGTTGGTGTCTGCTTGATTGAAGTTGTAATAAATGTATCTGTTTTGTATAATGTTTATAATCCACAGATGTTATTTCAAATATCAAAAGATCTTTTAGTAAAAATGAATACATTTATATTTTTGATAAGAACATCCTCTGTTTGACTAAATGCTGAAAGTGACTGAATAATAAAGTGGTGCAACTACAAATGTGTGTGATGCAAAGGGAGGGGGGGATAATAAGTTTCCTAATATATTCCGCACTCCTTGTATCTGCCTGACTCAGAACCAAAAAAATGGGAAGCACCTATATCTGATACATGGGACTATGGGCCTCATTACGACTCAGGCGGTAAGGGTTTTACGCCGGTGTAAACAGCGCCGACCCTTACCGCCTGAGTACGAGGTCCCTTAGCGCCATGGCGGACTTAACACCTGCTTTTAGCAGGTGTTAAAATCCATGGCGCTAAGGGACCATGGAGTTAATTACGCCACCGTAATTTACGGTGGCGTAATTAACGCCTTCCCCACTCCCATTATGCCCTATGGGGCAAAAATGGGAATGGGGAAGGGTAAATGGGGATTGGGGACTTACCGCCCCACCAAGGTCGGAATGGGGCGGTAAATCCGCCAACCACCATGGCGTAAACATAGTTTACGCCATGGTGGTAAAGTCACGGCCCAGGCGGTAACTTACCGCCTGGGTCGTAATGAGGCCCTATGTGTTTACAGTAGGCAACCCCTGCAGGGAGACGCCATTCAGAAGGTACCCCACAATCTTCTGTTATATGTTAGTTCATAACTAGAGTGCTTTGCAACAGGAAAGGTAAATGAGTGGCAGCATGTTCTACTAAGTCCAAACAATCTTCCTGTCTGATGTGGATCAATGTATCTCTCTGGTTAATTGAGCTCAAGTCTCCCTTGAAGACTTTCCGTCTCCATCAAATCACATACTTCTTCCCTCTGAAAGGGAATCCACCTGCAGGGGTTGCTTACTGTAAACAGTTGTCCAGACATGACATTCACTGCCCTTCATACAGAGGGGGGGAGCTAGCTTCAGGTTGACACATTACATATAAAAGAGGTGTTGGTTTCCTGTCCCCTTTTGTCAGTTCTGCGATCAGGCCTCTCGCCCGTCTGTTTCAATTAACTCTCATCATTATGCACTGCCACCAGCAGAACTTTGACAATAGATAGGACAGGTCCATGGAGCCTTTGATATTTAATTAGGCAGGTCATGGCAGGAGGATGGAGTTGCCTTCCCACTTCCTAAGATGCTTTGATGTTCCAGCTGAACATGACAGTGGGACTATGCATGCACACTGTGTCCACCCACAGTAAACAACTATTTGTTTGTTGTCCGGTGATCATAAGAAAATGCATGCGATTTAGCATCACACTTTTTTTGAGTTTGATCTCCTATCATTCAATTTCACGATGCGGATGGTCGAATTTCTCACACCGTGGCCCTGTCAACATGAGTAGGGGGGAGACACCCTAACCCCATCTGTGCTTGTATGTCTGTAGGCTCCTCCCATCCCTCCTTTCCTGCAGCAATGGCAGTCTCCAGGCCGGGACAGAAGAACACTGGCAAAGATGAGACAGAAGTGGCATCCCTTTATGGGATACCACCAAGCTTCACAACACTGGTCAGCAATAAACACATCTCCGACTGACAACATCAGCTGGAGCCCACTCAGAGATGCTGCCACTAACCCACCAGGGATTTTTCAATTAAAATGAAGGCCCAGGGAGGCCTAAGCCACTATGCCACCGGGATTATAATATTAATATTTAAGGGCTTGCAACCCTGAAGCAGTACAGTGTCCCGGGAACCCAGCAGGGTTCATATTGGAAAAGTGGTGGAGTTTAATAGCCCCTTTAAGCCCTGCCTTGGCATTCCCCTGTCACACCCCCTGGAGCCAGGTAAGCCATTGGTTAAGGTAAATGGCCAATCCTGGGAGGGGGTACAGTATTTAAAGAGGTATATGGCAATGTCTAAGGGTGGATTAGTTGGGTGAGGACAGGAGGAGGTGGAGGATGTTCTCGAAACCATTTAGTGTTTGGATGATATTGTTAAGGATATTGTTAAGGAGGGAGTCTGAAGCGTGTTTGTGTGATAAAGGAGTCAGAGTAGTAGAGGTAGAGTGGGAGTAGGATTAGTAGAGTGGGGTAGCAGAAGTGGAAGAGGTAGTAGTGGATGGGAGTAGAGGTAGTAGGTGGCGGCAGTAGCAAGCAAAGCATGTCAGTGGTGGATTGGGAGTTAGTAAAAGGGTGTGTAAGGCACCATATCTCTGGGTGAGCCAGTCACCATTTCCCTTGGGATTTATTATAGCGACAGAGGTGTGCAGGGCACCATATCCCTGAGTAATCTGGAAAGTGGTAGAGAGAGGTAGTGGTAGTAGCAGAGTGGGAACAGTATTCGAGGTAGTAGCATGAAGAGCAACAGAGAGCGGGAGAATATGAGTAGCTATTGGTACAGAATTGAAGAGGAGTTAGACTTAGAAGAATAGTAGGAGGAGGTGAAGAAGGAGAGTGAGAGGACGGAGGGAAAATAATAACAGAAATAGAAGTATATTTGGGAGAAGAAGCGTTAATAATAACAGGAGTGGGAAAGGAAGGAAGATCGAAGGGTGGAGGTGGAAAGGCAGAGTGAGAGATTGGAAAGGACCATTCCCTATTTCCAAGCAACTAACTAACGATAGGAGAGCGAAAATTAGAAGTTCTCTAGGGAGTCAGATAGCCAACAACTTAGGGAGAACACCATTAGTCACAGTGATCAGAGCGACATATAGGGGTTCCCGATTGGTAGACGACTAACAGTCCAGTAGGGATGTCTGGGGCTCGGAGGTGAAAATCAGGCACGGACGTCAAGAGAGGAGAGGGACCGCCCTATTGCCAATTATCCCCATCCCATAGAACACAGAGAATTAAGGAGAGAAGCACCATTCTGACCATTTATTTAATAAAAACCTTTGAAATTTTATTCAAGAGTCACGGTTGATATTTGTGTCGGACCTCCCCATCACATGTGGTATTCATCCTTTCAGAAAGTGCACTCTAACCTGGCACAGTTTTGCGCAAAAGGTGGTGTGGAATAGAAGCACAGTTGCACCCACAGGATTTGTAAAATGGATAAGCTTCCAAGTGATGAAATGAAGGATGCCTGGTCTCACGTTTAATACCTTTGCAATGATTCTGTGTGCTTATTCAATGTCATCATATATGTAAAAGGAGCAATTTAATACTTTTCTTATTTTTCTTTTTTCTCCGAGGATTCATTGAACTGTCACAATAGAGATGTTTATGACAAATCATTTCTATGAAATATCCCAAATGTTGAGACCAAACCTTTTTGTTTGTATTCCCCTTTTGTTAATACTCATTGAGAGTGCGAGAAGGCTGTAAACAAAGTTGCACTTTACAGTACCATCAGATTACAAGTGAGAATGTGGTGTGGAGTTAGGAAACCATTCAGTGCTTTGCTAGAAGTTAGTACTTCACAATAATATAAACAATTGAGGATTTGCATTGGGTGGCAGTACCACCAAGGGTACATCTTCCAAACCTGCAATGTAGTGCTCAGGATTCCGTAGATGGGGATAGGCACTGCCAGCTCACCACTCATCATTCTGAAGATTTACCACTGATATGAGGGTGGCAGTGACCATACACATGCATGGACATATTTTCGCGGAGGCCTATAGTGTTGACATTCTTTTTTTAAGCATAAAATAATTGGGGCAGCAATAGACTTTTGTAGATTTTAGCAAATTGCACATTAGCTGTGTGGTCACATGTTATTATTAATGTCTCTTTTTAAAATATTTATTTTCAATTTTTAATATGTGTTTGGACTACCTGATGCATGAAATATAGATTTTCAATTGAAGTTAATTATACATAAAAAATGTTATGGAAATTCACTGCAGTCAGCTCATTTTTCAATGCAATACAATGTTTCAATCCCCTAAAGGAAGGTCCACCATTGAAATATTGGTCCACTGTTGATATTCATTTGTGATAGTGATGGCAGAGCTTTTAAGTGCTGAACTGGACCTCAGCTCAACTTCTTTTTGAAAATGATTTGAATATTCATTAATTGTTTGAACAACGATCAACCTGGATTTGAGTCACAAAATGCCCGATTTGACTCATGTGACTCAAAAGGTCATGCTCATTGGAAACTGAACAGGATATATGTGATGCAGTGACTATACAAGCAAAATTTGATTCTACACTCTGTAAGCGAATAGGCACCAATTAACTGGACGAATGTTGAATTGGCTTGTGCTAATAAGGTAATCAGAATAGAGTACTTCATCCCATGACGTTAGCTTGCCCCGATCCGACATGCACTTTGAGCAAATAGGTATGAATTGGCTTGGACTGTGTCGAGTCAATTCAAGCACATAAAAGTTGCTTTTTATTATTGGCTCAAGTAAAATTCAGATGATTTGAGCTAACTGATGCCTATTGGCAAAAAGCTGTCAAATCAGCTTGATGTTCAAAGTCACTATGTCACATTAGTCCCCGGCGATGGTCAATCAGAATGTAACAAGCATTCTGATTGGCCCTCGCTGGGGCATTACCCGGCCAGGAATCCCTTGCATGCACGTACGAGCCTGCGTGTGTTCCGCCCCTTAGCCAATGAGGAGGTTCGAAATGGGGCATATGAGAGGTGAGAAAGAGGATAAGAGAGGTTGAGCTGAGTGTTACATACGGAGTGCTCTAATGTGGGGCAATGCAAATGGAGGGAAGGGAAGAAAGAAGGGAGGACGAGAGGGAGGCAATGTACAATTAGCACCTTGTTCCCCATTCTCAGAGACAGACTCAGCCAACAACCATGCAGGCTGTGGGAGAGTAGCAATCACCACCAGTGCCACCACCACAGGCTGTAATCCAGGCACTTCCCCAGGAGCGCTCAGCACAGTGCAAAGTAGGTAAGGACCAACGTACAATAGTTTCAGACCTGTGCAAAGTACGATCCATGAGTCTACAACTTTGGTTTTACGCAGCTCAAAGTGTACTTTTTCCTTTGCGCCATGCACAACTTTATGTAAATCAGGCCCTTAGTCTTACATGGAACTAATACATAATGGAGCCATACATATATCAAATGATTATGATTTGTATTTGCAATAGAAGTGGATGACTTATTGGATACTAATAGTGGGAATGTCTTTGTTTTTTTTCATGTACTATCATTTTTCATCGCTCCCCTATGTTGTGATACATTGCTGGCCTGTTTACTGGTCTGTATATGAATATTTTGATTTATTACCTTATTTAATATTTGTAATTGCATTGTGATGTCTAAATCCCTGATGAAAACCAATGAACAAGAGGTTGAAACACGTTGTTGTCTGAATTCTACTCCTTTTTCAGTGTATCATTTATTCACTTAAAATTGATTAATAGGTGCATGGCGCATAGGCTAGATACTGTTAAGTTTAGCATACACATATCATGCATTAGCATTTGGCATGGCTAACCACATCACCACACCTCAAGCGCACACATCGGTACCGCAACAATAATGTATCGGTAAAAGGCAATCTATTGCAGTATGCCACTTTCTAGTCCTGAATTTCTCTGGCCAGCAGGGTGCTAGGCCAAAAGGTGGTCCGCAGCTGACTTGCATGCAGATGGCAGGGCAGACAGTCTGTATGCCTCCCTGCACTCCGCAGGACCCATTTGGCACACTGGCACCATCTAAGTTTTGACTGCTTAGCACATGGTGACCCCTGACGGCCTTTATCTGTGTGTCACATATCTATCACTCGTTTAGTGTTGGTTTTCTGAATGTATTTTTCATCTTCAATGTATTGCCTGACTTTTCAGTTAACAAATATTATTTTCATCTTGCACTGCCACTGGCTGCACTGTATGTTAATGTATATTGTGGGTGCATGCCTGAGAAAGTGCCCCCTCTCCACAGTGTCAGTTGTCCCTGCGTTTGTTTGCACTAAACCCTATGATTCCTGCCCCCTTTCTAGGACCAGCTTCTTCTGGGTGGGCTCTGAATGAGAAGTAAGTGACAGCTGGGAAGAAAGGACCTGTCCCTGAATTATAGTGACCATCAGGCGGGTGGGCTTCGGGGTGTGTGGACTCTTTAGTGGGATAGCCAGAGCCTTATATGCTTGGGCCACAAGGACCTGGCTCTCTTTCCGGCTTGCCTGGAAGGGTGTGCTGGCCATATGGGTTTGTGGCAGTGAAGCTGAGGTGGTACAATTGGCAGGTACCCTTGTTTTCACTGTCTGCCCTTCCCTCGCTCCCTCTTTTGTCCTCCTTCACCCCTAACCTGCTCTGTTTTTCCATCAGTTTGCCTCCCGGACTCTCAGTCCCTGCTACCTTCTCTGTCTCTCTCCTTCTGTCTCTCTCTTTCTCTCTCTTGCCCCTTCTCTCAGCCCTCACCCTTTGCACCAGCCACCTTCTCTCCTCCATGATCCTCACTCCCTCTCTCCCCCCATTCCCCAGATTCCCATTCTGTCCTCGCTCTCCTCTCTACCCAGCCTCTCTCCCTCTCTTTCCTCCTTCAGAGCAGCCTCCGCCCACATCCTTCACTCTCTGACCCCCCCTCAACCCTTGGTGTGTCCCTTTCTCCCTCTTACATCCAAGGGTACCCCACATGCCCCCAGGTCCCATGCAGGGAGGCTGGGGAGCTTGGTTGTAGATGCCACCTTAATGCCTGGACTCAGAACGGTGGCCATAATGCAGGCACATCTTCATGGCCGCACAGGCATGTGGTCGGGATGGCCATCCACACACATCTGGTCTTTCAACTGGGCCCATCTTGACATACAGATGCAGCTGTCAGACCAGGTAGCTTGAGTTTCAGCTGGCATGGCTGTCTCTGGCATTTGTCTGTGGTAAGGCTCCATGATAGTCAGTGGGAAGTGTTTCACTGAGGGACATACGTGTCTCAGGGCAGATGGACAGGCTAATCCACACTCGGACTGGGTCCCCAGAGTAGATATGGACCAATGGGCCTGGCCACAGAGAGAAAGGGTTCACAAACCCAGCAGCTGTAGGCCCAGGTGGGAGCCCAGGTCCTGTGGTTGTCCCATGGAAATGCAACTGGGGCTGGCCCAGGAAGTCAGGGGCTCCAGGCCTCTCCGCAGGGCATGGTTCAAAGGTGTCCCAACCACAGCACCAGGTGTCCTTGAGTGCTATCCAAGCCATTGTGCACCAACCTCTGATGCAGTGTGGCAGGCAAATTACTCAGCGGTGTTACTCAGGGGGGCCCCAGCCCAATGTGGTGAACAAGGCTTAAAGTCATCGAGGGTAAGGCCCCAGATGCTAGGGCTACAACCCCGCCCCAGGAAGCTGTTGGGTCGACCATTGCTGTCATGGTTCCTTGTTCCATGCAGGACACCTCAAGGCTGTCCTGCTGTTTTTGATTAATGAAGTGCACCAGGGCACCTTTTGGTGTCAGTTGTGCTGTACTTGGTACAAAATGGATAACATAACATGACATGTCTATGCAGGCCCTGATGAATATGGGAGGCAGGTGAGTCATGTTTTGCTCTTGTTGCATGGCACTCAGGGGTGCAAACCGTATGGTGTAATTGGCTGCAGGGATATGCTACCGCTCTGACCTTGTGTTTTCCTTTGTTGTGTGGCAGTCAGCATGGGTAGACGGTTTCTGCTGAGCAAGGTCACAGGGCTCTAAAATGACAACACACCACACCTCAGGCAGTCTGTGTTGATTTGGGACTCTGCGGAGAAGTACTATGCTACGTGACTGAGGACAGCTGGAACAGGCTCTCAAGGGCATGAGCCTGCCACATGTCAGGGATATTCTGCTGCAATGAAACTTACACCTTTGTCTGTCAGTATCACTCCTTATTTGGAATATTGTTTGTGGGCTGTATTTTTGGCAGAGACTGGAGTACCCACTCCCCGTAAATATTAGGGCGGGACATGCCTAGGGTGGGTGAAGCAGTCCTCCCAGGCATGGGTATCTGCTTACATGATATACTGTGGCCTTCTGCTTCTGGTCTCCTGTGTGTTATTGGGTGTCTGAATGCACGATTGTTGGTGGGTAGTAGATAAAACTAGTGACAGGATGCATTTATTGTGTTGTGTGAATTTGTGTCAGCAACAAGTATAGTGATTTTTACATTTGCTATGGCTGTGTGGGTGATTTGTGCACTTGATTTTATGTATATGGACAGACACAGTTTGCCTCTCTCAGACACGCATTCTCAGCGCATGCTGGATTAGCCCTATTTCTTCATCGAAGGGCATCATAGATGCAGCTTCACTGTGAAATTCAGGTGAAGTACATGTGTATGACCTGATTGCGAGTCTCCTGTCCCTGTGCACTTTGTTGTGCCAAGGTTATGGGTGGTGCCTGTTAATTAGGGTTTTGCCCCTCCTGCAGCTCCACTTCTATGCAACGACGTGTGACAATATTGTGGAGGACACAAGGTGCCACAATAATCCGGCATGCTACTGGCAGGGCACATAGCACTATGCCACATGAGTGGTAAAGGGAGCTGACAAACAGGCACTCCACTATGCCCATGGTGGCTATGTATGTTGCATTGTAACTTATCCCACCTGGAGTGGCTGGATTCCTGAATGGTGTGAGCAGGAATGGCGAGAGCGGGTAGGCACTGTCCCCTGAAAAGGTGAAAATTATTGCTTACGTTGGTTGTCATGGCTTGTTTTTCTATGTGTCATGTTACTGCTTGCAATTGCGTGATATTTGATAGTCACCAATGAGCCAGGCGTACCCAAAGGTTCCAGATGCCAGTACCTGGTATAGGGGGAACGGCGGTAAATGTAGCTATCATGCACGCATCCTGAGTAATTGGCAGTCACATGCATGATGACTCCATTGACATCACAAACGACCTGTGCATTGATGGAATACCAATGCTTCTGGTTGTGATACATTTGTTCACACTCTCGGGTGTAGGGGGCTGTAGCGCTACTTGGGTACAGAAAATAGCTCCCAGTACCCGTGGAAACTGTGCAATGGCATAGAACCCCTGGCACACTCTCTGCCTTGCCTGCAGTGTGTGGAATGTATATGTGCCTACGCACATGTGCTATTATGCAATTTCATAACTGGTATAGGCACCGGGATTGCTTGGGCTGCGAAACACCCCGAACAATGGCAGTGGTGCACTGAAAAAAGTCTGCTGCCAGAAAATGCAGGGCTATTAGCACCTTCTCCAGGTGTGTCAATGCATTGGAGCAGATGGTGGGTGATGCAAGTTCATTCTCCCATCCCCTGGCCAGGTCTAAAATAACATGGGTAGGGGACCTGTACCTTGTATACACCTCCTAGTCTGGCATCCCAAACAGTGTTGTGTGCGGATGGAAAATCCTCAGCCTACTCATCATCCTCCTACTCCTCCTCCTTCCATGAACGATCAGTTCCACTAAAGCGGGGTCCGACATCCTGGAAGTCCTATGTAGACTGGGGCGCATTTGCACTTTTATAGTTGGGTTTTCATTGCGTCACGTTGTCGGTGAGTATGTGTTATTTCCATCCTCCTTTGGACTCCAGACAATTTCCTGATGAAATCCATAAAAAATGTTTTCTTTGCACTTGGTAAGACTTGTTTGTTGTGAGCGTGGTGCATCCCTCAACACACTCACGTTATTCCTCGTTCTTCCTCGTTTTGTTCACAGAATGAGCAATATGCATGTCCCGCCCCTATTTATTTCTTTGCACTGGCCCTACCCACACTTTGCGCTGTGTGTCACGCAAAGCGCTCACACAGTGCAAAGTAGGTAAGGACCAACGTACAGTAGTTGCAGACCTGTGCAAAGTACAATCCATGAGTCTGCAACTTAGATTTTACGCAGCTCAAAGTGTACTTTTTCCTTTGCGCCATGCACAACTTTATGTAAATCAGGCCCTTAGTCTTACATGGAACTAATACATAATGGAGCCATGCATGTATCAAATGATTATGATTTGTATTTGCAATAGAAGTGGTTGACTTATTGGATACTAATAGTGGGAATGTCTTTCTTATTTTTTCATGTACTATCATGTTTTCATCGCTCTCCTACGCTGTGATACATTGCTGGCCTGTTTACTGGTCTGTATATGAATATTCTGATTTATTTCCTTATTTCCTATTTGTAATTGCATTGTGATGTCTATATCCCTGATGAAGACCAGTGATCAAGAGGTTGAAACAGATTGTTGTCCGATTGCTACTCCTTTTTGAATGTATCATTTGTTCACTTAAAATTGATTAATAGGTACATGGCGCATAGGCTAGATACTGTTAAGTTTAGCATACATGTATAATGCATTAGCATTTGGCATGGCTAACCAATCACCACACCTCAAGCGCACACATCGGTACCACAGCAATAATGTATCGGTAAGAGGCAATCTATTTTAGTCTGCCAATTTCTTATTCTAATCTTATTCTAATCTTAGAATAACGTAATGCTAAGGGCAATTTTCAATGTATAAATATGCCATGTTTGCCTTTTACAAAGTTGCTCAATGCCATGTGTTAGGGTCATGCAATGTCCGATTGGCAAGTTCTCAGGCCCAGTTTGCCCTGCACTAAAAGTCCATAGCTACGGCAGGGGATGGCTCCAGAAATTATTCATAACATGGCTTCAGCCTCATTTTAAATGAGGTGGGATGTTAAATGAAGGCGTAGATGTGAAATGCATTGTTTTTACTCTTCCATTTAAAATGCTGCATCCTTTTGGAGCACTGACAAGACAAAGGAGGGGTGTGGGGTGGAGATAAGAGTGCCCCCATATATTCCTCCTAGAATTGTCAGTGTGTCTCCTTGAACACCTGCATGATATTTTCATGAAGGCATACAACTAATGGATTCCTATGGAACATGCCTCATGTTTTGGCACCTGGTCAAGACTGGGGCAGAATCCATTAATAAATGCTGCCTACAAAGAGAATTTTCAAGCAGTGGTTACATTTCCACGAGACGGAGTACAAAATGCAAAGAGTAAAAGCGAGTTTGCCTCACTTTTACTTATTCGTTCTTATCTCCTTTTTTTTTTTAAATTGCCTCCTATTCATCTGTGCAGCCTCCTCTTAGATAATTTGAAGAAGACTAGCCAGTGTTTGCATTTTTCTTAGTTGGATCCTTAGTGTAGGGGGGGCAGATTTAAAAGTAAAAAACCGTGTCAGGGCAACTAACATAAACGTAGGACTAACTCTTGAAAGTGGCTGTCAAGGCACTACACTTCAGTTGCGGTTAGAGGAGAAGGAGGTTTAAGTGTTACTGATGGAATAAATACATATTATAATTGATTTACCACTAACTACCACTATCCTAATTCGTAAAATGCAGCATTTCTCCTGTGGGAGATTGTGCATTCCTGCCTGCCAGCTCCGAAAACCGGAACCACTGCATTTTCCAATGGAAAAATAAGCTTGAGACAGGGGGACAGAGCACCCAATTTCGGGAAAGTCCCAGAGAAACTGGGACGTTTGGTCAACCTACATGCCTCTTATAAACAGTCTTCTTCCTAAATTCAGATTTTAATATTGAGGTATTCCACTTCCTTCAATGAAGTTCTTGAAATAGTTTGTTCCATTTTCAATTTGTAAACTGTAGCAGTTTTGTGTTTCCTTTTGCAGAAACCTGTCATTTGGTCTTCTAATTAAATGATGTGATGATGTACATTTCTTCTTTCCATTTCCTTGATTTTATTTTGTCACGATTGATCATCTATTGAACAGAACTTTATTGAGCATGTGCAGAAGCAAAGAACATGTGTGCGGTAAAACGATTAGCTGTAGTAGATGCATTCGTCTGAGGTAAGTTTAGCGCACATGAGCCTCATTTGTAGAAGTGCTTTCCATTATGAGAAAATGCATAGGAAGGCACTTTGAATTGAAGCACCAGCATTATTAAAACCTATTTTTCTGCAGCTGCGGTGCCATTAGCAGCGCTGTCAAAATTGAAAAGTCTAGCATGATTTCAAATGTGAAAAATGCAAAATCATTTAAGAATACTTCCCTGCCCAACCCTAATGCGTACTTAGCAGTTCTAGGGTTGCAATATACCTTTTGGAGCAGAGTTCTGAAAATGCAAATGCATCCTTCAGTATTGTCTGCCTTTGAAACACTGAGCACTGCAGAGAAGACATCTTCTACATTCTGCAGCAGAACCGAACACCGAATCCAATATACTTTGCGAACATTACTCTGAAAACTTCATCACAAAAGAACTCTTTGAGTCTTTGAAACACAGTTAAGAAAAAGTATTGTAGTGCGTTATCTGAGAAATAGGCTCTGCAGAGAAAGACATAAGCTCAAAATGGCCTCTAGATCTTACCTGACAAAATACAAAGTTGTAATGTTGCATAATTCACTTTCTCCAGAAAATTCTTTTTAGGAGAACATAAAATAATGGAAAACATTCAGAACCCTAAATGATCATCCACAAGTTGAAGGTTATTAGCAAATGGCTTGCACTACAGAAGTTGATGAATTGAATACCATGGCTGCCTTGTGAATGGACATGTTCTTAATTTATTCAGATAGTGTGCTGGTCATACACTTAGAGTAAGAGGAATTTGTGGGTCTTGGGCATTAATGACCATTGAAAATCACAGTCATTTGTTTTTCACATTGAAATACGTTTATTAAATACGCTAAAGGCTGCACAGTAACCTCTCTTAGACCCCAGTCAGTGAGCAGGGTTCCACCCCTGGTTCACTCCTGAATTAAAATCCTTGAGATCTACTGCAGGAACCTGGAGCGCAGGCGGTGTTGTGCATAGAACACTGAATCGAACATCATCTACCATACAGCTATGCCACAGTATAAAAGCTTCAATTAATGTCAAATCGTATGACTCAGTGAATATTTCAGCAACTATTAACTCAATGCAAGGTATAATTGCTATTAACAAGGACATAAAAACTTTCCCTGTTACGGTCTCTCCTATCTCTCCCATTCAAGAAGTGTGTCACTCTATTGCTTGATTCTTTTCTTTAACAACATTTTTAACAATAACAAACTTTTTTACTCAGTGCGATCCCCGCCCCTTTCCCCTTCATTGCACTGCTTCTACTTTCTTCAATGCCTATCCATATCCTTCCCAGATCAAATCCAAGAGTTCTCCAGACAAGTCAAATGAGGTTCCCTACTTGACCCTATTCCAGCTAAGACTGTACAGAAATCACATGCCCCTTTTTATTCCATTAGTCATCTTGTCAACTCCAGCTTTGACTCAGGAATTGTATCCGCTGCTTTCAGATTTGCTAAAGTCATTCCATTACTCAAGAAACTCACACTTGACCCTCAGGATCTGACCAGTTTTTCCCTACTTCCCTTCTTACTTTTGTGCCCAAAGTTCTCAGAAAGGCAGCTAGTTTTGTTCTCCATCCTCATATAGGCGACACTTGTTTCCTTGATGATATCCAAGTAGGATTTAGACCAGCTATAATTACCAAATCAGTTATAAATGATCTCTACCTCGTTGAGGAATTTGACATGGACTCATTCCCAATTACTTTAGACAAGTTAGCTGCTTTTGATATGTGGTGGACCAGCATCCCCTCTGCTGACCATTTGGCAATACAAATTGGGATTTGTTCATAAATTGGAGTAGTTTCAGGCTAATAAGGCTGATGGATATAGATAGCGCCAAAAGCACTTTGGCTAAATTTAAGAATTCTGTATAACATAAGTGGACTTTCCCTGCCCATTCTGAGTTTGTTCCGATCTTGAGGCTTTTAAATAGATATTTTTTGTATTCATGGATTGTAATCTCTTAGTGTGTTTGTTAGGTTATGCTTTTTTGGTAATAGACATAAACGTGGTGCTATAAATGCTATTATGGGTCAGTAAACATTGAACCATTGTAATCACTATTAAGCTGTTTTTTTTAATATCTATTGTTGTTTATAAATTATTTAGCTCTACTTGTATATTTGAATAAAACAAGTTTTTGCATACATGTTCACATTAACTTTGACTGTGTTTCAAAGAGTTTATGTTTTTTAACTTTGCAAATACACACAGAGGACCTTCTAATTGATGTTGTTTCAATGACCCATTGGACCTCAGCTGCAAACTGGTGGTATGCCCTCGTCCCTTTTTGTATTTTGAATCAGCTGAGAGAAGCAGGATTCATGGTACAGCTCTAGTTTGGTTCCAGTACTATCCTTACATAGAAATATGACTTTTAGTAAAGAAACACATGTATGGTGAGAAACAATGCTGAAGGGTTTTCTTTGCAGGAGGGATTGGTGTAAATCCTATATGAACTATGGCAAATATTGGGCCTAACTATAACCCTGGAAGTAACCATGCCACTTTTTGCGGCATGGCTACCCGCATTCTGGGTACCGGTTCCGGGTTCCCAGAATGGGGAAATACCTGGCCATTCCGACCTTGGAGGGCCTGGTATTTCCTCATTTAAGGAACCCGGACCCGATACATCCCCATTCTCATTTCAGCCCCCATTGGGTTCAAGGTGAATGGGGATGCTGCTAACAACGGCCCTGTTAATGACAGGCCCGTTGTTGGCATCCTGGTCTGTTCGCAGGACCCGCTAAGGATGCCTGGTTTGTCCAGGCGTCCTTACCGGGTCCCGTGAGCAGACCTCATAATGAGACGGTAGGGGGTTAACGGGGCCGGCAGCTCTACCGGCCCGTTAACCCCCTACCGCCAGGGTCGTAATGAGGCCTGTAGGGTATTTTGTGGAGATTTGGGGCCTGACGGTATTTTCTTACCGCCGAAAAATAACTTAGCAACAATCACTCCTTGTATTCAGATTGTGCCATGTACAACAATAATACAGTGGACATGCATTATTTCAGCACACAGACATGCGTATTTGGTATGCGTGGTTGGTATGCGTGGTTGGTGGTATTTTGGTGAGCATAATTTCCTTGTTTTATTTGTGGCCCCAATATCCAAAACCCCTTATTTTTGTTTAGATTTTTCGTGTAATCACTAGAGAGACCTCAGGCTTGCATTTCAAGAACACCACATTTTCATTTTTAGTGTACCACCATGGGCAATTTCTCTCTGTCTTATCTACGGCAGCGAGATATCATGTGGTATTTTCACTATCTTATATACGGTAGTGAAGTATGTCCCGGGCCTCCCTTTTTTGCCGACTCATAGACCTCCGACAAACTACAACACGCACAGTTAGTTATAATTGCTCATACTGAATTACATTGTGCACACGGCTGCAGCCAAATTTGATGTTTAGCTACCTTGAAAATGACAATTGCACTGTCTAAACATCTCCCCACATCATCAGCACTGTATTGGTAAATATAAAACACACCACCCGTCTGCTTTCAAATATTTTTGTGTATTATAAAAGTTGCATTTAAAAACGATCTCACTTTTTACAGAAATAAATAAAATAGCACAGTAACAGCATTGTCTGTGATACACTGAAAAGAGAGTGGCGGAGACAAGAACTCAATTTGCAACATTAAACATGTGAGTAAAGCACAGGAATCTCTTTTCCTACACTGACTGAATATTCTTGTACACACTCAGCCCCCACACTTCTGTAATTACCTTATCTGTTCAGCATGAGTTTTCTCCAGCTGTTCTCTTTCTGAATTTGGCTCCCTTGAAGATTAACCCCAGTGAAAACAAGCATCTTTCGTTCTCAAACCGGGGTTATTGCCTGGAATTCTCAGCTTTTGCAGCAGGAAATCTTCAGCCAGGAAACAGGTCCTTCTCCCAGCTCTGCCAAATCTCGATTGTTCTCCCCTTCTCCTCAAGCTCCCCCAGCAAAACTCTAATCACTGCCTCTAGCATGATACTTGCTATGACGCTGCTCCAATCAGAATCAATCATGCCATCTCCTCCCTCACTACACAATGGCTCATTTCTACAGTAACCATTTGTAACCAACTGATTTCCTGTTCCTTTGAGCCCTTTGCTTCCTGTAGTTATGTGGACAGAGCAGCAGAGAAAAATAGAAAAAATGAATGTGCGTTTAAAAGTTCACTTTCAGAGTAGGCCTAATTCTGCAGTGGAGACACATTTTTATTAGTGGGTTATGTTAAATGCAGTTTTATTAGTCTGGTTAGTTATTAATAAGGTTAGTTATTAATTTTCAAATGTGTCTCTTGCACCATAGGCATTTCAGGTGAAAAATAGTGTGCATTTTTGAATGTGCACGTGTGCTTTTAACTGTAAAAATAGATTTGCATCTTATATGTTAAAATCGTTTTTGACTGAATAGCCTGTCTTTACTTATATGTCCATGTTAATCTGGCAACACATATAGCAATGCACCACACCCATGTGGTGGTGCTGCATCAAAAAAAAAATTGCTACCTGTGCAGTAGTGCTGTACTCTGTGCTGTAACACGCCAAATATCCTTACATACCCTCCTTTTGTTTTTAGAACTTGGCTACGCTCCAAGCCAATTCCTAAAAACAACTTGTTCTTTTTTTTTCTTTTAAAATGCATGTGTATTGGGATATCTTTCTCTTCCTGACGTAGCTAGTAAAATCAGTAACATTTTCATTTTTACTGATAGCACAATCAACCATCCACCCATGATTAGCACCAGGACAGCCAAACCCACTATTGAGCGTTCCCCCCAGGTTCCCCAATTAAATCTTTCCACTTCTATTATCCCCAGATTACTAATTGTAATATTGTTTTTTCTCAAATTCATTTTTATAACATGTCTTTCTTTGTGATTCAATAAATATTCCACATCCGGATCTATTGGAAAAGTATCCCTTTGAAAAAAATCGATATTTTCCACTTGGCTTTCCCAAACATCATTTGTTACATGAAACAATGTTAACCCCCCAATTGACACAATTGTATCCTTTGGAACCTGTAAATAAAAAACATTATATTTCACCTGTTTAACCACGTATGTTTCATGGTTTAAATGTACTACCGTCATCTTCTTTAAACAGGTGCTGACCAACCATTTACCTCTGACCATCTTAGCCTGTGCCATTTCTTCACTCCCCATATTGCTAATAATCACTTCACATCCTTCTGATATACTTGGGTCAGATTTCAAACCACAAATAGCATCTGTGGCATCAGGGACAAACGGTTTACCTGGACACATATAATTTTGTTCTTTAAATTTTACACATGTTTCCAGGTTTGGTATTAAATAAACTTCAGGTTCCCATGACTGAAATGCCACCACTTCTGGAGTCTTAATCTTAATAAATTTGTCCTCTTGCCAAAATCCCACGTTGTGTACCCACTTCGTTTGATAAATAAGTTCAGGGGCTACATATGGGATGCATAGCAAAAATCCGATCTCTAGTCTTTCCAAGTCCACATATAACGGCATTGCATTACCCATTTCGAATGCAATTTTTACCTGTATTATATCAATTTCCCTCCTGGTCAATCTTTCTATCATTTGACGAATAATATCCTGCGAAACAAAATACAAGGGGATATGTCCTTGAATCAATTGTGAAATTGCAGTTTGAACTTCTCTCATATAATTCGTTAATAGTCTATCAACAGGACTCATTATGTTCAATATTTCATTTAAAGTTCTGTCATGCTTAAGTATTATTTTAGTCGCCCGTTGCATTACATCCACTTGTTCATTTAGAATGATTGCAGTTTCATTTATGAATCTTACTTGTTCATCCAGTCCCCCTCTAATTCCATCTAATGTTTTTTGTATTATTTCTAGGTCAATACTCAGTTGTTGCGCTTTAGTACTCAATGTTCCTAACGAAATAGAATTGGCTGTTGATATTGTGGTACCTATTATGGCTCCAACTATAGATATTACCAATGATATCGCGCACCTCTCTTTCCTCTCCTCTTCTTAATGTCTGCTGAATTCACGAATGTTTTTTCCAATTGCATTAATATATCTCTTATTGACTGCTTAGTGTCCTCTTTTCTTATTTCCAGCCACTCTTTAGTCTGTTCAATCTTAATTCCCGTATTGTTCAAGTGTTTTTCAACCAAAATCTCAGGATTCAATGGTATGTATATATTATGGAAAAAGCAAAAACAAAGAGGTGATGGCTGGAAGGTTTAGAATGAATCTTAACCACTGGCAATGCTCTGGGCAACCCTCCAGACCACCGTTCTTCGCCTGCCAAGCCATTACAGAAGGGAAAAGACCATATGCAAATCAGACTTGGCCCCACCCCAAAAGGGGCAGTCCAGCCCGAACTGCTAGGCCACATCCCTTCTGCACGAGACCACAAGCATCCCCAAACATGTTTCGCCCTTGTTGGGGCTCATCAGTGAGGAGTAGCTTGGGTCTCTAGGCCCAGCAGGCACGGGACCCACGTCTGGGCATACCTGTCCCACTCGGGATGACAAAGCAAAAACAAAGAGGTGATGGCTGGAAGGTTTAGAATGAATCTTAACCACTGGCAATGCTCTGGGCAACCCTCCAGACCACCGTTCTTCGCCTGCCAAGCCATTACAGAAGGGAAAAGACCATATGAAAATCAGACTTGGCCCCACCCCAAAAGGGGCAGTCCAGCCCGAACTGCTAGGCCACATCCCTTCTGCACGAGACCACAAGCATCCCCAAACATGTTTCGCCCTTGTTGGGGCTCATCAGTGAGGAGTAGCTTGGGTCTCTAGGCCCAGCAGGCACGGGACCCACGTCTGGGCATACCCGTCCCACTCGGGGTGACAAAGCAAAAACAAAGAGGTGATGGCTGGAAGGTTTAGAATGAATCTTAACCACTGGCAATGCTCTGGGCAACCCTCCAGACCACCGTTCTTCGCCTGCCAAGCCATTACAGAAGGGAAAAGACCATATGCAAATCAGACTTGGCCCCACCCCAAAAGGGGCAGTCCAGCCCGAACTGCTAGGCCACATCCCTTCTGCACGAGACCACAAGCATCCCCAAACAAGGAAAATCATCCTTCTATCACTCATGATGAATCCTGGTGCCTCTTCCACCGCGATACCAGATGCTGGTCCAGGTTCAATGGCAACCTGTGCTTCTGAATTCTTGAAGATCCCTTCAAATATCATCATCATTAACCATATCATCGGTATCATCTTCAATGCTGATCGCTTTGCAGCCTTGGTCTTCACCCCTCTTTGGGGCTTTCCCGGAATCCGTCCACGTGGGCTCCAGGACTCCATCGTCTCCCGTGGGCTCTGATCCCGGAACCTCCGACCAAATAATGTTAATTTTCGAAATCAAAAAGAAAATAAACAAATTAAGTACATAGCACAATACTAACTTCACCCTTTTGCCAAAAATAAAACATGCTTGGTAAAAATATTTCGTTTTTTTTTTGTTTTTCTGAAATTAAACACAAGTTAAAAAGAAAACAAGCACATATAAAACAGCATTCAATATTTAATATATTTTCTCTCGGCACACCAACCATGAGCTTCCATTATATTTATTTATTTATTTATTTTATATTATATATTTTTATATATATTACAGTGTTTATGTGCCATTATAACAATCAACTTTTTAACTTCTTTGTCACTGCCTCCTGATTGTACCCATTTATTTTCTCTTTTTGTGTTCAAGGGACTTTATCTGTTTCTACATGCTCAAGCTGCCTGATCTCATGTCTGGGATGGCATGGTTTGATTTGATTTACATGGACAAACTGCTCTATTGCCGTTTCACCTTCATTTTTCTAAATTTTATAAACTACAGGAGAGACCTTATCTATAATTCGAAATGGCCCCTGCCAGGCTGCTAGAAATTTAGAATTTTTCTGTTTACTTTTTCCAAAATGAAACTTGTACACCTGATCCCCTACACTGTATTCCTTTACTGATGTCTTTTTGTCATAATAAGACTTTGCACTGTCAGCAGCTCTTTCCAGATTTCTCTGCACAAAAGCAAATGCATGTTGCAAATGCCTCCTCAGTTCATCAATATATTCATGAACTGTGGATGCACTCACAAGTGTCTGCTCATGTGTTCTGTATAGTAGGTGTTGTGGTAACACCATTTTCCTACCTGTCAAGACCTCATGGGGGCTAACACCTGTTGCTTTGGCAGGAGTTGATCTGATTGCCATCAAAACCAATGGTAAACGTAAATCCCAGCTGGAACCTGCTTCTGCCACAAATTTCTTTAAAATATCCACAACAGACCTATTGCTTCTTTCAACTGTACCTGAAGACGCTGCCCGATATGCGATATGTAGTTTCCTTTTCACACCTAGTATTTGCCATACCTTACTCATTAGAGTACTTGTGAAATGACTTCCTCTGTCTGACTCAATTCTTTGTGGCAACCCAAACCTTGAGAACACATGGTTCACCAGCAATGTGGCTGCTGTTTGCGCACTACAATCTGGTGCAGGAATGCATTCAATCCACTTCGACATCAAACATACCACACTCAAAATATAACGGTTTCCACTGCTCGACCTTTTTAAAGGACCTACATAGTCTATTTGCAAATCTGACCATGGGAGAGTTAGGCCTCTTTTCATCAATGGTGCTCTATGCATTGGTGAAGCAGGTTTAAATTGGGCGCATACTAGACATCCTCTAGTATATAATTCCACATCTTGGGACATATGTGGCCAGTAAGCATAATCTTTATGGCATCATGCGCATGGTGTAGCATTAGTCCTCTGAATGAAAGGGGTACTACCCACTGTATTTGTCCTGTTATGGACTCTCTAATCATGAGTCCAGCCTGTAATCTAATTCGTGTTTTGTTCTTTATTAGCACCCTCAACTCTTCTTTTCCCATAGAATCATTTTTTGTTAAAGAATTGTGTTCATGATCTATCAAATGATTATAATAGATTCCCAAAATTCGATCATTCTTTTGTGCCTCAATCAAATCTTGGTCTGGCGTGTCATGACTCCACTGCACCGCCGGTTGATCTACCTCCTTTGGTGCTTTAGAACGTGTCACTGCATCAATTTGTATTTCACCCATTAAATAATCAATAGGTAGCAATTCTCCCATCACAGCCCCAATCTTAGCCAGGTGTTCTGCCTTATCATTTCCCTCCTTATCCTCTCCTGGTGTTTTTAAATGCCCACACATTTTTCTCCAGTATATTGTTAAATTATTCTCTGACACCAATTTGTCTATGGCTTGTATCATTTTTCCATGTTTAAGTGGCTTTTTGTTGTTATTAACCATGCCTCTTGCTTTCCAACCAGGCAAATACTCCACAAAGCTATTCCGTGCATAGTCAGAATCAGTCACCAGGACAATTTCACTGAACTTTTTATCAACTGCAGTAGCAATTCCGCCACCTGACTGCTCCTATCTCCAATCCTCATCCCTATACTGGGGACGCCTTCACATTTCAACCAGACATTTCCTATTCCTGCCACTAATTGTTTATTACTGTCATTTTCAATGTGAAAAGCACAACCATCCACATATACAGTTGGCAAATCCTTGCATGTTTTTTCATCAAAAGCTTTGTGTGGTGATTGTTCAAATTCCTGCAAACTAGTTTCCACTTCCATTTCATTTGGTATTTGTTCAGCTGCACAGTCATGTAAGTCAGCTAACCCTTGAGCAATTGAGTTCTTTTTATTTTGTCCATAACTCACTTCTACGGGAAAACCTTGTAATGCCAGCGTCCATGAAGTGATTCTGGATTGCGCTAGATTACCTGATCTAATTCTTTTACTCTCTAAAAATTGCAAAGGTTGATGATTTGTTTCAATAATCACCTTTTCTCCCTGAACAATGGGGCGGAAATGTTGTAGCGCCCACACAGTGGTTAATAGGGCCTTTTCACATTCATTAAATTTCATTTCAACTTGGGAAAATGCCTTACTTGCATATGCAATGGTTTTGTGATTCAAATCGTGTTTTTGTGATAACACTGCTGACATACAATGTTCAGAAAAACCTATTTCTATAAAGAAATCCCTGTCCTTTATGGGGTATGCTAAACATGGTGACGTTACAAGACACTCCTTTAATTTAGCCACTGCATCAGACTGCTCTTTTTCCCATTTCCAGGGAGTATTCAGTTTAAGCAGTTTAGTCAATGGTTGAGTGATTTCTGCATAATTTTCAATGAACTTTCTGTTATAGCCTGTCATCCCTAATAAACTTTTTACTCCTTTCACATTTTTAGGATCTTTTAATCTTTGTATGGCCTCTATTTTCTTCTTTTGTGGATTTAGCCCATGTTCAGTCACTTCATGCCCTAGAAAGTTCACTTTTTTCTTGCACCATTGTGCTTTTTGCAAAGATACTTTGGCGCCTGCTTTCTGCAATTGGCCAAGTACATGTCTTATTTCATCAAAATGGCTTTTCAGGCTTTCATTTTTTATCAGGACATCGTCCACATAAACTATTGTTTCTCTTTCCGCTGCATCCGGCATGGCCTTTCTCAAAAATATGCCAAATTCACTCCCACTATTGATGTACCCGAACGGAGCTCTAAGCCAGGCATATTGAGTCCTGTCAAATGTAAAGGAAAATAAATGTTGTATCTCCTCTGCCAATGGCACGCACCAATATCCAGAGGTGAGATCTAATGTGGTAAATACATTTGAACCATGTACCTGAGCTAGGCCCTGATCAATGAATGACAGTGGCCATCTAGATACTGGTACTCTTTTATTTAACTCTCTCAAGTCTGCACATAGCCGCCATTGACCATTTGGCTTTAACACACCTAAAATAGGTGTATTGGATGTGCTATGAATGGGCCTGATGATTCCCCGCAATTCCAAATTTTTAATAATCTCTGCCAATGATTCTAAACATGTCAGCGGTAGTCTATACTGGCGTACAAACACTGGATTTCTGCTACACCCTTCTGGTAGTGTGGCCACATGTAAATCAGTTAAACCACAATCATAAGCATCTTTTGCAAATACATCCTTAAACTCCATAAATATCTCCCTCAGATTGTCCCTATCCTCATTGCTTTCACATGCATCCGCTAAGGAGATCTGCTCTTCTACCATTTTGGAAAATTCTGGAAAATCTTCTGGTAAGGGAATCTCGGCGCTTTCCTCTAACTGTGTGGCTGTGTCTTTTTGTAAAGCTGCCACTTTTAAATATTTTGGCATACCGGCTTCCACTTCAATGGGCTGATTTTCTGTTTCATTTTCATTTAAATTAAATATTATGCAATCCTCTTGATGGCAGCACACTGTCTCATTTGAATCATAAGGATACACAGAAAGAATTTTGAATATTCCTTTGGGCTGAGAGTCCAGGTGTTCTGGCAACTCACCCTTGGCATCTACATACTTTTCAGGAATATTTCCAATCACCATGTTATTTAAATCTGCCGTATAATGTGATTTTTGTATGGCCATTCCTAATGGGGAGTTTTCCTCTAAATGAATATCCTGACAACCTTTATTATTTACCATAATTTTTACAGATCCTTCACCAATATCTACCAATGGAATGTATTCTGTTCCAGGCCTTGCTGTTTTATGGATTCATTCAGGCATACAAATGCATCAGAGCCTTTCATCTGCTGTCCATTTTTGCATTTCAGTGTTATTGCAAACTGTTTTGTAAATGCAGGAATAATAGTATCTTTCCTCATTTGTAATTCGATTGCATAAGGAACCAGTTGTGCACAATGATAAGCCCTTCTTTTGTCTTCAAATTCAGGTGCCGGACCACCTAGGCGTGACCATATTTTTTTATTAAGGAAATCTAACACCATACACATTCTGTGCATGATGTCATTGCCCATGTAAAATTCATTTTGTGCTCCACTCACTATCCATACATTATGGTAAATTGTTTTCTGCCCAATGCTAATTTTAAGCATGCATCTGCCTGCAATTCGGTTTTCAAAGTCTGGACTGTCCAACCCAGAAACATATTGGTTTTTAATCCTAAATCTCGGGATTTCTTCCCTCTCCATTATTTTTTGCAACAATTTCTCATTAAGGAAACTCCTTTCATGTCCAAGCGCTAAAGTGGCTTTTATTGTTTTGAAATAGTCATTTATACCAACATGAACCCATGGTTGCTCATCTTCCATGTGTATTTCTGCCATAGTGCTAATGTGTTTTTTTTAATCTGTTTTAGGAGTAATATTCTGTTCGCATGTTTTCTCTTTTAAATAAAAACGTATTGTGTGCTCATCTATGGCAGTCTGCCAATTTTTCCTTGGGTCCAAGTATATTTGTACAGGTAGTTTTTCATTGTCGCTCTGCATTTTGTCTTGACACATTAATATAACAGTGACACTAGGTATGCAGCTATTCTGGAGATATACCTCCACAGCATCATTTGTTTTGGCAACAGTGTGACATTCATTTATATTGCTGTTTTGTGATTTTAGTTTCTTAGGCCTCAATGGTTTTTTGGTTATGGACCACAGCACTCCATTCACCCCATCTATGAGAGGAGACAATCTTTTCAGGCAATCTGTCCCCATCAGAAATGGAATTTCACAAATAGATGTGATCAATACCTCTTGTTTCATTCTGTGCTTTCCTATTTTTATGTCAACCTCAGTTACACCTATGATGGGCACCTCCTCCCCATTAAAGTTATGCACTGGACCTTGATTTTCCTTCACTGTGATCTGACTCTGTGGGGGTCTCCCTTCATTGATACTCTTTACCAGCTCCTTGGACATAATTGTGGCCTGTGCGCCAGTGTCAATCATAGCAAAGGTGTGGCATTTTTCTTCTACAGTGATGGGTGCATAATATCTGTCCTCAACTTCCTCTACTACACATAAGAAATGTGAATTCTTACTGATTTCAAGGCTCACCTTTCTCAGGTCTTTTTCACTTTTAGCTAAACACATTGGTAAATGGAAAGACATTTTTTCCTCCTTTTTACCCATTTCTGCGCGAGAGACTTTATTTATTTCTCCATGATCAGAGGTTTTTTGGAGTGTGGCCACTGTTCGCCCATCCATCTGGGTAACATCAGAGACCACATTACAACCTTCCAACTGAACATGTGTAACAACATCATTCAGCAATTTGTCATTTTTTAATTCTGTGCATTTGTGATCATTTAGTGTGATACCAGCCCTTTCAGCCTCTTCAAAAATATGTGGCTCAAAGAATTCTTCAGGTGATTGACTTGTACCCTCCTTTTGAGTATTTCCTTTTTCTGTCTGTGTTTGGTCATTGTTTTGCTTGCCCAGGGAAGGAGCTATAGTATCCCCACTTACTCCCTGTTCACTGGTATTCCCCATGCATGAGTCATTTTTCTTAAATCTGTCCCTTTGTTCTTTTGGAATTCCTAATGTTTCTTTTTCATTTGTACAAATCTTTACTGTTTTATTTAGCTCTAGGTTAAACCGTACCTCTTTTTTAGAAGTATTTGCACTTTCTGTCACAAGTTCATTTACTGGCACTTTCACATTTAATCCATTAGGCATCTCAGAGTCGTTATGCAAAATTATATCAGAGCAATCTGTCATTTTGGCACTGCAGTTATCATGAGTACTTAGTCACTTTTCAGAAGCCCCCCGGTCATTGCTATGGCCATCAGCCCCCTCTTTGGAAGGTTGTTTTTGCGCTGTACAGAGCTTTCCTATTTGCTCAGCTAACATTTTCACTTGGGCCTCAAGGCACTGTAACCTTTCCATCTCTCTAGGATCCTCTTTCTGTGGCCTAGGTCGATATTGGTTGTTTTCCCCCTGATTGGATCTATTCTGATACCTCTCAGGTGATTGATGTCGGTTGGGATGGTTTCTGAACTCTTGATTCATTTGTGGATGGGAGCGGGTTGCACCCATCCTTTGATTATAGTCCCCTGGTGGGGAATCATTGTATTGACGTGGATTGTAGTTCACGTTTTGCCTCATGTCCTGTCTCTCAGATTGTGGGTACTGGCCCCTAGGTTAATTTCCATTATCAGTAAATCGATCCACATATCGGGGCCTATCCTGATTACCATATATCATGGTGTTGGGATCAAATCTGCTTTGTGTCCCCAATGACTGGTAGGGACCATCATTTCTTTGATCTTGATTTTGTCTCTGGTTATTGTTCATACCTGCCATATCAGGCCGATATCCTACTCGGGGTCTGTCCCCTAAATACCTAGGGCTGATGTAGCTCTCTCTATTACTAGGATCATGTGATTTGAACATTGGTACAGGAAATGGCGATCTTTGTTGATTACCCCTTTGTTCAGCTGTCACATTATTTTTACCTTGGCTTTGAGCAGACTCAAGGGACATTTTGGCTGACCTGATTTCCATTACTGTGGCTGAGGGTTCTTTAGATTTAGGTCTAGTATCTTTCATTTTATCACTTTCTCTACCCTGACAATAGAGTACCTCATATAGTTTTGTGCTTTCATGTACAATCCATTCAAGGGACTTGTCACGGTCAAATTCACGGACCAATTGGGATATGATGTCTTTCTGTAGCCCATAGAAGTATGCAGTTTTA
Organism: Ambystoma mexicanum; assembly: GCF_040938575.1. Classification (NCBI taxonomy): domain Eukaryota; kingdom Metazoa; phylum Chordata; class Amphibia; order Caudata; family Ambystomatidae; genus Ambystoma; species Ambystoma mexicanum. The sequence continues at coordinate 287,733,059 of NC_090928.1, forward strand.
AACTCATTGGAATTTGAGTCAAAAGATACATCAAAGCGAGAAAATGCTCTTTTTAAGTCTTGTAAAAATTGGCGAGGGGATGTATTAGGTCCAGCAGTAATTGTGTAAGCGACTTTCTTTGCCTCCTGCAATGACTGAAAAGGAGAAAAATGACACCTAATTTGTCACCGGCCCAGTCACTGGAGCACTAGCTCTTTGGGCAGAGCTAGAATTCACCTCCACTCCATTGAATGTGGTACCCTGCCGCCTCTCCTGCAACCTGGGAATGCACATTTGCTGTTCTAAGTCCTTACACTTTTTAAGGAGTCTGTTTGCTTCATTTTGCAAATAGTTGTTTTCATCACTCATCTTATTAATCACCTCCTGCATGTAGCACATTTGCATTTGGCATTCATTGAACTCTTTATTTCTCTTGTCTCTTTCTTGAATCTTTTTAATCATTTCTTGTTCTGCACTCTGGAGATCACATTCTTTTTCACAATGTTCTTTTTGTGAAATCTGCATTTCTGAAACAACCTGATCCTTATCTTGTCTAATGTGGTCCACTAAGGCTTTTAAGTGTACCAATTCTTGCTCACTATCCTCAAATTGTTTCTTGCTTTTGGATAACTGAGCATCAAAGTCTCTGCATTTTAATTGCATGTCTTTTTGGCATACATCCAATTCTGCTCTTAACATTTCCTGATTTTTACTTGCCCCATCTAATTCAGTCTTTAACCTGTTAATTAGCTGAGTATCATTCTCCTGCATTCGCAGGGACTTATTCAAAATAAACCATATTTTGCCGCATAGCCGTATTAAACAGTCTTTCTCTGCACTTTTATCGGCTGCATTCAATAATCTTGTAAGGCAGACCTGAATTATGCTGCCTTCTGCAAAAATATTGTCTAGTTTTTCTTTCTGCACCTCACCCTGAATGCGTTAACGCCATTCTAACGTGCTGTTCGACGACCAAGTCCCATGTGCAAACAACTTTGCCTCTAAATATTGCACTAGGTCTGAGAATGTGGTTTCCCTTTGTGACATTCTGAAATTCGTTTTTAGTGGCACACTGCTATTATAAAATGGGTTCCCTTTAATGTGCAAATGGAAGTGTAAGACACGCTTGCCACGCCCAGTAGGTACTCTATGATCACTTTCCCGGCCTGCAACGCACCATAGATATGTAGGGTATTTTGTGGAGATTTGGGGCCTGACGGTATTTTCTTACCGCCGAAAAATAACTTAGCAACAATCACTCCTTGTATTCAGATTGGGCCATGTACAACAATAATACAGTGGACATGCATTATTTCAGCACACAGACATGCGTATTTGGTATGCGTGGTTGGTATGCGTGGTTGGTGGTATTTTGGTGAGCATAATTTCCTTGTTTTATTTGTGGCCCCAATATCCAGAACCCCTTATTTTTGTTTAGATTTTTCGTGTAATCACTAGAGAGACCTCAGGCTTGCATTTCAAGAACACCACATTTTCATTTTTAGTGTGCCACCATGGGCAATTTCTCTCTGTCTTATCTACGGCAGCGAGCTATCATGTGGTATTTTCACTATCTTATATACGGTAGTGAACTATGTCCCGGGCCTCCCTTTTTTGCCGACTCATAGACCTCCGACAAACTACAACACACACAGTTAGTTATAATTGCTCATACTGAATTACATTGTGCACACGGCTGCAGCCAAATATGATGTTTAGCTACCTTGAAAATGACAATTGCACTGTCTAAACATCTCCCCACATCATCAGCACTGTATTGGTAAATATAAAACACACCACCCGTCTGCTTTCAAATATTTTTGTGTATTATAAAAGTTGCATTTAAACACGATCTCACTTTTTACAGAAATAAATAAAATAGCACAGTAACAGCATTGTCTGTGATACACTGAAAAGAGAGTGGCGGAGACAAGAACTCAATTTGCAACATTAAACATGTGAGTAAAGCACAGGAATCTCTTTTCCTACACTGACTGAATATTCTCGTACACACTCAGCCCCCACACTTCTGTAATTACCTTATCTGTTCAGCATGAGTTTTCTCCAGCTGTTCTCTTTCTGAATTTGGCTCCCTTGAAGATTAACCACAGTGAAAACAAGCGTCTTTCGTTCTCAAACCGGGGTTACTGCCTGGAATTCTCAGCTTTTGCAGCAGGAAATCTTCAGCCAGGAAACAGGTCCTTCTCCCAGCTCTGCCAAATCTCGATTGTTCTCCCCCTCTCCTCAAGCTCCCCCAGCAAAACTCTAATCACTGCCTCTAGCATGATACTTGCTATGACGCTGCTCCAATCAGAATCAATCATGCCATCTCCTCCCTCACTACACAATGGCTCATTTCTACAGTAACCATTTGTAACCAACTGATTTCCTGTTCCTTCGAGCCCTTTGCTTCCTGTAGTTATGTGGACAGAGCAGCAGAGAAAAATAAAAAAAATGAATGTGCGTTTAAAAGTTCACTTTCAGAGTAGGCCTAATTCTGCAGTGGAGACACATTTTTATTAGTGGGTTATGTTAAATGCAGTTTTATTAGTCAGGTTAGTTATTAATAAGGTTAGTTATTAATTTTCAAATGTGTCTCTTGCACCATAGGCATTTCAGGTGAAAAATAGTGTGCATTTTTGAATGTGCACGTGTGCTTTTAACTGTAAAAATAGATTTGCACCTTATATGTTAAAATCGTTTTTGACTGAATAGCCTGTCTTTACTTATATGTCCATGTTAATCTGGCAACACATATAGCAATGCACCACACCCATGTGGTGGTGCTGCATCAAAAAAAAAATTGCTACCTGTGCAGTAGTGCTGTACTCTGTGCTGTAACACGCCAAATATCCTTACAGGCCCATTGTGTCACATACATGCCCTTAGTTTGCTATTTGTAGCACAATTTCATTAGGACACCATTTATCCACACTTTGCTGAAGACAATGCTTGTTATGCAACAATGCTGAATGACGCATGCACACATAGGACAAGGACTACAGGTTCCACCCCCATTGGGGTTACTTGTGAAAGGCTGAGGGCCTAAGCCCAGCAGAATCGTCTGGCATGACTGGACTAAATATTGGGTTGTTGTAAGTTAACCAACGTTATCATGGGCTGCAGACCAGAATCACTCTTGTGGGAAGAGGTCCCCGCCTCTCACCAGGTCTTTCTTTGATGGAAGTACATCATCATACATAATTTCCATTCATGAACAATGCAGACCGACACAAACTGTGAATGAATGGGGTCATTGTTTAGCATGGGTGGGATAAACGTGCCAGAAGGCCTGTAAGAGATATCTTAAACCTTCCTGGGTCAGGTGACAAGTGATCTACAAAGCTATCAAAGCTGGAAGTTGGGTCAGGTCTGTTAGGTTGTCTCAGTCAGAGGCTCATTACTATGATTCTAAGCAGAGACATTGCTAGGGAGGTATGGGGGGGGCTCTAGCCCTGGGTCTTTTGTTTGTAGCCCCAGATAGAAGCTCAGGGGCTACAACCAAAAGGTTAACTAGCCCGAGCCCTGCCAGTCCTGACATTAGCATAGCCCCAGATCGTTTCCAGCCCTAGCAACACCCCTGATTCTAAACCAATGAATGAATCACCTCTGGTTACCATCAACCAAAACTGCAGTGTGTGTCTGGTTTCTCCAACAGTTGGTGACCTCAACTCAAACCTGTCACACAAGGGGGTGCATCATCAAGCTTGCAGACAGTCTTCTTGAACACCCCTTTGCATGACTGACAGAAGAGGTAAGGGATCCTGATTAAAAACTCCAAGTAGTAGTGGGAAGAAAGTTGGTCGTAAGTGGTGCACTTCCGTGGGCTGATTAGGGGAGCTGAGTGTTATCATGATGGTTAAACAAGATGTTAAATTGTTTCAGGCTTATTCGAATTTGAGGTGGACATTTTTGGTCTGGTGTCTGTTTTTACTGTTTGTTTTGCCTGGTTTATGATCACAATTTCTTACTCTGCCCTTGTATACATTGGGAAAAATCCTAGCAGCTTTAGGATAGTTATGGTTGGTTTTCCAAGGGCCACTATCTTCTCTGGTGTATTCTGGCTCCTGGTCCGAGAAAGGTTTGTGGATCCAAAACAATTGCTGGTATTCTGGTATAGTTAGTTAGTTATGGTAATGGGAAATTTATGTATAAGGGAATGATGAAACCATACACTTCAAAGAAGGGAGCAACTATATTGCCCAAGTAAATAGTGCCAGTTAGGGCAAGTACCTTTCAGGTCCATGCTGCAGAGTCTGAGTAAATTTCCCTTCCTTCTCAAACTGCATAAGAGTGGAGTCAAAGTCTGAGTGACACAGGGGTGGGTGGGACTGAAAGACTAGTACTACAATGAGGGACAGATATGAGAAAATAGCAATCTAAGCAGGTAGAAGACCCACCCAAAGGAACACCTGCTCACTTTATGTATGCCAATTAAAGCATTACCACGTGAACGCTTCTCCAAGTCTGGCATCCATCAACACAAGATAATCAACTTATTCATTTTCTGATAGAGTTTTAAAAAAGAAATCTGGCCAAGTTAATGGCTTTCATTCATGCATTAGAGGTGTAGAAAGGCAAATTGAGCTGATGACAGTAAAGGGGCATATGCTATATGGCTAGAAGAGGTGACTGAGAAAGACTGAGTAAAAAGATAAGAGGACTGAAGGATTCGAACGAGGGATAGAAGGGATTGCTTACTTTGATATCTGAGAGGAAAGGGTGTGGCAGTTCACCTACTTTTTTGAGCCCAGAAAAAAGAAGAAAAAGCAGAAGATAAGCAGGGTGAAGAATCTGCTGAGGACATTCTTGACTTCTTTACTATTGTCCACATGGTGAAACCCAGCGCAGATGGACAAGATCCTCGTTTACTTACTGTTCATGTTTCTTGGACTACTTAGCTAAGGCGCTTTCTAACATTAGAGAGGAAACTCAGCATTTTGTTAGAGAAATTCTCACTTTCAAACAGAGTTACAACCTTGCTTGGAATAACATGAACCAGCTCTTGAGGTTGGTGAAGCCTCTCAAGATTATTCAGACATAGACCCAGCATGCCAATTGGCCAGCAGCAGATACTGGCATGGGGGATGCCCTCAAAATAGCCAGAAAAAGTTGCCCACTCGCATCCCTGAGATTCGACTCCGAAATACCTATTGGGGAAAACTCCGGAACTGTAAACATAATAAAGGCAAACCAACAGCAGTTTATTTAGACCCATTGGCGAGAGTGTTGACGCAACAGTTGGGTATTGCCAAACCTGATGAGCCAGCTCAGGAAGCAATAGATCTTTCTTTATTCTCTGGTCTGCTACTCAGGATACAAGCCCAACTGAAGACAATCTGTACTGGATGGCAAAATATACCTTTGTCAGTAATGGGTTTGGTTGCAAATCAGTGTGTGGCATGTCAGAAACAAAAGAAAGAGAATATTGAGATTAAGCTAATCACTTTGCATCAACCACATTTACAGGGGCAGGTGTGGGCAATGCCTGCTGCAAGGGGTGAATTCCAAGGAGGGTTTGCTATTGAGGAGGAGAGGGAGAGGCAGTTGAGCCTACATCCAGTACAGCAAGGACAGCAGGAATATCAGGGAAAACAGGGATATCAGGACAGTAGGTTTATCAGGGGCAGCAGGGACACTATGTTGATACATTGGTGTATAATTACTGTAAGCAAAATGGCCACTGGTAAAATGATTGCCTATATGGGACACAGTGTGGGGGGGTGTTTCTGATTTCACAGGAACAAGGTTCTACTTCAAAATCTGCAATGGGCAAAACAGAACCATTCATCAAATCACAATGTGAATGCACCTGGTCTCTTCCTGATCCCTAATGCACCAAACGTTACACCTAGCCAGGCTTTGGTGCTACCAAAAGATCAAGATCAGTGCTGACTTAGACTGGAAGATAACCTCACTGTCAGACCTTTGAGACCAGTGTATCAAGAATGGCTAAATGTGCAACATGAGGTAGAAGTAACATATTTCCTCTGATTGGTTGACACTGGATCCAGCAGTTCTGCCATATGCTCTGAATGTTTCCCCAATGTACCACTATCCAAAAATACAGTGAAGGCAGTAGGAATGTCGAATATCCCCATATCACATCAGGTCCCACAACAATTTAAAGTCCCACTAGGTCTCATAAGGAATACCTATACTTTCCTTCGTATCCCCTTTGCTCCTATTAACCTACTAGGTATAGTTTTGTTTTGTGAGCTCAGGTGTACTATCAACTGCCCTCTCAAAGGGTTTCTGAGTGTTCTCAGTCAGAATACTGAAGCAATTTTAGCTGTTCTTCAAGTCTTTAGCTAGACAAGACCACACAGTCAGAGTTACATAACTGGCCAGATGACTTGTGAATTCTAATATAGTCTATGCTGCAAATCCATGGTTGGTTCAGGACAATACCTATTGCTGAGCCTGTAAAGATTATGATTTACCCTTCTAAGAGGTTGTTCCAAATTCTCCAGTATCCCTTACAACCAGAGGTAGAAGAAGGTATCACAGAGAAATACTTAACGAGCAAGTTATAGGATGTCCTCTTTTTTGTTAAGGGCTCGTTGGGAGAGGACTGCAAAACATTGAGAAAACAAGGGGTCCACAGCGAGCTACCTATTGATGTCACACTACAGGGTGGAGATTCAACCTCACATTGGGTGAATGTAGACTATCATCTTTTGTTGAGCAAATATCAAAAGATGAGCAATGGTCGGATTTGTAAAGATATATTAGATTTTATTCCATAGCACATGATAAATGTTGGACATATTCTAAAAACAAATATGACAATTTATAACACAATGTTACAGAGAAACAAATGCTGGTTCTGTAGCACAAATGTGCTTATTCATATATTCATGTCTCAATACATATACATGAGAGCTGAAGTGATGTTAGTAGCTTGTGGGTGACTTCAAACAATACAATGCTTCATTATTTCCAAAAGAGGTCCCCGAATTTTGTTGTGTCGACAGAGATGAGTCTGTTTCCAGCCTTAGGATTTGGACACAAGTTTACATAGTGTCCATTGGTTCGACCAGACACGTATTCATCTGACTAAGGCATTCATCAGGACACATTTAACCCAGGTGGAAGGGTTTGTGGATGTCGTATTAGGAGACTTGTTTCATTCTTTACCAGCGTATCTACAATAAACCACAATATAAATACATTACCGACCAATTGAGCAAATTTGTCCTATTTATTACATCACACAATGGATAATAAAATACTACCAGCCTGTGAACCAATCTTAGTGTGCATCAAATATATTTCATTCTAAATAATAAAAGAAGAATGAAAAACTGGGGCTGAATTATTTACCCTTGTGACACTACAGATCAATCAGATCACTTCATACAATTTACTATTGCATCATTTTTATCCCAAAAATATGGGGCAAAATTGTCTACTTATTTCAACAGTGTGTGTCAAACTGGGGAGGAGGGCAAGATAAGGTGGGGAAAAAAAGGGGAAAAAAAGCAGGAGGGGGGAGGAGAGGAGCGAACAGGAAGGAAGGGATGGAAGGGGGATAGAGGAGGGATTTATTTGAGTGACTCATCATTCTATCACTGAATGTACAAGATATACCTACTAGATAGGGGAGGCGAAGCCCAAGAAAGAATGGGTGCCTCAAATTGATTTGCAATGGTCGATACCAAATGTTTCTTACGCTCACGCAGGGGAGGCCCTGTTGTGTCTTATACACACTTAACTGTAAAGTAAAGTGGAAAAGAGGTCATTCACTTGTTAGGTCTCTAATAGGCATGTCTGGTACAGATAAGCATGCTGTCAATTATAAGTGCCTACCTGGAAGTGCACGTGTCATCTACTGGCCCAATACGGCAATTCATCCGTGGGGTTAATTATGGACATCCAGGAAGAAACGCTGGTGTCCAGTGTTGTCGGTACGTCTCGACTTCAAAGGACTCTACAAGAATCGAGGGTGTATGCGATTTTGTAGCAGGTATTTTGTCCTATGGTATCTGTGGTGAAGTCTATAGGAATACTTCTTTTTCCTATATGGGTATACTTACTATTCCTTTTCTTATTGTTGTCCACAGACCTGTTACATCACGGACTCCTGTCCGGGTTGTTAAGTAAAGGTGCCGAACTGAAGAGCACATGTTTGAAAGTTCGATTGCCCTGAATTAATAACAGCTACCCAGTCCTTTCAGACATGTATGAATGAGTAACAGGTTACCACCTGTACGAGGTTTTGCTTCTAGATCTTATCATTATGTTATGTCTTTGTGTTCCACTGTCCAAAATTCCTATGGTGACATAAGCACCAAATAGATAATCAATAGCCCGATTCAAGGGACTAGGCAAACTTACAATTTAATGGGCCGCATTGGATGAAGTAGCAATGGAAGGCACTTCACTTTTGGAAATTCATGTTCTGTGTCAAGGGTGCACTATTAGACCCTTTTTGGCATGTTCTGTCATGGTGACGGGTGGTGGTTTTTCACACTGTCTTGGTAGTTTCCTTTTCAGTTGGTGAATTTAGTAATCAGAGTACTGAGTTGGTTTCTCTAGAAACTTAAGATTGTTCCTCTCTTTCCGTTACAGGTTTTATGACATCCGTTGGTGGATGTTTTTTGGGACCCCTACCGCACGGTGTTGAATGAATTTTTAAAGAATAATATTTGTTTCCACTGAAGAAGGTTCAGCCATTCAAGGGCCTGTAGAACTGAAACATGTCACATGTCGGGAATATGTGGTTTCATGAAACGTTTATTTTTTGATGTTGTAATGAATTGTCATTTTGTGTCTATGTACTGATCTAATGTTGTAGGTTTTATGAAAGAATAGTGATTTATATGTATTAGACATAATCAACTTATGTGTGAGTCTGGGGTCTTTAGGAACATTAATAATTTATATATTTTGAGATGTGTATGAGTATTAATACATTATATATATTTTTTGACAAATATTGTACTACATCCAGTATGTCAAGATATGAGTACCGGACTATCATTTAGAGAGGTATATTGGTTCTAAGAGAATACCATGATTTGGTTAAACATTTTTTCACCTATCTCTTTTAGATTTGACATGAATTCATTACCCCTGATGGTAGAGATAGGAGTTTTTTTTTTAAATAGGGGAATTTCTTTGAACCTATTAAAAATCACTATTTAACAACATTACCAGGCCACTATCCATGGTTTTCAGACATGACCAGTGGCTAGGGACTTTGATTGTGCACACTGTTTATTTTACAACATTACCAAGCCAGTAGCCATAGCCTTTGGCCATGCCCACTGTATATTTTACAACACTACCACGCCACTAGCTATGGCCTTTGGCGATGGACACTATACATGTGAATCGGGCACACTAATCGGGTTATGTGGCCCTGGCTACTGAGCACAGCCTTTGGCCGTGTCCACTCTATATGTTACAATACTACCACCCTCTATCATTGACCTTCAGCCGTGGCTACTATACAGATGTATTGTGCCAACTAGCCAAGGTGTTCGGTCCTGGCTATTGAGCATGGCCTTCGGCCCTGCCACTATAGATACCCATGGCTTTCGGGAAAATCAACAAATACCTAATGATTTCCTGCCATCCTAGGCACTCACCAAATGCCCCCCTCTCATCTGTGCTTGCTCTTCACACACCTCTCAAGGCCTCCTCACCTCCCCAGCCCTCTCCCATTCCCCCAGCACTTGTTTCCATTTGATGCATTTTCCTTCCCAATCAGGTTTTTTTCTGGAGCTGCGGTTATCCTGCTGAATAACCACGCCTGCTGGAAATCACTTATGCTCTTAACTTCATCTCTAGCTCTCCTCCAACTCCCCAATTTCACATGGTGTCCCCTGAACCCACCCTCTAGCCTGATGCCATTAAATCGTATTTGCTACTCCAAGGCGCATTTTTCTGCCTTTTTTGTTTTCGGGTAGTCACAGGCATAACCGCGGTAATCTCTCGCATCAGAGAAAACAATATGGTGGCTTTTTAATTCTGAAAGCCTCTCTGTTGCAAAGCACCATGGGAGATATGTCTATAATCCTGGAAGATGGTAGAACTCCCTCTCTGTCAAATATTTATTTTAAAAAGCATTGGACGCCAACTCCCCCCCACCGCCGGATATCAAGTCAACGCTTCGCACCCAAGTGGTTTCGTACCTGGTCCAATACCGTCCAGTGGTTTTCGCTGTGCGCTCCATCAAAAATTGCCCTTATTTGTCTTTGGGAAAATGAATGGGGATTGTGTTGAAAGTGTGTTTTTTTTGTTTTCTTAATAACCTTTTTATTTTTTAACAGATCTTTCCCACAATTACAGGTCCGGGGGCCTCTAGTACATTTTTGTCTGCACAATTTCAGCCAAATCTGTCATACAAGTCCAGGGTTATAAGCAATTCATTTTTTTGATTTCCTATGGTACTCAGTATTCAACTTTGCTATACTGTTGTGACTGCTGCACTATAATATATACTGACTCTAGGAATACCTTTGAAGTGGCCCATAGGTTTGCAAAGTTGTTGCAGCAGCAAGGGGGTCGGACCTGCTCAGGGTCGCTTTTAAAAAAACAACCATTATGTGAAAGCGCTTTTGGCTGCAATTATGCTCCCTAGGCAAATGGCCCTCATAAGGGGTGCAGCACACCAGCCTTTAGACAATGAAGAAAGTTGTGGAACCACCTTTCCAGAGACTAGCAAAAAGCTGGCAGTAGTAACTGAGTGCCAGAATGAGTCCATTCTTCCTGTAAGTTCCCTGGACCATCTCACATTAAGACCCTTGAGGAATTGACACAAGCACAGGAGAATGCTCCTTGAAGTGAGAAAGACTGATGGGTGCTCAAAGGATGCAAACTGCATGAGGACTTGCTAAATGTGTCATGCATAATTCAGCAAGACTCATTAAAGGACTCTGCAAATTTGATGAGATAACCTTGACCCTCATCAAACTGCACTGGCTGTCGCTGCAAGCCTGTATCATCTTCAAATCCAGTTGCATCATCTACAAGGCTGTCATCCTGAAGTTCCCAAGCTACTGTCATGACCCATAGAACTTTCCCTTTCTGGACTTCCTGGTCCTTATCGCGATGGGGCTTGTACTCCTTGTTACTCCCAACATGGCCGTGATAAGGGGTGCCTCGCACCAGCCTTTATGTCGGGCACAGCACGTTCTATAAATTGGCCACACCCCCGCGGCCCAGCGCGTCTCAACGCTATCACTAGGTAGTGACTAGACGTGTGTGTGCTGTTCGGCGAATCCACTATTCCTAGTTCCTGGTCCCTTCTTCTTTCCTTCCACATTTCCCCTCTAAATCTGCTCCTGGAATCCTCAAACCTAGCGACCACTACTTCCTTCCTGGACATCCTGTGACTGCGACCTTCCTGGAACTCTGAACGCGCGCTGGAGTCGGACAAGACTGGTGCGAACCTATATAAGACCCGATCCGCCCGCAAGAGGAATCCTCCCGCGGATCAGAGCAAGAAGCGATCCCAAGTGAGACGGGGGAGATTTACGACAGTTTGAGAAGCCAAACGACCGACACTGATACTGCTATGGAGAAAGCAGTCCAGGACCTCATGCGTGGCATGCAAGAACTAACAACTGAAGTGCAGAACTTAAAAGTGGAGAATGCCGCGTTAAAGCAACTTGTTTTGTCTCGCGACTCCGCTAACAAGGAGAGTGTGTTACTGGGTGGAGTGGTAGACAAATATGATGGCTCGGCAAAGTACTGGATTCCTGCTTGGTGCATTTTACTTTTAAGCCCTACTATTTTTCAACTTCCAGGGCGAAGGTGGGCTTCATAATCTCGCACCTCACAGGGAACGCGTTGACCTGGGCCACTCCCCTAGACAACACTGGAGATGCCCTCCTGGATGATTATGATGGATTTATTCAGGCACTCAAAACTATGTTCGACCGCCCAGAACAGGTTTATAGTGCTCAGGAACGGTTACCTTATTTCCGACAGGGATCCCAGGATATGCTAACGTATGTTACTAGATTCAAACAATTGGCCAAGGAAGCAGATTGGTCCTCAGAAGCAAGTTTCACTCTATTTCGCAGGGGTCAAAATGATATATATAGGTTGAATTAGCCAGAGTGGCTCGTCCTAGCTCATTCCAGGCTCTTATGGATCTAGCCATGCAAATAGACTTCCAAATCCAGGAAAGAAAGGCTGAAAGAAGAAAGACCAAGATACCCTTTCAAAAGAACTTCCTTGAGACTCTGTAAAAACTGATCCTGCCCCAACCCCTGACATTGATCCGAAACCCTTGCAAATAGGAGCCTTCCATGGACCTATTTCCCCACAAGAAAGGATGAGAAGGATCCACACAGGCCTGTGCATGTATTGTGCCTCGGATAAACATCTTGTTAGAGAATGTCCTCTAGCCCCTCCACAGCGTTCGGGAAACTCCAGCTCCCGATCCTAGATGGAGCGAGGTGTCGGGAGAGAGATGTTTGCTCCACATCTATTCCATCCTTGAACTCTCCTGGAGAGAACAATCTAGTGGTTCTCCAAGCCTTCATATCATTACCAAAGAAGGAGGCCTATCCCATTCTGGCTCTGGTGGATTGTGGGGCTATGGGAGTATTCATCGACCAAGATTGGGTTTTTAGGTACCATATTCCATATGAAGCTCGGGATAGAATGCAACCTGTGGAGGCAATTGATGGTAGACCCCTCAGTTCAGGACCCATATCTTTACCGACAAAGGAAATACGACTTTCAATAAATCATCACCAGGAACTGCTCAAGTTTGATATCAAATCAGCCCATTACCCATTGGTATTGGGCATGCCCTGGTTACAGAAGCACAATCCATACATCAATTGGACAGCGGGATCCTTATTTCTGGGTTCAGAGTATAGTCTATCTCATTATTTGTCCTCGAGTCCTTCCTTGATGTCATCCAATGCTACTCCCACTGATCAATCAGAGACACTCAGGGTTTCCAACATTGTCCAGGTGCCAAGGGCTTATCAGGATTATGCTGATGTCTTTTGAAACGCCATAGTACAGGCCTTACCCCCTCATAGACCCGAAGACTGCACCATAGACACAGAGCCTGCAGCAGTGATTCCCTTTGGGAGGATGTTTATCCTATCCGAACTGGAAAAAAAGGCCCTCCGAGAATACTTGGATACCAACCTTGAAAACGGTACCATAAGGCCATCGAAATCTACAGCCGGAGCCTCGCTGATCTTTGTTCCCAAAAAAGACACCAGGGAACTCAGACCTTGCCGCAATTACCGTGGATTAAATCAGTGTACCCTCAAGGACCGTTACCCCTTACCCTTGATCTCGGATATCCTGGAGGCAGTGAGAGGAGCTGTCATCTTCACGAAACTGGACCTCAGAGGTGCCTATCATTTGATTCGTATTATGGAAGGAGACGAATGGAAGACGGCCTTTAGAACACCCTTTGGACATTACAAAGACCTGGTCATGCCTTTTGGACTTGCTAATGCGCCCGCAGTCTTCCAACGATTCATGGATAGGGTGTTCTCTGACATGCTGTTTCTTTTCGTCATCGTCTACCTTGACGATATCTTGATTTTTTCCAAAGATAGGTTAAAGCATGAAGAACACGTGAAGGCAGTCTTACAACGACTACGAGAACAGAGACTCCTGGCCAAACCTGAGAAATGCCTCTTTCACGTTACTTCTGTTCATTACCTGGAGTTTGTCCTTAGTCCAGAAGGGATTGGTATGGATCACTCGAAGGTAAAGGCCATACAGTCCTGGCCGACCCCCACTTCCGTGAAACAGGTTGAATCCTTCTGGGACTTGCCAACTTCTACCGGAAATTCATACCCACCTTTTCTGAAATTGTACAACCGATCACCGCTCTCTTGAAAAAAGACACTCCTTTCCTCTGGTCTACATCTCAAGACAAGGCCTTCCAACGCCTAAAAACAGAATTCACTCAAGCCCCCATCCTAGCTCAGCCCGATATTAATCGGCCATTTCTAGTAGAAACGGATGCCTCTAACTACGTCATAGGAGCAGTCTTAAAACAAGAGTTTGATGACAAATTGGAACACCCCATCGCTTATCTATCACGAACTCTGACCCCCAATGAGACACATTATTCCGTCTTGGAAAAAGAGCTATTAGCCATCCGCCAAGCCTTCACAGAATGGCGACATCTCCTCCTGGGAGCTAGACATCCGGCCCAGGTTTGTACGAACCATCGAAATCTTCAAGTTCTACAGTCCTTGGAATGTAGGAATAGTCGTCAAGCCCGTTGGGCCTTCTTCTTTGCCCAGTACCAGTTTCGTATTAGCCATGTTCCCGGAACAGCCTTGTCTCAGCGCCCGGATTACGAAACTACTGAAGACCGGGCCTATTCCAAGATGTTTCCTCACACTATCTTTGTAGCCCAAGCAGTCAGCCTTTTGGAAGAAGTGCGGATGCAAACCCAATCCTCAGAGTTCTGGAAGGACCTTAAAAACAAAGATCAATGGAATCTGAGATCCAAGAACGGATATTTGTTCAAGGATAACGCCCTGGTCATTCCCACACAAAAACTACAACAAAGGATAATAAATCTCTGCCACGACACCCCTCACTCCGGACATCGTGGTATTACCAATACTCTCCGCATTATACAAAGACAATTTTGGTGGCCAAAAATGAAGTCCGATGTTCGGCTGTACGTCCAAGCCTGCTCTATATGCAGCCAAAACAAGCACGATAGCAAGAGACCGGCGGGCCTCCTATTGCAACCTCCAGTTCCGACAAGACCATGGGAAGTCATTGCTACAGACTTTATTGTGGAATTACCACCTTCCAGTGGCTTTACGGCCATTATGGTCACCATCGACTTGTTCACTCACATGGCTCATTTTACGCCTCTGTATAAACTACCATCCTCCTCAGAACGTGCTGGAATCTTCCTGGAACACATTTTCCGTCTTCATGGACTTCCTTCCAAGATCATATCGGACCGAGGACCTCAATACTTCTCACAATTCTGGAAACATCTGTGTCGTATTCTAGGGATCCAACGCACTCTCTCATCAGGTTATCACCTACAAACCAACGGGGCCACGGAACGTGCAAATCAGACCCTAGAGCAATATCTTTGTTGTTTTGCCACCAAGGTTCAGGATGACTGGTCTCTCCTTATGCCCTTGGCCGAGTTTGCCTACAACAATTCCGATCACTCAGCAGACAAGGTCAGCCCTTTCTGTTGCAGTCAAGGATTTCACCCGTCCGTTTACCTTCTGTTCTTCCACATCCCACACCAGTACCTACTCTCGACTCATGGATTGGGACTCTCATCAACATACACAAGGAAGCTAAGGAACAATTGGAAAGGCCCAGACACGCACTAAGCATTATGCAGACTCCAAAAGAAGACCAGTGCCTTCTTATTCCATTGGTGATCAAGTCTGGTTGTCCTCGAAGCTATTACCACGACATCTACGGCCAAACAAATTAGCCCCCCGGTACTATGGACCATTTTCCATAAAGGAAATCATCAATCCTGTCTCATTCCGGCTCAAGCTACCAGACTCCTGGAAGAGAATACACCCAGTCTTTCGCACTCTATTGAAACCCTACATCCGATCCACCCGGAAAACCTGCAGACCCAGTCCTGTGATTGTGGACAATCAACTGGAATATGAAGTGTCCAGAATATGCGATTCCAGTTATAAATGTGGTCGACTTCAATACCTGGTTGAATGGAAAGGATATCCTCCTAGCGAGAGAACCTGGGAACCAGTTTCTAACCTAAATACCCCTCGATTGCTTAGAAGACCTCATCTCATACACCCGGGCAAACCTGGTGGAACAGGTTTTCGTTGGAGGTATGCTGTCATGACCCATAGAACTTGCCCTTTCCGGACTTCCTGGTCCTTATTGTGACGGGGCTTGTACTCCTTGTTACTCCCAACATAGCCATGCCAAGTGACTTGCCTCGCACCAGTCTTTACGTCAGACACGGCACGTTCTATAAATTGGCCACGCCTCCGCGGCCCCGTGCGTCTCAATGCTATCACTAGGTAGTAACAAGACGTGTGTGTGCTGTTCGGAGAATCCACTATTCCTAGTTCCTGGTCCCTTCTTCTTTCCTTCCACATTTCGCCTCTAAATCTGCTCCTGGAATCCTCTAACCTAGTGACCGCTACTTCCTTCCTGGACATCCTGTGACTGCGACCTTCCTGGACTTCTGAACACGCGCTGGAGTCGGACAAGACTCGTGCAAGCCTATATAAGACCCGATCTGCCCGCAAGAGGAATCCTCCTGTGGAACAGAGCAAGAAGCGATCCCAGGTGAGACGGGGGGAGATTTTACGACAGCTACCTCACTGAGATACTCACCATCTCCAGAAGCATGTGATCGACCAGAAGTAAGCAAATGTGCAGACTTGAATTAAAATGATCATTCAGATCACTGAGACCGCTCGACTGGCATCAGAGATTGTTTCACAATTTGAGGCTCTACCTTAGAGCACTATACCTATTAGCTCATTCAGCTGCATTTATCCCCACACCTTGTAAAAGACCCATGTTGGGTCGAAACATGTATTGTCTAAACTCTGCAATTAAAAATCACCAAGATATACAACAACATTGAGTGTTTGAACTTATTACAATAATCTTCAACAAATAAACCCAAAGAAAACTGCTAACCAACCCAGTGCCATTGTGACACGGGTCTCCATCCACCATGTTGAACTGAAATGGTGCAGGAAGGAAACAACCAGAAGACAGGCCTTCTCCGTCTATGCTCCATGACTCTGCAACCTCTTCCCGTCAACATAAGACTTGCCCCACCATGTCTACAGTTCATGAAAGAGCTCAAGACCCTCCCTTTCAAGGAATGGCTCCTCCTCAACACTTAGGTCCACACACGCTGCACTCCCCATCCTACCTGAGGCTCAGTGATCTGCTCCCCACTGTATCCCCCGCAGTTGCTTGTAGATCCCTTGCTGCCATTTTCCCACCCTCCCCTGTTATCTGCCTGCTCCTTTTTCTCTGCTTCCCTCACTGTGTTCTTTCCCCTATGATTGTAAAGCACTCCGTTGCTTCCCAAAGCTAGGTCCATGCTCAATAAATACCCTAATATTAATAACAGGGTCGATTAGTAGAACCAAACACTTAGCTTCAATTAAAATAAAACTGGACTACTTGCAGGGTGCCTATAATAATAACCATTTAGTTATAATTAAATGTAATAATTATGATGTAATAATGAATAAATCAAACATGCAAGATGTTGTTCTTTGAAAGATTCACTGTCATTATCATTTGACTTGGGGTCAAAAATGGGAACAATTATGCCTGGAAGCATATTTAAGCTTTCACAAGAGTATTTACCCACAACTGCAGTCAGCACAAACATCTCTGCTAGAGAATGGCCGCCATACACACGAGAGAGGGTCAATAGCTTCGGAAATTTGGCAATTGACAAGGAAATTACCAGATCATTTAAAACCATGTCCTAGGGCCAGAGGTAAGAAGTGGCCGGGTTGCGCTGCAGCACGGCTACTTTTCTATGCAGTGCTGTGTCTAGTCTAACCTTGATTGTCAGTGATGTGTGTATGAATTTGGCCCGTAGGAAAGGGGCTCTATAGACTGAGGTGCCCATGAATTATCTTGTGAATGATATTTGCATCTTTTGGAAAAGAGTGCATTCAGCTATAGAGACCTTCAAAGGAGAGCAGGCACTATCCAAATGGTTGTATGTTTTGTGGTTAAGCATGATAGTGTTTTGAGTAGTGGTACATTGGTATGTATTTTCGTATGAGTGTATAAGTATGACGTTTTAGGGCTCAGGCAATAGTCTTGCAGTAGCAGTAGATACAATCCAAAGGTGGCAAACCCCAGAAGCACAGTGGAAGTAGTTAATCAATAAATACAATCCTGATCAGTTTACGAGGCATCTATTAAATTATCTGTGACCACGGATGCTGTCACAAGTCATTTATGCATCTATTGGCACATTTCAAAGAGCAGGACTTATCCAAGTACCACTTATCTTGCAATTAAGAAAAGATTACAATGTGGCTTGTACTATTCACAATAACGTGTAGATGCCATTACCCCTATTGCATATTATGACCTATCGCTTTGCAAACAGAAAGCCTCTCATATTCTGCAGCACATGCTTTGTTCATGCATAGTGTCTCTCTGTACGGATGAACCAAGGAACACATGTACCTAGATTGAAACTCAAAAGGCCACTGCCCAATGGGACAACTATAGTTTGATTTCTGGCCTCACACTAAGATAGAAAATGTTAGATAGTATGTAGTTTTGGCTGGATCGCTCTAGAATAAATAGGCATACCGTACATTATTATTATTTTTTTATTATTTATTTTTTTTACTTGTATTTAATCATAAAAGAGATTTTTACAAGAGCGCTTTCTAAACTGAGAGAAGTCCTTTCTGATTTTGTCTGATGAGTGATTCGTGCCTTGCATTTTACTTTGTTGTTTGTGCATTTAGATCCTAACTTCCAGAGTATCTTTTATTCTTTCCAAAGTCAGGTTTAAAAGTTTAGCAGTCGCCGTGTGCCATGGAGTCTTTTCACCTGTAATCAGGCGCTTCCACCAAATACCTTCATTCCCTGCAAATGATGTGGCCGTCAAGGTGGAAAAGTAGGTGATCCTGACCTGGTGAAGAGCAGGGCATCGCATCAATAGATGTTTTATCGATTCAATGTCATCAGGATTTGCACACAGTCTGCAGGGTAGTTTCTCCAAGCCTGCATACCGTACATTATTGAAAACCTTTGGTGTTGGCCCTCAAGTTGAGTGTTCAGCAGCTAAAACAAGTAGGCTGTTACTCTTTCCATCTCTAAAAGAACTATGGCACACCATGTTTTTCAAATTCATCAACAAGTGTTCTCACTGTCTTTAAAATAAGAATTACTTCCTTGTGTTGGCAGTGGCCACACCCACTGTAACCATGAACACCCGAAACTAGGGGACCACCTTTGAGGACAATCTCTCATGTACTGAAAAATACAAGACCTCACGAAAAACTCCAACTACCAGTGACAACTTTTGAAAGGCAAATTCTCCAACTGGAACATTTTCAACATAATTGAGGTTTATTGGGTCATGGTCCTATCCCATCTATCCTACAGTAAAAGCTTTTCTTGGGTCTCCCTAAACCACACATTCATATTGTACAACCGATGCAGAAGGCCACTAGGATGATTCTGAGACAAAACTCAGGGAGCACGTTATAGCAGCCATGTGATCACATCACTGCCTTCCCGTCAAGCAGCAAATCATCTTCAAATCACTATGCATCATTAGTACCCGGCAGGGTTTAGGGGGACTGGCAGAATCTCAGCAAATAAGGAGGGAGAATTACTTTGCTCAGGCCTGTAACTATGGACCCTGGGACATTGCCTGAAGTGGTAATGCTCCCGCACCCCCCCCTCCCCCGCTCTGGGCTTATTGCCTAATTCATCAATTCATCGGTCATTCTGGAAGAAAGGCTCCACAAACCACCCGAAAAAAATAAGCACTACATCACAGTCAGGCACCTGCAATCCACTGGCTTTATGACAATTATCCCCACACCCTTCTGGAAGAAAGGGACAGGGGGTTGAAACCTGGCACATTCAGGTGGCCACTTCTTTGTAGAGCAAGGGAAATCACCTTACGTTTAGGAATTCTCTGAAGAGAAGGTTCTACAGACAAGCCTTTAAGATCTAAAAGACGGGCACCCACAGAAACCCCAAACTCCATCTGAGAGGTTTTTTCAAACACATCCCTGTGATAAAGTCCCCTGCCTGTACTTAATCGTGAATGGTTGGGTTGCTAAAGAGGAGAAGAGTTAAGAGGTTGGTCAAGCTATAAGTCAGGTTATGCCGGGCTGATGACAACATGAGGAGAGTCCCAGGGCTACCCTTGCCACACTTCATCCAGGAGGCAGGGTGTCATCATAATGCTGCGTTCAAACCTCTTTTATGTGTTTATTTATTACATTTGTTACTCGCCCAGACCCTTAGATATCACAGCGAGGTTACAGACTGCTTAAGAATACATACATTGAAGGCCGGTATGGCACAGTTATATTGGCAAACAGTACATAATTAAAAGCAGATGACAAGTATTCACAGCACAGAATTATATACATATAAGAGGACATATTTGCATGATGTTGTGATGGCTTTGTTTATTAATATTGATCAAACAGGCAGGTTTTCAGCTGTTTTTTTAATCCCATGAGGGATTCTTCATTTTTGATGGAGAGCGGAAGAGAGTTCCAGTGTTTGGGAGCTAAATATGGGAAACTGGTGCCCCCTGCTCTAGTCTTTTTGTAGTGAGGTATTACCAGTAGTGAACGGTTATTTGATCTTAGGGTTCTGGTGCTTGGTTTGTTTGGTTATTACATGGTTTAGGTAGATGTGAGCATTATCATTAAGGCATTTGAAGGTGATGCTCAACGTTTTGAATATGACTCTGGCTTTAATGGGTAACCAATGGTGCTCTCTTCTGGTTTTGTAAATTTGGTCAGATTTTCTTATTCCAAGGGCTTTATTTTGTATCAGCTGCAATTTATTGAGGTTGGTGATAGAGGTGCCTAATAAAAGTACATTACAGTAATCAAGTCTTGATAAAATCAAGGCCCTGGCTAGAGTGATGCATTTAGTGGGGGTCAAGAATTGGCGGCTGATGGAGATAAGTTTTGAGGTGTAAGATGTGGAGGATGAGATTGCGCTGATGTGTTTGGTCAGGGAGAGCTTAAAATCCAAGTAAATTCCTGAATTTTTTACGTGTTTGATTACTGGGATGATGGTGCTGTCTATGTTGATGGCGGAGTAGTCTGGCTGAAGTGCATTTATTTTGGATTGGGAGCCCACAATGAGAATCTCTGTCTTTTCATCATTAAGGCATAGACTGTTTAGGGCCATCCAGTTTTGAATTATGGAATACATTTTATTTATGGTGGATGTGTCTTGGATGTAGTTCCCTGTGAGAGGGATAAGGATCTGGGTGTCATCTGCGAAGTTAGTGTAGATGACACCCATATCATCCAGCACTGAGAAGAGAAGCTTGGTGCAATTGTTGTAGAGGGTGGGAGAAAGGCAGGATCCTAGTGGGACACCTATGGGGACTGGTATGGGATCCGCCACTTCTTTGCCTATGGATACTCTGGATGTTCGTTCAGCCAAGAAGGATTTAATCCATGAGCTGGTGTCATTGGAAACATTGAAATCTTTGGCTAGGGTGGAGCATAGTTTGTTGTGGTCCACAATGTGGAATGCTGCAGATAGGTCCAATAGTAGTAGGATACAGAGTTTACCAGAATCTCTAATGGTGTCCATTTGGATTTTGAGATCCAGGAGAGCTGTTTCTGTGCTATGGTTAGGGCGGAAGCCAGATTGCATGGTGCCCAGGAGTTGGTTCTGTCCTCGGTGTGCTTAGACTTGGTTGTAAGCTATTTTATCAAGGATTTTTAGCAGGAACAGGACCGTTGTTATTGGCCTATAATTCGTGGGCACACCGGGGTCAAGGTTGAACTTTTTTAGCAATGGGGTGACCCAAGCTTCCTTCATGCTTGCTGGCACCACGTTTTTGTCGAAGGAGGCATTTATTAATTTGGCTATGATGGGTGTCAGAGCATGGGCTCAGGATTTGACAATTTTTGCAGGGACGGAGTCTCCCTTACAATTGGATGCTTTAAGCTTGGATATGGTATTGAAAACTAATTCTTCTGAGACTGGAGGGAACTGAAAGGTTGGTTTGGTATTGTCATTGACAGTAGGTAGGTGAATGCTGGTGGCAAATTTATCAACTAGGAGTTTTTGTTTTGGTTTAGATTTTGTTTTGAAGGAGGTTAATCTTTGCAGCAAGACCCTCTTGGATAGTGGTACACCATTCTTTACTGGAATTTGTGCAATTGGTAGTTGATGTTGGGTTTTCCAATTGTATTAGTATTGAGAATAGATCTTTTCAGTCGGATGCAGCATTACTGATCCGAGCATTAAAGGCATTGGCTTTATGGGTGATGATTGATGGCTTTTTTGTAAGTTCTGTTAGCTTCCTGGTAGGCTATTTCTGTTTCTGTTGGGGGATGTTTTCTGTGAGTGTGTTCGTAAGCCTGTTTGGTCCTCCTGAGTGCGACAAGTTCCTCATTGAACCAGAAGCATGATGGTTTTTCTGAGCGCTTAGTTTTTGTAGTGCGTGGGGCTAACGCATTAATGACTGCCGTGAGGCCGTTGTGGTAAGCGTCTGCTAGTGTGTTGGGATTGTCATCAGGGATGGACAATGTGTCTAATGCATTGGAAAGCAGTGGTTCTAGGGTTTCCAGAGTGAGTTTGCAAAGGTTTCTAGTTTCATAAGAATTGGAGATTTTAAAGGTGGTACCTTGGGGTTCAAGAGTGTTGATGGTGAACATAATATTGTGATGGCCTGACCAATCTAAAGGGGTTATGGAATCAATAGAGATATCCGTATTGAGCGAGAGGATCCAATCAAGGGTTCTTCCTTTGATGTGGGTGGGGGAGTTCACTAGCTGAGTGAAGATCATGTCCTTCATGGAAGAGTGAAGAGCTT
The DNA here is from genome assembly GCF_040938575.1 of Ambystoma mexicanum. NCBI lineage: Eukaryota > Metazoa > Chordata > Amphibia > Caudata > Ambystomatidae > Ambystoma > Ambystoma mexicanum. The sequence continues at coordinate 287,755,548 of NC_090928.1, forward strand.
CTATTTTTTATCACGGCTATTGTTGAATCCTAAATTCAAGTCTCCCAGGAGGATACATTTAGTGTTGGGTTTGATTTGGGGTGCTAATAGTAGTGGGATGTCTGTCTCAGGCTGACTGATGGAGGTGGGGGCTCTGTACGTGACTATCATATTGATGGTTGTCTTTCCGTTTATGGGAAGTTTGGCTAGCAGTAGTTCGTACCCTGTTAGGCTTTCAGTTTGGCAAGATCTTAGTTGGAGATTAGACTTTGCGATGCTGGCCACGCCGCCTCCGTGAGTATGGGTCCTATCGGTTCTAAAGATAGTGTAATCTGGGGGGATGGCTATGGTGAGGAGGGGGCCAGAGGCTTGGTTTAGCCATGATTCAATTATGACTAGGATATCCACCTTTGACTCTATGATGATGTCATGAATTTCAATAGCATGGGCTCCTAAGGAGCATGCATTTATAAGAGCACAGTGTAGGGTGGAGGGACGTTTAGGTGTGTGGGTTTCTACTATTTTGGTGGTGTTATGTCTAGAGGTAGTACTTGGTTTGGTTTTGGTTATTGGTGTGGGGCAGTAGCCACTTGGGAGTGAATTAGTGGGTAAGGTGGTCACTGGTGAGTCTTGGGATGTATAGTGGTTGGCCTGATACTGGGTTTGTGCTCTTAAGCGTGACTGTCTAGTTTTTCCTAGAACAGGAAAGAATTTGATTTCTCCCGAGCTGTTATACTTCTGAGTATACTTTGGTGGTTTACCCGTGGTGGCGGTGTCATAGGTGGAAGCCTGGGTGTTGGTCTTAGGCTTAGTGGTGAGGACGTCTTTGGTCGTTATTGGGTATAGAGATAAAGAGGGCAAGAAGGGTGTGGGGCATGGGATGGGATAGTGCCTTGGGCAGGCTGGTTTAGAGAGGCCATTTTTTTGTACAGTATAATGGCTTCCTGAGCAGGGGATATAGTTAGAAGTGAGGCAGAATGGGAACATAATGGTAATTACCCAGCCTATCATGATAGGTGCGGCTGTGTAGTTAGGGGGTAGAGGATAGTCTGAACTTATCCAATGATAGTATAAGCATGTGGGCTTGTCTGGCCGTTATACGCGTAAACTAGCATATAGAAAGGTGTTGGGGCAAAGAAACTGACCTCATGCTTTGGCATATAGACTGGTTGATAGAGGAACGGATGGTCTGATCTAGGCGTTGTGCCCATAAGCTTATTACGTTTGGGCAGGTAACTGGTCACACACAATATACGTATAGACTAGGTAACCAAAAGGCAAATAGACTAGTCAAGCAGGTACGTAAACGGTTTGTTAGTAATAATGTATTATTGCAAAATAGGCTAGTCTAACACTTATACATAAGGGCTCCTTTAGCAAATAAGCAAGAAAGCATGCATTAGGGCTATTGGTAATTGAGTAAGTGGACTCATCACATGGTTATGCATATAAGTTTTTTTTTAACAATTGTACAAATAGGCTGGGCTAGCATTTAGGATACAATGGTTATTGGCAATTGAGCAGTAGGCTCCTCTTAGCAGTGCTGAGTATTTGCTGATCGGCATGAAGCGTGTAGGTTGATGTAGCAGTTAGGCAATAGGACTGTTTTTCATTTGGGAAGTTAGCTTATCATGCAAATATACAAATGTACTGATTAGTGATTGGGCCGGTAAGCTCATCTGTAGTCAGGCATAGGGGCTATTGGCGTATAAGCAAATAGTCAAATCTAGCAACAATGCAAGTAGGCTGAAATAGCATTTAATCTAGTAGACTGTTGCACTTTGTGGGAGGTGGTCAGGCCTAGCCATTTTACAAATGTTACGTTTCTATGAAATATATCTAGCAGATACAAGTACGCTAAACAATTGGTACATGCAGTGCATGGCGCACATGTGTCAATGAGCACCAAACTGGTGCATACCTTGGTGGGACAGGGGAAACCAATATTGTGCACAGCGTTCACAAGCTCTTGCTGAAAAGCTCACTTGTGGGGTCAGTGACCAAAACGGGCTGGTGTTCGCAGTCTGGATCAGCACTTTGGTCCGCGCTAGTGTAGATATTGCAGCAGATTCACCCTTGCCACCCCGAGGCAAACAGAGGAAAACAGGACCCTTTGCTACGGCCCTTCGCCTGCCGGCGGAGAACATAAGCAAATATGCACGAACGTTGCTAGGCAACATCGCAAGATGCTTGTGTGGCCCAGGAGGCGGCCATTTCGTGGCGATTTTGGTCACTTTTTCAAAAGCTTTTTCAAAAAAATGCAGCGTGGATGATCTTATTCACCACGGTAAGGGCACCAGCTGGATTGTGGCCGCTTGATGGATGATTTTCAGGCATAGAGTGACGAGGGGCATGCAGCGTGCGTGCATCCAATTCCAGTTGGATGGCTGCTTGTTGTGTTTACATATAAGAAATGTCATTAGGTAAACATGGAATGAACAAACACTAACACAGCTATTTAGTTCTGAGTATGGAATTTACATATTCAATGTTCTGTTCATGTGCCTCATATAATGTTCCATGAGTATTCTTAGAGTGTTATGATTAGAGTGTTTACATGTGAAGCTCTAAAAGTGTTCAGTTGGGTCCTGCCTTCAGAGGTGGTGCCTGCTGTCGTTGGAGTTAATCTTTAATAAACAAGTTTGGATATATAAACTTTGCATGGTGCATTTAAACTTTACATTGGCGACGAGGATTCATACCGAGGACCGTGAGCGGCGCCCGGGTTGCCGTGTCTTCTCCGCCGCCAGCGACAGCAGGTGAGGTGGATCGACGGCGGAGAAAAGAAGAGGTGAGGTGGACAGACAGCGGTGCCCTTTGTCTTGGACATCAACTGTGCCGCCTTGTGGGCAGAGGAGAGCCGCGGGGGAGCCGCGCACGATCGACGTGAGGAGGAGGCCCATTTCAGGCAAGTGACTGATTCGGGTGGAGAGCCGCGAGGAAGCCGTGTGCAGACAGGCAGCACAGCGGGCCTCGCGAGCGCCGCGAGGAAGCCGCGTGCAGACAGGCAGCACAGCGGGCCTCGCGAGCGCCGCAGGGAAGCCGCGAGGAAACCGCGTGCAGACAGGCAGCACAGCGGGCCTCGCGAGCTGCCACACTAACCTCGCAGCTGTGCGCGATAGCCCAGCCCCAACTCGCGTGCCAGAGCACGCGGCCCAGCTGATCCTGGCGCGCACATGCACGCGTAACAATATACGCTGTGAAGGAAAAGAGCCCCGGTCTCCATTGTGACATTTTCACATAGCAACGAAGCATTCTCACTCAGAGCCCCGGTCTCCATTGTGACATAACAAAAAAAAAAAAAAAAAAGGAGAAGAACTTTGTAAAGAAAAGGAAGAACACAAAAGCCATCCCAGAACGCATGTGAAAGTAAATACAGAGGTGTTTACACAACTATAAAAGGAAAATCTATGCGGTGAACAAAGTGATGCATTTGAATAATTGTGCCAATTAGTCAAAGATTTACTGCCTCACAGCCCCTACATCACAATGGCAACATCAATTCCTCCACCCATTTCATTTCTCAATGAGCCTGGCCGCCCACTCCTCAGGTGGGATAAGTGGAAGGATACATTTGAAAACTATCTAGTGGCAATGGGCGGTGATAGATTTTCTTCAGCTCGGAAAAAGGTCCTGTTGGTTCACAATGTGGGCACAGAAGGACGTAAAATCTTTGATGGACTGTCTGGAGAAAATATGCCTGAGGCGGGAGAGGCTGATGAATATGCAGCAGCTATAAAAAAACTAAAAGACCACTTTGAGCCCAAGAAAAATGTCAGTTTTGAAAGACACAAATTTTTCCAGCGAGTACAGGAACAGTCAGAGTCGGTGGAATCATATGTAGCCTGTTTAAGGTCATTGAGCTACTCATGTGAATTTGAGAATCTGACTGATTCTCTAATCAGGGACCAGCTGCTCAGGTGTACTAACAATGCAAGAATTCAAGAGAAGCTATTGGCCAAGGAAATGAAACTAGAGGAGGCGCTTGAATTAGCCAGGAGCATTGAACGGACATCATTATATGTGAAGGAATTAAAGGGGGACAAACAAAACACGACCACCATGTCAGTATGTACCATAGATCAGAAGAAAAGGTCAAATGCCATCAGCGGAAAGAAAGGAAATTGGACCGTGAGAAATGCTTGTACCAGATGTGGTAATCCCAGACATGGTGCTAATTTTCCGTCGTGCCCTGCAAAGTTCGCCGAGTGCTTTAAGTGCAAGAATAGAGGACATTTTGCAAACGTATGTAAAGCTACATCCATAAAGTGCATTGAGCCCAGAGTGGAGAACAGAGCCAGCATCGAGGAATCGGTTAGGAGAGATTACAACATTCAAGAGGTGTCAACCAACTAGGAGCCAAGTGCCAAGTTTGTATTTGAAATTTCAGCTATTTCAGGCGAGGCCAAAGGACCGGCAGACACTTTTCTTATCGATGGGCACAGTTTAGTTATGAAAGTGGACACTTGTTCTCCGTGGTCTATAATATCTAGGGACACTCTGATAAAAATATTGAAGAAGGGCGAAGAGGAAATTAAATCCACTGATATCAGAGCCTGTGGTTATGGAGAATCTACAATAGAAATCCTGGGGGAATTTTCTGCATCTGTCAGCTACAAAGGAAAAGAATGCCAAGCCAAGATTCTGGTAGCAAATAAGGGAGCCTCTCTTCTGGGATGGGAGGAACAAAAGAACGTGGGTGTGAGAATACAAGCGAATGCCCCCAGCCTATATCCATTGCTGAAGTGGAAGAATACTCCTGGACTAAAGAGTTTCCTGAAGTGTTCTCTGAGAAATTGGGGAAACTCATAAACTTTGAACACCATATCAAATTAAAGAATAATGCACAACCAGTGATACACAAGGTCAGATAGGTACCATTGAAGATGAGAAGCAAGCTTCGTGTTGAATTGGATGACTTGGTGAAAAAGGGAGTAATTGAGCCCATAACAGCAACGGAATGGTTGTCGCCGGTTGTACTGGTAGCCAAGGCAAATGGAAATCTGAGACTATGTGTGGATTTACGCAGCCTTAATCGGAACATAGTTGTGGAGAGACATCCTCTTCCTAACATATCAGAGACCCTTTCCACCCTGGGGGAACCGAAGGTATTCTCCATTATAGACTTGTCAGCGGCATATCATCAAGTTCCGTTGTCCAAAGAATGCCGGCATCTCACAGCATTCATCACTCCGGAGGGAGTGTTCAAGTACAATCGCATGCCTTTCGGTTTAGCCTCTGCAGCCTCTGTCTTTCAAAGCGTGATGGAGGAGGTGCTTAGAGGGTTAGGAAAAGTAACAGTGTTCCAAGATGACATACTAGTGTTTGCTGAGAATGAAGAGGAACATAATGAAGTATTGAGGGCTGTGTTAACGAGACTTAAAGAATCTGGCTTAACTGTGCAAAGAAAAAAATGCAAGATAGCACTTAGAGAAGTAGATTATTTGGGACATAGAATTTCTGGCGATGGAATTGCTCCAAAAAAGTCTCTCATTGATAGTGTCAGCAGTGCTCCCCAGCCACGTGATAAAGATCAGTTACATTCATTCATGGGGCTGGCGGAGTACTATCACAAATTTGTCAATGGTTTTGCCACCATATCCACTCCATTAAGAGAATTGTTAAGAAAGAATGTTAAGTTTGAGTGGTCGGGTGAATGCCAGGAAGCCTTCAGGAAAATAAAAGAGTGCATAGTACAAGCACCCTCTTTGGGAGGTTTTGTGTCAGGAAGGAGAACTGTGTTATCAGTTGATGCAAGCAACATGGGGTTAGGCGCAGCATTATCTCAATTGGATTCTGGTAAGACGGAACATATAATTGCGTTTGCCTCAAGGCCATTGAAGGGAGTGGAAGGAAACTACTCCGTGATTGAGAGGGAGGCATTAGCGGTCTCGTGGGCTGTAGCACATTTCAAATTTTATTTATGGGGTCAGACATTCACGATAAAAACTGATCACAAACCATTAGTTCAACTCCTAGGTAGTGTAGAGTGGGCAAAGGGATCACCCAGAATTTCTAGATGGATGATTGAACTACTAGCTTATGACTTCAAGATGGTGTATATAGCTGGTAAAGACAATGTGGTAGCAGACTGTTTATCTAGACTACCGGTGGAGGGAAAGGATCTTGAGGAAGCACCATTAGAGCAGGCTGTGAGTATTGCTGAGGTTGAATACAATGCCATAAGCAAAGATGAGTGGGAGATTGCTGATAATGAGGAGTCCATATTAAAGCAAGTCAAGGCGTGGACTAGGGCAGGGTGGCCCCACAAAAACGAGGTAGGAAAACAATTCGAATGCTTCTATTGCATAAAGGATGAGCTAAATTTATCGGAAGATGGCATAAAGCTCAGGAAGGGCACCAAGGTGATTCCACCTAGTAATGTTAGAGCCAAGCTGGTGGGTATAGCTCATCAAGGTCATCTAGGGATGGGAGGAACTAAAAGATATATCAGAGAATTTTATTGGTGGCCGGCAGTTGACAGCGAAATAGAGAGGTGTGTAAAAAATTGTAGAGAGTGTGAGAGGAGCGATAAAAGTAAAGTGGTGAGGGAAGCACCCATTAGACCGGTTAGTGTTCCGGGTGAACCCTGGAAACAGGTAGCTGTGGACCTGATGGGTCCAATACAGAACTTAGGAGAGAACCTTAAATATTTGATTGTGTTAGTAGACTATCACTCAAAGTGGATAGAGTGGAAGGCTATTGGGGAGGCAACCACGGCCCAAATGATAACATTTTTTGAAGAGACATTTTACAGGGAAGGCTTTCCCACGGAATTAATTTCAGACAATGGTGTTCAATTTTGTTCCGACAAAATGACGGAATTTTTCAAAAAGTTTGGCATAAGGCATTACAGAACAGCACTCTATCAACCCAGGGCAAATGGGTTGGTAGAGAGAGCTAACAGGTTTATAAAGGGAGGAGTGCAGTTGGCCATGGCGGCAGGTCTGGAATGGCAGAAAGTGTTGAGGGAAATGGTTTGGAATTACTGCACGACGCCTCACATTGTCACTAAAGTTTCACCATTTATGTCTCTCAAGGGCAGGCAGCCGGCTACAAAACTGTGTCCAGGGTGGCTTGACTTGGCCAAGAGTGTAAATATTGATAGAGAAAAGATTGTTGTTTGTTGATCAAAGAAGCTCAAAATGCATACAAGGAAAGATTTGATTTAGAAAAGAAACCCAGAAGTGTGGTATGGAGAGAAGGTGAGATGGTGTATGTAAAAAACCCCAGGGTCTCTCCTAAATGTATTGAGAGTACATTTATTGGGCCTAAGAAAATAGCGGTGGTAAGAGGGAATGTGGTCATAATGGAAGGTGGTGAGTGCTGGTCCATGTCGAAACTAGTTAAATGTAACAACAATGGTCAAGCAATGGAGGATGGAGAAAATAGTGAGGAAGATGATGATGGGAATGATAATGAATTGGTGCAGCATTCTGGAGAAGTTAAAAGGAGTGGTCAACAGGATATAATGTCTGGTACTAGCACAGAAAGAAGGAGAGATAAACCTTTTTGGTTGAGAGATTATGTGCTAGAGTAAACCAAGTTCTTGAAAGGGGGAAGGTGTGTTGTGTTTACATATAATAAATGTCATTAGGTAAACATGGAATGAACAAACACTAACAAAGCTATTTAGTTCTGAGTATGGAATTTACATATTCAATGTTCTGTTCATGTGCCTCATATAATGTTCCATGAGTATTCTTAGAGTGTTATGATTAGAGTGTTTACATGTGAAGCTCTAAAAGTGTTCAGTTGGGTCCTGCCTTCAGAGGTGGTGCCTGCTGTCGTTGGAGTTAATCTTTAATAAACAAGTTTGGATATATAAACTTTGCATGGTGCATTTAAACTTTACACTGCTTCCTGAGCAACGGCTCAATCAGGGAATGGAGATGGGCTCCTACCCTCTCCAGGTACGGGACAACAATCTGTCTCTTTTAGCAATCCCACAGAGCTGGTGGCACAGTCATGCTCCCCTTGTGTAGGTGAAGTAATCACATCCAAAAGCATAAGGGGAAGGAGCAGAACTGAGTATAAGAAGGACAACTCGATGCGTCACCTCAAAAGGACTCTACACAATTTATTTTAATGTTATTTTATTGTTTAACGTGTGGACCTAGCTCGAGAGCAGCACAGCGCTGTTCAAGGAGCGGGTAGCCAGCGTTTAGGCTGGCATCTTTGAACTGCAGCGCAGTACTGACAGTTGCAGTCTGTTCATCCATTAAGATTAGTCTATGGTCAGATGCTGTTGATAAAGTCAGGTTTTGAGAGATTTGCAGAATTGAAGAATTGTGGGGCATTCCGAGTGGATACTGTGATCAAGTTCCAGAGGGTGGGTGCATGACAAGAGAAGGATTGCTTGTGGGCCTAGTTGTGATTCGAGCCGGTTGGTTAATTTTCTGCATGAGGAGTTTGTGCCACTGAATGTTTGTTTGTTTATTTATTTATGTGGAGCTTTACTGCCATATATATATATTGTTGTGTTACTTGTGACTGCTTTCTAGATGATACATAAACTCTAGAACAGTATTCTGGCCTGGAGAGGAAACCAATGACGTTACCAAAGGCTGGTGGTGATTCGGTCACATATCCAGGCAAATGTCTGCTTTTAGTGGAGCCAAGTGAGCCGCTGGGAGCCCTGTCAGGAGGGCATTTAATCCATCTGTGTGCAAGACAACATGGGCCTGCACTAAGGTCTGTAAGTCCTGTGGCAGGATGAAGGGTTTGATTTTCCGAAGGGTGGAGATTTCGAGTCAGGCTGTTTGGGTCCTGTTAACTATGTGTTTCTGGAAGGACAAGTTCTAAGAATATTCAAGAGAAATGATTTCACATACTTCAGTGCACAAGCATGAAGACCACGTTTAAGTTACATTTTGTATATATGCTTGACCCTAAGAGAATTGCTTTCATTTGTCATTTTCAGCCTAATAACGCACTGTTTGGATGGTAGGAAATGTATTCCATGTCGGACCTTTGTTTGCTTTGTAACATATGGTGTCAGACATGAAATAGGCAGGCCTAGACACATTAGGCCACCCATCGACACAGTCCATCCAGACTGATCTGGGAGTTTCAACCGTTATAGCGAAGATTGGAAAAAGGAGGGAAGGGCTCAGCAAAGATCCTTTCTATAATCAGTCACATTCTAATAAATGGTGGTCCACCCTGTCCTGTTGTATTTCTGTATGGACTATCAGGAGATGATGCAAGCACAGATGGATGAGACATGTGAGCCAAGCTGAGGAATGACACAAAGAATCTCAGGACTACACTTTAGTTGTCTGACTCCTGAAGATCAAATGTCCATCAAACACTCACAGGAAAGTTATATCTATGAAAGGTTTTCAATCTGCAACTATTGGACCTGCAAAAGGGAAAGTGATTAAATCAAAACGTACATGTATGTGGAAATGGCATCTGCTTTCTGCGTGTACTGCCTCCACCATGAACAACTATGTTTCAACCTCAAACTAAGAGTACATGTGTCATGGCATGTACGTAATACCCAGGGAACCGGTTAACACTGCGACTGAACTACTCTGAGCAACCCGGCCTGATAAAGCATGAGGATGGCGCTGCCTGCTTCTCGTAAGAACATGAGTGATTCACAGAAAATTCAAAAATTCCCAATGAATCCAGAAATAAAGTGAGCAGTGGTGCTAATTCCACATATTATAGGAGCTGGAAAGATGTGTAAAAGAGGCTTGAAGTGGCACGATAATCAAAGTCCCTACCATAGGATCTGGACTCATCAGAGTACAGTCCTCCCTACAGTGTACACAACTCGGAACCAGTCCATCAAAGTGACTCTAAAATGCTGACTGTGCTTCTACTGCAGTGTCTGCATTTTTGAGAATGCCGACTCTCATTACTGTGCCCAAGTGGAGATAGGGGTTGTCCCCCGCTCTCCTTGGTCACATTAACAGGAGTAAGAGGTTGTGGGGGTGCTCCCCTCTTACTTACAATTATGGTAAGCAGAGGACAGGAAAGAAAAACTATTGTTTTTGCTTAAAAAGGACCCAGCGGGGTCAGCACCGCCCCACGTAAGTGTGAGGAACTGACACTGCAGGAATATAGGACAGTCGGCGGCACACAGAGAAGTGCACCGCAGTACTGGTAAGTGGGGTGGGGGTTGGAATATTGCGGAGCATGTGGGCAAAAGTGATCTATCTGATCACTGGGCTGCCCCATAATTGGCAATGACCTTATCGTCGGCGCAATTACGGGCAGTGCAGTGATCATATAGATTCCAAAACTCAAGCTTTACTCTGACCCTTCCATTTATCTACCGGAACATATGCATATTGGAGCAGAGAAGAACCTGAGAAAACCAGACAGTGGTAGAAGGGCACAACATATCCAACTCAAGGGTACAGTGGGAGCATCAGCTCACGGAACCTCAAAGAATATCTGGACGGAATGTGTAGGTCACTGGCTGCACTCTATTATGACTCATGTATGTGTATAATGAGGGGGATCCACGGGGCAGCCAAGAGACTCTAATGTTTGATACCATCTACAAACGTAGACATCATTCAGCTCCCAGTGTCAACCAGATAAACTACACAACTCATAAGTTGGCAGAGAACATTGAATTGCAGAGTCTAACTCATACTGAAGATGGAGATCCAGAGTTGAGGGATAAAGGCATTGTTGAAAACAGTGTTTTCAAGGTCAAAAGTGAAGAATCTATGTTGGGGGCAATATTAAAGCATTAACACCTGAACACATTTACCCAGGAGAATTGCTTCTGGGTTGGTGGATGTCCAAGGGAAGGCATACTCAGAGAGTGCATCAATCAAAAAATGTGCAACATTGCATTATGGATAGAAAGACAATCTGGGAAGGTGGACAAGACCCAGGGAAAGATCTCACAGCATAATTATATCTTGATTTGGCAGGAATGTAGACGGAAAATCCTAGGAAAACATAAAAACTACACACACCACTTATCTGCTGCTTCCATGACTTTCATCAGGCCTGGAGGTGCCTGTGGGCCTCTGCGCACACTCATGTGCAGCAGGGGCATGTCAGTGTGCTTTAGAAAGACCATGCTGAGAGGTTTCTGTGCGGTCTTTCTAAAGCTATTTTTTTACGTGTGGAATTATAAAAAAGAGATTTTCATGCCAGGCTGAAGACTGAGGTGAATTGGAATTGGCCACTAAATCCTTTGTGAATAGCAAACTCCATCCCTGACAGTGACATCCGGAGGAGTGGGGCCAAGAGGAATCCCTGAAGGAAAGGGTGTTTTGTCAAGGAGGACCTGAGCTGTGGGTAGTTGGGTGATCAAGTGGGACGGGTGTTTCTGCAAGTCAGAGGATGCTGGGCATGGGGACAGGATTGAGAGGATGCCCTGGCTACTCCAACCAAGAATCATATGAGAATTAGGTGGGTGTCACATTGTAAGATTAGAACCTGCTGGCTGTTATGGGAATTAACTTCCATGGGGACTGCAGCACCTGCATGCTTGGCATACCTCTCAAGTGTGCAGAAATCATGTCCAAAACAATAAGGGGAAGGAGCAGGATCAGCTATAAGACTGGAAGTGTGAGCAGTTAGTCATTCACCTCACACCTTCTTGCACACATAGTATGCTAGCAAAGATCTTCCCAAGTGTGGGGCCAATGTGCAGAAAGCAGGGAGATGATCAATCGTGGGGAGGGACCAACTGACATCAAGTGCCACTCCAAAACTGAAATCCATCTCTAGAGGGGATGCCCATAGGCCAATCTCCATACCAGCTGCATAGGGGGACATATTGGAATTTCCTTAGGCCAAATCAAGGCTATAACGTGGAGATAGGAGGCCAGAGTTGGGGACGGATGCGCTGGGGAGGGAAGAATGAGACAGGAGGCTACAGGAGAGACCAGTTGTACAGGCTTTTGAGAGAATGAGCCAGGAAGCTGAGGAATGAATGACTCCGGAGACTGGAAAGAGAAAAACCCAAGAGGTTGAGACAAGAGGGACCCAGAAGCTGTTGTGAAAATGGCCAATCGGAATGGACTGACAGAATTACAGGAAGCTCGGGGGAGAGAACCAAGAGGTTGGGAAGCTAGAGTTCCAATTGCCTCGGTGAGAGAAACCCTGATGTTGGGGCAAGAGAGCACAAACTGGGAAGCTTGGGGAGAGAAAGACGCTGGAGGCTTTTGAGAGATAAAACCAAAAGGCTTGGAAGAGGAAGTCCCCAAGATCAGGGGAGAAAATACCCAACAATGTGGGAAGAGAGAAAATCAGGATGCTGGGGAGGGAAAGACAGAGGAAGTTGGAAGAGAGATGTTGCAACGTTAGCTCTGAATATAGTGGTATTTAAGGAGGAGGCAGTGAGAGAATTTTACAAGGAAGTGGCGAAAGAAGTTAAGGAGGTGTTTGTGAGAGGAGCCATTGCAAAATGGATGACGAAGCTAGCCCTTAACATAGTGCTACATAAGTAGAAGATGCCTAAAGAGAAAATGGTCAACAGTAAGGTGACCATTAAAGGGAAGTGTCAACAGAGTGGAGAGGTGAATCACATGATCACCGATAGTAGGAGAGAGTGGGAGGAGAAATGAAAGATCAGGAGGAGAATAAACAGGCTGGAAGAGGCACAGGAGACTGAGTAAAGATCACAGAGGAAACGTGATGTGTGCAGGAAGGAACATGAGGCAAAGCAGTAAGGACATCTAAGAGAAACATTAGGATAAATATAGAGAGAAGAAAGTACAAAGCAAAGGTCCTCCAGGTACGATCTTGTGGCAGAACATTAAGGTTGCCTCCTGTCTTTCTGTACCTCTGGGCCAATCTTTAAGGCTGCATCCAGCACAACACCATTTACAGAATCATTTATTAGCATCCAGTGCAGCTTTAAGACTTATTTTATGGACTGATAGGCTAGTAGAACCATAGGAAAGAATTTCCTAGGAAATTTTGGCTTATAACACTAACAGACCTGTTGGAGCATTCATTGCATGTCAGCATTCTGCCAGATTCATGTATGTTTTGTGACACCCACACTGAAGTGGGGCCTATCTGAATTCTCCCCCACCATTGCTGTTATGCTCCAACTGCACATGCTCTGTGTAAAGAATCTCTCAACATTATCACTGCACCAACCTAAGCCCTTTCACTGGATTGTTGACCCCACAGATGACCTCTGCTTCACTTGTCACTTTGCATGTGCCCTATGCCAGAGGGCTCCAGGTTCGCCAACTGCACCAGCCCTAATCCTTCTGTCTGTGACTCTCATCTTTCTGCTCGCTATTCTAAGCAATCTTCTCTCCAGGTTCTTTTCGATCTCTCAACAGCTTTTTTACATGGTGAATCTCTTCTTCTTCCTTCTCATTCCTCTCTTCGTTTTAGGGATTCTGTTCTTTACTGGTTTCTTTCTTACCTCACTAATTGTACATATGCTGTCTCCTCGGCCAAACATCTTCTGTTCTCCGTCTCCAATTTGGTGTCCCCCAGGGTTCAGTCCTAGGTCTGTTCCTATTCTCCCTTTACACGATTCCCTTAGCTTCTGTTATCTCTTCTTTCGGTCTTTCTCACGACTTTTTCACCACTTTTATGCAGACAATACCCAGCTCTTTCTTTCTCTCTTTCTCTTCCTCTATTCACTCTACACTTACATCCTGCCCCTTGCCATTCAATCTTGGATGGCGGATCATTCCCTCCATCCAAACCCCACCAAGACTGAGGTCCTTTTCTTTCCTGCCTCTTCTTTACCTCCCACGTTCCCATCTCCTTCTATACCTTTTCCTCCTACCTTTCTCTACATCTCTTCATCTGCACAGAATCTCGCAATTTTCGTTTATTACTCTCTCACATTCTTCTCCCATATCTCAACTACTGCCCACTCCTGCCACCATTTCTTCGATGTTCAATGAAGGTGTGGCCTTTCCTTTCCTTCAATGCTATCAAATCCTTTACATCCTCTCTTATATTCTCTCGACTATTATACTATTATTCTCTTCTCATTGGCCTTCCTGCTATACACCTGGCTCCTTTATGTTCTCGATACAATTCAACTTTTGACTTCTCTTCTCTTTACCCTCTCCAGAGTCCAACTCCCCTGTGCTTGAATTAAATCAATGGCTCTTCTTTCGAATCACACTTTCTTTTCAATTTCCTCTGTCTCGATTGTGTCTCCACATCCTGCTCGCCCCCATCTCTCTTCCTTGATTTCTTTTTACACACCCTGCCACTCTCTTCGATAACAATCTCTTTTTCTCCTTACCATCCCTTGTCCGCCATGTGCTAAATCTCACTTTTGCTCCTTTTCTCTATTGGTCGCCAGACATTGGAATGCACTTCGCCTTCTTCTTAGTTCTCTCTCGTCCTTTCCTATCTTCAGAACCCACTGTAAAATTAATTTGCTTCCCTGTTGGTTTGTTTGCATCGTCTATTTCAACTTGATCTGTTTTACCTGTGAAAGTGCTTTGGCGTATAGCACTAAATAAAATAAAATGAAGTACAAATGAAATACAAATAAAAGTTGCTAGTACAATTTGTGCAAAGTGAGATTTCATAGTCTTGCTAACTAATTAAAGAATGTTGCCACCAAATTAAAGTTTTGTTAACTAATTAGAATTTTGACTGTCCATGATCACCTCAAGGCTACGGATATGGTTGCATGGAATGGTGGCTTTCTGGTAAGTGGGCAACACTGGAGCTCCTAGGTATCCATCTCACTACTTACAAAGGATATACATTCAGGGAGGATGATCTAGATTGTGTTAGGGTCACTGTGGCATGGAAACACATGCTACATATGTTTAGAAAGGTGAGTCCATACAAGTAGATAACATTCGTTGAGCACTGGGGGTACACATTAAGAACATGTGCTGACAGGCAAAGAGCCTTTTGTCGTGCCACATTGAACAGCACATTTCTTTCATAAAACAGGTAACACAGTAATCCAATCTAGTGCGATGCCCTGTATTTACAAAACTGTGGAAATGGCCATGGTAGATTGCGAGAGGAATGGTATATGCAGAGACATCCAGAAGCTCGGAACATAGACACAGCCATCATCACCCATCCCCTGAGGTCATCCATCCCAGCATTCACTACAGTGCGTGTCCCCATTCCTGGGCAGAATATTGCTTGCCAGTTATGCAGAATGTCAGCTGACCCAACACATTCCTGAAGCTGACTCATAAGTGGGGCTTCCTGTGAAGTGCTCAAGAATAGAGCCGTGAGATTGGTCAGACATGTGCTAGGTTCTTGTGGTCCAATAATTCTGGCCTTGAAATCCGGAGAGCTGAGACCCATTAAAGTTCCAGGAGAACTGAACCAGTCCCAGCTGAAGAACTGATTATTGAGCCACTATCATAAGTAAATAAATGAATGATGCTTATGGAAATGTTGGCTGAGCACATATCACTGGGAACCCAAAGTTGTGGCTGTGTTTATTCGAAGTTCAGTCTGTGTAAGGGAGAGAGATGAGAACCTGCCCATATTATATGGGTCGGTATTAGAGTCGCAGAAAGAGCAGAGAACATCTGAACAATCCGAGATGGACATTCTGATCGAATTCTTTCAATATATGATTTACAGAGGAAAGTTATGTTGCTGTATAGGCTTTGAAGTGGGCTAACATGATTGATTATGGATTTGGGAGTTTTCAGTTCATTTAGAACTTTGAAATGTCCTTTGGAGATGTGTGAGAATGTAAGGCATTGGTTAAACAATAGGATCATTTACATTGCTATTGTTTTTTGTGAAGTGTTTGAAAATATTGTTAGTATTCGGTTTTTGCAATCAGGTTTTGCGATGTGCCATTGGCTCTTCAATGTGTGGATTGCTGTCTTTTTATCTACCATTTGTCTGTGTATTTTGCCATGATTTATTGACTGGGGTGTGCTTACAGTTACAATTCAATCAAGGGAAGATGATGTGGAAAAGTTTAGAGAGTCTGAGAAGATTTTGGTATTACGGTCAATCCAGTCAAGCATGCTATCAGAAGAAGTGACACAAGGAGACAGGGACCTTGCGTGCCAAACTGCGTGCGAAATCCCGTTCGTTGATCCATGGAATCGACTGTGTCTCACTTTTCTCATACTTTGCAGGGTCTTCGCCCAGACTCTGCATGTCTCTGCAAGCATTCACGTGCCTTGCAAAAGACACCATGCAGAGCGTGGGCGTGGCTTGCGCAGAGGACAGGGATGGTGACGGAACTTAGAAAATGAGGAAGAAGAAGGGAAATGTGGGCTTTACGAGGGACAGCCTGCAGGCAGTCCATCGCACGCCAACTATTGTGTGGAACAATGCGTATTCAGGGATCTGACCGCGCAACCTCCTGGTCGGGAAATGTGCACGCAAAGCCCTCATACTATCCGCCACCCGAAGGCAGGTGTACAGTCACTTGTGCATAGGGTTCGCCATGCAGTGGTAAGATCGGGTGTCGGATTTAGGGGTGTATGCTCGCAGTCAGGGTTCTGATTTCACTTAGGGCTGCGTGTACGCCATTTAGCGGGGTGCAGGAATGGTTTGCAGGGGTTTCACACGCAGAATTTCAGAGTTTTACCAGAGTTACGATGAATCATACACATAATGTAAGGGTGGCTGTAACAGTTCCGGGGGACCCCGCGAATGGTCCCTGAGATACAGGCCTGCTTGCAGGGGACCCCACATACTGTTTTCAGGGTGCATGTATTCGCGGCCACAGATCGTGCAAAGGTAGCTGTTTCTGGCTGTTTTTGCATTGTGTGAAGGAGTGTCGAGGGCGTTCGAGTTTGCGACGTGCGTAAACAGTTACTTTGCACAAACAATCCATGAATACAAAGAGAAGACAGAAAAACGTCTCTGCGCAGGCTCACGCAGAGTCATTCTGGGCGTGCATGATTTGTGGGATCTCTGTGCCATGTACCATGAATCAGGCCCCTAGTGTGCGTCCATGTAGGTGTGCCAGTTCCAAAACCAGATGGGAGGGCATTTAATTGTCTAGGGCCTTTTGAAGGACCCTCGTTTTTTGATAAATAGGATTATCAAGACAATAATAAAAGTGTGTTGTGAAACAGAGATGCAAGCAAGGTGGAATAATTAGGTTTCATGGAAAAATGTGCTCTTCTCTCCTTCCTGTAGCACCTTCTATTCACCCCCAAAAAATTATGACCATTTCAATACATACCCATTTCCTCTTCTACCCTGTATATGGACAGTATAAGGGCAGTCAGCTTTTTTTATCTGGTCATTCTAATTGGTTCCATTTGATAATGTTGCTGAAACAGTCGGCAGGTGGGTGACTTTTTTCCTGACCCCTAACATTTGTTTCCTCAAATATTATAGGAGGGGTGTAATTTTGTATTAGCTGGTCAGATAGCGCAGCAAATAGGAATAGAGCAATAGAGCGGTCGCTTTGACATCTGTGCAGAGCCTGCTGTCACAGTTTCGAATCCCAAGCAGGGCCAAACTCAGCATTTCTTATTTCCGAGGTCAATAAATGAGCAGCACACACCATTGGTATTAATAAGCAGCCTCAGATGCCGAGGGTTTGTAGCACTATATATATGCTAAATTATTATTTATTATTATTACCTTCAATCCTAGAATATTTGGGAAAGAGTTTTTCTGAAGGATGCATTTTTAGGGAAATGTCACCACCTGTGGCCATTTCCTGAGCTACATTATCACTGGACATGTTGTAATTATGGCAAAAGGACCCTGATATATTTAAAAGGTTGGTAAGGACACCTGTAAAAGGTGAAGTGAAGACGTGGTATAAGGCTATCACTTCTAAGGTTTAATGGGTTGAATATCAGATGTAATGTGGACGAGATTCAGATTGCGTTGTTTGCACGGAGGCAAATGGACCCCTGAAAAATGGACTTACAGAAGGGCTGGAGCTCTTCTTTCTGGTCTGCAGGTGTCAGCTGTTCCGAGGGCCCCATTGCGATGTGAAATAGCGTGACAAGCTAGGAGAGGAAATACTTCAACATTCATTCCCCGCGCTTGCGGCACCACTATAGTGAGACTCGTGTTTGGCCATGTGCAGGATCAACAGCTCAGACTGAACACATCCGGCCACATTCTGTAAAGATCTGCACAGGAGCAAATCGTGAGATTCTAGTGTGCATCTCAAATGCAAGACTGTTTACCTTGTGCCTGATTTACCGGCCACACAACTGTTAGGAGAGGCTGTTCGGCACAAGCAAAAGGAATCCAAGCGCACAAAAATATAATTCAGTCCATGTTTCAATTGATTGCATCCATCGGGCGCCAAGTGTAAAAGGTTGAAGGGCCAGTAAGCGAGGGGACCTACACTGCCCACTTGGGAATTTTTTTTAAATGTCAAAAAAACTCACTTTCGATGAGACTCTTAGACAAATGACTGACAGGTACAACCCTTGTTAAAATGGAAGCATGTTCTTTCTGTGAGTATGTCCTTCCCTTACCTTGAAAAGTTTAATCATGGAAGGCCAGTGTATGATTATCTCACACGCTGCTATTGTGCATTATTCAATCTTCGAGCGGAATTCGCACAGTCTCAGCAATAATTACCTTTCATAATACGATCTGGAGTTCCTTCTGTCACTCCTTCATGCATATAACCAGGGAGGAAATTGGCCTAAATTGCTTCAGCTTTGCTCTCGACGGTGATTTTAACAGACTAACACCGCGTTAAAACTCTCCGGTTAGTCAAAGAAGTGGCTTGATTTATGGAACATTTCTGCTTGAAGCCCATCTCTCGAGAGATTCAGCCAAGCCATTAGACAGAGGAAAGCGGAGAACTATTCAGTAGCTCAAACTCTTAGTGTGCCCTGCTGATGTGAACAGCTTCCTCTGCAATTGTTCTCTGCATTGCTAACAATAGCTGACAAGCTGTGCCCTTGTATAATCTTTTAACCATATTTATGATTATTATTACATTTTGCAATCATGAATATTAGTACAATTAATAAAGATATAATTCCAGTATTCAAACACATTGCACACATTATGCGCGCCCTGGAATGTAAAGATTTAGACGAGGCCCATGCATCTACAACTCAAGAACAGTATTCTGCTTCTCACGGTGGCATAATAAGTCCTTGTTGGTAGCATTAAAACAGGTGCTATTGTACATGCCACCTGTTTTCACCGACCTTAATGATTAAGCAATATGCCCCAGGCCACGGGGCCATTACCGAGTCACATAATGCCCCGGGGCCCATAGTTACAGGCCCAAGCGAAGCGGGCTACTATTAGTACACCCGCAAGACCTGGGTACTAATAGTAACCTTTTTCTGTACCGAAACGCAGCAGTGTTTCGTAACAGAAAAAAAAGAGTCCCCAGCGCGTCCGCTCTCGAAAAAACAAGGTAAGTTGGGTTGGGAGGGCGGGGAGTGGATTGTTGGTGGTGTGGGGGTGGTCAAAACACTCACCTTAATCCCCGGCAGGGAGGACAGCAACCTTCAGCCCTGCGGAGGCTCAGAGTGGGGATTACCCTGTTCCGAGTCTCCTCATTGGCTGAGGGGCTGCTACACCCTCCGCTGTGGATGAGAACGATGCTGAAGCTTTCAGGGATTCTCTGCGAGGTATGGACCGGGCGAGGGCCAATCAGAATGGTTGTTACACTCTGGTTGACCCTCGCCGGGTACTAATTGTGAGTAATCACCTGATGCTGTAATTCAGGAATACCTCATAGTGCCTCTTTGGGAAATGGGCATGTGCATGGGACAGGAGGGTCAGTGATGACCCTTCTTTGTGTAAGGCAGCGAAGAAGGTGAAAGCATGGACGTATGAAATGCCCACATTATTACTCACTTTGTTGGCATTCCACATATATGTGTTCCTTAAATTGAAGAGAGGCACGTGTTCATTTCTTTATTTAGAACATAAACATACTTTTTTTTTAACACGCTGAGAATGTACATGCATTGTTACCACCTCCATTTAAATGGGTTTCATTGAGATTCTGTGTCATAGCCATCAGTAGACTCGTGTGTGTGCCACTGCCTGGCTCTTTTTCTTCTTGCTTGTCCACCACCATGAGTAATCCACACCCGGTTTAGTTCTGTCCCTTCTATAGGGCTGTAAAATTGTTAAATTCTCTAATAAGGTGAAGGATTGGCGGTTATAGGTCATAGTTTCGATTCCTTTTGGTCGAATGCCAAAAGGATCGAGTCAATAGGACCGAAAAAAGGGTCGAAATGTTTTTATTTATTTATTTTTTATTTTTTTGGGGGAGGGGTTTCCCCCGCCAAACCCCCGTTTTTCTTGTTAAAAACACCTTTTTTATGTATACCAAAGCCCAAAAAAAAATATACATGTAAAAAAATGGTTTGACCCTTTTGTTTTCGAGCCTATTGATTCGATCCTTTTGGCATTCGACCAAAAGGATTCGAAACTTTAAATTGCCCTATTCTCTCTGGGTCGTGGGATTAGTAAGGGCTCTCTCTCCCCCATTCATTCAATGTGCATTCCATCCCCATATTAGTGTGCACAGGTGCTGCGTCTTTTCCTCCTCATTCTCACTCATTGCTTGATTGCTTTCCCTAATGCCAACCAAGGCTTAAAACATTGGTCTGCTACCTCAAAGTCAGGTGGAAGTGTGTACAGAGGTGCATGTGTCAGCACTCTGCCTCCGTATAGAGGGATTCTCTTTGGGTGCATCAGTAAATAGCTTTGCCAATGCAAGCCACACAGGCATGCTGCAGATTGCAGGATCTCCCTGCATAGCGACCACTGCTTGCTTGGATAGCCTCTGCTATTGTGGTAGTCAGACCACTATTGATAATTTAGTCCGCTTGCTTGTTCTTCTCTGGCCATGAAGCAGAGAGTGCTGCATCCCTGGAGGCTGCATCTAAGTAAGTCTCTGTGCTAGATTAAAATAGTTGGAAAACAACAGGTGTTTTTTTTCCGTGCAAGGAATTCTGACCTGCGAGGTTTTTTGTTGTAGAAGGCTGCACAGAGAACAAGGAGTCTAGGCTATCCTCTTTTAACACCTAGCTTTATCAGGGCATGTGTGTATGCAGGGACCAGAGAGTCTCCCAATACTATCTAGAAGGCACTTTAAATGTTACTTTGTCAAAGCATATAGCAGGGGAAAAAGGAGAAAGTGGCAATGCAGGCTATCTCAAAATCTCGCATAGAATTGATATGATCACGTAAATCATTTGAAGGAGTACAAGTACACCTTTTGACAAGTGCAGGGGATAATGCTTTGCACCAAGGAACAAGTAGTTGGTTGGCTTTGGTGTTCTGGGTCAAGGCATTTTGAGTTTATAGAACACACCAATACAGTTCTATGATGGGGAATTAATGATTGGTCTCAGTTGGAGAAGGTTGTTGAACTTCAGAATGTGCTGGGTAATATCCTGGCTAATAAAGAGCTTATCCTCAAGGAATTTCTCTATTCTATATTGTAGAGAATCTTGAACCTCTGTAAAGAAGTGGAGATCTTCCACTCAAGGATCAAGCTGCCAGGGCTCTCTAAACATGAGAGGGAATGTGCATCTGAACTAATCATAGACCTGGAATCAAAGAGTGACATATGAACACCGACTGGTGGAATGTATGGCCTCTGAAGAGGGTAACATACCATTAGAGATATATGCAGTCTTTATGGAATACTTCTTCCCTTGCTCACCGCCACCCTTGTTTATGGACCGGCAAACTAGGAGTCTACCAGCCGGAGTGGCTGTGCACGAAAGGTCTAACCCTGCTGGGCGCAGCAGCCATGGTAGGCAGACCGGTCACAGAAGCGCCGGCACGGTTAGCAACGGTGCCGGTGCTTCTGAGTCCCCACTCCCATAGAGTGCTATTGAACTCTATGGGAATTGGGACTTACATTTTACCGGCACCTGACTTCCCGGGCCGCCGGAGTTGTAATTTCCCCGTGGCACTGGGAAGTCAGGTGCCGGTAAAATTTCATGAGTCTGGCGGCAACCCGCCTGTAGCACCGGCAGGGTTACCGCCGGACTCGTAATTTGGGCCTATGTATTTTTTTCTATCACTGCAATGGTTTTACATCAGCTAAGGTGACTATGTCCTTTGTTTTGACAGTTTGTCAATTTCTTTTAGAGTAAGTCTCAACTCCATGTGAAGTAGTTTTGAAATATTCACCTGCAATTCCACGTTACATCCTATCACCCGGTCCAGCATTGATCAACAATGCAAACAGAACACTAGCAGTCGGTAGAGTGGGGAACCTCCTTTGGAATTTCGGGCTTTTTGCAATGTAATGTCTTTCCCATGTGTATAGTCTTTTGCACTTACTTGTGGTATTCATGGTCAGTAGGATCTTTAGGGGCCTTTCCGGCATGATGTTAGTGACGCCTTGCACAAATTCACTTTGACATATACACAATCTCCAGGTTACAGTGAGTAACATGTTGCCCTGGGTTCATTCAAAGTGCTTCATTGTCCTGTGAATGGATAAATCTGACACATTGCATTAGCATTTGGTGATAATTGACGTGTATAGAAACATCTCAGTAAAAGTTATTTGCAGTTAAGCGAGTTGAGTGATGGTGGGAGGTGAATTTGATGTCCTGTGAATATTTCATTATGGCTAAGACCTGTGTTCCCCTTCTACATACCCTGCATACTAATAAGAGCTAATAAGAGGACATCTGTCCACTTCAGAGTCATTTCGGTCCATATTTTGTGCTGTTTCAATTTTGAAAATTCCATTCTGCTGTTTCACTCCCACAGAAGGGGCAGTGATGTTTTTGCTGGATTTGCAAAATTGTGCAAAGTTCCTTAACAATGTGTTCTGTAAAGTGTGTCCCATCTAACATTGTACACAGTCTCTCTAACTCCTGGAAAAAAATGTTTTGATCAGTGTTTTCACCAAAGTCAAAGTGTCAACCTTCCTTCAGGAATAAGTTGCACCCATCTTGAAAACATATCCACAAGAAATTATGCATATTCGTACCGAGAACATTTTGGCACTTGGATGAAGCAAATCAGAACATTTACAAAAGTCCCCCACAAAGAGGAATTACGTTTCATTGTTAGTTTTCAGAGATTTTCCAGAATAGTGTTTCTGGCAAACAATGGTTCACAAAAACTATGAGCTAAAGAACAAAAGCCTGGTGCATACCAGTTTTGTTTAACAATAGGAACCATCCTGCTTTTAGCTTTTTGCACTACTCAGTGGTAGTTACAGTTTAAATATGGTAAAAGCACCTTTGGTACAACCGGTTCACTATTCAGTGAGTGCCAGAGGTGGCCAGTATGTAAAAGCATCCTGCAATATTCCACAATCATTTTTTAATGTCTGGGGCACATTGTGTCTTTCAGATAAGATCTGCAGGTATGCCAAGGGATGATTCTGCACTTGCTCAGTTTGAAGAAATATGTGTACAATCTGGGAGCTGGAAATAGCCTTTTCTATATTCATCATGAAGTGATAATTGCAATCACTTTGAGCAGCATTGGAGTGTCAACGAGGGCTGAGACTTAAAGAGCTTTCTATATGGGTGATCCTGCTGAGGTTAGCAATCCCTGATGTTTCCATATTTGCTAAGCCACAAGCATAGCGAGAGCCAGTGAATGTGGTAACAGTTTGACTTTCTAGTGTTCAAGTTAAGGCAATGTGTTGAGCTATCCGAGAAGAGAACACATAGAGAAGTTGATTGCTTTCTGTTACTGCCTGTGGAGAACACACAGCAGAACCTGCAACTAGTTTGCTCCAGCATCAAGGAGACATTGAAAAGTTACAAAAATAATAAGTACTAAGGTTTTGTAAAGATACATCGAGAAGGTCTTTTCTGAAGTGTGTGAAGACAGATGTGACCAAAATGCAGCTGTGTTGTTCTCTGTTCACTTGACTGGCAAACACAAAGTCAGAATTGAGAAGAGTTTGTTGAGTCATAGTATTGTGAGAATTATTTAACAGGATAAGTTCTTACTTTGTAAGTCGGGATGTAGGCAGGTGCTGTATTTTCATTTTAAGCAGCAAGGATGTGACAGTGTGTGGTATGGCAACAGTTAATGGTGTAACAAAAACAAAACATTTTGATCACTGTACCACCAGGGTTGCAGCTGCTACAGATCAGGAACACAGGGAAATCCAGTGACAACAGGATCTAGAGCAACACTATAGTATGCTAACAGGTAATGTTTATCCCTATGTTTTACTTTGAATACAGAGAGAAGACACACATCCTGTTCATGACAGAAAACATCTTGCTCATGACAGAAAAGTGTGAATGGTTTCTTGTAATCAAGGAGTCCTAATGCTGGAGTGCTGGAGAGAATATATTTGATAGCTCTGAGTACCTTTCCTGCTTCAGGGTACCATCGAATGTGTTCAGGTGAGTATACATGTAGGGACCTGTAATAGCTTAATAAGAGAAGCATAACCTAATTCCCATTGTTGACATTGACCTCACATACCAAATAATGAGCACATTTGAAAAACAGTGGTAGCTGTCGGCACTGTTATTATTGCAGCCATTGTTATGATTGCAGCAACATGGCTGTATGTCAAATGATGGGTGCCTGCAGAAATATCATGACCCAAATATTGTACCCTACCTTGTTATAACTTCAACCTATCCTTTGTTTAGAGGCTTTGGGATCTTTTGTGGACAGGGTGATGAAAAACATGATATTGGGCCTCATTACACGGTAGGCGGTGAGCCATGGCGCTATTAGCGCCATGGCTCATGCCGGTAAAATACCGGCACCGCCTTGGCGGAAAGGGGATTTACCGCCCCATTCCAAGGTTGGAGGGGCGGTAAATCCCCTTTCCGCCATTGCCCTTCCCCATTCCCATTTCTGCCCCTTAGGGCTCTATGGAAATGGGGAAGGCGCTAATTACGGCACCGCAATTTTGCGGTGCCGTAATTAGCTCCGAGGTCCCTTAGCGGGTTGGATATTAACGCCTGCAAGAAGCAGGCGTTGAATCCTCCAACCCGCAAAGGGACCTCATAGTACTGCGGTAAGGGTTAACGGTCACCGTTGCCATTAACGGTGACCGTTAACCCTTACCGCCGTCCGTGTAATGAGGCCCATTGTCTTGTTTTTGTAGCAACATAAGAAACATAAAAAAGGTGAGGTTAGAAGATAATCTACAAATTGCCATACACAGATTTTCCAGGAAGCACAATATCATCAATTACTTTTTTGAGTAATTGGAAGAACAAGGCAGGGGATTCAATATGGCTCTACTGCAGCCTGGATAGACCAGGTGTATTGTAAAGTATGTAAAGACAAACATATATTGAGTATATCGATGGGTCATATAGAATTAACAGGCAGACTTTTGGTCTACAACAGTAAAATAGGTTCCCAAAGGCATAATACAGGAAATATTAGTAGTAGGATTTGGGACCACTGGGAAAGAAGGCAGCACCACAGAGTTTTAACGCACACATGTTCTGCACAGAGTGATAGGTGTCTTTGCCAGTAGTAATGCATGTGATGATAATTAGTACAATGATTCCTTGCTAAAATAGTGAGTAAAATCAGTTGCTATTCCCTAAACTGATTTGGAAAATGGTGAGTATTAAGGAACTTTTAGAAGGGGATTGGGGGGACCCACCCACATCCTGATGGCCTACTTCATTGTCCTGCTGGGACCAAAGGCAAGAACGATCCTTACTGTTATTCATTTTTTTTTAGTGGCAGGTGGTGTTATTGGCCACTCTTGCAAAAATATGTATTTTCATAAGAAAAAAATAAATCCACACAACACCACTCTATTGGATATGCAGTGAGCGGTGCAGTTTAATGAACTCAAGGCAGTCAACAGGAACATGTGCGGCCCACAATAGACCAAGGGAGAATGGTACAGGTTGAAGTGCAGGGTACACAACAGATCAATTTGTGATAATAACAGCTTCAACAGATGGAGAGGAAAGATGAGTAGTACGAATATTTTTGATTGAAAAGCTGAATGGCTGGCTCTGATATGTATGATGTACGGTACAGATTGTCCTGTTATAACACATTGTACCTAATACACTTCTTGTGCCACAGAATTTAAAGGGATCATGCCAAGATTAACATCACCCAGCCTTTCCCAGTATGTGTTTTACCCTGGTGCAGACACTGTGATATTTTGTGGGTGAAAGGCATGAATATCAGAATTAGGAAAGGGGGCATATTAGGGAATGGGTGGAACATCTTGCTGTGATATGTTGTGGCATCCACACTTGTGACCCTCCTCTCTAAAGTATTAACATGTGATAATGCTACCTGCTGCCATTCGCTGAAAGGTGCTCACAGTACCTCTGCCCCAAACAATTCCCTTTCACAGCACATTTCCGTGGCGGTGAGTTCCTCCCACTGGTTTGAAAGCTATGCGTTGTAATCCATAATTATTGCTTTAGCACTTTCCCTGGTCTTGGAAAGCTAAGTAATGAGTTGCTATAGTCTAAAACAGAGGCAGCAGCTTTGTTTGCCAGTTCGCACAAATGACCCTGAAATGATGCTGATTCTTATTTTTGAATTCCTGAATGAAGGCACGACTTCCTCCTCTGCTGTATCTTCTTGCTTATTGAAACCAGAGTGCTGTGTGAAAATAAGGTATAGCGTTCGTTCATCGATGGGTGAAATTTCGATGATTATTTTTCCGAGTATATTTTACTGAAAAAAAACTCATCGAAATATATAGGGTGGGTTGGAAAACTATATATAAGGGGTGGGGGTGGTCGGGAATATGTAAAAAAACAATAAGGGATGGGGGTTTGTGGGGGAACTCCAAAAATAAAAATAAATACATTTCGATGAATTTTTACTTGGGGGGGAAAAAACCCATTGAAATTTCACCCATCGATTGAAATGACATAGACGCGAAAATAATGTTCAATCCTTCTAAGTAATGGCTGGGAGATTCTATCTCATTTAATTTACACTTTTATTTATGCCCAATCTTTTTTGTTCAGGAAAACCTTGGAAATCCTTTTTACATTAGATAGTAATGTCATAGTATCTAGTAGTGCATCTATTCTGGTTTGAGCGACTGGCCAGTCACTTTGCTCCATTACATATTGTTGGTCTTCAAGTATACTCTCATAAACCGATGTATGCCTGCCCAGGGTGGATTCTAGCAATGGATAATAATCAGCAGTTCCTCTATACATTTGTTTGGTTCAATACTAATATTCTGAAAATAGTTCGCCAGACTTCTATAATTCCCCAGAGTCCATGGGGATGTACAGAGACTAAATTAACCCCCGTGGCAGAAGTCCCTGGTAACTGTTTTAAGGGGGTTTGCATTAGGGGGTTTGAATGGCCATAATACGCTTTATTCCTGACAACAGAAGGAATCAAAGAAGGGCACCGAAAGCAGTTTGTGATGTAATATTTATGATATGATATGGCATTTATAAAGCGCCTAAACACAAGTGTTCCAAGGCACGACAAGGTAAGGGAGGGGGAACAGAGGGAAGACACAGACAGCGATCTTACTAGACCAGGTGACATTAAGATCGTGCAAGTGCAGGGGAGAGGGGAAGGGGAGAAGTGGGGGGGTTAAGGGGGAAGGGGCAGTGCAGTACATAAAATACAAAGTGAGCTGAGGAAGAACAGGAAGTTGTGGAACTGCTCGCTAGTGTAGAATGGAGATTTGCAGAACAAACTGCTTGGGTAGAACTGGTTGTTGAGGGGGTGTCTGATCATTGCTGAAAAGTCAAAATGGCTGCTGCTGTTTGGTCCCCTTTTTCATACGGCTACTTGGCGATAGTGTGTAGCCAATGGCAACTGGAGGAGGGAGGATGTCCCAAACATTTTGATTTTAAGTCTTGAAAATTATGTTTTTTAGAAATTATCATTAGAATCAATTAGGCCACTTACTTTAAACTTGCCATGCCTTTTAGAGGATTCCTCATATCAATCAAGTTAGCGTTCCCATGGTTCTACAGCAATTGTGCCCTCTTTGATTCAAGTACTCCTTTTAAGTGCATTAATGTATCATATCTAAGCTACCTTCAATCATAAATAGTTTTGACCCATTTTCTTGCATACGTGAGCTCTATTTATGTAAAAACGTGCATGTTTCCTTATTATTATGTATGTACATAAAATGCGCTGGTGTAACTTTCAATGGAATCAACATGGCTCTAGACAGCCATACGCCCCTTTCTCACTCTTATTAAAAGAAATGGGGTCTGGTGCCATTCACTGGCACTCCCCCTGTTGCAGGCTTCATTCTGGCAGCAACATACCTCATGCATGCCTGAGTCTTTTCTCCATCCAACACTCCTCCTCCCTCTTGTTGCCGGCTCTTGTTTCCTGCACTGGTCACGTAGGCTATTTCAGCAGACTTTCCCCATGTGAAAAAACATGTATGTCATGGTAATCTTCCATATGTGGAAGACTTCTTGCTATGCAAGGCATTCTTGGTTAGAGGAGAATTGCCTTGCATTGTGGTGCTGGACTGCCCAAGTGGGTGGGAACATGCTGATATGTAATGGATATGTCTCCTCTGTGAAAGGTACAGTGAGCGCTAACACGTGGTTATAGACACCTCCCGAGTTGTCACCTTCCCATAGAACAAGTTACTTGGCCATATTCTTTCTCGGTGGAGGGGTTCCCAGACATTTTTTGTGATGATTTCAGTAGTAACTGTAACACCTCAGACCTACTGTCAAGTAAACACATTCTGAAAAGTTTAGCAGCATGGGTCATGATTATCAGCTTTGTTTTTCTAAGCATCAAGATTAGCTTGATGTATACCTGCCGTTGTGGATAGCTTGGTGTTGCAGGAGATTGAGAGCAACTTGGTGACTTCAATCCCATTGCATTGTGATAAGCCTGGCAAACTGCTGGAGGTATGCAGTGATAAAATCGCGGCTAAAATGACGCCTGTACAAATAATTGCTGGAAAAATGCTGTGGTTTGACCCGTTAAAGGTGTACCCCATTACACCATCTAAGGGGAGCAGTGGTTGCTGGGGTGTTCCCCTCTCCCCTTAAATGGAATAATGGGTCCAGGGGTTGCGGGGGGTGTCCCCCGCATCCTTTACATTGATTGTGGCGGAAAAACCATGGCCTTTTTGCCACAATATTTTGTGTCCAAAGAAAAAGAAAGAGCACAATGGTTTGTTCATAATCTGAAGAATATCTGCTTTCCTCAGTTGCATGCACTATGGCCAACTGATCACTGAGAACTACTATTTTCCTTTTCCTGTATGCTGCTACATTCAGGGATTCCTATTGCTGCTGCCACAACGTTCTGGTGTGTTATATATTCAGAGTAGTTCCTGTTTGTCTATTGCAGTATTGTTAATGCATTCAGCCCGTCAAGGTCTGGATACTGCTGTTTCATCCTTTCCCTACTGCCCTGACAAATTTAATAAACTATTCTGTAAGCCACTAAGCTTGTTCTGACTCCTGAGCAGAGTAATACAGGATACCAACAGGAAATGTATTCTTCCTGGCAAAAGCCAAAGTCCAAACCAAACTCAGGAGCGCTCGACTAAAAGAGAGAAAAAGCTGCCAGCAACTTGTTGAAGCAGTAGAGTTGTGAAACAGCTCCATGTTGTCAGAACTTCATGCATACAGTGCAACAGTCACGTGACAGAACAGTGAATGTTCATAGCTGACCATGACATAATGTGTCCGTCTAAAAGATATACACGTTTACTATCTAATTGAGATGTCAAAACACTAAAATCAGCAGTCAATCTTACATCAGAAATATGCCTCTATAAAGGGGTGCTGCTGAGCAGGGCAAGTTGGCTGTTTGAGTCTGGATCTTCGGTAGCTGAGTTGTAACCCATCATCAATCCTCAATCCCACGTCCCATTTTTACTAACATTTTATAGAAACAGCTGTATGAACACTTGGACAACATCTGCTGAATTTCCTGACATGATCCCCGCTCTGGAAGCGTAGCATGGCGATCACCGAGGGGTGGACCCCAGGCAAGCGTTGCAGCTGATCGGACTGCATGGGGAGAATGCTGGTATCCCTGCAACTGCCCCTGAGATGAGGGCAGCAGCATACAGTTGGAGGGTGACCATGGGAGGCCTAACAGCTGCTGCTGGGCTATGCAAGCAGCATTGGGGAAGGCAGGCTACAGCCGGAATGGTGCATATGCTGGCAGAGCCCCATTGCAGGGACCACAAATGGTAGCTATAAACATGTTGCTCTCTTCTACTACCCACATGTAGTAGATGAAGAAGGACGGAAGAACGCCAGATCGTTTGTGAGTCCGGGAGTAACCTGAGGACCTATTGTGCTGGGTTGTTGGCCCAGCTAAATTGAGTGAGTCTTCCACTTAGTGTAGGATCTTCTTCTAAACCCATTCTGGGAAGGCAGTGGGGAAGATCTTGCTGAGGAGTCAGGAGTTGACTACAGCCGAGGAGAGGCTCTGCCTGGCTGGAGTGCCCCAGTCAATAAAACAGTTTGATGGACGGGGGATTGCCCTTGTTGGCAGCATCACTGGAAAACCATGCGATGCACAGCCAGCCCCCCCTAATATTGCTGCAGATGTTTAAGAATTGAAATGGTGCTTTCTCCGCGTATGGTTGAGCAGGGCTGGCTAAGTCACAACCACCAAATGAGTAGCACCAATATCTCGACTCAACACAATGACTAGAGGGGCAGGCAAGAAGCAGGGCCCAATGGACTCCTACACAAGCTCTCAGGCTGGGACAGAACTGTGGAATAAAGCTGCGGGAATCAACGAAGTGGAGGGGGAAGGGTCTGACGAGCCATACCAACAAGACGTGGCTCCAATCCTGGAAGGTATGCAGAACAGATTTGCCTCTATCAATAATAAGCTAGAGGATCGTTTAGGCAGCATGGGTTAAATCCTTACCAAGTTGGAGATGGAGAGTGGCCATATAACCCTGGCCGTGGGCAGAATGGACTCGGCGCAGGACAAGTTAATAGGGTTAGAGGTGTTGTCAAGAGCATGAATAAGTACCTGGCAGCAGTTAAGGTCAAATGCGATGACATGCAATCCAGATCTAGGCTTAACAATGTATAATTGGATATCAGTACAGGATCTATCCCATATTATTGAACAACTTAAAACTACATGTTGTAGGGAAGACCCATGCGCCGCCTTAATTATAAAAACTTGCCCTGGAGGCCATTTGCAATTTTATTAACGCATCATTCTTAGAAGGCCAATAACCTTCTAATATCAAGAAAGCTTGGGTCTTGCCAATTCTGAAAAAAACAGGCCTCGATATTAATAATCCTTTGAATTACAGGCCAATAACGAATATCCCTTTTCTACTTAAAATCATAGATCGTGTGGCCTATAATCAAATCTCCTTACATCTTGATTCTCATCCTATTTTAAATCCTCGTCAATCCAGATTCCGAAAGGGTTTCGGCACAGAGACCGCTCTACTAGAATTAAAATCAAGACTTCTGGAAAGAATGGACAAAGGCGCATTATCTATGCTCATGCTCATAGACATGTCAGCCGCATTCGATTTAGTCGATCATACGATCCTGGCTGACATGCTAGGGGAAGTAGCTAACATTTCGCCTGAGGCAACTCAATGGACAATCTTGTTTCTTGGTAATCAAATTAGCCGCGTCTTTATAGACAAGGCAACTGCAGATCCTGTGACGGTATCGTTTGGAGGGACCCAGGGAGCATTCCTGTCCCTGTGTATTTACAACATCTTCACCGGCCTGTTTTTTAACACTCTAGAACAAGAGGGTGTGCTGTTTACCAACTACGCCGACAACACCCAGTGTGTTGTCCCTTTGGCTGGTTCCCATTCCCGTGACGAGAAGGAACTCAATAGAGTTTACTCTATACTGGAAGAATTGATGATAGAAAATAAATTAGCCCTTAACAGGGACAAAACTGAACTAATGCTGATTGGCACACAATCTATGATTAAGAAGTTGGGATCTTGTTACTCCAAATTTCATATGGGAGATGTGGCTATTAAACCACAGAAGAAAGTGAAAACCCTACGGGTAATATTTGACCAATATTTAGACATGCAAGCTCATGTGAAAAGTCTGGTTTCATCTGCTATATACTTCACTAAACTGCTTGCCCACCTGCGTCCTTTTATTACTCAAGCCAATGCCGAGACGCTGTCCAGAGCTATCATGGGATCAAAGATAGACTATTGTGGTAGCCTTCTTATTGGATGTAGTAAGAATATCATTAATAGGCTCCAAGTTGTGCAGAACGGGGCTGTTCAAATAGTGGGTGGACTGACCCGCCGCGATCATGTCTCTCAAGCAAGAAGATCTTTGCACTGGCTTCCCGTGGCATCCCAAATACAGTTTCGGCTATTAACAATAAGTATGAAATGCCGGCTCGGCTAATGCCGAACTACCTTCACGATCTAATATTGAATACATCTAATAACTGCCCCCTTAGATCTAGCTTATTGAACCTTATGAACATTCCTAGGAGCAAATCTAAACACATGGGAAAGGGAGCCTTCTCCACAGCAGCTCTAGCAGCCTGGAATGCTCTTCCATCAGACCTGTGAGGTCACACACTGCTCACTAGCTTAAAGAAGAAATTGAAGACTTGGCTCTTCGCATAGATCCCGTTCTAACCTTCGTTCTTTGCCCTGAATTGATGGATGCACATTGCCCTTTTTTGATCCTTCTTTCTGTGTTTTTTTGCTGTTCATGTTTTGTCTGCGCCCTAACGCCCACAGGTTCAAGGTTGCATGGTATAAATGATGTAAATTAAAAAATAAAGTAAAGCATGCATAGTTGGGGTTCCCGAAACCACACCAAAAGGAGCAATAGAATTATTCATTAAAGACATGCTGTAAT
This sequence comes from Ambystoma mexicanum, assembly GCF_040938575.1. Lineage (NCBI taxonomy): Eukaryota > Metazoa > Chordata > Amphibia > Caudata > Ambystomatidae > Ambystoma > Ambystoma mexicanum. The sequence continues at coordinate 287,788,154 of NC_090928.1, forward strand.
CCATTCTGGGTGACCCAAGGTTTTCACGAAAATTCTTAATGAAGAGGGTGCTTTGAACACTGCAACATTCTCCCAGACTGCAGATGGTCCCCCACCCCATCATAGTGAAGCTCCTCAATTACAGGGACAGAGAAATGATTCTGCCAGTGGCTAGAGAGCGTGGAGAACAACAATGCGAGTCGAGCATGGTATTCATATATCCTGATTTCTCTGCATTTGTGCAAACAGCACGCAAAACATTTGATAAGGACAAGAAGCTGCTGCTAGACTGAAAAGTCTGCTACTCTATGCTGTTCCATGCCAAGCGTAAGATAGAATATCGAGACTGGGCCAATTTCTTCGCCCCTCACCAGTTGATGCACTCATGTTTTGAGAAGCCATGACTGTCATATCCCGGTCAAACTGGCGGTGGTTACCGTGGATACGGCTGAGCCGCCATTAGGATGTTCCACTACGTTTTCCTCGAACGGCTGCAACGTTCTAGTGTTTTTCATCATGGCCGTCGCTGGGAGTTACTTAGTTCCTGTAATCCCAGAGGTCGGTGCATTGCAACCGTCCGGATTGGCTCTTTAGCTCTTTGTGGTTCTGATGCTAGTTTATCTTCTGTGCTCCTGCTTCACACCGAAGCTCTCTCTGTTCTCTCTCCTCTTGCTTCCTTCCTGCCTCTTCCATTACTTTTCACTCGTCACCTTCTTTTTCTGTTTTGGGATCCTTTTCTCCCCTGTTCCTCCCTCTGGAGGTCTGCTGGCGCCCGCTTCTGCATTTCCATCTTCCTTTCCCCTCTGCCTCTCCCATATCTCCGTAGCTCACTCCTTCTACCCAGTGCCTTCTAACCCAATTTCTCTGACAATCTGGCCACACCGATAGTCTTCCTTACTCTTCCGTGTGGCTTGTTTGTTGTTATTCGTAGCTCTGCTACCTTGTGCCTACTTACCATTAGAGTATTGTGTTCATCCTTACCCACTCGGAAGGAGGCCAGCTACGCTTGAAGTACCCAGGGTTTTTTTTCTGCATTTTGACTTTTTCCCCCTGACTGCCTGTTCCCGGGGCTGGAGTCGTGTTGTGGTTCAGCCCTAGATCCACCACGGCTTCTACCTGTGTCAGGACACCTGCACCAAAGAAAGAAAAGGATTATCTGGCCCACCGGCAAGTCATTGGCGAAACAACAGACTCTGACTCGACAGGTGAGGAGAGTGGTGCGGAGAGTAGGGAGGTGGAATCCCTATATCTAGGGGAAGAAGCCCCCTCTGGGGAGATACAGGACAGCTTGCAATGCCAAACAAGCAATATGGCTACACCAGAGCAGGTCCAGGAGCTCTGGAATGCAGTGCAGGGTCTCTCCCAAGAGATACAGACAGTAAAGGCCGAAAATGCTGTTCTTAAGCAACTTGTGACAACTCGTGAACAACCGCCTCCTGAACTGCCTCCAATGACCCTGTCTTCAGGAAAATTTGATGGTTCACCCAAGAAGGTAAAGGAGTTTTTGGAAGCGGCTACAGTCTATTTTACCTTTAGAGCTCGGACGTTTTCTACGGACCAGTCCAAGGTGGGGTTCCTGATTTCTAATATGACTGGCAATGCCCTTGCTTGGGCAACCCCTTTAGTGACGGGAGGAAATCCCATACTGCAAGATTATGAAGGCTTTCAGGCACTCCTTAAACAGACTTTTGAAAGGCCCAAACTGACCTACAGGGCTTGCGAAGACCTTCTGGATGTCCGTCAAGGGTCCTCTGATCTTCTTACCTATATTACCACATTCAAGACTTTGACTGCAGGAGCTGGTTGGCCAGAACAAGCTCAGTATGCCATATTCCGCAGGGGACTCAAAGAGGACATAAAGGATGAACTGGCCCGATCTTCATGTCCTTCATCGTTTTCCGACCTTCTGTCAGCTGTGCTACAGATTCAGTACCGTCTTCAAGAAAGACACCATGAACGGAGACACCTCAGGTGAAACCTTTCGATTAGCGACTCACCCATTACACCTACTACTCTACCGTCTCTTCCCAGAGAGGAACCCATGCAGATCGGAACCACTCGGGCACCACTCTCAGCCAAAGAAGAAGATGCCAAAGAGAGCAGGGCCTGTGTGCCTACTGTGGATCTGATAAGCATCTTCTCAAGGATTGCTCCGCTTTGCCTGCACGGCTATCGGGAAAAGAACAACCCTGGACTTGAAGGGGACAGAAGTCCGGGGGTTATCCGACCATTCCAGTCCCTATGTGTCTTTGTCAGTATCCATGAAAGGAACACAAGAAGATTCTCGACTCATGGTGGTGAACCTAAGATTGGACATAGATAATCGGCAAGTAGAGCCTCTAGCCCTCCTGGACTGTGTTGCCACAGACAATGTTGTAGACACTTTGTGGGCGGACAAGGTAGGCCTGAAAGGATTGGCTCGTAAAGAAGGACAAATTGTGGAGAGCGTGGATGGAACTCCACTTTCTTCTGGACTCATTGTGCATACCACAGAGGATCTTCAAGTAAGGATCTTCCAACACAGTGAGGTACTTGACATCATACGAGCAGCTCATTTCCTGTAATATTGGGGATAACATGGCTTGGTGACATAATCCTCACATTGATTGGGCGGCTAACCAGCTGAGTTTTGAATCTTCCTATTGCAAGCAACAATGTCTTCCCCAGCCACCTTACGCCAGAGTACAGACGACTTCTTATGGTACCCAAGAGTTTCTAGGACTTCATGCTTTACCACGCTTCTGCTCTCAGTTACCAAGTGTCTTTACAGAAATGAAACCCCGCAGAATTACCGCCCCAGCGGCCTGAGGACTGTTCAATTGACTTGGAGTCTAACGCTTTGGTACCTTTTGGCCTAATGTTTCCGCTTTCCCAAATGGAAAAAAGGGCTTTACGTGACTAATCTCCACAATGGTCTCATCCGCCATCTAAATCTCCCGCGGGTGCCTCATTATTCTTCATCTCTAAAAAGGATTCCAAGGAATTAAGACCCTGCATAGAATACAGAGGACTCAACAAAGTTACCATCATAGATCGGTACCCCATGCCTTTAATCACAGTTATCATCGAGGCTGTACAAGGGGCGAAGGTATTCACCAACCTGGATCTCCGAAATGCCTACCACCTGCTTCGTATCGCCAAGGGGAATGAATGGAAAACAGCTTTCCGCACCCCTTTGGGCTGTACGAATATAGGGTGATGCCTTTTGGTCTCGTCAACGCGCCTGCGATATTTCAACGGTTCATGGACCGTATGTTCTCCGACCTCTTGTTTTTGTCCGTAATAATTTACTTGGATGATATTTTGGTATTCTCAGTCAACAAGGAGGATCATGAGCATCATGTTCTTACTGTATTGGAACGTCTTAAAGAGAACCCACTGCTGGCAAAACCTGAAAAATGTCTGTTCGGAGTGTCCTCAATACCATACCTTGGTTTTATTCTTTCCGATCAAGGCATTGCCATGGACCCTCGCAAGATTTCCGCTATTTTGGAATGGCCCTCTCCCTCTACCATCAAGGAGATCCAACGTTTCCTTGGACTGGCCAACTTTTACAGAAGATTTATTCCCAGATTTTCTGAAATCGTTCTTCCTATTACAACACTACTTAGGAAGACCTCTGGTCCATTCACTTGGACTTCCGCGGCCGAGGATAGCTTTAAACACCTTAAGTCTCTTTTCTGTACCGCACCCATTTTGCAGCAACCTGATCAGTATAAGCAGTTTATAGTAGAGACTGATGCATCCTCGGCTGCAATAGGTGCTGCTCTGCTCCAGGACAAGGAGGGTGTAGAACACCCAATAGCCTACCTTTCTCGCACTCTTACCACCAGCCAGCTAAACTATTCTGTTCTTGAGAAGGAGTTGTTGGCTATGAAACAGGCTTGCGGGGAGTGGCATCACCTTCTCCTTGGAGCTAGTCACCCGTTTCTGATCCGTACTGACCACAAGAATATTAAGGTCCTTCAATCTATGGAATGTTCAAACTCCCGCCAGGCTCGTTGGGCTCACTTTTTTGCCCAATATAACTTTCTGATTACCTATCTCCCCGGTTCCCGGAACATTTTGGCCGATGCACTTTTACAAAAAGAATTGAACTCTACAATCAATACTCACCCTCCGGAATTGATGTTCCAACAAAATCGCATAGTGACACAGATCAATATATTCTTACAAGAGGTTAAAGAGGCAATGGGCTCAGACACTACGAGTACTGTCAAACACCAACCCTTCATCTATCAAGAAAGAGAAGGTCTCTGGTTTTACCAGAACAGTTTATACATTCCTCCTGGACATCTCTGCAAAAGGATCATAGGGTAGTGTCATGACAACAAGACTGCGAGCCACAGAGGTCAAGCTAATACTAAGGAGTTCATAGGAAGAACCTTTTATTGGCCCAATCTGAAACGAGAGGTACAATCTTACAGAGTGTCCCGTCCTGTTTGTGCCATGTCAAAAAACCTCACTGGCAAACCTTTGGGTCTACTTATGCAGTCTGAGATTCCACAACGTCCCTGGGGTCATATATCAACTGATTTCATTGTAGAACTTCCTGTTTCAAACTCCTGCTCTTGTATAATGGTTACCATCGATACCCTTACTAAAATGGCTCATTTTTCCCCTCTGCCGAACTTACCCTCCGCGGCCCATATGGACGAAGTCTTTGCTAGGGACATTTTCCGTCTACATGGTCTTCCTGATAAGATCACGTCTGACCGGGGCAGCCAGCATGTTTCGAAGTTTTGGAAGGCACTTTGTAGTCAATTGGGCATAGACCGGGCCTTAGCCTCAGGGTTCCATCCGCAAACCTATGGCCAAACAGAGAGGCTTAACGCCACACTAGAGCAGTACCTTAGGTGTTACAGCAACCAGTTCCAGGATAATTGGGTTCAGCTTCTTCCCACTGCTGAGCTTGCCTATAACAATGCCAAACACTCAGCTACCGGGCTTACCTCCTTCTACTGTACCTATGGGGTCCAACCTAGATCTATACTACCTATTCTCTCTAATTCTAGTTGCTCTCCAGCAGTGGAATCCACTATTGCAGATATCACCAAAGCCCACAAGACAGTGAAGATTAGCCTAGAAAAGAGTCTCAGGGGTTACAAGGCGCAGGCAGACCGACACCGGTGTAGGGCTCCTGACTGGGCAGAAAGCACCAAGGTGTGGCTCTCCACCAAATTTTTGCCTCGGTGGGTACACCCCTCTAAGGTGTCCACCAGGAATCTAGGTCCATTCCCTGTATTGAAGAAGATCAATCCTGTAGCTTATAAGCTTAAGCTACCTACTAACCTCGGTCGCATACACCCGGTCTTTCACTCTTCTGTTCTGAAAGAATACCTACCGGACAAGGACCGCAAGCCAGTAACCCACCATAGGGTAATACAGTTAACTATGCAAGATGAATATGAAGTCTCCAAGATCCGAGACTCCTGGTACTACAGGGGGCGCATTCAATACCTCATTTCCTGGAAGGGTTACCCCAGGTCTGAGGACTCCTCGGAACTGGCTCATTATGTCAAGGCCCCCAGACTGCTGGCCCATTTCACTGATCGCACCCAGGTAAGCCTGGGGGAACTGGTATTAAGAGGGGGCATACTGTCATATCCCGGTCTAACTGGCGGTGGTTACCGTGGATACGGCTGACCCACCATTAGGATGTTCCACTACGTTTTTCTCGAATGGCTGCAACATTCTAGTGTTTTTCATCATGGCCACCGCTGGAAGTTACTTAGTTCCTGTTATCCCAGCGGTCGGCTTATTGCAACCGTCCGGATCGGCTCTTTAGCTCTTTGCGGTTCTGACGCTAGTTTATCTTCTGTGTTCCTGCTTCACACCGAAGCTCTCTCTGTTCTCTCTCCTCTTGCTTCCTTCCTGTCTCTTCTGTTACTTTTCTCTTGTTACCTTATTTTTCTGTTTCGGGATCCTTTTATCTCCTGTTCCTCCCTCTGGAGGTCTGCTGGCTCCCACTTCTGCATTTCCGTCTTCCTTTTCCCCTCTGCCTCTCCCATATCTCTGTAGCTCACTCCTTCTACCCAGTGTCTTCTTATCCAATTTCTCTGACACTCTGGCCAAACCGATAGTTTTCCTTACTCTTCTGTGTGGCTTGTTTGTTGTTATTGTTAGGTCTGCTACCTTGTGCTTACTTACCATTGGAGTGTTGTGTTCATCCTTACCCACTCAGAAGAAGGTCAGCTACGCTTAAAGTACCCAGCGTTTTTTTTTCTGCCTTTTGGCTTTTTCCCCCTGACTGCCTGTTCCCGGGGCTGGAGTCGTGGTGTGGTTCAGCCCTAGATCCACCATGGCTTCTGCCCGTGTCAGGTCACCCGCACCAAAGAAAGAAAAGGATTATCTGGCCCACCGGCAAGGCATCAGCGAAACAACAGACTCTGACTCGATAGGTGAGGAGAGTGGTGCGGAGAGTGGGGAAGGGGAAACCCTATATCTAGGGGAAGAAGCCCCCTCGGGGGAGATACAGGACAATGATCCCTTTGAAGAGACCTGGCCCTAGTGTGCAGTTGTAGGCACATCGGCCAAGAACACCTGAAAATGCTGCTGCAGTCAACTGAAGGGGGAGCTTAAAATGCATGTACATACGTATCCACCCATTCAGCGAGTCACACTGGTCAAAGGGTCGGGGTAAGTAGCCAAATGGTACTGGACTGCTCAATGTTCCACCTCAGCAGCTTGTTCATAGCCACCACTTTGACGTGTCTCCATTGTTATGTTAGGGATTCCACCATCAAGTTGGGGCGATAGTGTGGTGGGCCCAAGTTTGGGGGCATTGGGAGGGGTTCATAAAGAAATTGGCAAGGCATGCAGGCTAATGTTTTCCACAACACAAATGGGAGGTTGCATGGATTTTGTGGGGTTCGGACTCAAGTCCATGATGACGGTGGCGAGCGGTGCGGGATCACTCGCATTCCATTAGCTAGAATGTACGGGCTTTTAACAATCCGATCAAAGCCAGGAAGTTGGTGGTCTATATAGACAGATAGAACCATAAAGTCTCAATGCTACAAGAAATCCATGCAGTCATGGGGGTCAAAGATCATTTACAAGAAGATGGGCGAAGAACAGTTTCTGCACCACATATTCCACTCAATCACAAGGGGTTTTGACAATTATTCATAACTCAATTCACTATCGGCACCTCACACCTCTTGTAGATTCTTGGGTTAGATATGTCCTTGTATGTGGGGTGCTAGCAATAGTAAAAACACTGTTGGTTAACACATATGGCCGTAATATGGATGACCCCTCCTTTTAATCTGAGTTAGCTCAAAAGTGTGATTCCTCCGACAGCTTTGATGTCATATGGAGATGTGATCTTAATACTATACACTACTTACAAAGAGACCATTCAGTGATGGGGCCTAGGACATGCATAGCCTCCACACACGAGAGTCAGTAAGCAGACTGTGTACACACTTCAGCTAGTGGATACGTGGAGACATGCTTACCCGACAGCAAGATAATGTAACTTTTACTCTTTGTTGCACACACTATCTTGCAAATAGACTACTGGCTGGTGTCGACTTCACTGCTGAGGGCTCTGGTCATATGTGACACTCTGTTCCACAAATATTCTGACCATTGCCCAAACAGTGTGTCTCTTTGCCTAGATGCGTAGCATGTCCCCTACCATTGTGGAAACTTCCAGTATCACCATTGATGGACCCAATGTTTGTCTCTACCCTAGAGGACAATATTGCCACATACTTCAAGATAAATGCGGGATCTGTTTCAAGTTTTTCGATCCTGTGGGAACTATTCAAGGTGTATATAAGTGGCATTGGGCCGTCCTCAGCAGGTGGGATCATAAGCAGATTAGAAGGGAGCTGATGGCTTTGGAGGATAAGAATACAAGCATTGGCGAATCGACATGGCACTACAGCGAGATATGCTTTCTTAGGCACAATAAAAACTGAACTGCTTACCTTTTGGGCTCTGGCTGAATGTGAGATTTCCTATATCAGTGGGCCATTTCTGGTACGTAGAAATGGAGAACCCAGCAGACCGGGATGCACATTACCCTGAGTGATCAAAGTCGAGGGCAAGAAAACTATGATCACGCAGATATGGGACCAGGAAGGAAGTCAAGAAAAGGATACAAAAGTATAAATGATGCTTTCACCCAGTATTATAGTACCCTCCATGCAAAAAGGGATGTGCATTTGTGTCAAGGAATAACTCAGTACCTAGACAGAATCAATCTTCCTCACCTAACGCCGGCTGAGGCTCTCTCCCTAGACGCAGAGTTGACTGTGGAATAAATTGAGCAAGCAATCAGTGACTTACTGGCAGGGAAACCACCAGGCACTGATGGCTTAGTTTCTGAGTTTTAAAAATAATTCAAGCAAACACCAGTCCCATATCTGCTTGGGGTCTAGGGTGACCCCCTTGACAAGGGCATTCTACCCCCAACACTAAGGGAAGCGATAATTGTGGTGCTGCTTAAGCCCAACAAACCACCAGAAGAACTAGGCTCATATAGGCCACTATAAATTATTAATGTGGATGCAAACATTTTCACGAAAATCTTGGCAACCAGGTTGCCGCCTTTTATGCCCAAGCTGATCCACACAGACCAGTCGGGATTCATCCCTTTGCGATCCACAGCGCTTAACTTATGGAGGCTCTTCTCTATAGTCTTGCAAATCAATCCACATGTAGAAGCAGTTGTGGCAGCATTGGATGCTGAGAATGTGTCCGTCTCTGTCTCCTGGAACAATCTCTTTACTGCGCTGAGAGCCTTCCATCTATGTCAGTACTATGTAGATTGTGCCAAGCTACTTTACACTCTCCCCATAGCTACACTCTGCAGGACACAAGATCAACTCTCAATGACAATACATCTGAACAGGGGCATAAGGCACACTAATTGTGCAAGCTTCCATCTGAGTTCACTATTGAATGTGAATGATGTGAATGTGAAGAGCAGTGGCCAAAGTGTTTGCTTTATGCTTGGGAAAGATAAAGCCTCAGTTAGGACAAAAACAGAGATGTTTTATCACTGGTCAAAATATCTAACACAATGTAAAGAAACTGCTCAATTAAAACAACATGAATAAAACCTATAAAGTGCATGCGGCACCAATACCCATAGATACGTTCAGAGCTGGTTTTTGTGAATACCACTGCTTGGGTCTACTAAAGATTGAATTTGGCAAGAAATACCTGTGTCTCTTTCCATCCTGCTCTGTGTATACAGCAAAGGTGAACACACAGTTGTGAGCAGTGGAGTAACTCTGCTGAAAATGTTGTGGGGGACATGACAACTGAAGGAGAGGGGTGGGGAGAAGGGAGGGCGGATGGTGGCTCTGAGGGATTGTTTTGGCCAAATTATTTTAAAAAATTTGGTTGAATGGTAGATTTGACCAAATGCGGTCACCACCATTAGTTTGAAGCAGAAGATACCGAACATGAAGAGCAGTGGTTGCAGGGGTGGCCCCCTCAGCCCATGTTCAGTATTTTTGGCTTTGGCAGTTGCAGGGAGGTCCCCCGCTTCCTCAGCATTGGTGGCAGGGGACCCAACAAAAAAAAGAGGAAAAGGGACGCTGTAGCGTCAGATCCGACTCGCATTAAAAGGATGGATCTGACGCTGCAGATTACAGGAGAGGCAGAGGATGGAGAAAAGGTAAGTGGGGGGTTTTATGGGTGTACTGGCTGTTTGAGGGGCATGAGTTTGGTTTTTTGTACCGAGGTAAAAACGTATTTGCAGCGAAAATGACTACGGTTAATTCCGTCGTGATTTTGTACATGGTCAAACAACCTAAATCCCTGAGGGATAACATTAAACTACTACACCACAAGAGTCCATTGCTGACGCTGTTATAACTTTCATAAGACTGGTGGCGTATCTTTAAAATTCATTTGGGCCCCTACACATCTTCAGCCAGCCTGCCATGCAACCAGTGACACAACATAACAGTCACAAACTTAATTCCACTAGAACATACAAACAATGCATTATATATCATTCATTCAGACACAAAAGTCAACACACATATGCTTGCGCACACTCTCACTCACAAACAAATGCACCCAGCACCTCCAATGACATACACTGTGTGCACACAACATTTAAATGTACATTTAGAATAACACATGGAAACAGTGGCGCAAAGTCCATTGAGCAGACCAGACTTTATCACCTCCTGATACCTGACATTTTGGTCTATGTTGACTTGACCTAGCTGAACTATAAAGCCATGGCCGAAAGGACCAGCTTCACTGGAATGTCAGCAATTTTCCAGATTTTTCCTTTCATTCAAAGGCAGAAACCATTGGTTAATGCTGTGCAGTGTGTGACCAAGTATAATTGGTATAGATTTTTAAATGCCATATATCTCCAAACTTGGGTTCTGCACAGCACCTTAAATGTCTAAGTGCTGATAGATTTTTTTCTACAAGATTCTGACTGATAAAAATTAAGGTATGTTTTCCTGTGTTCAAATGGCTCCAAGCAGTGGAGCACCGAGCGGGAGAGTCGCAAGGGGGTGGTCAAGCTGCGCCCCCCCTATCTCTTTTAAGAGCCAGACCAGGACATTTGTCATTGGAAGACCCCTCCCATTCCGAACTTCAAAGAGGGTGCCCAACGGCAAAAGGGTACCGATGGCAGGACAATGGACCTCATTATAAGTTTCCCGGTCCGGTAGTAATGATGCTGGTAAGCTACCGGCGCTGTTACTACTGGACTGGCAAACTACGAGTTCTGCTTGCCGATGCCTTTTCGTCCACCAGGTCTGACCTGGCAGGTGGCCGGTACACCCGCGAGCAGAGCATGTCGGATGCACCTGCACCATTCACGAATGGTGCCGGTGCATCTGGCTTCCCTATTCCCATTCGTGGGCGCGGGAAAAGAAATTATACCGGCGGCAGCTGTGCTGGTTTTACCGGCACGGCTACCACCAGTATCATAATGAGGCCAAATGTGTGCTGAGCAAATTCCTACTCAGTACACTTATTGTCCTGGCAGCAGGACACCTTACCCGTTCTGGTAAAGGTGTCCCACTGCCAGGACAATGTCCCAAGGAGCGCCGGGCAGCAGTGGGTCCTCACGTTGATCTGTATCAATAGAGTAGAGTATTACAATGTGAGTCATTAGGCACTCACGGAGGGAGGCGGGTACTATTAGCAGGGACTTTTGTCCCTTTAGAAATGTGAATGGGAGAGAGTGATCAGAAGTGAGAAGGGTGCATAATGTTGCATGCTTTATGAAATAATGACTATGGCTTTAAAACCCTAGAAGGATTTGTTAGGCTCACATTAATCTGCATGATGCTATTGTGACTTTGCATGCAGAATGGGGAGAATGAAACTAAAGCCATACTCCCATTGCTCAACATATTTCTATAACAATGTATATAGTGTATGGTTAGTTTACTATGAAAGGCACGTTTATTATGTAATGTGATTTGCGCCCAATGCATTGCTATAAATAATTATATGTTATATGTGTTATATAAATGATAAGCACATGAAATGTAAAGCAAAACCTTAATAAATATCTATATCAACTAAGCCTGGAAAGATGTGCACGGTCGCTTAAATTGTCCACATCCCGGTTTCACCATTTAACCAAGCGTGTGATCCTCACCAAATTATTTAATCACATTGGCCCTCATTACGACCTTGGCGGAGATCCATGGTGCTATTTGCACCATGGTCCATGGCGCTAAGCTGCCAACTCCGCCATGGTGGTTGGCGGACTTACCGCCCCATTCCGACCTTGGCGGGGCGGTAGGTCCCCAATCCCCATTTACCCTTCCCCATTCCCATTTTTCCCCCATAGGGCATAATGGGAGTGGGGAAGGCGTTAATTACGCCACCGTAAATTACGGTGGCGTAATTAACAACAAGGTCCCTTAGCGCCATGGATTTTACCGCCTGCAAAAAGCAGGCGTAAAAATCACCATGGCGCTACGGGAACTCGTACTCAGGCGGAAAGGGGCGCCATGGTTTACGCCGGCGTAAACCCCTTTCCGCCAGGGTCGTAATGAGGGCCATTGTGCCTTATCTGCAGCTCTGTAAGTGATTCTGATTCACTTCAAAGCTTGTGTTAATGTATCATGCTATTATAATGGAAAAGCCTAATGACTATAGAGTTGCTCCACATATAACAATAGTGTAATTTAGGTATTTTGCACCACAAAGTTATTTGTAACTTGACTTATTTATGGCAACATATTCTAAAGTCACTTCCATGGTGCCTACAAGTATCAAAAACTGATGATGCAATGTCCTTTTCTGTGAAGTCACTTCTATTGGTGCAATCCATGTGCTAATTAGGAAGTTTGTACAACAACAAACATACACAAACACAATAAAAAAATTCTTTAAAAAAAAGAAGTACCTCTGCTCTGCTTTCAAATGCTGCCTGGGCCACATCTCATGTTACACCGACCTAACATCTTCACACTCAGCGCCTCCAGACAGAAACCAGGAAGCTGAATGAGCTTCCTAGTTCCTGTCTGTGTGTTGCACAAACACGAAGCCGGAAAGTGATGCGCTGTGCCGCTGGCCCCCCGGAAGTGCTGCTGCTAGCGTGACAGCACAGGCACCAGGCCCTGCAACACGCAGTTCAGCACCATGGCTGCTGAATTTGAGTCAGGCCAGCCAGGGTGATGGGCTGAGCCACGCAGGGCATCCCAGCCATGAATGGGTTGCAACATGGCTGCCAGGCGTCTAAAAATTATGTAATGAGACAGCGCAAGCCTTGCTGAGCACCACATCCAGGATTGCGCTGTCCGATTACATAATTGATGATGATGATTGTGGCCCCCCTGCCCTCCCTCCAAAAGATTGGGGGAACAAAAAGGCATGCCAGAGAAGTTGGGGGGGGCAAAACCCCCTTTCGCCCCCTATAATTACGCCCATGGTTGTGAGTGAACAGCTGTGGAATATGGTTTCATAGAGCCCTTGGCTGCAGTCATTATATAACCTATAAATAAAAGGCAAATACTGTGGAGTTTACACATCAAAGTAGGACTGTACGCTTACAGTCTATTTCTTTCTGTGCAAGGCCCAGTCCTTTCCCCATGTATTCCAAATCTTACAAGCATTTAGGGGTGGTCCAATTTCAAAGTTAACAATGAGAAGACAACACTTTTTGCAATTCTTGTCCCTGTATCCTGTTTCCATATCAAGAATTTTGTTTGGTTCAGAATTCTGGGAATCAAGATTGCAAGGGATACCACACGCCTCCTAGCAAATAATGGAACTGGAAAAATAAGGGAACTTGCCTCTTGTAAGTGATAAGGCAATCTTAAGTTATCTAAGACATGTGCTACAAAAATGTCCCAGCATCCCACACTATTATAGTTATCTACTACGTCCCCCTTCCACTTACCACTACACATCTGAAATGCATTTCCTGGACACTACACACGATATTATAAAGGTAGAATTGGCACAAATGTATGATTTGTGGGCTGCAATTCCACACAAGGCTTCAACTTGAGTTGCAGTGAAAATGATGGGAGTGAAGTTTGAAGGCAAATCATACAGAATATTTAAAAGAAGTTCAATATATATGCAAAAAAAAAAGATAGACATCTATGGGCCTGATTCATGGAATTTGTAGCACGGTGCTAAGTGACTTTGTAATGCCAACAAACACCCTAAATCACAGAGCGGTGCAAAGTGTATTTTTGCAGGGCAAAGCCCTGCAAAGGTACTCTTTGCACCATGCTAAATGGGCCTAATTCATGGTGCAAATAGTGCTTTTGCAGTGCAAAGTGACTTTGCACTGCAAAAATATACTTTGCACCGCTCCATGAATCAGGGTGTTTGTTGGCAGTAAAAATTCACTTTGCACTGCTCTGTGAATCAGGGTGTTTGTTGGCAGTGCAAAGTTACTTTGCACCATGCTAAAAAATCCATGAACCAGGCCCTTTGAATTCTTATTGGGCAAGGAAGCGGAGCAGTATCACCTACACTCAACATTTACAAGAAACATGCCCTGCCTGCAGTCTTTTATGGTTTCTGTTGGGATGGTTCCCTGGTATGCCAGAGGTCATCTGGGGGTCCGTCTGACACCCAAGTGCCCAACATCCTTCCCCAGAATAAACGGAGGACTCAGACAACACCAAGTTAGAACTGCGGTTTATTGCAAAAACCAACAGGGATCATACAAAACAATCAAGATTCTCCAGTACATCTCTACTTTGCAATGCATGCTTCCCAGTCTTGTTATGAAATGGCGTCATCGCCTGGGTCCTTCCACAGAAACCTATCCCCGGTACCGATTGTGTGCTGAGAGTGGTAACCCTTATAGTAAACCCCTATAGAGGTTATTCTACTGGTCCTCCCATGTCAGGTGGTGGACCTGCCCTGTCCCCAAGAAACTATTACATCGTTGCAGAGTAGTGGGCTTAAAATTGATTCTTTCCCCTTGCCATCCACTCCTGAGTTTCTGTCTCGTGACTGGCTGGAGTTGGCTTCACCAGGCCTGGCAGTTGACTCAGTTCTCAGATCTCTGTGCACCTTTTCAAGCTAATTTGACATGATTATGTGTCTGTATTGTATCTGGTAGTGTACCACATTTTCCTATAATAGTGCATCTCCACGTTGCAACACTTGTTTCACTCATCATCTGGGTTGTTGGGATCGGCTTGCTTTCCCACCATGGGTGAACGACCATAGTCCAGGTCGTCTGCATCACGTGCTTGTAGACCACAACATCGTGCTCTTGGGTCTGCATTTATGAGGATGTATTACATTTTTCTGCAGCTGGTCCCTTTGTTGTTTAGAATTTGGAATGTGACCATGTATCCCTGACCTTGGCTGTGAGCTTGCTTTGCGCTCCTTGCACCCTGACTCAGCTCCTCTTGTTTTGTGTTCTGTGGCTTTAGGCCTGCTGTAATTTTCCTTAGACTTATAATGTGATTTGTACATGCTTCTATTGTATTAAGTAATCTATAAGTTAGTCCCAAATGGTCCTACCAGGCTCCATATATACTCCTGTAATTCCATAGGGTTATTCACCGTACGCATCTGCAAGCTTGCTCAGGATCTCTTGTTGCCTTGCGTTTCTGCGTTACTGCATTTGGCTAATGAGAAAAATAATAAAGCTTTGACAGTATGTATATGTATCCGGCCTCTAACTATAGAACTGTGTAAGCATGTTCTTCGTGTATGCAAATGTGTGTTTGTGCAATGCAGTGCATGGTTGCAAGTGTGCTTCATAACTAACACTGCTATGATGTGGTGTCATTAGTGACGCCAGAATCATGACTTCTTGCTGCTTAATTGAGGTCCATTAGGGTATTCCCATGCACAATCTCCATTGTGTCCTCTAAACCTGTGAAGATATGCACTGAATATCTTCACTGGATAGGTCTGAATGATTAACTAAGGGGGAACCTTTCTGTGTATGAATCAGTCAGTGGTGCAATTGGTGTTCGACCGAAATAAAATGGGTGACTTTGAGGGTTCCTTGCACTTCGTCCTGTCAACTTCATCGGGGTGAGGAGGGGCATTCCTGAGACCCTCTCTTCAGTCCCCCCTCTGATTGACCTGTCAATCACTTCACTATATGGTACTACCTTTATCCATGGTAGCCATATTTTAGTCACTCCTCAGAGGTGCCCGTAGAAGTTGGCATCATCATCAAAATTCTAGGTCATGTATTTGCACTCTCCTTCTGGGTTGCACCATACCCATCTTCCTCCATAATTCTTATTGTCAAATTGATTATCTAACTTCATCATCTCCTGTGGGAATAGTGGACATTCCCTGAGTCTTATTCTCAGTTTATCCCTTTCTTCCACTACTTGTTCTTTTCACCTCCTATGTTCACATCCATCATCACATTCATTCCTATCTAATTCTCTGTCGTCTTACAGCATTGGGTGATGCAAATGTTGATCACACACAGTCCCACTAGCACCAATATTAGCACCCCTAGTAATACCTTCAGTCTGTCTGCCAGCCATGACGGCATCCATGACCAGAGCTACCCTATCCAGCTTTGTTCCTTTCCGATCCCTTTGGCTTGTTCCTCAATTTTGGCATGCATCCTCCACAGTTGTGTCACAGATTCTGTCAGCATGCCATTCTCTGCGTCATTGGCAGGTACGAATGTGCAACAGGAACTCCCAGTTTTTGCACAAACTCCTCCTTCCATTGCTGTGAGAAGGTCCAGAAAATATCTATTCTGGAGCACCATCAAACTTAATGTTCGGAGCTCTTCTTTTATTGCATTGCCGACATTCACCATAGAGTTTATTGTCAGCAGCAACTCCCACCTGGTAGTTTCCAGCCCTTTCGTATTTGTATAGGTCTGTAATGCTGGAACCATTGACGCAAATAATATTTCAGTTCTGCTAAATAACCTTTGTTCTGGTGGTACATCGTCTAGGGAAATAGTTGCCTCTTTTCACTCTACTCACTTCCTCAGACCGTTTCTTTCTTCCCTTTTCTTCTGATTGCATGGACCTTTACATTCTTGTTTTAGAGTCAATCTTCAGGAAGTCATTGAGTTTTATATCCTTCTGGGGCACTACCAGTGATGGCATGTTGATGTGTGCCAACAAGCAAACTCCTCCCCAGTTGGGTGGCAGCTTCTTGTATGCCTTGGATACCCATGCCCAATAATGATCCATCAGTACTGCACTGCCTATCTTCATTGTTGGATGCTTTTCTGTATACCGGCATTCTGTATTATCTCCAACTCTCACTTCTCCCTCATTCTTGTAGCACAATGCTGGTTTCTTCAGAGGTATTATGGGCATCGGTATGGCTTCATTGTCTACCAATGTGAGTAGTTTGGCACCTGAATCCCATTCCTTCAGGCACTTGTCATTCTCTCATTTTACTGTATTCACTGGTGATTGTACTAGTATGTTTGCTTTGCATCCCACTACTCCATATATCCATCCTTCTTCTGTGTATACTTGGCCATACATGAGCATCTGTGGTCTTTCCCAACATCCTTGTTCTCCTCCTATTTCTCTCACGCCCCTCTTCGGGGAGGGCAGCTCCTTCAGTGTTATCATTTTCGTGTCACCCTTTTGTGGCCCATCATTAATATATTGTATAGCTTGGTCTAACTGCCAATCATTTATCATCATGTCAAGAGCTTTTATGTTACTATCTTCATATGGGAATGTTGCATGAGACAGCCATCTCAATGTTGCTGTTCTACCTTGGAATATTCCTTGGGTTATAACCATGGACAGGAACATAAGACATTGGGCTCTTGCTACTGGTATTTAAGTTGCTATGAATGTTCTGGAGGCACTCATGGTGTAGGGGATTAAACTCACATAAAAGCTCTCCCCAGTGGTTTCCTTGCCTACATTGGTCATGTGTTTATACCACATGTTATTAGACACTCGAGCAATGTCAGTGAGATATAGGTCCATTCCCCTCATATTTGTGTCAGCACTGCACTTACCCCTCCTTACCATGCTTTCAGTGCACTCCTGTCCACCTGGCATGGTTGTTCCACCTGCTGGAGTTGAGGTAATGTTAGTAGAGGATACAGCAGTTTCACTAGATACAAGCAGTATTTGCTAAAAGATGAATGCAAAGACTTGGAACAAGTGGCATGACAAAAGAAATATTTTTTTGTATTATTACCTGTGCTGCTGGATCCTTGCACAGCTTGAAGATATCAGTTGCCCAGCTTAAATGCGCAAAAACAGAGAGTTACTTTGTTAATGTTAGATTAGTTTTAAGCCCTGTGGATCATGTAGTCGCTCATTGTGAACACGAACAGCTGTTCCCACAGAGTTCTAATTCTTGGGTGTCAGAGTACCGAGAGAACTGATGGTTTCCTCGTCCAAGTTGTGGGTATGCTTGGGGAAAATATGCTAGGAAAACATGGTAATATATCCCAGGAGGACGAGCTCAGAATCTGTTGGACCTTCTAATAAAGTGGACACATTTGCCCAGAAAAGTATCAGATTGTAAATCATTGGGCAACATGAGCAGTCATGAAATATCACAGTCCCACTTTCTCAAAGAATGTATGTAGAGAATAAAATAACAAAAAGACAGTGTATCCTCACTCTGGATGTGTAAGAAGTCCTTGCCCTAACTCTGCTCCCCTTAAGCGAGTAACCATTGGGTGTCCTCCACTCTGCAGTGTAAGTTCTGAATTATCTTGTTGTTCCTCTAGTTGATGATTGTTGGCCCTGTTGATCTCGTTGCCAGATGAGCCCTTGATGTCACTGAGGTTGATTCCAGACATATCTTCCCCCCCAGTCTCAGAGGTTGTTCAGTCACAGCTACGATGGTATAAGGGCCGGTGAATCTGGGTGCGTCCCACCGATGGACGAAATTTCACAGGAGGACTTGGTCTCCAGGAAAAACAGGTGGTTCTTTTAACAAGTCCTTTCGACCGTTGACACTGTTGCTTTCTCCGTTGGCTTCAGGGCCTCCCTGGTGTTGTTGTATCTGGCGAGAGATAAAAGAGGTACTAGCAATCAAGGAAATAACATAATCATACTTTTCCTGGCATAAAACAGTCACACTACTCAGTATGCTTTAGTGCCCTATTGGGAGGAGCCAGGTGAAGTTGTATGTGCTGTCTTGTCACCACCTCATGTGGATGGTCGAACCTGTGCTGATTGTGTAGTAAAAACATTGCTAAGGGCAAACAGTGGAGCCAGTTTTTGTTGGTACTCTTTTTAGTTTTAGAAATGCTCTCCTTCAGAAGGCCATTAAGGTGTTCACACCCCCCGTTTGTTCACAGGTGATAAGCACAGGAGAGTTTGTGTTGAATGCCCAGCAACGTTTTGATGTGCTTGAGCATTTCATTGGCAAAGTGAGGGCTGTTGTCAGACCGCATGACCTCCCACACGCCCCATCGTGGGAAAAAATCCTGGACTAGAAATTCCGCAGTGCTGAGGGTGTCAGGATAAGAAAAGGGGCCTGCCTCAATCCACCGAGAGAATGGACATACAACCACTATCATATAGCGGTATCCTTGGCAGACTTGGATCATGTCAACACAGTCGACCTAAAGGTGTTGAAATGGACCTACTGGGCAAGGTATGGCTCCTCTCACAACTCTCAATGTATGTCCTGCAGTAAACTGCTTGCATGTCAAACAATTACTCATAAATTGTGCCATGTGTTTGGCCAAATTAGGACAGAACCTTGTTTCTCCAATATGGCTGGCAGGTGCCTCCTTCCCTGTATGTGTTGGATAATGCAACTGTGTCAATGCTGTGTGCAGCAATGTGAGTGGCATAACTACTTTCGCAGTGTTATTCTGCTGCCATAGGGCATCAGTTGGAGATACTGTACACCCCCTCTTAGTCCACGGGTAATTTTCTTCCCTGGGTGCATATCCCTGCATCTCCATTATTTGTGTTGCTGGCAATACATTGCACCCTTCCTTTAGTGTCATTGTCTTTGCAGAGTCACCAGCATGTGATGAGGCCTCCCTTTCTAGGAGCTCTCCAAAATATGTGGTGCACTTTGCTTCTGTAGCTGCTGCTTCGCTTCCCCTTGAGACAGAGTCCTCTCCTTGTGTGTGGGCTTGGCCTTTCACTATGTCTAGTTGCTCAGGGCAATGTATAACTTCTACTAGCCTGCACAAGTACAAGTGCATCATGTACTCGTGACCTGTCAGCCCGCTTAAATCCCCTCCTCATCTATCGTGACAGTCCTGAGTGTACCATGGATGTCACATATGCTGAATCTGAGTAAACTGTCATCTCCTTTTTCTGCTGTGCTCACATGCCAAAATTAAGGCCACTAGTTGTGCTGCCTGTGCTGACTAATGTAATGGCAATCATGCACTGACCACTACCTTGCTGGTTCCATCCTCTCTTAGCCTCAGCACTGCCGTTCCTGAATGTCTGGCTGCATCTTTCTGGTCAATTGTTGACCCATCAGTATAAATCATGCCTCCCCCCTCAAGTGCGTCCTCCTGTATCTGGCGAGTATCACTGAATTTCTGTATGTTTTATGTGCAGTCATGTGCAAAGTCACCTCCCTGTAAAACATTGGGGAAAAAGGTTGTCAGAATGACGTGTCTGCACCTCACTGCCTTAAGTGATGGGTTTGATAGTGACACTTCTTACCCTGATGCTCTCTGTGTTGTCAGCGTGCTCGTTGGTTTCTCCAGTATTGCCAAGACGGCATTCTCCACGTACAGAGTGGTGCTGCACCCCATGGTAATACTCACTGATTTGTCCACTGGGAATGTAGCAGCAGCTAAAGCCTGTTTGCATGAGTGATGCCCTGTCATTACTGTGTCTAGCTTTCCACTGTAGAATGCAAGTGGTTTGTGCCCCCAGCTTTTCTTCTGTGTCAGTACTGCTGTCATCACCAACCCATCAGAGTGTGAGAACAAAAATAATTTATTTTTATACTCTAGTATCCCTAACAATGGAGCTCTGCATATTCCTTCCTTCAGCTCATCGAATGTTTTAGTCATTTTTCTTTTCCATCTTATTATTTTGTGTCCTTTGTGGGCTTCCTTCGGCGCACTCAGTAGGGGTCTGGTATAAGTACTGAAGTCAAAGACCCATGCCCTAAAATAATTGCATTAACCCAAAAACTGCTGCATCTCTCTCATTGTTGTGGGTCTTGCTGTCCTTCATATTGCCTCTGCCCTGTCTGGTGTCACCTGTCTGCCATTTTGGGGAATCATCTGTCCAATGTATGGCACTTCTTTCTGACAGTACTGTAGTTTGGCTTTGTCCACCTTGTATCCCTTGTCAGCTAACAACATCAGCATGTGCACTGAGTAATTTCTACACTGTTCTTCTGTCATACTGCAGATCAAAATGTCATCTACGTACAGGATGACAATGCTCTCTGTCTGTACGTTGCCTAGGTCTATTTGGAGGACTCTATTGAATATGAAGGTTGACTCGAAGTACAATTGAGGAAGTCTTGTATGATTCCACTTCTTGTTTTTATACTGTAGATGAGCAGCTGTATACATCCACAGGAGATCCCACCCCCCTACCTCTGTTGTATGAGAGACATGAGACTGTGCCTTGCCTGACACTAGCTATCGTACCAATACTGCAGTGAGTATTTGGAAGGAGATAACCATTGAGACAACCCTATTGAATATATATCCTCAAATTGACGACAACCTACAGGAGAACTCCCTGAAGGAGTATGAGAAAGAGCTAAAAAGATGAACTGATGATGTCATAAGAAAAGTGTGCATGACGTCCCGAGATACTGAATGAAGATGCTGTATGGATCCTAGAGGAGAAAAGACGAAGTAAAAGAATCACATGAAGCTTAAAGTGTAAAAAAAAATATTACACGCTAACAAAGTACTGAAGAAAACAGAAGTGTAATGAATGTACAGATGCTGAAACTCAAGGTAGATATGTCATCATATAGGCTAGCTATAAGTAGTGAGTAGAATGCAGGCAAAGCCGCGGCTATATAGAAACTGGAAATTGGTATCATGCAATAAATAAGCTAGAAGCCATGAAAGGGGAATGAAAAGCTGTGTCGCAGTAGAATAACAGGTTGCTGAAGCTGCGTGGCGAAGCTGTCTGGCCTGAAGTCCAGATCCTACAAAACAGGGTAAGCAATCTACTCTGAAGAATGAGTGTGCAGGGGATGAATCCTCTCGCATTAAGGTGCGTTGCAAGAAAGAACACAAAGGATGCCAAGTTTTAATTCATTTGAAGCATTTAAAAGCTGCAGAATGGACCAAATTGTGGTCTCTTGCCACGTGACCCAAGGATGGAAATGTAGTTCTAGCTTGGAGTTCCAGACAGTATAGTGAGTGCCCTGACTCCTGTGCATTCCCAGGACGAGACTACTCTGCAAGGCCAAGTACATAGGAAATGTCATGGCAGAAGGCATGAGAGATGTTGGACTAATTGGGTGGTGAGGTAGCTACATGTCCTATCTTCCTGCACCCAGATCTTGGCTTACGTGCTGCTAAATGAACTGAATGCTCCAGACATGGCACAGTTGTGCCTACCAATTGTATTAGTCCATATAACAAAGGACCTTATAGCTTAGAAGAACAATGAAACACAGTGTAACTATGTTTTCTTAAATGACATTCTTGAAGAGGTAGGCATAAATTGTCCACCTGATAAAGGGCAGCCAATAGCAATCCTAGGTCCTATATGATTATATATATATAGATGTTTCCCCCAAAAAATCCCAACCCTTGATAGGTTTTTCCCTATTGCCACATAATATGACCTCACTCTGACGCATAATGAGTATATAATTATGTTTTTTGTGGAAATCGTTGAGATACTGAGTGTACGTCGGTTGATGTTCATTGTAACCTCCCTGTTTTAGATAATTGTTCAAGCACCAATATACCTTTGTAACAAAATCAAACTCCAATCTCCACTAAGACAAACAAGATCCTCCAACTCCAACCTTCTTAGCATAACAAAGTTTAAATTACAAAAGGCAGGGGGCAACAGTTTCTCTGTCCTAGCAGCAAAAACCTGGAATGCACTACCCTCCAACATCAGAACTGAGCACTCATTCCATAAATACTGACATATGGCCAAATCCTGGCTCGGTCTGAACGAAAGTTAAGCTGTCTCCCAGCCTAACTTACAAACACTACAAGATATCTACCTGCACTGTATATACTTACTGCCTATTTCTAGTTCTAGCAATGCCTGTGTATGATGTGATTTTTTCTTTCACTGATTGTAATCTTCAAATTTGTTAATAATGTGACATGTTATGCCTGTATGTGTAAATATAACTATGCCTTCTGAACCCAAGAAAGTGCCCAGTTGGCCCAGGGCTTGGCGCACTATATAAATAAATACAATACGATACAATTGACATCTTCTTGAGGTTGTCCTGTATTTGGACTCAGAATTACTCTGGTGTAATCCCATCCATTAACAAATGCATGTTCCAAGGGCCATAAGCTTAATACACAAAGGAAGTCAAATCTTGTGAGTCTGGGTGTATTGGCATAGAGAAGATGGCATTCTTCAAGTCTATGATCATGAAACAGGCAGTTTCCGCTGGAATGCTGCACACAAGTGTTGCTGGATTTGTGACTACAGAATATTATGCTTCTACAATATGATTAAGAGGGTGCAAGTCCTGTATGAAAAGCCATAACCCACCCTTTGCCTTCTTAATAGGGTATACAGCCATTTTGCATGGTGTTTCTGATGGTACTAGGAAGCCCTGTTTCACGTGTGCTGCAGTCATCACATAAATGGCCATGTCTGCCTCCCTTGAGATTGGGTATTGTTTCACTCTGGGTAACATTGCTTCTGGTTTCAGCATGATGTTTACTCCTCCCACCCCCTTCAGAAGCCCCACATCATAGGGACTAGTGGTCCATAATATGCTGGGCACCTTGGCCAGATCCTCTTTGCAAAAGGACGGTGGTGCTTTCAGCACCATTGCCATGCTCTGTGGTACATCTCTGTAAAGTCTTTATCCAATATGTCACACTCATTTCAAACACCATCTCGTGGTCTAATCTGTTGTCTCTGAATAGTTCATCGTCTGTCACTGTAGTCTACCTGTACCCCTCCGCTACAGTGATCACTGCTCGCCATGATCGTCCTGTGTTGTCCATCCTGTGTACTGCTATCTACTCATCTGCCACAATCACTGGCTCCAATTCTGGTCGCACTATTGTCCCTTCTGCCTCATCCTTTGGCATCTCTGGTCTGAACAAATACTCATTTGGGATGCGCCACATCTTTCCTTGAATCCCTGGGAGCCATGCAATTCAAAACTCAATCCCGTATTGGAACACCTCCTCATCCACTGGCACCCCCCCTTTGTACCTTCTGTTCACAATATGCTTGAATGATTTCCCTTACGTTAAGAAGGTGTATCCCTGGTTTGGAGCCCATTATTCCCATGTCTGTAAATTAAAACGTCATGTTTAGTCTGCTCATAATGTCTCTCCCTAGTATGTTTACAGGTTATGTTGAGAGTAAAGTAAAGGCTAAGATAAATCATGTTCCCCTATAGGAAGGGAGATATTGTCTGTGAAAGGATCCACTTCCGTAGCCCCAGAGAATCCTTGAGTATTCATGCCATCGCATGACGACCTATAACTTTCCTCCCAAATGCAGGACTTAGTTGACCCTGTGTTTACAAGAAAGGAAAAGGTTGTATCACCTATCAACACCCCTATGTGTGTTTCCTACGCAGGGTTAGGTGTGATTGACAGGATTGAACACATCAAGTCCATCTGTGGGCTGTTGCATTGAGGGTATAAGGACATCCCATTCCCAGAAAATGTATTGTTCCCCACCATGGTGACCCATCCCAGGCTCCTAATGGGGGTCATTGCTATGTAGTTTATGCGTGCCACTGTCCAATCATTTGGCTGTATGCTGTTCTGTATCTGCAGTACCTGCTGTGTATTACCTCGAGTATGGGGTGATTGCAAATATTGCAGTTTGGGCGCTTGCATCTGTGTCATGGGCGGATGTGTCTGCTGGTGTGAGCTCAGTGTCGGTCCTTGCTGTTGTTGTGCTTTGTCCTGTGTGTAATACTCATCCTTTTCCCCTTGATGTGCTGGCTGGTGTTGCATCTCCCCATTCTGTTGCATCCCCCTGTTTCTGCACACTCTCAAGATGTGTCCTATCTGCCCACATGACCCGCAATGTGGTGGCTCCCACCCTTGTCCTTGTAAACCCCCAGAATAATCCCCTGTGCCTTGCTGCACCTGCTGCACCCATCCTCAAAACCCTACTGGAAATCCCCCTTGATTGTGGCCCATACCCATGTCACCTGGCTGGCCCTGCTCTTCCTCAAAACCCATGCTGCATGTTCCCCCACCGCATGAATCCTCCCCTTCGGGCAGAGGTGCATACTGTTGCTGTCGTGTCCCCTTTCATCCTACGCTTTTCATTACTGCCCCTTCAAAGACATACTTGGATAATTTTTTTGCACTAGCTTTGTTTCCTCTCGCTTCCTTTCGTCGTTCTTCTTCCTCGTTTTGTCTTGTAATATCCCACAATAATCTACTATCATCAGCTGTATTTCTGGCCAAATTTTTGCCTTCATGACTACTCATTTCTTAAGCTGCTTCTGTACCGGTTCTGGCAACCCCAGGCATAATAGTTGGTCACATAAAGCTACTGTTTTGTCCAGGGTTCTCACGTTTTAAGGCACCAAAGCTCTTGGATTGCCTGACTATAGCATAAGGGGTCTTCGTCTCCCCCATCTTGTGAAACATAATCACACTAATGTCTGACATGTCTGGGTATTGTGTCCTTAGAGGTTGGGATATGGCAGCATGGCAGTTTGCAAATGGCAAACCATCATGTGCCATGTCCAGGATGGTCACTCCTGGAAGCCCTGCCCTTTTCCATGCATCATCAGTGGCCTCCCGAGAATCGCCACTAGTAGTCCTTTTACATCCCACACAGCTAGCCTCTGTCCCGCTGTAAGTCCCTCCATTTAATAAATCCATTTCCCAGCACCTGCGGTTAACGAAGGCATCCAACACCTCACATTATCTTTGCCAATGTGTTTCCATGGTATACTGAGGTCACCCCCCTCCCTTTTCCAATAGGGGCATCTGTGTAAACCCTACCTTCATGCTAGCTTCTCGAGTCTGTCTGATCTGCTTGTCGGCATCTCTAATGTCAGTGTATGCATCTACTGGCTCTCCTCTGAGCAGTCATGCACAGTTGTCAGACCCCCCACGTGGGCCTAGTGTTAGAACACACTATAGCCATCTCCCCCTTCCTTCATCCTGGGAGATCCCTGAGTCTCTCAATGTATGGGTGTGAACTGTCAGGGCCATGTGATGCTACTCTGGTCTGTGGCATCTAGCTCTACCTATCGTCCTTAGTCATCACTGCATTTCTACTCCCTTCCCATGTCATGCTCCTCTCTCTGCTGTCCCCCGGGGACATACTTTGTTCACCCTCGTTTCTCATCCCCACTTCCCCTGCATCATCTTCTGAGTCTGTTTCTATATCGCTGCAAAAGTAGTCCACAAAGCTCAGTCTCCTAGAGGTTGCATGCTCCCCAGGCGTCCCTCTGGAGTCCATCATATCTCTGCCACCTCTATCCCCATAAGATACCATGCCCATTCCATCTGGTACTGTAGTAGATGTGTAGGAGGTTGTGCTGTCTGGCGCTGCTCGCCTACCTCCTCCCCCTATGACCATGCCATCTCACATGCTCGGTGCCCATCAGTCAGTCAACACATCTCAGTGTCATTTACGCAACAGCAAGTTACATCCATAGAGTGTGACTGCCAGATCAAAGTTTCTGTAAATGTCAAATTACATTATTGATTAATAGGTTTACACTCTCTGTCAGTTACGTTGTCAGTATAGACAGATTCCAAACTATGTATTCAAATCATTTTTGTAATTTGAGACAAATTCTGCAGTATTTGACATCAAAGTTTAAAGTGTCAAACACGGGGAAGTAAATGTACACCAGCAGGGCTGTGAGCAGGACTCTCCTTGCAGGTGAATCGTTGGCCCATTGAATATGATAACTTTCCCATTAACATACCTGTGAAACAGTGACAGTAAATACTGTGTGGAGATGTATGATATTTGTAATTGCCCAGGGACCATCTTGGTGATAATCTTGACTTTGGGATTATTAATTCTAGCTGCTGCTATGCCTAGTTAAGTTCTGTATGCATGCATATCCTATTGTATAATTGTTTTTGTATTTTAAGTGTATACATATTTCTCTTATCTTTTAATCATAACCAAATTGTAGGCTATGTTCAAACGTTGTTTTAGAAAATTGCCAGATTAATTTTACATTTTTGCATCACTTAAAGGTTTTAAACCGAATAAAAGTCGTTTTTGACTGACTTAAAACTCTGAAAAGTGGGCTTAACAGTTTGTTGAAGTGTGGTGGGTGCCAAAGCAACAAATCTGCTGCATCTGTTAATGTAACCTATGCACCAAGGAGGATTAAGATTCCTAGACATTAAAGGCTTTTATAGGGCTTATTGATTATATTGCCTACACTTTCACATATCGCAGGGTCCGATTTCAACACATAAGATTACTTCAGGGGTACTGTGAGTCACCTAGTGTGTTCAACAGGGTGATCCATGGATCTAAGCAATTTGCAAGTAACTAGTACGTAGATGTGCTCCGAGTGTGCAGTGGGATTTAGGAGCTGTGTAGGGCCAACTCAATAACTCTCCTGACCAGCCTGACATTGTTAGCAGGGAAGGATACAAGTTGGATAAGGAGAAGCTACAGTACTGTCAGACTGAGGTGGTGTACTTGGGGCAAATAATATCCGCTGATGGGCGCAAGATAACCCTAGAGAGTGGAAACAATACACAGGACAACACCACCGTACTGTAAAAGAGATACAACAGTTCTTGGGATTGTGTAATTATTGCAGGGCATGGTCGTTCAATTATTCAATGTTTATAAAGCCCCTCCTTCAGGCACTTAAAGAAGCCTGAAAGGCAAAGAGACACATTAAATGGACCACACAGATGAATTAAAGTTTGCCGAACTCAAAGAGGAACTGGCACATGCCTCAGTATTGGCAACCCCACATTATAAAGACACATTCTATCTGTTTTCACATGCTGATGGCACTGTGATGACAGTTGTCCTCGCCTAGAGAAAACTACAGGGGCACAAACTTCAGGCGCACTACAGCGGTCTGTTAGACCCAGTAATGCAGGGCCACTTCCTCTGCGAACAAGCGCTTGTGGCTGCAGCGTTCCACATAGAGAGGGCAGAAACAATCACAATGGGGTGTCCTTTGACTCTGTACATGGAACACTTGCTTTTTGCAATACTATGTTAACAACTCAGAGGGCTTTGGAATACAAGGTGAGACTGACAAACCAAGCAATTGAGTTTTTTCGGTGTCACGTAGTGAATCTGGCAACATTCATAGCACGGCCAGCTGCGCTGGGGGAATGTGTTGATGACTGCCCGTCTTACATGGACATGATGGAAGGCAATCCCCAGGTGAAGGAGGAAGTGATAGAGGGAGTTGGGCATGCTCTTCATCACTGCATCATTGATGATAGCCTCCAGCTGTTATGCAATCCATGGATCATGCCCCGCAGACAGATACCCCTAGTAACCCTGTTCCTTCACCCTCTGTTCCCGGTCCACATTCACCCTCTGCCCACGTGTCCCCAATCCCTCATGCAGTACGGTACCAGCGGCAGGTTGTCCAGCACAGGAAGGGCACCTGGAGACAGCCTGTTGGCTATGGACGTACTAACCTGTTTCGCACGTCACAGCAGTGGCGATTACCCTGGCGCCTCGCAGCTGGCTGGCAGAGCCGCTGATTCATCCCGCTGCATCGTCACGTGTCCAGGAACCCGGCAGTATGTTGATACTTTGGGTCACGTGACGAGGAAGCATGCAGGATCGCGCGCAATCACCTGACTCTCCTCTGTCCATTCAAAAGCTGCGAGGGAACGCTCATTTAGTGCTTCACAGCTGTTTCATTCAAGCACTGTTTGGCGTTTTCCTGGTATTACGATCACGGTACTGAACTACGGCCTGTTTTCCTGGACTTTCTTTGTTAAACCCTTGCTCATCATTTCGCTCTGCTGTCAGGACCTTTTGGACTGTTTTTGGACTCCTTTGGATTACCCTTGGCTTAGACATACACGGCTGGTTTTTGACCTCGGAACTCTTCACGGATTGATTACGGACTACTTTGGACATCTCTTCCCCGCGCACACAGGTATTGCGGTGAAACTCCATCTGCATTGCCACCCAGTGCGACATCTTCCCTGCCGCTGCCAGTCACATCCCGATGCTGCACGGAACACCTTCCATCCTATTTGTGCTACGTAGGACCCAGGCTCCTCCTCCTTGGTAAGGCCCTTTTAATTAAGTTCCATTCTGTTCTCATTTGTCTGCTTGTCATTGCTTGCCTTACAGCGGTCGGGGGGTCTCAGGTGTTCCTGGCATTTCTGGCATTCAAATACCTGTGGCCTCAATGATCGCTCAGGGAGGTATTTTGTATCTCCCTGTGTGGTACTAGGGGACAGAGGCCCCATAATCTTCACGACCATCAAGTCATAACACCAGCATGGGATGCCGACATACTCGCCCAATGGGAAAGGAGGGGGTTCAAGAGGAGTCATGGGTCCCCCGTCCAGCATGCAGAGTTGCTGGTGTGGATAATTGAGGTGTTGATGCACCCAGTATCAATAATAAAGTGTGCCGCCCACACAGATGGCCTGGACTTTATTTACCAAGGAAACTGTAGGGCCAACAGAGCAGCAAAAGATACAGCCTACCTGACCAAAGACACAAATAAATTATTTCCAGGTGCAAAAGAGAAAGTCCCCTTGATGGTGCTGGTGTCCAAGTGACCCGAGAGCTCTGACACTACTGAGACCTTTAATGAACTGCCCATTGTCCAAATCATTGAACCGCAAGGAGGAGTGCCCCATGAGGAAAAGGAGATGTGGATAATGAGAGGTTGTTCTCTCTCCTCCACTGATGTGGTGTGGAGACAGAACAGCACAGGGAAACCTGTCGTGGCCAGAAAATCACTAAATATAGCATGGAGCAGTAATATTATCTGGCCCACATGTCAAAAGAACATGTGGCCGCAGAAACAAATGAGATTTGGTTTGTGCCCAACCTCTATAATTTAGTGGCTGAATTCACAGGCAATTGTATGATCTGGCAGAAGTTCTTGGCAGGGCACCCATTAAAAACTGTCAGGGCAACATTACCATGACTGAATATGTTGATATGCAAGATAGATGTGCCTCTTACAGGTAAATGCTCGTTGTAGCATGTCCTTTTTCAGGTTGGCTTGTGGTGGGACCCTGTGCCCATAAATATGCAAAATCAGTGGCCAAACTATTGGTACGGGAGATATTCCAGAGGTGGGCATATGTGACAAATTGAGGTCAACACTTTGCCAATGATCTCTTCAAGCAGGTTACTGCACCCCTGGGAATAATGCACCATCTAGGCTCAGTGTACCACCCACAGGCCAATGAATTGGTGGAGCATTTGAACAACTTGCTAAATGAGCACTTGACCAAGCTGACAGTGACATTTGGCATAAACTGGCTGCATTGCTTCCATCTCACTTTATTTGCACTACACAACTCACCTATTGCGGACCATCACTTGACCCCACACTAAATTGTTACTGGCAGGAGAATGCATGCACCTCTTATTCCTGCATGGTCAATTTTGGATGCTAACAGCTCAGCACAGATCCTTGGTAAAGCATTCCATGCGTACTTGACAGAACTTAAGAATGCTCTTAATTATATATATCTTGTCAGGTACACCCATGCTCAAGCTGGCCAGCCAACGAAACTACACCACCAGACACCGCAGGAGGAGAGAGTTTTCCACTGACAGCAACGCCTCTCTACCCAGGAGAATATTTGTCAAGAACTTCACTTGGAACTGGAAGGAGCCTCGCTTCACTGGCTTGCATACTGTGGCATACTCCACTCCCACAGCTGTGAAGGTTTTGGACAGAAAACCATGGTTACGTCTTTCAGATGTCCACATAGACAACAGTGCCGGCACCCTCGTAGAAGAGGAGATGAGCACAACTTGATGGGAAGTACATGGTTGCTTTCACTGGCTTTCTTCTCTGCTATTAATTTGTATTGTAGGCCTGCCTAGGAGGAGGAAAATAACGTCTGCTAACACTAGCAATGTTACAACAAGTAAAAAACAATGTATTTTGGTGTAGTGTAGCATTTCTGTATATTGTTTTCATTTTCATTTTTGTTTTTAGCATTTATAAAATTGGAAAACACTACTAATGGTATTAAGGCACACAAAGGAGCTTGTTCAATATGAATGTCTTTCACGATGGCTTTGGGAGCAGGCAGGACACAGCATCTGGTAATGAGTGGTAGAATGATGCTGTGTTCTGCCCTCAGGACCCCCCACACAAACCCGAAGTTCATAAAGTTCCCTACAAACAGCTAATGTACTTTAACGGCTAGAAAATGATGTTGCACGTTGTACACCTCCAGCTTTAATGAAAGTCCCATGGGTGGTCATAAATCATCAGAAACCCCTTTGTGGCACTTTTGCAAGTAGTTTTTCATTAGTGGGTGGCTGCTGTTCGAACACATGTCTGCAATACATAGAACATTGCTACATTCACGTCTGTATACCTGCAGTGATATTTCCAGATAACACAACATCCTTTGACATATAGTTCATTGGTCCTCTTTAAGTAAATCCAGCAATAATTGCTGTATACATCCACTTGCAGGTTTCACGTTAAATTGACCACTTTCCAACAGGCGATTGTTTATTTTTTCCTGCAAATAAACATAAATACATGTAAATTATCTACATTCTCAATATTCATAGCAAATTTTCCGGGGCACCATGCACATTGCTCTGCTCTACTAGTTTAGTTATACTTCATTCCCCCACTTGCAAACAGTTTTTTCAATGATGCTTCTAACACACAGTGGACATCCCCATCTAAACTGCTTAATTTTCAAGAGGGGGTTATTTGCCACTGGTACAGCCCACAGCGATGTATTCACACATTCTTCCCTCCTTTTCCCAACACTTAGCTGGGCTGTATTAGGTGCATCATTTTTACAAGACATTCAGGGCTCAGCATATAATATATTTCATATAACAATTTACCTGTGTAGGCTATAAGCAGACACACATAAGCCTTCTGCTGCGGGTCATCACTTTTATGCCTGGAGCACCATCTGTGAAATTGTTGTTTTAAACACATTTTCACCACTATTGATGTGCCTTTAACACTATCAGTGTTGAGTTGCGAGATACATTCCTTACACAAGCTATTATCAAGCTTCCCCAGGTTTTCAATTTGATTTGAACAGCAAGCACATTAACTATTGACAGTGTCTACTAAAGCATGGCTCTCCTCATTGTGGTCCTTGTTATCAGTCAGAGGCTGTAGACAAAAACAGAAAAGCATGGTTCCAACACCAGGTTAGGTGTCACACCCCTAAAAATAGGTACAAATGTTCACTTTAAAAATATGCCCATAGGTTGACATGCCATCTGATATCGAGGCTCAATGATCCCCTGTTTTTTCCAAAGCTTTAGGGGGTCCGAGTCACTCTCAGTCACCTCAACTCCATCATTCTGCATGAGCATGGACTCATATCCACTGTCTTCAGACTCCAATATGCCTGAACACGATTGCACAGACTCTACCCCCTTTGACTGCTCGAGAACCATGTTGTCACCCCAGGTAACCATTTCAAATTAGCCATGTCTATGGGTGTTTCTTCATTAATGTTTTTGATAAAATGTTCAACAGACTGTCAGTAGCGATGAGAGGCGAGAGGCGGTTGACTGCTGACCGAAAGTGTAGCCATGTTCTTGCAGAGCACCCTGGTTTCATGGTCGACCATCAAATCCTGATAGTCCTTCATTGCATCAGGACTGTTGCATTCGCCCATAAGATAGTAAGGTGTATAACTATTATTGGAATCACAACAGCTGCTGTGGGCTGCTTTACCCTCATTGTAACTGTAGTGTTTCATAATTACAGTTTACTTGACACCACGCTCAATAGCCCCAAAAAGTCTGGAGAGTGCATGTATTTTCAGGCCTACAATAACAGCTATATACCTACACTATAAGACCCACGGCTACAGTGTCATTGCCTTAGAACCGCCCATAGACATATATCTATTTATATCCAATACATTAAAGGTCTTTTGCAATGAACATGTATACAAACATTTTTGTAGTTCTAATTCAATTTATATTAAACATTTTTGTAGGTCTTATCAAATATATTTAAAAATGATTGAGGTTCTAATCGATTTCATAGGAAATATATATATCTATTGGGGTTTAATCACATTTATAGGGTTTCAGGGGCCTGGAAAAGGGGCTTGGAAAGGGGCAGGCCACCTGTCACTTTAAGCTTGATGAAAAGTATCCCACCTAATTACTATTATCGATCCTGTAGTGGCTGTACTGCACACTTAGGTGATGTTAGTTGCTAATTGTATATGGTTCCAGAAATGTTGCCGGCTAACTTAGTGTCCTTATTATCTTTCTTTACATAGACGTCTTGTTTGATCACTGTAGTGTAGTATTGTTGTTTGTACTCCATCCTTAGGTGAGGATGGCTGATAATTTGATATGGCAATTTCAGGAATGTTAGTGGCTACCTTATTGTCTTTATCATCTTTCCTTTCAAATACGTTTTTAATTTATCAGTGTAGCGTAATATATCTGTCCGTACTGTAGCCTTAGGGGACGGTGGTTTATAAGAGTTTGATATTGTATT
The DNA here is from genome assembly GCF_040938575.1 of Ambystoma mexicanum. Lineage (NCBI taxonomy): Eukaryota > Metazoa > Chordata > Amphibia > Caudata > Ambystomatidae > Ambystoma > Ambystoma mexicanum. The sequence goes on from NC_090928.1 coordinate 287,821,304, forward strand.
TCTAAGAATGTTGGTGGCTAACCTATTGTCTCTATTATCTTTCCTTACCTAGACTTCTGGTTTGATCGCTGTAGTGTAGCATCGCTGTTTGGTCTGACTCCTCGGGTGGCATTAGTTGCTGCTATTTTTCTGTTCCTTTACGCGGTTCTCCACTGAAAATATTGCATCCCACTTAATTACTCAATAGCATAGCTTGTCCCAAGCCTTCATCTGCACCAATCTCCTCATATCCATGCTTCCTGGAAATAAATGTGCTGCACAAGTTAGAAGGGCCCACTGTTGGGACAGCTAGTGGGGACTGAATGGCAGAATAATTGTATTTCTCATTTGCTGGGCAGCGTGAGATTACACATCAGAGTCCCAAGCCCATGACTGATTTTCTGCCTGCCAGCATACATCAAGCACGGAAGCGCAGTCCTACCATCCCCAATTGCTCAGAGTTTCCCATATCGGATAAAGTGCTTTTGGAAATTGTGAATCTTCACTGTTCAGCCGGCACCACTTAGAAAATGAATCGGTTCCAGGGCTCAGAATAAGACTTCATGCCTGCCAGAATACCATTAGGTGAGTTGGGAATTGCAATTCAAACCGTGTATTCTTTCCCAACAAGAATGAAACTATGAGCAGAATAACATGTTTCAACATAAACACAATTTTAGATGATACTTGTAGAGTAAAGTCTGGTTGAGAAACAAACAATGGCAATGAATACATACGCTATGGTCCGGAAGTAGCTCCTGTCTGCTCTATTCATCCTGTGCATCAATGCTGTATACATCCGTTGTAAGACTTTACATTCTGAAACTGTACATCACACAAGAATGCGGAATTAAAGGCGACATCTTGGGAACATGCTCCCAAAAGTCACGTTATCTTGTCCAAGCTATCCGGCAGGATGAATCTGAGGCGTTGTTCGCTACTATCTGGGAATGCAATGGGATGGAAATCAATAGATTATATTTAATTAAATCATGTTATCTCAGTGCCTCTTATCGTTCATAATTATGAGATGGGAATGCCCATGAATTGTCATAAGTAGATGCTCTTAGAAAGATACCACATAGAGGATGAAGAATTTCGATGAGGAGCAAATAACTCACACATATTTTGTGAGGCGTGTTGTGCTTTTGAATTTGAACGAAAAGTCTACCGTTGTGGTTCGAGGTCGGATTTGGCTCGGTGGGTATCTGTGCACGCACATTAGCAGTGTGTACAATTCCAGTAGGAGAAAACAGCGAAACTCTTGTAAGAACCAAGATGTCTCTGTACTTCTCTGTTTCACAGTTTGCTCATCACGCCGAAAATAAGCCTTGACATTTCAGAGGACACGTTGACACTTTTGATGCTATCCGAAGGAAAAGGTCAAAAAGGCCTGGCCGTATCAAACTGTGTGTTGTGTCCACAATTAGGCCATGCATAGAGCTACTCCGATGGATTGGGGTTGTTTATTTGACCTACCATTTACACATCGGGCACAGCAGTGTGCTTCATTAAATTGCGAAAGAGAAAAGTAGAACCCGAGGAAAGAGGCAGATGAAGCCTGCTAAGCCCAGTTATTTTGAGTTACATTCAGGGATGGCACAATTATGATACGATATGTTATTTATAACGCACCTAATACCCAGAGGTTTCTAAGCGCTGACCCAGAAATCGAGCCTGTGTTGCTGCGCGTTGGCTTGCTTCCAAGGCGAGCACATTGCCCCTTAGCTATCCTTCCGAGACTAATAGCAACTTTGTGAAGCTGGACATTCCGGCTCAGCACTTTCACTGTAGCACCTTGGGTGGGGGGACCGAGGTGCCGGTATGTTTATGTTTGCTCAAATGTATTGTTACCCGAAGCACGGAAACATGCACTGCTAAGCAAACTCTCAGTGCATGGAGCTGCCCTGTGAATGCAAGCGCCATGCACACATAGGTTGCTGTGTCCTTCATGATATGTTTGGACAGTAAATGGGATGGGCACAGAGTTTCTGATAGACTGTGGCCCAGACTGCGCCTTGATAAGCACAATGACATGGATTCTAACATTCAAGTGATGCTAAATTTTGGAATCAGAAGTTTTGGCTCATGCATATGAGAAGTACCTATAAGTATAATTGCAGAATTCCTAGCTGAAATCGAATTTAGAAATAACAAAATGTCAGTAACAGTTTTTGTGGCAGAAAGGGGAAACAATTTACTACGATGGGATGATCAAGCATAGTTGAAGTTTAAATTAGACCCACGAGGTCCTATACAAATATCGGTAGTTGATGAAGTGATGGCTATCGAGACACTGCCACAATGAGATGTGGTGACCTGTGCACGGAAGTCTCCAGGAAGGAATTTGGGTGCTTCAAGGGGTTTGTGCATCACACCAAACTATGTGCAGGAGCCGGGTAGGTTTTTGCTGGGTTCCTACCTAGGTGGCGCTTACAACCGTGATTATGAGTGTTTATTGTTTGGTTTTAGTCATTCCCTGTTCCACATAATTCAGTTAGTAATTCACAATCTTGTTTTTGATACCATTGTGGTTTTTTATTTATGATTATTGATTTGATCACCATAGGTGCCGACACGTGTTTCGACCGACAGAAGATCTTTATCAAGGCTTCGATTAAGTTGTCTGAAGCGTGATAATTCAGGTCGGGCCGGTGGCCCAGGGTAAGTAATGATAACCAATAGTGGTATATCTCGCTAGTACGGTGCCTGGATGCACTTGGTTGATTTCTGCCGGTCAATCGGTCCAGGAGCTGCCCGAGTAGTCTCTAAGCTCAGAGACCTGCTGTTGGCCTTTCAAGACAAAGTAAGCAGGGAGCTGGAAAGACTGGAACGACACGACATCATTGAGAAAATAGAACTGCCTGTGAGGGTCAGCTCCATAAGTGGTAAGGAATAGCAATGTCAGTATCAAACTATGCTTTATGCCTCATTACAACTCAGGCGTTAAGGGTTAACGCCGTTGTTAACCCTTAACGCCTGATTCCAATTTTAACGGCTGCTTTTAGCAGGCGTTAAAATCCATGGCGCTAAACCGCCTTGGTGCTAATTACGGCACCGTAATTTACGGTGCCATAATTAGCACCTTCCCCACTCCCAATATGCCCTATGGGGCAAAAATGGGAATGGGGAAGGGTAAATGGGAAATGGGGATTTACCGCCCCACTCACCTTGGAATGGGGCGGTAAATCCGCCATCCACCATGGTGTAAACATAGTTTACACCATGGTGGTAAAGTTGGTGTACTTACCGCCTGGGTCGTAATGACCCCAATTGACTTGAAGGGGCTAAACAACCATGTTTTGATAGAGAAGTTAGCGCTGCCAAAAATAGTAGAGTTATTAACAGAGATTCAAAGGGCAGTGATTTTCTTGATTGACCTCAAGGATTTATACCAGCAGGTATGTCTCCATCAGGATTCCATGGGCTTGATGGCATTCATAACTCCTGATGGCTTATTTAGGTGCAACAGAATGCCCTTGGGCTGGTGTCAGCCACCGGTGTCTTTCAAAGAATTGTTCGCAAACTGGTGGGGACGATGGTTGGAGTTAAAGTGTATCCAGATGATATTTTAGTGTGGAGAAGAAACAGAAGAGAACCTGATCAAAGATTGTTGAGAGTGGTGAAGACGCGGGAAAAGGCAACACTGTCAGTCAGTTTGGATAAGTGAACATTTCATCAGCTGAAGGTAGCATATCTGGGGCATCAGTTCTCGCAGAAAGGGGTGGAGCCGAAAGTGACTGCCCTCTGGACAATCATGAATATGAAGATACCTAAAGACATTAACAAAGTTTTGTCATTTCTGGGAATGGTAGAGTTGTATTCTATGTTTTTGTGGAATATGCCTGACAAAACCCATCAAGAAAGAAACTGTGTTCAGCACCAACCAGAAAGCAATTGTTAAAGTGCCGGTCCTGGAACCATTCCATGGACGAAAAAAACAAGATTGTGTATGTGAATGCTAGTGTGAGTGGTCTTTGGAGCAGTATTTGTGCAGTCCAATGGAATACAGGAGAGCACAGTGGCCTTCACCTCATGTGGTTTAAGGGGTGCAGAAGCACTGTATTCTGTAATATAAGGCAAGGAATTGGCCTACTATTGAGCCATAAACAAGTTCAAGATATATTTGTGGGGTAGCCATTTTAACCCGAAGACTGATCCCAAAAGGTTATAGGATGTGTGAAATGTGCCACTAGTGATAACGTTTTGGTCAATTGTGCACCACCAATGAAGGTGACCAAGACTGGCGATGTCATGGGAGGAAGTGGCAGTGGATCAGCTGGGACAATTTAGTTCCTGGGGTGTGAGAGATGTATACTTAATAGTGTTGTTGGAGGATGTGACTGAACACTCATGCCATTCACCCATCAGGAAGGTTGGAAGTGGGGGCACAAGGGTGTTACAGGAACTTACTATACGACCATGTGTAAACTTCAAGGAACTTGGGGGGCTGTTTATTGACTCTTCTGTTGATAGGAGTACTCAAACCGACTTTTGCTAGGATGGGTGGGGTTCAGAGCAATAAGTGCTGCAAACTGAGTGAGCCTATCCTTGTTTTAGGTAATAATGTTATAAACATAATTGATCAGTTAAAAGATCCTACCCCAGGCCTGAAATGAAGTGTTTACTCAATGGAAGAGAATCTTGTTATGTCTGACTAGGTAAGAGCTAAATGAAATAAGGTGAGATTCCTGGATCTGCATATCGCACACCCAACATGGGCCAGTAAGGGGGCCAGCACTTATTCTCATCTAGTATTTTTTACACCTCGGACAGGTTGCAATAGGGAACCAATTAGGGAACAAGTAATTAAGGTCCCTGCCAATAGTATTACAAAATACACACGTTAATGCTAGATGTCATGCAATTCGTCCATTAGGGAGGGGAACTCTATCACAGTGCAATGAGAGGAGAACATGCCCCTGTGCTCAACAGTGTGAGTGGCCCGGTATGTCTTTCAGGGAAGCTGGAGAGATGCATTTTATGTATGACTAACTTCCCAAACTCCCAGCAGCATCGCAAGAATCGACGATTCACTAATAAATAACTGCATACACCGGTTGAGGCACAAGAAAGGGTGTCTATCTGTGATCTGGTCAAATATTACCTTGCTAATGAGATTTCCAGACATTTGTTGATAGCACCTGGGACTATACTAAAATACCTTTCGGCAACGAGACAAAAGGCTATTTGCATTCGAATACAGAGGTTTACCACCGCTAGGCTCCTTGATACAACTCTGCATGTACCCTCTGACTGTGCTCCCAGAACACTCAAAATGAGTTTAGTCAATATTACCCAGTATGATTAACGCTATTGTTCCCTCTAACTTTGTGCATCATCGGCCTACAACTGTGAAAAACTTAATAGATCTAAATTGTCAATTGCCACCCTCTGTCATGGAATTGCATGCACAGTCAGAGGTACACTGTAGGTAATTGATTGACACTAACCTGGATCAGTCTCAGCAAATGGTGACAATGAGAAATCCCCCCAACCACCCTGCTCCCCCTGTGTCCAGCTAGGGTCCCAGGGAGGAGCAGGGTACTCAGGGAAACCCTCTGGGGCACAACCCCTGATGGCTGGAGGACAGGAACAAGGATGTGTTCTCGGTCTTGTCAGCGTAACTGATGTGGCAGCGGTGACCCGTGGCTGGAGGATGCAGGGTCTGGAAAAAGAGCAGAGAAAGGTTAATGCCAAGTAGTCTAACAGGAAGGCGCTAATGGCAATGCTTCGTTCCCTCGTGGTGTTGTGAAGTTAACCAGAGAGGTGCGGGTGAGTGTCCTTCTTATGCTGGCTGATCAGAGAGAGGGAGAAGTCAGCACATTCCCCGTCAGACCCAAGGAAAGAGAAAGGAAATGAGAGAGAGCCCTCACCTGATCGGGGCACCAAGTGAAGTCTGGATTGGCCTGTGGAACTGTGAACCGCAAGGAAATGCTTCCACGCTGAAATGACTAAGGTAAGAAAGCAGCTGTAAATGATGTATGACCTGGTGTCGGGGCATTATGTAACCTGAAATATCCCTACCATGATGGATCCAGGGGCTTGGATGAAGTCTGGCTGTAGAGAGACGCAGTGGGGAGGAGTCGCTGCTAGTCTGGATCCGTGAGGACTCAGTGAATGGGAACGATACAGAGATTCGAGGAAGAAGGGAAGAAGCCACAGGTAGGGAAACTGGAAGGCCGAGGGAACAAGGTTAGAGAGAGGTTCAGGAGTCTAGGAGTAGCAAGTAACACACTAGTGAATAACTCACGTAGCGTCTCTAAAGGGAGTAGCAATGCAGTGTCTCCATGTTGCAGGCTGTAGATATCCGGCGTCCTGAGTTTGAAGGGGCTGAGCTAGAGAGCTGACACGAGCAGTGCTAGACACTGCAACCATGTGCTCACTTCCAGGCGCCATTTTAGGAAGGGTAAAAGACACCATGTACCGCTGCAATCTATGGCGCCAGCAGGACCAGCGCCGCAAGGGGGATATTATACCCTCCCCTGCCTATGGGAAGAGCTTTAGCAAATCCTGCAAGGTCATACGTGCCTCAACACCATCAATAATATGGAAGTCTCACTGCTCTCATGCAATATCCCAGGTCTGCTTAATAAACCAGAAGACCCAGAGTGCAGGAGTTTATTAAAAGTCATGATATTATATGTCTCCAGGAAAATGTTGGTGCAGGCTATAACTCACCAGTTTGGATTCAATGTATTTAGTATTCTTGCTTCAAAATGGCCCAAGGGCAGACATAAAGGGGGGCCTGTCGTTTTGGGCAAGGCTTTCATTACATGCAACATGCACTCTGTAGGAATGTAATCCCTAGATATACAGGACCTAAGCATAGTACTCCCACTAAACCAAGTCATCTACTTGTTAATCTCTAGTGGAGACGTGAGATTTATGGAATAGATATGTTTGAACATACACTGATATCACTGATTGATAACAAAAATCCCAGGGACAATTTGGTAGTAGCGGTTGACTTCAGAATTCTACTGGAACATTCCCCTTCTATAGATAACCATTTAACAAATGAAAATGAAATTTGAGGAATCCCCTCCTTTTCTGTTTGTCCATCTTGAACACCAATTATTGCAATGAAGAGAGAGTGGCTTTGCTACTGTTATCAGTGGGAGTAAGGGCTTGCAATGGTAGTTTGCTGGCAGACAGCCCAATACACCCCACCTACATCAGTTATTTATTTATCAATGTGTGTTCATGGAGGCATGTTTCCATCTTTGGGGTGGAAATCAGAGCAGGACGTGACCACAATCTTCTTCTTTGCACCCTAATTAACCCATGTAGTGATGGATATACAGTAGTTAGAAATAATGTTACATCTCTTAAGCGAGTTAATTTGATACAGATTATAGATACAAAAAATGGTCAGGACATTCCAGTATTATATAATGGAGTGTTACCCACCCTGTCTCACTACTCGAACACCTTCCAGCCAATTACGTTGCTAGACATTTTAAAAAACAGACTGATGGAATTAAATACATCTTCACATTTTCTGCTAATCCATCTTTCCATGGTAAGTATAAAAGCAGAAAAACGACTTGTTACAATGCAGTGTATGTAGTCAAAAAGACCATGAGGAAGGACGAGCTTACTTCAGCCAATCTAAGGGCGTCTTATAAAATGCTGATAATCCTGGAAAAAAAGGTTTTATACAGCAGGCCTGCATAGTCTGAAATCATTCTAGCAGATAGTACTTGAAGGTATGAAGGAGCTTGTTAGCCACCATGATAATGACAATAATATAAGCGACCAGCAGTGGATCGACTATATTTGAACCTTACATTATGGTTAAGTTGCTCAACTCATTGGACAAACACTTTTTGGGCTGCTTATAACTTTGCTCCCCCTGGACGAATCCTTACCAAACTTTGCAAAAAAAGTATATAGCCCTGTCTGAAGTTTTTTGCCAGATTGGGGAGGGTTCATCAAGGCGGGTGGCAAAGTTATAAGGGGGGTCCCAAACCATTTTTTTTTCCATAGATGCAATGGATGAAAATGTTGCTCATGCCTACAGCCCAAACCGCTGGACGGATCTTCACCAAATTTGCGGCAGGAGCTCCAGCTTGGTCCTGAAAGTGTGCTTTTGTAAATCTGGTGTAAATCCATACAGTAGTTTTTTTTAAATGGCCCAAAAGTAGGTGAAACAAATGAGTGATATATGTGTTCGGTCCGTAGACTCACTTCCCTGTTCAGTCCGCGGTAGGGCATTTGATTGGCCTATGAGGCGATGCGAGGTCTGCGGACATTGGATTTGCCCACCGATTAGATGGTGAAAAGCGCAAAGTGTGTCAGATTTTGGAAACGCTCACCATTGCGGATAAAACATATTATAAAACACAACATTGCACTTGTCAAACTAATCAAACAATCTTGGGGAGGTGAGGGGTGATGAGGATGGGATGGCTCAGACTAATGTGCGCAATTCTTGAGTTAGTCTGCCTACCTCCTGCATTATCCAAACTTGCTGCGCACATATTCTGATCTGCTACACATGTTTGCTACATCGCTCTTCTGCCTGATAATGCTCGAGGTGCAATGCCTGTTTGACGTGCCACACTTTTGAATGGTGCCTTGTGTACTCTGCACTGCTCCTTACTTGATGTAACTGTAGTGTACTTGCATAACCTAACCTGCTGTGCCTCACTACTGATTGGTGCCCCATGTATGTTGCATTGCTCTTTGCCTGATATGCCCACATTTGCTGCAAGCCTGGTATCTGCTTTGCCTTTTGTACCTCTGCTATGAATGTGCCCACTCATTCACCCAGTACTGCCCAGACTGCCGCGTTGGTACAACTGTACACTGTGACGTTTTTGAGACCCTTTTGGTCGCCTACCATTGCACCCTGTGACCTTTCCGAGACCCTTTTGGTTGCCTACCACTGCACCCTGTGACCTATCCGAGACCCCTTGGTAGCTTGCCACTGCATCCTGTTACCTATTTAAGACCCTTGGGTCACCTGCCTTGCACGTTGCTAACTACTCTGAGTCATTCATTTTAGTTCATATTGTGATTCTTGAATATCATGATCCATATCACTAGATGAACCCCTGGCTATAACTAGCCACCCGCAATCTATATTGCGACACCCTAGCCAGACATCCTAGCGAAGTAAGGGAAGTAACTTGAACCATTTAACTACTCTAACTACCATGTGTAGAAACCTGACCTCCCTGACCCTCCTAACTACAATCATGGCCTTTGCTACCTACAGCACTAGCCCCCCCACAGACAGAAACCTGAGACTTAGGGCAAGACTACCTTGCATTTATGAACTCAAAAGAAATAGCGCAAACAATACTGTTAGATCCCCAACTATACAGACGCACTTGGATAAGCAAACTCAAGCCACGAAACCCTCAACTCCGACCCCGAATCCCACTCACTTTCATAAAAAGAAACACCTGAGTCGAAACAAGCACACAGATAAATCTGAAAGCTATCCTATTCCTAAGAATACTTTATCACTTACTGGATCCCTTATCAACACCAGATCCATGATAGCCCATGCAACTGAAATTGCTGACATACTAAACAACAGCAGCATCGACCTCCTTGCCGTAACAGAAACTTGGCTCCACGAGGCAGCAGGACCCTCCCTGATGCTAGCCGTACCTGACAATTACCAGATCCACAGAGTAGATAGACCCAATGCTAAAGGCGGTGGCCTGGCCATCATCGCTAAAACTACTTTGCCTATCAGACTCACCACCTCACCTCCCTGTGCTTCCTGCAAAGTACTCTCAGCAAAATTGCAACTCTCTAATAACCGCACACTAACTATTCACTTGATCTATAGGCCCCCAGGTCCCTTGGGAACCTTCGAAGATGACCTTACCACCCTCATAGCTAACAATACCCAAAATCACTCGCAAACGCTTTTGCTGGGCCACTTTAACATTGGCTTTAATGAGCCACATAATAAAAATGCCCTCTCTATAACAGCTATCCTAAACGACCACAGCCTTACCCAAAAAGTCCTCACACCCACACATGTTAAATGTAGAACCCTTGACTGGGTATCTGAACTTAACTGCACCATAGTCATTACTGACATCATCCCTCAACCATGGACCGACCACTATCTAATAAATTTCACTGCCACACTTGACCTCCTCAGCCCAAAAATTTTCAAAATGATACCACCACTCCCCACCAGAAGTAAAAAAGACATTACTACAGAAAAACTCATCCCCCTCCTCCTGCCTACTATCAATGGCCTGGAGAACAATACTGACCCAGACACCCTAGTAGACACCTTTAATAAAGCTATGTCTCATGCACTAGATACTATTGCACCACCCAAACTACGCAAAGCTAAACAAGAAGTCCACCTTAATGCTTGGTTCACACCCCAACTTAAGGACCTTAGAAAGCAGAAACGAAAACTCCAAACTATCTGGCCCAATTCGCCTACTGACGACAACAAAATAACTTAACCCAATTCACCAAATGTTACAAGACAGAAATTATCAATACAAAAAAAAATGTATTCAATGACAGAATTACTAATGCCAAATCTAATACCAAGGAACTTTTTGCCATCCTCCCGGAAATGGAATCCCCCATCCAACCAACTGACACGGTCCCCAAGGACAAGATATGGTGCACTAACATACAGAACGCCCTATCGAATAAAATGTCCACCCTCCAGCTTAAAATAACTAATAAAAAGGACGCCCTCTCTCCTACTGATCAACAAGCACCTCTAGTGACTGAACCTAATACTATCCCCCCTTTTAGCTTCAAACCTATCTCCATCATCGACACTGAAAAGGTAATCCTCTCACTGAAGCATTCCAACTGTAAGGGCGACAGTTGCCCAGCTCTAATAATAAAGGACGCAGCCAGAGATTTAGCCCCATTTATTTCGAAGCTCATTAACTCCTCTTTCAAATCCAACACAGTGCCAGCTAACCTAAAAGAATCCTGGGTCCTCCCCCTTCTTAAGAAACAAACCCTTGAACCATCCATCCCAACTAATTATAGGCCTATCACCACTGTACCTTTCCTACAAAAAATTATCGATAGAGTAGCCTATCTCCAAATTCAAGATTACTTAGAAGCTAACCATCTCCTAGGCTCACACCAATCGGGCTTCCGCCATCTCCATGGCACCAAAACAGCCTTGACAGATCTTAAAACTAAAATTGAGGAATTCAAGGATAGTGGGAAAACAGCACTGCTGCTCCTACTGGACTTGTCAGCAGCTTTTGATTTGGTGGATCATGCAGTTTTATGCAACCACCTCAAGCTCGCTGCAAATTTCACAGGGGAAGCTATAGCATGGGTCCAATCCTTTCTAGCCAACCGGACCATGAGAGTCTTTTCCACCTCTACCTGTGCCGATCCCATCCAAATTACATGTGGAGTCCCACAGGGCTCCTGTGTCTCACCCACTATGTACAACATTTTCACCAAGCCATTGTTCGACATGTTGGACAGACTGGTTGTCACCTACACAAATTATGCATATGACACCCAGATCCTCATACCCCTTTCGGGCAACTATGAAGTGGACCTGGCTATGGTGAATAAAATATACATCCTCATTCAGGCATGGATGGCCACCCATGGCCTCTGCCTGAACGATGATAAAACTGAAATCCTGCTCCTCGGATCAGACCTTAACCTAACTAAACTCACCCCGGACTATGCCTCATTTAACATCGACAATAATACTATTAAGGTTATGCGAGAGGTTAAAACTTTAGGTTTTTACCTTGACTCAGCTCTCACCATTAAAAAGCAAGTGAACTCCCTCGCCTCTACAACCACTTACATGTGTAAACTCATTCGTGCTGCCAGACCATTCCTGTCCAGTGTCAGCTGCCTTTCCTTGGCCAATGCCCTTGTCATGTCCAGACTGGACTATTGCAACGCCCTATACTCAGGTGCAAATAAGTCGGTCATTGACAAACTCCAGAGATTACAAAATAATGCCCTAAGAGCAGCATTGAATATCCCACATAGAGAGCATATCTCCAAACACCGTACTGAGGCCCACTGGCTAAAGATAAAGGACAGAATCCTCCTTAAAACGATTTCTTTCACATCCAAATGCCTCAACAATCAAAAACCCCCCTACCTAGCTGAAAGAATGAACTGGAGACCCTCAAACCGACTGACGAGATCTGCCAACACCTTCTTACTTGAAGTCCTGAGATTCAAACTTACCACAGCGGGTGGATCTAGCTTCCCTGTTAGAGCTGCACAATCATGGAACATACTCCCACCTGACCGCAGACGCCCCTTACCCTACACTAGATTTAGATGTAACGCTCTCAAATGGCTGCACAACAATGATATGTAACAATATTCACCCTTATCTAGCTGATCATGCTATACATATGTTAAGACGGTATTCTTCTACGCTTACCCATCTTGATCCTATATGTACTGTATCACTTGTATCATTTCTTGTAAATTACATCTGTTTTGTAATAGCCTGTGTCAGGCACTGTAACTAAGTTTTGAGTCTACTTGTATTGTTGCACCCAGCTGCCCAAGGGCTTGGAGCGCATTATCAAATAAACAAACAAACAAATGGGATATGGACGTAAGTAGCCAAATAACAGGTGTTTTTCATCCCGAAGTCTGCAAACAGTCTGAATGTTCGGGGGCAGCCCTGTGATGTTTACGAACATTTCAGATGTTTGGGACATCTACGCCTATTTCTGCATTACAAGGTTGGTGAAAATAAGTTTTTGGATGGCCTTTAACTTTGGCATCACTTAATGAAACTGCATAAAATCTTGGAATTTCATTCTAGACCTGATTCTGAATGCTCTTGGAAATTGTGGAGCTGTTTTGTCAAGAAGGGGCAAAATTAGAGGGGGCTCCCAAAATGTTGTTAAGGCTTATAAATGTGGTGCCATTTGACAAATCTACACAAAAGTTTGCAAAACCATTTTAGATCTAGATATAAATGTTTTTGTAATGTTTGGCAAGATTTTGTCAAGAGGGGGCTAAATTGGGGGTTCTCAATATTTTTAGATGTATTAACTTTGTTGCCATTTGACGAATGTGGACAAAAGTTTTCAGAAAGATTATAGACCCAACCTTGAATGCGTGTGTAAAGTCTGAATGGATTTTGTGAAGTTGGGAGCTAAGTTATATGACTATTCTTTGTACATACATTTTGACACTTTTGAAAAAATAAAACTTTTATTGGCGGATTTCCATCAAATCTGTGTAAGGAGCATTGTCAAGGACCTTAAAGCATGGTTTTGTAAACGTGCCCATGTTTTATTTTTTAAAAAGTGTCATAATGTAGGTACAAGAAATAGTGATATACCTTTGGCGATGGAGGTATACCCTGTGGCCATGGGCAATGGCCAGATTGTCCGCGTCATGGCATAAGGTCCAACAAAAAGATGGACAGATGCCATGATCAGATTTTATACTGGTCAATATCTTTATAGAGTAACTCAACCTATAGATTCCCTTTTTAACAAAAATGTACACTCACTTAGCTCATTTCAAACTCACAATGAAGGCAGTCCACCGTAGCTGGCAGGGGGCAATTTTGGTCCCAGTTTATAAAAAGGAGGAGCATAACCTGCCGCAAAATTGCCACCCCATTATAGGTAGATGCTGCATCTTTGGATTGCCGTAAATTAGCACCCCATTTGTTCACTGATACAATAAGGGCCTTACATCAGGTAAGAACCTCCTTCAGCCTAAGTTTGCAGTATATAGAACTATTGCAGAAATTATGGATACATTCAACTATCTAGGTGTCCGATTTATTGATAAAATGAACTTGCAACTCCACATTGGGAAAATTAACAATATTTTATACCAAGAGGAGCGACAACGCTAAAGGTTTTCAAACACTATGAAGATAGGGTTTTGTCTAGTGCCCAGTATACCTACAATTCCCAAGCAGTAGCGGCAGCAATTTATGGTTGTGTGCTTTAGTGTTACAGCAATGTTTCCCCAGTGAAAATAAGATTGAAAAAAGGCGAGTGTGGCTTCCGAAATTGGAGTTGGTTGTAAATTGAATAACACATAAAATGCCTCTTTAACGCTCATTTGCTGCCTAAGGATATGGAATTGTGAAAATGTTAGGGATTATTTCGAATCGCTCAAAGATCACCTTTTAACTCCAGGTGTGGATGAACCTGGTTTAAATATACAAAAACCATGCATTCTATATCAAATCTCTTTGAACTCTGGGTAAATCCATGATGCCTTGCAACCCAGGGCAAATCTGAGCTGAGGGGGACTATGAATAGTGGATTATACATCTGTTGTGGCTTACCTGTGAGGATAGTCGTTTGACTAGTGATTATCTGAGTATCAAAAGCTTGGTAGGTTTTGAATCTAATTTGGAGAGATTGAAAGCTAAATTCCGGGTCTTCTTCATAAACCTACCTTTAGGGATTCTCCATGTATGAGCTTTCATGGCTAGTCTGAACAATTCCGCAAACTGACAATATTGTATAATGCATGCTGAAATGATAACCCGTTGCCTTTTTGCTTTGTCCCCTCTTTAAAACCCTGAGGGGACCCTGGCTGAAACCTCTGTTCAAGGCAAAGGGAATTGGTGATTATTTTATTATGTGGCTCCATGCGCCGGTCAAGTGGTACAGCGAGTAGAGCGCTCGCTTTGACATCCGTGCAGAGCTTGCTAACGAATGGCGGGGCCAAACTCAGCCTTTCATCCTTCGATAAATGAGCACCACACACCGTGGGTAATAATAAGCACCGCTCAGATACCTGAGGGTTCGTAGTGCTATATAAATGCCAAATTATTATTATGTAATATGTAATATGTATGTTGTTTTTTTGGCTCTGCCAGAGTAAACTAAATATTGTAAATGTGATAGTACTGGTGCATACATTATCCAAGTGGTCGGAAGTGGGTGTGGTGTGGACCACATCCACAAAGGAGGTGGCGCAGTTCTTGGAGTTAGTGTTTTACAGGGAGGGAGTGGAGAAGAGAAGGATAACAGACAATTGGCCTCAGGTTGTTTCAAGGGAGATAGTACAATTCTTGAACAGGGTTGGGAATACAGCTTGCAGTTACAACCCTATACCACCCATAAAAGGTGCACAGAACATTTCATGAGAACTGTTATAGTCGGGTCATGAGGATATTGGTTGGGTGGAGTCATCACCAGAGTCAACCACCATAGGGTAGTCCCACAATCAGTCACTACGGCGTCACCTCTTGAGTTAATGAGAGGGTGCAACCCCAATGGCAAGTTGTGCCCCCGTGGATGGGTAGGGTTAGAACATTGCATGTGGATGAGGAGATAGTCTTGAGGAGGATAACAGAGAGGAAGATGTAAGCCAAACAGCTATTTGATAAGTTGTATGTGTATGTGGTGAGAGAGAGAGACTTTTCGCCAAACCTCCTCAGTGTGGAAGTGTTTGACTATGTATACGTGAAAAATGGTAGTCGCTGAAGATTTGGGGTGTGCAGTCAAATTGCTCAATTGACAGATTTGGAATAAAGAAATGGCGGAGAGCATATAGTCGAAAAGAGTAGGTGACCACGGGTGACTTGTGTGTGAATGAACATGTAATGCCACATCTAAGGTGTCAATTTGGAGGTTGTGCCTGTGAAGGAAAGGAGTAGTGGCATGGTCTTATAGGATGTGTGCATGTGAGATTGGTTTGTACAGTGTGTGGTGTACTTGGGTGCGACCAAGATGGTGCATGTGTATGAGAGTATGTCTGTGTGTGGCATCCTTGCTACCTGGCATGAGGTCCTCCGAGCTCCCCCCACAATGTTGGGCTAGTGGACTCTATGGTCTCTGTGATGTTTTTCCATGAGGTATTCTGAGATGCTGTGATAGAAGCTCTTTGGCTTCTCCAATTAGGGATATGACAGCAATGGTTCTGTGGGCTAAGGACAGATATAGCATTATACTTCATGAAGACGCAAATCAGAAAGAGCAACTTCTGACAATAGCTGTCACATGTGGTTCAAGCATGAGGCAACTGTCCATTATTTTCAGAGGTTCTTAACTAAGTGATGATGGTACTGGGCATGGAGAAATCAAAGGACACACCAGAATTGGTTTTGGTGGAACTGGACATGGAAACATCTCATCAGACCAAGAGAATGAGGTTGTGTCAAATTCAGGTGCATTGCACATTATGAGTTATTTTGTGGTGGGATTAAATGTTTGTTTGCATGTTGTGTTCCAAGCATCCACAATTGCAAGAAATGTTTTAGATCTGTGACTCTGTTGAGAGATATGTTTTGAGTTACATGGTTACTGTTCATGCCCTGTAAGAATGTCATTGTATTTTCCCTTGTTCCCTCCCTTGCCTTGAGGCACTTTGAAACACATAGGCGCTATATAAATAAACTATCATATCATATATATCGTGGCATGTGAAGTTGGATTCAGACGGCTGTCATTTTGAGCTGTTTTGGATCTGCGTAGGCAAAGCCCTTCTGTATAGCGGTGTACACTTGTTCCTTAATGTTTCTGTTAATTTATTTAATGTATTATTTTCTGGGATGTATGAGGTGTTAATGAAAATATAGAAACATCAATGGATCATAGGAATATATATCTAATAGATTGATTTACAGAACGGTTATCAGATTTCAAGATTCATTTATGAAAACACATAACATAGGTAACTATTGCAGTATTCATCCGAATGCTATGGGCCTCATTACAAGTCTGCCGGCACCCTTTGCGGACTGGCTGACTACACCTGTGCCTGCTGTTACCAACGGTGTCGGTGCTGCCGAGTCCCCATTTTATGGAGTCCTATGGGACTCCACAGGAATGCGGACTAACATTTTCTGGCCTCTGACATCCCGGCCCGCCAGGACTTGTAATGTCCCAGTGGCACCGGGATATCAGGCGCTGGAAACAGTGTTACAGTCCGGCGTCAACACCGGCAGCTTACCGCCGGACTTGTAATGAGGCCCCATATATGCTATTGGGTAAATCCCCTAACCTCTACCCATCTGAGTAGCTTACATTGGCTCCCTGCAGGAGCCAGAATCAAGTAAAACATGTGCTGCCTCACCTCTAAAAGTATTCACGCTCTGCCTCTCTACTACTCGCATGACAAAATACACCTTTGCCTGTCATCCTCTGCAATTCAGACATCAAGCCCTCACAGGCCTTCATCCTACTGCAAGAACAGACTTGAGGGTTGCTTCTGCATTTTTGGTGTCCATATGTAGAACCCTGTTCCCCCCACATATAAGCCATCAAATTCCTCATGCATTTTGTGTCAGAAATCTAAAACATCCTTTTCTAACCTTCTGTTCATCTATCCCGCAGCCCGTTTAAATGTTATTCGTGGAGCCTCTTTACCCTTTCCCTTATTATTTTCCCCTCTGCACTTTTGCCGGTACCTCCCATGGTACTTACCGCACCTTGCTTCACAGTTCCCTTGCCGGAGGATCACTGCTCCTCTAAATTGGAGGAGGAATGCTTTCCTACTCCAATTTATAGGAGCAGTGTTGATCGTGCTCCATGTTTGCCAGTGCCAAGAGGCAACTTTGTTTGTGCTGTGTGTGATATAAACAAGAACAAAATCATAAATGTTCTATCCGTTGCTAGTTAAGCCTCCCCAGAATTGAATGGGGCTTTCTGGTTTATATGTGACGGTATCACCTATTTTGTTTTAAGGTGGGCTGTTTAATGAGATGTGAAACATGTACCCATTAGGTTCTATGTCAATATTTCGATTTTTGTAGGTCGCCTAACCAGAATACAGTTTTTCTTCGGTCGATTTTAGGCTGAGTACAAAAATGGAAATAATTAAATTTCTTTAGCCCTTCAGCCCCCACCCTCTCTTCCCGGTTGTACTCAGAATTGGGGGCTGGGGGGAGTTCACTCCCCAAACCAGCCTCCCTCAGCCCTCGCCGCCTCTCTTCCCTCCCACGCCCCACCAACCAAAGGACACACGCACACACACACGTACACAGAACACACACACACATCAACTTAACCATTCTCCCTCGTGGCTGCACCCGGGTCCTGGCGTGTCTGTCAGCCCCTGCGTGCACTCAAGTGCGTCGCAAGGGCTGACAGTTCGATTTAGAAAGACCGCTAAAACAGCGGTCTTTCTAAATTGTTTTTTTTTAATTCTTTTTTTAAAAAAAAGGTATATTGACCTAATACCATCCATTACTGTGAAATTCTAAACGTTAAATGCTATTTATTACAAGTATAAACACTATGGATTAGGCACGTAAAACCGGATGCACAAGTTCTGGCAGGGCTTTAGTACCGTAGGGGAGCTGCCCAGGCGCATGGAATGTCATCTTCAGCCTAACCTTGGACAGGCCCGTCACTCCCAGGTGGCCAATCCTCATCAGTGAAATGGCAAACTCTGCTCTGTAATCCCTCAACATGTCAAAAGTGGACTGCCCAAACAAGCAATGCTCTTTTCCATCCATCCAACCCCACAAGCTGTTAAGCTAAACTATGTTAAGTTCATATGTTTTCTTGCACCACACATTACTTTTGAAATGGTGATCCTTGTCCCTGGTGTACTGTACCCCTGAGTACACGCGCATCTCTTGTGTGCATGGTACGAGTGTGGAAGAGATGACTTTCTTACTTCAGCAAAGTTTTTAGATAAAGTGATTCGATGTACAATTCCCCCCTCCCCAACAGCTGGTCTCTCTGATCATGCCCCAATAGCTATACAACTTAGAATACCATCCAGCAGATTAAGGATTGTGACTGTCGTCTTCACTGGCAATGTCCAAGTGTGATTCTGCTTCCCATTCCAAACAGGTATTATTCTCTGCCTCTTCCAGTCTTAAACACATATTTTCCTGATGATCCTATCATTAAACCGTTATATTTTCCTCTTTCTAATTTAGCAGTCTTTTGCTTCCATATTTTCTCACTGTTCTTTTTATGTCTATTAGACTGTGTAGTTTCCTCACTTGCATTCCAGTAATCTGATATTTTTATGAGTAACTGTTTGGATATATTAGTATTTTTCAGAAGTTTAGTGCAGCTTCACACAGGCTCCCCCAAAACGTTTGAAGTAAATCTGAGCACTAGCAACATTTATTTTAATAACAGATTGGTTTGCATTCTAGACGGCTCCTGGCGATTGGTCATCTGTAATGTAAAGTAAAGTTGTCCTGTGCAGCACATTTCAGACATGTGGGTGGCCTAACTGAATGGCTCTATATGCCAAGATGGCGCTGTTACTGGGCTAGACAGAGAGACATGTGTGAAACCTGTGGTGGTGATGGATACAGGGTAGACATATCTCATTCTTCAGGGCCCCTCAGGTTCTCTGTATATGGCAGAGCCACATGGGGATATGTTTATACACAGAGGAGAGCCCAAAGTCTGACAAATGGCTCCACTCTTGCTCTTGACTAGCTGCTGATGTGGGGCAGGGAGTGGTGGAGCTCAAAAACGTGAGATTTACAATAGCTCATTTAAGGTTATTTAAGGTTGCTGTGGTAACTGTTAGGTTTAATTTAGCCAAGTGAGGGAGATGAGTGTGGGTAGTTCAAGACAGGAGATTTTAGAGAGGAATAGGCTAGCAGAGAGAAGAGGCGATGGGTTAATGAGGGTTACATGTGGAGAGAGTGTTGTGGGCCATGAAAGAGTGATGTGACTGGCACCACTCCAGGGGTTTGATTAAGGGGCAGTCAAACATATGTACTGCTGTTCATTCAATTCCACTTCAGTTCCTGGAGATTGACCCAAGTGAGTCCATTCTACAGATAGTCTTTGTCATGGAGTTGCTTGTGGGTTCCAATTCAAGTTCTTCAAATTTCAGATCAGATTCACCTTGGGCCATAACGTGGTGGCAGGTCATTATCCTGTGATATTGACCCCCTTCTTCGGTCTATAAGGCTATAAAACGGTGCCTATTCCTCGAGAAAAATCTCGATATAGCATAGTGACGATATTGTCCTATCCAGAAAGATATATATGTGTAATGAAAATGGCGTGTTGAGGCCTTTTTAGCATTCTGAAGCTTCGCTTCAGCACAATGTTGCAAATTGTGCACCGAAATGTTATCTAAATTTACCCAACACTTATTCCAGTCATGGTGCACAGTAATGCCTGCTTTCTATGTAAACGGTTCCCTTTATGCGAACCAGATCATGCAGTTTGGAATTTTCAGGTTGCCTGCTTTTATAAAAGAGTGAATGTACACCTTCCGAGTTCTGTAACTATAAATCATAAGAAAATAATGTTTTGTACATAGGCTTTTTATGAGGGGAGAACACAGCAAACGGGTGGTAAACATATATTTATTTCCCACGAGACTAGAGAAGGGTTAACCCATCATTTCCTCACTCCAAGAGTGCAGAAACATCGCAGTGCACTACTTCTGGCTCATATGGTCTGGCAGTGGTTGTGCAGTTGTGTAAGCCATCACCACATTAGTAATCCTATGGGCAAAGGAAATACTCAAACATGGTTGCCGTATGCCCCATCAAGGAAAAAGGAAAGAATTAAAGGTCCCTAAGGATGTCTGGTGTTCACGAGGGACACAAGTAACCTAGAGAGGAGATGGAGAAGGGGGTTTCTAGACAGTGGGTTATGAGACGCCAATTGACAATCCTCACGAACTAGTGTGCATAAGAGCATTAACCAAAACTGTGTGCTTGGAGGAAAAGTGGGGGATGGCAACATTCCTCGTGTACCCCTTAAAGATGCGACTTTAATATAGGAAGTGGAAGTGGTTAGCCCATTGGGTGACATCATCTCTACCACTGCTTCTGCATCCTGTTGTGGGAAAGGAGTTGTGCCAGGTGGCAGGTGCCTGCTAAGAACATTGACGTATTTCCAGACACTTTCATTGAACTTTCGAGGGAGCTCCATGAGTAGTAAGGATATGACCTACAGGTAACTGCGGAAACTTGTCAGTCCAATCCAACAAACTCAGCTTTGAAGGCAGCCATTTTTTATCACTTCAGTGCTGCTGCTTCTCTGCATGGCCAGGATTGTCTAAGCCAATCTAGTTGGGGCCCACCCCAATGACATTAACATCTGTAAATGCCCACACAGCACTGCTGAGTTGGCATTTACAGAATTTGGGTGGGACTTACCCGCTCAGGCCCTACCCTGCCTACGCCTCTGCGGTTCTTTTCAGTTTTACCTCAATAGCAACTCCCTGGAAAAGGAGTTGGTAGAGAAGCAGTTTGATGTACCATCTGTAGGCGGGTGCCAGTTGCACGTCATAGCTTTGCACATAACACCGCTCTGGCAGCAAGGACTTCGATGGACTAACAGGACTTTATTAACATTTAAGGAGAATGTATGAAGGAGAGATATTTCCCAACCAATGTTGCAAAGCCCAAATGCCTGGTCGTTGACAGAGAAAGGGGAATGGTCAATGTCTGAACTGCCTGGGGTAACATTCCACAGATGCCATATTGTGAGTTTATAATACTAGCTCAATACCAATTGGGTTGCATGCGTGAGGGCACAAGGCTTTTGGTAAGGTAAAAGTGACTGGGAGCGCCCTTTTATTTATTTTTTTAAACATGTTTCATTTATTGGTGTTTTCATCAAAACATTATCAACAGTGTCAACCCCTCTCCCATCCACACCCCTCCCCACGTCTAGGGACCGTACATGGAACGAGAAGTTTGAGTTTAACAATCTGTTCAAGAAATGTGGAGTGGATCAATTGGCCCTCAGGTCCATCATTGTATATCGAGGATCCATATATTCTGTGGGCACCACTGCAGAACATAATCGCTTTTCAAAAAGGATAACACTTCTCCCCAGTCATTGGGGTACTTATCTGCATCCCCTTGTATCCCGTATGTGATCCATTCTACAGCCAGCTTGTCCCAGATTTTCCGTAGCCAACTAATTATCGAGGGTGGGTCTTTCTGTTTCCAATTTTTTGCGATAACCTGCCATGCTGCTATAAGTAAAGTCATCTGGGCTCTCCTCTGTGGTCTAGGGGGTCATTCCGAGTATGGTGGTAGCCATGGAGCAATTAGCTCCATGGCTGCCTCCCATACCGGTACCGAATCCGGTTTGGTACAATGGGGCCTTACCGGTCAATTCCGATCCTGAAGGGACCGGTAAGTCCCCATTGACCAAACAATTCCCCATTCCCATTTGAGCCCCTATAGGGCTCAATGGGAATGGGGAGGGTGCAAATAACGGGCTCGCTATTGGCAAGCCCATTATTTGCACCCTGGTCCCCTAACGGGACCCGTAACGTACGTTTGGTCCGACCAAACGTCCCTTACGGTTCCCGTTAGGGGACCTTGGAATCGGGCCGTAGGGGAGTACCTGCACCGGTCTCCTTATCGGTGCCCGGTATCCCCTACCACCCGACTCGGAATGACCTCCCTAGAGATATTTGATAGTTCCGGATCCGCTAGGCCACATAGTGTCTCTCCTACTGTCAAGGGGCAAGCTTCTGGGACCATCTCCTGTAGGAGTGTTGTGACTTCTCTCCAGAATTCTTTAACTTTTTAAGCAAGTACTTCGACTAACACTCTCAGCAGCACATTTAAATGTTCACAATAGATTGAGCCAAGGTCATATCTCAGACTATGTTAAAATCAGGTCAGTCTCCTTAAGGCTGTTCTTGGAGGTCAATATGCACAAAGCATGGCTTCGCTATATCCCCCCCCGGGCAGCGTCGCTGTTGCAGTGTTCGGCACTTTTCCTCAACCCATGCTAATTGTGGGCAGCTGTTGGAACACGGTTTGTACCATTTTACACAAACAAATTCAGCATAAATGGGAAAGGATTGAACGGTTTAAGAAGAAAAACAATCAGCCACACTCTATCACTACTTGTGCCCAGTTCGTAGGTTATTTAGTACGGGTCACAAAAGACACAACTAGGCGCTGGTTGGCATTTTTGTTAGTACAGAGAGTCTCCCTTTTGCCAAAACACTTGCTCTGTGGGGAGAAACAATAGATAGCATGCAGCTCTGCCCATTCTGACGGGCTTGGGAAGAATCAGAGATTAGTATTTATTTTGTTTTACTTATGCTCAGGCTATGCACAACATCAGTCTTTAAAGCTCTTTCGGCTTCTGAGGCCTCGAGGTTTTAGGCCATGCTATATGTGCACTTCAACACTTCAACCTAGTACCAGACCCGGCTGAGGAGCGGGCCCATGAATGCATTCTAGTGCCAGCACTAAGGATACCAGCCATCATTATTTCTATATGCTTTTATGTTTTCTTATTATTGGGATATGTTGTATAGTTTGTACACCCTTTTATGGTATCTGCACTGCAATAAAGTGTATACACTACAGTATAGTGCGAGAATGGCAAAATAAAGTGTGATATAGGCGGGCTTACATGGTGCATACACCTTGTCCCATGTAGTGATACCAATCTGCGCATGCGTTTTCCACATGTATAACTGCAATCTGGGTGGTATGAAAATCAACACGAAATATGTGTTCCTCGCCTAAATAGAGATGGACACATTGCATGTTGCTGCCCGTCTAGCGCCTACGACACCCAGAATGAGCACCACATATAGTAAGTGCTAGATAATAGGGCTGCTTGAGAGTGGGAAACTCTGGTCTGGCAGATTAGTATTGATTTAGAGATCTGTGTGCAACCGGCAGTCACAGATTCGAGTCCCACTAGGAGCCTTACACCCTCCATTCATCTGAAGTCCACCAATGAAGACTCAAAAACTCCAAACATTCCAAGGCTCTAATGTCGTAGGAAGCTCATTAAGCGCTTTATAAAAACATAATAGTATTATTGTCGTTCCTATGGCTTTATTGGGGGAGACTGTTATAGGCGATATTTCTTGACCGTAAGTAAAGGTGGGCAACCTTTTCAACTAGGTGAACCAGTAGGAAATCATATAAAAACATTATTATTTTTTTTTTTTAAACGGATAGACCATGGACGTAAAGTATGTCAATCTAGCATTACATCACTTGAAGATGAGGGCGCAGAGTTCAAACTAGATAATTGTTTTTTAAAAAAAACAATAGTAATGGCAGCGTGCATGCTGGTGATCATTAACGTCTGGCATCCAAAAAGCTTTTGAGTAGGGACTTCCATCCACCCCATGGATTCTGGACTGGGTGTTTCCTAGTGCCAGGATATTGCAAGGTGAATGACTGGTTTTCTAGATACTTAGACATAGAACTCCCTTGGAGGCTTCAAGTGAATAGAGACGGTCTTGCCATTAACATCTCTATGATCTAAAAAAAAAACTCCACTAGCAAACAACGTTTGCCCACATTCATCCTTGAGAGAAGAATAGAGCCACAAGTAAACTATCTCTTCATCTTTAAAAGGGAGCTGCCCCGCCTGCAGGCCAGGCGGACTCATTTGTATCTGTCAAAAAGGACAGCACTGTACTGTTCGCCTAATCGTCGAGGCCACCAGGGGAGGAGGGAAGGGGGGGGTGAGTAGATTAGGCAAACGCTCTGCCATTTACTGTCAAGGGCTTCCCAGCTGCTGCCTGGCCCTCCATTCCCAAGGAGATGAATGCCTGCTCTGGCCTCATGAAGAGATGGCCTCCCAGACCCACAGACACCCCAGCATATGACTGGCGATAAAGCAGTTACTCTGGGGCTGATCTGATTTGCACGCACAAGAGAAGCATACCCATTGCCCGCCAAGTAACACCTGGGACTCTTGCCACGATTAAGGAAGACATTGACAGACTGAATGTCACCATCAAATTAGTTTACTCATTAAAACTGCAATTTTATTAAAAAACAATTAGATCAATTGACAAGCAGAGGATTTCGAAATGCTGTCCTATTTTATGTCAACAAAATTAGATCTAATTCTGAGACGCTGTCATTAGAATCCAGCTATGTGTTAACAATATGAGCAGCAAATCCCTACCGTACACTAATGGCTTCTAATTGTGCATTCATAATTGAATGCCGCCGCTATTGCCGTGCAGAATCCATTGCATATATTATGGAAACTGACAGCAAAGAATGTATTTCATACACCGTGGGTGGTCGCCCATCAGGCACTTTCAATTTGATTTGGCCGAGGTGCTTGGTGGAAGAACAGAAGCCATAGGCAGGCTCATTACCACTGATGTTCAAAATTATCTTTTAAATGACTGTTTACCTATAAAGATTTTCATGTGTCCCATGGAAGTAAAGCGTCCATTTTACAATCCTTTTAGTGTAATGTGACAATGAAGGACAACAACTCTCGTTGCAACCCCCTCCGGCCCTGCCCCCCCCCCCGCCCCACCTTCATCCCATCCGCCCACAGGATAAGCTAGTTCACTGGTGAGTAAGGGTACATGGGAACTTCTTCACACGTAGGCCCTAAAAAGATTGTTTTACCTTCGTTTTATCCCACTTGAACCCTTTGAGGTTCCCATCATGCCATTCATCTCTGTTAAATGGCAGAATTCTTCCAGCGCATCCATTTTCTGCAATGACCTGCACGGCTTCAGTTTCCTACAATGCGAGTGCTAGCATGGCCTACTGATAACCACCCTCATGTTCAGATTAAAACGTATTTGATTTTACTTTATGATAACTGCATTTAACGAAGGCATATTTGTTTTTGTCAAGACAGCGTATGATGCTGCCTGCTGTGATGTGTCATGTTATGCCGATTTCCTAAACACAAGCAGCTATTGGCTTCTGTGTTATTTTTGACATGACTCTAAGCATTTGTCTTACATCATTGTCCTCCATTTTGTGTCCTGTCTTCAAACCCTATTCGCTGTATCAGAGGACAGGACATGCAGTCTACAGATCCATAAATACCTCTAACATTTTTTTTAACGTAACTGTAGCAAAGGAGCAAGGTCAAAGGCTGCATATTCTTAACTTTAAAGCATGGACTGCTGAAACCTTTAGCTCTTCTGGGTCTTCAAACCCCTCTCTCCATTTGTATCTCTTCCTCCCCAATTATCCGCGAGCCAGCTCCAAGCTGCTGAGTGGGACGCACCCACAATGGGAATCTGAGTATTTTTGTGACACTGTTACTGCAACGTCCTCTTACATTACCTATGCCAAAGCATAGGGTCCATTCCTGTGCCATTTCCTTCTTTCTGGGATAACGGGTGCTCTGCAACATCATTTTGCTGTCAGGTCCACCATCACCTGCTCCTTTTCACGTATTGTTTCCTCTTTCATTTCACTGTACATTTTCTGCATGTAATTGTCTTCTGTTCTTTGGCTCTCCTTCACTTTGGTCTCACCCCTCACCTGGCTCCCAGATCCAGGTATAGAACCACACTGATGCCCCATTAGCTACTAGCTGGCTTCTGCCTCTTAATGCCCCTTACCCCTATTGAAATAAAGATTATGGCAAGAGGTTTCAGAGGACTGGTAAGTTTATGAGCCTTATCTTCCCAGAGCACAGAGATGATTTAAGTGCTGGGGGAAGAACCATACTCATCATCTCAGCCTTCTTATTAAGCCTGCCCTGGCAATTTCTCCTGTATTTCATCTTGACTATCAGGGCAGCAAGCTACAGGGGTCACAGAGAAATGTAGTGGCACAGGCTCAAGGGAGAAGCACCACACTCTCAAGCGGACCCTCCCTTTGTGATGCTGAGTAATGGATAATCAAAAAGGTAAGTGGACCAGAGGGACCTGTTCAATGCACAATAGACATTTCAGTAGATGTAACTTGGAAATGGCCAGAGCATGTTCAAAACCCACACCAAGTCCCTGTGCCGGATGCTTGTCCTCAGGTTGGTAATGTGATCCAGAACCGGATTATGCTCTCCCTTTCTCTCATCGTCATCTAAATCAACAACCATATCACCAGAAACATCACCATCTTCACACCAACACCAACTACATGCCCATCCCAGTATAAGTCACTTAACATTCATGAAAGGAAATCAGCTCTCTTGACAATATATTGAAATAGGCTCTCCTTCAAAAGAACAACATCACCCTTCTAGCTGAATAGTGTTGAATATGTAGGTTCCTCCTCATTACACATGTATTGAGTCAGTTTTCATCCTTGCCAAAGTGAACGTATTCTATGGAGAACGTGTGGCTTACTGCTAGTCATTTTACAATTTACACCCAGCACCCTGGTATACGCAAGAACTCAACCTCACCAAAAGAGTCATCAGGAAACAGGAGAAAAACCTGTGGCACTCCAGCACCGCATCTGAGCTGGCGCTTCTCAAGGAACTCTGAGCAACCTGCTGACAACTAATCAACACAGCCAAGACCTCCTACTATCAGAACGTCATAGCAGAAGCCGATAACAAAAGAAGAGCCCTCTTCAAACCAGTGAAGCACTGTGTCAAACTGCTACTCAACCCTTTCATACCACACTGCATCAGAAAATCTACTGCCATCAACACCTTCATCATCGACAAAATCAGCAAGATTCACCAGCACATAGACACCAGCTCTGCATCCACAAACCCAACTCACGTACCTCCTTATGAAATCTCCACTCTGGAAAACATTCAAGAAACTTTCTACAGAGGATCTGGTAGAATCTCTGGCCACCCTCAATGCCACATTGTATACAGACAACATCCTCCAAACAGTAACTTGAGGAGAACCATCTCCAGTTGGACAAGCACCTTAAAACTTTCCTCTTTGCTTCTGCCTTCGCTCTCCCTCTCCCCTGCCGATCTGTTCTGCTTTGGCACAGTGCACCTGGTTACCCTCTGATTTCTGGCCCAGCTCCATGCCCACCCTGCCACTCACCCACACTGCCCCTGGCAACCCTCACACTTGGCACTGTATCTGGTACCCTACAGTGCCCTTACCTGCACTTAGCAGACACCCCTGTCTGCACTCATAACCTGCACTTGCCACCTTGCTGGCTGCACTACCTTTTGTATTATTGTATCCCGTGCTCAGCGCTTTCCATTTCACCCCTCTCCCTCTCACTTTCCCCCTTCCCTCTTCCCTGCACTTGCGTTTTCTCAAGGTCAGTGGGCCTAGTAAGATCATTGTTTGGTCCTCCCTTGTTCCCCTCTCTTGCCTCATCGTGCTCTGAAACACTTGTGTATGAGCCCGATACAAATAAAATTTCATATCCATCCTTAAGACCCTCGACACATACACTCTCTTTCCCTACCTGGAGATCACCAACTCAAGGCAACTTCCCATCGACCCTAAAAACAGGACAAATCCTCCCTCTACTAAAGAACCTCACTCTGGTTCCCAACAACCTAGGCAACTATCACCCCATCACCTATCTTCCATTCCTAGGTAAGATCATTGAGGAAGTGGTACCTGCAAAACTGCATCAACACATCAACACCAACAATATCCTCCAAACCTGCCATCCGGGTTCAGACCCACAGGCATCACTGAGATGGCAAACATACAGGTGTTCAACAATGCCCTCAACATCCTTAACAATGGCCATCCTGCCTCCTGGTTCTACTCTACCTTTTGGCTACTTTCTACACAGTAGACCACCAGGTGCTCACAGGCACCCGGCATCAGCGTATGGGGATCAGCAACCTTGTCCTGTGCTGGTTTAAATCCTACCTCGCCAACCGCCAGCAGTTTGTTCAGATTGACTCCTCTAGATCGCCAATACTACCCATTACCTGTGGAGACCCGTAGGGTTCCATCCTCTCCCCAGTGACCTTAATTCTATACATGGAGCTGCTTGGACCCTTCCTGGTAACGCACAACATCCACATCGACCAATACACTGATGACACACAGCTATACCTTAAGATCGACTCCAAAAAGGACATCCACATGATCAAAACCTGCCGCTTGCTGATCCAGTCTTGGGTGACCAGTGCATAGGTTCTATGTTCATTTTTAAGTGGTGTTTTTGCTGCAGGTCTGCTTCCCTCCCTTGAACATCAGGCCCAGGACCAGATACCAAATCAGTGGAGGGTGGTCTTACAGCCGTAACCACTGCAGACAGAGCTGCCACCACTGACTGGCCACTGACTGGCCTTGTGAAACCAGCCACCCGCCATAGACTCATGCGCCCCGACTGATCCACACATTGGGGTACTCACCTCTGGCCTCTTTAAGGCATGCATATCCGGTTCAGCATCAGAGATATTTGGGTCAAAAGAGTCTGAAGAGTCTGCGGCATGACTCAGGGTGGTCTGCAGCACCAGTGGGTTCTCACAGCCTACCACACCATGTCCCACACTGGTGGTCTGCCACACAACTGACTCTTGCTCCTCCTCCACCCCTGCATCTGGTGCATCCTCACCTGCACATGGACAGAGAAACACATGTTGATACATCTCAAAAGAGACAACAATGTACATATGCTCCAAGGAGTACTCTGAGAAGAATTGGCATGACATGAACCCATCAGAAATTGCACATTCGCACAGTTGGTGCAGTAAGCAACTGATGCATGGTATTTGCTGACACATGCCCGCCCTATTATGTCCATGCCAGGCCTGGGCACATTGACATTCAACAGTGTTGTAAATGCACAATGAGGGGACATTCAACTGTCAAGTCGGAAGACATGCCAGGGGAAACATAATGCACATGTGACATTTTAATGTGCAATGACATCACATGGGAACGGCCAGACATCCATATTCACAGGCAACAACACGGTCAACGCATGGCACATTAATCAGGTCTGGGAGATGGGACAGGAGAAAATGAGGACCTGCAGAAAGGAGCGAAAAGGGAAGAAGCCCATGAGTGGGTACACCCAAAAGTGTGATATCTGGTCAA
Organism: Ambystoma mexicanum; assembly: GCF_040938575.1. Classification (NCBI taxonomy): domain Eukaryota; kingdom Metazoa; phylum Chordata; class Amphibia; order Caudata; family Ambystomatidae; genus Ambystoma; species Ambystoma mexicanum. The sequence continues at coordinate 287,850,866 of NC_090928.1, forward strand.
GTTGCCTGGAGTGCAGTGAGATGGAGAGTTGATTGGGCGATATGAACAAAGTCCACAAATCCGCAAGAGGGTGAGGGCAGTGGCCACATGGAGGGGGCACAGAGTGTGGGAGGCTACGAGAGAGCATGCACCACAATGAGTAGGCTCTTTGTGGCACTGGAATTGAGTCAAAGTGTATGTCGTCTGTGGACACTCATGCAACTACATTCTGTGAACACAACAATGTGCATTGACAGACAGCTCAGATATGCATCGTCACAAGGAAACCCATAGGAGCAGGTGACAAAAAGAGCATGCATCATTGCATGACATGGCTTATAAGTGATACTTTGAGTGCATGCACTGGTCTAGCAGTGCACTACGTTGAGTACGTCTGCTTTCCAGACATTGCCTATGCTCCTGTCTCTGGCCCTGTGACCACCTCAGCTGCTATGATGGACTCCCACCTTCACATACCATCACCATGGCTCTGCAGCTCATCTCCAGGACCAGCCTACCCACCCACACCTGCATTGCCGAGTGACATGTCTGGCAGCCCCATGGCAGCAAGGCAGAGGGTTGTCAACCTCACTGCCAAATAAGTTGACATACTGGTGGATAAGGCCCTGGAGAATTACACATTGCAGATCAATTGTCTCTTTTATTTGTGTTTTTTTATGTATAATGAGTTTTGGAAATGTGACCAAATGGTCTGTTTTATTACAAAATATAATAAATATATGAGATATGTTTGTTAAAATTGAGCCTGCCATCTTTTTATATTTGTTAAAAGATTGATGGTCTGTGAATACATGGTTTTGATGTGAGACCCAGTTGTGTTACCTCCGGTCAGGATATCGAAAGGCAGCTTGTTGGTACTCTCTCTGTGTTTCTCTCTGTTCTGTGTCTCCTTTACCACAGTTGCTGTGGTGCATGGAAGAGAGGATCACTACCCCAGACATACGCGCAGGCCCTAGCCACTCCCCTGTGAAAGCTCATCTTCGGGTAGCGATGTGGCTGAGGTATTGCCTGTACCATCGGGCATGGCTGCTGGGGGTATATCCTATGTGGTGGAGGTGGCAGGGGACTCGTCAGCAGCGGTGGGACCGGGTGTTGCATCACAGGGGCCATCCATGGCAGAAGACACTCTGGAGTCACCCAGGTTGATGGAGAGGGAGGACGAGGAGGTGGTCATTGCAGCCCAGCCCATGGGTTCAGGTGGGTGTGTTGAGGTGGGAGAGCATACTTCCATCATGTCCCAGGGGCATGAGGCTGTGCAGATGACAGAGGAGGTGCCTGTGCAAAATCCAGTCCCTGGGCCATCGGATGCAGAACTGTGTGCCTGCCGGGTGCCTCCACACAGACCAGCATCCCGTTGGGGGCTCAAGTGTCCATCTGGGATCATGTGCTGCCCCTGCTGGCCGAGTTTACGAGGCGGACTGCAGTCATGCGTGATGATGTACATGCTACTCATAATCTGCTTGCCCATCATCACAATGAGCTGTACTGCATTGAGGACTTGCAGGCAGCAGGCCTGTTCCCTGCTGGGTTCTGTGGGCTTTTCACTGCTGCAACCACCTCCCCGGCTTCCTCCTCTGTGCACCAGTCATCCTCAGGGGTGCCTTCCGGACCACATACCAGCTTGGCACCCTGTGCACTAGTCCCAAACACATCGCCCATCTGGTGGAGCTTACATCCCCGCCCAAGATGGGAGTCAGAGGTACGGCACCTGAGGGGTCACCTTGCCTATCCAGGCACTGGCACAGGGAGTGGAGGGACAGCAGGCACCGCAGAGCACTGCAGGTCCCCTACCCCCCTGATGATCATCATCAGGTCAAAAGGGGCGTATGAGGGGAGCGTGCAATGGCTATAGCGGCAGAAGGTGGTGTTAAGACGAATTCCTGAACTCTGTCCTGGGGGCGCAGAGGTTCAGAAGGCCAGCCTAGTTTCTTGGAACAGGGTAACCTCTGGACAAGCCAGACCAATCAAGGTAGCGATCGCGGCGGTCAAGACTAGGTCTCAAGAGGGGTGAGGGTGACTGAAAGCCTGCAATGAGCACACAAAGCAAGGACACTTACAAATTACTCCAAACAGGTGTTATATTAAAAATATATACACATTTATTACAAGGCCTTTGTAACATTGACCGTAGCGAGAAATCACAATAAAACTCCTGTAAATCAACACATACCAAACCAATACAATATATATACAAATACAAATGAGTCTAACGAGTTAGACGCACAAAATGTGCAGACCACCTAGATGGGGAGGAAAACAGGCAGTGCGAATAATAATTAGACCCAGTCTGCCTTCAGAGGCACCTAACTAAAAGGAAGTCCAAGCCCTACGAAGAGTGGAGCCTTGTGCTCAAAAGTACCTGCACACACTGGTGACAATGGGCAAAAAGGGGAGTCTCTTCGAGGGAATCAGGCAGTTTAGTTCTGTGAACAAATGAAGATGAACAGTGCTCCGCGACTCAAGCGCAGCCTCCACTGTGGGCAGAAGCAGAGCACGAGTACGGAAAGGCGTGCTGTTTGACACAGCGGGGAAAAGCTATGGGCTCCTGCAGGAGGGCGACCAGTTCCTAGCTATGCTACTCACCGGTCCCCGATGCAAGCAGACCCAGGCTTCTCCGCGTCCGTTTCAGTGTTGGCAGGTTCAGATAGGAGCAGGGGACGTCTCGTCGTCGTGTAGATTCCGCAGCAGCAGAAGTTGAGTTGAGGACGTCCCAAACGCAGTGAACCCGCACCGTTTGTTACCACCGAAGGGCAACGGAGCGGCAGTGTGTATTCCAGCCAAATGTACAGTCCTCACGTCAGACCTGGGAATGCCAAGTGTACGAATCGTGTGAGAGTGACAAGGACTTGTAATACAACACAACCTGACGGCGGTTACAGAGCAAGACTCCTGGGTAGGCTGGTCAGTCTGCTGGATGGCCCAGAGACACTTCCGAAGGCTTACGTGCAGGAGATGGTGAAGATGCCGAGAATAGTTGTTCCCACTGTTCGAAGGGTCGAAGTACCAGTACAGGCCTTCTCGTTCGATCCGAGGTAGAAAGGGTTTCACCAAGCGACAGCAGTGCAGAGGAGAAGTCCTTCAGCGGGTCACCAGCGATTCCTCGGTTCAGCCTCGTGGTTGCAGGATACTTGGCTCCTGTATTCCTTTGTTCGTGAGAACTCAGGAGATCGACATGGTAGTGGCGTTTCCAGCCCCCTCTTATCCACGGTTCCCTTCGCGCCAAAACGGAGGGGACCCAATGGGAGATCCGCTCATAAAACACTCACACCATCTGTGCACCTCATCACGGACCAAGGGGGTCCCAGGCATTCACACCACCCTAGACTCTCTGGCGCCCAGGATGTGTATTGGGACCAGACATCCCAGTCCCCATCCTGGAGGCACACACAGGCCTGTAGAAGCCCGCGAAAGCATCTGTGTTTCGCGGGAAAGTACATGCCCAAATAAGGAAGGCCCCGGGTCGGCTCGACCTGGGGGAGGTGAAGGGGGCAAGACAGTCAGCGGACAGGACAATGAGCCTCATGGTCTGGCCATTTTGGGAGCCAGGCCACCATTTTGGGCTAAGCACGAGAAACGCGCCCAAAATGCCAAAAGGAGCTCAAAAACACAAGAAACGATCGCTGCCACCAATCCCGTCCGTGATTCAGTTGCACCGTTCATTTACAATCCAAAGAGAGTATCTAGGGCCTGTAGAAGACTAGAGACCCAAGAGAGCAGTAACTTAGCTTACAGTGCCCTCTTGTGCTATGTTGCACGAAAGCTGCAACATGATAAAGAAACTACGGAAAGCAACGTTTCCCGGTACTGACTGTCTTAAGGGCATGTCAGTTTCCCCGTAAGAATGGAGCAAAAGCCCAGAGGAGTGCGGCTGAGGGCTGCACTTCTCTGGCAAAGTCTAGATCCTGGTGAAAACAACAGCAAAAAGTTTAGGGGTTGCCACATGGAAGGAAAATTACCCACAATTAAGACATCTTTCCTAACACTCGCCCCTCCCAGACTATGGACAGGGGGAACTAATCCACCCCTGGATGAGTCTCGTGTTCAGGTCGGTTAAACATTCTGGACAACCCATCCGCATTGCTATGTTGGACACCTGGCTTATGCTCAATAGTGAAGTCGAAGCCTTGTAGACTTATGGACCACCTAAGCAACTTAGGATTCTCTCCCTTCATGTTCATTAGCCACTTTAAGGGCTAATGGTCAGTTTGCACAGTGAAGTGGGTCCCATAGAGGTAGGGCCTCAGCTTCCGTAGGGCCCACACAACAGAGAAACATTCTTTCTCCACTGTGGACCATCTGAGCTCTCTGTCCTTAAGCTGGCGACTAGTAAAACCAATAGGGTGTTCCTTACCCTTCTCATCTACTTGCAATAGTACAGCTCCTATCCCAGTGTCAGAGGCGTCCGTCTGCACAATAAAAGGTATTTGATAATCAGGGGCCCTGAGGACAGGGGCCTGGCACAAGGAGTCTTTTAAGCCATTGAAGGCCTTCTCACACTCGTCGGTCCAAGTTACCTTCTTGGGTTTCTTCGGAGTGGTGAGGGCAGTCAGAAGGCCAGCTATGGTGCCATAGTCTGCCACAAAGTTGCGGTAATACCCCTTGAGTCCTAAGAAGGCTCTCACTTGGGTCTGTGTAGTGGGGGTAGGCCAGTCTTGTACTGCTTGTATTTTACTGGGAAGAGGCTGTATCCTCCCTCCACCTACTTCATGTCCAAGGTAAACCACTGAGCCTTGTCCAATCTGGCATTTACTAGACTTTAGGGTCAAGTGTGCTTTCTGAAGAGCCTGGAGCACAATCGCGAGGTGTTTCACATGGTCTTCCCAGGTGGCACTGAAAACTGCTATATCGTCCAGATATGCAAGACAGAATTCGTTCAACCCATTCAACACATGATTCACAAGCGTCTGGAAAGTGGCAGGTGCATTTTTCAACCCGAACGGCATTACCCTGAATTGGTAAAGGCCGTCTGGAGTAGAAAACGCTGTCTTCTCCTTGGCATGTTCTGCTAACGCTATTTGCCAATAGCCAGCAGTGAGGTCAAACGTGCTGAGGTACTTGGAGGCACCCAAAGTATCCACCAGCTCATCTGTTTGAGGCAAGGGGTGTGCATCTGTCTTGGTGACAGCATTCAGAGCCCTGTAATCCACGCAGAACCTCAATTCAGAAGTGCCTGCCTTTGGAACCAAAACCACAGGGCTGGACCACGGACTACTAGAGGGTTCAATCCCCCCAAGGTCTAACATCTTGTTGACCTCGGTCTTAATGTAAGACTGTACTTTGTCTGACATCCTGTATCCCCTACTTTTGGTAGGTACACTGTCTCCTGTGTCTATGTTATGTTTGCACCAAGGTGTCAAACCAGGCGACTGTGAAAACAGGGGGGAAAACTGCCTAAGCAAACTTTTCACCTCAGCCTGCTGATTAGAAGTCAGGTGAGGGGCCACTCGGACACCCTCAAAGGAGCTATCTGAAGGACCGCTTTGGAACAGGTCGGGGAGAGGTTCAGACTCCTCTTCCTCAACATCTGAAGCCAGTAGCAGTGCTGCGATTTCGACTCTTGGGACGAAAGCCTTCAGCCTATTTACGTTGAACACTTTTGGAGCCTGTCCAGGCCTTCCAAGGTCCACTAAATAGTTAACCTCACCCATGGGCTCCACCACTGTGTAAGGGCCTGACCAATTGTCCTGTAAAGCTCGAGGCCTTATGGGATTCATGATCAGGACTTGCTGACCAGGTGTAAAGTTGATGAGGGAAGCTTTCTGGTCGTACCAATGTTTCGCCAGTGCTTGTCCTGCCTTCAATTTATCGCTAGCCAAGCCCATCAGGAGTACCATCCGTTTTCTGAGCCCCAGCACATAATCTACTACGTTGGTAGTAACAGGGGGAGTGGGCATCTCCCATCCCTCTTTGACTATGGCTAAGGGTCCCCGTACAGGATGACCGAACAGAAGTTCGAAGGGGCTGAAGCCAACACCCTCTTGTGGTACCTCTCGGTAGGCAAACAGTAAGCATGGTAAAAGAAGATCCCATTTTCTTCTCTGAGGTTCTTCCAGAGCCCCAATCATGCTCTTTAACGTTCTGTTGAAACGTTCCACCAGACCATTGGTCTGGGGGTGGTATGCAGAAGAGAACTTGTAGGTGACCCCACATTCTTTCCCCATAGCCTGCATATACTTTGACATAAAGTTGCTGCCTCTGTCAGACACAACTTCTTTAGGGAAGCCAACTCTAGTAAAGATGCCAAGTAACGCTTTGCAACTGACTTGGCAGTTACAGTTTTCAATGGGATGGCCTCAGGATATCTGGTAGCATAGTCGACTAGCACCAAGATAAACCTATTGCCTGAGGATGTTTGCGGGTCAAGGGGACCAACGATGTCGATCCCTACCCTTTTGAATGGTACTCCCACCACTGGGAGTGGTACCAATGGAGCTTGGATTGTCGAGCCAACCTTACCAGATAACTGGCAGGAGGCACAACTCCTGCAGTGACTTTCTACTTGCACCCCCATCTTGGGCCAGTAGAAGTGCATGGATAACCTTTGCTTGGTCCTCTTAATACCAAGGTGACCAGCAAGCGGCACTTCATGCACCAGCTGCAGGAGGAAGGGACTTACAGCAAGGGGAACCACCAACCTCCTATGGTCTCCTTCTGCAGACTCTCCTGGGACGCACCTTCCCAATAAATCCGGTGCGTCCCAGGAGGTTCACCCTCAAGCTGGGAGCAGGCCTGTCTCCTTAGGCCTTCTAGAGATGGGCACTCACGTTGGCCTTTACTGAATTCTTCCCTGTCAGGACCACCTTCTACTAACAAGTCTTTTAGTTCCGGTTGGTCGTTGGGGTCAAATACTTCAGGCATCGCCACCTCCTCGTCATGCACGGGCGATTGACCAACTTCCTCCACCGCAGTGGTAGGCGAGCTCGGGGGAATGTTGTCTTTCCCTCGTCTTGACTTTCTTACTCCTTTCGCCTTGGGTTTCCCCATTGGCGGGGGCAGCGTATTGGTCTTGGCCAATGCTGCCCGTGTTTGAGACCGTGTGCAGGGTCTGTCGGCAGTGTCTCCTACGAGCCCTAAAGCTCTGAGATCATTGCCTAACAAGACCTTTCCTGGGACGTTTCTCTGAATGCTCACTGGAATCCTGACTGCTGTACCATTTAAAGTAAGATTTACAGGTATTACTGGGAACATGCGCGGTGGGCTGTCAGCCATATTAGTGGGCATCAGAGTAGCTCTGGCAACTTCCGCTGAGTCTACCAAGGTAGAATCCACTACAGTTCGACTGCACCCACTATCCCTAAGAGCTGGAGTATCCACTCCATTGATCAGCACACTGTCTTTAAAGTAGTGCTTGGTATTATCTGGAATCCTAGCAGAAGCCTCTGCGACTTTAGGCTCCCAGGAACCCAGGCAAACTAAAACTACCTCAGCTTCTATCCCGCTGGGGAAGGAGTCTGAGGAGAAGGATGCTCCTGTAATCTCTTCTTCCTCGTAGGAGGAGAAGGCCAGATTAGCGGAGTGGACCTCCAAAGGTTTAACCTTACACTGGGGATCCCCATTCACGTGGTCAGTTGCTCCACAAGCAAAACAAGATCCATTGGGTCTGTTTACATAGGGAGGCTTATTGTAACCAGAGTTCTGTTTCGGAGGCTGACCTCCACTACCCTGTGAGTTCTCTTGTGTCTTACCCATATTTTTCTTTTTGTGGCCCTTTTGAGAAGAAGATTTATCAGATTCTCCACCCTCCTTATCTTTGGACTTTTTCCCTTCCTCCTGCTTACCAGGATGAGTTTTGTCCTTATGGGACACTCGATGTGACACCCATAAGTCTGCTGCAATGGCCAGCTTCTTAGGATATATCTCCTTCGAATCGGCCAAATGCTGCTTAAGCTCCGGGGAAGAAGATGCAAAAATGTGTTCCAGCATGGCAAGATTTATCATGCCTTCAAAGGTAGAAACCTTATAACCTTCGACCCAGCCAGTCAAGTTTTTTAAGGATTCCGTTACATAAGATACCCAAGTACCACCTTCTTTTTTCTTGTACTATCGGAATCGTTTTAAATATTGGGCAGGAGTCTTTCCAAACTTTAAAATGAGAGTTTGCTTTGACATTGCGAAATCAGCTCGCTTAGCCTTCGACATTTCCATAATGGCACTCCAGCCAGAATGGGGCAGTCTGCTGAGTAACCAGGCAATCTAATCAGCATTGTCAACTTGTTGAACTTCACATGCATACTCAAACGTATTCAGCCAGTCCATAATGTCATTCCTTTCTTCGTACACACTGAGCAGTTCTTTCGGAAACCGTGGATGAGAGGAGGCCCCAGACCCATGTTCAGGACCCTTGGATCCATTTGCAACCTGAAGCTTGGCCAGTTCCAACTGGTGATCCCTGTCTTTCTGTTTTTCGGCATGTTCGATTCTTAGTTTGGTTATGTTGAACTCAAGCTCCTTCTGCCTAAACCGCAGCTCTTGCTTCTTGAATTCAAGCATGGCCTCCCCATCGATACTGGCAGAGGAAACATTAGACATCTCATCCTCTCTTTCCTCGTGGTCGCGGTGGATCAGTGCAGCGGCAGAACCGTCGGTTCTACCAGTGAGAGCAGCCCCACCTCCTTCCGTGCTGTCCTCAGAAGTTATAGCATCAAGCTGCGCTTCTTGCCACACATCGATTCTTTGGATCATATCCAATTTGGTGCCTTGAGAGGAGACTCCTGTCTCCGCGCACATCTTTTTCAATGTTTCAGATTTAGAAGCATTTAAAGTTAACAAGGTATTTGTTTCCATAATGTTAGATAGGACTATGTCCTGTTTAAAGTTATACTACGACAATTCACTACGTGTCCTGGTAGGAATAACTTGAAATGCCTTCGCTCGTGCGCAACACTGGATACCTTCAGTCGTATCCCAACGCTGTACACCAATTTGTTAAGACGGATTCCTGAACTCTGTCCTGGGGGCACAGAGGTTCAGAAGGCCAGCCTAGTTTCTTGGAACAGGGTAACCTAAGGACAAGCCAGACCAATCAGGGTAGCGATCGCAGCGGTCAAGACTAGGTCTCAAGAGGGGTGAGGGTGAATGAAAGCCCGCAATGAGCACACAAAGCAAGGACACTTACAAATTACTCCAAACAGGTGTTATATTAAAAAATATATACACATTTATTACAAGGCCTTTGTAACATTGACTGTAGCGAGAAATCACAATAAAACTTCAGTAAACCAACACATACCAAACCAATACAATATATATACAAATACAAATGAGTCTAACGAGTTAGACGCACGAAATATGTAGACCACCTAGATGGGGAGGAAAACAGGCAGTGCGAATAATAATTAGACCCAATCCGCCTTCAGAGGCACCTAACTAAAAGGAAGTCCAAGCCCTATGAAGAGTGGAGCCTTGTGCTCAAAAGTACCTGCACACACTGGTGCCAACGGGCAATAAGGGGAGTCTCTTCGAGGGAATCAGGCAGTTTAGTTCGGTGAACAAATGAAGATGAACAGAGCTCTGCGACTCAAACGCAGCCTCCACTGTGGGCAGAAGCAGAGCCCGAGTACGGAAAGGCGTGCTGTTTGACACAGCGGGGAAAAGCTATGGGCTCCTGCAGGAGGGCGACCAGTTCCTAGCTATGCTACTCACCGGTCCCTGATGCAAGCAGACCCAGGCTTCTCCGCGTCCGTTTCAGTGCTGGCAGGTTCAGATAGGAGCAGGGGACGTCTCGTCATCGTGTAGATTCTGCAGCAGCAGAAGTTGAGTTGAGGACGTCCAAAACGCACTGAACCCGCACCGTTTGTTAGCACCGCAGGCAACAGAGCGGCAGTGTGTATTCCAGCCAAATGTACACTCCTCACGTCAGACCTGGGAATGCCAAGTGTACGAATCGTGTGAGAGTGACAAGGACTCGTAATACAACACAACCTGACGCCGGTTACAGAGCAAGACTCCTGGGTAGGCTGGTCAGTCTGCTGGATGTCCCAGAGACACTTCCGAAGGCTTACGTGCAGGAGATGGTGAAGATGCCGAGAATAGTTGTTCCCATTATTCCAAGGGTCGAAGTACCAGTACAGGCCTTCTCATTCGATCCGAGGTAGAAAGGGTTTCACCAAGCGACAGCAGTGCAGATGAGCAGTCCTTCAGCGGGTCACCAGCGATTCCTCGGTTCAGCCTCGTGGTTGCAGGATACTTGGCTCCTGTATTCCTTTATTTGTGAGAACTCAGGAGATCGACATGGTAGTGGCGTTTCCAGCCCCCTCTTATCCACGGTTCCCTTCACGCCAAAACGGAGGGGACCCAATGGGAGATCCGCTCATAAAACACTCACACCATCTGTGGACCTCATCACGGACCACGGGGGTCCCAGGCATTCACACCACCCTAGACTCTCTGGCGCCCAGGATGTGTATTGGGACCAGACATCCCAGCCCCCATCCTGGAGGCACACACAGGCCTGTAGAAGCCCGCGAAAGCATCTGTGTTTTGCGGGAAAGTACATGCCCAAATAAGGAAGGCCCTGGGTCAGCTCGACATGGGGGAGGTGAAGGGGGCAAGACGGTCAGCGGACAGGACAAAGAGCCTCGTGGTCTGGCCATTTTGGGAGTCAGGCCACCATTTTGGGCTAAGCGCGAGAAACGCGCTTAAAACACCAAAAGGAGCTCAAAAACACAAGAAACGATTGCTGCCACCAATCCCGTCCGTGATTCACTTGCACCGTTCATTTACAATCCAAAGAGAGTATCTAGGTGTAGAAGACTAGAGACGCAAGTGAGCAGTAACTTATCTTACAGTGCCCTCTTGTGCCATGTTGCACGAAAGCTGCAACATGATAAAGAAACTATGGAAAGCAACGTTTCCCGGTACTGACTGTCTTAAGGGCATGTCAGTTTCCCTGTAAGAATGGAACGAAAGCCCAGAAGAGTGCGGCTGAGGGCTGCACTTCTCTGGCAAAGTCTAGATCCTGGTGAAAACAACAGCAAAAAGTAGTTTAGGGGTTGCCACATGGAAGGAAAATTACCCACAATTAAGAAATCTTTCCTAACAGGTGGCAACCAGGAGGAGGTTTTATGTTGCAGGGCAGACCACCACAAGGAGGCAGGTGGAAGGTTTGAGGCAGAAGGATGAAGTGGGATTGATGCACTCAATGTCTTCCTTATTCCAGAGCTATGAACAGCAGCTGGTGGCAAAGAGGCAGAGGGCACGGGAAGCAAGGGTGATGGTGGCCAGGGCTGAGGTTGCAGTGCGTCAGGCATTAAGACAGGCTGCCATCCTTGATGTTTTCAAATCAAAATAATGTTTGCCACAAATCCGTTTTGTGAGCTGATTGCATTAACGGAGAAGAAGGAGAAAATATTTGCCTTGCCTTTGACCCTAATGAGGGGTTGAGCGGTTGAGGTTAGGGGATGGAGATGATCCGTACTGGCAAACGATAGGCCGAAACGTACCCCCGGTGGTTTGCTTGTTTTCATCGAGAAAGAGGGAAGCTTTGACCCATGTGTGGAAAAACATGAGGTTTGTTGAAATGTGCAATTTTCTGCATTGTTCAGAACCGCTCTGTACGAGAGTGCGATTGATACATCGATATCAAAGGATAGATTAGGGAGAGTTTCTGGATCGAGGGAAAGTATCAGGAAAGTGCCAGTACAGATTACAGAAGGAGAGGAGAATTTGTTTGGCACCCGCATGAAACCAACGTATTGTGTGATCTGTTTTGCTCGAAGATGCCTGCTTGCAATGCACTGAGCAGTGAGCAATGATTTGATCTTTTGTGAGTGAGCCCATGTCAGTGAGGCTCCATGATAGACACTGATGATGTCCACATGCCTTGCTGGACACTGGAACAATGCCAACTATGCTACACTAGAGTTATGTTACGCTCTGTTATGTTGTGCGCAGATGTGAGGACACACATACAGTTTCGCCACATGGACATGATCAGGTCCATTCATCTAGAGACTGACTATGTGACACTTGTCACTTGTTAATGACTGGGAATACCATGAAATGTCTCTGCAAGAGAGAAATGCAATATACAACATCATTGAGAAAACAAACTGATTGGCCATGTCCATGTAACACATGCTTTGACTTGCTATGCTTTGATTTGCTATGCTTTATTTTCTTTTAGAATGCACACATTTGAATAGACATGCTTAATATGCATTATGAGCACCAGGATGAGATATATATCCTGATATCTTCTTATTTGCTGTTTGCTGTTTGCCTTTTACACGAAATGCTTTGCATCATTTCGAGCAATGTTATTAGAATGGATGCACCACGTTTTGACACTATGCTTGCAGTGACCATTAGGATGCTGCCTGCTTATTGAATGCCATAGCTTGTTTAGTATCCGTGCCATGTGCATGCTTCTAGAGAACTGACACCCTTGTCAGCTCTTGGTAGATTGCAAGAGATTTGCCTATGCTTTTTGCAATAAGAGAATATTTCACCATGTCAGAAGATTTGCTTTGTTTGACCAGAACACTATTGATAGAGTGTCACTATGCTTATTTAATGGTATTACTGTTTCAGTAGCACTATTGAAATATCCATGTTATAACCTGAGTATGTCTGAGAATTTCGCTTCATTATTTGCTTTCGTAGCCATGTTATGATTTACACCTGACACACTTGTCTAGTATTATGAAATGTATTATCACATGATAAAAGGATTGTTTGTGAAACCACATTTTGAAATGCATTTTATGTATGATGGGTTATCAGGAGATTAATCCATTTCATCCATTTATTAGTCCATGCATTTATTCATGCATTCATTTTGCATTCAATTAGAATAGGCCATGTTTACACTATAGTTTTGCTCTAAACTATAATGGTACCATATATGCTGTGATTATGTTACATTTGTCATTTATAGCACAATGTAGCTTAGCTTTTAGGCGCTAGAGAATCTGCCCTGTCTCTGTCCATTTCTGATGGCTTTTTCCGAGTGTGCGAAGAATTGTTTATGCACAGTGTGAAATGTTTTGATAACATTCTTGAGTCTTGGCAGATAATCAGCTATTTTAGAGACGGCCTTGGCTGGCTGACTGCAAAGAGAGAAGGTTTTAGCTGAGTAGGAGAAAGAATGTTTTTGGTTCTGCAAATGAACTGTCTCAAGAGTGAAGAGAGATGATAGCTTGCTGTTCTTAGAATAACTTAGAGAGACATGTCACTGTGACTGGTGCACTCCATGCCATAACAAATGTCTGCACGCACGAAGTATAGAAGTGCACATAGGTAGACATACTGTTTTCTATGAACGGTTTACAGTGCACAGATGTAATGAGAGTGTGTCACAGCACCACAATGCTAATGTATAACTGTGGGGTTTCTGTTCCGTTTCATCTCTCTACTAGTTGACAGACATTGGAACTCCCTTTCTCGCTCTATTCAATGTTCCTCCTTCTTACACATTTATGTTCTAATGTAAAATCCTTTGGAATATCTTCTCCAGCCAAGTGAAATTCAATAATTGTTTTTGTTCAATGGTATTGTTCAGTTTCCTCGCCTTGTAGGGCACTTTGGTGAAAAGTGGACGATGATAGTTAAAATATGAATCCAAATAAAAATATTGAAGCTCCCTTTCCTGGTCACTCTGCTAGTTTTGACTAAAAGCCGTAACATCTTCTGCTTGTCTCCCCCAGGAGAAACAGGCTATCAATCATTCTCAACATCATGGCTAGTAACTGTTTTACTCCGATTTTCAGCCCTATATTCAATCTTTAACAACGGGAGGAAACATTCATTTGTTGAGCATAAACCTTGTCTTCTACAGTTACAAATGAAATAACGTAATTATTCTACTAACAACGCACACTCTTTAAATACAGCCCACTGTGACAAAACAAATAACACTCACGCATGAAGTGTCCACATAAGGTGGCCTTTCAAAGGGTTCTCTTTTTTACACCGTGCGTGTATCACTGGGTTTATATCACAATGAAGTACATTATCAATATAATCAGAAAATATTTAAAGAGCCCAAGTTTAAAGAGTAGATATGCTAAAACCCCCACTCAACAAGCTCACAAATCTCAACCAAGTCTCAGGGGAGGTGAAACATTACCTTTTCATCTCAAATGTTTTCCATAGGTTCCTGGCTGGACTCCATGCTCAATATCTCCTAAAACGTTAATTGCTGAGCATCCACTTTTCTGGCAAGTAAATTCACAGAGTTATACCATAAGGGCATACAGTTCCTTCATTATGTTTATGGTGTACACTCAATGACTAGTCTTGTGGGCCTAACTCACGTTGCTGCAGTTGGGCATAAAGGCACTCCATACTGGCCATATTACTTAGCTTTTTGAACAAGAATTGCACTTGAACACATTCGAACGTGTTGGGGTTGCACTCACACTTATCTGTCAATCTAATCCATGTTGAATACCGGGGGGGGCAATATTTCTTTAGGAAAGAATGCAATAAATCAGTGTTGTAGTGTTATTCTAAATGTATTAATGCTTACCCCCTTAAGAGGAAGATGTTTGGAAATACACAACTCTCAATCAGACACAGCCGAATTGTGCCACTCAGATTGACAATTTAAACCATTATTGTGTAAATCAATCTGGTCCATCCATAAATGGTCCCTCTCTGTCACACCAACAAGTAGTCTGTGAGAAATTGCATTGAAAACCCATGCTTTGGAGCCACTATAAATGGTATGCCCAGATCTATGAATTTTTCATTTTGTGGGGAATTAATTCTTTGACAAATTCATTCAGTGTCAAAGTTATACTCTAACGCTTGCTCTCTGACCAGGAGTATGTTTTATGATGGAGAAAAAAGATTCCTGATTATGGATAACCGTTTCATTCCAACAATGATCTTTCTTCATAAGATTCCAAAAGCTTTTGTCGGACCAACAGGAAATCAACTACACTGTAAAATACATTTATGAATCCCTATTTTCTTTTGTGTTTAGTTTGCCCTCTTATTTTAGGAATACCACAAACCTGTTTCTCAAAATAAGGGGTCTACCATGGCAAGATTACATTTTGACATGGTACCGGAATGCTATCTAAACAACAATATCTGTTCATTTGACAATGTTTATTACCACCAAATGAGGACTACTGCCGTGGGTACTACCTTTGGTACTACCTTTGGCTGAACTACACAAATATTACTAGAGGTTGGTGGGAAAGTAAGAGCATCTTGCCTTAAGGGGAATAGAAACATATGGAAAAAGCCATCTTGTGATTACAATACAATGATGATTTAATAATTGTGTGTCGAAGAAGAGAAAAAGACTGACTGTACTTCATCAAAATTTTAAACCAGAACAATCTAAGTGCAAAGTTCACTGGTGAGGTACTAATGTGACAATCTACCAAAACATACCAATCTACATAAAAGAACGTCACTATGTAATTTGGATTACACTGAAAATCTACATGTAGTAACTGAAACCTCCATGCAGCAAACAGTCTTTGCAAAATCGGCTCAAAAATGTATTTAATGGGCAATTCATAAAGGCATAACTAACTGTTCTGTTAAGTTTATTTAATATAATTATAATTAATTGCACTAAATGAGGTGCATTGTGCATGGCCTTTCAGCCCTATAACATTAAATTTCTCAAAACGAGGTATTTATCCCAGCACATACCTGATGCAAACAGCTTCTATTTGTGCAGAAATTTACACAAATAATCAGTAAAGTGTATTCTAATATTCTGCAATCAGATAACAAGTCAGTGGGCTTCATTATAAGATTGCCGGTCTGGGAACTACCGTACTGGTAAGCTTGCCGGTACCGTAGTTCCTGGACCGGAAAACTACGAGTTTATAACTGTGCCATTTCATCCGACTTCCCCATTCCCATTGAGCCCTATGGGTTCTCAATGGGAATGGGGAAGAATATTTGCCGGCGGCCAGAAATGTGAAAATACCGGATATGGCAATGCCATTATGACCCAGTAATTGCCCATTCCTGGGCACCGGAAAAAAAATACCAGCGGCAGCCTCCTAATGAGGCCCAATGTATAGAATGAATTATGCAGCTTGCATTATAGTCTTTGATAAGGCATATATTTTTAATTTCTTACTAAGTGAACATTACAATAGGAAGGCTGGTTTCTGCATGCTTGTCACATAGTGGTCAATGTAGTTGGAATCTTGTAATCCGGGCCTCAGTTTTCAAGGCAGAAGGTCCAGAGTTCAAACCAACCATTAACAACTAACTTATCCATTTGGATGAGCTGAACAAACACAGCCGCAGGTATTCAGACCATATACTCCTACTTAGAAGGATCTGAAATTAAGCCCATTGCATTCCAAAAACACATTTTCATGAGGCTTCACAGTTTACGAGAGAAGCCGTGTCAGAAGTCATAGGCCTACCCCTTTAGTAAAATGCTGCTTCAAATGACCATATCCACATGCAAAACCTGAACCTTTTCTATGAAGCATAGTGATAAGCTATTATCTATTAGGTGTCTGCTTCATAGTCTGGGGTCTCAGAATATTTGCTCAGCACATTATTCTGTTAATGGTGAACTTTTAATAAACCAAGTAAATGGGTCATTTTGAAGGCTCCAAATATTGAAATCATATTATTCACTGTGACCTTCGATTCCTTTGCTTGATAAAAAATAAAATAGATTTGAATTCGGTAAAGTGTTCCGTATCACATGCCATAATTTGTGGGAATGTTCTGCTAAATGTACATATTGTAATACATCTCTCATATTAATAGCTACTGGAGCATGGATATATAGGCCACACTAAAGGGATAGGGCTCTATAAAAAATGTATAAGAGACAGACATAGTTCAGTCCAATTTGACCATAATTCTGGAGAGGCAGATAAAAATACACCCCTTGACACATGGACCAATCAAAGGAAAGAAAAGGATAGCTGTTAGTGTCAGTGACTGAAGAACACCTATCATAGGTCTTCTCCATTCAAAACGCATTTTTAAGTTTAGTCTAGTTTAGTTTATTATTTGTAGAGCGCACCTAACTCTGGGGTTTTTGGGATCGGAGATGTTTACGTATTTAAGGCCAAATGCACAGGAAGTTAGGATATGTCTTGAGGAAGATTGCAGAGGAAGGGAGCTTGATAAACATTAGAGGTGTTGAATAGGGTTTTTCCTTGATATAACTGATGGAAATCCCCCTTGAGAAGGCCTTTTGAAAAGGGAGCAAAATGCAAAAGGCTTTCCAAAGACAAAACCAAATTGTGTGAGAGGGTTATTGGAAGCAGGGTACAGAACGGGAGCAGAGCATGTGTGGCATAGTTGCCTGGATCTGTTGATTTTCCTACTAGTCTTGTGCCATTAAAACAACCAATCAAAAGGAGTACAACACCCCTTTTGCAATGCAATACATGTCCAGAACAATATGTATAACCCTGATAGCAATTAAACATCTTTTGAGGAATCCTTCACAAGCTATGACAGTAAATGGGGACCGTATCAGGTAATAATGTCCCTATATATATGTTTGCCGTACATAATGTCACCAGGAAAAAAGTAGTGGCAACATTATATAGGTGACCATATATATATAGGGACGGGGGACCAGGGGTTGCAGGGGTGTAAATAAAAGGTTTTGGGGTTTGCAGGTGTGTCCCCTGCATGTTCCATGTAATAAGGTCTCTGTAAAAAACAGAAATTTTTAGGCAAATGTTTTGCATGGTGACATTTTTGCGGGGACATTATCACATGGAACCATGGGGACTACGTTGGCAAGGGAAGCTTGGTGGAAGTATCCTGAAAATAGAATGTCCTAGAATCTATGCTTGTACAGAGATTATTATATACAGGTTCTTGCAATTGGTTGATTCAATGTATTTCTGCATGCAGACCCTAAAACTATCTGACCCTCAGATTATTTCTTTCTATTACAGATGTTTATAATTTTGACTAACCCAATGTTATGAAAGACACAAAGGTTATTAGAATCAAGCAACATTTTGAACTTCTACATAAGACTAATGAAATTGAAGGGGTGAGCAAGGTGGATTTCTTCACATACGAACAGACCATCAAATCCTATTATGTGTTGCATTTTGTATTTTGTTTTTCTGATTAGAGCCAGTTGCTCTTCCTTTCTCATCTATCTTGTTCCCAAAACATTCATATTTTATCCCCATATACTGGTACAGATTTAAAGACACAGCACACTCCAGACCAGGACTCGTTCCACTGGTAAGGGATGTGGTGCACAATAAAAATGCTTTTAAATGTGTTAATTTCGTGTTCTGCTTTGAGAAGGGAGCCAACCCGCCTCACACCTCCCTTTTACAAACACCCCGTGTCGCAATGGATCATGAACCAGGCCGGTGTATAATAATGAAATATTTATTTATTTTTTAAATTCAATGCAAAACCAAACAAATTAATTTTAGGGCAGCAATCACCAGTGTGGTGATAATACACAGCAAAATGTTATGATACAAATACTTTAACTTTATAACATCAGTTACAAGAGTTTTAAATGGGGAGATAAGCAAGATCACTCTTTGTCATACTTTTAAATGGCACAACTGTTATGCATTCCCCCTGCAACACTCCCCCAAACACCTGCTGACCAAGTTTTGTGTGGGTGGACAGGAGTAGGAAGGAGTCAGAAATAAGAGGCAAAAATCAGAATTGGAATTCGACCTACCACCCCAGAATGGGATGCCAAAACAAAAATGAAAAACCTTTCCAAAATTAGCAAAATGGCACTCAGAATTCACTGGATGGTTAGAGGTCAGTTTACATGTGCAGTAAAATGGATAAGACAGGAATTCGTGTGGCTGGGCTAAAGATGCAAGAAATCTTACAGGCTACAAGGCAAGGTTCTAAACAACATGAATACAGGTGAGAAAATCGACACTGGGAACGAAAGCAGTGCAGCAAAAATCACATGTGGTAGAATTGTAATTTCTTATCTTTCACGGGTTTAAACAAGCACACTGCTAAGGAAATGGGATAAACAGTTCACATTGAAAATCGTTTTTTCTGATGAGGTACAAAGGCAGATAACAGGTATGTAACTGAAGTGAAAGGATGACTTTTTATGGGTGACAGTATGGGATTCTTTATAGGAAAGGAAAGTCGGATTTTATAGTGAAAACAATTTCACGGGCAGAAATCGGTTTTGTTACCAAATGATTTATTCTACTGAGACTATAGTTCAGTGGCTAGATTATTAAAGAAAGACACTGCACGCACAGAGGTTAATTTGCAATGTTAACCAATTTGCGCCGAGTTCCTCTTTATATGGGAATTAATTACTTTATTTCTGAAAAGGTAGTAAGGACTTACACAAAGAACTGAAGTGATTTGAAAAGATTTACGCTAACACATGGAGAATAACATGGATTCTTCTAAGGACAGGATACACAAAGGATGCTGACAATTTGGGAAGTTACTAGTGTTCTTATAGGTTTTTTTGTAGGATTTGGGACAGAATTCAAGGTAACAGAGCAGCGTATGTAGTTTTCGGTACTGGGGAAGGTGATACTTACACAATGCACTTCAGTTGGGTAGTTTGGACAGCCAACCGTGTCTCTGGACAGCAGGACAAGGATCTGGTAAGCTGGCCAGCGGCTGGGCTTACCTTTAAGGGAACAGCAGGGCAACAGGGGTCTGGTCACTGTGGACAGCGGGATGCATCACTGTCACTGAATTCTCCCAAAGGGATTAGCAGCCTTTCCTCTTTTCTCCCTGACTTATTGGGATTTTTGTAGTGTTTAGTTCTGGATAGGGGGTTCTGCCTGGATAGGAGGTTCTGGATAGGGTGTTCTGCCTGAATAGGAGGTTCTGGATAGGTGCTTCTGCCTGGATATACAAAAGCTATCTCTGGGCCTGGCTCTGGAGCCTGGAGTCTTGTAGGATGAAATATGAATGTTGAATGTCTCTATGCCTCCTTACCTAGCTCTTATATAAGCATAATGACATCAGAGAATTAACAATGTGGGTGGAAATAATCTGGACATACCTCTTGGCTTAGGATAGGTCAGGCTATTCCTGTCGCCACCTCCCTCTGAGCTGATTGGACTGAAGGAAGTGACATCAGTTTAAGTGTGCATGTTTTATGACCCCTTTTGTTCCCCAAGCCAAATATTTCACAAAAGGAGTTATGGAATACAACTTCATATTTTCAATAGTCACCATTATACAAATCAGATGGGGAAATCCTATATTTCACAAGGAAGATGCCATTTGAAATGCCAAGTCTGTGCGATGCTGCTTTGCCTTTTGGGCACAATTTCACTGTTTCCTGGGGAAACAAAACACCTAAAATTCTGCAACTGGCTCCAAATATGCATATTAGTATTGGGCATATTTTCCTCAAGTTTCATGTCTGTACCATTTATGATTCACACCGAAATACAATTTTCCGCCCTTCCAGTTCTCTAGGGGCTACAAAGACACACCCATTCTCATTCTGTGTATCTAAAAAACCCATAAGAACTTTTATAATTTCGCATTACTGCTTATTCAGAATAAATGTCTTAATGTGTTATGGATGGCATTTGTCACTGTAGGGTGGTCCTTCAAATCTCCACAGACAGCCTGCCCCCTCTGTGTCAGTTCTGAACAACAGGGTTACCATAGCGCCCTTTGATCCTAGACAGTTGAAGCTGAGGAGAGGTGTCAAAGGAAATCACACTTCTGTGACAGGGCTAGTTCCCCTTGGTCCATTGTCCCTTGCAGCAGAAATGCTGCCCAGTCTGACGAGGACGCGATTTTCCACACTTCTGGGCCTTTCATGATTGTATAGGGGCTTCCTCTCCCATGGGAGCTGGTACCTTTTGAAGTGCCTGCCTTGCCAAACTGGTTTCTGCCGTTTTAGCTGTTTTAAGAAAATATTTTTCTTTTTCTCTCTTTCTTCCCCAGAACCGAAGTTTTTTTGTAAAGAAATATAATATGCAATTAAAGCACCCTAGCCCCACACACATAATACTGTTTCTGTGCAAATATTGGGATGATTTCACATTTAGCTTTGAAAAGAACAGATGTCTTGGTTTTGCAAAAGCAGATTTCACACATGTGTTTATTTCAGTTCATTTTGAGATTCCCAATGTGGTTTCTGCAGTACACATTTTCTTTGACATTAACTTTCTGAAAGCTTTTCATAGCTCTGGTCAGTTTCTTGTACACAAGGATATGCTTGGAAAATGGGTTCTTTGAAACTGACACATAGCAAGTGAGAGAGAGAGAGCTTCTTTTGAAGTACTGTGTGTGAGTTAACTTGTTTCCAAAAATAAATTCAAGCCGTGTTTCAGTAGAAATCTGAATTGTTGGCCTTTCAAGTAGTTTCCCAGCCCCTGAGCTGCTCTGGGAATGCTGTTGCCTCACCTCTTGCTGCTCAGCAGAAAGTAAACATGACAGGAGGGTTTCCTTGAAGGGCACAATCATTGTGGAAAATGAATCAAGAGCACATTTCAAAGCCGCCTTGGGAGTCTTGTGTGCAGTTTTGGTATTCAACATGACAGAACAGAAAAAGGCAATGCCGTTCTGAGCAGAGGTCATTTTCTGCTGGATTTAGGTGAAAGAAGCAAATGCAGCCATTCTTTGTAGTGGCAGTGTCGAATGCCTACCAACCCCTGTGCCATGGAACGAAAGCACAACCACTTTTGGGGTCAAATGGGGAAATGTGTTTTTTCTTGTAGGGGGCTTCCTGTTGGGGCTGGCAAATGTACCCCACATGTCCCCCCCTGCTCGCTGCAACTTCTTGATAAGGGAGAGTAGGACAGAGTGGGGTTCATCTGGTGGAGTTCTTCTTCATCAGGAAGTGGCACACCTTGATATTCCTTCTGTCTTTCGTTGGAGGGTGTGGAGCCACACCCCCTTTCCTTTCTTCCCTTTCCACGTCCCCAGGGAGGTCCTCACCAGTCTAGAAGGTAATGAAGTTAATAATCTAATAGGAGAAAGATAAAAACAGGTTTTAGAATCTTTCACTGACAGTCTTCCCAGAATAATTACAACAGTAAAACAATGCACACATTTTCAATTATCAGGGGCATTTGAACAATATCATCAAATGAATTACTTAACAAGGCAAAGACATGATTGGACCTTTGCACCATGGTTTCATTATACATTTTTGCAACCACAATAAAGAAAAGTATACCCTGTTAGATAGATATGCCTGTAGACCTACCTATTTCCTTCTGCTTTTTTTTCTTTCTTCTCATTCTCCAGATGTCTCCAAGTTTGATTTTCTTTTGGCTCATCAATCAGCTGCAAAGTATGTCTGGGGTGAAAACTTCTTAACTGATTGATGTGGACCCACTTCTCTTCTGATAGCTCTCCTTTGGGGATGCAGATTCTGTAGGCGATAGGTGAAATTGTGTCTATAATTTCAAAGGGACCGTGCCAGAAGGGGAGACATTTTCTCTCCTTAGTGTAGTTCCTCTGAAAATTGTACAAGTAGACCCTGTCTCCTACTTGGTATTCTTTTTTGGTTGTTTTAAGTCATTGTGAGTTTTCATCCCCTCTGTTGATTTCTCCAGATTCCGCTGAGCTTATGCAAAAGTATGCTGAAGGAGTGTTCTTAGATTCTCAATATATTCATGTGCTGTGGAGGCATTTATCATTGTCTGCTCTTGTGTTCTATAGAGGAGATGCTGAGGTAGCACCATTTTCTGTCCAGTCATTAGCTCAAATGGAGACATTTTGGTGGCAGAAGGTGGTGTAGATCTGATGGCCATCAGGACAAGCGGTAATCGGATGTCCCAACTTGGCCCAGAATCTGCCAAAAACCTTTTTAGAATGCTCACAATGGTTTTATTGTACCTCCCAACTCCCTCACTAGAGGAAGCAGTATGCAATATGAAGTTTCCTTTTTACCCCAAGTATCTCCCACATCTTTGTCATCACTTTGCTGGTGAAGTGACTTCCTCAGTCGGAATCAATCAACGAGAAGGTCAAAACATGAGAAGATGTGGTTGATCATCAGGGCAGCTGTTGTTTCTGCCTTGCAATTTGGGGCCGGGAGACATTCCACCCATTTGGTGAGTAAGCATGTTACTGTTAACATGTACTTGTTCCCCCTAGAGGAGCGAATCACACGACTGATGAAATCTACTTTTAAATCTGACCACGGCAGTGTCATCCGCCTCTTCTGGAGGGGAGCGCGGTGTGTGAGTGAACTTGGCTGAATTTGTGCACACACAAGACAGCCCTTCAAATGTTGGCTGAGGTCCTGACTCATATGTGGCCAGTATGCAACCTCCCATAAGATTTCTAGAGTAGTATGAAACCCTTGATGACCGGCTGTGGCCGTGTCATGGGCATGACTCAGCATCAGGCTTCGGAATGAGGTAGGTACCACCCACTGACCAAAGGAAAGATGAACCACAGAGGATCACCTAAAATTCAGGACACTGTAACAAAACATGGCTCTTTAATGCCCCAAGCTGAAGAAAACATCCGACTGACAAACCCTGACAGCAAAATGCAAGATAAATCTATAATATTGTACCACCCAAAGGAGAAATCAACCACAAAGCCAATAAGTAATAGGACTAAGCCATAGGATTAACCCATTGCAAAAACAACCCAGACAACCCCTGAATAACCCTACTAAAATCTCTCTAACATTCTGCATACCCACCACCCAACACAGAAGTAACATGACACGGACCTTTGACAAAAAACACCAAACACCAAACACCAGGCACTCTACTAGCTCCCCACAACACCCAACACTCACATGAAACACCCACATACAAACACTCACAAAACATCATGCAAATGCCAATCTACCAAACCCAAAATCATACCAGCAGACAGTGACTAGTTTTTCTGAACTGAGGCTACCAACAGCACATCAAAGCTCTTTCGGCTTTTCCCTCTGAATGCTACTAACTAACTATCCCAAGCACCTTACTTTGCAGACCCTCCTGAGCATCTGGAGACCAGGAAAAATTGAAGTGATGCATGGTACAAGTCCAATAACATAACACGTCCCCATTACCTTACCTTTGCCTAGGACTTTGATTTGAGAAGTGGAACCTTATCTCCCTCTATTTGTTCCATTTGCATCTTATCTTTGCTTGATTTGATTACATAGCTTTCTCATTGTCTACAGAGAGCTGTAGGATGACCTTTCTTCTATACACTGCAACCTTTGACAGTGTGCTGTACTGCCATGCGCCCTTCATGGTACGACTCTCTGTTTGACAGATCTTACACTGTCTTTTTTGCACCATATTGAATATAGCTAGTGCCAACCCACTGGCATTAATTGACTCCATGATTTCATAGATTTCTAACAGTCTTACTGCACCTCTCACTATTCTTGCTAATCACCTTGCTTTATATAGTAATATCAACAAATACCTTGCAGCTTATTACACGCCAGACCCTCGGATTCTAAGTACTCTTCTATTTCTAAACCTTCTACAGTGGCACCTGAGGTGGAATTGTCTACAACCCTCACTATGTCGAAGCATTTTCCTGGCCCTGACTGCTCTCTTCACATGAAATCTGCTGCTCTTCCTTCCCATATGGATAACGCAGCTTATAAGCATGATGATACCACACTTAGTCATGCAATGCTGATATTTTGTGAGCCACCCCTGGCTTGCACTAATTTTGCTTCATGCCTCAATATGAATACTACTGTTTCCTCTTAAACTCCTAACTCCGTGCCGGTGCCTGATATTATCACACCTGCCATGGTGTAAGCCAAGTACTAAGTCAAACCAAGTCTTCAGACATACCATTATCCTCCTTGCAGGAATCCATTAGTATGGCCTCTTATGCAACATTGCTATCCTTTCCCCTCGACTCAAATATTATTCATTCACACCATGATAATTAAAAAATGATGCTACTCAATACTTGGTCTCTTGTGAGTCATTGTACTGGGATTAATGATTTCATTATTGATAATGATATATCTATTTCAGTTATCACTGAAACATGGTTACATCCTGCTGCCATCCATGCTGTATCTACAGCTACTCCTCCAGGATTCAAAAATACTAAGAGCTGATCGTACATCTTCCAACGATGGTGGAGTTGCCCTAATATATAAAGATACCTTAGATTTTCATGTAGTAGCCTGCCGCAGATTGGATGACTGTGAGATGCTCCATGCTAAATTCAATATTAATGATTACTTCATCTAAAATTTTGTTATCCTCTGTTGACCTCTTCAACCTATGCCTGACTTAGAAAATCATCTATAGGCATTATTGACCGATTTACTAAAAAAATCTACAAGCATGCTACTGTTTGGTGACTTCAACTATTCAGCTAATGATCCTACTGACACATGTGCTGCCTCTATTCAGTCCATGCTTAACATCCTACTATTCCTTTGATCCTTTATTAAAACAAAATATATATCAACCAATTTACACAATTTACATTAAGATAATCATAAAAGGGTTACTCCACCGTCTTATATCCAAAGGTCTTCTCTACCTTCTTCACTCAATATGGCCATTCTTGTACTATTCTTTACCTACACCTGCTACACATTACTTGGAAAAAAATGCTATCAGCTTAAAACCACTGTATAACTCGCTTTCCTTCATTTGTACTCACTTGGGTCCTCTTTCTTCTAATAATAATCAATGAAGAGATCCACATATTTCTTGTGTCAGCAGGAACCTACCTTTTCTCTCTGTATTTATCCACTAGTACTTACCTTTTCTCATAATGTTTTTTTTTCCAATTGTATACTTATACTCTGTTGTGTGCACTGGCAGGAGTTCTCTCATTATGTTTTTGCTCCCAACCCCTCATTCTCTGCCCTCACAGTTTTATGTTACAGTGGGCCCTTTATGTCTTATAACCCCTCCCCTCTAATTAAAAAAATGCTCCAAATATGCTGCAAACATAATATGCACTCTATGTTCTCTTATGTTCTGTTTTAGAAAGAAATGGGGTTATTGGTACTTAAGTTGGTGTTATACTTGTATTGTAAAAATATTGTCTACTCTTGTGCTGGGCTATATACCTTTTCAGTGTGTATGTGTTTATGTCGCTCTCCCCTCCTTATGGCATAACATGAAAAACACTCTAACCTCATTATCCCTATGGTTGTCCAAGTCTTGTGCATGATGTCCTCTCTTTTCCACATCTCCAAGTTCCCTTCCTCTTCACTCCTTCTTATAAACCAATCATCATAAGTACTACTGATCCATAACATGCCCAGTACTTGTGCCAAATCCTCCTTATTTATGTTCACAATCCTTAACTAGTGAATACACTTCCATTAAACAAGCCTTTGTTTGTCAAATTAATCTATTTGTGTTCTTTACCAAAAGCCATCACTATTCTTCAGTGTTATTCTCTCATTTCTGCATCTCCTAGCTTATTAGCACTCATTGATTCTTCTTCTTTATCCATGGATACGTTTTATCTAACTAAAAACACTATAGGTAATCTTAACAATCTACTCTTTATTCTTAAAAGCCTTACTAATCAGGGTGTGTGCTTCCTAAAAAATACTTCTTTGGGCCAATTTCACACCCCTTTATGTTTCCTTGTCTTAACAATACTAATGTGACTTCTTGTATATTTAAATAATTAATCCCTAAAATGGTGCATATTATCCCCTAGTCACTTACTCAAATGGCTCCAGAATATATCTGTTAAAAATGTAATAATGGTATGAAAATGATCATGCTATCCTATCCTATAAAGTATATAACTTCAGTATTTGTGCTAGCGAGAGTCCTCCTTCTCATTATTATTACTTCCCCCATTTTTTATATAAATGTGTGTCAGTGTATGCACATTTGATGGCGCTACTGCAAAAAGTGCTTATAATCTTAATAATTCCTGCTATACTCATATAAATATTTGCTGTGCCAAATCTGGTGTCAATTGTTATTACATTAACCTTCTCTGTTGTGTACCTTATAATTGTATTTTTATTCTCGGCCCATGCCTGGCACCATGTGCGATCTTGGGCATATGATTTCAACAATTCTGTACCATGCAGTGGGAGAGATGCTCTCGCCCACTCTTTTTGTCCTTAGTTACCAGTATCCTCACTGTCGGGTTATTTGTAGCTCTCTCGTGTGCCTTCATTGCAATGCCAAACTCACTCTTGCTTTCCCATGCCTAATTCCTTTCTTACCACCATTTCTCTCTGCTTCCTCAATCATTTTGCCATGTCCCTCTTCTGACATACTTCCTTGCTTTCCTATTGCTACAAATACTATACAAATAAACGGTGTGCACCTGCTCTTCCTTTTGATAGTGTACTGACAAATCTAAGAGGCCTTCCAGTTGTTGCAATCATTTATTCTACTACTTGACACAAGGTGTGAGGGGCACCTTCCTGTGCTTATTCACTATATGTTGGAAAACCATCAGACAAGGCACCTTTCCCTTTTCCAAATTACTTTTCAACACTGTACCTAAACTTTCCATTGCTCAACATGCCTTTCTCTCTCATCTCTGACCACCCTGCGCAAACCTATAGTATATACCTTTTATGAATATCCCCTTTATTAGTAGTAAAGATACCTTCAATGTTTAAATGGGATTTAAAAATCTGGGGTGCTTTGGTGTGTGCTAATATAATGTCTATGATCAGATCCTTAAAAATAAATACCTCCAGATCCACCCGCTCTTGGTTTGGTGGATCATAAAGAGCTCTGTAAACACCTGTCCACTGTGGCTCAATTCTCCCAAGCAGCCACAACATGGATTCAATAATTTCTCAATAACAGGTCAATGAGTCTCTCCCTTGGCCTTAGCAGACCATACACCTATAACATGCAGAGTACCTCAAGGTTCTTGTGTATCACCTATGATGTACAATGTCTTTACCAAGCCACTATTTGATGACCTTGACCATCTGGGTGTCACCTACACTAATTATGCAGATGACACACAGATCCTCATACCCCTCACTGGTGACTACGATACGGACATGTCCCTAGTGAACAAAATCTATGTAATCATTCAGGCATGGATAGCATCCCACGGCTTGTACCTGAAATGACTGAAATGCCCGAAATGCCTGAAATGACAGATGGAGCTCCTGATCCTAGGAGCTCTGGCTAACCTCACCAAACTCAGCAACAAATACATATCCTTCAATATTGACGGTATTGACATTAAAATGGCGAAGGAAGTAAAAACCTTAGGTTTCTACATAGACTCAGCTCTTAATCTAGGCAAACAAGTTAATGCCGCAGCCTCTACAACAGTGTACACCTGTAAACTGATATTGGCCTGCAAACCTTTCCTCTCCACTCAGAGTTGTATCACCTTTGCGAGAGCCTTAATTCTCCCAAAACCTGATCATTGTAATGTCCTCTACTTAGTAAATACAATGTCAATAAACTTCAAATACTTCAAAATAATGCACTTAGAACAGCCTTAGGTTTTCCCAGGAGACAACACATCTCTGAGGCTAGATGAAAGAACAACTGGCTCTCAATCAAGGACAGAATACAGTTTAAGACAGTCTCCCTCACCCACAAATGCATAAACAATGCTGCCCCGCAATACCCAAGGGATAACATTGTCAAAAAATCATCAACACATCCCACAAGGACTGCTAACTCTTTCTGCCTTATAGTCCCCAGATTTAAACTGAAAAAAGCAGGTGGTAGCAAACTTTCCTGTTATGGCCGCTCAGCTATGGAACACCCTCCATTCTTCTCTGCGATCAGACCAGTCTTTCCATAGCTTTAGGAAAAACACTAAAAGCTGGTTAGCTTCGAATGATATATGATGTCACTTTACGGATCTCCTATCGTATCAATGCACCAGCTTCTGCTATGTAAATTGTTGTAATGTACCTTCTTTTGTATTATACTGTTGCTCCCTGTTGTATTATTGTATATAACGACTGTAACTATTCGTTGTGCAACCTAAAAATTTGAAATTTACTTGGAAATGTGCACAGATACCTCCGGGTTTGGTGCGCTATATAAATCAATAAATAAACAAACACACACACACATATATATATATATATATATATATATATATACAATCTCTAGCCCTACTAATTGTTATTTATTGTAATCATATATACACACACTCTCTCATGCCTCAGATCACACCGAGAACTGCACAACGACTTTTTTTCTGATGCCAGAATGAAACTCATGGTCTTGCTGGGCAATTCAGATATTCTATGAATCCAAATAGTAATTAGGCCCCAGCTGGTCTCATTCCTTCCAGCGAAGCTGCTCTGTGAAAATTAAGAGTGACCACTTGTCTGAAAACGGTGGCCTATACAATTGTTAAATGTCATCCTTTTTAACTAATCCACACCTTAAAAGGTGGTAAAGGGTCATATCTTACACAAAAGCAGTGCCTGGAAAAATGTAAAGGGCCATTCCTTTTAGCAATGCCATGGCTTAAATTGTTAACTATCATCCACTGCATAAAATCTGTGCCTTTAAACATTGGTAAGGGGTATCCCTTGGAGCAAAGCATCACCTTGAAAAATTATTACTCATGTTGGAACGCATCAAAATCCTGGAAGGGAGAGTGGATAAAAGTGAGGGGAGATCGAGACGCAATAATATCCGCATCCTCGGCCTTCCTGAGAAGGAAGAGGGGGCAAGCATGGAACTGTTCCTTGAGCAATGGCTAGTGGACTTATTCGC
This sequence comes from Ambystoma mexicanum, assembly GCF_040938575.1. NCBI lineage: Eukaryota > Metazoa > Chordata > Amphibia > Caudata > Ambystomatidae > Ambystoma > Ambystoma mexicanum. Next base: position 287,880,412 of record NC_090928.1, read on the forward strand.
TTTGAAATCCTTCTCAAATTTCTTTTTCATATAACGGGCTCACCGCATACCAACTGGAAGAGTAATACCAGGTGCACCACCAAGCACAGTCATCGCAAGGCTCTTAAATTACAGAGATTGGGACGCCATACTACAGATGGCAGGGAATGAAGGACCCACCACCTACAACGGCTCCAAAATTGCTTTCTTCCCTGACTTTACCAGAGAGATGCAAAAAGCATGTCAATCCTCTGATCCACTCAAAAGGTGCCTGCAAGAAATGAAAATCAAATATGGACTAATCTTCCCAGCTTGTAACTCAGAGTAAGATTGTTTAAAACAGTTGAGAATGTCGTCTGGGTTAGTCCTAAGAGTGCCAAATTTATCTTTGATGCACGATATAAACCTCTTTTCCTTCTTAGACTTAAGGTATGAGGTGAGGGATCTGCTAGCCTTGTTAGAAGTCTGATAAATTTTGCTTTTATATTTTAGTAACGCACCAGTAGCCAATTCAGTGAGTTCTTTATTTATCTGAAAGCACAAAGAAAGAACCAAGCAAAGATTGACATCTAAGGGATAATGATAGAATAGTTTTTCAGCATCGGAAAGCTTAAGGTATAAGTCATCATGATGTACTTTATGTAGTTTCCTTTTCTTGCAAGAGTAAGCAATGGCATGGCCATGCAACATCGCGTTAAAAGCATCCCAGTTGGTAACAACTAAAGTGTCACGGTCTAGATTCTCAGCAAAATACTGTTGATGAAAGGAATTAAATGACTGGATAAACTGTTGATCATGAAGCAAGCTATTGTTAAATTTCCAGTGAGAAGGTGGCTTTTTAATATCAGCAAGTGTAAACGTGGTAGAGACTGGGGCATGATCGGAGATGATGATGTTAGAAATAAAAGAATCAATGATAGTACCAGTGACTGACTTTGATGAAAAAATATAATTGAGGCATGAAAGAGTATCATGAGGGGATGAATAAAAGGTGTAATCCAAGTGAGTAGTGTGAGAGAGCCTCCAGGTGTCAACAAAACCAGTCTCAGCTAAACAACGTGTAAAGGTCTTATGAGATTTAGAGCTTTTGAAAATGCACTTGAATTTCCTGTCTAAAAAGGGATCCTGCACCTGATTAACATCTCCACATAAAATTATGTTATTGAGGCCAGAATTAAGAATAATGTGTTTAATAGAATCCCAAAAACCAGGGTCAGCGAGAGTGGGGCCATACACATTGATAATGAACAGATAGTCAGAGACTATCAAATATTTTACCCAAGCCCAGTGCCCATTAGTATCAGCACCATGTGCTAATATTTTAAAGGACAATTTTTTTCCTGATAGGTATAGCAACACCATTTTTCTTGCTGACAGCAGGGCTAGCAATAACATCTTTAATCCACAATGATTTAAGCTTCATGGCTTCAGCAAGAGACATGTGAGTCTTCTGTATACAAGCTAGAGATGGTTTGAATTTATTAAGGTGGGAGATAATCTTTTGTCTCCTAAGAGGGTATTGCACCCTTTGATATTCCAAGTTATGCACTTAAGAACCATGATAACACATGAGTATGGGTAAAGAGAACTGCAACATATGGACCAAAAATACATTACATAATGAAAGTCAGCAAGAGAGAAGTGCACCGATAATTCACATGCGAAATTCAAAATATGCAATAATATGATAAATGGCTTCGGAACAAAGACCAAACATAGAAGGAAAAACATGAGGGTAAAGGGGAAGGAAAGGGATGCCAGACCATAAATAAGGGGTGTTTACAGGTAAAGGACAGAACAAGAAAAAATATACTATTCCAGATGGTAAAGTACATATAAGATTGATGAAGCTATAGGGTCTGACTAAAAAATTGAAAAAATTGGGAAAAATGTATCGGGAGCTGGTTACACCAAGAGGACCGTCTACCACACACGGACAGTCCTCAACAGGAGATGAGCCACAAAACCGCACCCAACCCATCAACAATATAGAACATGAGTTGGTAGCAATAATGCATAAAATGTGTTCAATAACACCGCCAGGTGCAAAGGGGGATCAAGGTCTCGAAGTGGAGGGAGAATCCAAGGGAAGAGTTGTGTCCATGCCCTCATTTCTGATGGTGCAAATAAAGGCCTTCGGATCGACAGGTTCATCAAAAATGGCAGTACGCCCATCGTGAGTGATTTTGAAGGAGCATGAATGAAAAAGGCTGTATCTTACATTAAGCTGCTTCAGGGATGGGAGAAAGGACAGGAATTCTTTACGACGATGAGCAGTGATTTTAGCCACATCTTGCGAGATATGAATTCTGTATCCTTGCCAGGTAAGGGGATTCCTTTCCTTAACCTTCGAAATCAGAAGTTGGAGTTCAGTAAATTCTAGAAGATAGAATATCAGCCTGCGAGGGGATTGATTATATGATGAAGAATTTCTGACTGGACCAATACGATGGGCACGCTGGATGTTGAGCGCAGTATTTTGTTGGAGATGAAGCAAGACTGGTAGCATCTTCTGTAGGAAAGATTTGGGATCTGACCCTTCGGATCCCTCAAGCAGACCAGTAACGCACAGGTTATTTTGCTACTTCTGTTCTCCAACTCCTCAGTGTGCTTTTGAAGATCCTTGAATGTTTTTTTCAAGCATTGCCACTTTAGGGGAAACATCCTCCACAAAACCAACCCTTCTTTCCATTTCGTCCATTCTTCCTTCAACGCCCTTCCTCCTATTATCCAGTTGCTGCAGTTTCTGGTTAGTAGTTTCAATGAAGGGCTTCAGAGCTCTGATCTCTTGTAGGATAGCATCAATAGCTGGGTCAACAGGAGAGAGCGGTGGTGGTGAATCACTTTTAGGTCTCTTGAGATTGGCCAAGGGAGGAATTAAATCCTTAGAAGTGGGCTGTGATTTTTGAGTACCTCAACCCAAAGCCATTTTGACAGAAAAGGTGGGCAAGATGACCCTTGTAGAAGTGGAGTAAAATACAATCAGTGAAAGAACTTAGATACAGGAGAAGCCACAAAGCAGCCAGCAATAAAGGTCATAGCTTTAAAGGCTTTGAAGACCTAAACCAATAGGAGTGATCAGTATGAATTATGTAAGCGGTGCCGGCAATGCAGCATCAGGAGAAAAAGAAAACGAAAATGGAATGCTTTTGTGAGATAAAAAAGTTTCCCTTCAGGGCTTATCAGGTGAGGCAGACCCCGCACAGAAATCCCTTGTGGCCCTTTTTACTACTTTGCTGCTGTTACTGAGCCCCCTTCCCCTCTGTTCACCCTCTCCTTCCCCGTTCCACCGACATCCATTTCCCCCTTTATATCCACCTCCCTCCCGCCTCCCAGCCCGCCCACCATCCCTGATTGGTCTTCCACCGGTGCTGGCTGTTGCATCGGCCGGCAGTGCTCTGTGATCGCCATTCGCCCTCCAGAGCTTATCAGGTGAGGCAGACCCCACGCAGAAGTCCCTTCTGGGCCTTTTTATTACTTTGCTGCTGCTGTTACTGAGCCCCACTGCCCCTCTTATTCCTCGTTCCTCTGACAACCATTTCCCCCTTAGCGTCCACCTTCCTCCCGCCTCCCAGCCTGCCCACCATCCTTGATTGGTCTTCCACCGATGCTGCCTGTTGCATCGGCCCGCAGTGCTCCCTGATCGCCATTCTCCCTCTAGAGCTTTTCAGGTGACGCAGACCCAATGCAGAAGTCCCTCTTGGGCCTTTTTACTACTTTGCTGCTGTTACTGAGTTCACTGCCTCTCGTTTCACCCTCTCCTTCTCCATTCCACCGACATACATTTCCCTCTTTGCGTCCACCTCCCTCCCACCTCCCAGACCACCCTCCATACCCTCCATCCCTGATTAGTCTTCCACCGGTGCTGCCTGTTGTATCGGCACGCAGTGCTCCGTGATCGCCATTCTCCCTCCAGAGCTCATCAGGTGAGGCAGACCCCATGCAGAAGTCCCCCATGGGCCTTTTTACCTTTTTACTACTTTACTGCTGTTACTGAGCCCCCCGCCCCTCTGTTCACCCTCTCCTTCCCTGTTCCACCGAAATCCATTTCCCCCTTTATGTCCACCTCCCTCCTGCCTCCCAGCACGCCCACCATCCCTGATTGGTCTTCCACCGGTGCTGGCTGTTGCATCAGCCGGCAGCGCTCCGTGATCGCCATTCTCCCTCCAGAGCTTATCAGGTGAGGCAGACCCCACGCAGAAGTCCCTCGTGGGCCTTTTTACTACTTTGCTGCTGCTGTTACTGAGCCCCCTGCCCCTCTCATTGCATTAATGCCAGTAAGACTGAGAGTCTCCTCATCGGCACACCTGCCCCCTCCTTTCCTGTAACTTTCTGGCCAGCCTCTCTTGGCCCTCTTCCTTCTCCCACCTGTGAGGTTATAAACTTTGGGGTCATTTTCGACTCCACTCTCTCCTTCTCTCCTCACATCTCCGACATCTCTAAGAAGTCACACTACCAGCTGCACCTTTTCAAGGTATTCTTCCTTTCCTCTCCTTCCCCCAGAAGCTCACTGTCTCCAGGGCTCTGGTTCTCACTAGGCTGGACTACTACAACAGCCACTTTATAAATCTGCCTGCTTCTACTCTCCGTCCTCTGCAACTCATCCAGAACAGGACTGCAAGACTTGTCCTTGGCTTCAAGTCCAGGGATGGTATCTCTCCAGGACTGAAATCTCTGAACTGGCTCCCAGTGGCTGTGGGGATTAAGTTTAAAATCCTCTGCATTGTCCACAATGCCTTCTGGGGCCTGGGGCCACATTACCTCCAACTCTATCTTCCTAAATATCTTCCTTCTCGAGCTCTTTGCTCATCTGCCTCCAACTCCCTCAGGGTCAGTCGATTCTCCAAGCAACGAGTTGGTGGTACATCTCTTTCTTCGGCTGGGACCTCCCTCTGGAACAGCCTACCTGCCTCCCTGAAACTCGAGGAGAACCATCTCTGGTTCCGGAAGCACCTCCAGTCCTTCCTCTTTGTTTCTGCTTTCTCTCCTCTACTCCCCTGCTGAACTCCTGACTGAAACTGCACTGGTCACCTGGCTACCATCTGATCTCAGGCCCAGGTCCCCTCCCCTGCCAGTTGCACTCCTGCACTGCCTCCCTTGCAACCCCTGCACTTCGGGGCTGTTTCTGTATCCCTACAGTCACCACCAGCTCTTGACACTTGATATCTGCTCTTACCTCTGCACTTGCCACTAGCTAGCCGCACATTTACCTACAGTTTTATTTATTTTACTGTTGATCCTTTGTATTGCACTGTGCCCTACCCCTTCCCGCATATTTTCCTTTCCCCCCCTCCCCTGCACTTGCGCGATCTCAATGTCACCTGGCCTAGTAAGTTTGTTGCCTCTGTGCTCCCTCTGTCCCCCCTCCCTTGCCTTGTCACGCTTTGAAACACTTGTGTATAGGCGCGTTATAAATACCCTATTATATCATATCAAGGTCGGTCCAAAATATTTGGAGGGATTATAAAATAGTAACAGGAGCCACCACAGCAGGTAAACAGCCAAAGAACAGTGCAGCATCAGAAGGATGGCTTTAGATCATTCGGAAGGTATCCAATGAAAGGTGAAAGGAGAGGAGGTGTAAAGAAACTGGCCATGTACAGCAGTAAAATTCCTCAGGGATGAGCCAGCAGAATCTTGACAAGAAGCAGTCGAGATACAACGTGTTTTGTGAGGTAAAAATGTTACAATAGAGCAAGGAAGCAAGCGTGGCAGCAGAAATCCATATATATATATAATAAAGAAAAAAGAAACACTTAGCTTATGGCATGTAGTTCAGCTGCAGTAACAGAATGAGGCAGGTGGTGGTGCACACTTCAAGAATGAACTGACGAGCCGACAAGGCCCGAGCTGGCTTGTTGCGTTGTGGGCGCCGCCCAACATTTCCACATGTGATACAGCTAATGAATGGCAGAGGGCGCTCGTTTCTCGTCATAGAAGGAGTCTGCTAAGAAGACACATCGGGCCACCGGAACACAGCGAGCAGGGAGGCGTGAACCTCGAGAGCAAGCAGCAGAAGGTGGACCAGAAAGAAGGGCGGTAAGTATTTAATTCATTAAAAGTATAGAATGATGTACCGGAGAAGTGCGGTCAAGCGACCATGCTCCCGGGCAGAAAGCCACACCCCCAGTTGAGGTTTTAAGTATGGTCAATGTTACCATAAAATATTTTTCTATTCTCAGGCAACTAAGTGGCATGGGTCTCACAGCAAACACTACAAGTATATGTTAAGGTAAAGTAGTCATTTTCAAAAAATTCTAGAACTTTGCATATTAAGAAGAGATGGTCCACATATATTGTAAATACACATTTATTATCATTATTATTTGTAATTTTTGTGATGCACTATTCGCCCGTAGGCATCAAATCGCACAGATGGAACAAGACAAGACGAGACCGAACAAATAAAAGCAACTATCAGGAGGAAGGAAAGGCTCAGCAGGATGGTCTTGGGGGGATAGCTCAGGAGCAACGTGCTCACCTTGGAATCAAGACGACACAGAGCAGCACAGGTTCGATCCCGGGTACCGCGCTTAGAAACCTCTGGGTGTTAAGCGCGTTATAAATAACCTATCATATCATATCAGGAAAGGACTGGTCTGATCTATCCTATAACCTATACAGACCTAATCTGGGTCCAGGTTCAACAAGTGTGTTTTAACACTGTTCTTAGACTCGCTGAGGGAATTGGTCTGCCTTAGCTCACGTGGCAGTTTATTCCAGTGAGGTGGAGCTTGAAAACCTCAAAAGGTTTTAAGTGTATACCTTGGTTGTAAACGTTTTGAGGGATTGTACAAGCATAGGTAATGACCAGGTGGAAGGGCGGTAAGGCGATTGACAAAATATAGTGGAGCCTCAATCTTTGCAACACTTGAAGGTGAGAGAGAGAGAGCAACTTATGCATAACTCAGTTTAATCGGGAGCCAATGGAGATCACGTCTTGCATTCATGACATGATCCCTCCTGGCGAGACCGGAGTTAGGAGCCAAAGAATTGATGATCATCCTATCTTGGACAGCTTTGTAGATAAGATTAATAGCATCAACGCCTGTGCTGTAGTAACCAGATAATTCTAAAATGACCAGGGTGTCATCTTGGTAATTAGTATATTGCACACCCAATTCAATGAGAAGGGCGAGAAGTGGCGTGATGTAAATGTGAACAACAACGAAGAGATACAGGATTATCATTTTTGTTACAAACTGTTTCACTGAGTCCTGTGGAAGACATAGCACTTTGAATTGTTGCTGAAGATGTTAAAACTAGTTATTCAGTTGCAAATAATTAAATTAGAACGGTTTGAGCTCACAAACTGGGAAACTAGGAAGACAACGGGCTCGATTCATGGAAAAGTGTGCAGAAATCCCACAAGGGCTGTGCACCACGAAGGACACTGCGCGAGCCTGTATGCACAATAAAAAATGTGCACCGTGCATAGTCACCGTATTCGCAAGTCGCGCCTGGAACTCCCCCGACACGCCCACATGCAAAGCATAAACAGCCACAACCGCTACCTTTGCGTGCTCCCCCGAGCGCGAATACACGCACCCTTCAAACAGTGCATGGGGTGCCCCGCGAGAAGGCCTGCATCTTGGAGACCCTGCACTGGGTAACCCGTAACTGTTGCCGGCACTCCCAACATGAGTATGAGAAAATGTAACGCAGTCTGAACTCAGAAAATCTTCATGCAAACCCCTGTAAACTGTTCCTGCATGCCGCTAAACTGCATGCGTGTACCCATAAGCTAGATTGAAACCCTGGTTGGGTACATAAACCGCTAAATCTGACACGCAAACCCACCTCTGCACTGTGAATCCTAAGCGCAAGTGTACTTAAGCCTGCCTTCGGGTGGCGTAGTGATTGAGGGTTTTGCATGTCCATTCCTATGCTGAGAGTTTGCCTGGATGTTTCCATGAATACATGTCATTTAGCGTAAATGTGGGCATGCAAGGGACTGCCTTCCAGGCGTCCCTCGTAACGCCCACTTTTTCAATTTTTTCTTCCCCTTTTTTCTGAGTTCCGCCCCTTCCTAGCCCTCTGAGCAAACGACAGCTTGCACAGACATTCCGGGCCTGCGCAACTCCATGCAAACCCCAAGTAAGTCCTGCGCAGTCGGTTCCATGAATCACCAAACACGGATATGCGTGGAGTTTGGCACGCAAGTCCCCTATTTCCTAGGCAACTAATTCCATGAATCGGGCCCAATGTGTGCATTCCATGTTTGTCTCAACAAGTTGACTCTTATTTCTCCGCTATTGAGGTATGATGGAATTTGTAGGTAGTAGAGTGATGTATACCTACGTGCAATAGTGCTCTTTGGTATATATATAGGACATTGTTTATTCCTTGAACTATGTTTTATTGCACTTCAGACAACATTCTATGACTCATGTAATCAAAATTGAACTAGGAGACGCCGTTTGGAGAATAATCTCTGCTGGAAGTGTAAGTGCTCAAGAGGATCTATCAGTCACTTGATTTGGTCCTGTCCCAAAACAATGCAGTTCTGCGAAAAGGTTTGTGAAAGATTGGATCTGGTTTTGAACATTGCAATCCCCATGAGTGCTTCATTACTAATTCTAGGCAATGTCTCCTTGCTAGATGACATGGACTTTGATGAGAAAACTTGGTTGCTGCACGCATGCATGATTGCTAAAAAGCTCATTTTGAGGTCCTGGAAATCAAGTAATTCTTTCAATATAGATGAGTGGGCGAAGGAGCTTCTTACTGTTTCAGTGTATGAAAGAGCCATCTACAAACACACTGGTGACACTGAAAAATGTTGGGACATTTTGAGCTGTTTTCTTGATGCTTATGGATACATTTGGAACTTGATTTAGGGTAATTCATTCTTGCTGTTGAATATTTCTGCTATTTAAGGTTGCCTAAAGTTGATGTGATGGATTTGTAATATTCTTGTGCCTGTATATGGTGTTTTCCAAATGGAATTTTCAGTCCCTGACTCATATCTTCTCTTTCTCTTTCATTTCTTCCCCTTTCTTTTTTCTTCTCTTCTTTCATCTTTATTCTTTATTTGTATATGATGTTTAGTACTGGTTTATGGTGATTTTTTACTATGCTTTGACTATGATTGACATGTGTGGGTTTCATAGATTGTAACTGTTTTTGCTCTTATTTGTTGCTGTGAAAATAATAAAAATGTGTTAAATAAAGAAAGATGAATCGTCAAAAAAAAAAGATTGAACTATGAAGGAAGTTTTGAAGAGAGGGGAGTATTTCATAGCTGTGTGCAATAGACATACTTGCTATACAGATGAGGCATTGTTTATCCCTTGTACTTTGTTACATGGCACTTGAAGCACACTGCACTTTACCCGCCATTCTACATAGATGCATTGTCATTTTTCACATTGTCATCCCAATGTATGTGCTGTTATGTCTTCATGCATTCAAGACATTTGTCTAGATACATGTATAAAATGAATAACATATTCTGTTGTTTCCAGTTGTGTGTAACCTACCTCTACTTAACATAGGGAGAGCCTGTGCATCCCTTATTTTGAATCTAACATTTTCTTCATCCCATCAGACACAGACCCTTTTTGATTTTGTGTAACTGTCCCTCCTGCTGATGGGTTGTGGGGACACCCTACCCTATTTGTTTTGTTTTACAATTACAATTGCTTTCAAGCAAAATTGAAAAATTGTTGAGTTGTTCTTTCTTGCGCTACAACCATAATGTCCCTGAAAGTCTTTTCACTGAAGGATCATTATGGTTATACTGCCAGAACACAAAACTCAAGAATTTGACAGTTATGGCTTTGAAAGCAATCTTAAGTGTGCCTCTGCAGTATCATGAAAAAATAAATAAGTCGGGCACAAACAATAACTGCGCTTGAGGTGTCTCTGCATGCTATTCTGCTGGGAAATCAAGGGCCAGATTACAGAAACTTTGCACCAGTGCAAGTGCAATGTGTGCATGGTATTAGCACTCGGGCAAAGTTTGCCCTATTTTTAAAAACACTGGTACACATTAAAAAAACCATTGCAACTCAACAAGTGCAGTTTGGAATATTAAAAGCACCATGCCTAAAATAGCCCTAGTGCAAAAAAGTTGCCTTTTCACAACGTTTTTGCACCAGGGCAAAGTTTGCCCTAGTGCTAATATGGAATGGTATTAGCAGTAGGGCACACTTTTCCCTGATGCAAAAATGCATCCATAATGTATCTTTTTAGCATTAGGGAAATTTTTGGCCTGGTGCTTTTAATATGCCAAACTGCCCTTGTCAAGGTGCAATGGTTTATTAATGTGTCTCAGTGTTTTTAAAAACAAGGCAAACTTTGCGCTAGTGCTAATACCGTTCACACTTTGCACTAGCACCGGTGCAAAGTTTCTGTAATCTAGATCATTTATTTATATTTTACAGTTGTTGCTAATTCTTCTTTTGTGTTGCCCATCATATGAACTGTAGCGAAACAATTAGAGTTTTCAGATGAAATATAACAAACCACTTGCCAGTCTCCACTATGTTGTTTTCTTTGAAGTCCGGTTGAAAGTCGTGTTATGTGCATGCTATGTGTTTTGGTATTTGTGGCATCATGAGCGGTGGGTGGTGATGGCAAGCTATGGTTGTTCTACAATGGAGGTGGCATACTTGAGGTTGATTTTGGATCCTTAACTGTAAAATGATTTGGGGTTTGTTTTCTTGTGCTGCCACACTATTATCTATTAACGAAAGTATGTTTCACAGAATTTGATTGAATTTTGTTAGGCCAACTTAAACATAACGTCAGTGTTTTTCAGTTTATTGAAATTGGTATCTAAAGCCATACAATGCAATATCTAAAGTTGCCACTGGGCATGGACAGAAATGCCACACTCCCCAGCAAGCCACACACAGTTGCCACTAAAAATAGCCTATGGCCAGACCCGGGGGACATTTTACACCAATTTTGGGTCCGTGGGTCACTGGCCATGGCACGCTGCCTTGGCTAATTTGCACCAGGCATGAACTTTTGTCATGGCAAAGCCACAACCAGCCACGTGGCATGCCACATCTATCTCCATTATGGGTCCATAGGCCATTGGCTCTGGCTGTGGGAAATGGGCAGTGGACAATTTGTCTGGGCATTGCCAAAGAAACTTTGCCACACAGTGGCCATTTTACAATAGTAACGGCCACATGGGTCAGAGGCTATGGACTGCAGCCATCAGCCATGCTCTATGCCCTACAATGCCACCCAAAGTAGGCAATGGGCCTAGTCTTTCATCCAGGACCAGTCACCACTTAATCCCATTGTGGGATTTCGTGTGACTGGGCATGGTTCAAGTGGGTGTGCGTGATACAACTTTCTTCGGGACTGGGGTCATGCATTAAGGTTGTGTCTGAGTTCCACAGACCTGCAGGTCGACCTGCACTCCAGGAAAAATGGGTCTGCAAAACCCATGAAAAAAGCTCTCTTTTAATAATTTAGGGGACTATTGTATATATACCTCTTTTCAAAGGTTTTTGAGCATTGCTCCAAGAAGACCCTTCCAAAATCTCTGAATAACAATGGTGGGTGTTTGAACAATTTTCAGAGTCCCCGGGCCATCAGAGTTGCCATTTTTTGTTTCAGTCTGAATGTCCTTATTAAGTTGGCAAACAGGTTTGTCAACTGCCTGGAAGATTAGCCAAACACAAGAACCCAAAAGGGCCATTTACTATTATGATTATGATTATGATTATTTTTTATTATTATTATTATTATTATTATTATTATTATTATTATTTTATTATTATTATTATTATCATTACAGAGAACTTTACAGAGATATACGCCAATACAGATCCATAACGGAGCGCTTTACAGAGGTGCACGACATTACAGGGGCATAACGAATCACTTTTCAGTGGTAAGAACTGAACAGATATATATGCAGCGGGGGTATGATACAGAGGTGGACAGAGGAGGGGTAAAGCTGTAGTGCGTGTCAGGGAGGAAAGGGGTGGGTGGCGTCTAACGAGTCAGGTGTCGTAAGGGGCGACGTGATGGCCTAGGTGCTGATGGGGAGAGACTCCTAGAAGAGGTGGGTCTTGAGTTCTTTTCTGATTTGTAGGAGTTTGGGGGAAAGTCTGATTCCGACAGGGAGGAGGTTACATAGTCATGGGGCATGGGCAGAGAACACTTGTTTTCTGGTCCTTTCCTTTTTGCAGTGGCAGATTTCAAGTCTGCATTTGTCCTGGCTTCTGGTGCTGCACTGTCTGCCAGAGATGTCGAGTTTCTCTGTTAGATAGTTGGGGACTTGAGGGTGACGGCCTTCTAGACGATGCAGCAATACTTGAAGGTGATTTGTATGTGCAGTGGGAGCCAGTGAATGCCAAGGAGGGCCCGGTTGATGTGGTCATATCTGCGTTGACCTTTGATGAGGTGTGCAGCCCCGTACTTTTATTTGTATTATTATTATTATTATTATTATTAATAATTATTATTGTTGTTATTATTATTTTATTATTATTATTATTATTATTATTATTATTATTATTATTATTATTATTATTATTATTAAGTCATTCTTGTAGCCAGAGGCCTCAGTGTGCACTAGTAAGAAAAAATACCAAAATGAAACAGAGAGACAAATTTGGGGACGAGCGATAGGTTCAAGGACAGAAATCACAATCAAAAATACAGAGCATCAGGCATATCTAGTCCTCAGAATTAAAGAGAAAAGTCTTGATGTTTTTTTCAAATTCAAGGGGAGAGGGATTATTTATTTCTGGTGGGAGAGAATTCCAAAGGCCAGGGGCACGGACATCCAAACTTGTGCCACCAAAGTGCTTAAGTTTATGTCTAGAAATATGCAGATGGTCAAGATCACTAGAGTGTAAAGATCCTGTGGTAGTGACCTTCTTCAGCCTCCTTGCTAAGTAAGATGGAGCTTTTCCTGCCAGACATTTGTATGTCAGTGTAAGGATGTTGTAGTTGATGCAGTGCTGCACTCGTAACCAATAGAGGGACCTCCGGGCCTAGGTGACACGGCCAATTCTTGCCAAACCACAGACCGCTCTCACAGCACCATTTAGTGCCACCTGTAAGGTTTTCACATTGTGTTTGGAAGTTCCTACAAGCAGAATGTTGCAGTAATCTATTCTTGAGTTGAAGAGAGCCATGGCTAACGTGGCAACATTCATATAAGACAAGTAGGGTTTAATCTGTCTAATAAGCTTTGTCGGGTAGGCGCTGGAGACGTTAGTCTCTATTATGTGTTTATTCATGTACAAATTACGATCCAGATATACCCCAAGCGTTTTCACGCATGGGCTCACAGGAATAACACAATCTGCTGCTGTGAATTGATCGTATCTAGTATCCAGCTAACTCAACCGTTGATTTGAACCCACCAACAAGAACTTGTCTTGCTGTTGTTTAGGGCCAAGGTGTTAGCATCCATCCATTCCTGGATCATGTTGTATGCCTGGTTGATCAACTGGGTATCCCTCTCGTAGACACCCGACAGCTCGAAGACCACCTGGGTGTCAACCGAGTAGTTGGTATATACAACACCGGCAGCATCCAGGAGGTCGAAGAGTGGCGGGGTATATAGATTTTAAAATGTTGGGGAGAGACAGGCACCCTGCAGTACTCCACAGTTAAGCAACTCCTGGGGTGACTGAAATCCCTCAACAGCTACACTTGCCATTTTTTGGCCAAGAAAGGATGACATCCATTGTATTTTTGCAATAAGCAATTATTCCCAGCCTCTCGAGCAGCAGAGTGTGATCAATGAGATCAAAAGTGGCTGAGAGGTCAAGAGTCATAAGCAAATTATTTTTCAGGTCACCCATGACAGTTTCAGTACCATGCAAAGCACGGAAAACAGACAGTAAATAACCTAGTAAGCCATGCTTGACCATGTGGCTCTGAAACTGCAGATAGGCTGCCTTGTCCAAAATCTTTAATAGGAAAGGGACTTTGGTAATGGGATAATCATTTCCTATCAATCCAGGATGCAGTGTTTCCTTCTTGCGAATAGGAGTAATCCACACTTTCTTAAGAGTAGATGGCACAACAGATGATGCAAAAGAGAATTTAATGATATTAGTGACACAAGGGAAAAGGGAAGTGATGACTTCCTGAATCATACTGACTGGACATATGTCCCAATACAGGTAGATGGTTTCAGACACTTTACAATCTCTAGGACCTCACCTCAGTAAGTTGATTAAGGCAGACCTCAGGGGGAAAGTTTATGTTTTTACTCAGGAGTTCCACTGTGCTCGTCTTATTGCAGTGAGCAAAAGTTGAGGCAACTTGATGTGCCTCAATAGTGGCTCGGTGGGAATTCATTTTTGAATCAAAACCCTGTTGAATTTTAGTACACCAAGCATCACTGTTGAGCGCTCTGAGGCCTGTGGGTGAACAGCGCTATATAAGAATTAATATAGATAGATAGATAGATAGATAGATAGATAGATAGATAGATAGATAGATAGATAGATAGATAGACAGACAATGGTGGGAAAGGTACTTGTTTTAACTTGATTTCCCTTGCAATAGTGAATAGTTTTCTTTGATTATATTTAGCAGAATTAGTCAAATTTTCAATGTTTTTTGCTGTAATGATCACATTTTTATAAATGGCTGCCGCACTCCGATATTGAGGGAGATTGTTCTGAGAGGGATATTTTCGCCATGTCCTTTCCCAAAGTCTATTTAGCCTTCTGTGCCGAATTTTCTCCTCAGAGAACCACATTTTGCAAAAACTTTCTTTTTTTGTTTTGTTTTCATGGTAATAGGCGCCAGAATTTTTATAAACTTGGACGTAATCTTAACAAACTGTTCTACAAGCACATGTGGATCACTAGATGGAGCAATACCTTCAAAAAGAGGTATAGCCAATTCCCAAAACGTTTCGGAAGTAACCCTGCGGGTATCCCTCACTTTAGATTATATACCTGTATGGTTGTCTGTTTTTTCCAACTTAGTGGGAAGAAGAAGTGAAAAGGCGATCAAGTTATGATCTGACAAAGGGCACAACGTAATCGTCATAAGAGTCGTAATTAGTTTGTGGAAAGCACCCAATCTAAGATATGTCCCTCTTTGTGCATTGTGTTCTTAACTAGCTGGGAAATCCTAAGTGCCTGAAGTGCGGTAAGCAGCGACTCTGCCTCTGGGTCAACCTTGTGGGGGGCCTAGAGGTTGAAGTCGCCCAGGATAAGTGCGAACGAAGTAGTCTTGAGAAAATCTAATAGTGTAAGAAGTTGTTCCTCAAAAAGAGGAGTATGTGAAGGTGGCCGATACAGAACAAGAAGGCTATTAGTGGTGTGGTGATGTATGCCCAGTTTGATTAAGGTATATTCACTATTGTCTAAGTTGGCTAATGTACAAGAATGCACTTTAAAGGATTCCCTTAGGATGATAGCAGGGCCGCCTCCTTTTCCAGCCTGGCGGTCTGTCCTAAAACATCTATAACCCACAGGGAGAGCAAGAAGAGCAGCATGGTTAGAAGTATCACTAAGACATGTTTCTGTTAGACAAAGAATGTCCAATTCTATGTTCGCAATCAGATCTGCCACTTCAGTCTAATGTTTCACAAGAGAGTGTGCATTAAGGAGTGCCATTATTATGGCTCCCATATTAGTTACGATCAGGGTATTGCCTCTATTAATCCCATACTCTGTAGCATCATTTATTTGTTTTTTCTTATTTTAACAGGAAAGCAATTGGACATTATGTCCAACCAGCTTGCCATCCAAAGAATCTGTAAATTGTTCCTTTGGGCATATATGTGCATCAGTGACCCTATCTTCGGAACCATCCATGGTGAAATTGGATGCAGAGGTATTACTGCCCGCATCACAAGCTACCAAAGGTGGGATGTCCACATTGGAACCCAACAGAGTGTTGTGCTTCACTATCACTTCATTTTTTATCATTCCCACCTTCTAGTCAACTTAATGTCTTCTGGAGGATGCATAAGAAAAAGTGGGCACCATAGCCCGCTAATAAAATAACTTATAGCACCCACGTACCTTGCAAAGCTGCAGGGAAATGTAGTTTCTAGAAAAACGAAACGAGAAACAGATGTCGTCTTTGAGCTTTCCTACTGCAGCTACCAGTTGCTAAAAAACAGCATAACACTTTGTCACAAGTTGTCCACAATTACGGCATAAATAAAATGCCCCCACAATAATATTTTAAAATCTGAGACTAAAATGTATTAGTCAAAAGATCCTAAAATGAATAACAACACAATTCAAATATCAAAGCTGAGTAGACAGGCTCCTGGAGCCGTAAATACTCGCACAGACTGGCTGCTTGCTACAGCATGGTGCTCCCATGCCTGATAAGCAATAAAGTAGTCAGTGTAGGACACTTCTCAGGGGCACAAGGTAGTAAGAGGGGATACCTTTGAGGACTGCATTGCCTCCATCCAGGTGGGATAAGACCAGTGCTAGAACGGTGGATCAGAAGCTGTCTGGAGGGAGGAAAGTCTTGACTTTTAGCAGGAGGGAGAGCTGATGCAATGTTGTCTGAGTTTTCTTAGCTATGTGTGTCTTGAAGGAGAGGTGTTTGTCGATGTGGAACCTGAGGGACTTGGCACAGGAGGTGAGCTCAGGTGTGAAGCCCTCAGAGTTCATGGTTGATACTCAGGTATGTATATTTGGGTGTCAGTATTGTTGGTGAGGAGTAGGAATTCATTCTTGAAGGGTTTGAGATTCAAGTATACGCTGGACATCCAAGACTGGATCAGCGAGAGACAGGTTTTGAGCCTATGGATCTCCTTGAATGAATCGATCTTGAGGTATAGCTGTGTGTCGTTAGCATTTTGGTTGATGTGGATATTGTGTGTGGCTAGGAGGGCTCCCAGCGGCTCCATGTATAGATTGAAGATCACTGGGGAGAGGATGGAACTCTGCAGGACTCCACAGGTGACAGGTAGCATCAGAAATTTAGAGTAGTCCACCTCAACAAACTGCTTGCGGTTGCCAAGGTTGGACTTGAACACTATTTTCACCTCAGAACCCACTGAAATGACAACCTGGTCACTCTAAGCGAGGAATGTAACCTCTTCTTAACAACATAAGTATATGTAAGTGCCAATTAGATAAACAATCACCCAATTCATCTAGGAATGTCCTGAACGAAATCAAAATACAGTATATTTAAGAAAAATAATTACTAATATTGTTTACAAATGTTCTCAGCTTTATACATCTTAGGCAAAAGAGTGCCAAATTCAACATGATACACTTTTCTTTTTCATAAAGAATACATTTGAAAATCCATTTGAAAATCCATTTGATTCATGAAAAAAACATCAATGAACTTCAACAAGACAAAGTAACAATCCTGTGTTGATCTGACAATATTTTCTTCATATTGTTCAAAATGCAATTGGTCAACACCTAACACGACGTGTTTCGGGGTCCTATGTCCCCTTCCTCAGGTATGGATGTTACTGTTTTTCTTTTCTGTTAAAAAGAAAATATATAAATCAGTAACTCTATATCTTATGTCTCCAGCCAAAGACCTGAGCTCATCTCAGGTAAATTATTTCACTAACCTTGATGCCCTAAACTGACTCCAGTTCAGGATAGTAGATTGTCATTCCCCATGTATTAATGTCACCAGGATCTGTAAGAAATGATCTATAGTGTGTGTAAATCATTACAGAATGTCAAAAGACACATACCTCAAAAATTAAACTAAAACCACCTACTTGTTGGAAAATAGTCCAAACTGCCTACTGAATGACTTCTGTGTCTCTTAAACTGAAGCCAACTGTTTCTCATGCACAGTGGATCTGTAAAAAAAAAAAAAACGACAACGACAGGTTACCTATCCAAAACTAACTCCCAAGCTTGCCAGAGCTATAGGAAAAATTAAATTTCTTTGTTTAGACTCACCTCATCCGAATTCACAAAACCGTAGTGCGGGACTGTGAAAACGACTGCACATGCAGTCTCCCATCCCGGGCTTCAGTTATATTCTCTTCCAGATGCGATCATGTGATTGTAACTCGGATCACGTGATACGTACATCTTGCGATTGTGATAATTACACGTCTGTAAGTTCACCAAATTGATAACCTCTGTCTAGGACACTCCAGCTCCTAGACTGATTAACTGGTGTAAATAATAGATCCGGTTTCACCTTCAAAGTGACGCGGGAATCGCAATCAAATGACTCTTATCCTTGTCAACTTCCCTAATATTCAATTACACCTTAAGACTCTGCCTGTTGTTGTTTGGTCCCAAATGTTGCCATTAGAGACTACATTAAACAATTAACCAATAGATAATTCAAATCAGAAGACTTCACTCATGATGTAGATCTGTATACATTGTCACGTGATCAACGTGAGTCGGTTCAGTAACCCTGGCAACCAACTAAAGTAAGATATATTTGTAATTATATAGGATTACTTAAGGAAGTATATGATGATTGCCATGTTTATGTTGGTATAGTAAAAATACTACTTCTACCGTACCACAAGATAAATGCCATATTAAGGAAATTGCTGAAACTTAATTTGTCTATACCTGAGGTGTGCTAGGAGCGTTTGGCTATGAGAAAATGACATTCCTAATTTTTTACAAATGTTCACTTTGAGAGGACAAAACATATTGAACCCAGTATCCACTCATCAATGGGTATGTTGGTTCTTTACCACCATAACAGAGAGTATCATGAAACACATTCATTAAACATTACAAATGTCTCACATCATTGTGATCCAAACAATTGCAAAACTAAATATAACATGTTAAATCAAACTCATTATTTATCCCTTTAGGCTCCAAAGACTCAAGTCTCTCAATCCATTCAATTTCTTTCTGTCTCAGTAATAAGTTAATATGTCCTCCTCTTTTTGGGATTTTAACTTGTTCAAGAATTACAAGTTTTATTTGAGCTATGGTATGATGGTGGGATTTGAAGTGTTGTGATACCGGTGAATGAATGGAATGATTTCTTATGTTTGATTTACGTTCGGAGGACGAAGCAACACGGATACTTAACTTAATCACCACTACACAGAGAGAGATCATTAAAACCAATAATCCTAATGGTTTAATAAAACAACTTGAGAGAATCATCAAAAGAGAGATTATTCAAAAGTTACATGCTAGCACATTAGCTCAATATTATGAATCCAAAAGGATCCCCAGAGGCTTATGAGTTGATTTAGAACCTACATTGTGTAGAGAAAGCCCTGGTTTCATTAACAAGTGGAGACAAATACTTAACAAGTGTTCATTAGATCTTATACTTTTAACTATAGAAGAGTTATCAAAGTAATTAACACAAATGAATGAAGAGGTTGAAACTATCAAAGCTGCATGAACACCTTTAATGACAAAATAACAATTGGCAAACACATTGGAAGAAGTGAATTTGAAATTAGATCAATTCAAATTGGAAATTGAAATAAAAAAAACGAAATTTAGACGAGACACACTAGATTACAAACTAGATATTGTGTACTCATTGAAAGAATATTATAATAAAAAGAAATTTACAACCAATCCAGACAAGGCCTAGAAGGGAATCAGCATCACAAACATCATCATCAGAGGCATCTGGAGTGGAAATTGAAGAGGAAGGACCATTAAGAAATCAAGAATCAAGGCAAGAAGAAGTTAAAGAAGCTTCAGGCAGTGCCTCAGGTGCTAGTACAGGGATGTTTTTAGGCAAAAGGAATCCAGAAGATCCAAAGATTACAAATCTGCAAGGACAAGTCAACTTACCTCCAAGGAAAACCTAGTGATTAACATTTCAACGTATAAGTTGACTTCATTTGAACTGAACACATTACAGAAGGGCTTATCCTTTGTCCCAAGATTCACAAGCAGTTTACTAAAAGAGAAGATAGATTTTGTCAGATTAACTAGAAAAATGAAGTTAAAATTATTCTTTGCAATCACAGAAATGACACAACCATTACAATATTCACGATATTTGGAGTATCTCCGAAAAGTACATTCTTACCACATATATGGAATCATATACTGGAAGTGTGTCAAAGACAAACATTAAAAGATTTCCAGAAGATATCATTCAAAGAAAAAACATTAGAAGACATTTTCACTAAGGAAGAACAAAACGTATTGACTAAACTTTGGAAAAATTAGGATATTATTTTGAAACCAGCTGACAAGGGCACAGCCTTAGTAATTATGAATCAGCCTTTCTACAAACAGGAAGTAGAAAATCAACTACAGGATCAAGAAACCTATTTAGAAGTATTTACTGACCCCACAGAATGGATAAGGGAACTGATTAACTATTTTCTGGAAGAAGCTGAATCACAAGAGTGGATCTCTGAGAAAACGACATTGTTTTTGACAAAAAAAAACACCCAGTGATGCCAGTATTATACATATTACCTAAAGTGCATAAGAGTTTGTCTGAACCTCCTGGAAGACCTATCATAGCGGCTACTGATAGTTTGCTGGAACCATTATCACAACATATTGATCAAGCTATTCAACCGTTGGTACAATCAACAATGTTTTATCTGAACGATACTACAGATTTCTTCTTGAAGATTAAAGATCTGAACTTCAAAGAATCAATGGACGCCATGTTCACCATGGATATCTGTAGTCTGTATACCAATATCACGCACGAAGCCGGTTTAGAAGCTATAGAATGGTTGTTAGTGACATCTCAAAATTGTAGTGCTAATAACCTGTGCATTCTAAGTCTCTTGAAAATAGTACTCAACAATAATTCTTTTCGATTTGAAGATAGATTCCTTGTGCAAATATCAGGCACATCCCTGGGTGCCGCCATGGCACCAGGATATGCCAATACATACATGGCATATTTAGAACAAACAGCTGTTCCTAACAAAATACAATATAAGGACCATCTGAGATGTTACTTTCATTTTATTGATGATATTTTTGGAATTTGGAGAAGGTCTCATCAGAGCCTCTTGGAATTTGTTTCATACATGAATCAACTAGTACCAAGAATAACATTTACAACTTTAACTAGCAAAAGTTGCATTCAGTTTCTTGATGTGAAAGTATACAACAAAGGAAATCGAATACATACTGCTATCTATAATAAGCCTACTGACAGGAACAATATACAAATGGCATCCAGTTTTCATCCGAAGACTTCTATTGAAAGTATACCTTTCAGTCAGTTCTTGCGGTATAGAATAATCATTTCAGAACCTGAGGAATATGAGAGTCAAGCAGCAAAATTACATGACAGGTTTTTACAAAGAGGCTATCTGCAAGATCAGTTAATTGCTTCACGTGCTAAGGCATCATCAACGTTGAGAGAACAGAGTTTAGTACCATCTAAAAAGGCTGATCAAGAATCTTTGGTTTATGTTACCACTTATTCAGAACAGAGCTACAAAATTAAAAAAATACTAAAAAAGAACTGGGAAATGCTTAAAATGGACCCAACATCGGCACAACTGTTTGAAAATCTTCCAACATATGCCTATAGGAAGAGCAAATGTAGCAAAGATTTCTTAGTGAAAGCTGAATATCAAAAATCATTGAAAGAATTGAACATTTTTAAAGGTACATTGTTTTGTAATAACTGTCAACATTGGCATAATGTGATTAAAGGTTCAAGCATTAACCACCCCTACACGGGCACAATAATTTACTTAATCACACAAGCACCTGTGACATAATCAATTTGATTCATGGAATTAGATGCCCATGTGGCATCTTTTATGTAGGATTAACATCAAGAACAGCAAAAACAAGATGGACAGAACATAAATCAAACCTAAGAAATAATTCCATTCATTCACCGGTATCACAACACTTCAACTCCCACCATCATACAATAGCTCAAATGAAACTTGTAATTCTTGAACAAGTTAAAAGCCCAAAAATAGGAGGAGATATGAAGTTATTACAGAGACAGAAAGAAATTGAATGGATTGAGAGACTTGAGTCTTTGGAGCCTAATGTGATGAATAATGAGTTTGATTTAACCTGTTATATTTAGTTTTACATTTGTCTAGATCACAATGATGTGAGAAATGTTTAATGTTTAATGAATGTGTTTCAGGATACTCTCTGTTGTGGTGGTAAAGAACCAACATAGCCATTGAGGAGTGGACACTGGGTTCAATATGTTTTGTCCTCTCAAATTGAATATTTGTAAAAAAAAATCAGGAATGTCATTTTCTCATAGCCAAACGCTCCTAGCACACCTCAGGTATAGACAAATTAAGTTTCAGTAATTTCCTTGATATGGCATTTATCTTGTGTTACAGTAGAAGTAGTATATTTTACTATTCCAACATAAACATGGCAGTCATCACACACTCCCTTAAGTAATCCTATATATTTACAAATATATCTTACATTAATGGGTAAGAATAGTCTTGGTTGCCAGGGTTACTGAACCGACTCATGGTGATCACGTGACAATGTGTATGGATCTACATCATGAGTGAAGTCTTCTGATTTGAAATATCTATTGGTTAATTGTATAATGTAGTCTCTAATGGCAACATTTGGGCCCAAACAGCAACAGTCTTAAGGTGTAATTGAATATTAGAGAATTTGACAAGGATAAGAGTCATGTGATCACTATTCCCGTGTCACTTTGGAGGTGAAACTGGAACTATTATTTACACCAGTTAATCAGTTTAGGAGCTGGAGTGTCCTAGACAGAGGTTATCAATATGGTGCACTTATGGACGTGTAATTATCACAATCGCAAGACGTACGTATCACGTGATCCGAGTTATGATCACGTGATCGCATAAGGAAGAGAATATATCCGAAGCCCGGGACGGGAGACTGCTTGTTCAGTCATTTTCTCAGTTCCTGGACTTCAGTTTTGTGAATTCGGATGAGGTGAGTCTAAACAGAGAAATTTCATTTATTTGTTTTTTATTTTGCATTTTTAAAATGCTCACACAGCCCGCGGGCATCGAGGTGCTGTTACAGGAATTGTTTGTTATAGTTGCATAATTGTTTGTCTTAGTTGCGTATTTATAACACGCTTAAATACCCAATGGTTTCTGAGCGCGGACCTGGGGATCGAACCTGTGTTGCTTCGTGTCGTCTTGCTTCCAAGGCGAGCACGTTGCTGTTGAGCTATCCTCCCAGGATTCCTATAGCTCTGGCAATATTGGGAGTTAGTTTTGGATAGGTAACCTGTCGTTGTCAGTGTTTTTTTACAGATCCATTGTGCATGAGAAACAGTTGGCTACAGCTTAAGAGACACAGTAGTCATTTAGTAGACAGTTTGGACTATTTTCCAACAATTAGGTGGTTTTAGTTTACTTTTTTATTTTTGCGGTATGTGTCTTTTGACATTCTATAATGATTTACACACACTATGGATCATTTCTTACAGATCCTGGTGACATTAATACATGGGGAATGACAATCTACTATCCTGAAGAACAGGAGTCATTTTAGGGCAGCAAGGTTAGTGAAATAATTTACCTGTGATGTGCTCAGGTGTTTGGCTGGAGAAATAAGAGATAGAGTTACTGATTTATATATTTTCTTTTTAACAGAAAAGAAAAACA
Organism: Ambystoma mexicanum; assembly: GCF_040938575.1. NCBI lineage: Eukaryota > Metazoa > Chordata > Amphibia > Caudata > Ambystomatidae > Ambystoma > Ambystoma mexicanum. The sequence goes on from NC_090928.1 coordinate 287,903,867, forward strand.
GTAACATCCATACCTGAAGAAGGGGGCCCTTACATATACTTATGTTGTTAGGAAGAGGTTAAATTCCTCGCTTAGAGTGACCAGGTTGTCATCCCAGTGGGTTCTGAGGTGAAAATACAGTTTTTGTTCTTTTGCTCTCTGTTTAGTAGTTAGAGTTTTCTTAACCTGGAGCATCAGAAATATAATGAAATTCTAATTGTAATCTAATGATTTAGTTTTAATAGGAAGTACCTTGTAGTGCAGCGAAGTTTGGATTTTTCTGTAAGAAGATAGGACTTGAACCAGCATAGGACCAGGTTTCCGATCCTCATGTGCTGATCTAGGGTGTCCGTAAGCGCCTCGTGGTTTACTGTATCGAAATTGGCCAAGGGTTCGAGTAGAACCAGGAGGCAAGGGTGGCCATCTTCAAGGATGTTGAGGGTGTTGCCGACCAGCTGTATGGTTGCTGTCTCTGTGCTGCATCTAGGTCTGAACCCAAATTGGTAGGTTTGGATGAGATTGTTGATGTCGGTGTGCTGCTGCAGTTGTGCAGCTACTGCTTTCTCAATGATCTTACCTAGGAAGGGAATATGGGTGATGGGGCGATAGTTACCTAGATATTCAACATCCAGAGTTTGTTCTTTAGTAGAAGGAGGATTTGTTCTGTTTTTAGGGTCGATGGGAAGGTGCCTTGAGTTAGGGAGATGTTGATGATCTCCAGGTAGGGAAGGATAGCTTCTGTGAGGAGGGTCTTGAGGATGGATGCTGGGAGGATGTACTATGTATACGATGTGGCTTGGAGCATGGACAGGGTTTCTACCAGGTTCTCTGTCGAGAGTTTCTTGAATGTTGTCCAGGGTGTGGAGATTTTGTGAGGAGGGACATGTGGTGGCTGTGAAGAGGCACAGCTGGCTTCTATGTGCTAGTGAATCTTGGTGATTTTGTCGACGAAGAAGGTGTTGATGGTGGTAGATTTTCTTATGGAGTATAGTATGACAGGGTTGGGTAGTGGGTTGACCCACTGCTTCACCATTTTGAAGAGGGCTCTGCTTTTGTTGTTGGCTTCTGATATGGCATTTTGATAGTAGGAGGCATTGGCTGTTTTGATTAGTTGTCTGTGGAGTGCTTGGATTTCCTTGAGGAGCACCATGTCAGATGCAGTCCTGGAGTGACACCAGGTTTTCCCTTGTTTCCTGATGACTCTTTGCTGAGGTTGAGTTCTTGCATATACCAGGGTGCTGATGGTTTCATTTTGCAGGTTTGTTTACAAGGCATGTGTTGGTCGATGGAGACTGAGAGGATGGCAATTCGTGCTTCCAGTAGAGATTTGCAGCTTGATTGGGGTGCCAAATATCACAGATTCATTTTTGCCAACTATTGGGCACTTTAAAAAAAAATCACTGGATTTTTTGCGAAGGGCTGGCACTAATCTGTGCAAAGGTTAGGGCAATAGGAGTGACTAAAAATGTGTGTATGGAAAATGAATGGAAACATGTGAAGTTACAAACCCCCTCCCCATCACTTTGACTCCTTGGACATTGGAACAATTGTTTGGGGAAGGTTTTGTGCAGATTAGTCAAATGGCACCAAAAAAGCAACCTGAAAGTGGTCTTCCTATTGCTATGTATAAATGTTTTCCTTTTTTTAAAAGAGGTATGGTTACTAGCTATAAGTAAGGCAAATTATACAAACAATGGGAATGCCAACAGGTAGAACAAATGTACTAATTTCCTAACCTAAGTGAACTCCAGCACATTACATTTTGAACCACAGCTCACACTACATCACAACTTCAGAAGACTCACATTAATTACTAGGTAGCTTACATTAGTGTCAAAATTAAACAACACTGAACCCCTGATATCCAAACCTGTCTCACCACTATAAACTTTTATGACCTCAGGTTAAAGCTGATGACCTGTGCCAAGGCTCTTGGGTTCTACCCCACAGACAACTCTCCTTCAATGAGCACATAACAAGGAAGACACAAACAGGTTGGTACAACTCATGAAAGGGCTCTGCAAATTCAACCTCATCACTTGACCCTCATTGAACTTCACTGGTTCCAGATCCAAGCCTGTATCACCTTCATAGCCTTCTGTAAGATCTACAAGTCTATTGCCCTCGGGTACCCTAGCCACTTTGCTGAATAGCTCTGCATAGAGACCTATGATCCATTCGCTGAATAGCTCTGCATAGAGACCTATGATCCAAACAGAAGTAAGGATAAGAGGAAAATTTAACTCCACCGGTGCAGGAAGGAAATAACCAGAAAACTGGCCTTCTCTGTCTATGCCGTGACTCTAGAACCTCATCCAATTAACACCAGACTCTCTCTCTCTCTGATGTGTTGCTTCTACATTACACCTAAGTCGAGATGAAAGAACAAGGAAATATCGAGGCTGAGTACCACAAAGGAAATACACCAATCACGGGTTATAAAGATTCACAGAACTTTTATTACTGTACAGTTTACAAAGCAACACACATAGCTATCTAGCTCCCAACACCCTGCAATGTGTACCAGCCCGACAGAGAGAGGTGAGAGAGTGCTGGACGTCTAAACATTCGTGCTTTTATACAATTTTGAGTAATATTGTCCAGCCTCTCTTCACATTAATAATTTGTGGTCTAGAATTCGTGCCTAGTTCACATACAGATTATACAATATTATGCAAAGGATTACATAGGTTTGTATTTCCATGGAGGCAGAATGGTGATGTTTGTTCTCAAATCCTGCGGTAAGCTTCATACAACATCTCTTTACAATTCTATTCGGCCTATGTCTACACTCAGGGTTTGTTTTACATTGTCCCAATGTGTATACAAGGATGAGTCTTGTGAACGTAGACAACATTTAAACAACAGTTCATATGCAGTGCAAGCTCTTATTGCCTAGTCTGAACAGTCGGCTCTCGGACAGTCTAAACGTTAACAGACCTCAAAGGTCGGGAGGCTTGGTTGCAAGTTGAAAACATAGTCCACCATTTTAGAATGAAGAACACACGAGTAGAAATCAAAAAGGCAGATGAATCTTAAAAATGGCGGCAAAGTCAACATAAAATCGTAGCAATGCGGTTTTCCCATGTAGCGCAACTAGGCTTAGGCCAATATAATTATAAAAGAGGCACTATACAATTACCGTTTAACAAACCCTCCTTTTGGCCTAAGCCAAGAGCTTTACTAAAAATAGTCGCTTTACTCGTAATTCCACATCTCAATGTCCATACATCCTGAATCACATTCATCAGATATATCAATTGCCATTAGATCTTTGACAGTGATATTCTTCATCACAAATACAATAGTCATCTTCTCAGGTGTGTGTATTTTCGAGCCTAATGTTCCTACAGTTTGCGCACAACATCCCCCTAACACCGAACATATGGCAGGAAGACATTGTATGTTACAACAACAGAACAACAAAATAAGGATTACCAGTAAGACTGAGAGAAGCGTCCATCCCCAAGACTGTAAGAAGTCCCAGAACCAAGTACTAAGATCCCAGTTTCCCTCGGGACGTGCAGATTTTGCATTGCCTTGAATATGGTTGGGGAGGAATCAGGTGCAAAAACACAACAAGCGGGCCCCACCAATTTACATACTCCACCACACTCAGCCAGGATGACGTCTAACACCATCCGGTTCTGTAGAGCCACTAATCAAATTGCTTTCTGTTCTAGAGTCATGTTGTAGAGTATATCAGTGGTCCGGTTGACCGTTATCTCCAGTACTCTTGCCAGCCTCCTAATATCCTCAGAATTCATGATCTGTCCTCAAAATGGTACAAAGGATTTTGCTACATCACCCATGACTTGTGAAGGAGTATCCCTGTTCTCGTCCCGCCTTGGACGAGCCCTAAATATCTCAATGGTACTAGCTGCATATACCCCTGGTAGCAAGGTACCCAAGTAACAAGTTCCCTGCCAATCCCTCGGCAGCCACGGATAAGCTTCATTACCGCATATGAAATAAACAGGATCAAGAAAGAAAGGCAAAGAATGAATATACCAGCTCAACCCTTATTCCCCATGCTGTGGCAAATGCGAATATTTCCAACAATTTGTTCTATTCAGAATTGCATGAGTTGCATTCATTATCAACAGAAGTGTGTTGTTGTGATAGCTCTGTCTGTGTTGGGAGTCACTAGGAGATAGAGTGTGCAGGTGCACGAAAGTTGTATACATTGTGGGACCATTCTCAGTAGGCAAAAATGTTTCAAGTGGACGCACTCCTTCGATATACCATAACCCAAGAGCAATTACTACTGTAAGACTGGTTGACATAATTACAAGAAAACAATACGTCCTCAAGGACATGTATTTGTTTGTCCAATGTCTTTGTTAGCCACACAATCGATCGGTTGCTCTGCACGAGTAGAGATAATGACAGGCATTTTTCCTCAAATCTCTTTCCCGAAAAGTTCCTGCGAAAAACACTGTAGTCCGTTTACTGGTGACCTCCTGGTGACCTCCTGATCAAGTGATTCTTGATTGAAGATAGTTTTTCCCAGTCCCCAGCCACTTGCTTATGCTTTAGCCAAAAGTGGCAAAGACAGGCTCAACAGTTGTTCCCTGTGGGCACAGCCGTGCTGTGCAGTAAGTCTAGTGCCGTGGATGCAGATTGTACCTTAGGACTCCAGGTACTGTGCAATCTGCGAACAGTGTGTTGTTGCTTCCTGATGGAAGTGGTGAAATAGCAACAGAATCGAGCAAGGGTGCAGAAGGATCCGAAGAAGAGTTCAGAGACAAAGCAGCAGTCTCCCCAGGCTTTGCGGGCTCAGGAAGTGTCTCCAAAACACCCTTGATGCTGTTCAAGACTTATTGATAATCAGAAACAGAGCAAGTAGTTTTCTTCTAATCTTCTCCGTCATGTGGCAAGGGGAAAGGTATCCTCTTGACATGCGTAGCTTGTATCCAATGTCATTTCCCAGCTACTAGTATGCAGTCTGTGTGGCCAACAGGACCTGAAAAGGCCCTCTCCAATGCGGTGCGAGGCTGGATGCTCTCTCAAATGACTTTGTGAGCACCCAGTCGCTGATTCCTATTCTCTGACCTAGCCCCTCGTATTTAACTGGGAGGGCTTCTCGCATCTGTTGATAAATCAAATACAAATTTTGAGTTAACCGGTCACAATATTCAAAGAGAAGTAAATACTCTACATCCTTTAGATATCTGGGTTTAGGGAGGTTCCAAATGTTAGCTGGCCTCCCCATAACAATTTCAAACGGGGAGAGCCCAGTTCTAGTCTGTGGTGTTGTCTGCATAGATAGTAGTGCTCTTGGTAAGGCGTCCAACCATTTCAGATTACTGCTGGCACAGACCTTAGCGAACTTATTCTTTAAGATACCATTGTGGCGTTATACGAGTCCTGCACTTTGAGCATGTCTAGCCGAATGGAACCGTTTATCGATCTGTAATTCCGCACATACTTGCAGAATAACAGCAGCGATAAAATGTGGACCATTATCCGACCAGGTGACCATCGGCAAACCAAGCCTAGGAAAATATTCCTTAAGCATGGTTTTCGCCATTGTCATTGCTGGGGCATCTTTCACAGGGGAGGCTTCAACCCATTTGCTAAAAGCACAAATGACTACCAGGACGTACGTGAAATTATTACAGCGCTCCATCTCGATGAAGTCGAAATGAATTACTTCAAAAGCCACAGAGGGTGGACCAAAACGACCCCTCACTGTCGACATACCCTTCCCCACATTATGCTGTAGGCAAACCATACAATTCTGGACAAAACGCTCAGCAGTTTTTGAGATGTTAACATTTTCCCAGACAGATTATAACATTTTGCAGATCTTCCTAACACATATATGAGTGGGACCATGAGCCATTGTGATCATAGCAGTGACATATGCATTGGGTAACATCCATCTTCCTTTTGAATTATCTACCCAACACCCTTCCTCATCCAATCTCGCCAAACCCTCAGCCCATTGTTTGATTTCCTCTATAGTGGCATCTGCTTGAATATTTTTTATCTATTCAATCCCTTCATCTATAATACAAGTTTTTGTGGCTTCCTTTGTAGCATCTGAGTATAAATCAGTAGCATTCTGTTTAGCTATCCTGTGATCAAAAGCATTCCCTTTTCCTACATTTTCTACTACATTCTGATGTGCTGTGCACTTTTCTACTACTTTCTGATGTGCTGTGCACTTCATAATCGCTAGTTGAGTGGGAAGTGCAGGCGCTGAGAGTAGCTGATCTATCAAGGTGCCATATTGGATCTGTGTTCCATGTGAGGTCAAGAAACCTTGTTCTGCCCATAGTCTACCGAAGTTGTGAACCACCCCAAAGGCATACTGGCTGTCAGTAAATATATTCACTGTAAGCCCTTCGGAAAGTTCACAAGCTCGAGTCAGTGCAATATTCTCTGCGGCCTGCGCTGAGTTATGCGAAATTCTCTTGGTTTCCACAATCGTGCTTAATGTGGTGATGGCATAGTCAGCAGTGGATGCACCATCCGGAAGTTTGAAGCAGGAGCCATTGCAAAACAGATCCCCTTGTGGATCGTTCAAAGGTGTATCTTTCAAATCAATTCTGCCTTTAGTTTCTTGTTCTGTATTATAAAGGCAGTCGTGTGACATTTCGTCATTGCAAGCAGTATCTTGCGGAAGAGGTAACAGTTCAGCCGGATTCAATACGCAACACCTTTCAATTTGAATATGCGGTGCAAACAAGATCAATTCATATCTGGTTAATCGTGCGGAAGTAAGGTGTTGTATTTGCGTTCTATTTAACAGAACGTCTACAGAGTGAGGTACCAACAAGGTTAAAGCATGGCCTCGGACCAAACCCTCACTCAGCTTTACAGACGCAGCAGCAGCAATAGCTCTCAAACATCTCGGCAAAGCGCATGCAACAGGATCAAGGGTGGAGGAAAAGTAACCGCACGGCCTATTCTTCCCCCCATGTTCCTGTGTTAACACAGCCAAAGCACATCCATCACGTTCATGCACATACAACTCAAAGGCCTTTTCATAATTTGGTGTGCCCTAAACTGGTGCTGAACATAGTGCAGTCTTGAGCAGATCAAAAGCTTTCTGGTGTTCCAAGTTCCACGGTAATGGCAAAGAAATGCCCTTCTTTGTCAATGCCAACATTGGTTTGATCACTAGCGAAAAATTAGGGATCCACTGTCTACAGTAAGAAGCCATTCCTATCCAGGCTCTGACTTCCTTGTGTGTATTTGGGACGGACATGCTAGAAATTATTTTAATTCGTTCAGGTGTCAATCTTCTTCCCTCCTTTGACAGGAGATAGCCTAAATAGGTGCCCTCCTGTCGTCAATACTGAAACTTTTTCAGTGAAGCTTTATGTCCATGTTTTGCTAGATGAATAAGCAATAACACAGTACCTTCCTTGCAAGCACTTTCTGAGTCTGCAGCTAAAAGAAGATCATTGACATATTGCAGCAATCTACAAGTAGTAGGCAACTCAAGTGTATTGAGCTGTTCTTTCAAAGCCCTACTATAAATGCTTGGTCTCTCTGTGTACCCTTGTGGCGCACAGGTTAATGTAAACGAGCATCCCCCTTGGGTGAACGCGAACAAATATCTACTATCCACATGTATGGGAATGCTAAAGAAGGCATTCTCAAGATCCACAACACTGAAATGAGTAGCAGAAGCTGGAATCATCGTTAGTATTGTTGTTACATCAGGCACAATTGGAAATTGTGGAGCAACAATCTTATTGATAGCGTGTACATTGATAATGAAACGGAAAGGAATTGCATTATCCCCTTTCTTATACACCGGTAAAATCGGACTATTGCACAAACTTCCTGCAATTTCTTCAATTACCCCTCGATGTACAAAATCAGAAACTATGCACTTCAAAGCTTGCTCACCATCAACTGAAATCTTATACTGTGGAATTCGTGGCAACTTAACTCCAGGTTTCAAAACAATTTTAACAGGCTCAATCTGCAAAATACCAACATCATTGTCATCAATCGCCCATAAACACGCTGGAACTTCATTCATTTCTGGTGGCAAAGGTCGAGTGAGAAACTGTGAGGCAGAAAAGTGTTGTGGTGAAATTGTCAAATGCACTCCATCCGAAGAACAATGAATTACCTCATTTAATTCCTTCAACAGATTCAACCCCAACAAATTCTCTCCACAGTTTGTTGTCAAAAGAAACAGACTGTGATCCGTAAATGGACCCAGAGAAATTGGTACCGGCAAAGAAACCGGACTAACCACTGGCATACCAGAAAAACCTACAGAAACGTTAGTCTGCCCTGACGGTGGAATGTCTGGAACCCGTGAATGGTCAATGGAACACTTCTGTGCTCCTGTGTCTATCAAAAATAGATGCTTCCTATTCCCCACAATCATCTCAACGTAGGGACCTTTCTGATTAACGGGAATAGGCATTGGTTCCAGACCCTGCTTCGGGCTGTCCTAACAGAACAATATATCGTCAAAGATAAGATCTTCAGAAAGATAGGCAGTGGAAGGATTATCAAAGATATTTCTGCTATCCACACTAGGCTGCTGATTATTTTGCGAAATAGACTGAGAATTCTGAGCAAACTTGCTTCTACCAGGACCCCCTACCCCAGGGCGGTCTCTGGATCATCTACCCATGACACCATATGTGTTATTCAACCTCTGCTGGACGATCGGCATTGTGCTTGCAATTACCCTCTTGTCTGCAATAAGCACATTGGTTTGTGTGTACAGGACCCAAAGACACATTACCTTGTGGAACAAACTGTTCTCAGAACTGTGTATTACCCCCTCTAGGCCCTCTAACTATCTGTTGCAACAATACCTTAGTTTTCAGATCTCCTCTTTTCTTTTCAATCCTTTCTTTCTCATTATTGACTCTATTCTCATAATACGGAGCCATATGCAATACTTCGGACTGTGATTTAGCTTCCCAAGCACTCTCGGAAGTCATAATTTGTGACTGGATATCACGCACCAATCCACACACAAATGTGTCCACAAATAATATTTTTCCTGACTCAGTGCTTAAATCTTGTCCGCTAAAATCTGAGAATACTTGTTCGAACCGATTAAAGAATTCAGTAGCACCTTCAGATTTTCCTTGGGTATAAGCATTGAGTTTGTCCCAAACAATCCTTCTCTCAGGAATTAAAGTCTTCAATGTTGCTACTATTCTATCTGGCAAAGTCAGTATCACCTGTGGTGGTCTTTCACCAGGGTTCCTTTCTCTATCTTGCCTAACCAAGCTATCCCATGTGTCACCTAACCCCGCTGCATAATCTACAGTCCTAATCTGTTTCCATAAATCAGCAGGTAGCAGCACGGGAAACAACAAGTCTATATCACCTAGAGTAAAAACTGACAAATGCAAGACAGATTCTATTTCTCTGTAAAACCCTGTTGGATTTTTACTAATGTCTGGAATCGACTGTCTAATAGTATTCACTTCGTGTCTTGCGAACGGGACGTGAACAAACTGTGATACATAATGTGCATCAATATCATAGGCTGCTACACCCATCACAGCATTAGCCAGAACCTCAACTTTGGGAACAAATGTCGGAGGAACCTCTCTCATAGGCAACTGAGACGTAGGCAACTCTGAACGCTTACTAAGCACCAGAGCTAAATCGAGCACTAAAGTGGTGGAAGCAGTGTCAGATGCAAAAGCACTCTTATAGATATTCAATAATTCTGTGGGACAACACATCTTTTTCTTTATACATTCATCATGCAGGTATTCTACCATTACCTGTATCACATTCCTCTGCATTTCTGGAGTATAATGACTACACGTGTCATATACTCCTACGGGAGATATCGGCATATCTGAAATACATCTAAGTGCATCTCTTGTGCAAATTCGCGTTTCTTCACTCATCGATTTACAAAGAGGAAGGAACTGTTTCTGTTGAAAACATAGTCCACCATTTTAGAACGAAAGACACACGAGTAGAAATCCAAATGGCGGATGAATCTTAAAAATGGCGGTGAAGTCAACCCAAAATCGGAATTTTGCAATGCGGTTTTCCCATGTAGCGCGACTAGGCTTAGGCCAATATAAATATAAAGGAGGCACTATACAATTACCGTTTAACAGAGACACCAACCACTCCCTACCTAGCCTGAGACTGGAAGATCTGAATCCGCCCCCCAATTTCTGACCCTCCCCATCACTTGTTGCTATCTCACCGATGCCATGAAGTGATCGCTTGATATCTGCTTCCCTCCCCGTGTAATTCCCCCCATGACTTGTGCAGCGCTCCTTTGCTTCCCTAAGCTAGGTCTGCACTCAACACATACTCTAATAATAATAATAATGATACTCATAATAATAATACTAGCAATAATAATAAAAGTGTTTGTTTTAAAGTAGTAGTCTAATTTAAGTTATGGTTCGATTTTGAGCCTGCATGTGTTTGTGAGTATTAAGGAAAGAGTTCATTTGGACAGCTTTTTTACCTTTAACATTTTTAGACTTTATATTTTTATAGGTAGTATTTTGAACCCACCTGCATTTTTCAATTCCACGTTTTATATTTTAGAAATGTACAGGATTTTATTTTCACTTGAATGTGTTTAGGAAATGTGCAGGACACCTTCTTCGCCTTGCTCACAGGCCTGACCTGCACATGATGAGCAGGGTAGCCCGGTTGCATACATTTGATTGGAAGCGTGTGCTCAACATTAATGTATGATTGGCTCTTAGCATCAGTGCCTTCCACATTGATGGGCCCAGCATTGTGAAATGTGGAAAATTTCATAAAAATCATGCTATCGCTGCTTGAGGTATAAACATATAAATACTGATGTTGTTCCACGTAAAACAATTGCAAGAAAGTATCAGAAATGGTGATGCAGTACATATCTGTGTCTGTTGCAAACAGGCGCAGGAGAGTAATTTTGTAGATTTGAAAATGTAACCCATTTCTGAATGTGTGACTTTTGTTGTGAAACGGCATGTGGGACATTTGAAAGTGCACTTTTCTGAATCACACATTCAGATGCCCCTTGTAAATTTTGGGCAACCATTTTTGATACAAATGACCTTGATGTCATAGCACATCCCATCACTAGTACCCAGGCTCGGTCTATCCAATAGGGCAATGCTCGACCCAAAAACACAAAATGCTACAGTGGGACTGTTTTTTGGGTCAAAGTGGGCCACTTTTTTGCCAAATGTGGGCTGGTTTGATCAGTTACTTCACTATGCGGCTTGTAGTTTTGACCATTGTTGCTGAATAAATATTTAAATTGCACAATTTGCATTACATTTTATCGAAAAACTCCTTCTTGGGTACTATTCAAACAGTCTGTCACAAAAAGAATGAATTCCCATTTGCAACTCTGTTCCACTTTTTCATTGGTGCCCAAAACAATTTTATGCCCCAATTTGACCTTTCTTGCACCCAAACATGGTTGCAAATAAAGATGACTGCATACTGCGCAGAGAGTCTTGATTTTATTAAAAACATGGAGGCAAGCATTATGCTTCAACTTCTTTAATCTTACTGTTCAGCAGTTTCCACGAATAACAGAAAATGAACCATCAACTTCTCATTTTCTTTTTTATTTTCTGAACTACATTTCCCTCTAAACACTGTCTCTTCTGTAGTTCACTGTCCTTCCTGACCCTTTATGAGTCACTTCCAGTTCTCAACTCCTCCTCTTTTTTAGATACTCCGAACTGCACCCCAAACTTCAGCCTGATAAACTGTCCAAACCTCGAACAGATAAACTGTCCATCCAGGCGAGTTCTTGTCGATTCCTATCATCTGGCTCAAGTCAAGTCCTGCTGCTCCGTCCGTCCAGCCTTCCTGGAGATCCCTGGCTCTATTCTCTGCTTAGCCGTTCTTCTGGTCCTTCCCTGTCAAGACAGAAGCAGGGAGGAGAGTACACTGCCCTATGTAACAAATCAACAATGTTATGCATATTAACATAGACAGTATACGCTTTGGGTGGGAGAGTAATATTCGCCTCTGTGTCTTTAATAGAATCAATGCTCCCTGTGCAGTATGCAGGGGTAATCTTCATTCTATGTCAAGACCGGAGGCGAGTATTATGCTTGTTCAAAGCTCCCCAATACTGCTTGCGCTACTGATGAGACTGGTTTGAAATAAAATGTCTTAAACGCTAGTCCAGTCTACGTTTTAAATAATATGTCTTAAACGCTAGCCCAGTCTACTGCCTTAAGTATGCCGATCAATGATGCGCCTGATGCATATGCCTTGGATGCCATTGCCCCTCTCACGGAGTGCGCCCCGAACTGTGCTAGGTCAATCCCAGCTAGCTACATAATCTCTCTGACCAATCTAGGAATTGTAGCTGTGGCAACTGCTTTGTGTGGTTTCCTGCATGCAATTAGCAACTGTGCAACTCCGGCCGGCCGGATCTCTGCTCTCCTGAGCTTGTATTTGCGAATACATTTGCTACACAAAAGCAGGGCTGTCTCGGTAGGTACGGATATGATATGGAAGACAAGTTGGTTTTCGTCCTTCTCGCTAGAGTGAATATAACACCATCTTGTCCGTAACATTTCCTATGCACGTCCAGCGCTTTTACCTCTGACACTCTCTTGCATGACACCAGGCACAGTAGCATAGTTAGCTTGCCAGATAACTAAGCAAGCAAAAGATATTTGTTTGCTGGCCAGCTTGCTAGGAATCTTAGCACTATATTCACATTCCTCAAGGATGAGAACTTTGGCTCCGGAGGGGTCCTCAAGTGAGCCCCTCTCATAAACGTTATCACTGCAGGGTGTTCCCCTACGGTGCCCTGTCCACCTGCCTATGACCCATAGAAGTGGTGGATCTGTATACTCCCATTGTTCTGAAGGCTCTGCCATCCTTGAATAGGTCGGCTCGAAAGTTCAGGACTTCTACAATGGGGGCAGAAATGGGAGAAAAATGTCTCCTCTTGCACAAGGTTGCCCATTTGCTACAAGCCACGTTATAGCTCCTTCTCGTGGATGGGGCCCAGGAGTCTGAGATGAGTCATGCAGCCTGCTTCAAAATGCTCGACAGGGTCCATCTATGCCAGATACCTTGCAAGCCATCAGGGGAAGTGTTCCTGTCACTCTCAGAGGGTGAGATGATGCAACTGGTGCCGTGAGTAGTAATTCTCCCGATGGGAGGATCCTCGGGAAGTCTGAAGAGAGTTCAATCAGGGCTGAGAACCACACTTGTCATTTCCAGATAGGTGTTATTATAACTATTTGTGGGGATGACAAATCCGTGGATCAGTTGGGCGCTGGTTGGATATGTTAGTCCAATGTTCGCCGTTGTGCGAATTGATTACATTTATGGTCCAGTCAAGTGTTTGTCATTATATAATTTATTTATTTCTTGGTTAGTTAGCACCAAAGAAAACATCATTGTGGCAATGAATGACAATTTTTGACATGGTAAATCGCTACGCAGCCGACGCGGGTTTCAACCTAAGTCTTTTTCAAAGCCAATTGAGTTAGGGGGTGGGCTCCGAGGAGCTGTAGGCTGGTCCTCCCAGGTCAGGGCGCAAGATTGGCTGGGTAACCGTTTGTTTGCTGAGGTCCAGCGTGTGGTCTTATGCGAGGGTTCTCAGGAAGTGCTATATCCGTCCCTTCCCGGCAAACCTTTGTTAGTACCCGGCGGACCATTACAAATGGGGGAAAGGCGTAGTGCAGATGACCTCTCCAATCCTGGAGGAGTGCATTCATTCCTTGGGCATTCGGGTCCAGCCTCCAGCTGTAGTATCTCTCCTTATGGGTGTTGAGCCTCAAGGCATAGAGATCTGTGTGGAAGGGCCCCCACAGTTGCTCTACTCGCTCAAACGTCTTTGTGTCTAACCTCCAGTCACTGGAATCCATCAAATATTGAGAGTTCCAGTCTGCAATCACATTGAGCACCCCCGGGAGATATTCTGCTGTTACCGAGATCCCTGACTCCAGGCAGTACTGCCAGAAGTCTTTCGCTAATTCCGCCAGGAGCATTGACCTCGTACCACCCAGTTGGTTTATATACCTGACCACTGAGATGTTGTCCATCTTCAGGAGAATGCAGCAGTTCACTCTCCATCTGGAAAATGCTTTCACTGCGAAGGACCTGGCTAGAAGCTCTAAACAGTTTATAGTAAGCTGTAGTTCTTGTGAACTCCAATCCCCTCCTGTTTCTAAGGAGCCACATCTCGCTCCCCATCCTTCTCTGCTGGTGTCTTATTCCACTTCTAGGTCTGGAGTGTCTCCAAATATGGCTCTGCCATTACCGGCTTCCCTATTCTGCAGCCACCACTCCAGCTCCATTTTCGATTTCTGGTCCAGGGATATCGACTGATGGTATCTCAGACCCTGTTGCAGATGTCTGATCATCAGTCTCTGCATGGCTCTGTAATGCAAGGGCCCTTGGAAGATGGCCTGTATGGATGATGCTGACAGACCTACTATTCTCGCTAGTTCCTGCAGGGACACTATTTGCTCAAGAGGCTTTCAAGGCGGAAACCTGTGCAGTTCCCTCTGGGACTACTGCAAAAGATTTAGGACTACAGGTGTTTGGCAGTAAACCCACTTGGTAGCAGTCTGTACCACACAGATTCACTTGGTAGCTGTGGCTGAGCAGTCATACATCCCTCAAGAAGAGTTAAGCAGTATGTGGAGTATACAATATAGGGCAATTCTTCACAGTAAGACAAGCAAACACGCAACAAGGCTTCAGTGTAAAGATATACAGGTATTTATTTATAACGGAACATCTATGGCAAACACTATGGCAGTATCACGGCAAACACTTCAATCACAATTACTCTACGAAGAAGAAACGATCAATCCTCCTAACAATATTTCGACAAGTCTAGGTTCTACCAGCATCACTTATTTACAGACAGAGGTGTATGCCTCAACCTAGATGGCACTCTAATATTAGTTAGGACGGGAGAGAAAAATAAGCAGGTTACGAAATCAACACAGTTCAATACTTCACGGGAAAAATGCAAGGCAAGAAGGCAAGAACCACAATAGATCATTACTCGGAGAGAGGCACGGCGATATGTCCCAAAAAGTCTCTTAGTGGAAATGCTTTCGAGTCTTAGTAGCAAATTGTTATCGGCAGATTGAACCAGTTCAGAACAATACGTGAGAAAGCTTGGAGGCGACCCAACGGAAAGAAGAGGATTAAGACACCTCACTCGAACCGATCGAAAGGGAAGCCAGGCAGACAAGGTACCTTGTTTGTGGAGGGACAGCTCCGGCGGGGGCAGTTGTTCCTGGTGGTGGATGCACGTCGGGTCTTTGCCAAGAGTAGAGATGATCTCGTCGTCGAAGAAAAGTGAAGTCCGGTGCACCACCAGGGAAGAGACCAGCCACGGAGTGCTCCGGCACAAGGCCCCACCTTTTGGTCGCGGTATAAGGGTAGTGGCTATCCGGTTGCCGAGGTGCTCTGCACGGGCAATTCGACCACTGCATCCTGAGGCGAAGAAAAAGCAAAGGGGACTGGTTGTTCCCACCAGTCAGGGGAAGAGACTCTCCGGCAGGGAGATCTCCTCTGTCGTTGGGAAGTGGTGAGTCGGTTCCGCAGGGCTCCACCGGAGGTGTCGTCATGCAGGTCGGCTCAGCTTTACCCTCGTCGGATTCTTAGGTCCTGTGGCGACTTCTGAAGATCCAGTCCCAAAAGCCCTGCTTTTATGCAGCAAACCCCCATTCATTCAGCCTAGCTGTCAATCAACACATGCTAAGTGATGAGCGGGGAGGCTCACCACTTGGGCCAATCACTCCAGAGTGCGACCGGAGTTGGCAAGGCAACTCGGTCCAGGGTGCCTAAACCCCCTCCCACAGCCCTGTGGTAACCCAGACAGAATGGCACCACTTTGGAGGGTCTCTGTACAGAGGCCCGCCAAAAGTGGAACAAAGGGCTCATCCTTTGGTTTAGGAGTCACAGAGACGAACACAGACGCCATTTTACAAACCGAGTTCTGGCAGAAAATACCATCCGATAAACTTATTTAAGATAAGTAGACCGGTGGTACGTTAGAGATTAACGAGAAAAAGTATCAATCTCCAACAATGGGACGAATCCCATAAGGTTATGTTCGGGGTCGAACATAACAAGTAGTTTCCACTGCCACCAGCCAAAACTCGACGAGGGGGGACGGGACAGTGCCCCCTCGAATAACAGATCCAGGAGTAATCGAATTACCCCTACTAGTACGTCCACAATAAGATGGTTTGTACTAGTTCTGTTAGTAAATTTAGGTCTAGTAAAGCCAATGGTGACTTTACATGCCCGGGGAGACAGTAGTCAGTCCCTGGGTATGGAGTCTATGGTGGGGGTCCGCTAGGACGCCCCAGTGTTACGGCACGTAGGGTGCGGTGTAACACACATAGAAAAACATATGAGAACCTATGGAGTAAAAGACCCCATAGCCCATCAAACACATTGACATTCAAAGGAATTACATACATTCATGTCCAAGAGTGGGAGGAAAAGAGTCTCACTCTTGGCAGGATGGAAAAAACAAACTCCAGAAATCCAGCAAAGCTGCTGGGGGACTCACTAGGTTAGGAAATTCAGCCTAAACAGAGAATTCTCCCTAACAGAGGCATAGTCTGTTCTCTTAATTTATGTCTCGCATCTTCCTCCCTGGCAACTCCAGAGTTGCTTTCTTGGTGTCTACAACGAAACCTATGAAGTCTAACTTTCTTGTTGGGGTCACATCCAATTTCTCCTGGTTGATGAGACACCCTAAAGACTGCAGGAGGTGTATCACCCAGTTTGTCTGGTATTTCAGGGACTCCCTGTCATCCTCTAGTAACAGGATATCGTCTTGATAGACAATCATCCAGACTGCTTTTTCTCTGATGGCTGCTGCCACCAGTCTCAGCAGTTTGCTAAAGGTCCAGGAAGCCGACACAAGGCTAAAGGGCATCGTCTTGAACTGCCATAACCGCTCTTCCCACCAGAATGCTACAGAAGGGTGAAAACACTTTTCTACTTGTATGGTGAGGAAGCCGTCTTTTAGGTCCACTTTTGCTAACCATTCCCTTCTCTTACTATATCTCTCAACTTGTGAATACCCTCCATTTTGAGGTGTTTGTGCACAAACCAGCCATTCAGCTCTTTCAGGTTTATGACCGGCCTCTTCTTGTCTTTCCTCTTCACTAGAAAAATATTGCTGATAAAGGAATGTGGGGTAATATTAATAAATATATACTGGAGCCCGGTGATTATAAAGAACAACTCTTTACCACAAGATACAGTTGGATTAATAGATGAACAAAGAGCAAAATGGACAGACCCATTTTTTATAATTGTAGGAGACTTGAACTGCACATGCTTAGACAAAGATGACAAACAAAATAGAAGATGATTTATTGCAATCCACAAAAAAACAAAAACGAGGACTATCATGGAGAGCAGCTATTCAATCAAGAGACTTTATAATTTTGAATGGGATAACTAAAGGAGACATCCCGGGGAAGCCAACCTGGAATGGAACAAAATCGCCAGAAATCCTGGACTATGTAACATGTATGGGGATATAAAAACACTGGAAGTAAAGATCACAGAGTCCAGTGACCATAACCCTGTGAAGTTAACCTGCTATGATATTAGTGACAATAAACAACTTAAATATGGAAATAACTTACTACTAAATTTGGGCAGAAATAGATTAAAAATTCAAGTCGAAAAAAATCCCTGCACTAAATGCAAAGTTAACAGATTTAATTACGAAATTACAAAGGCAAGAAGAGACACAAACTATTGATCATGTCCCATTGTTTAAAGAGTTTAAAACAACTATTAAAATAGGAGGCAACAAACCAACAATGTTCCTTAGCATGGATATGACAGAGCAATTGTACTAAAGAAAAAAACATTAAGGAAAAACATATCAAGCAGATAAAGAAAAAAACATCAGATGATAAATCGAATGAAATTCATAAACTAAAACAAAAATATCACAATTGGTCTTTGCATAAAAAAACAATGCTAAACCAGGATTCGGAACAAATGCTACTTAATATCAGGGGAAGAAATACAGCAGGAACCTGGGCTTGAATTAATGAAATGGAAGCCCCACAAGAGGCATTAACATCAAATCCCATTCCAGGGAGAACGTGGTGTGAATATTACAAGAAACTACAAGAACCGATGAAAGACACCACAAGGAGCCCAAAACTTGGGACACAAGGAAAAGACATTCTGGACATCGAGATAGGCACAATAGAAAACATCATCAAGAGGCTAAAATATTCAAGAGCTTCTGGCCCATATGGGCTAACGAAAGAAACGTTGAAAAGTAAACCACTAGAATGGGCAAAGTTTCTGCTCCAACGTTTCAAATATGTTTTAAGATTAGTAAAAGTTCCACATTCGTGAAAGGAAAGTGTAGTGGTGCCAATATTCAAAAAAGGTCTTAGAACGAACCCAGAAAATTATAGGCCCATAGCCTTATTTATGTGGCTGGTAAGGTCTTTGCCACACTATTATTAAACTCTTTAACAACATGGAGTAAAACCACAGGCCAGAGAGACCCATGGCAATCCAGGTTTGTAAAGGGGAGGGGAACCCCCCGAAAGTTTTTTCCTACAAAATTTTTAAAGGCAAGAACTGTGAGAAAAAAGGAACTGAAATTCTACATGGCCTTCATCGATCTGTCAAAGGCATTTGACACTGTTAAAATAACTGATCTATGGCGGAAACTAACACAATGGAAATGCCCACAAGTAGTGATAGAAAACATCAAAGACCTATACGTAGATACCACAATTAGAATAAGGCTAGATAAATCAGGCCTGTTTGTCAGAGAACATAAACATAAATACTTGGTTGAAACAAGGATGCCCACCGGCACCAGAATTGTTTAACCATTTTGTGTCAGATGTTGAGGAAGCCTTTTTGTTAACTAGATCCTTCTCTGCTAAGATAGATGATATAGCTGTGGGGAGGCTGCTATACGCAGATGATATAGTCCTGATTGACCAGACAACCATAGCACTACAACATCAACTGAAAGCTCTCCAAGACTATGTTGACACAAACAACTTAACCATCAATCCTAATAAATCACAAATCTTGAGATTGGGTGCAACAAACAACAGACGGGACAAAAACACATTTGTGCAGAATCTTAAAGGAAACAAAATACTCGAAGTCAAGTTCTTTATTTTTTGGGCGTCTGTATGAATAATACCAGCAGTGAGGCTCCCAAAAAAATGGCACTGAGGAGCAAGGTAAAACACTTGGCAGGACAAGCAAAGATCTTGTTAAGAAGATACTGTAGATTCACATGAATCCCTATGAAGCCTTTTACAGGACGAAAGTGGTACCGATTCTGTCGTATGGGTCTGAAACATCGTTCCTCCTCCCAATAAAAATATGGTCCATCTTGGAAGAAATATTCTGGAGGACTGTGCACCAACTGCCAAAATCCCTTCCAATCGAAATCATTAGGAAAGAGATGGCCTTAACTTCCTTGAAAAAGATAGCGGATTGGAAAGTGATCTCTTTCTAACGAAAATGCCTGGAAGAAACATCTACAGGTGGATTCTGAGTGCTAAAAAAGGCAATAGAAGATCACGATGACCCAATACTGACAGAATGGCAAAAAATCTGCCAAGCCATTATGTCGGACCTGAACAAATCAGAAGAGACATTAATAAATAATCCGGACAAAATAAAGAAAAAACTGTTCACTAGAGATTGGATAGAGACCCAGAAGGAAATATACAAGTACAGAGGGTACGAAAACTTCTGGTATGATACCCGCAAATTAAACAGGCTACTGACGTACCTGTGGCTATCTCCAAATTGTTTCTTACGATCTCCTTATATGCGGTTTCGATTTAACATCTTACCCACAAGAGACACGAACCATAGGAAAAGAGACCAAAGGGAATCCAAGATTTGTAGACTGTGTCAACAGATTAACGTTGTAGAAACCCTGAAACATTTGACTCTTGTGTGCCCAGAACTGAGAAAGGAAAGACAACTATTTCTGGGAAAAATCTTGAAAGAGCATCACACAAGAAAAGTGGAAACCTAGTGCCAAATGTTTTTGGAAGTGAAAAAATATGCATCAATCTAGCTATGGTTAAACCTTTGCTGGCCATTTTTAAAAAGAATTGAAGAACTAACACCATCAGTGACAATTGAAGAAACATCCTAACGACATCAGGACATTAGACTTTGGTAGGATGGGTTCCATGGAGGGCCACATATGTGGGATAGGTAGACAATTATTGCTGGACGATTAATTCAATTTTATTTACATTTGTACAGGTTTTAAGGAACATTATGTGTTCATTAGTTTTCTTTCTGTCTTCTTTTATAACAGAAAACATTTTACAAATTGAAATGTAATAACCAAAGGTTTTCATTTGTAAACCAAATATACCTAATAAAAATAAAAAATAAACAAATAGACTGCATAATTCTATAGCCTCTTTGCTTTCTAGCTGCACTAACTTCTGGTGAAGGATGTGCCGCTCTGCGCTGGCCCTGTGCAGCGGGCCTGGGGGCATATCCTCCACTGGCTGTTCGATAAATTGTAACTGTTGCAGTCTGAAGTACCCAGGCAACAATTGAAAGCACTCACCAGCTGTGCCAAAATAAGCTCATCCTGCCCCCACTGGTGGATAAGTGGTTATGCTCACCTGAGTTTAGGTTGTGTGCTCTACTGTCTCCTCTTCCTCTGCAGCCTCTGGGAAATATTCCCCTAGTCAGGAAAAAGGTGTCTTGCTGTCTCCCTTCCCAGTACTGGGCTCTGCCACCCTGAGGTCTTCTTGAGAAGTGAAATCGACCAGTCGGGTGACCTCTATAATGATGTGTCCCTGCAAAAAATATTTTCGGAAATATCTTCCTTATGGTGGTCTGTGCTTTCTCCAACAAGGTGTAGGTACCGACGAACCTCCCCATCTTTTTCCCGAATGTTTCTCCGAAGAGTAGGCCTTGTGTGGCTCTGCATGCCTCGTAATTAGCAAGATCACCCAGCTTGATGTCTATTTTTAGTAGCACCCATCTCCTTCTCCTTCTCTCTGGAGACAACTTTTCCATGACCTATAGATCCATTTACGCAGGTTTTTGAAGGCTTTGGTTACGAATGCTAGCATCTTGGGTTCCAATTCCAGGGCCTCAGCCACTCTGCCCACTAGCTCTGGTCTCAGGCACTCAGCTCTCACGTGCTGCCTCGTATCCTTATCTAGGGGCTTCCTTACTCTGTGTGCCATGTATATGGCTACCCTTGGTGAGGGCGGCCAGTCCAAAGATCTATGGTTTCTTATGAGGTCAGGGTTGAACATTTTGGACATCTCAAGGTCCTCCGCCTCTATGTGTTGCTCTTTTCTCTGTCTCTTACTGCTGGAGGTCTTCGCCCACTCTTCCTCTGCCTTATTATCTTCCTATTGTGAGGAGGTTGTGGCATCATGTGACTTATCCTCTGAGTCTCCACCCATATTCCCTTCCCCTGGAGTGGGGGTCCGGAAGCAGGGCACTGCCGATAATTGAAGGAATGCATTCCTCAGTTTGCTGAAAGCGTCGGCTGCCTTTGGGGCCTCTGTGTCCACCCCGTTAATGTGATTGGGGAGGGGAAGAAGAGTCTTTCCTCTTCTGTGTCTCGTTACCCCCCTGAGGGCCTCCCTTGTTGGTGGTCCTCGTGGACGTGCTTACTTTTCTGGTCTGGTGGCCATTTCTGACTTAGTAGTGTCTCCAAAGAGGCCAGTCTCTCTTGTACGGGTTTGACCCCTTGCGACACGGCATCCACTAAAGAGCTTCCCAGCACTTCTTTAAAACTAAGTGCCCGGTCCTGAGCCTGCTCTTCCTCTTCCCAGTCGTATCCCGACATTCTGAGGTGTAGGGTGCTGAGTGCCAAGTGCCTGAGTCTGCAGGGTGAAGTTCACATCCACTCCTCAGTGTGTATGCCTCTGTGTTGTTGCTTGCGCCTGTTACTCATGTGAAGCAGTGTATGCTTCTTGCTCCTTTGCTCCTAGGAGCTTTCTTATGAGGAGCTGTCACTCTTCGATCGCAATTAATGCTCCGGTGGTGAGTTTTCCCTGAGCGCTTGCTGGAGCTGTGATTTTTGTGCTTATCTATGCACCTTTTAATCCTTTAATCCGTTTGTCGCTCGTGCGATGTGCCGTAGTTGGAATTGACCATACCTACCCAAAGGTGGGGGCCAGCGTCCATCCAGGTCAGACTTTTAGGCGTAGATCCGGGATCTCAATGCTCCTTTGCGATGGCCTGATGCTGCACCTTACTTGCAGCTCCCCTGCTCTGTTTGGGACTGCGCCCTGGGCTGGCTAGTACGCTCCACCTCAGTGTCGTGGGGAGCCATGGGCATGCTTGCAATGAAGCACGGGTTCCGGCGGCGACCGAGGACCTGTCAATTTATTACTAATCCTCTCCGGCGAGGACACAGTAAGAATACAAACACACAGAATCTCGAGGGACATATCCCTTCGCACACATAAAGGTATGTTTTGCTCTACTCTGCTCTTTAAATATACGCTTTCATACACTCTTTATATACATGTTATAGATATTTATAAGTACATAATGCTCTACAGTGAGAAAGTGAACTTATCTTGCTGAAGAGCAGGAAAATAAGAGGAGGAGTTGAGAGGAGGAAGTGACTCCTAGAGGGTCAGGAAGGACAATGAACTACAGAAGAGGCAGTGTTTAGAAGGAAATGTAGTTCAGAAAAAAAAGAACATGAAGGTTAATTTTCAGTTATTTGTTGAAACTGCTGAAGAGTAAGATTAAAGAAGTTGAAGCATAATGCTCGCCTGGGTCTTGTCATAGAATCAGGCCCATAGATTAATTCATTGGAAATTTCTGATAGGCCACATTCAGTGAGAGAGGGAGAGAGAGAAAAAGAGAGAGGGATCATGCGAGTTAATGGCACACAGGGGCGTTGCTAGGGGGGGGGGTAAGGGGGCTATAGCCCCTGATCTTTTGGTCGTAGCCCCGGATAGAATCTCAGGAGCTACAGCCAAAAGACTAGCTAGCCCCCAGTCCCAACAGTTCCAACATCAGCTTAGCCCTGGGTCTTTTCCAGACCAAGCAACTCCCCTGATGGCACACTCCGTATCCTGTCGAGAATGTTCGAATGAAAGTCAACAGAGGAAGCAACAGCAGTTTAGGATTAGTGTGCGGGTCCAGACAGCCATTACTTAATCCCCCATTTTATTGGCAGAAGATGTATGTTCTGTTTGGTGGATTACAGATTATGGCGCATAATTGAATTGCTCTTTTTTGTCAATGACCAAGCTACTAGATAACAAGAGTAGATAATCTGTTTACAAAGCGATACATAAATCTGTGATAATCATAAAGCTACTTTTTTTGTTTTGTGTTTTGTTCCAGGGGGCCATTCTGCATCGAGCTAACAATGACAGTTATTTGATTTTCATATCTGCATAGATTTAGAGCAGCAGAACTTGCAATTCCGGTAATGAGCAGAGCACAGAGAAAGACGCCTGCGGCTCACAAAGCACGCGCTGCTGGGAGAGCCTAACCCAATAGTGAGCATAGCATAATCATGTTTTAAATAATGCCAAGGCTACACAAGTCTTTTATCTTTATTATGCTGCAAGGCACCGAGGTATCCCAAAAATATTAGAATAAAATATGAAGAACATTTAAATAAAGGCTTGTGTTTTTACAGTGGAGCTTGTCCTGTCCATACAGAATGTACTGGAATACATTTCAACTATTAGATGTTGAAAATTCGCAAAGCCACTGTTTTGCCAATAATGATCCACTCCAAAAACACATGCTCTACTATTTGCACAACTTTCTTGTTCTCTCAACTGAAGAAGATGCAGCCCTTTCCCCTGAGGGATATTCAGACGGCAGATGCTGTTTGGGTGCCCCTTTTGCTAGTGCTGCTAGGTCTCTCCACAGTATCAGGTAATAATGTCCCCATGCATAATGTCGCCGGTAAAAGCCATTGGGGACATGATCCATGGTGACATTATGTATGGGGATGGGTTTGCGAGGATGTCACCTGCTCCATTTGTAAACAAAAAAAAGAAATTCGGTGGTTTGCGGGGGTGTCCCCTGCATGTTCAATGTAACAATGTCTCCGCAAAAAAACAGTGACTTTTTTGTCAGGAGACATTTTTTTGGGGACATTATTACATGGGACCCTCTCCACTGCGTTCAATACAGTGGGCATGAGGCATTCCTTGCTATACGAACAGCTCTCATGGACCTGGGTACCCCCCCTTCTGGATTGGTTGAGACCTTATCCCTTTAAGTATGCTCTGATTGGATGGTCCCACAGATGCTCCAGATCGCAATCTTTGTCTCTGCAATGTGTTCAATCCGTACCTGGAACTGCTGGTGACCGAGTGTGATGTTTCCATTCATCAATGTCAATGACACCCAGTTTAATCGGAGGGTCCCAACTGAGGATGCCTGTCGTCTGGGATGGCGCATTTCAGTTATCGAGTTGTTGATGCCGAATGCAAGTTTGAAATTGAACCTATACAAAACAGTTTCTTCTTTTGCTCCAGGTGGTTATGAAAGTAGCGTTCAAGTCTCTTTTATCTTATTGAAGGAAGTTGTTGCTCCTACACTTCCGTCTGTTGAATGCTCGCTGAGCTTTCAATTGGACAGTGTGCCCTTTATCACATACCGATCTCACTCTCTCTCCACTGCATGACATCATTTTTGACGAACTAAGCTTCTTTGTTCTAATGTACAGTCAATGATGTTGGCGTGCCTTGTTTGGGGGGCAATGCCATCCTGATGGGTGTTTCCAAGTATGCTTCTTGTCTGCTGACACCTGCATTTCACTGAACCGCCAGATTGGTGGCGGGGGGGAGGGGGGGAGGGAGGCAGAAAATAGTAACGCACTTATTTCTCTGGAAGAGAGGATTTTATAATAAAAATAAGTCTGATGTGTAAGGTCAGCATTCAGTAGCCTCTCATGCCCCTAAACTTAAAACTGGGGAAGGAGCATGAGATATCCGAAGTAAGCGCCGCCTTTGCCTGCACTTTCTGAGTGCAAAGAAAGTATTGACTCGCAATCAGGCCTTTTCTCACATCATTGCCACTCCCATTTCGTCAAACTCTATCACTTCTTTTGTTTCATAAGGGTCCCAAAACCTTCCTCTTCACTAGTTAGTTGATGAGTGTTGCCTTTAAATGAATGAACTTCGTTTTGAGAATTGGTATTTTCTAGTGATTGTTTATGCTAATCCCATACTTTCTTTAGGAATGTGTATTATGGATTATTGATTATTTTTTTTTAACTTTATATGTTGTTTATTTCACTACTGTGAACTTTTCCATTTCCCCACATTTCGCTTCCCGACGTCTCGCCAGGTAGACTCCTGCAAGCTAAACTCCACGTAAGTCCAGGCTTTTTAGCCTTTACCCCTGCCAAAGCCCACCCCCCTTAAACTTAATTTTACCCTGACTCTTGCCCTTAACTTTAATTCATTTATCCGACCCCTTGGCCTTAATTTAATTATTTGATTGCGACTCCCTCTGCCCATTGTAATTAAATCATTCCGACCCCTCTGCCCTTAGTTTAATTAATAATGACCCTGTGCTCTTCTTTTAAATAATTCCGTCGACTCTGCCCTTCATTTAATTAATTAATTCTGATCCCTTTTCAACTTAATTAAAGCAATTAATTCTGACTCCCCTGTCCTTATTTTAATTAATTAACACTGAGCACCACCCACCCTTAATTTTTACAAATTAACCCTTTTCCAGGAACTGTATCGAATGTAACCCTTAAAAAAGAGAGAAAAAAGGGAATAAACATTCCTGTCCCCATGCTGAGACCCTCCGCCAAACCTTTCCCACAACCCCTGATTGGTGCTGCTCGGGGTCACCGACCCTACAAGCAATACCAAGAAAAAAAAAGAACCAAACAAGGCAAGAGTAGTCCATTTAGCTTCCTGCCTCCTCTCCAGGTAGACCTTTGCAAACCAAACTGCAGGTAAGTCCAGGCCTATTGGCCTGTGCTCCGCCAATGCCCTTCCCCTTAAACTTAATTTTACCCTGACCCATGCCTTTAAGTTTAATTAATTTCTACCAACCTCCCATGCCTTTTATTTAATTATTGAATTCCAAGTTCCGTTGCCCTTACTTTAATTAATAATTGTGACCCCCATACCCTTAATTTTATTAATTAATACTGATCACCCAACCTTAATTTTAATCAATTAACCCCTTAACTTTATTGGTGCTGTTGTGGGTCATGAGACCCAACCAGCACTCTCACTGGACCCTCGTAGGGCACTCTTGCCCTGCAGCCGGCAAATTGCAGTGGATAAGGGCAATTCCTGAAGGCCTTTTCACCGGGGCCTCCTGCCTTGCAGCCCCCCTAACCAGAGGACAACAGAAAAGAAAAAGGCACATCACAATATAATTGAAGCTGATTTGGTTACGATGCTTTTGAACTTGGCCAAACTAGTCTTGTCCTGAGTTAGTTAATGCTGATTTTGAATTTAACCATGCTGGATTGTACACATTTAGTTAATGCTGCTTTGGAATTTAGCCACACTAGAATTGTACGAAGTTAGTCAACACTGATCTTGAATTTAGCCACACTAACATTGTACTGATTCAGTTAACACTGCTTTAGAAATTAGCCACGCTAGAATTGTACTAAATTGTTTTTTATTTTCCTGCTGCTTTTAAATTTAGCCACACTAGAACTGTACAAACTTGGTTTCCCGCTGCTTTTGAATTTAACCACACTAGAATTGTTCTGAGTTAGTTAACGCTGCTTTTGAATTTAGGCACACTAGAATTCTACTAATTTGGTTTTTTATTACCCGCTGCTTTTGAATTTGACCACACTAGAGCTGTACAAACTTGGTTTCCAGCTGCTTTTGAAAGCCACATGATTTAGTTAACACCACTTTAGAATGTAACCACATTACAATTGTACTAAATAGTTTTTTTCCCACCACTTTTGAATTTAGACACATTAGAACTGCACAGACTTGGTTAACAACTGCTTTTGAATTTGGCCACACTAGAATTGTACTGAGTTAGTTTAACCTGCTTTTGAAATTAGCCACACTATAATTGTACTAATTTAATGACTGCCACTTTAGAATTTAACCACACTAGAATTGTACTAACTTGGTTTTCCCAACGCTTTTGAATTTAGCCACACTAGAATTGTACTGATTTATTTAATGTCTTTTTAGAATTGAACCACACTAGAACTGTACTAAATTGTCTTTTCCTGCCGCTTTTGAATTTAGTCAGACTAGAACTGAACAAACATGGTTACACGCTGCTCTTGAATTTAGCCACATCAGAATGGTACAGATTTAATTAAGGCTGCTTTTTAATTTAGCCACACTAGAATTATATTGATTTGGTCAATGCTGATTTTGAATGAGTTTGTTAACACTGCTTTCAAATTTATTTTTATTTATTTGTTTTTTTAATTGTATTTATTTATTTGTAACACGTCGTTAACCCTCAGGCATCTGGGCGCACAAAACCACAAAGGACATAACATATACAATGGTACACGAGCAGGGTTATTACATTGGCACTTAGGAGCTAGGAGATTGAAAGACAGAAAGAAGATCAGAGAAGTCCATCTAGCAGAGAGCCTATGAAAAGAGTCTAGTTTTCAGTGCTACGCAAACACTCCACAATTTTTTGTCAATTTGTAGAGTACTTGGCAATGAGTTGGCAGTGAGTTCTAGACCTGAGCTGACAGTATCGGAACAGCGTTTCCTAGGCCCTTAATCCTTTTAAACTTGGACGTGTTTGTCAGACTGAGGTTCGCTGAATGGAGGGCTCGACTAGGTACATACAGTGAGATACATGCTCTCACGTAAGCCGAGGCATTCCCATAAAGACATTTCTGAACTAACAGAGCTGTCTTGAAATGGATCCAAGCAGAGATGGGAGGTTAGTGCAGTGATTGCCTTGATGATCAAATATGCTCCCATCTAGGAATGCCTTTAATAATGCACACAGCGTCATTCTGGAGAATCTGTAGTTGTTTCACACATATTTTATTAGCCACCACCAGCAGGGCATTACAGTAATCCAGGTGTGAGGGGATGCTAGCTCGAGCAACTGATGCACAGTTTATTTCGGAAATGAAGGGCTTGATATTTCACAGACGTTTTAGATAATAATGGCAGTTTTTGGAGACATAGTTGGTTTGACTTTCAGCTCTTATTGAGTCACCAATGGAGACCCCCAAAGTCTTGACTTTGTCCACTACAGGGATGAGGCAATCTTTAATTCTGAAGCATGAGTATTCTAACGCAAGTTTAGATCTTAGCATGGAGCTGCCAAAAAGCATGAGTTCGGTTGTTGAACCATTCAGACAGAGCCAGTTCTTGGTCACCCATTGTTCAATGATCCCTTGGATGGAGTTCAGGTTCATTGTATCAGTGTTATAATCCCTGGTGATTTCCAAGATCTGTTGGGTGTCATCTGCATAGTTGGTAAAAGAGAACCCAACGATCCCTAGCAGATCACAGAGAGGTTTGACATATAAGTTGAAAAGAGTGGGTGAAATGCAGGCTCCCTGTGGGACATTACAAGTAATGGGGGCAGATTTGGATGAGGCACTCTCCCAAATAATCGAAGATTGTCTATCCGAAAGAAAATATCTAATCCAACTGGTGGATTGGTGAGCACAATTTCCCAACTCAGAAAGCGAATGGATCAGACGCTTGTGGTCCAGCAAATCAAATGCTGCAGATAGGTCAAGGAGGACTAGGAGACCCATTTTCCCCTGGTCCACCAACTTAGCCATATTAGTTTGCAAGTCAATTAACACAGTCTCTGTGCTATATCCGGCTCTTAAGCCGGATTGTTTACGATGAAGAAGGAAGGAGGATTCTAAGTGGGCCTGTAATTGGAGAGTGGCAACATTATTTAGCACTTGCAACAAAAAGGTGAAGTTGGTAATCAGCCTAGGATTTTTAGCATCCTTTGGGTCTAAGCCTGCATTATTCACTAGTGGGATAGTAACTACTTTAATAGCTTCTGGAACTGAGCTAAAGTCCAAGGAAGCATTAACAAGTCTGGTGAGAAATGGAATAAAGATATTTTTATTATACAGGATAATTTTGGCTGGTATGATGCTCTCCCGGCATGAGGTAGGGTGCATGGAGGACAATATACATTTGATTTTAGGATGAGTGACATGTTTAATGAACATTTAGGTGGTCCTTCTCTATCTTCAGGCAGCAGAGGTGGCTAACTTCCGAGCCTTAGATAAACCCTAGGTCATGTTGAATTTTGTCCTGGGCGGCCTTGAGCTTATCAGAGAAGGCTTGTTGAACTTCTGTACAGTCCTGGCTGGGCGGACAGATCGGGGGAGTTAAAGCTTTAATATTTGCGAGACGTTTCACGATTTCAAAAAGTTTTTTGGAGTCATTTTCCACCCCAAATATTTTTGTTAGCAATGATGATTTTAGCTTTATATCTGCATTCTATAGTCTTCCACATAGCCTTATTAGTGGCCATAGGGAGTTTTGCCCAGATTTGTTACAAAGCACTTTTTGTGATAAAAATGTTCCCTCAACAATTTCCTCCTGATGGGGCCAACTTTATCCTGCATTTTGCAAACTATCTTATTGTAGGTCTCAACAATAAGTTCAGGTGGATCTGTGTCCACTGTGTTAGACATGACTTTGATGAGGCAGTCCTGTAAGTGGGAGCATATGATGTTTTTGAAGTTCTGATTATAAACCACCTTGGTGGGGTTAGATGGTTTTTCACAAGTACCTACTATCATAACAATAACATATATTATGCAGTGGTTTCACCATATGCAAGGTGAGGTGCCTTTTATAATCACGTTGAGGTTTCTGGAAATTACCCAATCAAAAATATTCCCTGATTGTTCTGTGGTTTTTGACTTTAAAATTACTTTCCAGGAAAAGTTGCTTCTTTATCTCTAGGATCGTGAAGCCATCTATTAAAGTCTCAATGACTAGGGTGGCACAATGTGGACCATTAGTGGTATTCAGTAACTGAGTCAGGTCCTCATTAAAATCAGCCATTCCCCATGGTGGGTGATACACAATAATACAATTGAAACAACTACATGGGGGAGGAGTCGGTTTTAAATGCAATACTTCACAATTATCACAGTTGCTTGGTTTTTCCAAAAACTGATGATGGTTTTTGATAATAGCAGCCATAACCCCTCTGTGGCCATTAACTCTAATCTTCCTAATAACGAAATATCCCTCTGGAACAGCCAAGCGGATCGTCAGACCAGTGGTTTCAGTGAGCCATGTGTCAGTAGGACAAAGGATATCAAGGTCATGTGTCATCAAATAGTCGTGAATGTCAAGCACATGTTTATTGAGAGATCTTGTAATCAACGGTGCAATTTTTAAATTCAAGTTATCAGTCTGTTGAGTTGGATGCATTATAGTGTTTGCTTTGTCTAGGGGTAGTTGTAGTTCATTTTGTGTAAAGTTGGATTGATGAACATGAACTACCTGGAACTGAGATTCTGGGGGCTAAGATTCAGGTTAGTGAGGCCGTTTGACTTAATTGAGTTATCCACGTCTGCCTGCTGGTTTTGAATCAGATTTGGTTGGTAAATATGGGCCACCTGCTTTGGTGGTTCAGGGGAACTATCATTCTCATTTACCACAGCGCTTGGCTTGATAGAATCCTCCACTCCTGCCCTCTGGTGTCTTTGGGGGGAACCCTAGGGAACAAGAGTATGATACAAAGCCATATTGGTGCCCTGATAGGCAATAGGAGCTCTGTCTACTTTTAGTGATAAATATTTGTCAACAATTGACATCCGGGCAACTTTTTGCGCATCTAGGAGAAGATGTAAATCTGCCAAATGGCTCATAACTATCCAAAAGATACTGTCGGGAAGGGATAAGAATAAGACAGACAAGCTCCTAGTGCTAGGGAAGTATAAATATGTCCTTCATGAAGCATAAAGTAGATGAAATCAACAGAACTTAACCAGAGGTGCTGAGAATCGTAAGCGCGCCCCCGATGCCGGACGATGACCGGCAAAGAATGGCTAGTCCCTGAAGAGCCGGCACTGAATCGCCTGCTGTTATGGGATATAGCCCAGAGAAGCAGGGACATGTGGTTTTAAGTGGACTAGAAAAGCGGCAAGGAAAACACTTTGTTGTCTAGAGAGTGCTTTTTCTCTCAGCTTTGCAAATAAGCCCCAACCACACTATAACTGTACAAACTTGGTTTCCCACTGCTTTTGAATTTAGGCACACTAGACGTTTACTGACGTAGTTAACGCCACTTTTGTATTTAGCTACACTAGCATGGTACAGATTTAGTTAACACTGCTTTTGAACCTAGCCACACTAGAATTGCAATTATTTGGTTAACTCTGCTTTTGAATTTAGTCACACAAAAATTGTGATGAGTTGGTTAACGCTGCTTTTGAATTTGGGCACACTAGAACTATACTGATTTGGCATCCGCTACTTTTGAATTTATGCATAAATAGTCCATAGGCGCCCCTCTGCTAGAACGAACACAGCTAATGACCTGTTCTTTGGGAAGGTACCCACCCGAGGGTCCACAGCCACACTTTAGCTCACTGTACCTTTCACAGAAGGGAAATATCCATTTGCATATCAGTATTTGTCCCGCCTACATGGGCAGTCCAGCCCGAAATGCTATGGCAATTCTCTTCTGAACAAGAGTACCAACAGCAACCCCTAACACGTGTTTCAGCCTGGTTGGGTCTCATCAGAGAGGTGGAGCTGTGCCTCTCTGAGCACAGTGAGCAAGTGGTCCACGTCTGGATGACCCTAGGAAACTTAGGGTGACTAAACCTAAGTCCCTTAAACAATGAAAAAATAGTCCATAGGCGCCCCTCTGCGAGAACGAACACGGCTAAATGACCTGTTCTTTGGGCAAGTATCCACTCGAAAGTCCACAGCCACACTTTAGCTCACTGTACCTTTCACAGAAGGTAAATATCCATTTGCATATCAGTCTTTGTCCTGCCATCATGGGCAGTCCAGCACCAAAATGCTATGGCAATTCTCTTCTGAACAAGAGTACAAACAGCAACCCCATACATGTGTTTCAGCCTTGTTGGGCCTCATCATTGAGGTGGAGCTGTGTCTCTCAGAGCACAGTGAGCAAGGGGTACACATCTGGATGACCCTGGGAAACTTAGGGTGACTAAACCTAAGTCCCTTAAAAAATGAAAAAATAGTCCATAGGTGCCCCTCTGTGAGAAGGAACACGGCATAATGACCTGTTCTTTGGGAAGGTACCCACTCATACTTTTGAATTTAGCCACAACAGTTCTGTACTGATTTGACAGCCACTTATTTTGCATTTAACCACCCTAGAGATGTACTGAGTTAGCTAACACTATACTGTTTTGGCATTCACTGTTTTTGAATTTAGTCACATTAGAAGTGTACTGATTTAGTTGTTTAGATTTAGTTTAGACGTGCAACTCTACTGTTTGGGAGAGGCACATACATTGTCGAAGAACCTTCAGTTTGTGATTACAGTACTAGTATTTGGAGAGTGGGTCTGCTTATTTGTAGACCCAAGTAAACTGATGCAGGACTCCCAGTTTGTGAGGGTGTTACTAGGACTTGGTGAGTGGCTCTGCTTGTTGTTAGAGGCAAATAGAGTGAGGCCAAACCACCACTGAATCCATTGTTGGTGTAAACGAGACTAAGGGAATACAATAATAGGATGTTCTGTGTGTTTGTTCCATTGGTAGATCCAAATAAATAGAGGCAGAACCGCCAGATAGTGAGCACAGTTCTACGACTCAGAGAGTCGTTCTGTTGGTTTGTCAAGCTAAATAAACTGTGGATGAAGGAAAAGAAAAATGATTTACTTTTGCAAATACCTCATCGTCAGAGGAGAGGTCTCCAACACATTTCTTTATGCTGCTTCATACCCTTCATTGTAGGTGACTCACACACAAGTCTTCATCATATTTGGAATCTGTTCTGTGGTCGACAAAGCAATGGGTCTACTGTCGTGGCGCATATGTGATGAATGCCTGTATTTGAGTGGTGGGAGGCTGCCTCGTCACTCTTTCCTTTTGCTAAGCATGCAGAGGATGCATTCTCCTGTAGTCCCACAGGCAGAGGGATCCACGTTTCTACTCGGCTTCCCTCACAAGACACTTGTCTTGCATGTCATAAATGAAAGGTGGAATGATGAGTTCTTGCATTTCTGTCATTAAATAACACCAAACTACATTTTAGGAGAGGGTAAAGGTGGACCCTTAAGTCTCATGCTTCTTGGGGTCTGCTCAGTGAGCTTTGTGGATTGTGGTGTGTGGATGCTCTTGACTGAGAAACCAGTGCTCGTTATGTGAATGACTGAAAAGTTATAGTACCATTAACACATATTTTAGTTCCAGGCAATTTTTGTAAAAGACTGCACTCTGGCTCATGGGGAGTACTTAAAACCTGCTTCCTGCGTATGGCGTTTGACTTGGCAATTGGATGGGCTTATCAATTCCTGCATTGTCTTGTGGTATTTCCAAATTAGTGGTGTCTGAGTACTGATCTTTAATCATGATATGGAGCATAATCTTTGTCATGCTCTTCATTGCCATATGTTTTAAATAAAATCAGAGGTAGAGAATTACAGGAACCACCTCTTCTTCCTCATTCGGAGACTTCTATCTTTTTTGCTGAGCTGATGACATATCTGCTCCCCTCCTGAACTCCGTCCTCTGGCACCTGATACATGGTCAAAGGCACTGCATGCACAATTACATTTCAAAGTGAGTTTTAAGAACAGTGCAGAAAAAGTAAAAGGAGGATGAACAACGTCTAAGGGGAGGTAATGAATGGGGAGAGGTAATGAGTTCTAATAATTTAAAGGCAATAATACAAAAGGAGTGAAAACAGGAGAAGGCACAAGAACGTTTTGGAATAGAGAGAAGGTAAAGTCATTAAGATTGGTGAGGTAGGAGCAGAATAGAATGAAGACGAGAGGAAAGATAAGAAGGAGCAACATAATTCAGACATTTAAAGAAAATACAGAGAAATTGAAGAGGAAAGGAGTCAAAAAGTGTAAAAAAGAGATAGAAAGAAGAAAATACGAACTTGTGGGAAGGGCAGGTAGAGGAAAAGGCAGTCAGATAGCAGAATTGAAAATTGAGCACAGTAGAGTAAGCTGAGAAGAAGGAAGTCAAAGAGCGAATCAATAGTCAAGACGGGATAGAATAAGTGAGAACATTGGACATTTTGCAAATTGAAATGAGAGAAAAGGGCATCTGTGGCAAAGGTTGTAGCAACAGATTCGAAGGGTCTTGTTAGTGATATATAGGATCAGAATAGTGAGGGGTTGAAAGTAACAGCACTTTTACTTGAGAGGAGCAGAAATGAAGAATAGAGGGATGAAAAAGGAGAGCAGAGGGAACATGGTCAGGGGTGGAAGAGGGAAAGAAAAAATGTCAATTTGAGGGGATTCAGATTGTGAAAATGAGCATTCATCCAAGATTTGATGGAGGTAAGAAACAAAGAAACGGTAGAATGCTGGGTCCAGGAAAAGGAGGAGAAAGAGAAGAAATATGTGAATCATAAATGTGGAAGTGACAGTATAGTCTGTAAGATTGGATACAAGAGGAAAGATGAATTGTATACAGGGTAAAGAGCAGAGATTAAAGAACAGAACTTTATAGAACACCAAAAAGGAAAGGACGAGAAGAAAAAATAAACATCCTAAGAGACAGCATAGGAAAGATCAGACATATAAGAATTAGACCATTGCAGTACAGAGCAAGAAATGAAAAGAGAAGAGAGGGAAGAAAAAAGGGCAGGTTAGACTATCATATTGAAAGTGGCTGACAGTTATAGAAGGGTGAGCATAGAAGATAGTTGTTATGAGATGCAGACAGAAGAGCATTAGAGACATGTAACAGAGCAGTTCAGTCAAGTGAGCCGCATGGAAGACTGGAAAAGGGGAAGAAGGGAATCTAGATTGAGAAAAGAAGAGATTTGGGTATGGACCACTCTTCGAGACATCTAGAAAGAAAAGAGAAAAAAAAACATATGGCAGAAGTTAGAGTGTGCAGAGGGATCAAGAGACATTTTTTAAGAATTGAAATAATGATGGCATGCTCAAAGGAGGAAGGAAAAGAGGCTGTGGCAAGAGAAAGTTTGAAATGTCAGATGAGATATGGAAGGAGAAGTAGATAGATTGATGGGATTAATGAGGACAGAATGGGGTCAAGAGGAGAATCATTCGGGAGCACACGGGATAGGAAGGAAGAGGTGTCATGTCACTTAGTAAAAGTAAAAGAAAATAATATAGAGGATGGTGGGGACTAGCGAGGTAAGAATAAAGATGGAGTCACAGGTAGGGGAGAGGAAGAAGGGTAGAGAGAGGCAACTTTGTCAGCAAAGTAATCAACAAGATCATTGGCAGGTAGAGAGGGAGGCATTGCGCTGACGGTGATAGAATAGAGAATACTGTTGAATTGATGAAAAAGCGACACAGGGATCGTGATAAAGCAAAATAGTAAGAGTAGAGCAGTAGCAGCTTTTGGCACTAATGAAGAGAGTGCCATAGGAAGGAATAGTAAAGAGCCAAGAGGGTCCAGAGATAATAAATCCATGGATGGTGGGCTTTAAGGAGAGAGGATCTACAGGAAACAAAGAACAGGGAGAAAAAGTTGGGGAGGGAAAAGTGAGTCAAGAGTTGATGAGATGGTAGGCTGAAGAAGACTTCTAGCAGCTTGACTAGAAGAGAAAGAAGCGAAAATAGAAAAATAGAAAGAGACGGCGGTAAGAGAAAGGTAGATGCAAGAAAGGGAGGAGAATTAAAAGAGCATAGATTATGCTAATAGAATGAGATAGGATAAAGGGCTAGGGGTGAGAGGGTAGAGGATGTAAAAAAGATGAGACTGGTCAGAGGAGTAGATAGGATAAGCAGAGACAGAGGAATCAGATGGAAAAAAAGAGACAATAATTCCTCCTCTGATCCATACTGCACAACCTACCACATTAACATTCGTCAGTAGATTCAGCCAGGTGAATTAAATCCACCATTTCCCTTCAGCAAATGCAAAAAGGGTTCTCAGTGAATTGGCTTCCTCATCGGCCTCCAAAATTCAAATGGGGCTCTCAGTGCTTTGCTTTCTTCTAAGTAAGCATGGTGTTTTCAGTATGTTGGTCTTCTCCTCCACCTAAAAAATAAAAAACAATGGGATTCTGAATCCTTTGGCCTTCTCCTATAGCTAGTAAATGTACTTGCAGTTCTCAGTGCTTCAGCCTTCTCCTATGACTTGTAAATGCATGTGTTGTTCTCTATGCTTTCACCTTCTTCACCACTGCCCAGTAGCATTGGGTGGGGCTGTCAATACTTTGACCTTCTCTGCTAGCTATAAAGTTTGCATGGGGTGCTTGCAAAATGCATGTGGTTTTCTCAGTGCTATGGCCCGCTGATATGGCTTGGAAATTAATGTAGAGATCTGGTTGTTTTGTCCTTCTCATTATGAAGCACGCAAATACGTTGCACAGTACTTTGGTCTTCCCCCACAGTTACACAATGTAAGTGGGTTTCTCTGTTGTTTGGCCTTCACCTACACTAAGCAAATGCTTGTGGGATTCTCAGTGCTTTGACCTTCTCCTATGGCTTCAAAAGGCAGGTAGGGATTTGTTTATTTATTTTTATTTATTTTTGTGCATTTATAAAGTGTGCACACAGCCCGGAGGCATCGAGGCGCTGTTACATGGAGATGACTTAGTTACAGCACAATGCAATGTGGCTGGGTTACATTAGCCCACTTGATGGCATGTACAGTTACAATTATTCAGATGATTGGCATAATTATCCATACATGATTTTGGGACTATGGGCTTGGTTACAAGTGTGATTGTGCAGCACAAGGTTACTGGATCCAGGAAATATAGGGTTCCGGTTGCTGGATTAAGGACATGTAGGGTTCAATGTCAATGTCAATGTCAATAGTGTACAGTTGTTTGAAAATTGTTAGGGACATGCAGCTGGCTGGGATATATAAGGCAAACAGTCTAGTTTTGATTGCTTTACTGAAGGCAAGATGAGAAGGTTCTGCTCTGATGTCACACGGTAGGGATTTCCAATGCCTGACAGCAATGAAGGGACAGCTTGCACCCCCTCCTCTGACGCGCTTAACTCTGGGAAAAGACAGCAGGTTGGCGTAGGGTGTTTTTGTGGGTCTAGAGGAGTGTGAAGTGATGACTCTGTCTGAGAGGTAGGGAGGTGCTGTGTGGTGGATGCATTTGTGCGTAAGGGCTAGTGTTTTGAATAGGATGTGCTGGTGGACAGGCAGCCAGTGAGCTTGCTGTCTGGCTACTGAAATGTGTTCTCTTTTGGGTATGCCTAGCACAGCGTGAAATGCATTGTTTTGAATAGATTGGAGAGTGTCCACGTTTTTAGCTGCAGTCCCTGTGAAGAGGACATTGCAATAGTCCAGCCTTGAGCCTATTAAAGCCCTAGCAATTGTCAGGGATCTCAGTGATTTCACCGTATATGCCTTTTAGATGCACCTGGGGTTCTCAACGTGGCTGCCTTCTCCTTCAGCTACTAAGTGCATGTGGAGTTCCCAGTGCTTTTTGTTGCTCCTATGCTAGTAAGCTCTTACCGGGTTCTCAGTATGTGGCTTACTCTTGCACCCACTAAATGCATGTGGGACTCTTAGTGCAAAGGTTTTCTCTGCATACAGAATACACACGGGGTCCTCAAATGCTTGCATTTTCTCCTATGCCTAGTAATTGTGCATAGGGTGCTCAGTGCCTTGGCCTTCTACTGTAGCTACATAAATGCATGTGAGATGCTCAGTGCTTTGGACTTCTTCTCTACCAATAAGGTACATGCAAGTTTCTCAGTGCTTTAGTCTTCGCAAACATCTACTTAAATGCATATGAGTTTTATAGCTCTTCCAACCATAATTCACACTCCCAGAAAACATGCGCCCTGACGCCCCAAAAATTCCAGCCTAATTCTCTAACCCTACATGAGCCCAGTTATCAAATCAAGTCTACACTAAATTACACCATCCAAGCCACAATCCTCTTCCCTAATAAGAACAGAAACGACCTCGACAAATGGCAACCTGTGACAGTGCCTGGTTTCCACTTGGCTGTCTATATATATAGGGGCAAGTTCAACCCAGCAGAACCTGATATCTTGAACTACAATAAGAACTGCAAAGTTCAACCTGGTGCATTTTGCATGAGAAAAGACCAGGGTGTGAGCCCACGGTAAGGGCTGCACTGCAATAAACAATCATTTAACAGTATGTATTATTCATTGTGTGTAGCTCAACAACAGACTCTTGTACTGATCATAACCATTATTCTGCAAACTTATTCAGGTGGAAAAATACTTATATATTCATTAATGCAGGCAGACACTAAGGGGGTAATTCATAGAATTCAGCGCACAAGTGGCGCACGCGGCTGGCGCACAGTGTGGGCGTGCAAATCCCTGCACAAGCCGCGTGCGCTAAAATCCATTTCCGCGCACAGCGTATTCATGGATTCCAGCCACCAAAACCAGCCGTGGCGCACAGTGGCGCAGCGACCCTGCAGCAGCGCCAGTTACGCCCCCAAGAATGCCTCTCGCGCAGGGAAAAGCCATCAATATACCCAATCCAGCGCAAAGGGCTGCGCTAACCCTGTACCAGCACGGCAAGCGGGCTACGTGTATCACTGGGGTGCGCGGGAAGTACCTCACACGATTGGCCCCATGCGAGCAGGGTACGCGTATTTCAGGGGTGCGCCGGAAATTCCACACGCGATTTCCACAGGGTACGTGTATCTCAGGGGTGCGTGGGAATTTCCACACGCGATTGGGCCCGTGCGAGCAGGGTACGCGTATCTCAGGGATGCGCAGGAAGTGCCACATGCGATTTCAGCAGGGTACGTGTATTTCAGGGGTGCGCGGGAATTTCCACACGCGATTGGGGGTACGCGTATCTCAGGGGTGCGCGGGAAGTGCCACACACGATTTCAGCAGGGCACGTGTATTTCAGGGGTGCGCGGGAAGTGCCACACGCGATTTCAGCAGGGCAAGTGTATTTCAGGGGTGCGCGGGAAATTCCACACGCGATTTCATCATGGTACGTGTATTCTGGGGTGCGGGGGAAGTTTCACACGCGACATCAGCAGGGCACGTGTATTCCAGGGGTGCGCGGGAAGTTACACACGCGATTCCATCAGGCTACGTGTATTACAGGGGTGCACGGGGAGCACCACACGTGAATTGCACCTGTGGGTCCTCCCAGGTGTTCCCTCTACACCCTCCACGGCCCCTGCAGGTCGCTCACACCACAGGGGCCTACCCTGCACATGTCCTGCAGGCACACCATCCACCATGGCCATGACCCCCAGCCAACCCACATGTCAACTTGCACTACTGCCCACCAACGCATGTCCCCTGCACCCCCAGTCACCAGGGGCACCCTCCACCAGGCACCCACCCATGTCTCCCACCACCCCCACCCCCCAGCAGTGCAGGGGCACCCACTACCAGGCCCCCACCCATGTCTCCCAAAACCCCCAC
Source organism: Ambystoma mexicanum (assembly GCF_040938575.1). Taxonomy (NCBI): domain Eukaryota; kingdom Metazoa; phylum Chordata; class Amphibia; order Caudata; family Ambystomatidae; genus Ambystoma; species Ambystoma mexicanum. The sequence goes on from NC_090928.1 coordinate 287,943,290, forward strand.
CCCCCCAGCCACCAGGGGCACCCAGCACCAGGCCCCCACCCATGTCTACCAGAACCCCCACCCCCCAGCAGTGCAGGGGCAGCCTCCACCAGGCCCCCACCCATGTCCAACTCATGTCTCCCACCACCCCCACCCCCCAGCAGTGCAGGGGCAGCCTCCACCAGGCCCCCACCCATGTCTCCCAGCACCCCCACCCCCCCAGTCACCAGGGGCAGCCTCCACCAGGCCCCCACCCATGTCTACCAGCACCCCCACCCCCCAGCAGTGCAGGGGCAGCCTCCACCAGGCCCCCACCCATGCCCAACTCATGTCTCCCACCACCTTCACCCCCCAGCAGTGCAGGGGCAGCCTCCACCAGGCCCCCACCCATGTCTTCCACCACCCCCACCCCCCAGCCACCAGGGGCAGCCTCCACCAGGCCCCCACCCATGTCTCCCAGCACCCCCACCCCCCCAGCCACCAGCGGCAGCCTCCACCAGGCCCCCACCCATGTCTCCCACCACCCCCACCCCCCAGCACTATGGGGCACCTGCCAGCAGGCCCCCACCCATGTCCAACTCATGTTCCCCACCACCCCCACCCCCAGCACTGTGGGGCACCTGCCAGCAGGCCCCCACCCATGTCCAACTCATGTTCCCCACCACCCCCACCCCCCAGCACTGTGGGGCACCTGCCAGCAGGCCCCCACCCATGTCCAACTCATGTCTCCCACCACCGCCACCCCCCAGCACTGTGGGGCACCTGCCAGCAGGCCCCCGCCCATGTCCAACTCATGTTCCCCACCACCCCCACCCCCCAGCAGTGCAGGGGCACCCACCACCAGGCCCCCACCCATGTCTCCACCACCCCCACCCCCAGCACTGTGGGGCACCTGCCAGCAGGCCCCCACCCATGTCCAACTCATGTTCCCCACCACCCCCACCCCCCAGCAGTGCAGGGGCACCCACCACCAGGCCCCCACCCATGTCTCCCAGCACCCCCACCCCCAGCACTGGGGGGCACCTGCCAGCAGGCCCCCACCCATGTCCAACTCATGTTCCCCACCACCCCCACCCCCCAGCACTGTGGGGCACCTCCCAGCAGGCCCCCACCCATGTCTCCCAGCACCCCCACCCCCCAGCCACCAGGGGCAGCCTCCACCAGGCCCGAACCAATGTCTCCCAGCACCCCACCCCCCCCAGTCACCAGGGGCAGCCTCCACCAGGCCCCCACCCATGTCTCCCAGCACCCCCACCCCCCCAGTCACCAGGGGCAGCCTCCACCAGGCCCCCACCCATGTCTCCCACCACCCCCAACCCCCAGCAGTGCAGGGGCAGCCTCCACCAGGCCCCCACCCATGTCTCCCAGCACCCCCACCCCCCAGCACTGTGGGGCACCTGCCAGCAGGCCCCCACCCATCTCCAACTCATGTTCCCCAGCCAACATGTCATCACAAGCTAGATCCCTGGTCCCTATGGTCAGCCTCCAAATGCAAAACACCCACCTGAGTATTGCATCCACCCACTCATAATTTGCAATTACATCACAGAACACCAATTGCAAGTTCCGAAACAAACACATTTCCCTCACATACGCCCAATGGGTGTCAGTGAATCTCAAAACACATATCATGAAATGCATGAAACCAATGAGATACCACACATTGAAGTTCACCAAAAAAATATGTATTAAAGGAAACATAAATAGAATAAAAAATGAAGAAACAGAAATGTGAATGTACAAAAATCAAAAGAAGCATGTCCGTGAAAAAAAGCAAAACCAAAAATAAAAATCCAAAGTAATGTTGTCCAAAGTCAATGTCCACAAAACAAAATCCAATGGGAAATAAAAAAGAAATCCATTGCTCCATGGTTAAAAAGTGAAAAAAAAATACAATCCAACTGTGAACTATGTACATGGGAACAAGCCAGGGTCTATTATCCCAACAAAATAAAGGAAACCTATCTAACTACACTAACTAATAAAAAAAACTATATACAAAAATGTGGCCAATGTCCGAAAGGTCCAAATGAAATAAAAACAAAAATGAAACCTAACACTACCTACATAACTATGTACAAGGGCAGCGGGCTAGTTTCACGGCTCACTTGTGGATGTCCCGGGCCAGGACATCATCGAACTCCTCCTCAATGTCCCGGAGGCAGTCCTCCTCCATGGCCCCGAGGGTCCGCAGGGCCGTCGAAGTCTCCAACTCCAAACCCCTGCGGATTGCCTCAAGGCACTCGGCCCGCCTCAGGGCCCTCCGCATGGAGTTCTCTGCCCTGACCATTGTGAGCCGTGCCTCTTCCGCCCGCTGCCGCTCCGCATCTATGGCGTGCCCCAACCGCTGCCACACGGAAGACACTCTCTGTCCTGGGTCCTCCTGCCCTCCGGCCGATGCCTGCCCCTCCGATGTTGAAGGCCCCGAGCCTTCATGGCTCCCACCACGTTGCTGCTGCTGCTGTGCCTCTGCCCGTCCACTGCCTCCTGCTGCTTGCACATCCTCCGCCGGCTGGGGTGTTGTCGTAGATGTGGCCACCCCTGCTGGACGTCCGACTCCCGACTGTGGCAGGGATGCCTCCTCCACCAGCCTGGCCGCACCATCAGAGGCAGCTCCACAGGGCACCCAGGTGACGGATGGGTGGGAAGATGGCACAGAGGACGACTGGCGCGTAGGGGGTCCAGTTGAGGAGGGGGTCATAGCAAGCCCCATCAGACGGAGGGATCCGGCCTCGGTGACCTGTCCCAGCAGGCTGACGTGGTCAATGAGCCATTCGAGATGACGTGCAGTCTCTTCATGAAAAGACTGCAGGTCACCTTGCATGGCCCGTTGACGCAACGCCACACCAGCCAGGACAGGCTCAACCCGGACCTGGATAGCCACGTCCGCAGGCAGAGGAAGGCCAGTTGACGTGAGCTCATCCCCTGCCTGAAAACGGGTCTGGACGTAGGCATCCCTGCTGGTGCAAGATGATGCAGGGACAGGATCAGTGACAGGATTGCACACAGGCACCTCCGCGGCGGCCTGTGCTGCCTCCTGTCCCTGGTCCTGCACTGCACCACTAGCACCAGTGGGATCCCCACCTCCAGACCCCGACTCTGGTGCTTGCACGGCCTCCTCCTCCACCAAACCCCCCACCAACCTGGATGGCTCTGTGCCATCTTCCCCTGTTGGGCCCTGTGGGGTCCCAGCTGCCCCTTCTGCTGCCGAGGAGTCCAACTCCAACCTCCGCATCTTGGACCTCCCCCCGGCAGCTGCGGCCTGGGATGCGGCACCGGACTCCTCACTCCCCGACGAGATGACAACATGGGAGGGGAGCCGGGCCTTGTGTCTCCGGCTGGCGGTGGGATCCCCGCTGCTGTGCTCCACAGCACCTTCTCCGCCCTATTCATCAGTTGACGCTGCAGACAGGGAGAAACAAAACACAGGCATCAGGGCACTGTACAATGGACACATACACACATGACAGTTGTACATGAGTGGCATTGGCAAACCTCAGACATGTCATCACAATCCCCAACACACATGTCATTACAACTCACACACATGAGCCATACCACAGCCATATCGCAACTGCCACCACCATCCATACACATACAACAGCATGAGCAGCCAAAGGTGAGCCAGACATCACATGCAACACAGGAAGTGCACCACACATGTACACACACCACCACACTTCCATGCATGTGTACACCTCTGCCAAGTGTCGCAGTGTTCAGACGGGCATCCATGTCACATCTGCCAATCAGGCTTCCACATACCGCTGTCACATGCATCCATGTTGCATCACTGTTGCACCCTTGTCAAATACACACACATGCACATGTACACAGCGCTGATACATGCAGCCGAAAACAACATACATGCGTGACATCACGGACATGTCTACTCACATACACATTCATCCAAACATGTGTGCCCACACAACTGCATTTGGCATGCAAGCCTACACACACAAGCACCATCCATGTCTCACACATTACAGCCCTCGCATGTGTCAGCCCCACGACCCTGTGCACCCCCACCCATACTCGACCACATACAATCAAATGTGCAACCTGCACACTACTCAATAATCACCACACGCACTGCTCACAATCAGGATGCATGTACACTCACCGCTCGACTCCAGACGGGTCTGCTTCTCAAGGACCTGGATGTGGAGCGCTGGGGATATGCGTTCCAGGACCCTCATCTGTTCTTCCAACAAGTGGCCCCGGCTCCCCTTGGCATCTGCTGCCTTCAAGAGGCGCCGGGCCTTGTTCAGGGTCCTGGACCTGAAGTCCTCCCAGCGCTTCTTGACATGTTGTAAGTCGCGGACTGCCACCCCCTCCGCGTTGATGGCAGTCACGATGTCAGTCCAGATCCGAGTCCGTCCTTCCTTGTCGGCGCGGGAACTTCAGAAGAGGGCATCATACTGCCCAGGACTTGCTCCACCAGGACACCAACTTTGGTGGCACTGAAGCTGGTGCCCCTCTGCCTCTCTGGCCGGGGGTTGTCAGTGGTCACAGATGGTGTTTGCCCCGACATGACAACCCAAGAGGCAGGAGTGGGTGGGCAACTGGGTCCTGAGGCTGGGCTGTGGAGCGATGGAATCCCAGTCGGGAGTCTTCGGTTCCAGCAGGGGTGGTCTCAGCAACAGCACCCCTGGCTGATGTGCAGGCAGCAAATGGCAGGGCACGTGGGCAGCAGGCAGTCAGGCAGCAGCAGATGGCAGGTGGGAGCGTGCTCGGGGCTCTGGGGGGCAGTAGTTCGGCCTTCTGGGCAGGAGCGTGGTCTTCCGTGTGCTTACGTGTGGCCAGCTTGATACGGAGTGATTTGGCACGTGAAAAATCTGCACGTCAGCGTGTAATTCGAGGAAAGGCCCTTAGCGCGTAAGTGCGTCTGCACGCATACGCATTTTCATTGGACAGAAGGCCCCTCAAGCGCAAGCGCCCCTGTGACGTGACAGACGTGCATGGGCATTTCAGCGCGCGTGAAAAAATGCACGTCCGCGTGTAATACGAGGAAAGGGCCCATGCGCGTAAGCGCGCGTGGAAAACTGCACATCCGCGTGTAATACGAGGAAAGGCCCTTAGCGCGTATGCACGGCAGCACGCATATGCGATTTCATTGGACCAAAGGCCCTTAGCGCGTCAGCGCGCGTGAAAAACTGCACGTCCGCATGTAATACGAGGAAAGGGCCCATGCGCGTAAGTGACGTGACGCGCGCGTGCGTTTCCCTCAGCACGGGTTAAAGGTGAGCGGGCCCAGCAGTTCGCTGTACGTGCCTTTCGTGGAGACCGACGTGTGTTGCTGCTTCCTGTTGTTTCGCGCGCCATCACAACTTCACAGCTATCAAGGACGTATCTCTTCTTTTGGCGGGGGTATTGGCTACGCATGTTTTTCTGCATTGCGCTAGTCAGACGGTGAGTCGCACACGCTCTTTTTCCCACTGCGGGTGCCCCTGTGTATCGCACCCATTTTTGATGTCATAGTAGCCTGCGTGTCCCACGCGTACGCGTTATTCGTGTTACTGGGTGCCACCGCGTACTGCGGGAGGTTGAATCCACGCACGTAGGCTGCAGGGTTGCGTGCACGGTTTTACTGCAGTTTTGGGGTGCATGAGCGTTGCGTGACCCGTCACCACATCACCGGGGTCACATACAGCCCTGCAGGTGCAGGGGGGCTGTTAACATCTTGCTTCCCACCCCCTTCACCCCAATTGCCCAGGTCAATTGTGGTGTACACCTCCCATTGGCACCAATCCATCTGTGCCCGCCAGCACTACTACATCTGTGCCATGGTTGGGAGGCCACCAAAGGTGAGGGGCGCCTCAGCTGTGCGTACTCCTCATGGCGGGCGTGGTCGGGGACGTGGCCGTGGTGACCAGGGAGTAGGGGGACTCCAGGGTGTCCAGGGCAGCCACAGACGGGGAAGAGGCCGGGGTGCGCCACTTGAGCACAATGTTGTGCCATGTGTCGGTGCAGCCATGCCACCACCCCCTGTGGTTCCGGGGGATGCAGCTCCTGCATCTGGCACTGGCACCCATATGACCCGGCAGTCCGTTCCATTGACTGCCACGGGCCCAAGGGTAGTGGTAGCTGCAGGTGCAGCTGTGGACACCGCCACCCAGGCTCAGGGTCTGCCAGCGCAGGCTGCGTTGGCACTTGAAGAGCCCTTGGTAGATCTCCAACAGGCCAGGGGGGAAACCATAGGGGCAGGCCGGGCTGCTCAGACTAAGACACATGTCCCTGGGGCAGTCATGTCATCTGCTGCCCCGAACAGGCGGGTGTTGGCAAGTGCAGGGGCAGATGCACCCAACAGCACCCCGGTTGTGAGTCTGCCAACCAGGACCGTTGCGGTCAATGACCCTGCCACAGCTGATGTTGCTGCGCAGGGTCCATTAGTGGGCACCCAGCTGCCACTGACACAAGTCAGGCCTTTGGTCATCCCTCCACCTGCCACTCCCTTGGCTCAATCCACCGAACCCACTGGCCATACTGGTCGGGGTGGCATTAGCCAGCCAGGGTCTGCGCCACAGTCCAAGAGGAGGAAGGTTGCACCTGCAGCACAGGCTGGGACCCCACACACAGCCACGACGTCCTGCACGTCGAGGAAGAAGCCTTTCTGTAAGCAGGAACTGGACTTCCTCGTGGACTACGTGCGGGGCCACAGCCGTGACATGCTAGTGGGTGCCAATAGTCAGACTACGGCTGCCCAACGTGACACCCACTGGAAGCATGTCGCGGAACATGTCAGTTCATTCGGCCATGAGGTGCGCACGGCGCAGGAGTGCAAAAAGCGTTGGAATGACATCAAGCGCAGCACTAAGGCCAAGCGTGCCTCAAATTACAACTTGACTCTGGTGACTGGCGGTGGGCCTGCACCAGAGGAGGAAGAACTCACTCCGCATGAGGCTCTCGTTGCGGAGTTCATACCACCTGAATTGGTCGAAGGAGCGGGAGAAATGCTGGACTTTGATGCCCAGTCCAGTGAGTGGTGATGCGTGTTTGTTGAGGACGTGTGTGTTTCACTTGTGGGATGTGTTGTGCATGATTGCTGCTACATGTGACGTGTACATGGTTCTGATGTGTAATTAATGCAATGCTACCGTCATGCATGTCTCCTCTGCCTGCATGCGGGACTCCATGTGGGCATGCTCCCTTGCCCCTTCTCCGCCACTCTGCACTCCAGTTCCACCTTTGCACTGGTGTGCTCCAATCTTGCCAATGTGTAGTTTCTTGTTCATGTGTCCTGTGTAGATGCTAACTTCCAGCGTAGAAACTGCCAGACATATGCCGTGTGGTACAGCCTTAGTACTCGATGCAGGGTATCTCACTTGTTCTGTGCATGGGTCAGATGTCCCGCAGGGACTTGAGTGCCCATTCATGCTCCATGTGCATTGCACGCATGCCCCTATGTGTCCTTGACTGGATGATCACTGTAATATGAGTTCTTGGTTACATACATTGCCTGCCATCTCATCGGCCTCCCCATGTCAACTGTGGCTCAGTCCTGCGTTGCACACATGTTTAGGCCCTGACAATCTGTGTGGCTCACAGGCCTCAGCCTGTTCAATGGCCAATGACTCTGTCCAACTCTTGTGTCTTCTTCACACGGGGGCGGCCTCCGGAGTTTCCATCATGTGTCCTGCCCACTGTCCCAGCATCATTTGCAGTGTTGTAATTTGAATCACATTAAGCTCTTGATGCCACTCAACACTGCCTGTCAATACACAGGTGTATGGTCAGCCTTTTGATACCATGCTAAGCATCCCTGCTTTGGTACTGGTGTGGAGGGGTGCTTGGCTTCTAGACATGGTACACATTGAATGCACAATGCACGTGATGTCTGAATTTGACATTGCATTGCCTTCACATTTCCTGGCACACACCATGTAGTGCTTGTACATGTAGGTAGTGAGTGGCGTACACATTTTCTGCACTGGATAGACCCACTTCCATGGAAACTGCCACCTTTCAACAGGTCTGATCACAGAAGCTATTCAAAGTAGACCCAGCATGCATGCCAGGTCATATGTTGTGTGTCACATGTCTGCCGGATGCCTTTGCTGTCGGTGTGTGTGTGTGTCGTGTGCTTCTGACATGTGTATTGACCTTTTTCTCTCTATTTTTCAGGTGATGACGCAATGGAGGCGTAGGATCAACCCGGTACTAGTGGGGGTCGTGGGGTGGTAGGCCACGAAAACCCCCAAGTGCTGCAGTCCATCTTGTCTCTGGCTGCCTATGAGTCCAGCCTTGATGACGACTCTGACGTCCATGTTGAGTTGGATGAGCATCAAGTCCATGTTTCAGGGGTGAGTGATTCTGATGTGGACACTCCTCTGTCTACGACACCTGCACTGAGGGATCAGACAGTCTTGGTTCCTCTGCCCGTGGTGGATCGGGACGCAGGGTCACCCTCCACACCAGTCACTGATGTGCCTGGGACATCACGTCGACGGGGGCATGTAGTCGTGCAGCCGCAGGTGGTGCCAACACAGCGAGGACCCCCGGTCCTTGGGTCCCGCAGGGGTCAAGCCCGGCAATGCGGTCGCCGCGCGCAACCGCTGTATACTGAGTGGGAGCAAGACATGACTGCCAATACCGAACGGCAGATGGCAGCAATGGAGAACATCGCTGAGAGCATGGAGCGTGTGGCCCGATCTGTGCTCCCCCCTGCTAGGCAGGTGCTTCTCCAGCAGCAGGCGGCACGTCCACGGCCCGCTCGCTCAGGCTGGGCATGGCGGCCTCAGACAGGGCACGCCAGGCTGAAATGTCGTCTCTGCGTCAAGCAATTGCTGCTCACACAGGATGCCCTGAGGGAGGAGTATGCTTCCCTCAGATCCACTCTGGGTGCCCTTATGATGTCCCAGAGGCAGCAGGCAGAGGAGAGGTTTGCACAGCTTGAGCGCACCATCTTGGCTGAGCTACAGGCTTGCCGGGAGGTGCAGCGGTTGTCCAGCCAGGCCTTGCAGGAAGAACTCGTGTTACACGTGCTACCATGCAAGAGGAAGCACGTGTATCACGTGAGGTTCTGCATGCAGATCTACGTCACATCGCCACACAGAACCAGGCTCACCCGTCCGGCAGACTTGCTGCCGACGAGGGGCAAGCTGCGGCTAGGCGTGGCCAGGCTGCTGTGCCACGTCCTCCTTTCCAGGATGAGCCAGACTCGAACGATCATCTATCTCCCACATAGGTCGTGCTGTGCAGGCGTTGAGCCCATGGAGGATTTTTTTTTTTGGCTCAGCATCATCGCATGTGGATGTTGAGCAGCACCCTGTACCTCCCCCCTCCTGGGTGCCTCCCCTCCCCCCGGGTCGTATGTGGCCATTTTTGATTTTTCTTTTAGTTTAGTTAGTTAAGTTTCTGTTTGATAGTTAGTTTAAATAGGTAATGTAGGTTTTCCATCGTTAGTGTAATTAGTTAATAGTTGAGTTAGTTTAAAATTGCTAGTCTATTGTGCTTTCATGTGACGGTGCGGTGCTTTGTGGCTTTTGAAGGCATCCACTGTCTGTTCCAGCTGGGCCCTTCATGGTTGTCTTGTGTATGTGTTTGCTGCTTGGGGTCCTTGACTCACATATGCCACTCCTGCCTCCCTTATCCATGGGCTCGCAAGGATGGTTCGGTGTTACAGCATTTTACACAAGGGCTTTGGACTGTCATATCTGTGGCATGTCTGGTGCTGTGTGACTTGTGTTGACACCCCTAGTGGGGATGATTTAGGTGTCATTGTCCACTGTTCAGCTTTTGCTAGATGGGGTGTGTCATGATTAATGTGGACATTGATTGCTATGCATTGTGTAGTATGTTTCATATCTTTCCTGTACATGTGCTTGTTACAATTCATGCTGTAGATAGTGTTCCACACTTTGGAGGTGATAGACGGACTGATGGTGTGATTTGTGATGTGACTCTCTGACATGGTCAAGTAATGAGATGCCTGATGAGACACACACAGATGACTTTGAAGCATTAATCATGTGTTTCATGCCCTTTCTGCAGGGGGATGAGCCTCCAGAGCACCTTTGCCAGCAGACATGGCTCATTGGACGACGGAATTCTGGACACGTTTGTTGGTGCCCACATGCACATGTGTGCACAAGCAGAGGCACAGTGATTGCAGACCCACATCCTAGAACTGCTGACATGTTCCAAGGAACTCCAGGCAAGGTGAGCATCACAGGGGGGCCACGACACAGCAAAGCTTGCACCAGGCGAGTTGCACATGCAGGCTTAGTCACAGCACTGAGGGTGAGCTTAGACGAATATTGGTGTTGAAGCACACAATGCAGCTCAGATGTGTTTGTGGACTGATGGCTGTTGATAGTAGGGTTGTCTGGGACACATGCAGGGGCAGTGGCACATACCCTCCGGTACACCCAGGTCCATTGAGGCACTTGTATCAACCATGTAGCCTTCCGAGACATGGAAAGGGGCAGCTCACAGGGACATACAGCAAGGGACATACTCGGGTGCAGTGCATGTCTTTTCCACGTACTTCATGATAAATGCACTGCCAACTTTGTTTCGGTCATGGTGGTACGCAACTTGCTCTGTAGTCATGGCTTGCTATATGGGTCTGTCTGCTTACCCAGGGAACATTGCATGTTGTGTGAATTGTGACACATTGGTGTTCTATTTACCACGCACCCACCAGCGGTTGACTTACTGCATTGACTGTGTATGACCCGTCACAGGGGTGATGTTATATATGGGTACGAAGCATCGACCACAGATTGTCTGTTTGTAGAGTAGTTTGTTGCTATGGGGCATGTTTGGTGTTGTGTTTTTGTGTAATTGGCACGTACAGCTTGTTGACTGTGGCTCTCTTTACAGCATTGCAGTGCTCCTGTAACCGGACCTGAGAGTGCGCAGGCAGGAGGCCAGCACTCAAAACCAGAGCTAAGTGTCTTGTTGTTTTTCTTACGAACTGCTCTGCATAGGCTTGCTGGGGAGTGTAGTGATGCATGGATGTATGTGTGGTTCAATTTGGTATGTTTTTTTCTCCCTAGTCACCCGTGATCCTATGCAATTTTGAAACCTGTACCCTCTACCTGGTGTTCCTGCTTCCCGTGCCTATCCAAGCAACGGTCCCTGACCCTCTTTCCCCACTGGGGTTGCGGATGCCTGTGTAAGCCCCGAACTTGCAGGCGCCAAAACCCTAGAGGGGGTGGTTGGTTCGTACCACTCCTGAGCCTGGACTACAGAAGGCCATGACATCCAAGTTTGTTTGGATTGTGTATGTGTTAATGCAGGTTGTACATTTTCGTGCCTTCCCTAGTTTCATGTGTCATTCCTCCTCCCCTCTCCTGCCACTCATTTCAGTCATCCAGTGTGTCAACACCTGTCCCGACTGCATATCCCTGAACCTCCTTCCCCACCAGGGTCTCAGGGGCCTGTGTGAGTTTGAACTTGCAGGCACCCGGGACATGGTGGGGTGGTTGTTTCGTGACACTCCCGCGCCTGTACAGGGGACCTGTGACAGTACACATCCATTCATGGTGCATCATCCTATGTCATGTACCACACATGTCTCACATCCTGTCGTGACATTGTTTTGCTGTGCTACCTTGGTTGTTGCATCATTGTGGTAGTACTTGGCCTTTGTGAGGTACTACTACGTCAAGTCATCTACTGGAGGGTGTTCGGGTTCGTTTTTATGCCTTGGATTTTGTGATTTTGGAAATGAGTGTGGATTCTGAGGGTTCAGGCATCTTTTTACACACAAGGTGGGAGATGGTGACGAAGGGTAAAGGTGATCCTGTGGCCAGGTGGAATTGAGGTTTGGAGGCTCCATGACCCAGGTGCAGTTGTTCAGTGGGTCATGGTCATTTGTGAGGGAGGGGGGGTTGTTGTTGATAGTTGCCTTGCCCTGCAGTGTGATGGGAACTCTGACATAGTAATGGTGGTATCCTATGTACATGTTGTGTTCTGCTGATCAATGCCTGTTCATGTGTTGTGTTTTCCTTTCAGGTGCGAGGGGATAGTTGTGGTTTGACATGCTGGGGTGTACACATGGTGGATGTTCACATGTGATGTGTAGGGAACACTGATGGTCACTGGAGTGCACATGCATATGTGGAGTGCATGTCCTTGCAGAACCACACACTTGCACTCTGATGCACTACATGTACTCCCACCCTTGCATATCCACGTGTATACTGTTTGCCTTCTGGTGCCCACTGTGTCCCGGCAGCACATGTTCTGTGACCGATCATGGATCAGTACATGCCTAATTTGATGTTTGACGTGGTCTGTCACTTAGATGTGATGCTCAGGGTGTGCATCACACACAATGGCTGTTCACTGTGCTGTGCGCTGAGCAGTGTGATGCAGGAGTAGGACACTGCACACATGAGCTGCAGTGTTGATTTTGCAATGCATAATGTGCATGTAGACAGGCATTCATTGTGATGTTACGTCTACGACTGTTGTAATGCATTTGGAAATTACTTATTTTGGGTGGGAGATTTTGTTGGTCTGTCATTTCATCTGATTCTGGGTCAGGCAGCAGTGTCCGATGTCACTGTACATTAAGCACATGGCAATGTGAACCTTATCGTTACTGCGTTGGTCTATGGGTATTGCTTGCCATGTCATGTTGATGTTTGGGAGGGTTTGAGTGAAATGACAGTGATGGCCATGGCCTGTTTTGCAGGTATGTGTGATGCACACCTTGCATGTCCGGGTCATCCGCTTCTCAGAGCAACTAGCTGGGGGTAGATTTCTCTCTGCAGCAGGGCCCTCCCCCTGGAGCAGACTTCCTGCCTGACTTGAACTTGAGGGGAACCATCTCCAGTTCTGGAAGCACCTCAAGACCTTCCTCTTAGCTTCTGCTTACTCTCTGCCTCTCCCTTGCAGAATTCTTCACTGGAACTGCACAGGAGCTGCAACTGGGCCACTCTCACTGACCTCGGTCCCTGGCCCAGCCACTCTCCACTTGCACTGCCTCCCTGGCAACCCCTGCACTGCAGTACTGTCTCTCTATCCCTACAGCCCTCCCTTCCCAGCACTTGTCTGCTCTTACCTTTGCAGTTGCCACCAGGCGACCTATGTATTATTTTTTTGGGCTACTTCCCCTGTACTGGACTCCCCCCACCCTTCCCCTTGCACTTTTCCCTTCCCCCTACCCCTGCACTTGCACAATCTCAATGACACCTGGCCTAGGAGTACCGTTCTCTGTGTTCCCTTGTTCCCCCCTCCCTGCCTCATTGCGCCTTGGAATACTTGTGTATTGCCCATATCATGTCATATGTCATATGTGTGCATTTTGGTCACACAGGATAGCTTGTGTTTAAGTAGCTAGGGATGCAGACGATGTGGCACTTCCATGGCAACTATCTCAGGGTGGTAGGGTTGTGACAGTTGACTGTCTCTTTGTCATCATCGATTGTCACCTGGTATGTGCCAGGCCTGTGTGCACTCCGCAGGGGTGGGAGTTTAGGTGAAAAATGTGGCCACAAACTGGGTCCGGGCTTCCTCGGCACATGCCCTGTCCCCTCCCATGGGCAGCGCCTGTGCCTGTGGTTGGGGATGTGGGGGCACCACCATGTCCACCGGGACGCCCTGCCGTGTTGCAACATTGTGCAGGACACATGCTGCCACAATGATCCTGCACACTACTGGTGGTGCATAGAGTAGTTGCCCACCAGAGCGGTCAAGGAGCGGAAACGTGACTTGAGCACTCCGAATGTGCGCTCCACTATGCCCCTGGTTGCAATATGGGCGGCGTTGTATCTTACCTGGGGTGGTGTGGTGGGGTTACAGATTGGCGTCATCATGTGGTTGCTCAGAGGGTAGGCACTGTCCCCTGGGGAGGTGATAATAGTTGAGATTATTATGGTTTGGATATTTGTCTGTGTGTGACTTGCATGCATGTGCAAGGGCATTTGTACTGACCTAGGAGCCATGTGTCGCCATGCTGCCCAGCTTCCAGGGCCCGGCTCAGGGCGGACATTCTGTATATGAAACTGTCATGGGTGGAGCCAGGGTAGTTTGCATAGACAGAGGTGATGATTCCCTTTGCATCACATACCACCTGTACATTGATGGAATGCCAGTGCTTGCGGTTTCGGTAGATGTGCTCAATGGCCCTAGGGGGACGTAGGGCCACATGGGTGCAATCTATGGCACCGAGCACTTTGGGGAAGTGTGCCACCCTGTAAAAATCCAGGACAACAGCCTGCCTTTCTGCGGGTGTTCTGGGCATGTATATGTGCCTGCGGACTGAGGTGCGCGCTGTCATGATTGCCAGTACCTGGTGTAGGCAGCGTGACTGCGTGGCCTGTGAGACCCCCCCCACTATGGCAGTGGTCCGCTGAAATGACCCAGTGGCCAAAAAATGCAGGACATTGAGCAGCTTCTCCAAGGGGCTGAATGCTTGGGAGCAAAGGGTGGGGGATGTGAGGTCATCTTCCCACTCCCTGATCAGGTCTAGGATGATATGGGGTGGAAACCTATACCTGCCATAGACCTGGTTGTCAGGCATCCCAAAAAGGCTTGTCCGTGGTGCGAAAATGCGTGCCCTGGCTATTCTCCTCCTCCTGCGGTGTCCCACGATCAGTGCAGCGACAAATAGGGCATTCATCGTAGCTGTATATAAGCGTTTGTTGTTTGCGCGCACTTTTATGCTGTGCGCGGGTACGCCTCCGGCTGCCTTCGTGTGGGCGGACGCGTTGACGCCTGTGCACGTCTTTTGCCGTGCGCGGGTTTCCCGTATTCGGGTGTCATCGCGTGTGATCGGAGTGGAGTGAGCATACACGCGATTGGCCTGGGTACGTGTGTTTCGGGGTGCGCGGGAAGTTCCACACGCGATTGGGTACGTGTGTTCCGGGGTGCTGGGAACTTTCACACGCGATTGGTGGAAATCCACGTGTGTTCTGTCATCACGTGCAATGAGGGATACACCCGAGCGCGTCACGTCACAGACGCGCTCACGCGCTGAGGGCCTTTGGTCCAATGAAATCACATATGCGTGCTGCCGTGCATACGCGCTAAGGGCCTTTCCTCGTATTACACGCGCACACGCGGACGTGCATTTTTTCACGCGCGCTGAAATGCCCATGCACGTCTGTACGTGTCACGTCACAGGGGCGCTTGCGCTTGAGGGGCCTTCTGTCCAATGAAAATGCTTATGCGTGCAAACGCGCTTACGCGCTAAGAGCCTTTCCTCGAATTACACGCTGACGTGCAGATTTTTCACGTGCCAAATCACTTCGTATCAAGCTGGCCACGCGTAAGCACACGGAAGACCACGCTCCTGCCCAGAAGGCCGAACTACTGCCCCCCACAGCCCCGAGCACGCTCCCACCTGCCATCCGCTGCTGCCTGACTGCCTGCTGCCCACGTGCCCTGCCATTTGCTGCCTGCACATCAGCCAGGGGTGCTGTTGCTGTGACCACCCCTGCTGGAACCGAAGACTCCCGACTGGGTTTCCATCGCTCCACAGCCCAGCCCCAGGACCCAGTTGCCCACCCACTCCTGCCTCTGGGGTTGTCATGTTGGGGCAAACACCATCTGTGACCACTGACAACCCCCGGCCAGAGAGGCAGAGGGGCACCAGCTTCAGTGCCACCGAAGTTGGTGTCCTGGTGGAGCAAGTCCTGGGGCATGCCAAGGGGCGCCGGGGCCACTTGTTGGAAGAACAGATGAGGGTCCTGGAATGCATATCCCCAGCGCTCCACGTCCAGGTCCTTGAGAAGCAGACCCGTCTGGAGTCGAGCGGTGAGTGTACATGCATCCTGATTGTGAGCAGTGCATGTGGTGATTATTCAGTAGTGTGCAGGTTGCACATCTGTTTGTATGTGGTCGAGTATGGGTGGGGGTGTACAGGGCCGTGGGGTTGACACATGCGAGGGCTGTAATGTGTGAGACATGGATGGTGCTTGTGTGTGTAGGCTTGCATGCCAAATGCAGTTGTGTGGGCACACATGTTTGGATGAATGTGTATGTGAGTAGACATGTCTGTGATGTCACGCATGTATGTTGTTTTCGGCTGCATGTATCAGCGCTGTGTACATGTGCATGTCTGTGTATTTGACAAGGGTGCAACAGTGATGCAACATGGATGCATGTGACAGCGGTATGTGGAAGCCTGATTGGCAGATGTGACATGGATGCCCATCTGAACACTGCGACACTTGGCAGAGGTGTACACATGCATGCAAGTGTGGTGGTGTGTGTACATGTGTGGTGCACTTCCTGTGTTGCATGTGATGTCTGGCTCACCTTTGGCTGCTCATGTTGTTGTATGTGTATGGATGGTGGTGGCAGTTGCGATATGGCTGTGGTATGGCTCATGTGTGCGAGTTGTAATGACATGTGTGTTGGGGATTGTGATGACATGTCTGAGGTTTGCCAATGCCACTCATGTACAACTGTCATGTGTGTATGTGTCCATTGTACAGTGCCCTGATGCCTGTGTTTTGTTTCTCCCTGTCTGCAGCGTCAACTGATGAAGAGGGCGGAGAAGGTGCTGTGGGGCACAGCTGCGGGGATCCCACCGCCAGCCGGAGACGCAAGGCCCGGCTCCCCTCCCATGTTGTCATCTCGTAGGGGAGTGAGGAGTCCGGTGCCGCGTCCCAGGCCGCAGCTGCCGGGGGGAGGTCCAAGAGGCGGAGGTTGGAGTTAGACTCCTCGGCAGCAGAAAGGGCAGCTGGGACCCCACAGGGCCCAACAGAGGAAGATGGCACGGAGTCATCCAGGTTGGTGGGGGGTTTGGTGGAGGAGCAGGCCGTGCAAGCACCAGAGACGGGGTCTGGAGGTGGGGATCCCACTGGTGCTAGTGGTGCAGTGCAGGACCAGGGACAGGAGGCAGCACAGGCCGCCGCGGAGGTGCCTGTGTGCAATCCTGTCCCTGATCCTGTCCCTGCATGATCTTGCACCAGCAGGGATGCCTACGTCCAGACCCGTTTTCAGGCAGGGGATGAGCTCACGTCAACTGGCCTTCCTCTGCCTGCGGACGTGGCTATCCAGGTGCGGGTTGAGCCTGTCCTGGCTGGTGTGGCGTTGCGTCAACGGGCCATGCGAGGTGACCTGCAGTCTTTTCATGAAGAGACTGCACGTCATCTCGAATGGCTCGTTGACCACGTCAGCCTGCTGGGATAGGTCACCCAGGCCGGATTCCTCCGTCTGATGGGGCTTGCTATGACCCCCTCCTCAACTGGACCCCCTACGCACCAGTCGTCCTCTGTGCCATCTTCCCACCCATCAGTCACCTGGGTGCCCTGTGGAGCTGCCTCTGACGGTGCGGCCAGGCTGGTGGAGGAGGCATCCCTGCCACAGTCGGGAGTCGGACGTCCAGCAGGGGTGGCCACATCTACGACAGCATCCCAGCCGGCGGAGGATGTGCAGGCAGCAGGAGGCAGTGAACGGGCAGAAGCACAGCAGCAGCAGCAACGTGGTGGGAGCCATGAAGGCTCGGGGCCTTCAACATCGGAGGGGCAGGCATCGGCCAGAGGGCAGGAGGACCCAGGACAGAGAGTGTCTTCCGTGTGGCAGCGGTTGGGCCACGCCATAGATGCGGAGCAGCAGCGGGTGGAAGAGGCACGGCTCACAATGGTCAGGGCGGAGAACTCCATGCGGAGGGCCCTGAGGCGGGCCGATTGCCTCAAGGCAATCCGCAGGGGTTTGGAGGTGGAGACGTCGACGGCCTTGCGGACCCTCGGGGCCATGGAGGAGGACTGCCTCCGGGACATTGAGGGGGAGTTCGATGATGCCCTGGCCCGGGACATCCACAAGTGAGCCGTGAAACTAGCCCGCTGCCCTTGTACATAGTTATGTAGGTAGTGTTAGGTTTCATTTTGGTTTTGATTTTTTTTGGACCTTTCGGACATTGGTCACATTTTTGTATATAGTTTATTTTATTAGTTAGTGTAGTTAGATAGGTTTCCTTTATTTTGTTTGGATAATGGACCCTGGCTTGTTCCCATGTACATAGTTCACAGTTGGATTGTATTTTTTTTTCACTTTTTAACCATGGAGCAATGGCTTTCTTTTTTATTTCCCATTGGATTTTGTTTTGTGGACATTGACTTTGGACAACATTACTTTGGATTTTTATTTTTGGTTTTGCTTTTTTTCACGGACATGCTTCTTTTCATTTTTGTACATTCACATTTCTGTTTCTTCATTTTTTATTCTATTTATGTTTCCTTTAATACATATTTTCTTTGGTGAACTTCAATGTGTGGTATCTCATTGGTTTCATGCATTTCATGATATGTGTTTTGAGATTCACTGATACCCATTGGGTGTATGTGAGGGAAATGTGTTTGTTTCGGAACTTGCAATTGGTGTACTGTGATGTAATTGCAAATTATGAGTGGGTGGATGCAATACTCGGGTGGGTGTTTTGCATTTGGAGGCTGACCATAGGGACCAGGGATCTAGCTTGTGATGACATGTTGGCTGGGGAACATGAGTTGGACATGGGTGGGGGCCTGCTGGCAGGTGCCCCACAGTGCTGGGGGGTGGGGGTGCTGGGAGACATGGGTGGGGGCCTGGTGGAGGCTGCCCCTGCACTGCTGGGGGGTGGGGGTGGTGGGAGATATGGGTGGGGGCCTGGTGGAGGCTGCCCCTGGTGACTGGGGGGGCGGGGGTGCTGGGAGACATGGGTGGGGGCCTGGTGGAGGCTGCCCCTGGTGACTGGGGGGGTGGGGGTGCTGGGAGACATGGGTGGGGGCCTGGTGGAGGCTAACCCTGGTGGCTGGGAGGTGGGGGTGCTGGGAGACATGGGTGGGGGCCTGCTGGGAGGTGCCCCACAGTGCTGGGGGGTGGGGGTGGTGGGGAACATGAGTTGGACATGGGTGGGGGCCTGCTGGCAGGTGCCCCACAGTGCTGGGGGGTGGGGGTGGTGGGGAACATGAGTTGGACATGGGTGGGGGCTTGCTGGCAGGTGCCCCACAGTGCTGGGGGGTGGGGGTGCTGGGAGACATGAGTTGGACATGGGTGGGGGCCTGCTGGCAGGTGCCCCACAGTGCTGGGGGCTGGGGGTGGTGGGGAAGATGAGTTGGACATGGGTGGGGGCCTGCTGGCAGGTGCCCCACAGTGCTCGGGGTGGGGGTGGTGGGGAACATGAGTTGGACATGGGTGGGGGCCTGCTGGCAGGTGCCCCACAGTGCTGGGGTGTGGGGGTGGTGGGAGACATGAGTTGGACATGGGTGGGGGCCTGGTGGTGGCTGCCCCTGCACTGCTGGGGGGTGGGGGTGGTGGGAGACATGGGTGGGGGCCTGGTGGAGGCTGCCCCTGGTGACTGGGGGGGTGGGGGTGGTGGGAGACATGGGTGGGGGCCAGGTGGAGGGTGCCCCTGGTGGCTGGGGGGTGGGGGTGCTGGGAGACATGGGTGGGGACCTGGTGGAGGCTGCCCCTGCACTGTCGTGGGGTGGGGGTGGTGGGAGACATGGGTGGGGGCCTGGTGGTGGGTGCCCCTGGTGGCTGGGGGGTGGGGGTGGTGGGAGACAAGGGTGGGGGCCAGGTGGAGGGTGCCCCACAGTGCTGGGAGGTGGGGGTGCTGGGAGACATGGGTGGGGGCCTGGTGGAGGCTGCCCCTGGTGACTGGGGGGGTGTGGGTGGTGGGAGACATGGGTGGGGGCCTGGTGGAGGCTGCCCCTGGTGGCTGGGGGGTGGGGGTGCTGGGAGACATGGGTGGGGGCCTGGTGGTGGGTGCCCCTGCACTGCTGGGGGGTGGGGGTGGTGGGAGACATGGGTGGGGGCCTGGTGGAGGCTGCCCCTGGTGACTGGGGGGTGGGGGTGGTCGGGAACATGAGTTGGACATGGGTGGGGGCCTGCTGGCAGGTGCCCCACAGTGCTGGGTGGTGGGGGTGGTGGGCAACATGAGTTGGACATGGGTGGGGGCCTGCTGGCAAGGGCCCCACAGTGCTGGGGGGTGGGGGTGCTGGGAGACATGAGTTGGACATGGGTGGGGGCCTGCTGGCAGCTGCCCCACAGTGCTGGGGGGTGGGGGTGGTGGGGAACATGAGTTGGACATGGGTGGGGGCCTGCTGGCAGGTGCCCCACAGTGCTGGGGGGTGGGGGTGGTGGGAGACATGAGTTGGACATGGGTGGGGGCCTGGTGGTGGGAGCCCATGCACTGGTGGGGGGTGGGGGTGGTGGGAGACATGGGTGGGGGCCTGGTGGAGGCTGCCCCTGGTGACTGGGGGGGGGGTGGGGGTGGTGGGAGACATGGGTGGGGGCCTGGTGGTGGGTGCCCCTGGTGGCTGGGGGGTGGGGGTGCTGGGAGACATGGGTGGGGGCCTGGTGGAGGCTTCCCCTGCACTGCTGGGGGGTGGGGGTGGTGGGAGACATGGGTGGGGGCCTGGTGGTGGGTGCCCCTGGTGGCTGGGGAGTGGGGGTGGTGGGAGACATGGGTGGGGGCCTGGTGGAGGGTGCCCCACAGTGCTGGGGGATGGGGGTGCTGGGAGACATGGGTGGGGGCCTGGTGGAGGCTGCCCCTGGTGACTGGGGGGGTGGGGGTGGTGGGAGACATGGGTGGGGGCCTGGTGGAGGCTGCCCCTGGTGGCTGGGGGGTGGGGGTGCTGGGAGACATGGGTGGGGGCCTGGTGGTGGGTGCCCCTGCACTGCTGGGCGGTGGGGGTGGTGGGAGACATGGGTGGGGGCCTGGTGGAGGCTGCCCCTGGTGGCTGGGGGGTGGGGGTGGTGGGAGACATGGGTGGGGGCCTGGTGGAGGCTGCCCCAGGTGGCGGGGGGTGGGGGTCCTGGGAGACATGGGTGGGGGCCTTGTGGAGGCTGCCCCTGGTGGCTGGGGGCTGGGGGTGCTGGGAGACATGGGTGGGGGCCTGGTGGAGGCTGCCCCTGGGGGGTGGGGGGTGGGGGTGGTGGGAGACATGGGTGGGGGCCTGGTGGAGGCTGCCCCTGGTGACTGGGGGGGTGGGGGTGCTGGGAGACATGGGTGGGGGCTTGGTGGAGGCTGCCCCTGGTGGCTGGGGGGTGGGGGTGGTGGGAGACATGGGTGGGGGCCTGGTGGAGGGTGCCCCTGGTGGCTGGGGGTGCAGGGGGACATGCGTTGGTGGGCAGTAGTGCAAGTTGACATGTGGGTTGGCCGGTGGGCATGGCCATGGTGGATGGGGTGCCTGCAGGACATGTGCTGGGTAGGCCCCTGTGGTGTGAGCCACCTGCAGGGGCCGTGGAGGGTGTAGAGGGAACACCTGGGAGGACCCACACGTGCAATTCACGTGTGCTGCTCCCCGCGCACCCCTGTAATACACGTACCCTGATGAGATCGCGTGTGGAACTTCCCGCGCACCCCTGTAATACACGTATCCTGATGGAATTGCGTGTGAAACTTCCCGCGCACCCCTGGAATACACGTACCCTGCTGATGTTGCATGGGATACTTCCCCTGCACCCTGAAATACACGTACCCTGATGAGATTGCGTGTGTGACTTCCCGCGCACCCCAGAAATACACGTACCCCGCTCAATCGCGTGTGTAACTTCCCGCGCAGTCCCCGAAATACACGTACCCCGCTCAATCGCATGTGTAACTTCCCGCGCACCCCCGAAATACACGTACCTCGCTCAATCGCGTGTGTAACTTCCCGCGCACCCCCGAAATACACGTGCCCGCTCAATCGCATATCTAACTTCCCGCGCACCCCCGAAATATACGTAGCCCGCTCAATCGCGTGTGTAACTTCCCGCGCACCCCCGAAATACACCTGCCCCGCTCGCACAGGCCCAATTGCTGTATGTTACCACTTTTGTGATGCGCTGGGACTCTACCGCCTGCCTTCATGTGGCGGACGTGTTTCAGCTTGTGCGTGTCTTTGGCTGTGCGTGGCTTTGCCCTATTCGATTCCATGAATACGTGTGGTTCAAGTGCGTGTGGGCGTTCCGTCTGCTTCCCTGCAGTACATCCCCAGTTACGCCCTTATTTTCGCGCGTTGTTCCCCATTCCGCATGTTACGCCCCGTGTCCCGCCCACTTTCTGGTGTATGCGCCGAGGTTGTGCGCCTGTTTTTTTCTGCTTGCGCATGCTTGCGAGAAGATTTTCGGCGAGGTCTATAAAACAAAACACAAAAGAAAATGCATGATGAACTCACTGGAAACATTACTAACAAAAATGACTAACAAATATGGCAAAAATGAAAATAGACAACAATGATTACTCTACCGAGCCTGGCGCAAATCAAAGAGAGAAAAACACCCTGCAAAATTAACGTGTAGTCTGTGAAATGTGCGATCTGTAAATCATAGTAGAATAACAACGTTCATCCAATCATAAAATACACAACGCACGTAGAGATCACCACTAAATGTTAGGAATTTCTACAAGGCCTACCTCAAGGGTCACAAGGAGTGTTCCACATTGAAATATAGAAGCTCTGAGAGATTCTAGTGCCGCAGCTCGTTGTGAGACCCAACAATATAAACACCCATTCTCTAAAACATAAACAGAAATCCTCATGAGTAACATAGTTCCTAGATAATTGCGTTCTGCTATAATTCTCGCTAGTGTGCTGTGCATGATTCACTTATCCTAGTGTAGAAATGGACACCCTAACGGCACGCGTGCAAACTGCTCCAACTAGAAACTGACAAAGCAGCAGCGGTTGTTAAATAGTGTCATTCTGTTACATCATGTATCTAGTTAGACGTATAGAGCACGCTAGGAGTAACGTGATGACGCTTCACGCAGAAATGGTAGGACTGCAAAAGCAGTGGCTAGGAGGAGTGAAAGGAGGGCCGGGGTGGGGAGGAAGGAAGGAAAAGGTTAAGCATAAAGTAAAGAAACGTCTAACATAGAAGTCAGACCGCGGTTCGCGTTCTGAACATAAGAGTATAACAAGCAAAACTGAAAAACAACCATCTCTAAAGTACTTTACTGTCCATCTCAAACGCTAGCTCCATATATATTCAATAAGCTAACCTTAAAAAAAGTGGCCATCGTAGTGGAGTAGCAGAAAAAACACCAATGAGATCAAACCTAATAATACACATCTCATGTTCAACTTCTGTCTATAGTGAATTGGGCACATAATGGTTTGTAAACATTTGTAAGACATGTTGGAAAAAACTCATATTAATGAAAAATCTAAACCATATGATATCGTCATAATGCCTGAACCCCAACAAGAAAACAGATGCCAAACACCAAAGTTGAAAGAAAGTAGTGCAAGTTGAACTCTTCGTTGATCCCTCCAGGTCGTGAGAGTCCAAGCGAGGTACCCAGAAAGCTTCCTTTTGTTCTTTTGTGTACATCTCCTCTCAGATTCTTCTTTTAGATAAGGTCCAGAATCTGAAACCTCATCTGTACAGTAGAGTGTCCTCGCTCCGAATAATGGCATGTCACTGATGAGTTCATGTTACCAGTTTGCACACATGATTTGTGCTCGTTCCATCATATTCCAGCTTTTCTTGCCATCTGTCCCATGTAGTACAAGCCATACAGACGTCTCATGCAGTAGATCATACATTCAGATTCGTATGTAGCATAGTTTTTCAACATAATCCTTTCTCCCATTCTGGGGTGAAACACTACAGACTACAGACCCTTTGATAATGCTGTTACCATTCCCACAATTTACGGTATGTGACTATCAGTACTAACTAGTAAGTCAGTTAAGTTCTTACTGTGTTTATAGAGGAACACAGGCGGGCTAGTAAGTAATGTTTTAATCATATAATCGGTCGACAATATACTCCAATTCTTGTGAATGCTATTCTTAATTGTGTTACTCTGTAACGAGGAAGTAGATATAGACCATTTTGCATGAGCCACTCAGCCTTTGCCGACCACTCGTGTACATCCCCCAAGAAAGTGGAAGGTCAAGTTTGTGACTAAGGAGATCAGTTAATTTTTCAAGTATTCAGCATTTAAAAACAAGTGTCACCTTTCAGATGCAGGGTTCTTTGTAAATTAGGCTCCTAGGTCGCTTTGCAAGGCTCCCTTACTTTGGATATATTTATAATTTCTGCCCTTCCAGTTCCTGTGACTGATAGGGTAAACCCAAAGGATGTTTCATGGGATTGTTAAAGTTCTGATTATATTATATTATATTACCATATCATTCGCATAGATGACCTGCATGCAAATCTATCATGGACTTCACTACCTGCTCTTTAGCTTCGACCAGTTTCAGCTAGAAGATACTTGTCTAAATAGAAGTGAGTGAGCAATGGAAGAAAGTTATTACTATTATTGTTGTTTTTTATATAATGCACTTTATACCGAAGAGGTTTCTAAGCACAGACCAGGGATTCGAACCCATGTTGCTCTGTGTCGTCTCACTTTGCGTTGCCACTGAGCTATACTACCGGTATGATGGTTTTTTGCACAAGAAAAACTTGAATATACACTGTTGAAAGGGCACATTTTATGGCATACATTTCAGAAGAAAGTGAAAAAAAGCAAAGGGATTCCCAGTGAACACTGAACAAATAAAATGATGGCTACATAATATGGAAGATCGCCAAAGCACACAATTGAACTTATTTATGTTGAGGAGTTAATGCAAATTGTGGCACCTATCTGCTGAAAAACAATCGGAATAGTGGCGGAAGGGAAAGTACCATTTTATCACAGATCATGAGTTTGGTGAAAGTGGTGTACCATACACTGAGGTTACTAATGCAAATTGCACCACCACAATGCCAACTGAATAACGCTGGATCACCGCTGGGAAAAAACTCGGTTGATGTACATGCATCTGGTAATAGAGAATGGCCACTATGCCATGAAATTATATACCGCCGGAAACAATTGCCACATGGATGTGGTGTAAACAGCACAACCCAAAGGAGTGCCTGCCTATCAAACAGAACAAGATGGGGATTACGATGGCTCACCTAGCTTTAGTGGCCATACACTTGTACGGAAGGAGAAAACAAAGCAATCAGTGATAATGGCAGCCCTGGACAGAGAGAGGGCATCTGAACATGGAGCCGTACAAGGTGACCATGTAGTACAATATGTGCAATGAGTGTGGCAAAGGAACTGCATGCAATGTTCCATTAAGGCAGTAAAACAAGCTTACTGCACACACCTTCAGGGCTGTCACAACCAGTCACCAACACTATACACATCCATTTGCTGTATCTAATGACATTGCTGTGCTGTATGACCTAGATAATACACTTGTGCACCCTGGGACTTGCTAAAAATGGGGTGTGCGTGAAAAGTATGAAATGCACACAACTTTGTACATTGGATATTGACATTTATCAATGTGCATTTTACAGGACACATCTAAGATGGTGGCAAAGGCCCCATAGCCATCTGTCAATAGCATGTCTTCAGGTGATGTTAGCAGAGCACACACTCAGCTTCCAAGACTGGACCAACATACCACCATGGACATGACAGAAAGTATTGCTGCAGATTTAGATTCACAAATCAACATTCCTCCAGTATTGAAGGTGATGAGTGTCTTGCATGTCTGTGCCAGCTGGTCTTTCCAGGTCTCTGCATCTCACAGCCAGCATTCAGTAGCATTCTCCCATAAGTGCTGGGTGCCATCAACTCACGTTTGGGGGAGCGCATCCTATTCCCAACAGATGCCCAATCATCAACACCATTACAACTGTGTTTCACAGTGTTGCCGACCTCCACAATGTCGTAGGTGTAATTGATGGAGCACAGGTTGCTTAAATACTCCCCTAAATACTCCCCTATGCACCTGAAACCATGTATCAGAATCTCCAAGGTTTCCACAGAACCAACATGCAGGTGGTGTGTGATCAAATATGATATTTACTCATATAGTTGCAACGTTCCCAGAATTGAAACATGATGCAATGTCAATTTAGTACAGTAGTGTGCCAATATTGATGTGTAGCAT
Organism: Ambystoma mexicanum; assembly: GCF_040938575.1. Lineage (NCBI taxonomy): Eukaryota > Metazoa > Chordata > Amphibia > Caudata > Ambystomatidae > Ambystoma > Ambystoma mexicanum. The sequence goes on from NC_090928.1 coordinate 287,969,059, forward strand.
GAGCAAAAGGAGAACAACACTGATTGGTAACAGTTAAAACACATAAGCAGGCCATATCTATATTGTCTATGATCATGCTAGCGTGCTTGTCTCAGTGGTCAATGACTTGGCTCGTAACTTAGATTAGAGTGGGTCGGGAGCACTAGTATTTTTAGATTTATCGACTGCTTTCGACAAGGTCGATCGCCCCACCCTGTTAGCCCGGCTTGCAGAGCAGGGATCACTGGTTAGGTGTTCTCCTGGTTCTCCTCTTTTCTTGAGGGATTCACTCAGGCCCTCTCTCTCCCACCCTTTCATTTGGTTCCTGTCTCTCTGTTTGGTGGGGTCCCTCAGGGCTCAGCACTGTCCCCAACTCTATTTAATGCACAGCCTGAGGTGCTACTACTATGCTGATGATATCCAAATCATGATGCGACTAGATCAGACGCACATGGATCCTGCCTCTCAGCTGATGAGTTGCCTTGAGGACGTGGGTAGTTGGATGGGCCACAACTGGCTTAAACTGAATGGGGACAAGACCGAGAACTTGGTGTTGGGTCCCCCTCTGCTTCTGCACTTTGGTCTCCCTCTTTCTGGTCTAGTTCTTCTGGGTTTTGTCCAGCCCAGCTTTGGTTGTAAAACATCTCAGGGTGAAAATCTCCTCTTCCCTATCACTGGATATGCAAATTGCAGTTGTCTGTAAGTCTGGCCACTTTAAACTGAGGATCCTGCAGAGGGTTATAACTTTCATCCCCCCTCAGTTCATTGCACCGGTGGTGGCAGCACTGGTTTTGAGTACAATTGACTATTGTAACTCTCTGTATCTGGCTCAACCTCTGAATTTAATCCATCACCTGCAGGTCTTGCAAAACTCTGGAACGAGGCTTGTGGTTGGTGTCTACAACTGCACTCCTATGTCTCCTGTATTGGGCCAGTTGCACTGGTTACCAGTACTAAAAAGGATCCACTTTAAAGACCTTTGTATAGTGCACAGGGTCTTCTATGCTTCTGGCCCGGAGTATCTAAGGGGTACATTCCGCTCCTATGTCACCGATCGGCCCTTAAGGTATTTGACCTCCTACCGAATTCTGGTTCCAGGGGTGCGCCTCTCTCGGGTTAAAGGGCTGGCCTTTTAAGTGGCTGCTGCTGAGCTATAGAAGGGGTGCCACTTTCCCTTTGGGGATCTTCGGATCATCTCCTCTTCCAGAGGCAGCTGAAGACCCACCTCTTTCAATAAAGTGTCCCGGTTTTTTAAAATTGTATTAGTGGTGGTGGCCTCTGTATCAGCACCAAGATGCCTTTGGTGAACGAGAGCTTTATAAATTCACCATCATCATCACACCACAAATCTCTCAAGACCACACAAATGTGTGTCCCTATTTTCCCACAGGTGATGCTGCCTATCCATGAAGTGTATGGCTCTTGACACCTGTACAGAATCAACAAACAGCAACAGACCAATGCTACAATGAAGCCCACACAAGGACATGCAGTTTGATGGAATGTGTCTTTACAGTGCTGGAGAACCAATGGTTTGGCATGCACTGTACAGGAGGAATACTCATGTGTTCTCCTGGAAAGTTGTGCAGCATCATTTTGGTGTGCTGCATCCTACACAGCATTGCCTGTGCCATTGCCAGATGATGTAGACACTAAAAGAGAGGATGAAACAGACAACGAGAGGACCCAGCTGGTGAGGATTCACCCACACATTCAGAAGACTACAGATCCATGAGACACGCACTGATCAATGATTACTCCTAGAGGTGCTTAGAGTGCCACAGAATGAAGAACACCCCTAGGTCTCCATTCCACAATGAATCTCATTCACACATAGCCAAATAGGGCAGAATGGCTTAGCACACAGGCGTGGTCACACTGCCACCATTCATTAATGGCCAATCGACATTGCTATCCCCTTCCTGAGTCTCTGCCCAGCAGGCAGACATGTGGACACAAAGTCATATCATGTGCCTATTGGTAGCTAATAAGCGGACATTGGAAGGGTAGTGGACAATAATCCAAAGTATCTTAATATACGTCTTGAAGTTACACTTTCCCCTCCAGGAACGACATCCATTCACATCCAACATTGAGAAGCTGACAGCATCCCATAAACGTTCCCTCACATGCAGCACCCTGGCTTGGTGTCAATGTGGCCCAACTAGGGCTATGGGTCAAGGGAGCACATATGTTCCCCGCCTTGCAGCAACCTGTCATGGCTTAGTGCAGCCAAACTGGGCTATGGGTTCCAGGAGTATACACGTTCCTCCACCCGAGTATCCTGCCTCGTATCAATGTGGACCAGCTGTGAATATCAGTCCAGGTAGCACACATGTTCCCTCACATGAGTGCAACAGCAATTTCTCAGTGAGGCACTCAAGAGAGCGCCCTCATAAGGTTCCCTTTGGTTAGTTCATTTTCTGTGACTTTTCCTGGCAAGTGGTCAGGGCCCTCTGCCATACCAGTGAAGCAGCTGCTTGTGCGGGATGAACTTGTGTTCTGGGATGTTATGCCTGACACATGAAATGAGGACGAGTGTACCTTTTGCAGCGTCAGAAGTGCCTGTTGCACGGTTTGGTCCTGCCAGTTAAGCCCACGTGGTAGTATGCTCATGCTCCCTCTAGGTGGACTCTACACAGCAAACCATGTGTGTATGCATGTCACGCTGCAAGATACCAACAGCTGACACAGCACGGCTGAATCCCATGTTTGATGCTGCAAATTCAGCATTGATTAGCTGCATCTTCCCCCTGATTTTAGTTCACTGTCATTGGTCCTCCCTTTCCTGTTCTTGAAGGGTCATGATAGCTGATGTGTGCCTGTCTAGGGAATTCCTTCAGAAATGCCTAGATGTAATTCTTCCATATAAGGAGCTGGTTGTGCTGCTCAAATCCACTCCTTTATGTTCAGCTGTTGTTCAGCAGCACCAGGCTCCCTTGTGACCTCATGGAAAAGGTCATGCTGGCCAGCTACTTACAGGGCTGTCTGGTCCTGTATCTCAACATCATCAAGGGGACTAGGTGTGTGATTGGAGGTTGACATTTGCTGCAAGCTGGTGGGCCAATCTGCCTGGTCACCCGAAAACAGTTGCATTTCTCCTTGTTGGTCTTCACCCTCTCCCTCCTACATAGGCTCCTGACCCACAAGGTATTCTGGTGGCACCCCTTCCTCCTACTCCAATGCTCCCAAATGTGAGATGAGTAATGCAATCCATGTCGGGCTGCTGCAGTTGCCCATGTGGTACCACCACTGCTTAAAAATCCCACTGTGGGTGTCAGTGGCAACTGGGTCTGCACTTCTGTCACTGGCATACGTGGTGTCTCTTGAGATGCTGGCAATGACCCTTTGTCATTGCACCATGCTACTTCTTGGGGCTCCTTCTCTGATAATTTGGCATGTGCAGCATCAGGACTGATGGAATACTATGGTGTGTTGCCTTGCATGGCAAAAAGCATATACAGCTGGCATCGTTTTTTGCACAGGTGGTATGTGGCATCTCTGTTTTTGGCTGCATTATACATGACGTGTATATGTATGACTTTTGGGTGTTTTCTGTTGGATCATGGTGGACACTGCTTGACCCCAGTTATCCATGTCATCCACATTTCCCCCTTTTCACTCCCACATGATGTATGCATCTCCGTACCAGGGATTCGCCCCTCCACTGCAGTCATATTGTCCACCAATACATGCGGTTCAGCAAAACCCAGGGCTCTTTCACCTGCCATGCTTGTTGACTTTGGTTGTTGTATAGGGTTTTGTATTTTTTCTGGCTCTCTGATTGGCTGATATGATGTGCTACATCAATGACCTCTTGGGACATTCTGCTATACATTTCTAGCTGCAGTTGTGGCGGCTTAATTTTTGCTGGTGGTTTGTTGGTTGCCAGAAGGTGTTTGATGACATTTCCACCGGCATGGGAACGATCGCTCGTGTTGGTATATTGGTCATCAGACATAGCATCTGCCACTGTGGAATACCGTGGTGGTGGCACAAAGGTCGTGATCAAATAGTATGGATGTTTGGCAATCATCCCCCCACACACGAAAATACAAATTCTTCATAGGAGACTAGTCAAGTGTCCATTAGCACTTCCGGTTAGCAACAACTGAAGCACCGCAGACACATGTTTCGGCCACATCACTGAAGCAGTGCTGATGAAGTGCACCATCAACATTCGGGAAAGGGGCCATCATAAAACATATTGCAAACCCCAGTTAATATTGTGGAAGAAGATACAATTGCATGATTTATGGTGGTTGTCAATAATTAACAAATACCCCCAGTCTGAAAACAATATACAATCCAATGTGCTAATCCATGCCAGGATGTTGTCACCACAAGGTACATTTGAAAGATAATTGCTCCACAAGTCTGGGGTGCTGCTGCCAATAGGATATCCAATGTGCTGACTTACTAGTGTGTGTCACAAATACACCATGACACTCGTAAATATGTAATAGTTCAGCATATCATGCCAGCCTGTCACTTTGACATAGCCGTGCCTGTTTCCACGTTGCACAGTCTCATCACTTTCACCCAAAAAAAGATGCATCCAAATCACTATGGGCATTTCAATGTGTGAATCATAGGTGCACGTATTCAAATGCCCTTTGTTCACTCCCTTTCCACATGTGTGTGAATCAGGGGGCATTTCTAAACATGTTAAAGGACATCCTGAATTCACAAATCAGATGTGCTTGAAAATGCCCAGAAACAAAAAGCCATTTTCGTGCACAGGTATGGACAAGACGCTGGGGAATGTCAGGGTCTTTCCTGAACCTTTCATGAATTGCTTTAAGTGGAACTGAAGCACTATGACTGCCGCGTTCCACTTCCATTTCTATCCCTCAGACAACTGGGATAGAAATGCATTTTTCTTTTGCTTTTCACAGCGACAGGCCCTTTACTTGCCTGTGATTGTGAAATGGGCTCCCAGCAGGTACTTGGGTGCTGGGATCCTGTCATAGATTACTGCAGGAAGCTTGCTTGCAAAGGTGATGCGCAACATATATTTTGTGCCTAAACGAAGCCCCTCTAAAATATGCAAGTCATCTTTCAGAATAAGGTCTTTCATTTTCCAAAGTGCTAAAAGTAAAGATCCTGGCACTCTTTTACATGCAGCACATTTTGAGAATCAACTTCATATAGTCATGCCAGGTTCAACAATATCATCCTTGTTTTGTTGAGAACAGTTGTGAACATTGGCAGGCTAATTTCAACATTAACTCAGGTAAATTATCGTGCGAGTTTCAATAGGGTCGTGCCATGTTTGCAATACTTAAGCACATCGGCATTCAAGGAGACTCTATTTCCTTCAGAAATAAAACACATGTATGCCAGTTAACACTGCCCTAGGCAATACCCATGCAACTTCACATTGCCTCCAGCAACTGTACCTGCCAGTGTGAACACACCCAGGTCAGTCTTGTCCCAGCTCAGCACATTGGCATGGTATTTTCCGCATTGCCCCAGGAAATGTAGATGCCACTTTCACATTGCTCATGAAAGTTGATATGCTAGTTTCAGTGCCCCGCTTCACACTGTCGCCTGAAGATTACTCAAAGAGTCTTCCAACAGACTTCTCATTTCCCCTGAACGTTTTTACTGTTCTGTGTAAAATTACCATCCACATATTGCCTCATGCTCCTGTCTCTTTTCACCTTATTCACAGAAAATTGCCCCATGCTCTCACTCTTTATTGTCTCATGGCTTGATCTTTTTTTGCATATCCCCCAATAGTTGTCTATAAACCTGTCCCATGCTGTCTCTTCCACTTTTTACTGTCACCCAGTCTTCAGCATGCCATTTCAGAATGCCCTCTGAAGATGCCCCATTTCATAATGCCCCCAGATTGCACCATATCACTTCATATCACCTCTGAAGATTACCATTTCCCCATTTCACATTGCCTCTAAAGATTGTATGATGTCTATGTCCATTCCCTGTCACCTAAAATAGCGAATCATGCTACTTTCTGATCCATTATTCAATTCAACAGCTTTATTCGGAATCAAACCTTAAGCATAGATTCAATTTAACAGTTTATACCGGAAAAGCACAATAAATTATATATACTTATGTTAAAAAGGAATAAGGTAAAAAGCATGTGTCAAATGATAAAATAAACAGAGCATATCCTTGAGCACTAGAGAAAGAGTTGTTACATCTTCATCCAATATCGCTTTTATGAGGAGAGCAGACTCACAGCCACTTTGTTCAAAAACTGTTCCCATATATCTCTGCCTTAATAGCCAGGCTCGATATACATAACATACAGATGAAAAAACATTTTTCTTATCGACTGAGCATATTAGATGTTGCATATCTTCCTTTATGCCATGAACTCCCAGTGCAACAAACAATGGTTTCAAATACACTCTCCTTAAATCCATTCTGGCAGGGAAAATTAGCATATCATGTGTTAGTGTTTCATTAGTAGAAGCACACAATGGGCATAGACCAGATTTTGAGGTTGAACATGAGCGGGTGTACCATGCTGTATGCAATATCCCCAGCCTCATTTGTACGTACAAAGAATGCTCGTAAGGGGGATGGATTTCATCCAGAAGGCTCGGCGAGTTTCCCATTGTTTTACTGCATGGAAACTCCAAAGCATTCTTCAAGAAGGCCCATTGCACTTCCAGCCTTTCCTTGGCTTTCCTCCTTGCCTTTGCTTTAATCTCCACTTTAACAGAATTATTACAATTCGATGGGTTATCCTACAGAGCTCTCTCATCCCACATATATAATAGATGCTTTACATGGGCCAGCCAACCACAATACTTTGCCCCCTCCAAAAGTAAAAAATGTTTTCAGAGCCTCCCGATATGTTGACAGGCCCGGGGCAGACCATAGTCTGACCCACTAGAGCACCGGCTTGAGGGCAGTCTGGTCGGCTATAGGAAAAACACCAAGGAGCGCTAGCACCAAGGAAGTCGGAGCATTTTTAGGTAACAAGAGTAACTTTTTTGAAAATATTAATCTCATTTCTTGAAATTGGGACTATTTTTGAATGACCCCACAGCTCTGCCCCATAAAGTGCAACTGGTAAGTGTTACGCTCACCTGGTTCCCACAGGGGCGTCGATCGGACCTGGTCAGCTGCGGTCTCCACCAACGTGATGCGTAGTGAAGAGATGACAGTCTGGACTGGCCCACCTAATCTTGTCTGCTGGACTCGTAGAACTATTCTCCTGCAAGTGGAGAAAGGGATTTAGCCACCCGTGGACTTTAGTGATGGCCCACCAACAGTTCTCGTTCTCCCCACTAATCACCTCCGATATCCCCTTTTGGTAACCTCACCTTATGTTTTTAAATGATGAGCTCTCCATCCTGCATGGCATGCAGGGGTGCGTAGATACCAGTTACTTCACTGGGTTGAACGTACTGGAGGAGTTCCGGAGGAATATTGACTCCAGTGTCTATAAAGTTCAAAGAGTTCAATATGTCCGATGTTCACTCTTGTTCCATTCCCTTGTTAGGTTGCAGCTGGGCAGGGACGTCATTTCACCAAAATGCCAGGGGTAGCGGAAGTGACATCACATGACCCTTGACCCCCTGCTGACATCACAAGAAGTGATGACATTTGACTCCACCCCGAAGTGATATCGCGGAATGCGATGGAATGCGACCTTTCACCCGTTGACAAAACAGGAAGTGCTATCACATAGCATTGCACACTACAAAAAAAATTGTTACGATATCACTATAATGTGATGTACATTTCATACAAGAATGGATCGCCATATGTATGGTTAAGATCAGTGTGTATAGGTCCATATTACCAAATTACTGTTAATGCAAGCAGACGTCCATAACCAAATGATAATGATGTGTTATTATATAGCACTTACGCTTAAGCACTTTATATAGAAAAAATATACAGCCAATATCACCCAACCTGTGTTGGTACTCTTTTATCGACCTCAGAAGGATGAAAATCTGAGTTGAGGCGTTTAAGAACAGACTAAATCAGTGACTCACCTCCTGAAGTGTGCCTGAAATAAACCTTTAATGAGTCTAGCAATTATTGTATAGAATTCCAGAAAGACACATTATTTGATATTCCTAATCTTTCTCATTTAGGGTCAGTGCTGAAAGTGTTAGACTTGTGGTACTCCTTTTCTTTATTTTCTTCTTTTTTTACGGGGCTTTAACAAGAAAGCCAGCCAATCCAGAAATAAAGAGCCACATGGTGCTGGCCACAGCCCATGAGCTTGAATTACACACACAAAAAAAAAACTTTTTTTTTCTTTTTTTTCCTAGAGGTCGCAAGGGTGACCACAGAGGTCGCAAGGGAGACCTCAGAGGTCGCAGTTGTGACCCCTGGCAACCCCTAAATGACGTCCCTGCAGCTGGGTCCAAAAGAATATTGCCTGGAGGCAGCTGATGGCGTTCAGGTAAGAGTCTGTATTACCAAACACTGTCCGGTAAAAGTTGCATGAGTTTAACTTGCTGTTTTCTCTCCCTTTATAGGTGCGGCATAGGAAGATGCGGCGAATTAAAGAATAATACCTCCGGTTGTAAAGCAGGTAAGCCTATGGTGGCAAAGAGATTGTCTTTGTCGGTTTTCTCGGCTCACCTTGTTATTCCTTTTGTTTTCCCCCCAGGTGCTGGATTTCGAAGAAGAAAATGATGGAGGCAGCTCCGAGTCGAAAGATGCGGTGGACTGGTGAGTATAACGCGGCGCTGCTGTTGGCGAAGCTACGCATGCTGAAATAATGTCCTTTCCAGGCTCGGAGATGTACTGGGTCCAGAATCAGGTAAGGAATCAAATAATGTCCGTGATCTAACCTCTTTTCCTTTCTATTCCTTTTGTCTTGGAGCTCCGGATTCGAGGCGGGCGTGGCAGAAGACTGGATGCTGACTTGCAGACACGGTGAGCATCACGCTGCTGGATGCAGAATAACGCGAAGCATGGGCTGCTGTTCGGGGGTGGTTTAAATAGCCTGCAAAGTAGTCCCAGGTAAGAAGTTCCCCAGAACCACACCCGAGTGAAAAATAGTCCCTGTAATAAAAAAGTCCCATCCAGGCCTCACGTTGGCTTGGACTCATTTGCAGCATGGTCTGCATATGGTAAGTAGTCTATGAGCCTGGTGGTGCCAGGACTGATTTCAATGATGAGCCTGGTGCCTAAGGCGCCAGGACTGAATCCAAACAGCCCCCAGCCGGGGCTGTTGGGGTTTTAATGAGTATCTGGATGCCTGCTCCCGGGGCTGATGGACTCGATCCCGATGCCCGCGGGTAGGCATCATGACAGTAAGACCTGCTTGTCATACAATTGCAGTGCCAGAGAAATTTCCCCACTACCACGGCTGGAAATAAAAGAGTGTTATCCACTGCTATACTTTCCCAGGCTAGCCTTAGCCTTAGTCAGTTGGTCGGACAAGCCACCTGACTCATGGAACCTAATTCCCAGGTACTCAACACATTGGACTTGTTCCAGCTTTATGCCATCTGCCATTATTCTCGGAGGGATATTCTTCATAGAGGGAGACTTAAAGACCAGAAGTTTAGTTTTGGTAGCATTCAGTTACAGACCAAGCTCACTACTCTTAAAAATAGCCAGTGATGTCTCAAGTCCCCTAGGGGATGGGCACAGAATGACTGCAACATTAGCATAGAAGACGGTAGGCCATTTCTTGTTCGCAATTCTTGGGGCATCTAGGGCATCCTTTTCTAGTGCATCTATTAGGCCTTGTATATAAAGTAAGAAGAGGAGGGGCACCAGGACACAACCGTGGCGCACCCCTCTATTTGCTGCAAATGGCCTTGATTGCTCCCCCCCAGCTCCACAGCAGACTGATGTATCAGATTTTGAATATAATAGTTTAATAAAATCCACCAGTGTCTTAGGTACATTACATTCCGTTAATACCTGCCAAAGGGTCGTTCTTGATACAGTGTGAAAGGCTGATTTGAGATCGAGGAAAATAGCGTAGAACCTAGTTTTGGACAGAATTACATATTTTTGGATCAGTAAGAATAAAATAAATTAATGGGCCACTGTGCCTCTGCCGGCACAGAAGCCTGGTTGCATTCTTGTAATAATACCTGCTTCATTCGCCCAAGTTTGAAGTCTGGTCAGGATTATTCTTCTGAATATTTAGAAGATGCAGTCTAGTAGAGAGATCGGGCGGAAGTTCTCTGGCAGTTCCCTCCCCCCTTACTTGTATAAGGGAACTATGGTTGCCTCTCTCCAAGTCTTGGGGATTTTTCCCGCACAGGTAACCGCATTAAAAGCCTTAAACAGAAGTGGAGCTCAGATTAAAATGTCATCTTTGTAGAAGTCCACGGGGATCTGGCCAGGGCCAGCCGTTTTTCCCAGTTTTTGTAAATGATGGGCATTTTTGACCTCATCAATCGTGATGGGCCAAAACACTGGTTGGATCTAATCATTCTCTTTTTGCCCCAAAATATTCCCTGCTGATGGGTCTCGGTTTGCATACAGTGTAGAGAAATGGGTCTACAACTCATCCGCAGAGATCTCCCATTGAAGAGCCTGCTCGGGGTTCGACTCCCTTGATGTTACCAGTCTTCAAAAGCCGGCACGATCTCTCTGCGCCAATGCCATATGCAGGACTGCCCACCTTGTTTTGGCTAGCTCATTTATTTTTGTTAGTATTAGGACCTTATATTTTGCCCTGAGGTCCCGGAGGCAGTGCTTATCGAGCACTGCCTCTTTTGCATGAGACAATGCCTTTCTTTGTCCATATACAGTCCTTGTCATACCAAGCATCTGTTATCGCCACCAGACCTACCTGTGCCACATTACATACACATCAGAAGATTTCCCCATTCCTGTTTCCCATTGCCTCATTAGATTTTACCCATGCCCTTTCTCATTTCACATGCCCCCTTGCCCCAGCCCCGTCCCCCTGAAGTGTTTCCATAGACTCAATCATTCGCCATTGGTCATAATGGTTGCACAATGCTCCTACCACATTTCACTTTTGCCCTGATAATTTCACTCAACCCATGCTTGGTTTCATCTTGCCCATTGAAGGGTGCCCATGTTCTTGCCCCATTTCAAACTCATCCTGAATATTCTCCCTGACCAATTTCACACTGCCCCTCAAATGTGTCCATATGTGTGCCCAGATTCACATTGCCCTCTGCAAAAGGCCTCAAATACATATTCAATTTCACATTGCACCCTGACAATTCCACAAATGTTTTGCCCCATTCCTCATTTATGTAAAAATTTCCGACGCCATTTTTATATTGCCAGACAATTATTTCTCCATCACCCTGCCCAGCTTAAGAATTCCCTTGACAGTTGCCCCTTCCCTATTCTATATTGCCCCTGAAGTGCGCCTGATTTATATGTGCCCATTTAACATTACCACCAGAAGATTGTCCAATGATTCTGACCAGTTTCAATTGTTCTCTAGAAATTTCTCGACCCTGTCTCATTTTACATTTTATGCACATCCAATATAGATCGGGCCCTGGTAGGGCACAAGGGTAAATAGTAAGACCCACTCACTCCTTTATTCAAAATGCTAGACCTATCAGAAAAAAAACAAAAACAGATGACTCTGCTATACACATCGACACCTTTGACTTGTTAGGCTCAATGTGAATTGTGTTAACTATTCAATGCATTGCATCTTTTACTGCTAATCACCCTGGGTAATATTATAGAAAATTAACCCCAAGTGATTGCTCTTGCAGATACAAAAGACTGTCCTGTCTTATGGAGGGATACATTCATCGTAGCATTGAACACATACAGAACTGTTCACCACAGAGTGTTATGAGGACTGGCTGGTTCAGTCAGACCTGTCCAGATATCTTCTGGTCTTTAGTTGAATTACAGCGAGTGATTTTTCCACAGGGAAGATAATGTTACTGATAATACACAGGGACATTTTGTTCTAGACATTTCAATGGTAAGTCACCTTCTTCCATATTGCTCACCAAAAATTGGGGGTTGTCAACCTTTTTATCGACCACTGGCAAAATATTCCCTGGGATACTTATGTTTTAGAGTTGCATGAAATATTCACATTGATTTATCCAGCCCGGGAGGACAACACAAGCATCCCAGTTGAATTTAATATTCATACATAATCAAGCTTTCCATTCATAGGAACTATAATTAGCCATATTCGCAACACTTTTTTGGACACAAGTGATGAGATGTTCTAGCCAAAAAAGGTGCAGTCCAATACAAATATGGATATGATTGATTCAAAAGCTTCCAGTCATCACCTTTTGTCTTTGTTGAAGTCAACCAGAGTGGGAAAGGTATGCCCAGGCAGGGGTCCGGAGACTGATTGGCCTAAACACGCAAGCTAAACCTCGCTATACCACGCTGATGAATCCTAATGAGGCTCAGACATGGCAGAGGTTGTGTGTGGTCTTGTACAGAAGGGTTGTGACCTAGCAGATTGGGCTGCCTGGGTCCTGTCAGAGTGGGGACAAGACTGCTTTGCATATGGTCTTTCCCTTTCTGTAATGTCTTGGCAGACTGAAAAATGATGGACTGGAGGGTTGCCCAGAGCTGTATCCCGTGTTATGATAGATTAAAACCTTCCAGCCTTGACCTTTCCTTTTGTTTTTGCTTAAATCACCCTGAGTGGAATGGGTATGCCCAGATGTGGGTCCCAAGAATGCTGTGCCTAGACACATAAGCTACACCTTACTGATGTCAACCCAATGAGGTTAAAACATGTATGGAACACTTTTAATCTCATGGATTCTGTAATCACGTGGCAAACTAAAAATCAATGGTCTGTTGTTTTTGCCACAGATGTTCCCATGATTTTCGATTGATTCAAACCCTTCCTGCGATCACTGTGTGGTTTTCGCCACAAGTGGTACTGGAATGCCTAGACATGGGTCCCAAAATGCCAGGCCAAGATACCTAAATTTCTCTTCAGTGATGATGCCAAATGAGGCCAAAATATGACTTGGGTTGCTTGTGGTTTCATGAAGAAGGGATGTGACCTAAACGTTTCGGATAGACTGCCACTTGTGTTGTTGGATCTAATGTAATTTACATATCGTCTTTCCCATTCTGTAATCCTTTGGCAAGCAGAAACATTATGGTTTCGAATTTGCCCAGAGTTGTGGCCATGATTCTGAATAATTCAAAACCTTCTTGCCATTCACCTTTTGGTTTTGCTTAAGTCTCCCCAAGCATCATGGGGGAGAGAGGCCATCTACACCTCAAAAATGACTCCAAATGAGCCCAAAACATGGCTGGGGCCGCTTGTAATCTCATGCAGAAGGGATTTGGCCTTGTAGTTTGGGATGGACTGCCCCTTTTGGGGTGTAATCAACCCTGATTTCATAAGGTTTTTCCCCTTCTGTGAAGGCTTGGCTGGATGAAAAACAGTGGTCTGGAGGTTTGCTCAGAGCTGCGCTCTTGGTTATAATTAATTGAAAGCCTTTCACCCATCACTGTTTGGTATTTGCTCAAGCCACCCCGCGTTTGACAGGTATGCCCGGATGTGGGTCCTGAGACTGCTGGGATTAGGTACCTAAAATGTACCTCACTGATAATACCATTGAGACTGAAACATGTCTCTGATTACTTATGGTGTCATGCAGAAGGGCTGTGACCTGGCTGTTTGGTCTTGATTGCCCCTTTTGGGATGGGATCAACCCTGGTTTCCATTCGTTCTTTCCCCTTCTGTAATGTATTGGCAGCCTGTAAAAATATGGTATACATGGTTGCCCAGAGATGTACCCGGACTTATGATTGATTCAAAACCTTCCAGCTATCGATGTTTGGTTTTGCTCAAGTTACCCTAAGTTTGACAGGTATGCCCAAATGCGGGTCCTAAGACTGCTAGCCTGAGAGATCTAAGCTACACCTTACTGATGACCCCCATTGAGGCTGAAACATGTCTGGGGTTGGTCGTGGACTCATGAAGAAGGGATGTGTACCACACGTTTGGGATGGACTGCCCCTTTTGGTGTTGGATCTAATGTAATTTGCAAATGATCTTCCCCCTTCCACAATCCCTTACTAAGCTGAAAAAGAATGATCTGGAGTTTTGCCCCTAGCGATGCAGATGGTTAGGAATTATTCAAATCCTTCCTGCCCTCACATTTTGGTTTGGCTTTACTCCCCCCGAGTGGAACCGATATGCCCAGATGTTTTGTCCCAAGACTCATGGGCCTAGATACCCAAACAACAATGCACCGATCATGCCAAATGAGGCTGAAACATGGCTGAGTTGCTTGTGATCTCATGCAGAAGGTATGTGAGGTAGGAGTTTGGGATGGACTGCTCTATTGGTTGGATCTAATGCAATTTGCAAAAGGTCTTTACGCTTTTGCAATCCCTTTTTAAGCTGAAAAGTAATGGTCTATAGTTGTGCCACAGCTATGCTGATGTTCATAATTCATTCAAAACCTTCCTGTCATCGCATTTGTGTTTGGCTTTTGTCACCCTGAGTGGTACAGGTATACCCAGACAACTGTTCAAAGCCTCATGGGCTGTAGGGTATTTTGTGGATATTTGGGGCTCTGCGGTATTTTCTTACCGCCAAAATACCTTTAGCAATAATCACTCTCTGTATTCATATTGGATCACACATAACAATAATACATTGCATTATTTCAGAATTCAGACCTATTTAGATAATGTGCGCGATAATTTGCGTGGTTGCTTTATTTGTGGCCCCAATATCCAACATCCCTTGTTTTTTATCTAGATTGTTCTTGATCACTAGAGAGACCTCAGGCCTACATTTTAGGGATACCACATTTTCAGTGTTAGTGTTGTGTGCCACCATGGGCTATTGTGGTATTTTTGTGGTAATTTCCACTACCTTATATACGGTATGGAACTATGTCCAGAGAGTCTCTCTTCCCGTTGGCTCATGTACCTCCAACAAGCTATGCTACAAACAGTCACTCACAACTGTCCATACTGAATATAATCATGCACACATCTGTTTTAAAATGACAATTGCACTGTTTAAAAATCTACCCACGTTTAAACCTTTCCCATGCAAAATGAAAGAGAGAAATAATACACACTAGCTATCTGTTTTCAGATATTTTTGTATTATAGAAATTTCCTTTAAACACAGTTTAACCCTTTTTTACAGAAATAAATGAAATGGTACAACATTATTTGTGATAAAATGAACAGAGAACTGCGAGAATATATTCAATTGGTAACATTACATATGCTGATAAGGGACTGGGACTCCCTCGAATACACTGACTGAACAGTTTCGCACACTTTCGCACAGCTCCCACACTTCTGTTATTACCTTATCTGTTCAGCATGAGTTTTCTCAAGCTATTCTCTTTCTGAATTTGGCTCCCTTGAAGATTAACCCCAGTGAAAACAAGCGTCTGTCGTTCTCAAACCGGGGTTATTGCCTGGAATTCTCAGCTTTTGCAGCAGGAATGCTTCAGCCAGGAAACAGGTCCTTCTCCCAGCTCTGCCAGATCTCGATTTTTCTCCCCCTCTACTCAAGCTTCCCCAGCAAAACTCTAATCACAGCCTCTAGCATGATACTTGCTATGACGCTGCTCCAATCAGAATCAATCATGTCATCTCCTCCCTCACTACACAATGGCTCATTTCTACAGTAAAAATTTGTAACCAACTGATTTCCTGTTCCTTCGAGCTCTTTGCTTCCTGTAGTTATGCGGACAGAGCAGCAGAGAAAAAAAAAATGAATGTGCGTTTAAAAGTTTACTTTCAGAGTAGGCCTAATTCTGCAGTGGAGACACATTTTTATTAGTGGGTTATGTTAAATGCAGTTTTATTAGTCAGGTTAGTTATTAATAAGGTTAGTTATTAATTTTCAAATGTGTCTCTTGCACCATAGGCATTTCAGGTGAAAAATAGTGTGCATTTTTGAATGTGCCCATGTGTTTTTAACTGTAAAAATAGATTTGCATCTTATATGTAAAAATCGTTTTTGACTGAATAGCCTGTCTTAACTTATATGTCCATGTTACTCTGGCAACACATATAGCAATGCACCACACCCATGTGGTGGTGCTGCATCAAAAGAAAAATTGCTACCTGTGCAGTAGTGCTGTACTCTGTGCTGTAACACGCCAAATATCCTTACAGGCCTAGAAACTCACTCAGCACTGCACTGTTCTTGCTAAAGGAGGCTGAAACATGGCTGTGTTGCTTGTGGTCTCAGGCAGAAGGGATGTGACCTAGCAGTTCAGCCCAGAATGCCCCTTTTGGGGTCAGAGCAAGCCTGAATTGCATATGTTCCTGCCCCTTCTGTAATGGCTTAGAATGCCTAAAAACGATGGTCTGTAGGGTTGGTCAGAGTTGTACCTCTCAGCCATCACCTTTTGGTTTTCTTTAAGTCACCCCGCGTGGGATGAGTATGCTCAGATGTGGATGCCGAGCCTGCTGGGCTTAGACACTCAAACTATTCTTCACTGATGATACCAAAGCTTTGTTTCATGTGGTCTCATGGATAAGGGATGTGACCTAGCAGTTCAGGCAGGACTGCCCCTTTTGGGTTTGGACCAGGCCTGAATTGAAGTGTTCCTGCCCTTCTGCTATGGAGTAGAAGGCTGAAAAATAGTGATCTGGATCGTTGCGCAGTGTTATGCCTGTGGTTATAATAGTTTCAAAAAGTTTCCAACTATCAACTTTTGGTTTACTTAAGTCACCCAGAGTGGGACGGGTATGCCCAGACGTGTGTTGGGGTAGAGGTTTTAGGTCCGAACACGTGGAGGTGGTTCACACTATGGAAATTGTACTAGGTCATTGTGCGGCTGGGTTAGATGCAATGTTACAACTACATTTGTGTTCAATGTAGTTAGAAGAATTGAAATGAGTGTTACTTTGTGTTTTAGTTAGATACATCTTAGAGTCACAGTAGACAGCAACATAAGTTGTAGTAGCATGGATACAATGTATTGTGCAATGCACAATTTGTAGCACTTCAAAGTATGTAGTGGGGAGATTTTTGCATGCAAGTGAGCAGTTATTTGAAGGGGAAACTAATATGTGAGAATTCCACAATGGTTTAGATTGCAGACAAATTTAGGGCATTGGGAAATATGGAGTTCATTGTGGGTACATGGAGAAATCACAAAATGCAAGTTTCACGTACTTGGAATCTTAATATTTCCAGAGTCCCTGGATTTGCAGGATCTTTTTTTGCCTGGTTTGGAGAGCTGCATGACCGAGGTAATAGAAGGGGGTAGGAAACAAACTGCATATGGGCATTTGCGAGAACATCGCAAAGGGCTGAAGGTGAGAATGGAATGGAAATCCATTTGTTAGGTTATTAAGGCCGGTTGGGTTTTTAGATACAAAGGGTAATTTTCCTATGAGCAGGAAGGCTTGTTTTTTGATGAATAGGAAGGTCTGGTTAAATGGAGGGTTACATTTAGAACTGATGATTTATGGGTTTTCCGGGAAATAGGCAGAATGTTTGCCGACGTCTATATGAATTGAAGTGGCAGTCACAAATAAGATTATGTGAAGAAATGCAGGCAAAATAATATGGGACGCTGGAGCATCGGGGAGGATAGGGATTTTAATACTGCTTCAAAGGAGTGCCTATTTATTTCTCTCCCTTAACTTGCCTTGAAGTGTTTATGGAATGCCTTGCACAATCAACATCGGGAATAATGGTTTTGTAACATGGTCTGAGTAATAAACTGAGTTATTCATGAATACAGTGCACTTAAAATTGCACCTTAGGGAAACTCTCAGAGCTTCCAGGAGGAGGACATTCTGGCACATAGGATCCCTCTTTCATCGTAGGCACTGCATGTTACTCTAAAGTACACAAGGGTGGGGCATGCCACCATAAGAAAACATGAAAGGGGGTCTTGCTTGCACTAGAGGGAACCACAGATGGCATTTGTTCACCCTAAGATCGTCTCAGAGGGTGATTATTATGTATTCATTTAGGACTTCTTTTGTCTGTGATACGTAACACTGCTCATTACACATAGACGGAACCCAGGATGTAAATATTGTTGTTTGTACAACTAACCCATTTTCTACCCTTGTACAGCACACCTTCATAATTTAGTAGAAGGCAGGGTCCATTCCACACACCATGCACTCACATACAACACAATTGCACAACACCTCTGCCATAAGATTGAAGCTACCTTTAATAACAGAAATTCCAACTCTAGCTTCCCACATAATCCTCTGTCTCCTTAAACCCAATCCACCCATGTTTAATTTATATTGGCCTCTGTTGTGTCTATTCAGATGCTATTCAGATATGGGTGACTAGCAGGGTCTTGGCCACCCTCACATAACTTTAATGGCTGAAATGCACACACGCACACACCTCCTAATTCTCCCAAATTTGGAATCCTGCCCCTCCGAGGGCGTTCAACCAACAGTGCGTTGTGACCATAATTATGGTGAAAGGCGCTAAACAAATTACAAAATGAATACATGAATGAATGATAAATGTATTATGTGGAGTACGTTATAACTGACTATGTTATAATATGTTATATAAACGTATAAAGCACAGCATTTGCCCAAACGCATTTTGCTGCTAACAGCAATTGGAAGAGGGTTACCAAAGGAAACCACCAAATTAAAGCAAATAGGTCTTCAAGCACTCCTAAAAGAGCACTTCATTCTACAAAGTGCCAAGGGAAAAGAATTCCATAGTTTAGCAGCAAGTTTATGGAGAAAGCAAAGCCGCCAATGTGGGAAACATTGACATACAAGACCAGAAACAGGCAAGCCGGGGCTGAGCGCAATGCCCGAGCAGTAATGTGAGTGTTCTAGGCATTGACATGGCCAATCGGGCAGCAGAATTTTGTAAAACCTGAAGTTGCTGGATGAGGTAATCATGTTGTGCCCAAAAAAGTGCATTGGAATAATTCAAAGAGGGTACAGCAAGCGATGCATCCATAGCCACCCTAAATTGGGCAGGTATGAACGGAAGCACCTTAAGCAGAATTTTGAGCTGAAAATAGCTTTGCTGACACACAGCACTGAAATACTCCCCGACAGAGAGCGTGGAGGAGTTTTTAACCCCCATATTCCGCACTATGAAACAGGAATAAAGAAAGGACCAAGAGAGGAGGACCAAAATGTGGGGGTCCAAAGAACAGTAGCAGAAGGTGGGTCCACCACTAACACCTCAGTCTTGTCACCATTCAGCCTAAGCCAATAATCCATTTCCTGATGCCAGCCAAACAGCCTCTCAGCCTGGGAACCGTCTCATCCAACAAAAGGTTCAGGCACACCATGATTTGTGTTTCATCGACATGTGAATAATATAGAAAGCGGTGGGAGAGGATGAGCTTGGTCAGAGGCTAAATGTAGATATTGAACAAGACCGGGGAGATGGCGGACCCTTGTGGAACACCACAGGTCAGAGAAGTGGAAGTGGAAGCACAGAGGAACGGAGGAAGGGAGAGAGACTGAGGTCAGATATAAACAAATGAAACCAGGATAAGACAGCACCAAGGCCGGCCCCAATGAGGCAATCAAGCAGGACAGCATGATCAATGGCATCAAAGGCGACGGAGAGGTCGAGAAGAATCAGCGCACCCATGGCGCCTTAGTCCTGCAGCCATGCAAGATCATCCCCCACTGAAACCAGCACTCCCTCTGTGGTGCACCCTTAACGAAATTCCTATTGTATCAAAGCATTATACTATATGTAGTTGTATTAGAGTAATTAATTACTTTCAATGCAACCCAAATACCTTTACATTTCTGCTATTCAGCCCACATGGGAAATAGACAGGGGTAACAATGTACACATACACTCCTGTCTGGCAGCCATGCACCACAACAGTCTAACCATTAGGTCGTTTATGAGGTATCTTCAAAGTATGAAGGGAGCTGTGGCTCGTCTGTCGAGACGACCCACAGCAGAACAGGAGCGTTGCAGGTTTTAAAACCTCATCCGCTATAGACGCCCTCAGTTTACCTGAGGTTGCACATATACCACCTTCCCAATGCCAACATAGTTTATCCTACTTCCAAATTCCCAGCAATGCAAATTGTACCCAGGACGTTCTAGCTGTGAGTTTATGCAGAAAGGAATAAAAGTGCCATATTTATTGCCCAGGATCTTTATTATCCTGGGATTGTTAAATGATGCCAGCCCAAAAGTTGGCTACTAACACAGCGCTCCACTGCCTTTAAACAATGCAATCAAAAAGTAAAATAAAATCTGGGAATGGGCACCATTGCCAGAAACTGTTTGCTTGCTGCTTCTGTCCTGCAGGAGACGTTTGGCTTCATATGAATTATTTCACTGGCCGACTTCAGAAGTTCCCAGTGCTTTTGCCCCTCACAGAACCTCCATCACTTGTGAGATGCAGACCATGCGAAAAGGATGCCTCTAAGTATGGGGGATTCATGAAAGAATTATCTGCGACCGAATCTTGAAGCATGCTGGATACACAGTATTGTGGATGGTGGTAGTCTCTTCGGTGGATGAGAACATTTGTTAAAGAAATTTTTTGTTTCTCACAGCTCTTCAGAATGCCATAAAATAAGGAGTTCTCTCCTCCTCTCCCTTTCTCCCTTTTCTTATCTCCTCCCCTCCTCCTCTTACTTTCTTCTATGCACTTACTCTATCAGAATTGCCCAGGGACTTAGTATGATAGCAACCTCGTCAGTCTCCTCCCCCCTCCCCTTAGTTGTCCCCGCCCCATCCCCACTGCAGCACTATCTCAAATCGCGTCAGGCCTAGTATGATTGTCACTTGTTTTGTTCCTCCCCTCCCTTTCTGCACCCCTCTCCCTCACCTTTTGTTTTCTCTGGCTCTACCAGAAATGTCATCAGGTCTAGTACGGTAGTCGCCTGTCGGTTTTCATTTCCTTCCCACCCTCCCCCTCCCTTCCTTATCTATGTCTTATCTCTTGCACTATTTGAAATCTCGTCAGGCCGAGTACGATAGTTAATTTCACACCCTTACTGTTCATGGTCTGTAAGAATGTCATAGTATTTTCCCTTGTTCCCTCACTTGCCTTGAAGCGCTTTGAAACACATTGTGTAGGCACTATATAAATATACTATCATATCATATCTGTGTCTGCACTTGGGGCTGCTTATTAGCTAGTGTAATCTGTCTACTTCATTCTCCATTCTGATAATTTGTTGGGATTCATCTTTCTGGGTGCTCATTCTGTCCTCCCAAGATGAAATGTGTGCTGTGAATATGTTCCGATCTGCCTTCAGCACATTGGCATCTGTTTGTATGTTGGCTGTGGTTTTATTTGTCTGAGCAGGAAAAGGCTGAAAGTTACACCATACATTTGGATAAAGATGGTTCTTGGACTTAATAGGCAGTGGAGTAGCTGGCCTTCAATTAGAACCTGTTGTTATGGGAGTTGAGATATCCTGCCTGGCCTATATAGTGGTTTCTACACTGTACACCCCTTTCCAGTGCTGAGAGAGTGCATGCACAGATAAACTGATGTTGCTTTGTGCCTAGCTCCTTTTCTCACTCCCCAGCTTCATTGTCACCTTACTGCAGCAGATGGACAGATTAAACACAAGCATCCTCTATCCCCTCCAGAGAACAGCCCAGGACCTGTGCATTTTCAGATATTTAAAATCTGTCTAGCCTTATCTGCATCAGTATTAGCATAATTGACCTAAAAACATTTGACCTAAAACATTGGATCACATTGGTCAAATTTAATTAAATCTATATATGGAGGTGGATACGGGTATAGATTAGGTTGAAGGGAAGTCGGGGGTGGGGGTGTCTGCAGGGGTCTCACCCCACATTTTCGACCAAAATATAGGTCAAATAAATGTGATGAAATGTGACTAGGCTAAATAGTTTAGGTCAAATAGATCCAAACCATCTGCATCCACCTTCTACCATTTCTGAAAATGCTCCCTTTATTCAAGCTCACATTTTTCAATCGGGAAATAGAGCTAAGTATCTCTTGTATAGGCAAGATGTATGCATTAACAGGAGTGAGGAATGAACAAGTGACAGTAGCGAGTGGAGAGCACAGCTGCTCTCTTCAATGGGTGTTCACCTGCCAAGGAAAATGTCTATAAATTGCAAGCTTTCTGCAGCATGGGTGACTGATGACGTGGAGCACCAGCATGCCATGATAGCTACTGAGATCAGTAGGGAGCATGCCTCTGGTGGTGCCAGCATCTAGTGAAAAGGAAGGTAAAGCAAGGTAAGGCAGTGCACAGATGCAGAAATGTCATCAACGCCAGGGTCAGAAATGCACATTTGAATGTGATTACTTCTCCGATGCAGGGCTCCCAATTGCTGGAGGACTAGGCAGTTCTCCTGGTGCACATGCCCTACGCAATCCACCCTCTCCTCAGCCTAGTGCCTGCTCCAGAACCCCCTCCCCCTATGCTACCTCACATCCATACAGAAGAGTTGAGGTTTGCTTTGGCCAGATCACAGGCATATGTGTTCAGTTACCGGTTTGTGGAAGAGCAGCCTTCCCTCACTTGGCGACTAGATTATTGTTCACTTACTGTTGTTGCATTAAAATATCTGACAGTTTTATTCTATTTTTAGTGTGAAACTTAAGGTGTCCCAAGAGGTACATTCCTTATGTTTTGAGTTTATAGTGTTAAACCATGCAGAGGAAGTCCTCCGGGAAGGAAAGTTTGCAGCAAGGTTTTGGGTAGTTTTTATTTATTTATTTATTTATTCATATTTGTAGAGCGTGCAGCAAACCGAATGCATCGTGGCGCTTGTTACAATGAATGAACACAGCTTCGTTACATATAAAAACAGACATACTATTGTACATTTTGTATAGAACAGTTTACAAAGCAGATAGATAGAGTGGAAGCTGAGCAGGTATGAGAGTAGAGAGATGTTAGTTAAAGAGTGCAGTTTGCAGGTTCTTTCGGAAGGCAGGGAGAGAGGTTTCTGCTCTGAGGGCAGTGGGGAGCGCATTCCAGATCTTCGGGGCTAAGTAGGGGAAGCCTATCCCTCCTGCCTTGGCCCTGTTGATGCGCAGGACGGTGAGTTGGTTGGTGTAGCATCTTCTGGTAGGCCTGGTTGAGATAGATCTGGATAGTGTGTCTGAAATGTAGGACGATGCAGTAAGGTTAATGCATTTGTGTGTGGTTGTGAGAATTCTGAATGTGATGCGGTCTTTGACTGGGAGCCAGTGGACAGTCTTTCTTGCATGTGAGATGTGGTCTCTTTTAGGAATGCTTAGCGCTGCTCTTAGTGAGTCATTTTGGGTGATTTGGAGTCTGTTTTTAGTTTTTATGGTTGTGCCAGCTAGGAGCACATTACAATAGTCAAGTTTGGCCCCTATGGTGGCTCTGGCTATTGAGAGACAATTGTCCTTTGTTAGGAAAGGTTTTATGGTGTTGATGAGTTTGGTGCTTAAGTCGGAGGCAGAGGCAATGGCACTGACTTGCTTATTCATGGACAGTGTAGCATCAAGGTGGATCCCTAAAGTTTTGACAGAGGATAGGACTGGGATGATGCAGTTGTCAATGTTAAAGTTGGAGTAGAGACAGTCTAGCTTAGCTAGAGTGGTCTGTTGGCAAAGAATAAGAACCTCAGTCATGTCCCCGTTGAGGCATAGGCCATTTGTGGCCATCCAGGCTTGGATGGTGGAGTAGATTTGCCGTAGGGCTGTAGTGTCTTGTTGATAAGAACCTGTTAGAGGAAGGAGGAATACCTCTGTTGATTCAATGATGTTAGTTGCACAGCGAGTAGTGGAATGTTCATGGTTCTACCTGCTGGCAGAGTGATTATGGTTCATAGTTTGTACTTAACTCAAGATATACCAGTGCCCCCTACCGCCTCTCCCAATTTTTGGGGGATTTGACCGTCAATTAAGGCAGAATTTCTAAGGTGTGTTTGGATGCCTGAAAGGTGATAGGCAGCACTATTTTTCTATTTTAATAAACTTGGTGTCAGAAGCTGGTGACAAATGGTGTTCATGGACAATGCTTGGATGTCTGCTGGTATTAATTGGAAGCCACTGAGGTGCTGTGAAATGAGTGAGGGTGTATATCCCCCAATGCTGCATGGAATTACTCTGGCTTTATAATTTAAGTAGATGTTCCATCAATGTTTCCAGGAAGGTAGTTTCTGAGTTATGTGCTAACTGTTCAGTAGTAGGATCATGCCGCATTTCCTGGCTAAAGAGAATCTAACTTGTGGGTGTGTTCCTTGAGACATAATTTGCCTATGCTGGGGCTTGTCATTGGACAGTGGGAAAACCAGGGTGTGTGTTTTTTGTTATTGTCAAGGCTCTAGTCTGAAGGCTGTATCTTCTACATGGTTTGACAGCCTGGCACAGTGAGTGGGGAGAACTCTCTGGCATAATGGAATTTATTGTAGTTGGAAGAGAGCTATTGACACACTGTGTATGACTTTGATGAGATGATTTGTAACACATTTGGTGGCAGCCCATCATTGTCTTCATTATCATCAATAGAACTATAGAAAGCCTTAAGGTGCACTGAAAAGGAAGTAGTTAGAGAAAGTTTATTTCCATATCCTTAAATTGTGGTTGCAAAACATTAGGATGGTTGTGTCATAAATGTTACTTTTCTTGTATAGAATTCAAAGTCTACCACCATTGTTTTGGGATACTTAGAGGTTGTCTATTTCTTGAAAGAAGGTTTGGTTCTTATGATTTCCACATCACTTGAACAGATAGTGAATAGTGTCAGTGGTCCTCTCTGGAAAAGTATGGGGTTTGCCACTTTGATAGATTTTTCTATTGGAGTACGAGCCAACCGCATGAGAGTTCTTAGGAAATATACTGAAATAGAAAAGCCGATAATGGGCAGTCCCAGATATGGATGCTGTAAGGTTATCAGAAAATGTGTTTTCACACAATAACATTAAAAAGAAATCCATTTTTAAATGTAATTCATGTTGAATGTGTAGGCACTGGGACATCTGAAGCACAGCAATGTTTACAGTAAAAGATCTGATTTACCCTGTGTACTGGTTTCCCTGATAAGAATTGGGGATATAACTAAGAGTGAAAAAACCCTCAAATAAGATAGCGGGCTATGGGGTAAAATGGCTGTCCCCCGGACAGCTGGTCTAGTTCTCAAGACAACCTCATTTAAAGGTTTTGTGGTATCTCAGCAGTAAATCCAACGATATACCCCATTTATTTTGAGTCCATAGGACACTAAGGGGCGTTTTGGCTGAATTATCGTGGTGGTAATTCTATAGGCAGTAATTCTGCCAAAATCAAACGGAAAGTTGGCAGATTTACCTCCAGCTCATAGCTGGAGGTGAATCCTCTAACTTTCCACGGTAATGCGGCATGATATGGTAATACCACCACATTAAACCACACACCGCCCAACTCGTTCTGAGACCCATTATTCCTTTATTTTGAAAAAACTGTGAATGCAGAGTTACTAAAGGCAAAGCTGTGTTAATGATTAATGAAGATCGCTGCATTGCTGGCGCATGGGAAGGAGGGAAGATTGAATGAGCGATGTCATGGTGGTATGGGGGCTCCACAGTAGGCCTCAATCTCCATAAAGTAGTCAGGAGCCACCAGAAACTACCACAGATAGGGAAGTTGGGAGGCTACTGGCTGATGTTCCAAAGATGAGGATGAAGGAGATCCAGTGGCCAAAATGGAGTGAGGTGAGGATCAACCCAAAGGCAGCATGCCTTTCTGGGGACGGGGGTCTTATTGGTGGGGTGGCCAACAGGCAGAACACTGAGGCAGTGAAAGAAGGGGCTGGCAGTCAGAGCGACTGCACCGGCAGCAGGTGGGTGATGTGAGAACCTGAGTACCATTTATTCTGATTTCAGCCCAGTGATGTTACCCAGACAATCTGTAGTCATGCAGAGTAGTGCTGGGATGCAACAGCACATCTCTGCAGCAAGTTATCCAAGGCATAGGCGTTGTTGGGGGGGCTAAGGGAGCTATAGCCCCAGATGTTTCGGCTGTGGCCCTGGAAAGAAGCTCAGGGGCTACAACCAAAAGACTAGCTAGCCTCGAGTCCCAACATTAGCCTAGCCCCCAATCTCTTCCAGAGCTAGCAACACCTTTGATCCAAGGTAGTCTAGAGTACAGACCCATCAGCTCAGCGATGGGAGAGATGGGAGTAGACAGCTGGTAGCAAGGGAAGGCACACCCTGAAGATGAAAGGCATGGCTGGAGCTCCTCAACGAGCTGCCTACTCGACATTTGCGAACTTGTACCATGGAGCCCTTTAACGCTTCATGTTCTATGTTATTTGGAGCAAGCTTTCAAAAACAGTACATCTAAAGTTAACGGGTGCCCTTGACTAAACAACAGAACAAGTGTTTGTTATAATACTTAATAATTACCGTGTTTCTTTCTTTCTTTCTGACCTTCTGCAAACTTTTCTTTGCGTTCGTAAAGCATGTTCAGCCGTTTGAGCCAGATTCTCTCCCCCTCAACGTCATTGCAACGTGTGAAACAGATGACCTGGTCAAACTCGCTGAAATTCCTGCAAACTGAGTTTGTATGTATCGGGGTCAATGTTGCCTATTGCCCAATAGACATAAATATTCAACTAAAAATAGCTGGAAAGTTTCGAAGACATCTATTATCTGTTAAAATGGTGCTTTCCTTTGATTTGTAAGATGAGCCCATTACCTCTGAAATTAACAGAGCTGCTGATGAAGACAACCACAGATTGAGTTGGTAAATGGATTTCACTGACACGCGCATTAGCTTTTAAATCGCTGTGTTTTCATTTTCAAATTTAATATCCTGGTATTGAAATTAAAAAGGGAGCGTGTGTTCCAGCTATTATTGTTTTCGTTTGGCTTGATGGCGTTCATGCATTCCCAAAGAGTCTAATGCTTTATATGGATCATTATTTCATTATATTAAACTCCCAGCTAACCTCTACACGCGTGTTCAAGGGTATACGTATAGTTTAAACAGCCAAACAAAATATACTTTTGTGTTTTTTTGTGGCTACCAAACTTCAAGTAGTGTGCGTTGCTCTCCTGACAGGTGTGAGTGCTTGAGATACAGAAGGAATCCTGCAAAATGGGCAGAAGCATCTCGCTTACTCATAGTCTTTCCCTGTCACCTGCCAGAGGACTGTGCCATCAACTTTACTGCTGTGGTTTCTGATTTTCTCCCGGTCAAAGGCAGGGATGACCTGACTATCCTATTTGCAGACCAATTCTAGTACATCGCAAACCCTCTCTCCTTATATTCAGAAATTATATGAAAACCTACTTTTTCTAGAATGTGCTTCCTCTTTGTGACCATATTACTTTTTTCACTGAAATCTTGACTGCACACTATAAGGCATCCATTGATATGCAGCATGCCACAAGTGCAAAAAAAAAAAAGCAAACGAATTGAGCTCAGTATGCTGTTATTGCGCAATTTTTGCCTGGCGGGAGTGGAAGGTGGCGCCTTCAGACACAACAGGGCTCATCCGTTTGCACCTGTCCTAGATGGGCCTGCACCCGCATCATTCCAAAAGGTTGTGTTGAGAAATCTAAAGAACACCTGAGTATTGGATGTAATAGAAATCATACTCTGCCTGAAGAAAGCTGTTAAACCAAAGCAAAGCTGCTGGTATGATGTAATATTACTTCCTTCCAAAATGTAGTCTCGTCCAGTGAATTTAGTAGTATCTGGCTACTATTGTCATGCTCTCAGTGTGAAGAATTACCAGCCTCTGTAAATAAATAATAATCACAAAAGGGCTGTAAGAACTCTAGCCCTCATGACAGTTCAAAGGCTGATTAGCTCACCTTTTTGACTTTCAAAGGCCCTCTGATACAGGGATAACGGTCTTCTCCAAAAGGTGGTGCAAAGGGCCGATGTGCCCAGTACAGAAATGTTCAGAAAATCTGAAAGGTGAAAAATATTTATGTATAAAAATATATATCTCTACGTAAACCTAGTAAAACACGAGGGAGAATCCCCTCAAAGGTGTCTGACAGACGCTCAAAAGCAAATTCAAACGCAAACCAGCTTGGCAAATTAGCAAATACAATGCTGGCAATGAGTTGAAACTATCTTTGAATCCATAAAGCCATCAATATTACTTAGTGTGCCAGTGGCTATGCCACTAGGACTCTTAAGAATGTTGTTGCACAATGAAAGTATGCCACCTCGAAACTACTGCTGAAATTGGGACAAAAACAGTTGCCTGTGTTAACACTATAGAGAATTAGCCTTGGTTATCAAGTTCTTACCCGGCTAGTTTCAAAGAGAATAGAAGATTTGGTGCGGGTCTGGAGAGAGACACACTGCCGGCGTGATGGTTGCTTAGTAACAAGCACGCCGAACAAAGCTTTGTTAAGTTCTAAAGAAATATATATAAACAGGTGGAACATCACACTTCAGATCTATCAAGTTTATCCTGGGAGTAAAGGCTGGAGGCAATAGAGGTTTGGCATTGCTGGGCATTGATGGGACCCTGGAGGACCTTGCTTCGAGAGCAGCCGCAAAGTTTATGTAATCTTGAAACTGGCAGGTGCATTAGCACTGACCCAAAAGTGGAGGTTAAAGGATCCCCCAATGGAACACAAATGGGTAGAAACGATATGGAACTTTGCAGCCCTAGAGTTGCTTACATACCCCCTCCAGGGAGAGCATTGAACATATTGAGCTGACTGGTCGAGAGTAATGGATTTCCTACAAACAGGATCAAAGGGGGCCTGGTGCCCGAGGAAAATGCGTCTCCTCAGCATAGTAGACTAAGCCCAGAGGAAGAAAAGGGGTCGGGGGCACTCTTGGGCACTGAACAGGAAAGGCACAGCAATCGTCCCCTAACCCAGAGGAACAGAATGGCCCAAAGAGACACTCTTCACTTACTGACCTTCACCGGAACAGATGGGGTGGAGGGAGAAGGGATGGGGAGTATGACCAAAGTTGAAGTGTTATGTTTAAAAATGCAAATAAAAACGAACGTTAAAAAAAATGAAAAAGTTTAAAGGTGTGTAAATGAATCTCCTGTTACGATGCGGGTACTCTCCCACTACACCCCCACTTGAAGTGTGACACAATTCATCAGCTCCTGAGAAAGGTTCTCCACTTTGTGGAACTTTAGAACTGAAACATGTCGAGCATGTCAGATGAACTTGATTGAATTCTGGACACAACTCCAGACTCTTGAAACAAATACCTGGAGTAAATTGGTTTGTTTGTTATGGGATTATATCACAAATTATGGTGGGCATAATATGGTATATTGGTAGCACCCCCATCTCTCCATCATTATTTTGGCCACTGCATCACAGGGTCATGGGCCTGGGCAACAGAGGAACAATACATTCTGTTTGACATTAATGGTTTGCACCTGGTTTCCTCATGGTGGCTCAAAAGCATTGTAACCAGTGTCTGATTTGCTAATAGTACAATGTTTCCAACATTTTTAGATTTAGTCCGCAAACTAATCCGGCACAGTGGAGACCATATGTTAATGTGCATTGTGACTTTGCACATATTCCCAAGGTTGCCTGGATACGATTTATATTGGGGATTGTAGATATGTTATACCTTTGAATGGAGACATATTCAGATATTGTGTGCCAAGTTTTTGGCGTAACAGTGCATATCAACAATGATCCTAGTACACATTTCATTAGGAACATTATCTGGCTCCATTGTCCACATCACTTAGAGTCGCCCCGATTGTTGGAAAAACAAACTCTGATCCTAACGATTAAAATAAGATTTGCTCTGAAACAGGTCAGAAATGGCCTGATGCTCTACCACTCACTCTAATGAGTAGGCAGAGTACCGCAAATAATAAAAGGAATGTGTGTGCTGATGAAATCCTCACTAGCAGACTGATGAGTTCACCTGAGTCACCTCCTGTCCCATTGGCAAAAGTGAATGTTCAGTTGTTTGCTGATGCTGTGTTACAATCTTGTCAACTTTATAGCCATGCTGTCAAGCATATTTACACACAGGTTTAACATTCCCAAGGAGCCTGAGACAGCTTGTCTACAGATTAAGCCAGGGGATTACATTTGAATTAACAGTCCCCAGCAAAAGAACTGGTTGACCACTAGGTCTTACTTACCACGAATATGGCATCTGGTGTCGAGATCTTCCAGTGTGGACCAGTGTCAGCTTTTCCAAGAAAGCAGTGCCACATCTGGATGATGCTGACATATCATGCGTAAGCAGTTAGTGGTCTGGCTCTGCTATGGTTTAGCGTACATGAAAGTGAGATGAACATTTTCCAACAAATTGTGAATGTGTAACTAGGGAGGTATTTGTGAAGAGACATTCCAGAAATTAGAAACAGTAATCACTAAAGAATTTCAAACAAATGGCCTTGGCGGAGGTGCTGGATAATTGTGGTCTTGCATGGGAGAATATGTGAAACTGCATCATAAGAATGTGGCAGTAAACATTACTTGAGAGTGTTTGCCAATGAAACCTCATGCACATGGTCAGATGCCCAAGAACTCTCAAGCATCACCAAACTGGTCTCCAAATGAGTGGGAATGAGTGTCTCTTTCTAAATTAACATCCATGCAAATAGCTTGGCAGGATAAAAGTGTCCTTAACCCCAGTTGTGTACGTCCTTCTGTTGTTGTTTCCCTGACACAAGAGCATGCATTGCCAAGAGCCTCACAAAATACTAAGATGTCCTCTTATTGGCAACGTACCAGATTGTACAAAACAAGGAACGCAGCTTCAAAGAATAACCCAGTCAGCATCCAATGGAATGGCAAGAACTCTGGTGGTCTAAATCTCTGGCGAGGCTATCACAGAGGTTGCAATGTTTTATCACATGATGCTATGAAGAGCAATAGAAACAATGAAAGACTTGGCGAGATGTTGCTGGTTGGTGAGTGCTATACAATCCCACACAATGAAACAACTGTTTGGCAAATGTGTAGATGGAAAGATTTCAAGTATGACACTGTTGGCAATATCCTATACAGTTTGAACATTAATACCATATGATAATTTGAAAGATTTCATAATTATAGAACAGCAAAGACTCTTGTGCTCATCATTAACTGATGAACCAAAGCAAGATAAATGAACAGTATTAAATGGAACCTTAGGCTATATACATTTCTTCCTCCCATTACCAAGCTTTCAAATTATGTCTCACTTTCGAAACTGTTCTACTTGCACTTACTTCACACAGCACAACAGAAGGATATGCCGGGTAATAGAGTGAAGAGAGATGTAGATGGTTGAATACGGGATGTATCAATTATGGTGTCCGGTCATCATTTCGAATTCAAAAGGATCGAATGCAATACATTTGAATCAAAAGGACCGACAAAAAAAGACAGAATGCCTTTTTTTATGTTTTTTTTTTTTTGGTTTTGGTATAGGTATAAAATTAGTGGTTTTTGGACAAAAAACAGGGATTTGAGGGGACCCCCCCCAAAAAAAAAAAAGTGCATTCAATTGTTTTTTTTCAGTCCTTTTGTTTCGAAAGTATTGCATTTCAAAACTTTGTATTCAAATCTTTGACCTTGAACCATCAATTATATGGCCACGGCCCAGACTATAGTGAATGGACAAGTACATGAGTATTAGGGGTGTAACGGTATAACGGTATACCGTTATGGATACCGTGAACAGCTTAATTGAACTATGATAACTGTCACCTTGTTCATATCTTTATACCGTTTTAGGGCTTTCAGCTATTAAGTGAGCTTTTCAATCTGATTTGGAAAGGCTGCTTTAAGCAAGTGCTGTGCTTTCTGGATCTTGCACTGTGGGATGTGGCGTTTGGCAGTCGAGAGCATAGGGAAAGTGAGGCCACATTATTAAATGCAGCATTGATGCTGTGACCGCTCTTTCTCTGTGATCAGAAGAATTGGATTGAAGATAAGCCGATTTGTAGTTTTCCCACCAATTTGAAAGATGGGGAACTACACATCCCAGATTTCAAAGGGGGAATTAACTGGATGCCCTTCTGATGTTGTCCACAAAAAACGTTAGCTCTGTAGACTGTATGAACACTGGGCTTATCGGTGCTTTGTGCTAGTATATAAACTGCCCCTCCCCCCACTGTACTCCATGTAGATTTACACATTGGTGCAAGAGTTGTTGCTTCGCTTGATCCTTCACCTGCCTTCTGCATATGGCACTAGATTCAAGCAGGCAAGACAGATTCTACATTCAATTTGAAGTATCCAGAGCAATGGGGGTGAGATATTTCTCAGGTCTATACTCAATTTGTGACACCACCCATGAAAGCATTCCTCTGTCTCAACTCACATGACAAGGGTCCTAATACGCTCAAACCTGGGGAAAATGGTGATGATGGGGCTGTGTTGATGTGGTGGTTTAGTGATATGCTGTTGGCTGGATTAGTTATTCCAGTCTGCTGGAAGGACCTTAGTGGGAATTCCCACTGTTCTTGTTTGAATACATATAGTGTTGCTTGAAGGTATGTTGAAAAATCTTGATAAACTCAGTTGGTTTTGATATAAGTAAATGTATTGTTCAATGATCATCTTTGCTAGGTCTTTTGCAAACATTTTATCATGCAATGCATTTCGGTCTATCTCAGACCTTCTTCAGGGACTATTGACAATGAAAAGAATAAAAAAATCAAAATAAATAAATAAATAAAATATTCATCAATAAATTCATTCAAAAATACACTGACTGTGTGTTGTACATTTTACTCAAAATTAGCAGGACTGTAACTGTTAATAAATGTACCAGTGTAAATGTTGCTTAGAAACCTTGGACTTTTTTATGCTTTCTTTCTTGTGGAAAAATTTCCAATTCCATGATCCACTTGAGCATATTCACATAAATTTGCTGGTATATAACATCTATACTCCTTAAATGCCCATTCGTGTTGAAGTGATCTAAATAATAACAGACATTCATAACAAATATTCAATGTGCTGGAAGTTCTGGTCTTTTGTGGTGGTTTAGGCCATATTTGTGCTGATATGTATTTTAAATTTGTCATTTTCAAAAAGTTGTTGTGCCACTATCTTTAAGAAGGTAAATGAACATGTATTGCAAGAATCAAGAAATAAATCAACAGCGCCCACTGAACGCTGCCATGTTAGGATTACATGGTCAGTGGTGAGTACAACATCAGACCTTTATAATACACCAGGCAGATGGTAAACAACCTATAGTGATTTTATCAATATGCAACCTTTCGGTGAGTGTGTGTTGGCTATGACATTTTGGCAAAAGAAACACAGTGACATGGGCTTTCAGAACTCACATGAGTGACTTTTCTCTCTTTAATGGGATAAAGCGTTATCAAAACAAACTTTTATGACTGATCGCAGCGAGAGGTCATGATGCCCATGCCATGTGGTTCCAAAATAATGCAGGTCGAGGCTGATTTTCAAAGCAATGATCTGGGACTGAGCAGCAAGCTCATTGCTCAAAATGTGCATTTTAACACTTCCACTAGTCACTCTTTCATTCAAGGCGATCAACGAGTGAGTGCCATGAAAGACCAAATCTGCAGCCGCCTTAGATTCCTGGAGAATCAGCTAAAAATGTGCAGAGACAAGTTTCAAAATGCTGACAATTTATTACCTTTAAGAAAATATTGGTTGATTCCAAGATGGCCGCCGTCTAGGGTAGACGCGCTCCTCCGAGCTCTGTCCAAGCAGGAAAACTAACTGTGTCAAAAGCAGTCCAGAGCAGCTGAAAGCAAGTCCTTCCACGACCGAAACACTCGTAAGGAGTGAAAAGCCACACTAAATCCAATTCCGACCGAAATTGGACAAGGGGCAGGCAGCGGCGAGCGCCGAAATGTGGAGCAGCAAACACCGTTACTGGAGGGGGAATATGAGTGAGCCTGCTCGGAGCTCGCTGGGACTCCCAGTGGTGAGGTGGGACGGCCCCCCTGCCTTGTGGGTTTACCTATTGCGGAGCAGTCGGACCATGGGGGTGGCCCAGCACCTCAGCACTGGCACCTCTGATCCTGGGTACAGACTGGTGCTGCCGGGAGTGACAGGATGCTGCAGTGGCCCCACAGCCGCGGAGAGGCGGGTGGCCCAGAGAGAGTGCTGATGCCGTGCGGACCAGCCATCCACGTGAAGAGTGGGGATATTCCGCGGGGAGGGAGCGCGAGCGCCCAGGCGAAGGGAGATCTCTGGTACGACGACAGGACACGGCAAGGACAGAGTGAATTCGGGCTAGAGGCGACAAGAGGAGAAGACCAAGCACAACAGTAAGTGTGAATGTAAGCAGCCACACGTGGGCTCCAGAGGGACAAACAGAAGGAGAAGGAGAGTGGTGCTGTGCCACACAGACGCCCCCCACGGGTGGCCTTCTTCAGCCACAGAGGGGTCAGAGAGGAGAGCTTGGGCTGAAACAGTAGAAAAAGTGGTAGAAAGCAACAGTCTTAGCCCCCCCGGATCGTTCAGGAAAAGTATAATACAAATAATTAAGAGTGGATTCCAGGAGTGCGGGTTGGGCCTGTCTGCAAAGCGCCTTGAAGCAGTCTCTGGACCCAACAGTCGGGGAAGAAGCGGGAAAGAGCGGGACCCGCCAAAACAACCCAGAGGTGACTAGCAGCGGAGGAGCCCCAGCCCACTGTGTTGGGCGATCAAGCAGAGCTGAAGGTGGTGTGTGCTGCCCAACGGCCCCCAAGGAACATCATAGCCCCAATGAGAGATTGATGAGCGCACAGTCTGGGGCCAACAGAAGCACAGCACAAACCACAGCAGAGTTGACGAGGAGAGAAACAGACAGGCTTCCACGAACAGTAAGCGGGAGAGAAGGGGGTGCGGCGCAGAAGCAGACTACTGCGGGTCCCCCTGGAGGTGCCCTGAAACTCTCAGGCAGCATCACAGCGGAAACCATCTGCAGCGCATACACGATAGGAGGTATCTGACAACAAATTTAACCCCCACTGACATTCCTCCCAACCGGCCCACCATAACCGAATAAACTCTACCCCATTGGGGATAACTGCACAATAGCCCAACCTATAAAAGCTACTCCCTATAACAGTCGGATGCTCAAAACACTTGGTGGCCTCCAGGCAGCAGACGCAAAGACTACATAGCCATAGTAGCGAACTCAAGGTGCCCATCCAGGGACCACACATCCAAACCTTCTGAGAGGTGCCCCCACAACGCTCGGACCGTGGTAATAAAATTGGCAGATTCCTCAAACTCAATAAAATCTGTGCTGCCAAGGTCCCCCCCTCGGGACAATCACAGATACCAAGAACCAAGTCTAAAGACATCCCGTATAGAGCTAAAAACACACAGTTGGAACACTGTTGGAGACGGTATCGGATAAAGGAACCCCAGGGCGAGACAACAACAGAAGAGCACAACACCCAGTAATCCATGGAAGCAGCCACGAAGATGGCACTGAATGAAGAGGAACTCAAAGCATGTCTCCAGGGAATGGAGAACCGTATGATGGAGTCCCTCCAAGAGCAACTAGGGAAAATAAGGGAGGAACTTCGCTCTTCCATACTGTCAAAAGAGAAATCATATCGTGCCTCCTATTGCAATAAAAATATTAATATTCGCCCACGCCAAGTTGCTCGAAAGTCGCTTGCGAAAGAATCCGTGTCGCAAGGTCCTGACCTTAAATCAATGTAAGCCGCCATTTTAGGTCAAACTGCCATTTTAGGATTCGTTTTGTAAAAGTCACCCTGTGAGTTAAAATGGTGGACGATGTCATTCCAGAATACAACATGGCCGTCTTGACCTCTGTACATAGCTAATATGTAACTTGCCTGCAGGCCACTTGTTGAGGTCGTGAACTGAGACCTTGTCCTTCGTTGATCTGTGTGTAGAAGGATTACTTGTGCAATGAAACTAATCCACGAGCATATGTTGAAACAATGTATTCAAATACTGAACGTAGAACATCTG
Source organism: Ambystoma mexicanum (assembly GCF_040938575.1). Lineage (NCBI taxonomy): Eukaryota > Metazoa > Chordata > Amphibia > Caudata > Ambystomatidae > Ambystoma > Ambystoma mexicanum. The sequence continues at coordinate 288,004,748 of NC_090928.1, forward strand.
TTTAACTACATTGCATTAGTGTTCGAGAAGGCCTGCATGGAAAATCTTATAATACACAGTTATTGCATAGGCTTGTTGATACATGTATTAAAGGCAAACCAGTTATATGCGGATGTTCGAGACTTGGCACGGACCCTAGATTGGTGATGTATTAAATGGAATATTAACCCGAAGAGGGGCTCGACGTCGTGCCCATCAAGTGTATAAAAAGCGAATGCATTCTGATGTACAACGTCTCTCACTGAACACACTGAACCAGGCTGGAGTTTGTTGTGTTGTACTGAGGGCCAATAGCTATCTGATTTTGCTCTGTTTTTGTAACTGGATTCAGTATAAAATAAAGCACTTTGTAAGTTCCTTTGTAACCTGTGTTCGGTGTATTTCCTTTTGGGGTACTCAGCCTTGATATTTTGATTTGTTTTCACAATACAGGAAGTTAAAAAGGACATTACAGACCTAGGCGAGGGAATAGACACAGCAGAAGCGGGGCTCTCAGAAATCGCTGAAGACTCAAAACAGACCAGCGTACTTCTGGACCAGATTGTTAGGGCAACGCATAACCTGGAACTTCAAGCAGAGGACCTGGAAAACAGATCCTGAAGATGCAACATACGAGTGAAGGGCTTAGCCGAGTCAATTGGAGACAAAGATCTGAAAGAGACAATGCAAACATGCTTCAGCAGCCTCCTACCGGGCGCCCAACCAGAGGACATGCTTATAGGCAGAGTGCACAGAGTTGGCCTCCCAAAAAAAGAGCCGGGAGCTAGACCCAGGGACGTCCTACTGGCAATGACATCCTACACGTTGAAGGAATAAATCCTCCTGGCAGCAAGAAATGTACAACCGGTCACTATCAATGGGGCCCAGGTCCACCTGTTCCAAGATCTGGCCCTATATACCCTACACAAAAGAAGACTAATGGCGCCAGTCACAACGGTGCTAAGAACCAAAGGAATCACCAAAGGAATCACCTACAGGTGGGCAACAACAGCGCATCACAACCTGTGAGGAAGGAGCGACACTCCTACGCCTGGAGGAAGAGGAATTGCACCCGAACTCAAATCCTACTCGCAGTCTCCGAAGCGGAAACCCCAGACAGTGGGAATGGTCATCTACCCCCACCAAGAAGCGTGGCACGGAAGGGAAAGGGAGAAGCCACCAACCGAAATTACCATGATCACCTGGAGGGACCAAGTCATAAATGATTGAGAAAAGCAGAGCGCGACTCCGGGTCAAAAGAAGGACAAATAAGTGAATCATGTAAGAAGACAGCACTACCATCGGACGGAGCGAAGAGACAAACCATTTTGGAACCAATTCAGGACAGACACAGGTCCTGGCGGAGCACAAGTTGGAGGTGAGGTGATACCCACCAGCCCAAAAGGGGCGCAGAGAAAGTTTCGAGGAACTTTGATCTGAAGGGTCTAGGGGGAGGGGGACGGAATCGGAGGGGGGGGAGGAAAGTTACAAAGTTATTCAAGTTTGGGGAACGGCATGGACCATTATAGGCATGAAGGAAAGGGAGAATCGATGGGAAAAGGCATGCGGAAGGCAAAAGATCACGAACACAAACTAAATGGCTGAACTGTACCTAGTCTCACTCAATGTGCAAGGCCTAAATTCACCAGTCAAACGTCGATCAAATGAGGCTTATAGACTTGCAGGCTTCTATAGCCTTCCTGCAGGAAACACACCTCCTTCTTGAGGATGAAGGAAGACTGAAATATAGGGCGTTCCCCCGCCAATACTTTGCCTCAGGTGGGAGGAAGACCAAAGGGGGTGCCATATTGATTGGGGCCAAATTGATCTTTAAAAAACGGGCAATACACAGGGACCCCGAGGGGAGATACCTAATACTAAAGGGGATGATAAAGGAACAACTATACACGCTAATTGCAATCTACGCTCCGAATGAGCGACAGAACTTATTCCTGAGGGATGTACTAAAAACTCTGGGGGGCTGGTGTGATGGTCAGATAATAGTTGGAGCCGACTTTAACTGTGTCATTGATCACGCATTGGATAAAACTCTTCCACCCACTGCAGCAGATGCAAGAAACAGGCAGGCGTTAGGGAAACTCTTTAGAGACCTGGGGGTGATGGAGACATGAGGTTCTTTCACGAACAACAGAGAGAATTCACTCATTACTCAGCGGTCCATAAGTGGTACTCAAGAATCGACATGGTGTTGGTGTCAGCCACCCTGATCCAGTGCATTAGTAAACTGGAAATAGAGGTCCAATACATGTCGGACCATGCCCCAGTCATGGTACAAATGGAGATGGCCCGAACCATCCATAAAAGCCGTAGGCCCTGGAGCCTGAACAAGATGATCTTGAAGGTCCTGACTCTTAGAGCGCACATGGAGGAGACGATTCAGAATTACTTCCAAGAAAATGATAAGAGGGAGACAAACTGGGGGGTAATTTGGGATGCCGGGAAGGCAGTGATCCGGGGCAAATTTATCTCACAAGCAACAGCGTATATGAGGGTAAGAGGACTCATTAAAACGAATCTGGAAACAGCAGTAAATGAAGCAGAAACTCAACACAAGGCTAGGCAATCCCAAAAAACACTCAGAGCGGTCCAGAGAGCCCAGTTAGAAGCACACCTAGCAGAACGCACAGCACAAGCACTAATCAACACCAGACAGACATACTATGTCCAGGGTAGAAAAGCAAACAGGTTCCTAGCAGCCAAACTCTGCAAATAAAACTCCTGTAGTTACATAGTTCAATTAAAAAACGAAAAAGGGGAGCTATGCGCAACGGAGAAGGTGAAAATTCAGATAATGGAAAGATTCCATCAGGGACTGTTAGAAAGTGAACATCTAAACCACCAGACACAAAGAGAGTATATCTCAAGGATCCCCCTCCCCCAGATAACAAAGGAGGATAACGACGCTCTGAAAGCCCCCATATCGGCACAAGAAATTAGTAATGCCATAGCAGCAATGCCCCTCAACAAATCCCCGGGCCCGGATGGACTCGGAAGCAGTTACTATAGAACATTCCGAAACCAACTACTGGGCCCCCTAACAAAATTATTTAATCACATAAGAAACAGTGGCAGAGTCACACCCGACATGGGAGAATCCCCCACTATCCTAATACTCAAACCGGGTAAAGACCCCACAGACTGCACCAGTTATCGGCCGATCTCCCTACTTAATACCGACACCAAGCTTTATGCTAAAGTCCTCGCAACTAGACTCGCTGAGGTCCTGACCAAAATAATTCACTCCGACCAAGCTGGGCTCATAAAAGGGAGACACACGCAAGACAATATTAGGCGGGCAGTGGATATATTAGATCTGGGAAGCCAAAGGTTTTCCATAGCTGCCCTAGATGCCAGGAGAGCATTTGACAGCCTGGACTGGAAGTATCTGGAACTGGTGCTGCAGAAATTTGGATGCGTCCCCAGTTTTAGCAGAATGGTCCAGGCAAACTTCCGCTTCCCAAGCACGACATTGATGGTTAATAGGAACCCCACGGCAAAAATCAGAATATGCAGAGGGACAAGACAGGGCTGCCCACTCTCGCCCTTAATTTTCGCCAAGGCAATGGAGCCCATAGCTGAAATAATAAGGCAAGATCCCGTCATACAAGGGGTTAAATGCGGTGGGACCATACATAAAATAGCACTGTACGCAGACGATATAATGCTGTTCCTTGGGGATCCTAAGAACACACTATCAAGAGCACTCAATACCCTACAGGAATTTGCTAAGATATTAGGATTCACCATGAACTTCACTAAATCTAAGGCCCTGAACATCACAGAGAGGGAAGAGGTGGCTGAAGCTCTGGTGTCAAGATACTCGCTGACATGGGAAAGAGAATCAATAGAATACCTAGGGATCCAGCTAACAAAGGGTCATAAAAACCTCTACGGAGCAAACATAACCCCACTGCTGAAACAACTGAGGGAGGACCTACATAGGTGGGACACCCAGGAACTATCCTGGTTCGCACGCATTGCGGCACTCAAAATGACCCTGTTACCACGTCTGCTATAGACGGTAAGCTTGCTTCCAAAAGAGGTCCCCCCCAAAATAAGCAAAGCACTACAGGGTGACTTGACTTCCTTCATATGACACAAAGGGAAAGCTACAATACAACGAAGAATCCTAACAAGGCCACGGTACCTGGGAGGTCTGGGGGTCCCTGACGTGGAGAGATATGCCCTGGCCGCACAAATAGCGCCAATGTTAGCCTGGAAGAGAGAGGACATGTCAAAGCGATGGGTGGGAATCGAACAGGGGGTGACCACGATCCCACTGAGGGCTCTACACGGGTTGCGGGTGGGCGATAGGGAAGCAGAGGGGCGTCTGCTTGAAGCAACCAAGATCTCACTGAAAGGCTGGGACCGAGCACTGAAAAAACAGAACATCATCCTGGGTCCCTTGACCCCAATGGCGCACAACAAAAACTTTACACCGGGTAAACGGTCCAGTTTCTGGAAGAACTGGGGCCAGGAACAAATATTATATTTGAAGGACTTCTTTCAGGAGGGAAACCCATTACAGTTCAAAGAGTGCAAACAGAAATTTGGGGTGGGGGAAAAAGAGACAGATACACCTACATTCAGATCCGCCACTGGATAATGCATAAGGAAATCAAGAAAGCAGCTACTAGGGTATCGGTGGGCCTGGATGTAACGTTACATGAAGGGGATGAGGCAGGAGATGTCTCCAAAATATTCAAGATGCTGGACAGAGCACAAGAGAGTGACTCCTTCCCATATATGGACAACTGGGCAAAAGACATAGGCGACCCCATCACTGAGGAGGAGTGGACTCAAATCTGGAAAAGAGCACAGAAATCCTCCAGATGCACAGACATTAGAGAGACCGCACACAAGATTTGTTTTAGGTGGTACCTGACCACCCATAGGGTGCACAAAATTAACCCCAATTACCCACCTACGTGCTGGAGAAACTGCAGAGGCAAAGGAGATCTATACCGCATGTGGTGGTCCTGTCCTAAGGCGGCCATGTACTGGAAGGAAGTCCTAGGCCACATATGCGGCAACTGGTAACAATGCAACACTTATCACCCATCTGTTAATGGCAGCAAAAATGACCCTGGCACAAGCGTGGAAAAATCCAGAAGGCCCAACAACAGCATGTTGGTGGGTAAAAGCTTGGAACGTAATGGCCATGGAGAAGGTAGGGGCCCTGAAGGACGGCAAGTACCTGAAATTCCGGGCAACCTGGGACCCCTTCTTCGACTATGTCAGAGACAGAGAAGCAAACTTTTTCAGGCCAAACCTGTTGAGAGCGATTCAAAACTGAGCACTGACAAACTAAGTACAGGAGCCTTAATTCTATGCAGAAGTCAACTAACCAGATCACAACAATCTCATCGGAAAGCAGAAGGACTGGTCCATGCCACTAAGGAACCGGGAGCGGGGATAGGGAGAGGGGAAGGGTTGTTGAACGGTTGCAGTTAAAGTTAAGTTAATGCTCAAAGCTACACCTAATAATTGTAATACCAAAGGTCAATATGTGGCCTTAACAAATGACATGTGTTTAAATTATTTAAATCTTTGGCCAATACAGTATCTGAATATGATGGTGTTTGAATAAATAAAGTTAGCTAAAAAAAATAAGAAAATATTGGTTAAGATTAGTTAACTCCACCTGCTATACCACGATAACCATGATATACCGTCATTTGGCAAGAACGTTATCATACTGCCATAAAACCAATACCGTGACACCCCTAATGAGTGTAGGCTGGAACAATTAGAGAAAGCCACAGGACTGATAACAGGTGCCCAGCATGAAACATAGATGGGTCTGGGATAGCTCCATTTAATGGAAGACAAGTGCAGTCTTAGACAGAGATGCTAGCAGGTTACTAATCCATCTGAAACTGGGCAAATGTCCAATGATGCTTCATTCAAAGGTTTACAGGTTTTAGCATCAGCTCCAGATACCACTGCTCCCAGCCCCTTCGGATTACCAACTCCATTCCTTTTTCATAGCATCACATTCTTCTGCGCCAACATCCTGCATATTATTAGAACTATTCTTCCTCCTGGTCTCACTGTACAATGCAGGTATGCATTAATCAACCAAATAAACTATTTACAAACTCTACATACATAACACCGGTCTCATCACTTCTACAGCTCGACAAGTTGACTGGGATGTTGCATGCTAAGAGATCCAAGTCTACCTGAATGTGCACTTAAAGGCTGTCCGAGATTACATCACTCATCAATCCTAGCCTATGTTCCTGAATTAAGTGTCTGGTTTGCTGCATGCATTTTGGCAGTGATGAAAGCTGTGAAAACAATCCAGCTGGCAGTGCAAGCTCCCAGTGTTCCTTTCTTGATTATGGCCCACATGAGGGTTTTGGTCGCCACTTGCTGACTGTGGTACAGGTGTAATTGGGATTGGTCATTCGTTTAGATGTCTGGAGAATAGGAACTAGTAAAAGATCACACTGGTTACATTAAACTCTACTGCAGTCACCCAAGAAACATGGGTTCAAGCTGGGACTGAATGGACTCTGTGAACGATGGAACCACCACAGCTCCATTGCATGAACCCACTCAGACATGGTCAGGTGATGACTATTGAAAGAAGAGTTTGTCGGGAAGGAGAACCAAAGGACTGACACTACATGGAATAAGCCTGTTCACTGTTAATGACATAGCATCCAATCTGGTGGTAGACTGATTGAAGATATAAATGTTGTGTTGGTTACTCAAACTGAAATGCATGATAAACATTGGGCTGCAGAGCAAAAAGTCCAAGTGTCTCCACACTATGAAATTCAATTTCACTAGTGCTATTTAGTTCCTCATCAATTTGACACATTATTGGAATTACGCCCAAAACTGAAAAAGATTGATAATACAAAGAAGAAAACATCATTCCTATAAGTTACTTGCAAAACTGAAAAGAACACATTTAGTAATTTACCAAAGCCCTTGCCTAATCATGGTAATATCTGTGGGTTGTATGTATACCGGTTTATGGTCATAAGACCGAAAAAAAAAATCTCGAAAAAAAAATCTCGGAAAAAAAAGGCCGAAAAAAAAGTCACATTTTTTTTTATGACGTTTTTTATTCGAAATGGGGGGGTTCCCTCACCCCCCTTTTTTATTTTTATTTTTTTACCATTTTTTTTTAAATCCCGGACCCCAAAATAAAGAGAAATTCGACTTTTTTTTCGGTCTTTTTTTTCGACCTTACTGTTAGTCGAGATTTTTTTTTCGAGATTTTGACCGACCACCTTGTATACCAATTATAGTAGTCACTGTGATTATGTTTTGCTTTGATTCGTATTTCTGCTGAAGGAGCCTTTAAAAGCCCTACACATGCATATGGACGTAATGTTACCTATTTTATTAGAAAACCCTGGGATCTCAATTAAGCAATAGGCCCCGAGCAGGGGAGGCATTACCACTTCAGGTAATGTCCTGGGACCCATACATTTCCCAACATTTGTGCCAGCATGAAAATGCATGACGGCGTAAATGCTTGGGTATTTGTATGGCGGGGAGAAAGGGAGGCGACAGAGACACAGCCTGTGTTTCACCCCTCCTCTCTACCATACACATTCATGAAAATGGGTCATGATGTAAAAAAAACATGTGTAAAAGCCTTACACAAGGCTTTTACGCTTGTTTTTTTTTACATTACGCCGTCTTTGAACATGAGCCCCAAAGTGTTTTGTACTTTATACAGGATACCTCACAGCATCAGTTTAATGTGTGTTTGCCCAATTTTGTAGTGACTGGTAGAAGCAAGAGAAAGTACAACCACATTCATTTTCTGATGTTTGGTCATGCCTTCGTGAATCAACATTGTTCGTTTGGCCTGGGAACTTTTCATTGATGTGTCGAACGCCATTGCAACCGCTTTGGGTCCATTTTTAAAGTTTCAAGTACATCCTTCTCTCTATCGGTGTAATGGTATTTTTCGGCAGTGGTGCACGGTGAAAGCGAAAAAAAAATTGTCCTTGAAGAGGGCTCGTGGTCCAGTGGTGAACGGTGGTCCTTTCAGCATGGTTGTTCAGTCTAGCGTATTGAATACACTGGGGGACGCAAGGTTTGAATTACTGCAGGATCCCATTGTAAGTCTGCGGGCGTTGCTCTTTGATTATCTTTCGAATTGCTTGAAAGTTGCTTAATCTTGTAGTCACAGACTGGCCTCAACATATTGGCCCATGTTCTGTCTTCATTGTGGTTCCTTTATTCAAAAGATGAAGAACTGGGTGTAGGCAAGCCACCTGGTTTTGTTTGGCATACCAAATGGATGGGCTGGAGTAGCTTTTAACCCTCTGCCCCCGCTCCTATAGCTTTGAATCAGGCTTGATAAGTGCTTGGTTGACCCTTAGAGCATGATACTTATAGTCTTCAAACTTCAAATTACGTTGCTTTATGGCGGTTTAAGAACTGCTCTAGCCTTCCCTCCACTAAACCTTCACCTTAAAAGTCAAAGCAACAGTGGTATACCACTTGTCAAATGTTCTCATATTCTCTCGCGGGGTGCAGCCACCCCCTTAAGGTTCCCAGGTACTAACACAGGGTCAAAGTTTTTTCCACAGCGTCCAGCTCCCCACACACTGCTGAAACCCTATGGGATGGGGAGTCTTCCAATGAGAAAAGTCCTTTCTTCTTGACAGCCTCATTCCTGCCCCCCTTCACAGTGCCTTACAGGGTGAAATTATGATGGACTTCTATGTGCATGGCCACCACCACTATGTGGCCTGTCGCAAAGATAGGTGCAGCTGGTGGACCACCCCCCCAAGCACTTGTTGGTGTGTGTTGGTTACAAGGGACTGCCACTGGCCACAGTTGCTGGTGCCACTGGCACTGATTGGGTAGGCTAGACAGTACAGGGGGTTTGGTATGGGTTATGTGTTATTGCCACCACTGGAGTGAGTGGTGGTTGTAGCCAGGTGACTAGAGGACTCTTTGGGGGAAGAGAAGTTGTTTGCCTGGTATATGTTTATGTGCCACTGGCAAGTGTGGGTCGTTATGCTCACCACCCCTATGGCAGAACCCTAGCCCTTTCCCCTCTGCCACTGCTTAACTCTCTTTCCCCATAGCATTCACCATGCAGAGGACCTCCGTCCCATTCCCCTGGCAGCTAACATTCCTCTAAATGCCTCAAAAACGTGGGCCCAACGCTCACAAACATCTCAAAATCTCAAACACCTTCGAATTAAGCTGGCCCTGTCTACTCGCAGTCTAGCTAAATTCACTAAGTAACAGGAAGTGAGCTGGGCCTTATGCAATAGGTGGAACTTCCTTTAGGAGATTCTAGGGCTTTGATTGGCTGAACAAACTCGACTAATCAGCAGGAGAGGCTGTCTTCGGCTGAACATACTTGACAAATTCAACTCGACCTGAGGCTTCTGACTTGAAGATGAATCCTCCTGCAAGCCCCTATAGTCCAACATGAGTTCAGCCCAGAATTTGTCAGCAGCAAAACCCATCCCATTTCCACAGTGGTGAGGAATCTTCTCAAAAAGGATTGTGAGGCTTGCATGGTGGTTTTTTGTAAAGTTCATCCAGGCCTTAGTAACTATACATATAGTACATTTATTCTAAACAGAGTGCAAGGGAATAGCATGAACATCGGTAGCATGGGCCCAGAGCATGCTGTATTGTTTTCATACAGGGATCTGATGCAGAAGCTTCCAAACAGTGAAAGTGAAATAAGTAATACATCATAACTAATGTTCAAGCAAGGCATTGTGAAAATAAGTCTGCACTAAAAATGCAGAATCACTAAATACTAATCACACACCCTGCAAGAGAAAGCACATCGTATCACAGGCTACATATAAGTAATAGGAATACAGGTAAATTGGGAAATGAAATGAGGGAGGGATATCAACAACAGATAAATAAAGAAAGGGCAAACGACATGAACATAGTTACTTAAAAATGCTTTAAAATGTCTTTGGGTAAGGAAGTGAGCATGCACCTAAATAGAGTTCAGGGCCCGCAGTACGCCCCAGGGGTCAGAGTACCCAGAGAGCAGGAACAATGATGTCTAGTGCGCGCATGGTCGACATGAGTCTCTTTTACATGGCTCATCAGCAGGGGTGTTGCTAGTTCTGGAAAAGATCCGGGGCTACGCTAATGTCGGAACTGTTGGGACTGGGGGCTAGCTAGCCTTTTGGTTGTAGCTCCTGAGATTCTATCCGGGGCTACAACCAAAAAACCTGGGGGTATATCCCCATTAACCCAACCCCCCCAGCAACGCCTCTGCTCATCAGTGTCAAACAGGCTCCTTGGATGTTAGCAGCAGAAGCACAATATTCAGTGTATGTATCTTGATGTGAACAGATGTTCTGGAGGGCGGGATTGCCTGGGACAACTTTGAAGAAGGATATCCTGACAGGCTCTCCGAGTGGAGAAGGTGACCAGGTGCATACGGCATAAGTCAGCACAATCGGTGGTCTGGGTGCAACTCGTCTCACACTGTCTCAAATAATATTCAATATTATGCTGAGAAGCTAGAAACAAGGGACAGACCCCCCAAAATAATCCTGTGTTCAGGAGGAACCAGAGTGCACTCATCTCCCCACCAATCATATGGCCCTGGTCCTCCCTATTGCCCCCCCCCCACTCCAACCAAAAGCTATGCCTCATGACCCCCATCCCCAAACCAAACAATATGCATGATGCCCAAACTCCCAACCAAATGCCTTGCCCCATGGCCTCCACCCCAACCAAACACTATGCCCTATGACCCCCAGCCCATCCAAACACTATGCCCCATGAACCCACCCCCAACCAAACACTATGCCCATGACCACCACCCCAATCGAAAGCTATGTTCCATGACCCCCAACCCCAACCAAATACTATGCCCCATGACCTCCATCCCCCAACCAAAAACTATGGCCCATACCACCCAACCAAAATCTGTGCCCCATGGACTCACACTCCAAAAAAACACCATCCCCATGGACCCCCAACAGAAGGTCATCCCCATGACCCCCCACTGCCCCAACAAAAGGCCATCCCCATGCCCCTGCAGACCCCAACAAAACACAATCCCCCTGAGCCCCCCCAACAAGAATGCACTTACATGGGGGGCATGTGGGGGAACTGGAGGAGGAGCGAGCTTGAAAGCAGGCTGGCTGGCTGGTGAGATGGTGTGTGGGCCACTTCTAAATGTGTACTGCGGCTAGTGTGGGAAGGCTGAACTGCCTTCCAGCAACAAGCCTTTAGCCATGCAAGCTGCAGTGCTGACCCTCCATAGGTACAGCACATGCACTACATGACTTGTAAAAGCCACGTAGTGCATGCACTGAACCAATGGAGGGTCAGTATTTTTCCTGGCCCGGCTAGGTAAACAAAGAATTTCCTAATGGAGGACAGCAATTGCTGCTTGCAGGCCGCCATCCATTAGCAAAGTCTTTGACCCTGGTGGGCTGGAAAAATCAACATGCCGGGTCGCACTTGGCCTGCAAACCGCATCTTGTGCAGCCGTGCTCTAACCCTACTACCTTCTTTTCTTCTCATTTTTAGACACTTCTCCCCAAGTCACTTCTCCTCTCTCTTGCCAGATACTGCCTCTACACATTTTGATTCGGCTCAACACTCCACACTTGATCACTTTCATCCTTCTGAACTTTCCGTCCTTCTAGGAAAACCTCCCATCCTTGGCTTTTGCCATCCCGTCTATCTCTTTGTTCCTCCTTACGCAAGGCTGAGCGTCGTTGGAAGAAGTCTGGTGCTCCCAATATCTTTCAACTTTATCTCCTCTGTACTCTTCTTAAGACTCTCTTTTTTTTATCTGCTAAGGCACACTATTTTTCCTCTCTCGCGCTTTCTCTTTCCCACCATCCTCAACGTCTCTTCCAATTATTAAGCTCTATTCGTTCTCCCTGTCCCGCTGCTCCTTATCTTTCCTATCCTCTTTCTGCTACTGATTTTGCGGATTTCTTCACTTCAAAATTGACCATTCTTCATTCTTCCTTTCCCTCTTCTCGCTCTCCTTCTTCTCTCCGTCCTACAAACTCCTCATTTTCTCACCCTTCCTCTGATTCTCCTTCCCCTCATATAACTCCTTCATTCTCCTTTTTTTCTTACCTCTATCCGATGCAGACATCTCTTAATTTTTTGCTCAGGGGCACCCTCCTGCATCCCCATTGGGTCATATACTGTCTGATTTGATTCTTTCTATTTATCCATTTCAGGAACCTTCTACTACTTCCTTAGTCAATCGTTCCCTTGACTCCTTCATCTTTCCGTCTTCTTTTAAACATGCGGTCATCATTCCCATTCTCAAGAAAAACTTCTTTGGATTCTTACATGCCATCTGACTTTCAACCTATCTCCCTATTGCTTTTTTTTAAAAATCTAAACTCCTTTAACCGGTTGTATGTTTTCAAGTTTCTTCTTTTCTTCACCTTAACTCTCTACTTCCTCCTCTTCAATCTGGATTCCTCTCTGATCACTCCACTGAATCTGCTCTTTTGCACGTATATCACTCCTTACTTTCTGCTACGCACAATAAGCAATCTTCTATGCTTATTGTTCTAGATCTCTCTGCTGGCTTTGTCATTGTAGATCATACTATCTTACTTTACTATCTTTCTACTCTTGGTCTAATTGGGTCGGTACTAAGGTGGTTTGAACCTTTGTACTAAGGTGGTTTGAATCTTATCTTTCTGGGCGCTCATATTCTTTTTCCTGGACTGGCAACTTTCTCCACTATTTCCAATTCTCTACATTGTAACCCAAGGTTCTGTTCTCAGTCCTCTTCTCTTCTCTTTATACACAGTTCCTCTGTCTGCTCTCATAAACTCATTTAATTTTTCCCTTCATTTTTACACTGATGACTCACAAATGTTCTTCTATTTCTCTAGATTCACTCCTCTACATGAAACTGGCCCTCATGACGACCCTGGCGGAAATCGAAAAACGATGGCGGAAATGCAATACCGCCATCGAATAGCGCTCGGTGCGACTATGACCCGTCACCGCAAAGTACGATGCCATTAGCGACACCGTAGTGAACGCCAACGCTAACTGCACCAAGTACGCGCGCGCGCCATGCCAAACCGTAAATACCACCATGGCGCAACGGTACGCGAATTCCGACCCTAGCGGGCATGTACCTAACGCCATCAAGCACGGCGGAAAGTACCATTCCGCCATGGTGAGAAGTACGGCATCGCGAATCAACCGTAAACGGCCCCACTGAGTGCCTGTACACCGCTCCCTGGCCACATTGTACAACTCCCCGTAGGTGCAATGAAGTCACAATGCAACCAGTGAAATGTACAAGTCACCCATGCATGCCAACGAACAAAAGAATCTCAAGAGGGGCCAATGGGAGCTGCAGGGCACAGATGGCACGAATACAGAAGCCATTCCAATGGACATGACCTCAGTCTCCCACCAAGAAACGCACGCAAACACAGGCACCTGTGACCAGCAATATTCCGAAAATCACATCATTCCACCAGTCCACCTGGCTGACCGGCATCTGTTACACAAAACCTAATCCCCCGCCCCTGAGCATGACATCATTCAAACAGTCATATTGGCAGCCCTCATCCCTGACCTCACTGGGCTTCGTAGGCAAACGCGCCCAGCACAGTACCACGCAACTATACTCCGAAGCTGGAACCCAATGCAGATCTCCTCACAATACATCGCTCCCCAAATAGGAATATGCCACATCACTTGCAAAGAAGAACGCTACACGGCCCATATCAGAATAGAAATTTAATGCACAACAAATTCACCAAGCCCATACAGGCATTAGGCCATGAACTCCAAAACACATTTCACCATTGTGGGCTGCATCCGCAAGAAATGACCAGCTACTTCTTGTGTGACGCCCTGTTCCTTCATGGTACACAGGGCCACATTCTCGTACGAAAAGGCAACATGGAAGCGCACAGAACCGCAGGGCCGTCCCAATGGGGAGGCACTAGTCCAGCTGAAAGGCCGAAATGTTGCTCCGAGCCACTAGTACTGCGTAAGGGCATGTGGCCCATTGGCGATCGTCCCATAAGATCGTAATGCTGCTCCACTGATTAACACGAAGCAGCAGGTGTCGGGAGTAAAAGCCATCTGCAGGAGTGGCATACAGATGGCAGTGGCAAAAGGGGAGGAGATACCTGTCAACCAAAAGAAAAGAAAAAGAATAGAATGGCCATCAGAACTACATTCGAACAACTCACTTCAATGATCACACTAAATCCACAGCCATATGCATGCTAGCCCACTCCAAAGGATCATCACCACCCAAAAACCACTTGCGACTCATAACTATCTATATCGAGGTGAAAACACCATCACAAACGAGTGTACCTGTGCATGCGTCTGTGAAAACAGAATCCATCAGATGGGATTGGTAACGTGCATGGACACAAGTGTCTGAAGGCGCGTCGAGACAGGGAGGGCTCAACAAGGCCAGATAGACGATGGTCCCACTATGGCAGCCCTGCATCACATAGCGCAGGGGAGGCGGACAGATTCCAAGAAGCCCTGTACATGGCAAACACTGTATCAAATCATCTGTCCATGCATCCATTCATCATTCCCTCATCCCGTAATGATAACGCCTGTTTCCATACTCACATAACATGTGAGAATTCCATTGAGTCTGTGCGTTATGCAGCCTGCAAAATCCACTGTGCCCCAGCCCGTAATTCCAGTGTTGTGAAGTAACATGTATTTGGGAACGTCCGGCCTCATCGTCCACTTCGCTATTGCGCATCCCAAACTATTCATATCAGTAATTGCATCCTCGCCATGGCCCCTGTCCCAAGGATATAGAACAATAGAACGTTATATTTGCAGTCAGACCTGTGGGCATCTCCTCGCCGCTAGCTGATAACCGAAAGCGCCGCCCTTCGAATTCCTCATTTGCAACATCACGTCGAAAAGGCATCTGTGGCCGCTTGAAATCACAAATTAATCCATCTAGTGCGGCAGTGTGTGAAAATGGCAACTGCCTTCACTCACAAATGGGACGCCCCGCCCGTCGTTGCAACTCGGTACAGTGATGCATGAGGGTCCACCGTTACTCGAGTACTACGTTCCACTGACCCTTCACAAGTCTGTTCGCGACTGCTAAGATAGTATGTGAAACAATGGGACCATAGCCGAATGAACATATCAACCAATGTTACACGGCCATCGGGTACAAATACATGATTGCAATAGCAAGATGCCATTCCTCGAATTGCAGCGTTGTGTGCGGGACATGCTCGGCCAAAGGGGAGAGCAGCTTGCACAGGTGGAATGAATCACCACAGGTGGAGGCCATACAGCCTGAAAACACATAAATAGCACACCCAGTCTCCTCCCACAACCACACTCACTCCGAAATGCTACCGGCAGGACTCGCGATGTTGGCCCTGGGGGACCTGATAGCACTGCAAGTACTCCAACTCCAAGAAGAAGACGAACACCAACTACAACCGGCCGCACGGAGGAGACGCAGGAGGAGGAGGAGGGCAAGGCAGGGCCAGCAAGGGCCGCCAGCACAGCCACTACCACCACGCAGGCAGCCCGCAATCCCACGCCTCCGAGCACATCCGTTCAACCTCACTGATGAGCAGATCCACACCCTCTACCGTTTGGACCGGGACACCATAGCCGCCATTGTGGACATGACACAGGCTGACCTTGTCAGCATGATAGATAGCCCAACCGCCATCCCACCCCTACTGAAGGTGGTGTCTGTACTCCACTTCCTGGCCACAGGCACCTACCAGCACACAGTCGGACAGTTGCATGGCATTTCTCAGCCACTGTTCTCACGGACACTATTGCAAGTGCTCGATGCCCTCCTGCAGCACGCAGACGACTACATCTCTCTACCACGCTCGGAGCAGGAAATAACCAACACAAAAGTGGGATTCCATGCACTTGGCGGCATACCGGGTTGCCTTGGTGCCATCGACTGCACCCATGTGGAATTGGTCGTCCCACATGCCATGGAGGCCCAGTACCGCAACCGAAAACAATTTCATTCTCTGAATGTACAAATGCTGTGTGACTCCAACAGGATCATTACACATTGTTGTGCCCGATTCCCTGGATCAACCCATGATTCTATGGTCTTGAGGAACTCAACAATACCACGCTACATGGAGCGACACGCAGGGTACAGATCCTGGCTACTCGGTGAGTCTCATTTCATGCATGATGATGTGGGGTATGTGATGCGGCAATGACCTGGCAGGAAGGGGGGGGTGCGTACGTAGCAATGGCATTCCACATAATTCGTTTATCGTCCACATACAGGTGATGCCGGATATCCACTGAAGAGATGGCTCCTCACACCAGTCCGGAACCCACGGGACCAGCATGAGGAGGACTACAACCATGCCCACTCACGTACCCGTGTAGTCATTGAACAGGCATTCGGCCTACTGAAGACTCGTTTCCGGTGCCTCAGCAGGTCTGGCGGGGCACTCCTGTACCGCCATGAGAAGGTTGCAAAGATGGTGATGGCATGTGTCATGCTACACAACATGTGCGTACGTAGAAATGTGCCCATGCCCCCTGACGCAGAACTGCAAGCACCTGAAGATGGTCATGATGAGGGTGGGGATGTGGCAGCACCTCAAGGAGTCCGCGAGGCACAGGAGGGCCGTGACATTCGTCAGCATCTCATAGATGCATGCTTCTAGCACTCACGCCTGGTGGCTGATACATGGACACGGGACTCGTGGCACTGTGTGTGTCTGGTACATGCACAATATGGACTGTACGCCTATGATGGCCTAGTACACAAAGATCATTGTCCACACATCTCATTGGTTGATCGTGCATTGTTTATGGCATATGTGATATCATGTTGAACACCCTATCGACCCGCCACCCAAGTGAGCCCAACACACCCCCTCCACCCTCCTACCTCCCCCCCGAACACCAGTGTCCAAAGATGCTCATTGTCAGTGGGCAGTCGCTATTGCAAGCCCCCTCTGCGGGTATCAGGGGCACCCCTGCCTGTGGAGCGCAGGTTCCTCCCAGATCTACGTTGGGGGCTGCCCTGGACGGAACTTGCAACGGATGATGTCTCTGCCTGCTCACGTCCATGCATGTCCCTAAGGGTTTGTGAGAGCTCAGTGAGCACACGGCGCACTGCGGCAAGTTCGGCACATACGTCTTTGGACGTCGCATGCAGTTCCCCCCTCAGGCTCTCGGTGCTACTCTCCATTTGGACTCTCAGGCACTCGGTGCTACTCTCCATTTGTGCCCTTAGTGTCTCTGTACTTCTCTCCATTTCTGCCCTAAGTGTCTCAGTTGATGTTTCTATGTCTGCCTTAGTGCCCCCACATTCATCGGCATGGTCCTTGAGGAGCGTGGCCAGTTGCTGCTGTTGCACGATTAACTGGTCGAGGGACTGTTGCCTCTGCTGGGTCATGGCCATTTGCGGTGGTGTCACAGAGTGGCTGTTCGCCTCATGTTGCCCTGCCACAGGGCTTGTGGGGGATGGCCAGTCGTCGTCTTGTGGGTGCCCCTGCGTGGTATCCTCATGGTGTACGGGATGGAACAGACAGGGGGATTGGGACAGGTCATGGATGGATCTGACTTCGACATCCCCGTCTTCTGTGTCGGAGCATGCTGCCATTAATGGGGTGTCACCTATGGTGCTGCTGCCACCAGAGGCAGTGCCTTCTGTGGCATCCATTGGGGGACCTGTGGTGCTGCTGTTGTGGGCATGCTGGCTGCTGGGGTGCCTGTTGATGTTCCCTCCTCTGTGCTGCCACTTGATTTGTGCTGCTGCCGTGTCTTGATGCGTGCAGCTGAGGTGGAGGGTCTTTGGCCGTTGGTCTTGGCCCTCTTTGCAGGTGTGCTGGTAGGGGTGTCCTGAAGCTCGTCGTTTGGATCGGACCCTGTGGTGGAGTAAAGGAGGGCGAGCGTTATTAATGGGTCTGTGGGAATTGCAATGGCAATGTATCACATGCATTGGGGTGGTACCTGAGGGTGATTTGGGTCGGGGCCTTGGAGGTGCTTTCATTTGTGTGTGGAGTGAGGGTGCAGTTGTTTGGCAGCCTGCAGTTAGGGTGTGCCTGCTGCACGTGTAGTGGGTGTTTTTGGGGTTTTTAATTATTTATGTATTTATTGTGAGTTTTAAAGTGCGCTATCAGGCCAATGTGTGTGGACGTTCTCCTGGCCATGTGTTACTGTTGCGCTATGTGGACACATGTGATTCACATGATTGGACATTGTGGATTTGGCATGGTTTTATTTGGGCCACCTACCGGATTCTCCGGATGTCTGCACTCCTTTCTCCATCCCTCCGACTCCCTCTATGCTCTCCATTCCTATGGTGGAGGCACAGATTTCTTCCCAGGGGGTCAACTTGATGGGTGATTGCGATCCTCCCCCCGTGGCTGTGGCAATGTTGCGGTTGGCAGAAAGTATGCTACGGACGCGTATCCGCAGGTCGTCCCATCGCTTTCTGCATTGCTGTGGGTTGCGGGGTGCGGTCCCCACCGCACTTACCCGCCGTGCCACCAGGGCCCATATGGCCTTCTTGTTCGCAAGTGCCGTCCTGGTCATTTGCGTGGAGAAGACGGCGGCGGCATTCTCCTGGAGGGTCTCTGTAAGCACGGTGAGTTCCTCACGGGAGAAGTGGACCTGCCGCTTGCGGTCGCACGCTTTCTTCGCTACTTTTCCCATTTTTCTTGGTTTCACTAGGGTGGATGACGGGTTGGGATGTGTCTCAGGGTAGTGTTTTTAGTGGTTGTATGGATTTTGTGGTTTTATAGGTGTACGGCGTGTTGTTTCCCGTTCCGGGCCCATGTTTTTACTTCCGTTTCCGTATATTTACGGTCACCGTACTTTCCGGTTGGCGCTCACTGCGGTGTCCGCTAAGATGGGTGGCGGTATTGCACCTAGGGCACCGTAAGGCGGCGGTGTGGGCCGTTTTGGGGTCATTTCCGCCATCGCGGACTTTGCACTTCCGCCATGCCGTGGTGCTCGTGCCCGATGGGTCGGAATGGGCCGCACTTTGCTCCATCGTGCAATGGCGGAAACACTATTTACGCTGTGGCGGTCCGGTCAGTCACTTTCCGCCAGGGTCGTAATGAGGGCCACTGTCTCTTCTTGTTTGCCAGTTGTCAAATACTGGATGGCCTCTTGTTTTCTTCACCTTAATCCCTCGAAGAATGAGGGCATTTTTATTCCCTCTTCTTCTCCCTTTCCTTCTCCTCTTCCCTCGGGCCTTATCCCACCGCTCCCTCCCTTTCTCTCTTTCTCTTCCTCAGCTTGTAATCTTGGGGACACTGATCTTACCTTTTGCCTTCACATTTCTAATAGTGGCCATGCCCGTTTTCATCTTTACAGTCTCTGCCGTGCCTGCACTTTTCTTACATTCCAGGCCACAAAACTCCCGATTTACTCGCTTGTCTTTTCTCTTCTTAATTACTGCTTGGTCCTTCTGCTAGGTCTTCCTATGTCTCACCTTACTCCTTTACGCTCTGTACCTAATTCAGCTGTTCGTCTCCTCGTTTAGCCAGCCTTCTCATTCTACTGCTACTCCTGCACTTTGCTCTGCTTCCCTGCTTTCTTTTAATCTCTATCTTCTTTGTCATGTTCGTTGCTTTGTTTACAAAGCCCTGCATGGTCTTGCTCCTTCCTATCTCTTCTCTCTCGTGTCTTTTTGACACCCCCCCCTGTTCTCTCTGCTCTCAATCTCTTTTTTTCTTTCTGTTTTTAGTCCACCATGTGCTCCCACTCAATCTCGCACCTTGCCAAGCATTGGAACGCTCATGCATTATCTATCCGTGCTTCCTTATCCTATCATGTCTCCATTCTCAACTAAAAAATCATCTTCTGCTGTCTCTTTCATCTTCTTAAAATTCTGATTGCCAACCCCATCATCTCCCATTTTTATATTGTAATTTAGTGTAATGTTCCTTTTTGTTAAAGCACTTTAGTGAAAGTGCTCAATTAATAAAATAGAATACAAAATGCAAATTAGCACCTGCTAATCACTGGATTCAATTATACAACACTTTCAGCAAAGTGTATTTGCAGGCAGTGTTTTATTTCTCCCAAATAGGAGATTGAAAGTTAAGAGTAAAGATAATTTCATCTTTAATTTACTCTTTACGTTTACCCTCCATTGTGGGCGTGTTTAATATTTATTGCAAGGGACCCGCGTCACATATTCGTAAGCATTGCTGGTTCCCTGAAAGTAATTACCCTTTTATTTAAAATGACCCCACAGTGTTTACTGAAAGTGATGCTGATTAGCAAACCTTTGCTTCATGCAGAATCCAGTTACTTGTGCTCTGGAAATTTAAAAAACAATATTCCCAGGAGGTTTCCTCTAGCAAATTGAAATCCATTACACAGTGACATTGCATCTAAAATAACGCACAGCCCTGAAAGAGTGATGCACACAGCTAAGCAATAGAAAGAAACGCTAGACTAGGACTTGCATTGCAGAGATGTCCACCCAACGATTGACCTGAATCCTGATGTTTGCTGCTTAGAAGTGGACTTCTTGACCTCTCAAGAAGCTTCTCAAAACTCCAGAAGGCCTTGTGCCACAGTGATGGGCTGGGATAGGTTTCCCAACAGTGATCTGAAAGGGCAGCTGAATACTGAGCCCAGGGGATTGTACAACTCTATGAAACACAGCATTCCGATGTAGTCATTGAAGTGTCCATGGATGTAGGAGAAGGAATGTGAGCTAGACTAAGGGGATGCTGCAATGTCACTGTTCATTCATCTGGGGATGACGTAGTCGTGGCGCCTCGTCTTTTTCCAAGGGGAGCAAGACTGGCAACACAATGGGTTTATGCAATGAACACCTGATTTCCTATAAGTGTTGCATATTAATAATCAGGCTTTTATCAAGGTTTCTACTTTGCTTAATTGCCACTTTCTTGTAGAACACATTGTCATGCCCATACTACAAAGCGTGCTGCTCTTGACATGTTCTATACATACAGTAGTGAGACATTCCAGAATTTTGATTGGCTCCATATAATAATAATAATAATAATAATAATAATAATAATAATAATAATAATAATAATAATAATAATAATAATAATAATAGTAAGCAGTCTCCCCTTTTACAGTGAATTTGGTAGGTGATTTTCCTAACATCAATTCATTCATTGGGACTGAAGGAAATTGCTGGACACAGTCATTCTGCCATAAGTGCCCGCATTTCAGCATAAAGCCCTCTTTCCACTCCTGTCTGTGTTCATTGGTAAATCGCAGTTTTATCTACCGAAAGTAGATTTACATCAAAGCTTACGCAGTCATTTCAAGATTCATTTGTCGAATTGTAGATGAAATATCTCAAAGTGAAGTCTATTTTCCAGTGCCTACAGTACAGTTCATGCATGAAATCAAATGTATTAAAAGGCATTTACCAATTGCCATCGTTAATGCATAGTATCCCCCTGTGGTAATGTCTGTGCGGCACCGGGGAAATTATCTGCCCTGTGAGGAGAGAGCTCGATCACAAGTGAGCTGCGAAGCATGATTGCTTTCCAAAAAGAGCAACGCGGTTTGCACCCCATACTGTATGGAGGGGGGCTGGGGAGGAGGGGGGGGGGGTTACATGCTTCTGTAAATAAAGTTCACACCCCGGAATTTCAATGGGGCTTCTGTGCATGTGCTTGGCGTTCTGGGATCCCCTTCTCCTTCCCAAATTCTGCTCTCTCAGCAAAGGCAATGGCGTACCAAAAATCATAGTATGAGGTTATTCTCAATTAAAACAAAAAGGTTTGTCTATATTTGAATAACAATCTATTCTTTCACATTGTTGTTGAGCATAGTATTGTCGTTTTGCACGTGTTTTTAATTGTCACCTTTTCCAACTGAACTTCGGACCTTTGTTTTCAAATGAATCTAGTACTTAAAGATAATGATACGCCATAATCTCCATATATTGATTTAAAAGAGCTCATGGATGCTTCTGTTATAATTGTATAATTCTTTCGAGTGGATCATGTCGCACTGTTTCAAACATAGGTCAGGTTTTTGTTACTTCCTGCCCAAATTATTTCATTTTCATATACAACACTGATTATGGATCTTGGAAGACATGCCTTTCTGATTTTTGGGTCAATTTCATATATTGCTATGGAAGAGCATGCCACGTGACCAAGATGTAGTGTCAATGCTCTGAAGCACCTTAAGGAACACTTTGCTTCTTACCCCCAAATGTGACCGACTTCATTGTGGATGAAACCATCTTCTTCAAGTGCATTATTTCCGTGGTTGTGAGAGGGGAAGAGTGGCATTCGTATTAATCTCCATATTGTGTAACATAGGCATATCAAGTGAGTTGACATTACACATTAGCCATGCTCACTGTGCACATCTGAGATCCTCGTAGACAAGACGATGAAACCTTTCTAGCAACAGTCCAGCCATCCTTTTTAGGTGAAAATATGTTGCATTAATGATGAACAAGAATGACAACTTACTGCTGTAAAGTTCCAACTGCATTTTTCACCATTCAGAATATCAGACGAGAAGGATTTTCTAGATCACAGAATAAAATAATAATACCTCGTTTTCGTATAGCAGCTGTGTAAGAATGCGCTGCAGCTGTGTGGCAAAGCCTGTACTGTCTTTGTGTTGTTCTCCTTTCTTGATATTTTCCATGAACAGCCCTAAACCCCAGGGTTTGTCAGGTTTGCTTCCCTGAGGTATCCTTCTCGTACTGACAGTTGGCATGCACCATGTACCACGTGACATCTCCTATCTGACTTTATGAAGCTTGCCCTGGTTGTTGGAATCTTTATCAATTTCAGGGCGAATATCTTGCCTGAAATTCTGCTATTCTTCTTACATTATTTCAGTAACGCCCCTCAATGGGCTTTGCTCGTATGTGGCATTGTATGGCCATGATTGGGATTTGAACCTTGCCCACCTTGCACTGCCGCCTGGTTTACCTTGCACTACCGGGTTGGGAATGCTCCCTGCAGTTCCAGCCTTCCTTGCACTTAACTCAGGGTCCTGCTGCTCTGCGTGCACTTCTCCCTGTGCCCTCTACCCTGCACTTCTTGTTGCGCACTTGCACGATCTAAATTGTACTAGGCCTAGTAAGATCGTTTGTCTTGTCCTCCCTTTGTTTCCCCCTCCCTTGCCTTGTTGCTCCTTGAAACACATGTGTATAGGCACATAATAAATAAAAAATCAGTCAATCAATCAACAGGCAGCACATGTCAAGATCACATCCAGCAACTGTGACTGTGATGTCTGGTGTCAGGAATACATTCAACTACTGAGACTTTTCCTGGGAAAACGCATGTGAAAGGGTCCTTAGCAGGAATGCCACCTATAGGCTGGCCTCCAGCATCTTTCAATAAATGAATACCTCTGATTGGGGCTTGGGACCTTTACCTTCACTGCAGTTTCTCATAAAAAGAAGACAGTGACCAAGTGGATCTTGGTCAACTGGCCTAAGCCCCGCCCACCCGGTGCTTTCGTGGTTGCCATTCTTTTTCCACATTTAGCAAGCCCCGGCCACCTGGTGCCTTCCTGCTTGCTACTCTTTTTCAGTACTTAAGGAGCCATCCAGCTTCTTTTCCTTTGCAGATGGTGAGCAGGTACAAGTGGATCTTGGTCACCTGGCCTAAGCCCGCCCATCTGGTGCCTTCCTGGTTGCCACTCTTTTTCCCCACTAAGCACGCCCTGCCCACCTGATGCCTTCCTGATTGCCGCTCTTTTTCCCGATTTACGGAGCCCTCCAGCCTCTTTTCCTTTGCAGATGGGGAGCAGGTGCAAGTGGATCTTGGTCACCTGGCCTAAGCCCCACCCACCTTCTTAGCCATGCCTCTTCCTTCCTGCACTTAACTCTTAGATCAAGGGTGTCTCTCGCCCGGTGATCCGAAGCGAAGGGCAGACAAAGAAAAGGGCAATTCCTGTTCGGACCAGGAGGACCAAGAGCCCGAACCCCTGCCCAGACAGCAGGTAAGTATGCACCAACATGTGTTTACTCCCTCTGTCCCCCACAGGCCATCCACACCCCTCTGGTCCCCCGTGATGTTCCCCTGTGCCCCCCTTCTCGCACACAGGTGTTGCCTGTTTTGCTTGATTCTTCTACCCTGCTCCCTCCGCCCCCCTCCAGCATACTTCAGCAGGAGTCTGTCATGATACATTCTGGTTTCATCATCACTGTATAGTGGCCAATGCTGGATTTGACTTTTATGGACTTCATTGGTTCATGGTGTGTCACTCTTTCTCATGGTGGCCCTGAATCATACTGTTCCCATCTTCATCTTGTATCCAGGCTTGCAACATTATGTGTTACTACTGACTTCTGTAATTGTATTCGCTGTCCCCTCTTGCTTCTCCACTCTTTTTGACTGCTTATCCTATCTCCTCTCCTCCTCCCCTTACTTTCTCACATTCACTCACTCTATCAGAATTGTCCCTGGACATAGTATGATAGCAACCTCATCTGTCTCCTTCCCCTAATTGTCCCCCAACTTGCTCTATCTGAAATGTCGTCAGGCCTAGTACAATAGTCGCTTGTTTTGTTCCTTGCCTTCCTTTCTGCACTCCTCTCCCTCACCTTTTGTTTTCTCTGGCTCTACCAGAAATGTTGTCAGGCCTGGTACGGTAGTCACCTGTCTGTTTCCATTTCCTTCCCCTCTCCTCCTCCCTTCCTTTCTATGTCTTAGCTCTTGCACTATCTGAAATGTCGTCAGGCCGAGTACGATAGTTAATTTCACATCCTTACTGTTCATGGCCTGTAAGAATGTCATTGTATTTTCCCTTGTTCCCTCACTTGCCTTGAAGCGATTTGAAACACATTGGCCCTCATTACGACCCTGGCGGAGATCGTGGTGCAATATGCACCATGGAGCACGGCGGAAAGCTGCCGATACCGCCATGGGGGTTGGCGGATTTACCGCCCCATTCCGACCTTGGCGGGGCGGTAAATCCCCATTCCCCATTTTACCCTTCCCCATTCCCATTTTTGCCCCATAGGGCATAATGGGAGTGGGGAAGGCGTTAATTACGCCACCGTAAAATACGGTGGCGTAATTAACAACAAGGTCCCGTAGCGCCATGGATTTCTCCGCCCGGAAAAACCAGGCGGAAAACGCTCCATGGCGCTACGGGAACTCGTAGTAGGGCGGAAGGGTCCGCCGCGAATACCGCTGGCGTAAACCCACTCCGCCAGGGTCGTAATGAGGCCCATTGTGTATAGGCGCTATATAAATAAACATATCGTATCATATAATTTTTACTCTAAACAAAGAAACATAACTAGAAGACACTGATTACAGCACCCGCAATACCAACCAGGAATTCTTCATGATGAACTTTACTTTACCTTGAGGAATCAGACTGCCCTCTCACAGACCAGAACCAGTACATACATACCTGTCTCGCTGGGGCCAAACAGGGGGAAATATTCAACTTTTGTGCACCTTAGAGCTTACCAGCACAGGGGAAGTTCATGGAATGACCCAGGGTTGAAAGACCCTGAAACCTGCAACTGCTAAACTATGCATGCCTCGTCCCACCACCCAGTGGAACCTGTACCCTGACACATCGTGTTTTTCTAATGTGCTCCCCATCTTTGCAGTCTGCCTGCCCTTCATCTGAATCTGCTATCACTAAAGCCAAACTTGCACTGGACTAGAAGTCTTGAAATGCATGCCGACTGCCAGAAAAGTCCTCCACATCCTCTCTTATACCCTCACACCAAAGCACCTAGTCTACAGGCATGTTCGTTTCCATGGAATGTTTTGTAGATGTATCTGTCATTTAATTGTTTTTTTTTAAAACACGCCTAATACCATACCAGTTTCTCGGTTTCTCAGTGTGCATCCGGAATTCAAACCTCGTTGCTCTTGCTTCCAAGACCAGCGCTTGGCCCCTGTGCAAAACTCCGTTAAAGATTGCTAAAGAAATGGATTGTATGAAAGTCAAGCAGTTGACAAGTCTATTGAGAAATAGCTAAAGACTGATCACAGCTGATAAGTAAAGCCCACAACATACTGTCCATATCATTGGGTTGATTTCTAAGCAAACTCAGTTTATTTGTCTATGATTTTGAGAGAGAGAGGCCAACTTTACTGTAGGGTGACTGTGAAGAACTTTCCCTGGGGTACCACCAGCATCGTACATCCACATGGTAGGCAAAAACATTAACTTGAATCAAGTCACTAACTCAAACATTTTCAAACTTCAGCATCTGGATGAGCTGTCACTCAGCCAATGAGCACACAGCCTACAGCTTTGGAACCAAGCTAGACCATTATTGCAGTTAAGCCTGGGGATGTGTGCATGCCCTGGGAGATGGTGGATACTGAATATGAACTCTGCAGCTGCTCCAAAGCTGATGCTGTCCAAAGAGGGCAAACCTTTCTGCTATGTCCTGGAAGAGGCTTGAGTGTTTCATGAAAAAACCATATTTAGCTGTACATACTTATTAAAGCTACCTTTGAAGAAAAGTAAACCATTTAAACCACACCTTGTGAAAGTATGTTCTTCACTATTAGTAACCTTTCTGCCCATCTCGACTCCTGACAGATTTACAAAGGTTGCCCGACAACTTCTTTACTCATGTAGGCAAAAGACAGATTACAGAACCCGGTTCACCATTTTAGTAAACAGTGCCCAGTCTCTACCGTAGAGACGTGAGAAGAAAATGGGGGAAAAAGATCTTCCAGGACATCTGGTGACAGACCTAGGTAACACTTATCATTATGATCAAGAGCACCTCTATAGAGTCTCTCTGGTTGGATACTGGCAAACATGTTTTATGGAAATGGAAGAAGTGAAAGCAATCAAGGAGTCTTTTCTGATCACCATGAAGATATAAGACCTATGAGAATAGTGATGTTTATTATTGTTGGAGTGGAGCAACCAGGTAAAGGCAGGACTCATGAAAGGTATCTAACCATAATAAAAGGAGTATGACAAAGCTCTCTCAGTCAAAAATAAACCTAATGGGAGGAGGAGTCCTCCATCTACCTGATTACCATATTTACTAATTTAACCCTGATCAGCTTGACAGCCATCGTGGACAGAGACAGAGCAACACTAATACTGTAGATGAACATGGAACATCTCAAACAGCTGTATCTCAAAACGGAAAGATCACAGATAGCGAAGTAGAAATCATCATGCGATTTGTAATGCTGAAAATGTGTTGCCCTGAAATGGGAGCATATTATCTGATTTGATAGATTGAGGTATTCCATGAGTGGCTAGAATGTTCTCCATCTTGGTAATCAGCGCTGTTTTTAAGGCAGACTTGACAATTTCCACCTTGGGGTAGCAAGAATATTCGTCATTGAGGATAAGGATGTACTGTCTTGTAGGTATAGACATAAAACCTCAGCTGAGGCATTGCCAAGGTTTGTCCACTATTGGGATCAATCTGATTGGTGCTGGATTTAGTGGGAGCCTTGTGGTTCGGCAAAAGATATCAGTATCTAACGTTGGTTCAACAGCATCCTTGACTTGTGGGAACCACACTTCCTTGTGCAGGCTATCCTTTGTTTTGTTTTGCCCGAAGTGGCCAGTATGCACCATCTTTTGCTAGCCTTGACCCTGGTGCTCCCAGGCCCACTATTTGTATTTGTATTTTCGTGGTTTTTATAGCGCTTTTTCCAAAATGTTTAATATAGAAAAAAGCGGTACAATAAAAATAGCAAACATTACAAGTTACATTTGTAAAGAAGGGACAGAAAGGTGAAGGTCATTTATGCAAGAAAGAAGAGAGAGATGTTGCTCCATTGCTTAGGGTCAAGATAAGGTAAACTGGGATGGAGATCTGAGAGAACAGGACAGGGAATAGAAAGAGATCAAACCAGAAAGCTAGCGGGTGCCAAAGCGTTAAGACATTTAAAGACAATAGATAAGGAATGGAATAATAAGTGAATTCAAAGAATAGCCATTGTGGCGAAAACAGAGCAAGGTACATTGATTCCCAAAGAGAAATAGTAAACAATAGGTGAATATAAGAATGATAGATAGGATACAGCAGAGCAAAATGATTAGCAGGAAACCAAACAGTAACCAAGAAGAGAGGATGTTAAACAGCTGGAAACAGCATGTCTGAGCAATGTAAAAGTATGAACAGAAAAGAAGAGTGAGGAATCAAAGGTTACACTACCACTACAAGCAGAGTGTGTCAAATGGAGAGAAGAAGGTGGCAAAGAAATGGAAGAAGGAGGAAGAGGTGGCGAGATAGTTGAGGAAGGGCAACAAGAATCTCCATCTTGGAGAGATTAAGATGAAGACAATTGGCAAACATGCAGGACTGGACAGCAAGTAAAGAGTTTGAGAGACAAAAGTAAAGAAACATAGTGAAATCAGAAAAGGGAAAGACGATGTGTGAGTCATCATCATAAAAGTGGTGAAAAAAAATCAAATGAGGCAATATTTTAAGATATAGGAATAGTATAATCACCTATTTAACAAGAAAAGGTCACTTCAAGCAAGCCTTCTTTCAACATTGACACTAAAAGTGACTGTTATGGAAGGTGAACTGCCAACACATATTATGAAGACCCTCAGCTCTGTAAACACTACCATGCAGTCAATGAAAAACGTATAAATACCAAAAAGTGATATATTGGCTGTAATTCCACCTTTGCCATTGTGGGACATGCGCAAGTACCTTTATCTGCTTTTCCAGTGTATATACCACCGGACTGCCCCACCTGTGAAATAAATGAGATAAGTAGTGACCAACAAACTACATCTGAACTAACTATGGTCACCTCAGACATCAAACCCATCTGCTCTTTGACATTTAAAAAAAGAAGAAAGTCCTTAGGGAATACTCTGAAATGTTGAAAAAGTCCAAAAATGAAAGATCACTTCACAAAACTTCCCAGGCAGGAACGAGAAAATGTATGCGATCATTGGGAAGCTTGCGAGTTAGTCAAAATAAAGCACCTACAAGGCCTCAAGAGGAAGGAAGAAGAACACTATATCCATTCCTCTGGTTCCATCACCAAACATTCAGAACTGATGCCACTAACCACAATGTTCAGTTGCAAACTATGAGAATCATAACACCTTGAAATATAACTACATGCATGATTCCGCATCGAGGGTGGTGAGGAAGGGTGGCGCAAAGGACAACAAATCTTCAGTGAAACCTGTCAGCTATTTATTATTGGATGTCTAGATAGAAATCAAGAACAACAAAATTTAAATAGATATAATTTATGGAGGTTATTTGGTGCTATTCCAAGTCTAGACTTAGTCACGTTCAGTGACATCCCAAAAGTTGACTTTGTAACTAATCATGAAATAGATTCGAGTCTTTCTACATATTATTTCTAATGGTGTAAAACAAGTACTTATGGGTGGAAGTTCACATCATCTCTCCCTAGGTTATGTGGTATTTGAGATTGCAGATTGGTAAATGCAGCAGATTAAATGTTCCCTTATGCCACACTCAATAGAGATCCCTGCTTGGGAACTATAGCAGATAGAGAATCCTCAAGTAATGTGTCTACTAGATTATGGTTATTTTTCAGACTATGCTCCATTGAGAATGACCTGTTCTTGAGACAATCATCAAATGGTGAGACATGTTGAATTGTCGCGATCTGAAGAGAAACATGAGGAACCTGAAGACTGGACCTACTGGCTTTAGCAGCACCCATAGGTAACAATTAGTCAATAGGCAAAAGAAAATCATCATATATACAAATGGGAAGTTGGAACACCAGAGGATATAAACATATTTTACAGAAGTCTGATAACCCTCTGAGGTTCCTAGATGTTTGTTATCATATCCCTGCCTTCTAGGGCATGAGAGGATGACCAATGGCAGGGTTAATATCAGCGTGCAAAATGGGCTAGGTTTAGAACTAATTCCATGAAAATCTCCAAATGTTTTTTCCCAACTACCAAAATCAATTAATGCATAAACACAGTTCACAGGGAATTTTGGGTCTGATACATTTTTATTGGAATCCAATGAGAATAAGTACTACCAGTTTTTTGATGGATGTCGCTTCCCTCCTGGATACATATACCCTCGAGCCTGAGTTGTCAGGGATAATTATCATGGGAGACTTGACCATTTCATGTCTAGATCCCCCAGACAACAAATATTTTTTGAGGAAGTGTTTGGTTAGAATTGATTAATTTTAGGGGACATCTAGTGGTTAATGGTACCCTTCCAGGAGACACTCCAGTGGCTCCAACACGGTCCAGAGTTTTACAACAAGCCACCCTCCCTTGACTATATTTTTGTGTCAAAAGAAATGTATTGTTGGACTAAATACTTGGTCGTCTCCCCTCAAGTAAATAGTGACCATCACTTCCTCACTGCCGATTGATCACTACCGTTAAAGCAGCAAACTATTGAATATCATAGTGAGCCGGTCTGTACCAGTTCCTCACTACTCCTCGTAAATGAACATTTAAATGGATAGCCACATGGCATAAAAACATATTCCGTGATACTACAATTTATAGCCCGACAATCTGCCCACGGACCCATGTTTGAAAAAACATAAATATAACTTTGACACAGAAATACTGAATAAAAAAAGAGAAACAAGGAGAGAAATTAGAAGAAATAAATCTCGAGGAGTAGAAGGCTTATGAGAAAGTAGGTGACTTAAACAAAGATTGAAGAATTGGCTAAAGAGACATAGGATAATCATGTTACAAAGACAGGCAGAACAAATGTTGACTGCACTGATATCTAAAAGCAGTGCAGCCACATGGTTCCTTCTAAAGAAGGCCATTAATTCAGGTCAAATAGCCTCTCAAGTAAACACCTTATCTGGAGATTGTTGGGATTCTCATTTTGAAACCGTGTTCATGACTACCACTGTGCAGCGAAAATCTGAAAATGTCCCACTAAGTTCCTCTTGGATATTAAACTTTGACTAAAGAGTCACATGAATGAATGGGTAAAAATACTGACCACACTATTTAACTATATCTTAAGAAATCACCAAACCCCAAGGTCATGGAGAAAATCAATTATTGTGCCCATCTCCAAAAAATGAGACCGACAGGACTCCGCAAATTACCATCTCATATCTCTGTTGGATGTTGTGGGAAAATAATTGCAAGACTAGTTCTAAAAGATGTCTTGAAATGTATAAAAGAGAAGGCGATATACAATGTTCTCAAATCAGGCTTTAGAGTAGGGTTGTGACTTATCGCTAATACAGTGGCTTTGTCTATAAGTATGGAACCTGCATTATCTTATCTCCAACTGATCTTTCAAGCCTTTATTGATTTCAAGCTAGCATTTGACGCAGTTGATCGTATCATGCTCTTGGCAAAAATGGAAGAGTGGGGTTGCCTAGTGCAGTCCCCTCCCAGCTACATACTTCCCCACTATGAGGCACTCTCTTTGATACTGTTTGTCTTCTTTCTCATGGGCGTATTTTGAAAGACAACAAAAGGAGTGTACCGGATTGTGCATCCTGGAATGATAACCTTCGTTCAGAAAATGATGAATATGGTTATTACTTGAAACACTTGTGTATAGGTGCGTTATAAATTCCGTATCATATCATATCATGGTTAATTTAGGCTTTGATCATGAGCTTTGCTCAAAATGGCAAGTGCAAACTGTTCACTGTGACCGCTGTGTGCACTGGATAGGATTATTAGACATGAACATTGACAAGTTTTAGAAATAGCCAGTTTGCAATTTTATACAAATTAAATAGTCTGCTTTTATGCTTTTGTATAGCTTGTTTTGTAACATGGTCCTCAAATGTTTTTTTCTCTGGGCACGTATTTCAACAAAAGCTGGGATGGCCCGTACAACTGACAACATATCTCTGAGCTACATGAAAAGAGGCAGAGGCATAGAGTGAGATAGAGAAAGAGAAAGGGGGAGGGTGTCGAAAGAGAGAGAGAGAGACAGAGAGAGAGAAAGAGAGATGTAGAGAGAGATCAAGAACTATATTGCACATGATAAGCTCGGTACAGCTAGTTATTTTAAATACACATGTCTGAAATGTGTCTGGTACTTATTTGTCATTTCAACACACCCCCCAAACATCAACACGGAAAATGTTATCCTAAATGAACACAATGCCAAATCATGTATGCACAGAGGTCATCTGAACATAAACGAATGTAATACGTTTGTGTATCAGTAAAACATGTCATTGATAATATTGCTCTGTTTCTTAAGGGCCAGCAATCAATACCATGACAGAATGGAGTCAAAGCAAAATCATCTATTATCTCACGCTACACAATCTCTTGAACATTTTAGCAGCAGGAATGTGATCCTGCTTCTGCTTGTTGAGCAGTGAGCTGCAGAATATCTATCTTCAATTATTTCTTTCCATATAGTTTCAAAATGGTGGCATTTACCTCTATTTTCATAATAATGGAATATGTTAGCACTGCTCTTGGGACCAGATTGGTATTTCTCCCTGAATACAGGTTCGATAAATGTCTGGCTTCCAAAGGTGATAAAAGAGACACAGTAGACGTCTCATTACACGTTTGGCGGTATTACACTCCATTCACACTGGACATTTCCTCCACAAAAAAGCAGGTGGTTTTTGAGAGTTTTATTTACGAAACTTGAAATTTTTAGTAAACTAGCTGGTATTGCAAAATACTAATATTTTACCACTTCTACCTCACTCGTAATGAGGCACTAGATGTCAGAAAGAGCTGGAGGCCCTACTTTAAATGCAGATATCGGACCCAGAAACGCGTGAGAAGTGATTTGGGAACCTCTGACTTTCCACAAGTCTCCTGCATGAAGCCATTCCAAGTGTAGGGGTAACATTTGTACAAACGTTAGTCAAAATATTCAAAATTGCACGAGCATAATAGACAGTTAAGTATCTCTATGTGCGGCTGACTTTACAAGAGGTGTTGATTGCATAGTGGGGTCCACCAACGTTAGTTGGTACATACTGTTGGGTAACGTTCATGCAGTTATGTACATTTGCAAATACAGATAAAAAAAAGTGAAATTGCACTTACTCTTCACCTTTACCCCCAATTATGTGACACATATAAATGCTTAATGCAAATCATGCTTTGTAGACTTCATTTTGGTTCTCTTTTAAAATACAAATGTAAATTGCATGCAGGGGAAAGCCAACACTAGCAAGTATTTGCTGTTTGCTTGCCTGCATGCAATTTTAAACATTTGCAAGTAAAAGTGAATAAATGAACAGTAAAGCAAGGTGAAATCTCCTTTACTCTCAGTTTTAATCTCTGTTTTAAGGGCAAATCCTCCTGCAAATTACAATGAGCAGGCAGTGTTATATTATAGGTTCCTATGAAATCCGCCTGTTCATTAGCAGGTGCTAATTTGAGGTGGATTCCAAAAGAACCCATGCCTTTTACACCTGAATGTAAATCTCATGCAGGTATAAAATGAAGTGCTCCCACAAGATGGAGGAGAAAATCATGGCAGAAGAGTTCATTCCACTACCTGCCCCTCCTCTACCTTGTGCCAGCATGAAAATGGCCTGCAGCAGAAAATGGAGGCATAAAAACACCTTGCTTTTGGGCCTCAATTGACTGCACTGCCCATTTTCAAAATGAGTACCTTGCGATGGATTCCTATCGAATCCACCTGCTTTTATCAGGTGCTTAAAACAGGTGGATTCCATAGGAATTCATTGGTTTAATGCCTGCATAAAAATCACATGCAGGCGGTAAAACAAATGCTCTTTGAAGCCAGAGAAGGCAATCATGGCAGAAATGTTACTTTTGCAGTCTATAGCATTTAAAAAGACCAATTTGTTTAGGTGCCAGGGATTTACGCGTGTGTGTGTGTGTGTGTGTGTGTGTGTGTGTGTGTGTGTGTGTGTGTGTGTGTGTTCATCGTGGGATGTTTTTTCTATTTTTTACAGTGTATTTTTTTAATGAAAAAACTCATTAAATTTGTATTTTTATACATATATATATATATATATATATTTTTTTTTTATATATTCCCGAACACCCACACCCCATATATATATTTTTCTAACCCGCCCAATACATTTCGATCTTTTTTTTGTTAGAAAATCCACTGTAAAAATCCCCACGAAAAACCATCCCATGATGAAAGGACGTCGTACGGTGTGTGTGTGTAATTGTGTGTGTGTGATTGTGTGTGTGTGTGTGTGTGTGGGTCAAAGCATGTGTAAGACAAGCTTCTTAAATCACATAGGCAGACCACCTCCATTCCTCCATCGCTCATTCATATTGGCCCAGATGAACACACACATATAAAACAATGAAAAACAAGAGGGGGTGAGGCGTGCACTGCAGTTCCCAGCCAATATACTACCTGAAACAAAAATTACTGAGTTAAATCCCAAAAGTATGCAGTACATTCACAGGGTTAAATCCCAATTGCTGCCAAAATGTTCATAGGGTTCAATCCCTTAAGCTGCATTTGTAATTCTGTTCTCCATGTTCACAAGGTTGAATCTCTTCAGCTATATTTGCACTGCTGTTCTCCTCCTAGAGCTTTTGTGTCTCCAACACTCATCAGGGAGGCTGTGTTGCCTATCTTTCCAGGTGATTCAAAAATAATTGCTATTGCAGTCTCTAAGGTGTTTGATAGCTGTAGTGAAACCATTTTAACAATCCAGGTGACCAGGAAATTACTCCCCTCCAGAAGCACACATCTTACCCTTAATAGGGGGAGGGGGGAAACCATAATTATGGCTCTCCAATGTGGGGCATAATAACCCTGGTGCTGCAGTCTCTGGAGTCTGGATCTCTATTGGCCAGAATTTGGAGTGCGCGCCTCACCCCCCTTTTGTTTTTACATGTAATCTGTGGAGATCCGGACTCCAGAGGCTGCAGCACCGGGGAAATTTTGTCCTACAGTGGAGAATCATAGTTATGGTTTTCTCCCCTCCCCCTGCTAAGGGTAAGATGTGTGCTCCTGGAGGGGAGTCTTTCCTTGGTCACCTGAATTGAACAAATGATTTCACTACAGCTCCCATAATCCTTAGAGACTGCATTAGCAATTTAATAGGATTCACCTGAAAAGAAAGGCAACACAGCCTCCCGGAAGAGTGTTGGGACATGAAAGCGCTAGGAGGGGGAGAACAGCAGTACAAATGCAGCAGAATGGATCCAACCCCATGAACGTTTTTTGACAACAATTGGGATCTAACCCAGTGAATTGGCCACTTTTGGATTTAACCCAGTTATTCTTTTTCTTTCTTCAGGTAGTGTATTGGCCAGGATTTGGAGTGCGCGCCTCACCCCCTTTTGTTTTCACATATAAAACAAGAAGCAAGATGCGATAAGTGCACGTTCTGTCTTTTGTCTGGTAGCTAAATGCATGGAAAAGGGAGATTTGCAGTGAAAGTGTTGCAAAATGAGATGTAACTGCCAATGTATGTGCCGACTCATTAGTAATGAATGTGCAATGTATGTGCCGGATCATTAGTAATGTATGTGCACAAATGGATGGCATATAAATATTTGACAAACAGATTGCATGTGGCCAGATGACAATCTGTATTGGCAAAGCGCACTTTGCTTAAAAGGAAGCACAAGGGCCATCATAAACACACACAAACTATTTCACATATAAGAGGAATTAGATACACAAAAGATATCAACAGAAGATAAACTGTAAACCCTAAAAACAGATACAGAACCAAACCAGCCACAAAACAAAAATAAATAAAACTCATGACCCCAACACAATGGCAGATGTGAACACCAAAATGAATGGACCAAAATACAACAACCGTGCAAGCTGAAAGTTAATAAACAAATTCAAAACACATGCAGATGTTGGGTAGAAACATGAGACACAATACCCTGGAGGTACTCCTGAAATGCATGTGGCAATATGCATAGAGGACAGAGGACACAGTAGTAGCCCATGCCGACTTTGTGTCAAGTGAGTGCCTGATCAAAATAAAAACAGCAAACTCGTGCTACTTTAATGAGTCCAAAAGAAACAAGCACATTCTCTGTGTTCCTTTCCTGTGCGCTACATTTACAGAATAGGATCCTTTGTGTTCCCCACCACCCTCGACACATCTTCAGCCAGCCCTGGGTCTTACCCAGAAGGAAAGTCGGATTCCTCAGCATGAGTGGAGTGGTCTTGGTAATACGCCACATGGGGTATGGAACATGTAAGGAGCTTGAGAAACCAGGGCAAACGTTATCGTGGGCGTGGGGCTCATGCAGGACCGTTCACACAGCTCACACTGCCTTCCAGCCCCCGCACTCACAGAGCCCTCAGGCTCCCATGTCAGCTGCAGTTACCTCACCAAGCTACGTGTTTTCTTTCAGTTCTGGTACTTGCCATTTTTCTTTTAGAATTTTCAATGGGGGCGGATAATAGAACGTCTTCAGTGGATTCTGGGACATGCAGTTTTCCATGGCAATCGAGCAGAAGTCGCACCATCTAAAACCACTTTACGCTGCATGTCCCACTACAGTAAAGACGCTCGTGAGGTTGGTATTTGTACAGCTGTTCTGTGCTTTCCAGTGTCGCATTCTCCAGATGCTGGGCTGACAGAGAATGGGAGGGGCGAACACAGCACGTGTGGAACATGACGTGAAGGCTGCGTGGATGACTATGTGGGAAGGGCCCCACCTCAGTTACCTCCTCTCACGGACACGTAGCAGGCTCGGAAGGCAAGTTTATTGGCAGATAATAGGGGGGCGATAGGAAGTGTGGTGATGGCCTTTACTTTTCACATTGGGGCAGTACTGTTACTTCACATCAGAGCTGCGCTTAATGATAACGCACTCTTCCGTTATTTGGCATCAGGCTGCTGTACTAGGGTTAAGGGTCCAGTTCCATCACTTATGACCAGGCCGGATCCACTGTTACTGGCACAGTACTTGCACAGTGCTGCAGTTTGCTAACCTTTTGAAGGACAGTCCCAACACTTCTCTGCTGGCAGATATACTGTCTATAGCCCAGACTGGACATTAGTGCAGGCACCCAGCAGCAAATGTATATTATCAATATGACAGCAGGGACTTCCAGAGTGGTAACATGCCAGCTGCCGCTCGTATACGCTAATGCAATAGCCCAGCACAGCCAGTTCTTGCCAGCAGGGCAGGCATACTGTTAATGGGTGGGTGCTGCCACTTCCCATGTATTTTCATGGAAAAGTTGCCAATAGTGCCTGCAGGGTGGCTTTACTGTTACTGGGCAGCTGTCCAGCTGTTAAAGACAGCGCAGGCATCTCTCAGCAGGGTGTGGGGTTGGCATCTGCATAGAGATAATGTCCCGGCCGCAGAAAGGCTTTGCACCATTTACTTTTTTTTTTAAAATTTAATGCAACTTGATTTGTTCCTGTTCAAAATATCCTAAGTTACAGAACACCTTCTAACTCGTGAAATGAGCGTCGTTGCTTCAAAAGCGTGCGTTTTTGCTGCGCGTTGGAGTATCTGACAACACATGTTCACGAGTGCCCTTTTTGAACTTTTGCCTTAAAATGTATCCCGACAACATAGTGCTACTATTACAAACACATGGAACAAAATGCCTTATCGTCCAGTTGGCAAGAGGGCAATTGCACGCAGACAAACTACGGAAAGTTAAATGTATTTCACAAAAACAGCACACTGGAAAAACAAAAATCAGTCATCTACTCCAGCATATAGTGAAATAATTAATTAGGCCCAGCCACCAACCCTCCTTTCAGCAGAAACACCAACACCCAGGAGACACCCAGGAGACAGACACACACAAGGCTAAAACATGAGGCCCCCACAATGTACTTACCCGAGCAGGGACGACCTGCAAGACAGGCTGCCTGATCGACAATGTGCACCAGTCAGTCTAATTCATCCTGATGGTCGAAAAGAGAAATTAGAAAACTTGGCAATAATAAGGTACCAAGCTCATCTAAAACAAGAATGATTTAATCCTACAGTCGGCACTGCGACTCAGGATTAGCAGCGTTCACACCGTTTTATGTATTTGCGTGCCGTTTTCTGCACGAGACGCTGCGCAGAAGCAACATGAAGTGAACGGTGGTGCCGGCATCTATGGAGTGGGCTCAGCCACCATTTTACAGTAAGCAAGGAGTAGGGAAACATTTGGGAAGTAAGAATGAATGTACCGTCTGTAGGGCAAACAGAAAAGCCCAGGCGCAAAGAGAGTGGAAACGGAACGGGAAAGGAAGAAAACAGATTTTTAAAAAAAAATGATATTAGGCTATTACATATGATAGCAATGATTAAAACATGGATGCTAGAAACTGAACTTTTATAAGTCACTTTTAGCAAAACATAACATTCCAATGTGATTTACCAACATACAACTGTAAACAACTACATTTCAAGATGGTGCTCTGTAGAAAAGAATGGCTGACAAATTCAGCACGGTGAAGAGTGCAAAAACGGGTGTGGTTTAAGGTGGAGATAGGTTGAATGGGAAGAAAATCATATAGATGTGACTTAGATTTGACTTTGAGATGGGTGTTAAATAGTTGGGATACATAGGGGTTGCTGTACGCATTAGCTAGTGATGAGCTGCTATTGTTTCAGGAATAGGACATACAACCATTCCCTTCTGTGATGCTCCAAATTTCTGGCCCATGTTTACAACGATCAATCAGTACCTTCTCACATCTCCCGTCACTTCTGTGAAAGACCACTCCGGTTTGCATTTCGTATTGGTGTGCTACCTTAACTTAACTTAGTATAATTCAAACTTGGATTGTTATTTGAAAAATACATGCTGGTTGCGCTTAAGCTGGAGCTGCCCTATAGAAAGCTACAGTTCCAATAAACACCTCTAATAATCATAACGAGAATAATATTATGAGTTATTCAATGGTCTATAAGAAAGCAGGTCTCAACTGACAGGAATTACCATGCTAAAAAGAACTATTACAGCTGGCAACAATTTTATTTGATTTTTTAAAACTTTATTTAACAAGTGGCAGCAGCATGCAAGAGGTACAATCAGTCATATATTCACTTTCAGTGGGTTTCGGCACATGCATTTCGTTACAATCATCTTGCAAATATAATACATTTACTTTTGCATTTGTAGCCCGATCCTTAAGTCTATTATAGTATCCCATTCACTATATTAGTTTCAAGTACTCTTTGCCATGTTCCTTTTGGTATGGGGCCCATACGTCTTTTGGTCGTGACGTAGTTACCACAGATTGTATGAGTCCCTCGTTCGCATTCACGTGTGCCATTCCGAAAAACCATTGTTGCAGTGTTGGTGCCTCTTTTGCCTTCCATCTGAGTAGTACGCATGTTTTGGCGATTATGCAGCCTATCTGGAATAGTCTACGGATCTTGGTATCAGTCTTGCCAATATCGTCCAGAAGATACTTTAATGGATGAGGCGTCAAGGCGACGTCCACCATTTCATATAGTTTTTGCGCTATTTGCTGCCTGAAATCGGCTATCCGTGGGCAGTCCCAGAACATGGGATTCGTATAAGCATCTATGGCACTACATTTTGGACGGAGCTATATATTTTGTGGGTCAAATCTAGTGATGTGTTTGGGGGTATACTGGAACCTATTCAGCACCTTGTATTGTATCAACCGTAGTCGTGCATTGAGCAATACCTCTCTGGTTAAGGTGCACATTTTCTCCCATTTATATTCATCAATCGCAGACCCTGTGTCCCTTTCCCATTGCTCCTTTAGTGTAGTTGTAAGGGGCACACTCTCCTGTATCTTAGCATACGGTCTCACCAACAGTTTTTTTCCTGCCGTTATTTTATAGCACCATTTCCATTCATTCATTAGGTTCAGGTTCTACTGGGTAGGATGGCCATTTTTGTCTTAATGTGGATCGTACATGATAATATTGCAGCATTTTCACTGGGTTATCGCCTAGTTTATCTTTGAATTCATTTACCGTGACAAATCTGCCTAGGTCCCCTAGATTCATCATTCTGTCAGGGTCCCATGCTATTTGTAAATCGGGGTCCATAGTAGGGGGAAGGTCAGGAGTGTACC
Source organism: Ambystoma mexicanum (assembly GCF_040938575.1). Lineage (NCBI taxonomy): Eukaryota > Metazoa > Chordata > Amphibia > Caudata > Ambystomatidae > Ambystoma > Ambystoma mexicanum. The sequence continues at coordinate 288,044,596 of NC_090928.1, forward strand.
ATAGCGGGATGTATTTACTTTAGGGGTTTGTAATTTTGAGTGTCGCCATAATGCGCCTCCAGTAGTCCAATGTAGTGCGCAACAGATCGAATGGGCAGGGGTCTATTAATGTGATTTTTATATCGTTTGGCACTGCATATTGTTTTTCTAGGTCAATATGTGAGTATTTGTTGTCCTCCGGGCTATACCATAGGCCATCGTAGTGGGATTGAGCTGCCAGGTAATACAGCTCAAAGTCGGGAGCAGCTAGTCCCCCTCAATGATACGGTTCCATGAGGGATTCCCATTTTGCCCGGGCTGTGTTTCCACTCCATATAAATCCCACCGCTAACCTACGGAGTGAGGTAAAGAATTGTCTGCCTGGCCAGATCGGTATGGTATTGAAATAATATAGAAGTTTTGGGGCACCTTTTATTTTCAAGACGGCTATTCGGCCGATTAGTGATAACAGGAGTTTACCCCATAGAGTATGTTTATTCTTGAGTACATTGAGGTATCTTGTGTGATTGTGTTCATATAGGAGTTTATGTGAGCGTGCAAATCTGACCCCTGAGTATTTCACTGTGTCTCCCGCCCATTTCATCCCGTGCAACTGTGCAGGTCTGGTGGTTTTATTGTTGAGGGGGAACAGTTCCGATTTCGTAGTGTTCATTCTATAACCAGAATATAGGGTGAATTTGTTGACTTTGGAGAGGACTGGCGCTATGTTTTGTTTGGGGTGTTTCAGATATATTAGGGTGTCGTCCGCATGTAATGATATAATCTGCGGGGGTCCATGTATGTGTATTCCCCTGTGACAGAGGAATTCATGGATTCTAATTGCGATAGGTTCAATTGTTAATGCGAACAGCATTGGGGAAAATTGGCCCCTTGATGGGTCCCTCTAGTTAGTTTAATTATCTTGGAGTCATTTCTACTACTTTGTATCTTGGCTCTAGGGTCAGTATATAGCAGTTTTACAAATTTACTAAAGCCTTCCCCTAGTCCCATACGTCTAAGGACCCCAAATAAAATGTTCCATGATACTGAGTCGAAAGCTTTTTCGGCATCTAGTATCATTGCAGCTGCCTGAATCTCAGGGTTTATCTGAGCCATAGTTCCAAACAGTCTCAGATTTAGGGCCGTAGATCTTCCAGGTATGAATCCCGCCGGTCTGGATGGACTAATTCGGACATGTAAGGTAATAATCTATTGGCTAATGTTTTTGTGAATATTTTTGCTTCCGAGTTTATCAAAGAGAGTGGGTGGTATGAGGACATACATTTCGTTTGGGGTTACCCCAGTTTTGCGTGGACCGTTATTACTGCTTCCATGAGGGAGGGTGGCGATACTCCTGTGTTGCATGCCTCCTCCCACACTTTAAGCAATTTAGGGGCAATGATATCTTTATAAACTTTATATAGCTCATTGACGTTGCCATCTGGCCCGGGGCCTTACTTGATGCTAGGGAAGTTATGGCTTCAGCAATTTCTTCCACTGTGATTGGGCTGCCTAGTTTGGTGCTGGACAAATTATCCAGTGTAGATAGTTTGGTTTGTGCGAGGTATTGTCCCATCTCCTCTACCTCAGCTTTGTTGTTGTTTGTGTACAATGTTTGATACTAATCTTTAAACATGTTGTTTATTTCACCATGTTTAATGGATGTTAGCCCATTGGGTTTTGTGATACTGATAATGTGTTGTGCCTCGCGTTCCCCTTTAATTTTCCCAGATAAGAGCCGGCCTGGATGGTCCACTTCCCATATCATTGAGCCTGCACTCTCTTCATCATAAATCATGTTTCTCGAACAGCTAACTCGCAGAACTTCTGTCTGTTTCCTTTAATTGTGCCTAGCAATGCCCTGTCATGTGTTCCACTATACTAATTTTCAAGATTAATTAGGTCCTCTTCAATCTCCTTAAGTTCCCTTCTAGTGGATTTTAAAATACTGGATGTCCCAACTATCATCGCACCACGAAGCCATACTTTGAATGTCTCCCATACTGTGGAAATTCTGGTCACAGAGCTCTCATTTTCTGTTAAAAATGTTTCAGTGTCAATCCTGAGTGTCTCCGCTAAGGAATCGTCTAGCAATGCTGTTGGTGGCATTCTCCATGTAGATTTTGGTTTAGTTGTACAGTCCTGATGTGTTTCAAGTACTATGGGTGAATGATCAGACCATGTGCGAGGTAAGATTGTGGTTCTGCTTACATCGTCTACCCAAGATTCTGATATAAACCAGAAGTCAATACGAGAGTGGGCATTGTGCACTGTAGAATAGTATGTGAATTCCTTGGAGGTTGGATGTTCTGCTCTCCAGATGTCAACTAACCTGTATTTGGACATACTGGGCATCATTACAACTTGTGCAGAATGGTTTTAACAGCGCCGGTAATGGTGCCGGCGCCGTTAAACCCACTCTGCACTATTATGAGGTCCCCTCGCGGGACCCGCTCTGGACGTCTGGTTTTTCCAGACATCCATAGCGAGTCCCGCGAGGGGACCAAGGAGCTAACAACAGGCCCGTTCGTAATGGGCCCGTTGTTAGCTCACTCCCCATTCCCATTGAGCCCTATGAGGGCTTGAATGGGAATGGGGAAGGACCGGGCCCGTGTTCCCTGAAGGAGGAAATACCAGCCCTCCATACTCGAAATGGGCCGGTATTTCCCCATTCAGGGAACCCGGACCAGGACACGATTTTGGAGGCAGCCATGTCCTTATTAAGGGCATGGCTACCTCCAAAGTCGTAATGAGGCCCAATGTGTTTTATAATAAGAGATGCTTTGGTTATATTTCTATGTTTAATGCTTGATCTGTCCATGGAGAGGTCCAGTATTGTATTAAAATCACCCCCCCACATTATGGGGATGTCAGGGGTCTGGGCTATCAGGGTCACCACCTAAGTGTAGAATGTGGGGTCGTCAGTATTAGGACCATATGTGTTAATTAGGATGAATGCCCTACTATTGATGGTGCCTGATAAAACAAAATACCTGGGCTCTGGGTCTATATGTGTCATTCTAACTCTGAAGTCTTTGTTCTTATGTATTAACGTAATCACTCCTCTCGCCTGTGATGAGTAATTCGTATAGAATCTGTTTGTACTCCACTTATGTGCCATCTGTCTGTAGGTGGGTTCCAATGTGTGGATGTGTTGGAGCATTACTATATTAGGTGCGTGGCGGTCTAGATATGCCCAGATCCTTCTTACTTTGAATGCGTTGTTTAGGCCCCTCCCATTCCATGAGATCAGCTTAAGTTGATGAGCCATATCGTCTCGACATTTTCATCATCCCTTTTCTCCCCAATGTTCCACAATGTGTTTATCAGTGAATGTGACCCAACTTGTATAATCTTTGCCACTGCTTTTCTCGACTTTTCCTCCCTTAACCACCTGGCCGTTAACAGCCCAAACTGTTTTAACATTGAACAAACTTAATGTCCCCCATCCCACCCCATCCCACCCCCCACCCTCACCATCAACCCCAACTCAATGATGTTACCATTCTAAACTTTTGGATAAACCCAGGGTGGCTATGTTGGTAGCCTTAAACATCTGTCTAGCTCGACGTTGCCCCGGTGTTCTTAAATTTCATCCGTCGCCATTTCTGAAGTGTACTGATGTGTTCCGAACAAGTTGTGTAAGCTTTCATCATTTGCAGTCATTGTCATCTTGATATTCTTCCTCATTGTTGCATGGTGCATTTGCCTCTAGATGTAGTTGCCGTGGGGGCACTGGTATAGATGCCTCTTCATAAGACATTGCCTGTGCAGGGTCCTCAAAGAAATGGGCCCTGCCCCCATGTTGAATCCTGGGCTTGGCTGGGAACATTAGAGAGTATGGGACCTTTCGGGCTCGGAGGAGGCATTTTATAGCATCGTAGGATCTTCTTTGCTTTTGACGCCAATTGCAATGTGGTATTTGTAAACTTTATTGGATTTGAATTGTAGTGAGGCCTTTTCCCTAGCGAGTCGGAGGATTGTATCTCTGGATAATTTAACAATCTGGCAATTATTGTCCTTGGGGGGGGTGGCCTGGCTGCAGTGGGGGGGGGGGCGAGTGTACGATGCGCTCTCTCAACAAGACATTGGGCCTCATTACAACTCAGGCGGTAAGGGTTTTACGGCGGCGTAAACAGCGCCGACCCTTACCGCCTGAGTACGAGGTCCCTTAGCGCCATGGAGGTTTTAACACCTGCTTTTAGCAGGTGTTAAAATCCATGGCGCTAAGGGACCATGGAGTTAATTACGCCACCGTAATTTACGGTGGCGTAATTAACGCCTTCCCCACTCCCATTATGCCCTATGGGGCAAAATGGGAATGGGGAAGGGTAAATGGGAAAATGGGGATTTGCCGCCCCGCCAAGGTTGGAATGGGGCGGTAAATCCGCCAACCACCATGGCGTAAACGTAGTTTACGCCATGGTGGTAAAGTCACGGCCCAGGCGGTAACTTACCGCCTGGGACGTAATGAGGCCCATTGCAATGAGAATTTGGAGGGGTCGAAAAGTGTTTTAGGAGGTTCTCTGTGAATGGTTCCATGGGTCGTTTGCTCGCTGTTTCAGGTATCCCAATCACCTGGATGTTATTGCGTCGAGATCTTGACTCCAAATCATCGCATTTATTTGCCATTTTCTTTAATTCTGTTTGGATGGTGTTCAGTGTGCGGTCATGGCACGATATCGTGTCTTCATTTGTGCTAATTTGTGCTTCAGCCTCGTGATGTGTCTGTTTTCTTTTTCAATCTTAGCTTTCAGGGACCCTATTGTGCCAACGATATCATCTAGCTTGACGTTAATGGCCATCACTCCATTTTGCATGGTCTGCAATAAGTGATCGTCCCTTGAGTTCTCTTCCCCTTCTTGTGTTTGTGAGATATTGGGAAGTGTGGGGTTCTGGATGTAGATAGTCTCGGCCTGTAAATGAGTCAATTGGGCCTTTCTTCCGGTTAGCCCCTTTGGTCATGGCGTTGGATGAGGGTTCAGGTGAGGGGACCTCGAGCGACTTTCTCCTCAGCTATTTGTGTATTCCTTCTGTGTTATTGGTGTACTGATGGACTCCTATCGCCCTAATCCGTTCTATGCATAGGGAACAAGCTCCCGTTCTGCGGTGCTGCTGCGAGTTGTTCTTTGATTTGTGTTCGGGCCGGGGGGTTATTGGATGTCCCTAATTAGGCATGGTGTGCCGATATTCTTCCACTAGCATCTTGAAAATTGCTGCTTATGTTGTTGTAACGTTGGTGAGGGACACCATTTACCATTGATCCGATTACAAGGGCTAAGCCAGGTGTAGCTTGCAGCAGGGCTGTACTGCCATGACCGTGTTGAGGATGCTGTGTCTTTTTTATCGCTTGGGACCTGTCACATGGTCCTGCAGGTCTGTACTATGCTATGCTTTGGCTCTAGTGCAGTTGGAGTAGCCCAGTTAACATAGATAATGAAGTTTTAGGGTAGAATTTTGTTCATAATTACATCTTTTAATATATCTCTGCAGCTGGGGATTACAGGCTGTGCAGCGTTATCCACCCATATTGCCTCCTATCAGTGCGAGTCTGTTAATAATTTAGTTACAGTTTGCCTCAAGATGATTTGCAGCAAGCCAACAGCACTGACGGTGGTGTCCCTGAATGTCTGACACTGTGGGTATGTTGAGGGGTGAGATAAGATTGAGCGTCCTACCTTGTCTTTGTGCTCTGAGCCTGTAGGACGCTGGCTTGATGGCAGAAGTATCCTCTTCATGGTGGTGCCTGCTGCTGCAATGCGTGGTTCACGCTGGTTTTCCTTGGGCTGCGTCTGTGGCACGCAGACCTTCCCCAGGCGGCTAAGACACCCGCGTCAGTGTGCTGAGGGACACACGCCTCCGAGGACCGGGGGTCCGGATGTCTTCTTCGATCACCTCTGCTGCGTGGTCACATCCTCTGAAGTGTTCCGATCCGATAAGGCCATCTGACCGGATGGCTCAGTTCACCAGACTTCCCGGCCTCTCACTGAGTTGGTGATGATTCACTCCAGCCCGCTGCTCACATCGGGTATGCTTGCTCTCCAGAGTGGGGGGGTGCTTCATCTCTTCTTCCTCTGCTGCAAGCACTTGGGGATTTGTGTTCGCCTGCGGTGTGACTCGCTCGTTAACCTTTCGAAGGTGCGGAGTCCTGGGCAGGCAAGGACTCCTCCTCCAGCAGCCCGTACGCGCACTCCGTTGGTGCCGGATCAGGCAGATCCACTATTCGAAATGGCTTCAGTTGCGGATAGCGATTTCTCTCCACTTTCGGTGGAGAGATGAGCCTCGAGTTTCTGCACCTTTTCGTCTGATTTAATCCTAGAGGGCAAGTGCAGCGACGGATATAATTGGCCTCAATTTTGAGAGGGGCGGTCAGTTTAAGGATTTGAGAATCCCTTTAAGTGCAGAGAGGTGCCTGGCAGCTTAATTTGCATGTTTCAACATCACTAGACGTGACATAACAGAAAACAACATTACAGGAGGTGATATTAGTCTTTCATAGTCCACGGGATCCTGCAAAGTTACATAACAAGAAATTGCTGTGAGTATACCAAGACAAATTCACTTTATGTTCAGTGACTGTTATCGTTATGTGTGAAGGAATACCATGAATTCACTTTTAGAGACTTCTAATTTTGGAAGAGAATGCACACTAAAATTAAATGATTTGGTGTAGGTGAATTTTGAGACAGGCACTATTCTACATTTCTTTTGAACGTCTAGTTCCTAGAAATATGTGTCACGGTTTGGATTTCAGGACTACTCAGTTTTAAAAAAAAAAACACGGTACTGTTTATTTGCATATGAACTGACAAAAACAACCACAAAGACATTTGGGGAAAACCTCCTTACAGGTGTCAACATTCCCTCCTCCCTCCTCCCCGTCATCAGCATGTTCGGGCAGCATTTCAAAATTATCCATTACAAAGTCCCAGGGGTGGTAACAGATGAGTCATACAAAGACACCAGCAATCGTCTGACTGTACATCGATTTAGATTTGGATTTGGCTTATCTCCCTCCTCCGGGTATAGTGCTGCAATGGATTATATTACTGCCCCTCCCCAATGGCTAGGGACTGACCCCTTGCATCCTGGACATCTGCAGGCCCCATTCTTCCAGGAAGGACCCCAAGTAGTCATTAATAATGTCTGTCAACTTCTCCATCAAAATTATGTTACATAGTTTCTGTTCCCAGACCCGTTTTGTGGGGGTCTCCCTAGCCTTCCATTTTTAATCTCGCAGGCCTCAGCATGGCCTTGCATACCCATGGCAACCTATATTCATTCCGGTCTCCGGCCGGGATCCCCAGCAGCATCTGGAGAGGGTCCATGCCCAGCTGGATCTCTGAGTATTCCTTAATCCAGCTAAGGTGTTCCTGCCAGAAGATTTGTACCTTAGGACAATACCATCTCATATGGGAGAGAGACACTAGCTGGCCACAGCGTCTGGGACACATGAGATAGGCCCCCGAAACATTTGTGAAATCTTCAAAGGGTCCCTATGCCATCCTTGTAGCATCTTGAAATTGTGTTCCATGGTCGAGGTGAAAATGTTACCATGAAATGCTATCCTAAATATCATCGCCCAGATTTCGCCTGTGATTTCCTTTCCCATGAGCTCCACCCAAAACCTTTTGAATGTCTTTCTACCGATTCCTGGGTTAGAGACCAAGAATTTATTTATGCTCGAGAGGGAGCCCCTATGGGTAGTTGCACCAAGGGAGTAAGATCCCTTGAGACCCAGGCCACCCACTCTGGCTCCTTGAACATCCCCTTCAGCCTTAGGTACTCAAGGATCGAGATCCTGTCCTGCCCCATTCCTTCTTGCATCTCTTTGAGGTGCCTGAATCGGCCCAGCTCAACCAATTGGCCCACCCTCTCGAGACCCTCATATGACCAGTGTTGGCATGACTCATCTCTCGGTTTGCCAGATTAAATGGGGTCCCCAGGTCGACGCCAGAGGAGAGGGCCAGGACTTGAGTGCCCTATTAGTTCTCTAATCTCTCCAGAAGTTCCATAGAGCTCCCAACATTGGCTGTTCCCTTGCCCTAGCCGGAATGCGTCCATAGATAGCCCACTGATAGTCTCTCACCTTCAGAGTGTGTACTACCAGATCTTCCATGTAGGTCCAATACGTACGCAGATCCTACTTCAAGTGTTCAAGCAGCACCCTTATTTTGGTGGCCTTATAATACAGGTAAGGGTCTGGGAAGACAAAACCACCCTGGTCGCGTGAGAGCATGATAGTTGCCCACTTCACTCTCGGCCGTTTGTTCTGCTATACACATTTCGAGAGACTGACCTTCAAGTCATTAAAGAATGTAGCTGGAAGCTTCACCGGGAGGGCGGTGAACAGGTAGAGCAATCGGGGGAGGATGTTTATCTTTACGGAGGTCACTCGCCCAAACCAAGAGAGGGTGAGGTGGGTCCACCTTCCAAGGTCCTCTTTAATTTTGGTCAGCATTGAGTCTAAGTTGGCCTTGACTAGACCCATGAGATCTCTCGGCAAGACTACTCCTAAGTATTTTGTCCCTGATTACCGCATCCCAAGGTAACGCAGGAGAGCAGTCAGGGTTGAATCATTTGGGCTCATGGGCAAGATGCTAGATTTATCTATGCTTATTTACAGGCCTGAAAGGCGGGCGCAGGTCTCGATTTGTTCTAGTAATTTGGGGAGCGAGGAGAAGCCATTCGTAAGGTAGCCCAGAATGTCATCTGAGAATAGGGATAGTTTAAACTGCACTTTTCCACCTCGTATACCTTTAATCTCCTGGTTTGTCCTGATCAGGATAGTGAGAGGCTCCATTGTGAGCCCGTACAAGAGGGGTGACAACGGCCATTCCTGCCTCGTGCCACGAGACAGAAGGCAGGAGTCAGACAGGACGTTATTGACCCAGACACGAGCCATGGGCCACATGTATAGGGCGTCAAACCACCTTAAAAACCCAGGGCCCAGGCCCATTCTCCCTAGCACATCTTCATGAAAGGCCACTCGACCCTGTTGAATGCTTTTTCTGAGTCTTTCGAGACCAGACAGGCATCTGTTCCCTCAGTCTGCACCTGATGCATAAGGTTGATGGACTTTCAGATGTTGTCAGTGCCCTTTCTCCCTATTATGAAGCCCACCTGGTCTCCATGAATCAGGGATGGAAGCAGGGTTTGCAGTCTAGAGCCCAGGATCTTGGCCAGGATTTTGACATTGCTCTTTAACAGTGAGATTGGACGGTATGAGGCACATCTCATTGGGTCTCTGCCCTCATAGTGTATTGCGACTATTGTGGCCTCTAGCATTGTGGTTGGCAATGGCACCCCACCTAAAACCTCACTGAACACCCTGGCAAGATATGGGGCCAGTGTGGATCTGAACCATTTGTAGAACAGGACAGAGAACCCATCGCTGCTGGGTGCAGTTCCTGTCTTCATTCCCTTAATAGTCTTCACAATCTCTTCCTCCATGATCGGAGCCCCCAAGCATTCGGAGTCCTTTTGAGATATCTGTGGGAGGGCCAGTTGTTCGAGGAATGTGGCTATCTGCTCCTCCCTGTCTGTGAATTCTGAAGAGTATCGTTTTTCGTAGAAGTTGGCAAACTCCTTCCCTATTCCCCCCGGTTCATAGACCTCGCTGTCCCCCTCTCCCTCTCTGCCCTGATTACTGCTATCGCCTTCCTCTTTCTTTCCTCACTTAGCTTCCAGGCCAGGATTTCATCTGCCTTCTCCCCCCGCTCATGATATTTCTGCTAAAAAAATAGCAGTTCCTTCTCTGTGTCTTGAACTAGAATGGCTTTCAGTTTCACACTGTAGAGGCACAGCTTCGTCGCTCTGCAGGGCGTGAGGTAGCCACCCCTCGGGCCCCCTGGCTGCAATTCCTTGATCTTTTCCCTCAACTTATCTTCTTGCACCCTGCATTCTTTCTTTTTCTGAGCTCCTATCTTGATGAGTATCCTCTGCAAAGTCGCCTTGAAGCCTTGCCAGAGTGACTGTAGCACATCTTCTCCATTGTCGTGGTATGCAAAATAGTCCTTAATTTCCGACAATACCGCTCATTATCTTTTAGCAAGAAGTCATTACAGCACCACGCTCCCGCTGGCTTCTGGTACAGGGTATTCCCTATCGTCACTCTAACCATATCATGGTCTGACCAAGGGACTGGTATTACACAGGACTCTTTCACTTGGGCCTTCATCTCCGTTTCCACCAGTATCAGATCAATCCTTGTTGTGTACCTGTGTTGTGGACCTGTGAGAAAAATGTTATTCTCCATCCTCTGAAGCATCTGTAAAACCCAGCTCCTGGTTGATTTTCTTAAACCTCCTGGAGGTTGCTTTGTCCGGGTTATCTCCCTTACCCATCCTCTTGTGGTCTCTGGCCGGGACTAAGACCATGTTGAAGTCTTCACCTACCACCAGTCAGCAATCCACAAAGAGCTGCAAGTCATTGTTTGACCCCCTCCCAAAATTCCAACTGTCCCACGTTGGGGGTGTAGAGTGAACACACACTAATTCTTTTGCCATATCGGGAGCCCTAAATGAACAGGAACCGTCCCCCTGGGTCCATCTCTATCTGTCTACCACCAGGCCAAGCCGGGACCGAGAGTACTATCGGCACTCCACACTTTTTCTCTCTGCTCGAGGCCATACAAATCTCACCTCCTCATCCCGAGCCCAATCGGGTTTCCCTCCCCCTCAGCCAATGTGTCTCTTGTAGCAATAGGAGATGCAACTTAGCCCTTCAAAACTCCTGCATGGTCATTGATCTTGTAGCTGGAGAAATAAGCCCTCTTACATTGAGGGAGCTAATTACCAAGTCACCCTCCGCGGTCATGACAACATTTCTCGACCTCACCGTGCCGCCAACCCATCCTGAGACATGCTACTCCCAATTGCTGAACCTACTGAACCCCCTGAAGGGATTTTCCTCCGAACTCCAAACAAGAAACCCAACCAGCCCTTTCCCCCTTGCATGGCCTCGAACCGCCTCCTCCCCAGCCTAGCCTACCCCCTCCCTCCAGCATCCGATCATGAGACACTCCCCACCACTTACCAGGATAGGATCACCAAAGAGGTCCCGAAGCAACAGGACTCGTTCAATAAACACCTCATAGATCATGAGTCCCCCTCTTGAGAAACCTCAATATTACAATAACTTCAGACTCTGCACTCTCACCTCCCCCCTCCCTCTGTTCCGAGTGTTCAACTTTTAAAATTTGCAGGCCCCAGTCATACTATGCCTGTTTCTGGTGCCTGTGAACAGAGCCATTGGCCCAGCGATCTCTCCCCAGCCTGAAGCCCAGAGACGTGAGTCCCCCATGAGTTCTTCAGAAACTCAATTGATGTTGTCGTCAATTGTCAGCTGATAAGACTGGCCCTCATATTCAAAGTTCAGAGAGAACAGAAATCCCCAATGGCATTGCACCCCCTTTTCCGGCAGCCACTTGGTGAGGGAGCTGCACATCCTTCTCATGGTGAGGGTGAGTGCTGAGAGATCTTTGAAGATGGTAATCTGGGCATCCCCATATTTGAGTGGACCTGCTTTCTAGCTCGCTCCAGAATCCTAGTCTTTGTTCATAGTAATGGAAACGTGCCAGCACCAAGCAAAGGCCTCTGGAACCACCCCCAGCTCGGTGGGCTCACCGGATAGACTCATCCATGGCATCATCTCCGAACAGCATGCATATCACCTCACTGATCGCTCTCCTGATGTCACTCTCTGTTTTCCCCTCCCTTTCCGGGAAGCCAAAGAATCGTAGCTTGTTTCAGCGTTCCCTATTTTCTATGTCATCCAGTTTGAGAAGGGTCTCTGCTTCCCTCTGCTCCAGGTCAGTCAATCTCACCTGTTGTCTGTAGCTCCAGGCAGTCTACTATGGACTGGTTAGCCTCCAGTCCTTGGATCTTGTCTTCCACTGAGAGGAGCCTCTGGTCCATCTTGTCCAATCACTGGTCAAGGGTCGATCTGATTCCCCTTTGGATTTTGTGGCAGTCGGGTCACCCTCCATGGCTTTTCCTGCGGGCGCTGCAGCTGGATTGGCCTGCTCCACCCTTAGAAACAGGAATCTCTGTAGGGATGCATTCCAGCTCATGGGCTGGGGTGGTGGGGCGGGGGGTGTTTTGGTGGCAGATGCTCTGCAGTATCGCTCTGCACTCCGTCGATGTTGTTGCTCTGGTGCCTTCGTAGATGTCTCCTCCACATCCCCCGGGGCTGTGGCCAATCCAGGGTAGCCCTTTCTCACTCTTCCCCATTAACCCTGTTGCCAGGAAGGGGGACTGCAGGAGTGTTCTGGTCTGCACTCCTGTATTGCTTGTTTGGCTCCCAAGGGGAGGCCCTTCCCTTTGTGCTGCAAGGTGGCCCCTTTGATCCTTCTCCCTCTGTACCAGAGACCACCACTCCGGGCTGCATTGGGCCCTCCTCAGGGACCGACATGTTGTGAGGCCCTTAAGGTGCCCAGGGCGGTCTGCTGGGGGCCTGGTCTGTTGTGAGGGTCTGCACCCAGGCCCACACCTCCCCCTGGCCTGTGGTGTCACCTGCTCCTCCTCTCTGGTCCTACACACACCAGACACCAATCTTCTTTTCCTGTGGGGGGGAGGAGCATCTGTCTCCTTATTTTAGTGAACTAGATAGGCCCTCATTCAGAGGGCTCCCCCATCATGGGGCTCTGGGGCATGGGACCGGGGGAGCACAGAGATCATAGGTGTGGGATCCTCACCCCTCTGGGTTCTTTATTTGTACTCACTTCTTGGCCCAACACCCCTTCGGGATTCACCGGGTCGGTTCTCCGAGTCCCTCAGCAGAGGGACAGCCACAGAGCTCCGTGTCTGCTCCTCCTCATTTGCTTCCTGACTGCCAGTTCTCCAATGCAGTCTGGGTCAGCGTAGGTGCTCCGCCTCTCGATCACCTGGAGTTCCACAAGCTGGGGAAAGCTCTGTGGTCTTACACAGCCTCCCAAGGCCCAGGGACCATGGACGCCCGGGCAAAATCCCAATCTAAGTTCAACGTAGTGGGCCGGGGTGTCCCTCTCCTTCCACCTTCACTTCTCCCACGGTTATCTCAGCCGTGGGACCTCAGAATTTCTCAAGCGTTGGAGCGAGTGTACCCCCTTTATTCCCCTCCTGGGTGCCACCAGCAATGTTCCTCTTTGGGGAGTTAAGGGGGAGGGTCAGACCCCTTTTGCTCTGTGCTGTCTCAGTGCACATGGAGAAATCAACTCACCTCCATGCGGCCCCTGGTGGCTCACAGAAATTCTTTTTTTTTTAATACAGATAACTTTAAACGTATACATATCACATAACAAGTATGTTAGGTAAATCAGTATGATTGTACCTTTTTCCCCACATTGAATTGAAATCTACAAGTACCAGATTGCAAAGTAATGTGAAGCTACATAATGTCCAGATACATTGTGTCTGAGCATTCAGTGAGCAATGTCAGCATTTGGAGCTGCCAGCAGTGGGAGCGGCTCCACAAGTGAGCCAAAGGTTTTAAGCACTCACACTAATTTCTTTACAAATCAAGCACTGCCTGATACCAATCATTCAAAGTACTGGCTGGTGTTCTTTCTTCTTCTTGCAGAAACTCCTACAACGCACGGACAACAAACCAACCAGCTCAAAATACAACTACCAGACTTCCTGGCAGTAAACAATAAATACTCTAAATTATGCAAAGGGAAGCCGCAGGGAGACAAGAACAAGGCAACAAACAGCGCACTACTCTCTTCTAGCACCAGATCCCCACCGAGGCATACCAGGGATGTAAAGGCAGTTTTGCATTCTGTATGGACACTAGAGCTCTGTGTTCTGTGACCAAGACATAAGCTCACTCTTCACTGAGAGGTAACCCCTTAGTAGATCAGCTCTGTGCTGAAAAGTACAGCTGCTGTTATAATCTCACTGAGGGTATGGCAACATATCCATTGCAGTTTGTGCTGAGGAGGAGCCAGCCGTTTCAGCCTTTCCAGAGCCTTACTTCAGTGTAAGGTCTTCTGGATTGGTGGCTGCAACAGACACCTATCAACTGAGCTTAGCCCGTGTTCTGAATGGGAAAGTGGATCTCAGAAATACATGTCTGGATGACATGGCAGATTCGACACCTACTTGGAAGGAACTAGGTCTGACTCAAGAGACTGGGTGTCAGGACCTTCATCAGGCCAGCTTGTTGAGGAAGACAGCCAAGTGTCAAACTGAACAGGAGCCATTGGCCTTCCTCGCGCTTGAAGTTGGTGTATGTGGGGACAAGATACAACCTCTTGTCAGTGAAGTACTTCATGTACAGAACTGGGCAACCCCCACTACCCAAGCCCAAGTGAGGACTTGCCTGGTCCTCACTGGGAAATAGAGGAGCAAAGTGGCAGCCTATAGAAATATACCTGTCCCTCAGACTGCCCTCACTACTCATAGGGGACCTAAAGAGTCCTTATGGACCCCTGAGTGTGAGAAGTCCTTCACTGGCTTGAAAGAATCCCTAGGTTAGGCCCCTGGTTTAAGGGCACCTGATTCAAAGATAACTTTCATAGTGCTGACAGATGCCTATGACACTGGGATAGCTGGAAGACTTTCACAGCTTAATGAGAGAGGTGAGGAGCATCCAATATGTCTAATCAGCTACCGGTTTAGGAGTAGAGAACTCAGTTGGCCCCAGGTGGAGAAGAGTTGTTTTTCCATTATATGGTGCCTTAGGAAGTTGAGGTCCTACCTCCATGGGACTCACTTCACTGTGTATGCCCCCCTAAACATTTGAAGTGGTTGATAGATGTTAAGGGAGATTCCAAAGTGGCTCAGGTGGTTCATGAGTCAGCAGGTCTTGAACTTCACTATTAGACATAGGCCAGACCCCAAATGTAGCAATTTTGATGTTCTGTCCAACAGGGAAAACCAACTGGAACAGAGGACTCACCCAGGGGTGGATTAGTTCCCCCTGCCCCTTAGTCTGGGGGGGTGGGCGTGTCTTAGGAAAAACTCTCTTTACTGCGCCTTTCCTTCCATCTTTATGGAACCCCTAAACCTTTTGCTTTTATTTCTGAATCTGACCTGTACTTTTCGCAGTACAGTGAAGCCTTAAGCTTCCCTGCACTGGCCTTTCCTCATATGTTACGGGGAAACTGATATGTCCTTCAGGCTATCAGTAATGGGACACATTGTTTCCCTTAGTCGTGTTACTGTGTTACTACTTTTGGTTACTTTTGTATCATTTGCGGTAAGTTTTTATCATTGTGCAAAGCAGCTTACAATGCAGTACAATGGGGTGCATTTTTCTTTTGCCCAAAACTAACACTCAGAGGATTTTTGGTTACTCTATGTGTGCTAAAAGGATAGGCTGGTGACAGCAGTGACATTCCCCCACTTTTTGGGTAATTTCTTTTTAGCTTTACTGTGTTTACCGTGTTTGGCTACTAACTGTGGCTACTGGTCCAACATGGCTATACCACAAGATTTTTCACCTATTCTTTTGCCATCTTGTTATTTATCCTTCTTCCTGGCCTCAGAGGCAGGAGCTTTCGGCAGGCTACTGGAGGGCTGTGTGTGTTTGATAGCAGGATGTGGGCTGGGTCAGTCTGACTTCAATCCACATACTGGTTTCAGTGTGTCTGAGTGGGATGCATGAATGTGCCCACCAGTGGTGCTGATTGGACCACTGCTGGGTGTGTGTTGGCTGGTCCTTCTATTGGCGAGTGGGAGTTTTAGCGCTTACCTGGCTTTTAGGATAAGCAGAGGAGCACTGCACCCATTCTTCTGAGATCCTAGAGAAACCTGAAGGAGCCAAGTATTCTATCCAGCTTTGAGACCTGCAAAGAGACCTGAGACAAGACTGAAGGAGGCCTGGTAACCAACTTCTGCTGCTGTCCTGGAGGAGCCCTGTCTTGCTCTTGATCTTTAGTAGACCTGCAAAGGTGCTAGGACCCTTGGATTGGAGGGACCATCCATTCCTGACTTCTACTTGGTGCTCTGTTAAAAGAAGCCTTCTGAAGTGCCCTGGAAATGTCCTGTAGATTACCAGCTTCGTTTTTGGGCTACTGTGCTGAGTTTTGGCCTGAAACCTGACGGATTCTCAACTAGCCCTACAAGACTCCCTCCTGCAAAATGTCAGCATCCTAGCACAAAGGGGACCTGGGATTGAAGAGAAAGTCTGACCGCCGCTACTGAATCCATCTACATCGCCGTGTGTGGTGTTCACCGTCTGAAAACTGCTTACCGGGCCCGAGTCCAGTCCTGAGACGGGTATTGCTTCAGGTCTTTCTGCATTCTTCAACTGAGAGTGTTTGCAACAGCAAAAGACACCAACTGGAGTTCAGCTCGAACCTGCAACCCCAGAGAATCGAGGACCACGTATTTCAGCAGGAAAATCAACGTTGGACATCCTTTCTTTGATTTGCCAAGTCTGGGGAAGATTCAGACTGCGGGGGATAAGTTACAGCTTTCTAAACTACCCCTATACTCCCATTATAGGTCCTGGGGCTTATAATAAACCTTAATTCTAACACTTTTGGCTTTGCCATAACTTGCCTATGCAAGACTTCTGACTATTGGGGCTAATTTTGGGCATTAGTCTAACTTGAATCCTAACCCTAACAACCCTTCACTGGACCTCAGAGACCCTACCTGCATTTCGTTCCTGCATCCTAAGTTTTGTGAAACTGTATCCTGAACTATTGGGCATAAGGCCCCAGGCAATTTAGGGCTGGGCAATTTTAGCTAGGGATCATCTCGGTGGGCATTTTTGTGCATAATACTTGTCTAACCTTTCCTTTGTAGGAGTATCTGATTTGTAGTATGCCTTATAACCAAGTGAATGTATATATGTATTTAGTTTGATAGTGTTGTATGAAACGTCTACCTGCTTGTAGTAATTTCTCTATAGTGTGTTTTGGCCATAATTAAATAACTGTATTTTTATATATTCTGCCTAAGTGTAATCTGTGATTCCCATTGTGTGACCTCATTGTGGACCCTTTACAAGCTCACCCCCTCTGAAGTACTTAGCCTATACCGCCTGACACTGCTATCTAAATTGATTTGGCTACAAGTTCCCAGAGTTGTTCCTGTCACAATATAGGTTGGCCTTCTATACATCTGTCCAGCAGGCCAGAGTATAGAACATGTGTCCTAACAATACCCTTCTGCAGTCAGCCACCTCTTGGAGACATACATCATGAGAAAGAGGGACATAGACAGCCTGCTGGGAGTACATGTGTTCAATCACTGTTTTTTACAGCTGATAAAGGAGATCTCCCAGCGTTTACGGTGCACATCACAGTTTTATGAATGGCAACAGATTACGCAATAATGTATGCTAATATGAACCTTATATCTCAACAGGTTTTAATTGGCTGTTTTACTTAAAGGTCAAAACATCACTTGTTTCCCATTGGACATAAACACTTCCTGAAACACATGACTTTCTATGCAAATTAGCAAGACTAGGTAGTTTCCCAAATTTCGCTCAACCACAAGATATATGTCACAACCTTTAAACTTGGACAGAACAGATTTAGCCAATGATGCCTTTATTTTCCAGACTTCTAGTACATTCCATTTATGAGTCAAACCATTGAAAATCACATATTATGCTATTTGAATCTGCCATATAACTTTACCTTGGCTTCTACCCAGACATTCCCTTTCTTGTTTGTACACACCACTTTTTATGTGTGTCCAGCACTTTTAAACCGTTCATGGGATTCTGAGGCCAGCAGCCATCTATAATGCAATGGCTATCTTTTACTAACCTATATTCTACATCAAAAATCTATATTCTGTGTCAATTATATTGTGCACAATGCAGTCATTCCTTTATGTTCTTTGTTGCCCTAAATAAGTGCATCCAGTATTACCTATTTCCAATGTACTTGACTTAAATAAAGGCA
Source organism: Ambystoma mexicanum (assembly GCF_040938575.1). Lineage (NCBI taxonomy): Eukaryota > Metazoa > Chordata > Amphibia > Caudata > Ambystomatidae > Ambystoma > Ambystoma mexicanum. Next base: position 288,062,426 of record NC_090928.1, read on the forward strand.
GCCTAGCTGCCTCAATTCACAGTACTCCTGAATTTTACAATGTTGAACAGGAGAGAGGGGTGTCAGACCATAGTTTCCTTTCTGTCATAAGAGAGCAGAGGAGAGAGATGCACCTATACAAGTCTTTAAGGGGTATACACGCACATTTCTGTACAACCCCACATGCAGCAAGTGTGACAAACCTATTCTGTGGAGTCAATGTACAGAAATGCCCAGAACTGTGTCACCAGAGGCTACGTCATGAAGCAGTGCAGCTGAGGATGAGTAGATCTGCAAATGAATGTGTGTGGTACATGTGGGACAGTGGCAGTGCATGTCATATAAGTTGATAAGAGAGTGGAGTTTGCAGTGGCACAGGTCAATGAATATTGTGGACATTGAGTACACCTGCAGGTGCCTGTAATAAATATGGGGGCCAGGGGTAGTATAAGGCTGGGAGTAAGGAGACATCATCACGGTCAGTGAGGCAAGTGTTGGAGAGCCAAAATACACAGAGTGCATATGCACAGAGAATGCATGCCAACACTTAGTATGACCATCCAGAATGCTACCAATAACTTCCATTAATTAGGTCAATTGTAAAAGTTCATCCACCAAAACAATGCACCCGCATAGAAGTGTAACTGCACATACACACACATGCATGTGGAGGGACACACACCTGCTCAGACATTTACTGTGACTCAAAGATCACACACACAGGTAGCACAAATATGGCATGCATGCAAAGACCATGGTAACCAATAACAGAGACACCACATGAGCGACACTGCTGACAGAGCTGGCATCATGTGATTCTCTCATCACCTCCACCGAAACCTGTACCTCCAAATTCGTAAAAGGAGGTCCAGTGCCTGGCAGAGGGCATCCAGACTAGGGACATGAAGGCATGCAGGGTGGACCTCCCATGGAGTGCAGTCACCAGATGAATCAGGATCACTGCAACAACATGGGACATTGCAATTCACCAGCCATAGTTGACAATCATGCATATACCATATAGGTGTCAAGATTCCCTCAAGACATTGTTACCTGCACATTCATTCTAGTCAACCTCAAGGCAGCCATGGCAGTTGACACCACTGTGCATGGCTGCATGTCCACAACTCCACTCATCATGCCTTTGAGAAGGCAACAGCACATCTCAAGGGAAAAAAGAAAAATCTTGGAAAGGGCTAAAAAACAACACATGGCACCATCCTGGCAAAGGGTTTTGAAAAACAAGCAATAAGTGTCCATGATGAATAAAGTGGTACAAATATAAAATAAAACCACACTGATAATGTCCAAAATAATTAAAACGTCCATCCTGGACTGGGGGATGAAGAGGAGTCCATTCTGGAGGGAGAGGAGGGTGGGGTACATTTCAATATCCACATGAGTGCAAACAAAATATAACAATCCCCTCCATGGGCTCATGGACCCCACAGCAATGGGGGACCAGGAGGCTGGTCTCTTCTGGGAACCACATCCTGCAGTTGACATACAGGTGGTCATGGTGTTGGACCTACACCACGCTGTGTCAGGGCCTGGTCTTCAGTGGGCACGGTCAGACATGAAATGTTCAAATGCACCTGCAAAGCAAGGGTGCTGAGGGCTCCATGCACTTCCTCATGGATTGCCATGGAGTCTATATAAGCTATCGCCAGTGATGCATTGAGTTGCTCGGATAGTGTCTGCCTGAAGGCATCCATCTCCTCGTGGAGCACTGTTCTTGTGGCTGAGAGTTCCCCATGGATTCCAGTCCTCATGGCCTGCATCTTATGCCTCAGGGACTCTCTGGCGGCTTGAGCATCTGCATGCAGGGGCTTGTGCCTAAATGTCAGATCAGCCAGTCTGCTCTTGTTGTTGGCCTCCATGCGCAGTCTGTAGGAATGGCATGAGGACTGCATGACCTGCAGCTGTTGCTCAACCCAAGCCGCTGCTGGGGTCATGGTCTTGACCCTTGCCCTCTGAAATTGTGTGCAACACATTGCCATTGCAGATGGACGGCACGCAACATCTGCTGCTCCCACTCTGTCTCCCCAACATGGACATGGCCACCACATGTGTGGCACCCACAGCAGCCTGATGTCCCTTGGATATCAGCTCCAGGACCTGATGCCAGTTCATGGGAGGGTCGCCTTACAGCCGCAACAACTGCAGACGGGAGCGCCCACTGACTGGCCTTGTGTATCCAGCTGCACTGCCCCAGACACATGGGCCCTATCTGATCTGCCCATTGGGGCACTCACCTCTGTTCTCTTTGAGGCATCCACATTTATGTATTCATTTATTTGCATTTATAAAGAGCACATAGGCCCTTAGGCATTAAGTGAACCACAGTTTGCATGTATTTTACAACAGTTTACAGAGTGTGTTCTCATACATACGAAAGGGAGATGCGTTGGTAATAGTTGGTAATAGCAAAAACATTTGGTTGTCACATATGATACAGTGGCTATTGGAAGAGTTGAGTTTTCAGTGCCTTGCGGAACACTGTGAGGGAGGTCTCTTTCCTGAGTGCGGGTTGTAGCGTGTTCCAGTTTTTTGGGGCTAGGACTGCAAAGCGTGCGCCTCCTGCTCTGGATCTTTTAAAAGTAGGGACTGCAAGTTGGTTGCAGTGCTGGGCACGCTTGGGTTTTTCAGACGTGGCGCAGTGAATGGTTTCTGAGACATAGGGGGTGCTGTGTTTGATAAGCAAGACTGTGTGATGGAGAGGGTTTTAAACAGGATGCACTCTTTAACTGGGAGCCAATGGGTGTCCCACCTGGCTTGGGATATGTGCTCCCTCTTTGGAATGCTAAGGGCTGCCTTACGGGCGTTGTTCTGTGTGGTTTGGAGTTTCTTCAAGTTCTTGGATGATGTGTCTAGGAACAGGACGTTGCAGTAGTCCAGCCTTGCCCCCACCGTGGCTCTGGCAATGGACAAGCAATTTTTGGGGGAGTAGTAGGGTTTGACAGCGTTAAGGATCTTGGTTGTTAGTGCGGCTGATGAGGCGATGGCGCTAGCTTGCCGTGACATGGATAGAGTGGAGTCTCGGTATACTCCTAGAGTTTTGGCTGCCGCTGATGTGCTGATGGTAGTGTTGTAAATATTGAATGATGAGTATTTGCTATCCAACTTGTCAAGGATTTGTGGTTCAGTGTGGTTCAGCGTCAAACTCAGCTGAGTCCAAAGAGTCCGAAGAGTCTGCAGCACGACTGAGGATGGTTTGCAGCACCAGTGGATTCTCATGGCGCACAACCCCACGTCATCCACGGGTGGTATGACACACCACTAACTCTTCCTCCTCCTCCTTCTCCTCTGCATCTGGTGCATCCTCACCTGCACATGGAGAGGGAAAAACATTTTGAGTCATGTGACTGGAGATACAAATTCATATGTGCATCAAAGTGCATTCAAACACTAAATGACAGGACAAAGAAGCATCAGACATTGTTCATTCCCACACTATGAGCTGTAAGCAACTGATGTATAGCATTTGCGGACTGGTGTCCCCCTCCTGATCTTGTCCATGCTGTCAGTGGACACATGATGTACAAATGTGGCGGCAAAATACAATGACGGGCCATGCAACTTTCATGTCAGCACACATACAAGGAAAAAATACTGAACAGGTGTCATTGTAAAGCTGAAGGACTTCACATGGGATCAGTTAGCCACTCATATCCAAGGACACCACCCCAGTAAACACATGACACACAATCAGTATTGGAACAGAGAACTGGAGACATTGAGGTCCTGGGGGAAGGTGAGGAAAGGGAAAATACCTCTGAAAGTGGGACTTCTAGGCAAGCTCTGTGATGTGAAGAGTGAAAGAGAGAGGATTTGAAGATGAAAACAAGGTCCATTGACCCACAAGAGGGTGAGGGGAGTGCAGTCAGAGTGTGGGAGGTGAAGAGGAAACAGGGGTTGCAATGAGTAGCCTCTCTCTGTGTCACTTGCATTGAGGCAGAGATTGGTAGCAGTACTCCATGCCTGTATAGCAAACAGGCAGTCATGAATGAGAGAGGATGAGGGGAAGGCAAAGGAGTGAGGCTTGGTTGAGAGCTGTGTGTCATCCACATTACGGTGGTATGGCCCTGCCCTGTTGCTCCCTCTCCAACCATGCTGGTGGTGAGGCTGTATATGTGTAAATGTGGAGCACATAAAACATATCCTGAGATACAGTATTTGGTCATTGTGATGAAGGCAATACAAGGGCAATGAGTGGCATGTATGTGCAACAATAAATCTCTTCAGCAATCCCTCCGGTATAGGTGTTCCTGCATATGAACATAATCCAACAATGATGGGTCAAATGTTCATGGCCCTGCATACTCAGACTGTGAACCAGGGGCTGCATCAAATACCTATCACATTACACATGTTTCAACAGAGCGATCATGACACATTTGAGTGGGTGAAGTAGCTGGCATGACTGACCTTATCAGACAGATGAAATGAGTATGGGGAGGTGTGCATGCATCCAGCTCACAGAGAGGCCAATGTCTGTGCAACTGACGTCAGACAGGTGCTTCCAAATTTAAGCTGGTTGATATGTTTGAACAACTACCATGCATACACATAGAAGGGAATACAGCCGGACACACTCATTGCCATTCATGCTGCTCACAACCTTCCACCTGGGCAGTCTATGGCTGTGTGATTGTCATATTTCAAGGATAGCAACCTATGCATGACAACCCGCCAGCAGCTATTGTTCACCATGTAGTCAATGGCGTAACCCCTTACTACATTCATTTGTTATTGCACCAACATCATGCCTGTAATTCTGGTCTGTGGTATGTGGGCAATTATGCACCTTCACTCTGGGCACACCACAACGCATGGTGACAGATAGCTCAGATATGCATCATGGCAAGGCATCCTATAGGGGCAGTTGACAAATGGAACATGCAACTCTGCATGAGATGATGTGATCTTTCAACATCTATTGCATGTGTCTGTCTAGCAGTGCAGAGTGACACGCCACAGGAATGTATACAACAGTACATGTAGGTGCCTCCGTTCTTGCCCATGCAACAGGGGAGTACCCTGTCGGTGATCTGCACTGTTACACGGACATGTGTCACACAAATCCACCACACAAGATACTTAAAAAAGTATGGCTATGAGGCATGAGTCTGAACATCAGCAAACATGCATTACATTGCACAGGGATTTTATACAACTGCAGCCATATGTACCACTACACAGATATGGTGGGTCATGCATGATTGGCAAAACATACAATGCAAAATGATGGCCACTCACCAGATGTGTCCTCATAGTTCTCCAGGCCTACCACGCCTTGCACCTGCTCAAGGAGGATGAATTGGCTCACGGCCTATTCACGCTGTGTCAGCTGCAACTCCTCTGGTGGTACTCCTCCAGTTGCCAGTGCAGAGGCCAGGTTGGCACTGAGCTTGTTCTTGGCGTGACATGTGAGATCATTCCAGTGCTTTGGAACCTGTTCTGCATTGCGCATCACCACACCTAAGGTTTTGATCTGGTCTGTGACCCGCTGCCAATGCACAATCCATTGTGCAAGTGTATGGGTGCTCCCCGCATACAGGCACATGTCACAATGAGGATCGTTCACATAGTCAATGAGGATCTGGGGCTCCTCATCTGTGAAGAACATCTTCCTGTGTGGGCCAGTGTCCTGTGCCATGTCTTCAGGTGGAGCTTCTTCTTGAACTGTGGGGTGTCCCTTCTTTGCACGATTGTAACGAGTTGTTGGAGCTGCCCCTGTCTGGCTGGGACCACGTAGGCGTCCAGGTGCTGGGCCACTTGTGGACTGGTGCCTGTCACATCCTCTTTGGGCTGAGACAGATGTCTCCACACAATGTACCCGACCCCCTGGAGCTGGGACAGATGTCTCCACAACACATCCCCTACCCCATGGGGCTTGGGTAGATGTGTCCTCACCACATCCCCCAGACAACCCTGTCTATTCTCTTTCCCTCTTGGGGCCTCTCCACTCATGTCACAGGTGTAAGGGATGAATGGAAGGTACACCTAGTTATTGTCCTGGGCAATATGAGTAAGGGAACAGTCTCTGTGATGTGCAAAATAGATGTGTGGTCCAGCAAGGCTCCAATGTAAACCGAATGCAAAAAGAATATGGTACGCGATATGCAGAGGTACCCAGGGACTCATAAATTGCGTGTGCAATGCCCGGAAAGCTTCTGAAAAGTGAAAAACGATGCACCCAGAAACTCTAAAATGGCATAAGCGATACCCAGAAAGTTCAGAAAATTCTAAAAAGCAGTACACGATACACAGAGGCACCCAGAGATTGAAAAAATGCGTATGTGACACACCGTAGGCCTAAAAAGTCCACAGAAACATGCATATATGCGCAAAGGCAAGCACCCAAAAATAAAAATGCGGTGCAGGTTACTTGAAGGAAATGGATTGCGCAGCACCACATAATACATCTGCGAAACTCGTCAGGATCGTAACCTTCATGCACACAACCAGTGATGCATGTTGCGTGCTTTATATCACCCCATCATTGCCGTGAGCTGCATAGGCATGCCGCATAGGTGCGCTGCATCACTGTGCGCAGGATGTAACTTAAGCGTCAAGGGCCTTTATGCTGCTATCGACTGCTGCAGATGCAAATAGCACATCACTGTTACTCCTGCCTATGTACTGCTGTATTTGCCTCCTCCAGCCTTGATTTGCCTCACTCACTCCTATACTGCTGCTGCCCACTCGAGAGTGGGTGTCAGCCTGCAACCAGCGCTGTCTTGGTGTGCCAGCTGTCCCACTTTTGCCTGGACTCCTGTGTTGGGCCTGCAACCAGATCTTCTGCACTTGCTGGGACTTCCACCTCTGCCAACCCCACCAAAGCTCCACTGCATCTACCCAGGACCAAGGAAGCCCATACCTGCCTCAGGGGTGCCATGTCTACACCCCAACGTCGAGTCAGTGGGCTGCCAACTTCACATCCACCGAAGTTGCCATCCTGCTGGATCGGTTCCTGAGTGCCTATGATGCCCTCTTCAACCCAGCTACGCACCTGGGAAATGACGCAAGGCTGAGAATATGGGACGAGATCAAGGCTGCCATCAACACGGATTTGGGACAATGCTCTATGGCGTATGTGTGGCATGCATGTTTGAAGATGCCACATCCTGTTTCAGCCTGTGTGCGGTGTGAGATGCAGCTGATTGCTGCCTCATGCCAATGCTGAGCATTTGTGGTGACAGACATTGTAAACTGGCATTTGCGTGAGTATTGCCATTAATGGGTTGTTGTATTTGGCCACGTGCAGTGTGTGATCAAGGAGCAAGTGCTTGGACATGACAGATGTGGACATGGTAGGTTTTGGGCATGTAAGTGACATGCATGATATACGTGTTCATGTGTTGCTCACCTGACAGTGCATTCATGCAGACACATCTGCTGTGATTGACACATGTGCATTGATGCCTGTGTATGTGGAGTTAATGCATTGACGTCTCTGGGACTGGAATGTGACCTCTCATCCCACTTCATTTGTAACACAAGTGCATGTGTGTACATAAAATATTTGTATGCTTGGCCACCTGACATGTGCAATGTGTACACAGATATGTGTTATGGTACCTGTTGCTTGCCTGCAGGTCATGCTGTTGCATGTGCACATTGGTGACTGTGTTTGTGCGGGCAGGTGCCCTGATACTGTTCCCACGCACATGGCTGTATGTCATTCTTGTGTTGGTTGGTCATTGGTCTGGTGCTGTTGCCAGTTTTTGGTGATATGTTGTTGGCCACTGTACAATGTGGTTTGTTGACATGTGTCATGACTGTGATAGGGCCTTCACTCTACAATCATGGTGCATTTGCTTTGTGGTTTGCCTGGGCAGGTACATGTTTGTGTGCATTGTGTGTGTGTGTGTGTGTGTGTGTGTGTGTGTGTGTCAGTTCATGGTTGGCACATGCTGCATTATTAGTGATGTTTATTTTGTGTATGCCACACTTCCATTGAGAACTGTTGCTGATGTCAATGCTTTTTTGTCCCAATTATCCACAGAGAAGGCAGAGGCATCGCTGTGGAGCATAAGGGCAGGGACAGAACCATCAGACCTAATGGCACACCCCGGCCAGCCCGACTTGAGTCCACATCATATGAGGTTGAGTTGGCTGATGTAGTGCATGTTCGATCTTGCAGAGCTGCTGGGGGTAATTCCCAGGAGGTTGTTGTGGCGGGGGATTCCCCAGTGGCTGTGTGCTAAGGTGTGGAAACAGAGGGGCTATTCAGAGAGAAGGCTCTTTGGAGTCATCCAGGGAGATGGAGAAGGTGGTGGAGGAGGAGGCAGGTGATGGCCAGCACATTTGGTCGGATCAGGAGGGTGTTCAGGCTGCACCCCTGGGCAAGGGACAAGAGGATGTATAATGCACCATGGAGGGAGTTGCCCAACCTCCTGCCACTGCTCCATCTGATGCTGCAATGACCACCATCATGGATGCCTCCACCCAGACCAAGCCCCCCCTTGGGGCCACGGGTATCAGCCCTGAGATGGCGCATGCCCTGCTGGCTGGGATTGCACAGCGAGCAAGCACATTATCACAAAATCGATTACCCTCTATCTTGGTCAGCTGAAGCATGTGCTGCTCTTGTGTGGTCTCTGTGTGCTGGCACATTCATTTGCCCCCTTCTCCACTGCCTCCTCTGGGCCCCAGTCATCCACTGGGGCACCTTCCTTGCCAGTTTACAACACAGTCCCCTCTACTTCCTTCCCACCCACACCGTCCACTCTGGTGGTCAATACGCCTGCCTCACGTGGAAGTTCCGGCAAGCATAGAGGTGGGGGTTGCGGTTCCTGACCAGGCACCTGCACAGGTGCAGGCATTAGTGGGACAGCACGCACATCAGGACAGCACTCTAACTGTATGACCACATGGTTCCTTCAACAAAAGATCAAACCACATCACGTCACACTCAAGCAGGACAGCGATAGGATTGATACTGGCCGCAGAGAGGGGATCCCTACTGTGACATTTTTACTATGGGAAACTTTACTTCCTGACACGGCGGCAAGTTAGCCGGTTCCAAGAATACAGCAGTGAGATTCCAAGAGGAACAGTTCCATATAGACATCAGGAATTGAGTAGTCCGACATAATTGTTGGGGCTCTCCCCTTAAGTAACCGTTGTCAAGTGACTTTGTGGAAGAGTGACGTGGTCAAGAATCAGATGTTGTAGTGTTAGTTATATTTTGTGAACATCACTTAGAGTGAAGAGTTAGACAGGATTGAACCAACCAGAAATGAAGAGAGATTGTTGAATTGTACAGATGGTCCCCCTGATGAAGTTCTTTAACATTGTGTTGAACTATATTGGTGAACGAAACATGTTGGGCAATTAATGGTATTGTGATTTAGTGATGATACAGGATAAATAGTACAAATGTAGTTGGAATTCACCACTGGGTAGCACTGAATGGGGTAGTAATGTACTGAATTGATGCTAGATGTTATTAGTGGTATCCTTTAATAATAAGGAACCAGTTAGCTACCGACCATTGTGTGTCTAGAGGCAGAGTGTTCTCCTTCAAAGCACTGTACATGATTTAGCTTTGTATAGGCAGGATGTCACAGGGTTAAGCACAACACAGGTTGTTTTATGTATGGTAATTGGTTTATGAGATATTTTTGTAAAAGGTATTTAGGAATTTTTGCAATTTTAGCAAATGCTTTTTATAAATTGATATAATGATTTGTGATTTATATGTAATTAAAATTGTGATATATAAATGGTGTGTTGACTTAGTACCTATTTGTTAAAATTACTAGGCTGTTCTGACCTGGGGGACACCCGAAGGGGTAACAGGTGACGTGGTTTGATCTTTTGTTGAAGGAATGTCCGCAATTTGTGTTTAGGGGCCCGGTCATCACGTCGTTAAAATGACTCCACGTCTCTATATGGTTGTTGTTTGACCACATGGTTCAACATTCAGATGGCGGGGTTACTTCCACAGTGTACATTTGGCCAGGCAGCAACAGTATGGGAGTGGCCCGAGGCAATCCTCACAGGGTTCATCGACTTGAGGAGGCAAGCTAGGCAGCAACATATAGTCACCTGGCAGGAGGAGCGCAGACGCTTTTGTGAATTGGTGTGCATCGGATGGACTTTAAAATGCAGCTGATGGCAGAGAGGCAGCGGGCTAAGATGGCACAGGTTCCTAATGCAAGAGCAGAGGTAATGGAGGGAAGGACACTGATGTGGGTTGTCATAGTGGAGGAGGCTTGCAGGGATACGGAGGAGGAGGTGTGGAGGATGAAGGAGAGCCTGCAAGCCATCCAGGACTGGATAGCGTCCTGCCTCCAAGTGGAGGATGATGAATGTGACTCTGCCCTGGAGGATGTCATGAGACACTATTGAGCCTGCTGCTTATGTATATAGTTCATTGTGTTGTTTTGATTTTTGGACTTTTAAAAAACATGTCCAATGGACATTTCCCCCTTCCACGTAGTTTGTTATCATAGTGTACTTATTCATACACTCATCAATTGTGCAGTTGGGGGTGGGAGTTTGCCTCCCAATGCATGGCCACCCACCTACACACATTAGCAACCAGCCAGTGGGTGCTCTCATGTCATGCTGCACATCTGCCACTGGAATGCTTCATAATCACGTGAGAGCTTGTTTATATCTGGTTGTACACATCATCCATTTGCTTGGCTCACACACTCTCCGACCTCCTTCTTATCACTCCGACACATGCCTGTTCAACGTTTGTTGGTTTCAGGGACTTGGAATGCTATGCTTTCCTACTTGAGTCCCTTCATTCATTGATTGTTGCTTGCTACTATTCACTCACATTATATGTGACTCTGTCCTATCAGTGATGTCTTGGACCTGTATCCTTCACGTTCATTCACCTACAGCATTTTGTGCCATTGCAATGGCACATGGACATACTGATACGTCACATTGCATTCCATTGCTTTACTGTGTCACATGTACATGGTGCTTTCACTGTGTAGCTAGTGCTACATTCTGCTGTCCTGTTGCTGTGCCACTGGTTGTGATGTACCAGGAAGTCCTGTGATGTACTACACACATGGATTCTGCAACAGTGCCCCCAGCTGTTATGTCTATGGGTGATTATGTGGCCAGTGTGCTTCATGTTGGTGGTTATGTGGCCAGTGGGGGTGAGGTAAGTTGTTGGTCAACATTGGACTGGTAGGGGGGCTATGCGGCAGGGCCAGGCTGGGGAGTTGTCAGAGGTGACAGGGGCTGGTGGGTGGTGTAAGGACAAGTGGCACTGCCTGGGGGTGGTTCTCAGAGGTCAGGGGGCTGGTGGGTGGTGTCAGGACCTGTAGGGCTGCATGGGGGCGGTGTCTGAGGTCAGGGGGGCTGGTTGGTTGTGTGAGAACCTCTGAGGCTGCCTGGGGGTGGTGTTGGAGGTCAGGGGGACTTGTGGGGTGTGTAAGGACCTGTGGGGTTACCAGGGGTGCTGTCGGAGGTCATGGGCACTGGTAGGTGGTGTGAGGACATGTGGGGCTGCAGGGGGTGGTGTAGGAGGTCAGAGGGGCTCATGGGTGGTGTGAGGTCCTGTGGGGCTGCCTGGGGTGGTGTCAGAGGTGTGAGGGGCTGGTGGGTGGTGTGAGGGCCTTGGGGCTGCCTGTGGGTAGTGTTGGAGGTCAGGGGGTCTGGTGGGTGGTGTGAGGACCTGTGGGGTTGCCTAAGGGTGAGGTATGAGGTCAGGGGGGCTGGTGGGTGGTGTGAGGACCTTTGTGGCTGCCTGGAGGTGGTTACGGAGGAGAGATGGGCTGGTGGGTGGTGTGAGGACCTGTAGTGCTTTCTGGGTGTGGTGTTGGAAGTCAGGTGGGCTGGTGGGTGGTATGAGGACCTTTGGGGCTGCCTGGGGGTGGTGTCGGAAGTGAGGGGGGCTGGTGGGTAGTTTGAGGACATGTGAGGCTGCCTGGGGGTGGTGTCGGAGATGAGGGGGCTGGTGGCTAGTGTGAGGGACTATGGGCTGCCTGGGGGTAGTGTTGGAAGTCAGGGGGGCTGGTGGGTGGTGTGAGGACCTGTGGGGCTGCTTGGGGTGGTGTCAGGATGAGGGGGGCTGGTGGGTGGTGAAGGGACCTGTGGGGCTGCCTGGAGGTGGTGTTGAGGTGAGGGGGGCTGATGGGTGGTGTGATCACTTGTGGGACTGCCTGGGGGTGTTGTCAGAGGTGAAGGGAGCTGGTGGGTGGTGTGAGGAAATTTGAGGCTGCCTGGGCGTGGTTTTGGAGCCCAGGGGGGCTGGTAGGTGGTATCAGGGTTTGAGGGTGCTGCTGTACAATCTGGGCATTTGTCAGCTGTTTCAGTGAGTAGGGAGTAGGGAGGAGGATTAGCAGGATCACAGGAGTGCAGCCGTTACTAACGTTTGGGCCTTGCACAGACTGGCTGGGGTGCAGCCCTTACGGTGGAGCTTGCACAGGTCCGCAGTTGAGCAGCCATCACTTGCATGGGCATCGCGCAGATTGGCTGGGGTGCTACCATTACTTATGGGGGAGCTCACACAGGTTCACAGGGGTGCAGCTGTTACATGCGGGGAGTTTGCGCAGGTTTGCATGGGTGCTGGCTGTTGAGTCAATGGTGGATGTGGAGGTTTGCGGAATGGTGGTATGTGGCTCTGTTTTTGGTTTGCGTGGGGGCATGTCATGGGCGTTCCTCACGCAGCTCGGTTTTCTTTGCGGGTCAGGTTGGAATGTGCGTTTCAAACCATGAATACGCGAATCGCACATTGGAAACTTTGTGTGTAGGGCCACGCAGAGCCATTCTGCGTGGGCAGGATTTTGTGTGATAAATGCATAGTTTTCCATGAATCGGACCCCAAAAGGGGAGGTGGAGCAGCAATCCAATTAGTGAGACAGTGCTGATGGCGAGTTTCTAGAAAGGGATGGTGTGAAGTGGGGCCTGCTTCAAAAGAAGATATTCCGAGAGGCAAATTGGGGTAAAACCAGAAATCCTACACCTCCTCTTTGAGCTAAAAAAAAGGGATAGCAGGACCGCAAAAAAAAAAACAACAAGTGCGGGAAAGACGCGGGCGGTAAATGTGCTGAATTAGATGCACCCCGTTGGAGACATGGAACCGGTTTTTGCACAAGGAAATTATTGACCATAATATAGTAATGTGTTACTTTGGCCCTCATTAGGACCCTGGCGGAGAGGGTTTTACGCCGGCGTAGTGCATGGCGTACCTCTCCGCCAGACTACGAGTTCCCGTAGTGCCATGGATGATTTTTACGCCTGCTTTTTGCAGGCGGAAAAATCCATGGCGCTACGGGACTTGTTGTTAATTACGCCACCGTAATTTACGGTGGCGTAATTAACGCCTTCCCCATCCCCATTATGCCCTATGGGGCAAGAATGGGAATGGGGAAGGGTAAAATGGGGATTGGGGACTTACCGCCCCGCCAAGGTCGGCATGGGGCGGTAAGTCCGCCAACCACCTTGGCGGAGTTGGCAGCTTAGCGCCATGGACCATGGTGCAAATTGCACCATGGTCCTCCGCCAAGTTCGTAATGAGGGCCTTTGAGTTGTAGCCCGATAGCCTCCTGTCCCATATGCCAAAGTTGCACTAGATTTGGTGGATATATGGCACATACCTGAAGTATTGCAATAGAAAGAGGTGCCTCCTGTGACTCCCTTTCTCTCTACAAATGTACTTCAATCATCTTGTCGATCAGAATGGCTTCCCTGTCTGTCTTGTTAACAATCTAAAAAAACAATTTAAAAACGTTCAACTCAGTTTGCGTAAAATGTCCTATTCACGGCTGAAAGAGCCACAGGAGAGTGATTGATATAGATAATTGCTAATTTTCTGTAACATGGAGCAATCATTAAATGACTTGAAAGTGATGGAACCGAACATTAATTTCAGAGTCTACTGAACAGCAGAAAAGAAAAATCAATCATATCCGAGTACGGTGTGGCTGATGGAATATCGAGATAAATACTGCACACTATTCCCACGCGTACTCTTTGTTTAAAGTAGAATAAAACATTTTGGGGACGTCGTCTGTATTCATCATAACTTTCTATCAGATAATGTACATGCACAATATATTCCTTATATCATCTGATTAATGGCTCCTGAGAGGGGTACGAACCCGTGATAACTTTCCACGAGCTACTCTTGTTGCAAGCCTTTCTTTCGACCCACACCATCTGCAAATCAGTCAAAAGTGGCACGCTGCTAGCAGACCACCATGGGCTTATGTGTCAAGCTCATAGGCTACATCTGCTTTTGCACTATTGTTCCAGCAATCAGTCCCAGAAACAAACTATTTGCAGAGGAAATGAGGTTTTGAGGTAATGGGCCCGATGACGAGTTGGGGCGGTAGCCCTTACGTGCGGCGGCAGTAATGATGTTACCGCTGCATTTAAGGGCCCGCCCAATCTTGAGTCTGGCGTATTTACCTCCTACCACCAGAGGTATTACTGCATGGTAATTGCGCTCATAATTCCCCATTGGGTCCAATGGACCCAGTGGGGAATGGGGAGTAACGGTTAACACCCAATCCGTGATCCAGCCGGGATACTGCCGAACTCGTGATGATGACCATTCTGTGGTAATTACACGCATATGGAGGTACACAATGCTAGTTCGCAACAAACACCTTTTGCATTAGCCATGGGAAAACTAGAGAAGGCCAGGCAGTCACGTATGGGTCTCTGTATTGTTCCACGGGGGCTGATTCACAAAGAAATGCCTACGAGGAATTCTGATTTACTCCTGATTAGCTGTGAGCAAGCAATGAGTATTTCTAGAGTAAGTTAGAATGACTTATAGTACCACATTTTGGTGTATTGAATAGCCCTCCCCAGGAATATCTGAAGGGTAGCTTGATTAAAGCATGGTGTTTAGTGTTTGGAGCCGTGATCTGTACGGCTTAGGAGTACTACAGTCTTTTATTGATGGTAGTGATGCAAGCAGCATCGTACACAAAAGAAAACCAAGGGTGGATGCAGGACTAATGCATGAGTATCTGGACTGGAGAATGGTTGTGTTGTGCCATGTTACCATTGCCATTTGCATTGTCTCTTAACACTGGTGTGTTTGAAAGAAAGGGGGTTTTGTCTTGGTAATGGCGAGAGCGTGAACATGAAAGATAGTTTTGTAGTTGTGTTGATACATAGAGATTGGAAGTACCGGGGTACTGTTTGTGTGTGTGTCTGTTTCTGGGCATTTTGTGTCCAGGGCCTTGAGGCATTTGTGCATACAGAGGAGTCTTGTGTTCTTTTGATGGTGGCATGTAAAGGGGCAACGGTACAATAAATGTGTGGGATGGAGAAGTGGGCTGTTCTGATGTTTGATGTCTATTGGGAAGGGAATTTGAATTGTCTTACTTGAGTTTCTCCTTTGGCAGCACGCAAACACATCCGTTGAGTCCAGAGGACAGCCAGGCTGAAATGCAGGAAAGGGAAGCCCTGCACCCAGAGGTAAGAACTCAAGAGAGAGAATCACAAACGCATGTGTTTGGAGCTCCACACAGACAGAGCTTCCAAACCAAAACGTATAATTGTCGCTATGCAAGCTCAGATGGAACACCTTTTCTTTGCAGTGCACCATGGAGAAGACATTAACAGGCCGATTCATGGAATAAATGTGCGCCGAAAATACCGGCGCAGAGGGGCCTATACGTGCGCTGCGCCGAAAAATAGCGAAAAGCGCAGGGAAACCAGCGCACGTCGATTCATGGAAGTCCGTGCGTAAGAAAAGCATAGGACGTGCGCTGAAAAAGTGCGCGGCGCACAGGTCAACCAACGGCGTGCGCCACGGCCACTGCGCTATCACTCTGAGCGCAGCGCACAGCTCTAAAGTAGGCGGAACACAGGGCGGGACACTCGGAATGGGGAATAAAATGGGGCACAACACTCGGAATGGGGAAGAATGTGGGCGGCACGGGGAAGTACAGGAGGCAAGTGCGCGGAACGCCCACACGCTCTCCGGCAACACGTATTCATGGATTCGAACAGGGCAAAACAGCGCTCGATCAAACCAGCGCACAGGCCCAAAAACGTACGCCACAAGTAAGCAGGCGGTAGCGTCCCGACGCACTCAACGAAAGTGCGCCAAAACCTGCGCCAACAAATACCACCCACATACAGCAATGGGCCATACCGTGACCCCAAAGGACTAATGATGTGCAAAGGTGTACGCCATTTACACGGACACCTACTGTTCAAAAATTTGCGCGTGTGTGTACAACGGGTTGCGCGAGAAGTCACTCGCGCGATTGCCCTGGGTACGTGTATCCCGGGGTGCGGGGAAGTCCCACACGCGATTGCCCTGGCCACGTCGATACCAGGGGTGCGTGTGAAGTTCCACACGCGAAAAGCCAGGGTACGTCATTTACAGGGGTGCGCGGGAAGTTTCACACGCGAAAAGCTAGGCTACGGGAATTCCAGGGGTGCGCGTGAAATCCTACACGCGAAAAACTAGGGTATGTCATTTACAGGGGTGCGCGGGAAGTTTCACACGCGAAAAGCTAGGCTACGGGAATTCCAGGGGTGCGCGTGAAATCCTACATGCGAAAAACTAGGGTACGTCATTTACAGGGGTGCGCGGGAAGTTTCACACGCGAAAAGCTAGGCTACGGGAATTCCAGGGGTGCGCGTGAAATCCTACACGCGAAAAACTAGGGTACGTCATTTACAGGGGTGCGCGGGAAGTTTCACACGCGAAAAGCTAGGCTACGGGAATTCCAGGGGTGCGCGTGAAATCCTACACGCGAAAAACTAGGGTACGTCATTTACAGGGGTGCGCGGGAAGTCCCACACGCGATTACAGCAGGGTACGTGTATTTCAGGGGTGCGCGGGAAGTTCCACACGTGAATAGCCTGGCCACATGTATTTCAGGGGTGCACGGGAAGTTCCACACGCGAATAGCCTGGGCGCGTGTATTTCAGGGGTGCGCGGGAATTTCCACACGCGAATAGCCTGGGCGCGTGTATTTCAGGGGTGCGCGGGAATTATCACACGCGATTTGGCTTGGTACGTGTATTACAGGGGTGCGCGCGAAGTTCCACACGCCAATAGCCTGGCCGCGTGTATTTCAGGGGTGCGCGGGAAGTCCCACACGCGATTACAGCAGGGTACGTGTATTTCAGGGGTGCGCGGGAAGTTCCACACGCGAATAGCCTGGCCGCGTGTATTTCAGGGGTGCGCGGGAAGTTCCACACGCGAATAGGCTGGGCGCGTGTATTTCAGGGGTGCGCGGGAAGTTCCACACGCGAATAGCCTGGGCGCGTGTATTTCAGGGGTGCGCGGGAATTTCCACACGCGAATAGGCTGGGCGCGTGTATTACAGGGGTGCGCGGGAAGTCCCACACGCGATTACAGCAGGGTACGTGTATTTCAGGGGTGCGCGGGAATTTCCACACGCGAATAGCCTGGGCGCGTGTATTTCAGGGGTGCGCGGGAATTTCCACACGCGAATAGGCTGGGCGCGTGTATTACAGGGGTGCGTGCGAAGTTACACACGCGATTAGGCTGGGTGGGTCCTGTCACCCTCGACGGCCCCTGCAGGCAGCCCACAAAACAGGGGACTACCCTGCACACCTGCTCATGTCTCCCACCACCCCCACCCCCCCAGTCACCAGGGGTACCCTCCACCAGGCCCCCACTCATGTCTCCCACCACCCCACCCCCCCAGTCACCAGGGGCACCCTCCACCAGGCCCCCACTCATGTCTCCCACCACCCCCACTCCCCAGCAGTGCAGGGGCAGCCTCCACCAGGCCCACACTCATGTCTCCCACCACCCCCACCCCCCCAGTCACCAGGGGCACCCTCCACCAGGCCCCCAACCATGTCTCCCACCACCCCCACCCCCCACCATCCAGGGGCACCCTCCACCAGGCCCCCACTCATGTCACCCACCACCCCCACCCCCCCAGTCACCAGGGGCACCCTCCACCAGGCCCCCAACCATGTCTCCCACCACCCCCACCCCCCACCATCCAGGGGCACCCTCCACCAGGCCCCCACTCATGTCTCCCACCACCCCCACCCCCCAGCAGTGCAGGGGCAGGCTCCACCAGGCCCCCACCCATGCCTCCCACCACCCCCACCCCCCCGCCACCAGGGGCACCCTCCACCAGGCCCCCACTCATGTCACCCACCACCCCCACCCCCCCGCCACCAGGGGCACCCTCCACCAGGCCCCCACCCATGCCTCCCACCACCCCCGCCCCCCACCATCTAGGGGCACCCTCCACCAGGCCCCCACTCATGTCACCCACCACCCCCACCCCCCCAGTCACCAGGGGCACCCTCCACCAGGCCCCCAACCATGTCTCCCACCACCCCCACCCCCCACCATCCAGGGGCACCCTCCACCAGGCCCCCACTCATGTCTCCCACCACCCCCACCCCCCAGCACTGTGGGGAACCTGCCAGCAGGCCCCCACACATGTCCCCCTGGCCCCAGGTCCTGACGATACACAATCATGGCAGTAATGGCCAGCATACCCAGCACAAACACCCAGGCAAGGATTGCATCCACCCACATAGTGAATGCAATCACATGACACAACCCCAATGCCAAGTATGCAAAAGAACACATGTCCGTCACACACACATACACAATGGGTGCAAGTGAATGTCAAAACCCATATCATGACATGTAACAAACCAATGAGAAAATAACACAAGTGTAAGAAAATATAAAAAATGTATTAAATACCAAAAATAAGTGAAATTTTCAAACATACAACAATGTGGCTAAGTAAATAAATGGTCCATGTCCGAGAACAAAAGTGATAAACAAAAAAACAAAGGAAAAAAAAATTAAAATGAATTTGTCCAAAGCAATATCATGTAATAGGAAATTAATGAAAAACCATTACGTCATGGTGAAAACAATAAGAAATTAAAAAAATGTATCTCCCAAAAAAACAAACTATATACAGGAATGTTCCAGGGTCCATGAGCCCAACACCAAAAATGAAACCTACCACTAACTAATGAAAAAAGTGGCCATTGTCCGAGCGGTCCAAAATAATAAAAATAAATAAAGGAAACCTAGCACTAACTAACTAAATAACTATATACAAAGGCAGCGGGCAAGTCCTGCGGCTCACTTGGTGATGTTGCTGGCCAGGGCATCATCGAACTCCATGTCGATGTCCTGGAGGCGGGACTCTGTCCTGGCCCCGAGGTCTCGCAGGGACAACCCCATGTCCACCTCAAACTCCCTGCGAGCTTCCTCGAGGCACTCAGCCCGCCTCAATGCCCGACGCATGGAGAACTCCGCCCTGACCATGGCGAGCCGCTCCTCTTCCGCCCGCTGCCGCTCCGCACCTATCCGCTGGCCAAACTCCTCCCACACGGAACACACCACCATCCCAGGGTTGCCCTGCCCTCCGGCCGATGCCTGCCCCTCGGATCTTGATGGCCCCGAGCCATGATGCCTCCCACGTCGAACCCGCTGCTGCCTCCGATGCCACTGCCTCTGCCAGCACGACGGCATCCAGGCTGATGGAAACCACCGACGCCGTCGTGCACGTGCCCTGCCCGATGATGCCGTCACATCTTCCATCTGCTGGGGTCCACTTGCTGTGTTGTCCACCCCTGCTGGACCTCCGACTCCCAACTGTGGCAGGGATGGGATCCCCACCGAGCTGGCTGCATTGGTCGGGGCAGGTCCACAGGGGGCCCTGGTGGCATCTGGGCCGGAAGACGGCAAGGAGAACGACCGGTGGATAGCCTGCACAGAGAAGGAGAGTGCCGTCAGATTGGCCAACACATGCAGGAAACCCCCGAACATGGCCGATCCCAATTGGGCCACGTCGGCACGGTGCACTTCGTGATGACGTGCGTGCTCCTCCCGGGAAGCACGCACGTCATCACGAATCACAGCCGTGCGCATCGCGACCCCAATCAGGACCTTCTCCACGCGGCCAGGGGTTACCACGTCCGCAGGTGGAGGGGAGTCAGGTGACATGGACATCCCCTCTACCTGCGGACGGGCCTGGGACGGGGCATCCCTGCTGGTGCATGGTGGTGCACTCACAGGGTCAGGGACAGTGACATGCACAGGCCCCTCCACGGGGACCTGTGCTGCCTCCTGCCCCTGGCCCTGGACTGCACCACTTGCACCAGCAGGGATGCTCCCACCAGGCCCCATGTGTGCACCAGTGTCGGCCTCCTCCTCCTCTGTGCAAACCACTAACCTGGATGGCTCCTCACCGTCTCCCGCCGTAGCAGGCCCCTGTGGGGGCTCACCCACCCCTTGCGCTTCAGCCGTGGGGGCATCCCCGCCGCCTTGCTCCACAGCGCCGTCTCCGCCCTCTTCTTCACTAGCCGCTGCGTAGAGGGAGACAAAGGACACAAGCATCAGGCTACTGTACAATGGTCCCCTAGACAGGAAGCAATAGCAGATGAGCACCACTGTCAAAGTACACTTCCATCATGTCCCTCCACAACACATGGGTCAGTCCAGGCAAAACACACACAGTAACAGGCATGGTGCATGCCATGGACATTTCCATGCATGTCCAATGGACTCTAGAAACATTCAATGATATGTAACTCACATGCATCATGGCTCATGCATATCACATGCACACACTTCACCTCAGTCATATCCATCTGGCCCCAAACACACCGAACACAGGCGAAACAAGGGTAAGTTGGGTGCGTCACTGAATCTGTGCATTGTCACACACATGTTTCATGCATCCATGGCATGCACAAGTCACAGACACGCAGGTCAGGCACACAGACATGGCTACCATATATGTACCTGGCATCAGCACCCATCCTTCACCCCCATCCATGTCCAGGTACAGAGACTGGCATGCTCTCATGTCCAAAATCTGCATAGGGCTCCCCATGCCGCATTTCAACACATGCAACAACCATGTGGGTCACACATCACTGGTCGCACATGCATTACCATGATGTCCCTGCACACATACATGCATACATGGCCCATGGCACACATACAGGCAAGTATCATAGAACCAGCACACCGCAACATGCCCTGTCTCACACAGTAATGCTTGGACACATACCGCTCAACTCCAGACGGGCCTCCCTCTCAAGGACCTGGGCGTGGAGCGCTGGGCGTACGCGTTCCAGGACCCTCTTCTGGATGGAACTCATGCGGCCCCGGCCCCCCTCCACGAGGCGCCGGGCCTTCACAAGGGTCCTGGACCTCAAGTCCTCCCAGCGCTTCTTGATCTTCTGGACGTTGCGGGTTGCCACCCCCTCCGCGTTGATGGCAACCACACAGTCAGCCCAGATCCTCTCCCGTCCTTCCTTGCTGGCGCGGGACGAACCAAAGAGGGCATCATACTGCCCCAGGACATGCTCCACCAGGACACCAACTTCGGTGGCAGTGAAGCTGGTGCCCCTCTGCCCCTCTGGCCTGGGGTTGCCACTGGTGCCAGATGTGGAAGTGCCCGACATGGCAACCCCAGAGGCAGGTGTGGGTGGGCAACTGGGTCCTGGGGCTGGGCTGTGGAGCGATGTAATCCCAGTTGGGAGTCTTCAGTTCCAGCAGGGGTGGACACAGCAACTGGACCCCTGCAGATGGCTGATGTGCAGGCACCAAATGGCAGGGCACGGTGGCAGCAGGCAGGCAGGGAGGCAGGCAGCAGCAGATAGCACGTGGGAGGCTGCTCGGGGCACTGGGGGGCAGTAACTCGGCCTTCTGGGCAGGAGCGTGGTGTTCCGTGTGTTTTCGGGTGGCCAGCTTGATACGGAGTGATTTGGCACGTGAAAACCCTGCACGTCAGCGTGAAATCCGAGGAAAGGCCCTTAGCGCGTAAGCGCGTCAGCACGCATACGCGATTCTATTGGACCAGAGTCCCTCAGCGCGTAAGCGCGTCTGACGTGACCCGCACGGGCGTTCCCCACTCAGCACGTGATGCCGGAACACACGTGGAAATACTGCACGTCAGAGTGTCATCGCGTGATTGGCCTATGTACGTGTATTTCATTGCGTGTAATTGGACAAAAGTGCGCGTACACGCGATTGGCCTATGTACGTGTATTTAATGGGTGCGCGGCCACTTACACACGCAAGTACGTCAGCGAACCTGTATCCCGTGGTGCATGTGAATTTCCACACGCTATTGGACTGGGAACTGGATTCCAGGGGTGCGCCGGTCACACGCTGTATCCCGTGGTGCGTGTGAATTTCCACACGCTATTGGACTGGGAACTGGATTCCAGGGGTGCGCGGGTCACATGCTGTATCCCGTGGTGCGTGTGAATTTCCACACGCTATTGGACTGGGAACTGGATTCCAGGGGTGCGCGGGTCACACGCTCGCCTAGAACACGCGCAAAGCATAAAATTGCGGACTTTAACAATAACAAGCTCAGACGCCAGGATGAACATACCGTTCCTAGCAGCAGTGGCAGTGGGCTACCAAAGGAGGAGGAGGAGGATAGTCAGGGCCAGAATATTCACACCCAGAACCAGCCTTTTCGGGATGCCTGATGACCAGGTGTATGGGAGGTACAGGTTTCCACCACACATCATACTGGACCTGGTGACTGAGTGGGAAGATGACCTCACATCACCCACCCTGTGCTCCCAAGCACTCAGCCCCCTGGAGAAGGTCCTCAATGTACTGCACTTCTTAGCCACTGGATCATTTCAGCGGAGAAGTGCCATAGTGGGTGGGGTGTCACAGGCCACCCAGTCACGCTGCCTACACCAGGTCTTGAACATCATGACTGCACGCCCATCAGTCCGCAGGCACATATACCTGCCCAGAACACCTGCAGAAAGGCATGCTGCCGCCCTGGATTTTTACGGAGTGGCACGATTCCCCAAAGTGCTAGGTGCCATCGACTGCACCCATGTGGCTCTACGTCCCCCAAGGGCATCAGAGCACATCTATAGGAACCGCAAGCACTGGCATTCCATCAACGTGCAGGTAGTATGTAATGCCAAGGGAATCATCACCTCAGTATATGCCAACTATCCCGGGTCCACCCACGACAGCTTCATTTACCGAATGTCCACCCTATGCCGGGACATAGATGCTGGGCGGCATGGCGATACATGGCTGCTTGGTGAGTATGTATGCCACTGCACATGCATGCATGTTGGATACTGAGCAAGGTCACAACCCCACCAATGATACCAATCACCACCTCCACAGGGGACAGTGCCTACCCTCTCAGCCCCCACATGATGACGCCAATTCGGAACCCCACCACGCCACCCCATGTAAGATATAACACAGCCCACATTACAACCAGGGGCATAGTGGAGCGCACATTCGGAGTGCTAAAGTCACGCTTTCGCTCCCTTGACCGTTCTGGCGGGCAGCTGTTATACGCTCCCCCAGTAGTGTGCAGGATCATAGTGGCAGCATGTGTCCTGCACAACGTTGCAACACGCCGGGGCCTGGCCGTGGACATGGTGGTGGCCCCACATCCCCAACCACATGCACAGCCGCTGCGCATGGGAGGGGAAAGGGCACGGGGGGAGGCAGCCCGTACACAGCTAGTGGCTAATTACTTCACATAGAAATCACACCCCTGTGGAGTGCACACTGCCCTGGCACATTCCATCTGACAATCAATGATGACTCAACCTGACACTGATCCTGAATGTCTGGAGAATGAACCGGGAATACCATGTCAGCCTGAGATTGTTCACCTGGAAGTGTCACAATGTGTGCATCCCTACCCACACAGACACCACCAATGCAGTTTTGTGAAGTTACACATTGAAGCAGCTAAAATGAATACCCACTTGCAAAATGCAACAAGAGGACAGTGCCATGTCAGCCAACCCAACCCCAGCACCGCCACACGACACACCGTGCCATGTCATGCTAATTGCAGGTAAACAAAGTAATCCCCACAACATGACATCAGTCTCACTATGTACAGTGGCACTATTAGAAACCTGCAACACCTGAAATGCTCACAGCAATGCCGGACCAACAACATACTTGAGCACGTAGTACCATTAACATGACATCACAAATGTTACATATTAGTAGTCTCACCACCTGGAAATGCCTGCACTCCCACCACTACCAACTGTGCAGTGTTGTCGCCATGTAGAGTTGTAGGTGCACTGCTGCCAACATGGTCCCCATCTCCAGACTAGAGGTCCTTGTGTGGACATGAGGAAGGGACCTGCAAATTGGGAGGTAGACACAGAAGAAGAGTTACACATCAATGCAACATGCAGTGTACAACACAACAGCAATATGCACTATGAATGTATACACAGTATTGACTACAGACTGGCCACACAGCTCATGGGAGTCCAACGTCACTGTGTAATTCACTGTCACTTGGGCACACCCTTTGCAAGCCCATGGAAACGGGAAGCAGGAGGGGTGTGTGTGACTCAAACCCAAGCATCTGAACCAAATACATTACAAGCCTGCATGTGCCCAGCCACAATGCAGCGTATGCCCACAGGAACCACGGAAGCCAACAGATCGAAGCCAACAGATCGAAGCCAACAGATCGAAGCCAACAGATCGAAGCCAACAGATTGTCCCAAAAAAATTGGGAATAAAAGAAATCAAAATAAAAATAAAAATAAGAAACAATCAAAAATGGCCATTGATGGGCCCGGGGGGGTTGGGGAGGCCACCCAGGAGGTCCGAGGACAGGATGCACACCAGAACCCACCTGCGTGGATCCTGGGAAGATAAAACACCTCCATGGGCTCATGGCCCACACGGCTACCCTATTGTGGGAGTATCACTGCTGTCGCTATTATCACCCTGTGCAGCTGCATCCGGAGGTGGTTGCACTATGGGAGGCAGCCCACGCAAGGCCCTAGTCTGCTCCTCCATGGCTGCAAGCATGCAGGTGTGGTAGGTCTGGTTCTGGAGGATGAGTGTGCGGAGGTCCCCATGCAACAACTCACGGGATGCCCGGACCTCCGCCCTCGTTGCCTGCATCTCAGCTGAGAGCGTACGGGTGAGACGCTCCAGCTGCTGTTCTGTCCTTTGGTGTGTTGAAGCCTCAAGCTCAACAAGAGTCGTCCTGAGGTGAAGGAGCTCCTGCCTCAGGGCTTCCCTGTGGCCCTTGGACTCAATGGAGATGGCCTCCTGCAGAGTCGCCAGTGCCGCCCGCCTGTCCCTGTTGGACCCCAACATGTCCTCCCTGTGTGACTGGCAGATGGAGTCGGTTGCCTGCTCTAGTCACTCCATCAGCCTTTCTGGGGGGACAATGGAAGTGGCCAACCTATCCATGGCCTGAGCCATCATCTCGGATGATGCAGCCTGTTGGGTAGCCATACCGTAAATGGATTGCTCCCATGCGGTATTGCCGGGTGGCGTACGGCCACCACGTCGGCGGGCACCACACCTGTCTGGGGCAAGGCGAACTGCGCCTTGCTGTGCCGGCACTGCCTGAGGCTGCAGGACTGCATTCCCCCTCTGATCTGCTGGCCCAGGAACAGGATCAGATGTCGCGGAGTGTGACCCTGCATCCGTAACCACCGAAGGCGTAGCTGCCAACACTGACATCCCCATGGAGGGTACTGACCCTGGTGCAGGTGGGTGAGACAGAACAGAATCCCTCCCTGGAACACTCACCTGCGACGGCACGTAGGTCTCATCCGAATCAACACCTGAGTACAGCTCGGGGGAGGTGCAGCCAGAGACACCCCTTGAGAGCACGACCTGCAGCACTTGTGGGTTCTCCCCCACCACCACACCACGTCCCTCACTGGTGGTTGGTCGGCCCTGGGACACCTCCTGGGTCTGCACCATCTCCACAACCCCAGCAGTATCAGGTGCGTCTTCCCCTGCAAAGACATGAAAACAAAGAAATGGAAACAGGCATTAGCACCATGGCACACATTGAGGGCTGAGAAGCAAGAGAACCAGTACTTGATTGACACATGTCCCACATGACTAAAACCCTCCCATGCATGCACCCTCACTGCGTATGAAGTGCAGGCAAATGGCACACACTGATGACACCAAGATGGAAGATGAACAAATTTTCTGCATGCTGCCTGGCAGTGGCATCACACATTGGCCTGTGATTGGCAGGTGAAACACACATGCCATCACACAGATGGCATGTACCATTGCTATTGAGTGAAGATGGAGAGGAGGGCAGCACCTATTCATTCAGTCCAGTTCCCGCATGTAATAGCTTTTCTAATTCTAACAGGTCAGATTTTTCACCTGGAGCTGCCAGTCTGAAATGGTCAAATTGCACAGGGACATGTGTGTACAAATGATATCCAGGTAACAAAGTCACTCCACTTTACCATACCCATGTCAGACATGTGACTAGTGGACAGCGACATGCCTAGTGAAAGTGGTGGAATGCAAACAAACTGACTGAATGAACAGTGAAAAAGAAGCAAATATGTTGTGTCAAGGTGACACTGCAAGGGCAACTGGCGTGCAGTTGTGCTAGATGTCTACTGTTGGCAGAAGGGATACTGCTATGGCCAAATGCAGCTGCGCAGGAAGGATTGCATGAAGCACATGGCTGACCCATACGACTCAGGCGCACACACTCTCACCTGGCACCCGAACAGAAGCCCTCACACACACACCATGCACATGGATGACACACACATGCATGTGCACTCACCGGACAATGCCTCGTAATCAGCCAGATCTCCCACGCCTTGGATCTGTTCCTCCGTGACGTAGGTCCCAGCGACTGACTCATGTGGAGTTCGTTCCATGTCTACTACTGGAGACCCACCTCCAGTCACTAGAGTTGCGGCATGACTTGAGGCCAGCTTACTCTTTGCCCTGCGCTTTAGGTCATTCCAGTGCTTATAGCAATCATTGGCTGTGCGCCTCACGATTCCAAGGGCACTTACGATGTCCGCAACGGTCTGCCAGTGTGCCTGGCGTTGTGCAGGTGTGGTCTTGGATCCTGCAACAATGACCATCTCGTTGTCATGTCCGGACACATACTCGACAAGTGCATTCAGTTCGTCATCCGTGAAGCTGGGCTTCCTGGACGGGCCGGACTGTGTAGCCGTGTCTGGGGCATCAGCCTGTGCCGGACGAGCACTCTTCCTCTTCCGCTTGGAAGGTGGTGGTGATCCTGAGTGTCCTACGCCGCTCTGGACACTAGGGGCAGGAGCCCTGGTGGACTCTGTATCAGGAGTGTGGGATTGCACACTCAGCATGGGAGTTGGTGCAGGCATTGGCTCTAGTGTGATGGTGTCAGGGGGAATGTCAGCAGCATGGACTAGGACCGACACTGTCCTGGCTGGGTGTGTGAGGGCTGGGGTGGATGGAGCCGCAGCTGCCCCTGCAGCCTCTCCGCCCTGCCTCCTTGGTGCAGCAGATGACCTTGCTGCCCCAGATCCACGTGGCATGATGGCATCAACGTGCACCAGCGCACGTGTCGTAGCCCTGCTGACCTGGAAGTCAGCCATGGAGTCAGCCAGGTCTGGTGCCACAATGGGCTGGTCCAACAAGGGCTGAGCATGGATGGTGTCAGCCACTTCAGCCTCAACGGGAGGGGGGTGTGAGGGGGGGGATGATGGGTGCCCTTGACTGGTCCTCCACACATGGGGGGACAGGCTCACCCTGCAAGTTACGACCACGTCCCCTACCGGATCCACCACGGCCACCACTTGTGGCTCTTCCACCTTTGCCACCCTTACGGAATCCTCGCCTCCCAGCCATGGCACTGATATTAATGTGCATATGGGAGTGGCTGTAGACAATTGTCCTGGGCAATTGGGGGTCAAAGGGGTTGGGTACCAGATGGTAATTGTACCCTAGTGCTCTAGCACGGCTGATTGTAACCCCTGGGGAAAGATGACGGGTCACGCAACGCACAGGAGGCCCAAAAATAGGGAGATGACGTGCACGCAACCCCTCCTAGACCACGTGTGCAGAAAGAAAAACATGCACTACGCTGTGGCACCCAGTAACACAAGAATGAACGTATGCGTGTCACACGCAGCCTAGAATGACCTCTGAAGGGGTAGGCTACACACGGGGCAAGCACAGAAGTTGGATACATGCGTGACTCACCGTCTGCCAGGTAAAAGAGCGTGAAAAATGAGCGCGTTTGGCTGGCTAAACCCCCGCCAAAAGAAGATGTGTACGCTGTCTGAGAAGACAGGACAACAGTAGAAGGGGACACTGTTTGAGGGAACAGGCCCAGGTAAACCAGTAAAAGAGAAAAAAGAGAAAAAGCTGTCAGAGGTAACAGGGAATACGAACTGGAAACGCTGTGAAGTAAATCGCGTGTGAAACGACAAGAAGTACAGAATTCACCCACTCGCTCTCCACGAAAAGCACGTACAAGGAAATGGTGTTCTACATGTACCTTATATACAGGCCCACACGTACAGCGTCACTTACGCGGCGTGTACGTTCACCAATCACACGCTTTGTCACTCCTGCGTGTAGATCCATTTTCACCAATCACACGCTTTGTCACTTCTGCGTGTAGATCCATTTTCACCAATCACACGCTTTGTCACTTCTACGTGTAGATCCATTTTCACCAATCACACGCTTTGACACTGGGACGTGTCACGCAACAATTTCCTGCACGTGCAGGTGACTATAGGCGCGCATATGCTGTTGACGGGTTTACGCGCTAAGGGCCTTTGCTGACGTGTGGGATTTCACTCCCTATCAGGCTGTCCACGCGTTCACACACGAGAGACCACGCTCCTGGCCAGGAGGCCAAATTACTGCCCCCCAGAGCCCTGAGCACGCTCCCACCTGCCATCTGCTGCTGCCTGACTGCCTGCTGGCCACGTGCCCCACAGTGCTGGTGGGTGGGGGTGTTGGGAGACATGGGTGGGGGCCTGGTGGAGGGTGCCCCTGCACTGGTGGGGGTGGTGGGAGACATGGGTGGGGGCCTGGTGGAGGGTGCCCCTGGTGGCGGGGGGGTGGGGGTGGTGGGAGACATGGGTGGGGGCGTGGTGGAGGCTGCCCCTGCACTGCTGGGGGTTGGGGGTGGTGGGAGGCATGGGTGGGGGCCTGGTGGAGGCTGCCCCTGGTGGCGGGAGGGTGGGGGTGGTGGGAGGCATGGGTGGGGGCCTGGCGGAGGCTGCCCCTGGTGGCGGGAGGGTGGGGGTGGTGGGAGGCATGGGTGGGGGCCTGGTGGAGGCTGCCCCTGGTGGCGGGAGGGTGGGGGTGGTGGGGAATTGGGTGGGGGCCTGGTGGAGGCTGCCCCTGGTGGCGGGGGGGTGGGGGTGGTTGAGACATGGGTGGGGGCCTGGTGGAGGCTGCCCGTGCACTGCTGGGGGTTGGGGGTGGTGGGAGACATGGGTGGGGGCCTGGTGGAGGCTGCCCCTGGTGGCGTGGGGGTGGGGGTGGTGGGAGACATGGGTGGGGGCCTGGTGGAGGCTGCCCGTGCACTGCTGGGGGTTGGGGGTGGTGGGAGGCATGGGTGGGGGCCTGGTGGAGGGTGCCCCTGGTGGCGGGGGTTTGGGGGTGGTGGGAGGCATGGGTGGGGGCCTGGTGGAGGCTGCCCGTGCACTGCTGGGGGATGGGGGTGGTGGGAGGCGTGGGTGGGGGCCTGGTGGAGGCTGCCCCTGGTGGCGGGGGGGTGGGGGTGGTGGGAGACATGGGTGGGGGCGTGGTGGAGGCTGCCCCTGCACTGCTGGGGGTTGGGGGTGGTGGGAGGCATGGGTGGGGGCCTGGTGGAGGCTGCCCCTGCACTGCTGGGGGTTGGGGGTGGTGGGAGACATGGGTGGGGGCCTGGTGGAGGCTGCCCCTGGTGGCGGGAGGGTGGGGGTGGTGGGAGACATGGGTGGGGGCCTGGTGGAGGCTGCCCCTGGTGGCGGGGGGGTGGGGGTGGTGGGAGACATGGGTGGGGGCCTGGTGGAGGCTGCCCGTGCACTGCTGGGGGTTGGGGGTGGTGGGAGACATGGGTGGGGGCCTGGTGGAGGGTGCCCCTGGTGGCGGGGGGGTGGGGGTGGTGGGAGAAATGGGTGGGGGCCTGGTGGAGGCTGCCCCTGCACTGCTGGGGGTTGGGGGTGGTGGGAGGCATGGGTGGGGGCCTGGTGGAGGCTGCCCCTGGTGGCGGGGGGGTGGGGGTGGTGGGAGACATGGGTGGGGGCGTGGTGGAGGCTGCCCCTGCACTGCTGGGGGTTGGGGGTGGTGGGAGGCATGGGTGGGGGCCTGGTGGAGGCTGCCCCTGCACTGCTGGGGGTTGGGGGTGGTGGGAGGCATGGGTGGGGGCCTGGTGGAGGCTGCCCCTGGTGGCGGGAGGGTGGGGGTGGTGGTAGACATGGGTGGGGGCCTGGTGGAGGCTGCCCCTGGTGGCGGGGGGGTGGGGGTGGTGGGAGACATGGGTGGGGGCCTGGTGGAGGCTGCCCGTGCACTGCTGGGGGTTGGGGGTGGTGGGAGACATGGGTGGGGGCCTGGTGGAGGGTGCCCCTGGTGGCGGGGGGGTGGGGGTGGTGGGAGAAATGGGTGGGGGCCTGGTGGAGGCTGCCCCTGCACTGCTGGGGGTTGGGGGTGGTGGGAGGCATGGGTGGGGGCCTGGTGGAGGCTGCCCCTGCACTGCTGGGGGTTGGGGGTGGTGGGAGGCATGGGTGGGGGCCTGGTGGAGGCTGCCCCTGGTGGCGGGAGGGTGGGGGTGGTGGGAGACATGGGTGGGGGCCTGGTGGAGGCTGCCCCTGGTGGCGGGGGGGTGGGGGTGGTGGGAGACATGGGTGGGGGCCTGGTGGAGGCTGCCAGTGCACTGCTGGGGGTTGGGGGTGGTGGGAGACATGGGTGGGGGCCTGGTGGAGGGTGCCCCTGGTGGCGGGGGGGTGGGGGTGGTGGGAGAAATGGGTGGGGGCCTGGTGGAGGCTGCCCCTGCACTGCTGGGGGTTGGGGGTGGTGGGAGGCATGGGTGGGGGCCTGGTGGAGGCTGCCCCTGGTGGCGGGGGGGTGGGGGTGGTAGGAGACATGGGTGGGGGCGTGGTGGAGGCTGCCCCTGCACTGCTGGGGGTTGGGGGTGGTGGGAGGCATGGGTGGGGGCCTGGTGGAGGCTGCCCCTGCACTGCTGGGGGTTGGGGGTGGTGGGAGGCATGGGTGGGGGCCTGGTGGAGGCTGCCCCTGGTGGCGGGAGGGTGGGGGTGGTGGGAGACATGGGTGGGGGCCTGGTGGAGGCTGCCCCTGGTGGCGGGGGGGTGGGGGTGGTGGGAGACATGGGTGGGGGCCTGGTGGAGGCTGCCCGTGCACTGCTGGGGGTTGGGGGTGGTGGGAGACATGGGTGGGGGCCTGGTGGAGGGTGCCCATGGTGGCGGGGGGGTGGAGGTGGTGGGAGAAATGGGTGGGGGCCTGGTGGAGGCTGCCCCTGCACTGCTGGGGGTTGGGGGTGGTGGGAGGCATGGGTGGGGGCCTGGTGGAGGCTGCCCCTGCACTGCTGGGGGTTGGGGGTGGTGGGAGGCATGGGTGGGGGCCTGGTGGAGGCTGCCCCTGGTGGCGGGGGGGTGGGGGTGGTGGGAGACATGGGTGGGGGCCTGGTGGAGTCTGCCCCTGCACTGCTGGGGGTTGGGGGTGGTGGGAGACATGGGTGGGGGCCTGGTGGAGGCTGCCCCTGCACTGCTGGGGGTTGGGGGTGGTGGGAGGCATGGGTGGGGGCCTGGTGGAGGCTGCCCCTGGTGGCGGGAGGGTGGGGGTGGTGGGAGACATGGGTGGGGGCCTGGTGGAGGCTGCCCCTGGTGGCGGGAGGGTGGGGGTGGTGGGAGACATGAGTGGGGGCCTGGTGGAGGCTGCCCCTGCACTGCTGGGGTGTGGGGGTGCAGGGGGACATGAGCAGGTGTGCAGGGTAGTCCCCTGTTTTGTAGGCTGCCTGCAGGGGCCGTGGAGGGTGTACAGGGAACACCTGTGAGGACCCACCCAGCCTAATCGCGTGTGACTTCCCACGCACCCCTGTAATACACGTACCCAGCCAAATCGCGTGTGATGATTCCCACGCACCCCTGTAATACACGTACCCAGCCAAATCGCGTGTGATAATTCCTGCGCACCCCTGTAATACACGTACCTGGCCAAATCGCATCCCTGTAATACACGTACCCAGCCGAATCGCGTGTAAAACTTCCCGTGTACCCCTGTAATACACGTACACAGCCAAATCGCATGTGATAATTCCCGCGTACCCCTGTGATACAAGTGCCCTGGCTAATCGCGTGTGAAACTTCCCGCCTACCCCTGTAATACACGTACCCTGGCCAATCTCGTGTTAAACTTCCCGCGTACCCCTGTAATACACGTACCCTGGCTGATCGCATGTAAAACTTCCCGCGTACCCCTGTAATTCACGTACCCTGGCCAATCGCGTGTTAAACTTCCCGCGTACCCCTGTAATACACGTACCCTGGCTAATCGCGTGTTAAACTTCCCGCGTACCCCTGTAATACACGTACCCTGGCTAATCGCGTGTTAAACTTCCCGCATACCCCTGTAATACACGTACCCTGGCCAATCGCGTGTTAAACTTCCCGCGTACCCCTGTAATACACGTACCCTGGCTAATCGCGTGTTAAACTTCCCGCGTACCCCTGTAATACACGTACCCTGGCTAATCGCGTGTTAAACTTCCCGCATACCCCTGTAATACACGTACCCTGGCCAATCGCGTGTTAAACTTCCCGCGTACCCCTGTAATACACGTACCCTGGCTAATCGCGTGTTAAACTTCCCGCATACCCCTGTAATACACGTACCCTGGCCAATCGCGTGTTAAACTTCCCGCGTACCCCTGTAATACACGTACCCTGGCTAATCGCGTGTTAAACTTCCCGCGTACCCCTGTAATACACGTACCCTGGCTAATCGCATGTTAAACTTCCCGCATACCCCTGTAATACACGTACCCTGGCTAATCGCGTGTTAAACTTCCCGCGTACCCCTGTAATACACGTACCCTGGCTAATCGCATGTTAAACTTACCGCATACCCCTGTAATACACGTACCCTGGCTAATCGCGTGTTATACTTCCCGCGTACCCCTGTAATACACGTACCCTGGCTAATCGCGTGTATAACTTCACGCGTACCCCTGATATGCACGTTACCCGCTTTGCGTTCCTTGTTTGGCAGCCCTGTAAACTGGTCCAGGGTTAGCGCAGCCCTTTGCGATGATTTAGCGATTTTGATGGCTTTTCCTTGCACGAGGGCGTTCTTGGGGGCGTTACTGGCGCTGCTGCAGGGTCGCTGCGATACTCTGCGCCACGGCTGGTTTGGGAGCCTAAAATCCATGAATACGCTGTGCGCGGAAATCGGTTTTAGCGCACGTGCCTGGCGCAGTCAATCGCACGCGGACACTCTGCGCCAGCCGCTTGCGACACTTTTCTGCGAAATTCTATGAATTACCCTCTGAGTCCAAGCGCTATATAAGGGCCAACTCCAGCGACAGCAGTGAAAGGAAGCTTTGGTGTGGTGAGTTGACAATGTGTAACGTTAAGATATCTGAAGTACAATTGGGCAAAGAAGCAATGGCTGTGGAGTGGAAGAGGTGACCTTCAGAGGAAGGTGGTGGTGGCAGAATGGGAGAACTGGAGAGTGGAGAGATGCAGCAAACAGAACACCCAGAGAGGGGAGGAAGGTGGAGTGCAAGGGAAAACCTGGCGAGTGGATGTAGGTGCAGTGAAAGACAGAGCCCAGAGGGTGGAGGATGGTGGGGGATTTAGAAAACCCTGAGAGAGTGGAGGACGGAAGAGAAAAATAGAAATTCGATCAGAGAGTCGAGGAAGGTGGAGTGCAAGGGAAAACCTGGCGAGTGGATGTAGGTGCAGTGAAAGACAGAGCCCACAGGGTGGAGGATGGTAGCAGAATATAGAAAAGGAAGGTGTCTAGAGAAGAAAAACAGAATGCAGCCCATCATTAGACACATGTTGCAGCTTGTGAAAGGCTGCGGAGAAAAGGCAAGAGGGGTATCTTCTCATCACCAGAGAATAAAAACAGGGGCTGTGACTATATAAGTAACAGAGCCTGTGACCCGTGGAAAGGCAGCAGAAGTAAAGCTACTGGCTGTGGTAAAGTGAAGGCAGAAAGTCCTAAGTCCAGGCCAACGAGAGGGCCAAAGGAGACATGTTAAAATCGCTGGGCAAATCGAAATTGGAGTAACGAAAGCAATGACAAAAATCTCTTTAAGAACAAACGTGCACAGAGAAAATGATAAAGCTCTGGCAAAGGAGAAGGTAGAACATTTTACAAATGGCTAAATAAAAGTCAAAGAAAGGAAAGACAGAGGGCCTCATTCCGAGTATTTTGGTAACCCTGCCGGTGCTCACGGTGGGTCGCCGCCGGACTTGGAATAATTTACTGGCGCATGACCTCCCGGTGCCACCAGCTTTTACCGAGTCCAGAGGCTGGGAAGTCAGGCACCAGTTTATTTGTAAATCCCCATTCCCATAGAGTCCCATAGGACTCTATGGGAGTGGGGACACAGGAGCACCGGCACCGTTGCTAATGGTGTTGGTGCTCCCGTGAAAAGTCTGCCTACCGTGACATCTGCTCCCTGCAGGTTCAGACCTATCGGCCACAGTGGCCCCGGCAGGCAGACTTGTAGTTTGCCGGTCCAGAAACAAGGCTGCTGGTGAGCTTACCAGCACCTTGTTTCCGGACCGGCAAACTTATAATGAAGCACAGAGTCTCTGAAAAAGAGAAAGGCACATTAAGGAAACACGGAATGTCTGGCTAGGGAAGAGGTGGAAAAAGCCTTGGCTGAGGCCCTGCCCGCCCAAAAAAAAAAAGAATCACAGAGAAATAAAAGGCAAAGTCCATGGCAAGGGAAACCTGTGAAAGTGATTTGTTACTAATACTCGATGATGAGTAGTTGGAAAGGAATGGGCACTGACACAGAACAAATGAAGCTGTGGGAGAGGCCTTGGCACTAACAGAAGGAGAAGGCAAGAACGTTTTCGAGACATTGTGGTGGATATTGCGAAATATATCCTGACAAAGCAATTGAATCGCCCTAAACTAGAATCTGTCATTTCCAACAACTAATCACATAAGTCTGCAGAGGTCTGCAAAGGATGGAATGCAATGTGTACAATACAGAGGGAAATGGTACGGGCCAGCCCATCCTACAGTTATTTGATATGCATACATACTGTGTGTTAATCATTAGCTAAAACAGCCTATTCAACTCTCACATTTCAAGTATATGTGATGTTCATGAATTTTCAAAACATCTATAAAATGAACAGTATTTGCCAAACATACCACAATGCTCTCAGCACAAAGATGTCGGACTGCGCCACATTGATTATCCCTAATGTGGACACAATGTGCATGTTGTTGCAAGGGTGTTGCTAGGTATGGAAAAGATTTGGGGCTACGCTAATGTCGGGACTCATGGCTACATAGCCTTTTGGTTGTAGCTCCTGAGCTTTTATCCAAGGCTACAACGAAACGACCCAGGGCTACAGATCCCGCACCCCCCACCCCCCAGACATCCCCCAGCGACGCCTCTGTTCTGTTGCCTTCGAACTTGAGAGCTATCTTTCTTAGGTTTATTAAGCTGTGTATAAAATAAGACTGCCCTGAAAGACAAAATCGATGTTCTGAGCACAATGCAAGCATTTGAGTTCCTTTGCAACCCCACAATGCACTTCGCATTGTCTCTGAACTTCCTATGGCTACTGGGTGGTGCTGGGGCATATGTTACTTTTTAGCTGCATTGGTCTATTATACCCTCACCATTCAGAACTATGTTGTATTCACTTTGAAACCCACCATTATATTGTTGCAGATTGCTGTGCATACACAAGTATTGTTCTTTTTCAGCTGACCCACAATGGACAGACCCCAATATGTTGATCTTCATTGTGTACAAAAGGAAACACTGAAAAACATCAAAGCCTGCATCTATGAAACCCCCAACTACACAGAGAGCAAAGTGTCCCCTATGCATACAGCCAAAACAAAGTGTGTGTTACACTTATCTTAGACTTTTTAAAGATCAACCATATTTGACTTACGGCCTGTCATTACCCGAGGTCTCATTGGTGCCAAGTACGATCATTGGCCCTCATTAGGAGCCTGGTGTTGGACCATGGTGCTAATAGCACCATGGTCCATGCCGGTAACTTACCGACACCGCCATGGCGGAATGGGGATTTACCGCCCCATTCCGAGGTTGGCGGGGCGGTAATTCCCCATGCCGCCATGACCCTTCCCCATTCCCATTTTTGCCCCACAGGGCTCAATGGGAATGGGGAAGGCGCTAAGTACGGTGCCGCAAATT
Organism: Ambystoma mexicanum; assembly: GCF_040938575.1. Lineage (NCBI taxonomy): Eukaryota > Metazoa > Chordata > Amphibia > Caudata > Ambystomatidae > Ambystoma > Ambystoma mexicanum. The sequence continues at coordinate 288,098,527 of NC_090928.1, forward strand.
GCGGCACCGTACCTAGCACCAAGGTCCCTATGCGGGTTGGTTTTTAGCGCCTGCAAAAAGCAGGCGTTAAAGTCTCCAACCCGCAAAGGGACCTCGTAATCAGGCGTTAAGGGTTTAACGGCGCCGCCACCTTTTACGGCGCCGTTAACCCCTTAATGCCTGGGTTGTAATGAGGGCCATTGTCATTCTTTGGACCTGGGTTTGCTAAATTCCTTTGCTGTAAGTTGCACATATTGCAGAATAATAAAGCCAGAATAATTCCGAAAGTTCTCCACCAGGCAAATTCATGCTACACCTTTTCAGACTTCTTCACTGGGTATCGTTCTCTGCCAGAATTAATTTTAAAATGGCTACTTTGGTCCGTAAATGCCTTTATGAGGGAGTATAGCTCAGGGGCAACACACTCGCCTTGGAAGCAAGACAAGAAGGAGCAACACAGGTTCGAACCCGGGGTTTGCACTTAGAAACCACTGGGTATTACGCAAGTTATAAATAACCAATTATAATTACAGTGATAAAGCTCGTCTTATCCGGACCATACATTGACCTCTTAGTCTCCTAATTAAACTCCTCTTACTTTCCCAATCCAAACTGTACATCTTGAGACTCTTGTTTGTCCCAGATATAAACGGATGTATGCAAGAGGGAGAACGGGGAGGGAGGACATTTGTCGGAAGTGAAATAAACTCCCCCTGCAATTTAGATCTATTTCTAGAGTAAGTACATTTTGTAAAGGACATAAGACTCATCTGTTGTCTCTAAGTCTTCCTGGCTAGCAGTGAGACTACTGTTTGCTGCCATTTTCTGCATATTCTTATTTTGTAGTTCCTATAATCACTCCCATACCCTCGGGTTTGAGCACTTTATACATATGAATTTACGAATATACTAATGTACAACGTACTGCAAATAGCCATTCCGCGTATAAAAACACAACAATCGTAATGGTGCTTCATAAAGAAGTGGCCTTTAAGAAGATACATCATACTAACGCATGCATGTGAGTGTCAGAAGTGCTGGGTAACGAGACTGTGTGCGCTCTGAGACTCCAAATAGCTGACATTTTTTTATTTAATGAGTTTCTAAATATGAAATGAACTGGAAAGGACAGCTGCAGTTGTTATGGAACTGAATGGCTACCCCCAGCCAATCACAAGTAAACTGATCATCCAATGGTTCCACTAGTACGCGATGAACTTAAAGATATTATTTCGATCAATTTTACTCTCCATAAAAGAGAGACCACATTTGAAATGTGCCTTGAGAAAATTTCAATTTAATGGGTGTCAATGCTCTTTCAAATGAGGCATCCCATGAATACGTGGAACCATTTCGGTCTGTGACCATCTTCAGGGCTGTACCAATATTTAATTTCACAACTCTGTGTAATTGAGTAGAACAACACACTGCATTACATTTATAAATGTACACATGTAAATTAAAACACATACCTCATGTCGATCCGGATTTATGAAAATGAAAAAAAGAAAAAGAGAAAAAGAGAAACAGGACCAAGGATTATAAAAAATGTTGTTCAGGATTGACCACCCACAGTTCTATGTTATTCATATTCACATTTTGTACCTCGTATGTTGTAAAAGTTCTCCAAGAGAATGCGTGTTTTCTTACATCATCCAATTCTGCTGTTGAATGTGAGAAATGAGGACTATCAGTGTGCTGTGAAGTACACGGGCCATATTTACTTTATGTTTTATCAGGAACGCTTACCTGCGAGTAAAGAAACAGCAGTCTGGACCCGGGCACATTCGCATGCAAATGTGAAAAGCGTGCGGGTTTAGACGCTTTACCGAAATGTCCATGGCAACTGGGGCGGGACGAGGGGAGCCGCGCAAACGCGGCCGCATGTATGCCTCCGGTCCCACCTCTCTGCGTGAGTACACAGAGAGGTGGGACTGTCGCCATGGAAACATTAATGTTCAAAGATCAAGTGCGTGCAGATGGACAATAATGCTTATTACAACCGCACGATCACGTCAGTGATCGGGTAAACAAGTGAGTCTATTTTAGTGAAACAATGCAAATCGTGCTATTATTTACGTACACACAATGAGTATTTTGATACTCCTGTAAACATGTACTATAATGCGCTCAAGGCCAGTGCGTTGTGATGCACACAAGGTTTTACATACATACAAGGCCAGTGCGTTGTGATGCACACAAGGTTTTACGTACACACAATGAGTAAATCAGTGCCTCGATCCTCCTGTACATGTATATTAGAATTTGCTCAAAGGCCAGTGCGTAGTGATGCATACAAGCACTAATGGAGCCGAGAAAAAACAGTGCAAATAAATAAATATGGAAAGCGATGTATGGGGAATCTCAGTGTTTCACGAACATGATTCATTGTATCTGTTCAAGATTAGCTGTAGTGTAATAGGAGGGAACAACATTAGATTCTTGCTTGTGTACTCCAAAAATTGTCCTACAATCGACAGTGGTGATTAAGTATTTTGTTAATATCTGTTGCTGGAAGGAGACATGTATAATTCAAATCTAAGACAATCAATATAAAGCCAGCTAGGAACCCACACCAGTATATAGAGCAACATCTCCAAATCCTCAGAAAATACAAATTACAATAAATGAAACAAAGTTCTCAATGTTCTGGTTAGAATCACCCATGCGTGTCTTCCTTATTTAGAGGAAGCACATATAATTAATCTCTTCGTTGATGCCTTTCAGTGTCAAGGCACTCAATCTGTCAATCCAAAATGTCTCTCGTTGATCGAGTCTTTTTTGTAAATCTTCATGCTTCTCTCTTCTGTGGACCTTTTCCAAAATCACAAACTTTATTTGAGCCAAATTATGTTTTTTGCTTTGCCGATGTTTGGCCACTGCTGAGTTTGCATTTCCATTCCTAATGCAGGTTCTATGCTCATCCCACCTTGTCTATGCTGTGCGTTGCAACAGTTTAGTAATTTGTTATACGGATATTCCAATTTTCTTGGCCCAGTGCATGTCCAGTTAATAAAAAAGCATCCCAGATAACAAGAGGTGTGAAGCGTGTTAACATTAGTGCATGTGTTTAATATGTGACTTGCATTTCAGTGGCTCATAAATCAAGGATTTCTCTCTTTATGATTAGTGCTTTATGGGTTTTATTTGTGATGGCTAAAGCACATTCCATACTTGTGGAAGGCAACAGCACCTGAGAGTGGAATGCATCCCTGCATGCCGGGTCAATTACTTTTACTGTTTCTGACCCTGTTTTATTGCAGCGTGTTCTCCACAACGTTGAAGCAACATTGTGGCATGGAGGGCCTTGCATGTATAGTACCATGTTCTCTACTGCCCTTTTCGGCACTCACACGCACTCACACGCACACCTCCCCGCACTGACAACCACGGAATGTGCGCACACACCACCTTTTCAGTACACAATGTCTTGCTGCCATTCTTCGTCTTGTGGCCCTCTCTGCTGACCCGTACCTCTCCCCACATGCATCCTGCATCACAACCTTCCCTTGCTGCATACCATATAGCCGGCTTTGTTGCCCCCCACTATGTCCTCTGCCTTGTTGTCCACCTCAATGCCCCCCTCCTTGTTGCCCTAGGAGCGGCTGCTCCTTGGGCGGTTTCTGCTTAATTAAATATCCTGGACCCTTAGACTCTTTTACTGTACTCTACACAAGCCGTTCAGTGCCACGTACTCTCCCCGTGTTATGAGACTAGCATTGTCTTCCTCTTGTGGTTCGTCTGCTGGTGAATCATCGTGCTGCAGAATCTGCATGCCCAAGGTAATTAACTGTGTGTCAACTCGACCCAAACACTGAAAGGTGTGATGTACAACTGTAGTTTTAGCACATAATAAACCAGGTCTGACTTCAGCAACTCGATTTATAAGCACTATGCATCACCTTCATTGAAGTTAAAGTTGTGTAAAACCACGCATTGGCAAAGCCAACAGGTCCAGCTTGTAAATAAGTATTATGCATTTGCCAGGGACTGCTATTATAGGCCCAGATGCGCCCACGATTTTTTCTGCGGCTACCATTGATGGCCTGTTATTATCATTATGGCAGTGATTGGTAAATGCCTGCCCTTTTCCCAAAAACTGCTGGCATTGCCAGTGCTTGCCAGTGCTTGTTTTTATTTGGGGCTAGTACAGCACAATGCAGCACGGGTGAGATTTGTTTGCCTAAACAGAGCCCAGATAGTTGGGATTCGATGCTTTCATTAAAAAGTGTAAATTCCATATGTGCAAACTGCTTTTTTTTAATGAAATGCTTTACTTACTGCAAACAAGCAGTGAAGTTCACGGCTCCAGTCCAAATGAGCATTGCTGCACACATTATTTAATTTCTTTTCGTCCTTCTCTGCCTAGAAGAGGTAGCTCTTTCTACTAACTTGACGGGTGGGTACACTTCCCAGGGATCTACAGGATAGGCTTCTTGCAGGTGTCTAATTGTAGGACCATATTGCAGCATATGGACCGGTTGTGCGTCTTGCTGATATGACCAACCTTCTGAGAGGTAGGCATAGGGGACCATCAGCCCTCTGTAGGCATTGGATCTAGGCTTGCAACATGCCAGAATGGCTTTATCAGGGATGCCTCTTGTATGTATCTGTGCAGCATTGTTTCGCCTCTCTTCATGGGGTTAGGGAATGGAGCAGTCAGCGGGGGCAGGAGTGGGTAGCCTGGTTCCTCTGTATCCATCCGGTGACCCAAGGATAAACATTTCAAGTTATTATCCAGGCATAGTCACTGACCACCCAATTCTCAACATGCACAGCACACCATTTCTGCCTTGCCAATACTCCGATATTACTTGCCAATAACAACTGGTGAATCACATTTTGAGGCCAGGAGTGACCTCTCACTTTTAGCATGCTAGTAGTTCATGCTATGTTACAATGTACATTTTGTAAATATTTTGATTTGCACCTCTTGTTATTGTAGGGTGCATGATGTAGCAGACCCTTTACCCATCACCCTTAGAATTGCTGGAAATCCCTGTGCTTAACACTACCCAGTGGATCACCACTTTCGTCCCACTAATTACTCCCTTGTTGCTTACTTAGGAGCCATGCCATTTGTCCCCTGTGCAATGTAACCTGGCAGGGCACTGTTGCGCAGGACTGTAGTTGTGTGTCAATCTTTCGTAGGGTGCCAAATCGTGTGTCATGGTCCTGCCCACCTGCTGGCTATTTGCACATTCAGCATGTTCAGCGTTTTCCTTTTATGGTACAACTGTAATGGGTGGCACCAAAGGCACATGGCTATTGTTTAATTCCCTTTTAGTTTTCAAAACGAGTTTCTCTATAAATATAGGATTTCAAAAAGACTTCCCTTTTATTTATAAACTTCCTTTTGCATGAAAATGCTGCGTGGGAACTCAAACTCCAAGAGGGCACTCCCGCTATGCTGAGCCCTTGGGAGATGAAGGACTTCCAGAATACTCTGCATCATAACAGCAATTTACTTCACTGTTTGCACATACGACTTCTGTGTGAAAATGCTTCTTATTAACGGTGGCAGCAAAAATACGAGCTGCAGCATTCCAATTTTTATTTTTGTGGAGGGGGGTTGATAAAATAGGATGCAAATTGTGCATTTTAAAGAATATTTATTCAGCAACACTGATAAAAACTATTAAACGCACAGTGAAGTAGCTCATCAAACTGGCCCACTTTGACCAAAGAAATTGGCCCACACCAGCCTTTTGCATTTTTGTTTCAGCCATGGGCCTATTGTACTATAGGTCAGCCCGAGTCCACTTGATCGCAGACAGCCCAGGCCCCTGCAGCACAGTGATATCAGGGCAGCAGCCCCTGGGATCAGCCATCACAGGTTAAAGAGTGGATTTAGACGTGTCCTCCTTGCTGCTGGCATGCAAGGAGGAAAGGTTTGTAAATAGCCTGCTGCATCCCATATTGGCTGTATCAATTGCACTAGGACTGCCTAAAGCAAGGACTTTGGTGCTTAAAGCCAGCAAATTGACTTAGCATATAATAAGGGTATACTCTGCAAGATTGCATGTTGTCTTTCTTTTTCTTTTTTGAACAAAAAAATGTAACAAAACAACGGCGGTCTGAGCTATTAAAGCCTGACACTGGTCCCTTTCTTTCACAAAGTGGCCCTTTACACAATGCCCGCCCTACCAGTCTTTATCTTTGTCACACAGTGTCTACTTTACAAACACAATACTCCATTCTCTCACAATACTCTCCACCCTGCTTGCAGGCCCTCCTTAGGTACAGGGGGCTCAGGCTTTTTTACGGTTGTCAATGCACTGAACTCTGAAGACCAACTGTTGTGTTATATTTTTCAGAAGACTTGCTTGTCTTTAGAATTGAATTTTAAAGATATCCACCAGTCTTATGAAAGTTATAACAGAGCGCATCGGCAATGGACTCGTTGTCGTGTAGTAGTTTAGTCTTATTCCGCGGTGCTAAACGTTTGCCCTCTCCACCCCGCCCCTTTTTTTCAGTTGTCATGATGTCCCCACCAACATTTTCAGCAAAGTTACACCACTGTTCGAGGTCCTTTAATGAGCTGTGCTGAAATGGGTGTCATGGCTTCAGTGACGAACAACCAATAAATAGCAATGTCTTAGAGTACCACATATGTAAAAGGCAAGACCCTTGTGTGATGGCCGATAGGTTGAAGAGAATAGACACCACATTAAACCAACCATGTGAGTGGGCTTGGGGTAATCCCTTCAAGATCTGGCAACCCATTTCCCGCTGCTCAAACTGGCACCTGTTTCCTGAGAAATGAAAGAAATACACAAAGGAATCGTGTATGCTAATGTTGAGATCATCATGGAATGGCACACCTTTCAACACTTCACATTGTGTCATTAGTATCCAGCAGATTACTGTAGCGGACGCAAGTGTATTTTAAGTTGTATTTTAAAGTTAAAAGAAAGGATTAGGTCCAACAGCTATGCACATGTATTCATGAATTGGTCAGTACATGAGGCAATCAAATTGTGCCAAACAACTTGAAGAAAACAAATAATGAATTACTCTGTCCAAACTTGAATTTGCATTAGTTATTGTATTAAAACATACAAACACATACGATTTATTATTTTCTGTGTCACACTACAATACACCCGGCACATATGATCTTAATTATCATAGCCTAAACCTGATAACAAACCATTACATGTTTATATTTGTGACATAATTAAATATGACAGAACATGTAATATATGTGTATATATATATTATCTGCAATACGCAGAAGAGGCTTAATCAACATATGTTGGATAACGATCATAACAATAGCACAGACACTCAGTAAAAAGTACATGTTTTTTTTTGTTTGACAGAAACAGATTCAGGCCAAGGGCGACCCACTAAGGATGGAAGAAAAAACAGAAAAACATACATAAAAGGAGAGGTAAACAACAATCACAAATAATCACAATTCATTTAAAAAAGAACACAGCGCACAATCTGTTGTTAACACACACTATTTCAAAAACGTGAGAGTGAGATTTGAATCAGAAAGATTACCTCCCCTGGTACTAGATAGGAATACCACTATGGTGCCATTCTTGCGAATCCAGTATAGCCCCACCAGGGGAAATACTCATTAATAAAGGCTGTGAATTATGTGATATAGTCTGAGTGAACACACCTACACAATCGTATTCCTATATTAACATTATTGAGTGACATTTATCTTCCTCCTCCCACAGACCAAGCTTCATGGGAGCTTCCTTACTTCCAAATGTAAACCTACCAGTGTGCTAATCAATTCCAGGAATGTTGGCTATCAATGATATGGCCAGAGCTTCAGGTTAGATACCCTTTCCATGAGCTTCAAGTGTCGGATATGGCATTTCACCCCTCTACCTACCTAAGGATCTGTAAAGAATGCCTCTCCACAGACTACTTGGCACACCACAGATTTGTTTTGCTTATTGTAAATTTAAGCAAGAAATGTTTTTTCACCAATGGAAGCACCCTATAAATGGAAGAAAACGTTAGGAAATCGAAAGTAGCTGGTGACATGCTTTGCCGTTGTCCATCAGGTTCCTCAGCCTGAGGCTCATGGCTCACACAAAAAATAGTGCGTCCTTTGCCATCTTTCATGATGCTTGAATTAGCATTTTAGATTGGACTGTTTCCAATGGGTGAGACTTGTAGGTCGTCTTTACATTGCAGTGGTGTTTATCTGGTGTTGTCTGTCTAATTTTCACTTGGCAGATTGTTCAGCGTTCCTGCATATTTGAGCACACCGATGTCAGAGCCCCTCAAAATCAGTCAATCTATAGTTCTTACACTTGGCGCTCCTATTGGTCCCACTATGCCCATCATGCTTGGGTGAATCCGTGCAGTGAGCTCAAGAGGTTCATTGATTGCTAGGTCCTTCTCCTTGGTCTCTAGTTCTTAACTAGCCCTCTCTCAGATTCTTAGGAATGTGATGGGAACAGTAGTTAGAGGCAGTTTCACTCATTTCTTTTTCTTCATCCTCCTGTCTAGAGTAGATAGATATCTGCTGTAATGTCTCTGTTCTTTGTCTAGCATTGAAGGGTGTGAAACCTAATCTGCCAGGAGGATTCTGTGTCTCTAATATCGAGGTTTCTATGAAAGTGTGTTTAATATGTCCAATAGTTTAAGTTCTGTAGCAGATAACGGTTCCATTTTCTTAGCCGAGTGAAAGTACTTTGCCATACTGGGCGATAAGCCAACTTTTGTCTCTTATCCTGCTCTTCTCTGCAGGGACATCTTGGTCCCTACTCCTTTATTTGTATATCCCTCCTTTCTTGTGGTATTCTTCTCATGTAATCATCCTTCTTAGAGATTCCTACATTCCTTCTCACTTTCTATGTCATGTAGGTTTCCATCTCGTGTTAGAATGCCTCTATCTCCTCCATTCATAATGTACTTTTTTCCTTTTGGACAATTTTGTTGATGCCTCTCATTTCCCTTTCTTGTTCCAGGATCTCAAGTTCCTTCCTTCCTCTCATCCTTTGTTTCCCTCCAAAACCTCCAGTCTCCTAAGACTCCCATTTATATATCTCCTAAATCTTCTGCTGTTTAATCATGCATACATGGAAAGAATTAGACTTTGTGAATAAATACTTGTCAGGGAACTGAAAATATCAGGATGATTGATGTAATTGTTTGAAATGCAAAATAAGTGATCAAAGGGGTTGTGAACGAGAGACAACAGAAAAAGGCTCATCCAATGAGTAATTCCCTCACTAACAAATGGTGACCACGTAAAGACACATAAAGAGATTTTCCTCAATCTGTCTGCTCAACTCACGGGTGGGGAGGAGGGAGTGTGGAGGAGGGTGGTTGGAGGGTGATGGAAAAGTCATGTCGAAACGTTGCAGCTCAAAGAAGAATGTAGTACAAAATGTATGAGGAAATAGTATTGAAACGTTCTGATACAGTTCTGTAACCTTAAGATTGTATTGTTTTCTAAATGTGTGACTGACAATTAACAAAACCTAATAAAGTTAAATTTAAAAAAAGAATAATTGGTTATTTATAATGACCTTAATACCCAGCAGTTTCTAAGTGTGGACTTGGGGATAAGTGGTGCTCTGCTCGTTTTGCTTCCAAGCCCGGGGATCGAACCTGTGGTGCTCAGCTTCTTTTTGTTTCCAAGGTGAGTGCATTGGCCGTGAGCTATCCTTCTGATGTTCTTACAATATGGTCTGTTGTGACTCCTTTTCAGTTGTCATTTGCACGTGCCACTCCATGCTATGAGCATCCTTTCTCCAAAACTCCATTGCCCCTGCTTGTAACATCTAGAGAAGCCATCTTGGAATCAGACATGTGATTTTTTCTCATCACAGACACATGATCCATACTTATCTGGTTACTTATAGAGATCATGTCACTAAACATATTTAGTAGCTCAAGACAATTCTTTGTGATGTGTCACAAACACAACCCGACCTTTCTTGATAAAACAGTAATCAAATGCAAGGGGTTAATATAACTCTCACACCCTGATAAATCCGACTTTCGACAGTAGGTGGTATTGACTATATCAAGCTGAGTATGAAGTTGATGACAGCGTTTTAAACATAATTTTCTATACTTACCACTTAATTACCAAGGAAGGAACACACCATCAGGAGAAACTTAAAACTCCTTTGCACCAACCATTGGGCCCCAAATCCCTACATGTGTCCTTATAGCCTCGAGTGCGGACCGAATGACAAAATCAAATGTAAGTGGTGAGAGAGATTACCCATGTCAGGTTCCTGGTCCCAACTGAAAACAATTGAGAGAATGGCCAATCCATTCAAGCATAAGTCATGAGGTCAGATAACAGCCAATTAGCCACTGAGGAAAAGAACTGCAGCGTCCCATGGCACAAAAATACCTTCTGTGAAGTTAACATGCAATTCTGTCAGGGTCTTTCTATGCATGCAAGGCGAGTACAACCTGCTCCTCATTAACTGACAATGCTAAAATGGTAAGAAGAGACACGTGTTTGAAGAAATGTGTTAATTAATTAAACACACTGATCAACGTTTACCACAGAGTGCAACACGTGGTGTAGCATTTTTGATAGATTATTGGCAAAGTAGGAAGTATCAATGCTGAGGCTAAACAATAGACACATAACTATGGACTCTACAAGGTGGCTGCTGCCTCTTCATTGTTTACTTTCTGTACATGGAGCTATTATCAAAAATGTTAATACTTAACACATGGCATCCGTCTTTTTTTCATAAAAGACTAACTTCAAAACAATCCTTTTCATGGCTTTGCAAGCTATCCAACATTCCTCAGAGACAACTAATGACTCCCACTTTCAGTAGTGAGCAATATTGAACCTTTGCGTATGATTTTGACGATGACGAACGCTACCTATTGTATTCTTATATTTTCTACAAGTAGGCACTGCAATCAATTTACCTAATACATTTAATTTGAAAAGAAGGGTGTCACTTCTAATCAAAGTCAACAATGCAAGGTTTAAAGCCAGAGATACCTTCATTTAATTAGACCAACTGTTATTTTCATATCACATTTGTACCAATTTATCAAACATTGCTTAGTCTGTCGTGAACAGTACAAGCCATTTGATGCATTTGGAAGTTGAGGATATGTATTTCCTCGTTTAGTAACACAGTCCCACAATAGTTCCCCTCCTACAATACAGACAGACACTGTCTCATCCAGAAGGGCACCAACCAATCCCAATGTTGCCTTTAGCCTGCATTATTCTGCCAGGGGCCATCCTATCAGAGGTCATGTTATTTCGCTACCTGAATCCACTGAGGGAACTCTGGAGCACTCAACTATCTAGTCAGGAAGAGAGTCTCATAATTAATAGGGAAGGTGCACATCATCAGAAGAAACTTTCGCCTACAACAACAAAAAAGAAATGTCTTCCAGTCCCATGTTCAAAGACTGCTGTACCTGTTGGAGCCCATTACAGCAACTCCCATATGAGGTGGCATTTCCCCTGATTATGCAGGATAATATCCACTATTTTGACTTTTTTGCTTTACTTCGTAATCCAGTTGTCCCCATTATCTGTCTATGTAAGATTGTTGCTCACTCTTCGCATTTGCCCACCCGCTCCCACTTCTCTGTCTCTCCCCCCATCTCTCTCTCTCACCCCGTCCATCTCTTTCTCTCTCTCTCTCTCTCTCTCTCTCTCTCTCTCTCTCCCTCTCTCTCCCTCTTTCTCTTTGGACCCTTCCTCCTCTCTGTCATACACCCACAAACACCGACCCTCTCACTCCTGCCCTGTAAAATAATTTCTCATGTCTTAAATGTTAAGAGGGCATAGACCAAATATGTCCCTGTACCTCTCAAGCTCTAAAATAAGCTTCAAAACACATGATGCCCTAAATATGTGGTTCTCCTGGATTCTCCTTTATTTACCTAAGCAAAATTAACAGGGGAAATCATAATCTAGATTATTATGATTATTATGATTATTATTATTATTATGATTATTATGATGATTATTATGATTATTATTATTATATTATTTATAACTGCAATGTCAGAATTTAACAAATTATATTTGAAAATGTTTAGAAATTCGTAAGTAACTTTGCTAGGTTTAATTCAAATCACTTGGTTTGGATTCAGAAATCTACTAACAACAGAACAAATGTTGAATAAAAGCCTGGAACCTCAGAATAGTGTGTTTATACCAAACTATTATATAATTGAAAGAAAAAAAGGGGATGGTGAGGCGCGCACTCCGGTTCCCAGTCAAAATAGATCTGATGCAAAAAGTAACTGGGTTAGATCTCAAAAACAAATTAACAAGTATTAACAGGGTTGGATCCCATCTGCTGTTCAGTTGTTCTGTTTTTCTTCTCCTCCTAGCGCATTCTTGTCACAAACAATCATCAGGGAGGCTGTGCTGACATTCAGGTGTTACCAATTAGTTGTTCTTTCAGTCTCTAGGGAATGAATAGATGCATTTTTCCGATGTTGATGCCCTTAGGGAAACTAATGATTTAATAATGCTTTCATTAGAATGTTCTTGCTAATAAAAACTTTGAAAGGGACTGAGGATTTGTATGCTGGACGAAAAACCTGTGTGCTAGATTCATCTAGCATGTTTTTCTTTTAACAAAATAACCGGCATATTGACTGGGATATGGCGAGGAAGACAACAATCGGAATCTAGTAGCTTGTGTGATGACACTGCTCTAGAGCGAATTATATGACTTTCATGCCTGCCAAGAGTGTGGACATGGCCTCTAATGGCTCGCCAGCCCGCCAGTAGGGGGTTAACAGCGCCGGTGGAGCTGCCGGCACTGTTAACCCCTTACTGCCTCATTACGAGGTCCGACATTAACGGGCCCGTTGTTAGCATGCTCCCCATTCCCATTAAGCCCTATGGGTGTTTGAATGGGAATGGGGATGCACAGGGTCTGTGTTCCCTGAATGGGGAAATACCGGGCCCTCCACGGTCGGAATGGCCCGGTATTTTCCCATTCAGGGAACCCGGATCCGGTGCCCAGTATGGGGGTAGCCATGCCGCTAAACATGGCATGGCTACCTCCATACTCGGAATGACCCCCTTACTGTTTTGAAGTTTATGTGATTTCCCTTTTAAATATGAGTCAGCTGCTAATACTTAGAGCACTAAACTAATTTGGCAGAACCTCAGCAAACAGAGAAAAGCCCAGGCACTGGTGCGTGGAAATGTTCTTGGCAGGAGTTGAGCACTGTCATAATTGTGTCCAGCCAAGACTAAAATAGGCATATCACTTTTGTGCGTTAGAGAAAACTGTGGATGCCAGATATGCTAATGTGGAATTGTTGTACCTGTGACAAAAAGTTATCCAATGATACTGAAGGAATTTTTTCTCTCTGACTAAATTGACCTATCAAAAGCATGCCCTGTACAAGGTGTTAATTTGCATGAAGGTTGCATAATCTTAGAAAGATATAAAAATGGGTTGCCTTGTCATTAAAGGCATGTTGAGACTGCCAGACATCTGATTTTTCATGACTCCTCCTGAACTCTGGGAGTTTTTAATGAGAAAAAGGGAAAACACACATTCAGGACCGTGAAAGGTGACATTTCAAACCTTGTATAGACTAAAATAAGTAGAGGTGAGAGAAGTACACCTCTTATTATACATGATTATAAGTAAGGGAAGGTGATCACTTGTGTTATTGACGTGCACTGAGCTGTTAAATTATGATTGCTATTTTGTTGAAAAAAGCTTTGAAATGTGCTAAACTGTGTAGATTGTAGATTGTGATGGGCGCCAGTATATGTTAGTTTTGTGTTTAATGTATATGTTGTAGAAAGCTTTTGGGCCTCATTACACGGTAGGCGGTGAGCCATGGCGCTATTAGCGCCATGGCTCATGCCGGTAAAATACCGGCACCGCCTTGGCGGAAAGGGGATTTACCGCCCCATTCCAAGGTTGGAGGGGCGGTAAATCCCACTTCCGCCATTGCCCTTCCCCATTCCCATTTCTGCCCCATAGGGCTCTATGGGAATGGGGAAGGCGCTAATTACGGCACCGCAATTTTGCAGTGCCGTAATTAGCTCCGAGGTCCCTTAGCGGGTTGGATTTTAACGCCTGCAAAAAGCAGGCGTTAAATCCCCCAACCCGCAAAGGGACCTCGTAGTAAGGCGGTAGGGATTTACCGGTACCGGTATTTTACCGGTACCGGTAAATCCCTACCGCCATCCGTGTAATGAGGCCCTTTGTGTGTTTAACCTAATAGAATATAAAAGATAGCCAAAAGAAATTTAAAAAAAACACCCTTTTTGTTACACTTTTTAAACAAAGGACATCAAGTAAGGGGTTAAAAATAAATACAAATGAAGACAGTTCAAACATAACATGCTCTAAAAGTGAAAGGAAAATAGAAGTATATCTATTTTGAAGCACAATGTGTGCACATTTGACAAAAACTGTGCATACATTGCAGCACAAGATATACGTTCTAAGAAGACACAGCATCTTTTTGCCTTGAAGTAAGACTTTTCAAAACCCAAGATAAGGGCTGGCATTAAATGAGGGAGTGAAAAGTTGCAAAAAAAGCAGAGCCACTTGAATTCCTTGTGAAAGACAAGAAACAAGCGAAAGCATGATGTAGCTCTGGTGTTAAGGCAGTTGTGGATCAGTTCTGCATGAGCAATGCAAAAGCTTAAAAAAAATGCAGGTTGTGATGAAAATTATATGTATAAAGTAAACATTGTATTTTTAGGGAGCTGATTGGTGTCGATATATATGTGCATTAAACATACTTAGTGAAGAATAAAGAAGACATTTTTTTAACATTGATGAAAAATGATGATGAATCTCGTTTCTAAGGGCTGTGATTTGAGACATCAAAAAATACAAATTCATGAATATGTGAGCAAAATGAATAGGAATGAGTACGGCTAGAGCTCATTTATATGTGGTTATGCATAGAATTAGTGTAAATTGTATATGTTTTGCATAGTAGTATGGTGATTTTGGATCAACATTATCAATATAGAGAGTATTATAATGATTGAATTGTGCATTTTGAAAATGTTAATATTTAGTGTACAAGGTTGTAAGTGAGCCAGGGCTAACACCCTTATGACAATGGGCCTCATTATAACCCAGGCGGGACGGGGTTAACGGTGCCGGTAAAGGTGCCGGTAAAGGTGCCGGTGCGTCAACTCTGTCCCGGCTGATTACGAGGTTCCCTCGCGGGACGCGGTCTGCACGTCTAGTTTCACCAGAAGTGCAGAGCGGGTCCCGCGAGGGGAGGAGGGAGCAAACAAAGGGCCGATAGTAATCGGCCCTTTGTTTGCTCCCTCACCCATTCCCATTCAGCCCTATGGGGGCTGAAATGGGAATGGGGAAGGTCCGGGTCTGGGTTCCTAGAAGGAGGAATTACCGGGCCCTCCGAACTCGGAATGGCCCGATAATTCCTCATTCCGGGAACTCGGACCCGGACGCGATTTCGGAGGGAGCCATGCCGCCAACAGCGGCATGGCTACCGCTGAGGTCGTAATGAGGCCCAATGTATCCTTGAACCAGAACTCTGTGAACTGACTTTTTTAGGGGGATTTGTGACACATACATGTAATCATTGTGTTTCTTGAGTAGGGAAATTCAGCTTTAGGTCCATATAACAAACACCAGTTGAAGAAACTGAAAATTGAGTAGGTTTTGAGGAGAGCATTTTTAGTAATATTTGTGCACAATATTTTGAAGCGATGTGCTGGGGGAGCACTTGATTGAAATATATGAGATCGTGGGGTGGCTAAGCCTTTAGTTGTTTAGTTAGTAAAGGTATGTATTTTGAAACGTTGTTTTGCCAAGAGAGCTATATGTGAGTAAACCATATTGTGAGCCTGCTGTTTTACACTAGAAATTGTACCCAGTCATTACACATATGTGAATTAGATTGGTCCAATTAGATCACTTTTAAAAATTACACGAGCCACTTCCCATTTTAAACGGTTTGTTAGTATTTTGGAGTCAATGGCAGATACTTTCTCTGGTAGGGACACACGAGAGCACCGAGATGTGTTAATCACATTTGAAGCAATATAGGCTTGCCATAGTGGAGGAATTTATGGATGCCTGATGGAATGGGAAGCATGACCCTCTGTTCACATGTGTTGCCAGTTTCACCAGAGAGCCAAAGGATGGAATGGGAACAATATTTGAACTCCTCCCTCTTCATCGCCATGTATGATGCACACAAGTGGACAGTGTAAAATTCTTGTATTGCTGCAGTCGATATCCTGGCATAGCAGTCTTTTTTCTGGTACCTTTCATAGAGTATTCATCCCACGTAATTGACAAGTGACTGATAAGTCCCAAAACATATCAGGTTTTGGAAGGCACCAGCCTATTTTAAAATCTCCTAACAGACATTTAATTTGTGAATTGTGCTGGGAAAGAGCCAGTAAAAAGTTAAGCAATTGGTACATCTATGGACCTGCCAGGGGTGCCAGCCATGATTGAAATCTGCCTTAGTCAGGTAATACAGCTGTTGCACCGATCAAGGTTTAAAATTCAGGTTTCTAGCTTAGCAAGATAGCTCAGTGGGTTAATGTGGCTGCCGCAGAAATATGTCTGTAAAATGCAGATCATGTGCTTGGATCCCGGCTGAGTTGTGTAAACGTTTGACTTTTGAACAGAACTAGGATACCCCTAATGTGCTAGAGCTCACACTTCTCAATGGAGCTCCTATAATAATTATGTGAAACAGTATGGTACCATTTAGTAGAACTTGTATATAAAACCTTAAAGGGATTAGGGGAAATTTTTATTCAATATAGATATTCTCTTAAATGGACAGTCCTGACACTTCTCAGTGCTGTGTGGTTAATATACCAGTCGGACGGTACAGCTCCTGCTGGGTGGACATGCCACTCCATATCCCTTTCCTCCCTGTTCTTCCCCCCACCAGAGACCAATACATAATGTTCTGCTTTTGCTTTCACCTGAAAAAGGCTGTTTTAGACAAAGAGATGTAGAATGGTTCAAAGAAGCTTGCTGAGAAATATGGCCTTTTCAGGTGCATTTTTGATTGTTGTGATCCTACCTTAAGTTGCAATCTCCAAGAAAGTCAACATTACACATTATAGGGAGTATGCAATTTTTAGCAAGACATGATACTTTTCATGAGAATAAACTCTGCTTGTCAATGTGGCCAGTTTTTCTCTAGAAAGGACAGAATCAGCACTTTTCAGCATGGCTGCTATAGTTTTCATGAGCTGTACAGACAGTACTTAGTGTGGCTGCTATATATTTAAGATACCATACCTTTTTATGAGAGCTGTTTTATTTTTAAGAGTACACCGGTTACACTTTGTGCAAGTCTTACAATAAAGAACAACAAGTTAATTACTATGGAGTATGAACTTGCTCTAGCCCTCCTGAGCATGTAGGGTGAACAGTGTAAGCTGTACACAACACACATTTCACAGCATCTGCCATACCTGCATTTGCATAATGCTGGCTCATCCGTACAGATATTTAAGAAATATTACTTCTAAAAGCATACAGAGATCGTTATTTACCTCCTCTTAGCCAATCAGAATGTTCGGGATGCAGCCAATAAGTACTGGTATTGACAGCAATCTCAATAATCTGAATTTGAAAGCAGACAGGGAAACTATACAAATTCTAGACAAGCTTTCTTTCAACAAGACACTTTGGCCTCATTGCGAGGTTGCCGGTCCGGTAACAACGGTACCGGTAAGCTTGCCAGTACCATTGTTACCAGACTAGCAAACTACGAGTTCTGCTCGTGGGTCCCTTACCGCCAGTCAGGTCTGACTTGGCGGGGGTACTGGCACCCACCTGCAGACCTCGACAGATGCAATGGCACCATTGATTAATGGTGCCGATGCATCCAGCCTCCCCATTCCCATTGAGTCTAATGGGACTCAAATGGGAACGGGGATTAATAATTACTGGCGATGGGCAATGGGGATTTACTGGGTCCGGCGGGGCTGTAATGCCCCAGTAAGTCCCCATTGCCGGGTCATGACTCCGGAGCAGAAATGCCTGTATTTATCGGATTGACTACCACGGGACTCATATTGAGGCTCTGAGATGAGCCTTTTTGCTTCAACATCCTATTTAACATACCAAAGAGAAAGATAAACCATTGGAAATGCATTCACATTCTTATAGAGAAACCATATACTTTTACATGGCACTTAATGCATGCTCGTGTTAAATCCACTCCCTAGGGGCCTCATTACAAGGTGTTGGTAAGGATGCCGGTGCCGTTAGCCCCTTACCACCGTATTACGAGGTCCATGAGCGGATCCCGCTAAGGCCGGCTGGTAAAACCAGCCGGCCTTAGCAGGAGCCGCTAAAAGACCAGGGAGCTAACAAAGGGTCCGTTATTAACAGGCCCGTTGTTAGCTCCCTCCCCATTCCCATTGAGCCCTGTGGGGGCTCAAATGGGAATAGGGATGAGTACATTGAATGAGGAATTACCGGGTCCTCCAAGGTTGGAATGGCCCGGTAATTCCTCATTCAAGGAACCCAGACCCGAGTTTGGAGGCAGCCATGCCGCAGATAGTGGCATGGCTACCTCCAAACTCGTAATGACCCCCTAAGTCTCCAATTAAAATGCTGAACATATGAAGACAACCTCTTTATTCAAATGATGCAAAATAAAACCACATTTAATTGTCAAGCACAGTAGGTATGCTTACTTTTACTTACTATTAAGCTAATGTTTTTTACTTCACCATTCACCACCAAAACTCCAACAAATGTACTGCCATTATCACCATGTGCTACTAGCATTACAGACAAAGGGAGGTGTAATAATCACTTGGGATAATGGTCTCATCCCAAGCTTATAGCCCGAGGTGAGGTGGTGGTCATTACCCAGCGGAAATTACCCCTCCCTCAGTCTATAAGGCTAAGTTACAGAATAGTGCAGTTGTTTCTTTTTGGTATCCTGTGTCTTTACTAAGAGTGATGTATGTTTCTCTTAAGAATTGTTGATTATTCTGGCCGGTAGTACCCCCCTTTGGAACAAATTGTACAACTGGGGTGGTCCTGAAGGGCTTCTAATCATCCTGATCATACTTCATACGGATGCTACTGTTCAGATTCACCTAAATATGTCCAGGAATGTTACAAAGAAAATCCATACTTCTCTAGGGTTGAGGCAGCAATGCGTGTTGGTGCCTTGTCTCCTAATTTTAGGAGATATTCTGGTTGCTTTGAGATTGTTAGATCATTCCCCCTGAGAATTTGTCACCTAATTGTATGATCATTAAGCTTTGCTGATGACATAATGATCTAGGATTCAACACCTATAGGAGTACAATGATCTGTTCTTCTCGTGAGATTTTGAGGGTTGCTATGAAACTTTCTTCATCCCTTCCCTCCTCCCCCGGGTTAATCCTTTATGTTCGCAAGTGCCCTGCGATTCTTTTAGTACACACTTTGTCGAACAAATGTGTACAATTCGTCACAAAATTGGTCCTGCTGGAGTGACAGACGTAACTCCCACCTTTACTGCAGATCATGCGACAGAGTAAGATCGCGATGTATCCTTTCAGTATGAATTTGTTACACACAACATGGTGGCTTCTGCATTAGATAAACTTAAATCCTCATCACCACTTGATCCAATTCCTCAACACCTTTTTTTGAGCTTTTCCGTTGAACACTTTTTCTCTTTTTACTGAAGCTCTGTGTCACTATTTTTTGATTGGCTCTATTTCAGATTCTCTTAACCATTCACTGGACACTCCTCTTTTAAAGAATTGCAATCTTGATCCTTTAGATCCTGGTAACTAGCAACTCATTTATTTTCCACCAATGTTGATGAAGCTTATGGAATATATTGTTACGCATGAACTTTCTCATTATCTTGAGTCAAATTCTTGTCTTCATTCTTCCCAGGCAGGTTTTAGACCTCTTAGAGGGACAGAATCAGTGATGATTTCCATTTTGTATGACACTGCTGTGCTTCAGGACCAGAGTGAAGTTGGAGTTCTTATTCCCCTTGACCTTTCCACAGATTTTTACACAATTGACCTCTTCAGTCTTCCTAGACATCTGGAAGCAATCTGCATTTTTGGCCCTTCAACCTGGTTTTCTTCTTTTTTTGTCAGATAATTTTCAAGTGCTTTTTCTTTATTTCAATCATTGTTGGTTCCTTTCACTTGTGGTGTCCCCCATGGTTGTTCTTTGTCCCCTCTTCTTTTTAACATCTGTCTTCGCCATCTGGATAATTTCATTTTGTTCCATGGAGTATGTGTTTACACCTACGCTGATGACACTCCGCTGATTTTCCGACTTAACTCTCCTGAGTCTGACCCCCATGTCAAATTAAGAACATGTTTAGTGTCTATAGGGGTTTGGATGTCAGAATATTGGCTGAAGTTCAATGGACAAAAAACTGAGATTCTAGTAATTGGCCCCACAGGAGTCTAGCTATATGTTGAACTCACATTTTTGCCCAGAGTCTTTCAGCCTTTGCCCCACTCCGCATGTCTCAGTGAAAAGTCTTGGAGTTAAATTGCAATCTTCTGGCTCCAGAGAAGCACAGATCGCTTCTGTTTTTAATGCCATCTTTCTTAATCTTAAATTCCTGAAGAAGATTCTGCCTTTTATTTTTTATTCCTCTTCTTTTCCGGTCTTCAGTGGTCACCACTTCAATCATGGGATCACTGGATTACTGTAATGGCATCTATTTAGATCAGCTGGACTTTGTCTTGCAACGCCTTCAGGTTTTGAAAATTCTGTGACACGCTTCGCTATTAATGCTCCAATGCTTGCTCATGCTACACCCTTGCGGCCCCAACTTCATTGGTTTTCGATAAAACAACAAATTGAATTCAAGATGATTTGTATTGTGCCTCGAGCTAATCAGCAATCTGGACCCTCTTTCCTCAGACTCAAACTCTAACGCTATACTCCTTCCACAGCTCTGCGTTCTGGTTTCCAAACTTTGTTTGCAATCCCCAGCTTCTGTAGAGCTCATGCTGGTGGGCAATCTTTTTCATTCCTGGCCCAAAAGCTGTGGAATGTTCTTCCATCTCAACTACAGGAGATAACCGACCACCTTCATTTTCGCAAGGCTCTAAAGTCTGTTCTATTTGTTTAAGGTACTAGGGGTTGGGGGTTTTTGACAGTCTTTTTCTCAGTGCCCAGATGCTCTTGGGCCTTGGTTCACACTTTATAAATGCCTATACAATACAGTACAATATGTTAGAGAATTGTATAAAGAACAATGGTGTGAAGATGAATGCAAAAAAATATCTGTAATAATCAAACATTTTCTTATCAGTTTCAAAAAGTGCAAATGGTACCGAAACGAAACCTTCCCAGATATTACAGATCATATTGCCTATCTGGGATTTCCCACTATGCCCGAAAAAGTAAAGCAAAGCTTATTTTGGAAAGGTTGAAAGCGAAGCTAGTCAATGTTGTGGCCCAAATGTGAGAGATTGACATCAAATATTGTGTCTTCACAATCAAACCCTATCAAAATATTATAAGGGGTAAATCATCCCTACCCTCTTACATGGATTTTAGATCCTTAATATTGTGACTGAGGCCTCGCTTGATATATTGGAGGGTTATTTATTGAGGAGAACTCTATGCCTCCCCAATGCCTTCCGATAACTCTAATTCACATTGAGTTAGGTCTGCAATCACTTCATTCCATCATCCATTATAAGTGGCTGATGGATATTTCATGAGATCCTGAATCCCTCACAAAACAAATAGATTTGCAGTTTGCCAGGCAGACACTGCTGCACCTATTCTAACATAGATGTACATGGACTGCCTGACAGTGCTGGGCTCAATAGTTTCCAACCTCGAAGAGCTACTCTTCAACCCAAACAAGATGAAACATAAACCAACATAACAGAACTATAAAGCATCTTGCAGCTTCTAGCTCTTTTATTGATGTGCTTTTAACATTACTGTGTTTATTGTACTTTTAACTTCCTGATCGACTACATGCGCTGTTTAGAACGCTTACTTTGGGTTATTAGTCTCCCGCTAGTCCTCTCTTTACTTTTGAGGAGGCGGGGCCCAGTAATCACATGTCAGGCTCTCTGGCATTTATGTGCCAGAGAGAACACCCGCGCAGTGGTCGGGCGTAGCGGGCATGCCGTCAGCACGCTGAAGGCATGTTTAATGCTAGCAATCTGTGCCTGTCCGTGCAGAGGCCGGGCATGGCATGCATGTCGAAGCTGGAGAAGTTGTAAAAAATGGTAAGCTGGAGCAGAGTTTTCTCTTATTGCTCGGACCATGCAATACTATATGGCCCATGGGCTTTGACAATCCACTCACTCTGGTTAAGGCTCTGCCTGTCGTGGGCCTGAAATGTGGGCTGTTAAATACCCACTCTCTATTGCCCCATTCCATGGACTGCCACGACTTAGTGGCGTCTGATCAGTTTGATCTTCTTTGCCTTACTGAAACCTGGATATGTGAGTAATCTGGCCCCACCATTGTCCAGGTCCCCCCGCCCGAATATGATATGGTGCATAAACATCGTGTGACCATGCATCCTGGCAGTGGAGTGCCCATTATACATAAGGCCAAACATAAAACTGTCAGTATTGTGCTAGAGCACTTCCTTAAAATGGAGTGTCTCTTAGCCCGTATTTCTCCACCTTCCACCTTGGTGGTCTATTGCCCCCCTGGGGCTGATAGCCTGTTCTGTGTGGAGTTTCCCGCATTGGTGATGGAGCTTCAGAATAAATACCCTAACCTTTTGATAGTTGGTGATTTTAATCTTCCAGCAAATTCCACAAATGCTGGCCAGGTCGCTAACTTTTAGTCCTTTATGGCGTACCTGGTTCTCCCTCAACTGATTACGGAACATACCCATCAATTGGGTAAGGTTTATAGTGATAATTTCGAAAACAAACCCCCTTTTTTATTTATTTATTTTTTTTACCCATTTTTTTTTTTTACTCCCAGACCCCAAAATAAATATATAATTAAAAAACGGAATTCGAATTTTTTTTTCGACATTTTTTTTTCGACATTTTTTTTTCGACATTTTTGTCATTCGACATTAATTTTTCGAAATGATGACTGACCACCATTGGGTAATACGCTGGATTTATCTGTGCTCCTAGGGTCTCTATGACTGTGTCCTCCCCTCTTCCTTCTAACAACTCTCTAGTCCCTTTTTGCATCCATCAGGCAACTCCCACTGTGCTTCCGCCTAAACCAACTATTCCTAGATGTAGCTGGCATAAGGTATTAAATCATGAACTAGTGGCTTCTCTCAAGTCATGCTCCGGCTCTGACGCTCCGTGCTCTCTCACTCTGCTGGAAGCCTCATTCACAGCAGTTGCTGATATGCTGGGCGCTCTTAAAATCGGCAAACAGAAAAATAATTCCTCTGAACCTTGGTTTTCGGAAGAAGGGCGGGGAAGCTAAGGTGTAGACAAGCAGAGAGGAAATGGCGAACAAGCAGTTCCCCTGAAGCAAAGTCTGCATTCCGTCACTCTCTGTCTGTCTACCAAAAAGCATTTATAAAGGCCACAAAAGCTTCTTTGCCCATAAGGTGGAATTAGACATAAACCAACCTAAGGCTTTTTTTGAGCTGGTGCAGTCTCTATCTGCCCCCACCAAGTTGGGTCCCCATGCGCCACCTTCACAGGATCTGTGACTCGCTCTCCTCTTTTTTTCACACAAAGATTGAGGCCATCCACAAAAATATAGACGAAGGGGCAGACCAGCTTCTGGCTGCTCCTATTCTCATTGACTCACCTCCCTGTAGCTGTACTTGGCCAGCCATTGCATGCCATAATGTGGTGTGTCGGCCAGGTAACATGGGTTTTGGGAGGGTTTAGGTGACATACCAGTATTTGGATGTGCTGTTTTGCATGGGGTTTGTGGCATATTGCATCTTGAATGTGTGCCTTTTGGTCACACAGGATTGTGGTGGTTATATAGCTAGGGATGCACACAATGTAGCACTTCCAAGGACACATTCTCAGGGTGGTAAGGTAGTGACAGTTGATTGTTCCTTTATCATCATCGATTGTCACCTGGAATGTGCCAGGCCTATGTGCACTCTGCAGGGGTGGGATTTTAGGTGAATAATTGTGCCACAAGCTGGGTACGGGCAGCCTCGCCACATGCCCTTTCCCCTCCCATGTACAACGGGGGTGCATGTGGTTGGGGATATAGGGCACCACCATGTCCACCGGTACGCCCCGCCATATTGCAACATTGTGCAGGACACATGCTGCCACAATGATCCTGCACACTACTGGTGGTGCATATAGAAGCTGCCCACCGGAGCGGTCAAGGGAGCGGAAGCGTGACTTTAGCACCCCGAATGTGCGCTCCACTATGGCCCTGGTTGCAAAATGGGCTGTTTTGTATCTTCCGTGAGGTGGTGTGTTGGGGTTCCATATTGGCGTCATCAGGTAGGTGCTCAGAGGGTAGGCACTGTCCCCAGAGGGAGTTGATAATGGTTGTCATTAGTTGGGTTTGTCTATTTGTTTGTGTGTGACATGCATGCATGTGCACAGGCATTTGTACTCACCAATGAGACATGTGTTGCCATGCCTCCCAGCTTCCAGGTCCCGGTTTAGGGGTGACATTCTGAATATGAAAGTATCATGGGTGGACCCTGGATAGTTGCAAGGCATAAAATAAGCAGTGTGCATAGCAATTTGCTTTGCAATTCTGTAGGTTTGCTAATCAAATAGACACGTGTGTAGCAAAGTTAGCTATTTAAATTGCCCTCTTCAGTGAACGTGCAGCTTGCCCTACATTCCTCTCTTGCCCATGGTGCTCTCTTCGCCCTCTTCTCTGTTCACTTCAAGTGCTAATGGAGAGAAACTGCAGTAGTCATCATTTCCTTCACCCTTAAGTGCCAAAGGCAAGTGTGGGAGTGCTAGGCAAGAATTTCTTTTTCTTTTTCAAATAATTACAAACAAGAAGTAATCAGGATGATACTGGCAAAGACCAGTATGTCTCAACTTTATATTTTTATAAAAAGTGTCATGCAATTCCATTCCTAAAATGTAAGTTGTTACATAGTGCATAATTACAATATTGACACTGTAACACACTGCATCATCTCCATGTGTTACAGTAACGTTTATGTTAGTGTATCTATTTCATAGTGGCCACTGTATTTGATTTTGTTGGGAAAGATGCATCATATTTGTTTTGTTTGTTTTATTATTTGTAATGCGCTCCAGACCCAAAGGTATCAGGGCGCGAAGGCATCAAGAGGGTTGTTTACGCTTATGTTACATTATTACACATAATACTGCTTCGGTTACAATGCTGTGCACATCATCAACAATAAACATGCAGCACTAGACTATACAGAAGGTAAGTATACGCTCTAAGTAGGTGTGCACTATATGCAAGGAGCAAGCATTAGACGGGTAAGATCTATATAAGAATGTACACTGTACACAAAGAGCAAGCAGTAATATTATGCAATGCAGAATAAATAGTCACTTTAAAACAGATATATACAATAAGTCATATGTGAATAGTGAAGTCTAGAGTGTTGTGGTTAGGTCAGATGTCGTGTTCCTTGATCCAGTGGATAAGATTGGATCTGAATTGTAGGTAAGGTAAGTCGTCCCTTAGAGAGGGAGGGAGGGAGTTCCAATATTGCGCTGCTTTGACAGGAAAGCTGCTCCCCCCAGTCTAAGTGTGTTTAAATCTGTGCACTAGTAGGAGGTTGGTTTTGGCCTTTCTCAGAGGACGGTTAGCTGCTTGTCTCGTAAATCTAGCTGTGAAATAGTATGGGGTGGACTGTGAAGACATTTATGCGTCAAGGAAGCTGTTTTGAGGAGGATCTTATCTTTTGTAGCAAGCCAGTTGACAGATCTTCTGAGGTCTGAGATGTGGGCCTTCTTGGGGAGGCTTAAGGCTGCTCTTAAGGCGTTATGTTGTAAGGTCTGAATCTTGTTTGTGATGTATTTGTTACTACCTACATAGAGGGTGTTACAATAGTCCAACTTGGACAGGATCAAGGCTCTCGCTAGGGTAATACAGTTATTAGATGAGATGAAGGGCTTGGCTGCTCTGATTAATTTGCAAGTGTAGGAGGTAGCAGAAGCCATGGAATTTACTTGTTTTTCGAAAGTTAGTGTGGAGTCTAAGTAGAAACCAAGGGTTTTGACCACCTTAGCCACAGTAATGTTATTATTGTCAATTATGATGGTGGAATAGTTCTGGCCTAGTTTGTGAACAAGTGAACACGTTTGAAAATGTCCATGATCAAATTCTTTTGATGGCAAACCTAGTTCTGTAACCTGCAGGTTGCATACATCTTGCAACGGGTGCTCAACTCATGAGCAAGACCATATTCTTTGAAATTCTGTATTATCACTCTGTTGCTTTATACCAGATACCCTGAAAGTGAGATGACAACAAATTAC
This sequence comes from Ambystoma mexicanum, assembly GCF_040938575.1. Lineage (NCBI taxonomy): Eukaryota > Metazoa > Chordata > Amphibia > Caudata > Ambystomatidae > Ambystoma > Ambystoma mexicanum. The sequence goes on from NC_090928.1 coordinate 288,124,838, forward strand.
AATATTCCACCTAGTTTGCCGAGTTCTCGGCATGCTACTCAATCCACTGTGCTTAGTCTCTTTCTTTCCTCTTACATAACGAATACATAAAGCAAACTAGATGCTTACGCAAAGTAGTGATCAATAGTTCCATCCAGTCTGTACATCTACAGATCTACTGCAATACCAAACACTGTAGTTGGCCTCCAGAGTACGATTTTCTTTATGATTGTATTATATATTACCACCTGCAGGAGACAGCTGGCCAAACAGTTTCAGAGCCTTTTTATCATAGCTATTTATTTGTGTCCATTCATGCAGCTACACTTTTAGATTTTACAGACATTCATCTATGGCTCGCAAAGTCTTTTCGCCCACTGCATAGTCAAGTACATTTTATAAAGGGCGAGTAGCATTTGCAAGAGATGTTTTAAATTTTGATTTAAAATTTACTTTGCAGAAAAATGTCAAATAAAAGTTTCTCTGTGCATGCCTGGCCTCTGGGTGGCAGCAGTGTGCCAAACATAAAGTGGGCTTGTAGGGACATGTACCATTTTAAGGAAATCACATTTTAAATGTGTTGTCCTCCATTGCTATGGGTCTAGTGCATTTCTCTTAGGTTGAATAGGTAAACTAAATTACCTGACCTGCAGGTCTAGTTTAAGTTCAAAGAATTTTCAAGGTCCGACTCCTCTCCCTAATGTCTTATTTCAGCGGTATGCAAAACTGCTGTACTGTTGCTCATTTCATGTCTTGGGTACAAATAACTTCTGGCGACATTGACAATATCAGTACAAAATTGCTAATCAAATGAGCCTGTTTGCTAATCAAAAATAATTTAATTAGCAAACTCTGCTAATCATTTTTTTAAACTAATTTATGCCTTGAGTTGGCATAGACAGAGGTAATGATTCCCTTGGCATCGCATACAACCTGCACGTTGATGGAATGCCAGTGCTTGCAATTGCGATAGATGTGCTCAGTGGCCCTAGGTGGACATAGGGCCACATGGGTGCAATCAAAGCACTTTGGGGAAGTGTGACACCCTGTAAAAGTCCGGGACCACAGCCTGCCTTTCTGCTGGTGTTCTGGACATGTATATGTGCCTACGGACTGAGGGGCATGCAGTCTTGATTGCCGACACCTGGTGTAGGCAGCGTCACTGCGTGGGCTGTGAAACGCCCCCAACTATGGCAGTTGTCCACTGAAATGACCCAGTGGCCAAAAATTGCAAGGGGTTCAGTGCTTGGGAGCACATGGTGGGTGATGTCAGGTCATTCTCACACTCAGTGACCAGGTCTAGGATGATATGACGTGGAAAGCTGTACCTGCTATAGACCTGGTCATCAGGCATCCCAAAAAGGCTGGTCCTGGGTAAGAAAATGCAGGGCCTGGCTATCCTCCTCCTCCTCCTGCGGTGTCCCACGATCACTGCTGCAAGGAATGGTACATTCATCGTAGCTGTATATGCGCATTTGTTGTTTGCGCGCACTTTTATGCATTGGCTTTGGTGTGCAGGGGCTTTTCCACCTTCTTTCACGTGGCATACGTGTTTCCTGGTTTGTGCATCTTTTGCCACACGCCGGTGAGCCCTGTTCGATTACATGAATATGTGTTGTTAGCGCACATGTGGGCGAGGATTTTACTGCAGTGCATCCCCCATAACGCCCCCATGTTTGCGTGTTGTTCCCCATTTTATGTGTTCCGCCTCCTTTTTAGGTGTGTGCGCTGTACGGTGTGTGCCTTCGCTGGCCGTATTGCGCAAGGCGTTCGTGCTGTCACAGTGATGTGTTGGACCCGCACAGATTCAGCGGAGGTCTCAGATAAGCCACAAGCAATGTGTTCCATGAATACGTATGCGTGCAAAAACGTGCACCTGCATGCGTTTTCACACGCAAGCGCCCGTTTACGGCACACATTTATTCCATGAATTACTCTGAGAGTGTATAAAGTCCAGTATCTGGTGCAAAGAGCAACCCTGGTAATAAGTATAGTTGTTAGGCAATATTCTGTAGGGAATCTTACCACAATAAGGTACCGCTATTTACCATGAGCATAAATACCACATTATTAGGTGTGGTAGACTCCATAAAATATACCCAACAGTAGTGAAAAAAAAACTGAAAAGAATTGCCATTTTACCACTAGTAAAACAGTATCCCAGGTCAAAAGAAGCTGATCAGGGTGTCTATGAAACTATTGCCACTTTGGTGCGGCAAGTATTAGTGCTCAAAATCACCTTACAATATGGCAGTGTACCCAATAAAAAAAGGCAAAAACAGGGTTTTGGAGATTTATACAAGATGTACACCCTTTAAATAATATTGTTGAGGCAGAATTCCCATTGGTGCTAAATCCAGCAACGATATTATGTAACATACAGTCTACAGCCCAATATGTTACAGTGATTGCCTTGAAAAATGCTTTTTTCTCCATTCCCCTGCATGATGACTAACAATATTTAACTGCATTTACTTATTGAGGAATCAGATTACAGCACAGTCATCTCCCACGGGTGTTCTGTGAGTCCCCCAGTATTTTCAAGATGGTGTTGCAGATGGACATGGGAAATATACAAACTGACAGCACAGTGATACAGTATGTTCATGACTTGTGAAGAAAGTAGGAAAGACTCAGTGGAACTAATGACAGGACTGGCTGAAAAAGGGTACCAAGTGTACAAAGAGAAATTGCCATATTGTCAAGAAGTATTGTATATAGCCCAGATAATATCAAAAGAAGGGAGAAAGGTGACCCCTGAAAGAACAGAAGTGATTACCAGAATGCCCCAGCCATATACAATAAAAGAGCTACAGCTGTTTTTGAGACGCTGTAATTATTGTCATGTATGGGTCTTTGACTACAGCACATATGTTCGGCCCCCCTTAGAAGGACTGAAAGAAGCCCAGAAAGAGAAGAGTGATCTTCTATGGACAGACGAGATGACGGATGCCGTTCATGAATTAAAATAAGCAATAAGCAAAGCTAATATTGTTAGAGATCCAAGATTACAACAAAGACTTTTTCCTGCTTTCGCATTCAAATGGGGTTGTGATGATGGCTGTTGTCGCACAGACAACCTCAATAGGACACAAACCACTGGCATTTTATAGCAGGATTTTAGATCCAGTATTGAGAGGCCATTACCCATGTGAGCAAGCATCGGTTTCAAAGTTTTTGCAATTGAGAAGTAATCCATTGTAACAATGTGTTGTTTAGTTAAAATATATGCTGAACATGCTTGTTTTGCCATCCTTAAAAAGCCCAAAAGCACATTGACTACACAGAGAGTGTCTTGCAATGAGGTCATAAAATCCACTGCATCAATTTAAATGTTCAGGTGCCGCATTGTGAACCCTGTAAAATGTAAAGTGAAACAGTGATGGAGGGAGATAATGTACATGCTTGTACTACCTAAAATGATTATTATGATGATATGCCACATGTCAAGGAAACTGCCCTAGGAAAAGGTATAATTATCTTTATTGATGGTTCATGGATCAAAGTACTAGAGTGAGACAGTGGGACAGCAGTAGTGAAGGTGACAGAGAGTGGGAGGTTTGAGGTAGTGGAAAGTGCAAGATTGTCATCACATTTTTCAGCACAAGCAGCAAAATTAGTAGCCTCAAATTTAGTGCGTGAAGCACACGAGGATGAGGCAGTAGCAGTGTATTCTGTCTCCAGCTACAAATTGACAACAGTACATTCAGGACTGTCAAGTTGGAAAAGCTGGGGCTTTCAAAGCACAAATGGCACACCCAGCATGTACTATTGTTAGAGAGGTTATTGCATACACTCAAATGTTCCTTGGCGATTGCCATGATGAAGTGCACATCACATAAGAGGTGTAGACATGATTTCCCATAGCAATGAAGCTGCAGAAGCAGAAGCAAAAGGGCTTTTTCTGAGATATTACACATCACAACTGCACCAACCAAGTACACACTTAAAATGGCAATGAAAGAATGTTTTAATACACTGCCAGTAACACAGAGTGTAGAGTGGCAGGGACACATGCCACAAGAAGAGCAAGAGTTGTGGGAAAAAGGGGGTGTTCATTATTCTTTTAATTTGGTGACAGGATAGCATTGGGTAACCTGTCATGCATATTGAGCTGCTCACAGTTTCGCTGTACTAGTTACATTATCCAACACATACTGTTACAGGCTTGTTCTGCTCCCCTTGATACCAGTGCTTATCCAGCACCCCCACACCTCTCAGGCATTCCGGTACTCAGCACTCTGACACCAATGATACACAAGAGACCAAAAGTGGGGTGAAAAGCGCTGCAATGCTAAAACACACCAGTGTTTGGGAGGGCTGCATTCGGCTCTGCCCCTCCCATGCCTGGATCATCCTTATGGAGCAGCTAAATCTTATTCTCCACCTGTTAACAACATGTGTCATAACACATATCATAACAAACAGGTCATTTTGCCAAACAGGGTGAAAGAAAGTACATTTCGTAACTGGCAGGCTGTTTCTGAGCCAACAGCATCATAACTGTGTACTTCTCAGGCAGAGCTGTTATCAAGCCTGGCACTCTGAGGCATTACACATTCCACAGATCAGCTGTGGTCTTTGACATCGCTTCCATGGCTGTTCATTTGTTAGGCCAGTTCTTAGGCAAGTCTTTAGGCCAGTCCATTTGTGTCCGATGAATCTCAAAGAAACCAAAAGAAAGTGCAGATTCAGAAATGTAACATGTAACACATACCACAAGGGAGTGTCTTGCAGCAACTATTTCGGACGATTGGTTCATCCCAAATTTAAATGAGCATGTGGCCAGCTTTGTTATTAATTGTATGATTTGTCAAAAATAAACTGCCGCTCACACATTAAGAACAGTGAGAGGAGCTATACCCTGTCCTACTGGACCATTTTTCCATTTGCATATCGATTAGGTGGATATACTTCAAAATTGTAATGGCTACCAATATTGAATCATGGTGTAGAGTCAGCACCATGAAGACATCAGCTTCAAAATTCCTTGTACGAGAGGTATTTCCTAGATTGCGAGTATTCAAAGTGCTATGTTCTGAGAAAGGACCCCATTTTGTAAATGAAGTGTTTGAACAAATTGAATTTTTATTGGGAATGTATTTGTTTATGTATTGTTTATTTATATAGCGCTTATAAACAGGTGAAGTGATCCAAAGCGCTTCAAGGCGGGAAGGTAACAAGGGAATACAGTAATAATTCTTAGGCCTTGAATATTCTGAATGATCAAAACAGAAAAACTAGCATACTAGGCCTGACAACACTTCTCCTAGTGTATGTGCATGAAGTAGTACAGTTGAGACCAAGCACGGGAGGGGGGATGAAAAATGGTGGGTGGGTGGGGACTAGAACAGACAAACAAACTGGTCCTAGTACATTTAGGTGATGCATGCATACTGATGGAGGTGCAGAGATGGCGGGGGGTATGGGGGGAAACAAAAAGTGCGGTTCAGCAGGACCATGGGTTAAGTGCAGAGAGGTTTCCTGTTCTGACTTGAGTGTCGTGTAGACCGATGAGTCCTCTGTCCCCAAGTGACGCACAGGGGAACTAAATAGAAACCCGCTGTGCGACCTTTGAGGCCACAGGTGGGAGATGTCTTCCCAGATCCACGGAGCCTCTGGAACACCGATGCTGCTGTCAAGAGGGAACAAGGTTAAGTACCAGGCAATCACAATACAGTCAGATAAACAAAAGGATCTAAAGTGTCTTACCTATCTGGTGTAAGGGTGACCCAGATAACCTAGTAGAGAGGTTCGAGACTCAGATGATGCGGCAGTCCCTGGACTGGTAGAACCGCAAGTTAGCGTTGTTGAAGGGTCAGCCACCTGTAGGAGAGAGGGCTTGACTTGAATCCCAAGAAGGGAAAGGGCGTAGAAGTTCAGCAAGGTAACAAGGGATGATCCAAAGACAAGTCGAGGTGAAGTCCAAAAATCCGGCAACAGGTCAACAGTTCCAAGCAAAGGTACAAAGGGGTGTCCGAGGGAGTCCGAGGTAGAGTTCCGTGATCAAGATAACAAGGAGCAAGTAGTAACGCCAAACAGGGTCTGAAGCCAGCTGAGAAGCAATGAGCGTTCAGTCTCTCAGACCTTTATACTGCGTGTCCCTGGTTCATGTGACTTCTCTGGGTCATGTGACGTCCGCCAAGATCACGTGAGGAACGCCACCGTGTATAACATGACCGACGTGAAGACGAAACGCCGCCCCTTCTGCTATATGTTCTCCAAGGCAATTGCCAATGCAGAAAGGGTTGTAATCGAGCCCGTACACTAAAGTTGGTACGGCGTTTTCGGTTCTGTGGGTTCACCGAATCACTTGAGCCTCGAAGCTTGGGAGGAGATGTTGGGGGAATGTGAGCAGTGTTCTGATGTGTAGCGACCTGTAATGTTGAACAAATTGCAGCGGCCAGGAGGCAACTGCAAAATACTGGCAAGACAGCCTGTGACCTGTAAGCTCTGGAGGTGAACCAGGCAACCAGTCAGCAAAAACTGAACAGAGTTGGAGAGGAGAAGGAGGATGGAGAGAAAAGACAAGAGGTTAGCAAGGGAGAGGGAGAGAGAAGGAGAAAGAGAAAAGGAAGGTCTTAAGGAGTTTTCAGAACTTAAGGTGCTCTGGCTCAAGATGGAGAGAGGAAGGGAGGCTGTTTAAGAGGGAAGCACCTGCAAAAATCTCTGTTTGTGAAAGAGGTTCACCCACAGAGATTTGGAGGAGATAAGCGGAGGACTCTAGAGGGAGAGTATTTAGGATGAGAGGGTTGTAGATAATGCTGGGCCTGACCCAGGAAACCCTTGTGGATTATGCAGAGGGTATTGAACTTGATCCGTGCAGCCACGGGGAGGCTTCGGAGGGATGTCAGTTCCAGAGTGATGTGGCCCTAGGGCTTGAGGGCAAGGCTAAGTCTTGTGGTTCTATTCTGGATGAGTTGTAGAGGACAGAGAGTAGAAGTAGGAAGACTGAGAAAAAGGCTGTTGCAATAATCCAGCCTAGAGAGAACCAGGGCGTTCGAGGTTATGAGCCTCTGGGGAAAAGTGAGAAAAGTTAGAATACCTCTGGGGAGGTGCAGTTTGTAGTTGGACTTTTTGGAGATGTCTGAGATGTGAGAAGAGAAGGAGAGAGTGGAGTCGAAGATGACCCCAAGATTCTTTGCCTCATTGGTAGGTGAGGATGCAGGGCCAAGTGAGGCAGGCTAGTGAGACCGTGGGAAGGCGGGAGCAGAGGTCCCAATGAGGATGATCTCTGTCTTATTAGCATTCAGGCAGGCATAGATTGTTAGCTGCACACTAATCCTGAATTGGCGATAGACAGTCAGGGATGAGCGAGGAGGAGGCAGAGGGTTCCCTGAAAGAGTTGCGTGTCATCCACATAACACTGAAAGTTAGGGGTAAAGGTAGATATCCAGTGGGCCAAGGGGGCCATGTAGATATTGAAGAACCAGGGGAAAAGGTTAGATCCCTGGGGGACACCACAAGTATATAAATTGGTAGAGGAGAGAAAGAGCTTGAGTTCTACTGGGAGGGATGTTATAGAGAAAGGAGGTGGGCCACCCCAGGGACTAATCTTAGATGCCCAGGGTATCACAGAGCTCGGTGATCAGGATGTTGTGGTTTACGGTTATCAAAATGGTTTATGGTTTTGGTTTATGGTTTATCAAAATCAGAAGAGAGGTTAAGAAGAATGAGGACAGAGGGAGAGTTAGAGTCAAAATTTGAGAACAGGTCTTCACAGGTGTTCAGGAGAGCAGTTTCTGTGCTTCTGGATGCTCTAAAAGCAGACTGATGGTCATGGAGACAACCAACAAATTCAGTATAGAGGGTAAATTAAGTGATAGCTAGCTTCTCCAGGAGTTTTTCCAGGAAAGGGGTGATGGAGATCGGGCAATAGTTTTCCATAATAAATGGGTTGGTGCAGTTTCTTTTAGCAGAGGATCCACAAGAGAGTGCATGAGTGGAGAGGGGAAAACTCCAGTGGTGAAAGAGAGGTTGCAGAGGTCGGCCAAGGCTGATATTAGCAAATATTCATCTGCCTATCATCCACAAGCAAATGGCTTTGCAAGCACCTAAACAGCTTCTTGAAGTAATGCAGTGCATAAATAAAAGAGACTTTTCACAACAATTGGTTTCATTGCCTTCCCTTGGATCTTTTTGCCATACCCAATCAACCAGGCTCTGACCACCACCTGACACCACGTAAATTGGTGACAGGACGCAGAATGAATGTTCCAAATGTTCCTCCCACGTGTGCCTGAAAAAAGTAGCGGAGAACTCATCAAAAGTGCTTGGTAAAGAGATGCATGACTATTTGATGGTTGTGACTAAATCTTTGAAATGTATCTCTTGACAGGTACAGACAAGGCAGGGATGAGCAGCAAAATTCAGCAAAGATTTGAAACAGAGAGGTTAAGGTAAGGGGGTGGGTGTTTAATGCCTGCCAGCTCAATCTGCTCAATCTGGCCACTAGCACCTTCCGTAGTGGATCGCTGCCATGCCATGCATCCTTGCCTTCATCTACTTTGGACTAACCCTGTTGGGTGAAGCCACTGTAAGGGCTTGGGTGTTTTGTGCCTGCCAGCTCAATGTGACCCCTGGGACCAACCATAGTGGATCGCACCAAGGCCGCACCCCTTTGCCTTCATGTACCTTGGACAAACCTTGCAGTAAGGGCACAGGTGTTTGGCGCCTGTCAGCTCGTTCTGGCCCCTGGGACCTGCCATAGTGGATCGCACCCAGGTTATGCCCCCTTGCCTTCATATACCTTGGACTAACCCCGGGAAGGTGAAGCCGGCAGTAAGGGTGCAATGTTTGGCTCCTGCAGGGTGTTCAGCGCTGGAAGGGGGCTGTTTGGATTAAACCCTGCTTCATGCTAGAAATTTTGTAAAACACACCTCATTGCAGAGTCAGTAGAAACTGCATATAAACCAATATAAGACAAGTGTTGAACCCATAGCCTCTGAGTTGGTGAGTGGCTTTCCTGGGGAAAATGGCTCACCTGGGGAAAGTGACATCAGCCCAGGCATTCATAACCCTTTCAAACCGTTTTCTGCCTCCTGCAAGGTCACTGTGGACGTCATTTTCCATGAGACGTCTTTACTTATGTACTTAGTCTACTCATACAGATAACCATGTTAAAACGAAAAACTCTTTTTGAACCCTCACCCCCTTGCACCGCTAAGAAACAGACTTTTAGCCCCATGAGACCTACGGGAGGCGGGGTGGGGGGGCTAACATTTTGATCAATTAAATTAGAAAGACATTTCTGGTCACAATTAATAATTGTAATATTTTGGAGACGAGGAGTGACAAAGATGCTAAGGAAGAACTGTGCAGCAATAGCAGTGGCAGTGTCAACACTTGCAGTCCCATGCGCCATACCCCTGATGTTCCAAATGGCTCAACAACCCATCCATTGCCCAGGGGTTTGCCTCTCACTCTAGGCAGAATTAACCCACATGTTGTTGCATGGGTGCTAATTATAGCAATATGCCCACCTAACTCAGAGATGCTATGAGCCCCAGCAAGGATCTGTCATATGCTTCTGACATTCCGGAGATTTTTCCAACCATGAGGACTGGGAAGAAGCGTAACAAAACACCATCTGCTGTCCATAGCTGCAGCGTGGGTGAAGGCGAACCAGTGCTTTCGAAGGTTAACACAGGCCAGCCCCATCTAAACAATGGCAATGGGGAGGATTGCAGTGGGGGGGTTGTTGATAACCAGAGGTATTAAGAGAGAATGGTCCTCATTCCGAGTAGGGCAGTAAGGGATACCGGGCACCGTTAAGGAGACTGGTGCCGGTAATCCCTTACCGCCCTACCACGAGGTCCCTTAGCGGGTCCCTCCTTTAACGTCTGTTCTGACCAGGTGTTATGGACGGGACCCGTTAAGGGACTACAGAGATAATAACGGTACCGAAAATTGCGGTACCATTATTAGCTACTTCCCCATTCCCATTGAGCCCTATGGGGGCTCAAATGGGAATGGAGAATGGCCTTTTCAATGGGGACTTACCAGTCCAGCAAAGGTTGGACTACACTGGTAAGTCCCCATTGAACGAGACCGGTGCCGGTACCGTTATTGGAGGCAGTCATGGCGCAAATAACGCCATGACTACCTCCACTCTCGGAATGAGGCCCAATGTGTAGATGATGTAACCACAAATGTGTAGGATTTGCTAACAGAATGTACAATCTCAACTTGAAACAGATTTGCTCCACTCATGGAAGAGGTCGGAGGTGACTGTAATGCTTGTGCTGATGTTGATGTTAACCCCACCACCTTGGGCCCAGATCAAAATAAGAAAGGGACGCTCATGCTTACTAAGAGTGGCCCTATGCCTAACAGTAGTCCCCCTTGCTCATCCACCCCCTCCAGCCCCTTTGCAACATAAACCCCCAATGTATCTGGTAAGTGGGCAATTGTGGCCAGCGGGTGCAAATGTAGCATTCTTCTGTCTGAGCTGATGGCATTAAAGAACCCTACATTTGCTTCTTCTTGAAGCTCATGGAAGGGGAGCCACTATGGTGAAGTTGCCAACTAGTGGGGAGGGTGCTATAGAGGTCCCTAAATCACCAGAGGTATCAGATTTCCAAACTTCTGATGGTAGTACTAACACAGTCAGCACCAATATGGCTGGGGTGGTGCCTATTTGTGATATGCCTGAGGACCAATTTCATTGGTGATGGTTACGCAGTACAAATACTTTTAACATAACATAACATAACAAAACATAACATAACATTGCATAACATAACAAAGATAGCATTGGGACTAACAGTGTTTTGACAGATAAAGGGCCGCAGACTTTAAACCACTTAGCCTTCCCCTCCCACACCCTGGGTGCACTGTATCACACAGCACCATAATTACTGTTGATTGCTACATGGTGGGTAGATTGCACACCAAGTGCTAATACTATGACCAGCAAGTTAGCTAGTAGCAAGTTAGCTAGTAGCACTGGCTGTTCTGAGTGTAGCCAGGTGACCAGTGCAGTATCAGACAGGAGATCAGCAGGGTAGAGGAAGAGAGAAGGCAGAAGCAAAGAGGAAGGTCTTGGGATGCTTCCGGAACCAGAGATGGTTCTGTTCAAGTTTCAGGGAAGCTGGGAGGCTGTTCCAGAGGGAGGTGCCAGAAGAAGAAAGAGATCTGCCCCCAACTCGTTGCTTGTAGAAGCGACTGACCCTCTAGGAGTTGGAGGTGGAGGAGTGAAGATATTTCCAAAGAGACAGTTGGAGGTATTGTGGTCCCAGGCCCCGGAAGGCCTTGTGGACAATGCAGAAGGTCTTGAACTTGATCCGTGCCACCACTGGGAGCCAGTGGAGAGATTTCAGGCCTGGAGAGATACAATCTCTGGGCTTGAGGTCAAGGACAAGTCTCGCAGTCCTGTTCTGGATGGAGGGAACCACACAGGCAAAGGCGTGAGGTGCGAGCGTAGCAACGGATGGAAAGGCATAGAGCACATTCAATCAAGGATTGCGAGGCACAACGTGGGATGAGGGCACGCAAGTGTGAGTGTAGCCAAGGAAGGAGGAGGCGTGGAGCACATGTGATCAGAGGATTTCGAGGGACCACGCGGGTGAGTACGCGCAGGCGTGAGCATGGCCAAGGATGGAAGGGGCACGGGGCAGACGCGATCAAGTATTGCACAGGACCACCCGGGCTGAAGATGCGCAGGTGCAAACATAACCAAGGATGGTGTTGTGAGGGACCACGCAGGCAGAGGGCGTGCACAGGCCAAGGATGGAAGCTGCTTGGGCTACACACGGTCATGGATTGTGAGGTACCAGAGGGGCAGAGGGCGCACAGGCACACACAGGCTAAGAATGGAAGCTGCACGAGGCACACACAATCGGGGAATTGTGAGGGCCGCCCAGGAACAAGGGAGGCAGGGAAGGAGGGGCAAGAAGCACAGGCAGTTGAGGACTGCAAGTGAACAGCGTGGGCAGCGGATGCACGGGAGAAGACAAGAAGGAGAGGGCGAAGAGAGGGAGCTCAGGAGGGGTGTGAAGGAACAACGCAGGAAGGAATCAGTGGAGAAGGGGGTGCACCCAGCCAAGAGGCAAGGGGAGAGAGGCAGGCCACAAGGGTAGAGGGGGACACAGTCAGGGGAAGGCCAGATGGAGGGGCTTAGAAGTGCAGAGCAAGCTAATTCCCCACAACTTCTTGCCTGGCGGCTGCAGATAGGAGGGTAAGTAGTCCACACTCACTGTCTGTGCCGCAGAACCCTTTGCTGCGGAACACCTGCATCGCTCAACACCACGGTCTTGTCCTGCAAGGGCTTTGCCGCTCATTGTCTGAACCCCAGATTTTATAGGTTCAGTAACTTGGACGCAGCAAACGTGCTACGTTTCATCAGGCAGCACCTCCTGTGCACCTGTGTTGCACAAGACCACGGTCTTGACCTGTGAGGGCTCTTCTGCAGAGGGGTTGAACCTTGGATGTTATAGGCTCAGTGGCTTGGACATAAATATGTTACATTTTGTCAGACAGCGTCTCCTGCATACATGCGTTACTCAACACTGCGGTCTTGTCCTGCAAGCACTTTGCTGCAGAGTGTCCAAACCTCTGATTTTACAGGCTCAGTAGTTTGGATGTAGCAAACGTGCTACGTTTCATCAGGCTGCATCTCCTACGCACATGCATCGCTCAATACTGCAGTCTTGTCCTGCGTGGGCTTTGACAGAGAGGGTCCAAACCTGGGATTTATAGGCTCAGTAGTAAACGTGCTACATTTTGTCGGGCAGCGTCTCCTATGCACCTGCGTCGTTCAACACTGCAGTCCATTCCTGCAAGGGCTTTGCTGCAGAGGGTCCGAACTTAGAGTGATTCCCCTGATAACCTTAGATTACAGCCTGGGCAGGGTAAGAAAAATAGACAGGTGACAGGGCGTCTGCAGAGACAGGCTCCTAAGGCTATCGCCTGTCACTGCAGAAGCTCCTGAAACCCCCACCAGCTTAATCAAGACCAGAGCAGCAACAAAACATTACCCGGCCTGGCTAAAATCGCCACCACAGTGTTAACTCTGGAGCAAGCGCTCCTTGCAAAGATGGCCAATGCCATCCCAACCACTTCCCCAGCCTCCACCTGCAGCCTTCCTGATTCTTTGGTTGGCCTGTACTTGAAACGCTGTGATTGCCATCCATCAGCTCATCCTGGAATTTTCCGGCAAGCCAGCAAGACAGCAGACACAGCTAGCCACTCCCCAAGGCCTGCAACAAAGACCATTGCTTGTGTCTGCAGAATCTCCTGAATCCCCCCACCAGCTCAATCAATCATCCAAACTGCAACGATACACACCCGCGACTGGGTACGAATGCAGCCACAGTGTTAGCCATGGAGCAGCCGCTCCATCAAAGATGGCCAATGCCATCCTGTCCACTTCCCCAGCCTCCACAAGCAGTCTTTCTGATTTGCTGGTTGACCAGTACTTGAAGCGCTGTGATTGGCCATCCACCAGCTGATCCAGGAATGTGGCATGCCGGAAGGTGCAGCTTGCTTCATCACAAGGCCCGCTGCTCTTAAGGCCATCGCCCGTCTGGGGAGAAACTTCTAATGACTCCACCAGCTCAATCGAGGATCGGAGCAGCAATGATAGACTACCCTACCTGGGTAAGAACGACACCACATTGTTAGCCCCAGAGCAATTGCTCCATGCAAAGATGACCAATGGCATACCAGCCACTTCCCCAGCCTACACCAGCAGCCCCCTGATTCACCAGGTGGTCTGTGCTTGAAACTATGTGATTGGCATCCACCAGATCATCCCGATATTCAATGGCAAGCTGGGAGGCGCAGCAGGCCTCATCCCAAGGCCTACTCCTAGGGCGATTGCCTGTCTCAGCCTGAATGGTCTGAAATGGTTCCCATTCTGCCCCAGTTCCCAAGGCAAGCACATGCATACTGGCGTACCTCCTAGCATGCGTGGTGCTGTTCCCTTCTCATGCGCAACCTTCATTCCCACGCCACCCTCATCCTACTTCTCGCCCCCCTGCCATGTGACTCATCATCCAGCCCACTGCAACTGCCCCAGCTCTTTAGCCAACACCTGCATTCTTCATGCAAATGCACTGACCATAAACAACCTCCCCATCAGTACACCTAGGCTTCCACATCCTTTCACCTACCCTTCACCAGTCACCTCATCACCCTTTGATCCGGACCCCCCTCAACAATTCCCCCTACACTCCCATTTCCAGCACTGCCATGTACCCGCACACAAGTCCCAACAGAACCAGTCAGCTCTCCACATGCACACAAGCACACAGGCCACCATTGGCCCTGCCACCATCCATTACCCGCATCATCCATCTTCACACATGACCTTCACCTCTTTCCCCATACCTAGTGACAACACTGATCCACTCACCACTCCACCACAGCATCTCCTCAGATCCCACGCAACCTCCGATGTGCATAGACCTGCCTACTCTACTGCCTGTCCCACAACTGCACCCACAACTGCACCACACCTGCACTGTGCCCTAATTAATGCAAGATAGGTCATCGCACACACTCCTGACATCTTTGACCTTATCTCCACCAATAACCTTCACAGCCTTGCCATCACCAGATCCTGGCTCTATACTGTGGCAGGTCTGGCACTCTCTATCACCTTTCCACCTGGGTATGCCTTTCTCCACAGCGACAGACACACACATAAAGGAGGCGGCATCACCCTCATCCACAAAGCTTGCGAAGTCCTGTACACCAAAATATCACTATCCCCTACCACCACAGTCACCCTTCTAATCATCTACCCTCCACCAGGGCTCACTGCCACCTTCGAAGATGACCACACACAGCTCCTCTCTGCCAACCTCAAACCCACATCCAAACTCATTGCCATGGGGGACCTTAACCTAGGCTACAACGGAAAGTAAGCTGTAGGGCATCCCCCTTTTGTTTAGCTTATCGAAATCAAAACGCTTCTGTAATATTTACAGGACAACCGTTAAATCATGAGAAAAGTCTTGGCAAACAGCCCGCCTTAATGAAACATTAAAAGACATATTGGAAGTAAGTATAAAACCACCAAGAACACACAGGAATCTGCCAAGGGTGAGTCACCTTTTATTTTGGAGTAAAATATAATGATTCATGTGGTAGAGACAACATCTTTTGAGTTGTAGTACCTAAAACTCACTATATTTATTTATTATTAATGGCTTTTTTCTTTCCTTTTCTTTTTAAATTTTTCTTTAGATAACAATAATCTGACAGTGTTGACAAATCTCCTGATAACCCACTAGAACCACAGTGTAGAAACATGTGTAGAGATTACAAATAGTTGTTGATAGAAGATGGTGACAGAAGTCACAAACAGAAGTTGATATTATCTAAGACCAAGAATGCCAAAATTTGAAACTAAAGATTTAGAGAATTACATTGTTTTGAAATCACCCTCAAGATTGAAAGTGTTTCCTCTTTTTTTCACTTCATTGCAAGCTGGTGCATAATGGATGACCCTTTCAAGTGACACATTTTTGAATTGATATTGGGCAGCCACAATATTGGGACATTCCTTTACTGACAGCTGCAAACATATACAGAAATCCAATTTGGATTTGCCAATTTGGTTCACCATTGTCTGCAATTCTCTTTATATAACCTAGGCTACAATGACCCCTCTGATAAATATGCCTTATCTCTTGCAAATGCTAACTCTGCCCTGGGCTGCACCCAACAAATTCTCCTCCCCACGCACAATCAAGAACACGTACTTGTTGGATCATCGATCACTAGTTCATCACCACAATTTTCTCGAATACGCCCTGGCTGTGGACGGGTCACCACAAGATCACTTTTTCCATCCCTACCAGCCCCCCCACATAATCTCCTCCATTCCCCTCCCCACCACCACCTCAGGTTGTGCCCACAACCTAGCTATCAAGTGACTGCAACCCCTACTCAACCCCCAACTCATCCTCCTGCCCCCCAACTCCAATATCAATGCCTTAGTAGATCAATACAACTCTCTATTATTCACCACCATCAACATCCTAGTCCCCCTCAAGGAACGCAAACCCAATCTGCTCAGATGTCTCAACTTCAGGTACATCCCTTCCCTCAAAGCAATCCACACATAAACGTGAGCTATTGAAGCCAAATGGAGTGAATCCCCATCAACTTCCAACAAAACTTGCTTCTCTGCCATCTCCAGAAAATGAAATCTAGCTATTCAGACGGCCAAAGCCACCATCTACAATGAAAGAATCACTGCTGCCAGGTCTAATTCACGTGAACACTTCACCATCCTAATGAAATTAGAAACACCTGCAAGCCCTCCTAACACCATTGTCAAGAACGACGCTTGGTGCAGATAAATACAAGATGCCCTCACAGGAAAAATCTCCCTTCTAAAAACAAAAAATCAAATCTAAAGAAGCCAGCATCAGTGCCTATGCCCAACCTTCAAATGCAAAAATGTCCACCACCCCACTCCTCATCCCACCCTTCAAATTCGACCCCACATCAGAAAAGGAAGTTGCTTGTATTTATGGTGGCCTCAAAACCTCTTTCTGCAAAGGTGACATCTGCCCAGTAACCCTTGTTAAGGAGTGTTCAGACACCCTACTGCCTCTCATCACTGCGATCATCAATACCGTATTCTCTTCCTACTCCATCCCTGCTGCTTAAAGAATCCTGGATTAAACCACTTCTCAAAAGACCTTCTCTTGACCCCTCCAACCCATCCAGCTACTGTCCCATCACCATCATCTCCTTCCTCCTCAAAATCATTGACCAAGTTGCCTACGTTCAAATTCAACAATATCTAGATCAATACCACATTCTCAGCCCCTTATAATCCAGCTTCTGGCCAGGATATGGCACTGAAACAGCACTTCTTTACCTCAGGAATCAGCTAGATGACAGCAGTGACTTGGGTAACCTTGCCCTCCTTCTCCTCCTAGACCGATCTGCTGCCTTCAACCATGTCGACCACCTTTACCTCTGCCACCATCTTGCCACTTCCACTCATTTCTTCCCTGGAGCCACTAGTTGGGTCACCGCCTTCCTGGGTGACCATACCTTTAGAGGTTTGTTGTGAGAAGCCTCTGCCCCACCTACACCCCTCTCCTGTGGAGTGCCCCAAGGATCCTGCATCTCCTGAACGCTCTATAATGTCTACACAAAGCCCCTCTTTGGACTCGCTCGGCATCTAATAGACCAACTATGCGGATGAAACCCAGATTGTCATCCCTTTCTCTGGGAATTACCTCCAGGAAAATACAAATTTGAATACAGTCCATGCAACCATTCAGACATGGATGGTTTCCCACCTTCTTTGACTTAACAACAACAAGACAGAAATCCTTCTAGTAGAAACACCTCTTGCCTCGTGAAACTGGACTCAGTCTACCAATCCTTTTCCATTGATGGCCACACCATCCCTATCTCTCCTTCTGTAAAAAAAAAAAAAAACTAGATATCTATCTCAATGTCTCTCTCAGCATGTCATGCCAGGTCAATGCAAAAACAAAGAGGTGATAGCTGGAAGGTTTAGACTGAATTTTAACCACTGGCATTGCTCGGGGCAACCCTCCAGACCATCGTTCTTCGCCTGCCAAGCCATTACAGAAGGGGAAAGACCATATGCAAATCAGGTTTGGCCCCACCCCAAAAGAGCAGTCCAGCCCGAACTGCTAGGTCACATCCCTTCTGCACGAGACCATGAGCATCCCCAAACATGTTTCGCCCTTGTTGGGGCTCATCAGTGAGGAGTAGCTTGTGTCTCAGGCCCAGCAGGCACGGGACCCACATCTGGGCATACCCGTCCCACTCGGGGTGACAAAGCAAAAACAAAGAGGTGATAGCTGTAAGGTTTAGACTGAATTTTAACCACTGGCATTGCTCGGGGCAACCCTCCAGACCATCGTTCTTCGCCTGCCAAGCCATTACAGAAGGGGAAAGACTATATGCAAATCAGGTTTGGCCCCACCCCAAAAGGGGCAGTCCAGCCCGAACTGCTAGGTCACATCCCTTCTGCACGAGACTACAAGCATCCCCAAACATGTTTCGCCCTTGTTTGGGGAGACAGCTATTTCGCCCCACAATGATCAATCTCCTTTTCGTGATGCTTGTCATAGGGCAAAGACAATGGCACTTGTTTCACATGCATCACATGGATCCAGTGGCAGTTGCCAGTCACACGTACAGCTGTCTGCATGGCCAATAGCACTTGGTAAGGCCCCTTCCAACGAGGTGCAAGGCACGTATTCCTCGCAAAGTTTTTCAACAGTACGAAGTACCCAAGCCGCATTCGATGGCCTGGACCCTCGTATTTTACTGTCAAAGCTGCGCAAACTTGATGGTGAATCAATTGCAAGTTTTGAGTCAACTGGTCACAATAGTCTGACAATAATGGATACTCAATTTTGGCCAACTTCTTAGGTCTCAGTGCATTCCATACATTAGCAGGCCTTTCCATTACAATTTCATATGGGGAAAGTCCTGTCATTGACTGTGCGGATGTCTGCATCGAAAGTAAGCTGTTTCTTCTGCCTGAATTTGTTTCACACTGTTAACCCCTTCCTTCATCATACGCGTGTTGGCAAGCCATCTAGCTAAATCCAACACATACATCACTGAGTGTGGCTCGGTAGCAGTTTGGTTTGCAATTCTATCGGCAAAAGCATTTCCTTTCCCGATGTCGTCCGTCACCCTTTGATGCGCAGCACATTTTATTATTGTTAGCTGTGTAGGAAGCGCTACTGCTGATAACAATTGTACTATCAGAATAGAATGCTGGATTTTTGTGCCATTTGATGTTAAAAATCCCCTCTCAGCCCATAATCGTTCAAAATTGTGTAATGACTGTCAGATGTTTACGCTAAGCCCTTCAGAAATCTCACAGGCTCTGGTCAATGCAACAATTTCCGCAGCCTGAGCGGAATTATGCGGTACTCTTTTGCTTTCAACAATAGTATCTAATGAGGTAATTGCAAAAGCAGTAGTGGAAGTACCATCAGGTAGCTTGAAACAAGAACCAGTGCAAAATAGTTCCCCATCTATAGACTTCAAAGGTGTATCACTCAAATCAATTCTGCCTTTTGTCTCTTGTTCTGTAACATATAAGCATCATGGGACATTGTATTACTGCATTCTACCTCTTGCAGAGATGGCAAAAAGTTCAGCTGGATTCAAAGTAAAGCACCTCTTAATTTGGATTTGCAGTGCAAATAGAATGAACTCATATCTCGTTAGTCGAGCAAAAGTGAGGTGCTGAGTCTGTGGTCTATTAGTAGAACATCAAAGAGTGAGGTACCATCACGGTTAAAGAGTGACCTAAAACCATACCCTCACTTTGTTTTATCGATGTGGCAGCAGCAGCCGCAGCTCTTAAACATTTCGGCAAAGCGCACGAAACAGAGTCTAACGTGGAGGAACAATATCTGCATGGTCCGCTTTTTCCCCCCTGTTCCTGTGTCAACACAGTCAAAGCACAACCTTCTCTCTCATGCACATACAAAACAAAACTCTTTTCATAATTTGGTGTGCCCAATACTGGTGCTGAGCACAACGCAGCTTTGAGAAGATCAAAACTGTTTTGGCAGTCTATGTCCCATGGATAAGGCAAAGGAACATCCTTCTTTGTCATTACCAGCATAGGTTTAAGCGGAAGCGAAAGATTTGGGACCCACTGTCTACAATATGAAGCTATGTCAATAAAATCTCTGACCTCCTTCTGCATATTTGGATCAGACATGTCAAAGATGCTTTGTGTACGTTCAGGTGTCAGACGCCTACCCTACTTCGACAGGAGATAGCCTAAATAGACGACTTCCTGACGACAATACTGACATTTCTTCAACAAAACTGTGTGCCCATGAGTAGCCAGATGAATAAACAGCAGCACGGTACCCTCCTTGCAAGCGTCCTCAGAGTCTGCGGCAATAAGCAGATCAATGTATCACAGAAACATGTAAGTGGACGGTAACTCAAGTATATCAAGCTGTTCTTTTAATGCCCTACTGTATATAGTTGAACTCTCTGTATAACCCTGAGGGACATGTGTAAATGTGAAAAAACGCCCTCCGAGGGAAAACGTGAACAAGTACCTACTATCAGTGTGTACAGGAATGCTAAAGAAGGCGTTTTTCAAATCAATAACACTGAAATGTGTGGCCGTAGCCGGAATCATATTCAAAATAGTGGTAACATCAGGTACAATTGGGAACTGTGGCGCAACAACCTTGTTAATCGCGTGCAAATAGATCACAAAATGATAAGGTAAAGCATTGTCCCCTTTCTAATATACGGGCAAATCGGTCTATTACACACACTCCCAGAAATCTCCTCAATCATACCTCAGTGTATCAAATCCAAAACAATACTCTTCAAAGCATTTTCTCCCTCTACTGAGATCTTGTACTGTGGAATACATGGCAGTGTAATACCTGATTTCAGGATTATTCGAACTGGTTCGACATTAAGGATCCCTACATCTTTGTAATTTACCACCCATAAATGTGTGGGTACCCTACTCAACTCACTTGGCAAAGGCATAGACAAGAATTGTGAAGCAGAATTTTGTTGAGGAGAGATCGTCAAATACACTCCATCCGAAGAATAATAAATCACAGCATTTCGTTTCTTCAACAAATTTAATCCCAACAAATTTTTGCCGCAATTTGTCATTAACAGAAACGGACATGAATCAGTAAACGGCCCCAATGCAATCGGTACTGACCGAGAGACCGGACTAACCACTGGCATACCGGAAAACCCTACGTAGACATTACTCAGTTCTGACAGTGGAATATCTGGAGCCCGCAGATGGTCAATGGAATACGTCTGTGCTCTGGAATCTACTGAAAAAAACATATGCTCCCTATTCCCAACCTCCATCTCGACGTAGGGCCCCTTCTGATCTACGGGAATAGGTGTCGATTCCAGAACCTGCTTCGGGCTGTCCTAACAGAACAATACATTGTCAGATGTAAAGTTTTCAGTGAAGTAAGTGTGGGTAGGATTATCAAAAACATTCCCTCTATTTGCATTCTATTGCTGTCCTCCCCGGCTATTCACATTTGTATCTTGTGGTTGAATCTGTTCATTCTGCAAAAATTGATTTCTACCAAGACCCGTTATACCAGGGCGACCCCTTGTTCGCCTTCCTAGCGTACCATATGTACCATTCATTTGCTGTTGGAGAGATGGACACTGTGCCCTCCAATGACCCTCCTGTCTATAATACGCACACTGGTTCATGTGTACAGGTCCCATTTTTGCACCCATTTGCGGTACAAACTGACCTTGTGGTTGCATACTTCTATTCTCATAATACTGGGCCATATGTAGTACTTCGGTTTGCGATTTTGCTTGCCATGCACTTTCAGATGTCATGATCTGAGTCTGAATGTCAGGCAACAATCCACATACAAATGTGTCAACGAATAATCTTTTCCCCAGCTACGTACTCAAATCTTGCCCACTAAAATCCGAAAATACTTGTTCAAACCTATTGAACAATTCAGTCGCACCCTATGTCTTTCCTTGCATACATGCTGTCAGTTTGTCCCATGTAATCCTCTTCTCAGGCACCAATGTCGTTAGTTTGATCACTATGTACTTGGTAAACATCAATATACCTGAGGTGGTTTCTCGCCTCCTTTCCTAGCCCCATCAGCTAGTGCTAATACATCCCAAGTATCACCCATACTTGCTTGATCGTCCACGGTCCTAATCTGCTTCCATAAGTCTGCAGGTAGGATCACAGGAAACAATAGGTCAAAATCACCCAAGGTGAAAACTGACAAATTCAAAACTGATTCTATCTCCTTGTAGAATCCCGTAGGATTCTTCCTAATGTTGGGAATAGATTGCTTATTAGTATTCACTTCCTCTCTTGAAAATGGAACGTGAGCAAAGTGTGAAATGTAGTGCGCTGGAATAGTGGAGGCAGGTTTCTGCTCAACCCCTGGAATCTCTACTTTGGGGATGAGTGTTGGAGGTACCTCTCTCATTGACAAATCTACCGTAGGAAGTTCTGAATGTTTATTAAGTAATAGAGCCAGATCGAGTGACAAAGAAGTTAACGTGTCGGGTGAAAATGCCTGCTTATAAATCACCATCATATCTCCAGGACAACACAAGTTTCTCTTCATGCATTCATCTTGTAAATATTCAACCATCACTTGTAAAACCTTCCGCTGCATATGGGTATATACTGACTAAATGTGGCATGTACTTCAATAGGAGAAATCAAAACATCTGAAATTCATCTAAGCGCGTCTCTCGTGCAAATGCGCATTTATTCACTAATGGGTTTCAACAGAGGCAAAAATTATTTCTGCACATACGATGTTTGTTGCTTATCCTTATTCAATTTATCTTTATGTAAATGATCAAGTTCCCTCTTATATACAATTTCGCAACATGCTTGTCTACTTTTGTCGAAGTAGCCCTTGAACGAGACAAAAAATGTAAATCCTGCAATTCTTGTGGAATAGCTGAATCGGTGATATCACTCCATACTCCAGCAAGATATATCCCCATTTGTTCTATCAATATCTTCTGCTTAGGAATACCCCCATGGTCTGAGATTGCACGTACAACAGCCATTCCGTCACCCACTTCTATATATGTCTCAGCCCATTCACGCAATTCCCTTTTTCTTACTGCCGTTATCATACTACGTGTCACTATTCTAGAATCTGCGTCAATCACATCATGAACTAGAAGTGGAGTGGAACTAGTCGACAACGAAAGATAAAGTAAATCATGTGCGCTAGGCAGTAGAGGAAATACCGCTGTTGGTGCATTTAGTACAACTGACATAGGAGCCGCTACAATCGGAATGGGTGCAGGTGCAGATGGAGGTACGGGAAGAGGTACATAAGGGGGTGGTGCAGTTGGATCAGTTCCTGAATCAGACCTCCGCTCGTTCAGTAATAACTTGTCTGATACATGCAAATCTTCTGATAGGTATATTTTTTGCACATCAAATTGAAAGGCCCTCTCCATATTCCTAATGGCTTCTACCTGTTTCTGCTGATCATGTATTAAGGCTTTCTCTGCATTCGTCATATGGCTACGTGCGTGCTTCTTTCTACTTTTAAGTCGCTTATTGGCTTCCGTCCTCCAATCTCGAACAGCGTCAAATGCAGCTGGTCTGGCTTTCTTACGTAACAATACAGTCTCAAAATATTCTATTCTGGCAACATCAAAACTACACAACTCTGGCCCCTGAAGGTCTTGAGCATGTCTGGTATGTCGATGCCAAATACTATTAAACACAATAGCGCCAACGATGTATCCAATATATATGTCATACGCCGGCGACCCCTCAGGTGTCGCAGGTTGACCATGTTCCAAGTACTAGATTGTCTTCCTCGGCAACAAGAGCATTGCTAAACAAGATGACAATTTACCAGGCATACTAAAATCAGAGTCTTACCTGGCCAAAATATTTATGCGTAAATACTATTTTAAATCAAATCATCAGTACATTTCCAGTCTGAAATAGACTCACCTGATTTCTAATCAAGTCCAATGCACAATCGTCATGGCTGGCGATTCCTCCAAACAAGCCTCGATTCTGGAACCCTCGCTGTGATGGCCTCTAGGTACTGCAATCGGCCAGAGATCAGGCGTAGAAGTCTACGAGGAAACATGTCGCTTTTGCAGGGGCCCCCTGTACTCAATGATCTCAATCCGATAGCCTCGTCTTTGCCCAACAACGAATGGACATCATCGGGAGGGTGCCTATTCGGGTGCCATATGAAAGATCAAAATGAGGCTTCCTACAAAGAAATGGAACTACGCCAGTCACGAGGTCAAAGAACAATATTTATTACAATCGCACAAAGGGCTTTCAGCACCCCACGATGCATGCGCACAAACACCATGGAGGGAGAGAGCGAGTCACCGAAAAACATCAGACATATATGCATTTAGAATAACATACGATACGCTTATCCAGCCCCTTCATGTGATAGGGACCATAGGGTTTGTGACCTATCTACGTAGATTTTATTACCATGACAACATACTTGCATATTTACCTGTCTTCCCACAGACCATTTTTTTCTCTGGGAGCAGGGCAAAGAGGTGCGTGGGGGCATATTGTGTTCTCTAGTACAATGTAATATTCTTTGCTCAGCTTATCTATGTTGCTCCTAGAGCCTAAAGTCAGTCTGCTCTATGGCTTGTAAATATGGTTTCTCTGAAGGAGTACATTTCAGATGCATATTATTATAAACAGTTCAGCAGGGAAAACATGGCCAAGACAGGAAGGCACCTAACTTGCAGATTAGCTATGCTTGAGCGAGATCTTCAAAGTTCTACAGTGTAAAAGAAACAACACGCTCAGCAGAATGTGCATAACTGTCTGTGTCAGAAAGATCATGCTGCGGTCTCCTACCACGCTTTGAGAGAAAGGGCAGAAGTAGCAAGGAACTTAATAATGCAGCCAAGATGGCAGATAACAAAATGGCAATGTGGACAGTGTTATTGCGGCAAGTGTGGTGTAATGCGAATGTGCTTAGGCCAACATGCCTACATTATGAGGCACCAAACTGAATATATTTTCACACCACTGCACAAGCCATTATAGGATAAATTCTCGACTATTGCAATGCTCTCTTCTGTGGAACCTCCAAAAAAGAAACTCAAAAACCCCACACCATAAAAAACAATGTGCTCCATGCAGCCCTCGACTTGGGTAAACATGACCATGTCTCTGAAGCAAGAAAAAAGGCCCACTGGCTCCCTGTCAAAGAGCGGATTACATTCAAAGTCCTCACCATTTCCTGTCGCTGCCTCACAGACACTGCTCCATCGTACCTATCCCATAGGCTTACTGAACCTGCTCCTCCAGACCGACGCACACCGTGAACAGCGACCGACTCACTGTCCCCATATTCGAGTGCACCAAATCTGGAGGCACCAGCTTCCCTGCCACGGCCTCCACACTCTGGAGTGCACTTCCTCCCACATTATGCTCAGAACCATCCTGCTACCCCTTTAGAAAACATCTGAAGACCTAGCTCTTTAACTAACTTTTTCCACACCCTGCATCCTTGATGAACTCTGCCTTTCCTGCAACCAGCACCTAGATCCATGGGTTTTGTGTGCTTCTACAAATGTAAAATAAATCGATAAAATAAATGTGATAACTAATGTTTTATATGATATGATCTCAACATTTATTTTATTTTATTTTACTCACTATTTGAATGATTCATGGCGACTGTAAACCAAAAATGTTGAACTATTTGATTTAGAGACCCCTGGGGAAGAGCTTTGTTCGAAACATGAGTTGGCTCATTTTACAAGCATTATTGGTTAATGTTATCAGCACACTCAGGCTGCTAAATAAAAACGCAAAGCTCACAGGTTAAAAAGGTTTTAAATATATTTTCTGATCAGCGGTTTAGTTGTACAAACAGAAAGGTTCCCCCGTTCTGTTTCAATAACCTAACAAAAACGAGGCACATTCTAATAACCACTCCCAGCAATATGCAATAGGCCATTACATAGAGCTATGAAAACTAGGAAATCGTGGATACCTAGGTACCTGTCCCCTGCTCCACCCACATATATGTTTGAACCAGTAGCCAGAAGAGCAGTGTCGAAGGAAGGAGCTCAAATATTAATACTGCCTGATCTGGGAATTTTAAGATAAAAATGCATCTGTAAATTGCATGAATTACTAGATGCAAAGAAGTATAGAGCCTTAAGAGTTAAACTGTATTTATGCTTGCCTAAAAAAATGCACCCATCAAGAAAGGATTTTTTTTTTTCATTCTAAGATATGGTTTCACTCGCAACTTCAAAAAATAAGAAGTAAAATATCTTGAGTCCTCAGTTCGAAATAGTAAAGTGGTACACTGTGACTGTTGTACGTTATCTGCCTCTTGTTTGAACGAATAGCTTCTCATTTTGTGCAATATGTAATTTTGGAAAACACCCAATACCCTCCTAATCTTGATGTCTCCCCCGCTTTCCTGAAAGCATGTCTCCAGTTAACCTATTTATGTCCAATAACATGTCAGCTGGGAATATACAGCTCCCTTTTTCCGGCTGTAATAGACAATGAACGAGTAACCCAGGCACAGTAATTGTTTCTACCACATTACTCATCACAAACACAGTGTGTGGCTGAGTCAAGTCCAGGAGGAATTCGCAATGATTGATTGTGCACTATTACTGGTGGTATTGCAGCTAAAGGTTTGAGTCTTATTAGGGCAACAGCAATGCTGTTTAATCGGTTTAGCATCTTACCTGATTCTTAACTGTTTGTTGTTGAACCTCGTTCATGGGTTCGTTCTCGGGCCTACAAATGACACGGAGCCGAATTCACTAGCAACCAACTTTATTCCTCTCCCAACTCTAACTGCCTTTCCCTCTCCCTCGCCCCTCCCTTTCCGTCTCTCCTCCCGCTCTTTCTCCTTGGCTGCCCTTAAAGGGGCAGTGTCCTTTTTCCATGTATAACACCTCCCCCGTGCTTATCATAGCAGTTCGGCTACATCTGTTCGATGAGCCGCATTGGTTTCTTTATCGTCCTTGGGGGTCTCCCTGGTGATTCTCTGCTCTCGCCGCTTGACTCTCTTGGGGGTTCCGTTTCCTCTTCCTCATTGAGGCTCTCGTCGGGTATCTCTGGTGGTTCAGGTTCTTCCAGATACAGCTTCTTGAAGAATGAGGAGTTACGGGTAATGTCCCCTAGTTCTCCGGTTGCCGTGACCATGGGCCCTTTGATAGCTGTGATGATTCTTGGCTCTGGATGGTATCGAGTGTCCGTTTTCTTGCGCTGTGTTTGTCGGACCAGTACTGTTTGTCCAACTTCCAGCTGTTGTTCCTTTGCTCTCCTTCTTGTGTCAGCCCAGTGCTTGGCTTTCCTTCGTTTCTCAGCGTCACGTTCCCTGATGGCTAGGTCTTCTTCCGGTGTATAGTCCTCCCATCGTGGGATACGTGTCCTGGGTTGGTATCTCACCATGAGTTCAGCGGGTGGCTTTGCAGTTGCGTCATGTTGAGTGTTCCGATAGCTTCGGAGCATGCTACAGATGGCTTTCGGATGGGGTGTCTGTTCCGCTACTGCCTTTTGTCGGGTCAATTTGATCGTGGCCATAAACCGTTCAACCATCCCATTGGCTTGGGGCCAGAGTGGTGTGATCTTTTGATGGGAGAAGCCTAGGTGTTTTGCGAAGTTTGCGAATTCCCGTCCCTGGAAAGGGGACCCGTTGTCGGTCTTCACGATGTTGGGGATGCCCCATTCGCTGAAGAGTTCGTCCACTATGGGCGCATTGTCAGCGAAGGATGTCGAGGGTGTTTGTTTCACAAACGGGAATCTCGAGTACTCGTCTATTATTACTAATAGGTACCCTCCCTCTTCTACGGGTCCATAAAAGTCCATTGCGACCTTTTGCCAGGGTCTCGTTGGTAGTGTGGTGAGTTGGAGGGGGTTTGGGTTTTGTCCTTGGGCTGCCAGTTGGCAGGGTCTGCAGTGTCTGAGCATGTCCTCCACTATCATGTCCATGTATGGGAACCAGACATAGTTCCTGAGGAACCTTTTGGTGTTGTCCATTCCCCTGTGCCCTTCGTGCGCCAGCATTGCTAGTGTCTTCCTTAGGTCTCTTGGTGCTACTAGCCTCTTTCCTCGTAATAGTAGCCCTTGGTCTGTTGCTATAAGTTCATCTTTTACTTTGGCTAGCCGGTCTAATTCTTTCTGGTCCACGTCTCCTTCTTCAGTTCTATTTGAGTGGCGTTCCCTCCATTTGTTGGAGCGGGTGAGGGTGATAGCGGCCCTGATCGTTGGGTCGGCTTTGCTCCTTTCTTCGAACGTCGTGGTCGAGATGGTGGGCGGCATGGCATTTGACGATAGGTATAAGACATATTCAGTGGCTTCATGTGCCAAAGTGTCATCTTTGTCGGGCAGAGGATGTCTGGACAAGTAGTCCGCTGGGTTTGCGTCTCCTCCTGGTTTATGGATGATGGTGTAATCGTATTCCTGTAGTCTTATCCCCCATCGCTCTATGCGGGGTGGCATCTTCGTCCTGGGGTTCCCAAAGATGGATAGGAGGGCTTGGTGGTCTGTCACTAGGGTAAATTTCCGGCCAATGATGAAGTGGTGGTATTTTTCGCACGCCCATACCGCGGCCAGGCTTTCTCTCTCTGCTTGAGAGTAGGCCTTTTCCGTGTGTGACAGGGCTCGGCTGGCGTAGGCGACTATTACGTGGTGGCTGTTGTCTGCGGAGTCAGTTTGTGCTAGGATGGCTCCCAGCCCCACCGGGCTCGCATCAACTGTGATGATTGTGTGCCAGTTGGGATCGAAATATGCCAGTTGTTTGTTGTTGGTGAGTCCCTCTTTTATCGCTGTGAATGCCTCCTGGCAGGGTGCGTCCCATGTGAATGGTTGGTTCTTCTTCAGGAGGTTGCGGAGCGGGTCAGTCGTTGTGGCGTAGTTTGGAAGGTATCGCGCACAATATCCCGCCATTCCCAATAGCGAGCGTAACTCTGCTGTGTTCGTCGGTGCTCGAAGGTCAGTGATGGCCTTTATTTTGTCAGGGTCTGCCGATATGCCGTTGTTGGAGAATGTGTGTCCGAAGAACTTGAGACTTGTTCTGTTAATGACGCACTTGCACTCATTTAATGTTAGCCCTGCATCTTGTAGGATGGAGCAGATGTTCCTGAGAGCCTTATCATGCTGGTCTTGATCTTTCCCAAATATGAGGATGTCATCACTGTAATTTAATGCATTTGTCTCTGATGCTATGAGACGCCTGATGGTCTCTTGGAATATTTCTGCGGCGGATGAAATGCCGAAGTTTAGCCTTTTGTATCGGAACAGGCCGTCATGCGTTGCAAATGTGGTTATGGGCCGTGATTCTGGATCCAGGACGAGTTGATGGTAGCCCTGGTTGAGGTCAAGTTTTGAGAAAAATCTCGCCTGGTTTAACCTGATTAGCATGTCCTCCAATCCTGGTCCTGGGTGCCTTTCTCTCTGGATGGCAGTATTCGGGATGCGCATGTCTACGCATATGCGAAGGCGACCATTGTCCTTGGGGACAATTACTATCGGCGACACCCAGGGTGTTGGCCCTTCCGCTTTCTCTATGATGTCGTTCTGGAGGAGAAGTTGTATTTCCTTCGACACTTGTTCCTGGAGGTGGAAACCCACTTTCCGTGGGTGTTGTGGAACTGGCCTGACGTTTTTGTCTATGTGTAGTTTGATGCATGGCCCTTTTAGCATCCCTACCCCTTCGAATAGTTTGGGGAAGTTGTTCTTGAGGTCTCTTTTTGCCAATGGTCTGTCTATGATTGCCCTGACAGATTCACATGGCAGTGGCAGTCCTTCGATGACCTCTGACTGGTCATAGTGTAGGTCAATCAGGGCAAGTGCGTTAGCTGTCCTGTAACTGAGAAGGCAGCGGCCAATAGCTGGGCTTCTTATCACATGTATCGTGGCGGTTACTGTGATGCCTCTGTGTCGTAGGTCGCATTGAAATTTCCCTTTTGATGTCATGGGTTGGGTCGCTCCCCATTGGAAGATGTGTGTCCTAGACTCCTGGATGGGGTATGTTGAGGCTATTTCACGATAGATGTCTTCATTCATGACGTTGACCGTCGCTCCTGTATCAACAATAAATCTGTTTTGGGTTCTTCCCATCTGAATTGTTACTCTGGGAGCCGCGGTGTCCTCCTCCTCCACGCTGAGAAGGCATACATACTCTCGGTCGTAGCCATCCTGCAGGTATTGAGGCTGTTCGTTTCCACTTGGTGGATGGTGTGGTGGGGGGTAAGGGTATGGCTCCCTGTCACGTTCCCGGTTGTCTGGTGCTTCCGCTCTGCGGGTGTCTTCGCGTTCCAGTTCCCGCATGAAGTCATCCTGATAGGCATCGTATAATTCGTGGTCTTTCCTGTCTGGTTCAATCTGAAGTCCTTCCAAGGCTCTCACTGTGTTTGGGCGTTGATATGATGGCGCGAGAGGTGCGTTCCTGTCCACGTGGTGATGCTGTTCTTTATGTGCGTCCATCGTGCGAGGGGTAGATCGTGGGCGTGCTGATCCTCCTTCCGGTAGTAGTTCTTTGCACATCACTTGGAAGTGGTTCTCCATTCCGCACCTCATGCATCGTTGCCCAATGGCGGGGCATGGTCCTCTGTGTGGATATTCGAATCCGCAGCGATAGCATTGGCGGTCACCCTGTGCTCGTTGTGTCGGGTACCTCTGGTTGGTCCTTGGTTGAGTGTTTGGCTGGCGGGCGTAGGGATGAATTGCGGCTATGGTTTCTCCCTTTTTGGGGTTCTCAATGGCTGCTGCTTGAATGTCCACTCTTTCGTATACCCTGGCTAGGTCTAGTACCTCTTTTAGGGATAGGGGTTTCTTGAGGAGGTGCTTCCGGAACATCGAGGATACGCACCCTTCTATGATGCGTAATCTAATGGCTTCTTCGTCATTAAAGTTAGCAAAGTCACATTTTGATATTTTCCTCTGAAGACGTATTACGAACTCCCCTATCGATTCATGAGGTAGCTGGCCGCATTGGTTGAAAGTGTACCTTTCATAGTCCCGGTTCGGTGAGATGACTAGTTTTTCGTTAATGGCTTGCAGGAGTCTTGCATATGTGGTGCGGTCTTGTGGAGGGATCGTGCGTATAATATTTTTGATTTCTCTCCCTGCGACATTTGCAAATATGCTCAGTATGTTGGGAGGTTCTTGTGTGCCAATGGCACCCACGAAATCGTCAAATTCCTCCATCCATTCTTCCCATCTCTGTCCCTGGTCATGGTGTGGGTTTAGCGTGAACGGGGCAGGTCTCCTCATTAGGCTTGCATGAGAGGAGGGGGCTCCCGGTGGTGGTGGTGGTGCATTAGGGTCTGCCGCGTCTGCAGATGACATGGCGGTGTCTTGGTGTGTAGCGTGGGGTGCTGCGTCGCGGGTGCTCTGGGTGCTCTGATCGGCTTTTGCACCGTGGTTCTCTTGACCTGCTGCTGTATATATTCGCTCACTGGGGCACGTTGTTCACCCTCTGCTGTTTGTGTGCAGAGTGGCGTCCTGGCAATGTCACCTTCGGGTTCTCGCAGACTTATTTTTTTTTTTTGGTGATTATACCAATGTCACATAGGTGGGAGACTCGGGGTTCCCCTTTGCAAATGTTACCTTTGCAGAATTTGTTTGGTGTTTTTATCAATGTCACATAGGTGGGAGACACGGGGTTTCCCTTTTCAGGTGTCACCTTCGGGTGTCTCTACAGATGTGTCACGTGGGTGGGAGACTCGGGGTTCCTTTTTGTAGGTGTCACCTTCGGGTGATTTCACTAGTTCCCTGATGTCACGTGGGTGGGAGACTCGGGGTTCCCTTCTCGCTACCCTTTTCCGACTCCTTACTTGAGGGTGGATGCCGCGAGCCTGCGGGTCTCCTCTTCCGTGACGTGTGGGCCTCTTCTGGTCCGCGGGCTCCGCTCGTCGTTGGCGTTCGCGGTCCTCTTCTTGTCGAGGTGCGCGGGACGTCTTCTGCTGGGCTCTGCGGTCCTGGTCGGCTAGCCGCTGTCGGCGGGCTTCCGCTGCTGGGCTCTTCGCTGCTGGGCTCTTCGCTGCTGGGCTCTGCAGTTGGGGCGCACGGGCCTCTCGATCTTCCGGTCGGCTGGGCACTTCAGTCTCGGGCGCACGGGCCCCTCGATCACCTGGTCGGCTGGGCCAGCTGCCGGTGGGCCTCCGCTGCTGGGCTCTTCGCTGCTGGGCTCTGCAGTTGGGGCGCACGGGCCTCTCGATCTTCCGGTCGGCTGGGCGCTTCAGTCTCGGGCGCACGGGCCCTTCAATTGCTTGGTCGGCTGGTTAGCTGGCAGTCCTCCGCTGTCGGGTTCCTTGCCACCGGGCTCTCCAGTCTTGGGCGCACGGTCCTCTCCGATCTTCTGGTCGGTTGGTCTGCTGCTGGCCACCACTGCCGGGCTCTCTGGTCCTGATGCTGCAAGGCACACGGGCCTACCTGGTCTGCTGGGCTCACGAGCCCTCCTTGACTGCTGGGCACTCGGGCCCTCCCTGAACGCTGCTGGGCT
Organism: Ambystoma mexicanum; assembly: GCF_040938575.1. Lineage (NCBI taxonomy): Eukaryota > Metazoa > Chordata > Amphibia > Caudata > Ambystomatidae > Ambystoma > Ambystoma mexicanum. Next base: position 288,156,802 of record NC_090928.1, read on the forward strand.
CGCAGGCCCTCCTCTCACTGCTGGGCTCACAGGCCCTCCAAACTGCTGCCGGCACGCGACGGGTCGTATCGGCTTCGTCGCCAGTGTTGAACCTCGTTCATGGGTTCGTTCTCGGGCCTACAAATGACACGGAGCCGAATTCACTAGCAACCAACTTTATTCCTCTCCCAACTCTAACTGCCTTTCCCTCTCCCTCGCCCCTCCCTTTCCGTCTCTCCTCCCGCTCTTTCTCCTTGGCTGCCCTTAAAGGGGCAGTGTCCTTTTTCCATGTATAACATTTGTGATGAAAGTGCCGAGGTTACAAGAACAGGAACTTTATACAGACCCATAACACAATTGATGCTTTGTTAATGATCTGGGGGTTGCGGGGGTCTTCTTTGTCATGCTTTGGCGTTTCTCCAGACAATAATGCGCTTGTCTTGTATCATCGTCAGCAAAATAATCAACAAGGGAAAAGACTGGCGGCAGACGTGGAAGGAAACATGTTTTCAGGCCATGAACAATGTAGTACAATTGCAAATGAAATGTATAACAACGCAGATAGATCATTCCAAGTTGGTATAATGGAGACACAATGAACACACAGGCTTATTGCAGGTTCAATGCTATAAATCATTTTAATGTTCATGCAATGGGCGTCCTTGCATCAAACCACAGAACACAGCTTCTAAATGCAATCCTAATTATGTGTCATATTTTATTCATCTCTATAAACACCACAGTTTTTACCTGTAGGGGAAACAATGTATGCTCTTCACGTTTGACAGAATAACCACATATTCCTTGTATTGTACTGCTCATTCTTGTCTTTGCAACAGTCTGTCTCTTGATTTAGCAGTGTGTATCCGTTGTTGTGCCATGACAGATTTAGCGGAAAACTTATACTTAGGGCCTGATTTACAAAATTGTTTACCCGCTGAAAAGTGACTTTGGGCACTTATCAGCAGGCAAAACACCTTTCAGCGATTCATGGAATGGACTATGCGTGCCTTTCTGTGGCTTTGAAAAGGACCGTCACGTCTTTGCGTGCAGTCTGGCGCTTTGAGTGACACTCCACGCAAACTGTGTAAAAAGAGTGCACCAAAGAACAGAGAAAACAATGACCACATATACTTTACCCCATGGGAGGGCAGGTATAATTGATTTTCAGCATGTATTAATAATAACAGGGGGAGCACAGAGGGAGGGGTTTAACAGCTGGTGCAGGGGTATACATGCACCGTTAACAATATTAAAAAAAGTTCATACAAATATCTGCATTCAACTTAGACTGTAAGTACATGACCGTCTCCCGAACATATGATCACACACGGTCTCTATTCACTTTTTAACAAATAAATGCAACCAACTCTCCTAGGTCACTTGCCAAGAGTCTTGGTATTAAATACGTTAATAAATATGAACAATGCAGGAGGGTCTCCCATGGTCGGCTTACCGTTCTTTTCAGCGTTGATTTGGTTACCTGAATGGTGATGTTGGCCATTGGACCCTCCACTGGCTGGCGGGAGAACACCAACCCCAGTAAAGAGTTTCAGGCAGATCGTCCCACCATGTCTAGCCCCTCCTCTCTTCACTCTTCAAGCCCAGTGTCATAGGTATCGGTTGGCTTGGGTCCAGAATGCTATTGTCTAATGATAACAGAACTCCTGTTATAAAGATGTGGTTTGGCTACTAATAAATGGTTTTCTTTTTTCTTTGTAAAATTATCTGTGCTCATCTCAACACCTCAGCTACTGAAAATCTGACTTTAAATTGCACCCCCTGGTACACCCAGAGGTTGTAAACAATTCGGCACAGGATTCAATTTCATAGTCTCTCGACTCTATGGTTAAATGGTTGACAGTGTGGTGTGGATGACAGCTCTTAGTAAAGACAAGATGTTAGAGTCAGATACACGGAGCTCACACAGAGACTCAGTGGGTGAGGGCGTGGCTTAAGCAAACAAGCAAGCAACAGGGTGATCAATTGGGATCATCATTTAGCAAACTAGCCGACAAAACAATAGTCCATACTGTTGCAAACCTATTTGCCACAAAGCAATAAGGGCTGTAGAGATTACGTCAGCTGTCACCATGACACATAGCAAAAGCTTGGGGCCATAACAATATGTGCACACCTGCAGTGATCTAGGCTGCAAAGTCACCTGTAGTACCAGTGAGTCACAATCAGGGCTCAGACAGGGTAGGGCATGAGCGGGAAATGCCCAGTCAGCAGCACTGTGTAGGCATTTACAGATGTTAATTTCACTGCGGTGGGCCCAGCTACATTAGCCTCAGGCCCCACTTGTTAGACAATCCTGGCTACTATGCCTCTGACTCATGAAGTTCAAAGGAAAATATTTTACTACATATTTGACTAAATATATGACTAAATATCCGACTCCCAGTGATATCCACCTGTTCTGTAAGAGAGGAGAGCTGCAATGAGGAATCACAACACTCCAATGAATTGCACTGCCTTGAGCCTAGGAAGTAGCTGCCTCTTAGGGCAATAACAACAAAACAGGTTATTTCCAAGAACTACCTGCTTTGTCTCTCCGCAGTATTATGGGTTTGGACAAACAAAGGGAGGTATCACCTCCGCTCAAAATGGCGGGACCAGTGCAATTTTACAGCATGTGGTAATGTAATACCACCACTCCCCAATGACTTCCAATGGGACTTTGGAATGGAGAGTAGCAAAAACCCATAAGTAGGAGGTGAATAAGTCTTACCACTTTTGGTATAGATAACCCTGTTTGGCAGTATTATCAATGCTATCACCATCAAATGTATAATGTAGACCCATAACCTGCAGAGCTCCCCAGTCCCTCAATGGCACTCCAGTTAGAGAATGTGCACAGAATAAATTAACATAACATAACTTCTTACAGAAGAGTGAACACCCCATACTAAAGCACGTGTCCAGGCCACAGCACATCAAGACAACTCTCTGAATCAGCCTCTCCAGAAGAAGGCAAAAGGATTCACACCCCAGCTGTGCAATGCCACCTCGGGTGTGAATCCTAGATGCCACACTATCCTTCACAAAATACGTCAATGCAATCGCGTCTGCAGCAGCCTACACCACCAAGCTCCCCAACGCAGATAGACAATTCCTCACACCAGAGAGCTCCCTCACTAGCAAACAAGCTGTAACTGGAGCCAGACTTGATTATTGCAATGCCCTCTTTGTGGGCATGACCAAGAAGAACATCAGTAAATTGCAGGTAATCCAAAACAATGTGCTACGCTCAGCTCTCCAAAACAAAGAAGGGCCACCCTTATTTGCAGCAGTCGTCGGAGTCATATAATAGTCATCAAAAGAATATTTGGTCTACGCTACATAGAGTACTTCTGAATTCAGTAAAGAATTTCTTCATACTAGTTGCGTGTACCTGTAAGTGTATCGTGCTAGGTAGCACCAAGAGTAAAGAAGGGCAAAAAGCCGAAATTAACATAACACTTTGTAATTTATTCACAAACCAGTGCTGAATAAGCTCAAAGTAAGAAAACAAGAAGAGAAGAAAAAGGAACAGAAAAATCCAGTTCAGTTATACATTAAAAGTAACACAATACATAAAACGTAAAAGGAAAAATATCAAAAGGAAATATACAATGAAATCCAATTCATTTCTATTCGACGAAAGGAATTAGTAGTCAAATAATTTTTGCCTTGTGAAATACATATCTTGTAGATAAATTAACAGTGAAAAAACTGTATGGCATTTTTTCAGTCTTACTCATAAAGTTCAATAAGAATGTTCATTAATAATTTCACATGAGCATCAAACAATGAGATGAGTCATATTTTCTAGCATTATTTGATTTCAGATTTCACGATTGAAAGTTCCACAATCCATAAACTCTTCTTGTAGGTGTCAGAACAAAGAGAATTATTGGTAAATTCATTGCTGCCTATATTTTGTGAGAGAGCTAATCGGTCATTTGGACAAAATATCTAAATATCCATTTTAGGATCTGTTGGATTTCCAATACAAGGTAATTCTGCGTTCTTGACTAAATCATTCATGAACTTTGCCAACCTTTTCATGCTAGAAATAGCAGCACAGTTCTTTTGGTCCTCTGTTCAAACTGTGTGTTCATGTTTCTCGTTTTTCAAGGAATTGCCAATCAAATGGATTCCCAGACCTACTGTATATGCTGTTCTCAACAGATTTTTCAACTAAAGCAACTCTATGACGGAAGGCTTTACTTGGACTGCGACACAGCCATCCATTGGAGATGTAACTTTCGGAACTCCCCCACATACCCATCACAGGGTACGTTTCACCAGGGTATAGGTCACACCATGGGCAGATATAATTACTTAGGATACACCATGCATGTATCACTCACTTTAATTGTATTCCCCTTCTTTGTCTGCTTCCCCCTAGAGTGTCCCAACCTACCGTGTTGAAAGCACTGTTGACTGCCAACTTGCTGGCTCCTGCCAAAATGTGATGCTTGGTCCCACTATCACAATTGGGGTCCACCAAGCCATTTAGGATGACAACACCCATGGAGGTAGTCCCTAAAATGCACATTTAGATATTTTGTCCAAAAGAGCAATTAGTTCTCTCACAAAATCTAGGCAGCAACACATTTCACAATAATTCTCTTTGTTCTGCCACCTACAAGAATGGTGTATGGATTGTGAAACTTTGAATAGTGAAATGTGAAACCAATTAAGGTTTGAAAATTGGACTCATCTCATTGATTGATTCTCATGTGAAATTATTAATGAACTTTATTTATAAATCATTAATAAACTTTATTATTGAACTTTATGAGTAAGAAAGAAGAAATGTGTAGAGCAAGAGTCAAAAGCCCCTACTAAAAGCTCCCATGTTGCCTATATGTTGGGAACTAGAAATTGCGGCAGGTGAAGTACCAGTGAGGATGCATATCCTGCAAAGAATTCTTACAACAAGGTATCCACTGAGAAAACCCTATATGCACTCAGGAAGATATGATGGTCTTCTGGACAGAGTCCCGGAAGAAGTGTGAAAATGAGCGAGAAAGAAGGCTGTTGAGTTCATGCTGAACAAAACTGGCGCACCCTGAATAGATGCACAAGACGAAAAAACACAGACATTCTATAAAATACGAAGAGGAGGTGTTAAAGATGAGCAACATTTTGTGCTTGAAATGAAGACGTTCATGTGAAGAAACCCTGATGAAAATGCAAAGTCATTTTACACATGTACAGATGCAGTAACGCAAGTAGACAAAGTAATCTTGAGGCTGGCTACGTAGTGAATAGATTGCGGCGATGCGCCAATCTATATACTTAGGAATGTATAGAACCTGGATGTTCCACAATGCAATTTAGCAAAGCTTGAACCCCATGAATGGAAAGGGTTTCAGTGTGGCGGATTTGGATAATAGCTTATGGCGAAGGAGAATCCAAGAAAGGCTGGCTGGCCCAGCTCCAAGAGGCAAGGCCACTGTGAGCCTGATTGTCAAGTAGCTACATGAACGTGAGGTGGAATGAAAAAACACTGAAGGCGTCAAGACTTCATCATTTAATAGTCTTATATGCTGCAAAGAGCTATAAAACACAGTCTCCAATCACATGGTCAGATGAAAATAGACTATTGGGTCGAGCTACACCAAACCCAGAAGATAAAACCATGCCACACTCTCTTTTATTCTCAGGCAGAGAGAGCTTCTGCAAGGTCAAGTTCAAATCCTTAATTGAATGGCAGACTGTTAGGCGGAAACCTGTGCAATTCCCTCTGGGGCCACTGCAAAAGATTTAGGACTACAGGTGTTTGGCAGTAAACCCACTTGGTAGCAGTCTGTACCACACAGATTCACTGTTGGTAGCTTTGGCTGAGCAGTCAGACTTCTCTCAAGAAGAGTTAAGCAGTATGTGGAGTATACAAGATAGGGCAATTCTTCACAGTAAGACAAGCAAACACGCAACAAGACTCAGTGTAAAGATATTAAGGTATTTATTTATAATGAACATCTATCAAAAACACTATGGCACTATCACGGCAAACAAATCAAACACAGTTACTCTTCGAAGAAGAAACGATCAATCCCTCTAGCAATATTTCGACAAGTCTAGGTTCTACCGGCACCACTTATTTACAGACAGAGGTGTATGCCTCAACCTAGATGGCACTCTAATATTAGTTAGGACGGGAGAGAAAAATCAGTAGGTTAAGAAATCAACACAGTTCAATACTTTGCGGCTAAAAAATGCAAGGCAAGAAGGCAAGAACCACAATAGATCATAAAGTTCAGAGGCCAGGCCCACTTGGAGAGAGGCAAGGCGATATGTCCCAAAAAGTCTCTTAGTGGAAATGCGTTTGAGTCTTGGTAGCAAATTGTTATCGGCAGATTGAACTAGTTCAGAACAATACGTGAGAAAGCTTGGAGGCGACCCAACGGAAAGGAGAGGATTAAGACACCTCACTCGAACCGATCGAAAGGGAAGCCAGGCGGACACGGTACCTTGTTGTGGAGGGCAGCTCCGGCGGGGGCAGTTGTTCCTGGTGGTGGATGCACGTCAGGTCTTTGCCAAGAGTAGAGATGATCTCGTCGTCGAAGAAAAGTGAAGTCCGGTGCACCACCAGGGAAGAGACCAGCCGCGGAGTGCTCCGTCACAAGGCACCACCTTTTGGTCGCGGTACAGGGGTAGTGGCTATCCGGTTGCCTAGGTGCTCTGCACGGGCAATTCGACCACTGCGTCCTGAGGCGAATAAAAAGCAAAGGGGACTGGTTGTTCCCACCAGCCAGGGGAAGAGACTCTCCGGCAGGGAGATCTCCTCTGTCGTCGGGAAGTGGTGAGTCGGTTCCGCAGGGCTCCACCGGAGGTGTCGTCGTGCAGGTCGGCTCAGCGTTACCCTCGTCGGATTCTTAGGTCCTGTGGCGACTTCTGAAGATCCAGTCCCAAAAGCCCTGCTTTTATGCAGAAAACCCCCATTCATTCAGCCTAGCTGTCAATCAACACATGCTAAGTGGTGAGCGGGGAGGCTCACCACTTGGGCCAATCACTCCAGAGTGCGACCGGAGTTGGCAAGGCAACTCGGTCTAGGGTGCCTAAACCCCCTCCCACACCCCTGTGGTAACCCAGACAGAATGGCACCACTTTGGATGGTCTCTGTACAGAGCCCGCCAAAAGTGGAACAAAGGGCTCGAACTTTGGTTTAGGAGTCACAGAGACGAACACAGACGCCATTTTACAAACCGAGTTCTGGCAGAAAATACCATCCGATAAACCTATTTAAGATAAGTAGATCGGTGGTACGTTAGAGATTAACGAGAAAAAGTATCAATCTCTAACAATGGGACGAATCCCATAGGGTTATGTTCGGGGTCGAACATAACAAGTAGTTTCCACTGCCACCAGCCAAAACTCGACGAGGGGGGACGGGACAGTGCCCCCTCGAATAACAGATCCAGGAGTACTCAAATTACCCCTACTAGTACGTCCACAATAAGATGGTTTGTACTAGTTCTGTTAGTAAATTTAGGTCTAGTAAAGCCAATGGTGACTTTACATGCCCGGGGAGACAGTAGTAAGTCCCCGGGTATGGAGTCTATGATGGAGGTCCGCTAGGACGCCCCAATGTTACGGCATGTAGGGTGCGGTGTAACACACATAGCAAAACATATGAGACCCTATGGAGTAAAAGACCCCATAGCCCATAGAACACATTGACATTCAAAGGAATTAGACACATTGATGTCCACGAGTGGGAGAAAAAGAGTCTCACTCTTGGCAGGATGGAAAAAAACAAACTCCAGAAATCCAGCAAAGCTGCTGGGGGACTCACTAGGTTAGGAAATTCAGCCTAAACAGAGAATTCTCCCTAACACAGACCGCAAGAGTAATGATAGATGTCAGGCTAATTGGGTGGGAAGCTATGGTCAAGACCAGAACACAGGCGCCTGCATGCTGCTAGCGTTTTGAATATTCCAGAAGGGTACAAGTGTGCCAACCAATTATAGAGGGCCATGTAACAGAGAGCCCTATATTTTGTGTAACCAATGGATAATCGTGTCGGGGGGAAATTCTCCCGGGGTCTGCTGGGCCGTCCGCGGACCCCCGGGCAGGGAGGCCCCAACTCCTCCCGCGTATCCCAAAAATGAGTATGAGGCACACGCAAGAAGCAAGGTGGTTCTGCTGTTTATTAAACAACGGCAGGGATGGGCCAAGGATCGTACGCGTCCGTCCTGACTCTCGAAATTCGTGGGGCTCGCAGGCCCTTTTTACCTCAGTATGACGCGCTACTTGCATCACCTGGGAAAGTTAGCAAAAAACCTATCGTCACCCTGGATTGGTTCCTCGAGTGGTAGGGTTATTATAGCATACGTATAGAGAACGCTGTTAGTGGTTAAGGGTCAGTCAGGTGGTATACTTGGGTTGTCCCTTCTATTAGATACATGAAAATTGTTACACAAAGACCCCTGATGATTGGCTAATGTTAATGGCGTCAGTGATAAGTGCCCCATGTTCTGATTGGTCCACTCGCGAGCCCCCCAGCCTGGGACCATCGTTGTTCCCAGCTCGCGGTGCACCTGTCATTTGCAACAATATGTAACTATGTGTTTGTGCAGACAATGCATGGATTTGTTCATATGCTTGAGAGCAGACTACTCCCACCACCGAAGGTGTCCATTGAGTCGCTTCATTGTTGCTGCCTGTGTCTCAAAACTTGGGACCCAGGCGTCTCCTCCCTCCTGGGTCTGGCACCCTGTCAGGTTCGGCTTGGTCACGTGAGGAGAGACCGTGGTTGAGGCAGAATTCTGCACATTTAATGTTGCATTTTCCACTGTGTGTCTGTCTTAGTTTGCAGGTGTGACCTTGGCTTCAGCTTGTGGCATGCGAGTTTGCAACATTGTTCCCTTGGCTGTCCGTTCTCGCCGGGCTCATTCTGCAGGGTCAGCAATTGTACTCTTGCTCGTTCAATGTTCGTGGAGGCTCTTGCTTGCGGCCTACTTGGGCCTGGTGCATAGGTAGGGATGTTTGACGCACGGCGCTTTAAGTTACGGTATCATATTGCTTTATCCCCAGTATCATGTCTTCGTTATATTTCTCATTGCAATGCATGGGTTAGGAGAAGCGTCAGCAAGCATTTTAGATGAGTTTGTTGTGCGTCTTGCGTTTCTGCATTTTGAAAAACCTATGTGAAAAATAATAAAGATGCGTGTCAGTGGGTGTGTCCGTCACCTACGTCATAGCACTGAATATGTTCTTCGTGTGGATTGGTGTGGGAGTGTCCAGTGTGCATGTTTACACGGGTGTTCTGACCGTTGGCTAGGTCGTCATGGCATCTCTAACGATGTGTTTATTTACTGTTGAATGGTTCAGTCGAGTTCATCCATGCCATAGGTGTCGGCTTGGGCAGGGCAGGCTGGTGGGCAGGCTGGTGGGCACATCCGTATGTTCCTGTACCAGGGTATTTGGTCATCTGGTAGATAGGCAAACTCCTCTCGTGGCAGGTGTCTGGGCTGCGATCCTCTAGGCCAGGGGCGTGAGGGGATTGGTGGGACTCTTTTGTCCCATTCTCCCACTTCAATCGTATATTTTGTGATGATGAAGATGACTTGCACTAGAGGAGGGCTCAGTTGTCCACCTGATGTTAGAGACCCAATCACAACCCCCATCAGTATGGAACGTATACTTAGATGTTCCATGTAAGCCTATCACATCCCCAAGTATGTCTTTGTAGCTTGCCATGTAGTGTGACATCAATGATGATGAGTTTTGACTATAAAAGTTGTATTTTTTATGAAATTCACAGAGATTGTGCTTTGCGACGTCCGTTGATGTCCGTTGTAACTCTCTGTTTTAGATAATTGCAAATAAAAAAGTACTATGTTTTGCCAACTTCCTAAATCGGTTTGATTATTGATGTATGAGTAAGTTCTGCATCCCCTTCCATCTCTAAGTATTGCTATCTCATCTTAAAGGACCCAGGTCCATGGGTTCACGTGGTAGCAGAGGTAGGATGGTTTAAGATCCGTCAACCCAGTATGCTTTTAAGGGTCTCGGAATATCGGGCATCCTCCAACATTTAGCTGTAGGACCACGAGGCTTCCTGTGGATGTTGGTCAAAGAAAAGTTCTTGCAAGACACAAGATTTGTTGGATGTGCCCCGCTTTCATGGAATTCCCCTCCTGATTTCTACAGGCAGCTGAGCGGACCGAAGGCTATGGTGGCCGGTTGAGGATGAGGCGATCCTGAGGGTCAGGAGCTGAAAAGCGAATAGTGAGTAGATTGAGAAAGGGGGCAAAAAATGATGTATGCACATTAAATGGGGAAAGTGATAATGGGGAGAAAGTAATAGAGGGTTGGTGGGGTATTTAGTTAGTGACAAATAGCGTCAAGTAGTGAAGGACGAGAAGCATCATAGATTAAGCCCATAAAAAACTACGTTTAGACAAAGTTATTTCAAAATCCAAGTGGATATACCAATGCTACGAGCTGCCAAGGTTCGCTAAGGGAAATAACTTACACTCTGATTGGAGTAGGTTTACTGGTGAGAATAAGCAGTGAGGAGCGCTGAGAAGAGATATATGTTGGGGCCGGCTGCTCTGTCTGTTTGTATATTGTATGTATTGTATGCGTCAAGGAAATTATGAAATGCTGAAGAGCGACAAATAATAGATTGTGGTAGAAAGCTGAGAGTAGATTATTTATTTAGTTGTTAATGGTGTTGATTGAATAGGTAGATTGAAGTAAAGTAAGACCTAGAGGTTTGGAGCAGCGACGATTGGTGCACGCTCATATTGTATTGTTTTTCTGAAAAGCATGTTCTTTGTAAAATAATGGTATGTATTGACAGTCGATTGTGACTTGTCATAATGGAAGATGATACTCCTCTCATGCATCTGTGCAAAGAGCTGCCAAAACATGCACCCATGCTTAAGCAGTATAGTTCGGAATGTGTTAAGGGCACAGCAGATAAAATGTTCATGCCATAGCCACAAGGAGATCACTGTCAAAAGCAGTTTTGCAACACATGACCACATACTTGCATGCTGCGTACACGTGCAAGAAGTAGGAAAAAAGTTTAGCTAGCTTAGAGCTTTGGAACATGCATCAGGAGGAACAGGAAGACCCGCCTCCTGAACACTGGATGCTTAACCAGTGTAAAGATAGGGGTGTTGAACCTTCTGCTCCCCCCTACCATGCCTGAAGTAAATGGTGATAGTGCAAAAGATGAAGAATTGTATCAATTAAGAGAGCTTAAGGCAGCAACAGGATACAGTAATCCAGTACATAAGCTGCCTGCATATAGCAGTGATAAGAGTCCAAGTCCAGAGAGATCTCTCCAAAAATGATCTTTAAAGTCCCACGGGACAAAGAGAAAAGTGAACAACCAAGTGTGACCCTAGATATAGAACGAGAAATAAAGAGATGTAAAGGAGAAAAAGACAAAGTTGACGAGATAGCGCTCATACAGAGTAAATGGATGGGTGGTCAGATATTGCTCAAACTTGATGGGAAGAGCATCGAGGAAGTAAGGCAAAGGGAAGATCAAGACGAGCAGGATAAAAAAGACAGGGAACGAGAGAAACGGTTGAAAGAAGATGAGTCTAAAAGAAAGAGTTGACAAAGACGGGAACAAATATATCAGGAAGAACAGTTAAGAAAAGAGAATGAGCAGAACAGCAAGGTAAATATGACAATAGGCTGTAGACGGAAAATGGGACGATCCCTTCCCCCGATTGTCATCCAGACCATGGCTTATGATGTCACGAACCAATCACCCACCGCAAGAGGATTTCAACCCGCTCACTGCCACCCCAGATGTCAAGATCCACCGTGGCCATGCCACACACACCCAGGGAAACTGCGTGTCAACCAGACCACGTGCTTGGACCTCAGGTGGAGCTGACACAGACCATATGGATCAACTCGATTGGACAGCACCCACAAATACCGCCATCGTTAGAGATTCCATGACGACATAGCCAGCGGACAGGAACCCATGTGCCACCAAGCACATTGATAATAAACACACCAATCCACATGAAGAACATTCTCAGTGCAATGACGTAGAGGACCATTCATACTCACACATGCATCGTTGTTATTTTTCACATAGGCCAACTACAACACCGCAGAAACGCAAGCCACCAGAAGAGCTTGTGTACATGCTTGCAGACGCTTCCCCACCACTAAAACCATGAAGATGTCACCCTCTATATGGACTAATGCATATGAATCTCTGTCACCCCTTGCGACCCAAATATTATGGACTATGTACCGCCACCCATAAGCCAAGCCAAGGTAGGCTGCAAAGCCAGAGTCCCCAGGCCGGAGCAGCTTAGACAAAGCTGCAAGTTGCTGATCACACAGAACAAACCCTGACGAGAGCCCCAGAGCCAAGGCCGCAATGTTGCAATCTACATGCCGCGCTCCCCGCGCCAAGGTTACACCTGCCACTGCTAAACGCTCCTCAGAGCCGAAATACAAATCAATTGCTCTTAATTCTGCTTCAGCAACGGTCTCACGACCCGTGACCGGGCCGACCTGATACGATGCCAAGCCCCAAGGACCGGAGAAGCACTGGGGTCTCATGTCTTGGTCACAGACTGCAACAATGAAGTGACAACTTGGACACCGACAGCGATGGGAAAGGCACGCACATCAGCCAATAGTCATAACTGTCCATTTTCTGCCACTGATACATAGTCATACTTTGTTTCCAGCACCAGGTACACCGCGAGCTGGGAACAGCGATGGTCCCAGGCTTGGGGGCTCACGGGTGGACCAATCAGAATATGAGGGGCTCACCATTGACGCCACTATAGTTTAGCCAATCACTAATTGTCCCCTTGTAGCAATTTTCTTGTAGCAATTATTAGGGATGCCCCAAGCGTACTACCTGACCCTTTCTCCACCACTAATGTTTTCCTCTATATGTGCCTATACTGACCCTACCACTTGGGGAGCCAACCCGAAAAGGCGTTAGGTTTTGGGGCTAGTTCTCCCAGGTGACGCATGTAGTTGCGTCATACAGCTAGTAAAAGGGCCTGCGAGCACACCACGATCGAGATGTCTCCTGGATGCCTGTGATCTGAGAGCTTGTAACTGTCTGTTTGTGCAATAAACTGCAGTAACTATTTGCTCTTGTGTGTGTCTCATACTCCTTTGGGTCACGGGAGGAGTTGGGGCTTCCCCAACCCCGGAGGTCCCCGGACGGCCCTGCCGACCCCCAGGAAATTACCCCGATAAGGCAAAGAGCAGAAAAAGAAAAGAGAAGAAGAGGAAAAACAGAAATTAAGAGATAAAAGAATGCAAAGATGCAGAGTTGAGGTGCATAGGGCAAATGAGAGAAGAGAAGCAAAAAGACAGGAATAGGAAACGGTTAGGGAGGAAGCAAAGAAACAAAGAGAATTTTGGTGAAGTGGGTGACCGCAGCTGCAAATTGATCCTCGGCTGGTGAGACCCCCTTGGTGCCTGCTTTTATTGTATTTTTTAAATGTGTGTTGTTTTCTGGTGCCCCCTTGCCCTGCTTGTTCCTGTCCCTTCCTGGTTCCCTTGGGCTCTCTTCCTCTCCCTCCTTCCCGCCTCCCAGCCCACCCAACACTGTGATTGGCCAGTGTGCCTACCCCGTTTTGCTCTACCAGCCCGCAGCGTTCCTCGCTCGCCATTTCCAGCTGGCAGAGCAGGTGACTGCTGCTGCACATTGATCCTTGGCTGGTGAGAACCCCTTGGTGCCTGCTTTTATTGTATTTTTTAGATTTGTGTTGTTTCTGGTGCCCCTTTGCCCCGCTTCTTCCTTTCCCTTCCTGTTTCCCTTGGGCTCTCTTCCCCTCCCTCCCACCTCCCAGCCCGCCCACCACTGTGATTAGCCATTGTGCCTACCCTGTTTGGCTCTAACAGTGCGCGGCGTTCCTCGCTCACAATTTCCACCTGGCGGAGTAGGTGACCGCTGCTGCACATTGATCCTCGGCTGGTGAGACCCCCTTGGTGCCTGCTTTTATTGTATTTTTTAGATGTGTCTTGTTTTCTGGTGTCCCTTGCACCGCTGGTTCCTTTCCCTTCCTGGTTCCCTTGGGCTCTCTTCCCCTCCCGCCCACCTCTGAACCCGCCCACCACTGTGATGATTGGCCAGTGTGCCTACCCTGTTCTGCTCTAGCAGCCCACGGCGTTACTTGCTCGCCATTTACAGATGGCAGAGCGGATGACCGCTGCTGCACATTGATCCTCGGCTGGTGAGACCCCCTTGGTGCCTGCTTTTATTGTATTTTTTAGATTTGTGTTGTTTTCTGGTGCCCCTTTGCCCCGCTTCTTCCTTTCCTTTCCTGTTTCCCTTGGGCTCTCTTCCCCTCCCTCCCGCCTCCCAGCCCGCCCACCGCTGTGATTGGCCAGTGTGCCTACCTTGTTTGGCTGTAACAGTGCGCAGCGTTCCTCGCTCGCCATTTCCAGCTGGCAGAGCGGGTGACCGCTGCTGCACATTGATCCTCGGCTAGTGAGACCCCCTTGGTGCCTGCTTTTATTGTATTTTTTAGATGTGTCTTGTTTTCTGGTGTCCCTTGCTCCGCTGGTTCCTTTCCCTTCCTGGTTCCCTTGGGCTCTCTTCCCCTCCCTCCCGCCTCCCAGCCCACCCACCACTGTGATTGGCCAGTGTGCCTACCCTGTTGAACTCTGGCAGCCAGCGGCGTTCCTCGTTTGCCATTTCTAGCTGGCAGAGTGGGTGACTGCTGCTGCACATTGATCCTCGGCTGGTCAGACCCCCTTGGTGCCTTCTTTTATTGTATTTATTAGATTTGTGTTGTTTTCTGGTGCCCCCTTGCACCGCTTGTTCCTTTCCCTTCCTGGTTCCCTTGGACTCTCTTCCCCTCCCTCCGTCCCTTTCGCCTCCTAGCCCACCCACCACTGTGATTGGCCAGTGTGCCTGCCCTGTTTGGCTCTAGCAGCCCAAAGTGTTCCTCGCTTGCCATTTCCAGCTGGCTGAGCGGGTGACCACTGCTGTACATTGATTCTTGGCTGGTGAGACCACGTTGGTGCCTGCATTTATTGTATTTTTTAGATTTATGTTGTTTTCTGGTGCCCCTTGCCCTGCTTTTTCCTTTCCCTTCCTGGTTCCCTTGGGCTCTCTTTACCTCCCTCCCTCCCCCTTCCCAGCCCTGCTACCACCCTGATTGGCCATCTCTTTGTATCATTACTGACCTTCCTTGGGAAGCCCTCTGCCCGGCAGCCCCTGCGGCTATGGGCCCCCAGGCAAAGGGTGGCTCCTATAGAGGCGCCTCCTGGTTGTGTCTGCAGGTGTCTGCAGGAGAAGCCAGTTGCCAGCCATCTTCCTGGTGCGACCCGCACGCTACCCTTCCCCCCTTGTTCACCTAGCAGATTCTCAAACTTAAGTGTGTTCCTCTCCTGTTTTTAAAATTGCATTGTGAAACCTGGGCTTTTTTCCCCTCTATTCAGAACTCTCAAACTTAGGTGTGTTTTCTCCCGTTTTTAAAATTACATTGCAAAAGTATTTAAAATTGCATTGTGGCACCTAGGCATTTTTCCCCTCTATTCAGAACTCTCGAACTTAGGTGTGTTCTTCTCCTGTTTTTAATATTGCATTGTGAAATTATTTAAAATTGCATTGTGAAACCCAGGCATTTCCACTCTTTGGGATTCTCTGAGGGCATTGTGACAGTCTTAACATCTGAGTGTCTATCGTCTTGTCCAATTGTTCAACTTGTCTCCCCTCTCTGTCTCATCTGCTGTGTCCTTCCCTGGTGTTCTCCCTTCCCTTCTTTTTCTCTCCTCTCCCTAACTACTCTATCGTGCTCTCAGTCTCTCCTATTTTCTCTAACTGCTTTTCTATTCACTATCCTGCTCCCTCACTAAATCCGGTAGCAAGAGGTTTAATAAGGACATCCTGGTCTCCAACCCAGGCCTCCCTATCCCTGACACCTATACCAGTGCCTACTCCAAGCAAACTTTCACCTACATCATCTTTGTGGTTCCCTCGCCAGACCTATGGACCCTACATATGGTCTCTGTGCTCTCTCCCTTCTCTTCCTCTCCCATTAATGGTGGTACCAGGTGGGAGGCCCTCCTGGCCTCCTTCCACTTCTCTAAGGTCATCATTAATGTTTATGTGAATGGTACCATCTTGGTCCAAGGTCCTCAGGCCAACTTTCTCCTCTTTGATAGATGCTTCCCATGCCTCATCAATTTCCTTTCTTCTCCTGCTGTCCTCTCTCTTCCCTCCACAGCTTCCTCTCCTGCTGTCTCCACCGTGGCAACCGTGTCCTCTCCTCCCTCTGCTTCTGCCCCCCCTCAGGATTCCTCTACACTTCCGCAGGGCATACCCCTGATTTATACCCCTCCCCGGAAGTCTTTCAAGGATGGCAATCTTCTCCATATTGCCACTATAAACTCTTGCTCAGCTGTCAAACAGTCCTTCGACATCTGCTGACTTCTGAATGAACTTGACCTCGATGTCCTCGGTCTTACTGAGACATGGTTCACGGCCAGCTCTGTCACAAGCTTTGACACTCTCCTCCCTGACGGCTACAAGATCCTCTCAATGCTCAGATCCAACTGTTCCGGAGGGGGTATAGCCCTGATCTTCCCCAAGTGGATTCCTGCCTCTGTCATTCCTTCAGGCCTCCTCCTCTTTAGAATGCCTTGTCTGCAGGCTCTCTCTCCTAGCCATTCCCTTACTGTGGCTACTATCTATTGGCCACCTGGTCAGATCTCCTCCTTTCTCTCTGAGTGGGAAGACCTCTCCTCTTCCCTCCTGGTCTAGACCACTCAACTCCTCCTTCTTGAAGACTTCAACATCCACCTGGATGCCTCCTGTCCTTCCTCTGGACTCTTTTGCAATCTTTGTGACTCTCCCTCACTCTCTATTCTCCCCCCTGGCCTGACGCACTCTGCAAGGCACACCCTGGATGTTCTGATCTCTTCAGACATTCCCTTTTCTATGCCTCTCACCACTCCTCTCTCCTGGAGTGATCACTTTCTCCTTTCCTCCCAGATCACCATCTGTACCCCTCAGGCCAAGCCAACTCCATCACTGGCACCACCTTCACGGTCATCCGACCCATGAAGCGCATGTCAGTTAAGGCTTTCGCTGCCACCTTTTCATCCCACCCTCCCCCTTTGGCTGACTCACACCCTGACACAGCCCTTTCCATGCTCCATTCTGCTATGTCTGATACTCTCGATGTTCTTGCCCCGGTCATGAGGATCTGCTTGAAACCAAAACCAAGTGTAACTTCTGGTACAACTCAGACCTTGTCACCCTCAAACGCATGTGCAGGGTGGCTGAGAGGAAATGCTGTGCTTAATGTTCATCCTCTGACAAACTGGCCTGCAGCATGCTCCAAAGGCAATACCGGCTCTCTGTTCTCATCAAGAAGAGAGCTCACATCCAAGCTGGCATCTCTGCAGCATCTAACAACTCGGCTGAACTCTTTAAAATCTGCAAGGAACTGGCCAATCCAGCCACAGTCTCTACCTCTCCTGTCCCTCCCCAGGCCCTCTGCACAGCACTGGCTTCTCATGTCATCTCTAAACCTCAGGACATCCTGTCCTCTCTATCTTTCACGTCCCCCTCCCTCTTCTCCCTGCTCTTCCTCGGGCCCTTCTTCAGCCAACTCTCTCCTCCTTCCTTCTCTGCCTTTCCCCTGTTTTCCCCAGACAATGTTTCTAGACAAATCTGATCTATGAAAGTCTCGTCAAAACAGGTTCATCCCTGTTCCTCCAAAACCATCAAGGACCACATTGACTCCGTGGTTCCTGCTCTGGGCGACTTCTGCAACCACTCCTTCACCGCTGGAGTCTTCCCTTCACCCCTGAAGCACTCCCTTGTGCACCCTCTTCTTAAGAAACCCTCTGCCGACCTGCCCTGCCCGGCTAACTACCGCCCAAACCCCATCACTCCCTTCCTGGGCAAACTCTTGGAAAAGCTGGCCATCTCCCAGCTCAATCTTCACACTGAATCTGTTGGCTGTCTCCATGATCATCAGTTTGCCTTCAGAGCTTCCAGAAGCACGGAAGCTGCTCTCCTGAACATCCGTGAAGACCTGCTCTCCAACCTTGAGTCCAACACCCCTTCTGTCCTCATCCTACTCAATCTCTCTTCTGCCTTTGACACGGTCAACCATGCCATCCTGCTCAACCATCTGCCTGATAACCTGGGTATCACTGGTCAGGCCCTGGTGTGGCTAACTTCTTCCCCCTCTGATCGACCCTCCCAGGTTCAACTTAGGTCCTTCCTCTCCTCCGTCTCTATCTCAACTTGTGGTGTTCCCCAGGGGTCAAACCTCTCTCCATGGCTGTTCATCCAATACCTGGCACTTCTTGCCCACCACATTGCTGCACTCTGCCCCAACCTCCCATGCTATGCGGATGACACTCAAATGATTTTCAGGCTACCTTCAGCCACCTCTTCTCCTTCTCTCATCTCTGACTGCCTGTCCACCATCCAGGAGTGGTGTGCCACCAATGATCTCTGCCTTAATGCCACTAAGACCAAGATTCTCCACATTGGAACGCTGAAATCTCTGCACTGGCTCCCAGTGGCTGTGAGGATTAAGTTCAAAATTGTCTGCATTGTCCACAAGGCCTTCAAGGCCTGGGGCCTCAATAGCGTCAGCTCTCTCTTCCTAGATATCTTTCTTCTCGAGCTCTTCACTCATCCGCCTCAAACTCCCTCCGGGTCAGTCGCTTCTCGAAGCAACGAGTTGGTGGTAGATCTCTTTCCTCGGGTGGGGCCTCCCTCTGGTAGAGCCTCCCTGCCTACCTGAAACTTGAGGAGAATCATCTCCGGTTCTGGAAGCAGTTCAAAACCTTTATCTTTGCTTCTGCTTTCTCTCCTCCTCTCCTCTGCTGACTTCCTGGCTGAATTTGAAACTGCACTGGTTACCTGGCCACCCTCTGATTTCGGGCCCAGGTACCGTCCCTTGCCAGTCGCACACCAGCACTGCCTTCCTGGCAACTCCCGCACTTAGGGACTGTTTTTTGTATTCCTACAGTTCCACTACCAGCACTTGACACCTGATGTCTGCACTTACACTTGCACTGGCCACCAGCTAACCGTACTTAGTTATTGTTTATTATTCATATCCCATGTACTGCACTTTCCCCTCTCCCCCTTCCCATGCACTTGCGCAATCTGAATGACACCTGTCCTAGTAGGATCGTTGTCTGTCTTCCCTCTGTTCCGCTTCCCTTGCCTCGTCGCACCTTGAAACACTTGTGTATAGGCGCATTATAAATGCCATATCATATCAATGGAATGAAAAAGAAGACAGAGGACATGAGACATTGATCGCATTGAGAGAGAGCTAATGGAACCAATTCCAGCAGTATTATGGGAGGACATAGAAGAGTTCCTCCCATCACAAGAACCGATGCCAGGACCCTCTAGAGTAAATCTAGAGGAGAATTTGGAGATAGGAAGCATCAGAATCAGAATCAAGAAGGCTTATCAGGAGATGAGGACAAAGAGTGAATCGAGAAATAAAGGGGAAAATGATTGATCTGAAAGTGCCTAATCACTAGGTAAGGAGGGAGGTCTGTTTAGCCTCGAGCGTAGAGCCCAGTCTTTGGACAGGCTGACTCTAAACAGAGATGAGAAGGATGATAGCCACACTATTTGAGGACAAGATATGTCAGACGAAGACAGGGGAACCTTCCATGGGGAGGAGGGTGCTGGTGCGTGTGGTCCTGAGGGGTGTTTTCAGACTGATAAAGTGACGTGGTCAGATTTGGACCTGCAAAAAGAAAGAACGCCAGAGTCTATGGCGTGGCCAGAGTGACCTATAAGGCAACCTCTTAGTGAGGGGGGGACTCGCCGCCCTATGTGAGCAGGCTGAGGTCATTACCAGGAAAAGATGATCAGGAACCATTGTCCCTGGTATGAACAGGCAGACGATGAGAGACAATTGCAATTTTGGGATTTCAAAATTTCCCTTGTTCCACCACAGTATATCCCGTGGCCCCATGTCATGATCACTGCTTCCAAGGAGCCAGGACCAGCCCAACGTCCTTGGAAGCAGGCCCCTAACCCTAATCCTAGGCACCAGCCGGTCCCTACTGGGACCTTTTGGACCCTGTCCTGGCGCCGGTGGCACCAGGCTCATCAAAACCATCGGTCCCGGCACTGGAAGCGCCGGGCTCATAATTGGTGTGAAAGTGCTTGGGTGGACTTACCTGCAGCAGACCATGCTGCTTACTCACCAGCCACTTAGAAGCCCTCTGTGAACAGGAACTACTTTCTTACCTGGGTGGGGCAGCTCCACTCCCTGGATACAGCACTGGAACTCTTCTGGAAACTGGAACTCTTTTCTTACCTAGGCGGGGCCGTGGAAGGAGACGCCTCATCACTCCAAGGCTATTTAAACCACACCCGATAGATGAAACGTGCTTCGCGTTATTCTGCATCTGCAGCAGAACGCTCACCGAGTCTGTTCCAGCCTTTCTTCTTTTGATCCTGAACCTGCAAGAATTATACTTACCATTCCTGTATCCAGTCAACATCAGCACCTGCAAAAGACAAGAAACAACAGGTTAGCAAGACGAACTTTACACGCAGTGCTTACTCACCTGATCCATCGGCAGCGGCCGTGTCTCACGCTGCACCTTCGCCTGCAAAGACAAAAGCATTGTTATACTTACCGGCACGCTGTGAATTCCGGATTTCTTCATTCTGCATCGTCGCCTGTAAAGATAAAGAGAAAGACATTAAGCAGGTATTTACTCACGCCCATCACGCTCGTCGCAATAAAACGCCTGCGAATACTCCGGCGTCTCTTTAACACGAACTAAGCTGCAAGGAAAGAGACAGTTAGAGCGCTTGCCATACTTACGAATTTCCAGGCGCTTCACTCCATCTTCCATCTCACGAGTCCTGCAATACATAAGGGAAAAGCATTATACAGAGTCTTCAATATTAACGTGCCACGCATTTAAAAGACTATAAAGACAAAAGGTGTCCAGAAACTTACCGCTCATGCAGATAACGACGGTAACCATCCTCTGAAGTCAAGAGGCCAATGTTTCACCAGTGAAAGAACTGGCAACGGCACCCTGCACCAGACGCAGATGGAGAGCCCAGCATTCACCTATCTAAGGTGAGCACGTGACCTGGGGGGGAACTCTACAGAAAAGCTGGGAAGAGAGAGAGAGAGAGAGGGACATTCAACAACCCAGACCATTAACCCCCATATTCTTTCACCTGCAGAAACCTCACCCTTCGAGTTCGACACACAGTGCGAAGAGGTTCGATTCCAGAAGCCAATCGAGTCCTGCACATCACTTTTCGAGTCACAGACACCTTCCTGCCAAGACCCGCGCCTCCGTGGGAATCAGGTGAGCGTTACAGAACGCGAAGCCCACCACAAAACTCCTACCCAGGCGCAATGGAAACCTCAGACACTGATCAACTAGCCCGGTTGCTCGGGGAATTAAGAGCAGAAGTACATGCAGCTCATCAGGAAACAAACTCTTTAAGAAGAGAACTGATAATTTCCAAGGAGCGAACTGAGGAACTCGCTAGGCAGTTGCTACAAACGCAGGCAGGACAGACACCCTTGCTCGCTCCAGGAGGAAGTTATCCTTCTGCATCATCTTTAAAGCCAGTGCAAATCAATCTGCCCGGTAATGTGCCCTTGGCTCCGCCCGAACGCTTTTCTGGTGATCCAAAGAAATTCGCGGTGTTCATCAACCAGTGCCGCTTACACTTCTTATGTCGACCAGCTGCTTTTCCAACAGACCAGACCAAAGTGGCTTTCGTGCTTTCTTATCTCAGTGGCAGCGCCGCAGATTGGTCGATCCCTTTAGTCATCCAGGATGATCCGGTTTTACATGATTTCCTGGCCTTCCAGTCCAGCATGGAGAAATTGTTCGCAAGACATGCACAAGGGCAGGCCTTGGACAATGAACTTCTTTCGTTACGACAGGGTAATCAAGACCTCTTGACTTATATAGCCTCATTCAACAGACTTATAGTGGAAACTCAATGGCCCGAGGATAAGAGAATAACGCTTTTCTACAGAGGCCTGCGTGGAGAGCTCAAGGATTTGTTAGCTCAAGTTGTGAATCCTCCACAAGAATGCTCAGACTATATTGACTTAGTTGTCCAATTGGACCACAGACTACAGAACAGGAAGGCAGATCGTTCCAAATTTGATACCCGAGTGTTTTCTAAACCACCAATCTCTACTAGGGGAGCTGACACGGTGGAACCCATGCAAATAGGGAGCATGAAAGGACCCTTAACCCAGAAAGAGCGGGAAAGAAGAAGGCAGCTGCAATTATGCCTCTATTGCGGAAACCCAGGACACTTTCTTCGGGACTGTCCAGTGAAACCAGCTAAGAAGGCTGTAGGAGCCGCGGATACCTGTACCACAAATTCTGAGCAGGGAAACGACCTAGCCCGACAAGAGTAGAGGTCCTCTTGCCGAGCGTTAAGATCTGTCCCGTGACCTCGCATTTCGTGGTACCCATGGTCCTCATTAGTCCTGACCGTCCGGATCGTTTGCATGCAATTGAAGCTTACATCGACAGTGGAGCAATCGGTAATTATGTGGACCGTGAAATGGTATCAAGGATGAATCTACCCCTTGTCCCTAAGGCTGTAAAAGACGTCATTACTACTGTGGATGGCACGGAGATAGCCTCCGGACCAGTAACGCATGCCACCCACGAAGTGACGCTAGTGAGTCAAGATGGACACCGGGAGAGAATCGTGTTTGATGTGATCAAGGCTCCTCAGTTCCAGATCATTCTGGGAATTCCTTGGTTAGAGAAACACAATCCTCAGATCGATTGGCGAGCAAAGACGGTTCAGTTTCCAGAATGTTTTACCACCTGTTATCCTAGGCTTGATGTTTCACTGGCGGCAATCTCTTCTGAGGAGGTTCCTAAATTACCTCCCGAATACCAGGAATTCCAAGACGTCTTCCGGAAGGATCAAGCTAACACCCTGCCTCCTCATTGGTCTTACGACTGTCAAATAGATTTGATACCCGGAACAACTCCTCCTTGCAGCAGGATTTATGCCCTCACCGAGCCAGAGAATCTTCACCTCAGACAATATTTGGACCAATACCTAGCTAACGGATTTATCCGTCCTTCAAAGTCTCCAGCTTCATCAGCTTTGTTCTTCATTCCGAAAAAGGAAGGAGACCTTAGGACTTGCATAGATTATCGCGCCCTGAATCAAATCACCGTTAAAAACAGATACCCGTTACCTTTGATCCCTGAACTCCTGGACCAAGTCAAAGACGCATGTATATATACAAAATTGGACCTCAGAGGAGCCTACCACTTGGTACGGATAAAAGAGGGCGATGAATGGAAAACGGCCTTCCGCACCAAGTACTGGCTATTCGAATATCAAGTGATGCCCTTTGGACTTTGTAACGCTCCTGCCGCGTTCCAATATTTTATGAACGATGTCCTTAGAGAACTCATAGACGTGTGTTTTGTTGTCTATATTGATGACATCCTCGTCTACTCATCATCCGAAGAGGAACACCAGAGACACGTTAAAGAAGTTCTCGAGAGATTGCGTCAACATAATCTTTTTGCTAAGCTTGAAAAATGCGTTTTCAACGTAACGGAAGTCGAGTTCCTGGGATTCATATTGTCACCTAACGGAGTCCATATGGATTCAAAGAAAGTTGATGCAATCATCAAGTGGCCATCACCAACCTCAGTAAAAGGAGTTCAAAGCATGTTAGGCTTCGCTAACTTTTACCGCAGATTTATTCCTGAATTTTCTCGGATAGTCCAGCCCATCACCGCTCTGTTAAAAAAGAACAAACGTTTTGAGTGGTCTTCTGAAGCAGAACAAGCTTTTCAGGACTTAAAAGCTAAATTCATTTCTGCACCTGTTCTAAAACATCCTCGCCCAGAACTCCCCTACATCATGGAAACGGATGCTTCTAGTCTTGCTATGGGGGCAGTTTTATCACAAAGAGATCCGGTCACACACCAGTTACACCCTGTAGCCTTTTGGTCCCGCAAGTTTTCGGCTCCCGAGATCAACTATTCAATTACCGTCAAGGAACTTTTAGCTATTAGGTCGGCCTTTAAAGCATGGCGGCATTATATTTTAGGAGCCAGACACACAGTCACCGTAATGACTGACCACCGCAATTTACAATATCTAAAGACGGCCAAAGCTCAGTCTTCCAGACAGCTTCGCTGGGCTCTATTTCTGGCTGAATTTGACTTTATAATTACTTATCGTCCAGGCAGTAAGAACGGAAAAGCAGATGCCCTCTCCCGGATGGGAGTAGATGAACATTTGACCAATCCAGAACCAATACCCATAATCCCAGAACAAAGGATTTTGGGTTTGGTCAGCACTCAATCTTTTGAAGACATCAAGACCACGGTAAAATCACTCCTAACTCCGGCCGATTTGCAGGACTGGCAATTAAAGGGAAAAGAATTTTCAGTGGATCAAGACCTACCATATTTCCGAGGACGATTGCACTTGCCCTGTGAGAAAATACAAAAACAAGTAATCTCCTGTTATCACGACTCTCTAATGGAGGGGCACCCTGGCATTACCAAAACCATGGAAAAAATTAAAAGACATTTCTGGTGGCCATCGTGGAAAAAGGATATTAGAGACTTTGTAATCTCCTGCGGTGTGTGTGCCCAGAATAAAAGTCAGAAGCAGAAACCAGCTGGCCTATTACAGCCACTAGACATCCCTCCCTGTCCATGGCATACTCTGTCCATGGATTTTATCACAGACTTACCTCCATGCTCGGGGTATACTACCATTTTAGTAGTCGTGGATCTATTCTCCAGGATGGCTCACTTCATTCCCCTGAAGGGTCTACCTTCAGCCTCAGTATTGGCCCGAGAATTCTTGGAAAACATCGTTCGCTTACACGGTTTTCCCTCGGTTTTAGTCTCTGATAGGGGAAGTCAATTCATCTCCCACTTCTGGCGCAGTTACTGTCGTCTAGCCCAAATTGATGTAAGACTTTCGACCAGTCACCATCCCCAAACTGACGGACAAACCGAACGGACAAATCAGACACTAGAACAATACCTACGTTGCATGCTCCAACAAACTGAAAACCCCTGGAAGGATATTCTTTGGATCGCTGAATACGCCTACAACAATTCAACTCATTCTGGAACCGGGAAGACTCCTTTTTTCCTATTATATGGACACCATCCTAGAACCTCCAACCTGGATCCTCCCCAAGAATTTGAAGCACCTGCTGTGGATCACTTGCACTCGGAGATCACCCGTGCTTTTAAAGAAGCCACTGCCCATCTGCAAAGAGCTAAAGCTCAATTCAAAAAAGGAGCAGATCGGCACCGTAAAGAGGCCCCTCACTACGCTGTAGGAGATCAGGTCTGGTTATCCACTAAGCACCTGCCTTTAAAAGGACCCTGCACCTTCATCCCGAGATACCTTGGACCCTATCTCATATCGGCCATAATTAATCCGGTGGCTGTCAAATTGGAATTACCTACGCATATGAAAATACATCCAGTATTCCATGTCTCCTTATTAAAACCAGTACAACCAGAAACCCGATTGACTCAACTTCCAGAACCGGTTTTAGTCGATGGAGAAATTGAATTCGAAGTGAAGAACATCCTAGACTCCAAAATCTCCAAATCTAAGTTATATTATCTGGTTGATTGGAAAGGATACGGCCCCCAGGAGAGGTCTTGGGAACCCTCAGAATATGTCCACGCACCTCGTCTGGTCAAGAAATTCCATCTGAATCACCCCAACAAGCCAAAACCCCCGGAGAATACACGCTTAGGAGGGGCCTTGAGGGGGGGGTGCTGTCATGATCACTGCTTCCAAGGAGCCAGGACCAGCCCAACGTCCTTGGAAGCAGGCCCCTAACCCTAATCCTAGGCACCAGCCGGTCCCTACTGGGACCTTTTGGACCCTGTCCTGGCGCCGGTGGCACCAGGCTCATCAAAACCATCGGTCCCGGCACTGGAAGCGCCGGGCTCATAATTGGTGTGAAAGTGCTTGGGTGGACTTACCTGCAGCAGACCATGCTGCTTACTCACCAGCCACTTAGAAGCCCTCTGTGAACAGGAACTACTTTCTTACCTGGGTGGGGCAGCTCCACTCCCTGGATACAGCACTGGAACTCTTCTGGAAACTGGAACTCTTTTCTTACCTAGGCGGGGCCGTGGAAGGAGACGCCTCATCACTCCAAGGCTATTTAAACCACACCCGATAGATGAAACGTGCTTCGCGTTATTCTGCATCTGCAGCAGAACGCTCACCGAGTCTGTTCCAGCCTTTCTTCTTTTGATCCTGAACCTGCAAGAATTATACTTACCATTCCTGTATCCAGTCAACATCAGCACCTGCAAAAGACAAGAAACAACAGGTTAGCAAGACGAACTTTACACGCAGTGCTTACTCACCTGATCCATCGGCAGCGGCCGTGTCTCACGCTGCACCTTCGCCTGCAAAGACAAAAGCATTGTTATACTTACCGGCACGCTGTGAATTCCGGATTTCTTCATTCTGCATCGTCGCCTGTAAAGATAAAGAGAAAGACATTAAGCAGGTATTTACTCACGCCCATCACGCTCGTCGCAATAAAACGCCTGCGAATACTCCGGCGTCTCTTTAACACGAACTAAGCTGCAAGAAAAGAGACAGTTAGAGCGCTTGCCATACTTACGAATTTCCAGGCGCTTCACTCCATCTTCCATCTCACGAGTCCTGCAATACATAAGGGAAAAGCATTATACAGAGTCTTCAATATTAACGTGCCACGCATTTAAAAGACTATAAAGACAAAAGGTGTCCAGAAACTTACCGCTCGTGCAGATAACGACGGTAACCATCCTCTGGAGTCAAGAGGCCAATGTTTCACCAGTGAAAGAACTGGCAACGGCACTCTGCACCAGACGCAGATGGAGAGCCCAGCATTCACCTATCTAAGGTGAGCACGTGACCTGGGGGGGAACTCTACAGAAAAGCTGGGAAGAGAGAGAGAGAGAGAGAGGGACATTCACCAACCCAGACCATTAACCCCCATATTCTTTCACCTGCAGAAACCTCACCCTTCGAGTTCGACACACAGTGCGAAGAGGTTCGACTCCAGAAGCCAATCGAGTCCTGCACATCACTTTTCGAGTCACAGACACCTTCCTGCCAAGACCCGCGCCTCTGTGGGAATCAGGTGAGCGTTACACCCCATATGGATAAGGATAGTCTAAGGTGTAAGCTCCCGAGTTTGACTTCGGGTGCTGGGAAATGGATTTATGAATTAGAGAAAATGACAGAAGGAACTCGGTCAGCTATAAGGGACATCAAGGGTCTTCAAACCGCTATCCTTGGGGAGAGGGCTGACGACATTTGGATGATAGTAGGATACTTAAGTGTCACAGCACAGGACAGAGCGTATGATGGGGCGCTGCTTAATAATTGCAGTCTGGAAATCCCTTAGGGTACAATATCCTGATACGTCAGATATGGGCGCAATTATGGGTTGTAAGATGCAGGAAGGCGAGGATCTGCTTGCTTACATTCAGAATTATAAGGAAGAGTGGTCTTTGGAAACTTGAGAGCCGTGAAGGAAATCAATACATGTATTCTATCATATTTTGTGTCAGGGATTGCCAGACCAGGTACAGAGATAGCTTAAGAAGCTGGTGGGTTTGGAGGCAAACCCATGGCCAGAAATACAGCTGACCTTTGAGCACCATTGTTGATTGCTGCAAAGGGAAAATCAAAAGAGGGAAGGAGCTAGGAAGCTTGAGGAAGTCAAATTACTACAGAAAAAGCTGTTGAAATATGTTATAGAAGGGGAGATGCTGACTAGTGAAAAGGGGCCAGGATCACAGCAGGCAGCAGGTATGCCAGAGGTGAATGACCAACAATAGTTAGTTCAAGGAGGGAACAGATTTATGCTTAGAGGCACGGGAGGCTTCCGCGGAAGAGGAGGCTTTCAGAATAATCAGGGAAACTTTCAGAATAACCTAGGTGGTTATCAGAATATGCAGAATGATAATCAAGTAATGCATGGAGGGCAAATCAGAAGACCCCCTCCTGTGTGTTGGACATGTGGAATGACGGGGCACATTGTGCGATCATGTAGAAAGCAAGAGTATGTACAGAATGGGCAAATCTCAAAAGGGAGGACAGCTTACCCTCCAGCAAATAACCCACAAAGTAGAGAGGGATTTGCTCAAGATCAGACAGAATTTCAAGCACAGGTACTGCAAATGCAACAGGCTTTACAACCACAGCAAGCACCACTGAATACACCTCAAGGGAAGTCAAAGCCTGCAACCATGCAGATACAGCAGAATACAAACACAGGACAGTTATTGACTCCTAGAGTAGGGAGTGTCACTATTGCAGAAGGGAATCCTTTTACAGGCACAGGAATAAGTATGTACCCACAATAGGACAGCTCACAGGGTGACTTGATGAGTTCAGTACTATCGGTGATGCCAAATCCTCAAGAGAAACCGAGGGTTGACGTTACCATAGGAGGAAAATGCTTTTCTTAGCCAGTAGACACTAGGGCAACTCGCTCATGTATATGGGAGGGACCATTTTCATTATCAGGAAATGCCATGAATGCTCAAGTGTTCTCTGGAGCTACAAGCAGAGTTCCTTTTACTGAGAAATTGCCCATCTCTATAGGAGAATGTGATATCTCTGTCTCGTTTTTGTATTCAAGGCAGACACCAGTTATTATACTTGGCCAAGATTTAATGACAAAGTTAAATATCATGATTTCCTTCACTGATGAAGGCATTGTGTGTTCACCACCAGGAATACATTATATAAACGTCGGTGCGTTATAGCCCAAAGTTTTCACTATGGGGTACGCATTTTGTTAACATGGTTACCCGGTTTAGTGGGCACGATTATGAGAATACCTGATGAATTTCTGTTGAGACCACAGATACCTATCGACGAAGAGGGGGGACAGGTTTTCCCCTTGCAATTACAGACAGCCGTAGTGCGAGGGGAGTTGGCCATGCTCAAAGGATTTGATGATGAGGGCAGGCCATGGAGGACAGTGATTGCTATTGTGGAAGGATATAGATTGACTGATGTCACTGACGAGGATATGTTTTAAGAGGACCCATCAGGTAACAGAGTAGTGTTCGAAATGAGCATTACATATTGGATCAGGACAGAAGGACGAGAGGTTCCACAGAACATAGTGCGGCAACGTCCAGCATTTTTTGATGAGGATATGGAGAAAGTACCAATTTCCTTATGGACTATGGGCCCTTAAGACATAGGCCTGTTAAGAGGGGTGACAGAAGTTAAAATCAAGTTGAAACCAAGAGCAATTATACCTCAAGCAAGGCATTATCCTAATCCTCAGGCGTCAGACAAGTGTATTTTCAAGACTATATCGTTGGAACAAGGTATCTTCGTGACGTCAGAGTCACCATGCAATACCACTGTTTATCCTATCAAAAAATCAAAGGGTGGGTCATGGTGTTTAATTCAGGACTTGAGACCGATTAACCAGATTGTAGAGGCAGAGTTTCCTCTAGTTCCAAATCCTGTGACAACTTTGTGCAGCATTCCTCCGGAAGCGCCACATTTTACTTTGATTACTTGAAAAATGTGTTTTTCTCAATCCCGTTGCATAAAGATTCCCAATATCTTACATTGTTTACGTTCTGTCAGACTAAACTGAAAAGTACACATTTGCCCCAGGGGTACTGTGAGTCTCCCTCGATTTTCAATAGGGTCCTGCAGATGGACCTAAGCAATATTAATTTGCCAGGCATTGTGCTGCAATACGTAGATAATATTTTGGTCTCTAGCACAACAGAAGAAGAGTGCAGACGAGACTCGATTCAGCGAATGATTATTTTGGCAGACAGAGGATATAAGGTGGATAAAGAGAAATTGTAGTACTGTCAGGAAGAGGTGTTATACATAGGACAGTTAATCTTGCATGAAGGAAAGAAAGTTACACCTGAAAGAGCTGAGGCGATCTTGAAAACATCAAAACTGCAAATGATAAAGCAAATGCAACAGTTTTAGGACTATGTAATTATGTTAGAGCATGGGTATTTGATTATAGTTCATACACAAAACCTTTGTTGCAGGCCCTGAAAAAGGCACAGGAGAATGAGGAAAAAATGGAAAGGACTGAGGAAATTTTCTGAGGAGTTCTTTTTATTCTCACACACAAATGGGACAGTCATGACAGCAGTACTCACACAGAGAACTGCATTGGGGTACAAACCCTTAGCATATTACAATGGGATTCTAGACCCAGTTACGAGGGGTCACTAACCTTGCAAACAATCGTTGGCAACAGCCGCGTTTGCTAGTGAGAAATCTGCAAGCATAGTGATGGGGTGTTCCATGACATTATTTGTTGAGCATACAGTAGCTGTGGTGCTTGTTAATAAATTGATTGAAGTATCCTGGGGCTCTGTGGCGTGCCCAAAATTAATCCAGTGAGCTGCGGAACTGGACCGCTGTTTTGACTTGGAAAGGAGAGTGCACAGCGCCAGGGGCTGTCCCAGGAAATTTGCAAAGGTATGGGGAAGTGGGGTGGAGATGGTTGAGGGGCCTGACAGTATGGACTGCTCCATCCCTGAACCTTCTTGCTACCAATGTAACTTGTTAGAATCCTATGTTACTTGCACTCCCATGCTAATGCTAATACTGTTAAATTGGACCTACTGTATTATGCTAAAGTTATACCTATGAGTGTGTTTGTTCTGATCCTTTAAGAAAATAATAAACAGATTGGTTAAAAAAAAAAGGAGGTGCATTGGCTTCCAATCCAGGAAAGGATTATTTTTTAAATCCTCACTATCACGCACAAATGTCTCTCGAATAAGGCCCCAGAGTATCTGGCACAAGGAATCAGCAGATCCAACACTGCCAGACCGGTAAGGTCAGCCGCCGCTCACTTTATAGCAACACTGAAGGTCAAAAGAGTCAGAGGAGGGGGCACCAGCTTCACAGCAGTTGCTGCCAAACACTGAAACACCCTTCCTCCTTCACTAAGAACAGAAGAATCCCACCAGGCCTAAAGAAAATCCTTAAAAACCTGTTTTTGTTGCCTAAATATTGACAGTCCGAAGCACTCAGTTTCTTAGACACTTGCTTGAGTCACTAGCTCCACTCAGAAATCATTTACTATTCCTGCAACTATACTGGAGTCACTGGCTCCACCGTGAAACAATGTACTCCTTCTGCTGCTATACCCTAGATGTAACTGGTTGGCAACAGCGCCTTGCTGCCAATGGGCTTAGGTGCTTTACGAATATAAATGGTGTGCTAAAGTTGTCTATCACATGAGCATCTCCACACACACACATCCTTGCCTGCCCTTCCTTGCCAAAAGCACACACCCTGCCAGGAAATGGCCCGGAAGAGCAAGAGGTGGAGACACAGCTGATGGCAAATGAAGAGGGGCTGCCTATTCCCACCTCCTGCGGTTCCTGCCACAGCTGAAGGGCAATTAGAAACAGGATCTGGGGTGTAGAGTGTGAAAAGGGAGCTAGATATGGCGGCTTTCGCCTGTCAATGCGCTGGTGTCATGAACATGAAGTCGTGTGCTCGTGCTCAGGCAGCAGACTTCTTGAGCTATTAGAGCCCAATGCCATGTGTTTCCTTGAAAAAAGGGACACGAGCCACTGCAGAGAACAGATTCCAATTCACAAGTGAACCCACTTGTTAATAGTTTAGTGCATACGTTGTGTTACCGGGTTCTCCAAGTTTATTACAAAAATTGCAATTTATCATTTTCAAAAGTGTGTGGCCGACTGCACAAACATCTGCTGGCCGTAATCGTGTGCCTCAGCTGTCCTCGATGTTAAAAAATATACATTAATTAATGGAGTCTACAGTTGGAAACTCTTCACTCTGTCCTTCTGCCACACTGTAATATTTTTAGCATTATGTACCAAGTTCACGTTAGGTATCAACTGCAGTCAGCAGGCCCATCTGCTGCCGCCTGCCAAATGTCGCATGATCGTGTCCTGGTCTGTGTGATGGGCACGGGTTCCACGCCGCGTGCCAGTTCCAGCATTTGACCCTCTGACTGTCTGGCATGTTGATTAATTTCACAAAGCTGCCCTTTGTGATTTTCCAGACTGCCTCGCCTGCTTGAACCATTTTAATTAAAAACCCATCTGGTTACGGACTGTGGGAGATCCAAGGTCTGTGTGGGCGATCATCGCACCCTCAAAACTGTACGTGAGACATCGAACAATATCCAACTAGCGATATTCGACACATAAAAACAATGAAACATCTCAGGCAATCCCCAGTAGGGTATTCATGTGCAGCGCGCATTGTGCAAAAAAATATGTATAAGACATGCCGTGGATATGGGACTTCGATATATTACCACAATCAGGGGTGGACTGCGAATCAAAGGAGGCCATGGACATAATGTTCAAAGTGGCCCCATATTACACATTTTCAGCAAGCCCAATCCCTTTCCTATGGGGAAATTTAGAAATACGACACAAAAGAGGCTCAGAGTTCAGAGGCCTAGTGGGAAATCTCCTGAGTTCCCTATTGGCCAGTCCACCCATGTCCACATTGTAATAGTTTATGCTTATTAATATTAGCCATTCATTACAAGTCTGGCAATCAGAACTGAAAGAACTGATGGAAATAGGTTGTAAAAGAGACCTATAGAGTTGGAGATTCGCGATGCTGACAACACGTAGAATATTAACAATGCTTGTTAGTGCTACAATAAACTAAAGCATAGAGAAACTGGAGCAAAGGGTTTACAAAACATATGAGAATGAAAACCCTGTCTTACTCGTATAGTTTTACAATCTAAATATTCCAGCCCACAGTCCAATGAATGTCTGGTTAGTCTGTTATGTATTCCGACTAGGCAAGTGACACCACCATTCGACCGAACCAGGATCCTATAAGGAAAAATGGCTGTACTTCTTTCAGGCCCTTCCTATGGGAATCCGCATGGGCCAGCTACGCAATGCAGTGCTGATGCATAATCACATGCTTGCACTAATTGCATGTGCACAGGTTTTTATTTATGTTATTTATTTATTGTTGATTTGTACACCGCTAAATGCAAAAAAAAGAAATGTTTCTTCTCGACACCCCAAGATACAAATCAGTCACGGGGGTAAAACAAGACGCCGGTTGGAATGAGCTTGATCACTCACAGGTCTTGGTGCACTCATATCAGCATAAGTTCATGAAGAAGGCGGTCGGGAAGAGTGCTAAGATGGGGGAGCAAGCAAGACAGGTAAGTGTTGAGCAAATAGAACCTAAAAGTGCAAGAGATGGAATTTCAACTGAAGCAGTGGTTGTTATGGGCTGCAGGATGGGGATGCAGTTAGTTGTGCACAGTGCTCAAAGTGCAAGTCTTGGAAGCTGTCTGTGAGTCAAAGGATCCCAGGGATTGACTCATGGTCAATCTGGTGGGAAACTGTAGGGGTGGGCCCCTAATCACTTTAACCCACAGTGGGCCCACCACTTAAGGGAGAGGTGCACGTTTGTATGTAAAGCATGTTTATTGTACAATTGTCAGGGGAGGAGCTGGATGACGCTGCAGAGACAGACTAAACCAAGTCTCACTGGACTACATAAGTTGACACATTATGTACATTTTTGCAACAGTTAAAACACTCCCATATATTTTATTACAATCCATCCCCACATGTGATTGAACAAAACCTCTATAAAGAGGCTGCTTGTTATCTTAATTACCATCTTCAGATCGTATTCATAGCACACTCCTTCTTGAGATTCACCTGTGTTATATCATGACATCAGCACATGGTTACACATTCATATACAAACACAATTAATTATAGGTCACAACTTTCCTGAGTGCTTTAACCTTAACCGTAATTGCACATGGTTTTCATGGATACTTCATCAACATCGATAAAAGCAGAAAAAACAAGTTCCCTTAGAACCGATGATAACCATCTCATCCACCTCAATTGTGACTGGCCTCCCAGAACATTGAATCTAAATGACTACCCTTTCAGCATGCACAGCACATCTGAGAACACAATTCGTACCAATTATTTTGGCCTCGAGCACCAATTCACCCCATGTTTTATTGCTAGTCAAAACAAATGCCTGGGTCCCTCTGCAAAACTTACATTTTATTTGATTGATTTGATTTTCATTTGTATATAGCGCTAAATAATCCATGGGCCTTGAAGCACACAAGGAACAGAACATACAACGAAAAGAAAAGGGGAGTGATCATGTTACAGCGGGAAGTGGACCGGTTTAGTCTGGATCCAGGTTAAAGAGCTAGGTCTTGATTTCCTTTTCAAACTCTACGTTGGACCTGACCTCTCATAGTTGGGTGAGTATTTTGTTCCATGCCAAGGGAGCCAGTACATAAAATATAGTGCCTCCAAAGCCAAAGAGTTTGAATCTAGGGCAATTTGCGATCTACACTATGGAGTGTCAATTGATTGGAGAGATAGAGAGGTGCATCAGAGTTGCAACACCTAAAGGTGAGGGTAAGATGCTTGTGCATAACACGCTGTTTTATTGGGAGCCAGTGAAGTTTCTGCCGAGCCTTGGAGACATGGGGCCTCATTAGAAGTTTGGCAGTAGCCTTGCCAGCAAAACTTGCAGGCTACGCCAAACTTGTGAAAAAATCCAGCAATGAGGAATTACCGGGGTATTCCGACTTTGCCAGACCCGGTAATTCCTCCATTGCTGGGTGCCGGTGCCTGTCAGTGCCCATTCCCATTGAGCCGTATAGGGCTCAATGGGAATGGGGACTTTGAATGCTCTGGCACTGTTTACAACGGTGCCGGTGCATCCGACTGGCTGTGCTTGCGGGTGCCGCTCTGCCCACCAGGTCAGACCTGGTGGGCTGACAGGCACCCACGAGCACAGCATGTAGTATGGCGATACGGTAGCAATGGTGCTGGTAGCTTACTGGCACCGTTGTTATCTTACCACCATACCTGTAATGAGCCCCATGGACTCTACAGGCAAATCCCGAAACGGCTCTGACAGCATTATTTTGTGTAATCTGTAAAGCATGAAGATTGGCCTTTCTGGTACCCGTAAGGAGACTGTTGCCATAATCAAGGCGTGAATTTACCAGTGTAGTTGCAAGAAGGGACCTATTTTTCATTGAGATGTAGGGGTGAATGTGATTGAGTAGTTTTGAGACGTAGCTACATGAAGCTTTTACCCATGAAACCTGCAGCTTCATGGATAATTCTGCATCCAGATTGTGCCCAGAGTCTTCACTGATCTCACCACCTTGATCTTGTTATTGGCTACCATAAAAGTATCATAGTCAAGGCCAAGTTTCTTAAGCTTGTGCCTTGTGGCGATGATAAGCAATTCAGTTTTCTCTGCATTTAAAGCAAGTGATTGGTCACCATCTAAGCTTGAATGGTGTTATAGATAGAATTGATAGCATTGGTGTCACTTGTGTGACATCCTGAAAGTTTGATTATGACCTGGGTGTCGTCTGCATAATTGGTCAATTGGACACCTAGGTCTTCGAGGAGGGACAAAAGGGGCATGATATGCTATGATATGATATGGCATTTGTAACGCGCCTATACATAAGTGTTTCGAGGTGCAACAAGGCAGGGGGGGGGAACAAGGGGAGACAGACAACGATCCTACTAGGCCAGGTGTCATTCAGATCACGCAAGTGCAAGGGTAGAGGGGAAGGGAAAGTGCAAGGGGAAAGGCAGAGGGGAAAGTGCAGTACAGGGTTAATAGAATAGACTATAAATAATAGGGCCAGCTGGTGGCAAGTGCAAGGTAAGTGCCGGGAGGAGGGGCTGTAGGATACAGAGACAGTCCCGTAATGCAGGGAGGCAGTGCAGGGAAGAGTGGCTGGGCCAAGGACGAGGTCGCTGACTGGCCCAGTTGCAGAATTCAGTGCAGGTAATATTAGCAGGGGAGTGAGGGAGAGAAAGCGGAGGCAAACAGGAAGGTTTTGAGGTGCTTCCGGAACCGGAGATGGTTCTCCTCAAGTTTCAGGGAGGCAGGAAGGCTGTTCCAGAGGGAGGCCCCTGCTGCAGAGAGAGATCTACCCCCAACTCATTGCTTGGAGAAGCGGCTGACCCTGAGGGAGTTGGAGGTGGATGAGCGAAGAGCTCGAGAAGGAAGATATTTAGGAAGAGAGAGTTGAAGGTATTTTGGCCCAAGGCCACAGAAGGCCTTGTGGACAATGCAGAGGGTTTTGAACTTAATCCTCGCAGCCGCTGGGAGCCAGTGTAGTAATTTCAGACCTGGAGAGATATGGTCACTGGGCTTGAGGCCAAGGACAAGCCTTGCAGTCCTGTTCTGGATGAGTTGCAAAGGGCGGAGAGTAGAGGCAGGCAGATTTAGATAGAGGCTGTTACACTAGTCCAGCTTCGAGAGAACCAGGGCTCTAGAGACAGTGAGCTTCTGGGGGAAGGAGAGGAAAGGAAGGATACCTCTGAGGAGGTGTAGCTGGTAGTGTGACTTCTTAGAGATGTCAGATATGTGAGGAGAGAAAGAGAGTGTGGAGTCGAAGATGACCCCTATGTTTTTTGCCTTTCAGGTTGGAGCATGAAGAGGGCCAACGGAGGCCGGCCAGAGAGCAGCAGGGAAGGAGGGAATGGATGTGCCGATGAGTAGAATCTCAGTCTTACTGGCATTAAGACAGCGGTCGTTGGCGGCACACCATTCATGGATAGCATAGCATGTACATTAAACAGGGTAGAGGCAATACTTGAACCCTATGGAACTCTGCAGGTGACGAGTGTGGGGATGAGGCTGGCACTACACGGCATATCTCGGGCCAAGGAAAGATTCAATCCATTGGGCAGCCAGGGCAGAGCATTGTTCCTGGCCTATCAATCTTTTGATAAGTCGAGTGTGATCGATCAGGTCGAACATCGTAGAGAGGTCCAACAGCATAAGTGCTGGTTTTCGTTCATCCACAATGCTGGCAATATCTGACCTGAGGACCAGGAGAACCGTTTCTGTTCCATGTTTGGCCCTAAAGCCTGATTGCTTAGGATTAAGAAGAAGGTTGCTTCCTAAATGATCCTGCAGTTGTAGATAGGACACACGATCGAGTATCTTCAATAAAAATGGCATGTTTTTGATATGCCAATAATTTTTCGGATCATGAGGATTCAGGGTGATTTTTTTAAGAGAGGGGCCCCTCATGATTCTTTGAGGTTCCTAGGAACATTTGCTTCCTCAGAGGACATATTGGCAAGATGAGTCACCCAGGGTGCCAAAATCTTAATGCAGTCTTTGAAAAGGCTGAATGGGCAGCAGTCGCTTAAGCGGGATGGGGGCTTCATGTTAGCTACAATACGACACATTTGATCTTCAGAGGAAGGTTTGAAATTAAAAGGCATCTGGATGGAGCCATTCTAAGAGCATTGTGCTGGTGAGTCAGATAGTTGGGTCTGTCCTTATAGACCGATGGGATGAGATTGGCTTGTGAGTCAATAGATTTCCTGTGCCCTGGAATTTTTAGATTAAACTCATTATGTATTGACTGACACCAATCTGCATCCTTCGTCTTGGTGGCTACTGCTTCGGACATCCCTTTGAATTCCTTCAGGATGGCAAACAGTTCACCTGAGTTTGAATTAGCAGAGGAGATCCTAGAGCTGTAATTATCCAACTTTGCAGTTATAATGGCCTTTTTTAGACTTGCTACAGAACATTTATAAACAGTACGATTCGTGGAAGTGTTTTTTTTTGTTCTCCATTCTCTCTCAGCTTTACGTTTTTCCTGTCATAAGCTCATGATGGAGTCATCAAACCAGGAGTTGTAAGTAATTTTGGGTTTTATTAGACAGGCGGGATCATTAATGACATGATTAAGAGTTCTAGTGAGATGGCTAGCGAAATCATCAAAGTTAGGGAATAAGTGCACAGGTTTTAATTCAAGCAATAGTTGACAAGAGAGTATTTGAGGTGTACGTTTCTTGAAATTTCTTACAAAGACTGGTTGGCAGGGTTTTTTTGCATATTGATGAGATTGGGAGGAGAAAGCTAAAGGTCATTATCTGACCAAGGACATTGAATAATATCCAAATTGGATATGGTGGCACAGTGGGTCAAGACTCAATCCAGAGTGTGGCCTGCTATGTGTGGAAGTTGATACATGCTGGTTAAAACCAAGAGATCAAAGGGCAGCTAGCAGAGAGGCAGCACTGTTATCATTTTCATTATTGGCCCACAAGTTGAAATCTCCATGTACAAGTACTGGGATATTGACCTTGGTTGTGTTATTAATCAAGTTAATGAGTTGTTGCCCAAAATCGGGGATGTCAGCGGGTGGGCGATATATCAAAATTACTGTCAAAGAGTAGTTGTCATGTAGCTTGATCTTGGCACAGAGGCTTTCACATCCGTCTAAAGCATCATGATGAGTAAATGTGAGGGCTTAACTTATCAGAGGAAAGTATAGATACTCCTCCACCTTTATGCTGCAAGCAATCTGCTCTAAACATAGAGTACCCACGGGAAAGGGCAAGGGTGCCAGAGCTTGCAGTCTCTGTGGCAAGCCAGGACTCAGTGATGGTCATAAAATCACATCTTGGTTTAATAATGGCAACTGAAACCTCACCACCATGCTTCAATAATGAGTGGGTGTTGTGGAGTGAAAATTGAATTTTGGTCATGGAAGAAGCTTCCTCAGTATGTGTACTGCGGTTGTGGGATGTATTGATGCCAGCAATCAGTAATAAAGGCAATGTAGGGATTAGGCCATCCACAGTGACTACTATAGTAGGCTGAGAAACACCCAGGGCATCG
This sequence comes from Ambystoma mexicanum, assembly GCF_040938575.1. Lineage (NCBI taxonomy): Eukaryota > Metazoa > Chordata > Amphibia > Caudata > Ambystomatidae > Ambystoma > Ambystoma mexicanum. Next base: position 288,195,470 of record NC_090928.1, read on the forward strand.
TTTGGACATGCAAAGATGTCATTACACGATAAAGCCAGCAAGACCTTGGGACTCAGCTCTGCAGATGGCGACATCACGTTGCGAGACATAGTTATAGTTTGGGGACTATGAGTGAGGGTGGATGACGGTGCTTCTGCAGTTATGAGTGGAAGAGGAGGAGCAATGTGCTCCTTGAGCGAGAAGGGAGCATTAGGAATCACATTGCACTTAACAGGAAAGGTAGCATTATTGTGTTTATACACAGGAGGTGGAGCATTACATAGAGCTGCCAAAGTGCCCCATATGGAGGACATAATTTAACAAAGAGTTAAGGAAGTACATGACGGAGCGGTCAGAGAAAAATCCTGTTGCCACAAAGCAGACAGAAACCAGCACTAACCGGCTGGTCTTTCTCGAGCTGGCGCTCTTGCACCTGGAATGCAAATAATGCAGGGATTTGTAGTTGTAGCGGCAGTTGGAGATGAAAGAGAGCTAACACACTTAAAGATATAACAATTCCCGCCCAACCGCCGCATCCAGGAACCACGCACTTTCTCCTCCACTCTACGACTCAAAATAGACTATAAAGGCTTTAATTATCGCTTATATTGACCTGTATTGTGTTGTTGCATGTAATAACCCATCTTGTAAAAATCAATAAAATGTTGTTGGAAAAAAAAGATATAACAATTCATGAACATTGTGTCCTGTTCAATGACTGATCATCTGCTTGGTTAATCATTGGTTAATCAGTGTTCCTCCTTTAACCTTTTATCCTGCAGAACAAGATTCTCCCAGCCACCTGAAATTCTCTGCACGAACTGGTACCTGCAGAGGCTAAATTAATTCATAAAAGCTCACTAAATACAGATTTTTAAATACACTTAGTTTGCTCCTCAGTGTGCATGCATGTTTAATAAATATCATCTCTCCTTTACAGTGGGTTCTTCAGGACAGGTACCCCCTTTCCCGCAGCAGCTTTAAGAAATTCCTTGTTGTCTGCTTCTGGGCACTCCATAGCACATTATGTCTGAATCATGTTTAAATTTGGCGGTTTTAGCATTTTATCTTTCTATGACTTGCATGCAAGTCTAATATGTATTCATTTAAACAAAATGTAACACTGATCCCATTAACAATAAACTACACTGTATACATATGAATATGCAAAATTGTGCCCAGTTTGCTGCACCCTGATCACAATTATGGCGTGCTCAACATAAGAATCTCTTCATAGTGGGGACCTTTCCTGACCACCTCAACATTCCCCAATTTTGTCAATGCTTAAACTAACAAATCATAATCATCTTCTTGGGGAACAACCCTACAATAATCTTTGATACTGGTCACAATATGGGCATACTACTATACTGAACAAACCAAACTCATCCCTCCACCATTTCCGCAATCTACCCACTGCTCCACAGAATCATCACAACTTGGTGGAGGACACAAAACAGCTTCAGTCTAAATACCAATGTGAGATGAAATGGTAGTGATTCTATGTTTGGACATATTCACAGTCATCATAGCAGCTGCGTTTGATGCCTGGGTAGAACAACATTGTAAGAGCATTTGGAAAGAAAGAACAGAAGATAATAAGAAAAAAGGCAAAAATAGGTAGAAGGATCTTCACAACGAGGCTCATCCAAGACGGCACCCAGGGGAAAAGCAAATCTAACCATGAATCATTTGTAATTCCTGCCACATTTTGCATGATCATTCTGAGTTTATGCGAGGCAGTGATAGTTTGCATAAAGGTCCCATTCCCTGAGTCATTGGGAGTCAAGAATGTGCAGCACATACTCCAAAATATTTGACACACCCCTCCCTCCATAGCTGTATGGAGGTTGAGCATATAACCATTTTTTAAAGTCATGAACCCCAGGGCCTGCAGCTATTCTTTAATGGCACTGAACGCTGACTCAGATGAATTGACAAACAGCAAAACTTCACATGTGGTAACCTGAATCCATTTGACATTTGCAGCAGTTTGGACGCCACGTGACAGGATTGAGGAGAAGAATGTCTAAGTGTGACTAAATAGCCATTACTGCTCAGGAATGTCCATTAAGGCTTTTGATGATGCCTATGAAAGGTAGTTAGAATGCTTAGTCTGTTGCAATAGTTCCTGCTTCCCGTTGTTGAATAAAGTGATTGATTTGTCCATATATGATGATGAAGGGGACCAAGGGTCATGGGGGACAGATGGGGCACAGATGTGACTTTCGGTATTGGGCGGGTCAGGACCAAGTGTACCTCAGGTATTGTAAGGATTGCTACATACAGAAACTGCACACACCTCGCCAGGCTGGTGGCAAATGGCTGTAGGCAGATGATCCACATGTCCAAAAAATGTCCAGAAGTGCAGCTGTACCTACAGCCAGATCAGCAATGCTAAGCCTGTGGATGCAGTTCCCATTTCAGCCAAAGGACACTGTGCCATTGTCTTTAAAACATAGAGAGAAATGGGAAAGTGTCTATCTTAACAGGTTTTTTGGCTCTTTTGGGCCACATCAGATGCTGCAAATGAATTTGCCACACATTTCCACATTCTTGGTTTATTCATGCCACAATTTCTTCTGAGAATCCCCTCATTTCTCCAGCCTTGCTCCCATCCTTTGTTCCCATCAATTCAATTTTTGGTAAAAATAGCCTTTCTAAACTCAATTGGGCTCTTTTTGCACACCAAACATTCTTCTCTTCTTTACGATCTGTAACTGAACATTCTTCATCAATAAGCAAAATGGATTTCTTTGACTGATTGCCCTTTAAACTGCCCTCAGACCCTGCATAATGCTAGGTGTACTAGCCATAGTGCTTCAACTATCTCTACTTCATTTCGGATAAACACTCTAGGGACACCACAGGTGTGGGGGATGGGAGAGCAAATGTAGCAATATCCCACTTATCCCTCTTTCCCAACCTTCCTCATATGGCTGTACCATGGATTGTCTACTGCGAAACCATGCGCATTTGTTGTGGGATCTATTTCATCATCTGCCTTATCCAAGTAATCAACATCAATACTGCTCTTACTCTTGACAATACATCCTCAAATTCTATAAAAAAGATACATTTAAACCTTCTGCATTTACACTCACTTGTTGCAATCAACGAACATGATGACAAAAGAAACCCAAAGAACATATAAACTGCATTATGAATTTTAATATGTTCTTCCTTTTCTAAACAAAGAGATACAGGTCCCAGAATTTCGTTCGCACCCCCCTTTTCCGCTGTAATGAAGTATGGATAATTTGGCTATACTTAACTTAAGCCGGTCCCTTCATATATCAGTGACATAGATCCAGCTCTTGTTTGCATAAATAACTCTGGAAACGATGCTCATTCCAATGGTGGTACGAAGGTCCGGATTAAAACCTATTCTAGTGGGAGCAGTTGTTGGTTGCACTGATCATCGGTTTCCTTGCCAGTTAATCCTGTAGTTTGTTGGTGAGGAGACACACCCTGTGAAGGTATAATCTTGAGACTTTTGGTTAAAGCCCTATGGTACTCCCATGGACATATTTACCACAAGGCCTACAAGGCCCATGCCTATGACAGCAGATTGCCCGAGGAGCAGGGTTTTATTACAATTTATTGGTTGTCATTTCTTAAATATGATGCCAATTTTTTGTCTCTGAGTCTTTCTGATCCATGCCACTGCAAGTAAATTCCACTCTGATAGGCTAAAGTCTTCGATGGCCAAACTTGTATAAATGCATGATATTTGCAAAAGCTTTATTTTTAGCTTGACATGCCTCCCAAACCCAGTGTGCTTTAGGTATTCAGTGATTCAGTCATACAACTCTCACAGACATAAATGACAAATATAAAGCTCTTCGGTCATTTGTATTTTCCCAAAATGCTTTGGAATATGCAAAACAGCCGAACCCTCATTTGTGTTATTGGTGCCACTTCACATTATCTTTGGAGTTATTTCTAATCAATGCACTCTGTTAAGCTATCAAATTTATATAAAAATACACAACATGCATTTTTGAAATTGTTGCACAAATGAGGGGTTTTCCTTCGGAAAAGTAAAGGTTAACAATGATGCATAATTTTACAATATTAAACACATACCTATGCTTAAGTCAAGCACAGAGTTCCAACATGTGTCAGTAAAATTATGTTCAGAAGCAAGCACTCATTTCCCTCCCCTGCCCCACATTTCAAAGGTCTGTGGTCGCCCAAAAGGGGAAAGCATGAAATAGATCATAGAGAAGTTAAAATGGCAAAGAGTAAATGTGAATGCGCAAATGCATCGAGGATCAAGAAACCTGTAAAAGGATACACAAATCCATAGAAGGGTGAGAACAAAAACTATGTGCCAAAGTTACACACTGTTTCACAGCTGTAAATGTGTTCTGTAAAGATATCCATTCAGCCATCTTTACAGAAGCTGCTCAGTTCCTGCTGAGTTTATAATGTGTCTTTGATGACTTCTGCTGCACGCTCAGCACTACCAGGAGAACCAACTGCAAAGTGTGTCACAGTTCCAACAGGTGGCAGTAAAATGATGTTCTGAAGCAAGCACTAATTTCCCTCCCGTGCCCCACATTTCAAAGGTCTGTGGTCGCCCAATAGGTGCACGCATGAAATAGATCATAGAGAAGTTAAAATGGCAAAGAGTAAATTTGAATGCGCAAATGCATCAAGGATCAAGAAACCTGTAAAAGGATACACAAATCCATAGAAGGGTGAGGACAAAAACTATGTGCCAAAGGTACACACTGTTTCATAGCTGTAAAGGTGTTCTGTAAAGATATCCATTTAGCCATCTTTACAGAAGCTGCTCAGTTCCTGCTGAGTTTATAATGTGTCTTTGATGACTTCTGCTGCACGCTCAGTACTACCAGGAGCACCAACTGCAAAGTATGTCACACAATTCATAACTGAGATGCTTATAAGTTATCTTTACAGTCATTATATTTTTAATACAAGGTAGTACTTTTACTGTGAAACAGTACTTCAAACGACAGCAGGACATCTATATATGTACCCACACATCTCAAAATGTTCCTATGTATTGTAGTCCAACCAACTCTACAGAGTTAACAAACATTTTAAATTACCTTAAATGCAAGATGGTAAGACCTATACCCTAAATCACACCCACGAAGGTAATATTGTGCTGGAGCGCCCGGTAAATTGCTCAGTTTTACTCCTGGAGTGTTCAGCTTGAGGAATGCTGTTGTTTCCCACACATGAATGTTCATAGTCACCCTTATCCATTACTCCACTGTGAGAGCCAAAGATTCCAAGAACCTTCTCCAAATGTCTTTAGTCTACTAAGGTGTTTATGCCTAGGCAGATTTTACAAATTTCACTTGTGATTTTGACAGATTTTAATAGGGTTCCAGGCCAAGGGATTGGAGGTACATCGGCTGCAGCATGTAACTTGCCTTATTTCCATTTCTACCCTGCTAACACCAGAGCTGTAACCATGGGAAGGGTGTTGAGTTCTTTTTATATAACATTTTGGTAAGATGTGCCTGTACCACTTGCATGTATTTCATATGTAAACTTTACCATTTGACAGGACCATACGTAGAAATTTAGTTATGTTGCATTAATATTAGAGACCAGTTTAGGGGCTTCTCATAGAGTCACAGCAGGCAATTTTTAATATAAACCATATATTAGCATGAAACCAAAATTCCAACCTTCTCTCACTTGTGTCCATTTGGAAGATAGCTTATGTTCATATCACTTCCTCTAAAAGATTGTTTTCAGACTTAAACGAAATGAGACGTTTAGCCGTAACAATTACCTATGGCGCACTGAACTGTAGAACACACTGCCTTCTCCAAATCTTGGCCAACATAAATCTGAAAACACTCTTTCAACTAACATAACATAGAAGATGGCAGGCTTGAACTAACAGAGAGGAAGCACTAACTTTCTAATCCCTGCCACCTTAAAAATGTCCTTTCCGGTACTTTCAGCCCAGGTATGGAATAATCTCCCAGAAGATCTGCGCCTGGAAGAAAGACATTCCATTTTCAGGAAACATTTAAAAACTCTACTTTCTGAATTAATGAATCTGCCAACTCGTCCTAATTTGTTATGTCCCGTTTAACTGAAATATCCATGTGCTCATGGTGTGCCATGATCCTTATGAGCTATGGTGTGGTACAGGCAAATTGGGCTCAACATGGTGGTGAAGGGGTGTAGTTTGGAAAATGCTGAAAAGAAGAGGGTCATAAAGCCAAATCGCCATCTAACTGGTATTTGTAAAACAAACAAAAAAAGACAACACAGAGTGGTTGTGGTGTGCCAAATGCAAGGTAACCCAGTTTATTGCAATAGGGAAAAATGCAAGATTAAAAGCCAAGCTCTCACACATTCTCAAACATTCTCCAACATTTGAACAGACAACAGGAATTTATATAGTACAAATGAGTCATTCTTATGGCAGCATGATCACTGAGTTATGAAAACCTATCACTCCTGGCCATTGCCTCCCTCTGCTAAACTACATATGTAATCCTATATGTGCACTACTAGGGATTCAACAATCATTATCTAAGATCTCACCCATGAACCTTCCCATAACAAAGTGTGTTGCTCATCATTTGATTGTTGGTAGGCCCTGAATTACTTCTGCATATCACTTTTGTTTTTTAATGAAATTAAACAGCCAATGTTATCTCTTGCAGTGGTCGTCGGGCCTCAAGGACTTATTCTCGCAACAGTGATCGCCATCCTGCTCTTGACACATTTATGAATAACTATTTTGTGAGTCATTCGCCTTCATCCTGCTAAGATTTAACTGTGGCAATTAGTTGCTTTTTCTAGCCACATTTTGCATCCCTCTGTCACGCTGAGCCGATCGCAGAGGCATTAATCTGCTAACTCCTTATGACTTCCTGTGATGTACAGTTCCTCTCATTGACTTGAAACGGTCTGCCGTGTTGTCGTAACTTAATTTATCTTGACAGCTAAAAGCACACAATAATATCTTGTCCCGTTATGCAACACTCCCTTACAAAGCCTTGGGCTTTCAACATTGCTTCTAATGTAGCTACCATCTAGCTGGCCACAGCATTTTCTCTGAATTAACTTTATTTGTTCAAGGGTGCTTAACTGGGATTTTTCTTAAAGCTGCAAAGCTGCCTCTGCAAGACACATTTGTTCAGCATTTATTTGCTATATACTGAGACCTGGTGCATGCCTGGCACATTACATTTCTACATATGGGTACATATGGGTACGCTGTAAACTCATCGCTACCTATTAGCCATGCTGCGCCTACTTGTGTAGTGAGGCCATATCTTGGTACACGCCTCCCTGTCACCTAGTCTATTTTATTTAAAAGCACACAAATTGTGCAAGCTAATGCCTCATCCATCCCCTACTTGTGTAGTGAAAACTAACTAATCTTTGTGCCAGCTGCATTTCCAGGAGGATTTAAAGTGCAGTTTCAAATGTGTCCTTTCTGAGGAAGACAGGGGGGCACATGCTCTCTAGTCAACAATTTCACAACTACAATGCAGACAGAGTTTGCTGAGGGGGTAGAATCTGGTGAAGGTGCAGAGTCCGGCCATGGTGGAGTATACTTGGGAGGGGTGACACATGCCCTTTTTGGGTCTAGGGCAGTGGAAAACCTAGATACACCACTGGGTACTCCCAAAACTCCTCTCATAGGACCTCTGTGGTCTTGTGTGTGTCTGATGCAGTGCATGCAGGTGAGAGAGGTGTGTGTAACCTCTGCCCCATCACAATCTCGTGGGGGCTCAAGTGGTGCTCTTTTCCTGGCTGATTTCTCAAATAAAACATTGCTAGGGGCAGACAATAGTACCATTACTTTTTTTAAATCATCATTGCATATCTTTGCCAACCAGGCCTGAATGACTCTGTTTAGCCTTTTTACAATGCTGTTGGCCTACAGGTGGTATACCGATCACAACCTGTGCTTGATTCCCAAAAGCAAAGTAATTTCGGTGAACAAGGTATTCAAAAAATGGTGTCCATTGTCAGATTTTAAGACCTTGCAAAGTCCCCACCAAGTAAATTCCTTCCTCACCAGGAATCTAGCATCGGGATGTACGCAGGCACCAAATTCAAGCCACTGGGAGAATTGACAAACAATTACAATGAGACACAGATAATTGTTATTTCTTGTGAGCATGTCCAAGAAATCTATGTGAGTGTTAGACGGGAAATCATATTGTGCCTTCCTTATTGTATATATTGGCCTAAACCCAGTCGCTCTGCGAAGAAATCAGTGTTGCATTTTGCGATTTAGCCGCCATTTTAGGTTCATCCGCCATTTTGATTCTCACTCCAAAGTCACCCTGTGTTCTAAAATGGTGGACAGTGTTCTTCTGTTTGTAACATGGCCGTCTTAAACTCTGCATACAAGTTAATGCTTAAACTGCCCGTAGGCCAAATGTTAGGGTCATGTAATGAGACCTTGTCCTTCGTTGACCTGTAGATCGAGGATTACCTGTGCCAACGATACTAATCCACAAGCATATATTAAGCACAATACTGTTTAAATACTGATCGTGAGCACTTGTTTAACTACATTGTATAAAATATGTACGAAGGCTTAATGTTGAATCCAAAGACACACTGTTGCTATTGTAACCTATTGGAGGATTAAGGATAATCCATAAATGCATAGATGCATAAATTAGGAACAAACTCGGCATGAATCCCTAGCCCGAGAAATGGTTAACCTGCAAATGGGATGGACATCATGTTAAGAACTGTATAAAAGCACGAATATTCTGATGTACAGTCCCACTCACTTCACACACCGAACAGGGCTGGTATTCGCAGTGTTGTACTGAGGGCCGGATAGCTATCTGATACTTTGACCTTTGAAAACTGTTCAGTTGTAGAATAAAGATCTGTGTATCTTTGAAAGCCTGTGTTGGTGTATTTCCTTTTGAGGTACTCAGCCTCGATATTCTCTTTTTGCTTTTACAGATGGCGTCCGAATAGGGACCCTCAAGATTGATGCCAGCTCGTTGAAGGTTGACGTGGCTATCGGACCGGGATCAGACAGTGTAAAAGGGGGCCCCTTTCTTGGATGAGAAGCGACACCTCAGCAGCGCTGCACGGCCCGATCCCTGGACGGTGAGCACGCGGTCCGAGTCGGCATCTTGAGGAGGGTTCATATATCGAGGCAGGCAGATTTGCCGAAATCACCAAACACGAGGGTCCTTTGTTTGTTAGAAAATTTGTATCCGATTGGACCTACTTAGGATTTGATCAGGTGAGTCGTGACCCGATTCTTAAGTATCCTGATAATTTGTTTTGGCACATTGCACTCGCAAGTTCAATTATTGACCAGGTAACACAAGTATTCTGATATGCCTGGGAAATTGTCTGCCTGCTTCAGGGCATTATTCCGTAAGCACAGACAATCTTTGGAATTTGGCCGACCGGCACCAATGGAGGGGTCGCCGGCATGTACTATGTACTGTAAGCACGGCATTGGTAGTATAGTTTTAATGATATTTGGCACAGTCAAACTAGACATGCTTCTGATCTTCAATGGCCAATCAATGGTAGTTTTCAAATCCCTCGTATTGAATACTTAGAATCTATATTATTGAAGAAAAAGGCTAGACCTGCAGCATTTGATGTATTACAGAATTGGAAGAAAGAAGCTTTACAACAGCTCAAGAGTAGAGAAAAGCATGCCCGCCGTCATATGACGAATGCCGAAAAAGCGTTGTTATATGACCAAATAAACAGTCTGAGTCAGCTAGGAATATGGATAGGGCTTTCTCAATTGGTATCCATAAAATCTATCCTTCTAAAGACTTTCATGTTTCTGATGGACTTATCAATAAATTGTTAAATGAACGAAGGCCTGGTGCCACTGCGCCACCTCTGTATGTTCCAATTCCTGCTGTTATTCCTCCTCCTGATCCTCCTCCTCTTCTTATCATTCCTCCTGCTGTTCCTCTTCCTCCAGTTGTTGTTCCTCCTCTTGTCGTTGCTCCTCCATCTGCTCGTCCACCTTTTCCTGCTGTACCAGTAATAGCACCTCAGTTCCCTGATGTTAAAAACTTGCCTACTCTCCCTCTTCCAAGTGGTTCCACACCGCTGGTAGTAGATCGGGGAGCAGGATCGAGGGTTGTAACTCGTAATACTGTATCTCCAGAGAAAAAACATGAGTTAACTGCGTGGGATAAGCATTGCATGGAGAAGGGTGATCAAGCTAATGTTTTTGCCACACTTTCCAATATAGACAATTTTCCTGAGAAAAACGTTTTTATTGAGGGATTAGGGATTCATTTATGTGTAATGTGGGACATGTTAAATGATACAGATCTCCCACAAGGGTTGAGGGATATGAATACTTTAGTGTTCTCTAGAGATACTGCGGAGAAAGTGCAAGAGCATGTTGAGATGGTTCTTGAGTATAGAAGGGAGCTGGAAAGGTTATGGAATGAATATGAAGATGGAGAGAGTTTGGATGTTATGTTCGTACAGAAGCGGTTCTTTCCTTGTCGTAAATCGATAACTGAGGAAACGCGGATTTGCACGAAAGACGCGATTAGATGGATCTCAGACACATCTATAACTCCCGTTGAAGTATATGACACGTATAGTCAGTATACGCCAGAAATGCAGACGAAAGTGATACAGGTAATGGTAGAATACCTACAGATTGAGTGTGTAAAAAAAAAGATTTGTTGTCCCGCAGAGTTATTGAGTATTTACAAGAGAGCTTTTTCGTTTGACACTTCTTCGGCTGCTTTAGCGCTCGATTTGGCTCTGTTGCTTAGTAAGCATTCAGAGTTGCCTACTTCTCAGTTGCCTATGAGAGAGGTTCCTCTGACATTTGTCCCAAAAGTTGAGATTCCCGCTAACCTTGCAATGGGTGCAGCTGCTCAGGATATTCCTGCACATTATGTGTTGCAGTTTGTTCACGTCCTGTTCTCGAGACAGGAAGTGAACACCATCAAACAGTCTATTCCCGACATTAGGAAGAATCCGACAGGGTTCTACAAAGAAATAGAGTCTGTTTTGCAATCATCGGTATTCACTTTGAGTGATATTGATTTGTTATTTCCTGTACTCCTACCTGTTGATTTGTGGAAACAGATTAGAACTGTGGATGATGTACCAGGGTTTGGAGATACATGGTTAGGCTTGATGGAGAAAGGCCAGCTGGCGAAAGACCACCTCAGCTAATACTAACTTTGCCTGACAGAATAGTAACGAAATTGAAAACTATAATTCCCGAAAAGAGAATTATTTAGGACAAGCATACTGCCTGTGTCCAAGGGAGGTCTGAAGGTGCTACCGAGTTCTTTAATCGGTTCAAACAGGTATTTTCAGATTTCAGTGGACAAGACTTAGGCACAGGGGCTGGGAAAAGATTATTCGTGGACAAATTTGTGCGTGGATTGCTGCCTGACATCCAGTCGCAAATTATGTCCTCCGAGAGCGCTTGGCAAGCGAAATCTCAATCAGAAGTACTGCACATGGCTCAGTACTACGAGAATCATGTCAATAATGAAAAGGAAAGAGTCGAAAAGAGAAAAGGTGATTTGAAGTCAAAAGTACTATTGCAGCAAATTGTTAGAGGCCCTAGAGGGGGCAGCACACAATTTAGAGGTCAGTATGTTCCACAGGGTAATGCGCCCTTGGGTCCTGTAAACATTAACCAATGTGCTTATTGTAGACAAGAGGGTCATTGCCGTGCACAATGCCCGATCCTCCAACAGAGGTCAAATAACGCATTTGGGAATATGGGTAGACAATCCAGAGGCCGCCCAGGTGTAGAGGGTCCTGGTAGAGGTCAGTTTTCACAGGATTCACAGCGACCTTTTTCGCAGGATAAACAGGTATTGAATGTGGATAGTAGAAACATTTTTGACCATCCTTCTGCTGCTTACCTCTCTGAAGAACTTCCTTTCGATGACATTTGTTTCGCTAGGATTGCCCAAAGCAGGGTTTGGAACCAACGCCTATTCCTGTTAATCAGAAAGGTCCCTACATTAAAATGTTAGTGGGAAATAGGAAACATCTATTCTTGATAGATACAGGGGCACAAAAGTGTTCCATTGATCATTCACGGGTTCCAAACATTCCACTGTCAGGGCAAACCAATGTTTCTGTAGGGTTTTCTGCCACACCAGTTGTTTGTCTGGTTTCTTCGCTGGTACCTATTTCCTTGGGTCCCTTTATGGACAATTGTCCATTCCATTTGACTATGAATTGTGGAGAGAATTTGTTGGGGTTGAATCTGTTGAAGGAATTAAATGCGGTAATTTACTGTTCTCCTGACGGAGTGCGTTTGACAATTTCACCACAGCAACTTTCTGTCTCCCAATTCTTGACCAGACCTTTGCCGCCGGAATTTAGTGTTGTTCCAGAGTGCTTGTGGGCTATTGATGATAATGATGTCTGTGTTTTACAGATTGAATCTGTTAAAATTGTCTTGAAACATGGAGTGAAGCTGCCACGTATTCCACAGTATAAGATCTCGGTGGATGGTTAGCAAGTGCATAGTCTCCGATTTTGTGCATCGAGGGGTGATTGAGGAAATTGCAGGTAGTTTGTGCAATAGTCCGGTTTTGCCCGTGTACAAAAAAGGCGATAATGCAATTCATTTTCTTTTCATAATTGATTTGCGTGCCATCAATAAGATTGTCGCTCCACAATTTCCGATTGTGCCTGATGTAACGATGATATTAGCTATGATCCCGGCTTCAGCTACTCATTTTAGTGTTGTTGACCTAAAGAATGCTTTCTTTAGTATTCCGATACATAAAGAAAGTAGATACTGTTCGTGTTCACCTTTGGGGGACGTTCGTTTACCTTTACCCGTGCACCGCAATGTTACACGGAGAGTCCAAGCATTTATAGTAGGGCTTTGAAAGAGCAGCTCGATACCCTTGAATTGCCCTCTACTTGTACACTGCTTCAATATGTCGACGACTTGCTTTTAGCTGCTGACTCAGAGAGCGCTTGTAAGGAGCTCACCATGTTGTTGCTTATTCATTTGGCTAAACATGGACATAAAGCTTTACTTAAAAAAATTCAATATTGTTGTCAGGAGGTCGCCTATTTAGGCTATCTCCAGTCAAGGGAGGGAAGACTGTTGACACCTGAACGAATAAAACTAATTTCTAGCAAGTCTGTCCCAAATACACAGAAAGAAGTTAGAGCCTTGATAGGAATGACTTCTTACTGCAGGCAGTGGATCCCCAATGTTTCACTAGTGAGCAAACCAATGTTGGCTTTGACGAAGAAGGGCATTTCTTTGCCATTGCCGTGGGACTTGGTACACCAGCGTGCATTTGATTTGCCCAAGACTGGATTGTGCTGGGCACCGGTTTTGAGCACACCAAACTACGAAAAGGCCTTTGTGTTGTATGTGCATGAATGTGATGGATGTGCTTTGGCTGTATTCAGGAACATGGAGGGAAGAATAGGCTGTGCGGTTAATTTTCTTCCGCCCTTGATCCTGTAGCATGCGCTTTGCCAAGATGTTTGCGAGCTGTCGCTGCTGCTGCTGTGTCTGTAAAACAGAGTGAGGGAATGGTCCTAGGCCATCCTTTAACCCTAACGGTACCTCACTCTGAAGATGTTCTACTGAACATAACTCAAACAAAACTCAAACGCAACACCTCACTTCCGCACGATTACACAAACATGCAAATTAAGAGGTGTTGTGTTCTTAATCCAGCTGAACTTTTACCTTTCCCGCAAGGTACTTCTAGCAATAATGAAGAGTCACATGACTGCCTTTAATTACCAAACAAGAGACAAAAGGTAGAATCGATCTGAAGGATACTCCTTTGAACAATCCACAGGGGAGCTGTTTTGCGATGGCTCCTGCTTCAAACTCCCAGATGGTACATCCACAGCTGCTTATGCAATCAATACATTGAGCACGGTCGTGGAAACCAAGAGAATCACGCATAACTCAGCGCAGGCCACAGAGATTATAGCATTGACCCGAGCTTGTTAACTTTCCAAAGGGCTTACAGTAAACATATATACTGGCAGTCAGTATGCCTTTGGGGTGGTTCACAACGTTGGGAGACTTTGGTCATAAAGAGGGTTCTTGACTTCACATGGTACGAAAATCCAGCATGGCTCCTTGATAGTACGGCTACTTTCAGCGCTTGCACTCCCTTCTCAGCTAGCTATCATAAAATGTGCAGCGCATCAGAAGATTGTGGATGATGTAGGAAAAGGGAACACTTTTGCTGACCAGATAGCCAAACAGACTGCCACTGATCTCTCTTCAGACATGTATACTTCAAGGGAAGCCACAAATGCCTGTACTATGGATGAGGGTATTGATTCCGTAAGGGATATCCAAGCCGATGCCACGTAGAAGAGTCCGAGAAATGGGCTGAGGGCTTGGGGAAACTTGATGATGATGGGTGGACAAAGTTGAAGGGAAGTGGTTACTTCCTGATGCATATATTATGATGATGGTTGTTATGGCTCATGGTCCCACCCACATATGTGCTCGTAAAATCACAAAAATGTTGCAAAAAGTATGGGTAAATGACAAAATCTAGTAGCTGAATGTTTCATTCAAGAATGCATGATTTGTTTGCAGCATAATGTGGGAAAGGGCACATCAACTCCTAGGGGTAGTTTTGGCCCACCTTCTGTCCCCTTTGAGGTCATCCATTTTGATTTTATTTGAGATGGAGAGTTGCAATAATTGTAAATATGTATTAGTCGTCATCTGTGCTTTTAGCAAATGGGTTGAGGCTTTTCCTGTCAAAGATGCTACAGCCATGACCACTGCAAAGACTATGTTAAAGGAATATTTCCTGAGATTTGGGTTACCTAGTCATCTGGTCGGTCAATGGTCCACACTTTACCACTGCTGTAATTCTGCAGATATGCGCGGGATTACAGATCGATAAATGGTTCCATTCGGCCAGACACGCTCAGAGTGCTGGACTAGTGGAAAGACACAACGGCATCATCAAGAACAAGCTTGCAAAAACGTGTGCCGGCACCAAACTAAAATGGCCGGATGCCTTACCGATCGTGTTGTTATCAATGCAAACAACCCCTCAAACTAAGACTGGAATGTTCCCAAGTGTCGTTTTTTGCAAAATGTTGAACATGTACCTCTCTCTGACTATTGTAGCGAGTTGACTAAAAACTTGTATTTGATTTATCACTAGGTGCGAGAGGCTTTACCTGTACGATACGAGGGTCCCGGTCACAGCATACGACCTGGGGAGTGGATCCTTGTGAAATCATTTGAGCGATCTTCTTGCCTCGCACCTCGTTGCCGGGGCCCCTCCCAAGTCCTGCTGGTCACACAGACAGCGGTGCGGGTAGCAGGCCGGAAGAATTGGATTCATGCGTCGCACACCAAGAGGATTCCACACCCAGTGCCACATGATACAGAAGAAGCAGAACCCCTCACCAATGCTGTAACCAACGATCACGAAGCAGCAACCAGCATTGAGAGTGCATCAGAGACTCTCCCTGAGCCTGTGAGGTCTGGGGAAACAGCCATTTCATCTCCACACTCTCCAACCATTTTGTTTCCGGAAGTAGTCTCTGACCTTGCTTCCGCTCATTCACCACTTCCAGTGGGAAGTGACGACACGCTGTTCATGGATCACTCAGTACCAGGGATCACAAGGTACGATCTGCATCAAAGAAAATAGACTTACGGCACGGTTCGGCTTGTCTTTTTGGCCCGATCAATTGTTCGTAAGGGGATTCTGTTGGCTAGGGTTTGTGGAAGGACTAAGAAGACGCTCGGCCTGGAGGTCGCCAGCAAAATAACACTGGTGCTTTCGTTTGAAGACTACAATTCCTGCAACCACTTCCGCTCCTACAGAACTGATAAGAGAACGTGTGACCAGCTGCAAAAATGGACAATCCATTCCATGGGCCCCGAAAACGTACTGCTGTTTTGTGATAATGTTAATTGGTTTTACAATAGTCATTGTTTTAGGTTTCTGGTATCTAGAAGAAGTACATCCGCTTGAGAATTTGTTGCCGACTGAAAATGTACCTACTGTTTCTACTCCTTTCATGCATCTGCACACTCTATCTCTTAGAGACTCTCAGCACAGACAGAGATATCATAATAATACACTATTACTGATTATGAATGCTACACATGCCATGTTTAACAAATCTAATTGTTGGGTCTGTTCACATTTACCGCAACACAGGGATAAGGGGCTAGGTTGGTATATTCATCCTCTACCTTTGACAATTGCATGCTATGCTTCTCTTAGAGCACTATTCTTTGGCCGCTGGAACGATAGCATCTCAGGGAACTTCGATGGGACTAATTTGAATCAGTTTGAAAAGCGTGTTCTGACTCCCTTGGGATGCTCGCTCTTTGCAAATAGGAGTAAGCCTAACGTTGCTTCTATTAGGCATTCTGATAGACTGTCCAGTCCTTTTCAATCTTTGATTTTTTTTAAGATGGCTCCTATAGGCAATAGGGATGCCACGCCTCCTTCCTACACTGTCATTCATAGCTCCGATACAGTTACTTTCTGCTTACAGAGGAATGGTACTCAGTCAATGGGTGATTTTACAGGTTGCGCCAACGTTGCAAATTTGACTAGTGAGGACAGACCTTTTTATGTAGGCGAACCTGTCTACTTTGTTTGCGGTAATGTAGCATTTCCATGGTTACCCAGGGATTGGCAGGGAACTTGTTATCTAGGGATTCTGTTACCCGCGGTATTCATAGCCAGTACTGTAGAAATTTCGAAGGCTCGTCCACGGCGGGACAAGAATGGTGACACTTCAGCACAAGTTCTGGGCAATGTAGCTAAAGCCTTTGTGCCATTCTGGGGGCAAATAATGAACTCTGAAGATATCAGGAGACTAGCGAGAGTACTGGAGACGATCATCAACCGGACCACTGACATACTCTATAATATGACTCTAGACAGAAAGCAATGAGGTTAGTAGCACTTCAGAACCGGATGGCATTAGATGTCATCCTGGCTGAACGTGGAGGGGTATGTAAATTAGTGTGGTCCGCTTGCTGTGTTTTCGTACCAGATTCCTCCCCAACTATCTTCAAAGCAATACAGATTCTGAATGTCCTAAGTTCAGAAGTGCATGTTCCAGGGGGAACTGGGACCTTAGCGCTTCATTCTGGGACTTCTTACGATCTTGGGGATGGAAACTACTTTCGGTCTTGCTGATCATTTTAGGAATGATGCTATTTCTTTGCTGTTGTATACAATGTCTTCCTGGTATGTGTTCAATGCTAGGGGGATGTTGCGCACATGCGATGGGTACATTAGGACGCAAGGCATATGCCCCAGGGAAGAACTCCAATGAATACGTGCTGAAAGAAATCTTAGTAACTGATCTTATGGCAATTGACATCTCCGATAGTGACTCAGGGTGTATGGACACTGAGAGGGGGAGTTACTCGTAAAGTGACTAGAAGCAGTTTAGCGTTTGGCTTAGGCCAAAAGGAGGGTTTTTTAGACGGGAAATCATATTGTGCCTTCCTTATTGTATATATTGGCATAAGCCAAGTCGCTCTTCGAAGAAATCTGCGTTGCAAGCTCCTGACCTTAGATCGATTTAACCGCCATTTTAGGTTCATCCGCCATTTTGATTCTCACTCCAAAGTCACCATGTGTTCTAAAATGGTGGACAGTGTTCTTCTGTTTGTAACATGGCCGTCTTGACCTCTGCATACAAGTTAATGCTTGAACTGCCCATAGGCCAAATGTTAGGGTCATGTAATGAGACCTTGTCCTTCGTTGACCTGTAGATCGAGAATTACCTGTGCCAACGATACTAATCCACGAGCATATATTAAGCACAATACTGTTTAAATACTGAATGTGAGCACTTGTTTAACTACATTGTATAAAATATGTACGAAGGCTTAATGTTGAATCCAAAGACACACTGTTGCCATTGTAACCTATTGGAGTATGTATTAAGGATAATCCATAAATGTATAGATACATAAATTAGGAACAAACTCAGCATGAACCCCTAGCCCGAGAAATGGTTATCTTGCAAATGGGCTAGACATCATGTTAAGAACTCTATAAAAGCACAAATATTCTGATGTACAGCCCCACTCACTTCACCCACCGAACAGGGCTGGCATTCGCTGTGTTGTACTGAGGACCGGATAGCTATCTGATACTTTGTCCTTTGAAAACTGTTCAGTTGTAAAATAAAGATCTGTGCATCTTTGTAAGCCCGTGTTGGTGTTTTCCTTTTGCGGTACTCAGCATCAATATTCTCTTTTTGCTTTTACAGGAGCTCCCTAAATGGCCCAGTTGGCCTAGGCAAGACTCAATTGACTGTCCTCATTGTGTTTCCAGGATTAAATTATTTACAAACTGCACAATTTCCTATTAATCTACTTACCTGTACCTGGAGGTTTGGTATAAACCATTATTCCGGAGCTCTGCTTCAATTTGTCGTCCAGAAGCGTGCGACAAGTAATGTAGTTGCTCTAGAGCCCCAAACAGCAGTTTACCGGGCATTGCTACTTTCCCCATCAACTCCTGTCTCTACACCAAATCCGTGGGTGAGAGAACACATCCTCCCTTTTTCCAGAGCTCCGGGTCTTCTCTAGGGCCATTTAAAATGCATCTCTATGATGTGAAGCACCCAGACTTTGGTGTATGGGGCTGGCAATTCTACCTGCTGGGATACAGTTTCCATTTTCTAGGAATCTGTAAATGCTAAGTACGCTGCATCCTTTGCCAGCATGCCTGCAGCATCATTCCCGAGGGCTAATAGATTCGTACGTTTAGTGGACCCAGCGCATTTAACTATGCCTACCTCTGCAGACAAGGTTACTGATTCGATTAGTCAGGATATCAGCGCAGCATGCTGGACAGGGGTCCCCTCACGTCTCCTAAAACCTCTTATCTGCCACCTTGATACCCTGAATGCAGAGTGGAGATTACATACACAGAGTCAACATAAATATTGACTGCCTTCCCCTTACTCATTTCTGGCGCCTCTATAATTGCAACTAGTGCAGGGTAATGCGAAAGCAACCATCTCTTCAGCCTGACCCAGTATTCCCCATCCATGAAGCCCACAGTGGCTGCGCCCGTATCCTCTTAATGGTTGAAGACTCATCAACAAATAGTACATCACCTACCTCCAAGGCATCCTTTTTAACATTCATCGTGCCTCATTACAACCCTGGCGCTAATGGGTTAACAGCACCGTAAAAGGCTGCAGCACCGTTAACCCATTAGCGCCTAATTACGAGGACCCTTTGCGGGACCCGACCTTAACGGCTGGTCTAGACCAGCTGTTAGAGTAGGGAACCGCAAAGGGACCTTCGCAGTAAGTATGGTACCGCAATTTGCGGTACCGTACTTAGCGCCTTCACCATTCCCATTATCCCCTATGGGGCAAAAATGGGAATGGGGAAGGGCCATGGAGAAATGGGGAAATACCGCCCCGCCAACCTTGGAATGGGGCAGTATTTCCCCATTTCACCATGGCGGACATGTTACGATACCGGCACCAACCATGGTGCTAATAGCGCCATGGTTTAGCGCCGGTATCGTAATGAGGGCCATCCTCTCTTCCTCTTCTCCCTCATAAGTGGCACAATCATGAGCAATATAATCAGGTTGCACTGGCTCAGCTAGAAATGTTGCAGGATTGATTAGGTGACTCCGCAAAGGATATATCGATTAATTTGACAGAATTACCTTGTATCCCAAAACTCCATGGGTCGGCAAAATCAATTTGGATTTTTCGAAGATCGCAATGAAGCCAACATACATTATCACTGGGCAACCCATGGTAATGTTAAAGACTTTTGAGTTGCAAAAGCTGGTGCCGCTTAAACTTGCTCACAAGGGAAATGTAACTGCATCACTGGGTCTAGGAGTCTGCTATAATACACTAAAGATTTGTGGCATAGCAATGTTTGCTGGGACAGGACCACTGTTATCACCTGCCCATTCGAATGAGAAAACAAATACAATGGTTTCTTGTAATTCGTGGTCGCCAAGACAGAGCATTGCTGATCACTGCCTTGAAATCCCGAAAGCCAGTCGCCATTTCTTCAGACAATTTTTTTCTGACCCTTCACCTTCTGCGCTTTCTTAAGCCCCTGCAGTAAGGGCCTCACCTAACTAGAATAGTCAAATATCCACAATCTGCAATAGTCACAATATTTACAGAGACCCAAAAACTGCTGCATTTGTTTCACCATGACAGTCTGAGATGTATTCTGAACTTTGGTGGCTCTCTCTGGCATTACGTTCCTTCCTGCGGATTAGATCACTTGCCCCAAACAAGCTACCTCTGTCTGACATTACTAAACATTTTCTTTGTCCACTTTGTACCCCTTCTCCGCAAGCATGGTTAGGAGCGTTATTGAATCTCCTCGACACTGCTCCTCTGAAGTGCTACAAATTAGCAAATCGTCCACGTACTGAATTACTTTACTGGACATATGTAAATTCCCCAAATCCATTTGAACCGCCCTCTTAAAGAAACTCAGAGATTCACAGTGCCCCTGTAGCAACTTTCTGTGCTCAAATCTCTGACCATGATATGTAAACGCTGTGAGGTACTGAGAATCGGGGTGTAGGGAAACCAAGAAAAATTATTTTTTTAATGAATCACTGTGAAATGGGTCGACTCAATAGGGATGTTACAGAGAATGGTGGCAGGAGCCGGTAGCGCCGGAATTTCGGCCTCAACAATATTATTGAGGGTACACAAATCCTGGAGCATCCTCCAACTGGACCCTTTACTTTCTTCACAGGGTAGATGGCCATGTTACATGGGGACACAGACGATTGTATTATACCTTGCTTCAACAATGCCATAAAGATCTTAACTCCTTTTGTCTGCCTCTCTAGTCATTGGGTACTGCTTCGCACCAGCTTTCATCTTTATTTGTACTGCTCCAACACTCTTTAGCAGCTGCACATCATGGGGATTGCTGGTCCATAAATGATCCAGAACCTTTTCCAAATCCTCTCTACAATGTGGAAATATACATCTAACGGTGAGCACGGTCTGTGGTATTTCCCTTTGCTCTATCACTATCTGGCAAGGCATCCCAATCTTGAAGACCATTTCCCCTGTATCTTTGGTTTGTCATCGAACAATTGCTCATTGGACACATCCCTTAGCCATACGGTTGGATTGATGCACAGAACTGTGTACCACTCTCTGTCTTCCTCATAACTGCTTGAAAGAACCACCCTGTTCTTCTTGATCAATACTGCCTCTAAGAGAATCGTAACAATGGTGCATGGTGTTACTTCCTGTGTCAAAACAGACCGAACCAAAAATTCAATTGGTACTAGCCATGTCCAATTGAAAACACGCATGGGCTGTTGGAGCTATAGAAAAAGTCCCACTTCCTTCTCTCTTCTGCAGAAAGACCTCCTGATACGCCTTCCTCCACTTCCCTCCCAGTCATTCTCACAGTAGCCTCCAGACAGGATCTAGAGGTGACCAGACTGGATTTCTGTCCAACCTGGATTATCCGTCCATCGTCCTAAGAGTAAAGTGATTGTTACGATTGATATGAAGTGTATTGGTCAGACTGTACTGGGGAAGCACATTGGGGAATCTTCGGGTTAAGAAGTCAAAATTAAAGTGAAATGCAATTCCATAGAGTTTCTTCTCACCATGGTGTCCTCTGCACCATTGTGCATTTCAGTCCTTTGATTTACACAATTGTATCCACACTGGTGGATTAAGGGGAGGGACATATTAATCACTGAAAAAGTAACTGCCTGCATGAATAACCAATTACCCAACAACATGAATGTATGCAACACATTTGCTGATTATATCAGAACTTCTCATCCCTAACCTTCAAACTGTCCCTCTTTCTTCACTATCCCCTATTGTTAATTTGTTTATGTATGTATTGTTCATTTGTAATGCACGTATACTCAAGTGTTTTGAGGCGCAGTAAAACAGGAGGTGGTGGGAGGTAGGGAAAAATAGTGAACCTAATAGGCCTTTTCAGATCGTGCAAGTGCAGTAACAAGAACTTGAGGGGGAGGGAGGTGAGGAAGTGCATGAAAAAGAGCATGAGAAAAGAGAGTGCCAGGGAGGCCTGGTGGACAGGGCCAGGGGGAAGAAGAGAGTGAGGGGGTCCACAACTAAGTGACTCAAAGGGGTGTAAGCCAAATTAGAGAAGAATAGGTATTACCCAAATTGACCTTTTACAATTGACCTTTTGCAGAGTTGACCTAATTATAGTGCTCCCAATCGACCTTCTGCACAATTGACCTTCATAATATTTTAGTAATATTATATATGTATTGGGTTGGTTTTGGATTATAAATAATATAAGGGGATTAGGTGGAGGGTTTTGGATTGGGTGGGGGAATGCAAGCAGTTTCCCCCTGCATATATGTCCTAATTGACCTTCTAAATTAGGTCAATTCTCCCGAGGTCAATTCTCCTGAGGTCAATTGTGAAAAGGTCAATTAGTATACAACTGAATAATAGGTGGGCCTGTGAGAAACTTGAAAGTGTCTCACTCACTAGTCCCCAGGGATATGTCATCCAGGTGGCCAGGGCATGCCCATCGCTATTGGATCTAGTTCCTGGGGGTGGACCAGTGGGGGAGGATCATCTGGATGAGGGGTCTTCGGGGAGTGGAAGTGGGACAACGAAGGGTGAGAAGCGGTATCTCCTTCCTTATGACATCTTATCCCCCTCATACTCAGTAGGATATTTAGAAACCCTACCCCCCTTTTCCAACACAAACACTTTATCACTACATGAGTGAAAACGGATTAACACCAGAGCCGTTTACCTGACATGTCCCAACACAAGGTTCAGTCAGAGTCAGGCAATTGCCGATAACTACACACACCTGACTGTCTTTTCGCTTCCCCACATGGATAAAAGGAAGCAGGAGAGCACACTTTGAGCAAGGCTGAATGCACGAGGAAGCAGCTATTCCGGGACAGCAGTTCAAGCGGAGGAGAAAGGCGGTGAAACCTGAAAGGACAACACGGAAGAACTTGCCTTTCCCTTTTCAACTCAGACCCGCAAAGCCTCTAAAGAAACAAACTTAAGACCGGGAATCGCAGTTGGCGAATGGTGTGACAAATGTCAGCGGTACTTAGGACCATCTCACACTGATAGCTAGGGCGGGAGAAGCAGTTGCCATTGTGGTACTGTCCTTGATTCCAGCGGCAGAAGAAAAGCCAACCAGTTCAGCACAGCCAGAGAGTCGTAAAGGAACTGATAGTGGACCGGAAAGTTTTAGACTTGAGGTTGCTGTGGCAACATTCCACATAGAGAAAGAAGATAATGAACAGAGGTCCTTTTGTGAACAAACGTGGTACTAGAGACAGAGTGGTCCAACACCACATGGGTGTCCATTCCAATGTCTCTGACTGGTACCCCTCTGCTGAAGAAAGAGAAGGTCTTGAGCTAAGAACTTTTTGTGATCGAACCTAGAAAGACCAAGAGGCCTAGTGGAGGCCGGCGTGAAGTCTCAAAGTTGTCATATGAGTGTCAAGCCACCCCTTGTACCGTTGAAAGTCTTTGACACGTTGTGGAAGCAAAGTGAACTGGTGTTTGCACACAGAATAGGGGAACACTGTTTGATGAGTAAGCTGCACAATTGTTTAAAAAGACATTAAGATTTCTGAAGATTATAAGATGATGATATTTTGACTAAAATGGCAGTATGATCCTGATGGAGGGAGGCCAGAAGAAATCTAAGGGAAGTGAATCTTGCACTGTGTTAAAAGCAAGCGGAACTGTGTTGTTTGGGGCAAATGTGAACCCGACCGAGGGATGCCTACAAATTGGGGTGGACAGTGATACACCAGTGAAAATTGTGTCGACAAGCTTGAACCCGACTGAGGGATGTCCACAGTGAATGGTTGGTCTGAGCCCGATTGAGAGAGGCTATTATTGAAAGAAGGATCGGAGCCTAGTTTAGGGGGATCCAGGGAACGAAGAGTAATCAGCTAACGTGAGGATTAACTGAAGGTACTTTTATTTGTTGTGTACAATACATCAGGCCCTCTGAAGCAAGAGACTTTGCATGAAAGAGGCTTAGGTACAGAAGGCCCTGATATTAGAAAGGAAATGTATATGTGTGCAAGAGAAGCCCAGAAGTGTCCTGTGCTCAAGACTCCCACCTTGTCCCATGCTAAAATATGGCAAAGGGAGACCCCAGCTATAACATCCTGATTTATCATTTTGTGAACACTTCTTTCTTTTCTTGTGAACAATAACCCACACTATTTTGTAGCATAGCAGTAAGGATTGGCAATATTTTTTTTTAGTTTTGACCCTTTTTATTTGAATAGACTCTACTAGGACTGTATTATTATTATTTGATGGTCGCAGCTTTCTCCCACCTTAGATTTAGGTTAAGATTAGGCATTTATCTCACCTTTTTTACAGTTTGATAAACACCCTTGAACTGTGATCACTTGTGTCTGCCTTCATTTGATACCATGCCTTCCTTACAGGCCCAAGAAGGTAAGTGCCAGAAGAGGGCAGGTTCACAGGCAACAAGTGCAGTGTTATACTGGGCAGGGGCGAGCCTGGCACCCTGTCTCAGGCAGAGGTGAGATTAGCAGGGGAGGTGGAGGGAGAAAGAAGAGGAGGAAAGGAGGGTCTTGAGGAGCTTCTGGAACTTAAGAAGATCTGGCTGAAGTCGGAGAGGGGAAAGGAGACCATTCCAGAGGAAGGTTCCCGTGGAGGAGAGAGATCTACCCCCCATCTCTGCTTGGAGAAACACCTTATTTGCAGAGAGTTAGATCTACAAGAGCAAAGGGCTCTAGTTGGGAGGCATTTAGGAAGAAAGAGTTGGATATAGCATGGTCCCAGGCCCCAATAAGCCTTGTGGTTGATGCAGAGGGTCTTGAATTTGATCCTCTCAGCAACCGGGAGCAGGTGGAGAGATTTTAGTGCTGGAGAGAAGCAGTCCATGGGCTTTATGCCAAGGATAAGTCTTGCAGAGGCTGTTGCAATAGTCCAGCCTAGAGAGAACCAGAGTTCTGGAGACATTGGGCCTCATTACCGGTAAGGGCACCGGTGCCGGTAATCCCTTACCGCCCTAATACGAGTTCCCTTTGCGGGTCCTCCGTTAACGCCTGGTTTTACCAGGCGTTAAGGACGGGACCCGCAAAGGGATACCGGGGTCAATAAGGGTACCGCAATTTGCGGTACCGTTATTGCCGCCTTCCCCCTTCCCATTGAGCCCTATGGGGGCTCAAATGGGAATGGGGTATGGCTCTGGTGAATTACCGGTCCCGCCGACCTCTGAATGGACCGGTAATTGCTCCATCCACCATCCCGGAGTCGGAAGGGTTTTGGAGGCAGCCATGGCGCCAATAGCCCCATGGCTACCTCCAACCTCGTAATGAGGCCCATTGAGTTTCTGGGGTAAGGTGAGGAAGGGCAGAATGCCTCTGAGGAGGTGTAGCTGAAAGCGGGACTTTTTGGCCATATCCATGATGTAAAGGGAGAAGGAGAGAGGGGTGTTGAAAATGATACCAAGGTTTTTTGGTTCACAAGAGGGTGAGTGAATCGGGTCCAAAGAGGGTGGCCACAGTGAGGGCAGGAGGGAGGGAACAGTGGTCCCAATGAGAAGAATCTCTGTCTTACTGGCATCAAGGCGGAGATCATTAGTAATGCACCAGGCCTGGATAGCAGACAGGAAGTCAGGAATGAGAGAGGAAGAGGAAGAGTTAGAAGAGCGTAGCTTGACAGAGAGCTGTGTGTCATCAGAATAACAAATTAAAATTAGCTAAGAGGGCGGAGATCAGATGGGCCAGAGGGGCTATTTGTGCATCTAGAAGGGTTAAAAGTAGTATTTTTGTTTGTGCCGTGTGCTGGTGGGACTGGGTGATTTGCTCAGTTGGGGATCTATTGCTGCATTATTGTAATTTGACAATTATACTGCTGCCTGACACCTCTGTATGCATCACATCCCTGTTTAAATAAAACTTTTGAATAAAAGAAAGGAAGCAGCAAGTTCCTTCTAGGTATGTATGACAGGGACAAAAGATAAGAAAGTGACAAATGTCTTGTCTGATGCGCATTGATTACATTTTTATCACTGGAGCCATTTCACCATGTCCATGAACATGTGCTTAGCGGTAATATTCCTAATTAGAATTTCCTATGCAGAGCTTTACCTTCAAAATTTGTAAAGTTCTGGAGGTGGATTTCACGGCTTAGTGTGTGATTCCTTTCTAAGTATCCTAAAATCTTACCATCATGTGTAGCCATCACTGGCTTACTTTAATAATGCCGTAATTCAAAATCTGCTTTTGTTTCAAGGGTCCTTTGTCATGAACTCTAAGATGAGAAACAAGCTTGTAGCTTAAACCAAGTTCAATGTGAAGAGCCAGCTTGATCGAGAACTTCTGTTGAAGCTTTGGGGCCAGATATTCATTAGTCAAAATCCTATGCCAAAAGAGCAGAGGGCTAAGTTTAGCTCCAAAGCCAATACAATGAATGTGCAGCTCCACCCGAAGTGGCAAACTAGGAGGTATGTTGATATGTCATCTTTTTGTTTTGTTTATTTAGGTGCCTCTAGGAGCACTTGGCATCCTTTCACACACTCTACATAAAATACATACAGAATGACATACTCAGCAACTTGATTAACTTACAAGGGAGAGATCCACATATAAACCAATTTAGGTTTAATTGTTATTTTTCAAAATGATTAGAAAAGGAAATGATTTTGTGCTCAAAAGAGTCACTATAGGAACAACAGGGCGAGGGTTAACTACAATCAAATCAGCATTTATTGTTAATACAATTAATGAAAAGAAGAGAAAAGAAGAAAAGAAGAAAAAATAGAAAACACGTTCATACATCAAATTCGACCTGGTTTCAAACACAAAGGAAAGATGATGTGGGGTAAACATATACATTAGACCAATCCTGAATAGGGTAATGGAAATAAACTAAACCAGTGAGAGAAAGTACATTCAAGGTTATAGAACAATTCATTCATGTATATGTATATCAGTATGAATAATACCACTATGTAAACCATATCATTTTGTATGATGGTTGTTAAGATGACTCCTTTATTGTGAAATAATTGTTCTATAACCTTGAATGCACTTTCTCTCACTAGTTAGTTTATTTCCAGAATCATTTCCTTTTCTAATCCTTTTGAAAAATCACAATTAAACTAAAATTGGTTTATATGTGGATCTCTCCCTTATAAGTTAATCAGTATTGTCAACCCCCCATCCTCATTAGCCCCAGAGTGTATCCCTATTGTTCGTATTACAATACTCACCAACTTGGCATAAAGATATATAAATATGACAACAATACATTAATAAACAGCCCACATGAACATCAATACAATTACATTATTCATGGCAAAGCTTAAAATCAGATAATAAAACAGCAGCAATTCATATAGGCAATCAACAAGCATAGTGTGTCAATTAGAAATTGGATATGCTGAATTAACTCTAAAGCAAACATGGAAGGCTGAGGCAGTAATAACGTAAGATTCTGCGGCGAAGAGGGCAATCCAAAACTGGTGAGAGCGATAATTGACAAACCTAACGTATCCCCTAAAATAGGTTATTTATAACACGCTTAATACCCAGAGGTTTCTAAGATCATACCTGGGGATCAAACCTGTGTTGCTCCATGACGCTTTGCTTCCAAGCGAGCAGTTTGCCCCTGAGCTATCCTCCCGAGATTTCCTGTTATGGGGGGCAGTCAGTCAACACATGCCGAGTGGTTTCTAATTTAGTGTTAAAGAGTCGGCAGATGCCCTCCTCTCTATTCACACCTCTCCAAGCTCCTTGTGTTGGATAGTTCTGGGAGGAGATCAAATCGGAGGTAGAGAATAAAACGTACAAGTGAAGGGAGCCGAAGTGAAATTAAGTATCTTCTCAGGGGGTCCCGGAACAAACCCTGGTGTATATATATCCTGTATTTTTGCTTCTCTGCCAACCTGCTCAAGGAGGAGCAGCGGTCAAATACGATCACATTGATCCTGCTCAGGAATACTGGAATATCGAGCATCCGGGAGCAAAGGAGATCAATGTCTTGGCAATGGTAAGTCACCATAGACTTAAGATCCCTAAACCAAGTACTTTTGTAAAAACAGTCACTATGACCTTGCCTGTTATACAACAGGGAATCCATAGAACTCTAATTAAATGTAAGCTTCTATGGGTACAGCACTTGGGAGATTTAATAGCGAACAGAGTATTTTAGCCTCAAGTTTAGGTAGCCAGGATACTGCTTTGAGGAGAAAGACCTCCAATGCGTACAGGTTGGTTGGAATAATTGTCACTGTGTACGCCATGACTAATGCTTCAGTAGATCTCCCCCATTTTGGAATATCACCCTCCTGATTGCTAGCCATTTACCCATGCTTTGGCAACTGTCTTCTCCTCTAAATGCACAAAGGATGAAGTCTGTATAAAGACGCCAAGATACTTATATGTAAGGAATGATTCAAGCGCACATTGTCCAAGGATCATGTGAAAAGGCCCCTACCCTTAACCTTCCCGCCACATATCATGGTCTTAGTCTTGGAGATGTGATTTTTTTAGACCATTTAATTGGGAGTACACAAGTAGTGCATTCAAAGAGCATTGCAGTCCAATAGGCGGTATATCCATAATTGCTGTATCATCAGTGTACATGAAAAAAACTGTTTTAGAATTTCTGAAAAGGGGAGGGAAATTGGGTGCAGTATGAAGGGCCAAATCTAAATTGGCTACATAGAGGTTGTTAGGGAGGGAGGCCAATCCACAGTCCTGCTTAAGACCGTTATTAGTGGAATAATGGTCTGACAAAACACCCTCTTGGGACAATCTAACTCTCACCCTGGTATCAGCGTACATCAACTTTGTAAAATACAGCAATGTGGCATCAATACCCCAAGCTGTTAATTTACCCATAAGCTGGAGCGAATTACACTGTCGAAGGCCACACTGTAATCTATAAGGCATAGTTACAGAGGGGTCTCTGGACTTTTGATATGCATCATAGATCAGAGTCTGTATAATACAAATGGAGTGGGAGGTGTTGAAGCTCTTGCGGAAGCCAGACTGATGGGGGCATAAGAGATGAGCATTATGTACCCAATCCGAGAGCAATTGGAAAAGTAGGCCCAGAAACAGCTTAGAGCTGACATCTAGCATGACCAGGAGTCTACAACAAGCTGCACATCTTGTGCGCCCTGTTTGAAGATCGGTACTAATGTTGATTCCTGCCAAGAAGATGGAATAGACCCCACCTCACAATTATATCTGAATTGGCATTTTAACAGAGCAGTCCGGTAAGGTGGATCAATCTTTAGGATCTCCATCCACAGCCCATCAGGGCCGGTGGCCCGGGAATTATTTACTTTCCTTATCATCCCCGCAATGTCACAAGAAATAACATGGGATTGTACCAATGTGTTAGCCATTGGAAGGGTAGGGTCCGCCTCTGTGGCCTTACTGGGAGACCAAAAGTGTTTCCCAATTAATCTACCCCAATCTGCTTCAGCCACCCCGGTGACTTCTCATGTGATTTCTTCAGCACAGAATAGTTGCAACATGTGCCAAAGTTTCTTTGTGTCATGCATTCTAATCCAGAGTTGGAATAATTGTCATCTCTCATATGTTATGTTATCACCGTTTATAGAGTGCATGTACACCCGAGGGCATCTTGGTGCTAGGACAGCAACAGAAACAACAGGAAACAGAAAGCCTAAAATAAAAGAGTTTTTAAGGAGTGCTTAAAGGAGAGATGATTCCCAATGCTCTGAAGAGCAGCAGAAGGTCATTGCAAAGCTTTCCCACCACAACTGAGAACGCCCAGCCTCCTACCCATTACAGCAGTAATTTTGGAATGACCACAAGGTTGGCCTCTCCCAATCGGAGGGTCTGACTTAGAGTATATGGAAGAAATGTGTCCTGTAGAAACTCTGCACATTGGCCATACTAGGTCAGGTGGACCAAACAAAGGGATTTAAATTGAATCCTCTATGCCACCAGAAGTCAATACAGCGAGCAGAGGACAAGACTAACATGGGCACCGTAGGGTGAAAGAGTAGCCTCTGTGGCCACCATATTCTAAAGGCACTGCAGCCGATCAATAAAACCCTTTGGCTGAACCTAATAAAGGGCATTACAGTAGTCAATGCGACTGGTAAATCAAAAAGGAGACTAGCTTGGGGCTAAGTGCCACTGATAGGAAGGGTAGGATCTTGCAGAGCAACTTCAGGGAATAGAAGCCCTTATTTTGCAACGTACATATCTGTGAGGCCATGGAAAATGGGGAGGAGAGTTTGACACAAAGGGTTTTAAACCACTATTACTGGGATAGGAAAAGTTCCCAGCACATATGGCCAGAAAGGGAGGGCCCAGAGGGAAGTGCACGAAGAAGAACCCACCACCCGAACCTCTGTCTTGTCCCCATTCAGCTTAAGCCAGTTGCTGTCCATCCAACCCTTCACTTCATCCAAGCACCCGCACAGAAGTAATGACACCTCAGTCTGGTCAAGATCTAAAGGGACCAAGATCTGGTTGTCGTCAGCGTAGGCATAGCACCGGAAGCCGCAGGAGCAGATGAGCCACGAGTGGCTGACCTCAGATGTTAGCCTTGGGGGACACAGCAAGAGTGATAGTAAGAAGCCAAGAGAAAGGTCGGGAGACACAGCGACTAACCCCAATCCCACAGGAACGAGGCAAACAAGGCCAGGACTGGCCCAGAGAGGCCAACCATTGCCAGGTGAGTTAGCAGGATATAGTGGTCAATGGTGTCAAATGCTGCAGCTAGATCAAGCAGTACCAGGGCACCCACTGTACCCCAATCATGGCCAGATCATCAAGCACAGACACCAGGACCCTCTCTGCGCCCCGTCCAGGCAGCAACCCTACCTGAAAGGGAACAGGACCAATAGATCTTTCCAGAAAAGAAGAAAGAAGAGGTGCCACCAAAGATTCCAAAAGTCTCATGAGAAAAAGAAGAAGATAAATAGGCAGGTTGGAAGGACAATGGACTGTTTTAACTTGAAGGAAATGGTCTCACTTTGACAGGAGTTATTAATTCCAGCGCTAACCCAAGTAATGACATCAGGGAGAATTTCCTTTAATACTGCGACAGGAATAGGGTCCGAAGGGGTGGCAGATTCAAGCTGACAGACCGCCTTGGCTACTACCTCAGTAGAGGAATTGGTGCAATGGGACCAGGAGTGAGAAACCCTTGTTCCAGCTACAGTGACACTACTAGGGGTGCTTGATGGAAGGACAGAATGGGTTTTCAAGAGGTTACTTTCTCATAATTCAAGTGGTTTAAGATGTTTATATGCCCATATTTCAGTGCCATATTGCGACGGTTACTGGGCTTTTGCCAGATAGACTTGTAAAGTAGGCTCAGGTGCTCCCACTCCCAAAGCACTTGGAAAATGTGTTTAAAGCCCACCCCTTTCTTGCAAGAGTAAGTAAAAAGTAAGCACCCCAGGTTTACAGAAACCTTTTTTCATAAGAATCAAATAATATCTCTCTCTCTCTCTCTCTCTCTCTCTCTGTCTCTCTCTCGCTCTCTCTCTCTCTCTCTCTCTCTCTCTCTCTCTCTCTCTCTTTCTCTCTCGGGGGGAGGGGCTTGGGAGGGTCCAATGGTGGCTTTAGGGCATATTTCAATGTCAGAGGAACTTTTTTCCATACCAGATAAGATATTTCCACTTAGAGATATTAATCTCCAAACCTGTATGAAAACATGTACCAATAAAAATGTTAAGGCTGTGTTGAAGTCCTTTCTGAGTCTTACTGATCAGATCTACATCATTGGCAATGAGTAGAATATTCTCCGACGATGTTCTGTGCATCCATTTGAACACCCATAACCATAGCTAATCTTTTAATACATAAACAGAACAATAGAGGGGTTTGAACCCCTCCTTGCCTTATACCTATTGTAAAAGAAAAGGGTTTAGTGGATTCACCATCAATTCCTTAAGGGATTCAATCAGAATTGTCAGAATACAGATTGCAAATAGCTGACAATTAATTCATAGGTACAGCCATTTTAATCAAATGTCGCAACAGTTTTGTACATGGGACTGTATCATTAGCAGTGCATACATCTGCAAATATCAAATATAAAGAATGAGCTTGCAGAGATGTATATTTCAAATGTATCAGAGAGAAATGGAATACCTGGTCTGTGGTGCTCATTCTGGCTCTAAATCCTGTCTGGAAATCTGGTATTCCTGGCACTTCTTAAATCCACCATATAGGATATTGCAGGAGTATTTTATTATAGTATTTAGCACTTGCATGTATCAAGGAGATTGACCAGTAATTGACCTCATTATTAAGATCACTCTTCATTAAAATAGGAGTAATCTTTGTGTTGCAGAATGGGATCATGGGATGGGAAGTAATTTCATTAAAAAGCTTATGTCGGGAGGGAATCCAAAGAGTGACCTCCAATTAAAAGAAATACACAGGGATTTTATCAATTCCTGGTGCCTTAGATGACCCAGAAAAGCCCAATTCCACTGTATAATACTTAACGGGGTTGTTATGATTGTGCAAACCAACTCCAACTTTGCATTGTTGTTCTCCCTTCAAGCCAAGGGTTTAATATACAAATTAGAGAATTATCTTGTACATCACCTTTTTCACTGTTTGCCAGAAAGAGTATGTGCATTAGCCAAACCTGTTCTTGCCTGCACACACACCTCCTGAATCCTATTTGAAATTGTTTCTGGGGAGAAGCCCCGGCAAAGTCCCGGTGTCTTTTTCCCTAAATCCCACACATTGAAGTGAAATTCCCCCTATTGAAAGGGAAACTTACATCACTTAACAAGATCATGTGGTGAACTATGGAATGTTCTCCCAATATTTCTCCCTTTTTTCAGCATGCTATGGGACAAACAAACATTGAAAGAGACACAAAATGAAACTCAAAAAAACACAGTAATCAGTTCAATTAGAAACATAAAACACTTCATTCAAGCCTTGCTTTTCATGACACTAATCACAGCAAATTACTACATAAGCAAGCACATCAGCACTCCTCTCCTATAAGCATAAGTGCAAGCTTCTGTAACTTCCCCAGCCCTCCCAGCCTGTCTCCTTGCAACAAGCTCTCAGACCAGCTGAACTATGCTACTGTATCTCTAGCATAATAGCAATACCCCTACTAGTTCTCAGCATTTCCCTGTCCACACCCACGCTCTCTCAACCCCTAATGAGACAGCTTGCTTTCCCACTAGGTCTCTCTAACAGCAGTTCTCCCAGCCACACACACTCATGACTCCCACCCATCAGAGTCTTCACTCATCCAAGAGAGAGAAAGAGACTTGATCTATTGAGTCATCTGCTGCTCTCTCCTAATGTCTAACTCCGACTCTCCTGCTCTCCTGCTCGACAGAATCTACTCATCAGAAACCCCACAGTTATACATTGCAATTGATGCAGTCTCATTGCACAGTAAGCATTTTCATAGGAGACGGCATGTCTATCTATGTGCACGTACATTAGTTCACTGTGACATCTCTACATTATAAGGACGGACAAGCATATCATGTCTTTTGCTATAAGCATGGAGATGGCTCATTTGCAAAACCCAAAACAATCTTTCTCCTTCAGCTAAGACATTCTATTTCAAATTGGAAAAATGCATCCTCTCTTTGCAGCTCTCTCTACCAGCCAAGGTTGTCTCGGAAAATAGCTGATTGTCTCCCAAGAACAATGTTTTCAAAACAATTCACACTGTGCAACAATCCTCCGCCCACAACGAAGCCATTTCAGAATGGGACAGACAGAGCAGATTCTATCTCCTAAAAGCACTTCTATATGCTATACTAAAATGCATAAATCACATGGCTTCAAGCAAACAAGGAACCATTATAGCTTAAACAAACCCATTGTCTTATTTCTAGTGAATGCATAAATGAATACATGGTCAATGGATGATTTAATAGATCAATTACTCATAGGATAACTAACATAGAAAAATGCGGACTAACAGAACAAGATAGGTTTGAAATGGGGTGCGTAGAGTGCACATAGTCTATTGTATTCTACAATGCAAAGAATATCAGCGTTTACTTTACTTGCATCAAAGTTGATTGGAAATAGTCCTTCAAGTGTACGTAGGTGTGATTGTGCTACATAGCACATGCCTTCTTTAAACACTGTGCTGCCAATATCTATCAAGCCTTGATCTAAGGTAAGACTTGGTGATTTATAAATGGTTACTGTGTATGCTAGAAATAGAGAAAATTGTTCTCTGCGTACATACATGTCTTTGAAAAGAAGCAATCGGGCTGTTGTGCGTCCTATCCTTTTAACTTCTGACAGTTTGTCAAAGTGAATATTGATAAACTGAATGTTGTTGTTACGTGGGTTTGTTTGAAAGCCAACAACTGTACCAAGTGCTCCATTAACTAGTCCTTGCTCCATGTCAAGGTTACGTTTCAGCATTGCTCTACAGTTTAAAGATAATTTTAATATTTTCTCCGAACCAGCTGTGTTAGAGATTGAGTTTTCTAAAATATTTAGTCGTGCTGTGGCTTGTTTACACATGGGTAGTATCATACCGTGCACGTCCAGTTTGTCTGTGGAACAAAGTGGAACCATTGATTGTATTTCTTTTTTCAACATTGTTTCTTTGAATTGTGCACAGCTTGCAAGAGTTGGCATCAAGTACATACAGTTTACATTTTTGTCTGCTAATTGTTCCATGACATCAGTAGTACATGAGGTATGGCAGTATAGGTCATGGATGCACCTGGTATTCAAGATACTCTGTGATTCCTTAGACAGTACACCAATCCGTATACTTTTAAAAATGTTGGCATAGGTGAGGTCTGCAGACTGATGCATGTTTTCAGTTAATTCTTTGTATTGGAAATGTTGCCACAGATTGACATTTCCTATGCTGCCAAGAGGTTTACAGCGTAGTTTGTGCCCTAAGGTTTTAAAAATAGGTTCACCTTTAACTGGTGTTAATTGAAGAAGGTCTCCGAAAAAAATAATGTGTTTTCCTCCAAAGATCTCTTCTTAGTCTGTTTTGAGGACCTCTTGTAATCTGAGGTGAATCAAAGTCAACATTAGGTTGGAGACCATGCTCACCTCATCTATTAGCAGCATTTTCTTTCATTTCACTGCAGCTTCTGGAAAAAGTTTGTAGTAGTATAATTTGTGTTGGTGTTCTACTGGAAGGAGTAGTAATCGGTGTAAAGTGACACAGCCTATGTTGTGGGCAGCTAAACCTGTGGGGGCAGTTACAACAGCTAACAGTTTGTTGTTTGTCAATTGTTGGAGGAAGTTGCTGATGAATTTTATTAAGAATGTTTTCCCTGAACTAGCTTGACCACTCACATATAGCAGTATAGGTTTGAAGTCTTGACAGGTACAAGTTTTAGTTTTGTGTTGCATACCATGTTCAATTTGTTTTGTTATTTCTAGGAAAATGATACGCTGTTCATTGTTTAATTGTGTTTTGAGTATAGCAAAGTCTTCTGTAGACCCCTCATCAGGTACATGGTGTTTTCTACTTCAGTCTTGGCTAATTCAGCCTCATTTGCTATCAGTGGCTGTCCATGTGGTTATTGGCTTCCTGTTAGAGAAGGTTGACTGCTGTCAGGAATGTCTATATTTAGTTGTGCTTGGAGTTCTTCTTCTTGTTGCTGTTCATTGTCTAACATTGTTTTTGAACTGCGTAAAGTTATGTCTGTTATAGTGCTATCATTTGCTTTGAAAGCATCTTCATAGGAGACATGGGTATCTATTAAATCTTCTTCTTTCTCTACTGTTTAAAAAGTTGTAGTAGGGACATTTAATACAGTTCTTAATGGAGTTTTTAATGACAATTTCATATGATTAATTAAGCTTTAGCTGCTAAGTTTCACTAGGCTGCCTTCACAGTTTTTGACTCTGTATCTACCTTTCTTCTCATCTGGTTTAATATTATTTTTGTATGTGAAGTTTTGGGCTATGTGGTGTAGACACATGGTTTCCAAAGTGCTACTCCTGTTTGGGTAGTATGTGTCTAGTAAGTTGTTTTTCAAAATGCCTTGGCTGTTGGGATCATTTGTGGCTATTGTTTCTATGTCTTCATATGATTTGAGAACTTTTTTTCTGGATTTAGCAGGACCAAGGCTTAGCCATACTATGTTTTAAGATTTTCCATACAAGGCAGTACCGGTTAAACGGTCTGCGGTTTCGTAGCAGCCACATTCTCTATGGAAGAACATTTTTATGCCTAAGCTGTACAATTTCTTTGACAGTGTTTTGTCAGATGGTATGTCGTCCCAGAGGTGTTTGAGCCCTGTTTTTTTCTGCTTTGGTTAAGTAGGCTGTGACATATCATGCTACTGCAGTGGAATTGTCTGAAATGTATTGCACATCTATATATGCATTCCATTGGAGGGCAATGATTGCATTATAATCATTGATGTACTTTGAACCTTCTGTTCTTTTTATGAATTATGTTCTTAGGTGATTTACCTTTGACACTATATCTAATTGAAGACATGAAGTTGTTCACTTGACCTGTTGTTGACACTGGTCTAGGGAAACCAAATCAGCATTTGGTGTAGTATTTCCCTTTGTTTTTATATTTGCGCCGACAATACTTCCCACACTTGTGTCTTTGAAATTGTAACATTTGTGCATGTAGGTCACTATGTGTAATTTGTGAAGGGATTTCACAAGTGACCTATTTCTGAATGAACTGCAAAACAGTGGCATCACTGTCCTGACCAAATTTAGGAGCATCTTTAATCCACAAAAGCATGTGGATGTGTGGTGCTCCTCTGGCTTGGTATTTGTTTCTCCAAAAGAAGTGTTGCACTTCTCTGAGGGGAGGCACTGTTTTATTACAAATGAAGTGTAGCATAGTAATAAAGCGATGATGGAAATATCTTGATACATTT
Source organism: Ambystoma mexicanum (assembly GCF_040938575.1). Classification (NCBI taxonomy): domain Eukaryota; kingdom Metazoa; phylum Chordata; class Amphibia; order Caudata; family Ambystomatidae; genus Ambystoma; species Ambystoma mexicanum. The sequence goes on from NC_090928.1 coordinate 288,232,290, forward strand.
ACAGGATCTATAGAGCAGAATTCTCCTGGTGTTTTTATATCTATATTTGTTTTGTTTTTGTTTGCTATGCGTAGGAAATTGTGCCAATCTTCCCATGCATATTCTGCACAACCTAATGTCACAAACCATGTTGGTGGGCCAAGGTTTCTTATCATACACTGTACTTCTTTGTGTCATCGGAACCAGTATTCTTTTGTACCACGCCTGTTTGCTAAAAGATTTGTAATTCTTGACTGTAAAACATCATCTTTTTCTTGCCTTTTTTGTAGTAATTGCACAGCAGACATATTTTGAAAATTGGAACCTGATTTCAATGTGTGTGCAACTCCGTTCCATAGAGTTGCTAGTTCACTTTCAAAGAGAAGCAGGAATATATTTTCCACATTTTGTCTGACTCTGGGGTCATCAGAATACATTCGTAAAGAGCAGTATTCTGATGCTGTTATTTGTGTGGGTCTTTCATCGTACCTTCCTCCTTTTCCAGTAGGAAATAGTAGAGGAAAGTCTTGTGTTTCTACACTTTTTTCCCATATGCTGATAATCCTTTGGCTTGCCGCATCTGGTAAGTTGGTTTCCCTCAGGTTTTCTTCAATGTCTATTTCTTTGTAGTATTCATTGTTGTCTTTTAGATATTGCAGGGCTTCTCTAACTTTATGCAAGTCCATTAGTTGCTTCCAATTTCTTTTGTCTTTTGTAGGTACGCCATTCAGTAGGATAATCAAAGATTGATCTATTGGCCACTCCCAGAGTGTGTACATTGCAATCCCTTACCGCCCTAATACGAGTTCCCTTTGCGGGTCCTCCGTTAACGCCTGGTTTTACCAGGCGTTAAGGACGGGACCCGCAAAGGGATACCGGGGTCAATAAGGGTACCGCAATTTGCGGTACCGTTATTGCCGCCTTCCCCCTTCCCATTGAGCCCTATGGGGGCTCAAATGGGAATGGGGTATGGCTCTGGTGAATTACCGGTCCCGCCGACCTCTGAATGGACCGGTAATTGCTCCATCCACCATCCCGGAGTCGGAAGGGTTTTGGAGGCAACCATGGCGCCAATAGCCCCATGGCTACCTCCAACCTCGTAATGAGGCCCATTGAGTTTCTGGGGTAAGGTGAGGAAGGGCAGAATGCCTCTGAGGAGGTGTAGCTGAAAGCGGGACTTTTTGGCCATATCCATGATGTAAAGGGAGAAGGAGAGAGGGGTGTTGAAAATGATACCAAGGTTTTTTGGTTCACAAGAGGGTGAGTGAATCGGGTCCAAAGAGGGTGGCCACAGTGAGGGCAGGAGGGAGGGAACAGTGGTCCCAATGAGAAGAATCTCTGTCTTACTGGCATCAAGGCGGAGATCATTAGTAATGCACCAGGCCTGGATAGCAGACAGGAAGTCAGGAATGAGAGAGGAAGAGGAAGAGTTAGAAGAGCGTAGCTTGACAGAGAGCTGTGTGTCATCAGAATAACAAATTAAAATTAGCTAAGAGGGCGGAGATCAGATGGGCCAGAGGGGCTATTTGTGCATCTAGAAGGGTTAAAAGTAGTATTTTTGTTTGTGCCGTGTGCTGGTGGGACTGGGTGATTTGCTCAGTTGGGGATCTATTGCTGCATTATTGTAATTTGACAATTATACTGCTGCCTGACACCTCTGTATGCATCACATCCCTGTTTAAATAAAACTTTTGAATAAAAGAAAGGAAGCAGCAAGTTCCTTCTAGGTATGTATGACAGGGACAAAAGATAAGAAAGTGACAAATGTCTTGTCTGATGCGCATTGATTACATTTTTATCACTGGAGCCATTTCACCATGTCCATGAACATGTGCTTAGCGGTAATATTCCTAATTAGAATTTCCTATGCAGAGCTTTACCTTCAAAATTTGTAAAGTTCTGGAGGTGGATTTCACGGCTTAGTGTGTGATTCCTTTCTAAGTATCCTAAAATCTTACCATCATGTGTAGCCATCACTGGCTTACTTTAATAATGCCGTAATTCAAAATCTGCTTTTGTTTCAAGGGTCCTTTGTCATGAACTCTAAGATGAGAAACAAGCTTGTAGCTTAAACCAAGTTCAATGTGAAGAGCCAGCTTGATCGAGAACTTCTGTTGAAGCTTTGGGGCCAGATATTCATTAGTCAAAATCCTATGCCAAAAGAGCAGAGGGCTAAGTTTAGCTCCAAAGCCAATACAATGAATGTGCAGCTCCACCCGAAGTGGCAAACTAGGAGGTATGTTGATATGTCATCTTTTTGTTTTGTTTATTTAGGTGCCTCTAGGAGCACTTAGCATCCTTTCACACACTCTACATAAAATACATACAGAATGACATACTCAGCAACTTGATTAACTTACAAGGGAGAGATCCACATATAAACCAATTTAGGTTTAATTGTTATTTTTCAAAATGATTAGAAAAGGAAATGATTTTGTGCTCAAAAGAGTCACTATAGGAACAACAGGGCGAGGGTTAACTACAATCAAATCAGCATTTATTGTTAATACAATTAATGAAAAGAAGAGAAAAGAAGAAAAGAAGAAAAAATAGAAAACACGTTCATACATCAAATTCGACCTGGTTTCAAACACAAAGGAAAGATGATGTGGGGTAAACATATACATTAGACCAATCCTGAATAGGGAATGGAAATAAACTAAACCAGTGAGAGAAAGTACATTCAAGGTTATAGAACAATTCATTCATGTATATGTATATCAGTATGAATAATACCACTATGTAAACCATATCATTTTGTATGATGGTTGTTAAGATGACTCCTTTATTGTGAAATAATTGTTCTATAACCTTGAATGCACTTTCTCTCACTAGTTAGTTTATTTCCAGAATCATTTCCTTTTCTAATCCTTTTGAAAAATCACAATTAAACTAAAATTGGTTTATATGTGGATCTCTCCCTTATAAGTTAATCAGTATTGTCAACCCCCCATCCTCATTAGCCCCAGAGTGTATCCCTATTGTTCGTATTACAATACTCACCAACTTGGCATAAAGATATATAAATATGACAACAATACATTAATAAACAGCCCACATGAACATCAATACAATTACATTATTCATGGCAAAGCTTAAAATCAGATAATAAAACAGCAGCAATTCATATAGGCAATCAACAAGCATAGTGTGTCAATTAGAAATTGGATATGCTGAATTAACTCTAAAGCAAACATGGAAGGCTGAGGCAGTAATAACGTAAGATTCTGCGGCGAAGAGGGCAATCCAAAACTGGTGAGAGCGATAATTGACAAACCTAACGTATCCCCTAAAATAGGTTATTTATAACACGCTTAATACCCAGAGGTTTCTAAGATCATACCTGGGGATCAAACCTGTGTTGCTCCATGATGCTTTGCTTCCAAGCGAGCAGTTTGCCCCTGAGCTATCCTCCCGAGATTTTCTGTTATGGGGGGCAGTCAGTCAACACATGCCGAGTGGTTTCTAATTTAGTGTTAAAGAGTCGGCAGATGCCCTCCTCTCTATTCACACCTCTCCAAGCTCCTTGTGTTGGATAGTTCTGGGAGGAGATCAAATCGGAGGTAGAGAATAAAACGTACAAGTGAAGGGAGCCGAAGTGAAATTAAGTATCTTCTCAGGGGGTCCCGGAACAAACCCTGGTGTATATATATCCTGTATTTTTGCTTCTCTGCCAACCTGCTCAAGGAGGAGCAGCGGTCAAATACGATCACATTGATCCTGCTCAGGAATACTGGAATATCGAGCATCCGGGAGCAAAGGAGATCAATGTCTTGGCAATGGTAAGTCACCATAGACTTAAGATCCCTAAACCAAGTACTTTTGTAAAAACAGTCACTATGACCTTGCCTGTTATACAACAGGGAATCCATAGAACTCTAATTAAATGTAAGCTTCTATGGGTACAGCACTTGGGAGATTTAATAGCGAACAGAGTATTTTAGCCTCAAGTTTAGGTAGCCAGGATACTGCTTTGAGGAGAAAGACCTCCAATGCGTACAGGTTGGTTGGAATAATTGTCACTGTGTACGCCATGACTAATGCTTCAGTAGATCTCCCCCATTTTGGAATATCACCCTCCTGATTGCTAGCCATTTACCCATGCTTTGGCAACTGTCTTCTCCTCTAAATGCACAAAGGATGAAGTCTGTATAAAGACGCCAAGATACTTATATGTAAGGAATGATTCAAGCGCACATTGTCCAAGGATCATGTGAAAAGGCCCCTACCCTTAACCTTCCCGCCACATATCATGGTCTTAGTCTTGGAGATGTGATTTTTTTAGACCATTTAATTGGGAGTACACAAGTAGTGCATTCAAAGAGCATTGCAGTCCAATAGGCGGTATATCCATAATTGCTGTATCATCAGTGTACATGAAAAAAACTGTTTTAGAATTTCTGAAAAGGGGAGGGAAATTGGGTGCAGTATGAAGGGCCAAATCTAAATTGGCTACATAGAGGTTGTTAGGGAGGGAGGCCAATCCACAGTCCTGCTTAAGACCGTTATTAGTGGAATAATGGTCTGACAAAACACCCTCTTGGGACAATCTAACTCTCACCCTGGTATCAGCGTACATCAACTTTGTAAAATACAGCAATGTGGCATCAATACCCCAAGCTGTTAATTTACCCATAAGCTGGAGCGAATTACGCTGTCGAAGGCCACACTGTAATCTATAAGGCATAGTTACAGAGGGGTCTCTGGCTTTTGATATGCATCATAGATCAGAGTCTGTATAATACAAATGGAGTGGGAGGTGTTGAAGCTCTTGCGGAAGCCAGACTGATGGGGGCATAAGAGATGAGCATTATGTACCCAATCCGAGAGCAATTGAAAAAGTAGGCCCAGAAACAGCTTAGAGCTGACATCTAGCATGACCAGGAGTCTACAACAAGCTGCACATCTTGTGCGCCCTGTTTGAAGATCGGTACTAATATTGATTCCTGCCAAGAAGATGGAATAGACCCCACCTCACAATTATATCTGAATTGGCATTTTAACAGAGCAGTCCGGTAAGGTGGATCAATCTTTAGGATCTCCATCCACAGCCCATCAGGGCCGGTGGCCCGGGAATTATTTACTTTCCTTATCATCCCTGCAATGTCACAAGAAATAACATGGGATTGTACCAATGTGTTAGCCATTGGAAGGGTAGGGTCCGCCTCTGTGGCCTTACTGGGAGACCAAAAGTGTTTCCCAATTAATCTACCCCAATCTGCTTCAGCCACCCCGGTGACTTCTCATGTGATTTCTTCAGCACAGAATAGTTGCAACATGTGCCAAAGTTTCTTTGTGTCATGCATTCTAATCCAGAGTTGGAATAATTGTCATCTCTCATATGTTATGTTATCACCGTTTATAGAGTGCATGTACACCCGAGGGCATCTTGGTGCTAGGACAGCAACAGAAACAACAGGAAACAGAAAGCCTAAAATAAAAGAGTTTTTAAGGAGTGCTTAAAGGAGAGATGATTCCCAATGCTCTGAAGAGCAGCAGAAGGTCATTGCAAAGCTTTCCCACCACAACTGAGAACGCCCAGCCTCCTACCCATTACAGCAGTAATTTTGGAATGACCACAAGGTTGGCCTCTCCCAATCGGAGGGTCTGACTTAGAGTATATGGAAGAAATGTGTCCTGTAGAAACTCTGCACATTGGCCATACTAGGTCAGGTGGACCAAACAAAGGGATTTAAATTGAATCCTCTATGCCACCAGAAGTCAATACAGCGAGCAGAGGACAAGACTAACATGGGCACCGTAGGGTGAAAGAGTAGCCTCTGTGGCCACCATATTCTAAAGGCACTGCAGCCGATCAATAAAACCCTTTGGCTGAACCTAATAAAGGGCATTACAGTAGTCAATGCGACTGGTAAATCAAAAAGGAGAATAGCTTGGGGCTAAGTGCCACTGATAGGAAGGGTAGGATCTTGCAGAGCAACTTCAGGGAATAGAAGCCCTTATTTTGCAACGTACATATCTGTGAGGCCATGGAAAATGGGGAGGAGAGTTTGACACAAAGGGTTTTAAACCACTATTACTGGGATAGGAAAAGTTCCCAGCACATATGGCCAGAAAGGGAGGGCCCAGAGGGAAGTGCACGAAGAAGAACCCACCACCCGAACCTCTGTCTTGTCCCCATTCAGCTTAAGCCAGTTGCTGTCCATCCAACCCTTCACTTCATCCAAGCACCCGCACAGAAGTGATGACACCTCAGTCTGGTCAAGATCTAAAGGGACCAAGATCTGGTTGTCGTCAGCGTAGGCATAGCACCGGAAGCCGCAGGAGCAGATGAGCCACGAGTGGCTGACCTCAGATGTTAGCCTTGGGGGACACAGCAAGAGTGATAGTAAGAATCCAAGAGAAAGGTCGGGAGACACAGCGACTAACCCCAATCCCACAGGAACGAGGCAAACAAGGCCAGGACTGGCCCAGAGAGGCCAACCATTGCCAGGTGAGTTAGCAGGATATAGTGGTCAATGGTGTCAAATGCTGCAGCTAGATCAAGCAGTACCAGGGCACCCACTGTACCCCAATCATGGCCAGATCATCAAGCACAGACACCAGGACCCTCTCTGCGCCCCGTCCAGGCAGGAACCCTACCTGAAAGGGAACAGGACCAATAGATCTTTCCAGAAAAGAAGAAAGAAGAGGTGCCACCAAAGATTCCAAAAGTCTCATGAGAAAAAGAAGAAGATAAATAGGCAGGTTGGAAGGACAATGGACTGTTTTAACTTGAAGGAAATGGTCTCACTTTGACAGGAGTTATTAATTCCAGCGCTAACCCAAGTAATGACATCAGGGAGAATTTCCTTTAATACTGCGACAGGAATAGGGTCCGAAGGGGTGGCAGATTCAAGCTGACAGACCGCCTTGGCTACTACCTCAGTAGAGGAATCGGTGCAATGGGACCAGGAGTGAGAAACCCTTGTTCCAGCTACAGTGACACTACTAGGGGTGCTTGATGGAAGGACAGAATGGGTTTTCAAGAGGTTACTTTCTCATAATTCAAGTGGTTTAAGATGTTTATATGCCCATATTTCAGTGCCATATTGCGACGGTTACTGGGCTTTTGCCAGATAGACTTGTAAAGTAGGCTCAGGTGCTCCCACTCCCAAAGCACTTGGAAAATGTGTTTAAAGCCCACCCCTTTCTTGCAAGAGTAAGTAAAAAGTAAGCACCCCAGGTTTACAGAAACCTTTTTTCATAAGAATCAAATAATATCTCTCTCTCTCTCTCTCTCTCTCTGTCTCTCTCTCGCTCTCTCTCTCTCTCTCTCTCTCTCTCTCTCTCTCTCTTTCTCTCTCGGGGGGAGGGGCTTGGGAGGGTCCAATGGTGGCTTTAGGGCATATTTCAATGTCAGAGGAACTTTTTTCCATACCAGATAAGATATTTCCACTTAGAGATATTAATCTCCAAACCTGTATGAAAACATGTACCAATAAAAATGTTAAGGCTGTGTTGAAGTCCTTTCTGAGTCTTACTGATCAGATCTACATCATTGGCAATGAGTAGAATATTCTCCGACGATGTTCTGTGCATCCATTTGAACACCCATAACCATAGCTAATCTTTTAATACATAAACAGAACAATAGAGGGGTTTGAACCCCTCCTTGCCTTATACCTATTGTAAAAGAAAAGGGTTTAGTGGATTCACCATCAATTCCTTAAGGGATTCAATCAGAATTGTCAGAATACAGATTGCAAATAGCTGACAATTAATTCATAGGTACAGCCATTTTAATCAAATGTCGCAACAGTTTTGTACATGGGACTGTATCATTAGCAGTGCATACATCTGCAAATATCAAATATAAAGAATGAGCTTGCAGAGATGTATATTTCAAATGTATCAGAGAGAAATGGAATACCTGGTCTGTGGTGCTCATTCTGGCTCTAAATCCTGTCTGGAAATCTGGTATTCCTGGCACTTCTTAAATCCACCATATAGGATATTGCAGGAGTATTTTATTATAGTATTTAGCACTTGCATGTATCAAGGAGATTGACCAGTAATTGACCTCATTATTAAGATCACTCTTCATTAAAATAGGAGTAATCTTTGTGTTGCAGAATGGGATCATGGGATGGGAAGTAATTTCATTAAAAAGCTTATGTCGGGAGGGAATCCAAAGAGTGACCTCCAATTAAAAGAAATACACAGGGATTTTATCAATTCCTGGTGCCTTAGATGACCCAGAAAAGCCCAATTCCACTGTATAATACTTAACGGGGTTGTTATGATTGTGCAAACCAACTCCAACTTTGCATTGTTGTTCTCCCTTCAAGCCAAGGGTTTAATATACAAATTAGAGAATTATCTTGTACATCACCTTTTTCACTGTTTGCCAGAAAGAGTATGTGCATTAGCCAAACCTGTTCTTGCCTGCACACACACCTCCTGAATCCTATTTGAAATTGTTTCTGGGGAGAAGCCCCGGCAAAGTCCCGGTGTCTTTTTCCCTAAATCCCACACATTGAAGTGAAATTCCCCCTATTGAAAGGGAAACTTACATCACTTAACAAGATCATGTGGTGAACTATGGAATGTTCTCCCAATATTTCTCCCTTTTTTCAGCATGCTATGGGACAAACAAACATTGAAAGAGACACAAAATGAAACTCAAAAAAACACAGTAATCAGTTCAATTAGAAACATAAAACACTTCATTCAAGCCTTGCTTTTCATGACACTAATCACAGCAAATTACTACATAAGCAAGCACATCAGCACTCCTCTCCTATAAGCATAAGTGCAAGCTACTGTAACTTCCCCAGCCCTCCCAGCCTGTCTCCTTGCAACAAGCTCTCAGACCAGCTGAACTATGCTACTGTATCTCTAGCATAATAGCAATACCCCTACTAGTTCTCAGCATTTCCCTGTCCACACCCACGCTCTCTCAACCCCTAATGAGACAGCTTGCTTTCCCACTAGGTCTCTCTAACAGCAGTTCTCCAGGCCACACACACTCATGACTCCCACCCATCAGAGTCTTCACTCATCCAAGAGAGAGAAAGAGACTTGATCTATTGAGTCATCTGCTGCTCTCTCCTAATGTCTAACTCCGACTCTCCTGCTCTCCTGCTCGACAGAATCTACTCATCAGAAACCCCACAGTTATACATTGCAATTGATGCAGTCTCATTGCACAGTAAGCATTTTCATAGGAGACGGCATGTCTATCTATGTGCACGTACATTAGTTCACTGTGACATCTCTACATTATAAGAACGGACAAGCATATCATGTCTTTTGCTATAAGCATGGAGATGGCTCATTTGCAAAACCCAAAACAATCTTTCTCCTTCAGCTAAGACATTCTATTTCAAATTGGAAAAATGCATCCTCTCTTTGCAGCTCTCTCTACCAGCCAAGGTTGTCTCGGAAAATAGCTGATTGTCTCCCAAGAACAATGTTTTCAAAACAATTCACACTGTGCAACAATCCTCCGCCCACAGCGAAGCCATTTCAGAATGGGACAGACAGAGCAGATTCTATCTCCTAAAAGCACTTCTATATGCTATACTAAAATGCATAAATCACATGGCTTCAAGCAAACAAGGAACCATTATAGCTTAAACAAACCCATTGTCTTATTTCTAGTGAATGCATAAATGAATACATGGTCAATGGATGATTTAATAGATCAATTACTCACAGGATAACTAACATAGAAAAATGCGGACTAACAGAACAAGATAGGTTTGAAATGGGGTGCGTAGAGTGCACATAGTCTATTGTATTCTACAATGCAAAGAATATCAGCGTTTACTTTACTTGCATCAAAGTTGATTGGAAATAGTCCTTCAAGTGTACGTAGGTGTGATTGTGCTACATAGCACATGCCTTCTTTAAACACTGTGCTGCCAATATCTATCAAGCCTTGATCTAAGGTAAGACTTGGTGATTTATAAATGGTTACTGTGTATGCTAGAAATAGAGAAAATTGTTCTCTGCGTACATACATGTCTTTGAAAAGAAGCAATCGGGCTGTTGTGCGTCCTATCCTTTTAACTTCTGACAGTTTGTCAAAGTGAATATTGATAAACTGAATGTTGTTGTTACGTGGGTTTGTTTGAAAGCCAACAACTGTACCAAGTGCTCCATTAACTAGTCCTTGCTCCATGTCAAGGTTACGTTTCAGCATTGCTCTACAGTTTAAAGATAATTTTAATATTTTCTCCGAACCAGCTGTGTTAGAGATTGAGTTTTCTAAAATATTTAGTCGTGCTGTGGCTTGTTTACACATGGGTAGTATCATACCGTGTACTTCCAGTTTGTCTGTGGAACAAAGTGGAACCATTGATTGTATTTCTTTTTTCAACATTGTTTCTTTGAATTGTGCACAGCTTGCAAGAGTTGGCATCAAGTACATACAGTTTACATTTTTGTCTGCTAATTGTTCCATGACATCAGTAGTACATGAGGTATGGCAGTATAGGTCATGGATGCACCTGGTATTCAAGATACTCTGTGATTCCTTAGACAGTACACCAATCCGTATACTTTTAAAAATGTTGGCATAGGTGAGGTCTGCAGACTGATGCATGTTTTCAGTTAATTCTTTGTATTGGAAATGTTGCCACAGATTGACATTTCCTATGCTGCCAAGAGGTTTACAGCGTAGTTTGTGCCCTAAGGTTTTAAAAATAGGTTCACCTTTAACTGGTGTTAATTGAAGAAGGTCTCCGAAAAAAATAATGTGTTTTCCTCCAAAGATCTCTTCTTAGTCTGTTTTGAGGACCTCTTGTAATCTGAGGTGAATCAAAGTCAACATTAGGTTGGAGACCATGCTCACCTCATCTATTAGCAGCATTTTCTTTCATTTCCCTGCAGCTTCTGGAAAAAGTTTGTAGTAGTCTAATTTGTGTTGGTGTTCTACTGGAAGGAGTAGTAATCGGTGTAAAGTGACACAGCCTATGTTGTGGGCAGCTAAACCTGTGGGGGCAGTTACAACAGCTAACAGTTTGTTGTTTGTCAATTGTTGGAGGAAGTTGCTGATGAATTTTATTAAGAATGTTTTCCCTGAACTAGCTTGACCACTCACATATAGCAGTATAGGTTTGAAGTCTTGACAGGTACAAGTTTTAGTTTTGTGTTGCATACCATGTTCAATTTGTTTTGTTATTTCTAGGAAAATGATACGCTGTTCATTGTTTAATTGTGTTTTGAGTATAGCAAAGTCTTCTGTAGACCCCTCATACAGGTACATGGTGTTTTCTACTTCAGTCTTGGCTAATTCAGCCTCATTTGCTATCAGTGGCTGTCCATGTGGTTATTGGCTTCCTGTTAGAGAAGGTTGACTGCTGTCAGGAATGTCTATATTTAGTTGTGCTTGGAGTTCTTCTTCTTGTTGCTGTTCATTGTCTAACATTGTTTTTGAACTGCGTAAAGTTATGTCTGTTATAGTGCTATCATTTGCTTTGAAAGCATCTTCATAGGAGACATGGGTATCTATTAAATCTTCTTCTTTCTCTACTGTTTAAAAAGTTGTAGTAGGGACATTTAATACAGTTCTTAATGGAGTTTTTAATGACAATTTCATATGATTAATTAAGCTTTGGCTGGTAAGTTTCACTAGGCTGCCTTCACAGTTTTTGACTCTGTATCTACCTTTCTTCTCATCTGGTTTAATATTATTTTTGTATGTGAAGTTTTGGGCTATGTGGTGTAGACACATGGTTTCCAAAGTGCTACTCCTGTTTGGGTAGTATGTGTCTAGTAAGTTGTTTTTCAAAATGCCTTGGCTGTTGGGATCATTTGTGGCTATTGTTTCTATGTCTTCATATGATTTGAGAACTTTTTTTCTGGATTTAGCAGGACCAAGGCTTAGCCATACTATGTTTTAAGATTTTCCATACAAGGCAGTACCGGTTAAACGGTCTGCGGTTTCGTAGCAGCCACATTCTCTATGGAAGAACATTTTTATGCCTAAGCTGTACAATTTCTTTGACAGTGTTTTGTCAGATGGTATGTCGTCCCAGAGGTGTTTGAGCCCTGTTTTTTTCTGCTTTGGTTAAGTAGGCTGTGACATATCATGCTACTGCAGTGGAATTGTCTGAAATGTATTGCACATCTATATATGCATTCCATTGGAGGGCAATGATTGCATTATAATCATTGATGTACTTTGAACCTTCTGTTCTTTTTATGAATTATGTTCTTAGGTGATTTACCTTTGACACTATATCTAATTGAAGACATGAAGTTGTTCACTTGACCTGTTGTTGACACTGGTCTAGGGAAACCAAATCAGCATTTGGTGTAGTATTTCCCTTTGTTTTTATATTTGCGCCGACAATACTTCCCACACTTGTGTCTTTGAAATTGTAACATTTGTGCATGTAGGTCACTATGTGTAATTTGTGAAGGGATTTCACAAGTGACCTATTTCTGAATGAACTGCAAAACAGTGGCATCACTGTCCTGACCAAATTTAGGAGCATCTTTAATCCACAAAAGCATGTGGATGTGTGGTGCTCCTCTGGCTTGGTATTTGTTTCTCCAAAAGAAGTGTTGCACTTCTCTGAGGGGAGGCACTGTTTTATTACAAATGAAGTGTAGCATAGTAATAAAGCGATGATGGAAATATCTTGATACATTTACAGGATCTATAGAGCAGAATTCTCCTGGTGTTTTTATATCTATATTTGTTTTGTTTTTGTTTGCTTTGCGTAGGAAATTGTGCCAATCTTCCCATGCATATTCTGCACAACCTAATGTCACAAACCATGTTGGTGGGCCAAGGTTTCTTATCATACACTGTACTTCTTTGTGTCATCGGAACCAGTATTCTTTTGTACCACGCCTGTTTGCTAAAAGATTTGTAATTCTTGACTGTAAAACATCATCTTTTTCTTGCCTTTTTTGTAGTAATTGCACAGCAGACATATTTTGAAAATTGGAACCTGATTTCAATGTGTGTGCAACTCCGTTCCATAGAGTTGCTAGTTCACTTTCAAAGAGAAGCAGGAATATATTTTCCACATTTTGTCTGACTCTGGGGTCATCAGAATACATTCGTAAAGAGCAGTATTCTGATGCTGTTATTTGTGTGGGTCTTTCATCGTACCTTCCTCCTTTTCCAGTAGGAAATAGTAGAGGAAAGTCTTGTGTTTCTACACTTTTTTCCCATATGCTGATAATCCTTTGGCTTGCCGCATCTGGTAAGTTGGTTTCCCTCAGGTTTTCTTCAATGTCTATTTCTTTGTAGTATTCATTGTTGTCTTTTAGATATTGCAGGGCTTCTCTAACTTTATGCAAGTCCATTAGTTGCTTCCAATTTCTTTTGTCTTTTGTAGGTACGTCATTCAGTAGGATAATCAAAGATTGATCTATTGGCCGTTGCACTCCCAGAGTGTGTACATTTTCTTTGCGATTTAATGGCAAATAAACTACTTTGCCACTAATGCCTTTTAGTAATTCAAAGGGAGGTAGTTTTGCTGTTTTTGGTTTAAGGCGTATTATTGCTTGAAATGGGTGCACTGTTTGAATTATAAGGCTCTCATACAAGTTAAATTGTTGCAGTGGTTTTGGTAGTGGGAATAATTCCAAGTTATTAGTGATAGCACGTGAAGGTATTTGGTTGTTGTCAAGTTTTGCAGTGCTGTATCTGCAAAGTATTGAAGGGTTAGTAATTTTGTATTTGTTTTCTGCAATAAGATAGAGAGCCAATTGTACCATTTGGAATCTTTGTCTTCTATTTTGTACATTATGTTGTGCTGTTTTTATAAAAAGTCCAGTGGCAACACACGCACACATGGTTTGTTACTTCAGCAGATGTGCTCTTAAACTTAAATATTTCTTTTTTGTCTGTGTGTAGTAGAGGGTTGCCATCTGTAAAGTTGTTGGTAGTCTGTTCTAAGGATATTGAATTTTGTAAGTGGCTTTCACTTCCAAAATATTTTCTCTGGATGTGCTCTATTTCTTCGAGTTGCTCTTTGGCTGTACCATGTAGAAGAATGTTATTTAAATTGGCCAGTGCTAAAGCTGGACCTTTGGCATAGAACAGTTTATGAACGAGATTTCTTACAGTTGAAGGGTGTGTTCCTATCATTTTGACATGGTGGAAGGTGCTTTTGCAAATAGGTCCAGAAATGCAGGCTAATGAATGTCCTTGTAGTACTGTGTATTTTCGCACTGGACAAGAGACCATAGTTTTTAATATTTTTATTTTCAATTTGCCTTTGCATTTCACATATTGAAGAACTGGCGTAAAGATGTGAAATATTTTTTGCCTATGTTACACATTGATGTGCATGGCCACTTGTAGACTGAACATATTGGTTCAGTGGAATGGAGAGTTGATGCTTAGTTTGCTGGAAATATTTGCGTGAGCAGCATTTCTTGTTCCATGATGGTATTGTTAACCTTTTCATACCCTCGTCCACTGCTATGTATGACAATTGGGTTTGTTTGCTTTTGTTTGTATGCTTCTTCATTGAAATATGGCTCTGTGCTGGTGGTGTCACTCCACTCACCTGCACAGATGTTTGCAAAGCTATCTTTGTTGATATTCCATTTGTTGAGAAGTCCTTGTAGTAGTTTAGTACGTTTTTGTTAGTGGTTTCATTCTGTTTAAAACTAATATAAATAATTTCCTTTTGAGAAGGATTGCACTGTCTATGAGAGTTTCCAGGATTATTTTTTGTGCAGTAGGTTTTAAGGGTTGAGCATGATTTCTCTCCTGTTTTTATAAGGTTTTGAAGGACTTTGTGGCAGAACATTTTTTTGTCAAATATTGTTTTTGGTATGCTCACTTGTGAATATATCAAGATTTATAGGTTCAGTGCTAGCACTAGTGGTAGCTGCAGTCTTTTTAACAACTGTCTGTTTAGTTTTACATTTTGATAGAGGAGTTAAAGAGGCTGATTCATGGAATAATTAGCGCGGTGCAAGTGGGCAAAAACGTGCGAATCGCAGTGGAATAGCGAAAATCGCAGTGCAAGTGCGAAAATCGCACCAAAAGCAGCGCACATCGATTCATGGAAGGCCGTGCGCGAGAAAACCAGCGGATGTGCGATAAAACAGTGCGCGGTGCACGTTGGTGCACAGGCCATCTAACAGCGTGCGCCAGGTCACAGCGAAAATCGAACAGGCCACAGCGAAATTCGCACATAGCACGGCGCACGCAAC
Organism: Ambystoma mexicanum; assembly: GCF_040938575.1. Taxonomy (NCBI): domain Eukaryota; kingdom Metazoa; phylum Chordata; class Amphibia; order Caudata; family Ambystomatidae; genus Ambystoma; species Ambystoma mexicanum. The sequence goes on from NC_090928.1 coordinate 288,247,407, forward strand.
AAAAGTAGGCGGAACACTGGCGTAACACTCGGAATGGGGAACAACTTGCCAAAACGTGGGCGTCACGGGGGAAGTACAGGGCACAAGTGCGCGGAACGCCCACACGCTCGCCTACAACACGTATTCATGGAATAGAATAGGGGAAAAAAGCGCACGCTCAAACCAGCGCACAGGCACAAACACGACCGCCACAAGAAAGCAGGCGGAAGCGTCTCTGCGGCTGTAAGAAATGTGCGCCAAAAGGTGCGCCAACAAATAGCACCTATATACTGCCATGATGAATGTCCTATACTGTGGCCCTCCAGGACAAATGACGTGCAAAGGGGTACCCACAAACACGGACACCCGCTGACAAAAAATATGTGTGCGTGTATACCGGGGTGCGCGGGAAGTCTCACATGCGATTTCAGCAGGGTACGTGTATTTCAGGGGTGCGCGGGAAGTTACACACGCGATTTCAGCAGGGTACGTGTATTTCAGGGGTGCGCGGGAAGTTCCACACACGATTGGCCCAGTGCGAGCAGGGTACGTGTATTTCAGGGGTGCGCGGGAAGTTACACACGCGATTTCAGCAGGGTACGTGTATTTCAGGGGTGCGCGGGAAGTTCCACACACGATTGGCCCAGTGCGAGCAGGGTACGTGTATTTCAGGGGTGCGCGGGAAGTTACACACGCGATTCCAGCAAGGTATGTGTATTTCAGGGGTGTGCGGGAAGTCACACACGCGATTTCAGCAGGGTACGTGTATTTCAGGGGTGCGCGGGAAGTTCCACACACGATTGGCCCAGTGCGAGCAGGGTACGTGTATTTCAGGGGTGCGCGGGAAGTTCCACACACGATTGGCCCAGTGCGAGCAGGGTACGTGCATTTCAGGGGTGCGCGGGAAGTTACACACGCGATTCCAGCAAGGTATGTGTATTTCAGGGGTGCGCGGGAAGTTCCACACACGATTGGCCCAGTGCGAGCAGGGTACGTGTATTTCAGGGTTGCGCGGGAAGTTCCACACACGATTGGCCCAGTGCGAGCAGGGTACGTGTATTTCAGGGGTGCACGGGAAGTTCCACACACGATTGGCCCAGTGCGAGCAGGGAACGTGTATTTCAGGGGTGCGCGGGAAGTTACACACGCGATTTCAGCAGGGTACGTGTATTTCAGGGGTGCACGGGCAGTTCCACACACGATTGGCCCAGTGCGAGCAGGGTACGTGTATTTCAGAGGTGCGCGGGAAGTTACACACGCGATTCCAGCAAGGTATGTGTATTTCAGGGGTGCGCGGGAAGTTACACACGCGATTTCAGCAGGGTACGTGTATTTCAGGGGTGCGCGGGAAGTTCCACACGCGATTTCAGCAGGGTATGTGTATTTCAGGGGTTCTGGGGAGTACCACACGTGAATTGGCCGTGTGGGCCCTCCCAGGTGTACGCTCCACAACCTCCATGGACCCTGCAGCCAGCCCACACCACGGGGGACTACCCTGCACCCCTGCCAATGTCCCGCAGGCAGCCCATTCACCATGGGCATGCCCCCCAGCCAACCCACATGTCACCTTGCACTACTGATCAACAGTGCATGTCTACCACCACCCCCACCCCCCAGCAGTGCAGGTGCAGCCTCCACCAGGCCCCCACTCATGTCCCCCTGCACCCCCACCCCCCAGCATCCAGGGTCACCCTACACCAGGCCCCCACTCATGTCTCCCACCACCCCCACCCCCCTGCCACCATGGGCAGCCTCCACCAGGCCCCCACTCATGTCCCCCTGCACCCCCACCCCCAGCAGTGCAGGGGCAGCCTCCACCAGGCCCCCACTCATGTCCCCCTGCACCCCCACCCCCCAGCAGTGCAGGGGCAGCCTTCACCAGGCCCCCACTCATGTCTCCCACCACCCCCACCTCCCAGCCACCAGGGCAGCCTCCAGCAGGCCCCCACTCATGTCTCCCACCACCCCCACCCCTCTGCCACCATGGGCAGCCTCCACCAGGCCCCCACTCATGTCCCCCTGCACCCCCACCCCCCAGCAGTGCAGGGGCAGCCTCCACCAGGCCCCCACTCATGTCCCCCTGCACCCCCACCCCCCAGCAGTGCAGGGGCAGCCTCCACCAGGCCCCCACTCATGTCTCCCACCACCCCCACCCCCCAGCCACCAGGGGCAGCCTCCAGCAGGCCCCCACTCATGTCCCCCTGCACCCCCACCCCCCAGCAGTGCAGGGGCAGCCTCCACCAGGCCCCCACTCATGTCCCCCTGCACCCCCACCCCCCAGCAGTGCAGGGGCAGCCTCCACCAGGCCCCCACTCATGTCACCCACCACCCCCACCCCCCAGCCACCAGGGGCAGCCTCCAGCAGGCCCCCACTCATGTCTCCCACCACCCCCACCCCCTTGCCACCATGGGCAGCCTCCACCAGGCCCCCACTCATGTCCCCCTGCACCCCCACCCCCCAGCAGTGCAGGGGCAGCCTCCACCAGGCCCCCAACCATGTCCCCCTGCACCCCCACCCCCCAGCAGTGCAGGGGCAGCCTCCACCAGGCCTCCACTCATGTCTCCCACCACCCCCACCCCCCAGCCACCAGGGGCACCCTCCAGCAGGCCCCCCACTCATGTCCCCCTGCACCCCCACCCCCCAGCAGTGCAGGGGCAGCCTCCACCAGGCCCCCACTCATGTCCCCCTGCACCCCCACCCCCCAGCAGTGCAGGGGCAGCCTCCACCAGGTGCTCACAATCCCCAATCATGTGCCTAATGGACAGCCTCCACAGCAAAAAAGCCCTACCAAGTAACCCATTCACCCACATGGAAATGGAAATCACATGTTACACCCCCAATGTTCATGAAGCTAATGAACCCATGTCCGTCACACACAATGGTTGCAATTGAATGGGAAAACACACAACATGACATGCATGAAACCAATGAGATGATACCACACAGTGAAGTATGCAAACAAAATTGTATTGAAAAAAATAAAGAATGCTAAAGAAAGAAAACAAACTACAATGTGAAAGAGAAAAAAAAAACATGCATGTCCGTATAAAAAACTACCAAGGCTCCATGAGCCCAACTGAACAAAGGAAACCTACTAAAAAACCTACCTAAAAATCAACTATATACAAAAAGTGGAGCAGTGTCCGTCGACTCCAAATCATAATAATAAAGAAAGGAAACCTAAAACTAAAGAACCCCCGAGGGTCCGCAGGGACGACGCTGTGTCCTCCTCCAACCCCCTGCGGATTGCCTCGAGGCACTCGGCCCGCCTCAGGGCCCTCCACATGGAATTCTCTGCCCTGACCATTGTGAGCCGCGCCTCTTCCACCCGCCGCCGCTCCGCACATATGGCGTGGCCCAACCGCTGCCACACGGAAGACACTCTCTGTCCTGGGTCCCCCTGCCCTCCGGCCGATGCCTGCCCCTCCGATGTCGAAAGCCCCGAGCCTGCATGTCTCCCACCATGTTGCTGCTGCTGCTGCTCTGCCTCTGCCCGTGCACTGCCTCCTGCTGCCTGCACATCCTCCGCCGGCTGGGGTGCACTTGTTGATGTGGCCACCCCTGCTGGACCTCCGACTCCTGACTGTGACAGGGATGCCTCCTCCACCAGCCTGGCCGCACAGTCAGAGGCAGCTCCATAGGGCACCCAGGTGACTGATGGGTGGGAAGATGGCACAGAGGACGACTGGCGCGTAGGGGGTCCAGTTGAGGAGGGGGTCGGAGCAAGCCCCATCAGACGGAGGAATCCGGCCTGGGTGACCTGTCCCAGCAGGCTGACGTGGTCAACGAGCCATTCGAGATGACGTGCAGTCTCTCCATGAAAAGACTGCAGGTCACCTCGCATGGCCCGTTGACACAACGCCACACCAGCCAGGACAGGCTCAACCCCGACCTGGATGGCCACGTCCGCAGGCAGAGGAAGGCCAGTTGACGTCAGCTCATCCCCTGCCTGAAAACGGGTCTGGACGTAGGCATCCCTGCTGGTGCAAGATGATGCAGGGACAGGATCGGGGACAGGATTGCACACATGCACCTCCTTGGCCGCCTGTGCTGCCTCCTGTCCCTGGTCCTGCACTGCACCACTAGCAACAGTGGGATCCCCACCTCCAGACCCCGTCTCTGGTGCTTGCGCGGCCCCCTCCTCCACCAAACCCCCCACCAACCTGGATGACTCCGTGCCATCTTCCCCCGTTGGGCCCTGTGGGGTCCCAGCTGCCCCTTCTGCTGCCGAGGAGTCCAACTGCAACCTCCGCCTCTTGGACCTCCCCCCGGCAGCTGCGGTCTGGGACGAGGCACCGGACTCCTCACTCCCCGACGAGATGACAACACGGGAGGGGAGCCGGGCCTTGCGTCTCCGGCTGGCGGTCGGATCCCCGCCGCTGTGCTCCACAGCACCTTCTCCGCCCTCTTCATCAGTTGACGCTGCAGACAGGGAGAAACAAAACACAGGCATCAGGGCACTGTACAATGGACACATACACGCATGACAGTTGCACAGGAGTGGCATTGGCAAACCTCAGACATGTCATCACAATCCCCAACACACATGTCATTGCAACTGGAACACATGAGCTATACCACAGCCATATCGCAACTGCCACCACCATCCCTACACATACAACAGCATCAGCAGCCAAAGGGGAGCCAGACATCACATGCAACACAGGAAGTGCACCACACATGTACACACACCACCACACTTGCATGCATGTCTACACCTCTGCCAAGTGTCGCACTGTTCAGACGGGCATCCATGTCACATCTGCCAATCAGGCTTCCACATACCGCTGTCACATGCATCCATGTTGCATCACTTTTGCACCCTTGTCAAATACACACACATGCACATGTACACAGTGCTCATACATGCAGCCGAAAACAACATACATGCCTGACATCACGGACATGTCTACTTACATACACATTCATCCAAACATGTGTGCACGCACAACTGCATTTGCCATGCAAGCCCACACACACAAGCACCATCCATGTCTCACACATTACAGCCCTCGCATGTGTCAGCCCCACGGCCCTGTACACCCCCACCCATACTCGACCCCATACAAACAGATGTGCAACCGGCACAATGGCGAATGATCACCACACGCACTGCTCACAATCAGGATGCATGTACACTCACCGCTCGACTCCAGACGGGTCTGCTTCTCTAGGACCTGGACATGGAGCGCTGGGGATATGCGTTCCAGGACCCCCATCTGTTCTTCCGACAAGTGGCCCCGGCGCCCCTTGGCATCCGCTGCCTTCAAGAGGCGCCGGGCCTTGTTCACGGTCCTGGACCTGAATTCCTCCCAGCGCTTCCTGACATGTTGTAAGTCCCGGACTGCCACCCCCTCCGCGTTGATGGCAGTCACGATGTCAGTCCAGATCCGAGTCCGTCCTTCCTTGTCGGCGCGGGAACTTCCGAAGAGGGCATCATACTGCCCCTGGACTTGCTCCATCAGGACACCAACTTCGGTGGCACTGAAGCTGGTGCCCCTCTGCCTCTCTGGCCGGGGGTTGTCAGTGGTCACAGATGGTGTTTGCCCCGACATGACAACCCCAGAGGCAGGAGTGGGTGGGCAACTGGGTCCTGGGGCTGGGCTGTGGAGCGATGGAATTCCAGTCGGGAGTCTTCGGTTCCAGCAGGGGTGGTCACAGCAACAGCACCCCTGGCTGATGTGCAGGCAGCAAATGGCAGTGCACGTGGGCAGCAGGCAGTCAGGCAGCAGCAGATGGCAGGTGGGAGCGTGCTCGGGGCTCTGGGGGGCAGTAGTTCGGCCTTCTGGGCAGGAGCGTGGTCTTCCGTGTGCTTACGCGTGGCCAGCTTGGTACGGAGTGATTTGGCACGTGAAAATCCTGCACGTCAGCGTGAAAACCGAGGAAAGGCCCTTAGCGCGTAAGCGCGTCAGCACGCATACGCGAATCTATTGGACCAAAGGCCCTCAGCGCGTAAGCGCGTCTGTGACGTGACCCGCACGGGTGTTTCCCACACAGCACGTGATGACAGAGCACACGTGGAAAGACTGCACGTCAGAGTCTCATCGCGTGTAATTGGACAGCACGTCAGAGTCTCATCGCGTGTAATTGGACAGCACGTCAGAGTCTCATCGCGTGTAATTGGACAGCACGTCAGAGTCTCATCGCGTGTAATTGGACAGCACGTCAGAGTCTCATCGCGTGTAATTGGACAAAAGTGCGCGTACACGCGATTGGCCTATGTACGTGTATATCAGGTGTGCGCGGACACTTACACACGCAAGTACGTCAGCGCACCTGTATCCCGGTGTGCGGGCAATTTCCACACGCTATTGGACTGTGCACTGGATTTCAGGGGTGCGCGGGTCACACGCTCGCCTACAACACGCGCAACGCATTAATTTGCGCGCTAACAAAATAACTAGCTCAGACCCAGGATGAACATACCGTTCCTAGCAGTAGTGGCCGTGGCCTACCAAAGGAGGAGGAGGAGGATAGTCAGGGCCAGAATATTCACACCCAGAACCAGCCTTTTCGGGATGCCTGATGACCAGGTGCATGGGAGGTACAGGTTTCCACCACACATCATACTGGACCTGGTGAGTGAGTGGGAGGACGACCTCACATCACCCACCCTGTGCTCCCAAGCACTCAGCCCCCTGGAGAAGGTCCTCAATGTACTGCACTTCTTAGCCACTGGATCATTTCAGCGGACAAGTGCCATTGTGGGTGGTGTATCACAGGCCACCCAGTCACGCTGCCTACACCAGGTCTTGAACATCATCACTGCACGCCCATCAGTCCGCAGGCACATATACCTGCCCAGAACCCCTGCAGAAAGGCATGCTGCCGCCCTGGATTTTTACGCTGTGGCACGATTCCCCAAAGTGCTAGGTGCCATCGACTGCACCCATGTGGCTCTACGTCCCCCCAGGGCATCTGAGCATATCTATAGGAACCGCAAGCACTGGCATTCCATCAACGTGCAGGTAGTATGTAATGCCAAGGGAATCATCACCTCAGTATATGCCAACTATCCCGGGTCAACCCACGACAGCTTCATTTACCGAATGTCCACCCTAAGCCGGGACCTAGAAGCTGGCCGGCATGGCGATACATGGCTGCTTGGTGAGTATGAATGCCACTGCACATGCATACATGTCAGATACTGAGCAAGGTCACAACCCCACCAATGATACCAATCACCACCTCCACAGGGGACAGTGCCTACCCTCTCAGCCCCCACATGATGACGCCAATTCGGAACCCCACCACGCCACCCCAGGTAAAATATAACTCTGCCCACATTACAACCCGGGGCATAGTGGAGCGCACATTCGGAGTGCTGAAGTCACGCTTTCGCTCCCTTGACCGTTCTGGCGGGCAGCTGTTGTACGCTCCCCCAGTAGTGTGCAGGATCATAGTGGCAGCATGTGTCCTGCACAACGTTGCAACACGCCGGGGCCTGGCCGTGGACATGGTGTGCCCCCCCATCCCCAACCACATGCACAGCCGCTGCGCATGGGAGGTGAAAGGGCACGGGGGGAGGAAGCCCGTACACAGCTAGTCGCTAATTACTTCACATAGAAATCACACCCCTGTGGAGTGCACACTGCCCTGGCACATTCCATCTGACAATCAATGATGACTCAACCTGACACTGATCCTGAATGTCTGGAGAAAGAACCGTGAAAACCATATCAGCCTGAGATTGTTCACCTGGAAGTGTCACAATGTGTGCATCCCTACCCACACTGACACCACCAATGCAGTTTTGTGAAGTTACACATTCAAGCAGCTCAAATGAATACCCACTTGCAAAATGCAACAAGAGGACAGTGCCATGTCAGCCAACCCAACCCCAGCACCGCCACACGACACACCGTGCCATGTCATGCTATTTGCAGGTAAACAAAGTAATCCCCACATCATGACACTACTGTCACAATGTACAGTGTCCCTATTAGAAACTTGCAACACGTGAAATGCTCACAGTAATGGCGGACCAACATCAAACTTGAGCACGTACTACCATTAACTTGACATCACTAATGTTTAATATTAGTAGTCTCACCACCTGGAAATGCCTGCACTCCCACCACTACCAACTGTGCAGTGTTGGCGCCTGTAGAGTTGTAGGTGCACTGCTGCCAACATGGACCACATCTCCAGACTAGAGGTCCTTGTGTAGACATGAGGAAGGGACCTGCAAATTGGGAGGTAGACACAGAAGATGAGTTACACATCAATGCAACATGCAGTGTACAACACAACAGCAATATGCACTAGGAATGTATACACAGTATTGACTACAGACTGCCCACACAGCTCATGGGAGTCCAACGTCACTGTGTAATTCACTGTCACTTGGGCACACCCTTTGCAAGCCCATGGAAACGGGAAGCAGGAGGGGTGTGTGTGACTCAAACCCAAGCATCTGAACCAAATACATTACAAGCCTGCATGTGCCCAGCCACAATGCAGCGTATGCCCACAGGAACCACGGAAGCCAACAAATCGTCCCAAAAAAATTGGGAATAAAAGAAATAAAAATAAAAAAAATAAATAAATAAATAAATAAAAAAAAATGGCCATTGAAGGGCCCGGGGGGGTTGGGGAGGCCACCCAGGAGGTCCGAGGACAGGATGCACACCAGAACCCACCTGCGTGGATCCTGGGAAAAAAAAACACCTCCATGGGCTCATGGCCCACACGGCTACCCTATTGTGGGAGTATCACTGCTGTCGCTATTATCACCCTGTGCAGCTGCATCGGGAGGTGGTTGCACTATGGGAGGCAGCCCACGCAAGGCCCTAGTCTGCTCCTCCATGGCTGCAAGCATGCGGGTGTGGTAGGTCTGGTTCTGGAGGATGAGTGTGCAGAGGTCCCCATGCAACAACTCACGGGATGCCCGGACCTCTGCCCTCGTTGCCTGCATCTCAGCTGAGAGCGTACGGGTGAGACGCTCCAGCTGCTGTTCTGTCCTTTGGTGTGTAGAAGCCTCAAGCTTAACAAGAGTCGTCCTGAGGTGAAGGTGCTCCTGCCTCAGGGCTTCCCTGTGGCCCTGGGACTCAATGGAGATGGCCTCCTGCAGAGTCGCCAGTGCCGCCCGCCTGTCCCTGTTGGACCCCAACATGTCCTCCCTGTGTGACTGGCAGATGGAGTCGGTTGCCTGCTCTAGTCGCTCCATCAGCCTTTCAGGGGGGACAATGGAAGTGGCCACCCTATCCATGGCCTGAGCCATCATCTCGGATGCCATACCGTAAATGGATTGCTCCCATGCAGTATTGCCAGGTGGCGTACGGCCACCACGTCGGCGGGCACCACACCTGTCTGGGGCAAGGCGAACTGCGCCTTGCTGTGCCGGCACTGCCTGAGGCTGCAGGACTGCATTCCCCCTCTGATCTGCTGGCCCAGGAACAGGATCAGATGTCACGGAGTGTGACCCTGCATCCGTAACCACCAAAGGCGTAGCTGCCAACACTGACATCCCCATTGAGGGTTCTGACCCTGGTGCAGGTGGGTGAGACAGAACAGAATCCCTCCCTGGAACACTCACCTGCGACGGCACGTAGGTCTCATCCGAATCAACACCTGAGTACAGCTCGGGGGAGGTGCAGCCAGAGACACCCCTTGAGAGCACGACCTGCAGCACTTGTGGGTTCTCACCCACCACCACACCACGTCCCTCACTGGTGGTTGGTCGGCCCTCGGACCCCACCTGGGTCTGCACCATCTCCACAACCCCAGCAGTATCAGGTGCGTCTTCCCCTGCAAAGACATAAAAACAAAGAAATGGAAACAGGCATTAGCACCATGGCACACAATGAGGGCTGAGAAGCAAGAGAAGCAGTACTTGTTTGACAGATGTCCCACATGACTAAAACCCTCCCATGCATGCACCCTCACTGCGTATGAAGGGCAGGCAAATGGCACACACTGATGACACCAAGATTGAAGATGAACAAATTTTCTGCATGCTGCCTGGCAGTGGCATCACACATTGGCCTGTGATTGGCAGGTGAAACACACATGCCATCACACAGATGGCATGTACCATTGCTATTGAGTGAAGATGGAGAGGAGGGCAGCACCTATTCATTCTGTCCAGTTCCCGCATGTAATAGCTTTTCTAATTCAAACAGGTCAGATTCTTCACCTGGAGCTGCCAGTCCGAAATGGTCCAATTGCACAGGGACATGTTTGAACAAATGATATCCAGGTAACAAAGTCACTCCACTTTACCATAGCCATGTCAGACATGTGACTAGAGGACTGCGACATGCCTAGTAAAAGTGGTGGAATGTAAAAAATCTGACTAAATGAACAGTGGAAAATTTTGCAACAATGTTGTGGCAAGGTGACACTTCAAGGGCAACTGGCGTGCAGTTGGGCTAGATGTCTACTGTTGGCAGAAGGGATACAGCTATGGGCAAATGCAGCTGCGCAGGATGTATTGCATGAAGCACATGGCTGACCCATACGACTCAGGCGCACACACTCTCACCTGGCACACAAACAGAAGCCCTCACACACACCATGCACATGGATGACACACACATGCATGTGCACTCACCGGACAATGCCTCGTAATCAGCCAAATCTCCCACGCCTTGGATCTGTTCCTCCGTGACGTAGGTCCCAGCGACTGACTCATGTGGAGTGAGTTCCATGTCTACTACTGGAGACCCACCTCCAGTCACTAGAGTTGCGGCATGACTTGAGGCCAGCTTACTCTTTGCCCTGCGCTTTAGGTCATTCCAGCGCTTATAGCAATCATTGGCTGTGCGCCTCACGATTCCAAGGGCACTTACGATGTCCGCAACGGTCTGCCAGTGTGCCTGGCGTTGTGCAGGTGTGGTCTTGGATCCTGCAAAAATGACCATCTCGTTGTCATGTGCGGACACATACTCGACAAGTGCATTCAGTTCGTCATCCGTGAAGCTGGGCTTCCTGGACGGGCCGGACTGTGTAGCCGTGTTTGGGGCATCAGCCTGTGCCGGACGAGCACTCTTCCTCTTCCGCTTGGAAGGTGGTGGTGATCCTGAGTGTCCTGCACCGCTCTGGACACTAGGGGCAGGAGCCCTGGTGGACTCTGTATCAGGAGTGTGGGATTGCACACTCAGCATGGGAGTTGGTGCAGGCATTGGCTCTAGTGTGATGGTGTCAGGGGGTATATCAGCAGCATGGACTAGGACCGACACTGTCCGGGCTGGGTGTGTGAGGGCTGGGGTGGATGGAGCCGCAGCTGCCCCTGCAGCCTCTCCGCCCTGCCTTCTTGGTGCAGCAGATGACCTTGCTGCCCCAGATGCACGTGGCATGGTGACATCAACGTGCACCAGCGCACGTGTCATAGGCCTGCTGACCTGGAAGTCAGCCATGGAGTCAGCCAGGTCTGGTGCCACAATGGGCTGGTCCAACAAGGGCTGAGCATGGATGGTGTCAGCCACATCAGCCTCAACGGGAGGGGGGGGGGATTATGGGTGCCCTTGACTGGTCCTCCACACATGGGGGGACAGGCTCACCCTGCAAGTAACGACCACGTCCCCTACCGGATCCACCAAGGCCACCACTTGTGGCTCTTCCACCTTTGCCACCCTTACGGAATCCTCGCCTCCCAGCCATGGCACTGATGTCAATGTGCGAATGGGAGTGGCAGTAAAATATAGTCCTGGGCAATTGTGGGTCAAAGGGGTTGGGTACCAGATGGTAATTGTACCCTAGTGCTCTTGCAAGGCTGATTGTAACCCCTGGGGAAAGATGACGGGTCACGCTACACACAGGAGCCCCAAAAAAGGGAGATGACGTGCACGCAACCCCTCCTAGACCATGTGTGCAGAAAGAAAAACCTGCACTACGCTGTGGCACCCAGTAACACAAGAATGAACGTATGCGCGTCACACGCAGCCTAGAATGACCTCTGAAGGGGTAGGCTACACACAGGGCAAGCACAGATGTTAGATACGTGCGTGACTCACCGTCTGCCAGGTAAAAGAGCGTGAAAAAGGAGCGTGTTTGGTTGGCAACACCCCCGCCAAAAGAAGATTTGTACGCTGTCTGAGGAGACAGGACAACAGTAGAAGGGAACACTGTTTGAGGGAACAGGCCCAGGTAAACCAGTAAAAGAGTAAAAGGAGAAAAATCTGTCAGAGGTAACAGGGAATACGAACTTGAAACGCCGTGAAGTAAATCACGTGTGAACCGACAAGAAGTACAGAATTCACCCACTCGCTCTCCACGAAAAGCACGTACAAGGAAATGGTGTTCTACGCGTACCTTTTATACAGGCCCACACATCCAGCGTCACTTACGCGGCGTCTACACGCTAGGGCCATTTCCACTAATTACACGCTTTGTGACTTATGCGTGTACGGCCATTTCCACCAATTACACGCTTTGTCACTTCTGCGTGTACGGCCATTTCCACCAATTACACGCTTTGTCACTTCTGCGTGTACGGCCATTTCGACCAATCACACGCGATGACACTCTGAAGTGCAGTCTTTCCACGTGTGCTCTGTCATCACGTGCTGTGTGGGAAACACCGGTGCGGCTCACGTCACAGACGCGCTTACTGTTAAGATGAGAATCACGGGAATGCTGCGTACCTGTATTTCTGGATGGTCTCGACGGGGCAGCCAGACTGACGAGAAGACTTGGTAACACAAGCAACCAGCCCTTCCTCCACCCTGAATGGGAACTGGGTGGAAGATGGACCGATTCCCAATGCCACAACCAGGTTCCAGAGATGGCAGTTCTGCACAGCGTTGACAGAAGAAGCGGTTGGAGGGAATCCTTGAAGAGGAGTTAAGAGTCCCAAGGTGTGGGAGGCCACACCCGTAGCTGGCAATGGGTGTCGAGGAGTTGAGAGTCCAAAGGTGTGGGAGGCCACACTTGTAGCAGGCAATGGGTGCTGAGGAGTAGAGAGTCCAAAGGTGTGGGAGGCCACACCCGTAGCTGGCAATGGGTGCTGAGAAGTAGAGAGTCCAAAGGTGTGGGAGGCCACACCCGTAGCTGGCAATGGGTGCTGAGAAGTAGAGAGTCCAAAGGTGTGGGAGGCCACCCCCGTAGCTGGCAATGGGTGCTGAGAAGTGGAATCAACGGTGTGGGAGGCCGCACCCGTAGCAAGCAGTGGGTGCTGAGGAGTAGCGTCCAATGGTGTGGGAGGCCACACCCGTAGCAGGCAGTGGGTGTGGAGGAGTAGAGTCCAATGGTGTGGAAGGCCACACCCGTCGCAGGCAATGGAAGCTGAGAGGTTGTGAATCCAAAATGGCTCAGGAGAAAACTTAGGAAGTTGGCCAGGCCAAAGGAGGGAGAAAGGATGCAGGCAGAGAACCAAGGCAGACAAGAAGGAGAACCAGGAGGAATGAAGCAGGACCAGAGAATAATGCCAGGAAGGACCCAGGCAACAGGAGGGAAGACCGGCAAAGGAGAAGGTAAGGACTAGAGGAACAAGGGACAAGGTAAGCACTAACTAGTAGCGCGGGAGCAGGCGAGGACACGATCCGGAACAGAACGCGTTGAGACGCGATCTGCTCCCGACCGCGTCTCTCCCTTTATGGGCCGCCGGCGCCTGCGAGGCCTGGAGAGCAAGCCTGATGGTTGCCAGGCGCCGGCGGCCCCAGAATGAGGCTTGAGCAGCAAGCTGCTCCACGCCTCGGCTGCCGCCCCCACGGTGCATGCGCGGAACCGTAATCGCGGTTCCCGACGCAAGCGCCGCAGAGCTGGCGCCCCTGTCCCTGGAGCTCTTCCCCCGGTGCCTCCCCAAACGCGGAAACGCGGGTAGAGGCGCCAGGGAGGGGGAGCGCGAACAGTGAACCCCGGTCTCCTGGTAAGCGTGACACTTACGCGCTGAGGGCCTTTGGTCCAATAGAATCGCGTATGCGTGCTGATGTGCTTACGCGCTAAGTGCCTTTCCTGGGTTTTCACGCTGACGTGCAGGATTTTCACGTGCCAAATCACTCCGTACCAAGCTGGCCACGTCTAAGCACACGGAAGACCACGCTCCTGCCCAGAAGGCCGAACTACTGCCCCCCAGAGCCCCGAGCATGCTCCCACCTGCCATCTGCTGCTGCCTGACTGCCTGCTGCCCACGTGCACTGCCATTTGCTGCCTGCACATCAGCCAGGGGTTCTGTTGCTGTGACCACCCCTGCTGGAACCGAAGACTCCCGACTGGAATTCCATCGCTCCACAGCCCAGCCCCAGGACCCAGTTGCCCACCCACTCCTGCCTCTGGGGTTGTCATGTCGGGGCAAACACCATCTGTGACCACTGACAACCCCCGGCCAGAGAGGCAGAGGGGCACCAGCTTCAGTGCCACCGAAGTTGGTGTCCTGGTGGAGCAAGTCCTGGGGCAGTATGATGCCCTCTTCGGAAGATCCCGCGCCGACAAGGAAGGACGGACTCGGATCTGGACTGACATCGTGACTGCCATCAACGCGGAGGGGGTGGCAGTCCGGGACTTACAACATGTCAGGAAGCGCTGGGAGGACTTCAGGTCCAGGACCCTGAACAAGGGCCGGCGCCTCTTGAAGGCAGCGGATGCCAAGGGGCGCCGGGGCCACTTGTCGGAAGAACAGATGGGGGTCCTGGAACGCATATCCCCAGCGCTCCATGTCCAGGTCCTAGAGAAGCAGACCCGTCTGGAGTCGAGCCGTGAGTGTACATGCATCCTGATTGTGAGCAGTGCGTGTGGTGATCATTCGCCATTGTGCCGGTTGCACATCTGTTTGTATGGGGTCGAGTATGGGTGGGGGTGTACAGGGCCGTGGGGCTGACACATGCGAGGGCTGTAATGTGTGAGACATGGATGGTGCTTGTGTGTGTGGGCTTGCATGGCAAATGCAGTTGTGCGTGCACACATGTTTGGATGAATGTGTATGTAAGTAGACATGTCCGTGATGTCAGGCATGTATGTTGTTTTCGGCTGCATGTATGAGCACTGTGTACATGTGCATGTGTGTGTATTTGACAAGGGTGCAAAAGTGATGCAACATGGATGCATGTGACAGCGGTATGTGGAAGCCTGATTGGCAGATGTGACATGGATGCCCATCTGAACAGTGCAACACTTGGCAGAGGTGTAGACATGCATGCAAGTGTGGTGGTGTGTGTACATGTGTGGTGCACTTCCTGTGTTGCATGTGATGTCTGGCTCCCCTTTGGCTGCTGATGCTGTTGTATGTGTAGGGATGGTGGTGGCAGTTGCGATATGGCTGTGGTATGGCTCATATGTGCCAGTTGCAATGACATGTGTGTTGGGGATTGTGATGACATGTCTGAGGTTTGCCAATGCCACTCCTGTGCAACTGTCATGCGTGTATGTGTCCATTGTACAGTGCCCTGATGCCTGTGTTTTGTTTCTCCCTGTCTGCAGCGTCAACTGATGAAGAGGGCGGAGAAGGTGCTGTGGAGCACAGCGGCGGGGATCCGACCGCCAGCCGGAGACGCAAGGCCCGGCTCCCCTCCCGTGTTGTCATCTCGTCGGGGAGTGAGGAGTCCGGTGCCGCGTCCCAGGCCGCAGCTGCCGGGGGGAGGTCCAAGAGGCGGAGGTTGCAGTTGGACTCCTCGGCAGCAGAAGGGGCAGCTGGGACCCCACAGGGCCCAACGGGGGAAGATGGCACGGAGTCATCCAGGTTGGTGGGGGGTTTGGTGGAGGAGGGGGCCGCGTAAGCACCAGAGACGGGGTCTGGAGGTGGGGATCCCACTGGTGCTAGTGGTGCAGTGCAGGACCAGGGACAGGAGGCAGCACAGGCGGCCGCAGAGGTGCCTGTGTGCAATCCTGTCCCCGATCCTGTTCCTGCATCATCTTGCACCAGCAGGGATGCCTACGTCCAGACCCGTTTTCAGGCAGGGGATGAGCTGACGTCAACTGGCCTTCCTCTGCCTGCGGACGTGGCCATCCAGGTCCGGGTTGGGCCTGTCCTGGCTGGTGTGGCGTTGCGTCAACGGGCCATGCGAGGTGACCTGCAGTCTTTTCATGGAGAGACTGCATGTCATCTCGAATGGCTCGTTGACCACGTCAGCCTGCTGGGACAGGTCACCCAGGCCGGATTCCGCTGTCTGATGGGGCTTGCTCCGACCCCCTCCTCAACTGGACCCCCTACGCGCCAGTCGTCCTCTGTGCCATCTTCCCACCCATCAGTCACCTGGGTGCCCTGTGGAGCTGCCTCTGACGGTGCGGCCAGGCTGGTGGAGGAGGCATCCCTGCCACAGTCGGGAGTCGGAGGTCCAGCAGGGGTGGCCACATCAACAAGTGCACCCCAGCCAGCGGAGGATGTGCAGGCAGCAGGAGGCAGTGCACGGGCAGAGGCAGAGCAGCAGCAGCAGCAACATGGTGGGAGACATGAAGGCTCGGGGCTTTCGACATCGGAGGAGCAGGCATCGGCCGGAGGGCAGAGGGACCCAGGACAGAGAGTGTCTTCCGTGTGGCAGCGGTTGGGCCACGCCATAGGTGCGGAGCGGCGGCGGGCGGAAGAGGCGCGGCTCACAATGGTCAGGGCGAAGAACTCCATGCGGAGGGCCCTGAGGCGGGCCGAGTGCCTCGAGGCAATCCGCAGGGGGTTGGAGGAGGACACAGCGTCGTCCCTGCGGACCCTCGGGGCCATGGAACTGGACCGCCTCCGGGACATCGAACAGGAGTTCGATGATGCCCTGGCCCGGGACACCACAGAGTGAGCCGCTGGACTTGCCCGCCGCCTTTGTATATAGTTCTTTAGTTTTAGGTTTCCTTTCTTTCGTATTATGATTTGGAGTCGACGGACACTGCTCCACTTTTTGTATATAGTTGATTTTTAGGTAGGTTTTTTAGTAGGTTTCCTTTGTTCAGTTGGGCTCATGGACCCTTGTTATTTTTGTACATAGTTCTTTATTGCATGGAGATTTTTTTACATTTGACTTTGGACAAAATTTTTTTCTATTTGGATTTCAAGTTTTTTTTTTTCATACGGACATGCAGCTTATTTTTTCTCATTCACATTGTAGTTTGTTTTCTTTCTTTAGCATTCTTTATTTTTTTCAATACAATTTTGTTTGCATACTTCACTGTGTGGTATCATCTCATTGGTTTCATGCATGTCATGTTGTGTGTTTTCCCATTCAATTGCAACAATTGTGTGTGACGGACATGGCTTCATTAGCTTCATGAACATTGGGGGTGTAACATGTGATTTCCATTTCCATGTGGGTGAATGGGTTACTTGGTAGGGCTTTTTGGCTGTGGAGGCTGACCATTACGCACATTATTGGGGATTGTGAGGACCTGGTGGGGGCTGCCCATGGTGGCAGGGGGGTGGGGGGTGGTGGGAGACATGAGTGGGGGCCTGGTGGAGGATGCCCATGGTGGCAGGGGGGTGGGGGTGGTGGGAGACATGAGTGGGGGCCTGGTGGAGGATGCCCATGGTGGCAGGGGGGTGGGGGTGGTGGGAGACAGGAGTGGGGGCCTGGTGGAGGGTGACCCTGGATGCTGGGGGGTGGGGGTGCAGGGGGACATGAGTGGGGGCCTGGTGGAGGATGACCCTGGATGCTGGGGGGTGGGGGTGGTGGGAGACATGAGTGGGGGCCTGGTGGAGGCAGCCCCTGCACTGCTGGGGGGTGGGGGTGGTGGGAGACATGAGTGGGGGCCTGGTGGAGGATGCCCATGGTGGCAGGGGGGTGGGGGTGGTGGGAGACATGAGTGGGGGCCTGGTGGAGGATGCCCCTGCACTGCTGGGGGGTGGGGGTGCAGGGGGACATGAGTGGGGGCCTGGTGGAGGATGCCCATGGTGGCAGGGGGGTGGGGGTGGTGGGAGACAGGAGTGGGGGCCTGGCGGAGGGTGACCCTGGATGCTGGGGGGTGGGGGTGCAGGGGGACATGAGTGGGGGCCTGGTGGAGGGTGACCCTGGATGCTGGGGGGTGGGGGTGGTGGGAGACATGATTGGGGGCCTGGTGGAGGATGCCCCTGGTCGCTGGGGGGTGGGGGTGGTGGGAGACATGAGTGGGGGCCTGGTGGAGGCTGCCCCTGGTGGCTGGGGGGTGGGGGTGGTGGGAGACATGAGTGGGGGCCTGGTGGAGGATGCCCCTGCACTGCTGGGGGGTGGGGGTGCAGGGGGACATGAGTGGGGGCCTGGTGGAGGCTGCCCATGGTGGCAGGGGGGTGGGGGTGGTGGGAGACATGAGTGGGGGCCTGGTGGAGGCTGCTCCTGGTGGCTGGGGGGTGGGGGTGGTGGGAGACATGAGTGGGGGCCTGGTGGAGGATGCCCCTGCACTGCTGGGGGGTGGGGGTGCAGGGGGACATGAGTGGGGGCCTGGTGGAGGCTGCCCATGGTGGCAGGGGGGTGGGGGTGGTGGGAGACATGAGTGGGGGCCTGGTGGAGGCTGCCCCTGGTGGCTGGGGGGTGGGGGTGGTGGGAGACATGAGTGGGGGCCTGGTGGAGGATGCCCCTGCACTGCTGGGGGGTGGGGGTGCAGGGGGACATGAGTGGAGGCCTGGTGGAGGCTGCCCCTGCACTGCTGGGGGGTGGGGGTGCAGGGGGTCATGAGTGGGGGCCTGGTGGAGGCTGCCCCTGCACTGCTGGGGGGTGGGGGTGCAGGGGGACATGAGTGGGGGCCTGGTGGAGGCTGCCCCTGGTGGCTGGGGGGTGGGGGTGGTGGGAGACATGAGTGGGGGCCTGGTGGAGGATGCCCCTGCACTGCTGGGGGGTGGGGGTGCAGGGGGACATGAGCGGGGGCCTGGTGGAGGCTGCCCCTGCACTGCTGGGGGTGGGGGTGCAGGGGGACATGAGTGGGGGCCTGGTGGAGGATGCCCCTGCACTGCTGGGGGGTGGGGGTGCAGGGGGACATGAGTGGGGGCCTGGTGGAGGCTGCCCATGGTGGCAGGGGGGTGGGGGTGGTGGGAGACATGAGTGGGGGCCTGGTGGAGGCTGCCCATGGTGGCAGGGGGGTGGGGGTGGTGGGAGACATGAGTGGGGGCCTGGTGTAGGGTGACCCTGGATGCTGGGGGGTGGGGGTGCAGGGGGACATGAGTGGGGGCCTGGTGGAGGCTGCCCCTGCACTGCTGGGGGGTGGGGGTGGTGGGAGACATGCATTGTTGATCAGTAGTGCAAGGTGACATGTGGGTTGGCTGGGGGGCATGCCCATGGTGAATGGGCTGCCTGCGGGACATGGGCAGGGGTGCAGGGTAGTCCCCCGTGGTGTGGGCTGCCTGCAGGGGCCGTGGAGGTTGTGGAGCGTACACCTGGGAGGACCCACGCGGCCAATTCACGTGTAGTACTCCCCAGAACCCCTGAAATACACATTCCCTGCTGGTATCGCGTGTGCAACTTCCCGCGCACCCCTGAAATACACGTACCCTGCTCGCACTGGGACAATCGCGTGTGCAACTTCCCGCGCACCCCTGAAATACACGTACCCTGCTCGCACTGGGACAATCGCGTGTGCAACTTCCCGCGCACCCCTGAAATACACGTACCCTTCTCGCACTGGGACTATCGCGTGTGTAACTTCCCGCACACCCCTGAAATACACGTACCCTGCTCGCACTGGGCCAATCGCGTGTGTAACTTCCCGCGCACCCCTGAAATACACGTACCCTGCTCGCACTGGGCCAATCGCGTGTGGAACTTCCCGCGCACCCCTGAAATACACGTACCCTGCTCGCACTGGGACAATCGCGTGTGCAACTTCCCGCGCACCCCTGAAATACACATACCCTGCTCGCACTGGGACTATCGCGTGTGGAACTTCCGCGCACCCCTGAAATACACGTACCCTGCTCGCACTGGGACAATCGCGTGTGCAACTTCCCGCGCACCCCTGAAATACACATACCTTGCTGAAATCGCGTGTGGAACTTTCCGCGCACCCCTAAAATACACATACGTTGCTGAAATCGCGTGTGGAACTTGCCGCGCACCCCTGAAATACACGTACCCTGCTGCAATCGCGTATGCAACTTCCCGCGCACCCCTGAAATACACGTACCCTGCTCGCACTGGGACAATCGCGTGTGCAACTTCCCGCGCACCCCTGAAATACACATACCTTGCTGAAATCGCGTGTGGAACTTGCCGCGCACCCCTGAAATACACATACCTTGCTGAAATCGCGTGTGGAACTTGCCGCGCACCCCTGAAATACACATACCTTGCTGAAATCGCATGTGGAACTTGCCGCGCACCCCTGAAATACACGTACCCTGCTGCAATTGCGTATGCAACTTCCCGCGCACCCCTGAAATACACGTTCCCCGCTTGGCGTTTGCTGTTTGGCAGCCCGGTGAACTGGTCCAGGGTTCGCGCAGCCCTTTGCGATGATTTAGCGATTTTGATGGCTTTTCCTTGCGTGAGGGCGTTCTTGGGGGCGTTACTGGCGCTGCTGCAGGGTCGCTGCGATTCTCTGCGCCACGGCTGGTTTGGAAGCCTGAAATCCATGAATACGCTGTGCGCGGAAATCGGTTTTAGCGCACGTGCCTGGCGCAGTCAATCGCACGCGGACACTCTGCGCCAGCCGCTTGCGACACTTTTCTG
The DNA here is from genome assembly GCF_040938575.1 of Ambystoma mexicanum. Classification (NCBI taxonomy): domain Eukaryota; kingdom Metazoa; phylum Chordata; class Amphibia; order Caudata; family Ambystomatidae; genus Ambystoma; species Ambystoma mexicanum. The sequence continues at coordinate 288,267,873 of NC_090928.1, forward strand.
CGAAATTCTATGAATTACCCTGAAAGTTTCTTTAATGCAAGCTGCATTCGTTTCACTTAGTGACTGTATTAGCTGTTTTGTTTGAATTTTTTGTATACATTCTGCTAGAGACGGGTGCCTTTTTGTACACTTTTATTTTGACTTGCCCTATTTCTGCGTTGCTTTCTACAGAGTTGCTTTTTGGTAGGCATTCTTTGGTGTCTGTTGCAGAAAAAAAGGAAGTCTGGGTTGGGATGTTGTGCAATGTATGTGTGCATTGTACTTGAGTGTCTGAGTATGATGTTAGGCACGTACGTAGAGGTGTGTGATTGTTGAATGGGCTGTTAATTCAGGTTGGGAAGGCTATTCTCGTATTTGTGTGTTACTATACTCGTCGTGAGGTCACAATACAAAGTGTGCACCTGTTGAGGTGTAATCAGTAATACAGAATTTAATAATGTAGGGTTGATACAATTGTTTGTTCTACAATACTAGAATAGTACAGTGTTTGAGTAACAGGTAGAGCATTATGACAGTATCACACTTACTTTGTTGGATGCAAAGTGTAGGTTTCTTCTGGGTTCTGTCGTGTACTTCAGACGCTGCTGGTTTACAGCAGTGTGGTCTTCACTGCAATTTTGAAAGAAGGAAGTTAGTACATATGTGTGTTAACGTCACAGTAATTTCACTTCAAGAACAGATTAGGTACATTTGCAAAAGAAATTGTTTTGTAGGAAGAGGTACTGTATGTGTTAAATTGTATAGCTTTGTATATGGATGGGGATTTCATTGCTAAGGGCACTAGTGGAATTTTTATAGATGTGTCCTATGAGGTGCACTTTTGCAAGTTTATGTTGCTGTTGCACTGTTTAGTGTGGTAATAGATTAGTGGAAGTTGTAGTAGGGTGAGCAAAAAAACTTGGAAAAATGTACAGATTGAAAGGGAGAATGTTTTTGTGTGTGTAATTCCTTTAATTTATTTTGTGCATAAATGTTTCCTACATGAGTGCTGGAAACCTTTCAGTGCTTTGACTTTGTTATTCACATTCCTATTAGCACTGTTCTGAATGTGCACTTGTATTTGTTTGGTTTAGCAATTATGGCAAGTGTCAGCCATTCTGTTTAAATAAATGCATTTTATGAACTTGCAATGCTTTTGTAAGATAAAAGCTGGTCTCCTGTTTTGTGTGCATTCTAGGAATTTATAATAGTGTGTTAAGGGGTACGTGGCTGTGAAAATGACAGAAGGAAAGAGGAGAATTATAGGTTGGACATTGCAATGAGTAATATGGGTAAATTAAAATTTGGAAAGCAGACAGATTTGTAAGTGAACTTGATTAAAGGAGATGGGAGAAATTAGAGTATGCTTTTTTGCAGATTATGCAGGGTGAATGGCAGGTACCTTGTTCATAATCATTTATAAAAAGAGTTGCAAATTTACTGTAGACAATATATTCATACCTGCAGTTTGTATTGATGTATGTAGATGCAGTTCAATATGGAAGGAGAAATCTAGAAGAGTTTTACAGTAGTTTTAGCTTTAGGTGCTTTGCAAACACAGGACACTTGTACTCAGAGTGATGAACAGTTCATCTAAATTGTTGACTTATGATGACATAGTTAGATGTAGAGTTATTGAATGTGATTGGTGGATGTTTGTGTGACTGCTTATGTGTATCCAATGAGAGAGTGGTGCAGACAGTGATGTGGAAAGTGAAAAAGGGCTGCCCCTGTGTTGCGGGGTCCGCGCACAGCTCATCTGTTTGCAGACAGGATGTGCCACAACCGGGGTTTCTCAGCAAATCTAGCATGGAAAGGGGACTGCTGGGATTAGCCAATCATGTGTTGAAGTTGTTATTTGTAGGAAGAGAGGCTGTGTGTGTAGTGAAGATGGCAGAGGTGAAGAAAGTGAGGGTGTTGGTTTTTGGAGATCTGTTTGTAAATGTTTTGGAGAGGTATGCTATGTCTAAACATATGGCTGCCAATTTTAGTTTTGAAGGAGTGGAGGTTTTGTGGTCAACTGTGCATGGTTCTAATATCAAACACTTGTGTATGGGCGTGTTATAAGTGTCATATCATATCATATCATATCATATGCAGGCAGTGATTGGAGCTTGTACGAGTTTCTCCATGTGGAACAGTCCAGATGTAGTGGTACTGCATTGGGGTGCTGTCCATTTGGGATACATCAGTGCTCCTAGTTTGTTGAGTGCTCTTGAAAACTTGGTTCAGGCAGTGATGGTGGTTCTTCCAAATGCCAAGGTGATTATTTCTGAAATGTTGCCTAGGGTAGTATGGGACCATTATAATGTTTGTTGTCCCCAGCAAAATGGTGCAGGGTGCTTGGTTAACAGAGGGATGTCTGCTTTCTTATGTAGAGCTGGGATGTTGTCTTGTAACAATGCCAATATTTATTTTCTTAATGGTGACTATTTCAAAGCAGATGGCATTTCTTTATCCATATTGGGAAATGCTATGTTATATCAAACTATAAGGAATGCTTTACAGAGGATAATGTGAAGATATCAGGAAGAAAATAAGTGAAAAAAATAACATAATAAAAGGTGTTTTTTTAGAAGAACTTTCATTAAAACAAAAAAAGGGCTCTTTTCAGAGCCACTATCAAAGGGGAAGTGGAGTACACTATTTAAATGTTCATTCCCCACTCTCAGATTTCACGATTTGTCTGCGGACACCATGGCTGTCCGCGGATCGCGTGTGTTACATACAGGGATTTTGAGATTGAGAGGCATGCAAAGGGATGTGTCAATAAGGTTTACTGGGTGTGATGTATAAGGAGAGACTTTGGCAGAAAGTCTTTATCCTGAGAGGAGAACAGATAGATATGGCTGTGTCTTTCAGAAGGCAGATTGTCTGGATTTTGGGTGACTCGTGGATAAATTGGTTAGAGGTGCATGCAGATCGCTGTGGAGTGGCTGCACATCTCTGATTCCCTCATGTGATTGTACACTGGCATTGAATGTGCTGAATTAAGTGGTTGAATTTGGTTCCTCTTTGTGCCACTTTGATGACACACTGTCATCCAGACATTATTATTATTATTCATTGCAGAAGGAATAGTTTAGGACCTGGCTCTGTAATCTCCTTGTAATTTGCAATGAAAGAAGGACTTTGGAAAGTCATGAACATGTTTCCAAACTCCTGAGTAATTTTTTTCGTATTGCGCAGAGACAAATGTGGCTGCGTTCTTCTTCATTTGGTCCACAAATGGAGAAAGTGAGGTGCAATATCAACAAGGCTGTTTGTGCTTTTTTGAGAGATGTTGGTATCTCCTCTTTTCACAGTGAAAATATTATGTTTCATAGCACACACATATGAGTCCTTCTTGCTCATGCTGGGAATCAGATTTTTCTGCGAAATATACAAAATGCATTGCGACCCTTTGTGGAAGTATAGCAATCCTTTTTCCAGTAGGTGTTGACCACTTGAAGTTTTTGAAAAACAAAAAAAACACCACAAAAAGGGTCTTTTCAGAGCCACCACTTCCTCCCGGAGAAGAGTGCAATGGTTTTATAGTGCAATAAACCAAAAATGTCAATGTCCGTGGACTGTCTGCAGACTTCTAAAAATACACAGGACCCTGCAGCATTTCATTGGCACTTCTATTTTTAAACTGTGACAGGTGGCTCTGAAAAGAGCCTTTTTTTTTGTTGTTGTTTTTTTTTTATCAAGACACACAAGGAAAGGAACGGAATTCAGGGTAAGAAAGGGGCACCAACCATAGGGATAAGAAAGAGCAGGTGGAGAGAGGAAGATGTGGATGGGCCTTAATCAGATAGGTGTCAGACTTTCTCATGCTCCCGGACCGTAGCCTCGAAAGCACTTCGAAATGTCTCCCCTTGCAGAGTACTGCATTGCAGTACATACACAATACAGTGACCCTCGAAAGGTATGGGTCTTCCGTGGCGCGTATGGCCTGCAAGGCTGGTGGTTCAGGGATGAGCTGTCCCACGGGAGTGTTTCTTGTGATGGCAGGAGCAGAAACAGAGCTTACTGTAGAGGAACTCAACCTACTACTTTTATTGCAGGGGGCGACCCACCAAATTGCCACAGTGTGGAAGGATTTTAGGTGTCGCTGCATGGAAGTAGTCCCGTAGATGTACAAACATGGTTTACAACAAGTGAGCACCATCTGGCACTCAGTGCAGCGCACCTTGTGTGCACGAGCTTTGGGTAACCCTCTGTAACGCTCACCTGACTCCCACGGAGGCGCTAGCCTGGTTCGAGCTGCTGTGACCTCTTCTAAGGTGATGCGCAGGGTTCGGAAGACGGACTGGACCGGGCCCCCAAATCTGGCTTGTCTGCCTCGTAGAAGTATCCTTCTGTAGGCGAAAATAGGGGATTAACTGACTGCAGGGTAATGCAATCAGCCTCCTACTTTCCCCTCTCACCCTCCTCGAAACCCTTCTGTGATTCCTCGTAGCGTCTCACCTTAGGGTCTGGAAGGACGAGCTCTCCATCCTGCTTCTGATGCAGGGGCGCGTTGGTATCCACTTACTTCACTGGATTTTCGGATTGGTGAGAACCAAACTTGCTTGGCTTCCAGGTAAGTTTTTTGATAAGAGGTTCCCCTTGTGTCCATGCATTAATGTACTAATGCTAGTGTCTTTTTCCCCATAGGGGCCGGGGTACGGAATGCCGGGGAACAGGCACCGACCCGAGATGAGAGGTGAAATCCTTGTAGAAATCAGGTAAGTCTTTAATGAGCGTTTTTTGGTAATGTCTTTTCATTCGCTCATTAACGCTGATGTATTTTTTTCCCCTTAGGGGCCGGGGCCCGGAAACGTCAGGATGTGGCGCGGACCCGAAATGAAGAGGGGATGAATCAACAGGTAAGTCTTACATGGAGATTTAGCTTTCCTTATTCCCTTCTCTCTCTCACCTTTTGTTCTGGTCTTTTTCTCCCTAGGCGCTGAGGCGTGACTGCGAATCCGGATGATCGCTGCTGAACATGGAGGCGCCCTGTAAAGGTGAGTGGAATGCGGCGCTGCAGCGATCGACGCGATGAGCTTTTAAATAAAAGTCTTTCTTTTCAGGATTGTCGACGAGATGTCTCCGGGATGCGGATTTAGCAGGTAAGGACTTTTCCTTCTTCTGTTCTCTTCTTCTCTTCCTTTGCAGGTGATCCAGGATGCTGGCAGGCATGGCAGAAGTCAGGATGCAGGAGCAGAAATGGTGAGCGTCCAGCTGCTAGATGCAGAACAACGCGAAGCACGTGTGGCTGTTCGGGTGGGGTTTAAATAGCCTTGGAAGAAGTTCCAGGTATGTATCCTTCCTCCAATCAGGTATGTATCCTTCCCCGACCACGCCCGGATGGTAAATTAGTCCCACAGGTAAAGTAGTTCCTTTCAGGCCTCAAGGAGGCCGGGATCCAGCATCATGGTCTGCATCAGGTAAGTGCACCCAAGCACTTCCATAATGAGCCTGGCGCCTATGGGGCCAGGACTGATGTCTTTTATGAGCCTGGCGCCATAGGCGCCAGGACACTATCCAAAGGGCCCCTATATGGGGTTGCTGGGTCCTTCCTTGGGGACTGGATGTCTGCTTTTGGGGACGCAGGGCTTGAACTGGCTCCCCGGGAGCAGGCATCATGACAGCACTCCCCCCCAAGGCCCCTCCCAAGGTTGTTCCCTCCGGGGGTTTGGTTTGTCCGGGAAGAGTCGGTGGAATTTCCTGACTAATCGAGGTGCATGCACATGGTCGCTGGGTTTTCACGACCTCTCCTGAGGTCCGTCCCCCTTCCAATCAATTAGGTAGAACAGTTTTGACCTAAACATTTTTGAGTCTAAAATGTTCTTCACTTCGAATTCGGGCTCCCCATCTATTAGAATAGGTTCTGGAGGTTTGAGTAGTCGGGTTTCGGGTACCACTGGTTTCAGAAGTGACACATGAAAAACAGGGTGAATTTGCATACTAGCTGGTAAATCAAGTTTAACAGCCACTGGGTTAATTATTGCCGTAATAGAATAAGGTCCCAGATATTTTGGGTTAAAAGTTCGAGGCCCTTTGAGTGGTAAATGTCTGGTAGCTAACCAAACTTGATCCCCAATCTGATACGGAGGTGCTTCACTCCGATGTAGATCAGCATTCTCCTTATATTTTCTCTTGGCTTGTTGTAAATGCATAGTTGCCTCTTTGAAGGCTTGGGTAATTGTAGAATGCAGATGTTCTAATGCAGGCATTCCGAGGTTCTGAGGTGAGTCAAGGTTTGAGGTTCGAGGGTGATGCCCAAACAAAGTATAAAATGGACTGTGGCCAGTTCCAGAGTGTACCGAATTATTATATGCGTATTCGGCTATCCAAAGAATGTCTTTCCAGTTGCTTTCAGATTGCTATAACATACACCGTAAGTATTGCTCAAGGGTCTGATTTGTCCTCTCGGTCTGACCATCGGTCTGAGGGTGGTGACTGGTCTATAATTTTACGTCGATCTGCGCCATTTGACAACATTTGCGCCAGAAGTGGGAAATGAATTGGCTTCCCCGGTCAGAGATTAGTATAGATGGGAATCCATGTAGCCGAACAATATTTTCGAGGAATTCTTTGGCTAGGACAGAAGCTGAAGGTAAACCTTTCAAAGGAATAAAGTGGGCCATTTTGGAAAACAAATCCACAATTACCAGAATAGTATTGTACCCCGAACAAGGAGGCAGGTCCGTAATAAAATCCATTGATAGGGTGTGCCAGGGTGCTGGCGGTATGTCTAGAGGTTGAAGGAGACCAGCTGGTCTTTTCTTTTGACTTTTATTTTGGGCGCAAACACCACAGGACATCACAAAAGATTTAACATCTTTTCACCAAGAGGGCCACCAAAATTGTCGTTTCACCTTTTCCTCTGTCTTGGCAATACCGGGGTGTCCCTCTATTAATGCATCATGATAACCGGAAATAACTAGTTCGTGTAATTCCTTATGTGGCAGGAATAAGCGTCCTTGGAAATAAGGTAAACCATTATCTATGGTAAAGTCTGATCCCTTTTGTATCCAATCCTGTAAGGTTGTAGGGTCCAGGAGTTGTTTCACTCTGGCTTGAATGTCTTCAAGCGTCTGTAACAAAGTCATGCCTAGAATCCTCTGTTCGGGAATTATTCGTACTGGTTCTGAGTTTGTATCAGATTCTCCCATTCCGATTCGGGATACGGCGTCTGCTTTGCCATTCTTGCAGCCAGGTCGATAGGTAATCACGAAATCAAATTCAGCGAAAAACAAAGCCCATCGGAGCTGCCGTGATGACTGAGCCTTGGCGGTTTTCAAATACTGTAAATTCCGGTGATCAGTGATCACTGTGATGGTATGTCGAGCGCCAAGCAGATAATGCCGCCAGGCTTTAAAAGCAGACTTAATGGCTAACAGTTCTTTATCTGTGATTTCATAATTAACCTCGGGTGCCGAGAATTTTCTGGACCAAAATGCTACGGGATGCAGTTGGTTGGTTTCGGGATCTCTTTGGGACAGGACAGCTCCCATGGCTAGGCTGGATGCGTCAGTCTCGACGACATAAGGGAGATCTGGACGCGGGTGTTTCAATATAGGTGCGGAGGTAAACTTAGCTTTTAAATCCTGAAAGGCCTGCTCGGCTTCTTCAGACCATTCAAAACGTTTATTTTTCCTCAAGAGTGCAGTAATGGGTTGTACCACGCATGAAAATTCCGGGATAAACCTGCAATAGAAATTGGCAAAGCCGAGCATGCTTTGAACCCCTTTTACAGAGCTAGGTGATGGCCATTTGAGGATGGCATCCACTTTTCTTGAGTCCATTTGGACTCCTTTGGGTGTCAGGATGAAACCTAGAAACTCGACTTCTGTGGTATGGAAAACACATTTCTCCAATTCAGCAAATAGTTTGTGTTGGCGCAGTTTTTCAAGTACTGCCCTAACGTGTTTTCTGTGATCAGATTCCGAAGAGGAGTACACCAGAATGTCATCGATATATACGACAACACAAACATCGATGAGTTCCCGAAGGACATCATTCATGAAGTATTGGAAGGCAGACGGCGCGTTACACAATCCGAAAGGCATCACCTGGTACTCGAATAATCCGTATTTAGTACGGAAGGCAGTTTTCCATTTGTCGCCTTCTTTAACTCGTACCAGATGATAAGCCCCCCAGAGATCTAACTTGGTTTATATGCAAGCGTCCTTCACCTGGTCAAGGAGTTCAGGGATCAGAGGCAGAGGATAACGGTTTTTAACCGTTATCTGGTTCAATGCGCGGTAATCGATACAAGTTCTAAGGTCGCCTTCTTTTTTGGGCACGAAGAACAAAGCCGAGGATGCCGGGGACTTTGATGGGCGAATAAAACCATTAGCTAGGTATTGATCCAAATATTGTCTCAAATGCAGATTCTCAGGTTCGGTACGGGCATAAATCCTGCTACAAGAGGGTTGTGCACCGGGCACCAGATCGATTTGGCAATCGTACGATCTGTGAGGAGGTAACGTGTTGGCCTGTTCCTTTTGGAAGACGTCCTGAAAGTCTTGGTATCCCGGAGGTAGTTGCATGGAGGCAGATGTTACAGATGCTAGATTAATCTTCAGGTTTTCTGGGTAGCAGGTTTGTGTACAATCCGGGAAGGTTATTCTCTTAGCTCGCCAATCAATTCGAGGATTATGTGTCTCTAACCAAGGGATTCCAAGAATAACCTGAAACTGTGGAGCCTTGATTACATCAAACACAACACCCTCCCGATGGCCGTCGGGACCAATAAGAGTCACCTCAGTAGTGGAATGTGTTACCGGTCCAGAGGTAATTTCAGTTCAATCGACTGTGGTGATGACATCTTTGCTGGTTTTAGGACGGAGAGGGAGGTTAATCCTAGAGACCAATTCACGATCCACATAGTTTCCAATAGCCCCACTATCGATGTATGCCTTTATTGCATGCAACCGCTTAGGCTGTTCTGGATCTACGAGAACCATTGGCACAATGAAATGCGAGGTCTGAGAGTTAGTTTTCAAGCTCGGCAAGCAGACCCCTACACTTGTCGGGCGGAGTCGTTTCCCGAAACAGAGTCTTCCTGGTTTTTATCAGCGGCTCCTACCGCCTTTCGGGGCGGTTTTGCCTGGCAATCTCGTAGAAAGTGTTCAGAATTCCCACAATAAAGACATCATTTTAACTGCCGCCTCCTTTCAAGTTCCTTTTGAGTTAAGGGTCCTTTAACCCCTCCAATTTGCATAGGCTCAGAGACATCAACTCCCTTGGGATTAGCATGGGTCTTGACCAACACCCGGGTCTCAAACCTGGACCGATCTGCTTTTCTGTTTTGAAGTCTGTGATCCAATTGGATCACTAAGTCTATATACTCTGTGCATTCTTGGGGCGGATTTACAACTTTGGCCAAGACATCTTTAAGTTCTCAGCGTAGGCCTCGAGAAAACAACGTGACTCTTTTATTCTCTGGCCATCCCGTTTCCACAATTAGTCTATTAAAGGCTGCAATATAGGATAGGAGGTCCTGATTGCCCTGTCGCAGGGATCGAAGTTCGTCATCCAGAGCCTGCCCCTGAGAGTGTCGAGCAAATAACCTTTCCATGCTTGCTTGAAACCTTTGAAAATCACGGAGAATCGGGTCATCTTGAGTAACCAGTGGAACTAACCAATCGGCAGCACAGCCGCTGAGATATGACAATACAAAGGCTACCTTGGTCTGATCATTAGGGAAGGCCCCAGGTCTGCATAGGAAGTGCAAATGACACTGATTCATGAATACGGCGAATTGTTTGGGGTCCCCAGCAAAGCGTTCGGGTGGGGCCAGCGGCATGTTTCCAGGTAGATTAATCTGCACAGGGTTACTGGAAACCACAGGAGTGGGGTTCCCTCCGGAACCGGGTAGAGGAGTTTGCCCAGCTTGACCTTGCAAAAGCTGTCTGGCCAGGTCATCAATTCTTTCCTTTGATATTATTAATTCCCTCCTGAGGGCATTAGTCTCTTGACGAGCAGCATGTACTTCGGCCCGTAATTCCCCAGTAATTGGGCCAACTGATCAGTCTCAGAACTTTCCATAGCGCCTGGGTGGCAATTTGTAGGAAGGCTTCGCGTTCTGTAATGCTCACCTGACTCCCACGGAGGCTCTGGCCTGGTTCGCGCTGCTGTGACCTCTTCTAAGGTGATGCGCAGGGTTCGGAAGACGGACTGGACCGGGCCCCCAAATCTGGCTTGTCTGGCTCGCAGAAGTATCCTTCTGTAGGTGAAAATAGGGGATTAACTGTCTGCGGGGTAATGCAATCAGCCTCCCACTTTCCCCTCTCACCCTCCTTGAAACCCGTCTGTGATTCCTCGTAGCGTCTCACCTTAGGGTCTGGAAGGACGAGCCTCCATCCTGCTTCTGATGCAGGGGCGCGTTGGTATCCAGTTACTTCACTGGATTTTCAGATTGGTGAGAACCAAACTTGCTTGGCTTCCAGGTACGTTTTTTGATAAGAGGTTCCCCTTGTGTCCATGCATTAATGTACTAATGCTAGTGTCTTTTTCCCCATAGGGGCAGGGGTACGGAATGCTGGGGAACAGGCACCGACCCGAGATGAGAGGTGAAATCCTTGTAGAAATCAGGTAAGTCTTTAATGAGCGTTTTTTGGTAATGTCTTTTCATTCGCTCATTAACGCTGATGTATTTTTTTCCCCTTAGGGGCCGGGGCCCGGAAACGCCAGGATGTGGCACGGACCCGAAATGAAGAGGGAATGAATCAACAGGTAAGTCTTAACATGGAGATTTAGCTTTCCTTATTCCCTTCTCTCTCTCACCTTTTGTTCTGGTCTTTTTCTCCCTAGGCGCTGGGGCGTGACTGCGAATCCGGATGATCGCTGCTGAACATGGAGGCACCCTGTAAAGGTGAGTGGAATGCGGCGCTGCAACGATCGACGCGATGAGCTTTTAAATAAAAGTCTTCCTTTTCAGGATTGTCTCCGGGATGCAGATTTAGCAGGTAGGGACTTTTCCTTCTTCTGTTCTCTTCTTCTCTTCCTTTGCAGGTGATCCAGGATGCTGGCGGGCGTGGCAGAAGTCAGGATGCAGGAGCAGACACGGTGAGCGTCCAGCTGCTAGATGCAGAACAACGCGAAGCACGTGTGGCTGTTCGGGTGGAGTTTAAATAGCCTTGGAAGAATGTATGTATCCTTCCTCCAATCAGGTATGTATCCTTCCCTGACCACGCCCGGATGGTAAATTAGTCCCACAGGTAAAGTAGTTCCTTTCAGGCCTCAAGGAGGCCGGGATCCTGCAGCATGGTCTGCATCAGGTAAGTTCACCCAAGCACTTCCATAATGAGCCTGGCGCCTATGGCGCCAGGACTGATGTCTTTTATGAGCCTGGTGCCATAGGCGCCAGGACACTGTCCAAAGGGCCCCTATATGGGGTTGCTGGGTCCTTCCTTGGGGACTGGATGTCCGCTTTCGGGGACGCAGGGCTTGAGCCGGCTCCCTGGGAGCGGGCATCATGACACCCTCCAATGGGGGTAAACATCCTCCACACCCAAGGTTCATGGTGGCTGTGAGTAGTAGGGACTTCCACTACATCAATCTAGTCATCCTCTTCATCACTCTCTACATCTCCAACCCTGTTCCCCTCTCCAGACCCTTGAGGAGGTGGTGGTGGTGGAAGGGGTGGGGGTGGTGCTGAAGCCGAGGCAGCTGCAGAGGTAAGCCATGGTTGCCATCTAGGATGTAGCAAGAAGGCAGATATTGTTCTCCAAATGGCACAGCAGACACAGCACACACAGCACAGCAGGCAGAGGACAGCAGCCAATGCAATGTAGACAGCACAGCAGGTATAGCACACCGATATTGAGCAATACTCTCAGGTGTCCAAAAACAGAATTAGGAACAGCTCTGGGGTGTGGCCTTTGATAGGGGTGCTGGTGCACGCTTCGCAGACAGCCGCGCTGTCTGCAAACACTTCAAACACCAAAAGGGCTCAAAAAGTTACCAAAAATATCCAGATCTCTAGGCACATGGTCTGAGACATGTGCAAGTGTGAAGTGTCACGGTGAAATACCTCGGATTGCTCAAAAAAACACTTTTTTAGTGTCCAGGAGCCCGGACTGTGTCCGCAGACAAGGGCCTGCACTTAGCGTAGCTGCGGTCACATGATGATGGCGCAATGTTCATAGGACCCTGCGGGTGGGATGCACATGCGCACAAGTGTCCACCGGACAGGGTTCGGATCCCCGAACTAATTAAAAGTGCGTTCCAACTTTGCACACATGCGGACGGGTTATGTGTTCTACGGACACCTCCATTTTGATTGCAGACAATACGAACAGGGTGAGTGTCCTTAGGACACCCCATTTTGCTTAATTACAAACAGGCAGACAGGTTATGTGTCCTACAGACACCCCCATTTTGGTTAATTGCGGACATCACGGACAGTCCTGCCATCTGCAGACTCTCAAACGGCCTTTTAAAAAAAAAAAACACAGGGACATATAGGAACAGTATACATAATACTTCTTTAATGTACAAAAATATAGAAATTATGAAAGAGAAGGCGAAGCAGAAATGGAGACATATACAGGGGAATTAGGGTGTTCTACATGTTGGATGTAGGGGAGGAAGGGATTGAGGTCTCATTATACCATTTTTGGTGATGGGGATTTTTTGGGGATGGTTGACTGGGACATGGAGTAGGGGTACAGGTGCACGTGGGACAGTGATATTTAATTTTTTCCATGGTATGGTTTTCTACAATGTTCTTCAAATAATGAAATTGGTCATTAATTGATCAATCTTTTGTTCTAAATGCTGTAGATGGATTTTCCACAGTGTCTGTTTGTTTTTCCTTTAGTACATGATGTATTGTTTGAGTATTATTCTTATTTTCTGTATGTACTGTTAAAGAAAAAAAATGTGTTAGGTACATATAAAATAATGTGTATTAGGTGCCTTACTTTGAAAACTGCAGCGTCTACCATTAATATCACTGTTTTCACTCATTTCATCCCGGGGAAGATTTTCGTCAAGCCACTCCAGAGTGCTATCCATTTCTGTGTAAAAAAAGATACATAATTTTTTAGTGTATCCTACTAAAGAAAGTTTATAATTATAGGAATTAATGCATTGTACTTACCAGTATGTTTTTCAGTTTTCCTGTTACTGCTTTGTAGGTGTGCTGTTGATATTTGCTGTGCAGTTTCTGTATAAAGTACCAGTGAGGTAATTCTGCTGGAGGCATACGTTATTTTTTTTTGGTATGTTAAATTATGTTTCATATGATATAATATGAAATTTTATTTATATTGCTCTCGTACACAGGGGTTTCAGAGCGCGACCAGGCAAAGGGAGGGGAACAAGGGAGAAACAAAAACAACGATCTTATTAGGCCCAGTGACATTGAGAACGTGCAAGTGCATGGGGAAGGGAAAAGGGGGGAAGTGCATGGAAGGGGGAGACATTGGAAAGCGCATAGCATAGGAGAGAGAAGAATAAATATTAAGTTCAATAAATAAATAAAGGTGATAAACAGTGGTACTGCAGCCGGTAAGTGGAAAAGTGCTAGGTTAGTCAGATAGGGTGTATCTGATAAGTGCAGAACAGGAGTGGGCGGGGGACTGTATGGGTAAGATACAGGCCCCAATGCAATGGGTGGCCCAGAGGCAGTGCAGGAGGGTGGCAGGGTGAACAGCTACCTGGGCCCGAAGTACAGAGGGTGGCCAGGTGCACAGTGCAGAGAGAGAGAGCGGATCAGCAGGGGAGAAGAGGGGCAAAGGCAGAGGCAAAGAGGAAGGTCTTGAGGAGCTTCCAGAACCGAAGATGGTTCTACTCAAGTTTCAAGGTGGCAGGGAGGCAGTTGCAAAGGGAGGCAACAGCCGAAGACAGAGATCTACCCCCAGCTCATTTCTTTGAAAAACGACTGACTCTGAGGGAGTCAGAGGTAGAGGAGCGAAGGGCTCGAGAAGGGAGGTATTTACGGAGGGATAGTTGAAGGTATTTTGGACCCAGGCCCCAGAAAGCCTTGTGGACAATGCAGAGGGTTTTAAATGTATTCCTTGCATCCACTGGGAGCCAATGAAGGGATTTCAGAGCTGGAGAGATACGATCCCAGGGCTTGAGGCCAAGGACAAGACTCGCAGTCCTGTTCTGGATTAGTTGTAAAGGGTGGAGAGTGGAGGCAGGTAGATTTAGAAAGAGGCTGTTACAGAAGTCCAACCTAGAGAGAATCAGAGCTTTGGAGACAGTAAGCTTCTGAGGGAAGGAAAGGAAGGGAAGAGTACCTATAAGGAGGTGCAGTAAGATGTTTGACTTTTTAGAGACGTCAGAGATGTGTGCGGAGAAGGAAAGTGTGGAGTCAACTATGACCCGAGGTTCTTAGCCTCGCAGGTAGGGGCAGGAGGAGGGACAAGGGAGGCCGGCCAGAGAGTGAGGGGAAAGGATGGGGAAGCTGTACCAATGAGGAGGATCTCAGTCTTGTTGGCATTTAAACAAAGATCATTGGCGGCACACCAATTTTGAATGGTGATTAGGCAGTCAGAAATGATGGAAGGGGAAGAGGTGGCTGAAGGAAGCCTGAAAATGAGTTGTGTGTCATAAGCATAGCACTGGACATTTGAGCAGAAAATGGAAATGCAGTAGGCAAGAGTTGCCTGGTATTGGTGGAAAAGCCAGGGTGAGAGGTTAGAGCCCTGGGGAACACCACAGGTATAGAGGGAAATAGAAGATAGGAAGGTCTCAAGTTGTACCTGGCAGGGTCAATCAGAGAGGAAAGAGGTCAGCCAGGCCAGAGCCTGATCAGTGATACCCAGCTTGTTACGGAAACGATTGAGCAGGTTTTTATGGTTTATCGTGTCAAAAGCAGAGGAGAGATCATGTAGGATGAGGACAGAGGGAATGTTAGAGTCAAGGTTGGAGAGCAAGTCTTCACGATGTTCAGGAGAGCAGTTTCCGTGCTTCTGGCAGCCCTGAAGCCAGATTGGTCATCATGGAGAGAGCCAACATAGTCAGAATGAAGGTTAAGCTGAGAGATGGCAAGCTTTTCCAGGAGCTTACCCAAAAAGGGAGTAATGGAGATTGGGCGATAGCTAGCCGGACAAGAAGGATCAGCTGTGGGTTTCTAGAGGAGAGGGTGCACAAGGGAGTGCTTCAGAGGGGAGGGAAAGATCCAGAGGCAAAGGAGAGGTTGCAGAAATTGGCATATGCTTTGGGGAGGAGAGGTTGCAGAAATCTGCATATGCTATGTAATTGGACAGTTGGTGTATTACACATACAGTTTGTACTTCTTATTTATTTTTTAATGCAATTTATTTATATGCTGCTCCTTGAACATGTTCAGTGTGTTTGTTGTATGATACAACAGTTTAAGATACCCCCTGAGCTTTTGGACAGTGTTGAAGTCGACCAAATCCATCTGCGGAAATTTGCATGGTCCGCCGGCATTGCAGCCATTAGCATGGGAAAGGGGGTTCGGTATGTTGTATGGTATATCTATATAAATTAAGGGTATCCTAGTAAAAACCTATCAAATTTATGATGTCTAAATCTATATTCAGTGAAAAAAATGTTTTTAAGGGATGTTATGGTTATGTTGCGCTACTAAAAACCTATCAAAGTCAGTGAAAAAATGTGTGTAAGGGATGTTATGGTTAAGTTGCGCTACTAAAAACCTATGAAATTCAGTGAAAAAACTTTGTTACAGGGACTTCATGGTTACGTTGTGCTACTAAAAACCTATGAAATTCAGTGAAAAAATGTTGTTAAAGGAACATTATGGTTAAGTTGCACTACTAAAAACCTATAAAATTCAGTGGAAAAACTTTGTTAAAGGGGCGTTATGGTTTCAAGTAAAAATGAAAACCCTCTGACATTCGCCAGTTATGCTAAGCTAAGCAACCATAACTCACGCCACCACCGTGCACTGCTAAGAATAACACCCATGTCATCAAAGATGTCATCACAAATATGATTAATGACATCACTGATGACATCACATGTGCATTTACTTTTCAAAGGAAGTCCCTACAAGGGGTTGTGAATGTAATGTTGGCAAAAAAGTGTCAGGGGTGATCGAACGATTTGTGATGAACTGCATATTTCATTACGCAATGTACTGCTCCAAAGAATATTCTAATGCAGTGTTCTTTCTAGTACAGGAACCTCCTCCTACAGAAACGTAGACATTGGCTGCAGCATACACCATAGAGGTGTAATATTTGTAATTTTCCAATGTTGGATAGTAAAACGGTGAATGCTTCTGTATCAGACTTTTCCTTACTGCAAAACATATACTAAGTAGGTAGTAATGCATTACTTACTACAAATTTGTAATACTGCACACAAAACATTAAGAGACCACAATGAATACAAATATGGGGCTTATAAAGGGAGAGTAAAGTAAGCAAACAAGAAGCAGTGTCATTAGCAACTGTGTATAACCAATATGATTATCTTCACATATAGAAATTATTGCTGTGTTTCAGGCCTGCTTCTTCCCCTATGAATGTGCATCATAAGATGCTATTGAACTCTAAGGAAAGTACTGTAAAAACATGTGAGAATGGCAACATCTACAAATGTAAATACCTTTTGAATTTTAAGTTTCTGACTGTCAGTGAATAAACCCACCTGGCCTAGATATGTCAGTGAACAAAATAAGAAGGGGCTAGACATGTGATGTCATCAGTGATGTCATCAATCATATTTGTGATGTCATATTTGATGTCATGGGTGTTATTCTTAGCAGTGCACGGTGGTGAAGAGAGTTATGGTTGCTTAGCATAACAGGCGAATTTCAGGGGGTTTTCGGTTTTACTTGTAACCATAACGTCCCTTTAACAACGTTTTTTCACTGTTATACACGGCCTGCAGTAGCAGCCATGTAGTTATGGTTAAGTTGCTCATACCATATGAAGAGCACTTTTTGGGCAGCTTATAACTTTGCTCCCCTCTCCCGGATGAATCCTAAAGGAACTTTGCAAAAAAGTATGTGGGCCCCATCAGAGTGATTCTGCTAAGTTTGGTGTGGTTTCGTGCAGGGGGGGAGTTATAGAGGGCAACCCAAAAGATGTGGATTTTCACAAAGATGCAATGGAAAAATAAATTGCTCATGCCTAGAGCTCAAACTGCAGGACAGATTTTTACCAGATTTGCGGCAGGAGCGGAGGCTTGATACCCAAAGTGTGCTTTTGTAAATGTGTTGTAAATCCTTCCAGTAGTTTTGTTTAAAATGCCCAAAATAGCTCAAAATAAATTTGTGATATCTGGGTTCGGTCTGCTGCTCCACTTCCCTGTTCAGTCAGCAAACGGGCCTCGGACTGGTCAAGAGGATGATGTGATGTCCACGGATATCGGACGCACCCGCTGATTGGATGGTGAAAAGCGCGAGGTGCGTTGTATTTTTGGAAGCGCCCGCCATGTTTGATCCACAGACAACCACTGGTGTCCATGGACAGCGTGGAGGGGGATGTTTGCAAAGACATTTTGGGTTATTTGGTGGTGGAAAGAGGGGCTGAGAAGGGTGTGGGAGTGGGGAAAATATGATTTGGGGCTATTAATGTAGGTGGAAAAAGGTTGGGCAGGTATTGTAGTGGTCCACAGACACCGCAGCAGTTTGCGGACAGCGCCATGAATGGACAGCTTGGAAAAGACATGGTGGAAAGAGGTATAGAAATGGTAGGGAAGTGGAATGAAGGTAATATGGAGCTGTTTTTATATGTGAAGAAAGGTTCTGGAAATTCCACTGAGTCTGCAGTCTATTTCGGTGTCTGCTATCTATTTCAGTGTCTGCAGGCATCATTTTTGATTGCGGATGGGTTTAGGGCGAGTTTCATTATTTGACGATCTATTCTATGTACTTTTTATATGGTTCATTGTATTGTGGTGGTTGTGGCAGTGACTAGATTCTGGGGGTACGGCCGTAGGCCATGACCCCAAGAGTATGTCTACTTGCCACAACCGCCAAAATGCTAATATGTGTGTAGTGATTATAGGTAATGTAGTAGGGGTATGGCCAGAATGACCACAGTAGTAATATGTGTATAGTAAAAGAAGGTAATGCAGTGGGAGTACAAACTTTTTATAATATGGAGGAATTATGTAATTGAACTGTATATGGTACTTATGTTTGTAGTACAATTGAGGATAGTGCTAATAGAATATGTATTTGCTTATACTAGTTAGTGTTGTGAAACTGGGATCTCTATTTTATTTTCTGTGGAAAAACAGTAAAATCTGTTAAACAGGATAGTTTACAAGCTTTAGATGAATACAATTTTACATATACATTTTTTTAGACCCTCATGAAAGGTACATTATAAGTACTATGTGTGTACAACATTAGTGTATGACACACTGCTGTTGTATTGACATTAAATAATCATTGGGTCATTGGGAAAAAAAATCCATACTGGATTAAAAAAACCTGATTACAATTATGTGAGTGTAAGTGTGAGTATGTTTGTTTGAAGTATGTTGTGATTAAGGGAATGCTTAAAATAGTTAGATATCTGTTGGCGTATTATTAATACATTAGAGGTTAGAAAATGTTTTGTCGTATAAGAATTGAGATTGAGTAATTGAAATGTTTTGGAATGAAGGCTATTTTTCAAGTAGTTAGATACCTGTTGGCGTAATCTCACTAGATTGTCTTTGAAAAGTGCTATTGTAGTAATTTTCATGTAGTTAGATACCCGTTGGCATATTGGTACTGTTAATTGTGCTACAGTTTAGTGACTAAATTTGGGTCTAAGGAATATTAAGTAGGCATTTGTTAAATGTACTGGTAATCTATGTTTTGGAGTAACAGAGATATCATTACATTCAAACCAACCACTTTTTTTTTTTTTTTTTTTTTACATATGCATTGTAGTGCCCTGAAGTGATTGTGGCACCAGTGTGGTATACTATACCTACTGTTGTGAAGGTTTTGTTTCCAAGGAATAATTGGCCATGTGGGAAGCCTGTAAGCTTACAGTTATTGTTGGTACCATCTGAATTGTACCTTAAAAGCATTAGTATGACAAATTGGCTCTTTGAGTTTATTTGTATGGTGGAGCGATTGTCTGAATTGCAAAAAGGGCATAATATTCCATGATTTGCATTCTGCAGAAACTGTTGAAATGCAATGGATTCAGAATTCGGTATGGACATATATAGAAATCGTTGATTAGGGATGTGGTCTTGTTTAACATGGTTGCAGAGAGGGCATGTATGTTTATACGTGTATGAAATTTGAAAGATTCCATTTATGGGGATGAATTTGAGTTTCAGTACTTGTAGTAAGTATATTAGGAATCCCTGTGGATTTTCCTGTGTGTTTATGCTAAATTGTACCATTCCTGCACATTAGTCCAATTCTTGCCTTATACCTGAGACACTGTAAGTGTTGTCAGGATTATTTGTGGCATTTCTATGAACGACAAGCATTTGCAAACCCAACTGTTTCTGAGCCATGTAAGTAAATGTTGTGAACAATTGGTGGCAATTAAAAGAGAAGTGTCATTGTTACATTAGCATAATCATTTACTCCAGTTGTGTCGCTGAATTTAAATGAACCAGACTGCTCTCTTTGTGGATCCCTTGATGGACCTCCAGATTTTTCTGGAGAAGAGACATGTGTGTCTTTGTTTTCTGATGGACGTGCAGTTGACTTTGCACTAGACAGTTTTGTGGTTGTGTTGTTTGATGCAGAAGGAGTTGGTTGTTGTTTTGTTAGCAGTATTATTGGGAGACCTGTTATAGATTCTGTTTGTATTCATTGTCTTTTTAAAGGTTTCTTTTTTTGAGTTAGAGGGTACATATCTAGATGGGGTGCAAAGTGCCCAAAGCCTGTTGTATTCCAGGATGCAAGGAATGTCAGCGTTGACTTTGCATGGAGCAAAGTTGACTAGGAAGAGACCATTGAGTGTACGCAGCATAACACAGACCTTATTTAAAGACTGTGCTGACAATATCAATCAATGCTTGATCTAGGGTTAAACCTTGTGATTTGTGTATAGAGACAGCATATTCAAGAGATAGAGGAAATTGCTCTCTGCATACATACATGTCTTTGAAAAGAAGGACATGTACAAATACAAATACAAAAATACAAATGCAAATACAAATGTGCTATTGTCTTCCCAATTTGTTTTACTTCTGCAAGTTTGTCAAAGTGGATGTTGACAAACTGAAAGTTGTTGTAATGTGGATATGTTTGGAAGCCAACAACTGTACCAATTACTCCTTTGCCTAAACCTTGTTCTATGTCAAGGTTATGTTTTAGAATGACTGCAGTTTAGACATATAGTCAATATTTTCTCCAATCCAGCTGTGTTGGAGATATATTTTTCTAAGCTATTTAGTTGTGCTGTTGCTTTTTGACCCATAGGAAGTATTATGCAGTGTACTTCTAGTTTTTCTGTGGAGCTGATATGCAGTATGGGTTGCATTTCCTTTTTCAACATTGTCCCACTGAATTTACTACAGCTTGCAAGTTTTGGCATTAAGGCCATGCATTTTAGATTTTGTTGAGTTCATTGTTCCATGACATCAGGAGCATATGTGTTGCATCCGTATAGCTTATTCTACTATTTACGATGCATTTTACATCTTTAGTAAGAAGACAAATTCTAATGCTTTTCAAAATGTTAGCATGGGTGTGATCTGTAGACTGATGCATGTTTTGAGTTAGTTCTTTGTAGTGAGAATGCTGCCATAGATTTATATGTCCGATACTGCTGAGGGTATTGTGGCATTGTTTGTGTCACAATGTTTTGAAAATAGGTTGACCTTTCGCTGGTGTTAGCTGTACGAGGTCTCCGAAAACAATAACATGTTTTCATCCAAACAGTTCTTCGTAGTTGTTTTTTATGACTTCTTGCATTCTGAGATGAATTAAAGCCAACATGAGGATGGAAACCATGCTTACTTCATCTATCAGGAGCACTTTCATTTGTTTGAGAATTATGCATACTTCAGTACTCCAGTAGCAGTTCTGCTGGTAATTTGTAGTGTTCTAATTTGTTTTGGTGCTCTTCAGGAAGGAGCAGTAGTCAGTGTAAAGTTACACCTCGTATGTTGTAGGCAGTTAAACTTGTGGGGTTGTTACTAAAGACGAAAGGTTGTAGTTTGTTAAGGTTTGTAGAAATGTGCTAATTATTTTAATTAAGAATGTTTTACCTGAACCAGCTTCTCCACTTACATACAGAAGCAGAAGTTTATAGTTTTTACAGCTACAGGTTTTAGTTCCATGTTTAAAATCATGATACATTTTTTGAGTGACTTCTAGATAAATGGAGATCATTTAACTGTGATTTGAGCACTGACAAGTCTTCCCCAGATTGTTTATATTGATACATGGTATGTTCTACCTCAGTCATGGCTATTTCTGCTTCATTTAGAATGATTGGTTCTCCAAGTGGTTCTTGGCTTCCTGTATGTAACGGAAGGTTGACTGCCCTCAGGAGTGGTTTTTTCTAGTTTAGCTTCAATTCCTTCCTCTTGTTGCCCAACATTTCTTTGTATTGTTTGAAATTGTCATTGGTTATACTGTTTTCATTTGCTTTGAATGCAGCTTCACATGAGTCACCCAACAATTCTTCTTCTTTTCTCCAAGGTTTAAAAAGTTGGAGTAGTGTCATGTAATTAGTTCTCTCTGTTGTGGACCTTTAAATTATAACTTTATGTGTTTAATTAGCTTGGGGTTGGTGAGTTTAACTTGGCTTACTTCACAAGTTGAGACTGAATATTTCCCAGTTGTCTCAATTGGTGTTACATTGTTTTTGTAGGTGTAGTTTTGGGCAATGTCGTACAGACACATGTTTTCCAAAGCAAAACATCTGTTTGGGAGTATGTGTCAATTACATTGTTTTTTATAATGTCCTGGCAGTTGGGATCATTTATGGCAATGGTTTCTATCTCTTGGTAGGATTTTAGTACTCTTTTTCAGGATGAAGCTGGATCAAGGTTCAGCCAGAAAATGGGCCTCCTTACAACTGTGCCTGTCTTGTAAATGCGGTGCTGGTAAGCCTACTGGCACCGTTGTTACTAGACTGGCACAGTACAACTCTGGGGGCCAGTGCCATCCCGCCCACCAGGGTCAAACCTGGTGGGCGGAACGGCACCTGCCCGGAGAGTTTCACGAAGCACCGGAACCGTTATTAACGGTGCTAGTGCGTCCGTGGTCCCCATTCTCATTGAATCCTATGGGACTCAAATGGGAATAGGGATTTACAATTTACCAGTGCCTAACTTCCTGGAACGCTGGGGTTGTACTACCCTGGTGTTACTGGCAAGCGAGCTGCTGGTAAATATTGCAAGTCCAGTGGCAACCCATCAGTAGCACCGGCAGGGTTACCGCCAGATATGTAATGAGGCCCAATGTCTTCAAATTTGCCATATAAGGCTGTGGGCCTCATTACGACCATGGCGGTATGGGGTGAGTTAACCCCATACCACCTCATTTCGAGGTCCGCTCACGGGACCCACTCAGGACACCTGGTTTTACCACATGTACTTAGATGGTCCAGCGAGCGTCCCAGCATGCTAACAATGGGCCCGTCATTAACGGGCCCGTTGTTAGCATGCTCCCCATTCCCATTGAGCCCTATGGGGGCTCAAAAGAGAATGGGGATGTACCGGGTCCGGGTCCTTGAATGGGGAAATACCGGGCCCTCCTAGGTCAGAATGGCCCAATATTTCCCCATTCAGGGAACCCAGACCTGAGTTTGGGGGTAGCCATGCCCTTATTAAGGGCATGGCTACCTCGAAACTCGTAGTGAGGCCCTGTATCTTTTTATACAGAAGCTGTGCAATTTTTGTGATAGTGTTTTGTCAGATGATATGTCATCCCAAAGGTCTTTTAGTTCTGTTTTTTGAGCTTTGGTGAGATAGGCTGTAAACATGTCTTGCAATTGCAACAGAATTGTCTGCAGTGTACTGTAAGTCTATGTTTCCACAAGAGGGTAATGATTGCATTGTAATCATTGATGTACTTGGATGCTTTGTCCCTTTTAATGTTGTATGTATTTTTAGGGGATTCACCTTTTAAGCTGAGTCGAACAGAAGACAATGGGCCTCATTCCGACCCTGGCGTTAACCAAGGCGCTATTAGCGCCTTGGTTGACGCCATTATTTTTCCGACTCCGCCATGGTGAATGGCGGAATTACCGCCCCATTCCAAGGTTGGGAGCGTCGGTAATTCCCCATTC
Organism: Ambystoma mexicanum; assembly: GCF_040938575.1. Taxonomy (NCBI): domain Eukaryota; kingdom Metazoa; phylum Chordata; class Amphibia; order Caudata; family Ambystomatidae; genus Ambystoma; species Ambystoma mexicanum. The sequence continues at coordinate 288,290,987 of NC_090928.1, forward strand.
ACCAAGGGCCCTTCCCCATTCCCATTTTTGACCCATAGGGCTCAATGGGAATGGGGAAGGTGCTAATTACGGCACCGTAAATTACGGTGCCGTAATTAGCTCCTAGGTCCCTTTGCGGGTTGGTTTTTTAACGCCTGCATAAAGCAGGCATTAAGTACCAACCCGCAAAGGGAACTCGGAATAGGGCGGTAAGGGTTTAACGGCACCGGTCTCGTTAACGGTGACCGTTAACCCTTACCGCCCTACTCGGAATGACCCCTATTAAGTTATTTACTTGTCCTTTTTCGCAAACTGGTCTAGGGAAGCCAAAGCAACATTTGGTATGGCATTTGCCTTTGTTTTGTATCTACATTGGCAGTATTTTCCACACTTGTGTTTGTGAAAGCGTAAGATTTGTGTGTGTAGGTCACTATCTGTGGTTTCTGAAGGGATGTCGCAGGTCATGTATTTTTCAATAAACTGTAAAACAATGGTGGCACTATCATGGCCAAATTTAGGGGCATCTTTTATCCATAAAAGCATGTGGATGTGTGGGTGAAAGGAGCATTTGGTTCAAAATGTGTTGGGAAGGTTTTTTTTTCTATTAGGGTTTCTTTTGCCATAATTAAGTCTTCTGAAATTTCATATCGTTGACCAGTATTGTCTATGGCAATTGTTTTTTGTTGTTCTTGTTTATGAGCTTCTTCATTGAAATATGGTTCTGTGCTGCTTGTGTTAATCCATTCACCATCACATAAGTTTGAAAAGGTCTGTATATTGACACTGAACATGTTTAGAAGGACATTTTGTAATGTATTGATTAATTTAGTTAGTGGTGTCATTCTGTTTAAAATCAGTATGAACAATGTTCTGTTAAGTAGAAAAGCACTGTCCATTAGAGCCTACAGGATTAGTCTCCTGCAGTAGTTTTTAAGGGTAGATTCTGACTTTTCAGCTGTTATTATAAGAATGTGGAGAACTCTACGGTTGAACATTTTCTGTAACATATATATTTTTTGGATTGCTTTACTGTGACTATGTTCACACTGGTAGATACTATGTTAGGTTCATTAGTAGGTCTGCTTTTCTTTTCTTTGTAAATATTTATGTTACTTTTAGTTTTTGCAAGAGGGGCCTTACCTTTTTAGTCATGGCTAGTTTCATTTTGTTGAGTGACGATACTAGCTCTTTGTTTTAATGTTTCTATGCATTGTTTTAGAGGTGGATGACCATATGGTGTAGTTTTATTCTTATCTGCTCTATGTTATGTTCCTTTTCTATGGAGTTGCTTTTTAGTAGGCATGTTGTTGTGTCTGTTGGGAAAAAGAGAATATTTGAATTGGAAAGTTGTGCAATGTATATGACTAGATAGGATTGTGAATCTTGGCCAGTGCCACATCTAGACAGACTTATGATTTTTAGCCAGTACCTCATCTAGAGTGCATCAGGAATACTATCAAACCCAATTCCGATAGAATTGTGATCACTAGCTTGCCTCACACATAGACAGGATTTTGAAGGTGGACCAGTGCCACATTTGGATACCGCGGTTAAATCTGGTGGGCGTCACATATAGAAAGGATCATGAATATTAACCAGTAGCGATCTAGGTAGAAATACAGAAGTATTACAAATTCTTGAAAGTTACCATCTACACAGGCTGCGCTGGGTAAACCAGTTAGAAAAAGCTTGCTGTGGCGAATTTAAGCAAAAGTGGATGGGGAAGTAATTACAAATATGTGCATCTGGTGTTTAATTCAAATGAAAAAAAGTAGATTCACAAAAGAGATGACACACATTTTTTAAGGTTCATGTGTTCAAAAATTCAAACAAAGCAAAATAATCACCATGACTAAAAGGATTCCATTATGCCATGTAGTGCCCACATGCTAGGGTTCATGTGTTCGAAATTCAATCAAAGCAAAATAAACACCAATACTAAAGAGATTCCATTATGCCATGCGATGCCACTAAAAAGATTCCATTATGCCATGCGATGCCAACACGTGTTTCAACCAAAAAGTGTTCTAGAAGCAACCCGCCATTGTGCACGCATATTCAGAGCTCTTGCCGATTTCGGCTGAAATTAAAGGGAAAGCACGATTAGTGCTTGCAATTTCACGCTTGCTGCATTAGCAGCACACCATTCGTGATACAACTACGGCTAGAATCGAGTTTGCCCACTGACTTGGCCAGTAAACGTTTTCGTGGATCTCCAAATTCCTAATCTTTCTAATCACAACTAAGAACAAATCAAGCATAATCACAACAAGTCAATGCTACAAGAAGCATATTACAGTTCTAGTGTGAAATGTATTTGTATGCCCTGAGGACGGCCTTTTTTGGTTGAAACACGTGCAGTGGATGCAGTAGTACATATACATATTAGGTCATAGGATATTCAACATCAAACGCATACATGGTATAGTACATGGGTGAATGAATTCAAATAGAAATTATTTGAAGTTTGAATTTCAACAATTGCATTCTCTAGGTCTCCTACATTAGGGGACATGAAACATCACTGTTTGCAAGTGTTTGGGGTACAAAAACATACAATGTGCAACAATCAAACGTTGTAAGACAACATAAAAAACACGTCAACACAACAGTGTTTCGGCCATTTTCGCTAAACCTGTATAGCAGTGGTTTAGTAGGCCTTCATCCGGATGGGTCAATTCTTGTGTGTGAGGAATCCTATGTAATCGTAATCAAAAAGGCACATTGGCGTACATCATCTAAGTGTCGACGTACACTGACGGTAATGGGTAAGTTGTGGTTCGATACCAGGTTCAGTCCATTCAGAATGTCTGTGAGAGCACAGAACGCGCGGTGCTGTGTGTGAGTCCGGGTGTTCACAATGGATACTAATGTCCACTGCTGCAGTGAATGGCAGCGTGTGGAGGATCGGACCTAGCGATGGCTGGAACAATTGCGAACACCCGGACCCACGTGCAATTAGTGTTATATGTGTTTAGAGGTTGTTTGAGGAGTGTTTTACAGATAAGATACAGCCAATGAAGTATTAACCTGTATACTTTGTATAAGTAGATATGTTCACCTGTACAATCCCTCCCGCCAGTCAGTTTTACAGTTTGCCACATAGGATGACATCATAGATGACGCATACTGGGGTATAAGATCTCTTTGTAATCAAGTTTGTGTGTGTCGGTGTGTGTGTGTGTGTGTGTGTGCAAACATCAGCCAATATCTGAGGGTGTACCCTGCTTTATTAAACTGAGAATAGAGTAGTGCTTTGTCATATTCTTTGAGTCTGTCTGGATATTTGGTCTGAGATCTTTTATTGGCAATTCTATCTAGCACAAGAAATGCTTTGATGTGCTAGAGCACAATTTGGTAGCGGCATAAATGGTTCAATGTCTAATCAATGTACGCCGAGACAACGGCCCCCGGGCAATTGTTTGCTACCGCCATTAATCAGAAGACCGCAGTTTCCTGTGGAGATTGGTGCGCAAAAATCACGTGAAAGAAGGTATGGTTGGAAGGTCCTGTCCGGTCCCCGCTGGTGCCCCGTGGATGGAAGGCAAACTGGTCGGTTGAGGGCGAATTGATGCTGAGGGACTCGAGCTGAGACACAGATGTAAGTAGAACATCGAAAGTGGCAAAAATTGGTGGAGGGACTGTGTTGTAAATAATGTATATATAAGTTATGGGATTTTTGGGGATTATAAAGAAGAGAAGTAGATACCTCGATTCTCGGTTCCAAGGGGACAGAGGGTGCTCACTAAAAAGAGGGGTGTTAAGGATATCTGAGGCAAGGCCAACAAGAAGAGTGTCCATCAGACTCCAAGATGGTGTACAAATGAGCTGAGATACATTTACTAAAGATAGTAAAGGAAGCCATACTTGTGTGGGGTTATAAGTGCATATGTGTAGGGTTTAAATATGTCAGTGTAATACTTTTATTGTGTTTAAACTAATAGATATAAAGAAATAGTAAAAAATTAAGGTGATTTTTTTTATTTTTTGACCAAGAGATTGACGTCAATCAGAAGAATACAAATTAAAGGAAACTAATAAATAAATAAAGATGAGGTTCTTAAAATATCAATGATAGTACAACGATATGTTAAAAAATTATAGAAACTGTAAATTGGATAATTAAGCGACAATTGATGGTGCCTGCACAAACTGATCAGTGTGGTATATTTGATGAAAGTACAGAACGAGTGGATGGGAGGATAAATATTACTCAAGCTGGATGACAAGGGCATTGATGGGGTACAAGAAAGAGAAGAGAGAGAAGTGTGGGAAAAGAAAGAAAATGAGGAAGAGAGAGCATATACAGAAGAGAACGAAAGAATATGCAAGCAAAGGGAGGAACGAAGAAGATACGAGGCAAAGAAGGAAAAGGAAAGGCTAGAAGAGAAGAGACGAGAGGAGATAGAAGCACAACGAATGAAAGAACATAGGTTGCAAAGAAGGTTTGAGGAAGATGAATTAAGGGAGATGAGGAAAAGGGTAGAAAGATTAACAGAAGTAGGAAACTAAAAGATGACATTAAAGCATAGTGCTGATCGAAGCACAAGAGCGACTTAAGCAAGATTGAGGATCACAACAACCCCACAGGGAACTAGAAGGGCTACAAGAATACCAACATGGGCTGATGTGCACCACACAGAAAGTATAGGAAAAAAGGCTTGGGGATTTATATAGGAAAATGAGGGATAAAAAATTGTGTAAAACCCAAGCGAGCATAGCTGGGTCTCTTTCGAGGGAAATGGGAGGAATATCAGATGATGTCATAACAGACAAGCATAGAAGGCTGTTTTTAAGTAGACTTGATCATGATGATGCGAAACATTATAATAGTCATAAAAGCTGGGGCATAATAATGTCCGATGAAGAAAGGGAAGAAAACTGAGAGAGCACGAAGAGAGGGTGCATGTGGATTTTCAAAAGAATCAAGTACAGAGAAGGGGGTACCTCAGACTCTACTCTCAGTAACCTTTGCTCAGCAATCACCAACACTCTTGACATCCTTGCCCCAGTCATGAGGATCCCCCTGAAACCTGCCTCTAAGCGTAACACCTGGTATGACTCGGAACCTGCAGCCCTGAAATTAAAGTGAAGAGCAGCGGAATGTAGGCTGCAAACCTCAGGTTCACTCTTTGACAAACTGCCTTGCCCCCTGCTCTAAAGGCAGTACAGACTCTCCATCCATGCCAAGAAAAGGGCCCACATTCAGACATGGGTATCTTGTGCATCCAATAACAGGGCTGAACATTTCAACATCTGCATGGAACTAGCCAACCCTGCTGCAGTCTCCCTCACCCCTCTTCCTTCCCAGGTCATCTGCAACGCATATTGGCCACAGACTTTGCCACCAAAACTCAGGACATCGTGAACTCCCTTGTTACTCACCCACCAAACTCATCCTAAACCCCCTTGCCTCTCTTTGCCACTCACCCTCTTCCTTCCGCCTTCCTCTCCTGTACCCCATCACACCTGAAAAAGTCACCAGAATCAGCAGCTCTATGAGGGTTTCTTCCAAACAGATCCCCCCTTGCTCGTCCAGAAACATAAAGGACAACATTAGCTCTCTTGCCCCTACACTTGCTGATTTTTCAAACCACTCTTTCAACACTGGTTCTTCCCCTCCTCCCTCAAGCACTCCCATGTGCGCCCGCTCCTGAGAAAACCTGCAGCAGACTCCACCTCTCCATCCAACAACTGCCCTATTTCAATCACCTCCTTCCTGGGGAAACTGCTGCAGGAGCTGGCTTTTCCCAAACTCAATGTGCACACTGAACTTGTTAGTGGTCTCAATGATCATCAATCTGGATTCCGAGCATCCAGAGGCACGGAAACTGCTCTTCTGCACACCAGTGAAAAACTGCTTGCATCCCGTGACTCCAACTCCCCAGCTGTCCTCATCCTACTTGATCTTTCTTCTGCCTTTGACACTGTCAACCATTCCATCCTCATACAAAGGCTCCACAATACCCTTGGTATCTCAGAATGGCACTGGAATGGCTGACATCTTTCCTACCTGACCACTATGCCCAGGTCACCTTGGACACCTTCTCCTCTCCCACTTCCTTGTCCACCTGTGGTGTCCCCCAGGGATCTATTCTCTTCCCCAGGCTCTTTAATATCTACCTTGCTCAGCTGGCACTCCTTATCTCCTCCTTCTCCACCAACTTCCAGTGTTATGCAGATGACACTCAGCTCTTTTTCAGACTTCCTGCTGACTCACTTGCACCTTTGTTCATACCTGACTGCCTATCTGCCATCCATGCCTGGTGCACTTCCAACAAACTCTGCCTCAATGCCAGCAAAATGGAAGTCCTTCCTATTGGGATCCCTGCTCCCTCCTTCTTCCCTTCTCTCTGGCCTCCCACCTTGGGCTCTCCCCATGCTCCTTCTTCTGAAGCCAGAAATCTTGGAGTCATCTTTGACTCCTCTCTCTCCTTCCTCTCTCACACTCAGGACATTGCCAAGAAGTCCAACTTTCAACTCTTGCTTCTGATTGGAATTCTCCCTTTTCTCACTTTCCGCCAGAAGCTCAAGGTCTCCTGAGCCCTGGTTCTCGCTAGGCTTGACTATTTGATTTGATTTGATTGGTTATTTATAACGCGCTTAATACCCAGGGGTTTGTAAGCGTGGACCCGAGGATCAAACCTGTGGTGCTCCATGTCACCTTGCTTCTAAGGCGAGCACGCTGCCCCTGAGCTATCCTCCCAAGACCAACAGACTCTTCCTCAATATACCTTTGTCCACCATGAGACTCTTTCAACTAATCCAGAGTAGAGCAGCAAGACAAATCCTTGGCCTTAAGTCCAGGAACTGCATCTCTGCTGCCCTAAAACTTCTCCACTGGCTCCCGGTTGCTGCTCGGATCAAATACAAATCCCTCTGCATCATCCACTAGGCTGTCTGCAACCGGGTACCACACTTTCTGCAACTCTCTCTTATAAAATACTCTGCTTGTAGAAATGTTTTCCTCTGGCACCAACTCCCTGTGTGTAAAGTGTTTTGCTAAACAGAGAGCAGGAATTTCTTCACTTTCTGGATCCCTCCTATGGAACAGCATCCCCCTCCCTCTGTGTCTTGAGCAGGAACTTCTTAAGTTCCGAAAGCACCTCAAGACTTTCCTCTTTTCCTCCTCCTTCCTTTCTTCCCTCTGCTAATTACACAGTTTCTGTGATTGGTGTCTTGGACCCTTATGCATCCTCGGGCCCCTGAACACAAACATCCAATTTCTCCAGCTTTTGTCTACCTTCAGCACTTGCCTCAGCACACCCGCCGCACTGGAGACTCTCACTTTCCACCCAACATGGCTCCTGGCTGCATAGCACTTACCATACCTTGCCCTTCATCTGTGGCTCTTGCTTGTGCACGTTTCTGAATACTCACAAGGCATAGTAGGTTCAGCCATCCCCTTGCCCACTGTATTATTTGTATATTTAATTTTTCTTCAATCCCATGTGCCCTCCCTGTTGCCATGTGGGTACTTTGAAACAGAATGTATTTGCCGTATAAGCGCCTAACAAGTAAACAATAAACTAAACTAAACTAACTAAACTAAAATGGTTAGATTTATAGAACACCAAAGAGAGAACACCAGCATCGACAGCATATACCGAGCGACCACAAGCACGATCATGCAGTTCAGGGGATGTATCCCCAAGCGAGCAGGATATGCAGGTGTGACTGCATAAAACACGGAACACGATGGAGCATTTAATGATTGCAGAGCAGATCTATGGTATGTGCTCAGAGTACAATATCCTGATACATCATATATGGATGCAATGATGAGTAGGAGAATGGGGGGGTGAGGACCGTGTCACTTATAATCAAGATATTCAACAGAGATGGTGCCTTTAGATGGGTGAACCATGGAATAAAACAGTGACATTATTTTACCATGTTTTGTGTCAGGGACTGCCCGAACCAGTACAACAGCAGCTGAAGAGAAAGCTGGGAATGGAAGCAAAACCATGGCCAGAAATACAAGTGACAATCATGCATCACTGCCGATCAATGCAGGAGAAAAATAAGAAGAAATCTGAGAGTAGAAAGCAGGAGGAAGCAAAGTTGGTTCAGAATAAATTCAAAATAGGGGGAGTAGGTGCAGGAGATGCAACCGGTACAGCAAGGTAACGTATTGTATCCCACAGATCAGTGTGGGTATAATTATTGGCCGAGATAAAGAGGGACTGGGCCTAGAGGAGGAGGAAGAGGTGGATTTCAAAACCATCAGGGGAAGGGGAGGATTAAATGGTGGACAACCGCAACAATGCTGGAATTGCGGGAGAAGAGGACACATAGCTAGAACATGTAGAAGCAGAAGAGGCTTGCAGCAAAACTGGCAAGCTCCAAGGGGGGGATGGGTTCTGTTCCACAATTGTATTTATTTATTTATTTATTTATTTATTGCATTTATATGCAGCACCCAAACCTGTAAGTATCATAGCGCTGATATTGGCATAGTAGGCAAGTACATTAATAGGTGCAGAAACAGTCAAAATAGGTGCATTAGCGAACAGAGGATCAGGAGCAGCTAATCATATTTGTCAAAATGTAGAGTCTTAAATTTCTTTTGAAAGATGAGGTAGGAGGGTTCTTCTTGGATGTGGAGTGGGAGGGTGTTCCAGAGGGTGGAGGCAGTTAAGGTGAAGCTGGTTCTCCCAGCTCTTTTACTAGTGAATCTAGGAATAGCTAAGGATTGTGTGGTGGATGATCGTAGGCATTGCAGCTGTGGTTTTTTAGAAATCCGTTGGTTGAGGAAGGCAGGTGTGGTGTTATGGAAGGAAGGGCAAGGGTGAGACAGCTGTCAATGGATAGAAATGTTCTGCTGAGGTTGATGATGTGCATGGAGAGTTCTGCATCTGAATAGATGCCTAGGGTTTTTACATAGCTCGAAACCGGCGTGGGCTTGCCATCGATGGAAAAAGCGGAGTATGCTGGGTCCAGGTGTTTTTGGCAGTGTGAGGATCCTATGATTAGGAGCTCAGTTCTGTCATTGTTCAAGCACAAATGGCACTCAGCCATCCAAGCCTGAATGAATCTGTAGATGTGGTTGATGTTAGTGGAGTCCGTGAGGTGGTTCCACGTGAGTTTTAGCAAGATTTGTCTGTCGTTTGCAAAGTTAGTGTAAGCAATCCTGTGATGTTTAAGATTGTCAAACAGAGGTTTTGTGTACATATTATACAGAGTGGGTGAGATGCATCACCTTTGAGGGACTCCGTAGGGGATGGCGTCAACAGCATCGGCAAAGACCCTGGCAAAGACCCTGGAGGTTCGTCCACTAAGAAAGGCTTTGATGCAACTGGTGGCTTCTGAGGAAAAGTTAAAGTTGAATTTAGAGCTGAGGTGTTGACACATAATGTCATGGTAGACTAAATCAAATGCGGCTGAGAGGTCAAGTAATAGGAGGATGGCAAGCTCTCCGTCATCTCGGATACTGTCAAGCTGGATCTTGAGGTCTAGGAGGGCAGCTTCACTACTCTCTCTGCCCCTGAAGCCATATTGACGAGAGCCCAGGAGGTTGTGGTTTTCCAGGTAGGCAAGAAGTTGGATGTAAGTAGTGCGGTCAAAAGTTTTGAGGAGGAAGGGTACTGTGGTGATGTGCCAATAGTTGGTCGGGAGGATAGGGTCAAGGAAGTGTTTTTTTCAGTAGTGTGACCCATGCTTCCTTAATGGCTGGGGGCAAGGCCTTAATGGCCTTGTGTATTCTGATAGGGTTCCCATTTGGATTTATTGAAAATCATTTTTGTGTGAAATGATTTTGAGGTGCTAGACAGAGACACCAAGATGTTATTCTCTGCACAATGAATATAAATATGCATAGCATTAGGGGTAACGGACTGTAAATGGGATAAACACAAACAGGCCGATTCATGGAATAATTAGCGCGGCGCAAGTGGGCAAAAACGTGCGAATCGCAGTGGAATAGCGAAAATCGCAGTGCAATTGCGAAAATCGCACGAAAAGCAGCGCACGTCGATTCATGGAAGGCCGTGCGCGAGAAAACCAGCGTATGTGCGATAAAAAAGTGCGCGGCGCACGTTGGCGCACAGGCCATCTAACAGCGTGCGCCAGGTCACAGCGAAAATCGCACAGGCCACAGCGAAATTCGCACATAGCGCGGCGCACGCAACAAAAGTAGGCGGAACACGGGCGTAACACTCGGAATGGGGAACAACTTGCCAAAACGTGGGCGTCACGGGGGAAGTACAGGGCACAAGTGCGCGGAACGCCCACACGCTCGCCTACAACACGTATTCATGGAATAGAATAGGGGAAAAAAGCGCACGCTCAAGCCAGCGCACAGGCACAAACACGACCGCCACAAGAAAGCAGGCGGTAGCGTCTCTGCGGCTGTAAGAAATGTGCGCCAAAAGGTGCGCCAACAAATAGCACCTATATACTGCCATGATGAATGTCCCATAGTGTGGCCCTCCAGGAAAAATGACGTGCAAAGGGGTACCCACAAACACGGACACCCGCTGACAAAAAATACGTGTGCGTGTATACCGGGGTGCGCGGGAAGTCTAACACGCGATTTCAGCAGGGTACGTGCATCACAGGGGTTCGCGTGAAGTTATTCACGCGATCGGGCCTGGGGGAGCGGGCTACGTGTATTTCAGGGGTTCGCGTGAAGTATCTCACGCGATCGGGCCTGGGGGAGCGTGCTACGTGTATTTCAGGGGTTCGCGTGAAGTTTCACACGCGATCGGGTCTGGGGGAGCGGGCTACGTGTATTTCAGGGGTTCGCGTGAAGTATCTCACGCGATCGGGCCTGGGGGAGCGTGCTACGTGTATTTCAGGGGTTCGCGTGAAGTTTCACACGCGATCGGGTCTGGGGGAGCGGGCTACGTGTATTACAGGGGTTCGCGTGAAGTCCCTCATGCGATCGGGCCTGGGGGAGCGTGCTACGTGTATTTCAGGGGTTCGCGTGAAGTTTCACACGCGATCGGGCCTGGGGGAGCGGGCTACGTGTATTACAGGGGTTCGCGTGAAGTTCCTCACACGATCGGGCCTGGGGGAGCGGGCTACGTGTATGCGGGAAGTTCCACACGCGAATAGCCTGGGCGCGTGTATTTGAGGGGTGCGCGGGAAGTTCCACACGCGAATAGCCTGGGCGCGTGTATTTGAGGGGTGCGCGGGAAGTTCCACACGCGAATAGCCTGGGCGCGTGTATTTCAGGGGTGCGTGGGAAGTTCCACACGCGAATAGCCTGGGCGTGTGTATTTCAGGGGTGCGCGGGAAGTTCCACACGCGAATAGCCTGGGTGCGTGTATTTCAGGGGTGCGCGGGAAGTTCCACACGCGAATAGCCTGGGCGTGTGTATTTCAGGGGTGCGCGGGAAGTTCCACACGCGAATAGCCTGGGTGCGCGTGTATTTCAGGGGTGCGAGGGGAGTTCCACACGCGAATAGCCTGGATGCGTGTATTTCAGGGGTGCACGGGAAGTTCCACACGCGAATAGCCTGGGCGCGTGTATTTCAGGTGTGCGCGGGAAGTTCCACATGTGATTTGACAGTGTGGGTCCTCCCAGGTGTACCCTGTACACCCTCCACGGCCCCTGCAGGCAGCCCACACCACAGGGGACTACCCTGCATCCCTGGTCATGTCCCGCAGGCAGCCCACCCAACATGGGCATGCCCCCCAGCAAAGGCACATGTCTCCTTGAACTAATGAACACCAACTCATGTCCCCTTGCACCCCCACCCCCCAGCACTGTGGGGCACCTGCCAGCAGGCCCCCACCCATGTCCAACTCATGTCTCCCACCACCCCCACACCCCAGCCACCAGGGGCACCCTCCACCAGGCCCCCACTCATGTCTCCCACCACCCCCACCCCCCAGCCACCAGGGGCACCCTCCACCAGGCCCCCACTCATGTCTCCCACCACCCCCACACCCCAGCCACCAGGGGCACCCTCCACCAGGCCCCCACTCATGTCTCCCACCACCCCCACACCCCAGCAGTGCAGGGGCACCGTCAACCAGGCCCCCACTCATGTCTCCCACCACCCCCACACCCCAGCCACCAGGGGCACCCTCCACCAGGCCCCCACTCATGTCTCCCACCACCCCCACACCCCAGCAGTGCAGGGGCAGCCTCCACCAGGCCCCCACTCATGTCACCCACCACCCCCACCCCCCAGCACTGTGGGGCACCTGCCAGCAGGCCCCCACCCATGTCCAACTCATGTCTCCCACCACCCCCACACCCCAGCCACCAGGGGCACCCTCCACCAGGCCCCCACTCATGTCTCCCACCACCCCCACCCCCCAGCCACCAGGGGTACCCTCCACCAGGCCCCCACTCATGTCTCCCACCACCCCCACACCCCAGCCACCAGGGGCACCCTCCACCAGGCCCCCACTCATGTCTCCCACCACCCCCACACCCCAGCAGTGCAGGGGCACCGTCAACCAGGCCCCCACTCATGTCTCCCACCACCCCCACACCCCAGCCACCAGGGGCACCCTCCACCAGGCCCCCACTCATGTCTCCCACCACCCCCACACCCCAGCAGTGCAGGGGCACCGTCAACCAGGCCCCCACTCATGTCTCCCACCACCCCCACACCCCAGCCACCAGGGGCACCCTCCACCAGGCCCCCACTCATGTCTCCCACCACCCCCACCCCCCAGCAGTGCAGGGGCAGCCTCCCCCACTCATGTCACCCACCACCCCCACCCCCCAGCCACCAGGGTCACCCTCCACCAGGCCCCCACTCATGTCTCCCACCACTACCAACTGTGCAGTGTTGGCGCCATGTAGAGTTGTAGGTGCACTGCTGCCAACATGGACCCCATCTCCAGACTAGAGGTCCTTGTGTGGACATGAGGAAGGGACCTGCAAATTGGGAGGTAGACACAGAAGAAGAGTTACACATCAATGCAACATGCAGTGTACAACACAACAGCAATATGCACTAGGAATGTATACACAGTATTGACTACAGACTGCCCACACAGCTCATGGGAGTCCAACGTCACTGTGTAATTCACTGTCACTTGGGCACACTCTTTGCAAGCCCATGGAAACGGGAAGCAGGAGGGGTGTGTGTGACTCAAACCCAAGCATCTGAACCAAATACATTACAAGCCTGCATGTGCCCAGCCACAATGCAGCGTATGCCCACAGGAACCACGGAAGCCAACAGATCGTCCCAAAAAAATTGGGAATAAAAGAAATCAAAATAAAAATAAAAATAAGAAACAATCAAAAATGGCCATTGATGGGCTTGGGGGGGTTGGGGAGGCCACCCAGGAGGTCCGAGGACAGGATGCACACCAGAACCCACCTGCGTGGATCCTGGGAAGATAAAACACCTCCATGGGCTCATGGCCCACACGGCTACCCTATTGTGGGAGTATCACTGCTGTCGCTATTATCACCCTGTGCAGCTGCATCCGGAGGTGGTTGCACTATGGGAGGCAGCCCACGCAAGGCCCTAGTCTGCTCCTCCATGGCTGCAAGCATGCGGGTGTGGTAGGTCTGGTTCTGGAGGATGAGTGTGCGGAGGTCCCCATGCAACAACTCACGGGATGCCCGGACCTCCGCCCTCGTTGCCTGCATCTCAGCTGAGAGCGTAGGGGTGAGACGCTCCAGCTGCTGTTCTGTCCTTTGGTGTGTTGAAGCCTCAAGCTCAACAAGAGTCGTCCTGAGGTGAAGGAGCTCCTGCCTCAGGGCTTCCCTGTGGCCCTGGGACTCAATGGAGATGGCCTCCTGCAGAGTCGCCAGTGCCGCCCGCCTGTCCCTGTTGGACCCCAACATGTCCTCCCTGTGTGACTGGCAGATGGAGTCGGTTGCCTGCTCTAGTTGCTCCATCAGCCTTTCTGGGGGGACAATGGAAGTGGCCACCCTATCCATGGCCTGAGCCATCATCTCGGATGATGCAGCCTGTTGGGTTGCCATACCGTAAATGGATTGCTCCCATGCGGTATTGCCGGGTGGCGTACGGCCACCACGTCGGCGGGCACCACACCTGTCTGGGGCAAGGCGAACTGCGCCTTGCTGTGCCGGCACTGCCTGAGGCTGCAGGACTGCATTCCCCCTCTGATCTGCTGGCCCAGGAACAGGATCAGATGTCGCGTAGTGTGACCCTGCATCCGTAACGACCGAAGGCGTAGCTGCCAACACTGACATCCCCATGGAGGGTTCTGACCCTGGTGCAGGTGGGTGAGACAGAACAGAATCCCTCCCTGGAACACTCACCTGAGACGGCACGTAGGTCTCATCCGAATCAACACCTGAGTACAGCTCGGGGGAGGTGCAGCCAGAGACACCCCTTGAGAGCACGACCTGCAGCACTTGTGGGTTCTCCCCCACCACCACACCACGTCCCTCACTGGTGGTTGGTCGGCCCTCGGACCCCTCCTGGGTCTGCACCATCTCCACAACCCCAGCAGTATCAGGTGCGTCTTCCCCTGCAAAGACATGAAAACAAAGAAATGGAAACAGGCATTAGCACCATGGCACACAATGAGGGCTGAGAAGCAAGAGAACCAGTACTTGATTGACACATGTCCCACATGACTGAAACCCTCCCATGCATGCACCCTCACTGCGTATGAAGTGCAGGCAAATGGCACACACTGATGACACCAAGATGGAAGATGAACACATTTTCTGCATGCTGCCTGGCAGTGGCATCACACATTGGCCTGTGATTGCCAGGTGAAACACACATGCCATCACACAGATGGCATGTACCATTGCTATTGAGTGAAGATGGAGAGGAGGGCAGCACCTATTCATTCAGTCCAGTTCCCGCATGTAATTGCTTTTCTAATTCTAACAGGTCAGATTTTTCACCTGGAGCTGCCAGTCTGAAATGGTCCAATTGCACAGGGACATGTGTGTACAAATGATATCCAGGTAACAAAGTCACTCCACTTTACCATACCCATGTCAGACATGTGACTAGTGGACAGCGACATGCCTAGTGAAAGTGGTGGAATGCAAACAAACTGACTGAATGAACAGTGAAAAATAAGCAAATATGTTGTGGCAAGGTGACACTTCAAGGGCAACTGGCGTGCAGTTGGGATAGATGTCTACTGTTGGCAGAAGGGATACTGCTATGGCCAAATGCAGCTGCGCAGGAAGTATTGCATGAAGCACATGGCTGACCCATACGACTCAGGCGCACACACTCTCACCTGGCACACAAACAGAAGCCCTCACACACACACCATGCACATGTATGACACACACATGCATGTGCACTCACCGGACAATGCCTCGTAATCAGCCAGATCTCCAACGCCTTGGATCTGTTCCTCCGTGACGTAGGTCCCAGCGACTGACTCATGTGTAGTGAGTTCCATGTCTACTACTGGAGACCCACCTCCAGTCACTAGAGTTGCGGCATGACTTGAGGCCAGCTTACTCTTTGCCCTGCGCTTTAGGTCATTCCAGCGCTTATAGCAATCATTGGCTGTGCGCCTCACGATTCCAAGGGCACTTACGATGTCCGCAACAGTCTGCCAGTGTGCCTGGTGTTGTGCAGGTGTGGTCTTGGATCCTGCAACAATGACCATCTCGTTGTCATGTCCGGACACATACTCGACAAGTGCATTCAGTTCGTCATCCGTGAAGCTGGGCTTCCTGGACGGGCCGGACTGTGTAGCCGTGTCTGGGGCATCAGCCTGTGCCGGACGAGCACTCTTCCTCTTCCGCTTGGAAGGTGGTGGTGATCCTGAGTGTCCTGCGCCGCTCTGGACACTAGGGGCAGGAGCCCTGGTGGACTCTGTATCAGGAGTGTGGGATTGCACACTCAGCATGGGAGTTGGTGCAGGCATTGGCTCTAGTGTGATGGTGTCAGGGGGAATGTCAGCAGCATGGACTAGGACCGACACTGTCCTGGCTGGGTGTGTGAGGGCTGGGGTGGATGGAGCCGCAGCTGCCCCTGCAGCCTCTCCGCCCTGCCTCCTTGGTGCAGCAGATGACCTTGCTGCCCCAGATCCACGTGTGTTAGACGATCCTCTGCACACCAGTTCGCTACACATCAGAACACTGCTCACATATCTCCACCATCCCCTCCCACGGTTCCAGGCTCAGGTGATTCGGTTAACCCAAAGAACCGGAAACCCCGTACCAGCTTTGGTGTACGGGCTCGATTGCAGCCCTTTCTGCATTGGTAATTGCCTTGGAGAGCGTATGGCAGAAGGGGCGGTGTTACGTCACCACGTCGGTCACGTGATCCAGAGTCACGTGTCCTTGTTGGACGTCACATGATCCAGAGACGTCACATGACTCCCAGACACGCAGTATAAAGGTCTGAGAGACAGAACACTCATTGCTTCTCAGCTGGCTTCAGACCCTGTTTGGCGTTACTACTTGCTCCTTGCTATCTTGATCACGGAACTCTACCTCGGACTCCCTCGGACACCCCTTTTGTACCTTTGCTTGGAACTGTTGACCTGTTGCCGGATTTTGGACTTCACCTCGACTTGCCTTTGGATCATCCCTGGTTACCTTGCTGAACTTCTACGCCCTTTCCCTTCTTGGGATTCAAGTCAAGCCCTCTCTCCTACAGGTGGCTAGCCCTTCATCCACGCTAACCTGCGGTTCTACCATTCCAGGGACCGCCGCATCAACTGAGCCTCGAACCTCTCTACTAGGTTACCTGGGTTACCCTTACACCAGATAGGTAAGACATTTTAGATCCTTTTGTTTATCTGACTGTGTTGTGATTGCCTGGTATTTAACCCCGTTCCTTCTCGACAGCAGCATCGGTGTTCCAGAGGCTCCGTGGATCTGGGAAGACATCTCCCACCTGTGGCCTCAAAGGTCGCACAGCGGGTTTCTATTAAGTTCCCCTGTGCGTCACTTGGGGACAGAGGACTCATCGGTCTACACGACACTCAAGTCAGAACAGACTGAGAAGCCGTATAGTCGTGTTTGACGATGCAGGGATCCACGGAAGAACCCATAGCTGCTTTAGTCCAGGCAATTACAATATTAAGGGCAGATATGGCAGCCGCGAACACAGTGATCCACCAAAGGTTGGATTCCATACAAAGTGTTCAGCATTCCCTTCCTGCAGACCCTGAGTTTGGAGATGCCAGCTCCTTCACTACACCCCCTCCCTTGGCTACTTCTACAGTCCCAACTCCAATGATCCTCCCATCTCCTTCCCCCCTGGCTGCTCCGGAACGCTATCAAGGTGACCCCAAGAAATTCAGAACCTTTGTTAATCAGTGCAAGTTACACTTCTTATGCAGACCTTTGGCTTTTCCTACTGCCACTACTAAAGCCGCCTTCGCCCTCTCCCATTTAGCCGGAACGGCTGCCACTTGGGCTAATCCCCTGCTAGAGAATAATAGCCCAGTCCTTTACGACTTTGATTTGTTGGTTCTAGAAATGTCCCGAGTATTCGATACTCGACACAAGGCGCAGTCTAGGGATTTGGAGTTTTTGGAACTGACTCAGGGTAGAAGGACTTTGATAGAATACATCACCCGTTTCAATCAGCTAGTTGCAGAAACATCATGGCCAGAAAACAAGCGGGCGGTGGTCTTTTATAGGGGGTTGAGTAATACCATGAAAGATGCTTTATCAGTGATCCCTTCTATGCCTACTCAGTATCAGGAATTGGTTGATCTCATCTTGCAGGTAGATGCACGACGATCAGAGCGTAGAGCTGAATTGGGGGTCTCCTCCCATCCTACTCTTGCTAGCACTCCTGCTTCCAGTACAGAAGAACCTATGCAAGTGGGAGGTTTACGTAGTCCTATCACAACATCAGAGAGGGAACGTAGAAGGGTGGACAATGCATGCTTTTATTGTGGCACTACTGGGCATATTGTGAAAGAGTGCCCTCGACGTCCCAAGAAGAGCCAGGTTTTTCGGATGGCTCGACCTTAGATCCGGAGAACAGGTCGAGTGTCCCGTCATCATCTCCGGGTACCTCTCTTGCCTTTGCTCGTGTCCAACCCGTCTCTGTAAAGGCTACTCTATGTCCCTCTACAGGCCTTCTTCATGCAGTCAATATCATCATTGATTCAGGTGCCACTGGTAATTACATACATATTGATTTGGCCCATTCCCTCAACCTACCTTTAGTGGTAAAAACACGACCGGAACATGTCCAAGCCGTAGACGGCTCTGCATTGGTTTCTGGTCCTGTTAGACACCAAACTGCACCCCTCTTGTTGAACATACAAGAAACACACACAGAAACCATATGTTTTGATTTAATTACCACACCCCGATTCGGTATCATACTAGGTATTCCATGGTTACGTGAACATAACCCACTGATCAATTGGCAGTCAGGCACTGTACTCTTCGAGTCCGAAGTCTGTCAGAATTACTGTCTCCCGGTCCATCAAGCCTCTGACACACCTTCTCGGGCCTTAGGAGCATTAGCTCAACTCACTGTTGATGATCCAGAGATTGTTCATTCGCATACTGTTGGGGGGTTGGTGTCTGGGATTCCTCCTGAGTACAATGCATTCGAATCGGTTTTCAATCGGGGCTCTTCCGAGGTACTTCCTCCACATAGACCATATGACTGCCCAATCGAATTACTTTCTGATTCCGCTATCCCTTCGGGCAGGATCTATTCTTTGTCCCCTTCGGAGGAACAAGCATTGAAAGAGTATGTACAGAATGCCTTACGTTTAGGACACATCCGTCCCTCCACGTCACCAGCAGCAAGTCCCATATTCTTTGTACCCAAGAAGGAGGGGGATTTACGCCCTTGTGTGGATTATCGGCGTCTTAACGCTATCACAAAAAGGATAGATATCCAATCCCGTTAATCACCCCACTTCTGGACCATTTAACTCATGCTTCCGTTTTCACCAAGCTTGACCTGCGTGGCGCATACAATTTAGTACGCGTTCGCGAGGGAGACGAGTGGAAAACGGCTTTCTGTACTCGTTACGGCTTGTACGAATATTTAGTCATGCCTTTTGGCCTATGTAATGCCCCAGCCACATTCCAACGATTCATGAATGACATATTCAGGGATATTCTGGACGTTTACATGGTTGTGTATTTGGACGACATCTTAATCTTTTCTCGTGATCTTGATAACCATGTAAAGCATGTTCGAGAAGTACTATCCCGTTTGAGAGAACATTCCTTATTTGCCAAACCTGAGAAATGTCAGTTCCATAAAACTTCTGTTGAGTTTCTGGGTTTCCATATCACCCCTGGGGCGTTATCCATGAACGAATCTAAGGTCAAAGCAGTATTAGATTGGCCAGTACCCCAAACACTCAAGTCCTTGCAGGCCTTTTTGGGATTTGCTAACTTTTATAGACGTTTCATTTCTTCTTTTTCCACAATTGTTGCGCCGCTCACGGCTCTGACTAGTCCTCAGGTACCCTACCATTGGCACGGGGAACATCAGGAGGCTTTTGAGGCTCTGAAAACTGCTTTCACTACCGCACCGGTACTCCAGCACCCCAATCCTGATCTTCCGTTCATAGTAGAGGCAGATGCCTCTTCTTTTGCTCTTGGTGCGGTATTGTCACAAACGTGTCCTACAACAGGCAAATTACATCCAGTGGCATACCATTCCCATAAGTTCTCCAGTACTGAGACTCATTACACTGTTACGGAGAAAGAACTCTTGGCTGTCATGGATGCCTTTCGTGTTTGGCGCCATCATCTTCTGGGGGCCAAACATCCCATCACGGTTTACTCAGATCACCGGAATTTACAGGATCTGGCCTCATTGAAGTGCATTAATAGCAGACAGGTCCGATGGCATCTTTTCTTTTCCTCTTTTGATTTTCGTATTATGCATCGTCCTGGCACTGCACATGGAAAGGCAGACGCCTTGTCACGTTCCCCAGGGGGGGTCGTGTTGCCAACCTTTCCTGACACTGTTCTCGGAAAGAGAGTGATGTGATTTGTCTTTGTACACCTTCATTGTCGTTATTAGACTCGGTCCGACCAGTTGCGAGAATGGGACCCCGTGTTTTCTGATGGGTTGCCTTTCGTACATGAACGTCTATTCCTTCCCACACCTGACACTC
This sequence comes from Ambystoma mexicanum, assembly GCF_040938575.1. Lineage (NCBI taxonomy): Eukaryota > Metazoa > Chordata > Amphibia > Caudata > Ambystomatidae > Ambystoma > Ambystoma mexicanum. Next base: position 288,310,954 of record NC_090928.1, read on the forward strand.
GTAATCTGGCCCTTGAGTGGTCTCATGATGCCCCTTTTAATGCCCATCCCGGTCAAGAGCGCACTTTAGATCTTCTCAAGCGCTGGTGTTGGTGGCCCTCTATGAGGCGCGATGTAGACTGCTATGTCAATTCATGTGCAGTGTGTGCTCAGGCTAAACATCGGAGAGGCCGACCGGTTGGGTTGCTACTTCCACTTCCAGTTCCTCCCAGGCCTTGGCATACACTGACTATGGATTTCGTTACCGATCTCCCCAAATCACGAGGCTTTGACTCCATCTGGGTAGTGGTGGACACGTTTACAAAAATGGCTCGTTTTGTCCCTTGCAAAGGTATTCCTTCGGCCCCGGCCTTGGCGGGCTTGTTTTTTGAACATGTGTTCATGTTATTCGGCCTCCCTTCGGTCATTATATCCGATCGAGGATCACAGTTCACCTCTCGGTTTTGGAGGTCGTTGACTAAATTGTTGGGCATTGATACCAGGTATTCTTCGGCATATCATCCTGAGACCGATGGGCAGACCGAAAGGACGAATCAATCTATGGAGCAGTATCTTCGCTGCCTTATATTGCAACATCAGACCTCCTGGTTGGCCGCTTTGCGGCTTACTGAGTTCGCGTACAATAACGCGGCTCATTCAGCTACAGGTTATTCTCCTTTCTATGCCCTCTACGGCCAACATCCCAAGGTCTTGCCAGTCCCTGATGCTTCTAGTTCTTCGAATCCTGCGGCCACGACGTGTCTTAGGGATCTGTCTGCTGTACATGCTAGTACTGTGGTGCATCTCACGGAAGCGAAGACTGCCATGAAGGCCCGTGTGGATGGCAAACGTCTGGCTGCTCCCCCTCTGGTGGTGGGTTCTAGGGTCTGGTTGTCTTCACGTCACCTTCGCCTAGTGGGTTGCCGGAAACTGCTACCTCGTTTTGTCGGCCCGTATGTAGTCTCAAAGGTGGTGAATCCGGTGGCTTTTCGTCTGGTGCTTCCTAGTTCTTGGCGTATCCATCCTGTCTTCCATGTGTCCCTCCTCAAGCCTTGCCCCGATTCTGTCCACCTTCGTACCCCTGTTGCACCGGTGTCCCTGTCCTCTCCTGATGTCTTTGAGGTGTCGGCCATTTTAGGGTCCCGATGGTTTAGGGGTAGGCTCCAATATCTGGTGGATTGGAAGGGTTACGGCCCGGAGGAGCGTTCATGGGTTTCCGCCTTGGATCTGAACGCCCCTCGGCTGGTGACCCGCTTCCATAAGGATCATCCGTCCAGCCCACGGGGTTGTGGGCCGTTGGGGGGGGCTATGTTAGACGATCCTCTGCACACCAGTTTGCTACACATCAGAACACTGCTCACATATCTCCACCATCCCCTCCCACGGTTCCAGGCTCAGGTGATTCGGTTAACCCAAAGAACCGGAAACCCCGTACCAGCTTTGGTGTACGGGCTCGATTGCAGCCCTTTCTGCATTGGCAATTGCCTTGGAGAGCGTATGGCAGAAGGGGCGGTGTTACGTCACCACGTCGGTCACGTGATCCAGAGTCACGTGTCCTTGTTGGAAGTCACATGATCCAGAGACGTCACATGACTCCCAGACACGCAGTATAAAGGTCTGAGAGACAGAACACTCATTGCTTCTCAGCTGGCTTCAGACCCTGTTTGGCGTTACTACTTGCTCCTTGCTATCTTGATCACGGAACTCTACCTCGGACTCCCTCGGACACCCCTTTTGTACCTTTGCTTGGAACTGTTGACCTGTTGCCGGATTTTGGACTTCACCTCGACTTGCCTTTGGATCATCCCTGGTTACCTTGCTGAACTTCTACGCCCTTTCCCTTCTTGGGATTCAAGTCAAGCCCTCTCTCCTACAGGTGGCTAGCCCTTCATCCACGCTAACTTGCGGTTCTACCATTCCAGGGACCGCCGCATCAACTGAGCCTCGAACCTCTCTACTAGGTTACCTGGGTTACCCTTACACCAGATAGGTAAGACATTTTAGATCCTTTTGTTTATCTGACTGTGTTGTGATTGCCTGGTATTTAACCCCGTTCCTTCTCGACAGCAGCATCGGTGTTCCAGAGGCTCCGTGGATCTGGGAAGACATCTCCCACCTGTGGCCTCAAAGGTCGCACAGCGGGTTTCTATTAAGTTCCCCTGTGCGTCACTTGGGGACAGAGGACTCATCGGTCTACACGACACTCAAGTCAGAACAACGTGGCATGATGGCATCAACGTGCACCAGCGCACGTGTCGTAGCCCTGCTGACCTGGAAGTCAGCCATGGAGTCAGCCAGGTCTGGTGCCACAATGGGCTGGTCCAACAAGGGCTGAGCATGGATGGTGTCAGCCACATCAGCCTCAATGGGAGGGGGGGGGGGGATTATGGGTGCCCGTGACTGGTCCTCCACACATGGGGGGACAGGCTCACCCTGCAAGTTACGACCACGTCCCCTACCGGATCCACCACGGCCACCACTTGTGGCTCTTCCACCTTTGCCACCCTTACGGAATCCTCGCCTCCCAGCCATGGCACTGATGTTAATGTGCGTATGGGAGTGGATGTAGACTATTGTCCTGGGCAATTGGGGGTCAAAGGGGTTGGGTACCAGATGGTAATTGTACCCTAGTGCTCTAGCAAGGCTGAATGTAACCCCTGGGAAAAGATGACGGGTCACGCAAAGCACAGGAGGCCCAAAAAAGGGAGATGACGTGCACGCAACCCCTCCTAGACCACGTGTGCAGAAAGAAAAACCTGCACTACGCTGTGGCACCCAGAAACACAAGAATGAACGTATGCGTGTCACACGCAGCCTAGAATGACCTCTGAAGGGGTAGGCTACACACGGGGCAAGCACAGATGTTAGATACGTGCGTGACTCACCGTCTGCCTGGTAAACGAGCGTGTAAAAGGAGCACGTTTGGTTGGCAACACCCCCGCCAAAAGAAGATTTGTACGCTGTCTGAGGAGACAGGACAACAGTAGAAGGGAACACTGTTTGAGGGAACAGGCCCAGGTAAACCAGTAAAAGCGAAAGAAGAGAAAAAGCTGTCAGAGGTAACAGGGAATACGAACTTGAAACGCCGTGAAGTAAATCGCGTGTGAAACGACAAGAAGTACAGAATTCACCCACTCGCTCTCCACGAAAAGCACGTACAAGGAAGTGGTGTTCTACACGTACCTTTTATACAGGCCCACACGTCCAGCGTCACTTACGCGGCGTGTACGCGCTAGGGCCATTTCCACCAATCACACGCGATGAGACTCTGACGTGCAGTCTTTCCACGTGTGCTCTGTCATCACGTGCTGTGTGGGAAACACCCGTGCGGGTCACGTCACAGACGCGCTTACGCGCTGAGGGCCTTTGGTCCAATAGAATCGCGTATGCGTGCTGACGCGCTTACGCGCTAAGGGCCTTTCCTCGATTTTCACGCTGACGTGCAGGATTTTCATGTGCCAAATCACTCCGTACCAAGCTGGCCACGCGTAAGCACACGGAAGACCACGCTCCTGCCCAGAAGGCCGAACTACTGCCCCCCAGAGCCCCGAGCACGCTCCCACCTGCCATCTGCTGCTGCCTGACTGCCTGCTGCCCACGTGCACTGCGATTTGCTGCCTGCACATCAGCCAGGGGTGCTGTTGCTGTGACCACCCCTGCTGGTACCGAAGACTCCCGACTGGAATTCCATCGCTCCACAGCCCAGCCCCAGGACCCAGTTGCCCACCCACTCCTGCCTCTGGGGTTGTCATGTCGGGGCAAACACCATCTGTGACCACTGACAACCCCCGGCCAGAGAGGCAGAGGGGCACCAGCTTCAGTGCCACCGAAGTTGGTGTCCTGGTGGAGCAAGTCCTGGGGCAGTATGATGCCCTCTTCGGAAGTTCCCGCGCCGACAAGGAAGGACGGACTCGGATCTGGACTGACTTCATGACTGCCATCAACGCGGAGGGGGTGGCAGTCCGGGACTTACAACATGTCAGGAAGCGCTGGGAGGACTTCAAGTCCAGGACCCTGAACAAGGCCCGGCGCCTCTTGAAGGCAGCGGATGCCAAGGGGCGCCGGGGCCACTTGTCGGAAGAACAGATGGGGGTCCTGGAACGCATATCCCCAGCGCTCCACGTCCAGGTCCTGGAGAAGCAGACCCGTCTGGAGTCGAGCGGTGAGTGTACATGCATCCTGATTGTGAGCAGTGCGTGTGGTGATTATTCGGTATTGTGCAGGTTGCACATCTGTTTGTATGGGGTCGAGTATGGGTGGGGGTGTACATGGCCGTGTTGCTGACACATGCGAGGGCTGTAATGTGTGAGACATGGATGGTGCTTGTGTGTGTAGGCTTGCATGGCAAATGCAGTTGTGCGTGCACACATGTTTGTATGTATGTGTATGTAAGTAGACATGTCCGTGATGTCACACATGTATGTTGTATTGGGCTGCATATATGAGCACTGTGTACATGTGCATGTGTGTTTATTTGACAAGGGTGCAACAGTGATGCAACATGGATGCATGTGACTGCGGTATGTGTAAGCCTGATTGGCAGATGTGACATGGATGCCCGTCTGAACAGTGCGACACTTGGCAGAGGTGTACACATGCATGCAAGTGTGGTGGTGTGTGTACATGTGTGGTGCACTTCCTGTGTTGCATGTGATGTCTGGGTCACCTTTGGCTGCTCATGCTGTTGTATGTGTATGGATGGTGGTGGCAGTTGCGATATGGCTGTGGTATGGCTCATGTGTGCGAGTTGCAATGACATGTGTGTTGGGGATTGTGATGACATGTCTGAGGTTTGCCAATGCCACTCATGTGCAACTGTCATGTGTGTATGTGTCCATTGTACAGTGCCATGATGCCTGTGTTTTGTTTCTCCCTGTTTGCAGCGTCAACTGATGAAGAGGGCGGAGAAGGTGCTGTGGAGCACAGCGGCGGGGATCCGACCGCCAGCCGGAGACGCAAGGCCCGGCTCCCCTCCCTTGTTGTCATCTCGTCGGGGAGTGAGGAGTCCGGTGCCGCGTCCCAGGCCGCAGCTGCCGGGGGAGGTCCAAGAGGCGGAGGTTGGAGTTGGACTCCTCGGCAGCAGAAGGGGCAGCTGGGACCCCACAGGGCCCAACAGGGGAAGATGGCACGGAGTCATCCAGGTTGGTGGGGGGTCTGGTGGAGGAGGAGGCCGTGCAAGCACCAGAGACGGGGTCTGGAGGTGGGGATCCCACTGGTGCTAGTGGTGCAGTCCAGGACCAGGCACAGGAGGCAGCACAGGCCGCCGCGGAGGTGCCTGTGTGCAATCCTGTCCCCGATCCTGTCCCTGCATCATCTTGCACCAGCAGGGATGCCTACGTCCAGACCCGTTTCCAGGCAGGGGATGAGCTGACGTCAACTGGCCTTCCTCTGCCTGCGGACGTGGCTATCCAGGTCCGGGTTGAGCCTGTCCTGGCTGGTGTGGCGTTGCGTCAACGGGCCATGCGAGGTGACCTGCAGTCTTTTCATGGAGAGACTGCACGTCATCTCGAATGGCTCGTTGACCACGTCAGCCTGCTGGGACAGGTCACCCAGACCGGATTCCTCCGTCTGATGGGGCTTGTTCCGACCCCCTCCTCAACTGGACCCCCTACGCGCCAGTCGTCCTCTGTGCCATCTTCCCACCCATCAGTCACCTGGGTGCCCTGTGGAGCTGCCTCTGACAGTGCGGCCAGGCTGGTGGAGGAGGCATCCCTGCCACAGTCGGGAGTCGGACGTCCAGCAGGGGTGGCCACATCAACAACTGCACCCCAGCCGGCGGAGGATGTGCAGGCAGCAGGAGGCAGTGCACGGGCAGAGGCAGAGCAGCAGCAGCAACATGGTGGGAGCCATGAAGGCTCGGGGCCTTCGACATCGGAGGGGCAGGCATCGGCTGGAGGGCAGGAGGACCCAGGACAGAGAGTGTCTTCCGTGTGGCAGCGGTTGGGCCACGCCATAGGTGCGGAGCGGCGGCGGGCGGAAGAGGCGCGGCTCACAATGGTCAGGGCGGAGAACTCCATGCGGAGGGCCCTGAGGCGGGCCGAGTGCCTCAAGGCAATCCGCAGGGGGTTGGAGGAGGACACGGCGTCGTCCCTGCGGACCCTCGGGCCATGGAACTGGACCGCCTCCGGGACATCGAACAGGAGTTCGATGATGCCCTGGCCCGGAACACCACGGAGTGAGCCGCTGGACTTGCCCGCCGCCTTTGTATATAGTTCTTTAGTTTTAGGTTTCCTTTGTTTTTTCTTATGATTTGGAGTCGACGGACACTGCTCCACTTTTTGTATATAGTTGATATTTAGATAGGTTTTTTAGGAGGTTTCCTTAGTTCAGTTGTGATGATGGACCCTTGTTATTTTTGTACATAGTTCTTTGTTGCATGGAGAGTTTTTACATTTCACTTTGGACAAAATTTTATGGATTTGATTTTCTACTTTTGTGTTTTTATGCGGACATGCAGCTTATTTTTTCACATTTACATTGTAGTTATTTTTCTTTCTTTACCATTCGTATTTTTGTCCAATACATTTTTTTTTCCATTGTTCACTGTGTGGTTTCATCTCATTGGTTTCATGCATGTCATGTTGTGTGTTTTCCCATTCAATTTGAAAATCTGTGTGTGACGGACATGGGTTCATTTGCTTCATGAACATTGGGGGTGTAACATATGTTTTCATTTCCATGTGGGTGAATGGGTTACTTGGTAGGGCTTTTTGGCTGTGGAGGCTGACCATTACGCACATGATTGGGGATTGTGAGGACCTGGTGGGGGCTGCACATGGTGGCAGGGGGGTGGGTGTGGTGGGCGACATGAGTGGGGGCCTGGTGGGGGCTGCCCATGGTGGCAGGGGGGTGGGGGTGGTGGGAGACATGAGTGGGGGCCTGGTGGAGGGTGACCCTGCACTGCTGGGGGGTTGGGGTGGTGGGAGACATGAGTGGGATCCTGGTGGGGGCTGCCCATGGTGGCAGGGGGGTGGGGGTGGTGGGAGACATGAGTGGGGGCCTGGTGGAGGGTGACCCTGCACTGCTGGGGGGTGGGGGTGGTGGGAGACATGAGTGGGGGCCTGGTGGGGTCTGCCCATGGTGGCAGGGGGGTGGGGGTGGTGGGAGACATGAGTGGGGGCCTGGTGGAGGGTGACCCTGCACTGCTGGGGGGTGGGGGTGGTGGGAGACATGAGTGGGGGCCTGGTGGGGGCTGCCCATGGTGGCAGGGGGGTGGGGGTGATGGGAGACATGAGTGGGGGCCTGGTGGAGGGTGACCCTGCACTGCTGGGGGGTGGGGGTGGTGGGAGACATGAGTGGGGGCCTGGTGGAGGGTGACCCTGCACTGCTGGGGGGTGGGGGTGGTGGGAGACATGAGTGGGGGCCTGGTGGAGGGTGACCCTGCACTGCTGGGGGGTGGGGGTGCAGGGGCTCATGAGTGGGGGCCTGGTGGAGGGTGACCCTGCACTGCTGGGGGGTGGGGGTGCAGGGGGACATGAGTGGGGGCCTGGTGGAGGTTGACCCTGCACTGCTGGAGGGTGGGGGTGGTGGGAGACATGAGTGGGGGCCTGGTGGAGGGTGACCCTGCACTGCTGGGGGGTGGGGGCGCAGGGGGACATGAGTGGGGGCCTGGTGGGGGCTGCCCATGGTGGCAGGGGGGTGGGGGTGGTGGGAGACATGAGTGGGGGCCTGGTGGGGGCTGCACATGGTGGCAGGGGGGTGGGGGTGGTGGGAGACATGAGTGGGGGCCTGGTGGGGGCTGCCCATGGTGGCAGGGGGGTGGGGGTGGTGGGAGACATGAGTGGGGGCCTGGTGGGGGCTGCCCATGGTGGCAGGGGGGTGGGGGTGGTGGGAGACATGAGTGGGGGCCTGGTGGAGGGTGCCCCTGCACTGCTGGGGGGTGGGGGTGGTGGGAGACATGAGTGGGGGCCTGGTGGAGGGTGCCCCTGCACTGCTGGGGGGTGGGGGTGGTGGGAGACATGAGTGGGGGCCTGGTGGAGGGTGACCCTGCACTGCTGGGGGGTGGGGGTGCAGGGGGACATGAGTGGGGGCCTGGTGGAGGGTGACCCTGCACTGCTGGGGGGTGGGGGTGGTGGGAGACTTGAGTGGGGGCCTGGTGGGGGCTGCCCATGGTGGCAGGGGGGTGGGGGTGGTGGGAGACATGAGTGGGGGCCTGGTGGGGGCTGCACATGGTTGCAGGGGGGTGGGGGTGGTGGGAGACATGAGTGGGGGCCTGGTGGGGGCTGCCCATGGTGGCAGGGGGGTGGGGGTGGTGGGAGACATGAGTGGGGGCCTGGTGGGGGCTGCCCATGGTGGCAGGGGGGTGGGGGTGGTGGGAGACATGAGTGGGGGCCTGGTGGAGGGTGCCCCTGCACTGCTGGGGGGTGGGGGTGGTGGGAGACATGAGTGGGGGCCTGGTGGAGGGTGCCCCTGCACTGCTGGGGGGTGGGGGTGGTGGGAGACATGAGTGGGGGCCTGGTGGAGGGTGACCCTGCACTGCTGGGGGGTGGGGGTGCAGGGGGACATGAGTGGGGGCCTGGTGGAGGTTGACCCTGCACTGCTGGGGGGTGGGGGTGGTGGGAGACATGAGTGGGGGCCTGGTGGAGGGTGACCCTGCACTGCTGGGGGGTGGGGGTGGTGGGAGACATGAGTGGGGGCCTGGTGGGGGCTGACCATGGTGGCAGGGGGGTGGGGGTGGTGGGAGACATGAGTGGGGGCCTGGTGGAGGGTGCCCCTGCACTGCTGGGGGGTGGGGGTGGTGGGAGACATGAGTGGGGGCCTGGTGGAGGGTGACCCTGCACTGCTGGGGGCTGGGGGTGCAGGGGGACATGAGCAGGTGTGCAGGGTAGTCCCCTGTTTTGTGGGCTGCCTGCTGGGGCCGTGGAGGGTGTACAGGGAACACCTGTGAGGACCCACCCAGCCTAATTGCGTGTGATAATTCCCGCACACCCCTGTAATACACGTACCTGGCCAAATCGCATGTGAGAATTCCCGCGCACCCCTGTAATACACGTACCCAGCCGAATCGCGTGTAGAACTTCCCGTGTACCCCTGTAATACACATACCCAGCCAAATCGTGTGTGATAATTCCCACGTACCCCTGTAATACACGTACCCTGGCCAATCGCGTGTAGTACTTCCCACGCACCCCTGTAATACACGTACCAAGCCAAATCGCGTCTGATCATTACCACGCACCCCTGTAATACACGTACCAAGCCAAATCGCGTGTGATCATTCCCGCGCACCCCTGTAATACACGTACCCAGCCGATTTGCGTGTAGAACTTCCCGTGTACCCCTGTAATACACGTACCCAGCCAAATCGCGTGTGATCATTCCCGCGCACCCCTGTAATACACGTACCCAGCCGATTTGCGTGTAGAACTTCCCGTGTACCCCTGTAATACACGTACCCAGCCAAATCGCGTGTTGAACTTCCCGCGTACCCCTGTAATACACGTTCCCTGGACTATCGCGTGTTGAACTTCCCGCGCACCCCTGAAATACACGTACCCTGGCAGCCTGGCTAATCGCGTGTATAACTTCACGCTTACCCCTGATATGCACGTTACACGCTTTGCGTTCCTTGTTTGGCAGCCCTGTAAACTGGTCCAGGGTTAGCGCAGCCCTTTGCGATGATTTAGCGATTTTGATGGCTTTTCCTTGCGCAAGGGCGTTCTTGGGGGCGTTACTGGCGCTGCTGCAGGGTCGCTGCGATACTCTGCGCCACGGCTGGTTTGGGAGCCTAAAATCCATGAATACGCTGTGCGCGGAAATCGGTTTTAGCGCACGTGCCTGGCACAGACAATCGCACGCGGACACTCTGCGCCAGCCGCTTGCGACACTTTTCTGCGAAATTCTATGAATTACCCTGAAAGTTGCTTTAAATGGTCTTCAGGGTTACATACACGTGAATGTCACGTGAACGCGTTAGCCTGCTACAAAACAAGCAGGGAATTACATATGCGATTCAAACACGATGGCTCGGACGCGTGCGTGAACTGATGCCAAAGCTTCAATAAAGAATGAAGGTAAGTTTGGTAGTTAGATCCCTTTAAAAATATTGGAAACCCAGTCAGTTTTCTGATTTTCGTATTAAATCGTACGCGGCCAAGCACAAAGGCATCCCCGTGACTGCCAAAAAACTGTGTTGTGATAATATGCAGACGGTAGTGTGGGAAGTGCCTGAGCAAGTTTTTAGATTATGAAGACATTTTTGATCAAACACGTGTGCTTGCCCTTATTGTGTCTCCATAGGGAACCGAGTGAGACGCATTGATTTAGTGATACGAGTCTTGCAGTGCTGACGAGTTTTGCCCCTGTACGGAATAGAACAGACTTTGGCGTGTGTCTGTTGTGAAAATATATATCCAGTGGAAACTAAGTAAGTTAATGTTTTTAACCACGGATGTGTACTGAACCTGATGCCTCATGTCTTTTTTGAATATCCTCGATATGGGACCAATGAATGTGAGAAAGATAGAAACAAGATCATAATTGATGTGATAAGAATATCGAATAAAATTATTCTACACAGAAAACTAATTAAGTAAGGAGGTAATGTAACATATAGAAAAGATGGTATATACACTGAAGTTGATTAGATAATAAATAGAGGAGGCAGCAGGACACTAGGAGTAATTTGATGGTGGTCTGTTCTGTATTAATATGAATTAAATGAATATGAATTAAATGAACATTGGGTTTCCTCATGTTAAATAGGGTCCCCATACAGCCTGGAATCATTTTGTGAGAAAGAAAAAAGAAAAAAAGAATAAAACCCAGAGGTGATCCGGGCATGCTCGGGAGTAGGAAATAAGCCCTGCCAAAGCTAGGTTTTGCCTAGTAAAAAGCTCAAGTCCAACCAGGATGTAAGTGGAGGCTAGTGTGATTTATGGTTATATTATTGTGAGAAAACTGTGAAGTAATTGAAAGATCTTCTGAGAAAACGATGCATTGAATTAAATAAGACAAAGAATAAGGAAAAAGTTGTGTGTTTGGAATGGAATCATTGTTTCACAATGTGTTAAATGTACATATGTTTGTTTTTAGATTGTACTTATCCTGTTTTGGGGGATGTGAAAAGAGGTGTCTAACATCTGAAAAGAAATTGTCTGTCCTGAAGAAGGCCGTAAAAAGCATCGGTTGTAGAGACACTAGGGATAGTGTTTCATTCCCAAAAAATGGCTGAAACATGTTGACACTTGACAATAGACAAGTAAAATAATATAGTCTTATATATGTAAACTACTGAAGTGCTTATAGTGGTTTTTTACTAAGGCAACAAACCCTGTATAAAGTATATGTTTTTTCTTTTCCTTTTAAGAAGTGAGCGAGAAGAATATGTGGATGTACTAAGAGTAATGTTTGTAGTGTTGATTTGTTCTCTCTCCCTTTTCTAATTGTTCTAAAATGGTCTTAACATTTAATAAATTGACGTGGATTTATTGAAGAACTGACTCTGTTGGTGTGTAGTAATTGAGCGGAATGGTTCCTTTTTCTGTGTTTCTTTGTCTTTTGTATAAAGTTGTATGAACACGGCTCACTAAATTGAAAGGGGAAAGCCAGTATCACAATAATTCTATAGATCACCATGCCACCCATGGTTGGATTTAGAGTGGGGTAGCCAGTTGCTCTCAATTTTTATAATTGTCTGATAGAACGTCTCCCGTACTGAGAGACTGGCCCCCCAAAAACAAAAATTGCGGGAGACTACCTTTGTAGAGATAACCTTCGTTTTCCTCATACTTTTTACTCTATCATAGAGGAGCCTGTGAAACGTTAATGCAGCAGCACACGGTAGTGTTCCAGCCGGAGTGTTTGGACCCCGTTATATCTATCTAGGAGGCATTCTTAACAATACCCTAGGTATGAACCTGTTTCATCCTTACAGGAGCTTTGGGGCCCACTCTTTATAAATCACTTAATATGGGTGTTTTCACTCACATTAATTTCTATGCTAATGCCCACTTTCATACTTTATTTTTGATTTATATAACACCTTGTCATTTATCATTTTCCTTCTCTTTTTGGAGCATTCACTATCACCTTCACACAGTGTCTCTGGGCTTTGGATATTAGTCTATGGGACACATGAATCAGCTGTCGGGGTCTACCTGCCAGCCGAAAGGGGTGGCCTCCTAGTGTCTTTTTACCAACTGTTGGTACCTTCCATTCACCTTTCTTGTCTATACCTCACATTAAACCTCGAAATGCCTTTGAGATGACCCAATATGATGGGATTGCATTTGATTGTTTTTGTAGGGGCTGAATTTAAAGATTGAATTACCTGAAGAAGGTGGTGTCCATCTGTCTGCATACCACCGAAACGCCAATTTAGCTATGCCCTGGCTATTGGTGCCTAGGCACCTGTGACCAGAGGTTGTGGCTTCTCACGCTTACCAGCGGAAGGCGTAGATTGACTAATATTTTGTTCCTTGTGCAAATTGTGTAATAGAACAAATGTTCTTTGTTTCACTAACTGTATTTGTTGCAATCTTCTTTTGTTTATATATTTCTTTCTCTATTTGTTGAGTCTTGTCCCCTTTATTTACAAAACTGTATGTATGTTTGTTTATATTTGCAGATTGATTTATATATGTCTACTTATTTTTTTGTAAATATTTCTTATGTATGAAGCCAAAAAGTGGCTATTGTTGTGTCCTCATTTCAAATTAAAAAATATATATTTTCTCTATATACTGTTTTGAATGGTGTAATATATGTGCTATTAACAATGGGCACAATTGAGGTTATTTGACTGGTGAAAAGCATAAATGTATAACTGAATAATTTGTTTTGCCTCAGCTATCAGTTGAATATGCACTGATTTCTTCCTAAATCATAGTATAACTTAACCTTGTTCGGGAACACCCTTTGTTATATGTTAGTTTTGCGCTCCATTGTGTTCCCTTGGTATTGGAGTTCCTATTTGTTTATACTGTATTGACAGCCAAGGCTGTTTCTAGAGGTCTGTAAATTGTTAATTTCTTTTTGACCGAATGCATTTAAGGGGTCGTGGTTAAATTGTCACCAGAGATTTTCATTCCTTTTGGTTGGCACGTTCACCCTACTCACCACTTTCCCAACTCAATTAACTTTTCTAATCTATTTTCCCCTTCATACCCCACAAGGGAGGGCCACCCTAGTATGGCCGAAAATGTCACTCTAAATTATGATGATGATCAAATTAGAGCAATACTTCGTGGTCCATCACTTTTTGACCACACAGGTCTAGGCCAGACGGCAGCTAATTCCAATACCGCCAACGATTTACTTAAACTTAAAAAGAAGAATTTTCGCACAACACTTCATGGACACTTTCTTAAGGATTATTTGAAAAAGAATATTATTCCAGCAGGCTAATTGTCCGGAACGAACCATGTGTATTCCTTGATGTCCAGCAATACAAGACTAATTTCATTTATATTGCGACGAAGTGTAGTCACGATTTAATGGTGCTTCCTATCTCGACAGCCCAAAGGCTAAGTGATATTGTCCAACAGGAACTAGATGCAGCAGAACAATTGTTTGCCAACGATACCTCCATCACTAATGCTAAAGATAAACTTGCTGAAATTAACAAAACATTTCAGGAATTCAAAGATACGACTTTAGCAAAAGAAAAAACTAAGAAATTGGCCAAGGACGTTTTAGACTTGAAAGTGGAGGTCATTTACCCTTATCTTGACCCAAACTTTTAGGCTAACATTGCAAGCCAAAGGAACCAAACAGGCACTGCACGACAACAACGTCGAGTTACCTTCTTAGGTAGTAGTACTTATTCTTCAGCATCCGCCAGTGATTTTTACTACCCCCCTTTCCATAACCCCTTCCACGGCCCACCACAGCCTTTTTTAGGCGGAGGACCTTCCCGTGGCCCTGGCCCAGGATGGTACCCTCCCCAGCTTCAGCCATGGGGTCGAATCCAGAGGCGACCACGATATCGCAGGAGGAACATCAGACCCACACAGAGCCAGTAATCTTGCCCATATTCAATCTATCTCAAATTCCGTTGTCTGAGGCTGAAAATCAAGTCCTGGCCAAAGGGTTGACATTTATTCCCACCCACCCTATGGAATGGTTCTGTGTCCAGACAGAGATCAGAAGATTCTTCAGGTCACTAAGACTCAAGATCTTTTTTTCAGACAAAGAAAGTCCACCGGATGAGAGCGAAACAGGTCTACATCCCCCCTCATTGTTTACACCAGAAGACAACACTATGCCAAATGAATTACTCACATTTGAAAAATGCATCTTGAGAGACCTTAAAAACTTACAGAAACAGCATATGCCTATACTGTATAATTTGACACAACTAGAAAGACAGGCTCTAAAATCTCTTAGAAATAATCCTCATATTGTCATAAAACCTGCGGATAAGGGCGGGGGCATAGTAGTACTGAATCAGACACAATACCACAATATGGTCCTAGATCTTCTTAATGTGCCTGCCAGCTACCGCCCCCTCCGGAAAGACCCCACTAAGGATATCTAGAAATCCATCCTAGAGATCACTGACTATGCCCTTCAACGTACCTGGATCAACCCTAAAGAAGCACAATTTCTAAATAAACCAAACTGTTCCATCCCGAAAATTTTACGTAATCCACAAAATCCATAAGGATGCGGTTAAACCACCGAGCAGACCCATACTGGCGGGCTGCGGTACTATTCTCAAACCAATTTGTCAATTCATTGACAAATATCTTCAGCCTATCAGCCAACAAACAACCTCATACCTCAAGGACAGCACCTCGGTTATTTCATTGTTCGAAGGTAAGTTCTTTGATCGCAATACCAGCCTTTTGGTCACGCTTGACATCATAGCGCTTTATACTAACATTCCACATGATGAGGCCATGGAATCCTTATGAGCTAACCTCACCCTCTCTTCATTGTGCAATAAATCTCCGGTCGAATTCATTATGGAACTGGCCCCTTTGCCACTTACCAAGAACTATTTCAAAAATCAAGACCAGTTCTATGAACAAACTCAAGGTACGGCTATGGGGGCAGCCTTTGCCCCCAGCCTGGCAATTATTTTCATGGCTGACTTTGAAACCAAATTCATTTTCTCAGACCTCAACCCCTTTTGCCAACACATTGAGAACTGGAGCGATACATTGACGATATCATTTTCATCTGGCATGGGACCACTGATGAACTCAATGCCTTTCTGTTATGGTTGAACCAATGCCACCATACTATCAAATTTACACTTTCCAAGAGCAATATACAAATTTCTTTCCTAGATCTATTAATTCAGCACCACACTAATAAATTGGTCTGTTCCCTATTTACCAAGCCTACGGATCACAATACTTTATTGCATTTTGACATACCACCCATGAACACAAAAAGAAAACCTACCTTACTCCCAATTTTTGAGATTAAGGAGAAATTGTACATCCATAGTGGACTATGATCACCACAAACGGATCTTGACTACTAAATTTCAGCAGCGTGGATATCCTAAAAATGTAGTCACAAATTCCTACAAACGGGCAAGATTCACCCCCGTGACACCTTGCTACAACCTAAGGATGTGACGCCAAATGATAAACTAGTGTGTGCTCTTACTTACAGCCCACATACTTTCTTAATCAAAAATCCATCAAAAAACACTGGTCTGTGGCGCAATTGTCCTTACCGGCAGAACCATTGCCAATATTTGCAATCAAAAGGACGAAAACCTAAAAGACCAATTGGTCCACGCCTCTACCCAAATAAATCTTCAAGATCCACTACATCAAGCTGGGATCTCGGACCTCTCACGGGACATTTTCTCTGTGGCACCTGCTCAATCTGCAAGTTTGCTGTCAAAAGAAAAACGTTTCCTTTACATGGTAAAATCTGGGAAATACGTCATTAGTCAAATTGCAAAACACCATGGGTGATTTATTGCATTGAGTACCCCTGCGGGCTTAAGTACATAGGCAAAACTACACGGCCGGTTCCCGAATTACGGAGCCCTGCTCCCGGATCCGGTGCAAAGCCATCAATTCACCCTTAGTGAGCCACTACATGGAATATGGCCATACGACAAAAAGACCTACGTTGGTGGGTTATCGATGTGGTCAAGATTGCCTCTAACACATTCCAGACATTGGCTAACAAGGAGGCATGCTGGATCTTTGCATTTGACACGATTGAACATGGGCTCAATGAGGCATCTCCAACTTGGTGTTAAGCCGTGGGTCACTATATCCGGCTTGCGCACCCCCTTCCCTCAACTACTTTAGCCCCATTTATGTCATTTTTGACTCTGGGGCTCTCTTTTTCTCGTATTGCAGCATATCAAGATTTTTTCTGCTGCTAAATGTAACCTTTGGTTACATGTTCCATGAAGCATTGTTCTCTCATCATTTGTTCATGTATTCCGTCTTCATCTATCATGTATAGTCCTTTTTTCCCATTAAATAAATAATTCGGATATACATATATATATTCTCTTGGTGATTAGCTTTGATTTTTCCTTCATCCCTTTTTCGGGCTTTATTTAGGCCTTTTTTTTACTCCGCTCGATGCCCTGTGCACCTCGCAGACCATTGAATGTGCGTTAGAGCAACCACTTTAGTCTTCTTTCTATGTACCCTAATTCCAGCTACCAGCCACGTCCCCGGGAGTGTAAAGGTTATACCTTGCGCGGTGGCCCCGGCCGATACGCACACTTGGATCATTGTGATTTTCTGTCTGGAGGCTCATGAAAGGTAAGCACTGATCAGTCCCACAGCCCTTTTTGCCTCGACCTGATTGTTCATAATGGCAGGTCTCTTACTGCCGTTACTCGATTGCATATAACGGCAGGTCTCCCCACCCCTTTTTTTGTGCCTATAGCAACTGCACAGATCTCTTATCCAGTGGGCTCGGTTGCTCTTTGAGAAAGTTTGATCCTCCGCCTAATTCGTGCCGGATTCAGACGGCGCCTTGCTTTACACTACCGCACTGCTTATAATAGGTTTGTCACGTCTATGAACAATGATGTTTATACTTCCTCAAGTGGATGTTAGCACATGTCTTCATTTTCCTCATACTTTTTACTCTATCATAGATGAGCGTGTGAAACGTTGATGCAGCAGCACACACTAGTGTTCCAGCTGGAGTGTTTGGACCCTATTATACCTATCTAGGAGGCATTCCTAACAATACCCTAGGTATGAACCTGTTTCATCCTTACAGGGGCGTTGGGTCCCACTCTTTATAAATCACTTATAATGGGTGTTTTCACTCACATTCATTTCTATCCTAATGCCCACTTTCGTACTTTATTTTTGATTTATATAACACCTTGTCATTTATCATTTTCCTTCACTTTTTTGGGGCATTCACTATCACCTTCGCACAGTGTCTCTGGGCTTTGGATATTACTCTATGGGACATATGAATCAGCTGTCGGGGGTCTGCCTGCCAGCCAAAAGGGGTGGCCTCCTGGTGTCTTTTACCGACTGTTGGTACCTTCCATTCACCTTTCTTGTCTATACCTCACACTAAACCTCAAAATGCCTTTGAGATGACCCAAATGATGGGATTGCATTTGATTGTTTTTGTAGGGGCTGAATTTAAAGATTGAATTACCTGAAGAAGGTGGTGTCCATCTATCTACATACCACAAAAAAAAAAAATTTAGCTATGCCCTGGCTATTGGTGCCTAGGCACCTGTGACCAGAGGTTGTGGCTTCTCACGCTTACCAGCGTAAGGCGTAGATTGACTAATATTTTTGTTCCTTGTGCAAATTGTGTAATAGAACAAATGTTCTTTGTTTCACTAACTGTATTTGTTGCAGTCTTCTTTTGTTCATATATTTCTTTCTCTTTTCGTTGAGCTTTGTCCCCTTTATTTACAAAACTGTATGTATTTTTGTTTATATTTGCAGATTGATTTATATATTTCTACTTATTTTCTTGTAAATATTTCTTATGTATGAAGCCAACAAGTGGCTATTGTTGTGTCCTCATTTCAAATTAAAATATATATATATTTTCTCTATGTACTGTTTTGAATTAACAATGGTCACAAATGAGGTTATTTGACTGGTGAAAAGCATAAATGTATAACTGAATAATTTGTTTTGTCTCAACTATCAGTTGAATATGAACTGACAGCTTCCTAAATCATAGTATAACTTAACCTTGTTCGGGAACACCCTTTGTTATATCTGAGGGGAGACATGGCTGAAGTTAAAAGTGGGTATTGTGAAGGCAGGGGTTCAGCGGGAAGGATGGGTGGGGTGTTTTTGGGAGATAGCAGAATTTCCTTGAGGATAGTCTTGTTTCTCAACAGGGTGGTTTTGTTTGTGAGTGCTGCTTGCCCAGTAGTGCACCATGCTTTATCCTTTGGGAAGCTTGTGATGGGGGTGCTGGGGTTTCAAGTTCTTTAATGATTTTAAAGAGCTCCTTGGTGGTGGAGCTGGCTTCCCTTATTATGGAATTATAGATGTTGGATATGGTGGTTATGATGGCTGTTTTATAGTTTTTTCTACAGCTATGTCCTTATTTGCTTTGGAATGGTTCTTTCTCCAGAGGGTTTCTTGAACACGTGAAGGTCAAGTGTGTGTAGTAGAAGGGTTTTGTATGCGGCAAGTATGATATCAGGGTTGTTACTGTCGGGGAGTGTTTCAAGTTGGGAAGAGATGGTGGGTTTGACCAAATCTAGCATGAGTTTGAGTGTGTGACTTGAGGTGATAGAGGGTTATGTGGAGTCATTACCCATGCTAGAGTTCTCCAATGCGAGCTGGAAGTGGATCGGGGAATGGACTGACCAGGGAACTTGGTCGGTGGTGGTGGTTATAATGGGAAAGTTCAGATGCGCGATCCAATCAAGGGTGCATCCTTTGATGTGAGTAGGGGAGCTGATAGATTGATATGATATGATATGATATGATATGGTATTTGTAACGCGCCTATACACAGGTGTTTCAAGGCGCGACGAGGCAGGGAGGGGAGGAACAAGGGGAGACAAAACAAACGATCCTACTAGGCCAGGTGTCATTCAGATCGCGCAAGTGCAGGGGTGGGGGAGGGGGGAAAAGTGCAAGGGGAAGGGGAGGGGGGAAGTGCAGTAAAAGTAAGTGGCGTAAGTAATAAATAAAAAAGGGCCAGCTAGTGGCAAGTGCAAGGTAAGTGCAGAGCAAGTGCTGGGGAAGGGGGGGGGCTGTAGGGATACAGAGACAGTCCCGTAGTGCAGAGGGATTCCAGGGGATCAGTGACTGGGACCAGGACCGAAGGCAGTTTAGAGTGGTCCAGTTGCAGGATCAGTGCAGTTTAGTGAAGAATTAATTAGCTGTTCAGCAGGGGAGAGGGAGAGAGAAAGCAGAAGCAAAGAGGAAGGTTTTGAGGTGCTTCCGGAACCGGAGGTGGTTCTCCTCAAGTTTCAGGGAGGCAGGAAGGCTGTTCCAGAGGGAGGCCCCTGCCGCGGAGAGAGATCTACCCCCAGCTCGTTGCTTCGAGAAGCGGCTGACCATGAGGGAGTTGGAGGCGGATGAGCGAAGGGCTCGGGGAGGAAGATATTTGGGAAGAGAGAGTTGAAGGTATTCAGGACCCAGGCCCCAGAAGGCCTTGTGGACAATGCAGAGGGTTTTGAACTTTATCCTCGCAGCCACTGGGAGCCAGTGTAGAGATTTCAGTCCTGGAGAGATACGGTCCCTGGGCTTGAGGCCAAGGACAAGTCTCGCAGTTCTGTTCTGGATGAGTTGCAGAGGGCGGAGAGTGGAGGCAGGCAGATTAAGATAGAGGCTGTTACAGTAATCCAGCTTCGAGAGAACCAGGGCTCGGGAGACAGTGAGCTTCTGGGGGAAGGAGAGGAAGGGAAGAATACCTCTGAGGAGGTGCAGCTGGTAGTGTGACCTCTTGGCGACGTCAGAAATATGAGGAGAGAAGGAGAGTGTGGAGTCGAAGATGACCCCAAGGTTTTTTGCCTTGCAGGTAGGAGCAGGGAGGGGGCCAAGGGAGGCAGGCCAGAGAGCTGCAGGGAAGGAGGGAGTGGGAGTACCGATGAGTAGAATCTCAGTCTTACTGGCATTAAGGCAGAGGTCATTGGCGGCACACCATTCTTGGATAGCAGACAGACAGTCAGAGATGAGGGAAGGAGAGGGGGAGGCTGAGGGTAGCCTGAAAATGAGCTGGGTATCGTCCGCATAGCACTGGAAATTAGGGCAGAGAGCGGCGATGCAGTGGGCAAGGAGAGCCAGATACTGGTTGAACAGCCAGGGAGAGAGATTAGATCCCTGGGGGACACCACAGATGGAGAAAAAGATGTCGGAGAGGAAGGACCCCAGTTGGACCTGGGAGGGTCGATTTGAAAGGAAAGAGGTCAGCCACGCCAGAGCCTGACCAGTGATACCCAGGTTTTCCCGGAGACGGTTGAGCAGGATGGCATGGTTGACAGTGTCAAAGGCAGATGAGAGATCGAGCAGAATGAGAACACACGGAGTGTTGGAATCGAGGTTCAGGAGCAGGTCTTCACGGATGTTCAGAAGAGCAGTTTCCGTGCTTCTGGCAGCTCTGAAGCCAGATCGATGGTCATGAAGACAACCAACAGATTCAGCATGGAGGTTAAGCTGGGAGATGGCCAGTTTCTCCAGGAGCTTGCCCAGGAAGGGAGTGATGGAGATAGGGCGATAGTTAGCCGGGCAGGAGGGGTCGGAAGAGGGTTTCTTGAGAAGAGGGTGCACAAGGGAGTGCTTGAGGGGGAAAGGGAAGACTCCAGAGGCGAAGGAGTGGTTGCAAATGTCAGCCAGGGCAGGAGCCAGGGAGTCGATGTGGTCCTTGATAGTTTTGGAGGAACAGGGGTGAACCTGTTTAGACGAGACTTTCATTGATCGGACTTGTCTGGAAACCTCGTCAGCAGAGAAGGGTGGAAAGTCAGAGAAAGAGGGAGGAGGGTTGACCGCAGAAGGGCCAGAGGAAGAGCCGGGTGGGGAGGGAGGGAGGTGAGAGGAGGAGAGCGAGGACAGGATGTCCTGAGTTTTAGAGATGAAGTGAGAGGCCAGTGCAGTGCAGAGGGCCTGGGAGGGGACAGGAGAGGTAGAGACTGCAACAGGGTTGGCCAGCTCCTTGCAGATTTTAAAGAGTTCGGCGGAGTTGTTTGATGCCGCAGAGATGCGGGCTTGGATAGGGGCTCTCTTCTTGGTGAGAACGGAGAGCCGGTACTGCCTTTGAAGCAGGCGGCAGGCCAGTTTGTCAGAGGATGAACATGAAGCACGCCATTTCCTCTCAGCAACCCTGCACTTGCGTTTTAGGGTGACGAGATCCGAGTCATACCAGGAGTTACATTTGGCTTTGGGCTTCAGGCGGATTCTCATGACGGGGGCAAGGATATCAAGAGTAGCAGATATAGCAGAGTGGAGCATGGAGAGGGCTGTGTCAGGGTGGGAGTCAGCCGAAGGGGCAGGGGGGGGAGAGAAGGTAGCAGCAAAAGCCTCAACTGACACACGCTTCATGGGTCGGATGACCGAGAAGGTGGGTGGCAGTGAAGAGGGTGGCTTTGCCTGAGGGGTAGGGAGGGTGAGGTGGGAGGATAGGAGAAAGTGATCGCTCCAGGAGAGAGGAGTGGAGAGAGGGACGGAGAGGGGAAGGTCAGAAGAGATCAGAGCATCAAGAGTGTGCCCAGCAGAGTGAGTAGGCCCAGACGGGAGAATAGAGAGTGAGAGAGAGTCGCAGAGGTCACGAAAGAGACAAGTGGGGGGACTGGAGGCATCAAGGTGGATGTTGAAGTCGCCAGTTGAGTGAAGCTCATGTCTTGTAGAGTGGCGGAGAGGGATGTGGCTTTGGTGTCTGTGGTGTCATTTGGTCCAAGGTTAAAGTCACCCAGAAGTAGGAGTTTGGTCTTGGGTTTTATGAGGGGAGCGAGCAAGAGGGATGTGTCTGTGTCTGGTAAATTAGTATAGTTGGGCTGGCGGTAGAGGAGTATGTTGATGGTGGTTTGGGGGCAGGGTCCCAACTTGGCAAGCAGCAGTTCATAGCCATGTGGGGCCTGTAGTGGGGATGATCTGATAGGGATGGAAGCTTTGTGAATGATTGCAACTCCTGTATAATACAGAATATAATACAGAAACAAAGGATTATTTCCAAGATCACAAGCAGGCTCAGACATATGTGCCACAACCACAGCAAATGCAGCAAGCACCATTACAAATGCAATTGCCACAAGGGCAGTTACTGCAAGTGCCCAGGCAAACACAACAGACACAAACTCAGCAAGAACAGACACAACAGGCTATGGTACCACAATGGAATATGAAAATAGCAGTTCAGCAAGCACCTGCTCCCAAATTGGGGAGTGTGACTATGGTAGGAGGAAATCCTTTCACAGGTACAGGGATTAATGTATACCCACAATAGAGCCTGCAGAGTGACCTGATGTGTTCAGTACTATGTTTGAGACCAGACACCCAAGAGCAAACAAGGTTCCAGGTGATGATAGGAGGAAAGATATTTCCATTTATTGTAGACAATGGAGCAACTTGTTCCTGTGTCCGTGAGGGAAAATATCCAATGTCAGGTAGTGCCATGAATGCACAGGGATTCTCTGGGGCAACACATTTAGTTCCTTTTACAGACAAATTACAAATCACACTAGGAGAACACGACGTGTCAATGCCATGTTTGTATTCTAGGCAGAAGCCAGTAAACATATCAGGGTGTGACTTGATGATGAAACTCAAGATGACGATATCTTTTACTGATGAAGGAATATTGTGTTCCACACATTTCAACAAGAAGATTTAGAGAAAGTCCCAAATACTTTATGGACCACAAGTCCATATTATGTGGGTCTTTTAAAGGGATAGTAGCAGTTCAAATCAAGCTTAAACCCATAGCTCTCTTGTCACGAGCAATGTATTACCACATTTCTAGAGAAGCTGATGAAGGTATAGTTGAGACCACTTCCACTTTAAGGAGCCAGGGAATATTGGTACCATCCGATGCTCCATGTAACACGGCTGTGTATTTTAAGGAACTCATGGTGGCAACAGTAAAGACAGACACAAGTGATCACAGTTCAAGGGTGTTTAATAAACTGTAAATGCAGGGTGCAAAAACACCTAACCTAAACCTGAATCTAAGATGGGGGCAAGCTTTGACCATAAAATGAAAAATAAGGCAGCCCTTGTGGCGTCTTGTCAAAGTAAAAAAGCACTATACAAAAAAAAATATTGCCAAGTCCTTACAACTAATTACAGTAAGAGTGTGGGATAGGGTTTTCAATAAAGAAAGAAGTGTTCATAAATAATAAGTCAGGATGTGATTGCCAGGGGTTTCCCTTCCCCATGTTTTGAGCACGGGACAAGGTGGATCTCCTGAGGACAGCACACACTCAAGCTTTCCCACCACAAGTCAACAGTTCTGTATCGGTTTTCAGTTCTTTGATGATTAAGTCTCTTTTGAATAAAAGTCTCTTGCCTTCGACGGCCTGATAGTTTCAACAAAATGAACACAGAAAAAAATAGTTCCTTACCAAAGGAACGTTGGGGTGATGGCTTTCCAGCCCCTGGAACTCTCTCTGCCGGGCTTGGACCCCTTTCAGACAACAGCCTCCCTCCTTCGGCTTCACTGTGGCTTTTCTTACTTTCCAGAGACTTAATTTATTTTTAAACAGTTCCTCAGTGTTCACCCCTGTTTGTCTGCCTCCCTCTGCCAGGTTCACTCTGGCCACCTTTTGCAAAACAGTTCACTGTGGGCATCCCACAGTCGGGTTTACTCCTGTCAACACGCTGTTCATAGGTACTTTAGGCTTTGCCCCTTCTCATTAGCATCTCTCCTCCATGTTCACTCTATCCAACCTTTACGACACACAGTTCATGAGTTAGTTTCACCAAGCAGGATTAATTTCCCCCTCCTTCACAATTATCTGTAGGTCAAAAACTTTCAACGGTACAGAGGATTCTTGAAGACCACTGTATGACCACTTTGACCTCTTTTCGCCTCTTCCCGATGCCTCCTGGTTGCAGTAGTTTCTACCATCAGGTAATCACCCAGAGTTTCCTGCATGAGCACCCACATGGTGCCGGACCCCTCTTTTAATGGTTTTTCCCCCTTTCCATCAACAGTATCTTCAAGATTTTCACAGTTCAAATTAGCCGTTTACTACTTTTTGATCAACACAGTTCGGTTTCTTATTGACTCTCTCCTTGACTTACCGGCAGTGATGAACCGCTTGGCTTTCCTTCTCTTTGGAGTCTAGGTTTGTACCACTGAGACAAGCGTAAAGTTGTTTCTGTTCTTAAATCCTATGAAAGGAGTAAATAGCAACCGTTAGATATCTCTGATTTGGGGCACTGCACTTACACCTTACCGCACACCTGTGCAAAATGGAACCAATGGGGTATACCCTGTGAACCATTTGGCTGTGCCCTAGGGTTGATCAGCCCTGATGACTGACCTTTGTGCTTGAGAAACTGGATAAATAAACAGACATAGCCTTATGTCATTGGAAATTCATGTGGTGGGGCGCTTGAACTTCAGACATAGAATAAATAACTAATGAAAAAGTCTCAATTCATGAACATTTGATGAGAGGTGGTTGGGCGCTTGCATTTCAGACGTAGCCAACTTACACCACCGTCTAGGCCCTGTTAACAGATCCCTTGGGGAATAAAAGATAGGTTAGTGTGTATGACAGTAGCTTCTCATTTAAACCCTGAGTAGGTCAGCACATAGGCACACCTGCACCTGTGAAATATTTCTTGTGTTCCTTAACGTTTAGATAAACATTTCTTACAACACCTCATTAGAACACATGAAACATTGCACCTACCTATACAAATTGGGGGGGTTTCGGTTTTTTTCCCCTTCCTCCTCTGAGGTAACCCGGGCCTTTACCACCAGCCTATTGGCAGCGGCAGTCTGCCACACACACGCATCACACAAGATCACCACAGGACCAGACAAACCATGAACAATTACATGCAAAAGAAACAGCAAACAGAAAAAAAACTGTCTCATCTGGAGACGCCTAGCTCCTTCTTTCGCTCATCCAATAATTCTTTTCAAATATAGAACCTGACACCCCGGGCGTCTGTTCTAAGACCCCGGCCATACTGAGGCAGAGGGAGTAAAATATGCATCCCCACTTTCACCACTACAACCGAGCACACTTCCGTCGGTACTACATTCACTTATTTAATACACCGCCCGAATCAGCGACATAGTGCAGATAATACTCTTGCTGTGATACCATCGTTTTCTCCTGTGAGGAAAAAACAGTAATGTAAGGGGTAGGTTTATGGTTCCTCTCGGCACACGGCCAGCATTTTACCTGGTATCAACTTGACCCACACAGCTAAGGACATCGAGTAGCGATGCACACTTTTGGTTAGGTATCCCACGCAAATAAACTTTGGTAAGAAGAATTACCAGCTGAGGTAAATCACTATGTATATTTCTGCAGTCCATCCATCACTGATGATAGAAACAGGACCTTCACTCACTAGTAACAGGCCAAAACATGGCTCCTCTGTCAGATACCGCCAAGGTGATTGCGTATATCCACATACAAGTTAAATGATCTGCTTAAGGACCTTGACGGCCCCTCTTACCTTGACCAGGGGCGTCCCCGACAGAGAAAAAACCCAGGGCTTACTACTGGTTCCGTTTACTCGTCCCCTACACTTGACAGACAACCACTACCAGCAAGGGCATGCCTCATCACATACCTTATGTACTCAGGCCTATTCCTTCGTCTGCCCACTGATAGCCCGGCCAGCCTGTCAGTGTGCTGTGGGGTTCTGTTTCTGTGCTCGATCTGGTCATCGTCATGCTCTCTGCCAGCCGCTAGCCTGTCTGCTACACCTATCGCTCAATTGGCAACACAGGTCACCATAACGGGCTTGAGGAAGCCTGAGGCAGGCTGCATCAGGAAAAAGTCCCAGGGTTGAGGAAACCCCTCTACACCGTTTGCACGAATACGCCTCTCTTCCTGTCTCTCCACAAGCACGGCCTCCTTGTCATACCAGGCTATTCCTAGGGTGTTTTCTTCGAGGGGGAAACCCAGTGATATGAAACAAAATATTCCTCAACTGTACACGCAATCCCTCTGCTGGGGGACTCTACTAATACCACCCATTTCACATCACAAACTGAAATCCAGCTACTTGCGGCAACATGAAGGACAGCAGCTTTAGTATTTTACTAGCCCTATGAATGAGACAGAAACAAACACATCCTCACCCTATACAGCAAGACACATACATGAAAACAAATATCCTGATTGTCCTAGCCACAATGAATAACACAAACACACATTATACCACCATGTAGTGTACACATCCTCTTACACAAAAACATGTCAGATAAGATTTCATTTTACATTTTCATTTTCTACATGGTGCAGGTTCAGTACCCCAGTCTTTTCAGACACAGAATTATATGAAGGGTTACACTGAGCCCCCTGTCATTCAAACCCCTGTGCCTGCAGGTTTTAGCTACCCTTCGGGCAATATATATAACTTCTCTATCCAAACCAAAGGAACATCCCACCATGGCTGATCTGAAGAAAGTGGCCTGTGAAGGTATAAAGTTGTACACAGGGAAACGTGTGCAGGTTTTCCTGTTCTGAGGGTTTCACATTGTTCTCCTGGAGAATTATAACTCAGCATTCTAATGGGCCTGACCTCCCGGTGAGATCTCCTGGGTTCACAAACTGCTTCCGAATGGGGTTTGAATTCTGACCCTGTGCTGTCCAGAGATACTGACGGTACGTCCATCATTACAGAGTCTGAGCTCTGCAATTCATCATCTTGCGACAGCAATGAAGATTCCAGGATAAGTGTACCCAGTACCTCCAGCCTGCTCTCTGAGGGCACTATAGGGCTGGGGGACGACCCTGTGGTAGTTGTGGTCTCACTTTGAAGCCAAAATGTGAGGTTTAAACTCTCAGACTCATCCTGACTGGCATCTTCTTTCTCTTCGTTCACAACTTGAATCCCTGGGCGGCTCATAACCACTTCCTGGTGCTGTGGCTCTCGGTCCTCTTCATTTATGTTTAATGGTGGACTAGGGCCTGCAGACTGTACAGTACTCAGCCTTGTGGGGTGTGTTACTTCTTTGTGATATGCCTCCAATAGTCGACTTCTGGTAATCCTGTTACTGGGTGTAAGAGGAACTTCAGCGGCAGTGGTATCTAGTTCCTCATCATCCCCAGTTGGTATGAGGTGATTTCAGTGCAAAGTTTTCACATATCTAGGGGTCCCTACTTCTTTTAGTCTGAATACAGGCAATCCTGCTAACTGTCACTCAATGATGTAGGGCTCAGATTCCCAGCTGCCTCCCAACTTGTTACATCCTCTTTAACCTAAACTCCTTAAGAGCACCCTATCAACTGGTTGTAGGTTATGGAATCTGACTTCATCATCATATCTTCTTGTTTTGCCCAGCATTCTGTTCAGCAGCGGCTTGGGCCAGTTGGAAAGCTTGAGTTAATTGGTCTTGAAGATCTTTCACATATTTGCAGTAGTTCTCCACACCTGTTTCATCAGAGGAGACCCCAAAACTCAAGTCTTTGGGCAGGCTGGCGTTTCTCACAAACATCAGCTGATATGGAGTGAACCCAGTGCTGTCATTTCTCATACAATTATATGCATGAACTAACGTCGACACATGCTGACTCATTTGAATTTTTCTTTGACCGTCAGAGTGCCCCGTATATTCAGCAATGTGCGATTGAAATGTTCAGCTTGCGCATCACCCTGAGGATGGTAGGGAATGTCCTTGTTTTTCCAGTCAAATGCATAAGATCTTTGATGAGCTGAGATTCGAAGTCTGGCCCTTGATCAGAATGTAGGCGTGCTGGCCATCCATAATGAACAAAAAATGTGTCCCAGAGTACCTTGGCTTTTGTGGAAGCCTTCTGATCTTTAGTTGGATATGCTTGGGCATAAAGTGTAAAATGGTCGGTCACCACCGAAACATTTTGAGTTCCACGACTGTCAAGTTCAAGGCTCAGGAATTTGATACAGACTAAATCCATAGGTCCAGAGCTCTGTAGGCGTTGAGTGCTGCGGCTAGATGGATGAGCGTTTTCCTGGTGATGAGCCTGTCACAAGTGCAGCAGTATTCTTTTACCCCAGGGCCCAATCGAGGCCAGTAGTATCGGCTTTGGACAAACTCCAGTGTTTGCTCTCTTCCCAGGTGCTCATGTTGATCATGAAGGGCGCCCAGGGGCAGTGAGCATAGTGAGTGAGGGAGCACGAGCCGGTGAATAAGTTGCCCTTGAATTTTGGCTCTCTTTGAACATCACCCCACCTTTCATTACTAGAGATTTCCATTCTTTGCAGTAGTTCTGTTGATTTGTTAGGTTGCTGCTGTCGGGTGCTTCCGCTACCCTATTATTTTTAGTGTTGAGCTCCTCACGTAGCTCTGAATCTTTCAATTGTGCTTGTCTCAATTCAGCTTGTGAGATACAGAGAAGAAGCTAAGAATAGAGCGGGCACTGCTGTTTTTCTTACTCCTGATGTAGATTTTGTAGTACTCTAGTACTGTTTCTGGGGTGCAGCCCACTGAGATTGTGCTACCGTGTGTCAGTAAAAGAAGTAGACTGTATATGCGGCCCACACCACAGACAACATTGCCTAGGTCTTTCTTTTATACACTTTTATACAGTTCTAGGGCCTTTAGACTGGTGGCATCACAATAGCTCACAGGAACTCCCTTAGCTGTTCCCCCAAGGCAGTCGATAAGATGCGCCGGCTCAGCTTGCTGGGAGGTTTCATTCCTACAAATAGCTTTCACTGTTGCCACTGATGGCATCACGATGCGGATAGACTCTGATCTGTTTTCAGTGGGGGGTCTTCTGGACATAGCATCACGTTGATATGATTGATTCCAGTGTCATACTCTAATTGAAAATCATAACTGGACAAGGCCGCTAACCACCGATGACCAGCAGCATCCAACTTGGCAGACTTAAGGATATAGGTCAGCAGATTTTTGTCTGTTTTCATAGTGAAGGTGGCTTCGTAGAGGTAGCCATGCATTTTTTTAGCCACCACCCACTTGAGGGCCAGGAATAGTGCATCTCGGAAGGGCTCAATTGGCGGCTGGCAAACGCCACTGGTCTGACAGCACCCTGATGCTCTTGATATAGCACTGCACCCAGCCCGTTATAGCTGGCATCTACATGCAGAATATAAGGCAGTTGTGGTTCTGCATAATCCAGAACCGGCGCTTCTGAGAGTGTCTTTTTTAGCAGGTCAAATGCTTGGTTGCACTCGTCACTCCATCGTAGTCCGAAATTTTCATTTGGGTGGTATAAAGATTTGCAATGGGTTCCACAACTAGGTGCTGTCTTCTGTGGGGCTGGATAACCCTGGGTCAGTTCTGTGAGTGGCTTGGCTATGTTTGCAAAACCTGCCACAAACCTTCGATAATAGTTACAGAACTCCAGGAAACTCTGCATCTCCTGCAGTTTCTGTGGTCGGGGCCAAGTTCTGAGAGCTTCCATCTTGGCGGGGTCCACACTTACTCCTTCTGCTGATACCTCATGGCCAATGTACTTCATGCTGGTTCGACAAAACTGGCATTTTTCCAATGACACCTTCCGACCTTGCTGCTGGAGTCGATCCAATACATTTAGTAGCCTTTGGTGATGTTCTTCCAGTGTCATTCCAAAAACAATCACATCCTCAAGGTGGACCAGAACCTTTAGTAAATTCATGTCACCAACAGTTGTTTCCATCAGTCGTTGAAAAGTGGCTAGAGCTCCCGATATCCCCTGTGGCATTCGAGTGAACTGGTAAAAACCCAAGGGGCAGGCTAATGCAGTCTTCTATTTGTCTTCTGGCACCATTGGAATTTGGTAGTATACACTCCGTGGAACTAGGACTGAGAACCATTTGCTGCCAACCATACAGTCGAGAGCTTTGTCAACTATAGGGCCTCATTACGACTTTGGAGGCAGCCATGCCCTTAATAAGGGCATGGCTGTCTCCAAAATCGGGTCCGGGTTCCCTGAATGGGGAAATACCGGGCCATTCCGAGTATGGAGGGCCAGGTATTTCCTCCTTCAGGGAACCCGTGCCCGGTCCTTCCCCATTCCAATTCGAGCCCTCATAGTGCTCAGTGGGAATGGGGAGGGAGCTAATGAACGGGCTCGTTGTTAGCTCCCTGGTCCCCTTGGGGGACCCGCTATAGACGTCTGGAAAAACCAGAAGTCCAGAGCGGGTCCCGCAAGGGGACCTCGTAATAGTGCAGAGTGGGTTTAATGGCACCGGCACCATTACCGGCACCATCAAACCCATTCCGCACATCTTATAATGAGGCCCATAGCGGGGTGTATTGGTACGGAACCGTACTGCAGTTGAGGTGCCTGTAATCAATGCACAGCCTCACACCATTGTTCTTCCTCAGAGCCACCACGATGGACGAGGCATAAGGGTTTCTGGATTCTTGAATGATGCTTGCTTGCAACAATTCTTTAAGATGTCGCTGAACATCCTCCACATCGGCAGGTGCTAGTCTCTGTGACCTCTTTCGGAAAGGGGTGACGTAAATTAATCAGATGTAGTGATCCACTTACTTGACTTTACCCAGATCCCAGTCACTGGTGGAAAAAACCTCTGCCTGCTTTGACAACTGGTCTCGCAGATTATCTTTCTCACATTATGACAATGGTGACTCCCCAAAGTTGATCTTCTGAACATGAAAGGGAGGATATATGCTTTGTGTCCCATTAGTCTGGGCCACCAAGTCGGCGAGGTAAAACTGTGCAATCTTCAGGCCTCCTCGTATGTGCACGATCAACAGACCTCCAGGCATTCCTTCACCCTCGGGAGCATTTATCACCAATCTCCTGTAACTTTTATGTTCTTGGAGGCGTACATGGCCAGGCACCATCACAGTCTGGCCAGGTAGTATGTCAGCTTGACCCTAGTTGGTGGTGGTCACGTATCCCACATGCTCTTCAGCTTGATCCGGCTTCTCCATGCTTTTTTTAGGTAGGCCTATTGGCAGGCTGGGTGCATCGTCATAGTTCGGGCAAATTGTGGACCTGCCATTTCCATGCACAGCTTGGCTAGGATACCGAACAGCGCAGAGTTGGTGCCCATGACTAGAGGTACCTCTGAATTCTGGTTCTTTGTGGTGAACACTAACGCCAAGATGGTCAAGGTGGTGTTCACTCTATCCACTTCTTGATTTAGATGGATTTTCACACAGGTATATCCAAGGTATTGGCATGCAGCATCTCCTACTCCCATCAGATTCAGCCCTTCCAGAGGTGCTAATGGCAGATGAAACATATGCTGGCAATAGTATGGCTCATATACGATGGTGCCCTGGGAGCCACTGTCCAGTAAAGCTGTGGCACTTCGCCCTTCAAAGTCCACTTGCATGGTCATGCTGTGTCCAATGAGGCCAGTAGGAATGCCACTGTGGGTATGGGCTTGAGTCCGTAGCCTGGAACAACTCACTGGCAACTCATCCTTGGTACTACAGAGCTCACAAACTAGATGAAGATGGTCTGCCGTGGGGCCCTCCTGAATCCTAATTTGATATGGGATAGTCTGGAATCCTGGATTCAACATCCTTATCAAGTTGCCGGTGTTAGTTTCCGTGGAGCTCACTACTGTAGTCCAGGTTCTAGCTGCTCTGCCGCTAAAGCCTCCTGGGCGTTTCCCAACAATGCCCGGGCTGGAGTGGGTTTAAGAGCATTAAAGCGAGCAGCTACTCAGGCATAATCTGGGTCTCAGTCGCACAGGCGAGTTGAGTGACTGTCATCTCCACATTGATGGCAAAATCTCCATGGTGGTAATGGTGCAGAGGATTGTGGGAAATATTCTCGAGGCTCTTGTGCTCATCGAAACACCTGATTCGCCCGATCTCGGGATGATGGGAAAGGGTCCCTTCTTCGATTTTGATTTGCACTCGGGCTATCCCGGGTCATCAACTGGATTTATAGTTTCCTGACTAGCTGTTGCAGCTCCTCAATCTACCTCTGCTAAGAAATGGCATTGTTAGGCATTGGGATCCTGCCTTGTACTTGGTGACTCTGTACAATGGTATTGCTGGTTTCTTCATCCAGAGCCCTAATGGACTTTAGCAGCTCTACATAAGATGGGGGTGTATTCAGCTTCTCCCGCAGCCTCAGTTGCAGTAGGGGTATAGCAGCTTCCTTAGCCCCTCTGAGTAGTTGCTTCAATCGACACTGGTTCAATCTGGAAGTCTCCACTCCTCCTCTATGGTGGGCCGATGTAAAATGTGTTCAATCCTTGCCAGGTAATCAGACAGCTTCTCTCCCAGCTTCAGAGAGGTGGCATGAAACCTCATCACTAGGTCCTCTCCTGGCTCTGTAGTGCCAAAAACTCTCTCCATTGCACCCATCACTTGCTGAGAAGTCGGATCGGGGCTCAATGTTCAAAGGGACTGTACCGTCTGCAGGGCAGGCCCTCTCAGTGCCTCTATTACTTGCCGTCTCTTCTCCTGATCGGACACTTTCCGGTTGTGTAACATAAGTTGAGTGAGGTTTGCCTATAGTTCATAGGCCTCCTCTCCTTTAGGCACAGGCTTCTCGCCAGAAAATGGCCGTAATCGGGTGTAAGTTCCATGTTCAGTATCAAAAGAGGATGTGGATTGCCGTTCCATAGTCACTCTAACAGCCTCAGCCACTGCAGCAGCAATGACTACGGCATCTTTGGTTGAGGTAGTGGTTTCAGGGCGCAGAGGGATTCTGGGCCAAGTGTCAAATGTCCAAACGGGGCAAGTAATCACAGGCTCCCCACCTCGGATCTCAACAGGCAGGGTTTTGCATGTAAGAGAATTACCACCATAACATATAACATTTTTTATCTTGACCAGGTATGAGCCCTAGACATTTCACTTTCCCAGGGAGAGGTTCCAGGGAACCAGTCATAGCCAGCACTTCATCAGTCGTGATATGTAAGGTGACCTCGCCGACTATAAAGCAGGCCTCAGGGCTGAGCCCTTCGGTATGTACCCAATGCAACAAATATTCATGCACCATTTTGACTAAATAAAAAAAGAAACCTATACATATCCTTCTAAGTTTGAGGGAATGCCCCATGATCTCAGCAGTGCCTCCAACGTGTAAAGGTGTTGCTGCCCTTAAATCATATGAAAGGAGTAAATAGCTACCTGTAGGTAACCCTGTGTTGGGGCTCATACACCTTATCGCACAGCTGTGAAAAATAGAACCCAGGGGGTATATACCCTGTGAAGGATTTGGCTGTCCCCTGGGTTGTTCAGCCATGAGGACTGACTTTTGTGCCTGAGAAATTGGATAAATAAACAGACATAGGGCCTCATTACGACCCTGGCGGAGTGGGTTTACGCCAGCGTTATTCGCGGCGGACCCGTCCGCCCTACTACGAGTTCCCGTAGCGCCATGGAGCGTTTTCCGCCTGGTTTTTCCGGGCGGAGGAATCCATGGCGCTACGGGACCTTGTTGTTAATTACGCCACCGTATTTTACGGTGGCGTAATTAACGCCTTCCCCACTCCCATTATACCCTATGGGGCAAAAATGGGAATGGGGAAGGGTAAAATGGGGGATGGGGATTTACCGCCCCGCCAAGGTCGGAATGGGGCGGAAAATCCGCCAACCCCCATGGCGCTATCGGCAGCTTTCCGCCGTGCTCCATGGTGCATTTTGCACCGCGATTTCCGCCAGGGTCGTAATGAGGGCCATAGTCTTATGTCATTGGAAATGAATGAGCACATTTTATAAATAAATAGCTATATGTGCATTGGACCCTCATAAATACATAAATAAATTGCACCATAAGATGAGGGGTGGTGTGGAACTTGAACTTCAGACATAGAATAAATAACTAGTTAAATAGTCTAAATTCATGAACATTTGATGAGAGGTGGTTGGGCGCTTGAATTTCAGACATAGAATACATTAATAATTAAATAGCATCAATTCATTAACATTTGATGAGTGGTGGTATGGAGCTTGAATTTCAGACATAGAATAAATACATAATTAAAAAGCATCAATTAATTAACGTTTGATGAGGGGTTGTTTGGCGCTTGAATTTCAGACATAGAATACAATAGAGCCTACCAACACCACCGTCTAGGCCCTCTTAACATATGCCTTGGGGAATAAAACATAGGTTAGTGTGTATGACAGTAGATTAGATAAACATTTCGTATGGCACCTCATTAGTAGACATGAAACAATGCGCCTACCTATACAACTTGCAGGGGTTCATTTTTTTTCCTTTCTTCCTCTGAGGTAAACCCTGGACGTTACCACCAGCCTATTGGCAGCTGCTGTCTGCCACACACACGCACCACACAAGATCACCACAGGACCAGACAAACCATATACAATTATATGCAAAAGAAACAGCGAACAAAAATAAAATGCTCATCTGGAAACGCCTATCTCCTTCTTCCTTTCATCCAATAATTCCTTTCAAATTAGAAACTCTGGCACCCCCCGCGTCTGTTCGTAAAATCCCGTTGGTACTGCATTCACTTATTTAATACTCCGCCCGAATCCGCGACATAGTGCATATTACACTGGCATACACTACTCCTGCTGTGATACCATTGTTTTCTCCTCTGAGGAAAAAAACAGTAATGTAAGGGGGTAGGTTTATGGATGCTCTCCGCACACAGCCATCATTTAACCTGGTATCAACTTGACCCACACAGCCAAGGACATTGACTGAAGATGCACACTTTTGGTTAGGAATCCCACGCAAATAAACTTTGGTAGGAAGAATTACCAGCTGAGGTAAATCACTAGGCATGTGTTCGCAGTACGTCCATCACGGATGACAGAAACAGGCCCTTCACTCACTATTAACAGGCCAAAACATGGCTCCTCTGTCAGATGCCGCCCGGTTGATTGCACATATCCACATACAAGGTAAATAATCCACTTAAGGACCTTGACGGCCCCTCTTACCTTCACCAGTGGGTCTGAAGCAGAGAAAACACCCAGGGCTTACTGCTGGTTCCTTTTACTCAGACTACACTTGACAGACAACCGCTGCCAGTAAGGTTACACCTCATCACATACTTTATGAGGGATCGAATGCAATACATTCGAGTCAAAAGGACTGAAAAAAAAGACTGAAAGCCTTTATTTTAATGTATTTCTTTTTTTGGGTTTTGGTATAGGTAAAAATTATGTTTTTAGGCCAAAAAACGGGGGTTTGGGAGTGGACCTCCCCTCCCCA
The DNA here is from genome assembly GCF_040938575.1 of Ambystoma mexicanum. Lineage (NCBI taxonomy): Eukaryota > Metazoa > Chordata > Amphibia > Caudata > Ambystomatidae > Ambystoma > Ambystoma mexicanum. The sequence continues at coordinate 288,346,063 of NC_090928.1, forward strand.
AAAAAAAGTGCATTTGGTCTTTTTTTCGGTCCTTTTGACTCGAATGTATTGTTATTCGAACCTTTGTATTCGAATCTTTGACCCTAAACGTGCCCAATATGTGATATGTTACCTGCTTGCACTAGATGTCACCTTCCATGCAGCAGCTGATGAATTGGCCACTCTACGGCTCTGCAAACAGAAAGATCGCCCTTCTGAACCATGGTTCTCCGAGGAACTTAGGGCCTGCAAGCTTCTTTGCAGACAGGCTGAAAGGAAGTGGCGAGCTGGTTATTGTCAAGCTGATAAAACTTCCTTTCACAGTGCTACGGTGGCCTATCACAAGGCCTATCTCTGCTAAACAATTGTTCTTTAGCCATATGGTGGAGGCAGCTGTTAACCAACCTAATGCCTTGTTTAATCTGGTTCAATCTCTTTCCTTCCCTGCTAAGTCTGGTGCCCAGACTTTGCCTGCACAAGCTCTCTGTGACTCTCTTTCCTCTTTTTTCTATAATAAGATTGAGACAATCCGTCACAACATCAGCAGTTCTGCTGGGCAGCTTGTGACTAAACAGACATCTCATCTCCCTATTGAGCCCAATTATTCTTGCTCTAGCTTCCCTACTTCTACTGATCAAGATGTTCTCACAGCCATTCATCATTTGAAATCTCCATCCCTGTCTGATCCTATTCCTCTTGTGCTTCTTAAAGTGATTTTGGGTGATATCATCTCACTGATTACATCTGCCGTAAATATATCCTTCCGTATATTCCCAACGCCTTGAAACATGCTCTTGTGATCCCCTTGCTTAAAAATCCTCTCTGGATCCTACTCTGCTCTCCAACTTTCGTCCAATCTCACTCCTCCCTTTTCTTATGAAGTTGGTGGAGTCTCTTGTCTCTTCTCTGCTTTCCTCTTTCCTGGAATCATCTGGGGTTTTCATCTCCTTTCAGTCAGGGTTTCGCCTGGGAAGAGTTACTGAGTCAGTCCTCACCTCTGTGATGGATGACTTGGCCCGCATGGTGGATCAGGGTGGTGTCGGAGCACAGATCTTGTTAGACCTTTCTGCTGATTTCCAATCGGTCGACCATCCAACCATGATCTCCCGGTTATCGGCGGCTGGCCTATCCGGCCAAGTTTTGGCATGGTTCTCTGCTTTTCTGGCAGACCATTCGCTGTCTGTCGCTCTACCCCCTTTTGGTTCTGAGCCGTTTCTTAGGTCCGGTGGCATTCCACAAGGCTCTGCACTCTCGCCAACATTATTTAACATCTACATTAGGCCACTTCTCCATCTTACTCAGTGCCATGGATTCCGATGTTACTCCTATGCAGATGACAAACAGATTTTGGTCCACCTGATGTTGCTCAGCCGGAGACGGCTGAACGGCTTAGGGGTTGTCTCGAAGACCTCGGATCCTGGATGGGAGAAACTGGCTAAAACTCAACAGCGAAAAGACAGAGGTTCTGGTCATTGGTACCTCTAATCCTCTGTCTTTTTGGACTGTTGAGATCTGGCCAAGTTATTTGGGCCCTTTTCCTGTACCTGTTCTTTCCGTAAAAAATCTAGGTGTAACATTTGCTTCATCCTTATATATGGGTGATCAGGTTGCAGCAGTCTGCAAATCTGGTTAATTCAAATTAAGAATTCTGCGGAAAGTTCTTCCTTTTATTCCGGCCCACTTTCAGGCTACTGTTGTGGTGGCACTTGTACTTAGCATGATTGACTACTGTAATTCGCTCTACCTTGGTCAGCCCTGCAATCTCCTGCACCACCTTCAGCTTCTCCAGAATGCTGCGGCCAGGTCCATACTTCACCCCTGTTGGCCATATGTCTCTGTTGCTTTTTCAGCTCCATTGGCTCCCCGTTGTGTAGCGTATTCCTTTTAAATTGCTCTGCATGGTGCATCAAGCCTTCTACAAACTAGGTGCACAATATCTTCAGGCTAAATTCTTTCTTTATGTTCCGTATCATCTGCTCCACTCTCATTATGCTCTTCTGATTCAGATTCGGCAATTCAGACTTTCCCATATGGGTGGCTGCGCCTTTTCTGTCAATGCTGCCAGTGCCTGGAATTCTCTTCCTCATTCCCTTCGTGCCATTCCTTAGCATCTAATTTTTTGTCGTTCACTCAAAACATTCTTGTTATGATTCTCCACTTTCTTCTTCTCCATTTTCTGTCTGCCGGTTCAGCACCATGATGCCCTTGGGCAAATGGCACTTTATAAATATCTATAACATAACATAAAATAACAAAGCTGAACTGAGAAGGTTCATTTGAAGCAGTGACAAGTGTGAGATTGCCTTAGCATTACTCAGCACAGGCTTCAGAATTCGTGGAGCTTATCACCAAACTTCAGACATTCAAGATGAGGAGGTGACAGTGTACTCTGACTCTGCCTATATAACGTCAACTGTACACACAGGTTTATCATGCTGGAAAAGGAGGGGCTTCCTCCGTGCAGACGGCACTCAATTGCAACATGCGGCCTTATGATAAACATATTGAAGTATTAGCAACCCTATTGTCTTTAGAAGTCGTACAATTCACAGCCTACACTAAACGAGAAGACGCCATTTCCTACTGCATTGAAGTCTCATATTTAGAAGCCAAAAAAGCAGCCTATTTCCCAGAGATCACTAATTTTGAAATAGAAAGTATGAAACAGATGATAAGAAAATTCATGTTGGTAAAGGAGGGCATAAACATGCTGTCTATTGTCCATGCTAATTGAGATACAAGAATGAGCACCACAAGAAGAAAAGGAGTTATGGAAGAAACAGGGGTGTTCGCTACCCCCCACTGAGGCGATTTGGAGGCAGGATAGCACTGGGAAGCCAGTTATGCCTCTAGCATTATTGAGGACAGAATGGGAGCAACTTCACTATCCCGCGCACATGACTCGATAGAGTCTAGCTGCAACAATTGCAGAAGAGTGCTTCTCACCAAATCTGTTAGAGCATGTGGCACAGTTTATAGTAAATTGCATTGTGTGCCAGAAATGTACTGCAGGGCACACTTTGCAAAAAGTGACAGGAGAAATTCCTAGACCCAATGGCCCATTTCAGAACCTACATATTGATTATGTAGATATGCTGCAGACATGCAACGGTTACAGATATAAGATGATCAAGGTATGTCCTTTTTCTAGATGTTTCGAGGCAGTTCCATGCACAAACCCTGATGCCAGGTGCACTGCCATGTTCTGTCTACGTGAAGTCTTTCCAAGATGGGGTGTGTGTGAGGTTTTGTGGTCTGATAATGGACTGCATTTTGTAAATGAACTTTTGAGCAAATATTTCTTCTTTTACGCATTAAGCATAGATTTTCCTCTGCGAATCACCCACAGCTGAATGGCATCTGTGAACAATTGAACAGATTCTTGAAGGAAAGGATAGCAAAAGTCAAGATGACTTTGAAGAAGGTATGGCTAAATTGCCTACCCATTGCCCTATGTGCCCCAAGAAACCATCCTGGTTCAGATCACCATCCAACTCCTCATTAGTTGGTGACTGGATGCCACATGTGAACTCCCCTTGCTCTTTCAACTAAGTTAAAAACTGATTTCCATAGTGTAGCGCAGGTATTAGGTGACGAGATGCATGATTACCTAACAACAATGACTGCAGGTGTCTCTTTCATGTCTCAACAGGTCAAAAACTGGAGTTAGGGGTTAAAGAGAAGTGACAAAGACAATTAATCCATTGAAGTAGAATATGTGTTGAAACAACCCTGCATATATCCAGGGGTACAGGTGCTGGTATGAAAATGTGTATACACTTGGAGCACGTCTCGCTACGAATGTCTGTACAAGGTGGAAGTAGTTACCCCAACAGCAGCAAAATTCAAAGGAAGGCGAGTTTGGCTACAATTGCAAAACATCAAGCCATATAAAGGAGACACTCTGACCCCTCCTGAAGATACCAAAGCTGGAGCAAGAGAAGAAGTTCCGTGCATGCAGACTTGTTCGATGACCAGGAGTAAAGACAAGGAAAATGAAGAGCATGACAGTATTTTGAACTAAGGGCCAATATCTTTCAGCATTTGTAAAGGAGTAAATAGACTTGCAGTTATCCTGGAACTTTCTTTTCAGACAGGCTCAAGGAACTTTACATTGAACTATTACAGTTGAAAGAAGAAAAGCACACTTTATCTCTTTATAATACCTATTGCTGTTTTTACCTACAATTTGCAGTCTTGTCCAGCTTTAGTGAGAAGATATGTGAATCTAGTACAATTTTTGGGAAATCCTAATAACAATGATATTATTTTCAGAGTAATTGGTGCAATCATCTTGCAGTTCTTGATCTAAAAGTGAGCTTTATAAAGAATTACAGAGTTACATATTCAGAATTATAAACAAAATCAGGAGGTTTCAGAATATAAGAGATTCATTGCCATCAGGAAAATCAATGGGTTTTCATGGAACTCTAATTATGAAGTCTTTTTGTGCTGGGGAAAAATGAGACAGTTACTATTATCCCTGATGGGACCATGAACAGCATATTTTACAATCATCCTAGGCATGTAGTTCAATTTAAAAGGGATGTTAGGCAAAATCATGAAGATATAAATACTTATCTCGATAATTAGGCTCATTTAAAAAAATAACCTATGGTCTCAGCACATGAAAAAGGTGGGAAGATAAACGTCAGATGAAAGCTGATATGTATGTTTCCTAATACCTTATGCTTTGGGAACCTCTACAGTATTTATAGAAACAGAAGTATCCAGAAAAAAGGCACATTGCCTGACACATCTCGCACTTTGCCTAACAAGAGGAGAGTTCCAAGGCAGAACAGCATCAATAGTGTGGATGAATAAAGTGACATATCAAAGAGAAGACAATTATGTACAAGATTTAAAAACAAGAGAGAATCCAGAAATAAAGCATAAAATGATAAAATACAAACAGCCTTGAATCAGTGGAGCAGGAATCAAGATTCAAGAAAATAAGATGCTACAATGCAAGGATAACAATGGGAAGGAAATATGACAATTCTGGGAAAGAGGTAAAGTACAAATTAAACAGTGCTTAGTCCTAAAGGATGGGCTTATGGATTGTTTGTGTGCAAAGCAGTAGCATTAACCAGACATTGGGAAGTAGTTGTGGCAAATGAAGAAAAAAAATGTAAAGATTAACGGCCTAAGATTGCAAAGTTGTTGACATGGTTCAACGATGAGGGAGTACCATTGCAGATACTACCCCTGAAGAATGCGTCCTTATGCTTCAGGGATAATGGTGAAGGGAAAGTTGCAGACAATCGCCAGTGCAGCTGTGTTTCAGATGAACCAGGCCTGAGGGGAGGAGCAGCAGTCCTGATGGACCATTACTGGGTCTGTGGATCAAGAACATTTATTAAGGTTGCCACCAAAATGGAGAGGAGTTTGTTCATTGTTGCTGACAAGCATAGCAGCCCTAGTAGTGCCACAAGGTGACCTGCAGATTACATACTTTCCAAAGATGGACACACACCTGAGGAACAAAAGATGCTTTCAGCGAAGTAGACAGAGGAGAGATAATTACTTCTCAGCAAAATCAATAGAAGCCTATTATGATATTCCAGGTGAGCACAAGTTGTTCAGCAGAACAGCAGTGATATTCACCCTTATTCCTGCCAGGAATTCCGACTGCAGTACATTCTAAATGGTTACAGATAACCAGATGGAAGCTGCTCCAAATGATCAATACACCAATAAAGGATTTAATGTGATCAGAGAAGAACTGAGGGCAATCAGGCTCATGGCCCTCCAGAACAGGTATGTCCTAGACTTAATTACAGCAATGGAAGGAGGTGTGTGCGGAAAGATCAGGCCTTCTTGCTGCACTTTATTATACCTGCCCATGATAAAGACAAGAAACAAAAATTATGTTGTCAACCTTGCATACGAACATAAAGGATGAAGTTGATGAGCCCGAGAATGATGGCAGGTTTTGTGTTTGAACTGCTAGGATTTTGTCTCATAAGGATCATCTTGGGACAATGTAAGAAGACAGCCAAGAAAACTATTGGGATGAAGATCTTGATTGACATAGATGCTGGAACTGGTGAACAGATACAAAATGGGGAAAGTATCTGTGAGAATATAAAGAAAAGTATCCTTGCACCTCCAGGAACAAAATTCTACTACCCTAAGGATCATAAAAAATATGGAGGAGCTGAATATTTTGTCCACCATCAGGAGATTGCTGCCACATGACATGGAGTGTGGATGAACATATAAAGAATGCAGGTCACCTGAGGGGGTGACAAAGATATGGATCTCAAAGAAACAACAGTATGAAGAGAAGATGAAGGAGATTGAAGCGGAGAATGTGGTTGAGGACTCAACCAGTTTGGGAGTATAGTGGAGCAGTTGGATGCATGTACCCTAGCTCCTGCATCCTTACTGCCATCATACTGGAATAGCAGGAGAAGAGCTGCGTGTGGGACCCCCTGTGATGTCCCTATACCACATAGAGTGTATGAGAGATGCTATGTACTCAGAAAACCATACCGAATGTTCCCTTACATCAAGAGAGTGGATGGATATCTGCACGCACCATTAGACATCATGGTGCACTGAGTGACATCTGACAAGAGCAGAGTGATGTCATGAAGAAAATATATGTGGATGTACTGAAACAATATGAAAATACTCAATATAAAATCAGGTATGCAAAAAGAAGATAAAGTAACCCATGTATCAATACATGTAAATATGCAGCAATGCAAGAAAGAAGAAACATATTGAAGCTTTCTATAGAGGAATATATAACTTACCTGGAACTGCCATAATTTCAAAATGGATGCCAGCTCATGCAAAGATGCATTCTAACTACCTCATAAACAAACCAGCGCTGAAGAGTCAGGATTTGCAGGAAAACAGTTTTGTGTGCAAATAAAAAGGGGTCTATGTTGGCCTGGGATCAAGGATGCTATTTCAAGAAATAACTACAAAGAACAAAGGGGGGCAGATGATTAAGTAATGAGTGTGAGACATACTTCTTTGAGATTAACGAAGATGAAAACATCTGCAAGAGCCAAGTATTTGAAAATTAACAATGAATAAGGCTCATACAAGATGGAATGAGCAAGACTCTAGAGGCCAAAGGAGCAATGACACCCAGCATATTTGAATCACATAGCAGTAAATAGGAGGTCAAACTGGACACATGTGTAGTCTCCTCACATGTGATGCAGAAGTCGAAAACAAGGGCTATTCATTAAGCTGCGATTGAAGATAAGTGGTGTGTTCATACTCCCTTGAATGTCCCAGAACATAGAGAAATAGCAAGGTTAACTACGGATGGGAAACATTGGCTTATGGTCAAGCCGATGAGAGATGATGGACTAATTGGGAAAGTGGGCAGTCATCTGACATCACTCGAGCACCTTTGTTTCGGTTTCCTTACATATGGCTAGCCGGACCAAAGGTCTAAGGATGATGGAAATGCCAACCAATCAGTGGGTCTATGGGGCAACTTGCTATACAATATTGCATAGACCTATCTGCTGCCATTGTGTCTGCTATAATCAGTATTATACGTATTTAGAGGTAGTTAGAGGTGTGTCTTACAGATAAGAGACCACCAATGAAATACTAACCTGTATAATTTCTATACGTAGATATGTTCCCCTAACCAATCCCTCCCGCCAGTGGGTTTTACAGTTTGCCACGTAGGATGTCATCATAGATGACGCATGTTGGAGTATAAGATCTCTGTACAATCCATTTTATGGGTCTGCCGGTGTTCCCTGCTTTATTAAATTGAGAATAAAGTAGTGCTTTGCCATATTCTTTGAGTCTGTCTGGTTATTTGGTTATTTTGATAGTAATTCCATCTAGCACAAGAGACGCTTCAAGGTACTGGAGAACAATACCGTTCAACTGGTGAGAGTACTTGGATTTCTTGGAGGTCACCAAAAAGAACATTTTAACCACTTTTATGGGTCATCACCCTTCCTATTGAGCCTTTGGAGAGCAACTAGACTTCTGCCCCTGCGTAGTCCTACTGACAGCACCATGCCCAGTGCAAAGAACATGGTACAGAAGATACAAGAGATCCATTGTTTAGTTGCATCTATTTTGCAAATGGTCAATACCACACAAAAGGCTCAAGCAGACAGGAAAACATTGCCTGGACCGATCTGTCATTTGGGATACAGGGTTCAGTTATCCTCAAAGAAACTGACACTCCACAACCTACTTGGGAAAATGGCCCCATGCTTTCTGGGCCCTTTTCACATTGTCTACAGGGAAATAGAATATGAAGTGGATGCCATATGTGACTCCAGGTTTCAGGATGGAAGATTGTTTTCTTTCAGTTGTGAAGGTTGCTCAGCTTGGGATAGCATTTGGGAACTCAGGTACATGCACCTAGTCAGATCTGGCGATTATGTGTACATTCGATATGGATCTCGGCCCATCCCCAAGTTTGGCAGAGGGTCATTCAGCCATTCCAACCTCTGTAGCACCTGCAACTACCTAAAGTTTGGTGGTGGTATCCTAGCTGGGCCTTTGTTCTGATGTACATCCTGGAGAACACCATGGGATTAACTGGATTTGCTAAGAGCTGTAATGCTCACTGCCAAGTTTGGACTATATGCACACGTGTGGGGGATTTCTGTTTTCAACCAATTCATCTGTTGTACTGTAGCCTCTACCATGTTTCCTGGGGAAACCCCGAACGGTGGTGCAGTCTCACCCTCATGCGTTCCTTACATTTAAGGGATTCTCTCAGCCGGTCTCCCATGGAATCTGAATATTTAATCGAGTAAAAAAAAAATCAAATGGGAGATTTATTCCAAAATCGGCTGTACGAAAATGACTACAGCTGAATATGTCCAATAAATACCCCATTCAGTCTCATAACAGTGACCAAGGGTCGCGGGGGTTGCAAGGGTGTCGCCCGCTCCCTATTGAATACAGATTGGAATAAAAAAAGAGGACCCTGCAGTGCTGGCTCCCATTTACGTAAGTGAAGGGAAGCAGCGGTACAGACGGAAGCAGGAAACGGCGGCACACAAGGAGATGTGCCGCCAAGAGCTAAGTAAGGGGATGGGGGCAGTGGGTTGCCAGAAATGTTCAAGGTTGTGAAAACTGAAAGTCATTTTCGTTCAAATGTCTTAAGTTTTTTTTCTCCCGCGAACATTTCTGATTCGTTCCATTCACGGTAACCTGTCTACCATATCTCAATACTGCCTGTTGTGCAGTTATCCTGCAGTAAACTCTGCTTCACCTGACCCTCCAGTCTCCCATCCTGCAGAGCTATTCTTCCTTTGGGTCTGCAGTTTTGGTTTTCCCTCATTCTGCCACCAATGGTCCCTCTCAGGCGTCTCCTTATGACAACAATCTAGTTATTTGTATAACCGGCCTTTTCCAATTTCTTGTGTGTATCCCCTGCCTAATCATGCCCCTTTTTGGCCACTGTTTTCCCTCTGCTTCTACCTGCACAACTGCAGCACTTTTTTCATTGCCCTGCACTGTTCTCACACCATTGAAATCTGGTGTGCTGTTACGTGGTATAAGGAGAAGGTGCTGGGTGGTCAAATCATCTATGCTCGTTGTGACAGGTTGGAGTCAGGTCATTGCACGGTCTCAGCCACACCGCAAATTAACCGCTAAAGACCCTTTTTAGACACCAAGATTGCAAATGAGCTGGAATATTGCTAAGCAGTGTCAGTGCAACACACACATTAACAACTGATTCACGGAGTACAGCGGTTGCACTAAGCAGATATCCGATGGTTGTATCTATCCAAAAGTATTCAATCAAGCCGTCGCAATGCCAATGAGCAATGTGGCAAAATTGTGTAGAGATTTGAAATGCCCATGTATTCTCTAGTGACTGCTGAAGCTCCTTCACAGGTTGAGTGCTGTGGCAAAGCTCTGAAACAGGACAAATAGAAATGGCCATTCCTGGTTCTTGTGACTGTCACTGCACAGGTGTGACTGCTGGCAACATTTAACTATGTTTCAGGGATTATCCTCTCATGTGCTCCCCATTCTAAAACATAGGATGATCTCCGCTGTGTATAGCATTTAGTAAAAAGAGCTGAACTTTTAAACAGGTGGTAGTCCCAGATTAAAGAATACATACACAAAAAGCCTTGCCCGTGCTGTTTAATAGCTATCAGTTTCAAAATGAGATTAGAAATGTCCTTACTGTTGTAGAAATCAAAACCTCAAAAAGTGTAGTAGATTTCACAAAATTAGGGACTTCTTCCTTTTAAACTAACCATTTGAACAATAGAGACAAGTGCATTTTTTTAAATGATTTCTAGGGACCTGATCCTGTTGTGTGTTCCTAATTAAGCTAACATTCTGGTGGAGATCGTGACTTAAGGTTAAAGGTACACAGAGTTAATGGATTTAGTCAACTCTCTCCCCTCTCACTCACTTTGCAAAATTGATAAGGCACATCTGGAGGAATGAAGGATACAAGCAGTCTAATGTAAAACACCAACGTTCAGTCCTATTGCAAGTAACCCCAATGCTCCTGGCAGTGGCCATTTCACATAACGCCAAATTGCTTTTGATTCACAGAAGTGACCCATTCTTTTCACTATCCTGAGAAGAATATGAGTGAGAGAACTTTTATTTTCTCTTAACTGGTCAGTATACAGGGAACCACTAGCCAGAGTGTGTATGAAGGCCTATGAACCGAAGTAAATCCTACTGGACAAAGGGACGCCCCAAGCCTGCACACCATGCATATTATTGGGTGCACTAGCAATGGGGCCTCTAGCATGTAATAGTTCTAGGTAGATTGTGCACACAGGGGGCTCCTGCATCGTTATATGCAGATGACATGTTGGTTAATCTTAGAGACCTTTAGATGACTGCCCCTCCTGTAATGGATGACGTTGGTCATTTCAGTGAAGCATCAGGCCTGCAGATCAATTGCAGTAAACAAAAGCGAGTGCCACTGACTGATTAAACACAACAAAACAATAGGGATTCTGCTGGTACTCTCATCTAGGAGTGTATGTGTACTGTCACAGTCTGGTCCTGAACCCAGGAAAACTATCCAAATGTGATTAACTAGGTAGGAAGGTGGGTGGATCGATGGGTGTCACTTACCATATCCATGACAGGGAGGATTTCCTTAATGCCGGTGCTAATGGTCCCAGGTTTCCTCTAGTGGTTTCTGAACCTACTGATTAGACTCCCTAGTACATTTATTATATACCTGAAGTCCATGATATTCAGATTAGAAAAAATGAAAGATTTTGACTCTCTTGTTTGATCTGAGGTGCCTAGGTATCCTGGACTTTCAAACCTATAATCTGATAGCACAACCTCAACATGCAATCCTCTTGATGGTCAAGATGTCAGACTTGAGATGGCTCTGTTGGCCCCATGGAGCAGCAATTCTGATCACTAAAATTAGATCAGTATAGTTGCCGGCTCAGCCTGGGCTCGGACAAAGCCCCATTGTGTTATTGGCAGACCCACCATCAATTCCCCTGTGTTGTATCTACCAAATCGGTGGCCTGAAATATTTATGACTCAGAAGTGGCAAAGCATGAGGACCTGTTAATTGAGCGGCAACTAATGTTTCCACTCAAGTGCGAGGATGGGTTAATTGGGCCCAACACGAACCGCCTATTTCAGATTGAGTTGTTAGATGTTCAAAATATTCCACACCTTTCCCAGAGCCTCGCCTAAAAGTGCTGTCACTAATTATACAACATTAGTTACATGGGCATATTAGGCAGTATTGAGAGGCATGGATGGAGATGTTCAGATGGAAGGGGAGTTCAGCAGTGGCCAAGCATAGATGGAGAGTTGCTCTCACTGTGTTTATTGAGGGTTCAACTTGGTATGAAGCATGTTCACAGAAGTATCTATAAGTGACACACATAGAACGATTCATTTTGGGGTTTTGCATGAGTCATGTTGCATCCCATTCACAAGAAAAGGTTTCCACTACTGCTTCTGGTGAGTGTCCTAGAGGTTTCAAAGATGATACAGACCTCATCCCTCAGGCTTGACTTTGATCAGAAGTTGCCCAATTCTGCACCGAGGTTCTGAAGCTGGTCTCATGGATGGATGGGACCACTATCAGGGAGTGCCATGTGCTATGCATGTTGGGCTAAGCTAATGAGTCAGTGCCTTTTGTTGGAAAATGTGGGGGCTTGGATTTGCTTTTGGCATGGACTCAAGTGGTCAAGAGTTGGATGCTGCCTCCAGCATCATCGCTTATGGCTGGATATTGATTATCCTGTATGGTGAGAACTTCCAGCTGTGACCTCCTGACTTAGAGTCATACATCAAATAATACTTGATAGAGATTGTCAAAGTGCACATCAGCTGATTTCCCCCACCGTGAAGATGCAAAGATGATGTTAGTTGATGTAAAGAGACCTGTCACAGTGCCGAGATGATTATCTGTACCATGCACACATACTGCAAGGTCTGTTCAGTGTGGATCCTTCCCCTTCAATGACAGTCTCTCTCTCTCTCTCTCTCTCTCTCTCTCTCTCTCTCTCTCTCTCTCTCTCTCTCTCTCTCTCTCTCACACACGCGCCCACACACACACACACACACACACACACACACACCCACACTGTCATGCTTATTAATGCAATTAAACAGAATTCAGAAAAGGATATTTTTATTGACAAAATAATTGACCAGGTTGTTTGGACATAAGGAAGAGCATTCCATCCAACGCTGTTCCACCCCACAGTCATACCACGCCTTCAACCACCAACCTCTGCAAAAGCCTCAACATGTTCCTCTCTCCCTGCACCTACAACAGGCAGACCAACTCCTGCTATCATTTGTCTATCCTAATCTTCCTATTCGGAAAACTTTATAACTTCTTTTTACACCTCCACCCTTTTAAACTTTGTAAGGTGCTTCGAAACAGCGTGTAGGACCTGCTCTGTATAAAAACCTAAATATAAAAATGAATACACAGCATTGATTTGGGAAATGAGGCAACGCTCTGTGTGCAAGGTGGTGGGTAGTTATACAGTGTTTGTTTTTCTCTTTAATACATTGCGTGTATAGTTTGTGATTGATGATTCTTTGCCGGTCGAACAAGCAGTTCTGTTCTTTATGTATTTGTCATTCATGTTTCAATTTTGGGAGGAGGGACACACGCGTTTAATATTGACGGGTGGGCATTGGTGCAGATGAATATTGTGCGCTATATAATTTCCAGTTATTCGTACATTTAAAGAAAATATATTATTGGATGTTAGAATGCCTGAGAATGTTCACATTTTTCATCACGGCCTTCCGCTCTGCGTTGGAAAACTGAAAGGTTAAGTCGACCTCATCAGGATTAAAACATGCATGCCTCAGGCTACGCGTATTTCTCCACGTTTGCACCTTAGACATTTGAGTTATCTTCAGAGACGTGAACTCTTCATTCATAGTTGATTAACAATTAACTTTAAAGTAAAAAACACAATTAAATATAAATCCCATGGCCCCTTTTTTCCAGAGGCCAGTGGAGTGGCCTATCATGGCTCCCCTGTGCTAAACAGTACAATTATCAAAGCAAGAGATTAGTAGCGTTCAGCTTCACGAGTGATTTAATTAGGTGGATGTCCTTTGGCAAACAGAGGTGTGCTTGCATCAACACAGAATGAAAGAAGCTGATTGCCCAATTGCAAACCTCGGGCTATTGCCATGTTAGCCGGAACTATGTGTTGCACTACTTTAATTGTGTGCGGTTTTGGCACCAGTTTATTTGTAAAAATATGTTTATAGTGTGCTTTGAGAGGCTGAACCAAAGGGACCGAATCCCTCTTCCATAATTCTTCCGAGAGTAGCACACGTTATCAATTTTTCATACATAATTCAGTAAAGTAATATTAAAATAAAATGAAATGCATTATACATTGTGTAATGAATAAAAAGCACAAACATGATTTTTCCCGTTTCCATATATCTGCAGCCATAACTAATATATCATTTTAAGGGCAAATTTAAGTCAGCACATTGGACCACATTAAGAGTTTGGCGGTCCGGAAATGAAGGTGCCGGTAGAAATGTAACGGCACACTTTCCGGACAGCCAAACTATAAGTATGCCTGTAGGGGCAGTGAACTACCGGCAGGCCTGACCTGCCTGGAGTTCAGGCACCAACCAGCATGTTTTTCACTGAAGCACCGGCACCGTTAACAACAGTGACGTGGCTTCAGGTTTACCATTCCTCTAGGACTCCATGAAAATGGGAAATAACTGTACCGTCGCCACCTGTGATATCCCAGTAGCACCGGAATGTTAGGCGGTGGTAACAGCGTTACAGGGTTGCAAGTAACCCTCCGCCTACCATCGGGTTTTACCAGCAACCTTGTAATGAGGCACATTGTCCCCATTCTTAATGGCAATATGCTCGGTTTACATAAACCAATTATTCAAGGACGTATGCTTTGAACATAGTGCATGCATAGCTTAAAAGAGAAAGACCATCCATGCCCACCAAAAATGTGGAAACTAGGAATGTTTGACCTTCTCAAAACGCATCCCATGGGAAGCTCAAGCCTTTCAGGGTAAGTCTGACCCAATCTGTTGATATTAACTAATGGTCCCAGCGTCCAGCACCACCTCAGGACTCAAGGTGAGGTTTGAGACTTGCCATCCATTTGGGAGTCCAGAGTTCAATTAGCCAATTGGAAGACTCATGTCATTTAAGACACACATTGCTTCCTGCTTCCTTTGTGGTTTTTGTTTGGCTGTCATAGGGGAGTGAACAGGACGGGGCTTTGGAGGAGTTGTTGGAAGTGTTTTCTTTTTTTCTTTTTTTTATCCTTGTTTGAACCCCTTTATGTGTTTGAAGTTGTTTCAGATGTTTTTTTTGTTTGTTGATCTGTGTTTTATTCCGTTTTGTCTATTTGTTTTTGTTTTAGTTCCTCTCTCTAGCTTCCCTTTTTACCCTTACCTCTTTGCTTCTCTTTCACTTTGGGTTACCCAGAATATGGCATATGTCACACATACAAAATGGCTTAAGCCTCCTTTGGCATACACCCGTGCCTCAAAAATTCATGTGTGCCTAAAATTGCTTTTGGGTACTCCTCTGCAGGTCGCGTGTTTTCTCTGACAGAAATAATTTCAAAGTAATTTACTAAGAAATGATTAATTTGAAAATATTTTGAAAAATACATGGAGTTGTGCGTTTAGGGGTGAAAAGGTTGTGGGGAGGGGCTTGGGTAGGGCTAGTAGTGAGGGGAAGAGGGTGTATGGGAGAGCCCAACCCCCCAAATAAAAAATAAATAATCGAAGTGACATTTTGCAGTACTTCAAAGTAAATTCATTCAAAGTTATTTCAGTTGGGTAAAGGACATGAAACCTCCTTGGTCAACACAATTCACGTGTGCCTAAAATGTCCTTTGCATCCACCCCTGTCTACAAACAATATGTGCCTAAGAATGCTTCTGTGCAATGTCCCACCTATGAACTTTACCTGTGCCTGACATTGCTTTGGTGTACACCTCCGTGTGCAAACTTCAAGTTTGCCTAAACATGCTTTGGTGCACTCCATCACCTGCAAGGTTCATGGATGCCTACCTTTCTGCCATCAATATTGAATTTTACTATGATTCTAAGACTGTCTTCGCATATTCCTCTCGATAACACACGTATGTGTACCTTAGAATTAGAGCTGTAGCAAAAAGTGAATTTACTACTTGGCCGAACACCGAATAATTGGTCCAAGTATTTGAACAGAGCCAATTAGTGAGTCGTATAGATTTAAAAGACAAAACAGTAGAGGGTACATGAGGGTAGTCTCCTATATTGTTTTGCATTTGAAAACTTTGCATAATTCAGGAGGTCACTGGGTCTTGCCCTGGTGGACCTACATCTCCCTTTTTTATAAATTGGATTGGTTGGCTGCTTTTGAATATAACCATGGGATTCAAGACATTAGAGGAAATCGGTTGATTCCTTGGCTTTTTCTAGGCTACCCCCTCTTGCAAATGATGTGATAATGGAGTTGGGGGATATAGACAGAAAGGAGTATGAAACTTTGATGGCTAGATTTGGGAAGACCCCTTCTCAGTATCTTAAGAGGTTAAGAACCCTCAAAAAGCATGATGGTACCCCTTGGGCTACCTGGGTGACTGAATGTTTGAAAAACTTAGATGGATGGGTTAAGGGTTACAGAGTGAACACTTATGAAGGTATGAGAAATCTGTTTATGTTGGAATCTATTTATGATGCCTGCTCTCCTGAGCTGAGACAGTGTACTCAGGAGACTCCCGGCCGGGCCCATAGAGCCAAGGTTTGCTCCGAGAGTACTTTAAGACGAGATAGCTGCACCTTGAGATGGATGGGGGTGCAGATTTATTACTCCAACACCAATTAATAAGGACAACTTAATGGTTTGGCAAAGGGAGTCCGTTTAATGACAAGTACAAAAAACGGGGAGTCATGGCAATCAGCAGTGATGCGATAGTCCGTCTCGCTTGAACTCCAATGAACTTCATAAAAAACACATCATTTATACTGAACATTCATCATAAGTGACGTGTAACATTCAAAAGTTAATAAGCATTTCTATTGGTTCGAAAAGGTAACTTTAATATAGGTGCTATATCTGTATATGGTAACAGAGTGAGGGGATTGGGTAAACACTGTCATGTGGGTGTCCAAGCCCTTCCTTCAAAATGACTACTGTAGACGTCACTAAAAGTATGACGTCCCATTGGTTCTACTACTAAAGGACCCTTGATTGTGTAGTCCATTGTGATTGGGCTGGCAACACCATGCATAAATTTCCACTTTACTTAGCAGCACGTAGAATGGTCAGCCAGGTGCAGGGTGCCCACTCAGCTACTTGGCCTTCCACCAATTAAGGTTACAATCAATCATCACGTCAACAACAATGTGTCAATTATGTTACTGTACTTGGTCTCTAAACTGCATCTTCTGTCTGGGAAAGTACTGATGTTGTTACGCTCACCTGGTATCCACTGGGACGCCACCCAGCCCTGAGTGGATGATTTGCACTCTCGAACCCTCTCCCGGTCCCTTGGTAAGGCCTCTGGTTAAAGATGGGTCTGCAATAAAGGAGAACTGGATTCAATACCAGATTGTCTTTATGTTTTCCCACCTCCCTTGGCCTCAACTCCTACCTCCCCCTTGGGCCCTCTCCTCACCTTAATATTGTAAAAGGTGGATTCTCTGTCCTGCTGCTCGTGGCAGGGGTGCGTAAATGTGGGGGGCGATCAGCAACCAAGTTACTTCACTGGTGCAAGCCCCCCTGTGGGAATCCAGGCCTGCTGCGACTCCGTAGGTTTGCTGCTTTACAGTTTTTATATGCAGTTCTTATGTTCCTCTTAGTTCCAATAATAATGTCTTGCTTCTTTCCTTTTAGGTATGGAGAGGTATTTTGGTGTTGTCATGTAGTTTGAAGATGAGCATGGGCCGGTAGGCAAAAGCGCGGTGTGCGCGATGCTGTCCGGTGAGTAATGTGCGATGCGCGGCGCTGTTTCACCTTTTATATTGCTAACCTGTGTCTTTTCTCTCCTTGCAGGTTGAGATGTTCCTCGCCGAGTGCCATAATGTTCCAGCAATGATACTGACCAGGAGATGACTACCCATGTAAGAATTGTGTGGCTTTCTTCATTCGGGAGGAAACGTGAGTAAACGCTTACTAAGGCTGTCTTTCTTTCTCCTATTTCCAGGTTATGGTATTCAAGGATGCATGTGGTGCCGGATGATGGAGTTGAAGATTCAGGTGAGTGGAACTGAAGTCGGTGATGGATTGAAGACAGGATACTGTTCCAGGTAAGTTTCGTAGTGTTCTTTCTCTCCCTGCAGGTCCTTGGTTTCAGGTAAACTGGCATCGAAGAACCGGACACGGTGAGCATTACGCTGCCCACAGCAGAATAACGCAAAGCATGTTCTGCTGTTTGGGTGAGGTTTAAATAGTCTCAGGTCAAGTAGTCCAGTTAAAATAGTCCCAGGCCTGCCACACCCAAAGTAGTCCAGGTAAAGTAGTCCCAGGCCTGCCACACCCAAAAGACTAGACCGCATAGTTCAGTTCCTTGTAACTGAGCTATGTGTGTGACTCCATGTTGGCTGAACCCCCCCAAGTTACATATTCCCAAGTAAATAGTCCCATTCTAATGTTGTTCTTCATGTTACGCTCACCTGGCTTCCACAGGGATGTCGATCTGAACTGGACAGCTGCGGTCTCCACCAATGTGACACGTAGTGCCAAGATGACAGACTGGACTGGCCCACCTGGCTTCGTTTGCTTGGTCCGTAGGAGTATTCTTCTGCAAATGGAGAAAGGGAATTAACCACCCGTGGAGTTGAGTGTTAACCCCCACCCCCGCTGTTCTCCCCACTGATCACCTTTAATGTCCCCTCTTATAGTCTCACCTGATGATTTGGAAAGATGAGCTCTCCATCCTGCATTGAGTGCAGGGGCGCGTAGATAACCAGTTGCTTCACTGGTTCGAAGGAATTGGTGAGTTCCAGAACAATATTGACTCTGAGATTTCCGGCGAGACGCCGTAAGTATTTAGTTCGTAAGAGTTCAAATGTCTGACTTTCACTCTTGTCCGATTCCTTGCAGGTTGCAGCTTGACCCTAGCGAAGAGTTCCTTGTTGCAACCTGTAACATTCAGGTAAGGATTTGTATTATCCAACACGGTTCGATAAAATAATGTCAGTATGTAACCTGTTGCTTTCTCTCTTATGCAGGTGCTGAGAGAAATTATGAAGTCTCGGGGAATAATGCCTCAGGTGGTAAAATTAGGTAAGTCCATTGTGGTGAGAAGGATTCCCCTTGTTTGTCCCTTTGTTTCACCTTGCTGTCCTTTTGTTCCCCTTAGGGGCCGGGGTGCAGCGAAGATGCGGTGGAGGCTGCCCCGACCCGTGAAGAGGAATAGTAACCCCGGCGGTAAAATCAGGTAAGTCTATGGGGGGTAACTAATATTGCCTCTCTTTATTCCCTTGGCTCACCTTGCTGTTAGTGTGTTCCCCTTAGGTGCCGGAGTGCGGCGGGAACATGCAGAAGGATGCGGTGGATAGCGAAGATGCTGCGAAGGCCAGTGAGTTCAGCGCAGTGCTGCAGCAGGCGAGGCGACGCGCATAAAATAACTTCTTTCTTCCAGCTCGAAGGCGCGGTGGATCGGGAATTCAGGTAAGGATTAAAGGTATTGCTCTTGTTCTAACCTTTTCTCCTTCTTTCTCCCTCTTTCTAGGAGCTCCAGACTCGAGGCGGGCGTGGCAGAAGACTGGATGCAGACTTGCAGGCACGGTGAGCATTACGCTGCTGGATGCAGAATAACGCGAAGCATGTGCTGCTCTTTCGACATGGTTTAAATAACCTCCAAAGTAGTCCCAGGTAAGTATTCCTCCTCGACCCCACCCGAGTAAAAAAATAGTCCCTAGGTAAAGTAGTCCCTTCCAAGCCTCTTTTGGCTTGGAGCTCTTGCAGCATAGTCTGCATCAGGTAAGTTTTAATCTATGAGCCTGGCGCCTATGGCACCAGGTCTGACTCTCCATTTGAGCTAGGCACCATAGACGCCAGGACTGCACCCAAATTGCTCCTAGCAGGGGTAGTTGGGCTTGCTTGGAATAACTTGATGCCTGCTTCCGGGGTTGCTGGACTTGATCTGGATCCCCGGGGGTAGGCATCATGACACTTCATGATGGTTATGAGCCTGGTGCCAAAGGCGCCAGGACTGACTCCAAGAGAGTCTTGGATGAGGTTTTAAGGCCTTTGGCCTGGCCCTTACTGGAAGGCCGACTTGCCAATGAGGGCCAGGGGCAAGGTTCATGACAGCACTCCCCCCAAGGCCACATCTGCCTGGTCCTGGTTTGGCTGGGTAATTCTGATGGAGCTTTTTAATTAAGCGAGGTGCATGGATGTATTCACTAGGTTCCCATGATCTGTCTTGAGGGCCGTATCCCTTCCAATCAACTAAATAGTATAGTTTGGATCTGGTGTATTTTGAGTCTAGGATATCCTTTACTTCAAACTCTGGTTCTCCGTCAACTAATACTGGTTTTGGTGGTGTTGTATCCCGAGTACCGGGTTGTACCGGTTTCAGGAGTGATACGTGAAACACAGGATGAATCTGCACAGTAGGTGGTAGGGCTAATGTAACTGCCACTGGATTTATTATGGATTCAATAGAATAAGGTCCCAGATATCGGGGACAAAAGGTCTGAGTCCTTTTTATGTGCACATATTTTGATGCTAACCAGATCTTGTCTCCAATTTGATAGTCAGGTGCTTTACTACAATGTTGGTCAGCACATTTATTTTGTCTGTTTTTGGCTTGGAGTAAATGTTCTGCTGCTTCTTTGAAGGCCTGGGAAATAGTCGTATGTAGGGTTTTAACCTCTGCCATTTCCAAAGGGTTTGGGAGATCCAATTCTGAAGTACGTGGATGTCTACTATATATAGTGTAGAAAGGGGTTTGTCCAGTGCTGGTGTGTAATGAATTATTATAGGCATATTCAGCTATCCATAACAAGTCCTTCCAATTTCTTTCCAGTTGATGTAACATTCAACGTAAGTATTGCTCGAGGGTTTGGTTTGTTCTTTCTGTTTGGCCATCTGTTTGAGGATGATGACTTGTGGATAGTCGAATGTCAATTTGGGCCATCAATTTGGGCCATTGAACAGCATTTCCTCCAGAAGTTGGATACAAACTGACTTTCTCGATCTTAGATCAAGACCGATGGAAAGCCATGTAGCCGTACGATTTCCTCCAGGAATACTTTTGCTAAATTGGATGCATTTGGATGGCCCTTAAAGGGAATAAAGTGTGCCATTTTAGAGAACAAGTCTACAACTACTAAGATGGTGTTGAATCCTCGACTGGGAGATAGATCTGTAATGAAATCAAGGGACAGTGTGTGCCAGGTGTGGGAGGAATTTCCAATGGTTGGAGAAGTCCAGCTGGTTTCTGCTTTTGGGACTTGTTATGTGCACACACACCGCAAGTTGGATAAAATGTATGATGTCTTTAGCCATGTGGGCCACCAATAGTTTAGTTTTACTTTAGCTAGAGTTTTGTCAATTCCAGGATGACCTTCAATCAGGGAGTCATGATAACCCAAAACAACATGCTCTTGTAAATCTTTACTTGGTAGGTATAGATGGTTCCTAAAATATGGTAACTGGTCTTTAATGGTGTAATGTTCTCCTTGAGTACACCACTCTTGTGAGAAAGTGGGATCCATTAAGAGTTGGATCTTGTTTTGGAGTTCACCCTGTGTCAATGTTGTCATAAGACCCAGGAATTTCTCTTTTGGAATGATGGCTACTGGATCTGGAGTTATGTATACCTTTTCATCAACACCCATGCGGGACAAGGCATCAGCCTTTCCGTTTCGGACTCCTGGCCGGTAGGTTATCACATAGTCATATTCAGGTAAGTAAAGAGCCCACCGCAGTTGATGGGATGATTGAGCCTTTGCTGTTTTTAGGATTTGCCGGTTTCGATGATCACTTATGGCTGTGACAGTATGTCTAGCACCAAGGAGAAAGTGTCGCCATGCCTTGAAAGCTGATTTTATAGCCAAGAGTTCTTTGTCTGCGATAGCATAGTTGAGTTCGGGAGGTGAGAATTTTCGTGACCAGAAGGCCACAGGGTGTAACTGGCCAGTTCCTGGGTCCCTTTGTGAGAGAACAGCTCCCATAGCCATGCTAGAGGCATCTGTTTCAACTATATAAGGAAGGTCTGGGTGAGGATGCAGTAGAACTGGAGCAGAAGTGAATTTATTCTTAAATTCTTGAAACGCCTTCTCTGATTCTTCGGTCCAATAGAACTTTTTATTGTTTTTTTCTCAATAGTGATGTAATTGGATGCACTATTTGGGAAAAATCTGGGATGAATCGGCGGTAAAAGTTTGCAAAGCCCAACTACTCTGGATTCCTTTAAATGAAGTTGGTGACGGGCAGTTAAGAATGGCATCTACCTTGTGCCTATCCATTCTGATAACTTGTGTTGTGTGGATAAAACCGAGGAACTCCACTTTGGTGACATGAAAAGAGCATTTTTCGAGTTTAGCATACAGTTTATGTTGGCGCAGTTTAGTAAGGACGGAGCAGATATGCCTGACATGGTCTTCTTTTGTAGCAGAATACACTAAGATGTCATCAATGTAAACCAGGGCGCACATGTCGATTAACTCCCGCAAAACATATTTCATAAAGTACTGGAATGCAGCAGGAGCATTGCAAAGTCCAAAAGGCATTATCTGGTATTCATGCAAGCCATATTTGGTACGAAAGGCGGTTTTCCATTTGTCTCCTTTCTTCACTCGAACAAGATGGTACGCCCCCCCTAATGCCCAGTTTGGTATAGATTTGGGTGTCTTTGCCTTGATCCAATAATTCAGGAATAAGGGGCAGTGGATAACATTTTTTTACTTTGATCTGGTTTAATGCGTGATAGTCGATGCAAGTCCTCAAATCTCCTTCCTTTTTTGGTATGAAGAATAAGGGACTGGCTGCCGGTGATTTACATGGGCGGATAAATCCATTTGCGAGGTACTGATCAAGATATGATTTCAAATGGAGGTTTTGTAGTTCAGTAAGTGCATAGATTTGACCACAAGGAATTTGCGCACCAGGTATGAGGTTGATCTGACAATCATAGGGCCTGTGCAGTGGTAGAGTATTGGCTTGTTGTTTCTGGAACACGTCTTGAAAATCTTGGTATTCATTTGGTAGAGTACTAGTCACACCTAGTACAATCCCCGCCGCACGGGGTGTAGCAGATGTACATAAGTCTGTTTTCCCCTTTTCTTGGTAATAACAGGTGCGATCACAATCATCGGAAAAGGCCAACTTCTTGGCACACCAATCTATTAGAGGGTTGTGAGCTACCAACCATGGCATCCCTAAGATTAGTCGAAACTGAGGCGCTTTGATGAGATCGAATGCAATAGATTCTCGGTGTCCATCCTGGCACAGTAGGGTTAGTGCTGCTGTGCATTGGGTTACTGGTCCGGAAGCTATTTCTGTCTCATCAACAGTAGTAACTTTTTCAGTAGTCAACTTAGAGCATAAGGGAAACCTCACCTCTGCTGCCAGATCTTGGTCTACATAATTTCCAACTGCTACGCTGTCTACGTATGCTTTGACAGCATGCATCCGAGACAGTTGTTGGTGATTGATAAAAATTACTGGTAATACAAAGTGTGAGGTCTGTGGCTCATCCTTCTCACTTGACAAGTGGACCTCTACGCTTGCCAGGATTGGTAGTTTTCCAACTCCCTGTTATTATCTTCCTTCTCTGTGGCTCCAACAGTTCTCCTTGGTGGTTTCACTGGACATTCTTTGAGGAATTGGCCTGATTTTCTGCAATATAAGCATAATTGCTGTTGCCTTCTCTTGTCTCTTTCAGTTTTAGTTAAAGGGGGCCGTACACCTCTGATTTGCATGGGTTCTACCGTTTTTTCCAATGTACGTGGAACATTATCCTTTGACCGGATATACACAGCTTGAGTGTCTAACCTTATCCAGTCCACTTTTCGGTATTGTAATCTGTGATCTAATTGCACCACAAGGTTGATGAATTCTCCACATTCTTTAGGTGGGTTAACCACTTGAGCAAGGACATCCTTTAGTTCCCCTCGTAGACCCCGATGAAATACTGTGGTCCTTTTTTCCTCAGGCCACCCAGCTTCAACAACTAGTCTGTTAAATGTTGCTATATATGTAAGCAAGTCTTGACTTCCTTGACGGAATGACACAAGTTTGTTGTCTAATGCTTGGCCATGGTTATGACGAGCAAAGAGTTTTTCCATTTTCATCTGGAAACCCCCAAAGTCATGTAACAACGGGTTATCCTGACTTAACAATGGTACCGACCAATCCGCAGCTCTGCCTCTCAGATATGACAAGACAAAAGCAACCCACGCTTGGTCGTTAGGAAAAGCCCCAGGTCTTCAAAGGAAATAAAGACGACACTGGTTCATGAACGCTGCGTACTTCTTGGGGTCCCCTGTAAATCATTCATGTGGCGCTAAAGGAACTGCCCCAGGAAGGGTTATTTGTACTGGATTGGTGGAAGAAGTTGGTACAGGTGCTGGCGGAATGTTACCAGGCAATGGGGTCTGTCCTGCCTGTGATTGGAGCAATTGTCTACTTATTTCGTCAATACGATCCTTAGTAACAATCAAATCCGTCCTAAGAGCGTTGGTTTCTTGCCTGGCTGAATGTACTTCAGCGTGTAAATGTCCCAACAACTGAACTAACTGGTCAGTCTCTGAAGTCTCCATGATGTCCAGGTGGATAATATTATTGAGGCTTTGTGTTCTTTTACGCTCACCTTGTATCCACGGGAACACCACCCAGCCCTGGTTGGATGATTTGCACTCTCAAACCCTCTCCCGGTCCCTTGGTAAGGCCTCTGGTTAAAGATGGGTCTGCAATAAAGGAGAACTGGATTCAATACCAGATTGTCTTTATGTTTTCCCACCTCCCTTGGCCTCAACTCCTTCCTCCCCCTAGGGCCCTCTCCTCACCTTAATATTGAAAAAGGTTGATTCTCCGTCCTGCTCCTCGTGGCAGGGGTACGTAGATGTGCGGGGAGAGCAGCGACCAAGTTACTTCACTGGTGCAAGGCCCCCTGTGGGAATCCAGGCCTGCTGCGACTCCGTAGGTTTGCTGCTTCAGAGTCTTTATATGCAGTTCTTATGTTCCTCTTAGTTCCAATAATAATGTTTTGCTTCTTTCCTTTTAGGTATGTAAAGGTATTTTGGTGTTGTCATGCAGTTTGAAGATGAGCATGGGCTGGTAGGCGAAAGCACGGTGTGCACATTGCTGTCCGGTGAGTAATGCGCGATGTGTGGCGCTGGTTCACCTTTTATATTGCTAACCTGTGTCTTTTCTCTCCTTGCAGGTTGCAATGTTCCTCGCCGAGTGCCGTAATGTTCCAGCAATGATACTGACCAGGAGATGACTTTCCAGGTAAGAATTGTGTGGCTTTCTTCATTCGGGAGGAAACATGAGTAAACGCTTACTAATGTTGTCTTTCTTTCTCCTCTTTCCAGGTTATGGTATTCCAGAATGCATGCAGTGCCGGATGATGGAGTTCTTACCTTCAGGTGAGTGGAACTGAAGTCGGCGATGGATTGAAGACAGGATACTGTTCCAGGTAACTTTCATAGTGTTCTTTCTCTCTCTGCAGGTCCTTGGTTTCAGGTAAGCTGGCATCACAGAACTGGAAACAGTGAGCGTTAGCTGCCCACAGCAGAATAATGCAAAGCATGTTCTGCTGTTTGGGTGCGGTTTAAATAGTTTCAGGTAAAGTAGTCAAGGTAAAATAGTCCCAGGCCTGCCACACCCAAAGTAGTCCAGGTAAAGTAGTCCCAGGCCTGCCACACCCAAAAGACTAGACTGCATAGCTCAGTTCCTTGTAACTGAGCTATGTGTGTGACTCCATGTTGGCTGAACCCCCCCAAGTTACATAATCCCAAGTAAATAGTCCCATTCTAATGTTGGTCTTCATGATGGTTATGAGCCTGGTGCCAAAGGTGCCAGGACTGACTCCAAGAGAGTCTTGGATGAGGTTTAAAGTCCTTTGACCTGGACCTAACTGGAAGGCTGACTTGCCAGTGAGGGCCAGGGGCAAGGGTCATGACAGATATCTCCTCCTGGGCAGATGCCAAGCATAGGTGTGAACTTGTGCTTCTACTCGCTCTGATGACCACGTGATGCGGACTCCGTGAATTTTCCTAGGTTCTCTTAATTTGTGCATTTAATTCTTATTCGGCTTGCCACCTGCCTACGCTTCCTTATCTTGACCTTTAAGAGACAGGATATTCTGTTCTTAAGCTTCAATTAGATGTAGCTATTGTTCGTTCCTTCTATTGGTATGACCTTAACTCTCTTGGCATGAGTTGCATCTGCTGAGTTTTGATTCAGCTGTCTCCTCTCATTTTGCTAGAATTTGAATCTTGTCTTGTTTGGCCTCTAGTAACCTCAGTTGATTCTGCTTTTCATGTAAGGTGGAATTGCACTTATAATAATGTGCTTCGTTTTGAGGTGGATTATGTACAATGGCAATTGCCACGCTATTCTTCTACTTAGCATAGCAAGCCACACTGTTTTCTTAGCTTTTTTGCGGTTTCAAGCATATGTACAGGCGTTAGCTGGTTGAATATCTTCATCCTGCTTACAGCTTAACTTTCTTACAGTTTGATAGCTTTCTATCACTTTAAGCTCACAATCTCTTTTCTCATGGCGTTTCGTCTCCTTGTGTCATTCTTGGTTCGACGTTTGTTCTATCTGTGAGTCTGTCCGTGCTCTTGTGACGTTACCATTCGTCTTCCGTTAAGACCTTTTTGGTTTCTTCTGGGACGGTACTTAGGCAAAATTCATTTTGTCTCATTTGTTGGTAGGGTTTTCTCAATGGATACCTTAATGTCCATGGTTGTCTGGGTATTGGTACTTCAATAGGTGTTGCTCTTCTGATGGGTACTGGGCAGATCCCTACTGCGGTTCTCTGCTGTTTTATTTGTTCATAATATGTCACATATTTTGTTATGAACGTTCCGGGTACTTCAAAATGGGCGATGGGAGTGCAGGCTTGATTTGGGGCCTCCTCTACACTCCTCCCTCTGGGCGATTCATTGACCATTTTCACCTCCTTCTTTGGATGTAATTCACTTGTTTGTTCCATATTTATCTTCACTCCATCGCCTGGGTTTATTCCTTCTTCATCTTCTGTATCTATCCATGATGGATTGAAGAAGTGTATCTTTGGAGTCCATATTTGTATTACTCCTTTCAGGCTTCCTGCTGTCCTTACATGTTCGTCTTTATTCCATGTCATTAGTTGACATTGTCCATTTGGGCTACAGTAAACCCATCTTCCCACATAGTTTCTGTGCTTCCTGGGATAGAAAAACGTTGTACCTTCTGGCGCGTGCCTGCTGGCCTTCACAAAGTCTCTTATTTCTTCATCAGTCAGGTCTTTGGGCTTCCATTCTGGCTTGACATCAATCATGATCTTCATCCCTATCACTCTCTTTGCAGTTTTCTGACATTGCAAGATTATTATCTTGATAACACAAAACCCTTGAAATATCATCCCTAGCTGGGCCCCTATAAACTTGAATATGTCTGCCATCCATTGTTGGACCCAAGAGAATAGTGATCCAAACCAGCTGTCATCATGAACTTCGTCAGTTTCGTCGATCATCTGGTTCTGTAGCTTTGTCAGAATACCTATGGCTTCTGTTAAAGTTCCATTTTCCTCGTCGTGAGAAGGATAAATGTGCAACTGAGTCTCCTATTTTTGCGCAAACTCCTCCATCCATGGCTGTGATCATGTTAAGCACATATCTGTTCTGGAGTGTCATCAGTCCGATGGCCCTTAACTCTTCCTTATTGCATTGAATCCTTTCATTGTCGTGTTGATGGTCTGCAACTCCCATCTGGTTATCTGTAACCATTTATTATTTGCTCTAACTTGGAATCTTGGCATGAAAATTGTTGCGAACACTGATGAGGTGAGGCTGAACATGAACAGCCTGTGTTCATATGGGATTGCATGAAAAGCTTCTTCTGATTTAGCAGAGAAGTTATTCCCTCTCTTCATCTGAGTTATTAGTTCCACAGATCTCTTCTTCCTCAGGTGAGCATCTGCTTTTGGGAAACTGTCAATATTCAGGTCACTTTTCGGGATCACCAATGCTGGAATGTGGACGTGCACTATTGTGCATATGCCTCCCCAGTCTCTTTGCAGTCTGATGTATGCTTTGGATCCACACGCCAATAATGATTCATAATCACTGAAGTTCCATGTACCAATCCTGGAGCGTCAAAAACCCGTCCAGAGTTCTGATTCTCTCCCATCTTCCTTTTACTGTTATTTCTGAAACAGAACCTTGGGCTTTCTAGTGGCACTATCTGAAAGGGTCCTCCTCTGTCTGCCCATAATGGCTTGCATCGGTTTCGCACTACCTGGATGGTGGGCTCTTAGTGACCGAAGACCATCCATGCTCGGCATATTATTGCTCCTTTCTCCCATCGGTCTGGTGAAAGCACTGTTCCCCAAATTTGCATTTGGCCTCGATTCTTCCATCTCCGAGCTTCTTCTGGAGTTTTTCCTTGGATATTTAGCTTCTGAATTGCTTCTCTTCTTATCTATGCTCCTTTAACTCCAGCCTCTCATATCTGATCACAATGTGTTTCGTCTTTCCATGGTTTCTTGTCTTTATGTCCTGGACATAATCGCCTTCATTTGGATCAGTTGCTTCAGTTGCCCATTTCAGAGAGGCATCACTACCCATGAACTGGCCTCTTGTGTTGCACATTGCTACGTGTGACATACAGTGTGCTGTCTGGACATCGATTTCTACAGCTACGAAGATCTTGGACTTCCCCATGCTGTATGGTAGGAGTGCGCAAACAAAGCATTCCCTTCTGAGCTTCATCTTCCAGCTTCTTTCATGTGCTGGTACCAAATCTTATTTCCCAGATGTGCTGTGCTGTCCAGGTAGTTGTTCAGTTCATTGTCATCTCCATGCATGCTTCTCTTGATTCTTAGTGTTTTCCTGTAGTTGGCTATGACTACATCCCTGAATGCATTTGTATGGCTTTTTCTTGCTGGAGGATCCTCAGGTATCCTGGTATATGGTGCAGGCCTCCTCATCTGCGCCATTTGAGTGGACAAGAGCCTGGTAGCTCTTTCCCTCTCCACATAAATATTTCTCCTGCTGGTTACAAATGCCCATGCCAACCAGCCTGAAACTGGTCCGGTGTATGTTTGTATTGTAGAACTGGTACTTGTCCCTTGTGTTGGAATATATATGCTTGGCAATACAGTTTCTGCGGTTTTGTTCTTCAGTTCCTCCTGTAGCTTCCTTGCTCTGGCTATGTGTGGAACTAATGAGTCTACTATCAGTTGTGTCCATGCAGAGAGTTTCTCAGAGTTGCATCTTGTTTTCTTAAGAGTTTTCTTAAGAGTTTCTTATATAACTGCTTATGTTGGTTTTCGTTTTAACTCTTCTTGTTTTCTCACAACATCTGCTGTGGAGTTTTTTACTGCAGGCAGTCTCTTAGCTGGATCTCTGATGAATGTGAGGACGTCAACTTCGATTGGTCTCCCCACTAGCTCTGGAAAGTCACTGACTAGGCGAAAGAGAACATTATGAGACAACCTGAGGTCTACTGGTGACAGGGACATCCGTCCAGTCTTGCTGAGGTTCAGGATTATATTTTTTCTCCTAAATGTGAACAATGTCTGCACTGTCCTAGTGCAACTAGAATTTTATTTAAAAGATGGCTTAAATGGGTCTCAGAGGAATGTGAGTGTATCTGTTGTTCTCCCGATAAGAGTTGGACAGTCCTCGATTATGCGAAAGAACAGTGTGTTGATAAGCTCATCTATTTCCGTCTTTGTTGGGAGCATTTGATTTTATTTCACTGTATTCAGGGAGTAGAAGAAATTGTTCGGCAATGACAGTGAGGAGTTGTCTTCTTGTCTTTTCATTTTCAGGATCTTGAAGAAAGTCAGTGACACTGGTGAGCCTCCCTACAAATGACAGGTATGATCTTAGCACTAGATCAAAATAGGTTATTATGTCCTTTGTGATGTCTCTACTGTGGGACTCCACAAGTGATTCTGAATAGTGTCTCAGTATTAAACGAATCAGGATACTGTATTTGCTTCCAATGTAAGTTTCCTCAGTCGAAGTTTGGCATATCCTTTTCTCTTTAAGACGTAAGTTTGCCTTGATTCAAGGTTCAAAATCAACAGGCTGTGTTGTGGCTTATACGTGCAATTCTCTTCTTCACCCTGCAACTAGTATCCACAGAGTGTCCGTTTTTATGTCCTTATCCCCTTTTTGCTTAGAGGAAGTGTCCAATTTAAGCCACAACTTTGTAAAAGGTTGTTTGTCCTTGTTTTGCAGGTCATGCGTCCTTCTTCCTCGTCATGGATCTCGTCTGCACGTGCTGTAGTTCTTCCCCGTTGCTCGTCGATTCCTCTTATTGGTGTGCAGGCAGGGGGCATTCTCCGATGTATGGTTTTATATCGCTGAGAAAAATCCAAGCTCTCCTGCCTTGTAGTTTCACTGCGGACGGAGTGCAGTCCTCCACTGTAAAAGGACCGTGGAACCTTGGCTCGTCCCACTTTTTCCTTGTATGATTCTTCACAAGGACAGCGTCTCCAGGGATGGGTGCAATACATAGATCTTGAACTTGGTCTGTTGTAGTGTCTCCTTCTGTGTTCTATGCTGCACTGCACCCTTTTTGTTGTAGCTGCAGCTGGTCTGAAATTACAGTCTGGCAAGATGTCATGCAGTTCAGATAGTTTTGCATTTCAGACACTAAAACCTCTCATGTTGACTGGGCATCACATCTAGCTCTCAGGGTGTCAGAGGAGTTCTCATTATTCTTCCTGTGGCTATCTCGCATGGCGTAAGATGATGGTCAGACCAGGGTTGGTTCTGAAGTGCAAACAGTGGCAGTGGAAGGCAGTGCCACCATCCCTTCTTTAGACTAAGCTTCAACTTGGCTATCCTTTCCTTTATCAAGCCGTTGAGCTTCTCACAGTTCCCATTACCTTGTGGATGATACGCCGACAAGAACCTGTGCTTTATACCAAACAGCAAGCTAATCTGCTCAAATGTCTCATTTAGAAAGTGAGCTCCGTTATCTGATTTCATGACCTCGCACACCCCCCACCTGGGGAACACTTCTCTCACAAAATATGTGGCCGCACACATAGAGTCTGGGTGTGTACATGGACCTGCCTCAATCCATCTAGAGAATGGACACTCCACAACAATTACGTATCTGTACCCGTTACATACTTGAATCATGTCAACGTAATCGAAATGCAAGTGTTGAAAAGGCCCATTTGGCCTTGGGATTACTCCTCTCATTACTTTTAATGTGTGCCCAGCCGTGAATTGCTGGCAGATTATACAGTTTACCATAAAGAATGCAACGTGCTCCGCTAAATTTAGTATGAACCAGTCTTCTGCGAGCATTGCTGCTAGGTTCTCTTTTGTCATGTGTGCCGGTTAATGTAATACCTCCAGCGCTATTTTTAATAGGGCTACAGGAATTACTGGTTTACCAGTGCTGTCTTGTCGCCACAAGCTGTCCGAGGGGTTTAAAGAACACCCTCGACATTTCCACAGGTTCTTCTCTTCCTGTGGCGCCTCCCCTTGGAGTTCCGTTAGCTCTGTTTACCACAAATTACTGTAACTTTCAGGTGCAGTTTGTGTAACCATCATTCGCTCGTTGGCATGGATAACCTCCACTTCCATCACTGTTTCACTTTTGGATGCCATACGCTTGGCTTCCGTGTCTGCTGCTTGATTCCCACGTGAGATAAAATCTGTCCCCTTCGTGTGGGTGGCACATTTCATGACCCCTATGCCCACTAGGAGCTGCAGTGCCTTGCTCAGCCTGTCTAATAGGGCTGCGTGCTGCACTGGCGTGCCGTCTTCTTGGAGGTAGCCCCTCCTTTTCCAACACGCTATGTTGACATCACATAGGCGGAGTCACTGTACACCGTTACTTCCAGCTCTGTGTGATTCTCAATAGCAAGTATTACACCACAAATTCTGCAGCCTGTGCTGAATAATGAGATGGTATTATAGCTCCCATATCGGAAGTATCTGGGTGTAGTGTAAGAACAAGAAAATATCGGGGCTGAGTACCACAAAGGAAATACACCAATCACGGGCTGAAAAGATTGACTGATCTTTTATTACTGTACAGTTTGCAAAGTAACACAGATAGCTATCTGGCTCCCAACACCCCGCAATGTGTACCAGCCCGACACAGAGAGGTGAAAGAGAGCTGGACATCTAAACGTTTGTGATTTTATACAATTTTGAGTACTACTGTCCAGCCCCTCTTTAAGTTAATAATTTGTGGTCTAGATTTTGTGCCTAGTTCACATACGGATTATACAATATTATACAAGTGATTACATAGGTTTGCATTTACATGGAGGCACTATGGCGATGTACATTCTCAAATCCTGCAGTAAGCATCATTTATTATCCCTTTACAATTGCATTCGGCCTGTGTACACGCTCGAGGTTTGCTTTACATTGTCCCTATTGTGTATTCAAGGATGAGAATTGTGAGCATAGACGATACTTAAACGACAGTTCATATGCAGTGAAAGGCCTTGTTGCCTAATCTAAACAGTCAGCTCTTGGACAGTCTAAACATTAACAGAATTCAAAGGTCGGGAGGCTTGGTTGCAAGTTGAAAACATAGTCCACCATTTTAGAACAGAGAACGCACGAATATAAATCAAAATGTCAGATGACTCTAAAAATGGCGACAAAGTCAACCCAAAATCGAAACTTAGCAACACGGTTTTCCTCGTGGAGCGACTAGGCTTAGGCCAATATCAATATAAAGGAGGCACTATACAATTACTGTTTAACAATAGTACTCGTAGTGCTTTCCATACTGCGGCTCTACAATTGTTAAATGGAGCTCTGTCATGCGTGGTATTAATTATTATTACACCAGGGTAGCCTGCTTGTGCCCACACAACGATCCATGCATGGCCATGGAATATATTGCGGTCTTACTCCCCCCTTCTCGAGCAACGGAAATTGGAATGTGTAGCCTGCTCTCTCTTCTCTCATTGTTCTCCTGTCTACTGCAGGGGTAATATTCCTGCATCGCTGTCTACCTGGCAATGTCCTGAGCCTGTCTACATAGGGCTGTGAAGACACCCCCCTCTGACCATGAGATACTTATTCATGTCGGTCACACTGTGTGGCTGACTCTGATACCCTTGGTGCAGACTCGCTAGTGTCTGACCATCTTATTCCTTTTACCCTTGGGAGTCGTCCTTCGCTCCGTCCTTCTTCCTCATTTTCCTGACGCTCCTCCCTTTCGGAGTCGGACATTGTCAATCCCCAACTAGTGCAACATCTCGTATCCTCTTTGTTCCTACTTATTTCTAATCTATCCAGGGATAGCTCTCTATTCCCACTACTTCGTGTGACATCCTCAGTGTCATACAGCAGAGTGCTCTCCAGGCGTTCGTCTGCCCCCTCCCCTTGGGGTATTTGTTCTAGTCCCATTTCATCATATATTCTATCAATCGTTTCTCCGATGCTTCTGGTGTCGAAGTCATCATCAATATTTGCCCTAGACATACCTGGTACTGAATCATACTCATGAAAGAATTCTTCAATGTCTTCCCAGTCTACAACTGGAGCAGGTTTTTTAACCTCTCTCCGGAGATTTTCAAGATCGCGTGCTCTCTTTTTTTGCTTACGTTCTACGTCGTCATCACATTCTTTGCGTTTCCTCACCTCTTCTCTGACCCTATCTTCTTCCTTTCTCTTTTACTTTTCTACGTTCATCTGCCCTTCGAATTTCCTCATCTCTTCATCTTTTTATTCTTTTCTCACATATCCTTTGCTCTTCCTCTAACCTTTGCTGTTTCTGTCTGTCTTGGTCATTGGCTGCTCTTGGTATGTGATCAAGCTGTTTTTCTTGCTCTTCGTGATATAGCTGTTCTCGCCTTTTTATGTCTTTCTTTCTTATCCTTTCGTCTCTCAACTCCTTCTCTTTCCACTTTCTCTGTGTCTCATCTAACCTCTCTTTTTGTTTCGCGTCATCAATGCCTTTGCCATCGAGTTTCAATAAAATTTGCCCTCCATCCATTCATCTTTTGCGAATACTATCTCATCAGTTTTATCTTCATTTCCCTTCTCTCTCTTTGTCGAGAGATGCGCTTGTCTGTGACTGATCTCTTCTTTCGTCATCACATCTCCCTTTGTCCCATGGGATTGTGGAGGCAATATTCTTATCTTTATCTTTCACTTGATTTTCGTCACTACTATGTGTAGGTGACTCATATGCGGGTTTGCTGTACCCCATGGCGGCTTTGAGTTCTCTCAGTGGGTATAATCCCTAGTCCTTATTTTCTTCATTTTTCGTTTCGGGTGGGGCAGGTGGCGCGGTATGCGTCTCACCCCCCTCTGTGCATACATTAAGTATCCAATCTGTTGGTGGCTCTTACTCCTTTCCCTGTTCATACATTTTCCAGAACTCGAGAACAGCAAGGCGTTTTTCTAACTTCTGGCCTGTATATGTGGCGTGCAAATATGTCATCATATGTTGTAAAACGGTTTATATAAAGACCCATTTTGTGGCCATGGCATAAACATATTGTGGGCAGTACCTTTAACCCACTCGGTACTATATTTCTTTAGCTTGGGTGCGTGTTATGGCAACTGCTTGCATAATTGTGCCAATTGAGTCATATCTTCCATGCTTAAATCTGTTCCCTTTTCTATTTTATAACACTTCCCAATCACTTCCCAATGCTTTAGTGTGGCTTAAACAACTTTTAACAATATGAGCGAGCACCAAACACTGCAAGCTTCAATCCAAATTTTCACAAAATTTTATACCTTCTAATTTACTCAAAAACATCAATTCCTATATGATTTTATCTCAGCTATTAAATCGCATAAAATGTAAATCCGTTTTCTATAAGAATTTATTTTTTTACATAGGACGTCACAACAAAACCTGTAAAACAGACGCTTGACAGACTAGACGGACACCAGCTGGACACAGATATCTCAATCTGAATACAAGGAGTGATTGTTGCTAAGTTATTTTTCGGCTGTAAGAAAATACCATCAGGCCCCAAATCTCCACAAAATACCCTACATATTGAAAACAAGCGTCTTTCGTTCTCAAACCGGGGTTATTGCCTGGAATTCTCAGCTTTTGCAGCAGGAATGCTTCAGCCAGGAAACAGGTCCTTCTCCCAGCTCTGCCAAATCTCGATTGTCCTCCCCCTCTCCTCAAGCTGCCCCAGCAAAACTCTAATCACTGCCTCTAGCATGATACTTGCTATGACGCTGCTCCAATCAGAATCAATCATGCCATCTCCTTCCTCACTACACAATGGCTCATTTCTACAGTAACCATTTGTAACCAACTGATTTCCTGTTCCTTCGAGCTCTTTGCTTCCTGTAGTTATGTGGACAGAGCAGCAGAGAAAAAGAAAAAAAATGAATGTGCGTTTAAAAGTTCACTTTCAGAGTAGGCCTAATTCTGCAGTGGAGACACATTTTTATTAGTGGGTTATGTTAAATGCAGTTTTATTAGTCAGGTTAGTTATTAATAAGGTTAGTTATTAATTTTCAAAGGTGTCTCTTGCACCATAGGCATTTCAGGTGAAAAATAGTGTGCATTTTTGAATGTGCACGTGTGCTTTTAACTGTAAAAATAGATTTGCATCTTATATGTTAAAATCGTTTTTGACTGAATAGCCTGTCTTTACTTATATGTCCATGTTAATCTGGCAACACATATAGCAATGCAACACACCCATGTGGTGGTGCTGCATCAAAAAAAAATTGCTACCTGTGCAGTAGTGCTGTACTCTGTGCTGTAACACGTCAAATATCCTTACATATACCCTCCTTTTGTTTTTAGAACTTGGGTACGATCCAAGCCAATTCCTAAAAACAACTTGTTCTTTTTTTTCTTTTAAAATGCATGTGTATTGGGATATCTTTCTCTTCCTGACGTAGCCAGTAAAATCAGTAACATTTTCATTTTTACTGATAGCACAATCAACCATCCACCCATGATTAGCACCAGGACAGCCAAACCCACTATTGAGCGTTCCCCCCAGGTTCCCCAATTAAATCTTTCCACTTCTATTATCCCCAGATTACTAATTGTAATATTGTTTTTTCTCAAATTCATTTTTATAACATGTGTTTCTTTGTGATTCAATAAATATTCCACATCCGGATCTATTGGAAAAGTATCTCTTTGAAAAAAATCGATATTTTCCACTTGGCTTTCCCAAACATCATTTGTTACATGAAACAATGTTAACCCCCCCAATTGACACAATTGTATCCTTTGGAACCTGTAAATAAAAAACATTATATTTCACCTGTTTAACCACGTATGTTCCATGGTTTAAATGTACTACCGTCATGTTCTTTAAACAGGTGCTGACCAACCATTTACCTCTGACCATCTTAGCCTGTGCCATTTCTTCACTCCCCATATTGCTAATAATCACTTCACATCCCTCTGATATACTTGGGTCAGATTGCAAACCACAAATAGCATCTGTGGCATCAGGAACAAACGGTTTACCTGAACACATATAATTTTGTTCTTTAAATTTTACACATGTTTCCAGGTTTGGTATTAAATAAACTTCAGGTTCCCATGACTGAAATGCCACCACTTCTGGAGTCTTAATCTTAATAAATTTGTCCTCTTGCCAAAATCCCACGTTGTGTACCCACTTCGTTTGGTAAATAAGTTCAGGGGCTATATATGGGATGCATAGCAAAAATCTGATCTCTAGTCTTTCCAAGTCCACATATAACGGCATTGCATTACCCATTTCGAATGCAATTTTTACCTGTATTATATCAATTTCCCTCCTGGTCAATCTGAAATGCCACCACTTCTGGAGTCTTAATCTTAATAAATGTGTCCTCTTGCCAAAATCCCATGTTGTGTACCCACTTCGTTTGGTAAATAAGTTCAGGGGCTACATATGGCATGCATAGCAGAAATCCGATCTCTAGTCTTTCCAAGTCCACATATAACGGCATTGCATTACCCATTTCGAATGCAATCTTTACCTGTATTATATCAATTTCCCTCCTGGTCAATCTTTCTATCATTTGACGAATAATATCCTGCGAAACAAAATACAAGGGGATATGTCCTTGAATCAATTGTGAAACTGCCGTTTGAACTTCTCTCATATAATTCGTTAATAGTCTATCAACAGGACTCATTATGTTCAATATTTCATTTAAAGTTCTGTCATGCTTAAGTATTATTTTAGTCGCCCGTTGCATTACATCCGCTTGTTCATTTAGAATGATTGCAGTTTCATTTATGAATCTTACTTGTTCATCCAGTCCCCCTCTAATTCCATCTAATGTTTTTTGTATTATTTCTAGGTCAATACTCAGTTGTTGCGCTTTAGTACTCAGTGTTCCTACCGAAAAAGAATTGGCCGTTGATATTGTGGTACCTATTATGGCTCCAACTATAGACATTACCAATGATATCGCGAGCATCACCGCACCTCTCTTTCCTCTCTTCTTCTTAATGTCTGCTGAATTCACGAATGTTTTTTCCAATTGCATTAATATATCTCTTATTGACTGCTTAGTGTCCTCTTTTCTTATTTCCAGCCACTCTTTAGTCTGTTCAATCTTAATTCCGGTATTGTTCAAGTGTTTTTCAATCAAAATCTCAGGATTCAATGGTATGTATATATTTTGGAAAATCATCCTTCTATCACTCATGATGAATCCTGGTGCCTCTTCCACCGCGATATCAGATGCTGGTCCAGGTTCACTGACAACCTGTGCTTCTGAATTCTTGAAGATCCCTCCAAATATCATCATCATTAACCATATCATCGGTATCATCTTCAATGCTGATCGCTTTGCAGCCTTGGTCTTCACCCCTCTTTGGGGCTTTCCCGGAATCCGTCCACGTGGGCTCCAGGACTCCATCGTCTCCCGTGGGCTCTGATCCCGGAACCTCCGACCAAATAATGTTAATTTTCTAAATCAAATAGAAAATAAACAAATTAAGTACATAGCACAATACTAACTTCACCCTTTTGCCAAAAATAAAACATGCTTGGTAAAAATATTTCGTTTTTTTTTTTTCTGAAATTAAACACAAGTTAAAAAGAAAACAAGCACATATAAAACAGCATTCAATATTTAATACATTTTCTCTCTGCACACCAACCATGAGCTTCCATTATTTATTTATTTATTTATTTATTTATTTTATATTTTTACATATATTACAGTGTTTATGTGCCATTATAACAATCAACTTTTTAACTTCTTTGTCACTGCCTCCTGATTGTACCCATTTATTTACTCTTTTTGTGTTCAAGGGACTTTATCTGTTTCTACATGCTCAAGCTGCCTGATCTCATGTCTGGGATGGCATGGTTTGATTTGATTTACATGGACAAACTGCTCTATTGCCGTTTCACCTTCATTTTTCAAAATTTTATAAACTACAGGAGAGACCTTATCTATAATTCGAAATGGCCCCTGCCAGGCTGCTAGAAATTTAGAATTTTTCTGTTTACTTTTTCCAGAATGAAACTTGTACACCTGATCCCCTACACTGTATTCCTTTACTGATGTCTTTTTGTCATAATAAGACTTTGCACTGTCAGCAGCTCTTTCCAGATTTCTCTGCACAAAATCAAATGCATGTTGCAAATGCCTCCTCAGTTCATCAATATATTCATGAACTGTGGATGC
The DNA here is from genome assembly GCF_040938575.1 of Ambystoma mexicanum. Classification (NCBI taxonomy): domain Eukaryota; kingdom Metazoa; phylum Chordata; class Amphibia; order Caudata; family Ambystomatidae; genus Ambystoma; species Ambystoma mexicanum. The sequence continues at coordinate 288,384,274 of NC_090928.1, forward strand.
ACTCACAAGTGTCTTCTCATGTGTTCTGTATAGTAGGTGTTGTGGTAACACCATTTTCCTACCTGTCAAGACCTCAGTGGGGGCTAACACCTGTTGCTTTGGCAGGAGTTGATCTGATTGCCATCAAAACCAACGGTAAACGTAAATCCCAGCTGGAACCTGCTTCTGCCACAAATTTCTTTAAAATGTCCACAACAGACCTATTGCTTCTTTCAACTGTACCTGAAGACGCTGCCCGATATGCGATATGTAGTTTCCTTTTCACACCTAGTATTTGCCATACCTTACTCATTAGAGTACTTGTGAAATGACTTCCTCTGTCTGACTCAATTCTTTGTGGCAACCCAAACCTTGAGAACACATGGTTCACCAGCAATGTGGCTGCTGTTTGCGCACTACAATCTGGTGCAGGAATGCATTCAATCCACTTCGACATCAAACATACCACACTCAAAATATAACGGTTTCCCCTGCTCGACCTTTTTAAAGGACCTACATAGTCTATTTGCAAATCTGACCATGGGAGAGTTAGGCCTCTTTTCATCAATGGTGCTCTATGCATTGGTGAAGCAGGTTTAAATTGGGCGCATACTAGACATCCTCTAGTATATAATTCCACATCTTGGGACATATGTGGCCAGTAAGCATAATCTTTTAGTATTTCTAATGTTTTGTGTGAACCTCTATGGCCTGCAGTTATGGCATCATGTGCATGGTGTAGCATTAGTCCTCTGAATGAAAGGGGTACTACCCACTGTATTTGTCCTGTTATGGACTCTCTAATCATGAGTCCATCCTGTAATCTAATTTGTGTTTTGTTCTTTAATAGCACCCTCAACTCTTCTTTTCCCATACAATCATTTTCATTTAAAGAATTTTGTTCAGGATCTATCAAATGATTATAATAAATTCCCAAAATTCGATCATTCTTTTGTGCCTCAATCAAATCTTGGTCTGGCATGTCATGACTCCACTGCACCACCGGTTGATCTACCTCCTTTGGTGCTTTAGAACGTGTCACTGCATCAATTTGTATTTCACCCATTAAATAATCAATAGGTAGCAATTCTCCCATCACAGCCCCAATCTTAGCTAGGTGGTCTGCCTTATCATTTCCCTCCTTATCCTCTCCTGGTGTTTGAAATGGCCACAAATTTTTCTCCAGTATATTGTTAAATTATTCTCTGACACCAATTTGTCTATGGCTTGTATCATTTTCCATGTTTAAGTGGCTTTTTGTTGTATGTAACCATGCCTCTTGCTTTCCAACCAGGCAAATACTCCACAAAGCTATTCCGTGCATAGTCATAATCAGTCACCAGGACAATTTCACTGAACTTTTTATCAACTGCAGTAGCAATTGCTTTATAAATGGCTGCCAATTCCGCCACCTGACTGCTCCTATCTCCAATCCTCATCCCTATACTCGGGACGCCTTCACATTTCAACCAGACATTTCCTATTCCTGCCACTAATTGTTTATTACTGTCATTTTCAATGTGAAAAGCACAACCATCCACATATACAGTTGGCAAATCCTTGCATGTTTTTTCATCAAAAGCTTTGTGTGGTGATTGTTCAAATTCCTGCAAACTAGTTTCCACTTCCATTTCATTTGGTATTTGTTCAGCTGCACAGTCATGTAAGTCAGCTAACCCTTGAGCAATTGGGTTCTTTTTATTTTGTCCATATCTCACTTCTACAGGAAAACCTTGTAATGCCAGCGTCCATGAAGTGATTCTGGATTGCGCTAGATTACCTGATCTAATTCTTTTACTCTCTAAAAATTGCAAAGGTTGATGATTTGTTTCAATAATCACCTTTTCTCCCTGAACAATGGGGCGGAAATGTTGTAGCGCCCACACAGTGGTTAATAGGGCCTTTTCACATTCATTAAATTTCATTTCAACTTGGGAAAATGCCTTACTTGCATATGCAATGGTTTTGTGATTCAAATCGTGTTTTTGTGATAACACTGCTGACATACAATGTTCAGAAAAACCTATTTCTATAAAGAAATCCCTGTCCTTTATGGGGTATGCTAAACATGGTGCCTTTAAAAGACATTCCTCTAATTTAGCCACTGCATCAGACTGCTCTTTTTCCCATTTCCAGGGAGTATTCAATTTAAGCAGTTTAGTCAATGGTTGAGTGATTTCTGCATAATTTTCAATGAACTTTCTGTTATAGCCTGTCATCCCTAATAAACTTTTTACTCCTTTCACATTTTTAGGATCTTTTAATCTTTGTATGGCCTCTATTTTCTTCTTTTGTGGATTTAGCCCATGTTCAGTCACTTCATGCCCTAGAAAGTTCACTTGTTTCTTGCACCATTGTGCTTTTTGCAAAGATACTTTGGCGCCTGCTTTCTGCAATTGGCCAAGTACATGTCTTATTTCATCAAAATGGCTTTTCAGGCTTTCATTTTTTATCAGGACATCGTCCACATAAACTATTGTTCCTCTTTCCGCTGCAGTCGGCATGGCCTTTCTCAAAAATATGCCAAATTCACTCCCACTATTGATGTACCCGAACGGAGCTCTAAGCCAGGCATATTGAGTCCTGTCAAATGTAAAGGAAAATAAATGTTGTATCTCCTCTGCCAATGGCACGCACCAATATCCAGAGGTGAGATCTAATGTGGTAAATACATTTGAACCATGTACCTGAGCTAGGCCCTGATCAATGAATGGCAGTGGCCATCTAGATACTGGTACTCTTTTATTTAACTCTCTCAAGTCTGCACATAGCCGCCATTGACCATTTGGCTTTAACACACCTAAAATAGGTGTATTGGATGTGCTATGAATGGGCCTGATGATTCCCCGCCATTCCAAATTTTTTATAATCTCTGCCAATGATTCTAAACATGCCAGCGGTAGTCTATACTGGCGTACAAACACTGGATTTCTGCTGCACCCTTCTGGTAGTGTGGCCACATGTAAATCAGTTAAACCACAATCATAAGCATCTTTTACAAATACATCATTAAACTCCATAAATATCTCCCTCAGATTGTCCCTATCCTCATTGCTTTCACACGCATCCGCTAAGGACATCTGCTCTTCTACCATTTTGGAAAATTCTGGAAAATCTTCTGGTAAGGGAATCTCGGCGCTTTCCTCTAACTGTGTGGCTGTGTCTTTTTGTAAAGCTGCCACTTTTAAATATTTTGGCATATCAGCTTCCACTTCAATGGGCTGATTTTCTGTTTCATTTTCATTTAAATTAAATATTATGCAATCCTCTTGATGGCAGCACACTGTCTCATTTGAATCATAAGGATACACAGAATGAATTTTAAATATTCCTTTGGGCTGAGAGTCCAGGTGTTCTGGCAACTCACCCTTGGCATCTACATACTTTTCAGGGATATTTCCAATCACCATGTTATTTAAATCTGCCGTATAATGTGATTTTTGTATGGCCATTCCTAATGGGGAGTTTTCCTCTAAATGAATATCCTGACAACCTTTATTATTTACCATAATTTTTACAGATCCTTCACCAATATCTACCAATGGAATGTATTCATAATACAGGCCTTGCTGTTTTATGGATTCATTCAGGCATACAAATGCATCAGAGCCTTTCATCTGCTGTCCATTTTTGCATTTCAGTCTTATTGCAAACTCTTTTGTAAATGCAGGAATAATAGTATCTTTCCTCATTTGTAATTCGATTGCATAAGGAACCAGTTGTGCACAATGATAAGCCCTTCTTTTGTCTTCAAATTCAGGTGCCGGACCACCTAGGCGTGACCATATTTTTTGATTAAGGAAATCTAACACCATACACATTCTGTGCATGATGTCATTGCCCATGTAAAATTCATTTTCTTCTCCACTCACTATCCATACATTATGGTAAATTGTTTTCTGCCCAATGCTAATTTTAAGCATGCATCTGCCTGCAATTCGGTTTTCAAAGTCTGGACTGTCCAACCCAGAAACATATTGGTTTTTAATCCTAAATCTCGGGATTTCTTCCCTCTCCATTATTTTTTGCAACAATTTCTCATTAATGAAACTCCTTTCATGTCCAAGCGCTAAAGTGGCTTTTATTGTTTTAAAACAGTCATTTATAACAACATGAACCCATGGTTGCTCATCTTCCATGTGTATTTCTGCCAGAGTGGTAATGTGTTTTTCTGAATCTGTTTTAGGAGCAATATTCTGTAAATAAAAACGTAATGTGTGCTCATCAATGGCAGTCTGCCAATTTTTCCTTGGGTCCAAGTATATTTGTACAGGTAGTTTTTCATTGTCGCTCTGCATTTTGTCTTGACACATTAATATAACAGTGACACTAGGTATGCAGCTATTCTGGAGATATACCTCCACAGCATCATTTGTTTTGGCAACGGTGTGACATTCATTTATATTGCTGTTTTGTGATTTTAGTTTCTTAGGCCTCAATGGTTTTTTGGTTAAGGACCACAGCACTCCATTCACCCCATCTATGAGAGGAGACAATCTTTTCAGGCAATCTGTCCCCATCAGAAATGGAATTTCACAAATAGATGTGATCAATACCTCTTGTTTCATTCTGTGCTTTCCTATTTTTATGTCAACCTCAGTTACACCTATGATGGGCACCTCCTCCCCATTAAAGTTATGCACTGGGCCTTGATTTTCCTTCACTGTGATCTGACTCTGTGGGGGTCTCCCTTCATTGATACTCTTTACCAGCTCCTTGGACATAATTGTGGCCTGTGCACCAGTGTCAATCATAGCAAAGGTGTGGCATTTTTCTTCTACAGTGATGGGTGCATAATATCTGTCCTCAACTTCCTCTAATACACATAAGAAATGTGAATTCTTACTGATTTCTGGGCTCACCTTTCTCAGGTCTTTTTCACTTTTGGCTAAACACATTGGTAAATGGAAAGACATTTTTCCCTCCTTTTTACCCATTTCTGCGCGAGAGACTTTATTCATTTCTCCATGATCAGAGGTTTTTTGGAGTGTGGCCACTGTTCGCCCATCCATCTGGGTAACATCAGAGACCACATTACAACCTTCCAACTGAACATGTGCAACAACATCATTCAGCAATTTGTCATTTTTTAATTCTGTGCATTTGTGATCATTTAGTGTGATACCAGCCCTTTCAGCCTCTTCAAAAATATGTGGCTCAAAGAATTCTTCAGGTGATTGACTTGTATCCTCCTTGTGAGTATTTCCTTTTTCTGTCTGTGTTTGGTCATTGTTTTGCTTGCCCAGGGAAGGAGCTATAGCATCCCCACTTACTCCCTGTCCACTGGTATTCCCCATGCATGAGTCATTTTTCTTAAATCTGTCCCTTTGTTCTTTTGGAATTCCTAATGTTTCTTTTTCATTTGTACAAATCTTTACTGTTTTATTTAGCTCTAGGTTAAACCGTACCTCTTTTTTAGAAGTATTTGCACTTTCTGTCACAAGTTCATTTACTGGCACTTTCACATTTAATCCATTAGGCATCTCAGAGTCGTTATGCAAAATTATGTCAGAGCAATCTGTCATTTTGGCACTGCAGTTATCATGAGTACTTAGTCACTTTTCGGAAGCCCCCCGGTCATTGCTATGGCCATCAGCCCCCTCTTTGGAAGGTTGTTTTTGCGCTGTACAGAGCTTTCCTATTTGCTCAGCTAACACTTTCACTTGGGCCTCAAGGCACTGGAACCTTTCCATCTCTCTAGGATCCTCTTTCTGTGGCCTAGGTCGAGATTGGTTGTTTTCCCCCTGATTGGATCTATTCTGATACCTCTCAGGTGATTGATGTCGGTTGGGATGGTTTCTGAACTCTTGATTCATTTGTGGAGGGGAGCGGGTTGCACCCATCCTTTGATTATAGTCCCCTGGTGGGGAATCATTGTATTGACGTGGATTGTAGTTCACGTTTTGCCTCATATCCTGTCTCTCAGATTGTGGGTACTGGCCCCTAGGTGGATTTCCATTATCAGTAAATCGATCCACATATCGGGGCCTATCCTGATTACCATATATCATGGTGTTGGGATCAAATCTGCTCTGTGTCCCCAATGACTGGTAGGGACCATCATTTCTTTGATCTTGATTTTGTCTCTGGTTATTGTTCATACCTGCCATATCAGGCCGATATCCTACCCGGGGTCTGTCCCCTAAATACCTAGGGCTGATGTAGCTCTCTCTATTGCTAGGATCATGTGATTGGAACATTGGTACAGGAAATGGCGATCTTTGTTGATTACCCCTTTGTTCAGGTGTCATATTATTTTTACCTTGGCTTTGAGCAGACTCAAGGGACATTTTGGCTGACCTGATTTCCATTACTGTGGCTGAGGGTTCTTTAGATTTAGGTCTAGTATCTTTCATTTTATCACTTTCTCTACCCTGACAATAGAGTACCTCATATAGTTTTGTGCTTTGATGTACAATCCATTCAAGGGACTTGTCACGGTCAAATTCACGGACCAATTGGGATATGATGTCTTTCTGTAGCCCATAGAAGTATGCAGTTTTAAACTCATTGGAATTTGAGTCAAAAGATACATCAAAGTGAGAAAATGCTCTTTTTAAGTCTTGTAAAAATTGGCGAGGGGATGTATTAGGTCCAGCAGTAATTGTGTAAGCAACTTTCTTTGCCTCCTGCAATGACTGAAAAGGAGAAAAATGACGCCTAATTTCTTTTTCAAACTCCAACCAGGTCATATTCTGCTGTTCATTTAATCCCCTTATGATGCTGGCCGTCGGGGCATCTAAAGTTAAATGAAAATATTGTCTGTACTGTTCCTTAGGTATCTGGAGTGCTTTAAAAATGTCATGCACCGCTTCTAAGTGATCCTCAATGCAGCATTCACCTCCCTTTTTAAATGGTTTGATCAGGGCTTTAATGGATTTCATTATTTTTATGGGGCTACTTGTTGCAATGCATGGAATTGCACTATTTTGTGATTCAATCCTGTTTTCAGGTGTATGAGATTGTTGGCTGCCCCCAATGGGAGTATCAAATCCCCCAAGGGCGCTGCAACCAAGTTCAGACACCGGCCCAGTCACTGGAGCACTAGCTCTTTGGGCAGAGCTAGAATTCACCTCCACTCCATTGAATGTGGTACCCTGCCGCCTCTCCTGGGACCTGGGAATGCACATTTGCTGTTCTAAGTCCTTACACTTTTTAAGGAGTCTGTTTGCTTCATTTTGCAAATAGTTGTTTTCATCACTCATCTTATTAATCACCTACTGCATGTTGCACATTTGCATTTGGCATTCATTGAACTCTTTATTTCTCTTGTCTCTTTCTTGAATCATTTTAATCATTTCTTGTTCTGCACTCTGGAGATCACATTCTTTTTCACAATGTTCTTTTTGTAAAATCTGCATTTCTGAAACAACCTCATCTTTATCTTGTCTAATGTGGTCCACTAAGGCTTTTAAGTGTACCAATTCTTGCTCACTATCCTCAAATTGTTTCTTGCTTTTGGATAACTGAGCATCAAAGTCTCTGCATTTTAATTGCATGTCTTTTTGGCATACATCCAATTCTGCTCTTAACATTTCCTGATTTTTACTTGCCCCATCTAATTCAGTCTTTAACCTGTTAATTAGCTGAGTATCATTCTCCTGCATTCGCAGGGACTTATTCAAAATAAACCATATTTTGCCGCATAGCCGTATTAAACAGTCTTTCTCTGCACTTTTATCGGCTGCATTCAATAATCTTGTAAGGCAGACCTGAATTATGCTGCCTTCTGCAAAAATATTGTCTAGTTTTTCTTTCTGCACCTCACTCTGAATGCGTTCACGCCATTCTAACGTGCTATTCGACGACCAAGTCCCATGTGCAAACAACTTTGCCTCTAAGTATTGCACTAGGTCTGAGAATGTGGTTTCCCTTTGTGACATTCTGAAATTCGTTTTTAGTGGCACACTGCTATTATAAAATGGGTTCCCTTTAATGTGCAAATGGCAGTGTGAGACACACTTGCCACGCCCAGTAGGTACTCTATGATCACTTTCCCGGCCTGCAACGCACCATAAATATGTAGGGTATTTTGTGGAGATTTGGGGCCTGACGGTATTTTCTTACCGCCGAAAAATAACTTAGCAACAATCACTCCTTGTATTCAGATTGGGCCATGTACAACAATAATACAGTGGACATGCATTATTTCAGCACACAGACATGCGTATCCAGAACCCCTTATTTTTTGTTTAGATTTTTCGTGGAATCACTAGAGAGAGCTCAGGCTTGCATTTCAAGAACACCACATTTTCATTTTTAGTGAGCCACCATGGGCAATTTCTCTCTGTCTTATCTACGGCAGCGAGCTATCATGTGGTATTTTCACTACTTATATACGGTAGTGAACTATGTCCCGGGCCTCCCTTTTTGCCTACTCATAGACCTCCGACAAACTACAACACCCACAGTTAGTTATAATTGCTCATACTGAATTACATTGTGCACACGGCTGCAGCCAAATTTGATGTTTAGCTACCTTGAAAATGACAATTGCACTGTCTAAACATCTCCCCACATCATCAGCACTGTATTGGTAAATATAAAACACACCACCCGTCTGCTTTCAAATATTTTTGTGTATTATAAAAGTTGCATTTAAACACGATCTCACTCTTTACAGAAATAAATAAAATAGCACAGTAACAGCATTGTCTGTGATACACTGAAAAGAGAGTGGCGGAGACAAGAACTCAATTTGCAACATTAAACATGTGAGTAAAGCACAGGAATCTCTTTTCCTACACTGACTGAATATTCTCGTACACACTCAGCCCCCACACTTCTGTAATTACCTTATCTGTTCAGCATGAGTTTTCTCCAGCTGTTCTCTTTCTGAATTTGGCTCCCTTGAAGATTAACCCCAGTGAAAACAAGCGTCTTTCGTTCTCAAACCGGGGTTATTGCCTGGAATTCTCATCTTTTGCAGCAGGAATGCTTCAGCCAGGAAACAGGTCCTTCTCCCAGCTCTGCCAAATCTCGATTGTCCTCCCCCTCTCCTCAAGCTCCCCCAGCAAAACTCTAATCATTGCCTCTAGCATGATACTTGCTATGACGCTGCTCCAATCAGAATCAATCATGCCATCTCCTCCCTCACTACACAATGGCTCATTTCTACAGTAACCATTTGTAACCAACTGATTTCCTGTTCCTTCGAGTCCTTTGCTTCCTGTAGTTATGTGGACAGAGCAGCAGAGAAAAAGAAAAAAAATGAATGTGCGTTTAAAAGTTCACTTTCAGAGTAGGCCTAATTCTGCAGTGGAGACACATTTTTATTAGTGGGTTATGTTAAATGCAGTTTTATTAGTCAGGTTAGTTATTAATAAGGTTAGTTATTAATTTTCAAATGTGTCTCTTGCACCATAGGCATTTCAGGTGAAAAATAGTGTGCATTTTTGAATCTACACGTGTGCTTTTAACTGTAAAAATAGATTTGCATCTTATATGTTAAAATCGTTTTTGACTGAATAGCCTGTCTTTAATTATATGTCCATGTTAATCTGGCAACACATATAGCAATGCACCACACCCATGTGGTGGTGCTGCATCAAAAAAAAATTGCTACCTGTGCAGTAGTGCTGTACTCTGTGCTGTAACACGCCAAATATCCTTACAACCTTGAGATGGATCAGGGTGCAGATTTATTACTCCAACACCAATCAATAAGGACAACTCAATGGTTTGGCAAATGGAGTCAGTTTAATGACAAGTACAAAAAACGGGAAGTCATGGCAATCAGCAGTGATGCGATAGTCCGTCTTGCTTCAACTCCAATGAACTTCATTAAAAACACATAATTTATACTGAAAATTTGTCATAAGTGACGTGTAACACTCAAAAGTTAATAAGCATTTCTATTGGTTCGGAAAAGGTAACTTTAATATAGGTGCTATATCTGTATATGGTAACAGAGTGAGGGGATTGGGTAAACACTGTCAGGTGGGCGTCCAAGCCCTTCCTTCAAAATGACTACTGTAGACGTCACTAAAAGTATGACGTCCCATTGGTTCTACTACTATATGACCCTAGTTTGTGTGGTCTATTGTGATTGGGTTGGCACCAACCCCATGCATACATTTCCACTTTACTTAGCAGCACTCAGAATGGTCATCCAGATGCAGGGTGCCCCCTAAGCTACCCGGCCTTCCTCCAATTAAGGTTACAATCAATCATCACTTCAACAACAATGTTTCAATTATGTTACTGTAGTTGGTCTCGAAACTGCAATTTCTGTCTTTGAAAGTTCTGATATGTCCTCCTGGGTGGATGTCAAGCGTAGGTGTGAACTCGTGATTCCCCTCGCTCGGATGGTCATGTGATCCCGACACCGTGAATTTTCCTAAGTTCTCTTAATTTTTGCATTTAATTCTTATTCGGCTTGCCACCTGCCTATGCTTCCTTATCTTGACATTTCAGAGACAGGATATTCTGTTCTTAAGTTTCAATTAGATGTAGCTACTGTTTGTTCCTTCTATTGGTATGACCTTGATTCTCTTAGCATGAGTTGCATCTGCTGAGTTTCGATTCAGCCGTCTCTTCTCATTTTGCTAGAATATGAATCTTGTCTTGTTTGGCCTCTAGTAACCTGTGTTGATTCTGCTTTTCATGTAAGGTGGAATCACACTTAAAATAATATGCTTTGTTTTGAGGCAGATTATATACAATGGCACTTGCAGCGCTATTCTTCTACTTAGCATAGCAAGCCACACTGTTTTCTTAGCTTTCGTGCGGTTTCAAGCATATGTACAGGTGTTAGCTGGTTGAATATCTTCATCCTGCTTACAGCTTAACTTCCTTACGCTTTGATAGCATTCTATCAATTTAAGTCCCAATCTCATTTCTCATGGCGTTTCGTCTCCTTGTGTCATTCTTGGATGTCATTTGTTCTATCTGTGAGTCTGTCCGGGCTCTTGTGACATCACCATTCATCTTCCGTTAAGACATTTTTGGTATCTTCGGGACGGTACTTAGGCAATCTTCATTTCGCCTAATTTTTTGGTAGGGTTTTCTCAGTGGATACCTTACTGTCCATGGTTGTCTGGGTATTGGTACCTATAGGTGTTTCTCTTCTGATGGGTACTGGGCAGAGCCCTACTGCAGCTCTCTGCTGGTTTATTTGTTCATCATATGTCACATATGTTGGTGTGAACGTTCCGGGTACTTCAAAATGAGCGATGGGAGTGCAGGCTTTATTTGGGACCTCCTCTACAACAGCACTTGGCTGACTTTAAGGAAATTGATCCAAAGAAGCTACCAAGGGCTGCTGATTTGTGGGTTGCCAACAGGGATGCTCACAAGGATTCTGGGGTAACTCAGAAGAAGGATGAGGGGAAGCAGTACAAGAAAGATACCAAAGAGAATTCAAAATCTTCCACTCCAAAAGAGGGCCACAAACATAACAAGGGTAAGCCAGAAGGGAAACCAAATCAGGCTAGTGTACCTCCTGTGACAAACCAGAAGGAGGTCAGAACAAACCCCCATTCATAAAGACATTTGGGAAATGTTATGCTTGTGGGTCAACTGACCATGTGAAAGGGGATCCCAGATGTAAGGGTAAACCTTCAGGGGTTCACACTGTCTCCTTAGCCTTCTCCCCAGTGGATTAAGTACCAATGGCAATTGGAAACGCTCACTTACTGGGTGAGGAACCCATGAAATTCTCAGCCAGTTTTTCTTTAGTATCCGTGGGTCTGTGGGAACAACAGAACTTAGATGTGTATAACTCTATTCCAGACAATACTAAAGAGTATTACAAAGACAGTGTTCTTGTGAATGGTCAGGAGACCCCTGCCAAGAGAGAAACTGCGACCAGCATAACTGTTGTTGATTAATCATTTTTCAAGGAAGAGGACGTTGCTAAGGCACCCAAATTCCTAACTAAGCTTGCTGGAGGCCCTGCCAAAATGCTTCCACAGTTATCAGCTCTCATCCAGTGCAATGACATGACTGTCAAGATACCTGTAAGTGTGCAGAGTGAAGTACCTGGGAGAGTCCTGTTGGGGAATGACTTAAAAACTATTGGAGTTGTATCAAACACCCCCAGGCCTCCCAGCAAAAGGAAACAGGAGCAGACTAGGAAGGCCAGAGAGAGTACCTTAAGGGGCTCTCCACAGGAGATTATAGAGGAAACTATAACTCCCTGTCCACAGGACTTACTGACTGCAATTTCTAAGAAGAAGGAGGAAAAGGGGCAACCTTAAACCTCCAGGAAGCAACCAGCCAGCACTCCTGTGCTATCAACAAGGACATCTCTGAGAGGACTGTGCAAAGTCACAACTGTCACTCCTCTACCAGCTGAGGCTAAGTGTGTGGAACAACCTTGTGTGGTTCAATCATCTGCTGAGGAATCAGAGCTGGAAGAGGACCTTGTTCCTGTTGGAAATCTGGATCCTGAAGACCATCCTGAGCTGCAGTCTTTACTAGAAGAAGGTGGACCCTGTAGGGCAGACTTCAGCAGAGGTCAAAGAGATTGTCCTGTGCTTGAAGGTCTTCGCCAACAGGCAGCTTTTCAGCTGGATGGGAAAGAGCCAGGGAAGCATAGGTTGGACTGGGAAGAGGGCCTCTTCTACAGTGAACCGACTGAGTCTATCCCAGGGGACTACAGAAGACTGGTAGTGCATCTTGAAAGCAGACTCCAGTTCCTATAGTTAGCCCATGAGATACCTTTGGCTGGTCACTTAAGTTTTAAGAAGATCAAGGAAAGGCTCTCCTTATATTTCTACTGGCTTAGGTTGGAGTCTGATGTAGATAAGTTCTGTAGGGGCTGTCACACTTGCCTAACCTCTGGCAAGAGTGGAGCCAAGAATGTGGCACCCTTGGTGCCTCCCCCAGTGATGGGAGTTCCTTTTGAGAGGGTAGGAATCGACATTGTTGGTCCCTTAGACCCTCCCGCATCTTCAGGAAACATGTTTATCCTGGTTGTAGTAGACCATGCAACTAGTTATCCTGAAGCAATACCTATGAAAACTGTTACAGCTCAGGCTGTTGCTAAGGCCCTACTTGGTATTTTTTACCAGGGTAGGTTTTCCTAAGGAAGTTATCTCTGACAGGGGGTCCAATTGTATGTCCCACTACATGCAGGCCACGTGGAAAAAATGTGGAGTAACTTACAAGTTCTCAACTGCCTACCATCCTCAGACAAATGGATTGGTAGAGAGGTTCAACCGTACAATGAAGAACATGATAGGTGCTTTAGAGGAACCCCTTAGAAGAAAGTGGGACCATCTACTGCCATGCCTTCTCTTTGCTTCTAGAGAAGTCCCTCAGGAGGGAGTTGGATTTAGTTCCTTTGTACTTCTTTATGGCCAACCAGTTAGAGGCCCCTTGGCCCTGATTAAGGAGGGGTTGGAGAGTGCTCCTTCCCCCAAGCCAGTGAGAGTCACTGGCTATGTGATAGGTCTCCAAAGGAAAATGCCACACATTATGGCAGTGCATCAGATAATTTGAAAGCAGGTCCGGCTCTGGTGAAACATTGGCAGGACCAGAAGGCCAACATGGTTGAGTGTACTCAAGACCAGCTTATTCTAGTTATGGTACCTACAAGGCAGAGGGCCTTACAGGACAAATGGATAGGACCCTTCAAGGTTGTGGGTAAACTTGGAGAGGTCAACTATCTGGTGGATTTAGACAATCCTAAGGAGGTTCCCAGAGTCTTTCACACCAACCGTCTACAAGCTTATGTCTCAAGACCAGAAGTGGCAGCTTTGCTCCTAGCTTCAGCTCAATAGGAGGAGGAGAGTGAACCTCTACCTGACCTACTCAGAGGCCAAACTTTACATGAGAAAATAGAAGGAGTTAATTTCTCTTCTAATTTGACACCTCCACAACAGGAGGAGTGCAAGTTTCTGTTAAATCAGTTTGCCTCCCTGTTTTAACTATCACCAGGCTTGACCCCTTGGGGACAGCATGATATTCAAACTGGTGACTGTTTACCTGTTATAAACAGAGGTTACAGGATATCAGATCATGTGAGATCCCACATAAAGGAGGAGGTTAACAAGATGCTTGATCTCGGAGTAATAGAGCCCTCTACCAGTCCATGGTCTAGTCCAGTTGTTCTAGTACCAAAGGCAGGATCCAAGGTGTTGAGATTCTGTTTGGACTATAGAGCTCTTAATGCAGTAACCAAGACTGATGCCCACCCTTTACCAAGGACAGATGAACTGGTGGACAAACTTGTTTCAGCCAAGTACCTCAGTATATTTGATCACACTTCAGGCTATTGGCAAATCACACTGACAGACCGTGCCAAGGAGACAACTGCATTCTCAACCCCAGCAGGCCTCTACCAGTTTAAGGTAATGCCATTTGGACTAAAGAATGCACCTGCTACATTCCAAAGGATGGTTAATCAAGTTCTGACTGGAATGGATGATTTCTGCATGGCATACTTGGATGACATTGCAGTGTTCAGTTCTACTTGGAAATAAAATGTTTACTACTTAGGATATGTTTTGCAGGCTCTTGCCATAAAGGCTAGAAAATGTCAAATTGGTCAGAGTAAAGTGGTCTACCTTGGACATGAGGTACGAGGAGGTGAAATCAGGCAATTGCCTAGCAAAGTACAAGCTGTATAATACTGGGCCACCCCTACTACTCAAACCCAAGTGAGAGCCTTCATAGGCCTCACTGCATACTATAGGAACTTCATTGAGAACTATGGGAATATAGCATCTCCCTTGAATGTGATCTCCTCTCCCAAGTTCCCTAAAAAGGTCAGGTGGAATGAGGAGTGCACTCAAGCATTTGAAGGCCTAAAGAAAGCCCTTTGTCAAGCTCCAGTCCTAAGAGCTCCTGACTATAACCAAACCTTCATGGTGCAGGCAAATGCTTCAAATACAGCTATAGGTGCAGTCCTTAGTTAACTGGATGAGAAAGGTAGGAAGCACCCCATTTTCTTCATCAGCACGAAGCTGAAGGAACCAGAAACAAGGTGGGCAACCATTGAGCGTGAGTGCTTTGCTATTGTGTGGTCACTGAAGAAGTTTAGACCATACTTGTATGGATCTACTTTTGTAAATCAGACTCACCACCAACCCTTGAGATGGTTGATACAAATGAAAGGGGAAAATCCAAAACTATTCAGATGGTCAATCAGCCTGCAAGGGTTTGATTTTACCATTGAACACAGGTCTGGGTGTCACCACCAAAATGCTGATGGTCTCTCCAGGATGTTTGACCGACTGGAGTACGGAGATTCATTCAGGAGTGGATTAAATCCTCCTGTCCCCTAGTCTAGGGGGGATGAGTGTTAGGGAGAATTCTCAATATGTGCTAATTTCCCTTACCTTTTGTGACCCCCAGCAACTTTGCTGGATTTCTAGGATTTGTTTTTCGAACCTGGAAAGAGTGTGAGCCTTTTTTCCCACTCGTTCATGTATTTTGATGTGTGTTTTACTTTTGTGTTCTTTGGTTATGTAGTTTTTAAACAACTCCATAGGCATCATCTTTTTCTGTGTGTCACACAGCACCTTCAGTGCAGTGGCACAGGTTTGTCTTTCAGACTTCCCAAGGTTTAAATACCTTCTCTTGGACTGACTACTGTCTCCCAGAGCATGTAAATTTAAATTGACTTTACTAGTCTCTTTAAATTTACTGACCCTGCACACACTTCCTATAGAGTGCTGGAGGGGTTGCCTTGCTTCCCCTGAGTCACAACACTCATGTAAGCGTAACATGTTACCATTTCCTACTTTAGATGTCTGGTGGCAGTGGTTTAGATCAAACTACCATGATTTTTCCCGATCGCTAACAACGGTAGCTAAAAATCGGGTCAGCCATGTTTTTCAATATGTCACCCAAGACCTATCTGTAAAAACAGACTCCAGTCATCTTTTTTTGCCATTTCTTTTAGGAAAGGTCCTTCTTGTGTTTGTCTCTGCATGCCAAACCAGGTTTGATCGCTTTGTTTGTTGGCCTCTGGCGCCAGGGTGTCTGGTGTGGACAGGATGTGAGGGAGGGGCCCCAAACTCCTTGTGCTTAGTCTCCTAGGAGATCTGAATTCACTCTGGTGTGATTGGCTGGCTGGCTGTCCCTGCTGTGTGAGTGACAGCCAGGCTGGAATGAATGAGGGAAAACTGTTTAAAAGCAGGTCTCTGGGACTTGGAGCACCGAGTCGACCACTGGAACGAAAGAACCGAAGACGAGCTGAAGGAAGAGGACTGCTGCAGCTCCTGGATGACCGGTGAAGCCCTGCTGCATGTCCGAATTGCCTGAAACTCCATCAACAGAGAAGCCCTTCGAGGTTAACTTCCTCCCTTGAGTTTGGTGGGAACAACCAACTCGCAAGCCACCTGGACACCGTTGCCATCTGGTCGAATTTTCATCAGAGTGCTTTTGAAAACTGGGTAGCCAGAGGGAAGGAAACCAACTTGTGGACTTTAAGGCACTCACACCTTAAACTGACGTCTTGCTAAAGCTTTTGGCCAAATCCCTGGGAAGTGCAGGAACCTCCCGACGTCCTCCTTCTTGTCCCCACGACTGAAGCTCATGAAGGGCGAGATCTGCTCAAACTGCCAGGAACAACTGCCTCAGCTACAGCTCTTCTTCAATAACAAGGTACTGTGCAAACGCAGTCCAGAAATCTTTTCGGCCATTGAGAAAGTGCATGAAGCTTGTCCTTCCCTTAACATTGGTCAAACTTTTCATCTAGCCAAATTCTTCTAATCTCTGTGGCAAAGACTTAACCATTATCTACCAGAACAGTGCTATCCTATACAAAAGACTCTGAACCATTGACTTTGGCGCAGGCCTATTGAGAAGAATTGCTGGTTGTATTTAACTGAAACTCTTTGCCCTGCCTATGAATGTATTTGGATTGTCTAATCTTATAACCTTGGGCCTCATTACGAGTCAGGCGGAATGGGTTAACGGGTGCCTCTAATGTATGTGGACCCGTTAAACCCATTCCACCTGATTACGAGGTCCCCTCACGGGACCCGGTAAGGACTCCTGGTAAAACTGTGAGGGGACCAGGGAGCTAAGAATGGGCCGCTTGTAATCGGCCCGTTGTTAGCTCCCTGCACCCATTCCCATTGAGCCCTAATGGGAATGGGGAAGGTCCGGGCCCGGGTTCTCTGAGGGAGGAATTACCGGGCCCTCCAAACTTGGAATGGCCCGGTAATTCCCCATTCAGGGAACCTGGACCTGGTTTGGTGGCAGCCATGTGGCCAATAGTGGCATGGCTACCGCCAAAGCCATAATGAGACCCTGTGTCTTTTTACCCCTTTATTAAGTATCTGAAGTGCCATTTTGCACCCAATTCAGGGGAGCTAAACTTGTTCATTTACTTACCGGTTGTGTAATTGTGGTTTATTACTGTGTGATATTGAGCTGTTTCGGCTAGTCTAATGTTTTCTAACTGACTGAGTAAATAAATGTATATTCTTTTACCAAGAAACCTTGAGTAAGTGTATATTTGAATCACTGTATTTGGTGGTCCATTGTGTAACTTGTTCTACTGCTCACTTAAACTCTTGAGATAAGTCTGGCTGCTCAGCCATCGCTACCACTTTACTGTGTAGTACAGGCTTATACCAAAGGTGAAATTGTGCTTACAGTTGTAGTCCTAATTGCCTGTAGTGTTCCCAAAGGGTACTGCACGTGATTCTGCCTAACAGTCTGGTATGCAATTGATTCCTCAGGTGGTACTAGAGGCCATACGTGCTGGAGTGATAGTCAAATAAATAAGAACGTCTTAAATTGAGCCAGTGAACGGGGACAGTTGAGATAGAAAATTGATAGTTCAAAGAGAACCTGTTTTCTCAGCTTTTCCTCATGTTGCTAAAGTATCCGTGTGAACCTTGTGTTATCATAATTAAGGTTAAAGGGCTTAGGCCAGTTGTTACTAATGAATAATGTTTGTATGTGAATGATTTATTATGTCATGATGTCACGACTTACCATGGACGAATCCCAAGAAGGGATGTACTATGAATATGATCTGAAGATGGTAGTAATGATTGTCGATGACTAATGAAAAAGGAAAAAATTAAGAAAGATGTAACTTCTTTGTGTATGTCTTGTCAAATAATGTGTGAGGGGTATTGTAATAAAATATCTGGGAGTGTTTTAACTGTGGCAACATTTTACATAATGTATCAATTTATGTGGTTCATTTAGACTTGGGTTTTTTTGACTCTGCAGTGTCATCTAACTACTCCCTGGACAATTGTCAATAAACTTGCTTTACGTACAAAACAGGCACTCATTCCTCATGTCGTGGAGCCGTTGTGGGTTAAAGTAATTAGGGGTACGGCCCTACAAATTTGCTGACCATGAAGGGACCCCAGGCTTTCTGAGATAGTGGGTGTCTCCTGTCTGCATAACTCTCTGCGGGGAACCAGTCTTCCATGCACTGTGAAAAACAAGATGTTTGTGGGTTTCTTATTGGTTAAAGGTCTCTCTGTTCCCCAGAGGCATGGTGCCATGGTCCAGCTGTGCAGGACGATTTGATGGATCACCTCATCGGAGCGCTTCGAGTCAAGTGAGTGCAATTTAGGAGGTAAAGCAAGAAGGGAAATAGGGGTAAAAGAGGGTTGTTTCTTTTGATTTAAGGGGTTGGGTAAGGGTAGAATTGGAATATGGGGGTGTGGAATTAGTGGAGGTTGCAGGGATTTGAAAAGTGGATGTTTTGACAGAGTGATTTAACTGTTCTTTGTTGCAAGTCCCCTGTACATATTTGTTACCTAGTTTGTTATTTTAGAGGTGTGAGGTGGTATCCTACCGAGCACGCCCACTGTGAGGTTCGTCTTGATACCCTTACGTTTATTTGTATGGTTGGCTTGAGCCCTCACCGGTAGGTGGTGTGGCATCTTATGGTAAATCCAACCATAGAACTTCTGACGTATACCCGTAGCTTTCTTTAATCTGTACTGGCTGTGCGGGCAGAGCACTCACCTTAATTTTCTGGTTAGTCGAAGTAGTGAAGGGGAAACTTCTTGTAGTCATGAAAAGACAGTTTTGTAGTAAAGAAGGCTGTACAAGTGATGAAGAGAGCAAGAGCAGCAGTGCTGTAGTGAAAAGCATTGCACTCCTTCTATGCTCGAGTGAAGGAGATATCTCAGAGATATTGGCTGGTGAGTGTTTTTTGATAAGGTGCTGTGATTGTGTAAGAGTGAGAAGTAGAATTGAAGCAAGAAGCTGAACGGGGTAATTGCAGTATAAACGAGTATGTTTGGTGATTGTGGGAAAGGACTAAGAAACTGATTTGGGTTAAAAGGGGGGGTTCCATGGCTGGACATTTTTTGTGCCGCAGATTTCGCTTGGTATGGTTTTTTGTGAAGTTATTTTGGATAAATCTGGGTGGAGTATGGAGACTCTGTTAAATCATTTGTGCCAATTGTGGCTCAGATATAAGGCGAAGATTCAAATATACCATAGGGAATGGTTGTAAGAAAGTAAGGGTAAAATTATCAAATTCTTGCCCTATCGAGGGAACCGATGATACAGGGATATTGGAGAACATGCCTACCTATTTGCCTACTAGGTACAAGGGCTCAAAACTAGAGAAGCAGTTACATATCTTATGGAGGATGTATGAAAAAGGCGGGAAGGGCCATAGTGTTAAAATTGGAGAAGAGGGGCCAAAAATACCCCATATGGTTGCTATCCTTTATTGCCCACAGAGGGTATACAGACCCTGAATTTGAACTCCATTTTCACCAGTGGCTAGTCCAGTGGTAGCGAGAGGACACAGGTATTGCCTCTTTCAGTTAAGATTTCCAAGAATGGGCATCTCGGTGAAAGTGGAAGGGTAACTCCTTCAATGGTTATGGCTACAGAGAGGTTGGGAACAGAGAGGAGGAAGGGAATAACTCCCCCGACTGCTAGATTAGCAGACAGATTAAGGTGGAAGAACAAGAGAAAGTGAGGCCGGCAGCTTGTAGCGTGGATGAACATTCAAGATTGAGGAATATAAGGCATTTCCCTTCTAGGATTGAGGATGAGTTACAAAGAGCGGTAGAGACACAAGAACAGGACAATATGAAAGAAGCACTGAGGCTAGTGGAGGAAGAGGTAGTGCTGCTATGGCGGCAAAGAGATCAAGAGGGGGAAGAAGGGAGAAAACAGGTAAGGGATGTAGAAGAAGGAAGTATGAGGCATGATCAGGTTCTTGTAAGGTTGGATAAATCGTTTATTAAAGCGATTGAGGTGGATATGGAGAACAGGAATATTGCCACAGGTTCAGGGATTGAGCAGGGAAGATGAGAGACGGTACCCTATGATAGTCCTGAGTATTCTTCTGTGACTGTGGAACGGTCAAGAAATGTGATCACCAGAACAGATGAAGAGGAATGGAAATCGGATGTCTAGCAAGGTGAACAGTTCCTCCCATTCCAGTAGCTGCGATAGAGAGTACACCATGGGGTCGAAGAATCACTAGGGTACTTGCATGTCTGTAGCAAGTAGTGGGGTGTAACTCAGTTTCCATTACTCCAGAAGGGTGAAGTAAGGGTGTATTATGTTCCATGGTCAAACATGTACCAGAATAATTTGATGAAGACTCTCCCTTCACTCTTTGCAGGGGCAGGGGAAGAGGATTTATGCATTGAAGTAACATACTGCCGATGTCATGTTGGCCATAGGGGATATAACAAGTGGCTCTGATGGGGGAGCGCTCAGGTGAGCTTTGGAGAAGTGCGGGGTATCCAGGAGTTCAGTTAGATAAGAATACTCACAAAAGAGCACAGGTTTTTGGGGGGGGGGGCGTCCTGTGACATATACATCCGTATATGCCGGATATAAATTTGATCTTAACAAAAATGAAGCAATTGGATGATGATCCTAGCGTACACATCAAGTTGATTCAGGAGATGTGGAAGGCACAGATGGGAGAAGTGTGGGACAAAAGTGTGGTCATTTATTACCACATGTTAAAGAAGGGACTCCCTAAGAAAGTACAACACAATTTAGATAAGGTGGTAGGAATGAAGGCCAAGAGTTGGCTGGAGATTCAGTTGCATATTTTTGAATAAGGAGGCAAGAAAAAGAAAAACAGGGTATAGAACACGCACAAAAAGCAGAGGCTCAGCTTGTGCAGAAGAAATTGGCGAAGATTTGTTTGGATGGGGCAGTAATTACGAAATCTATTGAGGGACACTAGGGGCAATTGGGACAAGAGGGACATGGTGAATCAGGTTTGACACAGGGGTGGATGGGAGAGTATACTCCCGTCCAAGGCAAATTAGAATGTTTCCGAGGTGCAGGGGAGAATTTCCACAAGGAAGTTGTTCGTTTGGCGGGTTGGGAGGAATGGGTCCTTGGTGGGCCAATGGGAAATGATTATCGAGGTTTCTATTGGATTCAGTGTTGGTTGTGTAGAATGTTGGGACATGCGTCATGAGATTGTCATGACAGGCCACAGTATTTTAACATGGGAGCTTGGCAGATGCAATCCATGACCCTGTCATATGCTCCAGGCTCTGTGCAATCACAGCAGGCATGGGTTGAACAGTACCCAGTGCCTGGGGCTGTACAGAACTATGGGATCCCACCAGACATGCCATCACAAGCATCGGTGCAGACATGGGACAAGAACCCTTTACCCCAAGGAACGGTAACTCACTACACTGAAGCAAGTGTTTTTGGAAGGAGTCCTTTTGCGCTCCCCGGTGATAATATGTACCAGGAATAGGACAGCCCAAAGGAGTCTCTGATGTGTCCAGTCCTGTCCGTTATCACCGATCCCAAAGAGGTACCCTGAATAGGTGTGCAGGTAGGTGATCAAACATTCTCATTCATTGTTCATACAGGGGCTACAAAATCTTGCATTAAGGAAGGTGAGTTCCCCTTGTCAGGCAGAATGATGGACACACAGGGATTCTCTGGTGCTATCCTATTGGTTCCTTATACTGAAAATCTCTGTATTAAGGTAGGTACACAAATGCATCTCCCCATTTGCTGTATTGTACAGACACCTTGGCAAATCATTTGGGAAGGGACCTTCTAAGCAAATTGCTGATGTTGATTGCTTTCACAGAGTTATGGGGTAGTGGTTTTGTTTGTTGAGTTGAGTCCCAGGGGTTCAGAAATCAGACATGATGGGTACTGATGGAGTTTTTAATTCAGCCTAATTTTCCTCAGGGTGTAATCCCATGCATCATTGTTATGATTCTCTTACGGGGCAAGGCTGCAAGATTCTTTCTCCTCGTCCCACACTGCTACTTGTCTTTTTTTGAATGACGCTACCCCTGAGGTTTTATATAGATCCATGTACGTGATAATGCTGTAGCGGTTCGTATGAATTCCATTTACTTTTAAAAATGCCCTGATTTTAGCTTGATTGTTTTTTAACAGGTCCTTTGTGCCACTGTATATTTTCTTCCTCTTACTTGGTCACCCAAAGTGCAATTGTGACTGGATTATATCTGTCAGGCAATGTTTTATTATATGTCGTTGAATGTATATGTACTGTTATGGCTCTTTTGGGGAAATAAAGTTTTTAATGAATCAATGATTCTCGGGTGGTTCTCTCAGGCTCAGATGAGGAAGGTGGAGAATGGTGCACAGTTCTGTGTCATCGATCCAAGCTTATCAACAAGAAATATCTCCTGTAGTCTATTGGTGAGAAGACACAACCTGTGAAGATATAATCTTAACACTTTTTGTTAAAGCCCTAACATACTCCCTAAACTCCTTTGCTAGAACCTATGTGGTCTTATGGTGTCTGATGTGGTGTGTGCAAGTGAGCGAGGTGTGTGTAGCCTATGCCTCATCACGATTTCCTGGGGGCTCAAATGATGGTCTTTTCCTGACTGATTCCTCAAATAAAGCCATGCTAGTGGCAGAAAGTGGTACCAAGACTTTTTGAACTCATTGTACACATTTGCTAATCGGTCCTTAAGAACTCCATTGAGCCTCTTCACAATCCTGCAGGCCTGCAGATGTTACACCAAGCACAACCTGTGCTTGATTCCCAAAAGCAAAGTAATTTCTGCGAACAGGGCATTAAAAAAGTGGGTTCCATTATTGGATTTTAAGACCTCACAAATTCCCACTGTGGAAATACCTCTCTCACCAGAAATCTTGCTGCTGAATTAGCATCAGGATGTATGCAGGGACCAACTTCAAGCCACTGGGAGAATGGACAAGCAATCACAATTAAATATCAAGAATTGTTGCACCTCGTGATCATGTCCACAAAATCTATATGGAGCACCCAGAATGGCCCAGAGGGGTAAGGCAAGACTCCCCTTAGTGATCCTCATGGCATTTCCAGGATTTAATTCTTTCCTACTACACAGTTCCCTACAAATGTACTTACCTGTTCCTGTAGGTTCGGGATAAACTATTCCTCCTTGAGTTCTGCTGCAATGTGTTGCCAAGTAGTGTGTGACGGGTAGTGTAGTTGCTCTAGAACCATGAAAAGCAGCTCTACAGGTATTACTACCTTCCCTGTCAACACCTCTCTCCACAGCAAATCGGTAGGTGAGAGAACACATCCACTCTTTTTCCAGAGCTCCTGTTCTCCTCTAGGGGCTTTCCCTTGCATTTCTATTATCTGAAGCACCGGGACTGCAGTGTATGGGCTGGCAACTGTACCTGCTGGGACATAGTTTCCATTTTCTGGAAATCTGTAAACTGTGGGTACGCTGCTTCCTTCACCACCTTGTCTGCGGCATCATTCCCAAGAGCAATTGGATTAATACGGTTAGTGTGCACAGTGCATTTAACTAAACCTGTCTCTGCGGACAAAGTTAATTAGTCAGGATAGCAGCACAGCTTGCTGGACAGGGATCCTCTCAGACCTCCTAAACCCTCTTCTTCTTCTTCTCTAAACCTTCTTCACCATTGTCCTGAGTGATGTTTGAAAACCCATCAACGTCATCCTCTTTAACATTCATCCTCACTTCCTCTTCTCCCTCAATAGTGTCACAATCATGAACAATATCCTCAGGTTTCACTGGTGGGGCTACAAATGTCAGCGGATTGACTAGGTGACAATGCACAGGATGTATCAATGCATTTGCTAAAATGACCACATACCCTGAAACTCTTTGAGTCATTAACATCGAATTGGATTCATCTAAAATTGCAAAGACTGCATGCTCCACGTACATTGTCACAGGGATCCCCATAGTAATGGTTGAAGACTTTTGAATCATAAAAGTGCTGCCGCTAAAGCTTGCTCACAAGGGAACTGTCCCTGCATTACTAGGTCCAGTAGTCTGCTATTGTTCACTAAAGATGTGTGGCCTAGCGATGTCTGCTGGGTCAGGACTGCTGTCATCACCTGCCCGTTTGAATAATAAAACAAATAGAATGGTTTCTTGTAATTTGGCGCAGCCAAGACCAGAGCATTACTGATCACTGCCTTCAGTTCCCAAAAGGAAGTTGCGATTTCTTCAGACCACTCTATCGGACCTTTCACATTCTGTGCTTCCTTAAGCCTCTGCAGTAAGGGACTAACATAATTAGAGTAATCAAAGATCCAAAATCTACAATAGTTACAGAGCCCCAAAAACTGCTGCAGTTGTTTCAATGTGAGTGGCTGAAGTGTATTTTGAACCACGGTGGCTGTCTCCAGCATTACCTTCCTTCCTGCAGGTGATATTACTTGCCCCAAATATACTACCTCTGTCTGGCAGAACTGCAATCTTTCTTTGTCCCCCTTATACCTCTTCTCTGCGAGCAGGGTAAGGAGCATTATTGAGTCTCCCTGACACTGTTCCTCTGAAGTGCTACAGACCAACAGATTGTCCATGTACTGAATTACAGTACTGGAAACATGTACATTTCCCAGATCTATCTGAACCACCCTGTTAAAGACACTCAGCGATTTGCAGCACCACTGGGGCAACCTTGTGTGCTCGAATCTCTGACCACGATACGTAAACGCTGTGAGGTACTAAGAATCAGGTTGTAATGGGACCGAGAAAAAAGCATTTTTTAAATCAATCACTTTGAAGTGGGTCAACCCATTAGGGATGTTACAGTGAAGGGTGACAGGATTGGGTACCACTGGAAATTCAACCTAAACAATATTATTGACGTGGGGCAAATCTCAGAATATCCTCGAACTGGACTGCTGTGTTTTCTTCACAGGGTAGATGGCGGTGTTGCATGGGGACACAGAATGGTCTCTTAAATCCCTTTGCCTGCCTCTCTAGACATGGGTTACTGCTTAACCCGTGGTAATATCACAACAGGTTTTAATTTTATTCACATTGCTCCAACACTCTTTAGAGGCCCCGCATTATGAGGATTTCTGGGCCACAAATGGTCTGCCACTTTTTCCAAATCCTCCTTCCAATATGGGGATGTATTTTGAACGATGAGCATGGTCTGTGATACTTCCTTTTGCTCTAACGCTTGTTGGCAAGGCACCACAATTTCAAAAACCATCTCGCCCGTATCTACGGTGTCTTCGAAAAATTGCTTGCTTGTCGGACAAATGTAGAAAGGGGATTTATAAATCTGCATGTTGTGAGGTTTTCTGAATTTATTCAGACTTTGCAGTTGGCAGTTTTTGCTATGAAGTTTAGGTAACTGGGAAGTTCTGGTTTTGCAGTCTTGGGGGTTGACGGAGAAATAATGAGTAATGCAGCAGTGGGTAAGCCATCAAGCAGTATGCAGTGGTTTATGTCTTAGTAGTTCCACAGGGAACAGATGCCATATTTCCAATTGCATGGAATTTGTGTACAGGGATATTGACATTTGTTTGGGCCAGCAATAAAAACAGGGTGAAATGGTGCCTGAGGCCATGGTGTCCGGTACTCACTTGTTTTCTCAGGGTGGAACTAGAGTTCATATGTGCTGGAGTGTTAGTCATATAAATTAGAGTGTTTTAAGTAAAGCTCATAAATGGGGGCAGATGAAATAGCAATTGATAGTTCAAACAGTACTTGTTTGCTCAGCTTTTCCTCATATTACAAAAGTATACATGTAAACCATCTGCAATCACACTTAAGGTTACAAGGCTTAGGCCAATTGTTACTAGTAATGAATTATGTTTGTATGTGAATGTTGTATTATGTCATGATGTCACGACCTACCACGGAGGAATCCCAAGAAGGGATGTACTATGAATATGATCAGAAGATGGTAGTCATCGCCAATGTTGATGACCAAGAATAAGGGAAGAAATGAAGAAAGATGGAGCTTCTTTGTGTATGTCTTGTCCATCCTGTATGAGGGGTGGATTGTAATAAAATATTTGGGAGTGTTTTAAGTGTTACAATATTGTATAAAATGTATCAACTGATGTGGTTCGTTCAGACTTGGGTTAGTTTGACTCCGCAGAATCATCTAACTGCTCCCAGGATGATTGTACAATAAATGTGTTTTACATACAAAACGTGCACTTCTTCCTCAGGTTGTAGGCCTGCTGCTGGTTAAGGAAATCAGGGAACTGCCTTCACAACTTCATTTGCAGGGAAGGCAACCATGAACCGGACATAGTCAGTGAGGGAAGATCAAAACAACCTCCTCACTTCCATTGCTCCTAGGTACTTTTATCCGTTGGTATATGCAAGTACAGGTGGTGCTCTCCTACCATTTTCCTAATATCTTTGAGTCTTCTAATTTGTCCCAATATTTCTTCCGGGGGCTGCTGGTCTTCACTGTCCATCCACTTTCCCATTCCTCAGGTTATAATGGGAAGTTCTTGTTAAGTCTGTAGTCCTCTAGACTTCTTTTATTGTTGGTTAGGGTGCTGCTGGTTTTGGCGTGACGGTAAGGAGCACCTTCTGCTTCTTCAGATGCGATGTATGGATCCACATCTATATGCCCTCACACATAATGGCAGTGTGTAACGTCAGGAGGACCACACATGGTCCTTTTCATTATGGTTCCAGCACTAACTTCTGTGCATGGATTTTCCGTGCAGTAACACAATATCCCAAGGTTGGATATCTTGTAGCAGCTGGTCTGGTTGCTCTGGGAAGGTGGCTGAGACCGGTGAATGAAGAAACTTGTGGCAGAGTTGAAGGAAATAGAGCACCACAGTACATTGTCATCACACAATAGAAGGGATGAAAAAGCTCCTTCTACTGCAGGTACACGATTAGGGTATGTGGTAACAATTTCATGACACAAGAGGCTAGTGGTTCTATTAATAGAGGTCATACATGTACATTAACACAATGGGTAGTGCTTGTAACCAATTTAGTTCTGTGTCTCCACAAATCTTTGCCAATTTGCACAAGATCTGCGTTGCATCTCTCCAACCAACCACTCACTCATGAGCGTTATGATGTGTACAACGTGTGTTCAATGGATAAGGATTTGCAAATTAGAGATTTGAAAGCAGTATCAAAGTGTGGGACCCTGTCGCTATCTATAGCACTATCTATAGAGACAGGGATAGCGTGGTATTAAATCTTGCAGCAAGTTACTGTCTGGGTATCATCTCTCAGGAAGGGATATGCTCAAAACTAACTGTTGAATATGTCAACTACCACAAGGAAGTAGGTACATGAGTTAACAGATGGTGACATAGCAAGGCCGTAATGGACCAGCTGTGGGTGGGGCCATACCTAAAGGGACCATTTGAGCCCCCTGTGCATTAAATTGGTGGCATTGGAACATGTCCAACAATCGGATGTGCTGCTGTTGGGAAACCTGGAGCCCATCATTCAGAATATATCTGTGATAACATAGCTGTTAATTTTTTAATTTACATTTATACGGTGCTCTATACAGCAAAATGGGGTTTCCAGGTGCTACAAGACAGAGAAACAGGGGGGAGGACGGGGGAGATACACAATAATAATGGTCCTTCTAGGCCTTGTGGCAAATGGATCGGAAGTGCAGGGGGGAGGGGAGATGTGAAAGGGGCTGAGAGTGGTAAGAGAATGGTCAAGGGAGGGGGCACAAAAAATACAGGGGGAGAATGAAGAAAGGGCCCAGGTACTAGGCAAGTGCTGTGGGGTATCGGGGGTGGGGGGGCAAGTCACTGGGATATCGAGGGCAGACACCATCTAAGTGCAAGGAATGAGGTTGGACCAGACTCTGGAGGAATGCCCAACCCACCAGGCTAGTCAGGGAAGGGAGCCCAGTAGGGCAGTGCTGGTTTGGGGAGGTGCTGGTATAGACTGGTCAAGGAGGCCCTGGTGCCCTGTAAGACTCATAAGGGACCAGGTTGCCCGTCACAGCAGAAGATGAAGGCATTAGCAAGGGAGGGCGTGATGGAAGGAAGTAGGTTAACGCATGGTCTTGAGAAACTTCCATAATTTAAGGAGGTCTGGTTCAAGCCTGAGGGGGACAGAGAGGCCATTCCAGAGGGATGCACATTCCAAAGATAGAGATCTACCCCCCATTCTCAGTTTGGAAAAATGTCTGATCTGCAGAGAGTTGGAGCTAGACGAATGAAGGGCTCTAGCAGGAAGTTATTTAGGTAGTAAGAGCTGAGTGTAGTGGGGTTTCAGGCCCCAAAAAGCCTTATGGATGATGCAGAGGGTCTTAAATTTGATCCTTGATGCCACCGGGAGAGATTTTAGGGCTGGAGAGATGCGATCCCTGGGCTTGAGGCCAAGGATAAGTCTTGCAGTCCTATTCTAGATTAGTTGAAGGGGGCTAAGAGAGGAAAGAGGCAGATTGAGGAAGAGACTGTTGAAGTAGTCCATCCTATAGAGAACCAGAGCTCTGGAGACATGGGGCCTCATTACGAGTCCGGCGGTAACTGAGCCGGAAAAACGGGCAGGTTACTGCCAGACTTGTATTACCATTCTGCCTCAATGATTCCTGGAATTACAGGGGGAATTACAACCCAGGTGACCTGGGAATTCTGGAGGCGGAATTGTGTAAGTCCCCATTCCCAAGGAGCCAATGGAAACACCGGTTCTGTCTATGACGGAGCCAGTGTTTCCATTTCCACCTGCAGAAGGGTGGTGTTAAACCCGCCAGGTCAGACCTGCAGGAGTGACACCTTCCGCCTACAGGACTCTTAATCAGCCGGTCCGGAAAGAATGGTGGTGGCGGTTTTACCACCACCGTTCTTTCCGGACCGGCAGGGTCATAATGAGGCCCATTGAATTTCTGGGGGAAAGTAATGAAGGGGAGAATGCCTCTGAGGAGGTGAAGCTGAAAGTGGCCTTCTTGGCAAGGTCCATGATGTGAAGGGTGAAGGAGAGAGAGGAGTCAACTATGACACCAAGGTTTGTAGCCTCACAAGATCTTGAGGGGAGGGGGCCCAAAGAGGACAGCCAGTGAATGAGACGGAAGCAGGGAGCATGGATCCCAATGAGAAGGATTTCAGACATACTGGCCTTAAGATAGAGATGTTAGCCGTGCGCCATGCCTGAATAGCAGTCAGACAGTCAGGAATAAGAGAGGAAGAAGAGGAAGTAGTGGAGAGAAGCTTGAAGGAGATCTGTTTGTCATCAGCATAACACTGAAAATGAGGCGAGAAGGAGGACATTAGGTGGGCCAGAGGGGAAGGTAGATGTTGAAGAGCCACATGTGCTAATCAATGTTCAATTCTAGCTAACTGAAAAAAAGTTCCTTTTGAGGTACTACTGGTTTCCCTCCCTGTCTCCAAATCCCATCAGTTTCCTTTACCGCACCCTTCTTTTCCCATCTGGTTTTTCCATCTTTTTTGGCCAATGTTTGCAACTTGCTCAGACTGTCTGACACATACACTTCAGTTGCATTCACATGTATTCCATTGAGGTGTTGCAGGGGTGCGCAGAGTATTACATGTTGGTAGAATCCCCACGGCCTCTCCCCATGCTGCATTGTCAGCTGCTTGATTACCTCTCAACACCACGTCTCCCCCTCTAATGTATGTGGAGAGGATTTGGCAATTGTAATGCTTCTGGGTAGTGAAATAGCATCAAGGAGCATCCCAATATATGGCCCATTAAGGGTGGGTGTCCCTGCCAAGTCAAAAGTACAAACGCTTTAAAAATTTGGCTAAAATCATGGGCTATGCCTCAATCATATCTACTGTTCATATAGACCTACATTTAAATATCTAAATCTAAATTTCTGTATAGATCTAGATTTAAAATCTGCAAGGAACTTGATAGTCTAACTGCAGTCTCCACCTCTATACTTCCTTCCCAGGATCTTTGCACCACTTTGGCCTCCCATTTCACTTCTTAAACCCAGGACAGTCTGTTCTCACTCTCCACCACCCCCATCCCCACCCCTGCCCACCTGCCTCCCTTGGCTCCCCTCACTCCAACCCCGCACTCTCCTCCTTCCTGCCTATCACACCTGATGTGGTATCTAAAGTTGTCCACTCTGTGAAGCTCTCATCCAAACAGGTTCTCCTGTTCTCTTCTAGAACCATTAAGGACAACATCTCCTCTCTCACCCCAGCTCTTGCCGACTTCTGTAACCACTCCTTTGGCACTGGTTCTTTCCGTCTATCACTCAAGCACTCCCTTGTGCATCCTCTCCTAAAAACTCTCTGTCTGCTGACCCATCCTGTCAGGCTAACTATCTCCCTATCTCCACCACCCACTTCCCGGGTAAACTCTTGGAGAAGTTGGTCCTCCCTCAACTGATCCTTCATACTGAACTTGTTATTTGCCTCCATGACAATCAATCTGTATTCTGGGCATCCATAGGCATGGAAACTGCTCCTGAACACCCATGAAGACCTGCTTGTAAATATTGACTCTAACTCTCCTGCTGTTCCAATTCGCCTCAATCTCTCTTCTGCCTTTGACACGGTCAACAATTCTATCCTCATAAAATGACTCTGTGATATCCTCGACATCATGGACCAGGAACTAGATTGGCTGACCTCCTTCCTCACTTGCAACTCTGCCCTTTCTCCTCCACACCTCACACTCTATCTGTGACATCTCTCAGGGCTCTATCCTATCACAGTGGCTCTTCATTACTTAAAGTCAAGCAGTACCCTCTTACACCAGAGGCAATACAGGTGCTTGACCTAGGCTCACATACGGATGTTAGGGAGAGTTCTAATTTCTGTGCTAATTCCCTTCAACTTTGGAGACCCCCAGCTCTTTTGCTGGACTTTAGGACATTTTAATTTTAACCTTGGAGTAAGTGAGACCTTTCTGCTCACTCTCTCATGTGTTTTCCCTGATTTGGAATATGTGTTTCCTTTGTTTTTGGAGTCTTACAAACTCCATAGTAATCTACTTGTTGTATGGTGACAAACAGCACCTTCAGTGCAGCGTCACAGAGAAATCCTCTAGATTTCTCATAAGGTTTACATACCTTTCTTGTGCGAACTACTGTTCCCAGGAACAGTAAAGTGAAATTGACTTTACTTACCTTTTCTCTGTGGATTCAGCACACACCTTCTTATGTGGAGTGCTGGGGGGTTACCTAGTAGCCCTTTATCCTACATTGTCATGTAACATTTTTTATGTTACCCTCACTACTTTAAATGGCTGGTGGCAGTGGTGTAATTTTCCTAGCATTGTGCTTTTCTGCCGCAGGCTGAATCCTCAGCTGCAGTATAGCACTCATGGGTGACCATTTTTTCCAAATGGCCCAGTCTTCTTTTTTTGCACTTTTCTGTTTGTAAGGTCTTTCTTGAGTTTTACTCTGCACGCCAAGACAGGTTTGAGCCCTTTGTTCAGTTTGCCTTTGGCGGGCTTCAGTCCAGAATCACGCCTCTAGCTCCAGTGTTCTGGAAGGGCAGGAAGTGAGGGAGGGCCCGAAACTCCCCTGTCCTTTGTCTCTAGGAGTGCCTGAATGTAACCAGTCCTGATTGGCTGGCTGGCTGTCTTTTCAGGACAGTCACCCTGCTATGTGATTGACAGCCAAGGATGTGCATGAATGGGAGAAACCTGCTTAAAAAGGAAGGGTTTTGGGACTACAGGCAGCGTCGACGACTGGGAAGAACACCCAACGAATAAACTGTGAACTAAGCTTGCTGCATCCTCCTGGAGCTTTTATTTGCCCGGTGAAGCCCTGCTGCTGTGCTGAAACTCCTTTTTCTGATCGACAAGATAAGCTCTGGAAGGGACGACTACTTCACTTGGGTATGTGGGACCAACTAACCCGAGACGAACTCCACTGGACCATCTTCCCTGAGTGGCTGTACTTCTTTCCTGCTGTAAGAACCGAGTGCCAGGGGCCGAGAAATCAGTGGTCGAATGAAATGTCTGCAATCCGGCCAGAAGCTCCTGGAGTCTCCTAAGGACCCTCCAGAAGCAGGATGACCAGAGCTCGATTCCCCTCACCAGAGTGCAGGACTCAAGGAGTGACGGAAGTCCAACCAGTGTCCAAGATCTGCGGCGGTGCTGTTTACCACGCACTGAAACCACAAAGTGCTGCTAATCCGAAAAGAGCATGTAGCTGCTGACAACCTCCAAATTGCTGCAACAGGAGTCCTCCAGACGTCCTCCCTCTTGTACCCATGACTAGGCCCAGGAGCCCAGGAGGTGCATCGCAGCAACAAGACAGAATCCAGCTGGACCACTCTTCTTCAAACCAGAGGTACTGTTTAGACTTGAGGTACTTACCTCAGTATCTTTGAGCTGTGCTTTTCTCAGTTGAGACTTGCATTGGGTTACCTTAGAGTTGATCCTAACTATGCTTTCCACAAGTGATTTCTACAAAACTAACTTTTATTAACTACGAAGTCACTCAGCTCCACAGACTGTGTTCCAATTGACTTTGGCTGTCCTCGATCCCTGCAGACTCTTCTAGTCCATTGGCTTTGATACTTCTGTCCCTCAGAGGTGGTAACTTGTTTAGACTGTGTTGGTTTTCTACTTGACTTGAGTGGCGCTAGTGCACTGAGTCAGAGAAAAATGATTTCCATTCACTTTAGTTGTGCATAGTAGGTATGGTCCACACAATTACTTGGTTGTGTCAAGTTTATGATTTATTAAAGGTAAATTGATTGTAGAGAGTGCAGACACATGTTTTGACCAACAAACAGGTCTTTATCAAGGCTGTCGTAGTTAGTGATTGCATTAGTTGTCATATATTTGGAGTATACACATTTTTTGTGACATGTACACGGTGGTCAGTGCATTGGTGAATTTAGGTGAGTTAACATACGTGTTAAAGCAGGTACATACAGTGTTTACACATTGGAAATATAGCAGTATGTAAATTGCATTATTTTGATGAGTTTAAGGATATAGGGCACATCAGATTTATTGATAATTACAAACATACATAGATTCACACATTGTCAGAGATGTTAATTCACACAGAAGGAGCAATGCACAAGGGAAGAGAGAAAACAGACAGGTGATGTGTTAGTTTCAATCACTAACTACGACAGTCTTGATAAAGACCTGTTTGTTGGTCGAAACACATGTCTGCACTCTCTACAATCAATTTACCTTTAATAAATCATAAACTTGAAACAACCAAGTAATTGTGTGGACCATACCTACTAAGCACAACTAAAGTGACTGGAAATCATTTTTCTCTGACTCAGTGCACTAGCGCCACTCAAGTCAAGTAGAAAACCAACACAGTTACCCTTACCTTCGCTTTAGGCTCCAAGAGCACGGGCCCTGCAGTTTCTACTAACAGGCAGCAAGTGCTAATATGATCAGTTTCAATACATTTAGTCAAGGCGCAGCCACCACCGATTCCTAGTGCCAATCTCTCTTTTATTTTTTAGACTGTCATTGCTGGGAAAGGTTTTGTCTAGACTTCATTGGAAGATTTAAGTGTACTCACATGCCCTGAGAACCTGTTTAACCTGTTTCCTTCCTTTAACCTTCCCTTTCTGCAACCTCAGAATCTGCATAGTATAACTAGTGATATATAAATGCCATTACTGTCCTTGTGAATGAAGTAACCTCGGGTGTAGGAAGTGCGTAAAAAGCATCTCTAAAGAGTATCCACTAAACTTATGCTGATTCTAAAGAAAGCTTATTTAAAAATTGATGTTAAATAAATAAATAACTATTTATAACTGAAACCTTGAGTATAAATGTTACTTGGCTACTTGTATTTGAGAATTTCATTGCTACAGCTCTACAGCTCACATTTACCCCTCTTGAGAAAGGCCTGGCTGCTCAGTCACATACCAACTGGTATAGTACAGCCCTACACCAAACGGTGTTACCTAATACCAAGTAGACAAGTGTTGTGTAGTCTCATTCAGTATTACCAAATGAATTATTGCCTAACAAGGGATTCACACATTCTCCAACCATCTTGTCCAGAATATTGCATCCCGATACTGCATCTCTTTGTTTTCTAGGCGACTCAAAGCTCATTCAGTACATTGACGACTTAATACTTTTCTCCCCTGCACAAAAAAGAGATGTTCATTATTTGTTTAGTAACTTGGTGAAGTCAGGACATTAGGTGGTCCCATCAATAATGCTGTTATATCATCCGGAAGTGAAATATTTAGGGCATCCCTTAATGTATGTTCACAGAATAAATGGAATAAAGACCACCCCCCACCACATACAAGAGCTGGATTAAGATCTATCTTGCCCCTCCTGCTCACCTGATGTCCTCCTTCTCTCCTCATTTCCAGTGTTATGCTGATGACATATATCTTTCAAACTTCCCTCTACTACCCCTTCTTCCTCCCCTCTTATACCTGATTGTCCGACAGCCATCCAGGGATGGTGTGCGGCTAACGATTTCTGCCTTAATGCCAGTAAACAGAGATCCTTTTCATTGGGACACCTGGGCCCTGTTTCCCTCCTACCCTGTGGTCACACTCCTTGGGCACTCTACCCTCACCATCATGTGAGGCCAACAACCTTCGGGTCATCTTTGACTCTTCTCTCTCCTTTACTCCTCCTTGGCAAGAAGGCCCACTTCCAGCTCTTCCTTTCCTCACCTTTCCCCAGAGGCTCAATGTCTCCAGAGCTCTGGTCCTCTCTAGGCTGGACTACAGCAACAGCCTCTTCCTCAATTTCCCCATTTTTCTCGCTACGACCCCTTCAGCTAATCCAGTATAGTGCTGCAAGACTTATCTTTGGCCGAACCATATCTCTCCAGCCCTCAAATCACTCCACTGGCTCCAGGTGGCCGCGAGGATCAAATTCAAGTCTTTATGGGGCCTGATACACACTATCTCGAACTTTCTCTCCTTAATATTTCGCTGCCAGAATCCTTCCCTCCTCTAGCTCCAATTCTCTGCTTGTCAAGTGGGAGGTAGGTCTGTCTCTTCGACTGGTGCCTCTCTTTGGAAACACCTCCCTGCCCCACTCAGACTGAGCCGGACAAGTTCTGGAAACTTCTCAAAACTCTGCTTTTCCCTACTTCTTTCACTCTCCTGTTAATCACCCCATTGCTGCCGAGACAGGGAGCCTGGTTCTTCATGAATCTCACTGGTTACCAGGCCCTCTACTCAGCCGTCCCAGCAGCCCCCACACTGCCCTTGTGGCCCCTCTGCCTGATGGCTGTGCATCCCACCCTTGGGATTCCACTGCCTTAGCACTTAGCCAGTGGCCTCCTCCCTGACAACCCTTTGGCACTTCACTCCCGGGCTCCCACCAGCACTTGTCCTTCCTTCTCTATCCCACTCCCTTCCCTACCTCCTGCACTGCTCTTTACGTCACTTGCTTGTCCAAATGCCACAAGGTCTAGTAGGACCACAATTGTATATTTACTGTTCCCTTTGTTATTTACTCCCTGTGTTCCTTCCCAATTTTGCCGTGTGCTGGCTGGAAACACTATTGGTTGTATTGGCACCTAAAAAATGCTCAATAAATAAATGCAATAAATAAATGGTGACAGAGTACACGGATGCAAGATGACATGAAGATGATAACGCAATGAGCTCAGCAACCTGCACTGAAGTGGCAGCATGTCTCCTTCAGACCAACAAAACAATGATGTCATCATTTTACAATTCAAAGACAGCATATGAAGACCAGAGTGCTCCGAAAGTGGGGAGGCACAGGTATGATCCATCAACCAAAATAGTGCAACCCCTCTAAGGGAACATCCTGTATGTCAGGCCTGACAGTAGTACATTGGGAAACCACTGTAACACAATCATGTAAATCCTCATCAGCCAGCACAGGTGTTGGTAATAGTGAGGCAACATTAAGAGGGCCCACATGCTCTATTTTGATGGAAGGATCTTTAAATAGTGTTTCCCCATAGTTAAGCAAGTGCTGCTGTGGGTGAGTCTTACTTTACAACAACACGGGATGCACAGCGTGTGGGGATTTAAAAAAAATTGCAGCTACTTTCTTTGTCAGCAGCACAGTCGCTGAAACAGCTCTCCAACATTCTGGAAAATCCTGAGCCACTGTATCCAGAGGTGTTAAGAAATATGCA
The DNA here is from genome assembly GCF_040938575.1 of Ambystoma mexicanum. Lineage (NCBI taxonomy): Eukaryota > Metazoa > Chordata > Amphibia > Caudata > Ambystomatidae > Ambystoma > Ambystoma mexicanum. Next base: position 288,420,403 of record NC_090928.1, read on the forward strand.
ATGGAGCTAACAAGATGGTAGTCTCAACCCAGGGCAGTACATAGTGCAGTTTTCATTTGATCATACTCTTCTCTTAACACTGCTGTCCAGACAATCTCCTTTAGGGTGTCCCTGCAGATTCTTAGCCAGAATGGGATAATCTACATTTCATTCCTGTCAAAACCCTAGGTTCCCCAAACATGAAATTAATTCAGCTCTTGTGTGTGGTGGGGCGAGGTCATTATTACACGTATTCTTCATCCGTGGACGCCCGTAAGTAGTGTGTGTGCCCCATTGCTCCTAGTGCCGCCTTGAGCCCATTTTGCCTCCTCACCACCCCCCAGTCCCTTGTTCCCCTTGCCGGGCTCCTCACTCCCTCCCTGCACCCGCTTCCAGGTTCCACTCCCTCCCGCCTCCCTCCCTGCCACCCTGTGCCCTGATTGGTCTCTTTCTCCTCCGTTACTGGGTCTACTGACCCGTGCCTACGGATGCGTTCCACTTGCCATCCGTGGACGCGCATAACTAGTGTGTGTGTGCCCCATCACCCCTAGTGCCGCCTTGAGCCCATTTTGCCTCCGCACCACCCCCCAGGACCTTGTTCCCCTCGCCGCGCTCCTCGCTCCCTCCCCGCACCCGCTTCCTTGCTCCACTCCGTCCCGCCTCCCTCCCTGCTCCCCTGTGCCCTGATTGGTCATTTTCCCCTCCGCTACTGGGTCTACTGACCCGTGTCTAAGGACGCGTTCCACTTGCCATCCTTGGACGCCCGTAAGTAGTGTGTGTGCCCCATTGCTCCTAGTGCCATCGTGAGCCCATTTTGCCTACTCACCACCCCCCGGACCCTTGTTCCCCTCACCGCGCTCCTCGCTCCCTCCCTCCCCGCACCTGCTTCCTGGTTCTGCTCCCTCCCGCCTCCCTCCCCGCCCCCCTGTGCCCTGATTGGTCTCTTTCTCCTCCGCTACTGGGTCTACTGACCCGTGCCTACAGACACGTTCCACTTGCCATCCATGGACGCCCGTAAGAAGTGTGTGTGCCCCATTGCTCCTAGCGCCGCCTTGAGCCCATTTTGCCTCCACACCACCCCCAGGTCATTGTTCCCCTCGCCGCGCTCCTCGCTCCCTCCCCGCACCTGCTTCCTGGTTCCACTCCCTCCTGCCTCCCTCCCTGACCCCTTATGCCCTGATTGGTCTCTTTCTCATCTGCTACTGGGTCTACTGACCCGTGCCTATGGATGCATTCCACTTGCCATCCATTGACGCCCATAACTAGTGTGTGTGCCCCATTGCTCCTATTGCTGCCTTGAGCCTATTTTGCCTCTGCACCACCCCCCAGGCCCTTGGTCCCCTTGCAACGTTTCTCGCTCCCTCCCCATACCTGCTTCCTGGTTCCACTCCCTCCCGCCTTCCTCCCTGCCCCCCTCTGTCCTGATTGGTCTCTTTCTCCTCCGCTACTGGGTCTACTGACCCGTGCCTACGGATGCGTTCCACTTGCCATCCGTGGACGCCCATAAGTAGTGTGTGTGCCCCATTGCTCCTATTGCTGCCTTGAGCCCATTTTTCCTCTGCACCACCCCCCAGGCCCTTGTTCCCCTCGCTGCGCTCCTCGCTCCCTCCCTCCATCTGATTTCTGATTCCACTCCCTCCCGCCACACTCCCCGCCCCCCTGTGCCCTGATTGGTCTCTTTCTCCTCCGTTACTGTGTCTACTGAACCGTGCCTACGGATGCGTTCCACTTGCCATCCAAGGACGCCCATAAGTAGTGTTGTGCGCCATTGCTCCTAGTGCCACCTTGAGCCCATTTTGCCTACTCACCACCCCCCAGGCCCTTGTTCCCCTCGCCGCGCTCCTCGCTCCTTCCCCACACACGCTTCCTGTTTCCACTCCCTCCTGCCTCCCTCCCCGCCCCCCTGTGCCCTGATGGTCTCTTTCTCCTCCACTACTGGGTCTACTGACCCGAGCCTACAGATGTATTCCACTTCCAATACGTGGACGCCCTAAGTAGTGTGTGTGCCCCATTGCTCCTAGTGCCACCGGGAGCCCATTTTGCCTACTCACCACCCCCCAGGCCCTTGTTCCCCTCGCTGCGCTCCTTGCTCCCTTCCTCCCCGTACCCGCTTCCTGGTTCCACTCCCTCCCGCCTCCCTCCCTGACTCCATGCGCCCTGATTGGTCTCTTTCTCATCTGCTACTGGGTCTACTGACCTGTGCCTATGGATGCATTCCACTTGCCATCCGTGGACGCCCGTAACTAGTGTGTGTGCCCCATTGCTCCTATTGCTGCTTTGAGCCCATTTTGCCTCTGCAACACCCCCCAGGCCCTTGGTCCCTTGCAACGCTTCTCGCTCCCTCCCCATACCTGCTTCCTGATTCCACTCCCTCCCGCCTCCCCCCCCCTCTGTCCTGATTGGTCTCTTTCTCCTCCGCTACTGGGTCTACTGACCCGTGCCTACGGATGCGTTCCACTTGCCATCCGTGGATGCCCATAAGTAGTGTGTATGCCCCATTGCTCCTATTGCTGCCTTGAGCCGATTTTGCCTCTGCACCACCCCCCAGGCCCTAGTTCCCCTCGCCGCGCTCCTCGCTCCCTCCATCCGCTTTCTGCTTCCACTCCCTCCCGCCTCCCTCCCCGCCCCCCTTGCCGTGATTGGTCTCTTTCTCCTCCGTTACTGTGTCTACTGAACCGTGCCTACGGATGCGTTCCACTTGCCATCCGTGGACGCCCATAAATAGTGTTGTGCCCCATTGCTCCTGGTGCCACCTTGAGCCCATTTTGCCTACTCACCACCCCCCAGGCCCTTGTTCCCCTCGCCGCGCTCCTCGCTCCCTGCCCACACCCGCTTCCTCTTTCCACTCCCTCCCGCCTCCGTCCCCGCCCCCTGTGCCCTGATTGGTCTCTTTCTCCTCCGCTACTGGGTCTACTGACCCGTGCCTACGGATGCGTTCCACTTGCCATCCGTGGACGCCCTAAGTAGTGTGTGTGCCCCATTGCTCCTAGTGCTGCCTTGAGCCTATTTTGCCTCCTCACCACCCCCAAGGCCCTTGTTCCCCTCTCTGCACTCCTCGCTCCCTCCCCACACCTGCTTCCTGGTTCCACTATCTCCCACCTCCCTCCCCGCACCCCTGTGCCCTGATTAGTCTCTTTCTCCTCCGCTACTGGGTCTACTGACCCGTGCCTATGGACACGTTCCACTTGCCAGCTGTGGACGCCCGTAAGTAGTGTGTGTACCCCATTGCTCCTGGTGCCGCCTTGAGCCCATTTTGCCTCCACACCACCCCCAGGCCCCTGCACCCCTTGATCCCACCCCGCACCCGCTTCCTGGTTCATCTCCCTCCCGCCTCCCTCCCCACCCTCCTGTGCCCTGATTGGTCTCTTTCTCCTCCGTTACTGGGTCTACTGACCCGTGCCTACGGATGCGTTCCACTTGCCATCCATGGACGCCCATAAGTAGTGTGTGTGCCCCATTGCTCCTAGTGCCGCCTTGAGCCCATTTTCCCTCCTCACCACCCCCAGTCCCTTGTTCCCCTTGCCGCACTCCTCAATTCCTCCCTGCACCTGCTTCCTGGTTCCACTCCCTCCCACCTCCCTCCCCGGCCCCCTCTGCCCTGATTGGTCTCTTTCTCCTCCGCTACTGGGTCTACTGACACGTGCCCAAGACACGTTCCACTTGCCATCCGTGGACGCCCGTAAGTAGTGTGTTTCCCCCATTGCTCCTAGTGCCGCCTTGAGCCCATTTTGCCTCTCACCGCCCCCAGCCCCTTGTTCCCCTTGCCGAGTTCCTCGCTCCCTCCCTTCACCCGCTTCCTGGTTCCACTCCCTCCCTCCCTCCCGCCTCCCTCCCCGCCCCCCTGTGCCCTGATTGGTCTCTTTCTCCTCCGCTACTGGGTCTACTGACCCGTGCCTACGGACATGTTCCACTTGCCATCCGTGGACACCCGTAAGTAGTGTGTGTGCCCCATTGCTCCTAGTGCCACCTTGAGAACACTTTGTCTCTGCACCACCCCCCCAGGCCCTTGTTCCCCTCGCCACGCTCCTGGATCCCTCCCTGCACCTGATTCCTGGTTCCACTACCTCCCGTCTCCCTCTGCGCACCACTGTGCCCTGATTGGTCTCTTTCTCCTCCTCTACTGGGTCTACTGACCCTTGCCTACGGACGCGTTCCACTTGCCATCCGTAATGGTTGAAGACCTTTCAACGTAAAGTACCTCACCTCCTCCACGTCATCCTCTTTAACATTCATCCTCACTTCCTCTTTTCCCTCAATAGTGGCACAATCATGAACAATATCTTCAAGTTTCACTGGTGTGGCTACAAATGTCAGAGGATTGACTAGGTGACACTGCACGGGATGTATCAATGCATTTGCTAAAATAACCACATACCCTGAAACTCTTTGAATCATTAACATCGACTTGAAGTTATCTAAAATTGTAAAGACTGCATGCTCCACATGCATTCTCACAAGGTTCCCCATAGTAATGGTTGAAGACTTTTGAATCATAAAAGTGCTGCCGCTAAAGCTTGCTCACAAGGTAACTGTCCCTGCATTCCTGGGTCCAGGACTGCTGTCATTACCTGCCTGTTTGAATAATAAAACAAATAAAATGTTTTCTTGTAATTCGTCGTCGCCAAGAATCAGAGCATTACTGATCACTGCCTTCAGTTCCCAAAAGTAAGTTATGATTTCTTCAGACCACTCTATCGGACCTTTCACATTCTGTGCTTCCTTAAGCCCCTGCATTAAGGGAATAACATAACTAGAGTTATCAAAGATCCGAAATCTACAATAGTTACAGACCCCCAAAAACTGCTGCAGTTGTTTCATTGTGAGTGGCTGAAGCGTATTTTGAACTACAATGGCTCTCTCCAGCATTACCTTCCTTCCTGCAGGTGATATTACTTGCTCCAAATATACTACGTCTGTCTGGCAGTACTGCAATCTTTCTTTGTGCACCTTATACCCCTTCTCTGGAAGCAGGGTAAGGAGCATTATTGAGTCCCCCTGACACTGTTCCTCTGAAGAGCTACAGACTAACAGATAGTCCATGTACTGAATTACGGCACTGGAAACATGTACATTTCCCAGCTCCATCTGAACCACCCTGTTAAAGACACTCAGAGATTCACAGCACCACTGGGGCAACCTTGTGTGCTCGCATAACTGACCATGATACTGTTACGCTCCGGCAGCACGGTTTCCCCTCTGCTTCACTGCATGCTCACAGAGCCTGGGGAAAGGGTTCCCTGTGGCTTTGATACTGGTTGCCATGGAGATTGTATGGACGCCAAAGACGGCCGTGTCAGCTGACACGCTCCTTGCGTACGATGCGTATGCGGAGGCCCTGTCCCTCGACTGTGTAAATCCAGTTACTGCTTGGGGTTCGTTGCTGCTAATTGTAGCATTAGTCACGTAGTCCTTCGTGTCTAAGCCTCCATGCTATTTACCTCGGATCACTCTCAGTGGACTTCCTGCTTCATTTCCTGGTTACTCAAACGTGGTCTGCTTCCCCGGACTGCCTACGGATTGCCCCTTTGTTTTTGGTTGCCTCGCCGTTAACAAATTTGGAACTCTTCTTCGATTGTTCTTGCTACTTCCTGGTTCAAGCCTTCCTTATCATTGCACCGTCCCCTGCGGTTTTGGCCACGAAGACCAGAGGCCAGAGGTAAGAGCAGCGATCCTGCTAATTAGCAAAACTCCTGAAAGCGTGAGTTATTTCCTTGCGCCTTGAAACTGTGTCCTCCTTGTTAAGTGGACTCTTTCCACTACTTGCGTATCTCAACTGTAATTATCCAACACTATGCCATACTGACATTCCTCCGACCTGGAACTTCAATTTTGACATTCTATTGATTCTTGATTTCTGGAAGTTCTTCCCAAGGCTTTCAGATTGGTATTGTTTTCTCTTCTAAAGTGCATTCCTGGAAGCTTTCCAGTACATGCACCAACCCATTCCTAGCGCCTCCCTCGTGCCGTACGGGTGTATTTTCCCCTTACTAATTTCATGTTTGTTATTTTCTCCTGTCGTTGAGTTCTATCCATCTGGGAATTCTGCTTCCACATCATTACCCTCTCAGGTTAGTCCTTGCATCCTATATTGAATAGTGGGAAGATACTGATAGATCTTATAGTCTCTCATTATTTTGGGGATTTCTCTTATATAGGCGCAGGACCTGTTTTTCATAGTCCAACGCCACCTGACCATATCTCAGGTACTCATTGTGCTTTAGTGTACTACCATTTATGAAATACTGACTGTACAGTGTCTAATCCTTTTTGTGATTCCTTTACAGCGTTGGCTTAGCGGTGCGCATGTTCCCCGCTCTTTTATACCTCTGTCTGTATTTATATTCAAACAGCAGAGAGATACATCGTAAAGAAGAGTCCCTCTTCTTGAGGAAGCCTGATTCTTGAAATCAGGGTAGCTGGTGTACGAGAGACGGATTGCTCCCTGACTCAAACTACCACTCTGTGTACAAAATCAGACTCCAACATTCTGACCAATTGCAGTGCGGTGAGTAACAGAATTAGCAGCCTTATAAAATGTCAACAGAGACATCAGACGCATTAGCACAAATAGTGCAAATGGTCACCGAGCTTTGTTCTAACCTAACCAATGCACAAGAGGCATTGAGTCAACGCATGGATGCAATCCAGTCTCTAGTGACCACCCCAGCATCACAGACAGACGCTGGAGCTATTGCTTCGGGGTCTGGGTTTCCTACACCCAATCAAGAACCTGCTCCTGTAATGCTCATCACCCAGTTCCCCCTGGCTCCCCCTGGAATGCTTTCTGGGAGACCCTGAACAGAACAGGATGTTTGTTAATCAGTGCAAGCTGCACTTTTTGTGTCGCCCCACATCCTTTCCCACTTCCACCACTAAGGCGGCTTTTGTGTTATCACACTTGGATGGTATTGTAGCAGCATGGGCAAACCCACTGTTGGAATCCAACAGCCATGTACTATACAATTGCGCTGCTCTTCTTTCCATGATGAGCAACGTGTTCAATACACGATATACAACTCAAGCCACAGATTTAGAGTTAGTCAAACATAGACAAGGGAACACTTCCCTATTGGTTTATTTAGCACAATTTAATCAACTGGCAGCTGAAACGGACTTGCCGGAAGAGAAGAAAGCTGCTGTATTTTATCAGGGCCTTTCAGATGAACTAAAGGACATTCAGCCCACAGTTCCTGTTGTTCCTACAGCCTTTGGAGAACTACTTGACTTGGTCCTCCAAATAGACCTTCGCAAAGCCGAAAGGCATGGAGAAAAAAAGAACAACTTCTTCTTGGTGGTCTCGGAGGTCACTGCACAATTGCCAGCCCCTGAGCCTATGCAGATTGGTGCTGTCAGAAGCCCGCTAACACCAGCCCAGCGAGAATACCGCCGATCCCGCAATCTATGTATGTACTGTGGTGCATCTGATCACTTGTTGCCTGAATGTCCCAAAAATCCCAAAAGAAAAGCGGGAAATGCCAAATCCCGACAGTAGATGGAGTCAATGTGTGAATCTATGTATGTTTGTAATTATCAATACATATGTTGTGCCCTATATCCCTGAACTAATTAAAATAATACAATTTACAAACTGCTATATTTCCAATGGGTAAACCCCACTGTATGTACCTGCTTTAACACTTATGTTAACAAACCTAAATGCACCAATGCACTGACCACCATGTACATGTCACAAAAATGTTGTATACTCCAAATATATGACAACTAATGCAATCACTAACTACGACAGCCTTGATAAAGACCTGTTTGTTGGTCGACACACGTGTCTGCACACTCTACAATCAATGTACCTTTAATAAATCATAAACTTGACACAACCAAGTAATCATGTGGACCATACCTACTATGCACAACTAAACTGAATGGAAATAATTTTTCTCTGACTCAGTGCACTAGTGCCACTCAAGTGGAAAACCAACACAGTTACCCTTACCTTCTCTTTAGGCTCCAAGAGCACGAGCCCTGCATTTTCTACTCACAGGCAGCAAGTGCTAATATGATCAGTTTCAATTAATTGAGTCAAGGTGCAGCCACCACCGATTCCTAGTGCCAATCTCTTTTTTTTTAGACTGTCATTGCTGGGAAAGGTTTTGTCTAGACTTCATTGGAAGATTTAACTGCCCTGAGAACCTGTTTGACCCTTTCCCTTCCTTTAACCTTTCCTTTTGGCAACCTCAGAATCTGCATAGTATAACTAGTGATATATAAATGCCATTACTGTCCTTGTGAATTAAGTCACCTCGGGTGTAGGAAGTGTGTAAAAAGCATCTCTAAAGAGTATCCACTAAACTTATGCTGGTCTAGAAAAGTATTTTAAAGTATATTCGTTTGATACATATATTGCCCTTTTTAAAGAAAGCTTATTTAAAAATTGAATAAATAAATAACTATTTATAACTGAAACCTTGAGTATAAATGTTACTTGGCTACTTGTATTTGTGAATTTCATTTTTACAGCTCTACAGCTCACATTTACCCCTCTTGAGAAAGGCCTGGCTGCTCAGTCACACTACCAACTGGTGTAGTACAGCCTTACACCAAAAGGTGGGTTACCTAATACCAAGTAGACAAGTGTTGTGTAGTCTCATACAGTGTTACTACATCAATTCTTGCCTAACAGGGGATTCATACATTCTCCAACCATCTTGTCCAGAATATTGCATCCCGATACTGCATCTCTTTGTTTTCCAGGCGACTCGAAGCTCATTCAGTGCATTGACAATTTAATACTTTTCTCCCCTGCACCGGAAAGACATGTTATTATTTGTTTACTAACTTGGTGAAGTCAGGACATAAGGTGGTCCCATCAATCATGCTGTTATATTATCCGGAAGTGAAATACTTAGGGAATATCTTAATGCATGTTCACAGAATAAATTGAATAATGACCACCCCCCACCACACACAAGAGCTGAATTAAGATCTATCTTGCCCCTCTTGCTCACCTGATCTCCTCCTTCTCTCCTCATCTTCAGTGTTATGCTGATGACATATAGCTTTCCTTCAAACTTCCCTCTACTACCTCTTCTTCCTCCCCTCTTATACCTGATTGTCCGATCACCATCCAGGCATGAGGTGCGGCTAACGATTTCTGCTTAATGCCAGTAAACAGAGAGCCTTTCTTATTGGGACACCTGTGCCCTGTTTCCCTTCTACCGTCTGGTCGAACTCCTTGGGCCCTCTACCCTCACCATCTTGTGAGGCCAACAACCTTGGGGTCATCTTTGACTCCTCTCTCTCCTTTACACCTCCTTGGCAAGAAGGCCCACTTCCAGGACCTCCATTCCTCACCTTTCCCCAGAGGCTCAATGTCTCCAGAGCTCTGGTCCTCTCTAGGCTGGACTACAGCAACAGCCTCTTCCTCAATTTCCCCATTTTCCTCGCTACGCCCCCTTCAGCTAATCCAGTATAGTGCTGCAAGACTTATCTTTTGCCGAACCATATCGCTCCAGCCCTAAAATCTCCTCACTGGCTCCAGGTGGCCGCGAGGATCAAAATCAAATTCAAGTCTTTTTGGGGCCTGATACACACTATCTCGAAATTCCTCTCCTTAATATTTCGCTGCCAGAGTCCTCCCCTCCTCTAGCTCCAACTCTCTGCTTGACAAGTGAAGGCATGTTTCTCTCTTTGACTGGTGCCTCTCTTTGGAAACGCCTCCCTGCCCCACTCAGACTGAGCCAGACAGGTTTTGGAAACTTCTCAAAACTCTGCTTTTCTCTACTTCATTCCCAACCCTGCTAATCACCCCATTGCTGCCAAGACAGGGAGCCTGGTCCTTCATGAATCTCACTGGTTACCAGGCCCTCTATTCAGCAATCACAGCACCCCCTGCACTTCCCTTGTGGCTCCCCTGCCTGATGGCTGTGCATCCCACCTTGGGATTCATCTGCCTTAGGCAGTGGCCTCCTCACTAACACCCCCTTGGCACTTCACTCCCGGGCTCCCACCAGCACTTGCCCTTCCTTCTCTATCCCCCTCCCTTCCCTAATGCTCTTTACTGCACTTGCATGTCCAAATGCCACAAGGTCTAGTAAGACCACAATAGTATATTTACTGTTGCCTTTGTTATTTACTCCCTGTGTTCCTTCCCAATTTTGCCGTGTGCTGGCTGGATGCACCATTGGTTGTATTGGCGCCTAAAAAATGCTCAATAAATAAATACAATAATTAAATGGTGACAGAGTCCACGGATGCAAGATGACATGCAGATGATAACGCAATGAGCTCAGCAACCTGCCCTGAGGTGGCGACATGTCTCCTTCAGACCAACAAAACAATGATGTCATCATTTTACAATTCAACAACAGCATATGCAGACCAGAGTGCTCCAAAAGTGGGGAGGCACAGCGATGATCCATCAACCAAAATGGTGCACCCCCTCTAAGGGAACATCTTGTATGTCAGGCCTGACAATAGTACATTGGGAAACCACCGTAACACAATCATGTAAATCCTCATCAGCCAGCACAGGTGTTGGTAATAGTGAGGCAACATTAAGAGGGCCCACGTGCTCTACTGTGATGGAAGGATCTTTAAATAGTGTTTTCCCATAGTTCAGCAAGTGCTGCTGTGGGTGAGTCTTATTTTGCAACAACACGGGATGCAGAGCGTGTGGGTCATCCTAAAACAATTGCAGCCACTTTCTTTGTCAGCAGCATAGTCACTGAAACAGCTCTCCAACATTCTGGAAAACCCTGAGCCACTGTATCCAGAGGTGTAAAGAAATATGCAATGGGGCTAACTTGCCCACATGATCATGTGTAAGTACCCCAAATGCTACCCCTGAGCGCTCATGACAATAAATAACAAAATGTTTCTCATAAGATGGTAATCTCAACCCAGGGCAGTACATAGTGCAGTTTCCATTTGATCAAACTCTTCCCTTAACACTGCTGTCCAGACTATCTCCTTTAGGGTGTCCCTGCAGATTCTTAGCCAGAATGGCATTATCTACAATTCATTGCTGTCAAAACCCTAGGATCCCCAGACATGATCTTAATTCAGTTCTTGTGTGTGGTGAGGCGAGGTCATTAATACATGTATTCTTCATTAAAAGATGTCCTAAGTATTTCACTTCAGGATGATATAACAGCATTATTGATGGGACCACCTTATGGCCTGACTTCACCAGGTTATGCAGAAAATAATGAACATCTCTTTATGCTGCAGGGGAGCAAAGTAGTAAGTTGTTAATGTACTGAATGAGCTTTGAGTTGCCTGGAAAACAAAGAGATGCAGTATCGGGATGCATTATTCTGGACAAGATGGTTGGAGAATGTATGAATCCCTGGGTGAGCCTAGGTCAAGCCCCTCTATTGCCTCTGGTGTATGAGGGTACTGTTTGACTTTAAGGAATGTGACATTTTCTTTCACAGGTATGACTACTGGTTCACAGGAAGTAATGAACCCAGCATCATTGGAGCTGGGTGTCCATAAATGTTCTGGAAAATCCCAAAGTCACTTGGGCAACAGAGTTTGCGAATTTGGGAGTACTGTGTGTGTTGCTAATGTATAGACTTCTTCTGCTGTGGGAAGATCATCTGCCAATGCGGGATCCTGAGGTAGGTGAATATATGAGCCTTGCGGCCTACAATAAATGGTTGAACCAATGGCGTTGGAGTAGTCCATACCTAGGAGATCCCTTACAGGTGGTTCGGCTGAGCAGGAAGCTTGCGTTTGTTGTGAGGGTCGCATAGTGAACACATTTGCGGGGGTTTAAAGGTAGATGTGTTGAGACACCTTTTAATATTGTTATTATTATTATTATTATTATTATTATTATTATTATTATTATTATTATTATGGTATTTATTAAGTGCAGATCTAGCTTCGAGAAGGAACAGAGCCTTCCACTCCCATTTTCATCATTGCTTTTCCAGAATGTGGCAAGGGAAACTCTTGGATTTTAAGGGTACTTCACAAAACTCCTTATCTACCAGGAGATGTGTGTGATGCCCTGTATTTTAACTGACAGTATTGATGGGTTGGTTGTATCTAAATTAAACATGGGTGCTATGATGTACTGTTTTGGGGCCTCCTCATGTCAGCGTGAGAAATCGGAGTGTCCTGTGTGATACAGGTTTGCCTGTGGTTTGAATTGACTTGTCTGTTGTTGTGGCTGCCTTTTGCATTTTTTTAGGACTCCTTTCTGTGGTGGTGGCTCAGGGCACCAGAGTGTTCGTTGGGTCTGGCTAGTCCACCTGTATGTTTTGGGAGAGACCTTTGGCATATGTGGTGTAATTCATTTGGGGCACAGTGCATTCCAGTGACCAAGTTGTTGACAGTAATGGCGTAGGGAGCCCTGTGATGGCATATATGGGGGCCTGAAAGTGGCACCATTTCTCTTGGGCCTGCTAAGCCCCCTGCTGCTTGCCCCTTGTGAGATGTGTGCTCCCGGATAGACCTGTCTTTTACGCCGGTCAAATTATAATTGCGGGATGAGATTGCCAATATAATATTGCATTTCTTATTTAGGGACAGCATTTATGACAATGCCCTTGACTTATCTGTTTTGACCTATGCCAGTTCTTTTACTACCTCCAGTATTTTTCTCCATTTAAGGAAAGTATTTGTCATGTCCAGCCTTAGATCCTCTCCAGCAGCATTTCACATCAACCGATCTTAAAGTTTTGGGGCATTGATATGATATGATATGATATGATATGGTATTTGTAACGCGCCTATACACAAGCATTGCTCCTTTGTTCTAACTGCTGGTAGCTGCTTTAGGGTAGGGATTTGTTATGAGAGTATGTGTTGCTTTCTAGCTCCCTAACAAACTTTGTAGGGTTTGTACGGAGTGGGGGGGTATGCTTCCTTAAAGGACCTTACCTGATCAGGTGTCCAGACTACATGGTACGGAACAGTGTGGAATCTCTCAGGTGCAGGACCTTTCCTGGCAGGACACAGAAGAGCTCCCATTTCTACCTTATGTGGCTGTGGTATGTTTTACCATAAGGGTGACGCATCTCTTAACCCACCATTTGTCTGTAAATTATCCAAAACATCATCCAGTAGATCTCTCAACCCCTTATTAGTAGCTTGTTTTTTATCCAACTGTGATACACTTTCCTGTGGTAATACTGAAGACCATCTGATTGGGGCAATAAGACCCAAGGCAGCGGGCCAATACCGCCCCAGGTAATGCCCCCGGGCTGTAGTTAACGAAGCCCCGGGGCATTACCGTGGGCGGTATTGGCCCGCCACCGAGGGTCTTATTGCCATTAGCACCCCGGCCCGTTAGACCGGGGTGTTAATGGCATTTTTTTTTCTGTTTCGCCGTGTTTCGAAACAGAAAAAAAATAAAATAAATGGACGCCGGGAAAGGGAAAATGGAGTCCGTTTTCCCTTTCCATGGCGGCCATCGGGAGCGACGCGCTGGGAACACCAGTGTTCCCAGCGCGTCCGCTCCTGAAAAAAAAATGAAAAAAAAGAAGCAAAAGGTAAGTGGGGCTGAGAGGGTGGAAGGGAGGGAGGGGAAGAAAAAAAAAACGTATCTGCGTCCCTGCTGGGGGATGATGGAACCCTCCAGCCGTGTGGAGGCGCGGAGCAGGGATGGCCCGCTCCGAGTCTCCACACTGCTGGAGCCTGCTATCATTGCCCAGCGGGGAAGCAGGAGCAAAAAGGTAAGTGGGGTAGGGAGAAGGAAGGGAGGGAATGAAAAAGAAAAAGCTTACCCGAGTCCCCGGCGGGGGGCGAAGGCAGCCTCTCAGTCGTGGGGAGGCTCCTCATTGGCTGAGGGGCTGCCACGCCCCCGCCGAGGACAGTGCGGCTGGAATCCCGGCCGAGAATCAAAGGATTCTCAGCCGGGTAATGACCCGGCGAGAGCCAATCAGAATGCTTGTTGCATTCTGATTGTCTCTCGCCGGGTACTAATGTTTTATAACTACCATCTACTTCTGAAGTCCCTCAACTGTCGAGGACTGATCCTGAAGGGCGAATCATCACTAGATGGGCTTGCCATGTGTTTCTGTATTCTTTGTAATGCACCCGGGAGAAAGGCGGTGCTGGGAGACTCAGGTAATGCAACCTCCAAGTGTGACAATGGTGGGGATGGGGCCAAGGAAAGTGGCGGGTAACATGGTGACACTGTAGCTGTAGGTGGGTAGCATATTGGAGGAGGGTCAGTGTCATTATTACTGAGCATTGTACTAGTGGGTGTTAGGACAGGGTAAACAGTGTGGTTTGCGTTATCACTCTGTTTCTCATCATTTAAGTTATTTTCTAACTTAATTTATTCCAGCCAATGTTTGCGCAATAGCTCTTGTGCCCTATTTGCAGATTCTTCCGTCAAAAGTACAAACATTTACCATGCTTTTGGATGCAGTTAATACCTCTTGGAGACCAGTAAAACACAAACATAGTTTAAGACCCTCATTAGGACCCTGGCGTTAAGGAGTTAACAGCGCCGTAAAAGGCTGTGGCGCTGTTAACCCCTTAACGCCTTACTACGAGGTCCCTTTGCGGCTCCCGACCTTAACCGCTGGTCTGGACCAGCCGTTAAAGTAGGGACCCGCAAAGGGACCTTGATGGCAATTACGGTACAGCAATTTGTGGTGCCGCCTTCCCCATTCCCATTGAGCCCTATGGGACAAAAATGGGAATGGGGAAGGGCCATGGAGAAAGGGGGAATTACCGCCCCACCAACCTTGGCATGGGTGGTAATTCCCCCTTTCTCCATGGCGGACTACGGCATGGACCATGCTGCTAATAGCACCGTGGTTTAGCGCCAGAGTCCTAATGAGGGCCAAAGTGTCTCCCGGGAAATGTGCTCATCTGTGGAAAACCTTTAGTTCCCTGTGCAGCCATAGCAGTGTGTTTGTGCCGTTTAGTAACACATCTCACTGAGTACTCCCCATAAGCTGTCTCTAGCTGTCCAGTAGGAGTGTCCTGCTAATAGTGGGTGCCAGATAGGTGTGGATGTCTGTTGCCCATGATTAAAAGGGAAGGGACTGGTGAAAATTACTCCAGAGACAACAAGTCAAGAGACTGTCGAAAAGCACCACAGTGACAAAATAGGCAGTGAGAAAGCTGCTATACCCAATTAGTTCCCTAATTATAAAACAGTTCTCCTTTTAAGCCTAGGCATTCGCTTCATACTGGAGAGTGCTTTGTATAAATGTGGGATAGCAGTGATTAAAAATAAGGTGCACACGCTGACTACTAAGAAGGCAACAGATATGAGACTTACCCGTCCAGAGTACGCCCTACCTCAATCCCCCAGCAGCAGCTTGGCTCTATCTGTGTTATCCTAAACACAGGGACCCACTGTCATGTTCAAGATCTCAGCGGTTTCCCATCTGAAGGGGATTTATTCTTGGAGAAACGGCTACACACTCATTCAGTAATAATGACCACCACACACACATATAACAAGATTAAGTGACCCCCATATTTATTTTCAAGGGCATTTTCATACAGAAAAGCCACAGAAGGAATGTATATGTTTAGATAAAACAGGTAATGTTCCTTGCCCCTAGCGCCCTTCAAATGATGACATTTTCAGAGGAGATAAGCTCAATATACAAGTGACCCAGACGGTGCCCTTTTCATCTAAAAGGCAAATACCTGGCCTTAAGCTGAACTGTGCGTAGGGAGGATTTATGAGTCACCCAGACTTGTGACATTTCTTTACAAAAAGAAAGATGTCCTACCCCATGTTAAACTGTGATTCTGGTAAACGTCCTGCTTAATCATCTACTGACAGATAAACTTTGCAGTTACCTCACATTGCATCAGCCTGTAGTCGTGAGCAAGGTTTCTAAAAAACTACTCTCAGAATTGGAGGCACTGTTCAGGCTTTAAGATGACAGAAAGTATCAAGACAAAAATGGTAACTTAACAACATGTTAATCTCAGATTTTACATATTGGTTATATTCTGTTTTTTCATCATGAACAACAGGCAATGTTGGTTGATTCAAGCCTTGAAAATGCATTGAGAATATTTATACCAGTCTTAGATAACCAAAGTCTTTGATTTTCAATTTTCAAACAAACACTGCTATATTATCTAATTGGTGGATTGTTACTAGTGATGGATATCATTTTGATTGCAGATAGCCCAGCCAGTACTGAAGTTGTGTCTTTATCAAAACTGTGCATTAGATTAAATAGCTCTTCAAATGCAACCAAAAATGACCCTTCGTCATATATTCAATTGATGTTTGTGAGAGATTTGGAAGCAGACGGCTCTCTTAATTATTAATGTACCGCAAATAATCTTTTGTTTTACAAAGCTGACACACACAAAGGTAAATATTGTTTGTCAATATATAAAAGCGCAACAATGCTATCAGATCCTGAAGAAGTATGGAAGCTATAGGACATGGCCACTACGAGCCAATACTCAAGTTGATCTCACACAATTGTTCTCTAAATATCTAACTACACAGGGAGTGCTGATGAAATAATATTGTTGACCTTGTTGCGGTTATAATAATGTTTAATTGACACACTTTGCTTCATTGATGTAATACATCTGTGCATGAGAATGGTAACTCAATGTATAACACATTGTTCAAAATTGTACATAATGTAAATATATGTGTTAATTAAACATCAATATAACTGCAACAAGGTCAGTAAAATTATGAGTTTTCATTTTCTTCCATTCCTGTCATATATGGATGATGTTGATTATTTTAAAATGTTCTAGTATGTGCTTTATTGTATTTATATTCATTACATGTGTATTCATGCAATTCTGTATATCAAATTTCAAAACAAATGAGTTTTCGTTCAATGTTTACATATGTACCAGAAAAAAACATGTTTGCCTCTAGTCCTCATGTTAATCACCACGCCAGTAGTGGGAATCAGTTTTTGTCGACCACTGTGAATGGCAAACTTTAAGATCAAGAGACCTACAACCCTGTGTGTTTGCAGTGCCTTTGGAGCACAGTATGGACTGGGTTTTTAATCATGTGGGCACGGGAGGGAATGGGAAGAGGTGATGAGGTGTGCTACATGTGCCACATGCTTTCCTGGAATGCTTGGAGCAGAGCTTCAGGTAGTTTCCAGGTTATAACTGCCCTTTCTTCTGATGCCTGATCAAGAGACACCCTGGAATCTAAATGTCAAGAAGAGAATAAAATGGGATAGCATGCACAAAAAGAGTGCACAAAGGTTAGCAGGGATTGGACAGTGGGTGGGGGGGAAATCATAATTCCTAGATCCATGTATTTTTAATTATCTATTCGCAGTGCTTATATAGAGCCTTTATCCAAAGAGCTTTAAAAAAAGAATGGCACATCAAAAATTGAGCAAATGAAGAAAAACAAGCATGATCCAGAGAATTAGTTCTCATGACGATTCAGGAGAAAAACAAACTGTAATAAATGAACTGTAAGAAGATTTTTAAACTGAACAAGAGAAGTACAAGAACACATATCTTATCGTAAAGCGATCCATAGCTTAGGAGCTAGAAGTTGAAAAGAATGAAAACATGAGGCAGCATAGGGGAGGTGAGGTACAGCCGTGAGAATTAAAGCAAAGGTGTCTAGTAGAATGATAATAGAGTTCAATGAACACAGATAAGAAGGAGCAAGAGTGCAGCGACTTGTAAAGACTAAGCAGAGAAAATGATTTTCGAATCACTGTTGAACTGGAAGCCAGTAGAGACTAGAGAGGTGGGAGGTAACATGAGAAGAAAAAAGAAACCCACATGCAGACCTTACTGCTGGCTGTAGAATGGAGCATAAAGGAAGAAGAGCATAGTTCGGAAAACTTACATGGAGAGAACAACAATAGTGAAGGTGAGAAAGAACTAACACATTTTAATTTAGGCACAATTATGCAAATTATTACTTTTATGTCAAAAAGATGATAACAACTGGATTGGACAATGGCTGCGATCTGAGCATGTAATGAGAAAGAAGAATCAAATATGACACCCAAATTACGCGCCTGTTGAGAAAAATGAAGCTGCAATGGAGAGTAGGAAAAGAAAGAACGTAAAGAAATTCTAGAACAAGTGGAAAAGAATAGGATTTATATGCATTCTTTAAGATTAAGACAAAGGAAACAAGAGGACATCCAAAATTGGATAGCAGAAAGACAGGAAGAGAGGCACTGGTGGATAGAATCATTAAAGGATGGGAATGAAAGCAGAATCTGTGCATGAACACATCCAGAGGAGAAGGGAAACACCTTCCTCCTCCCATGGCCAGCCTAATTAAATATCAAATGATCCATGAATCCTCCCTATTCTATTGTCTAAGTTCTGTGTGGTGGTGGCGCATACTGATTAGAGTTAATTGAAGCAGGCCTGCAAATAGGACTGGTCACAGAACTTAACAATCGATAGGTAAACAAGCACCTCTTTGATATGCAATGTATCACATTGAAGCTAGCTCCCACCCCTCTGTACGATGGGCCGTGAATGTCATGTCTGGGACAACTGTTTACAGTAGGAAAACTCCCTTTCATATAGATTTCTTTCAACCCTCTCAGTAAGGATAGTATCCATTTCCCTTTTCAATTTTCGTTATTTCTTTACTTTTTCAGAATTCGTTTGATCTAACATCAAATCCCTTGAAAGATCTCTGATTTTTAAATACAAGTCAATTCTTATAGTATTACACCCATGCATAGTGCATTTAAAAGCCTCCAAAATGGTCTGAGTACATCAGAGTGATTCTCCTCCACATAGTGGTTTGTTTCAGAAACAATCTTTTCAAGAATTTCCTCATCCTTTAAAAAAGATGTGTTCATCCTCCAAGTAAATGATCTGTACAGATCAAAATCTAGCTTCAGATGTATGGTCACAGTTGCATTATCTGTTATTAGTTATTAGTTATTAGTATCTGCCCTCCAGCTACCGCCCTATTAGTCTATTCAACACTGACAACAAAGTTTTGTCCAAGATCCTGGCCATGATACTTGAAATATGACTTCCGTCATTGATCCATGAAAACCGATCCAGATTCATAAGGAACAGATGAACCTAGAGCAATATACGTAAATTAATTCAAACAATGTCTCAGGCCATGGAATCTGATAGAGATATTGCAGTTTGTATCCCTTGATGCCAAAAACGCTTTCGACGCTGCAAATTGGGAGTATTTATAGTCTGTTTTGAGTGAAATGAATCCGAGTGAGAGTTATATCTCGTGGATAATTTTGTTATATGCAAATCCAACGGCAGATGTTAAGACCAATGGATTTAGATCGGAATCTTTCAAATTGAAGAGGGGTACAACACAGGGCTTCCCTCTTTCGCCGCTCTTATTCATTATTGCAATAGAACCTTTGGCCATCGCTCTCAGATGTGAACCTGGATTGAGTGGAGTAAGTTGCTGGGGGGTGCAACAGAGTATCTGGCTTTATGAAGGTGATCTGTTGTTGGTCCTGTAAGATCTAGGAAGATTGTTGCCCATTTTGATGGATCTATTGGCAAAATGTATTGTAGTATCTGGATACAAAATCAATTGGGCCAAATCTGAAGTTATGCCTCTAACTTATATGTTTAATTAATCTTCGATTACCGTTCTGAGATTTCGATGCTGTGAGAAAAGACTAGGCTACCTTGGCATTTGGTTAACCCCTATGATTAATGACATGGTAGAGGAGAATTTGAAGGAGCTTTGCAGAGATTTTCAAATGGATTTGGAGAAATGGGCATTACTAAACTTCTCGTTATGGAGACAAATAAATGCCCTTAAAATGACCTTGGCTAAAAAGTTGATTATATACTTGGCATGCTGCCTTTGGAAATCAACCCACATTATTGGAAGGAATTGGATAGATTGATGCAGACCTTTATCTGGGATTGCAAAGCTCACAGACTTAAACTTTGGAAGCTTCAATTAGCACTAGCTAAAGGTGGACTCAGGGTCCCTAATTTTCGTGCATACCATCTAGCATTTTCAGCTCAGTTCCTGTTCCCATTTCTTAATAACAATCCTGATGATTGGACTATCGCAGAGGCAGGCCTTACTGGTCCACTGAGCCCTAGAGCGGTTTTGTGCACGACGATGAAGCCGACAGTTAAGAGAGTGCCTACTACAGAATTTTTGCAAGATACTTGGAAACATTTGCTTGAGCTACTGGGAGCTGATGCCTTGAAATCGCTGGATGCTTCTGTTTGGTTTAATGCCAGAATTAAAGACAACAAGAGGACATTGTTTTGGTCAGAATGGTTTCTTGGAGGGGTGAGCTGGATCAGATACCTTGGAAAATAAGTAAAATGGCTTTCAGCTGAGGAGGTAAAGGTGAAATGGGACATATCAGGTTTTATGAACACAGATTACAGACAGTTGAAAAAGGCTGTTGGAAAGGTGGATTGGGCTAATAAGCTGGATCTGGAGCTCTTTACAGCCACAACCAAGCAGGAAGAAAGAGGTTTGGCCAGCAGGGTTTACAAATTGATTGTTGCAAAATACAAGGAGAATGAAACTTACGGGAAGAATGGGGTAAAATATTGGGCTGTGATATTACTTCTGAACTTTGGCAGAGTATGTGCAGAAATGTAAATCTTTGCTCGATTAACCTGGGTGAAATATCCATGCAAATTAAAATTTTAAACAGGGTTTACTGGAGTCCTGAGCATTTGAAAAAGAGAGGTCTTTCTGATTCTGATGAATGTTGGGGCTGCATGCACCAAGTTGGTACTGTGGAGCATATGCTGTGGAACTGTGCACGAGTACATGATTTTTGGCTGAACGTTTGTACAATATGTGTAAAGGTGCTGGGCGAGGGTGTTGACCTTGATTTTAAAACAATGATCCAAAGTGGGCATGAATTGTTGGAAGATGTGGCCAAGGTCGCTCCATCAGCAGATGATTGGGTTGACGAAATGAATAAACCTGCAGATATGGAAAGAGCAATTTAAAGGAGGGAAAGAAAAGTGAATCTTTTTTGATAAAATCTGGGGGAGAATTTTGGATTTGTACTAGCTCCATTTTGACTACTTTTGATTGGTTGTTTGGGGTGGGGGAGGGTAGTTTGCTGATAATGTACATATTCTACTGTCCTGTACTTGTATATAGTTTTGTGCAATATTTCTGGAAGATTTATTGTTTGTATTTCGCTGTGATTTTATATTTGATGTGTATTTTTCTTATATAAAATGTAAAGAAATATTTTAAAAAATGGAAAACTCCCTATCAGACGGATGAAGTATGTGATTTGAGGGAGACATAAGTCTGTTCTCACCACACAGGGAGATACCAGACCCGGAGGACCCGTCCAGCTGCTCCAGTACCCAGCCAGCACACAGCATGCCCTGCTAGTTTCTGCCAGCAAGCTTCCTAGGTGGGAAGTGCCATAGAGTCTCTGGACAAAGGACAAGGCTGTTGCCTGCAAGCACTCTCCTCAGCTTTGGGCCATCCACCTTGAAAGGATGCCACAAGCCCTGCTAAGAAGCTAGGAGGAGTGCCACACAAGCATCAACCAGGGCCATCCTTTAAGGACATTTTTGAGGCAGTTGAGCCCTCTAACCGCAAACGGCAGCCCCACTGACTGATGTCATGCTGCAGTCACTAATGCCGTCTGAGATACCTCAATCATAGTTCCATATCCACCAACCAGCACAGAGACAATGATTCTTGACCCAGAGCTGCCGTGTAAGCCAGCCTGCAGCCGTCCATCTGGCCTCACTTGCCGAACTGCCTGCCGAATGATACTTGCAGCTGTCTCCCATCTTGAACGTCTGTCACAGAAGCTGCAAAGCATCCTGGAACCGACTCGACGCTGTCGAGCATCAAGAAGATCTCAAGCACCAGGTACATTGTGGTTCTGTCCCCCCGAGTCCTTCTTCGAAGGCCCCTAGGGACACTTATGACCCCTTGCTCCCTTGGTGCTGAAACTAAATAACCTTGAACAGTTAGGACTGATTGCTTTACCGACTATCCTCCTGTCTGTAGCCAGAGTGCATCCCTTTGCTTTATGAAACTGTCTGTCCTCTGTGTTCCTTTACAGGGTGGGTTGTATTTTGTAGTGTGCTAGAAATGTCTTTTGCAATAATAATAAGGTAGATATGTTTTATACAACGTTGACTGGACAGTCCCTTTTATCATTGGGTAATAATTGTATTTTTGCTGTGTTGCAACTAACCAGCAATCCACAACCTTGCAGAGATTATCCTGCCGTTCCGTCCACGTTACCAAAAATTGGGCAAGGAAGTTTATAATTTCTTTGTGTTCCAATCTGTTCGGATCCCCTCTGGTGTACTAGAGGTGTGGGGCTGATTGATGATTTAGAACTGATATTCATCCCTGGACCACTGGTGCCCTGGAAGTTGATTAGTCGCAGATCCCTTTTCCATAACAGCATCGGTTGTGGGTCAAAAATGCACTTAACACCCTCATCCCACAAAAGTGCATACCTCACACTAGCATGATAAATAAGGCCAGTAAGTTCAACCAAGAGCTCAATGACCTCAAAGCTACAAACAGGCAGCTAAAATGCACACTGTGCCTCACCACGAATCCTGCCGAAAAAACAGAATTTTGTGTGTCAGCTATGAGATGTCTGAGTTCCCATTCAGAAATATACACAATTCCATCACACCACTGCCTAGCCAACCCATAATGATATTCCATTCCAAGGAGACTTCAAACTCATTTTAGATATCATGAGAAGTATGGCGTGTGAGAATAACATTTAATTATTTATTTATTTATTTATTGAGCGACAAAGCCAGAGGGCATCGGGCGCTACAGTGACAAGACAAAACTTAGGAGATAGGACAAAATGTAAGTGAAAGCAAAGTGATAGCAGAGATTATCATAATAAGTGGGTTTTCAACGTTTTCCTAAAAAGCGTCCATCTGGTTTCTAGCCTCAGCGGCGTAGGAAGGGACTTCAAGATATGGGCCACTAGCACGGGAAAAGATCTTCCCAGGCCTCTGCTTCTTTTAGCTCTAGGGATGGTAAGCAGGCCACTTGTGCTGAAGCCACGAGTTCTGGAAGGATTGTAGCTGGCCGTATGTATCTTCAAATACTTGGGCGCATTACTGTGTATACATTTGGGGGCCGGTTTACAGACTTAAAATGAACTGTATTTGACACAGGGAGCCAATGTAACTCCTTCCTGGCCCCTGAGATATGATTTTGCCTGGGAATGTCATAGACAACTCGAACTGCATCGTTCTGTACAATCTGCAGTGCGTTGATGCAACTAGAGTTTGCCCCTAAGTATAGGGCATTGCAGCAGTCTAACCGGGGCAGGATAATGGCTCTAGCCAAGGTGTTGCAATTTTTCAGTGACAGGAATGGTTTAGCATGTCTTAGTACCTTAAGATGGTATTGGGTGCTATGAACTACCCCTTGCACATGAGCGACTGAGTTGACAGCCGTGTTCATGTGGACTCCTAGCGTCTTGACAGAGCTGCCAATTGTCAGGCTTGAATAATCAGCACCCAGCTTGGATCTAGCTTGGGTTGTCCCAAATATCATCAGTCTTAGCCAGATTGAGACAAATAGAATTCAGGTTCATCCAGTAATTGATAAGCCCAAAGGTCTCTTGTAGGTGGGCAGAGTCCAACTCGTAATTACCACTCAGGATGAACTGAGTGTCGTCTGCATAGTTTGAAAAGGTGATTTTTTCAAAAAATCACACAAAGGCAGGATATACAGTTTGAACAAGGATGGTGATAGACAAACCACTTTAAGACCCCCTCCTTTATGCACTCTGTTCTAGATGTTGCTTTCCCCATCCCACTCTCGATTGCCTGTTATGCAAGAAGGATGTGAAGCAGGGACAGCGTCAGACAAACATTGGCCATGTGAGCGAAGACGGTTCACAAGGCATGAATGGTCCAGTAAGTTGAATGCGGCCGACAAATCTAACAGTGCCAGTAGGTCAGCTTTGCTATTCTATGCAATGGTAAGCATGTTGGTTTGTAGATTCACCAATGTGGTTTCTGTCCCATATAAGACCCTGAAACCATACTGTTGTAGGTCTAAGATGTTGTTGGCCTCCAAGTGTTGCTGAAACTGAGCAGTAGCAATTGTATCAATGATTTTTAGCATAAAGAGAGAGTTAGTTATGGGTCCTAAGTTATTTTAGTTACTGGGATCAGAGCCTGGCTTCTTAAGTAAGGGGTTAAATACCACTAATTTCAGGCTTTCAGATATAGGGCCTGATCACGACTATGGCGGTAATTTTGGCGGTATTACCGCCAGCGGTATTAGCCCTAGCGCCAAACTCCCTGGCGCTAATAGAGTCGGATCACGAGTTTGGCGGTAATGTTAATCCCCATTCCCCATTGAACCCATTCGGGAATGCCCCATTCCCCATTGGGCTCAATGGGGAATTTTTGCGCTCTTACTGCCGGCGGATTTCCCGCCGGCGGTAATAGCATGAATTTTCAGCGGATTTCCCCCAGCTCAGAGGTGGGGCGAAATCCGCCAAAGTCCTGGCGGTAACGACTTTGGCGGTAACCCTTAAATCCGGCGGTAGCGCTATTACCGCTGGATTTAAGGGTCCGCCAAAGTCGTGATCAGGCCCATAGTCTTAAGGCCAAAAGAAGAGTTAAAAAAACATGCAACAAAGCACAAAAAGATATTGGGATTTTGAACGATAAACTTTGAAGGCAGAATTTCATCATTACATGAGGTAGGATGCATCTATTTCAGAGATTTCAGAACTTTGTCTTCAGAAAAGTGCGAAAAGAAGAAATCATGCAGGAGCTTATAGGCACTTTCCCTTCTGTGAAAAAGTTGAGAATGATGTGGCTTAGCAGCGGCTGCAGTCGTCACACATGCTTTGGAGACCTTGTTGGCAAAAGCCTGCTGGGTTTGATTGCAAGATTCATTGTTTGGTGTAAACTGCTGAGATTGAAGTGTGGGTTTTTACAGACCAAGGTAGATGTCAAATAATTTCTTTGTGTCATTCTCCGCAGACTCAATTTCCCTGTTAAAAATGTTTTTTCTTGGCCTCATAGATTTGTTGTTTGTAGGAATGCTGCATCTGCTTCCAAGCTATTTTATTTTCGAGGGTAGGGTGTTTTTCCCAGGCCCTCTCAAGCTGTCTCTTATGTGTTTTAGTCTGGGATAATGTACAGGTAAACCAAGACTGCTTGCTGCTGTTGTCTCTGACTGTTTTTGTTTGCATGGGTGCAACCTTGTCAAGGAGGCAGGTCATTTGTGTGTTAAAGGTGTCGACTGTCACGTCTGGAGGATCTGTATCATGGGTCAATTCTATGATATGTTTAAGGCAATTGTCTAGGTCCTCCAGTTTCAATTATTTTAAGTTTCTGACTACTATCTAATGGGTCTTTGGAAGATGTTTGCAAGGTTTGGTTGGGAAAGTATATGCTACATTCTACCAAGAGGTGATCTGACCATGGGCAAGCTTTAGTCCTAGTGATCTCTGTCATGATTTTTCTGATGATAACCCATTGGAGGATATTCGTGTCCTGATGAGTAGGTTCAGTATTCAAGACTGTGAAGTTTGCAGCTTTTAAAAGAATTTCAAGTTCTCTAGCATCCCTGTCACTTGATGCCCCCAGCCACCTATTCATATTTTCCAGGATGATAGTGGCACTGTTGGCAGTATTAAAAGGAGCAAGAAGACATAAAAGGTCTTAGTTAAAATTAGGCATATTGACAAGGGTTGGTAGAGGGCTCATAATGGTTATAATGGTTTATACAGCAGTTGGCAATTAGAAATATTTTTTTAATGTATTATCTCACAGCCAGTGCATGTAATAGGAACTTCATAGACTTTCCAGTGTGTGGAGTATTTTTATCCTCGCCACTGCACCACACTGCAACCCTTTGCCAATGGGGAAAGAAAACTGCCAGAAATTGAGGCAATAACCCCTGTGGGCGCCAAATTTGCAAAATTGAGCTGGGTTCATAAACCACCAAAAGAGCTGCACGCCCTGCCACATACAAGGGAAAAGTGGTGTAAAAGCAGGAATCACTGCAGTCATCTGTCATCTGTCATTTTCCCAGAGAAATATGGAAAGGAAAGGGTGCTGAAATCATGGATTCTCCAGGCAGTCAGAGGAATCCAGGCCTCCCTGCCTGACAGCTGCTTAAGGAAACTAGCTGTCAAACCCATTTAAAGGTGTTTCTTTTTCTGGAAGAAATTGCAAAATCCACTATTTCAAGCATGTTTGAGGAGGGCTAATTCTTTTAAAATGCTTAAATCCTTCATAAACTGTGATTATATTTTATATTTGAAATGAAAAGCCTTTAATGTCAAAGAGCCCAGTCTGGGACCAATCCACTATTTAATTCTGATCTGACAGCCTGGCCTGGGAAATCTGACATCTCCGGTTGACACTCCCTTGAGAACAGGAAGGCTAATGGCTGTTAATGGTTCCCGTATAATGCCAACAGGCTGCACAATGGGGCCGCATTAGACCTTCGTCTGCTGGCTGACCAAAGAACAAAAGACAGGCTGAGCATTGACCTCTGCCAGGAGGGGCAGGATGTGGAGGAGGTTTCTCAGTGAACTTCAAAGGACTGGACAGCTGCTGCCTGAAAAGGGGAGGTTACACAGGAGGACTTTGGTGTGAAATCCTTATTTTTTATTAAAGTTTAAAACTCTTTAACTGAGCAACCTAAAGAGGGATACATTTGAAACTTGGTAGATATTAAACTAATTCCAGCCTTGTGATTTGAAGACATTGAGGAAACGCGTACCATTTAAGGACCAAAGTTATGAAACATGTCTGATTGTGGCAAAACTATTAATGTTGCAAACTTGCAATTGTATGTACACGATCCACTGATAAGCGCCCAGAGATGTATCAAATTAGAAATGATTAATCCAAAGTGTTATGGGTAAAATTGATACAAATCCATAGAATGACCAATACAGCTCTCACAAAGATGGGAAGTGAATGTAAATGTAGACAATTGAATATAAAGTATATGTGTCCAATTTTATGAGTGTACATAATGGTAGAAATGTATATTTGTGCAAATGTATGTTTTAGGTAAAAATCCAGGTGAGAGTTCCTAAATCCTGTCATAAGATGACAGCTCTGTTCAGACTGCCAACTAGGACAAAGCACAGCCCTGTAGCCACTTACAGACATGGGGGTGTGTTTTGAAGTTCTGCCCTTGGCATAAACTTTGTAATGGATACATATAGGAGTTTCACTACACATAAGAACAGCCTGCTTCCAGAACACACTGCTTCCAGAACCCGTCCAGATGTCTGCGCAGCACCTTATTCCAGAACTCTTCAACTTGTAGCTGACTCCAGAATTCTTTGAAAGATCCAGATTTCTTTGCAGAATCCAGACTCTAGCATTGCAAAATTATTGCTAGCTTGACCCAATTGCAAACATCACAAACTTGAAGGGATTTAATTCTGATTCAGCTTGGCTCGCTACCATTAAGTCTTGCCCGCTGAAAACTTGCATCCTGCTATCTACCATGTCCAGTAACCAGAAGGGGCCCATCCAAATTCAGTCTGAGGTGCAGTCCAAATTGACCAGAACCGCCTTGCTGATCCAATCCCGCTAGAGGTGCCCTGCTGCCAGTACACCAGATCCAATTTATTGACCACAGCTGACGGTCCAATTTAATAACTTCTTCTGTAAGTATTAATAGGAAGAACAGTGACCCATAATATATTTGCATTGCATTACCCCTATCTCAACCCATCCCATCTTTAATTCAGAACTCGTGTATTATTAGAATCCTTCTTGCGCTGATTGTCTCACCTGTGTTCTAAAACCATAACTCCCTAGTGATTTTGAATAACTAAAGTAAATCCCAGGAAGAAGTAGAGTATCCACAATGGGACGAGTTACGCTGATCGCGTGACTGCAAGATCCATATGTGGCATTCTCTTTTTCATAGTCATAATATAGTGTAATCAAACCCATCTGTCATTTTCAAAAGTGCATTTCTGTTTTCATTTTTCCCGTCTATTTTGCAAAAATGCCTTTCACTAAAACCTCTATAAATCCTTCAGTTTTATAGATAGAAACAAAATTTCAACTCTCACCGATACCTAGCATCCTTAGCTACATCGACAACTGTATTTGACCTGTTTTTCATCAATATCGCACAGTAAAAGTTTGCCGCAATTTTGCAAAATTCACACGTTTACACGTGGCATTTCCCCATTTCCAAGTGCTTTTTCCATCCCATCCTGATCTGAGGTGTGTATTGTTGTTTATATTATAGCTCATGTATGTTAGGACCTGATTAGTGTTGCTTTCTTCAGAACTTGTCTCCATTTAGGCATTTTCGCACCTTTTGCAATATTTCACAAATCAAATTTTCATCTGCCACTTTAAAAGTGTCATTTGGCCAAACGGTTTTTTCTCTGGTTGGGGAGGGAATGTTGCCTATAACTCTAGACATTGTATTTAATTCCCGAAGACCTGCTGGTGACTCACATTGGTGTAGGATTGCTCATTTGTATTTAACCAAAACATTGCAGGGGGAACATTAACTTAAAAGCTATCTGTGCTCAACACAAACTGTTCTTTTTCCTGTGTTTCCATTCCGCATACTTATAAGTGAATTCAATTGCTTTGCTTATTTCTGAATTGTATTGTCACCCTTTGGGTGATTGCTGCTCCTTATATATATCGATAGTAAACCTATGTGTGATTTGAATATTAAAATAAATAAATCAATATTTACCCTTACAAACTAGCCTGATTCCTGGTTCAGTGTGACCTGGGGGTTATTTTGGGAAGGGCATGATATGAGTGGTATATAATTCAGAATATTGAACTTATAGACAAAAATAAAATAAGGGTTTCATTTGTGCACTACATGCTAGGCGTGACAGGATGTGTGCCTGACTGAAATCACTTACAAGTAGGTTTTGATCAGAAAAGCAGCATCTCTCCAAGGCCATGCTCACGATTTATGCTGAAGAAGTCATAACCCGGAGGAAGAACTAGGCTTATTTTTGGGCGGCACGCATCATTCAGCCAGGTTTCGGGCAGGCACAAGACGCCTAGGTCATTTTCCACAACATAGTCATGAATATCTATGGTGTGTTTCGCTAGGGATCGAGTGTTCAATAGAGCTAGTGAGATAGGCTCCGGTGCTGCATAATCATTAGTCGAGAAAGGAACAAAGGCAAGACCCCGTAGGCTATAGCAGTGTTCTCTAGGTGCACTCTAATGTAGCAGCGACCCCCTTCCCTTAAGTGTTCTGCACCCCCTACTAGGATATCTGCCCATAACTAGAATGCTGCCTGCCTATCTCCACCGGCTAGCCTATAATCACGCGGAAATTATATATCTGCTTATCACATTTTTCGCTACGCTATCGCATGTTCAGTGCGCTTGCCCAAAACTATACTTGCCCAAATACTTTGGGATGTTGTGTTACTCCCTACCTTTAATATTCTAATTGCATGCTCGTATGATTACTGTCACTGCTTATTGGCTCGCAGTACTTATGTGCGCACGCATTACCGTATGCTTTTAACTCAGCACCTGACCTAAATATTGCTGAATGCTGTGTTACTCCTTTATCTTTAACATCCGAACTGTCTACATACCTGTTTAGTGTCACTGACTACTGGCCTGCAGTACTTATATGCGCACTCATTACTGCATGCTCTTGAATTAGCACCTGACCTATGTACTGCTGAATGTTGTGTTACTCCTTTACCTTTAACATTCTAAATGTATACCCGTCTGCTTACTGTCACTGATTATTGGAATGCTCTACTGATGTGTGCACACATCACCGCATGCTTTTGAATTAGCACCGGGCATGGTCTCTATCTTGTGTAGCCTCAGACCCATAATCCTAATGCTCAGCATACTGCCCTTGATACCTACAGCCCTGCCCACTTGCCCTAATGTTTAGCCTACTGCCTTATACTGTAATACTCAATGCTTGTAGCTTAGCCCACCACCTTGATTTGCACTAGCCACAGACTATGCCCATGACAATTGATGAGCCTATTGTTCGGACTGTACTAGCCTATGCTTGATGTTCAACGTCCTGCCCTGAATTGCTCCAGCCTATGCCTGAGACCCACAATTAGACAGTGCCCAACTATTAGCCTATTGTTTGCACTGCTTTAGCCTATGTGTGACACCCAACCCTATATACCAAAATGCACTAGCCTATGTCTCACGACTACTTTTAGCCTATGTATAACGACTACTATTAGCCTATGTATAATAATTAACCCCTTTGTTGTGTATTGTATTCGCCTACGCCTACTGTAACAGCCTATGCCTGATTACAACCCACTGCACAAATTGTAGTACTTCCTGCCCAACGTCTAGCATTAACAAATGACTGCCTCCAATCCTTGGATGACTTTTAGTCCAGCAGACTTGAGCAACCTGAGTAAATAAATAATTGAGAAACACGATCCCCAAGAACACCCAGCAGACCATATTTTCTCTCTTTATTGCAACTATTAACCTGCAGGTTATGAGCCACACTAAGAGCTCACCCTGTCCTCTATCTGCCAGAAACAATAGACTGAGGGCTAGACTATCCTGCCTCTATGAACCTAGGAGCAGTAAGAATATGAATCCCTGCCATAACCCAACACCATTGGCCCCGGGGCTTGAATCTGCATTCAGTCCAGTCAATGAGAACCGATCCAGAACTTCGACCACAGCAGCCGACCATTCCCACAAGACCAAAACTAAAACTAATCTACCTAAACCTGCTCTTAATAAACTGCAGGATTCCATAAATATGACCACGATTTCTGGAGCTCTAATTAATGCCAGATCATTGGTGGCGCATGCCAATGAAATAGCAGACCTGATCTCCTAGCTTCTAGCTTCACTGAGTCATGGCTGCATGACGCAGCTGGCCCTGCCCTTACCATTGCTATACCTGACAAATGGCAAGTACTCAGAGCAGAGAGATCTAATGCCAGAGGTGGCAGTTTTGCCGTTATAGCTAAAGCCAACCTTGCTATAAGACTCATGCCATCACCTACACTCAAATCCTGTGAAATGCCTATTGCCAAACTCCCAATATCCAATTTCCACACTTTAACTATTTACCTACTTTACAGACCCCTGGGCCCTATTGGTAACTTCGAGGAGGATATCTCCAGCATTCTTACCAATAACACCAAAGATTCCTCTCAAATTTTATTGCTGGGTGACTTCAACCTCGGATTTAACGATCCTGCGGACAAAAATGCCCAGGCAGTAACCAACATCCTCTTAGAACAAGGACTGACCCAAAGAGTATCCATACCGACCCACGTCAAAGGGAGGACCTTAGATTGGGTGGCAGACATGAACTGCAAAACCACTATCACCACGATCACCCCACAACTGTGGACTGACCACTACCTGATTACTTTTACCCTAGCAATAAACAGACAACTGGCCAGAGACAATGCCATGGCACCACCCCTCCCCACCGGAAGCAAACAAAAACATCACAGCGGGAAGGATACTCCCTCATATCCTACCTTCACTCAATACACTCCCAAACACCTCTGACCCTAACCTCCTGGTTGAGGCATATAACAATACCATGTCCAAAGCCTTAGACATCATTGCACTCCTCAAAATTCTCAGAAGCAAACAGCGTGCACATCTTAATGCCTGGTTCACACCACAACTTAAAACCCTTAGGCTACAAAAAAGGAAACTAGAATCTGTTTGGCGACATAATCCCACAGAAGAAAATAAGCTTCAACTGACCGACTTTGCAAACAACTACAAAAAGGAAATAGTTTGCACAAAAAAAGACCTACATAACGAAATAATCACCAATGCCAGTTCCAACACTAAGGAACTATTTATAATCCTACGAGAAATGGAATCCCCCATTCCTCCTACCGACAACGTGCCCAAGGACAAACCATGGTGCACAAGCATACAAAATGTGCTAGCTAACAAAATAACACTACTCCAAAATAAGATAGCCAATAAAAATGCCACCCTGCCTAATCTCGAACCTAAATCTATCAGTCCCTTTGAACCTGCCAGCACCTTAGAACCATTTAGATTCTCCAAAATATCCATCCTTAAAACTGAAAAAATTATCTCATCTTTGAAACCTTCTAACTGCCATGGAGACAACTGCCCCACCCAAATAATCAAAGCTGCAGGGAGAGACCTAGCGCCATTCATCTCGAAATGAATCAACTCTTCCTTTGCGACTAACATAGTCTCTAGCAACCTAAAAGCGTCCTGGGTCCTACCTTTACTAAAAATAACAGACCCTGGACCCCTCCATCCCAACAAATTACAGGCCCATCCCCACGTTGCCTTTCCTTCTCAAAATAATTGATGAAGTAGCATACTTACAAATACAGAACTACCTCCAGGCTAACCATCTCTTAGGTTTCCGCCAATCCGGCATCAGACCACAACATGGCACAGAAATGGAACTAATTGACTTAAAAACTCAAATAGATGAGCTCAAGGACAAAGGGAAAACTGCTATGCTACTCCTCCTCGGGTTGGTGGCCGCCTTCGACCTGGTTGACCACCAAGTTCTGTGCAAACACCTTGCATCGGCGGCCCACTTCTCGAGTGATGCAATAGCCTGGGTCCAATCATTCTTAAACAATAGAACAATGAGAGTTTTCTCCCTTTCATTATCTGCAGACCCTAACCAGACTAAATGTGGCGTTCTACAAGGATCTTTTGTATCGACAACCATGTATAGTATATTTACAAAGCCACTATTTGACAAATTGAACAGGCTGGTTGTCACCTACACTAACTATGCAGATGACACCCAGATCCTTATTCCCCTTTCGGGCAATTATGGTCAGGACACGGCTTTGGTAAATAAAATCTACCTTCTCATTCAGGCATGGGTTGTAACCTATGGCCTCTGCCTGAATGACGACAAAATAGAACTCCTGATTCTTGGATCTACTGCTAACCTAAAACAACTGGACACCAACTATTCAGCCTTTATCATAGATGGAATCACAATTAAGGTAGTCAAAGAAGTAAACACCTTAGGATTTTACCTTGACTCCACTCTATCCTTAAACAACAGGTAAACTCCATAGCATCGTCAACCGCCTACACATGCAAGCTTATTAGGGCTTGCAGGCCCTTCTTACAGGGATGTCATTTAGGGGTCACCAGAGGTGGTCACCCTTGCGACCTCTAGAAAAAGAAAAAAAAGATTTATTTATTTTTTTTTTTGTAATGCAAGCTCATGGGCTGTGGCCAGCACCATGTGGCTCTTTACTTCTGGGGTGGCTGGCTTTCTTGTTAAAGCCCCTTAAAAATAATGATAAGAAAAATAAAAAAAGGAGTGGCACATGTCTAACACTTTCAGCACTGACCCTAAATAAGAAAGATTAGGAATACCAAATAATGTGTCTTTCTGGAATTCTATACAATTGCTAGAATCATTAAAGGTTTATTTCAGGCATACTTCAGGGGGTGAGTCACTGATTTAGTCTGTTCTTAAATGCCTCAACTCAGCCTTTCATCCTTCTGAGGTCGATAAATGAGTACCAACATAGGTTGGGTGATATTGGGAGTATATTTTTTCTATATAAAGCGCTTAAGCGTAAGTGCTATATAATAACACATCATTTTCATTTGGTGATGGACGTCTGCTTGCATTCACAGTCATTTGGTAATATGGGCCTATACACACTGATCTTAACGATAAATAAGGCGATCCATTCTTGTATGAAATGTACATCACATCATAGTGATATCGTAACCATATTTTTTGTAGGGTACAATGCTATGTGATAGCACTTCCTGTTTTGTCAACGGGTGAAAGGGCGCATTCCAGCGCATCCCGCGATATCACTTCGGGGTGGGGTCAAATTACATCACTTCCTGTGATGTCACCAGGGGCCAAGGGTTGTGTGATGTCAGTTCCGCTACCCCTGGCATTTTGGTGAAATGACGTCCCTGCCTTCTTATCCAAAGCTAGTTGCATTATCCTTGCCTACGCACTAATACTCTCAAAATTGGACTACTGTAACGCCCTACACCTAGGTGCCAACAAGTATATATTTGACAAGATACAAATCCTGCAGACAATGCGCTAAGAACTGCTTCGAACATACCCAATAGAGAACGTCTCAGAAATCAGAAAAGAACACCATTGGCCGAAGATCAGTGACAGAATTCTACTTAAAACTTTTTCCCTCACGTTCAAATGCCTTAACAATGCAGCTCCTCACTACCTAACAGAGAGAATCATTAGGAAAACTTCTACCCGCCCCTCAAGAGCGGCCAACTCCTTCTGTCTGAACATTCCCAAATTTAAGCTAAAAAAATCTGGAGGATGTAGCTTCCCAGTGAAAGCTGCCCAATCATGGAACACATTACCTCTCTCTCTCAGAGCCAACCAATCCTTCCTCAGCTTTAGACGCAACACTTTGAACTGGCTACACACCAATGACATATGATCTTCACTGTACTTATACTCTGTATAATGCTTTTGTACTCCTCCTGAATTACTTCTGGTGCTTTCCTATCCTATTATGTAAACTTCTCACTATGTAACCTGTACCTTTTTAACCTGTAACCTAAACTGTAAGTATTCATGCACCTGTTGCACCCAGTTACCTATGAGTTTGGTGTGCCCTACAAATCAATAAACAAACAAACAAACAAACAAACCTTTAGTTCCTGCTGCTGCTATCTATCCTAGACAAGAAGCCACTCCCACTCTGATTCTTCTTGATGTAACACCAGAGTAAACCACCATACCGTTACTTTGAAACTGACTCCTCACACAAAGCATGATAAATTGAGGCCATATGTCAACTTCCACAAAGTCTGTCACTTGTTGGTGATCTACCTGGGCTTCTGGGGCAATAATCCAACTTCCAGCTAAATGGATCTCCCATTGGGGATCTTCCCCTCTTCCAGTGACACACGAGGAAAGCCAGCACCTGCTCCTCCATTAAGCTGACTTTGGTAGCTTAACCTGATTCTGATCCATTGGAACCCCAAAACACTGCAACTGAACCACTGAACTAAGCTCTCTTGTTAAAGCAAAAAAGTAAAAAGAGACAAAGTAAATTAGACTAAAGCTAAATATATGACAACCCAACAAAAAATCCCAAATTGGGATGTGGTTTCAAATCTCATGCAGATGTTGGTGGGTTGCAATTTGCTTCTGAATCTTTGTGACAGATTTGGACGTTCTGACTTATTCGAGGAGCAAATCTTGGAATTTCAATTCTATGGCAAGACAGGAGGCTCATATTATGCATTACAATCTTTACTCTGAGCCACAGCAGCAAAGAAGTATAAAACTTTGCAATACATTTTTTTTTGTAAATAAACACAAAACGTTGTCTCAAACAGTATAAAGGGAAACATCCCAGTCCAACATGGTGGGCAGGTCACACCCTGGAGATAGCCAATGGGCTGCAAGCCAGTCCCATATAGGTCCATTCCTCTAACACCACCTCCTCTTTCTTTGCTGCTGACCCACAGTTAAGTCACATCTCCAATTTTTTCCTAAGACTGTGTAATGAGAAGTGTAACTTTGTAGCAATTTGTGCTTAATTGCTTTATTGTGTGTGCTGGAAACCGCGTTCGCCTGGGAACGTGTTTCCTTTTGTTGTATTTTCTTTAGAACATTCGCTTTTGTCGAACATCTTGTATTTTCCTCAGGCAGGGCAGCGTTTGTTTGCTAGGTCTGCCTCTGCCTGCTGAGGAGAAGTGCGTCGCCTGTGGGCGTCGTGCTTCATTAATTCTAAACTTTCTCCTCAGAATGCTTACAGCGTTCCTCTGACGCACGCGACACTGTTCGGGCCGTCGGCGTGTTTTCCTTTGTAGTTTACACACACACTGGAGTGTGAGGAGATTAGCTTCTGACTGGCCGCGTGTGTATTTAAATGTGAAAGATTATTTATTTAAAATTATTTGATTTATTTATTTAAATGTTTAAATATTTAAGGATTATATATATTTATATGTGATTCGAAAATTATACTTATTTCTCATGCTGCTCGTGTGTTTGCCTGCTAGGTTACAGGTACTGCCTTAACTTTGCTGTGTGGCCCTTCCCTGCTGCTTTTCAGGTTGGCTGATTGGCAGCCTTCTGAAGATGTTTCCTCTTTCCTTAAGTTTTGGGTCAGACACCCTATGGCTAGAGAGCATCGTAATAAGTTGAGGTCGGAATGTCCTGGGCCTATGCTCGCCGAAAAGGTGGCTTTAACGCCGGAAATAGATCAGTCTATGGCGGCTTTTCTTTCCCAGAAGGGGAAAGACCCCAAGAAGGGGGTTGACAAAGTGTGGCGTAGTTGTCAAGATAGACTGTTGGACGTCTTAGGTCCGGTCACGCAGATTTTTGAATTGGTAGAAGAGGCAGCGTCCTCTAATACCCCGGTGGATGTAAACACCTTAAGGGGGTGGATCCAATGCACGGTTTGCCTGCTCGGCAATGCTAATGCCTCCATATCCAAGGAGAGGAGAAAGTCATTATTAATGAGGTTGGATCCTAAACTGGTGGACATGTCAGAAAGGGAAGGGGGCCCTTCGGCCCAAGGCAATTTGTTTGGGGATACTTTCCTCAAGGATCTCTCCGCATGTGTCCATACTTTTACGGCATTGGACAAAGCACAAACTAATATAAAAAAGGTATTTGCCCCAAAGGTTTTTAACAAGGCTGGACGAGGTAGAGCCTGCTCCTCTGGCCGGTTTGCCCAGGGTTCCTGCCGTCCCCGCCAGTTTGCGCCTCGAGGCGCTTACAATCCCTCCTCTGCTCAGGGAGCGCACAACCAATTTTACCCTCAACAAAGCTCAAATTGGAGAGGACTTGCCGGCAGAGGCGCCGGAAGATCAAGAGGGGCATCAGGTACATTCTCAGGTGCTAAACGTTTTTTCCCACAAAAGTCTAGGGGGCAGACTTGCCAGGTTTCTTCTACAGTGGAAAGCCCTCAATTCGGATCCTTGGGTGTTGCAAACTGTTCAAGGTTATCAGGTAGAATTTTACGCTCCTCCTTGCCAGTTGTCTTATCCCCTTCCTTTGGTTTTCAACGAGGTCAAGCAATCTCTGATAGATGCGGAAGTCAGGGAACTCATCTCCAGGGGTGCGGTAGTCCCCGCTTCTTACCATGCCTCTCAGTTTCTGAGTACCATTTTCCTAGTCTCGAAGCCAGACCAGGGTTTTCGCCCAGTAATCAATCTAAAAACCCTGAACTCTTTTGTGGTATATCACCACTTCAAGATGGAAGGAATTCATTTGCTCAGAGACACCCTTCTTCCGGCGGACTGGATGGTCAAATTGGACCTCAAGGATGCTTACCTGGTGGTTCCTGTGTTTCCCCCACATCAAGAGTTTCTTCAGTTTCAGTGGAAGGGTCGAGTGTGGCAGTTTGCATCCCTTCCGTTTGGCCTGTCCTCGGCTCCATAGTGTTTCACCAAACTCATGAGACCTGTGATGGCTCTCCTCAGATCCAAGGCGGTTCGGATCATAATTTATCTGGATGACATGCTCCAGCTAGCCCAGAATTCTCAAACTCTGTGCTCTCATCTGAAATTCACTGTGACCCTTTTACAGGATTTAGGTTTTGTGATAAATGTCAAAAAGTCCATATTGAAGCCTACGCAATGAATCCAGTTTCTGGGCTTCAATATAGAGTCAAAGCTTTGCATCCTTTTTCTCTCGGACAGCAGACTTTCCAAAATAAAGAAGGAGATTTGTCTGCTCCTCAGGAGAGGGAGGATCTGCCTCAGGCAGTTAGCCAGGGTTGTAGAAATGCTGTTGGTGTCCATTCAGGCTATCTTCCCTGCCCCTCTACATTACAGAGCGCAACAGCGTCTGAAAGCCAAGCATCTGTGCAAGTGTCTTTCTTATTCACAGATAGTGGAATTGTCTCCCGAGGCCAGGTTGGAACTCCTGTGGTGGCTCAGGCACATGGAGGCCTGGAATGGCAAAGCAATATTTGGTCCCTCTCCGGACGTCATTCCGGAGTCAGATGCAAGCAGAGCGGGTTGGGGAGCCAGATTGGGTCAAGTTTCCACAGGAAGGAAGTGGTCGGATTCAGAGAAACAACTACATATCAATTGTCTGGAGTTGTTAGCGGGGTCCTTTGCAGTCCGAAGTCTCCTCAAGGATCAGGGAAATTGTTGTGTTCTCCTCCGCATGGACAACATCTCTGCGGTGAGATACATCAATCATCTGGGGGGCACCAGGTCCAAAGCCCTGGCGGATTTGGCGAGGGAGTTTTGGCATTTTTGCCTCGAATGGGATATTCTGTTGAAGGCAGAATATCTCCCGGGGGTCAGCAACGAGGTTGCAGATTGGAACTCCAGGCACCTGCAGGACAGGAGCGAATGGATGTTGAACAGAGTACTCTTTGCACGCATAGCGTTTCTCTGGGATCCCTTTGCAGTAGACCTGTTTGCCTCGAGACTAAATTGTCAGGTTCCCAGGTTTTACAGTTGGAGACCAGATCCTTTGGCTCTGGCTACCGACGCTTTCCTCCAGGATTGGTCGGGTCAGTTGGGGTATGCCTTCCCTCCTTTTGCCATGATAGCTCCGATGCTGGTTCAGGTTCGCAGACAAGCGGCGTCTCTGGTTCTGGTCACCCCCTTTTGGCCTTCTCAGGTTTGGTTTCCAGCCCTTCTGGAATTGGCGGTAGATGTTCCTCGTCTTCTTCCTCTCTGTCCCCAATTGCTGGTGGGGTGTCTCCCTCACGAGCTGGTCCTGCAGGGGCACCTTGCCCTTATGGCTTGGAAGATTTCAGCTCTTCCTGGTGCTTCAGAGGACTTTCGCAAGATTCTATGTCGGTCATCAGGGACTCCTAGGCACCCTCTACTAAGTCAGGGTATTCCTCAGCATGGAACTGCTGGGTTAGCTGGTGTGTGGCTAGGCACCTCACTCCCGTTTCTGCCCCTGCAGTAGAGGTGGTTAATTTTCTAGTGGAGTTGTTTAAGGGAGGAAAAGCTTACAGGACCATTAATGGTTTTAGGTCTGCTATTTCAGCGGGTCACCTTTTGGTTAAAGGTGAGCCGGTGGGTAGGCACTTTTTGGTGCCTAGAGCCCTCAAATCACTTTGTATTAAGGTTACACCGAAACCA
Source organism: Ambystoma mexicanum (assembly GCF_040938575.1). NCBI lineage: Eukaryota > Metazoa > Chordata > Amphibia > Caudata > Ambystomatidae > Ambystoma > Ambystoma mexicanum. The sequence goes on from NC_090928.1 coordinate 288,459,307, forward strand.
AAGTATTTGGTTCTTTGGGATGTTAATATGGTACTACAGATCTTCCGGTCCTGGCCTCCTCATGAAGTTCTGTCCTTGCAACAGTTATTTTCCAAACTGGCGATGTTACTGTGCCTGGTGTCTATTAAGAGGGTGTCTGATATCAGAGCTTTGGATGTGGGTAATATAATGTTTACCCCTCAAGGGGTTACTTTCTTTATCTCAGAAAGGACTAAATGCTTGACATCCTCAATATCCTATCCAGCTTTTCCTGAAGATTGAAAATTATGTGTTGTCAACTGTTTGAAATGTTTTGAGTTAAAAACTGAAGGTTTTAGGCCTCGGAATACCTGTCAGCTGCTGATTTCCCACAGGAAACCCCATAAGCCAGTCTCCCCTTCTACTTTGGCCAGATGGATTAAGTGGCTTATGCGGGAGGCAGGGGTTGACACGTCCTCTTTTGGTCCCTACTCATCCGAGGCGCGATGGCCTCTAAAGCAGCCTTCCTGGATGGTAGTTTGGAACAGATTCTAAAAGCAGCTGATTGGTCAAGGGAGTCAACTTTCAAGATGTGTTATCATAAACGTATCGCTCATGTTACTGTGAATATAATGCAAGGGCTTTGAACTTGCATAATATTAGCCTCCTGTCTTGCCATAGAATACCTAATCCCCCACACTAGCGTGAGAAGGGGGTTTAGATTCTACAAAAAGACAAGGAGGCGAGTATTATCCCTCCCTCCCACCCTTACTGGTGTTTGGTTGTTGTTTCAGCTTTCGGTTGAGGAGTTCAACTCAGGAAGAAGCGTCATGTTCAGTTCCAAGTTGCGAAAAAGATTCAGCTTCCGCCGGTTTCAATTGGACTCTTGTTCTTCGTTCTACGTAGTGGAAGTGTACAGTGGGCGTGTGAAGCAGATCAGCGACAGAAAGAGCAGGTGGTGTCAGAGGAATGGACCTATATGGGGCTGGCTTGCAGTCCATTGGCTACCTCCAAGGCATGACCTGCCCACCATGTTGGACTGGGAAGTTTTATACTTCTTTGCTGCTGTGGTTCAGAGTAAAGATTGTAATGCATAATACTTGCCTCCTTGTCTTTTATAGAATCTAAACCCCCTTCTCACGCTAGTGTGGGGGATTAGGTATTGTCCTTCATACTCTGAGGAACTTGTCACCTATTTGATTGCTTTGAAATGCAAAATAATTGCCCAGAATATTGAACAACAGCACATTATGCAAAAGGAGACTGTTGCTGTTTGACACGGTTTTGAAATGCCACACAACACCGAGCCTCGCAAATGTAAATGCAATGTATGTGCAGACAGTTGTGATTTACACTTTCTTCCACCTGACATGCACATTTCAGATGAAGGAGCGCGCGCTTCGAGCCTGCAGGCGCGGCCGCTCCCATCGGTATTCTAAATGAGGGATTAGAGGCAGGGACAGCTGTGCAAGCTCGTGAAGATGTACTGATTGCGCCTCACTCTATCTCCCCCGCGCCTCTAACCGGGCAGCACCTGAATAAGGAGCAGGCTAATGTTTGAAAAAGCATCGACTTCATTGGTTTCCTATTAGCACGCTTTTAGATTGAAAATAATCTACACAAAAGAAAATGGCGCGTCCCTGTGACAGGGAAAGCACAGTGAGTTCATACAAACTGTCAAATTCAATACACATCGATTTCATGATTTAGAGATGGAAAACGGGAAAATAGGTGTCATGAATAAAACATCTGCTTATATGAAGGCTATTTGCTGGACGAATTGCATTTTGAGAGTGTATTATTTCATCGAACATGGAAAATCAAATGCCTGATCGCGGGAGATGTGGAGACATGTACGTAAATATCTCAGGCGTTGACTTCCGCGTCATTTTTCAGAAGCTACAGAACAACTAGCATTATAATATACAGGCGAGGTGGGTTATTAGAAGGAACGCCGTGAAGACTGAAGTATTCCAGGTTGGAGTAGCAACTAAAGAAAAGGAGGAAACAACACAGAGAGGGAGCTGACACGATTGGGGGAAGAAGGGAGATAGGGTCAAAGAGAAAGGGCGAGCAAGGGAAAGAGTTCAGAAGAGATGAATGTCTGAAAGGAGAAATGTAGTAAGTGTGGGAGGGAAGGAAGGAAGGAAGGGAAGGAAAGGAAGGAAGGGAAGGGAAGGAGGGGAGGGGAGGGGAGGGGAGGGAGGAAGGAAGGAAGGAAGGAAGGAAGGAAGGAAGGAAGGAAGGAAGGAAGGAAGGAAGGAAGGAAGGAAGGAAGGAAGGAAGGAAGGAAGGAAGGAAGGAAGGAAGGAAGGAAGGAAGGAAGGAAGGAAGGAAGGAAGGAAGGAAGGAAGGAAGGAAGGAAGGAAGGAAGGAAGGAAGGAAGGAAGGAGGGAGGGAGGGAGGGAGGGAGGGAGGGAGGGAGGGAGGGAGGGAGGGAGGGTGGGAGGGAGGGAGGGAGGGAGGGAGGAAGGAAGGAAGGAAGGAAGGAAGGAAGGAGGGAGGGAGGGAGGGAGGGAGGGAGGGAGGGAGGGAGGGAGGGAGGGAGGGAGGGAGGGAGGGAGGGAGGGGGAGGGAGGGGAGGGGAGGGGAGGGAGGGAGGGAGGGAGGGAGGGAGGGAAGGAAGGAAGGGAAGGGAAGGGAATCCCCTACCAGCAGACTTGGAGTTGGCCGATCTGGAAAGGTGCCATTATACATTGTCGGCCAACTCATTATGAGGGTCTCGGACAGTTAAATGTTGTGTTCAGTCTTGTTGGCAGAGACAGAAGGCTGCCAAGTTCGTTGTTTACGAAGAGGTAGAAGATTGAAATATGATTTAATTGAGGTACAGTTAGAACACAAAAATACGATAGGAGTACTTATTTGACTACTAGGGAAGAGAGAATCCAGTTGACTACTTTTTATGATATATACACTCATACATTTTTTCGCTAGTGACTAGTAGGGAGGCACACTCATGCCAGCGTTTAGGGGCAGTGGCTGTAACTGTAAGCCATTCTGTGTCTTTTTGTGGCTTCCAGTACTGCATGATACACAAAAGTGTGACATCTATTTTCGGGGCAGGAGAGTACATCAAGTGGCTGTAACTGACTACATGGGCAGAGCTCCACCATGTTGAACATGGATATTAACAACTTTGAAGGTATTTGTGAAAATGTTTATCTGGCCTATTGTGAAATGTTGTGTCCCATGGGATAGAGATATGGCGCAGTCATTCTGAAAGGGGGGTATTGGGAGACCTACACATAACTGAGGAAAGGGTCACCCACAAGGGTCACAGAAATTGACCAGGTGGATGAAATGGCCAGTCAGGAAGGGGAGGTGGTCTTCAGGAGAAAGGGCAGGGGATTGGTAGAGTGAAGTCTGTTTCGCACCTGCCAAGGTGATATCCGAGACCCGGAGGCTAGGGCAGGGACGTCATTTAGGGGTCACCAGGGGTCGCTAATGCGACCCCTGATGTCTCCTTTGCTAGCCCTGTGGTCTCCCTTGCTACCCCTAAAACATTTTTTTTTACAAATATATATATTTCTTTTTCAATGCAAGGTCCTGGGCTGTGGCCAGCGCCATTTGTCTCTTTGCTTCTGAAGTGGCTAGCTTTCTTGTTCAGGCCTCATTTTTTTTTAAAGAACACAGGTTCCACAAGTCTAACACGTTCAGCAGTGACCCTAAATAAGAGAGAATGGGATAACCAAATAATGTGTTATTCTAGAATTCTGTACAATAATTGCTAGACTCATTAAAGGTTTATTTCAGGCACACTTCAGCGGTTGAATCGCAGATTTAGTCTCTTCTTAAACACCCCATCTCAGCCTTTCATCCTTCTGAGGTCGATAAATAAGTACCAACACAGGTTATGTGATATTGTATGTATATTTGTTCTGTATAAAGTATAAGGCCTGTAACTATGGTCCCTGGGGCATTACCTGACTCGGTAATGCCCCCGTGGCTCGGGGCTTATTGCTTAAATATAGCATTTCCTGCATCAGTTTATGCGACTGGCTCCTACGTATGGCACCTAAACCAAGTAGCATGGTATATTGGTACCAAGGATCCCAACAGAACTCTGCCTGATACAAAACAAGTGTTGCAGCACTCCCATTAGGGCTAATGGTGGCACACACCTACAATTGTTAGAAACTCTTCCACAGCAGAGGGCTGAATACATCAACAATTTGTATCTGCACTTATTCGGAAGATTGTTTCGCCACATCCCTTCTGCACAGCATGCTGACATTTTGTTAGTCATAAGCATGCACAAAGACAGTAGTAGCTTGACACATCCACTCTCTAGTTTTAGCTGAGTAAGTTCCTGCAGTAGGACTTATCACAGGACATCATTGCCAAATATTAGGAAGGAATCCAAAACATTGTTTCCTCTGGGAACAATCATAAGCAGAACATCATTTGTTTTGAACTACCTGTAGTGGTTAGTGAAAAGTGCATGGTTTCAGCAACATGGTGATGAGCACTCTAAAGTTGTTTACCTTGACTTGTGTGAGGACCCTGGAAAATCCTAGCTCTTGCTACTGTGTTCCTCAGAGATTTTGGGGGATGATAAAGGTGATGTGTGCTTTCCACTCCTAGGAACATAGGTGTTGGGACTAGCCTTAGGACCCACTGAAAGTGTACAAATCAGTTTTATCTCAAAGCAGCGCTGTTTCTGACTTTATTGCTTAGAGCCCCTTAAACACATTAAATTACCCCATTATGGGGAGTGCTGGAGAGCCCAGTCAAGATGGTTGCTAATTTCTGAAATTTGCAGTGAAGGTAGGTGCCTGTAGTCTGTGAGGTGGAAAGATGGCTCTTCGCACTTAACTGCTAATATCTCATGAGCTGTGTGGTATGGAGTGTACAGTGATAAATTACACACTAACCTTGCTTCAGGTGCAGACAAACAGGTAGAAGAGAATGGCTCTGGGAGTCAACTGAAAGAGGTGATCTAGTTTTTGAGGTGGCCTGGCACAGGGTTGGAAGCGACCCGGTGCAGAAAAAGACATTCTCATCAGGCACACATTAACTGGTGGTTGCAGTACTGTAGAGTGGCCAACAGACCTCACCTCCAAATGTCAGATATCTTCAATTTACTATGAGGGCAAGAAGCCTCTGCTAAAAACATAACATATCAGTCACTTCAGCCAAAGGCTGCCATGCCATCATCTGATCATACGCAGCATCATAGCAGCAAGATGGAGATTGCAGTATCTGACCCATGATATGAAGATCATTGGCATGTATTAAAGGGGAATTGATGCATCTCCAAATAATTATGAAAACATAAACAGAAAATAATACACATCAATCATATATACCAATGTTCAGGAGGAGCAGGCCCTGGTGGGACATTTATTGTAGGCAATTGATGGCAATCATGAATATGTAGATTCAATGCTGACAAAGTCAGGCAGACAGCATCGTCATATACTCAGGAAGGATTGGAAGAACACACAACCTCCTCTTTTATCCTTAAACAATATTCCAGAGGATCTCCACTTGCTTAAAATATGAAGCACCCTGTGATGGTAGAGAGTAAGGTCAATGCTACTTCAAGAGAAGAAAATCTGCCTGTGGCATTGTGACACATACAAATCGGTATATGGAGACTTTCATCTCCTGATAGTTATTCTTCAACAGCGCAGGACTAAACTACCCTATGAGATTAAACTTTTGACAAAAACATTCAATCAAGATTTCCCAAGTGTTCTTAAATAGTCACCAAACATTACCAACAAGATAAGTACAAAGTACAATTTGGAAGCCAAATCCAAAAAGATTTCAGATGATTCGAACAAACATCTGAACTGTCAATCGGACCAAATGTGGGTGGACCTCCCATGATAAAATTGAACATCTGATGGTTGATAACACCCTTTAATTATGAAAATGGCAACATAGCTAAGAAATATCACCCATTTCAGTAATAGCCTCCAGAAAAAGAATTAGGGCAACAAAGTTTGATTTATTAATGACATTTCAATCCCTCCGAGTTACAAGTTATTTTGTACAAAATTCAACCTTTGAACCCGATCAATAAGGACTTAAAAAACAAACGAATTATGAAATAAATGAAAGACATCAATACATGTCTAGATTAATCAAATAGAACACACTGGTAGACATACAATAGCAGTCAAGACAAACAATAGTTTACACTTAGCTTAACAGAAAATAATGTCTAGTTTGGAAACTACACTTGGTTTGTATGAGGCTGATCCTAGGCTAATGACACATTCTCATAAGACCATTACAGTCTTTTCAGCATCCCTATTTACCAAACCGGCCTAGACAGTTGCCTCTCCTTGGTCAGCAAGAGAAAGCGTGCTTGAAAAGAACTGCAGAAGAAAAAAGTCTCCATTATTGAATGCACTGAAATTAAGAAAATTGGGTGACGATTATAAGATCAGGTAACTGAGAAAAGGCTATAAGAGTAAGGAAAAAAGGCCTTGAAAAGGTTGGAGGCATGGGAGACCCTGAAAATGGCCACTAATAAAAACGATTTGATGGGATTCTGGAAATTAATTCATAATGGCACCCGGTTAGATGAGAGCCTTTCCAAATGTCAATAAAGAAGAATTTATGGTATAACCATGTTTCTCTGGTTTATGCAGAGGATGTAATAAGCTATATCACTGCAAATCTGCTCTTTGCTCCCTGGAATTCACACTGTCAGAAGTGTATGTAGCAATTTATAGTCAATCCAGGGGAAGACACCGGGCCCAGATAGTATCCCGGTGGACTTCTATATGAGGAAACAAAGATCTGGGCTCCCTATTTACTTCTGTTGATCTCTGCCATAGTTAAAGTAGAAAAAACCCCGCATCAGTGGCGTCGCTAGTGAGGTTTTGGGGGGGCTGGGGCCCTCCCTGTGAGACCCTGTGCCCCCCCTTGTGCCTCCCCTACCTAAGATGAGCAGTGACCATGTTCTCCCCCTACATTTGGCTGTGCCCCCCTACTTTTGTCTTTGACCCCTCTGTGCACCTCCTAAATTTGATTCCCGGTGACGCCACTGTGGCATAATCTGTGCATGTTTCTGAGCTGGTATTATCCATATATATTTGACTTTTCTTGTAATATGGCATGGGTGATGGGTCCCTATTATGGGTGTAGTGTTGTGTCAGTGGAAGGGAGGGAGATGTGTCATAATCTGTGCTGGGGCCTGATTATGGCTATGTGTGTTATGACGGTGTGGTGATGTCACTGACATTCTACATGGAGTGTTGGAGTGGTGATGTCACTGACATTCTATGTGGAGTGTTGTTGGATGTTTGGAGTGCTGGGTTCTACTGGTGTCAGTTGGACCTAATGTGCTGGGCTGGGTGTCCCAGTCCTTTCTGTACTTGCTAACTAAGAGAAATAAACCTACATGTAAACTGCTTACCCTCTGGTGTTCCTCTTATGTGAAGGAGGCATAGTTTCCCACAGAAGGTCCTGCAACTCATCCAGAAAAGGACTGCTAGACTTGTCCTTGGCCTCAAGCCCAGGGATTGTATCTCTCAGGACTGAAATCTCTGCACTCGCTCCCAGTGGCTGCGAGGATTAAGTTCAAAACCCTCTGCATTGTCCACAAGGCTTTCTGGGGCCTGGGGCCTCAATACCTCCAACTCACTCTTCCTAAATATCTTCTTTCTCGAGCTCTTCGCAAATCCGCCTTCAACTCCCTCAGGGTCAGTCGCTTCTCCAGGCAACAAGTTGGTGGCAGATCTCTTTCTTTGGCTGGGGCCTCCCTCTGGAACAGACTCCCTGCCTGCCTGAAACTTGAGGAGAACCATCTCCGGTTCCGGAAGCACCTCAAAACCTTCCTCTTTGCTTCTGCTTTCTCTCCTCCTCTCCCCTGCTGAACTCCTGGCTGAAACTGTACTGGTCACCTGGTCACCCTCTGTTCTCGGGCCCAGGTCCCCTCCTCTGCCAGTTACACTCCTGCACTGCCTCCCTGGCATCACCCCCACTTGGGGACTGTTTTCTGTACCCCTACAGCCCACCACCTGCACTTGACACCTGTTGTTTGCCCTTACCCTTTGCACTTCCCACAAGCTGGCCCTACTTCTTTTATTGTGTATATGCGCATTGTAAGTGCCATATCATATCATGTCATATCGACAAGACTGATGGACTGGATAAATGGGTCTGGTGCATTAAGGCATTTTAAGGCACGTTTCTGCAAGGGAAAAACACAATTGACCAAGGATCACACTCATCTTAGCTAAATCAAAGATGGCCCAATATGACTAATTTGTATTGATCTAAAGGCTGCCTTTGATGGGTTCCTGAGGACTGAACTTTGGCGAGTATTGGCAAATAAGAAAGTTCCACCTGCGCTACTAAAATCAGTCAAGAAGTTATGTAGTATCTCCATTGTAGTTGTGAGATGGGCATTGGGAGGGAAACGCACACAACCTTTCCCTTTAGTCAGCCACACATGTATCCTGGCCTCTACGCTATTCAATCTGTTTTTCAATGGAGTGTTAGATGAACTATATCAAAACAAAAGAGGTGATGGCTGAAAGGTTTAGAATGAATCTTAACTTCTGGCACTGATTTGGACAAGCCCACCGACCACTGTTCTTCACCTGTCAAGCCATTACAAAAGGGGAAACACCATATGCAAATTAGGCTTGGTCCCACCCCAAAAGGGGAAGTCTAACCCAAACTGCTTGGTCACATTGTAAAAGCAAAAGGAAATATTGAGTCTGAGTACCCCAAAAGGAATACACCAAACGCGGGCTTATAAAGATTCACAGAATTTTATTCCATAACTGTACAGTTTAAAAAGAAACAAAGTATCAGATAGCTATCTGGCCCTCAGTACATCACAGCGAATACCAGCCCTTTCCGTGTAAGAAGTGAGAGGTACTGGACGTCTAAACAGTTTTTCATTTTATACATTTTCAATCATAATGTCCTGCTCTCTACAGGTTAATGATACTCGGTCTAGGGTACGTGCCGAGTTCACTTCTGACTTAACCAACTATGTGCATGTGGATCATCTTCAGTTTGTAGGTAAACAAGTCACAATGGCAACAGTGTATTCTCAGATTCAACATTAAGCCTTAACACATGTCCTATACAATGTTGTTCAGCTAGTATCCATGTTCAGTATTTAGACAGCATTGTAGTTGATGTATGTCCGCGGATCGGACTTGTTGGCGCAGATAATCCTCTGTCTACAAGTCAGGCATGGGACAAGGTCTCTTTACTTGATCCAAACATTTGGCCAATGGACAGTTTACACATTAACTTTCATACAAAGGTCAGGACGGCTCAGTTACAAATGGGAAACACTGTCCACCATTTTAGAACAAAGAATTACTTTGTAGAAATCAAAATGGCGGATGGACCCAAAATGGCGGCGAAATCGATCTAAGATCGAAACTTTGCAATGCGGATTTCTTCGCAGCGCGACTGGGCTTAGGCCAATATATACAATAAAGGAGGCACAATATGATATCCCGTTTAACAACATCCTTTCTGCAGGACACCATAAGCATCCCCAGACATGTTTCGGTCTAGTTGGGCCTCATCACTAAGGAGTAGCTTGGGTCTCTAGGCCCAGCAGGCACAGGACCCACAACTGTGCATAACCGTCCCACTCAAGGTTACTATAGCAAAACAAAAGAGGTGATGGCTGGAAGGTTTAGAACGAATTACCATCGTAAACATTAGATGCTCAACTTTTGGGGGATGAATTGATGTGTGTGTTGATGTTCTGAGACAATGTACTCCTACTCCCTCTGGATTGAATTTTGCAAATATCAACATGTAAAAATAAACAATGATGAAACTAAAACGATCAGATACGTGAAAACCTGTGGCCTACAGTCAAGCGTGCCTCTTAGTATCAAGGATGCTAGAATAGTGTAGGTATCCTTTTTTGATTACCGAGGTATAAGGATTTCCCTGTATGGCAAATGGAACTACCAGAATGAAAAAAACCAACTTAATTTTGGGCAGACACTGCAATGGTATCTAGAAATTCACCATATCCATTGGCAATAACTTGCTGCCACGAGCATTAGAAATGTATACAGCTCAAGTCATTGCCATGGTGGGATATGGTGCAAAGATATGGGGACACTGTGAAAGGTCATCATTGACGAGCACAGAAAATAACTTTCTAAAAAATCTCTTATTTGTCCCAGACAGTACACCAAATATCCTGTTGCAGCTGGAACTTGGCTAAACAGCTTTCTGTAGACAGCTATCCCTAAAACAAAAACTGCTTTGGGTAGAAATCTGGTCCTGCTACACACTAAGCCACTATATAACCGCTATAACTGACCTCCCGGTGTATCAAAAAGCAGACTCACTATCTTGACTCAAATAAATTAGGGATCAACTAAAGTTATTACAACTGGAGGACCTCTGGCTCAACCCTAATGGGATAATCAATAGATACAGGCAGCGTGTCATCCATGCACACATGGATTATTCCATGGGGGTCCTTGTAAGAAAATGCCTCGTCCTATCCACTGGCTATGCTTAAATATCAATCAAGCTGGGAAATGCTATGTTTGTGAACCCGATACAGAGATCTCTATATGCCAAAATGTGCTTAGGCATATTGCATATTTCCTCCTTGAAAGCCTTGCCCCGGGAGTTTGGAACCACTACTGCACTTTTTATTTCTGTGTCCCATGGTTGATGATATTAGAGGCAGATATTTTAAAGCATGTTTGCTTAATAGAGTTTCCGCACACTTAATACAGTGGAGGAAATCTAATGTGGCGGAGGAGAAAAAGGATTTTTCTTTTCTCAGGGCTTCAGGGTTTCGAATATTGTGTTAGCGATTGAAATGAACTACAAATACGTATTTTTAATTATCCGTAATTGTTGTATATATTATTGTTTTAACTGTTGTATTTATTACTTGCGTTGTAAATGTACTGTGCGGTTATGGCATTATACAGCGAAGTAAAGATCAAATGATGATGATGATGAAAATGGTACACAAAGTGCATACAGTTGTGTTGGAAATGCAGTGGCTTGCAGAAATACTGTCTGAATTTGGGGTTCTCCAGAGCGTGAATAGGTGCCAGACAGGTGTAGTCCTTACTTTTATTAAAACAAACACAATCCACATGACCACCTCTTCTGTCATTGTCCTTGAACAGGTGCATCAGGCTCTGATTTCCAAGTACAAGAATAGGAGAAGCCCTGAATCATCCCATCGAAAACTCTTAATTTCCAACACAAACATTATTGTGATTTGCTGGATAGCAATTAATAGTAATGTTTCCACTATCAAGCTCTTCATGAACATTCAGTCGAAGTGGTGAAACTGAGACTAAACCTCAGGCTGTGAGGATCAAGACATCAGCATTGCCCCTGGATTTCCGCCTACCTCATAATGATACATGTACAATGCAGTCCTTTGAATGGGAGGCTGACTGAAGATAAAGACATATAATACAGGAAAGGGTGAAAACTCAGACACACAGAGAGGGCCAACATGTAATCTTAATGTAACAGAGTATTCCCATGATGCGAGATATACCGAGAGGTTCTGACAGGCTGATGAGCTGGGAGTATGCACATATGTTATGTTGTCTTATTGGACGTTTACAGAGAGCATGCTTAGGCCCCAAAGGAGCACCATGGAACAATACTGTGCTGGAGTTGAAGCTTTTAAGGGGTGGTCGCCCTACTTCAAAAGTTATGAACAAACCACTTAGCAGATGATCATTTTTCTGCACCAGAAAAGGGCCTGAGGGGTGTCCCCTGACAAATGGAGGTGGTGGTGGAAGACAGGCTTAATAACTAAATCATTTGGGACTGTGTGAATTCATGCAGGACTGTCCCAAATACCATGGGCCTAGAGCCCCAGTCCCTCAGTGGGACACACATATTCAGTACAGTGTAATACTAAGGGGATGCTCAGCGTAAGTGCACTTTTCCTGTGACCCCTGGCATCTGAAGACATTTGCATTCTCTAGTTACTGTGTCTGCTTTATCATGACCCCTTGTAATGATGTTTTTCAGATTTAGGAAACGAGTTTCATTGTCAATAAAGTCAAATGGTCTCATGTGTTACAGGTTGCTCTCAATGTGGCAGCTACCTCCCAAATTAGAACACTTGCACCCCAGGTCCTTGTGACAATTGGCATCAGTTCCCTCAGTTTAGTGCTCAGGCTGCCTGTAGCAGTGCTTAGCCCCTGCTGGCATTGGCTACGAGGGATATCTTACTGCCCCAAGTGACTCTGGATACATGAAATCTCTGTAAAAAAGTAACTGTCTATGTATGGTAAACTGAAATATTCTCAGAGAGACCACGTGTTACTTACTTCCTAAATATCCCATTTAACAATGAGGTGGTTAGGCTGCAAAGGGAAAGGGTGGGACACTATTTCCACAACATATTCTCCACAAAAACAAGATAATCCCATACCAACGCCTCTGCATGTCCAGTCTACACATTCATTTGTAGGCATTGGGGAACGTATCCTACAGGGCACTGTGTTCCAGCAGGATACCAGACTACTTTATACTGAGAAACCAATGCGGGATTTGCTGTGTTTACTTGTTTACCTTCTGCAGTAAGCTTAGCTTCTGAGGTGCCAAGCAATGGCAGGTGGTGACTGCGAAGTAGTCGTGCCTCCACCGCTCGTCAAAACCTTACTCAATTGAAGAAATTCAGTGACAGCAACAATGAGCTCATTTAATAGGAAGCATTGGTCCTCATAGTATCTGGAGGTAGCCACATGCAATATCAAAGATTTCTCATTTTACTTATGTCAGCTTGTCACTGTGGAAGCACAGTTGTAAGGATACATGAATGCACTGTTTACTCAAAATAATAACAACTGTTACATTTATAAATGTTGATGAACATGACCAGAAACCGCACAGATTGTGCATGATGAGAAGAAGGAGGACACTGGTACTGTTTTCGTACTAGAGCTTGTCTGTGATATGTGGTCTCCTCCCACTCACCAACACGTTACTTGTGATCCTTTTTTGAGTAACAGGCTATCAATTCTTCCTTAGTTTCAGAGACTTCTAGTGTAGGACAAACAGCATTTCCAACTAAAGTAAATGAACATTCCCAAATTCCTGCATTGTCTTGGGCATCAGTATTGATACGCTTCTCACTAGGTGTCTCCAAGAATGATCTGCTCATGTCTTCACTCCTAGATACACGAAGGTCTTGACAATTCACAAATCATAATATAGGTTCACCAACAGAGAAGGAAAATGCTAGTGTCAATCTTAATTTGTGTTCTCGTAGTGTTCTCCTTCATCAATCTCAAAGCCATAAAGCCCTTATATCCCTCCAAAGGTTTCCGTAGGGCTGCTGGGGTCCTTCTAGTGAGAAGAACGTCATTGGGATATGCCAGACAAAGAATTAGTGTATACCCCATGTGTGACACGTCTGAAGTCATCTGTACCAGGTGACTTTCCACATCATTAAGATACAGGTTAATCAACAGGGGTGGTGATATGTACCATTGCTGGATACCTTGAGGAGAATAAAGCTACCACTCATTGGTCTAATTGACATAACATGGCCATTCAATGTGCATCGACTATGAACACAAATTAATGTTGATAGGTCGCTTCCGTGGTTACATATAAAACTAGAATTACTCAATAGTTTGGTAATCCCCAGGCCAAATCCTCAGATACACCATGATCCAGACAACAATGACTTGTTCCAGCCTAAACCTTGTAAACCCCTCCCAGAAAAAAAGAGTGTAGGCTCCTTATGTTGTACCTGATCAAGGTTAGCATAATGCTACAGAAAGTATCCAACACATCAAGGCAAGATGTGTGTGGCCATCTTTACAGTTATTAAAGATATTACACAAAAAACACAAACACACATCTGGGAATGTGAACTTCACTATTTGAATATTGAGTGTTGAGTTTGCTGCAAGTTTCACTTTGGCTTGTAAAGAGGTTAAAAGACTGCATTTATCTCTGCCCTGAATAGACGGGTTAACTAGGGTGAAGAATGTAACAGAACCGGGGAACAGGGAAATGCATTGGAAAAATGAAGGGGCCATGTCGCTTAAAGAAAAACGATATCATAAACTGCAGGAAATGAACTCCAGTTAGGATGAATAGTTTTGAAGTCACACCAGCATTGTTCCAAGACGCCAAAGGGAAAGGGAAAGTTTCAGCTAATACTTGGTTCGGATTGAGTATTGATCAACAGATTAGCTGATACATCATTGCATTCATTTAAAGGATAGCACTTGCATGTTCCACAACCCTTGTGAAGGTGAGGTCCCTATATTATCTTACTTCTTGCTGTAAATTTCTTTCATACTAGCTTGTTGTAGAGAACAAGTGACATTGCAGCTGACATCTAAAGCAAGCCAGTCCCAATGACTGCAAATAGGCTGCAGTGTGTCATTTTATGGCCGTTGTAGCATATTAGCACACCACATGCCATCTAAGCCAGCCAACAGATTTCCCTGTAACCTGAGCCCATCTGCCCAGAGTGCATGTTTCACTTGAATGCTGATATGTGGCACTGCAGCACTGCATCAGACGAGAAATCTGTTATAAAATTGTGAACTCTCTTCATTAATATACAATTTGTCAACACTACCAGGTGCAACATTATCCTCATGAATGCAGATTTACCTCGAACAGCAAATGAAAGCTGCCTGTTCCTGTGTTCTGCAATGGCTCATGCATTCCAGGCTGGTATCAACCAAGGAATGTTGCTGTTTGTTAAGTATAGCGTATTTTTTCTAATTGTAATACTTGTATGCGCCTTACATCATTTCAAAGTCACATTGAGGACGCATGGTATAAAGGAAAAAAGTGAATCTGTAGTTCACTATGTCAGTATTTTACCAAAGAAAAGATGCTTATCACTAGAAAATAGGGGTTGCATGGTGGCAGATGCCTTTCTGCAAATCTAACACCCCTCCCTAAGATAGACCAAGCACTGCACAAAAGGCATCACATTGTACACTTTTGGAAATGCACTGGGACGTTTCAGGATTCTTGATGACACCAGTGGGGTTCCCACTTCCACGCCATCTTTGTCAAATGATTCTGGTATGTGAGGTTTATAATATATTCCTATGTTCAGCGCTCTCCACATTGGGTTAACTAAGACCTCCAACCATACCCACATGCAACACCTGTTGTAGTCGTAGTGCAATTCGAAGTGGATGTTCCAAGTCAGTGGTTTGCTCGTACCATCAGGTATATTAATATCAACGATGAAAGGTTCCTGAAAACCATCTCTAAAATCTGGAATTGTATGTGCTGTCTCACACAAATGCAAACCTGCACTCTACATAGCAACTACCTACAGTGGACTGTCCACGGTACCCAATACAAACCCTGGGTGTACATCTTAAATACGGACCCACAGGACCCTCACATCTTATTGTCACGGTTCATCCTCTTCCATGTTTGCATCACCGGTCAAGCTCAAGGCAGGCTTCAGGATCTACCATGATGATTCATTGCAGAGTCAGGAGCATCACATCTCAGCTAGAATCTCGAGCTTATTCATCAGATTTCTTTAGCACATCACATCCCTCAAATCTCTAGAAAGATTTTCAACACTATATAAAAGGGCAGCTTCTCTTCCTGTACCTTTGTAGATATTAATAGGCTCAGACAGAAGGAATACGCACAAGCAGGCTCACACTTAGATGGTGTTTGCAGGGTGTGTTGAGTGTTTTGAGCAGGGTTGTTGTGAAGGCCCGGCCAGACTAGCTGGAGCCTTCCCGGTGATGTATGTTGTGGGTACCTCCTGTGGGTGGGACCTGGGTGAATAGAGTGTGTGACGAATATGCATTCTGTGTTGTGAGTGTCTAGTATCTGGTGGTTGACACAATGACTAAGTCAACCCTGCCCGAAACCGGTATGAATGCAGCTTGGGGTGTTGAATGGCTCGGTACTTGTCCCAATACACATAACTTGTTGTGAATGTCTGGAGAGAAGTGAATGGCCTGAATACCTCGTGTGCCTGATTGGCTGCCTGCCTGCATGCATGCCCGTAGTTGTGATTGGATGCTTGAGTGTGACCCAGCGGAATGAATGGGTGATCAACAGTATATCTGGGGACCTCTCACTGCTAGGAATCGTGTTCAGAAGCCCACTACGACTAGTAACTGGAGTAACTGACGCTTGATCTTGAAACCCCCGCTGGACGAGAAGGAGTGCTGTGGCTCTCCCTCGCAATCTGAAGGCTGCGTGTTTCCAAGGACTGACCCACAGAGGACCTGGTAAGGCGCCCTCTTGCCGAGCTACGAGGGACCATCGTGCACAGCGGATCTTTGCCAACGCTGCCTGGTAGACAGACCTTTGACAGGCTGCCGACACAATACGGGGACTGCTGCGGAATCTCAAAGAGAAGCCCTCGGACTGTTGTCCGCCACTGTCGACGACCGCCATCGCCGACCGGAGCCGCCATGCTCCCGTTTGCCTAAGAACTTTCATTGATCATTGGACGCTCTCATCTGCATCGTCATCCGCTTGTCTCCCGCTGGAGAAGGCCTGACCGTCGATGCGCCGAGGAGCATCCACCGGTGGGTTTCCCGCCACCTAAAGACCGCAGAGACGCCGATGACTCGACGCCCTTGCTGGGCCAAGTCCTTCATCATCTCTTTGCGTTCTAGAAATATCGTCACTGAGGTGCCCCGCACGCCTCTTCCTTGCAGGACGTCAACGCTCTGTCGTCGACGAGCACCACTAGGAACGAAGTTGCCACTTCCCTGGCGTAGTTCACCCTGTTCACCATCGGACGTTCGACGACCCGTGACTTCTGCCTTAAAGGAAGGACACTCAAGAAGGGCCGTCGATTCCCCGACACCGAACGCCAAGTTCCCCGACACCTCTCGACAATCAGTGGCTCCCGCCTGAAAGGGAGGCACTCAAGAAGGATCGGTCGGCGCATCGTCGGAGAACTCTACTCCACCAGGTACATTGGGGGAGTGAAACCTTAATAGGAAGAAGTCAGACTATCGAACATTATATGGACTGGGCTTGTGCTATATATCTTTATTTACAGGTTGCCCAGGTGGGGGGATCTCCACTCAGAACTGCGCCTAGTGGTAGGGGATCTGCCAATTGTTCCAACCCTCTTATATTCCTGCCTATCTCAATTGCTGGTTTACTCGTTATTAATCTGTGTTACATTTTAACCGTACAGTTGATGCACTTTAATGAGATTCGATAACACTAGTGGTTCCACTTTAGAATTGTATATATTTATCATTATTGACTTCCAAGTACATAGTGCGTTATTGTGATCGTGTACATACCTTTGAATATTAATTATATAAAGACTGTGTTTTCAGTAATACAGTGTGTGGACATTCCTTTGTGGGGGTTCGGGGACTACACTGTACTTAAGAACCAGCCTGCATCACCTCCTGAGAAGCTAGGCCTTGATTGCTCGTCCATTGCTACCTTATAGAGAATCTTGGCTGGGGTCTCCTGTGCCTCCCCTCTACCATATAGAGAGTGGAAGTACAGACACCCCCTACCAGTCTTTACAATTTGCCCTTTATGAACTGAAACATGTTGAGATTAGACTGTTTATTGAACATACAGTGATTCACTGATGCAAATAAGCACAGATTGGTATGGAAGAGAATATACTGTTTAATGAGAATACAGTGTTTAAATTAAAGCAAAAAACCACATAGTGTTATGTGAAAAAAAAAACCTTTGGAAATGTGTTTAACCTACGAATAATCAATCCAGATATTTGGTGTTTTATGTGATTTTAGTGATTTTAGTGAATTAACTGTTTAATGAATAATGTTTATATTTGTGATGATTACATTGTTTTTTATCCACTGAAAGAAGCCCCCATTTCAGTTATCCTAACCTTACAGACAAACCTCTATCTTTTCTCTTATCTTTTCTTCTTATTTTTCTTTTATCTTTTCTTTTGTTTCGCTAGAAGGCCATCATAACGGAGTACACACCAGGCCAGATGGTCTGGATCATGGAACCCGTCAAACCCAGTGCCTTGCAAGACAAATATACTGGGCCCTTTGTGGAGCTGGAAAAGATCAGTAAGGTGAACTACCTCATTGATACAATTACCCCCAGACAGGTGCATCAGGCCTTCCATGTCAACCGTCTTAAACCCCATTACAGCCAGGACGCCTTAATGATGGCTCTGGTCATGTATATCGAGACCAAGGAGGAGACAGATTCCCTCCCTGACTTATTGCAGTAAGACCCCACTGACAGGACTCTTGCAGGAGTCCAAATCCCCCTAAACACCACTTAACAGCAAAATCAAGACTGCCAGCAACTGCTGAATCAGTTTGCTGGACTGTTCCCGCTGACTCCCGCGAGGATTGATTGGTGCATCCATGGTATGAACACCAGAGACAGTAAACCAGTGAAAAATAGAATTCCCCAGATGTCCGACGTGTTCAAAGACAACATCAAGGAGGAAGTCTGCAAGATTGGCATTGGGGGTTATCGAGTTGTACCACAGACCTTGGCTAGCCCAGTGGTACTGGTCCATAAAAAGTCCAGTGGCAGGAAAAGCGAGATTCGCTTTTGAGTGGATCATTGGGGGCTCAACTCTGTCATGAAGACAGACGCACATCCCATTCCTCGGGCAGACAAAATCATTGACAGCTTAGGTGCTGCCAAGTTCATGAGTACCTTTGACCTCACGGCAGGGTACAAGTAGGTCAGACTAACTGATAATTCAAAAGAGAGGTCCGCATTCTCCACCCCGGACGGGCACTACAAGTTCACAGTTATGCCTTTTGGGCTAAAGAATGCCTCTGCCACCTTCCAGAGGATGGGCAACCAGGTTCTAATTTGGCTGGAAGGCTTCAGCATCACCTACCTAGACAATGTGGTGGTATTCAGCAACACATGGAAATAACTTGTATCCTACCTGGAACAGATACTTCAAGCCATGCAGAAGGCTGGCTTGATTTTCAAGGTGTCCAAGTGCCGTATAGCGCAGGGTGCTGCAACGTACCTAGTCCACCAAGTAGTGGGGTGTATGAAACAGCCTCTCCTGACCTAAGTGCAGAGGATGAAGGATTGGGACATCCCCACTACCCAGACTCAAGTGAGGGGTTTCCTATGTCTCACAGGTTATTACCAGCCTTTTATTAAGGGGAATGGGACCCTTACCCTTACCTTAAATGATGTCATGTGGAAGAAACTTTCGAAGAAGGCCACTTGGACCACTGTCTGTCAATCATCCTTCTGGTGCTTGAAGGATGGCCTGTGCCAGGCCCCGTTCTGTAGATCCTGGATTTTGGACAAGAGTTTATCATCCCGGCAGATGTTTGTTAATTTGGCATTGTTGTAGTGTTAGCAAAACGGAACCCAGAAGGGGTGGAACAACTTTCTGCATACCTAAGTAAGCACTTGACTCAGTGAGAGTGCAACTGTGGCACCATCAAGAAAGAGCATTTGCGCTCATTTGGGCAGTATACAAGATGAAGCCCTATATTTTTGGGACTCACTTCACTATCCAAACTGACGACAGACTTCTGAGGTGGGGTATGGCCAGGAAGGGAAACAACCCCAAATTACTGTATTTCCCTACAGGAATTGCACATGGACATCCAACACAAACTAGAGGCATAGCACTCCAATGAAGATGGCATGAGTAGGTACTTTCGCCAGGAGGATGAGCCAGACCCTTAGAAGGGTTTTTATTAATACATAAAATGATGGGGTGATTTCTTCTCCAAAGGGTAATATGCTACCCAGATCCCCTTTTGTTGACAACTCCATGCCAAAAGCATAGTGTACTCGTGCCCTGCCTCAGTAGCCTTATCTGTAGAACCTGTTCTGTTCATTGCAAATGTAATGTTGAAAGGTCACAAGATTCCCACTTGACCACCACAGTGACACCCAATTCACTGAGGCACTGGGGCTACATTTAAGATATGGCCCCTGTACAAAAACTATGATGATCATGAGCACATCATGCTGATGGCAGGGTAATCTCTAACAATAAGCTATGGCTGAGTTTTAGCATAGTGCATGGCAAGACTTGTGATCATTGCCGCCACGTCCAAATTAAAATCGCACATGTGTCATTTCCTGTGAGTGAGCTTTTCTGTGGAAGGGAATGTGTTTTTGGGTCAGACGGTCTGATGCTGCCAGATGGCAGGACAGAAACCCAGAGGACCCAGCCTCTCTTTTATCACCTTTGTGAGGGCAGGTAACACCTTACCCCAGAGACAGCCACACAGCAGGCAGATGTCCTGAGTCTAGATATCAAAGGAGCACACCGATTCTGAAGATGTAGCCTCACACCAGGGTGCTGCACATCTAAGGGCCTCTGTTGTCAGTAAGGAGGGAAGGGGGCAGGAGTAGGATAGGTTGGAGGGCTCTGGTCACTGGCAGAATCCTTCCACCATCTTGCTTCTCACTGTCTCTCTTTTCCTTTCCTGTCCCCTCCACGTCCTCTGGAGCAAAATACTTTGGGTGTGACATCAACAAAGTCCACTCTTGCCATGAGCATGGATTGGTCCTCTAAACCAGTCTTTGGACCAATCACCTGGAGAAGTATGCCTTTAAAAGAAGGAGTCTCTCATCCCTTTAGTAGATGCCTCTCAGTTCCTTTCAGATCCTTTAAGGCCACAAATGTGTTCTGAAGATATCACTCGACTTCCAAAGCCCTCAGACTGAGGTGAAGAAGGAGCTGTCCAAGACAAAAGGAAGATCTGTCCCATAACCACTCCCAGGGCACATCAGGAGGGACCAGTTCTGTAGACCAGGACCAACCACTCTGCAACAGAGCTCCTAAATTAGGTGAGCAGACACTGAACAGAAGAATCCAGTCCTCAAGTCCTCTTCAGGGGACTCACAGCAATGGGAGGGCCAGACCAGCCAAAGCCCCCTGTTCTACAACAATGAACCGGTTGTTCCGTGTTCACTGCATCTTGAACAAGAGGGAAGGCCATGGTGTCTGCATTCCTCCAAGCAGCCATTCTATTGATTGCATCTCAACCAGCCCAACACTGCTTCATGTCCTAGCAAAGCATGTCACCTGCTAGGCCCGAAACAACGGCTCAATGCCAGAACCTGAACCAAAACACTGGAGAATCACTTGCCGACTCCAACCGGGGGTTACAACTATGGCTCTGTCCAGGTAGACCTGTATTTTCTCCCTCATCAGTTGCACATCGATGCACCTAAGATTGCTACTTTGACGACCGTCGGCTGTTGTCTCAAACCACTGGAGCATCACTCATCGACCCCTTGCATCTGCTAAAGCCCGTCTCGGCCTAGTCAACTACAAAGCATTCCTGGGACCGCCCTGACATGCACCTGTGGAGAGCCATTGTGAAACCTCACAGAGCACCCACATTCTCCACTACTCAAAGCCTGCTTGCTGCTGTGGCCTCCAGGATCCTACATGTCCGATCTGAGCCTAATCAGCTCACATCAACGTTCAATCCTGGGTCTGATTGAGTCACTCCACAAAGAAATGAATCCAGGAACTATTGACTTTGATCTGCCCAACATCCATTTGGACCCAAGAGACTGATAAGTTTACAATCACCTCTGTTTTCAACATGATATCATTTTTATGGTAGTACCTTACCTACCATACCTGGAACTAAGCTCAGAGTGCTACTTTGTCCAGTCTGCTGCATGTTCTCTGTTCTTCCATTGGGGTGTTTGTATTTTTGTAATCTATTTTCCTTCTATGGGCAGACAGTGTTTTTAAATATAGTGTTAATATTTGTATAGAAGCTTCATTGGATAGTCCCTTTATTTTGGACTGTGAACTGTCTGTTTTTGGGTCACTTCTGGTTCACCTTCACTCCCCTCTGAAAAATATAGCCTTCCCTTGGCCCTCATTACCACAAAAGGAAAAGGAGGTATGTCTCTTAATTGTCCCTGTTTACCTTTATGATTGTGTTGTATTTTGGCTTGTAGAAGTGTGAGGGCTAGTGGGTTTAAACCTACTCATCTTTGTACTCTTGCGGAGCAGAATCCAATTTGTCACACTTGGATCAGCGGACACCTGAACTGAAGTTTGTCATCATAAAGAGGCAGTGTAACACTCACAGCACTGAACCGAAGGCCTGTGGAAGTGGCACCTTCGCCTGGCACAACCTAGCTCTAACTATAGATTATACTGTGTCACAGAAGCCCTGCATTGACCCTCCACCCTAACACCAATAGGAGCAGTAGCTAGGGATACGTTCTTGCAATACTGAATCTTAAACACATGTGCTTAAAGCAGAGAGAGATTACCAATGGTTCACCGTCCAAAAGGAAAAATAGAGCTTTCACCACAGTACATATGGAAGGACCAAACCTACCTCTTTTCTACTGCCCACTCTGGACACTCGAGTTGGATCTACCCAATATATATCGGTAACAGCGACAGAAGCAGTCATTCTAATAAGGGGAGTTGCTGAAAGGTCCTCCAGGGCATGCTTCAACATTAGGCGGCCAGTGCAAGTAACCTGAAACTTTGTGGGTTGAGTCCAGTGCTTTCTCCTACAGAGCTTAAAATGATACTTCGAAGGACTGATATGTAAGCATTTATTCATATGACTACTATTTTCGCATGTCTTAAATGTTTTGTGCTTTTCCCATGATCATCCTATTTTCGAAGCATGTCATACATTTCTAATCTTCAGGAAAGTGAAGGCATCGGTTCTTTGTGGCATACGTTCTATGCACTGTAAACTGAGTGGTGCTTACTGTTCCCTCAAGAAAGTCACCCACTTATCAACAACAGGGTGCTGCTAGCTGTCTGGGAGATGCAAATGTCTGCAATGAAAAGCAGCAAAGCAGCCAGGTGAAGCTCTGCCTTATCGCCTAAATGTTTACTTGAGTAATTGAAAGATGAGAACATTCCGGAAAAAATGATTATACATGGGTATAACTCGTGCATCCATGGGTTGCTTCTCTAGAAATTCTTATCACTGTCATGAAGTCATTTCAGAAAGACATCGACCGTGCCAATGCAAACAGAAAAGCCCTGGAGCAGGTGAGATTTTTAATAGATGTTTCTAAATTCAGTCCGAATCAGATTATCAACACTTCTGGTGAAGTAGTCCCTGCATACAATTGCTGAAGCCATTAGATTTCATCCAAGAGCCAACAGTACAAAATACACTTCCATAGCTGACCACACAAGTTGGTCAGAAAAGGCTGGTTGTGTGAATGCAACACGTGAGGGCCATACATCTGCTACAACTACAGCGGGAGGATTCCCTTTTCTGTGTGGACTCTGTGTGTTATTTGGGGTAGGAAACCTTTTGTTTTTTAGTTAGGAAATCTTTCTTTTGGTTTTCTTAGTTTTTGAACTAGCCATTACCTATGTTTGTTAAGGAATACTTTTTCCTCTGTATTGTGATTTTGAATTTGAATACTTTGTTACTTAAGTTGGGGATACCTTGTTTTGTTGATTATTTTTTAAGTCATTTTATTTGGGAAGTCAGTTATTTTTTGTGAGGGAAACCTTTGAATTTTCAAGTTGGGAAACCTTTTTTCGATTTTTAGAGACACAAACTTGTAATTTATTTGTTAAGGAGAAAATGGCTTTTGTTGGGAAAAAAGGCTGGGATGCATCTTATGTGGTGTTGTCCGTGCAAGAGGAGTACTGTGATGTGGAAACGTGGATATCTGCTAATGTGCATGGTACAAATGACCGGTCTCTACGCGTGGGACCGGAATTCGACCCTGTGTTGCTCTGCGCTGTCTTGCTTCCAAGAAAAAGGTGTTGCCCATGAGCTATCCACCCAGTCTCTTCTCACCCTGCAAGTAATCTGAAGAGGGTCACAGATAGTCTACTCCTCCAGCGGATGATGCTGCTGCAGAAGTTGTTGATGCGATGGTGGGGACAGAGAGGTCCCAGAGGAGTCTGAGCAGCAAGCACCGCCAGTACCGCCGGAGGCAGGAGGAGAAGAGCCGTTTACTGCAGTAATCAGAATGATGCCTGGAGCCCTGTAAAGCGTTAAGGAAGGTCCAGGAGTTCTTTCAAAAGTAAAGAGAGGGCCGGAAGACAGTCACCCATTGAAAGCATTCCCTTGGGCCTGAGATTACTTTAAAGTGCCTGACAGGGATTCAGTAGAAGAGGCTGATTTTGTGGAGTGCACATTGTGCCAGGGGTCAAAGACGTTAATAGGGTGGACATCTCTGCTGCACATTCAAGGGTACCACAGCCCTGCTAAACCACCTACAATGCTGACACTGAGCTGTGTATGAAAAGTTCCACCCAGGGGTGGACTGGGAACTAAAAGAAGCCCTGGAAATAATTACTGGGGACCAAAAGAGGCCCTGGAAATAATTGTCAAAGTGGCCCCATATGACACATTTTCAGCAAGCCCAATGCTTTTCCTATGTGAACATTTGGAAATGCCACACAAAAGAGGCCCAGGGTGCAGAGGCCCACCGGGTAATCTCCAGAGTTCCCTATAGGCCAGTCCACCCATGGTTCCACCCACCCCAAGACCATAATAGTGAACACAGGAATCGTAACGACCATTGTCGTAAGTTCAGACTTGTCTGTGCATTATATGAGTCCTGCTCCCATATTGATGGGTTGCTACTTGCCCACAAAAGGGCCAGTCCAATCCCAGGGTCCAGTCTAGTGTGTGTGTGTGACGCAGCATCAATGTCACAGAGGGCAGTGCAAAGGACAACATTGCCTGGCAGATCGATATATTGCACCTAGTGTGCATGCATCCCTCTGGCACGGGAGGACTGTTTCATGAATTGGTAATGCCAGTATCATTTTAAGATGCACCACCCTGAGCACATTTGAAAATGCTGACTGTTTTGCTGTGGTGGCAACGAAAAGAAGAACTATGTAAATCGTTTTTGATTTGTTTCTAGAGGAGGCCTATTGAAGTTATTTTTGTTTTCTCTTTCCCTCCCATAAAAGAGTGATACAAAATTCCAAAAGATCGTAATTAAAAAAGAAAAGTACCAAAAGTATATACCCCAAAAAATGACATGCTACACTTCATTCAGTTAAGTTTTGCGCAATATTTTGGATACTGAAAAATAAACATTCAAATTAGGGTTGACATTTGAAAAGCAGGTGTCCTCCTTGAAGATTCAGAGTAGGATTATTTTGGAAAGGAAAATAAGCATATGACACTCACTGAGACTTTGTAAAGTCTCTCTATCCTCTTTTAGATAAGTCGTACTGCAGTCACGTGTCTAGGGAGAGCACCTGTAAACAGTGACATCCATCTTTCCTAAAGCAACAAACAGTAATGAGTTAGCGTGTTGAGAGTCTACGCTGTGGCAAAAGTGTGGTATGCCTTGATGGGATGTTGCATTGGTGTCTGGTAATGAGTCCCGCTATGTGAAGGTATTCAGCTCAGATTTGAATGTGTTTCATAGAGCAACTCATTTCTATTGGGGCTTATGTCCTGTAAATATTCAGTGTGTGCTCTCACCCCTGTGAAATAGATGTATTATAATTTAGGCTGTGCTCCCATGCCAGTGAAAGAGGAGACATGATCATTGAGTATACTTGCAAACCTATGAGACATGACAGACTTGAACATTGAGTGTGTGTCATCACCTTTTCATTGCAGGAGAGACGGAAACAATGAGAGTGCCCCTAATCGTGCAAAAGAGGAGCAATTTGAAAAAAGTGAGTGTGCACCCTCAACCCTATGAAACAGGAGAGATGGAAAAATATAGTGTGTGCCCTCATCCCTGTAATACAGAAGACATGTTAAAATGAGTGAGGAAGGAGAGATCTAATAATTCAGTCTGTGCTCCCCCTTCTGCCAAACATCAGAGACTAACCCATTTAGCATGCACCCTCATCCCTGCAAGATATCAGAGACATAAACATGAGTGTGTGCCCTCATCATTGCAAAATAGGAGAGATCGATACATTCAGTCTGTGCTTCCACTCCTGTAAAATCTGAGAGATGTAGAAATTGGGTGTGTACCAATGTCTACATCCTTGCAGGACAGGAAGGACATGCATATTGTATGTGTGCCCTCACCCCTGCGAGACATGAGAGATGTACATTTTAGACTGTGCCTTTAATGCTGTGAGAGAGGAGGGACAAATATTCAGCGTGTGCTCTTAACCCTGTGAAACGAGAGAGTCAATTAACGCACACCTACTCCTGCAAAACAGGAGAAAAGTAAACATTTGGTGTGTGCCCTCACCCCTGAGCGATAGGAGAGATGTAAAAAGTGGGTGTTGCAGGGCACCGGTAAGTCAAATATTTCCATTTGATCATGGATAAAAAAATAATACCTTGTGTGATTAGGATGGGAGTTTGTTTGTTTGTTTGTTTATTTATTTATAGCGCGCGCCAGACCTGAGGGTATCCGGGCGCGTGTTCAAGAATACTTTAAGCTTACATGTTACAGTTACACATTTCAGGATGGTTACAGGGTGCATTAACAGTAAATGATGACAATATACATGGTTACATGCACAGGCGATTGTACACAGGGGTGTATACACAGTATACATTGAATGTTAAGGAGCAAGGTGGGTTAAGCGGGGGTGATGAGCGAGGTATGAGTTTTAGCTGCAGATTAACAGGTGGGTCAGACAGGAGTAGTCCTAGTCTAGTCAGTTATAAGTCATTTTCTTTGAGCCATTTAATGCAATTAAGTCTGAAATGTGGGTAAGATTGGTCAGACCTTAAGGATGATGGGAGGGAGTTCCATAGCTGGGCCGCTTTGACAGGGAAGCTGGTGCCTCCGGCTGTGCTCAATTTGAATGGGGGTACAGCTAGTTGGCTGGTGTATGCTTCTCTGGTAGGTCTGTTAGAGGTTCTTCTTTTGAATCTTTCTGTTAGGTATTTGGGGGTAGGTCGTTAATACTTTTGAAAGTCAATGATACTGTTTTGAGTTTAATTTTGTCAGCTGTGGATAGCCAGTTAGATTGTCTTCTGGCGTCTGAGATATGCTCTCTTCTTGGGATTTCTAGGGGGGCTCGAAGGGCGTTGTTCTGCAGGGTTTGGATTTTTTGCAGTGTGTGTTTATTGGACCCTATGTATAGTGCATTGCAATAGTCCAATTTGGAGAATACCAGGGCTCTTGATAGGGTGAGGCAGCTGGCGGTGGATAGATATGGTTTAGCTGCTCTAATCAGCTTACAGGTGTAAGCGGTGCTGGAGGCCATCGCATTTATCTGCTTTGTTAGAGAGAGGCATGAGTCGAGGTAAAAACTAATGTTTTTACTTCTTTCGCTACTTTAATGGTGTTGCCATCTATGATAAATGAAGAGTAGTCATCGTTTAGTTTTTTGATATTTTGTGTGTTCCCCAGTATGATGAGTTCCGTTTTGTCATCATTCAGGCATAGACCGTGACGGGCCATCCATGCCTGGATGATGAGGTATATCCTGTTCACCAAGGCCAAATCCTGTTCATAATCCCCCGAAAGTGGGATGAGAATCTGAGTGTCATCTGCATAGTTTGTGTAGGTGAAGCCCAGAAGGTCCAGATCATCGAACAGGGGCTTCGTGAAGATGTTATACATAGTCGGAGAGACACAGGATCCCTGGGGGACTCCACATGTGATAGGTACTGGGTCAGCCGCTGCGGAGGTGGAGAAAACCCTCATGGTTCTGCCGCTTAGGAACGACCTGATCCATGCAATGGCATGTGTGGAAAAGTGGGCCGCGGTTTCCAAGTGGGTACAGAACACATCATGATCCACCAAGTCAAATGCCGCCGAGAGGTCCAGAAGGAGGAGTAGGGCGGTTTTTCCAAGATCTCTCAGCTCATCGACTTGGGTTTTGAGATCGATAAGCGCAGTTTCGGTACCATGTTGAGGCCTGAAGCCTGACTGTCTGGTGCCTAATAGTTGGTGCATTTCCAAATATTTTTGGATCTGTAGGTAGGCCACTCTGTCTAGGATTTTTAACAGAAATGGTACCGTAGTGATTGGTCTGTAGTTAGTCGGGATGGCGGGGTCCAAGGTTTGCTTTTTAAGGAGGGGGAGGACCCAGGATTGTTTAAGATTGTCTGGTATAGTGCCTGATGCAAAGGAAGCATTAATAAGTTTGGAGATAAATGGGGATAGGTCTCTGGCTGTGTCTTTTATCAGTTGGGCTGGGCATATGTCGCCTCGACAGTTGGTTGGTTTGAGTGAGAGTATTATTTTTTCAATCTCTAGGATGGTTACTTTGGTGAAGTTGAATTTGTGTTCTGGCTTGGTAGTGGTAGGGGGTTTATCACTTTGATTGGATGAGGTGGGTATATTTTGTTTCTTTTTCTCAATTTTGGTTTGGAGTGTGGCAATTTTGTTGTTTAGAGCTTTTTGGATGTTGGAGCACCATGTTTTATTTTTGTCGCAGTTGTCTGGAGCAGGGATAGGGTTTTCCAGTTCCTTTAGTACAAGAAATAGCTCTTTGGTTCCAGATTTAGCCTGTAATATTCTGTTGTTAAAGTCTTCTTTTTTGGCCCTCCTTATTTCGTTTTTGTAGATCTTAGAGGCACTGATGAGAGCTACTTTGTTAGTCTCTGATGGAGTTAGTCGCCAGGCGGATTCGCATTTGCGTTTTTCAATTCTTAGGCATTTGAGGTGAGGGGTGAACCAAGTGTATAAGTGCGCTCTGGGCTTGCTTTTTCTCATTTTCAATGGGGCGATAGTGTCCAGGGCTGTGGCCATGGTTGAGTTGAATTTGTTCACTAGGGCTGTTGGGTTTAGTGATTCAGATAAGGAATTTAGAGTTGGGAGGATAAGTAGTAGCAGTTTGTCTGCAGTTATGTTTTTTTATTTCTGGTTGGTGGGGGGGGGGGCAATTCATTCACCTTGGGTTGGGTGGTGTTTTCATCTATGAGGAAGGTTATTAGTGAGTGATCTGTCCAGATTTGTGGGCAGACATCGGTGATTGTTACATTACAGTTGTGGTTTGCTACCCAGTCGAGTGTTCGACCTTTTTCGTGGGTGGGTTGTGAGATTCTTTGGGTAAATCCCAGTTCTGTGATGACATTGGCGATGTTAGTCGCTTGCAAGTCTTTGTGGTCGTTGAAGCCTAAGTTCATGTCTCCCAGGAGGATGGCTTGCAATGAGTTTTTTAGATTGTTTGAGAGGATCATAGAGATGTCCTCCTCAAATGTTCCAATGGGACCTGGGGGCCTATAGATGAGGTGTATATTGGAGTGGTTGGCAGCAGCCAAACATGAATCCTGCAACTTGAGCCTGTACTTTCTAGTAGGGCCTGCATTCCAAGCTTTCTGATTGGAGGAGACACCCACACTGGGTGCTAAGCTCCCATTATTGAATATTTGTATTTTGATTGTAAGAGGGTCTTCCTGTAAAAGGGCAGCCTTCTTTCCAGCAGGCCCTATGGTGCTAGTTGTTTTCCAAAGATAAATGCACAACGCAAAGTCTGTTCTGAAAATAGTCAATTGCCAATAGCGAAATTCCCAGGAATGGTATAGCTAGGGGTTGTGCAAGCATGAGAACCATGAATATAAATCTGCACAAAGTTTGCAGACTTTTATTAACACTCCAAAGTACTGCCAATTGTTCCGGTCAGGGATTGTGTATTCGGGTATGGCAATGTCTCTAATTACATGTACCACAATACATCTACATGCAGCTCAGAGAGTAGCAGCAGTACAGGAAGCGGGGATTGGTATTTCACCAAAAGCACAGTGACTCACATCATTGTCTTATGCCATGTACTGCAGTCAAATGTCTGGGCACTCAGACCATAGGCCATCTTTTGGCACGAAATGCTCAAATTGTATGAGAGATTTTGCTATCAAATAACCAGGTACTCATGCTGTTTACTAGGTAATTGCATTAATTTTTCCAGATCAGAATTGTGCGCGTAGTACCATCATTTGCATGGTTATGATCATACATTTCCAGGTTATACCATGATATTCTCTGGCACTGGCACCATATTGCAGGTATTGCTGTCAAACACCAGGTGTTGCCTTTGAAAGCCAGTTTATTAAACTCTTAATAGATATTCTCATATAATATAACAGAAATGTCCCATCAAGAGGTGTTTCAATTAACTGCTTTGACGCTCACATCATGACCCTGTTCCAGGTACTGACATCAAATGTCTAGTGATCAGAAACATATGCTCGCTTTTGCCATCAAATACTCCACTATTCAAGCCATATGACAGGTTTACTGTGAAATGCCTTCATACCCATAGTATTTGACAGGTTTCGAAATAATTCTCACAGCTCAGTTTATGGCAGAGCTGGTCAACATTTCCCCGGTACTCATGCAACTATTTTCATAAAATATCATGGATGCATCCGCAGCACAGTTACTCACCCCGTTTAGGGTATTTCTATCAAATGCCTGCATAGTAAGAGCATTGTCAGGCATTCTTATCAAAGGTCCAGACACATTGCATCTCTGCCAAATATTGCCATCACATAAATAATTGTTATCGCCTTTGAACGAACCTGCCGTCAAATGATAGCGGATTTAAACAGGCTTTATTTATTTATTTATTTATTCACATTTGTAGAGTGTGCAACAGCCCAAGGGCATCATGGCTCTGGTTACATAATGATTCTTAGTTGCAGAAATGATCAATAACATTTTTGGTACATACAAGAATACATACAGTGAGATCAAGGAATGCATACAGTACAGTCAAGAATTAGTTAAAGAGAGAGGTTTTCTGTTTTTTTGGAAGGCAAGAAGGGAGTTCTTTGCTCTGAGGGCTCAGGGGAGCGAGTTCTAGAGCTTGGCGGCTATGTAGGGGAAGCCAATCCCTCCTGCTTTGGACCTATTGATGTGGGGGGTGCAGTTGGTTGGAGTAGCAGGTTCTCATGGGACGTGTAGATGTGGCTTTAGCAATGGTCTCTGATAGGTATGGTGGAGCTGTGAGGGTGAGGCATTTATGTGTGAGAGTGAGAATTTTGAATGTGAGGAGTTCTTTAACAGGGAAAGTGTGCTGCTTGCCTAGTGTGAGTAATGTGGTCCTTTAGGAATACTTAACGCTGCTCTAAAGTGTTCTGCGTGATTTGGAGTCTATTTAGATTTATTGCAGAATTTCCTGCTAGGAAAGCGTTGCAATAGTCTAATTTAGCACCAATAGTTGCCTTGGCTATTGATAGACAATTAGGCTTGGATAGGTAAGGTTTGATTGCGTTTATGAGCTTGGTGGTGTGGGCCGAGGCCAAGGCAATGTCGATAACCTGCCTTGTCACGGAAAGGGTGGAATCTAAGTACACGCCGAGGGTTTTCACTTATGAGGAGACGGGGATGATAGTGTTGTCAATGGTGAAGATGGTGTAAAGGTTATCGAGTTTAGCTAGTGTAGCTTTTTGACCAAGAATAATGATTTTGGTCTTATCCCCATTGAGGCAAAGGCCGTTGACTGCCATCCACGCTTGGATCGTGGTATAGATTAGATGGAGTGCTGCAGCGTCTTAGTTAGGAGCCTGAGAGTGGTAGGAGTACTTGAATGTCGTCAGCGTAGTTGGTATACGCTATACCTAATGCATCGAGCTTGTCAAAGAGGGGCTTTGTGAACAAGTTATACAGTGTGGGGGTTGTGCACAAGCCCTGCGGGACTCCACAGTTTGCACATGAATGTTTTGAGGTGCTTGAGGAGGTTGATGACTTCAGGTTCAGTGATGTCTCTGAAAGCGAAGAAGGGGTTCAGGAGGTTCGCTGGAGAGGGTGTTGTTTGAGAGTGCCTAAGTTCGTAAGGTAGGGCTTTGTAATGATCTTGAATTTTTTTTTGTTGAAGAGATCAATTTTGTTTAACATGGAAGATTGTATGCTGGCACATCAGGCCTCATCTTTGATGATCTCCTCTGGGCTGGTGGGAGGAGAGATGAGTTTGTTAAAGATGGGAAAGATTTTCTTGGATTGGGAATTTGCATTCATGATACGGACGTTGAACGAGTTGGATTTGGCTTTGATGATAGCGTCTTTGTATTGGCGGGAGATCAGGTTAAAGCAGTTCTTGGCAGAGTCGCTACGGTTGGCCTTCCAGTTGCTGAGGGCCTTCCATTTGATAGTGTGTAGAGCCTGAAGTTCTTCAGTGAATCAGGAGTTAGAGTGCAGTGACTTTTTTCTTTTTTAAATTCTAGTGGTGATATGGAGTTAATAGCTTTGGTGACGGTGTCCTTATAAATATCTGCTAGCATGCTAGGGTCATTGGAGGGGGGGAGGGCTAGTTCTGGGACATTCAGGAGTGGGCAGAGTTTGTCCGCATTGAGTTTTTTTGGACTTCTCACTTGTGCTGGGGGGGCATGGGTGAGGGTTTTAGCGATGGAGGATATGGGTATTGTGAACTGAATGCATTTGTGGTCAGTCCATAGATAAGCAGTATTAGAGGTGATGGTAGGGAGGCAGTTGTGGTCTGCAACACAGTCTAGAGTGTGGCCTATAGAGTGGGTGGGGCAAGTAACTCTTTCAGTTAAACCTAAATCTTTAAGTTCGTTGGCAAGAGCAGCGGCTGCTTTGTCTTTTGGGTCATTGAACCCTAGATTTAGATCTCCAAGTAGAAGAGTTTTGGTGGATCTTATGATGTTGTTGTTGTGTAAATGAATGAGATGTCCTTGAAAATCTGATGGGAGTCCCACGGGGTGATATAAAACATGAACGTTGATGGTGCTATTGTGGGATAATGAGAGTTCGGCAGGCAGGATGTCTGAATTGCCCATCCATGGATGACTGTTAAGTCTGAGGGATAGGGCTTCCTTGGTGACAATGGCTACTCCACCTCCTATGAGAGATGGTCTATCTTGTATGAGGATGGTATAGCCTGGTGGGAGTGCTAGGGCAACTGCGATGCCAGAAGCCTCATGTAGCCAAGTTTCAATGATGGCCAGTAAGTCGAGGTCATAGCTGGATAACAGATCATTTATTTCCAAGGCGTGGGCAGGAAGGGAACGAACGTTCAAAAGGTGCACCTTTGATATGTGGGGTAGATACAATTTTTTTCTCTGGCGGTGTGATGGGCAAAGCTGTAGCTGAGTTGAGAGGAGTGGTAGGGGTGGTGCATGAGCGTTTGGTGGCGGAGGTCCTCAGAGTGAGAGTTGGTGGAAATTCAAGCGCATATGGGTGAACGAGGTATGAGGGGTGTCTAGGGAAGGAGTGGGAGCCTAGTCTGAGATTCCTAGATGTTGAGAGTATAGGTAAGCAGGTTAGTGCCAGCGGTTGAGTGCGAGTTCTAAGCCTAGCAAGTCTGCTGACTGTATTGAGTGGGTGCGACAGTGATGATGCAGACACTATGTGGGCAAGGGAAGGCCGTTGTGTGGTGAAGTGAGCAGGCATGTTGAAGGGGTTGGGGGCCCCAGTGGTGATAATATGGTGTTGTGGCAGTAGACAGGAGGATCTAACATAACTTCTGGTTCAAAAAAAGGTGGAGAGGGTAAGGAGAAGAGCAGTCAACACAGTTATAGTAAGATGCCAGTTTATGGTGATTGGGCGAGTGCCTAGGAGTTTGAGCATCATAGTGATGTGAGGAAGGATGTATGCAGTAACATCCACTACGAAGTAGAGCATAGGGCACAATAACAAACGGGTGAACAATCGAGATGGTGGAAAAACCAAGGTATGCAGTAAATAGCAGGGTTGCATACCTAAGACCAATAAAGTGTGAGGCGCTTGCAACTAGAATGAGTGCTAAACAGTACACGGCCTGAAGTAGAGACAAGTGGCATATAAGTTAGAGTCAGCAAGCAAGGTAGTGGCAGCTTTGGTAGGGCATTCAAAATATACAGCGGCGCATACAGAGAGGCATCAAGTAAGGCAGCAATGTGGGACGATGGAGTGCACAGCGGTGTAGCGGTGGAGGTTGCGTGCTATGCAGAAATACTCACGATTACTTAGGTGCACAAAAGTGATGCAGCAGGCTGGTGAGGGAAACGGGGTGGGGGGTACAGCATTGAAAATATACAATTTTTTACGGTAGGTATCAGAGGTCGCATTTTGGTGTGGCATGGCGGTAGAATGGCAGGACACAGAACTGAGTGGAGGCGCTCAGATGAGAAAGTCAGCGGGAGATAAAAAGTACATAGCGTGTCCTGAAGACTTCTTACCCTAGAGACTCATGAGGGTGTTAGTTGGGCCAGGGATTTAGGCCCCTCGGCCACGACAGTTCCAGGAGAGGCGCCTTGAGTGTGGTGCCTTTGGTGGGGTGCAGCTATCGCTTGCCGGTTCACCCTATTGGCAGATGAACATGCTGCCAGCTGATTGGGTCGCCGTTGGTATGGTGAAGATTATGCCGCATTCACAGTGTGGCATCTGCCATCTTACAGCCGGCCTTTCTTCTGTGGGCATTCGAGTTAGTGGGGCAAAGGAAGCATGAATAAACATGCGAAGCAAAAAGCAAGGGTTTACAGGCAGATTCCACAATTGTAATGCGGTATTGGAAGGGGGCAGCCCTGTGTCAGCTCAGGGTGCTGAAAGCACTACACATGCTGTGGCTGCTGTGGATGCCCCGATTGGGTTTACCTGGCGTCGGATGTGCAGGGCAAGTGGTCGGGGTGCAGCGCACCTAGAGGGATGACCCTTTCTCTGCTGGCGAGGTCAGATACTGGCCCAGGACAGGCGCCTTGAGTGTGGTGCCTTTGGTGGGATGCTGGCTATCGCCTGCATGGTGAAGATTATGCCACATTCACAGTCGGTCATCTTGCAACAGGCCTTTCTTCCGTGGACGTTTAATTTGTTAAATACAGTATCATTAATCAGCTGGAAAAAAACTGATCTGAATGCTGCCTGTAGGCCACAGCCTTTGTTTGCCCTCTCTGGCAAGCAGAGCAGCATTGTACAAGAGGGGAATACATGATTCACAGGCAGAGGAAGGCAAAGGGTGGTTTAGAGAATGTTCCTATGTGGGTTGGGTGAATGCAGTGCAGGTCGGCCAACACCAAACTTGATGTTCCTTGAACAGAAGCATGCTCAACCAGGGGTGTTACTAGGTCTGGAAGAGATCCATGGCTACACTCATTTTGGGACTGTCAGGACTCGGGCTAGACAGACTTTTGGTTGTAGCCCCTGAGCTTATATCCGGGGCTATAACCAAAAGACCTGGGTCTATAGCCGCCTAGCCCTCCCCTAGCCACGCTTCTGTGTTCAACCCCTTCCTGAAGTGCCGGTGGGAGGGTAACTGCATGATGTTGGTTGATAGGTCGTTTCAGATTACAGCTGTAAAGCATGAGAGATGCTGTTTTCTTTCTATTCTCCAGTTCTTAATTCCCATACTGGCAAAATCATGGCTCCTCGTGTTGCATTCCCTTTCCCATAAAGGGCTAACGACAGGGAATCCAATGCATTTCCCGGAGGATCAGGGGGATGTAGTTGAATTTCTTTGCACCTGTAATGAGGCTAGCTTCTGTATGGGATACTACCTTAAGGAGGTAAGGTAGTGGACAGCCTGCCTGTGAGGTGGACACTGGCACATGCTAGGTGAGAAAAGATCAGAGATTGGAGATTGGCAGAGGTTCTGAAGTAAGAGATGGAGTGAATGGCCGTATTTGTTCTGAAGCAGGGGCTGGTAACAGAGTTTCATTTCTTTCTTGGTGTCATGCGTCTTGATTCAGAGGGCACTGTCCATGGTGAAGCCGGGGGATTTCCAGTCAGCCTGAGAAGGGGTGAGAATACATAGAGTTTCACCTACATCTGGATTTGATTGTGCTTTGAGAACTTTCCACTGCTGATGCTTTTTTGGTTCCGTTAAAGGTCAACATCCAGACTTGAATGAGGTGAGGCAATGTTTCAGTAAGTCGATGGTGTTTACGTGTGGGTAGAGTTTAGTGTCGTTTATTTATTAAAGAATTGTGATGTGAGATTGGTAAGGAGTTTGTCTAGGTGTTCCGTTGTCTGGGATGACATCAAATGCCCAGGTAGTTTCTTCATTCTTCAAGTATCGTCATCAAACTCCTAGGATTTCCCACCATTACTGGGTATTTTCATAAATCATCCAGGCCCACATGAATTCCTGAAATTATCTAGTACTCATACCTTTGCCAATGATTGCCATCACATGACCCATGTACTCATATCACTGTCAGGCATTATTTTCAAAGTGTCAATTGCTCATATGCTATATAAGGAATTGTGATTAAATGCCCAGCAAGTCCCATTGGTTAGATATTTCGATCAAACAAACTCACACCATCCCCAGGTGCTTCTGCCAAGGGCACAGTTACTGCTGCTGAACGACGACTTTAACAAACCATTGCAAGGGATTGCCATCAAAGGTGTTGTTAGTCACACTACTGACAGATATTTTCATCAAACATCTTGGTATGCATTCTGGCATCTCCAATTTGTCTATGTGCAGAAGAGAGGAGAACACCACTGGTTGCTCTACTTTGTAAAATGTGTACCCACATCCCTGGTTCTAGGCAGCAGGCTCATTAAGGTGAGCAATAATGGAGAAGGAGCAGTGAATGGCACTTTGGGGATGCAAAGCAAAATAGACAGACCGAGGCTGTTGAGCCTTCGGTGTGGGTTGCACACCCTAAAATCCACTTTGTGGTTATGCTTCTGTCACAACCCCCTGTGCTAAGCCTAGCCTGTTTAGCAAGCGTCTTAGGCTTCCCTCATCCTTATGGCACGGGTGACGGTTCCTTTGGTGCTTGAGGGAACGTTCTGTACATGCTTTCTCTGCATCGGCTCTCTCGCGTCGGTTAGGATCCACTGTTGCCATGGATACCCGACGCAAGGACCCTACGCAACCCTGAGGAACTCCCATCTGCATATATATACAGAACACTTCTACGTATCAGTGCTTCTGATTGAAATTACACCGATACCCTCTAGCT
Organism: Ambystoma mexicanum; assembly: GCF_040938575.1. Taxonomy (NCBI): domain Eukaryota; kingdom Metazoa; phylum Chordata; class Amphibia; order Caudata; family Ambystomatidae; genus Ambystoma; species Ambystoma mexicanum. The sequence continues at coordinate 288,495,903 of NC_090928.1, forward strand.
GTTCATTCCTGTGCAGCTATTGCTACTGGTCCACTATTTGCTTTTCTTAATTTGGACTATCTTGCTGTTCCGCGGCTCGACTCCTGCTTCCTCGCTGCCCTGCGGCATACAGAGATTTCTACGTCTTTGCCGCCCCGTGGCATTGCTTCTTCGCTGCCCCGAAGCATTGATTCCTTGCCGCCCCACAGCATACAGACATTTCTGCTCCCTCGCCGCCCCATGGCATTGCTTACTCGCCACCCCATGGCATACAGACATTTCTATCTTGCCGCCTGCACAACTCTACTCTGCCTATTACTCTTCAGTGGCAACCAGTTGATCTCCTCATTGCCATCCCGCAGCAAATTACTTTCAACCTGATTCCCATCCCGCGACAAACGGTCTCTCTCCTTCAGACTGTTCTGAGGCAAAACTTGCCAAACTTCACCAAAAGAATACCCAATTCCCATGCAAACTGACCTCAGCATTCTGACCTCTAACTCCGTCATTGGATTGGATTTTGGATTCCTTTGGCCTTGACTTTACTCAGATTTTTACTTTCTTTTGTTGTATGTTCCTGTGAACTTGACTTTGGGACTTCTCACAGGAAAAGACGCTCTGCTGAGAGCTGGTGACCTGAAGATTTGTTAGAGCATCCTAGTTCCGTTGGGGTAGGACCTTACTAATCTAACCTTCGCTTTTTTTTATTTTATCCTTTACGATCTCCTGGATGTTTTCTGTTGCTGGTTTCTTGTCTCTCCTATGGTGATGTCTCCATCCTTTCACCGAAGATAGAGCAGTCTTACCTCACATAGGATAACGGAAATAGCGTATAACTAGCAGGTCAGTTCTATTACTATTACTTGGATATATTTTCTCATCAATTCCTATTACTTACCTTCCCTCCTTTTTCCTTTACAGCTTGGCGCTTACCAGGTGGTACACTGCTCTTTTACTCAAATTAGCATCCTGTCTGTGCAGCTAACAGATATGGGTGTTTCTAGAGGAAAAGGTTGCCCTGTAATCAGGAGACCCCAGTGAAGGGGTTCAAGAAAGAAACTAGAGCATCAATCAATTTCCTGTCCGTGGGTATTCTTCAACGGTAGTGTTGTAACAGCTTCCTTGTGATAGCAATTGAACTTTCTTTGCATAGATTTCTTAATAAAGGATAGTTGTTAGTTCATTACATTTTCTGTGCATATAGTTTTAATTATCAAACAAATCTGACCAGTGTAGATGCAAATAATGCCAATGCATTTTGGACTATGTATAGTCCTTCATCAGGGCCTGTGATTCTCGTCTGATCAGTACACATCATATACAACCAGAGATCAATATTGTATTCAACAGAATATAAAGCATCATCAAAATTGATATTGTGTTTTAACAAAACAATTCATACATTAAGGTCAATATATCCATCATAATTCACATGAAATACAGAACTGTTGGGCCATAGGACAAACCAATAACGACAACATGTGGGGAATGGGAAACGCAAGCAAAACATGGAGAAAACATAGAGAGATCATGGAGAACAAGTGTCAATCAGATCTGTCAATTGAAGCACTGTCATATTGTGCTAGTGTCTAATAAATAGGCATTATGTCACAGTGGTGAATAAAGGCGTTGTTTAATCTAATTCCTCTTTGATACTATAACGTAATCCCGTGAATCAATATTTCATTGTCCCTTATAGCTTGACACTGCGTGTGCATATATCTGTGTACAGGGTACCCATTTATCGATCTTCTTGTGCTTGGCCAGCTGGATACTAGAAGAGATAAAACCATCTAGTTATAAATGTTTATCAATAACAATGAGTTGGAAGGTGACAATGCTGGGCACTCATGCTGTCCAGGCTCTTACATCGCTCCAGTCAGCCTGCATAAATTAGTGCAACTTTGATACTGTAATAACCAGCAGAACTGCCACAGTAGGGTGAGTTGACAACAACAGGACAGTGAACCGCCCAGAGTCTAAACACAGGGGTAAGGAGAGGGAAAAGGACACTGTTGTAGAAGGGTACCTGTGAAAAGTATCGCCCTATACAAGGAGATCTTGCTGCAGATTTTGACTGGCAAATTAATCAGTTCCGTAATAATTTTGCCTGCATTTGTCCATGCATTTGCCATTGGAGAAAAGCAAGTGTGCTCTTTTTCACGGGTAGATGGTGAACATGTTCAACTTGCCACCCATAGAATCTGTTCTATGTACTTTGCTCACAGGGATTTCACTGAACCCCATTTCACACATTTTCTTTTTCTGTATTTTACGGCAAATAAATGTCAGGGTAGACCCCCCCAGAGCCCCTTCCCCATCTCCCTAAATTCCTTTGTCCACACCGCATCTATATATTTGTGGTAACATACGGTAACATCTTTTCAGTGAACTGGGACTTGGTGAAAGTGGCCTGCGAGGAAAAGTGGCATTTCCATAGGATCAGAGCAAAATGTTAACAATGATGTGTTTAAAGCAATACTTAAATGTGTATCTTACTTTGAGACACAACTAGTATGTTATGTCGATTGGTATCTGTAAATTGCACATATGCCATAGTCAGTGCACCCGTCACCATCAATGAACCAGTGGGAGTTGCAGCTTTAACTCCAAATATGTTGACACTTTAAGGAACAGTCTTGGGTGGTGTCAGCAATAGTCAAGGAGCTGCACGGTCCTATGCGTTACAGGCGTGCCATAAAACATTTTGCTCCACCTCTGCCTTGCTGTGTGCTGTCACAAACAGGTTTTTGGTGTGCACTTCGCACCCTGGCACTAGTTAAGCTGTGCTAAAGTGATGTATGTCTCTGCCAACCTGCGTATGTCCACATGGAGCAATATCCTTATTCTTGGCTGTTGTAGCTTATTTGTATATGAATTTCATGTTTGAGCATTAGGAATAAAGAATACATTAAAACCTGCACATTGGTTGTAGCCTTGCAGGCCGATTGTATGGCAGTGAAACCGTTTTCATAGATCAATCTGCTATCAGACATGGAAACTTGACAAAAACATGTCCATCCATGTGTGGCAAATAGACAAATACAACAATACACATCTTAAGTTTTTTGCAATTGTAGCACAGGCTTGTGTGATCAGCTGCTCCACGGTATGCAAGGTGAAGTTCTACAGTACCTTGGTTTGTCATTTTTTAACAGTCATGCCGATATTCATATCACAAACTTGCAAAGGTCAGAACTCAAAATTGAAGATATTATTGATGTTAAGGCTCTTTGAAATGCAGAGTGTGTTAAGGCTTCATCACACTCAAATCCTTATATGTTGTAAGGTATTTGGAAACGATAAGAGCATTCACATGGTAGACAGCAAATGCATATTTGAATTTTCTCAAATGTTCAATTCAGTGAAGCAGAAAAATGCAGCCGATCTCCCACCACCCCATGACCTCTCATTAGTATCCAGCCCCAACCTCTCACCCCCAAAAATACCCCAAAGAACACTATCCCTTATTCACTATTTTCCAATCTGGTCATTAGTTTCAGTTGTATATTATAGGTGATTATTTTAGATATATAGTCTGTACTGAAAAATGGGTGGGGCGAAGATTCTGCAACGAAGTCACTGGACACCACTAATACAATCAGCGTATCAGAGGTGACCAACTGTAGCCTTTGTACTGGATCACTTTAATACTTGCACAGGCAGTACTTGAGCGTGGCACAGAAGGTTTATCATGCACGCACAAATCACCTTCGTGTCTTGCTGCATCATCTATAAGGCAGTCGCCCTCAGGTCACCCAGCTACCGCGCTGAGTACTTCAGCATCATCGGTGGATAGCACACACAACAAAAACAAAAGGACCGAAAAACAAGCCTTCTCTACCTAAGCTCCAAGACTATACAACTTCCTCCCTACCAGCATCAGACTCGCTCCCACGCTCCTGTAATTTAGAAAAAACTCAAGCCCACCGCTTCCAGTAGTCTCTCCTCCTCAACACCTAGGCCATTACGTTACCACCTGTGCCAGCTGACTCGCTGGACTCAGCCCGCCCCTCAGCTCCCCACTACCCTGTACAGTTGGATGCCTCCTCTGTGTCCCTCTGTATCCTACCCCCTGCTGTATTTGTGAAGCGCTCCATTGTGTATCTGTATTGTATAATAGGAAGAAGAAGAAGAAAAAGAAGAAGAAGAAGAAGAAGAAGGAGGAGAAGAAGGAGAAGAAGAAGAAAAAGAAGAAGAAGAAGAAGAAGAAGAAGAAGAAGAAGAAGAAGAAGAAGAAGAAGAAGAAGAAGAAGAAGAAGAGGAAGAAGAAGAAGAAGAAGAAGAAGAAGAAGAAGAAGAAGAAGAGGAATCAGGCTGTGCAGCAGCTTTCCCTCTTGTTATTGATGTCAGCACTAACATGTTAGTCCGAAGAGTCAATTTCAATGCTTTTCCCGGGAACAGGATTGTTTATTGTGTGTGTGTTTTTGTGCTGTGTGGGTTGGGAAACTGTTCTGATTTTTGTAGGGAAACCTTTACGATGTTGGGCACTGATAAAGGAACATTCAACGTCCGGTTTACTTTCAGGGTTCAGTATGGCTTCAGAAGGGAAAGGCAGGGCGGTCCACCAAGGAAGCTGGAGTTTTTGGAGGGAGATTAGGCAGCTATTTGTTTTCTTGCCCAGCAGCAGTGTGTGTGTTTGTGTCTATGTGCTGTGTGAATTGTTAAACATCTATTATTCCTGGAGGCAGACCTTTTTTAGTCAGTTTGTGAAGCCATTTTGTTTTGAGAAACTTGTTTTTATTTTTCATGGGGAAACCTCTGACGAAAACACGTTAGTTCTATTTGTTTTTAATGTAAGGACACATAACATGGTGGGAGATCAGAGATCCAGTGCTGTCCTTCATCAGCAAGCCACTACATTGATGTGAGGACACAGGTAAACAAGGATGTGTTGCCCTTCCGCCTCAGCGGATGGAAACAGACAACCACCATATGCTGCTGCTACTAGGGCCGTGATGATCAGGGGTGGACTGTCCAATGGGGAACTCTGGAGATTACCTGGTAGGCCTCTGCACCTTGGGCCTCTTTTGTGTAGTATTTCCAAATGTTCCCATAGGAAAAGGGTTGTACTTGCGGAACATGTGTAATATGGGGCCTCTTTGAAAATTATGTCCAGGGCCACGTTTGGCTCCCAGTCCACCCCTGGTGATGATCATCCTGGCCATAGTGGCAGCAGTGGTGCTGATGATAGTGCTGGGACTACTGATGATGGGAATTATGATGGAGGGGAGGGTCAGGAAGAGAAGGAGAAAAGGGAAGAAGGGGAGCAGGTGAGAGGGTGATGGAGGTGGAGCATGTAGAAGTCATGTCCTAGATGGAAAGGGAAGAGGAGCATGCAGGGGTGGTGAAAGAGAAAAGGGAGGAGGAGCATGCAGGGGTGGAGGAGGAGAAAAGGGAGGAGGAGCATGCAGGTGAAAGGGTTGCAAAGGGGAGCCCAATATGCCTAATACAGTTGCAGAGGTGGCACAGGAGACTCTCCGAAAGTACATGAATGGCAGGAAGAGCCCCCCAGGACCTTACATTATTGCATGGGGGTTTAACCAGCTGAGACTAAAACCTCCAAGTGTGCCCTGTGATAGGTGTCCTTCAGGAGAGGTACGGTCTTGGCCAGCCCTTCACTAGGGACAACTGCCCTCCTGAACCACCTCCAGCACTTCGAATGATCTGACACACCCCTCCTCTCCATCCAATATAAGTAAGGGGAAGGAGGCTGACTGCTTACCAGACACAAATAAATTGTTACTGCCATAATCAGTAGTGTGTCCATCCAAGGAGTTAGACCTGCTCCCTCGGCAAACATGTGCTAGCCACATACAATAGGCACTGTCCTATTCCAGCAGCATCCCAGGGTGTAGGCGCCATTTCTGAATAGCTAAGGTGATACTACGTAGAGTGTGGGCACATCATTAGGCTCAGAAACATTTTGGTGAATATGACATTGGCATGTTGGATTTCGTATAATTTGATGCACTACTCACCCGTTTTTGAAAAGGTTGATGTTGTTGTGCTGGTGGCCCTGGCAATAAGGGGAACTAACAGTACATTTCTTTTGTTCGGGAGGTTGTTTTCATGTTATCATCGTCTTCTATTTTCACGAGAAAAATCAAAAACATTTAAAATGTGTTCAATGTAGTTCATTTTTTTTAATTGCTTTTGTGTAATGTTTTGGGTTTTGAAATATGAAGATTTATAGTTGGCTAGAAATTTGAAGGGAAGGTATCCACAGGAGTAAGGAAGTCTTTTGTTTTGGATTAGAAGGAATCACTCAGGCATTTTATGTTCTACTCTTTTAGATATGAAATACACCATTTGCATGTCATAGGAGGGAGTCTATAAATAAGGACCTCCTTGTACACTGGATGGGCTTCTCTGAAACCATTCTAAAATGGTTCTCTTCCTACCTATGTGTCTGACACCGGGCTCGCAAGAATTGTTCCATTAGGTGTGAACGTCACCTCATCACCTTTTGTATCCCTCAGGGTGCTATTCTCTCCCTCTACCTCTACATGGAAATGCTGGGCTCACTCCTAGACATCCCGAATATTGTAAATAAGCATTTTGGTTTATAACAAACCTTTTGCTATCTTCTAATATATATCCAAATAAACAAATAAATTACAGTTAATTAAACATCAATTATACACAATACACAATAACATTATTTATTTAATGTGTTATAGTTTACAAGTACACATTTTCACATTCAATAAGTACATACATTTCAACTCATTCATTTCTGTATTATTCACGATTATCACAACAATGCAATGTATCATTTCTGACAAATACATACATCCATAATAATTTCAATTAACCAATTTAAAATATATGAATTCCAAATTAACCTCTATTTCCAATCTAACTTGGACTTTCAACAGGGTGTATGTATGTAGATAAAGGGTAAGTCAAGTCACTATTATACAATTATTTCCAAAAGTTGTTCTGCCTTTTGCCAGGCATTATACATCGAGATATAGACCTTCATGTTCCTTGTATTAATACATTGTGCCCAAAAGGCCATATCTTTTATGGTATCAAGATTGTATACGTATCTCCCATAAAGTTTGGTATATGTCTCAGTGAGACTAGAACATGCTGACAATACATGCTTGACTGTTTCTATAGCGTCCTTAGCCTTACACATCCTGCACCATTAGTTGCACCATGGTATGTTGGTAAATGACCCAGTTACTGAGAGTACTAGCAGATGGTTAAATCTTTTTTTAAAAAATGTCTTTATTGTTTTCTTTTAACAACAACAAAACACATAACATACAAACAACTTTAACATAAATGGCTTATGGGCACTTCGTACGGATCTTGTCCTTCCAATGTAGTTTCATAGTTTCCCCAGCGACCTTATCAGTTCAGTCTGGACCTCCCGTGGGGTTGAGCACCAGGTCTGGTATGCATAATGTTCTATTCTCGGGCTTCGTGCTTGGCCTTACTATTTCACCTATGGATCCTCTATTTCCGAGGGATCTTCGGAGTTTCTATCCTCCGGGTGGCCAAAGAGGTCTTGTATTAATGTGTTCCATGCAGTCAACTTGTGCGCAGTTTCACCTTCCCCTCTTATCACTGCTCTTGTCCACACCACTGTCTCTGCCTGCGCCCACTTCTGAAGATCTGACCACCATGCCTCCACACGCGGGCCCTCCTTTGACTTCCATGTCATTGCTATCCGTCTCTTATCAAATATCAAATCTTTCATCTTCGCCAGATGCGATTCATGCTTACCCCCTCTCGAGAAGAGGCCCAGTAGGTACTTTTCGGGATGTTCCACCTGGATTTGAAGTCCGCTTCCCGCTATCTTGATCTGATCAGGTCCCAGAACTCTTGTATCACTGGGCAGGACCAGAACATGTGTACAATGTCCGCTTCTTCTGACGAGCAGCGGGGGCACCCGCTCTGGGCTCCTGAATGGACTTTATTCATCTTCTTGGGTGTTAGATACGCTCTGTGCGTTACATATAGCTGCGCCTGCCTACATCTTGCAATTCTGGATACCTTTTTTGGGTATCGTAGGGCCCTAGTCCATTTTTGAATGCTGAGGGGCCTCCCCAACTCCTCCTCCCAACGCTGCCTCGTGTGTTGTTCCTATGGGTCTTTTGCCTTCAGTAGCTGTTCATACAACCTGGAGGTTGTGTGCGTTCCTTCTGCAATGTCATACCATACATCTAATGCTGTTTCCTCATCCTGGTCTTCCCGATCTGGCCATCTTCTCGTGATGTTTCTCAACATGCCGGTATATAGGATGAATTAACCCATATGTATTTCGTATTCATCTACCATTTCGTGGAAGTCTGCCACCTTCCCTCCGTTCTCAGGTCTCCAATTTGTGCTACCCCTTTAGCCTCCCAGTGTGCTCGATATGTTGCTAGTGTATTTGTGTTCCCTCCCAGGAGACCCGCTAGAGGGTTTTGCATTGACTGCGGATCCTTTACCCCTTGGAGTTTCCACACTCTTTTCCATAAGTCCACTGCAATGTTGAACATGTTCGGCAGGGTTCTGAGCCGGGGTCTGTCGAGCCATAGTATTTCCCTTAGGTAATACTGTTTCAGTGCAGGTTGGAAAATGCAAGTGTCTTTTGTTTTGACTTCCCCCAGCCATTTTACTGCAAATTGCAGCTGCCCCGCTAAATAGTACTTCTCAAAGTCCGGTAGTCTGATACCCCCTTCTTCGTAGTCCTTCTGCAGGGTCCTTATTGCGATCCTATTTCTCCCTCCTCCCCATACGAATGAACGCGTTATTGTATTTAGTTTAGTGAAAAAGGCCCTGGGTATGCTGTATGGGATGATCGTGAGGAAGTATAATAGGCGGGGCAGCACCACCATTTTCAGGAGGGCTGCTCTTCCCATCATTCCCAGTGGTGGTGTCCCTCAGAAAGTCATTGACCGCTCTGTTCTTTCTAGAGTGACGAGCGTGTTGGATGCATGGGTATCAGCGGTATTATGATGTATCCCTATACCCAAATATTTGAAGATGCGGGGCACCCATGTCAGACCCAGGTCTGGCAGACAACGGGGGGGACGTGTTTCAGACCTGCCAAGGGGAAGAGGAGGAACTTCTCTTTATTAATCGATATGCCCGAAAGCCTAGTGTACGCCCGATCGCCTCTAGGAGGCAGGGTAGGTTAGTGGTTGGCTCGCGTACGAATAGGAGCGCATCATCCGCGTATAGCGAGATTTGGTGGAGCACCCCATCTATGTCCAGTCCGGTGTCTCTATATTCTGCTCTAAGGAATACCGCAAATGGCTCTAGAGCCAGGATATATAACATTGGCGATAGCGGGCACCCCTGCTTGGTTCCCCTATGTATCTTCCACTCCTTGGAATTGAATCGCCCAGTTTTCACCATTGCTCTGGGTTCCTTGTATAGTAACCTGATCCACCGGAGGTACCCCTCCCCGATACCAAAGTGGGCGAGTACACCCATCAGCCATTCCCAACGCACAGAGTCGAAAGCTTTGACAGCGTCCAAAGACACTATTACACTCTCGTCTTGCAGTCGATTTGTCTCATCTATCACGTGGTGAAGTCTGCAGAGGTTCCAGAACATGTTCCTTTTCGGAACGTAGCCCGTTTGGTCCAGGTGGATCAGCGTGGGTATTACCTGTTTTAAGCAGTTGGCTAGGACTGCCGTTAGTATTTTGGCGTCCTGATTAATAAGGGATATTGACCTATAGGAGGCGCATTTCCTAGGGGGCTTCCCTGGTTTGAGAATCGGGACAATTATTGATTCCGACAGGCTTGTCGGGAGACACATGGTCTCATATGCGTCTTGGAATGTCTCAAGCACTTTCGGGGCAATGGTGCTCTTGTACGTCTTGTAGAACTCCCCCGGAAGCCCATCCGTGCCCGGGGTTTTGCCGGTGGGAAGCTCTGCGGTCACCATCTCTATTTCTTCCACCGTGAGGGGTGCATCCAGCAGCTGGGCCTGTTCTTCCTCTAGCCTCGGCAACCCTATTTCTACCAGTGCATTTGTTATGTCCTACGGGTCTATTTCTGGATTCAGGGCGTACAGTTGCTCATAGAAACACGCAAACATTGCATTAATGTGCCCTTGGTCCCTGATTTCTGTCCCGGTGTGATCTTCGAACACCGTTATGGGATCTTTTTTATTCTCTTGCCTGGTAAGTCAGGCCAGGAGCCTGCTAGGTTTATCCCCTTCCGGGTGTAACCGCTGTAGGTACCTCCCATAGTTTAGCCTCCCTAGTTTTTCCCAGAGCAACATACATTTAGTCCGCAGCTCCATCAGCTCTCCAGGTTCCTCCCCCTCTAGTCCCGCTCATTGTTCTTTCAATTCGATCACCCTCTCGAGTTCATTCAATTCCCTCATGGCCGCCCCTGTCAATCCTCCTGTTTTGCCTATCGCCGCTCCCTTTATTACCACCTTTAATGCGTCCCATAATACGGCGCCTCTCTCAACACTGCCCTTGTTTTGCTCAAAATAATCATTGATCACCTCCTGGAGGTGTTCCTCAAACTCACCCTCTCTCAGGGCCTCTGCTCGAAGTCGCCACGTTGGGATAGGGGCTTTCCTATTGGTGTGTGCCCATGTTGCCACTACTGGGGCATGATCAGAGAGTGTGCGTGCTTTACTGGTGATTCCCGTGATATCTTGTAGTGATTCCCTGCCCGCGAATATATAGTCTATATGTGTGAATGTTCCATGTGGTGCACTGTAGTGTGTATAACCCCTCCCCTCCCCATGTACCTGCCTCCATACGTCTACTAGCTGTAGCTGCTCCAGGATCCTATGCAGTTCTTTGGCTGGGGGCGCCAGCTTTTTGTATTTATTATCAGATCTGTCGAAGAGGGGATTCAAGGTGCAGTTGAAGTTGCCGGCCCAGATGAATGTAGCCTCCCTATATTGCGCTAACTTGGGCGCTAGCTTTTTGAAGAAGTCTGTTGCACCAGTATTCGGTGCGTAGGTGTTGACCAGGCATACCTCCTTGTTTTCTAGCATGCCATGCACCAATACCAGCCGTCCCTCTGTGTCGATCTCCTGCTTGAGTAGCTGGAACGGGACCCCCGGGGCAATCCATATTAGTACACCTCGTGCGTAATTTGAATATGTGGCGCTGTAAATCTGTCCTCCCCATTTCTTGTCCACCTTGGCCGCCTGTCTCTTGTGAGGTGTGTCTCCTGTAACATCGCTATCTGGATTTTCATCCGGTTTAGCCAGGCATAAACCCTAAGTCTCTTGACATACGCATTGAGTCCTCTCACATTCCAGGTAGCTATTGTCAGTTCATCTAGTCCCATTATCTCCTTTGTTTGCTTGGCTTCATTGTCCCACTGCCATGTCCTTGCACCCTGCCCTTTAGTGTCCTCATGCCCATCTCGCTCGGTGTCCTGGTCCTGGATCTATGCCTCTTGATGCAGCTGCTGCTGCTGTCACATGGGTCCGGTCCCATGTTGCTCCGGTCGCTTATTGTCTGTATTATTTCAGTGTCCTTTACAATAGTCCTTCTTTAGTGTGTGCCTTGTACTGCCCAGTCACTCCATTCAACGTCCATAACTTCAACAAAAACTGGAAAACTAATGCCCAGCCACCATCCCCGTGCTCGGGCTCCGTCGCTTCTCTCGTCATGCTCCTGTGAGGGGGGCAGACTCGCCGCAGCGTGTTGCCTTAAAACTGACATCCAAACTGATAGTTCATTCTTCCCGGGGGCGCCGCTTCTCTCAGCCAATACAGCTAAAGTGGGGCCGATTGCTCCTCCATGCTTACTACTAGCTTCTTTTAACTTACGTAATGCTTATTTTCTTTGTTCTAGGTTGCCTTTGTTACTCCTCAACGGGGTCTATTTCCAGGATTGCTACCGTTTCTCTGCCTCAGCTGAGGGAAGCCTTGTGAGTCCATCCAACTGTGGGCCTCTTCGGTGGAGTCGAAAAAACATGTTTTGCTTGGTGTATCACCTTGAGTTTAGCGGGGAACAGGAGCATGTATCTCACCCCTGCGGTCCTGAGGCGTTCTTTTGTTGGGCAGAACTGTTCCCGTTGCCTCTGTACCATGGCTGTATAGTCCGGATACATTGTGATCTTGTAAGAGTTCTTGATGATTCCCCCCCCTCCTTGAGAAGGCTAGTATTTTCTCCCTGTCTTTGTAGTTCATGATCCTAGCAATCATCGCTCTCGGGGGGGCACCCTGCTGGGGTCTTCCGGTCAGGGCTCTGTGTGCCCTTTCTACCTCAAAGCCCTGGGATAGTACACCTACTCCGACCTCCTGGAGGAGCATGTTTTCGACGTACTCAGTGGGGTCTTTGCCCTTCTCACCTTCCGGAATTCCAATTATGCGGATGTTGTTCCTCCGCGCTCTCCCCTCTGCGTCTTCTGCTCTCCTTTCCAGAACCTTAATTCTCTGTAGTACCTCCGACATCTGTGTCTGCGTTACCACAACCCCCACCGTATTTTGCTGCGCCTGCTGTTCCATCGCCGTCACTCTCTCTGTTAGGTTCCTCGCATCCTTGCAGAGAAGGCCCACATCTACCATTACTCTATCCTGTTTATTTTCTAGAGATGCTTTCATGGCCCCAATTGCTGTGTCCATTTTGTTTTCGAGCGATTCTTTCATGAAGGCGATTGCTTCCAGTATCGTGCCTTCGTTAGCGGCTTCCTCTGGGCGCGACGTGTCATCCGCGGCTGCTGCCTTGTCCGCTGACGGCGACAGTTTGTGTCCGGACGCCTTCGTAAAAGTCTCCATGCTTACTTGCTTGGTTTTCTCCTCTGCTTTCTTGTTCGGCATCGCAGGGGAGCATCCTCTGCCTGTGTCGCCAGTACCAGTCTTGGCTGTGCTCCATGTGCCGTAGCCCCTGCTTCTTCCGCCGTCCTGCTCCCGGTGTTTACGGGTCTCTCCTTATATTAGGATTATTACACTCTTCTGGCGGGTATGTACGTTAGGCCCTCGTTGCTCTCGGCGCTTTTTTCCCCCCGTCGGATGTCTCCCGTCGGGCGTCGCTTCGGGCTTGGGCCTTTTCCATGTCTGCTGCGTATGTCGCCTCACCGTGTAAGGGGCCTTCCCGCTTCCGCATCCCACTTCCACCGGTTGCGCCAATCTCCACGTCGTGGGGTTGACTCAGGGTTGACTCAGGCTCGGGTCTGCCCCGCACTGGTTTCTGTGTTATGCCCGAGATGTGTCCCTCTCGCCAATCGTATAGATCGTGTGGATTCACCGGTTCATTCTGTATTATGCGGCCGGGGTCCTCCCACAGCTCGCGCGTCCGCCATTTTGATTTCGCAGGACGATTCCCCTCCGGCAGTCTATCTTCATTTCCACCGCCCGGTTTCCTCCGGGGGCTTCGCCGGGTGGGCAACAGGTGTTCCGGGCTCTGTGGGGAGACTTTGGCGGTCTTCTGGAACCGATTTATGCTAGTTTTTATCGGATTTCGTCAGGATCGCTCCGGAGCTCCTCGGCAGCACGTCTCACTACATCGGCCACTAAGCCACGCCCCCCGCAGATGGTTCAATCTTAATAACAGTATAAAACATCTGAGTCTCGGGGAAGGCGAATGATGCATGTACTGCTGATGTTCCTTAAACGTATATAACAAGTGGGATCCTGACTGGTACTTTTTAAAGGTGTTCAGATGAGCATGATTTTCCAGCCAGTCCCCCAGCTCAATACGACTAGCATGCCTCATTTTTACAATGTTCTGTCCTTTCCTCTGTATCCAACATATCTCTTTAAAAAGTGTCTCCATGGTCTTTCTTATCTGACACGTCGTTGCAAGTAACAATCTGTTGTTGGTGTTATTGCACATAGTGATGAACATTTCTACCTGTTTTTTCAACACAATAGCTATGAATGATATCAAGCCTAGCTCTAGCCTAATTATTGCCATTGGTATGCAGTCTGGGAGACCCAGTATTTTCTTCCAATATTTACCCTCTATAATCTGCAACCACTTTAAGTCTATGGACAGTAGTGATTCCAGGCTGTAGGTAATCATTGGAGCTAATACCTGATTGTATAGCTGACGTGCAGCCCAAACTGTGTATCCCCCATAGTTAAGGGTGAAACGATATACCGTAGCAGTTATCTGGGCAGCTTTGATTAAACACGCGTGTTTACATGCATAATAACTCCCCTTGTCATTCAACTCAATACCCAGGTATTTATACATTGGTGTATATGGAATCTCTAACTCTTTTATCAACAATTTGATGCAAGCGATTTTCGTATTAGTATATACCATGAGTTGCATTTTGTCACGATTTATACCAGTCCATTGCCTCAGCAAACGACCAAAGAACCTCAGTTGATCTACAGAGGCCCCTAAAAGTATAATCAAGTATTACTAGGTCATCAGCGTAGGCCAAGACCGGAAAATGTGCAGAGCCTATCAAAGGCGGACAGTTATGTACAGACTTTATCGCAATTGGTAAATCATATAAGGTCAAACGCTGCCTTGAAAACAACAAAAAGAGCATAGAGTGGGGGTTTACCTTTTGATCTGGATCTAGTACGAAGTATGTCCATAAAGTACCCTCATCTAAAGCCTGATTGAAACTGACATAATAGTTCCGATTTATCCACCCATGCCTGTAATGCATCGGTGTCCAGACAACTCGTCGAAAAAAAACTGGTCGACTGCAATTTGGTCGACGCAATTTGGTCGAAAACCAAATGGTCGAATTTTTTTTTTATTTATATATTTATTTTTCGGGTTTTCGTTTAGTTAAAAAAGGGTTTTTTAGAGAAAAAAAGGGGGTTGGGGGGGGACCCCCCAAAAAAAAAAAAAAGGGGTTAAAATAAAAAAAAAAAAAATTTCGACCATTTGGTTTTCGACCAAATTGGTTCGACCATTTGTCTGGTCGACCAATTCTTTTCGACGAAATGTCTGGCAACCTAATGCATCTAGCAATATGGATGCAAACAGCTTGCCCGTACAATCCATCATGGACAGCAGTCTATGATTAGAGGGATCCATCATGTCTCCCTTCTTAAAGATTGGGATCAGGATGGCTGTCGGCAATGTAGGAGCTATAATGCCATCAGCCAATACCTTTTGCGAAAAGTATTTTTAGCAATTCTGCCCAAAATTCTGGTTGGCTCTTTAGTGTTACATTTGCCAATCCATTTGGCCCTGGTGCCCTTGATGATTTAAGTTTCTGGATCTTTGCTAGTATTATTTCATAGGACACTCTGAATGGTGGTTTACGAGGCATCATGAGTGTTTCCACCCTTGTTGCTTCGTTGCCAGGAAGATTGCGTCTTTCCAGGTAGTTTTCCCATTGCTGCACACCTATCGGGTTAATCATATGCGTTTTGCCTTTGCTCCTTGCCTCCCCCAGAAGGGCCCAGATTTTTCTAGTATTTTTGGTACATATTACTTGGACCGTTTTCTGCCAGTTGTTAAGCTTGTCCAAGTATCTTTTCCCTTTAATACGGGCTCCATACTTCTTTGTAATTTCTATGCACTGATTAAAAAAAACCTTAGAGGTGACACAAGATTTCTTAGCCAATCGAGTTTCAAATCTTCGATCTCTTTTGGCATCTCTAATATATTGGTCAAAGTGCTTAACTTTACGTTGGTCAACACCTATATTCCTATCTGCCACAGAGGCGTGCATGTTCGTAAATTGCGAAATCTAATATTCGATGTCAGTTATAGACATTGCTTCAAATATCTCAAAATTATCTATGCTCACAGAAGACACTGCAATTGCTGCCTTATTGATGTTGGTTTCTGCCCATCGTATATGGGAGGCTGCATGATTGGATGTAATATCACCCATTGGTTTAGGGTCTTTGGAATTATCATCAATTTCAATTGTGAGAGTAAGCAAGCTATGATCACTCCATGGGTTCTGATTGACCTTCATATCCCTAATTTTAACAGCACGTGCTGGGCTTACAATAATGTAATCCAAGGTGCTCAGGGAGTTAACATTTCTCCATGTGCACTTACCTGGATAGTCACTCAGTGTTCTCCCATTTACCACCTCCAAGTCCCAAGCTTGGAAAAAGTTCAGCCAGCTTTGTCCCTCAGGGTCGGTAATAGTATGTGACATTAAACTTCTGGCTTTTAGGTAGAGATTAGTAGATGTCCCTTTACTCCCGGCTATGTGACAATTGAAATCTCCCATGATTATTATTGTGTTACTCCCTGGCACTAAGCACCACTGTGCCAGGAGTTCATGCATTGCATCTTGCAAGGGTTCTCTCCAGTTAGCTCCCGGAGGTTTATACACTCCAATCAATACTATTTTGCCTGCTAAACCATCACTGCCCACTTCCATCTCAACAGCAATCATATTGTCTTCACAAGTTTAGGTTTTATGGGCAGCTTTAGCTTTTTTGCAATATACCAACTACCAGCCCCCCGTATGGTCAACCCTGTAAGCCTTTTTTGGCCATGGATTGAAAGATCTGATACCCATCCAATATCATGGGCGAGGTCAACCATGTTTCCTGAAGGCAAAAGCAAGTATGAGTTATAATAGATGGCAGTGATCCATTAGCATAGAGAAGATGAGAAAAACCCCTGCAATTCCATGACATCAAAGTACAATCTCACAATTTATGTACAATGGTTGGCAGTGATTCTGTCAACCATTTCAAGACATTCTGTATGTCCGCCATCTGCAGTTCTTTTCCTTGTGTCAGTTGTGTTATGGATTGCAGTTCTTTTCTTTCATCTAGCTCAATATCTACTACCATCAAACTTTCTCTATATTTACAGTGGATGGCAGAGACATTGGGTTTGGGACATTTCAAGGGTTCCACGTACTCAAAGTCATCTGATTTAAGCTGTGGTATTAAATGCAGTCTTGTAAGCAATTCAGTTCTTGTTAGCCATCTGGGTTCTTTTTCTTTGTACATGTGTTTAATTATACAAATTCCGTTTCCCGTTATGTCACATATATTTGCTTCCTTTTCTGGTATCAATGCGTGCACGAAATTCTACACTAGGGGCACATTAGTGTTCTTATGAGATATGGGCACATTTATACCCACATCATTTTCCTCCTGTGGTTCTGCAGATATTATGCTTTCTTCTTCCCACGGCACACTGTCTTTGTCTGTTATTAGCCAGCTAGTGAGACAACCTTCACCCTTGGCAATATTTTTCCTTGATCTTGCGGCTCTTTTCTTTGCTTTTTTACTCCTTTTGGTTTCATTTGCTGTTTCAGGGAGTGGAGAGGCCACAGCGCATGATCGTTTAGACATTGCTTCCCTACTTTCCAGCCTGCGTTGTTTCCTTGAATAATACACCTCAGAATCATCCACTGTGTTCAAATTGTTCTCCTCACTTACTGCTGGCTCTTCCAGAATTTGAATGGCAGCCGATAGGTCCTCTCTACCCTTTCTTTATTGCAAGTATTGTAAATGCCTGTTATGGTTATATTTTTCGTGTTTTCCAATATCTGTCCACACATTTTAAGTAAGATCTTCATGGCAAATTGCATGGAGGCCATAGTGTACTGCAGCTCAATCAGTTCTGTATTGCGTATATGTGTCTCTTCACTGTTCACAGTAATATTTGTAGCAGTTGCTCCAGTCATACTAATGGCCAGATTAGGACATGCCGAAAGTCGAGCTCTCTGAGGAGACTTGTTGGAATGCATTTCTTCATTTATTTCTTCTGTGTTACATGAGGAGATAGCGATTTTCATGTGGGCCGTTGTCATTTCCTTTTGCATTTTTAAACAAAGATCTAACAAGGAATTGTTATCTATATCTCCAAAAGTAATATCGTCTTGGAGGTTTGAAGCATTTTGCTCCGGTGTCTCCACTATCCTTGTTTCACCATTTTCCTCTACTTCCTCTAAAACAGTAGAATTAGTTGTTGGCTGCACATTGGTTGGGAAAAAAGAAGTTGCCACTCCCTTTTGTGTTTGCTCCTTTGTTTTAGCTTTTTGCTTCCGTAGGTTATATTTACATTTTGTTTTGTTTTTGTTGGTCGGCATCTCAAATAATCAAAGCTACACCACTGGTGCACAATGACCGGGATCAAAGGAATATCCTGCAGTCTCCCGGTCAAAATTGAAATATTTGCTGCAATCTGTTCTTTGCCTACACACTAGGTTGCTGCTTTCTGTAATAAGTACTGCCAAAAACAAAGAGTTCCCTATTAATTTCCCAGTTCAAAGATAGCTAGATAAAGATATTCAAGCAAACATAACAGTGACTATATTCTGCTTCTAGCTCCTTGGAATTCAATCCTTCCTAAAAACACTCCTAATACATTGTGCCCAGGATCCAGTCCCAGCACACTTTCTTCGGTTATGCCTCCCTTACCTCTTGCCACTATTGGAAAGAGGGAGTCAGGGAAGAGAGTAAAAAACCCAGAGATTCAAACCTCCACGCACTTCTATAGCGCTTCTCACTTAACGCTATGGTGGTCACCTACTGCGTCCCTGGCAGGAGGAAGTCAGGGAAGAGGGTAAAAGCCCCGCAACAATGGAGTTTCAAACCTCCATGCGCTTCTCTAGCTATAGCGGACACCTGCAGCCACCAACGTTCACCTACAGCACCTTAATTCGCCCACAGCACCGGAGGACCTGTGAGTCTGGGCCCGGGTAATACCTTCACGGCTGTTGAACATCAAGCTCCAAACCGAGTGCGCCGTATCAGTCAATCAGTCGATCGCACACACTGTATCTGTCGTCTGGCGTTGTGCGCAAGCTAGAGGAAAGGACCCAGAGCCGTGACGAGAACGCGGCAAGACCACTGATTGACAACACCAAGTCAAGCCGCACTGCAATTCCGGGAGAACATACAAGCAGCCACTTTCGACTTGTATCTCTTGGAAGGGTAGGTACTCAGTGTTTCGCCAATACCACTAATAAAAGAAGGTGACTCTACGTTAGTCTCATTATGGGATCTAAAATAGCTCCTATATTAAAAAACACAACAATCCTAGGATCCCTTGTTGATCTCTAACAATCATCGAATCATTAAGAACTTTCTCTAAACACGTAATAGATGCTATAATCAATGGCACATTTTCACAACTTAATACAATTATCCACCAATCTTCGGTAGACATAGGAGGTCATTATGACCTTGGAGGTAGCCATGCCGCTATTTGCAGCATGGCTATCCGCATTCCGGGTACCAGGTTCCTGGAATGGGGAAATACCGGGCCATTCCGACCTTGGAGGGCCCGGTATTTCCCCATTCCAGGATCCTATCCCCATTCCCATTCGAGCCCCCATAGGGTTCAATAGGAATGGGGAGCATGTTAACAACGGGCCCGTTAATAACGGGCCGGTTGTTAGCATGCTGGACCGCTCGCGGGACCCGCTAAGGACGCCTGGTAAAACCAGGCGTCCTTAGCGGGTCCCGTGAGTGGAACTCGCAATGAGGCGGTAGGGGGTTAACGGGGCCAGCAGCTCTACCGGCCCGTTAACCCCCTACCGCCAGGGTTGTAATGGACCCCATAGTCTTGGCTCTATTCACAATTCTTTCCAAAAACAAATTACGCTTTTCTGTTAAACTTGTGCAAAGTAGCAATACATGTTTAAGTATCTCATCTACTCCCTTTCTTTTAGAACACCTACAATTTCTGCCCACATATCCTTTTGTTTTGCATGCTATCAACATTACTTTTGTTAAATATAGACTAAATCACAATTTTAAGAACGTATTCCTGTATAAAGGTCTCAGGAATTGTATCAAATACTTAGGTATCATATTCATTGCTCTAACTTACATATGCCGAATGATAATAGAATGTATACAAATTGGCTTCCTCATTGGTCCTAAGTCAATCCATCCTCTACAGTTTTCTATTGACAGCATCAGAGTTATTTATCAAAATCACTTCTCTCACTTCAAGTATTTTTCCAATCGCAACATATTCTTGTTTCCAGTCTACCAATATCTCCTCTCTACCATTACTTATAGACAATTTTAAAATTAGGAATGTGGATAACGATTCTTCCAACATGCATTTCCGTTACAAGGTTAAAACTTTCCAACAGACTCTTGCATACTATGATAAGAGGGCCAGCTCCAATATAATTACCTGAATGGGTACTCCATTCGGGAGCAAGAGTACTTTCTTCCAGAAGGTGCCCTCTAAATAAGGCCATATCTTATAAGGAAGGCAGAATGAGCTTTCAGCCCCATATGTAAACGTTGCCACCACCTTTTGTTTATGAAAGTGTAGTACAGGCAGCAAAGAACACTGGCCATATGGACCTGATATGATGCGTCATTACACCGCTATGTTTTCATCTTTTGCCTTGAGGTCTGTGGCCCTAGGCATGTCTGCTATACTTGAGATGATTGGCACTCCTAATTACATACAATTCTCCACTTCCTGTTGAGCCTCCTGGTTTAAATACCACCAATATGAAGCCCTTTCTTTTTACTGAGTAGATTGTAAAACAAATGTCTTTGTTTTCTTTATAATTACTGTTGGATCATTTAACACTGCATACCTATGCAACACATCCAGCTGGTGCTGTGAGCCAATGGGTGTCTGATCTATGAGCACCAAATCATCGGCATACAACATCCAGCCACAAGCCATAACCTCCACCCAAGGGGGGAAGAATCTCACCATCTTCCACAGGGTGGCTCCAAATTCCGATAAAAAAAAGGGCCGGAGCCAGGGTGGAGCCGTGTTTAAGTCCCTTAAACATTCCTATTTCTCTTGACAGATTCACCTCTGTGCTCAGCCTCATTCTTAGCAGAATTCCTGTATATAAGGCTTTAATCACTGCTATTATATTTTTTGGGACAACCCCATTTCTTCATCTTATTCCATTATGAAACTCGATCAATACTGTCAAAGGCCTGTTTAAAATAAATACAAGCTAGGTAGACCTTCTTGTGATACCTCTGCACTCTTGATTTAAAATTACTTAACATAAATATATTCAAGCAAGTTCATGTTCTTTTAGTGGACCCTGTCTGGAATATGTCTTTCTGGTTATCCTCTTCCATCCACTTCATCAAGCACCTAAGCACCAATGCTGCAGAAATCTTACCAGGGACAACCAAAAGGGTGACAGGGTGGTAATATTTTGGATCCGCCCTATTACCCATCTCAAATATTGGAACTATGACAACCAATTTCCATGAAAAAGGGACCTCACAAGTTTTCTTTACCTGATCAAATAGAATGCACAGAAAATCAGCCCATAACTCCGGCTGGTTCTTTAGTACAGCGCTAGACAGGCTGTCATGGCCCAGAGCTCTAGAGTTGCTGAATTTTCTAATCAACTCGGCAATGGTTTCGTGGTCATAGTGGATCTCCCAGTCTACATCAGATTGATTATCACTCCCTTTCTCTTCAAAATTCAGGTCGGTAAGCAAGGCCTCAAATTGTTTTACTGATACGTTTTCCGCGATTGAGTTCATCTGTAATGGCTGTTGCAGAGAATCTATATTACTCAAGATCTGGCAAATATCTCCCATCTGTCTTTTACATATAGGTCTTAACATATTCTCTTGACATTGCTTCTGAGTATCTTCTTCTTTTCTACTGCCTCTGGGTCATATACATGTCTAGCAATGTATTGCGGTTCACCCGCTTTATTATTAATTTCAAAGAAAACTACTAATGTTGGTACATAATTAAGAATTAGTTTTGGGTCAATGTCTGGAGCATAACACAGTCCTTTCCTGTATTAATTAGCAAATGTACCTACCCGTTCATCTCGAAATACTGCACTTGTGGATCGTATATTTCATTCTCAGTTTCCTTTTTTTTACTGCACTTAATTTCTGATTTTAAATCGTCAGTACAGGAGGTATGATTAACCATGAATGTTCCTATTTCCATAAATGTCCTTCTATCGACAAACACATAATCTAAAGTGGCCAGCTGTGCCCCTCTCAACCATGTTGTGCGAGTCAGGATACACCCACAACTTCACTGTTTACTTTGTGTAAATCTCACATTTTCTTTTTAATTGACCATCTCATGCCCCTTTTTTCAGCTGTTTTAGGGTACACTGGTAAGGGAGTGGAAAGCTAGCTCAGGGGCAATGCGTTTGTCTTGAAAGCAAGACAACGCAGTGCAACAGAGGTTTGAATCCCTATCCCGAGCTTAGAAACCACTTTCTGGTATTAAGTGTGTTATAAAATAACAATTATAATTTCATCAACACCTGTCTCTGTCTAGCAAAGCACAAATCGGCCTCATTGCAATTAAGGCAGTGGGAAAAAATGGCAGTAACGGAATTACCGCCAATGTTCCTGCGCCTCCATAACATGAGTATGTCGCTGGGGTGGAGGATGTACCTCCCGCATCGTGCTGGATGTGAATCCTCCAATTCTCTGCTGAAAGATCGTCAAATTCGTCGTAATTCCACCAAAAAAGCTTGATAAAAAATTGGGATTTACACCGCCATTTGTAATCTGGCAGTAATTCCACCACCAAGTGGTGGTAACAATAATTCAGTTGGGTGGTATTCCAGCGGATTTACTGCCAGAATACTGCCCAACTCGTAATGAGGCCCATACTGTTTAGGTCAGCGCAAATAATTATGCTTGACACAGCATTTTCCATGTAGTGCTCATCAATTCATTTCATGAATTTGTTAAGGAAGTCTTCAATAGCTCCAGGATTCCAGTATAAATTGAGCACTAAAGTAGGGCATTGGCCTGTAAAAATAATGGGATCCCCAGACCAACTTGACCATTTAAATATAGGGTTTAGATTTCTTATCTCCCCTATATCTTGATTCCCATCCCATTTCTTATTAGGATCATTCAAGCTGAAGCTTGCCTCCCTTTTTCCCCCCTAATTGCAGGGCTTAGTAGAGTCATTTATCCACCCAAACTAGGCGGTGAATGGAGCCACGTCTCTTGCAAGCACAATATGTCATACTGTTTAAACTTTATTCCTCTATTTCCAAACAGGCACATACAACCATGGGTGTTCCATGATCCTAGTATAGTGTTTTGCTCCTCCCCCGTATTTTCAGCTAGCTTGCCTTTTTGATTGTCAAAGCCTCAAGTAACCAAGTGCAAAAGGATTCCTCACTAGGGAGACACAAATCCTCACTGCCCAAAGTCACCTTTCTTTCCATCACATTAGTCCCCCCACACATCACTCTAAGGTGGCATGCTCTATCTTTCTGGAAGTTTATCCAGCCTCTTTACCACCCTCTCTCCTTAACACCCTCAACTTCTACATTATCCTTTCTGCTGTCGCATTTTCCCAGTGTTTGAGGTGTCAGTTTCACAATCCAAACTTCGTCAGCTTCATCCCCTCATATCCTTTGATTAGTACCATGTAGGATTCCAGGTGGAGAAAAACCCAATCTAGTCTTGATTCAAATTATACCAGTCTTATGTTCCTAGCATCAATTGATCTAAGTTTCAGGACAAGATGTAGCAAATTTAAAACATTGCTTCATTGTAATATCCATTCATCATCTACTCTTAACAATCTTTCTAGTCACACACACTTGTCAGATTCCACTTTACCAATCTTTATTTCACACTCTGGCTCATTCCTTTATTTTTCTTTAGGGGATTGAGTCTGAGATGGAATTCTCAAACAGTTCACCCAAAACTCTAGAGAGTTTACACATCCATTCACTTGAATTACTATCTCTTCTTTACCCTTCCTTTCTTCAACTAGGCATCCTGCTGTTAATCTGATAGGCAGAAAGATCCCTTTGGTCCTCTTGCATATGATCTTCCACTTCCTTTGGGTCATGTAGTTGTTCATTGCTTTTTTATTCTTTCTTATGGGCATAGGGTACCTAATTTGAACATCCAGACCTCTCAAACATGTAGGCGATCCATTGGACTTCACCTTTGTCGACTGTTTCTGGTTCTTCAATTTATTTTTCTGAGCCACCCTTCATATCCTAGTTTCCTTTTTGTCCTTGGATGAAATATCGAATATTCTTCCTGAGGTTCAATCTCTCTCTCACTTTGATTTTTTTCTGAGAGCGAGGTCACCATGTTGGTGTTGGAGGGGATGCGGCCACTGGTCACCCTGGTCTCTGACCTGAAATAATGCAAACTGACATGTTGGACTCACTCTGTCGGAACTGCTGAACCCTGGGGCAGAGTTCACTTTTATTTACTCCTTTGATTTAGGCGTCACCTAACATGGTGGCCTCCTATTTTACAACAGTTGGCTCATTCCGCTTATACATCCACTGCTTTTTTCACTTCTCGACCTTGTTGGTCATCCATGGGGAATTCTTGCGGGGTGATCCTATACAAATGGTTTAGAGGCTGAAACCGTTATGTTGATTCTGTTGTGGCATTCAGTACTCCCAACCCTTTCCATACGTTTCTTTGGGGCCAGAGTCTCAACATCTGCTTCTACCACTCTAATAATTATCTCCCGTCTTGCCTTATTTGCATCCTCTGGCCATCATGGATACCTCTCTTACTCCAAAAACTGTTCTAATGAATGAGGGTTGAATCAAAGTACGGTTATCACTTTTGGCAGTAAAACACCCATCAATAAATATCATTGCTACTCGTGTTGCATGATCTTTAAGGTTGTTGTTAATAGAATAATATCATTTTAGGAAAGGTACAAGGGTAATTATGAGCTGATATTATGTTAATGTTCTTCCGCTCATGAGGATCATATCCACTTCTCATGTGCATAGGCACCATCATTAAGTATGGATCTTGATCCATACTTAATGATCTCTCTCCAAGTGAGTTTGTTGAACATGACAAGTCGTCCGACTCTTCTTCTTCATCTTCGCACAATACTTCTTCCCTCAACTTTTCTATCACCAGTTTGGATTCCAAGAATATCAGACACTGTACGAAGCAGAAAGCAAACAATATTCACAGCTCTGGCAAAGATTCCATCGGACCAGGAAAGTGACTTTTAAAACAGGCATTCTAAATGCCAACTTTTTGGCTTTAATGTAGGTATGGGATGAGCTTTGCCAGGCAACACCATAATGAGACTAACTGGCCATAATATGGAAACATATGGTACAGTTGTTTTTTCCAATGCTTCTTGTTAACAGCACTTCAGTGAATTGAACTGATATAAGGATTCCTTAAAACTCATTTGGCTGAAGGCACACTTGCTTAAAACATGTATTTTTACACCAGGAGCTTATTTACAGCCACAATTAAGCCATAGGGTCCGAGAAGACTTAATAACACTGGCAGGTCCTACTTAGCACAAGGTTTGATGGTGCTGTGTGAGAGAGATACCTCAAAGATCAGAACAGATAATCACAACATTGTGGCCATACATGAGACAGTTGACAACAGAGACCATTAGAAGATAATTGGTCGAGGCTGGCAGGGAATTTGGGTGTCCATGAGGCATGTGACAGAAGGAGGGGTCCTGGTTTTTAGCATGTGTAGTTGGAACACACAGGGGGCTAAACCAGAAGATGTAGCCATTGGGGAAAAACTGGACGAGCATAATGTAGTATGCCTTCAGGAAACTTTTTTGTGGGAGCAGGTGGTCTTAGATGGCTATGAATTATACTTACAAAAAGCTATTAAGATACCTTCAGGAAGATATAAAGGAGGGTTATTGTCCCTACTGTGCACCTTAAAGTTCCCCCGGGTTGGGATGAGAGATAACTCAATGGTAGGAATTTTGGCAGTTGAACTAACCATTAACCTAAAAATCAATGGTAAAAAATGATTTTTGATTAACGTGTATTGCAACTACTTACACAACAGCATTGAAAGCCTTATTAACCATATGGGGAAAATCCTACAGGACTGGTATGATGAATATTCAGGTGAGATAATCATACTAGGAGATTTTAATGCAGATTGTACAAGTCAGGAGGAGGAGGGGAAAGCTTTCCCTAATAATCCAAATCACTGTAGGAAGAGGCAATTCACTCAGTGCTTAAAATTGATGGAATTCTTTGAAGAATGGCATCTATCATTGTTACAGACAAATTAATCTACAAATGAAAGCCAGAGGGGTGCATTGCACAATGGGTTACAATACTTGTGTATTGATTTCATGGTCGCTACTGAAGCACAATCCCTAAGTATGAAACATTTTGAACTAACGGATGGTTCCCCAATTGACCATGGACGTTTATGTGTATATTTCGGGAAAGCCCCTCACAGAATGACAAAGGAGATGAGAAATAACCTAATGGTAACCTGAGGGAAAAAGAGATTGAGGTGATACCTAATAAGATCAGGGCATTTAGTGTATCTATAAAGCATTCAGTAGATAACAAGCAAAACCCAAATTGGTCATCCTATGAGAACCCGGGAAATATCCCAATTTTCATTAAAAAACATTTTAATGATTGAAACAATGCCTGAGTATAAAGAAGCAATTATATAGCAAATCCATCCAAGCACAAAAGATCCCATAGGTAATATTTAAGGTGGCTAAATAAGAATTGTATTGGTGAGCATGACCTCAAATCAGCACTAAAGAGGGCAAAACAGATGTACAAAAATAAAATCAAGAACGTATAGGGAGTACAATATTAGGTAGATGGAGAAGATATGCTGTCCTGTATATGTCAGAAAAAGGATCCCAATTACTGTAAATTAGTCAATAACATGGACCATTTACAGCCATTGGTCCAATTGAATGCGATTACAGAAGCAACTGGGTTAAATCATGTTAAGCTCCTTTATGGAGCATGCCATGGGGGAATAGGTGGTGAGTTGAAGATGGATAACTCGAGATCTAGTCTTGATATAAATTGGGAATCCATTTAAAGAATTATAAAAAAAGAGCAGTAAATCAAGAGATCCGGGGCCAAATGGTCTGTGTAACATGTTCCTGAAAGATGATTTCAAAATATGGGGATAAATCCTGTTTGAACTATTCCAAGAAACCATCAAGCTGGCAGTAAAATTTTGTAACGATATGCAGGAAAGTTAATAGAACAGACCCATGAAACTACCGCCTGGTAGCCGTTCTAGATGTGTATTCAAAAATGTTTGCTTCAGTTATTATGAACGAGATTAACACCTGGCTAGACATGTATAATGTCTGACTTCCAAATTAGGTGGGCTTTTGGGAGGGAGTTGGCACAATTGCAGCAGGATTCGTGGTTGACCAGATAAAAAGAAGGGCTTTGTCGCGAAAGGACTTCAATATACATTCTGCCATGCTCGATCTATCACTGGCTTTTGATTCTGTGAATAGATGTTGCCTATGACTAAGATGAGGAACTGGGGACTTTCGACGGGTACACTGAAGATCCTGATACACTTACACTCTGACACCACCAGAAAAGTGTGATTGAATCAGGAAAGGGAATACACCCTAAAGGGATTTACCCTAAAGAGATTCCAGGAGAGTGTGTTTTCTGTGGGGGAGGGAGAATGGAGTGGGTTGGATGGCCATAGAGTTTAGCATACGCATAGACGATGGATGGGTGAGTAAACAACAAGGTGCACCAACAGGCTGTGCATCCCTCCTCATATCCCATGCTCTTCCTATATGGACTCCAATACTGTAGTTTTTGTTTATAGGTGGCACTAGTCTGCAACCTTAAAACCAGGACATAAAATGTCAAGCAGGCACCACTTTTGCCATTATGTTGACATAGCTGTCGAACTCCCTATCCATACGAATCTGATCCTTGCATGACATTGCTCCTTCAGAAATAAAAACAAACCTAGCTATTTCCAAAAAGAGTCAAATACTAGAACATTATGTAATTCAACAAAGAAATTACAACACAAAGCACTAAAATGCTGATATTTTGCAATAATCGTTTAAAACAGATAAACAACAGTGTTAAATGAAGAAAATCTCACTCATATTAAGGGTGGCTTTAGAACTCAAAAGGTCAGCAGGTCTTAAAAATAACCTTTGGTACTGCCCCACTCAGTCCACATGAATGCCAGCACATGGTTCAATCGCATGACAGCGCAGCCCACACTACACATGTCCAAACCGTGTGCCTAAGCACCACACAATATGAGGAGAGGCCAGGCATCAACATGTTCTCAGCACAGACATGCAGTGTCATTTACTGTGCGACTGGGGAGGAGGAGCATGTTCATACCTGGACAACCGTCAGGAGGGGAGAGGAATACCCTGAGAGACCTCAGTATTGGAGACCTCAAGTATTGATAACGTGAGGCTGGAGAACTCACAAAAGGAGAGGCAGGCGAATGGTGAGAGAAAAAAAGCATGGGGTAGAGAGGGCGGGGATATTGTGATAGAGCAGCAGAGAGATGCTCGATGTTCAGTGAGAGCTACCATTGTGTTGGCAGATATTTATATTTTTGTGTAGTTAGAAGGACGCTGTTGTTGGAGGAGGGAGATATTCAGTTGGAGTTTAAGGAGAGGAAAATCAATTTAGAAAGGAATATCACCTTTTTTTTTTACTTTTCTTTATTGGCAGGGAGCAATAGCAGGCACGCAATACAGCAGAACAACAATTAATGTTACATGTTAAGGATTAGCAAGGCATGACATGTACAGGGGTATACAAAAGAGGATGGCTCAGCAGCCCATTAGTATTTTTCTAATGTGGGGTTATGCTTCAGACTGTGCATCCGACAGGGGAGAAGAAAGCAGTACATTGGCATCTTTATTGTTCAAGTAGCTACAGAAATCTGTCCACACCTTTTTCGGATGAGAGTTCATAGGAAGGGAATTGATGTAGTCTTCCTTGCACATTAGGGTCCAGGTAAGGACCTTTAGCCACATCTCGAGGGAGGAGGGCAGGGGGGCCGTCGCTTCCAGCATTGTAGTATGCATTTTTTGGCTACCATGGCCCCAATGTTCAAAAACCTGTACACTTTCTTCGCCCAAGCCCCATCCCACAACCCAAACAGTATAGCAAGGGGATCAGGGCCGGTCTGGATCCCCACTATCTCCGATAGGGCTTCGGTGACTCCTTCTCAGAATGGGACAAGTGCGCAGCAAGACCAAAACATGTGGGTGTGGTTGGTCTCTTCAGCTCTACACATCGGGCAAGCGTGGGACTGGTTTTGTGCACATTTCCCCACCCTGTGGGGCGTCTAATATAGTCGCTTGAGAAGCTTGTACTGCATGCATCGGAATCTGGAATTCAGTGAGACCTTGCGTGTGTGTAAACACATTTTGCTCCACATGGCGTCTGTGATTGTCAGCCCAGTTCATTGCTCCATGTGTCCCGTGGTTTCTGTGGTGCGCCTGCCGCCTTTGCCATCAGCATTTTTTAGAGCGAGGATGGTATGCCCCTCCCGCCGGCCGAATTGGATATGTAGCAAATCTCGGGTGAGTCAGGGGGCTCATCAGGGTAAGAGGGCCACATGGCTGGGACTGCCGCTCTTAGTCTGAAGTATTGTAGTAGCTCAAGAGCTGAACCTGATCGCCACGTCTGCGGGTGATGAATTTTCCTTAGGGATATAGATCAGATAGCGCCCGATATCCTAGGTCAAGCCAGTGTCGCATGAGGAGTTTGTCGTGTGTAGGGGTGAGACCCGGGAAGTGACAGATAGGTAGCCACTTATATTATGGGTGATGTTCAGGGTGAAATTGCAACTGTCGTCTCCATGCCATGGTAGGGGTGTTACGGGGTCAGCCGGGGCATCGGTTTAGTACGAGCGATAGAGAATCAGGGACATTATGTTTACCTCCTTGCTTGCTAGGTTCTCAAGTTTCACGTGGGTGGGCGGGTCCAGGTGTGTATACCAGTATGTGGCATGTTGGGCTTGTGTGGCAATCCAATACTGGGCAAGGTCAGGGGCATTGAAGCCCCCTCTCTCATAGGGTAAAGTCATATGTCGCTGGAGTGCCACAGGAATTGTGCACATAGAGAGCGCAAGTTCGAGAAGTACTGTTTGCCGGGCCATATCGGGATGTTAGCAAAAATATAGAGCAGCTTGGGGACTATTATCATTTTGATTAGTGACAGCTTGCCTGATAAGGAGAGCGGGAGGTTACGCCACCTTGACAACTGGACTCCACGAGCTGCGCAGATGCGGTATAATTGTCGGCCAATAACGAGGATCTAAATAGGGATACCTGGACCCCGAGATATCTGATGCCTCCAGGAGACCAACGCAGGGGGAACTCGCATGACGGTTGGAGGGTTGCAATAGTAAGTGGAAATATTTCGGACTTGGAATAATTTATGGTAATCCCCGAGAATGTGCCAATTTTGGTTATATCTCGGATGATCGGGTCTAAGTGTACGAAAGGGTCCCTGATGTAAAGGAGGACGTTGTCGGCGTATAATGATATAGTTTCCGGTGTGTCGCATAAACGTATACCCTTGCGGGTGTGTTTATCTCTGACATTGTCAGCCATGGGCTCGATGACTAGTGCAAATAAAATAGGGGAAACAGGAAGTCCTGGCGAGTACCCTTATGGAGCGTGAATGGGGACAATGTTAGGGAGTTAACCAACACTCTGGCCACGGGATTTGTATATAACAGTTTAATATAGGATAGCATGCGTGGACCGATTCCCAATTTCTGCAGCACTGCCCACATATATTGCCAGGATACCATATCAAATGCCTTTTGGGCATCAAGGGTGACCGCAACCGCATTGGCATTTGGATAGATTCTGGACATGACATTAAACAGCCGGTGAATATTGAGAGCTGTTGAGTGGCCACGGACAAAGCCGCTTTGGTCTGGGTTGACCAAGTGCGACATTATAGAGAGAAATCTGTTAGCTATTGCCTTGGCGCATATTTTGGTATCTGTGTTTATGAGTGAAAGGGGTCTGTATGAACCACAGTCATCAAGGGGCTTGCCCGGCTTGGGAAGCACGGTTATAAGGGCTTCTCGCAGAGATTGGGGCAGGGTGCCTAGGCGGAGCGATTCGGTTCAGACTTTGTGTAATCTCAGGGTCAGAATGGCAACATGTTCCTGATAAAATTCAGAGGTGAGTCCGTACAGGCCGGGAGCTTTGCCCTTCGGGAGGGTAGAGATAATCTCAGTAATCTCTTCAAGGGAGATCGGGACGTCCAGTTGTTCCCTGGTGGCGCGAGAGATGAAGGTCATAGGGATTTGGTCAAGTAGTATGTTTATGTCCTGGAGGCTGTGCTCCCGCTGGGGGCATATAAAGCCGCATAAATGTTTGCCAAGGTCTCCAGGATGTGTAGGTCTGACCAATGATGGGCGCCACTCGCATCCCTAATGTTGTTGATGCAGGTTTTACCCCCTTCAATGCGGGCCAGCCTAGCCAGAGTTCGTCCCAGTCTATCTCCCTCACCGTACTTCCACGCAGCCAGGGGACGAGCATAGTATTGTACCTCCTTAAGGGCGTGGGATTCAAAGGTTTCCAGCTCCGATCTTATCTGTGCTGGTTTGGTTGGGGAGGGAGCAGAGGTATATTCCTGCTCTAGTTCTTTAAGCTTGGTTTCAGAGTGTCGTAGGCTGTTTTTTATGTCTTTAAGTCCCCCGGACTCCCTAGAGATGCACATACCTCTGATAAAGACTTTAAATGCTTCCCACCGGGTCCCATCGGGTGTTTCGTGTCGCTTGTTGCAGTCGAAAAAGGTACTGATATCAGCTAGGATATCTGCCTTAAAGACTATGGGCCTCATTACACGGAAGGCGGTAAGGGTTAACGGTCACCGGTAATGGTACCGGTGACCGTTAACCCTTACCGCCTTACTACGAGTTCCCTTTGCGGGTAGATACTTTAACGCCTGCTGTTTAGCAGGCGTTAAAAACCAACCCGCAAAGGGACCAGGGTGCTAATACGGTACCGCAATTTGCGGCACCGTAATTAGCGCCTTCCCCATTCCCATAGAGTCCTATGGGGCAAAAATGGGAATGGGGAAGGGCAATGGGGGAAGGGGGAATTACCGCCCCGCCAACCTTGGAATAGGGCGGTAATTCCCCTTTCCACCAAGGTGGTGCCAGTATTTTACCGGCATGGACCAAGGTGCTAATAGCACCTTGGTCCTCCGCCTACTGTGTAATGAGGTCCTATATCTCGCAGTGCTTCTGATTTAAAGCGCCAGGTGGAATGAGTGGGTGGGCCAGGCCCAAATTGGATCTGCAGCGACACTGGGGAGTGGCCCGAGAGTGTGCGTGCCAGTATCTGTGTATCTATGATTTTTCCCATTAATTCAGACGATATGAGGAACATGTCTATTCTAGATAGACTGTCATGTACAGACGAGTAAAAGGTGTAATCTCTCGTGTGTGGATAGAGTGTTCTCCAGGCATCTCGTAGGTCCAAAGTGTCCATGTGTGTGTGTAGGCATTTGGCGGCTCGGGACATGGCTCTGCTGGCGGTACCAGATCTATCTAGAACATTATTAAGGAATACGTTCATATTTCCGCCCCATATGATTGGGACCCCGATATATTTCAAGAGTTGGGTAGTTACTTCGTCAAAGAATTCTGGGGCATCAATATTCGGGGCGTATGTGTTCACCAGTAGACACTCTGTGTTAGCCAGAAGACAGTGTAATATTACATATCTGCCCCCCTGAGTCTATGTAGCTAGTGCGCAGTGAGAATTGAACTGACTTGTGGATTAGGGTCAGCACTCCTCTGGACTGGGTGGAGTACTTGGTGTAGAACCTGTTGGGACCCCAAGTTGGTGCGAGGGATGCTGCAAGGTGTCCTGGGGCATGCGTTTCTTGAAGGAGAAGTATTTTAATCCTGTGTCTCTGGGCATATGCAGTTATCCTACGGGCTTTTGTGAAGTTGCTTAACCCACGGACAGTCCATGTCATTAGTTTAATGGTCATAGTGTGGCACTATGGAACATCCCAGCAGTGAGATCCGCCACCTTCTAGTGGTGCATCTGTTGCCATTGCGTCGCTGCACCTCTTTGTAGCCACAGCCTCTGCTTTCCTGCCATTTTTAATGTGACAACACTCAACTTTGCTCCCCCCCACCCTCACTGCCCTCCCACAAGTAGCAGTGTAGTGAAGGCCACCCAAACAGTGTGCGCAAGTGTGCCGTTCCGAACTAGGCACTCCCTGCCCACTTGCCCTACAGGGGCACAACTGATAGTAGACCGCCTGACTAGGCATTGCAACTGCAGTGGGGTCGCCGATGTCGTGTACCCAACTTAGCAGATCATGTGATGCAAGGGCACGCAGTACATTCAACGGTAATATACCTCAAGATTGCGAGAAAAAACAGCATCTGTGATGCTTTGTAACAAACAAGGAATGAAAGCATGGCTATTGCAATAGAAATATCGGTGGGGCCTGCAGGCGGGGTGGGAGGCGGGGGCTACCCTACCCGGGTATAGTTGAAACGGTAAAGAGCGGGGTGCCGTCAGCCACGAGCCAGGGCACCCACCGCCTTTAGGCCATCAAACTGAATTGGTGTACCATGATATCAGGTAAGGAGAGAGGAGGATCCTATGTCTGTGATCACGGCTCTGTACGATAGGCCCCACTACAGGTAGGAGGTGTCAGCCACCTTAGTCATTGATCGTTGGATTGCTATTGATCATGGTTTCATCCGATAGGCCCCATCGCTGGTAGCAGATATCAGCCACCTTAGTCATTGTCTATTAAATCATCCGTAGGGTCCCCAAACGGGATCTGTGATTCAATGAATTTCACTGCTTCATCTGGAACTGTAAAAAAATAGAGTTTGTTGCGATGGGTAAATTTCAAGAGAGCAGGGAATAGCATTGCATACTCGATTTTCCTTTCCTTGAGCATATTTTTAACTCAATTAAACTGTCTGCGCTCCATCTGGACCCCCACTGAGAAATCTGGGAAGATTCTGATGATTTGCGAATCAAGTCTCAATTCTCCCTTCTCTCGCGCTAGCCGTAGTATGTGATCCCTATCTCTGTAGCTGAGGATCTTAGCAATTATTGGTCTGGGAAAGTCGCCCGGCTTAGGGCGGGGGGCCAGCGCCTGGTGCGCACGTTCAACTGTGAAGAACGGGGAAAGTTGTGGAGTGTCGAGGAGATCCTTGAGGAGGTTTTCGACCGCTGGTTCCATCTTGCCTTTGAGGGAGGACTCCGGAACCCCCACAATGCGGATGTTTTTTCTCTGTGATTTAGATTCTAAGTCATCACACTTGGCCTTGACCTGTTTCATATCCCGCACCAGTTGCGTGACTGTGGTCTGCAGTGTGAGCACCCCGTCCTCATTGGCCCCTATCCTGGTTTCGGCCTTGGTTAGCCTAGTTCCATGCTGGTCCAACTTATTTCTCAGAGAGGCCACATTAGCGTTAATGTCATCAAGCTTCTCGTGAAATGAGGCAAAGTTCTTCGCCATGGACTCCATAAGCACCATTAGATCAGGCTGAGGGGGGTCAGATGGGGGTCCATGTCGTCGTGGGTCGAGGAGGAGGCTCCCAGCTCGGGTCTGAGTGTTGACTTGGTGTATTTATCCATAGCTCCGACCTTGTTGGCCCCGCGTGATCTGTTGGACATGTTGAAGGTAGGTGACGATGTAGGATACAGGGGATAGATGTGGTCCATGTAGTTGGAAGGAGCAGGCTCCCGCCTCGACCATGCCGCTGGACAGATGTAGGTACGGGCTGTGGTAACTGAGGGTAAGGGTGCATGGAGTGCTAGTATCGGGCGCTAGGGTCCAGGGAAAAGCCGCAATAGTTAGGTTTCGGCATGGAATTCGGGGAGCCTCTCCCTGGCTCAATTATCCAAAGTACAGCTTGGGAGAACTGCCAGATAACAGGGAGAAGAGGTGGTTGCACGGCCAAACTGGTTATAGAGGATAGGCAACGGCAGCCGAGGTGGCGGTATAGAGGGCCCAGTGCTGCAGAGCGATGGGGCCTGCAAGGCGCAGAGCAGCCAGGTGGAGAGGGGGGTCCCCCCACTGCAGAGAACCAGGGTGCACAGCAGGAAGAGGGTGCAGGCCACACCACAGGCCCACATACCACATACTCCAAGTGACGACTGTAGCACTGTGGGCAACCTTCAAGTCAATCTCACCAGCAAAGTCTGTGGATGTATACTTGTATGGGTAGTTCACCCTGTAGAGACAGCGGATGTTGCGGCAGCTTTAGGCCGCTCGCGGCACAGGACACCCACAGTCCCACAGGGGGAGAGGCCACAGTTCAAGCACCGGCAGGGGCACCGTCTTGACAGGGGAACAGAGCCGGACAAACCCAGGATCAGGGCAGAAGAGAATAAGGGGGCTTGAGAGGATGATATCTGTCCATGGGAGATTGTGGAGGAGGGCAGATGTACGAGACAGCATCACAACAGTGGAGAGGAATGAAGTGAGCAAAGGAGTAGTGACAAAGGAGGAAAGTTTAGGAAGTTACAATTAGCAGAGAAGTCGGAGGATGAGTGTAGGTTCACGCTTCTCTAATGTTCTCCATCCTATCACACCACAGCCCCTTGCGGGAATTGAACTTGCAGCAAGCATGACAGTGGCGCTACAGAATTCTGCTAAAAGAAAACCCTGAGGAGGTACCCTAGAAGACAGCACTAAGGGAACATCTAAAACACCTGTATGGCAGGAAGCATTGTATTATGTGGCCTGGGAATCCCTGCAGCCCAACAAGAGGGTGAGAGGTCAAGACACATCTTTCCCTGGTGGTCCCTGGAAGCGAAGAGAGGTCCTCCTTGAGGAGTAAAGACATTGTGGACACTTTGTTATGGGACACTTGGAAGGACTTTGAACCTTTGCTTTGTGTTTGCCACCATACATCGGGATGTACTTTGGCACAATGAGCATGTTGTTGATGAACCCCTGTGTATTAAGTCCCCGTACATTTGAACACTTGATTGCAAACCCCACTGGCCCACTCCTCATATTATATCCTGACTCTTGGATCTACAGTCTTGACATCTTATTACATTGATGATATCATTATTTAATTAAAAAGCAATCTCATGCTGCATGGTTATATTATATGCCATGCAACACTATTCTTCAATTAACACATGTACAGTAAGGACACAAGCATGTGTACAAGACTGGTGACTGGTTCTGTGCCCAAAATGATTACTATGCAATGACATATTTAAAACTAAAACTCTCAAACTCCTATCCTAACTGACACCCACCCACTCAAATCAACAATAGAACACCCCACTCACTAAAGCCCTCAACAACATCACACATTATGACCTGTAATGAATCCAGAGAATGTATTCCCTCTCCCCATGGGGGACCCCCCTTTGGGACAAGGGAGGTGAGCCAGTAAAGCTGAACACTTCCTCGGAGACAGGACAAGCTGAATCTCACTGATGGTACCACCCCTTTAAAGGACAGACAAACCCTGAAAGGGATATATGTTATCCTCCCTTGTCCTAACAGCCTGATAGTTTTGTTGGTTCTATGGTTGTTAACTTGTGCAATAATGTACAACTTTATACTCATCTGCCTGGTATGGTTTCTGACCCTATTCAGACACTGTCTAAATCTCCAAAGAGAGAGCAGGAGACAGACCAACCCCCTTGTTGTATGAGACATAAAGAGTCAATCAGGATTGGTGAGAGAGAGAGAGGGGAAGCCCGTGGAGCTTCAGGAGAGAGACTTCCTCCTGGCAGGTGTGGCAGGAAGAGGCCAGCAACCACACAAGGTGGCAGATCCAACCACCACCAAACCTGCGGAACATTAACAGGCCGATTCATGGAATAAATGTGCGCCGAAAATCCCGGCGCAGAGGGGCCAATACGTGCGCTGCGCCGAAAATTAGCGAAAAGCGCAGGGAAACCAGCGCACGTCGATTCATGGAAGTCCGTGCGCAAGAAAAGCAGAGGACGTGCGCTGAAAAAGCGCGCGGCGCAGGCCGGCGCACAGGTCAACCAACGTCGTGCGCCACGGCCACTGCGCTATCACTCCGAGCGCAGCGCACAGCTCTAAAGTAGGCGGAACACAGGGCGGGACACTCGGAATGGGGAATAAAATGGGGCACAACACTCGGAATGGGGAAGAATGTGGGCGGCACGGGGAAAGTTTAGGAGGCAAGTGCGCGGAACGCCCACACGCTCGCATACAACACGTATTCATGGAATAGAATAGGGCAAAAAAGCGCACGCTCAAAGCAGCGCACAGGCACAAACAGACACAAACACGACCGCCACAAGAAAGCAGGCGGTAGCGTCTCTGCGCCTGCAAGAAATGTGCGCTAAAAGGTGCGCCAACAAATAGCACCTATATACAGACATGATCAATGTCCAATACTGTGGCCCTCCAGGACAAATGACGTACAAAGGGGTACCCACAAACACAGACACGCGCTGAGAGAAAAAATAAACGTGTGCGTGTATACCGGGGTGCGCGGGAAGTTGCACACGCGATATGGCCGGGTACGTGGATTTCAGGGGTGCGCGGGAAGTTCCACACGCGATTAGTCAGGGTACGTGGATTGCAGGGGTGCGCGGGAAGTTGCACACGCGATATGGCCGGGTACGTGGATTTCAGGGGTGCGCGGGAAGTTCCACACGCGATTAGTCAGGGTACGAGGATTGCAGGGGTGCGCGGGAAGTTGCACACGCGATATGGCCGGGTACGTGGATTTCAGGGGTGCGCGGGAAGTTCCACACGCGATTAGTCAGGGTACGTGGATTGCAGGGGTGCGCGGGAAGTTGCACACGCGATATGGCCGGGTACGTGGATTTCAGGGGTGCGCGGGAAGTTCCACACGCGATTAGTCAGGGTACGTGGATTGCAGGGGTGCGCGGGAAGTTCCACACGCGATATGGCCGGGTACGTGGATTTCAGGGGGGCGCGGGAAGTTCCTCACGCGATTAGTCAGGGTACGTGGATTGCAGGGGTGCGCGGGAAGTTCCACACGCGATATGGCCGGGTACGTGGATTTCAGGGGTGCGCGGGAAGTTCCACACGCGATTAGTCAGGGTACGTGGATTGCAGGGGTGCGCGGGAAGTTGCACACGCGATATGGCCTGGTACGTGGATTTCAGGGGTGCGCGGGAAGTTCCACACGCGATATGGCCGGGTACGTGGATTTCAGGGGTGCGCGGGAAGTTCCACACGTGAATAGTCAGGGTACGTGGATTGCAGGGGTGCGCGGGAAGTTCCACACGCGATATGGCCGGGTACGTGGATTTCAGGGGGGCGCGGGAAGTTCCTCACGCGATTAGTCAGGGTACGTGGATTGCAGGGGTGCGCGGGAAGTTCCACACGCGATATGGCCGGGTACGTGGATTTCAGGGGTGCGCGGGAAGTTCCACACGCGATTAGTCAGGGTACGTGGATTGCAGGGGTGCGCGGGAAGTTGCACACGCGATATGGCCGGGTACGTGGATTTCAGGGGTGCGCGGGAAGTTCCACACGCGATATGGCCGGGTACGTGGATTTCAGGGGTGCACGGGAAGTTCCACACGCGAATAGTCAGGGTACGTGGATTTCATGGGTGCGCGGGAAGTTCCACACGCGATATGGCCGGGTACGTGGATTTCAGGGGGGCGCGGGAAGTTCCACACGCGAATAGTCAGGGTACGTGGATTTCATGGGTGCGCGGGAAGTTCCACACGCGATATGGCCGGGTACGTGGATTTCAGGGGTGCGCGGGAAGTTCCACACGCGAATTGGCTGTGTGCTCCCAGGCATTACCTGTACACCCTCCACGGCCCCTGCAGGCAGCACACACCACAGGGAACTACCCTGCACACCTGCTCATGTCTCCCACCACCCCCACCCCCCATCCACCAGGGACACCCTCCACCAGGCCCCCACCCATGTCTCCCACCACCCCCACCCCCAGCACTGTGGGGAACCTGCCAGCAGGCCCCCACCCATGTCCAACCCATGTCTCCCACCACCCCCACCCCCCATCCACCAGGGACACCCTCCACCAGGCCCCCACCCATGTCTCCCACCACCCCCACCCCCCATCCACCAGGGACACCCTCCACCAGGCCCCCACCCATGTCTCCCACCACCCCCACCCCCCATCCACCAGGGACACCCTCCACCAGGCCCCCACCCATGTCTCCCACCACCCCCACCCCCAGCACTGTGGGGAACCTGGCAGCAGGCCCCCACCCATGTCCAACCCATGTCTCCCACCACCCCCACCCCCCATCCACCAGGGACACCCTCCACCAGGCCCCCACCCATGTCTCCCACCACCCCCACCCCCCATCCACCAGGGGCACCCTCCACCAGGCCCCCACCCATGTCTCCCACCACCCCCACCCCACATCCACCAGGGGCACCCTCCACCAGGCCCCCACCCATGTCTCCCACCGCCCCCACCCCCCATCCACCAGGGGCACCCTCCACCAGGCCCCCACCCATGTCTCCCACCACCCCCACCCCCCATCCACCAGGGGCACCCTCCACCAGGCCCCCACCCATGTCTCCCACCACCCCCACCCCCCATCCACCAGGGACACCCTCCACCAGGCCCCCACCCATGTCTCCCACCACCCCCACCCCCCACCCCCCAGGGGCACCCTCCACCAGGCCCCCACCCATGTCTCCCACCACCCCCACCCCCCATCCACCAGGGACACCCTCCACCAGGCCCCCACCCATGTCTCCCACCACCCCCACCCCCCATCCACCAGGGACACCCTCCACCAGGCCCCCACCCATGTCTCCCACCACCCCCACCCCCCATCCACCAGGGACACCCTCCACCAGGCCCCCACCCATGTCTCCCACCACCCCCACCCCCAGCACTGTGGGGAACCTGCCAGCAGGCCCCCACCCATGTCCAACCCATGTCTCCCACCACCCCCACCCCCCATCCACCAGGGGCACCCTCCACCAGGCCCCCACCCATGTCTCCCACCACCCCCACCCCCCATCCACCAGGGACACCCTCCACCAGGCCCCCACCCATGTCTCCCACCACCCCCACCCCCCATCCACCAGGGACACCCTCCACCAGGCCCCCACCCATGTCTCCCACCACCCCCACCCCCAGCACTGTGGGGAACCTGCCAGCAGGCCCCCACCCATGTCCAACCCATGTCTCCCACCACCCCCACCCCCCATCCACCAGGGACTCCCTCCACCAGGCCCCCACCCATGTCTCCCACCACCCCCACCCCCCATCCACCAGGGGCACCCTCCACCAGGCCCCCACCCATGTCTCCCACCACCCCCACCCCCCATCCACCAGGGGCACCCTCCACCAGGCCCCCACCCATGTCTCCCACCACCCCCACCCCCCATCCACCAGGGACACCCTCCACCAGGCCCCCACCCATGTCTCCCACCACCCCCACCCCCAGCACTGTGGGGAACCTGCCAGCAGGCCCCCACCCATGTCCAACCCATGTCTCCCACCACCCCCACCCCCCATCCACCAGGGACACCCTCCACCAGGCCCCCACCCATGTCCCCCTGGCCCCAGGTCCTGACGATACACAATCATGGCAGTAATGGCCAGCATACCCAGCACAAACACCCAGGCAAGGATTGCATGCACCCACATAGTGAATGCAATCACATGACACAACCCCAAAGGCAAGTATGCAAAAGAACACATGTCCGTCACACACACATACACAATGGGTGCAAGTGAATGTCAAAACCCATATCATGACATGTAAGAAACCAAAGAGAAAATGACACAAGTGTAAGATAATATAAAAATGTATTAAAAACAAAAAATAAGTAAACTAATAAAACATACAACTATGTGGCAAAGTAAATAAAAGGTCCATGTCCGAGAACAAAAATGATAAACCAAAAAACAAAGGATTAAAAAATCAATAGAATTTGTCCAAAGCAAAACCATGTAGTAGGAAATCAAAGAAAAACCATTACGTCATGGTGTAAACAATAAGAAAATAAAAAAATGTATCTCCCAAAAAATAACAATATATACAGGAATGTTCCAGGGTCCATGAGCCCAACACCACAAATGAAACCTAATACTAACTAATTAAAAAAATATGTACAATAAAGTGGCCATTGTCCGAGCGGTCCAAAATAATAAAAATAAATAAAGGAAACCTAGCACTAACTAACTAAAAAACTATATACAAAGGCAGCGGGCTAGTCCTGCGGCTCACTTGGTGATGCTGGCCAGGGCATCCTCGAACTCCATGTCAATGTCCTGGAGGCGGGACTCAGTCCTGGCCCCGAGGTCTCGCAGGGACAACCCCATGTGCTCACCAAAATCCCTGCGAGCCTCCTCGAGGCACTCAGCCCGCCTCAATGCCCGACGCATGGAGATCTCCGCCCTGGCCATGGCGAGCTGCTCCTCTTCCGCCCGCTGCTGCTCCGCACCTATTCGCTGGCCAAACTCCTCCCACACGGAACACACCGCCATGCCAGGGTTGCCCTGCCCTCCGGCCGATGCCTGCCCCTCTGATCTTGATGGCCCTGAGCCATGATGCCTCCCACGTCGAGCCCGCTGCTGCCTCCGACGCCACTGCCTCTGCCAGCACGACGGCATCCAGGCTGATGGTAACCACCGACGCCGTCGTGCACGTGCCCTGCCCGATGATGCCGGCACATCTTCCATCTGCTGGGGTCCACTTGCTGTGTTGTCCACCCCTGCTGGACCTCCGACTCCCAACTGTGGCAGGGATGGGATCCCCACCGAGCTGGCTGCATTGGTCGGGGCAGGTCCACAGGGGGCCATGGTGGCATCTGGGCCGGAAGACGGCAAGGAGAACGACCGGTGGATAGCCTGCACAGAGGAGGAGAGGGCCGTCAGATTGGCCAACACATGCAGGAACCCCCCGAACATGGCCGATCCCAATTGGGCCACGTCGGCACGGTGCACTTCGTGATGACGTGCGTGCTCCTCCCGGGAAGCACGCACGTCATCACGAATCACAGCCGTGCGCATCGCGACCCCAATCAGGACCTGCTCCACGCGGCCAGGGGTTCCCACGGCCGCAGGTGGAGGGGAGTCAGTTGACATGGACATCCCCTCTACCTGCGGACGGGCCTGGGACGGGGCATCCCTGCTGGTGCATGGTGGTGCACTCACAGGGTCAGGGACAGCGACATGCACAGGCACCTCCACGGTGACCTGTGCTGCCTCCTGCCCCTGGCCCTGGACTGCACCACTTGCACCAGCAGGGATGCTCCCACCAGGCCCCATGTGTGCACCAGTGTCGGCCTCCTCCTCCTCTGTGCAAACCACCAACCTGGATGGCTCCTCACCGTCTCCCGCCGTAGCAGGCCCCTGTGGGGGCTCACCCACCCCTTCCGCTGCAGCCGTGGGGGCATCCCCGCCGCCTTTCTCCACAGCGCCGTCTCCGCCCTCTTCTTCACTAGCCGCTGCGTAGAGGGAGACAAAGGACACAAGCATCAGGCTACTGTACAATGGTCCCCTAGACAGGAAGCAATAGCAGATGAGCACCCCTGTCAAAGTACACTTCCATCATGTCCCTCCACAACACATGGGTCAGTCCAGGCAAAACACACACAGTAACAGGCATGGTGCATGCCATGCACATTTCCATGCATGTCCAATTGACTCTTGAAACATTCAATGATATGTAACTCACATGCATCATGGCTCATGCATATCACATGCACACACTTCACCTCAGTCACATCCATCTGGCCCCAAACACAACGAACACAGGCGAAACAAGGGTAAGTTGGGTGCGTCACTGAATCTGTGCATTGTCACACACATGTGTCATGCATCCATGGCATGCACAAGTCACAGACACGCAGGTCAGGCACACAGACATGGCTACCATATATGTACCTGGCATCAGCACCCATCCTTCACCCCCATCCATGTCCAGGTACAGAGACTGGCATGCTCTCATGTCCTAAATCTGCATAGGGCTCCCCATGCCGCATTTCAACACATGCAACAACCATGTGGGTCACACATCACTGGTCGCACATGCATTACCATGATGTCCCTGCACACATACATGCATACATGGCCCATGGCACACATACAGGCAAGTATCATAGAACCAGCACACCGCAACATGCCCTGTCTCACACAGTAATGCTTGCACACTTACCGCTCAACTCCAGACGGGCCTCCCTCTCAAGGACCTGGGCGTGGAGCGCTGGGCGTACGCGTTCCAGGACCCTCTTCTGGATGGAACTCATGCGGCCCCGGCCCCCCTCCACGAGGCGCCGGGCCTTCACAAGGGTCCTGGACCTCAAGTCCTCCCAGCGCTTCTTGATCTTCTGGACGTTGCGGGTTGCCACCCCCTCCGCGTTGATGGCAACCACACAGTCGGCCCAGATCCTCTCCCGTCCTTCCTTGCTGGCGCGGGACGATCCAAAGAGGGCATCATACTGCCCCAGGACATGCTCCACCAGGACACCAACTTCGGTGGCAGTGAAGCTGGTGCCCCTCTGCCCCTCTGGCCTGGGGTTGCCACTGGTGCCAGATGTGGAAGTGCCCGACATGGCAACCCCAGAGGCAGGTGTGGGTGGGCAACTGGGTCCTGGGGCTGGGCTGTGGAGCGATGTAATCCCAGTTGGGAGTCTTCAGTTCCAGCAGGGGTGGACACAGCAACTGGACCCCTGCAGATGGCTGATGTGCAGGCACCAAATGGCAGGGCACGGTGGCAGCAGGCAGGCAGGCAGGCAGGCAGCAGCAGATAGCACGTGGGAGGCTGCTCAGGGCACTGGGGGGGCAGTAACTCGGCCTTCTGGGCAGGAGCGTGGTGTTCCGTGTGTTTTCGGGTGGCCAGCTTGATACGGAGTGATTTGGCACCTGAAATTCCTGCACGTCAGCGTGAAATCCGAGGAAAGGCCCTTAGCGCGTAAGTGCGTCAGCACGCATACGCGATTCTATTGGACCAGAGTCCCTCACCGCGTAAGCGCGTCTGACGTGATCCGCACGGGCGTTCCCCACTCAGCACGTGATGACGGAGCACACGTGGAAATACTGCACGTCAGAGTGTCATCGCGTGTAATTGGCCAAAAGTGCGCGTCCACGCCATTGGCCTATGTACGTGTATTTCATCGCGTGTAATTGGCCAAAAGTGCGCGTACACGCCATTGGCCTATGTACGTGTATTTCAGGGGTGCGCGGCCACTTACACACGCAAGTACGTCAGCGCACCTGTATGCCTGCTGCGTGGGAATTTCCACACGCTATTGGAGTGGGAACTAGATTCCAGGGTTGCGAGGGTCACACGCTCGCCTAGAACACGCGCAAGGCATTAATTTGCGCACTTTTCAATAAACAAGCCAGATGCCAGGATGAACATACCGTTCCTAGCAGCAGTGGCAGTGGGCTACCAAAGGAGGAGGAGGAGGAGAGTCAGGGCCAGAATATTCACACCCAGAACCAGCCTATTCGGGATGCCTGATGACCAGGTGTATGGGAGGTACAGGTTTCCAGCACACATCATACTGGACCTGGTCAGTGAGTGGGAGGATGACCTCACATCACCCACCCTGTGCTCCCAAGCACTCAGCCCCCTGCAGAAGGTCCTGAATGTACTGCACTTCTTGGCCACTGGATCCTTTCAGCGGACAAGTGCCATAGTGGGTGGTGTGTCACAGGCCACGCAGTCACGCTGCCTACACCAGGTCTTGAACATCATCACTGCACGGCCATCAGTCCGCAGG
Organism: Ambystoma mexicanum; assembly: GCF_040938575.1. NCBI lineage: Eukaryota > Metazoa > Chordata > Amphibia > Caudata > Ambystomatidae > Ambystoma > Ambystoma mexicanum. The sequence continues at coordinate 288,540,143 of NC_090928.1, forward strand.
CACATATATCTCCCCAGGACTCATGCAGAAAGGCGGACGTGCATCCAGGAATTCTATGGTGTGGCTCAATTCCCCAAAGTGCTTGGTGCAATTGACTGCACACATGTGGCTCTACGTCCACCCAGGGCAACAGAGCACATCTATAGAAACCGCAAGCACTGGCATTCCATCAACGTGCAAGTTGTATGCAATGCCAAGGGAATAATCACATCAGTATATGCCAACTATCCCGGGTCCACCCACGACAGCTTCATCTACAGAATGTCTACCCTATGCCGGGACCTAGAGGCTGGCCAGCATGGAGATACATGGCTGCTTGGTGAGCATGAATGCCACTGCACATGCATGCATGTCAGATACTGGGTCATGACACAACACCACTAATGATACCCATCACCACCTCCGCAGGGGACAGTGCCTACCCTATCAGCCCCCACATGATGACCCCAATCCGGAACCCCACCACGCCACCCGAGGTAAGGTACAACACAGCCCACATTGCAACACGGGGCATAGTGGAGCGCACATTCGGAGTGCTGAAGTCACGCTTTCGCTCCCTTGACCGTTCTGGCGGGCAGCTGTTATATGCTCCCCGAATAGTGTGCAGGATCATAGTGGCAGCATGTGTCCTGCACAACGTTGCAACACGCCGGGGCCTGCCCGTGGACATGGTGGTGCCCCCACATCCACAACCACATGCACGCCCGCTGCGCATGGGAGGGGAAAGGGCACGGGGGGAGGCAGCCCGTACGCAACTGGTGGCCAACTTCTTCACCTAGGAATCACAGTGCTGGCTAGTGCACACTGCTCTGGCACATACCATCTGACAATCAATGATGACACTAGCTGACAATGTCACAAAATTACTTGACAATAAACTGTCAGATACACATCAGCCTGAGATTGTTAACATGGAAGTGTCACTATGTGTGCACCCCTACCTACACATACACCAGCAATGCATCACAACGAAAAGACACAACTCCATCAATCAAATATGCATTGCCACAGGCGATTCACTACATGACAACATTGCCATGTCACCCATTCCCTTCACAGTCCCGCCACTGAGGACACCATGTCATGGTATGTGAGAGCAAACAAACTGGCCATCACAACATGACACCGGTGTCACAAATAGCAGTGCCCCAAATGGAACATAGCCGCACTTGAACAGCTAACCGCGCTGGAGCCACTACTACACACCTGTGTAAGAGTAATTTCAATCAAATTACACACCAACCCACCCTGAAGCCCACCCAAACAAGACACAATGCATGTAATCAATGGTAGTCTCATTACCTGATTCTGCTGGTATGTCCTCACCGTCCAGATGTACAGTGATGGCGCCACGCAAAAGTGTCAGTGCACATCTACCGACATGTAGTCTGACTCCAGAGAGTATGCCCGTGTGAAGAACTGTGTGAAATACCTGCAAAACATGAGCAACATATGTAAGTAGAGGCACATATCAAACCATCATGCATAGTTAGGTGCAACAACAATGTACCCTATGAATGTCTACACAGTATTGACTATGGACTGGCCAACAGCTCATGGGAGTCCAATGTCACCGTGTAATTTGCTGTCACTTGGGCACACCCTTTGCAAGCCCATGGAAACGGAAGCAGGAGGGGTGTGGATGTCTGGTACCCAAGCATCGAAACCAAACTCAGGACAAGCCTGCATGTGCCCAGCCACAATACAGTGTATGCCCAGGTACCCACACAAGGCAACACTCTTGGAAAAGAAAAAAAAATTGAGAAAAAATGGCCATGAAAGGGCCGGCGGGAGGGGGGGGGGGGGGCACCTATGAGGTCCGAGGACAGGATGCACGCCACAATCCACCTGTGTGGATCATGGGAAACTAAAACACCCCATAGGCTCGTGGCCCACACGGCTACTCTGTTGTGGGAGATGAGTCGCTATCGCTCTGGCCAGACCCTGCAGCTGACTCAGGAGGTGGGGGAGCTGCCTCAGAAGATGGTGTGACAATGGGAGGCAGCCCACGCAAAGCACGAGTTTGCTCCTCCATGGCTGCAAGCAGGCGGGTCTGGTAGTTCTGGTTCTGGGTTATAATCATGCGGAGGTCCCCATGCAGTAACTTCCGGGATGACCTGACCTCTGCACGAGTTGCCTGCATCTCGGCCGAGAGCGTCCGTGTCAGACGCTCCAGCTGCTCCTCTGTCCTTCTATGGGATGAAGCCTCAAGCTCTAACAGGGTCGACCTGAGGTGATGGAATTCTTCCCTCAGGCCTTCCCTGTGGCGCTGGGACTCCATGGAAAGTGATTCCCGCAGAGTCGCCAGTGCCGCCCGCCTGTCCATGTTGGACGCCAACATATCCTCCCTGTGTGCCTGGCAGATGGACTCTGTAGCCTGCTCCAGTCGCTCCATCAGCCTTTCTGGGGGGACAATGGAAGTGGCCACCCTATCCATGGCCTGTGCAATCATCTCGGATGATGCTGCCTGTTGGGTGGCCATACCGTAGATGGATTGCTCCCAAGCGGTATTGCCAGGTGGCATACGGCCACCACGTTGACGGGCACCACACCTGCCTGGGGCAAGGCGGACTGCGCCTTGCTGTGCCGGCAAGGCCTCAGGCTGCAGGACTGCATTCCCTCTCTGATCTGCAGCCCCAGGAACAGGATCAGAGATTGTGTGGTGTGGCCCTGCATCCGTAACCACCGGAGGCTGAGGTGCCGACACTGACATCCCCATTGAGGGCAATGGCCCGGCTGCAGGTGGGTCGGACAGAGGAGATTCTCTCCCAAGAACACTCACCTTCGACTGCACATAGTTGTCATCCTCCGAGTCTACACCTGAATACTGCTCGGGGGAGGAACCCCCAGAGACACCCCTCGACAGCACGACCTGCAGGACTTGTGGGTTTTCACCCACAAACACACCACGTCCCTCACTTGTGGAAAGTCGGCCCGGGTTGCCCTCCTGGGACGGCTCAACCACCACATCCCCAGCATCAACAAGTGCTTCGTCCCCTGCAAAGACATGAAAGAGAAAAATGGAAACAGGCATTAGCACCATGGCATGCAACAAGGGCTGATGAACAACAGAGGCAGTAGTTCTACGACACATGTCCCACATGACTGGGAGACCTCCTATGCATTCACCATCACTGGGTCTGTAGGGGAGGCTCAGGGCATACAATGTACAGATTGGAGAGCAACGCCTGCTCACCATGCTGCCTAGCACTGCCATCACACATTGGCCGGTGATTGCCATGTCAAAGGCACATGCCATCACACACATGGCATGTGACATAGCCACCAAGTGAAGAGGGAGAGGAGGGCAACTTTTTTGGATTTCAACCACTCTGGTCCTGACATTGCATCATCACATCAATAAGTTAACATGTTGTACATGGATCTGCTAGTCCAAATTGGCCACGATGCACAGTGCCTTGTCTACATCAACAAAATGCAGTAAACAATGAGATTCCACCTCCCCATCACCTGTAAAGGAATCATATAGCATTCGTGAAGCACCGGTCCAGAAATGTCTGAAGGTACAGCGGAGCACTGAGGGGTGGTGGGGCAGAAGGGGATGCGAATCAACAATCCTACTGGTGCTGGTGTCATTCATGTCACGCAAGTGCAAGGGGAAGTGGCGGCTGGAAGTGCTGTACAAGGTAAGTAGGACTTAACGTCAAGGGCAGATGGTGTTAGGCGCAGACAAGTGCTGGGGGGGGTGGCCTATAGGGGTACAGAGACAATCATGCAGTGCTGTGGGCTCGGAGGGGACAGGGGAGGTACACACTGCATCTGGCTCGGCAAGGTCCTTGCAGATTTCTATGTGTCCTGCAGAGTTGTCACATGCCGCAGATATGTGCCCTTGGATTGGGGATCTCATCTTGGTGAAAAGGGTGAGGCGCTATTGCCTTTGGAGCATGTGGCAGGCCAGTTTGCCAGAGGATGAGCATGATGCAGGACATTCCCTCTCTGCCACCCGGCACCTGTGGTTTGGGTTCACAAGATCCGAGTCATGCCAGGACTCTGCATTGGCATGGGGCTTCAGACAGGTGGTCATGACCGTGGCAAAGACATCCAGTGTACCTGACATAGAGTGGAGCATGGAGTGGGCCCTGTCAGGATGGGAGTGAGCCTAAGGGGAGCTGGATGGGGGGGAGATTTTGGCAGCATGAGCCTCGACTGACACACACTTCATGGGTTGGAATACCAAGAAGGTGTGTGACAGTGGTGAGGGTGGCTTTGCCTGTGGGGTGGTGAGGGTGAGCTGGGAGGAGAGGAGAATGTGATCACTCCAGGAGAGAGGAGTGCAGAGATGGACGGAGAGGGGAAAGTCAGATGAGATCAGAGCATCAAGAGTGTGCCCTGCAGAATGAGTAGGGACAGACGGGAGTCTAGAGGGTGAGAGGGAGTTGCTGAGGTCACAGAAAGGTCACGTGGGGGGGTCAACAAGCATGCAGGTGGATGCGTACAGCACCAAGGAAGAGGATTTCTGTGTCTGGGGACATGAGTGAGGAGGAGAGGTGAGGACACTCAGAAAGGAAGTAGTACATTTGACCAGTTTTCCCAGAAACAGTACGCACAGTTTGTGAATGTCAAGGTGTGGTAGAGAGAGACGTCACACAAGCCATTCCAGAGTGGAGTAGGTCTAAGTAGGAGTGACAGTGGCAGGAATACCCTCAGGGAAGCCAAGGGCACACCCCCCCTGCACAGTAGTGGCGGGCCAAGGAGAGGGTCTCCTGAACATCAGGTAGGAGTGTGTGAAGGATGCAGACAGAGCTGGCCGTCAGACATGTTTCCATGAGACCAAGGATGTCAAGGTGCATAACCTCATGTAAGTGACAGATATCGGAGGAATGCCTGATGCAGCCGCAGTGAAAGGAGTGTAATTGTGGAGGAGGTTGACAGCCTTGTAGGACTTACGGGGAGTGCTAGAGATCAGAGGTGCAGCATGTGTAGGAGTTGGAGTGGGAGGCGGAGAAGGATCATGGGAGGGTGCAGGGAGGCAGTGCAGGATTGATGAGGAGAGAGGAGGGGGGACAGCAGGAGAGGAAAGGAAGTTGATGAGATGTGGGTAGCATTTCTCAAGGAGAATGAGGTTGGCCTAAGGGCCTTGGACTGAGATGCTCCCATTACCATGCACATCAATTGTGGCCTCTGAGGATTGGAAGGAGGCCAGGAGTACACCCCAACGGGTCCCACCATTGATGGTGGAAGAGGAGCAAGGAGAGAGGACAGGGACCATGTGAAGGGTCTATGGGACAGGCAAAGGCATGTATGAGCAGATGTCAGTGAGAGTTAGCTTTGAGTAGGCTCCGATGCACTTGTCAGCAATAGGGTGGGTCGCATTGGAGGGCAGGGTGCCCTCATTTGACTGTTAGCAAGCAGGTGTCGTGAGTAGGGCACGATGGTCTGAACTGTAGAAGTCAGGGAAGATAGACCATGAAGAGCAGCATGGAGTGTGAGGGAATGGGGCTCGAAACCAGACGGTACCAAAGCACACAGGTAGGAGGTGGATGCCAAGGCAACATCCACAGTATGACAGCATGTTGGTTGGCATTTATATACAGAGGACGCATTAGCATGTGGTATCATTGCATGTCAGGCATGTGAAGATGAAACTTGATTGGCTGGGGGAAAGTATAGGAATGGTATGTAAGACATCAGATGAATAGACAGGGGAGTATGAGCAACAATGTAGTGACAAAATGACAATTCAAGGGCAACTTCCATGGTGTAGGGCCATATGTGCACTGTTGCCAGTAGGGATAGTGCTGTGGGCAGATGGTGTTGCACTGAACATACTGGATGAGGCACATGGGTGCCACTATCAACTCTGCCACACACCCCCTTGACAGGCACCTAACATGAATGCTTCACACACACACCATGCACATGGATAATACACACATGCATGTGCACTCACCGGATGATGCCTCGTAATCAGGGAGATCTCCCACACCTTGGAGTTGTCCCTCGGTGACGTAGGATCCAGCTACGGACTCGTGTGGTGTGAGTTCTATTTCCTGTGCTGGGGACCCACCTCCAGTCACCAAGGTTGCGGCATGACTTGAGGCCAGCTTATCCTTTGCCCTGCGCTTAAGGTCATTCCAGCGCTTCTGGCAATCACTAGCTGTGCGCCTCACTACTCCAAGGGCACTTATTCTGTCAGCAATGGTCTGCCAGTGTGCCTGGCGTCTGGCATGTGTGGTCTTGGACCTTGCAACGATGACCATTTCCCTATCATGATCTGACACATACTGAACAAGTGCATTCAGTTCGGCGTCTGTGAAGCTTGGCTTCCTTGATGGGCCGGACTGTGCAGCCGTGCCTGGGGCATCAGCCTGTGCCGGAAGTGCACTCTTCCTCTTGCGCTTGGAAGGGGGTGGGGATCCAGAGTGTCCTACGCCGCTGTGGACACTAGGGGCAGGAGCCGTGGTGGACTCAGTACTGGGTGTGTGGGATTGCACACTCAGCATGGGAGTAGGTGCAGGCATTGGGGGTAGTGGGATGGGGTCAGGCCTGATCTGAGGTGCATGAACTAGGACCGACACAGTCTTGGCAGGGTGTATGAGAGGTGGGGTGGATGGAGCCACACCCTGGCTACGGGGGCCAGCAGATGACCTATCTGGCACAGATGCGCGTGCCCTGATGACACCAATGTGCACCGGTGCACGTGCAGTGGACCTGCTGACCTGGATGTCAGCGATGGGATCACCCTCGGACAGGTCTGGTGCCACAATGGGCTGGTCCGACAAGGGCTGATCAGGGTTGGTATCAGCCACATGACCCTCAACTGGGGGGGGGGGCATGGGTGTCCCTGACTGGTCCTCCAGACTGGGGGGGACAGGGGCACCCTGCAAGTCACAACCACGTCCCCTAGTGGATCCTCCACGGCCACCACGTGTGGCTCGGCCACCTTTGCCACCCTTACGGCTTGCACGCCTCCCAACCATGGCACTGATGTTATTGTGCGTATGGGAGTCGGTGTGCACAATTGTCCTGGGCAATTGGGTGTCAAAGGGGTTGGGTACCAGATGGTATTCGTACCCTAGTGCAGTGGCAAGGCTATATGACACCCCTGGGGAAAGATGATGGGTCACGCAACGCACAGGCACCCCAAAAAAGTTAAGGAACGTGCACAATACCCCTCCTAGACCACGTGTGCTGATGGAAAACCCTGCACTACGCTGTGGCATCCAGTAACACAATGAACGTATGCGTGTCACACGCAGCCTAGAATGACCTCTGAAGGGGTAGGCTACACACGGGGCAAGCACAGAAGTTAGATACGTGCGTGACTCACCGTCTGCCAGGTAAAAGAGCGTGAAAAATGAGCGCGTTTGGTTGGCAACACCCCCGCCAAAAGAAGATGTGTACGCTGTCTGAGGAGACAGGACAACAGTAGAAGGGGACACTGTTTGAGGGAACAGGCCCAGGTAAACCAGTACAAGAGGAAAAAGAGAAAAAGCTGTCAGAGGTAACAGGGAGTACGAACTGGAAACGCCGTGAAGTAAATCGCGTGTGAAACGACAAGAAGTACAGAATTCACCCACTCGCTCTCCACGAAAAGCACGTACAAGGAAATGGTGTTCTACACTACCTTATATACAGGCCCACACGTACAGCGTCACTTACGGCGTGTACGTGCTTGGCCCATGTTCACCAATCACACGCTTTGTCACTTCTGCGTGTGGATCCTTTTTCACCAATCACACACTTTGACACTCCTGCGTGTAGCTCACTTTTCACCAATCACACGATTTGTCACTCCTGCGTGTAGATCCATTTTCACCAATCACACGCTTTGTCACTCCTGCGTGTAGATCCATTTTCACCAATCACACGCTTTGACACTGCACGTGCAGGTAACTATAGACGCACATATGCTGGTGACGGGTTTTCGCGCGATTCGCTGAGTGTGGGGTTTTCACGTGCAAAATCACTCCCTATCAGGCTGTCCACGCGTTCAAACACGAAAGACCACGCTCCTGGCCAGGAGGCCAAATTACAGTCCCCCAGAGCCCTGAGCACGCTCCCACCTGCCATCTGCTGCTGCCTGACTGCCTGCTGGCCACGTGCCCCACAGTGCTGGTGGGTGGGGGTGGTGGGAGACATGGGTGGGGGCCTGGTGGAGGGTGCCCCTGGTGGATGGGGGTGCAGGGGGACATGATCAGGTGTGCAGGGTAGTCCCCTGTTTTGTGGGCTGCCTGCAGGGGCCGTGGAGGGTGTACAGGGTACACCTGTGAGGGCCCACCCAGCCTATTCGCGTGTGATAATTCCCACGCACCCCTGTAATACACGTACCCTGGCCAATCGCGTGTTGAACTTCCCGCTACCCCTGTAATACACGCACCCTGGCTGTTCGCGTGTGATAATTCCCGCGTACCCCTGTGATACACGTTCCCTGGGCTATCGCGTGTTCTACTTCACGCGTACCCCTGTAATACACGTTCCCTGGCCAATCGCGTGTTGAACTTCCCGCTACCCCTGTAATACACGCACCCTGGCTGTTCGCGTGTGATAATTCCCGCGTACCCCTGTAATACACGTTCCCTGGCCTATCGCGTGTTCTACTTCACGCGTACCCCTGTAATACACGTACCCTGGCCAATCGCGTGTTGAACTTCCCGCTACCCCTGTAATACACGCACCCTGGCTGTTCGCGTGTGATAATTCCCGCGTACCCCTGTAATACACGTTCCCTGGCCTATCGCGTGTTCTACTTCACGCGTACCCCTGTAATACACGTTCCCTGGCCTATCGCGTGTTCTACTTCACGCGTACCCCTGTAATACGCGTTCCCTGGCTGTTCGCGTGTGATAATTCCCGCGTACCCCTGTAATTCACGTTCCCTGCCTAGTCGCGTGTAGAACTTCCCGCGTACTCCTGATTTGAAGATTGCCCGCTTTGCTTTCCTTGTTTGCCTGCCCTGTGAAGTGGTCCAGGGTTAGCGCAGCCCTTAGCGATGATTTAGCGATTTTGATGGCTTTTCCTTGCGTGAGGGCGTTCTTGGGGGCGTTACTGGCGCTGCTGCAGGCTCGCTGCGATTCTCTGCGCCACGGCTGGTTTGGGAGCATGAAATCCATGAATACGCTGTGCGCGGAAATCAGTTTTAGCGCACGTGCCTGGCGCAGACTATCGCAGGCGCACGCTGTGCGCCAGCCGCGTGCGCTACTTGTGCGCTGGATTCTATGAATTACCCTGTAAGTGTTCCTGCTAAGAAATGGTCCGGAGAAGCCCAGTGCAGGAGAATACAAGGCAGTGGAAAACACTCCAACAGAAGATGAGCTGCACCACGAGGAACCAACACCATAACCCCACAGGAGCACAGCTGGAAGGGAGTGCCATCTATGAGACATGCCAAACTCCAAGAAGAATCCATAGAGCAGAGCTGCCTATGTGAACACCCACATGAAGGATCACTGCATGAAGACATAAGGTACACAGTCACACCAAGGAGACCAGAGGAGGGACCAAAGACTCCAAGCCATGGTGACTGAGAACAAACCCGAAGGCGAGGTAACCAAAGCCAATCCCCAAAGCAGGATATCTAAAGCCAGACAAAAAGTGGAGTAACCAAAACCAGACCCAAAGGTGGGGCATCCATGAAACAACTCAAAGGTGGGGTTATAGACAAGAAGGGATTCCTGAGACCAGCGACCAAGTCCTTGCTAATACCAGGAGAAAAAGACGACTCACGAGGGGAAGAAGGAAAGAGACCCGGGATGTATTTGAGTTGAACTGTAATACAGGGGCTAAGAAACCCTTTTTTTCTGACAATGAGACATCAGGTGGGGTCAGAAACTAACCGGAATTTCCTTTGTTGGGCAAACAGCACTTTTTGATATTTTTGTGTTCGAACATGCTTTTTGGAAGACAGTCTTTGGTTATTCAGGACAACCTGACGGGAACTCTTTTTAGATATTCTCTTTACATTAGTATAGTGCAGAAATGCTCAGCTCTAAAACTGCTACGAGCAATGAGACTGACTTAACAACATGGCAACATTTTGTAGACAATAAAAGAAGAGAAGCAGAGATATCTACGGACATGCTGATACAGCGACCCCAAAAAGCCAAAATTAAAGCTGCCTCGCAATGATTAGACTACTATGCAACTACTCACAAGTCGATACCAACTTGATCTCAATTGTGAAGGTGAAATAAGAGCATTAAATCAATTACCAAACAACCTCAATATGTTTCCAGAGAGATGGATTTGTCATACCTTTTTGAGACTACGACTAAATATACTCCCAACAAAGGAAATGATGGCAAAAAGGAACCTGATACAGAACCATGAGCAATACTGTTGGTTCTGTAAAGAGAGAGACACATTAGAAAGACTCCATCATATCATAATGAAATGCCCAGCCTTGACCCAGACACGTTGCTTATTTAGTGATCGGTATCTTAAACCGACTATACAGATAGATAGTAGGGAACTTTGGGCAAAAATCCTACTTGGCAATAATAGAAAATTAGTAATGACCATCATTCAATCCTGGTCAAACATCTTCAAAGGTACAAGAATTGAACTATCTGAAGTAAGGACACATGAACTGTAAATTGATACAAACAAGATGGAAATAAATTGAACTCACATCTCCTGACCCACGATTCTAGTAAATAAGCAAATATTCAAGAGTTTAAAGTTTGTGTGTACAATACATACATATGTCTAAATGAAAGGTGAATAAATAAATAAAAAATAGTGCAGAGAAACTTGGTCAGTTTAGGGTTTGGAGAAATTCAAAGAAATATTGAATCTGAAATCTGAAATGTCATCTTGTCAGTCTCTTGATTATGACCTACCACAACCCATTCACTAACCCAACATGGGCAGCAGGCTGTGGCTTGCTGAACACCACCACCACAGAACTATTTTAACCATACGACACACAAATCACACTCTGGTAGGCAACAATACAAAAAGGCCTGCCTCGTACAGCTGATTCAAAAGTGACCCCTGCTCTGCTTTCTCTGATCCCAGTAACTTTCCTATGACCCCTGTGTTTAACCAGCAGGACTAAAACACATTCCAAGAGTCGATGCAAGTGGCATAATTAACTATATCAGTGACATATCAAAACGTTATGAAACTAGAACTTTCAATCCACAGTGAGTAGAAATCAACCTGTAAATGTTTTACACATTCATACAATCATATCTTATTCGCAAAGCCCTTTTTTGTTTGTATATGCTGTCTCTTTAAATTGGAATGTTGTATGCAAGAGACCTACTCCAGACAATCACTCTGCTGAAAACATGGCTATGGTAATGTTTTTCCAATGCTTGCTTTGACAAGTTTGACTTTTTAAAAATGTTGTGGTTGTCAGGTTTTTTCAGTAAATGCTGCTTGCCTCCCAGTAAAATGCTAGCCATACAGAGCATGCTTAAAACTCGCAATTAAATTCCGTCCTGTGTCGTTCATCCCTTGTCTTCCAATCTTGAAGATTGTTGGAGAGTTTATATGAGATATAATATATCTCATATAAACACAATGAGCAAGGCCTGTATGTCACAGGATACTGCTTCAGTTACTTAGCACTAACTAACTGTTTCCACTTATTTAAACAAAATGCCATTTTTATTCACATAAATGCTAATAATTAAAAAACGTTCTGGTATTCAGATAATTCAGACCACATTTAGACATATTGGGTGACCGATATTAACAACTTTTTCAATTCAAAGACACAAAAAGAATCCAGTGATTACAAATGTGGGACCTGTCATCCACACAAGTCCAACATATATATGCTGTGTTAAAAATCACAACCCTGGTGTATTACAAAGTTCTTTGTCTCCTCAGTTGTGTTTCTTATACATGTGACCTGCCTACTAATTGCAGTGTCATTGTACATTCAAAAGAAGTCGACACAGTGTGTTTCAGCCATTCTCAAGAACCCTGTTTATGTTCTGATCAACTGCGGCCTTTATCAGAACGTGACCACATTTTCCAAAACCACTATGGGCCTCATTATAACGTTGGCGGATACAGTAATAACAGTGCCGGTATTTTGTGTCATAGTAGTAGCCAGAACCATAGCTGTGAGCCAGTGGCCTGCTTCACTATTTGGGAGTATAGCAGACCATCACACCTAACTCCAAGCAGCACCCCGGCGATACTCTGTACTGTCCCCCATAACTCAAGGCAGCACCCTGGCGACACTGCGGACCACCCCCTTAACTGAAAGCAGAAATCCGGTGAAACAGTGCACCATCACCCCTAACTCCATTCGGCACCCCAGCAATACTGCGCATTGTCCCACATAACCGTAACACAAGGCAGCACCCCAGCAACACTGCGGACCATCCCTCATAACTGAAAGCAGCACGTCAGTGAAATAAGGGAACTTCACCCTTAACTCCAAGCATCACCCTGTCAATACTGTACACTGTCCCACGTAACTCAAGGCAGCACCCCAACAATACTGTGGAACGACCCCCTAACTGAAAGCAGCACCCTGGCGGAACAGCAACCATCACCTCTAATTCAAAGCAGCACCCTGGCGATAATGTGTACTGTCCATGGTAAATCAAGGCAGCACCCTGCCAATACTGTGGACCATCCCCCATAACTGAAACCAGGACCCAGATGAAACAGTGGACCATCACCCCTAAATCCAAGCGGCACCCCGGCGATACTGCGTACTGTGCCCCGTAACTCAAGGCAGAACCCCGGCAAAACTGCATACTTTCCCCCGTAACTGAAATCAGCACCCTGGGGAAAAAGTGTAACGTCACCCCTAACTCCAAGCAGCACCCCGGCGATACTGCGTACTGTCACTGTAGCTCAATGCAGCACTGTGGTGATACTGCGGACCGTCCCCCATAATTGAAAGCAGCACCTCGACAAAACTATGACCATCACCCTTAATTCCAAGCGGCACCCCATCAATACTGCATACTGTCCCCCGTAAATCAGGGCAGTACCCACTCCAGCAATACTGCAGACCGTCCACCGTAACTGAAAGCAGCACCCTGACGAAACTGTTACCAACACCCCTTGTTTCAAGGCACCTAAAATGCTGGCCTATACACCTAAGTCATAGCAAACCCCTCAAGTCCTGACACCACCCCTCACCTTCTGACCACTGCCACAACCCCAAGGCAGCCTCCTCAAGTCCTTACATGACACCTCAAACTCCAGACATTCGCCACAACCCCCTGGCAGTTCCCTCAAGTCCTGACACCACCCCTCACCTTTATAACCTCTGCCACAGCCCCCAGGCAGCCCCTCAAGTTCTGATATCACCCATGACCCCCTGCCCTCTGCCACAACACTCAGGCAGCCCCCTTACAGTCGACCCTCCTCCCACCACCCCACTCACTTGTGCCACAACCACCAGGCAGCCTCCTGCTAGTCTACTCTCCTCCCACCACCCCTCCGACCGCCACCACAACCACCAGGCAGCCCCCTCAAGTCCTGACACAAACCCACACCCCCCTGACCTCTGCCACAACACCCAGGCATACCCCTGCCAGTCTACTGTCCTCCCATTACCCCCTCTCACCTTCGACACAGCCCCCAGGCAATCCCCTCAATTCCTGAGACACTCTGAACCCCCTGGCCTCTGCCACAACCCCCAGGCAGCCCCCTCATGTCCTGACACCACCCCTTACCCCATGTCCTCTGGCAGTTTTCCCTCATCCCACCACTGCCACTCACCTCTGCCACAACCCCCAGGCAGTCCCCTCATGTCCTGAGACCACCCCTTACCCCATGACCTCTGGCAGTTTACCCTCATCCCACCACTGCCACTCACCTCTGCCACAACCCCCAGGCAGTCCCCTCAAATCCTGACACGATCCCTCACCACCCTGACCTCCGCCACAACCCCCAGGCAGCCCCTGCCTTTCTACCCTCCTCCAACGACCCCCAAGCCCCCTTCCACAACCCAAAGGCAACCCTGTCAAGTTTTGACAATACCCCTCATCACCCTGACCTCCGCCACAACCCCTAGGCATCCCTCTGCCAATCTGCACTCCTCCCACCACCCCCACTCACCTCCACCTACTACCTCAGGGAGATCCTGCAATATTACATCCCTACCAGTACAACGTTCAACAAGAAATTACTTCAACTCTTCTAGCCTGCCTCCAACATGAAATACAACATCTACATATCCTCCTACAACCTAAACAACTGGAAGCACTGCTGCAGGATCCATGTCCGTTGCTCCTTCAATGTCTACCTGGTACATCACACTCAGTTGAACATAGACAGGTCGGCATAACGTAAAACAAGCTACACTTTGATCACACCATGTACCTGTCACTCAGTAATGTAATAGAATTCAAGGTCACGTATGATTGTGGCCATGTGCCATTGCAATGGCTTCAAAGCGTAGTAGGAGAATGCCCTTGGAGGACACAAGTCCGACACAACAGAGAGTGGTCTGAATCAGTAGTAATGTGTGTGCGCATTGTAGCCTCTACAAAGGTAGGAACGAAGGTAGACGGGTAGGTAGGCAGGGGTGGAAAAGTCTCTGCAAGTGACACCAGAGAACAGGCTTGTGGTTGGGTGATTTGGAGGCTGTCGTATGAGTCAAGGAGATGGATAATGGGTACAGCCAGATAGACTAAACAACCATGGGAATATGCAGCATGTATGTGGCAGTTGTGTATCATCACAGTATAGCAGGTAGTGGGTGATAGAAGATGTGTGTGGGTGGGTGGCTATGCATTGTGAGGGTTACATCTACTGAATATCAAGTGTATGTACAAGTGATGTGCATAGCCCACACACAAACTCAGTAATGCCCCAACCCATGTGACAGTCACAGCAGAAATGCATTTGTACAACAATGAAAAAGTGAATATGCACACGGCCAAAGAGACTGCAAGAAGTGTGGTATCAAGAATCAGAAATGTGTATTCAAACTTTATAGACAACAATGCGGAAATATGAGGACGGGCTAAATGTTCAGGGGTGAAAACAAATTAAAAGTAAAAAATTAAACCTAATACTACAGAACTATTTACCGGGCAGCAATCTTCAAGGTCATTCAATGCATCTTCCAGGGCAGAGTCACACTCACCTTCACCCACCTGCAAGTGGGCCTTGTTCTTGCCTGGAGGGCTTGCAGGCCCTCAATCATCCACCTATCCTCCTCCTCTGCATCCCTGTGAGCATCCTCCAGGATGGCTGCCAGCCCATTGTCCGCCTCTCTTCCAACTCTGCCCCTGAACTGGTTGCCTAGCTATCCTGCTGACTCTCTGCCATCAGCCGCCTCTGATAATGTGTCCTGATGCACACCTTCCAGATCAAAAACATTTCCCACCTGTGTTGACTCCATTGGCGGAATGGCCTTGCATCGACTACATCCTCATACTCCTCCTCTG
This sequence comes from Ambystoma mexicanum, assembly GCF_040938575.1. Lineage (NCBI taxonomy): Eukaryota > Metazoa > Chordata > Amphibia > Caudata > Ambystomatidae > Ambystoma > Ambystoma mexicanum. The sequence continues at coordinate 288,555,481 of NC_090928.1, forward strand.
CTGCTGCCTGGCAGAGTGTAAGCTGCAGAGGTACCCTGAGGTAACTGAATTACACTTGTTGTGGGGGGGCCTGTACCTGTGTTGGTGCCTGGGCAGGCACAGTGACCGCCTCAACTGACATCCTGATGACTTACACCACAGACAGGGACTTAGGCACAACAAGACTGTCCATAGTGGGTGGGACTGGTGCACAGTGAACAGTGGTGGTATGTGGCACAGAAGGCTCCCTGGAAAATGAATGGGGCACAGAGGAGGAAGTGGAGGAGAGGGCAATTGTATGTGCCAGCACACAGTGTTCTTGCCAGCTGGCCAAGGTATTGGCACATCGACTCATGCTCCTTGTGAGTAGCTGGCACAGAACAACAAATCGATGAGGTCCACCTCACAAGACCAGCCAGCAGGGTCTGCACCACATCTTGGGTGGCCCCCCGGTCACAAGGAGGGACTCTGTCTGGGTGGAGGCATCCATAAAGGAGGTCACTGCTGAAGCAGATGGTCCAGGGACAGGAGGTTGTGCAGAAACCCCCACGGTGGACTGCACATCCTCATGTCTCTGGGACAGGCGTGCAGCCTGAACACCCTCCTGGATACCCCCACCAGACCCCATGGGCTGGGCTGCAATTGAACCCTCCTCCACCTCCTCTGCCATCATCCCTGATGATTCCAGAGATTCTTCCATCCAAGATGGCCCCTCTGTCTCAGCTCCCTATCCCACAGTCATTGAATTGTCCCCACCACAATCTCCACCTGGAACTTACTCTCAGCAACTAAGCCTGTTGGTAATGGTGCTTCCCCAGCCAATTCCCCCTCAGGGGAGCTGGTGTCAATGGGGGCTGGCTGGAGTGTGCGCCTCAGTCTGTTGGCCCGGTCTATGCCCTTCCACTTCTCAGCAACACATCGTCCCTTTTCACAAGCTGCAGCAACTGTGGAAAATAGGAAAAAGAACATTGACATCAGTCATCTGTGTCAATGCATTTGTGTCATACACAAAATGAACAGTCACATTCATTCAACATGTGCCAACCTTCAACTGAGACACACACACACACACAGACATGCACGCCCATGCAAACAGCATGATGACTGATACACACGTGTAGGGACATTGATGACTCAAAGTCATTACACATGCACATGTCAACTCAGTACATTGTCGTGTGGCCATGCAGTGCCACTATACCAATGCCAAAGTGACGCAAGTTTGACATGCAGCCAGGGCAATGGGAACTGCACCAGGATGCATGTCCACCCATTTACAGTTATGATATGATATGATAGGTTATTTATAACGCGCTTAATACCCAGAGGTTTCTAAGCGCGGACCCAGGGATCGAACCTGTGTTGCTCCGTGTCGTCTTGTTTCCAAGTCGAGCACGCTGCCGCTGAGCTATCCTCCTGGGACTAAGTTAGCAACATGCATCCCTGACAGCACGACCTGTAAGCATGTAAGATGTCCCACACACATTTATGAGCAACAAGGGCTCATGCTGTTTTCCTCTGCACATGGCATGATCACAAGTCAACTCTGTGGGGCTTACTGACAGGAAAGGCCAAGTTAGGCCTCTGATTTGAAATACATTGTTCTTATGGCAAGGCACATTAAAAAATGACAAGCCTAAAACCTTAAATCAGTGAACCAGGCCTAGTGGTGTGTCTTGCTGAAAATTACACAATGAACAGTGTATCATGGAACATATGTATCTTCCTGAAAATGACAACACAGAAGCTGACATCATTTTAAATAAAAATGCCTATGGTGACCACAGTGAACAGCAGTTCTCCACTTTCATTTTTGCCACAAGAAAAGTGTTGGCTGTGTAAAGCAAGAAATAAATAATGTGAATTCAAAAGTGCAGCTAACAGTATCAGAAAGATCTAAGTTGTTTAAATAAGTAAAATGATGCACTGGAAAATAGAGGCAATAATTGAAAATGCTATTTTGTTTTCAGAGGCCACATGTAAATCTCTTATGAGCCCAAGACAAAACAATGCTTCTAGTTGTTGCACAGAATTTGCAAGTGCCTTCCCCCATGGCAGATCTGGTGAGCTCCTTATCTGAACTTGGAACAGATTACATTTGAAAATTGTTGTCAAGGTGATGGTGCTGATGTCATTTGTAGCTGGATTTGATTTTGTATAACCCTGTGACAATCCAAAAGATGTTTCTAGTTTTCCAGAATTGTCCTCAATCTCAATCTGAAAGTTGGGGAGCTAATGGTTTGTGGAATTAGATATTTCATTATGAAATTTTGCATTCCCAAATATGTTTCTTTTTGAATAACGGGTGAACAACCATACCGCATCCATACTATAGCATGCCAAAGTGAAAGTAACCTCTACTGATTCATCATAAGTAGGGTAACATTAATATCTATATATTATGGCATTTATCAGTAAGTTATTGAAATGTTCCATGTCAGCTGAGAGCTAAACAAATGTAAATGTCAGAAGGTGTATACCTCGCCACTTCAATCATGGAACTCCCCAGGCCTATAGCCAGACAGGGGTGGAACCGTGGAAGGGGGAGATAACTGCAGAGGTCCAATGGAAATTCAAGGTTAATAAATTGACACCTCCTGATCTTCATATTTTGTGGGAGGGTCTTAACATTAAAAAGCACTTGCTCTATGGAGACAGAACAGACTGGAAAAAGAGAGAAGGAGAAAAAAGGAGAGTTGCTAAACATCTTGAAGGAGAACTGCCCTGAATCCATCTGGGGGTATTCTGAAGACAGCTGCCTGGCACCCTGGGTGGAGAGTCCATGACATTGAGATGCCTTAAACCTTGTCTGGGAGAGAGAAACTTGGGAAGCCAACAACTGACAGGGCCCTGATTCTTAAGGAGAGCCAACTGATGGGTGGATGATTGGACTACCTTTGACAACAGCCTGTGACCAGACCCAAGCTGATTCAGTGAGGAGCCTGGCTTTCTTCCCTGAGTGCTCCAAAAAAAATGTCCAATGTAAGTAGAATTGATCCATTTGAAAAATGGTGTGTGGGGGATCTGACTGCCTTAAAATCTTCTCTTCATAGGTGGTGTAGACCCTTAGCATATTTGACTGAATATTAATTTTTATTAACTCACAAGTAGATTGAAGCAGGGGGAGCTTGGAAGCGATCAAAGCATCCACCCTCTTTCCTGAAGGGATTTATTTTATAGTCTCGTAATGTAATTAAGTGCCTTCCTTTTTCCTGTCCATCCCAGATTTCTCTAATAAAGTGCATATTACATTCAATTAACTTAATGCAAATAAAACAGGTATCTGTCCAGTTTTTGTTATATTTTGCCATAGAAAATTATAGTGTTAAAATATTAAATATACATTTCGTAAAAGATTTTCTTTTTCTCAGGTTGGATAAACATATTAAGCAAGTTTTACCCCTTTGTAACCTTCAATGGCAAATACTGCATGGTTAAGACCCCTAATGGTTTTTCATTTACAAAAACGTTATAGTGCCCTTCCCTCGAACGTTCTCATACAATATTATGGGAATCCACAACAGCTAATTACAATTTTGTCCCAAAACCTCTTAAAATCTAGATCTTGTAAAGTAGTCTTTGAAATCCCAAACCACTTTTACAATGGTCGGATTCAACTAATTCCCATATTTTTTCAGGTGTCCGATGTTCATAGACCAGCCTTGCCTTCTTAGTTTTGGACTTATTTTGGTGCTCTAACACCATGTATAAGACACAAGAATTGGGATAGGAGTCTAGGCAGCAGGGTCATGGGATGTGAGGAGGAATGCACAGCATTTGAGTGTTGCTAAGCGTTTTTATCCAACTGTCAAGTGGTTTCAGCTGAGATCAAGAAGGATGAAAAGACCTGGTGTCAGTCTTCACTATTTTTTGTTAAGGACTATTCTAAGAGGTTGGGCAATATAAATGTAGTATGGTTTGCTTCTTAAAAGTGGTAACTCCCTTCTTTTTGTGGGAACTCTTCATGCCCAAATTCTCTTCCACCTATTCTATCCTATTGTAGATCGTTTGTAAGCAGACGATTTAAAGGATCTGCCTGGCAGGGAGAGTAAGGGAAGAGTTCTAGGGGTCTGTCTTTGCTTTCCTCACTGCCCTGGACTCACCTGGATCTCCCTGCCTGTAACTCATACTCGCTCCCACAATGTGGCCATCCCTTGGGCCAAATGGGCACACTAGAACCAATCTCCTCCAAATAGCTATCTGTTGGATCTCATTCTCTTCCTATTGATTTCCTCGATTTGTGACATCGCTATCTCTATTTTCCTTCATCATGTTATTTTTCCTATCTCTTCTGGGCAATATTTACTATTCCTTCCCCTCCTCCTAGTGTTCTCTCTCCAAATTCGTTACTGTCTTTCTCTCCACCTGATAATACCACCTCCATCTAGCTACGGTATTGGGTATTACAATCGCGGCAAAAATGCTCCTGGTGAAAAAAATCACAGCAAAAACGCAGTGGTTTGACCCGGTAAAGGTGTACCCGATTATACCAATTAAGGGGAGCGGGGGTTGCAGGGGTTTCCCCCCGTCCCCCTTAAACGGTATAATGGGTCAGGGGGTTATGGGGGTGTCCCCTGCATCCTCCACATGATTGTGGCGGCAAAACCACAGCATTGTTGCCACAATATTTTGTATACACAGCCATTTTTGCTGGGATTTTAAGACATGAAACCCTAGCTACCAGCATCTGATTTTACCAGCTCCCTTTTCTTGTCGTATTACCTGACCTTCATCTGTGCTCTGGCTCTGAGCAACTTCTTCTGACTTCAACTCTCCAAACTTGATTTCATTGCTTCTTTCCACCACCATTCTGCTCCTGATATTCCTATCTCTTCTACTGCCTATCTTCATCCCAACTCCTTTCTCCTTTTCTTTTCCCCCTGACGTTAAAAAATTATTTGTGTTACCACTTCTTCCTGTCAAAAGTAACCCACTGATCCTATTGCCTCCTTACTAGCCTTCTTGGCTACTGCCACCTCCCTCTATTGACTCTCACCCCTTCATGTTATAACCTCATCGTTAACCGTCTTGGCTCCAACCAAATCGTTATATTCACTCTCACCATCTGAAATTATTACATCCTCCCTGACTCTCTTAGGTCTAACCACATCCTGCTGCTCTCCACTGCTTCTCCACTTTCCTACATCTCTCCAGATTCTGTTTCTCCCACCACTATCCAGTCTCCAGCCATTTTCAAACATGAGAATCCTGTTCCTACAACCCATACTACCTGAGTTGAGCTAGGGTTTTTGATAGCTACACTTTAGTTGGTCTTCCAACGTGGTTTGTCACCTACAGCTGCTAATTTAGTCAGGGCTGTGATTGGCTGGCCTCACTGAGAGCAACAGTATTGCTTTATATTTAGTCAGCTGGGCCAAATAATACCGCCAGACTCACTTACAATTGCTGCATGTGGTAAATACTGCCCACCAAGAAAGGTTTGCATCATTTCAAGTCATGCATGCTTCTCCGGGACTCCACATTTTAGAATCCTTTAGGGTGCTCATTATCTACAGCAAGTGGTAATTAATGCATGTGTTAAAGCGTTGTGTGGATGTAATTACCTCAAAACAAAGGCAGGCATTAAACAAGAGTTTCATTAATAAAACTCATCCTTTGACAGTAGAACATCCAATACTGGAAATTACACAATGCTTTAGCACTACCATCAAACTCAGAATCAGGCACTGTTTGTGATCCACCCACCCTCTTAGATCTTACTTCATGTCATTTAATTCAAACTGGTATTGTCCGGATCATGCTGAAAATTGTACTATGCCCAGCATGTGGTTTACTGAATTGGAACATCCTAGGTAAGCTTACGGGATCTTCAATTTCACTGGTTAGTGTGAAATGTACACTATTGTGTCCCCCATGGGAAAGTACCTCAGTGTTGTACACTTTCATGGATGGTTTCCTTCCAGCTCTGAGTTATAGGTATTCGGAAGATTTTGAAGTTGTTCACTATGTCCGTGACCCCACAGATTTTGCTGTGGTTTCAGCACACCATTAGAGAAATGCTGTTTGATGCGTGGGGGGAACATGTAATGTCATCTGCATGCTCAATTTCTTCAGCAGGTGAACACTTCCACTTAAAGAGAAATTGTCTCTTTTCGGGGGTTATGAATTTAGGACCACCCATAAGGAGCTTCAAGCTCTGTTAGTCTGGAAGGGGGGAAGAGGGTGCCTCCAAACTCCTCTTTTGGGTCTTTCAATGTGTTTAGGAAGGGTCACAATTGTCAGGGCTATATTGCCCATGCATGTCAGGTAAAGCCTCTCCACTGAAGACGAACCTGATGGGTTGACACTTTGATTGTCTCCTGCCAAGGTGCAGTGATTCTGGGATCCTTCTCTTACAGCCCCTGGGCCCAACATACAGTGGTTAGTGGTGGCACACAGCCCCCTGAGATCCCACATTTTTGGTCCCCAGAAACAGTCAGGGGACTGTATCACCCCACCCCCATAGACTTCACCTGGGCAGGGTTTTCACTAAAGTCATTGGGACTCACTTCCCACCATAATGCAGCCACCCCTGGGATTTCTTTGAGCCAGCTCTTTCGTGCAGTAATACGAAACAAGTTGGAGTTGTGGGACTGTGATTGTTAAATGTATGCACACTTCCGAAACATAATGACGTAATTGGACCTGCAAATTGGCTCATTGTGTCATAAAAGTAGATTAATCAAGTGTGCCATCAGTTAACAGATTTATAAGGAATGTCTTACTTCAACTAGTTTAGGCTTTGAAAATTAATTTATGGGAAACTCTGCTTGCTACTGTTCACTGTTACAGTACTGATCAAGTCTGTGCAGCTATAGAAACCAGGATGCTGCTATTTCTCACCATATGACAGTTCTATTTTTCTTAGGCCAGTGCCATTTGTTCAGCACATTTCATAGCATGGCATTTGGTTTCAGTGCAAATTAAGTGTTCATCTAACTGTCTATATTTATAAAATGGAAAATCTGTTAGTTTGTTCCTTATACAATTTGACACTGTTGCATCAATACCTGTGAGGACCCTCCAGAAGTCACTGGCTCAATACATGTGGTCACCCCACCCCGTTCCCTGGATTTCAGCCCATGAACTCATGAGACGGTTGCCTGGTAGCAGCAAAACATCAAGGTGGGCGATATTGTAAGCGTCTCAATGCTAGGAACAAAACATAAGGCCCTAGGACGCAGCGTCTCTGAGATATTTGCAACGCAACACACAAAATCGGCAAAACATCAATGTGGTCATAGAAGGACCGGATAAAGCTTGTTATTAGCATCTCAACACCAGGAACAAAACTCTAAAAGTATGAAATTCAATGAAAAAACTTTGTTAAGGGGACGTTATGGTTAAGTTGCACTAATAAAAACCTATGAAATTCAATGAAAAAATATTGTTAAAGGGACGTTATGGTTAAGTTGCGCTACTAATATCTATGAAATTCAGTAAAAACACTTTGTTAAAAGGACGTTATGGTTACAAGTAAAATCGAAAAACCACTGAAATTCACCAGTTATGGTAAACTAAGCAACCATAACTCGTGCCACCACCGTGCACTGCTAAGACTAACACCCAGGACATCAAAGATGACATCACAAATATCATTGATGACATCACTGATGACATCACGTGTGCATTTACTTTTCATACAATGGGTTGTGAATGTAATGTTGGCAAAAAAGTATCAGGGATTATCGGGAGATGTGTAATAAACTACATACTTCATTACGCAATGTAGTGTTCTAATGAACATTCCATTGCAGTGTTCTTTCTAGCACAGGAACCTCCTCATCCAGAAATGTAGGTATTGGCTGCGGGAAATAAAGACAATCTTGCAAGTATAATGTGAGTTCAGGATTTGGTTGCAACTCTGGGTGCTACTTCACAAGCTTGACTACTTCTGAGCCTTGAAGCGATACCATGAGTTGTTCCTCTAATCCTGGGAGAGCACAGATGATGGTGGCTGGACCAGTCTTTAGAATAGGTAGAAGGACCTTTTGTTTTATGGCGTGGGAGTTGGACTGGGTAAAGCATCAACTTTTGCTTGTGTCAAGCTGGGATTATAAAACAAAGTGTAGTGGAAGCGACTGAATAACAGGATCCCTCAGGCATGTCGGGGGTTAAGGAATCTGGCCTCTTTCAGTAACATCAGATTTCTGTGTTCCGCAAACATTTCCATGGGGTGCAGAGCTCCCTCCAATGGATTATTATTATCATTATGGTATTTATTGAGCACGGGCACAGCTCTCAGAAGCAGCTGAGAGCTTTAGATAAAGATACACAATGGAGCACTTTACAGAGGTATTCAAAGGAAAAGAAGCGTAACAGAGTGCTTTTCAGAGGTAACATCAGAACAGATATACAGAACAGGGGGTAAGATATTGAGGGGCACATAGGAGGCGGACTGCTGTACAGGATGGAGAAGAGGAGAGGTGAGGACAGTGTCTAGCGAGTCACGTGGTGATATGATGGCCTAGGTATTGAGGAGGAGATGATGCCACTGGTGGATCTGTCATTGAGGACAAGAAAGTTCACCATCTTATGTGGCCTAACTGCACTCTGCTGGAGTGTGTTTTGTGAACGGGAGACTATGGGAGGAAGGACGCCATTTTTTGCCTTTCAGGACAACACAGATCTCATGGCCACACAGGAGACATAGGCTTCTAGCACAAACAGGTGTCAGATTGGATTAAGATGGGTGCTGATAACAGTTCTTCTTTGAGCTGAGTGAAGGCTGGATACATGTTTTCCTTCCAAATGAAGGGATAAAAATTCAGAATTAGTTGATTAAGTGGTGGCGTCAGCCGAGAGATGTCCTTGACAAATATTTAATAAAAGGTGTCTAATCCAAAGTATCTCAGTTTTGTGAGATTTTATGTTGTGGGATACTCCAGTAGAGTGTGCACCTTCCTGTGTTACATCTTTACCACATTGGGGATTAACAGATAGCCTAAGAACTCTGCCTCCTTTTCCTGAAACTGACATTGTTCCAATTTTGCATGAAAAGGGTTTTCACAATCCGTAGATGACTTCCTGTATGTGGCACACATGGCCTTGCCTGATATGGGAGTAGATGAGCATATCATCCATATAACAGCTACACAATGGCCCTCATTTCAAGTTTGCCGGTCTGGAATCAATCGTGCTGGCAGAACCGTACCGGCAGCGTTTTTCGGACCAGCATATTCTGACACGCAACGGCGGAAACACCATCCCTGCAAAGCAATCCCTGCGGTGCCACCTCACCCGGTAGCACCGTGACCGGAAACAGTCAGACGACTCGGCTGAGCTGGCGGAGCCCCTACAATTACCACCAATGCGCTATACTGGGTACATGACGAGTACTGTGTACACAGATGCACTGCCATGATTATGCCAGTAATACCATGAACACCATGCCTGTAACACTGGCACAACGGAATAGGCATTAAAAAGTGGCAGGTGAGCTGCAACAATCCCCAGGTGTGCACAGTTAAGCCAGCTGCACATCATAGGACAATTGGAGCCTACAAAAAGGGCCAAACCCACAATCAAGACACCTTCCAACACAACCATGCTGTCAGTCACCCTAGCAGCAATTGGGATGGGGAACCTGCAAGCAGTAGTGGCGATAGAAGCAGCACTGAGGCAGAGGAGGAGGCAGAATAGGCACAGGAGGCAAATCAGGAACCTGGTGCCCAATTCAAACATCAATGTGCCGCAGGAACCACCCTGCAGGCAGCCAGGAATACCCTGCATCAGGGCCTCATCCTGGAACCTGACCCCAAGTCAAACACATACATTATACCGGCTTTACAGGGCCACATTCACATCAATGGTCACCCTCATTGAAGAAGACATCAGCTGCCACATCAACATGAACTGAAATCCCACCCCTGCAGAAGGTAGTCTCTGTACTGCACTTTCTCGGCACTGGAACCTATCAGCACACTGTAGGGGAGCTGCACGGGCCGTCACAACCCTGTTTTTCCAAGATACTATTTCAGGTACTGGATGCGCTGCTGCGCCATGTGTGAGACCACATTGCTCTACCCCGTACCCCTGCGCAGGTCAATGCCACCAAAGTGGCCTTCCATGCCATTGCCGGCATGCCCAATTGCATAGGTGCATTAGATTGCATGCATGTGGTGTTGACTGTCAGACATGCAAATGAGGCGGTGTATTGCAATTGTAAGCAATTTCACTCACTCAACGTCCAGATGGTCTATAATGCCCAACAACTCATCACACATTACTGTGCACATTCCCCAGGGTCCACACACGACTTGATGGTATTGCGGAACTTCACGTTGCCAGGGTACATGGCACGTTATGCGTGAGAAAAGACCTGGCTGTTGGGTGAGTAGAACTACCATTGCATGACCACTGTGTAGTTCGGGGGAGGTATAGCCAAGCAACCACAGTGTCCCAGGCTGTTGGGTTGGCAGAGAAGTACCAATGCATGACCTCTGTGTAGTTGGGAGGGGGATAGCCAAGCACCACAGTGTCCCAGGCTGGGTGGGCAGACGTACCAATACATGTCCTCTGTGTAGTTGGGGGGGGATAGCCAAGCTCCACAGTGTCCTAGGCTGTTGGGTGCACAGACGTACCAATGCATGACCTCTGTGTAGTTGGGCGGGGGGGATAGCCAAGCACCACAGTGTCCCAGGCTGTTGGGTGGGCAGACGTACCAATGCATGACCTCTGTGTAGTTGGGGGCGGAAAAGACAAGCACCATATTCCACCCAGCTTACCCCTGCAACTGCCAAATGGCACTATGCCATGTCACAGCAATACATACCATGCCTATCATCAGGAATACCATAGCCATGGAGTGTCACAACATGCAATGCCAATCTGTGGATGTGAGTACCTCCCCCAGTAAATTACTATTAGCTACACCCATGTGTACGATGGGTGCACCTCGTGCTGTGCGCAGAAGTCACATCATTGGTGTGGTCTGCGTCTGCTTGATGCAGGTCTGCCCACCACCTTACCATACACGAGCCACCTACCACATCTGAACACATGTAAATTGCAATGATCGAGACATATACTTGCCTACCATCACTCCACGAAGGGAAGTATCAGACAATGCTGACTCTGTGAGAATGTGTGAACCAAGTGTGCACAATAGATATGTCCAATATAGGAATACCAGATAGGAGATCTGTGGGCTGTAGTGATCACCGTGCTGATTTAATTCAGAGATTCTAAACATGCTATCTGATACAGACAGTAATACCACAAACAATAACATGTCCCCTTACAATCACTTCTATGCAGTTGATGCCGGATATTGAATCACGCCATGGCTAATGATGCCCATGCGACGGCCACAGGACAGGCATGAGGAGGTCTACAAACGGGCACACATACGGACACATGGCGTGATAGAGCGGACCTTTGGACTGCTGAAGGTCAGGTTGCACTGCCTCAGCCAATCAGGTGCCGTATTGCATTACAGCCCGGTGAAGGTAGGGAAAATAGTGCTGGCATGTGCTATGCTGCACAATATGTGCTATGCTGCACAATATGTGCATGCGCAGGAACATTCCACTGTCACCGGACATTGAGCCAGCAGATGAGAATGAAGATGATGATGGAATGTGTGTACAACCAGGCCTGGGAGCCATTGATGGACTACAAGCACGGGGAACATTCATAGACAATCTTTTCTGATCAACTTCAAATGCACATTCTGCACTTCAATTTGTGACACTTTGAGTAAATGATTACAACACACATGAAATGCGATTGTCCACTCGTAATTTGCATTTGCACACCAGTGCATTGAGAAATTAACAAATGGAACAGGTGCAAATATGGATAATGCCCACACTTGCCCACCCACCTCCCCAATGTACCCAACCACAGGCCAGGCCCCAACTAACAAACCTCATTATGGACCACCCCCACCTCCCCAATGTACCCACTCACTACCAGGCCCCAAATAACAAACCCCACTATGGACCATCCCCACTTCCCCAACGTACCCATCCATCAACCCGGATCACATCACGACATGTGTGACTTCTGTGTCACGACATAAGCCCTATTTCTTCCCACACTTGTGCCCATGATTGTCCTTCCCAGTTTCTCCAGCCAGCCGCGATTATCTCCTCTTGGGGCTGCTGGCAACACAGCTCGTAGGAGTGCTGCTGGCAGAGGGCAAAGCAGAGTTTGGTGGGGGCAGTCGGCCCATGATGGCCTGCAGGTCCTGCGCCATTGTCTCCGCAATGTTGGATTGGATGTTGTTCACCTCTCTGACCCTTCTTGACAACACCATGATGAGGCATTGCTCTCCCGCGGCATGCGTTCTTCTTCTTCCTCACATTGGAGCCTTGACTCCTCATGTTGTTGCTGCGTGAGTCGCGTCAACGTTTTCTGGCGCTCTTCAATACTCTGTAGCCGAGTGGTGAGTTCCTGTAGGGATGGTGTAGGAAAGCGCATTGGACTATGCAGTCCTGTTGGGCTGAATGTGGCAAGCCAGTCAGGTGTGGAGGTGCACCCCTCATTTCCAGACCCTGGTGCCTCAGCGGCCTGATGCTCATGCGCACTTTCCACACCATCAGACTCCTCATGGTTTGGTGGTGCAGCAGCACTTGTAGCTGCACTTGTAGTGGCAGCAGGGGGTTTCACCAGCAGTGCATGCTGGTCCGCAGGCGCTGCAGGGATTGTGGTCTCCGTAGGGTGGTGCACCGTCACCTTAGTCGCTGCATGGGTGCCGGAGGTGCTAGCTGTGGATTGGTGTTGTGGTCTCGGGCGACGGCCACATGCAGTCCTCCTTGTCATCGACTGCTGACCCCCGTCACTGTCAGATGATGTCCTTGTGGGGAATTATAAGGCATGCCGTTAGTGCTGTCACAGGATGTGTATGGGCCAATCACATGCAACACACTCCTCATGCTTCATCTAGTTGCAAGTACATGCATTGATGGGTGCCGCGCTACGGTGTGTGATTCAAGGGTTGCACTTGGTTGTACACCGTCTGGCTGTCTGGGTGGTGGTGACCCATGGGGGTGCTGGGTGTGGTTGGGTTGATGGGGACTGTGCTATGTGGCACTGTGTGCCTTACTGGGTATGGGGTCATGGGGGTGCTGGGTGTGGTAGGGTTGATGGGGACTGGGCTATGTGGCTCTGTGTGCCTTGCTGGGGGTAGGGGTTCATGGGGGTGCTGGGTGTGGTAGGGTTGATGGGGACTGTGCTATGTGGCTCTGTGTGCCTTGCTTGGGGAGGTAATGGGGTGCTGGGTGTGGTAGGGTTGATGGGGACTGTGCTATGTGGCTCTATGTGCCTTGCTAGGGAGAGGTCATGGGGGTGCCGGGTGTGGTAGGGTTGATGGGGACTGCGCTATGTCGCTCTGTGTGCCTTGCTGGGGGGTCATGGGGTGCTGGGTGTGGCAGGGTTGATAGGGACTGTGCTATGTCGCTCTGTGTGCCTTGCTGGGTGGGGGGTATCCCTTCATTCACATTAATGTCTTTGCACTATATGTACTTACCAGCCTTGCCAGGTGTGTCTGCTCCGGCCTCGGCTTAGTCTACTCCCTCAATTCCTTCAAGGTGCAGCTCGCTGCTGCACCACTCCTCCCATGGTTGCAGCTTCAGTGGGGAATGTGGTCCCCCTCCTGTGGCACAGCTTTGCTGTCTGTGGGCTGACAGCAGGTTCCTTACCCGCAGCCGCAGGTCGTCCCACCTCTTATGGCAGTCCTTTACTGTCCACCCAGTCACCTCCACAGCTGCGGCCTCCTGGGCAGCCTCATCCCATATGGACTTCCTTCTCTGCTGTGTGGAGTGCCTCTGGTCTGCGCTGAATCATACTACAGCATTCTGCACTATGTGCTCAACGAGCACAGTGAGTTCAGCCTCACTGAACCGGGGTTTCCACTGCCGGATGGCTGGGATCCTTGATTTCATCTTCCTGAAGGATTGTAGGCAGTCACAGGAGCTGTGGGCCTTGTGGTTCCAGAGGATTGCAGTGGATTGTGATTTATGTAATGGCCGCCGCTCTATTTCCGGTTTTCGCGTTCATTGTATTTCCGGTGCCGGTGTTTCCTCCTCTGCTGATACCGGCATGGCTGTGGCAGATACAGATGTACCGCTGGCATTTCTCCCGGTGCATCCATCTCTGTGGGTGTTACCGTGATGGCAGTGGCACCGGTTCCACACTGTGCTGAGGCGCGCGGCTGCCAACCCATAATTCTACCTTGTTTCTGCATCCATAAGGTCACGGAACCGTTGTCACCGCCATCACAGTAACACACGGATTCCGGGCCTGGCAAACTTGTAATAAGGGCCAATGTCTTTCTATGTCATGGAAAACATGGGTGATAAAGAATTTAAAGGTGAGAGGAAAGTTACAGAGGTTGAAGGGCATAATGCTATACTTCAGGAGGCTGTACTTGGTCTTGATTGTTGGAGCACAGCTCATCATTACTGGTTGGGAAAGATGTCAAAATACAAATGCAAAAGTAGAGAAAGTAATCAGCTACACCAAACTAATATCACAATATATAAATTGTATTAATAATCATTCAAAAAACATCATAGAAAACATACAGATGCTAAAACCTAATAAAATATAAAGTTCAAGTGACTCCAAGCAAAATGCTCACAATTGAATTGTAACAGTTCATCACTAGTCTTTCAATGGACTAGAGCACAACTCCTATTGACACCTTAATAATTGAATCTGTAAAGGGTGCACCTTGTGCTTGAAGACGGAATAATACCCAGCCTTCCCCTGTACTACTTCTACCCTGATGCTAGGTAAAAGATGTCTTTGTTTCTCTTTTTGCCAAGCTAAACCACATTGAATCTGTTTCCTCTGTAGCGAATACGTAGACTACAGAGTTCTAAAGAAATTACACGAACTGAAACATGTCGAGGCATAACACCAGTGATTAGATCTACTGCTCTGTGTATTTGGGTCTTCATTGACTAAGAATTCCCTTCTCCTGTATGTGTTATATTAAGGTGTCAATAGTAGTTGTGCTCTAGTCCATTCAAAGAATAGTGATGAACTGTTACAATTCAATTGTGAGCATTTTGCTTGGTGTCACTTGCACTTTATATTTTATTAGGTTTTAGCATCTGTATGTTTTTTATGATGTTTTTTAATGATTATTAATAAAATGTATATATTGTGATATTAGTTTGGCGTAGCTGATTACTTTCTCTACTTTCGCATTTGTATTTTGTCTCTTTAAACCCTTCTTTAAGGTAGAGATTTCTTTACTACCCTGGGGAGTAACTGTCCTGAAGTATATTTTGGGAAAGATGTCATCCTTCCAAACGGTATTGCACAGGAACTGATATTTGCAAGGAAAGACCAATTCACCTCCCAAACATTCTCTCTGTAGGTAATGAGTGTGTATTGGGAAGTTATGATGTCTGGGAAAGCCTTGGCAGGACAGAAGTGGTCTCTTCACTCGAGGTAGCAGCATAGAGGCAAGAAGTGCTGAGGCAGATAGCTGTGCAGTTGAACCCCAGTGCAGCTGGAAGACAAGGGAAGTGTAATTAGAGCCCAGACTTGCCTGAAGCCTTGCCCGATGAACAGGTGCTCACGCTCTGCTGCTGTCCCCTAAACTCACCAAGTTGGAATGTCCAACACTGCCAGAGGAACAGGCAGGCAGGTCTTGAAGGGTGCCATGAGAATCAGCAGGAATGAGTCAGGAAGTTGAGCAGGAGGGGTTTAGCTCTTTCTCTGGTAGCCGACAACACCAATGATGAATGACATTGCAAAATGGGTGGGCCCACAGCCATCTTTTATCAATGACACTTTACACAGCTGTGCTTCATATACTGATGAGAGCTGCGCAAATGAGGAGCAAACTCGGACAGGGTTAACTCTTGTGGTGTTTCTAATGGGTTCTGAGATCTGTTGTGAGAACCTGAGCTGATTTCTGACAATCACAAAACCATTAGTATAATTAAGTTTAATTTTCATAAAGCTTTTGCTGAAAATTTAGATCAATGACACATTAATGGGCCTCATTACGAGTTTGCCGGTCCGGTAGTAACGGCGTTGGTAAGCTACCAGCGACATTACCACTGGACTGGCAAACTACGAGTTCTGCTCGCGGGTGCCTTTCCGCCTGCCAGGACTGACCTGGCGTGCGTACCGGCACCCGTGAGCAGAGCATTTCCGATGCATCGGCACGATTCACAAATGGTGCCGGTGCATCCGACCTCCTCATTCTCATTGAGACCTATTGGGCTCAAATGGGAATGGGGAGTAATTAATACCGGCACCAGGAAATGGGGATGTACCGGGTCTGCTGGGGCTGGAAAGCCCCGGTACATCCACATTGCCGGATGCCAGTAAAAAAACGACTGCTGCGGCAGCCGTGCCGGTATTAACCGGCACGGCTACCCCCAACGTCGTAATGAGGACCATCGCTATTTATTTTATGGTATGATCATTGTAAATGGCTAGTGATTTTTTTTAAAAGCCTAGAATAAGCATTTAAAATTTCAAAACATGTATTGCACATGCTTGTTTCACACAGGGAGACAAACCATAGCCAAAAAAGTGATGGGTGGAAGGTTTTGAATAAATCTGAACCCCTGGCTTTCTCTGGGCAACCTTCCACACCACAATTTTTTAGCCCGTCTGTGCCATTGCAAAAGGGGTCCAGCCATATGCAAATCTATCATGTATGTCCACCAATGGGAGCAACACAGCCCAAACTGCTAGACCATGTCGCCCTGCGTGGGCACATAAGCAACCCCAGACAAGTTTCTGCCTTGCTGGGCAAACATCAGTGAGGTGCAGTTTGGGTCTCTATGGCGCAACAAGCAAGGGACTCACATCTGGGCATACCATCTCCCACACAGGGAGACAAACTATAACCAAAAAAATGATGGGTGGAAGGTTTTGAATAAATCTGAACCACTGGCACTTGTCTGGGTAACCTTCCACTGTGTGGTCTTGTGCAGACAGGATGTGGGCTAACAGTTTAGGCTGCACTGCCCCTTTAGTGTTGGGAAGAAGCCTGATTTGCATATGGTCTTTCCCTTCTGTAATGGCTTGAAAGGCTGAAGTAAAATTGTCTGGAGGGTTGCCCAAAGCTGTGCCAGAGGTTAGGATTAATTCCAAACCTACCAGCCATCACCTCTTTTGTTTCTCACACATCCCTGTTATCATGCCAGCAAACTACAGAATGCCAAAGAGTCAAGTGTAAGAACGCAGACATCATAGAAATAAAGAGACCATTGAAAAGGTGTTCAGCTGCAAACATAATTGGATTAACAGTTAAAACCAACACTAAATTATTACACATATAAACAAACTATGTACTGTGCAATTTGTGAAATAGGAGCTTTGAATCTCATACTAATAACAGTGCAAATGAACCAAAGGGCAAAGTCAATTTTCTGGTAAACAGTGCTGTTTGCTGCGCACTTAACATGAGCCTGTCTCCACAGATGGCAACCCACGTCTCAAGAACGCCAATTTAGTGACTAAACCAATTGTCAATGCGTTGTCACAATTTCTAGAAGTAACCCAATATCCCCGTTTTTATATTTGAAATACAGCCACCGTGAACCTTATGTTATGTTTGAGAGGTTCTGGCACACTAAGATGTGTATTTTGTGATGTGATCGTTTGAGTGATATCAAAAAAAACGTCTGTTACTTTGTTCGCTGCCAACCCATTACTGCTGTCGCGACTATCAACAATTACGATAGCTCTACTTACAGCGCAGGCTGGGCTGCTGAGATGTCTGACGTACCAAAATGTAATAATAGTTTCCCCAAATGTACACCTTATTCAGTTTTCGTGATCGCTTATTCTGAGTGAGAACCTCTTTTGCTCTGAGGAAAATAAGATCTAAAATGAACTTTAGAGAGCCTTCACTCGATACAAAAATACAGCCGCCATTTTATCGAACAGCCTCACCACACCAAACCAAAACTTCGGTTAATAATTCTTTTGTTTAAGGGGAAGAAAAGAAGAAAAAGACAAGTAGTTAAATGAGCCATTCCAGAAGGAGTTATATTTTCAAGTCATTGGGCCTCATTCCGAGTACGGCGCTAACCAATGGCGCTATTAACGCCTTGGTTGACGCCGTACCCGGACCGGCAGCGCCTTGGTGGATGGCGGAGTTACCGCCCCATTCCAAGGTTGGCGGGGCGGTAATTCCCAATTCACCAAGGCTCTTCCCCATTCCCAAATGAGCCCCCATAGGGCTCAATGGGAATGGGGAAGATGCAAATAACGGTGACCGTTCATTACGGTCACTGTTATTGGCTTGAGGCCCCTTTGCGCCCTCGACTTTAACACCTGCTCAAAGCAGGCGTTAAGGGCGAGGGCGCAGAGGGAACTCTGAGTATGGCGGTAAGGGATTACCGCCACCGGTCTCGTTACCGGTGGCCGCTATTCCTTACCGCCATACTCGGAATGAGGCCCATTGACTGCGGGTGAGCTGGTATCTACAGTGGGCTTCTGCTGCCGCCTGGGCCCTATGTTTTAATGTTTACAAGTCGTGCTGCTCTTGGTCCCATACAAAACGGTCCGTGTTTAAACACTAGCTGCCCCACCCCCGCCCCCCCAGCCCCCGTGGATAAGAAGTTCCCTGCACACTGCTCTCAGTTGTGTGGCGTCATCTGAAATAAACAAACATGCTCGGTCACGTATTTGCCACACGCCTGGCTGTGCTGGGAATCAATGCCGGAGTAAATGATTAAAGTGCACATGCAATCAATACTAATCTTCATTATTATGTGCTATATAATTAAGAGGCCAATGAAGCAATGCATATATATATATATATATATCAAAAGAACCTTGCAATGGATGGGGATCTTAATGGATATGAGTAAACATACCCATAATTAATAGAACTAATATTTGTCTGCGGAGTATGGCATCAGAGCAATTGGGTGAAAAGGCTTATCCCAGGGTCCACTGAATCTGCTGCCAGTACACATTTAAGTTTCAATATACGAGGCATTACAAATGCAAACACTGCTCTGGGTTTTGCTTTAACACATGCTATGGTACCTATTTTGCAACGAATCCTTTTAAAATTGTGAGCTTAAATTGCACGCTTACTCAAATAGATTCGTAGTTCGTTAGCTGGTCATGCATAAGGTCCAAGGTGGAAACGCAGCCTCCTTCCAGCGTGTGGGTACTTCAGTGGTTGCATAAATAAAGCCACTACTGTGTCACCGCAATGATCTACTGCTTCCAGAAAACGAAAGACCCTTCATGGAGGAAATCCTGAAATAGGCAGCACACTCATGTCCCAGAACATATCCTTTGGCGAACACTATAGACACTGTTGGGCCAAACATATGATGAACTGTCTGGGTTAGAAGCCTTTCCTGCCACAGGGGCCCTAATCCAGAGTGCAGCGATGATAATAAGCGCCCAGTCTGCTTTCAACTTGTGCGATCCTTTCTGCCTGGGAGATGGGCATCACACATTGGGATTTGGTGGACTGTGTAGTGGTTAATCTTTGTCACCCATTGGGACTTTGTGTTCAATGATGGACTGCGCTTTGGATCATCCATTTGTCCAGGGGACACCAGAGTCCTAGTGTACCCCATTTCTAATGTCCAGAATTAAATAAGATAAATATGTTTTGTCTAATTCTGGACGGTGTTGAGTCCATCAGAACCTTCACTACCATAAACCCACTTTATAGAGCAGTGGCCTTCAAACCTTTTTATGCCAGGCCCCCATGGCAAGATTATTTGAAGTCTGACCCTCCTCACACACACCTGTCAATGGTGTTTCTGGCGAAGGTGTCGTAGTGTCGGGGTTAGTGAGTATGAAGCATGACCACGGGCCTTGGGGCACTCTTGTTGGGAGGTGATTGAAAGTAGGCTGTGCAGCAAGAGACCACGTGCCCACACCTTCATTCATGTCTATTAACCTGGGAAGGTGAAGACAGATGGGGTGATCCTACTGAAGTTGCTTTGTAGGAGAGTGGGAATGAGTCCCAAAGATGTTGATACTGTCGAAATGAGGGAACGTGGAGAGGTAGGCTTATGTGGGAGCGTTACAAGCAGGATGCCCTGTGAGCCTCATATCTCTGATCCTTTGAGTGTGCGAGGAGTGGAGGAAGCATATCTTCCAACACGACCAGCATACCACCATAAAAGACTGTTCAATAAGTGAGGAATTTCCACAGAGTATAATTATTATTATATATATTTTTTTTATAACACCCTTAATAACAAAGAGGTTTCTAAGTGCAGACCCGAGATTCACGTCTGTGTTGCTTTGCATCCTCTTGCTTCCAAGACGCGTCGCCACTGAGCTATATTGCCCAGGCAGGTAGTATGGGATGCCATAGACCCAGACAGAATATTGTATTGTCTTTGCATGGTTGGGATGCATTTCTGTCATGCCTCCTTCTCTACTCCTCCCTTCTACATGTTCCTTCTCTTGGCCCATCTCTCTTCAGTATCCCTCCATTCATTACTCTCCATCCCCTGCCATGACATTTTCTTCTTCACTCTTCTGTCCTTGGTATGTTTCCATCTCCATTCGTTATATTCTTCCACGCATGTCCTATCTCTTCCATGACTACTTAGTTCTCTCTCTCTCTTGTGTTCTGTCACATCCCTATTGCTGTCTCACTTACTTAAAGCTTTCACTCCATCGCCAAACTCTTTTCTCTTCAATCTTGTATCTTTGTTCCGTCGGTCTCACCCTCTTGTTTTGAGCTCCTCTCTAAGCATCATTTTCTCTCTGCTCTCCCACTCGGTCAGCCTCTTTTCTTTCTGTTCAACCTTTCCTGTCTCTATCTTTTGTAGTCTCTTGTTTCTTCTTTAACATTATATCCATCTCTTCTCCCTCTGTTCTGTCTTCCTTGTTTTGTTCTCTTTCTGCTCACAATCTCTCCTTTTCATTCTGTCTCTCCTAGTTCACACTCCTTCTGCATCTGTTTCCCCATCTGTTCAGCATTACCTTTCATTTCAGTTCTCTCTCATCCCTTTATCTCTCTTTCTCTCTCTCTCTCTCTCTCTCTGTCTCTCTCTCATATTCTCTCCTCTCCCTCCAATTCAGACTCTTATCTTGTTCTGCTCTTGTTCTATCACTCTCCCTCGCTCACATGTTTTCTCATGTAGTACTTCATGTTCGATTTCTTTTATGTTTCTCTTCCACTCTTTCTTTTAGTTTTTTCTCTCCCATTTCTTTGCAAATTCTGCTTATCTTGCTCATGCTCATTCTCTCGCCTTCTTCTTCCTCCCCATTGTCTGTCCCTTCTCACTCTCCTTCATTTGACCTCTCCATCTCCCTCGTGTTATCTATCACCTTTCCTTTCAGCTCTCTCTTCCTTCATTGTCTGTCCCATTTGCTAACTTCTCTTTCCTGCTGTTCTTCCTGTGTTCTCTCTCTATTTCTCGATTTCTCCAAACACGTTCTACATCACCCCTCTCTTCCTCTGCTATTTCATCTTTCCATTCTGTTCTTCTCTTAGCCTTAGTACAACAAATGCCCTTTGACCTCTCCTATTTTTCCCCCTTCTTCTCTCTTTCTTTTTCCACAGCAGATAGAAGACATGGGGCCTCATTACACGGTAGGTGGTAAGGGTTTACCGGTACCGGTACTTTACCGGTACCGGTAAATCCTTACCGCCTTACTACGAGGCCCCTTTGCGGGTTGGGGAATTTAACGCCTGGTTTTTGCAGGCGTTAAAAACCAACCCGCAAAGGGACCCAGGGAGCTAATTACGGTACCGCAATTTGCGGTGCCGTAATTAGCGCCTTCCCCATTACCATTATGCCCTATGGGACAAAAATGGGAATGGGGAAGGGCAATGGTAGAAGGGGGAATTACCGTCCCGCCAACCTTGGAATGGGGCGGTAATTCCTCTTTCCACCAAGGTGGTGCCGTATTTTACAAGCATGAACCATGGCGCTAATAGCGCCATGGTTCTCTGCCTACCGTGTAATGAGGCCCATGGTCCTCAGTGCCTGCCCCCACACCAAAGGAGTGGTGATGACAACAATAATGGAAATAGACAAAACTGTGAGTTTGCTACCACGCTGCGTTTGTTTTCTCAAACATTGTCCCTCTCCCTAATGCCCAAAGTCGCTTTCACATTGGGAGGCTGATGCCACAATTAGGCTAATTGGCTGTAAATGGGGCTTCAAGCTGTGGGGTTTGTGCTACCCCAGTGTCAACGTATTTATATCATGCCAAACAAGCCCATGGGCATCCGGGTGCTCACAACAAACAGACATACAAAAAAGTCATAAAACATAAGACATCTTCCTGGTCCTGTCGGATATTTTCATCTCTAAGCCTCTACAATCTCATGAACTGTTTTATGTGTCTCTCTGATTCCTAGCGTGTAGATCAGCTCCCCGAAAAATGTATCTTTTTATTCAGGGTCTACCTAATGTCACCACCGGACTCCGTATTGTGCAGGTCACTCTAAATTTGATCACGCATAAACAGTTATGGTTGTACCAAATTCTATCCTCTACACATTACAAAAGTAAACATGCCACAAAATAACCAGCCATGCTCAGCTTTTCGTTATTCTGTAATACATTGTATAGATTGTCTGCAGATCCTAATAAAAACACACAGAAATAAAAATGATGTGCGATCATTGGATGCATGTAACGTTGAAAACAAACTGAGAAGAAAGAAAGATATTCCAGTGTATCTGCTTCTACTGTTTCACAATCTGTCAACAACGATGCAGTGCATTTATGTCAGTGGCAATTCCAGAACCTTTTCCTGGCCTCTCTCACCACAAGTGAAAGGCCCTGCTCAACGAGCAGCAAAGCAGGCCTCTCATTTTCTAAACTTGACAGAGCACACACATTTTTTTAATATCGAATTTGAGATATAACTTTTGCACTTACAGCTTTGAGACCACAGTAACTACCTTCTTTTTGCAAGCAGCTAGCTTTGCATAGAAAAATGCTTGCATAGGAAATGATCAAAGGTGTTTTCCTGATGCCTAATTTGGCTTTGTGCTAATGAGTGTAAGATTATCTAAAAAACATGTGATGTGAAAATCTCTCTTTTTTTGTCACTTTATGCTTGCCAAACTGATCAATGTCATTTTTTCAGCATGGCATGGAGCAGGCCATCTCTCCCCTCTTTAGTCGGGAACCAAGAAACGCCTGCTGTCTTTAAGTACACACACAGTCACTCAGCAAGGCCTTGCATCCCAGCACATTTTTTTCTCGCTCCAACTTCTTTTCTCCACTCTCTCTCTCGATTAAAAGAGCCCCCAGCTCCTCCTTCTCAGCCTTTTTGAGTCGACGTCTGCTTCCCTCCTCTTTACTTGTGGCACCCTACATAAAACCTATCATATTACACCCCTGGCTTTGTTGTCATCCATCAGTCAAACGTGTGCATATAGTGCATTTGCTGTAATTTTCCAGAAGCTAACTTTTCCCCCCCAATGTCATCTTTATACAGAGTCCAGCTTCTGACACTAGATGACTAGTTGAAACATTTCCCTTCCAGTTTCCTGCGCTGACACCTTTAACAATGGGTCTACCTTAGGCAGAATGAATTCTGCAAATTCATTGTGCAACCTTCATGTCCACACTGTAAAGCAGTTTTAATGCATGCATTCTATTTTCTAAGCAACATCGCAGAATCTGTCTGCAGTCTGTATCTACAACCCTGGTTTGCATCCTTAGTTTGCACCATTTGTGATGGACTAAGCTATCCCATTCTAATCACTAATTGTATTAGTTGGTTAGGGGTTCGAGGATAACAATTAGTATGTTAGATTAGTGTTAAGGTATTAGTCCCTATACTAAATCTAAACTATAACTATGTTATGGTGTGTAATGCTATGTAATGCTAAATCCCAAGAAACCCCTTCTTTGGTGTGTTTGAATTCTCATCAGTGTCTCACATCAGTGTTAAAATGCCCATACTGAAAGACCTACCAGCACTAATTGCTCACTGATATCGACTTTTTACAGGAATCTGAGTTGTCAAAGAAATTCTCGGCCTAGTTGAACTTCGCACCACTTGTATCTCTTACAAATCTCCCCCCTTGTTTCAGTAGAGACCCGAATAAACATGGGCTCCTACTGAAACAGTAATCTGTAAGTGTAAAGCAGATTTAGACCAAACTGGTCCTTAAAACACTGTGCTCCATTCATCTGACTTTTCATTTTTTCAACAGTCAACATGGGAAACATTACCATATATAGTTTGACTGTAAGCACAATCAGCCATATTAAGATGGATAGCATGAACGCAGCCATAATCACTGACCCCTTTTCTGTCCATGTTCCCCCTGTTCCCCATGCATCTCCCTCTGTCAAACCCATATCACTCATAGGGATTTTATCCCTCTGCATATTCTCTTTAACCGTGTGCACATTTTATATTTCAGTAAATATTCAATGTCGAGATCAATGGGAAATATATCTTTCTGGAATAATTCAATATTCTCTATTTTACCTTCCCAAGGTTAAACCCCCCCACACTCACCACCTGTCTTGTGGGACAGTCATATAAAACATAATTTTCGCAATGGTTTGATAAGAAGTGATCCATGATTGTGGTGGGTCACCGTGAAATTTGATGTGCACGCATTGACCATCCATCTGTGTTTAACTAATTTGGCATATGCCAACTCATGTTTTGTTTTACTTATAGACACTTCACACCCCACAGCAATTCCATAGTCTCCCCCAACCAACAAATGGCATTTGATGTGTCAACTATAAAAGGTTTCACCGGACAAATGTAGTTATGTTCCTTAAAAATGGAACAAGTGTCTAATCTTGGCAATGAATACAGGTTGGGCTCCCAATCTTGAAATTACACTATGTTAGGGGTCACAGTTTTGATGTATTTGTCCCCATGCCAAAAAACCACATTGTGTACAAACGTAGTCTGATAAGTCAATTCTGGGGTGACATATGGACTACACAACAGAAAGCCTATCTCAATTCTTTCTACTTCTATGTCCATGGGAATTGTCCTCCCCATTTCAAATGCAATTTTCTCTTGGATTGTTTCCACTTCTCTTTGTGTGATTCATGCCATCATTTGACAGATGATATCGGATGATACAAAGTACAAAGCAATGTGCCTTTGTATCAGTTGAGACACTCCGTTTTGGACTTCCCTTGGGAACCGTGTCAATACTCTTTCCAAAGGATTTGCCACATTCAAAATATCCTCAATCAGTTTGTCATGTTTTACTACAATGTTAATACTATGTTCCATAATCTTCGAGTCTTCATTCAGCATCAAAATAGTCTGATGTATGCACTGAATTACCTACTTCTGCTCGAAACCTGAGGTTGTCTATTCTTTGCTGAATCAATTTCAAATCCTGCCCTAGCTCTCGAAGTTTACCGCCTGAAGAACTAACAGAAATTGCATTTGCCATGGACACTGTTGTCCCCACAACAGTACCAATTATGGTCATGACAAACGCTGCAACAAGAAAGCCAGACATTCTTCACCCCTTCTTTTCTTATAATGGTATGAGTTCATAAAACTTTTCTCTAACAGCGATAATATTTCTTTTAATGCCCTTTGGGCACCTTCTTTCCGGACCTGCACCCACTCTCTCACTTGGGCAGATTTAATTTCTCTTGTATTAAGGAATCTTTTCAGCACCAGGTCTGGATTCATGCTACTGTACATATTCTGGTATATTAGCCTCCTATTTGTGAGAATGAACCGTGGGGCTTCTTCAACTACCACACCAGATGCAGGGCCCATTTCTATTAGAATCTGACAATATACAGGCTCACCACACCCCCACTTGTTAACAGCAATCGTACAGTTAGAACAATTTTGACTAACGTGGCACACTGTTTTGAATAATGTTTCCCGGGATGCTACGAGTTTTGGATAAGTGTTTTGCAGATGCTTCGAACTGTTTGTTTTAGGTTTTTTTTAGTATTTTAGTAGAGTCCTTCTTTGAGTCCTTTTGCTGCAAATAAAAAAATAAAAACACCTTATATGTGTACATATATCTGCTAAATGTCCATGATAATAATACCTAGAAATAATCTAAAACCAATGTCTCTAGATTGAAAGAACTGGCTCACATCCAAAGTAAATGTTCATCCTTCAATTGTTTGGGAAGCAAAGATAGATGAAGGCAAGGATCAAACTAAACAGCATATAATTGATTGTAAAATGACAACTCCCTTAAACTGGAGGTGGCAGATCCATCAAAAGGCCTACAGCTGGCCCTGGTAGCTTTGCAAAGTGCCAGTTTACCAGGGGTGCCATTGTCCATGCCACACTTTTCCTGGACAACGAAGCAAGTCTTTGTCCTCTATATGTTTGGCTTATTTCATGCCAGCAAGTTGTTCTTCATTTTCCTCCCGTCGTCAGTCCAGCAGGTTTTGGTGCAGGGGCCTCCAGTCCAGCAGACGCCAAGGGTCCCCTCCGACGACACCCAGCTCCAGAAACGCTGGTGAAGGAATTGATTATAATCTAAATCAGAAGAGAAATAGACAGATTAAGTATCAAGTAAAATACTTTTTTTGTTATTGCCATTTTACCCCATTTCCCTTCACGACCTGGAAGAAATATGTTGTGTTATACAATATACAAAACACATCATAGAACATTACATTCTCTTTCTTTTTCCTGGAAACAGAAGGATGTGTTAAACAGCAAATAAACAGTACCTCTGCAACTCTCTGAAAGCAAATATGTGGATTAAACATAACAGAAATGTACAATTCAAACACATCCCCCATTTTTTCCACTTATTTGGAAGTCAACATATATACTACCCTTCATTAACTTAAAAATGCAATATTACAAGCATAACCCACCCTTTTTTCCTATTGTTTTGTTTTTGTTTTCACACCTCACATCCATACTCACAGGCATATCTACTTACGAGACATATCCCCGCTTTTTACCAGTTATCTGAATAATTCCATTCACATCAACTTACCTGCTAGAGTGCATCTACTTACCTGCCATTGTGAATCCCTTCAAAGTAAATTTGCTACATATTGCTTTTCCGCTTTGACTTTAGTATGACAACTATACCATTCATCTCCTTCGAGTTTCTTCAGTTTGTTCTAGACTTTTCACTTCATGATTTGGTTGAAATGGCTTGATTTGGTTAACATGGACAAATAGTTCCACAGCCAAATTCCCTTCTTTATCACATTTCTGTAGACAATATTTGAAACCTTGTCCACAATTGTCTATGGGCTGTGTCATGATGCTAGAATTTGGGCATCTGTGTGTTTAACTTGTGTAAAGTCAAATTTGAAAACTTGATCACATACTTCATACTCTGTCAGAGATGTCTTTTTATCACAGTATGATTTTGCATTGTCAGTGGCTCTTTCCAGATTCTGATGTGCAAATGCAAATACATGCTGCCAATGCTTTCTTAGCTTTTCCACATATTCATGAATTGTGGCTGCATTTACCAGAACCTGTTCATTGGTCCGGTATAACACATGTTGTGGCAAAATCCTTTTTCTGCCTGTCATAATTTCTTGTGGACTGAGGTTTTTCGATTTTAACAGTGTTGACCTAATAGCCATTATCAACAGAGGGAGTCACAAATCTCAACTTGATCATACTTCAGCTACAAACCTTTTCAAAGTATCAATGATTGATCTATTACAAGGTTTCACACCTCTGGAAGAAGGCCAATAAGAAATGTGCAGTTTCCTATTCACTCCAAAAATTTGCCAGATCTTTGCCATCACTGCACTAGTAAAATTACTCACACAGTCTGATTCTATTCTTTGATGCAAACCAAACCTAGAGAGAATATGATTTACTAGCAATGTGACTGCTGTTTGCACACCACAATTGGGTGCTGGGACTGGAGCAATGAAGTCTACTTGCAAATCTGACCATGGAAGTGTCAGACCTCTTTTCATTAATGGTACCCTAAGTGTTGCAGTAGTAGATTGAAATTGTGCACACACCAGACATCCTCTAGTATACAGCTTTACATCTTGGAACATGTGTGACAAATAAGCATATTCTTTTAAAATGTCTAATGTTTTCTGCGACTCTCTGTGACCCACAGTTATGGCATCATGAGCATGATGTAGCATCAATCCCTGAAATGACAAAGGTACCACCCACTGGATTTGGCCCGACAGATTCCTGCATCATCAGCCCATTCTGTAATCAAATTCTCATTCTGTTCTTGAGCAACACCCTCAACTCTTCTCTCCCATTACAGTCATGCTCAGTTTGAGGATTTTGCTCTGCAGCGTTTAAATGGCTATAGAGTAGACCCAAAATGGGATCTTCTTTTTGTGCCTTGATCAAATCCTGATCAGGGATATCAAAACTCCAATGTGCCACAGGCTGATCAACTGTTCCCTGAGTTGTGGAGCCCAGCCCCGGAGCAACTGGGCTCTTTTTATTCTGTCCATATCTCACTTCCACTGAGAACTCCTGCAATGTCAATATCCATGATGTGATGCTTGAATGAGCTAAATTCCCTGATCTGAATCTTTTAAAATTGCAGAGGCTGATGATTTGTTTAAACAACTACCCACTCCCCTGAATAATGGGGCACAAATGTTGCCCAGACAGTGGCCAATAGTGCCTTTTCACATTTGCTAAATTTGGTTTCTACCTGTGATAATGCTTTACTGGCATATGCAATGGTTTTATTATTTGAAGAATATGTTTTGGTATAGGGCCGCTGACATATATTGATTGAACTGTGAATCCTATCTTTGTGAATAAATCCATTTTGTTTCATTGGATAAGCTTAACATGGGGCTGTTATCAAACCATCTTTTAATTTGTCCTCCACCTCACATTGTTACTTACCCCATTTCCAGGGTACCCCCTGCTTCAGTAAGTCAGTCAATGGCTGTGTAATTTCTGCATAATCTTCAATATATTTTCTGTGTAACTTGTCGTTTGTAACAAACTCTTTGGACTCTTCAGATTGGTGGGATCTTTTAATTTCTGAATATATTCAACCTTTTTCTTTTGTGGGTTTAACCCATGCACTCTAACCTCATGCCCCAGGAAGTTTACCCTCTTTCTACACCACTGCAATTTCTGTAATGATGCCTTTGCCCAAGCTTTTTTTAATTGACTGAGTACATGTCTAATTTCATTGAAGTGACATTTTAAGTCTTCATTCTTGATTAGAACAACATCCACATAAATAACAGTTACCCTCTACCTAACGAGAAGACAAATATATTTTGAATATCTTCAACTAGTGGCACACACCAGTACTGTGCTGTAAGATCCAAAGTGGTAAATACTTTTTACCCTTGAACCTGTGCAAGACTTTGATCAATAAATGGAAGTGGCCACTTTGACACAGGTACTATCTTGTTTAATTCTCTTAAGTCTGCACACAAGCGCCATTGACCATTGGAATTTAGCACACCTAATACAGGAGTATTTGAAGTACTGTGGATAGGCCTAATGAATCCTCAGGAATCTAGATTTTTATTATTTCTACTAGGGACTCCAGACAGGCCAAGGGTAACATATATTGTTGCTCAATTACCAGCTCCATACCATATCCTTCTGGTAGTGTAGCAGCATGCAAATCAGTAAGTCCACAATCATAGGCGTCTTTGGAAAATACCTCTTTGGATTTCCGTGAATATTTTCCTCAGCTGATCACATTTATCTTCATTTGTGCAAGCATATGCACCTTGAATTTGCTCCTCAACCTTCTTTGAGAATTCTGGGAGATCCTCCAATGGAGGAGCTTCTGTGCTTTCTTCTAGCTGTGTGGCAGCATCTTTTTGGAGAGACATCACCTTCAGATATCTTGGCACATTAGCTTACATTTCAACTTGTTTTTTTTTTTGTTTTCAATCTTCCTTTTCAGATTTAACAACTTTAAATAGGATGCAATTATCCTGATGATAGCAAATCACATCCTTTGATTCATTAGTGTAATCAGAATGAATCGTGAACATCCCCTTTGGTTTGGAATATAATGTTTAAGGCAATTTATGCTGTGAAGTGACATAGCTTTCAGAGATGTTTCCAATAATTGTATTATTTAGTTCAGCAGTATAGTGGGATTCCTGCACTGCAATCCCTCATGCTGTACCTTCTTCCACATGAACATTTTGGCATCCCATGTTATTCACCGGTATTCAAATGGGGCCATCCCCAATCTCTACTAATGGTGTATATTCACATTCTAACCTGTGCTGTCTAATGGATTCATTGAGACACACAAATGCATCAGGCCCTTTTATTGTTGTCCCTTTTTTAATGTAATACAATGGCAACTTCATTGAAGAAAGCAGGAATAGTGACATCCTTCTTTACCTGAAGCTCAATTGCAAACTTCATCATTTGGGCAAAATGATAAGCTTGTCTTTTGTTCTCAAACTCAGGTGCTGCTCCAACGAGCCTAGAACAAACATTTTGATTCAAGAAATCTAAAACCATAGACATCCTGTGAATGATATCATTTCCCAAATAGAATTTGTTTTTGGTCCCACTTACAATCCATACATTGTGATGAATGCATTTCGAAGCAATTGTGATTCTCAACATGTATCTCCCCCAATGCTTTGCCCCAATCCAGGGACATACAAACCAAAGATTTATTGATTTTTTATTTTAAAACTTGGTATTTCCTCTCTGTCAAGCATTTATTTAAACATGGTTTCATTAACAAAACTATTTTCCTGCTCTAATGCCAACACTTCTTCAATCATTTTTGGATGGCCATTTGCATACACATGGATACAGGCCTGCCTTTCTTTCATGTGTATGTCTACAATTGTTGAAATATAATTTTCTTCACTAATCCTGCTTACCACCTGGTGGTTGCATAATGGGATGGTCAAAAATATTTACATCTAGGTAGGGGCCACCCATTTAATGTGGCCCAAAAATATATTTGTGTCTTCATATTTCTTTTGACAGAGATTGGAATGAAGGAAGATAGAAGGCAGACAATATAATATCAGGAATTCTCACAAGGGTTCCCACTCATTGAATAACGGGTATTGCAAGGAAGAATCTTCAGACATGGGATTTAATTTTGATAGCTATGTTACGAACTTGAAAATTTATCACATATGTCCT
The DNA here is from genome assembly GCF_040938575.1 of Ambystoma mexicanum. Classification (NCBI taxonomy): domain Eukaryota; kingdom Metazoa; phylum Chordata; class Amphibia; order Caudata; family Ambystomatidae; genus Ambystoma; species Ambystoma mexicanum. Next base: position 288,586,432 of record NC_090928.1, read on the forward strand.
CATTAACCTATTTGCCATCACTAGGCCATAGTAACATTTCCCACACAACCCTCAAATAATCTGAATTTCAGGTGATTCTACCAGATAGATTATTGGACAAACCGTTTGAAATATTTGGCTGAAGTTAAACCGCATTGCTTAAACAGGGACATGTGGCTGGAACTGCTCTTTGGTGTCATACAGCTTTCAGAGAGGCAGAAAGATGTTGCTGGAGGGAGGCTTTGGAAGGTTAGGGAATGGTTAATACAATGAATAGTTGAGAGGTAATTAGTCTAGGACAAGGCAGTGAGTGGCTGGAACCCAGTCAGAAAGTTAGATGTATTGTTGGCTTTGCTTATACAGTGAATTGCAATGCATTCAGTGATTTTGAATGGACAAGCATCGTATGTGCCAACCCCAAAGATTAAGGGTGGCGGTGACACACCAGTCATTGTCAATCTCTTGAAGCAAACTGACTAAACCTGTGCAATTGTGTGAAACCTGGGAGGAAAATGGGGGCGGCTGGTCTGCAGTACCTGAGTGCAGCATGTGTGAGAGACACAATCACCCAAGTTTGCTGGTGGGAACAGTAGAGATTTAGGGAGGCAGATGGGTCACCAGCCAGTATCTGTCTATTGAAATGAGTGGACAAGACATGTGCATTAGGGACATCTAGAGAGTGGAGGAGCAGGGAATTTCAGAAGGCAATGTGCGGGTAGGACAGGCTCAGCTGATTTTTCAGAGAGGGTGCAGCAGAGTTTTAGGGAGGTAGGTGAGACACTCATCAGTGTGAGTCTCTTTAAGTGAATTGAAAAGACATATGCAATAGGGTGACATATGCAGGAGAAGCAGAAGAAGCAAGGAATCTCTGAGGGCACATTGTGAATGAGAAAGAAATGCTTGCCTTGCGGGAGCAGCATTCTGGGAGGGGGTAACACACCAGTCAGTGAATGCCTGCCATATTTAAAACAACATGTCAGCATCCAAATGAACCAGTGGGTGATATGCTGCTCATGGTCCTCTCACTTCTGCAACAGCACTTGCAAAGTATACAGGGGAGGCTAGAATTGTAAGTGTTCAATTGAATGTATCATTCATAACACATTGCAGCCCCCCTCACACGTTACTCTGGCATATATGAACCAGTACAAGTAAATGGATGGGTATTGTTCGACGATGATGAACATCTGCTGATACGATCCAAAGAGGTTGCACAGTCAGCTGTGTCCAATATCTGAGGTGCAGAAAGGAGAGTTGTGCAGACCTTATCTTTAAATATCAGGCAAATATCAGGCAAGAACAATGCTTGGGAAAGTTGACCAGAGGATGAGTTTCGAAATTCCAGGTCTCTGTTGTGGCCCCCATTCACTTATAATTCAGACATTAATGATAATGACAAGATGGATGATGATCAAGCCAAAGAGTATAATATAGAATAATCCAGGCAGAATAGACATTACTGCTGCAATGCGGAAATACTGAAGAGGAGGATTAGAATGATACCACTGTAAAATGGTGCAGATAAGAAAGCACATCACATTATTAAGTTGTATTCAGGCCACCATGAGCAGCAGCCCCATGCTTGCATACTCTGCCAGAAAACTGAGCACCAAGGAAAGGCACGCACCAACTTTGGTAACCCTTCTATGTGGTCTTATATGTGGCAGCATCATGCATAGAAATTGAAAGAAGTCAAAAGATCTGTGACACATCCGTCCACATTCCACAGACAGGAAATATACCTCCACCAGGTTGCACAATTTCTCCAAAAATACTGCAGCTCTGTTAGTACTTGTGATTGGGACACAAAGCCCCTCCCTCTGTATCCCAGGGGTGCATATCAGTGATTCAAAATTGCAACAAGCCATTGCTGTCAAAGTGTTTGAGTGAGGCCAAAAATATCCCATGAAAATGCAAGAGATTGCTTGTCCTTTTATTTTGTGGAAAACTCTGGATTTCAGTGTCTTATAGGAAAAGCCTAGCACTGCTGCGAATTTCTGTGATTATGTTTTTATGTTGCAATTCATAACCATCATTGTACAAACAGGTTTTGGCTACATTGAGGTTGGGTACTACACAGTCCATGGACACAAAGTGCACAACTCCTTGCAAAACCATAATCAAACCAAAATAACCATAACCAAGTATCAAAGTTCTCAACAGTAAACAGGTTTCTAGGAGGCCCAGGGCCCACGAACGAACGTGCCCATTAGTTTGCTGAGTGATTATCGGAGGGTCCACCCAACAGGAGCACTATCTAACAGACCAGTATGCAGCTCTTACATCCTCCCCCACTGATCATGAACTACCCATGGGATATGCGGCAATACAGATACGCAAGTACAAACAAGTCCCAGTTGACTGAGGTTACCAACGTCCTTCTCCGCTGTATCCACCCTGTCTCCAAATTATCAACTTTTCCCCGGTATGTCCCTCCATCACAGCATAATTTCCTCCCATGACAAAGACGCACACATCTGCCTTGCACAATATCTGTGTTCAGGTAGGGCTCTCTGCACCCCAATGCAGGTGTACTAGTCCATGGCTGCCAACCGACACAGATGATTCCCCATCATCAGCAGCTCCTTCTTCTTCATATTGTTAACACCATGCTGCTACTGCAGCAAAGTCGATCTGATCTTCATTCTGCTTTTTCAAGGCTCCACATCAATGTTCCCCTCTGAGCCATTTTGCAGGCGAGTGTTGCCATTGTGTAGTAGTTTAAGTCTAGCAGGAAAAAGGAGCATGTAGCACAGCTGCGTGTGCCATAGGACAGACGTAATGCTCTCAAATGCTCTGCAGTGTGCTTGGACCATACGTGTAGAGTCTGGAAAATTGCATACTACCTCCTTAAAACTTTCCACCTTCAGGGGCATGTCGAAGTACACATTCCTTATCCTTAAAATTGTGGATCTTTGCTACAATTGCATGAGTGGGTAGGCACCTGAAGGCAGTTTTTTTTAATAAGGGCATGGTGAGCCCTCTCCACCACAAATCCCTGAGACAATGTTCCATGCCTCACAAACTGTAGCAGAAGACTTTCTACGTACTTGATGGGGTCCTTGCCCTTTTCCCACTCCAGTAGCCCCACAATACGTAGATTATTGTACCTCACTCTTCCCTCAGACTCCTCCACTCTGTTCTCCAGGGGCCCTCTCTAAGGACAGCTCCTTAGAAGCAACCCACCATCCACATCCAGCATCTCCCAGTGCCATATCATCGCCCAAGCACCAGCGTACCTTTCCCTTCTCTCCTCCCGACATCAGTGCTAGGTCACCTGCTCAATCCAAGCTATCAGGCATCCGTTGATAGCATGTCCTTCTCAGGCCAATCCTCAGCAGTCCCTGCCAACAATCCTCTTCATCTCTGCATCACCTCTTCAGGGTCTGTTCCATAACTCTGGCCAAATGTTAATCCATCAGCCAATAAGTGTGCCTTCATGCAGAACGCTGCGTGTCCACTGAGACACTGGTTCTCAGGGAGGCACCTCCTTCCCATGGTCAAATCTCCTTCCCGCTGATGTAGCAGCCCTCCTCCCCACCACTCCGGGAAGCTCCAGAGGTTCGCATTGCTCTCAACTCACAAGGTTTTGTCGGGTGTCATCCACCTGTCAACAGCTGACTCTCCCGCCAAGCCTCCTGCATACCCATTCACTTCAATGTGCTCTCACCCGCCAAAATAAAAAATCTGGTGTTTTCACCAGCCTTGGTGGTGCAAAAGGTGGAGCGCTCTAATATCGCATGCCACCCGGCTCCACCTTATCCTTGGGTATGTGTCTACAGCAGCAGATTTATTTGCAGGATCATCAGGTCTGCATGGAGTCAAGCGGGCTTATATCCAAACAGATTGGCTTCCTGGCTGTGCCTCAACCATAGTCAATTCTTGATCATGATTGGTCTAATAGACTGACGTTGCTACACACACCTTGAAATGCCACTGGCTTGTCGGGCCAAAGTGTAACAGAGGCCAAACCTTTCATTAAGATGCTCATCCACCATTTTGCAACGGGCAATGAGCCGGCTCTCATGCAGCACTCCCTCACCAAACTGCTGCAACATGCCTTATGCCCTTCACGCTCTCGAAATGGACACCATCAATCCCACAGCTACATTAAGTATTGTGCTCCTCTTGTATTCTGTGGCCAATCCGTGGAGTTGTGATAGAAATGATATTTGAAAAAATGCTGAAGTATACTCCCGGACACTCCGTAAATTGAAAAGCTCAGAATGGCCATGTTTCATGTGACGGTCCTGTGACATAGATATGATGTATCATATTGTTTTCCGCAGTGCCCCCATACACTATAACTTCATAGGTTGGGCTACCCAGCCCCTGTGACTACCCCGTCCAATACCCACAAAGACAGGTAGGATACTTTGACACACAGGGCAAACCCAAACACATCTCAAGAGTCCTCTTCTCCATGTTGAAAAGAAAATGTGATCCCCAATATTGTGGCTTGAAATAAGCACAAAGAAGAAGTAGCACAAATGCTGATGGCATCTCGTCATGATGCAAATGCACTAGAGCTTTTAATTTCACAACCACACGCGCCACTGACAGCCCTGCTCCACTTCTCGTACTTGAAACTTGAAGGTGAGAATACATTTTTGTGTATTAGCTCTGGCTCGGTAACCTCCAATAGTCTTTCCCCATTCAGTTCCGTTTCATTTTAATGAATGTTAATTGTTCAACGTGGGCACTGCAAGGCATCTCCTGTGGTTAGGTATTATGAGCGTAGACTGCACCCTGGCAGGATGCAGCTCAGGGATTCTGTGGCAACCCTCAAAGGGCTAATGGGCAGATGAACCCTTAACTGAAACTGGAGTGGATCGTCTTAGTTAGAAATAATGCATCTGCCATTTCAGGAGCGGAAGTATTCTGTGTGTTATTGAAGACTCACTCGCACTGAGGGTTCCTGGTTGCATTAGGAATACATCCCACAGGCTCTCCATCTCAAGACTGGCAATGATATCTGTAGTGTTTGGCTCTTCCTGGCTTTCAGTGGGGACACGGCCATCGTTATACTTACTGGACTGATGTGACCAGCATGAATCCACCTGGGGCCAGGTTAAAGAATCTGCAACTGTGTAAGTGCAAAGTTTGTACGCTATTAGCACTAGGGCAAAATGTGCCCTATTTTTTTAAAACACTGGGACACGTAAAAAAACATTGCACCTCGAGAAGTGCAGTTTGCCATATTAAAAGCACCAGGACTAAAATTGCCTTAGTGCTAAAAAGATGCATTTTTGCATCAGAGCAAAGTTGGCCCTGCACTTGTCGTGGTGCAATAGTTTTCTAATGTGTCGCAGTGTTTTAAAAAAAATAGGGCAAACTTTGCCCGAGTGCTAATACCGTTCACACTTTGCACTTGCACCAGTGCAGAGTTTCTGTAATCAGGAACCTGGTGAGCGCGTTAGCAAGCGCCTTCAGTTAGAAAGAAGTTCGTGCCATTTGTGCAGTCTATGCAGTGCTTGAGAGATGTGGCAGGACCTCCTCCAGGGGTGTGGCTCTGGTAAGCAGATATGAAAGTTAAAAAAGCAAAATGCGGGGCCTATGCCTTGCGTACCTACGTTACCGCTGAGCAGCAACGTTACTAGTACGGGCCCAGTTGTCCAAGGAAATGGCGTACATAGCAAGGTTGGTGTTAAAGCCAAGATCACCTCGTGTTTTGGTCTGCCTACTTAATATAGTTGTTGAAACTAAAGTGCAGTTGTGATGTGGCCAAAGGAAATAACACGTCTGACATTGAGTCAATGGTGGATAATTCATTATTACATATATGCCGTTCATTACACAATGAAATTGGGCGTTGTGAACCATCAGAGCTTTTAACCATTAATAGCGGGATAATTAACCTGCTGTCCGAGGCGCAGCCGGCACTGCTGGCTTCAGGGTTCACTAACCAGTCGGTGTTGCAACACAACGTGACGTACTCCCAAGTTACGGCCCGTCGGTGCATCCAACAGACTATCCGCCGCAGCTACACTGTGCAAGCGCGTGTCGAAAATCAAGACATTTTTGTAACGGGAAGTTGAAGAATTTCGACATCCACGCTGTCCACATTACATTTGCCATCACAAACCTATTAAAGCTTCGTGGGAAACTACATGCTGGTGTTCGCACCCGCAGCCATGCCATTGCACGAATAGTGGAAGATACAAAGGAGTGGACTGTATCTAACAGAGTGCTGTTTTAAATAAAAACATGAGTGCAGGTTGACATAGCACCCACAAAGAACTGTCCAAGGCAACAGTTAACGAAGCTGAGGCTGTCACTAGCACTAATGAAGAGGAGGAATCGACGTGGAGATAGCCTTACAAGATAAGAGCTCTGCATGATATATGTCACTTAAGGACAGAAGAATGCTATGTGACGTGAATGCGCAGAACGACGAATCTAAAAATACCGCACTTGGATACAGTTCCGGTTGGATCCTGTCCATGAAGTAAACGTTGAAAATAATGAAGTTCAGAATTCAGCAATGGGCCCCTCTCGAAAAGCATTAAGAAAGGGTGAAAGGAGAGCTAAAACCCCTGAGCAACAAAGAAGGAATGCTGACCTGTTGGTTGGTGATAACTGCCTGTATTTCTAATCTTGATGGATAAATGAGTGACATGGATGACTCTGTCTTGACGCAAATAGAACAGGGATGTCATTTCACCAAAATGCCAGGCGTAGCGGAAGTGACGCCACACGACGATTGACCTCTGATGACATCACATGAAGTGATGTCATTTGACCACGCCCCAAGTGACATCGAGGGAAGTGATGGCACTTGACCCTTTACCCCTTGAGAAAACAGAAAGTGGCATACCATAGCATTGTTCCTCAGTACACTATGAAAAATATGGTTACATTATCACTATAATATGATATACATTTCATACAAGAATGGATCACTACAAGTAGCATTAATATCAGTGTTTATAAGCCCATAGTGCCAAATTACTGTGAATGCAAGTAGACGTCCAACACAAATACCTGGACTATTGTACATCACTTGGGCTAAACTGTAAACAGACAGAGCATCTTGAAGGGGCCTAAACCCCAATGCACAGACATCTAGTGCTTGCCAAGTATCTGGCCGCAGAATGGAAACAGCAAATGACCAACCCAAGTCCCACCAGAAAAACGATGGTCTGGAGTATTGTCCAGAGCTGTGTCAGTGGTCATGAATACTTTGAAACCTTCCAGCCATCACCTTTCTGTTTTTCTTATTTGATAAGTAACCCACTTTGTCTTTTTGTTAGATGGGAGACAGAGGGGACGTGTTGGAGGATGTGTTACATGTCACAGAAATTGCAGCTTTTTTTTACATTTTAAAATGTAAGCAGTAGCTCCACGACATCACCCCTAGTAAAGCCTGCTGGGATTAGATGGAGACTTAGGCTACTGCCGACTCATGACACCCAATGAGGCTGCAGTATTTCTGGGGATGCATGTGGTTTCCTGCAGAAGGGATGTGACCTAGCAGTTCGCCTGGGCTGCCCCTTTCGGGATGGGACCAATGATGTGCCTATGGACTTTCTCCTCCTGTAGTGGCTTGGCAGGCTGACAAATGATGGCCTGGAGGGTTGCCCAGAGATGTGCTAGTGGATGTGAATGGTTTGAAACCTTGCAGCCATCACCTTTCTGTTTTGCTTACTTGGTAAGTAACCCACAGTTGTATTTGTTAGATGGGAGTTAGAGGGGAAGGATGTGTTGCAGGTCACAGTAAAGGCAGTTTTTTTAATTTTAAAATGTAAACAGCAGCAGCAGCTCCGTGACATCACCCCGAGAAAAGGCACATTTTATTATTGTCTTTGGTCCTTGTTTAATGCCAGCCATCTCCATCTTCTAAGCACTGGAACAGGAACTGAAACCATGTCGCACTGCCCCTTTGTTCACAAAGCAAGTGCATTGCACCTGAGCTTTCCTTCCAAATATATTTATATTTTGCTTGAGGAATCACAGATGGTTTACTTCAAAGGCGGAAGGGCAACTTCATGTGAATGAATGATCTCACCTTGCGCCTAGCTACAGTGTGACTGTGATGCAGTTGTGGCAGATTTGGATCAGGTGACACAGTGCCCAGGCAGGATTTGTGACAAGCTACTGGGGCACACCCCTCTCATCACTGACCCAGTGGCTCACTTGATGTGCAATGAAGACAACCAGAAAAAATGATGAGATTTGTGTTCATGCTGGACTGTCACTGAGTACTGCAGGCTGCTCTTACCCATTCCCAGCTAACTGGTGAAGGCTCATACCAGAAAAAATACAACCCGCTAGGGAAAAAGGCCCAAGACACTCGCAAGGAAATACATCAGCAAAGAACGCTGCTGCTGCAGAACGTTCTGGCTTCTGTAGGCACATGCAGTGAATTAAAAGCACAAACAATGTCACTGATGATGTAATTGTATATAGTACAATTCTACAATCCTAACTGGAAGAGCTCTATACATGTAGGGCTTGCTTCATATGGGATGCCAGGCCATTGGTCGGTCTTCATCTGTCCATCTCCTTCCACGTGGGCACTCCTGGGCTCGTATCCGAGGTGAAGTTGGCCTAACAATGAATTGGCTACTAACACAAGCAATGTTAATTTATTGTTGTAACAAACACCCGGCAGATACAGGGACGGGCTAGGTGGTTACTCACATGCTTCACTCTTTCCCAGGCAACTCCAGGTTCTCCACCTTTGTTTTAGGCTATAATGTCGATGCTACCCTGCACTTCGCCACACAAATCACATTACCCATTTTTGAAGGCGTGATAGCCCTGCCTTCTGATCTTAGTGATCGGTCGAGGGGTGTAAACATTTTATAGTCAGTGGTCTGGGTTTGGATGGTGCTATGGCATGCGAGGGTCATGGAACGAAAGCATGGCAACGCTGTATTTCTTATGTGGGGATCGTTGGGCAGGGCAGCCTTGCTATCTGTTCCGTTGGATGGCACTGCCAAGAGGCGTGCTGCTCCCTTCTCATGACTTTGCAGGGCACATTCTTCCGTGTGCGCGAGGGTCTGCACATCTATTTAGAACAATGGAGGATTTATTGGAATTTGTGAGACCTGGCCAGGGTGGGGGGTAACGGACACGCACATGCAAGAGATCTACTTCTTAGACATATAATGCTGTTCGTTGCGATTGGGCCTAAATTCTAAGATGGCTGCCGCTCATCAAGATGGCGTTCACACTTGCATTTACCATATAAATTGTACTGCTTGCACTCAGGTGATCACGCACCATCCCTTATGTGCACCCCTCTGCCCCTGCTCCCTGCATGTGCTCTCTTAGCATTTATTTCTCATTCATTATTGCCTAGGGGGGTGGGAAGACCCTTTCTCCTTCCGAACACTAGCTCTAGCACCATGACCTTCCTGTTGCTACAGTACTGGGTGTGACCTGCAGAGACAGCCCCGCCTCTGAACCCAACCATTCACGCATTCTTCATCAATGTACTGCCAACCTGTTAGTGATGGCGGCTTTATTTTATTTATTTATTTATTTATTTATTTATTTATTTATTTATTGTGCATTTATAAGGCACTTATACATCAAGAAATTGTGTTTCAAAGCACCCACAGGGAAAAGGAGACGGAACATGGGAAATGAGACAAATAGAATAAACTGATGAACAGGAAAGGAGAAGTCTTTCTAGGCGTTGTGCGCATTCTGTCATGGGCGCTACTCCCGAGGGGCCAGGACTGACCCAGCGCCCTCGGAAGCAGACCCGTCTTCCACTACTCCTGACCCAGCAGACCCCTACAGGGGCCCTTTGGACCGTGTCCTGGCGCCTTTGGCGCCAGGCTCATGAAGGGTTTCAGTCCCGGCGCCATAGGCGTCGGGCTCATATTGATAAACAGTGTAATAATGCTTGGGTGGACTTACCTGAGGCAGACCATGCTGCATATTTACCCAGAACAAACCAGTCTGGTTGAAGTCCCCAGCCATCAGGGCTGGGAGGAACTATTCCCTCCATTCAGGAACTCTTTTCTTTCCTGGGTGGAACCGGTGGAAGAACACACACTGGAAGCACTTCTCTGCTATTTAAACCACGCCCGATGGAAAACACGTGCTTCGCGTTATTCTGCAGCAGCAGCAGGACGCTCACCGAGTCGGCTCCTGCATTCCAGGTCCAGAGTCATCTTCAGCTTCCGCGCAGCAACCTGTGGATGAAGAAAGATACAGAACAATACTTACCAGATCCCGGAATCCAGTCACCGGCAAAACCTGCAAAGAATAAACATAAGGTTAGAAAAGTGCAACTCGCTCGCAGCCGCGCCCGCTTACCTGATCCATCCGTGATTGCAACGGAGCTAACCGCGGCCTTCTCTTCGGCAGCTTCTCTGCACCTGAAAGGCAAAGGACATAATTAAAAAGGGGTACGGGTGAAGGCAGTCGCATTCATCTTAACTTACCAGTTTTTGCACGCGCAGAAGCGGCCGCATCAACCGCAGCATCACGGCACCTGAAAACTAGGAAAAGGACATTATTAGAGGTGCCATTAAAAGCGGCCAACGATCATTATACTTACGTGCATCGGCACGTGCAGTGGCAACGGATATAAAGCCCGCAGCATACCGGCACCTGAAAACTAGAAAAAGGACATTATTAGAGGTGCCATTAAAAGCGGCCAACGAACATAATACTTACGTGCATCGGCACGTGCAGCGGCAACGGAAAACTACGCCCACAGCATCCCGAGGCCTGAAACAAAGGAAAAGGGACATTATTGAGGTGCCCATCTTTTAAAGCCTAAAGACTACAGTATACTTACAGGCATCCGCTCGTGCAGTAACAGCGGCATCGCTCTTCGGCATCCCAGCACCAGTGCCACAACTAAGGCCGCAAAAGACTTGAGCCTCAACACTGAACTCATCCAGTGACGTAACTGGAATCCACGCACCCCTGCACCAGACGCAGGATGGAGAGCTCAGCATTTATACGCCTAAGGTGAGAGCTCGCCGAGACAAGTAGAAAGCTAGGCTGTGGTAGAAACTGGCGATTGGTGGGAGAAGGAATCCCATCAAACGGTGATTAACCCTTTTTCTTCCACCTGCAGAAAACTTACCCTGCAAGTCAGACATTCGATAAGAGGAAGCCCAGTCCTGAGAGTCGTCCGAGCTCTACGCTTCTCAATTGAAGAAACGATAGCAGCCCAGCCAGGATCAGCGCCTCCGTGGGAATCAGGTGAGCGTTACAGAACGCGAAGCCCACCAAAAACCTCCTACCCAGGCGCTATGGAAACTTCCGACACAGACCAACTGGCCCAGTTATTAGGGGAATTAAGAGCTGAAGTTCATGCTGCCCGCCAGGAAACTAATGCCCTTAGGAGGGAATTGATAATATCAAAAGAACGAACTGATGATCTCGCCAGACAGTTATTACAGACACAAGTGGGGCAAACCCCGCTACCTAATTCAGGAGGGAGATATATCCCAGCGGCTTCAGCCAATCCTGTTCAAATCAACCTACCCGGAAATGTGCCATTGGCACCCCCTGAACGCTTCTCTGGTGACCCTAAAAGGTTTGCGGTGTTTATAAATCAATGCCGATTGCACTTTCTTTGTAGACCTGCAGCCTTTCCGACTGACCAGACTAAGGTAGCCTTTGTGCTTTCGTATCTTAGCGGCAGTGCCGCTGATTGGTCGATCCCTCTGGTTACACAGGATGACCCGATCCTTCGTGATTTACCGACCTTCCAGGCAAATATGGAAAGACTTTTTGCAAGGCATTCCCAGGGGCAGGCCCTGGACAACGAACTCCTTTCCCTACGACAGGGCAATCAAGATCTTTTGGCCTACATTGCATCATTCAATAGGCTAATCGTGGAAACCAGATGGCCTGAGGACAAAAGAATCACGCTTTTTCACCGGGGTTTGCGTGGCGAACTCAAAGACGTCCTTGCCCAGGTAGTGAATCCTCCTCAGGATTGTTCAGAGTACATTGATTTGGTAGTCCAATTGGATCACAGACTACAAAACAGAAAGGCGGATCGATCCAGGTTTGAAACACGAGTGTTCCCTAAGCCTCAAAGTCACACCAAAGGAGTTGAAGCCGTCAAACCTATGCAAATTGGGGTTGTAAAGGGTCCCCTAACCCAGAAAGAACACGACAGGAGACGACAAATGCAACTATGTCTCTATTGTGGAAATTCAGGACATTTTCTTCGAGATTGCCCGGTGAAACCACCTAAGAAGACAGTGGGAGCTTCTGATAAGAGTTCTGAAAAGCCTGAGCCGGGAAACGACCTCGCCCGACAAGTGTAGAGGTCCGCTTGCCGAGCGTAAAAACCAGTTCTTTGACCTCGCACTTCATAATGCCAATGGTCCTCGTAAACCCAGAGCAACCGGATCGTTTGCATGCAATTAAGGCATACATTGATAGCGGAGCAGTTGGAAATTATGTGGACCGCGAATTGGCTTCCAGGATGAACTTACCTCTTTGTCCAAAGGTGGTTAAAGACGTCATTACCACGGTGGATGGGACGGAAATCGCCTCCGGACCAGTGACCCATACCACTACTAAAGTGACGATACTAGGCCAAGACGGGCATCAGGAGGTAATTGTGTTCGACGTGATCAAGGCTCCTCAATTCCAAGTAATTCTAGGGATTCCTTGGTTGGAGAAACACAATCCTCAGATTGATTGGCGAGCAAAGACGATAAAGTTCCCAGAGTGCAGACCAAGTTGTTATCCATGACCCAACATTGGCCTAGCGTCAGTAACGGCTGACGGTCCACAATTACCTCTAGAGTATCGAGAGTTCCAAGATGTTTTTCAAAAGGAACAGGCTAACACCTTGCCACCCCACAGATCATACGATTGTCAGATAGATTTGCTACCCGGTGCAACTCCCCCTTGCAGTAGGATTTACGCCCTTACCGAGCCTGAGAACCTTCATCTGCGACAGTATTTAGACCAGTACCTGGCCAATGGCTTTATCCGTCCGTCGAAGTCCCCTGCATCCTCGGCTCTGTTCTTCGTATCAAAAAAAGAAGGTGACCTCAGAACCTGTATAGATTATCGTGCTCTGAACCAGATAACAGTAAAAAACCGGTACCCCTTACCTCTGATCCCGGAACTCCTTGACCAGGTAAAAAACGCCTGTATTTATACTAAGCTTGATCTCCGGGGAGCTTATCACTTGGTACGGGTCAAGGAAAGAGATGAATGGAAGACGGCCTTTCGCACTAAGTATGGGCTATTTGAATACCAAGTGATGCCCTTTGGACTATGCAATGCACCGGCCGCCTTCCAATATTTTATGAATGATGTCCTCAGAGAGCTCATTGATGTCTGCGTTGTCGTCTACATAGATGACATTCTTGTGTACTCATCTTCAGAAGCTGACCATCGAAATCATGTTAGGGCGGTCCTTGAAAAACTTCGCCAACATAAACTTTTTGCCAAGCTCGAAAAATGTGTTTTTCATGTCACTGAGGTCGAATTTTTGGGATTTATTCTGACACCCAAAGGAGTCCACATGGACTCGAGAAAAGTAGACGCTATCCTCAAATGGCCATCTCCTACTTCCGTGAAAGGCGTTCAAAGCATGCTAGGCTTTCAAAATTTTTACCGTAGATTTATTCCAGAGTTTTCACGAGTGGTACAACCCATCACCGCCCTCTTAAGAAAAAATAAACGCTTTGAATGGTCCGCAGAAGCAGAACAAGCCTTCCAAGAGCTAAAGGCTAAATTCACCTCGGCGCCAATACTGAAACACCCACGCCCGGACCTCCCTTACATCGTTGAAGCCGACGCCTCCAGCTTAGCAAGGGGAGCAGTCCTATCACAAAGAGATCCAGAGACTAACCAACTGCATCCTGTGGCATTCTGGTCTCGGAAGTTCTCGGCGCCTGAGATCAACTACACCATCACAGACAAAGAGCTTCTAGCGATTAAATCATCCTTTAAGGCATGGCGGCATTATCTCCTCGGGGCCAGACACACCGTCACAGTGATCACCAATCATCGAAATCTGCAGTATCTGAAAACCGCCAAGGCTCAATCCTCCAGACAGCTTTGTCGGGGGGAAATTCTCCCGGGGCCAGCTGGGCCGTCCGCGGTCCTCCGGGCAGGGAGGCCCCAACTCCTCCCGTATATCCCAAAGAGATAGAGTATGAGACACACGCAAGAAGCAAGGTGATTCTGCTGTTTATTAAACAAAACGGCAGGGATGGCCAAGGATCGTACGCGTCCGTCCTGACACTCTCTCAGCAGCGTGGGGCTCGCAGGCCCTTTTTACCTTAGCATGACGCGCTACTTGCGTCACCTTAGCAAAATTAGCAAAAAAACTATCGCCACTCTGGATTGGTTCCCCGAGTGGTAGGGTTAGTATAGCATACATATAGAGGACTTGGTTATTGGTTAAGGGTCAGTCAGGTGGTATACTTGGGTTGTCCCTTCAGTTTGATACATAAAAATTGTTACATGAAGACCCCTGAGGATTGGTCAATATTAATGGCGTCAGTGATAAGGGTCCCATGTTCTGATTGGTTCACCCGCGAGCCCCCCAGTCTGGGACCATCGCTGTTCCCAGCTCGCGGTGCACCTGTCATTTGCAACAATGTTTCACTATGGGTATGTGCAGACAATGTGAGGATTTATTCATAAGCAGGAAGGCCGACTACTCCCACCGTCGCAGATGTTCGTTGAGTCGCTTAATTGTATATGCCTGTGTCTTGATACGGGGTGATCCAGACGCCTTCTTCCTCCTGGGCTTGGCACCCTATCAAGTTCGGCTTGGTCACGTGAGGTGGGGACCGTGGTTGAGGCAGAATTCTGCACAATTGATATTGCATTTCTCACTGTGTGCCTGGCTTATCTTGCAGGTGCGACCTTGGCGTCGGCTTGAGGAATGAGAGTTTGCAACTTTGTGCCCTTGACTGTCTGCTTTCGCGGGGCTCATTCTGCAGGGTCAGCAACCGAACCCTTGCTCATTTAATGTTCATGGAAGCTTCTTGCTGGCGGCCTACTTGGGCCTGGTGCATAGGTGGAACCATTTGATGCAGAGCGCTTTAGGTTATGGTATCATATTGCTCTATCCCCAGTATCGTGTCTTCGTTATATTTCTCATTATGGTACATGGTTTTAGAAGAAGCGTGAGCAAGCCTTTTTAGATAAGTTCATTATGCGTCTTGCGTTTCTGCATTTGAAAAGCCTATGTTGAAAATAATAAAGATGCACGTCCGTGGGTGTGTCCGTCGCCTACGTCATAGCACTGAGTATGTTCTTCATGTGGATTGATGTGGGAGTGTCCGGTGTGTATGTTGCACGAGTGTGCTGACCGTTAGCTAGGTCGTCATGGCATCTCTAACGATGTGTTTATTTGGTGCTGGATGGTTTAGTCGAGCTCATCCATGCCGCAGGTGTCGGCATGTGCAGGGCAGGCTGGTGGGCATGCGGGTGGGCACATCTGTATGTTCTTGTACCAGGGTATTTGGTCGTCTGGGAGATAGGCAAACTCCTCTCGTGGCGGGTGTCTGGGCCGTGATCCTCTAGGCCAGGGTTGAGAGGGGATTGGTGGGAGACTTTTGTTCGCTTTTCCCACTTCAGCTTCGCTGGGCTCTATTCTTTGCTGAATTTGACTTCGTGATCACTTATCGCCCCGGCAACAAGAACGGCAAAGCGGATGCTCTTTCCCGAATTGGAATGGGAGATAACGTTGCCAATCCAGAACCTGTACCAATAATTCCTGAACAAAGGATCGTGGGTCTGATTTCTTCACAATCCATTGTGGATATTGAAGAAAAAACTAAACAACTTGTAACCTCACCAGACTTACTGAACTGGTTACAAAAAGGAAAAGATTTCACCGTAAGCAATGACTTGCCTTATTTCCAAGGACGAGTGTTCCTACCACACGCCGATTTACAAAGACAGGTAATCTCCTGCTATCATGATTCATTAATTGAGGGTCACCCTGGCATTGCCAAAACCACAGAAAAGGTGAAGAGACACTTCTGGTGGCCTTCGTGGAGAAAAGACATAAAGGAATTTGTGATGTCCTGCGGTGTGTGCGCTCAAAACAAGGGTCAGAAGAAGAGGCCGGCTGGTCTTCTGCAACCATTAGACATCCCACCGTGTCCCTGGCATACCCTTTCCATGGACTTCATTACAGACTTACCCTCCTGTTCCAGGTAGAACACCATTCTTGTTATTGTGGACCTGTTTTCTAAAATGGCCCACTTCATTCCGCTAAAAGGCTTACCTTCAGCATCAGTCCTAGCCAAAGTATTTCTTGAAAACATCGTCCGGCTACACGGCTTCCCGTCAGTACTAATCTCAGATAGGGGGAGCCAGTTTATTTCCCACTTTTGGCGTAGCTGTTGTCGATTAGCTCAAATCGATGTAAGACTTTCGACCAGCCATCATCCCCAGAACGACGGGCAAACCGAGAGAACAAACCAGACTCTCGAGCAATATTTACGATGCATGCTACAACAGTCGGAGAGTAACTGGAAGGACATCCTTTGGATAGCTGAATATGCTTACAACAATTCAGTTCATTCGGGTACCGGGAAGAGTCCCTTCTACATCTTGTATGGCATTCATCCTCGAACCTCCAACCTTGATCCACCTCAAGATCTTGGAACACCCGCTTTGGATCAATTGCACACCGTTATTACCCAAGCTTTTAAGGAAGCGACTGCACATCTACAACAAGCTAAAGAGAGGTACAAAAAAGGAGCAGATCAACACCGAAGCAATGCCCCTGAATACCAGGTTGGGGATCAAGTCTGGCTGTCCACCAAACATTTATCGCTTAAAGGGCCTCGCACCTTCAACCCCAAATACCTGGGACCATATCCAATTACGGCCATAATTAATCCAGTGGCCGTTAAATTAGAATTGCCAACCCATATGGGAATACATCCTGTATTTCACGTATCTCTTTTGAAACCCATGCAACCTGGAACCAGATTGACCAATCCTCCAGAGCCCATTCAAGTGAATGGGGAGCCCGAATTTGAAGTAAAAGACATTTTGGACTCTAAAATAATCAGATTGAAGCTATTCTACCTAATCGACTGGAAAGGCTACGGACCTCAGGAAAGGTCATGGGAACCCTATGACCACGTCCATGCTCCTCGTCTAGTCCAGAAATTTCACTGAACCTTTCCCGATAAACCAAAACCCCCGGGGAGGACAAGTTTGGGAGGGGCCTTGAGGGGGGGTGCTGTCATGGGCACTACTCCCGAGGGGCCAGGACTGGCCCAGCGCCCTCGGAAGCAGACCCGTCTTCCACTACTCCGGACCCAGCAGACCCCTACAGGGGCCCTTTGGACCGTGTCCTGGCGCCTTTGGCGCCAGGCTCATGAAGGGTTTCAGTCCCGGCGCCATAGGCGCCGGGCTCATATTGATAAACAGTGTAATAATGCTTGGGTGGATTTACCTGAGGCAGACCATGCTGCATATTTACCCAGAACAAACCAGTCTGGTTGAAGTCCCCAGCCATCAGGGCTGGGAGGAACTATTCCCTCCATTCAGGAACTCTTTTCTTTCCTGGGTGGAACCGGTGGAAGAACACACACTGGAAGCACTTCTCTGCTATTTAAACCACGCCCGATGGAAAACACGTGCTTCGCGTTATTCTGCAGCAGCAGCAGGACGCTCACCGAGTCGGCTCCTGCATTCCAGGTCCAGAGTCATCTTCAGCTTCCGCACAGCAACCTGTGGATGAAGAAAGACACAGAACAATACTTACCAGATCCCGGAATCCAGTCACCGGCAAAACCTGCAAAGAATAAACATAAGGTTAGAAAAGTGCAACTCACTCGCAGCCGCGCCCGCTTACCTGATCCATCCGTGATTGCAACGGAGCTAACCGCGGCCTTCTCTTCGGCAGCTTCTCTGCACCTGAAAGGCAAAGGACATAATTAAAAAGGGGTTCTGGTGAAGGCAGTCGCATTCATCTTAACTTACCAGTTTTTGCACGCGCAGAAGCGGCCGCATCAACCGCAGCATCCCGGCACCTGAAAACTAGGAAAAGGACATTATTAGAGGTGCCATTAAAAGCGGCCAACGATCATTATACTTACGTGCATCGGCACGTGCAGTGGCAACGGATATAAAGCCCGCAGCATCCCGGCACCTGAAAACTAGAAAAAGGACATTATTAGAGGTGCCATTAAAAGCAGCCAACGAACATTATACTTACGTGCATCGGAATGTGCAGCGGCAACGGAAAACTACGCCCACAGCATCCCGAGGCCTGAAACAAAGGAAAAGGGATATTATTGAGGTGCCCATCTTTTAAAGCCTAAAGACTACAGTATACTTACAGGCATCCGCTCGTGCAGTAACGGCAGCATCGCACTTCGGCATCCCAGCACCAGTGCCACAACTAAGGCCGCAAAAGACTTGAGCCTCAACACTGAACTCATCCAGTGACGTAACTGGAATCCACGCACCCCTGCACCAGACGCAGGATGGAGAGCTCAGCATTTATACGCCTAAGGTGAGAGCTCGTCGAGACAAGTAGAAAACTAGACTGTGGGAGAAACTGGCGATTGGTGGGAGAAGGAATCCCATCAAACGGTGATTAACCCTTTTTCTTCCACCTGCAGAAAACTTACCCTGCAAGTCAGACATTCGATAAGAGGAAGCCCAGTCCTGAGAGTCGTCCGAGCTCTACGCTTCTCAATTGAAGAAACGATAGCAGCCCAGCCGGGATCAGCGCCTCCGTGGGAATCAGGTGAGCGTTACACATTCAGAATGTGCAAGTGCAGGGAGAGAGAGAGGGACAGGGAGAGGGGTACGCGCTAGGAGTTCCACAGAGAAACGTGCCAAAGAGTCAGATGTGTACAACAGTAAGTGCCATTAAGTGCCATGCAGAGATCGCTTGGTGCAGAGTGATCACCTGCCAAAAATAAGTGCAGTCCTCTGAGAACGCAAGCCATTCGGTGCCCGCCAGCACTTGCTGGAAGGGTGCGGATGGCAAAGGGCTATTGGATGGAAAGGCCATGACCCAGAAGGAAACATAAGGTCCCAGGCCACCAATCTCAGCAACTGTTGGGTATTCACAGTGGATTGAGAGGGGGGAGGAGGAGGAGGTGAAGAGAAAAGTCTTGAGGAGCTTCCAGAAGTTGAGGAAATCTGGTTCAAGACAGAGAGGGAGGGGGAGGCTGTTCCATAGGAGGGAGCCCACCGACGAGAGAGATCTGCCACCAGATTGTTGCTTAGAAAAGTGCCTGGCATGCAGAGAGTTGGAGCCAGAGGAGTGTAAATATCTGGAAGGAAAGTATTTGGTGAGAGCAAGTTGTAGATAAATTGGTCCTCAGCCCCAGACAGCCTTATATAAGATGCAGAGGGATTTGAATTTGATCTCTGCAGCAACTGGGAGCCAATGGAGGGATTTAAGGGCTGGAGAATTATGGTCCCTGGGCTTGAAGCCAAGGATAAATCTTGCAGCTCTATTCTGGACAAGCTGGAGGGGGCTGAGAGAGGAAGAAGGTAGATTGAGGAAGAGGCTGTTACCTGTTTAGGGTTTTTTCTTGCATCCCTGTTATTTCTCCAGCTAATGAGATCTAGATTCCTGGTGAAAAAAGCTGTGGCACATTTAGCTGCATTTACAACCTCCTTTTTTAGGTACAACACAGATATCTGCTCTTGGCACTGCCTCTTTGTCCAGTGGCCCAGGGGTCACAAGGACACGTCTATGGGATGCAGAGGGGGAGCTAGCAGCTGCTACCCCTGGCAACCGCCAAATGACATCACTGGTATAGAAGTGGATGAAAATCTGATTGTTCAATATCTGCAGTGGGAGGCAGTTCTTCCTTTACATCTTGTCTTGTAGAAGTGCAAGAAGTGGACAACACAGACAAGACAAGGGAGACACCAAGTCTGGGCACAAAATAATATGCTGTATCTTCCATGGAGCGCCTAACCTCTGGTCAAACCTGACATATTTGCTAAGCCTGTTGAACTCTGTTCCCTCATTGCATTTGTTAAACACAGAGGTCTTTTTGTATGTGGAAATAATGGAGTTGGCGACCAGACTGACCTCTAAAGTTCAATGTTACACAAGTGACACAGTGGACCTAATCAGGTCTCATACTGTTGTTTATAAAAAAAATAGTTTAATTTGCATGCAAGCTTTAGTCAGTATTTGTACAATCAAAGCACACAAATACAATACATAAAAAAACAGCATAACAAAATGATGATAAATACACATCAGGTAAAATGACCACATAAAACAGCTGAAAGAGACATCAAGGTATCACCAGTAGTTACTTTATCTGTGACTTTAAAAACTCTTGCTCTCCTCAGCCATGCCCTATGTAGATATTTGGCCACTAGTTGAGCCATTTGTGGGTCTCCCTTAACTATGCAAAAGTTGAATGCATCCATGGTTCTCTGGATTCCATTACCTGTAAACATGGGCAACAGGAACTTGACTCTTAAGGCATCGTACCCATGACACAACAGCATAAAGTGGGTGACTGTTTCAGTAGATGCAACACAGATCAGGCACTCTGTGGTATTGTGTGACGATCAGTTCTTTGTGTAAGCAGCCATTCTCAGGATACCAGCCCTTAGATCCAAAAAAAGTGACCGTGCATAAGTGGGTTGGATCGAGATCAAGGTACGGCTCAAGCCCAAAATCTTCCTTGGTACACAGGTACTTGCATCCAAAAGAGAGTTTGAGGCAGCCTACCTCCATCGATTGCCTGCAGGCAAGCAGGCCCACCCTTTTTACCAGGTCTAAGTATCCCATCACCATAGAAGTCGGTCAATCCCACAGGTTAGAGAGATTAAATGTACACAGCCAAAATTTAACGTGTTTCAACCAAGGAGTGGAACTGCATTAAATAGAGCTGGAGATGTCCACAGTCGTTCCCAGAACAAAAGTGGATTGAGGGATAAAAGGTCTTCAATATGCTGAAGGTTGCACTCAAGATGTACATTTTCATTAGGCAAAACTTTTGGCTGAGTAAGCATTGGTTTTAATAATGTATTTTCAGTGATTGCAAGGGAGTTTGAATTTGCATAGGCCCAGATCTCTGCTCCATACAAAACCCCTGCAGGAGCAGCCTGCTGTCTGTATAATTGCAGGGCTGGGGAAAATGCACCCTGCCATATAACAAAGAAAACTTTCCCATTCCCCCACCATACAGCTCTAGCTTTAGGTTCGCTTTAGACCATTCTCAACAAAGCAGAGACCCAGGTAGTCGTAAGCTGGACCTGCTCTAATTTTTCACCATTCACTTCTATGATAATAGTGTATCTCCACGAAAATCTGTCCCTGAAGATCATTGACTTGGTTTTCACTTGATGTATTCCCAGGCGCAACTCCCCACATTGTTTAACAAATAGAGACATTGCATGCTCAACTCCCTTTGGGCTGGTGGCAAGCAGCACAGCATCATCAGCAAAAAACAATGTTGGATAGTGTGTGCTGCCCATCCCCTGGGTGTCCAGGCTATTAGCCAACAACTCCTCTATGAGTCCATTACTGTGCAGACCAAAAAGGAGTGGGGCCAATACACACCCATGCATCACACCGCACTGCACCACAAAAGGCTCTGTACATTCACCACCTACACCCCAACGCACCACAGCCTTGCTTTCTGAATACAAGGCCTGAATATAGCAAGCAAGGGTGGTGAGATATTATAATTGACTAAGGTCAGATAAAGGTATTTCCTTGGAACAGAAACGAAGGCATTGTGAAGTTCTACAATTGCATATAGTTTAGTGTTAATAAGAAGTGCAGGCTTTTTCACAACAAGGTCAAGTCGAAAACACTGCTCCAGGGTTTGCATACCATCCTGGAATCCCACTTGCAGGTAACTCAGAATTCCTCTGCTATAGACCATTTATGTAAATGTTCAAGGATAACCTTGGCATACATTTTCACCGCCCCATCTAAAAGAGAGATAGGTCGATAATTCACGGGTGCTCCCTTTCTGCATTTTTTGTAAAGGGGGATAATTACAGCCTCCCGCCACGTAGACGTACAATTCCTGATTCAATAACTGCATTAAATACTCTGGACAGTACTGGCCCCAGACTACTGGCTATTCTTTGAAAAGTTTTGAGAAAAGGGTGGAATCAACAGCTACCCTGGTCATTGACACTTTGGTAGGATTCTTTTTTGAGAAGCAGTGGAGCTAAATTAGCACATATCGATTAGCTCTTAACATGAACACAAAGAAGTTAGATTATTTTTCAAACATAAAAAGTTGTGATTTATTAAATTTTCAAGAGTAGATATTTTTTAAAAAAAGGCGAAATATGCCATCTTTGGCACAGAAAAACATTTTATACACAAAGTATGTAATGATTGTGCATATAGGTGGGTTAGTACATCAATGGTGACTGTAATTACATGTACTGCTAGTGTTGCGGCAGTACGTAAAAATTGTCGACACACACAGAGTTCAGGAGTTTCTAGCTCGGTGAGTAGCCAAAAAGGAATAAATATTTCAAATTCAGATTTCATTCTTTCACAGGAATCATCTTCCCTTCTAACTCATATCTGATCTTTAGAATTGGTGTAATGGAAATGATGTTGCTTTCTTCTTTTCAAATGTGTATAATTAGAGTTAAGTTAACTTTCCTATAGGCATCATGTTTGATTATGGAAAAGTTACATTTTCCACAGATCTCGTGTGCGATTTTCATGAAACGGACCCCACAGAGACAGTGGGCCTCATTCCGAGTATGGAGGTAGCCATGCTGATTTTAGCGTCATGGCTGCCTCCATACCGGGTACCAGGTCCGGGTTCCTTGAATGCGGAAATACCGGGCCATTCTGACCTTGGAGGGCCTGGTATTTCCACATTCAAGGAACCCGGACCGATACATCCCCATTCCCATTTCAGCCCCCATAGGGCTCAATAGGAATGGGGAGGATGCTAACAACGGGCCCGTTAATGACGGGCCCTTTGTTAGCATCCTGGTCTGCTCACGGGACCCGCAAGAAGCCCTCGTAATGATGCGGTAGAGGGTTGACGGGGCTGGCAGCTCTACCGGCGCTGTTAACCGTCTACCGCCAGGGTCGTAATGAGGCCCAGTGTGTACTTGCAATCATGTTGAGGTCCCCACAGAGATGGTGTGTGATTACAATGATGGTAAGATCCCCATAGAGATGGTGGGTTATTAAGACTATACTCAAGCCCCCACAGAGACAGTGGGCCTCATTACAGGTCTGGCGGTAACCCAGCCGGTGATACCAGCAGGTTGCCGCCGGACCCGTAAAGAATTACCAGCGCCTGACTTCACGGTAACACCAGGGTATTACAACCCTGGCGGCCGCAAAGTCAGGCGCCGGTAATCATGTTAATCCCCATTCCCATGGAGTCCGTAGTGCGGACCACGGAAGCAACGGCACAGTTAATTAAGGTGCCGGTACTTCCGTGACAGTTTGCCTATCATGACCGCTGTGTCCGGCAGGGTTTGCCCTGTCGGGCACAGCGGCTCCAGCAGGCAAACCCGTAGTATGCTGCTCCGGAAACAACAGTGCCGGTAATTTTACCGGCACCATAGTTTCTGGACCTGCATGCTTATAATGAGGCCCAGTGTGTAATTATGGTGCTGTTAAGTGCTTGTGCATTAGCCACTATAGAAATGTAAATATAATAATAGAAAATATGGTCCCCACAGATATGGCAAGTGATTATGATAAAACTAAAGCCCCCACTGAGATGGTGTGTGATTACAATGATGATAAGGTCCCCATAGAGATGGTGTGTGATTAGGGCTATACTCAAGTCCCCACAGAGACAGTGTGCAATTATGATGCTGTTAAGCGTTTGGGCATTAGCCGCTATATAAATCTAAATATAAAACAAAAAATAAAAATAGAAAATATGATCCCCAAAGATATGGCAAGTGATTCTGATAACACTAAGTCCCCACAGAGATGGTGTGTGATTACAATGATGATAAGGTCCCCATAGAGATGGTGTCTGATTAGGCGTATGCTCAAGTCCCCACAGAGACAGTGTGTAATTATGATGATGTTAATCACTCAGGCATTAGCCACTATAGAAATCTAGATAAAACACTAAACATTTACAAATACAAAATAAGATCCCCACAGATGGGGCAAGTGATTATGATAACACTGAAGTTCCCACAGAGAAGGTGTGTGATTACAATGATGGTAAGATCCCCATAGAGATGGTGTGTAATTAGCACTATACTCAAGCCTCCACAGAGACAGTGGGCCTCATTATGGGTCCAGCGGTAACCCTGCCGGTGATACCGGCAGGTTGCCGCCGGACCCGTAAGGAGTTACCGGCGCCCGACTTCACGGTAACACCGGGGCATTACAACCCTGGCGGCCGCAAAGTCAGGCGCCGGTAATCCTGTGAATCCCCATTCCCATGGAGTCCACAGGACTCCATGGGAGTGGGGACCACGGAAGCACCGGCACCGTTAACGGTGCCGGTGCTTCTGTGACGGTTTGCCTACCATGGCTGTTGTGTCCGGCACGGCCTGCCCTGTCGGGCACAGCGGCTCCAGCAGGCAAACCCGTAGTATGCTGCTCCAGAAACAACAGTGCCGGTAACCTTACCGGCACCATTGTTTCTGGACCTGCATGCTTATAATGAGGCCCAGTGTGTAATTATGGTGCTGTTAAGCGCTTGTGCATTAGTCGCTGTATAAATCTAAATATAATACAATAAATAGAAATAGAAAATCTGGTCCCCACAGATATGGCAGGTGATTATGATAACATTAAGGTCCCCACAGAGATGGTGTGTGATTACAATGATGAGGTCCCCATAGAGATGGTGTGTGATTAGGAATATACTTGAGTCCCCACAGAGACAGTGTTTAATGTGGTGCTGTTAAGAGCTTGGGCATTAGCCACTATAGAAATCTAGATAAAATGCTAAACATTTACAAATACAAAATAAGATCCCCACAGATATGGTAAGAGATTATGATAACACTTATGTCCCCACAGAGATGGTGTGTGATTACAATGATGATGAGGTCCCCATAGAGATGGTGTGCGATTATGACGATACTAAAGTCCCCACAGAGACAGTGTGTAATTATGATGCTGCTAAGCGCTTGGGTATTAGTCGCTATATGAATCTAAACATAATACAAAAAATACAAATACAAAATATGGTTCCCACAGATATGGCAAGTGATTATGATAACACTAAAGTCCCCACAGAGACAGTGGGGGTCATTACGACCTGGGCGGTATCCATGTCCGGTGTTGTACAATGGGACTTACCGGTGTAGTCCGACCCTGGCGGGACCGGTAAGTCCCCATTGAACAAACCATTCCCCATTCCCAATTGAGCCCCCATAGGGCTCAATGGGAATGGGGAGGGTGCAAATAACGGGCTCGCGACTTGCAAGCCCGTTATTAGCGCCCTAGTCCCTTAGCGGGACCCGTAAGGGATGTGTGGTCAGACCACACGTTCCTTATGGTCCCCTCCAAGGCACCTCGGAATAGGGCGGTAAGCAATTACCGGCACCGGTCTTCTTACCGGTGGCCAGTATCCCTTATCGGCCAGGTGTGTAATTATGACGATGTTAAGCACTCATTCATTAGCCACTATAGAAATCTAGATAAAATACTAAACTTTTACAAAAACAGAATATGATCCCCACAGATATGTTAAGTGATTATGATAACACTAATGTCCCCACAGAGATTGTGTATGATTATGGCAACATTCAAGTCCCCACAGAGACAGTATGTAATTATGATGATGTTAAGCCCTTAGTCATTAGCCGCTATAGAATAAATAAAATTCTAAAAAATTACAAGTACAAAATAAGGTTTCCGCAGATATGCCATGTGATTATGATAACACTAAAGTCCCCACAGAGATGTTGTGTAAATTCTAAGATGTTGAGGACCCCACAGAGATGTTATGCGATAATGATAACACTAAAGTCCCCACAGAGATGGTGTGTGATAAGAATATTTTTAAAGTTCTCCCAGGGGCCTCACATAGGTCAACAAATAACTGGAAAGGAAACATTTAGTATTCAACTCCTCAATGGTTGTCCTAATAAATCATCAGACCTTCCCCATCTAAAATGATGTACCCCTCCTTCTCCTACCACCTTAAACTACACACACATATTCTACCCCAAACATGGCAGCCTTGTGTCTATTAATACAAAATTAACCTGATGCAGATTGCCAAAGCACTCATCTCTACTATTTGACTCAACCCCTAAGGCAGTGGAAAATCAAGTATCACAGTGCTGTCATTGAATGGATTGTGGGCTCTTCCATCTGGATAAATGAGAAATCCAAGTGCCAGTGTCACAAACTACACAGATCCATCCTGGCATTGAGGACTCAGACACTGCCTCTGGCCTTCACACATCAACAATGCTGGTTTTGCATATGATTCTCCCTCTAACCCACTAAGACCCCAACCCCACCAGTTTTCTAGAAAGAGTGCATGCAATAAAACCACAAAAATGCAAAAGGTTCACTATGGAAGACCAAGTTTCAGTTCATGTATGGAGTGTGAAAATCATGAATCATGTTGAAGTCCCATAGAGATGGTATGTGATTATAACGGCTTTAAGGTCCTCACAGAGATTGTGTGTGATGAGCAAGTGGAAGGAGTTAATCTCTGTTCCAGTCTCACATTTGATCAGCAGGATGAGTGCAAGTTACAGTTAAATCAGTTTGCCTCCCGGTTCTTACTTTCACCAGGCTTGACCCCTTGAGGCCAGCATGATATACTCACTGGTGACTGTTTGCCTGTCAAAAGCAGGGGGTACAGAATGTCAGACAATGTAAGAACCCATATAAGGAATGAGGTCAACAAGATGCTTAATCTCAGGGTTATAGAGACCTCTACTAGCCCATGGTCTACCCAGATCTGCTTGTACCAAAGGCAGGATCCAAAGAGTTGAGATTCTACGTGGACTATAGAGCTCTAAATGCAGTCACAAAGACTGATGCCCATCCTTTGCCTAGGACAGATGAGCTGGTGGACAAACTTGGTGCAGCCAAGTACCTCAGCACATTTGACCAACCGTCAGGCTATTGGCAAATAGCCCTGACAGACCATGCCAAGGAGAAAACTGCATTCTCCACCCCAGCTGGCCTCTACCAATTCAAGGTAATGCCTTTTGGATTAAAGAATGCACCTGCTACATTTCAGAGGATGGCCAATCAAGTTCTGAATGGGATGGGGGACTTCTGCATGTCATACTTGGATGACATTGCAGTGTTCAGCCCTACATGGAAAGAACACATTTATCACCTAGGCTATCTATTGCAGGCTCTGGAACAGGCCCATCTGACCACAAAGGCAAGTAAATGTCAAATTGGTCAGAGTACAGTGGTCTACCTTGGACATGAGGCAGGAGGAGGTGAAATAAGGCCATTGCCTAGCAATGTACAAGCTGTAAAAAAACTGGGCCACCCCTACTACTCAAAACCAAGTGAGAGCCTTCTTAGGTCTCACTGGGTATTACAGGAATTTCCTTGAGATCTATGGGACCATAGCCTCTCCCTTGAATGTTCTCTCCTCTCCCAAATTTCCTAAAAAGGTCAGGTGGAATGAGTAGTGCAATCAAGCCTTTGAAGGTCTAGAGAAAGCCCTTTGTCAAGCTCCAGTCCTAAGAGCTCCTGACTATCACCAACCCTTCATTGTACAAACTGATGCTTCTAATGTAGGTATACGTGCAGTCCTTAGTCAACTAGATGAGAAAGGTAGGGAACACCCCATTTGTTTCATCAGCAGGAAGTTAAGGGATCCTGAGACAAGGTGGGCAACAATAGAACATGAATGTTTTGCTATTGTGTGGTCACTGAAGAGGTTTCGGCCATACTTGTATGGTTCTACCTTCATTATTCAGACCGACCACCAACCCTTGAGATGGCTGATGCAAATGAAAGGGGAAAACCCGAAGTTACTCAGATGGTCAATCTGCCTACAAGGATTTGATTTTTCCATTGAGCACAGAGCAGGAAGTCACCAGCAAAATGCTGATGGTCTCTCTAGGATGTTTATAACCGACTAGAGGTATGAGATCCATCCAGGAGTGGATTAAATCCTCCTATCCCTTAGTCTGGGGTCGGGGGGCAAGTGTTAGTGAGAATTCTCATTCTATGGCTAATTTCCTTTACCTAGTGAGTCCCTCAGCAGCTTTGCTGGATTTCTGGAGCTTTTCCCCCACTCTTACCTGTGTTTTGCCATGTGTATTTCATTTGTGTTTGTGATTGTAGACCACTTCAGTAGCCCCACGCTTTTGTGTGTTACACAGCACCTTCAGTGCAGCGACACAGGGTTGTCTTTTAGACTTCCCACCGACTCCATTTCTGGGGCTGACACCTGTCCCCCTGAAAAGGGTGAAGTTGCCATTAACTTTACATAGTCATTTAACCACAGATCCAGTACACCCCATTTTACATGGAGTATTGGAAAGGGTTAAATCTTAGCCCTTTTTTCTGTACCTCTTGGAGCATTGTTTCGCTCCCTTAACATTAAGACTTGGCTGGTGGCAGTGGTATCTACCCTAATTTTCCTACCGCGATTATATTACATAATGTGGTACTGTTTTAGGCTATTTTAGTAGCCTCAAACTTTAAACCGCTAGCCCAAATACTTTTTATTTCAGCTCCGGTTGGGTTTAATCGCCATTTCTTTTTGTTAACATCCTTTTTGGGTCTTTCTTTGTGTGGCAAACCAGGTTTGCCTCCTTTGTTTGCTGACCTTTGGCGGGCTTCTGACCAGAAGCCCTCCTTTGGCATCTGGGTGTCTAGGTGGGCTGAATGTGAGGGCGGGGTGTAGTCACCCCCTGCACAGGGTCTCCTTGGAGACCCAAGTCACACTTTGTGTTGATTGGCTGAGGTGGTTATCCGGGCTGGACTACCCCCCTGCTGAGTGATTGACAGCCTGGCTGTGTGAATGGGGGATTTTGGCATAAAAGGCGGGACTCTTGAGCTAGAAGGCAGAGTCGCCTCTGGAACTACAAGGAACCGAAGAGAAGTGGAGAAGAAGACAGCTGCTGCAACCCCGAGTCCCGGTGAAGCCCTGCTGCAGTCCTGAGCTATCTACCCCTTCAACGACTAAGAGAAGATCCAGTCCATAGTCATCTTCCCTTGAGCCTGGTGGGATCAACCAGCTCGTCTTTTCTTCAGTCAGAGAATCCTCTCCTGGGGGGAAATCACTGCTGCGCTGTAGTGGTCCGGATAGCCATCAGAAGAGCCCTCTCCTGATTTAAAGGAGCGCACCTTTTATTCATCGTTGTCTTTTTCGCTGCTGCTGGTCTCATCCCTGGGTAGTGCAGATCACTCCAGACGTCCTCCTTCTTGTCCCCACAACTAAAACCGCAGGAACCATGAGTCTGTAGGAACTACCAGGAACAACTGCCGTGACACCAGCTTTTCTCCAACGGAATAAGGTACTGTGTACATTTGGTCATTCTCTCTGTCTGACCGCCGGAATCTAGGTGAACCCTTTTCCTCCATGAAGATTTGTTATTTCTTCCCTCCCTCTTATAGCTTTTCCTTCCATTTGACAATCTTTACAAACTCTTGGCATCTCGAATCTCGAACTGTTAAACGCGTGATCCTCGGCAACTGAGTCTCTGCTCCATTGACACTGGCGCAGGCCTATTGACTTTAATCTGTATCTTTGAATAAGTCCTCGAGTCTACTTGCCTTGAAAAAGTATTGCCTATGATTTTTATTCACTTTTCCCTTGTTTGAAATTCTTAAGTACAAAGTGTGTTTTAACTTCGTGAGCATTCCTATCCGCGGGTCCGCGTTAGTATCGCAACACCGGTCTTTCAAATCCTAATGTACTTACCTCGAATTTTCTGGAACAAGTGGGATTGGTTGTGTAGTGTATTGTACGTGTGGTTTTGAATTTATAGAAGTGGTGTGTTTTATAATAGATGGTTTAAAAAAAAATGTACTTATATTTGTTTACCTGAAACCTTGAGTCAGTGTTTGCTTGAGTCACAGTAATTGTGGTCCTTTGTGTAATCTCTACTACTGCTCATTTACTCTTGGCTGCTCCGCTACTGCTACCACTTTAACAGTGTAGAACAGGCTTGTACCAAAGGTGAACTTGTATTACCACTTGTAGTCTTAATTGTGTGCAGTTGTCCCTAATTGCACTGCACAGGATTCTGCCTAACAATGAACTTCTTTGAACTTGGGGAAGGGAACCCCTGTGTTTGATTATTTGATGAAGGGGAGCTAATTGCAAGCCAACGTGCTAGTAGGAGCTCTGAACTTTACATTGAACACTATTCCTATTTGATGCTGATATCCCTACATGTTGTATGCAGTTATTTGTGAAGCCAAGTGTAGGTTTTGGACACAGACAGAAGTTTTACTTTGGACTTCCTGTAGACTATCCTTAGTTTTCTTTAGGTAGGGAAATCCCACCTTAGCATAAGGCAAGTTAGGCATCATTCCACCCTGCATTTTAAGTTAAATAAAACTTTGTTGAGAACATTTGAACCTGTTGTCTGTCTGACTCATGTTGCTTTCACAAATGGTGTCAGGATGGGAGACTCTGAATTGGTAAAAATTGTGGAGGGAGCCCTTATGTTGCTGTAGTATAAAAAAGCTTTCAGGGAAAAAATGATTGTGAGAGTTTAGGCTCAGGCTAAAGTGTCAACAATGAAGAAGATAATTGCCACACATTTGCAGGTCCCGATTAAGTGTCTCGACTTTATATAACTCACAGACCCTTTGTGACATTCTTCCCTTGGCCACCTATCATTTGAAACATTGGGATCAAATTGTTTTAAACATCAGAAAACCACAAGTGTTTTTTCGACCGGGGCATTAGGTTCTTTTAACCCTGTAAAGGGACCCTCCCCTGCCATTCCACCTCATCCTTCTACAGAATTAGTCCAAGGGAAAGAGGGAAAAGGTAATATGAGTTCAATCAGCCCAACCAAAATGGATTCAGACCCTTAAACCAAAAGGGACTCTGAATATTTTTCTATGTCTGATTCTGAAGAAAGTTCAAGTGAAACCATATAACCTCCAGACAGCATGTCATCCATAGATGAGGTGTTAGCTCAGCTGGTTGTGCATAAAATACAAATGAAAGACCAATTTCAAATTGGAATGGAACATCTGACTGCCGCTGATGAAAAAACAAACATTCTACAGGGACAGGGATTTCTACAAACCTACAAAGAAGGGGATGATTTAGTAAATTGTTCCTTGAACTTTGAAAGGTCAGCAACCCAGTTCCGATGGGGGGATGAGTTAAAACTATGCTATCAAGGACCTTTATTAAAAGGAGAATTACAAATGTCCTACCAGTTACTAAACCTCCCAGGAACAGCCACCTTTGCTTAAATCAAAGAAGGTCTTTTACAAAGAGTGGGACAAACCAATCATTTCTATTGTCAGAAGTTAAGAAGTATTAAACTAAACTCCGGGCAAATACCAGTGGAATTGGGAGAGCGAGTTAAGAATACGATGTTCTTAGGGGTAGGAAAGAAAAGCTTACGGAAGTATTGGAAGCCGTAATCATAAAACAATTTATCAACTCCTTACCTCCCTCCTACGGGCCGCCTTACAACTGAACAAGCCCACACTCTCTTTAGCTATTGAAACAACCCAAAATGTCACTGGTGCCAACAAACAAATTAATTTACTACACTCATTAGAAGAGTGGAAAGAAAATAGAGGACCTCCCCACCCCAACTTTCCACCAAGAGAAAAAGCTAAATCCCAAAGCCAAAGAGGAAGTGAGGAGAGAATACAGTAGATCAATACAACCCATGAGTCCAATCAGTTTTACCTGCAAAGAGCCAGGATATCTAGCTCGGAATTGTCCCCAAAATAAAAGTGAGGAACCCATGGAGATTGGATGTATGGTAGGAGCAATTTCTTTTGTGGGACATCATCTATGTTCAGTCACACATATGTTCTTGTGAGTGGGATCCTGATACAGGCCTTAGTAGATTCTGGAAGTAAACAGATGGCTGTGTGAGCTAATCTAGTAACACCTGAGCAATTAAATGGTGCACCTTTGGTGAGAATTACTTGTGTCAATTGAGATGAAGAGATCTACCCCATACATGTGCAAGGCAAAACTACAATTTTTCCTTCAGCTGTCTTTCCAGAAGAAACGATCATTGGGACTGACTTTCCCAGATTTCCATCCTTACTACATGAAGTCAGCCCAAGCCGTTCACAGTTTTTACCTTGCAAAAAATTGGCATTAAGAACCCTTTATAGCCACCACTTCTGTGTGAGATTGGTCCTCAATCCAGAGAAATTCGCAGCAACCCCCCACCCTGAGAAAATAAACTATTACCATATATCCGTTGTGTGAGAGGCCCTATTCTTAGGGGAAGGGTATGTGAGGCACCTGAAGGCATCCTCACTTATTTTCCCCAGGGATACTCTTCTCAGGCGGCCAGGGAAAGGCCATGGTTTTGGATCCTGACCCTGGGGTTGGAAATGTGAGAGAGGATCACCTGAGTTGAGGAGATTTGGGGAGAGGACATCCTTAAGTGAGACATGGTATCCCCCATTTCCCAACAGGAACCCTCCATCCCTCAAGCCTTCATGGCCTTTTGTCAACCCTTTTCTTGGGATCCCCTAAAATATGACCTAAATGGCATCAATACGGTACTTGAACACAGAAGAGGATAACTAGAATAACATATCTTCATTTTGAGAAACAAAAAACAACGATCAACCCCTGCGAAGTACTGGGATGAGGAGGAGAACAACAGGTGAAAAGCAGAACTACTGCTTTGTTGGTGAGAGGTCAGTTCATTTTGTAATACAAATGGAGGTGGGAGCTTTAAAAACGGGAAACCTGAAACAAATGGAAGCCAAGGCAGAGGCAAAAGCCAAGGCTGCTATGGGAGCACAGCCAGCTGTCTGCGGAGTGATCTCTATGGTGTGGCAGCATAGCAGGAGGAGTGCTTGAGACCCGTGATGCAGTGCAGAGCATATACAGCGGGAAGCATAGGCATACGTAGCGGGAGGCCAATGTCAAGCTGTGAGAAGGGGGCCTGGCAGACCGTGAAACGGTTGTGAGTATCCTGCTTCGCCAAGAAAGTTCTGCTGGGTATGCCCGAGCTACAAGAAGACCGCTGGACATGCACTTTTTGCCTCTGCTTTCCCCTTCCATCGCCAGAGGAAGCAAAGCCACAGCTTATCCTTCATTCCACATACTGGTAATCAAGGCCTCCCAAACTAAATTGCCAAGGGGGATGCACGAAGTCTCAGGTTACTGTTGCTTTCCACAACTACATACTTGGACATGATGACGGTGGTCGGTCAAAATCTCGAAAAAAAAATCTCGACTAACAATAAGGTTGAAAAAAAAAGACCGAAAAAAAAGTCGAATTTCTCTTTTTTTAATTATATATTTATTTTGGGGTCCGGGATTTAAAAAAAATGGTAAAAAAAAATAATAATTAAATAACAAGGGGGTTGGGGGGGGAACCCCCCCATTTCGAATAAAAAACGTCATAAAAAAAAAATTCGACTTTTTTTCGGCCTTTTTTTTCGAGATTTTTCTTTTCGGTCTTATGACCATAAACCCATGATGACACACTCTCCTTGTTAACAGGGGGACATGTGCCAATACAGATCTTAATTTGTTGGCCGTCCGACCCTCATAATAGAACACTGCCCACACTTGTGTCCAGTACAAGGGTCTGATCTGCAGATAGAGCAACGGACAACTGTTTTTTAAACTATAGAGTCACTATGCAGTCTGAACTTTCCCCTGATGCTGGGAACATTTCATCTATCCATTTTGTTTCCCTCGAGATGCACGCTGTGTTTTTTCCATCCAGTCACTCAGGTCCCACCATGAAACACTGAAGACCATGAGCTCGCCACACATTCTAAGGATGAATGCCGGATGAATGCCGATAGCTCAAAGGACACCGTCCAGCAGTCACTATCAGCAAAACAAAGTGATGTGTTTTGGGGCTACTCAATTGAGTGCACTACCTGGTCATATGCATGGGGCAAGCTCAAAAGTGAGCTCAAAGCAAGGGGGAAAAGGGGCAAAATACAACTAGCAACAACTGGCTGCAAATGTATCAGTATTAGCCAACTTCCAATACAATCCCTTTGCTAACTTAGCTAACTGCTACAATGTTGTACTAGCCAATTAAGTGGGGGCACACAACATGGGCAAACAGCTGGGAGTTACTCCAGACCTGCTGCCTGTCTCACCAGCTGTCTCACTAACATCTCAGTGGCCAAACTGATCTTCAGTCTACAGTGAGTCTCACCTGCTCCAGTAGTGGGCAATCACAGCGCTTACCAAGAAATTGACCCGCTAGGTAATGTTTCTTCACAGGGGCACTGTAATCAGTGCCACACACTCGCTCGACACCTGCCGCTCGCCTCCTCCCCAGCCGGCCCACCTGCACTGGGCACTAGTCTCGGGCAATGACCAAAGTAGCTGTTTGGGCCGCCTTCATGCTCACAGCTCGCTGTGACTAGGCTAGAGCAAAGCACTCTGTGGTGTCAAGTCGCACCGTGCAAAGTTCAAAGGGGGAGAGCAAAGAATGGCTGCTTTCAACACCACTGGGCAATAGCAGCAGTGATTAGGCTTTGGAATGTATCCTTCTCCATAGCTATCATAGTGCAGGTGTCTATTATCCAATGATCTGTCGCCATTGACTAGGATGGCTAGGGCTGGCGGGAGTTGAAGTTCAAATCATCTACATAACGAAAGGTTGCAGACCACTGTCTTTGTGGGTTGTTCACTATGTAGTAAGTACATAGGAGCTGCCACATTGTCTGTTCCAGAGGCATTTTCCTGTGCTGGTGTTACTTTGCGCTTTTTCACAGAGCTGCAGACTAAAGTTTCATTGTTCAACATGCCAGGTTGCTTGCCAACATGCACGGGCAGCAGTGTTGGTTTATCTTCTTCCTTATGCTTCTGAGCCATAACCAATGCAACCGAAGGGCTTCGGAAAAGTGAATTGTTGCATGCTATCGCACTGCTGAGATCTGGAACCAGAATAAGTGTTTATGCTCCCACTTTGTATAGAGACCGCTGTATGCTGGATAGTGCCACAAGAGTGGGAGAGTACTGGCTTTTCCCTGACCTGAAGCTGTCCCCAGGATCATTCAGCCAGCCCAGCAATACTCAGGGATCAGAGAGGAACTGGTCCACAGAGTAGGTCCCAACTGTCCCAAGATTGGTAAAATGATTCAGAGAGCATAGGAATATGCACACCTGCAATACAAAAGTAACATTACAGTGTCATACATTTAATACGCTTATCTTTGGTTCTGGAAAAGACTGATCTGTTCATTGCAGCAGCGACAGATAAGAAGAGGTCATGTTGTGAGGAGGAGGGTATTTATGTTGTTTAGTGTTCTTCAATGCTACATTTTGGAAAGGGTAATACTGGGAGACTGTGATGAGGAGATGGATGAGTGGATAATAATTCACACAGGCAACAAATACTTGGCAACTTTCGGTAACTCTAAAACTATTTTTGTACTTCAGGTATAGGTCAATGCTGAGTACTAAGAGTAGTAAGACAAATGCCCTCAGACTACAGGCAGGGGCATTCTAGGTATTATTAGAAGACAGCTGTCCATAACTTTTGCATGACTGTCCTGTTAACTGAGGCCGGCACACTTGGTGCTTCTGAGTCTATTTGGGTGGATAAGGGATGCAGGTTTGTGTATGTGTGCATGGGCTGCCTCCATGTGCATGACTATAAATATGTCAGAATGAGCGTGTATGTATTTGCTTTGGCCTATGTGCATTTGTAAGAGATTTTAGGTTTCCCCATTTAAGCTTTAAGTGGGTGTTCCAGTCTGGTTTTTCCTTTGCATCCTGAGACTTGTAGTCCTAATTTTAAAATAGGAAAAGTACTTTTTCCAGAATCCAAAGACTGAAACAAGGAATTGATCACCTACCCTGCATGGATTAGGGACATTTGAGATTGCCGCCTTTGTGTGGCGTGTCTTGCTATACATTTCTGCCTATCGGTTTTCTTGTCTCTACCTCTCTTTGCACCTACCTAACCTATTGCAATTTCAAGGCAGTTGAAAGTCAGTATTTTTAGTGGAACATAGCCATCCAAGTGTATGGAAGGGTACACAGATTTTGATAAACTCGAATTGAGTACAGGGTGAGTGACACCCACCAAATCTAGGTGCTTTGACTGGTATGTTTGCCTGAGGATCTCTCTATGTGTGTCTGTGTGTGATAATAACAGTGTGTGTTTACTGCTTTTCATATAAAGCGCCTTATGTATCATTGGTATGATCTCAAAGCGCTGGTAGGTTGAACGCCCTCGGGAACCGAAGTTCGAGTCAGTAGAGAGAGAGATAGTCATAAGGTGCGTGGGTGCACCGGATATGTGTGCAGCTGGAGAGGTATTTGCGTGATAGCTGCTTATTAGCGGTAGGTGTGATGGTTTTGGGAGGTCAGGAATATGTGTTCATTCTGGTGGGTTAATACCCAGAGTGATTTCTGGCTGTGTTAGGCCTGAGGAGACGCGTAGGCCGGTGGTGTGTGCTCAGCTGGGTGAGTTTAGTTAGGATGATGGGCAGCATGTGGCGGGTGTTAGTATGAGAACAGCTATACTGAATGTGTCAGAGTATCACTGTATTCTAGTTGAGTGGTGGTGTATAGGAGAGAGTGAGCGTGGTGGTCTGATATGGTGGGTTTCGGTGAGGCTGTGTTCCATGTGTTTTACTCACTTCATAAGTTCCATTTGCTGCATCCGTTCTATCCATGCCATCTGTTTCATCCACGCCATCCGTTCTATCCACGCCATCCGTTCTATCCACTTCATCCGTTTCATCCACGCCATCCGTTTCATGCACTTCATCCATTTCCATCCACTCCATCGGTTCCATCCACTCCATCGGTCCCATCCACTCCATCGGTTCTATCCACTTCATCGGTTCCAAGTACTCTACCCATTCCAAGCACTCTATCAGTTCCATGCATTCCGTCCATTCCGTGCACTCCCTCCGTTCCATGCACTCCCTTCGTCCTATCCGTTCCATGCTCTTCTTCTGATTCCATGTACTTCATTCATACCATGCACTCCAACTGTTCTAAGCAGTCCAACCGGTCCATCCATTCCTTCCTCGGTTCCCTGCACTCACTCCATTCCATGCACTCTTTTTGTTCTATCCATTCCATGCACTCCATGTGTTTTATACTTCATCCATACCCTGCACTTCAACCATTCATGCACTCCAACCGATCCACCCATTCCATCTGTTCCATCCACTCTATTTGTTCCATCCATTCCATCCAACCCATCAACTCCGTCAGTTCAGTCCACTCTATCTGTGCGTTCCATCATTCCATTGGTTCTATCTCCTTTATTAGTTCTATGCATTCTATCCATTCCATACACTCCCTTTTTCATGCACTGCCTATGTTCCCGGCACTCCCTCCGTTCTCTGCACTCATCCTTTCTATCCGTTCCATGCACTCCATCCGTTATATGTACTTCATCCGTACCATGCACTCGAACCGTACCATCCGTTCCATCCACTCCATCCGTTGCAAGGATGCCCTGCTGTGATTTTTTCTGCTGGTGTCCAATAGATAATGCTGTGAATTTGCTCCCAGATGGCCAATTCCATGACTCCCATTTTATCACATTGGGACCTTGTAGCATGCAGACATATTCTTATGGACAACATTTAGTTGTACACTATGGAATCCCCCAAACTGGAACACATCTCTGTAACAACTTTCTACCTTTATAACCACTACTGCCATGTCTTGTACTTGTGTGTGAACTGAAGGGGCAGCCCATAACGGCGGAACCTGAGGCTGAAATTAGCAGTGTATCACATTGGTGGTAACCGCCTAGCAAAGTTAAAACATACTATAAATTCGGTATGTGATTAGTTGTATTTTAATAAGTGGTGTTGTCAGACATACACCATTAATTCAAAGTCGTGATGTATTCTAAAACCCCTAGGTGTTAAACAAAACCAGTGAATTGTTTTTTGAAGGTATAGTCTATATAATTGGGAAAGACAATTCTTATCTTTAGTGGTGCAATTTTTAATCCACACGGTTTCCTATGTCAAGACAGCTGCATATTAATTACGGTGTCTCAAAAGGAAGAACAGAGAGTAACACATAAGGAAAAAGAAAATTGTAAACAATAGTTGAGCATAAGTCTCAGATCTGTGCCACAGTTAGAGAAATCAAAATACAATATACAATGTACAGGTAGAAGAGCAAAAGTGATTCAATTCTAGTACTCAGATCCGAATCAATGTCTGCTACACATCTCTTGGGAGTACAAGCTTTTTGCATACATTAACAGAGGCATCGAAGGTTAGAAATTCATTTCCATCAAATTTTAGGAGGGGTGCCCCATATGAAGCTGTAACAAGAGTGGAGTGGAGTAGAGCAGACTGGTAAATGTTAGTAAATAGTGTGTCTTGTACTCGTCCCGGTGTTGCACACAGACAGCCAGGATCAGTTGCTGCGTACTTTCATTGCCAGAAAACATGGCGCCTCAGGGCATCCATTATCAAAATACCTTAACCCAAGAGCACAACTTACAAAACATTGCCATACAAATTGCCAACCAGGCCAGCCACAATCTTAGCATCTATGCTACCATAATATTCTCAAAGTAACTTGCACACAGCAATTAAAAAACCCACAAACAGAACCCTAAACAATGTACATATCAGTCCAGGCCTACAATTCCTAGCACCAGAGGCACACAACGGTCTGCTTAGGACACATGCGTATATGCATAGTGTACACGGAAATTAGCTTGAGCGCTTCTCTGGGCGATTGCCTGCAACCAGTGCCACACAGCCCTACAGACAAGGAGTGTACCAGTCAGGTTTACTCCCCTTAAATTGGAAATACGCCCAAAAATACCATCTCGCTCCCAACAACAAGATTGAAAACACATACAAGAGTCCACTGCTCTAATTCACCCAAAAAGCTCCATGGATAAGGTTGGAACAGTTGTACACTTGGGACCACATCTATGCATGAATTAGTTCAAAAACAGAGTTAAAATATGTTTACACTTCAATAAAATACCCCCATTGGGAATAAAACGCACTTTTATGCTCACAAAAAAAACAAAAAAAAACAAGCCGAACTTAACCCAGCTACAATTTTGAGATCCAGCAGAAGACCAATCCTCCCTCATGCCCAACATGCAACAAAAAGTGCATCCACACTGTAGGTGATCAGAATCCACCAAAACCGATTTAACTTGAGCGCTGCCTCTCCAGACTAAACGCATGCAGTTATCCACTGAATAAAAGGCACGTTGTCAACAAACAGCCCAAAACGACCACTAACCTGTTTGGGCAACAGCATTTGTTGGTACCAATTATCAGCCGTGAATCAAGTAGCAGCATCAAATAAGCTGAACATAGAATGTTACATTGGTAAAAACTTGTTGCAAGCTACTAGCACGTCAGTCAATTGCCATGCTCAATTCAACACATGCACACATTAATTACTGGCCAAGAGACCATCATTAACTCGCTAATGGCGAGCGCATGGCAGCTTTGGATACATGAACATTGACAATCAACAGTCTGCTATCTCCCGGGAGCATAAAATAACAGATTCTCAAATATTTAAGTTCAACATCCAAAAGTATTGGGTTTGCGAATAGAGACGTGTAAAAGAGTGCCAGATAACGTGCAAATAATTTAATAACAGAATGGTCAAGTAAAGGTTGCATCATGAGCACATGCATTGAAGACCAGCTATTTTGACTTACAAGCTCATTTGGGTCAGAAATGCATTAATCACTGCTCGAGATGCAGATCGAGACGGATTCACAATTAGCGTATAAACTACCTAGCTTAAAAGTAAAGTAAATCACTATTTGGCCATGCTGTCTACAGCACAGAGCAATGAATGCAGCTAAATTCATTGAGCACAAAATAGCTCAAAAGCTGCTGGGTGGAAATTACTAGGCCGGTCATGAAACCAAGTACTCGCTTCAAGAGCAAAACAGCGCACAAAGAAAGGCAAACAAAGGCACCCTTTCGATGCACCAAAGAGATAAAGATGCAAAGTAGTGATTTTTACACTTTAGTTAGGGTGACCAGACAGCCCCCGTTTTCCAGTGACAGTCGGGGGAAATCACCCTCCATCCTGGGGTCCCGGGAGTTTTTTCATTTTAGAAGCCACGTCCGGGGTTTGCATGGTTGGGCGGCTATGGTAATTAAAAGTGTATTATTTTTTTCACAACACCTTCAGAATGTTGGAGCTGGAGGATTGGCTCGAACCCCAACATTTCAGGTACAAGTCACAACACTTACTGACAGTGCCACAGAGACTGGCTTGGAAAAGATTGTACAGCAAGCCATGTAATATGAGTTATAGCAAATCCTTGTTTTGCATTAACATGCCAAGATTCACAGACAAAACTGCACAAATGAGATCATATATAGTTTATTAAAAGGAGGGGGCATGTTGGGGGAGGGGCGGTAATTGGTGGGCTGCGATGGGGTAGTCCCTCTTTTATGTTGTTGGTCGTCCCGTTTTTTCATTTTGGAAATCTGGTCACCCTAACTTTAGGTGCTCGCATGTGTGCATCATGAATTGAAACCTGTGGCGTGTCCTCATGCAGCTATCGGTACGATAATAAGAGTTCATTCTGATAATAGGAGTGGGAAAATAAAAAAAGAGAAGACTTACATTGGTAATATTAAGGGATGCTAAAGGAGGTGGTGTTTCCGTGCGGTCAGTGAGTACTTGTATATCTGAGACATAGGGCCTCATTAAAAGAAGTGCGGAATGGGTTTAACGGCGCCGGTAATGGTGCCGGTGCCGTTAAACCCACTCCGCCCTATTACGAGGTCCCCTCGTGGGACACGCTATGGACGTCTGGTTTTTCCAGATGTCCATAGCGGGTCCTGTGAGGGACCAGGGAGCTAATAATGGGCCTGTT
Source organism: Ambystoma mexicanum (assembly GCF_040938575.1). NCBI lineage: Eukaryota > Metazoa > Chordata > Amphibia > Caudata > Ambystomatidae > Ambystoma > Ambystoma mexicanum. The sequence goes on from NC_090928.1 coordinate 288,627,256, forward strand.
CGTAATGGGCCCGTTGTTAGCTCCATCCCCATTCCCATTGATCCCTATGAGGGCTCGAATGGGAATGGGGAAGGACCCGGCGCGGGTTCCCTGAAAGAGGAAATACTGGGCCCTTCACACTCGGAATGGCCCGGTATTTCCCCATTCAGGGAATCCGGACCCAATTTTGGAAGCAGCCATGACCTTATTAAGGGCATGGCTACCTCCAAAGTCGTAATGAGGCCCATACTGTAGATTGAGAAGCAAGATTTCTGTATGATTGGCTTTGCCACTAGAGGAAGGACATTTAAGTGTCAGCATCTTGTAATGTTGTATTAAATCCTTAACTTTATTTCTTGTAATCATGACTGATTATGAGAAATAAAATGACCCAGTGTATTTAAAATGCACCATTTTACATATATTTTCCTAAAAATATGTTGGAACATAGCAACTACACAAAAATCTGCCAAACTATCTTTAAACCCGATTGAGCTGTGACCAACATTACTTATCAAGTTCGCTTTAAAATGTGAAGCCGGGTTAGGGCATGAAGTGCTATAAAATTAAGCATTTAGGACAACAGAATGAATGTGGTGATAAAGAGCAAGGTTTTTTAATTAAGCAAGTACAGTGTAAACTCTATAACAGTCGTAGTATTACTGTTAAATGGGTTCTGGCAAAATGCATTATGCCCTAAGCATGACTCTGAGAAAAGCACCCATTTTAAATGTAATAAAAAAGTACATATTTATTAAGAAAATGTAGCATTTTGTTTTCACACGGAAAATGTTTTTGAAAGCCAGTTTGAAACCACTCTGGAATTCCCAGCCCTCTCCTGCTCTTTGCTTCCTCTCCCCTCCTCCCATTAGTGTTTGGTCTAAGCTCAAGGCAGGTGTGAAATTCCCCAGGGCAGGGCCCCTTCTACATGACAATAGCCTTGAAGCTGAAGCCCTTGTTGAAATGCGATCCCCAGTGCGAGCCCAACCCAATGTTCATCAAGAGACAAATACTTAAAAAGAATCCGTGCATTTAGGATGATACAGTTTGTCAAGAGTATAGTGTTTAGTTTAACATAGAAGTATTTAAAGTGCACAGTTCTTTAGTGTAATTTAAACATGTTATGGTTTCTTATTTAAAACATATTGTGCCTAGTTTAACATGAATGCACGGAAAAGGCTAAGTTTTAAAAACGTAATCTTTCATGATGCCATACGTTTATCTATTTTGAATATTGGCAAGTGTGTGCACTCTTCACAACACAAGAATCCAGCCTGCCTCATCACTGACAAGTCTTTTTCCAAGCCCCCTGCTACACAGAGTGAAGCCAGTGGCTCTGATCCAATCTGCTTTGCGTCATTCACGCGTTTACAGGTCCCATTTGCTGAGCCTATTTTCTCCCGTGTTTGAACGTTTTCTTTGCTCATCCTATTTTCTTTCTTCTGGCCTGAAAGGGACACGCAGGAATCAAGTGGCCATGACTATTATTTGGGTGGGGGCCCGCACTGTTATAAGCAGGCTTTCTACCTGCTGGACACAATATTGTTTTCCAAATGGGCATCTTACACTCAGTAAAAAACGTAATTTCCAAACTCAATCATGCTCAATCATGCTGCTTAAACTTGCATTGGCTAGTTTTCTTTGAAATGTGTTTCTTTTTTTATCTGACCACCAAACAAATACACTGTAATTGTTGTTCCCCTTCCTTTGTGTTTTTTTTTATAACAGGTTATATTAATAAAGATGTTAAATGGTCGTCAACTGCAGACAGCAGTTGTTAGGAAATTAAACACTGGGATCATGGGTGCCAGCTTTGGATTTTCACTACAGGTGCAGAAATACCCCCACCTATGCCCTGAATAAATATATATATGTCTCTCTCCTGTTGCCCCTCACCCCCGCTCATGCCCCGTGTCTCCCTGCTGTTGCCCCCCACCCCCTGTTCATGCCCTGTGTCTCTCTCCCGTTGCCCCCCACCCCCGCTCATGCCCCGTGTCTCCCTGCTGTTGCCCCCACCCCCTGTTCATGCCCTGTGTCTCTCTCCTGTTGCCCCCCGCTCATGCCCCGTGTCTCTCTCCTGTAAACCCCCACCCCCCGCTCATGCCCCGCGTCTCCCTTGTGTTCCTCCACCCCCCGCTCATGCCCCGTGTCTCCCTGCTGTTGCCCCCCACCCTCCGCTCATGCCCCGTGTCTCTCCTGTTGCCCCCCACTCCCGGTCATGCCAGTGTCTCTCTGCTGTTGCCCCCCAACCTCCGCTCATGCCCCGTGTCTCCCTCGTGTTCCCCCACCCCCCGCTCATGCCCCGTGTCTCCCTGCTGTTGCCTCCCACCCCGCTCATGAACCGTGTCTCCCTGCTGTTGCCCCACACCCCCGCTCATGTCCCGTGTCTCTCTCATGTTGCCCGCCACCCCCCGTTCATGCCCCGTGTCTCTCTCCTGTTACCCCTACCCCCTCTCATGCCCCGTGTCTCTCTCCTGTTGCCCCCCACCCCCTGCTCATGCCCCGTGTCTCTCTCCTGTTAACCCCCACACCCCGCTCATGCCCCGCGTCTCCCTCGTGTTCCCCCCACCCCTGCTCATGCCCCGTGTCTCCCTGCGGTTGCCCTCCACCCTCCGCTCATGCCCCGTGTCTCCCTGCTGTTGCACCCCACTCCCCGCTCATGCCCCATGTCTCCCTGCTGTTTCCCCCCACCCTCTCTCATACCCTGTGTCTCCCTCATGTTGCCCCCCCGCTCATGCCCCGTGTCTCCCTACTGTTGCCCCCCACCCTCCGCTCATGCCCCGTGTCTCTCCTGTTGCCCCCCACCCCCGGTCATGCCCCGTGTCTCTCTGCTGTTGCCCCCCACCCTCCGCTCATGCCCCGTGTCTCCCTCGTGTTCCCCCACCCCCAGCTCATGCCCCGTATCTCCCTGCTGTTGCCTCCCACTCCGCTCATGAACCGTGTCTCCCTGCTGTTGCCCCACACCCCCCGCTCATGTCCCGTGTCTCTCTCATGTTGCCCGCCACCCCCCGTTCATGCCCCGTGTCTCTCTCCTGTTACCCCTACCCCCTCTCATGCCACGTGTCTCTCTCCTGTTGCCCCCCACCCCCTGCTCATGCCCCGTGTCTCTCTCCTGTTAACCCCCACCCCCCGCTCATGCCCCACGTCCTTGTCGTGTTCCCCCCACCCCCGCTCATGCCCCCTGCCTCCCTGCGGTTGCCCTCCACCCTCCGCTCATGCCCCGTGTCTCCCTGCTGTTGCCCCCCACCCCCCGCTCATGCCCCGTGTCTCCCTGCTGTTTCCCCCCACCCTCTCTCATACCCCGTGTCTCCCTCGTGTTGCCCCCCTGGTCATGCCCTGTGTCTCTCTGCTGTTGTCCCCCACCCTCCGCTCATGCCCCGTGTCTCTCTCCTGTTACCCCCCACCCCCTCTCATGCCCCGTGTCTCCCTCGTGTTCCTCCCACCCCCTGCTCATGCCCCGTGTCTCCCTCGTGTTCCCCCCTCCCCCAGCTCATGCCCAGTGTCTCCCTGCTGTTGCCTCCCACCCCCGCTCATGCCCCGTGTCTCTCTCCTGTTACCCCCATCCCCCTCTCATGCCCCGTGTCTCTCTCCTGTTGCCCCCCACCCCCGGTCATGCCCCGTGTCTCCCTGCTGTTGCCCCAACCCCCTGCTCATGCAGGGAGTCTCTCTCCTGTTACCCTCACCCCCCGCTCATGCCCCGTGTCTCCCTCGAGTTCCTCCCACCCTCCGATCATGCCCCGTGTCTCCCTGCTGTTGCCCCCCACCCCCTGCTCATGCCCCGTGTCTCTCTCATGTTGCCCCCCACCCCCCCGCTCATGCCCCGTGTCTCTCTCCTGTTGCCCCCCACACCCTGGTCATGCCCCGTGTCTCCCTGCTGTTGCCCCCCCGCTCATGCCCCGTGTCTCTCTCCTGTTACCCCCCACCCCTGCTCATGCCCTGTGTCTCTCTCCTGTTAACCCCCACCCCCGCTCATGCCCCGTTATTCTCTCCTGTTGCCCCCCAACCCCCGCTCATGCCCCGTGTCTCTCTCCTGTTAACCCCCACCCCTGCTCATGCCCCGTTTCTCTCGTGTTCCCTCACCCTCCGCTCATGCCCCATGTGTCCCTGCTGTTGCCCCCCATCCCCTGCTCATGCCCCGTGTCTCCCTGCTGTTTCCCCCACCCCCTCTCATGCCCCGTGTCTATCTCCTGTTACCCCCCAACCCCCTCTCATGCCCCGTGTCTCTCTCCTGTTGCCCCCCACCCCAGTCATGCCCCGTGTCTCTCTGCTGTTGCCCCCACCCTCCGCTCATGCCCCGTGTCTCTCTTCTGTTACCCCCCACCACCCTCTCATGCCCCGTGTCTCCCTCGTGTTCCTCCCACCCTCCGCTCATGCCCCGTGTCTCCCTGCTGTTTCCCCCACCCCCCGCTCATGCCCCGTGTCTTTCTCATGTTGCCCCCCACCCCCCGCTCATGCCCCGTGTCTCTCTCCTGTTGCCCCCCACACCCCGGTCATGCCCTGTGTCTCTCTCCTGTTAACCCCCACCCCCGCTCATGCCCCGTTTCTCTTTCCTGTTGCCCCCCAACCCCCGCTCATGTCCCAAGTCTCTCTCCTGTTAACCCTGACCCCCGCTCATGCCCCGTTTTTCTCGTGTTCCCTCACCCTCCGCTCATGCCCCATGTGTCCCTGCTGTTACTCCCCACCACCCTCTCATGCCCCGTGTCTCCCTCGTGTTCCTCCCACCCTCCGCTCATGCCCCGTGTCTCCCTGCTGTTGCCCCCCACCCCCCGCTCATGCCCCGTGTCTCTCTCATTTTGCCCCCCACCCCCCGCTCATGCCCCGTGTCTCTCTCCTGTTGCCCCCCACCCCCGCTCATGCCCTGTGTCTCTTTCCTGTTAACCCCCACCCCCGCTCATGCCCCGTTTCTCTCGTGTTCCCTCACCCTCCGCTCATGCCCCATGTGTCCCTGCTGTTGCCCCCATCCCCCGCTCATGCCCCGTGTCTCCCTGCTGTTTCCCCCCACCCCCTCTCATGCCCCGTGTCTATCTCCTGTTACCCCCCAGCCCCCTCTCATGCCCCGTGTCTCTCTCCTGTTGCCCCCCACCCAAGTCATGCCCCGTGTCTCTCTGCTGTTGCCCCCACCCTCCGCTCATGCCCCGTGTCTCTCTCCTGTTACCCCCCACCACCCTCTCATGCCCCGTGTCTCCCTCGTGTTACCCCACACCCCGCTCATGCCCCGTTTCTCCCTGCTGTTGCCCCCCAACCCCCGCTCATGCCCCGTGTCTCTCTCATGTTGCACCCTACCCCCCTCTCTTGCCCCGTGTCTCTCTCCTGTTACCCCCACCCCCGGTTATGCCCCATGTCTCCCTGCTGTTGCCCCCACCGTTGCTCATGCCCCAAGTCTCTCTCCCGTTACCCTCACCCCCGGTCATGCCCTGTGTCTACCTGCTGTTGTCCCCCACACCCCGCTCATGCCCCGTGTCTCTCTCATGTTGACCCGCACCCCCCGCTCATGCCCCGTGTCTCTCTCCTGTTACCCCCCACCCCCCGCTCATGCCCCGTGTCTCCCTCGTGTCCCCCCATTCATGCCCCGTGTCTCCCTCTTGTTTCCCCCCACCCCCGCTCATGCCCCGTGTCTCTCTCCTGTTGCCCCCACCCCCGCTCATGCCCCGTGTCTCTCTCCTGTTGCCCTCCAACCCCCGCTCATGCCCCGTGTCTCTCTCCTGTTAACCCCCACCCTCCGCTCATGCCCCCCGTCTCCCTCGTGTTCCCCCACCCCCCCGCTCATGCCCCGTGTCTCCCTGCTGTTGCCCCCCACTCTCCGCTCATGCCCCGTGTCTCTCCTGTTGCCCCCCACCCACGGTCATGCCCCGTGTCTCTCTGCTGTTGCCCCCCACCCTCCGCTCATGCCCCGTGTCTCCCTCGTGTTCCCCCACCCCCCGCTCATGCCCCGTGTCTCCCTGCTGTTGCCTCCCACCCCGCTCATGAACCGTGTCTCCCTGCTGTTGGCCCACACCCCCCGCTCATGTCCTGTGTCTCTCTCATGTTGCCCGCCACCCCCCGTTCATGCCCCGTGTCTCTCTCCTGTTACCCCTACCCCCTCTCATGCCCGGTGTCTCTCTCCTGTTGCCCCCCACCCCCTGCTCATGCCCCGTGTCTCTCTCCTGTTAACCCCCACCCCCGCTCATGCCCCGCGTCTCCCTCGTGTTCCCCCCACCCCCGCTCATGCCCCCTGTCTCCCTGCGGTTGCCCTCCACCCTCCGCTCATGCCCCGTGTCTCCCTGCTGTTGCCCCCCACCCCCCGGTCATGCCCCGTGTCTCCCTGCTGTTTCCCCCACCCTCTCTCATACCCCGTGTCTCCCTCGTGTTGCTCCCCCCATTCATGCCCTGTGTCTCTCTGCTGTTGCCCCCCACCCTCCGCTCATGCCCCGTGTCTCTCTCCTGTTACCCCCCACCCCCTCTCATGCCCCGTGTCTCCCTCGTGTTCCTCCCAACCCCTGCTCATGCCCCGTGTCTCCCTCGTGTTCCCCCCTCCCCCAGCTCATGCCCCGTGTCTCCCTGCTGTTGCCCCCCACCCCCCGCTCATGCCCCGTGTCTCTCTCCTGATACCCCCACCTCCCTCTCATGCCCTGTGTCTCTCTCCTGTTGCCCCCACCCCCGGTCATGCCCCGTGTCTCCCTGCTGTTGCCCCAACCCCCTGCTCATGCAGGGAGTCTCTCTCCTGTTACCCTCACCCCCCGCTCATGCCCCCTGTCTCCCTCGTGTTCCTTCCACCTTCCGCTCATGCCCCGTGTCTCCCTGCTGTTGCCCCCCACCCCCTGCTCATGCCCCGTGTCTCTCTCATGTTGCCCCCCACCCCCCGCTCATGCCCCGTGTCTCTCTCCTGTTGCCCCCCACATCCCGGTCATGCCCCGTGTCTCCCTGCTGTTGCCACCCACCCCCTGCTCATGCCCCGTGTCTCTCTCCTGTTACCCACCACCCCCGCTCATGCCCTGTGTCTCTCTCCTGTTACCCCCACCCCCTCTCATGCCCCGTGTCTCTCTCCTGTTACCCCCCACCGCCTGCTCATGCCCCGTGTCTCCCTGCTGTTGCCCCTCACCCCCCGCTCATGCCCCGTGTCTCTCACCTGTTGACTCCCACCCCGCTCATGCCCCGTGTCTCTCTCCTGTTGCCCCCCAACCCCCGCTCATGCCCCGTGTCTCTCTCCTGTTAACCCCCACCCCCGCTCATGCCCCGTTTCTCTCGTGTTCCCTCACCCTCCGCTCATGCCCCATGTGTCCCTGCTGTTGCCCCCCATCCCCCGCTCATGCCCCGTGTCTCCCTGCTGTTTCCCCCACCCCCTCTCATGCCCCGTGTCTATCTCCTGTTACCCCCCAACCCCCTCTCATGCCCCGTGTCTCTCTCCTGTTGCCCCCCACCCCAGTCATGCCCCGTGTCTCTCTGCTGTTGCCCCCACCCTCCGCTCATGTCCCGTGTCTCTCTCCTGTTACCCCCCACCACCCTCTCATGCCACGTGTTTCCCTCGTGTTCCCCCACACCCTGCTCATGCCCCGTTTCTCCCTGCTGTTGCCCCCCACTCCCCGCTCATGCCCCGTGTCTCTCTCATGTTGCACCCTACCCCCCTCTCCTGCCCTGTGTCTCTCTCCTGTTACCCCCACCCCCGGTCATGCCCCGTGTCTCCCTGCTGTTGCCCCCACCCTTGCTCATGCCCCAAGTCTCTCTTCTGTTACCCTCACCCCCCGCTCATGCCCTGTGTCTACCTGCTGTTGTCCCCCACCCCCCGCTCATGCCCCGTGTCTCTCTCATGTTGCCCCCCACCCCCCGCTCATGCCCTGTGTCTCTCTCCTGTTGCCCCCCACCCCCGGTCATGCCCCGTGTCTCCCTGCTTTTGCCCCCCACCCCCTGCTCATGCCCCGTGTCTCTCTCATGTTGCACCCTACCCCCCTCTCCTGCCCCGTGTCTCTCTCCTGTTACCCCCACCCCCGGTCATGCCCGGTGTCTCCCTGCTGTTGCCCCCACCCCTGCTCATGCCCCGAGTCTCTCTCCTGTTACCCTCACCCCCCGCTCATGCCCTGTGTCTACCTCGTGTTCCCCCCACCCCTCGCGTCTCCCTGCTGTTGTCCCCCACCCCCGCTCATGCCCCGTGTCTCTCTCATGTTGCCCCCACCCCCCGCTCATGCCCCGTGTCTCCCTCCTGTCACCCCCACCCCCGGTCATGCCCATGTCTCCCTGCTGTTGCCCCCACCCCTGCTCATGCCCCAAGTCTCTCTCCTGTTACCCTCACCCCCGCTCATGCCCTGTGTCTACCTGCTGTTGTCCCCCCCGCTCATGCCCTGTGTCTCTCTCATGTTGCCCCCCACCCCCCGCTCATGCCCTGTGTCTCTCTCCTGTTGCCCCCCACCCCCCGGTCATGCCCCGTGTCTCCCTGCTTTTGCCCCCCACCCCCGCTCATGCCCCGTGTCTCTCTCATGTTGCACCCTACCCCCCTCTCCTGCCCCGTGTCTCTCTCCTGTTACCCCCACCCCCGGTCATGCCCTGTGCCTCCCTGCTGTTGTCCCCCACCCCCCGCTCATGCCCCGTGTCTCTCTCATGTTGCCCCCCACCCCCGGCTCATGTCCCGTGTCTCCCTGCTGTTGTCCCCCACCCCCCGCTCATGCCCTGTGTCTCTCTCCTGTTACCCCCCACCCCCCTCTCATGCCCAGTGTCTCTCTCCTGTTACCCCCACCCCCCGCTCATGCCCCGTGTCTCCCTGCAGTTGCCCCCCAACCCCCACTCATGCATTGTGTCTCTCGCCTGTTAACCCCTACCCCCCGTTCATCCCCTGTGTCTCCCTCGTGTTCCCCCCACCCCCCGCTCATGCCCCGTGTCTCCCTGCTGTTGCCTCCCACCTTCCGCTCATGCCCTGTGTCTCCCTGCTGTTGGACCCCACCCGCTCTCATGCCCCGTGTCTCTCTCCTTTTACCCCCCAACCCCCTCTCATGCCCCGTGTCTCTCTCCTATTGCCACCCACCCCCGGTCATGCCCCATGTCTCTCTGCTTTTGCCCCCCACCCTCCGCTCACGCCCCGTGTCTCTCTCCTGTTACCCCCATGCCCCTCTCATGCCCCGTGTCTCCCTCGTGTTCCCCGCACCCCCGCTCATGCCCCGTGTCTCCATGCTTTTGCCCCCCACCCCCGCTCATGCCCCGTGTCTCTCTCCTGTTACCCCTACCCCCTCTCATGCCCCGTGTCTCTCTCCTGTTGCCCCCCACCCCCTGCTCATGCCCCGTGTCTCTCTCCTGTTATCCCTACCCCCCTCTCATGCCCCGTGTCTCTCTCCTGTTGCCCCCCACCCCCTGCTCATGCCCCGTGTCTCTCTCCTGTTAACCCTACCCCCCTCTCATGCCCCGTGTCTCTCTCCTGTTGCCCCCCATCCCCTGCTCATGCCCCGTGACTCTCTCCTGTTAACCCCCACCCCCCGCTCATGCCCGCGTCTCCCTTGTGTTCCCCCACCCCCGCTCATGCCCCGTGTCTCCCTGCTGTTGCCCCCCACCCCCTGCTCCTGCCCCGTGTCTCCCTGCTGTTGCCCCACACCCCCCATGTCTCTCTCATGTTGCCCGCCACCCCCTGCTCATGCCCCATGTCTCTCTCCTGTTACCCCTACCCCGCTCTCATGCCCCGTGTCTCTCTCCTGTTGCCCCCCACCCCCTGCTCATGCCCCGTGTCTCTCTCCTGTTAACCCCCACCCCCGCTCATGCCCCGCGTCTCCCTTGTGTTCCCCCACCCCCGCTCATGCCCCGTGTCTCCCTGCTGTTGCCCCCCACCCCCTGCTCCTGCCCCGTGTCTCCCTGCTGTTTCCCCCCACCCCCTCTCATGCCCCGTGTCTCTCTCCTGTTACCCGCCAACCCCCTCTCATGCCCCGTGTCTCTCTCCTGTTGCCCCCCACCCCCGGTCATGCCCCGTGTCTCTCTGCTGTTGCCCCCCACCCTCTGCTCATGCCCCGTGTCTCTTGCCTGTTACCCCCTCCCCCCTTTCATGCCCCGTGTCTCCCTCGTGTTCCCCCACCCCCACTCATGCCCCGTGTCTCCCTGCTGTTGCCCCATCCCCTGCTCATGCCCCGTGTCTCTTTCATGTTGACCCTCACCCCCCGCTTATGCCCCGTGTCTCTCTCCTGTTACCCCCACCCCCCTCTCATGCCCGTTTCTCTCTCCTGTTACCCCCCACTGCCCGCTCATGCCCCGTGTCTCCCTGCTGTTGCCCCCCACCCCCCGCTCATGCTCCGTGTCTCTCACCTGTTGCCCCCCACCCCCGGTCATGCCCTGTGTCTCTCTGCTGTTGCCCCCCACCCTCCCCTCTCGCCCCGTGTCTCTCTCCTGTTACCCCCCACCACCCTCTCATGCCCCGTGTCTCCCTCATTCGTTATCCCCCCACACCCTACTCATGCCCCGTTTCTCCCTGCTGTTGCCCTACACCCCCCACTCATGCCCCGTGTCTCCCTGCTGTAACCTCTCACCCCCCGCTCATGCCCTGTGTCTCTCTCCTGTTACCCCCCACCCCTGCTCCTGCCCCATGTCTCTCTCCTGTTACCCCCCACCCCCCTCTCATGCACAGTTTCTCTCTCATGTTACCCCCATCTCCCGCTCATGCCCAGTGTCTCCCTGCTGTTGCCCCCCACCCCCCGCTCATTCCCTGTGTCTCTCTCCTGTTAAACCCCACACCCCGCTCATGCCCCGTGTCTCCCTCGTGTTCCCCCCACCCCTGACTCATGCCCCGTGTCTCCCTGCTGTTGCCTCCCACCCTCCGCTCATGCCCCATGTCTCCCTGCTGTTGGCCCCCACCCCCTCTCATGCCCCGTGTACTCTCTCCTGTTACCCCCAAACCCCTCTCATGCCCCGTGTCTCTCTCCTGTTGCCCCCCACCACCGATCATGCCCCGTGTCTCTCTGCTGTTGCCCCCACCCTCCGCTCATGCCCCGTGTCTCTCTCCTGTTACCCCCACCCCCCTCTCATGCCCCGTGTCTCCCTTGTGTTCCTCCCACCCCCGCTCATGCCCCGTGTCTCCCTGCTTTTGCCCCCACCCCCCGCTCATGCCCCGTGTCTCTCTCATGTTACCTCCCACCCCCTGCTCATGCCCTGTGTCTCTCTCCTGTTACCCCCACCCCCCTCTCATGCCCTGTGTCTCTCTCCTGTTGCCCCCACCCCCGGTCATGCCCCGTGTCTCCCTGCTCTTGCCCCCATCCCCCACTCATGCCCTGTGTCTCTCTCATGTTGCCCCCCGCTCATGACCTGTGTCTCTCTCCTGTTGCCCCCTCACCCCCCGGTCAGGCCCCGTGTTTCTCTCCTGTTACCCCACACCCCCACTCATGCCCTGTGTCTCTCTCCTGTTACCCCCACCCCCCTCTCATGCCCCGTGTCTCCTTCCTGTTACCCCCCTCCCCACGCTCATGCCCCATGTCTCCCTCCTGTTGCCCCCTACCCCCCGCTCATGCCCTGTTTCTCTCTCCTGTTGCCCCCCACCCCGCTCATGCCCCGTGTCTCTCTCCTTTTAACCCCCACCCCCCGCTCATGCCCTGTGTCTCCCTCGTGTTCCCGCCACCCACCGCTCATGCCCCGTGTCTCCCTGCTGTTGGCCCCCACCCCCTGGTCATGCCCTGTGTCTATCTGCTGTTGCCCCCCACTCATGCCCCGTGTCTCCCTGCTGTTGCCCCCCACCCCCGCTCATGCCCCATGTCTCTCTCCTGCTGCCCCCCACCCACCGCTCAGGCCCCATGTCTCTCTCCTGTTAACCCCCAACACCCGCTCATGCCCCGTGTCTCCCTGCTGTTGCCCCCCACCCCCGCTCATGCCCCGTGTCTCCCTGCTGTTGCCCCCCACCCCCCGCTCATGCCCCGTGTCCCTCTCCTGTTACCCCCACACCCCCCTCTCATGCCTTGTGTCTCTCTCCAGTTACCCCCCACCCCATCTCATGCCCCGTGTCTCTCTCCTATTGCCCCCCACGCCCCGGTCATGCCCCGTGTCTCTCTGCTATTGCCCCCCACACCCCGCTCATGCCCGTGTCTCTCTAGTGATCCCCCCACCCCCGCTCATGCCTCGTGTCTCTCCTGTTACACCCACCCCCGCTCATGCCCCATGTCTTTCTCCTGTTGCCCCCCCGCTCATGCCCCGTGTCTCTCTCCTGTTGCCCCCCACCCCTGCTCATGCCCCGTGTCTCTCTCCTGTTACCCCCACACCCCTGCTCATGCCCTGTGTCTCGCTCGTGTTCCCCCCACCCCCGCTCATGCCCCGTATCTCCCTGCTGTTGTCCCCCACCCCCGCTCATGCCCCGTGTCTCCCTGCTGTTGCCCCCGACCCCCGCTCATGCCCGTGTCTCTCTCCTGTTACCCCCCACCCCCCTCTCATGCCCCGTGTCTCTTTCCTGTTGCCCCCCACCCCCGGTCAAGCCCTGTGTCTCTCTCATGTTGCCCCCCACCCCCATCCATGCCCTGTGACTCTCTGTTGCCCCCCACCCTCCGCTCATGCCCCGTGTCTCTCTCCTGTTATCCCCACCCCCCCTCTCATGCCCCGTGTCTCCCTCGTGTTCCCCCCACCCCCCGCTCATGCCCCGTGTCTCCATGCTGTTGCCCCCCAACCCCCGCTCATGCCCCGTGTCTTTCTCTTGTTGCCCCTCACCCCCCGCTCATGCCCTGTGTCTCACTCCTGTTACCCCCACCCTCCTCTCATGTCCCGTGTCTCTCTCCTGTTGCCCCCCACCCCCCGGTCATGCCCCGTGTCTCCCTGCTGTTGCCCCCACCCTCTGCTCATGCCCCGTGTCTCTCTCATGTTGCCCCCCACCCACCTCTCATGCCCCATGTCTCTCTCCTGTTGCCCCCCACCCCCCGCTCATGTCCCGTGTCTCCCTGCTGTTGCCCCTGACCCCCCGCTCATGCCCGTGTCTCTCTCCTGTTACCCCCACCCCCTCTCATGCCCCGTGTCTCTCTCCTGTTGCCCCCGACCCCCTGGTCAAGCCCTGTGTCTCTCTCCTGTTGCCCCCCAACCCCCAGCCATGCCCTGTGTCTCCCTGTTGCCCCCACTCTCCGCTCATGCCCCATGTCTCTCTCCTGTTACCCCATCCCCCTCTCATGCCCCGTGTCTCTCTCGTGTTGTCCCCCACCCCCCGCTCATGCCCCGTGTCTCTCTCATGTTGCCCCCCCGCTCATGCCCTGTGTCTCTCTCCTGTTACCCCCACCCCCTCTCATGCCCTGTGTCTCTCTCCTGTTGCCCCCCACCCCCCGGTCATGCCCTGTGTCTCCCTGCTGTTGCCCCCACCCTCCGCTCATGCCCTGTGTCTCTCTCATGTTGCCCCCCACCCCCCTGCTCATGCCCTGTGTCTCTCTCCTGTTGCCTCCCACCCCCAGTCATGCCCTGTGTCTCACTGCTGTTGCCCCCACCCCCTACTCATGCCCCGTGTCTCTCTAGTGTTCCCCCACCCCCGCTCATGCCTCGTGTCTCTCCTGTTACACCCACCCCCGCTCATGCCCCATGTCTTTCTCCTGTTGCCCCCCGCTCATGCCCCGTGTCTCTCTCCTGTTGCCCCCCACCCCTGCTCATGCCCCGTGTCTCTCTCCTGTTACCCCCACACCCCTGCTCATGCCCTGTGTCTCCCTCGTGTTCCCCCCACCCCCGCTCATGCCCCGTATCTCCCTGCTGTTGTCCCCCAACCCCGCTCATGCCCCGTGTCTCCCTGCTGTTGCCCCCGACCCCCGCTCATGCCCGTGTCTCTCTCCTGTTACCCCCCACCCCCCTCTCATGCCCCGTGTCTCTTTCCTGTTGCCCCCCACCCCCGGTCAAGCCCTGTGTCTCTCTCATGTTGCCCCCCACCCCCATCCTTGCCCTGTGTCTCTCTGTTGCCCCCCACTCTCCGCTCATGCCCCGTGTCTCTCTCCTGTTATCCCCACCCACCTCTCATGCCCCGTGTCTCCCTCGTGTTCCCCCCCGCTCATGCCCCGTGTCTCCATGCTGTTGCCCCCCAACCCCCGCTCATGCCCCGTGTCTCTCTCATGTTGCCCCTCACCCCCCGCTCATGCCCTGTGTCTCTCTCCTGTTACCCCCACCCTCCTCTCATGTCCCGTGTCTCTCTCCTGTTGCCCCCCACCCCCCGGTCATGCCCCGTGTCTCCCTGCTGTTGCCCCCACCCTCTGCTCATGCCCCGTGTCTCTCTCATGTTGCCCCCCACCCACCTCTCATGCCCCGTGTCTCTCTCCTGTTGCCCCCCACCCCCTGCTCATGTCCCGTGTCTCCCTGCTGTTGCCCCTGACCCCCCGCTCATGCCCGTGTCTCTCTCCTGTTACCCCCACCCCCTCTCATGCCCCGTGTCTCTCTCCTGTTGCCCCCGACCCCCTGGTCAAGCCCTGTGTCTCTCTCCTGTTGCCCCCCACCCCCCAGCCATGCCCTGTGTCTCCCTGTTGCCCCCCACTCTCCGCTCATGCCCCATGTCTCTCTCCTGTTACCCCCATCCCCCTATCATGCCCCGTGTCTCTCTCGTGTTGCCCCCCACCCCCCGCTCATGCCCCGTGTCTCTCTCATGTTGCCCCCCCGCTCATGCCCTGTGTCTCTCTCCTGTTACCCCCACCCCCTCTCATGCCCTGTGTCTCTCTCCTGTTGCCCCCCACCCCCCGGTCATGCCCTGCGTCTCCCTGCTGTTGCCCCCACCCTCCGCTCATGCCCCGTGTCTCTCTCATGTTGCCCCCCACCCCTCTGCTCATGCCCTGTGTCTCTCTCCTGTTGCCTCCCACCCCCGGTCATGCCCTGTGTCTCACTGCTGTTGCCCCCACCCCCTACTCATGCCCCGTGTCTCTCTCCTGTTACCCCCCACCCCCGCTCATGCCCTGTGTCTCTCTGCTGTTACCCCCCACCCCCCTCTCATGCCCCATGTCTCTCTCCTGTTACCCCCCACCCCCTGCTCATGCCCCGTGTCTCCCTGCTGTTGCCCCCCACCCCCCGCTCATGCCCCGTGTCTCTCACCTGTTGCCCCCCACCCCCGCTCATGCCCCGTGTCTCTCTCCTGTTAACCCCCACCCTCCGCTCATGCCCCGTGTCTCCCTCATGTTCCTGCCACTCCGGCTCATGCCCCGTGTCTCCCTGCCATTGCCCCCCATGCCCCGGTCATGCCCCGTGTCTCCCTGCTGTTGCCCCCCACCCCCCACTCATGCCCCGTGTCTCCCTGCTGTTGCCCCCCACCCCCCACTCATGCCCCGTGTCTCTCTCCTGTTACCCCCCACCCCCGCTCATGCCCCGTGTCTCTCTCCTGTTACCCCCCACCCCCGCTCATTCCCCGTGTCTCCCTGCTGTTGCTCACCACCCCCCGCTCATGCCCCGTGTCTCTCTCCTGTTGCCCCCCACCCCGCTCATGCCCCGTGTCTCTCTCCTTTTCCTCCACCCCCCGCTCATGCCCAGTGTCTCCTTACTGTTGCCCCCACCCTCCGCTCATGCCCTGTGTCTCCCTGCTGTTGCCCCCCCGCTCATGCCCCGTGTCTCCCTGCTGTTACCCCCCAACCCCCTCTCATGCCCCGTGTCTCTCTCCTGTTGCCCCCACCCCCGGTGATGCCCCATGTCTCTCTGCTGTTGCCCCCCACCCTCCGCTCATGCCCCCTGTCTCTCTCCTGTTACCCCCCACCCCCCTCTCAAGCCCCGTGTTCCCCTCACCCCCCACTCATGCCCCGTGCCTCCCTGCTGTTGCCCCCCACACCCCTCTCATGCCCCGTGTCTCTCTCCTGTTTCCCCCACCCCCCTCTCATGCCCCATGTCTCCCTTCTGTTCCTCCCACCCCCCGCTCATGCCCCGTGTCTCCCTGCTGTTACCCCCCCACCCCCCGCTCATGCCCCATGTCTTTCTCATGTTGCCCCCCACCCCCTTCTCATGCCCCATATCTCTCTCCTGTTGCCCCCCACCCCCGGACATGCCCCGTGTCTCCCTGCTGTTACCCCCACCCCCCGCTCATGCCCCGTGTCTCTCTCCTGTTACCCCCCTCTCATGCCCCGTGTCTCTCTCCTGTTACCCCTCACTCCCCTCTCATATCCCGTTTCTCTCTCCTGTTGCCCCGCACCCCCGTCATGCCTCGTGTCTCCCTGCTGTTGCCCCCCACCCCTCGCTCATGCCCCGTGTCTCTCTCCTGTTACACCCCACAGCCCTCTCATGCCCTGTGTCCTGCCAAAGTATCCCTGAACTCGTAGGCACCTGCACTAAAGAAGGAAGAATGGAAAACTTAGGATCAGGCAATGGGAAACTCACATTGGACCCCCGGTGAATCCTAAATTAGTTTCATGACAGTCCTGCTCTCCCTGGTTGCAGAATGAAGATCAGCCGGGGTCTCATCTAGGGTTTCTTCCTGACCCAGCGATCAACCCTGTACCAAGTCAGGCTCCCTATATTCCAGTGGAGGAATGGGTAAGGGTAACCTGCCACATCCAGTTTAGCAGGAGCAATGGGATCAGGATTAGTCTCGAAAGAACACTCTCAGATTCGGGTTCACATCCTCTTCTCTCACTACCGGTGTCAGCTCAATCTCATCCTGGAGCAGATGGTTCCATTGCAAGGTCTTGATGTTTCTTGGCTGTCCTCATATCCACAGTCAGTAGACAGGCAGCACTACTATTTGATGCTCAATGTTGAATGGTTGATACTCCCACTTGTTACTCAGCTTGTTCTGTTCACTCTTTCCCAGGCTGTGGATCAACACACAATCATCAGGTGGAAGACGTGCATCAATGTGCAAGATGCAAGGCAACTGAGGATCTGTGTAGCCCAGAATTGGTTTGAGTATTCGAGGAGCTCAAGTAGTGAGGATCTGCCTCAGCTCCTTGAATGCCTTCTGGCATTAGTCGGTCCACCTATCATCAAAGGGCTCATGTGGATGGTGTAAATGGTCTGCAGAGTTGATGGTAGTCCTGCGGCTCCTCTAGTTAGGCAGGTATCCTTTGATGAGATCCACAAGCGGTTGCACGATTTTGGCATATCCCACAACAAATCTCCAGTAGCTGTTAAAGAAGGGAAACTCTGTAACTCCTTCAAGTTCTGAGGTCTTGGCCAGGTGAGGAGGGCTTCCGTCTTTGCAGGATCTACAGGAATGCTGTCTGCAGAGATGATGTTTCCGCTGTATTTAATGCTTGTCCAGCAAAACTGGCACTTGTTCACACTGACCTTTAGCCCTTGCTCCCTTAGGCAGTAATTCTGCCAAAAATGCCCCATAGAGTCCAATGAAAAAAAGGGATCATACTCTGCCACCACCACGTGTAATCCACCTGTAAATCTGCCAAACTAAGTGGTGGTAACGGTAAGTCCAGTGGATTTACAGACAGAATACTGCCCAACTTGTAATCACCCCCATTGTCAGTTGAGATTTTGTTCAATTTCTGATTTGGCCATGTACTAAGCAGAGCTTGATGTAACATTACCATTGCATGAGTTCATGTTAACATAAAACACACTCAGACCTATAAATACTTTCTTAAATGATTTCAACATCTTCACAAAACCTCTCTTTTACTTCCTTGAAGCATTATATATCTGTAAGGCATTTAATGTCAAAGAGCCCACATATGAAATGTTTAATATCATAATACATCTTCATTAAGGAGACTTCAACATCAGCACACACCATCCATTTGAGGACTTAAATATCATCACATATCATCCCTGTGGGGACCTCACCATCAGCACACACCATCCATGTGAGGACTTCAATATCACCACATATCAACCCTGTGGGGACCTCAACATCAACACACACCATCCATGTGAGGACTTCAATATCATCACATATCATCCCTGTGGGGACCTCACCATCAGCACACACCATCTATGTGAGGACTTCAATATCATCACATATCATCCCTGTGGGGACCTTACCATCAGCACACACCATCCATGTGAGGACCTCAATATCATCACATATCATACCTTTGGGGACCTCACCATCAGCACACACCATCCATGTGAGGACTTCAATATCATCACATATCAACCCTGTGGGGACCTCAACATCAGCACACACCATTCAGTTGGAGGATTCAATATCATTGCATTCCATTTCTATGGGACCTTGAGCATAAATACATACTATTCTTATGTGGCCTTCTATACAATGACATACCATCCCTGTGAGGACCTCTATGTCATCAAACAACATCCAAAAGGAGACCTTAACAGGACCACACATTTTGGTGGACTCAGTACCATCATATCAGCTCTATGGGGACTTCAGCATCATTACATACTATTCGTATTCACATACCCTTGTATGGCCAATTGGGTGCATCTGTGGCTTCATTTGCATCACCTGAATGCATTTTCCTTCACCTTTTGGGTATTTGTGGTTGAATTGGCCACTATTTTTGGCAGTGTTTCGTTCGGTATTTTAACCTGAAGATAGGATGGAATTAGCATTTTTATTTCCAGCTCTAATTCAACTGGAGGATTTAGCCCCGGGGGAATTATCACTATTACTTATTCCTCCAGTGCTCACTTCTTCTGGGTTAATTCCACCAGAGGAATTAGCGTCCATTTTCAATAACCCTTATATCAGCAGATTGATCAAAGTGGAGCCAATTCCATTACTGCCACCTTTTCCCCTTAGAGATCCACTTGTAATGAAACCAAATGAGTATCAATTAAACATCAACCTTGTGAATATTTTTTGAATAATCAGACAAAATGTGATGCCAACATTCAATTAATTCACATATCAGACTATAGACAAGATGACATCCGTGCACATAATGTGTTGTCTTGACAGTGTAGAATTCAATTTCATCACACACCACCCCTATAGGGACTTCGACAAAATCACAGAAAAATAAGAAAGTAAAGTAAGTCACATTGTGATTTGTTTATTACAAAAGTAGTCAATGTTTGAAATGAATCTGGAAGTGTGTTGTGCAATCAATGAGGGAAGATTTACATTGCATATCAATTATATCCAATTCTGTAAACATAAAAAATACACAAAAAAACTGCTTAATTTCATTATTTTACATTTAAACGCAGAGTTCAGGCCATTTAAAACATAATTGTATTTGTGTATAAATGGTTCCCATGAATCTGCTGTCTGCTGCCTAAGCATGTAGGGCATTCGATGTATCAAGTGTGTTTAAATTCCTGTCCGTGTGTTGATGATGCAATACCACACTCAGCCTGCGGGGGCAGAGCTGAGTAAAAAATCAACACACCAAAATAAACACAGGTCCCCACAAGGCCATTTTAAAAAAAGTTATAAAAATTGGCACATACGACTTTTAAGTTGTTTTAAATCATTTGGAAGGCATTACCATGTGGGGACTTGGGTTTAGGTCCCCACAGTGAAATCAAGTCCCCACAGCCTGTGTGTGTTTTCATACCCAAGTCCCCACAAGGATAGTAACACAAACTCACACACACACACACGCACACACACACGCACACACACACAAACACGTGCGTGCGCACGTACCTGCCCAGGTAAACTAAAATGCAAATGCTGTATGATTGTTGTGTGATGGCCCAATCACAGTCATGACACATGCACATGTGATCAAACCACACTGTACAGTGGCCAACAGCACATCACCAAAAACAGGCAACACACCATACCAATGCTCAACTAACACAAGACTGTCATGCAACCATGTGCATGGGAATATTACCAGGGCTCCTCCACACACCTACATGGTCACCAATGTGCACATGCAACAGCATGACCTGCAAGCAATCAACATCTACCCGCACACATATCTGTGTACATATTGCACATATCAGGGGGCTAAGCATACACATATTTTATCTGCACACATTCACTTGTGTTACAAATGCAGTGGGATGAGAGGTCACATCCCTGCCCCAGAGATGTTAATGCATCAACTCCAAATATGCAGGCTTCAATGCACATGTGTCACTCTCATCAGATTTGCCTGCATGGATGCACTGTCAGATGTACCACACAATTAGTCGTACATCATGCACTTCACTCACATGCCCACAGCATAGCATGTCTACATCGGACATGTCCAAGCACTTGCTCTATGCTCTCACACTGCACATCCCAAGTACAACAAGTTATTAATGCACAATCTGCCGATACTCACACAAATGCCAGTATACAATGTCTGATGCCACAAAGGGCAAGCATTGGCATGAGGCAGCAATTAGCTACGCCTCACACAACACACAAGCTGCAAACAGGATGTGGCACCTGCAAACATGCATGCCACACATATGCCATAGAGCATTGTCCCACATTGTACTCACCAGCAGCAACCAGACTTCTTCACCAGGCCAAGAACTGGGAGTGGAGGTCTGGATGTAATCTCTCAAGTACCTGCAGATCTATCTGGGTGAACTGGTGGCAGCCAGCACAGTACACTTCCACGGTGGGTTCTGTGTCGAGGGCTGCCAACACCTTGGAATGGCTACAGGTCTTGAGGTCATCCCAACGTTTCCGCACCGTGGTCCTAGGGTGGACTGCCACCCCCTCCGTGTTGATGGCAGCTGTGATCTGGTCTCAGATTCTCAGCCTTGCGTCATTGCCCAGCTGCCTAGTTAAATTGAAGAGGGCATCATAGGTGCCCAGGACTGGATCCACCAGGATGCCAACTTCAATGAAGGTGAAGTTTGCAGCCTTCTGCCTTGATGTGGGGGTGCTGCACCCCTCAGATGATGTAGATGGGGCGGACATGGCACCCCTGAGGCAGGCATGGGCTCATGGGTCCTGGGTAGGTGCTGTGGAGCTTTGGTGGTGTTGGCAGATGTGGAAGTCCCGGCAAGTACAGAAGAGGTGGGACAGCTGGCACACTAAGACAGTGCTGTTTGCAGGCAGGCACTAACTCTCGAGTAGGCAGCAGCAGGATAGCAGTGAGTAAGGCAAAACAGTTAGTATGCAGGCAGGGGGAACAGTAGTGTTTAACTTGCATCCACAGCTGTAGATAGCAGAGTAAAGGCCTTAAATGCATACGTTACATCCTTCGCACAGTGACTCAGCACACCTACATGGCTCACGGCAATGACAGGGTGATATATGGCACGCAAAGGTGCATCACTGGTTGTGAGCAAGAAGGTTGCGATCCTGATGAGTTTTGCATGGTTATTTTGGGGTGATATGCAATGCTGCCCTTCAGGTAATGCATACCGCATTTGTTTGGGGAGGGGGTTGCCTCTGCTCATATGCGCATGTTTTTGTGTACTTGTTTAGGCCTACAGTGTGTCACATACACAATTTCTGAATCTCTGGGTGCCTCTGTGTCTCGTGTACCACTTTTCAGACTTTTTGGAAGCTTTTCCGGGTATTGCGTACATAATCTTTGAGTTTTTGGATGCCTTTGTGTATCATATGCCTCTTTTTTACTTTTTGGAAGTTTTCTGGGATCATGTATGCATATTTGATTCCCTGGGTGCCACTGCGTTTCACATACCATATTTATTTTGCTTTTGGGGTACTTTAGAGCCTTGCTGGACCACACATCTACATCGCACATCGCATAGACTGTTCCCTTACTCATATTGCCAGGGACAATAGCTTGGTGTGCCTTCCATTCATCCCTTACACCTGTGACATGAGTGGAAAGTTCCCAACAGGGAAAGGGAGAAGATGGGATCGGGTGGGGGGACATGGTGAAGACACATCTGCCCAGCCCCAGTGGGTCAGGGACTTGGTGCTTAGACATCTGCCGCATCCCCAGGAGGACAAGGCATGCCCCAGACCATAGGTGTCCCGGCACCTGGAACCAATGTGGTCCCCACCAGACAGGAGCAGCGCCAACACTTTGTGCCACTCGGGCCAAGAAGGGACGCCCTGTACAGAAGGAAGAGGCTCCACCCAAAGACATGGCACAGGGCACTGGCCCACAGAGGAACACGCGATTCAGTGATGAGGAGCTCCAGATCCTCATTGACTACTTGATTTACCCCTATCGTGACATGTACCTGTATGCAAGGAGCACCCATACACCTACACAATGGATGGTGCATTGGCAGCTGGCCACGGACCAGATCAATGACTTAGGTGTGGAGATGTGCAATGCTGAACAGGTTCAGAAGCGCTGGAATGATATCACACTTCACACCAAGCACAAGTCTCAGTTTGGAGGGGGCCACCAGAGGAAGAGCAACTGAAACTGCACGAAGAGGTGACATGCCAATTCATCCTCATTTAGCAGGTGCAAGGCATGGGAGGCCTGGAGAACGAAGAGGACACATTTGGTGAGTGGCTGTCATAGTGTATTGTATGTTTTGCCAGTCATGCATGACCCACTATATCTGTGTAGTGGTACGTATGGCTGCAGTTGTATGACATCCCTGGTTAATGCATGTTTACTGACGTTCAGACTCATGCCACATGGTCATCATTCTGGAAGTATCCTGTGTGGTGGACATTTGTGGCACATATCCATATGACAGTACAGATTACGTACAGGGTACTCCCCGTTGCATGGGCAGGAAATGAGACACCTACCTCTACTGTTATCTGCAACATTCCTGTTGCGTGCCACTCTGCACTGCTAGACAGGTACCTGCAATAGATGTTTATCAATCACATCATCTCATGCAGAGTTGCATGTTCCATTTGTCAACTGCCACTCTGGAATGCTTTGTCATGATGCATATCTGATCTGTCCGTCACCATACCTTTTGGTGTGCCCAGAGTGAAGGTGCATAAGTGCCCACCTTCCACAGCCCAAGGTTGTGGGCATGATGTTGGTGCTATAAGAAATGAATGTAGTAAAGGGTTACACCATTGACTACATGGTGAACAATAGCTGATGGTGGGTTGTTATGCAGAGGTGGCCATCCTTGCAAAATAACAATCACATGGCCATAGACCGCCCATGTGGAAGGTAATAGGCAGCATGAATGGCAATGAGTGTGCCTGGCTGTATTCCATTCTTTGTATGTGCATGGTAGTTGTTCAAAAACATCAACCAACGTCAAATTTCAAGCACCTGCCTGACATCAAAGGCCTGTATGTGTCCGTCAGTTGATACTTGACAGGCACATGCCTGGTCACTTCCACTCATTGTGCCGTGCAGTTGCACAGACATTGCCCTGTTTGTGAACTGGATGCATGCACACTTCCGCATACTCGTTTCATCTGGCTGATAAGGTTAGACATGCTTGCAACATCTCCACACTCAAATGTGGCATGATGGCTCTGTTGCAAAATGTGTAATGTGATAAGTATTTGAGGTAGTGCTGGTTCAAAGTCTGACCATGCAGGTCCATGAACATATGACCCATCATATTTGGATGATGTTCATCTGTAGGGACTGCATTGCAAATGTGAACACCTATACTACCGGCATTGCTTTAGGGATTGATTGCTGCACACACATACCACTCATGGCCCTTGTATGACCTTCATCACTATGACCACATAGTGTGTCTCAGAATATGTTGTATGCACTCCACATTTGCACAAACACAGCCTCACCACCAGCATTGCTGGGACGAGACCAACAGATCAGGGCCATGCCACTACATTGCAGATGAAACACAGCTCTCAACCAAGACTCACTACTTGCATCCCCCTCATCCTCTCTCATTCATGACTGCCCATCTGCTGTACAGACATGGTGTAGTGCTACCAATTTCTGCCTCAGTGCCAGTGACACAGAGAGAGCCAACTCATTGGGACCCCTCTTCCTCTTTTCCTCCCACATTCTGGCCACACTCCATGGGAACACTCTCCCCACCCTCTTCTGGGTCGATGGACGTTGTTGTCATCTTTGAATCCTCTCTCCTTCTCTCTTAACATCACAGAATGTGCCTAGAAGGCACACTTTCAGCTGCACCTCCTCAGAGGCATGTTCCCTTTCCTCACCTTCCCCAGGACCTCAATGTCTCCAGCTCTCTGTTCCGATCCTGATTTGTGTGCCATGTGTGGACCTTGGTGGTGTCTGTAGATATGGGTGACTGACTGATGCCATGGATTTCAGCATTACAATGTCACATGTGCAGTACTTTTCCCTGGTATGTGTGCTAACATGACAGTTGCATGGCTCATCATTGTATGTTGATGCCACTTTTGTATGTCAATGTGTCCACTGATGGCATGGACAGGTCCAAGAGGGGGGGCACTAGTCGGCAAATGGCATACATCCGTAGCTTACAGCTCAAAGTGTGGGAATGCACAAAGTCGGATGCTTCCGTGTCCTGTCATTTAGTGTTTGAGTTCACGTTGATGCATATGAGCATTTGTGTCTCGAGTCACCTGTCTTTGTCCATGTGCAGGTGAGGATGCTAATGATGCAGAGGAGGAGGAAGAAGAGTTAGTGGTGCGTCAGACCACCAGTGGAGGACTGCAGACCATCATCAGTCGTGCTGTGGACTCTTCAGACTCTTCTGAATCAGCTGAGTTTGATGCTGAACCAAATGTGTATGCCTCAGAGAGGGCAAAGGTGAGTGCCCCAATGGACAGACCAGATGGGACCCATGTGTCTGTGGCAGCGCAGCTGGCTTCACAATGCCAACCAGTGGTGGGCCCCCTGTCTGTGGTGGTTATGGCTGCAAGGCCAGCCTCCCATGAATTGGTGTCAGGTCCTGGGACTGATGTCCAAGAGAGGGGTGCAGACCTTGCATCAGGCCACCATGGACCCCACACACATGGTGGAGGGCATGGATAAGATGGCCAAGACCATGACCACACCAGTGGCCTGGATAGAGCAACAGCTGCAGGTCATGCGGTCCTTAAGCCACTCTCACAGACTGCGCATGGAGGCCAACATCAAGGGCTGACAGGCTGATCTGAGGTGTCTGCAGGAGTCCCTGCATGAAGATGCTCAAGCACACAGAGAGGCCCTGAGGCCTGAGATGCAAGCCATGAGGACTGAAATCCATGCCAATCTCTCAGCCACAAGGACAGTGCTACACAAGGAGACGGATGCCTTCAGGCAGACACTGTCCGAGCAACTCAATGCATCACAGGTGAGTGTGCATACAGACTCTGTGGCCTTCCATGAGGTAGTACTTACAGACCTCAGCTCCCTTACTGTGCTGGTGCATTTCACCATGTCACGTCTGGCCGTGGGTCCTGATGACCAGGCCTTGGCTCTGTGTGGTAAAGGTCCAACACCACAACCACCTGCATGTCAACCTCCTGGTCCACCATTTCCATGAATATCCATGGACCCATGAAGGTTTTTTTTTTGTGGTGGTTTCTTTTCCCACTCATGTGGATATAGACAAGCACCTTCCTCCTCCCCCACTGAGGGTGGACTCCCCCCACCACCCATCCCCAGTCCAGGATGGACTTTTCTTTTCTTTTGGACTTGACCAGTTTGGTCCTATTTTTTTGTTACCTCTTGCTTCGGCATGGACACTTCTTTCTTGTTTTTCAATACGCCTGGCCAGGATGATGACATGTTTTTTTCCACCCTTTCTGAGGTGGACTCTTTTTCTTTTGTTTCTTTTTTCTCCTGACATGTGTGGTTGCCTCTGAAAGGCATGATGAGTGTAGTTGTGGACATGCAGCCATTCACAGTATTGTCAACTGCTATGGCTGCCTTGAGGTTGACTGGATGGCATGTTCAGGTAACAATGGGTTGAGGGAAATGTGACACATATGTGCTGTATGCATGATTGTCAACTATGGCTGATAATATGCAATATCCCATGTTGTTGCAGTGATCCTGAGGCATCCAGTGACTGCATTGGATGTGTAATTACACTTCTATGCGGATGCATTGTTTGTATGGATGCACTTTCACAATTGACACAATTAATGGAAGTGATTGGGCAGCACTTGTCATATTTTAGCCACTGTCAGTATTTCCAACATTCTGAGCGTTCATACAAATTGACAGCATGCATTATCTGTGCATCTGCACTCTGTGTATTTGGTTTCTCCGACACTTGACTAACTAACCGTGATGATGTCTCCTTACTGTCCCCCTTCTACTCCCCCTGGCCCCATGTTGCCTACCGGGCCCTGCGGCTGTCCTCCCTGACCACACCACTCTTTGACCTGTGCCACTTTCCACTGCACTCGCCAATCCACATACATGACCTTACCTGTCCCCATGTACCACACAAGTCCATTGTCAGGTCTACTCATCCTCATTTATCCTGCTTCATGACATAGCGTTTGGGCATTTGCGTACATTGACTCCACAGGACAGGTTTCTAACATTTGCTGCATGTAGGGTTGTACTGATATGTGCATGTGTACCACTAACAGACTGCGTCTGTGTTACCAAATCAGGTCACTTCTTGTAAAGAGTCTGTTTCTGTACGTTATCTACACCAGGATGTGTTGCATGAATTTTTGTGTGCATTACTTGGCCATCTCATCCGGCACTGTGAGTGGGTGCGCAGTGTGTGTGCACATTGTGGGCCCATGCATATAATACATTGTCCACCCGCCACAGCTTGTCTTCATCTGTTCTCCCTGTGTGACTTGCGAGTGCTCCCTGGGATCCATGCACAATTACTGTGATGGTCTCACACAGGGTGTGTGGTTTGTTGGAGGGTGAGTGTAGCTGCATGTTGTCCTGATGTTTATTTACAGTCGTGTCCAATAGAGATGTAGGCTGGTTGGTGTAGGGTATCTGGTTGTAGGAACTTATTTGCGGGGTTATAGCATACATGTGTCTTTTTCTGCTTTGCATGCCAGGGTAGGGTCATGGGAGGGTCATCTCCCCTCCAGCCAGTCTCATCCTTGTAATGCTTTTCACCTATCCCTCTCTCTCTTTCTTTCTCTCTCTCTATCTCTCTCTCCACTCCACTGCTAGGCAATCATCACTCTGTGTCCTGTATCCCGGTTGCACTCTGTCATCCTTCGACTGTGGGTGGGTCTATGCCTATTTTCATGTTCCATACAGGAGTTGTCATGGATGTCCAGTATCTCTATGTTGATACAATGCATGTCTTTGGGATTTCTAAATGTTTTTTCAGGTATGATGCAGTGGATGCAAGTCAGGAGCCTATCATGTGCAGGTGAGTGAAGGGCACTCAGGGCGGCAATTGTGTTGTGTTTGGTAACAGGGAGTCTGGCACTGTGTGGGGTTGATTTTCTGTTACTTGTATTGAGGTGGTAGGTCCAGTTTCATGGGTGCATGTGACACATGCTGATGGTAGGCTGGTGTGTCTATGCATTCTGTTTGGTCAAGACTATCACAGTCTCACTGGTTGCGGGTTCATATTTGTGAGGGAGGCTGTCACTGTAGGGCCTTTGTTGGTGAGTTTGTCAGGAGGGTGGCAGGCTGTTTGTATGCCGTGACACATGGTGATAGTAGTAATGGGTAGGGTTTCCTTGCACTTTTCACGTGTGCCACGTGACGTCCCATTGAATGTTTTTGTTAATAGTCATGTCTGCCCACCAAGGCAGTCTAATATTGGTTCTCTTCCTCTTCTGGGGGTGCTGTCCCAAGACAATTCCACACAGAACACCATTGCTGGCCATTTGTGGGATGCTGTATTCACCACATACACCAGTCACACACCATTGGCCAGGGGTTGTTGTTTGCCATGGTGAACATGTACTG
This sequence comes from Ambystoma mexicanum, assembly GCF_040938575.1. Lineage (NCBI taxonomy): Eukaryota > Metazoa > Chordata > Amphibia > Caudata > Ambystomatidae > Ambystoma > Ambystoma mexicanum. The sequence goes on from NC_090928.1 coordinate 288,654,672, forward strand.
TGCACCATAAACTGGCATATTTGTTGTGGCCTGTTGACAGCTGCTGAGTGCATTGTAATGCTCACTTCATTTCAATGCACATTGGACCCAATCCAATCCAGTCTCAGTGAAGTCTGCCTTCCCTTCCTCTCTCCTGTTGCCTGCTCCCTTCTGTGTTTGACAGTGTCCTTAGCCTCTGTTTTTCATTCCTTTCTCATGTCTGCTTTTCTCTTTCATGCCAGTTGCCTCAGTACCTTGCCTTCCAGTATGACCTCTGCCTCTGTGAAGAGCTGTGTCTGCCAGATCCTGTCTTATGTGCAATTGGTGATATTTTTCCATCACATTGTCTTGGACTTTACATTACTGGCTGCCCTGACAGTGTTTACTGCTCTGTCCCACTGCCATGTTAATCAGGGCATGCCATTTCGTGGCATTGGGAGTACTTCCAGGGTGATCTTGGCTTTCTAACCTCTCAGTGGTTTTTTGGGAGTCCTCTCGGTGTCATACTGACTATCGCCTGACCACCGTGTTCACAATGTCCCAGCACCATGATAATAGGTAGGTGTTACGTGGTCCTTCAATGCATGGCACTCAGTTGGCAGGCAGTGTAGGTGTTGTGGGTGGGTAAGGTGTCACTGTGTGGGGTGTTCATATTGCATTGGCGTGAGGTGGGCAGATCTGGCTGCATAGGTGCAGGGACACATGGTGATTGGTGGCTGGTGAGTTTTTGTTTGCATTTGTTGCATGTTATTCAGGGGGGTACATGTTGCTGTGTAATTGGGGGCATGGATGTGTGGCCTGCCCCCACACTGTGTTGTATTTCTCTACAGAGGCACTCTGCAGGGGGAAGATGGTTTCTGTGAGTGTAGGGGAAGTTGCTGCTGTGTGGGTGCACAGGGCACAGCAGCAGGCTTTAGTGGTTTCCAGGCCTACAGAGGTGGACATCCATGGATTCCAGGGTCCGGCTGGTGCTGGCTCACAAGAGAAAAGGTGTGAGGTGAGATGTCCATATTTCTTTCAGGGCACTTGCATTTTTTTAAATCTGCATGACTGCTTTGATGTGACTGTGTATTGTGAGCAGAGTTGGTGTCGGGAATGGGCTGGCCACTCAACCTGTTTGTTGTGGTCGTACATGCATAGCAGGTCCAGGGCACTCCTCAAATGTCTTTATTGATAACATCCATTGTGTACTATGCCTTCCTACTTGTGGTATCATGTGTGTAATTTGCTGTGCATGTGCAGAACAGTTGTTGCTGTCCATGTGACGATGGTTGGGGACTTTGTTGTTTGTGCTGTGTGCTTTTGGGTGTGGTACATGGACAATGTGGTTAAAGTTGCTATGACTGTGTATGTGATGTATGCACACCCATACAGATTAGGGCTGTATCTGCCACTTTTCCTCACTTACAAATTGACTCATACTCTGTGGAAATTTAAATATGGAGTTCAAGTGCTCCCTAATCACAGTGTGTATGAGGCATGTGTTATCTTGCACCACTGCTTTCACACTCACAGCTACATGGCTAGGTTTCGGCCTGTAGTACACTTAGTCCCACTGGTCTACTATAGTAGTGTAACTGTAGTGTAACTGGCTGATTGGAATAAGTAAACATTTAGCTTTTGTTACTAAGTACTAAGAATGGAATGTTGCCAAGTTGATGTTTTTTTCTGTTCCAACATAATTTTACTTGTTTATGTATTTCTCACATTTGTGTTTTGTACTTAAATTTGTTATTGCTCCCAAATCATTTTACTCCTAACTTTGCAAAGTGGTAGTAGAATACTCCCATTTACAAGTCTTATCTGGGGCTCTGTTTGTGCATGTTGTTTTATGTCTAATGGATGCACACAATTTGGCTCTCCCAGAGACACATTCTCAGGGTGTTGTTATGGCCGTGGAGGATGGGCCCCAATTCATCATTCAATAGCTCCTTGGATGTGGCCCCACTGTGTGTGCTCCACCGGGGCAGGTTTTTAGGTGAAGTATGATTGCACTAGCTGGGTTCGTGCAGCCTCACCATGTGCCCTTTCACCAACCAATGGCAAGGGTGGTGCCTGTGGGTGCGGGTGGTGTCCCACCTGCTTTTCCACTGGTACTCCATGCTGTGTGGCAACATTGTGCAGTACACAAGCAGCCACTATGGTTTTACATACTACTATTGGTGCATATAGCAACAACCCTCCAGTGTGGTCAAGGGAGTCGAACCTTGACTTCAGCACTGGAAATGCGTGCTCCACTATGCCCCTAGTGGCTACATGTGCTGTATTGTATCTCATCTCAGCTGGTGTTGTGGGATTCCGGATTGGTGTCTTCATGAATGCTGACCGCAGGTAGGCACTGTCCCATGTAAATGTGTACATGGTTGTCATTTATTGTCAGGGTCTGTTGTTCAATGTGCCACCTGTATGCATGTGCATGACCATTCATACTTACTGAAGATCCACAGGTACAATCTAATGTGATTGGACACAAATGGAGAGGTTTATATAATTGTATGACATGCACCATGTGTAAGCACGCCCTTAACAACATGAAAACATTTGAAACTAAAGACAGACAAAAATTGGTTATTGAAGATTTGACAAATTGTAGAATTAAGTCTGTGGTGTATATCATCATTTCCGTTTGTGACAAACTGTATGTGGGCTCAATGATTCGAGAATTGTGACTAAGAATATGAGAGCATTTGAACATTAATGAAACCAACACAACAGAAAGGAAATGCCTCTTCCAAGAGCATTGGGAAACCAGATACCAAATGGACCACAAGGATGGAAACACATTTATGGGAATCAAACATATCCAACAAGATGTCTGACTTGGGAATTGCAAACTCACCTTAAGACAGGAAGACGCAAGAATAGTTTGCAAACTAAAGAGCACCATTACAGGTCTAAATAAGGAACATGATATGCAAGTCTTCCTATGAACTATCAAAAAGTATGGCACTAATGCAAACATACACCAGATAAACATGTGTGTAAAGTAGCTATTCAAATGATTGCCCAACAGCAAATTTAACAAGAAAGGAATTATGCCCACCTAACCATGTGACAATGGCAATAGAAGGGTGCTGAAAAATATTTCCACTTTTATAAATGCATATCCTATTTAGAAACCCATTAAGGGTTCAGGAGACATAGCATGGTAGCTTGTATGGGAATTCAAACAGTCCAATATGTGCGGTGCAATTGCATCTGGCATGCCTAATTAGGTAAACACAGAGCATCACCACATGACCTTGTGACATCACCGGTCCAGGACTGGATGGGGCCATCTAAGCATCAGCCAAAGATGGTGGCGGCAACAGGAACAAGCTGAACACCGCCACCATTGAAAGAATCACAGCACGAAGCAAGCAGCTTGCCCAGATTTGTACCCAGTAGAAGCAGGTACGAGGTTCCCTTCAGCTTCATGAAACAGCTCCGGCTCCAAATAGCCAACTAAGCTCACAATAATAATCAGATTCCTTGGCAATAATGAATGGGATTTCTTGTTGTAGGAACCTCACAGAAGGCTGTGAGTTCTAACTTTAATTAAGAATCTTGATCCCAAAATTAACTTTGGCAATCTAAACCAGGGGACGAACACTCCATGGCACCAAACCTAACTCTGTAGGTAATTATACTTGTCTCAGACATAGAGCCACAACGAGACTAATCAATTTGTTGTTCAAATTATAAAGTGCACCTCTTATCTTGTTCTCAGAGAAAAAATCATTCAATGACACACCGTTGGAGGTCGCAAGAGAGAATTCTCTAATATCCTCAAAGCAAGCTAATTAGAAGAATTGAAATATAACCAGGTAACTCTTCACCACCTAATTTGAAAACTGTACTCACTTTAAAATGAATGGTCCCACAAGATTAGGAAGCACATGCTAGTAGACCCTAGTAATGACTAGGAACACACAGGTACCAACGTTATCATTCAAAAACTGCTCCTTATGTCTAACTTAATCTTAGAGATCAACTGGGGGCACCTCTGTATGTAGTACTAATTTATCACGCATCTGAACTACTCAACAATTTGATTTCAATCTTTAAGTTTGGACAATTGGCAGTATAAGTCAGGAACATTATTTCACAAGAAGCACATGTCACACCAACCCAGTACGCACAATGAATATTGGCCCAATGCGACTCTAAAATATAATTATAATAGGCTGTACATGACAAACAGTACTAAGCTTTTACTCAGACGTTCATCTCTTGATTTTTCCATTCTCCTCCCCAGATAGAATCCCATTGAATGCATTTCTGTTGATGTATATGTATGAAAAGTGTTCAAGCTAGATACAAAAATACAAAAACAGGAATGTGTTTATCACACAAACAAAGGTGTTAATCCCAGAGTATCAGACACAAGGTTGAATGAAGCAACCTACCAACACTTGTATTGCTGTAGTGACTAGTAATCTGTAATTTAGCCTAGAGGAAGCCATTGGATTGGCGAAACAAAAGGCATGTGCTCCAAAGGTTATTGTTGGCATGTTCACACAAACTGTATGTAACTTGTAAGCAATGTCACCCACGTCACATACTGTAATGTTTGAAATTACGGAAAATGATACAATAATGATTGAATTATACCAACCATTGGCGACACATAATCAAGTGTGTACCTCTTTCATTGAGATAATACATGGTACTGAGCGCACGGTTGTGGGGAGATAATATTTTGTTTGTAGTTTGTTTATCTGACTGGTAAGGTGTTACAGTCAACTTTTCACCTGGTGCAGACAGTGCAGTATACACTAGAAATAACACAGCTGTATTCACAAAAGGATTGGCACAACTATACTTGGCAACACTAAAAGGGAAAAGGGTGTTTGGAAACGTGTTGCACCAGGAAACACACTTCCTAAAAATTGGCAGGGATTTCTCTGGGTTGATAAAAATAAGACTGCATTTTTCTCTTGGCAAAAACCTTAACAGCTATTGACATAAACAAGCAGGTAATTGCCACAAATAGTATAATTGTCTCTCTATATATAAAAACCACATCTGTGGCTATGTGTGTCTGTTTGAAATGTTCAGCATACTTCCCAGAATGCTACAAACCTGTAATTTGGCACTTAAATAGGGTCCATGGTTCAGACACTATAGAAAGTATAACATATGCCTTTTGGGGATATTTTTAAGCAGTCTGCAATGCTTATCCCTGCCATATTGCTCTTTACACTGTAGTTCTAGGTTCATTGCTCCTAAAGTTCAGCAGTTAATTAAAACACCAGCAGTTCATTGTTCCTAAACTTTTCACACTATCAAAATTCACTCACTTTTGAAGTCAGGCGGGTCACAAAATACAGTGCTTTGTAGTGATGTGTGTGACAGGAAATGGTGCATGTCTCTTCAATAGTGGCCGCAAAGACGTTGTCAGTCACATCGTGGCAAATCTCTCATGATAATTACAGAAACTTATTTTACCATGCAAGTTGATGAATGTATGCCATCTCAACTGTACAAAGCTTACATGCTTCAGCCATACATATACGGGTATGGTTCTTCCAACTTACACACTACAGCTCTTACATGATTCAACCCTACACATATGGCACTTATGTTGAGGTTGCTGCTGCCTCAGCTGTAGATCAGGACATCAATAATGTTGCTGCACAATCTCAATGCTCCAACTCAAAGTAGCTGAAATGGATTTATGGGATTCATTCTTTTCTCATGATCAGCAATATGTGGCTTGCCCCAGAGTTGTAAACAAAGACAATTTGTTTCACACTATCTCCTACAGGAAAGACAAGCAATATTGTCTGCAAAGAAGCATTGGTTTAGTTAATTAAATAAACTTGAAACTAGGACTGAATTGGGAATTACTGTGCATCTCACAGGTATACCTGCTACTTCTTTCTATGAATCATCAATATATCTTGGGACTGACGCCATGCTCATACAAAGAAGCAAACACTTGCATCCTACAACATTTATGTGATGCTGTGCAGCAAGGATATAACAAAGCTGAAATACGCACTGTGGACCCCGATGTTGTAGTCCTCGCCATTACATCTGCACAACATCTGAACATTGAGGAGCTATGGGTTGCATTTGGAGTTGGGAAGTACTTCCGGTTCTTTGCCGCTCATGAATTAGCAAGAACCTTGGGTCCTGATCGTTGTACTGCCATTCAGATGTTTCACGCAATAACTGGGTGTGGCACTGGGTCCTTTTTGGGAGGAACAAACAAGAGGACTACATGGGACACATAGAATGCATACAGCAATATCACCTCAGCTGTTTGTGGATTGGCGCACTTGCCTAGTCAGTAGGCAGGAGAAGAAATACTGAAGCCATTGAAGAGATTTTTAGTTTTGCTATATGACCGTACTAGCAGTGATTAACATGTTAACGAGGCAAGAAAACACCTATTTACTCATCAAGGTCATATAATTGCCAATCTAGCTCCCATGCAAGAAGCCCTCATTCAACATACAAATAGAGCTGTCTACCAGGCCGTTTGCTTCTGGGCCCAAAAGATGGCTTCCATTGCCAAGTGATCAGTGGTGGAAGAAGAAGGATGAAGGTGGATGGAAAGCTTGCAGGGACCTCTCACGGTGTGACTGCAAGGAAGTCTACACACTACAGTACAAGTGTAGGCAGGCATCCATACAGTTTACTGCTCTTCGTACGTTTGGCACTCTTTGTACTGGCTGAAATAAAGGGGGGGTTATTACAAATAATAGGTTTGAGGGATAGTATCAATTCTCATTCAATGATAAACAATAACATAAAAATCAGGAATATAAGACAACATATTTGTATAACATAAACATAAGTCAATCATTGTTTTCTTTTCCTGTGATGAAATCAATTAATGTATATATTCTGCTATGCATTATGGAGAAAAATAATTATTTTATATCAAGCTTCATTTATAGTTATAAATTGTACAATATGCATCACATCATCACAAGTAAATTATTGAACAATGAATATCAACATAAATTAAGATCGTTATCGTCGACTATGCAAGGATAAAAAAATAGTTGAGACAGGGAAACATGTACTGACTAGTTGCCATAAGATGTCGGATATGTACAAAAGATACTATGATAAATATGTACATAACATTGAATGTATTGGGGAGGATATCTTTTGGTGGCACAATGTCAATGCTTCCAACTTGAAGATTTTTATTGAAATGTATAACGTGTGGTTAGTAATTGAGACCCTGCTTGGGATTTGTATTTGAATGGTATGGTTGTGCTAGGTATTTGTTGTCGGTTATAAGGTGTACCCCCTGAATAACCCAGAAATTAAGTAAGGAAGTAACATGAAATATCAAGGCTGTAATTCTAACTTTAGGTAGTACTTTTATCGTTTGTTTTACTTATGTGAAGTGCATGATTTTATTAGATATGATGAATTAACTTATGAAATGTTTCTATTTGGATATGTATATGGATTATACATGTATGTATTATGTTTATGATTTACATTAAATGTGAAAAGTTTATTTATACACTATAACACAATATTAAAAAAAAAAATTAAGATACTGCAATGACAACTAGTCACCATTTTTTAAAAAGGGATGCCAACATAGTAATATGACAAATTTTGGATGGCCAAATAGCCTAAAATGTTCATTCAGATGTGGTCTAAAAGTGGGCCAAACTGCATGTTTCTATCATCAAAGTCACAATTGTACTACTACTGAAATCTGTGTACAAGCTAAGAAGGTTGCCCTACGGCCTGTGAGAAGGTCGCTCGGCACAGCCAGGCTGCTTGCCATGCGGCCCATAGCTTGTCTTCTTGGTCCACTAATTGTCCTACAGCAATGCGACTCTCTGCCGCTGGATGTCCGGCCAGCCTGTGCCATGCATATTCCCAGATTGCACTGACTGTGCTGCTGACCCACCAGAAGCTGTCCGTGGCCCACATGCAGGATGTTATGGGGAGGGAATCCACTCCAACATTAACCTTGATGATAACTTCCTCGTCTCCCACATTGGCAAAGCAGTCCCCTGTGCAATAGCACCTGGTGAGTTCCAAGTGCCAAATGGCATTACCAAAATAAATTATCTCATGGCTAAATAACCAGACAGACTTGTCTGCCAAGTCTGTTAGTTTATATCCTTTGTCAAAAGCTATTACTGTTCTCCATGCTCTTCTTTCGTCATCTGTCCCATGAATAATCACCTTTTCCTCTCTCACAATCACTTCCTCTAGTTCTATGGGAATAACTTGTCCTTCTTTGTCATCCATAGGTACTTCTGGTTTAAACAAACATTTGTCAGGTAACCTCAGTAATTTACCTACCAATCCAAGAAGCCATGAAGCCATGTCAACAAGATATTTACGCCACACAAAATAAACTCCTGGATCCAAAATGCTTATATAAATTCTCTTACATTTATGTAAAATGTATCCCTAGAGTGGAATATATTATTCCTTTGTCAGTAAAATATATTGTCATATTAAGTTTTGTCACCATGTCACGTCCTAATATGTTAAATGGTGTCTGGCGAGAATACAATAATGGAATAGACACATCATGTTCTCCAATTAAAATTGGTAATTTGTCGGTAAAAGGAACCAAACTCATAGCAACAGAGAATCCCTGCACATTAATGGCGATGCCAGATATTGGATACTTTCCCTCTCGAATACAAGAGTTAGTCGTTTCAGTGTCTACAAGAAATGAAAATGTCTTGCCTCCTATTGTTATCCTGACCCTCTGTTCCTCTCGGGAGTCTGGTGTCACAGCTAGTACTGAACACATCAGGTCACTCTGTGGGCTTTCCTATTGTGCATATAAATTCATCCCTATACTGGTAAAAGAATTCCCTGCCACTACTGTCACACTCCTTACCCTGGACGTAGAGGTTTGTGTGGATCCTGTATTTGCCTTCCATTCTGGTATCATTACTTTTTCATTGGAGTGTACTGTTATGTCTGTACCTGTTGTGTTTGCATAGGCGCTTGCAGTGGTTGCCATTGTGGCGACTGTGGTTGCAACCGAACATGCTGCGTTTGCTGCACTAGCTGCACATTTGTCTGATACTGAGTCTTATTTTGGGCATCATGCTCTGGTGGTTCTGCATTATACTGTGGGAAATAACCAGTTGCCCCTCATGGAGCTTGTCCAGTAATGCTGCATGCTCCCTCTACTTCTACACATTCAGGCGATATGTTGTATCCTTCCACAATTCCAGCACTGCTGCTACTCCTCCATAATATCCTCAGCCCCTTGAGGCTTCTGAAATCCATCTCCTCATCCTCTAAATCCATCCCCTCTACAACATGACCAAAAATTGTACCTGCTCTGATCTACGGGGTACGCTACATTGATTGGCTATGTAGGCAACTCTTCTGTGACCACTCCTTTGTCACTCGTCAATACTGATACTTCGATTGCAAATGTTGACAACATCTTCTGAACGAAATTTGCCTCTTCAAGCTTCCTTTTCTTATTCATATTCTTCTCTTGTAACATTCGACAATGATGTACGACAGTCATCTGTATTTCTGGCAATGACTTTGCTTTCATTCCTACCTGTTTTATCATATGCCTTCATGTGTTGTGTTTTTTGCTGTTACACTTGCATATCCCTCTTTTCTCCAAATGTCATCAGCTCTCTCCCTTAGAATAGCTGTTAGTAGGCCTTTCAGGTCACCTGCTGCTAATGGCATTGCCACCCTCATTCTTTCTAACTCATAAATCCATTCACCCACTCCTGAAGTCAGACTGGGTAATTTACATTTCAAATTATCTTTTTCCTCTGTGGCCATGGTATACATAGTGATTGTCCTCCACCTTTCTTTAATAATGGGAGCTGTGTATATCCTATACTCCAATATTATCCACCCATACTTCTTGTCTTGCAGGTGGGGCTGGTTTTGTCCACTCACATGTATCCTGGCAATGGCCTCAATCTACTTACATGAGGCGGAGACACTTCCCATACGCTATGTGACCATCCTTGTGGTCTTTCAGGATATGATATAGGTTCTGGTGCTGTTCCTTCCGGTTCCCCTGAATCCGACCACTTTACCCCTCCTTCTGTGTTTGGGTCTGTAGAGGCATTAAATGTGCCCACTCCTGCGCTCTCTCATTTTCTTCCCTCTTTTCATCTGACATCATTATACCCCAACTGGTATGGCTGTTATCGCTTTCCATGTTATCAAGATCTAGTTTGCTTAGTGACAGCATACTATGCTTGTTCATCATTATGTCATCCGATCTACCTCTTGTTTTTCTCCGTGGAGATCCTTCGATACTCCCTCTGGTCTCATAACCATCTTGTTCCCTCATCTGCCTATGCAGTTCTCCAATCCTTTTCCCTATGCCTTCTGCCTCATGCACATCAGCCTATGTTGGAACTCTAGGTATCTCATGCAGCTCTCTGTGAAACTGTTGTGACCTTCTCTTTTCCTCCCGCCGTTCTAGTTCTTCATGCGGTGTTGAACATCTGCGATCTATATTGTCATCCCTTTGTCCTCTACACCTTCTCATTTCCTTCTTTTCTTCCATTTCCTGTCTTCTAATCTCCTGCTTCTCTTCCTCTTCCCTTCTTCTCTGTAACATTCTTTCTTTCAATCTTTGTGTTTCTATTTTTACCCGCTTCTTCTTCTCCCCATCTTTTCTATCTCTCTCCGTTACTTGCTCTTCATACCTTCTTTGTTCTTCCTTTCGTTTGAGGTATTTTTCCTTCTCACCTTTTTATGCGATTTCTTGTTCCTTTTCCTTCCTGTCCCAGTTCTCTCTTTTTTCTCTCTCTTTACCATCATCATTACCCTTTTCAACTAATTTGAGTATTGTCTTTCCTCCCATCCACTCCTTCTGTAAAATGTTCACTTCACTGGCTTCATCTTTCACTCCTTTTTGTCTCTTGGTCTCTTCTTCTATCACTATTAGTCTGTCCTTTCTCTCATTACGCTCCTCATATTTACTGCTTCCAGACATATATTTGTGTGCTTTAATCTTACTTTCTTCTGTACTATCTTTACTACTATAAGTGGGGGGTGCATATATTGGATTAATATACTGTGCCTTTACTTTTAACTCCTTTAGAGGATAAAATCCCTGTTTCACAGCGGTTGTACTATTGTCTTCAGAAGAAGAAAGAGGAGCCGAGTGCATTGTGATCTCCTCTTCATGCTGATTAAGCATCTGCTCCATCTCAGACGGGTCTTCCTTCTCGCTCTGATACATTTACCATAGCTCTAAAATAGTTTAGCTTTTTTGTAATGTTTTCCCTGTATACGCAGCATATAAGTATGTTGTCATGTGTTGCAATACTGTTCTTAATAGGGAACCCTCTTGAGGCTAAGGCATGAACATTTTGTCAGCCGTGCCTTTTACCCATTCAACATGATAGTTCCTAATCTTCGGTTTGTACCTCGTGTAGAAGGGGAGAGTCCCCGATAATGACCAATAGTTTTTAACTGTCAATACTTACCGGCTCTTTTATTTTGTTATTACTTTAATCAATTAGTATTATATCAACGTTATTTTGTCCTGCTTTCACAATACTTCATATACCACAAAAGTCAAATTGGCCAAGCACCATCAATCGACACCCATTTAAAAAAAATATTCTTCAACCTATTTCCAAGCCTACACATTAATATTATCTTTGCTTCTTTGTTACAGTTCTATCCATTCACACTGTCCAGCTGTTTTATTACTGACAATCTAAGAATCTTATTTTACTATATTTTTTCTTACCTGCTACCCTCCTATGATTGGCCCCAATCGCTTGTTTATATGGTCTGATAAACAGTAAATGATAACTATTGGTCTATATTTCCAGTCTACAATCTAAATTATCACAACTAATAAAAAAGTTGTCTTTTTTCAAACAAATAAACTTCTTACATTAACATACTCATAACCCTAGAACAAATGTGCACAACAAATTCTACAATCACCTTTTTTACTTTCTACTTTCTCCAATAAAATTATCTCATCTCTATTTTACCCCATTTTGGAGTAGGAAATGCATCCTCCATATTGGCCTTGCCTTGGGAATCTCTTACTTGATACTCCATCTTGGAGTGTGATGCGGTCCTATCTATCTCCTTGAGAATAGGTATTCAAGTTATTTCTTCTTAAATCAATCCCATTGAATTGTCCATTCTATATATGTTTACACATGCAATACAATCCCTCCCCTCTTATTTGCCACTTTCGAGGTTCTATTTATGTCTTTTGCTCAGTTTGAGTCCTTTGGTATCGACTCTTCCCGAATTGACCACTTCGCCTACAGTGCGCAGGGCCTCCGTGGGGACTGGACTGGAATTTCTTCAAATAGGCTCTTGCTGACCATTTCAATTTACATGCATGATTCTTCCACTCTCCACAGGACAATCTGTGATCTTCCGGCTGATGGTGGACGAAGTCAAAAATCCTCTGCTACCAAATGTGCAATAGCACTTGTAGCGTTCCAAGTGTCGAATGAGAGAACCACAATAGGCACAAATAACCTGACAGACTCAAAGAATATGGAAAAATACTACTTTATTTTCAGTTAGATAAAGGTTAGAAGGGAAACCTGATGAACAAACATATTATAACACACACACACTCAATGCATTTCGGTCACACAACAGGTTTTATAGCTCGACATACGTCAGCAATGACGTCATCCTACATGGCTAACAGTAATAACCTACTGGATGGAGGGATTGGTTAAGGGAAACATATACATATAATATGTATCAGTGTTAGTATAATCATTGGATGCCTCTTATCTGGTAGGCATGCCTTGAAAATACAGATTATATTATAATACCAGCAGCGGATAGGCCTGATCAACAATGTATGTCCACCATTGCATAGGCCCTCATGATCAGTTGGCACTCTCTTATCAACCTTGAACATTCGGCTCGTTAGCAGCACGTTAGCAACGAAACCCAGGTGTGAGGGAACAACGTTGGACAACTGCCTTACTTAGCTAATTAGACTGCTGTTTCTCATCAGTTTGGCTCAAAACCAAGGCTTCTTCATTGTAGTTGACCTTGGTGACTGTTCTCTGCCTCAGCACATTAAAGGGAGCGAAGGTACATTGCCATCTTCGTCTGCAGCTTTATAAATAGACCTAGTTTTCCGGTCCTGAATCACGTGTGAGACCATGATTTTGTCCATCTTGCCTTTCTATTTTAAGGTTATTTTATTCAATTATATTGGCTGCTATTGCTCTCTTTGGCCTCTGGAGAGTTGGTTGCTCTATTCTGCATGTGCTTCTTGCATCCTTAATTGAATAATACTTGGCACTCGCAAATCTTCCCTCCTTTACTTAATCTAAAAGAAATATGTCCTTCTGTTATGTTATGTTATCTACACTTATAGAGTGCACGGTCGCCCAAGGCATCATGGCGCTAAAGAGGAAGACTGCTCAGGTAGGTCAGGAAACCATGAGGTAGAGAGCTAGAAGAGAACAGTCTTGAGTGCTCTTCTAAAACCAAGGTGATTGGAGATTTTCCTCATTACAGGAGGAAGGTTGTTCCAGAGGTTAGCAGCTGCTACGGAAAAAGCCCTGCCACCGACCCTCACACGGTTAAATCTTGGAACAACAAGAAGATTCGCGGTGGAGGAGTGTAAATCCCGTTCAGGTAGATAGCGGGAGAATTTAGTCTGCAGAAACTCGGCCCCTTGACCATGAATAGCCTGATGGACTATACACAGGGCCTTGAAATGAACACGTTGGCCGACCGGGAGCCAATGAAGTTGACGGAGTACCGGGGAGATGTGAGCTCCATACGGGGTGCCCATGGCTAGCCTGGCAGCCAGATTCTGTATGCGCTGTAGCCGCTGTATTAAGCCAATCGGCTGCAACAGGTACAGTGAATTACAATAATCCAAGCGGGAAAGAACTAACGCTGCGACTATGGGGGGGCGCATGGGTTTGGGTATCATGGGTAGAACCTTTTTCAGGACCCTGATTTGATAGTGAGCGGCTTGACACACAGCCGTCACTTGGTTAGATATGGAAAGGGAAGAGAGAATACAGAGCGTACATAGATTCTCCACTTTGTCTCATTTCGATGCATGTAGTTGCTCTTTCTGTGGCACCTTTAATTCTGAGCCAAGCAAACACTCTTAGTTCTTGCACAAATTTGTATTCCAGTGCCTGTCAGCATTACAGCCTTCGTTTCCCACCTCAATGTTTCTCGCTTACTATTATACAATGCTGACATCCATTATCTTAGAATGGCTGCTTTACTTTTGTTCTTCTATACATCTCAACTCCACCTTCCAGGTTGCCGCTCTTTTTCCCCACTTAGCAAGCCCCGCCCACCTGGTCCCTTCCTGGTAGCCCCTCTTTTTCCCTACTCAAAGAGCCCTCCAGCCTATTTACCTTTGTAGATGTGGAGCAGGTGCATGTGGATCTAGGTCACCTGGCCTAAGCCCCGCCCTCTTGGTGCCTTCCAGGTTGCTGCTCTTTTTCCTGCCCTAAACTCTTAGATCAAGGGCGTCTCTTGCCCGGTATCCAAAATGAAGGGCAGATAAAGAAAGGGGCAATTCCTGTTTGGACTTGTTCGGACCAGGAGGACCCAGGGCCTGACCCCCTGCTCAAACAGCAGGTAAGCATGTACCAACATGTGCTTACTTCCTATGTCCCCACAGGCCATCCCCACCCCTTATGATTCCCCTGTGATGTTTCCTTATGCCCCCCCTTCTCGCACACAGGTGTTGCCGGTTTTGCTTGATTCTTCTACCCTGCTCCCCCACCACCCCCCCAGCCAACTTCTGAAGGAGCCTGTCCTGATACATTCTGGTTTCATCATCACTGTCTTGTGGCCAATGCTAGATTTGACTTCATGGACTTCATTGATTCATGGTGTGTCACCCTTTCTCAACTCTCATGCTGGACTTCCTTTGAATCGTGTACTCATGGTGGCCCTGAATCATGCTGTTCCCATCTTCATCTTGTATCCTGGCTTGCAACATTATGTGTTACCACTGACTTATGCAATTGTATTCACACTTCCCTCTTGCTTTTCCACTCTTTTTGATTGCTTACTCTCTGTTCTCTCCTCCCCTCTCTTTCTCCCCTTTCCTATCTCCTCCCCTCCTCCCTTTACTTTCTTCTATGCACTTACTCTATCAGAATTGTCCCTGGACCTAGTATGATAGCAACCTCGTCTGTCTCCTCCCCCTTTCCTCCTCATCTTACTTATTCCCAGCCTCCCAGCACTATCTGTAATTATGCCATGCCTAGTGCGATAGTCGCTTGTTTTGTTCCTCCCCTCCCTTTCTGCACCCCTCTCCCTAACCTTTTGTTTTTCTCCGGCTCTACCAGAAATGTTGTCAGGCCTAGTACGGTAGTCGCTGGTCTGTTTCCATTTCCTTCCCACTCTCCCCCTCCTTTCCTTATCTATGTCTTAGCTCTTGCACTATCTGAAATGTCGTCAGGCTGAGTATGATAGTTAATTTCACATCCTTACTGTTCATGGCCTGTAAGAATGTCGTATTTTCCCTTGTCCCCTCCCTTGCCTGGAAGCGCTTTGAAACACATTGTGTATAGGCGCTATGTAAATAAACAATCATATCATATCTACCTTGCGTTTCTGCATATATACGTTTATTACATCTCTTGTCACTTATCTTCTTAGGGTTTATGGTTTTCTTCATTTTCACATATATGTTTACTTTGTCACTTTAATCACATCTTTGTTCTTTAGATATCTATACATTGAATTCAGTGCATCCACGTTTCTTCTCTCTTTAGTGGTATCACTTTAAATCTGCCAGACTTTACTTACAGTTCATCTATATCAGTGGTGTCTGCACACTCATTTATACCACATCAATTGGAGGGTACATTCGATACGGTTTTCTGAGCGTGTAACGCCTCTCATACCTCCGATGTGGTATTGGGATGATAGCATGTGTCAAACAAGGCGCCTTCTTGCTGTTCTTCCAGTATGACAGAGGTGAGGCGGTGAGCTCTATAAATGATGCGCACATCTGTCTCTCTACACCCATGTATATCCTACATGCTCCTGCAGCTCCCAATGCCAGCAGTCTAGCCACCCACAATCACCAAATAAAGCCCCCACCACCATCTCACTTCTTTTCCCTTCCATCCATCCTTAGACAAGTAGCCAGTGTGTTTATTTCGATTTGTGGAAAAAAAAGATTTTTTTATTAGTTGGATACACATAGAACCTTGTCATATATGACATGGATTCAGGATGGATTGGAGCCCCCCTGAAGTTTAACTTGATAGTTTCATATCAATTTACACCCTGCCCTGACGGGGCAGCAGTGTCCTTCACTACCCTTCCCTTTGCAATACAATTCCTTGTTGTTTATTTGTTGCTAATTGGTTCATGCCATTTGTACAGATGAAGGGTTGAGTAATTGTTCACAGTGATAAACAACTTCATATAATTGAGGTTAGTGAATAATTTCCTTCTATAGGACTAGGCCATCAACATTGTCCTTCTGATGTTGAGGCCCTGGTACCTCCTCATCGTCGGCACGCACACCATTGTGGGAGTTTGTGTCATCATAATCCTCATCAGGCAGAGGCACACTGCCTCTGAAAGTAATGCTGTCCAGTATGCAACAACTGATCCATCCTAATGCAGACCTTCACAGGCTGGTACATGAATGAACCTCCTGTTCATTGCAGGCACCAAAATTGGTTCTTAATAATTGAATGGGGTTGCAGGTGCTGGTGTGGGCACCATTGCAGCAATGCTGTCTGGGTTTCACGGGATTCTGAAGAGGTGTCATCTGCCACAGATGCATGGGGGATCGAGTAAAATCTGTGTT
The DNA here is from genome assembly GCF_040938575.1 of Ambystoma mexicanum. Classification (NCBI taxonomy): domain Eukaryota; kingdom Metazoa; phylum Chordata; class Amphibia; order Caudata; family Ambystomatidae; genus Ambystoma; species Ambystoma mexicanum. The sequence continues at coordinate 288,671,395 of NC_090928.1, forward strand.
GCAGAAATCAAGGCAATGAAGTTCATTTCATTTTTAAACAGGGAGTAATGGCAGTAATACCATTAGGTGGAAATGTGTGTGAAACAATGTATTCATTGTTGGTGAGCATGCAACATCTATTTGCCAATTTAGAAGGAGGAGAGATTGAGAGCCATGCCTGTATGTTTGACTTGTGCCCTCTGTCCAATGTGTAGGAAGGACACTGACACATAGAGGGTGGAGGTGGTGAGGGTCCCCATCTGGCACAACCAGCATTCCTGTGTCTGACCTATCCCTTGGCATTTATGCCTGGACAGTGAAGTTGGCTGCTTACTTTCCAACCTGTGGCCTATCATACTGCCTTTGTAATGGAAACAGTGTTGGACTGGTCAATGTCTCAGCACAATGGTAGCTGAATAGCATAGCCTAGGCTGCATGGCCTGTGTAGCACAAGAGCTAGCACTGGCTCTGGTGTCTGTAGGGCCTCATACTCCCTAACATGTGCACATGAGTTTGCCAAGTTTCCCCCCAACACTGAAGTTTCAGACTGCATTGACAGCCTGTTATTGTGGTACTTATGATCAGCTAGCCAAGTCACGTACCATCTATGTGTATCCTGTCCCCTGGCATCCTGGGCCTGGGTATCACAGCAAAGGGGATATGAGGGTGAGTCAATGAGACCTTGTTCCAGTGAGTGAGGACCTCATAGGTTCATGGGCATACCTCTCTGGCTATGCCTTTTCCAATCCATTCAATTTGTGCAATTATACGTTCAATGCCTGTGCTGCAACACATTGACCTGTGCACATGCCTTGCCTCTTACCCCACCTAGATTTCCTGAAATTATTTTTCATTGTAGTTCTTTAGCTTGAATATGGCCCTCCTCTCCTATAGATCCATTCAATCCCTCTCTATTATTGTAAATTCAGTCCCTGTTACTCATGAGACACCTCTGTGCATCCTCACAACTGTCCCCTGCAAGATTTTGAGTTGTCATGCAATCAGTCTTTCAAAACCCCAACTTGTATTACTTTGATTCTACTTGGCATTTGCTCACACCTTATAGGCTTGATCGCCATGCCTGTTCCTCCCATCTCTTCCGATGGCGACTCTGTCATTCATTTGTTGTGACACATAAGCGTGACAACAAAGAAAACCAAACACATTTTTGGCTAAGACTCAATCAAAAGACTTTTTTCTAACACAATCACTTGACCTGTTATGTGTATATCCTTTTTGATTGACAATAAAGGGATAACACTGTTTCCTTGATTTAAATGTATGTAATTTGTCTGCCAAGGGATCGGTCCCATGTGGCTAAATGTCAGCTAATTCCTGGATTGCATTTCTTCCTGACTTCCTTGCCTCATCCCCTTCTTTCTTCTCCTTCATGGTGCATCTCTTCTGATGGCCTCGGTACACAGACTTCAGCAAATAATCATCTATAGTACAACATCAAATGATGATTGTTCCCCTTTGGGGATTTTTCCCCTTGATGAAGGGATTGACAATGATTTTGTAGGTAATGCTGTTCTCAGCTGTTTAAGTCAACTCTGTGGAGGTTGGTGTTTTGTGAGGAATGTCTTTATCCTCGCCTCAAGAAACAATCACACATGAGACCAATCATTGGCATATGATGGCCATATTATTAATGAAAAGGTGTATCAAGAACAGGAAGGTATTCTGGTTGTTCAGGATCTAACTATGGGTGCAATAATAGCTAACATACACTAGACCCAGATAAATGAAAACTCTAGCACTGAAATGGAAGTGGCCATTTGTGAATCCGTATCCCTAGACAGTCCATTGGGTAGTTTGGCTAAAATCAAATTTGATGGTCCTATGAAGAAGTTGCATGAGTTTTGGAATATCTTCTTCTTGATTTTTACATTAAAATCTCATCACTTCCCGATGAATGAAGCCACAGTAAGGTACTGATAACCAACATGTGTAGCAGTGCCTTGGCTTGGGCAACGCCTCTAATAACACAATTCAGACCTTGCCTGGATAGATAGCCAGGGTTTTGATGGATCAAAATAGTTTTTTTTATTGTCTTTATCTGGTATACACGGCACAGGATGCCTTATTAGAGTTTGTGCAACCATCTTCTGCTCTCTCAATGTATGGTATTTGCTCTGAACATCTAGCAGAAGAAATCAGACAGAGGAGGGATCCCATATTATTTAGTACTTCCATGGCCTCATGCAACAAAGGAAGGGTGAAATAGCCCATGGCCAGTGACCTACCTTCTTTTCTTTTGTGACCATGTTCCTCCTGTTGGACTACCGTCAAAGAGAACACAGATAGGAACAAATTAAGATCTAGATGCCCAGCCTTCTAACAAGTTCCCAGACATCTTTATCTCCCAATGATACTCCAGAAGAATTCCAAATCATAAAAATGTTAGGAACCAGGGGCCCACTTTTGGATGAAGAAAGGATACATTGCAAGGTCTCTCTATGTATTTTGGCACGAAGGGATATCTGGTAAAGAAGGCCCAGTAGTCCCTTGTCATCAGCTTCAATTTTTAGGAGGAAAAGGGACACAATTGTTATCTTCCACAGAACATCTGAAGTTTCCTCTTTGTCATACAGATCTCTCTGTCCATAGCAATGCCTTCACAGTACCACCCTTAGTCTTTTCTGTGATAACAAGTCTGTTTATGAACGACTATGAGCAACTATGGACTATGGACCAGTCGCAGATAAGACCACAACCCTGCCCATGATTATAGTCTACCTTGAAGAAAGCGTAACCGTTGCTTTGATATATATAGACCACTCCTCTGTGAAACTTGGATTACCATGGCTTTAGTTATATAACCCATACTTGATTGAATGCCCTGCAAACGATACTGGTTTCCAAATATTCTGTTCACCATTATGTCCCTGAGATATCAACAAGGGATCATTGGTACTGATCTGAGTGAGCCTATAGATCATTGTAACAGAGAGCCTTATCAAATACTGCAAGTATTTAGACATCTTTATGGATAAGCATCAAAAGGAACTTCCCTCTCATTGATTGCGTTATAGAACTTTTACCTGGAACCACGTTTCCCTTTGCATGCATGTTTGGCCTCCAATTGGCAAGAAAATGACATCCTCAAGGAATAAATACATTGTAGGAGCAATATATATTGCTACTACAAGCAAAATGTCTCGATTACAGAATCTACATTTCCAAAGGGGGCACACTAGCTTTTCCCCCCAAAAAGGATACCACAGAATTGCAGCAATGCCTGGACTACCATGTTTAAATAAAGGCATGCATAATGATTAGTATCCATTAGGGCTAATATCAGACATCATAAAAGCTTTATAGAATATCATCATCTTTACAAATCTTGACTTTCATGCTACATACCATCTCATAAGAATCAAGGTGGGAGATGAGTTGGAAAAACAGTCCTGGACAACCTTGGGGTATTTTGACTGCCACGTTATGCATTTTAGCTTTGAAAATGTCAAAGTGGTCTTCCAGCATTTCATGGATCACATTTTCTCTGACCTTATCTCTCACTGATTATATACCTAGAAAGTATCTGCGTTTCCTCTTCGACTCGAAAATAGTTCACCAACTGTACTTGCATACCCTTCAGCTAAAACAGAAAAATGTGCTTGTAACACAATAACACTATCTTATTTGGGCTTTATTCTTTCACTGGATGGGATATCTATGGATTGAAGAAAGTAATATTTTATCCTTCAGTGGTAGTCCCATACATGCACAAAGGACAATGATTCCTTGGTCTGGCTAATTACTGCAAGTACATTCAACATAACCTTCAGACAATAGGGTTCCTGAAATCACAATGGGCCTCATTACGACCCTGGCGCTAAGTGAAAATCGATGGCGGTAAATGGTTACCGCCATCGTTTTCCGCCAGGTCCGATCATGACCCGTGACCGTTAACTACGATGCCATTAGCGGCATCATAGTTAACGCTGCCGCTAACTGCGCTAAGGGTGCGCGCACGCGACTGGCCACACCGTACTTAGCGCCATGGCGGAAAGGTACGCAAATGCCGACCCAAGCAGACATGCACCTAACACCATCACCCAGCCCGTCAAGTACCTTACCGCCATGGTGCTAACTACGCCATCGCGAACCAACCGTAAAGGGCCATGTAAAGTGAACGCAGCTGCCACAGATGCACAGAAACAGCACAGGTGAAGGCAATACAGACTCAGGAAGTACAAAAAGAGCACACCCCACCCCTTCCCACACCCAGTCACACTCCACAATGATACCAATACGACTAGCAATGTTGGGGCTGGAGGACCTGATAGCAATGCATGTGCTACAACAGCAACAACAACAACAGGCAGCACAGAGGAGACGCAGGAGGAGAAGGAGGGCAAGGCAGGCCCAGAAAGCCCCACCAGCACAGCCAGTGCCACCACGCAGGCAGCCCCCAATCCCACGCATCAGAGCCAATCCATTCAACCTCACTGCTGAGCAGATCCACACCCTGTACCGTTTGGACCGGGACACCATCACCGCCATCGTAGACATGATACACAACGACATCGTCAGCATGATAGAAACTCCAACCGCCATCCCCCCCCTACTGAAGGTAGTGTCTGTACTCCACTTCCTGGCCACAGGCACCTACCAGCACACAGTGGTCCACTTGCATGGCATTTCACAACCATTATTCTCACGAACACTCATCCAAGTGCTCGATGCCCTCCTCAAGCACACAGACGACCACATCTCATTACCACGAACTGCCCAGGACATTGCAAACACCAAAGTGGGTTTCCATGCACTAGCCGGCATACCCGGTTGCATTGGTGCCATCGACTGCACCCATGTGGAATTGCTGGTTCCACGTGCCATGGAGGTACCGTACCGCAACCGGAAACAGTTCCACTCAATCAACGTGCAAATGGTCTGTGACTCCAACAAGATCATCACACATTGTTGTGCCCGATTCACCGGATCAACCCATGATTCTATGGTCCTGAGGAACTCCACAATACCACGCTACATGGAGCGACATGCAGGCCCAAGATCCTGGCTACTCGGTGAGTCCAATGTCATGGAAGTGGGCAGGTGAATGACGCACCAATGCATACTCCACCTGGCTGAAAGGGGGTGGAGGGATAATGCATACTCCACCTGGCTGAAAGGGGGGGGAATGATGCATACTCCACCTGGCTGAAAGGGGGGGGGGGGATGATGCATACTCCACCTGGCTGAAAGGGGGGGGGAATGATGCATACTCCACCTGGCTGAAAGGGGGGGGGGATGATGCATACTCCACCTGGCTGAAAGGGGGGGGAATGATGCATACTCCACCTGGCTGAAAGGGGGGGGGAATGATGCATACTCCACCTGGCTGTGAGTAACACAGAGAACGGAGACAGAGGATGGGCACTCACAATGCACTCAACCCCTCTGCATACATTGGGTGATGGCATGCAAAACAGGCCATGGGAGCCATGAGCATATACTGGTTGCATTGTGTGAATCAATTAGTGCATGTAGAAGTGAGCCGAAGTAACAGTTGGATGCAAGCCATGGTGGCACATCATGTTCTTGATCAGACGACATGACTGACACATACATTCTCGCCTACAAACAGGTGATGCAGGCTATCCCCTGAAGAGGTGGCTCCTTACACCAGTCCGGAACCCGCAGAACCAGCACGAGGAGGACTTCAACCGTGCACATACACGTACTCGTGTGGTCATAGAGCAGACATTCGGCCTATTGAAGGCACGGTTCCGAAGCCTCAGCAGGTCTGGTGGGGTACTCCTGTACCACCATGAGAAGGTGGCAAAGATCGTCATGGCATGTGTCATGCTACACAATATGTGCGTCAGACGGAATGTGCCCCTGCCCCCTGACGCAGAACTGCAACCACCTGACGATGAGGACGAGGAGGGTGCAGATGGGGCGGCACCCTATGGAGGAGGCGACGCACAGGAGGGGCGTGCAATGCGCCAAAGTATCATCGACCACTGCTTCTAGCACACACGGCTGGTGTGAATCACATGGAGACTGCACTTGGGGCACTGTGTGTCTCTGGGACATGCACACTGTGGACTGTACACCAATAAAGCACACATACGCAATGAAAATGTCCACACATTTCATTTAGGGAAAGAAAAAAGTGTATTTAAACTATGAAACGTCGTGACACACCCCCTCCCCCCTCCCCCCTGCACACCCCAACACACCCCCTCCCCCCTGCACACCCCAACACACCCCCTCCCCCCCTGCACACCCCAACACACCCCCTCCCCCCTGCACACCCCAACACACACCCTCCCCCTGCACACCCCAACACACCCCCTCCCCCCTGCACACCCCAACACACCCCATGTAGGTGTCAACAGATGCCTGTGACAGTGGCCACAGGCTGTTACAAGCCCCCTCTCCCGGCCCCCGGGGCACCCCTGGCTGTGGAGCGCAGGTTACGTCCGGAACGTCGGACGGGGCTGCTCTGTGCAGAACTGGCAGTGGAGGATGTCCCTGCCTGCCCCCGTGCATGCACGTCCTGTAGGGTGTGGGTGAGCTCAGTGAGCGCACGACGCAAGCCGGCAAGTTCAGCACAGATGTCCCTGGACATGGCCTGCATGGCATCCCTCAGGGTGGCAGTGCTCTGCGCTACTTCGGCCCTTAGGGTCTCCGTGGCCTGTTCAATGGTTGCCCTAGCCCCCACACATTCCGCGGCATGCTCAGCCAGCATCGTGGACAGTTGTTGCTGCCGTTCTGTGATGTCCTCGAGGGACTGCTGCCCCTGCTGGCCCATGGCCAGTGCTGGTGGTGTGATGGAGGGGCTGCTCCCCTCCTGTGGACTGAGGACTGGACATGGGGTAGAAGGCCACTCCTCTACCTCTGTGTGCTCCTGTGTGTGATCCTCATGGGGGCTGGCGTCTGACAAACAGGGGGAATGTAGTAGGTCAGTGGGGCTTCTGACTTCGTGCTCCTCAATGTCTGAGTCTGAACATGCAGCTATTGCAGCTGTCTCACCCATGTTGCTGTTGGCCGCTGACCCGGTGTCTTCTGTGGCAGGCAATGTTGGTAGAGGTGGAGCAGCTGCTGCTGGCCTGCTGTCTACAGGGGTGCTTGCCGGTGGGACGTCCGGTATGCTTGCAGTGGGTCCTGCTTGTTGTGGGGTCTGCCTCACTGCAGCTGAGGTTGAGGGTGCGGGGACGGTATTATTGGCCTTCTTGGCTCTCTTCGTCGCAGGGGTGTCCTGGTCCTCGGGGTGTGAATCTGTGCCTGTGGTGGAGCAAAGGAGGGAGGGCGTTATTGATGGGTCTGCGGACTTTGGAATGACAATGATAGACATTATTCTGGTCAGTAGATAAGGCAGATTTCAGGCAGGGCCATGCAGGTTGTCTCCTTTTAGTGTGGAATGTGGATGCAGGTATGCGGGTGCCAGCAGTGTATACAGGGTGGTGCGCGCATGTGGCTATGGGCAGTGTAGAAATGTGTTGCATTTACACTCTAGGGAAACCTTGTGCTACACATGAATGGACTGCAGTGACTATGGCATGTCTTGTTTGAGGCACCTACCTTCATCGCCTGATGTTGGAGCTCCCCTTTCCATCCCTCCGACGCCTTCAATGGCTTCCATGCCAATCGTGGTTGCACAAATCTCCTCCCACGGTTGGAGTTTTAGTGGGGATTCCGACCCTCCACCGGTACCCAGGGCAAGGTTGCGGTTCGCAGAGATGACGGCTCTGACCCGTATGCGAAGGTCGTCCCAGCGCTTCCTGCACTGCTGTGGGGTGCGGGGTACGGTCCCCACCGCGCTGATGCGCTCGGCCACCAGGGCCCAGATGGCCTTCTTTTTCCCTATCGCTGTCCTGGTCATTTCCGGGGAGAAAACGACAGCTGCGTTGTCTTGCAGGGTCTCCGCAAGCATGCAGAGTTCCTCCCGGCTGAATCTTTCCTGGCGCTGGCGGTCACATGCCTTCTTAACAGCTTTAGGCATTTTTGGGTAGTTGGATGGGTGGGTGATTGGTTGGGACAGGTGTCAGGGTTGGGTCTGGTGTTGTTCGGTAGGATGGCAATGGATTGTGTTTTTAAAGATGGCCGACGTGCTGTTTCCCGTTCCGGCGCGATGACGCTATTTCCGGTTCTGCTTTTTACGGCCACCGCAAATTACAGTGGCCGCTAATTACGGTGGCCGCTAATTACGGTGGCTGCTACTTACGGTGGCGGAAGTGCACCTTGCTCGCTTTACGATGCCGATAGAGGCCTTTTCCGCCATGGCGTTAATTGCATTACCGCCATGGCGTAATGCTCGTGCGCGATGGGTCGTAATGTGGCGCTCTTTACGCCATCGGCCCACGGCGTAAACGCTCATTACGCCATGGCGGTAATGACGGAAGATTACCGCCTGGGTCGTAATGAGGCCCAATGAGTTGAGTAGTCGTCTTCACAAGGGTTTGTGGCTAATCCACTTATTATGAGTGGTGTTTGAACTTGTGTTAATGCTCCTGTGAATACCTCTTGATTTAATGTGACAACCAAGTAGCTGTGATCTGGGTGTGTAATAAATATTCCCTTGTCACTTTCCCTTAATACTGATATATAGAATTGTGGGTTATTTGGCTATACATCAGAAGACTTAGTACCCCACTAGACACGCAGTACATTTTTACACTGTATATTGTAAATTGACAAGGCTACACAATAACAGACTACGGCGCAGGTTTACAATTCCATATAATTTATATGAAGATTTCTCAGCTCATTCAGCAGCGGAAGAGACATTAATTCCATTTGCATTGATTAAAGACAAGGAACAAATTGTAACATACTCAAAGTCATATTCCCAAATCAATCAGCAAAACATAAATTCAACCATGAATGTTATTAGACAAAAGAAAAAAGAACATGCAGTTTCAGATCAACAGTTTTCTTTGATTCTAGAAACTCTAATTAGCATCCATCAATAATGCATGTATCATGTAGTGGCATTCTTTGCTGCCTCCCCCATGTGTACTGTCATTAGATTGGGGAAGAAAGTAGGGCACTCCTTGGTGAGCACCTTAGTTGGTTTATGAAACAAATTCATTTTAGAAACAGCCTCAACCCTCATTTACCCTTTGCCCATTGACTAAGGTCGGGTTAGTCTAAGATTAGTGATACCGGACTCACTTGCATAGTAGAATTATTCCCATAATCAATTTTGATTTTGTTCAACAACTTGCTTGATCCCTGTGTACCATGGAGACTTACCCTTGTGTCAGTCTGCCCTGGTCAAATCACCCCTTGCAAGACATTCCAGTTTCTATTATCCCTATTAATGCTCAGATGTGACCCTTTTACCACTAGCTCTTCTGGCGTGCCTGCAGTTTCAGTGCCTGTCTCAGCACCAGTCACAGTAGCCCCACCTTCTGGCTCAGTATCCCAGCTAATGCTGTCCTGTCTGCCATTTGGGCACATAGATAACAGCTCTATGCACATCAGATTCCAAGGCCCAGTGACAGATGGCAAATTCCTTTATGACCAGACAGCAAAGCTGCAAACACCAGTCTGGCTCTCACACTCGAGGATCACTTTCCAAATTCGAAATCAGAGTTTGTTAAATCTCAGTACGATTTAAAGCCTCTGCCCTACACAAGCCCAGAGCATTCTTAATGTTCAGCAAGGAGCCCTGCCCAAAAACCACATGGCAGTAGCCCACGCAAAAAAGCCTGAAAAAAGTCCTGCAGAAAGTTATCGACTCAAAATCCCTGTCTCCCAGCTTGCAATCCAGATTCTGCATGTTTCTATCCACCTCTCTGGCCATGTCACTTCCTTCACTGCAGCCCTTGTGTCACTCCCCATATACACATGACAGGGCCTTTGGGAATATTCCAGAGCCTTCTAGCACCCATCTCTCCCTCTCTGGCTTTTGGCAATCTGCACGCGCCTTTGACCATCCCTCCCTGTGCTCTGAAGAAAATGAAACATGCCATCCTCTTCCTGAGAATATGACTGAACAATACCTGTGTTTATTTCCAAGGCCTGTCATCTTGTTACACTGCACAAAACACGCTGTTCACCCTTTAATTTCCTGTTTTTCTGCTTTTATTTTCTGAATCTAACCCTTGCAAACAAAGCTATTTTAAGTAGGGGTGTGCAGAACTTTGTCTTCGAGTCACTATTCTGCCAAAGTTCGGCTGAAAAACAGCTATCCATCTTCGGGAGAATAGATTCTGCGCAGTGACTCGAAGCCAAAGTCCACTTTCTATGATTAGCTGCCTTCTCCCTGTTTGGGAGATGACAGCCAATCATAGAAAGTATTGCAGTGTCTAGGCTGCAGAAGCCAACTAAGCTTATTGGCTACTGCAGCCTGACCACAAAGGAAACAGCCTAAGCATGCGTTGAAATAGGAAGTGAGGGAAGGGAACAGTTCTTCGCTTTCCTTGCTTCCTATGCCAACGGAGTGCACCAGCAGATTCCAGTACCAGAGAGACTGTCCATCAGCCCCAGGTAAGTGCACACCAAAAGAAGCTTCTGCTTCTATGGATAATTTGGGGGCCACTCTCGGGGAGTAGCCCCCCAAACTCACAAGGCCGCCGGGGTACTTTGTCCACTCCGGCGGCCTTTAAATGTTCTGAGGCTCCTCCTGCCCCCTTCAGCACATTGAGGCCACTGGGGTGCTTCATCCACCACGGCAGCCTCGAAATTTGCTTTTGACCCCCCGCCCCCTTCAGCATGGTGTGGTAATCATTTCAGTCAGGCCACCGGTGCAAAGCCGGTCACCTGACTAATTGGATACATCGGGGGCTGCTCCACTCTCCAGGAGGCAGCGGGTGTACTTTGTCCACCTCAGCAGCCTTGAAATTTGCTGAGGCCCCCACCCCCTTCAGCACGGTGAGGCCGCTAGGGTGCCCTGCACCCCCGCGGCCTCACCAAAATGGCAATCATGTCAGTCGGGCCACTGGTGCAAAGCCTGTGGCCTGACATATTTTGCACTATTCGCGTGCCGCTCCACTCTCCAGGAGTGGCACCCAGCCTTGCTGATGCCCCCCCATACTCCCTTAAGCACGGTGAGGCCGCTGGGGTGCCACTGCCCAGAAAAGACGCAGCACCAACCAAGGAAGCTCATCTCTGAGACCGGCTTGCCATTCCACCACCTTGATGCAAATCACTGCCTAGTGCCTACAATCCTGGTGAGTACTATGGGGGGGTTTACTATTCAGGGGAAGCTTGAGGTGGGAGGTCACCACTTGGTGCATATGCCTGATAAATGAAAGACTGCTATATTATGCTTGCCGCAGTCAGTGGATGTACATAATAGCTTCAACTCCTGCCAATTTCAAGCGCAGTTTTTGTCATTGTTCATATTTCCTGTTTTAACATAATTTTACATGCCTTTTTAAAAGGTTTTTTTTAAAACATTTTTGAAGGAAACCCGAATACCACTTCAGAGCCATCATTCGGTACAGCCCTGCCAAAACTCTGAAGTTTCACTTTTGCTTTACATTTTTTTCTGTCACCAATACGGGCTACTGACTTACATAAAGGCCCACAAAACCAACCCTGTGTGGGATTACTTTACCACAAAACGGATGATAACTACAAGGCGATGTGTTCTGTGTGCCTTGCGGTTTTGTCTTGGGGTTCTGCAAACTCAAGACAGTGCAGCACATCCGCACTGACCAACCATCTGCGGTCCAAGCATCACAATCACTATGTTCAATATGAAAGGAAAAAAGAGGCAGTTGTAGGAAGAATCAACAGCAATGTGACTCCCGTGAAGTACAAGAGGGCATGGTCACAGCTGTCCATTCAAGATTGTCTGGACAAAAAGCAAGGGTGGTATCTGGACAGCCTTTCCGCACACGCTGTGCATCACAGTATTGGCGAACTGATAGCATTAGACTTGCAACCATTTTCTGTTGTTGAGGATGTAGGTTTTTTGCATTTACTCCATAAGTTGGAGCCTAGGTACAAAGTACCATCTCATAAATATTTTTCGACTCACATCATCCGTGACTTGTATGAAAAAGTGAGCCAGTTTATTGCTTCAGAGGTTCAGAGGGCTGAGAAAATTATTTACTGTAGACCTTTGGACCTCTGTTAACACTGTGAAATATTTTATGAGCTTAACAGGACACTGGCTGGCCAGCAACGTGAAAAGGCATGGAGTTTTGTTGCAGTGTGAGGCTTTTGGTGGAAGCCATACTGGTGCCAAAATAGGATTAGCAATCCAAGAAATGCTTGAAAGGTGGCAAATTAGCTATTCCAAAGGGCACATGTTTCTCGGTGATAGTGCAGCTAACATGTGCAAGGAGTTCAGAGAAGCAGATTTAGTTAGTGTGGGGTGTTTTGCACACACCCTACAGCTTTGCATCCATGATGGCTTTTTTGTGCAAAGATCTGTGCCAGGCATGATGGCACATGCAAGAAAACTTGTTGGCCACTTCAAACATTCTAGTTCCGCCACGTTCCGCTTGCACGCACTGCAAAAAGATCTTGAGTTCTCTGAATTGCAGTTGATTCAAGACATGTCAACACGGTGAAACTTGTCCTTTTTGATGCTGGGGCAACTGGTAGGGCAGAGGCGGCCAGTAAGTTTGCAGTGTGCAGAGGACGATAAAGTGTCTAATCTTTCTGCCTGCCAGTGGCATTTGGCAGAAAATATTAAATCTTTGTTGGCACACTTTGCAGATCTCACAAAGGAGATGTGCTCCCATGCATCAAGCATATCCTTGTTGGTTCCTGCTATGAACGCTTTAAGGTCCTACCTGAGCTCTGGTGAGGTTAGGGACACTGGTGTGAAGCTAGTGAAAACAGAGTTATTGAAGGCTGTAGAGGCAAGGTTCATAGACATTGAGGCTATACCTATCTACTGTGTGGCGACACGTATCGATCCGCGGTTCAAGTTAACATTTTTCAGTAATGATGTTGTGGCCAACAATGGGAAATGTGCAATGGACTCTACTGCATTAGTCCTCTGTGAGCCGACCTCCCAACCTCCTGAGGTGCAACCTGCAGACCCTTACCTGCAAGAGGACGAGCCACCACCCAAGAAGAGTGTTCCACCATGTGGCATATGGGCTTTCTGGGACAGTGTTGTTCAGCAGTCCACGGCTGGTGTAAGTCAATCAATAAATTCCATGGACACTGAGCTCAAGATCTTTTTGAGTGAGCCGTTGCTCCCTAAAACGGCAGACCCACTGGAGTGGTGGGACATGAACAGTGTTCGATTTCTAGGGTTGGCAAAAGTTGCATGTGTATACTTGGCACTTCCTCCTACCAGTATGGACACCGAGAGAATATCCAGTACAGTTGGAGATATTTATTCTGAACACAGAAGTAGCCTCTTAGCAGAAAATGTTGAACGGCTTGTTTTTCTAAAATATAACCTTCTGCTTACACGTTACTCTTATTAGGGAGTGAGGGCTTTTTCCAGATCTGTTTTGTATTTATTGTTGTCTTTGCCATAAGCTTACAGAGATGTGTCCAATTAATAAATATGAATACCCATGCAATAGAATGCCTCCTTAGTTTATTCATTAAAATGCTGTTCATTATGCCCTAGAACATGTTTGCCTAAAAAGAATATTATTCGGCTTCGGCCGAATAGTTGGACCAACTATACGGGATTCAGCCAAATATTAAATTAAGTATTCGGTACACCCCTAATTTTAAGCAAGCAAATCTGTCTATGCACATGCTGTAATGTTAATATGTTAAAGCCTGCAGATAATCAAAATCACCCCCATTTCAAGTCCTATTGCTGCAACCACCCCCTTGTCTTATCCTCAATGCTAAACATTAGTAGTTAACGTACCAAATTACACACAAATAGCACATGCTGCAATGTTGGCATCATTTGAAACTGGTGCATACTGTCTCTGTTGAAATTAGTGGCACAGATGAAAGTAGTGAACTGTTGAAATGAGTGCACTCAATTTCCCTACATCGGTTCCCGGTATACCTCCTCGGATACAGCATGCACTAGCTTCGGACAGCCCCCAGATCCTTTGACAACATCCCTGTCGGTCCCAAAAGTTAGGCTGTGGACAGCATCAGAGTCCCTTCCAGTGCTCTGCAGGTTAAAGTAATGCCCAGGTGTCGCAATAGTCTGTCAGGTGTCATAAAGGCAAATGGCTCTAGAAAGACCTTTCTGGTTGCTTTCTTTACCCTCAACTGCACATGTCCATGTCTCTACTTCCAGCCTTTGCATGGCACTCAAATGTTTGAAGCATCAACCAGTTGGCAAAATCTAACAACGTGTCTTGCATTCTACTCCATGACAAGTGATCTCCATGGATTTCATGGTCACAGGGATTCAGTCTCCAAATTAGAAACCCTACATCCCTTACCCCAGGTACCATCAGCGCCTGTAATGGTGGAATTTTCCTCAACAACATCTGTAGGTAACAAGGCTTTCAGACCACCATCATATCTGAGTTAGGAAGTGAATAGGTATCGAAGTTATGGTCCGATCTATGTTTGTCAATAGGCATTCAGCGTGCCATTTCTTCTTTTTTTCACAAGGCTATGTATGCTGTTGTCCCTGTTAACTCTTATCTACAATGAACTCAAAGGCAATACTGAAGCAATTCCTTGTGACAGAACTCAATCAAGGAGAAGCTGTGAAGAAAGAGTATCTCGGGAAGGAACAACACTTAAGGGACACTATGCCCTCTACAGAAAATCAGGATAATTAGAGAGCTGACAGAATGCTTCCAGGGCAATGTTGCCAAATTCCCAATAGGAATTGTATTTAGCTGACAGTAGCTGAAACCTTATCATAGGGCAACCACAGAGAACAGTGATATGAGGACCCAAAAGCTGAACAGACACAAATTACTGGAACAGCCCATAGAATAGAACATACAAAGCACAGCACAGTTAATACTAGCTGCACTCCAAATCAAAGCCAGCACAGATAGTCTGGAGAAGATGCCTCGACAATCAAACGATCAAACAAGGAACTGGTTAAAACTAGGATGTAGATGACTAAACCTAGTGAATGGAAAACATATTAACAAAGATGTGGATGGAGAAAACACATGGAGAAAAACTCATCAGGGAAAAGTGTGAATGTGCACCGAGGAAGGCTCACTTTTAAATGAAAATGTTAAGTGAGAAGGAAAAAGCAAGCTGACAAGCAAACATTATACTATGTTAAGTTACATTGCATTTCTATAGTGCTTATTTACCATTGCTCTGGCCTCAAAGTGTTGGCACAGGCAAGCAGAACACTGCATATTATGTGCAATCATAATAGCACTGGAGACTTCAATGATTAAACATTGGTATTAAGAATGAATGAGTATGCACCTGATTGGGACAGGCTCTGAATCACCTACGGTTAAGTAGTATTGTGAAGACACGTGAGGAGTTGCGACAATGGGCCATTCAATTGTTAAGCAGACCTAATTCTAAAGTTGGAACAGAGATAGCAAAGACATGGGCCTTTGTTTTCAATGATGGATAGAACTCAACATGACACAAAGGGCCACTCGCCATTTTCGATAGTGCATTCTTCTTCAGAGACATTCCTGCATTGGACTGGAAAATTGGGACATGATGTCACAATGTGCCAGCTCCTGTTGTGCATTTGTCACCCCTAAGAACCAGAGGTCTACTGCACCTTCCACAATCTGATTGCATCTCTTCAGGTAAGTGTGCAAGGGCACCCATGAATCTTGACAAGTTAATAGACATCTGGCAGACATTTTGAATGTTGTTGGTACTGTACATTGGCATTCATTGATTTGATCATGTTGCCCTTTATTGTTCATTTCTTTTGATCTCTTTTTCATATCTTCTCCCATCTATTTTTTCACATTATAGAAAACACAGCGGGCCGATTCATGGAAAAGTGTACAGAAATCCTGCAACGCCTCTGCACTGAAAACGTCACTGTGCGAGCGTGCACCCAGAAGATGTTTTGTGTGCTCTGCGTATTCAAGGAATTCTTCATGCAAAGTAACCAAATACCTTTCCAAAAAAAAACAACACGCCCCCACGCAAATAAAAAACATCCAGAAACAAACACCTGTGCGTGCTTCTCGGACACGAATACATGCACCCTGAAAACAGTGTGTTGGGTCCCCAACAAGCAGGCCTGCATCTCGGGGCCCCTGCGCTGGGTCCCCTTAACTGTTACTGGCACCCGACAACATGCATACACTTTATCGTCTCTGGCAAAACTATGAACATCTTTGTGCGAGCCCCGTAAACCATTCCTGCCCTCTGCTACGCTGCGTACGAGCACCCCAGAGTTAGATCGGAACCCTGGCTTCATGCAAGCACCCCTAAATCTGACTCCCGATCTTACCTCTCAGCAGTGATGCCTATGCGCAAGTGTCTGTATGCCTGCCTACGGTGATGGATAGTATGAGGGCTTTGTGTGGCCATTTCCCTACTGTGAGGTTTTGCGGTCGGATCCCTGAATACGTATTGTTCCATGCAATAGTGGGCGTGCGATGGACTGCCTGTGGGTCTTCCCTATTAACGCCCATCTTTTCCTATGTTCTTTTCCGTTTTCGGTTTTCCACCCCCTTCCCTGCCCGATGCGCAAGCCACACCCACACTGTGAAAGTTGTCTCACACAAGGCACTCGGTCGCTTGCAGGGGCGTTCTGGGCTGCCGCGAAATCCACGCAAGTTAGGAGATTATGAGTTATTGTTGTGGACTGGGTGTTATTATCATTTGACAAGCCGAGCAAGATTATAAAACGGAGATACAGGGGGCCTCATTACGACCCAGGCGGTAAGGGTTTTACGGCGGCGTAAACAGCGCCGACCCTTACCGCCTGAGTACGAGGTCCCTTAGCGCCATGGCGGACTTAACACCTGCTTTTAGCAGGTGTTAAAATCCATGGCGCTAAGGGACCATGAAGTTAATTACGCCACCGTAATTTACGGTGGCGTAATTAACGCCTTCCCCACTCCCATTATGCCCTATGGGGCAAAAATGGGAATGGGGAAGGGTATATGGGGATTGGGGACTTACCGCCCCGCCAAGGTCGGAATGGGGCGGTAAGTCCGCGAACCACCATGGCGTAAACGTAGTTTACGCCATGGTGGTAAAGTCACGGCCCAGGCGGTAACTTACCGCCTGGGTTATCATCAGTAAAAACAGACAGTACCCCATCACAATGACCAATCAGGCACATTAATTCCTGCTCCTGTGTCCACCATGTGTCCACCACATCCAAACAGGACATTCGGCCAACCAACATCATTCAGTCGTCTAATTATCTTCCACTCAGTAATCATCAGTTATAAAAGAAGGAAGTGTTGCCACCATCCTAGTGTTCCACAATATCTTCAAAGAAGAGTATGTGGGCCCTTAAGCCTCACGCTCTTGGTAACCACATGCCACCTCCTTCGTGGTACTGTCAGGCTACCCTGATTACTCGTGTAAATAAAAAGAAACCCTCTAATTTGGCATTTACTAAATATACAGTAAAATCGCATTGTGAAAAAACACAACACATTTTGCAAATCTTCACCTAGGCCTATTTAATGAACATTTAGCTTCATTGCATTTGCCTCAGGCAGTGAGGAACAAAAGGACATTTGAAGTTAGGCTCATTTTAAATTATTCCATATTCTGATGTGACTTGAATATAATTTGTGAACCAAAGCAGATTTTAAAAATGAGAAAATGTGGTTCTTAGCTGTGTAAATCCTTTCAAGAGTGTTTCGCAGAAAAATAATCCTTGACATTTACAGAGAAAATACATTGGCATGGTGGTCTCTGATCCGAAGGGCACTTGCCTGTTGAAATATTTTGTAAATGCTCTAGACACTAATCTTTAAAGTGCATTAAGTATTTGGCTACACTATTTAAAGAGTATGATCTATTTCAGTGATATTTTAATTCAACAAAGGTTATTGCATGTAAAGTACTGATGTCTTCCAGTACGTGGCATGGACATTTGCAAATATGGCCGACACATGGTGTGCTCTTTGACACAGTACCATACAATACATTAATGCATTGCGGCAACCCACCTCAAATGCAGCTCTTTCTTTTTTGCTGTTATGAAAGTAACTGCGCATATCAACTCTCTCCACAGAGTTTTGCTAGATTCTAACCTGATATTTCTCATTACCTATTTTCCTGCAATGAAGACAACCCCCATAATGGAGCGCGGCACGTTGTGGCATGCCGTCATGTTTTTAAACATTGTACATACTTCATAACTAGAGAAAGCAGTCATGGGAATTGGGTTTGTACTTCCCTGCCACGTTCTTTGTGGCACATTTTCAAAGCCCTGGTGTGCAAATGTAAGGTGAAAAAGCAAGGTTTCACCCATTTTAAGTCCTTTTAAAATTGCAGAATTAGTATAAAACAGAGACAACTTTTTTGCCATGGTTTCCTTCTTTGACTTCAAAGAACACACAGCTTGTATTTTCATGCTGGTGTTACACTAATGCGCCACCCCAAAAAAAAATCTCTGCAAACTTCAAACCACCCGGAACAATCTCCTCAGAGCTGCCCTGAACATTGGCAAACGAGACCACATATCCAGGAGTCCAGGAGATCCGCTGACTGGCTTCCAGTTAGGTATAGAATCACCTTCAAAATCCTATGCCTCACCCACCGTTGTCTCTCGAACAACGCCCCAGGCTACCTGTTGACCAATCTAAGAAAATAGACCTCAGTAAGACCCAACAGGGCGGCCTAGAGCCATGTCACACAAAGGTTCAATCGTGCCATCTCTCTGGAACAAGTTACTCCCTCAACTGACTCCGCTCCCCTCTATTCATTCCCTACTGACTTCTGTTTCTTCACCTGTAACTGGCGCCTAGATGCCTACAGGCTGTGAGCGCTGCTATAAATGTACAAATAAATAGACAAATAAATAAATAAGCAGGCATGCCGTATCAGCATTACCTGCCAAGCCAAAGGGGCCCTCGCCACATTCTTCAGGTTGGGCTCAAGCAGGTACACCAGAGGTGGAACTTCACTAAGAGATGCATTATGAAGACTTCTTGGAGCAGACATTAGACAGCAGCATCCACTGACAGTGTGTGCGAAATGCCTGATGTAGAGCTCTGTTTTCAGTGTTGCGGTAATCTGTGATGACATTGCACTGCACATGTAGCTTGACGAATATGTGAAATGTAGAGTTCCTATGAGTGAACACTGAGGTATCATGCTCTGCAGGGGCATTTTGTGATGCACCTGCAGTTGATGCAGTACATTTTCTTTCATGGTCAGCCATGCAGAAAACAGATCTGATCTGATTTGTCCCACGGTGACAGTTTCATTTAGAGGTTCACAATTGTTGATACAACCTGTAACCACAACATGGAGAACATGCACATGCATTGTACTGCCATTCCAAAGGCAGCAATGGCATTGGATCTGTTGTCTGTTGCAACAAAGCCCCAATACAAACTAGAAGGCCTTAGCCACTGTGCCCTCACCTCCTCCCAGACAACTCCCCTTTGGCTTCTACTCTTACATGCATGCATGCAAAAGGTTGCCTGCTGCAAATCCTTCTACACCTTCTGCCCCAGGAATGATTTCAGGACACTTCCTGGCTGTTAGAGGAGGGGGAGTCCTCCCAGTGTGCTTTGTACTCAATGCTCTGACCACGGTCCATATGGGAGTGGTGAAGTGGACTTTTTTCTTCATGGACATCTTTGCACTAACTCTTTGTGTAGCCATAACCTTCTGGTACTATTTCAGGACTATTCTGTGAGAGAGAAAATGTAAACCAGGAACTACCCAGCAATGAGAGCGTTTTCCCATAAGGTCCTGGAATCCAGGGTTTTCCATAAAAGAATAGGACACGAGATATATTTCCAACATTATAGCCATGTTAGTATTCAGTGGACACTGCCTGTCATTGGACTTGCATTACTTTTGGGCACACCCAAACACTTCCACAACCATGGCCATGAGCAATGTGGGGACATTCCTGTTCACCACTGGGATATATCTGGTAGAGCTAAGTGTCCCACGGTTGATCAGTAACACAGATGCAGCATTTCCTAAGGGTACTTGTGTGGGCTGGTGAAAATATGCTGCTTGTCTGATGGTAAGGGGAGGGATGCACTTTAGATATTGTATCTTCTTCCCATGTCTGTACATGGCACTGCAGAATATGGAACCACATAGAAGATCCCCAGGTTGGCCCCAGCTTTCCCTTGGCACACAGTTTTCCTGCAGAGTGTATAAATTACCAGATTTGGTTGATGTTCATTCTGTGTAAAGTACTGCCACACCTTTGACATGTTTTGTGATCTGGCACAAAGGTTGGGCTCATGTGGGGGCAAAGGTGCTGGTGGTGGTGATGCTGGCAGTGTTTTGGATGCCATGTAACGACGTGAAGTGTTTTTGGATCTGTAATGCCTTTTCTCAAGGAAACAATAGATGGAGGCCAACACTACGAATCCTACAGTCATTGTGTGATTCTCCCCTCGTTTCCCAGTATCACTGCATTTTAGCAGCAAGGCTTGTTCTCAATCATCATCGATTTTGTCATCATCACTCCTGTCTCACCTATCAGTGGATAAGGACAGTGGAGATGTTCAATCCTTCCGCAGTTCAACTACTCCATCTTATGTCCTTCCCTGATCCTCAGTAGATGAGTTCTATTCACCCTGAAGTTCTGCCCAGAGATAGTGGATGGTATTGAGTGTGCAACCAGCTCTGTTGGTCTTGTGATGGGAGAGTGGACAGTTTGTTGAATGATACCTCCAATTTGGCAAGTGCAAAACTGGCAACCACAGTGCACAAATGAATCTTTGCTGAACTAGTGGAAATACCAGAAGCCGTATATCTCCCCCTGCATCTGGCTCGTGTATGCGCTGCTGACATGTTGTTCCAATTATGCCATGCACTCACTGGTTGAGGTGTCAATCTCATCCCCGATACCCACTCCTCATTGCCTGCAAAATCAGGTGAATATATGTCTCAAGCAAGCTTCCCTCAGGGATTTATGGCACCTCCAACTCCTCCTCCCAGGTGTCACACGATGGCACGTTTATCATCCACTCAATTCAAATGATGGACACTGACTGGTGTGTCTCTTGCCTCCTCGAATCTCTGTTGCTCTCGCCATGGAAATCAGATATCTCTTCCGAAAGCTGCCCACAGGGATTGTGGGTGTCTCTTCCATTTCCTCCCAATTTTCACCTGGTGGCACATGTTTTGTTCACTTATTTCAGGGGATGGGCACGGAACGTTTTGTCACCCGCATCCCTCAATTTCTGGTGAGTGCACTTATGATGTTCACCCACTTCCAATCAGTGAATGCACCACACAGAGCTCTGTAACCAATAACAACCCTACATAATACTCTCTGACTTGGCTCCAGTTATTCACTACCTCTTCCTGCACTTCTTCCTACTCAACTACTCTAAATGCACTTAAGTGCATTGACCTTTCCCTAAACTTACAAACCTACCACCAGCAACGTCCTAATGCCTCTCTGAAAGGTACTTGAGGTTGGAAAGGAGAACCAACCACGTGCCCACCTCTAAGCCATGTAGTTCACCTTAAGACAAAATGTTTCTTAACAATGTGTCAGGGTTTTGACCTGGTTAAATCACCTGATTTGATACTTCCCAAATGCTTCTGGGTGCTTTCAGATACAGCCATATGCTGCAATATAAGAAACTAAAGAATGGTTCCATCAACTCGAGTAAAGTGAGTGAACATCAGTGCACTGGATAATCTGTCTGGAACCCTGAACTCTCTTTTCTATGAATGTGGTATCTAGATGGCTCTGATGCCACTTTCAAGTGTGGCTGAGCAACAGATGACAAGATCCCCGAATGATGGCCCATGTGCATCCAATAAGGTCAACACAATTGTACCTATCAGCTAATAATAGGCTGTCACAGCATACCATCACTATCCCACTCAGTTGCTCTATGTAATAGTTGACCCCTGAATTTCCACACAAAGCATATTGAGGAGTATGAGAAGGAGTGGCTTCAGATGGTGAAGGCCAGCCTGTTTCACTGTTGTATTCTCTGCCGGCCTGCCTTGGAATCTGCAGATACAACTTTAAATCTAAGTATGTTTTTCAAGTTTCAGCTCTTGGTAGAATGTGATCGTTTGTCTTCTTGGATTTTTGCTGTTCAGATGGATGTTTTTTTAAACACAAGTCAACACATCCACCATAGTTTTAAAGAAAATAGTGGATCACCTGCAAACACGTTTTAGTTTCACGTAAACACTTTTTGTGACTAATGGGATTTGACACATATGAGGATACCAAATATGAAAAAATTGAAAGTGATTATTGAAAGCCTCTAGAGTGTGGCTAATGACACATGTCTTGCTATATTGTCCTGTCTGTCCAGTTAGAAAGGTGGCAGAGCACTGGATATATGAGAATGGTTCTTCCTTTCCCAGGTTCTTTTCTCACACTCAAAAAGGTTTTAGCCTCATGGGTATCATCTAGCATTTTTGTGTGACATACATGCAATCAAAGTGAATAGACACTAACATATTAAGGCTCCCACCTTTGGTAAGTGTGCATAACGTCTATTCTGTCATCCTGCCACACTCAATATAGAGGGCTGCATGTGCAGGGGTAGATGCCTTCTGGCTGTCTGTATCCCAATTTATTAGTGAAACTTGTCAGAACCTGTAGGACCTCAAAGTCCCAGAACTATTGTGACTGAATTGCTCTATTGTTTCACTACTCTCTCGGTTGATGGCAACGTCTTACATAAAACAACATGGGTGCACTTGGAGTCAGTTGGCAGAAATTGCTCATCAGGTAAGTCTTTGGACCAAAAGAACCCCAGCCTCCCTTTCAATATCTTATTCACAGGAGGTCCTGAATATCAGGGTGAATGCCCGAAGCAGCATATTTCAGTTATTCTTATTCCTGTCTGTGTCCCCCACCAAAGAAATCATTTCTCACTTGTTCTCGTATATCAGAGATTCAGCAAATCTTGCATGGTCCCAGTCACATCACAAAAGGATGTCCATCTCAATGTTTGTTGTTCAAGGGTCGGAGGCCATTGAGCATGAGTGGTGGACTTAGTGTTCTTTCCTTGACATCAGTGGATTCTAGTGGATTTTACAACAATCCCTGATTATCTGCATCCTGCTGAAAATCAGGATGGAGGAAGCGTTGGCTCTTGTAATGACGTGATTCCCTGGCTCCCTCTGAACCTGGAGGCTTTGCCTGGCTACCTCGGAAACTTGGGGTTGCTACTCACTCTCTGTGCAAACACTTAGATATCACTGCTTCGGCCCAACCAGTTCAGACTCCTGCACTTGGCATGGCTGCTGAAAGGGGGAGAATAGTTATTAAGTGTTTGGCTAAAGTTATGGCTTTGTAAGCCAACAACTGGGAGGTACACACACCATGAAGCTGTACACCAAGATTGTGTTTCATTGCTATCTATGAGATAGCTGTTCTTGTCCTGGGACGATTTATGTTTTTGTAAGTGCCAAAATGCTGAAGCTGCAGTACAGGTAAATTAGTTAGCTCTTTACCTCAGGTTATGGTTACAGGATCAGGATTACAGGTACAAAAGTAAATACATTCAGTTAGAGACATGCAGAGACATCCACCGGCACTCTCTCACTCAGGCAGTTCACTTCGAACTGGCACTCAACAGAACACTCAAGGGAAAACACTCACTCAGCATTCTGCATCCAAATTTCCACAGGCTTTCCACAGCTCACAACACAGACACAAGAGGAGAAGCAGGTTTCAACATATATCTCTCCCTTACAAACAAAGAGAACAGAGTTAAAACACAGCAACACGATAAACATGTCCACAAGTTACCAACTCCAAGGTCCTTAACCATAAACTACATTCCGTCCAACAACAGGAGAAAACTCTGACTACTCCAAACCCCTCAACATACACTTGCTCAACATTCACCAGGCAGGCATTTCAAGCACAAGAGCTCACAGCACAGGGACCGGGGAGAAGCCAAGGCACAACACAGGACAATTTTAGACTGTGCATGGCACACTTCTCATTGTGGGTGCAAATCAACACCATTAGAGCATTCAGGGACACCTGGATGGACCTTGAAATGGTTAGAGATTTAGAGAATCGACAAGTTGTAGAAATTATTTCTTTATGAAGGTAGAGTGACTACAAAAATAAACTTTCTTTTTTAAGTCTGAGGGCTCCCCTCGCCCCATGACATGGAAGACACTAGGCTGGAGGCCTCCATGTCATGTGCTGGAGGGAGCCCCTATGACTTTAAAAATAAATCAATTATTTTTTATGTCACTCTGCCTTCATAAAGAAATTATTTCCGCTATGGTTCGGTCCTTAACAAAAATAATTTCTTTATGAAGTCAGAGTGGCTTCAAAAAGAAACAATGGGCCTCATTACTAGTCCAGCGGTAACCGTGCCGGTGATACTGTCAGGTTGCCACCAGACCCGTAATGATTTACTGGTGCCTGACTTCCCAGTATCATCAGAGGATTACAACCCCGGCAGGCCAGGAAGTGAGGCGCCGGTAAATTGTAATTCCGGTTGGACTCTATGGGAATGGGGAACACAGAAGCACCGGCACCATTATGGTACTTCCATGATGGTCTGCCTACCGGGCACAGCGACTCTGACAGGCAGACATGTAATATGCTGGTCCGCAAACAACGATGCCGGTAAGCTTACCGGCACCGTTGTTTCCAGGCCGGCATAGTTGTTATGAGGCCCAATATCTTTTTGAAGTAATAGGGCTCCCCTCAACCCCATGACATGTGCGTGTGTGAATGTATTGTGAAAGGGTGCACACTTAACTGTATGGGTGGCTCGCTGATTGTGCCTGCATGGTGAAACGGTGCACACTTAAATGTATGGGCGGATGCCTTTGTGAGTGTATAGTGAAAGGGTGCACACTTCAATGTAGGGGTGGGTGCCTGGCTGTGTGTGCCTCTATGGTGAAAGGGTTCACACTTCAATGTACAGGTGGCTGTCTGAGTGTGCCTGAATGGTGAAAGAGTGCACACTTAAATGTATGGATGCTTGGGTGTGCATGTGTGTATTTAGTGAATGGTGTGTGTGCTTGTGTTCAGGGGTGCAACAAAACCTACATTTCGGGGGGGGCTAATCCTTCAAATGTTGGGAGAGGCGCTAACTTCACGGGCAGTGGGGGAGGGGCAAACTTATTTGTGTGGGGGCATCTAACTTATTTGAGCAATGTAATGAGGCTTTTTGAGTGCAGTTTCAATTTTACAGGCAGTTAACTTTCTCCTTTAAGTCTGAAAGTACCCACTAATGGACTGCTGTGAGAATGAGTGGTCTCCTGTTCCCTCTCTACCCTTCCAATCACTCCCTTGGAATGCGAGTACTAAACACACATCACAATTTAAATTGCGTAAAAAATTTGGCATTTGAATGCAGGTACTGACAGTGAATGTTAATTGCTGAGCTTTTGTTAACAGTGAAACCCAGGTGCCGTTTAACAGCTGTGTCCTGTTCTATCCGGCAATTGCTCTGAAGGTCAGCTAGGTTGAGTCAACATAGCCCAAAATTTCAGGGGGGAGTGCTGAAGCCCAGTCAACTCAATGGTGTTACACAACTACTTGTGTTTAATGGCTTGACTACTTATTGGTAAACGTCATTACTCCTAGCCCTATTCTTCCTCATCCCTGTTGTTGTGTATGAGGCAGTACATGTGTATGAGGCACTCTGCCTCATACACAAGTACTCGGATAAGATAGAGGTACGTGGAGGTAATGTCTGATTCAGCTACCTGTAATGTTCATTATTTCTAGTCCCGCTCTTTCTCATTCCAGTAGTTACCTATGAGGCAAGGAGCCTCATACATAAGCTCTGGGACAAGGAAGAGGCACGTGAAGGTACTTCTGGGCCAAGGAGCTGATTTTAGAGGTTGGGGTAGTGGGTGGGAGGGAGAAGGTATGTATGTGGGACGTGTTTGTGCCATAAATCATAATGGTTGTCCATATACAGGCTAAGCAGGCATGATATGTGGTATTAGTGGCTAGAAAGGCATTTTGGTGCAGCCAGTCTAGTCATTCCTCAATTTGGTTTGACTTTTTTAACTGTGCATTTCTGATAAAGCAGTCCTGCTAAGTGTAATTGCCAGGCTAGACTGGCATTTGGGTGCTGCCAGCGTAGCCATTTCTTACTGTGCCATTGTATATTTTTCTGGGCATCTGATATGATATAAGTAATTTATAACACGCATGTACACAAGGGTTTCTAGGCGCGACAAGACAAGGGAGGGAATATAGAGGGAGGACAAGACAAACAATCTTACTAGGCCTTGTGTCGTTCAGATCGTGCATGTGCGAGAATAGGAAATGCAAGGGGAAAGGGAAGGGGGAAGTGCAAGGAAGAAGGGAGGGGAAAACAGGGCAGTAATGCTCTAAGTACGGCCAGGGCAGTGCAGCTCTGGGTAGTGCAAAGAGATCAAGGTACTGTAGGGTTACAGTTACAGCCCTTAAGGGCGTGGTAGGCCCAGAAGCAGTGCAAGGGTGACTGATCAAGAAAGAGCGTGGACTCAGTGAGACTTTGGCCCTCATTACAAGTCAGGCGTTAAGGGTTTAACGGCGCCGTCGGCGCCGTTAACCCTTAACGCCTGATTAAGAGGTCCCGGGTTTTAACGCCTGCTTTTTGCAGGCGTTAAAACCCATGCCACAAAGTGACCTTGGTGCTAAGTACGGTGCCGCAATTTGCGGTAACGTACTTAGCGCCTTTCCCCATTCCCATTATGCCCTATGGGGCAGAAATGGGAATGGGGAAGGGCAAATGGTGAATGGGGAATTACCGCCCCACTCACCTTGCAATGGGGCGGTAATTCCGCCACCCACCATGCCGGAGTCCGGCATGGACCATGGTGCTAATAGCACCATGGTCCAGCGCCGGACTTGTAATGAGGGCCTTTGAGTGTAGACAAGCAACCAGTCGATATGGCAGACTGGTAGGTCAGGTAAGTCAGCAGTGGAGGGAGAGATAGAAAGCAGAGGAGAAGATGGAAAGTTTTGAGCTGCTTCCGGAACTTCAGATGGTCTGCTCAAGTTTGAAAGGGGCAGGGAACACATTCCAGAGGGAAGCACCTGCAGAGGAAAGAGATCTACCCCCGACATGCTGTCTGGAGAAGTGTCTAACCCTTAGAAAGTTGGAGGTAGCTAGGTGAAGGGCTCATGAAGGAAGGTATTTTTGGAAGAATGTGTTGGATGAAATGTGGGCCCGACCCCAGAAAGCTGTGTGGACAATTCAAAGGATCTTGAACTTGATCCTTGGAGCTACCGGGACCAGTGGAGAGATTTCAGGGCTGGAGCGATGCGATCCCTGGGCTTGAGGCCAAGGATAAGTCTTGCAATCCTGTAATGGATTATTTGCAGAGGGCGGAGATTAGTTGAAGCTTAAACTGTGAATGTGCTTTCATAGTTTCTATGAGAAGAAAGATTTATGAAGAGGTTGGTGCAATAGTGCAGCCTAGAGAGAAACATGACTCTGGAGACAGTGAGCTTCTGGGGGAAAGTGAGAAAGGGAAGAGTCGTTTTGAGGAGGAGCAGCTGGTAGTGGGACTTCTTGGCAATGTCTGAGATGTGAGGAGAGAAAGAGAGAGTGGAGTTGAAGACAGCACGTTTTTTTGCCTCGCAGGAAGGTGAAGGAAGAGGGACCAAGGTTGGCGGGCAGAGTGAGAGCGCGAAAGCAGGAGCGGAGGTCCAAATGAGAAGGATCTCTGTCTTACTGGCATTAAGGCAGGGAGCGTTAGAGGAGCACCAATCCTGAATCATGGACAGGCAGTCAGGAATGAGCAAGAGAGTAGAGGTGCCTGATGGAAAGCTGAGTGGCATCCGCATAACACTGAAAGTTAGAGAAGGTAGAGCTCAGGTGTGCCTAAGGGGCCAAGTAGAGGTTGTAAAACCAAGTGAGGGGATAGAGCCCTGAGGAACGCCACAGGTAGAGGGAGATGTGGTGGAGAGAAAGGGACCACGTTGGACCTGGGAGGAGCAGTCCAAGAGGAAGGAGGTCATCGACTCCACGGCCTAATCCATGATGCCCAGGTTATCACGTAGTCGATTGATCAGGATGGGGTGGGTGACTGTGTCTAAAGTAGAGGAAAGATCAAGGAGGATTTGGACAGAAGGAATGCTGGAATCAAGGTTAGAGAGCAGATCTTCCCAGGTGTTCAGAAGAGCAGTTTCCGTGCTGAAGCAGCTCTGAAGCCAGACTGATGGTCATGGAGACAACCAATAGATTCAGTGTGGAGAGTAAGCTGGGAGATGGCCAGCTTTTCCAAGAGTTTGCCCAGGAAAGGGGTGAGGGAGATTGGGTGATAGTTTTCCGGGCAGGTAGGATCCTCAGACAGCTTTTTGAGGAGTGGATGCACAAGGGTGTGGTTAAGGGGAGAGGGGAACGTTCCAGTGGCGAAAGAGTGATTACAGAAATCGGCCAAGGCTGGAGCGAGGTTGTCAATATGGTCCTTGGTAGTTCTGGAGGAGCAAGGGGCACCTGTTTGGATGACACGTTCATCGATCAGACTTCTTTAGAAACCTTATCAGGTGTTGTCAGAGAGAAAGAGGAGCGAGGAGGAGAGGTAGAGATGGCCAAAGGGGGGCCGAAGAGGAAGAGGGAGAGGAAGAGGAGACAGAGGACAGTATGTCCTGAGTTTTAGCAGAGAAGAGAGAGGCCAGAGCCTTACAGAGGGCCTGGGAGGGAACAGGAGAGGTAGAGACTGCAATATGATTGACTAGTTCCTTGCAGATTTAAGAGAGTTTGGCCATGTCGTTAGAGGCCACAGAGCCCCAGGCTTGAATGTGGATGAGTGTTATTGCTTCTACTGGCATTTCTGTGCAACCAGTTTAGGTATGTCTAAATGTGGCCTGACATACTTTATTGTAATGTTATTATGTGTCTTCACTGGTCTACATTGTGCAGCCAGTGGGACATGTTTTCATTGTGGCATGGCATTATTAATAGCACAGCATTAATGTTCCTGTGCACTGTTGGTGACGTGCATGTATTGGATCGGTGTTACCATACAAAACAAATGCAAACACACTGGCATTTTAGCCATTTTTTCTCAGAAAGTGTGATATATATTGCAATAAAACACATACTTATATCTTACAGTGTGTGGCATACCCCTTCAGCAGCATGTTTGTGCGTATTGTGCAAGCATGATAATCTAGGCCGGCCCAGGCTGTGGCACGACCCGTGATTTGTTGCCAAGTTGGGGGGGCCCCCTCAGCATGGCTCGCAGGGGGGCCCACACATTTTGTGTTACTCCACTGAGAAGACTAGCCCTGGTTGGGCACCCAGACCCTTTGCCTCCACCTCGGTTCCGCCACTGCTGTCTGTGGTGAAGTCTGGGACTATTATGTAGCAGTGTTTTAGCATAGCCAAGCACCAATTCTGATTCCTGCACATAGATGGACTTCAAACACCCTCTTATGGTTAGAACTGACTTGAGAAAGAGGTAGGAGGGGGTACTGCAAATATTACTTAAGTAAATGACCATTACCCTGATGCCTACTCTTTCTCATCCCAGTCCACTTACCCGCTCTCTGCCCACCATCCCACTTAAAGCCTTTGCACCATTGTGTGGTACATTCACAAGGCGCTTGACTGGGGTGCCACAATATGTATAAGCAATTAAAAGTTGATTAGGGAAATCTGCATGCAGAATGTATTATGAGATAAGGACTGTTGTGAGAAATGGTCAGACACTAATTAACGACGATTACCAGTAGTGACGTATCTTTACACATTTTAATTGGCTTTTTTTTTAATCAAGCTTTGGATTTCCTTAAAGGGAAGATCATACAAATTCAGCATGAATAGATGTTCGTCCTTATTCGTTTATTTTAGACATTTGTACAGAAATCACATTTGCAAGGACACAGCCCTGTGAATTGTCTTTTAATGTAATGTTGTCAAGTATTTGCAAGTCAAAAGCAGGTCGGATTTGCTGTTTCTGCAAGGCTTACTTGCCATTTGTAAGGCCACTACTTTGAATAATATCATGTTGAGATGAACCTCGGCAGGGAAATCGAGCACATGTATGCATGAGTAGGTCTTTAAATAATGAAAAGAAAATGTATATTTCTGAAATAATAACGGTGCGACATCACCTCAAAATGTCATTGTAATATGGTAACTTTCACTCTAAGTAGCCAGGAAAGTGACAAATCCGCTTGTTAGTGATGAACCAGCATTGCATCAAATGCAGCGCCATCAATTCCAGAGGTGTGCTTAATGGACTGTACAAAGTACATTATGGGAGAAAGCAGCGAAATTGGTCATTTTGGTGTATAATGCTAGGTTTCTTCCAATGGCAGCAGAGTAGGGACGCTCCGGCGGATTAGTGGAGCGTGCTTTGAAAGAACACATTTTCACACAGTTTACACTCTGCTTCTAAAGTGACTGAATTCTGTGGCCAGAAAAGGGAAGGCTGTGTAAGCGATGCTGCTTATATAAAAAACTAAATACTATTTGCAGACTACATGCGCTTTGGCATAATGAGCATTTGCGTATCTATGAAAGGCTGCAGTTTCCAACCCGTTCATTGCTCCCAATTAACGAAATCATCATTTCAATTCAATTCATGGATGAAGGGCCTTCAGCAAAATTGCTAGTGTCAGAAGTCTGCCCATATTTAGGTCTGACTCAAGGCTGCTTGCTTCCTCGCCGACCTAATGCATATGCATCTTTCAGGGGCTCTGCTGTCAATCAAAAAACTTATGAGGCATAAAGTAGTCATTTTTGGAGCATTGAAATTGAACGTTTTGATTGGATTTGAATGTCGAGATTATGTTTGGCAATCATGATTACTCGAGGCCCATCAATCACGTGACGCCGCTGTCCTTGTTAAGCGACGGATCCCTTCCTTTTATCCAGAGACCAAGAAAGTTTTCTAAAAATGGCCAGAATCATCCCATAATCCCTAAAGGCAGTATAAAGCCATGCCCCTCTTGTCCTCTGCCTGGGTGTTTTGATTCCAGACGGAAACGGGGAATAACCACGGATGGCGAAGCCAGTGGAATGTAAGTATGTGTGTAGATATCTTGCTGGCAAATTGCCCACCTTACCCATCGCCTGTTAGCCTCCCACCCCCCTTGTTTCACTGCTCCCCTGGACATGCTCTTCCCCTATGAGTTTAAAGAGCTCTGTTTCTTCTCGAAGCTAGGTTTAATGAGGATTACATACATATTCTTGCCATGACTCCCATCCACCCTTCTCTCATCACAGTCCTTACTAAGTGAATGGCCAACCCAGTATCTGAGAAGGAGCGAGCTAATGATAGCTCTGCTGATGTGCTATCACCTGACAACTTACCAAGGTACACTGTAGTAATGTTTTAGATTCACCCTGAGCTGTGTAGTGCAACCTGTGGAAAGTACACATGGTTAATGTTCAGAGAAAACTGTTGCCACGTTTGATGAATGAACTTTGCCCTTACCTATAACTAGCGGGCAGCCATGAATTTATCAACTGTGTCAGCAGTAGCAGACAGGACATGTCATAATTTACATTGGACGCATTGCTTCTTGAGAGTGCCACCAGAAACCAGTTGTTATGAACAGATCAGTCTGCTGGAGTTTACCTGACTGTGGAACAAGGCCCTATCAGATGCATGAGTTTCCTATGAGCGACAGAGAGAAAACCTTTGGCACAGCAGTGCCATACTCATTTCTGCAAAAGAAACATTAGTAATAAGACCATACAGAACAATATTGAATATGAGGTATTCGTCCAATACCTCCAGAGAGTGAAGGTAGCAGTGGGCCATTAAACATGAACAAAAGACAAACTGCCATAATGAACAGCAGTGGGTTCTTTTGTACTCTCGTGGATATACAGAAATACTACCGTGCATATGAGACAGCTGGTAAAGGCTTTAGTCTCATGCTGGCACAGAACTTGAAGGGTCCAAACTAGACATAATATGGTATTTCAGCCCTTAGCTTGCCACACACTGGGCCTCATTATGACCCTGGCAGAATGGGTTTAACGGGGCCGGTAATGGTGCTGGTGCTCTTAAACCCATTCCACCCTATTACGAGGTTCCCTCGTGGGACCCACTGTGGACATCTGGTCAGACCAGACGTCCTTTGTGGGTCCAGCGAGGGGACCAGGGAGCTAACAACGGGCACGTTATTAACAGGCCCTTTGTTAGCTCCCTCCCCATCCCCATTGAGCCCTATGGGGGCTCAGATGGGAATGGGGATGGGTAAATTGAATGAGGAATTACCGGGTCCTCCAAGGTTGGAATGGCCCGGTAATTCCTCATTCAAGGAACCCGGACCGGAGTTTGTAGGCAGCCAAGCCGCAAATAGCAGCATGGCTACCTCCAAACTCGTAATGAGGCCCACTGTCTTGAGGCAACACCCACAATGTGATCACCTGATGTGGTAATGGCAGGCCAATCTCTGTGAGCCAGTATTGCTACCAGCACAAGATGAAAGAGACTTCCCCCCCCAAAAAGGGGAGGAAGTAACCGCTGCTGTCCGGTTATTAGTGTGTCAAAGAGGTTGCATCATTCAGTCCATGGTAAGAGCAATCCCTTAACATGTATACAATCCATTTGAGGATGGCACTCCGGCTCTAAAATATACAAACAATGCCCAGGTCAGGAACAATGAAACAATGCATATACACATGTAATTCAAAGATACCAGGTCGAAAAGACAGCAGTGATACATCAAGACATTGTCACTGGAAGTCATCAAAGACCAGGTGCACTGGACTATTAACAGAATAAACACAGAACAGGATCAGAATGAAACACCCACCCAGAAGGGGAATGAGGCCAGGACCAAGTGCGGGTGAGATCAAAAGAGCTTTATATAGAACAATACAGGGCATGCAAAGGACTCTGCAAACTCCGAGAGCGCTCTGTCCGACAATGGCAAAGACAGTCCTACTTATTACAGAACTACGTCACGCATGACACAAGCTATAGGGGGCACACAGTCTTAGGGATTGGATGGTGATGTCTAGGTGGTATACATTGTATACAGTTGCTTCTCCAGGATTGGTGGACGTTGGTGCTGAGCCAGGTGGGGTGGAAGGTCAGCTGGGCTCATCGGGGTGGAGTGCCGGGCCGGACATGCCTTGTAACAATGATTGATAACTAAACTAACATTTGCCCCTTTGGCCACACATTCCCACCCATTTGTCACACTTTATGCTTTCCGTTGGTTTGCAACTCTTGTAAGCGCTGACCTTAGATCAATATGTGGACAGGAACATTGATTTGTGATCTGGAGTGTCTCAATACATCAGTTTGGAGGATACCTTAGGTTCAAACAGTCTGGTCTCATGTGCATAGTCAGGGGCATGGGAGGGGTCGCTTGACCACCCTGTCTTGGCAGTTTAGGTGAGGGATGGTATTACGATTTGTTGGTACACGTTTGGGCGCCCCCCTTTTTAGGGTCATTCACTTGGGGTTGATGGGGATACCACTGGCCTGTGGGAGGCATGTGACTGGTGCCTGAGAAATGGTGGTATTTAGGACCAGGTAGCTCGTAAGTCATGGAGTCAGGCTGTGGCGGCCTCTGACATGGGGGAGGCGGATGCTTGAAATGGGTCCAGCAGGGTTGGGAGGGGAGGCAAAGCTGTTCTGTTTGAACACCAGCTATCTCTAGAGGGCCTGGGCAGGAGGAGGGGGAAACCCTCTTGCAGCTCTGTGCGCGGCCTCTTGCACAAGGCAGTATACCGTCCCGTGGGTGACGGGCGAATAACAACACATGGGGTCTCTGAAAGGACTCGTATGCATTTGCATTAGAAGGAATACTAACTGGGGACATACCATTTAGCATAACAATTCACATCTATAGTTGACATACGAACATGCTATAGTTGACATACGAACATAAGGTAGTGTTAGGCAGGTGTGTGTATAAAGAGGGCAACACATGTTAGTACATATTGTTATCAGCTAGCCAGTCTTTGTACATCTCTACATTATAAACAATATTGGTTGCATATTTACTCTTTACCCATTCTCCTTCACATTAGCAGCAAATGTTAGTCAACAGGACATACATTACATAAATGGTTTCTACTCATTGCAAGAGTTTTCGGGGTAGGTATGGGTGTGAGGCGCCACGCCGTCTAACGTTGGGGGCTTGGTACAGTGTCAGGGCCTGCAGGGTTTGGGCTGGTCTCAGTTACTTCCTAATGTTCCCGTTCATGGCTGGGACAATGATGTACTGCGGAAGGTCAACAGCTACAGTGTTTTATTTTGTTGTTTGCTCGTGTCTGGTGGCTCGTGAGAACGAGTCCTCAGCGGATCTGCCATGCAGTGGGAGGTGGGGGAAGCGTGGGCCTCTGTGAGCGCGGTCGAGTGGGGGTCACTCTTCAGCTTTCAGTGTGCACGTTTGCTCTGCCTGGGTTAGATCTGCACATTTCTAGCAAGATGGGGTTGGGTTAATACAAGATGGCGTCTGTGCTCTGCCACATAACCCGGGGCCCGGTGGGCTGCCGACGAGTCATGAGTCTTCACCAGGGTGGGACATGCAGTGGGAGGGGGGGTCCTATTGACCTACCCTCCCCTACAATCTCCCATTGTTCCATGTGGAAATAGTCGATGAGGATTGGCCCATATTCATACTTACAATGACCCCCTGAGGGTCAAGCAACCTCAGTGAGTAATTTCCCCCTTCAACCAGGGTCGGGCTGGGTCATACAATTGCCTCATGCACCAACGACAAAGAGACCCACAGTTGCAAATGGCAATTCATTCCATTTGTGACACTGAATAGTAACCAAGGGAGTGTGATGCAAATTGTGCATTTTGAGAATAAATATTCAGCAGCACTGGTCAAAACTACTAGCCACAGAGTGAATTAACTCATTAAACTGGCCCACATTGGCCAAAAAAGTGTCCCCACTTTGATCGAAAAACTAGCCCACAACAGCATTTTGTGTTTTTGGTTCGCCCATTGGCCTATTGCCCTATAGGCCAGTCCGAGACAGAATTCATCCTACACTTAAACATATTATGAGCATACACGATTGTCATCCTTGTGACCATATTTCTCAGTTCTGCACCCTATTGGTGCACCACACTCATGGTATCCATAGTGATAATGCTCAAGCAGTTATATAAGGGTCATTCGTAGAAGAGGGACTGTGGATTGTACACAGGCCAATTACTAAATGTACAGAAAACACGTGTTTGAACAGAGAACATTGTATCCCCTTCCCCCATGAACGTTGATACCAAGCTCTTTATTGTGGTGGTAAATGGGAGAAGCTGTTCTTGTTGAACTCACAGAACAGGGATATGCAGAGGGCATACTCTAAAATGGAGCTACTATAATGATACACCCGACATTTCTCAACATATGAGTTATTGTTAAAATAGTACAAGTTATGGTAGATCCCCTTGACATCATTTATTGGCATGTATGCATGCACATCGGGAGTGTAGGCAGAAATTATCCGATGGTAGGTGAAGTGTGGGGAACAAAAGCTAGTAAGTCATGGCATCATACATGCAATGATCAATGAAGGATGTGTATAACAGTCAAAGACACCCCTCAGTGCACAGCCTCAAAGAATAAGAGGGCCTTTTATGCCAGGCGTGAGACTGCATCCTTACCCATTTCCTACTCGAGGCCAGTGAGCTGAGAGAGAAACCACAACATATATCTCCCAGAGAGAGGCCATAGCAAAATGACCACTGAAGTGTGGGGGTAATAAATAATGCATGCAAGTAAGGCAACCCTCCAGCAGAAGAACAGCGTAGGCTGGTGCAAGAGCTGTTTTATAATGCTCTATCTGAAACCAGCTTAATTAAACTTCATTAAACACATTAACGCTAACAATGCTTAGACATCTGCAATGACCCCGCGCACGCGCAGCCCTACCCAATGTACATAGTTGCTATTAGCTACCCCTTATGTTTATAACTGCTAACACCGTATGCATACTCCTGCACATCATACAGCTTCTCCTGGTAATCTCTCTAAATAAACTGTAAATATGTAATTGTACATTTATGTGATATTGTAATATTGTAAACTTATTGTAATATTGTAATTGTACATTCTTGTAATATTGTAATATTGTAAACTTATTCATGCAACATTGTAAGTCTTGCATATTCTTGCTGCTGCGCCAGGTAACCTATGGGTCTGGAGCGCATTATAAATAAATAAACAAACAAACAAACAAACAAACAAACAGCTAGAGTTACAATTGCAGCATAGTAAAGCACAGGCCCTAGTTACTTTGTTCATGAGAGCCATGCTTTAGACCTAAGTTGTACATTTATTTTCAAACTACGGTTGAGCTGCGTATGAAGCAAAGATCTTAAACTACCTTGTCAGAATCCATTGCATTTGAACAGCACTCAATGTTAATAATATTATGAACATAGATCAGGAAACTGGGGAGCACATGTTAAAAATGGAAACTCCCAAAAAGCCCGTAAATAAAAGCCTGAATGGGAATTTTGGCGGAATTTCGACCGTTCGAAGATTCGGAACAGCCGAAAAGTTTGACCAAATCCCCCATTCAATGCTAAGGGCTGCAGGGGTGTCCCCCGCACCATGTTCACTACATTGTGAGCGGGAGTTGCAGGGGTGTCCCAAAAAAGAAAAAAAAAGTAAATGACCCTGCGCGACGCCGGTTCCCGATCACGGAAGTGAAAGGTAACAGGAGTTGCAGGGTCACAGCAATCCTCCGGCACACAGCGAAGTGTGGCGCCCAAGGTAAGTAGGGGTTGTGGGTGGGGTTCGGGGTGTGGTTGGGGCGGAGGGCAAGTCGGAAACTTTCAGGGGAGAAAAGACAGGTTATTTTCATAAAAATAATCTTCAATCTTTTCTCCCTTGAACATTTCTGTCACGGGATTCCAACCCTGATCCTTAAAAACTGCTTAGAATCCAAGAGGCAACATTGTTTAAGGGTTATTAGAAGGAGAAGATGATGAACGAAACCCCCATTTCACCACCGGTTCTTTGATAAATTATTCCTTAGGACTGCGCTGGCGGTTTATAAAGGTCGGTTTATCATGTTTGCAAACATACCACTGCATGAATTACTCACATAACCTGTACTAATATACAATCATAGCAGAAGCTCCCTTTCAGTAACTACTATGGTTGTTCTTGTTTTTCATTCACACATGCATGAGCAGGCGAGTTTTAGGGGAGAATGCATACAGTTTCATTAAGAACTATTTTGGCAATGGCATATTCAGAGCAGGTGTGGAGCCTCCTGACAAATGATGTACACTGCTCTCGTCAAACAATGCACAGAAAGCAGTGGTTAAATAAATGTCCACAAAAGCCTGAACCATTTAAACAGTGAGAGAAAGGGCCCACTGAGTTCAGTCTATTTAAGTATTTATTGTAATAGCTCTCATCTCTCTTTGATATAATTCTGAGGATAGTGGAGGTACACCTTCGCGTATCCTGTTGAAATCTACATGTCTTGCCAGAGGAGGGAGCTAAGCTAGAGTTATCTGCAAACGCTATGGAAGCGGGTGTAAATCAGGGATGTCATTTCACCAAAATGCCGGGGGTAGTGGAAGTGACACCACAGTACTCTTGATCCCCTGATTAAATCAGAGGAAGTGATGTAATTTGACTCCGCCCCCCAAATGACATCACAGAAAGGGATGGCAAACGACCTTCAGATTTCTTAGATGCATCTAACACTCATGTTTCCAGGTGCTCACATTTCAGCCAGATATAAGAACCGAGGCACAAAGGGAGGCATGATCTGTCCATGATTACACATTTGGGGAATACCATTTTCCTGTTTCGACATGGGGTCTATATGTAAAACATACATACTGCAGTATTTCTAACAGGCTACAGCTAGTGTATGAAACATCTCTAGATTAATGGATGCATAAGTATATATTATCTGTGGCGTTGCTGTGTTAAACAAGCCAATAAAGCATTGACCTGGGGAGGTGTGTGCTGCTGTTTAAACAGGAGAAAAATGCCTCACGAGCAAGGCCTGAAAATTAAATCATTGTCCAGGATTTAGTATCAACAACTTTTCCTGGTTATAAATGCATATATTATTCAGCTACCACTACGATAGAAGAAACCTATTAGACTGGTCTGCGTGCACAGAGGGGAGTGCACCTGATAATGTTATCTTTGCTGGAGTTAGTATAATACCTTGGAAAGGGAAAGGTTCTTTCAATATACCCAATACCCCATAGTTTTTATTATCTATGGGTGATACTGGGTGCCAAAGGACTTAAAAAAAACACCATTTAATGTAATATCATTGCTGCACATATACATTCATAGCACCACACGTTTTTTTAAAATTGAAAACACCCACAAGTTGCTTCTCACCCGGGGATTCACTCGCAGATTTCAAGGTGAGCACTGCACACTACCCCTTGTCAGACCCAGTGGTGCTCAATTGTGTAGCACATTTGGCATCTCCCTTGCAAGCCATGCTGTGCCTCCCCCCCAAGCTCCTTAGCAAAGCACAGGGCAGGCAAACCCTGGGCCGGTCCAGGCCACCACGTGGGCGGAATGTCCATGATTATTATGCTGCTGCTGGGGCATGACTACTGCAAGTGAAAAAAGTAAATATTTTTTTCTTTCAATCAAAGCTTAAATCGTTAACGTAACATAGAGAGAAGGGGGCGGTGCGTGGTCCACAAATGTACCAACCACACCAGTGGTGGCTGGTGAGTTGTTTTTTTGGTGGGTGTAAATATCTGCCACAAGTATGTGATTGAGACTGAGCATAGCGAGGGAGCTCAAACTAACGAAAACGGGTTTGGGGGCGCGGGGGATTCTTCTCCCTCCCCATAGTAAATGTTTTGAATAATGGGTTAAAATAGTGCACTACAAAAGCACACTTTCTGGGAAATTTTGAGTAAAGGACAGCAATGTGGGTAAAAGGCCAACATTCGGTTTTGTTTGGGTAAATCATGAAAAAAGTACAATAGACGCAAGTCACCAAAAGTGCACAGGGCATTTCCCAATGAATTGTCATGCTGGTCCCTGCAATATATGCCACTATACAAAAACATTTGTATGCTGGTTGTGCCCATATATTTCCATGCTGACTCCACCAACATCTGGTAGCATTCCCATACAAGACCATACTTATGTTCGCTTTAAGACGTTTTTCTACAGTATTATTACTGGTACTGAGCACAAAACTGGCTCTGCCAATATACGCCAGTACTCCTATGTTAGTACATACTCATGTTGGTTTGGCCATTAAAAGTGATACGCCACAATAGGAAAACCTGTCCAAACTGGTTCCAATGTAAGCCAGTCTAGACCCATAAGAACACTTATTTTGCTTGATTCATCAGTTAATAAAAAGTCCTGCTACAGTGACGAATATACAGGCCACTACGCCAAAATATCAGTCTTGCAAGATAAAACTACTTATCATGGTTGCTTTAAAGAAAATGCTGAGTAATACATGTCATTCCTCTGTAAGCAATGGATAGACTGACAGCACCAAAAAGCCAGTCTAGCTAGGGAATGGCACACATGAACTTGCCTTTGCCCAAAAATACCAGTAAAACATGCAAAGTCAATAAAGGATGTGTCAAAAATGCTACAGTGATCCCCAGTCTCCCAGGGCGTTACATACACATGAATCCCCTTTCATCCACTGGTCACTCACCCATACATCTCCTCTCACACTCGCTCACACTGGATTCACCACACAGGCACACACCAAACCCCAACGAGAACATTCAACCACACACTACCAAATGTATGCTCATTCACCCACCAGTCACTCACTCACACCTTCTCTTACATGCACTCATTGCATTCTCTACACAGGCACACACCCACTCACCCAGAACATTCCAAGACACACATCACATCACTTCTCAGTCACCCACCAGTCACTCACAACTGCTTTTATATCTACTCATTGCATTCTCTACACATGCACACACCCACCCAGAACATTCAAACACGCGCATCACATCACTTCTCATTCACCCACCAGTTACTCACACTTTCTCTTGCATCCACACATTATATTTGCTACACAGGCACACACCCACCAACACAGAACATTCAAAAACATGCCATCACATTCATATTCATTCACACACCAGCCACTCAATCATATACCTTTTCTTACCTCCACCCATTGCATTTTCTACGCAGGTGCCACAGACAAACACCCACCCTCCCAGAACATTAAAAAAAACACCATCACATTCATACTCATTCACCCACCAGTCCGTCTCACACGCACATTCTCTCACATCCACTCGTTGCATTATCTACAAATACACACACCCATCCACTTATTGCATTATCTACACAGGCACACAGCCACCCACCCAGAACATTCAAAAACACACATTACATCACTTCTCATTCATCCACCAGTCACTCACACCTTATCTTCCATCCACTCATCGCATTCTCTACACAGGCACACACCCACTGACCCAGAACATTCCAAAACACACATCACATCATTTCACATTCACCCACCAGTCACTCACAACTGCTCTTATATCTACTCATTGCATTCTCTACACATGAACACACCCACCCAGAACATTCAAACACGTGCATCACATTAATTCTCATTCACCCACCAGTCACTCACACCTTCTCTTCCATTCACTCATTGCATTCTCTACACAAGCACACACCCACCCATCCAGAACATTACAAATCAAAAATCACTTCTCATTCACCCACCAGTCACTCACACCTTCTGTTACATCCACTCATTGCATTTTCTACAGAGCCAAACACTCAACCACCCAGAACATTCAAAAACAAACATCATATCACTTATCATTCACTCACCAGTCACTCACACCTTCTCTTACATCCACTCATTGCATTCTCTACACAAGAAAACACCCACTCACCCAGAACACTCAAAACACATATCACATCACATCACATCTCATTCACCCACCCACCAGTCCCTCACACTTTCTCTTACATCCTCTCATAACATGTTCTGCACACAGGCACACACCCGGCCACCCAGAACATTCAACACCTCACATCACATCACTTCTCATTCACCCACCATTCACATACATGCATCTGACACACACTTCACACATGCAAAACAAACATCATATTACAAAAAAAAGCCTTCTTACCTTTTTCTTGCAGCTTTGGTCCCTCCGTCCAGACTCCCTCGTCTCCTCTCTGCTGCTCACCAACAGGAACCAGGAAGCTGTGAGAGTTTCCTGGTTCCTCTATGTGAGCTGCAAGGAAGCTGAGGGAGACGGGGTGGAACTGAATGTGGAATGTGACATGTGCCACATGTCACGGTCAGCTCCAACCCCTACTGAGTGCCTCCCCTGGCCAGCCTTCACCCTGATGTGTGAGGACCCGGCAGGGGACCCAACAGACCTGGTGTGGCAGGCCCCCCTGTGCCGTGGGACGTCCCACTACTCATGGAGAACCCGTTTATTTGGGAGCAGGTGGAAACATTTACTTTTTTTTAAAAGTTGGGGACCCCTGGTGACCCACAAATGATGTTCCTGGTGTATTTTGACATTCGCAGCTGTGGCACACATTACATTTTGCACAAACTTTTGGGCATTTGGATTCTGCAAGAGTTTGTTCCCACCCCAATTCTTCTTGGATCTCTCAAGGAGATAGAAAAACACAGCAAAAGGACAAGGGGGGGGGGGGGTTTAAACTCCCTTCCTCACATTTTTAAGCAAATGTCTTGGTTTATGCCTGAAAGACAGGGAGTCTTAACTTTATAAGGAATTTGACTAGAGTGTGGAGAGGAGGGAATGGGGTCTTGTGTGTCAATCAAAAAGTAAATATTCCCTTTGTTTTGATGTGGTTATGGACTACGGGTGCTTTGTAGAGCGTTTGCATTTATTTTATTTTTGCTGTTTTTCACTATAAATTGCTGCACAATAGTTTTGAATTGACTGTTTTGTTAGTTTGCTTGTCACTGGTGCTTAGTTGCTGGACAGGTTATGAACGTCTTTGCAAGTGGAATATTATCTATGGGATGTATGAGAAAGCATTACTAGTAGATATCTGAGGTATTTTTAAGGTAACTATTGGGTACGTAGGCCTGATGTGAGGAATTGCTATCTGCCATGAATGTAAAAGCTCTGGCCTTTTTTTTATTAATGTTAAATAATAAAATGATGTGGGTAATTCCATCTCCAGAAGGGGTGGTTTGCTAATCAGACCCCCTTTCATTAAACACCATGACAAAAGCATAGCGTACACTTGTTTCCTGCTGTTCTGCATCCACAGCTGCAACCCCATCCCACCGATGGACTACAGTAGGATCGGAGGTCACATTTTTTGACAGCAAATTCACTGCAAGTTGCATTTAAGTCCACATGTATGTTCCAAATGCAATATGATTATGATAAACTACCTACTGGTGGTAGGATCATCTGAAAATGTAAGGCATCCCACTTTCGGTGAAGTGGTTGGAGGTTCATATAATTATTAACGTCACATTTGATTTGTAGCATAACAGTGCCATTCGTGTGGGCTCAGACTTCTCAGGCAGGCTCTACGGATGTCAGGCACATGCCTGCATGCGTCCCAGTCTGCATGTCTTTGTTTTGGTCTCTGGGAGAGACGGTAACACCCTCTTTTCCGGGCCTGATATCTTCCAGCTGGAGACACCCCGAGAGTCTAGCTTCAAATAGCAAAGTACATAACAAAGGACTGCTTCGCAGCAAGGGGGCTGAACACCAGAGGGCCCTTGAAGCCTGAAGGCCAGAAATTTGGTAGAGTTGGGACAGCCATGGAACAGAGGTGGGTTAGGGGAAGGGTTCCTCCATTTTACCTATTCTCTCCTTCCTCCCCTTCACTTCCTGCGGATCAAGGCACTTTGGGTATGTCATCAAAAGGCCAGGGGCCCTTGTCACACGGACAGGGACTGCAACCCTTAAAAGAGGCTTGCTTTCCTACCTTTTCCTGTGTGTTATTCCCTATCAAAGGAGGGTCTTTCACCCCTTCTTTGATTCACTATTAGACCTTCCAGGAGTTAAGGAAAAATACATTTGGACCTTGTTAGGGAGAGTTGATCTTTACAAAGCCTTCAGACATTGAGGTGCAAAATGAGTTCCGACATCTCAGAGGCAAGCTGTGCTCGCTACCCACTCTCAGGGCATATTGGGGTGGACTACTGCGGGAACAAGCCCAGCCTTTGGTCAGTTACACCAGTACCCAGCACATCACTTGAAGTGAAGGAATCCTGCAGGTTTTCGCCAGCCTCCGATAGGTTGGGAGAACAAAAACATGGACTCATCCTGTCCCTGAGCCCCCAGATTGGGACTCAAAGCATCCTGAGAGCAACAGTCAGGATGCCTGTTTCCATTGCATCAAACCAAACCAACTAAATGTGTGCCTTTATTTTGCCAAACTTGAACCAAAGGGAACTGGCAGTACTGCCTATGGCACTCTCTGGGACTTTGAAACACTGTTTATTTATTTATTTTATTTTATTGTGCATTTTGTAAGGCACTTTATACAACAGAATTGTGCTTCAAAGCATTACAAGGCTAAATGGGAAGGGCTCAGGGAAAATAATCACATTGGCATAAAAAAAGAATACAACAGTATTTGCAGTCGTGGTCCTACTAGGCCATGTGGCATTTGGCTGTGCAAGTGCATTGAAGAGAAGTGGGGAGGAAGGGGATGGCAGGGGGAGCAGAGGAGTGGACAAGTGATGGGTTAAGGCCAGGGAGGGAAGTGCTAAGGGGAGCCAGGAGGAGAGCCTCAGGCTAAGTGCTACAACGGGTGATTCTCAAGGGTGGCATATGGAGCCACCAGACAGGTGCCCGCAGGGAAGTGCAGTGGGGGATGGGGCATTGCTATTGACTGGGAGGGAGGGACTGAGATCCTGTGAAGTTCATGAGGATTAGGCCACTGGTCACAGCTGCAGTGGGGTGATTAGCAGGGAAGGGAAAGTGGGAAAGAGGGAAAGAGGTAAAGAAGAGCAGAGTGTTGAGCAGTTTCCGGAATTTAAGGAGGTCTGGCTCAAATCTGAAAGGGGCAGGGAGGCTGTTCCAAAGGGCGGCACCAGCCGAGGAGAGAGACCTACCATACACTCTCTTCTTGGAGAAGCATTTGACACTCAGAGAATTGGAATTAGAGGAGCATTAGGCTCTAGCAGGGGCACATTTCGGGAGGGAAAGTTGGAGCTAGTGTGGTTCCAGGCCCCAGAAGGCTTTTTGGATGATGCAGGGGGTCTTGAATGTGATCCTTGCAGCCACTGGGAGCAAGTGGATCGATTTTAGTTCCGGAGAGATACAGTCCCTGGGCTTGAGGCCAAGGTTACTTCTTGCCGCCCTATTCTGGATTAGTTGGAGGAGGCGAATGGATGTGAGAGGGAGATTGAGAAAGAGGCTGTTGAAATAGTCCAGCCGGGAGAGGATCAGGCTCCCGAAACACTGAGCTTCTGGGGAAGGTGAGAAAGGAAGAATACCTCTGAGAAGATGGAGATGGGACTTTTTGGTAAGGTCCATGATGTGAGGGGTGAAGGAGAGAGCAGAGCCGAAGATTACCCCAATGTTTTTGGCATCAAAAGAAGCCAGGGGTAGAAGGCCCAAAGAGGGAGGCCAGAGGACAGGAGGAAAAGAGGGTGCAGTTGTCCCGATGAGGAGGATCTCCATCTTACTGTCATTGAGACAGAGATCATTCGCTGCACACTATGCCTGAAGGGCGGACAGACAGTGGGGA
Source organism: Ambystoma mexicanum (assembly GCF_040938575.1). Classification (NCBI taxonomy): domain Eukaryota; kingdom Metazoa; phylum Chordata; class Amphibia; order Caudata; family Ambystomatidae; genus Ambystoma; species Ambystoma mexicanum. The sequence goes on from NC_090928.1 coordinate 288,715,907, forward strand.
TGTTAGAGGAGGAAGAGGGGGAGGTAGAGGGAAGTTTGAAGGAAAGCTGTGTGTTGTAGGCATAGCATTTGAAATGAGGAGAGAAGGAACACATCAGGTGAGCAAGGGGGCGAGATAGATATTAAAGAGCCATGGTGATAGGATAGAGACTTTGGAGACACCACAGGTAGAGATGGCGGTGGTGAAGGAGAAAAGTCCAATTAGAAATGAGAAGGGCGGTTAGTGAGGAAAGAGGTCAGCCAATCTAGTGCCCGGTCAGTGATGCTGAGGGAGTCACAGAGTCGTTTTATGAGGATGTAATGGTTAACCGTTGCTTACACTGTTCCTTGCATTCGTCTAACTCTCTTGCAGCCCATCACACTAGGCACAACATGCCACCTGTTCAACACAAAAATATGGCTCACTGCTGCGGACTACTCTGAAATGCCACAGATTCGAACATCACATCAGATCATCAGGATCACAGCTTAGAACCACCGGACCTCGACCTGAACAGCTGGAGCATCGCATCACACTTCGATGCAAACCAGTGGTTACCAAATGTCTCAAACTAAATCCAACTTCAAACCTCCCCCTGGTGAGCCATCTGAACTACATCACACAAACGTCACACTCGAAACTCACTGTGTACCCTCTTCGAACTGACTCAGCGACAGCTCACCACTTGAAGTGGTACAACTCTGCACTCGAACCTCGTTCAACCCTCATCTTCTGTACCTCAAAGCCTGGTTTCACCTGCATCTTCAGCACCTTGAAGCCTGGTTTGAGACTGTTGAACTGTCTAACATTTCAATCATATACTTTCAAATGACCCTGTCCCGGGGTCCATCTTTTGGGGTACTAGAGAGTGATTATGTCCCTTTAGCACCTTTTTCCAAAGAGGCATATCCTTTCTGAACACATTGTTGCATTGTTGCCTGCTTTCCTCCCTGAAAAAGTATGAAGAGCGCATTTACATTTCTATTCTGCATCCTCTGTCTTCTTTTACATGAGAGTGGTTTTATAGTGTCCTTGGTATGCATTTGTACAAGTCATGTGTTTAATTAAAGTACATATATATATATATATAGGTTTATAGAACCTTGAATGGATATTCATTTATTTTTGAACTTTTGTGCTATTGCTGTTTGGATTGCTACTAGCTCACAGTCACACCCCTTCGGAGAGTGTAGCCTTCCCTTGGCCCACGTTGCTTCAAAAGACGACTGAGGCACATCTCTTAGCTGTGCCTGTTTCACCTTTATGATTGGCATTACTGTTTGGATGTCAAAGGAGGGGGGCTGAGAAAGCGGTTTGACCACTACTCTTCCTTGTGCTCCGAAACAGCCGAAATCATTTTTCCACACCTTTGGGCCACCACGTCCAAGACACCCCTTCAATCAGGACTCCTTGTGCGTAAGAACCCATATTTTATGTCATGTCCTTGTTTTTATATTATCTTAGCCATCAAAAGAGATCACACACCTGAAGGAATGCATTTCTCTTAGTTGGCTACCAAATATCATGAACAATGTCAGGTTTTTGAACATGCTCAGATAATTTGATTTTACTTGAATTAAGGACAGGTAAACAAAAGATGATCAACTGGTTGATTTAAGGCTTGATTTCCTTGTGCTGTTGGGGACAGGTTTAGTGTGCTAGCCCCAGGAATGACATACGGCCATGACCCTTGCTCAAGGGTCACAAGTGAGCAATCCGCAACTTTTGTACAAGACTACAGCCACAGTGACAGTGAGCAATTGTGATTTCCAGTTACAAGAACACGTGTTACTCTAATGGCCTGATGTCTGAGCAACAACTGCAGGGGCAATGTTTGTATTTTTATTTTTAAACCCACCATAATATTGATATAAGCCACAATGTTCCAGTCTCACGAAAGTCAACCTGTGTTGCAAACATGATCACAAATTAGGGAGAAACAGCCAATGTGTTTGGTTGTTGAATTCTTGAGATTTGTCTGCCTTTGGTTGATGCAATGGCAATTTCTTTTAATGAAGCATAAAACAAGATTTTTCAGCTAATTTGTGTACTTGTGATTTCCTACTGTGTGGCCCTGATATGGATGTTAATTTCCAGTAATGAATACTAAGGAGCCAGTGGGCCTGATCCATGGAACGTTTTCCTATGGGATTGCACCATTATAAAACACTTCCATGAATTAGTACTAGTGTGTTGTGCATGTCTTATTAGCTGAAATGGGCTATTCCATTCTTGTATTTTATTTCAAGATATTTCATGTGCAGTTTAAGTCTAGAGTGGCTGGTGAAAATATCTAATTATTGTTGCACGTGACATTGCACTTCGTCATCCAGAACAATTTCACAAACACATTATTTTTTAGATTTTATTGTGATTTATGATGTTCATATTCAAATCAGGTATTTGTTTCGACTACATACCCACTTCCCCTTCCTCATTTTAGAGAGAACTAGCAAAAAGTACCCATTCTCCGAATGGGTCCCGTGGCAGACATGACAGCACTCGATTGCTGAAAATCAATAATCCTGTGAGTCGCTGCTCCGATTTGCTTATCACTTGATGTGCTTTGCACTCTGAAGTGAACTGCACTGAGAATGGGTGTGTGTAGCTGACTGACATTCCGCAGAGCAGAAGATAGGGGGAGGTGAGAGTTGTTGTGCTGCTGCATGCTGGGACCTACTGTGCTCTTGCCCCACCTGTTGCCTCATCACGGCATAATACAATGCATTGCAGTGCATTGCGGTACAAATGTCCCAGAGACTATGCATTCTAGGATTGAGGACCGGTCTGTCTACAAGCACATTGAGGTTTTGCCAATTTCAGGCAACCGTCTCATGTGTGGAGGTGCTGAAATCCTGGGAAAGGGGTGGGTTGTCCAAATATTATGTAGCCAGTAATGTCCAGAGGGTCCTAAGAGGTAACTATGCAAATATTTGTGCAGATTGGTGAAGCAGTGTGGAATTGTATGAGAACCACGCTTCGCCAAGACACAAAGCCACAAACAAATTTAGATTTTTGCTGGACTCCAGGGAAACGGTTGGGGTGTCCAAATGTCATGTAGCCTGTAATGTCCAGAAGGCCTTAAACGGTAACTATGCAATATGTAGTGCAGATTGGTGAAATGGTGTGGAATTGTATGAGGAACAACGCATCACGAAACCACCACCCAAGACACAAAAACATTTGGATTTTTGCTGGAATCCATGGGGTGGGGTGTCCAAATGGCATGTAGCCTGTAATGTCCAGAAGGTCCTAACAGGTAACTATGCAAAGTTTGGTGCACATTGGTGAAATGGTGTGGAATTGTATGAGGAACAACGCATCACGAAACCACAAACCCACACAAAAATGTTGTAATGTCTGTAAGGTCCTAACGGGTAACTATGTGCATTTTGGTGTGAATTGGTGAAATGGTGTGGAATTGTATAAGGAACAATGCTTTGCCAAGCCACAAAGCCACAAATAAATTTAGAGTTTTGCTGGAATCCAGGGAAAGGTGCGGGGTGTCCACATGTCATGTGGTCAGTAATATCCACAGGGTCCTAACAGGTAACTGTGCAAAACTTGGTGCAGAGTGCTGAAACAGTGTGGATTTGTATGAGGAACAACGCTTAGTGAAGTCACAAACCCAGCCACACACCCACACATTTTCACTTTTATAAATATAGAAAATGTGCATTCAATTCTGGATTCTGCATTCCCTTTGAACTCCTGGCTCACTGGACTTGCCTTCCTGATATCATTCCTTATTGTCATCCTTTATCACTTTCCCCTGTCTCCATGTCAGATATCTTTTGCTTTCACACTCACCTACTATGCCCAGTGTTAACACTGTAGGCTTTATTTCTCGTTATTTCACTTAGCAGGATTAATGTAGATAATTTCAGACCTCTTCTGCCACGGGGGCCCCACTCTTATTGACTTGAAGACATGCTCCTTGTGAGTCATTCATACATCGAGTTCATGCAAAAGTCCATGATTGTAGATGCTAAGGAATTACATGTCCCTATCAAGCATAACAACCTGAGTAGCTTTGACCACTTTAGTTGTTAAGCTCTATTGTCATGTTTGGCGATTGTGTTTGCTGGCCATGCTAGTATTTTTTGGGGAATTTCTACTTTTGATTAAATTCCGTTATTAATACATTCTCATTAGCCAAAGTTATTTTGATTGACCTTGTTCACGTTAGATTACATTTTCTGTTGTTTTTAAGCAGATGTTCGATTTTAAATGGTGAATAATATCAAAACCTGAAACTCAACAATCCTTTGTTGTGGTCTTTGTTGTGTAGGAATGGTGGCTGCACAGTGTTTACTTGTTTTAAATGTATTTAATTAAATGTATTCAATTTCAATGCGCCCCTTCAACAATACTCAGGATTATCATTTATGAAATTAGTATGGCTAAATAAGAAACAGTTATACAGAAAGTCCAAGATGATAGGCCACCTAGTATTTTGGCCTACCCCGCCTCCCTATCCTTGCTTCAGGAGTGTTTGTTACACTAATTAATTTTGATGACGTGACTTCTACACCATATTTTGGTCCTATTTTTGCAATCATGTTGGTGTCTTTTAAATGAAGTGGGGGGTTATCTGAGCTACGTCGGGGAGAGAAGGACATTTTGGTTTGTGCCAAATAAGCACTCATCACAGAATCAATAGTGCAAAAAAATGTGGGTGCCTGTCTCGGCTCCGAAAGAAGGCCCACGCTTGAGTATTATTTTTAAGAATGCAATGAGGCCTGCAGAGAACACTGTGCACATCAATCCCAACTCATAAAGCATTTTATTCTCTCCTGGCCAAAGCTACATTGGGTTTGCAATGGTGCTTCCACATATGAGCCACTGTGTGATTGGGACATTCCCAGTATCACATGCTTTGTATGCGTAGTGGAGCCTGATATGCAACCTGTTCTGTGGTCTGGTTACTTGGCTGCATGTAATTATTACATATGTTTGAACTTTATGGGAGTTGCCGAGGCAATTGTGTGCGTCTACTCTTAGCTCCCACCCAATTGACATAATGGAAGGCACATAATGACTGCCAAGCTGCAACTTCACATGGAAGAGTATTCTGTGTGCATCTGCTGTTTCTCCTCCGTAGTCTTCTGTTATTGACAGTAAGGGGGATACTTTCCAAAGCACCATGGCCATCATCGTCTATGCCACTGGGTTTGGATCTGCCATTGCTTGAAAAGGTGGGGGCTGTGGTCCCAACCTTCCATGATTGATGTAATTGAATGATGCAGAATTGCTGATGACAGGTGGGGCGATGCTCCATCCTGCCTGTGTACAGCCCTTCCCACACAAAGTGCATGCCGGGTCCCTTACCCAACAGTGAAGCCAGATTGCATATTCACAACAGAGCAGGTAGGCCCGAAATATGGATGTATCCCTTTACTTTATTTGTGGCATTGTTTTTTATTTCATATGCACATACTGTTCTATGCACACCCCCACATTTGGGCGTATGGAATTTATTACCGCACAGTCTTATGTTTTAATTGCATACTGTTCTCCAGTGGCGAACCGTACAGTTATATAATACTTGCCAAATTGTGTGGGATACATTGAATTTCATGCCTGCTCTTAGGTATACCCAACAACCCCAGGTTGTTCCTTACATTGCATGACCTTTTAATTCTTTAGGGAATTTTACATGTCTATATCCTATGGCAACTATAATGATGGAAGCAAATAGCTGTGTAAGAGCTTCCAAATGGTAGGCACTGTACTACACACAAAATGAATGTGACACCTGAGCCAATAATGAATACTATATAGTTTATTTAATTTATTTATTGGGTATTTATAATACACCTATACATCCAAATGGTGGTTCAAGGTGCCTCGAGACAAGGGAGGGGGAAGTACAGGGAGGAAAATCAAATTAAAGCACATTTTAAAAGGTTCTTAATAGGTCTTGAGACAGTTGGATCGTGCAAATGCCTTACAAGAATGCAGAGGCGCGGGAGGATGTGTGGAGATGTGGGGGGAGAGGGAAGAAGACAAGCTCTAACATTCCTACAAGGTAGTGAGACAATTCGAAACATGCAAGTGCAGTAACAGAAAAGGAGAGGAGGGGAAGGAGTGGAGGAGGGGAGGTGTAGGTTGGGATGAAGAAGGAAGCAGACAAACAATAACGTTCCTACTAGGTCAGGAGACAATTCAGAGCATGCAAGTGCATTAACAGAAAGAGGGGAGATGTGGGAGGGGAAGTGCATTTTGAGGGTGAACAGGGAAGAAGACAAACAATAGCGTTCCTACTAGGTCATGAGACAATTCAGTGCATGCAAGTGCAGTAACAGAAAGATTTGAGAGGGGGGAGGAGGGGAAGAGTAGGTTTGATGAACAGGGAAGAAGACAAACAATAACATTCCTACTAGACTGTGAGACAATTTGCAGCATGCAAGTGCAATAACAGGAATGAAGGGGGAGAAGGAGAAGTGCAGAACAGGATGAAAGGGTAAAGCTCAAGGGGAGGATGGAGAAGGGTACATTAAGTGCACATGAACAGGTTCACTTGCCCCTTTGAGGGGAGGGTTCACAAGGCAATGCTTGAGGACAAGAGGGAAGGAGCCCGTGGCAAAGAGTGATTGCAGAATCCGCCAAGGCTGGAGCAACAGAGGCAATGTTGTCGTTGAAAGTACTGGAGGATCAGAGGAACACCTGTTTGGATGAGACTCAAACAGAGCGTAGCCATCCAGAGACCTCACCAGGTAATGAGGGAAAGAAGAGGCAAGTAGGAGTGAGGGTATAGGGGGGCCAGTGGAGGCCTGAGAGCGGGTGAGGGAGAAGCAAAAAGCCAACTTCAACACAACAGCAATGCACCCATGTACTTCAGTTGTCAAGGACAAAGGGAAAGCATAGATTACACATCCGGAAGAAAACAAAAAAAGACCTAGATGTGAGTTCCCTGGATAAAGGGAAAAAGCCCAGGATTCAACATACAGCAGAAAAAAGCAAAAACACCTACATGTGAGTTTCCTGGTGAAACGTTATGGCACTTTTAAATGAGGTAGCGCATTGTTAGATGGATAGGGATGCAGAATTATTCTTACACCAAAAAAGACTGACTCAGGAAGTTGGCAAAGCAGTCTGTTTTAGTTTCAATTGTCAAAGGACATCAAAGGGCGTCACACAGCATAATCTCAATGTATTTCATAAAAAATTACACTTTTATAGCAAAAAGTAATTCTACGCAGCAAACTAAGAAACTTATTTAGGATTGTGGTTGGCTTATGGGGAACATCTAGGTATACTTTCTGTAGGGGATTGGATTGTGATTGGATCTCTAAAGTCAGGTGGACAACTCATGCCCACCCCAGTTCAAGTCATCTTTCGACATATGTCATTGGCTCTTAAACAATAGGGTTATTCATATAGTTGGTTGGCATGCTTGCACCCTTCTGGAATATTCGACTCACTAACAGCACACAAGCCGGTACCCCAGGTGCCGGTGAGTGCACTCGACCATGCCTCCCTACCCAATTAGCTCATCATCCATCATCACTCATGCCTTATGCCATTTGAATTGTCTTTGAACTTGACCTTCCAAAGTATGAAGGCTCCTGAGAATAGAAGGGAGCAGGAGCATGTTCCTATATTCAAGTCTCGTTGCTGCTTGCCCATTTTCTATTTCCATCTACCCCATGTGACAGGAGACCATGTTTTAGCTTCTTCTTCACATTTAACAATATTAAATGAATAAAACTTGGCAGTCATTGTGTCGTTCCGTCACATTTTAACAGGAGCTTGTCTCGCTTCTCACAGTCTTTACATCTTTACAAATCTTTACAAAGAGATAACCAGTTCTTGCTGCCCCAATCCTTGACACTGGGCCAGACAGCCTTCTCAATCCTTCTTCGATCTTCAGCTGTTTTTTCTGCTGCACCACAATATCACCACAATATCAGCCTTTCTATTCATGGGTCTTGGCTTACTAAATTTGCAACATTGAATATCCAGATTATCCACCTGGAGTCTATTCACTACGTATAGCCAGCCTTTATGATTACTTAGTCTACTTGCATTACAGCATCTGTACAGTTATAAAATGGCATGCATTTTCTTCAGTGTTCTTCACACATGCAATGTTCATTCCACATATAAAAGGTTACTCAATTCTTTGTTTGGTCATCAGATTCTATAAGGTCTTTTCTTCCTTGGCCATTCTTCTCAGTGCATCATCATCACTTCGTGTGACGCCACCAGTCTTCTTTTTCATTTATCTTTATACGTCTTCAAGGATCTCCCTCAAGAGACTGGTACATCTTATAAGGTTTTGTCAATGGATACCTTGTTTTGAAGATTCATTACTGGTGTTGTGCATGTAACAATTTCCGGCTTCCAACATATAGGCAAAATAGGGACGGGACTTCCAGCAGAGGCAATTGGTTCCTCCTCTACACTACCCTCTCTGGTTGATTCATTGACCACTCCCCATCAGTCTTCACATCTAGATATACTCTTTTGAAAAAGTGCATGTTTGGAGTCCACGGGCCTCATTACGAGTTTGGGCCTCCAAACCGGGCTCCATTACCGCGTTCCTGCAATGGGGATATACCGGGTAATTCCGACATAGAAGGACCCGGTAAGTCCTCCTTGCAGGAACCATTCCCCATTCCCATTTGATCCCCCATAGGGCTCAATGGGAATGGGGAGAGAGGTAAAAACGGGCACATTACAAGTGTCCCATTGTTACCTCCCACTTCCCCTATCGGGACCCGGAAAAGACATTTGGTTTTACCAGACGTCTTATCCGGGACCCGCAAAAGGAACCTCATAATCAGCCCTGACAGAATGAAGGGTGCCGGTCCCGTACCGGCCCGTACCGGCCCTCTTCATTCTGTCAGTGCAAGGGTCATAATGAGGCCCATATCTTCATTACTTCTTTCAGAGATCCTGCTGATATTACATGGTCATCAACACTCCATTGTCCATTCAGGCTACAGAAGATCCAGTGTCCCACATACTTCTTGTGGTTTCTCGGGTACAGGAACTTTGTTCCCTGAAGAGCTAGGATGTTGGTCTCTATATATTTTCTGATTTCTTCATCTGTTAGCTCTTTGGGTTTAAACCCTGATTCATCATCTATCATGTTATTTTTTCCTACTGCCCTCTTTGCTGCCGTTTAACACTGTATGATTATTATTCTGATCACAAAGAATCCAAAAATGATCACGACCAACAGTGCTCCAAGAAACTTGAAGATGTTTTCCATCCATTGTGGAAGCCATGAGAAGATCGATGCGCACCAGCTGTCATCTGCAATATCTTGTACTTCATCTTCCATCTTGGTGTGCAAGTTTGTCAGCAATGTTATGGCCTCCATCAAGGTCCCATTCTAATCATCGTGAGAAGGTCTGAATGTGCAACATGATTCCCCAATTTTGGCACAAACACCTCCCTCCATTGCTGTGATCATATCAAGGACATACCTATTCTTGAGAGCCATCAGTCTTATGGCTTGCAATTCTTCCTTGATAGCGTTGAATCCCTTTATGTTAGAGATGATGGTCTGCAGAAGCTTCCAGCCAGTGATTTGCAACCACTTCACATTCACCATTGTCTGGATCCCTGGCATAAAGATAGTCATGCATATCACTGAAGTCGGACTGAACAACCAGAGTTCAGACGGATTAGCATCAAAAGTTTCTATTGACTTAGCTGAAAAGTAATACGCCCTTCTATTCCTATTGAGAAATCCAAATGATCTCTTCCTCATACGAGCATCTGCTTTTGGAAACTCTTCAATGTTCAGGTTACTCTTTGGAATCACTAATGCTGGATCATGGATAAGCACCATGGAAGGCATGCCTCCCCACTCATGGGGCAGCTTCATTTAGGCTCTGGACCCACAGGCCCAGTAGTGATCCATTAACACCACTGTTCCATCCTTCATGCCTGTCCCATCGAAAATTTGGTCACACAGCCGATTTACTCCAACTTTTCTTGTGCCATTGTTTCTGAAATATAGAGCTGTGTTGGCCAGAGGTACTATCTGCAATGGTCCTCCTTTATCATCAACCAATGCCAGCAACTTCACAATTTACGGCCAATAATGCTTGCATTCATTTTCTGCGGTATTTATAACTGACTCATAACATCCTAATGCTTTTCACACAATCAAGCCTTCAGACCATCCTTCTGGAGTCAGCACTATTCCTTTGATTTGCAGCTGACCTCTTTCCTTACATCTTCGTATTTCTTCATGGTTCTTTCCTTAATCATTTAGCATTTTGTTTTCTTCTCTTCTGATTCCTGCTCTGTTCATTCCAGGCTGTTCATATATTATCACTCAATTCCTTGTCTCTGATTTCTCTCTTGTCTTTGAATGTTGTACATAGTTATCTTCTCTTGCAGATATTTTCTCAGTCACCCATCTCAAGGATGCAGTTCGACCCTGGAAGTGTCCTCTTGTCTGGCAGAGTGCAAGGTGCATCAGGCAATCAGCTTTCTGTACTGCTACTTCTATAGCTATGAATATCTTGGAGGTCCCCATGGCATAAGGTATGAGAGCACAAACATAGCAACTCTATTAAGACCTTCTCTCTCCCACCTTTTTCATGTGCTGATACCGACATGTTATTACCCAGGTGTGCTATACTGTGTAGACAATTAATTATTGCATCACAGTCTCCCTCTCCACTCCTCCTGTGTCTCCCTTTTATAAAGTAAGTACTTGGATAATAATCAAGAAGCATATCAGAAAGAGTCCTCCATTCAGGGAGAACCATAGGAATATTTGCCCCAACAATAGGCAACTCTACACAAACTACTGCAGTGAGGGAAATCATAGTAGTCTCTATCTCAACAGGAGCATCAAGATAATAAAGAAGGCTAAACAGGAGAAACAGAAAGACACAAAGTATGGTGGTGCATACATATATTGTAAACCAACATGCAAATCCCAGCCATTTATGCCATTTTGATCGTCTCTGGGCTCTATCATTTTTCAAAACGTTACCATTCTCAATATTCCTCATTTTCCATGTATACTGCTTTAAGAAAGGAAAAAAAAATGTTTTAATGGTATTACCCAAATTGACCTTTTACAATTGACCTTTTGCACAATTGACTTAATTATAGAGGTCCTAATTGACCTTCTATACAATTGACCTTCTGCACAATTGACCTTCTGCACAAGGTATTTAATTCTTACCTGTTCTTAATTTCAATATTCTTTAGATATTGTAATTCTTACCTGTTCTTCTCTTCAATATTCTGTTATTTTCAATTTTGGTACAGAATAAAACAATACGCTTTATGGACAGTACAGTATTTTATGTTACAATTTATGTTACAACTGTACATTAACTTTTTTTGGGTTAAACATTTGTACAGCTACTTACTGGTTTCTTAATTTGTTCATTGACAATGTAACACATGTAATAGCAAAGGCCATACTGGTTAAATAGTCTGACAAGGATACATTTTCTAATTTCTCAGCGATTTCTTTCATTTTTTTGAACATTTTGAATGATTTTAGAGGTTCTTTTTTGTATATGTATGCCGCTTAGTGTTTGAATTATTGCAGTTTCCTGCATTCCTTATTCAGATTGCAGTACGGTTAGGAATTTCCACAAAGTTGGTTTTGCTTGCCCCGTTGCTACATTTAGGCCGTTGTGCCAATCTTCAAGTTTGTTGTTCGTTTTTATTGATTCATCTAGTATTGCCTCAAAACAGTTCCAGTACTCCACTTTGATTTTGGGAACCTTTCGACCAAAGCGTGTCTGTGCACCCAGCCATGTAGCCTCCTAATAATTCACGAAGTCTTTCAGTTCTTTTTCATGAGTTTTATAATAGGTCTCATTTATTAGCGCTGTGTAGCCAGGTAGGACATCAGTTTTGGGCAAGAAGGCCAGCGCACAGATCTTGCGCATATTATGCTGAAACTCACTATCTGATCAATATATTTTTTGCAGACCGTGTTTTTGTATGTTGCGCCATAGTGCATGGTTGTAGTGAAAATAACAACCTTGAATATTAATTTTGGGGAATACATTTGTGATTGCATTTATAGCTGCAATTTCAAAGTCCATGCTGCAGTTTTTGTTTTCCTCTAATGGACTTGTTAACCCTTCTTTAATTTTAGTAAAAAATTCTCTGTAGCATTTTTCAAATGTTCCACTCATTAGAATGTGCAGTAGTGGGAAAAAGTCTTTATTTATTTCTCTGTTTATACTATATAGTTGTTTGAAAGGTTTTGGGCATGACTTGAAAGTGCCGTCCATCATCCAATTTTTGCTTAATGATAGTCTGGTTAGGTTCTGTTCTGTTGCAAATATCATGTATCTGTTTGGTTGATTTCCACTATCATAGTACAAGAATGCGTCTCCTTGAAGCGTATTAGTCAGATTTTATGGTATCTCGTTGTCACTCATGGTTTTTGGTATTTTTGGCACCTTACATCCTAAGTTTCTTTGGTACAGCACTTGTTGTTTTTAATAATTTACTACATGGCATTTCTCCTGCTAGGTGTGATGGTATTTATCCTAGCACTTGACGTACTAGTTGTTGGCTTGTGCCTGCGTCACTTTTTGCTTTTTTTTTTTTTAAATCATGCAGCTTGATTTTTACTTCAACTTCCCAATATTTGGTTCATGATTGTAACATTGTGTGTGTTGCATACATTCTCTTTCAGTACAGGCTCTACTTCTACAATTATTTTTTCTGTACTCAATGCACTTCCACCTCTTTCGCTCTTCTTGGAATCTTTCCAAATGATATATGTATCCGTTATGTGTAAATTGGTCATTGCCTCTTCCAGATTTAACATACTGTGCTTTTTCATGTTTTTAAGGTATTCAATTCTCACCCTAGTCAATTATATATTAAATGAATATGTTAATTTAACAATTTTCGCCTCCACATTTCTAAATTAATATTTAAATATTCATTATATTTTTATTACTTGTCAATTGACTTACCTGATAAATAGTCTCTTCTCTTATTTGAAAAAACAATGTTTTCCTTATTCTTCACACAGGTTTATTATTTTCTTCTAATTCGATCTCTGGAAACATTTAAAATCAATTCAGATGTTTTTATTTCATTTTATTTATACCTCTGACGTATCATACTGCACTTTCTCCTCACAAACGCATTGGTTTGACAGTTTCAGATTACCGGGAAGACTTCACAATGAAAGTTGTCTTTCTTGCGAGATTTCCCCTTTCTATGGATTGTTCCATCTATGCTGAATCTTAGGTGCATATTTGTTATACAGCCCTCAGTGTTTGCCATACACAGCAAAGCATCGTACTTAAAAATCTGCGATCTACATCAATTTTCCATTCTTTTTCATTTTGGTTTCATTTGTTACACACGCATGTTTTTTCTTTACTTTGCTGTACGTTCTTGGAAGTGTCATTTGCGTATAATGGTACAACCCATTGACAAAGGAAGCATCGCATTGCGCGTTCGGTAAGCAGCTTGTACTTCAAACTGATTTTATGGTACCAAAAACAAAAGTTTGCCAAATTAATATTCTTTTGTAACTGTGTGTGTGTGTGTGTGTGGTGTGTGTGTGTGTGTGTGTGTGTGTGTGTGTGTGTGTGTTTGTGTGTGTATTTATACGAATCATTCAACCTACTCTCCGACCCCCCTACTCTCTCCCACACACCAGTCGCAACAAAGAAACTAAAGAGGAAACGTTCTTGGTCCCCCTCAACCTCCCAGCACTCCTCGCCTCCCCTGGCTCGACCCATCACCTCTATCCCGCAATCCCCTCCTTCCCCCGTCGCTTCTCCCTACCTGAAACCCCTCTCCCTCGATTTCTCATCAACTCCAACTGAAACTCCTAACCGCCAACATCCCTCTTTCAAACCCTCCAATCAAAACCCGACCATCCTATCACACACTGCCTCCCAACCCCTCCCGAACCCTGCCAATCTCACTGCTCGCCCACTATTCCCATCTATCACCACCCACCCTACCCCTTTCTGTCCACACCCCCCTCCACTGCCCCGTCCCGCTCCAGCACCGAGACCATCCTTAGCTGCCGATGTGAACTGCATCCTATTTAACGCCCGATCGGTAGCAAAAAACAGACATTCCATCTTAGACCTCCTCTCCTCTGCCACACCAGACCTAGTTTTCATCACCGAATCCTGGTTCTCTGATGACTTCGGCCCAATCGCTAATGAAGCTTTTCCTCCGGACTACTCCCTCATCCCACTGAACCGCACGTCCAGGGGAGGAGGGATAGCATTCGTCTTCAAATCCCTCTTCCGCGCCTCAATCATCGACAACCAACCCTCCATTCCATCCTGCGAATCGCTCCTTGTTAAACTATCCCTCTCCCTTTCACTCTCGTACAGCTTCCTAATAATCTACAGGCCCCCTGGCTATGATAGACACTTCGCAAACAACCTTTGCGACTCCATCTCCACCCTCCAACTAAACCATCCCAACCTCACCCTTCTTGGAGACTTCAACATATGGCTCGACATCCCCACCAACCCCATGACATACTCCCTGATTGACGGTTTAGATGCAATTAATCTCCAACCCCACATAAACGGCCCGACTCATTATAAAGGACACACTCTTGATGCCATCTTCAGCTCCAACACCCTGATTCATCTAATGCCGCCCACACCTATCATCTGGTCCGACCACTTAATTCTCTCGTTCGCCATCCACTCACCTGAACCCCTTCCCATACTCGTATCTGAACCTCCGAACATTCGCAAAAGCTGGAAGAAACTAATAATCACCCCGGACCTAGCCGAGGCACTCCTCCAGTCCCCACAACCTACCTGCCATCTCAACAATCAACTAACCCCTGAGGCCTTTGATTCATGGCTCAACTCATCCCTGATGCGCCTGACCCCCTCGTGCAAACCATCAACCCGACTTGGCCTTTTCCCCAGATGGTTCACTCCTGAGCTAAAAAACACTAAACGACATTACAAATACCTAGAACGCAAATGGCATAAAGAGAAAACCCAAGACAGCAGGACCACCTTGGCACAACACCTGTACCAGTACAAAGCCGAAATCCGGAAAGCAAAAAAAACCCACTACAACTCACGAATCCTAAACTGCAAAAACCCATGCAAAGAACTTCACAAAATTATCTCCGAATTCACCTAACCGGCATGCAACACAACCATCCCGACCGCGTCACAATCACTATGTGACTCACTCTCCCTCCATTTCTACTCAACGGCCATTGAAAGGACAAAATCTCTGACCACCAAACAGGCTCTCTTACAACCACCAGGCACTCCTCAGCCCGTACCAGCCAGTCCCCCAACTACGACCACTACGCAACCAACTTTCGAATCCTTCAGTCCAATATCACCAGAACAATTTCTCAAACTCCTATCCGACCGCAAGCCATCTGGATCACCACTAGACCTTTGCCCAGCCACAACCCTTAAAGAAATCTTTGCCTCCACCTGCGCAGGAGAACACGCAAGATCTATCATAAACGCCTCCCTTTCCTCCGGTATCTTTCCAGATGCATTCAAATTAGTGTACGTCAAACCTCTGATTAAAAAACCCTCACTCGACCCTCTCGAACCAAAAAACTACCGCCCGATCTCTAACACCAGGTTCCTTGCAAAACTCATTGACCGAACAGCCTACTCCCAACTAAACGCCTTTGTTGAAGCCAACAATCTCCTAGACCCCGCCCAATCAGGATTCAGATCTTGCCATGGAAATGAAACCACCCTAACCTCGATCTGGGATGACCTAAAAATGACTGCTGACTCTGCAGGATGCGCCGCACTAATCCTTCTCGACCTATCAGCCGCCTTTGACATGATCAATCACTCTATACTCCTTGACCGCCTCCACTCCCTAGGAATCCGTGGAACCGCCCTTAAATGGATAGCCTCATTCCTCAAAGACAGACACCAAATAACGACACTCTCCAACTTTACATCACAAGCCCGACCAGTTGACACAGGAGTCCCACAAGGAGCATGTCTATCCGCCCTCCTGTTCAATCTCTACCTGATCACCCTCCCACCAATAATTCGTGCTCACAACATCCTGTGTTACAATTACGCAGATGACACTCAACTAATTCTAAAGTTCCTGAACGCGAAACCCAACTCCCAACCTGACCTGACCTCTTGCCTCCTCAACATCGAGCGCTGGATGACCCAAAGCCACCTCCTGTTAAACCCCTCCAAAACAGAAATCATGGTCTGCGGCAACTCAGATTTTCTTCCGCACCTTCTACCCTGGCCACCCACCATGGGCATCTCACCGACCCCCTCTAACATAGTAAAAAATCTTGGGTGCACCCTGGACTCCGACCTAACACTCTCGCGCCAAGTCAACAATGTCTCTAAGTCCTGCCACTACCACCTCAAAAACCTTAGGCGCATCTTTCCATATCTCTCATTCCCTAACAGAGTCTCCGCGGTCCAATCAATCGTCATATCCCGACTGGACTATGGTAACCCCCTGTACCTCGGAATTCATACCTACCAACTGAATAAACTACAAAGAGCACAAAATGCAGCAGCCAAAGTGCTTCTCGCGCTCGGTCCAAGGGACCACGTATCCCCAGCCCTTAAAACACTGCACTGGCTTCCAGTAGCCCGCAGGGTAGCTTTCAAAACCCTATGCCTCACCCACCGAGCTCTACATAAAACTGGACCCTATTATCTTCAAAAAAAGCTAATACCCTATCACCCCACCCGCACCCTTAGATCAAGCTCAGCCGGCCTCCTAGTAATTCCTAAAACAAACTCAGTCAGGTTAGGCAGAGCATCATTCTCAGCCCTGGCCCCAACCCTATGGAACTCGCTCCCACCCCACATCCGCCGAACTCAGGACCTAACGGCCTTCCGCAAACTACTGAAAACCTGGCTCTTTCCCTAAAACCAACCAGCCCTAAACCACCATCATCCCAAAAAAAAAAAAGAAAAAAAAAAAAAAAAAAAACAAATAAAACAAATATATTAAAATAAATAAATAAAGTAACCGAACCAGATTGTAACCTACATTGACAAACAGAACTAAAACGAATAAACTAGATCTAAACAGGGAAATGATTAAATAGAAAAAAAATCACTGAATAATGGAAAGAAGAGAACGTGGAGAGCGGATGAACAAGGAGAGCGGATGAGCATAGAGGGCACGACCGGATGAGTAGAAAGAACGAATGAGTATGGATGAGTATAGATGAGTATGGGTGAATGTGAGGATAAATGCTGTTGGCAAATGAGCCTGGAGAATGTGCAGAGCGCAAGATCATGCAGAACGAAAGAGCGCTGAGAACAGAGGCACATTTAGAGCGGAGAAATGTGGGGAACAACCGAATGGGGGGAGAGACTGAGTGTGGGGAGCGTATGAATGTATAGAACATATGAGTGTGGGGAGTGTATGAGTGTGAGTAGCGGATGAGTCTGGAAAGCGGATGGGTCTGGAGAGCGGATGGGTCTGGAGAGCGGATGGCTGAGTGTGGGAAATGGCTGAGTGTGAGAATGGCTGATGAGTGTGGGGAATGGCCGAGTGTGGGGAAGGGCCGAGTGTGAGGAAGGGCCGAGTGTAGGAAATGGCTGAGTGTGGGGAATGGCTGAGTGTGGGGAATGGCTGAGTGTGGGGAATGGCTGAGTGTGGGGAACGGCTGAGTGTGAGGAACGGCTGAGTGTGGGGAACGGCTGAGTGTGGGGAACGGCTGAGTATGGGGAACGGCTGAGTGTAGGGAACGGCTGAGTGTAGGGAACGGCAGAGTATGGAAATCGACTGAGTGTGAGGAACGGCTGGGTGTGGGGAACGGCTGGGTGTGGGGAACGGCTGAGTGTGGGGAACGGCTGAGTGTGGGGAACGGCTGAGTGTGGGGAACGGCTGAGTATATGGGAACGGCTGAGTATGTGGGAATGGCTGAGTATGTAGGAATGGCTGAGTATGTAGGAATAGCTCTGAGTATGTGGGAATGGCTGAGTATATGGGAATGTCCGAGTATGTGGGAAATGGCTGAGTGTGGGAAATGGCTGAATGTAAGAATTGGCTGAGTGTGAGGAACGTACACAATATGCATTGATATGCGGGAACATTCGAATGAACATATATCATACCACACCTCACGCCTACTCTCCTCCTTACACCATCACTCAAATAGAACACAGGGATACTATGACACCATTCGGTATAACTGTTCTCATATCAACATCTCCCGCTCACTCCCCATCACTCTAAGTAACCACCGCTGGTTTAACACCCCCAGCCAGGCGTCTCTCCTCAGGCCTAACGCAGCCACTCTCGAGCTGGATTAATTCTGCCAGAGCGTACACATTCTCCTGACCTCTCAACCACCACACCTACCGCTAAGAAGCAGCTACCACAATAACCCTGCACCAGCTGCACACATACTCTGTGCGCACACGCACCTTTTGTCTCTCTTCACCCTCTCTACTGACTCGAACCTCGGTTCCCAAGGGCGTTCAACCTACCAGCGCCTTCAGACCATACCAATGGTATATAAGGCGCTATATAAATGCAAAATACAATACAATACAATACAATGAGTTCAGACTCAAAACAATCAATTGTGTTCATGATCAGTTTGGATTCGAGCAATTGTTCCACAAACAATTGTAACAGGAACAATTTGTCTACAACCTTTTTAATCAGGCAATTCTGGTAAATCAGGTAGCTGCAGGATATCTTCAACTATTGCCATAAGCAGCCTCCTTAGCGCAGGGCAATTTTTAGGATCAAGCAGAAAAGTAAGTATGTCGAAACTACGCCCAACAAGAGCAGGATAAACTCTCAGAATACATATGAAAACAGCCATTAGGAACCTATGGGCATTGTCGTTTATCAGAACCATAGACTCAACTAAACAATTGTGTTGTACGAAAAGAATCACCATACTGCTAATGCTTCCAATTTCTTATTAAATGTTGCCACTCAAACATATCGACAATATATCAACAACTTTCTAATGTTCATTAAAGATTCCTGTGGCACAAGAACTGAGTTTGCACTCTTGCTATAATATCTATAAAGAGTGTCCGGGGTGAACCACAGTCCAAAAGAACACGTGCCTTTATTTGAACCGCAACCTTAGCATCCTTCTTCCTCGTCATCGATCAGGTATGCACATGCTAAACCTCTTCTTGACTTGCTTCTGAATCTATCATTAGGGGTACAACAGTCTCACCAGTGTGGAGTTTGACATTGTTAAGCTGGATCCATGCATGGCTTCCTTGGACATTTATTGCTGCAAGAGTAACATTCTCCCCAATTTAGGGGTACAACAAATTGCGGCTCATGCCACTTTGGTGTAAAGTTCTGGATCAGTACTGTATATCCAGTAAAAAGTTAAGGTACAGATAGTAATTCAGAAATCTCGGTTATGATATGATTGGTTATTTATAATGCACTTAATACCCACAGGTTTCTAAGCACTGACCCAGGGATCAAAACTGTGTTGCTCTGTGTCATCTTTGTTCCAAGTCGAGCATGTTGCCCCTGAGCTATCCTCCCGTTGCTGAATAATCTTCATCTGTGTTCTGAGACCGACCCCCCTGGCACTTGAGTTGATCTGAAATGACAGAGATACTAGCGGTCATACATGTCAAGTACGAACATAACTCATTTCCTAACATTTCTGCAGTGTTCTGGGCATCACGTATGCTCCTCGACGGAGGAGACAAAGGCATTCTCGTTCACCTGCCTATCACTAGCTCATGGGGTGTTAGGTGGCGGTCCAACCCAGGCTGATTCCTTAATGCATATAAGGCTAGGCGCAGGCAATGTAGGCATCCCTTTTTCAGTGTCAATTTGATCTTGGCGATCCTCTCTTTAAGAAGACTGTTGAGTCTCTCACATATCCTGTTCACTTGTGGGAGATAAGCAGAAGAAAACTTGTGCTTAATATTCAATAATAGACTAATCTGTTCAAACAATTCATTAAAAAAATGGGGCCCACGATCAAATCTCAGCACCTCCCACTCTTCCCATCTTGGAAATACTTCTTGTACTAAAATCTTTGCTGTGCAAGTGGCATCAGGGTGTGTTCACAGACCTGCTTCGATCCACTTGGAGAAGGGACAGGCCACCCCTATATTATACCTGTATCCATTACATGTTTCAGCATATCAACATAGTCAAGGAATTACTCCTCTAATCATTCGCAGTGTTTGCCCAGCAGTAAACCTTTGACATATGATGCAATTTACTACATAAAATGCAACATGTTCTAACAGATTTGGTAAGAACCAATCCTCTGCAATTGTTGCAGCACGACTTTCCCTAGTTAAATGCGGAAGGTAGTGCAGCTGTTCAAGTGCTACCTTTAAAAATTCTACTGGCTTCAACAGCTTTCCAGTGCTGTTCTGTCATCACAATGCTTTCGAGGGAATAAAGAACAACCCTTTGTTCCCATCATTCTTGCTCTTCCTGCGGTGCACTGGTGCACTGCCCTGAATTTCCATTAATTGTGTTCTCAGTAAATGATTAAACAGTTCATTCACCACCATAATTGTGCCTACTTTCTAAAACCTGAAATATCTGGTGAATATGCAACTCTTTTGTCCTCTTCATCTGTGGCTTTGTTCCCACGAGAAATAAAGTCAGTTTGCTTAGTATTTGCTGCACAATTACAGTGCTAGCCCTGCATGTACAGTTGATTTCACGTAGGCAGAGTCACTGTACACCGTCACTTCCTGCCCTGCATGGTTTTCAAGCATAACAATAAGCTCTACCAATTCTGCCGCTTGCATTGGAGATGGAAGTCTTGCACTCGCTACAACCTCAAATTCGCAGTTTGCTCTATGTCTCACTACAGCTGTGGCAGAATGCCTTATTCCACTTGTTTGTTGGATTTTCAAAGAACCATCAATGAAGTGATTCTCCCTTTCAGACAGCGCATTTTCCTTTACATGCAGTATGTCATCGTAAAATTCTTCATATTTCAAGCAGTCTTGCACATGCTCACACTCTGACACAGGCACAGCTACACACGTGTTGTTATACAAACAAGGAACTGACCATATCCCATCAAAAATATTACTCTTTTTACACACACTGTTTTTTCGTGTGGTGCTCTACAAACAAAGGCTGAAAACTAGTACGCCTATAAAACAATAAATGTTGAACCCAAATGCTCTGGATATCTAATTAATTTGATATCTCAGGCTACCCCGGAGCATCGAGTGTTACTACCTTGGAGCAAAAGAAAATATATAGAGAAAACTGCTGTGATAGCTTAGTGGCTATTTTTAATTATACAGTTATTGTTTAACAAATAAACATGATCTCCCAAAGGAGCATTTACAAAAAAATGGTACTTTCAAAAATCGAAACCATAATCATTAAAATGCACAGTGAATTACATCAAATACTATGGAACATACATTCTGGTATTTGACAAGAAATAAACATTTTCAAACAAAAAACCATCCACACAATGTGTGATTAAATCCACAGTCTATATGATGAGTTGAAAAAACAAAATGAGGAAAATAAAACAACAAAAAGCAAAATCCCAACACATCCTGATTTTGTGTGATAGGGCAAAGCAACCAAATGCGACCCCCACCAGAGTCTGATGTATTGGTGGCCTCGGCCAAAGGACCGATTGTCAGGTCCTCGGGTTTGGAGCCCAGGGCATGTGTGGTTCCAAACTAATGCCAGAGGTCAGGTCCTCCTGATGACTTGGAGGGTCAACTGGTGGGAGTTTATCAAGAGACCAATCCTAGGTCAACGTCGGTGGTTATATTCCTGCTGATTTGAAAAATGGGCCGTATAGCAATTACGTGTCCAATAAGACGTTTCGGCGGGCAGTGAAGGCTACCTTCATCTGGACCTGCGGATGTCGCTCTACATGGGAAAACAGAGCAAAGGAAAGAAATCAGAAGGGGAGAGAGGGTAAGAACAAATCACCCCCAGCATCTCATCAGTCTATGCATGCCTAACAATGGTAGAGCACGTGAAGCACTAGTATTAAAAAAGGGGAGGGTTCGAGAAAGAAGCAGACATTAAGCTTTAAAAGGTTGCCAAAAGGAGAGAACATTTGGCACCTGTAGGCTGGCATTACCCACCTGAACAGAGAAGAGGGGGAAAGTAGAAAAAAGCTCCAATGGTCAGGGTGACCAAGGAGAGGGCCCGTGCCAAATTAGCACAGGTACTGTATGGAACCGTGGTTCCAAAAGGCTGGTGCCTCCATGGGGTCCCGGAACCAGTCGAGCAGAGGGTGATTTAGAGACCCGATGTATCAAAGCTGGGAGGCCTATCAAGAGAATACAAGAAACAGAGAAAAAAGGGATCAGAAAGAACTGAAGTATCTCTAAACTGCATCCCTGCAGGTCAAATAATGTGTAGCACCGAAAAATAGCAGGAAGGCAACACTTACTACAGACATGTTGTGATTCATATCAGGATCCGGTGTGTGCGTCAATTAGTCAAACCTTGTACTTGCAGGTAAGTGGATCGTTCCAAAGAAGAAATCAAAGTGTAGCTGGAGATCCTACAGCAGGAGCAGACCAAAATTTTGAAGTGAATATAAGGCTGCTGGCGATAGCTATATGAATGCTAACATAATTGAGAAAGTAGTGGCTCAAACAAAGTGTTGACCACATCCATGGAAAGGAAAAGGGCTGTGGTCCCAGGGACTAGGATAGATAAGGAGAGGGAAGGGGCATGTTGACTCAGTAGGGGGGAAGCAGGGTGACCCCATTAAAGAGGAAAATGCTAGAGCCCTAGCGGTAAGGTGCCTACCCGTCTTCAAGCAGCGTGTGGAATGAAGCCGTCGCTGTGAAGAAATCTCAAAGATGCGCGCCGGTCCGCATCCCGTCTCGCAAGTGAGCGGTGCACAGTGAGAAACACTGCTAGAAATGCTAAAGCGCGCATGATTCGCTTGAATGTAAGGGGAGAGCGTGCATGCGCGGGTGTAAAGACACCGGTCCCGTAAGTGCGGGCACCGCGCATGTGCGGAAACAGAACCACGGGCGCATGCGCATGGCACAGTGCCGTAGTATTCTAGTCGAGCGCATGCGTCCCGAGGGGCAGCGCCCATGCTGGCATACGAGTCAAGCCCGGAAAGAAGTGAGGGAGGAAAAGAAGAGGGGTAGGGGGGGGGGAAGGGGGGAAAGGAGACAAACTACGACAGCTGCCACGAAATGGTCAGTAGAGCAGAAGGTGGCTCCAATATAAAGCCAAGGGGAATCACCGAGGACAGAAAGAGGGTGTGTGCTCAACTGGGTACATGAAACTGGTGAGTGCCTGGTGTGAAGAACTAATCAGGGCGCTGGGTCTGTGCAAGCAGAATCACAATGTAGTGGAAAATCCACTTTCTTAAAAAACAAACACCATACATAAAAGAGGCTTCTGGTATTTTAACAAGGTTTGTATCAGAAATGATCAACATTATAATACAAATTCAAAATTACAAAGGAGTCTCACGTTATCAGGTCACAGTTGGTACACATGTTAATGAATTCAATCATGCAATAAGTATCAGTGAACAAGAGGTCGGAGACACATATCAACAACAGCACATGGGTACATTAGGAACCAATCCAAATCAAAGAGAGGGGAGGAAAAGGAGTCAGGGAGTGGTGTGGGTCATGCGTGTAGTGGAGTGGCCTCACTGAAGGCCCTGACCCCATACATCCACACCCTGTATGTTTAGTCACAGAGAATCCAAACGGACAAGATCAACATTGTATATCAACACTAAGGTCTATAATCCACAACATTGGCCTCATTCAGTCCGTGTTTCACGGTATCGAGTTTGAAAACCCACCAGGCTTCCTTGTGGTTCAGTGTATTAGCAGTGTTGGTGTTGCCTTGGACCATATCCACCACCCACCATTTCATGTCATCATGACTATGTTGGTATTCCACATAATGACCAACTAATGGGGATGTGTGAGTTCTACATCTGATTCGTGAGCGATGTTCCACTATTCTTTTGTGCACCGGTCGGCTTGTCTGGCCCACATATTTAAGTCCACATGGGCATTCGATAAGGTAAATCACGTTCTGGCTTTTGCAGTTAGAAAAGTGGCGGAACACCCACTGTTTCCCTGCGATGGCGACATTTTTGAGTTTGATGGTGAACCTGCATATGGAGCAGTTGCCACATGGGTGGTGCCCAGTTAGATTCCGTAGATTCCAGAGTGTGTTTCGTGAGGTAGCGCTGGTAAATCTGGCCTTGGTAAGGTGTTCTTTGAGATTTTTGGAGCGTTTCAAAGCCATTCGGGGGAATGGTTCGTGTTCCAGATTTAGTTGGACTAACGGCCAGAATTTTCTGATGGCCTGTTTTATTTGTGTAGTTGCCTGGCAGAAGGTGGTAACACAAGTCATTTTAACCTCCTCTTCTGATCTGGGTTTAGGTTGTAGTAGGACCTCCCGGGGGGTATTCAAGGCTCTCTTGTAGTTGTTCTTCACCAGTTTACTGGGATACCCTCGGTCTAAAAGGCGTTCCTTGAGTTCAAATCCATGTTGGCGAAAGTCGTTTTTATCTGTGCAATTCCTCCTCAAGCGGAGGAATTGCCCATATGGTAAGTTGTCCCTCAGATTGCGTGGGTGTGAGCTGGTATAATGCAATAATGTGTTTCTATCTGTCTGTTTCTTGTATAATGAACAAGACAGCGAACCTTCCTTCTCGCTGATTTTTAGGTCCAAGAAGTTGATATTGGATGGACTAGATTCAAGAGAGAATGATATAGACGGGTGACACGAATTGAGCCACTGTTGAAAGTTAAGAAGAGAATCCAAACTGCCTTCCCACAAGAAAATTATATCGTCTATGTATCTTTTCCAGTGGCTGATGTTGTTGAGAAATGGGTTCTCAGTATCCAATATGAAGCTTCTTTCGAACTCTGCCATAAAAATGATGGCAAGGCTCGGGGCAAAGGCAGCCCCCATGGCCGTGCCGCTAGTTTGCAAGTAGAAGCGTTCGTTGAAACAGAAAAAGTTCTTGGTCAATGATAGTTCAATTATGAAATTTGTCGGAACCCTTCTTTGTGTCATGTGGTGGGTCAGATGTGCTCGCATGCATTCAATTGCCTCAGTCTGCGGGATGCTCGTATATAGCGATGTAATGTCCATTGTAGCGATGCGGCTAATCATTGGGTTATGTAGTTGGCCTTCAAAGCATTCAATGGTGGCCATTGTGTCCCTTAAATACGTAGGTGTCTTCTGGCTGAGGGGTTTCAAGAAAAAATCTATGAATTTGCATAGGGGTTCAAGAATCGAGCCGCATCCAGATACAATTGGTCTACCCGGTGGGTTCTGTGCATCTTTGTGTATCTTGGGTAGAGCGTAGAAGGCAGGGATACGTCCTTCTGAGGTGTTCAAAAATTCTTCTTCCTTTTTGGTAATCCATTGGTGTTCCAAGGCAAACGTAGTGGCCTCCTGTATCAGATGTTTGATTTCCAATGTCGGATCTTTCCTGAGTTTCTTATAATTTGTATCATCGTCCAAGAGGGAATTAACCATGATCAAATATTGGTCTTTGCTCTGTATCACAATTCCCCCGCCCTTATCAGCTGATTTTATCACAATCCCTGTGTTGGCTGCCAGGTTCTTGAGGGCTTGTCGTTCCTCATTCGACAAATTGTGTCGGTGTACAGGTGTCTTGGCTCGTATTTTCTGAACCTCTTGTAACACACATTTCTCAAATGTGATGATGGCCGGGGCCACTTCAGCTTCAGTAGGACAAAATGTGGATTTTGGACGGAAACCGGTATCTGATTCTTGTTCAGAATCATCTGTGTCTTGGAAAAAGGATTTTAGGCGAATTTTGCGAAAAAAATGTCTTAATTCACAATCCATGTTGTACCAATCGTTGGATTGGTAGGGACAAAAGAGAGTCCTTTAGAAAGGACGTCAATTTCTCCCTTTGTCAGATTCACCCCAGAGATGTTAAATATAGGGATCGTGTTGCAAACAGGTTCTAGTACCTCCGTTGTGATCTCTTCCTCCCCCTCCTCCCCCTCGGTTGTCTCCAATTGGGGAACCCAAAGGGGGGCGTTGGGGGCGGAGGGGGGCCCCAGTGTCCGCCTCTGGGGCCCCCATACCCTAAAAAAGGCGGTTGCATCGGGTATGGTCCAGGATATGGAAAGTTACCATGAGCTGGAGGTTGATTGCTTTTATCAGAGTCAGAGCTGGAGGTGTCTGAAAAAGAAACACCTCTCTTCTTGCGTCTATTGGCAGAGCCAATGTTTTGTGTCCTCTCCTTTTCCTTATTTTCCTTATATTCAGGGGCAAGATAAGGATAAACTGTCTCGATCTTGAAGCTACTGATGTCCTTCGCTAGTTTCTTGTGCTTCTTCTCTAAAGCATCCGCCATGAATTGGTCCATGTTCTTATCGATTTCCTTGAGCTTCTCCCTGGCATTGTCCAGGTCCGTATTATTCAAGAACTTCTCTTCGTCCCTCTCTAGGTCTTTCTTAATTCTCAAATGCACCCTCTGTGCCGCTGTGATGGTCAACACCATCAGGTCTCTGCTGCACTTAGTAGCGATCTGGCTGAACCCGAGCATATATTCGGGATCATCAAGGAATAATGCCGGTTCATTCCTAACGATCAAACCTAAGGGAACCATGTTAGCCCTAAGGTACTCCCTCAGAAGATGGCCGTGCAGTTCAGTTCGAAAACATTTTTTCTTTAATTTAAGTAGGTCATCGCTAGATGCTGTTGCCGTAGCGTTAAGGTTCATGCCCTGCATGTTGAAAAGTGTGGGTCCCCCCACGATGTCGTTTATTTGATCTTCGTTGAAGCTGAGTGTCTGATTCATCTTGTATTAGTGGTAGTAGGACAAAGAGTCCTGGACAGAAAGATAGGTAAATGCCAGCTGTTTTATGTGTGTGAGGACGACAGGAGCGTAAGAAGGGAAGTCTTCCTGTCTGACCTCTAAAAGAACAAATGTAAATAACAAATGGATAATTCTGTAACATACAACACATACCCAAGAACAGTAAGAACTGTATCTTGAACAAGTAAACTGGAGGGAAAACCCTAAGTATTGGGAAGGTCAGGTTAAGGGCATCAAAACTGCTGTTATACAAACAAGGAACTGACCATATCCCATCAAAAATATTACTCTTTTTACACACACTGTTTTTTCGTGTGGTGCTCTACAAACAAAGGCTGAAAACTAGTACGCCTATAAAACAATAAATGTTGAACCCAAATGCTCTGGATATCTAATTAATTTGATATCTCAGGCTACCCCGGAGCATCGAGTGTTACTACCTTGGAGCAAAAGAAAATATATAGAGAAAACTGCTGTGATAGCTTAGTGGCTATTTTTAATTATACAGTTATTGTTTAACAAATAAACATGATCTCCCAAAGGAGCATTTACAAAAAAATGGTACTTTCAAAAATCGAAACCATAATCATTAAAATGCACAGTGAATTACATCAAATACTATGGAACATACATTCTGGTATTTGACAAGAAATAAACATTTTCAAACAAAAAACCATCCACACAATGTGTGATTAAATCCACAGTCTATATGATGAGTTGAAAAAACAAAATGAGGAAAATAAAACAACAAAAAGCAAAATCCCAACACATCCTGATTTTGTGTGATAGGGCAAAGCAACCAAATGCGACCCCCACCAGAGTCTGATGTATTGGTGGCCTCGGCCAAAGGACCGATTGTCAGGTCCTCGGGTTTGGAGCCCAGGGCATGTGTTGTTCCAAACTAATGCCAGAGGTCAGGTCCTCCTGATGACTTGGAGGGTCAACTGGTGGGAGTTTATCAAGAGACCAATCCTAGGTCAACGTCGGTGGTTATATTCCTGCTGATTTGAAAAATGGGCCGTATAGCAATTACGTGTCCAATAAGACGTTTCGGCGGGCAGTGAAGGCTACCTTCATCTGGACCTGCGGATTTCGCTCTACATGGGAAAACAGAGCAAAGGAAAGAAATCAGAAGGGGAGAGAGGGTAAGAACAAATCACCCCCAGCATCTCATCAGTCTATGCATGCCTAACAATGGTAGAGCACGTGAAGCACTAGTATTAAAAAAGGGGAGGGTTCGAGAAAGAAGCAGACATTAAGCTTTAAAAGGTTGCCAAAAGGAGAGAACATTTGGCACCTGTAGGCTGGCATTACCCACCTGAACAGAGAAGAGGGGGAAAGTAGAAAAAAGCTCCAATGGTCAGGGTGACCAAGGAGAGGGCCCGTGCCAAATTAGCACAGGTACTGTATGGAACCGTGGTTCCAAAAGGCTGGTGCCTCCATGGGGTCCCGGAACCAGTCGAGCAGAGGGTGAGTTAGAGACCCGATGTATCAAAGCTGGGAGGCCTATCAAGAGAATACAAGAAACAGAGAAAAAAGGGATCAGAAAGAACTGAAGTATCTCTAAACTGCATCCCTGCAGGTCAAATAATGTGTAGCACCGAAAAATAGCAGGAAGGCAACACTTACTACAGACATGTTGTGATTCATGTCAGGATCCGGTGTGTGCGTCAATCAGTCAAACCTTGTACTTGCAGGTAAGTGGATCGTTCCAAAGAAGAAATCAAAGTGTAGCTGGAGATCCTACAGCAGGAGCAGACCAAAATTTTGAAGTGAATATAAGGCTGCTGGCGATAGCTATATGAATGCTAACATAATTGAGAAAGTAGTGGCTCAAACAAAGTGTTGACCACATCCATGAAAAGGAAATGGGCTGTGGTCCCAGGGACTAGGATAGATAAGGAGAGGGAAGGGGCATGTTGACTCAGTAGGGGGGAAGCAGGGTGACCCCATTAAAGAGGAAAATGCTAGAGCCCTAGCGGTAAGGTGCCTACCCGTCTTCAAGCAGCGTGTGGAATGAAGCCGTCGCTGTGAAGAAATCTCAAAGATGCGCGCCGGTCCGCATCCCGTGTCGCAAGTGAGCGGTGCACAGTGAGAAACACTGCTAGAAATGCTAAAGCGCGCATGATTCGCTTGAATGTAAGGGGAGAGCGCGCATGCGCGGGTGTAAAGACACCGGTCCCGTAAGTGCGGGCACCGCGCATGTGCGGAAACAGAACCACGGGCGCATGCGCATGGCACAGTGCCGTAGTATTCTAGTCGAGCGCATGCGTCCCGAGGGGCAGCGCCCATGCTGGCATACGAGTCAAGCCGGAAAGAAGTGAGGGAGGAAAAGAAGAGGGGTAGGGGGGGGGAAAGGGGGGAAAGGAGACAAACTACGACAGCTGCCACGAAATGGTCAGTAGAGCAGAAGGTGGCTCCAGTATAAAGCCAAGGGGAATCACCGAGGACAGAAAGAGGGTGTGTGCTCAACTGGGTACATGAAACTGGTGAGTGCCTGGTGTGAAGAACTAATCAGGGCGCTGGGTCTGTGCAAGCAGAATAACAATGTAGTGGAAAATCCACTTTCTTAAAAAACAAACACCATACATAAAAGAGGCTTCTGGTAGTTTAACAAGGTTTGTATCAGAAATGATCAACATTATAATACAAATTCAAAATTACAAAGGAGTCTCACGTTATCAGGTCACAGTTGGTACACATGTTAATGAATTCAATCATGCAATAAGTATCAGTGAACAAGAGGTCGGAGACACATATCAACAACAGCACATGGGTACATTAGGAACCAATCCAAATCAAAGAGAGGGGAGGAAAAGGAGTCAGGGAGTGGTGTGGGTCATGCGTGTAGTGGAGTGGCCTCACTGAAGGCCCTGACCCCATACATCCACACCCTGTATGTTTAGTCACAGAGAATCCAAACGGACAAGATCAACATTGTATATCAACACTAAGGTCTATAATCCACAACATTGGCCTCATTCAGTCCGTGTTTTCTTCAGATTATCAGCTATATATATATTCCGCATCAGCTCTTTCAGGCGTAACCCTCTTTCCCTTATGTGAGATTAGCTGGCCGATGTACAACACCTCTTCTTGACAGTATTGTAACTTCTATTTGTCTATTTGTCTATTCTACACACGTGGCAGGGTTCACTATTTTACATCTGACTATTTTATCACTGGATTTGATATAATCACATCATACATAGAAGCTCTGTGAGAAGTCAATGTACCTTTAGGTTGCTTCAAAATAGCAATCAAAGTGTGTTCTACAAAATGCATCATAGAACAACGCATTACAATACTGGTAGACTTCTCAATTGCGAACGTATCTGCTGCCAATGACTGTTTGCAAGGAAAGTGTCCTTTCATAACTGGATCTAGAATCCCACTATAATATGTCAGAGGTTTTCATAACTGGATCTAAAATCACACTATAATATGCCAGAGGTTTATACCCTAGTGTAGTCATGTGTGTAAGTACTGCTGTCATGACTGTCCCATTTGTTTGTGAAAACAAGAAAAACTCCTCAGCATAATTGGGAATTCTTAAAACGGGAGCTGTCAAAACTGCTTTCTTCAATTCTTAAAACCCTCCCTCCATTTCCTCAATTTTCTGTTTGTTTACCTGTGCTTCCTTTAGACCTTGCAAAAGGGGTCTTGTGTATGAACTATAATCAAACATCCATGCTCGCATCAGCTCTTTCAGGCGTAACCCTCTTTCCCTTATGTGAGATTAGCTGGCCGATGTACAACACCTCTTCTTGACAGTATTGTAACTTCTATTTGTCTACCTTGTATCCCTTGACTGCTAGGATAGTCAATAACTAAATTGAGTCTTGCCTACATTCATCTTCTGTTGTGCTACAAATCAAAATGTCATCTACATACTGTATCACAACACTCTTCAAATCAATATTGGCTAGGTCCATCTGGAGGACACTATTAAAGATCGACAGGGACTCACAGTACACTTGAGGCAGCCTAGTATGTTTCAATCAGATTTGGCGGATGACAATGAAGTCAAGTCTTGTGAGTCCTTGTGCAACGGGATTGAGAAAAATGCATTTTTCAAGTAAATCACTGTGAAATATCCCAATTCTACTGGGATACGGCATAGTATTGTCGCCGGATTAGGACCTAAAGGAAACTCTGCCTCTACAATCTGGTTAATTGGTCTCCTCATGTCTTGTATGAATCTCCACAACCCCCCCCTTTGATTTATTCACAGGGTACACCGCGGTATTGCACGATGATTCTGACGGCACCAGAACACCTTGTTCCATCAGTACTGAAATAGTATTAAAAATCCCTTCATCTGCCGCTTGAGACATGGGGTACTGTCTTGTTTGAGGTAACATTGCTCCTGGCTTCAGCTGTAGCTTAACCTACCCTACCCCCTTCAATAGGCCTATGTCATAGGGGCCTGTAGTCCACAAGGCGCTTGGCACTTTTTCCAAGTCTTTGTCAAAAAATATCAGATGCTGCAGCACTATCGCCATTCACAGTGGGATCTCTCCTTTCTCTATTCTTATCCAATATGTATTAATCATCTTGAATATTACTTCATCCTCTTTTGGATCATCTCTAAATGTGTCATCGTCAGTGACTTCAGTCAGTCTACACCCTTCAACAATGGCAATCACTGTTCTCCATGGCCTGCCTTATCATCTGTTCCTTCGAGCATTGCCATTTCCCCTCATACTATGGCTGAATCTAACGCTAGGGGAATAGTCTGTCCTCCCTCTTCGTCCATAGGTATCTGTGGCATAAATAAAAAATCATTGGGTATTCTCTTAGTCCTTCCCACTTAGCTGGATAGCCATGTAAACAGAATGCTCACCCCATAAAGAAAAACTTCTGTTACCAGTGGCACTCCTCATAGAGCCATTTGCCCTGTAAATGCCAATATAAATTCACCAACATTCATATAATGCATCCCAGGAGTGGAGCACACTATGCCTTCATCAGTGAAGCAAATTGTCATGTTAAGCTTCGTCATTAAATCTCATCCTTGAATGTTAACTGGTGTCTGTTGTGAATGCAATAATGGAACAGACATGTAACACTCTCCTATAGATACTGGCAATTTGTCAGTAAAAGGAACTCCACTTGCAGCTCCAGGGAATCCATGAGCATTCATGGCAATTCCTGAAATTGGGCATTTTCCCTCTCGTTTACTTGAGCCAGTTGCACCAATGTCTACTAAAAAAGAAAAAGATGTGCCTCCTATCGTCACATCAACCCTTGGTTCCTCTTGGGGGTCTGGTTTCACCGATAGTACTGAACACATCAAGTTGCCCTTTGATCTGTCCTATTGTGGATATGTGCGTCCCCCTGTATCTGTAAAAGGATTCCCCCACCACAGTGACACCCCCTATTCTAGGTGTCAGGAATTGTCCTGTGTTTGTGTTCTGCTGTATCTGCATGGGTGCATGCTGCGACTGCTCTTGTGGTGGACTCAATGGTGCATGCTGTGGCTGCAATGCCTGTTGCATTTGCAGCACTTGTGCCTGATACACTGTCTGATCTTGGGCAAATCCATCCCTAGCTTGTGAGCTATATGCTGGAGGATAAGCTGTCCAGCCTCTTGAGAATTGCCCATTCTGTACATACTCTTGGCTTACGCATACACACACAAAGTGTCCTGTCATCCCACATGTATGACATGCAGGAGGAGCCCTTCTGACTAGTCCCCCTTGGTTAAAATCTCCTTGCACATTCTGATTATCATTCTGCATATTCTGAAACCTGCCTTGAATATTCTGAAAACCACCCCTTCCTCTGTAGCCTATTTCCCTGCCCCATTGCACAAACCCATTCCTGCCTTGGTCCATTTGTAGTTGATTATTTGCCTGCAATGTACCCACTGTTTTCTGTATCCCAAGTCCTTCTCTGCTTGTCAATACCGGCCTTTCTATGGCATATTTTGATAATTTCTTCGGAACTAAGTTGGCTTCCTCAAGTTTTAGAGCATCTTCCCTCTTCCTATTTTTGTCCTGTAACAGCCGACATTGATCAACTATAATCAAGCCTACAGCTTCACTTCCATTCCCACTAGTTTCTTGAGTTGTCCCTGTATCTGTTGGGGCAACCCCTGACATAAAATGTGTGTCATGATGCCTACCCCCGGGGACCCAGACTAAGTCCAGCAACCCCGGAAGCAGGCATCAAGTTATCCCAAGCAAGCCCAACAACCCCTGCTAGTGGCTATTTGGGTCCAGTCCTGGTGCCTATGGTGCCAGGTTCATATGGAGAGTCAGTCCTGGCGCCATAGGCGCCAGGCTCATAGATTAAAACTTACCTGATGCAGACCATGCTGCAAACTTACCTGATGCAGACCATGCTGCAAGAGCAACAGTCAGAGAATAGGCCCTGCACAGTGAAAAGCGTCCCCTGCTGAATCATTTGAAAATCCAGTCAACAGATGCACTCAACATTAGAGTCTCACCTCCGGCTGAGAGGATTACGTAGAAACTAGCCGTTGTGGCTCGTGTCTTCTAAGTTACTAGACCTGTGGAATTAATACAGCCACAGTCTCCCTTGTCACTTACAGCTCTGACATCATAAAGTACAGACCCCCATCCTGACGAAGGCCGTACATCATACGTGGCACACTAACTCCACCTAGAAACGGCTGAAACACTGTGGTGTCGACGCATTTTTTCCAACTGCAGCCTAGAAATGATGCTTTACGCAGAAAAAATTATTTATGTTTTTTTGAAAATGTTTATGTGATGTTAAATATGTTCAAATGTCTACATGTTAGCTACTTTTATGTGAACTCTATGATCAATGTTATTTAAATTGATATGATCTCACGCGCACAAATTTGTTTGTTATACTAAGATATTCTTTGGTCTAGTGTGGTGAAAATATCTTCTGTACTCCGGAATTACTCCTTTTTTCCTTGTTGATGTCCATTGTGGAGATTCCATTTTATGTTAAAATTCAATGACTCAGATATTTATAAAGCAACAAGATTGATTTCATACTGAGTCTGAATAAGTTATTTAGGCAAAGGGGACTATAGGTAGGAGCATCCTAAGAGCACTTGTGTTTTGTGGACCTATTCAATTGTAATTTTTGTTTTTCCACGAACCCTCCTGGGTAGAATAGGCTCCCCTCCAGGAGCCCAATTTTTTGTGAATCCTGTCTTCCAAAAAGAACAGGCAAACACCTTACCTCCTCACAGATCGTACAATTGTCAAATCGATCTCATACCCGGTGCACAACCCCCTTGTAGCAGGATCGATGCCCTTACGGAACCTGGGAACCTTCACCTATGACAATACTTAGACCAGTACCTTGCCAATGGCTTTATTCGCCCATCCAAGTCCCCTGCATCTTCAGCTTTGTTCTTCGTGCCCAAAAAGGAAGGTGACCTCAGAACGTGCATAGACTACCACGCATTGAACCAGATAACTGTTAAGAACCGATACCCATTGCCTCTGATCCCTGATCTACTAAACCAAGTGAAGGACGCTTGTATATACACTAAATTAGATCTCCGGGGAGCATAACATCTGGTACGTGTAAAAGAAGGCGACAAATGGAAGACTGCTTTCCGCACTAAGTATGGGTTATTCAAATACCAGGTGATGCCTTTCGGGTTGTGCAATGCACCAGCAGCCTTCCAATACTTCATGAACGATGTCCTTCGTGAACTCCTTGACGTTTGTATTGCCGTATATATCGATGATATTCTAGTATACTCCTCTTCAGAATCTGACCATGTGAAGCACGGCTGAGCAGTCCTTGAGAAATTGCGCCAGCACAAACTATATGCAAAACTGGAAAAATGCGTTTTTCATGCCACACAAGTTGAATTCCTTGGGTTTATCCTGACCCCAAAGGGAGTCCGAATGGACTCACGAAAGGTGGACGCAATCCTTAAGTGGCCAACACCAAGTTCAGTTAAATGAGTACAAAGCATGCTCGGCTTTGCCAATTTCTACCGCAGATTCATCCCGGATTTTTTACATGTTGTACATCCCATCACAGCACGATTGTGAAAAAATAAACGCTTTATGTGGACTGAAGAAGCTGATAATGCCTTCCAAGAGCTGAAAGCAAAATTCACGTCTGCACCTGTATTAAAGCACCCGTGCCCTGAACTTCCATACATAGTGGAAACTGATGCATCCAGTCTAGCCATGGGAGCTGTCCTGTCTCAAAAGGACCCTGAAACTGGCCAGCTTCATCCAGGAGCATTTTGGTCCAGAAAGTTCTCGGCACCCGAGTTGAACTATGCGGTAACCGACAAGGAGTTATTAGCCATTAAATCTGCCTTCAAGGCTTGGCGGCACTATCTTCTCTGTGCCAGGCACACCATTACTCTGATCACTGATCACCGGAACTTACAGTATTTAAAGACAGCCAAGGCCCAATCATCACGTCAACTCCGATGGGCATTGTTCTTTGCCGAGTTCGATTTCGTAATAACCTATCGACCAGATTGTAAGAATGGCAAAGCAGATGCCCTATCCCGAATAGGAATGGGAGAGGCAGAAGTGAACCCAGAGCCAGTACCTATAATTTCCGAACAAAGAATTCTTGGCATGACTACTCTACAGACACTAGAGGACATTCAGGTAAAGATCCAGCAACTCTTTGATCCTACAGCCCTGCAGGACTGGGTAAAAAAAGGCCCAGACTACTCTGTCACCAATGATCTGCCTTATTACCAAGGACGGCTATTTCTGCCACACAAGGAACTTCAAGAGCTAGTCATTTCCCGTTATCATGATACCCTAATGGAGGGGCACCCAGGTATTGCAAAAACTGAAGCTAAAATTAAAATACATTCTGGTGGCCCACCTGGCAAAAGGATATTAAATCATTTGTGATGTCTTGTGGCATTTGCGCCCAAAACAAAATTCAAAAGAAAAAACCAGCTGGACTCTTACAACCTTTAGACATTCCGCCTACACCATGGAACACCTTATCGTTAGACTTTATTACTGATCTACCCCCATGCAATGGATTTAACACCATTCTAGTTATTGTGGATCTTTTTTCCAAGATGGCCCACTTTATTCCTTTAAAGGGATTACCTTCAGCTTCAATCCTGGCAAAGGAGTTCCTCGAAAACATTGTTCGCATACATGGATTTCCGTTCATATTGATCTCTGACCGGGGCAGTCAATTCATTTGACATTTTTGGAAAAAATGCTGTCAATTGGCACAAATCGATGTGAGGTTATCGACCAGACACCACCCCCAGACCGATGGTCAAACGGAGAGGGCCAACCAGACTCTCGAACAATACCTGTGTTGTATGTTACATCAGACTGAGAGTAATTGGAAAGACATTCTTTGGATCGCTGAACATGCATACAATAATTCAGTACACTCTGGAACTGGACAAAACCCCTTTTATACCTTATATGGGCACCATCCTCGAACCTCAGACCTTGACTCACCCCAACAATTAGAAATGCCCGCAGTGGACCATCTGCATGCTACGATTACACAAGGGAATGTGAAGATGCTGCGAAGGCCGGTGAGTTCAGCGCGGCGCTGCAGCAGGCGAGGCGACGCGCATAAATAGCTTCTTTCTTCCAGCTCGAAGGTGCGATGGGTCAGGAATTCAGGTAAGGATCAAAGGTATTGCTCTTGTTCTAACCTTTTCTCCTTCTTTCTCCCTTTTTCTTGGAGCTCCAAACTCGAGGCGGGCGTGGCAGAAGGCTGGATGCAGAATTGCAGGCACGGTGAGCGTTACGCTGCTGGATGCAGAATGTACGTGAAGCATGTGCTGCTCTTCGGGCGTGGTTTAAATAGCCTCCAAAGTAGTCCCAGGTAAGTATTCCTCCCTAGCCCCGCCAGAGTAAAAAAAATAGTCCCTAAGTAAAGTAGTCCCTTCCAAGCCTCTTTTGGCTTGGAGCTCTTGCAGCATGGTCTGCATCAGGTAAGTTTGCAGCATGGTCTGCATCAGGTAAGTTTTAATCTATGAGCCTGGCACCTATGGTGCCAGGACTGACTCTCCATATGAGCCTGATGTGTCAGGATACTGCACACTGAGAGCTCTCCAGACATCTGCTCTACAATTGTTAAATGGAGCTCCATCATGTGCTGTGTTTTGTGCCGTGACACTTGAATAGCCTGCTCTCATCCAAATGTTATCAGCTCTTTCCCCGAGAATGGCTGCTAGGAGACCCTTGATGTCCCCTATTGCCAAAGTATTTACCCAGGTTATTTTTAGGAATTCATGAATCCATTTTCCCACACCCGCTGTTAAACTAGGGAGTTTGCATCTTAAATTATCCTTATCCATCTGTGGCCAGGGAATATACTATGGTCTTGCTCCTCCTTTTTCCAATAGATGGAACTGTGTGAACCCCAATCTGCAATCACCTCCCATCGTCTGCCTATCCATAGTGGGGACAATGGTTCCTGATTGCCTTGCACCTGGCCATAACCTCAGCCTGATCATATATGGCAGTGACTCTCCCTTCTAGCTATACAATCGTCCTCTGGGACCCTCTGGATATGCTATAAGATCTGGCATCCTATCCTTAGGTTGCTCTAGATCAGACCATCTTACTTCCTTGTTTGTCTGCAGGCATCCCTCAGGGATGCATGTACTTCCTCCCTCTTCCCCATGGAAGAGTTATCTTTCTTTGTCTGACATATCTAGCCCCAAACTGATATGGCTCTTGTCCCCTTCACACTTACCTAAAGTCAGCCTGTCTAAGGACAAGGCTCTATGCTCGAGGTGAAATGGGTTACTTTCTTTGCTTTGTGATTGGAAGACCAGGGATCGATCTCCATTCCATCAGCTTCCTTATTTGCTACCTTCTCTTAAATCTTGATAGGCTTTACTGATCCTATTTCCAATGCTCCCTATATCAAAATTATCTTCTAGAGCTACTCTAAATACCTTGGCATTGCCTCCTTTAATGGAAGAAACTCCTCGATATTGCCCCATTGTATTACTGGACTCAGTTCCATTAGTTCCTTCTGTATGCAGTCAATATTTCGCTCCTGCTGTCTCCTTTTTTGTTCGAATTTTTTGTCTAATTTTCTTCGCTTTCTCATGTCCCATCCAACTCTTTCCTCTTCTTGTCTTTTCTCCTTTCTTCTTTCCCCCACTCTTCACTCTTCCTCTTCCGTTTGTCTCTGTATCCTTGTATCCCTTAATTTCTGCACTTCTTCCGCTTCTCTTTTCCCAACTTGCCTCTCGTTCTTTGATTGCTCTCTGCCTGTTGTCATACTTTCTTGTTTCCTCATCCCTTTTTTCCTTCTTTTGCTGCTCTTCCTGATACATCTGTTCTCGTCGCAGTCTGCTTTTTCTCTTGTGTTCATCCTCTTTCAATCTCTTTTCTCGTTCCCTATCTTTTCTGTCCTGTTTGTCTTGATCTTCCCTTTGCCTGACTTCCCCGATGCTTTTCCCATCGAGCTTGAGTAATATCTGTCCTCCCATTCACTTGTTCTGTATGAGTGCTACCTCATCAGCTTTATCCTTCTCTCCTTTCCATCTCTGAATCTCTCTTTCTATGTCTGTTGCCACATTCGATCACTCACTTTTCTCCTCCTTGTTCTGCAAAATCTTAAAGATTTCCTCCTTTCCTTTAGTCTCTTCTAGACTATTGTAACTGCAATAAGGAGGCGGGTTGTATATGGGATTACTATACCCCATTGCCGCTTTTAGTTCCTTCAACAGATACAATCCTACGTCTTCTGTACTATTGCTGTTTACTTCTGCCGAGGTAAGGGGAGCAGAATTCTCAACACCTTCCTCCCTGCACTGGGTAAGCATCCACTTCTCAGGTGGTGGATCCTCTCTCTCCACTTGGTACATTTTCCAGAGGTGTAAAATAGCTATCCTCTTCTTCAATTTCTTCCCTGTGTATGCAGCGTGCAAGTATCTGGTCATATGTTGTGATACCACTTTTGACAGCGATCCCCCTTGTGGAAATGGGATAAATATTTTATCTGCTGTGCCCTTCACCCACTCTGCACTGTACTGTTTGAGCTTAGGCATGTGTTTGGCAATGTCTTACATAAATGCATCAGCGTAGTAATATCTCCCATTTTGACGAGTCTCAATTGACTGTCAATACTTACCAATCTTTAAACAGATATGTTTATAAAACAACAAACATGAGTGCGCTCCCCCTCTTGCCGCTCAAAACCTCTGTTTCTCAATAACTTCAGCTTACTTCTTGGACGGCGCTGACAATCACCTTGAAATAGGCAGTAGCTTCTTATCGTAACTTCACAACTTTTACACAACTTATTCTTGTCACTCTTAGACACCTTTTTTTCATTATAAAACAGACAAACAGACAGACTAGTCGGCTTTTTAACATTTAAACCATGGTACTCATCTTCATCATCTCACCCCTAAAAAATATTCTGACTAGAGTGTAGATCATCACCGAACATGAAGCTCTTCATACGCCACCTAATTTACTCTGATTGGAGTGTGAGATGATCTCTTAGAAAACTCCTTGAGTTAGGAATCCTGGACCTTCGTCTCTCTTCTCTTCTTCACACATAAAAAATGCTCTTCATTACTTTTGTAATCAACCCTGTTACTTGTCTAAACTATCCTGTTACTTTTGTAATCAACCCTGTTGCTTTTCGAAACTACCACAATCCCAACCCCTCAATTTGCCAGTCCCCTCAGTCTATTCACCATTTGGTCATTCAGCTCGAGGCTTTCGGTATCGGCTCCCCCTCCAATCGACCACTTTTGCCTTCCGTCCGCAAAACGCCTGTGGAAACCAGGAGGATTTCGTCAAATATGGACCAGTCCCACCGTCTCAATATTTCTTGCAAGAATTCTATGTCAGCCACTCTCCACTGGAAACCTTGAGATCTTCCAGCTAGATGGAGAAGGTTGCTCAATCGTCAGAAATACTGGAGTCCTACTGATCAATGGGTCTTAAACTATCTGACATGCTACCACGTGAACCATTATGGCCCTTTTAAATGAAGTAGTGCATCGTTAGATGGATGTGGATGAAGAATAACTCTTGTACCAATAATAAGACTGCCTCAGGAAGTTGGCAAAGCAGTGTGTTTTAATCTCAATTGTCTAAAACAGGGAGTACAATGGACATCAACGGATGTCACACAGCATAATCTCAACGTATTTCATAAAACATTACTTTTATAATAAAAACTCACCATACGTGATGTCATTCTATGCAGCAAACTAAGAAACTTATTTAGGATTGTGGTTGGTTTACGTGAAACATCTAGATATACTTTCTGTAGGGGAATGGATTGTGATTGGCTCTCTATAGTCAGGTGGACAAATGATGCCCACCCCTAGGGCAAGTTATCTTCAACATTTGTTAAATACAAGATATATAACTGACTCTTAAACTATAGGGCTCTTCAATAAATGGCCATCTATAATTGTTTGGCAAGCTTGAACCCTTCTGGAACATTCGACTCACTAGCGGCATGCAAGCTGGTACCGCAGGTGCTGGTGGGTGGACTTGACCATGCCTCCCCACCCAGTTATCCCATTATCCATCATCAATCATGCCTTCTGCCATTTGAATTGTCTTTCAACTTGGCCTTGCAAAGTCTGAATGCTCCTGAGAATAGAAGGGAGAGATTGAGCACATTCTTATCTTCAAGTCTCGGTGCTGCTTGCCCATTTTCTATTTCCATCACCCCATGTGACAGGAGACCATGTTTTAGCTTCTTCTTCACATTTAACAATATTAAATTAATAAAACTTGGCACTCATGGTGTCTTTCCGTCGTACCTTAACAGGAACTTGTATCGTTCCTCAAGTTCTTTGTATCTTTATGAATAGCTAACCAGTTCTTGGCTGCCCCAACCCTTGACAATGGGCCAGGCAGTCTTCTTGATCCTTTCTCGATCTTCAGCTGTTTTCTCTGCTGCGCCACATTTTCAGCCCTTCTCTTCATGGTTCCTGGCTTACTAAAGTTGTTACATTGAATATCCAGATTATATATATATATATATATATATATATATATATATATATATATATATATATATATATATATATATATATATATATATAATATATATATATATATATATATATATATATATATATATATATGCGGCACCGCCTGCAGTCTATTCATTACATATAGCCAGCCTTTATGATTACTTAGTCTACATGCATTACAGCATCTGTACAGTTATACAACGGCTTGCATTTTATTCAGTGCTCTTCGCAGGTGCAATCTTCATTCTGCACATAAAACATTACTCATTTATTTATTGTGTCATCAGGTTCTATAAACTCTATACATTCTCTTCCTTGGACGTTCTTCTTAGTGCATCCCCTGGGTCCCATGAACAACGTGCGCGTCTGGCATGTCCGCAAAGCAGTGACGTACTTTAATTAGTTAGGGGAGCCCACCCCTGTCCAGCGGACACTTGAGTGCATGTGCATCTTGACCCCGGGGTCCTACAAACAATGTGCCTGTCCGGCATGTCCGCAAAGCAGTGACCTACTTTAATTAGTTTGAGGAGCCCACCCATATCTGGCAGACACCTGGGAACATGCGCATCACACCCCTGGGTCCTAAAAACACTGTGCCTGTTTGGAACACTCCGGCGCATGCATGACACACTTTTAATTAGTTTGTGGAGCCGAACCCTGTCCATAGGACACCTAGGCGCATGCACAAATAAATCCCATGCAATAGGTGTCCTACTTTTGTGACGTCACCATGTAACCGCACCCACGCTGAGCATCGGTCCTTATTCACCGGTCCTTATTTGCGAACAGGGTTTGGGGCCCTGAACAGCAGAAAAAATGCAATTCAAGGTGTTTTACTGTGAAACCTTATCCTTGCCTTGCAGATGTCCCAGACCATGCCCCTGGTGATCTGGAGACTTTTTGGAACTTTTTGAGCCCAGCTTGGGGTTCAAAGTGTTCACAAAGCATGCAACTGTTCGTAGAGCTCTCCCCTAAACCCCTACAAAAGACCACACCTCAGTGGTGATCCTCATTCTATTTTTGTATGTCCTCTAACAGAGCACTCTGTTAGATTGCTGCTTGCACTAGATCGCTGCTTCCTGGTTTCCTGTTTGCAATTCCTCTGAAGGGTTGCCTCCACTGCTGCCTCTGCTGCTGCTGCCTCCTCATTCTCACCCTCATCATCACCACCACCAACATCTTCTGGGGGGCCTTGGGAGGGGAACAGGCATGATAATACAGAGGGGGAACAAAAGAGGAAGAGGATGAGGTAGTGTATGTGGAGGCTTTTTACCACAGTTGGGGGTAGCCAAGGCTCCTGCGGCTTTGGATTGCTGCATACTCAGTCCCAGCAAACCTGGGTTGTACAAATATGGCACCACCTCCATCTGGCAACATCTGAGGTTGAGCCACAAAGCAGCAGTTTGGTTGGTTGTCCCCTTTGAACAGGATAGTAGGTTGACTTCCTCTGCAGGATCCTCCACATCTGCTCCTGTCACCACAAGGGCCACTCCTGTGGGACAATGGGCCCCTGACCTTGTCATGCAGGCCATACGCACTGCAGTAGACCCTTACCTTTCAAAGATCACTGTATTGATTATGTCCTGCGATGTAGTACTCTGCAGGGGTGAGCAATTTCAGGGGGCTTTCGAGGCTGTGGTCCTTGAGCAGGATGGAAAGTACCCTCTACCTCGATGAGGCTCACCCAACATCTTCCTCTTTCCACCTGACCCTTCATCCCTGTGGTTGGTGCCCCTTCCCTACCCTCCATTCCTTTCCTTGTGTGTCTCATTAAAAAATACCAAAAAATAAATAAAACCAGGAAACACAAAACCATCTTTCACAGTTTAAAAATAGAAGTGCCAATGAAATGGTGCAAGTCCCTGTACAGGCTGTGAAGCACAGTAGTCCATGGACTTCCAAAGCATGTAGATGGTGGCAGCATCTAAACCAGCAGAAAGTGGTGGCTCTGAAAAGAGCCTTTTTTTTGTTTTGTTTTTGGAAGTTTTGAAGTGGCCAACACCTACTGCACACATGCTTGCTATACGTGCAAGAACGGCTGCAAAGCATTTTGGATATT
Organism: Ambystoma mexicanum; assembly: GCF_040938575.1. Lineage (NCBI taxonomy): Eukaryota > Metazoa > Chordata > Amphibia > Caudata > Ambystomatidae > Ambystoma > Ambystoma mexicanum. Next base: position 288,758,636 of record NC_090928.1, read on the forward strand.
GCGCAAAAAAAGGTGATTGACAGCATCAGTAAGATGGATGCCATCTCTGCAGAAAAGGTTGGTGCTATGAAATGTAGAGTTTTCATTCTGAAGGAAAGACATACCAACATCTTGCAAAAATGCGCATACAGCCTTGTTGATATTGGGCCTGGCTTTCTCCATTTGCGGACCAAATGAGTAAAAGTGCAGCCACATCTGTCTCTTGGCAATGCGTGAAAAACATACTCGTGAGTTTGGAAACATGTCCATGCCTTTCCCAAATGCCTCCTTCATAGGAAACTGCAGAAATATTCCAGTGGCCTAAACTGTTCCCTCCACAATCAATAATAATAATGGCTGGATTATCCTTTGTGACCTAAGTGGCATAAAGGGGAAGCAAATCCAGCCACTTCGTTTCACGCACTCCATACCAGCGCACATCCACATGAGGGAATGCAAGATGTGCAGCCTCTCCACAGTGCACAGCATACACCTGCAACCAATGTATCCAAGTGTACCCACAATCCAGACACTCTGCCTTCTAAAACAAACAGCGATAGCCATAGTCATCTGCATTCCTCTCAGCAAACAGAGCCTCTGCCACACTCTCTCTTTGCACACCAACCCCAGGAAACATTATTGGCCAATCCCCTGGCCTCCACAGTCCCATTTCCATGCCAGCCATCCTTACAAGCCCTGGATGTGGCAAGTACAATCCGTGAACTACCGCAGTGCTCGTAGATAAATGGGACAAATCAAGGGGCTGAAGAGAGAAATTTAACTCTATTGTGGTGGCTATAAAAATACTTTTTTATTTCTTTTTTAGGTGCTACTAAACAAACACCTTTTGTTTTCTATTTTTGGGGGGGTTCTCTTCTTTTCCTCCTTAATGCCTTACATCATCCTCTGCAAAGCATCCCTTAGATTGCGAAAAGAATTCGCATTTCCAATGGACAACAAAACTCTTTTTGGGGTAAAACAGTGCACACTAAGGTAGTCAATGTTGTCATTAGAGAAAACAGACATCTCAGCAGATCACAAAACAATACCCATGCCTCTATAAACAAGGCGCCTTCTAACATTTTGCTGGGGATTAAAGACATTGGGCTTGATCCATTGTGCTCAAGGTGGTATTTCAGAAAAAAAAAAAAACCTTTGCATTAGGGAAAAGCAGCATCAGTTCTTCCACCAACAACTTTAGTACAGGAACCAAACTTGGAACACTGATGTAGCCCAACTGCTCTCCTCCACGGTGCACCATCAGGAATACCAAAAGTACCCATATCTCTGCAAGAAGCAAGCAGTGCCTGCAAATTGCGGCCAGGCACGCTGTACCACAAAGCCTGCAGGCCTGGAAACCCAAGATCACCAGAAACACCTCTTGCCTGGCCATACCTCTCCAGATCATACACAAATGAATCTCCTGTTATCCATACAATAGGTCTCTCCCTCTCTCCAACATCATCCATTTCCACTCCACAACCAACAAAGCAATTAATAAATGTTTACTCTCCTTTCCTGAAAAGCACAACCTAAACACCTGGTTGGCTGATCCACACAGTCCCATTTCCATGCCAGGCATGCTCAGAAGCCCAGGATGTGGCACGCCCTATCTGCGCACTACCGCAGTGTCCGTGGACCCCGTAACACAATGGCAGCCTTACCTCCCTTTCCACTTCAATCTTTGCAGCACTCCCTCATTGGCTACTGTTAAGCAGTCACGCAACCATCCACCAATGACACAGGCAAGAACTCTACATAAAACTCTGTCATCACAGTTCAACACTTTAGATGTACTATTGAGCACTCAGAGTACTGGTTTCCTGTAATTGAAAACACCTCCATCAAAAACTACTGCAAATCTCTCCAATATTTCTACTTCTAGATTCATCAACCTCTGCATCCATCAGCACAAACTACAGCTATGCATTTATTTTATAGAGTACTCTGTCACAAATGCAACTGAACAGGCTGCCTGCCACTTACCTTGCATAACCTATGGAATAATATACTCTCATGTGTCCCATCTCCTTACATCAGGTGGCAGTTACTTACAATGCTGTGTGCTTTCAAAGTTTTCTTTTAGTGCCCACTTGCAGAACATCTTCAAACCACATATTTCTCTCTCTTTTCTTGTTGCAAAAAAAAAGAAGAAAGTTACATTGGGAACATTTTCACTGCAAATTCAAGTGGCAGATCCTATATTAAATGCCTAGAGTGCACACAGAAAAGGGAAAATTCTTGTATGTTAGCAAAGCATGGCAAGTATGTACATTACAAAAATAACACAATGCACCATTGCAAGGAAAGCAAAGAAATGCATCTTTGCATTTCTAACAGTGCTATCTGTAAATTTGAATAAATAAATAAATGAACAGGATACGAATCCTGCACTCATGTAGCAAGCATCTATGTGTGGGAAACATAACAAAATTCTACACACAGTAACATTCTCCTTTCCAATCTGTACATCTTTCTGCCCTTTTTATCACCCTACTTGGACTTGCACTAATCAATTTCCAAAGCAAGTAGTGCAACAACATTTCACACACTTTGAAAAGTGCAGCGCTATAGGGCACAGTTGTCACAGCAGCACTGGCCCACATAGCAACAATGCTAATGCTCCCAAGTCCCCACTCCTATGCAGTGCTGTACAATTGGGCACACACAGTAACTCTTCCTGCCAACACATTGTTCTACAACCTAAAATAATGTGTTCTCCTAGTGCTATTAGTGTGTCATTAACACACATACCCACTAACTTCCTTCTTTTGCATTTGCAGTGAAGAACCACCTCCTAAAAGCCAGTGGCATCTCTGCTGGAAGATCAAACCCAGAAGAAACCTACTCTTCACATTCAACAAAGTGCAGTACTGTAGTACTGTTCTGCTTGTTACTCAGACAGTGCAGTGTTGTTGTATTGTAGCCTAGACAATTATATCCAACCCCACAGCACATGCTTCACTTTTACTCATTGCACCTTAACAGGTCCACTCTTTGTATTTTCATCAGAACACGAGTATTGTAACACCCACTAGTTTTGTGAATGAAAACATTGTAATGTCCTTACTTCTTTGAGCACACTACACTGTCATACACACTGAAGCAAAGCTTTCACACAGGAACACACAACACACATACAACCTCTCAACCAAAGGTAACAGCCATTTCCACAATGACACACCCCTCTATGTATGTCTACCCTCATATAGAGGCACTCATGCACAATGCACACAAATACATTGCACAACTTCCAAACCCACACTTTCCTTTTTTTCTCCAACAGAAACAAGAGAATGCCTACCAAAAAGCAACTCCATAGACAACAACGCAGAAATAGATCAGATAAAACTCAAAGCGTGCAAAAAAACCATCCACCTTGTACAAAATGTTCAAACACAGCAGCTAATACAGTCACTGAGCCCATGGAACCAGGTAGCAGCAAAAAAGTGACACTCCTCTTCCAAAATGTAAAACTAAAAGTAAATGTATTAAGAGGAATGCAACTACCAGTAGTGCTAACAGTGCATCTACCCATGTTAATGTAGCTACAGGTAAGCATTCCAAAAATATAATTTTTACAAAAAATGTTCCACCATAGAGTCCTTCAGAACCTTATAAAAACAGGGGAGAAATCATGCTCAACCCTTAAAGGCTGCCACAGAAAACTGATCCTGGAAACTCTCATAGACAGTGCAATGCTACTCAAAAGGAAATCATTTATATTAATTTTAAACAGAATAAAACTACAAACAAAATTAATTAGTCAACTACAGAAGGTACTTCACAAGTGAATATGCAATATCAACAAAGATACCTTTGCAAACTTCTGTGCAGGTGAGTGGATTCACATAATGTCATGATCTCTGCTTCCAAAAGGTCAGGGTTTTCCCAACTCCCTTGGAAGCAGATCCATAACCCAGGTTCCGAGTGCCAACCAGTCCCAATTGGGACCTTTTGGACCCAGTCCTGGCGCCAGTGGCACCAGGCTCATAAATATGCCCAGTCCCAGCGCTGGAAGCGCCGGGCTCATAATGCTTGGGTGGACTTACCTGCAGCAGACCATGCTGCTTACTTGCCTGCCAGTTGAGCCTCTGATCCTCTTCTGTTTGGAACTACTTTTCCTGTTGGGTGGGGCAGGAGCCACTCCCTAGATTCAGAACACTGGAACTCTTCTGGAAAGCAGGAACTCTTTTCTTACCTAGGCGTGGCTGTGGAAGGAGAGACCTAAGCACTACAGGAGGCTATTTAAACCACACCCGGTGGATGAATCTTGCTTTGCGTTATTCTGCATCCTCTGCAGCAGAACGCTCATCGTGTCTTCTGCATCGGATCCTGGGCCTAAGGAAAAAGGCTTACCATCCTGAATCCAGTCTTCAGCAACACCTATAAAGACAAGAAAGAACAGGTTAGCATTCCGGCATCTGAAAGACAAAGGCTTACCTACTCTTCGTGCGCTCCGGAGGTCTTCACACTGCATTCCGGCATCTGAAAGACAAAAGCTTACCAACTCTTTGCACGCTCCGGAGGCCTTCGGCGCTGCATCCCGCATCTGAAAGACAAAACAAGGTGCGTTTAAAGACATTGGGGAACTTTAATACTCACGTGCCATTACTCCTTTCCACATCTAGCCCAGTGGGTATTCCGGCACCCTGCAGCCGCTCCGAACTCGTACCTGCAAAATAAAAAGACAGTTAGAGCGCATCGTGAAGCAGGCAACAAGCGCTTACTTACGTGCTTCCAGGTGCTTCTATTCATCACACGGACTCCATCTTCAACTCACTTCAGCCCGTCATCCGCCATCGCCGGAACCCTGCAAAACAAGAGACATCATTACTAAAGACTTTAAAGACAATAGAATTACTCGAAACTTACCGTTCGTGCAGTAAACGACGGACAGCAGTCCTCTGAAGTCAAGAGGCCTGCGCTACCTATCCAGTGAAGAAACTGGTTACAGCACCCTGCCCCAAGGCAGATGGAGAGTTCGGCATTCACTTACCTAAGGTGAGAGCGTTAACCTTTGGGGGTCTACAGGAGAGCAAAAAAGGAAAGAGATAGGGACACCCCAATAACCCCAGTTCATTAATCCCATATTTTCTATCTGCAGACATCTTACTCTTGAAGTCAGGCATACAGTGCACAGAGGTCCAGCCCAAAGAGCCAACCGGGTGCTACACATCACCTTTGAAGATACGGTAGTCGCCCAGTCAAGACCGGCGCCTCTGCGAGAATCAGGTGAGCGTTACAGAACGCAAAGCCTACCGCAAAACTCTCGCCCAGGCGCTATGGAAACCTCGGATACTGACCACCTAGCCCGGTTACTTGGGGAACTAAGGGCAGAAGTGCATGCAGCTCATCAGGAAACGAATGCTCTAAGAAGGGAACTAATTATTTCCAAGGAGAGAACAGACTGTCTTGCTAGACAATTGCTACAGTCACAAGCCGGACAGACCCCGTTACCCGCATCAGGGGCAAATCTTCCTTCAACATCCTCTATGAATCCAGTGCAGATCAACCTACCTGGGAATGTACTCCGCTCCGCCCGAACGATTTTCTGGTGACCCAAAGTGGTTTGCAGTATTTATCAATCAGTGCCGGTTGCACTTCTTATGCCGGCCAGCAGCCTTTCCAACTGATCAAGCTAAAGTAGCTTTTGTACTTTCGTACCTTAGTGGCAATGCGGCAGACTGGTCGATCCCTCTAGTTAATAAAGATGATCCGGTTCTCCATGATTTTCAAGCCTTTCAGCTTAGTATGGAAAAACTGTTCGCAAGACATTCACAGGGGCAGGCCTTGGACAATGAGCTTCTTTCGTTGCGACAGGGTAATCAAGACCTTTTGGCTTATATTGCATCTTTCAATAGACTAATAGTGGAAACTCAATGGCCTGAGGACAAAAGGATTACACTGTTTTATAGAGGTCTACGTGGAGAGCTCAAAGACGTTTTAGCCCAAGTAGTGAATCCCCCACAAGACTCTTCGGGTTATATAGACTTGGTCGTTCAAATAGATCATAGACTGCAGAACAGGAAGGCCGACCGTTCCAAGTTTGATGCTCGAGTATTTTCCAAACCGCCAACTCCTTCCAAAGGAGTAGACTCCGGGGAACCCATGCAAATAGGGGGTCTGAAAGGTCCTCTAACACAAAAGGAGCGGGAAAGGAGAAAACAGTTGCAATTATGCCTATATTGCGGAAACTCAGGGCACTTTCTTCGAGACTGTCCGGTGAAACCTGCCAAGAAGGCAGTAGGAGCTGCAGTTACCAAAGTTACAAACTCTGAGCAGGGAAACGACCTCGCCCGACAAGAATAGAGGTCCTCTTGCCGAGCGTGAAAACCAGTTCCGTGACCTCGCATTTCGTGATACCTATGGTCCTCATTAGCCCTGATAATCCGGATCGATTACATGCAATTGAAGCTTACGTCGACAGCGGTGCCATCGGCAATTATGTGGATCATGAAATGGTTTTGAGGATGAATCTAACTCTTTGTCCCAAGGCTGTAAAGGACGTCATTACTACAGTGGATGGTACGGAGATAGCCTCCGGGCCAGTAACGCATACCACTCAAGAGGTGACGCTAGTAAGTCAAGATGGACACCATGAGAAGATCGTGTTCGATGTGATCAAGACCCCTCAGTTTCAGATTATTCTAGGAATACCTTGGTTAGAGAAACACAATCCTCTGATCGATTGGCGAGCAAGAACGGTCCAGTTTCCAGAATGTGTCTCTACTTGTCACCCTCCACCTGGTGTTGCACTGGCAGCAATTTCTTCAGAGACTCCCCAGTTACCTCCCGAATACCTAGACTACCAAGATGTTTTCCAGAAGGATCAGGCTAACTCTCTACCTCCTCATAGGTCTTATGACTGCCAGATAGACCTGATACCTGGATCTACTCCTCCTTGTAGTAGAATGTATGCCCTCACCGAGCCTGAGAACCTTCACCTTCGACAATACCTGGATCAATACCTGGCGAATGGGTTTATTCGTCCTTCCAAGTCCCCTGCTTCTTCAGCTTTGTTCTTCGTTCCAAAAAAGGAAGGAGACCTTAGAACTTGTATCGATTATCGCTCCCTGAACCAGATCACCGTTAAGAATAGATATCCGTTACCTTTGATCCCTGAACTCCTGGACCAAGTCAGAAAAGCATGCATATATACAAAGCTGGATCTTAGAGGAGCTTACCACTTGGTACGAGTAAAAGAGGGCGATGAATGGAAGACGGCCTTCCGCACCAAGTATGGGCTATTTGAATATCAGGTCATGCCCTTCGGACTTTGCAATGCCCCGGCCGCCTTTCAATATTTTATGAACGATGTCCTCAGAGAGCTCATAGATGTATGTGTTGTTGTTTACATTGACGACATCCTCGTTTATTCTTCATCGGAATCTGAACATCGGAATCACGTGAAAATGGTCCTCGAAAGATTGCGTCAACACAAACTTTTCGCTAAGTTGGAAAAATGTGTTTTCAACGTGACTGAAGTTGAATTCTTGGGATTCATATTATCACCTGGCGGAGTACGTATGGATTCAAAGAAGGTCGATGCAGTTCTCAAATGGCCATCACCATCCTCCGTAAAAGGTGTGCAAAGCATGTTAGGCTTCGCTAACTTTTACCGCAGGTTTATCCCCGAATTCTCTCGAATAGTCCAGCCCATCACTGCCTTGTTAAAGAAAAACAAACGTTTTGAATGGTCTACCGAGGCGGAACAAGCTTTCCAGGATTTGAAGACTAAATTTATCTCTGCACCAATCTTAAAACACCCTCGCCCCGAACTCCCCTACATCGTGGAAACTGATGCTTCAAGCCTTGCCATGGGGGCAGTTCTATCACAAAAGGACCCGGTAACCAATCAGTTGCATCCCGTGGCATTTTGGTCCCGCAAATTCTCGCCTCCTGAAATCAATTACACGATTACTGACAAGGAACTTCTGGCTATCAAGTCTGCCTTTAAGGCTTGGCGGCATCATCTGCTGGGGGCCCGACACACCGTTACTGTGATTACGGATCACCGAAACCTGCAATATTTGAAAACCGCAAAAGCCCAATCCTCTAGACAACTCCGTTGGGCATTATTCTTTGCCGAGTTTGACTTCATAATTACCTATCGACCTGGTACAAAGAACGGTAAAGCTGATGCCCTTTCTCGGATGGGAGGGGAAGAACACTTGATCAACCCTAAACCTGTACCAATCATTCCTGAACAAAGAATTCTGGGTGTAATCGCCACAGAATCCATAGAGGAAGTTAAGGATAAAGCCAGGCAACTTGTAACTCCAGCAGACATACAGAATTGGCATCTGCAGGGAAAGGACTTTGCAGTAAAGGACAACTTATTGTATTTCCAAGAACGATTATACCTACCCAGCACAGATTTACAGAAAAAAGTAATCTCTTGTTATCTCGATTCTTTAATGGAAGGTCATCCCGGTATGGCCAAGACCTCAGAAAAGATCAAGCGCTACTTCTGGTGGCCGTCTTGGAAAAAAGATATCAGAGACTTTATAATGTCCTATGGAGTATGCGCCCAAAACAAGAGTCAAAAGGAAAGACCAGCAGGCCTCTTACGCCCTATTGACATCCCACCTCGCCCTTGGCATACGCTTTCTATGGACTTCATCACCGATCTACCTCCATGCTCCGGATACAATACGATTCTAGTAATCGTGGACTTATTCTCCAAGATGGCGCATTTCATTCCGCTCAAAGGCTTGCCAACAGCAGCAACTCTGGCCCGAGAATTTCTCGAAAACATCGTCCGACTACACGGTTTTCCTTCGGTTCTAATTTCGGATCGAGGTAGTCAATTTATTTCTCATTTTTGCCGAAGTTGCTGTCGGTCGGCTCAAATTGATGTGAGACTATCGACCAGTCACCACCCTCAGACCGACGGACAAACCGAGAGGACCAATCAAACTCTGGAACAGTATTTACGCTGCATGCTGCAACAAACTGAAAAAACTTGGAAAGACATCCTTTGGATAGCCGAATATGCCTACAATAACTCTGTCCATTCGGGAACTGGGAAAACACCGTTTTTTCTTTTGTACGGCAGTCACCCTCGAACCTCGGAGTTGGATCCCCTCCAAGATCTTGAAACACCAGCAGTAGACTACCTGCATTCTACAATCACCCAAGCCTTTAAGGAAGCTGTTTCTCACCTTCAAAGGGCTAAAGAACAATACAAGAAAGAAGCAGATCAACATCGGAAGGAAGCCCCTCAATATCAAGTAGGGGACCAAGTCTGGTTATCCACCAAATATCTACCTCTAAAAGGGCCACGCACATTCAACCCAAGATACCTTGGTCCCTATTCCATCACTACCATAGTAAACCCAGTAGCGGTCAAGTTGGACTTGCCCCCGCACATGAAGATACATCCAGTCTTCCACGTCTCTCTATTAAAACCCGTGCAACCTCAAACCCGACTAACTACATCTCCAAAACCCATCCTAGTTGATGGAGAACTCGAGTTTGAAGTCAAAAGCATTCTGGACTCCAAGATCTCCAAATCTAAACTATTTTACCTAATTGACTAGAAAGGCTACGGCCCCCAAGAGAGATCCTGGGAACCTGCTGAATATGTCCACGCTCCTCGCCTAATCAAAAGATTTCACCGAACATTTCCTGACAAGCCAAAACCCCCGGAGAAGCCCGGTTTGGGAGGGGCCTTGAGGGGGGGTACTGTCATGATCTCTGCTTCCAAAAGGTCAGGGTTTTCCCAACTCCCTTGGAAGCAGATCCATAACCCAGGTTCCGAGTGCCAACCAGTCCCAATTGGGACCTTTTGGACCCAGTCCTGGCGCCAGTGGCACCAGGCTCATAAATATGCCCAGTCCCAGCGCTGGAAGCGCCGGGCTCATAATGCTTGGGTGGACTTACCTGCAGCAGACCATGCTGCTTACTTGCCTGCCAGTTGAGCCTCTGATCCTCTTCTGTTTGGAACTACTTTTCCTGTTGGGTGGGGCAGGAGCCACTCCCTAGATTCAGAACACTGGAACTCTTCTGGAAAGCAGGAACTCTTTTCTTACCTAGGCGTGGCTGTGGAAGGAGACACCTAAGCACTACAGGAGGCTATTTAAACCACACCCGGTGGATGAATCTTGCTTTGCGTTATTCTGCATCCTCTGCAGCAGAACGCTCATCGTGTCTTCTGCATCGGATCCTGGGCCTAAGGAAAAAGGCTTACCATCCTGAATCCAGTCTTCAGCAACACCTATAAAGACAAGAAAGAACAGGTTAGCATTCCGGCATCTGAAAGACAAAGGCTTACCTACTCTTCGTGCGCTCCGGAGGTCTTCACACTGCATTCCGGCATCTGAAAGACAAAAGCTTACCAACTCTTCGCACGCTCCGGAGGCCTTCGGCGCTGCATCCCGCATCTGAAAGACAAAACAAGGTGCGTTTAAAGACATTGGGGAACTTTAATACTCACGTGCCATTACTCCTTTCCACATCTAACCCAGTGGGTATTCCGGCACCCTGCAGCCGCTCCGAACTCGTACCTGCAAAATAAAAAGACAGTTAGAGCGCATCGTGAAGCAGGCAACAAGCGCTTACTTACGTGCTTCCAGGTGCTTCTATTCATCACACGGACTCCATCTTCAACTCACTTCAGCCCGTCATCCGCCATCGCCGGAACCCTGCAAAACAAGAGACATCATTACTAAAGACTTTAAAGACAATAGAATTACTCGAAACTTACCGTTCGTGCAGTAAACGACGGACAGCAGTCCTCTGAAGTCAAGAGGCCTGCGCTACCTATCCAGTGAAGAAACTGGTTACAGCACCCTGCCCCGAGGCAGATGGAGAGTTCGGCATTCACTTACCTAAGGTGAGAGCGTTAACCTTTGGGGGTCTACAGGAGAGCAAAAAAGGAAAGAGATAGGGACACCCCAATAAACCCAGTTCATTAATCCCATATTTTCTATCTGCAGACATCTTACTCTTGAAGTCAGGCATACAGTGCACAGAGGTCCAGCCCAAAGAGCCAACCGGGTGCTACACATCACCTTTGAAGATACGGTAGTCGCCCAGTCAAGACCGGCGCCTCTGCGAGAATCAGGTGAGCGTTACACATAACCAGCACAGAGCCATATTTCAATGAAGAGGCATACAAACAAGGGCAAACAAACCAGATTACCATACATAGCAGTGGCAGAGGGTATGGAAAGTTAGACAGTACCATAATGGCAGATAAAACACTGCTTGAAGAATATCCCCAACAAACTTACAATCAACTCTCCATTCCATCGAACCAATCTGTCCCATCTGCAAATGGCCATGCACCCCAATGTCTAACGTACAAAAAACGTCCTTACGGCAAAGTCATTATGGCAATTCGTCAATCAGTATGGGAAAGCCAAAGACAAATTAAAAATTAAAATATTACAAACCATGGACTCCTCTCCAGTGTGCAAATACAAAGGACTGCAAGGACATTCATTAGCCTGCATTTCCGAGCCTGCTTGCAAAAGCACCCTCCACCACTTCAAAATGTTAGCAACACAACATTCTACTATATGAAATCTCGTTCAGAGACAGTACTATGTAAAAAGTCCTGCTTTAGCACTGGAGCATTTAAATCACATACCCTCACATGGCACAGCCAAAGAACTCCTGCAAGAAATATGTCAGGAATCGAGGGTGGAAGCTGTGGGAACGATGGACGCTCTAGTCCTCACCCATCATGGCTGCCTCCACTATAAATCTAGGCCCCGCCTCCCGCTCGGTGCGTTGTATCTGTGTATTGCTTACACTTCTACCAGCGCTCAGAGTTGCTCGTAACTTTCTTTCCGAGTTTTCCTTCTCGCTCTCGTTTTCGGCGTGAGCTTGTGTTTTCTCCTTCTGTCCGCTCTGTGTTTTTGCCTACGTGGTTTTCGTAACCAACTATCTGAGTTCTGCCTTTCTCTGCTCGCGATCCCTTTCGCGCTCCGCTCCTTGCTTACCTCTTTTGTTTTCTGTTTACTTTTTCTCCGCTAGCGAAACCCTTCACACCCTTCACACTCGGCTCCTCGCTCTGCCTTCCTGATACCTTTTTCTCCGCTCGCGATCCCTTTCGCGCTCCTCTCCTTGCTTACCTCTCTGTTTACTTTTTCTCCGCTTGCGAAACCCTTCGCACTCTGCTCCTCGCTCGGCCTTCCTGATACCTTTTATCTCCGCTCGCGATCCCTTTCGCACTCCGCTCCTTGCTTACCTTTCTGTTTACTTTTTCCCCGCTTGCGAAACCCTTCGCCCTCTGCTCCTCGCTCTGCCTTCCTGAAACCTTTCTTTGCTCGCGATCCCTTTCGCGTTCCGCTCCTCTCTTAGCCTTCCAGTTAACCAGTTCTCTGCCAGCGAAACCATACCTCTCTACTTCTCGTTGATACCTTCCTGTGCCTCATACCGCTTGCGGCTCCTATCAGTTTCTGTGTCTGAGGCATCTGGCACTCCAGACTTTCTACAGTGTCCTGACTTTGGAGAAAGCCTTCGCTTTTCGATCCATCATTCCTGAATCTTCATCATTTCAGCCTGGGAGTACCTGCCTTATACCTTGCCCTAGGAACCACTCCTTACCTTGCCTGCAGATCTTCATTCAAGGGTTTTTTCTGCCATTCCCGCTTTTTCCCTTGGGCACCGAGGCTGGCCCACTGGGAGCCCCCTACGGCAGGTTTCCACTACTGCCAAGGTGGCCTCCGGAGGGGCCAGACCTTACTTGCACGATAAGAAGGTTAGAACACCTAAGGATCTTATCTCTACCAAGAAGAAGGAACGTCCCCGAATCCGGACTACGTTAAAGGACTCAGTATCAGAAGATTCAGGTGAGGAGAAGGGGGAGGTGGAGCCGAAGTCTGACGAAATAGACCACATCCAAAGCAAATATTTTGAAAGTGAGAGCACTTACAAAATCCAGTAAATTTAGAACAGACTAGCGACAACCTTGCAGATGCCAACCTTCTATTACACACGTACTAAAAAGAAATAACAAAGTTCATTAGCATATCTGCTGAAGTACCAAACAAAGAATGCCTATGTGGTCGCATAACTCTTTATACACAGATCACCAAAACTGTAGATATAGTATACAAAATAGAAGACAATGAGGAATCCCAATGGTTCTAATTAGCTCTATACCTTGTAGTAGAAAACAAATACGAAATTACTAACCCCTCAATACTTTGCACATACTGCACTGGAAAGCTTGATAATAACCAAATGCCTTCACAAGCTATCACTAATAACTTGGAAATATTCCCACTTCTAAAACCACTCCAACAACTTAATTTGTATGAGAGCATTGTAATCCAAACGATACACCCATGACAGGCGATAATACGCCTTCAACCGAAAACAATCCAGTTGCCTTGTACTGAATTTGTTGCAAAGTAGTTTATTTGCCATTAGCTCTTAAAGAAAATGTAGACACTCTGAGAGTGCAACGGCCAATAGATCAATCTTTGATTATCCTAGTGAATGGTGTACCTACGAAAGACAAAAAGAATTGGCAGCAACTAGTAGACTTAAACAAAATTAGAGAAGCCCTGCAATATCTTAAAGATAACTATGTATACTACAAAGAAATAAACATTTAGAAAACCTGACAGAAACCACCAAAATAATTCAGTATTCCTCATCAAGTGGCCAATTTGAACTTCTAGATCCTACTACAGCTTCCAATATTTTAGACTAGTATACAATTCACCCACTGTACTCCAAAGACATCAAAAATGATGCACTCGAAATATATGAAATGTGGCAAGCCAAAGGATTTCCAATCAGCATATGGGGAAAAAGTGTAGAAGCACAAGCCTTTCCTCTATTCTTTCCTATTGGTAAGGGTGGAAGGTATGATGAAAGATGCACACACATAACAGCATCAGAATACCGCTCTTAACGGATGTATTCTGAGGACCCCAAATTCAGACAAAACATTGAATACATATTCCATCTCCTGGTTGAAAGTGAACTTAGAACTCTATGTTACGGAGTTGCACACACATTGAAAACAGGTTCACATTTTTTTTAACATGTCTGCGACGCAGCTACTTCAAAAGATGCAAAAGAAATATGAAGTTTTACAGTCAAGTATTATAAATCTCTTGGCAAACATGTGTGGTACATAAGAACACTGGTGTTGATGCCATGCAGATGTCCAGTGTATGCTACGCAGCCTTGGCCCACCCACATTGTTTGTCACGTTAAGTTGTGCAGTGTACGCATGGGAAGACTTGCACAATTTCCTATGCATAGCAAACAAAAAAAACGCAGGGGTACACATGAAAACACCAGGAGAACTCGAGCCTCTTGACCCTGTAAATGTGTCAAGGTACTTCCATCACTGCTTTATTGCCATGCTGCACTTCATCTGTCATAAAACAATTCCTCCACTCGGAGAAGTGTAACACTTCTTTTGGAGAAAAGATTATCAATCCAGTGGAGCACAACACATCCACATGCTTTTGTGGATTAAAGATGCTCCTAAATTTGGTCAGGACTGAGATGCCTCTGTTTTGCAGTTCATTCACAAATATGTCACTTGCGAAATTCCTTCAGAAAGTGTGCATACACAAATGTTGCGGTTTCATAGATATGCATTTGGCAAGTATTGTTAATGCATATATACAAATATAAACAAAGGCAACTACTACAACAGTTTCAGCAAAAGGACAAGTTAACAGCTTCATCTCTTCTTTTAAACACAGTATGAAAGGCAAACCCCCTAATACTGCATTGAAAGAAGCAAAGCATCAAAGTACATCAATGATTAAAATGCAATCATTGCCCTCCTGTGGAATGCAAACATAATTGTTCAGCACATTTCAGACAATTCCACTGCAGTTGCACGATATGTCACATGCTACTTAATCAACGCTGAGAAAACAGAGATAGAAAGACCTCTGGGATGACATATCATCTGAGAAAACACTGTCACAAAAATGATACAGCTTTGGCATAAACATGCTTTTCCATAGAGAATGTGGTTGCTACAAAGCTGCAGACTGTTTAACCAGCAAAGCCTTATATGTAACATCTGAAAACATGATCTGGCTAAGCCTTGGTCCTGCTGCATCCAGAAAAAGAGTTCTCAAATCATACCAAGACATAGAGACTACAGCCAAAAACGATCCCAACAGCCAGGACATTTTGAAAAACCATGTATTGGACACATAATACCCAAACAGGAGCTCTACTTTGGAAACCATGTTTCTATACCAAATATCCCCAACATGTTCATACAAAAATAATATTAAACCAGATGAGAAAAAAGGTAAATACATAGTCAAATGTTGTGAGGGGAGCCTGGTTAAACTTATCAAACGCAGCCTAATTAATCATATGAAGATATAATTTAAACCTCCTCAACATAGAACGTTACTACATTTCTCTACTGCAACATTTTAAATCATGGAGAAAAGAAGAAGATGTATTGGACAAGCATGCCTCCTATGAAGATGCTTTGAATGTGATAGCATTATAAGAGATATACATTTCAAACAGTACAAAAACATGTGGGACAATGAACGCCAACAAGAGGAAGAACATCAAGCACAACTAATGGTGGACACTCTTGAGAGCAGGTCAACATTCTCTTACAGTAAGCCAAGAACCACTTGGAGAGCCACTCATAGAAAATGAGGCAGAATTTGCCATGTCTGAAGTAGAAAACACCATGGGCCTCATTACAAATCAGGCGATCCGGAAATAACGGTGACGGTAAACCCGCTGTCACTGTTGTTTCCGGACCGCCTGATACCGACTCCTTCAGGTGGGAGGTGATGTTCCCACCAGGTTAGACCTGGCGGATTTAACCACGTCCACCTGCAGGCGGACGAGGAAACACCGGCAGCATTACGAGATGCTGCCGGTGTTTCCATGATCCCCGTTCCCATTGAGTCCCATAGGACTCAATGGGAATGGGGATTAACACCATTCCGCCTCCGTGATTCCCTGGAAACCGGGGTTCTAATGCCCCGGTAATTCCGGGAATCATGGAGGCGGAATGGTAATATGAGTCCGGCGGTAACCAGGTGGTTTTACCACCTCGCCGGAATCGTAATGAGGCCCCATGTGTCTGTATGAGGAATCTGAAGAAAATGTTGCTGTACTGAAATCACACTGAATGATGAACAGCACAACATTTTCCTGGAAGTAACTAAAGAAATTGCACCTGGTGTGCAGCACGAATCTAAAACGTGTACCTGTCAAAACTATAAATCTGTACTCCTATATGTAAGTGGTGAAGCTGGTTCAGGCAAAACATTCTTAATAAAAATCATCAGCAAGTTCCTTCAACGATTGACAAATAAGCTTTCAGCTGTTTTAACTGCCCCCACAGGTTTATCTGCCTACAACTTAGGTGCTGTTACTTTACACCGATTGCTACTCCTTCCAGTAGAACACCAAAACAAATTAGACTACTACAAACTTTCAGCTGAAGCTGCTGTGGAGCTGCACAGAATTTTGAAAGAAATGAAAATGCTCCTAATAGATGCAGTGAGCATGGTCTCCAATCTAATGTTGGCTTTGATTCACCTCAGATTGCAAGAGGTCCTTAAAACAAATTTACGAAGAACTCTTTGGAGGAAAACACGTTATTGTTTTCGAAGATCTTCATCAATTATCACCAGTGAAAGGTGAACCTATTCTTAATACCTTAGGACACAAACTGTACCGTAACACACTCTGGCAACATTTCAATACAGAGATCTAACTGAAAACATGTGTCATTCTGCAGATCTCACCTATGCTAACATTTTGAAAAGCATTCGGATTGGTGTGCTTTCTAAGGAAGCACAGTTTATCTTAAATAGTAGACACATCCATGAGCTATATGTCACGACCCATAACCAAAACCCCCACTGGCATGTCCACATGCCAGGTAAGGTCAGGGTTTGGGGTTCCATTAGGGCCTCAAGAGCCTTGCACTACCTTCCAAGACTCTCTTGGAGTCAGTCCTGGCGCCAGGCTCATATTCAGTATAAGGAACATCTTTGAAGGGAACTACTTTTCCTTGGGCCTGCAGCCAACATGGAGACACACACATAGACTAGTTCCTCAAACTAGACTATGTGGTATAGTGTTTTGGGTGTGGTAGCCTGGGACTACTTTACCAGGACTACTTTGCTGGGAGGCTATTTAAACCACACCCAAGCAACAGAACACGCTTGGCGTTATTCTGCAGCCTGCAGCGTAACGCTCACCATGTCCAGTGTCCTTGATACCGGTGATCATCGGAACAACGAGCTTGTAGAGGAGAAAAAGAACATCATTAGTAGACTCTTACCCGCAAACTCCATCCTGTATCAGCCCGACTCTTGTCCATGCTTCTGCTACCCGCGGTCGCTCATCCAG
Organism: Ambystoma mexicanum; assembly: GCF_040938575.1. Lineage (NCBI taxonomy): Eukaryota > Metazoa > Chordata > Amphibia > Caudata > Ambystomatidae > Ambystoma > Ambystoma mexicanum. The sequence continues at coordinate 288,775,952 of NC_090928.1, forward strand.
CAATCAGCATCTTCTGGACACCATGTACTCACTGGAACGAAGCAACCTGAAGGGAGAGAGAGAAAGACAGCGTTAGAAAAGGTTACTTACAGCGTAAGCCTCAGTCATCACGAGAACCTCACTTTGTTGGCCACGGCTAGGCCGGCATCGTTCCGGAATACCGCGCTCACCTAAAAAGACCGCTACGACCTGTAAGGAAAGGAGAAACACAGGTTAGCAAGTAAAAGGTGAAGGAGCACTGCGCTTAGCGTGTCCCTTACCAAATCATAGTGTGCTTCTTGCGCCATCCATACCGGCAGGTACCCTAGGGGGGTAAAGAAAATACATAAACCAGAGAGAAGGAAGGAAAGGACAGTAACAAAGACTTCTGAAATAAGACTTACCTTAAAGACACTAGAATGGGCTTGCACCAGTGAAGTAACTCGGTCGCCCAAGTCCACGGAAGACTATGCACCCATTCAAAGAAGGCAGGACGGAGAGCACGCCAAATATAACAATAAGGTGAGGAGAGGGGCATAGGGTCGAACTCTGGGGAAGTGGGAGAAGACAGTACCTGATCTTGAATCCAGTCCTCCTGTGTTTTCAGGCCCGGCTTCCATCGAGGCACCATCCGGGATTGGGAAGAGGGTTCCGGGTACAAATTAAGCAACCAGGGCTGAGTGGCGTCCCCGTGGATACCAGGTGAGCGTAACACTATACAGGCATAACACATCCACTACTGATGTTGTGGAACAATTAGCACACACATATGTAAAATGTATTTCCTTAATGCCAGCCCTAGCAAGCTGCACACAATTCAATGAACAAATGTTGAAAAAGGAAATGCAAACAATAATGCAAATTTCCTCCACAGACAAAATGGACATGCACAGTATGACAGTGCCTATGCGTCATCAAGCCACAGCACGACTAAATAGCTTAGAAAATGTTATCTCCAGCACAGCTGGTTTGGAGAAAATGTTAACATTGTGTTTAAACTGTACAGTAATGCTAACATGTAACCTTGACTTGCAGCAAGGTTTAGCTAATGGAGCACTTGGTACAGTTGTTGGCTTCCAGACATACCCACGTGACAGTAAAATTCAGTTTGTTAACACCCACTTTGACAAACTTTCAGAAGTTCAAAGGATAGGATGCTCAACAGCCTGATTACTTCTTTTCAAAGACATGTTTAGTTTAGTTATTTTATTTGTATAGCACAGCCAAACTTTAGGGTAACTGGGCGCATAGACATGGTGAACAACAACTGTTACATAGAGCTGGTACATGCGAGATACAGTAAGTAGCAAGAGGATTGGGTTGCATAGTGGTCCATGACATGATTACAGAATGCAGTACAAAGTACATTATATGCATGTAGGAATTGAATTCTTACTGCAATCAGAGCTGTGTTTTACTTTAGCTCTGAATGCCCAGAATGATTCTTCAGCCCTGATTATAAGGGAGAGTGCGTTCCAGCATTTCGCTGCTAGCACAGGGAAGCTAGAGCCACCTGCTGTTTTCAGGTTGAATTTGGGAATGTTCAGTTGGTGCATGTAAGTTGTTCTGGTGGGTCTGGAAGAACCTTGTCTGGAGAATTTGTCAGATAAGTAGCGTGGAGCAGTCAGTGAGAGGCATTTATGTGTATGACAAGCGATCTTAGTTTGATTCTAACTCGGATGGGGAGCCAGCTGACTTCCTTGCTAATGGTAGAGATGTGTAACGCTCACCTGGTATCCACGGGGACGTCACTCAGCCTGTTCTGACCTCTTACGACCTCGACCACTTCCCTGGAGGCTATTGGACTGGAGACTGGGCCTGAAACACAGGATTGGTAGAGTTTAACTCCCTATTGTCTCTGTGTGCTTGAACCCCTTCTTCCCCGGAGTCCAACCCTTCCCTTTGATCCACAGCTCACCTTGTTTTCTTGGATAGTGTGCTCTCCATCCTGCTTTCAGCGCAGGGGTGCAATGATTGATGCAGGCTTGTTGCTTCCTAGTTACTTCACTGGCAAGAGTCGACAGGTAAGTATAATGAGTCTTTTGAACAGTTCTCTAACTTTGTTCCTTTCCTTCCTTAGATGATGGCCGGCGTCCGGGGATGGTGGCGTGCTGCTGAGATGAGTAGCGCTGAAGGTGAGTGAAAGCACAATGCGCGATGCACCCCTTTCGTATTTGCATTGAACTGAGTTCTTTTTCTGAGTCTTTTAGGTGCCGTGACGTTTTCAGCGTGGATGCTGTTTAAGAAGAACAAATGCAGTGGGTAAGCGCGGTATGTAGTGCCTCTAGATGTTTCCACGCTAACCTTGAGCGTCTTTTCCCTCTTGCAGACGGAGGAGAAGTTCCGGAGACAGAGTTCCCCCAAAGCGGCTGGGATTCAGGTAAGCGTTTGAAGCTCGTACAGTATTTAAAAATAAGCGAAGATTTGCAGAATGCTTACTAATGCCTTTTTTCTGTTCTTTTCCCTTTTTCTTAGAAAGCAGCGTGCTGGGATGGGAATGACACCACCGAAGATGCCCGCAGAACAGAAGGAGCGATAAATTGTGGGCAGAAGTGCTGCAAGGTAAGGCTGTTCCTAACGGTGTTCTTGTTCTTGCAGGAGCTGAGCGCAGAAGAAAGATGCAGGCCTACTGAGAGACCGATCCGAACACGGTGAGTGTCACGCTGCAGGTGCAGAAAACACAAAGCATGATTCTCAGCCTGGGTGTGGATTAAATAGTCTCTGGGTATCCCAGGTGTCTCTGGGCTGAACCACACCCAAAAGACTACACCACCCATGCAGTTCTGGGAACCAAAATATGGGGGGGCATCCATCTTGTCCCCATCAATGCACTACAAGTCCAATCCCCAATGTTATCCTATGGGAGTGAGTGAGTCTGTGCCACAAGCGCCAAGTCTGACTCCAAGTGGGTCTTTGGAGAGATGGAGAGGCCCTTGAGGGCCATCTAGGTGATCGTGGCCTGGCTCCAGCCCGACATCTTGGAGTGTTGGAGACATGAGGGGCAGGAATCATGACAGCAATCCCCCCCAAGGCCCCTCTCAAGGTGGCTCTTCTGTCTGGTCCTGGTTTGGTTGGATGGTTTTAATGAAATCATTTAAGCAAGCGAGGTGCATGGATGTACTCACAAGGCTCCCATGTCCTGTCTGTGGACCATACCCCTTCCAGTCTACTAAGTAGTATAATTTGGATCTGATGTACTTTGAATCTAGGATGTCCTTGACTTCGAATACTGGCTCCCCGGCAACTACTACTGCTTGCGGTGGCATTGCTACCCGGGTCCCAGGTTGAACAGGTTTAAGGAGAGACACGTGGAACACAGGATGAATCTGCATGTTTGACGGCAAAGCTAGTCTGACAGCCACAGTATTTATCATGGAGGTGATGGTGAATGGACCCAGGTATCTTGGACGGAAAGTTTGGGCTCCTTTAATGGACACGTGTTTAGACGCCAGCCAGACTTTGTCTCCCACTTGGTAGTTGGGGGCCTTTGCTCGATGTTGATCAGCAAACTTCTTTTGGTGATTCTTAGCTTGGAGTAGGTGTTCAGCTGCCCTTTTAAAGGTTTGAGAAATGGTTGTGTGCAAGGTTTTGACTGCTGGCATTTCCAGGGTTGTAGGAAAGTCCAACTCAGAAGTACGTGGGTGCCTGCCATACATGGTATAAAAGGGTGTCTGCCCAGTGCTGGAGTGGGGGGAATTATTATAAGCATATTCAGCTATCCATAATAGGTCGAACTGGCTTCCTTCAGCTTGGTGTAACATGCAATGCAGATACTGCTCGAGCGTCTGATTTGTCCTCTCAGTTTGACCATCCTTTTGGGGATGGTGACTGGTGGATAACCGGATGTCGATCTGGGCAATAGAGCAGGATTTTCTCCAGAAGTTAGATACAAATTGAGTACCTCGGTCTGAGACCAAAACTGAAGGAAACCCATGTAGCCGTACGATGCCTTCAAGAAATACCTTTGCTAGAGTGGAAGCGTTTGGAAGCCCCTTAAGAGGAATGAAATGTGCCATTTTTGAAAATAGGTCCACAACCACAAGAATAGTGTTAAATCCTTGACTGGGTGGTAAGTCAGTAATAAAATCGAGGGACAATTTGTGCCAGGGTGCAGGTGGGATTTCCAATGGTTGTAATAGCCTAGTCGGTTTCTGCTTGGATGACTTGTTTTGAGCACACACTCCACAAGATAGGATGAATTGGATAATGTCTTTACGCCACGTTGGGCCACCAATAATTTTGTTTTACCTTGGCTAGGGTTTTAGCGATTCCGGGGTGGCCCTCGATCAAGGAATCATGATAACCGTACATGACTTGTTCTCGTAGTTCTTGGTTTGGTAAGAATAAACGATTCCTGAAGTAGGGCAACTGATCTTTTATCATGTAATGTTCTCCTTGTGCACTCCACGCTTGTAATTGCTCCGGACTCATTAGGTTTTGGATTTCTTCATGTAATTCTTTCTGAGTTATGGTTGCTGTGATTCCTAGGAGCTTGTCACTCGGGATTATTGCTATTGGGTCAGGGGTCTGATACCCTTGCTCTTCCACCCCCATACGGGAAAGGGCATCGGCCTTCCCGTTTATCACCCCTGGTCGAAATGTAATCACGTAGTCATATTCAGCAAAAAAAAGAGCCCAACGTAGTTGTCGTGAGGATTGGGCCTTTGCCATTTTTAGGTACTGGAGGTTCCGGTGGTAAGTTATTACGGTGATTGTGTGTCCGGCGCCCAAGAGGTAGTGCCGCCATACCTTAAAGGCTGACTTAATGGCCGGGAATTCTTTGTCTGTGATAGCGTAATTGAGTTCAGGGGGTGTGAATTTATGCGACCAGAAGGCAACAGGGTGTAACTGGCCCGATTTGGGGTCCTTTTGTGAGAGGACGGATCCCATAGCCATGCTGGAGGCGTCCGTTTCCACCAGGTATGGGAGATCAGGGCAAGGGTGGGGTAAGATTGGGGCACATGTGAATCTTGCTTTGAGTTCCAGGAAAGCCTCCTCGGCTTCTGTTGTCCACTGGAACTTTTTGTTGCTTTTCCTTAGTAATGACGTGATGGGATGCACGATTTGTGAAAATCCTGGGATGAACCGGCGGTAGAAGTTTGCAAAACCCAGCATACTTTGAACCCCCTTAAATGAATTTGGGGATGGCCAGTTCAGGATAGCATCTACCTTGTGTACATCCATTCGGATTCCATTCGGGCTGAGAATAAAGCCCAGGAATTCCACCTCGGAGACATGGAATGAGCACTTTTTGAGCTTGGCGTAGAGCTGGTGTTGACAGAGTTTTTCCAATACGGATCGGACGTGTTTAACCTGGTCCTGCTTTGATGTGGAATATTCTAGGATATCGTCGATGTACACTAGAGCACAGACATCAATCAATTCCCGTAGGACATCGTTCATGAAGTATTGAAATGCAGCAGTCGCGTTGCAAAGGCCAAAGGGTATTACTTGATATTCGTACAAGCCGTATTTGGTGCGAAAAGCGGTTTTCCATTGGTCCCCCTGTTTTACGCAAACAACGTAGTGCTTATGCTTGCGGTCCAAGATAACTATTCTATCCAGAGACAAGATCGACCCAACTCCCAACTCCAGAGGAGGGGGTGTCGCTATTATCCACAAATGTAGTCTCACCATGAGACTAGCCACAACCATCAACGTCCTCTCCTGTGAAATACTCTCAGTTAAAGTCCCTCTTACCCATACCCAAACTCTCAACATCCACCTGATCTACCGCCCTCCAGGCCCAATAGGCACTTTTGACGAGGACATTAACACGATCTTATCCAGCAACCTTAAATGTTCCACCCAAGTACTCACCGTGGGGGACTTCAATATGGGCGATAACGACCCATAAGACCAAATCGCTAGCACTACAGCCAATACCCTCTCCGAACTAGGTTTTGTATAAAGAAGCATGGCACCCACACATGCTAAATAATAATTGCCTACCGAACATCACTAACATTTCACCTTTAGTCTGGACCGACCACCACCTGGTATCGTTCATGCTCTCCACCATCCAACCACCACCACCACTGACTAATAGGGCCCCCCTACGCTCACGAGAAACAAGAAGAGCATTAAAGTCGAGAGACTCATTCCTAATCTTCTCCCCACACTCAACACACTCCCTGAAAATTTGTTCCCAGAGATCCTGGTGGAAGAATATAACAAAATTATGGCCACCTCACTGGATCTAATTGCCCCCCTCAAACTCAGACCAAGCAAACCCAAAACGTATCTAAACAATTGGTACACACCATTCCTCAAAAACCTTAGGCAGCAAAAAAGAAACTGCAAGGCTATTTGGAAAAAACTCCCCTCAGCAGCTAACAAATTCAAACTCTCTAGACTAACTGCCCTTTAAAAAAAAGAAATATACCTGGCTAAATGAACTTCCTTTGACTCCCGTATATCCCAAGCAAAATCAAACACGAAGGAACTATTCTCCATCCTTAAAGAAGTAGAAACCCTTATAGTACCACCAGATACCTGCACCAAAGATAAGAATTGGTGTTCAGAAAGCCAAAACACCCTAGCCAATAAGATCGCTAACTTACAGAATAAAATCTCCCATAAAAAAGCCTCCTTAAACGATCCCCTACCCTCTAAAATACCAGAGACGCCTGCTATAAGAGAAATCACCGGTTTCAATTTCTCCAAAGTCACTACACTTGAAGTGGAAAAAATCATCCTGTCTCTGAAACCCTCCAATTGTCAAGGAGATCTGTGCCCGGCACAGCTCATCAAAGATGCCGCCCGTGACCTCTCCCCTTTCATTACGAAACTTATTAATGCTTCCTTCTCCACTGGCTCTATCCCTACTAATCTAAAACAATCCTGGGTACTCCATTACTAAAAAAAACCTACACTTGACCCAGCCATGCCCACCAACTACAGACCCATAACAACCGTACCATTCCTTTTAAAAATTCTGGATAAGGTCGCCTATGTACAAATACAGAGGTACCTGGAGGAACATCACCTCTTAGGAGCTAGGCAATCAGGCTTCCGTCCTCAACACGTGACGGAAACTGCCCTCATCGACCTGAAAGCTCAGATTGATAAGCTCAGAGATAATGGCCAAGCCGCCCTACTCCTCCTCCTTGACCTCTCTGCTGCCTTTGACTTGGTCGACCATTCTGTCCTGTGCACACACCTCCACACATCAGCCTACTTCTCTGCTGAGGCCATCACCTGGATCAGCTCATTCCTTAATGGTAGAACCATGAGGGTCTTTTCACCCACAGCAGCAGCAGACCCTATACCACCTGTGGGGTGCCACAGGGCTCCTGTGTCTCCCCTACATTGTACAATATATTTACTAAGCCCCTCTCCGATGATTTGGATCATCTCGGTATCACCTACACCAACTATGCCAGTGATACCTAGATCCTCCTTCTGCTTTCTGGAGATCATGAAAAGGATTTGGCCTTGGTAAATAGAGTGTACATCATCATTCAGGCATGGATGGCTAAACACGGACTATGCCTGAATGATGATAAAACTGAACTTATTATCCTAGGCACTACCACTAGCCTAAAGAAACTAGGACCTGCCTACTACTCCTTCATGATTGATGGCAACAACATCAAAGTGGGACAAGAGGTTAAAACATTAGGCTTCTACCTGGACTCCAAGTTCTCCTTAAATAGACAGGTGAGCTCCTTGGCATCCTCCACAGCATACACGTGCAAATTGATCCGCACAGCCAAACCATTCCTGTCCGACATTAGTTGCCTCACCATCGCTAGAGCCCTTATACTGTCCCGCCTAGACTATTGCAACACCCTCTATGTGGGATCCTCTAAAGCCACCACTAGGAAACTACAAACTCTTCCGAATAATGCTCTTAGAGCAGCTCTGGGCATTTCTAGAAGAGAGCATATTACATCTCACAGCCAACAGCATAACTGGCTGTCCATCAAAAACAAAATTCTCTTGAAAACGGCCTCACTCACTCATAAATCCCTTAACAACGCAGATTCTATCTATTTGATTGACAGATTTCACAGCCAGTCCTCCATTAGACCTACAAGAACAGCCTACAAAGATTGCCTCTCTGTCCCTAACTTCAAACGCTCTACTGTTGGTGGCAACAGCTTCCCCGTAAAAGCAGCCAAATTGTGGAATTCTTTGCCGCCTACCCTCAGAAAGGACCTGCCCAATCAAAATTTCCACTCCAAGGTAGTTCTGTGGCTGGAAAACTCAGGCCCATAAACTCATTTAGGTGCCAAGTCTCTCCCACTCATGCCACATGCACACATTCTAACCACGTGTGCCCACTTGTACATATGTATATTATCTTGTGTATCCTCACTGTGTTTATGTACATATTATGATTGTTGTAATATATTATGTTTGTTGTAACTAAGCTTCGCAATTGCATGTAAAAGCTGTGCCCTGATACCTGAGGGTATGTCGTGCACATTGCAAATAATAAACAAACAAACAAACAAACAAGGTGATATGCCTGCCTCAGGTCTAGTTTTGTGTAGATTTGGGCATCTTTGACTTGATCAAGCAATTCAGGGATCAGTGGCAGGGGGTAGCGATTTTTTACGGTAATCTTGTTCAGTGCGCGATAGTCAATGCACGTTCTCAAGTCCACCTCCTTTTTTGGTACGAAGAATAGAGGACTGGCTGCTGGAGACTTCGAGGGACGGATGAACCCGTTGGCTAGGTATTGGTCAAGATAGACCTTCAGGTGCTGGTTTTCTGGCTCCGTGAGTGCGTAAATTCACCCACAAGGGATTTTTGCGCCGGGTATCAGGTTGATTTGGCAATCGTATGGTCTATGCAGTGGCAGGGTATTAGCCTGTTCTTTCTGAAAGACATCTTGAAAGTCCTGGTATTCACTTGGTAGAGTGCCGATTGCCACAGTCGCAAGCGTGGAGGTTCTGGTGTCTATTGATTGTTTCTCTACATGTGTGGGCGCAAGTCTTGGGAAAGGCCAATTCTTTTGCTCGCAAATCGATTCGAGGATTTTGAGCTACCAACCATGGCATTCCCAAAATCAACCGGAACTGTGGTGCCTTAAGGAGGTCAAAAACGATAGATTCTTGGTGTCCATCCTGGCACAGAAGGGTTAAAGCTGCAGTGCATTGGGATACTGGACCAGAAGCTATTTCCGTGCCATCGACAGTGGTAACAGTGTCGGTGGTTAATTAAGGGCATAACGGAAGCCCCATCTTTGCCGCAAGATCCTGGTCGATGTAATTCCCAACAGCTCCACTGTCTATGTACGCTCTTACTGCGTGCATCCAAGATGGTTGTTGGTGATTGACCAAGACCACATGGGAGGTCTGTAGTTCACTTTCTTCGCTCAACAAGTGGACCCCTACACTTGCCGGGCTGGGGAGTTTTCCGATTCCTTGATGGTATCTTCCTTGTCCGTGGCCCCTACCGTCCTCCTCGGTGGCTTCACAGGGCACTTTTTAAGGAAATGACCTGACCTTCCACAGTACAGACATAACTGCTGCTGTCGCCTTTTATCCCTTTCCGCTTTAGTCAAGGGGGATCTGACCCCCCCGATTTGCATTGGTTCTCCTGAACCTTCCGTTGTTCCGGCAGTATTGTCCTTTGAACGCACATACATAGGGCGAGGGTCCGGTCTGGTTCGATCTGCTCTTCGGTCCTGCAACCTATGATCCAGTTGAACAACAAGGTCAATGAATTCTGAGCAGTCTTTCGGGGAGTTCACTACTTGTGCGAGAACATCCTTGAGCTCCCCCTGCAACCCCCGATGAAATAACGTGGTTCTCTTCTCCATTGGCCATTCTGCTTCAACTACGAGTCTATTGAACGTGGCTATGTATGTTAATAGGTCTTGATTCCCTTGGCGTAGGGAAAGAAGTTTGTTGTCTAATGCCTGTCCGTGAGTACAACGGGCAAAGAGATTTTCCATCTCCTGCTGAAAGCCCCTGAAGTCATGCAGCAAAGGATTGCCTTGGGCCACAAAGGGTACAGACCAGTCCGCGGCGCTACCATTCAGGCAGGATAGCACAAAAGCGACCCATGATTGGTCATTCGGAAAGGCCCCTGGCCTACAAAGGAAGTGCAGGTGGCACTGGTTCATGAACGTTGCAAACCTCTTGGGATCCCCCGTAAATCGTTTGGGCGGGGCCAAGGGAACTGCCCCAGGAAGGGTTATCTGAACGGGATTGGCTGATGGCACTGGCATCGAGGGCATGCTTCCCAGCAATGGTGCATGCCCAGCTTGTGACTGGAGAAGTTGCCGGCTTAAATAATCAGTGCGTTGTTTGGCTACTATCAGCTCTCTCCTCAGGGTGTTGGTCTCCTGCCTGGCTGCATGTACTTCAGAACGGAGCTGCCTCAACATGTGGGCTAACTGGTCGGTTTCTGACGATTCCATGACGCCCAGGTGGTTTTGATGTGAGGCTTTGCATTCTGTAAAGCTCACCTGGTATCCACGGGGACGTCACTCAGCCTGTTCTGACCTCTTACGACCTCGAACCCTTCCCTGGAGGCTATCCGACTGGAGACTGGGCCTGAAACACAGGATTGGTAGAGTTTAACTCTGTATTGTCTCTGTGTGCTTGAACCCCTTCTTCCCCGGGGTCCAACCCTTCCCTTTGATCCACAGCTCACCTTGTTTTCTTGGATAGTGTGCTCTCTGTCCTGCTTTCAGCGCAGGGGCGCGTTGATTGATGCGGGCTCGTTGCTGCCTAGCTACTTCACTGGCAAGAGTCGACATGTAAGTATAATGAGTCTTTTGAACAGTTCTCTAACTTCGTTCCTTTCCTTCCTTAGATGATGGCCGGCGTCTGGGGTTGGCGGTGTGGTGCTGAGATGAGTAGCGCTGAAGGTGAGTGAGAGCGCGATGCGTGATGCACCCCTTTCGAATTTGCATTGAACTGAGTTATTTTTCTGTGTCTTTTAGGTGCCACAACATTTTCAGTGTGGATGCCGGTTATGAAGAACAAATGCGGTGGGTAAGCGCTGTATGCAGCGCCTCTAGATGTTTCCATGCTATCCTGGAGTGTCTTTTCCCTCTTGCAGATGGAGGAGACGTTCCGGAGACAGAGTTCCCCCAGAGCGGCTGGGATTCAGGTAAGTGTTTGAAGCTCGTACAGTATTTAAAAATAAGCAAAGATTTGCAGAATGCTTACTAATGCCTTTTTTGTTCTTTTCCCTTTTCCTTAGGAAGCGGCGTGCCGGGATGGGAATGACACAGCCGAAGATGCCCGCAGAACAGAAGGAGCGATAAATGATGGGCAGAAGCGCCGCAAGGTAAGGCTGTTCCTAACAGTGTTCTTGTTCTTGCAGGAGCTGAGCACAGAAGAAAGATGCAGGCCTACTGGAGACCGATCCGAACACAGTGAGTGTCACGCTGCAGGTGCAGAAAATGCAAAGCATGTTTCTCAGCCTGGGTGTGGCTTAAATAGTCTCTGGGTATCCCAGGTGTCTCTGGGCTGAACCACACCCAAAAGACTAGACCGCACATGCAGTTCTGGGAATCGAAATATGTGGGGGCATCCATCTTGTCCCCATCAATGCACTACAAGTCCAATCCCCAATGTTATACTATGGGAGTGAGTGAGTCTGGTGCCACAAGCGCCAAGTCTGACTCCAAGTGGGTCTTTGGAGAGATGGAGAGGCCCTTGAGGGCCATGTAGGTGATTGTGGCCTGGCTCCAGCCCGACATCTTGGAGGGCTGGGGACATGTGGGGCAGGAATCATGACAAGATGTGTGCTTTGCGATGAAGGTTAAGGGCACATCTAAGGGCATTATTTTGAAGGACCTGAAGTTTGTTCAAATTGTGATTAGTGGAGCCCAGGACGAGAGTGTAGCAGTGGTCTAGTTTGGACAAAATCAATGCTCTGGATAGCGTGAGGCAGCTGGTGGTTGAGAGGAATGGATTACAGGCATTAATTAGTTTGTTAGTGTAGGCCATGGATGAGATAGTGGCGTTTATTTGTTTTTTGACTGATAATGTCGAGTCGAGATACACGCCCAGCGTTTTGACTTCTTTTGATACTTTAATGATGTTGACATCAATGGTAAATGATTGGTACCTAAGGTCCAATTTGTTAAGTCGTGCCTGGGAACCTACTATGAGTAGTTCCATCTTGTCGTCATTCAAGCAGAGGCTATGTGTGGCCATCCATGCTTGAATTTCAAGGTAGATTTCATTAAGTTTTGCAACATCTTTCTCATGATTCCCAGGGAGTGCAATGAGGACCTGGGAGTCGTCCGCGTAATTGGTATATGTGTCACTCAGTTCGTCAAGTCTGTCAAAGAGGAGCTTAGTAAAGATGTTGTAAAGCGTGGGGGAAATACGGGAACCTTGGGGTACTTGCACATTGGATTGGGACAGGGTCAGCTGCAGCCAAAGGTGCGAAGAACCTAGTCAACCTATCAGAAAGCAAGGACTGAATCCAATTGGTGGAATTCTGTGAGAATGCGGCAGCTGAGGAAAGGTGTTGGTTGAGGATTTGGTGGTCAACTAAGTCAAAGGCTGCGGAAAGATCCAACAGGAGCAAGATGGCCAAGTTGCCCTTGTCTTTGGCTTCATCCATTCGGATTTTTAGATCCAGGAGGGCAGTTTCGGTCCCGTATCTGGGTCTAAAGCCGGATTGTCGCAGGCCTAGGAGATTATTGTCTTCCAAATGTTGTTGTATTTGGAGGTATGCCACTCTGTCTAGTATTTTGAGGAGAAAGGGGATGGTTGTAATGGGCCTATAATTAGTGGGTATGCTACGGTCTAGGTTGGGTTTTTTGAGGAGAGGTAAGACCAACGCCTCTTTGAGGTAGTTGGGTATAAACAAGTTTTTAAATGAGGAGTTGATCAGAGTGGTGATGAAGGGGGCTAGGTCTTTAGCTCCATCCTGGATGACTGAAGCAGGGCATATGTCACCTTGGCAGTTTGAGGGTTTAAGACTAGCAATTATGTTAATTACTTCATCCTCGGTTACCGGGGTGAAGTAAAAGGGCGGGCAATCAGGCCTGGAAAAACTTTTTTTAATGTTCGAGTGGTCTTTGGGGGCAAGGTTAGCTTTTATTTAATCAATATTAGCTAATAAGAGTGCTATTTTATTTGAGAGTGCTTGTTGGAATGTTATTACACCACGCTTTGTCCTTGATGCAGTCATCTGTGGTAGGCACAGGTGATTTCAATTCTCTTAGGATGGAGAATAATTATTTTGTGCAGGATTTGGCATTATGTATTCTCAAATTAAAGATCTCTTTTGGCTTTCATGATAGCAGTTTTGTAAGTGGCTGCTGCCGATCGGAACTTATCTTTGGATGCGAGAGACAGGGCTTTTCTCCAATTAGATTCCGCCGTTTTTTTAATGTTGCAGAGAGCTTTTAGTTCAGTGGAGAACCATTTATTCATGTGGGCAGCTGGTTTAGTCTTTCCTAATTTAAGCAGGGCTATTTAGGCAATTGGATTTGAGTTAGGGATAGGATGGTTAGCATTGGTGATTGGGTTTAGGAGCGGTCTTAGATTCTCTACAGTGATATTACTTCTGTTTCTGGTTGCAGTTTGTGGTGTCATGAAAGATGCAAGTAGGTGCGCATTTGGGCGGTCCTTTGGGTATGGAGCAGGTGATGAGATGGTGTTCTTTGAAAGTGCAGGGCATGATGTCAGTCAATGATAGGTCACAATTGGCTTCAGTCAGCCAATCCAGGGATCTCCCTTTTGAGTGTGTAGGTTTGGTGATGTGTTATGTAAGGCCTAAATGAGTGATGGTATCGTTGAGTAAGATAGCTTTGGAATCATTAGGGTCATTGAGGACAAGGTTAAAATCACCCATAATGATAATTTGTGAGCCTGGTTTAGTGTTAGAAGTCAGTAAGTGGGTGATGTCCTCTTCAAACGAAGAGATGGCGCCAGACGGTCTATAGATCACGTGTAGAAGTATAGTTTGGGTGTGAGGTAATGATATTTTGATAGAGAGGAGTTCAGTTGATGGTAGGCCAGTGTTGGTGACTTCTCTAAAGTTCAGTTTAGTTTTGGCGATAATGGCCCCTCCACCCCCAATCCCCGATTTTCTATCAGCTCAGATAGTATTGTAGTTATCTGGGATGGCAATTGAGAGTGCAGGGCCGGCTGCAGAAGAATGGAGCCATGTTTCTGTGAGCGTGAGGCGGTCTAAATGATTAGCGATGATCAGGTAAGCAATGTCATGAGAATGAGCTACCAGAGAGCGAGGGTTAATGAGGGCGCCTTTGATTATAGTAGTGGTAGGTGTAGTGAGGTCATCTAGTGGAATATCTACAGGTATGAAGAGATCGAGGCTGTTGGGAGTGTTTGTGAATGTCAACAGAGCTTTGTTGCTTTTGGTCTGTTGGGTGGGAAACCTGTGATGCATACGCTTAGGGTTGGTGTGAGAGCTAGGGCCTCATTACGACCCAGGCGGTAAGGGTTTTACGGCGGCGTAAACAGCGCCGACCCTTACCGCCTGAGTACGAGGTCCCTTAGTGCCATGGCGGACTTAACACCTGCTTTTAGCAGGTGTTAAAATCCATGGCGCTAAGGGACCATGGAGTTAATTACGCCACCGTAATTTACGGTGGCGTAATTAACGCCTTCCCCATTCCCATTATGCCCTATGGGGCAAAAATGGGAATGGGGAAGGGTAAATGGGGATTGGGGACTTACCGCCCTGCCAAGGTCGGAATGGGGCGGTAAGTCCGCCAACCACCATGGCGTAAACGTAGTTTACGCCATGGTGGTAAAGTCACGGCCCAGGCGGTAACTTACCGCCTGGGTCGTAATGAGGCCTCTAGTCTATCATTTCTCAGGCGAGTAAGACAAACGATAAAATGAATAGTGTTATTGGCTAGATTAAAGCGAGAGCCTAGTCTAGTGTTTCTTAAGGGCGTAGGGTTGGGGACAAGAGGTGTGGCGGGTTGGCAAATCTGGTGATCCATTCTATATGTGACAGGCATGGTTCTATGTGGCAAGTATCAATAGTGTGTGTATTGCGTGAGATGTTAGGTCCTGTGGAAGGTGAACAGTTCAAAGGTGATATGTTGTGAAGTAGTGGAAGGAGGGTGGCCATGGTGAGTGTCGCTCTTCTTAAAGTGGTCATGGTACGTGTCTGAGCAGCTATCTATGCTACTGGTGGGATGGGTCTGAAGCAGGAGATCTGAGAGCTTGGGTATGTTGTGGTATGCAGTGGCTAGAGTCAGGGAATGATAGGCTGAAAATGTAATGGCTAGAACAGGGCACAGTAGGCTGAAAATGCAGTATCTAGCAATGGGTCACAATAGACTGAGATTGCTGTGGCTAGTAACAGGGCACAACAGGGCACACTGGGCTGAAATGCAGTAGCTAGCAACGGGTCACAATAGACTGAGAATGCAGTGGCTAGTAACAGGGCACAACAGGGCACACTAGGCTGAAATGCAGCAGCTAGCAACGGGTCACAGTAGAATGAGAATGCAGTGGCTAGTAACAGGGCACAATAGGCTGAGTGCAACAATCAATAGTATGAGCACAGTGGGCTGTGAATGCGGAGGCTAGTTATAGGGAACAATATGCTGAAATGCAGTAGCTAGCAAGGGGTCACAATAGACTGTGAATGCAGTGGCAAGTTTCAGGGCACAATAGGCTGAGTGCAACAATCAAAGGTCTAGGCACAAATGCACTAGCTAAGTGGTTAAGTGTGGTAATCAATAGTTTAGGCAGCATAGGCTGCGCATAGTGAGCTGAGAAAGCAGAGGTTAGTGTCCCAGGCACAGTGGGCTGACTGCATTTGATATGCGTATGCTGTCAGGCTACCGTGTGCTATAAGTCGCAGAGTACATCAATATACATTAGGGGTATGTGGGGGGTCAGTATCATGCGGTGACACTCATTAGGCTGCTCGTTTATGTGGGTCAGCATTATTCAATGACAAACTGTAGGGTTTGAGCAAATGAAGGTTCAAGGAGATTTCAGTATGTGATAAGCGAGTGGCAATGCATTAAGGAAGTTTGTGGGTCACATCGGGGAGGGGTGCCGTGAATTTTCATCAGGCTGTGCAGTCATCTGTTAACTGCTCTCCTTGATAACAATGACGTGTGTAGTAAGGTGACAACAATACCATAGCACAACAATGCGTGATGTGATGTACTCACATGTGTGGGGCCAAATGGATTGGCCGTGCTGTGGTTGCTGGTGCTCTGTGGTGAACAGGGGCAGAACAGGCCCTTTTTATTTGGCCTTCATCTGGAGGCCACCGGCTTCCACCTGCCGGCGAACCTAATTGGCCAGCAGGATATGCAAACTGGTATTGTAGCAGCAGGCCTCAGCCTCGTTGTTGGGCTGTGTTGCACCCGCCATTTTGGGGCCAGGCGCTCTAACAAGGGACAATCCCAGGCGAGTGTGGAGCAAAGCTTCGGTCAAGAAGCTGCTCCGATGGTTCGTGCAAGGTAGGACCTTACCAATAAATTCTAGCAGGTAGGTCGCTAGGGCTGATGTACGGCTGGTGGATCTGGCAGCGTGGATGCATGCCTCTGAAGGCAGTGGTGGTCGTAGGGCGTAGCTGGTGAGGGGCTGGTGATTGTGAAGGCAGCTCCTGCTATGAGTGAATGAGGGGCTCCTGCCCGCTCCACAGGAAGGGACTACTGCTGCTCACTAGGGCAGAACAGTGCCTTTTTCTTCAGCCTTCATCTGGAGGCCGCCGGATTCCGCCTGCCGGTGAACCTAATTGACCAGCAGGATATGCAAAATGGTATCGTAGCAACAGGCCTCAGGCTCATTGTCAGGCCGCATTGCGCTGGCCATTTCGGGGTCAGGCGCTCTAACAAGGCACAAGACCAGGCGAGTGTGGAGCGAAGCTTCAATCAAGAAGCTGCTCCGATGGTGCGTGCAAGGTGGGACCTTATCAATAAATCTAGCAGGTAGGTTGCTAGGGCTGGTGTACAGTTGGTGGATCCGGCAGCGTGGATGTGTGCCTCTGAAGGTAGTGGTGGTCGTAGGGCGCAGCTGGCGAGGGGCTGGTGATGGTGGAGGAAGCTCCTGCTATGAGAGAATGAGGGGCTCCTTCCCGCACCACAAGGAGGGAGTACTGAAGGTACATGTATGTAGTACATGTATGTACCCAGAGAACAGTTTTCTCTGTCTCTTGCATATGCAGTCACTATTCATAAATCGAAAGGTCTAACCCTAGATCAGGCCTTGAGTGACATTCTTTAAAGAAGGCATGAGTCTTTAAAGAAGGCATGAGTCACCTAGCAGTGTCACACCTACATACACTTGAAGGACTATTTCTAGTAAATTATGATGCAAGCAAAGTCAAGGCTGACATTCCGTGCATCATAGAGTACAACAGACTACGTGCCCTCTACACACCCCATCTCAAAATGTACTTTGTTCCTCAAGAAGGAAAACTTGGTAAAAGAACACTAGCACAACTTATAAGTGATCTCCCAACAGTACCACCAAAGAAATTGAAAGTAGCTGCTACTCCATCAATTAGCACAAACACAAAACGATGTAGTGAAAAGGCAAATACATGTCCAACAGCACAAACAGAGAAGTACCTTGTCAAAAAAAAGTAAGTGGAGTTCCATCAAATGACTCAGACACAGAACTGTCTAGTACATTCACATTTTCCAACACAACTGGTGTAAATTGCTATGCAAATGTAGCAATCAATGTTCTATTCCAATTGCCACCAATTGTTGAAAACATTCACTTGAACGGTGCAGACCAGTTGTGTTTGCAAATGCTACTCCTTCATAGAAATGCAACAAACAATCCTGACAACACTTACAGTGTCTGAGGAATAAGGCAGGAATTGAACTATTGAGCGGGAATGGTGAGATTCACTATAAACACACAAGAAGGTCCACAAGAATTTGTAATGTACTTAATACAAGTGCTGGAAAGCAAAAAACATACCTATAAATGAAATCTTCCAGATTTCATACATGTGGAATCATACATGCACTCTCTGCAGCCATTTGGCGCTGGAACAAGTCGCTAATGAACACTTTGTGTATGTATCTATACATAACTGTGAATCGAATTCCATTTCAACAGCAGGTACAAAATGCAAATCATGGCATATTATGTACTACTTGCAATTCAGAAAATCGTTCTACTTTACAGATAAATTTGCATAGCCAATATGTAATAGTAATTCTTTTACAATACAATACAACACAGATGGCATCAAAAACAACTGCAAGCTTACTAGCTTCACACACAGGCAAGTAACAGTTGGCAAGAAAACCTTCACAACGGTAGGCAAAATCTACCACACGGGTGACACAACCACTGCATGTTGTGGGATGTTTTTACCCATGCATCCAAGCCCTACCATAAAACTGTGCAGTACTGGCATGGAAAACATCATGATGGCCAGAACTCCCCAGAGAGTGCACAGAGAAAACATGAAGAATAGGCTGCCACCCATTTTTGCCTATGTTGTGAGCACAGGAGGGCACTGCCTAAAACCACCATTGGGCTACACACACAGTAGCCTGAAACCATTGGGAATGGCAATGCTGATTGCCAAAAAGCAACTCAGAACTGTGGGGAATTCATTTTCTTAATCCCAAAAATGGTTGCAATACTGGTACTCACCACCATCAGAAAGCCGGCGTTTTAAAACCACCAGACTTTTGTGTAAAACTGAATAGAGGAACCCAAACCAGACCAAGGAAAGACTTGCTAAGAGGTAGATACAATGTAAAACTATATTCTGAAATGACTTGAAGGAAGTAATTATTTAATGTATAGGTAAAAATTGTAAGTTTGATTTAAACTGGGAACTAAAGTGACATTTAGCTGAATTCTGCCTGACAACTACCCCCGACAGGAGAAACCTGCTCAGCCACTCTTCCCAGGCCTAGCTGCATTCTGCTGCCCCCACAAAAAGGAGGTGACACCTCTCTGATTAGATTAGGGGAGGGGCAACTGCAGGAAACTGGCAAATGTTATATTGGGGGGGCCGTAAAGTGGCTTCCTCTTGGGAGAAGTGGGAGGAGAAGTGCCTGTGAGAGCCAGCTGAGCTTGGGGGAAGTGGATAAACCAGTTCTTCCACCATGTGATGTGGGAAGCCACACCCCTTTTTGACCAGGGCATAAGTTAAAAAGATAGATAACTCATAGTGTGGACTGGTCAAAATTATATAAGTAATATCATTATTCTTGTGATTTTTCTGTGCACGTTTTAAGAGGCGTTAGGACCCTGTGGTGTATTCTGGGGGGTTGCTAGAGGAAAATAGGGTCTCACTCCAAATGTCTGCATGTTAAAAATCTGACACTTCATCAATTAATGTCGATACTCCTTGCGCACATGTGTGTAATTTTTGGTAAATGTGCGATATTGGTAAACCAGTCAAAAAGCGCAAAATGTTGTCATTTTTGAATGCAAGCCCCCAGGAAGATCAGAGGCGGACAAGCATGGACCATAAGGAATATATAATGTGTACATGTAATGTCAACCACTTGTGTATCTGGGAAATATGTATTTGAATCAAATATAGATTTGTGGGCAAATTGACCAGGGGAGGATCTTCTGACCCATAAACAGTCCTCATCATGATGACAATCCATTTCCTTCCCCCAATCATGGGAGAGGGGAGAATTGGGCCAATGACAAGTAGAGAGGGGCAGGCTCAGTTATGCCACGCACACACCCACTTCCAAAACACATAAAAAGAGAATGCTGGGACAGGTAGAGAGATTCAATTCCATTTTCTGCGGGACGCTCTGCCGGGAGACTCCAGACTTCACATCCATCAATCTTCAGAGACCAGAAATTTACTTCAGAACTTAAAGCAAGGGCCTAAACCCACAAACTGAGAACTCTTCTCAGCAGGCCTCAGCATCCTTAAAATCATTTTCAAACTATTCCACAGCCTGGCGAGCTGTCTGAATTCTTTTGCCAAGAACTTTTGCCAGTACCCAGAAAGCAGTGTTACATCCAGAATCCACTTGATCCGGACCGGAAAGCAGAGCAGTATCCAGAACCAGAGGCCGCTGTGTCCAGAGAGGCTAGACCAACAGAGCAGAGCTGACCCAGACCGCTGTGAGCAGAACCAGAGATCCGGATCGCTGTGAGCAGAACCGGTGCCTGATTGACCCGCCGAGCAGACAGAACCGCGGCCGGACGTGTTGACCAGATCCGTGACGAGGCCTAGTTCAAATTTATATTGTGAGTACCTAGCAGAACTGTGCAGAACCAATCTCTTAGTTAAAATAATCTAATTCAAGCTATTTTAACCTAAGTAGAACTGCCTCCTAGAAATCGTGTCATCTGTCATTTTTAAAGCTGCACAACTGTCACCTGTCAATTCTGCAGCTGCAAGCTGTCACCTGTCATTTTGAGTTTTACTTTAAATCCGAAAATCTACCTTTATTAAATCATCCGTATCTCTGGAACCGTTTGGGCTAGGAACGAAATGTAACTTTCATTTTAAAGCTGTGATACTAGGCTTTCGAACGAACCTAGAACCGACTTCCTACTCCCTAAATCTACCGCGATTTGGCTCAATTTCTCCACTTGTCAAAATAGCAGCTCCATTCTTTCCTTTGTTAAAATCCGTTTGCAACCTGGTAATAACTCATAGAGCATTGCTAAAGTGAGCCTGAACTAATACCAACACGCATCTCTCACTCACCCTGAATCTCTAGAGGGAATTAAAATCAGTTAGCACCTTTTCCCAACCATTGCCATCACATTTATGGGCCTGTGTTTAAAAAAGCATACCTGTTGTCTAAGCTTGCTGGGGGGGAACTGAATTCCGTATTGTATTTGATTGTATTCCTGAAGACTGTGTGTGTTACTTACATCTCCTTGCATTGCATATAGGGGGAGGGGGGGTGAATTGCCACCAGGGGAAAAGAGAACATATTATCTCTTGTGAAACCATATCAGTTTATTTTCTGTACTGCATTTATTCCACCTTGCATTTCCCTGAAACCATAAAGCATTTCAGCTACCTCATCCTCTATACTACTTCTAAGTAATCAAATCAGTTTTCCAGTAGAACCTTATCCATTGTTGATCACTGTCATACTTTAAGTGCAATATCCAATATTAATTTATTATAAAAGTGTGATAGATATATATTGTTATATTTCTCAAATAAACCTTTTAAATTTGCAAAACAGACCTACTTCTTGGCTCATTGGGGTCAGGGGGATTCTAAGAGAGGGGTGTTATATAAGGGTTGTCATCCAGAGTACATGAACTGGACCTAAAAATATATCAATAAGGGTTTCCCTCAGCATCCCAGACTAGGCATTGACTTAGCTGTAGTGTTGAAGTAAAGCCGCTTAACAATGTCACTATACTGCATACATTAAAAATAATTGTTGGTGTTTGAATGCAATGATACTTCTATTACTCTGAAGCAGAGATTACCAGAAAATCATGCAAATGCCTACTTCATATTCCTGAAACCAAAATGCACTCACTGACCTCCAAAAGTAGCACCAAGAGTCTAGTAGCTCGCCACAACCACCACAGCATAATACAGCACAATACAACCATGCACCCAAGAATCTGCCCAGTTGCCACAACCCACATACATAAGCCAGCCACCTGAGTCTCTGTCCACTTCTGTACACATACTATTACCGTACTTGCACCGAGTGTGCCGACTCTCATACACCCAAGAATTTCGGGGCAGTCCAATAAAGCAGCTGCCACATGCTCTGTCCACTTCTGTACACATACTATTGCAGTAGTTGCAACCAGTAGGCAGACTATGCACCCAAGACTCTAGTGACTGGCCAAAACCACCACAGCATAATACAGCCATGCACCCAATAATCTTCCCAGTGGCCACAACTCACAAACATACGCCAGCTCCCTGAGGACCTCTCCATTTCTGTACACATACTGTTGCAGTACTTGCAACCAATAGGAAGACTCTTGGGTGCAGGCCTTTGGGGGTTTGCCACACGCACCACACCACAGCATAATACAGCGTATACAAACGTCCTCATATCATCTACATTCCACTCCCTTACCCTAATTGAGCCTGCGGCAGCCACCATATAAGCTGCTCGCCTGAAGACCTACCCGCGAATAGCTGCTTTGTCCGCGGACTGCAGCAGACACAACATAGTCTTCTTCTACCTAAAGAAATACATCATATGAACCATCTTTGTCTCCCCCACCCTTTCCAGCCCCTCTTGCCAACATCAGATGCCCAAAAACATGTTTTCCAGCCCTGTTCGCTGCCGCGCTATCCATGGATATTCGCGGATACAACATGGTGGGCATTTCAGGAAATGTGACGCCCATCACTCTTTTGTCCAGCCAATCAGTGGGCATGTTCGTTGTCAGCGGACATCATGCGGGCTCCCAAACCAATCGTCCTATTTGCGGAGAGAAAAGGGAAATGGGTCAGCGAAGCGGACCCAGATATCACTAATTTTTTGCCACCTACATTTTGCCTGTTTTAATAAAAAACTACTTGATGGATTTACACCAAATTTACAAAAGCACGCTTTTGGGACCAAGCTGCCACTCCTGCCATAAAGTTGGGGAACATCAGTCTAGCAGTTTGGGCTGTATGCATAAGCAACATTTTTTCCATTGCATCAAAGGAAAATAAGAAATTGGGGGCCCCCTATGACTTTGCCCCCCCTTGATGAAACCTCACCAAACTTACAAGCAGGCCATATACTTTTTTTCCAAAGTTTAGTAAGGATTTATCCAGGGGGAGCAGAGTTATAAGCCGCCCAAAAAGTGCTCTTCTTATGAGTTGAGCAACTTAACCAGAACTACACGGCCGCTACCACAGGCCGTGTGATTACAAAGCATTGCATCCCTTCTGTATATGTGTTGCAAAACGAAATTTCCCGTTCATCCCCTTTCACTCTAAATCAGAATTACAAAGCATTGCATCTCATCTGTATGTGGGTTGCCAAAACAAAATGTCCCCTTGTTCTCATTTTTCTGACCAGAATTTTCAGGCATTGCATCTCATTTTCATGTGTGTTGAAATACAGTTCCGTTTCACAACTGTGCCTTTCAAATCAAAGTCTAAAAACAGATTTTCCCATTGATGCCCTTCCCTCCCAAGACCAGAATCCCAAAGTTTTGCCTGTTATTTGAATGTGTGTTGCAACACTATTTTTCATTGTATTGCAAATGTTTTCATTGGTTAAATTGAAATAAAATGTGTTGTAAAGGGGACTGCATGTTTCAAAATTATACCTGTGTTGTTTTAATAACTGAGTTACTGTTGTGATATTGGGTGTTGCCACCGTAGTGGTGGCTTATATTTACTGTTCGTTTTCTTTTTCCGACCTTAAATAAATAAATACATATGTATTCTTACTATACACCGTCCTGGTTCTTAGTCCATTTGATACACAGAATATTTGTTGGGGTTGGGTGCAAGATGGTTTGGAGGCCTCACCAAAGCGAATCTGAAAGAAATAGCGCTTTAGTGTGCACCACCTTGCTTGGGAGGGAACAGAACTCCCTGAGTTGAGTGTGACTGCCTAATTAACTGTGACAGGGAGGAAAGGTTGAGAGTTCTTTTGAGGTAGGAAGGAGTTGATGTGAGATTCCTTGGAGATGGGGGGAGAGAGAGATATTGAAAAATTAGGAGGTCTACCATTTGGAGAGAGAGTTTTTGAAAGAGAAAGAAAGGGTAATATCTGGGAAGAGCATTTTCACATGCAAAGGAGGGATATCACCTGAAGAGATAGTAATTGGAGTAGGAGGAAGTATACCCTCAGGCGACAGAAACTTTGATGAACTAGGAAAGTTTTCATTGGGAAAGAACTGTGATAATATTTTAGGAGGAGACTAGCAACCCCTTTAACTGGAAAGGCCAGGAAGTGTCCCGTGGGCGAGGTCCGTCAAGTGCAAACACCAAAGGTTTGTAGACTAATGTGATAGTGAAACCAACCCACAAAGGCTATTTTATTCATAGTCAGGTGCAGAGTCACAGCGCTCAACACTTAAGAGAAGGGAGAAGGCCAAGTGCCTGTCACCCATCACAGCCTACTTGTGGACTACTAAGAGCGTGGACTTGCCTCAGGGTGGAATTTACTAGGAGATTAACCGGAGGGCATGTTGGCATGTAGAAACCTGCAATGACCAAAATAGAAGAAATTTAGAAACTCTAAAGCAACCTGCAGATATAGTCTAAGGGCCTTGTGAAACACTGGATTTACACCATAGAACCCAAAATAAGAGCTTTGTGGTGCACTGCTTTTTTGCTTTCAAATTGACTGGTTGAGGCGAACTGTTATTCAGAACTTTGTTTGGACTAAGGATTTTGAGTTTGGCACTACCATTTGGATTGTTTGGTCTCTCCACCTGGGTGGTGCAATCGGGAAATCCTGACAGTTTTGAGACCCCCACGAAAGTAAAGCTAATTTTTCCTTCCCTTGCAGTTGCATTTAATTTCCCCATCCTTACACATCATAGCCACTTATTCTTTATTTCCTAAAAAAATAAAAAAATAAAAAAATGGTGTGCAACCCCACAACATTGTTTTGTTTTGTGTCTTTACTCGGAAAACCATGTGACAGTATTGCCATTATTTTCACTGAAGAGCTCAATTGCTTTTGGTGTATACAATGAGAGTTCCTTATCAGAACCAAATTTGTCTAAAACGTGTGCAAATGTACATCCTTGCAAAGCAGGTGCCAGGTTTACTGGAATGAGAATTGATACATGGTATTGGAATCACACAGTTCGTTGATGTTATGTGTTGTGCATATCGCACAAGAGCAATCACATGTAAAATATATGGGTTTGGATTGCCACCGGTTTGTGCTTTGCAAATTACTATGAGAAAACAATTACAGAAATGAGGAGAAATGAAGGACAAATATTTGTCTGTGTTAGTTGTGATGTTTGTTTTCAGAAATTCGAGCATGTGTGTATGGTGGGGGTGCTAATAACAACCTTGACTGAACACAGTTTTGCAGTTGTGCCCACTCAACACAGAAGCATGATTTTGTCCTTTCACTCGAGAAAGTGGAATCTGTTTTTCTTTTTTTCCCTCATATAACAATGATGCCCAAAAGGGTTAAAGATTATGAATATGCACTAGAGATTGACTTGTCTCTGGAATACTCTCGTATGTTTTTCAGTTCTTGAAAGAGCTAGTGTGTGCATAACTTGAGTTTGATTGTTTTGGGTTAAATGGTGATTATAGGGCAA
The DNA here is from genome assembly GCF_040938575.1 of Ambystoma mexicanum. Lineage (NCBI taxonomy): Eukaryota > Metazoa > Chordata > Amphibia > Caudata > Ambystomatidae > Ambystoma > Ambystoma mexicanum. The sequence goes on from NC_090928.1 coordinate 288,801,043, forward strand.
TATTGATCTGAAGCCTTTTGTTGATCGAGTTAACCATGCGTTAACAAGGTAAGATATACGAGTGTTGCTTCTAGTGGTTAGGCATTGGAGGAGTGGTCCTATAGATATGATCACAAATTAGAAGTCATGTTTTTTTTTTGTTTGGGTTTCCAACAGCATCTTACTGAGTACTGGTGTATCCGACAATATAGAACTACAATCAGAAAACCCTCCTAAATCAACCCAAACCCAATGAGTCCACAGAACAGATGGGTGTGTGGAGTGGATTAACGCATGGAGCAGATGGACTGGTAGAGCGAATGAGTATGCTGAACGGAGCAGTATGCTGAATGGATGAGTACGTGGAGCTGAGGAAAAGTATGTTGAGGGTATCAGTGGGATGACCGGATGAGGGTGTAGAGCAGATAAGTGTGTTGATCAAACGAGCGCACTGAACGGATGTGTATACAGAGCGGTTGAGTATACAGAGCAGATGAGCACGTAGACAAACAAAAGTACAAGCGCGGGGTAGAATGGAGTGCATGCGCAAGAAGGACAGGAGTGCATAGGTATGGAACACATGAAGAACATACGTGAAGCACACTGGAAAATGAAGGACAGATTTGAGCATGCAAGGTGAACCAGAGTACATGAATATGTCGAGCAGACATGAATGTGTATGACAACCTTGAACACCTGAAATGAAAATGCATAGAACGGACCTGCCCGCACGAAACTGCGTGACATACATAATCTGTTTTGGAATGCAGGGAACACCTGAAAAACATACATCAAACCACACCCCACGCTTACTCTCTCCCTTACACCACCACTCAACTAGAACACAGAGATACTATGACACCATTCGGTATAACTGTTCTCATATCTACATCTCCTGCTCATTCCCCATCACTCTTTGTAAACACTGCTGGTTACACACCCCCCAGCCAGGCGTTCTCCTCAGGCCTAACGCAGCCACACTTGTTCTGGATAAAGCCGGCCAGAGCCAACACATACTCCTGATCTCTCAACCACCACACCTACCGCTAAGAAGCAGCTACCACTTGAATTCCACACTAGCTGCACACATACCTGGTGCGCACACGCACTTTTTGGACTCTCTCTACTCTCTCTACTGACCCGAACTTCGGTTCCCAAGGGCGTTCAACCCACCAGCGCCTTCAGACCATACCAATGGTATATAAGGCGCTATATAAATGCAAAATAACAATAACAATAACATATATTGTGAGACAAGAGAACCGTTTCATTTTCAGGAACAGGACGATACAGTCATGTTGACTATTTTCTCAATCAATAACATTAGGGAAACAAACATCTTACAAAATGCAAAGCACACGAGTTGAACGGGATCCCAGCTTAAGTTTCCAACACATAATGTAGTGGTGAAATCAGGTATGAAGAATTTCCTTCTCCCAATTTTTATGACATATATTATTTTCCTGATCCAAGACATAATAATATGACTGCCTCAAAGTAGAATAAGATGTCATATTATTCTACTTCCCAATATATAAGAAAGGCTCAAGCAATCAAGCAACATTGTATCGACCAATCAGCTTGATTGTTATTGACTTTAACATGCTAAAATAAATCACCCAGAAGGCTATCAAGAACTAGGGTTGAGCCTGATGCAAGGAACATTCTTTGCAGGCCTCTCAATGGTCGATTAGTGTTTTGTCTTGCAAAAAACTCTTTTCAAAATGCCTGTGTGTTTTACTTTTCTTGATTTGCCTACAGCTTTCAGTCTGGTAGAAATGCTGACATAAGCCATGGCCTTTACTCTAACAGTACCTCGCAAGAGAGATTTTGGAGTACAGGGAAGTTATCCAAAATGTTCTCTATCTGAACAGGATTGCCTACTAGCCCACCTTGTATTCCTCCTGTACCTAAATTACAAGATCCTAGCATTATTGGCTGTGGTTAAGGATGTTCCTCATACAGGTAAAATATCATTGCCACATTTGCTATATCCTGAGTTCTATTAGATGTGGCCCAATACTGTAATTCAAATAAATAAGTCAAAAATAACAGTACCATAAAAGTTGAATGACTAGCGTGTTTCTGCTGGATGGAATCCCTCTAGAATAGGGGGGCGAATATCATTATTTGGGAGAGGCCATCTCATCTAGGCAAAAGTGGAAATCACACATTGCTCTACCCACAAGAAAATCGGAAGCTGCAGGTAAGGCCATAGTTCCGCTTGCATATGTGGCAGGATATATTATAACACTTCAACTTGATACATTTATGCAGTCTAAATGTGGGAGTGCGCGGCTGTGTGGCGCCATTTTGTGGGGCCTGGACAAGTGTGCTGAGCTAAAAAAGTGTCAGTGAAACAATGTTCAAGTAAGCCATGGTGCTGATTACAAGTAGTTTTGCTAAGATGGCCTTAGTCACTGACATTAGTTATTGCTCACTGTTGGGTGGAGTTAAATGTTGGCTGCCCAGATATGCAGTAAACAGCGCCAATAGTGGAGGTGAGAGCCTCGTAGGTATAGCGTGGAGGGTACAGGTGAACATGGTACACGTTTCAGCATACAGAAGGAGCTTGGAAGTTGATCTGAATACTCGAGGTATGGATGAACTATGGGAGTTACATTTCCCGGTCACATGTACTCATGGCACCTGCCTCCAGCTACCATTTGTGAAACAAACAGAGAGGTGTTTAGTAAAATGTATCCGTGATCTGCGAATATTTTAAAACCTTCTGTTGCAGGACAGTCACACACATAGTGCATTCCGACATTTGTTTAGTAATCTTCTATCAATACCTTAAAAAGGCATATGTTTTCTATGGCCCGATGGGACACTATCCAGTTGGACAACAATTAAAAAAAATAATAATAAAACAAATCATGCAGATGCTCAAGCAGTCAAGTTGAAAGCGTGCGATATTCCTTTTTCATATGTCCATTAAATCAGCTTCTTCAAGAATGTACAAATTCGCCCTAAAATGGGCTGTAAGGAATTCAGATGCATGTAAACCAATGTTTATTTATTTATTTCGTTTTTTGCTGGGTGACTTTGACATTAGTATATCAAGAATAATTCATTTCTTCTTCCTAGTAGCATAGAACATTAGGTTTTGACTGCGAATTGAGCATATTCCAGAAATGGAATTGAACTGATATTGTCCTTTCTGTGCTGAGACACGACCTGCAATTCAATCTTATTTCAGCGCTCCTCACATGTATTAATCATTTCGTATCCATTCTATCTTGTATTACAGGCAATGGGTTTAGGTTTGCATTTTATCCGGTGTCTATTCGCACTTTGTTTTTTATATAGTTATTTATTTTTTTCCTATGATAATTATGGGTGTAATTTTATGAAAAGCTCATGGAGCCAAATGTGCCAGTAAAATCACTCAAATTAGTTATTTTTCCAGAAATACATTAGGAGGAGCAGTAATTAGCTTCTTCTTTAAAGGGACTAAAAAAAAAAATCATGACATGTCTGGACATTGAAAAGTAGATTTAGAAAATGTATTTACACCAATACCTTCTGCCCATACAGATCTTACCTTAAAAGGATAGCACAGGGGCAACGCCCGGTCTTAGAAGCAAAACCACACCGAGCAACAGAGGCTCGAATCTCGGCCGTGCTTAGAAAGTGAACTCAGGTGTGGTATTGAATGCCTTGTAAAAAAACAATTAAAAATAAAATGTCACATATTTACATATTTAAACGTTCAGTCAGAATATTTAAAGTATGTTGTACTTATGGGGAACATTTGATCTTGTTCTCAATAACATACACAACCTGGCCAAACGAATACATGTTATCAACAGATTCGGGAAGATCTCCTTGTTACCCGCATTAAAACGCTTGAAAGTAAAATGATTCCTTCCCTCATATAAGACTTAGAATCACACCATCTCCTTCTAGACGTGAATGTGTCACTTTATGAATCTCGCATTTGGGGAAATGTACTTGCTTCACCCAAAGGGATCCCGATGACGATTATTCGCTTTGAGAAGGGTATTTCATCACCTGGAAACACCTCTTGATGTGCAAGAACGTCAGACACCCGACTTCTAATTCCCTATTTGGAAAATGTAACGAACACCTCAGGGAAAGGAGACATTTATATGCTGAGAAATGTGCACAACTTATAATAGCTCGAGCCCTTTCCTTTCACAAAATGATCAATTTAGTGGGTCACAAAACAACATTAAGGTAAGCATATAGTGTGAGACCTGTTTAGATATAAACAGATATAAGACCTTTCCCATTTTAAAAGCAACCCTCAAAGGTCTGGAAGTAACACCTCTATATCTCCTAACGTTCCCTCCACCTTGTTTGAGACATGCACTGTTAAGGTTTGGATTTAACATCCTTTATACTAGGGGAAAATACCTGTAGATGGGACGGACGGGTGCTTATTATGCAACTTGCGGATTCTGTCTGTGTTCTACCGAGAGTTTAAAACATCTGGATTGGGGTTTGAAGCAAATTACGTATATGCGCCTTACGTCGATCCGTACACAATGTTGCTCATGCTTTCTGCAGTGTTAAGATTCTTGCAATGATTGAATAGTATTCAGATGTAAAATTTGTAATGGGATTAATAAGGTATTGTTTATCTCCAAACAGAATTGCTTTGCAGAGAGCCTCTAAGATGGATAGAGATATTGAGCTATACTTTTTTAAGCACAAGCACTTTAGTATCACTTTCATTTTTGATTCACTGATGTGTAAACTAAGGTGACTTTTTGGGAGGGACTCAGAGGTGATGCTGTGTTTTCCTTTTTATTTTGCTATTCTCGATGCTACTGCGTGTTTTTATTGTGAAAGTATTCATTCTGTTTTACAATGTGTATTTTTTATATTGTGTAAGGTGTATTGAAATTGTGTAATGTTTCATGGTTAAAACCATGAGCACAAATAAATAAATACAAATCACGAAAAGTAAATCTACAAAAAAGACACATTTGCTTCACATAGAAATAACATTAGTTAATGTTAGAGAGACAGGAGAATGGGACAATACTTGACCATTGTGTTTTTGGATAACATAGTGATGTCACCAAATATCTGTATAAAATATTTTGAAGTAATGTAAGATATCTCAGGTTTCAAATTCGACATTGTCAGCACCACAAGCTCAAAGCTGCAGAATTACCTCTGGGGTACAAGATGTCTGTCCCATTTGTGCCGAAAGCTTTATGTCCTTACACCAGCAGGCAGCTGCCGACAGGACCATGACGCCCTCCTATCACCTTTTAACTTCCTGGCATGCACAAGTGTCTCTCCAAGTGCATGAACATTTGCTGAATATGCTACTTAAATGACATTCTAGCCATCCATAGTACATCTGGGTGGTTATTTAAATGAACTTAATGTTCCCAGTAGTACTTTACCCCCACCACCACACTCCATCCACACCATCAAACAGGAAGCCATATACCTATTAAGAGCGTAGTAAAACAACCCATGTCCCTCCACCAGAAACTCCCCTCAAAGACCGCCAACCCAAATAGCCCACTAACTTCCTTTCTGGTTTTGGGCAGTGTCTGGTCTTTGCGAGTATTGTGTGACAGGGTGGATTATGTGCAGGAAACCAAGTCTAACAACATTTGGAACTGGAATTTGATGGTGAAAGGAAGACAGGTTTTCAATGCTCCTAAATGCACCCACACATTGTTGTAGCACCCACAAATGCAGACAGGATCAGGCAGAGTTAGTGTACACTGAGGTGTTCCTCATGGAAACTTGCACCAGAGACCTCGGGATAGCACACACATAGCCGTATTCCCACACAATGTTTGCCAGACCGGTCTATTGGTATTGGCTCCAGCTGGTCAGGTTTGTGCATGCTGTGCTGATGAGATCTTGGACGTCTCCATTGATTTTGAATGGGTGTAGGGCTAGGCTGGCTGATATCTAAAGTATTGCAGATGTGGAGCAGGGACAGTTCTTTTTTTGTGTGGAATAGCCAGGTTGATTAAAGTTTCTATGGTTGCAGATGACTAGAACCTATGAATTCAGAGAATTGGTCAATCATGGTGTTGTGGGATCATGGGTAAGGGTGCTTTTAAATTAGGTCGATTTGAGGGGTGAATGTCCTGAGAGGAAACCACATATCTTGGGCACGCTGTGTCCTGCCTCCTTACAGGAAGGGGCATAAAGAGTTGGGTTGCTGTAGTGCCGTGGTGGATTATTTGATAATGTATAAGTGCATGGGAAAGCCCAGGCATGTTTCAGGGGAGGTGAGAGCATCATGGTAGTGTATGCAGGGGGTTTCTTTAATATTGGTTGCAATAATGTCCTCGCAAACAGACAGCTTTACGCAGGATGTGCATGATTTGCATGAATGTGGAAGTCATTGCATGTGCACCGGTTAGGCATTCAGGATCCCTGATGGGATGTATGGGGGATTTTAAGCGTTTCTGGGAGGTAGCATGGGGTATGAGGGATGTGTTTTGGTTTTAAGCACTAAATGATCAACTGGCAGAACCATAGTAGTGCTGTCTTATACCTTATCGCTACTGTGGGTGACTCTTGGTCTGCCACACCCTGAGAAGTGCATTGCTAACAAGCCATATGATTTACGATTAGTTGCATGATTTTAGTGCGTTTACCAGGGTGATGCCAGATGGTCATTGTCTGAAGGTGATGCAAGGCCTAGTGAGTTAGGGAAGATGACATGTCTTATGAGTTTAATTCATCACAGTGGTAAATGCATTCAACAATTACAAGTGATATGAGAATACAAGGGTAACTCATTGGGGGCCGACTTCAACTCTTATAGAACTGTTCATTCCAGAAATGTTTACATCTAATATTTGGGGGTATTCCCACTGTCCTATTTTCCATAATTATATTTCTTGCATGTCCAAACCCATAAGTATATGTAGCCTAGTGAATTATCTTGATTCATCCAATTGTAGGCCCAGTTACCAGGGATGTACTGGAAAACAAATGGGGCCCTAGAAATAATTTCCAAAGTGGCCCCATATTACACATTTTCAGCAAGCTAACCCTTTTCCTATGAGAACATTTGGAAATAAAAAAAGTTACCACACAAAGAGGCCCAGGGTTCAGAGCCCTTCTGGGAAATCTACAGAGTTCCCTATAGGTCAGTCCGCCCTTGCCAGTTGCTGTTTTCCTGACATGGAAAGTCGATTCGCAAATAAGTTGCTCTGATTATTTTGGTAGACGGCTCTTCAACACTCTGGTTGTGTTACTTGAAGTTGGTGATTCTCAGAAATTTTTACATTAGAGAGTTAGCATTCAGGGTCGATCCCACATCTTTGGGTGGCCCCACCATTAACCATAGCATCCTGATGGAGTGTCTCGTGTATCCCTTCCATTACAGTATATCAGTGCAGAGTCCATTGTCTTCCAATGCATACAATTCCTCCACAAAAGAGCTGAACCGTGTAGCAGTGCAAACATAAGTGGACTCTATGCTGAGTAGTAATATTGTGCAATATTTCTTTCAATCATTCTTCGATGCTGCTTGCTGACAGACATTCCCATATTGAAGGCATCATTCACTTGCATGAGCTGTGTGTGCAAGCAACATACATATAGCAGAACACAGAATTGTCATTGCCAACTTTTCTATTTTGAGTAGAGCTGTTTGAGGGCAATATTTCATGCGGCACATAGCAGACAAAGAAGCAGAGAGGCTTGTGTCAAACATGGCTAAACACACTGGGCAACAACTCAACCCTGTAATTAATGTGTACCATTAAACTCTCATCAATACAATCTAGTGGGATGAATCTGACAGGGACATATTGTCCACAGATCTAAAGACAGATTTCACTTTGTAAATGTTAAAATACTGTTTGCACATTTACATAGAAAGAAATTAGAGCATGACTGTGCTCTTGTTTTCTGCCAAATGGAATCTAAATTCATGGTCTGCCTTAGCATTACTTAAAGGCAGTGTCATTTCAGGATTCGGTATATGCTGACATTTATATTTAAATGCAAATGTCCACTTTTTATAATTATTATTTTATATTGGAGGTTAGATTGTTTGTAAGTGCTATCTTTTTTGACTGAAAAGCGAGTTGAGACAAATATGTTCTTTGGGCCTGACTCGCAAATTGTTTTTCAATCAGAAAATCGCATTGTAAATGGTTTTGTGAATCAGGCCCTTTGTGTTCACTGAAATGAGCCATGCGTGTGCTTGAAATGTGTATTCTAAACCCGCTACTGGCTCGGGAAACTAAGAAAAATGCTCCCTTGTGCATGATGGTTTTCAACATTTACTCACATTGGGTCTTTCAGGCTACCAAGGGTGAATTTGCATGTGCCTATGTCATTAGGATGTTCGCATAAGTAGAACATTAAATGCAAGAAACACTATTGTGAAATTGAAATGTACGTTGCTTACCATATTATAGTGCTTCAAGCATTTTTTCTTTTTCTTGATGATATGTTCCATATGAGATATGCCTGTGGCTACTTTAGGTTGCCTGGACCGGCCCTGGGGCAGGGACATATGCCATAACCACAGCATTGTGGCTGTTGGGCATGGCCACAGGCTATAGTCAGTGCCTCAAGGACTTTTTATGGGGGTGGGTGGCAACAACCTGCTCCCAGGCTGGCCCCATTTGCTACTTTGGATATCCTGGCACGGCCTGAAGGCCCCAGACGTGTGGTGTGGTAATGGAGATGCGAGCTGCACCTGTAATTGCCATGCCCCCTAACGGCTCCATCTGTCCCCATTCACGAACGAAAGTATAAGCTGAGAAAGGTTCAGTAAACTGTTAGCAAAACACTAGTGGCATCTGCCATTAAGATTGTGCAACAGAAGTAGGGCAACAGGTAGTTGTATTCACATAAGTAGGAGGCTGCAGCATACACAGGCATGGAATAATTGAATGGTGACCCACAATAGACATGAAAAGCACTCACCCGTAGACACAAAGAACACTAGGATGTAGACATGAAGGACAGACACATGTAGACACGAAGAACACAACATGGTGGAGAATATACAGAAGTACCACCATTACTCAGACCAAACACTGTTAGGTCTCAGTACTGAAATATTGCAGCCTGACAACCTCAAAGTCAGTGTGCCAAGGGGAGTTCTGCTTAGAAATCTGAAACCACACAAGATACCGTTTCCCAGGGCATGCTGCATACAAATATTAAAGTTAATTTGTTTCATTTGGTATCAGTGAGAAATAGAGCTATCCCTGAATGCTAGGTGAAAGTAGCTACCGTTCCAACTGATCCCATAACAAATTAATACATAGTGCCCCGAGGGACTGCTAAAGGAAAGCACACATATGTTACGTGTCGGGGTAATTTCCCGGGGGGCCGGCAGGGCCATCTGCGGACCTCTGGGGTTTGGGGGGCCCCAACTCCTCCCACGTCCCAACAGAGTACGAGGCACACACAAGAGCAAAGAGTTACTGCTGTTTATTACATGAAACAAGCAGGGACGGCTCACAGGTCATAGGCATCCGAGAGAACTCTCGATCAAGGTGGGCTTGCAGGCCCTTTTTCTAGCTGCATGAGGCGGCTACGTGTGTCACCTAGGATGACTGGCCCCAAAACCTTACACCATCTCGGGTTGGCTCCCCGAGTGGTAGGGTCAGTATAGATACATATAGAAGAGACAGTTAGTGGAGGAGAGAGGGTCAGGTGGTACGCTTGGGCTGTCCCTAACAATTATTACACGAAAGTCATTACAAGGAGACAATTAGTGATTGGCTAGACTATAGTGGCGCCATTGTCAGCCCCTCGTATTCTGATTGGTTCATCCGCGAGCCCCCAAGCCTGGGACCATCGCTGTTCCCAGCTTGCGGTGTACCTTGTGCTAGCAACAAAGTATGACTATGTGTCAGTGGCGGACAATGGACAGGTCTGACCATTGGCTGGTGTGCATGTCTTTCCCATCGCTTTAGGTGTCCAATTTGTCACTTCATTGTTGCAGACTGTGTCCCAGACGTGAGACCCCACCGCTTCTCCATCCCGTAGGGCTTGGCATCGTATCAGGTTGGCTCGGTCACGTGTTGTGAGACCATGGCTAGAGCAGAAATATGAGCATTTGATTTGTATTTCGGCTCTGAGGAGCATCTAGCAGTGGCAGGTGTAACCTTGGCGCGGGGAGTGCGGCATGTAGATTGCAACATTGCGGCCTTGGCTATGGGCTCTCGTTGAAGCTCGTACTGCGTGATCAGCGCCTTGCAGTTTTGTCTGAGAGGCTTCGGCCTGGGGGCTCTTGCTTTGCGGCCTACCTTGGCCTGGCTTATGGGTGGCGGTACATGGTTCATAATATGGGGGTTGCGAGGGGCGACAGAGTGTCATATGCATTAGTAAATATGTAAGGTTACATCTTCATGGTTTTATTGGTGAGGAAGCGTCTGCAAGCATGTACATGAGCTCTTCTGGCATCTTGCGTTTCTGCAGTGCTGTAGGTGGCCTATGTGAAACATAACAACGATGCATGTGTGGGTGTAAGTGGTCCTCTATGTCATAGCACTGAGTATGTTCTTCATGTGGGTTGGTGTGTGGGTGTCCAATGTGCTTGGTGGGACGTGTGTTCCTGTCTGTTGGCTATGTCGTCATGACATCTTTAACGATGGCGGTATTTTGTGGTTACTGTCTAATCGAGTTGATCCATATGGTCGATGTCAGTTACACCTGAGGTTCCCGCACGTGGTTTCATTGACGGGCAGGTTCCCTGGCTGTGTGGGGCATGGCTACAGTGAATCTTGACATCTTGGGTGGCGGTGAGCAGGTCGAATTCTTCTCTCTGGGGGTGTTTGGTCGTGACGTCCTGGGCCATGGTCTGTATTAGGATCGGGGGAAGGGGTCGTCCCATTTTCCCTCTTCATACGAGAGCAGAAAACCCAATAAATATATTAAATTGAGTTCTGAACAGTGGTCCGCTATCATGAGATCCGAACAATGGTAATTTATTCCAGGCCGAATTAGATAGCGCACCTGCTATTTTCTTAGCACATCCAGACATAGAGACGAGGCACCAACGCCACGAATAAGCTGGCAGATAAGGCCTCATACCTGGGAACAGAGAGGAGTAGCTTCTTTAAGACTGGATCATAGTGGTGCACTCATCTCTTCTTCCTCACCACTGTATAAAAGTACCAAGGTGAGATGATCACATAACTGGGCAAACAAACCCTGCCCTTCTTATTGACTAGTGTCATAGAATTCCAAGCAATAGCATGTTAGATTGAAATGTATCATTTGTAGAAGGCTTAACCTAGGAGCAGTTATTAGGTTTAGAAGAACCAATAGTAAAAGTTTCATTTATAGATAACTCGTTCTATACTCTAGCAACAAATCAAGTAAGAAAGTAGAAGTTTTTTATGATTATACTAACTATGATGTCAGCTAGGGCAATTTCGTCATTTAAAAACGTGTTGTTCCTAAAGCCATTTTGAGATTGTCTTTTGTACACCCTCCCATTGGCTATTAGTATTGGAATAAAGCTGGTATTCTTGTGCACTTGGAGTTACTCGGTTATTGAGTATTTTATGTTATTGGTATAGTGGGCCTATCTTAATAGTGCCCATGAGTAGATGCTATGGCCTCTGGGGGTTGAGTGGCCACTGTGATTGGCTGCAGACATAGCCCTTTGGCAAATTTGTTTGGCTCGGAAGGGCCTGGGGCCATCCTACGGCCAATGTTTCAACAGGTCATGCCTGTCAGAAGCGTGTTCTAGTTTCCAGTGTTGTCATCAATGACATGGGCTGTGCGACATGGGATGTCAGAGTCACTCTGGTGTTGCTTCTAATATTTGCCAAATTGCAAGGGTTTTCATACGTAATTTATCCCTTTAAGGTAACTTTAACTAACTTTTTTCACTAAATACATATATATATATGTTTATAAATATATTATGAGACCAGCTAATCCAATAAACCTTAAGTGAGAAGCTTGAAAAGCTGACATTGCAAATAGAAATACATCATGTTCACCTCGACCACTCCCCCCACCCCGCCCTCTTCCTTGCTTCACTTACGCGGCCTGAATACTCACAAGGCATAGTAGGTCCGCCCTGTTCCCTGCTCTTAAGTATTGTGTTTTTTTATGTATTTTAATGTATTTCCCACTTCTGCTCCCTTCCTTGCCTTGTGGGTGCTTTGACACAGTATTTCTTATTGTATAAGCGCCTAACAAGCAAACAATAATTAAATAAATAAACAAAAAACCAAACAAATAAATAAATAAATAAATACATAAATAAAACAAATGTTTTTCTGGTCAAAAGGTATACGATTTGAAAGTATGAACACAACAGATTAACAAATGCCACAGTAAATTTTGGAGGCATCTGCTCCTATGTGGAAATGTTCAGAATTTCCAATTCTCTGCTTCATTTAAAGAAACAAAATGTTTTTTTTTATTTGTTTATTGAACACTTTATAACATGACACTTTCCCACAGGAAAATATACATTTTCTGCAGACCAAATATTTCCAAATCGTCAGCTTTCATTTTTGAGATTTTTGGCATGCACCTACACATACACATATGTGTCATACACTGTACGGCATACGCCACACATAACACACAGAAATAAAAGGGAAAAAAAGATTGCTTTTTAGACAAAGAGTTAAGGTTATTCTGACAAAATGTAAAATGTACAAGCAGTAGAAATAACAGCATTAAGGTATACGCACTCACTCCATACCACTACAAATCTAATCGTAACACACACATTAAATAAGAGGCAGAATGCATCAATACCGTACTTCAAGTGAGTGTTAAGAATGTGTTTGTTATACTTCTAGAGAAAGCGAGTAAAACACGATTATTTTAAAGTTATCTTTTATGTAGATTTTACACAAATGCAGGCAGGGGTACGAGCATTTATTCTGTTCTCGTTGCAAAATGTGGTACCTGTTTCAGTGAGTTCTAGGGGTTCAGAGAGGCTAGCTTGTGTTAGCTCTCAACATGGCCCTTAGCATTTTAGACAGTTTTCAATGACAGTCAATAACCACCCTAAAGAGAGGAGAAAAATAGGCCCAGGCTACATTTCCAATGTTCATAATGGGCATGCATGGGGACAACTCCGTTATATGATCCACAGTGGGTTTGTTTTATTATTTAGTTTTGTTTTGGTTCATTTATCTGCTCACTGTACATTGCCTTTTTTTGGCGAGTGTGAAGTTTCCTTTATCTCCCTTACTCTACAGTATTGGCAATCTATTGTTCGGCTTCCTTTGTGATTTCCTCTTGCAAGGGTGAACTAAATTTGCATTACACAACATCATTGAATATTTCTTTCTGAGTGGTGGTAGGTTCTGTTGATACTTGCGTCTATCCATTGATTGAATTGGTCTGTCCTCCTGGTCTGGAGCTAGCAGGGGATTAGTTCCTAGGTATATCAGCCTTCTCAATTTACCTTTCCCTATTCTGCTGTTCCCAGCAAAGGTATTTCTGCACCTATTGATTGTGTGTTTATAATTCTGTTGTGTTACCTTTTTCGTAGAGGTTACAAAACACATAATTGTAACCCATTTCAAACAGATACTGTTTTCTGCCTCCCTGTCGATGTCCAACCAGGTCACGGCCGTGTGCCAGTCCACCCATCACCAGATTCGAATCCTCAAGAGGGTCATGCCCCTGATCCCGGAAGCCCTGCGCCCCCCTGTGGTAGCTGCGCTAGTCCTTACACGACTGGACTATTGCAATTCGCTTTATCTGTCTCAACCGAGTGGCCTTTTTCAGTGTGTGCAGAACCTTGCTACTAGGCTGGCCACTGGCTCCCCTTACAGTGCCCACATCACGCCAGTGCTCCGCCAATTGCACTGGCTCCCGGTTAACAATCAAATTCATTTTAAATCTCTGTGCATTGTTCACCGGGCAATTCATGGCCAGGGAGCTGAATTTCTGCAGCTCAAATTCACCCGATACTGTCCGGTCCGGGACCTTCGCTCTGCCACCTCTAACCTGCTTACTGTTCCTAGGTTTAACCGGGCAAGGCTCGGAGGTAGAGCCTTTTCTGTCACCACGGCCATTCTCTGGAACAGCCTCCCTGCATCTCTCAGGGCTACGGCTAACCATCTTGGATTCAGAAGAGCGCTGAAAACTAATTTGTTTTAAGCCTGTCCTCTCCACTGGTCTTCTCCGATTGGGTAGCTTACTTTCCAGCGCTATGATGCCTTTGGGCGAACGTGCGCTTTATAAATGCTAATAACATAACATAACATAACAGATTAGTCTGTAAGGTGTGATTGAACACTCTTAAGAGAATAAGGCACCTGCTAACTGACTGTATACACATACCCCCCCCTAGTCATTTACACCCAGGGACAAAGAAAGTTAGACCTATGTATGTTGACAAACCACAATCATCAGATTATTTCTTACTGCACATGCACATAATATGTCAGAAATGACAATATATAGTGTGTTGTAATTTATTTAGCGGGACCTGAGATGAAATGTTCTAATTTCCCTTCTTCCTTCTACACCACATGAAAAGCTTCATTTCATCATCAAGGTTACCAGAACATTCATAAGGTAATGCATGCAAAAAATATGTTTCACTATTTGCACTCTATTCTTAATAAAAGCAGATCACATTGAGCCATATTTGGCCTTATATGTATGTGTATAGTTACTTGAAATATTAGTGGTCCAAATGGCTTTTACTTTCCATGTTTTCATTAATACAATGGCTCACAAGCTCCCAGGATATCTGTATATATATCCCACCTACAACAAGAATATAACGTCACAGGACTGGATAGGGTGCTTGCTGTCTCCGGCAACAAGCTTAAGAGTAGGAATGATGATAAAACAATCTTGAGTATGTACATTGTCTATTCGCTATATATAATAATCCATAAGACACATAAAAACATTGCAGACGAACCGAAACATCATCATAAAATCATATTTGTGAGAATGATGCATACACAAATAATACATTATGGACAATCCAACAGCACATTAACATTGTCACATGACACTATCATGTAATTAACCCATTATTCAGGCATGGTGTAAGAAACAAGACAACTTAAACGCGCTGGTTACATCTTTTAAGAGCAATACAAAAATAAATGGCAGGTTTTCACTGTAGCAGCCCGGAACCCTTCAGTAAATCATACACATTTTATTTCCATAGGATGTTATAGAGGAGGCAACAAATCACCAAATGAATCAAGATTTCAACATCACCACAAAAACAAGTTAAACTAGCAGGGGGCTGAGATGCCCATCTGCTTGTTACTGCCCTAACACAGATTGCATTTAATCTGGCACTTGTCAATAAGGGCATGGTATTAGGAGTCTGTACCAAAAGCAAGAGCAAGATTTGAAGCCATCCCATCAAACGATGAGAGTGGAACATACTGTTGTACCATGGATGCTTGAAGAGCCTCTCTGTTACTGGACCAGAGCACCAGTAGTTTTGTCTTGAGTACTAGGATAGACACGGTTGCAATACCTGATGTATTATTAAATCAGGAACCCATGCCCATGGATCCAAGAGTCTTTTATGCCAGCCATTCAATCTTCTGATAGTTACTCAAGATAAATATGTTTCAGTAAAGGTTTGGCGAGACAATCATCATCTGATCCCCAAAGGGAGTGCCAGACAGGGACGTTGATTCACCAAAATGCCAGGTGTAGCAGTAGTGATGACACACCTGATAACATCACAGGACGTGATGTCACTTGACCTTTGACCTGGATGGCATACATTCCTCATTAACTCTGATGACATCACCGGAAGAAGCTTGGAGACATTAAAAAACAGTACGTACATGCAGAATTTTTAAAATACCAAACAGTTACTAAAGCAGTCAAGAACATTTGAGATAACAACCACTTTTTAACAAGGGTGCTGCCTTCATATGCCATGGATGGGGTCATGATATGATAGGGTTAGACCTAATAGAATCAACATAGGCCGAGGCACTTCTATAGATATGCCACTTCAGCATTGCATGCAATTTACTTCCATATTTTGCCAGCTATAGATGCATGTCAGTTATTTTCATTATTATAATGAGTAGAGCCCCAACATTGCCTGTTGCTACGAAATTACATTATCCAAAAATCCAATAGATGCAAGTCACCAACAATCCAGAGGAGCATTAATGCTTTGATTTAAGATAATGATTTGTTATTTATATAGCGCTTTTGCCAAAGCACTGTACATAGCACATATTTAAATACAATTCTCATTCCAACTGAAGCTGGTACTCATTTATCAGCCTCGGAAGAATGGAAGGCTGAGTTGGTCTTGCCAGGATTCGAACCTGCAGATCACACATACATTGCAGCAAGTACTCAACCCACTGAGCTATCTTTCCGCTTTGCTATTATATGTGAAATGCCACACAAATAAAACATGTCAAAACTGGCTGCACAATGTAGGCTAGCCGCGTAATAACACTTATCATGTTTGCTGTTGCCTTGATGATGCACACTAAAAAATCCCATGCCACAGTAAGACATACCCAAATGGGTGCTTACTTCATTGTAGATGTCCAGAAAACTATACCATGCTACAGTAAGAAAATGCTAGACTGGCTGCACCCAAATGCCAGTCTGGTCAGGTAATTACACTTATCATGATTGTCCTGTACAAACTATCAAGCCACATTAAGAAATTGCTAGACTAGCAGCACCAAAATGCTAGGCTGGCCACGTAATAACACTTAGGATGTTTACTTTATCATACAGGCCCAGTAAATATGTCATGACACAGTTAGAAAATAGCATACTGGCTGTTCCAAAATGCTAGGCTAGTCAGGTAATAACACTGATGATGCTTACTTTATTATAGATGCCCAGTCAAAATGTCATGCCACAGTAAGAAACGACTAAACTGGTTGTACCAAAATGCCAGTCTAGTCACACCTGCTTTATCACTGATAACCTTTATGTATTACCACACCCTTCTCCTGCCCCACCGTTACCACACATCCCCTCTCCATCCCACTCTCTTCCTCCCACCCCCAAAATCAACTCCTTGGCCCAGTATTACCTCAACATGCCTCTTGCTAGTCTCAGTACGTATGCAGGAGACAAGGAGCTTCATAGCCAAGTACTGGCACGAGGACAAGTGGGTCTAGGAGTAATAAAGATTACTGGTAAATAATCCAGGTATTTAACACAAGCACACACATTCAAACACCACTTACTCATTTGCACATGTACTCATTCACCATTCGCTCACACAAGCACGTGCAGCCACCCAAACATTCACTCATTCACACACTTACATGATATATGCACATGTACATTACATAATACATCACTAACACACGGATATAATTTTACATTTAAACAAAATAATATCCCTATCTTCCAGAAACAGTTGCTCCTCCTCTAGAGGCATGACGATAGCTCCCATGCTCCAGCATGCATGCAAGGAACCAGATCGGGTTCCTGTTATGCGCAGCAGAGTACAGGATCCAGAGCTATCCATGTCCTGGGGGGTGGGGCCTCGGATTTCAAAATGAAATCATTTCTTTTTAAAGTCACTCTGACAGACTTCAAAAAGAAATGATTTCCGTGACAGAAAACTGAAATGGAAATCATTGTTGTTGGAATATAGAGTGGCTTCAATAGGAAATTACATCTTTTTGAAATCTGATGCATCCCCCAGGGGTTGCAAAGGCAGTGCCAGGGGTCGCACTGGGGGAGACAGAGGTCGCAGTTGTGACCCCTAGCACTCCCCAAATGACAAGGATGTGCCAGAAGAGAATAGCTGTAAAGTGTAAGGTGTCAGATGTAAAAGCCTGCCCTGTCTCAAGATGGTTAATATATACTGCAGTCGAAGCAAGCACCCTCAGTAAGCGAGAGAGAAATACATTCTCCTCGGATTGTAATCCCCCTAATTTACCCGTGCCCCATAATTCTCCACTGTAGGCACCTGATCCCACCCTTTCCCCTTGTATGCAGTCAACAAATGTTGAACTGAGACATTGTGTAGGATTTTGGCAAATCTAAATAAGCTCCCTGAAGCCTGTAACATCTTCATTCTCCTTGCATCTGTGTTCTGTTTTCATGTAAATTGACAGTTAAAGATAATCACCAAGTATTAGAATTGCCGGGAAAAAGTTAATTTATATTCCCTAGGATAATCCTAGGGTCATTTTGCCTACTGGATAACAAAAACACAACAAAATATTTCTCTTTGTTGACATTAAAACCTAGTTGTGACATACAATTCACTTACTGCTCCACTAGTTCATGCATGTACTTAGATGTTCTATTGAGCAAAGTGTCATCATCCATGTAGCTCAGGACCGGCAACTTTCTCACCTGGGAATGGGGAACATCAGCACCTAATATTTGCTGAGGGAGGCTATTGGCATACATATTGAAAAGAAATGGGGCCAGGATTCAGCCCTGGAGAACACCCTTACTCACAATTATACTGTTGCTAACCTTGCACCATTGCCATAATGAATACAGATCCTAGTGTCTGCATGTAGAGCCTCCAGGACTCACAGATGTGTCTGGGGATCCCCCATTTAATCCAGGGATATCTAGAGAAGGCTACTGTCCACGGGGTCAAATGCAGAACTCATATCTGTCAAGGCCATGTAGACATTGGCCCTCATTCCGAGATTGGAGGTAGCGCTATTTGCACCATGGCTGCCTCCAATACCGGGTCCGGCACCGGTCTGGTTCAATGGGGACTTCATTCATTCCAACCCTGGAGGACCCGGTAAATCCGCATTCAACCAACCATTCCCCATTCCCATTTGAGCCCCCATAGAGCTCAAATGGGAATGGGGAAGGCGCTAATAACGGGCCTGCAAATAGCAGGCCCGTTATTAGCGCCCTGGTCCCTTAGCGGACCCGTAAAGGACGTGTGGTCAGACCACATGTCCTTTACGGTTCCCGCTAAGGGACCTCGGAATTGGGTGGTAAGGGATTACCGGCACCGGTCTCCTTAACGGTGCCCGGTATCCCTTACCGCCCAATTCAGAGTGACCCCCATTGAGTCCTCAAGATAGTGATATATTTGGAGCTAATTAGATAGAGATTGATAGACTGATTAAGCGTGCTCATCCTGATCTAAATACCAGCTGTGTGTCAAAAAATATGAGGATAGGCGGCCCCTTCCTCGAATCTCTGCATGATAACACCGGAAAATAACTTAGAGGTTCCTTCTAAAAGTGTGATTGTACAATTCGAGGTTGCTATTTGTTTTTTTTTTTTTATACAGAAACAAGGGTTCCGATTTTCCAACTCGGGGATCAAGTCAATAGACAATAGCGCATTAAAAACGTGAGTGATGAAAGGGCCCCACAGCTGTGTTCAAGAATGAAAAAAGGTCATTTGGTACACCGTTTGCCCAAGGTGTCTTGAGGCATTTCTGTCGACCGATATTTGACCTCCTTAACTGTAAAGGTTTCCAAGGTGAGGCCGGCTCGGTTAAAGTGCCCGCCGCTATTATTATCATGGCCTGCACTATATAGTGCGGTAAAGTGTTCAACCTAGTCGTGTTGATTTATGTGTTTTTCTGGAGTGTCACAGAAGCCCAGATCTAAGTTACGAAAATTCTTTTCAATAATTCCCCAAAAGCTCTTTTTATCATTACGTGTAGCAGCCTCTTGCAAAGTTTCCCACTGGGACCTCGCAATTTCCCACTTCAGCAAGGCTAGTTCCTGTTTATATTCAGTTTTCTTTTTCCTGATCAGTACAATGTACAGGCAGTTAGCTTTAAGGGCCCCGATAAAGGCTTTATTTTTCCACTAAACCTAAGCAGAAAGCCAGGTATGAAGATGGTTCTTACATGTCTTAGTCCCACAGATTTCACCGCATATGGCAATGGAATCAGCCAAGGCCCTATAAATCATATGAGGGCTGGTGTTGGCACCAAGACAGATCCTTAAATTATCCACAGTAGCTTCACAGCTTACCACGAGAACTCAATTTCTAAGTCCACCCTCCAGTGCAATGCTCCTCCATTGATATATCTGGCCAATCAGAGGGGATAGTACAAATCGAGGTCGGAAGCCAGAACAATGCCCCACAGCCAGGACAGAGATAATGGGTAGCGGCCACTGCCACAATGATCAAGAATATCACAATCTTTAATGTGTGTCCAGCATGACATGGGGATCAAAATATAATCGATAATGTTTTCAAAATGTCAGTTATTGAACGTATAATTGCTGGCAGAGATTCATAACTGGCTCTATAGACTGTTTTAATCATAGGATCCCACAGCACTAGGGCAGCATTTGAAGTGTTGGTCTACACCAATCCGAGGCGTGGACAGAGAGGGACCACTCCTCATTCTTATCAAAAATGAGCTCTTCTCCTGACCCATTTCTAAGATTACAATCCCCTGCAATGAGAACTGTGAAGTCTGATCTATAGCAACCAGTTTCATGTCTCATTGATCCAATAAATGTTAAAAGTGAACCAACTGACTTGTCTCCACTCCTGTTATAAAAATGTATGAATCCCAATTGTCCGTCCCCTGTCATATTAAAAACGAAAGAGTAGATTGGGATTGGGAACATGGGATTGTTTGATTCTCCAGCCCAATGTATTGGCTACATAAATGGCTAGAGATACGCCCCCCACCCAAATTCCCCCTCCCCCCCGAGGATCTCTCCTTGCTACTGGAACTAGTGGCCTGCCTATGAAACAGCAATAAACCTTGCAAATGTATGGGATCAATGGACCAGGTATCCTGGGATATAATAACATGGTACTTGGAAATAAAATTGCAAAAGGACCCATCACACATCTTGTTTTGGAGGCTTTTTATGTTCCACACAAGGATCCTAATAGTTATCCTTGTGAGACTATAATTCTGGGAATACTGTGCCCATTCCTACCCAGAGATACCATAGTAGAAAGCATGCTGGATCTGGCAGCCAACCCACACCCTCCATATCATCCAGACAGTCAAATGTATTGGACAGTGTTATGGGTACCCCACAGCTAGAAATTGGGGCCGGCAACATCTGAATCTGCCACTGCATAGCGTTGCTTAGAACTCTATATGTGATGTTAGAGTAATGGCATCGAGTGACTGGCAGAAAGCTATAGTCCTCAGGTTTATAGAAAAATCCCATAGGAAAAAGATTAATCTCTGATGGCCCCATGCGACAATGCTACCTCTACATAATAGATCAGAAATGTTGGATGGGTGATGGAGAGTTATAGTCACGCAATTACCTGAGATGAATTTTTGACTACAGCCAACTCATTAGGAATGCTTTTCCAACAGTATGTCGTCTCCTTTAGACAACGCCGAACCACATGCAGTTTCAGCAAAATTCAGTACCTTGTTCATCAGGGAGGCAGTATGCTCTACCACCTTCAGCTTCCGCTTAGGGGCCTTGGTTAAAACAACAATAAGGGGGCCACCTCTTGTAGGAGATTTAAAACAAAGTTGTCTTCTTTTGGATAAGAGAAAATATCAGGCTTAGGGTAAGCCTCCTGTGAGGACCTTGCTCCCACTTCTTTTAGGTATAGCTACATTTTTACAGAGTGATGATCTAATCTTTGATTTTACCCTGCTCTGAGCACCAGATTGACTTGTCAGATAAATGAGATCACTGCAGCAAGAGGAAGTGTTTGTGGTTTTATTTACTTTTTAAAAAGATTATTATAATGGTATTTATTGAGTGCAGACCTAGCTTTGAGAAGCAACTGAGCACTTTACAGAGGTATACAACATTACAGATGCCTAACGGAGTGTTTTTCATAGGTAACAACAACAGATATACAGCAGGGCGTAGGATACCGAGGGGCATAGAGGAGGGGTACAGATGTACCGGGAGGTGGGGAGCAGAGGGGCAACAGCATCTATTGAGTCAGGTGGTGCGAGGGGCAACATGATGGCCTAGGGGTTGAGAAGGAGAGACTCCTTGAAGTGGAAGGTTTTTAGTTCTTTTCTGAATTGTAGGAACGTGCGAGTGAGTCTAAAGCTGATGAGGCGAGGTTCCATACTCTTGGGGTGTAAGCAGAGAAGGCTTGTTTTTTGGTCCTTTCCATTTTGCAGCAGTGGATTTCAAGTCTGTACGTGTCCTGGCTTCTGGTGGTGCACTGTCCACCAGAGATGCAGAGTTTCTCTACGAGGTAGCTTGGTGACTTCAGGACGACTGCTTTTTAGATGATTCAGCAAGAATTGAAGGTGATTTGTACATGCAGTGGGAGCTAGTGAAGGTCGATGAAGGCCGGGGTGATGTGGTTGTATCTGTGTAGACCCTTGATGAGGAGTACTGGTAGGACACTTCTCAGGGGCACAAGGGAGGACAACGGGAGGCATTCAAGGAGTACATTGCCCCAGTCAAGGTGGGATAGAACGAGTGCTTGAACAGTGAATCTTAAAATGTCCGGAGGGAAGAAGGGCTTGACTTTCCACAGGAGGGAGAGCCGATATCAAGCTGTCTGAGTTTTCCTACCTGTGTTTGTCTTGAAGGAGAGGTGTTTGTCGATATGATATGTTATGATATGATATGGCATTTATAACGTGCCCATACACACGTGTTTCAAGGTGCGACGAGGCAAGGGAGGGGAAACAGAGGGAAGACAGAGACAACGATCCTACGAGGCCAGGTGGCATTGAGATCACGCATGTGCAGGGGAGGAGGGAGAGGAAAAGTGCATGGGGAAAGGGAAGGGGGCAGTACATAGGATAACAGTAAAATAAATAGAGACAATAAATAAAAGTGCGGCCAGCTGGTGGCAAGTGCAAGGGTAAGTGCAGGCATTTGTTGTCATGTGCTAGTAGGGGCTGTATAGTTACAGAAACAGTCCCTGAGTGCAAGGGTTGCCAGGGGGCTGTGCAGATGTGCAACTGGCAGGGAGGGGACCTGGGCCCAAGATCAGAGGGCAGCCAGGTAACCAGTGCAATTTCAGATTCAGCCAGGAGATCAGCAGGGGAGAGGAGGAGAGAAAGCAGAAGCAAAGAGGAAGATCTTGAGGTGCTTCTGGAACCGGAGATGGTTCTCCTCAAGTTTAAGAGAGGCAGTGAGTCTGTTCCAGAGGGAGGCCCCAGCAGAAGAAAAAGATCTACCACCAACTCGATGCTTGCAGAAGCAACTAACCCTGAGGGAGTTGGATGCGGATGAGCGAAGAGCTTGAGAATGAAGATATATGGGAAGAGAGAGTTGAAAGTATTGCAGTACCAGCTGTTACGCTCACCTGGCTCCCACAGGGGCGTCGATCTGAACTGGACATCTGCGGTCTCCACCAATGTGACGCATAGTGCCGAGATGACGGACTGGACTGGCCCACCTAGCTTCGTTTGCTTGGCCCGTAGGAATATTCTTCTGCAAATGGAGACAGGGAATTAATCACCCGTGGAGTTCAGCGTTAACCCTCCCCCACTCCTGCTGTTCTCCCCACTGATCACCTTTGATGTCCCCTCTTATAGTCTCACCTGATGGTTTGGAAAGATGAGCTCTCCATCCTGCATTGAGCGCAGGGGCGAGTAGATAACCAGTTGCTTCACTGGCTCGAAGGAATTGGTGAGTTCCAGAACAATATTGACTCTGAGATTCCCAGCAAGACGACGTAAGTATGTAGGTTGTAAGAGTTGAAATGTCTGACTTTCACTCTTGTCCGATTCCTTGCAGGTTGCAGCTTGACCCTAGCGAAGAGTTCCTCGTGGCAACCGGTAATATTCAGGTAAGGATTTGTATTATCCAACACAGTTCGATAAAATAATGTCAATATGTAACCTGTTGCTTTCTCCCTTATTCAGGCGCTCAGAGAAAGTATGAAGTCTCGGGGAATAATGCCTCTGGCGGTAAAATCAGGTAAGTCTATTGTGGTGAGGAGGTTTCCCCTTGTTTGTCCATTTGTTTCACCTTGCTGTCCTTTTGTTTCCCCTTAGGGGCCGGGGTTCGGCGAGGATGCAGTGGAAGCTGCGCCGACCCGTGAAGAGGAATAGCACCCCGGTGGTAAAATCAAGTAAGTCTATGGGGGGTAATTTATATTGCCTCTGTGTATTCCCTTAGCTCACCTTGCTGTTCTTGTCTTCCCCTTAGGTGCCGGAGTGCGGCGGGGACATGCAGAAGGATGCAGTGGAATGTGAAGATGCTGTGAAGGCCGGTGAGTTCAGCGTGGCACTGCAGCAGGCGAGACAACGTGCATAGAATAACTTCTTTCTTCCCAATTGAAGGTGCGATGCATCAGGAATTCAGGTAAGGATCACAGGTATTGCTCTTGTTCTAACCTTTTCTCCTTCTTTCTCCCTTTTTCTAGGAGCTCCAGACTCGAGGCAGGCCTGGCAGAAGACTGGATGCAGACTTACAATCACGGTGAGCGTTACGCTGCTGGATGCAGAATAACACGGAGCGTGTGCTGATCTTCGGGCGTGATTTAAATAGCCTCCAAAGTAGTCCCAGGTAAGTATTCCTCCTCAGCCCCACCCGAGTAAAAAATAGTCCCTAGGCAAAGTAGTCCCTTCCAAGCCTCCTTTGGCTTGGAGCTCTTGCAGCATGGTCTGCATCAGGTAAGTTTGCAGCATGGTCTGCATCAGGTAAGTTTTAGTCTATTTGCCTTGCGCCTATGGCGCCAGGACTGACTCTCCATATGAGCCTGGCGCCATAGACACCAGGACTGCACCCAAATAGCCCCTAGCAGGGGTTGTTGGGCTTGCGTGGAATAACTTGATGCCTGCTTCCGGGGTTGCTGGACTTGGTCTGGGTCCCCGGGGGTAGGCATCATGACACCAGCCCCGGGAAGGCCTTGCAGACAATGCAGAGGGTTTTGATCTTAATCATTGCAGCCACTGGGAGACAGTGCAGCGATTTCAGTCCTGGAGAGATGCAATCCCTGAGCTTGATGCCAAGGACAAGTTTCGCAGTCCTCTTTTGGATGAGTTGCAGAAGGTGGAGAGTAGAGGAAGACAGATTTAGAAAGAGGCTGTTGCAGTAGTCCAGCCTAGAGAGAACCAGAGCTCTGGAGACAATGAGCTTCTGGGGGAAGGAGAGGAAGGGAAGAATACCTCTGAGGAGGTGCAGCTGGTAGTGTGACTTCTTAGAGACGTCAGAGATGTAAGGAGACCCTGAGGTTTTTAGCCTCAAAGGTGGGAGCAGGAAGAGGGCCAAAAGAGGCTGTCCAGAGAGTGACAGGAAAGGAGGGAGCAGGTGTGCCGATGCAGAGAATCTCGGTCTAACTGGCATTAAGGCAGAGATCATGGGCGTCACACCACTCCTGGATGGTGGACAATCAAAGATGGGAGAAGGAGAAGAGGTGGCAGAAGGGAGCTTGAAAATGAGTTGAGTGTCATCCGCATAGCACTGAAAGTTGGGGCAGAGAGCGATGTGGAACCTAGGGGACATTGCGAAGGAGGTGAACTTGAGCGTGAAAACCTCAGAGTTCATGGTTAATAGCCAAGTCTGTATGTCTGGGTGTTCGTTGTTGTTGGTGAGGAGTAGGAATTCGGTCTTGGAGTGGCTGAGCTTCAAGAATGCACTAGACATCCAAGACTGGATCAGTGAGAGGCAGGTTTAAGACTATGGATGTCCTTGATTGAGTCGATCTTGAGGCATAGCTGTGTGTCATCAATGTATTGGTGGATGTGGATGTTGTGTGTGGCTAGGAGTGCTCGCAGTGACGCCATGTATAGATTGAAGATCCCTGGGTAGAGGATCGAACCCTGCAGGACTCCATAGGTGACGGGTAGCATTGGCGATCTAGAGGAGTTCTCTGAACAAACTGCTGGCAGTTGGTGAGGTAGGACTTAAACCAGCATAGGTCAAGGTTGCTGGTACCCATGCGCCAATGCATGGTGTCCATAAGCGCCTGGTGGTCTACAGCCGCGAGGTTGAGTAGAACCAGGAGGCAGGAGTGGCTGTTGTTATGGATGTTGAGGGCATCGTCGACCACCTGTATGATATGATATGATATTTTATTTGTATCGCACTCATACACAAGTGTTTCAGAGCGCAAAACGCTTGTGTATGGTTGCTGCCTCAGTGCTGCATCTGGGTCTGAAGCCGGATTGGTAGGTTGGGAGGAGATTGTTGGTGTCAATGTGTGGCTGCAGTTGTGTGGCTATCACTGGAATGTCTGTACCGTATCAGCAACCATCAGTATTCTTCCAACCGATCTTACTCTTCCTGCTTTTCAGTGCACTGCCCTCAAAGTTATTGGGCATAGGCATAGGGGCATGCACGTTCAAATTAGCAGCTAGATTACCTTTATTGTTGGTAGCAGACGGAAACATAATTTTGTGCTCAGCCTTATCATGAACAGGTTTATTATTACTACGAGGCATTTTAGTAGGTATGGAACCTCAGGAGAACTTCATGAATGTTTAGTACTTGATTTTTCTTGATAGCTAGATGTGTTTCAAAAGCATACTCGGGATAGGTTCCCTTCAAGTTGGATAGTGTGCCAGAGTTATTGTTACATTTGTCACCTACACCCTTCAGAGTAAGTGGCTCACCCCCACACGCTGCTGTTACTATTTCCAACCATACTCTTTAAACTTATTTGGGCATTGTAGGTGAAAGCACACTGGTTGTCAACCTGTCACAGTACAGCATTAAGCTCCTCTGGGATGAGTGTTGTGGTCTCCTGTTGACTGATTGATTTTTCTGTCAACATTATATTTTCCTCCAAGACCCCCACTGCCTTTTTAAGAAAGGATTCGAGGGTACTGGATCCATTTGTCTACGAGGTATTTATTTGCTTCCCTGTATGGTGCGATCTTGCTCCTCCAGTGCGCATATGTTTCAGCATATCATCTAAGCTGGCATTGGCCATATTTTCTTGCCAGGTAGTCCTGGTACAGGCCCATAAAGTCACATGTCTTCCGCTTAGTAATATTGTATTTAGAGTATGGCTACAATCCAAGGCATAGAGTGTGTAGAAAGTACAGACGGTTACTCTGAAGAAAGTTAAGAAAGGGGCTGTTCAAAGTACCAGTAAACACAGGGCAAATAAATAAAGCCCAGCCAATAGGCAGGGTACAACGTACAAAATACCAAAGTGATGAAGACCAGGGGGCATATACAGAATGCTGTGTTTATGCACAGTATAAAAGTGCAAAGTTCTAAGGTGTTGTTATCACAAAGACTGGCGCAAATGAACAAGAAATAACAGCATCAGAATTACTAGATACAGTACAATGCTAAGGTGCTGAAGACCAGAAGGCACGTGCAGAACGCCCTGTTTATGCCCAGTAGAAGTACGAGGTGCTAAGGTGCTGTTATCACAAATGCATGTGCAAATGAGCAAAACATAGCATCAACAGTAAAAAATGTATAAGAAGTTAAAAGAAGACTGTAAAAACATCAACACAAAACACTCTAAAAACAGAAAGAAAATAAAACCAATGCGGGAAACGCCCAACAGCTGGGGGGCACCATTAGTTCAACTCCCTTTCCCCGCGACTGGTTATACAGTAATCCAGATGGTAGTCCATTTAGAAAAGATTTCATGCACCAATGGAAACAAGACTCATTGGCAAAACCAGCCTGGGGGGAGGGTGCAAAGTGTGAGATGCTAGGCATCTCTGGATTAAAGGGCATATGCAAAGTGCCCAAATTAATGCACAGCATAAATGTGCGAGGAGCGAATGTCCTGTTAGCAAAGGTGCACATACTAAATGAGCAAAAGATAGCTGCATCAGCAATCCAAGTACAAGCAATACAACTGGAGAGAACGCCAGTACAGAAGCACATGTGCTCAGTCTCGCTTCTGCACATTTTCTTTATTGGCCCCGTTGCACTGGAATGCTCTCCCTCTTTCTCTACGTTCTATCTCTGCATTTTGTACATCGTTGAAATTGCATTTGCTTCATCGTGGTTAACATGACAGATTGCTTTTACTAACCTTCGTTATAATTGCACTGTTTGATGTTATGTACAGCGCTTTGGCTTAAGGCGCTATATAAATCTCAAATAAATACGAAATACAAATACAAGAAATGAGAGCAAGAACCAGTGCAGAGAATGACCGATGGATCAAGGGGCACCCTTAGTCCGACCCTTCCCTGCACCTGGATATGCAATAATGCAAAAATAAAATGAAATGACTGAAAAGCCTGTGCGGTTCACCACCTCTCTCCTATGCGTCACCACCTCTCTCTTATGCGTGGTCATACAAAGCTGCTACAAAATCCTATATAGGGCACGTCCGGCGACTCAAGGGGCGCCCTTAGTCTGACTCCACTCCCCTGTACCAGGGACTGGCGACAGTTGTGTTTCTTTTCCGAAGTATTTGCCATAAACAGTATTAGAGGGGCTCCTATAGCGTATCCTATGACCAGCAAAACAGAGCAGGTGAGCTGCTAGTTCACATAAGCCAAGGCTCAGATCGAATAGGTCCAGACAATGGGTAAGGAAAGGATAGAAGTGCTCAGCTCAGCACAGCAAAGAATATTCATGCTGTTTAAGCTGCTTGGACTTCCTTTTAAGACTTCAGTAGAAATGTCACCAGTAACCAAAACCAGTAGCAGTGGTAACAGTGAAAGATGTTTACCATTGTCACCAATGTAAAGTTCAGGTTTGTGAATTCAAGATAAAACATGACTCACAGCACAGAGCAGGAGCACAATCGTAGTGATGCTGCCATTGGACCTCCAGACCATCAAGACCCTCCAAGCCCGTGTTCCATTTGGTCTCGCTGTCTGCCTGCTGGCAGGTGGAGATTCCCCTGGGAGACTTGCTGGGGCCGGGCCACAAAAGGGGAATAAGAGGGATCCTCTGTCATGATGGGAGCACTCGGAGCAGCAAGGAACAGCTAGAGCAACCTTTCTCCAGCCCCGCTCAGTAGATAATAATTGATATATATTTATAAAGTTAATATCCTAATAACACCACCCCTTCTGATTCCCAGATCCAACTGGGGAGTGGGAGGTGTGGCCCATGCACTATAGGGTCTCCCAGGGACAAGAACAGCAGCAGTAGCAAATAGCAGGAGTAACCAATGCTATCTGTCGCCTGCTGTCTTTAGCCCAGCAAAACCATTATTCTCCTTCACCTCGCGCTCACCGATCAGCATCCCAACCACTCACTGGCCATACATAAGCTGCAGCTCTTAGCTTGTGAGTTCAGGGTTCCTCTCACCTTGCACTGGCCATACATAGGCTGTGGCTCTTAGCTTGTGAGTTCAGAGATCCTCTCACCTTGTACTGGCCATACATAGGCTTCGGCTCTTTGCCTGTGAGATCAGGGTTCCTCTCACCTTGCACTGTCCATACACAGTCTCCAGCTCTTAGTTTGTGACTTCAGGGTACCTCTAACCTTGCACTGGCCATGCATAGGCTCTGGCTCATAGCCTGTGAGTTCAAGATTCCTCTCACCTTGTACTGGCCATACATATTCTTCGGCTCTTAGCCTGTGAGATCAGGGTTCCTCTCACCTTGCACTGTCCATACACAGTCTCCAGCTCTTAGTTTGTGACTTCAAGGTTCCTCTCACCTTGCACTGGCCATGCATAGGCTCCGGCTCATAGCCTGTGAGTTCGGGGTTCCTCTCACCTTGTACTGGCCATACATAGGCTTCGGCTCTTTGCCTGTGAGATCAGGGTTCCTCTCACCTTGCACTGTCCATACACAGTCTCCAGCTCTTAGTTTGTGACTTCAGGGTTCCTCTCACCTTGCACTGGCCATGCATAGGCTCTGGCTCATAGCCTGTGAGTTCAAGGTTCCTTTCACCTTGTACTGGCCATACATATTCTTCGGCTCTTAGCCTGTGAGATCAGGGTTCCTCTCACCTTGCACTGTCCATACACAGTCTCCAGCTCTTAGTTTGTGACTTCAGGGTTCCTCTCACCTTGCACTGGCCATGCATAGGCTCCGGCTCATAGCCTGTGAGTTCAGGGTTCCTCTCACCTTGTACTGGCCATACATAGGCTTCAGCTCTTAGCCTGTGAGATCAGGGTTCTTCTCACCTTGCACTGTCCATACACAGTCTCCAGCTCTTAGTTTGTGACTTCAGGGTTCCTCTCACCTTGCACTGGCCATGCATAGGCTCTGTCTCATAGCCTGTGAGTTCAGGGTTCCTCTCACCTTGTACTGGCCATACATAGGCTTCGGCTCTTAGCCTGTGAGATCAGGGTTCCTCTCACCTTGCACTGTCCATACACAGTCTCCAGCTCTTAGTTTGTGACTTCAAGGTTCCTCTCACCTTGCACTGGCCATGCATAGGCTCCGGCTCATAGCCTGTGAGTTCAGGGTTCCTCTCACCTTGTACTGGCCATACATAGGCTTCGACTCTTAGCCTGTGAGATCAGGGTTCCTCTCACCTTGCACTGTCCATACACAGTCTCCAGCTCTTAGTTTGTGACTTCAGGGTTCCTCTCAACTTGCACTGGCCATGCATAGGCTCCGGCTCATAGCCTGTGAGTTCAGGGTTCCTCTCACCTTGTACTGGCCATACATAGGCTTCGGCTCTTAGCCTGTGAGATCAGGGTTCCTCTCACCTTGCACTGTCCATACACAGTCTCCAGCTCTTAGTTTGTGACTTCAGGGTTCCTCTCACCTTGCATTGGCCATGCATAGGCTCCGGCTCATAGCCTGTGAGTTCAGGGTTCCTCTCACCTTGCACTGGCCATGATAGGCTCCGGCTCATAGCCTGTCAGTTCAGGGTTCCTCTCACCTTGCACTGGCCATACATAGGCTTCGGCTCTTAGCTTGTGAGTTCAGGGTTCTTCTCACCTTGCACTGGCCATACACAGTCTCCAGCTCTTAGTTTGTGACTTCAGGGTTCTTCTCACCTTGCACTGGCCACATAACCCGAGTTACATGATTTGTGTGGAAAATTCTCCACGCAGGCATCCTCTTTTACTTGAATTTTATTTTGGGTATTTATTGAGCGAGACCCTTGCTTTGAGAAGTAGGGAAGAGCTATACAGTTGGTGGGGAGTATAGGCATACATATATGGATCTAGTACAGCACATTGTGGTGGCCATTTTACCATATTTATTGCAGTATTTTGTATGGGGGCTATACGCCCTTCTACAGCCCCCACCACCTTGCCCACATCCCCACTATCCTAAAATCCCAATACAACTAGCCCTTCAGTTCACATGCCCCCCATATAAATGTGCATAAAATGCAGAAAAATGAATGACCCTTCACCAAATGCGCAGTAACAGTGCCAGTGAGTTGGGTGGATATCTGCTACAGGGCAAACATGTCCTTAAAGAACACATTTATAATTGTAATTGTTTATTCATTTATAGTGCGCACCGGGCCCCTTGGCATTTACTATCAGGACATCATTTAAGGAAGCAGGGGTTCGTTAACTTTTTAGATAGTATCTGTAGGTACTAAGGGCGGGTATAGAGGTGGGCTGTACAAGGTGTCATCCAGAGAGAAACTGGGATGGGTGTGTTCCAGAAGCTGTATATTATGGTGTGTGAATAATGTGCTACCTGGAGAGGGGAGTCTTTAGTTTGCTTATGAATTTCATGTGAGTGGGAGGAAGTCTGATGTTGCCAGGTCTGTGATACCATACACTTGGGTTTAGACTGTGTATGCATGATACCTGGTTATTTATTTTGTGCACTTATTCTGCTATAGTCTTGTCAGGCACCGACCATCTGGTGTTGAGCTAAATGCCAGAGGTAGTGATTTTGTGTGACAGGTATGAAGTGGGAGAATGGAAGACCAGGCTCCCGTCCTTTACCTCTCGCGCTTGGCCTAAAGGGTCACGACCCAGACACCCGCCACGAGAAGAGTTTGTCCATTTACCAGACGACCAGATACCCTGGTACAGGAACATACGGATGTGTCCATCTGCCTGCCCAGCAGCCCGCACTAGCCATGCCGACACCTGCGGCACGGACCAACTAGACTAAAACCTACACGTCGTTAGAGATGCCATGACGACCTAGCCAACGGATAGCACACCTGTACAAATATACACACTGGACACTCCCGCACCAATCTACACGAAGAATATACCCAGTGCTATGACGCAGGCGACAGACATACTCACGGACGTGCATCTTTATTATTTTCTATATAGGCTTTCAAAATGCAGCAACGCAAGACGCGTCATGAACTCATCTAAAAAGCTTGCTCACGCTTCTCCTAACACCAGTTGCCACAATGAGAGATATAATGAAGACACGATACTGGTCATGAAACTATATGGTACTGTAACCTAAAAAGCACCTATGCACCAGACGGACCCACTTATACACCAGGCCTAAGTAGGCCGCAAGCAAGAGCTTCCATGGACGTTAAAAGAACAAGAGCCAGATTGCTGATCCTGCAGAATGAGCCCGGCGAAGCAACCAGCCAAGGTCGCACTGTTGCAAACCCACATTCCAAAAGCCAATCATCAAGGGCACGATGTTGCAACCTCGCACGCCGCGCACCAACGTTAAAGTCACACCTGCAAATTAAACCAGACACACAGTGGAAAAACAATATTAATTGTGCAGAATTATGCCTCAAACACGGTCTCACCTCACGTGACCAAGCCGAACCTGACATGATGCCAAGCCCAGGAGAAAGAAAGCGTCTGGATCTCTCGTTACAAGACATAAGCAGATACAACTAAAAAGGCTCAATGGACATCTGCGACAGTGGGAGCAGTCAGCCCTCCAGCTATGAATAAATCCTCACATTGTCTGCACGTACCCATAGTGAAACATTGTTGCAAATGACAGGTACACCGAGAGCTGGGAACAGCGATGGTCCCAGGCTGGGAAGCTCGCGGGCGCACCAATCAGAACATGGGGCTCCTATCACTGACGCCATTAGCTTTAACCAATCATCAGAGGTCTCCATGTAAAAATTCTCATGTATCTAATTGTAGGGACAACCCAGATATATCATCTGACTAACCCTCGACCACTAACATTGTTCTCTATACGTGTGCTATACTAACCCTACCACTCGAGTAACCAATTAAGAGTGGCGATAGGTTTTTTACTAACTTTTCAATGTGACGCAAGTAGCGCGTCATATCAAGGTAAAAAGGGCCTGCGAGCCCTACGATTGTGTGTGTGTCAGGACGGACGCGTACGCTCCTTGACCCATCCCTGCCGTTTTTGTCTAATAAACAGCAGAGTCACCTTGCTTCTTGCGTGTGTCTCATACTCTGTCTCATCTGGGATATACGGGAGGAGTTGGGGCCTCCCTGCCCGGAGGTCTGCGGACGGCCCGGCCGACCCCGGCAGAATTCCCCCCCGACAAGTTGGAGGCACTGCTGAGATCTGTTTAAGATCGACTTTTTATTTTTACTTTTTCCAGGCACTCCCGTTGCGAGGAGGCCCGGCGGCGCGGCCCCCTCTGCCATTGCCCCCTTCTGAGGACTACAGGACCATCGCGGAGCTGCGAGAAGACCGGACAGCGCAATCCGGATATTGGCCCTCGGGAGCCGGTTGAGAAGTATCCCGCCCGCGGTTGGCGAGTGTCCAAACGTGGTCCAGACGAGGGGAGGTGGCGAGCCGCTTGGAGGGGTGCACGCAGTCGAGCGGCCCTGCATCGAGAGAACTTGGTGAGCATGACACGCACAACAAGCAATGCGAAATTGTGAGGGAGGGGGGAGGAAGTAAATAAGGGAGGAGGGAGGTGTTGCACAGGTGCGCGGCGAAGGTTTAACAACTTAGTGTTGGCAATGGAATGAATGGTAGCGAAATGAGTGCGAGAGCAGTCGGTTACGTCACGCGAAAGAGGGGGGCGGAGCACGAAAACATCACGTGCGGCCGCTCGTAGACACTGATTGGCCTAGGTCGCGACTACGTGTAAGGGTGGGTGTGTGTGGTTTCCTACGATTTGGCATTTATTGATCAATGAGTAGATGAGGATCCCTATTGTTCGAGCAAGAAACTCGATAGGTAGATGACGTTTCCCTGTAGGCGGTAGCTAGCTAGTTGCCCAATACGGAAGATAATTGGCTGGTTAAGCCCTCCTGTTGAGGGGCGTATCACACGCGAGGCGACGCAGTGTGCGCAGTCCGATTATAGTATTGATTTGATTACCTTGTTCCAGGAGTGACAGGAAGACAGCTGTAGGGTTAACGGGGGTAGATTGCAAGTGTATTTTGAACTTAAAGAATATATGAAGAACTTACCAGTAGCTCGAAGAGATCGGTGACGTCACCGGTAGGGCTTTAATAGGATATCGCGAGCACAAGGCACATTGGTTTTGAGAGTGGTGGGGAAGAGAAATATGATAAGGGAGCGGACACGGAGATAAACGGTAAACGAGTGGATCGGGGAAAGGAGAAGGGGAGAGGGGCGTGGCTGCGCACAGAGAACGCCGGCCACGGCAAGTGTAAAAGGGGGAGGAGAACGCGGAAACAGGACGACTGTATAAGAGCGTCGTAAGGGGTACGCAGCCGCAGGGGGCTGCGTGCGCTTCGGCCGCAGGGGGCCGTAAGGATATTGTATAAAGAAAGAAAGACAGAAGGGAATATACAAATGTAAAACCCCATATATATTTTTTTATTATTGAATAATTTTGTCAAAGGATTGTCGTAAGTCCCCAAACTTACGGGGCCAGGTAAACAATATAAGGTTGTATATTGTAAACGGCTAGTGAGATACACTGCTACCAGACAGGGGAAGGGTAGCAAGTGGGGCGCTACTATGTCATACGGGACAGGGTCGGGAGGGTGGGGGAACACCCTCACTACCCCACTACAACACATATGCACCACACTGCCACCCCATAGGGAGAAACTAATTAAGTACAGCATAGAATGGACCCAGGGGACGGATAACAAAATGCTAACACCATGGCCGCCTAATGGTAGCTTCGATCCATATGCCCAACATTCACTGCTAAACCATCTGCACAATACATACAAGGGGAAGAAGTTGGCAACCCATGTGGAGGTGTTTAACTTATGGAGGATGTTCCAGGGGTCCCGACCAGGACCAAATGGAATGTTCACTATGGGGGAAACACCGGAAGAAAAAGAGATTAAGGAGGAAGGAGAGGATGGGAAAAAGGGGAGTGAAAGCACAAAGAACACGGGGAACGGAGGAGAGGGAGGAGAAAAGAATAATAAATCAGATGACATAAAAAAGGAACCAAGCAACGAGATACCCATAACACAGGGAGTGAAAACAGAGGGAGGGGGGTTGTACCCTTTAAGAGAATTAGGCGAAATAGAAAGAGGACAGTTAAGGGCGGCTGAAGGATACTCGAACCCGGCATACAGCCCTCCACCATATGTGGCTCATAGGAAGATGCCAGTGGGGGAGGGGAGGATTGGAGAAGAACAGACTGTAGAGATAGGAAATGATGAGTGGGTAGCTGCACAGATATTATTAATATTACGAGGTTCACTAACTGGGGAAGAGAGGGAGGTAGTAAAGAAAACAGACGAGGATAGTGCCAGAGAGAGTGAAATGAGGGGGGAAGAGCTATTACGGCAAAAGGAAGAGATTTTGGAGGAACGATTAGCAAAGCTAAGGGATGAGCAGAATGAATTGATCAAACAGCTCGAGAGGGAGGAAAGAGAGAGAGCAAGGAAAAGGAAAGAAGGTAAGAACGAAGTGGAAAAATTAAGGGAACGGAATGAGGAGCAAAGGAGAGAAGCTGAAAGGGTAAAAGCAGCAGCAGATAGGGTATCAAGAGTAGTGCTGCGAGAGAAGAAGAGGGAAGAAGAAGAAAAGAAAAAGAAATGGCAATATGGAAGAGGAGGTTACTATCAGAGTCAGCTAAGAAATATGAAGAAGGGAAGGTAATAGAGAGTATAGTAGAAAGAGAAAGGGTGAAGTGGGAAAGGAAGAAAGAGGATGAAAGAATATTGGAACAGATGAGCAATGAAGTGATGGAGGAATTGAAAAGGAAAAGGGAGGAAAATAGTAGGGAGATGGAGGAGAGAAGTGAAGGAGGAAGAGAAAATAGGAGTAGGGAGAGTGAAAGATGGGGGGATGTATATAGAAGCAGAGAAGTAGCGACAACATCAGCACTAGGGGGAGCAGTTGGTAACGGAGAAAAAGGAGAGTTAGACCTAATAGACTTACAAACAGTAACAATAAAAGGGAAAAAGACAGAGTGGGGGATGCCGTTTATGAATGATTTTTGTAGTGAGGAGGAAGAAGGAGTGGAGAGGGAAGGAAGAAAAAGTGAAAGGGAAAGCTTAGATAAGCTATACCTCACCCGAACCAACATAGACTCGCCATGGATCAGTAGGAGAAAGGAGGAGCTGGAGAGAAGTGAGGAGGGAGAGCAAGGACTAGCGGGAAGACAAACACATGAAACCACACCATCCCCATCACCATCACACCCTCCCCCATCGCACCCTACATGCTCAACCACCTCACGCTCGCTGCGCAAAATAAAACTCGCGCCCTTCATAGATGAACTGACACCCTATGCATGTCGGCTTAGAGACCTCCCTAGTCGCAGGCAGGACAGATGAATACACATGCCCACACTAAACACAGGAAATGATGAAAGGAGGGGAAAGGATGGAGAAGAAGGAGTTAAGAGCAGGGGTAATAAGGACGAAATTGAAGATGTAAAAGAAACGGAAGAGGAGGACGGGTGTGAGGACTCGATAGTATGGAACATAAAGGGTGAAACGAGACACAACCTAATGCCACTTTTGGAGAGAGGAGGGGTTAGACCACAGTATGTCCCTTGGAAGCATACAGATAAAGAAAATATAAAATGTAGGCTTCCATCATTAAGTGGAGGTGCGGGTAAGTGGATATATGAAATAGAAAAACACACCGCAGGACAGAAACTAGCAGTAGGAGATGTAAAGGGCCTGTTAATATCAATATTGGGGGATAGAGCGGATGACATTTGGAAAAGAGCGGGATTTCATGGGGTAACAATAACAAACACATCGCATGATGGGGCACCATTCGCAAACTGCAGACATGCACTATGGCAGGCACTGAGGGTACAGTACCCAGACACATCAGACATAGGAGCAATTACTTCCCGTAAGATGCGTGAGAATGAGGATCCTGTTGATTATATCCAGGAGATCCAAGAGAAGTGGCGCATGGAAACTAGAGAGCAATGGGACAAAACACCATCAATATTCTATCATATACTAGTACAAGGGCTCCCAGAAGGAGTTCAGAAACAACTAAAGAAAGTAGTGGGAATGGAAGCAAAACCATGGCCAGAAATACAACTGACTATAGTACATCACTGCAGGACATGGCAAGGAAAAATGAAACAAAAGGAAGAGGACAGGAAAACAGAAGAGGCTAAACTAGTACAGAAAAAACTTACTAAATATACAATGGAAGGGGCACTAATAACTACGCCCACAACAATGGCCCAAAGCCCCACACAAGTAGTGGCTGCACAGGATCCCGCCCAAATACCACCTTCACAGACTATAACACAACAAGCGCCGCCACTGCAATTACACACACCCAACATGGGAGGAGGGTACCCAATGCAAGGAGCTGGGTATTATAATTATAACAGGGGGAGAGGAGGATTTATGAGAGGGAGAGGATACGGATATAACACCCAACAGCAGGTGGGAGGACTTAGAAATTCCTACCCCACAGGGCAACCAGTATACCAGGACAACACAGGGAGCTTCCCATGGCAGAGCAGGGAACCACCCGTGTGTTGGAGTTGTGGATTATTAGGACACATGTCACGCACGTGTAGGGTTAGGCCAGGAACACCAGCATGGAATGAACAGGGACAACCTAGGACCTCACAAGAACAGCAGGGCATACAACAACAGCAGACGTTGCAACAGGGAAGTGAACAACAACAACAAATAACACAACAACAGACACAGACATATTCACTGCCACAACAACAGGTAGCGATAACACAACAACCCCAAACACAACAAACACAATTGGGTAGGGTGACGGTGTTGGGACACAACCCTTACACAGGAAATGGCCAATCATTGTACCCTCAATAGGACAGCCCACAGACGGCCTTGGTGTGTCCCATCCTGTCAGTAACACCTAATAGTGCGGAGGAGCCACGCATAGAGGTAACGATAGGTGACAAAAAATTATCATTCCTTGTTGACACCGGGGCAACCCGGTCTTGCATAAGGGAAGGTAAATTTAAGATGTCAGGCGAAGCCATGAACACCCAAGGATTCTCTGGGGCTAAAGGGTTGGTTCCCTTTACTGATAACATTCCCTTATCTATTGGAGATTATGATCTGTCAGTTCCACTTTTATATTATAGTGCCTCACCAGTAAATATATTGGGGAGAGATATAATGAACAGGTTGAATATGACGATCTCCTTTACAGAGGACGGCATAATTTGCTCTACTCCAGGGATTAACATGCTCGCAGCACGACAGATTATGCAAGCATACTGCGGACAGACAGCGATTAGGGCGGAGTCAGTAGATGGCGAGCTATTTCAATATGGAACAGATATGGCATTTGCATGGATGCCAGGGATAGAAGGGAAAATATGGAGGAGGCCAGCAGCCTATCTGTTCCGACCAGAAACACCTGTTAATGAACCAGAAGGAAAGGTGGTTTTAATGGACATTGAGAGCATTATTGCAACAGCTGATTATATTGCTGTGCACGCCCAAGATAAAGAAGGAAGAGCATGGAGGGCAGTGATAGCACTAGCAGAAGGATGTAGGTTAACCCAGGTGTCAGATGAGGAGCTGTTCTCAGAAGAAAAGGAGGAAGGTGAAATGGTGTTCATGATGAGTGTAGGAATATGGTTAAGAGTGGCTCACAAACAAGTAGCACAGAAAATTGCGATGGCACTTGAGGCACCCGCATGCACCCCAGTCCCCTTCTTTAAGGAGGATATGTCAAAAGTACCCAAATCATTGTGGACTATTAGCCCTTATGACGTGGGGTGCATAAAAAGCATAGGGGGAGTAAGGATAAAATTGAAAAAAGGTGCCATACTACCCAGAGTGAAACAGTACCCACTGTCAAAAGAGGCAGATGAGGGCATATATGAAACCATAACGGCCCTTATAAACAATGGCATATTGGTCCCCTCAGAATCACCATGCAACACGGCTGTGTACCCAGTGCGCAAGGCTAAAGGGGGGTCTTGGCGCTTCATACAGGATCTCAGGCCCTTGAACAACATAGTAGAAGCAGAATATCCCGTTACAGCAAACCCGGCCACAATATCGTGTGGCATTCCAGCGGAAGCATCACGATTTACAGTGATCGACCTTAAAAATGCGTTTTTCTCAATACCATTACACCCAGACTCACAAGATCTGACAAGCTTCACTTACCGAAATACAAAGTGGAAACATACCAGATTGCCACAGGGGTATTGCGAATCACCCTCAATTTTCAATAGAGTAATACAGATGGATTTGGGTAACATTGAAGTGGAAAGCACAGTGTTGCAGTATGTGGATGACATAATAATTTGCAGTACAAACGAAAGTAAATGCAGAGAGGACTCCTTAAAGATGTTGACAATATTGGCTGAAAAAGGGTACAAGGTAGACATGGAAAAGATACAATACTGTCAAGAACAGGTACTTTACATTGGCCAACTCATATCCCAACATGGAAGAAAGATTGCACCACAAAGAGCACAGGCCTTTTCAAGCACTCCAATGCCACAAACTGTGAGAGAACTGCAGCAATTCCTGGGGCTGTGTAACTACTGTAGAGCATGGGTATTTGATTACAGTTCATACATAGGACCCCTGCTTGAGGCTTTAAGGGAAGCTAATAAAGGGGAGAAAAAGTTGGGGTGGACTATGGAAATGAAAGAGGCCTTTGATGAATTGAAAGATGCAATATCAACTGCTCCAGTACTGGCATCCCCAGACTATGAGCGACGATTTTTTATATTTTCACATTGCGACTCAGCAGTAATGAAAGCAGTATTGGCCCAAAAAACAAGCATAGGCTATAAACCAGTAGCATTTTACAGCGGTCACTTGGACCCTGTGATGTTAGGTCACTTCCCTTGCGAACAAGGTCTCGCTGCAGCTGCTTTTGCAGTGGAAAAAGCATCAGCAATAACCATGGGGTGTCCAACTACACTGTTTGTGGAACATGCACTATTTGCAATATTGAATAAACCTAAGTCCACCCTAACCACGCAGAGGGCATCAGGTTATGAGATCACCCTGTCTAGAGCTGAACTAGCAATTGTTAGATGTAGCACGGTTAACCCTGCAAGGTTCTTAGCAGAAGTAATTGAGGAGGGAGACTATGCCCATGACTGTACACAAATAACTGAAATATACTCATGTACTAGAAAAGTTGAAGAAAACGCACTAGAGGGAGGTGAGCTTTTGTTTATTGATGGGTCATCAACTATTGATCAAGGAGATGGGATACGGAGAACTGGGGCAGCAGTGGTAAAAATGATGGAGGCGCCGGTGTGTGTGGCTATGAAATGTGTACAATTACCACAGCATTACTCCGCTCAAGCCGCAGAACTGGTTGCACTAATATTGGCATTGAAGGAAAGCTTTGACAAACGAGTAACCATATACTCCAACAGTGCATATGTTACATCCACTGTCCACTCAGGGCTGTCGAAATGGAGAAGAAGAAGGTTTAGGAGAGCTGATGGCACTCCAGTGCAACATGCCCTCTTATTGGCTGAACTAATTGAAGTAATAAATGACCCCCAAGAATTAGCCCTAGTAAAATGCACCGCACACACCAATGGTGAAGATCACGTCTCAAAAGGGAATGCAGCAGCAGACGCACATGCGAAATATGCTGCATACTTTGGTGAGATATGGAACCCCCCAGAATCACAGAGAGGGAGAGGGAGGGGAATGGCTAAGGAGATGTTGATAAGAGAAGGGTACACCCATCTCCCAGCCACGCAGATTATGGAGCTACAAGCGGCTGCACCAATGGCCGAAAAAGAAATATGGGTAAAAAGAGGATGTACAATGTCACCAACCGACGCACTATGGCGCCAGAGTGGCACTGGAAAGGTTGTAAACCATTGGCACTTTTGAACACCGCCCTGAGCCAATTACATCACCCAGCCCACACAGGCAAGGAAGTAATTGCAGCACGAATTAGAGAAGATTGGTTCTGCCCCGAGTTAAATTCTCATGTGTCGAATTTTATCAGCAATTGCCTCACATGTCAACAGTTTACGGCCGGTCATACCCTAAAAGTAATAAGAGGTACTATACCCCGGCCAGAGGGACCTTTTCGGCATCTTCATATTGACTATGTTGATATGATCAACATATGTCAAGGTAATAGGTATATGATTGTAGTAGTATGCCCATTCTCTAGGTGGATTGAAGCAGGGCCCTGTTCACACCCAGATGCATTTAGAGCAGCCAAATTCCTAGTGAGGGAGGTCTTCCCCAGGTGGGGAGTGTGCGAGGTGTTAAGGTCAGACAATGGCCCACATTTCGCAAACGAAATGTTCCAGCATATCACATCCTTGCTGAACATAAAACACAAATTCGCATGTGCATACCACCCACAGGCCAACGGTGTATGTGAACGCCTGAATGGCCTATTAAAGGAGGCAATTGCAAAGATACAACAAACGACAAAGAAAAGCTGGTTATATTGCCTTCCATTAGCCCTATTTGAACTGAGGAATAGGCCAGGGTCCGACCACCACCTCACCCCACACGAGGTCGTTACCGGACGTCAAATGCGCCTTCCCCTAACGCCAACGTCAAGAGCATTCACTGACCATGAAAGCACAGCAAGTGTTCTAGGTGATGAAATGTACCAATATGTGTCTTCTTTGATTACTAGTGTTGTGTTTGTGTCTCAACAGCTCGAGCGCACACAGGGCGGGTCTAACAGCAATCAACCAGAAGGCTCGAATACAGAAGTGGTAAAGGAAAACCTGTGTAAACTTGCTAAAGGTGACCACGTGCTACTTCGCAATTTCAACAGGAAATGGAATAATGAACGATTTACTGGCCCCCATCTGGTAGAGGAGGTATCAACAAGAGCAGTAAAGCTAAAGGACAAGCGTGCCTGGAACCACCTACATGATGTAAAGCTCTACAAACTACAGACCCGCCCCAGCGCCACCGACAGGTCCATTGGGAGAACAACAACAACATCACAAACGGCGGAAGAGAGTTCTACCACAGCCAACGACCCAATTGTTCCCATACCCTGTCACTCCCCAGCTTCCCCGGAGACAATAATTGACGAAGAAAGGGGTGATCCCCATACTGCCCACCCCATGGTCACACGCTCAAAGAGTAAAAATACTTCCGCCAGCTGAGCCCAAACCCCCTGCCCATTGACCCCCAAATATAGTAATACCCGAACTGAAGGACATTGTCTGCACAAGTACACATGTAAACACGTGAATGTTCTCTTTTCTCTTCTCTCGCACATATAGAAACTGCGTATTATTGTATTGTTAAGAAAATAGATAAATAACAAATTCACTGCCCAGGAGTAGATGGTACTCCCAGAAGATAACTACCCGGAAGAATTGTCACACCAATTTGTATACGAAATAAAAAGGCCAACGTACCTGAAAAGGAGAAGGGTACGTGTGTACTACACAGCATTCCTCTTGGCCATAGAATATTCAATGCCCCACCTCCACCCATACTTGCCGGTCCTAAGAGATAGATCACTTAGAGTAGCGTGGGAACAGCTCTTCGCCTGGGCACTGAATGACTATTTGATAGGGAGAGCTTAAAGAAAAATAACAACTAACATTTAATAACCAGCATTTTGAGAATTTTCAGGCGGGCAACTTTAATGTCGCAAGAATACGCTGCAGCAAGGTAAGAGCAAAATGCCGGTGAAATTAGCATATGTAATAAAACTAATAGGGATTTTGATGATCACCGGGTTCTTGGCTGCCTCTGTATGGCAGTACAGCTATGCTATTCATTTTATTGCTGCACCCAAACCTAATACACCCCCGTCCCCTGCTGCAACAGGTGTTACGTCAGGTGATAGTAGTAAAATTGCACCCAAGCAAAATAGAGTTAAACGCAGCACATACTCAGACAATAAAGGTATTGATAATTATATACAAGATTCAGCACACGTCTCAAACAACATATGGTACCAACACATGACCCGCATTGGTAAGCAGATAACAGAGGACAGCTGCTACGTTTGCTCATTAATACCATACGCCATGAGTGCTTCTCGAACATTTGTTGCCACAGAAATAGATGAAAAGACAGCACGGTGCATAATATACTTGGCACTGTTCCAAACGAAAGGAGGATTTCAAGGGACAGTGGTGCATATGACATGGAAAACACGAGACTCATACCCATATGAAAACAACTTCCTCAAGACCTATTTGAGTTACCACAAGAGCAGTTTACATGCTGAAGCATTCAGATACATAACAAGTGGTCCTGCAAAAGGAGAAACAAAGAAAGTAACACTGCAGTACCTACCATGTGATTGGTACGCCACTGAAGTTCCGGGTAAACAAGGATGTTGGGAGAGGCCACTGGTGACGATAACCGGGAAGGTGTACCTGGATAACAACTGGGAGATAGGAGTGATTGGCAGTAACATGGTAACAAAAGAAACTATCTCAACTATCGAGGTACGACGTGGATAAAGTACGTACCAATGCTCACGTGGGTGGAGACGGATGAAGACCCAATAACAATACTGCCGCTGACTGCGCCCAAGGTGTGCTACCAGCATAAAGGAGAGGTGGACGTAGGATACAACACCAACTGTGCAAGCGTGATGGAGTTATCTGAGGGGGGAGCAGGAACAGCAGTAATAATGGACCATTATTGGGCCTGTGGAGAAAAGGCATATCATACACTGCCTCCCCTGTGGAATGGTGTGTGCACAATGGTGCACGTCAATGTACCATCACTAGTGGTACCCAAAAAGCATGTCAATGTGGCGAACTTTCCCAAAATGGATGAAGGGGACAAGAGAAAAAAGAGATCTGCACCACTTCAGGAGGAGCAAAGGAACAGGACCAACAGCAATGATACTGTCCTAAATAGAAGGAAAAGACAAGGAGAACCTCTGACAGGAAATTACCTGTGGGGAAGGTCGGAAATGGCACTCACTTCAATACCGCCAGAACACAGACTATTCAGCAGAGCAGCAATGTTCTTCTCCTCAATAATACATCCGGGACTGCAGGCTTACCCAAACGCAAAATGGCTCCAGATAACTAGATGGGAACTAATGATGACCATCAATTCTACAGTAAATGGATTCAACGCAATAAAAGAGGAGCTGCGAGCTATAAGGATGGTAGCACTCCAGAACAGATATGTATTGGACCTTCTCACAGCCATGGAAGGAGGAGTTTGTGCAAAGATAGGACAATCATGCTGCACGTTCATTCCTGCCAACGATGCTGACAATGGTACACTGACAGAAGCAGTTTCACAATTGGCCAGATGCACTCCAAAATGATGGATGAAAGTAACGGTGTAAACAAGGATAAGAGCTGGTTTTCACTATTATGGTCATGGATGCCATCATGGCTGTCAGATGGACTGAAAATTATAGTTGGTTGTACTATTTTGGCTGGAGCTACACTGATCATAATAAGATTTTGGAAGGCCCGGAAGGCACGTACCACTGACGAGTTGCTTGAAATGGTGGGTATGCACCCCTTGATGCCAGCAGATGACGGCCAACACACAAGCGTAATAATACAGGAGAGGGAGAAGTTGCGCAACCAGATCATCACCAACCATCATGACCCACCATCGGTGAAGATCGAGAACCCAAGAAACCCCAGGAGCTACATAGGGAAATGGGTATACTGTACTCCTGGAGGAACCTGTGAATATATGTATTGGTCATTTGAAGATCATGTGAACCACTATGGACATTTAGGAGGAATAACTAAGATATGGAGAGTAAGAGGAGACAACGAAAAGGATATGTTTGTGGTCGACAAGTCGACCAGAGGGGGGACTGAAGTGGGAGAATGGAAGACCAGGCTCCCGTCCTTTA
Source organism: Ambystoma mexicanum (assembly GCF_040938575.1). Taxonomy (NCBI): domain Eukaryota; kingdom Metazoa; phylum Chordata; class Amphibia; order Caudata; family Ambystomatidae; genus Ambystoma; species Ambystoma mexicanum. The sequence goes on from NC_090928.1 coordinate 288,845,750, forward strand.
CCTCTCGCGCTTGGCCTAAAGGGTCACGACCCAGACACCCGCCACGAGAAGAGTTTGTCCATTTACCAGACGACCAGATACCCTGGTACAGGAACATACGGATGTGTCCATCTGCCTGCCCAGCAGCCCGCACTAGCCATGCCGACACCTGCGGCACGGACCAACTAGACTAAAACCTACACGTCGTTAGAGATGCCATGACGACCTAGCCAACGGATAGCACACCTGTACAAATATACACACTGGACACTCCCGCACCAATCTACATGAAGAATATACCCAGTGCTATGACGCAGGCGACAGACATACTCACGGACGTGCATCTTTATTATTTTCTATATAGGCTTTCAAAATGCAGCAATGCAAGACGCGTCATGAACTCATCTAAAAAGCTTGCTCACGCTTCTCCTAACACCAGTTGCCACAATGAGAGATATAATGAAGACACGATACTGGTCATGAAACTATATGGTACTGTAACCTAAAAAGCACCTATTCACCAGACGGACCCACTTATACACCAGGCCCAAGTAGGCCGCAAGCAAGAGCTTCCATGGACGTTAAAAGAACAAGAGCCAGATTGCTGATCCTGCAGAATGAGCCCGGCGAAGCAACCAGCCAAGGTCGCACTGTTGCAAACCCACATTCCAAAAGCCAATCATCAAGGGCACGATGTTGCAACCTCGCACGCCGCGCACCAACGTTAAAGTCACACCTGCAAATTAAACCAAACACACAGTGGAAGAACAATATTAATTGTGCAGAATTATGCCTCAAACACGGTCTCACCTCACGTGACCAAGCCGAACCTGACATGATGCCAAGCCCAGGAGAAAGAAAGCGTCTGGATCTCTCGTTACAAGACATAAGCAGATACAACTAAAAAGGCTCAATGGACATCTGCGACAGTGGGAGCAGTCAGCCCTCCAGCTATGAATAAATCCTCACATTGTCTGCACGTACCCATAGTGAAACATTGTTGCAAATGACAGGTACACCGAGAGCTGGGAACAGCGATGGTCCCAGGCTGGGAAGCTCGCGAGCGCACCAATCAGAACATGGGGCTCCTATCACTGACGCCATTAGCTTTAACCAATCATCAGGGGTCTCCATGTAACAATTCTCATGTATCTAATTATAGGGACAACCCAGATATATCACCTGACTAACCCTCGACCACTAACATTGTTCTCTATACGTGTGCTATACTAACCCTACCACTCGAGTAACCAATTAAGAGTGGCGATAGGTTTTTTACTAACTTTTCAATGTGACGCAAGTAGCGCGTCATATCAAGGTAAAAAGGGCCTGCAAGCCCTACGATTGTGTGTGTGTCAGGACGGACGCGTACGCTCCTTGACCCATCCCTGCCGTTTTTGTCTAATAAACAGCAGAGTCACCTTGCTTCTTGCGTGTGTCTCATACTCTGTCTCATCTGGGATATACGGGAGGAGTTGGGGCCTCCCTGCCCGGAGGTCTGCGGACGGCCCGGCCGACCCCGGCAGAATTTACCCCCGACAGGTATGAGGGAGCATGCATAGTGGCAGATGTGCATGTAATGCAACTTTCATTGAAGGTGGTGCATGCTTTTATGGGTAGCCAGATATGTTCGATGAGTGTGGTTGTTATGTGGTCATATTTTCAGAGATAGGCAGTGCTGTAGAGAACTCTTCTCATTGGGCCAACGTTGGTAGATGTATCTAGGCGGGTACACTGAGCAACACCTCCATCCAAGTGAAATAGGACCATGGCCAATAAAGTGGACCTGAAACTGTTATCTGGTAGGGAGAGCATGATTGTACCCAGGATTTTACCCAGGAGGGATAATTGGAACAACACTGTTTTATGTCTATGAAAAACAAATACTGCATGTGAAACATTTTTTTGGGGCTATTGTTTTAATTTTCGTTTGTCTGATTTTGTCTATTTAACATTTTATGGTTAGATTTGTTTAAAAGTACTGGAGAAAACGACAACATCAGTCTTCCTCTTTACACTACTAAACACTTTGCACAATTAATTACTTGTGCTTTCCATGTCCCCTGCTAAACGAGCAGACAGGTCTGTACTCCTTCTCATTTGTAGTCCTAATGGTCTCAGGAGAATATTATCTGGAAGTAGAGGAAAAACAAGTTTGTAAAAACGATTACTTCAAAATTGTGATACTGGTAGTTTGTATCTTCTTTAAATCTATGAGGGGCTTTGTGACAACCGTAGAATTGATTAACACTTATCTTGTTATGTCCTTTAGGTCTAACGCTGGACAATCTTCCCAAAAGTGACTAGTGAACTTTCAACTCTCTAAGGGCCAAATATTTGGTGACCCGCAAAAATAGCCCTCCAACACTTTCCACAAACACTGATATGTTCAACTTCAGGCCACCACTGATCCCCAGCCCCTCCACCTTCATCCCAATAATATGCTAAACTTGTTTTCTATTTCCAATGTAAGAACGCTAGAACTAGAAAAAAACACATAAAACACTGACCAGCAAGAGCCTGCCAGGGCCCTGTCGGAATGTAGGATGCGTTGATGTACTTTTGTGGTGCAATCCCCATACAAATGTGAGCGGTTCGCAGGAGCAAGAAATACCTGAACTGTGGGTGATTTGATGAATCACTGAACATGTTTGCTCTGTGCATTTCAGGACAGGATGTTCCTTTAGTTTGCAGTGATGGATGGGTCTCCAGCTATCCAAATCCATTCAACAAACTGATGCATGCACCTTCCTTGGCAAAAACACAGCATCAGGTGGAGCAGGTTGGTAATGTTTTTTAACTACATGGTGCTCTCATCAATGTGGTGAAATCCTCAACATGTTCTACTGTAGAGTCCCTGCTCATTGGGGCAAGATTTTGCACACTAACATGTTTCACATTCCTCCCTGAGTGCGGAACAAACATGCTTACGAGGATGTTAACAAATGTGTTCATTTGTAAAAAGTCCACTCTCTGCATTGAGTTTAGTTTTTAAAAGTAAGTTGAAAGTTAACTCACTGTCATTACCCCCTTTCTGGGCAAACTCATGGAAAAGATGTCCATCTCTCAGCTTAACCTTCATTCAGATACTGTTGGCTTTCTCCATGACCACCAGTCTGGCTTCAGAGCGGCCAGAAGCACAGAAACTGCTCGCCTGAACATCCGTGAAGATTTGCTCTCCAACCTGGACATTCATTCTGTCCTCATCCTTCTTTATGTCTCTTCTGCCTTTGACACGGTCAATCACGCCATCCTGTTCAAATGTCTCCGTGATAACCTGGGTATCACTTATCAGGCTCTGGCCTGGCTGACCTCTTTTCTCTCTGATCGACCCTCCCAGGTCCAACTCGGGTCCTTCTTATCATCTATCTTCCTATCTACCTGTGGAGTCCACCAGGGGTCTAACCTCTCATCCTGGCTTTTCAACCAATACCTGACAACTCTCGCCCACTGCATTGCCATTTCTGCTCAAATTTCCAGTGCTATGCTGATGACACTCAACTCATTTTCCAGCTGCCCTCAGCCACCTCCTCCCCCTCTCTCATCTCTGACTGTCTAACTGCCATTCAAGATTGGTGTGCCGCCAATGATCTTTGTCTGAATGCCAGCAAGACTGAGATCCTCTTCATCGGCACATCATCTCCACCCTTTTCCCTCACTCTCTGGCCGGCCTCCCTTGGCCCCCCTCCTACTCCTACCTGCTTGGCTAAGAACCTCAGGGTCATCTTTGACTCCACACTTTCCTTCTCCGCCTATATCTCTGAGGTCTCTAAAAAGTCAAACTTCCTACTGCACCTCCTCAGAGGTACTTTGCCTTTCCTCTCCTTCCCTCAGAAGCTCACTGTCTCTCAAGCTCTGGTTCTCTCTAGGGTGGACTATTGTAACAGCCTCTTTCTAAATCTACCTGCCTCTACTCTCCGCCCTCTGCAACATATCCAGAAAAGGACTGCGAGACTTGTCCTTGGCTCAAGCCCTGGGATCGTATCTCACCAGCTCTGAAATCTCTCCATTGGCTCCCAGTGGATGCAAGGATTACATTCAAAACCCCTCTGCATTGTCCACAAGGCTTTCTGGGCCTGGGTCCAAAATACCTTCAGCTATCCCTCCGCAAATACCTCCCCTCTCGAGCTCTTCGCTCCTCTAGCTCTAACTACCTCCAGGTTAATCGTTTTTCAAAGAAACGAGCTGGGGGTAGATCTCTATCTTCGGCTGGGGCCTCTCTCCGGAAAAGTCAGCCTGCCATTCTAAAACTTGAGGAGACCATCTCCGGTTCCGGAAGCACCTCAAGACCTTCCTCTTTGCTTTTGCCTTCTCTCCCCCTCTCCCCTGCTGACCCGCTCTCTCTTGGCACTGTGCACCTGGCCACCATCTTTTCCCTGGGCCCAGGTATCTGCTCACCGTGCCGCCCCCTGCACTGCCTCCTGGCCACCCCTTGCACTGGTGGACTGTATCTGTACCCATACAGCCCCTCCCCCATGTTCTTCTTTTCTGCCCTCATCAGACTTAACCAGTCTGCACTTGTCACTTGCTGGCTGCACTAGCATGTTTATTGCCTCCATTATATTTATTTGTATTTATTATTATTGATTTATCTGCTCCCCTCTGCACTTTCCACTCTCCCCTTCCATGTACTTTTTCCCTTTTCCCCTTCCCATGCACTTGTGAGTTCTTAATGTCACTCGGCCTAGTAAGATCGTTGTTGTTTTGTGTTCTCCCCCATTTCCCCTCCCTGGCCTAGTCGCGCTCTGAAACACCTGTGTACGAGCGTGATACAAATAAAATATCATATCATATCTTCTACTACTGATGCAAGCCTGGGTTTCATATCATATCATATCGTTATGTCAGGCATGACAGCTGGTCAAGCAATTTAGGCTAAGGGAGAAACATATTGTCCCACCTATCATAGGAGTGCTTGGGGCTGTGGCTAACACCAATTATCCACGTTATCTTAGTAACCACCTTCTCCAACATGGCATTATTTACTTGGACAGTGCATGTCCTCCCAAACATTCTCTGTATATAGGAAGTCTTGTAGCACATGAGGCAAGTCACTTTCACCTCCACTAAACTGTGTACTCCTAGCATACAATACAAAACTCTCTGGGTCAGGCAACAAGAGAAAGAAGGAGAAAGCAGGGTAATCTGAGACTTCACTGTATGATATGTGATGTATGCGTACATAGACTTCTGAACCCACCTATGCCGCACACACTAAGGTGTGCATACACGTCTCCATATATGGGGTCCCATGTGTTAATATCCCCACAAAAATATCGCCATACAAAAATATTGCCATATTTTTGCAGCAATATTAAGGCATGGAGCCTGCGGGGGACCCCCCTGCAACCCTGAATTATTTTTAAAGGAGTGGGGGACTCCCCTGCTCCCAAAAACTCTGAAAATGATCCCCCACAAAAATATCTCCTATGGCTGTTCCAGACGACCATATATACAGCGATATTTTTGGTGGGGATAATATGTAGTGATACCAAATATGGCTGTGCATATTTGATTTTCCTCTAAATGTACTTTGGACAATAATACATTTGCAAATGTGGTCATGCATGTGTTATTTTCCACTCAGTGTAGTTTAGAAATTAAGAAATCTTCCAAAAGTGGTGATGATACTCAATTATTCAGGCCAACTGTAATTCTGTGAATTACTCCATGCACCTACCTACATATGTGTGATGCGTGTTCTCAAGATTAGTAATCCAGTAAATGAATGGTGAAGGAAAAATTCTGCACCGCCTGTATAAGTGTAAGCAAGATCGCAAAATGTGCAGATCTACGTTGAAATACCGATTCCCATAAGCTCGACTCACAAAATTGCACAGCTGACTTGCTCGCCTTTTGTAACTCAAGCTTTTGTGGTTTTGGTTGTGTGTCCTCTGCTGTGCATTTAATGCATGGAGGGGACACACATCCCTCCGCCGCAGCCCATAATATCATACTAGGGAAGTGGGGGAAAACACACCGAAAGCCCTGCATCCCTTATGCAGTATTAAGGGCTTCAGTCTTTTCTACCACACTGAATGCTCACCAAATGCGCATTTGGCTTTTTTGGTTCAACCTTTTCGTCCGAAATGTAACTTTGCCACGTCATGTAGTCATGAACGTTCCAAAATCACACTGGCGGAAAATTAAATTGCACACCCCCTAATTTCTCCTCCAAGCAAACGATAGTCTCTTCGTGGCATGGATACATAATGCTGTTCTCACTGAACAATGTCTAGCTCTATCACTTTTTTCTAGAAGACTGTGGTAGATTCAGTAAAGATATTTTCTTCTAACGATTGTATGGGCCTCCCCCTGGTATACAGACCAAACACCTAGCTATAGATGCCACCATCTTGTCTCCCAATCTCCACGCTGATAAGTGGCTTTCTACTTTTAAATTGGGAAGGCTGTTGGGGCAGAATACAGGCAACAGTAAGAACATTAATTTAATGGCGTAAATCACCCCCTCATTTGTCCACTACATTGGCTGTTGCATGAAGGAGAAACTATCGTGCTGTGTTTACATGCCCACCTGAAAGTCTTCCACCATTGGTGATATCCACTAGAAGGGCAGCCTGAGAGATTATGGAAGCGAACTTCTGTTGCCTCAGACAGTACTTTTGGTGTCTTGCAGGGATGAATTCCAGAGTTAGGGATACATATTCAAGCATGTACAGCCAGTGGGATGTAGGCCAAATAGTAATGTCTTGCAGTCAGCTGTGAAACTTAAATGGAACCACTGCCCGCTGGCCCTTCTGTGTGGATTTAGTTTGGGAAATGCAGTAACCTCTATATTAAGCCGGCTCAAAATCAGATACTCCAAATGTAAAAGAAAACACATTGTGCACATCACATCTCCAATTTGGGATCAGTGAGCCTCAAGGAAGAAGATGAACAGTTTCTAAGAAAATTAGGACTTTCAAGATGTATTGTTCACTACAGCTCCAAATGCAAAATAATAATGAGCTAATCTCTTTAATTTCAATTAAGAAAATTACCTCATAGCATTGCATGTATTTCCTTTACACCCACAAAATATGCATCAATACCATGTCATAAGACGCCCCCCCCACACTTCTTGAAGAACTCAGATCCTTATCTTCAAAAAATGTCTTGCCTATCGCTGATCACTCATGATTCTCAACCTCTGGAGGCCCTCTCACCATCCTTCCCATCTCATCAGCCAGAAATCCACCCCATTCATGTTTACTCCTGATTGGGGAGGGTAGAAAAGCTGCACTACATTTCTCAATATGTAGAGCCAGTAAGTAGTCCATGTATCCTTTCAGGATGCAGTGAACTCACTGCATTGATTCGTGGGTGCCACTTTACATTTTGATGTAGCTTTCCCTGTGCCAGCTTTAATGTGCTCGCTTGAAAGACGGTTCATGATTGGTGCACAAAGAGAGTAAAACGTATGCACAAGAGCTAGATGTTCTATATTCCAGCATTGTGACTGAAACTGTAACTTCTTTGGGGCATGCTTCCTATTTGCCAGCAAAGAGTTGTATTGTCAGTGTAATTAATTTCTATGCACTAATAAGACATTTAGAATGTGATGGGAATACACCCTCACCTCACCCAATCACCAGTCATATTGTGAGCATCCCTACATAGCTGTTCGGGCCCTACTTTGAGAATATCTCATGTGGACTCATTGTGACCTTTCAATTAAAGCAATTACCCATCACTTGGGTTTTACCTGAGCCCCTTTTGCTGTCATTCAGTGAAGGTTTACTCAGGGTTACATGTCTTTATAACAAATCATTTTATAACGAATGCACATATAACAAGCATTTTATAACAACAAAACATAATGTTTTTTTTTTTCTTTTTTGGGGGGTGGGGTGTCCCTCAATCTCCCCTTTCCCATCCCTAAAAACCCACCCCACCCGTTTCCCCACAAAATTTAAGCCTTTATCCAACCCCCACATACACTTTCGTTATGTTTTTCATTGTAACATGTTCGTTATATGTGCATTCTGCATACAATTTTCGTTATAAAGACTGTATAACTTTCCTCAGCCTATGTGAGTTCTTTGAAGCACCGATGGCGGTTGCTCAAGGTGCTATCCAGAAACAACGTGTGCGCCTGGAAATGCCCCAGCCCTTTAGTAATATTACGTTTTTATGAAGTGCTTAATGCCAGAATCCTCCCTCTGCAGTTCCCTGTAATATAAGGTAGACTTCGGAGCCTGAGATGGATGATGGCTGTGTTGGCCCAGCTTCGATACCACCATTTACCCTGCAGGCTAAAAGCAGATGCCAGGGGCAAGTGCTTGCCTCATATCTTGCTGTTTCTCCTTATGCATCTGTCATTCTGAAGACCTGTTGCCCTACACCGACCTTGAGCAAGTCCACTGCTTTTGATTTAGTATTATGGGGACAAGCAATCATCTCTTTGCTTTGCTGCAGTACCTACTGTAGAATCCTTTGCTGTGTTTGTCTCCTCTGTCTGGCCAGCAGTTTTCCTCACAGTGCACCGGCCTATTCTTGCCATTCCGTGTACTAGCTTGTCTGTGCGCCTTGCTAATATATGATTTTGCTGGAAATGACGCCTCACACTTTTCATGGAACTTTAAGTCTCGCGAGGGCAGACATTTTGCCAATCAGAGTTTTCACTCTATTTTCATAAGGCATGTCACTGTTTTTCCCTCGGCCGAGAAAGCAGTCCTCCTTGCTACTGCCTATGTTCATTATAGAGCGTGTTATTGCCACCATGCGCATGCTTTTCTGGGGGGTAGGAGAGCGGAGAGGATCCAAATAGAACATCATAAACTAAACGACTCCCTCCTGGGTTCTTAGAAACACTGCAATCTAATGCCACAGCCTAAATTCCAGCCACAGAACCAACCTAATGAATGTACTGGCTCGTGAGGGCCCAGGGGGTGTACTTTCCGTCCTTTGCGTTATTGCAGCACGCTATAGCAAGGTCCCCTAAGAGCAAGAGTTAAGCAAGCAGAACTGCTTCGGATCATGCATTAGCAGAAGTTATCCGTGGGATACATTAATTGCTTCAATGACTCAAGCAGATCAGAATTCTTCAGACAGTTGAACACAGAGCTGCTGGAGATGTGCTGATGTGTCTTGTCTTTCTCAATCAGCTAGTGATAAACAAAACACTAATGTAAACAATCAGACCTTCTCATATCCTATTTTTGTACTTGAACATCTACACACATCTGCAAGGATGATCTATAACAGCTATCCACTTCCTTGGGCACTATGAAACTCATTTGGCACAGATTTGACATTGATCTGAGTGGGGGGAGGGTGTGTTTACTACAGTAGATTTGCATTCGGACATGGTATGCTGCTAGGCGCATAACCGACGTTTGCGCATGTGTACAAAAGACAGCAGACCGTGACGTCATTGGAACTGAAAGCGAACGCGCGGGGTTCTGTGCATGCAGAGCCAAATGCACTGCACAATAAAGTGCATGGCAAGCAATTTTGCACATATGCATCAATCTGTGCAGGAGCTTTCAGTTTTGAAGATGTCATAGGTCCAGATTCTCAAAGATTTGCACTGCAGCAAATCAGTGATGCCCTTGAGCATTTCTAATTTGCACCTGCTACCTTTTCCCTAATTCACAAAGGTTAGAAGTGGCGCAAACCTGCATGTGATTCTCAAAGACATGTTCAAGGGCATCTTCATATTTGCTCCAGTTTTAGGTTTTGTGAATCAGGTATGAGGTCTCAGGAGCAAAACAGAGATGCACACGGGCATCTATGATTTGCACCAGTTCAAATATTTGTGAATCTGACCCATGGGGTTGCGGGGCATTCTCAAAAATGTGCCCGAATTAAAATAGTGCAGACGGCGCTTGTTTCATTTACACTCATTGCTGAAAAGCGCTGGCGCACTTATTCTCAAAGGTGACCTGTGCATTTCAGGTGGGGCTGGACAGTGGCTCAAGGATGTGTTGTACAGCCACCTTTCATGCAATAGTGTTGGCAGCGCATAGTAACCACATGGTTGCTGGGAGCGCATTTCATAGAGACAGACCCTTAGATGGGCTGTTCAGGGGAAGGGAATGCAAGTGCGACAGCTGCGGTTATCAACAATTCCCCAGTCTTGATTTGTGCACCCCCTGCACCTGCTCCCAAAAGCCGCAGGCGGATTACACTCATTTCTGTGCAATGAAAAGCACATTCCATTTGTGAATTCAGGATGCACTTTTAAAAATGTGCAGAAGCATCCCCTTTTTTGCGCAAATGCATGAAGGGGGGGCATCCCAAGGAGCTCACCTGAGATGCACTCCTTCAGGCGCTCTTTGTGAAAAGATCTGCTGATTCGTTTGGCACAAGTGATCCGATGTGCTAGTGGGACTCATCACTTGCGGCCCAAAAGGTATTGAGAATATGGACCATGGTATTCTTTTGTGCATGCGTTGGTATAAATGGTAATTTTATGGCCAGCGTCTATACATGCACCGGTGGCAGAGAAGTAATGTAGGCACATTGTTGTTGATTTTGTTGGTGGTTGTAACAATGCTTGAAGAAGACTGATGCACCGCGTTATTGTACTACCTTGCCACAATGACCACACTACCTTACATTGGTCTCTTCCCACAGCTATAAATAAATGGCAAGCAAGAACGCATTAAATAAAAAAAATAAAAATAGATATGACAAAACACAATGTGCCCAATTACAAACAAAAATAATAATCCGATTTTCATATGAACAGTGTGATCTGTGCACAATACCCTCACAGCTACCTGTACATTGTGCACAAGGATGATTCAGAAATAATTATAAATGCAGCATAATCAATTTCCTTCTTGTTTGCACAAAAACTAGCCAAAAGTCCTGTGAAACCCATTAAAGTGAAAAACGTAATGTTGCTTATGGACTTTCCAACAAGTGGATGTCGTATCTATCATCTAACTTATTTTAATTTGTTTTTTAAAATTATTTGTACATTTCCCATATATGTGGTCTGATTTTGCGTTTTCATCTTAAATAAAATTCATGATAGCTACTAGGACAAGTGTTAAATGTGGTAACATTTTTAACCAGGTAAAGTTGTTATGCTTTTTCTTTTTATAGAATAGCAACTAGCCTGAATTTTAAGATGTGTGTGTAATGTGTTTTTATGGCATAATTGTCGAAATAAATGTGTTGATAATGATGATTTGTTTTTTAACTAGAGCTGAAAGGAAAAACAAATTGGAGGACGTTAGGCGGGAGGGATTTGATCTTTGTATCTACTTTGTAAGGTTTTTTTCAAAGTGTTGCATCGTTAACAATGCTGTTTACTATTCTCTGACATGTTTAATCTTGTACCTAAAAAGTATTGCATATTAGTATAGCCTTATAGACCGAAGGAGGGGTCATTATTGCAGAATAATGACCAACCACCAACTTATGGCCCGAGAGGAAGCTGACAAACATAATTTGGGGGAAGGGCAATTATCCCAAGAGATAATGATCACTGCTGATGTCTACAAGCTTATTTGCAGATGGCAATACATGTTTTGGAGATTTCCTGGTGACGTAAAAACGTTGCTCTAAAGTAGATAAAACGTGAATAAAGTATATAGGCAAACTGAGTTAGTAAATTAAATTTGTTTTTATGTTGTATTTAAAATAAGGTTGTATTTTAAGTTAAGCATTTACATTGCAAACTTGGTTAAAATGGCTTGTAAAAGTAAACTATTGTTATATAAGAAAGTTAACGCATTTTTCTATGTTTTTACTGTCTCCTCGTTGTTTTAAATAAGATGTTGCAGTAAAAAAGGCTCCTCCCATAGAGAAAGTGTCTTGCTGAAAAGACTTTCCTGGAAATTGAATTGTGTTTTCCTGTTTACTTATGAAACAGAATGTTCGGAATGCTGTCAATATCAGTAGTTATTCATTGCTCTCTAAATATTCTGATTGGCTGAGAGGAGGTCAATAACGATCTAGATGTGCTAATAACTCTTATTTACACCATTCAGTGCTACTATACCTCAGGTTGTAAATACTCCCTGTGATACTAACCTGGAATTTTGTGGCATTTTCAAAATAGCCAGTATTTAGAATACCGCTTGTTTTTACCATTACCATCATATCTGTAAGTAGGCCATACATTAGATGATATTGCAGGCATAACATTGTGTTGTCTTAAAATTTGGTTGGATTGGAAGGATAGCATTATAGTATTAAACTGCTGGCAATAGGAACATGGGAGCATATGCAAATGGATCTGCCAAACTACAAGAAGTAGTGCCCCCTGCCCCTGCACTTCTCGGTACTGCACTTGCATGATCCAAATGTCACAAGGCCTATTAGGACCGTTATTGGTGTTTTCCCTTCCCTGTTATCCCACCCCCGCCTTGTCTTGTGGCGTCTGGAAACACTTTCTGATGTATAGGCATCATAGAAATGTTCAATAAATAAAATAAACAAATAAAATGCCACTATTATTTACGGTAATATTCATTTCCCTTAGGCCATCAGTCTTCCCTTTAGAAATACACAACTCCATTCCATGAATTACCTCCAACACCTATAAAGGAGGGCACCTACCTCAAGACATCCTGAAATACCACAATGGTGAGGGGACACCTCCCATCTCGGGGAAGGGAGGACAAAAGTACATGGACAAAGAAGAGTGGTACTATGTTTAATGAAGATTACTGATAAGTATTGCAGAGTTAGCCCCACATTCCTCTTCCTTGTCCCAGTCCTTACACTATGAAGGCGACCTCACGAAGACAGTCAATTTGATTGCAAGAATAATGTCACAAACGGAGCACTCCCAGTGTACTTTAATGAAAAATAGGGAGCTTTACAATGACACAGCCCCCAAAACTGCATGGGAAAATTCCCCTTTCTTCTGACCCAGCAACTGCAAGCAGTAGTGATGAGCGAAAGTCAAATGAGATACCAAATGGTAGCCCAACAGATCTCCAGGAAGAAGATGCCGCTCCTTGCAGACCAGAAGACTGCCATTCATTCCCCAGGTGGAACTGCCCTGGACTCCAGGTGGAGGCGGACGGTTCTCCACAGAGTAAGCCAAGGAGATTGTGTGTCTCAGCCAATGAGGGAAGCCTTTCTTCCCTTCTCTGAGTCCCGAAAGATCACAACCAAGCTGTTGATTGAACATACGAAAAGTGACACTCCTAGCTTTGCATTCCAATAGGGCCACCCTAACATCCAAATGAGCAAAAGCCAGGACATCAGCAGGTGGGAATTTCACACCCAAAGAGGGGATGATAATCTCCTGGGACATATGAAATGAGGACACCACTTTGAGACTGAAGTTCAGATTGCACCTAAGGGTTAGAGTCTCCAGGAATATCAATAAGTAGGGAGGGGAGCACAGGAGCGCCCCAAGCTCATTCAGACACCTAGCTGAGGTAATGGTGACTAGAAAGTCTGTCTTCCAGCTGACGAATTTCAAATCGATGGACTCCAAAGAAAAAAAAGACAGACTCCAAAAAAGCCCTCACGACCATGGGTAAATCCGAGACAAGGGAAAAGGCCTCGCCCTTGGGCACGCCAAGCAAAAACATTTCAGTATTGTAGCCACAATGGCCTCGCACTCCCCCCAAGGTTCTCTGAAGATCTGATTCTCATCCCATTGAGCATGAAGGGAAGATGGGGCCAGGCCCAAATGGAGAACCAACTGGAACCAATCCTGCAAGAACTGGAAATACTCTAGACATGCACATTGTAGGGGACAACCCCTTTGTAACCTGCACCAGAACACAAAGGGCTTCCAGTGGCGCTCATAGAAGCGAAGGTTCAATCCCTAACTGGAGAACTGTAAGGAAAAAAGAGACCATCTCATTTAACCTTTGTCACCTAAGCTTCTCCATTTCAAAAGCCAGACCACACAGCACCAACTGTTGTTCAGGTGGGAGCCTTAAGTGGAGAAGACAGTGCAGAGGAACTAGAAGAGGACCAGGGGTGGGACCATTACAAGGGCCTTCAGATGGGGGAACCAAGTCCTCCGGGGCCACCAAGGACAGATCAGGAACACCTTGGCCCTTCTGTAACAGTTCTTCTGGATTGCCTGGATAATCAGAGGAACAAGGGAAATGCATACTGAAAATCTTTCGGTCAAGGAAAAGAAATAGAACAATTATACTGCGAGCCCTCAGCACATTGGATCAGAAACAAAACTGGGGTAAAAGAGAGATTTCCTGGAGGCAAACATGTCTATCCTGGGAAGGCCCCAGAACCAGATGAGTAGAATGAAGGCTTTGGGGGATAGTTTCCACTCCATTGAGGAAGCAAACAAGTGGCTCAGTCGGTCTGCTAGGCTATTGTCCACTCCCCTCAGATGAACCGCTCTGAGGGAGAGGAGTTGGCTTCACCCGTAGGCTCAACTTCCAATTGATAGACTACAGGCATCTCAAATTCCTGCCCTCCTGCTTGTCCACATATTAAAGAGCTGTTGAACTGTCTATGCAAACAAGAACCACCTGGTCCTGGATTTCAGGTGGAGGTAAGAAAGAGCCCAAAATATTGGATATTTTCTCCTTTCAATTGGAAGACATTCTGCTTTCCTGATTGACCAGCAGCCCTGGCCAATCCAGGACCTCACCAGTGCTCACCAGCCTGCAGCTCTGGCATCCATTGTGAGGCTTGTTGGAGGGGGTTCCAATGGAAACCCTTTCAGTAAGTTGTCCAGGACCACATTCCATTGGAGCATACATATGGGCTCATTAAAGATCAGATCCTCTCTTAAAAGTCCTGGGAGCAAGGCCATGAATGGCAGGACAGGTGGGATATCAATGGTCGAAGGTGAAAGTGGGTCTGTTTGGTGACGAATACTATGGCTGCCGTGAGACCCAGGACCTTTATTTATGTCCTGGCTGATATTTTTGTGATCTGATACAGGTGGCTGCTTTGTCAATTACCAACTGTAAGGACCATTTATCTCCCTGGAATATAGCGCCTAAAAACTGCAATTTCTTTGTTGGAGTGAGATGGAAAAATGCAAAATTCAACAAGAGGCTGTGTGATTGGAGACTGTCACAGATCTGCATAACAGAGACATCTAACTGGACTGGGATGACCTCTGGATCAACCATTCATCCAGGTAGGGGGAGGGCAGACCCATCAATGTGGCTACAGTGTTGATGGGACTGATCATAGGCCATAGGTAGGGAAGGACCACAAACTTGAGGTGCTTTAGATCCACTGATAAATAATGGTACCAATGGTAAGAAGGATGGATTGGGATGTGGATATAGGTGCGCATCATGTCCAGGGAAACTCACTTATCCCTTTAGAGATGTGGAGAATGATTCACTTTAATGTGTCCATCTTCAAAGAAATGCTCCCCACAAAAGTGGTGATTTTATTTAAGTCAATTACCAGCTTGAAACCCCCGAGCTCTTGGGAACCGGAAACATGACTGAGTAGCACCCCGTGTATTCATGGAATTCACTGCGCAAAGTAACTGTATTCGCAAGTCGCGCCTGGACCGTCACTGACACGGCCCATGCAAAGCAAAAACAGCCAGAACAACTACCTTGACATGCTCACCTGGGCGTGATTACACGCACCCTTCCACAAGGAGGCCTGCATCTTGGGGACCCTGTGCATGGTTCCCGTAACTGTTGCTGGCACCACGACAACATACATATGAAAAATCGTAAATCAAACCTCCATAAACCATTTCTGCACCCGGCTAAACGGCCTATGCGCTCCCCAAGCCCGAGTGGAACCCCGACTGCATGCACGCACCCCATAATACGACTTGCGATCTTACCATGGCGCAGCAATTCCATGCGCAAGTGCCTGTATATCTACCTTTGGGTGGCGGATAGTATGAAGGACTAACATGGCCAATTCACTGCCGAGAGGTTGCGCGCTCTATTCATGATTACGTCTCATAATTGTGAGCATGTGATGGACGGCCTGTGGGCCGTCCCTCGTAACGCACACTTCATTGCATGTTCTTCCCCATTTTCCATGTTCCGCCCCCTACTCTACCCTCTGCGCAGGCCTCGCCCACAGTCTGCATGGTGTCTCATGCAAGGCACTCAATGGCTTGCAGAGACCTACTGAGCCTGGCCGAACCTCATGCAAGTTCTCGAAAAGTACTGCACATTCAATTCCATGAATCGATGTACGTGGATTTACGCACAGTTTGGCGCACAAGTACCCTATTTTCCACGCAAATAATTCCTTAAATCAGGCCCTAAGTCTTTTGCACTCTCATTTTCTCCTTTAAACTGTTCCTATCTCTTCACTAATCTATTATTTTGATCTATCCTCCCATTTCTATGCTTATGACTCTCAAATTCTATCCTTTTCTATCTTTACTGATGAGACCATGCAGCTCTGTTTTTCACTGCCTTCAATGTATCTCTTCCCTTTGCTTTGGCTCTCGACAACTTTTCAATTTCCGCTGCATTGTTTTCATATGCACTCATAGCAGGGCTCCTCAGTATCTTGCTTCTCAGTTTTAATTATATCGTCCTGGTCGCCCTCCTCACTTACAAACTCAGTACTTACTCAATGGGCTTCATTACAACGTAGGCGGCCGTGGAATGAGTGGTGCCGGTAAGGGACCGGCACGGTTCATTCCAGGACGCCACATTACGAGGTCTGCAGCGGATCCCGCTCTTGATGCCTGGCCAGACCAGACGTGCAGAGCGGGACCCGCTAGCAGACCAGGATGCTAACAAGTTGTTAGCATCTTCCCCATTCCCATTGAGCCCTATGGGGGGCTCAAATGGGAATGGGGATGTACCGGGTCCGGGTCCCGCGAAAGGGAATTACCAGGCCCTCCAAGGTCGGAATGGCCCGGTAAATCCCCTTTTGCGGGTCCTGGACCCGGGACCCGGTTTGGGGGTAGCCATGCCTCTAAAAACGGCATGGCTTCCTCCAAACTCGTAATGAGGCCCAATGTTCCCAAACCTCCATATGCTGCCTCTCATTTCAGTTATTTTGCCCTTTTGGCCCCAAAGCAATGGAATGTTCTCTCACTCGACATTCATGCTTCCACTGTCCTTGCTATTTTCTCATCTCACCTTAAATCTTACCTTCTATCGACTGATTCTTAATCTGCAATTTTATAATGTACATTCTCATTTGGCATGTTCATTTTGATCGTACCCTTTCCCCTGTTCAGCGCTTTGGCGAAACCACTGCATAAATAACAACACAATTCTAAAAAATACAAAAAATGTAAGAAAGAAATATTTAAATATATATGTCCCCGAACATGAGGACTGCACCCAACATCCGGACTGTTCGCGGACTTCGGGGATGAAAAACACCAGTTTCTTTGCTTCTTACGGCAATATCCCAGCCCATCCTCATCACCCCCCACCTCCTGAGAAATTGTTTGATGAGTTTGACGAGTGCAATGTTATGTTTTTTTAATATGTTTTTACTGCAATGTTCGCAGACACCAGCTGCTGCCCGCGCATCCAACATGGTGGGCGTTCCAAAAATCTGACTCACTTCATGCTTTTCAACATCCAATCAGTGGGCGTGTCCAACAGGGAAGTGAATCCGCAGACCAAACATAGATATCACACTTTTTTTTTACCTACTTTTGGGCCATTTCTTTTAAAAACTGCTGGACGTATTTACACCAAATTTACAAAAGCAAGCACTCGGCAAGCACCAAGCCGTTGCTCCTGGAGCACATTTGCTGAAAATACGTCCAGCAGTTTGGGCTACAGATGTGAGCAAAAATGTTTTTCCATTGCATCTATGGAACAAACAGAAATGTTGGGACCCCCCACCTATAACTTTTATCTCCATTGACGAAACCTCACCAAACTTTGCAGAATCAATCTGACGGGGCAATATTTCTTTTTTCCGAAGTTTTGTAAGGATTCGTCCAGGGGGTGCAGAGTTATAAACCACCCAAAAAGTGCTCTTTCTATGGGTTGAGCAACTTAACCATAACTACAGGGCCGCTACCCTAGGCCCTGTAATATATATTTCCATTATACATATTTTCTGAATTGTTAAGGAGAAAAACAATCTTCCCAATAACCCATGAACAAATGTGCATGATGAGAGCATTGCTGTGCTTATTGCCTCTTATTTGCAAATAGAATTCATTGTTAAATAGCAAGTAATTATGTCTCAGAACAAAATCGATCATTTGTAATACCATTTTTCTGTGTTCTCTGTATGTTACTGATCTATTTCTCAAAAAGAATTATGCCACTTTTAAACCATCTGTTTGTGATATAACCGTATATAGAGAGGTCACATTCAATGTGACCATAATATAACAAACTTCCCAAGTCACACCATTTAATCTGTTTATAACCTCACCTGTGTATTTAACATATGGTGGGAGCCTTGTAAAAAACAAATGGTTGCATGGGAGAGTCTTCGAAAGTGGGCATTGGTTTTATCAATAAGCCTATAAAACTCAATTGTCCAACCAGGTGGATTATCTTTATGTTTATAAATGTTGGCAATACATACACATTAGAAACTGTAGGGTGCTTAACAAACAAACTACATAACTCCTCTTTGTTTAATGGGCCTTTATTATGTCAAATCTGTAGCACTTCTTTAAAAGCCTGATTTTATTCCAAAGTGCAATATTTTGTTAAGCACTAACACCACTTTTTATCCTTTAGCTGTTTATGTGCCTCGCAGATGTTTTCTTTATTACCCCAAAGTGCAACATTGTCACCCCTATCTGTGGGTATAAGAAACCTCTCACAAAGTTCAATTTGTGTGATTGATGTTCATTTATAATAAAGGGCAAGAAATGAGACTTAGATCAAACATGCCTGAAATAGCTACATTTCAAGTAAACCATGTCAGAATCTTACCAGGATTCATGTGCAGATGCTGTTTTAAATTGAAGAGCTTCCAAACATTGCAATGCTTCAGCTTTTATTATACTTAAAGGACTGACATACCCATGAACAGGCTTTATGAAAGAATTGGTATGAACAAACATTTATGTAGGCATCATTTTCAACACAATTTTGAAATGTCCAAATATGTGTCCCCTAAATCAAAATGGTGGCTTGGGAAGAAAAATAAACTAAGTTCAGGTATATTAGCTGTTTGCTCATAACGTGGGTCTGTGTCAAATTGACTAGCATTGTAGACTTAATATCAGTATTCACATTTTCTGTGATCCTGTCAATATCTGTGTTTGCCATCCTGCGTGATTCTGGTGATCTCTTCCTCTTCCCTTCTTCTTCTCAGCCCCTATTCTGAAGCAGTATTTATTATTTCCCTTCAGGGACCTTTTTGAATTCTTATTCTTTGTATACCATTCTCATATCTTCTCAAAATGTATGTTTTGTTGGTTTTGTTGCCGATGTTCTCTGAAGATTCCAGAGTGTCTGTGTCAGCAACTGAACCTACTAACTTTTTTTTGGGAGTTTGATATAAAGAATCATATTTCTGGTGAGATTTTACATTCTGCCATTCATATAATCATTTTTGCCTCTCTGCAATTTCCTTATCTTCCTTTGTCTTATGTAACCTTGAAATCTCTGCAATTTAAAAGTCAATTTCACCATTAAAAGACTTCTTCGCCATATCGTGGTCCTGTTCTTATTGTGTTTTGTCAGTCAAGGAACACATTACTTAGTTCATGATTGAGTTTGGCATATTTGATTAGCAATTTCAGCATATTTTGTGAATGCTTCCTATTCTTGGAATGCATCTTTTTTCTATATCTATATATTATTTAGGTGTTTGGCTTTGTACTATATTTCACCTTGCAGTTGCATTTAATCACTTTTCTCACTGATGGTTGGGATCAAGATGGACGTTTTGCTGGTCAAATCCACACCCGAGGAGCTGTTGACATTTGGAAGTATGCCCATGTTACATAGGTTCTGGGAGGGAGGTCTGCTCTCCATAAATTTACGCAGCAGGACAAGTGGGCCGGTAACCTGAGATTTTCCATTAGGGTGGTGTGATGGTGTACCGCTAGCTGCGGTGACTACTCACAACTTTGCTAGATTTTAGTTTTGAGCAATGCGTATTCACAATAGATTTATATATTCTGGGATAAAGGGGGTGTGTTCTGATCAAGTGAAGCTCTTCTGGGTAACACGCTGGTCGAGGATGATGTCAGTGAGACACTATAATTTCTTGGAATACTTTTGATTTGTTATTGAATTTTGTGAATCAATGAAGCATGCCCTTCTGTAGCTACTTTTGCAATGAACTCATTATTAGCTTGGAGTAATGGTCCAAGGGTATGCACCTGCTTTATAATATGACATAACAAGGATAATCACACCACCATGCTTGCCAATATACTTGTTGAAATTGCAGGGAACTGTGAGGAATACTACTCTGTACAGGACACACTGGGTCTCAGGGAATAATGTGCACATAGCGGGGAAGCCTTACTATTAGTTTCATGCAAATCGGCCCCTCCATGCAATTTCCCACATTTAGAATACAAAGGGCAAAACAAGTGTAAAAACCAGTGACATTTTCTTAACACCCCTTTCTTGTTTTTTATTTTGCAAAACGTGTAAATGAAGCCTGCCATTACCGCATAGCAGAATGCATTAACAATTGATTCCTAAGGAAACCGGCTGCTTTTTGCAGTGGGTAAAAAAGGACACTTTCATTGGAATCCAATGGTTTTACACAAGCATGAAAATGTCTCGACGGCATCAAAACATGCATTTTTTGCAGCTGGAGCCTAGGGCGAGTGGGTCATGTAAATCCTGTTCTCATTGTGGAATATCAACCTTTTTAGCACAACTCAGAGTGTACAGGGTGACCCCTGCATTTTAGATAAAAAAAAATCATCCTTTCAGAGGTATTTTCATACATATCAAGGTCCCCTTTTCATCACAACGAGGGTCTTTCTCAGTAGATGTCCCCTTTAGTGTGTCAACGAATTAATAACATTGGGTTGTAGCAGAGGGGATGGAGCTTCATGATAACTGCTATATACATCGTAACTTTTAATGAGGTCAACGAAGGATAGTTTCTGTACATGGAAAGGCAGTCATGGGAAAAAGTGTTCCACTAGTTTTGCAGTGCTGTTAGTTTTTTTAATGACTCCTTGCTTTGGGCATGTTTTGTGGTAAGAATTCTGAAAGAGAGACTCTGCTTCGGGTGATGTCTTCCCTAGTGGCGACATTTTGTAGGCACGAATTCTGAAAACAAGGAATATTAATTAGGCACATTTCCCAGTAATACTAATCATTCTAATCATTTGCTGTGTATGTTACAGTTTTGGATTTGTGGAAAAAAAAATAATGTTCGCTCATTTGCATTCGTGCAGATGTACTAGACTCCAAAATAGCTGTGGCATAGCAATGAATATCAAACCCATCAAATGAGATTGTGCAACAACCACCTATTACAATAAACACTCATGTATTGTTATATGTTTGCAGGTGTTCATGATGCAAACTCTTCAATACTTCAAGCACAAGTGATGCATAGGGGTTGGGGGGGGGTCGTGGGGGAAACGCAGATAGCAGCCGATGGAGCTGTTTGGTGGACATTTTTTAAAGGTAGAGATCATGGTCCCTGGAAACACAGCATATCCCATGGAGGGGAATAGTTGGCTACGCACTTCCTTTGCCTACCTCTGGCTCATTGGACAGGTGGACAGGTTTGATGAAATGCCGATGGAAAGCTGCTCAGATGGTAAAACTATCCCGTGAGTGTACTGTCCTGCACTGTTTCCCCAGGGAGTGTCTATCGTGGTGTTAGAGGAGTGAGAGGACCGGAAAGTTCATAACCACCTCTTCTGCTTTTAGTACAATATTCCACCTGCACCGAATTGTCGCCAGTGTAATTTAAAATGAATACCTTATAGCATGACATCCGTTGTCAGTGCCTTGAAACTTATCTACATCATTTGGCGGGTTCTTTTATTGAATAGGAAGGTTTAAACTCCATTCAAAATCCACTTTTCAAACTAGTTATACTTTTTTTGGAAGAACATTCTAGATTCGCATGCAGGAGCTGAAAAGCAACATAGGATTTATAATAAGTCCATAGGTTATGACTTTACACAAGTCAATTGGAAAAATATCGAAGGGCAGGACAATACAATTCTTGCATCAGGTACATTGTTGCTGAGCTTGTGGGCACACAGAGAGCAATATTTTCAGCTATGCAGTCTTTGGTGTGGGAGTTACATTTGATCACACAAGCCAAGAGATTATTAATTTTCTGCATACATTTTTAAATTGCATTAATTCACTATTTTATTGAGGCCGCAGACTTTTTCCTTACCATGCTGTTAGGTAATGTCTCACCCAATTGAGTTACTAATGTCAAGTGACCAGTTGATTAACTCTTAGTTGCTTCTACTAAATATCCGATTTTCAGCTAAAATGTCAAACAGTGCAGAGAAACAATATGTTTTACTTATTTATGTATGTATTGCTTGCTTGTTCGGTGCTTATACAATATGAATATACTGTTTCAAAGCGCCCACAGGGCAGGGAGGAATGCAGAGTGGGAAATAGATTATATTACATACAATATTTAAGAGCAAAGGGGGAAGAGTGACAGGGGATGAGCCTACTATGCCTTGTGAGTATTCAGAACATGCAAGTGCAGCAAGGAAGAGGTAAGATGGGGTAAGTGCTGGAGGGTCCGAGCCCGTGGGTGAGCCAAGGAGGAAGTGCTCAAAAAATGGAGCGCTGCACGGCCTGGCCCGTGGGAGGTTTAAGTGCAAATCTGCAGGCGGAGGGTATGTAGGAGCATAAAGTGCTGTGGCAAGACAGGAGCTGGGAAGAATTGGTGTGGGAGGTCAAGGCCCTGAAGATGCATAAGGGCCAAGGACACCGCTTCAGCAACTGTGAGATTAGCAGAGGAGAGAAGGGGGGAAGGAGGAGGAAAAGAGGAAGGTCCTAAGGAGCTTCTGGAATTTAAGAAGATCCTGCTCAAGGCGCAGGGTGACGGGGAGGCTCTTCCAAAGGAGATAACCCAGAGAGGAAAGTGAGCGACCCATGCCCTCTGCTTAGCAAAACTCTTTACACACAAAGAGTTGGTGTCAGAGGAGCCAAGTGGTCTAGGGGGAGAGTATTTAGAGAGGTAAAGTTGAAGATAGTGTTGCCCCCAGGCCCAGACAGACGTGTGGATGATGTACAGGGATTTGAATTTAATCTGTGCAGCAACTGGGAGCCAGTGAAGACCTTTTAGTACAGGAGAGATGCAGTCCCTGGGCTTAAGGTCAAGGATAAGTCTTGCTGCCATATTCTGGATAAGCTGGAGGGGTTGCACAGTGGAAGAAGGGAGGTTCAGGAGGAGGCTGTTACAGTAGTCAAGTCTAGAGGGAACAAGGGGTTGAGTCACTTTGAGCCTCTGAGGCAAAGTGAGAACATGTAGAATTCATTTGAGAAGGAAGAGCAGATAGTTAGACTTCTGGGCAATGTCCTGAGTGTGAGGGAGGAAGGAAAGAGAGGAGTCAACGATGACGCCAAGGTTTCTGGATTCAATTGATGGAGCAGGGGGAGGCCCAAGGAAGAACGCCAGAGTGAAGGGAACAAGCAGGTAGCAGGGGTCCCAATGGGAATGATCTCAGTTCTACAGGGGTTGAGGAAAAGATCATTGGAGAAACATCAGGACTGGATGGCAGATAGGTAGTCAGGGATGATGGAGGGTGCAAAAGGGTCAGCAGGGAGTCTGAAGAAGAGCTGTGTGTCATCTGTATAACACTGGAAGTTGGAGGAGAAAGAGGAGATGAGGCGTGCAAGAAGAGCAAGGTAGATGTTAAAGAGCCAGGTGGAGAGTATAGAGCTCTGAGGGACACCACAGGTGGAGATGGAAGAAGGAGAGGAGAAGGGGCCCAAGATGACTTCGAAGAGCTCTTAGAGAGGAAACAATGCAGCCAATCCAGTGCCTGTTCCGAGATACCAAGGGTATAGTGGAGCCTTTGTATGAGGATGGAATGGTTATTGGTGTCAAATGCAGAGGAGAGTTCGAGAAGGATAAGGCCAGCTGGAGAGTTGGAGTTCAGAGATGCAAGGTGTTCTTCACAGGTGTTCACAAGAGCAGTTTCTGTGCCTCTGGATGCTTGGAATCCAGATTGATGGTCGTGGAGGCCTGCAACAAGTTCTGTGTGAGAGTTAAGTTGGGGCAAAGCCAGCTTCTCAGGTAGCTTCCCCAGGAAGGTGGGGGGGCGTTGGAGATAGGACGATAGCTGGCAGGGCAGTTAGGCTCAGAGGGTGTTATTTTCAGAAGTGGGCACACGAGGGAGTGCTTAAGGGAGGAGGGGAAGGATCCATTGATAAAGGAGTGATTTCTGAAATCAATGGGAGCCCGGGCAAGGGAGCCAATGTTATCCTTGATGGACCTGGAAGAGCAAGTGGGGAACATTTTACAAGAGACCTTCCTGGATTGTTATGTTATGTTAAGACTTCTTATAAAGCGCATGGTCGCCCGAAGGTATCATGGCGCTGGAAAGGAGGAGAAGAAGCCCCGCAGATCAGCCATTAATTATCAGCAAGTGAGGTTAAAAAAGATGTGATTTAAGAGCCTTCCTAAAGGCCAGATGTTTAGATATCTTTTTCAATGCGACAGGTAGCTTGTTCCATAGCTGTGTCGCAGCAATAGAGAAGGCACAGCCCCCAATCCGGGAGCAACGGAAGGGCGGTACACAGAGCCGACTAGCTGACTCAGATCTCAGAGTGCGCATCAGAAGGTAGCGTGAACATTTAGTACGAAGATACTCCTCCCCCTGGTCGTGCAGGGTGCGATGCACAATACAGAGCACCTTAAATTCGATGTTTTGGGAAACCGGCAGCCAATGCAAATGGCACAGGACCCGAGAAATATGGGCACCATAAGCTGACCCTGTCGCCACCCGCACTGCAAAGTTCTGAAGGCGCTGCAGTCGGCACACCAGGCCCTTGGGCTGTGCAAGATACCGAGAATTGCAATAGTCCAGCCGACTAGATACCAATGCAGCCACAGCCAGTGGGCGCATGGGAAGAGGTATCATATGGAGAACCTGTTTCAGAATTTTCAAGTGCAAGAACCCAGTCTGACAGACCGATGATATCTGAGGGTCCATAGACAAGGTGGCGGTCATCATTTCTCCCAAATTCTTAACCTTTGCCGTTGGAACGGGTAGAAAACCCAAGGATGAGGGCCAGAAAGTCGAGATCCTGAGTGAAGGGTCAGTGGGAGAACCCACCACCAGCACCTCTGTTTTGTCCCTATTCAACTTCAGCTAATGTAGGCCCTTCCACTCCCTCACAGCTGTCAGGCACCGATGGAGGCATGACGACACCTCAGCCCGATCAAGATCTAGATGGATTAGGATCTGGGTATTGTCAGCATACGAATAGCACCTGGCGCCGAAAGAGCGGATAAGGTGCACTAAGGCCCAGATGTAAATATTTAAGAGAATGGGGGACAAAGCTGAGCATTGATGCACATCACATGTGAGATTACATGAATTGGAGAAAAAAGGAGAGAGCAAGAGAGATTGAGATCTATCCACCAGAAAAAATGAGAACCAGATGAATACTTGACCAGATATACCTACTTGGGCCAGCCGAGATAGTAGGGTAGGATGGTTGACCGCGTCGAAAGTCGCTGATAGGTCTAACAATACCAAGGCTCCGACCCCCCCACCTCACATCCACTAGCCTGGCCATGTCATCCTGGACGGAGAACAGGACACTCTCAGTACCCCTGCCTAGCTGAAAGCCAGACTGGGCTGGATCAAGACAACCAGATAGTTAAAGAAAAGAAGACAAAAGAGGGGAAACCAGTGATTCCAAAAGTTTCATAAGTGCAGGTAAGAGAGAAATAGGTCGGAAATTAGATGGCAAGGAGGAGTGAAGCAAAGGTTTTTTCAAGAGAGGGATAACCGTTGCGGCTTTTAACTCCAGAGGAATAAACCCTGATTGACAGGAGGCATTATCGGCATTCCGTGATCACCCTTAAAAGGTCAGATGAAACCTCCTTCAAGACTCTCAATGGCACCACATCGGAAGGTGCACTAGATTTCATCTGTTGGAGGGCCTTTTAATCCGACTCTTCAGAAAAGATGGGAAAGGAGGACCAACCTGGTTGTTTAGTGTCCAACACAGAGTCGGAGGGATTGTTGCCAAAAGTAGGTGTACTGACAGCTAATACATTGTTCACAGAAATATTTGCATGAATAGTCTCAATTTTTCTAATAAAAAACTGAGATAGGGTATCACATAGCTCCTGCGTCGGTTTAGCAATGGGTGCACAATTTACTGAGGAAGCTAGAGATTTAACCACTGCAAGTCTGACATAACGTTTTGATTTTCTGGGTGAAGTAAGATTCTTTTGCCGCAAGAATAGCAGCTGAGTAGGCCGTGGAGCTGGCTTTAAACAGGGCCTTGAAATAGGGGTCGTAATCATTACTTCATTTGCGTTCCGCTTGTCTGAGTTTCAATCTTGTTGACCTCAATTGCTCTGAAAACCACGGCTCAGAAGAAAGCCTACAAATTTGGGTAAGCCAAAGCGGAGCTATTTCGTCAGCTGCTGACAAAAAGAAGCAGACAGAAGCGACAGAGAGGGAGCCATAGCAGCCACACATTTAGTTTGAATAGAAGATACCAGGGTTAGTAGATTAAACGAGTGCCGGGCCCATTTCCAGACTTTTACTGGTGAGATCTTAGGCTGACCTGGCACTGGCAGGAGTGAGCAGGTCACTAAATTATGGTCTGTCCACAAGATGGGGTCTGCCGATTGAAATGCAAGTAGGGTTTTATTGGCCATTATTATGTCAAGAGTATTCCCCATATTATGGGTAGGCCCTACCACATGTTGATGGAAGTCCAAATCCATAAGGCTAGTAAAGAAAGCATCAAACGCAGGGGCTCTGGGAAGATTGAATTCAGGTTTAAATCACCCAGTACAATCAAATGCTTGTATTTGATATGAAGATCAGCTATGAGGTAAAAGAGAGATTCAAGTAGCCCCGCATACGATCCAGGGGGACGATAGATGAAAAGAAAGTGGGAGGAAAAGGTGAGAGAGATCACACATCTCAACAGCAAGGCCTCTACAAATGTAAAATGATGGCAGCATAGTTGGGTCAAGACAAAATCTGCTTTGAAGGTGGCAGCCACCCTACCACCATGTTGGGAAGCAGGGCGGTCCACGTGAGTGATCTTGTAGCCTTCGGGTATGACCTGAGTAAGAGCAGGGGCAGAGCTTTCCTGCAACCAGATCTCAATAAGGAATAGTATAGCTGGCCGGCGATCATGCAGCAGGAAGTTAACTTCCGCTGCATGTGCCGGAAGAGATCTAACATTTAACACTAATAAGGAATGTGTCTCAATAATGGGATCAGGCATCAGCTGATGTTGCATACCTACATGTATGTCACTGACAGGCTCATCTACCCACCAAAAAGAGAGCATTGTGCTTGGTGGGGCCAGAGACAAAAGTCTTTCCCTGGGATAAGATATCAGGCAGCCCTCCACGCCCATAACATGGACGGGCACAGACGCGCAGGCCTTGAGCGCATCTCTGGCGCGCTGTTGGCGCACCCTCTGCGCTGGCCGCTGCACGGGTGAACACTATGGCACATATATGCCGATACAGAGAAGGGAAATGAGCTGAAGCCCCCCCCCTTGCAGAGGAAGAAAGAGGACTGACCGCAGATGCGGCGTCCTAGTTAGTAAAATGACAATATGCCACTAAACTCAGTAGTCCATAGACACTTTTAAAAATTAAAACATTATCAGCATTAGGGTGTATCACAGAGCAGCTTTATAATGACAAGCTCAAACAGTGCAGCCTCTCCTCTCGAGTGCGCAGTGACCACTACAGCACGTTTATGCTGATACACAGAAGGGAGTAGGCTGAAACCCACCCCATTGCAGAGGAAGAAAGAAAAAGAGGACTGACCGCAGATGCGGCGTCCTAGTTAGTAAAATCACAATATACCACTAAAATTAGTAGTTCATAGACACTTTTAAAAATTAAAACATTAGCAGCATTTGGGTGTATCACAGAGTGGCTTTATAATGGCAAGCTCCAACAGAACAGCGTCACTGCTCATTATTGGCCTGATTCACAGAACGTTTCCCTAATCGATGACATCATTATAAAACGCTTCGGGCAGACCACCAGGGGGCGCGGAGCATGCAAGTCGTGTGAGACTTGCGCTCCTCCTGCCTCGCGGGGCCTAGTGTGCCCGCCCAATCCCCGGCCGGGTTTTCGGCAGTTAAGCCTGCAAGGACCTGCACCCTGGGCACTTGGCTTCACTGGAGCCGCCGATTGAGGGACCAGGTGCAGCCCTGGGCCCTCCGGAAGAACATAGAAGAAATCGTGCTCCCTGGGTTGCTCTTGATCGTGTGCCTGCCCCCCCTGCTGATCGGAGTCGGGCCAGGGGGAGCCGGGAACCCCCCCACATCCACGATACACACCCGGAGGACGGGCGCGGGTGGTGGCACACACGCGCCCACAGCCCGGCACGAGTGGCGTGGAGTGCCAAGCCCGGCACATACGAAGACTCTCGAGGGCGGACAAAGTAGGAGCACACCCTCCAAGCCCCGCCCCCCAAGCACCCCCAAGCACCAACGGCACTCCGGGATGCCCAGGGGGAAGCTGACCCCAAGGAACTCCAAATGAGCCGCCCGCCAGGCGGAGCGGGAGCTTCCACCACCTCGAGCCCAGAGCTGGGCGGCCCCAACGGGAGCTCCACGGGGATACTGGCAAAGTTGATCCGCCGGGTGCGGGGGACCCCCGCGGGTGTCCTGTGCTGCAGAGCGGCTGCCCCCCCCCTTCAGTGCAGCACTGGGAGATCGCCGCTCCAGCCTGTCGCCTCGTAATAGGTTGAGGCCGGAGACCGGAGGAGGACGTACAGCCCCTCAGCCCACACGAGAGAGAGGAGGCCACCGGAGCTACCGCCACGCGCATGCCCCATCGACGCGAGGAGCCGGGGCCCGCAGCATTGGCTGCTCCGGTGAACACGGAGAACAGGTGAGGGGGAGGAGGGGCGAGGGGGACACTCTGAGGAACTGTGCTGGGGTGCCCCCCCTCTGGATGTCCTGAGCCACCCGGGACACTGGCCCCCCTTTCCCTGGAGCAGGGTGACAGGACAGAGGAGGAACAGGGCGGATCTATCCATCTTGCCCCCTGCCAACACTGCGGAGGCCCCCTACACTAACCAGACTCAGCCCCATTTCTTGGAGGCCACATAGACCCCCCAGCAGGGTCCCTGGCCAGAGCCCGAATCTTCCGACTGGAGGGGCCGGGGCCACCCCACCAAATTCTGAGGCTCCCATGGGTCAACCCTGCCGGGGGTGCAGCACCAAAAGACACCAAAAAGAGCCACATCCTGGAGCGGCCCCCAGCCTCTGAGGCAAATTCTTCCCTCCAACGCTTTCGCCGCACACAAACGCCTCTGAGCGAGGCCATCGGAGCCATCATGCCCTCAGGCGGTGACCGCCCCCCCGCAATGCTAACGAAGGATGACCTCAAGGACATCCTCCAGGAAATCAAGGCCATCCGCACTGATATACAGGCTTCTATAGTGGACCTCAGAGGAAGAGTGGACACCCTGGAAGAAAAAATGGAGGGAATGGAAAATAACCACCTACAGACAGACCTGCTGGACATGAAATACGAGGCAAGGCTAACGGACCTGGAAATAAGGGATGATGATATAACTTTAAAGATGGACGATTTTTAAAAATAGGGAGCGCAGAAATAACCTACGCATAATGGGGGTCACCCAGCAAAGAGGGGAGACGGCAGCCGATGTGGGAAGGAAGGTTCAGGGCCTGATCAACCAACTGTTTGCATTGGAGAGGGGCAAAGAGGTCCAGCTCGAAAGAGCACATCAAGGTGGGGGGGCGGAGGAGGGGTACCAAGGTCCATAGTGGTGCGTTTCCTTCGATACAGGGAAAACATGGAGGTCCTGGAGAAAGCAAAATATAAGGTACAGATGGTCATTCCCATTTGCCGTCACCTTTGAGCGATCCGGGGTAGACTACAGGGTGACCAGCGGCAAAGAAGCCACACAAGTCCTCCAAGTGCCCAAGGGCGACCCCCCAGAGGGAGGGATGGAAGAAGGCATACAAGGAGGGACGGATCTCTGGAGACAACCAGAGGGCCCCTGGTCCACCAAGAAGAAGCTGAAGGGCAGAAGGAAATTTAGGAAACCAAACACCCCCACGTCGGAGCCCGGCGAGGGGTAGGTAAACATTGACGTACCCTCATGAAATGCAAGGACACCAGTTAGATATTCCCGGCTGGGGACTCAGAGTTCATGGAGAGACCCGCGGGGTATGGACACCAACTCATCCTGGTGGCTTGCACGATGGCAGGCGTCTGGCTCAGGGAAGGGAGGGGTGAGGGGGGAAGGGAGGGCGATGAGGTTGGAGGCCCTCAAATCCAGACCAAACACAGCTCCAAAAAGGAACAGGGCAACTCCCATATGGCCGGAGATAGTAAGAACACAAGGCAAGGATCCAATGACACACAATGAGAGAAAGGGCCGGGCAGAGTCCCTTAGGATAGGCTCCTTAAACGTCAAGGGGCTTAAGCGCTCTCTTCTGGGGAGGGAAATGAAAAATGCTAGAGCGGACATTCTCTTTGTACAAGAAATAAGAACGGTCAGGGGGGAAGAGATGGCAATCCCAGGCTCCCATGTAGGCCAGACCTTCTGGGCAACCAGCCAAGTTAGGAAGGGGGGCGTCAGAATTGTGCTGCACAGGCATCATAAGCTGACCGAGGTGTCCCGATGGGGAAGGGAAGACGGGAGGGCCATGGTGCTATCAGGAAACTTATATAACACCAGAATCTCCCTTGCAGTCATATACTGCCCCAACTTGGGGCAGCAGGGTTATCTCCGAGAAGTTCTAGCAGAGGTGCTGCCCAGAGATGAAGGGCTCCTCATCCTGGGAGGGAACTTCAACATCTGGGCGGATCGGGAATTGGACCATAGCGGTAAGGCTATCCCACTGGGTGGTGGAGGGGGAAGACCTGAGGAGGGTCTTCGAGACCTAATGTGGGAGAAGGGCCTGGTGGACATATGGAGGGAGCTCCACCCAACGGAGAGGGGGTACACCTTCTACTCCGTGGCCCATGGTACAAGGACTAGAATAGACTATCTTTATGCAGGTCAACAGCACATGAGCAGAATATAGGCTTCTGAGATCCGCCCAGTTAGTTGGTCGGACCATGACTTGATCTGGTCCGACATCTGCATATCGAGCCTCCAACACTTATGCCAAAGATATTATGAAAAAGGCGATAAAGCGGATGCTATGTTAGCCGCCAAACTCCGAGGTCAACGGGCTGAGAGATGGGTGGCTAGAATCGTGAGCGAGGACGGGGGGAAAGTTCAGATCCCAAAGGTATAGCTGAAGGTTTTGCAGGCTTTTATGAAACCCTGTATGGGAAGGATGGGGGGGTGGAGAAGGAAACGCTCAATGCTTACCTTAGTGGGATTTCCCTCCCTACCCTGAAAAGCCCAGAAGTGGCTGCCCTGGAATCCCCAATAACAGAGGAGAAGGTACTCAAGGCAATATCAGGACTGAAGCTGGGAAGGGCCCGGGGGAAGATGGGTACACGGCGGGCTTTTACAAGGCCTTCGCGGGCTACCTAGCAGGATTTCTGGCAAGTCTATTTACCAACATCATGGCCACAGGGAGGGCACCCCCTTCATTTGGCAAAGCCTTGATTACTGTGATCGCAAAGGAGGGGAAGGACCTGACAGACTGCCGATCCTATAGACCGATCTCTCTCATGAATGTGGATGCAAAACTATTCACCAGGATCATTGCCACAAGGTTAGATGGTCTTATGCCGGGGTTAATCCACTCGGACAAGGTGGGCTTCATACAGGGGAGGTAGGCGGCCCCGAAGGGGGGTAACCCGGTCTTGGTGTCCATCGATGCAGAAAAAGCCTTTGACCGGGTAGACTGGGGGTCCCTGCATGGGGTACTTGAAAAGTTGGGCTTCGGGATAGGGATCAGACGAGCCATCATGGCCCTATATGCGGCCCCCTCTGCTAGAGTCACGGTCAATGGCCACCTATCACGCATATTCGCCCTCCAGAGAGGGACGAGACAGGGCTGCCCCCTCTCCCCTCTCCTGTTCACCATGACCATGGAGGTCTTGGCAGAATACCTCAGGGGCTCCCGGATGGTGCAGGGTATAGACATAGGGGATCGTACCTTCAAACTGGGCCTCTATGCAGACGATATCCTACTATACCTGAGAGATCCTGTCACCTCAGTCCCGGCCGCCTTGCGGGTCATCGACCAGTTTGGTCGCTTTTCGGGCTTCAGGGTAAACATAGGCAAGTCTATGGTCTTCCCCTTCGCTCCAGATGCGGAAAGGGATCTTGCTGAATTGGCCCCACTGGGCCTCCGAGTCTGTACCGAAGGCATAAAATATCTGGGAATTAACATAGTGAGACCCAACGAGGACTTGAGTCAGGCGAACTACCCCCCTCTGTTTGTGAAACTCTTCAGGGACATGGAGGGTTGGGCAAGGGGGCAGATCTCATGGATGGGAAGAATACATTTTGTATCACACTCGAATCTGAGTCATATTTATTCAATTATTACTTCGATCTTAGAATTAATCCAAGGTAGTCGGTTTTTGAGTTGTGCCTTCAAGGTTCCACAAGTTTTATTTTATGTTATTTACTGTGTTGTTTTCCAAGTCAACATTCATTTTTTATTTGCGTTTCTTGGATTTTACAACTGCTTAAAAATATGTTTTCTTAAAAAAAAGAGGAGTTAAAAAGAAGAAGAGACTGGAATCTCGGACCTAAACCAAAAAGATGGTGGTCATTAATGCTGACTCCTGTTATTGAATGGATTCGGAGATCTGTTTCTTTCGTATATGAGCTCCGTTCGTCAGTAGGTTTTTGGAGAAAAGAAAAGAGAAAGGTGATCCGTTCTTGATGTTGGAATTTACAAGCAATCTGATGTAGGGATCTTGTCTGATCCGAGTGCATCTACTCAGGTCGCAGAAGAAGCCGACCGGTTTCAGTGGTATGAGAATGGATGTCACCACTTTCTTCAGGGCTATTGACACTCACTGGTTTGTATTGTGCGGTCTGATCAATTCTTGTTGGGAGAACTAGGTCTCTAATAACCAGCAGTGGAAAGTCACCCCAATAGAGTTTTAAAAGAAACTCCCATCTATCAGGGTCCTGAATTCGGATAACGTGCGTTTTCTGTTTCTCGAATCCAAAGGGTTCACTTGCCCACCCGCTGTGTAGGCAGCAGCTTCCTAACTCTGGACCAGAGGCTGCTTTTCTAGCACTGAGGCACTCTTCCTCCGATTGCCTTCCCCAGGCTTCGGAGGAAGGGAAGATTCGAGGTCCCGATTCCCAACCTATGTTCTAGTTTTGTGGATACCTGGGAAGAATAAATGCCATAAAAATTAACCTCCTCCCCAGGGTATTATATGTTTTCCAGATGCTCCCGCTAGAGGCCCTGGAATCCTACCTCAGTGAAGCCAAAAGGCGAATAACCAGATTCATATGGCAGGGACAGAGACCTAGAAAAGGATATGAGACCCTCACCCTCCCCAAGGAAAGAGGGGGAGTAGCCCTCCCAGACCTGCAAACATATCATAGAGCTGCCCAGCTCAGAGCCCTAGCTCCACATCTTAGGGAAGACCCCAACAAACAATGGGTCTACCTCGAAAACTTCTACCTGCACCCAGTTACGGTGGGGGAATGGCTATGGG
The DNA here is from genome assembly GCF_040938575.1 of Ambystoma mexicanum. Taxonomy (NCBI): domain Eukaryota; kingdom Metazoa; phylum Chordata; class Amphibia; order Caudata; family Ambystomatidae; genus Ambystoma; species Ambystoma mexicanum. Next base: position 288,879,323 of record NC_090928.1, read on the forward strand.
TCCCATTGAAGAAGTTACCAAAAAGAATCAGGGACCACCCCATACTCGGAACAATGTGGAAAGCATTAGCAGGAAAGGGAACGAGAGACAAGATAACCACTTGGCCCTCACCACTGAGCCACATCTGGTCCACGCCAGTCCTAGAGGAAATCCCAGGCCACGAACATTACCAGTCTTGGTTCGAGGCAGGACTAGCCAGAGTCGGTCAACTGGTGAGGGAGGACACCTTCATAACCATTCAAGAGCTTGAGGAGGCCCTGGGAATTGGTAGCCTCTCCCCGCTTCTATACTTACGGCTCAAGGGTGTCCTGATGCAACCAAAACTAAAGCCCAGTATACAAAGAATGCTCACCCTGGTCGAAAAAATCCTAGATTCCCATGTGGAAATGAAAGGTCTCATCTCCCTCCTTTACGGAGCCCTCTTGATCCCCCGAGAAGGCACAACCAAAAGTCTTAGAAGGAAATGGGAAAGGGACCTGGGCTGTGCGGTGGGGGATGGTCTCTGGGGACGCATTTGCAGCAGAGCTTTCAAGACATCTATCTCCTGCTAATACAAGACACACGCCGTCAAACTTCTTCACAGGTGGCAGTATGACCCGATCACCTTCTCTAGGATGTTCCCGGACGTTGACCCGGAGTGCTGGCATGGATGTAGGGAGAAAGCCGACTACTGGCATATGTGGTGGGCATGCATGAAGGTCCAAGCTTTCTGGTCGGAGGTCCTGAGCTGGATAAGAGAGGCAGGGGAGGGGGTCTTGGCACAGGATCCAATCCTGATAATCTTCGGCCTGCAGCAAAGGGAGGAACACTGGGAAAAACCTCCGACCTGACACATTCGCTACTCCTGGCTGCCTGGGTGGCTTCTGCCAGAACGTGGAAGAGGGCCGCTCTACCCACGAAAAGAGAGTGGGTGACCGTGGCTAAGGACATTTATTTCATGGAGAAACTCACGGCGGCTGTACAGGGCTCAAGTGCCCAGATAGAAATGGTCTGGATGGAGTTTATGGAGACATTTGGCCATACAGATGAAGTGCCCGGAGAACTGCAGGGTCTCTCGACCCGGCCCGAAACCACTCCCAGCATATGACATTTTGCCTCAGTCTTGGGGAAGTCAGCTAACCACTGACGGCGGTTAGCCCGGTTGGAGTTGCCCTAGGAGAAGGGATACGGATAAGCAATGTTTGTGTCTCAAGTTGACAGGTTGGGGGGGAGGGGGTTGAGGGGGTTAAAACTCGAAGGATTCACGGTTGGATTGCAATGTTAATATGGTCTCCTGCCCTGAAGTTTACATGCTATTAAAGCTCTCTGTTACTTTTAAATACCAATAAAAATTAATTAAAAAAAATAAATAAATGCTTCAGTGAATCAGGCCCTATATATATATCTTCACTGATTGAAATGTGTGGGGTGTCTGGTATATGGTATAAGGCTCTCCTATCAGCGTGGAAAGGGAACACATTTACACTGGAAAACAAAATGGTTTGGGGAATGGCTTGAGGAATAAGGGCTAGGTATGATGGGGGCTAGAGGTGATGTCATGACATGCAAACTTGCACTTGTCATCTCCCCATACCTTTCCTTCCTCTTCAGTCTCTCCTTCGTCACAGGCACCTTTCCTGACTTATACAACATAGAAACTGTCATCCCCATAGTCAAGTAGTCCACTGCTGACCCAAACAATCCCTCTTTCTACAATGCAATCTCTTTGAAGCCTGACCACACTAAAATCCTCATGGGAGTTGCCTTTAACTGCATGGTCAAGCACCTCAAGAAACACTCTGTGATCCCCACAAATCAGGTTCCTGGAGCAAAGAATCAACAGAAATTACTCTCACCCCGTCTCCATCTTTCAGCACACTACTAACCACCCTCACCACTCCACCATCCTCATCCTACTTGATCTCTTAGCAACCTTGGACACCTTTGTCCCCATCCTTCTGATTCTCTCTGATCTTGGCCTCTATGACACTGAACTTGATAGGGTGGCTTCATAAAACTCCAACCGCTCCATACCCATCTCATGGAACTCCGACACCTCATTAACTACACCTATTTCTGTGGGAGGCCCACAAGGATTAATCTTAGGCCCACTTCTACTCCCTCTGCACAACTGCTTCCTGAGCAAACACATCTCATACTTCAGCTCTAACTAGACACTCTTTGCCAATGACACATAGATCTTTTTCTCACCACTTCTACCTCTGATCTTTGCTGCCCGAAACTGAAGTGCCCAAGACAGATGCCATGTTCCTCACTGCCTCAAATGTTACCCTCACTCTCATATACCTCCTCTTGTTTCCTCCCGACCCCCTCACACCTTCACCCAAGGCTTGCACCGTGTGGTCCTCAATGGCAGTGATCTACGACTCCAGTAGTTCTTCATGAAAGGTACCACTGCTGCTAGGATTAACTGTATCAATATAAGGAAACTCCAGCCCCAGCCCATCCATCATTTCACTAAAACACTAACCTCTATCATTTTGCTGAGCGAGCTTGATTACTGTTTATTTCTACTCTGGGGTATTTCCTTCTCATTATTCTCTCCCCCAAACAAGGTTCTCACCGTCCCTTCATGTAGCTTCAACAACTTGCCAATGTCCTTACCTTCATCTCTGCACAAAGACACATCTCTATGCAAAATGACCCTCTCTTTCCCAATCTCTCCATGACCTTGACACACTCTACTTAGTTGACTGCATCTTTCTCTTTTCTCTCTGTCAAATGATGTGATCCTCCTTCCTTCTTCACCTTTCGGCCCCCCCACTCCCTCTGTGCCTCATCCCATTTCCGCTCCTTCCGTCTACGTACCCCCAACACTGGAATGCCCTTCTCTCAGACACGTCAGCGGATCTGTTTAAACCCAAAAGGCTTAAGCTCCACTTATTATCAAGAAAGGGGGCTTTTGTAAACCTTACTGGCCCTCATTACCGACCCTAGCCTATGCCACCTGAGAATGTCACACATGTAAACACAGATTTATAGATCGCAGTAGGTCCTTATTGCTAATCCCGTTTATGTCCGTCCCCAGCCTCTGGTCCTCGCTTATGTTTTGTGTCGTGCTGCTACATCAACATGTGTATTGCATTTCAAAGATACAGCCTCTATACTAAAGGTAACCTACTGGGGGATTACCCCTGTCATCTGTATTGATTCCTACGTGTGTTGTTTCTGCTCGAGATAACAAAAGATAATAGTGAATGCATTAAATTAAATTAAATGTAGAGGAGGGCTACAATGATATTCTCTTTCATAAAGGTATTTTGAAAAGCACACACATCAGAAAATGCACCAAGCTGACAATATAACAAATCTTATTTTAACATGTTGACCCAAAACGCGTGAGTGTACTTATTTTTCCCCATCCTGAATGGAATACTATTAGTACCAGCTTTTAACATAATGCAAGACAAAAAATAAACTGCACAGTAAAAATGTAAAGAAACAAAGAAAACACACGCATGCTACAACCTGCGTGTAGTCATTGTTGCACACAGCAAACAGCTTTTCCCCCTCATTCTCTCTAAATCTGCAAACATTGACACCATTGAAGGGGCATGCCACAGATAAAAGCTGCTCCCAATTACCCACTCGCTGCTATGGCTTCAGTCATCAATTGCCAATCACTTCCCATTTTTAATGTAGTGCTGAGATGTGTTAAAATAAGTTTGGTGGACCCCAGTGAGAGTAAGGTCCCTCTATCATCCTGTTTCTGTCTTGCTGCTTAAATAGAAATGACAAAAATAAAGCATATCTTTTCCAATATGGTCTCAGAATGTATGCTCACAGAGCTAAGAAGAGCAGATTCTGTTCTCACAGAGCACTAACCCCCAGGAAAGGCTAACATTTCACCAACCTCACATTCTACTAGTGTGGGTGCCGTGTTGTATGGTCGTTGAGCCTTTGATTTCCGTGAGTCTAGGCTCTGGGGAAACCATTTTGTCAGAGTTCTGGTTATGTGGCAAACTGAAACAACGGATGCACTGTCCGTTGTGAGCTTGAACAAACTGTGGTATATATTTTTTTTTTATGTTCTTTATTGTATTTGGTTTAAATTAAACCTTCACAAAACAAATCATCACATACACATACATAAAAGCACATACAAGTCACTATATAGATCAAAAAGGCCCATTTAAGTTATTTACAAAGAGCGAAGGCATATCCATTGGTAAGAAAACGCATAAAGAAAGAAAAAAAAAACACATTAGAATAATTAATTTCAAATGACTAGTATTAAAAAACGAAATAAGAGTCAACAAAAATACTGCCCCAACGGAACACACCAGAATTATTAACAAATAATGAAAACACACAATTCTTACAACAGATTGAGGCTTTTAATAAAGCCCAGAAGGGCAAGTACTTCATGTGAATGTTGACTATTTAGACATCTTTTCCATAGATTGTCATCAATAGAACCCAATCGGTACTTCAAAAGTGGAGCCATGTATTTGTTCCTATGTGTGGTCAATGCAGTACAATCAAGAGCCAAGTGCTTTATCGTTTCCAGACTGGTTTGACAGAATCTACATGCAGTCCCAGTCACATTGATTAAGTTTCTCCTAAGTTGTATCTCCTTTGTCAGGAGCAGATTCCAAAATAACCTAAGGAGGCGGTCCCTATGATGACGATTAGGGAACTGATACAGCAAACATGATAAACTTTCCTGACGTTTATTCTCATGAGATAAATGTTTCACAGATGAGAATGAGTGGACTACATCAGTTGAGACAGCCCAGTAAAGATCAAACAGAGGCTGTTTTGCCTTATTTGGATTATTAATTAAAGTCTCCAGTTCCAGGCCAGTACTTACAAGGATAGTTTTAAATTGCATCCCCAGTTGAACCAAATATTTAGAATTCACGTGAAGGGGCTGTTTACACTTGAGGGAATCCCCTAAGATCTCATAGAGGGAATCTGCAATTGGAGAGACCAATTTAGAATATAGAGTCAACAGCCTCCACTCAACACGGGCCGATATTGATGTCACCCCTAATTCAAACCTAATGACCGCAAGAGGTATTGCATTTGGGATGCCCAAGCTCTTTTGCCACATCCTACCGTCAATTCTGTCCAATAGTTTAAATATGGCATCACTTTCCCCTTCATAAAACATGAGTGCGGGTCTTAGAGAGAATCTGCAAAATTTTCTATCAAGTTTAATAATCTGGCACTGTAGCTGTGTGGCCTTCTGCAAAAGGATTTCAGTAATATTTCTCATACCGGCATGCGCCTCAAAGTGGAACCCCAGATAAATAAAACTCAGGCTGTTTCTAATGTCTACACCTTCAACTAACCAGGAGGTATAACTAGTATTCTGTCTTCTCTTTGAGAATGCCAGCATTCTGGTCTTTCTATGGTTAATAATAAGCCCATTCTCCTTGGCATAAATTACAAATGCCTTCAGCAATCGCTGCAGACCAACCCTAGATGTATCAAATATAAGAATGTTGTCAGCATATGCCAACCATGAGATGTTAGACAGACCGACCTTCAGGGCTATGAGAACCCCTTTGCCCAGGCTGTGAGCCACATCAGATAGATATTGGTTAAAGAGCCAGGGTGCCAACACACAGCCCTGCCTAAGTCCTCGATACCAACATATTCGCCTTGAGAGAACACCCTGTTGATTTAACCAGACCTGGATTCCACAGTTCTCATAGACCCCGGTTCCCAGTCACAAAAAAATGACCCACCGGCATACCCCAACTGACCAGCTTTGACGATAGCCAATTCCGGTCTACAGAGTCAAAAGCAGCCAATAGGTCAACTGAGGACATATAATTAGAACCCTCAGGGGTTGCTTTATACTAAAAGGCCATTTAGGTTGGTTGAACGTCCCTTACGAAAGCCTGCCTGCAGTTTATTTAGACCATGAGTAGTAGAGGCCCATTCTTCCAAGTGAGTCAGTAGGAAAGCAGAGACGATCTTGCAGTCCACATCGATAAGGTATATTGGCCCATCATTTTTAGGCTTTGACCGACTACCACATTTAAAGATTGGTACTACATGTGCATAGCTCCATGAGGCTGGTAAAACTCCTGTGTGGATAATGGTACCAAATTCCACAAACAAGAAATTTGCCGAATTGGTTAAATCAGCCTTAAAGGTATTGTTGGTTAAGCCATTAGGGCCTCAGGCCTGAGATTTTTTACATGTTTTTAGAAGATGTATAATTTCAATATCAAGTGCCGGCTGCCGAGTAGGATCGAAGGTAGGCGGACTATGCGCTGGCACGTCATCAGAATTTCTAATAGGTGATCCAAACAAATCTTCAAAAAAACGGGCCCATTCGGATTCATAGACAGAATTTAGTAGAGAAAAAACAGAATTTGGATCCTGGCCATTAATTAATGACCAGAATGCCCCCAGACTGGTATTTATCAACAGCCCAAACATGTTCTCTGCTTCATGCTGTAAAAACAAACCTTTAATCGATTTACAATAGTTCTTGTATTTCTGCTTGATTTTCTTTACGAGGCAAGTTCCTGCCAGTGCACCATTGCTAGCCCCACTAAGTGCCATAATTTCCCTTCTCATGGTCTATTTGGATGCAGCCAGGTCATCATTATAGCAATGCAGTTGCCTAGATGCTCTAGCAGACTTAAAGCCAGGTTGAGCTTTTACCCTTGTTGCCAGATCTAGAATAAAGGCCTGAGACTCATTCACTTTGAAATGCTGCGTCTTCACTCCAATGCTGTAGAGTTCATAACTGATTGGATGTTTTTGATTTAAAATCTCAATGTTTGAATCTGACCATTGGTTTGAGTTACCTGAGTGTGTCAATCTCATTTGACTGGCTTGAGGACTTCCACACCAGGGGCTGCAACCCAAGGGCCCCCAAAGAAAGGCACCAGCCTCTACCGCCATGACATTTGGAGCTCTGCAGAATCATGTCCGAAGACTGATCATACATATTCCCATCTGCATTTTGAGAGAGACAGTTGGCATTAAGGTCCCCCGCAACAATGACTCTTCCACAAGGGAATCTAGCAGTCCACTCAGTTATACAATCACATACACTCTTCACAAAAATATCGAGCTCAGCGATTCCCTAATGCCAATAAATATTATCTAGTAATACATTCAATGCTCTATCTGCAGAGCAGAGAGCTAACCACATGGCACCAAACGGGAGATCAGGAGTAGGGACACCAGGCATACCCAATGATGAGGCCACAGTGATTCACAGCGATTAATAGTCCTCCAGAAGCTCCCCCGCCCTTACTGGCCTTTGCCATTTGAATGGAGACTTGGTAGCCATCCAGCACTGGGGCACTAGTCAGCCAAGTCTCCTGAAACAATATACAGTTAGCCTCTTTAAGAATAGTCACAGCTAATGGGTTAGTGAAAAGGTGATGGCTCCCGCGTATGTTCCAGGATTTAAGCAGAATGAGATTTCACTCCTTCCTGTACCCAATGCACTCAGTGGTTTAAGGGACTGGTTTGCACCAAAGTGTTGACGTAAACGCAGCAAAATGAATATGCACCCCATCTGCCTGTTCATCAGCCCTAAACATTCTTGTGGTATATTATCTAACTTTGCTGACATATGTTTCCGTACCGCTGCCTTTAATTATTCCGATGAGGGTGATCTGGTTTAGATGCAAGTTCCAGATACTAGCATATGACGTACACTATTTAAAAAAAACTGAGATTGCAGTTCTTTTTTCAATTTTAAAAATATCTTTTGTCATTTTTTGTTTTATGTTTATTTGTTGGTTATTACTAGTGCAGACTACAGCCACTTGCTATTTGATGCAAGGCCACAGTTACTATAGGGAGGATCCAATGACCTCCCCAAAAGAACTAGGAGCCCATATCAGCGGACCGCCACATTAGCTCTGCTCTCACCTCTGGCCCTTTAACTAGTTAACTATATATGGTAGAAACACCTCCCAGAGGCTGGGTCTATACAGACCCACAGGAATTCATTATTGAGAATCTGAAATTATGGGTTATCTACTTAAGCCACCATTCAGGTGCAGATCAATGTATTTCAAAGGACACTGCAGACCATGAGGAATACACACTTTAGTTCCCAGCTTGTTGCCCCATTACCCCAATCTGTGTGTGTGTGTGTGTGCCACACTGTGCATATATGCAAAGAATGGTTTCCATGTAGTGGACCAGCATTTTAAGCGCTTGTCTGATGAACGGATCACATGGGGGGGTAAAATATTAAGCACACCTGATTTCCTAATGTGTAAGGATCCCCAAATTAAGAATGATTATCAGTCACACATTCAAGTCATAGATAGAACCTGTATTCAGAAGGGTACCTGGTTACTGCCTTGCTCTGCCCAGGTCGATACAATAATATCAACAAACGAATGAGCAAGGTCAGGTCAATCTCTGCTGAAGAGTAACCACTGCTACACCCTGAGTGGGTAACCCCTTGTGTGGGTGGTCACAGAATGTTCATGAAACTCTTCTTCTGCACAACAGGGTTTTATTTTGAAGTGCAGTGATGTAGTAATACACTGGTATTTTTCAAAAACGTAGGACATTCACATTTGAGAACATACAAAGTATAGTACCTAAGTACGAATGATCAAGTAGTTAATATTTGAGACATATACTTGTACAGTTTGTTCATTCTCTATAGGCTCCTTGGGAAGGAAGCTTAGAGAATTCAGTGGAATCATAGACAGGTAGGGGGCCAATAGAGTGTGGGCAAAATCAAGAGTTGAACAACAACATATAATACATGTCAACACGACAGTGTTTCGGCCATTTTGCGTGGAGCTAGGTGAGCTCTAATGGTGTAGGCCTTCATCAGGACAGGAGTGTCTTTACGAGTGGAGGGTCCTATGTGGTCTGTAGGAGTGAAACAGACAAAGAACGTGTCAGGATGTACGTGGTCAGCAAAAGATCTAGCAGAGAGAAGTTATGAATACTATGTAAGGTGGATGCCGGTGCTTACCGAATCCGAGGAGCTTAGTGGCCCAGATTAATAGGTGGGAGGATCCACTTCTTTAGGATGTAGTCGTCATCTTGTCAACAGGCGAGGTCACGCCTGTCAGGGGATAAGGAGGTAGGATTACTAATGGCGCCCCAAGGGTGCGGTTCCTCTTTAGCCCATAGTTAGTGTGTGACTAGGGAGGTGGTGGTGTAGGTCTTAGCAGATTTGGTGAGAGTAGACCTAGTGGTGTTCCCACTAAATGTGGAGTACGCTTAAATGGGATAAAAAGGGCTTCTGTGGAATCACAAATGCCATGTATCAAGTGCACGGAAAAATTTGTGCAAATCTGTAATACAATGTGATTAAAAAGAGTGCCCCTTCTCAACGGTCCTGGGGGAGGATGGACCGTGATCTATGTGGGCTGTGCAAGTTCTGGATTACGGTGCCACAACACGTGTCATGCAGCCTATGGTGTAGGTGGCACGAAGGGCTATGGGCGTTTAAATGTGCACAATCATACTGTTTAGAAATTCCTTACAGTGAGGGTAGGCCTACCAGTTTCTGTGCATAAAGCCACGTGCAGTAGAGCTTACCTGTTGCCAGTGCATTCAGCTGCCAGGATCGTTGAAGCAGCAGTGTGTCGTCTCGGATGTCGAGGATGCAAGTGTGTAGAATGCAGGCTAGGGCCATGTTAAAGAACAAGGGCCCTGTGGTGGGGTGACTACCTAGATGCCTGTTTGGAGTTGATGCAGGCAGTCAGTTGGGCCAAAATGCAAGTCATGCAAGGTGTGGCGCAGGATGATGTCAGCCCCTGTCAATCCCATTGGGTGTCTGGGGCTAGGGCCGTGTTGAAGAACAAGGGCCCTGTGGTGGGGTGACTACCTAAATGCCTGTTTAGAGTTAATGCAGGCAGTCAGTAGGGCCAAAATGCAAGTCATGCAAGGTGTGGCGCATGATGATGATGTCAGCCACTGTCAATCCCTTGGGTGTCAGCTGTCATGTAGCATAGAATCAGGCCTGTGTTACTTCATTCCCACATGTTGTTCATCACAGGTATATGACATCAATGGTTTATATCAATTTACAGATGTAATTACTTTAAAAAAAAAAGGATTTGACACAAAATCGAAAAAAGAAATTGTTACACAGTGCAAATACTTGTTTTTAGACAATGGAAAGGATCTGTATGAAAGACTGGCCAGATGCAAATTGGATGTGGTTTCTCAGACTGCATCTGCAGCCATATTGTATAAAACACATTGCTGTAGACAGGTTTTCTGTCATAGGACCTACATACTGTCGCCATATTTTACAGGAAATGCTTCCACTCTACAGTTATGCTCAAACCCTCTTTGACAGTCCGTAGTTTGTGGACCCATTTCTGTTCTAGTCTGGTCAGGGTTTTGTCAATGTCTCCACCTCTACGGGTGGTGTTCACTTTCTGCAAGACACACCACTTTATATCCATGTTGGTGTGGTTATTCTTAACATAGTGTTCCACTAGTGGTTTGTCTGGTACCTTGTTTTTTTATACAAGACCGGTGCTCGCCAATTCAGGTCTTCACAGCTCTCATGGTTTTCCCAACGTATAGAAGTCTACATGGGCATTCGATGGGGTAAATAACTTGTTTGGTATTAAAGTTTGTGTGATCCTGTAAGGTCCACGAGATCTCTTTGTGTGTGAATACTTTGGTTGTCTCGGTGAACTGACAGGCCATGCATTTGCCACATCAGTAGTGTCCTTGGACAGGTGGTAAGTTCCATAGAGTATTGGGTTGTTTTGGAGTTTCAAGAAACATATGGACTAGTGACTCTTTGATGTTGCGGTTTTACTTGAAGATAAAAAAGGGGCACTTTTTGGAGAGATCCAGTGTTCTTGATCAGTGGCCAGTTCTGCTTGATTGTCTTTTTTATCAGATTGCTGAGGGGACTGTAGGTTCTCATGCATACCAGTCTGTCAAGTTCTTTTTTGGTGGTTTTGGTGAGGCAGATCGTACGGTCTGCGTTTGCTGCTCGTTTGTTTGCGTGTTTCACGGATTTCCTCGGGTAGCCTCTGTTGAGAAGGCGGTTTTGTAGATCTGTGGCGTGTTTCTCATATGTGTCACAGTTGGTGCAATTCCTCCGAATCCTCAAGAACTGTCCATAGGGCAGGTTATATTTCAGACCTTGAGGGTGAAAGCTTCCAAAGTGTAGTAAGGTGTTCCGGTCTGTAGGTTTCCGAAATAGTTCAGTGTGTAGATTATCTCCTGACCTGTAGATGTGGAGGTCTAGGAAGTCAATCCCGTGGAAGTCCCAGTGCATCGTGAAGTTGATGTGAGGATTGCATAGGTCTTGTTGGTTCCCCTGCCAGATGAGGAGCACATCATCGATGTACCTTTTCCACAGCTTGATGTTGTTTCTGTAGGGATTAGTGTCTGCCATGACGTTTTTGGTTTCGTAATGTGCCATGTACAAGTTGGCAATGTCTGGTGCAAAGGTGGCCCCCATGCTGACCCCTTTGATTTGTTTGTACAATTGGTCTTTGAATAGAAAGAACTTTTCGGTCATTGCAAGTCTCACATATTCTAGTATGAAGTCTGTAGGGACGGTTTTGGTGTCATTTCTTTTATCCAGAAAGAGTTTCAATACCTGTAACGCCTCTAGTTGTGAGATTGAAGTGTAGAGGGCCTCTACATCCAGGGTGGCTAAAATGTAATCTTGTTCCATGTTGATGGTTTTTGTGATTCCACAGAAGACCTTTTTATCCCATTTAAGCACACTCCATATTTAGTGGGAACACCACTAGGGCTACTCTCACCAAATCTGCTAAGACCTACACCACCACCTCCCTAGTTACACACTAACTATGGGCTAGAGAGGAACCGCACCCTTGGGGCGCCATTTAGTAACCCTACCTCCTTATCCCCTGACAGGCGTGACCGCGCCTGCTGACAAGATGATGACTGCATCCTAAAGAAGTGGATCCTCCCACCTCTTAATCTGAGCCACTAAGCTCCTCAGATTCGGTAAGCACCGGCATCCGCTTTACATAGTATTCATAACTTCTCTCTGCTAGATCTTTTGCTGACCACGTACATCCTGACACTTTCTTTGTCTGTTTCACTCCTACAGACCACATAGGACCCTCCACTCGTAAAGACCCATTTTATCGCCGTTGAGCTTGAACCAGTTTTGGTCCATCAAGGCACCAACCACCTTAAGGCAGTCATGAAGACAAACTGAGACCACAGATTGAACCTGATCATTATGGACAATGAGGGGAGAGGATAGAAGTGGTTGCAACAGGCGAACTACAAGAAGGGGAGGAAGTAGTGAACAAGTCATAGGAAGTAAAGACCTGGCAAAAAAGAAAGATCTTTGGCTATAGAAGGCCAATCAGAAGGTCTGTTTAGTCTTAGAGCCACACCCAGTAAGTCATACAGCAGCAGTCTATCCATTGTGAGGGCAAATGGGAGGAAAAACAAGCTCATTTGGACATGGTAAGGATGTAGGACGACAATTAGCCTGAGGGTAAGAGTTGAGGCCTAGGTGCAGGCACCGAAGCACAGATGAGCTTTGAATCCACAAGGAGGAAAGAAAAGCAGGCTTAGGTTTTAGGATCAGGATGCCCAGAGACCCTCCTAGCCTACCTCTCCTCTAAGGGAAGCTGCAGACCTTACTCTGTCAATGTTTTGAATGACAACAGAATTGTTTGTAATATCTGAAAAAGGCTGCCCAATCTGTAATTACTGGTACATACCCATCAAGGATAAGAATGTCATCCAAGCAAGTGGATTTGGTGCTAACAGCTGAGAGTGACACTGGGTAGAGAACCAAGGACACTTTTTGAAAAAATCTTTCAGAACCAAAAATACTTTTTCTTTTGCTTTATCATTCTGATCTTTGTATTTGCATTTCTCACTTTGTGTAACTAGCGTTGTGTAAAGCATATTTTTAATGAGATTCTTGAGTTGCTTCCTTTGCAGAGTCCACTTTGCCTCCTGACAGGACTTTTAGGCAGGGCTGGATTGTGGTATTGCATTTCTGGGAAACTGATATGCCATGAAAGAGAACACTGTGGGACTCATGAGTTCAGCAGTATAGAACAAAACAGCAGTAAAATACTGTCACTTTACCACCACTTTCCTGCACCGTCAATCTCCAAGATGCGATGTGAAGGGCAAGATCTACCTCCAGCTTATAACTGAAGGGCAATCCCAATTTTACCTTCATATATCATTCATGTATGCTTGCAGTAACCCCTCTAAAATCCCTAAGCAGTTCAATCGACTCCAAAATAGGGAATAACTCTGCCTTACTGACACTCCTAATCCTCTAGTAAATCCATTGATTGGTTGGTGATAATCAATCCCAATGGAGTTAATTTTGCCATGAACCATAACTTCAATGGCTTTTACCTCTTCCATTGATGCCACGGCTCATTTTAATTCATGTGTATGCTGGAGAGGAGGAGCGGAACACAACTTGCGTTTTCTGCCACCTCCCTTCCTCTCCACCATGCCAATGGCCGAGCATTTGTGCTGCAATGCATTTTCATGCCGGCACAAATGCAGGCAATCCCAATGGACCCCTCTATCTTTATGCCGCAGCATAAAGCTGGCGGTCTCCTTAGAGATCCATTGAAAATGCTGCCTTCTATGCTCGCACGCCAGGCTGCATTTACAATGAAACGCTTAGCACACAATGCAAGCATGACAGGCAACATTTAATTGTAATTGTAAATGCTACCTATCATCCGAGCATGGTAGACAACGTTTACTCATTTGCACAGCGAGGTTCAAATGTGCAGGGAAAAATGCAGTGTACACACGTGTATGAGGCTTTTTGCCCTGCACATATGCATTCCAATATGTAAATGATAAAAGTTTGGTGGCGATGAGCCGCATACGTGTATTTCTACACATAATGCCTTCCCGCTACCAAATTATGAAATGGATCAAAATGAGCTCCCATGACTTCCTTTTGCTCTGGGTTATCTAGGGATGGTCTCATTATAAATGTAGGTTGTTTTTTTATGTATCTCTTTGCAGCAGAAATACACTATTCTGAAGGCAATCTAGGCTTAAAGAAGAATCCATTAAAGTGAGATCAGTAGAAGAAAGGTAAAATCATTGTGACCTTTAGATTAGACATAAGCCAAATGATTTGCAAAATCCTTGAACCGACTCAAACTTTTTGCAGGGTTCATTGAGTTCTAGAGGCTGTTTAAGCTCTGCTGATGTTCGGTACTTGATCACTCTTGGAATGCCGGATCAGACACTCCCGAGTTGCTTCACTGGCTGAGGTTTCACAATTATGGAAAGATTTAGGACACAATTATCATCCCACTAAGTATGTGGAAAACCAGTATGCGTCTTTGAAATTGCAATAACAACAGCAAAAATGCATATGGACGTTTTAATGTGATTGATCATGCAAAGATTGTATTTTCATGAACATCAATGTACTAAAATATTGCCCTTAGTTAATGTATAGTGAATAATTGTATACGAAAATAAGAATACCTGTAATACCGAAGGTCCTCCAGGTAAGCATTACAGTAATACAAGCAAATGGACATCGGCTGTGAGGTTGGACAGTTTCAACTAACACGTATTTACCATACACAGAATTCACTTTGTTACAAAAACCACATTTACCAAAATGTTTGTTTATAAAAACCACAAATTCCCTACTCATTTGACATCATCAAAATCATGCCACCATACATACACATATTCACTCACATACATCCAATGTGCACTCACAATGGTCTAAGTTAGCAGTTACATCAAACTCTTTTCAAAGAAAACTCCAGAATTCTTCAATTTCTCACACCTAAATAAACTACAAGTGTGTATTTCTGTTTAACAGCGGATAAGCTGCCATCCGCTGTTAAACAGAAATACACTGGTCATTTCTACTCCCATAGACAGGCAAGGTATTCTTCATAGGGAGTTCCAGATAGGAATTGGAGTCCATGTCCCCTCGAAGGAATTCACTCCCAGTGAGGTCACATTTTCCCAAACCCACATGAAGCGATTTTTCAGAGCGTGCTAACATCCCTAGCCTCAAAGGGGGTGGCTTCCCCTTGGAAGAAGGGATACATTTCCCAGATGTGTCACACTTATTATAACAAACTCACACCAATAACAAAAAGAAAAAGTAGCCAGGGCCTGCCCTATACCGCCACTCTGAGCGCACTTTTCCCTAGCCTTAATTATATAAAATGCCACAACATAAACACCCTCACAAAAAATCAGACATTCCCCAGGGCATCACATTGAGCCTGGTCCTACCAAATAACCCTGAATATGAATTAGCCATAGCATGCAGCATATTCCAGTGTGCCATGTAGTCCAATGATAAAACCGATGAACACTGCCAAAGGCTTCCAACCATACCCAGTGGACACAGTCTCTGGGACATGGCCTTCAGCCATGTTGCAAACCTAAATATGTAAGAATCTCAGAGTAGACATTTCCCCTTGCAGCAGACCAGGCCCACTGCCAACCTTAACCCCAGAGGTACCCGAGTATTTGTTAGATTTGATCGACTTTTCTTTTATACACACATGACACAGGTGAAATTGAACTTTTTCAAAAAGTTAATTAAATAATATACAGACATTGCACATGTAAAGATAATGGGCCTCATTACAAGATTGCTGGTCCGGTAACAACGGTACCGGTAAGCTTGCCGGTACTGTTGTTACCAGACCGGCAAACTACGAGGTCTGCCCGCAGGTGCCTGTCAGTGTTGTTAATGGTGCCAGTGCTACCGGCACCCTACGGAGCTGAAATGGGAATGGGGAGTAATAAATACCGGCACCTGGCAATGGGCAATTACCCGGTCTGGCGGGGACTGAATGCCCCGGTAATTGCCCATTTCCGGGTGCCGCTAAAAAAAAAAATCATACGGCGGCAGCTGTATTTACTGGCAGGGATACCGCTTCAGTCATAATGAGGCACAATATACACACATTATGATTCATTTCCAGCATGTGTTATACTACTAAAATGGTGCAAATTTGGTATACACATATGGTTTACGATAGACTGACTAGTTTTCTAAAACCTTGTACCACAGGAAACATTCAGGCACTCTATAAAAGGAACAATGTAATCTTCAGTCTGTTTTCTTCAATTCTATGAGAAATGCTGGGCTATGAATTGTTCTTACTAAGGTAAGCTCGGAGAATACTAATTATGGGCAAAATTGGATGGCTCTGCAACTTAGTGAGTGTATTTGAAATACTAAGGTTCATTATAAGTTTGGCAGTGTGGGAAAAGTGGCAGTAGTTCCGTTACCACCACTTTTCCTGCACTGCCAAATGACAAGCTTGCTGGTGGGGGATGACAGATTTACCTCGAGCCAATATCTATGGGACTCCATGGAATGGGAAATTACCACTGTTGCTGGCACCTGTAATATCCCTTTAATTCTGGGATATCAGGCACCAGTAACGGTAGGTCCGTTTGCCGGTATCCTGCCAGAATTACCAACGGAATATCAGCAAAGTTTCTTGACCACCCCATTGACAAGGGGTCATGGGATAAGAGCTAGTTTGAAAGGGGCCTCTCTCTGGCTGTTCCTGTCCTCTTTCACTTCTATATCCTGCTGCTTTTACTCAGTGTTTTGCCATGTGCTCATTACTTCTCTCACCCTACAAACTTGTAGGTATTGAATATGTCTGCCTATATATTCTTCTCTCATCTCTGCCACTGGTCTTCCCCAGGCACCTCATCCTCTTCACCTCCTCTACTAAGCAGTTCATGCTCAGCTTGTTCTGTATTGACTCTCCTTTGCAATTCTGTCTCCTCTCCTTCTTGATTCCCCTGTTCTACCCCTCCTCTGCAAGTCTTGTATTCACCACCTCCTTGTTGCTGCTCCTCTTTCAGCACCTTGCCCACATCTCCATTGTTTATCTCTTCCTCTTTTCATCACCTACTCTACGTCCCCATTGATTATCTCCTCTTCTGACCTTATTGTGTCTTCCGCTTCAGGTCATCCTTTCACCACCTCCTCTGCTCCTCCTTTCTCAACATCCTCTTCATATATTACTACCACCACCTCCTCCTGGCTACTCTTCTGGCCACATCCTCTGCTCCTCCTCTCACCTCCTAAACCTCCCCTATGTCTCCACCCTCTCCTTTCTCCAGACAACTCTGACTCACTTGGAAATCAGATGCTTTTTACGGGGGTCAAGAATCTGCCACCGTTGGAGGGAGTGAAAACTGGTATGTATCATGAGTGGCCCTGCTGATCTGCCTAGATGCACTGATTTAAAAAGGCCAAGTGTGAAGGGAAGACTAGGTGGAGCAGAAAGCCAAGTCTTTAATTGGTCTGCTACCATCTTGGAAGCTGTGCCCTTGTACAATAGTCAGTGAAGAAAAGCACTCATACACTGAGGTCCTCTCACTTGCACTGCCCCTATCCCTCCCCCTCTGTAAATGGCTTTCTTCAGTATGCAAGACAAATTACCCACTTGTGTGTCACTATAGGAGTCCTGCTGCATTCTCATGATGGCTTCACCTGTGGGGTTATGCTGTGGAATGTGTCAGGTTGTAGGGATGAGTAGGGCCTCTGTTAAATGGCTCACAGACATCCCCAAACTAGGAAGTGGTCAAGCAATGCTTGGCGTAGCATTTTTTAAAGGGCCAGTTGAAATTATGTGGCACACGTACCTAGTTGGCCCAGGTGCTTTAGAGTTGACCAAGGGTTAATTCCCAGACCTCCCCCCCAAAAATGTTCACATCAAAAGTATGTTATAATTTAGGAAAACAAAACATAGGCTTACCTTTTTATGTGAGTACATTCCAGCCTCTCAAAGTTTCAGGGAGTCCATGCTTAATGCACATTACCATTGTTCTGCCCAGATAAGAAGTGTCAGCAATTAGCATGACCAATAATCAAACCAGGTGCTTACGGTGGCCTAATATTTCACTGCCATACCATCATAAAAATATTGTTTACATGGTGTTCCAATCATGAGCATATCTTGTAGAGGGGTATGTGGGGTGACACCTTCATCAGGCTTCTGATGCTCTTTGGCATTAGGAGGCTCAGTTCGGTTGTGTGTGAGTTAACTCAGATGCACGCACATTAAAGTATCTTACTGCGTTCTTATGGCTGTTGAG
This sequence comes from Ambystoma mexicanum, assembly GCF_040938575.1. Taxonomy (NCBI): domain Eukaryota; kingdom Metazoa; phylum Chordata; class Amphibia; order Caudata; family Ambystomatidae; genus Ambystoma; species Ambystoma mexicanum. The sequence goes on from NC_090928.1 coordinate 288,897,347, forward strand.
CACTGCCCAAGAAGCAGCATTGAATGGCAAATGCCTGCTAGGATATGGTAATCTTCAATTACTCATGTTAAATTCTGAATCTTCCAGTAATGTGCTGATTGTCATCGTATAATGCGCCATCAGCATTTTAAAGCAAAACTTCAAATAGCTGTCGACATAATTTTTAAAAAAAGTTTTAGTCAAATTTAAAACTTTATTCACAAAAGGTGCAGCAACAAGCTGAATACCCCTTTCAAACAATGATAAAAGCACTTAATTTCCTTTTCATAACACACCTTTTATCAGCTCACTTTAATATTGCGTTTCCCCATGGTATGTGTGGATCGCACTATTACAGGCTCGTCCTGCTCCCCACGATACCAGTGATGATCCAGCTCCACCACGCCACCTCAGGCATTCCAGGAACTTGGACACAAATAATACATAGGAGACCAGAATTAGAGAAAAATTGGGCTGTAATTCAAACACACACCAGTGCATAGGAGGGCTGTATGCTGCTCTGCCCCTCCCAGACCTGGCACATCGATAATACAATGGAGTAGCTAAATCTATTCTCCACCCATAAAACAGAATGTATAATGCACGTATGATAACAAACAAGTCATTTCACCGAACAGGGGGAAGAAAGTACATTTCACAACTGCAGGCTGTTTCTGTGAGGCAGACTCTGGCAGCCTTGGGATTTGAGCCAGCAGCTTCATCACTGTGTACTTCTCAGGAAGGGCTAGTCATGCCCGGCAGTCTGAGGGCGCACAGCATTCCAAAGCTCAGCTGTGCTGTGCTCTGCTCTGTGACATCGCTTGGCATGGGTGTTCAGCTGTTAGGCCAGTCTCTTAGGAAAGTCAGTAGGCCAGTCCATTTGCATCCAATGAATCTCAAAGAAACCAACAGAAAGTGCAGAATTAGAAATGTAACATGTGCCCAGTTCTTTTCCCCCTCTCTTCTCATTTTATCTATGAATCGCTGACCAACGCCTTGCACTACTTCTACAGAAAGCACACTGCAATAAAACTATTCTGATACATAAAAACTCAATAAGAAAGCCAAAACAATTCAAAACATTATCAAACTAAGACAATTTATTTATGTCTTAACTCCTCTAAAGCCATTCATTAATTGTACTGTATTGCATAAACACCCCCGCTTTCATCAGCCATTATCCAGGGTGCATCTAAAGGTACAAAAGCAGTCATAACTGCATGCTCCTCCCTTTCTAGACCTGATCACCCCTGTCACTCTGACATCCAGCACCACCTCCTTCAAGTGTCTGTCATGTTTGTGTGCACTGTCCAAGTCAAAGTCAATGTTCCTCTTACTTTCCAGTATATAGTTAGCCTCTAGTACCTCACAGTCCCTAGGTGCACCCGCAGTCAGTGTCAGCAAAAACTTGCCAGTGCTTGTGACATTTCTCCCAAATAGCATCTTGCATGCTGAATACCTTGTCGCTGACCACTCTCTCAGTAGTTCATGGAGGACAAATAAGTTCTCCCACTGTGTGCCTTTTACATCCACCTGCTTGAAGTGCTCCTTCTTTTGCTCATCTTTCTGTTTTTTTCTTCTAGCAAGTCACACAAATGTCCATGTGCTCCTGCCAACCTTCTTTTGGTGTGGCCCACCAGGGCTTCTCTGTCGGGCACTGAAATGCCCTTTATGCTTTCCGATCGGCCAGGAACAACTCACATTTCCTTTGACCCTCCTTCTTGCTCTTCTGTAGGATAATTTCATCACTTCAAGTTGTGGGCCCTCTGCCACATGTCACACCTTATTTTCTATGGATGCCGTAAACTGTGGCTGTAGGTTATTGTCAGGTGTCATGGACCACTCTAGCTCAGATGGAATTATCTTCTTTGTTCTTAGGGCAAACCCAACTGATTTTAACTCGCCACCGTACTGTGCTCGCCCCTCCTCAAACACTATTGAGTCATGCTGACACTGATCACCTTCTTAATATGTGGGTCTGTCTATGTCTTTCTCTGGTGCACATGCCCTGAAAGTGTCCTGTTGTGTTTTGACAATCTCTGACATGCATTCGCCTGACACTACCCCTTCGACTGGCATTTTGTTCACTTCCCCATCTAAGGAGCACACTGCACCGTCACCCGTCCTTCTGAAATCCAGTTTATTCCTTGCCCCTTTGTCTGGGCATGTCTCCCCCATGCTGTCAGGACCCAGTTTCTGTGTGTCAGAATATGGGTGGTACACTTAGTGCCTGCCGTAACCACAAACATTGGAACTACTGGTAACCTGCCTTCCCTGCAGACTCCTATTTGCCAAATATGTCATTGCACCCCTTTTTTCCAAAGTGTCCTCCCTCCCTTCTGTTGCACATAGTTACATCCCCCAATACATAGCTAGCAAATGTCTCCTCCCTCTTCCTCCCCTTTCTCGGAAATATACAGAGCCACCCCCACAGTGTTCTGCATCATCCACCTCAAACCACAGGTGCTAGCACCTCATAATCCTGCCCCTCTGTGTGATTATTCATATGGTATCCAATGAATTAGAATTATCCAGGCCCTCACTCTTTCTTGTGTCGTGATCATGATAAGAAGTCAGATGCAGTAGATCTATGAGGCTAACCAATGCTGGTTTATTTTCTGATTCTTGATGTGATTTGTAGTCTTTGAGTACATAACAGTCTTTGCCAGTGGTGTGGATGCCAAACAGAGAAGGGTCTTGATACTCCTGACTATTGCAGTCTTTGTCAGGATGCCTGTTTGAAAACCCTAAAGTCTAAATGGGAGTTCTTTAGGGCCAATAGCCTGTTCTGTCGAGTTTGCCTACTTACCAAAATATATTTCAGTGATACAGAGAAAAAAGGGGAGAAGTAGCATTAAAATGTACCTGTACTCATCTTTCATATGCAACCTGCCACTGAATGTCAGCTCTCAGGCTCCTTCCATCTTTCATCAATGTTAAACGCCAAGGTTCTTGTTACGCTAATGTAATACGTTGCAGAAAAGTCCATAGAATGTGCCCACTATTTGGCTAACACATCCAATTTCCTGGGACCTGGAGATGAGGTTTCATTTCTCAGACCAAAAATAATCCAGAAAGGATAGTGATACAGTAAGTAGAACAGTAGAAAGTATATGATGACTGATGGCCCGATTCTCAAGTTGGTGGTAATTGCCGAAAGTGTCGTAAAAAGGGCTAACAACATTTTCGGTAATTACACCCTATTCTGAAGGTGGCGCAACCTTCGGAAGTCGGAATGTATGTGTCACTTTAGGAATATGGGTGCCGGTTGCTAGGAGGTGCTGGAAACCGACCTAGCAACCGGCACTCTGCTAACTCTGTCTTTGCATGGTTATTCTTGTGGCACTCCTCCAATTTCGTAAGCGCTTGAAATTGGCGCTGAAGTACGGTACCAAATTGGTGTCATACAGGAGGAGTGCCACAAGAAGCACATGTAAAGAGGGAGTGCCACAAGAAGCACACGGCTGTTTGGGTGTGCAGGTGGTGACAGGTGGGTCCAGCATTGCATTTTTTTATCTTTGTTTCCAGAAGAGTGCATACTGCCATCCATATGGATGGCAGTATGCACTCTTCTGCAAATAAAGATAAACAAATGCAGTGCAGGACCCACCTTTCAGCATCTGCACACCCAAAAACCACGTGCATTTTTGTTTTCATCTCAGCAGCATTTTCGTTAAATAACGATTCCCTGTCACGGCTCGCTCCCTTCGCTCCCGCCACTTGGGGGCATGTTTTGGGGTTTATTCCCTACTGGACATTTCCTTCGAACCCTATGCTACAGTGTTCTGATGAATTGGGAACGTTAAACCCTTATAATCCAAGTTACTTCCCTTCCGGATCCATTCCAGGTTTTTGGCAGCCAGCATGTTACTTAAATCAAATGACTATGTTTCCCAGAATACCTTGGCTCACTGCTTCACCTCCTGCTTCCCAGAATGCCTGGCTCACTGCTTCATCTCCTCTCTGGCAGCCAGCATGTTACTTAAATCAAATGACTATGTTTCCCAGAATGCCTTGGCTCACTGCTTCACCTCCTGCTTCCCAGAATGCCTGGCTCACTGCTTCGTCTCCTCCCTTGCAGCACAAGGCTGGGTGGAGGATAGGCAACACCTGTGGCTGCAGGTGCAGCAGGCGGCACGCCTGAGGGGTGTGCTCGTTTAGCAGCTTTAAAAGCCTCAGTTTGCTTCAGTCCGGCGCTGGTCATTGTAGCAGTGTTCCTGTTGTGACTAGTCTCCTATTCCTTGTTCCTGGTTTCTGTGCCTTGTACCTAGTTCCAGTCCCTAGCTTTTGTGCCCAGTTCCTTAGCTCCTGTATCTTGTTCCTCTGCCCTGGATTTCGGATTATGTGCTAATTGATTTATGCTTTTCCCTTTCTGTCTTCCTCTGTCTGCAGACAGCCTTTCTCTGTGCTTAACTCTTAGTTGCAGCCCAGGTTTCCGGTGCGTTCTGTCTCTTTATGCTGTCCTGGTTACTGAAAAGCTTGATGCATTAATCTTACCTTATTAGTATTTATTTACTACCTTTTTCCCTTGGTTGGGTGGGATAGGTTTCCTTTTGTAATAGCGTTTCCCCTGCTCCTGATCCTGCTTCATTCAGAGTCCATTCCATATTTTCCATTGCACCTCTGCATTTACTTTCCATCGTATATTAGGTGTGGGTGTTGTTGTAACATGTTCCAGTGTGTATCCCCTTTTGTTTTCCTCACAAGTTAACATCACAATTCATACTTTCCCCTGACTACGGTTTTATGTATTTTGTTATCTTTAACCCTTTGCTTTTACAGCCTTCTGGGTTCCTGTTTGATCTACAGGGTTCGTGATATTACTGACATTCTAGTGGTCTTTCCGGTCCTCGTGAGTACTGTTTGAATGTTCCTTATTCAGTATTTTACAGAGTGTCAGTTCACAGAATCTGTACTTGCTTGCCCGCTACGTGGGTTTAGCGCTGTCAGTATCTGTAAGAGCATAGTGGGTAAAGAGTTTGCAGACTTTCCTTTCAGTTATAAGGAGGTCTTAAGTGTTTACCCTACATTCCTTTATTGTATATTGGTAATACTTTATTTGCACTCCTGGGTTATACATACACAAGCCTTGGGTATTTTATGCACGTTGTTAGATCCTAAGTTGTTCCCTGTGCAATTCTGTGCACTTTACCTCTTGCCATAGGCAAGGCCTTCTTCCTTTCTTAACATTCCCTCATTATTTAACGAAAATGCTGCCGAGATTCTGCAATCCGCCTGTTTCCATTAGAAACAGGCGGATTACAACGAAAGCACTGTCGTGCTTTGTGAAGACGCCCAGGCCCACATGAGAATAGCAGTGGATCCTGGGCGTCAAGAAATGGTGCAGTGAGTCGTGCTATTTAGCACGCTCACTGCACCGAGATGAGAATCGGGCCCTGAAAGGATTACATATAAGACAGTAGATATAGCTGTGTAATACACACCTGGAGATCGGTGCACTAAATACAGCACAGAGAGATCCTGACAGAGCGTTCAACTCAACCTCTAGCTTGCCTTTCTTGGCCACCACAATAATATAATTTGATAGGAATGCTATCCTACAAAAGGCTTTATTTTCGATAATGTGCCCATCAGTTATGGCTAGTCATTTTGTAGCCCTCCAGATGTTTTGAACTTCAATTCCCATTACCCTTAGATTGTATACTTAGAAGTGTTAAGCCATGCACATTTGTGTTCAAAACCTCTGGAAAGCCACAACATGAGTAGTCAATCGATTTTGTTAAAATTGCTGTGTTATTTATAATCTTGACTGATGATAACATTATTTGAAGGATTTATTGTTTTTTGTTACAATTAATAAAATCACTTATATGCATAGCAAAGCATGGGCAATTGACATTAATTATGATTCAAGTTAGACATTGTTTTCACCTAGTCCACAAGAAGGTCAAAGATGTATAGAACCAAAAATCATAGATGTGTAGTAAGAATGATCAAGTCGGTTAGTAATACGTTTTTTCCCGCCAGGAATGAACAGGACCTGAGAGGATGGAAAAGTGGTGGTTGATCCATTGCCACCACTATTTTTGGTGGTAAAAGATGTATCAGCTCCATTTTCCTTAGCACCATATTCCGGGAGTAGAGGAAAGGTAGAGGAGATACCTGCAGGTGTTACTGCAGATCGAATCCTCCTACCCCTCATATTCCGGGACTAGAGGAAAGGTAGAGGAGATACCTGCAGGTGTTACTGCAGATCGAATCCTCCTACCCCTCATATTCCGGGACTAGAGGAAAGGTAGAGGAGATACCTGCAGGTGTTACTGCAGATCGAATCCTCCTACCCCTCATATTCCGGGACTAGAGGAAAGGTAGAGGAGATACCTGCAGGTGTTACTGCAGATCGAATCCTCCTACCCCTCATGTAGTCCAGTTGACACAAGAAACGGGTGCCAGCACTGCTTCACTAAAGCTCAGTCTGAGGGAATCTGCCAGATTATGAATGGCGGTTGAAGTAACCGTGTTTGGTGTAACCTCTGAAGAAAATGCACAGGAATACTGGCAAATTAGGGCTGAGGTTTAGGAGTGGAGATATTGGGCCTGATTCACAAAAATGTATTAACATTGGAAAGTCCCATTGAAAGCGTGTGACTAAGTTAGGCCCATTGAGAGCAAAACGATCAGATCAAGGATGTAGGTGTCTCTGCAGACTTCCTCCTTTGCTCTCAGTACAAACACATCACCCCTATTAAAGGAGATCAGCAATGTTGCTCCCACCTCATGCGCAAGAACATTGATAACTTAATGTATTGCCCACTCCTTTCTGTGCCTGACATGTTGACAAGACTCCATTAACGTGGACATAAACAGTGGCACCGGAAATACACGTTTGTACACGCACCACAAGGTTTCCAACATTTGTTCATGCTGGTTCGAGTGTACAAATCTAACAATATTCCATTTCCTTTCTATATCGGTGTTTTACTTCGCACAGATATGTTCTTTGGTAAATGCAGCATGCCTTGACCAAACTTAAATTTACATAACACAAGTGATGGTTTTAAAATGAGACAGTTTAAAAATGGGGCATAGGGTAACTTCATTTTTTTTTTTTACTGAAGCAATTTTGTGAGCACATTTGTCCTGAAACAGGCACCTCTGATTTTGGAGTGCTCTGAGCTTTTCCTCCAAATATTTGCAGCAGTTGAACATTGCCCAGTTAAGCAAACTAAGCACAGTGATGGTCTCTTGGAATATTAAAAAAAGGTCGACAACACGCAGGGCATACAGATGAAGCAGAGCGTGGCAAGCATGGCGCATTTGCGCTTTCAAAAACACGTTCTCGCTCTGCTTTCAGAGGGAGGCAATTACCTTGGCAAATATTAAAGTGCGTGGTATCGTCCATCGAACGGGATTAGCTAATTTCCGTTTTAGGATTCAGTGTATGAACCTTTCTCACTAACTCTTGCTTGCTTAAATAATCTTTGCAAGGTAGTACGTCCGTTTCTCGGAAGCAGTAGCAGAGACAGCTTTTGATGCCGCATGGGGGGGGGGGGGTGGTGTGGATATTAGGGTGCCAGCGGGAGGCTGCAGGGCACACTGGGCATCAGGGGGAGTCAGGGGAGGTGGTTGCCAGACCCCCGGTCCCACCCCTCTGCGTACTCCCCCCCCAGCTCTGCAAGAGAATTACACAGCATCACTTCATCATCAGTAACTTTAACTTGGCCTGGGGCCATACAAGTACATCATGACACATACAAAACAACAGTAAAACAGATAAATACATTCCATCCAAATTGCAGTTAGGGCAATTACTGTAAACCTGGAATCCAGCCGTTATCCAACAAACTCCAGTTAAGGTCTCTTCGAGTAAAGCAAAAGATACAGACTCATCAATTGTGCATATGTAAACAAGTCACTTAATGGGTGCTATCTGGGAGTGCACTGTACGTTCTGCGAACCATGAGCTAAAAACAGGCCAGCACAATCAGTCATCTTTTGGGAACATTCCATAGTTGCAACATCCTGAGCATTCAAAACTTTTGTGAGCGTGCATCCTCAGTGATTAATTAGTCCAGATGGAATTGCCCAATGTCCTTTTCCCCAGCGGCACTGTGTTGGTGTCAGAGAGCACAGAGCACTGTGGCCTAATTTCAGAAAGGTAATCAGCATTATGCAGGGAATGGGCTCTGATTGCTATCGTGCTGTTTGGTGGCCACTCTCTGCTGCCTAAATTCAATCCATATGGAATCAAAAGCACTTTCCCTGTGGTAGTGTAGCCTGGTGCAGCTTATGATGTCCTCAGGTATTACGGATAAGCAACCATGTACAGCACGGAACCAGTGGATACTTTTGTGCATGAGGCCTTCCCTGGTTTGAAGGTTATTTGGTGCAGTTCAGGGGCCTTGTGCAAGATTAGCACCCCCTGCACCATACGAGCTACTGTCACCTTGCTGGTTTTCCTGCCCTACCCACCCAAGCTGTAGTCTGGGGGCTTTGGGGAAACCACTGTAGGGGGTGGAATTGAATGCTGTGTAGCCAGCCCTACTAGCTAACTTGTGAACCGTAGGATTAACATTTGGTGCACAATCTGCCCGCCAGGTAGGAATCGGCAGAGGTGGGGGTACTTGGTTCAATATGTTTGGGATGTGGGCAGGAGAGCATCAATGTCATGGGTCCTGGTGCCCTTTATCGGGCAAGACACTTTTGGACCTAATGCTCTCTCTCTTTTCAAAAATGTGCCCCAGCACAGCCATGCTAGTGCTGGTCGTATCTATATAGCTATCGAGATTATGGAGGACTACGGATTCCGGTGGTTTTGGATCCCCCATGACACCCGAAATACTAGTTGGTAACAGTGACGTAACACAAGATCTGGGGGTCCCCCTGCGAGCCATGCTGAGGTGCCCCCCCCCAACTCGGCAACAAATCACGAGTCGTGCGACACTCTGGGCCGGCCTAGATCACCAAGCTTGCGCAATACGCACAAAAGTGTTGCTGAAGGGTATGTCACACACTGCAATAGGAGAAATATATAAATATGTGTTTTAATGCAATATACAGCACACTTTCTGAGAAAAAATTTCTAAAAAGTCACAGTGTTTGCTATTGTTGTGTAGGGTGACACCAATCCAATACATGCAAGTCACCAACAGTGCACATGAACATTAATGCTTTGCTATTAAAAATGCCATGCCACAATGAAAACATGTCCAACTGGCTGCACAATGTAGACCAGTGTAGACACATAATAACATTACATTAAAACATGCCAGGCCACATTAAGACATACCTAGACTGGTTGCACCAAAATGCCAGTTGAAGCAATGAGACTCATCAAGAAGAGAGCACACATTCAAGCCCCCGTCTCTGCGGCCTCTAACAACACAGCCAAACTCTTCAAAATCTGCTAGGAACTGGCCAATCCTGTTGCGGTTTCTACCTCTCCTGTTCCCTCAACAGGCCCTCTGTATGGCTTTGGCAGCTCGCTTCTCTGCTAAAACTCAGGACATCCTGTCCACTATCTCCTCTTCCTCTCCCTCTTCCTCTCTCTGCCCCCTTTGGCCATCTCTCCCTCTCCTCCTCCTTTCTCCTCTTTCTCTGTAACACCTAACAAGGTTTCTAAGAAAGTCCCATCTATGGAAGTGTCATCGAAACAGGTGCGTGCCTGCTCCTCCAGAACCATCAAGGACCACATTGACACACTTGATCCAGCGTTGGCCGATTTCTGTAATCATTCTATTTCCACTGGAACCTTCCCCTCTCCCAAATTCTTGGAAAAGCTGACCAACTGCCAGCTTACTCTCCACAGTGAATATGTTGGTAGTCTCCATGACCATCAGTCTGGTTTAAGAGCTGCCAGAGGCACGGAAACTGCTCTCCTGAACACCTGTGAAGATCTTATCTCTAACTTTGATACCAGCATTCCTTCTGTCCTCATCATCCTGGAACCTTCCTCTGCTTTCGACACGGTCAACCACGCCATTCTGATCAATTGACTCAGTGAGAACTTGGGCATCATGGATCAGGCCATGGAATGGCTGACCTCCTTCCTCTTGGACCGCCCCTCCCAAGTCCATCTTGGTCCCTTTTCCTCTGCCACCTCTCTCTACAAGTGGCGTTCTCCAGGCCTCTGTCCTCTCACCCTGGTTTTTCAACCTCTACTTGGCCCCTTTTGCCCACCTGATCTTTACCTTCTCTTCTAACTTACAGTGTTATGCGGATGACACCCAGCTTTTCTTCAGACTCCTCTCAGCCTGCTCTCCTCTCTCGCTCATTCCCGGTGTCATCTTCAACTCCACTCTCTCTTATTCTCCTCAGATCCCAGACTTCACCAAGAAGTCCCACTACCAGCTGCACCTCCTCAAAGGGACTCTTCCCTTTCTTACTTTCTCCCAGAAGCTCACTGTCTCCAGAGCTCTGGTTCTCTCTAGGCTGGACTATTGCAATAGCCACTTTCTCAATCTACCTTCCTCTACTCTCCGCCTTCTGCAACAAATCCAGAACAGGACTGCAAGACTTATCCTTGGCCTCAATCCCAGGGACCGTATCTCTCCAGCCATGAAATCTCTCCACTGGCTCTCAGTGGCTGCATGGATCAAGTTCAAGACTTTTTGCATTGTCCACAAGGCTTTGTGGGGCTGGGATCTGCACTACATCCATCGCTCTCTTCCAAAATACCTTCCTTCTTGAGCTCTAAGGGTCAGATGCTTCTCCAGGCAGAGAGTGGGGGGGTAGATCCTTCTCCCCTGCAGGTACTGCCCTCTGGAATGGCCTCCCTGCCCCTCCCAAACTTGAGCCGGACCACAGCTCAAAATGTTCCTCCTTTCCTCTGCTTTCTGTCTCTCCCTCCCCTGCTGATCTACTTGACCTACCTGTCCGCTGTACCAACTGGTTGCTTGGCTACCCTCAGTCTCATTGAGTCCAGGCTTTTTCTTCATCAGTCATCATTGCACTGCCTCCAGGCCTACCACACAGTTAGGGGCTGTAACTGTAACCCTACAGTCCCTCGTTCTCCTTGCACTACCCAGAGGCACGCTGCCCTGGCTGCACTTACTCAGAGCATTGCTTCCCTGTTTTCCCCTCCCCTCTGCCTTGCACTTCCCCACTCCATTTCCCCTTGCACTTCTCGTACTTGCACAATCTGAATGACACAAGGCTTAATAAGATCATTTGTCTTGTCCTCCCTCTGTTTTCCTTCCCCTGCCTTGTCGTGCCTAAAGACACTTGTGTACAGGTGCGTTATTTATGATTTATATCATATCATTTCATATCATATAATTTTATCACAGATGCCCAGAAAAATATACAGTGCTGCAATAAGAAACGGGTAGACTGGCAGAACCCAAATGCCAATCTAGCCAGGTAATTACACTTAGCAGGACTCCTTTATCAGAAATGCCCAGTTAAAAAAAGTCATACCAAACTGAGGAATGACTAGGCTGGCTGCATAAAAATGCCTCTTTAGCCACTAATACCACATATCATGCCTGCTTAGCATGGACATGGAAGACCATTATGATTGATTGCACAACCCCATCCCCCACACATCCCTTCTCCCTCCCATTCTCTACCGCAACCTCCAAAATCAGCTAATTGGCCCAGAATTACCTCCACGTCCCTCTTCCTTGTCCCAGTGCTTACGTATCAGGCTCCTTGCCTCACTGGTAAGTACTGGGATGAGGAAGAGTGGGACTAGGAGTAATGAAGATTACAGGTAGCATTACCTTCATGTACCTCTACATTATCCCAGTACTTGAGTATGAGGCATACTGCCTCATACACAAGAACTGCCTAATTCACAAGTACTGGGATGAGGAAGAATAGGGCTAGGTGTAATGAAGATTACCTATAAGTTATCAAGGCATTAAACACAAGTACAGGTGCAACACCATTGAGGTGATTGGGCTTAAGCACTCCTCCACCCACTGATATTGTGGGCTATGTTGACTTGACCTGGCTGAACTACAGAGCAGGGGCCAGACAGAAAAGGACACAGATGTTAAACATGGATTTCGCTGTTAACAAGGGCCCAGGCCAGCAATTACTAATGTACAGCATTTCACTGTTAGTACCTGCATTCAAATGACACATTTTATAAGCAATTGAAATTGTGATGTGGGCTTAGTACTTGCATGCCATGGAAGTGATTGGAAGGGTAGAGAGGGAACAGGAGACCAGTCATTCTCACATCAGTCCATAAGTGGGTGCTTTCAGACTTAAAGGAGAGAGTGAACTGCTTGTAACATTGAAGCTGCACTAGGTTAGTCTCATTAAAATGCATAAAGAAGTTATATGCCCCCACACAAATAAGTTTGCTCCTCCCCACCACATGTGAAGTTAGCGCCTCTCCCAACATTTGAAGGGTTAGCCCCCCTGAAATGTAGCTGGAAAAAGTGGCTTTGGTATACGTTGCTCTGGGGGCGACGCCTTATAATCCCTGGAGTAAAGAGTCGGTATTGTATTCCTAATAGAATGCCATGTCCATAAGGTCATGTAGCAAATACACAGATGTCGCCGGTCACTGTATCCAGATGGTAGTAAACCCTAACCGTCACCATAAACGGTGTAAAACAGAAGAGATTCCAGGACTCAACGCCATCAAAATATATGTTTGTTTAATTGTGTTGCATTGTCACACATTCAAAAACGAAAAAGCCCATAAACGATAACATGTTTCGGCTATGCTAAGCCTTTTTCAAATCTGGGCCGTAGTAGTATGAGACCAATCCAAAGGACTATTGTCACTGTAGTAGTAACGGGGTAAGATCCCCAAAACAGAATCTTCACTCTACGAACAGACAGTCACACGCATTGGCAAAAGCTTTTGCATAGCCGAAACATGTTATCGTTTATGGGCTTTTTCGTTTTTGAATGTGTGACAATGCAACACAATTAAACAAACATATATTTTGATGGCGCTGAGTTCTGGAATCTCTTCTGTTTTACACCCCTGAAATGTAGGTTTTGTTGCGCCCCTGAACACAAGCAAACACACAATTCACCATATATACACACGCACACCCAGCCACCCATTTATTTAAGAGTGCACTCTTTCACCTTACAGGCACACCCATGCAGCCACCCATACATTTAAGTGTGCACCCTTTCACCATACAGGCACACCCAGGCAGCCACCCATACATTTAAGTGTGCACCCTTTCACCATACAGGCACACACACCCAGGCACCTACCCATACATTTAAGTGTGCACCCTTTCACCATACAGGCACACCCAGGCAGCCACCCATACATTTACGTGTGCACCCTTTCACCATACAGGCACACACACCCAGGCACCTACCCATACATTTAAGTGTGCACCCTTTCACCATACAGGCACAACCAGGCAGCCACCCATACATTTAAGTGTGCATCCTTTCACCGTGACGCACACAGTCACCTTTACATTTAAGTGGGGACACTTTCACCATACAGGCACACCCAGGCAGCCACCCATACACTTAAGTGTGCATCTTTTCACCGTACACGCACACACGCATACCCAGCCACCCATACATTTGTGTGCACTCTTTCATCATACACTCACACGCACATGTCATGGTGTTGAGGGGAGCCATAATACTTCAAAAATAAATTGTTTCTTTTTGAAGTCACTCTGACTTCATATAGAAATATTTCCGTTAAGGGCTGAACCATAACGGAAATAATTTCTTTATGAAGTCAGAGTGACTTAAAAAATAAACTAGAACAAGTGGTTTTGGGGTTCCCCCACACCGCAGGGGCTGCGGGGGCCCCTGTTATGCCAGTGGTTGGTAACTCCACTGTGGTTCCCACCCTTCTGTACGCATCAAGAAGGGACAGAAGTAGTTTCTTTAATGCCACCAGCTCAGAGAGAATGATACTGCATTTGCACCCGCTGGCCACGGCCGGGATTATCCATTTCAGATGGAATGGAGGGGATAGGTGGGCTGGGGGGCTGCACACATGATCTGCCCTTTCGTATTTTGGTTTGCACCCATGGTGGAGGGGGATAGCATCAGCATCAGTACAAACATTATGTTCGCCTTCCACATTGTCCATGAGTGAAAGGGATCTATTTGAAGCTGGAGTTGAAGCCATGGTTGTAAAATCTGGCGGTGTGCCCTGCATGGTTGTGGTCAGATTGGGCCTAATTAGGAGGCTGGCAGCCACGGAATGAACGATGCCGGTAAGGGACCAGCACCATTCATTCCAGGCCGCCCTATTACGAGGTCTGCAGCGGGTCTCTCTCTGGAATGCCTGGTCAGACCAGGCGTCCTTAGCAGGACCCGCTAGCAGACCAGGATGCTAACAACGGGCCCGTCATTAATGGGCCCATTGTTAGCATCCTCCCCATTCCCATTGAGCCCTAAGGGGGCTCAAATGGGAATGGGGATGTACCGGGACCGGGTGCCGCGAAAGGGATTTACCGGGCCCTCCAAGGTCAGAATGCCTGGTATGTCCCCTTTTGCGGGACCCGGACCCGATTTTGGAGGTAGCCATGTCCTTACAAAGGGCATGGCTACCTCCAAACTCATAATGAGGCCCATAGTCTATGTTATATCTCTTGGGGCCATTGCTTACCAGTGACACCCCACCCTGTATTCCACTTGTTTCCACAATGTTCAAAAGGGTCCAGCCTGTGCTGGCCATCAGAGACACTGCTTCATCTTCGCCCACACTCGTTATGGATGGAGAAATGTCCAAAGTTTCAGAAGTGGCTAACAGGCACTTTGTGGGGATCAAGGCTCCGGAGAGTGTGGTGGTCATAATAATGTCATTGACATCCCCTACGACCACACAGATTGGTAGAAACATTTATCATGCCAAGGAACTGACTTATTTCGTTGATCAGGGAATCTGCCTCCCCTACAGATTTTATGGGGCTCTATTGCAGTTTCTTAGCAGTGCCAGGTAGGGAAAGTTCTGTTCGAATTTTTTGTTTGAGAATTACAATTTTTCGCTTAGGCATGGCAAATGATCTATGTGTGTGGTAGAATTTTTCTCTTAGAAATTAACATCTGCATTGGACACGTTGGCCCAGCTGGGGCCAGAATCGGGGTTGCAATGCCCTCACTGACTGCGTGACTTTCCCCAGCCTAGCCTCTCACTTGCTCAGGTGCTCCTCATACAACATCTGCCTTGCCTTGTAAGTTGTTTCCAACGACTCTGCCGTAAGGTCCTGTGAAGTGCCGCAGAATCCACTAGTGAAGCAAGAACTTATTTGCAGCTGCCTCCCCCTTCTGGCACTGAACACCCAGCAGGTGACAAACACACGCACCCTTTACAGAGTGCTTCACCCTGCGGGTTGTGTTTGTGGGATATGAAGGAAAGGGGGTGTGCCCTCGCTGCGGTTCAGTACGGCAGGCCCCCAGGGACAAGCGAAGCTGCAGGTGCCAAACACCTGCACCCTTTACCGCGGGCTTCACCCTGTGGGTTGAGTGTGTCTGTGGGTTATGAAGACGAGGGGGTGCGGCCTAGCTGCAATCCGATACAACAGGCCTCCAGGCAGGGGCGCCGAGTATGTTGGTGCTCCGGGGATGAAGGCTGAGCCCCCCCCGGCCGCAGAGAAGAGACGCAGTATGAATGGCCCTTTGTTCCATCCATACTTTGTCTCTCTCTGGCGGCCCGGGTAAAAGCCAGGCAAAAAAAAAAACAAGGTTTAGAATTGAGGGACAGATGCAAAGCAAGAGGCTCTTGTTTTACATCTGTCCCTCAATTTCTAAAAATCGTTGTGGGTTGGGTATACTTCTACATCTGTGCACGGGTGCACAGCGGTAGAGGTACACCCAACCCAAAACGATTTTTAGAAATTAAGGCACAGATGCAAAGCAAGAGGTTGCATCTGTGCCTCCATTTCTAAAAATCTTTTTGGGTTGGGTGTATTTGTACATCTTTGCACGCCTCTTTGGAAGAGGGGTGCACAGATGTAGTGGTACACCCAACACAAAACGAATTTTAAAAATGGAGGCACAGATGCAAAGCGAGAGCCTCTGTCCCTCAATTTATAAAAATCATATTGGGTTGGGTGTACCTCTACATCTGCGCAGCCCTCTTGCATTGCATCCATTTCATCACTGATGGAGGGGACAGGGAGAGGGCAAATGAGACTGTTTGCATGTCTCGGAGTGTGCACGTGGTGAGGGTGAATGCTATGGGCGGGGACCGGAGGCGTTGAGGGAAGGAACTCCCCTGAATTCTAAGGAAGGAAACAGCATGGGAGAGGGGAGGTAAGTGTGTGGTTAGTTGGGATCACCTTTTTGGGGGTTTTAGCGGGGCGACAGTAGAATGTGATAATTTGGCATTTTGAAGACCACACAAATCGGCAGAAATAAATCATTTTTTTTTTTATTTGTTCTTCAAAATTTGGAATTATCACATAGAACCCAGTATGGACCTTGCCATACTGTTTCACTTGTTCAGTGTAATACCATTCAATGGGACTGTACTTGCAGGGCTGCTGTAACTCTAATGGTGCAGAGCTATTGGGCTTCTTCAATGGCAGTAACGGCACTTCTCAGCAGGGATGTGTAATCTATATGAGCCAGCACTTTCTAGTAGAGCTGCCATATTTGAAATGGGGCAATGCTGCTACTCCTCAGTTAGCTCGCTATACTCTCGATGGGGTAGTACTGCTGTTTTCCAACAGGGCTTCTATAATTGTTGAATCTTCTCAGCGGTAATAATATGCTTTTGTTGAGGAAATGCTAGTTCATTTTAGTGGGGCTGCTATACTTTTGATGGGACAACATCAGCACTTCTCAGTTGAGCTGCTACACTCTTACAAGGCTTAGCACTTCTCAGCCGATTTATTTATTTTTATCTTTATTGGTCAAATATAATGCGCATAATATCCAGAGGTTCCTAAGCGTGGGATCAGGGATCGAACCTGTGTTGTGCGAACCGAGGGATCGAACCTGTGTTGCACGGACCGAGGGATCAAACCTGTGTTGCTCGGTGTCGTCTTGCTTCCAAGGCGAGCACGTTGCCCCTGAGCTATCTCCCTGAAGATCTGAAGTACATTTAATGATACAGAACCAGAACTAGTGAGCAAGTCTGATATCATCTTCATCATCATCAGAATAACTGAACACTGCCATGGTTATACAAGAGCTAATATATTTAAAGGGATGGAATTACTCAGAATGTAGCAGCTCTATTCAATAACCCAAAGTGCTTAAGCATACTTAATGTGAAAATACTACACTTCTAACCACTGGCACAGTACTGCCACTTCTCACAAAGGCTTTTACACCATTTATGGGGCAGCACTGATCCAGCCTACTCGACAGCTTCACTTTTAATGGCACTTCTCAATAGGGCTGCTATACTTCAAGAGGAAATTACCAACACTACCCCGCAGGGAATTGCATACTCTTGATGCCACCGAAGCAGGACTTTCACCCACCACCGCTGCTTTATTTTTAATGGCACAGTGTGTGTACTTCTCGGCCACTCTGCTTTACATTTAAACAGACCGAATTGTAATTTCTCAGCAGGACTGCAACACTATACTATTGTGATCTTTATGTTGAGTACTTCTTCACCACGAATGTGGATTCATGGCACTCTCCCAGTGTCTAAATAGTAGATGTGGCTAAATTCAATTTGCAACAGGCATGTCCAAAGCTGCCAGCTGTCCATAAACTGCCACTCAGGATGTTGGAAGCCGTCATGGGGCAAGAGATAGAAGGCTTGTACCTGTAAGATATTAGAATATATAATTGTCTTCCCAGATAGGAGACTGACTCCATTAATATACATGGGTTCACTGAGATGACCAAGAGTGAAACTGTACATTCAGTTGTGAGATTACCAGTAACAGGTGATACTATGCTCCAAGGAGTGAGGTGCCACACAATGTATCACACTGTTTAAGGGTGTGAGACCCATCCTGAATGCTTGCCCAAAGAGCCTTGGCCAGAATTTCACACTGAAGAAGTGAGCATGTGATCCGGGGTCTGCACCCACACACACGCAGGGGATTCCCATGCTCCAACTTGCGAGATTTGCACCAAATTAGTGAGATTGTGCTCCAAGGTAGGAGGCACACGCACAGTCTTTGCTCTGAGGTTTGACACACTCACAGGATGGGCTGGCATTTCGTTCTCCCATCCTACTTGTGTTGCTCTGCCTCTTGAGGGCTACTACAACCTGGATGATTATAGAGGGGTGGAGTAGGGGCAGTGATGGCCTACTGGAATGTAAATGGAAGCCTGAAACCTCCTTCTTACTTGACTTTAGTATATGCAGTACAAGCTAGCCAATGTTTCCACTGTTCTGCGCCCCACCCCTTGCACCAAGTTGGCAACTACATGCAAATGCGGTCATATAACTGCCGGAGATGTCACTTCCTACATTTGGACACCCCCCGGAAAATTCATAAGTCGGCTTCCCTGCCTCCAGGGACAAGTTAAGCTGCAGGCGCCAAACGCCCACGCCCGTTACCGCAGCATCATTTATGTGGGAGCAGACACAGAAAAGAGAAAACATGGAAAAAAGCTTTGCACACCTTTTCCACTTTAGAATCATTCTTATAGAATTTCCTGCATGAAGTGGCAACCTTAAACTGGAGTGTCAATTCGACTTTACCTCTTGGCACAGGTAGTCAGTCTCAAGCCACTCCAGGCAAGAAGTATTCTGATATTTGGTGAAAGCTGTGATTGCTGCTGATAGTCCTTGCTTTTTCTCTAACCGGAAAAGCAATCTATTCCATTGGAAGCATTTAGCAATGGTCCTTGCTTTTTCTCTAACTGGAAAAGCAATCTATTCCATGGGAAGCATTTAGCAATGGTCCTTGCTTTTTCTCTAACTGGAAAAACAATCTATTCTATGGGAAGCATTTAGCAATGGTTCTTGCTTTTTCTCTAACTGGAAAAACAATCTATTCCATGGGAAGCATTTAGCAATGGTCCTTGCTTTTTCTCTAACTGGAAAAACAATCTATTCTATGGGAAGCATTTAGCAATGGTTCTTGCTTTTTCTCTAACTGGAAAAACAATCTATTCCATGGGAAGCATTTAGCAATGGTCCTTGCTTTTTCTCTAACTGGAAAAACAATCTATTCCATGGGAAGAATTTAGCAATGGTCTTCTTTTGAGATCTCGGCATCACACAGTTGAAATCCATGCGTTTTCCTGACATCAAGCAGTGACAGGCATGGGAACCTGGGGTCCAGCTGGATTCTCTTATCTGTCACAGCTACAGCTGCTTCCAGCGAATCTGGGGAATCTGAACCAGGAAGCAGTCAGGCTCTTCTGCTGCATTGTCTAGAACTTAAGAAAAAAGCCCCTAAATTGATCTCTGGTCTTAGGTTCCAATATTGGGCATGTAGATGATTTTCTTCTGGAAAATATCTCTTGCCAGGAGAAACCTGCATATGTCCATACCAATGTCTTGCATCACTGAGTTGTTACTCATGGGTGTGGAGGTCCTACACCACAATGCAGAAAAAATACATCACTTAAGGACCAGAATACATTGAAGTAATATGTCTGAATAATTCCTATCCGCTTCCAACTCTTTTACATTGCCATTCCTATGGTCTCAAAATGACGGCAAATCTTATCAGCATCTACTAAATGATATACGACACACGATATACCGCAATACATCCCTTTCCAAATTCCCTTCAGGGATAATTAAGCAATTCCCCCAGTTAGTGACTAGTTGAAGTTAGTGAGAAGTGCCAAGTAACCCTTTAATCAACATTTCTACTGCAGGAATGTATTGCATCTGGTTCTAGACTGGTTATCTAGAGCTATTGGATCAGCTTCTGCAGTGTCCCTTTTTATCCTTAGTTCAGAAAGAAAAGTGTGTGCACGCTAAATTTGTTTTGATAAGTGAATAAACATGTGTCTCCAACCTGAAGCCATGCATTGTGAGCTCTCTTCATGGGTGTTGCTAGGTTTTGTTGCATAATGGCACTGGGTATGGCATATATCACATGCATCATGTCACTGATTTACTGGCAATTGAAAATCAACTTATTTTTATCTTATCACTTTTTATTTAGAAAGTAAACTATATGAAGACAACTGGCTACTAAATCTGACTCAGTCTTTCTCAGTCTTAAAAGGGCATCATCTCCATAGAGAATAGAATGAAGGTTGACAATCTTCCTGGCAGCGGTGTCGAATATATTGATTGTAATACACACGGATCATATGCTATCCTTGGTTACAATTGAATCTGTAATGAAGCATACGTCATGAGATAGCAAGGGTTGCTGCAAAACCTCTAGTTGCACTGGAATAACAAAGTTACTAAGGGATATTACAACAGGTATGTAGTTGAGCAGGCCTAAAAAGCTCGTATCTACAGTTGGTTTATAGTTTGTTAGGGTATGTAAGTCGGATTTATGCCGTGCACTACTGCCATTTGTATGGCCTCTAGGCGTTCTATGAAAGAATCATGCTTGGTTACAAAGCACTTTTCTATGTAAAACCCCTCGCCCAATCGAGTGCATGTGTATGAAGCACATGTACATGAAGAAAGTATTAGCAACATTCTATATCAAACAGTGTTCGTGTATATCAGTGATAACGTCCACAGATGCCAACGTGACAACCACACAATCTCACTCTTAGAATATCTCTCATTTATTTACATATCAGTGGATTGGTCTGTGTCCGTCTAGATAAAAAGGTTACATTTACAATAAAAACAAGTGTTTTAATACAAAATACAATGAATCCAGTTTTGTCAGAGGACTCAAAGATCCCTCTAGCTAAACCAAAAAGTATCTGGATTACTTGCTTTAAAAAATGTTTTTTAAAGTTAGAAGACATAGTAAAATAAATAAATCGATAGGTTTTTATGGCCAGACCTAAAAATCCTTCCGGATAATCATAGATGGTTTCAATAAATCCTTCCTTCTGTGCCACATTACTCTACTTTACACCAGCCCTCTGGTGATAGCACACCAGTTTCTCGTGAGTCCCAGGTGATGTATGTGTGACCTGTATACAATTGTACATTGTCTACCCTTAAATTCCTTTCTTAGGGTTGTGCTTCAGTTTTCAGAGTATTTTCATGAATTAAGGTGTTCTGCAAAGGAAAACATGTTACTCTTGCATCCAATGAAGCATGCAGAGTGCAACACTCTTCCACTCCATTTAATTATTTATGTTTGAGCAGATATGCTAACAATAACATTGTGTGAGTGCAAATTGTTACCTTCGAAGTGAACATATTTGTTCAATCCAAACCATGTGCTTGTGTAGTCCCATTATTTCTTTTGTCGACAACACTTTACAGAATGTGCCATGGTGTCCTGTCATAGTGATGTCACAGTCACATCCGTCTTTTAACTGCACCTCTGGTACTGGATGGAGCTGGCTGTGTGCCAATTGCATTATCTTATTATTTCAGCTCCCGGCCAAAGCTTTGCCACAGTAAGGGATGGGGTTTAGGGGGTTGCAAAGAAGTGCCCTTTTTAATCTACAGATACATTTTAGCTGCATTTTGGTTCACGTTACATCACTCACATGTAAATAGGTATTGTAGTGCCACCCATTTTCCGCTGATTTTGTCTACAATGAGATGTTTGGTCGCACTTCACTGAAACAGGAGAACAGTATGACTACTTCATATACTTATCAAATTACGTTAAAATAAAAAAGAACCTCCCACCGAATGGCAAGGGACCACCCGGGAACCCCTCACGTAAGACACACAATAACTTACCTAAATCCATTTGACTAATACAGTTATTACTATTTGACAGTGTTCATCTTTTTTCACTTATCTTTATCTTTCTGTCAGCTCTCAGTAGTCCATTATTATTCTTCAAATGAATTAGCTCTGTCTAAATATCCACCTGTTCACATGTTCACTATCAGCTAGATATATCGTGGCACATGGGACCTTTCCACAAAAATCACTTTGTTTTCCCTTATTCCCCTAAATGGTGTATATTCACCTTGTTCTTCCACACATCCTGCTTCCTAGATCTGTATGTCCATTTCTGCCAGCCATCCCTGAGCTCTCTGGATAGTGAAGGACTTTGGGACTAGAGTCCAAAGCTGTGGAGGAGAAATAATGATCTGAAAAAATGTCGGAGCATTAAACAAAATGGGCACCAGATTGATTAGTGTTCCTGTAAAAGATGTGGGCCTCATTACGAGTTGCGGATAAGTCAGTGGTAACATGGTGGTAATTCCATCACTGCCACCTTACCGCTGCATTCACACACCGCCATGCTATGAGTTTGGATGGTGGATTGGAGGATTTTTCCTTTGCCTCCATGTTCATTGTTCTTTTCTACTGCTAGATCTATCAAAAGCCTTCGACAGAGTCCATCATGAAACACTCATCGAGAGACTCAAAGAAATAGGAAACAGCAACACCTTGTTCTTATGGTTAAAATCCTTACTAGCAGAAATAACAGAAGCAATGTGGCTAAACCCATTCAACTCAGCACCTCGCTCAACAACCTGCAGAGTTCCACAGGGCTCATCAGTCACACCACTGCTCTTCAACATTTACATGACTCCTCGCATCAACCTCTTCAAGAGACATGGCCACACCTGCTACAACTACGCAGACAACATACAAATCATCAACAAAATGAACACTGGTGGAGTACAAGGCCGTACCCTCTGCCTCACAGAAATAAACCATTGGATGATTACCAACATCCTTAAACTCAAACTGGACAAAACAGAAATCATGATCACACCCAATGACTCATGGAACCAAAACCACATTTCATGGCGTACAGAAAAGGGAAATAGACTAGAGCCTTCCACAGTGGTTCTAAACCTCTGAATATTATTGGGCAATGACTTAACACTCAAACCGCAGGTCATCACAATAGTAAAGAAGTACTTCTACCAGTACTAAGTGAAAAAAGGTTTTTTTATTTCAACCCTATTCATGATCCATTTAGAAAGACTGCATAAACTGATCATGAAAGGCACACTTCACCCACATCCCAAGCCAATGCCATACCGTCACACCAACCCCTTTCACTTACCTTACTCTCGAATGCACAGGACCTACCAAGGTCACCACATGCTCTGCTGTGCTGAGGAGCGTGCGCAGGTCCTGTCACCACTGGCAAGATGGGCAGCCTCTGGAGGAATCAGGTACATTTTGTGTTAGTGTGTGTGTGTCTGGATGTTGGAGGAGGGGGACAGATTGTGGTGGGGAAGGGAGGGGACAAAAAGCAGGCAAGTGAGACTGTGTTTGGTGAGGGTGAATGCAATGGGCTGGGAACTGAGGCAAATGAGGTGTGGTGGTGAAACCCCCAAAACAACAGGCAGCCAACAATGCAAAAGAGGATGAGAGTGTGGGGTGGGGTGGGATCATCTTTAAAGCGGGTTTGGTGGGGAGGGAGTATGTTGTAATAATTTGGCATTTTAAAGACCACACAAAATCAGCTGAAATAAATCTGGCTTTTTTGTGTTCGATCTTCAAAATGCAGAATTATCACATATAACCCTTCTTCCACCTACACACAATCAAATGGATACTAACTTCATTTACATTCCCCAGTGCTTAATTTATAAAAAAAATAAGTACCAGGGCCGAAGTATTTTCGAACACACACAACTGCTACCACCACCCACAGCTGCTTCCCACATTGTTGTCATATTTGGGGTAACACTACAGCTCACACCTGCTCATTGTGATTGATGGATACACAGACTATCACCACTTAATAATTATAGTGAGCCTGAGACAATAAGTGCCAGGGCTAAAAAATAAGTTCCTGGGCTGAACCCTGGTAACCCCCCACCCCCACAAATGAATCACTGACCTTCCCACATAGAGCACTCACCGTCTCCAAGCAATGAGTTGGGGGTAGATCTCTTTCTCCTGCTGGGGCCTTCCTCTGGAACAGCCACCCTGCCTCTCTGAAACTTGAGGAGAACCATCTTCGGTTCCGGTAGCACCCCAAGACCTTCCTCTTTGCTTGTGCCTTCACTCTCCCCTGCTGATCTCTGTCTACTTTGGCACTGGGCACCTGGCTACCCTCTGAACTCAGGGAGTGATCTCTGCCCGCCCAGTGGCATACCCGCACTCCCCACTGGCAACCCTTGCACTTGGGTCTGTATCTGCAACCCTACAGTCACCTTTGTACACTTATTTGACTCCCATTGTCTGTGCCTTATTATTGCACTTGCCACCTGCTGGTCGCACTACCTGTGGTTTTGATCACGTGTTCAGCACTTTCCACTTCTCCCCTGCCACTTGCACTTTCCCCCTTTCCTCTCCCCTGCACTTGCACGTTCTCAACGTCACTGGGCCTAGTAAGTTTGCCGTTTTGTCCTCCCTTGTACCCCTCCCTTGCCTCATTGCGCCCTGAAACACTTGTGTATGGGTGTGATATAAATAAAATATCATATCATATCATCTCCCTTGTCATGTCAAGAATAGAATACAGCAAAAGCATCAGCCTGTGAATACAGAACAACCTTACCACAAACGAAAGTGAACACAAAACACAGAAGCAACACTACTCCATGGACTCACTTATAGAGAAGACATCACACCAACACTGAGATCCCTACATTGACTTCCAATCAAAAAGTATTTTCTTCAAAACACTCTGAATAAACCACAGAGAAATCCATGGCCAAGTAGCGGAATTCATACGGGGAAAAATCTCCTTCTACAAACCAAACCGAACACTAAGGTCCAGCAACAACATTTGCCTCAAACCAAAACAATATTCAAGGCAGAAATTTGGTGTATCAATTTTCATGCATCTCAGACAAACTTTGGAACTCAATCCTGAAGGAAATATGAGCAACAGAAGACCACCTAAAATTCTGAAAATTGCTAAAAACATGGAGCTTTAGCTCACCAAGCTAAACAGGAAATACTGTTGAAGGGAAACAACCAACACAACACACGATAAACACACAACACAACCCAATCCTATTGAACTGAAAACTGTATACCCCACCAAAATAAAGCATTTTACCACAAACCACCATAGATGAATATGACCAACATAACCATTGCATAGAAGGACACAAACTACTAACATCACTAACTAACCCTACTAAAAGGTATCCGATATCCTGCATACTCACAGTCGAACACAAAACAAACAAATACTTCTACCATAGCAGAATCATAAAACCAACACAAACTGCACCAGCTCAGCTAGACCCAACTAAACACATTACACTACTGAAACCTAAACCAAATACAGCAAACCATTATCAACTAAAAACAAGCCCAGCACACAGTGACCGTTTTTTACCGAACTGAAGCTACCAACAGCACATCAAAGCTCATGAGTGCTGTCCCTCTCTATCCAACTTAGTGAGCCCCCACAGCTCCCTTTCTTTTTCAGATCCACCAGAGTGCCTGGAGACCATGACAACGGCAGCAGGGTGCGGTATAATTCACAACAGCATAGCATAACATAAATGCTGGCTCTCATATGTTGTTGTATAATTGAAGAGTGGCAGGTGTACATGTCATCTCTAGTACCAGCCTCCTCACCTCAGTCATATTGGAAGAATAACAAAAAGACATTGGGCCTCATTACGACCCTGGCGCTAAGTGTTTAACGGCGCCGTAAAAGGCTGCGGCGCCGTTAAACACTTAGCGCCTTACTACGAGGTCCCTTTGCGGGACCCGACCTTAACGGCTGGTCTATACCAGCTGTTAAAGTAGGGACCCGCAAAAGGACCTTGGTGCTAAGTACGGTACCGCAATTTGCGGTACCGTACTTACCGCCTTCCCCATTCCCATAGAGCACTATGCGGTGAAAATGGGAATGGGGAAGGGCCATGGTTCAATGGGGAATTACCGCCCCGCCAACCTTGGAATGGGGTGGTAATTCCCCATTGAACCATGGCGGACCCGTTACAACACCGGCACCAACCATGGTGCTAAAGCGCCATGGTTTAGCGCCAGTGTTGTAATGAGGGCTACTGTGCATGATACCAGGTATCATCCCAATACCTCATTGAAGATATAAGCGATGTTATGCACTCAGACTATTGTATCAAATTTACCCTCACACTGATGTGTTGGAAGGATGTTTGCATACACCATTGGACATAGAAGAGCTATAAGTGAAATCAGGCAAGAGTAAAGTGAAGACATAAAGAGAAGACACAGGGACGCACTTACATGATATAAAAATACTTAAATAATGAAGATGTAACTGAAGTAATAAACTCAATATTCATGCAAATACAACGAAAGCATATACACTAAGAAGATAAGTCAGAAGAGAGTCAGTAGATGTACATACAGAGAAATGAAAGGTAGATGAGAAATATACAAGCATGCTGCAGTAGAAAATATAACACAAGTAAAGCACCCATGATGAAAAGATGGATATTGGTTTCGTATAATAGTAAGCTAAGAAGCCTGAAGTAAAGAAACCCTGCTTCTCTTTAGCAGTTCAGTTCCCTAGCCGTACATGCTCACTGAGCCAGGCAAAGCTATGGGCATTTTGCTTCGCCAACCTTGAATAGCTCATTGGAAATGCTGGCTGGGGAAATGCATGTCTGTATGTGCGAGGGGTAGCTCCTGCGCCTCCTCGCACATACGGACAGAGCAGCCTCAAGCAGGGCGTTGATTGTGTTAGGCACTGTGGGGCATAGGGGACAGAGATGATATCTTTTTACTGGACATCTATCCTAGGGACTCCTGCTCCCGCTTTCCCACTTTCACTCTGGTCGGTCTCCCTTGGCCCTGCGCCCGCACCCACCTGCGAGGCAAAAAATATTGGGGTCATCTTCGAAGTTGTAGGCTCTTTGAAAGTCTCTGGGGACTTTGTGTTTTTTGTGGGTTTTCTTGGGATGAGGTAAGGTGTTATATAGGATAGGCTCACACTTGGAGCATGGTTGGTGCGATTTGAGAGGTTTGGTCATTTGATGGAGCAAGTTTTGGTGTTAGGTGCTTGTTTTTGTGCAATTTAGTGTCCCTTTGAGTGTTTTTGTTTTCAATTGGCACACCCCTTTTTCTGCTTAGTGTTTGTTCAGTGTTTTTAATAACCTTCAAATAAAAAATCCTTTCTTTTTTGCCCCTTTTCCCTTTTTGTTTGCTTGATACATTTTAAAAAGTAAAATAAAACACAACACTCTCCCCAAAAATGTCTTTACCCTTTCCCTGTTTCCTGCTTAATCTTGTTATTGTCCTCATCTCACCTCCCCACTTGCAGTTGTTTAGGTTTGTCAGTCTTGTTAGTGCAATGTTGTACCTTTATTCTTGACTTCCATCGTCAGTGTACTTGTCATTTTGCAGATGTTTTTGCTTTTAAGAATTTCCAGTTCTTTTCCTATATTAGAGGAATGGCACGCTTGTGATTGGGAGGGAAGAATGTGGGGGGAGAGGGGAAGGGAGTGGATCTGTGTTTCTCCTGAAGTAGATTCCCCATGATTAGGAGGTGGGGCTTGTGCTGTTTGTTGGTTCTGGTTCAAGACATGGGCCATGTAGCATCACTGGTCATCTGAGTTAGCGATTGACTGAGACATTGGGGGTGGAATCAGGAGGAGGAGTGGAAGAGGAGGCAGTCCTATTGGAGGTGGCCCCAAGCACAGAGGTGCATGTACTATTGTGTTAGGGCCTTTGTTGGGGCAGGAGGGCATGCATGTGGTGCAGTAGGATAAGTGCATGTTCCTTATGTGGCTGGAGAGTTGGGGCAACAAGCACCACGAAGGAGGAGTACAGTTAGGCATTTCATGTCTAGGTGGGGGTTCATGCTGAGGAAAAAGGAGTCTCCATCTAGCAGAGCGAGGATGCAGAGGGTGCTGAGGTGGGGGGAGCTCTTCGGGTGGAGCATCATGGTGGGGAGGAGCCTGAGCAGGTGTCCATTCTGTGTGGAGCTGTGGCAAGCAGTAGTGCTACCTGAGGCGGTGGCAGTACAGAAGAGAGATGCCATGGCGAGGAGGATATCTCCTTGTGCTTGACATTGTAGCGTGGAGAATATGGTATAGGTGTGTCCCACACCCAGGGAGCAAAGACGTCTCTTCCACTCAGCCACCTTGGTGTTTGGTGGGGCAGTATGTTAATCTGAAGACGTGAGGCAGGGCCAGAGAGGAACGAAACACACTCTTTGGATGATGGCCATTTAAAACCACATGAATGGATGGCATGTACATAATGTTGGTATTGCACGAAAAGATTGAATACAAAAGACAGAGTGCACAAATAGTGCGCATTTGGTCAGGTTGAAAATACAGAGTACCAAATTAGAGGAGAGGGGATTGCGAGGGTGTCCCCCACTCTTCTAGTTCGGTATTATGGGCTGCAGGGGTCACGGGGGGTGTCCCACATACATTACATGTGTGGAGGGGGACAACAAAAAAGATCGAGTTACGAAATGCAAACAAGTAGTGTTCGCAAATTTGTAACTCGATCATTTGGTTATCAATGTTATAACGTGCATCCCATTATACTCAAGGCAAATGATACCCCTGCCTCTGCCAAGCCCCCTAGTGAGATGCATACCACCACCAACCCCATCACCACTCTAGCGATAGTTAGGACATTGATGCTAGTACCTCCCAGAGACATGGTGCAGCATGACATCATCAAGCATGCCATTCCAAGTAGCATAAGGACCCTTCCCCAGCCAAGGTGCCCATAGGTGCCACTGGCACCAAGGACTGCAGCCAGTAATAGACCCTTCTTCCCACTGCCACCCCCAAAAGAATGTTGGGCCTGGCACACCACTTGCAGCATCTGCATTTGTGTAGGCACAGTCTGTGGGAGCGACTGGTTAGGAATGCAGGCACCCATTGATTGCATATCCTGCTTCCCCTCAGCTGGTGGGTGGGGGATTGACTCCACAGTAGGCGGGGCTAAAATGTAAAGATATATGTGCAGAACCATTATTCCCTTCTGTTGGCCACTATTTAGTGGGGAAGGAATGAGAACGTCTGGTTGGATGGCCATACTCTCCGGGATGACTCGCACACATGAGAGTGGCTGCACACTATGAAAGGGCTTGTGAACGTTAAGGTGAGTATGCATTCTGTGGAGCACCTGTGAGTTTTACTGGGAGGCATGTGATACTCTGTAGAAGAGTCCTTACATATGATGCAGTGGCATTGTCATTTGAGGGTGCAGATTAACATTAAGGGGGTACAGCTTCAATCTGAGAGGCATTGAGTTTATGGTAGAGCCTTTGAACTTTAAGAGGTGGCAGTGTTCTATTGGACAGCTTGTGAGCTTAAGCGGGTGGTAGGGCTTGTGCACTTTAAGGATTGGAAGTGCACTGAGGCACATTTTGTGAACATTAAGGTGTGGCTCCCGTGTTTGGGAGAGCCTGAAAGCATTTGACAATTGGTTCGTGTGATTGTGACAATAGTAGGACACAAAAACAGGATTGTCACAAAAGGCAATGGCATGCACAAGTTAGCATTTGAACAGAGCCTCTCAGGCACTACTGCACATATCCGTTTCACATTCACACACCCTAAGAAGCAACACTGCTCTTCATCAACAACTTCATCCTCCATTCTGGCAGGTTAGCTATGGGTGAATGTCATTCCCACAATAAAGTCACGGTTCATTTTTAGGAATCTTAATTGTTCAGCATGTGGCACAGAAAAGCTTCTTCTATGGTTGGAGACAATAGCTCTAGCCACACTCAAACATCTCTAACTTCACACTTGGGGTGAGGCAGCAGCTTAGTGATTCAATGACAACTCCCAAAAGTGACTCTACCCAGACCGATCACTACTCCAATTCTCTACTGGGTCACCACCGCTTCCCACATGTGGAGTGTCCAGTAGATAGGCATCAAGCTTGTGTGCAGGTGTACCTGGTCTGTCTGAGTTGTTGAACCATCTGTGTTCAACATGCCTGAATCACTCATGATGGTGTCCAGCAACATATCTCTGTAGGCTCTTCACACACTGCTCAGAAAGCTTCCAACTGGTATTGGTGATTTACTGGCCGTTGATCTGTATAGGTGGATTCATTTACGCTGGTTTTTCGTATTCATGCTGCCTGCTTTCTTTCCACAATTGATGCTGCTAGTGCTGCAGCAAATCATCCTTGCATTGCACATTTGCACATTGTGATGTTTTCTGCACATCCTTCTCCAATTACACATGCAGATCGAAAGTGGCAAATGTATATGAACATGCGGGTCCTTAAAGGAAGCCAATAGGTGTGCATTGTTACCTTTAATTTCAACTGCTCATGGATCGTTTCCATTGTTGATGCGGGTCGTCTAACGATTTTCTATCGTTTATTGTGTCTACCAACTCACAATCAGAAATATCCTCATATGTGGTCTCCAGTTCACTGTCTGATGTATCTTCCATTGACAAGATCTCGCTCTCTGATGTAATAGTATTTCCTTGTTGGTATTCATCAACAATATATAGTGAATCATTATCTTGTTCGATTATGAGATCTTCCGCTACTGAACTTGGCTGTTCGATCTCTTTTTGCTCGCTGTATGTTGATAGGTTTACTAGGATTTCTATCATTTGCATGTCCCTAGAGTCCAAAATTAGAGCATTCCTGTTGTCAGAGTTGTTTCCTTTTGCATTTTTGTTCTTTAAATATTTTGTCATGTATGGTTGTTTAATCTTTGTTTTGGTCGTTACAGGGTGCGTCGCTGGTAGTATCAAATTACGTAAAAAGGCTCTAGATCCTCTCTTCGCAAGTTTCCCTTTTTTTCCTCGGTTTTTATTAGCGGCTGTTGTTTTATTGCTTGGTGATCGGTTTGCCCTTTATTTTGCTTTGGCTTAGTATCAAATATGGAAAAGCTTTCTATGTTTTGCTGTAGATCTTTTATTGAGTGTTTTGATTGTATGGTGTCTTCTTTTTTATTGCCTCTGACTGCTGAACTCTTCTTTATAGTCGAAGTTATATTGTCCTTCTGTTGTTGTTGATAAACTGTTTGAATCGTTTGTTCTTGTGCGTTTCCCACTTGCCCTGCGTTCTCTTGAGATTGTGGGATAGCTCATGAGTTTTGCTGTTCTTTTAGTTGTGTTTGGAGTAGTCCTTGACTTTATGAGTTTTGTCTGGTACACGAGGTTATCTTTATGGGTCGTTACCATCCGTTACGTTAGTGTGGTTGCCATGTTGGCTCTCTCAACTCTATCGTTTATGGCTATTTCAAATAGTCGTTCCGGCCATTGTTGTGACTTTTCTGCTTCTTTATCAAGCCTTTGTTGAACTTTCATTGTGAAAGCTTCTAGATAAATCTGTTTCGTATGGATTAAAGCTAGCAGAGTTGCCTGATCTTTTAAGGTATCCGCCACTGTCTCGTAGAGTTTCATGAAGGGGATAAGCACATGAGTCGAGACTGCTGTCAATGCGTTTTGCAGATCCAACATGGTTGTTGGAATCGCTGGATATACATTATTTTCTTGTTGTGAGAATGCCTCCTTGTTCACGCTCAGTTAATTTGTGCAGTCATCTGAGTTACCTTTGAGTGATGTTTTTGATCCAAGCACTTTTCCTTTTGCTTTTGGTTCTGTAAAATAGTCCTTTTGCTAATAGTGTTCAAAGGCGTTGATATCATTTCTTTCGGGCATTGTGTTGTTGACATTGTTCTTTCTGACTTAAAGATCATTTTTTTGTATGTGCAACTTGTTTTTTTTGCTCTATCTCGTTGTCTTTTTGTTCACTAATCAGTTGTTCCTTTGCTTGTGTGGTGTTGTTAATTTCACCACTTCCTTGTTTTTTTCAATTTGTTGTTCCCTTTTTTTGTGGGGTTATGTCTGTCATCTTAGCTGTAATCATACATTCAACAAGTGTTCCCTTCTTGTATCCAATGGTCCCCCGCACAATGTTCTCACTGTCTCATTCAGGTTCAGGTCAACATCTTTTCGTATGGATTTTGTGAGTTTTCGAAATTCCTCCTCAATCAGGTGTTTCTTATCATGATGGTCCAATGACACAATAAAATCTAGATCGATTTTTTTCAGTAGTGGTTCTGTGTTTTCTTTCGATCTTTGTTGAGTCTGTTGACATAACTACTCCTCGTATCAGATCGATTTTAGATCTTTGTCTTGTGTTTGGACCAAGTGGAGCGTCCATTTCTTTCTAGAACTCTTCAGGGTTTGTTCAACTCTCAGTCGTTGTTTAGCCTGCCACAATGTTGCTTCCAAATAGAGATATGTAGTTATGTGGAAGGTATCTGCTGTTGACGTAAGATAAAGGGTCAAAGGCTAATGCCTACAGTCCCCTCTCAATCTGACTAGTGCTCAGGGTTATTGTCATTGTGGACCAGCCGCACCGCATCTCAGTTGTTCTCGTGGCACTTTCTTCTATCACCGGTATCAGCCGGGCGGGTCACAGGTATTCACCCGCAGCTCCCACCCGGTCGGCGTCACTAGTGTGGATGGAGCATGTGTTCTAGTAGGTGTCTACGAGATGTTAGGTGTTAGTTTTTTATGTAAGATCAAAAACTAAGGGGACTAAAGAGGTCTTAAATTGGAGTCAGTTAAATATCTTTTATGATTTGAATGAGGAATGGGAAAAAGTTACCTTTCATTCAAGCTTTTCGGTGTCAGCAGGAATAATTCTGGTTGTTCTCGTCTGTCACGCTCCCCTTTAGATGCAATTGGTCGAAAATGAGACGTGTTCCTTCTTGACAGGAAAAAAGATTTTCACCAGGCGAGGGAGCAGCTACTCCCTTTCCCACACCTCTCACACGAAACACTCTGCTCACTCTGCTCACTCCATGTTGGTAAGCCCTTAAGAGTGTGTTCGTGTTTGACAGCCACGCCTCCCAAAGTAAAAAGTGAAGAAATCCAAATGTTGCTTTCCCAATACGGCACAGCAAAGACTCCGGCAGAACACAGAAACCCTCTGCTCACTCCACTCGCTCCGCGTAGGCAAGCCCTTAAGAGTGTGAGATTTTCCACACAAACAGTTAGGAAAAACACAGCACAGTAATGAAAAATGATTTGCTCAGGATCACATAACATGTCAATTGTGGAAGACAGAGATTTGAGCCCTGGCTTACTGGTGCCACACTTTCAAGTTTAGACAGCAGAGAAGACATCATCTTATCCTACTCCATCTTCAATATTAGAACCAAGAAAATACTTTCTGCAAAGTTGTTATTCAAAGTTAAACTAGTGCACTGTTCAATAAATCTGGCTTTCAAAGCACCAAGTCACTTGATAAAACAGCCTGACAAAAATATGAGAAAAGTTGTAGTTGAAAGCTATGTTCATAAAGTAACTATGCAGCATTTCGATAGAAAAAAGAAAGGTGTTGAGTCAGTCCCATAATCGGGTAGAACAACATGCAGGTTAGATACAGATATCAGCAATAGTCTCTTAATCTGCTGATCTACTTTTCCACATTTCTGTCCGTCCATCACAGTGACCATACTTTCCTAACACATCCTCCCTCTGCAACACATCTTCGATGTCCCTTCTTCTCCCTTCATTAGAAATCACTTTGACTAACATTCCCCTTTTTCTCCATCCTTTAACCTTTAACTCAAACCCCTTACCTTACCTGGCACACCCACTTCGCTTGCCCACATTTCTCAGTTACCAATTCTTTGAAACTCACCCCCTTCCGTTGCCTGGCAAACAT
Organism: Ambystoma mexicanum; assembly: GCF_040938575.1. NCBI lineage: Eukaryota > Metazoa > Chordata > Amphibia > Caudata > Ambystomatidae > Ambystoma > Ambystoma mexicanum. Next base: position 288,930,765 of record NC_090928.1, read on the forward strand.
GTAGATGGGAGACTACCTTAATTTGCTACTCAGTTGCTGCCAGACATTAAAGAAAGCTACATTAGGGGTCTTGCTGGTAAGTGTGGCTATTGAGTCTGCACTTGGAAAATGCAGCAGAGCAAAAGACATAGAGGAGACCTAGCTTTGATAGTGCTCTCACGAAACACTTTCTTGAAAAGTCAGCTGCATATTTTAGTTTGTGGAAACCAAGTGGACCGTGAAGGGAGTCGGCATGGGCTCTGAAGATTTAGAGGCAGTAAGGGGGAATATGAGAGACCCATCAAATTTGTTTGTGTTTCCAAGGAAGTTGGAGAGAGAGAGAGAGAGAGAGAGAGAGAGAGTGTGTGTTCATATTCGGTTTGTGGGAGTGTTTTTGAGTGTATTTGTGACTAGAAACATTGGATATGGAAGGATGCATCTGTGCTCATGTGACTTTCTCTATATATGTAATGTTATTTTATGGTATGAGCATATAGTGAGCCTGCATGGATATGTCCTGACCATAGTCTTTTGGCAGTAGGGAACAGATGAGACGGAGAGAAAGGTATAAGAGTAAAGATAGCAATACGTTATGTTATGGTATATTATGTTATGTTATATTACAAGACTTCCTTAAGCGCACGGCTACCCAAAGGTATCTTTCCGCTGGAGAGTCGGGCAAGCATCCACAACAGTAAGCCAGAAGAAGTGGAAAACAGAACTTTCTAGAAAAGAAGTGTCTTAATCGTTTTTCTAAAAACCAGATGATTTGAGAGTTTCTTTATAGGATGTGGTAACTCATTCCATAGTCTGGCGGCAGCTATGGAGAAAGCCCTGCCACCAATCCTCATGCAGCAATAGGAAGGCACAGGAGGCAGATCAGCAGATGCTGAGTGCAACTGGTGGTTTGGATAGTAATGTGTAAATTTAGCTCGGAGGAACTCAGCACCCTCGTCCTGTGGAGCACGATGAACTATGCATAAAGCCTTCAACCTGTTGCGCTGGTTAACAGGTAGCCAGTGTATGGATCGTAGAACCGGGGATATGTGGGCACCATAAGGGGTGCCAATTGCCACCCAAACCGCCAGGTTCTGTAGACGTTGCAATCACTGAATAAGCCCCTTCAGCTTGGCTAAATACAGCGAATTTCAGTAATCCAACCGAGATAGTATCAAAGCTGCTACCACCGGTGGACGAAGGGACGCAGGAATCATAGGAAGTACCTTCTTCTGAACTCTCAGCTGAAAGTGTCCTGCTTGACAGACGGCAGCCACTTGGTTGGCTATAGACAAATAAGCCGAGAGAATTACACCCACATTTTTCGCCTTACCCACCGGGGAGGGGAGGCCACCAAGGGAAGTGGGCCAGAAGGATGAAATCCAGAGTGTAGGATCAAGGAAACACCCCACCACCAAGACCTCTGCCTTGTCTCCGGTCAAATTTGAGCCAATTGAGGTTCGTCCATTCAGCCACGGCAGCAAGGCATCCTCGCAAGCACGATGACATCTCACCCTGATCAAGATCTAGACGGATCACGATCTGAGTGTCGTTGGCATAGGAATAACACCTGCTGCTGTAGGAGCGGATGAGACACTCAAGTGCCCAAATAAAGATGTTAAATAGAATCGGAGACAAAGACGAACCCTACAGAACTCTACAGCTAAGATGGCAAGGGGCAGATAAAAAAGTTGGCATGGAGAGAGTCTGAGTACGATCTGCCAGGAACGATATGAGCCAGGCTAGTATCTGGCAGATATACCTATCTGGGCAGACGGGGCAACAGGATGGTGTGGTTGACCATGTCCAATGCTGCTGATAGATCTAACAGAATCAGGGCAACAACACCACCTGAATCCACCAGCCTGGCCATATCATCCTGGACAGAGACCAGTACACTCTCCATGCATCTGCCAGGTCTGAAGTCGGACTGCGGAGGGTCAAGGAGGTGAGAAGATTCGATAAATGCCGATAGAAGTGATGAAACAAAATAGCTTAGTAAGGAAAGGGAGAAGAGAGATAGGATGAAAATTAGCCAAGATAGTAGGATGAAGTGAAGGCTTCTTTAGAAGGGGGTAAACCCTTGCAGAATTTAGTTCAGGCGGGACTACCCCAGACTGACTTGAATGGTCCCCCGATGCTGTAAATATCCTCAAATGATCTGGAGCAATCTTTTTCGTGATATCGACCGATGTCTACGCGTGCTGTAACTATAATAAGAGTAACTGGAGTAATGTACAGATTTGTACATATGTGAATAAAGCCTTGCCTGGAACTAATTTAGACTCAGCAGCTGGTCTGTGATTCAGTAGTGCACACTGAATGTCTAAGTTCCAGGCAAGGTATAAACATCACTAACAAAGGAGCTGACCCACCGGCCATCCATTCAACCCAGCTCAGGCCCCCAACTGACACTCACAGAACATTCACATACAGATCGATCCAACATTCTCCTGAGCTGCATTCATGCACCAACATTCTAGAGCAAGCATCCAGGCCAGTGGCAATACAAGACTACATTACAACAGGCAACCATGTTCATCATATTTTTCACAATATACATTGACAAACAAAGATTCAATACATGTATGTATATATTTGTATTTATGTGTTTATAACGTGCTGACAACCTGCGGGCATTGGGGCACAACAAATACATAGGGGACACAACATAAAAAGACAAGACAATGAGCAATGGGAACTTCCGGTAACGTGAGGCCAGAAATGTCAAGAGTTCACAGCGTTACCTGAACAGGAGTGTTTTTAATTTTTTCCTAAAAGGCGTCGGACATGGCTCTAATGGTTGGTGGAAAGGTATTCAAGAGAGCTGAGGCAGTGACCGAGAAAGATCTTCCGAGGCCCTTAGAATGGGTGTATCATGGCCCCTGTAGCTGGGTCAGATTGGCAGAACGCAGAGTTCTGGTTGGATGGTACAAAGGTACTAAGGCTTTGAGGTATTCCGGCGCCTTTCCATAATCGCAATGTTGTTCTAATGGGCCCATTTTAAAATGGAATCATTCCTGTAGCATGCGCCAATGAAGATCTCTCCTGATGTTGGAAATGTGGAATCTTTTGGGGACTTTTAAAGCTACATGGATCGCATCAGTTTGAATGGTTGGGCAGACCTAGATCTTTGATTTAGAAGCTCCACTGAGCAGGGCGTTTCAGTAGTCAAGTCTAGCTAAGATTGTGGCCTGGGCTATAGTCACAGCATTTTCCAGAGAAGCCTCAGATAATAGTTGCAATTCTGACGCAGAAGGTGCACTTGGCCATCAGAGTTAAGGGAGGCTTCTCGGTAAACCCCTAGGGTTTTAACCTTTTTATGGGTCACAATCTTGTTTTCTTGATGTAGGAAGCCGTCATAGGATGAGCTGAGTTTAGCACGAGCCTGGGGAGAGCCAAAGATGAGGAGCTTGGTGTTGTTACCATTGAGACACAGCCAGTTCGCGGCCATCCAGCCTTCGATGGATTTATAGATGTTATTAAGGGTTATGGAGTCCTGTACGTGGTCTCCATTGAGCTTGATGACTAGCTGAGTGTCATAAGCATAGTTGGTGAAAAATACGCCCATGTCCTCCAGGAGAGCGCAGAAAGATCTCAGGTAAAGATTGAAGAGTAAAGGTGAGTTGTAAGCGGCCTGGGAAATGCCACAGACAATAGGCGAGGTGAATGAGGAGGCTGGACCCCAATGAATTTTCGATTCCCGGTTAGAAAAAAAGGACTGAATCCAGTCCACTGCCTCCTTGGAGCAGTTACTGTGGTTCTGCAGGCATTGGAGAAGGCTCTCATGGTCTACGGGGTCGAAAGCCGCAGGCAGATCTAATAAAATTAGCACACCGGCTTTCCCTTTCTCCATGATTTTTAGAAGGTTGGACTGTAGGTCTACCAGAGCAGTTTCTGTGCTGAAAGAGGGGCGAAAGCCAGACTGTCCACTATGAAGAATTTGGTTACAAAAGCTTGTCATTGAGATGTTGCTACCTTGTCTAAGATTTTCACAAGAAATTGGCAGTGGTAGGCCTTAAATTACTAGCATCCATGAGATCGATGTTAGGTTTTTAGGGTATGGGTGAGATTGTTACTTTCTTGATTTCAATAGGTTCCTGACAATCTCTAAATGATCCGTTTACAAAGTGGGTAAGAAAAGGAGCAAAAATATCTTTATGCTCCAGGATGAGTTTTGGAGGCAAAAGGTGTGCAGACAGGATGTTGCGTTCATTGAAGAAAGTATAGTGGTCATGTCCAGGAGAGAAATCTGAGAGAACGAGAAACCGGGAGATGTCAATCCTTTCACGGTCAGATGATGTAAATCACCAGGCCCTGGACTAATATTATCTTACTCCGCACATTGGAAATGTTCTCACCAAAGGGGGTTGATGTCCGATTACAGTCAAGATTGGTAGGTGTAAAGGGAGATTCAGTAGCCTTGGGTTTCTCTAAGGATTTCAATATTTCAAAAAGCTTTGACATTGAATTTGAGGCTTGTTGTATTTGACAGTTGAAGAAGTTCTTTATTCTGTTGACAATTAAGGATTTATATAATTTCCACTCTAGCCTGGAGGCATCTGAGGGATGTTTTGTTCAGATGAGTTTAAGAGCACGCCTTTTCTTCTTTAGCACCCTTAATTCAGGTGAAAACCAATTTTGATGTCTAGGATTATCTCTAACTAATTTAGATTTAATGGGGCCGTAGAGTTGAGCATTTTGGTAAGGGTATTCGTAAAAGTAGACACTAGGTGCTCTGCTCGGTCATTCGGTGTACAGTTTTGCATGAAGGATTCTAAGCAGAGCTGAAAATCAAGGGGTCGTACCTTTTTAAAATTCCGACCTGTAACTAGTTATGTGGCGTTAGGAGATCTGGTCGGGGAGCAGGGAGCTGCATTGAAAACCTAATGGAATGGAAAAGTGATCAGCCCATACACAGGGAGTGGTAATCATGTCTTGAGATTTCATCTTCTTGGTAACAATCCAGTCAAGAATGTGTTGGTTATTCATGTTAGGCTCTGTGTTGATAACTTCAGAATGACTTTCCAATAAGGCGGATTCGAGGTCGCAGGCCTCCTTATCGCTGATGTCCCCTTTACAGCGATTCAGGCCTCCCAGGAATGAAGTGGCCTAGTTTGGGTTAATACGATTATTTAGGGGAGAAAGGATTTCTTCGTTCAAATCTGGCATTGGACAAGGGGGGCGATACATCAGCACAATATTGACACAGTTTCGAGATGTCCGAGTCATTTTTAGAATTTCACAGCCTGAACAAGAGGCTGCGGATGGAAACAGACCTAGCTCAGATTCTGCAATGATAGCAACTCCACCATCCCGGCCCTCAGTTTGGTTGGTGTTAAAGAACGTGTAGCATGGTGGCGAGGCCAATGAGATAGCTAGGTCATTGGTATCTTGAACCCAAGTTTCAGTAATGCAAAGATGTCAAGATTGTGAATCTGTATGTAATCAGCTAGATCCTGCACATTTTTTATGAGGGAACGGGTATTGAGGAGGGCGATCTTTAACAAGCTCACTTTTATGTCTGGTTGAGTGAGTTTAGACACATTTTCAGTCTCGGGGTTAAGGGGAGGAAAATCTGAAACCAGGTTTTGGAGCAGCCGAGAAGCGCTAGGGGTAAAAGAGAGAGTCAAGGCGTCAGTAATTACACTGGTTTTCTGTGCAAGAGATGTAGAGTAGTGACCAGTTTCCTTAATAATGGTTGGGGCATCTGGTAATTGGCCCGGTAAAGTTGGGACATCCTGAGAAGGAGGACTGCTATCTAATTTGGTGCATTTGAGCCTGTCACTGAGGGCTAGGCGATTGAGGCGAAGCACCGCCATTGATAGGGGTTCATTCCTTGGGAAACCCATAGTTCAGTGGTTAAGGGTGAACATGGGTACCACTAATGCTTACCAAGCGAAGGGTGGGCCTCCCTGCCGACTCCGGCTAATGACAGGCAAAGACCGGCTTTGTGCGGGAGTGCCGGTGCTGAAGCGCATGAGGGATCGAGAAATAGGGCCTGGGAATCCTGGGAAATGTAGCGCAACGGCGGCTGTAATGAGTCTTGCAGTCAAGGTGTCAAAAATAAAAACAGAGCGTGCGTCTAGCCGCTCAGTTAGCAAACAATACCTGAAAACTCCTTCACCTTTTAAAGACCGGCCCTTGGAAATAGGGCCCTGGGAGTCCTAGGAAATGGAGTTCGAAGACATGCTTCTTGCGTTTTCCGCACGAAGCAAAGTAACGTTGCCCTGGTTACCAAAGCACAATACTAGCACTGCTAATAAGATGACAACAACAAAACTAGCTATGCTAATGAGAGTGTTTTCTCTCTCTGCCGTGTGTTATAAAGCTCCATCTATTACCAGACAAATGAGGACAGCGCGCAACGGCAGCTGTAATGAGTCTTGCAGTCAAGGTGTAAAAAACAAAAACAGAGCGTGCGTCTAACTGCTCACTTAGCAAACAATACATGTTTTCATATGAACGAATCACACAGTTCTGTGTCTTATCCAATCAGTGACACATCAGCAAAACTAAGTATTCCTTATGTGATGCTTGCTCTAGACACCACACTACGTGTTTCGAGACTGCTGCCCCTTCTTCAGGTGTAACTGCTATCAAATGTTGCGAGCTAAACAGGGTATAAAAGAGAAAGTGTCTGTAGGTTTAATGTGCAATCGCTCTAGTGCCCATAGTGCCAGTGCTCAACACTCGGAACACTAGCCTGTCTGTAATCCCAGGTCCAATCATCAACCCTCAGTGGAAAATCACTGATTCAAAAAGCTGTAAAAGATATGATGTGTCTATTTACACAAGTACCAAGAGGTTGTGGTCACGGATATAAGCTGTCTCTCAGCCTCAAAGACCCAGGCAGCACCTCTCTCATTTGTTCTTGGCTGCAAATCAAGCACAATGAAGCTAACGTTTCCATACTCAATTAACTTGTTGCTCAAACGGCATGTGTCCTAAGACATATGTCAAATCCCCATATGCTACAGTTCCTTGTTGAATTACCTGGTATGCATTCCAATTTAAAGCTTGATGCAGGAACCGGGACGCAGATGTGAAAACAGCCTCCCATCCCGCATCAGCTTTTTTAATTAATTGCGGTATGGTCATGTAGTACTGACTCCATGTCTGGAATATCACGTAATAGCAGGTATGTGTGATCACATGTCGCACAATCCAGGTTTTTTAACCAATGCTGTCACTATACCTTACTCAATTGCATTTCGATGCGCGATATGGGAACTGGGGGGCAGCTGACAAAGCAGCCTCCCATCCCGTACCGGCAGCCATATTCACAATGTTATCATCACGTGGTACAGACTACAAGTCTGGAAACTCACGTGCTAGGTTCAATGATTCTTGCGGCCATATTGGAGTGTCCAGTATAATCCTAGTACAACTACTTGTGTTCTAAGTGATCCCACTGTCCGTGAGTCTACGAAAATAAATCCTCAATGCATTTTGATTTCGATATTGCAATGCATATTCAAGTCATGTAATACATGACATAGTGAAAAGCTAATGTTAATCTATAGTCGCATATTCTGTGTACCATTCTAAGTCATCCTTATTGTTGATGATGTGCTGACCGCTTGGTAATTTACAATTGACACTTAATCAAAATCTAAACAGGGCTCCTTAATTACTGATAGTACACATATTGCTGATTAACATTCATTTTGCAATTGTGGTCCTGTGACAAAATGCACTGTTTATAAACAAACAATTTCTCCCCATTAACATGTCATGAGAGAAAATGTATCTGCTAACTATCTCTTAATTTAGTGAAGGCTATAAAGTAACAAGGTTATAAAAAAACACGTCAAATCAAAATCAATGTTCAACCCTTTGGGATTTAAGGATTCTAATCTCTGAATCCATTGGATTTCTTTTTGCTGTATCAAAACGTGTATGTGTCCTCCTCTTCTCAGACATTTAATTTGCTCCAAAATTACCACTCTCATTTTTGCTATTGTAAGATAAAATTATTTGAAATTCAGAGCAGCTGGTGAATGCACTGATCCGGTGCGTATATTCTGTTTCTGTTCTGACCATCTTTGTTTCCCTTTTCTTGTTGTAAAACCACATAGAACATACCGCACGGGTATCTGATCCCGTAAATCACATTTGTTGAATCGCATCTTGTTGTGTGTCGCAATTAGATTGATTTGCCTGTCTATGGATGATTGATTGTGCTCACTTTAATTAAATTATTACAGTGTTGGCAATTATTGCATGGGAGAATTCCTTTATAGATGACACTTGCTGGCTTTCCTTCCGTGTAATCAGCTCTAATAAGGTAATCTTTAACCACCTTACTCTTCCTATAGGAAAAAGCTGGTTTCTCATAAATGAGTTGAGCCATAACTGGATCCATTTTCAAGACTTCCCAATTCCATCTTAATATCTTCTTGATTCAATAGCTCTGTTGTGAGTACATAGTCACATACACCCATTTTTCTTCTTGTATTTTCTGTGTAGGTTCCATTAATTGTTGTCTTGGGATTTCCAAAGCTTTAACCTGTGGTTTTGTAATCACTTCTACTAGGTAATCTCTTTGAAGGAAGTTCTTGTCTAATGTTGCTTATTTCTCCACAAACTCTTGTTCTTCAGATATGATCATTTTATATCTTAGGAAATGACTATATGGGATGCTTTTGAATTTTGTTTTTGGATGAAAGCTCGATGCTAGTAAAATACTGTACTTGTCTGTCGGCTTGTTATAGATTGTAGTTTCAAGTTTGTTCTCCTTTATGTAAATTTCCACATCCAAAAATTGGATTCTTTTAGTAATAGTCTGCATGGTAAATTGACTACTCAGGGATCATTGATTCATATACTCAAAGAAATCAATTAATTCTCCAGATGTGCCTCTCCACACTCCAAATACTTTATGGATGACTCGAAATAAGTACTGTAGATGCTTTTTCCATCTCAGGTTATTCAAAACTATGTGTCTTCAAGATAAGCCATAAGTATTGGCATAAGTGTTGGCATATCCTGGTGCCACAGCTGCCCCCATTGACGTTCCTGATATTTGCAAAAAGTAACAGTCTTCAAATCTAAAGAAATTGTTAGATAAAACTAACTTCAATGAGCTCAACACACACAGTTTGTTGGCTATACATTCCTCTTTGGACAACCGAAGCCATTCAATAGCTTCTAGCCCCACTTCATGTTTTATGTTCCTGTTCAAGCTACACATATCCATAGTGAAAAGAATGCACTGTTTCTTCAAACTCAAGAGCTTTAATTTTCACTAAGAAATCTGTGTTGTCTTTTAGGTAAATTTGTTTAGATTGCACTAATGGTTGTATTACTTTGTTAATATACCGAGCTAGCAATTCCAATAGACCATTGGAGGCCACTATTATTGTTCTTCCTGGGGGATCAATTAAGCTTTTGTGTACTTTCGGTAAAATGTACAGTACCGCCATCACTGGATGCGATTTAGTGAGGAATTATCTTGTTTTCTCTGGAATCCACTCATGTTATTCCGCCTCATCCAGGAATGAGTTAATGACTTTCCGTTCTTGTCCCGTTCAATCTTGAAAAACCTCTAGATAAGTGTCTTGGTCTGACAATTTTTGTTCAACTTCTTGTTTCTGCTTCGAGCGTTCCATGATGACTAATGCTTTATCAATTGGTTTCAGAATTAGGGTCTCATTTTCCCAGATAATGTATCTCATTCGTGTTTAGTGGAATTTCCAATCTGTTTCTTCTTAAATGATTGTATAGCAAGTTCACCTAACACCTTTTTCTGGAATACCTCCAACACATGATTCTGCGTGGGTGGTAGGAAATAACTCTTAGGTTACATTTCAAGATATTCAGTTGTGTCTGTACATTGTGACCAATCTGTTGTCCAGGGACATCATTTGGGGGTCACCAGAGGTCGCAAGTGCGACCTCTGTGGTCTCCCTTGCGACCGCTAATAAAAAAATATATTTTTGTTTTTATTTTTTTTTGTAATGCAAGCTCCTGGGCTATGGACAGCACCATGTGGCTCTTTAATTCTGGAGTGGCTAGCTTCTTGTTCAGACCCCTTAACAAAAGAAGAAAAAAAAGAACAGGAGTGCCACAAGTCTAACACTTTCAGCAATGAAACTAAATAAGAAAGAATGGGAATGCCAAAAAATGTGTCTTTCTGGAATTATATACAATAATTGCTAGACTCATTAAAGGTTTATTTCAGGCACACTTCAGGGAGTGAGTCACTGATTTAGTCTGTTCTTAAACGACACAACTCAGCCTTTCATCCTTCTGAGGTCGATAAATGGGTACCAACACAGGTTGGGTGATAATGGGTGTATATTTCTTCTATGTAAGGTGCATAAGCGTAAGTGCTATATAATAACACATCATTATCATTTGGTCATGGACATCTGCTTGCATTCACAGTCATTTGGTAATATGGGCCTATACACACTCATCTTAACGATACATATGGCGATCCATTCTTGAATGAAATGTACATCACATTATAGTGATATCGTAACCATATTTTTCATAGTGTACAATGCTATGTGATGCCACTTCCTCTTTTGTCAACGGGTGAAAGGTCATGTTCCATCGCTTCACGCATAATCACTTTGGGGTGGGGTCAAATGACATCACTTCCTGTGATGTCATCAGGGGGGTCAAGGGTCGTGTGATGTCACTTCCGCTACCCTGGCATTTTGGTGAAATGACGTCCCTGCTGGTGTCACAAAAAATGATTTCAATCGCCTTTTCCGTGTAAGGCAGAAAAAGTCATTTTTTTCCTTGAGTAGACTGCTACTGTACTCAGGCACAAACGAAATGCACTTCTGTAGCAATTTACGCTCAAATGGACTAAGTACATATGAAGAGATATATTGTCGACAATTTCACCTGGCGTGCTGGGTTTCTTCTTTTAGTCTCTTCTGGTTTTCGTCCGCCTAAAAAAAGCATTGAGCTGGTACTGGCTGTCCTACCCCTTCGATCTCCTTGTCCTTGGTCTTGTTGTTGATCCATTGTTGCAAGTTCTTCTTCCATCTCTGGACCTGATGCCTCCGATGAGGTCGTCAATGAGGTTGAATTCTTCCTTGGTCTTGGCTGAAATTGTTATGTATTCCGGGAATTATAATAATCTTTCGAAGTATAGGCAATGTCCAATTTGTAATCAATCATGTCCCTCCTAAATTTCCTCACTTTTTTAGACTCAATCTCCATCTTGAATGTGTCTAATTTAGTATTAATCTCTTCTAGGGTTGCCGATATTTTTTCCTTCCTCATCAAGCTTGAAAGTGTTGTCTTGATTGTCCCAATTTCCTCTGTTAGTTGAGTCAATAATTTAGCCAGCTCTTCAAACGTCAAAAGGATTAAATCCATTGAACATTTCTTTAGGATTTGCCTCCATCGTTTGATGAAGACAGGGGGCTGTCTCCGCATAAGGTGGGTTTCAAATCTGCCCTTAAACCTCTCGGGATTCTCTGTGATTTGTAGTATTGTGCTAGGGCACGTGCATGCAGCTTCTGGTTGATTTCTCGCCTGAAAATCTTCTCAAGTTGATTAATCAGTCCTCCGATTTTTTGACTTGACTACCTTCTCTTTCTGTAAGTGAAATAAAATGTAAGATGAGTGATGCTTCCTCTTCCGTAAAGCCTAATGTTTCCACTGTGTTAGTGGTTAAAGATTCTCATTTTTAAAATTACATAGTATCACTACTGAGTCAAATCAAATGACTCACTATGAAGTTGTAAATGTTGTGTGCAAACCCTAAGAGGGTAATTCATGGATTATTTGCGCCAAAAAAAGAGGATTTGTGCGCCATTCTGCCCGCAAATCCCCATTTCTTAAACAGGGATTTGCGGGCAGAATGGTGCACACATCCCGTTTTTTTTAGGTGCAAATAATCCATGAATTACCCCCTAAATGTCATCTAGCAAAACAAGTGCAATACATAGGGGGTTAACTAGAGTGCACTACTAATACTCATTATTTCAGAAGGAGTGAAGCAAATGTAAATATAATTTAATTGTCACTATAACAAATCACAACCAGTATCAAAACAGTATGCCCATATTAAAAAATTCAAGCACTTTACAATTCTACATTTTAATTCTTTCAGTACCTTAAAGGTGTCTAAGAACGAGCTGGCTCTGCATACACATACGTTAATTTGAAGTCTCCGGACATTGAGCTGGTTTTAGGTTCTCCCATCATATTAACCATTAAGGGAGCTGGTAAGGTAGCAAAGCGGGTTGAGTGCTCACTGCTGCAATCTGTGTGTGATCTGCAGGTCACAGGTACGAATCCCAGCAAAACCAACTCCACCTTTCATCCTCTCAAGGTTGATAAACCAGTACCAACTTTGGTTTGGCTGATAGATGTATGTACGTATGTTGTCAGTTAAACGATTTGACAAGAGTGCTATACAAATAACACAGAAAAAAAGTTCACTTATAGTCATTTGTACATTAAATGTTTGCTCATGCACATTTATTGATTCTAACGTCAACATGTTAATGTACGTCACATGGCTGCAAGGGCCTTCCAGGCACATCAAGGGATTTTGCAATGACTTGACCCAGTGAGCTATGTATGTTTGGGGTTTTATATAGCGCGCACCTAGCTGTGAAGCAACACATCACTGTATAAAAAAGTTGTAGGATTCAACAGAGTGGTGGGTGAGGAGGGAGGAGAGGAAGCAGCCTAGGGGATACAGTTGAGTTCAAAGATAATTGGCTGACAAATGATTCTGAAAGAGGAGAGTCCGTCCTTGTTTCTGATGTGCGTGAGGGACGGAGCCCCCCTGACATGCAGCATGTTAACCCCAGACGCTGTGTGCACAGCAGGAGAAGGCTTGTTTCCTTGTGTGTTTTTTTTGTCATTGTATTTCTTGTTTTCCAGCCTGGTGATGTCAAGGCGAATTACAAAATAATGTAGACCCACTTTTATGGCGCATCATGGAATGTATTTTTGGATCTTCCAAAGCACTATTGTTCATCGACCCAACGAAAACCCGTGTTTGCTTTTTGCAGGAGAGAAACACGTTTTTGTGCCGCAGCGGTAAAAAAAAGTCACCTGAAGCCATAAAGAGAGGCAGAGAAAATGATGATACATGGCTACAATCAAATATGCTGACAGAACTACTTAAGAAACAGAATATCATTAGCTCATTCAATATCCATTTAGCTTCATAGGATGGCCCACCGATTCCACCACCCCATCCTGTGCGCCAATTTGCAAAAAAAGTCAACATCTGTTTTTCAAAATAGTAATAATGCGGTAATTATAGAAAACAAATGTTAAACGCGTTCACACCGTGTGCGCTGCGCATAGCTAAGCAACCCCATCAGATGATCTAATTAAAGAGCTAATTAGAGGCAAAGTTTGCTTTTATAGACATCGCCCGTTAGCCGAATGCAATTTTTTTTCACTTTAAAAAAAAAAAAAAAATTATTATGCAGATCCAAGGGTATTTGCAAATGAGCTAATAATAGCCACTGGGTGATTTATTTCAGATAGATCCATATATCTCGAAATACCACTCTGCCCCAAGCGTCATTATTGCTATATTAAATACTACTTTTGCCTACTTGAGCTTAACAAACAAATCTAATGGCATGAAGGAATTTAATTTCAGAGTTGAATGATAATTTGTCAGGCACTGTTAATTCACATAATTCAAACTTAATTGTGTCTGAGATATTAGGGGGTGGTGGGGATTTGCGCTGTGCCTTCAGTTGCATGGCTGCAGGCAAGTTTGCGTTTCCATCAGGTTAACATTAGACTTATATTGTTTTGGTTATCACAAGATGGGAATGCATTTTTTTTTTTTACATGTAGATGTGCTATTTTTATTTTGGTGAAAAGCCTTCTATGCTGAAACGAACATTTGTTTTGGTGAGACACACGTCTCCCTGGAAGAACAGTACTTTTGCTCAGGCGTCATCTGTAGATGTACTTGGGGAAATCATTCCGGATGCCCTTCCTCCCAGGGGTGTTGCTGGGTGCGTGGGATGGCTTCTTCAAATGAACATCGGTGAAATTACAGAAACGCGCCAAACTGAGCATACATAATCAGTCCTCTCTTGCTCGGCAGGGTTCCACTTGGATAATACTGGCAGGCACACTGTTCCTTCGGAGCCAGGCCTTTCAGCGCTGACAGTTCACTGCTGTGGTCGAGAAAAGTCAGGCTAACATGCAGCTTTAGTTTTATGCTGTAGCCCCCGTCCCCCGCCCCCTGACTCTTGCAGATTTCCTCATGAGAGGTCAGACAGGCTAGTATTCAATTTTTTTCATGAGAAGTGAAACGGGCCACTATTCGCTTGCAATGCTTGTGACACATAACAGTTTACAGTGATGATTGTTGTAATGTGAACTTCTCCATTAAAGGCACGCCAGGGCAGATGGCTCCAGACTCCACGGTGGAAAGGTACATTGCTCTGTCGACATTAGTTACAGGTTCCAGTTACTCTTGTGAATCGGTAGCAGAGGTGCACCCACCAGCCATCCACAGGTATCACAGGTCTCAAGGGACTCTGGGAAGAACACGAACATGTTCTGATTCATCTAACATTCCTTGAGCTGTCACTCACCCACACTCAGAGCATTCCATCAACAATAGGAATGGCCAGCAGGAGGTCTGCAAAGAGACATATAACGCATTGCCACAAAGACAGGACACAGCAATGGTTCTCATAAGCTATGTTGAGCTGTGCTCACTCTGCTACCATTCTGCTCCAGTCATGTGATTGCTGCAGCAACTAGTCTAGGGGAGTGTTAGGCCTCCCTGCATCCGAGTCTCTGAAGTCTCCCTGAAATGCAATGCAGTTTCCAAGGGTACTGTACCTGCAGTGTCCTCATCACCCGTGTCAGTGGGTGCGGTGGTGTCTGATGTCTACAGCCCTATATCCACCCATGTTGCCGCCTTGTCTTGGAGCTCTCCAGATGGTATCAGGTAATATCATCCACACCAAAGAAATATCGCTATATATATGTTCGTCGGGAACGGCCATAGGCGATATTTTACTGCAGATAATACTAGGGTTTTTTGGGAGCAGGGGTTGCGGGGGTATCCCCCGCTCCTTTTAAAATAATAGGGGGTTCCAGGGGGTGTCCCTCGCAGGTTCCATGCAAAAATATTGCGATATTTTTGTATGCCGATATTTTTGCAGGGATATTAAAACATGGAACCCTGCAGATTACACAGACCTCTATCCCATAGAGAGTATCAAAGCCGGGAAATGCCCTCTGCACTCCTCCAGTGACTGTGTTTGGAGATAATAAAAGTCAGTAAACAGATTACAAAAGTACGGCAATTATAAAAAAAAGAAAAGGCGCAACAAATTATTGCCTTTTTTGTCAATGTGTTAAACATAGCATTTAAATAATTTCAAATAAACTCTCTTTGTTAGAAGGAATCTCCCAGCCCTATGTTAAAGGTCCGCCATTACCCTTCCAAATGGAAGCAAGTAAGCAATCCTTAATCTTTCCTTAGTAGAGCAATTGGCATCTGTGATTGCATCATCAGGCCAAATCTAACAGGTGAGTGGCGAAGAGGAAATTGAGGATAACCCAGCATGGCTTTTAATTTAAAAAAAAATCTCTATGCAGATGTATATAATAATCAGGGCTCGAGTCAAGGGTACACTCGGGTGGACGGCATCTGCCCACTTTTTTCAGAGGGCGGATCCATCTCCCTGGGCATATGTAAAATGAAAAACATGGACTGTTATTTTTGCCAACCTTGGGATTTGCACCACAGTCTCCGGGTTCATAGGCTGTGCGCTTCACCACTGCACCATATAACCTAATGAAAAATATTTTAAAAAAATAAAGGTGAAATGTCATATTTCAGGACTGCATGTTCCAAGGAAAACATTGGTTTTGTATCTGAGAGTTTAAAACATGCACACCTTCTAACTTTTTCAAAACACTATTAGAAGAAAATGGCCTCACTTGATTATTTGTGTGTGTGCCATTCGTCCTGCGCAATGTGTATGGTTCTTGAAAGCCAATTGAATTAAATGTTCATATTTCACCTTGATATACAAATTTATGGTGACATCACATCCCATTGTGTATGTTAATGAGTCCCCCCACTTATTTTTCTTTAGGACTTGACCCATGATAATAATATCCTTCATCCCTTTAAGTGCCAAGGACGAGGTATCTCGTCCTTAGGATTACCTCCCCAGTGCTAAGAACGAGATAGCTCGTCCTTGGCACTTAAGGGGTTAATGAAGGAGAACATGTTAGAAGGCATTGCATGGTGAAATACTGAAATCACCAAAAAAGGCCTTGGCACTGGGGGGGAAAACCCATGGCAGTTTAGCAATATTATTGGATTGGTGAAGGCGAGAGCTAAGAAATGTGGCTTTTGAAAGACTCTAAATGCAATGAGTAGTTTCCTTATACCACTCAGGAATGGTCAACCGAAGGGCCAATGATGAAGCAGGGTCTTAGGCTAACCTATGTAGCACTTGATGCCCGGAAGTACCTTATAACATGTATTCAGCTCGCAGGGATTGTATCTTTCATAGGAAATAGTGGAAGAGATAGGTAGGCTTCTGAAAGGTGCAACAAGACACACATCCTGATATTGCTTGATCCAAACTGCTAAGTATAGGATCCAATGTAAGAGATAGAGTCAATGTCATGTATTGTACATTGTTTGCCAACCACTCAGATTCGCTCAGACCCGCGGGCTGGTGGGAAACTTGTGGTTAGGTATCTGTGGCAATTTCTACCACTAGCAGTCACCACTAGTGTTCTTACAAGGTGAGGTCTCAATGGTGGTGGTTCCTGTGTTCCAAAGGTACATCGCCATTCCAGTGAACATAATGATCTCCCAAAACGGAGAACGTTTGTAGAGTTACATGGGTATTGAGTTCCTGATACACCACAAAACCTTTCATAACCTTTGGAGCTTGGGAACGGTGCAGCTGTGTATATTTTAGAGGTGAAGCTCCAACATTGGCAGGTGGAGACGCTGTCCAATATTATTTGAGGAAGTGTCTTTAGATTCTTACTTTTTCATTGTAGCTTTAATATCTTACTAGGTCCTCCAACTCTTGCTACCTTAGCGTTCCGCGCTTCAACCTAGCTAAATCTGGCGGCAGAAGTTTCCCAGTTATGGCAGCCCAAACATGAAACTCACTCCCCTACACACTCCGGGCTGATCAAACCTACCCCAGTTTCAGACGAAACACACAGAAATGGATTAGAACCAATGACGAGCACCCAACAATTTAGTGGCAACCAACAGTCTAAGCTAGTATCTGCCACCACATAAACTGGCATCTGAAACGTCACCTTATACCGCTCTCGCAATGTTACTGTATATATTGTAATGTACTGTATATATCTGTAACTGTTCACCGGCAAACTCTGACCGGTAACTCTATGACTTTAATTCTGTGACTGTAATTCTATGTATCATCAAGCTCAAAGTCTCCTTGTAATGCTTGCGCCCAGTTACCCTCGGGTTTGGTGCGCCATATAAAAACAATAAACAAACAAACTTGTAGCAGCTGCAGGCCTCAAACTCTGTCGGTTACCGGTGTGCAGTGTTGGGTACTTCCATCTCATCATGTTGGGTGTGCACAAGTTTGGGTCAGCGAGGCAGTTCTTGGTGCAAGGAATTCTTGAGGGCTTGTGATTTAGCTGGTTCCAAAGGGTTGAGGGTAGGGAGCATCCTTTTGTGGTTGTGTGCTTAACTTGCAGGTTCCATGTTCTGGCAAGGCATCCTCACAATCATGGTTTGGGCTGGCATCTCTTAAGTGTTTATGGTCTCATCTCAAGATGTTACCACTGTGAAAGAGCAGATCATTTTTTTAAGGTTTATTGGGCTCGAGAAAGGGCAGACACCCCAATCTCAGTGTTGCATCCATTCAACTATTCCGGCAACTACCCAATCGGTGGAATCCTCCACTTTTAACTTTCACAGGCTTGTTCCCAGTCTTTCTGCAACGTGTGGATTTAGGTCTGAACTCCAAAAGCCATACAC
This sequence comes from Ambystoma mexicanum, assembly GCF_040938575.1. Lineage (NCBI taxonomy): Eukaryota > Metazoa > Chordata > Amphibia > Caudata > Ambystomatidae > Ambystoma > Ambystoma mexicanum. The sequence goes on from NC_090928.1 coordinate 288,948,709, forward strand.
ACAGCAGAGGCTTAGACAGTGTAGGGCCTGAGAGGTCAAGGCTCACCCACAATCTGTAAATGCCATGTCAGCAGCTGTCACTGCGGTGGGCCCAACTACATTAGCTTCAGGCCCCACTTGTTTGACAATCCTGGCTACACCTCTGTTACACAGATGGTCATATCTGGGTTTTATAACTGTAGCCATTGCTCCTCAGCCAGGCACGAGCCATAAACAAAATGTGCTCACACCTGCATCAAACACAAGTAACTAGATGGTATAATGTTGTGCTAGTGGATATGGTACTGATTTCACACAAGGGGTACAACATACATGGGGTACGGAAAGCTGTACCACGCTCTATTCATACAGATGCTTCCACCAACCTGTTAAGAGCACACATCCAGCTGTGCAAGGAGACACTCCCTGGGCAGCAGATTACTTAGTGCTACTTGGCCCTGAAAGACTCAGGGTGCCTCAGAGGAACATTCTTTATTAGCATCTCTGATGAACCCTCTTATGAAGCTTCATTAGTGAAAAAGCCGGGTTAACCAAGTATAAAGGGCCTCATGCTAGATGGGAGTTTTGGCCTCACATTCCAGAATTCTAGTTGAGTCATGCAAAATGATGAAGGACTTGTGCAAAATGGGTTCTAAAACTATATTAAGGTTGTCTGCCCATCGTCACAGTCACTTCAATGTATGCCCCTATGAATCAATTCTATGCGAGGACCTTGCAGTTGTAGGCTCTGCATCATGACAGTACTATGGCTAACCATTGTTCAATAAATTCAGGTTTAAAGCAACAAATACCCATTGTTCTTCTTAGTAAACATAATCTTAGTACTTTGTCCTTAACTTAGAGTTAGGACTAAATTCTCATATGATACGCCGCTTCCTTGAAGCAAATAGCTGTAACACTCACCTGATTCTCGCAGAGGCGCCGGTCTTGACTGGGCGACTACCGTATCTTCAAAGGTGATGTGTAGCACCCGGTTGGCTCTTTGGGCTGGACCTCTGTGCACTGTATGCCTGACGTGTAGAGTAAGATGTCTGCAGATAGAAAATATGGGGTTAATGAACTGGGGTTATTGGGGTGTCCCTATCTCTTTCCTCTTCTCCTCTCCTGTAGACCCCCAAAGGTTAACGCTCTCACCTTAGGTAAGTGAATGCCGAGCTCTCCATCTGCCTCGGGGCAGGGTGCTGTAACCAGTTTCTTCACTGGATAGGTAGCGCAGGCCTCTTGACTTCAGAGGACTGCTGTCCGTGGTTTACTGCACGAACGGTAAGTTTCGAGTCATTCAAATGTCTTTAAAGTCTTTAGTAATGATGTCTCTTGTTTTGCAGGGTTCCGGCGATGGCGGATGACGGGCTGAAGTGAGTTGAAGATGGAGCCCGTGTGATGAATAGAAGCGCCTGGAAGCACGTAAGTAAGCGCTTGTTGCCTGCTTCACTATGCGCTCTAACTGTCTTTTTATTTTGCAGGTACGAGTTCGGGGCGGCTGCAGGGTGCCGGAATACCCACTGGATTAGATGTGGAAAGGAGTAATGGCACGTGAGTATTAAAGTTCCCCAATGTCTTTAAACGCACCTTGTTTTGTCTTTCAGATGCGGGATGCAGCGCCGAAGGCCTCCGGAGCGTGCGAAGAGTTGGTAAACTTTTGTCTTTCAGATGCCGGAATGCTAACCTGTTCTTTCTTGTCTTTATAGGTGTTGCTGAAGACTGGATTCAGGATGGTAAGCCTTTGCCTTTCAGATGCCAGAATGCTAACCTGTTCTTTCTTGTCTTTATAGGTGTTGCTGAAGACTGGATTCAGGATGGTAAGCCTTTTTCCTTAGGCCCAGGACCGGATGCAGAAGACACGATGAGCGTTCTGCTGCAGAGGTTGCAGAATGACGCAAAGCAAGATTCATCCACCGGGTGTGGTTTAAATAGCCTCCTGTAGTGCTTAGGTGTCTCCTTCCACAGCCACGCCTAAGTAAGAAAAGAGTTCCTGGTAAGAAAAGAGTTCCTGCCTTCCAGAAGAGTTCCAGTGTTCTGAATCTAGGGAGTGGCTCCAGCCCCACCCAACAGGAAAAGTAGTTCCAAACAGAAGAGGATCAGAGGCTCAACTGGCAGGCAAGTAAGCAGCATGGTCTGCTGAAGGTAAGTCCACCCAAGCATTATGAGCCCGGCGCTTCCAGCGCTGGGACTGGGCATATTTATGAGCCTGGTGCCACTGGCGCCAGGACTGGGTCCAAAAGGTCCCAATTGGGACTGGTTGGCACTCGGAACCTGGGTTATGGATCTGCTTCCAAGGGAGTTGGGAAAACCCTGACCTTTTGAAAGCAGAGATCATGACAGTACCCCCCCTCAAGGCCCCTCCCAAACCGGGCTTCTCCGGGGGTTTTGGCTTGTCAGGAAATGTTCGGTGAAATCTTTTGATTAGGCGAGGAGCGTGGACATATTCAGCAGGTTCCCAGGATCTCTCTTGGGGGCCGTAGCCTTTCCAGTCAATTAGGTAGAATAGTTTAGATTTGGAGATCTTGGAGTCCAGAATGCTTTTGACTTCAAACTCGAGTTCCCCATCCACTAGGATAGGTTTTGGAGATTTGGTTAGTCGGGTTTGAGGTTGCACGGGTTTTAATAGAGAGACGTGGAAGACCGGATGTATCTTCATGTGCGGGGGCAAGTCCAACTTGACCGCTACTGGGTTTACTATGGTAGTGATGGAATAGGGACCAAGGTATCTTGGGTTGAATGTGCGTGGCCCTTTTAGAGATAGATATTTGGTGGATAACCAGACTTGATCCCCTACTTGATAGTGAGGGGCTTCCTTCCGATGTTGATCTGCTCCTTTCTTGTATTGTTCTTTAGCCCTTTGAAGGTGAGAAACAGCTTCCTTAAAGGCTTGGGTGATTGTAGAATGCAGGTAGTCTACTGCTGGTGTTTCAAGATCTTGGAGGGGATCCAACTCCGAGGTTCGAGGGTGACTGCCGTACAAAAGAAAAAACGGGGTTTTCCCAGTTCCCGAATGGACAGAGTTATTGTAGGCATACTCGGCTATCCAAAGGATATCTTTCCAAGTTTTTTCAGTTTGTTGCAGCATGCAGCGTAAATACTGTTCCAGAGTTTGATTGGTCCTCTCGGTTTGTCCGTCGGTCTGAGGGTGGTGACTGGTCGATAGTCTCACATCAATTTGAGCCGACCGACAGCAACTTCGCCAAAAATGAGAAATAAATTGACTACCTCGATCCGAAATTAGAACCGAAGGAAAACCGTGCAGTCGGACGATGTTTTCGAGAAATTCTCGGGCCAGAGTTGCTGCTGTTGGCAAGCCTTTGAGCGGAATGAAATGCGCCATCTTGGAGAATAAGTCCACGATTACTAGAATCGTATTGTATCCGGAGCATGGAGGTAGATCGGTGATGAAGTCCATAGAAAGCGTATGCCAAGGGCGAGGTGGGATGTCAATAGGGCGTAAGAGGCCTGCTGGTCTTTCCTTTTGACTCTTGTTTTGGGCGCATACTCCACAGGACATTATAAAGTCTCTGATATCTTTTTTCCAAGACGGCCACCAGAAGTAGCGCTTGATCTTTTCTGAGGTCTTGGCTATACCGGGATGACCTTCCATTAAAGAGTCGTGATAACAAGAGATTACTTTTTTCTGTAAATCTGTGCTGGGTAGGTATAATCGTTCTTGGAAATACAATAAGTTGTCCTTTACTGCAAAGTCCTTTCCCTGCAGATGCCAATTCTGTATGTCTGCTGGAGTTACAAGTTGCCTGGCTTTATCCTTAACTTCCTCTATGGATTCTGTGGCGATTACACCCAGAATTCTTTGTTCGGGAATGTTTGGTACAGGTTTAGGGTTGACCAAGTGTTCTTCCACTCCCATCCGAGAAAGGGCATCGGCTTTACCGTTCTTTGTACCAGGTCGATAGGTAATTATGAAGTCAAACTCGGCAAAGAATAATGCCCAACGGAGTTGTCTAGAGGATTGGGCTTTTGCGGTCTTCAAATATTGCAGGTTTCGGTGATCCGTAATCACAGTAACGGTGTGTCGGGCCCCCAGCAGATAATGCCGCCAAGCCTTAAAGGCAGACTTGATAGCCAGAAGTTCCTTGTCAGTAATCGTGTAATTGATTTCAGGAGGCGAGAATTTGCGGGACCAAAATGCCACGGGATGCAACTGATTGGTTACCGGGTCCTTTTGTGATAGAACTGCCCCCATGGCAAGGCTTGAAGCATCAGTTTCCACGATGTAGGGGAGTTCGGGGCGAGGGTGTTTTAAGATTGGTGCAGAGATAAATTTAGTCTTCAAATCCTGGAAAGCTTGTTCCGCCTCGGTAGACCATTCAAAACGTTTGTTTTTCTTTAACAAGGCAGTGATGGGCTGGACTATTCGAGAGAATTCGGGGATAAACCTGCGGTAAAAGTTAGCGAAGCCTAACATGCTTTGCACACCTTTTACGGAGGATGGTGATGGCCATTTGAGAACTGCATCGACCTTCTTTGAATCCATACGCACTCCGCCAGGTGATAATATGAATCCCAAGAATTCAACTTCAGTCACGTTGAAAACACATTTTTCCAACTTAGCGAAAAGTTTGTGTTGACGCAATCTTTCGAGGACCATTTTCACGTGTTTCCGATGTTCAGATTCCGATGAAGAATAAACGAGGATGTCGTCAATGTAAACAACAACACATACATCTATGAGCTCTCTGAGGACATCGTTCATAAAATATTGAAAGGCGGCCGGGGCATTGCAAAGTCCGAAGGGCATGACCTGATATTCAAATAGCCCATACTTGGTGCGGAAGGCCGTCTTCCATTCATCGCCCTCTTTTACTCGTACCAAGTGGTAAGCTCCTCTAAGATCCAGCTTTGTATATATGCATGCTTTTCTGACTTGGTCCAGGAGTTTAGGGATCAAAGGTAACGGATATCTATTCTTAACGGTGATCTGGTTCAGGGAGCGATAATCGATACAAGTTCTAAGGTCTCCTTCCTTTTTTGGAACGAAGAACAAAGCTGAAGAAGCAGGGGACTTGGAAGGACGAATAAACCCATTTGCCAGGTATTGATCCAGGTATTGTCGAAGGTGAAGGTTCTCAGGCTCGGTGAGGGCATAAATTCTACTACAAGGAGGAGTAGATCCAGGTATCAGGTCTATCTGGCAGTCATAAGACCTATGAGGAGGTAGAGAGTTAGCCTGATCCTTCCGGAAAACATCTTGGTATTCTAGGTATTCGGGAGGTAACTGCGGAGTCTCTGAAGAAATTGCGGCCAGTGCAACACCAGGTGGAGGGTGACAAGTAGAGACACATTCTGGAAACTGGACCGTTCTTGCGCGCCAATCGATCAGAGGATTGTGTTTCTCTAACCAAGGTATTCCTAGAATAATCTGAAACTGAGGGGCCTTGATCACATCGAACACGATCTTCTCATGGTGTCCATCTTGACTTACTAGCGTCACCTCTTGAGTGGTATGCGTTACTGGCCCGGAGGCTATCTCCGTACCATCCACCGTAGTAATGACATCCTTTACAGCCTTGGGACAAAGAGTTAGATTCATCCTCAAAACCATTTCATGATCCACATAATTGCCGATGGCACCGCTGTCGACGTAAGCTTCAATTGCATGTAATCGATCCGGATTATCAGGGCTAATGAGGACCATAGGTATCACGAAATGCGAGGTCACGGAACTGGTTTTCACGCTCGGCAAGAGGACCTCTATTCTTGTCGGGCGAGGTCGTTTCCCTGCTCAGAGTTTGTAACTTTGGTAACTGCAGCTCCTACTGCCTTCTTGGCAGGTTTCACCGGACAGTCTCGAAGAAAGTGCCCTGAGTTTCCGCAATATAGGCATAATTGCAACTGTTTCCTCCTATCCCGCTCCCTTTGTGTTAGAGGACCTTTCAGACCCCCTATTTGCATGGGTTCCCCGGAGTCTACTCCTTTGGAAGGAGTTGGCGGTTTGGAAAATACTCGAGCATCAAACTTGGAACGATCGGCCTTCCTGTTCTGCAGCCTGTGATCTATTTGAACGACCAAGTCTATGTAATCCGAACAGTCTTCTGGGGGATTCACTACTTGGGCTAAAACGTCTTTGAGCTCTCCACGTAGACCTCTATAAAACAGCGTAATCCTTTTGTCCTCAGGCCATTGAGTTTCCACTATTAGTCTATTGAAAGATGCAATATAAGCCAAAAGGTCTTGATTACCCTGTCGCAACGAAAGAAGCTCATTGTCCAAGGCCTGCCCCTGTGAATGTCTTGCGAACAGTTTTTCCATACTAAGCTGAAAGGCTTGAAAATCATGGAGAACCGGATCATCTTGATTAACTAGAGGGATCGACCAGTCTGCCGCATTGCCACTAAGGTACGAAAGTACAAAAGCTACTTTTGCTTGATCAGTTGGAAAGGCTGCTGGCCGGCATAAGAAGTGCAACCTGCACTGATTGATAAATATTGCAAACCTCTTTGGGTCACCAGAAAATCGTTCGGGCGGAGCCAGAGGTACATTCCCAGGTAGGTTGATCTGCACTGGATTCATAGAGGATGTTGAAGGAAGATTTGCCCCTGATGCGGGTAACGGGGTCTGTCCGGCTTGTGACTGTAGCACTTGTCTAGCAAGATTGTCTGTTCTCTCCTTGGAAATAATTAGTTCCCTTCTTAGAGCATTCGTTTCCTGACGAGCTGCATGCACTTCTGCCCTTAGTTCCCCAAGAAACCGGGCTAGGGGGTCAGTATCCGAGGTTTCCATAGCGCCTGGGCGAGAGTTTTGCGGTAGGCTTTGCGTTCTGTAACGCTCACCTGATTCTCGCAGAGGCGCCGGTCTTGACTGGGCGACTACCGTATCTTCAAAGGTGATGTGTAGCACCCGGTTGGCTCTTTGGGCTGGACCTCTGTGCACTGTATGCCTGACGTGTAGAGTAAGATGTCTGCAGATAGAAAATATGGGGTTAATGAACTGGGGTTATTGGGGTGTCCCTATCTCTTTCCTCTTCTCCTCTCCTGTAGACCCCCAAAGGTTAACGCTCTCACCTTAGGTAAGTGAATGCCGAGCTCTCCATCTGCCTCGGGGCAGGGTGCTGTAACCAGTTTCTTCACTGGATAGGTAGCGCAGGCCTCTTGACTTCAGAGGACTGCTGTCCGTCGTTTACTGCACGAACGGTAAGTTTCGAGTCATTCAAATGTCTTTAAAGTCTTTAGTAATGATGTCTCTTGTTTTGCAGGGTTCCGGCGATGGCGGATGACGGGCTCAATTGAGTTGAAGATGGAGCCCGTGTGATGAATAGAAGCGCCTGGAAGCACGTAAGTAAGCGCTTGTTGCCTGCTTCACTATGCGCTCTAACTGTCTTTTTATTTTGCAGGTACGAGTTCGGAGCGGCTGCAGGGTGCCGGAATACCCACTGGATTAGATGTGGAAAGGAGTAATGGCACGTGAGTATTAAAGTTCCCCAATGTCTTTAAACGCACCTTGTTTTGTCTTTCAGATGCGGGATGCAGCGCCGAAGGCCTCCGGAGCGTGCGAAGAGTTGGTAAACTTTTGTCTTTCAGATGCCGGAATGCTAACCTGTTCTTTCTTGTCTTTATAGGTGTTGCTGAAGACTGGATTCAGGATGGTAAGCCTTTGCCTTTCAGATGCCAGAATGCTAACCTGTTCTTTCTTGTCTTTATAGGTGTTGCTGAAGACTGGATTCAGGATGGTAAGCCTTTTTCCTTAGGCCCAGGACCGGATGCAGAAGACACGATGAGCGTTCTGCTGCAGAGGTTGCAGAATAACGCAAAGCAAGATTCATCCACCGGGTGTGGTTTAAATAGCCTCCTGTAGTGCTTAGGTGTCTCCTTCCACAGCCACGCCTAAGTAAGAAAAGAGTTCCTGGTAAGAAAAGAGTTCCTGCCTTCCAGAAGAGTTCCAGTGTTCTGAATCTAGGGAGTGGCTCCAGCCCCACCCAACAGGAAAAGTAGTTCCAAACAGAAGAGGATCAGAGGCTCAACTGGCAGGCAAGTAAGCAGCATGGTCTGCTGAAGGTAAGTCCACCCAAGCATTATGAGCCCGGCGCTTCCAGCGCTGGGACTGGGCATATTTATGAGCCTGGTGCCACTGGCGCCAGGACTGGGTCCAAAAGGTCCCAATTGGGACTGGTTGGCACTCGGAACCTGGGTTATGGATCTGCTTCCAAGGGAGTTGGGAAAACCCTGACCTTTTGAAAGCAGAGATCATGACAATAGCATCATTTACATCAATCAACATCCCCTTTCCTCTTCGCCAATTATCTGGAAAATCATAATTATAATCTAATATTCTTCTAAGGCCTTGTGAGATCTTAATACTAGTAGTCGGAAGTTACTACTTCTTGTTCCAAGGAACTGGAAACACTGACCTATTTTGACACCACGCCTTGGACTCAAATGGTCACCAGAAATTCCAACATGATCTCTCGAACAGCGTTGATTGTGCTGGGGAATAAAATGGATATTCACACTGAATGGAACATTTCTTTTAATAATTTAAACATCTAGTGCAACTGTAAATAATGATCCATAATGTCCCAAAAACATTGAGAGTTGTTTATAACAGATTTGAATCATTGAAAGAAACAACAGACTGAATATTACAATTCCTGTCAACCATATTATCCATTAGATTTCTTATGCAATTGAGGACACATGCATCCTTTCTACTCAATGATTTAACAGCACCCAAAAGAGACTCACTAAACATCCCATCCAATATGCTCACGCATCACCAATGCTGCAGACAAGTCAGAAACTATAAAACTGAGTCCCTTGGTAGCCCTCAAGGTAATTCAGGAAACAAAGATGAAACACATCTAAAGTTCATCATAAATGCACATTTATAGTTGCCCTCTTCAGTACAAATCATCAATCAAAAACCTTCTTCTCTTCCATTACCATAATACAGAGAGCTTCATACATCTCTTTACCTGTACGAAATCCTGGTTTAAAGACACATTACAGTTTCACCTGACCTAAAGACTGTGGGCCTCTTTATGACCTTGCTGGTATCCTGGCGGTAAACATGCTAGGATACTGGCAAATGCTATTACTGTTTCTGGCACTTGGTCCACCGATTATGATGCCGGAGTGACTGTGTAAATCTCAATTTGTGGAGTCCCATAGGACTCCAGGGGGTTATTTGCCATCATTACCGGCACCAGCAATACCTGTGCCCGTAATTATGGTGTTTTTTGCCATTAAGGCACCTGCCTCACCTCCAAATTTTAGCTGGAGGTAACACAGGTGGCTCACCAGCAAACCTGTAGTCCACCAGTCCGTTAAAGTGCCCATATACATTAATACCACCACTTTAATCCCAGACCGGCCGACTTATAATGAGGCTGTTTGTCCCTATAAAATAAAATATACTAACCCTAAAAGAAGTAGGAGAATCGTCCCTCTTTTGAAGGGTGACCGACACGCAGATCCTCTTGAGGACGTATTTCGATCACTCCACCATTCTTATAGACCTCTCACTGGCAGAGCAAAATAGTCCAGACAATAAGTGGTGATTTAAACCTTTGGCATTGCAGGATGTGATCTTCTCCTCCAACCTCTGTGACAGGGTGAATCGATTGGATTGGACATAAGTGTGTGGTTGGTGGAGCAGGCAGGGACCTTGTGGAAGATGTTCAAAGCATACATCAGGGGAATTGCCACATCCACAGAGTTTGAGGTCCAGAGGGTGACACATAGAGATAGACATAATAGTGAAGACAAGCTGCGCAAACTGGAATCAGAGTACAACACTAACCCATCGGCTGATATACTAAAGAAGAGCATTACTACAGCGTTAGTTGAGTTTCAGGGGGATGCTGATAGAGAACTAAAGTTCTTAGGTGTCCCAGCTGCTGCTCGTCATTATGGAAAGAGTGAGAGGACTGGGAAAACACTAGCCCATTTGGTAACACAATAGAGGGGAATCAGGGATTTTGCAAGTGAGAACTGCATTGGGAAGAATAGTATACACCAGTAAGGAGATAAAATCAGCCTTCGCTGACTTTTACACCGGACTATATGCACAACACAACATGTGTACACAGACTGAAATTCGTAGTTATCTTGAAAGTTTACCATTGACACAGCTATCTGCAGAGACTAAGATGTTGTTAGATCAACCACTTATACTGGAAGAGGCAGCGAAAGCGATAAATGACTTACTATCCGGCAAAGCTCTGGGATTGGTTGGACTTACTGCAGAGTTTTATAAACACTTCAAATCTGTTCCCTTTAAATATCTACTGGAGGTTTGGGAAGAAGCACTGGAAGGAAAGGTGCTCTCATGTATGCAACGTGAAGCCATCATTACAGTTCTGCTTACACCAAACAAACCAGTGGAAGAATGTGGCTCTTATGGGCCACTGTCATTTATTAACATGGATGTCAAAATATGTACTAAGGCCCTAGCTACTAGGCTTATACCTTTCATGTCATGTATAATACACCCATATCAATCAGTATTTATCCCGGTCCATCCCACCAGCCTCAAAATAGGCAGAGTATGCAATGTTATGGCACAGATTGGCCCTGACATAGAGGCAGTGAGAGCCACATTAGATGGACAGAAAGTGTTTACCTGGCAGTTTCTGTATGAGGTCCTAGCGAACTGTGGATTCTGTCCTTGGTTCATATCATACATGTGATTACTTTATACTTCGTCGGTTGTAAGAGTTTATACCAATGGAGAATTCTCCAAACCAATCCAGTTAGAGAGAGGGACTTGTCAAGGATGCCCGTTGCATCCACTATTTTTTGTGATAGTTATAGGACTACTGACTGATATGATAAGACTTGAACACGCTGGCAGGGACTCAGGATTAAGAGGTTACCGAATATGACATAACTGTATGCAGATAATGAGTTGGTACACGTCAGGAACCCTGTGGAGAATTTTGGCCTGATTATGGAGGATGTAGACGATTTTGGGACGCTATCAGGTCTAAGAATAAACCGCTCCAAGTCTGAAATATATCCAGTGACAGGAAGTACACCCAGGCCATTGATAGCGAATTAATTTAGCTGGGTCCCAGATGGCATAGCATACCTGAGTGTTAAAATATAAAATGCATGTGACTCCCTCTTTAAGGCCAACTATCGGGTGTACCTGTAAATATTATCTTGTAAAATGCATCGATGGGTACAGCTCCCACTCACAATTGCGGGCAAAATCTTGCTCCTAAAAATGGTAGTGCTCCCAAAGGTATTGTATATTTTTTTTAAATACTCCTATCTGGCCAGGCCAATCCGATTTTAAAGGCCTGAACACACCAGTACTGGCATTAATTTGGCACTCGTGTGCGGTCCATATGAAATGTTCAGACTAAATTAAACCTTATGAACAAGGATTTATGTCTCCAAACCTTAGGCTGTATTAGATAGTGGCACATGCTCAGTATGCGGCACATTGGTATACAGCTGATAGCGCACTACCACACTTACAGATGGAACAGAAGTCTACATGGAAAGATGAAATTAGGTCACTGCTACTAGCACTATCATATTCAGCTGAGTACCTATTTGATCCAGTTAGAGCCACTGTAATAGCGTGGAAGATATTATTCCAATTACTGCAAGTGCAAAATCCCTATTGTAGGGAGATCCCTCTCTGGAACTGTCATACGTTGCCCCCACCAGCAATGCAATCATATTTTGACACTGTGCACGTCTCGAGTACACTACACTGGCCGACATGTACATTGATGGCTCATTTATTACGATAAACGACGCAATCTCCAGTGTACGTCATAAACCGTTGATGATGTTACAATATTACAGATTGCAGTCTGCCTTCCTCAATCAATGGGTGGCCTTTCCAGAAGAACCACCTCTGGATCCTTATTTATCATATATAATGACTGCTTTTGGCAGCAGACAAATAGTTTCTACACTATATGAGCTAGTGTTGAACCAAGTACTTCGCTGTGAATCTAACATCCAAACCAAATGGGTAAGAGACTTGTAGAGTAACATTTCTGATGAAATGTGGTGTGAGATGTGCACTCTATCGAGGGAAATGTCCATAAATTCTCGGTTTTGCTCCGTTCAATTGAAGGTCCTTAATAGATGGCACTATACCGCTGCTAAACTTTGCTTATTTTCCCGGTACGGTATGGAACGATGCCCCAGCATATGCTACGGTCTTGGCCGCATGTACTTAGCTTCTGGAGGGAGATATGTGCTGTACTTGAAGGTGTTACTGATACTGATCTGCAACCTTCACCAGGGCTATGTTTGTTTGGACAATATGAGGAGCACCCTAAGCGCATAAGATTTAAGGCTGTACCGAATAGCATATTTAGTATTTGGCCGAATACCGAATAGTTTGTCAACTAATTGGCCGAAGCCGAAAATGAACACCGAATAGTTGCTTTATTTAATAAATCATGTTCCAAACTTCAAAAAAACACACTTATAAAAAAAGCACCATTTTAAATGCATTGTATACTTTTATTTCTCTTCATTGTAATTAATGTAGCATCTTTATTTAAAGTATAAAAGCCAGAAATAAAGCAGATTTAACCAAAATGAAGGGACCCAATGTACAGAAGATTGTTGCATATTCAGTGCCAGTTAAAGTAGGAGGCTTCACAAATGCAAAAGGACTGCCTTTGTGATTCAGATGCATTACATTCTCTCATTCTCTATCCAGTTGCAAAGTCGATGCGGTTGAGTTTCGAAACTTCTTTGCAGTTCACATAGAAATGTATAAAATGGTTCATGCAAGATACTGGTCAAGAGAAAATCTGAAATGTGTGAACTTCATCTCACAACTATTCACCCCACCCAAACAAATGTTGCTCACTTTTCACTTATCCTAGCCACTCTTTCTTGCCAATACACAAACATAAGCAACTTATCATCCTGATATAATATCAGATAATGTTAAACTCAGGACTCAAGTCCTTAAAAAAAGAAAAGGGGGGACTATGACGTACGCAATGGGAAGTGACATGACAGGAACTGAAAGTATCTGTGCACATTTCTTTTGGTTTGTTTTTTCCAACTGAAAAAAGTGCACATTGCATATAAACATTCACCAAAAGAAAAGATGTTCCTATATTGTTGCAGGCTAAGTATAAAAGATTAGCACCTTTTTTGTCTAAGAATCTGTAACAAAACATGCCCTAAGGAGCAGATTACAATATAAGATATTTTTCAGCTGTGTAATAGCAATTTGTCTGGTATAATTCTATTCAGTTTTACAAACTGAAGTCTATATTTGGCTTGAGTTCATGTTGCATTGTATTCAAATGGGAATGTCAAAGTATTCGGCAAGAGCCGAATAGCAAGAAACTATTTGGCCGGAGCCGAATAGCTTTTTTTCAGCCAGAATTCGGCCGAATTCTGGCTGAAGTTTGGTGCACGCCTAATAAGATTGTTTAACATATGCTTCCTTCTGGCAAAGAAAAATATGCTTAGATATTGGACACATCGGAGGGCCCTCATGAAGGACCAGTGGTTAAAAGACGTGGTCTGGGCCAATAATATGGAGGAAACATGGATGTCTTTGATACTGATTACTAGTTGGCCTAAAGATATATGGTCCCCTTTAAAAATGTATTTCCTGAGCACTGTTATGCAGCCAGTTTGAGAACTGTCTTATGGTTTATGGCAATATCACTAAAGCCTCAACACTTGGGGCAGATTGTGTGTCGATGTTATGGACCTCGCCCTCAATGCCAGTTTGCACTGGAATGCCAAGAGGAGTTGTTCCAAAATGTATATATATGCATGTGAAATTTGTATTCACTATTGTCTTGTCCACTTGTGCTACCATGTTTATTATGCCAAGTAATAAATACAAGTTTAAAAAAAAGAAATCTGATTCCCAATCATAACACTTTTCTAAAACTCAAAAAAGAAGTATTAGAAGGAGAGCAGTGGCCCTAATTTATCATCATATAATCACCTGCAAGGAAACCGAAGGCCTGCCATTTCACTCCTCAGGTTATCTGCTTTTGAAATGTCGTACCTGCCCAAATACCACATTCCCTTTCACCCCAATGAATCTGTTCACTTTCCCAAATGGCATTCTTCATCTTAAGCAACTCTCCTCACTCTCATATCGATCACACCTCCTTGATAACCAGAACACTTGAGCCCTCTAGTCCCTATTCCCAGGAAAACATTACCTGGGGACAATATGTTGTTCACTCAACTAATAGATCAAACAACCCAATGCAGTAGCCACGGTTTTAACCTTCCCTTTCCATGGTCACTGACCTTCAGATCGCGGAACTTTCCCCATTATTTAGGTGTGATTACTTCCTGATCAGTGCTATCATTTATGAAGCACTAGGTATGAGAGACAGAACATATTTCAACCTTCTGGAGTAGGGACTGTTGAGGAGGACACAAGACAATATTGCTGCTTCAAAGCTCTTAAGATCATTGAGGATCCACCAAAGACAACTCCCACTGAGACCCATTTGAAAAGGTAAATATGGTCAGTTCTGTAACAAATAGGCCCTCTCAATCCCTCTAGCATTCTTTTGCAGTAATATTAATAAAAGGAAGTATAATAGCTGTTTTACAAACAACCTTGAACTAACAAATCCAAGGTGCAGAACTGAAAAGACAACACTGATCAAAATGATCCAACAATCATAGAATGCGGTGGGAGATATTCAAAAGAGCTATTTGTAATTAAATGGGATGTAGTGGCTCCACCACATGTAAAACTTTGCCCAGTTCTTTGACCTTTCATGAGAATTACATGAATTTCTTTTCCAGCAAAATCAAAGACCATGTGGACGTCATCATCACAACATCTGAGATCCCCTAGGCTTCCCCTCTCACTCCATTGTCTCATATTGTTGTGGGTGTAAGGAAATGAAGCAGACATTTTTTTACCAGCATTCAAAAACTCCACCATCAGCCATCTCCAAAGCAAAGGACATCAGCCTAAGCTTAACAGCAAGTGTCCCATTAGTCCACGAGCTCTTGAACATATCTCTTTCCTTTGGCAATGATCCCAAAAAATGCAAGCACACCATTTTCACCCAAAACTTGAAAAACACACAAATGAGGATCCTGAAATTCTATCCATTGTCACAATCCATCATTTTATCTCTACAATATAAGAAACTGTTAAAACATCCCAACTGCCATCTCACTGGGAGACCAATAACCTTATAAGTGAGTTTAGGCCCACACTATGCGAATGAAAACACATTACTTGAAAACAGGGAAAAATTGCTTTTCACTCATGACCAAGATCAAACGTTCAAACTCATTGTTGTAAACTCTTTAGCAGCATTTGACATAATTGACTAGAATACAAAGGCCTGCTCTCGCTTGGTTCAAATCCTTCCTGAGCAATTGTCCACAACAAATCAAACTGAGGATTCTTTACTCTGACAATACCACCTTCAGCTATCGTGTACCTCAAATAACTCTCATCTTGCCAATCTTCTTACAATTACATTAAACCCCTTTAGCCAGCATTATAAGAGCTCACCTCTTCAGCCATCACCTCTATGTAGATGATACCGAGATCTTCATCAAATTATCAGAACACCTTGGGACTAATACCGAGTTTTTAGGTAAGCTAACAAATGTCCAGCCCTGGATTCAACACAACTAGTTCTGGACAAGTCCCTGGAATTCACTATAACTTGTAGAGCTGGGCCAAAATGCAAAATTCCATTCCACCAGCCACGCAAGCAAAATCTGCAAGATTTTGACCTGTTGTTCTGCAATCCGCCATTCTGCCACTCTGCCTATTGAAAAGAGAGAAATTAGGTTTATCCTGCCGCTGGGCGATCCTAGCAAGGATCAAAAAGGGCTCATGCAATTTCTTGTGTGGTTGTGTGAACCTCGCTCAAATTGAAAAGAGCGGCATAAAGTATCTTGTGACGCTGTATGAATCTAGCACAAATCAAACCAGAAGCGGCGCAAAGTTTCTGTGAAGCTGCACAAAAATTGGCTGGTTAAAAAAAAAACGTGCAAAATCTTTTGTGCTGCAATGCAAAACTTGCACAGATCTAAACTAAACCTGGACAAAGTTTCTCCTGCGCTATGCTAAACTAGCATGGATCATGGAAACCTGTGCAAAGTTTCATATGCTGATGCAAGAAACTGCCATAGATCAAAAAAGCCCCACATAGAATTTCTCGTGCAACTGCACTAAAATAGTACAGGTTGAAAATAGACCCTACAAAGTTACTTGTGTCACGAATCTCGCATGGATTGAAAAAAATCCTGCCCGAAGTGTTTCATGTCGCTGTGCGAGACTATCATGAATAGAAAAAACAAGTAAAGTTTCTTGTGGCATGCTCAAAATGTGCACGGTTCGGAAAAACCACCACAAAGTTTCTCGTGTCACTGCACAAAACTAGCATTGATAAAAAAGAGACCTGTGTGAAGATTCTCATCACGCTATATTTAAATAACATGGGAACGAAACACCACGCGCCGCACAAAAGCGGGCTAAACTACAGTGGTTGGCAGTACCATAATGCTGATTTTGCACAACGGGTGGAAGTGGATTCCAATGCGGATTCTGCACTTTCCACTTCAAGGCCAAAACCTGGGTTTTCTTTTAAATAGTTTATTACCTTTAACACCTCATTAAACTGTATTCTTTCAATCCTGGCAGTCTCGCAGTATTCTACCCCTTCTGGACCTTACTCAGAAAATTGCTATGATACTTGTCAGAATAATCTAAAGAGTAGATGTCTGCAATCCCATCCAAACAGGTATATTTAAAATAGGTCTGTATGGACCAAGGATCATACTACCTACCTTATTCTTGGTCTTGGTTGCCATTACCAGATCACACTCGAAATAATAGATAATGATTGGTTGTGCTAGTTCAGGGTCTACATTTGTATATCTAACAATACCCTTCCAAAATGTCTCTATCCAATTTCACATGGCTCTTTACATATGATAGCCCCCATGGAAACAACATCTTCCACTTTTTCTCCTCCATGTTTATTATTGTTTCATACCATATTCTTTTACTTACAAGTCTTTAGTTCGTAACCATCTACATTTCCAAATTAGCAAGGTTGTTAGGAAAAAAGTCAATATTGTACAATGATCTGCAGAAATTACAGCTACATCCCGTACATACAAAACTATGTTTAGTGATTTGATTGCACTGATCACAAATGGAACAGGTAATACATTTACGAAATGTGTTATCGCTGGAACAGCATGCCAGCACTAAGCTAATAGGACAGGTGCTAAACAGGGTAGGTCACAGATCAGCATTGAAAGAGGTAGGATTTCTTCAGATTGCAAAAAAGAAAAGAAGGACTTTACCACTGGATTTCAGTCTATAGTGTTCTTAGTTGCCATTTTTTCTAAATACATCCGACTAAACAGTTGTTGAAAAATCAAGTATCACACGTTTGCAATCCCGGAGAGAAACATGGAGAAATGAAATTCTAAGTTTCTTTCTTAAGCTAGAAAACATACATTTTCTGGGAGATGAAAAGGGAATTTACTATGTTCTGTTGTTAAAACTGATATAATATTGTTTCGTCCTCATTGTATATGTTGGCCTATGCCCAGTCGCTTTGCGAGGAAATCCGTATTGCAAGGTCGTGACCTTAAGTGAATCAAGCCTCCATTTTAGGTTGAAGCCGCCATTTTAGTTTATCGTGCAAAGTCACCCTGTGGCCTAAAATGGCCGACCTGTGTTCTCTTGTTCTTACTTTAACCTTTTCAACCTCTATAGGAGAGTTAATGTCCAACCTGCCTGCACGCTACATGTTAGGGTCATGTAGACCTTGTCCTTTGTTGACCTCAGGATCAGGGGATTTCTTGAATCGGTGATGTTAACCTACAAGTATACAAGAACAATAAACATGACATGCGAATCATCTGTTTGACCTGTGTTAAAACAAATGTGTAAAGAGTGTAAAGTTAAAACCAGAGAATAATAGTGTTTGTTAGTAAATCCGCATGCACGAGATATGTAAATTAGGAACAAACCTGGCGTAGGAGGTTGGACATTGTTATGAAGAAACTGTATAAATACGCTGATGTCCAGCTAGCAATTCCTGTTCACTGCTCACATTGAACCTGCTGGTGGTCTCTGTGATGTACTGACGACCAAATAGCTATTTGTGTACTTTGTTTTGTAAACTGTACAGTATTGCAATAAAGATTCTGGGAATCTTTACAAGCCCGTGTTGGTGTATTTCTCTTTGCATGGTGTAAAATCCTTAATATTGTATTTTCTGATTCCACAGATGGCGCCCGAATAGGGACCCTCAAGATCGACTTCGTCTCGTTGAAGGTTGGCTCGGCTATCGGACCGGGATCGGACGGTGCCAACAAAAAAACGGCCCCTCTGGACGAGAAGTGAATTCCTCGACAGAACAGCACGATCCGATCCCTGAACGGTGAGCTGTAGCCCGAGGCGATGTCTTGACGAGGGTCCATATATCGAGGTGGGTAAATTTGCCAAAATCACCAGACACGTGGGTCCTTAGAATTGTCCTTAGTAACCCGATCGGGCCTCTCAGTCCTTTGGTCAGGTGAATCATTACCCGATTCTTAATTTAATCCTGACAATTTGAATTTGGCGCATTGTACTCACGAGCACAATTATTTGACCAGGTAACACCAGAATTCTGATAGGCCTGGAAAATTGTCTGCCTGCTTCAGGGCATAATTCCGCAGCGACAGACAATCTTTGGAAGATAGCCATCCCGCACCACAGGAGGGGTCGCCGGCATGTACTATGTACTGTAAGAAAGGCTTTGGTAGTATAGCATTTAATGACATTTGGCACAGACAGACCAGACATAACTCTAATCTTCGGTGGCCGAACACTGGTAGCTTTTAAATCCCTCGTATAGAATATCTAGAGTCCGTATTGGTAAAGAAAAAGGCTAGAACTGCAGCATTTGACACATTGCACAGTTGGAAAACAGAAGCTTTTCAGCAACAAAAGAGTAGAGAGAAACATATGCGTCGACATCTGACAAGTGCCGAAAAGGCACGGTTATATGATCAAAATAAACAATTGGAGTCAGTTAGGAACACGGACAGAGCGTTTCAATTAGGCATTCAGAAAATGTACCCTTCAAAAGATTTTCATACGTCCGATGAATTGATTAACAAATTTTTACATGAACGTAGGCCCGATTCCTCTGCGCCACCCCCGTACGTCCCTCCTCCTGGTGCTTTGCCCCTTCCTGTTGTTATTCCTCCTCCTATAGTTCCTCCGGTCCTCCCTGTTGTTCTTCCTGTTGTTCTTCCAGCCGTCGCTCCTTTGCCTGCCCCCTTGCCTCCACCTGTTGATATTCAGAATGTGCCTACTCTTCCTCTTCCAAGTGATTCTGCATTGCTTGTAGTAGACCAGGGAGCGGGATCAAGGGTTGTGTGTCGTAATTCTGTGTACCCAGATAAAAGGAATGAATTAATTGCTTGGGCTAAACATTGTATAGAGAAGGGTGAACAAGCTGATGTTTTTTCCACACTCGAAAATTTAAAAAAGTATTCCTGAGAAATATCTTTTTATTGAAGGGTTAGGGATTCATTTGAGTATAATGTGGAATAGATTAAACGATGTAGATCTCCCACAAGGGTTATGGGATTTGAACGCCTTAGCGTTGTCCAGAGATACTGCAGAGAAAGTATATGAGCATGTCAAGAGGATTTTTGTGTATAGGAAGGAGTTGGAAGAGTTACAGAATGAAGAAGCAGATGGTGATAGGTATTATGTTCTTACAGAAACGGCTTTCTCCTCGCCGTGAATTGAAAGGTGAGGAAGCGCGAATTTGTACAAAGGATGCGATAAAATGGATTTCGGATATGTCGATAACTCCAGATGAAGTATATGACACATATTGTTGGTATACGTAAGAAATGCAAAAGAAAGTGATACAGGTTATAGTAGAATACCTGCAGAATGAGTGTGTAAAAAGAAAGATTTGTTGTCCCGCAAAATTGTTGAGTGTTTATAAGAGAGCCTTTTCGATTGATACTTTTTTCAACTGCCTTAGCGCTTGATTTGGTTCTGTTGCTTAGTAGGCGTTCAGAGCTACCTACTTCTTAGTTGCCTATGAGAGAGGTCCCTCTGACATTTGTCCCAAAAGTTGAGATTGCGGCCGATGCTGCACGAGGAATAGTCGCTGTGGACATTCCTACACATTACGTATCGCAGTTTGTTCACGTCCCTTTCTCGAGACAGGAAGTGAACACCATAAAGCAATCTATTCCTGATATAAGAAAGAATCCGACGGGGTTCTATAAAGAAATAGAGTCGGTCTTACAATCATCGGTATTCACCATAAGTGATATTGATTTATTATTTCCCGTACTCCTGCCAGTTGATTTGTGGAAACAGATTAGGACTGTAGATGATGTACCTGGGTTAGGAGATACATGGGATAACATGGTTAGGCTCGACAGAGAAAGACCAGCTGGCGAACGACCGCCTCAAGTGATATTAACTTTGCCTGATAGGATTATTGTAAAATTAAAAACTATAGTTCCTGAAACAATAATCATTTGGGACAAGCTTACAGCCTGTCTCCAAGGACAGTCTGAGGGTGCTACTGAGTTCTTCAATCGGTTTGAACAGGTATTTTCAGATTTCAGTGGACAAGACTTAGGCACAGAGTCAGGGAAAAGGCTGTTTGTCGACAAATTTGTACGTGGATTGCTGCCTGATATCCAGTTACAGATTATGTCTTCCGAAAGCGCTTGGCAGACGAAGTCTAAATCAGAAGTACTGCACATGGCTCAGTACTATGAAAATCGTGTGAATAATGAAAAGGAAAAACTTGATAAAAAAAGGGTGACCTGAAAACAAAAGTACTATTACAACAGATTGCTATAAACCCTAGAGGGGGTAATCAATTTAGAGGTCAGTACGTTCCACAGGGACGTACGCCCCTGGCTTCGGTAACCATTAACCAGTGTGCCTATTGTCGACAGGAAGGTCACTGGCGAGCACAATGTCCGACCTTGCAGCAAAGGTCATTTGGGAACATGGGTAGACGATCCAGAGGTCGCCCAGGTGTAGGGGGACCTGGCAGAGGTCAATTTGCGCCAGAATCACAGCAACCTTCTTCACAGGATAAACAAGTTTCGAATGTGGATAATAGAAACATTTTTGATCACCCTTCTGCCCCGTACCTCTCTGAAGAGCTTCCTTTTGATGACATTCTGTTTTGTTAGGATTGCCCGAAGCACGATTTGGAACCAACGCCTATTCCCGTTCATCAGAAAGGTCCCTACATTTTGATGGCGGTGGAAATAGGAAGCATCTATTTTTAGTAGATACGGGAGCACAACAATGTTCCATTGACCATTCACGGGTTCGAAATATTCCCCTGTCAGGGCAGTCCAACGTTTCCGTAGGGTTTTCAGGCACACCTGTAGTTTGTCCGGTCTCTTTGCCGGTACTGATAACACTGGGTCCCTTCACGGAGCAGTGTCCATTTCTACTTACTATAAACTATGGGGAGAATTTGCTGGGGTTAAATTTGTTGAAGGAATTGAATGCAGTTATACATTGCTCCCCGGACGGAGTTCGGTTAACAATTTCACCTCAGCAATCACTCGCCTCTCAGTTTTTGACTCGACCTTTACCGCCAGAATTCAGTAATATTCCGGAATGCTTATGGGCAATTGATGATAATGATGTGGGCATTCTTCAAATTGAACCCGTTAAAATTATTCTGAAACATGGAGTAAAATTGCCTCGCATTCCCCAATATAAGATCTCAGTTGAAGGCGAACAGGCTTTGAAATGTATATTCTCTGATTTTGTACATCATGGAGTAATTGAGGAAATTACAGGTAGTTTGTGTAACAGCTCGATTTTGCCAGTATACAAAAAAGGTGATAATGCGATTCCTTTTCGGTTTATAATTGATTTGCGTGCTATTAACAAAATTGTGGCTCCTCAATTTCCCATTGTACCTGATGTTACAACGATACTAACTATGATTCCGGCTTCTGCCACTTACTTTAGCGTTGTTGACCTCAAAAACGTGTTTTTCAGTATTCCCATACACAAGGATAGTAGGTATTTGTTCGCGTTTACCCTAGGTGGACGCTTGTTCACATTCATTCGTACACCACAAGGGTACACTGAGAGTCCAAGTATTTATAGTAGGGCATTAAAAGAGCAGCTCGATACTCTCGAGTTGCCTACTACTTGCACGTTACTACAGTATGTAGATGATCTCCTCTTGGCTGCTGATTCTGAGAGTGCCTGTAAAGAAGGCACCATGTTGTAGCTTTGTCATCTAGCAAAACATGGACACAAAGCTTCACTCAAAAAATTCCAATATTGTTGTCAGGAGGTCGCCTATTTAGGCTATCTCCTGTCAAAGGAGGGAAGAAGGTTGACAACTGAACAAATAAAAACTATTTCTGGCATGTCTGTCCCAAATACGCAGAAGGAAGTTAGAGCCCTGATAGGGATGGCTTCTTACTGTAGATTGTGGATCCCTAACTTTTCGTTAATGATTAAACCAATGCTGGCTTTGACAAAAAAGGGCATTTCTTTGCCATTGCCATGGACTTTGGAACACCAGACAGCATTTGATTTGCTCAAAACCGCGCTGTGTTCAGCACCGGTTTTAGGAACTCCAAATTATGAAAAGGCCTTCGTGTTGTATGTGCATGAACGTGATGGATGTGCTTTGGCTGTGTTACCGCAGGAACATGGAGGGAAGAATATGCCGTGCGGCTATTTCTCATCCGTCCTTGATCCTGTTGCATGCGCTTTGCTGAGATGTTTGAGAGCTGTCGCTGCTGCTGTTACGTCTGTAAAACAGAGCGAGGGAATGGTCGTGGGTCATGCGTTAACCCTAATGGTACCTCACTCAGTAGATATTTTATTAAATAGAACTCAAACGCAACACCTTACTTCCGCACGATTGACAAGATACAAATTGATCTTGTTTGCTCCCCACATCCAAATTCAGAGGTGTTGTGTATTAAATCCGGCTGAACTTTTACCTGTCCCGCAAGATACTGTTGATGGTGACGAAACGTCACACGATTGCCTTTACACTACAGAACAAGAGACTAAAGGTAGATTCGATTTGAAAGACACACCTTTGAATAGCCCACAAGGAGAGCTATTTTGTGATGGCTCTTGTTTCAAGCTTCCGAATGGTACATCCACGGCTGCTTATGCCGTCACTACTTTAAGTACGATTGTAGAAACCAAAAGAATTATGCATAATTCCGCGCAGGCCGCAGAAATTATAGCATTAACTCGAGCTTGTGAACTTTCTGAAGGGCTTACAGTAAATATATATACCGACAGTCAGTATGCCTTTGGGGTAGTTCACAACTTCGCTAGACTTTGGAAAGAACGAGGTTTCTTGACCTCACATGGCACAAAAATACAGCAAAGCACTTTAATAGTGCAATTACTTTCAGCACTCGCACTCCCTGTTCAGTTAGCCATTATAAAATGTACAGCACATCAAAAGGTTACAGATGATATAGGAAAAGGGAATGCTTTCGCTGATCAGATAACTAAACAAACTGCCACTGATTTTAGTTCAGAAATGTATGCTGTAAGAGAAATTGTAAATGTTTGCACTTTTGGTGAAAGTATCGATTCTGTAAAAGACATTCAAGCAGATGCTACTGTAGAGGAGACCAAGAAATGGGTCGAGGGTGGAGGGAGATTGGATGGTGATGGGTGTTGGGTGGACAATGTTGAAGGAAAATGGTTACTCCCTGACGCCTATATTACAATGATGGTCATTATGGCTCATGGTCCGACCCATGTCTGCGCGCGTAAATTGACTAAAATGTTACACAGTGTTTGGGCCAATGATAAAATTTTCAAAATTGCGGAGCGCTTTGTCCAAGGGTGCATGGTCTGCTTGCAGCACAATGTAGGAAAAGGTACCTCGACTCCTAGAGGAAGTTTCTCTCCACCTTCTGTTCCATTTGAGGTTATCCACTTTGATTTTATTGAGATGGAACGTTGCAACAATCTTAAATATGTGTTGGTTGTCATTTGTGCATTTGGCAAGTGGGTTAGAGATGCAACGGCCATAACCACGGCAAAAACTCTGTTGAAAGAATTCTTTCCTAGGTTCGGGCTGCCGAGAGTCATCTGGTCGGATAATGGGCCACACTTTATCGCCACTGTAATCCTGCAAATATGTGAAGGATTACAGATTGATAAACGGTTCATTCGGCCAGACACCCCCTTGGTGCCGGATTAGTGGAAAGGCACAACAGCATTATAAAGAACAAGCTCGCTAAGACGTGTGCTGGCACCAAGTTAAAATGGCCGGACGCCTTAACGATCGTGTTGTTGTCGATGAGAACAACCCCTCAAACTAAGACTGGGCTCTCTCCCTTTGAGGTGGTAATGGGGAGGCCTGCTAATATTTGGGGTATGCCAAAAAGTCACTCATTGCGGGATATAGAGAATGTGCTTCTTTCAGATTACTGTAACCAGTTGACTAAAAATCTATTTTCAATGTATCACCAGGTGCGATAGGCATTACCTGTACGGTACGAGGGTACCAGTCACAGTCTACGACCAGGGGACTGGATCCTCACGAAAGTTTTTCGAAAGGTCGTCTTGCCTTGCACCTCGGTGGAGGGGTCCCTACTCAGTCCTGCTAGTCACCCAGACTGCGGTGCGGGTAGCAGGGCGAAAGAACTGGATACATGCAACACACACCAAACGGATCCCGCAGCCGGTGCCATACGATACAGAAGACACAGAATCCCTTTCCAATGCTGTAACCAACGTGTCCGAAACAGCAACAACCGACACGAGAGTATCGGAGACCGTTCCAGAGTTCGTAAGGCCAGACAAAACAGCCATTTTGCCTCTGCACTCTCCAACAGTGGTACTTCCGGATCATCCATTTTCTGATCCCATTTACGTTCACACGCCACCTCCAGTGAGAAGTGACGACATACTGTTATCCGATCCTTCGGCACCAGAAATTGTGAAATATAATTTATGTCCAAGAAGATAGACGTATGGCACGGTTTGACTGTGCGATTGAGGAAATCATTTGAGGGCTTGCCTTTTGGCCCGACTGTACGAAAGGATTCTGCTGGCTAAGGGTTGTGGGAAAGACATTAAGAAGACGCGCGACTGGAGTCGCCAGCAAACGAACAATTGGTGTTTTTTCGATTGAAGACTACACCCGCTACCGCTCGTACTGAACTTTTAGATAAATATGTGACTAGTAGAGACAATGATCACGTGTGTAATGGGACCCCGAAAATGTATTGTTGCCTTTTTGTAATAATAACTGGGTTTTTAGTAACTTTTGGTTTTGGGTTATGGTATCTGGAGGAAGCATATCCGCTGGGGGCTTTTTTCCTGTTGAAAATGTATCTGTTTTCCCCACTCCTTCCGTGCAATTGCATACCTTGTCACCTAGAGATTCTTCGCATAGACGGAACTATCAGAATAATACTCTTTTGTTAATAATGAATGCCACTCATGCAATTTTTAATAGGACCACCTGCTGGATCTGTTCGCATTTACTGCAACATGGTGATAAGGGGCTAGGTTGGTACATTCATCCTTTACCTTTGACAACTGCTTGTTATGCTTCTCTTAGAGCACTATTCTTTGGCCGATGGAATGACAGCATCTCAGGGAACTTTGATGGTACAAATTTGAATAGTTTTGAAAAACGTGTTTTGATGCCCCTGGGATGCTCACTTTTTGCAAATAGGAGTAAGCCAAACGTTGCTTCTGTAAGTTCCTCTGATAGATTGTCTCGTCCTTTTCAGTCTTTGATCTCTTTCAAAATGGCTCCTATAGGCAATAAGGATGCCACGCCTCCATCTTATTCTGTTAACCATAGCCCCGATTCAGTATCCTTCTGCATACAGAGGAATGGAACACGGTCAATGGGTAATTTTAGAAAATGCGCCAACGTTGCGAATTTGACTAGTGAGAACAGACCTCTGTACGTAGGTGAACCTTTCGATTTCGTTTGCGGTAATGTGGCATTTCCATGTTTGCCCAGGGATTGGCAAGGAACTTGCTATTTAGGGATTCTATTACCTGGGGTATTTATTGCCAGTACTGCAGGCATTTCGAAGACTCGTCCATGACGAGATGTGAAGGGGGATACTCCAGCACAAACTATACGAGATATCATGCAATCCGTTGTGCCATTTTTTGGGCAAATTACGAATTCAGAAGATATCAGGGGACTAGTGAGAGTACTGGAGAGAACCATCTACCGGACGATCTGACATATTCTATAATATGACGTTAAAACAGAAAGCGATAAGATTAGTAGCTCTTCAGAACCGGATGGCATTAGATGTCATTTTGGCTGAGCGTGGAGGTGTATGTAAATTAGTGGGGTCCGCTTGCTGCGTTTACGTACCAGACTCCTCTCCAACGATCTTTAGGGCGATCGATCCAAAATCTACATGTTCTTAGTTCAGAAGTGCATGTTCCTGAGGGAAACTGGGAACTTAGTGCATGGTTTTGGGACCTCCTACGATCGTGGGGATGGAAGTTGTTTTCGGCCCTGCTGATTATCTTGGGTAGTTTTCTCTTCCTTTGTTGTTCTATACAGTGTCTCTGTGGTATATGTTCGGTATTAGAGGGGTGTTGCGCGCAAGCAACAAGTGTATTTGGGCATAAAATATACGCCCCAGATAAGGTTTCCAAGGAGTATGTGTTGAAAAAAACTCTAGTGTCTGATCTAATGGCAATAGATATGTCTGATAATGATTCGGGGTGTATAGACGATGAAATGTGGAGTTAGTTGCAAAATGATTGAAGGTAGTTTAGCACTTGGCATAGGCCAATAGGAGGGTTTGTTAAAACTGATATAATATTGTTTTGTCCTCATTGTATATGTTGGCCTATGCCCAGTCACTTTGCAAGGAAATCCGTATTGCAAGGTCGTGACCTTATGTGAATCAAGCCTCCATTTTAGGTTAAAGCCGCCATTTTAGTTTATCGTGCAAAGTCACCCTGTGGCCTAAAATGGCCAAACTGTGTTCTCTTGTTCTTACTTTAACCTCTTCAACTTCTATAGGAGAGTTAATGTCCAACCTGCCTGCAGGCTACATGTTAGGGTCATGTAGACCTTGTCCTCTGTTGACCTCGGGATCAGGGGATTAATTGAATCTGTGATATTAACCTACAAGTATACAAGAACAATAAACATGCCATGCGAAACATCTGTTTGACCTGTGTTAAAACAAATGTGTAAAGAGTGTAAAGTTAAACCCAGAGAATAATAGTGTTTGTTAGGAAAAGTATTAAGAAGTAAACCGCATGCACGAGATATGTAAATTAGGAACAAACCTGGCGCGAACCCTAGCCCAGTACATGATTAACTTGTAGGAGGCTGGACATCGTTATGAAGAAACTGTATAAATACGCTGATGCCCAGCTAGCAATTCCTGTTCCCTGCTCACATTGAACCTGCTGGTGGTCTCTGTGATGTACTGACGGCTAAATAGCTATTGGTGTACTTTGTTTTGTAAACTGTACAGTATTGCAATACAGATTCTGGGAATTTTTACAAGCCTGTGTTGGTGTATTTCTCTTTGCATGGTGTAAAAGCCTTTATATTGTATTTTCTGATTCCACACTGTCTCCCATAGTAGAAGGGGGCAGTGGATGGAATCACATGGGGAATCACAGAGGGGGTAACAGCTGCAGACCCATGGACTGAACAGTGCAGTTTGGAATATCAGTCATATTGAGTGAATATTGTTTCCAAAGGAGGACAGCTGTGGGTCTATCAACAAATGAGTCAAGACCTTTCCCTCCATAACTTGCATAGCCTACCCTTAACCCTCTCTAGGACCTTTCTCCATACCCTTCATCTGTAGCCTTAATATTCTACCCCTCTAATTGTACCTCTACTGTGGCACTCTAATACAGTTGTAACAGTTTATTGAGAAGCCAACCTCAACACGGAGAGTTCCTTCCCTCCCCACTCAAGTGGCTATGAAGCAAACTGTTTAACATATTATTTTATTTAGCCCTATCTTAGACACATATTATGCCCCTTGGATCCCTTTCGCCTGTGCTAACAATGAGCCAAGAACCAGACCGCTGTACAGGAAATGTATTGGTATTTGTTTTTAAATTAACAATAATAGAAATTACCACGAAAATGTCAAAACACCACTTTATCCGTGGCACAACACAATCAACTTCTCTCAGCATAAATAAATCACAAAAGTGAGTGAAAAAGAACACAATCACAATTCTTACTTTCTGCAAATGTCACTTCACAAAATACTTACACTGATCAATAACAAAAGCACTTATGTAATGTTGTGCAATTTTGATTTTCCTGCCAGTTTAAAAGGGTAGCAGTAGGATTTCAAGGTTGCTAATTATGATTTCACCCACACTTTTAGTTTAAAATAGACACAGGGTGATTTCTCAGTCTGGTTTTCAGACCGCCTCACCGCCCCCCGCTTTTGTCTATGTTGGGAAGTCAGATAGAGAAATTGTAATGCTTTGGGGAAATTTGGATTTCTGACCCTCATTACTGAGAGGCCTGTGTTGGGGTCAGCTGGACAGCACAGAATAAGAAATTAATATATAGGCTATAGTTTTCAGCACACACTGAGAAGTCAGCTTTGTTAACTTTGAATTTTAACACAATTCACCCCGTAGCATTCTGCAAAATGGGGAATTAATTAAATTAATATTTTTGGTTACATAGGCTAAGGATCTACAATGTTTTGCTACCCCGCACCCCACTATAAAGGGAAAGGATTCAAGGCAAGCAGACTCCCCCACCTTTTGGTTTCTCAGGGCTCAGTTCTACTGACATGGCAAACCTCTGTTTAAGTTCAGGAAAGCCAGCTGCATCTCAGGACACTCTGGAAAGATACGGCAGGGGTCTGTCATTCCACTTACAAAGATGGCCTCCCGCTCTACACCGTAGCACCCAGTCATCTTTGAGACCTTCCTAGAGATAGACAGCTCAACCCAGATGCACTCTCAGCAATCTCTTCTGGTGTCTCCATAAAGCTGTCAGATGGTAAGTTTTAACACTATTCCGGATGGTCTGTTTATTCTCTCTGTCCTCCTGTCTTTCTCCTTGTTCTGTCTTGCTGTACTAGTGCAGTCCCCCTTATATAGCATCAATGACGCCAACAATTGTATAATCTTGGGGAAGCACCCTGCAATAAATCCCTGCCACTAGGATTGGAAAGTTATCCTTCTCTCTCCTCACAAACCCAGCCTCCATGTCAGGATTGGTTTAGGATTCTGGAGCAACATATGGCAATTCCCTTTTGCCATTGTCCTTTGTTCTCCTTTCAGCTTTTTGGCAAAAACTAGTTATGTATCACAACTTCATAATTTTACTAGCAACTGCCATACTAAACATATTTTCTGATTCAGCTAATAATAGGGAATTAGATAAGCCAACCACCAAATCTGTATCATGTAGCACGGCCATGTGGCACTTTTATGTCGTTTCCAAATAAGGCACAACAGTTATGAATATGTAAGTTGTTAAGCATATCCCTAATTTCATTTTCCACCCGCTCACCAACTCTCACATTTGGAACATGTTCAGATCACCCAGAAACCTAGTTTAACTGGCCATTACAGTTCCCAGAGTCACAGGAAGATGGATTTTATATCCCCAAAATCGCTTGGAAATTACATTAAAAAATGTTACATAGACGAAATCCATCTACCTTATGATGGTTGAGAAAAAGGCCTAAATGATAATAGTCCTTTTAAATTCATTGTGAATCTTCATGTGGGTCAAATGTTCCATATCCTGCTTCCGTACATTTGTTTTCACTGGGTCAGCCTGTGCCCACATATTGTTTTATCACTCTCCTTTGTGCTGGAAGCTTGCTCTTTAAAGGGGGTGCGCTATTTTCACACATATTAGCCATGCTCCAACAAAGGCTGAATTTTCTTGAAGACAATGCTTTCAGTGCCAACAGGTCTGGAGAACACTGAATTTCAACACCTTTAGCAGGACATTTTATTGTGGTTGGTCATTAGATTGGAGATGTGACATCCAGGATGACAGTGGGAGTTTTCCTTGTGAAGTTTTTTCCTCAGCCAGCAAAAGGGACCACCTTCGGTTGACATTTTCCATGAAGACAAAGCGGCTCTTCAAATGTCACTGCAGTTGTGTAGTTGAAACATAATATACATTGCTTTTGGTCAACCTGCACATCATGATTTGTTCTCCTGCCATTTTTCTGTGATATTTTTTTCACTTTTAATTTTTAAAACTGTTTTTATTTGCGCACACATGTGCAGGCCGTTTTTGTTTTCAATCTTTAAAAACCCTGTTTTCGATGTGACAGGGATCTTTGATTCCTCCTTCTTTTGTAAATTAAAATGCTGATTATCCATTGGTAATGACAGGTAGGCCCCTTTCCACATGGTTCTTTAATTTTACTTGAAAAACAACAACAAAGTCCAGGCCGTTTTTGTTTCAGTGTTTAAAATGCCTGCCAGTCATGTGAACAGGTCTTCTGTTTGGGGCCTTTAAATGCACCCCACATGTTATACATTTGTCGTACATAACTCATATACTTCACATCTCATTTCTAATTATTTATAACTCTGCAATGCAGACATTATCCATACATACATGAACGGGTGGACCTGGAAGATGAGAGTGATGCTTGGTAGTATCCCCAGAATCTCTTTAGCCAAACTTAATGCTAACCACCAACTAGCATTCATCACTCCACTCTACCTGACATCATACCCATCCCCAATAACATAACACTAAAACACTCCATTTCACCACATGAACTCACACTTTATTCCACACATACAAACCTCAGTGCATGCCGTGGCCTGATATCACGTCACACCATTACTCCTAGATTGTTCCACCAACAGAGAGCCTGGGTTCTCCCAAACTGTACGCTTGAGCACTGAAGGGACAGCTAGATTGCATTCATCCCATTACACTGCATATTAACCACCTACTAACATTCAGGACTTCCACCCTACCTGGTATAAATGACACCAACTGGGTCACCACATGAACTCACACTTGATACCACACTTACAAACCCCAAAGCATGCCCAGACAAGATCTCACATCACACCATGATCCAAAAAAACCTTGTTTCCCGTACAGAGATCCTTGGTTCTCACAGACTGTAAACTTGAACACTGAACCAACAGCTACATTACATTTTTCTCACTAATCCTAATAATGTCTCGCACCAATCAACGACAGATTATCCTTTACAGGTCCCTAAGCACCAATGGTTAAATTCATTAATTCCAATATTGCATTAAGAACCTGTTTTTTCTTTTATTGTAAAAATATATTAGTTTGTCACAAACTTAATTTTACATTTGTCATCTCATATCATTGTCTTAAATTTCCAAACAATCAATTTACACCGCTTCCATTGCCCAGGAGAAAAAGAATCATCGAAAGAAAACACAAGGTTGAACAGTTACTACTAACCGCAAAACAAACTTTCTCCTTGTGCATCTATACAGCTTATCACCGCAGATTCAGGCGTTTTTAGTAAGTACCCATTCCACTGGCCTTTATTGAGGGCCCCGGGACATTACCCCCGGTTATAGCACGTGGAACAGGGACTTAGCGTCATTCGCACTGTTGCAGCATCCCGTTTACACAAAGAGAATACTGCACAGAGATGGTTGCCATGGATTGGAAAGGTACGAAAGCCCCTCTACCATTTCCATGTTGACAACACAGAGCAGAGGGGAGCACAAGCAGTAGCTGTGGTGCAGTAACGAGGTAAATAGGGAGGGGGTGTTTACAAGTGGACGGAAGGTGGGGTGAAGATGGTGGGAAGAGAAACCGGCCATCAGGCGACTTGGCAGTATCAGCGCCCGTTCCTAGCCTCCTGATTGGCTGCACCCCTGCCAGGGGTCCTAAATCTCAATAATATAAAAAAACAATGGTGGAATTAGTTAACATGCAGAATTCAGTCATCCCGAAGTAGGTTTGCAATGTTGGCCATTGTAAAAGAGCAACGAAACAAAACATCTACAAACATAATGCCCTCATCAAAAAACAGTATACAAAAGTGTCAAACCTAACTATTTTGGTTGCTACGGTAACATTTGCATACACCACTATCCTCGTCTGTGCACACCAATGCAACCTCCTGACACTGTCGTAGTCTGGCACGTGTGGAATGTTGTTCTAGCTTGGAGAGCAACATTCCCTGCTAGTCAGTTTGGAGTTTATGTGCTAGGGCCCGGCCGTGCTGCTGCGGGGTCCAGAATAAAAGCATTTATCTACAATTACAGTGTCCGGATTTGTCACTGGCAATGAGGATAACCTTCTGGACTCTGTTTCTCTGTCCACAACTGCGGGCAGCCTCGTTGAGAGGGAGTTGCTGCTGTCGAGGTGAGCCTAAGCCCCTGCCAGTGGCCGCTGGCTGCTACCCCCGTCGGCACACTGCCAGTGTCTCTGGAGCGGGGTGGACGGCGCACGGTCATGCCTGCCGGCTGGTGCCCGGGGGGCGGTGCCTCGACAAGCAGGAGCAGAGCAGAGGACGGCCTGGAAGGAGGTGTGGCTGTATGTGCCCCGAGAGCCTTGATTGGTGGAGGCTCAACAGCTGTCCGGAATCGACGGGATCTGCCTTGGCACATTGGCAGCCGCAGCGGGTGAGGAGTAACCCCTGCACCTGCATCAGAGTCAGCAAAGGAAAATGCCTTTGGGTCGGCACGTGGCCTGAAATGCGTAAGGTGGGTGGCCCAGCCACATCGCAGAAGTGCACTGGGCAAGCACACAGCAAGCTCCATTTGATGTTACAGGTGCTGTGTTTTGTTGTATTTTAGCGCACACCTGCTCTGCATGCCAGACACTTAAGCAGTTGGAAGATGCACAATATAAAGCGGCGCTGGGAGGAACATTTTGGGGCAACTGCCCGGTCTTGTGCATCTGCTAAAGGACCACTGGTTCTGCTTCAAGGTTGTGGGCTGTGTAGTGTCCATTGGCAGCCTTCACACATTGTTGCTGCCATGCTGCATTCCAGTGCCATGCTTACCCTGCCTTCTTACCATCTCCTGGTGAACCGGCATCCCCGTGGGACCAGTGGATAGATGCTTTTAGTGTATATTTGAGGGCCGCTGGGGGAGCAAATTTCAGCAGTGATGAGAAGGAGGCTGCGCTCTTAAATTGTATTCACACGGAGGGTCTACGGATTTTTCGGCATCTGCCAGGTGAAAATGTGTACATGCCAGGTAGCGGTGAAGGTGACAGAGTAGTCAGTCCCTATGAGACTACCTTAAAGAAGCTAGAAGGTCGATTTGGGAGCAGGATCAATGTGGTCCTGGAACACTATCAAATGTTTTCAAGAGCGCAAGGAGTCGGGGAGTCCATTGATTCTTATGTCACTGCATTGCAAACTTTAATGGCTACATTCAAATTTACTGGTATTCTGGTTGAATACATACAAGACCAGATTATGATGAGAACCAGCAATGCTAAAATTAGAGAGAGACTCTGGATTGAGAGTGATCCACTGTTATACAAAGTCATGGAGATTGCTAGGGCTATAGAGGGATCTAGGGCCAGTGTTCAGATCGTCACAGAGAAGGAAGGCCAAAGGGACACTCTACAAGCAGTGTTACCTCAGTATAGGAGGAGCAGCATGGACGTAAAAAAAAAAAAGACCTGAGAAAGGGACAACCAAGGTTGGAGGTTGCCTAAGGGCTGAGAAAATTGCAAGAAATGTGGTTGGTTCAGTCATGTGACTGGCGCAAAAGAGTGTACTGACATCAGTATTGAGTGCAGGCGGTGCAAATGCAAGGGGCACTATGCGTGTATGTGTAAGGTCAATGGTGATGCGCAGACTAAGGGTGCAGTCAGCATCTTTATGTCTGATGGTGGTGTGGCGTGTCAACATACCGGGGTATAGGATAAACCTGACCAAGGGGTAATTTTACACGTGGAGGGTGCTGTACGGAGAGGACCGTGGGAGAGCGTGTCAGTTAACGGTCAACTCTTGGAGATGTTGGTGGACTCAGGCTTGCCATATACTATGATATCACCCCATGCATACAATGATAAGTTTGGTAAGGATGTGTTAAGTTTAAGTCCCTCCGACATAAATCCCAGTGCATATGGTCAGGCTCCTATTAAAGTGCTAGGTTATGAGTGGGCCCAAATTGAATTCAAGGGGCGTTGTACGGTTGGAAAGCTATATGTGGTGCATAAAGGGGCTAGTGTTTTAGGATGGGACGAGCAGGCTGCTCTCAATATTGAAATTCACCCCGGGAAGGAGGTGCCTGTGCTGAGTGTTCAGGAGGGGTTCAATGGAATTGGTGTGTGGTAAACGCCCGAGTCCCTGCGGGATCAATATCCATGTGTTTTTGCCGATAAGCTGGGGAAGCTTCAGCATTTTGCTCACTGCAGAGTGCTCAAGAAGGGAGAAGTACCCAAAGTGCATAAGGTTAGGGGTGTCCCAGTCTTAGCCAGAGAAGGATTGAAATGTGAATTAGAGAAGCTGAAAGCTGAAGGCATTATTGAAGGAATAGAGTGCTCTGAGTGGTTGTTTTCTGTAGTCTTCGTGAAGAAGAGTGATGGTGGTTTGAGGATGTGTGTTGATCTCTGGGAGTTGAATGCCATCCCTTACCGAATATCAATGAGTTGCTTTTGACTCTGGCCAGAGCAAAGTGGTTTTCGACATTTGATCTATCGGCAGCCTACCATCAGATTGACTTAAATGTGAAGTCACGGCCACTAACTTCCTTTATAACCCCTTTTGGTGCTTTTCGCTTTTGCCACGTGCCTTTTGGTTTGGCGTCAGCATCAGCGATATTTCAGAGTCTCATGCAGGAGTTGTTCAGTGGTGTGGCTTGTGTTAGTTATTTCCTGGACGATATCCTAGTTTGGGGTAGTAGTCGCATGGAACACGATGAGAGGGTACACAATGTTATGAAGATGCTACTCCAGAAGGGGCTCACCGTAAAATTGTTGAAGTGTCTGGTTGGTGTGTCCAGTGTGTCATACTTGGGTCGTACCCTGAGTGCTGATGGTGTTAGTCCCAAGCCAGAGTTGGTCAAAATTATGAAGGAGACACCTGCTCCTACAAACAAGGACCAGTTGAGATTGTTTCTCAGGTTAACGGAGTATTATGTTAAGTTCATTCCGAATTATGCAGAGAAAAACGGCATCTATGAGAGCTTTGCTCAAGAAAAGTGTCAGGTTTGAGGGGTCTGGCAAATGTCAGGAGGAGTTTGACTTGGTGAAGGATGATGTGGACCGTGCTCTGTGTCTGAAGTCCTTTGATCCCAAATGTAAGACAGTCCTCACGGTGGATGCTAGCACGTTGGGGCTTGGAGCGGTTTTGGAACAGTGGTGCAATGGTGAATATGGTCCTGTTGTGTTTGCTTCCAAGGCTCTGCCTGATGCTGAGGTGAGATATTCTGTGATCGAAAGGAAGCCCTAGCGGTGACATGGGCCTCCAATCATTTTAGAATGTTTTAATGGGGCATTCCCTACACTGTCAGGATGGACCATAAACTGTTAGTCCATGTATTCTCCACTCGTGGTACCATGTCTGTTTCCCCTACAATAATCAAGTGGGTGGTGGAATTGCAGGTTTACATTTTCACAATGGAGTATTTGCCTGGGAGGAAGAATGTTGGTGATGATTGCTTATCTCGTTTACCGGTTGCAGTGCCCAATAGTGAACAGGAATTTGATGAAGTAGGCATTCAGGTTGTGAGTATCCTTCCTGTCGTTGATAAGGGTGAGTGGGAGGTGGAAAGCGACAGGGATGCAGAGCTGGGTTGGATTAAGGAAGGTCTACTTAAAGGTTGGGACGCAGTGAAAGGTAGGGTGGAATGGAAAGGTTATGGCCAAGTTTTGGATGAGTTGGCGGTTGGGTCCTGGGGTATGTCTAGGGGTGAGAGATTAATAACCCCATGAGTGTAAGGAATACATTGATTGGTTGCGTTGGCGCATGAAGGTCATCTATGTCGTTTGTTAACTAAAAGGAGGTTGCAGCCAGCCATGGACCGGGAGGTTTAAGTTATGGTCAAGGACTGCAGTGCTTGTGCGCGTAGTGATAAGAGCAAAGTTCTGCATCCACAGCCAGTTTATCCAGTGGAGGTTCCCAGAGAAGTCTGGTCGAAGGGGGCGTTGGACATTATGGGCCTTTTTGATTGTTTACAGCCTGAGTGTAGGTTTCTGCTGGTTTTGGTCAATTATACCTCCCAGTGGTTAGAGGTTGCGGCATTTGGTAGAGTGACCACAGAGGCTGTCATTGGGTTTCTTAAGAAAGTTTTAGACAGGGAGGGTGTTCCTGCCAGCGTAGTTACGGACAATGGCATTCAATTAGATTCCAAGCAAATGACAGAGTTTTTGGAACAGTTTGGCATTTAGTTGGAAACTTTTGGTTATTATCTTACATTTTTGTATTTCATTTCTTCATAATTACCTGTTTACTTATGCATACAAGGTTATGTTATGTTGGCTTTCAGGTTGTTAAGGGGGGAAGATGTGTCATAGTCTGGCACGTGTGGAATCTTGTTCTAGCTTGGAGGGCAACATTCCAGGCGAGTCAGTTTGGAGTTTATGTGCTGGTCCAGAATAAAAGCATTTATCTACATTTACAGTGTCTGGATTTGTCACTAAGAATATGCTCCTCCCCTTCAGCACAAACCTAAGATTTCTGACACACACGACATCCCCCACACACACATGCAACCTCCTCTTAATGGTTTGTCTCAACCTTACCGCTTCCTGGTGGGCCGCACCTTCTGCTGTACTCTATTTAGATCCATGCAACACGGACCACCACCGCCCAACACTATAGTATAACGAGACTGTGGTAGAAGTCATGCAGGGTTAATTGTAATCGTTTCTGAGTGGTAGCGCCCCCAGTCAGAGTCGGGCGTGTCTGTGGTTGAAGTCACGGCACCTCCCAATTGTGGTTACTGGGGGAAGCGCCTTCAGTCCTATTTTCAGTATGGTTGTGGATGGGTATGCCACAAGGATATTTGGGAGGTAGCGCCTCCTAAAGTGTGGTGTCTGGGCAGGGCCGCCCTTAAGGGCAGCAGCGCCCTGGGTAAAATAGCGCACCCCTCGCCCACCGCACGTCCCTGGTTAACAGGGGGCGGGCGGAAGGGGGCGGGGCCAGGATGGGCAACTTTTTTAAAATGTATTTATTTTTTTAACCTCCTCGCCATGGCAAGGAGGTTAAATAGGGCATGTTAGCACCCCATTGTCATTGAATGAGCCTGTCGCTGCGGGTGCATTCAGTTGCAATGAGCGGCCTGCCACTACGCCAGCTCAGAGGACCCCTTGAAAGAGTACCCCGAGCTGGTGTGGTTGGGGGCTAATGGCACCTTTTCTTATGAAAAGTGCCCGCGGGCACATTTTATCGTAAAAGGCCGTCTGCCACGCCTTCTCCCACAACTCCAGCTCGGGGGAGCCCATGAAAGACCCCCCCGAGCTGGCGTGGCGGGGGCTAATGGCGCCGTGGGGGGTGTGGCACCCCGGGCAGTCGCCCGGCACAACCCCCGCTAAGGCCAGCTCTGTGTCTGGGGGTAGCGCCTTCAGTTCAGTGTGGGCGTAATTGTGGTCTACAAACATAATGCCCCCATCAAAAAACAGTGTACAAAAGTGTCAAACCTATTTTGGTTGCTACGGTAACATGCACGTACACCACTATCCTCGTCTGTGCACCCCCAATGCAACCTCCTGACACCCACACACCTGAGCTCCTCATTGACCCTGAGACTCGTTGTCCCGATGTCCCCGTGCATCGTGCTGGCAGGACACTTCCTGAACGTTCCGCTGAAACCAATGCCCGGGCATCACGTTAGTGGGTTTGCTACACTGCTAATGCTGGCAGCTGAAGCTCTCTTTATGATTTCTGCGTTCAAGGACAGGATGCGTTCGATCTTCTGACACCAATTGTCGGCAATATTATCGCTGAGTTATTGTCACAGTGACTTGTCGTGATTGCAAACTGTTAACTTTGGTGCATAATCCACCATCTGTAATGGGCCTGGCGCGTTGTGCACCATTTACCATGAAACTATTATAACTGTATTTCAATCACAATCCCTGCCACGCTCAATTAGCGTTTCAAGTTGTAATGAGATGTGAATGTTGTAGTAATTAGCTTTTTTGTGCGTTTGCAATTTTAAGATGGATTCTGTATTTTCTCAGTGTTCTTGTCAGCTGCAGAGGTTGCACGGCGTATGTGTGGTTGCATATGTGCCAGGCCAGCCTGGTTACATAGCAGCTCAATTTGGTTATACTGATGACAATCTAGTACTTAATTTCCGTTTTTATCAAACGGAAGAGAACTGTGACAATCCCTGATGTTTCCAAACTTGCCAGAATTTCAGTTAAGCGATGAGGTCATGTTTACGATCTAGAATGATTGGACCAGTGTGGCTTTTGGCATTGCGCATGCGCGAGCAGTGACTGAGTCCCTGAACGTTCATTCATTTTCGCGTGTTTGTCCGAATCTAAAACAGCTTTGTGCGAGGCTCACCCCGAACATTAATGATGAGGCTGACGTTATGGTAATTTATTGGGGCCCGTTCTGCTATGATTTGGTGCCCCTCTCTTCTTTGTTACGTCTGTAATGGTCTCCTTTAGTGTAAAATCTTACATTATATATATATATATATATATATATATATATATATATATATATATATATATATATATATATATATATATATATATATATATATTCATGTTTTTAAACATTGCTTGCTATATGAACTTTTTGTTTGAATTTAGAAAAGCCTACTGGTAAATCATGGTCACCAGAGTTTATTTCTTTTGGAAGAATACAACATATTAGTATGAGAATTAGACAAATCTAAGCGGCAAAAGCAAGCCTTCCCATTCTACTAATATATTCACTAAATACAAATAACGCCACATATCTATGGAGAATAAAAATCGATGCTTTTTTTTTTTTATAGATGAATTTGAATATATTCTGGCAATAATGGCCTTGAAGTCGGCCCATACCAGTTGGTAACAATACCGTGTCGGGTTGGCCCACGGCTGCAGTCATATTGGCCGTTTAAATGGCATAATTTGAGAAAAAGAATTTCATGGAAGTAAACTCGCATGAGCGTCCATTCTTAACAAGCATTGACAAAGCCACATGTTTTGGCGTTTGTATTGTTATTTGCATCTTACATTTATGGGGAAGAATGCAGGGGGAGTAATAAAAAGAATGCAGCATTTATATAGCGCCACGAACCCTCAGGCTTCTGAGCACTGCTTATTATTATCCACGGTGTGTGGTACTCATTTATCGACCTCGGAAGGATGAAAGGCAGAGTTTGGCCCTGCCAGGATTCGAACCTGCATCAGCAGGCTCTGCACACGAAGCGAGCGCTCTACTATCTGTGCTATCTGACCAGCTAATTACAGCAAAAGGGAACAATACCATTACAGGGGGAGAAATGACAGGTGGAAGAGGAAGACAGTGTTGGGGTAGAAGGACAGGGTGGTGGGAAACAATGACAGCATGTGGGAGAATGACAGCATGGGCATAACATGACAGCACAGGAGTAGAATGACAGCATGGGCGTAAAGTGACATCACGGCAGAGGAATGACAGCACGGGCATAAAGTGACAGCACTGGAGTAGAATGACAGCATGGGAGAGGAATGGCAGCATGGAATAGGAATGACAGGATGGGTGTAAAATAACAGTGCTGGAGTAGAATGACAGCATGGGAGAGGAATGACAGCATGGGCGTAAAGGGACAACACGAGTAGAATGACAGCATGGGAGAGGAATGACAGCATGGGTGTAAACTGACAATGCTGGAGTAGAATGACAGCATGGGAAAGGAATGACAGCATGGGTGTAAACTGAGAATGCTGGAGTAGAATTACAGCATGGGAGAGGAATGACAGCATAAGCATAAAGTGACAGCACTGGAGTAGAATGACAGCATGGGAGAGGAATGAGAGCTTGGACGTATAGTGACAGCGCTGGAGTAGAATGACAGCATCGGAGAGGAATGACAGCATGGGTGTAAACTGACAATGCTGGAGTAGAATGACAGCATGGGAAAGGAATGACAGCATGGGTGTAAACTGACAATGCTGGAGTAGAATGACAGCATGGGAAAGGAATGACAGCATGGGTGTAAACTGACAATGCTGGAGTAGAATGACAGCATGGGAAAGGAATGACAGCATGGGTGTAAACTGAGAATGCTGGAGTAGAATTACAGCATGGGAGAGGAATGACAGCATCAGCATAAAGTGACAGCACTGGAGTAGAATGACAGCATGGGAGAGGAATGAGAGCTTGGACGTATAGTGACAGCGCTGGAGTAGAATGACAGCATGGGAGAGGAATGACAGCATGGGTGTAAACTGACAATGCTGGAGTAGAATGACAGCATGGGAGAGGAATGACAGCATGGGTGTAAACTGACAATGCTGGAGTAGAATGACAGCATGGGAAAGGAATGACAGCATGGGTGTAAACTGACAATGCTGGAGTAGAATGACAGCATGGGAAAGGAATGACAGCATGGGTGTAAACTGACAATGCTGGAGTAGAATGACAGCATGGGAAAGGAATGACAGCATGGGTGTAAACTGAGAATGCTGGAGTAGAATTACAGCGTGGGGGAGGAATGAGAGCTTGGACGTATAGTGACAGCGCTGGAGTAGAATGACAGCATGTGAGAGGAATGAAAACACGGGGAGAATGAGGGAATGGGGGAAGAGTGAAGTAATGAAGACACAGAGAATGAGGGTGCAAGGGGTAGAATGAGGGTGCAGGAGTGGAAAATGAGTGTGGGGAGGAGAATGAGCTCACAAGAGAGAAGTGCAAGCAAATTACAGGAGTGAACGCTGAAGTGAGTAGTGAAATCGTAGGAGAGATGTGCAAGCTAGTGCAGAGGGGAATGAGAGCAAAGTGTTGAATGAGAGTCCAATGGGGGAATGACAGTGCACGAGGGAATGCGATAGCAGGGGCATTGATAGACAATGGGGCAGTGAGAGAGCAGGGAATGAAGGCGCAGGTGAGGAATTCTACTCGCGCATCCTCTGTCTCTTAATAAAAGTGTTCAACTTTGCTTTTGTGCCCTGTGTGTTGATCCCTCATTACAGGGAGTCAATCACATCCCCGGGTGCTGGTTGTCAGGCATATAGAGTTAGAAGGGGGCGGGTGGACGTGCATGAGTTTCGCATTCCTCTGGTTCTACAAAAAAAATTAATTATTGAATTATTTTTTTATGTGGGAGATTTCCAGGAGAGCAAAACGTACTCAAGTGCCTAGCACTGCATTTGTAAGTGTGTAGTTTTGGGATGGTGTCCACAGTGTTGGTTCAGCCCCCACCCAACACCACTTATAATTGCATGCAACTTATACACTCGAACATATATATTTCATATGAAATATGCAGACCCACACCTCGCATAGAAGATGGATACACAGACACGCGCATACACACACATTTCATTCACAACAAGCTTTGAAACCCTTTTTTATGCAAACTTACATTCTTCATATGATGTCTTCTGCCAATTTCCTTTTTCTGCCTGAATGCCATAAACAAAGTAAGGGGGTCTTCAGCCATATAGGGAGGGATTACATCACATTCCCCTTGCTCAGAAAGCCTTGTAGTGGGATGGACGGGTGTTGCCCACACAGTGGATGGGGGACACAAACGGGAAGAGGAAAAGGGGAGGGCTGCATGTAGATTCCACAAAAGCTAGGCATAGGTTTCTAGCACTGTGATGTTTATTGTTATTTTGACCGCACGTGTTTCGACCTCGGGGGTCATTAACAAGGCAGTAATTGTCAGTCACATACTTTATTCAGTCATTAGAACATAAAAGTACATCCTAAAAAAAAAGAAGCATTCCTAAACTCGCCATCGTATTATTTCCGATAAAACTGTAATGAACAGGAAAAGGAGAAGGATTGCTGGAAGCCCTCTAATAACAGAAGTACAAAATAATATGAAAAAAATAAAAAATGTAGATAGGAACCTTACTATACAACATAGCACAGTTCTCAGTACTTGGTTACACAGACCCAGAGCCGCATTAATTCACAGATGGCCCAGGGCCCAGGGGAATTAGGTTTGCACAAGATAACACCTTATTGGTAGGGGTGTTTTCAAGGGCTGATTACAATCCCGCTTTTAGAGGCCCAATCATGGCACTTAAATCTTTCCAGGATATGCCTAGCCGTTCGCTGGACCCTAAAAAACTATTTAACAGAATCAGCAGGTTTGTCACTGGTCAGTCTGTGACACCCCCCCATTGCTTCCCTGGTTACAAAAGCACAATTCCTAACAGAATGAAGCCAGTGGAGGCATTTACTTGTGAGAACATCCATCGGTTCTCTCCTGTCCAGGGGCAATTTGGGTACCCCATGAAGAAATATGACAGACCTTATTGACCCCTGTGGACGTGACGCTTGGACAAACACCCCCCCAAAATAATGATGACATGCACTTGTTGCCCTCTCTCTGGGGCACTTGGCCCTCAGTGTGCTTGGTGCACTACCACAGATATGAGGACCTTGATACACAAAGTGGGGGCCGCAAGGGACTCTCCGGGCACATTGTGGTGCCGCGGCTGCTCGGCCTGCGGTTGATCATCATTGTGGGAGCATTAGATTTACCAAAAGCAATAATGCGAGTGGGAGCACGAGGAGTGGGGCCCCACAACAGGGATGGCAGTGCCTGGACACTCCCCCAAAGGACCCTCCCCTTTGATGGCCTCCTCTCCCCTGGGCCTCAATCAAGGCTTGTAACAGCTTTTTTATGACTGCCAGTTCAGATAGTAGCGGTTGACAGGAACACCCCTGGCAGTATGGACCTTCGTTTTCAATGGACCTGAGGGGAACGTGTTACCTTGGATGGTGGGCTTAGGTCCCATAAAGGGAGTGAAACGGAGGAAGGAGCTGACCCTGAATAGATAGCTGACATAGTCTGACTCCAGATGCTGCAGGTGGAACTAAGAGATTACTTTTTCTCGGTTATTCCTTCAGTGTCCATGTCCATTAAGTCTGGGGCAGGGAGTGCAAGAGAAGATAGAAGATGAGCTGCAGT
This sequence comes from Ambystoma mexicanum, assembly GCF_040938575.1. NCBI lineage: Eukaryota > Metazoa > Chordata > Amphibia > Caudata > Ambystomatidae > Ambystoma > Ambystoma mexicanum. The sequence continues at coordinate 288,991,678 of NC_090928.1, forward strand.
GAAGCCCAGGGAAGACAGTAGGCTTGGATCCGAGCGAGTTTTCACAGGGGAATTCCAGAGTGGCAAGAAAGTGGACACAATAGAAGCCAAAGTGGAAGCCAGTGGGTCGCAGTCCCAGATGGCTTTTTCTAAGCCTGGGATCAGTTTCTCAGTTCCATTACCAGATATATCACGAGTACCAGTAACCATACATAGAGGACTCCCTGCAGTGGTGAACAGGCTTTCATTGGACACTGGTTCTCCTTGATTAATGTTTGGTGACCTTTCCCTGAGGGCCATTGAGGGCATGTCAGCCAGGGTCCTAGATTGTTCTCACCCATGGCAAACAATTGGGGCAATTGTACCCACCCATAAGGAAAATAGGTTGATACCTAGAGGCTGGGGAGACTCATTTGTTCGTGGTTGAGCCTCCTCCTCGGAGCTAAGAGTGCTGCTAGGTTTCTCACAGAGTGTCCCCCCGGTGACTCCCTCAGACGCGAAGATAGTGTCAGCAACAACTGGAGCAACTGGAACAGGGACCATGCCAGGGTCAGTGACAAAAGCACAGTCCCTACTGAGGGTCACCGGACAACCCCCCCACTTTTATTAGCACCACCAGGATCTTACATTTAGTTTTGGCTTCAGGCTTTGAGTGGGTTTGCAGGTTGGAATGGAGAGCACACGTACAGAGAAAAAGGGGGGTGGGGGGTAAGAGGGAGGTTGGCGCTCCCTCCATTACCAATCTTCCAACAATCCTCCAGCAGGAGCCAGAGCTTCAGGGAACTTACAGCTCTCACCCTAGCCACCCACAATACCCCACACCAATATCTCAATCTTTGGCTTGCTCTCACCTCAGGTATGGGCTTTGTAGGACATCCTTCCAGTCCAATCCAATCCAATCCAATCCAATCCAATCCAATACAATACAATACAATACAATACAAGCCAAACCAATCCAATGCTCTAGGGTGTGCCCTTCAGACCACTAGAGGGGAGAAGGTAAGGTAGACAAAACACCAGCGCTTATAGACCACACAGCACTCGTGGAACTCCCTGGGAGAGTAGAAATCTCGCACCCTTGGTTCCTGCGGGCTTTGGCTCCTGCAGCTTTTGGCAGCATGGAGGGAGTTGCCTCACTCGCCCGCAGCAACAGTGTCCCCTCAGTGACAAACACTCTCCCTGTGAGAGTAGAACTCCCACACCCTTGGTCCCTGCAGGCTTTGGCCCTGCAGAAGCAGGATGCGACTTTTTGCAGCAGGGTGGTGTGGTCTCACTCGCCCGCAGCAACGGTGTCCCTCCAGGGACAAACACTCTCCCTGCGAGAGTAGAACTCCTACTCCCTCGGTCCCCGCGGGCTGTAATTATTTACGGGAAGATGGATGTGCAGTATTCATTCAGGAGTGTGGGCATCCACGGTGCAGGTTGGTACCTCTCGATACTGGAGGGTCGTTCGTCCTGGGATCAGTGACGTCACTGATCCCAAGGCAAATGACTTTTCAGCACCTGAGGTCGAAACACATGTTGGCAAAATCACAATAAATATCACAGTACTAGAAACCAATGCTTAGCTTTTGTGGAGCGAAATACTCTCTTGACAACTCAGTGTCTGGCGCATAGGTGTCTAGCCTTAACCACCAATCCTGATTTCCCATCGAGAAACAGTGGGGCACTCTTTCTATTAGACCTAGTAAACACGCTGCAGGACACGATCAAATCTCACCTGGAAGCGCGGCAGTCCCACAGTCTTTGTTGCTCCCTCCTACCACTACAACATGCATGTAAATGGAGCTCAGCAGAGGGACAGTGCAACCAGATCAATAAAAAGCCCCTGCCCGGTTCCAAAAAAGAAATGATTATATAAACAATCCTATTGTTCTAATTGTTACAATCTAGTAAGGCAATCCCTTCTTTTTGTTGTGGAGGTCTACGAGAAATAACATTCTGTGTTTTTCCTGAAGCAGGACAGAAGCATTACTAAAGAGAAAGGCGGCCCTAGTTGTGAACACTCCTGCGCCGAGCTCTAACTTGTCTTTTAGTCTTCCATATTAAGTATGCAAGGTCACAGGTTGGTGGAGGTGAAGCCCACACCTCTTGGTAAGATTGGAGAGAAGAACCTGGCTACCTTGCAGTGGTTTGATTTTAGAAATTATTGATATTTTAGACAAAGGCTATGTGTCTGCACTGTAATAACATCACCTTGTACCAATCGCGTGCAGCATGGAAATCAATATCTATAATTTCTAAAATCAAACCACTGCAAGGTAGCCGGGTTCTTCTCTCCAGAAGCATTACTAGTCGTCATGCCAACCAGATAAGCTGCTTTCAAATACCCCTTTTCTCTCTCCCTGAGTAGCGATTGTTTTGCCACACATTGTGGCTTGTGCCACCAAAATGTGCTAAAGCCAGAAAGTAGTTATGCCGAAAGATACATGCCCACCAATGGGAATAGGAAAATGCCCCGAGGAACCTGTGCCTTTTCCCTTTTCATGTCAGCCACTTCGTAGCCAGGTTGAGAGGACAGAGGCTGGCTGGGTTAGAGAGACAAGGCCCACTCTGAGGAAGGTAATGTGGTGGAGGGCTGGGGGAAGGCAGAGGGTGATGTTTAAAAGCAGACAGGAGGTAGTGATCCTGCAGGAAACTTGGTAGCAGGAACCCACGTGTAAGGGTTGGAATGCGGCTTTACACTGGCAAATAATGCCCTGAATCTGAGTCTTATGAACGGGTCTGCCACACCTCCAGACTACTAATTTAAAATTGATAATTTGTTTATGACAAAATAAAAACCCCAATGTTTGATTCTTGCCATTTAATGTGCACGTATGTCACAGGTCACCAATTATATATCTAAGTACCCAAATCACACTCTTTCTCGCCATCTTTCTCTCTCACTCTCTTTAATTCACCTCCCATTTTGCTCTCACTCCGACTCTCTCTCACTCTCTTTTTATTTAATTGTTTAAAGTGCGGACCTAGCTCCAGAACAGTAGAGCGCTGTACAGAGTGGGTAACCTTCATTTGGAGTGGCATCTTTTAAGAGTAGCTGAGTATTCTGATTTGAGGTCTGTGCGCCGGTTTATGCATTCTGTGGTATTAGTCCTTGTTCAAGTGTTGTTGAAACAGTGATTTTTGCAGTGCTGCAGTTCTGGATTGAACTCTCGAAACTCTATGGGCCTGTAGATCTCAATTGGAGCAATGTGATAACATCGCTTTGCTTGCATGCCCACCAATTGTGTTTTCTTACCTTCTTGGACTCCTGCTTTCTCTCTTCTCTTTTATGTGAATGATGATCAAAATGAAAAAAAGTTTGCAATAAACTAAATTCATTAAATTAAAAAGAAGTTGTTGAAAGAGCCATGTTTTGAGAGATTTCTGAAATTCTAGAATTGGGGGGCATTCCGAGCTGACATCAGGATCGAATTCCAGAGAGTGGGTGAATGACAAGAACAGGATTGTTTACAGGTTCTTCTTTGCGGACGAGTTGTGAGTCAAGAAGGTTGGTCGATTTGCTGTGCCAGGAGCGTGCGCCACCAGGAATGAGGAGCTTAGCCACCAAGTACCCTGGTGTGCTACTTGCGACTGCTATGTAGATCACCTACGCAGTCTTAAACAGTATGCTGGCCTGGAGAGGAAGCCAATGTAGTTGGTTGATTCAGTCAAACTTCCATGCTCCCATAATAGGACCTGCTGCAGCGTGGTGGGCTGGTTTTAGCAGAGCCAAGTGAGCAGCTGGGAGCCCTGTCAGGAGAACATTTTTCCCATCGATGTGGCGAGACCACAAGGGCCTCCACTATGGCCTGAAGCCCTGCAGCAGGATAAATAGTTTTTTTTTGAAGGGTAGAAATTTAGAGCCAGGCTGTTTGGACCTTTTTGTGTTTCTGAAAGGACAGGCTAATGTCAATGGTCAAGTCAAAGGATGTTTCAGTGCCTCTTCCTATGTACTATTTTACACTGTCTGCCTTACTCCTCAGTGTGTCTCAATGCTCCTTGCCTGTCTCGCTCAGTCTTCTTTAAATCTGGGTCACTCTATTCATTGTCTCCAATATTGTTTTGTTAGACCTCCACATTCAATTATTTTCTGGAGTCTATCTTTTTTGCCTGTCAGAATTATTTATGTTCATAAGAAGTGGGGAGGAGATGTCCTCTCCTCTTCTTGAATATTTTAGGCACCTGTTTCCTGCTATAGGATCTTGTGAAGTTGTTGATATTTGTTTCAGTCTGCCAGGGTTCACTTTGAGGTAGATTTCCAGAGATCTTGGTGGAAACTAAACGCATATTTGTAAGTTCTGACAAGGTCCATAAAGTGCTTCGTGCGTACACATGTAATAAAATGAGTTATTTGTTTAGTTGATGAATAATATCTGTAGTTTACAAAGCAATGATGATAGCCTATAAAAGCTCAGTTAGCAGCCTGGTCACAGGAGGACGCAAAGGAAACCACTCCAATTAATTAGGTATTTATTGTTTAGTATATTGGACCCATGCCTAAGGCACACAACTATATGGTCTAGGGTCACCGTGCAGTGACATACTTGCCTCCTGCTTTGCTGCTCATGTGTCAGGTGTTGCCTTTTGCTTGGCCAGTTGTAGGGTTATATCACCCAGTGCCAAATGGCCTTTTATTTCCATTTGACCACATTTAGTCGATATGTTACACAGGAATTTACACCAATATATTTGTTTTTAATTTGTGTGGGTTCCTCCCTAATTTGAGTTAATGATATTGAGTTGTCGTTACCTTTCAGCAAGTGCTACTCTAGTTTGTTGTTTATATTACAGTAACACATTTACATTATTTTTACTAGGAATTGGTCATCCGTGGTTATTCTAGTTGCTCATCTGCTTGTCTATTAACACGGATGAACTATATGTTATCTTTGGTGCCCAGAGTGAGTACATGCAAGACAAAGCTGGATGATGCCCATGGTTAGGATGTGTGATGCCATCACTGTCCTCAGGGCAATTTACTACTGTAGAGTCCTCAAGCTCAATTTTTGCTGTAGCTTCATACGTAAGCTTAGATGTACCGATCAGCAACTCTTTCAGTTGCCCTGAATAGGGGAATAGGTTACTTCAATTACGATAACTGATTATTTTCATGATGATCATGCATTTTGATAAATTCGTTGTGTAAGATTTCGTTTTTACAATCTGTGCCTTTTAGGCTGTTTTACTTTAGGAGGGTAGGTGAACTGCTATTTTAGATGCTGGTTTTATTGTTTATTTTTCTATTTTACAAATGATTGTAATTTTGATCAATTTATGTGATACTTGTTTTTATCTTCTGCTTTATTTATTTCAATTACACAATTAATTGTTTGCATTAGCTTAGTATTAGAATGTACCTTCTGAAGTTTATAATGCTGATGGTGATGTTACATGTTTTTAGGACTTCATGCTTAGTTCATGGGACGCCTACCTTAAGCCGACATCTATTAGCTGAAGGCCCACCCTGTAGTAAATTACTGGCTAAACCATTGCCATGGAGTATGATCTACTAGGAAAGAGTAGAGTACATGCTGCTGGAACTCAAATAAAAATAGGTAAAAAATAGTCCCAATTTTTTATTCTGTCATAAGAAAATGACCTACTTTAAATTAGTACCCTGGAGATGTGGCAGAGCCAATTATATGATTCAGAATGGGGGTATTATTTGCCAGCGTTAAGCCACATTCTGAGCCTCATGAGTGGCTTCCCGCTACCATGCTAGCATTTTTCCTGCAGGTTATCTGCCTCCTGTCTTCTTCTTACCATCACCCTCTAACATCACCCACCCACCCAATCACATTACCTTCCTCACAGCCGGCCTTGTCACTCCACCCGTGCCAGCCTATTTCGTCTCAACCTGACACGAAAAGAGAAAAAGGGACATGTTCCTCAGTGTCCTTTCCTATTCCCTTTGGTCGGCATGTATCTTTGGACATATATGCTTTCTGACTTTAGCATATTTTGGTGGTGCAAGCCACCATGTATGGCAAACCATTACGAGAGAGAGAGAGAGAGAGAGAGAGAGAGAGAGAGAGAGAGAGAGAGAGAGAGAGAGAGAGAGAGAGAGAGCAACTAGGCAACTACTAATTCTCCTGGCATGCTTTACGAAAAACACAAAATGTTATATCGCATAGCGCTCCACAACAACAAGAAGTAAGGGTTTACCTTACTAGATTTTGCTCAAATAGAAGTGTAGGATTGTTTATGTAATACGTTCTTGTTTGGAGCTTCTGAGGGGCTTTGTAGTGATCTGGTTGCACTGTCCCTCTGCAGGGGTCCATCTACATGCAGCCCTCCCGTTTGATCGCGAGCAGCATGAACACCTCTCTCCTTGGTCAGTATCAGACGTGCTCCTAGCTCTACCTGATGAGCAAGGTGTGGGAAGGCCTTCTCCCTAATCCTATCCCTGTAGCCCTAGTCCCTCTGGCTGACACTTTCTTAAACGAGATTGTTGAGAAAGTGTCAGCCATGGAGGCTGCACAGGCACAAGATAGGAAGACAAGGAGGGAGACGGTGGATGCCTCTTCTTTGTTGGGGCCAATTATGGGTGATGGAACTCTGTCCTGGGCAAGATGCAGTGAGAGTTGGTTGAATCCAACAAGCATGGGGCAGTATTGCTAGAGGATGGGCAAGAGCAAGGTAAGATTCTGGGGAGGATGCCAACTTGCCTGGGAGGAGACTGCAGCTCCATAGGCAGAGACCTGTGCTCAGTCCAGAGAGGGTGCCGACTGGCCCAGGAGAAGGCTGCTGCAGTAGCAGAGGCATGTGCCCATTTAAAAGTGGAAGCATGCCCTTAAGGCAGGCTGCTGCTGGTGAGGTCTGCTATGAGGCCAGATGCGTGGGATTGGCCTGGGAACAGGCATCTGCTGATGCAGCTGTAAGGTCAGATTCAAATGCAAAGGAATGCGCTCAGCCTAGGGAATATTCCCAACCTGCCTGGGAGCAGGCCTCCAGACCCAGCCCGGCCATGTTCCATGCTGCTCTTCCCTCTTTTGCAGCAGTTCACCAATTGGACTGCAGCAATGCCACCCCCTGCCACCAAACAGTGGAGACCAGTTTGCCGCATTTCTAGTAGCAAATATACCGCTGAGCTGCTGACCCTCCTGGAGCAGTCTCCTGATCACATGCTGTAGTATGTGGGAAGGGAATCAACCCGCAACCATCCCTCCACCATCACATCCTCTGCTCCTAAACCATCATAGCTGTCTGCTGTCCAAACCCAGCCACCCCCACTGCACCCTCCAACTGTACATTGTGCAACCACTAAAAAAACATTAAACACAGCCCGGCACCCATGCAGTCATGTTGGAGGAAGGAAAACCATCCTCCCATCTCACGCCTGCTAGCTTTTATCTTCCCCTCCAAGACTGACAAATTATTTGTTTGAATTTGTCAACAGCTTGTATTTTGTTCCACTCCACCTGTACTCCTATTTCTTTGGGCGCACCCCGTGCTTACTCCTTATCGACATGATCCCAGAAGTGTGTTTACTTACTTTCTCCCACTTAATTTGGTGGATCTTGCACCGGATCCTTGCTAGATTGTCCTCCTGCCCCAAGAGGGCAGCAGCAACATTTCCACCTTTTTCCTTTGCAATACATGTTTCTGTTAACACAGGTATTGTGGTTCCTATGTTTGCAGAATTTGAACAGAGGAGGGGGAAGTGGGAGGTGGGCCAAGCATAGTGATTAACTTACCTCTATCATGAACATATTTTTACTATTTCCTCTCGCAGGAGAAGGACATCAATGTTAGCCTTGTCCTGCAGAGGCCCCTGTGCCTCACTGTCATGGACATGGCTGCCTTCATCAAGACTGGATCATCATCATTCTCATCTGGCATGGGCCCATTGCGTCAGTTGACTATATTGTGCAACATGCAAAACATGGCCAGAATGAGGCAGGACTTGTTTCAGCGATACATGAGTGCTCCGTCTGGACTATTCAGGTACCAGAAAAATGTCTTGAGAACACGCATGCGCAGCATGATGAGGTTGCGGGTGACAGTGTGGGTGACCTTGTAGTGGCACTATCTGTGATTCAAAGGATTCCACAGAGGCAGCATCACAATGAACCTATGGGGTATGTGCTGTCACGTGTGCAGCAGAGAGTGTGGTTAGTGTTATAAAGTAAACAGTGTAATGTCAATCACACCCTTATGGTGATGTGTCTAAAACACATTAATTTCAGTGGATATTTGCATGCTACATGCTTTTTCCCATTGTCCGCAGCATTGCAAGGAAGAGCTGTGAAAATCATGTATGTGTGTGGGAGATGAGCAATATTTCTATTTGAAGGCCAATTAGAGGGTTGTGATTAGGGTTATGATATGGGGTCTCATGTGGCCTAACAAGATTACATTTCTTTGAGGCCCACCTTGATTTATGGCTCAGATGTGGATACTTATGTTTGTTTCGGTCAGTCCGTTTTTCACCTCTTTGTGCTTTGCACCTTAATGCAATTTAGTCTGTCAACGGCACGTTATATGTCCAATCAGACAATTGAGCAAACATTCAGAATTCCACTCCCCGTTCTCCTTGCTGCACACTGGCCATCACAGTGGGGTCTCAAATGCCCCCTCTGTCATACCATTTCTTCCACAATGCATCCTTGCATGGCGCTACCGGTATTTCTTGCCCACTCCTTATGGTTCCGTCACTCCTTGTGTATCAGCCCTCCATGATAACCCCCATGATGACCCTTTAACCTCCTTGCCCTCTTCCTCTTCCTAATGTGAGCCTACAGCCCTCCTGCCTACTGCCCCAAAGCTGACCTTCTCTCTTTGTGCATTTATATGCATCTTGCCTCCTCTCAGTCATCCTCCCGCCCCTGCTACTCTCACACCTTGTGTGTAAAATACAAAACATATTTATACAGACAACTCCTTCCTGCCTGATCAATTACATTCTCCCTCAGACTGCCAGGCCTCTCACTGAGGAAACAATCCCCACTGTTGACCCCCTACCCCAGCTGCCTTACAGATCAAATCTGGTGCTATTTCTCACTCCTCCCACTCCTCATAAAGATCATATGGGGTTGGGATGAAGATGAACAAAACCTATCCTTCTGCTCCATAACAACCTTCAACTACCTACCACCTGCCTTTGGAATCTGAGGCACACACATAATCTCCCCAATAATTCTATCCATCCTCCTGATAGGTTGCTGGAAAGATTCTCTAATCTTCTTCTTCTCCATTGTGAACCTCATCCTCAACGTTTCTATGTATGGCCCAATAGACCCCATGCATTAATCTGACCTACTCAAAATGTATCCCATCCAGCAGAACTGAATTTGAATAGAATATGCAAGGCATAAATTAGTTTTCAAAAATTGATTAGCAGAGTTTGCTAATGAACTCTTTTCTGATTAGTAAACCGACCCATTTGATTAGCAATTTTGTACAAATATTGTTAATGTCACCAGACGTTATTTGTACCAAGACATGAAATGAGCAACAATAGAGCAGTTTTGTGTGCCGCTGAAATGAGACATTAGTTATAGGAGTCAGGCCTTGCAAATTCTTTAAAATTCAGCTAGACCAGCAAGTTGGGTAACTTAGTTTCCCTATTCAACCTAAGAGAAATGCACTTGACCCATAGTAATGGAGGACAACAAATTAAAATGTGATTTGTCTACAATGGTGCATGTCACTACAAACCTGCTTTGTTTGGCACACTGCTGCTACCTATAGGCCAGCCATGAACAGTGAAATGTTTGTTTTCCATTTACTGCAAACAAAGTAAATGTTACATAAAAGTTTCAAACATCTCTTGCAAATGCTACTCGCCCTTCATAGAATTTACTCGACTAGGCGAATGGGCGAAAAGACTTTGCGAGCCACATCTGAGTGTCTGTAAAATGTGAAAGGTTAGCTGCATGAATGGACAAAACTAAATAGATATGATAAAAGGACTCTGAAACAGTTTGGCCAGCTGTCTCCTGCAGGTTGTAATATATAATGCAATCATAATCATGAAGCAAAGCGAGCTCTGGAGGCGAACTACATGTACAGATTTGATGGAACTATTGATTACTACTTTGCGTAAGCATCTAGTTCTCTTTGTGTATTCATTATGTAAGAGGAAAGAAAGAGACTAAGCAGAGTAGATTGCGCAGCAGGCAGGGAACTGGGCCAACCAGATGGAATATTGTAGGGTGCGATCATCTCTATTTCAGGGTACCTGGTATAAAGCAACTGGGTGATAATATAGAATGTTAAGGAGTATGTGTTTGTTCACAGGTTGAGCAGCAGTTGCAAGATGTATGCAACCTGCAAGTTACAGAACTAGGTTTGCCATCAAAAGCATTTGATCATGTACATTTTCAAAAGTGTTCACTCGTCAATATGATGCATCTTCCCCAACAAAATGAAATATAGTTGAGACAATGATATTTAGATACACTAACCAAAACTTTACTGTAAAGCGTGGAGACAATGCAGTGTTTTACAGCATCAATACTCTAATATTGCATTATGTAACAAACTACATTTTAGGAATGGAATTGCATGACTGTCTTTTAAAAAAATATATAACATTGGCACATACTGGTTTGCCTGACAGGCTATAGAAAGCTTAATAAAAGTAGCATCCCGATCATTTCTGGTATGCAATTATTTGAAAAAAAAAATCTTGCCTAGCACCCCCACACATGCCTTTGACACTTCAGAGTGGAGGAGATGATTACGGCTGCACTTTCTCTCCATTAGGCCTTGAAGTGAACAGAGAAAAGAGGGGGAACAGAGCATATAGGACAAGAGAGAAATGCAGGGCGAGCTGTGCTTTCACTGAAGAGGGCAACTTAAACAGCTACCTTTGCTACACAAGTGTCCATTTGATTAGCAAACTCACAGAATTGAATAGCTTATTTTATGCTTTGATATGAATACCTATTTATTCATGGCATCAACCCCAGTCACATACCAATATCTGCATGTGTCCACATGTTGTGTTAGTCCCTAAACTACATTCCTCAGATCTAGATGTCCTACACAGACTCTGAGAGGGTAATGTGTGTCCTCTGCACACAGTGGGATGATGAAGGGCCAACCGCAAGGTATGCATGTGATGGCATTCATTTGTGTGTGTCATGTGTTTCATATACATACCCAGCAGCCATGCTTGCTATTGGCCTAATCTCTCCATGATGTGTGGCAGGATATCCTGTCCTAATGGGATCTCCAATGCTATTCTCTAACCCACGGACACTGTCATTATTAAAGAAACTACATAGGGTGGGGAAAGGACACAGCCTTGCCTCACACCTTTATTAATCTCAAAGTCTTCTGAAACCTAGCCGCCAGGACACATGCGAACCTGGCCTCTGAAATCCTTGTGCAGGTCCCTACATAGGTCAATCAATGCTAGCTTCATGCCTTCAAGCTTCAGTGTCTCCCATAGAGAGGCCCTGTCGACCATATCAAACGCAGCCTTGTTGTTGGCATACCCAATAAATACTGCGATTGTTCAGAAATACACATATTTCATTGTTAGAAGCATTAGACAGATGCCCTGTTCGATGGTATCAGCCCCTCGACGAAATCCAACCTAAATTGCAGTCATGATGTTGCCATTAGTCTCCCACTCCAGAATCTTGGCCAAAACAACCTTGAAAACATCTTTCCTGAGGCATCTAAAAGGGAAATGGCTCTATATGGTGGCATGAAGCAGGAGCACGCGCGCGCCCGCGCAGACACACACACACACACACACACACACACACAGTAACACACACACACGTCTGAATTACTATTTGTCTCCACTACCCAGATCTACTTTAATTATTAACATTATTGTCTTACATTCCTGTGTTTAAAATTGTATTACCAACATTGCAGTGCCTTACATTCCATAGGTTAGGATAATGGAGTGGCACCTGGGTCGCCCAATCAGATTCCAGGGTAGCACACCCACCCCAGGTCACTCCCTGGACACCCTATGAAGGACACCCCTCAAGACATCAACATTCAACAGTGTTTCATCATTGGTCTCTCCCGACATCACCAGGTAAGTCTCCACCCACAAGATAACACCCCTGCTAAGTGGTTAAAGATTGGGGGTTGTTAATACTCATAATTGAAGCAATGGTTACAGAATTTTACATGTTTATACAGGAGATAGCACTCGATAAGCCAAATGAACCCTTCATAACTAATAACGCCGCCTACATAATGCGTATATGAAGTGCACCGCTTCCTGTTGGTGATATAACATGTAACATATGGTCATGCGCTTGCTTTGCCTGATGCCATTTCTGAGACCTTTCCTCACTGAGGAATGAAGAGGTGGTAACACACCATGCTCAGGGCACGTGTGCTATTGACAGCAACAACTATCATGAAGCAACATCCTGGGCAATGCGGCTATTTACCGTACGGCGTTTACCAGCACAATGGTGACAGAGAAAGGACACACATAGATCGCTCTATGGCCTGTAAGCCAGCGCTGCCTGTACACAACTCTGCTCTTATGAAAGTCCTCGGGCAGATCTTCGAATCCTCCTGACACGCATGCGAAATACACACCCAGCTTTGTTACACGTTGCTTGTATTTGTAAGATAGAAGTAAACAGAACCTGTGTTTACCTCACAGGCATAGTGCAAGCAGAACAACATATGTCTTCCTTGGGGGCAATTAAGCAGCACGCAGATTGAACCGATATTGAAAAGAAAGCACAATAGGGCTTGGAAAAAAGAAACAAGGCCAGTGACACAGGGCTTTGGGAGATCTGGAGCCGCTTCCCCTCACACGAGAGAGTCTTTCATTGCTTCTCCGGAATTCCATGAACCCTGGCCTCGCATACGTTGTCCCAGTTGGTGCAATTACAGACTCTGAAAAATGGAGTGTGTGGTTTCCTCACAACAAAAGCAAGTTAATGGTCAGGAATCTAGGTTTAGTATTAGGATAATTACTTTCCTCTGAAGAATGACTCTCTCTAGCGCACAACATCCTTTGACACCCCACTCTAGTGTAGAACTATAACACACGGCCGCTTCAAATCACACAGTGCAGCAATATCAGCCAACGCGCATCACTTTCTCAGTGCAAGTGCCCATTGTGAGTGCATTCTTGTGCACAACAGTGTTTTGAAAACCGAGAAGCATTCGGACTGGCGGCAATCATTACTCAATCTCTGACTGTGGTGTATTATCTTAATTATTTTCCCCTAATTTGAGGAAACGTCTTTTGAAATTCACCATCCTCAAATCTGCTTTCACAACCTGGCCGACCAAACAAATTGTTCATGAGATTAAGAAATAAAGAATTTAAAACACCTCAGGGAGGGCGGTGGCTAGGGGCAGACAGGCAGGCACTGGGGGTAAATCCCCATGAAGGAAACAATCAAGTTTGCAAAAGAAAAAACCCTAATTAGAAAGTGATTTATCAAAAGGCAAGTTTTAAAAAACATAAAATTCTTTGGAAGTATGTCCTGCAGTAGACTTCAGCTCAAGTCCAACTGGTGCACAGGTTCTCTCAAATGACCTTTACAATGTATACATGTTAGCATTGTCTGTACTCTCTCACTTATGACTTTAATGGTAAATATCCTTATGGTCAAAGCCCATGATTGCTGGTACTCTGTGCACCTCCATCAGGGACAGCAACATTGGCCCGGGAGACTTGTGGGGGTGAGGTTTCCTCATAAGGCTCCAAAGCTTCCAAGATTTGTACAATGAACACCGGGCCTTTACCTCTGGCCGGAGCGTGCCAATAATGAAATACGTTCTGAGCAGTACCAAAATCATCTCTGACTGGGCCAGACTACTGTCACATGATCTTCAGCTTTAATTGCACTCATGAAAAAACTGGAGAGCGATGGGTGGATGGTTTTGACGGAATCAAAATTACTGCCATTGTTCTGGGTAGTTCTCCAAATCAGCGCTCTTCACCTTGCCACGATATCACAGAATTAGAAAACCAGGTGCAAAGCCGGCTTGATACAAAACCAAAATGGATGGTCCAGCTCCAACTGCTTTGTCACATACATTCTGCATGAGACCACAAGCAACAGGGGTGTTTCAGTCTGATAGGGTCTCATCAAAGATGTGTATCTAGGGTCTCTGAGCACACCAGTCTCATACCCTTCACTGTGTAATCTCCTTCCCCATAGGTGTAACATGATAAAATGGAAGTGTGATGGATGGACGTTTCTGTTGGAATCATAACCTAAATCGTTGCTCTGGAGGGTTACATGTCCGACCGAGGGTGTGACTTTCACTAACCCGAAGAAACATGGATGGACAGTTTTTATTGAATCATAATGACTGTCATTGTTCTATGCAGCACCCTAGAACATTGTGTTCAACTTATGTGCCATTACAGAAGGAACACAAAAGAATGTACAAATCAGGCTTGATCCCAAATCTAAAAGGGGAGATCCAGCAAAAAACTGCTAATCTACTTTCCTTCAGTGCAGACTACAGACAACCACTGCCTGACATAGGTCTGCGTCATCAGCACAGTGTGGCTTGAGATTCCTGCCACACAATGCTACGGACTCATGTCTGAGCATGGCCGTCCCTCATAGGGTAAATTTGACAAAACTGATGAATTATGTATGGGTGGTTTGACTTAACCACAGCCACTGGCATTGTTGTGTGCAACCTTCATATCATCATTTTTTAGGTTGTCATGCTCAGACATGGGTCCCACGCTGGCTGTGCCTGAAAACACAGGTTGCATGTCACAGGTGATGCTGACACATGCCTGGCTTTGGTTGTGATTTCATGAAGAAGGCATGTCACCTAGACCATATCGGCTTTCCAGATGTGTGATGGCATAGCAGTCTGAGAAAGTATGGTTTGGTGGGTGGCTCAGTCTATTGCCAGTAGCTGTGATTTATTTCAAACTTTCCAACCCCATTCTTCAGTTTTGCTTTAATTGTTTAAATACATCAATATATGGTGTGATGAATGTATGGAGTTGTGGGTTGGGGGTAGGTATATGTGTTATTCTTTTTAAACATTCTTAAATGTTGCTTATTTTTTCCTTAAGCAAATTGTGGAGTATTTCTCAGAAGACTTAATTTAGCAATTAGTGAATTGCTTCTTTATGTGATTATTCAATCTTTGTTTGTAACAACGAAGAATAGCAATAATCACTTGCAGAGAAGGGGGGTATTAGCAATTAACTGAGAATGTCAAACCAAAATCTAACAATTTTGTTTTTCGGCAAATTTAAAAAAGTCTCCCATCTGCCCAGATTAATTTATTTTTAAATGAAGTGTAGGGGCTCATGAAACACTGAATGCAACGGATAACTGCCTCTGCGCACGCATGGCTTTCTCTGTGCATATCACAAGCATGCAAAGAAACAAGCTAATACAGAGCAAAGGCACAATATTGAATGAGGCAGGCAATCAACTGCAGACACATTAGAACCTGGATTGGGGTCATTTCAATGATCCTGGAGAATCCATCAAAAGTGCACATAGTTCTATCTCTTATGGTAGCCGGTGGCTTGGATGCATGATTTGTGTACTTGTTCATTTGATGCTGCATTTTCACAGGGATTAGAAAGACTGCATGAACATGCTGCTACCAAGCCACAGTTAAATAGTCTGCATGTGCGTCAAATCCGCGTGTAAAGCTCTGGTGGCCGCATCGTTACCTCCAGTCACAAGCGGCATGGATGACACTCGAAGAGACGTAAGAATTATTGAGAGCTACGAGGACATGCAAGTTCCCCATGGCCCAAGTGGTGTCCCTGCAGTCCCCACACTTCTGTATGATTACTAAAACCTGCCTCAGCACTTGCCCCTTTGTTATTTTCACTTTAAAAAAAATGGGAACCTTGTTTTTATTTCTCACTGCAACTGTTGCCCTTCTAACCCTGACCTATGCTCTACCCATCCCTTGATTTCAGTGTTTCGCACTTTGCCCCAGCTACCTGTACACTTCCTCACTTAGTGACCCGTGACCTCCTCCCCCTACTTTGTCCTACCCTGACAAGTCCAGCAGTCCAACTCTGTGATTCCGCTGCCAGAGCCTTTGGCCCTATCCTTGTCTGATTGCCTTACCTCCTACCTTGCCTTATATCATCAGGCATCCACCAGGACCATGACCAAGAGTTGCACATTCTGCTTTTCCAATACCGGGCAGTGCACTAGGGCAAGGCTACAAAGAAGGAGAAGGGAAATGTCTGTGCATCAGCTACCATAACTGGAGATGCACAAGGGAGGTGAGAAAAAGTCAACGTTGCCATATTCAGACAGAGTAGTATTGTTGACAATGGCCATGCTAGGAATGGTTCATCAAGCGCACGTGGACGATAGACAGGGGTCTAATACTGCATATATATGAATTATATACCCATTATAACTGCTGATAGTTATAGGCATTTCACTAATGGTGCTCCAAAGTAATATCCCATTCTGAGTACTCAAATACCAGACCAAATACTCAAATTGTGTACTTTATGATGGTTAGTGTGCTATCAAGCAAATCAAGATAGGAATTGACACCACTCCACCTACAAACTAGGACAGAAGGGATGCTCATGGACAGACAACAGTATCCTCTTGACATGTTCACTGCGAGTACGGGCTTGCCCATGACATCCAAAAGTGATTTAGTGATATAATTAATATCGCCAACAAAAGGGTAGCTGCATCTGAGGAAGGCCTGGGATCCACAGGAATAATCACAGAATGGTCGTGGGAGATTTGCTCAGGAAGTTTCGATGGGAATGACACCTGTGACGAAGTTACTGGCTTAATTTTGGTGACTATTAGGAGGATGATCAAACGGGTCAAGGCTGTGCCAAGTTAGAGGAGATTTGACCTGAAGGTAGTATACAAGGTATTCCAAAAACACCCTTGCTGGTTATTTGCTCAAAATCAGGTGCCCCCACAGAGAAAAAAAAAACCTCCCCATTTACCCCTGGCCTTCTAGAGAGACCTTAGGAGTGCTAATGCAATCAATATCTAGACCAATCACCACCACCTTGAAGGGAGGACAAAATCAAGAGAGGTTCAAGGGTTTGATAAAGTTAGAAAAGTGACACGGTACAAGCCAAAGTTAGTACACTGCACAGATAAAATGCTTACCAAGTAGGGAGGTTGCCTGGAATCTGGTGTAATAGCAGTCTGATACTGATCAGGTGCCCGCAACCCTAATTAGGCTCTCACCTCCAATGCCCTTGCTCATGGCCCCATTGATGTCAGTGCCTTGTGAGGATCATGGAGAGACAGTCAGTCATGTAGGCATCCCAGACACAGCTAGAGAAGAATAGTTGGGAACTGGTGAATGTCTGTTCTGCCTTTGTGACACCACTGGTGAAAATTCATCATTCCCGGAAAGTCATGCAGTGGGAGTTGTGGGCAAAGAACTACAGAAGGAAGAAGAGGCTAAGGAGCTACAGGAGGCAGAGATACATACCATTGATAGGTCCTGTAGATGCCTATCCTAGGGCCCAGAAGGATTCATGCATTGCCTGTGAGAAGACCTTTAAGGAGTCCAACCTGCAGCCAGCCAAGTCGCATGCTGCCTTGACTGTGTTGTCAGCATGCCAGAAGCAGTCTCTTTCCACTGGAAGAATTACTTTGAAGAGTTACTATGCCTTATACCTATGCTGTTACTGTGACAAATCAACTTCCGGGGCACCAGTGGTCCAGGGATGAATATCGGTTTCTAAACCATCAATCAACCCCACACCTCTAGTACACCAGAAGGGATATGAACAGATTGGAATGCTAGTAAATTATAAGAACTCCTTGTACAATGTTGGTAATGTGGACGGAACGGCAGGCTTATCTCCGCAAGGTTGTGGATCGTTGATTAGTTGCAACACAGCGAAAATACAATTATTACCCAATGATAAAAGGGACTGTTCAGTCAAGGTTGTATACAAATATCTACTTTATTATTACTACAACAGACAGTTCTAGCAGACCACAATGACAACCTACACTGTAAGGGAACACAGAGGACAGACAGTTTCACAAAGGAAAGGAATGCACTCTGGATACAGACAGGGGGTAGTTGGTAAAGCAATCAGTCTTACTGTTCTAGATTATTTGGTTTCAGCACCAAAGGGGAAAAGGGTCGTAACTGTCTCTACAGTCCTTCACAGAAGGGTCAGGGGGGCAGAACCACAATGTACCTTGTGCTGAAGATGTCCTGGTATTCCACAGCGTTGAAGTGGTTCTAGGTCACTTTGTAGCCCGGGAGACAGTTGGTGGTGGGAGACAACTGCGGGTATCAGGCGGAAGTCAGTTCAGCAAGCGAGGCTGGATGGATGTCTGCAGGCTGTCGGTGCAGCGGCTCAGGGCCAAGAATCTTTGTCTCTGTGCTGGTGTGCGGATCTGGAATGCTGATCAATGCCTCTCGGATGGCTATGGTGCCTGCGGTGTGACAACAGTCAGTGGTGCAGCCGGATGTGGATCGGGTGCTCGACTGTATCGAAATTGTCCGTAAAAAAATGGATGCTGGATGATGCTTGTGTGGCACTCCTCCAAGTTTTTTTGCAGGGCTCGTGTCCTTTCAAGGCAGACAGCCCAAAGCTCAGTAGTGTGTTAGCAGGAAATGGCCTTGTCCTTTGTCCAGAGACTCTCTGGCACTTCTCACCTAGGGAGCTTGCAGTCAGAACCTAGCAGGGCACACTGTGTGCTGGCTACATACCGGTTCTACAGCTGATAGACGGGTCCTCTGAGTCCGGTATTTCCCTCTGTTCCCTGGGAGATGTTTAGGGGAGTGATCTTGCTTCCCTCTTGGAACTCCTGGCCTTCCTCCACTGGCGGAAGATGTATGGAAGACTGTATCTTCAGCTCGGGTCCAAATGAGTCCGTCTTCTTACTCCTTGCAAAATCTTCAGATGATCTGATTAGTGAGGGGCTCAGCCCTCTTTTAAAGCCAAACAGGGCCGAGTGATTGGTGTAGGCCAAGCCTAACTTACGTGAGCCAACCCTGGGTCTCCACCACCAATCTTCAGTGATGCTTCAGGTCAGATTCAGAGCAATTTGCAACTGAGAGGGGAAGGATAACAACATATACTTCTAAGTCCCACCCATCTTCCTGTCTGCTGTACATCAAAGTGTCTCCCTAATTAACTGAGCCTTATGTGGCACTTGATCACAACATGGACCTCCTTTGAACTAGGGGGTTGCCGGAAGACCTTTGTCTCCTACAATTCACATACTTCCCTGCTCTGAAAGGAGTCGTTCCAGACAGGACATTTACTGCCCTTTCATACCAAGGAGGGGTGTTAGTGTCAATTTGACACATTGCAATACAAAGAGGTGTTGACGTCTGGTCTCCATTGTCACTTCCTGCACCCAGGCCTTCCCTGAGGCCTGCTAATTAACATTCTTCAGTATTCACCACCACCAGCAAAGTTTGAGAAAGGAGATGCAAAGCCATGGGGCCTTGAAATTCTAATCAGGCTGCCCATGGTCAAAGGCTTTTGATGTACTCACGGCTGTCAAGTGTCAGCTACACATGACAGGGGAGAGTGTAGCTGACAGCTGTGTCCTCTCAGAGAACAAGACTATTTTTCTGCTGTGTGGTGAGCCTGGAAAATATATGACGGAATGGCCCCACATATTTTCAGAGGTTGTTCTCCCGTCATTCCTTCTTTTAAATAAACAAAAAAGCCCTGGTGAGCGGCAAACACACTCTTCCTGTGTGGATGGTGGAGTCCCTCACATGCCCCCCAGCCTCAACATGTGATCCACCACCCTACTGAGGGTCTGGTTCGTCGTCAAGGGGAAAGTACCGGCTGAGGCCATCTGCATTTCCATTCTGGGAGCCTGGCTTGTGCTGGATATTCATATCACATAACACATCAATGTCATCTAAGTAGGCAACACTGACGTTTTCCAGCCCAGATAAAAACTTGGTCAACCATCCTCTGAAAAGTGGCAGGGGCATTCTTCAATCCAAAGGGCATCACAGTGAACAGATAATATGTCCTTACAGGGTTGAGAATGCTGATCTCTCTTTCGCTCCATCTGTCAAGCCGACCTGCCAATACCCTGCTGTGAGGTCAAAAGTAGTCATGTACTTGGCAGCGCCAAGTTTGTCAATTAGCTCATCTGCCCGAGGAATGGGGTGAGCATCTGTCTTCATGACAGAATTGAGCCCCCTGTAGTCCACACAAAAGCGAACTTCACTCTTCCCAGTACTGGTCTTTTTAGGGACCAGTAACTCAGGGGATGTGGGATGGCTCTATCACTCCAAGGGACAACATCTTGTAAACTTCCTCCTTGATGGTGTCCCTGACCTTATCGGATATCCAGTGAATTTTGCTCATCACAGGATAACTGTTTCCATTGTCCACATCATGAGTGCACCAATCTGTGCAACCGGGAGTCAGCGAAAACAGACCAGCAAACTGTTCCAGTAAACAGCGACAGTCTGTCAGTTGCTGTTCTGACATGTCTGTTGCAAGGTTGACACCTTCAACTGACAACTGACCCATATCTGGCTTCACTGTGCAGGAGGTCTGGGAGGGGATCGGTCTCATCCTCAGTCTCTCCGTCAGTCACTAACTCCATGACCAAGTCATCCCAGCTATAATGGGGTTTTAGCCAGTTAATGTGAAAGACCATGCCCATCTGTTTAGGTCCTTTCAAATCAATGAGATAATTCACCTCACTGACTTTTTCCAGCACAGAGTAAGGCCCAGTCCACTTGTCCTGAAGAGCACTGGGTTTGACAGGCTCCATAATTCACACCCACTGGGCTGAAGAATAGACTGTCACTGTGGCCTTCTGGTTCTGCCAGTGCTTCATCAGTACCTGACTGGACTTTAGATTTTTTGTTAACTGTTCCATGTAATTTGCCATTCTCGACCGAAGGCCAAGTACATAGTCCACCACATCTTGTGACAGGGATGAGGGTTTTCTTTCCCATACCTCCTTCACTAGACTGAGGCTGCACATAGCATGGCACAGAAGTGCAGCATGCAAGTGTGATCTGTCATAGTCCATCTGGGTCCGGCTGGAGACAACAGGACCAGTTCTTCTACACTGGAGATTTAAGAAGTTCTTGACATTGTACCCTGCTTGTGGGTAAGTAATGAACTCCTATTTGATTTTCTACTGCTTACAAGTGTCTTGTGATGGAATCTGCTAACGGGTCAACATAAAATTAAAGGAGTAACTCCTTGAATATTAATGCTCTGGTGCACGTCTCAAATCCAGTTGATTCAAGTATTGTGATCCCCAATTCGAAAGGGGTTGACCCCACTTTGCAAGTTGGACATTAAAATTCTAATGGAGTTGACGTCTATAATGATAAATGAGTGCCCATGGCTACAGCAAATGTGGGAACACTGGAAAAAGGCCCTCTTCCAAAGGGTCCAATCATGGACTCTGTGTAAATAATTCCCTCAGTGGCTGACTCTAAGACTCAGGATTGAGCGCAATTAGATTAATCATTCTTGAGAATGTGTCAAGCTCTTTATAATGCCTCAGTAATCCACCTCAGGAAACAGAGGGGGGAATTGGCTCGTTAAATTGTCAACATGCAGATCTAACAACACATACCCTACCATCTGAAACTACTGTGAGCAACGATTTAAAGACACAGGATACTTTAGGTCCTTCATCAATAAATGTTGATTCGACCTTTAGTCATCCAATCTTTGGTTAGGCTTTATGACAATATTAAAGATCTGGCTTGAGCAAACTCCATGCAATTGTCTAGTATAAAGAACAAGTTGAATAAAGCCACCTTATAGCAAGGAGAAATTCATCGAACCGACCCGTTGGTGAAGACCTTTCATATAAGACCCTGATCTATCTAAAGAGGAAACTTCCATGCATACAAAGAATGTCATTAAGATTCAACAAAACATATCAGAGGGTAGACTTAGTGCTTTTCCAGATTTGTTCAGCTCCCTATATCTGGCTATACATCTGGCTACTTCACTCCCTGAAAGGACAAAGGAGTCTACTGAAGTTGATAAGACTTTGAATCGGAGTAGATCGCTGTATAAAACATCTAAATCGATAAAACAAAAACCTGCAAAAAAATCTATAAATCATCCAAACTTTTAGTTAAATAGGATGACATCTTTGAATAAGTTTTTGAGATCATTACCAGTCAAACCAGAGGTTACAGACCTCAAAGCACAGGTGGAAAAATGGCCTATAAATTAAAATGTAATAACACTATAAGAAAATCAAAGAAGCCTATTAATAATACTGCTTCAAATACAAAGGGAAAAAACATGAAGCGGAAAAAGCAAGTGACTTTGATCCAAGGAAAAAATAATATTTCTTTTTTGCAACGCACAAAAACATGAAGGCAAAGAAACTATGCACAATTCAACTGAAGACTCACCTGAGGTTTTAGGAAACTGTGAAATTTGAAAAGAAATATTGAATCTTTGGATGAACTATCCGAATATCCAGAACCTTAATGCATGTTTCACTTTTGAATTTGTTAAAATATTTAAAATGTGCATTAATAGTCAGTGTGAATATATTCTGATTACTTATTATTATAACTTTACATTGGAAGTACTTCCTTCTATACCAGATTCATTTTGCTGGAAGAATGTGTTTGTAAGTTTGTCAGTACTGTATTATTTAAATACTATAGTCTATAGTATTTAGAGGTGTGAACTAGGAAATATTGTATTTCTGTTTCCCATTTTGAAGGTGTAAGTTTGTTCTTGTGCTGTCACTTAGATGACATCCCATGCATTATTTGAATAATCATTACTACAGTTTTATCCCTGTGAATCATACACTGTATCTGCATCATCACAGATTCCCTGGCAGTGACCTCCTTCCGTGTGGCCAGGGGACGGCACCCGCTACCTGATCCTGACCCTGGGGGCAGCTTTATGAGGGAGGATCACAGGAGAGGAGACAACTGCAGGGGAAAGAGCATGACTTCGTTGGATGAGACGTGGTATCTCTCCCTTTCTCACATGGAAGTCTCCCTAATTTCCAGGACCTTTTATCCACGAGGAAGACCCTCTAATACTCAAGAGCCTAATGGCCTATTGTCAACTGCTTGTTCTCCCTTGTAGAAGTAAAGAAAACTCGTCTTCCTATTTTTCTGGTCAAACACCCACCAATGACATAAACACACAAAGCTCTAACACAACACCTTTTACTACTAAATTACCTTTATGTAAAATCACTCAGAAGGGCTATTTAAATGCCATGTGTCCAATGACACTATGGACTGCAACTCCCAGAATTCCCCAAGTACTGAGACAAGGAGGATGAAGGAGTTTGAAGAAGGCAACAGGAGCTCAAAGAACAATGTGCAGTCTAGTTGTTTTCTCAAAAAACCTGTGCGTGGGACAAGACCCTTCTGTCTATTGTTAACTCTACAAGAAGATTGTTTGAATATAGTATAGGCAAAGTACAATCCCCAATGAGTGCTGGATGCATGAAATGCTGGTGTGGTGAAAACCTTTTATCCACGAGGAAGACCCTCTAATACTCAAGAGCCTAATGGCCTATTGTCAACTGCTTGTTCTCCCTTGTAGAAGTAAAGAAAACTCGTCTTCCTATTTTTCTGGTCAAACACCCACCAATGACATAAACACACAAAGCTCTAACACAACACCTTTTACTACTAAATTACCTTTATGTAAAATCACTCAGAAGGGCTATTTAAATGCCATGTGTCCAATGACACTATGGACTGCAACTCCCAGAATTCCCCAAGTACTGAGACAAGGAGGATGAAGGAGTTTGAAGAAGGCAACAGGAGCTCAAAGAACAATGTGCAGTCTAGTTGTTTTCTCAAAAAACCTGTGCGTGGGACAAGACCCTTCTGTCTATTGTTAACTCTACAAGAAGATTGTTTAAATATAGTATAGGCAAAGTACAATCCCCAATGAGTGCTGGATGCATGAAATGCTGGTGTGGTGAAAATCTTGAACAAACCTTTACTCAAACCTATATGCCACGGCAAGAGAAATATATGGAGTATTGGTGATACATGGAGACAGTGAAACATGTGAGAAGCCCTGGCAAAGCAAGACACCAGGCACACTGAAACACATGGGAAGCCCTGCCAAGACATAAAGTTAGGCAATTGAAATGCATAAGAAGTCCTGGCATGAAAGTATCCCAAGCAAGTGAAAACCAAGAGTGAATTCCTGGCAGGAGAGTACACCAGGTAGTTGGCATTGCATAAAGAGCCCTGGCAGGAAGTACACCAGGCAAAATGCAAATCTTCCAGAGATGCTATAGAAAGACAGTGTTTCTAAACCATGGTGAGATTGTTATTGAAGAAAGACAGAGTTTTCTGAACCAAGGAGAACATTGTATGAAAGAAAGACTGGTAAAGAACTTGTTACCTTAATAGGAACCTTGTGGTACGAAGGAACTGCTAGTAAAACAGGCACTTGCCATTCTACGTGAGAATCCAGGAGAAGGGTTTCTCCTCTGGATCCAAAGGTTTCCACCTTGGAGAAGATTTTAGTTGGAGCTATTCCTTTAGTTCTGAACACTTTTTTGCCAGTTTCAAGTTGAAGATATTTCCTTACACATTTGTATTGTTTTGTTTGTAGTGCGGGGGTCAGGAAAGGATGTTTTGGCCACAAGGATGGCTTTTCAGTTATTGCCTTCCCGACACAGACAGATCCTTGATTTTGGTTTATAGATACAAAAACTCATCTTTAGAATTGGGGCAGGGAGGTATTTTCGCAACCCATTGCTGACCCCTCACAGTGGCCTCTTATAGTCAGTGTGAGATGGATGACAAGTTAATGATTAATGATATGGAGAAACACATTCTCTTTCACATCCTATTCTCTTCTAGATAATTGGACAACATGGTAGTAAAAAGGGAAATGGTAAGTGTAAGAGTACAGAAAAAAGGCCATTAGTGGCTCCACTGATTGGAATAGCCATACATATTGAGGCAGAACCTACAGATTGTGAGCACTGTGCTAGTCCTCGAAGGGTGCCTCCATTGGTTGGCATTGCAAAATATATTAATTTTATTTATGTTTTTTATTTATTTATATACAGGAGGAACAATGCTTATTTGATCACAAAAGAATGTACAATGTACAATAGGTAAAAAATCAGATTTTACGGGAAGCAGTGAGCTTCCGACCAGGTCGTGGAGCGAAGTAAATGGAACAGTCACTGGGGACAATACATAAGCGGACATATATAGATTAAGGACAACCAACATTGGACAATTGTTAGTGTAGATAGGTGGTAAAGCCAGCTGTGATTAGGATGTGACCATGAATGGTGAAGTGGTAGAGTGGAGGCAGAGGAAGCGAGGGACAGAGGCAGGCTAGAGGCGAGGGAAAAATCTTAGCTAGCAGGCAGATGAGAGGTAGGTTAAGAGGGCAACTCATAGGCGAGGAGGTAGGCTTTTAGTTTTGTTTTGAGTCAAGTTGTGTGGACTGTTTCTCGGATATCCGGCGGAAGAGAATTCCTTGCAAGTGGAGCAAGAAGAGAGAACAGTGGAAGCGAGAGGAAGCATAGGGAGGGCAAGGAGCCACAAGTGTAGTCAAATGAGATAGAGCAGAGAATAAGAGAAGGCTTGTAGAGTTGGGGAGAGGAGGATAGATATAGTTGGTCCTTGGCATGAATAGATTTGTGAACCTGAAAGAAGACATTTAAATCTGGCCCTTTTTTTGCATTTTCAGCCATCCAGCATGGGGACAGTATGAGGAAGTAGGTTTGAAGTGAGGAGTTCAAAGAGAGTTCTGGTAGTGAAGTTATTGATCTTGTTGAGAGGACAGAAAGCAAAGTAGGGGAGACAAAAGAGGATGCAGCACAATCCAGTCTAGAGAACACACGAGTGGTTAGGAGAAGCTTGGCGGTATTGAAAGGAAGGTGCCAGATTTTCCTAATATTTAGGAGGTTGAGGTGAGTTTATGTTCCAGTTTTGGAGATGAAAGTAGTGAAGGTTTGAGAAGGGTCATAGATGACTGTGAGGTTTCTAGCTGAAGAAGAGTAGGGGATAGTGTCAGGTGGGAACTTGATAGGCAGAGGAAGAGAGGATATATTGCTTTTGGTAGGGAAAAAGAGCACCTCTGTCTTGCTAGCATGTAACATCAGAGAGTGCACATCCATCAATATTTAATGGCAGAGAGACAGCTGGACATTTTGATAGAGAGATAAAGGAAGAGTTCAGGAAAAGAGAAGAACGTTTTGATGTTGTCCATGAAGTGTTGATACGAGAACCCAAAGGAGGAGATTACTGCCTTAAGAGCAGAGGTGTAGAGTGTAAAGAGGAGATGACTCAAGACAGAGCCTTTTGGAATACCAACATTTAGAGCAGTGATTAGAGAGGTGCTGTTGCTCCAGGAGATAGAGAATTGGTGAGGTGCAAGGTAGGATTCAATCCAGGCAATGGCTCGATTACGAATCCCAAAAAAGAAAGAGAGTATTAAGGAGATCAGAGTGGTCAACAGTGTCAAAGACAGCAGACAGGTGAAGGAGAATTAGGATTCAGCATGGGTTGAAGTTTTTAGCAGAGGCAATGAAGTGGTGACATATTTATGAGAGCAGTTTCTGTGGAGTTCCAGGAGCGGAAACCTGCTTGTAGGGGTTCTTGAAGGTTGTGGATATCTAAGAAATGTATAAAACAGTTGAACACAATCCTTTCAAGCACTTTAGAGTCGTGCTGAAGAAGAGAAAAAATTAGAAAGTTAGCCGGTAGGTTCGGGATAGCCCTTTGCTTTTTTAGGAGAGGGATGTCCATGGCTGTTTTGAAAACAGAGGGAAAGGAAATGGAGTCGAAGGACAGGTTAAAGAGTTCAGTGAGATGAGAGGCCACTGAAGGGGCAATAGGCAAATAGCACCTCATCAATATTAGTGTGACTAATGTGGGTGATAGGGGCAAAGAATGATGGTAGAGTAGGCAGAGTGTAAAATGTAGGAGAAGGGAGTGCAAGGAAGGTCAAGAGAGAGTCTCTAATTTTGGAAATGTTTGCAGAAACATATTCAGCTAGGTCATTACTGTGAGAGTGGAGTTTATAGCCATAGACTTAGGCGGAGTGAGGTTAGGGTGACCTGTAGCCAGCGAGGATGGTTGGAATGAGAGTCAATGAGGGTTAGGTAGAATTCCCTTTTCGCTCTATCAAGAGTCAACTTGAGAGAGTTCAGGGCAGAGAGGTAGACTTGCAGGTCCTCAAGTGAGTGGATATGACTCCATTTGCACAGCAGCCGATGCATGTCTGTGGCGAGAGACAGTATGATTGGGCTGACCCATGGTTGAAAATGCTGAGATTTAGGGGGAAAAGTACGAAGTGGGAAGTGAGAGGAGACTTAGTCATACAGTACGGATTGAAAGATGGAGAAGGTAGCATTGGTAGAAGAGGCATTGGGTGTGCAGGAGGAGAGTGAGACTTGTAGGTCGAAGAGAAAGGGGGGAATGGCAGAAGGTTTACATTTCCTTTTAGTGATAAGTGAAGCAAGTGGTGAGGAAAGATCAGAGGGTGGAAATGAGATGGTGGTGGAAACAATTGAGTGATCAGATATGGATGGTGTGACAGTAGTATTAGTGGCTGCAAGAGAGGTGGAGATGAATAAGAAATCCAAAGAGTATCCCCCCTGTGTGAGTGGGTAGGTTATGAATAGAGTGGAAAGCTTGGTCTCTAAGATAAGACTGAAGTTCAGATTTCTGAGAAGTGGTTGGAGAGAGAAAGTTAAAGTCACCTGAGAGAATGAGGTGATGTTTACTGGAAATAGAATCAATTAGTTGCCCAGGACCCTTACAAAATAATCCAGTGGGACCAGGAGGTTGATAGATGTAGATGATGTGAACTGAGTGAGGCAGAACAATAGTAGAGATGGTGAATTCAAAAGTGCTAGGAGAGGATGTGGCATTGGAGATTTGTGAGGCATTGAGGCGGGAAGAGAACAGGTGCCCAACGCTTCCACCTCTGCCAGTCAGTCGAGGAGAGTGAATAAAGAATTGTTTGGAGTCATCTAGGGCTGCCAGACTTTTAGAGTCAGATGGAGAAATCCAGGTTTCAGTGATAGCAAGAAGGTCTAGGGCAGGAGAGTGGGAGTGAAAGTTGTTAGTGATTAAATAAGTTATTTTGATACAGACTGAGAATTCCAGAGTGCAATTTTTCATTGATGAGGTAAGGAAGAGTAGAGAAGTTGAGTCTCAGAGGAAGAAAGGCGAGGTGGATAGGTGTTAGAGCAGGTATGTTTAGCTTTTCGTCTTTGTGTGTTGGATGAAGTTGGAAGAGAGATGGAGGAGTGGAGTTTTGAGTTCTGAGTTTTATAATACGGATAGGAAAGGAGGAAGTTGCAGCGTGATTGGAAAAAGTGTAGGGAGAGGTGAGTAGGAGAAGGAGAAGCAGCAGTAGGACAGGAGTGAATAAATTATAGGTGAATAGCACAGTGTGGAGAAGGCAGTAAAGTAATTAGGAAGCCTGAGGTACCCATAGGTGCAAAAGGGAAAAAGGCAAATGCTCAAAGACTAAGAGGCAAATAGGCTGGTCATTGGCTGGGCTCATATTAATGAGCCAGAACCAAAACTGAATCTAATATTGGTGTCAACTGTACTGAAGAAGTCAAGAATGTAACACTGTGTAGAGTTTTTTGTGTGGCTCAATCGGTTGGCAGAACCATTTAAATTGTGGCAGCACCATACGTTTGTGAACATAGTATTATGACTCAGAGTGAGAAAGCTATTTGATAGATTGGAATAATGAAGCAGGACCACCATTAAAGTCAATGTTGTTGCTACCCTTGCTGAAGAGGACAATAAAATAACACTACATAAAGGATAATGTGTGGTTCTTCAGGTTGGTAGAGTCAGAAAATTGCAACAGAACTTCCAGATTGTGAGCTAGTTACTAGGACTTGGAGAGTGGAGAGTGACTGCATTAGTTTGTAGAGCCAAATATGTTTAAGTTCAAGGAAAATGTAAACATTTATTTTTCCAATGCACTCATCCACCATTGTCAGAGACAAAGACTCTAGCACTTTCCCCCATGCTGTGCGATCTGCATGACTGTAGCTGGATCTCACAAAACGATGTCTCATCAGAGGAATCTGTTGTGTTCTCTTCCGAGCAATAGGCCTGATATTTCCTCAGGTCAGTCAATGCAATGCAAATTCATTTTTATATAACCAATATCTCTCACATGTGGGTCATTGAGGTGTCTCCTGCGATCTGAGAAAATAACCCCAACCGATGCTTGCCCCTGTGATGTGGATGGCCCGAGCTATCATCCATCCCACTTGAGCCTGCTGCTGCTGTGCATGCACCCTGCCTGTCGATGCCTGCACGTCCTCCTCCTGCTGGGGTACAGTTGTTGGTGTGCCCACCCCTGCTGGATCTCAGACTCCCGACTGTGGCAGGGATGTGTCCTCCACCAGCCTGGCCGCTGGGTCAGGGGCAGCTCCACAGGGTTCCCAGGTGATACGTGGGCAGGAAGATGGCAGGGAGGATGACTGGCGCATCGGGGGTTCAGTTGAGGAGGGGGTCGGTTGAAGGTCCAGCACTGGAGGAACCCAGCACTGGTGACCCGTCATAGTAGGTCGACGCGGTCAACAAGGCATTCGAAATAACGTGCATTGGCCACAGGGGAACCCTGCATGTCATCATGCCAGGACAGGCTCAACACAGTCCTGGGTTACCACGTCCACAGGGAGAGGAAGGCCAGTTGTTGTGTGCACATCCCCTCCCTGAAAACCAGTCTGGACGAAGGCATCCCTGCTGGTGCCGGATGATGCAGTCACAGGATCGGGGACATGATTACACACAGGCACCTCCGCGGCCGCCTGTGCTGCCTCCTGTCCCTGTCCCTGGACTGCACCACTAGCACCAGTGGAATCCCCCCCTCCGGGCCCCGTGTGTGGGCCTTCCACGACCTCCTCCTAAACCAAACCCCCAACAACCTGTGGGGTCTCAGCTGCCCCTTCTGCTGCCGAGGAGTCCACCTCCGACCTCCGCCTCTTGGACCTACCCTCGGCAGCTGCAGCCGAGAGCGTGGCACCAGACACCTCACTCCCCGAAGAGATGACAACCCGGGAGGGGAGCTGGGCCTTGCATCTCTGGCTGGCGATGGGATCCCTGTCGCTGTGCTCCACAGCACTGTCTCCTCCCTCTTCATCAGTTGATGCTGTAGACAGGGAGAGAAAGAACACAGGCATCAGGGCACTGTACAATGGTCTGATACACACATGACAGTTGCACATGAGTGGCAGTGTCAAAATTCACAGATGGCATCACACTCCCCAACACACATATCACTCGAACCCACACACATGCGCAAATTAACAGGAATGTTGCAGCAGGCAGCAACATCCATACATATACAACAGCATGAGCATCCGAAGGTTGGCCTGACGTCACATGCAAAACGGGGAGTGCCAAACACATGATATGATATGATATGATAGTTTATTTATATAGCGCCTATAAACAATGTGTTTCAAAGCGCTTCAAGGCAAGGGAGGGAACCAGGGAAAATACAACCACATTCTTACAGGCCATGAACAGTAAGGATGTGAAATTAACTATCGTACTCGGCCTGACGACATTTCAGATAGTGCAAGAGCTAAAACATAGATAAGGAAGGGAGGGGGAGAGTGGGAAGGAAATGGAAACAGACAGGCGACTACCGTACTAGGCCTGACGACATTTCTGGTAGAGCCGGAGAAAAACAAAAGGTGAGGGAGAGGGGTGCAGAAAGGTAGGGGAGGAACAAAACAAGCAACTATCATACTAGGCCTGATGACATTTCAGATCGTGCTGGAGGGGTGGTGGGGAGGAAAAAAACAGTAATGGGAGGGTGGAGGAAACAGGCGAGGTTGCTATCATATTAGGTCCAGGGACAATTCTGATAGAGTAAGTGCATAGAAGAAGGTAAGGGGAGGAGATAGGAAAAGGGAGAAGGGAAAGGAGTAGAGAACAGAGAGTAAGCAGTCAAAAAGAGTGGAGAAGCAAGAGTGGAGAGCGAATACAATTGCAGAAGTCAGTAGTAACACATAATGTTGTAAGCCAGGATACAAGATGAAGATAGGAATAGCATGATTCAGGGCGACCATGAGTACAAGATGCAAAGGAAGTCCAGCATGAGAGTTGAGAAAGAGTGACGCACCGTGAATTAATGAAGTCCAGAAAAGTCAAATCCAACATTGGCCAGAAGACGGTGATGGTGAAGGAAGGCACCATGTGGGCGGGGCTTGCTAAGTGCTATGCCAGGTGACCTAGATCCACTTGCACCTGCTCCCCATTTGCAAAGGAAAAGAAGCTGGAGGGCTCCTTAAGTAGGGAAACAGAGCGGCAAGCAGGAAGGCACCAGGTGGGCGTGGCTTGCTAAGTGGTGAAAAAGAGCGGGAAGCAGGAACGCACCAGGTGGGCGGGGCTTGCTAAGCGGTGAAAAAGAGCGACAGGCAGGATTGAAGGCACCAGGTGGGCGGGGCTTGCTAAGTGGTGAAAAAGAGCAGCAAGCAGGAAGGCACCAGGTGGGCGGGGCTTGCTAAGTGGTGAAAAGGAGCAGCAAGCAGGAAGGCACCAGGTGCGCGTGGCTTGCTAAGTGGTGAAAAAGAGCGGGAAGCAGGAAGGCACCATGTGGTCGGGGCTTGCTAAGTGGTGAAAAAGAGTGGCAGGCAGGAAGGCACCAGGTGGGCGGGGCTTGCTAAGTGGTGAAAAAGAGTGGCACGCAGGAAGGCACCAGGTGGGCGGGGCTTAGGCCTGGTGACCTAGCTCAACTTGCACCTGCTCCCCATCTGCAAACATGCCACCAGACATACATGCATCCTCACATCTTCCCCACCTGTCACAGTGAAATCATCAGCAACTATGTCACATCTGCCAATCAGATTCCTACATGTCTGTGTCACATGCATCCACGGTGTATCAAATTCACACACATGTCAAACACACACACGCACATGTATGCGGTGCACGTACACGATGGTGGAACCAGCATCCATGTATCACACCACAACCATGCCACATTATATACACAGAAATGCATCCCCACATGCATCCGTGCATCATGCATTTGAACCCATACACCATTGATGTGACTCACACATGACTGGACTCACATGCGGCAGACTCATATCCCTGCCGATACACATCCATGCATCAGGCTTTCCAGACATATGTCCAAGCTGCACACTCCTGGCACACCTCAACATGCACTGCGTCCATTCAGTACCCATGGACACTTAACACTCGACTCCAGACCGGTCTGCCTCTGAAGGACCTGGAGGTGGAGCGCTGGGCGTATACGTTCCAGGACCCTCATCTGGTTGTTGGTAAGGTGGACCCGGCACCCCTCTGCAGCGCTGCCTCCAAGAGGCACTGGCATTGCTGAGGGTCCTGGACCTGAAGTCCACCCAGCGCTTCCGGACATGTGCCATGTCGCGGGCTGCCACTCCCTCCACATTGATGGCAGCCACGATGTCCTGCCAGATCCTCTTCCATCCTTCATTGTCGGCGCATGCTCTTCCGAAGAGGGCATCATAATGCACCAGGACTTGCTCCACCGGGATACCAACCTCTTGTGCACTGAAGCTGGTAGCCCTCTGCCTCTCTGGCTGGGTGTTGCCAGTGGTCTCTGATGGTGTTTCCCCCGACATGGCAACCCCTGAGGCAGGTGTGGGTGGGCAACTGGGTCCTGGTGCTGGGATGTGGAATGATGAAATGTCAGTTGGGAGTCTACTGTTCCAGCAGGGGTGGTCACAGCAACTGGACGCCTTCAGATGGCTGACGTGCAGGCACCAAATCGCAGGGCATGTGGCCAGTAGGCAGGCAGCAGCAGATGGCAGGTGGGAGCGGGCTCAGGGCTCTGGGGGGCAGGAAAATGGCCTTCTGGGCAGGAGTGTGGTCTTCCGTGTGTTGTCGCGTGGCCAGCTTGATACGGAGCATACGGAGCACGTGAAAAAACTGCACGTCAGCATGTAATTCGAGGAAAGGCCCTTAGCACGTAAGCGCATCTGTGACATAACGCGCACAGGGGTTTCCCTCCACACGGGTGCATGTTGATTGTACATGTGCAAAAACTGCACGTCCGGGTGTCACTGCATGTAATTGGAGGAAAGGCCCTTAGCGGGTACGCGCGTAAGTGACGTCACACGTGTGGGCTGGGTTAAAAGGTCCATGTAGGACGCTATTCTCTTTTACATGCTTTTTGTGGAGAGCGGGCGGGAGATTCTTGTACTTCTTGTCGGTTCAAACACGATTGCTTCACAACGGTTCCAGTTCGTACTCCTTGTATACTCAGACAGCGTTCAATTCTTCTTTTGGTGGGGGTGTTGTCAACGCACACACGTGCGTCTTTTTCACATTCTTTTTCCAGGCAGACGGTGAGTTGCACACATATTTCTGAACCGTGGTTGCCCCCGTGTGTCGCGTACCCATTCAGAGGTCATTGTAGCCTGCGTGTAACACACGTACGCTTATTTTTGTGTTTCTGGGTGCCACAGCATAGTGCGGGTTCTTTATTCCATGCACGTGGGCTACCAAGAGTCGTGTGCACGTTAAATTTTGTTTTTGGGGTGCCTGAGCATTGCGTGACCCGTCATCTTCCCCCAGGGGTCACAGACAGCCTTGCAAGAGCGCTAGGGTACGTATTCCATCTAGTACCCTTCCCCTTTCACCCAAATTGCCCAGGACAATTGTTTACTGCACCTCCCATTCCCACAAGAACATCAGTGCCATGGTTGGGAGGCGACCAAGTGGTAAGAGAGGCAAAGGTGGCCGACCTCCAAGAGGTGTCCGCAGTAGGGAAGGTGGCCAGGATGTGCGGGGTGGCCCAAGAGGCCAGTGTTTGGAGGACCAATCAGGGACACCTATGCCCCCCAATGGTTCGGGGAGATGCAGCTGACACCATCCCTGCTCAGGCCTTGTTAACCCAGCCCATATTGTTGACCGAACTGGCACAGGATGACTCACAGGCCGACTTCCGTGTCACCAAGTCAAAGCCACGTGGTGGTAAAAGTTGCTGTCACCAGGCCACATGGATCTGGGGCAGCAATGTCATCTGCTGCCCCAAGTAGCCAGGGTGAGGAGGCTGCAGGGGCAGCTGCACCTCAATCCACCCCAGCTCTGAGTCACCCAGCCGGGACAGTGTTGTTCCAAGACCATCACACCAAGATTGGTCCTGCCAACATCACCCAGCAGCCAATGCCTGCAGTGAGACCTTTGGTCATCGTGCCTTTGGCTACTTCCAGTGCCCAGTCCACCTGTGCTTCAGCCCCTACCGACCAGAGCGCCGTAAGCCACTCAGGGTCCGCACCACCTCTCAAGAGGAAGAAGGGTGCTCCTGCGGTACAGGCTGGGACCCCAGACACGGCTCTCCCTGCGGCATGTCAAGGAAGCAGAGTTTCAATGATGTGGAACTAGACGCTCTTGTGGGCTACGTGTCAGCCTATGGCCACAAATGCTGGTGACTGCAGGGTGCAAGACTATGACTGCTCAACGTAGGGCCCACTGGCAGTGCATCGCGGACCAGATTAGTTCCCTTGGATGGTGAGGCGCACAGCTGATGATTGCTCTAAGCGGTGGAATGACCTCAAATGCAGAGCAAAAACAAGCTGACTTCCAATCATGCCTCTACTCTGGTGACTGGCAGTGGGTCTCCACCAGAGAAGGAAGTACTCACAGAACATGAGTCAATCGCTGGACGCTTTATCACAGAGGATCAGATCCAAGGCGTGGGAGACCTACCAGATCATGGGACAATGTCCGGTGAGTGGGCATGCATGTGTGTGCAAACCACGTGTATGTTGCTTGGGTGATGTGTTCTGATTGAGTGCCAGGTGAGGCTGTGTAGTCATGACTGCTATGGGTCACCCATGTGGTGCCTCCAAACCATCCCCCGGCCTTGGGTTTGGGTTTTACAGTTTCCCTTCTGACCGCAGTTAACAATTTGCACCTGATTACTGCACATGCCCTTCAACTGCCATCATGCCACAACATTGTTCATACTGTTTTCCCGTTCATTCTGCCTGATTGATGGAATCCTTTGCATGTTTAACACACATTTTTGTGCCGTTCTGCCCCATATGTAACATACTTCAGACATAGATTACACCCCACAATGCCCCACATTTGTTTACTTATTATGGGAATGATTTCATCAATCAGGCTGATTGAGTATTGTGCACCTACAGTTACCCTGCTCACAATCACTTCGGGGCCCTGTTTGAATGTTCAACATGACAATTGTCTTCTGTCATGTCCAAGTGACCAACCATTGAGGTATCCATGTGCCTGCCTTCACTGCATTAGTAAACACTGGCTTTGTTGCAAAGTGTGGCACATGCATGTTTTGTCACACTCTTTTGCATGTTGTATTTCATGATGTCCATCTCACATGGATGGGTGACAGTACAGATTTGCTACCATCTGGGTGTCCTTGTCAAATCTGCCATGGCTATGCTACGTGCCATCTGTGTGCTAGCATCTGTCATGTATGTGGATTGTCCAAGCCACTCACAGGCTAATGTGTGATGCAGGTTATATGCAGCATGCAGCACATGTGTTGCGTTTCCATTTGGGAGTCCTCAGTGTCTGCTTTTTGGCTCCCCTTCCACTTCATTGTCAGTGCATGCATACCAGAGTTATTGTCATGTGTGACATGTGTCATTTATGTATTCAATGTGTACCTCGTGATGCCTATGTGTGTGGGCTATGCTGCTCATGCCTGTCTTCATTACTTTTCTTTTATGTTTTTGCAGGTGATGAGGCACTAGATGCTGTTGAGGAGATGGTGCAGAGGCAGGAGTACTCCCAGCCACAACCAGGCACGAGTAGTGGACGTGGGGTGGTGGTGGGTGAAAATCCATTACTCCTACATAGCATCCTGTCCACGGGTGTCTCTGGGTGCACCTCCGAAGACCTCTATGGCTCAGGTGCTGAATCTGACATTGAGACAAATGTCCTGTCGCAGGTGAGTATTTCTGGCAGGGATGCTGTTCTGTCCAACCCACCTGCACTGGGGGTAGACCCCTCTATGAGGCACTTAGTGTTGGAAAGTGCGCCTGTGGCGGTTACGGATGCAGGGTCACACTCCAATATATTTGCTCCTGTTCCTGGGTGGAATGCAGTCCTGCAGCCTCAGGCAATGCCAGCACAGCAAGGTGCACATCACCTTGCCCCAAACAGGTGTGGTGCCCGCCAACGCGGTGGCCGTGCGCCACCAGGCAATACTGAGTGAGGGATCTCCATGTATACTATTGCAACACAACAGGGGGCATCGTGTGAGATGATGGCTCAGGCCGTGGATAGGGTGGCCACTTCCATTCTCCCCCCCCTGAAAGGCAAGTGGAGCTCCAGCAGCAGGCAACAGAGTCCATGGGCCTCATTACAACCCTGGCGTTAAGGGGTTAACGGCGCCGTAAAAGGCTGCGGCACTGTTAAACCCTTAACGCCAGATTCACACTTTAACGCCTGCTTTTTGGAGGCGTTAAAGTGCAACCCGCTAAGGGACCTTGGTGCTAATTACGGCACCGTAATTTACGGTGACGTAATTAGCGCCTTCCCCATTCCCATTGAGCCCTATGGGCCAAAAATGGGAATGGGGAAGATGGGCCATGGTGAATGGGGATTTACCGCCCCGCCAACCTTGGAATGGGGCGGTAAATCCGCCATCCACCATGGCGGAATCCGGCATGGACCATGGTGCTAACAGCACCATGGTCCAACGCCAGGGTTGTAATGAGGCCCCATGTGCCGCTCACACAGGGAGGACATGTTGGCGTCCAAAGGGGATCGACAGGCTGGACAGGAGACTCTGCACACCGCCATATCTGCAGAGTCACAGGCTCACAGGGATGCCGTGAGGTTAGAACACAGGTCCCTCAGAGATACTCTGGGTACACTTGAGGTGTCCCAGAGTACAAGGTCAGAACAGCAGCTGGAGCAGCTAACACGCACACTCTCAGCTGAGCTCCAGGCCACCTGTGAGGAGATCCGGGCATCACGCGACACCTTGCAGGCAGAAATGCGTGCTACCCGTGAGGTGCTGCATGGGGATCTCCGTACCATCATCCTGCAGAAACAAACCTTTCAGACCTGCATGCTTGCTGCCATGGAGGAGCATGCCAGGGCTTTGCGTGCTCTGCCTCCCATATCACACGCACCTTCTAATGTACCACCAGAGGGTGATGACAGCGATGGCAGTTCTCCCACTGTAGGGTAGCCGGGCAGGCCATGAGCCCATGGAGGTTTTTTTTTTCAACATCCACGCACATGGGTGTTGGGGTGTACCCTGTACCTCCTCCCTCCTGTGTGGCCTCCCCTCCCCCCCGGTTGACACATGGCCATTTTTTTATTTTTTTTTATTTTGCTCTTTTCATATTTCATTCAGAATTGCAAATTAGAATTAGAATTTATTTTATTTATTATCTTTTTTGCTTCTTCTTTTTTCTATTTATTATTTTCATTTTCTTTTCATTTTTAATTTGTTGTTTTAGTTTCATTTAAATATTTTAATTTAAATTGTATTTGATTATTACTTTATTATTTTATTTATTTGGTTTACTTTTCATTTACTTTTTCTTTTTCTTTATTTAATTTGCATTTACTTTTTTGTTCATAACCATTTTCTTTCAGATTGTGGATTCATGTTACAGTGTGTTGCTTTGTGTGGCTCCCGTAGGCATCCACTGTGTAATCCAGCTGGGCACATTCAGGCTTGTCCTGTTTTTGGGTTAGAAACTTGGGTTCCTGACATACACGCCCCTCCTGCTTCCCCTTTCCATGGGCTCGCAAAGGGTGCGACCAAGTGACAGTAACTTACACAGAGGCATTGGGCTCCCATAAGTTGTGTGGGCAGTCTGTAGTCCAAACTGTGTATACATCCCTAGTGGGGATTGGTGTTGATTTATCCACTACATGGTTGATTTGTATATAGTATTACATTCAGGACTTTTTGCATATATACATGTAGCTTCTTCATGTCTTAACGAGCCCGTCTCCATTGCAGATGCAGTTCATGTTGTATGCAGTACACTGCCACATTTGCCTACCAGAAACACACTGCAGTTGGAAGGGGTCGATGTGCTGCCTTTATCAGGTTGTGACACTTGCACTACTTTCATTTTTTACAGTCATACGTTGCCACTTTTGGATCCTGTACTGATGTTTTGTCTTGCTGGTAAGTATGTGTTCATGTGTGCTGTTTTTTTTTCATTAGTGAGAGGAAATTGTTTTTGGCCTGTTTCCATTTGGGACAGTGCACTTTGTGACACTTGTGTCATGTGTTGTGCATTCATTTGGTTGCTTTCACATAGCATGCCATGCCATGGTGTGTTGGTTAGCTGAGATGGGGTTAGGGAGGGGTTGGGTGACATGCCACTATTTGGTTGTAGTATTTTGCAAGGGGGTAGTCCTTCATGCTGCATGAATTTGTGCCTTTTACTGACACAGCATTGGGTATGTTTAAGTAGCTAGGGATGCACACAATGTAGCACTTCCAGGTAAACAATCTCATGGTGGTATGGTTGTGACAGTTGACTGCCCCTTTTGTCATCATCATAAATTGTGAGCTGGTATGTGCCAGGACAGTGTGCACTCCACAGGGGTGGAATTTTAGGTGAAGAAATTTGCCACAAGCTGGGTACAGGCAGCCTCACCACGTGCCCTTAAACCTCCCATGTGCAGCGGCCGTGCATGTGGTTGGTGATGTGGGGGCACCACCATGTCCACCGGCACGCCCCGCCGGGTTGCAACATTGTGCAGGACACAGGCTGCAACTATGATCCTGCACACTACTTGGGGCACATATAGCATATAAAAAAGACCACCAACTGCTCCGATGAAGCCATCAGCTGGATAATGACTTTCCTAAAAAATAGGATATCTAGGGTGCACTGGGGGGACAAGTTCTCCTTGGAAAAAGAAATCCTCTGTGGAGTTCCCCAAGGGGCTAGCATGTCACCACTGCTATTTAACCTCTACTTGAGGTACCTACGCCTTGTTCTCGATCATATCAACACCTATTTTACAAACTATGCTGACGACACGCAGCTGGTGTTTGAATTAAGTGGCAACTATCAGAAAGATAGTGAGCAACTTACCATGATATATAACAACGTGGAGCAATGTATGGACTCCAATTGGATGTGCCTCAACGGGAAAAAAACGGAGCTCATGATATTCGGCTCATCTTCAGCCCGAGCAAAGCTATCCTCCTCATACACATCCTTCCATATTAAAGATACACTCATACCGGTCCTAGGTAAGGTTAAAACCCTTGGTATGCTGCTGGAAGCATCTCTGGGGCCGGACGCCCAAGTACAGTACATTAAAAAAAACTGTGCTTACCACCTCCGACTATCAGCTATCAGACCTTTCATATCAGAGGACAACTGCTTGACTATAGCAAGAGCCACCATCATGTTGCGCCTTGATTATGGCAACATCCTTGTCCTGGGTGACTCCAAGCAGTGTCTACAAAGTAACCAAGTTGTACAGAACAACGCAGAAAGAATAGTCAAGCACAAAACTAGAACAGAGCATATCAGAACTCCAGAAGGGAGCTCCACTGGCTGAAAATCGAAGACCGGGTGCACTTCAAGTCCTTAACCATCACTCACAGATGTATCTACGGAAAAGCACCAATCTACCTAAAAACAAAGATTAAATCATATGTTACAAATAGAACACTGAGATCGTCCCAACTTGGTAAAATCGCAGCGGCTCCACACAAACTCAAAAGCGGCTTAGGCAGAGCCTTTCCGACCCTTGCAGCCGGTCTCTGGAACAATCTTCTGGATCATCTAAGACTGGAAACCAACTATACCCGTTTTCGCAAACTGGTAAAAACTCACATCTTCAAATAAATTTCCCCCAGTCTATTCCTAGCCAGAATAAACGTGTATGGTTGTCCCGTCCTCACTGTCCTATGTCCTATGGTCTGTCATTCATGTCCTTGTTTCTGCGCCCCGAGGCTTGCGAGCTACAGGCGCAATATAAATATTAAAATAAATAAATAAATAGCAGCTGCCCACCAGAGCGGTCAAGGGAGCGAAAGCGTGACTTCAGCACTCTGAATGTGCGCTCCACTATGCCCCGGGTTGCAGTATGGGTTGTGTTGTATCTTCCCTCGGGTGGTGTGGTGGGGTTCCGTATTGGCGTCATCATGTAGGTGCTCAGAGGGTAAGCACTGTCCCCTGGGGAGGTAATAATGGTTGTCATTAGTTGGGTTTTCCCATTTCTCAGTGTCTGACATGCATGCACGTGCAGAGGCATTTGTACTCAACAATTGGCCATGTGTCGCCATGCCTCCCAGCTTTCAGGTCCCGGTTTAGGGGTGACATTCGGAATATGAAACTATCATTGCTGGACCCCGGATAGTTTGCATATACTGAGGTGATGATTCCCTTGGCATCACATACAACCTGCACGTTGATAGAATGCCAGTGCTTGCGGTTTCGATGGATGTGCTCAGTGGCCCTTGGAGGACGTATAGTCACATCGGTGCAATCAATGGCCCCAGCACTTTGGGGAAGTGTGCCACCCCGTAAAAGTCCTGGACGATGGCCTGCCTTTCTGCAGGTGTTCTGGGCATGTATATGTGCCTGCGGACTGAGGGCGTGCCGTCATGATCGCCAACACCTGGTGTAGGCAGCGTGAGTGCGTGGCCTGTGAGACACCCCCAACTATGGCACGTGTCTGCTGAAATGACCCAGTAGCCAA
This sequence comes from Ambystoma mexicanum, assembly GCF_040938575.1. Lineage (NCBI taxonomy): Eukaryota > Metazoa > Chordata > Amphibia > Caudata > Ambystomatidae > Ambystoma > Ambystoma mexicanum. The sequence goes on from NC_090928.1 coordinate 289,032,205, forward strand.
GAAGTGCAGTACATTGAGCACCTTTTCCAAGGGGCTCAGTGCTTGGGAGCACAGGGTGGGTGATGTGAGGTCATCCTCCCACTCCCTGACCAGTTCTAGGATTATTAGTGGTGGAAACCTGTACCTCCCATAGACCTGGTCATCAGGCATCCCAAAAAGGCTGGTACTGCATAAAAAAATGCGGGGCCTGGCCATCCTCCACTCCTGCGACATCCCATGACCACTGCTGCAAGGAACGGTATATTCATCGTAGCGTATGAGCTTGTTGGTTGTTTGCGCACACTTTTATGCTGCGCGGGGCTGCTTACGCCTGCTTCCTGCTGGCGTACCTGTTTATGGATTAGCGCGTCTTTTTTGGCGCATGGGTTTCCCCTGTTCGATTCCATGAATACGTGTTGTAATCGCATGTGTGGGCGTTGCGAGCTTTTACCTCCGGTACTTGCCCCATAATGCCCAAATTTTCAGGCATTGTTCCCCATTCCATGTGTTACGGGCCGTGTTACGCCCCTTTTCTTGTGTGCGCTACACGTTGTACGCTTCACTGTGTGTGTCGCGCACAGCGTTTAGTGACATGTGCACCCATGTGCGCCACCCATGGATTTGGTGCACATCCCAGGGTTTACACGAGCAGCGCATTCGATGAATCGACGAACGGCTGCGTGCCCGGCTTTAGCACGCATGGGCTGCGATTTTCACGCTTGCACTCCCTTTTTGGGCGCACATTTATTCCATGAATGACCCTGCAAGTTCCTTAATGAAATCATTGTTATCGCCTGAACCCATGTTTTTACCCAACAGTTGTAGTATACCACTGGAAGTGTGATTGTTATCCATGAATTTGGAGTACCATAATGTTCTCTGTATGCACCAGTTGGTCAGTAAAGAAGTTTTCCCATATTCAATCGGCACCAATCTAGGGAGGTTAATGACCGTACCGAGGAGTTTGTCTTCAAGCCAATTGAGCCACATTGCCTTTCTAAATGGTAAGACGACTAATGTACATAATATGCTAGGTGTAATTCAGGAACAATAGACTTCGAGAAACCCCTCGATATTATAGCCTCATTGTAGTGACTTACAGCCAACCATTTTTTTCCAGGTTTAGCTGTAATTATGTCTCTGTAGTGTGACAGTGATGGGTTTATTATAATGGAAAAACCCAGGTAGGTGTATTCTTTCACATTTTACAAGGTCTTCTATTTCAATGTTTACATTTTACTCGCCTTCTTTGTGGCGTTTCTTCCAAGGTGCATTGTCTTTGTCTTAAGTGCATTTATGGTCATTGACTCTTTCTTGGCATACTCAACTAAAACGTCTATCGACTGATGCAACCCTATTGGAGTTTGAGCAAACAGTATGATGTCTTCAGTGCAAGAAAGCCACGGTATGTAATTGCCATAAATGTTCACAGGCAAGTTGTGAATTGTTCGAAACACTTGGGCCAAATTGGCAGTATAGAGATTATATAGGATAGGTGCGAGAACGGAGGCCTGTTTGAGTCTATTTATTTGACGATAGTTAGTATGTACCTGTGCTAGATTCAGGCGAACTGTGATGGACGTGTCTGTATACAGATGTTGAATATGGTGCAGCAGTGTTGGATTTATGCCCCAAGCTGTCATTTTTATCCAGAGCAGGGGTCGAGATATAAGATCAAACGCCTTGCTTAAGTCGACGTAGCAGCAGTACGATGTTGACTTCTGTTTGTTAGTTGTTTCGCCAATTAAGTATTGGAGGACACATATATTAGTTACTATGTTATAGGCTTTTCTAAAGCCTGTCTGATAAGGACTTAACAAAGCTGTTTTCTCAACCGAGCTTGCAAGTTTTCTTATTAATACAGTCGCAAAGATCTTTTGACTTACGTCATTCATCGCCAAAAGTCGATAATTTGAAGGGTCAAGTCTATCGACCCTCTTAAAAATCAATACCAGCACAGATTTACACCAGCTGGCATGTATTTGGCCCGAAAGCTCTAGTGCTTGTATAGCTTTGCTAATATTGTTTCTAATTATTTTGCCTACAATTCCGGGTGGCCCTTCATGACGACGTTTGGTATGCGGTCAGTGCCTGGGGAATGAGAGCTTTTCAATTTGATAATAATATTGGTTAGTGTGGCCTCCTCAAAATCAAGATCTGCAGAATTGGATATTGTGCTTACTAGATTCTCATAAATGGTGTTGGGAATACATTTGTTGTAAAGTACGTCAATATGGGCAAACTATGCTGCTTCGGATATTGGGTTCAAGTCGACAGGCAGCAGGGATTTTCTGTGCTCGTTTAAGTGCAACCAGAATCTATGTGGGTCATGAGTTTTAAGCCAGCCAAACAATAATACCCAGTTAGAATTATTGGCAGAGTATTTATGCTGTGTTGTCCAGTTTTGTAAAGAGTTGCAAGATTTTTAATGCAAGTCTTCTTGGCTTGGTCACGCATAGCTGTGGTACCTTTAACTAGGGAATGAGCTTTGCTATAGATCTGTTTTTGCTCCACTATAACAGGGTCATAAGGCGATCTAGCCTTAGTGTTACCATGCAGCAGTATGGTGTAGCCATTTTATAGGTATCTTTCAATCTAGATCGAATCATGTGCACTAAATCCCAGTTTGCTGTCGGTAGTGTGGTCTCTATATTCATCTGGTCATACCATACCACAGCGCATCGTTAGTGTCCCTGAGGCCCGTCGCAGACCAGCGCAAATTTTGTCTAGGTAGAAGTTACAACTCAAAACTGCATGGTCGCTTAAGTTGTTAAAATAAATCTTGACAGGGCCACAACTAACTGCTGACCCAGGATCACCCATGCCGTAATGTATGTGTGATTTCACGACACCATTGGTCCATGTATAAGTCATTGTGTCTATGGTGGGGTTTGCAAAAGATAGGTGTACTAATTCATGGGCTTTTATGAAGCGTGGCAACTGACAAGTGGGTGTATAGCAAGCACAAAGGGTGCATTGTAAGCTTCTTGCATTAAGATGCCCGAGTTGGTTGAAGATGGCCAAAAGGCGAGAGCAATCAAAAAAGGGCTATAGAGAGTAGGGTTTAATTCTTCCAGATAACCAATTTGCCCAGGGCGTGTGCTTCAATAGGGCAGTTTAGAGGTGTTTCCATTGCCAGATGTGAAGTGCCGGTGTCAGCTTTCAAGGTAGTCCAGTACGTAGTAGAGTTGAGGGCTTTATTCAAATTGTGTGTCCTTTTGACTCTCTGACCAATAGCAGTTTGCAGGGTTTAAGCAGCAGCAAGAAGATGCCCTGTTCAAATTAAAGCATCGAAGCATTTGTGTTCGGGAATATGAGCTGTCAAGTGGCTGCTGATGTAGGGATTGACCCTGTGGTCCATATAATGTGACCTGTCAGGTCGAGCCATCCGCCAGCTTCTTTGTAATGGCAGCTTGTGAATTGTGAGCGGATTGAAGGCATAGTTATTTGTGGTGAAAGCTTTTTTGGCCTTTTTTGTGTGGTTTGTTTAGGCCAATTACGGTCAAATGGAAACGTTTTACATTTTTTTTCAGTTTTGGTCTTTTTTTGAGCCACCCTTGCAGAGACAAAATCCACGGGCAGAAACACCTCCTGATAGTCCAAGTTTTCGTTGCGAACTCCAGGTTGTAATGAGTGTATGAAGGGACAAGTGGCTAAAACGGGTGAAATGTTCCTGTTGTTCGTCAAAGCCAAAGAAGTCCTGACAGCATTTGTGCAGTTTTCTGTTGAAAGTTTGTGCGTTGATGTGGAGGCAGGTGAAAAATTTGAATTTATTCAAGTCCACTATTTGAGCCTATTTGAGCCAGTGTTGATTCAATGTCTAGCTGGTCCTTGGGAACCTTGGTTATGAACATTGAAAGCGCATCCACCTTATTTGTGTTTGTTTATTTATGTATTTATTTATTTATTTATTTATTTATTTATTTATCAAGCACCGAAAGCCCGAGAGCATCAGGGCGCCACAAAGTAATGTACCTTAGAAGGTAGTGTATCTATGCTGCTAATTGGGGGCTGTCGGTCTCGTGCTCTGTCTCATGGACTGATACACCGTCAGCCTCACCTGCGCAGTTTATGCCAGATAAGCCAGAAGAGACAGAGGGTGACACAAAGGACTCCAAATCCGGTGAGTTAGATAAGTTTATATCGATTATCTTTCCATCACATACTTGTGTGGTTACTTCCTTTTCTCCTCCAAGAGAGACACGCTGCAGGCCGACACATGCTCAGACACGTCACTGAGTGAGGTGGAACATTTTGAATCTGTGGATAATAATTTCTTTTTGAAGCAAACGAAATTCAAAATGTCAGATTGAAGGTGTTTGATTTAGCTGTCCCTTTTCGTCTATCAGTGATGGTGGGCTTACAAATCGGGATTGAGCGTCATTTTTTGGTGGAGGAATCCAGGCGGAATGTGGCACTGCGCATCATGGATTTGCACATTGTGCTCAAAAGACGGGATTGTAGAAATTAACTCTGACACAGGGGGACTTGCCTGACATGGGTTGCAGGGCCCGCAGTAGCACTAAACCAGCAGAGCACAGAGCACGCACAAGTGTTGTCTCTGAGGACCGGCCAATGATGAGCGGCACCACCTGCGTGGTCCACAAGGCTACATCTGTAGGGGCACTGAAATACAGGCTCGGCCTCCACAGGGATAACTTACAAGATCGGGCAAGAGACAAAGAGCCTAGTGACCAGCAAAGTAGAAAAATCAGAGACCTTATAACCGGTTCTTCCCAATCCCTCAGAAGACCACATCAGACTACCTCTGCACCACCTCCGCTCCACGTTCCGCGAGTTTGTGGAGTTTAATAGCCCTTTGCCAGAAGATAGTTCAAGTTAGCCATGCCTCCAACGGTGTCCAGTTAAAGTATCGACTGTAAAAGGATCGAATGGAAAAGGATCGACTTGATAGGACCGAAAACAAAAGGATGGATTTTTTTTTAATTATATATTTTTTGGGGGGGTTTCGTATAGTTAAAAAAAGTGGTTTTATCACAAAAACTGGGGTTGGGGGGCCCCCACCAAAAAAAAATGTAAAAAAAAAATGTTGATCCTTTTGTTTTCGGTCCTTTTCATTCGACCCTTTTGTCATTCAATCCTTTTAAATTGATCCTTTGACCTATAACCGCCTCCAACAAGTAGTCACAGTAAAAATACTTTGTGTCTCGCCTCCCCACAGCAGACCACTTGTGCACCACCTCTGCTCTGTGTTCCGCGGGTTTGTGGTGTTTAAGAGTCCTTTATCAGAAGACAGTTGCAGTTAGCCATGCCTCCAACCAGTAGTCATGGTAAAAATACTCTGTGTCTCGCTTCGCCACAGCAGACCACCCCAGCACCACCTCCACTACAAATTCATGCATGAACAAAGAATAGCTGTTGGCCAAAGATCAAGGATACCACAGCAAGAAGTAAATGGAGGGTACAAACGGAGTAAACGAGGATTAGCAATATACGCAGGATATTTTTCAGATGAGGTAAATGAGAGAACATTTGTGGATGCCTAGTATAGACACTTAAAGGTGGAAGCACATTTGAGACGGAGCAACCAAGTCTCTAGAGGCAGAAGTGGGTAATGACACCTGGCATAATCAAATCAAATAGCACTAAACAAAAGACGAAATGCACAAAATCATGGTCTCTTCATGTGCGTTACAAGGCCCAAAAACAAGGCCTATTCATAAAGTCCTGGATGTTTATAAGTATGAGCTGAGTGTCCAAGGATGGGAGAAGATGCCAGCCTATCATCAGGGCATATGCAATGATGAGCAGACAATGTTGCACGGGCCAATCTGCTGCTGTAATGCTGTTATAATCTCAATTATATGTAGTCAGAGGGATGTTTGATGCTTGCCGGCCAGATGGGGGGCAGTGTAAACGGATTCAATTCAACACTACAGCTAAGGCAATGCCTAGTCTGGAATGCTGAGGGAAACCCTTATTGATATATTTGTATGTCCAGTTTGTTTACTCTGGATGACAACCCTTATATAACACCCCTCTCTTAGAATCCCCCTGACCCCACTGAGCCAAGAAGTAGGTTTGTTTTGCAAATTAAAAGGTTTATTTGAAAGTAGCAGAGAATGCTTTTATGGCTTCAAGGACAATGCAATGATGAATGAAAATGCAGTACAGAAAATAAACTTGATATGACTTCAACAAAAGACAATGTAATCACTTTTCTTTGACAATTCACCCCCTCTATGCAAGGTAAAGAGATGGGAGGAAAGCACACAGTTCTCAGGAATGCAATCAAATATAATTCAGTTCCCCCCTAGCAAGCTTAGAGGAAAACAGGTAGGAGTTTTAAACACAGGCAATATACTTTGATGTGGTATGCATAGAAGTGAAAAATATGCGGAAAAATGCTTTTAATTCCCTATGGGAGGTTCAGGGTGAGTGAGAGATACTTAAATTAATTCAGGATCACTTTAGAAATGCTCTATGAATGATTGTCAGGGTGCACACGAATTTCAGCAAGAAAAGCAAGGACAAATATTTTTACACGTGGCTGAAATTAAGCAAAATGTCAAATCGCAGCAAATTTAGTCGCATGCGTCGAGAGCAATTACGGAGGCACTAAAAGGAGTAGGAAGTCGGTTCTAGGTTCTAGGTTCGTTGGAAAGCCTAGAATCTTAGCTTTAAGATGAAAGTTAAATCTCGTTCATCAGATACAGCCGATTTAGTAAAGGTAGTTTTTCGGATTTGAAATTTTAAAGCTCAGAATGACAGATGACAGTTTTCAGTTTTAAAAATGACAGAATGACACGATTTTAGGAGGCAGTTCTAATAGGCTAAAATAGTTTGGATTAGATTATTTTAAACTAAGAGATTGGTTTTGGCACAGTGCTAGCTGGGTACTCACACTAGATTTTGGACAGGAATGTGACTTTGTCACCGATCGGGTCAGGATTGGCTTGACTTCTGCTAGCAGTTCTTCACAGCGATCTGGTCTCTGGTTCTCTCTGGTTCCGGATGCAGCACTGCTTTCTGGATACTGCTACAGGTTCTTGCAAAAGTTCTTGGCAAAGAATTCAAACAGCTCGCCCGGCTGTTGAATAGTTTGGTTGGTTTTGAGACCTGCTGAAGAGGATTCAGCTTGTGGATTCAGGCCTCTCTGCTACAAATTCTGGAGTTAATTTCTGGTCTCTGGCGATTGATGGATTTGAAGTCTGGATCTCTGGATGTGAAGTCTGAAGTCTCATGGCAAAGCGTCCCGCCAGAAAGTGGAAAGTGAATGTCTCTACCTGGGTTTCAATGTTCCTTTCATGTGTTTTGAGAATGGGTGTGTGCCTGGACCTAGCTAAGCCTGCCCCTCTCACTTATCATTGGCGAAGCGTTCCTCTCTCCCTTGATTGGGGAAAAGAAATGGAGTGTCAGAGTGATGCCGTGGGTTTTATGGTCAGAGGAACCTCCCCTTGTCAAATTGCACACAAATCTATTTCTGACCCAAATCCATATTTATCTATGTACCATTTTTCTAATATTATAGGTCCAGTTAACATATTTTCTGTAGCACCAAACCATCCGATCCCTGTCTTTGTACGATGTTGTGTCCACTTATGACAGAATTCTCCCCTTTTATCCAGATAACGACCTCTAAATCTTTCCAGATTTTGTACAAATGTGCACCAGGGATATGGGTTTCAGATGATAAAGTGTCAGATTTTTAACATGCATACATTTGGAGTAACAACCTTTTTTTCCACTACTATCCCCAAGAACATACCACAGAGTCCTAACACCTCTTAAAATGTGCACAGAAAAATCCCAAGAATGATGATGTTATTTATATAATTTTTACAAGTCCGCACTCTGAATTATCCATCTTTTTAAAATCATGCTCTGGCCCCAAAGGGGTGTGGTTTTCCAAAGCACATGGTGGAATTTCTGGTTTATCCACTTCCCCCAAGCTCAGCTTGCCCTCACAGGCACTGCACCTCCCAGTTTCTCCCAAGAGGAAGCCATTTTACGACCCCCCCAATATAACATTTGCCTGAGTCCAGGACAGTGCTCTGTTCAACTTCCTGCAGTCCGCAGGTGCTCCTCCCCTTTTCCAATCAGAGAGGTGTCATCTCCTTTTGGCAGGGGCAGCAGGATGCAGCTAGGCCTGGGAAGAGTGGCTGAGCAGGTTTCTCCTGTCGGGGGTAGTTGTCAGGCAGAATTCAGCTAAATGTCACTTTAGTTCCCAGTTTTCTACATTCAAATCCAACTTACAATTTTTGCACATGCAGCTAGAATGCTGATTCTAAGTTCAAAACTATGACATTTAAACAATTGCAACCTATGTGACACTCACAAGTAGATCACTCATTTATTCTAAACATTTCGATTTTAGTGGCTTTAAACCCAAATTCACTTAAACTGCTGACATCCCCAGCTATTTTTTATATATACATTAAATAATTACTTCCTTCAAGTCATTTCAGAATATAGTTTTACATTGTATCCACCTCTTAGCAAGTCTTTCCTTGGCCCGGTTTGGGTTCATTTGTTCAGTTTTACACAAAAGTCTGGTGGTTTTAAAACGCTGGCTTTCTGATAGTGGTGAGCACCAGTATTGCATCCATTTTGACATTAAGAAAATGAATTCCCCACAGTTCTGGGTTGCTTTTGGCAATCAGCATTGCCATTCCCAATGGTTTCAGGCTACTGTGTGTGTAGCCCAATGGTGGTTTTAGGCAGTGCCCTCCTGTGCTCACAACATAGGCAAACATGGGTGGCAGCCTATTCTTCATGTTTTCCCTGTGCACTCTCTGGGGAGTTCTGGCCATCATGATGTTTTCAATGCCAGTAATGCACAGTTTTATGGTAGGGCTTGGATGCATGGGTATAAACATCTCACAAGCCCCCCCTCTTGTGATGGCCATTCTGATCTTTCACTGATGGAACTCGCAAGATCTGGGATGTTCGCCTCCTCTTCTCCCAATTCCGTAGATGGCAAAGTTCAGCATCTTTTCCTCCATCTGGTTGGATCGACCGGTCCTGATGGGAATATTGGGCGGTACCCCGGGCCCCTCGGATCTCTGCTCCAAGTCCCCGGATCGTTCTCCTTGGTCAGTCTCCATGGTTTCATCTCTCCTAGGATGATAAAGCAAAAGCGGCAATACCTATTCATAGACATTTTTCCACCACTATTGATATAGTGGGGCGGCATATACATTTTATACATCAGGATACATTTTTCCGTCTTATTTTAAAACAAGATATAATTTTTTTCCAATCATACTATTTTAGAGACTATATGTGGGATATTTTAGGATGGGAACTGAATTAATCTGGAGCGGTCCCCTCTGGTATTGCTGAGGACTCCTCCAGTTGCTGCAGTGTGTGCCTGGGATGGCAACACTTTAGCTGATTAATATGGACCCACATGTCTTCCCCTTCTGCCAGTCTACCTTTGGGGATGCGGATCTTATACGCTACAGGGGAGATTTTGTCTATAATTTCAAATGGTCCCTTCCATGTAGGCAAACATTTTCGCTGTTTGGCCTGGTTTCTTTGGAAATTGTATAAATAGACCCGGTCTCCCACAGTATATTCCTTCCTGGTGGTCTTCAGGTCGTAGTGGGTTTTCATGCTATCAGCTGATCTGTATAGATTCTGCTGAGCATAGGCAAAAGCATGTTGGAGGTGTTTCCTTAAATTCTCCACATACTCATGAGTTGTGGAGGCATTTATCAGTGTCTGCTCTTGGGTCATGTAGAGCAAATGCTGGGTAAGCACCATCTTGCGTCCGGTCATCAACTCAAATGGTGACATTTTAGTTTCAGATGAAGGGGTAGATCTGATGGCCATTAGGACCAGAGGTAATCGGATATCCCAACCTGGCCCAGAATCTGCCACAAACTTCTTGAAGATGCTCACAATGGTTCGGTTGTATCTCTCTACTGCTCCAGAAGAAGCTGGCCGGTAAGCAATATGTAACTTCCTTTTGAACCCCAGTATCCCCCACATCTTTGTCATTACCTAGCTGGTGAAATGGCTACCTCTGTCTGACTCAATCCTTTGAGGTAGACCAAAACGGGAAAAGATGTGGTTAATCATCAGGGCAGCTGCTGTTTCTGCCTTGCAATTTGGGGCCGGGAGACATTCCACTGAAGTGGGAGAATGGGAGAAAAAGCTCCCCCCAATCTCCTCGCGACCATGGCCTAGAGGATCGCAGCCCAGACACCCACCACGAGATGAATTTGTCTATCTACCAGACAACCAAATACCTTGGTTCAAGAACATTAGGGTATGCCCACCAGCCTGCCCAACTCAAGCCGACACCTGCGGCATGGATGAACTCGACTAAGACCTCAACAACAAGCACCCACATCGTTAGAGATGCCATGACGACCTAGCCAACTGCCAAGAACACACGTGCCACCATGCACACTGGTCACTCACGCACCAATCCACACGAAGAATATATTCAGTGCTATGACGTAGGTGACGGATACACCCACTGACGTGCATCTTTGTTATTTTTCACATAGGTTTTTCCGTACTGCAGAAACGCAAGACGCATAAAGCACTCGCGTATACGCTTGCTGACGCTTCTCCCACCCCTTGCATCGTGATGAGAATATAACGAAGACGCAATACTGCCTATGAAGCCATGTCAAACCGCAACACAGGTGCCGTGCATTACACATCCCCACCCATGAACCAGGCCCAAGTAGGCCGCAAGCAAGAACCGCCATGAACACTGAATGAGCAAGAGTACAAGTGCTGATCACGCAGAACGAGCCCAGCGAGAGCTCACAGCCAAGGGGGCAATGTTGCAACTCATATGCTACCAGCCGGCGCCAAGGTCACACCTGTAAGCAAAGCCAAGCACACAGAAGCAAAATACAACTTTAAATGTGCAGAATTCCGGCCCAGCCACGGTCTCTCCACACGTGACCAAACCAACCTGACAAGGTGCCAGACCCACGAGGGAGAAGTCACCCGGGTCCCACGTCTGGGACACAGGTTGCAACAATGAAATGACCCGATGGACACCTACAGCGATGGGAAAGGTCTGCTCTCAAGCCTATGAGCAAATCCGCACATTGTCTGCACGAACACATAGTTACACATTGTTGCTAGTGACAGTTACACCGCGAGCTGGGAACAACGATGGTCCCAGACTCGGGGGCTCGCGGGAGGACCAATCAGAACATGGGGGTACTCATCACTGACATCACTAACATTAGCCAATCATCAGGGGTCTTCCTGTAACAATTTTCAACTATCTAATAGAAGGGACAACCCAAGTATACCACCTGACTCATCCTCAACCACTAATATTGCTCTCTATATGTATGCTATACTAACCCTACCACTCGAGGAACCAATCCAGAGTGGCAATAGGTTTTTCGCTAACTTTCCCAGGTGACGCAAGTAGCGTGTCATACTGAGGCAAAAAGGGCCTGCGAGCCCCACAAATTTTGAGAGTCTGGACGGACGCGTACGATCCTAGACCCATCCCTGCCGTTGTTTTAATAAACAGCAGAACCGCCTTGCTTCTTGTGTGTGTCTCATACTCATTTTTTGGGGAACACGGGAGGAGTTGGGGCCTCCCATCCCGGAGGTCCGCGGACGGCTCAGCCGACCCCGGGATAATCACCCCGACAAGTTGGAAGCACTGCTGAGATCTGTTTATGATCTACCTTTTTATTTCTCCAAGGCCTCTCGTTGCGAGGAGGCTCGGCGGCGCGGGCCCCCTCTGCCGCTGCCCCCTCTGCCGCTGCCCCCTTTTTGAGGACTACAGGACCATCGCGGAACTGCGAGAAGACCGGACAGCACAATCCGGATATTGGCCCTCGGGAGCCGGTTGAGAAGTATCCCGCCCGCGGTTGGCGAGTGTCCAGACGTGGTCCAGACGAGGGGAGGTGGCGAGCCGCTTGGAGGGGTGCACGCAGTCGAGCGGCCCCGCATCAAGAGAACTTGGTGAGTATGACACACCCAACAAGCAATGTGAGATTGTGAGGGAGGGGGGAGGAGTGAAATAAGGGCGGTGGGAGGTGCTACTAAGGTGTGCAGTGAAGATTTGATCAATTAGTGTTCACGGTGAAGTGAATGGTAGCAGGACAGGCGCGAGATTCGTCTGCTACCACGTCACGGAGAAGGATGGGTGGAGCAAGAAAGCCTTACGTGCGGTTGCTCGTAGACACTGATTGGCCTAGGTCGTGGCCACCTGTAAGGTGGGTGTGTGTGTGGCTTCCTACGAATTGGCGGTTATTGATCAATGAGTAGATGAGGATCCCTATTGATCGAGCAGTGAAACTCGATAGATTGATGACGTTTTCCTCTAGGTGGTAGCTAACTGGTTGCCTAGTACGGAAGATAATTGGCTGGTTAAGCCCTCCCATTGAGGGGCGTATCACACGTGATGTGACGCAGCGTGCGCAGTCCGATTATATTGTTGGTTACCTTGTTCCAGGCGTAACAAGAGGACAGCTGTGGGGTTAACGGGGACAAACAGCAAAAACTTATTGCGAGCTTTCTGAAGTGTAAAAGATCTTACTGGTAGTTTTGGGAAGAGGTCGGTGACGTCACCCGTAGGGCTTTCATAGGATACCTTGATCACACAGCATTGTTGAGGGGTGGTAGGGAAGTGAACAGAGGACAGGGGGTGTGCATGGAGGTTGTCGGCCACCTCAAATACGGGACAGGTGGAGAGGGGGAAGTGACCGTGCACGGAGAACGCCGGCCACGCCGAGTGAGGTAGGAGGAGGAGGGGAGAAGAAAAAGTGGGACGGCTGTATAAGCACGTCACACAGGGCACGCAGCCGCAGGGGGCTTTGTGCGCTGTGGCCGCAGGGGGCCGTAACGGTATTAAGGAAGAAAAACAAATACAGGAAAAGACAGCATATTTGCAATTGTTATATTTGACTGTTTTTCTTTTAGCGGACGGTCGCAAGTCCCCAAACTACGGGGCCAGGTAACAACAACTATACTGAAGGGAGCTAACAACACAGTGTAACCATGTCATACGCGTTAGGATCGGGAGGGTGGGGGAATACCCTCACTAACCCCACTCCAGCATATGTGTAAAACACTATCGCCTCATAGGGAAAAACTGATCAAATACAGCATAGAATGGACACAAGGGACAGACAACAAAATGACGACACCCCGGCCGCCTAACGGCAATTTCGACCTGTACGTCCAACAATCACTACTGACACATATACATAACACATACAAGGGGAAGAAATTGGCGCATCACGTGGAGGTGTTTAACTTATGGAGGATGTTCCAGGGGTCCCGACCAGGACCAACCGGGATGTTCACTGTGGAGGAAACGAAGGAGGGGAAGGAGATTAAGGAGGAAGAGGGAAATGGGGAAAAGGAGGTTGACAGCGCACAGTGCATGGGAAGAGACCGAGAGGGGGAGGAAAAGCTTAGCATCGCAAATGAAATAGAAATAAAAAAGGAAAGGACTGACGACATGCCCTTAGCGAAAGTAGTGAAGAAGGAAGAAGGGGGGTTATATCCTGTGACGGAACTACGAGAAGCGGTAAGGCAACAACTAACGGCGGCTGAGGGATATTTGAACCCTGCGTACAGCTCACCACCATATACAGCTACAGGTAGCTACACAGGGGGGGAGGTGACAAGTACGGTAGGCTCAACTTATACGAAGATGCACGCAAAGGAAGGGAAGAATAGTGAAGATCCAATCCCAACCATAGGACACGACGAGTGGGTAGCCGCGCAGGTACTGTTAACCCTTTAAGTGCCAAGGACGAGGTATCTCGTCCTTGGAAGTGCACACGCAGTGCCAAGGACGAGATAGCTCGTCCTTTTTGGCACCTTGTTTTGAGCGATCCCTGCAAAGCAGGGATCGCTCAAAACTGTAATCCAACCCCCGGGCTATGCGAGGGGGAGGTCCCCCCTCACTGCCCGGGGGTTGGATTTCCTTCAGTTTCACGCCGACGTGCGTTACGCACGTCGGCGTGAAACGGAAAGTATTTCCAACGCAGCAGCCATTTTCGGCTGCTGCGTTGGAGAGAGAAGGTGAGTGCCCTTCTTGTTCCGCCTCGATCTCCGGCTGTATTTCAAGCCGGAGATCGAGGCGGGTACCGTTGGAAAGGGGAGATTCTCCCCTTTCCAACGGTACCCATTGTGTGACTTTGCTGCCCGCGGATCGGGCGCAGGGCGCCTCGATCCGCGGGCAGCAACGTCACGGATCAAACGAAGATCCTTTTGTGACGCGTGGGGGAGGGGGGGCTGCTTACTAGGTAAGCGGCCCCCTTCCCCCGTGGCCCCAAAGCATGGGGCCACAGCGCCAGGGACCCCTGGGGGCAGATGATCACTGCCCCCGGGGGTGGGGGGAAAAAAAAAAAAAAAAAAAAAATCGAGGGAAGGAGGGAGGTGGGAGGGGGTTTTGGGCCCTGGGGCCCACTGGGCCACCAGCGATTGACCTAAAAGTGGTGTCCCTGGAAAGGGGACTTTCTCCCCTTTCCAGGGACACCACTCATATGCCGCATTGCTGGTCACGGATCAGCGCAGAGCGCTGATCCGTGACCAGCAACCCACTGAACCACCATGGATCTGTTTGCGAGTTGGGGGGGAGGGGGGCTGCTTCAGGTAAGCAGCCCTCTCCCCCCCCCCCCCGGCCCCCAAAGCATGGGGACACATGAAAATGTACCCTGGGGGCAGATGGCTGGCCATCTGCCCCCAGGGAAATATATATAAAAAAAATAATAATAATCTGAGGGATGGGGGGAGGTGGGAGGGGGTTTGGGGTCCTGGGCCCACTAGGCCACCAGGGATTGAACAGAAAGTGGTGTCCCTGGAAAGGGGACTTTCTCCCCTTTCCAAGGACACCACATATGAGGCATTGCTGGTCACGGATCGGCGCAGAGCGCTCGATCCGTGACCAGCAACCCACTAGACCACCATGGATCTCTTTGTGAGGTGGGGGGTGGGAAGGGGGCTGCTTCAAGTAAGCAGCCCTCTCCCCCCTCCCGACCCCAAAGCATGGGGGCACGTGTATGTGAACCCTGGGGCAGATGGCTGACCATCTGCCCCAAGGGAATGTAAAATAAAAAACAAAAATGAAATGATGGGAAACAGGGTTGGGGGAAGGGGTGGGGGCCACTAGCCACCATGGATTTTTTACTGAATGAAAGGGAGGGGGTGTCCCCCCATAGGGGCGGGTGCCCCCCCCAACCAAAGTAGAAAGGGGGCACCCCTTGTAACCCTCCCTGGGGGCAGATATCTGTTCCTAGGGAGGGCCATCTGACCCCAGGGAGGGATGCATGAGGTGGGGCCCCCCCTATCTGCCCCCAGGGAGGGTTGCATGAGGTGGGGCCCTCCATTTGGGGTGGGGGGGGTTGAGGGCCACCCCCCGTTGCGGTACATCATGCGCTGCCAATTTAGGGTGGCCCTCAGCCCCCCCTAAAAAGCAGCCTGTGGTTTTGTAATTTTTTTTTTGTTTACCCAACTTTGCTTGGTGCAGATGGCCACATTAGTGTGGCTATCTGCCCCCAGGGTGCCCAAACCCTACTGCCCCATCTATTGGGGGTCCAGCCCCACCTTTTGGGGTGGCCCTCTCCCCCCTCACCCCAAATGGAGGTGGGGTGTACCTCACGCAGCCGTTTGGAGGAGGCCCAGGGAGGCCTGCATGAGGTGTGTCCCCCAGGCATTGGGGGTGGGGTGGGGGGGGGCACCCCAAAAGCTGGGGCAGGACCCCCAATAGATGAGACAGTAAGGTTTGGGCACCCTGGGGGCAGATAGCCACACTAATGGGCCCATCTGCACCAAGCCAAGTTGGGTAAACAAAAAAAAATATACAAAAAAACAGGCTGCTTTTTAGGGGGGGCTGAGGGCCACCCTAAATTGGCAGCGCATGATGTACCGCAACGGGGGGTGGCCCTCAACCCCCCCCCACCCCAAATGGAGGGCCCCACCTCATGCAACCCTCCCTGGGCGCAGATAGGGGGGGCCTCACCTCATGCATCCCTCCCTGGGGTCAGATGCCCCTTCCTAGGAGCAGATATCTGCCCCCAGGGAGGGTTGCATGAGGTGGGGCCCTCCATTTGGGGTGGGGGGGGGTTGAGGGCCACCCCCCGTTGCGGTACATCATGCGCTGCCAATTTAGGGTGGCCCTCAGCCCCCCCTAAAAAGCAGCCTGTGGTTTTGTAATTTTTTTTTTGTTTACCCAACTTTGCTTGGTGCAGATGGCCACATTAGTGTGGCTATCTGCCCCCAGGGTGCCCAAACCCTACTGCCCCATCTATTGGGGGTCCAGCCCCACCTTTTGGGGTGGCCCTCTCCCCCCTCACCCCAAATGGAGGTGGGGTGTACCTCACGCAGCCGTTTGGAGGAGGCCCAGGGAGGCCTGCATGAGGTGTGTCCCCCAGCCATTGGGGGTGGGGTGGGGGGGGGGCACCCCAAAAGGTGGGGCAGGACCCCCAATAGATGGGGCAGTAGGGTTTGGGCACCCTGGGGGCAGATAGCCACACTAATGGGCCCATCTGCACCAAGCCAAGTTGGGTAAACAAAAAAAAATATACAAAATCACAGGCTGCTTTTTAGGGGGGGCTGAGGGCCACCCTGAATTGGCAGCGCATGATGTACCGCAACGGGGGGTGGCCCTCAACCCCCCCCCACCCCAAATGGAGGGCCCCACCTCATGCAACCCTCCCTGGGCGCAGATAGGGGGGGCCTCACCTCATGCATCCCTCCCTGGGGTCAGATGCACCTTCCTAGGAGCAGATATCTGCCCCCAGGGAGGGTTGCATGAGGTGGGGCCCTCCATTTGGGGTGGGGGGGGGTTGAGGGCCACCCCCCGTTGCGGTACATCATGCGCTGCCAATTTAGGGTGGCCCTCAGCCCCCCCTAAAAAGCAGCCTGTGGTTTTGTAATTTTTTTTTTGTTTACCCAACTTTGCTTGGTGCAGATGGCCACATTAGTGTGGCTATCTGCCCCCAGGGTGCCCAAACCCTACTGCCCCATCTATTGGGGGTCCAGCCCCACCTTTTGGGGTGGCCCTCTCCCCCCTCACCCCAAATGGAGGTGGGGTGTACCTCACGCAGCCGTTTGGAGGAGGCCCAGGGAGGCCTGCATGAGGTGTGTCCCCCAGCCATTGGGGGTGGGGGGGGGCACCCCAAAAGGTGGGGCAGGACCCCCAATAGATGGGGCAGTAGGGTTTGGGCACCCTGGGGGCAGATAGCCACACTAATGGGCCCATCTGCACCAAGCCAAGTTGGGTAAACAAAAAAAAATATACAAAATCACAGGCTGCTTTTTAGGGGGGGCTGAGGGCCACCCTGAATTGGCAGCGCATGATGTACCGCAACGGGGGGTGGCCCTCAACCCCCCCCCACCCCAAATGGAGGGCCCCACCTCATGCAACCCTCCCTGGGCGCAGATAGGGGGGGCCTCACCTCATGCATCCCTCCCTGGGGTCAGATGCCCCTTCCTAGGAGCAGATATCTGCCCCCAGGGAGGGTTGCATGAGGTGGGGCCCTCCATTTGGGGTGGGGGGGGGTTGAGGGCCACCCCCCGTTGCGGTACATCATGCGCTGCCAATTTAGGGTGGCCCTCAGCCCCCCCTAAAAAGCAGCCTGTGGTTTTGTATATTTTTTTTTGTTTACCCAACTTTGCTTGGTGCAGATGGCCACATTAGTGTGGCTATCTGCCCCCAGGGTGCCCAAACCCTACTGCCCCATCTATTGGGGGTCCTGCCCCACCTTTTGGGGTGGCCCTCTCCCCCCTCACCCCAAATGGAGGTGGGGTGTACCTCACGCAGCCGTTTGGAGGAGGCCCAGGGAGGCCTGCATGAGGTGTGTCCCCCAGCCATTGGGGGTGGGGTGGGGGGGGCACCCCAAAAGGTGGGGCAGGACCCCCCAATAGATGGGGCAGTAGGGTTTGGGCACCCTGGGGGCAGATAGCCACACTAATGGGCCCATCTGCACCAAGCCAAGTTGGGTAAACAAAAAAAAATATACAAAATCACAGGCTGCTTTTTAGGGGGGGCTGAGGGCCACCCTGAATTGGCAGCGCATGATGTACCGCAACGGGGGGTGGCCCTCAACCCCCCCCACCCCAAATGGAGGGCCCCACCTCATGCAACCCTCCCTGGGCGCAGATAGGGGGGGCCTCACCTCATGCATCCCTCCCTGGGGTCAGATGCCCCTTCCTAGGAGCAGATATCTGCCCCCAGGGAGGGTTGCATGAGGTGGGGCCCTCCATTTGGGGTGGGGGGGGGTTGAGGGCCACCCCCCGTTGCGGTACATCATGCGCTGCCAATTTAGGGTGGCCCTCAGCCCCCCCTAAAAAGCAGCCTGTGGTTTTGTATATTTTTTTTTGTTTACCCAACTTTGCTTGGTGCAGATGGCCACATTAGTGTGGCTATCTGCCCCCAGGGTGCCCAAACCCTACTGCCCCATCTATTGGGGGTCCTGCCCCACCTTTTGGGGTGGCCCTCTCCCCCCTCACCCCAAATGGAGGTGGGGTGTACCTCACGCAGCCGTTTGGAGGAGGCCCAGGGAGGCCTGCATGAGGTGTGTCCCCCAGCCATTGGGGGTGGGGTGGGGGGGGGCACCCCAAAAGGTGGGGCAGGACCCCCAATAGATGGGGCAGTAGGGTTTGGGCACCCTGGGGGCAGATAGCCACACTAATGGGCCCATCTGCACCAAGCCAAGTTGGGTAAACAAAAAAAAATATACAAAATCACAGGCTGCTTTTTAGGGGGGGCTGAGGGCCACCCTGAATTGGCAGCGCATGATGTACCGCAACGGGGGGTGGCCCTCAACCCCCCCCACCCCAAATGGAGGGCCCCACCTCATGCAACCCTCCCTGGGCGCAGATAGGGGGGGCCTCACCTCATGCATCCCTCCCTGGGGTCAGATGCCCCTTCCTAGGAGCAGATATCTGCCCCCAGGGAGGGTTGCATGAGGTGGGGCCCTCCATTTGGGGTGGGGGGGGGTTGAGGGCCACCCCCCGTTGCGGTACATCATGCGCTGCCAATTTAGGGTGGCCCTCAGCCCCCCCTAAAAAGCAGCCTGTGGTTTTGTATATTTTTTTTTGTTTACCCAACTTTGCTTGGTGCAGATGGCCACATTAGTGTGGCTATCTGCCCCCAGGGTGCCCAAACCCTACTGCCCCATCTATTGGGGGTCCTGCCCCACCTTTTGGGGTGGCCCTCTCCCCCCTCACTCCAAATGGAGGTGGGGTGTACCTCACGCAGCCGTTTGGAGGAGGCCCAGGGAGGCCTGCATGAGGTGTGTCCCCCAGCCATTGGGGGTGGGGTGGGGGGGGGCACCCCAAAAGGTGGGGCAGGACCCCCAATAGATGGGGCAGTAGGGTTTGGGCACCCTGGGGGCAGATAGCCACACTAATGGGCCCATCTGCACCAAGCCAAGTTGGGTAAACAAAAAAAAATATACAAAATCACAGGCTGCTTTTTAGGGGGGGCTGAGGGCCACCCTGAATTGGCAGCGCATGATGTACCGCAACGGGGGGTGGCCCTCAACCCCCCCCCACCCCAAATGGAGGGCCCCACCTCATGCAACCCTCCCTGGGCGCAGATAGGGGGGGCCTCACCTCATGCATCCCTCCCTGGGGTCAGATGCCCCTTCCTAGGAGCAGATATCTGCCCCCAGGGAGGGTTGCATGAGGTGGGGCCCTCCATTTGGGGTGGGGGGGGTTGAGGGCCACCCCCCGTTGCGGTACATCATGCGCTGCCAATTTAGGGTGGCCCTCATCCCCCCCTAAAAAGCAGCCTGTGGTTTTGTATATTTTTTTTTGTTTACCCAACTTTGCTTGGTGCAGATGGCCACATTAGTGTGGCTATCTGCCCCCAGGGTGCCCAAACCCTACTGCCCCATCTATTGGGGGTCCTGCCCCACCTTTTGGGGTGGCCCTCTCCCCCCTCACCCCAAATGGAGGTGGGGTGTACCTCACGCAGCCGTTTGGAGGAGGCCCAGGGAGGCCTGCATGAGGTGTGTCCCCCAGCCATTGGGGGTGGGGTGGGGGGGGGCACCCCAAAAGGTGGGGCAGGACCCCCAATAGATGGGGCAGTAGGGTTTGGGCACCCTGGGGGCAGATAGCCACACTAATGGGCCCATCTGCACCAAGCCAAGTTGGGTAAACAAAAAAAAATATACAAAATCACAGGCTGCTTTTTAGTGGGGGCTGAGGGCCACACTGAATTGGCAGCGCATGATGTACCGCAACGGGGGGTGGCCCTCAACCCCCCCCCACCCCAAATGGAGGGCCCCACCTCATGCAACCCTCCCTGGGCGCAGATAGGGGGGCCTCACCTCATGCATCCCTCCCTGGGGTCAGATGCCCCTTCCTAGGAGCAGATATCTGCCCCCAGGGAGGGTTGCATGAGGTGGGGCCCTCCATTTGGGGTGGGGGGGGGGTTGAGGGCCACCCCCCGTTGCGGTACATCATGCGCTGCCAATTTAGGGTGGCCCTCAGCCCCCCCTAAAAAGCAGCCTGTGGTTTTGTATATTTTGTTTTTGTTTACCCAACTTTGCTTGGTGCAGATGGCCACATTAGTGTGGCTATCTGCCCCCAGGGTGCCCAAACCCTACTGCCCCATCTATTGGGGGTCCTGCCCCACCTTTTGGGGTGGCCCTCTCCCCCCTCACCCCAAATGGAGGTGGGGTGTACCTCACGCAGCCGTTTGGAGGAGGCCCAGGGAGGCCTGCATGAGGTGTGTCCCCCAGCCATTTGGGGTGAGGGGGGAGAGGGCCCCCAAAAATGGTGGGTCAGGCCCCCCCAGTGGGTGGGGCAGTAAGGTTTGGGCACCCCGGCGCCAGATTGGCACACCAATGTGACCCTCTGCACCAAGGGGAGTTGGGTTACCAAAGGAAAAAAATGAAAATGGTGGTACGCTTTTTAGGGGGGGCGGTGGGGCACCCCAATGGGTCAGGGAATTTTCTAATGGGATGGGGCGTTGACCCCCCCCCCCCACCCGCAATGGAGTGGGTGCCAAGTCATGCAGCCCTTCCTGGGACCAGATATCTGCTCCTAGGAACGGACGCCTCAGCCCAGGGAGGAGTGCAGGACAACCCCCCCCCCCTATCTGCCCCCGGGGAGGGCTACATTTTGCTGGTGTGACCATAGGTAACACATGTTCTTTGTTTTGTTTACAGCTTTTTCTACCCGAGCAGCTGCAACGTTATGTGAGTACTGTTTTTTATTATTCTATGGTTAGGGCCCACTGTCAGTGGGGTGGGTGAGACTGGGGCTGGATTGTTGGTGGTGTGGGTGGGAATGGCCCGTCTGGGCAGATCACCTCCAACTGTCCTGGAGTTGCGGCTTGGCTGCATTACAGCTTTTCCCTTCGGGGAGGTATTGGCACACTGCCGAGACTCCTTGGTGGGGAGAAGCTGTAACGCAGGGCAGCCAGGGCTCCAGCAAAGTCGGCGGTAATATCCCTGGCCTTGGGCACCCTTCTCCCATGTGGGTCTTTGCTGGTGGTTCTGGGTATTACATTCTGGGCCGATTTGCGTAAGTCAGACCTCTGTGGATTCCCACGGGTGTCCTCTTTTGGGAAATGCATGGGGTTCCCTGTTTCCCTTGCTGGCTGCGACACCCTAGGCCCAAATCTGTAGGTTGCCCACATGAACAAAATGGGCAGTGGCGAATGGCTTGGGGTTCCCAGTTGGTTACCCTTTTCCTTTTGCGCCCCCGGTAGGTGCACCCACACATGTGAGGTACCGTTTTCATCGGGACACCTGTGGGAACGCGGGACGGTAGGCCATGTGTTGTGGGGGGCGTGTTTCGATGGGTGCGGCGAGCGAAATGTGCGGAAAAAGCGTCTTTTTCCCCACATTTCCGACTTTGCAGGGCTGTCTGGGTAAAAAAATCTGGGGCGATGGGCGCAAATCACACCTCTGCGGATTCCCACGGGTGTCCTCTTTTCGAAAATGCATGGGGTTCCCTGTTTCCCTCGGTGGCTTGGACACCCGAGGCCCATATCTGTAAGTTGCGCCGGTCGGCAGAATGTCGGAGATTTCCCTCTGACAACAGACTTGGGGTTACTTGTGTTTTAGGCTTTCCCCTTGGCGGCCAGGTAGGTGCACCCACACATGTGAGGTACCGTTTTCATCGGGACACCTGTGGGAACGCGGGACGGTAGGCCATGTGTTGTGGGGGGCGTGTTTCGATGGGTGCGGCGAGTGAAATGTGCGGAAAAAGCGTTTTTTCCCCCACATTTCCGACTTTGCAGGGCTGTCTGGGTAAAAAAATCTGGGGCGATAGGCGCAAATCACACCTCTGCGGATTCCCACGGGTGTCCTCTTTTCGAAAATGCATGGGGTTCCCTGTTTTCCTCGGTGGCTTGGACACCCGAGGCCCATATCTGTAAGTTGCGCCGGTCGGCAGAATGTCGGAGATTTCCCTCTGACAACAGACTTGGGGTTACTTGTGTTTTAGGCTTTCCCCTTGGCGGCCAGGTAGGTGCACCCACACATGTGAGGTACCGTTTTCATCGGGACACCTGTGGGAACGCGGGACGGTAGGCCATGTGTTGTGGGGGGCGCGTTTCGATGGGTGCGGCGAGCGAAATGTGCGGGAAAAGCGTTTTTTCCCCCACATTTCCGACTTTGCAGGGCTGTCTGGGTAAAAAAATCTGGGGCGATGGGCGCAAATCACACCTCTGCGGATTCCCACGGGTGTCCTCTTTTCGAAAATGCATGGGGTTCCCTGTTTCCCTCGGTGGCTTGGACACCCGAGGCCCATATCTGTAAGTTGCGCCGGTCGGCAGAATGGACAACAGACTTGGGGTTACTTGTGTTTTAGGCTTTCCCCTTGGCGGCCAGGTAGGTGCACCCACACATGTGAGGTACCGTTTTCATCGCGACACCTGTGGGAACGCGGGACGGTAGGCCATGTGTTGTGGGGGGCGTGTTTCGATGGGTGCGGTGAGCGAAATGTGCGGAAAAAGCGGTTTTTTCCCCACATTTCCGACTTTGCAGGGCTGTCTGGGTAAAAAAATCTGGGGCGATGGGCGCAAATCACACCTCTGCGGATTCCCACGGGTGTCCTCTTTTCGAAAATGCATGGGGTTCCCTGTTTTCCTCGCTGGCTTGGACACCCGAGGCCCATATCTGTAAGTTGCGCCGGTCGGCAGAATGTCGGAGATTTCCCTCTGACAACAGACTTGGGGTTACTTGTGTTTTAGGCTTTCCCCTTGGCGGCCAGGTAGGTGCACCCACACATGTGAGGTACCGTTTTCATCGGGACACCTGTGGGAACGCGGGACGGTAGGCCATGTGTTGTGGGGGGCGTGTTTCGATGGGTGCGGCGAGCGAAATGTGCGGAAAAAGCGTCTTTTTCCCCACATTTCCGACTTTGCAGGGCTGTCTGGGTAAAAGAATCTGGGGCGATGGGCGCAAATCACACCTCTGCGGATTCCCACGGGTGTCCTCTTTTCGAAAATGCATGGGGTTCCCTGTTTTCCTCGGTGGCTTGGACACCCGAGGCCCATATCTGTAAGTTGCGCCGGTCGGCAGAATGGACAACAGACTTGGGGTTACTTGTGTTTTAGGCTTTCCCCTTGGCGGCCAGGTAGGTGCACCCACACATGTGAGGTACCGTTTTCATCGGGACACCTGTGGGAACGCGGGACGGTAGGCCATGTGTTGTGGGGGGCGTGTTTCGATGGGTGCGGCGAGTGAAATGTGCGGAAAAAGCGTTTTTTCCCCCACATTTCCGACTTTGCAGGGCTGTCTGGGTAAAAAAATCTGGGGCGATGGGCGCAAATCACACCTCTGCGGATTCCCACGGGTGTCCTCTTTTCGAAAATGCATGGGGTTCCCTGTTTTCCTCGGTGGCTTGGACACCCGAGGCCCATATCTGTAAGTTGCGCCGGTCGGCAGAATGTCGGAGATTTCCCTCTGACAACAGACTTGGGGTTACTTGTGTTTTAGGCTTTCCCCTTGGCGGCCAGGTAGGTGCACCCACACATGTGAGGTACCGTTTTCATCGGGACACCTGTGGGAACGCGGGACGGTAGGCCATGTGTTGTGGGGGGCGTGTTTCGATGGGTGCGGCGAGCGAAATGTGCGGAAAAAGCGTCTTTTTCCCCACATTTCCGACTTTGCAGGGCTGTCTGGGTAAAAAAATCTGGGGCGATGGGCGCAAATCACACCTCTGCGGATTCCCACGGGTGTCCTCTTTTCGAAAATGCATGGGGTTCCCTGTTTTCCTCGGTGGCTTGGACACCCGAGGCCCATATCTGTAAGTTGCGCCGGTCGGCAGAATGGACAACAGACTTGGGGTTACTTGTGTTTTAGGCTTTCCCCTTGGCGGCCAGGTAGGTGCACCCACACATGTGAGGTACCGTTTTCATCGGGACACCTGTGGGAACGCGGGACGGTAGGCCATGTGTTGTGGGGGGCGTGTTTCGATGGGTGCGGCGAGTGAAATGTGCGGAAAAAGCGTTTTTTCCCCCACATTTCCGACTTTGCAGGGCTGTCTGGGTAAAAAAATCTGGGGCGATGGGCGCAAATCACACCTCTGCGGATTCCCACGGGTGTCCTCTTTTCGAAAATGCATGGGGTTCCCTGTTTTCCTCGGTGGCTTGGACACCCGAGGCCCATATCTGTAAGTTGCGCCGGTCGGCAGAATGTCGGAGATTTCCCTCTGACAACAGACTTGGGGTTACTTGTGTTTTAGGCTTTCCCCTTGGCGGCCAGGTAGGTGCACCCACACATGTGAGGTACCGTTTTCATCGGGACACCTGTGGGAACGCGGGACGGTAGGCCATGTGTTGTGGGGGGCGCGTTTCGATGGGTGCGGCGAGCGAAATGTGCGGGAAAAGCGTTTTTTCCCCCACATTTCCGACTTTGCAGGGCTGTCTGGGTAAAAAAATCTGGGGCGATGGGCGCAAATCACACCTCTGCGGATTCCCACGGGTGTCCTCTTTTCGAAAATGCATGGGGTTCCCTGTTTTCCTCGGTGGCTTGGACACCCGAGGCCCATATCTGTAAGTTGCGCCGGTCGGCAGAATGTCGGAGATTTCCCTCTGACAACAGACTTGGGGTTACTTGTGTTTTAGGCTTTCCCCTTGGCGGCCAGGTAGGTGCACCCACACATGTGAGGTACCGTTTTCATCGGGACACCTGTGGGAACGCGGGACGGTAGGCCACTTGTGTGGGGGGCGTGTTTCGATGGGTGCGGCGAGCGAAATGTGCGGAAAAAGCGTCTTTTTCCCCACATTTCCGACTTTGCAGGGCTGTCTGGGTAAAAAAATCTGGGGCGATGGGCGCAAATCACACCTCTGCGGATTCCCACGGGTGTCCTCTTTTCGAAAATGCATGGGGTTCCCTGTTTTCCTCGGTGGCTTGGACACCCGAGGCCCATATCTGTAAGTTGCGCCGGTCGGCAGAATGGACAACAGACTTGGGGTTACTTGTGTTTTAGGCTTTCCCCTTGGCGGCCAGGTAGGTGCACCCACACATGTGAGGTACCGTTTTCATCGGTACACCTGTGGGAACGCGGGACGGTAGGCCATGTGTTGTGGGGGGCGTGTTTCGATGGGTGCGGCGAGTGAAATGTGCGGAAAAAGCGTTTTTTCCCCCACATTTCCGACTTTGCAGGGCTGTCTGGGTAAAAAAATCTGGGGCGATGGGCGCAAATCACACCTCTGCGGATTCCCACGGGTGTCCTCTTTTCGAAAATGCATGGGGTTCCCTGTTTTCCTCGGTGGCTTGGACACCCGAGGCCCATATCTGTAAGTTGCGCCGGTCGGCAGAATGTCGGAGATTTCCCTCTGACAACAGACTTGGGGTTACTTGTGTTTTAGGCTTTCCCCTTGGCGGCCAGGTAGGTGCACCCACACATGTGAGGTACCGTTTTCATCGGGACACCTGTGGGAACGCGGGACGGTAGGCCATGTGTTGT
Organism: Ambystoma mexicanum; assembly: GCF_040938575.1. Lineage (NCBI taxonomy): Eukaryota > Metazoa > Chordata > Amphibia > Caudata > Ambystomatidae > Ambystoma > Ambystoma mexicanum. The sequence goes on from NC_090928.1 coordinate 289,058,032, forward strand.
GGGGGGCGCGTTTCGATGGGTGCGGCGAGCGAAATGTGCGGGAAAAGCGTTTTTTCCCCCACATTTCCGACTTTGCAGGGCTGTCTGGGTAAAAAAATCTGGGGCGATGGGCGCAAATCACACCTCTGCGGATTCCCACGGGTGTCCTCTTTTCGAAAATGCATGGGGTTCCCTGTTTCCCTCGGTGGCTTGGACACCCGAGGCCCATATCTGTAAGTTGCGCCGGTCGGCAGAATGTCGGAGATTTCCCTCTGACAACAGACTTGGGGTTACTTGTGTTTTAGGCTTTCCCCTTGGCGGCCAGGTAGGTGCACCCACACATGTGAGGTACCGTTTTCATCGGGACACCTGTGGGAACGCGGGACGGTAGGCCATGTGTTGTGGGGGGCGCGTTTCGATGGGTGCGGCGAGCGAAATGTGTGGAAAAAGCGTTTTTTTCCCCACATTTCCGACTTTGCAGGGCTGTCTGGGTAAAAAAATCTGGGGCGATGGGCGCAAATCACACCTCTGCGGATTCCCACGGGTGTCCTCTTTTCGAAAATGCATGGGGTTCCCTGTTTTCCTCGGTGGCTTGGACACCCGAGGCCCATATCTGTAAGTTGCGCCGGTCGGCAGAATGGACAACAGACTTGGGGTTACTTGTGTTTTAGGCTTTCCCCTTGGCGGCCAGGTAGGTGCACCCACACATGTGAGGTACCGTTTTCATCGGGACACCTGTGGGAACGCGGGACGGTAGGCCATGTGTTGTGGGGGGCGTGTTTCGATGGGTGCGGCGAGCGAAATGTGCGGAAAAAGCGTTTTTTTCCCCACATTTCCGACTTTGCAGGGCTGTCTGGGTAAAAAAATCTGGGGCGATGGGCGCAAATCACACCTCTGCGGATTCCCACGGGTGTCCTCTTTTCGAAAATGCATGGGGTTCCCTGTTTTCCTCGGTGGCTTGGACACCCGAGGCCCATATCTGTAAGTTGCGCCGGTCGGCAGAATGTCGGAGATTTCCCTCTGACAACAGACTTGGGGTTACTTGTGTTTTAGGCTTTCCCCTTGGCGGCCAGGTAGGTGCACCCACACATGTGAGGTACCGTTTTCATCGGGACACCTGTGGGAACGCGGGACGGTAGGCCATGTGTTGTGGGGGGCGTGTTTCGATGGGTGCGGCGAGTGAAATGTGCGGAAAAAGCGTTTTTTCCCCCACATTTCCGACTTTGCAGGGCTGTCTGGGTAAAAAAATCTGGGGCGATGGGCGCAAATCACACCTCTGCGGATTCCCACGGGTGTCCTCTTTTCGAAAATGCATGGGGTTCCCTGTTTTCCTCGGTGGCTTGGACACCCGAGGCCCATATCTGTAAGTTGCGCCGGTCGGCAGAATGTCGGAGATTTCCCTCTGACAACAGACTTGGGGTTACTTGTGTTTTAGGCTTTCCCCTTGGCGGCCAGGTAGGTGCACCCACACATGTGAGGTACCGTTTTCATCGGGACACCTGTGGGAACGCGGGACGGTAGGCCATGTGTTGTGGGGGGCGTGTTTCGATGGGTGCGGCGAGCGAAATGTGCGGAAAAAGTGTTTTTTTCCCCACATTTCCGACTTTGCAGGGCTGTCTGGGTAAAAAAATCTGGGGCGATGGGCGCAAATCACACCTCTGCGGATTCCCACGGGTGTCCTCTTTTCGAAAATGCATGGGGTTCCCTGTTTCCCTCGGTGGCTTGGACACCCGAGGCCCATATCTGTAAGTTGCGCCGGTCGGCAGAATGGACAACAGACTTGGGGTTACTTGTGTTTTAGGCTTTCCCCTTGGCGGCCAGGTAGGTGCACCCACACATGTGAGGTACCGTTTTCATCGCGACACCTGTGGGAACGCGGGACGGTAGGCCATGTGTTGTGGGGGGCGTGTTTCGATGGGTGCGGCGAGCGAAATGTGCGGAAAAAGCGGTTTTTTCCCCACATTTCCGACTTTGCAGGGCTGTCTGGGTAAAAAAATCTGGGGCGATGGGCGCAAATCACACCTCTGCGGATTCCCACGGGTGTCCTCTTTTCGAAAATGCATGGGGTTCCCTGTTTTCCTCGCTGGCTTGGACACCCGAGGCCCATATCTGTAAGTTGCGCCGGTCGGCAGAATGTCGGAGATTTCCCTCTGACAACAGACTTGGGGTTACTTGTGTTTTAGGCTTTCCCCTTGGCGGCCAGGTAGGTGCACCCACACATGTGAGGTACCGTTTTCATCGGGACACCTGTGGGAACGCGGGACGGTAGGCCATGTGTTGTGGGGGGCGTGTTTCGATGGGTGCGGCGAGCGAAATGTGCGGAAAAAGCGTCTTTTTCCCCACATTTCCGACTTTGCAGGGCTGTCTGGGTAAAAAAATCTGGGGCGATGGGCGCAAATCACACCTCTGCGGATTCCCACGGGTGTCCTCTTTTCGAAAATGCATGGGGTTCCCTGTTTTCCTCGGTGGCTTGGACACCCGAGGCCCATATCTGTAAGTTGCGCCGGTCGGCAGAATGGACAACAGACTTGGGGTTACTTGTGTTTTAGGCTTTCCCCTTGGCGGCCAGGTAGGTGCACCCACACATGTGAGGTACCGTTTTCATCGGTACACCTGTGGGAACGCGGGACGGTAGGCCATGTGTTGTGGGGGGCGTGTTTCGATGGGTGCGGCGAGTGAAATGTGCGGAAAAAGCGTTTTTTCCCCCACATTTCCGACTTTGCAGGGCTGTCTGGGTAAAAAAATCTGGGGCGATGGGCGCAAATCACACCTCTGCGGATTCCCACGGGTGTCCTCTTTTCGAAAATGCATGGGGTTCCCTGTTTTCCTCGGTGGCTTGGACACCCGAGGCCCATATCTGTAAGTTGCGCCGGTCGGCAGAATGTCGGAGATTTCCCTCTGACAACAGACTTGGGGTTACTTGTGTTTTAGGCTTTCCCCTTGGCGGCCAGGTAGGTGCACCCACACATGTGAGGTACCGTTTTCATCGGGACACCTGTGGGAACGCGGGACGGTAGGCCATGTGTTGTGGGGGGCGCGTTTCGATGGGTGCGGCGAGCGAAATGTGCGGGAAAAGCGTTTTTTCCCCCACATTTCCGACTTTGCAGGGCTGTCTGGGTAAAAAAATCTGGGGCGATGGGCGCAAATCACACCTCTGCGGATTCCCACGGGTGTCCTCTTTTCGAAAATGCATGGGGTTCCCTGTTTCCCTCAGTGGCTTGGACACCCGAGGCCCATATCTGTAAGTTGCGCCGGTCGGCAGAATGTCGGAGATTTCCCTCTGACAACAGACTTGGGGTTACTTGTGTTTTAGGCTTTCCCCTTGGCGGCCAGGTAGGTGCACCCACACATGTGAGGTACCGTTTTCATCGGGACACCTGTGGGAACGCGGGACGGTAGGCCATGTGTTGTGGGGGGCGCGTTTCGATGGGTGCGGCGAGCGAAATGTGTGGAAAAAGCGTTTTTTTCCCCACATTTCCGACTTTGCAGGGCTGTCTGGGTAAAAAAATCTGGGGCGATGGGCGCAAATCACACCTCTGCGGATTCCCACGGGTGTCCTCTTTTCGAAAATGCATGGGGTTCCCTGTTTCCCTCGGTGGCTTGGACACCCGAGGCCCATATCTGTAAGTTGCGCCGGTCGGCAGAATGGACAACAGACTTGGGGTTACTTGTGTTTTAGGCTTTCCCCTTGGCGGCCAGGTAGGTGCACCCACACATGTGAGGTACCGTTTTCATCGCGACACCTGTGGGAACGCGGGACGGTAGGCCATGTGTTGTGGGGGGCGTGTTTCGATGGGTGCGGCGAGCGAAATGTGCGGAAAAAGCGTTTTTTTCCCCACATTTCCGACTTTGCAGGGCTGTCTGGGTAAAAAAATCTGGGGCGATGGGCGCAAATCACACCTCTGCGGATTCCCACGGGTGTCCTCTTTTCGAAAATGCATGGGGTTCCCTGTTTTCCTCGCTGGCTTGGACACCCGAGGCCCATATCTGTAAGTTGCGCCGGTCGGCAGAATGTCGGAGATTTCCCTCTGACAACAGACTTGGGGTTACTTGTGTTTTAGGCTTTCCCCTTGGCGGCCAGGTAGGTGCACCCACACATGTGAGGTACCGTTTTCATCGGGACACCTGTGGGAACGCGGGACGGTAGGCCATGTGTTGTGGGGGGCGTGTTTCGATGGGTGCGGCGAGTGAAATGTGCGGAAAAAGCGTTTTTCCCCCCACATTTCCGACTTTGCAGGGCTGTCTGGGTAAAAAAATCTGGGGCGATGGGCGCAAATCACACCTCTGCGGATTCCCACGGGTGTCCTCTTTTCGAAAATGCATGGGGTTCCCTGTTTTCCTCGGTGGCTTGGACACCCGAGGCCCATATCTGTAAGTTGCGCCGGTCGGCAGAATGTCGGAGATTTCCCTCTGACAACAGACTTGGGGTTACTTGTGTTTTAGGCTTTCCCCTTGGCGGCCAGGTAGGTGCACCCACACATGTGAGGTACCGTTTTCATCGGGACACCTGTGGGAACGCGGGACGGTAGGCCATGTGTTGTGGGGGGCGCGTTTCGATGGGTGCGGCGAGCGAAATGTGCGGGAAAAGCGTTTTTTCCCCCACATTTCCGACTTTGCAGGGCTGTCTGGGTAAAAAAATCTGGGGCGATGGGCGCAAATCACACCTCTGCGGATTCCCACGGGTGTCCTCTTTTCGAAAATGCATGGGGTTCCCTGTTTCCCTCGGTGGCTTGGACACCCGAGGCCCATATCTGTAAGTTGCGCCGGTCGGCAGAATGGACAACAGACTTGGGGTTACTTGTGTTTTAGGCTTTCCCCTTGGCGGCCAGGTAGGTGCACCCACACATGTGAGGTACCGTTTTCATCGCGACACCTGTGGGAACGCGGGACGGTAGGCCATGTGTTGTGGGGGGCGTGTTTCGATGGGTGCGGCGAGCGAAATGTGCGGAAAAAGCGGTTTTTTCCCCACATTTCCGACTTTGCAGGGCTGTCTGGGTAAAAAAATCTGGGGCGATGGGCGCAAATCACACCTCTGCGGATTCCCACGGGTGTCCTCTTTTCGAAAATACATGGGGTTCCCTGTTTTCCTCGCTGGCTTGGACACCCGAGGCCCATATCTGTAAGTTGCGCCGGTCGGCAGAATGTCGGAGATTTCCCTCTGACAACAGACTTGGGGTTACTTGTGTTTTAGGCTTTCCCCTTGGCGGCCAGGTAGGTGCACCCACACATGTGAGGTACCGTTTTCATCGGGACACCTGTGGGAACGCGGGACGGTAGGCCATGTGTTGTGGGGGGCGCGTTTCGATGGGTGCGGCGAGCGAAATGTGCGGGAAAAGCGTTTTTTCCCCCACATTTCCGACTTTGCAGGGCTGTCTGGGTAAAAAAATCTGGGGCGATGGGCGCAAATCACACCTCTGCGGATTCCCACGGGTGTCCTCTTTTCGAAAATGCATGGGGTTCCCTGTTTCCCTCGGTGGCTTGGACACCCGAGGCCCATATCTGTAAGTTGCGCCGGTCGGCAGAATGTCGGAGATTTCCCTCTGACAACAGACTTGGGGTTACTTGTGTTTTAGGCTTTCCCCTTGGCGGCCAGGTAGGTGCACCCACACATGTGAGGTACCGTTTTCATCGGGACACCTGTGGGAACGCGGGACGGTAGGCCATGTGTTGTGGGGGGCGCGTTTCGATGGGTGCGGCGAGCGAAATGTGTGGAAAAAGCGTTTTTTTCCCCACATTTCCGACTTTGCAGGGCTGTCTGGGTAAAAAAATCTGGGGCGATGGGCGCAAATCACACCTCTGCGGATTCCCACGGGTGTCCTCTTTTCGAAAATGCATGGGGTTCCCTGTTTTCCTCGGTGGCTTGGACACCCGAGGCCCATATCTGTAAGTTGCGCCGGTCGGCAGAATGGACAACAGACTTGGGGTTACTTGTGTTTTAGGCTTTCCCCTTGGCGGCCAGGTAGGTGCACCCACACATGTGAGGTACCGTTTTCATCGGGACACCTGTGGGAACGCGGGACGGTAGGCCATGTGTTGTGGGGGGCGTGTTTCGATGGGTGCGGCGAGCGAAATGTGCGGAAAAAGCGTTTTTTTCCCCACATTTCCGACTTTGCAGGGCTGTCTGGGTAAAAAAATCTGGGGCGATGGGCGCAAATCACACCTCTGCGGATTCCCACGGGTGTCCTCTTTTCGAAAATGCATGGGGTTCCCTGTTTTCCTCGGTGGCTTGGACACCCGAGGCCCATATCTGTAAGTTGCGCCGGTCGGCAGAATGTCGGAGATTTCCCTCTGACAACAGACTTGGGGTTACTTGTGTTTTAGGCTTTCCCCTTGGCGGCCAGGTAGGTGCACCCACACATGTGAGGTACCGTTTTCATCGGGACACCTGTGGGAACGCGGGACGGTAGGCCATGTGTTGTGGGGGGCGTGTTTCGATGGGTGCGGCGAGCGAAATGTGCGGAAAAAGCGTTTTTTTCCCCACATTTCCGACTTTGCAGGGCTGTCTGGGTAAAAAAATCTGGGGCGATGGGCGCAAATCACACCTCTGCGGATTCCCACGGGTGTCCTCTTTTCGAAAATGCATGGGGTTCCCTGTTTCCCTCGGTGGCTTGGACACCCGAGGCCCATATCTGTAAGTTGCGCCGGTCGGCAGAATGGACAACAGACTTGGGGTTACTTGTGTTTTAGGCTTTCCCCTTGGCGGCCAGGTAGGTGCACCCACACATGTGAGGTACCGTTTTCATCGCGACACCTGTGGGAACGCGGGACGGTAGGCCATGTGTTGTGGGGGGCGTGTTTCGATGGGTGCGGCGAGCGAAATGTGCGGAAAAAGCGGTTTTTTCCCCACATTTCCGACTTTGCAGGGCTGTCTGGGTAAAAAAATCTGGGGCGATGGGCGCAAATCACACCTCTGCGGATTCCCACGGGTGTCCTCTTTTCGAAAATGCATGGGGTTCCCTGTTTTCCTCGCTGGCTTGGACACCCGAGGCCCATATCTGTAAGTTGCGCCGGTCGGCAGAATGTCGGAGATTTCCCTCTGACAACAGACTTGGGGTTACTTGTGTTTTAGGCTTTCCCCTTGGCGGCCAGGTAGGTGCACCCACACATGTGAGGTACCGTTTTCATCGGGACACCTGTGGGAACGCGGGACGGTAGGCCATGTGTTGTGGGGGGCGTGTTTCGATGGGTGCGGCGAGCGAAATGTGCGGAAAAAGCGTCTTTTTCCCCACATTTCCGACTTTGCAGGGCTGTCTGGGTAAAAAAATCTGGGGCGATGGGCGCAAATCACACCTCTGCGGATTCCCACGGGTGTCCTCTTTTCGAAAATGCATGGGGTTCCCTGTTTTCCTCGGTGGCTTGGACACCCGAGGCCCATATCTGTAAGTTGCGCCGGTCGGCAGAATGTCGGAGATTTCCCTCTGACAACAGACTTGGGGTTACTTGTGTTTTAGGCTTTCCCCTTGGCGGCCAGGTAGGTGCACCCACACATGTGAGGTACCGTTTTCATCGGGACACCTGTGGGAACGCGGGACGGTAGGCCATGTGTTGTGGGGGGCGTGTTTCGATGGGTGCGGCGAGTGAAATGTGCGGAAAAAGCGTTTTTTCCCCCACATTTCCGACTTTGCAGGGCTGTCTGGGTAAAAAAATCTGGGGCGATAGGCGCAAATCACACCTCTGCGGATTCCCACGGGTGTCCTCTTTTCGAAAATGCATGGGGTTCCCTGTTTTCCTCGGTGGCTTGGACACCCGAGGCCCATATCTGTAAGTTGCGCCGGTCGGCAGAATGTCGGAGATTTCCCTCTGACAACAGACTTGGGGTTACTTGTGTTTTAGGCTTTCCCCTTGGCGGCCAGGTAGGTGCACCCACACATGTGAGGTACCGTTTTCATCGGGACACCTGTGGGAACGCGGGACGGTAGGCCATGTGTTGTGGGGGGCGCGTTTCGATGGGTGCGGCGAGCGAAATGTGCGGGAAAAGCGTTTTTTCCCCCACATTTCCGACTTTGCAGGGCTGTCTGGGTAAAAAAATCTGGGGCGATGGGCGCAAATCACACCTCTGCGGATTCCCACGGGTGTCCTCTTTTCGAAAATGCATGGGGTTCCCTGTTTCCCTCGGTGGCTTGGACACCCGAGGCCCATATCTGTAAGTTGCGCCGGTCGGCAGAATGGACAACAGACTTGGGGTTACTTGTGTTTTAGGCTTTCCCCTTGGCGGCCAGGTAGGTGCACCCACACATGTGAGGTACCGTTTTCATCGCGACACCTGTGGGAACGCGGGACGGTAGGCCATGTGTTGTGGGGGGCGTGTTTCGATGGGTGCGGTGAGCGAAATGTGCGGAAAAAGCGGTTTTTTCCCCACATTTCCGACTTTGCAGGGCTGTCTGGGTAAAAAAATCTGGGGCGATGGGCGCAAATCACACCTCTGCGGATTCCCACGGGTGTCCTCTTTTCGAAAATGCATGGGGTTCCCTGTTTTCCTCGCTGGCTTGGACACCCGAGGCCCATATCTGTAAGTTGCGCCGGTCGGCAGAATGTCGGAGATTTCCCTCTGACAACAGACTTGGGGTTACTTGTGTTTTAGGCTTTCCCCTTGGCGGCCAGGTAGGTGCACCCACACATGTGAGGTACCGTTTTCATCGGGACACCTGTGGGAACGCGGGACGGTAGGCCATGTGTTGTGGGGGGCGTGTTTCGATGGGTGCGGCGAGCGAAATGTGCGGAAAAAGCGTCTTTTTCCCCACATTTCCGACTTTGCAGGGCTGTCTGGGTAAAAAAATCTGGGGCGATGGGCGCAAATCACACCTCTGCGGATTCCCACGGGTGTCCTCTTTTCGAAAATGCATGGGGTTCCCTGTTTTCCTCGGTGGCTTGGACACCCGAGGCCCATATCTGTAAGTTGCGCCGGTCGGCAGAATGGACAACAGACTTGGGGTTACTTGTGTTTTAGGCTTTCCCCTTGGCGGCCAGGTAGGTGCACCCACACATGTGAGGTACCGTTTTCATCGGGACACCTGTGGGAACGCGGGACGGTAGGCCATGTGTTGTGGGGGGCGTGTTTCGATGGGTGCGGCGAGTGAAATGTGCGGAAAAAGCGTTTTTTCCCCCACATTTCCGACTTTGCAGGGCTGTCTGGGTAAAAAAATCTGGGGCGATGGGCGCAAATCACACCTCTGCGGATTCCCACGGGTGTCCTCTTTTCGAAAATGCATGGGGTTCCCTGTTTTCCTCGGTGGCTTGGACACCCGAGGCCCATATCTGTAAGTTGCGCCGGTCGGCAGAATGTCGGAGATTTCCCTCTGACAACAGACTTGGGGTTACTTGTGTTTTAGGCTTTCCCCTTGGCGGCCAGGTAGGTGCACCCACACATGTGAGGTACCGTTTTCATCGGGACACCTGTGGGAACGCGGGACGGTAGGCCATGTGTTGTGGGGGGCGTGTTTCGATGGGTGCGGCGAGCGAAATGTGCGGAAAAAGCGTCTTTTTCCCCACATTTCCGACTTTGCAGGGCTGTCTGGGTAAAAAAATCTGGGGCGATGGGCGCAAATCACACCTCTGCGGATTCCCACGGGTGTCCTCTTTTCGAAAATGCATGGGGTTCCCTGTTTTCCTCGGTGGCTTGGACACCCGAGGCCCATATCTGTAAGTTGCGCCGGTCGGCAGAATGGACAACAGACTTGGGGTTACTTGTGTTTTAGGCTTTCCCCTTGGCGGCCAGGTAGGTGCACCCACACATGTGAGGTACCGTTTTCATCGGTACACCTGTGGGAACGCGGGACGGTAGGCCATGTGTTGTGGGGGGCGTGTTTCGATGGGTGCGGCGAGTGAAATGTGCGGAAAAAGCGTTTTTTCCCCCACATTTCCGACTTTGCAGGGCTGTCTGGGTAAAAAAATCTGGGGCGATGGGCGCAAATCACACCTCTGCGGATTCCCACGGGTGTCCTCTTTTCGAAAATGCATGGGGTTCCCTGTTTTCCTCGGTGGCTTGGACATCCGAGGCCCATATCTGTAAGTTGCGTCGGTCGGCAGAATGTCGGAGATTTCCCTCTGACAACAGACTTGGGGTTACTTGTGTTTTAGGCTTTCCCCTTGGCGGCCAGGTAGGTGCACCCACACATGTGAGGTACCGTTTTCATCGGGACACCTGTGGGAACGCGGGACGGTAGGCCATGTGTTGTGGGGGGCGCGTTTCGATGGGTGCGGCGAGCGAAATGTGCGGGAAAAGCGTTTTTTCCCCCACATTTCCGACTTTGCAGGGCTGTCTGGGTAAAAAAATCTGGGGCGATGGGCGCAAATCACACCTCTGCGGATTCCCACGGGTGTCCTCTTTTCGAAAATGCATGGGGTTCCCTGTTTCCCTCGGTGGCTTGGACACCCGAGGCCCATATCTGTAAGTTGCGCCGGTCGGCAGAATGTCGGAGATTTCCCTCTGACAACAGACTTGGGGTTACTTGTGTTTTAGGCTTTCCCCTTGGCGGCCAGGTAGGTGCACCCACACATGTGAGGTACCGTTTTCATCGGGACACCTGTGGGAACGCGGGACGGTAGGCCATGTGTTGTGGGGGGCGCGTTTCGATGGGTGCGGCGAGCGAAATGTGTGGAAAAAGCGTTTTTTTCCCCACATTTCCGACTTTGCAGGGCTGTCTGGGTAAAAAAATCTGGGGCGATGGGCGCAAATCACACCTCTGCGGATTCCCACGGGTGTCCTCTTTTCGAAAATGCATGGGGTTCCCTGTTTTCCTCGGTGGCTTGGACACCCGAGGCCCATATCTGTAAGTTGCGCCGGTCGGCAGAATGGACAACAGACTTGGGGTTACTTGTGTTTTAGGCTTTCCCCTTGGCGGCCAGGTAGGTGCACCCACACATGTGAGGTACCGTTTTCATCGGGACACCTGTGGGAACGCGGGACGGTAGGCCATGTGTTGTGGGGGGCGTGTTTCGATGGGTGCGGCGAGCGAAATGTGCGGAAAAAGCGTTTTTTTCCCCACATTTCCGACTTTGCAGGGCTGTCTGGGTAAAAAAATCTGGGGCGATGGGCGCAAATCACACCTCTGCGGATTCCCACGGGTGTCCTCTTTTCGAAAATGCATGGGGTTCCCTGTTTTCCTCGGTGGCTTGGACACCCGAGGCCCATATCTGTAAGTTGCGCCGGTCGGCAGAATGTCGGAGATTTCCCTCTGACAACAGACTTGGGGTTACTTGTGTTTTAGGCTTTCCCCTTGGCGGCCAGGTAGGTGCACCCACACATGTGAGGTACCGTTTTCATCGGGACACCTGTGGGAACGCGGGACGGTAGGCCATGTGTTGTGGGGGGCGTGTTTCGATGGGTGCGGCGAGTGAAATGTGCGGAAAAAGCGTTTTTTCCCCCACATTTCCGACTTTGCAGGGCTGTCTGGGTAAAAAAATCTGGGGCGATGGGCGCAAATCACACCTCTGCGGATTCCCACGGGTGTCCTCTTTTCGAAAATGCATGGGGTTCCCTGTTTTCCTCGGTGGCTTGGACACCCGAGGCCCATATCTGTAAGTTGCGCCGGTCGGCAGAATGTCGGAGATTTCCCTCTGACAACAGACTTGGGGTTACTTGTGTTTTAGGCTTTCCCCTTGGCGGCCAGGTAGGTGCACCCACACATGTGAGGTACCGTTTTCATTGGGACACCTGTGGGAACGCGGGACGGTAGGCCATGTGTTGTGGGGGGCGTGTTTCGATGGGTGCGGCGAGCGAAATGTGCGGAAAAAGCGTTTTTTTCCCCACATTTCCGACTTTGCAGGGCTGTCTGGGTAAAAAAATCTGGGGCGATGGGCGCAAATCACACCTCTGCGGATTCCCACGGGTGTCCTCTTTTCGAAAATGCATGGGGTTCCCTGTTTCCCTCGGTGGCTTGGACACCCGAGGCCCATATCTGTAAGTTGCGCCGGTCGGCAGAATGGACAACAGACTTGGGGTTACTTGTGTTTTAGGCTTTCCCCTTGGCGGCCAGGTAGGTGCACCCACACATGTGAGGTACCGTTTTCATCGCGACACCTGTGGGAACGCGGGACGGTAGGCCATGTGTTGTGGGGGGCGTGTTTCGATGGGTGCGGCGAGCGAAATGTGCGGAAAAAGCGGTTTTTTCCCCACATTTCCGACTTTGCAGGGCTGTCTGGGTAAAAAAATCTGGGGCGATGGGCGCAAATCACACCTCTGCGGATTCCCACGGGTGTCCTCTTTTCGAAAATGCATGGGGTTCCCTGTTTTCCTCGCTGGCTTGGACACCCGAGGCCCATATCTGTAAGTTGCGCCGGTCGGCAGAATGTCGGAGATTTCCCTCTGACAACAGACTTGGGGTTACTTGTGTTTTAGGCTTTCCCCTTGGCGGCCAGGTAGGTGCACCCACACATGTGAGGTACCGTTTTCATCGGGACACCTGTGGGAACGCGGGACGGTAGGCCATGTGTTGTGGGGGGCGTGTTTCGATGGGTGCGGCGAGCGAAATGTGCGGAAAAAGCGTCTTTTTCCCCACATTTCCGACTTTGCAGGGCTGTCTGGGTAAAAAAATCTGGGGCGATGGGCGCAAATCACACCTCTGCGGATTCCCACGGGTGTCCTCTTTTCGAAAATGCATGGGGTTCCCTGTTTTCCTCGGTGGCTTGGACACCCGAGGCCCATATCTGTAAGTTGCGCCGGTCGGCAGAATGGACAACAGACTTGGGGTTACTTGTGTTTTAGGCTTTCCCCTTGGCGGCCAGGTAGGTGCACCCACACATGTGAGGTACCGTTTTCATCGGTACACCTGTGGGAACGCGGGACGGTAGGCCATGTGTTGTGGGGGGCGTGTTTCGATGGGTGCGGCGAGTGAAATGTGCGGAAAAAGCGTTTTTTCCCCCACATTTCCGACTTTGCAGGGCTGTCTGGGTAAAAAAATCTGGGGCGATGGGCGCAAATCACACCTCTGCGGATTCCCACGGGTGTCCTCTTTTCGAAAATGCATGGGGTTCCCTGTTTTCCTCGGTGGCTTGGACACCCGAGGCCCATATCTGTAAGTTGCGCCGGTCGGCAGAATGTCGGAGATTTCCCTCTGACAACAGACTTGGGGTTACTTGTGTTTTAGGCTTTCCCCTTGGCGGCCAGGTAGGTGCACCCACACATGTGAGGTACCGTTTTCATCGGGACACCTGTGGGAACGCGGGACGGTAGGCCATGTGTTGTGGGGGGCGTGTTTCGATGGGTGCGGCGAGCGAAATGTGCGGAAAAAGCGTCTTTTTCCCCACATTTCCGACTTTGCAGGGCTGTCTGGGTAAAAAAATCTGGGGCGATGGGCGCAAATCACACCTCTGCGGATTCCCACGGGTGTCCTCTTTTCGAAAATGCATGGGGTTCCCTGTTTTCCTCGGTGGCTTGGACACCCGAGGCCCATATCTGTAAGTTGCGCCGGTCGGCAGAATGGACAACAGACTTGGGGTTACTTGTGTTTTAGGCTTTCCCCTTGGCGGCCAGGTAGGTGCACCCACACATGTGAGGTACCGTTTTCATCGGGACACCTGTGGGAACGCGGGACGGTAGGCCATGTGTTGTGGGGGGCGTGTTTCGATGGGTGCGGCGAGTGAAATGTGCGGAAAAAGCGTTTTTTCCCCCACATTTCCGACTTTGCAGGGCTGTCTGGGTAAAAAAATCTGGGGCGATGGGCGCAAATCACACCTCTGCGGATTCCCACGGGTGTCCTCTTTTCGAAAATGCATGGGGTTCCCTGTTTTCCTCGGTGGCTTGGACACCCGAGGCCCATATCTGTAAGTTGCGCCGGTCGGCAGAATGTCGGAGATTTCCCTCTGACAACAGACTTGGGGTTACTTGTGTTTTAGGCTTTCCCCTTGGCGGCCAGGTAGGTGCACCCACACATGTGAGGTACCGTTTTCATCGGGACACCTGTGGGAACGCGGGACGGTAGGCCATGTGTTGTGGGGGGCGTGTTTCGATGGGTGCGGCGAGCGAAATGTGCGGAAAAAGCGTCTTTTTCCCCACATTTCCGACTTTGCAGGGCTGTCTGGGTAAAAAAATCTGGGGCGATGGGCGCAAATCACACCTCTGCGGATTCCCACGGGTGTCCTCTTTTCGAAAATGCATGGGGTTCCCTGTTTTCCTCGGTGGCTTGGACACCCGAGGCCCATATCTGTAAGTTGCGCCGGTCGGCAGAATGGACAACAGACTTGGGGTTACTTGTGTTTTAGGCTTTCCCCTTGGCGGCCAGGTAGGTGCACCCACACATGTGAGGTACCGTTTTCATCGGTACACCTGTGGGAACGCGGGACGGTAGGCCATGTGTTGTGGGGGGCGTGTTTCGATGGGTGCGGCGAGTGAAATGTGCGGAAAAAGCGTTTTTTCCCCCACATTTCCGACTTTGCAGGGCTGTCTGGGTAAAAAAATCTGGGGCGATGGGCGCAAATCACACCTCTGCGGATTCCCACGGGTGTCCTCTTTTCGAAAATGCATGGGGTTCCCTGTTTTCCTCGGTGGCTTGGACATCCGAGGCCCATATCTGTAAGTTGCGTCGGTCGGCAGAATGTCGGAGATTTCCCTCTGACAACAGACTTGGGGTTACTTGTGTTTTAGGCTTTCCCCTTGGCGGCCAGGTAGGTGCACCCACACATGTGAGGTACCGTTTTCATCGGGACACCTGTGGGAACGCGGGACGGTAGGCCATGTGTTGTGGGGGGCGCGTTTCGATGGGTGCGGCGAGCGAAATGTGCGGGAAAAGCGTTTTTTCCCCCACATTTCCGACTTTGCAGGGCTGTCTGGGTAAAAAAATCTGGGGCGATGGGCGCAAATCACACCTCTGCGGATTCCCACGGGTGTCCTCTTTTCGAAAATGCATGGGGTTCCCTGTTTCCCTCGGTGGCTTGGACACCCGAGGCCCATATCTGTAAGTTGCGCCGGTCGGCAGAATGTCGGAGATTTCCCTCTGACAACAGACTTGGGGTTACTTGTGTTTTAGGCTTTCCCCTTGGCGGCCAGGTAGGTGCACCCACACATGTGAGGTACCGTTTTCATCGGGACACCTGTGGGAACGCGGGACGGTAGGCCATGTGTTGTGGGGGGCGCGTTTCGATGGGTGCGGCGAGCGAAATGTGTGGAAAAAGCGTTTTTTTCCCCACATTTCCGACTTTGCAGGGCTGTCTGGGTAAAAAAATCTGGGGCGATGGGCGCAAATCACACCTCTGCGGATTCCCACGGGTGTCCTCTTTTCGAAAATGCATGGGGTTCCCTGTTTTCCTCGGTGGCTTGGACACCCGAGGCCCATATCTGTAAGTTGCGCCGGTCGGCAGAATGGACAACAGACTTGGGGTTACTTGTGTTTTAGGCTTTCCCCTTGGCGGCCAGGTAGGTGCACCCACACATGTGAGGTACCGTTTTCATCGGGACACCTGTGGGAACGCGGGACGGTAGGCCATGTGTTGTGGGGGGCGTGTTTCGATGGGTGCGGCGAGCGAAATGTGCGGAAAAAGCGTTTTTTTCCCCACATTTCCGACTTTGCAGGGCTGTCTGGGTAAAAAAATCTGGGGCGATGGGCGCAAATCACACCTCTGCGGATTCCCACGGGTGTCCTCTTTTCGAAAATGCATGGGGTTCCCTGTTTTCCTCGGTGGCTTGGACACCCGAGGCCCATATCTGTAAGTTGCGCCGGTCGGCAGAATGTCGGAGATTTCCCTCTGACAACAGACTTGGGGTTACTTGTGTTTTAGGCTTTCCCCTTGGCGGCCAGGTAGGTGCACCCACACATGTGAGGTACCGTTTTCATCGGGACACCTGTGGGAACGCGGGACGGTAGGCCATGTGTTGTGGGGGGCGTGTTTCGATGGGTGCGGCGAGTGAAATGTGCGGAAAAAGCGTTTTTTCCCCCACATTTCCGACTTTGCAGGGCTGTCTGGGTAAAAAAATCTGGGGCGATGGGCGCAAATCACACCTCTGCGGATTCCCACGGGTGTCCTCTTTTCGAAAATGCATGGGGTTCCCTGTTTTCCTCGGTGGCTTGGACACCCGAGGCCCATATCTGTAAGTTGCGCCGGTCGGCAGAATGTCGGAGATTTCCCTCTGACAACAGACTTGGGGTTACTTGTGTTTTAGGCTTTCCCCTTGGCGGCCAGGTAGGTGCACCCACACATGTGAGGTACCGTTTTCATTGGGACACCTGTGGGAACGCGGGACGGTAGGCCATGTGTTGTGGGGGGCGTGTTTCGATGGGTGCGGCGAGCGAAATGTGCGGAAAAAGCGTTTTTTTCCCCACATTTCCGACTTTGCAGGGCTGTCTGGGTAAAAAAATCTGGGGCGATGGGCGCAAATCACACCTCTGCGGATTCCCACGGGTGTCCTCTTTTCGAAAATGCATGGGGTTCCCTGTTTCCCTCGGTGGCTTGGACACCCGAGGCCCATATCTGTAAGTTGCGCCGGTCGGCAGAATGGACAACAGACTTGGGGTTACTTGTGTTTTAGGCTTTCCCCTTGGCGGCCAGGTAGGTGCACCCACACATGTGAGGTACCGTTTTCATCGCGACACCTGTGGGAACGCGGGACGGTAGGCCATGTGTTGTGGGGGGCGTGTTTCGATGGGTGCGGCGAGCGAAATGTGCGGAAAAAGCGGTTTTTTCCCCACATTTCCGACTTTGCAGGGCTGTCTGGGTAAAAAAATCTGGGGCGATGGGCGCAAATCACACCTCTGCGGATTCCCACGGGTGTCCTCTTTTCGAAAATGCATGGGGTTCCCTGTTTTCCTCGCTGGCTTGGACACCCGAGGCCCATATCTGTAAGTTGCGCCGGTCGGCAGAATGTCGGAGATTTCCCTCTGACAACAGACTTGGGGTTACTTGTGTTTTAGGCTTTCCCCTTGGCGGCCAGGTAGGTGCACCCACACATGTGAGGTACCGTTTTCATCGGGACACCTGTGGGAACGCGGGACGGTAGGCCATGTGTTGTGGGGGGCGTGTTTCGATGGGTGCGGCGAGCGAAATGTGCGGAAAAAGCGTCTTTTTCCCCACATTTCCGACTTTGCAGGGCTGTCTGGGTAAAAAAATCTGGGGCGATGGGCGCAAATCACACCTCTGCGGATTCCCACGGGTGTCCTCTTTTCGAAAATGCATGGGGTTCCCTGTTTTCCTCGGTGGCTTGGACACCCGAGGCCCATATCTGTAAGTTGCGCCGGTCGGCAGAATGGACAACAGACTTGGGGTTACTTGTGTTTTAGGCTTTCCCCTTGGCGGCCAGGTAGGTGCACCCACACATGTGAGGTACCGTTTTCATCGGTACACCTGTGGGAACGCGGGACGGTAGGCCATGTGTTGTGGGGGGCGTGTTTCGATGGGTGCGGCGAGTGAAATGTGCGGAAAAAGCGTTTTTTCCCCCACATTTCCGACTTTGCAGGGCTGTCTGGGTAAAAAAATCTGGGGCGATGGGCGCAAATCACACCTCTGCGGATTCCCACGGGTGTCCTCTTTTCGAAAATGCATGGGGTTCCCTGTTTTCCTCGGTGGCTTGGACACCCGAGGCCCATATCTGTAAGTTGCGCCGGTCGGCAGAATGTCGGAGATTTCCCTCTGACAACAGACTTGGGGTTACTTGTGTTTTAGGCTTTCCCCTTGGCGGCCAGGTAGGTGCACCCACACATGTGAGGTACCGTTTTCATCGGGACACCTGTGGGAACGCGGGACGGTAGGCCATGTGTTGTGGGGGGCGCGTTTCGATGGGTGCGGCGAGCGAAATGTGTGGGAAAAGCGTTTTTTCCCCCACATTTCCGACTTTGCAGGGCTGTCTGGGTAAAAAAATCTGGGGCGATGGGCGCAAATCACACCTCTGCGGATTCCCACGGGTGTCCTCTTTTCGAAAATGCATGGGGTTCCCTGTTTCCCTCAGTGGCTTGGACACCCGAGGCCCATATCTGTAAGTTGCGCCGGTCGGCAGAATGTCGGAGATTTCCCTCTGACAACAGACTTGGGGTTACTTGTGTTTTAGGCTTTTCCCTTGGCGGCCAGGTAGGTGCACCCACACATGTGAGGTACCGTTTTCATCGGGACACCTGTGGGAACGCGGGACGGTAGGCCATGTGTTGTGGGGGGCGCGTTTCGATGGGTGCGGCGAGCGAAATGTGTGGAAAAAGCGTTTTTTTCCCCACATTTCCGACTTTGCAGGGCTGTCTGGGTAAAAAAATCTGGGGCGATGGGCGCAAATCACACCTCTGCGGATTCCCACGGGTGTCCTCTTTTCAAAAATGCATGGGGTTCCCTCTTTTCCTCGGTGGCTTGGACACCCGAGGCCCATATCTGTAAGTTGCGCCGGTCGGCAGAATGGACAACAGACTTGGGGTTACTTGTGTTTTAGGCTTTCCCCTTGGCGGCCAGGTAGGTGCACCCACACATGTGAGGTACCGTTTTCATCGGGACACCTGTGGGAACGCGGGACGGTAGGCCATGTGTTGTGGGGGGCGTGTTTCGATGGGTGCGGCGAGCGAAATGTGCGGAAAAAGCGTTTTTTTCCCCACATTTCCGACTTTGCAGGGCTGTCTGGGTAAAAAAATCTGGGGCGATGGGCGCAAATCACACCTCTGCGGATTCCCACGGGTGTCCTCTTTTCGAAAATGCATGGGGTTCCCTGTTTTCCTCGGTGGCTTGGACACCCGAGGCCCATATCTGTAAGTTGCGCCGGTCGGCAGAATGTCGGAGATTTCCCTCTGACAACAGACTTGGGGTTACTTGTGTTTTAGGCTTTCCCCTTGGCGGCCAGGTAGGTGCACCCACACATGTGAGGTACCGTTTTCATCGGGACACCTGTGGGAACGCGGGACGGTAGGCCATGTGTTGTGGGGGGCGTGTTTCGATGGGTGCGGCGAGTGAAATGTGCGGAAAAAGCGTTTTTTCCCCCACATTTCCGACTTTGCAGGGCTGTCTGGGTAAAAAAATCTGGGGCGATGGGCGCAAATCACACCTCTGCGGATTCCCACGGGTGTCCTCTTTTCGAAAATGCATGGGGTTCCCTGTTTTCCTCGGTGGCTTGGACACCCGAGGCCCATATCTGTAAGTTGCGCCGGTCGGCAGAATGTCGGAGATTTCCCTCTGACAACAGACTTGGGGTTACTTGTGTTTTAGGCTTTCCCCTTGGCGGCCAGGTAGGTGCACCCACACATGTGAGGTACCGTTTTCATCGGGACACCTGTGGGAACGCGGGACGGTAGGCCATGTGTTGTGGGGGGCGCGTTTCGATGGGTGCGGCGAGCGAAATGTGCGGGAAAAGCGTTTTTTCCCCCACATTTCCGACTTTGCAGGGCTGTCTGGGTAAAAAAATCTGGGGCGATGGGCGCAAATCACACCTCTGCGGATTCCCACGGGTGTCCTCTTTTCGAAAATGCATGGGGTTCCCTGTTTCCCTCGGTAGCTTGGACACCCGAGGCCCATATCTGTAAGTTGCGCCGGTCGGCAGAATGGACAACAGACTTGGGGTTACTTGTGTTTTAGGCTTTCCCCTTGGCGGCCAGGTAGGTGCACCCACACATGTGAGGTACCGTTTTCATCGCGACACCTGTGGGAACGCGGGACGGTAGGCCATGTGTTGTGGGGGGCGTGTTTCGATGGGTGCGGCGAGCGAAATGTGCGGAAAAAGCGGTTTTTTCCCCACATTTCCGACTTTGCAGGGCTGTCTGGGTAAAAAAATCTGGGGCGATGGGCGCAAATCACACCTCTGCGGATTCCCACGGGTGTCCTCTTTTCGAAAATGCATGGGGTTCCCTGTTTTCCTCGCTGGCTTGGACACCCGAGGCCCATATCTGTAAGTTGCGCCGGTCGGCAGAATGTCGGAGATTTCCCTCTGACAACAGACTTGGGGTTACTTGTGTTTTAGGCTTTCCCCTTGGCGGCCAGGTAGGTGCACCCACACATGTGAGGTACCGTTTTCATCGGGACACCTGTGGGAACGCGGGACGGTAGGCCATGTGTTGTGGGGGGCGTGTTTCGATGGGTGCGGCGAGCGAAATGTGCGGAAAAAGCGTCTTTTTCCCCACATTTCCGACTTTGCAGGGCTGTCTGGGTAAAAAAATCTGGGGCGATGGGCGCAAATCACACCTCTGCGGATTCCCACGGGTGTCCTCTTTTCGAAAATGCATGGGGTTCCCTGTTTTCCTCGGTGGCTTGGACACCCGAGGCCCATATCTGTAAGTTGCGCCGGTCGGCAGAATGGACAACAGACTTGGGGTTACTTGTGTTTTAGGCTTTCCCCTTGGCGGCCAGGTAGGTGCACCCACACATGTGAGGTACCGTTTTCATCGGGACACCTGTGGGAACGCGGGACGGTAGGCCATGTGTTGTGGGGGGCGTGTTTCGATGGGTGCGGCGAGTGAAATGTGCGGAAAAAGCGTTTTTTCCCCCACATTTCCGACTTTGCAGGGCTGTCTGGGTAAAAAAATCTGGGGCGATGGGCGCAAATCACACCTCTGCGGATTCCCACGGGTGTCCTCTTTTCGAAAATGCATGGGGTTCCCTGTTTTCCTCGGTGGCTTGGACACCCGAGGCCCATATCTGTAAGTTGCGCCGGTCGGCAGAATGTCGGAGATTTCCCTCTGACAACAGACTTGGGGTTACTTGTGTTTTAGGCTTTCCCCTTGGCGGCCAGGTAGGTGCACCCACACATGTGAGGTACCGTTTTCATCGGGACACCTGTGGGAACGCGGGACGGTAGGCCATGTGTTGTGGGGGGCGTGTTTCGATGGGTGCGGCGAGCGAAATGTGCGGAAAAAGCGTCTTTTTCCCCACATTTCCGACTTTGCAGGGCTGTCTGGGTAAAAAAATCTGGGGCGATGGGCGCAAATCACACCTCTGCGGATTTCCACGGGTGTCCTCTTTTCGAAAATGCATGGGGTTCCCTGTTTTCCTCGGTGGCTTGGACACCCGAGGCCCATATCTGTAAGTTGCGCCGGTCGGCAGAATGGACAACAGACTTGGGGTTACTTGTGTTTTAGGCTTTCCCCTTGGCGGCCAGGTAGGTGCACCCACACATGTGAGGTACCGTTTTCATCGGTACACCTGTGGGAACGCGGGACGGTAGGCCATGTGTTGTGGGGGGCGTGTTTCGATGGGTGCGGCGAGTGAAATGTGCGGAAAAAGCGTTTTTTCCCCCACATTTCCGACTTTGCAGGGCTGTCTGGGTAAAAAAATCTGGGGCGATGGGCGCAAATCACACCTCTGCGGATTCCCACGGGTGTCCTCTTTTCGAAAATGCATGGGGTTCCCTGTTTTCCTCGGTGGCTTGGACACCCGAGGCCCATATCTGTAAGTTGCGCCGGTCGGCAGAATGTCGGAGATTTCCCTCTGACAACAGACTTGGGGTTACTTGTGTTTTAGGCTTTCCCCTTGGCGGCCAGGTAGGTGCACCCACACATGTGAGGTACCGTTTTCATCGGGACACCTGTGGGAACGCGGGACGGTAGGCCATGTGTTGTGGGGGGCGCGTTTCGATGGGTGCGGCGAGCAAAATGTGCGGGAAAAGCGTTTTTTCCCCCACATTTCCGACTTTGCAGGGCTGTCTGGGTAAAAAAATCTGGGGCGATGGGCGCAAATCACACCTCTGCGGATTCCCACGGGTGTCCTCTTTTCGAAAATGCATGGGGTTCCCTGTTTTCCTCGGTGGCTTGGACACCCGAGGCCCATATCTGTAAGTTGCGCCGGTCGGCAGAATGTCGGAGATTTCCCTCTGACAACAGACTTGGGGTTACTTGTGTTTTAGGCTTTCCCCTTGGCGGCCAGGTAGGTGCACCCACACATGTGAGGTACCGTTTTCATCGGGACACCTGTGGGAACGCGGGACGGTAGGCCATGTGTTGTGGGGGGCGTGTTTCGATGGGTGCGGCGAGCGAAATGTGCGGAAAAAGCGTCTTTTTCCCCACATTTCCGACTTTGCAGGGCTGTCTGGGTAAAAAAATCTGGGGCGATGGGCGCAAATCACACCTCTGCGGATTCCCACGGGTGTCCTCTTTTCGAAAATGCATGGGGTTCCCTGTTTTCCTCGGTGGCTTGGACACCCGAGGCCCATATCTGTAAGTTGCGCCGGTCGGCAGAATGGACAACAGACTTGGGGTTACTTGTGTTTTAGGCTTTCCCCTTGGCGGCCAGGTAGGTGCACCCACACATGTGAGGTACCGTTTTCATCGGTACACCTGTGGGAACGCGGGACGGTAGGCCATGTGTTGTGGGGGGCGTGTTTCGATGGGTGCGGCGAGTGAAATGTGCGGAAAAAGCGTTTTTTCCCCCACATTTCCGACTTTGCAGGGCTGTCTGGGTAAAAAAATCTGGGGCGATGGGCGCAAATCACACCTCTGCGGATTCCCACGGGTGTCCTCTTTTCGAAAATGCATGGGGTTCCCTGTTTTCCTCGGTGGCTTGGACACCCGAGGCCCATATCTGTAAGTTGCGCCGGTCGGCAGAATGTCGGAGATTTCCCTCTGACAACAGACTTGGGGTTACTTGTGTTTTAGGCTTTCCCCTTGGCGGCCAGGTAGGTGCACCCACACATGTGAGGTACCGTTTTCATCGGGACACCTGTGGGAACGCGGGACGGTAGGCCATGTGTTGTGGGGGGCGCGTTTCGATGGGTGCGGCGAGCGAAATGTGCGGGAAAAGCGTTTTTTCCCCCACATTTCCGACTTTGCAGGGCTGTCTGGGTAAAAAAATCTGGGGCGATGGGCGCAAATCACACCTCTGCGGATTCCCACGGGTGTCCTCTTTTCGAAAATGCATGGGGTTCCCTGTTTCCCTCGGTGGCTTGGACACCCGAGGCCCATATCTGTAAGTTGCGCCGGTCGGCAGAATGTCGGAGATTTCCCTCTGACAACAGACTTGGGGTTACTTGTGTTTTAGGCTTTCCCCTTGGCGGCCAGGTAGGTGCACCCACACATGTGAGGTACCGTTTTCATCGGGACACCTGTGGGAACGCGGGACGGTAGGCCATGTGTTGTGGGGGGCGCGTTTCGATGGGTGCGGCGAGCGAAATGTGCGGGAAAAGCGTTTTTTCCCCCACATTTCCGACTTTGCAGGGCTGTCTGGGTAAAAAAATCTGGGGCGATGGGCGCAAATCACACCTCTGCGGATTCCCACGGGTGTCCTCTTTTCGAAAATGCATGGGGTTCCCTGTTTCCCTCGGTGGCTTGGACACCCGAGGCCCATATCTGTAAGTTGCGCCGGTCGGCAGAATGGACAACAGACTTGGGGTTACTTGTGTTTTAGGCTTTCCCCTTGGCGGCCAGGTAGGTGCACCCACACATGTGAGGTACCGTTTTCATCGCGACACCTGTGGGAACGCGGGACGGTAGGCCATGTGTTGTGGGGGGCGTGTTTCGATGGGTGCGGCGAGCGAAATGTGCGGAAAAAGCGTTTTTTTCCCCACATTTCCGACTTTGCAGGGCTGTCTGGGTAAAAAAATCTGGGGCGATGGGCGCAAATCACACCTCTGCGGATTCCCACGGGTGTCCTCTTTTCGAAAATGCATGGGGTTCCCTGTTTTCCTCGCTGGCTTGGACACCCGAGGCCCATATCTGTAAGTTGCGCCGGTCGGCAGAATGTCGGAGATTTCCCTCTGACAACAGACTTGGGGTTACTTGTGTTTTAGGCTTTCCCCTTGGCGGCCAGGTAGGTGCACCCACACATGTGAGGTACCGTTTTCATCGGGACACCTGTGGGAACGCGGGACGGTAGGCCATGTGTTGTGGGGGGCGCGTTTGGATGGGTGCGGCGAGCGAAATGTGCGGGAAAAGCGTTTTTTCCCCCACATTTCCGACTTTGCAGGGCTGTCTGGGTAAAAAAATCTGGGCCGATGGGCGCAAATCACACCTCTGCGGATTCCCACGGGTGTCCTCTTTTCGAAAATGCATGGGGTTCCCTGTTTCCCTCGGTGGCTTGGACACCCGAGGCCCATATCTGTAAGTTGCGCCGGTCGGCAGAATGTCGGAGATTTCCCTCTGACAACAGACTTGGGGTTACTTGTGTTTTAGGCTTTCCCCTTGGCGGCCAGGTAGGTGCACCCACACATGTGAGGTACCGTTTTCATCGGGACACCTGTGGGAACGCGGGACGGTAGGCCATGTGTTGTGGGGGGCGCGTTTCGATGGGTGCGGCGAGCGAAATGTGTGGAAAAAGCGTTTTTTTCCCCACATTTCCGACTTTGCAGGGCTGTCTGGGTAAAAAAATCTGGGGCGATGGGCGCAAATCACACCTCTGCGGATTCCCACGGGTGTCCTCTTTTCGAAAATGCATGGGGTTCCCTGTTTTCCTCGGTGGCTTGGACACCCGAGGCCCATATCTGTAAGTTGCGCCGGTCGGCAGAATGGACAACAGACTTGGGGTTACTTGTGTTTTAGGCTTTCCCCTTGGCGGCCAGGTAGGTCCACCCACACATGTGAGGTACCGTTTTCATCGGGACACCTGTGGGAACGCGGGACGGTAGGCCATGTGTTGTGGGGGGCGTGTTTCGATGGGTGCGGCGAGCGAAATGTGCGGAAAAAGCGTTTTTTTCCCCACATTTCCGACTTTGCAGGGCTGTCTGGGTAAAAAAATCTGGGGCGATGGGCGCAAATCACACCTCTGCGGATTCCCACGGGTGTCCTCTTTTCGAAAATGCATGGGGTTCCCTGTTTTCCTCGCTGGCTTGGACACCCGAGGCCCATATCTGTAAGTTGCGCCGGTCGGCAGAATGTCGGAGATTTCCCTCTGACAACAGACTTGGGGTTACTTGTGTTTTAGGCTTTCCCCTTGGCGGCCAGGTAGGTGCACCCACACATGTGAGGTACCGTTTTCATCGGGACACCTGTGGGAACGCGGGACAGTAGGCCATGTGTTGTGGGGGGCGTGTTTCGATGGGTGCGGCGAGCGAAATGTGCGGAAAAAGCGTTTTTTTCCCCACATTTCCGACTTTGCAGGGCTGTCTGGGTAAAAAAATCTGGGGCGATGGGCGCAAATCACACCTCTGCGGATTCCCACGGGTGTCCTCTTTTCGAAAATGCATGGGGTTCCCTGTTTCCCTCGGTGGCTTGGACACCCGAGGCCCATATCTGTAAGTTGCGCCGGTCGGCAGAATGGACAACAGACTTGGGGTTACTTGTGTTTTAGGCTTTCCCCTTGGCGGCCAGGTAGGTGCACCCACACATGTGAGGTACCGTTTTCATCGCGACACCTGTGGGAACGCGGGACGGTAGGCCATGTGTTGTGGGGGGCGTGTTTCGATGGGTGCGGCGAGCGAAATGTGCGGAAAAAGCGGTTTTTTCCCCACATTTCCGACTTTGCAGGGCTGTCTGGGTAAAAAAATCTGGGGCGATGGGCGCAAATCACACCTCTGCGGATTCCCACGGGTGTCCTCTTTTCGAAAATGCATGGGGTTCCCTGTTTTCCTCGCTGGCTTGGACACCCGAGGCCCATATCTGTAAGTTGCGCCGGTCGGCAGAATGTCGGAGATTTCCCTCTGACAACAGACTTGGGGTTACTTGTGTTTTAGGCTTTCCCCTTGGCGGCCAGGTAGGTGCACCCACACATGTGAGGTACCGTTTTCATCGGGACACCTGTGGGAACGCGGGACGGTAGGCCATGTGTTGTGGGGGGCGTGTTTCGATGGGTGCGGCGAGCGAAATGTGCGGAAAAAGCGTCTTTTTCCCCACATTTCCGACTTTGCAGGGCTGTCTGGGTAAAAAAATCTGGGGCGATGGGCGCAAATCACACCTCTGCGGATTCCCACGGGTGTCCTCTTTTCGAAAATGCATGGGGTTCCCTGTTTTCCTCGGTGGCTTGGACACCCGAGGCCCATATCTGTAAGTTGCGCCGGTCGGCAGAATGGACAACAGACTTGGGGTTACTTGTGTTTTAGGCTTTCCCCTTGGCGGCCAGGTAGGTGCACCCACACATGTGAGGTACCGTTTTCATCGGGACACCTGTGGGAACGCGGGACGGTAGGCCATGTGTTGTGGGGGGCGTGTTTCGATGGGTGCGGCGAGTGAAATGTGCGGAAAAAGCGTTTTTTCCCCCACATTTCCGACTTTGCAGGGCTGTCTGGGTAAAAAAATCTGGGGCGATGGGCGCAAATCACACCTCTGCGGATTCCCACGGGTGTCCTCTTTTCGAAAATGCATGGGGTTCCCTGTTTTCCTCGGTGGCTTGGACACCCGAGGCCCATATCTGTAAGTTGCGCCGGTCGGCAGAATGTCGGAGATTTCCCTCTGACAACAGACTTGGGGTTACTTGTGTTTTAGGCTTTCCCCTTGGCGGCCAGGTAGGTGCACCCACACATGTGAGGTACCGTTTTCATCGGGACACCTGTGGGAACGCGGGACGGTAGGCCATGTGTTGTGGGGGGCGCGTTTAGATGGGTGCGGCGAGCGAAATGTGCGGAAAAAGCGTTTTTTTCCCCACATTTCCGACTTTGCAGGGCTGTCTGGGTAAAAAAATCTGGGGCGATGGGCGCAAATCACACCTCTGCGGATTCCCACGGGTGTCCTCTTTTCGAAAATGCATGGGGTTCCCTGTTTTCCTCGGTGGCTTGGACACCCGAGGCCCATATCTGTAAGTTGCGCCGGTCGGCAGAATGGACAACAGACTTGGGGTTACTTGTGTTTTAGGCTTTCCCCTTGGCGGCCAGGTAGGTGCACCCACACATGTGAGGTACCGTTTTCATCGGGACACCTGTGGGAACGCGGGACGGTAGGCCATGTGTTGTGGGGGGCGTGTTTCGATGGGTGCGGCGAGCGAAATGTGCGGAAAAAGCGTTTTTTTCCCCACATTTCCGACTTTGCAGGGCTGTCTGGGTAAAAAAATCTGGGGCGATGGGCGCAAATCACACCTCTGCGGATTCCCACGGGTGTCCTCTTTTCGAAAATGCATGGGGTTCCCTGTTTTCCTCGGTGGCTTGGACACCCGAGGCCCATATCTGTAAGTTGCGCCGGTCGGCAGAATGTCGGAGATTTCCTTCTGACAACAGACTTGGGGTTACTTGTGTTTTAGGCTTTCCCCTTGGCGGCCAGGTAGGTGCACCCACACATGTGAGGTACCGTTTTCATCGGGACACCTGTGGGAACGCGGGACGGTAGGCCATGTGTTGTGGGGGGCGTGTTTCGATGGGTGCGGCGAGCGAAATGTGCGGAAAAAGCGGTTTTTTCCCCACATTTCCGACTTTGCAGGGCTGTCTGGGTAAAAAAATCTGGGGCGATGGGCGCAAATCACACCTCTGCGGATTCCCACGGGTGTCCTCTTTTCGAAAATGCATGGGGTTCCCTGTTTTCCTCGCTGGCTTGGACACCCGAGGCCCATATCTGTAAGTTGCGCCGGTCGGCAGAATGTCTGAGATTTCCCTCTGACAACAGACTTGGGGTTACTTGTGTTTTAGGCTTTCCCCTTGGCGGCCAGGTAGGTGCACCCACACATATGAGGTACCGTTTTCATCGGGACACCTGTGGGAACGCGGGACGGTAGGCCATGTGTTGTGGGGGGCGTGTTTCGATGGGTGCGGCGAGCGAAATGTGCGGAAAAAGCGTTTTTTTCCCCACATTTCCGACTTTGCAGGGCTGTCTGGGTAAAAAAATCTGGGGCGATGGGCGCAAATCACACCTCTGCGGATTCCCACGGGTGTCCTCTTTTCAAAAATGCATGGGGTTCCCTGTTTTCCTCGGTGGCTTGGACACCCGAGGCCCATATCTGTAAGTTGCGCCGGTCGGCAGAATGTCGGAGATTTCCCTCTGACAACAGACTTGGGGTTACTTGTGTTTTAGGCTTTCCCCTTGGCGGCCAGGTAGGTGCACCCACACATGTGAGGTACCGTTTTCATCGGGACACCTGTGGGAACGCGGGACGGTAGGCCATGTGTTGTGGGGGGCGCGTTTCGATGGGTGCGGCGAGCGAAATGTGCGGAAAAAGCGTTTTTTTCCCCACATTTCCGACTTTGCAGGGCTGTCTGGGTAAAAAAATCTGGGGCGATGGGCGCAAATCACACCTCTGCGGATTCCCACGGGTGTCCTCTTTTCGAAAATGCATGGGGTTCCCTGTTTTCCTCGGTGGCTTGGACACCCGAGGCCCATATCTGTACATTGTGCCGGTCGGCAGAATGTCTGAGTTTTCCCTCTGAAAACAGACTTGGGGTTACTTGTGTTTTAGGCTTTCCCCTTGGCGGCCAGGTAGGTGCACCCAGACATGTGAGGTACCGTTTTCATCGGGACACCTGTGGGAACGCGGGACGGTAGGCCATGTGTTGTTGGAGGCGTGTTTCGATGGGTGAGTCGAGCGAAATGTGAGGAAAATGCGTATTTTTTCCCACATTTCGGACTTTGCGGGGGTGTCTGGGTAATAAATTCTGGGGCGATTTGGGCATATCATACCTCTGCGGATTCCCACGGGTGTCCTCTTTCCGGAAATGCATGGGGTTCCCTGTTTTCCTTGGTGGCTTGGACACCCGAGGCCCATATCTGTATGATGTGAGAGTGTGACATTTCCGGTGTGAAAACAGACTTGGGATTACTTGTGTTTTAGGCTTTCCCCTTGGCGGCCAGGTAGGTGCACCCACACATGTGAGGTACCGTTTTCATCGGGACACCTGTGGGAACGCGTGACGGTAGGCCATGTGTTGTTGGGGGCGTGTTTCGATGGGTGCGTCGAGCGAAATGTGCGGAAAAAGCGTTTTTTTCCCCACATTTCGGACTTTGCAGGGGTGTCTGGGTAATAAATTCTGGGGCAATTTGGGCATATCATACCTCTGCGGATTCCCACGGGTGTCCTCTTTTCGGAAATGCATGGGGTTCCCTGTTTTCCTCGGTGGCTTGGACACCCGAGGCCCATATCTGTACATTGTGCCGGTCGGCAGAATGTCTGAGTTTTCCCTCTGAAAACAGACTTGGGGTTACTTGTGTTTTAGGCTTTCCCCTTGGCGGCCAGGTAGGTGCATCCACACATGTGAGGTACCGTTTTCATCGGGACACCTGTGGGAACGCGGGACGGTAGGCCATGTGTTGTTGGGGGCGTGTTTCGATGGGTGAGTCGAGCGAAATGTGAGGAAAATGCGTATTTTTTCCCACATTTCGGACTTTGCGGGGGTGTCTGGGTAATAAATTCTGGGGCGATTTGGGCATATCGTACCTCTGCGGATTCCCACGGGTGTCCTCTTTCCGGAAATGCATGGGGTTCCCTGTTTTCCTTGGTGGCTTGGACACCCGAGGCCCATATCTGCATGATGTGAGAGTGTGACATTTCCGGTGTGAAAACAGACTTGGGGTTACTTGTGTTTTAGGCTTTCCCCTTGGCGGCCAGGTAGGTGCACCCACACATGTGAGGTACCGTTTTCATCGGGACACCTGTGGGAACGCGTGACGGTAGGCCATGTGTTGTGGGGGGCGTGTTTCGATGGGTGCGTCGAGCGAAATGTGCGGAAAAAGCGTTTTTTTCCCCACATTTCGGACTTTGCAGGGGTGTCTGGGTAATAAATTCTGGGGCAATTTGGGCATATCATACCTCTGCGGATTCCCACGGGTGTCCTCTTTTCGGAAATGCATGGGGTTCCCTGTTTTCCTCGGTGGCTTGGACACCCGAGGCCCATATCTGTACCTTGTGCCGGTCGGCAGAATGTCTGAGTTTTCCCTCTGAAAACAGACTTGGGGTTACTTGTGTTTTAGGCTTTCCCCTTGGCGGCCAGGTAGGTGCACCCACACATGTGAGGTACCGTTTTCATCGGGACACCTGTGGGAACGCGGGACGGTAGGCCATGTGTTGTTGGGGGCATGTTTCGATGGGTGAGTCGAGCGAAATGTGAGGAAAATGCGTATTTTTTCCCACATTTCGGACTTTGCGGGGGTGTCTGGGTAATAAATTCTGGGGCGATTTGGGCATATCATACCTCTGCGGATTCCCACGGGTGTCCTCTTTCCGGAAATGCATGGGGTTCCCTGTTTTCCTTGGTGGCTTGGACACCCGAGGCCCATATCTGTATGATGTGAGAGTGTGACATTTCCGGTGTGAAAACAGACTTGGGGTTACTTGTGTTTTAGGCTTTCCCCTTGGCGGCCAGGTAGGTGCACCCACACATGTGAGGTACCGTTTTCATCGGGACACCTGTGGGAACGCGTGACGGTAGGCCATGTGTTGTGGGGGGCGTGTTTCGATGGGTGCGTCGAGCGAAATGTGCGGAAAAAGCGTTTTTTTCCCCACATTTCGGACTTTGCAGGGGTGTCTGGGTAATAAATTCTGGGGCAATTTGGGCATATCATACCTCTGCGGATTCCCACGGGTGTCCTCTTTTCGGAAATGCATGGGGTTCCCTGTTTTCCTCGGTGGCTTGGACACCCGAGGCCCATATCTGTACCTTGTGCCGGTCGGCAGAATGTCTGAGTTTTCCCTCTGAAAACAGACTTGGGGTTACTTGTGTTTTAGGCTTTCCCCTTGGCGGCCAGGTAGGTGCACCCACACATGTGAGGTACCGTTTTCATCGGGACACCTGTGGGAACGCGGGACGGTAGGCCATGTGTTGTTGGGGGCGTGTTTCGATGGGTGAGTCGAGCGAAATGTGAGGAAAATGCGTATTTTTTCCCACATTTCGGACTTTGCGGGGGTGTCTGGGTAATAAATTCTGGGGCGATTTGGGCATATCATACCTCTGCGGATTCCCACGGGTGTCCTCTTTCCGGAAATGCATGGGGTTCCCTGTTTTCCTTGGTGGCTTGGACACCCGAGGCCCATATCTGTATGATGTGAGAGTGTGACATTTCCGGTGTGAAAACAGACTTGGGGTTACTTGTGTTTTAGGCTTTCCCCTTGGCGGCCAGGTAGGTGCACCCACACATGTGAGGTACCGTTTTCATCGGGACACCTGTGGGAACGCGTGACGGTAGGCCATGTGTTGTGGGGGGCGTGTTTCGATGGGTGCGTCGAGCGAATTGTGCGGAAAAAGCGTTTTTTTTCCCCACATTTCGGACTTTGCAGGGGTGTCTGGGTAATAAATTCTGGGGCAATTTGGGCATATCATACCTCTGCGGATTCCCACGGGTGTCCTCTTTTCGGAAATGCATGGGGTTCCCTGTTTTCCTCGGTGGCTTGGACACCCGAGGCCCATATCTGTACCTTGTGCCGGTCGGCAGAATGTCTGAGTTTTCCCTCTGAAAACAGACTTGGGGTTACTTGTGTTTTAGGCTTTCCCCTTGGCGGCCAGGTAGGTGCACCCACACATGTGAGGTACCGTTTTCATCGGGACACCTGTGGGAACGCGGGACGGTAGGCCATGTGTTGTTGGGGGCGTGTTTCGATGGGTGAGTCGAGCGAAATGTGAGGAAAATGCGTATTTTTTCCCACATTTCGGACTTTGCGGGGGTGTCTGGGTAATAAATTCTGGGGCGATTTGGGCATATCATACCTCTGCGGATTCCCACGGGTGTCCTCTTTCCGGAAATGCATGGGGTTCCCTGTTTTCCTTGGTGGCTTGGACACCCGAGGCCCATATCTGTATGATGTGAGAGTGTGACATTTCCGGTGTGAAAACAGACTTGGGGTTACTTGTGTTTTAGGCTTTCCCCTTGGCGGCCAGGTAGGTGCACCCACACATGTGAGGTACCGTTTTCATCGGGACACCTGTGGGAACGCGTGACGGTAGGCCATGTGTTGTGGGGGGCGTGTTTCGATGGGTGCGTCGAGCGAATTGTGCGGAAAAAGCGTTTTTTTTCCCCACATTTCGGACTTTGCAGGGGTGTCTGGGTAATAAATTCTGGGGCAATTTGGGCATATCATACCTCTGCGGATTCCCACGGGTGTCCTCTTTTCGGAAATGCATGGGGTTCCCTGTTTTCCTCGGTGGCTTGGACACCCGAGGCCCATATCTGTACCTTGTGCCGGTCGGCAGAATGTCTGAGTTTTCCCTCTGAAAACAGACTTGGGGTTACTTGTGTTTTAGGCTTTCCCCTTGGCGGCCAGGTAGGTGCACCCACACATGTGAGGTACCGTTTTCATCGGGACACCTGTGGGAACGCGGGACGGTAGGCCATGTGTTGTTGGGGGCGTGTTTCGATGGGTGAGTCGAGCGAAATGTGAGGAAAATGCGTATTTTTTCCCACATTTCGGACTTTGCGGGGGTGTCTGGGTAATAAATTCTGGGGCGATTTGGGCATATCATACCTCTGCGGATTCCCACGGGTGTCCTCTTTCCGGAAATGCATGGGGTTCCCTGTTTTCCTTGGTGGCTTGGACACCCGAGGCCCATATCTGTATGATGTGAGAGTGTGACATTTCCGGTGTGAAAACAGACTTGGGGTTACTTGTGTTTTAGGCTTTCCCCTTGGCGGCCAGGTAGGTGCACCCACACATGTGAGGTACCGTTTTCATCGGGACACCTGTGGGAACGCGTGACGGTAGGCCATGTGTTGTGGGGGGCGTGTTTCGATGGGTGCGTCGAGCGAAATGTGCGGAAAAAGCGTTTTTTTCCCCACATTTCGGACTTTGCAGGGGTGTCTGGGTAATAAATTCTGGGGCAATTTGGGCATATCATACCTCTGCGGATTCCCACGGGTGTCCTCTTTTCGGAAATGCATGGGGTTCCCTGTTTTCCTCGGTGGCTTGGACACCCGAGGCCCATATCTGTACCTTGTGCCGGTCGGCAGAATGTCTGAGTTTTCCCTCTGAAAACAGACTTGGGGTTACTTGTGTTTTAGGCTTTCCCCTTGGCGGCCAGGTAGGTGCACCCACACATGTGAGGTACCGTTTTCATCGGGACACCTGTGGGAACGCGGGACGGTAGGCCATGTGTTGTTGGGGGCGTGTTTCGATGGGTGAGTCGAGCGAAATGTGAGGAAAATGCGTATTTTTTCCCACATTTCGGACTTTGCGGGGGTGTCTGGGTAATAAATTCTGGGGCGATTTGGGCATATCATACCTCTGCGGATTCCCACGGGTGTCCTCTTTCCGGAAATGCATGGGGTTCCCTGTTTTCCTTGGTGGCTTGGACACCCGAGGCCCATATCTGTATGATGTGAGAGTGTGACATTTCCGGTGTGAAAACAGACTTGGGGTTACTTGTGTTTTAGGCTTTCCCCTTGGCGGCCAGGTAGGTGCACCCACACATGTGAGGTACCGTTTTCATCGGGACACCTGTGGGAACGCGGGACGGTAGGCCATGTGTTGTTGGGGGCGTGTTTCGATGGGTGCGTCGAGCGAAATGTACGGAAAAAGCGTTTTTTTCCCCACATTTCCGACTTTGCAGGGGTGTCTGGGTAATAAATTCTGGGGCAATTTGGGCATATCATACCTCTGCGGATTCCCACGGGTGTCCTCTTTTCGGAAATGCATGGGGTTCCCTGTTTTCCTCGGTGGCTTGGACACCCGAGGCCCATATCTGTATGATGGGAGAGTGTGACATTTCCGGTGTGAAAACAGACTTGGGGTTACTTGTGTTTTGGGCTTTCCCCTTGGCGGCCAGGTAGGTGCACCCACACATGTGAGGTACCGTTTTCATCGGGACACCTGTGGGAACGCGGGACGGTAGGCCATGTGTTGTGTTTGTGTGGTTTTCATAACGTTTTGACCCATTTGCTGGAGCCCTTTGTCTCACAACCCTTTCTTTTCCCAAATGTGACCTACATTTAGTCGCTGCTTTAGCCACCATACACTTTTGTAACCTGCACAAGTCACCTACCCTTGAAAAGGTCTGCCTGTGCTCTTTCAAAAAATGTATGGCTGCCGTTCCTCACCACATTGGTTTTCCCAATTTACACATGCTAAGTGCGTCTGGTCAGACCGTGAGCGTAAAACTCCTGTGTACCATGGCTCAGTGTTTGGCTTGTGGTATTGCTTGTTTTGTACAAACACTACAAAAATGGTATGCTCTCCTAACTGCAAGAGTCGGGGGAATGTAGCGGAGCATTGCTTTTCTCAAAATTCATAGAAGCCATTGCCGTACCAAGCCAACCATGTCCAACACATACCTTTTTTTTCAGTAATTTTCCCGCTTTTCCCCCATTCGATGGCAGTTTCCCCTACCTAGTTGTTGCCTGACCTATACAAATCACCCCTTCCTAAACTTGGAATTTTGTCTACTTTTCAGAAATATATGCCTTTCTGTCCTCCAATTTGGCTTTCCTGCCCTTTTCTTCCATTCCGTCCATGCATGTCCAATTGGCAAAAATGGCAAAAATCGCCTACCTCTCACAAAACGGTTGATATCCCCATCAAAATAATTTTTTTCCATTTCCACTCAACCTGTTCCTGAAAGCCAACACATTGGGGAACTCAGCACAGCAAACCATTTGTTCCTAGCTCTTACAAGGAAAAAACCACTGGCTTCTTTGTGCATCATTTTATTGGCATTTTTTGAAAAAACCCAAAATTTTCGCACATTTTCCTTATTTTCTCTCACCCCCCTACAGCAACCTGGGATTCCTGGGTGGCGTTACGACCGCCTACATGTGGGAAGAAAAGGAGCCAAATTTGGCCGAGATATCTCATGTAACAAAAAAGTTACAAGCCATTGAATGGCCACATACCAAAATCACCAAAAAAGGCTCTGGCACTGGGGAGAAATACCCATGGCACTTAAAGGGTTAAAATTGCGAGGGACACTAACGGGAGAAGAAAAGGATGTAGTACGGAAACTGAACCAGGACAATGAGGGTAGCAATGAAATAAGAGGGGAGGAAGATAAAAGGAAAGCAGGGGTGCTGCTACGAGCCGAGGAGGAGATGTTGGAGGAACGATTGGCAGAATTAAGGAATGAGCAAAACGCCCTGATCAAACAGCTTGAGAAAGAGGAACGAGAGAGAAGGAGGGAAAGGAAGGAAAGTAAGGATGAGTTAGAGAAAATGAGGGAACGAACTGAAGAACAGAAGCGGGAAGCTGAAAGGATGAAGGCGATAGCAGAAAGGGTATCTCGAGCAGCACAGCGTGACAGGAAAAGAGAGGAAGAAGAGAAAGAAAAGGAAATGGAAATATGGAAGAAGAAAATACTATCAGAAACCACCAAGAAATACGAGGAAGGTAAAGTAATAGAACGTATATTAGAAAGGGAGAGAGAGAGATGGGAAAGGAGGAGAGAGGAAGAAAGGAAATTAGAGAAGGTGAGTAGTGAGGTGATGGAGGAATTGAAAAAGAAAAGAAAGGAAATAGGTGGTGAAATAGTGGAGAAGAGAAAAGGGGAAAGAAGAGAGAAGAAAGGGGAGAGTGGGGTAAGGACATATGTACGTCGGGATGCAGAAGTAGCCACAAAACAGCGCAAAGGGGAGCAATTGGTTAAGAAGCGGAAGGAACGGATTTAATAGACTTAAAAACAGTGACGATTAGGGGGAAAAAGACAGATTGGGGGTTGTCGCTCCTGGATGAATTTTGCAGCGAAGAAGAAGAAGGAATGGGGGCAGAAGGAAGAAGCGGCGATAGGGAAAGCTTAGACAAATTGTACATCACCCGCACCAACCGGGAATCATCATGGGCATGCAGAAGGAAGGAAGAACTGGGGGGAAGTGAGGAGAAAGAACGAGAAGTGGCGGGAAGGCAAACACGTGCAGCTACACCCGCATCATCCCATCCAACATGTCCGCCCACACACCCGCTCCTGAACACACCCCCTACGCCGGCAGGCTTAGAGATCTCCCTGGACATAGGCAGGAAGAACGGACACACACACACACCCACATTAAATAAAGAAAATAATAAGAGAAGGGGAAGAGATGAAGGGGAAGCTACAACGAGCGGCAGTAATATGGACATGACAGATGATCTAGATGACACAGAAGAAGAGGAGGGGTATGCAGACTCCACACCGCAACAACTGGGGGGACAGATGGGATACAATCTAATGCCGCTATTGGAGAGGGGGGTTAGACCACAATACGTCCCTTGGAAGCATGTGGATAAGGAAAATATAAAGTGTAGGCTCCCATCACTAAGTGGAGGAGCGGGAAAATGGATATATGAGATGGAAAAGCACACTGCAGGACAGAAACTAGCAGTAGGAGACGTGAAGGGCCTATTAATATCAATATTAGGAGATGCGGCAGATGACATCTGGAAGAGAGCGGGTTTCCCCGGGATCACAATAACGAACACATCACATGACGGGGCGCCATTTGCGAATTGCAGGCATGCATTATGGCAAGCTCTGAGGGTACAATACCCAGACACCTCAGATATAGGAGCAATTACGTCACGCAAGATGCGTGAGAACGAAGATCCTGTTGATTATATCCAGGAGATTCAGGAGAAGTGGCGTATGGAAACTAGAGAGCAATGGGACAAGACACCGGCAATATTTTACCACATACTAATACAAGGGCTCCCGGAGGCAGTACAAAAACAATTGAAGAAAGTAGCGGGGATGGAAGCCAACGCTTGGCCGGAAATACAATTGACAATAGTACACCATTGTAGGATGTGGCAAGAAAAGATGAAACAAAAGGAAGAAGATAGAAAAGCAGAAGAGGCTAAATTAGTGCAGAAAAAACTGACTAAATACACCATGGAAGGAGCACTAATAACTACACCAACAACAATGACACCAAACCCCACGCAAGTAGTGGCCGCACAGGATCCCTCACAACTACAAATACCACCACTACCACAATCACCACGACTTATAACACAACAGCTGCCACCACCCCCACCATACACTGCTAACATGGGAGGAGGGTACATGGTACCAGGAAATGGATATTATAATAACATCAGGGGAACGGGAGGAATGATGAGGGGGAGGGGATATGGCCAACCTGCACAACAGCAAGGGGGAGGATTCCGGAGCTTCTACCCCACTGGGCAACCAGCATACCAAGATAATGCAGGAAGTTTCCCATGGCAGACCAGGGAACCACCTGTATGTTGGGGTTGTGGGATGTTAGGACACATGTCACGTACGTGTAGAATGAGACCCTCCCCACCAGCATGGGGGGAACAAGGACAACAAGGGCCTATGAGGGAGCAGCAGGGTTACCAACAACCACCGGGGCTACAACAGAGCAGCACACAGCAGCAATTAGCAGCACAACAACAACTGCAGACATATTCGCTACCGCAACAACAGGTGGCAATAACACAACAACACCAAGTGCAGCCAGTGCAGCAGCCCACTCAAATACAGGACCATAAGGTAACCTCCACCAATACACAGCTACAACAAACACAATTGGGAAGGGTGACTATCCTGGGACACAACCCTTATACAGGAAGTGGTCAGTCATTATACCCACATTAGGACAGCACACAGACGTCCTTGGTGTGTCCCATCCTGTCGATAGCACCTAATAGTGCGGAGGAACCACGCATTGAGGTAACGATAGGTGACAAAAAATTATCATTCCTTGTTGACACTGGGGCAACCCGGTCTTGCTTAAGGGAGGGTAGATTTAAAATATCAGGTGAGGCCATGAACACCCAAGGATTCTCTGGGGGTAGGGGGTTGGTTCCCTTTACTGATAACATCTCCTTATCTATTGGAGATTATGACATGTCTGTCCCGCTCCTGTATTCAAGGGAGTCGCCAGTGAACATACTTGGGAGGGACATAATGAGCAGGCTAAATATGACAATCTCCTTGACGGAGGATGGCATAATTTGCTCCACTCCAGGAATAAACATGCTTACTGCACGACAAATACTGCAAGCGTACTGTGGCCAGACAGTAGCTCGGGCTGAGCCAGTGGATGGCGAACTGTTCCAGTACGGAACAGACATGGCATTCGTCTGGATGCCAGGAATAGAAGGAAAGATCTGGAGGAGGCCAGCAGCATATTTGTTCAGGCCTGAGACACCAGCCAATCAACCAGAAGGGAAGGTGATTTTGGTAAGCATCGAGATTATTATAGCAACAGCTGATTATATCGCAGTACATGCCCAAGACCGGGAAGGGAGAGCATGGAGGGCAGTGATAGCCCTGGTTGAGGGATGCAGGCTCACCCAGGTGTCCGGTGAAGAGCTCTTTTCAGAAGACAGGGAAGAAGGTGAGATGGTATTTATGATGAGTGTAGATATATGGCTAAGAGTGACATATAAGCAAGTGGCACAGAAAATGGCCATGGCACTTGAAGCACCCGCATCTACCCCAGTTCCATTCTACGAGGAAGATATGGCAAAAGTTCCAACATCACTGTGGACCACCAGTCCCTATGACGTGGGCTGCATAAAGAGTATCGGGGGAGCAAGAATAAAGCTGAAGAAGGGTGCAATACTACCTAGAGTGAAACAATACCCACTATCAAAAGAGGCAGATGAGGGCATATACAAAACCATAACGGCCCTAATAAATAATGGCATATTGGTACCATCAGAATCACCATGTAACACAGCCGTGTACCCAGTGTACAAAGTTAAAGGATGGTCTTGGCGTTTTATCCAGGACCTCAGACCCTTGAATAACATTGTAGAAACAGAATACCCCATATCAGCAAACCCAGCCACAATATTATATGGAATTCCGGCAGAGGCCTCACGGTTTACCGTGATTGACCTCAAAAATGCCTTTTTCTCAATACCCCTGCACCCAGATTCACAAGACTTGACAAGCTTCACATACAGGAACACAAAATGGAAACACACCAGGTTACCACCAGGGTACTGCGAGTCACCCTCAATTTTTAACAGAGTAATACAGATGGACTTGGGAAACATTGAGTTAGAAAGTACGGTGCTGCAATATGTTGACAATATAATAATTTGCAGCACAAGCGAGAAAAGGTGTAGGGAGGACTCATTGAAAATGCTGACAGTGTTGGCTGGAAAGGGTTACAAGGTAGACAAAGAAAAGTTACAGTACTGTCAGGAACAGGTACTATACATTGGTCAACTAATATCCCAACATGGAAGAAAGATTGCTACACAAAGAGCACAAGCTATATCCAACACGCCAATACCACAAACGGTGAGGGAGCTGCAGCATTTCCTGGGATTATGCAACTACTGTAGAGCATGGGTTTTTGACTATAGCTCATACATAGGACCCTTACTTCAGGGATTGAGAGAAGCACACAAAGGGGACAAAACATTGGGATGGACAAGGGAAATGAAGGAGGCATTTGACGAGTGAAGCATGCCATATCCGCTGCTCCGGTACTAGCCACCCCAGATTATGAACGACAGTTCTCCATCTTTTCGCATTGCGACTCAGCAGTAATGAAAGCAGTATTGACTCATAAAGCCAGCATGGGACACAAGCCAATAGCGTTCTACAGTGGTCACTTGGACCCTGTCATGCTAGGACATTTCCCTTGCGAACAGAGTCTCGCCGCGGCTGCATTTGCGGTAGAGAAATCATCATCAATTACAATGGGGTGCCCAACCACACTATTTGTGGAGCATGTGCTATTTGCAATATTGAATAAGACTAAGTCCACACTAACCACACAGAGGGCGTCAGGTTATGAGATCATCTTGTCTAGACCCGAACTGTCAATTGTCAGATGCAGTACAGTTAACCCAGCCAGATTTATAGCAGAAGTTATTGAGGAAGGTGATTATGCTCACAATTGTACACAGACTATCGAAACGTACTGATGCACTAGAAAAGTTGAAGAGGATGCACTTAAGGGTGGGGAGATTTTGTACATTGATGGGTCATCAACAATAGACCAAAGTGATGGGATAAGGAGAACTGGGGCAGCAGTTGTAAAAATGACAGAAGATTTGATGTATGTCGCGGTGAAATGCGTGCAGTTACCACAGCATTATTCGGCTCAAGCAGTGGAATTGGTTGCACTGATCTTGGCGTTGAAGGAAAGCGTTGACAAAAGAGTTACTATATATTCTGATAGCGCATATGTCACGTCAACTGTCCACTCGGGGCTGATAAAATGGCAGAGAAGAGGGTTTAGGAGAGCTGATGGCACCCCAGTGCAACATGCTCTCTTGTTAGCAGAATTAATTGAATTAATTAATGATCCCCAAGAGATAGCTTTGGTAAAATGCCTGGCACACACTAATGGAGACGACCATATCTCGAAAGGGAATGAAACAGCAGACGCACATGCCAAGCATGCGGCATACTTTGGTGAAATATGGAACCACCCAGAGTCAGAGAGAGGG
Organism: Ambystoma mexicanum; assembly: GCF_040938575.1. NCBI lineage: Eukaryota > Metazoa > Chordata > Amphibia > Caudata > Ambystomatidae > Ambystoma > Ambystoma mexicanum. Next base: position 289,098,007 of record NC_090928.1, read on the forward strand.
AGAGGGAGGGGGATGGCAAAACAGATGATGATGATAGAAGGGTACACCCATCTCCCCGCAACACAGATAATGGAATTACAGGCAGCCGCACCAATGGCAGAAAAGGAACTATGGGTAAAAAGAGGATGTACGATGTCCCCAACTGACGCACTGTGGCGTCAAAATAACACTGAAAAGGTGGTCATACCGTTGGCACTGTTGAACACCGCCCTAGCCCAGCTCCATCACCCAGCACATACAGGAAAGGAAGTCATTGCAGCACGAATTAGGGAAGATTGGTTCTGCCCCGAGTTAAATTCTCATGTAACAAACTTCATCAGTAATTGCCTCACATGCCAACAGTTTACGGCCGGTCACACGCTGCAAGTGATAAAAGGTACTATACCCCGGCCAGAGGGACCCTTCTGCACATTCATATTGACTACGTTAATATGATCAATGTATGTCAAGGACATAGGTATATGATTGTAGTGGTATGCCCATTCTCCAGGTGGATCAAGGCCGGACCCTGCTCACACGCGGATGCGTTCAGAGCAGCTAAATTTTTAGTGAGAGAGGATTTCCCCAGGTGGGGTGTGTGCGAAGTGCTGCCGTCAGATAACGGCCCACACTTTGCTAATGAAATGTTTCAGCACATCACGTCCTTGCTGGGTATTAAGCATAAATTTGCATGTGCATATCAACCGCAGGCCAACGGTGTATGTGAACGCCTGAATGGCCTATTGAAAGAAGAAATAGCAAAAATTCAGCAAACAACCAAGAAGAGCTGGTTGTACTGTCTTCCGCTAGCTCTATTTGAGCTAAGGAATAGGCCAGGGTCTGATCACCCCCTCACTCCTCACGAGGTGGTGACAGGACGTCAAATGCACCTTCCTCTAACGCCTACATCAAGAGCATTCACAGACCATGAAAACACTGCAACTATTCTTGGTGACGAAATGTATCAATATGTGTCTTCTTTGATTACTAGTGTAGTGTTTGTATCTCAACAGCTCGAGCGCACGCGGGGCGGGTCGAAGAGTTCTCAACAAGAAGACACCAACAAGGAACTGGGAAAGGAAGGACTATGCAATATTGCTAAAGGTGACCATGTGCTACTGCGCAACTTTAATAGAAAGTGGAACGGCCCACGCTTTACTGGTCCTCATTTGGTAGAGGAGGTAGCTACCAGAGCGGTGAAATTGCAGGATAAGCGTGCCTGGAATCACCTACACGACGTGAAGATCTACAAACTCCAGACCCGCCCTAGCATTAACGACAGGGCCATTGGAAGAGCAACGACAGCAACAGCATCGGCTACAGAGAAGGAGACGTCGACCACAGCTGATGACAGTAGTGTCACTACACCTGATCACCCCCCAGATTCCCCAGAAGCAACTACTGAGATAGACATTGGACGCTTGCCCACAGCCCATCCCATGGCCACGAGATCACAAAGTAAACAAATTTCCACCAATTGAGCCCCAGCCCCCTCCCCTCTAAGGTCACCCCTGATTGAAGGACATTGTATAACAAACTTGGGTATTGCACACACACACATATAAAACACTTGTATGTTTTCTCTTTTTCTTCTCTCACACATGCAGGTACCGTGTACAATTGTATTGTTAAGAAAATAAGTAACTAACAATGTACTCTGCCCAGGAGTAGATGCTGCCCACGGATGATAACACCCCTGAAACCCTATCACACCAATTTGTATATCATATAAGAAGGCCAAAGTAGCTAAAAAGAAGGAGGGTACGCGTATAATACACCGCATTTGTTTTGGCCATAGAACAATCATTTCCCCATCTTCACGAGCACTTACCTGCTCTAAGAGATAGATCACTAAGATTAGCGTGGGAACAGCTCTTCGCCTGGGCATTGAACGATTACTTGATAGGGAGAGCTTAATAACAACGACTAACAATAATAACAAGCGTATTGAGGATTTTCAGGCGGGCACCTTTAACGTTGCAAGAATAAGCTGCCGGACTGCAGCAAGGTAAGAGCAAAATGCCGGTGAGACTAGCTCTTGTAATAAAAATGATAGGAGTATTGGTCATCACTGGTCTGTTGGCTGCCTCTGTATGGCAGAAAAGTTATGCTATCAATATTATGGCTGCACCCAAAACTAACATGCCCCTCCCACGGCTGCAACAGGTATGACGTCAGGTGGTACTAGCAACCCTACACATAAGGGAAGTAGAGTTAAACGCAGCACATATACAGATAACAAGGGTATTGATAATTACATAACAGATTCAGCACACGTCTCAAACAACATGTGGTACCAGTACATGACCCAAATTGGTAAGCAGACAACAGAAGATAGCTGTTATGTGTGCTCACTGATCCCATACTCCATGAGCGCTTCATGAACATTCATCACCACAGAAATACAAGAAAAGACGGCGCGATGTATAGTATATCTGGCACTATTTCAAACAAGAGGACGATTTCAAGGAACGGTGGTGAGAATGCTGTGGGAAACAAGAGACACATACCCATACGAAAACAATTTCCTCACGTCATATTTGAGTTACCATAAGAGCAGTTTACACGCTGAAGCGTTCATATACATGACGAGTGGCCCTGAAAAGGGAGAAACGAAGAAAATAACACTACAATACGCACCATGTGATTGGTACGCCACTGAAGTTCCTGGTATACAAGGATGTTGGAAAAGGCCACTGATAACAATAACAGGGAAGGTATACATGAACAATGAATGGGAAATCGGAGTGGTCAGTAGCAACATGATAACAAGAGAAAATATTACCACCATACAGGAACACAACGACAGATGTTGGACGACATGGGGCAAATACGTACCCATGCTGACATGGAAGGAGAAGGATGAAGACCCAATAAGCATACTACCGCTGACCGCGCCCAAGTTATGCTACCAACACAGAGGAGATGTGGAGGTGGGATACAACACCAACTGCGGAAGTGTGTTAGAATTACCAGAGGGGGGTGCTGGAACGGCAGTGATAATGGATCACTATTGGGCCTGCGGAGATAAGGCATATCACACCCTGCCCCCGCTGTGGAATGGTATATGCACAATGGTACACACCAACGTACCATCACTAGTGGTGCCTCAAAAACATGTCCACATGGCCAATTTCCCCAAAATGGATGAAGGGAACAAGAGGAAGAAGAGATCCGTACAATCACAGGAGGGAGAGAACAACAACAACAATAATGTCCTAACAAGGATAAAGAGACAAGGAGAACCCCTGACAGGAAACTACCTGTGGGGAAGGTCAGAACCAGCACTCACTTCTATTCCACCAGAACATAGATTATTCAGCAGGGCTGCAATGTTCTTCTCGTCAATAATACACCCTGGACTGCAAGCTTATGCAAACGCTAAATGGCTCCAGATCACCCGATGGGAACTAATGATGACGATTAATTCAACAGTAAACGGGTTCAATGCAATAAAAGAGGAACTGCGAGCGGTAAGAATGGTAGCACTTCAGAACAGATATGTACTGGATCGTCTCACAGCGATGGAAGGAGGAGTTTGTGCAAAAATAGGACAATCAGGCTGCACATTTATTCCTGCTTACGATGCAGATAATGGTACACTTACCGAAGCAGTATCACAACTGGCCCAGATGCACTCCAAGATGATGGAAGAAAGTAAAGGAGTAAAGAAGGATGATAGCTGGTTTTCCTTGTTATGGTCATGGATGCCATCATGGCTGTCGGACGGGCTGAAAATAATAGTTGGATGCATAATACTGGCTGCAGCTGTATTGATTGTAATAAGGTTTTGGAAAGCCATGAAGGCACGCACTACAGAAGAAATGATCGAAATGGTTGGCATGCACCCCTTGATGCCAACAGACGATGACCAGCACACAGACGTGATAATAAAGGAAAGAGAGAAACTGCGCAAACAGATCATCACCAATCACTTAGACCCACCATCCGTAAAGCTTGAGAACACAAGAAACCCGAGAAGCTATATCGGAAGATGGGTATGCTGCAAAGCGGGAGGGAGCTGTGTTTATATGTACTGGTCATTTGAAGACCATGTCAACCACTATGGACACCTGGGAGGAGTGACCAAAATAAGGAGAGTAAGAGGAGATAAAGAAAAAGATATGTTTGTGGTCGACAAGTCAACCAGAGGGGGGACTGAAGTGGGAGAATGGGAGAAAAAGCTCCCCCCAATCTCCTCGCGACCATGGCCTAGAGGATCGCGGCCCAGACACCCACCACAAGATGAATTTGTCTATCTACCAGACAACCAAATACCCTGGTTCAAGAACATAAGGATATGCCCACCAGCCTGCCCAACTCAAGCCGACACCTGCGGCATGGATGAACTCGACTAAGACCTCAACAACAAGCGCCCACATCGTTAGAGATGCCATGACGACCTAGCCAACTGCCAAGAACACACGTGCCACCATGCACATTGGTCACTCACGCACCAATCCACACGAAGAATATATTCAGTGCTATGACGTAGGTGACGGATACACCCACTGACGCGCATCTTTGTTATTTTTCACATAGGTTTTTCCGTACTGCAGAAATGCAAGACGCATAAAGCACTCGCGTATACGCTTGCAGACGCTTCTCCCACCCCTCGCATCGTGATGAGAATATAACGAAGACGCAATACTGCCTATGAAGCAATGTCAAACCGCAACACATGTGCCGTGCATTACACATCCCCACCCATGAACCAGGCCCAAGTAGGCTGCAAGCAAGAACCACCATGAACACTGAATGAGCGAGAGTACAAGTGCTGATCACGCAGAACAAGCCCAGCGAGAGCTCACAGCCAAGGGGGCAATGTTGCAACTCGTATGCTACCAGCTGGCGCCAAGGTCACACCTGTAAGCAAAGCCAAGCACACAGAAGCAAAATACAACTTTAAATGTGCAGAATTCTGGCCCAGCCACGGTCTCTCCGCACGTGACCAAGCCAACCTGACAAGGTGCCAGACCCACGAGGGAGAAGTGGCTCGGGTCCCACGTCTGGGACACAGGTTGCAACAATGAAATGACCCGATGGACACCTACAGCGATGGGAATGGTCTGCTCTGAAGCCTATGAGCAAATCCGCACATTGTCTGCACGAACACATAGTTACACATTGTTGCTAGTGACAGGTACACCGCAAGCTGGGAACAACAATGGTCCCAGACTGGGGGGCTCGCGGGAGGACCAATCAGAACATGGGGGCACTCATCACTGACATCATTAACATTAGCCAATCATCAGGGGTCTTTGTGTAACAATTTTCAACTATCTAATAGAAGGGACAACCCAAGTATACCACCTGACTCATCCTCAACCACTAATATTGCTCTCTATATGTATGCTATACTAACCCTACCACTCGAGGAACCAATCCGGAGTGGCAATAGGTTTTTTGCTAACTTTCCCAGGTGACGCAAGTAGCGTGTCATACTGAGGCAAAAAGGGCCTGTGAGCTCCACGAATTTTGAGAGTCTGGACGGACGCATACAATCCTAGACCCATCCCTGCCGTTGTTTTGATAAACAGCAGAACCGCCTTGCTTCTTGTGTGTGTCTCATACTCATTTTTTGGGGAACACGGGAGGAGTTGGGGCCTCCCAGCCCGGAGGTCCGCTGACGGCTCATCCGACCCCGGGATAATCACCCCGACACCACCCACTTGTTAAACAAGAATGTGACGGTCAACATGTACTTGTTTCCTCTAGATGAGCAAATCACAGGGCCTACAAAGTCGATTTGCAAATCTGACCATGGCAGTGTCATCCCCCTCTTTTGGAGGGGCGCCTGGTGTGTGAGGGATGTTGGCTGAAATTGTACAGACACAAGGCACCCCTTCAAGTATTGGTTGAGGTACTGGCCCATATCTGGCCAGTATGCAATCTCTCTTAAGATTTCAAGTGTTGTATGAAACCCCCTATGACCAGCGGTGGCCGCATCATGGGCGTGACATAACATCAGGCTTCGGAATGAGGTAGGAACCACCCACTGATCATGGCCAGCTTGGGATTTCCTTACCAACAAACCGTCTTGGATTCGGAACCTTTTTGGACATTTCATCAACACTCTTAGGTCCTCTTTCCCAATGTAATCGGTATCCGTCAGAGGAAAGTTCTCAGGGTCCTCAATGTGTTGGTAAAACTTAACAATTATTTGATCCCCTTTGTGAGCTGTAATCAAATCAGCATCAGGGGTTTCCTTACTCCATTGTGCAGTTGAAAGATCATTGTGAGCATTTGTCTGGGACCTAGTGATAGAAGTGACCTGGATTTCCCCCAACAGATCCCCTTGGATGGCCCCGGTTTTGGCCAGCTGATCAGCTAAGTCATTTCCAGTTTTGTCTGGTCCCTCTACTTTGGTATGACCCTTGATCTTTTTCCAGTAGATGGTCATCCCATTCGAGGTGACCAGATCATCAATGTTTTGGATTAACTTCCCATGTTTCAGGGGTTTGTTATTAGCACATAACATGCCTCTGGTTTTCCAATTAACCAGGTGCTCCACGAACCCATTCCGTACATAATCCGAATCTGTGATTATAACCAGTTTGTGGAGTTGATGTTGGACAGCAGTGAGGATGGCTTGATGCACAGCCATCAATTCTGCCACCTGACTACTTTGTGGACCAATTTTGTATCCAGCGGAGGGTTCTGGGAACTCATTCACCCATGCGTTCCCTATGCCGGCCACAAGTTCTTTTTCCCCATTGTTGTCAACATGGTAAGAGCATCCATCCACATAGACAGTGGGCATTCCCTCACACTTGTCTTCTTCAAAGACTTTGTGTGGGGAATTAAGGTATGCCTCATTGTTGTCCTTGATTTTTAGACTTTCGTCCTCGAGACAGTTTTCTCTGGCACAATCATGCAAGTCAGCCAGACCTTGCACGAGGGGACTCTTCTTGTTTTGGCCATATCTGACCTCCACAGGAAAGCCTTGCATTGACAGAATCCAGGAAGTAAATTGGGAATTACTCACATTTCTGGCCCAGATTATGTCCCTTTGGAGATATTGCAGAGGCTGGTGTGGAGTCTCCACTATGATGTGTTCCCCCTGGATAAACGGGCGGTAATTCTTAAATGCTCGCACCGTTGCCAGGAGTGTCTTCTCACAATCGTTGAATTTTTCCACAGAGGATAAAGTTTTGCTCGCATAGGAGATTACGCTATTGACCATGTCATGCTTTTGGTATAATACTGCCGTCAAGCACGTATTAGAGAACCCTGTCTCCAGGAAGAACTCCTTGTTTCTGACAGGGTAAGCTAGGCAAGGCGCTTGTGAGAGGCTTCTTTTGAGTTGTCTTACTGCCTCGGATTGTTCTGGACCCCATTCCCACTTGACGCCCCCTTCAAGAGATGAATCAGGGGTCTAGTGATCTCTGCGTAGCCTTCAATGAACTTTCTGCTGTAATTAGTCAGTCCAAGGAGGCTCCTTAGTTCCCGCAGAGTTGTGGGATCCTTCAGTTTCTGAAGTGCTTCCACTTTCTTTTCTTGGGGACAGAGACCCTGAGGAGTAATCTCATGCCCCAAGAAATTAACACGGGTTCTACACCACTGTGCTTTCTGAAAGGAAAGTTTTGCTCCGGCAGCCCTCAACTGCGTCAGAACATAATGGATCTCCGCTATGTGTTCCTCCACAGATGAACATTTGATGAGGACATCATCTACATAATCCAGGTTACCCCTCGGACCCAGGTCGGGCATGGCCTTATGTAGGAAAATGTTGAATTCATTGCCGGAGTTGAGGTATCCGAAGGGAGGCCGGGTCCATGTGTACTGCTGGCCCCAAAGGTAAAAGCCAGTTTGCATTGGTCCTCCCTACTGACAGGCACGGTCCAGTATCCATTGGTCAGGTCTATTGCAGTGAATACCTGTGACCCCTGGATCTGGGCCAGCCCTTGGTCAATGTAGGGCAGAGGCCATTGGAAAGTATGGACCTGTTTGTTGAGCTCCCTAAGGTCGGCACAGAGTCTCCACTGGCCGTTTGGCTTCAATATTCCCAGCACCGGGTTATTGAAAGTGCTGTGGACTAGACGGATTATTCCCCGGGACTCAAGGTTCTTAATTGTTTCAGTAAGGGACTCCATGGATGCGAGAGGCAAGCTATATTGCTTCACAAACACTGGAGTCATGCCCGGGTCCGTGGGAATTGTTGTTGTGTGGATGTCGGTGCGACCACAGTCATATGAGTCTACCGCAAAGAGATCTTGGAAATCCAAGAAAACTTGTTTCAACTTTTGCTTCTGTTCCAGAGTCACGCAGGCATCAGATAGGTTGACTCTCTCTTCCACCATCTGCCTGAAGCCTGGAAAGACTTCTGGTTTAGCTATCTAAGCGGCCTCCTCCAGCTGGGTGGAGAAGTCCCTGGTCAGAGTGCTGATTTGGACTGGAGGCTTCAGGTGGGAAAGGCAGCCCTCTTGGACCTGGAAAATCACCTCATCCCTCCTGAAGTCACAAGTCACATCTTCCTTACTATAAGGGCAAGAAGTGTACACCAGGAGGTTCCCCCCATGCCTGGTGAAAATCCTGTCTGGGGTTGTATTGTCATCACTGTCACTGTCAAAACAGTCCTTGGGGATTTGTCCTAACAGTTCATTTCCTAAATCAATGGAGAAATGTCGATCATCAACCGCCATTCCAATAATGGTGCCTGCGGCTAGAGTAATACTCTGTAAGTTGCTGTTATCCACCTCTATTGGAATGGTGTCATGTTCTATGTTGACTAATGGTGTTGGGTTTACCCCTAACCCTTGCTGTTGGAGAGAAGCATTTAGATGAATATAAGCATCAGGGTTTTTCAATTTTTGTCCTCTTTTAACTTTCACTTCCAGGGAGAATTGTCGATTGAGCTGACCTAAATGCTTTCTCTTGATCATCAAAGCCCATGGGATTATCCGCTAATCAGGACCAAGCTTTGAAGTTTATTAGGTCCAAACTAATGGCAAAGCGATTGAGAATGTCACTGCCTAAGTAAAAGGGAGTTGGGAGTTGGCGGAACATGGCTTCGCTGATGAAGCTCTTACTGTTGTTCACACACACTCGGGCGAGAACAGAGTCCTTCCCATCATTTAACTGAACAGGGATGAACAACTGCTCTTCAATTTGCTGAATATCAGCCAGGCTCTGAGCTGATTTCACATCTTTCTGGACTATAGGAGTGGGAGTGTCTGATTGTGGATTGGTAAAGAATTTCAGAGTGTTTCCTTCCAGTGTGGAATACCACCTTAAACTGGAATGAAGGTTGATTTTCAGAAATAGAGAGGACCCCCCCACCACCAGTCTGTTGTCCTACTGCTATTACTGTCACGTCTGGAATTTGGTTGTTCTGGAAGTGAAATTCTACTTAGTGAGAATTTTGTTCAACCATGTGGCAGGTGCCGTTTAAACTAACATGGTTGACACTCTGTTTTAATTTTATTGGTCGGCTAGTCTGGGTCCAGAGGACCTTGTTTACTCAATCTATTAGGGGTGACATCCTTCTCAGGAGGTCATTCCCTAGTAAACAAGGGGTGCCCTCTGGAGTCACTACTATGACCGGGTGTTTCACCTTGTGTCACCCAATTTCAATGTCCAAGTCTGCAGTCCCCTCGACGGGAATTTCCTTCCCGTCAAAGTTCTGCAGTTGTCCAGGAAGAGAGGTGAGAGGAATACGGTAATTCACCCCCCTTCCTGCATTTAGTTCATCAAAGGCCCTTTTGGACAGAAGGGTAGCTTGGGATCCAGTGTCCACCAGTGCCAAAATTGTACCCTTCCCCTGTACTTGGACCGGGGCATAGTATCTTCCCTCCTTCTCCTCAAGGGGGCACAGATAATGCACATTTTTGGACAACTGGTGGGCTAATTTTCTGGTTTTGGACATGGCGAGAGAAGAGATTTGGGCAGAATTTTGTGGAGAGCCTGGGGAATCGGAAAGAAAAAATTGGCAACTGGAAATGGTTTCAGGTTCTGGGCCACCCCCCCCTTTTTGGAGGCAGTCATCAGGATGGGTTTGACCCATGGGATTTTGGTGTTGTCGGTTCTGGGATAGAATGATGGGCGGCTACAGCTCAATCCCCACATCTACCCAGTCTGGATTGAAATCTCTTGGGACCCATTTTTCCTGGGGAGGAGTTCCCCCATCTCTGAAGGAGAAGATCCTTTTCCCAGGATCCTCTTGGGATCCCTCTCCCTAAAATTGGAAGAGCTTTACCTCCTCCACAAAGTGGGTCTGTTTGGGTACTTTGTTTCTCCTACCCCCTCTCTGCTCCTTGGGTGGCAGACTTTCAGGGGTAGGAGATTTTGCTTCCGGTTCCTGGGTTTCCAGGGGCTGTTTACAAGTTGGGAAGGAAGCTTCCTCCAAGGCTTTACACCCCCCTTCCCCTTGTGCCTCCTCCCTGGGAACCGATGGGTTATCGGGGTGCTGCCCCGTCATTGTTCTGGAGCACCAGGCCCAGAGTTTGGGGCATTCTGCAGTGGCATGCTCATCTGAGGGTTCTGTTGAGCCCTCAGTATGTGACCGAGATCCCGTGCCATATTTTGGACCTGGCGCTCAAGTTGTGAAACCCGCACAGGCTGATACAGGGCTCTATTTTCTCCCCTGGGCTGATCCCGGGAAATGTAGCTATCCCTTCTCTGGTAATACCCCGGATTGGGAAGATTTGGGTACCCCTCCACCCTTGGCCTCCCCTCTCCCGGATTAGGTTGTCTGGGCTCAGGGAATTGGGGATAGACGGATGGATGGTTTTGGGGTTGGAAATTGGTTGGATACCTGGCGAAAAAGTTCTGCCCAGGATTTGGTGAATTTCTGCCCTCCTGGGGGAAGTTAGGAGGGAAGTTCCCCGGGTTAGGCACTTGGCTGGATTCCCCCCCTTGGTCTGGAGGAGTCCACACATAACCCAGGATGGGTTGGTTTCCCTTGTAGCGGGGACCTACATAATCAGGGGAGTGATGGACCCCATTTGTGGGACTACCTCCTCGACTCCCTGTCTGTGACTGGCCCGAGGGCCTTCTGGGCTGTGAATTATTTGGTGCAGGCAGGTTTTTAGGGCCTCCCATCTCCAAATATAAAACGGGGGCAACCTTTACCTCTGCCACCTTGGCAGCAGCAGGGGTGCTGTTGGTTTTGGGGATCATCTTGAGCATTACTTATATATTCTATGGGCTTCTGCTTCTCATAGATCCGGGTGGCTTGCTCAATGACCCAGTCTAAAGATCTTTTCTCGTGAAAATCTCTCACGAGCTGGGTCATTATGTACTTGGGAAGAGCATGGAAAAATGTGTTGATGAATTCTCTGCTGTCCGTGCGCACCCCTTTGGTGGTCTGCGCAAAGGCACGCTTCAATTTTTGCACAAATTCTTGTGGGGCCTGATCCTCCCCACATTGCAAATTGTAGGCTGCCTTGCGAGCCTCTTGGGGATTTCTATGTACAGAATAATGTTTCAAGATGGCCGCCCTATATGTGGACCATCTTGAATGGTTTTGGTCCTCCAGCGCCGCAAAGAAACTGGAGTATTCAGGGGAGAATGTCCATTTGACATACTGGATGCAGCTACTGCTGTCCTTCAAATGGAAAGTCTCCATCATTTGCTCATAGAGCTCCAAGTGTTCCCAAACAGAATACTTGGCGTTCTTATGATAAGGCGTGATGACACTCCTGATTGCCTTAATCTGTTTTAAGGGGTCCTTAAGCAAGGCCCTTTTCACCTTATTGGCCTTTTTGGTTGGGGTAACCCTGGTCCATTCATCCTCTGATTCAGAAGCAGTGCTCCCAGAGGTGCCCGTCTGATCTTCCAGGTTTTCCAAGATTCTGCGAGCCTGGGAATAGCTGACAGAATGTGGGGACCTGGTCTCCTTTGTCCTGTGACGCTCAGAGGACTCTTCAGATCCATCCTTGCTACCAGGATTTGATGGGTACCCACCCCACTGACCTAACTGGGCAGAGGTTTTCAGGATGCCCTTAGTGGGCCTACTCTCCTGGGGTTCCCCACTAAATTGCACTGTACTTAGGTGCCCATACCCGGGTACCCGCCCATCCTTTCCTGGGTGGTACTGGCCTATGAGCCCCATACTTTTGGCTGGATAGTAATCTGCCATTCCTGTGGCCCTGTGCTCATGCGCGCCAGGGGACATGGGGGTGGCAGAATCCAGGGACTGAGAGAGATGAAGGCCTCTGGTACTAGGGCTTCTGAGGTTATGCTCAGGTGTTTCCCTTTCCCAGCGAACTTCACCTCTGTCAGCCCCTGATCCCTGTTGCAATGCACGAGCATGCGCTTTCAGTTCCTCAGTTAAGGCCTTACTAGACTCTGTTAGTCTGTCCTGCATGGCTACCTGTTGCTGGAGCCTATCATTGTGCTGACAGAGAGCCTCATTTTCTCTCCGTGCCTCCTGATTGGTCCTGGAGTACTGGGCCAGTCTCTGCTGCAGGAGCGTTACCTCCTGAGTCCCATCCCTACTGGCCTGCTCCTTTCTAGCCAGAGCCTCCTCCACCCTCCTGTTGTGATATAGCAAGCCCTGATGCTCTTTTTGGAGGTCACCCAGCCCCTGCAGGGCCAAGTGATTTTCTTCAATTTTTCTTTTTAAATGGCAGACTTCCTGGCCTAAGGTATCCCTTTCCTGACCAAGAGCCTGCATTTGTGATGCCAGGTCGTCCCTCTGCCTTTGAAAGGCACCAGCTTTCTGGCGTTCTTCATCAAACTCTGCCTGGGTATCCAGGTCTTTCAAAATCAATTTATTGCTTTCCTCTTTCGCTCTGTCTAGTTGGATTTGCAGGGTGGCTACCTGCTCTGTGCATGCCCTGTTGTAATTGATCTGTTGCTCCAGCTTTTTCTGGCTCTGCAGTAAGGAGTCCAAACTGTCTTGGTTCTCCTTCTGCAAAGCCAGAATTCTGGTATCCTGGTCTGTCTTTTCCTGTTGCAGTATATCCATGTCCTCTTTTATTTTAATGATATACTGCCTACTATCATTTTCTGACTCCTGGCTCCTCTGCAGCCTCTGCTCAGAAGAGACCAGGGCAGATTGGGCCTTCTCTAATGCCAACAGTTGCCTACTTGCCAGATCTTGGCCTTCAGCACATTTGTCCTGCATGGCTCCCATATATAGATACAAATATGCCGTTATCCTAACCATCTTGTCGTGTTCATCTTTAGCTTTAGGAGCCATGTATGGTTCGCTCAGGGCCAGATGTAAGGGACCCTGATCTCTCCAGATATCTAACCCAGTTGCCGTGACCTGTTGTGTGATTGCCTGCAACCACGCATCCTGTCCCTGCTCAGTCCATTCACCTCTCACAAATAGCTTATGTAAGAAGTACTCTCTAGCTATTTTGATGTCTACCGGTGTTGTCATTCTGGAATTTGAGTTCCTTCCTGACTTACAGAAGTTTGTATTTTATTTTGCAAAACAGACCGTTTCCTTAGAGCGTTCCTTTGAGGAGTGCTTTCACTGTGTAAAACAGCGTGGTGATCTAACAGGATATGTGTATCCGGTCAGTTGGCACACTGTATTAAGCTGCACAAGTGGTAAATCTAATCCAGAATCTCTGGCTACGAGCCCCCACTTTGTAAGCGGATTCAATTCAACACTACAGCTAAGTCAATGACTAGTCTGGGATGCTGAGGGAAACCCTTATTGATATATTTTTATGTCCAGTTCGTTTACTCTGGATGACAACCCTTATATAACACCCCTCTCTTAGAATCCCCCTGACCCCACTGAGCCAAGAAGTAGGTTTGTTTTGCAAATTAAAAGGTTTATTTGAAAATTAAACAATATATAGATATATCACACTTTTATAAAAAATTAATGTTTGATAGCACACTTGTGAAGATGATAGTTATCAACAATGGATAATGTTACAGTGGTACACTCTTTTTGATGGCTTAGAAGTGATATAGAGAGGATAAAATAGCTGAGAATGCTTTTATGGCTTCAAGGAAAATGCAATGATGAATGAAAATGCAGTACAGAAAATAAACTTGATATGACTTCAACAAAAGACAATGTAATCACTTTTCTTTGACAATTCCCCTCCCCCCACTCTATGCAAGGTAAAGAGATGGGAGGAAAGCACACAGTTCTCAGGAATGCAATCAAATATAATTCAGTTCCCCCCTAGCAAGCTTAGAGGAAAACAGGTAGGAGTTTTAAACACAGGCAATATACTTTGATGTGGTATGCAAAGAAGTGAAAAATATGCGAAAAATGCTTTTAATTCCCTATAGGAGGTTCAGGGTGAGTGAGAGATACTTAAATTAATTCAGGATCACTTTAGCAATGCTCTATGAATGATTGTCAGTTTGCACACGAATTTCAGCAAGGAAAGCAAGGACAAATATTTTTACATGTGGCTGAAATTAAGCAAAATGTCAAATCACAGCAAATTTAGTGGCGTGCGTCGAGCGCAATTACTGAGGCACTATAAGGAGTAGGAAGTCGGTTCTAGGTTCTAGGTTCATTGGAAAGCCTAGAATATTAGCTTTAAGATGAAAGTTAAATCTCGTTCCGGAGATACGGCCGATTTAGTAAAGGTAGTTTTTCGGATTAGAAATTTTAAAGCTCAGAATGACAGATGACATTTTTCAGTTTTAAAAATGACAGAATGACACGATTTTAGGAGGCAGTTCTAATAGGCTAAAATAGTTTGTATTAGATTATTTTAAACTAAGAGATTGGTTTTGGCACAGTGCTAGCTGGGTACTCACACTAGATTTTGGACAGGAATGCGACTTCGTCACCGATCGGGTCAGGATTGGCTGGACTTCTGCTAGCAGTTCTTCACAGCGATCTGGTCTCTGGTTCTCTGGTTCTGGATACAGCACTGCTTTCTGGATACTGCTACAGGTTCTTGCAAAAGTTCTTGGCAAAGAAATCAAACAGCTCGCCCGGCTGTTGAATAGTTTGGTTGGTTTTGAGACCTGCTGAAGAGGATTCAGCTTGTGGATTCAGGCCTCTCTGCTACAAATTCCGGAGTTAATTTCTGGTCTCTGGAGATTGATGGATTTGAAGTCTGGATCTCTGGATGTGAAGTCTGAAGTCTCCCGGCAAAGCGTCCCGCCAGAAAGTGGAAAGTGAATGTCTCTACCTGGGTTTTAAAGTTCCTTTATGTGTTTTGAGAATGGGTGTGTGCCTGGGCCTAGCTAAGCCTGCCCCTCTCACTTATCATTGGCCAAGCTTTCCTCTCTCCCTTGATTGGGGAAAAGAAATGGAGTGTCAGAGTGATGCTGTTGGTTTTATGGTCAGAGGAACCTCCCCTTGTCAAATTGCACACAAATCTATTTCTGACCCAAATACATATTTATCTATGTACCATTTTTCTAATATTATAGGTCCAGTTAACATATTTTCTGTGCACCAAACCATCCGAACCCTGGCTTTGTACGATGTCATGTCCACTTATGACAGAATTCTCCCCTTTTCATCCAGATAACGACCTCTAAATCTTTCCAGATTTTGCACAAATGTGCACCAGGGATATGGGTTTCAGATAATAAAGTGTCAGATTTTTAACATGCATACATTTGGAGTAACAACCTTTTTTCCGCTACTATCCCCAAGAACATACCACAGGGTCCTAACACCTCTTAAAATGTGCACAGAAAAATCCCAAGAATGATGATGTTATTTATATAATTTTTACAAGTCTGCACTCTGAATTATCCATCTTTTTAAAATCATGCTCTGGCCCCAAAGGGGTGTGGTTTTCCAAAGCACATGGTGGAATTTCTGGTTTATCCACTTCCCCCAAGCTCAGCTTGCCCTCACAGGCACTGCCCCTCCCAGTTTCTCCCAAGAGGAAGCCATTTTACAACCCCCCAATATAACATTTGCCTGAGTCCAGGACAGGGCTTTGTTCAACTTCCTGCAGTCCCCAGGTGCTCCTCCCCTTTTCCAATCAGAGAGGTGTCATCTCCTTTTGGCAGGGGCAGCAGGATGCAGCTAGGCCTGGGAAGAGTGGCTGAGCAGGTTTCTCCTGACAGGGGTAGTTGTCAGGCAGAATTCAGCTAAATGTCACTTTAGTTCCGAGTTTTCTACATTCAAATCCAACTAACAATTTTTGCACATGCAGCTAGAATGCTGATTCTAAGTTCAAAACTATGACATTTAAACAATTGCAACCTATGTGACACTCACAAGTAGGTCACTCATTTATTCTAAACATTTCGATTTTAGTGGCTTTAAACCCAAATTTACTTAAGCTGCTGACATCCCCAGCTATTTTTTATATATACATTAAAAAATTACTTCCTTCTAATCATTTCAGAATATAGTTTTACATTGTATCCACCTCTTAGCAAGTCTTTCCTTGGCCTGGTTTGGGTTAATTTGTTCAGTTTTACACAAAAGTCTGGTTGTTTTAAAACGCCGCCTTTCTGATAGTGGTGAGCACCAGTGTTGCATGCATTATGACATTAAGAAAATGAATTCCCCACCGTTCTGGGTTGCTTTTGGCAATTAGCATTGCCATTCCCAATGGTTTCAGGCTACTGTGTGTTTAGCCCAATGGTGGTTTTAGGCAGTGCCCTCCTGTGCTCACAACATAGGCAAAAATGTGTGGAAGCCTATTCTTCATGTTTTCCCTGTGCACTCTCTGGGGAGTTCTAGCCATCATGATGTTTTCAATGCCAGTAATGCACAGTTTTATGGTAGGGCTTGGATGCATGGGTAAAAACATCCCACAGCAGTCAGTAATGTTAGAAATCAGAGTTCGGGAGGATATCTCGCGCTCACACCAACTGAATAGATACAAAAGTTCCTCAAGTTACATGACATTTGTTAGTTTAATTTGATTTTCAAAGTAAAGAACAGCCGACACGTGTTTCGACCTTTGGTCGTTATCAAGGCTGTACAGATTATAACATTCGTTCATTACATCATGAAGAAGAAAGAGAAAATTCAAAAAACCATACCATAGGTGCCAACATTTCAGATCAGGATATGGGAAAATTCACGCCATATGCAAAATATAAAACAAAAATTCAAAGGAAAATAAACAGAAAACAATAGTTTAGTTCTTCTACAAAGAATTAATAAGTAAATAAGTACATATATTGATTCTATGTGTTTAACATAGTATCCAATTACCAACTAATTATACAATAATATACAATCCCAATGTATTAATTGCACAGATTACTGGTTATCACTCTGTGACGCCATTCCAACATGACCAGAGGATATACGAATATTCCAAAAACATCATCGAACAATAAAGTTGCAACTCACCCTCTCAATGTCAATAGGTTATATCTTCTATCCCTGTGTTGTAGATCCTTTAGGTTAAAATTAAATATTATGAGTTACATGAGCGTCTAATCCCATATTGTAACAAAGTAAAAATAAATGACATAATGTTCACCAACCTGAAAATGTATGTTCCTAACATGTCATGGTCTTAACATTCCAAATTTATATCCAAAAATGGCTTCCACCTAGAAAAAATGTTTTAAAAATTTTTTTAAATTTTTTTAAATTTTTGTTGGTAACTATGCTTCATAAGGTTAACTATAAGCCCCCTAATTAGTCATTTCCATATTTAAACAAATTCATGGGTCACTACATCCCTCATGTGTTATCATTTCAAATACATCATTGAACAAAATAGTATTGTGTTGTGTTTGGTTCCCATCTGCACATCATGAGTTACTAAGAGGACCTCCCTTAAACATACCAGAAAGGATAGTTCAACCTATCCATGTTCCAAATCTCCGTAAGCTTACCTATACATGGGCTGGATCCCAGAACCTCAATATATTAAGAGGATCCCACGAGTTGGTCCTTCCATTTAAAAGTATTGTCCCTCGCGGGAAAACGGGCCGCAACGCGATGACGTCACACGCCCGCATGCGCGACGACGTCACGCATGCGCAGTGACGTCACGCGCATGAACGCGCGATGACGTCACGCGCAGGCCCGCGCGACGGCGCCATATACACGCGCACTCAGCATGATACAAGCGTTGATCACAAATTATCCTAATTAGGAAAGTAGCATTGGATTGCAAACAATTCTTATTTATTAACTAGTATCCGTTACCTAAGGTTGTCCAATATTTTGATATTAATGTAGCTACTTCTAATGGGATTTAGATTACCACAGTTTGGAAAACCCACACTTGATTGCCGAAATTGACTTGCCGTATTGGTTTGACAAAAAATATTGCAATGGAACCACACCCAGTTCCACACTTACATCCTCATGATGTGTAAACGTCCACCAAACACATGAATTTAATTGTGTCCCTTAAATTATCTAAATAAACTACACTTTCACTAATGAATGCACGGGATCCTATAATTTCTATTCCCATATTAACAAAACTCTGGTAAGGCTGGAACGGCATCACAAGTAGTGATAATTACAATGGGTAACATTAGCAATTGAGCTAGTTGCATTCATTTGTAAAATTGAAGGGGGAAAAGCATTTTTTTATCACTCATATTATTATAGAAAAACATGCATTTCATGGTCCTGATTAAGACCAACCATAGTACTCCTGAAATAACAAATTAATTTGCTCTCTTGTTGCCTGAGTTTGAGCCTAAGGTTCCCACCCCGCTTACCCATCTTCACTTGCATCAAACCAATGAATCTTATATCCTCCTGGCTATCCAACTGATGTCGCAGCTGCCAATGAATGGACATTGGTGTCTTAGGATCACTACTCCTTAGACTAGCCAAATGTTCCCTTATTCGTATTCGCAATTGCCGAATAGTACTGCCAATATAGAGCTTGCCACATACACATATAATGGCATAGACGACAAAACACGTTTTACAATTAATGAACTGCTTGATCTTAATTGTCATTGCATTTTCATCTGTAAAAGAGTCACAATTTGCATGCGCATACTTGCACTGGTTACAATTGCCACATTTAAAAAATCCCTTCTTTCCTTTAAGCCAAGTACCTTCAGTACTGTTTATCTGAACATCCAAGAAGGAAGGACTCAACTTTTGTTTAATACTATGTGCTCTCTTAAAAATAAATTTGGGTTTCTCAGTCAAAAAGGGTAACAAATCCTTATCCAGTCTCAAAATGTCCCAATGTCTAGACACCATTTTATACAGTAACGATGAGTCTTGCGAAAATTGAGTTATTATTGAAATACAATCATTCTCAGGTTTCTCTTTCACATGGTCACGTAAGAGCTCCAATTGGCTACACTCTTTGTACTTATCTGCCGCTTTCTTTATACATTTCAAGTTATATCCTCTCTTTTGAAATCTTTCCGTGAGCAGATCAGACTCCCTCTGATAGTCCAAATCAGAACTGCAATTCCGCCTAGCCCGATAAAATTCCCCAGCCGGGATATTGTCGATCGTAGATCTCTGATGACAACTTTTTGCATACAGTATTGAATTGACTTCTGTTGGTTTGCGATATGTTTGTGTTTCAATTTGCCCATTATTCACAAAAATGTGCAAATCTAGAAAGTCAATGCTTCGTGAGCTGACTGAACCTGTGAACCTAATACCAAATTTGTTATGATTAGTGTGATGCACAAAGGTGTCATATAAAGCAGGAGACCCTTTCCATACAATTAGAACATCATCGATATATCTCTTCCATGCTATTAAATTCGTTTGAAAGATCTCCTGATTGTAAATATGTGTTTCTTCAAATTGAGCCATAAACAAGTTCGCCAAAGATGGCGCAAATTTAGCACCCATGGCCACTCCCTTGGCCTGTGCATAATACTGCCCATTGAAAATGAATACATTATTTTGCAAAGTAAATTTAAGAAAACTCTTAAGCATTTGTATATGCTGCATATAAGAAGCAGAAGAATTTCCAAAGGTGTAGTCAATTGTTTGAACTGCTAGGTCATGATCTATGCTAGTATAAAGCGCTGAAACATCAAGGGTAGCCAAAAGATAATCAGATTCCCACTTGAAGGATTTGAAAAATTTCAAAACATGTGCACTGTCTCTAACATAAGATTTCATTTGAAGAACATAGGGTTTTAGAACTTCATCCAAATATTGGGACATACCCTCCGTGACCCACCCTATCCCACTCATTATAGGTCTGACTGCTGGTAAAGTTTCATAACTCTTGTGTATTTTAGGTAAAAAATACATAGTGGGCATGGTGGGTTCTGTGTTGGTCAAGAAACTCTTTTCATCCTCTGTTAGAAAACCTCTGTCATACCATAGCTGAATTAGTTCCAAGTGTTCAGAAACAATTTTCTTCGTTGGATTAGATTTTAGCGGGGTATAACATTGTGGAGTATTCAAATGAGACATTGCCATAGTTATATAATCCTGCGTGTTCATCACCACAATGTTGCCCCCCTTGTCTGCTTCCTTAATGGTTATGCACTTGTCATTCATTAAAGCTCCTAACGCTACCATTTCCTCTTGACTCAGATTAGTTTTGAGTCGCTTTCTTTTGTTGGATATGCTGTCCATATGCTTGTATATATCCTTAATAATTGCCTTGTGAAAGGTTTCAATTACATTCTCTGTGCCTAGATTAGGTGTAAATTTTGACTTAAGCTTCAGTTCTTTGAGATTGAGGTGTCTAGTATTAACACCAAGTGATAAACAAATAGATTCAAAATCCACTGTACTTTCTTGAGCTAGTGCGGTCAATGTGGTAATGTTATGTATATCTGAAATAGTGTATGAGCTAAGTGGGCTCAGAGTGGTCTTAGGTTGAAATATTTGTACCTGTGTGGCAAAGAATTTCTTTAATTTTAATTTCCTTATGAATTTAAAAATATCTATCTGAAAATTCACAAAATCTGTTCTGACGCCTGGTGCAAAAGAAAACCCTTTATTCAACACAGCATGTTCAGCTTCCGAAAGACATTTATCTGATAAATTGATAACCAAATCACAATTCACTAGTTCATCTGACGTTTCCTGCTGCTCGATCGGGTCAGAATTCCTGGCCGACCCTGATCTTCGTCGGAGCTTCCACTCCCGCTTCCGCTTGCCCCCTCTCCGCTTGCCCCCTCTCCTGCCCCTTGTGTGGCACCTGGTATTGGTATAGTGCCTGTTGGTGGTATTGTAAATCTGACTTGAAATTTATTAGACTGGAACGTTTGTCGAAAAAAGAAATTAATAAATATTGGGAACATGCATCTTTGATGAATTACTTAGACAACAGTATTATTATTATGTGAAAGAGAAACCTGAGAATGATTGTATTTCAATAATAACTCAATTTTCGCAAGACTCATCGTTACTGTATAAAATGGTGTCTAGACATTGGGACATTTTGAGACTGGATAAGGATTTGTTACCCTTTTTGACTGAGAAACCCAAATTTATTTTTAAGAGAGCACATAGTATTAAACAAAAGTTGAGTCCTTCCTTCTTGGATGTTCAGATAAACAGTACTGAAGGTACTTGGCTTAAAGGAAAGAAGGGATTTTTTAAATGTGGCAATTGTAACCAGTGCAAGTATGCGCATGCAAATTGTGACTCTTTTACAGATGAAAATGCAATGACAATTAAGATCAAGCAGTTCATTAATTGTAAAACGTGTTTTGTCGTCTATGCCATTATATGTGTATGTGGCAAGCTCTATATTGGCAGTACTATTCGGCAATTGCGAATACGAATAAGGGAACATTTGGCTAGTCTAAGGAGTAGTGATCCTAAGACACCAATGTCCATTCATTGGCAGCTGCGACATCAGTTGGATAGCCAGGAGGATATAAGATTCATTGGTTTGATGCAAGTGAAGATGGGTAAGCGGGGTGGGAACCTTAGGCTCAAACTCAGGCAACAAGAGAGCAAATTAATTTGTTATTTCAGGAGTACTATGGTTGGTCTTAATCAGGACCATGAAATGCATGTTTTTCTATAATAATATGAGTGATAAAAAAATGCTTTTCCCCCTTCAATTTTACAAATGAATGCAACTAGCTCAATTGCTAATGTTACCCATTGTAATTATCACTACTTGTGATGCCGTTCCAGCCTTACCAGAGTTTTGTTAATATGGGAATAGAAATTATAGGATCCCGTGCATTCATTAGTGAAAGTGTAGTTTATTTAGATAATTTAAGGGACACAATTAAATTCATGTGTTTGGTGGACGTTTACACATCATGAGGATGTAAGTGTGGAACTGGGTGTGGTTCCATTGCAATATTTTTTGTCAAACCAATACGGCAAGTCAATTTCGGCAATCAAGTGTGGGTTTTCCAAACTGTGGTAATCTAAATCCCATTAGAAGTAGCTACATTAATATCAAAATATTGGACAACCTTAGGTAACGGATACTAGTTAATAAATAAGAATTGTTTGCAATCCAATGCTACTTTCCTAATTAGGATAATTTGTGATCAACGCTTGTATCATGCTGAGTGCGCGTGTATATGGCGCCGTCGCGCGGGCCTGCGCGTGACGTCATCGCGCGTTCATGCGCGTGACGTCACTGCGCATGCGTGACGTCGTCGCGCATGCGGGCGTGTGACGTCATCGCGTTGCGGCCCGTTTTCCCGCGAGGGACAATACTTTTAAATGGAAGGACCAACTCGTGGGATCCTCTTAATATATTGAGGTTCTGGGATCCAGCCCATGTATAGGTAAGCTTACGGAGATTTGGAACATGGATAGGTTGAACTATCCTTTCTGGTATGTTTAAGGGAGGTCCTCTTAGTAACTCATGATGTGCAGATGGGAACCAAACACAACACAATACTATTTTGTTCAATGATGTATTTGAAATGATAACACATGAGGGATGTAGTGACCCATGAATTTGTTTAAATATGGAAATGACTAATTAGGGGGCTTATAGTTAACCTTATGAAGCATAGTTACCAACAAAAATTTAAAAAAAATTTAAAAAAATTTTTAAAACATTTTTTCTAGGTGGAAGCCATTTTTGGATATAAATTTGGAATGTTAAGACCATGACATGTTAGGAACATACATTTTCAGGTTGGTGAACATTATGTCATTTATTTTTACTTTGTTACAATATGGGATTAGACGCTCATGTAACTCATAATATTTAATTTTAACCTAAAGGATCTACAACACAGGGATAGAAGATATAACCTATTGACATTGAGAGGGTGAGTTGCAACTTTATTGTTCGATGATGTTTTTGGAATATTCGTATATCCTCTGGTCATGTTGGAATGGCGTCACAGAGTGATAACCAGTAATCTGTGCAATTAATACATTGGGATTGTATATTATTGTATAATTAGTTGGTAATTGGATACTATGTTAAACACATAGAATCAATATATGTACTTATTTACTTATTAATTCTTTGTAGAAGAACTAAACTATTGTTTTCTGTTTATTTTCCTTTGAATTTTTGTTTTATATTTTGCATATGGCGTGAATTTTCCCATATCCTGATCTGAAATGTTGGCACCTATGGTATGGTTTTTTGAATTTTCTCTTTCTTCTTCATGATGTAATGAACGAATGTTATAATCTGTACAGCCTTGATAACGACCAAAGGTCGAAACACGTGTCGGCTGTTCTTTACTTTGAAAATCAAATTAAACTAACAAATGTCATGTAACTTGAGGAACTTTTGTATCTATTCAGTTGGTGTGAGCGCGAGATATCCTCCCGAACTCTGATTTCTTTGTTTACCTGGTACAAACTTTGTGGGAAGTTTGAGGGAGTATTATCACTTGCTGCCGACCCCCCCGTATTTACATTAGTTTTCATTATTTTTTGAAATTTGAGAGTGGAAAAGAGCGGACGCAATTTGTTAGCGATCCCACAAAGAAAATTTACATTTCAGTCAGTAATGTTACTAACACTTACAGAACCTATAGCTCAACATATTCCCCTAACCAATCCTTCCATCCGATAGGTTTTATTTGCCACATAGAATGACATCATAGCTGATGTACATAGAGGTTTTAAAGCCTTTGTGTAACTGGAATGCAGTTGAGAATGTGTGGACTACAATTTGTTGTTCACCAGGTTTCATTACTTTATTGAGCTGATAATATGGTAATATTTTGTCACATTCTTTGAGTCTATCCGGCTATTTGGGTCCAATATTATTTGTTATGGTAATTCCATTCTGCGCATAAGAACGCTTAAAAGTGCTAATGCACATTTGGTAGCGGTGCGGATCGTTCAGATCCAGGTCCTCGGATGCTTGACGTCTTCCACCATTAGCCGGAAGACCACAGAGTTTCATGCTGAGAGCTGTGCCACAACATGTGTGACCTGAGACGGTTGGTAGGTGCCCCTTTGAAGAAATTCCTGTCTGGTCCCTGCAGGCGCCCCATGGACTAAAGGCAAAGTTGTTGATTGGGAAGAGTCGATACTGAGGGCCTCGAGCTGAATAATCGATGTAAAGGCATTGAAAAGTGGCAAATAAAAGGATAGGGGCCATATTGTATGTATATATGGGGAAACGGAGATACCTCAATACCTTTAATGCGGCTGTAGCCAAAGAAGGGTGCATGACACACTTCAAAATTGAGTGAAATAGAAATGAGATTTGTCTATCAGGAGAATAGGACAAGACAATCGTAGAAAAAGTGTGCCCATGTCTTTAAGATGTTTTTTGGAAAAATATCATTGTAAAACATATATTGACGTGTTTTGTATTAGTGGTAATAAAATAGGTTGAAAAGCTTAAAGACATTAGAAAAATGATAGTAATAACATTTGATTAAGTTATTGGTCCCTTGAAAAGCAAGCAATTGGCGCCAATCAAAGCTAGGCAGGTAACACTTGATTATAAACAGAATAAAATAAGATTCTTATATTGTTGCATAGGTTTGAAAATTGTTTGATGCAATAGTTTTTTGTAAATGTGCAACAATTGATGGTGCTGGCCAAAAAGTGATTGTTGAAGTGTGATTAAAAAAATAATAAGCGAGAACACTGGTTCACTGTGATTTTATTGAGAAATAACTGTCATAAAATTACAAAGTGTAATAAATATTGAATGAAAACAAATTGAAATGCCTTTTACAGACATGGGCCGATGAGCATGTGGCAGGAGGCATAGGGAAAAGTATTGGGGATCTGTATAGACAAATGAGAGAGAAGGATTGTTATGAGGCTATGGGGAGCATCGTAGGATCTTCACCGAAGAAAAACTGGAGATAGAGCAGATAATACATTGATGGATGAGCATAGAACGTGGTCCCTAAGTAGACTAGATCTTGTTGATGAGGAAAGAGATAATAGCCATACCAGTTGGGGTTAAGGTCACTACCAGGAAGAAGATGAACAGGTGAGACTAGTCCCACATGAAAGACACGAAGTGTAGGTGGATATTATTTTGGACCAGGATTTACACAATTTCAGTTATTACAGAAAGTGGGAGGATGACCACAATATATTCAATGTCCACAAATGGACAAAGAAAATTTGAACTGGAAATTACCTAGTTTGACTGCGGGTGCAGGAAAATGGATTCATGAGTTAGAGAGAATGACAGCAGGAATGATGTTAACAGTGGATGATATAAAAGGCCTACTGGAAGCTATTCTAGGGGAGAGAGCTGACAACATTTGAGGACGAGCAGGATATGCAAGTGTGACAGCACGAAACATGATGGAGTGCCATTCAATAATTGCAGGGCAGCTATATGGAGGGCACTTAGAATACAGTACCGTGACACATCAGACAAGGGTGTGATTATGACAAGGAAAATGGGAGAGGACGAAGATCATGTTGCCTTTATTCTGGCGATTCAGGAACATTGGCGTCTCAAGACGAGAGAACCGGGAGATAAAACAATGGCATTATTTTATCATATTTTATGTCAGAGACTGCCAGAGCCTGTGCAATGGCAGATCAAGAAAAAGGTAGGGATGGAAGAAAAGCCATGGCCAGAAATACAGTTAACTATTGTACATCATTTTTGGTTGCTGCAAGAGAAAAATAAGAAAAATGCTGAGAATAGAAAGCAGGAGGAAGCAGAGCTAGTTCAGAAAAAATTGTCAAGCTTCTCCATAGAAGGATCAGTATTGACCAGTGGTGAAGGCATGCCCACACAGGAAGTACATTTAGTGCAGCAAAGCAATGTAGTTTACTCTATGGATCAGAGTGGGTACATCCTTTGACCAAGAGGTAGAGGGAACGCATCTAGAGGATGAGGAGGATTTCAAAACCCTCAAGGGGGAGGAGGATTTAATGGGGGACCGCCACAATATTGCTGGAATTGTGGGAGAACAGGACACACAGCCCGAACATGTAGAAGTATAGGAGTAGGCATGCAACAAAACTGGCAAGCTCCAAGAGGGGGGATGGACTATTCTCCACAGTACAATAGAGAATCACAGGAATATTATGTCCAAGATGATATGCAGTACCAAACAAGTGTGCCACAAATACAGCAAGCACAGCAGATTCCACAGTAAGTGCAGTTGCCACAATGGCAACCATGCCAAACACCTATGCAGGCACAACAAGTACAGGCACAGCAACAAGTGACAGTGCCACAATGGAAGGTGAATACAGGAGCCCCACAAGCATCCATGCCCAGGATAAGGAGTATGACAGTAGCTGGAAGGAACCATTTTACAGATACAGAGGTGAATTTATATCCACATTAGGAAAGCCCACAGAGCGACTTGATGTGTTCAGTACTATCTGTGACACCAGACCCACAAGTGCAACCAAGGGTCAGGGTAACGATTTGAGGCAAGACATTTTTGCTGCTTGTGGACACGCAAGCAACTTGTTCCTGTGTTCGAGAGGGAAAACACCCAATGTTTGGAATTGCCATGAATACAAAGGGATTCTCTGGGGTCACAAAGTCGGTTCCTTTTACTGACGAATTACCAGTTTCCATAGGTGAACATACATGACATGTCAATTCCACTATTTTATTCTCAGCAGACACCAGTTAATATATTAGGATGTGGCTTGATGACAAAATTAAACATGGTGATGTCCTTTATTGACAAAGGGATAGTGTGTTCAACTCCAGGGATTCATTATATGAATATGAGAGAATGTATACTAGCTTTTACAGGCCAAAAGACATTGCAAGAGACCCTTTAGACCCAGTAATATTTGTGTATGAAGTAAATATCCTGTTGATATGGCTTCCTGGACTAACAGAAAATATTGAGAATGCCTGATGAGTTTTTGTTTAGACAAGAAATACCAATGGATGATGAGGAGGGACATGTAATTCCCATAGAGTTTGAGTTTGCAGTGATAAATAAAGAAGGCGTGGTTGTTCATGGGATTGATGAGGGAAGAGCATGGGGACAGTGATAGCCCTTAAGGAAGGATACAAACTGACAGACCTAACCAACAATGACTTGTTTAGATATGAATATTAAAGCAATGAGTTAGTGTTTTTCATAAGTCTTATTTATTGGATGAATATTGAGAAGAGAGAAATACCACAGAAAATGGCATTGGTAAAAGGAAGACTTAGAAAAGGTGACAAGTATCTTTTGGACCAACAGTTCATATGACGTGGATCTATTAAGTCGAGTAGGAATAGTTAAAATCAAGCTTAAACTAGAGCACATCTGCCATTTCCAAAACAGTATCCTATGTCTAGAGAGGCAGATGAAGGCATATTTGAGACCATTTCAACTTTAATACAGCCAGGAATATCAGTGCCATCAGAGTCCCCATGTAACACTAGGTATAAATCTGAAGTGGGTGACTCACGCTCTGGGGGTTTATTATTAGTATCAATTGAACATAAGTTTTCTAGTTAAGATGAATCATTCAAGTTAGCACAGAATATGTCCCACACATTTTATTGTATTCTTGATGTGAACAGCCGACACGTTCTTTCGAACTTGGTGTTCGTTCTGAAGGCTGTAAAATTCAAAGAACATAAAACACATTTCCATTATGAGCAAAAATATATCCAAGTTAAAAAATCCAATTGGAATCATACGCACAATTCAGATACTATGAACTAAATTAAAATTAAAAGCAATACATAGACAACAATGTGAAAATAAAATGACATACCAAACATCAGTTCGGAATGGCTGGGTATTGCAGGAGACAGACAGAGAAACCAAATAAAGCACATCATATGTTAAGCAATGGTTCATGAAGCAACATGCTAATACCTATATATTTTGAGCCAATCTTAACATTACACCAACCGATTAGCACCACAACCATTGCAGTGTTTTATTCTAAGTAAAAACTAGATATGCCACTACATGCCTGATAAGCTGGCATGGTTTCACCCAATATCCATTGGTTTTATCCCCTACCGGTTTTTGCTGAATATAATATGCTGTAATTTATATGTGTGCATGATCACCATTGTGTAAAATTGCAGATACATTTGCAATCTTACCCTTACTTTTAAAGAGACGGTATGTCGACCTAAAGTGTTGAAAAAGTGAAAAATGGCAATCCTGATCAATAAGATGCACTTCACACCCAAAATATTCAATTAACAAATTAGAGGCTATAGAAGAATGCCATCCTTTTGTGGCAATCAGTTGTTTCTCGTACAATGATGGACATATAATGAAGTTGGTAGCAGGTGACGAACAACAAAAATGCACTCTATATCTGCACATCTAAAGAGTAAATCCATATGCGTTCAATTAGTTATTGTACTGTCATATAAACAGATGCCGGTTTGCATAGATAAGGGCCGAATATACCAAGAATATTGAATGTAGCAGTTGCCTCTCACCTGAATAAATGAGTAGGTCTCTAACAACTTGAGGCTTGTGTCAAAGCATCCAATTTACAGGTTGAGGTATGTTTTTTACAAGCAATTAATGTAGACAGCCTGTTGGAAACAATAGATATATAAATCCTGAGCGTAGACTTAAACTACATGATTATGATAGTATCAAAAGGCCACTACCGCTCGAAAAGTAAAATGTGGCTTCCCCCTCAGTCATGTGGGCCATAAGGGGTAAAGAAATTGAGACGGTCGCCTGTCCATAAAGTACATAAGAATCACAATATCAATTAATGTGTGAACAAACGTCACTCGAGAAATGATTACTGATGTTTTCAATGCCAGTAATGCACAGTTTTATGGTAGGGCTTGGATGCATGGGTAAAAACATCCCACAGCAGTCAGTAATGTTATTAACACTTACAGAACCTATAGCTCAACATATTCCCCTAACCAATCCTTCCATCCGATAGGTTTTATTTGCCACATAGATTGACATCATAGCTGATGTGCATAGAGGTGTAACTGGAATGCAGTTGAGAATGTGTGGACTACAATTTGTTGGTCACCAGGTTTCATTACTTTATTGAGCTGATAATATGGTAATATTTTGTCACATTCTTTGAGTCTATCCGGCTATTTGGGTCCAATATTATTTGTTATGGTAATTCCATTCTGCGCATGAGAACGCTTAAAAGTGCTAATGCACATTTGGTAGCGGTGCGGATCGTTCAGATCCAGGTCCTCGGATGCTTGACGTCTTCCACTATTAGCCGGAAGACCACAGAGTTTCCTGCTGAGAGCTGTGCCACAACATGTGTGACCTGAGACGGTTGGTAGGTGCCCCTTTGAAGAAATTCCTGTCTGGTCCCTGCAGGCGCCCCATGGACTAAAGGCAAAGTTGTTGATTGGGAAGAGTCGATACTGAGGGCCTTGAGCTGAATAATCGATGTAAGTAAAGGCATTGAAAAGTGGCAAATAAAAGGAGAGGGGCCATATCCGTATTGTATGTATATATGGGGAAAAGGAGATACCTCAATACCTTTAATGCGGCTGTAGCCAAAGAAGGGTGCATGACACACTTCAAAATTGAGTGAAATAGAAATGAGATTTGTCTATCAGGAGAATAGGACAAGACAATCGTAGAAAAAGTGTCCACATGTCTTTAAGGTGTTTTTTGGAAAAATATCATTGTAAAAAATATATTGACGTGTTTTGTATTAGTGGTAATAAAATAGGTTGAAAAGCTTAAAGACATTAGAAAAATGATAGTAATAACATTTGATTAAGTTATTTGTCCCTTGAAAAGCAAGCAATTGGCGCCAATCAAACCTAGGCAGGTAACACTTGATTATAAACAGAATAAAATAAGATTTTTATATTGTTGCATAGGTTTGAAAAGTGTTTGATGAAATAGTTTTTTGTAAATGTGCAACAATTGATGGTGCTGGCCAAAAAGTGATTGTTGAAGTGTGATTAAATAAATAATAAGCGAGAACACTGGTTCACTGTGATTTTATTGAGAAATAACTGTCATAAAATTACAAAGTGTAATAAATATTGAATGAAAACAAATTGAAATGCCTTTTACAGACATGGGCCGATGAGCATGTGGCAGGAGGCATAGGGAAAAGTATTTGGGATCTGTATAGACAAATGAGAGAGAAGGGTTGTTATGAGGCTATGGGGAGCATCGTAGGATCTTCACCGAAGAAAAACTGGAGATAGAGCAGATAATACATTGATGGATGAGCATAGAACGTGGTCCCTAAGTAGACTAGATCTTGTTGATGAGGAAAGAGATAATAGCCATACCAGTTGGGGTATAATGATGTCAGACGAAGAAAGGGAGGAAAAAATGGAAACGCGAAAAGAAGGTGCATGCAGTTTTTCAATAGATCCGAACATAGTGAGAGGGGTAAAGTGGTTGGATTTAGAATATCCGAAAAAAAACCCAGCAGAGGTGACACCATATTCTGAACGACCTCCAGCACGGTTGCATAGTGCACGGCATATATCCCTACCTTATGTAAGCAGGTTAAGGTCACTACCAGGAAGAAGATGAACAGGTGAGACTAGTCCCACATGAAAGACACGAAGTGTAGGTGGATATTATTTTGGACCAGGATTTACACAATTTCAGTTATTAGAGAAAGTGGGAGGATGACCACAATATATTCAATGTCCACAAATGGACAAAGAAAATTTGAACTGGAAATTACCTAGTTTGACTGCGGGTGCAGGAAAATAGATTCATGAGTTAGAGAGAATGACAGCAGGAATGATGTTAACAGTGGATGATATAAAAGGCCTACTGGCAGCTATTCTAGGGGAGAGAGCTGACAACATTTGAGGACGAGCAGGATATGCAAGTGTGACAGCACGAAACATGGTGGAGTGCCATTCAATAATTGCAGGGCAGCTATATGGAGGGCACTTAGAATACAGTACCGTGACGCATCAGACAAGGGTGTGATTATGACAAGGAAAATGGGAGAGGACGAAGATCATGTTGCCTTTATTCTGCCGATTCAGGAACATTGGCGTCTCAAGACGAAATAACCGGGAGATAAAACAATGGCATTATTTTATCATATTTTATGTCAGAGACTGCCAGAGCCTGTGCAATGGCAGATCAAGAAAAAGGTAGGGATGGAAGAAAAGCCATGGCCAGAAATACAGTTAACTATTGTACATCATTTTTGGTTGCTGCAAGAGAAAAATAAGAAAAATGCTGAGAATAGAAAGCAGGAGGAAGCAGAGCTAGTTCAGAAAAAGTTGTCAAGGTTCTCCATAGAAGGATCAGTATTGACCAGTGGTGAAGGCATGCCCACACAGGAAGTACATTTAGTGCAGCAAAGCAATGTAGTTTACTCTATGGATCAGAGTGGGTACATCCTTTGACCAAGAGGTAGAGGGAACGCATCTAGAGGACGAGGAGGATTTCAAAACCCTCAAGGGGGAGGAGGATTTAATGGGGGACCGCCACAATATTGCTGGAATTGTGGGAGAACAGGACACACAGCCCGAACATGTAGAAGTATAGGAGTAGGCATGCAACAAAACTGGCAAGCTCCAAGATGGGGGATGGACTATTCTCCACAGTACAATAGAGAATCACAGGAATATTATGTCCAAGATGATATGCAGTACCAAACAAGTGTGCCACAAATACAGCAAGCACAGCAGATTCCACAGTAAATGCAGTTGCCACAATGGCAACCATGCCAAACACCTATGCAGGCACAACAAGTACAGGCACAGTAACAAGTGACAGTGCCACAATGGAAGGTGAATACAGGAGCCCCACAAGCATCCATGCCCAGGATAAGGAGTATGACAGTAGTTGGAAGGAACCATTTTACAGATACAGAGGTGAATTTATATCCACATTAGGAAAGCCCACAGAGCAACTTGATGTGTTCAGTACTATCTGTGACACCAGACCCACAAGTGCAACCAAGGGTCAGGGTAACGATTTGAGGCAAGACATTTTTGCTGCTTGTGGACACGCAAGCAACTTGTTCCTGTGTTCGAGAGGGAAAACACCCAATGTTTGGAATTGCCATGAATACAAAGGGATTCTCTGGGGTCACAAAGTCGGTTCCTTTTACTGACGAATTACCAGTTTCCATAGGTGAACATACATGACATGTCGATTCCACTATTTTATTCTCAACAGACACCAGTTAATATATTAGGATGTGGCTTGATGACAAAATTAAACATGGTGATGTCCTTTATTGACAAAGGGATAGTGTGTTCAACTCCAGGGATTCATTATATGAATGTGAGAGAATGTATACTAGCTTTTACAGGCCAAAAGACATTGCAAGAGACCCTTTAGACCCAGTAATATTTGTGTATGAAGTAAATATCCTGTTGATATGGCTTCCTGGACTAACGGAAAATATTGAGAATGCCTGATGAGTTTTTGTTTAGACAAGAAATACCAATGGATGATGAGGAGGGACATGTAATTCCCATAGAGTTTGAGTTTGCAGTGATAAATAAAGAAGGCGTGGTTGTTCATGGGATTGATGAGGGAAGAGCATGGGGACAGTGATAGCCCTTAAGGAAGGATACAAACTGACAGACCTAACCAACAATGACTTGTTTAGATATGAATATTAAGGCAATGAGTTAGTGTTTTTCATAAGTCTTATTTATTGGATGAATATTGAGAAGAGAGAAATACCACAGAAAATGGCATTGGTAAAAGGAAGACTTAGAAAAGGTGACAAGTATCTTTTGGACCAACAGTTCATATGACGTGGGTCTATTAAGTCGAGTAGGAATAGTTAAAATCAAGCTTAAACTAGGAGCACATCTGCCATTTCCAAAACAGTATCCTATGTCTAGAGAGGCAGATGAAGGCATATTTGAGACCATTTAAACTTTAATACAGCCAGGAATATTAGTGCCATCAGAGTCCCCATGTAACACTAGGTATAAATCTGAAGTGGGTGACTCACGCTCTGGGGGTTTATTATTAGTATCAATTGAACATAGGTTTTCTAGTTAAGATGAATCATTCAAGTTAGCACAGAATATGTCCCACACATTTTATTGTATTCTTGATGTGAACAGCCGACACGTTCTTTCGACTTGGTGTTTGTTCTGAAGGCTGTAAAATTCAAAGAACATAAAACACATGGCCATTGTGAGCAATAATATATCCAAGTCAAAAAATCCATTTGGAATCATACGCACAATTCAGATATTATGAAATAAATTAAAATTAAAAGCAATACATAGACAAAAATGTGAAAATAAAATGACATACCAAACATCAGTTCGGAATGGCTGGGTATTGCAGGAGACAGACAGAGAAACCAAATAAAGCACATCATATGTTAAGCAATGGTTCATGAAGCAACATGCTAATACCTATATATTTTGAGCCAATCTTAACATTACACCAACCGATTAGCACCACAACCATTGCAGTGTTTTATTCTAAGTAAAAACTAGATATGCCACTACATGCCTGATAAGCTGGCATGGTTTCACCCAATATCCATTGGGTTTATCCCCTACCGGTTTTTGGTGAATATAATATGCTGTAATTTATATGTGTGCATGATCACCATTGTGTAAAATTGCAGATACATTTGCAATCTTACCCTTACTTTTAAAGAGACGGTATGTCGACCTAAAGTGTTGAAAAAGTGAAAAATGGCAATCCTGATCAATAAGATGCACTTCATACCCAAAATATTCAATTAACAAATTAGAGGCTATAGAAGAATGCCATCCTTTTGTGGCAATCAGTTGTTTCGCGTACAATGATGGACATATAATGAAGTTGGTCGCAGGTGACGAACAACAAAAATGCACCCTATATCTGCACATCTAAAGAGTAAATCCATATGCGTTCAATTAGTTATTGTACTGTCATCTAAACAGATGCCGGTTTGCATAGATAAGGGCCGAATATACCAAGAATATTGAATGTAGCAGTTGCCTCTCACCTGAATAAATGAGTAGGTCTCTAACAACTTGAGGCTTGTGTCAAAGCATCCAATTTACAGGTTGAGGTATGTTTTTTACAAGCAATTAATGTAGACAGCCTGTTGGAAACAATAGATATATAAATCCTGAGCGTAGACTTAAACTACATGATTATGATAGTATCAAAAGGCCACTACCGCTCGAAAAGTAAA
This sequence comes from Ambystoma mexicanum, assembly GCF_040938575.1. NCBI lineage: Eukaryota > Metazoa > Chordata > Amphibia > Caudata > Ambystomatidae > Ambystoma > Ambystoma mexicanum. The sequence continues at coordinate 289,132,226 of NC_090928.1, forward strand.
ATGTGGCTTCCCCCTCAGTCATGTGGGCCATAAGGGGTAAAGAAATTGAGACGGTCGCCTGTCCATAAAGTACATAAGAATCACAATATCAATTAATGTGTGAACAAACGTCACTCGAGAAATGATTACTGATGTTTTCAATGCCAGTAATGCACAGTTTTATGGTAGGGCTTGGATGCATGGGTAAAAACATCCCACAGCAGTCAGTAATGTTACTAACACTTACAGAACCTATAGCTCAACATATTCCCCTAACCAATCCTTCCATCCGATAGGTTTTATTTGCCACATAGATTGACATCATAGGTTTTAAAGCCTTTGTGTAACTGGAATGCAGTTGAGAATGTGTGGACTACAATTTGTTGGTCACCAGGTTTCATTACTTTATTGAGCTGATAATATGGTAATATTTTGTCACATTCTTTGAGTCTATCCGGCTATTTGGGTCCAATATTATTTGTTATGGTAATTCCATTCTGCGCATGAGAACGCTTAAAAGTGCTAATGCACATTTGGTAGCGGTGCGGATCGTTCAGATCCAGGTCCTCGGATGCTTGACGTCTTCCACCATTAGCCGGAAGACCACAGAGTTTCCTGCTGAGAGCTGTGCCACAACATGTGTGACCTGAGACGGTTGGTAGGTGCCCCTTTGAAGAAATTCCTGTCTGGTCCCTGCAGGCGCCCCATTGACTAAAGGCAAAGTTGTTGATTGGGAAGAGTCGATACTGAGGGCCTTGAGCTGAATAATCAATGTAAGTAAAGGCATTGAAAAGTGGCAAATAAAAGGAGAGGGGCCATATCCGTATTGTATGTATATATGGGGAAAAGGAGATACCTCAATACCTTTAATGCGGCTGTAGCCAAATAAGGGTGCATGACACACTTCAAAATTGAGTGAAATAGAAATGAGATTTGTCTATCAGGAGAATAGGACAAGACAATCGTAGAAAAAGTGTCCACATGTCTTTAAGGTGTTTTTTGGAAAAATATCATTGTAAAAAATATATTGACGTGTTTTGTATTAGTGGTAATAAAATAGGTTGAAAAGCTTAAAGACATTAGAAAAATGATACTAATAACATTTGATTAAGTTATTGGTCCCTTGAAAAGCAAGCAATTGGCTCCAATCAAACCTAGGCAGGTAACACTTGATTATAAACAGAATAAAATAAGATTCTTATATTGTTGCATAGGTTTGAAAAGTGTTTGATGAAATAGTTTTTTGTAAATGTGCAACAATTGATGGTGCTGGCCAAAAAGTGATTGTTGAAGTGTGATTAAATAAATAATAAGCGAGAACACTGGTTCACTGTGATTTTATTGAGAAATAACTGTCATAAAATTACAAAGTGTAATAAATATTGAATGAAAACAAATTGAAATGCCTTTTACAGACATGGGCCGATGAGCATGTGGCAGGAGGCATAGGGAAAAGTATTGGGGATCTGTATAGACAAATGAGAGAGAAGGGTTGTTATGAGGCTATGGGGAGCATCGTAGGATCTTCACCGAAGAAAAACTGGAGATAGAGCAGATAATACATTGATGGATGAGCATAGAACGTGGTCCCTAAGTAGACTAGATCTTGTTGATGAGGAAAGAGATAATAGCCATACCAGTTGGGGTATAATGATGTCAGACGAAGAAAGGGAGGAAAAAATGGAAACGCGAAAAGAAGGTGCATGCAGTTTTTCAATAGATCCGAACATAGTGAGAGGGGTAAAGTGGTTGGATTTAGAATATCCGGAAAAAAAACCCAGCAGAGGTGACACCATATTCTGAACGACCTCCAGCACGGTTGCATAGTGCACGGCATATATCCCTACCTTATGTAAGCAGGTTAAGGTCACTACCAGGAAGAAGATGAACAGGTGAGACTAGTCCCACATGAAAGACACGAAGTGTAGGTGGATATTATTTTGGATCAGGATTTACACAATTTCAGTTATTAGAGAAAGTGGGAGGATGACCACAATATATTCAATGTCCACAAATGGACAAAGAAAATTTGAACTGGAAATTACCTAGTTTTACTGCGGGTGCAGTAAAATGGATTCATGAGTTAGAGAGAATGACAGCAGGAATGATGTTAACAGTGGATGATATAAAAGGCCTACTGGCAGCTATTCTAGGGGAGAGAGCTGACACCATTTGAGGACGAGCAGGATATGCAAGTGTGACAGCACGAAACATGGTGGAGTGCCATTCAATAATTGCAGGGCAGCTATATGGAGGGCACTTAGAATACAGTACTGTGACGCATCAGACAAGGGTGTGATTATGACAAGGAAAATGGGAGAGGACGAAGATCATGTTGCCTTTATTCTGGCGATTCAGGAACATTGGCGTCTCAAGACGAAAGAACCGGGAGATAAAACAATGGCATTATTTTATCATATTTTATGTCAGAGACTGCCAGAGCCTGTGGAATGGCAGATCAAGAAAAAGGTAGGGATGGAAGAAAAGCCATGGCCAGAAATACAGTTAACTATTGTACATCATTTTTGGTTGCTGCAAGAGAAAAATAAGAAAAATGCTGAGAATAGAAAGCAGGAGGAAGCAGAGCTAGTTCAGAAAAAATTGTCAAGGTTCTCCATAGAAGGATCAGTATTGACCAGTGGTGAAGGCATGCCCACACAGGAAGTACATTTAGTGCAGCAAAGCAATGTAGTTTACTCTATGGATCAGAGTGGGTACATCCTTTGACCAAGAGGTAGAGGGAACGCATCTAGAGGACGAGGAGGATTTCAAAACCCTCAAGGGGGAGGAGGATTTAATGGGGGACCGCCACAATATTGCTGGAATTGTGGGAGAACAGGACACACAGCCCGAACATGTAGAAGTATAGGAGTAGGCATGCAACAAAACTGGCAAGCTCCAAGAAGGGGGATGGACTATTCTCCACAGTACAATAGAGAATCACAGGAATATTATGTCCAAGATGATATGCAGTACCAAACAAGTGTGCCACAAATACAGCAAGCACAGCAGATTCCACAGTAAATGTAGTTGCCACAATGGCAACCATGCCAAACACCTATGCAGGCACAACAAGTACAGGCACAGCAACAAGTGACAGTGCCACAATGGAAGGTGAATACAGGAGCCCCACAAGCATCCATGCCCAGGATAAGGAGTATGACAGTAGTTGGAAGGAACCATTTTACAGATACAGAGGTGAATTTATATCCACATTAGGAAAGTCCACAGAGCGACTTGATGTGTTCAGTACTATCTGTGACACCAGACCCACAAGTGCAACCAAGGGTCAGGGTAACGATTTGAGGCAAGACATTTTTGCTGCTTGTGGACACGCAAGCAACTTGTTCCTGTGTTCGAGAGGGAAAACACCCAATGTTTGGAATTGCCATGAATACAAAGGGATTCTCTGGGGTCAAAAAGTCGGTTCCTTTTACTGGCGAATTACCAGTTTCCATAGGTAAACATACATGACATGTCAATTCCACTATTTTATTCTCAACAGACACCAGTTAATATATTAGGATGTGGCTTGATGACAAAATTAAACATGGTGATGTCCTTTATTGACAAAGGGATAGTGTGTTCAACTCCAGGGATTCATTATATGAATGTGAGAGAATGTATACTAGCTTTTACAGGCCAAAAGACATTGCAAGAGACCCTTTAGACCCAGTAATATTTGTGTATGAAGTAAATATCCTGTTGATATGGCTTCCTGGACTAACGGAAAATATTGAGAATGCCTGATGAGTTTTTGTTTAGACAAGAAATACCAATGGATGATGAGGAGGGACATGTAATTCCCATAGAGTTTGAGTTTGCAGTGATAAATAAAGAAGGCGTGGTTGTTCATGGGATTGATGAGGGAAGAGCATGGCGACAGTGATAGCCCTTAAGGAAGAATATAAACTGACAGACCTAACCAACAAAGACTTGTTTAGATATGAATATTAAGGCAATGAGTTAGTGTTTTTCATAAGTCTTATTTATTGGATGAATATTGAGAAGAGAGAAATACCACAGAAAATGGCATTGGTAAAAGGAAGACTTAGAAAAGGTGACAAGTATCTTTTGGACCAACAGTTCATATGACGTGGGTCTATTAAGTCGAGTAGGAATAGTTAAAATCAAGCTTAAACTAGGAGCACATCTGCCATTTCCAAAACAGTATCCTATGTCTAGAGAGGCAGATGAAGGCATATTTGAGACCATTTAAACTTTAATACAGCCAGGAATATTAGTGCCATCAGAGTCCCCATGTAACACTAGGTATAAATCTGAAGTGGGTGACTCACGCTCTGGGGGTTTATTATTAGTATCAACTGAACATAAGTTTTCTAGTTAAGATGAATCATTCAAGTTAGCACAGAATATGTCCCACATATTTTATTGCATTCTTGATGTGAACAGCCGACACGTTCTTTCGACTTGGTGTTCGTTCTGAAGGCTGTAAAATTCAAAGAACATAAAACACATGGCCATTGTGAGCAATAATATATCCAAGTCAAAAAATCCATTTGGAATCATACGCACAATTCAGATATTATGAAATAAATTAAAATTAAAAGCAATACATAGACAAAAATGTGAAAATAAAATGACATACCAAACATCAGTTCGGAATGGCTGTGTATTGCAGGAGACAGACAGAGAAACCAAATAAAGCATATCATATGTTAAGCAATGGTTCATGAAGCAACATGCTAATACCTATATATTTTGAGCCAATCTTAACATTACACCAACCGATTAGCACCACAACCATTGCAGTGTTTTATTCTAAGTAAAAACTAGATATGCCACTACATGCCTGATAAGCTGGCATGGTTTCACCCAATATCCATTGGTTTTATCCCGTACCGGTTTTTGGTGAATACAATATGCTGTAATTTATATGTGTGCATGATCACCATTGTGTAAAATTGCAGATACATTTGCAATCTTACCCTTACTTTTAAAGAGACGGTATGTCGACCTAAAGTGTTGAAAAAGTGAAAAATGGCAATCCTGATCAATAAAATGCACTTCACACCCAAAATATTCAATTAACATATTAGAGGCTATAGAAGAATGCCATCCTTTTGTGGCAATCAGTTGTTTCTCATACAATGATGGACATATAATGAAGTTGGTCGCAGGTGACGAACAACAAAAATGCACTCTATATCTGCACATCTAAAGAGTAAATCCATATGCGTTCAATTAGTTATTGTACTGTCATATAAACAGATGCCGGTTTGCATAGATAAGGGCCGAATATACCAAGAATATTGAACGTAGCAGTTGCCTCTCACCTGAATAAATGAGTAGGTCTCTAACAACTTGAGGCTTGTGTCAAAGCATCCAATTTACAGGTTGAGGTATGTTTTTTACAAGCAATTAATGTAGACAGCCTGTTGGAAACAATAGATATATAAATCCTGAGCGTAGACTTAAACTACATGATTATGATAGTATCAAACGGCCACTACCGCTCGAAAAGTAAAATGTGGCTTCCACCTCAGTCATGTGGGCCATAAGGGGTAAAGAAATTGAGACGGTCGCCTGTCCATAAAGTACATAAGAATCACAATATCAATTAATGTGTGAACAAACGTCACTCGAGAAATGATTACTGATGAGTTACAAAGTACTAAGTTGCCAACGATAAACGTAATATGTACAGAATTATGTTGATATCAGCCAGCCACTACCGCTCGAAAAGTCGCACAGTGGCTTCTCCCTCTGTCATGTGGGCCGTGAGGGGTAGAGAAATAGAGACGGTTGCCTGTCCATAAAGTGCGAAAGATAGACAATATCAATTAATGCGCAGTCAGATGTAACTAGATGAGTGAATACTAATGAGACCACAAGCATCCCCAATGAATTCCATATAACTGAGTTGCCAATGAGAGGCATAATGTGTGGCGTTGCTCTTAGGAAATGTGAACCACATAAGCCACTACCTGATTAGGCATGCGTGCTGATCCTTGTGTCAAATACCAGCTACAATTATATGAAGTGCTACTAGGACAGATGTCTTCGGTCTATTAGAATGCTCCCGTTCGGGCCTCGTCACATATCCTGATGTAACGACATGATGACATCATGCATAATTAGCGCATGATCTCATCAGTAAACAAAAAACGTCCTGTTGTGTACAAAAATACAATTACACGACAGATTATATTGCTGTCAAGTAAATTACTTGTTAAATATCTTGGGGTCATTTGGAATGTTAGAAACGTATTATATGATAATGATTAAAATAGTTTATGGCAATGATTGGTTTGCGAATAACAACGTAATGACATCACACGTAATTGACGCATGATGTCGTCTATAAACAAAGGAGTTCCGTTGTGTATGTTATCACCATTACACAACAGCATAGATCAATGTCAAAAAAGTGACTTATGGATTGCCTTAAGCTAATGAAAGAATATATTACTATTATAATCAATTCTGACAATAAATATTTTGCAGGTATAAGAAACTGACAGAGATTACATGAAAACTCACCCTGCATGATGCCTGGTTGAAATAATTGTCTATTATTGTAATAGGGCCCCATGAGGGTGCCTCTTACAATTATGATATTTAGGACTGACCATCAAGGTCTAAGAAATGCTGCTAATCAGAAATCACTCCAAATCAACAAATGATTTTCATAAAAAAAACACCAGGTATTAGAAATCACTCCCAATTTGTTTTCATGCTAATTAAGGAAAATACCAATTATCCAAGTCACATAGTGATGCAGTATCATCTTCAATAGCGAACATATGTTAAGGCACCAGTAAGTAAATGCAAGGAATTTCATATTCCCCACATATCCCAAACGATCCGATAATAACTTGACATATTGCTGCAATGGTAGTGGCACCTCGGGTGTGTGCTATGATTGGTGAATTGCACCCTGCACAGGATGTACCAGAACATTTTTCCTTCCACATTTAGGTACATTCCTGGTCCAATGTTTCTATCAATTCATAGAAAAACATACATTTCATGGTCTGCATTAAGAACATTGATGGTACAACGTAAAGAGCAAATACATTTACCCTCCATTTGCCTCAATTTAAGTTGAGTATTCCCACCACTCTTCCCCTTCTTGGCTTTCATAAGTCCAACAAACCTTAAATTAGATGTATTCGATATTTGATGCTCTTGTTGTCAATGCATAACAAGACGTAGTTTGGGATCAAGGCTATTTAAACTGGTAAGATGTTCCCTAAACCGCACTCTCAACTGCCTAATGGTACTGCCAATGTACAGTTTGCCACAAACACATATAAGAGCATACATCACAAAGCAGGTTTTAAAATCAATGAAATTCTTAATCTTGACAGAAATGCTTGATACATCAGTACAAATTTCACAATCTTTATAAGCATATCTGCACAAGTTACAATTGCCACATTTGTGGAAACCTATTGCATGTTTAAGCCAATTCTCATTGCTAGATTTATCACTGGTGTTGAGAAATGAGGGACTAAGTTTATGCTTGATGGTGTTTGCTCTAGTGTACTTGAACTTCAGTTTCTCTGAAAGAAAAGGCAACAGATCATTGTCGAGACGAAGAATGTGCCAATGCTTGGCAACACGTCTATAGAAGAATCCTTTGCAAATTGGGTGATGATTGCTATATTCTGAACCGAATGTACACTTCCGTCCCTTTGAGTCAGTAACTCTGATTGTTTAGTAGTAGCATATTTGTGGGATGCTTTCTTGATGGTATCAGGTTTATATCCCCTATCCAAAAAGCGCTGTGTGAGAATATTGCATTCCTTAGTGTAATCAGAATCGATACTGCAATCACGCCTGGCCCTGTAGAATTCACCTTGAGGTAAATTGTTAATGGTAGTCTGTTTATGACTACTGTGGTCATGTAAAACTGAGTTCACCTCTGTAGGTTTTCGATATGTTTTGGTCTTAATCATCCCATTACGGATAAATATGTGTAGATCAAGAACATCAATGGATGACATACTTGCAGGACCTGTTAAATTGATACCTAAATTGTTGCTGTTAGTGTATGCTACAAATCAGTTAAAAGACTCCTGTGATCCTTTCCAAATAATCAAAATATCATCTATGTAGTGCCTCTAGGCAATCAGATTGCAATTGTAGGCTTCTTGATTATAGGCGTGAGTTTCTTCATACTGCACCATAAACACATTGGAAAATAAGGTGCATATTTGGCACCCATTGCCACCCCCTTTGATTGGATGTAGTAGGTGTCATTGACCAGACAAGCATTGTTAGTCAAGGTAAATCTCAGAAAACTTTTAAGCATTTCAATGTGGTTATAATATGATGCAGAATAATTATGAAAAGTATAGTCTACTGCTTTCACTGCCACATCTTGATCTATGCTTGTGTATAGAGCCGTGATATCAAAGGCTAGCTAGCAAAAAATCTTCTTGCCAAACACTAGACTTAAAAAACTGAAGTACTTGTGTACTGTCCCTTATATATGCTTTCATTCTTAGAACATCTGGCTTGAGGGCATCATCATAGTAGTGCAAGAGTCCTTCCATCACGCAACCAATACCACACATTATGGGTCTGACCTCAGGTAAGTTGAGATATGGTTTATGTATTTTCGGTAGAAAATATAAGGTTGGCATGGTTGGTTCCGTGATGGTCAAGAATCTATTTTCCTCATCGGTCAAATAACCCATATTATATCATTCCTGAATGAGGGCCTGCAAATCGTGTACAACTCTTCAGGTGGGGTTGGTTTTAAGCTGGATGTAACAATCTGAAGAGGCAAGGTGTCGCAAACCCATTTCAATATAGTCATGTGTGTTAAGTATGACCACATTTCATCCCTTATCCGCCTCCTTAATAGTAATAGTACAGTATCTTGCTAGACTCTCTAGAGCCTGAAATTCTTCTTTGTTGAGAATAGATCTGCCCCTTCTCTTACTACTTTCTGATTTATACAAGAAAGTGGGAATGTCCTTCGTAAGAGCCTTTTGAAAAGTTTCAATAACATTGTCTGTTCCCATCTTCGGGGTGAATTTAGGCTTGGGTTTGAGTTCAGTCATTTCTAAGTGCCTGGATTTCACACCCAGCTCCTTAGATTTAGTATCTCTGTCTGAATCAGTGGGCCTCATTATAAGTTAGCCGGTCTGGATTTAATGGTGCCGGTAAAACCGTAACGGCACCATTTCCAGACGGCTTACTATGAGTTCTGCGGGCCAGTGGTGTTACACCCGCCAGGTCTGACCTGGCGGGCGTAACACCACCAGCTGAAGACGGACATGGAACAGCTGTGAAAACAAAATCAAAATATCGAGGCTGAGTACCCCAAATGGAAATACACTGGACACAGGTTACAAAGGAACATAAAAAGTACTTTATACTGAATTCAGTTACAAAGAACAGAACAAAATCAGATAGCTATAGGCCCTCAGTACAACACAGCAAACTCCTGCGTGGTTCAGTGTGTTCAGTGAGAGACGCTGTACATTAGAATTCATTCCTCTTTTATACTATTTGCGAACACGATGTCCAACCCTCTTTCGGGTTAATATTCCTCTAATACATTACTGATCTAGGGTTCATGCCGAGTCCGCATATCCACATGTAACTGGTTTGCTTTTAATACATATATCAACAAGCCTACACGGCAACTGTGTATTCTGGGATTTCCCCTGCAGGTCTTCTCAAACATTAATACAATGTAATTAAACAAGTGTTCTACGTTCAGTATTTGAATACATTGTTCTTAACATATGCTTGTGGATTAGTTTCATTTGCACGAGTAATCCTTTACACACAGGTCAATGAAGGACAAGGTCTCAGTTCACGACCTCAACAAGTGGCCTGCAGGCAAGTTACATATTAGCTACATGCAGAGGTCAAGACGGCCATGTTGTATTTTGGAATGACATTGTCTATCATTTTAACTCACAGGGTGACTTTACAAAGCAAACCTAAAATTGCGGATTGACCTAAAATGGCAGCTTACGTTGATTTTTAGGTCAGGACCTTGCAACACGGATTTCTTCGCAAGCGACTTATAAGCAGCTTGGCGTAGGCCAATATACATATATTCATTGCAATAGGAGGCACAATATAATTTCTCATTTGACACAACGGCACCATTACAACATGGTGCCGGTGTTTCCATGGCCTTCATTCCCGTGGAGTCCTATGTGACTCCACGGGAATGGGGGGTAACGGAATGCCGGCTCTGGAATTACTGGACCACCGGGGCTGTAATGCCCCAGTAATTCTGGAATTTCCAGAGCCGGTAATTCATTCCAAGTCTGGCGGCAAACTGCCGGTTTTTCCGGCTCGGTTACCGCCAGACTTGGAATGAGGCCCCTTGTCTTTATCTAGAGACATAAAAAGTTCCATACCGGCAATATCCAACATGGTATAAGTACTCAGGGGATTGAGTGTGGGTTTAGAAACATAAGACTTGACTTGTGTTGCAAAAACATTTTTTAATTTAAATTTTCTCAAAAATTTCAACTTATCAATTGCTAAAAACACCATTCCGAACTCAAGTGTGGTATGTCATTTAATTTTCACATTTTCGTCAATCTATTGCTTTTAATTTTCTTTTATTTCATAATATCTGAATTGTGCGTATGATTCCAAATGGATTTTTTGACTTGAATCTTTTAATGCTCACAATGGCCATGTATTTTATGTTCTTTGAATTTTACAGCCTTGAGAATGACCACGACGTCAAAACACATTTTGGCTGTTTGCATCGTGAATACCATTTTTATTGTTAGTGACATATTCCCTGCTAACTTGAATGATTCATCTTAACTAGAAATCTTATGCTCAATTGACACTATAATAAACACCCAGAGCGCGAGTCACCCACTTCAGAGTTATACCTAGGTTCATTCTATACAAACCCTTGGTGGGTGGGTTTGTTGAAAGGGTGTTCGCTGCCAGGTCTAACTTCAGATTCTAATTGTGAGTGGTTAATAGCGCACGGATATATTTTCAAAACCATCACCAATATTTTTCTTCCCCATGTAACACGGCTGTGTACTCAGGAAAGAAATCAACTGGGGGATTGTGGAGATTCATTCAAGATCTCTAAACCCTAAAAAATATTGTTAAAGTAGTGTTTCCATTGGTCCCAAACCCTTCCACGATATTATGTAACAATCTAGCTAAAGCCACACTTTTCACTGTAATAGATTAAAAAAATGCTTTCTTTTCAATTCCCCTTCACGAAGACTCACATGATTTGACTTCCTTTTTGTATAGAAATCAGCGACTAAAACACACAAGGCCGCTTCAAGGGTACTGTGAGTCTCCATCGATCTTTAATAGGGCCCTTCAAATGGGTTTGAGTAATCTACAACTCGAGAGCACGATAATTCAGTATGTGAATGGCATATTAGTGTGAAGTGAGACAGAGGAAAGATGCAGGGAAGACTCAGTTTGACTAATGATAATACTAACAAAAAACGGATACAAAGTAGACAAAGAAAAAATACAATACTGTCAGGAAGAGGTCTTCTCAATAGGACAGCTCATCTCTCAAGAGGGGAGAAAAGTGACACCTGAAAGAGCAGAAGCAATCATGGAAATTCCTAAACCTGAGACAGTAAGGGAAATGCAACAGTTCTTAGCCCTATGTAATTGTTGTAGGGCCTGTTTTGTTTTTCTCACTAAAGCATGTATAGTCAACCACTTCCAAAAGGACTCAAGGAAGCACAGATAGGCAAAAGTAAGATAACCTGGGCCGATGACCTGACTGACGGATTCAAAAAATTAAAAAGGGTGATTTGCACAGCCCCTGTGTTAGGAAAAACCAGTCTATAAAGACAAACTTTACTTATTCTAACATTCAAATGGAGAAGTGATGACAGCAGTACTTACACAGAAGACAACATTAGGACTTGGACACAAACAAGCATTAGTAGCTGCTGCTTTCACAATTGAGAACACTATCAATATTACAATGGAAGGCTTAATAACATTATTTGTTCAGCACTCCCTATTTGCCATTTTGGAGAAACCCAAAAGTACATTTACTACACAAAGAGTGCCTGGATATGAAGTGAGTATTTCGAGAAAAAAAAAGAAATCACAATTTTTAGATGCACAATAGTGAATCCAGCAACATATATAGCAGAACCACTAAAAAGGGAGGACTATGTACTTGACAGCACAGTGTATACTGAATTTTATGATGATATTCCCATTGTTAGAGAAAATGCTCTCAGAAGAGGGGAAGTACTTTTTATTAATGGTTCTTCAAAAATTGACCCAATGACTGGTGAAAGGCATACTGTGACAGCAGTAATGAAGTTAACAAAGAATGGTGAATTTGAAGTAGTGACAATGGAGAGATTACCAAAACATTGCACAGCGCGGGCTGCAGAATTAGTGGCGCTCATCACCGTGCTTCAGAGATTTGAAGATGAGGAGGTGACAGTGCATTCTGACTCCGCTGACATGACCTCAACCGCACATGCAGGATGGTCACATTGGAAAAGGAGGGGTCTCCTACACGCTTGTGGCACTCAAGTGCAACAGGCATCTCTATTGGACAGGCTCATTAAAGCACTAAAGCTCCCGTTAGCTACCGCTGTGGTGAAATGCGCTGGCCATACTAAAGGGGCGGACCTAATTTCTCATGGTAACAAAGCCACAGATGTAGAGACAAAAAGAGCAGCAAATTATCTGGGATATTAAGCAGGGGTCAGAATAATGCATGCTAATATATGACGGATTTAATATGTTATCCATTGTACAGTTAATTGAGCTAAAAGGTGGAGCCCTACAAGAAGAGCAGGATCTCTAGAAAAGACAGGGGTGTTCCTTATCCCCCACTGAGGCTACCTGAAGACAGGAAAGCACTGGGAAGCCAGTTATGCCTCACACCACCAGAGAGAGTTTTGCTGCCACAATCACGGTAGACTGGTTTACCTCAAATGTATAAGAATATGTGGCACAGTTTGTTGTATATTGTATTGTGTGCCAAAAAATGTACAGCAGGGCACACCATTTGGACAGTGAAGGGATCAATTCCTAGATCCAATGGCCCTTTTCAGCATCTACATATAGATTATGTGGATATGTTTAAAGTATGTAATGGTAACAGGTACATGCTGGTACTAGTATGTTCCTTTTCCAGATGGATTGAGGCAGGTCTATGCATGCACCCCGATGCCACATGTGCTGCTATGTTTCTTGTGCGTGAAGTGCTTCCTAGATGAGGTGTGTGCAAAGTCCTGCGGTCTGATAAAGGCCTGCATTTTGTAAATGAGTTTTTTGAACAGATAGTTCTTCTATTAGGCATAAACACAGGGTTTCCTCTGCATATCACCCACAGGCAAATGGTGTCTGTGAGGGGCTAGATGGACCTCTAAAAGAAACAATACCTAACATAAAAAATCACTCTAAAAAAGGGATGGCTATATTGCCTACTACTTTCTCTATTTGCCCTGAGAAACCATCCTGGCTCAGATCACCACCTAACTCCTCACAATTTGGGGACTGGACATCAAATGGAAGTGTTCCTCACACTTGAGTAATATCTGATGTGCATAGTGTAGCAAAACATTAGGTGATGAGATGCATGAATATGACCGCTAGCATTTCTTTTATTTCTCAACCGATCAAAAATCAGAGGGAAGAATCGAAGAAGATCGATGAAGGCGTCACAGCACCTGATAATACTGATTCATTACAACAGCTTAGTGTGTACCCAGGGTACCAAGTACTCATTAAGAGTTTTGGTCGTAGTTCAAACAAGCCCTCTTTTGATGGACCATGCCTTTTATAGGAGGTCACCCCACGGCTGTGAAACTTCAAGGGAGACATGCCTGGTTACACCTGAATGATGTAAAGCTCTACAAAGGACAGATCTCAACCCCTCTGGCACCCGGTGACAGTGAAGGAAGAAAAGAAGCTTTGCGCATACTGACAACATCAGCTACCAAGGGCAAGGACAAAGAATCAAAGGATTAAAATTGTTCTGGAACTAATTGACATTTCCTAAGTCTAATAGCAGATGAATGAACTTACTGCAATTCCAGAAACGTGTTCAGTAAACTAAAGATGGACTATACATTGAAAACATGATATGAAGATTATTATATATGACTTCATGTTGCCTGATACATTGCACACATTTCTGCATGCTGTTTGTGTATACATACTCCGAACATATCCGACTCTAGTGTAATGAAACATGGACATTGTTAGATTTTTTGTAAATCCTAAAAACAGCCCTATCATTTGTAGAGTGATTATTGATATAATACACCTGTTCCTCTCATAAAAAGTGCACATTTCAAAAGTGACTAAAGGGTGAACAAAGCAAATCAAACATGAGAATGTTCCATTACATAAAACACACACTCTTAACAAGAAGACAAGCTAATCCAAAAGAGATAATGTGGCATTTGAATACTATGGCAAAACGTCTTACAACTACATGTTGCCTTATGTGTTGTCTTTATTTTATTATGTTCTTTACATTTCATAAGATATTGTTTTATAATTCAAATGAAGTATCCTAAAATGAGACATCCATTCTATTTCCTGACAAAGCATGAGTTATATTTTTCCTGACATTTCCAAACAAATTGTCAGACTGAATATAGATATTGGGGAATACAATTAATGTATACATTCATATCTTGAGAATTCAGCCATTTAAAAAAAATAACATGTATCAGCACATGAAGAAAGGAGGAAGAAAAACATCAGATGAAAGCTACTATGTATGTTCCCTTACACCTTATGCCTTTGGAACATCTATAGTGTGGGTGAATAAAGCGACATCCCAACAAGAAGACATTTATGTGCATGCGGTCAAGAGCAAATCAAGAGAAAATGCAATGAATAATAAAATATGAACAGCCTGGAATAAATGGAGCAGGAATCAAAGTCGAAGAAAATTGGATGTTACAATGCAAGGATAAGAAAGGGAAAGAAATACGAGAATGCTGGGAGGTCAACTATGAATTAAAGTCCTGAGGGATGGACCGATGGATTGATTGTGTGATTGATAGGACAATGGGGTGTAGTTGTGTTAAATGCAGAAAGAGAATGTAAGGAGCAAGGGCCTATGATTTCAAGGTTGTTAACATGGGTTGATGATGACTCGATACCATTGCAGATATTACCCCTGAAGTATGCATCCCTATGCTTCACAAATAATGGCATGATAAAAGTTGGAGAAAGTCTCAAATATGGCTGTGTTTTTGATGTACCAAGCATGAAGGAAGGAACAGCGGTCCTGATGGACCACTGTTGAGCCTGTTGATCAGGAGCATACATGAAGTTGCGACCAGAAAGGGGAGGAGTTTGTTCATTAGTACTGATAAGCATACTAGCCTTAGTAGCACCACAACACAACCTACAGATCACAGATTTTCTGAAAATGGATGTACACCTGCAAAAGAAAAGATTGCTTGAACCCATTTGACAAAAAAGGGAGAACTACTTCTCAGCAAAATCAATAAACGCATATTATGATATTCCTGATGCGCATAAACTGTTCAGCAGAATGGCAGTGATATTCACATCTATCTTCATGCCAGGGATTCAGACTGCAGTAAATGCCAAATGGTTACAGATCACTAGGTGGGAGCTGCTACAAATGATCAATATGCAATACAGGGATTAAATGCGATCTGAGAAGAACTGAGGGTAATCAGGCTCATTGCCCTCCAGGACAGGCATGTCCTGGACTTAATTACAGCAATGGAATGAGGTGTGTGCACCAGGATCAGACCCCCTTGCTGTACATTCATACCTACTCATGATGAAGAAAATAGAACCCTTACAGAATTAATACCTATGTTACAGGGACATGTCAGCAGTCTTGTGTCTTGTGCCTCCTATTATGTTAAGTTACTGGTGCAGGTAAGACCATACCTTGCTACAGCAGATAGTTCCACACTAGCTCGTGCGATTATCGGCTCTCGCTTGGGGTACTGTGTCAGTCTCTTTGAGGGTATTGGAAAGACAGACCTCAATCGACTGCATGTAGTCCAAAATAATGCAGTCAGGGCAGTCACTGGACTTATCAGATCGGAACATTTGTCTGTGGTAAGAAGATCCCTCCACTTGCTGCCCGCACAGAAGTGGATCCTTTTTAGGACACTGTGGTTTACACACACATGTCACACGCATGTCTCTACGGGATAATACCAGAATATTTGACTAAAAGGTTAAGGTGGCTACCAGTCATGCGGAAACGCTGCAAACCAATAACACAGGAATGTTGGAAATACCTTCTGCTAAGCTATCTCATGGAGAAAATCACTGCTTCTCAATGGCAGCACCTCGGCTATGGAACGCTCTTCCCCCTGATCTAAGACTATTCGGGTCATTATCAGTTTTTAAGCGTAGACTCAAGACTCTTCGGTTTGAATAACCTCAATAAAAACTTTTCCTGACTCTCTAGCCTGTTTAATTCTCTGTTTTGTTTTTATGGTGTGTGTCCTGTCTTCATGCTTCTATGTCCATGGGCGTTGTTCCAGTGCGTGCCATATAAATTAAATAAATAAATCACCCTTGCATGCGAAGATGGTGGAAGAATTAGACGAGACAGTGGAGGGAGATTGGTATTGTCCCTGTTTCCATAAATTCCACAGTGGTTGGTGAATACCTTCAAACTACTTGGATAAATACTAGTGTTAGTGTTGCTGGAATTCTGTCTTATAGGAATATTCATAGGACAATTCAAGAAAACAGAAAAGAAAGCAATTGGGAAGAAGATAATGAAAGATGTGAATGCTGTCATTGACTAGCACACACAGACAGAAAATACCACCCGAGAGCATCTGAAAGAAAGTCCTTTGCAAAGTGTTATTGCTCTAAGGACCATAAGAATTATGTAGGATGTTGGGTGTTCAGTCAATCGACTGGGGAGTGCTGCCACAGTACTTGTATTGTGGGGGAACACATAAAGAATCTGAGTGACCTAAGGGGGGGTGATTAAGATATGGATCCAGAAGAAGTCATTCTGTGGAAGAAGGATGCAGAGAATTGAGGAAGAGAAGGTTGTTGAGGACTCGATCAGAGGGGTGAATGTAGAGGAGCAGAAGTGTGTGTCACTGACAGAGTCCACCCCCTCATCTCTGACCTATAGGATCAACAACAGGAAGACACAGTGTAAGACACCAGGTATTATTCCAATACCACATCGAGTGTATGAGAGACGTTATGATATCAGACAACCATACCAAAAGTACCCTCGAACTGAGGTGGTAGCAGGAGTTTTTGCAGACACCACTGAACTTCAAAGAGCTGTAAAGGAAAAACTGACCGGTGCAAAGTGATGTCATAAGGAGAACACACAATGTCACACTGAAACGAAATAAGAATACTTAAAGAATGAAGAGATAACTGAAGAAGCAAAGTAACACACATACAAGTGAGGAGAAATCATATACAAAGAAGATAAGTAACTAGATGAGTAGTAAATGTATACGCACAGAAACACAAGGTAGATGAGTCATATAGAAGCTTGCTGCAGTAGAAAATATAACACATGTAAAGCAGCTATGATGAAAAGATGGTGTCAAGAGAGGACAGAGGCAGTGAATATGGCAAGGGAATTGTGCACACAATCACACAGTGAATAGCTTTGAGTCAAACAACATGCACTCAGGAACCAAGCCACATTTACACCAAAACCCAGGATTTTCAAGTAGAGCATAATAAGAATACAAATACATATGAAGAAGGATGTGGGGTAAGCGCTAAGAATCTCTGTATGATTACAAAGAAAGTCAGCAAGCTCCTTACCCACAATTGCTGTTACAGGTACTGTCAGCGCTAAACCCACATACAGGGCAAGCAACAACTTGATCTGTAAGCTAACACTCTTGATGGTATTGTTTAAGGTAACTTAAATACAATACTCACAAGGACAAGAAATACCACCCAAAATGTCAGCAAAGCACACAAACCCTGTTGATCAAACAGGGACCTCGAAATGCAATAACATCAAAGGAAGGATAACTTAATATATCACAATCCTGTAAGTGATTTCAATCCGGCACACACCCAAGTCAACACCTAGCGTGTAATGCACAACTGAAATCCTTATATATTTTTGTCTAAAAGTTCTTTATTCTGAACGATATACCACTTATACCACGCCCCTCTCCTGGAACTCCCCGGTCACACTGAACCAGGAATCAGGCTGGTTTGCAAAGTTAAAATATTTATTTATGTATTTACAATTTGATCACACTATGTTTTAATGGGTACACAATAATCACCAATGGGGTGATGTAACCGTGAATAATCTCTTTAATACACAAGGAGTAATAATGAGCAAAACAATTCAACACAGAAATAATACTTTTGTGTGTGTGTGCAGATCAGATAGCACTGTGGTTAAGGGTTCCCCCTGCAGACCCCTCAATCCCCCAATAGGCAATGTAAGGAGATAGGAGGAGAGAGCAGGTATTCAGGAATGGCAGAATTCAAACAAAATAACAATCCCACTTTCCCCCAGCAAACACAAGAGAAAACCCAATTGACTTTCAAGCTGTTGAATGGCTTTTAAAGTTCTCTTGAGAATGGATTGGGCAAAAACACTAATATGGTCAACATTGCTGAAATTGCTATCAATTCTTATTTGGATGGTTGCACACAAACACAAGCAATGATTCAATACCAAGAAGCAATTTGAAATCCTAAAATTAAAGTCGGGAGCAATCAAAAGCTGTTTTAAACATTTCAGAATTTCCCAAAAACGAAATTTGCAGCAAACCTTTCACTGCACGATAATCGTGATAACGGGAAAACTCTATGGATTTGGTTTTAGTTGCAATTTAAAGCTGTGGATGTTAGCTACAAGTTGTTTCTAACACAAAAACTGAGGAAGTTAAGGACGTTTTAGTGGAGGTCACTTTTTCGAGATGGGCGCAAGAATGCAAAACGGGAATGCGCTTTAAAAATGACAAATGGGATTTCTAACACTAGAGGATGACTATGAACAAAACGAATACCCCACAAGAACACAGCCACTTGATCAGAATGACTGCCTGCCCGGGACTCGCCTTCTTCAGATGAGAAAAGATCAGCGCAAAGATAGTTTTAGCAATACTAGTACAGGAGGAAGATAGGAGGGATAGGATAGAGAGTTTAGACAATTCAAAAATACTCCTAACAATACGGGTTCTGAATACCAGATAGGACGGGTTTAAGATAGGGATTAACTAGACAAGGTACATATGCTAGTGACACAGCTCTATCTATAGATACTCACTAGATATGTTTTTAAATGGAACCGTCAGGATTCTGGTCCGTCAAAATTCTGGTCAGGGTATTGGATCTGGTTCTAAGGTAGACAGCTTGGCACATCGGATTGGATCTGCAATCAGCAAGGCGCTCTGGTCACAGCACGGCACAGGACTGGATTGGATCTGCCCTTCTTGGTTCTGATGATAATTATTTCAGCAGGCAAGCAGTAGAGCGCAGCCCGGCTGTATTTTGAAGCTCCCCTTAGGTCTGTGGGGTTCTGGTTCTGGAATTTGAGGCCTAGCTGAAAATGGTTCAGCTATGCAATGGGTTTCTGCTTTGCCAAGTTTCTGGAGTCTGGAGCAAGGAAGATGGAGAGTTCTGCAACAGGGTGCTCCGCCAGCGTCGGCATAGTGGGTGAATCTGTCTGTCCTTTTGAGTGGTGAGCTGTCTCTATTTAAACTATGATAAAGGGGTGTGTGTGCTGGTTTATCCTAAGCTCGCCCCTTTGACAGGCGATTGGGTCATAGTCTCCTCTCTTCCTTGATAGGAGGAGAACAACAGGGTGCCACCTTTATGGTGTAATTATATGAGGCTGAGGATACACCCCTAGCCCCTTGAACACAAAATCTACTTTTGGCACCATACATATTTATACATGTGCAACCTCTATAAGAATCACATATCCAGATTACATATTTTATATGGCAGCTATCCCTCCAAACCCTGGAGCCGTGGGATCTTGGCTCTGATTTTCACAGAATCTTGCCCTTTTCATCCAGAACACAATGTCCAATTTATGAGCAAATTTCTCCAATTGTGTGCGTTGAATATGGGCATAAGTGTATTAATTTCATACTTCTAGCCACAATACATTTTGTGTAAAATCACATTTTCTGCCGTGTCTTTCCAGAACATGTCACCCGATTTTGCTGCCTCTTGAAACGTGCAGCCAAAAATGACATTAACAATGCTGTTAGTTCTATATTTTGCACAATTTTACATAGTAAGTTATCAGTCTTTTTAAAATGGATTCTTTGTCCTTGTTAAGCAACAAATGGTTGTTTACCTCCACCCCTTTGGTCTCTCCCTGGGAGCCCAGGAGCCATCTCCCTTTGTTTTCTCCTGGCAGAGGCCATTTACGATTATCTTCACACTTTGCCTTTCCTGAGTAGCAGTTGTTCATTGTTCCTCATGCCTCTGCAGCCCAGGTTCTTTCCAAACACTATAATTATCACTTAGGTGTGATTGCCTGCTGGAGAAGAAGAAGGCCTCTGTGAGGGAACCTATTATTCCAGTTTGGTAGCTATAGCCAGGCTTAAATTTAAATGTTAATTCTGTTGTATTTTTCCTTAGCTTAAAACAAACTTGTGATTTCAAAATAGCAGCCAGAATTCTCATTCTATATTTTAAACCATGGGATCAAACAATTACAACATAGGTTACTCTCAGTAAAAGGCCTCTTAGATTGCAGGCATTTGATTTCAATTTATGTACATGTTTAAAGTTTAATCAGGCAGGCTTCCAGACAGCCGTCATCCCTGCAGCCCTCTGCTGCACAGAGATTTTGACATCCACAGACAAACCACTTTTTCTGTGGAAATCCCTTTATGCTTTCAGCTTTTCAGGACCTGGCAAGTTTCACAATGCTTTCTTAAACTAAGTGAATTGTAGCTCCCTGCAAGAATTCTGGATGTTTGAGGGTGTTTTGTACCAGCATTCTGCGGCTTCAGCCACCAAGAAAAAGGGATTTAAAGCAAGCTTTTGGGGTTTTGCTTTTTCCTTCTGTACTCTATTTTCACATGCTGTGGAGCGCAGTGACATATTTCAGGAGTGAGATCTCTGCTCCGCCACTGACAACATGCATGGTAGATTGGGCAGCCATCTTTTTGTGTTGCAAAGCGCAAGTTCCAGAGGTTTTGGCGCGCACAAGGGTTTTGCGACCATTTTGATGTTTCTGGCACCAACATAACACAGTGCTGCAGCATAGCAGAGCCGAAGTGGGTTAAAACATCCCACACTCTTGACAAGGACAGGTAGGAATCGTGATTACAGAACACTGAGGAAAATAAGCATTCACACAGGAGCTGACTACAACAGCACACCACGCCTAACAATCAATAGGGAAAAAAGGGAGAAAAGCAAGGGAAAACATGGAACAGACTCCAAGCGAAAGTAAAGTTACAGAAGCAGGGAAAATGAAATTCCAAAGGCAAAATCTCCCTGCTCTCTACTCAGGGAAGGAAAGGCAAACAGGGACAAAATACTAAGGGCCTAATCACAGAAGCGTATTATAATGGAAAAACCCCATTGGAAAATGCTCTGTGAATCAGGCCCTAAATGTATAAATGAGGAGTGACTGGAGGATAGGGATTTTCCTGCTGAATAGGGAAAAGTCAAAAAAATAAAGAACAAAAACTGGGCTGTACAGAAAAAGAAAAGCACTTTGAAGCTCTGACTGCAAAACAGAGGAAGACAGGAAGGGAATCCAGGAAGCAGAACTTACTAGTAAGCACAATACATTTGAAATCCAGGAAAGTGGGAACAAGAAATTAGAAACTAGGAACTAGACAATAAGCTAAGAAACAGGGACTAGTCACAAACAGGAACACTGCATCAATGACCAGCGCTGGATTGAAGCAAACAGAGCACACACCTCAGGTGTGCTGCATGCTGATCCTGCCAGCCACAGGCGCTGCATATCCTCCACTCAACCTTGTCCTCAAAGGATGGAGATGGAGCAGTGGGCCAGGCATTCTGGGAATCACAGTCTTTTGATTAAAGCAGGATACTAGCTGCCAAAAACCGGGAATTGATACTGAAGGGAAGTTACATGGAACATACAAATTTTGCGCTCTCAATTAACCACAACACTGTTACATAAGGTTCAGAAGGAACGTTCAGTAAGGGAAAAACCCAAAATTTGCCCCCCAAGTGGCGGGAATGGGAGTGAAGTGAATAAATCGTGACAGATGGACGTTAGCTCGGAATAATAGGAAGCGAAGAGCATGAAGGAGAGACACCAGGGCTGCAGAGCTGACAGACGCTGGAAATACAAATCAATGCATGAACAAAGAATAGCTGTTGGCCAAAGATCAAGGATACCACAGCAATAACTAACTTGAGGGTATACAGGGAGTCAATGAGGATAAGGAGAAGACGCAGGACATATTTCTCTCAGATTAAGTAAATGAGTGAACATTTGTGGATGCCAAGTATTGACAATTAAAGATGCAGAAAAGCATATGTGAGACAGAGCAACCAAGTCTCTAGAGGCTGAAGAGGGTAATGACACCTGACATAATCAAATCAAATAGCACTAAATAAAAGGCGAGATGGACAAAATCATGTTCTCTTCACACATGGTACAAGACCAGATAACAAGGCCTAATCATAAAGCCCTGGATGAAGATAATGATGTACCTTAACGCCCCTTAAAGTTCCAAAGAGAACATCCAGCAAGGTCAAGTACAAATAAGAGGCCTTGGCTGAAGGCCTTGCTGATGAGAGATGGTAAACTAATTGCTTACATGCAGCTAGTGAGTCGAGTGTCCAAGGTTGGAATAAGATGCCAACCTATCATAAGGGCCTATGCAATGATGAGCACATAATGTTGCAGGGGCCTTTCCGCTGATATTATGCTGTCATAATCATTATTATACGCAGTCAGAGGGAAGTTTTAGGCCTGCCTGCCAAATGAGGGGCAGCCAATAATGTTACTAATTCTTACAGAACCCATAGGTAGACATGTTCCCCTAACCAATGCCTCTGTCCGATAGGTTTTATTATTTGCCACGTAGGATGACATCATAGCTGAGGTACATCAAGGTATACAACCTTTGTGTAACTGAAATGTAGTTGTGAGTGTGTGGACTACGATTTGTTGTTAACCAGGTTTCCCTACTTTATTGAGCTGCTAATAAAGTAGTATTTTTGCCATTTCTTTGAGTCTGTCCGGTTATTTGGGTCCAAGATTATTTGTTATGGTAATTCCATTCTGCACATGAGAATACTCAGAAGTGCTACTGCACAAAACCTTGCCACTTAATTGAGAATGTGTTCATTTTGTGAGCAAGTGATTCAATAATCCTTAAGGTGGTTATAACATTTGTGTAAAAGTCATTGAACCTGTGTCAAAATTGTTAGGCCAATTCAAACTTTGCATTAGGTTTTGTGAAGGAAATTACTTAATGTTTAAAATGATAAAGTAAAGAATATACCAGATTATTCTGAAATGTATTTTATGGAACACAGACAAAAGCCATATAAAATATACCAAGCTCAGTGCTCTTGTGTACTTTTCACAAAGGAAGAGCAAATGTTTATAATTCAGGGCACATACGTGTCTTGATTTATGATAAACTGGTAACTGTCACAGGGAGAGTGCATTAAGACCCATTTGTGGCCGCTAAAAGTTAAATACATTGTCAAAATTATAACAGACACCAAAACCACCAGCGGAATCCCATCAGATTACCTGAAAGTAAGTAAACTAAAATACCTCAAAGATGCCAAAATCAGGATTCAAGGCTCAGGGGTCTACCCTGCGCTTCAGAAGAGAAGTGAGAAAATGATTGGGGTGGATGAGCGGTTGTGAGGCAAGAATTGGCACCAGGGATTTGAAGGTTAGGAGGCAAAAACACATTAAAGTGAATCATCCCAACTTTAAAATACCTGACGATTTACTGCACATCTGCTGTTACATGATATGCATTACAGATTACGCCGAAGGAAAATAGTATGCCATAAAAGTTCTAAACTGCCAAATAAGACAAATGGCAGAACGGTTATGCCCATGATAGCCTTTTAAGGCAAGCAACTCATCAACAATTCTTCTTTGTCTTTGGCTACCCAGCTGCAACTAGCAACAGCGCCAATCCCTGTCCAAGATTTAAGAGGAATAGGAGAGTTGAAATCATGTGGGACAGAAAGTCAAGCACATGGGAAGCATGTATGAATAAAAATGAAAGAATGATTTAGCAAAACGCTTGATTTGCAAAAGTGAACTGGTCAAAATATGAATTATAAAATCCAGGATTTATTTAAGCAAAATAACCAGAGTGGGGGGAATTACCGGTCAGGTGATGCCCTGGGGCATTAGTTAGAAGCACAGCTTCTAACTTATGCCCCTATGCAAGGGTGATATTTCAATTAGTACACTGGCATGTTGTACCGGGTTTCTAATAGTTTTTTTCTCAAGTTAAGAAATGGTGTGTATGTCGTTTGTCAACTTGAGAGCACAAACTACAACTCAAGATGGCCGCCATTGATCTGGGAAGCGAACTACATATAGTCCCTTCTCCCTTTCCATGGTGGCCATTGCCATGATGGGGACGCACCAGGTACACTAGTGTTCCTGGCGCCAGCAAGGGACAAGCCAGCAACAGTTAAGTGAGGGGGAGGGAAGGGGATGCTAAAAGCACACTTTGCTGAATCTCGGCAAGGGAAGATGGCGGCCTCCAGCTCCGAGGAGGCTCGAAGCAGGGCTTTAATGTGTGCTAAATCCCCCGTTTGGAGACTGCTTATTGGCTGGGAGGCCTTCACGGCACCACACCACCCTTGCCTGGTACTAATAAATTGTATGAGAAATGTCACCCTTGGTAATGTTGAGAAGCAATACTGGACTGAATCAAATGAAGGAATGAGGAATAAGGTTGTTGGCATTGTTCACTGAAATGCTGGGTCCTGTACTGTTAATGCCCACAGATTTGCATCTTTTCAAATGAATTTTAAAGCAGCAGTTGTCTTCTAGAATGAAATGTGTTATGTAGTGACTGCTGCTTGTGGAAGCTGTGAGCTGGTGATGTCATGTGGAGTGTTGCTGTGTGAATGTTTGAATGTTTACCTGAGAGGTAGAGCTCCCCTGCCTGGGTGATGGGAGTCAGTGCTTATGTCCTGTCCACTCGTGTATATATTCTCATGTAACTGTGACTTAAGTGCTTACCAATACACCTAAGAAGTTACATAAAGAAGCCTGGAAGTCACTTTGTAACAATGGCAACGAGTTGGTCTTAAAAAGGAGAACCTGCATGCAAGTAACAGAAGTAAGTAAGCTGAAGGAGCCTGCTGCGGGGGTGCAGGATGAAGATGGAAAAGAAGGACAGCACTGCCCCCCAATACAAGTAAAACCCATCACCCAGGGCACTGTGGGAGAGGAAGACGGCCCCATAGAAGGAGGGACTGGCTACCCATGAGTGTCAGGGAGAGCTAAATCCAGGGGGCTAGAGAAGCTGAAGAAGGGGGAAGCTCCTGCAGAGAGAGTTGGGGCAAGGATAAAGATGTAGAGGCAGAAGCAGTGAGGTTAAGTGCCTTAAATTCTTGGTGAAGTGGAGTAGGCACCAAGAGATGAGCAGGCCCCAAGTGAAGTGCCGTTGCAGCTTGGTGAAGTGAAGTAAGCCTCAAGAGAGGAGCAGGCCCCAGATGCAGAAGTGGGAGGACGTGGTACATTTCCCATAAGATGAGAAGAGGGAAGTTGCGCCCATAAGGTGAAGAAGGGCAAGATCTGCTGTCCGATAAAGTGAAGAAGGGGACTGGGCCTCGGTGTGAAGGACAATGTTGAAGATGGGAAGGCCGAGGCAAGCCAGAGAAGGCCCCATTGTATGAAGATACATAGAGGACGAATTATTGCATATAATGAAGTCAGATGAAGTTGAGAAGTAACGGTCCCTCAATGTGTGTGTGTGACGGTTGGGACTGCAGAGTTCAGTGAGGTGTGCCGCTTGATGAAGAAGTGATGATGTCATAGCAGGCCCAGGAGAGTTGACAATGCTGTAGAACACGATCTGTGTTCTTACGAATGTGGGTGTCGTCACCATACGTGTTGTGTATCACAGTCACTGCGCATAATGTTGAAATGGGTTTGAGTCTGAGTAAAGGACCCAGAGAAACATGCTGACGTTAGTGGGAAGTACATTTGCAATGAGACTGAAGCTCTGTCATGGAAGAAGATGTTCTGTGTAAGTTAATTTGTGATCCACCAGAGTGGGTGTATCGACTGCTTCGAATATTAACGAGCCTGAGACATTTAGTGCTGTGACAAGAGAGTGCTACGCTGATAAGGTTGAAACCATCCCTGAGTAGTGAAGTGTGTGAGCGGGATTTCATGGACAAGCGGGAATTGCAGCGAGGCAGTGAAGATATTAAGAAGTAAATGTTCAGGCAAGCGCTGCTGCATTAAGGAAGGAACATGGAGATAGTGAATGTCCACGAGGAATGTTTAGAAGTGAAGCAGAGTTATGAAGATCTCTGGAGGAAGGGATCGTAAGAGGGTGTCCTTTTCGCAAGTGCTTTAATAATGGAGCAACAAATATGGAAAGCCACTGTGATGGCTTGTATTGTCATGCTTGAGTTTGGTTATGCTTGAAGTTAGATGTAACGATATTTGAGGAATTTGCAGGTAAAGCCTAGGGCTGGCAATGGACACTGAGGAGCATTTCGTAGGTCACTGCATGAGAGTGCTGGGTTATGGTTGAAGGTAGATGTAACCATATTTGAGGAATTTGTAGGTAAAGCCAAGGACTGGCTATGGACATTTAGGATTCTTTTGTAGGTCACAGTAGTAGGTTGCTTAATGGCAACATGGACTTTTAGGAATTCCTAGGGTGTTATTGAACCTGTTTAAGGATTGTTAGTTTTAAGTTATGAGTTATGCATATAGAGGTTATAATGCAAAGTTAATTTTAATTGACTCTGTTATGATATAATAGTGTAAGGTTAGTATGAAGTATGGTGAGAGTCAAATAAGTTGTGATTCGGGTAGCACCCAGAGTGCGCGTAGTATGTGGGTGAGTGACACAATGGTGAGAGTCAATAAGTTGTGATTTGGGTAGCGCCCAGAGTATGTATAGTATGTGGGTGAGTGCCACAAAGGTATTAGGGAGGTAGCGCATCTGAGTTTTATGTGTGCACTGTATGTGAGAGCATGCCACAATGGGTGTAGGGAGGTAGTGCCTCCAGTATTTGTGTGATGTTTAATAGGTGGTAGCGCCTCCGTCAGTAGTATGAAGAAGTCAGGGGGGTAGTGCCTCCAGGGTTAGACTGGTGTGGTGGAATAGCCACAAGGTTCATGGGAGGTAGCGCCTCCAGAGTTAGTTTGTGTGTGTGGTTGAACAGACACAATGGTTCATGGTAGGTAGCACCTCCAGGTTGAGTATGAGGTTGAAATGTTTGTTTTGAGTTACACCTTTCCCTAAAAAGGTGTAACATTTGTTTCCTCGTGTTTCCAGTGTGTTCGCGTGTGTAGGGTAGGTGATATGTTGTGTTGTGTCAGCCTTCATGATGTATGTGAGTGGGTGTAGTGTGCTTTAGAAAAGGAAGGAGATGTGTTATGTAGTAGCAACTGTGTATGTGTTGAGTCTGGTAAAGGAAGGAGATGTGTTATGTAGTGACTGCTGCTTGTGGAAGCTGTGAGCTGGTGAAGTCATATGGAGTGTTGCTCTGTGAATGTTGGAATGTTTACCTGAGGTTTCCACATCCAGGCAGTTAGAGCTCCCCTGCCTGGGTGATGGGAGCTAGTGCTTATGTCCTGTCCACTATTGTATATATTCTCATGTAACTGTGACTTAAGTGCTTACCAATAAAGCTAAGAAGTTACCTAAAGAAGCCTGGAAGTCACTTCGTAACAAAATGCATCGTGTTAGTGACCACAAAAATACATCCTCTTGCCAGCAGTGTTCCTAAAGAGAATGCCGGGGCATAACACCTCTTCTCTGAATATAGATATTAATACTGATCTGCAACAAGCAATTCATATAAAAGCACAATGTGACACCAAATGATATGGTAGCAGATGAGCTGGCTCATGCGCAGTACCCCAGCAGGAAGGCAAGACTTAAAAACAAGCATTGGCAATGCCAACAGTTTGGGTACTTGGGCCGGCAGGGGAAATGCACTTTCCAGTCACTGCCGTAGTGGTAAAAACTGACCATTTGTAGTAGCAGCTGCAAACTGTTGTGAGTGCCTAGGCATATAATTGCAGTGCCTGGCAGATGCTTAATACTTATACACAAGCTGAAACTGTTTGCTTTACCAATGCTTGTTTTTAACAGGACTTCATTGAAGGACAAGCATAGTGCTTATACATCGAGTGGCTGAAGGCAGATCTGGTAAGACCTCTTTTTTTATTTATTTTTTACAACAGTAGCACCTTTACATCTCCAATTAATTCAATTACTTCCAAAGACTGGTTTAAAAAACCACTGTTGGAGACTTCAAGCTGAAAGTTTAATTGAATGGCTTGATAAACCTAGTTCAAAGAAATCCTAGAAGGGTGTGTTTTGGTCAGGGAGGGGCAGGAAATGGATTGGAATTGCCCTAAGGATTAGCATGGGTCAATGAGTGGGTAAATAACCAAACAATACCTACAAGCTTGCTTTGTATCCCTCATCATATGTCATTTCTCCCTAGCTGTACTCTAATTCAGTAGTTTCGGCTTATAGTTAGAGTGCCACCTAACAGCCAAAACTAAAAAAAAACAAAGGACCCAAGACAGTTAGGGTCACAACCTGTCTCATCATTTCAGCTTGCAGTACATTTTAGTGAAGTCCCGGGCAAGGCAGTGAATCTGGCCTGTGTAAATGAACATTGCAGGAGCTGAAATCCGGAGCTTGCATAAATGACAATTAAATCTCATGGCCTGCGAGCATGGAAAAGAGAAAATACTCAATCTAGGGGCCTGATTCACAGAAGTGTTTTATAATGGCGCACACCCATTGAAAATGATCTGTGACTCAGGGCCTAGATATCTTACCGGAAGGGGCATATTGGCTTGTACGAGAAGTATAGGTATTTGTTTCTGTGAGATGTTTTTGCTTGTCCCTCTGGGTATCATTGCCTTGTGCAAAACTAGTCCTGTGAAATAATGAAAAGAACACGAGTTAATGTGGGTTTACTAAACTGCACACGCATGGAGGGAGGATAGCAGCAGACGTACTGGTGATATTATGTACCCAGCCAGTGTCGGCCTGGGACAAGAAATAGGCCTGGTCACCCAAAAAAGTGGCCCACCCCCTGACTCAAAAAAGGGGCCCACCCCTTGCCTCACGACCCTTGACCTCTGATGACATCACCAGAAGTGATGCCATTTGACCCCACCCCAAAGTGACATCCCGGGAAGCAATGAAATATGACCTTTCACCCCTTGACTAAACAGCAAGTGGCATCAAATAGCATTGTTCCTAAGTACACTAAGTTACTGTAAATCCAAGCAGACGTCCAATTCCAAATGATAATATGTTTTTGTATAGCACTTACGCTTAAGGTCTTTTTTATAGAACAAATTTTGCATTTGCATACAATATCACCCAACCTGGGTTGGTACTCATGTATGGACCTAAGAAGGATGAAAGGCTTTTTGAAAAAACAAAAAAAAAATGAAAAAAAGAAAATATATTTTTTAAAATTTGTTTTTCTTCCAAACCGGCCCAGACATGGCCAGAAACTAGCCCCCACTCCCCAGGGATGATTTTGGGATTTTGGCCCAGCCACAGACCGAAAGGCCGAGGGGCCAAACCGACCCTGTACCCAGCACAGATATAGCACTAAAATATTGTTGGGTGTCTTGACCCACGTTCAAGTTATTATGCTGCAACATTTGGCTTAGAAAATCCAAAATGGCGGAAAAGCCCACATTTGTGCCAGAATCCAGGAGAACCGCGCAGCTTTGCACACACCAAAATGGTCCCATGACCTGCCACCCACCAGTGCAAAGAAAGATGGTTCTGTTCAAAATCTGTTTTAATTAATGTCAAAAATTGCTAAGATCATGGGCCCGAAACTATCAAGTAAAATACTTTCTTTTCGAAATGTATCAATTCAAGACAGCTGTCAAAAATAGGTGCAGTACCGGCATTGGACACTGACCGGTGCTGGCGCTCTATAAATCCTGACAGGAGAGCTGACTTGCAGAACTGTGCAGTGAACAGAAGGGGGTCTTATGTAATTAAAAGTTCAAAAGACTTGCTTTTCCTGAGAATCATTAACACCTCAGAGACACACACAACAGCCCAGGATATCACATGGCACTGTTGATTGAGAGGGAGGAGTTTCCCCTGCAGCCTGCAGGGCACAACACAATAGACCCTTTCAATTGAATGGGGTATGCTGATTTTGGGTGTGGACTGTAAACAGTCTTCTGGAGAAAGGAGAGACCTGTGATCTCTGAATCACCATGCTTCTGGGGGCGGGCCAGACTGGATTGTGGATTCATATTGCAGCAAATATTTGTTTAAGTTAAATGCTTCTGAAATATTGTATTAAGCTTACACAAATGTACAATTTGGAGATCCTTAATCTGAGAAATGTACCCTCAATTTGAGATCAGACTCAACTCTGTACCATATTCTGAGGCAAAACCCCATGAATTATGGAGATTGCAGACACAGGGTTTATGCTAGAAAAATGCTAGAAAAATGAAAAATGAAAATGTACTGGAATATGTGTAGAGAGGAGGTGTACATCTGGGTAATTTTTGGTAAAAATCCAATATTGGTATACCAACCAAAAAAAAAAAATGTTGGCATTTTGAACCCTAGCTCCTAGGAAGATCAGGGTTAGGCAAGAATATACCTTGTGCAATCCGTCATGCAATTTAGGTAATATTAACAAATGGGGTATATTGCAAATGTGGGTTTTATGAAAAAGAAGATATGTTGCACGGACACAAAGGGGCGTTTCTTCAATAGATTGTAAAATGATGACTCACTCTGACACACTATCCCTTCTCAAATCAGGTCACAGAGAATCCTTGACCTATCAAATCGTGAGAGGGTTGGGCATGCAGAATGAGCCAACCCACCCACTTTCAAAAGACATAAAAAGAGCAACTGAAAGCCAGACAGGGACATTCACTTTCCACTTTCTTGCGAAGCATTTTGCCGGACCAGACAATATCCAGAAGGACCATCTCCAGAACTTAGACTCCAGACTTCAGAACTTGTAGCATTGAGGCCTGAACCACCAGCTGAATCCTTTTTCAGCAGGCCTCAAAATCTTTTGCAAATTATTCAAACAGCCGGGCTGAGCTGTTTGATTCTACCTAGAACCCTGTGCCGGTACCCAGAAAACAGTGCTGTATCCAGAATCCACTTGATCCAGACCAGCAGAACCAGACACCCAGACCAGATCGCTGTGAGCAGAACCGGTACTAAAGACAGTCCGTGTCGAGAGAAACAGCCAACCTGACCAGACCCTGAAGGCCTATTTCAAATTTATAGTGTGAGTACTCAGCTGGAACTGTGCCAGAACCAATCTCTTGGTTTAAAATAATCTGATTCAAACATTTGAACCTGTCCAGAATTGCATCATAGGAATCGTGTGTTCATTCTGTCATTTCAAAGCTGTAAATGTGTCATTTTGTCATTCTGAAGTTTACTTTCATTTCGAAAAACTATCTCCACAAAATCGTCCGTATCTCTGGGACCGCGTGTGCTAGGAATGAGATTTAACTTTCATTTTAAAGCTAAGATTCTAAGCTTTCCAACAAGCCTAAAACCTTCTATTCATTATAGTTTTTCCGTAATCGCGCTCGACGCACTCGGAAAAAGTGCTGCGATTTGCGATTTGGTCCAATTAGCTCCTGTCAAAAAATTTGTTTTCAACCTGATAATCCCTCATTGAGCATTGCCAGTGTGACTTGAACTAATCTTAAATAGCTATCACTTACCCTGAACCTCCTACAGGGAATGAAAATCATTTTTAGCATATATTTCCCTTCTTTGCATACCACATTTAAAGTATTTTGCTTGTGTTTTAAAATCATCCCTGTTGTCTAAACTTACTAGGGGGGAACTGAAATGCGTATTGTATTGTGATTGTATTCCTGAAAACTGTGTGCTTCACTTCCATCTCCTTGTATTGCATAGGGGGGGAGTGAATTGCCACAAGGGGAAAAGTGAACATATTATCTCTTGTGAAACCCTATCAGTTAATTTCTGTACTCCATTTTATTCATCATTGCATTTCCTGGAAACCCTAAAAGCATTCTCAGTTACCTTTTCCTTCCTATATCAACTCCTAAGTAATTAAATAAGCGTACAATTGTAATATTATCCATTGTTGATCACTGTCATATTCTTAAGTGTGATATCAAATATTAATTTATTATAAAAGTGTGATATATATATATATAGTTAATTTTCCAATAAATCTTTTAAATTGCAAAACAAACCTACTTCTTGGCTCAGTGAGGTCAGGGGGATTCAAAGAGAGGGGCGTTATATAAGGGTTTATCATCCAGAGTATAACTTGTCATAAAAATATATAAATAAGGGCTTCCCTTGGGCGTCCCAGACGAGGCACTGACTTAGTAGGATTGCTGAATTGAAGTCACTTAACAGATTGGGGGCTCGAGCCGGGGATTCTGGATTAGATCTATCACTTGTGCAGATTAATACGGTGTGCTAACTGACAGGATACATAATCCGGTTGGATCACCATGCCGTGTTACACTGTAAAAACACCCCTCAAAGGAACGCTCTAAGGAAAGGGTCTGTTTTGCAAAATAAAATACAAACTTCTGTAAGTCAGGAAGGAAATCAATTTCCAGAATGACGACCTTGGTAGATATCAAGATAGCCAGAGAACACCTCTTCCATAAGCTATTTGTGAGAGGTGAGTGGACTCATCAGGACCAGACGGTCTGGTTGCAGGCAATCGCACCCCAGATCACTGAAACAGGGTCAGATATATGGAGAGACCAGGGTCCCTTACATGTGGCCCTGAGTGAACTATATATGGCCCCTAAGGCCAAGGATGAGCATAACAAGATTGCCAGGGTAGCGGCATATTTATATTTACATATGGGAGCCATGCAGGACAAATGTGCTGAAGGCCAAGATCTGGCGAGTAGGCAACTGCTGGCATTACAGAAGGCCCAATCTGATCTGGACTCTTCTGAGCAGAGGCTGCAGAAGAGCCAGGAGTCAGAAAATGATAGTAGGCAGTATATCATTAAAATAAAAGAGGACATGGATATACTGCAACAGGAAAAGGCTGACCAGGATACCAGATTTCTGGCCTTGCAGAAGGAGTACCAAGAAGGTTTGGACTCCCTACTGCAGAGCCAGAAAAAGCTGGAGCAACAACTGGACTTCAACAGGGCATGCACAGAGCAGGTAGCCACCCTGCAAATCCGACTAGACAGAGAGAAAGAGGAAAGCAATACATTGATTTTGAAAGACCTGGATACCCAGGCAGAGTTTGATCAAGAACGCCAGAAAGCTGGGGCCCTTAAAAGGCAGAGGGACGACCTGGCGGCACAGATGCAGGCTCGTAGTCAGGAAAGGGACACCTTAGGCCAGGAAGTCTGCCATTTAAAAGAAAAAATTGAAGAAAATCACCGGGCCCTCCAGGGACTGTGTGACCTCCAAAAAGAGCATCAGAACTTGTTAGAACACAGCAGGAGGGTGGAGGAGGCTTTGGCAAGAAAGGAGCAGGCCAGTAGGGATGGGACTCAGGAGGTAACCCTCCTGCAGCAAAGACTGGTCCAGTACTCCAGGACCAACCAGGAGGCACAGAGAGAAAATGAGGCTCCCTGTCAGCACAATGATAGGCTCCAGCAACAGGTAGCCATGCAGGAGAGACTGATAGAGTCTAGTAAGGCCTCAACTGAGGAACTGAAAGCGCAGGCTCTTGCATTGCAACAGGGAGCAGGGGCTGACAGAGATGAAGTTCGCTGGGAAAGGGAAACACCTGAGCATAACTTCAGGAGCCCTAGTACCAGAGGCCTTCATCTCTCACAGTCCCTGGACTCTGCCACCCCCATGTCCCCTGGCACACATGAGCACAGGGCCACAGGGATGGCAGATTACTATCCAGCCAAACGTATGGGGCTCATAGGCCAGTACCAACCAGGAATGGATGGGCGGGCATACGGGTATGGGCACCTAAGTACAGTGCAATTTAGTGGGGAACCCCAGGAGAGTAGGCCCACTAAGGGCATCCTGAAAACCTCTGCCCAGTTAGGTCAGTGGGGGGGTACCCATCAAATCCTGCAGCAAGGAGGAATCTGAAGACTCCTCTGAACGTCACAGGACAAAGGAGACCAGGTCCCCACATTCTGCCAGCCATTCCCAGGCTTGCAGAATCCGGGAAAACCTGGAAGATCAGACGGGCACCTCTGGGAGCAGTGCTTCTGAGTCAGAGGATGAATGGACCAGGGTTACCCGAACCAAAAAGGCCAATAAGGCAAAATGGGCCTTGCTTAAGGACCCCTTAAAACAGATTAAGGCAATAAGGAGTGCCATCACCCCTTATCACAAGAACGCCAAGTATTCTGTTTAGGAACACTTGGAGCTTTATGAGCAAATGATGGAGACTTTCCATTTGAAAGACAGTAGTAGCTGCATTCAGTATGTAAAATGGACATTCTCCCCAGAATACTCCAGTTTCTTTGCGGGGCTGGAGGACCAAAATCATTCAAGATGGTCCACCTACAGGGCAGCCATCCTGAAACATTTTTCTGTTCACAGAAATCCCCAAGAGGCTCGTAAGGCAGCCTACAATTTGCAATGTGGGGAGGATCAGGCCCCACAAGAATTTGTGCAGGAGATAAAGCATGCTTTTGCGCAGACTACAAAAAGAGTACGCACGGAGAGTAAAGAATTTTTCCATGCCTTACCCAAATACATAATGACCCAGTTCATGAGAAACTTGCACGAGAAAAGATCTTTAGAGTGGGTCATTGAGCAAGCCACCCGCATCTATGAGGTGCAGAAACCGGTGGA
Organism: Ambystoma mexicanum; assembly: GCF_040938575.1. Taxonomy (NCBI): domain Eukaryota; kingdom Metazoa; phylum Chordata; class Amphibia; order Caudata; family Ambystomatidae; genus Ambystoma; species Ambystoma mexicanum. Next base: position 289,167,115 of record NC_090928.1, read on the forward strand.
AAATAAAAATCAGCCCAAAAAACCCAAAACCAACAGCACCCCTGCTGCTGCCAAGGTGGCAGAGGTAAAGGTTGCCCCCGTTTTAGATTTGGAGATGGGGAGGCCTAAAAACCTGCCTGCACTGAATAATTCAAAGCCCAGAAGGCCCTCGGGCCAGTCACAGACAGGGAGTCAAGGCGGTAGTCCCACAAACGGGGTCCCTCGCTCCCCTGACTATGTAAGGCCCCGCTACAAGGGAAACAGACCCATCCTGGGGTATGTGTGGACTCCTCCAGCCCAAGGGGGGGATCCAACCAGGCACCCTACCCAGGGAACCTCTCTCCTAACTTCCCACAGGAGGGCAGAATTTCACCAAACCCTGGGCAGAGCTTTTTTCCCAGGTATCCACCCAACTTCCAGCCCCAAAACCATCCATCCTTCTTTCCCCAATTCCCTGAGCCCAGACCACCTAATCCGGGAGAGGGGAGGCCAAGGTTGGAGGGGTGCCCAAATCTTCCCAACCCGGGGTACTACCAGAGAAGGGATAGCTACCCTTCCCGGGATAAGCCCAGGGGAGAAAACAGAACCCTGTGTCAGCCTGAGCGGGTTTCCCAACTTGAGCGCCAGGTCCAAAATATGGCACATGAGCTGGGTCACATGCTGAGGGCTCAACAGAACCCTCAGATGGGCATGCCAGCACAGAATGCCACAAACTATGGACCTAGTGCTCCAGAACAATGACGGGGCAGCACCCCAACAACCCACCGGTTCCCAGGGAGGAGGCACTAGGGAAAGGGGGGTGTAAGGCTGTGGAGGAAGCTTTCTTCCCCACTTGTAAACAGCCCCTGGAAACCCAGGAACGGGAAACAAAATCTCCTACCCTTGAAAGTCTGCCACCCAAGGAGCAGAGAGGAGGTAGGAGAAACAAAGGACCCAAACAGACCCATTTTGTGGAGGAGGTACAGGTCTTCCAATTTGAGGGAGAGGGATCCTCAGAGGATCCTGGGAAAAGGATATTCTCCTTCAGAGATAGGGGAACTCCTCACAAGGAAAAATGGGACCCAAGGGATTTCAAAATCCAGACTGGGTAGATGTGGGGATTGAGCTGTCGCCGCCCATCATTCTATCCCAGAACCAACAATACCGAAAACCCCTGGTTCAAACCCATCCTGGTGACTGCCTCCAAAAAGGGGGGGGGGCAGCCCAGAACCAGAACCAGGGGAACCCAGAACTGCATCCTTATCCGATTGCCAACTTTTTCTTTCAGATTCCCAAAACTCCCTGCCGAACTCTGCCCAGAACTCTTCTCTCTCAATGTCCAAAACCAGAAAATTAGCCCACCAGTTGTCCAAAAATGTGCATTATCTGTGCCCCCTTGAGGAGAAGGAGGGAAGATACTATGCCCCAGTACAAGTACAGGGGCAGGGTACAATGTTGGCACTGGTGGACACTGGATCCCAAGCTACCCTTCTCTCCAAAAGGGCCTTTGATGAACTAAATGCAGGAAGGGGGGAGAATTACCGAATTCCTCTCACCTCTCTTCCTGGACAACTCCAGAACTTTGACGGGAAGGAAATTCCCATCGAGGGGACTGCAGATTTGGACATCAAAATTGGACGACACAAGGTGAAACACCCGGTCATAGTAGTGACTCCAGAGGGCACCCCTTGTTTATTAGGGAATTACCTCCTGAGAAGGTTGTCACCCCTAATAGATTGCGTAAAAAAAGGTCCTCTGGACCCAGACTAGCCGACCAATAAAATTAAAGCAGAGTATCAACCATGTTAGTTTAAACGGCACGTGCCACATGGATGAACAAAAATCTGACCAATTAGAATTTCACTTCCAGAATAACCAAATTCCAGACGTGACAGTAATATCAGTAGGACAACAGAATGGTGATGGGGTGTCCTCTCTATTTCTGAAAATCAACCTTCCTTCCAGTTTAAGGTGGTATTCCACACTGGAAGGACACACTCTGAAATTCTTTACTAATCCACAATCAGACATTCCCACTCCGATAGTCCAGAAAGATGTGAAATCAGCTCAGAGCCTGGCTGATATTCAGCAAATTGGAGAGCAGTTGTTCATCCCTGTTCAGTTAAATGATGGGAAGGACTCTGTTCTCGCCCGAGTGTTTGTGAACAGCGGTAGGAGCTTCATCAGCGAAGCCATGTTCCGCCAACTCCCAAAAGACCCAGCCATTCCCACATTCAAACTCATAGACAAATGGGAAATGGATCTGGAAACACCCAATTACAAACATCTCCTGCCAAGCAGGTGTATGCTGAAAATCTCCATTGGCAACAAGAGCAAAGTCCATAATTGTTGGGTTGTGCAAGACGTCACCGCCGCCTTTTACTTAGGCAGTGATATTCTCAATCGCTTTGCCGTTAGTTTGGACCTAATAAACTTCAAAGCTTGGTCCCGATTAGTGGATAATCCCATGGGCTTTGATGATCCAGAAAAAGCATTTAGGACAGCTCAATTGCTACCTTATGTGGTTGAAATTCAGGTTAAAGAGGAAGTCACCATCCCAGAAAGGACCCGAAAATTCTCCCTGGAAGTGAAAGTTAAAAGAGGACAAACATTGAAAAACCCTGATGCTTATATTCATCTAAATGCTTCTCTCCAACAGCAAGGGTTGGGGGTAAACCCAACGCCATTAGTCAACATAGAACATGACACCATTCCAATAGAGGTGGATAACAGCGACTTAAAGAGTATTACTCTAGCCGCAGGCACCATTATTGGAATGGCGGTTGATGACCGACATTTATCCATTGATTTAGGAAATTAACTGTTAGGACCAATCCCCAAGGACTGTTTTGACAGTGACAGTGATGACAATACTACACCAGACAACATTTTTACCCGGCATGGGGGGAACTTCCTGGGGTACACTTCCTGCCCTTATGGTAAGGAAGATGTGACTTGTGACTTCAGGAGGGATGATGTGATTTTCCAGGTCCATGAGGGCTGCCTTTCCCACCTGAAGACTCCTGTCCAAATCAGCACTCTGACCAGGGACTTCTCCACCCAGCTGGAGGAGGCCGCTGAGATAGCAAAACCAGAAGTCTTTCCAGGCGTCAGGCAGATGGTGGAAGAGAGAGTCAACCTAGCTGATGCCTGTGTGACTTTGGAACAGAAGCAAAAGTTGAAACAATTTTTCTTGGATTTCCAAGATCTCTTTGCGGTAGACTCATATGACTGTGGTCGCACCGACATCCACACAACAACAATTCGCATGGACCCTGGCATGACTCCAGTGTTTGTGAAGCAATATAGCTTGCCTCTCGCCTTCATGGAGTCCCTTACTGAAATAATTAAGAACCTTGACTCCCGAGGAATAATCCGTCCAGTACACAGCACCTTCAATAATCCAGTGCTGGGAATATTGAAGCCAAACGGCCAGTGGAGACTCTGCGTCGACCTTAGGGAGCTCAACAAACGGGTCCATACTTCCCGATGGCCTCTGCCCTACATTGACCAAGGGCTGGCCCAGATTCAGGGGTCACAGGTATTCACTGCAATAGACCTGACCAATGAATACTGGACCGTGCCTGTCAATAGGGAGGATGAATACAAACTGGCTTTTAGCTTTGGGGGCCAGCAGTACACATGGACCCGGACTCCCTTTGGATACCTCAACTCCGGCAATGAGTTTAACATTTTCCTACACGGCCATGCCTGACCTGGGTGCGAGGGGTAACCTGGCTTATGTAGATGATGTCCTCATCAAAAGTTCATCTGTGGAGGAACACATAGCGGAGATCTGTTATGTTCTGACACAGTTGAGGGCCGCCGGAGCAAAACTTTCCTTTCAGAAAGCACAGTGGTGTAGAACCCGTGTTAATTTCTTGGGGCATGAGATTACTCCTCAGGGTCTCTGTCCCCTGGAAAAGAAAGTGGAAGCACTCCAAAAATTGAAGGACGCCACAACTCTGCGGGAACTAAGGAGCCTCCTTGGGCTGACTAAGTACAGCAGAAAGTTCATTGAGGGCTACACTGAGATCACTAGACCCCTGATTCAACTTTTGAAGGGGGGGGGTCAAGTGGGAATGGGGCCCAGAACAATCCGTGGCAGTAAGACAGCTCAAAAGAAGCCTCTCACAAGCGCCCTGCCTAGTTTACCCTTTCAGAAACAAGGAGTTATTCCTGGGGACAGGGTTCTCTAATACGTGCTTGATGTTGATGGCAGTATTATACCAAAAGCATGACAAGGTCAATAAAGTAATCTCCTATGCGAGCAAAATTTTGTCCTCTGTGGAGGAAAAATTCAACAATTTTGAGAAGGCACTCCTGGCAACGGTGTGGGCATTGAAGAATTACCGCCCGTTCATCCAGGGGGAAGACATCATAGTGGAGACTCCACACCAGCCTCAGCAATATCTCCAAAGTGACAGAATCCGGGCCGGAAATGTGAGTAATTCCCGAATTACTTCCTGGATTCTGTCAATGCAAGGCTTTCCTGTGGAGGTCAGATATGGCCAAAACAAGAAGAGTCCCCTCGCGCAAGGACTGGCTGACTTGCATGATTGTGCCAGAGAAAACTGTCTCGAGGACGAAAGTCTAAAAATCAAGGACAACATGGAGGCATACCTTAATTCCCCACACAAAGTCTTTGAAGAAGACAAGTGTAAGGGAATGCCCACTATCTACGTGGATGGATGCTCTTACCATGTTGACAACAACGGGGAAAAAGAACTTGTGGGTGGCGTATGGAATGCATGGGTGAATGAGTCCCCAGAACCCTCCGCTGGATACAAAATTGGTCCCCGAAGTAGTCAGGTGGCAGAATTGATGGCTGTGTATCAAGCCATCCTCACTGCTGTCCAACATCAACTCCATGAACTGGTCATAATAACAGATTCAGATTATGTGCGGAACGGGTTCGTGGAGCACCTGGTTAATTAGAAAACCAGAGGCATGTTATGTGCTAATAACAAACCCTTGAAACATGGGAAGTTAATCCAAAATATTGATGATCTGGTCACATTGAATGGGATGACCATCTACTGGAAAAAGATCAAGGGTCATTCCAAAGTAGAGGGACCAGACAAGACTGGAAATGACTTAGCTGATCAGCTGGCCAAAACCGGGGCCATCCAAGGGGATCTAATAGAGATTGAGTCCCTGTTGGGGGAAATCCAGGTCACTGCTATCACTAGGTCCCAGACAAATGCTCACAATGATCTTTCAACTGCACAATGGAGTAAGGAGACCCCAGATGCTGATTTCATCACGGCTCAGAAGGGGGATCCAATAATTGGTAAGTTTTACCAACACATTGAGGACCCTGAGAACGTTCCCCTGACGGATACCGATTACATTGGCAAAGAGGACCTAAGAGTGTTGATGAAATGTCCAAAAAGGTTCCGAATCCAAGACGGTTTGTTGGTAAGGAAATCCCAAGCTGGCCATGATCAGTGGGTGGTCCCTACCTCATTCCGAAGCCTGATGTTAAGTCACGCCCATGATGCGGCCAACGCCGGTCATAGGGGGTTTCACGCAACAATTGAGATCTTAAGAGAGGTTGCATACTGGCCACACATGGGGCCGGACCTCGACAAATACTTGAAGCAGTGTCTTGTGTGTGCACAATTTCAGCCAACATCCCTCACACACCGTGCGCCTCTCCAAAAGAGGGGGATGACACTGCCATGGCCAGATTTGCAAATCGACTTCATAGGCCCCGTGATTCGCTCCTCTGGGGGAAATAAGTACATGTTGACGGTGACATGCTTATTTACTAAATGGGTGGAATGTTTCCCAGCCCCAAACTGCAAGGCAGAAACAGCAGCTGCCCTGATGATCAACCACATCTTTTCGCGTTTTGGTCTACCCCAAAGGATTGAGTCAGACAGAGGTAGCCATTTTACCAGCGAAGTAATGACTAAGATATGGGAGATACTGGGGGTTAAAAGGAAGCTAAATATTGCTTACCAGCCAGCCTCTTCTGGTACAGTGGAGAGATACAACAGAACCATTGTGAGCATATTAAAAAAGTTTGTGGCAGGTTCTGGGACAAGCTGGGATATCCGATTACCGCTTGTCCTAACGGCCATCAGATCTACCCCTTCATCTGCAACTAAAATGTCACCATTTGAGCTGATGACTGGACGCAAGATGGTGCTTTCCCATCATTTGCTCTACAGGACCCAAGAGCAGACATTGATCAATGCCTCCACAACTCATGAGTATGTGGAGAATTTGAGGAAACACCTCCAACATGCTTTTGCCTATGCTCAGCGGAATCTAGAAAGATCAGCTGATAGCATGAAGAACCATTACGATTTGAAAACTACCATGAAAGAGTACAATGTAGGAGACCGGATTTATCTATACAATTTCCAAAGAAACCAGGCCAAACAGCGACATTTTTGCTTACATGGAAGGGACCTTTTGAAAAAATCTCCCCAGTTGCCTACAAGATCTGCATCCCCAAAGGTAGTTTGGCAGAAGGGGAAGACAAGTGGCTCCATATAAATCAGTTAAAGTGTTGCCATCCCAGGCACACTCTGCAGCAACTGGAGGAGTCCTCTGCAATACCAGAGGGGGCCGCTCCAGAGTAATTCAGTTCCAACCCTAAAATATCCCACATATAGTCTCTAAAATATTATGATTCTTGAATGAAAATGTCTTCTGATTATATCTTGTTTTTTTTTTAAATAAGAATATAAATGTCTATTGATTTATAAAATGTATATGCAGCCCCACTATATCAATAGTGGGGGAGAAATGTCTACGAATAGGTATTGCCGCTTTGCTTTGTCATCCTAGGACAAAGAAAACCTGGAGACTGACCACGGAAGACGACCTGGGGACCGGGAGCAAAGATCCGAGGGGTCCGGGGTACCGCCCAATACTCCCATCAGGACCGGCGAGGAGAACCGATCGATCCACCCTGATGGAGGAAAAGATGCTGAACTTTGTCATCTGCGGAATCGGAAGAAGACGATGCGTACATCCCAGCGCGTGGATCAAAACATCCTTTGCACTCGACTCCCCCTCGACTCAAAATCAAAGCGCAGTCTGGTGGGGGGGCTTGTTGGGTGTCTTGACCCACGTTCAAGTTATTATGCTGCAACATTTGGTGCTGTGGGCTTAGAAAATCCAAGATAGCGGAAAAGCCCACATTTGCCCCAGAATCCAGGAGAACCGCACAGTTTTGCGCACACCAAAATGGTCCCCTGACCTGCCACCCACCAGTGCAAAGAAAGATGGTTCTGTTCAAAATCCGTTTTTATTAATGTCAAAAATTGCTAAGATCATGGGCCCGAAACCACCAAACAAAAATCCAACTCTGGTTGAGTGTTCTACTTTTCTCTACTGCAAATCCACATCAATGCTATGTCAAGCAAGGATCATATACCATCAAGTAAAATCCTTTCTTTTTGAAATGTATAAATTCAAGACAGCTGTCAAAAATAGGTGCAGTACCGGCATTGGACACTGACCGGCGCTGGCGGTCTATAAATCCTGACAGGAGAGCTGTCTTGCAGAACTGTGCAGTGAACAGAAGGGGGTCTTATGTAATTAAAAGTTCAAAAGATTTGCTTTTCCTGAGAACCATTAACACCTCAGAGACACACACAACAGCCCAGGATATCACATGGCCCTGTTGATTGAGAGGGAGGAGTTTCCCCTGCAGCCTGCAGGACACAACACAATAGACCCTTTCAATTAAATGGGGTATGCTGATTTTGGGTGTGGACTGTAAACAGTCTTCTGGAGAAAGGAGAGGCCTGTGATCTCGGACTCAACAAGCTTCTCTGGGTGGGCCAGACTGGATTGTGGATTCATATTGCAGCAAATATATGTTTAAGTTAAATGCTTCTGAAATATTGTATTAAGCTTACAAAAATGTACAATTTGGAGATCCTTAATCTGAGAAATGTAACCACAATTTGAGACCAGACTCAACTCTGTACCATGTTCTGAGGCAAAACCCCATGAATTATGGAGATTACAGACACAGGGTTTATGCTAGAAAAATGAAAATTTACTGGAATATGTGTAGAGAGGCGGTGTACATCTGTGTAATTTTTGGTAAAAATCCAATATTGGTAAACCAACCAAAAAATGAAAAATGTTGGCATTTTGAACCCTAGCTCTTAGGAAGATCAGGGTTAGGCAAGAATATACCTTGTGCAATCCGTCATGCAATTTAGGTAATATTAACAAGTGGAGTATATTGCAAATGTGGGTTTTATGAAAAAGAAGATATGTTGCACGGACACAAAGGGGCGTTTCTTCAATAGATTGTAAAATGATGACTCACTCTGACTCACTCTGACACACTATGCCTTCTCAAATCAGGCCACAGAGAATCCTTGACCTATCAAAATGTGAGAGGGTTGGGCATGCAGAATGAGATGACCCACCCACTTTCAAAAGACATAAAAAGAGCAACTGAAAGCCAGACAGGGACATTCACTTTCCACTTTCTTGCAAAGCATTTTGCCGGACCAGACAATATCCAGAAGGACCATCTCCAGAACTTAGACTCCAGACTTCAGAACTTGTAGCATTGAGGCCTGAACCACCAGCTGAATCCTTTTGCAAATTATTCAAACAGCCGGGCTGAGCTGTTTGATTCTACCTAGAACCCTGTGCCAGTACCCAGAAAGTAGTGCTGTATCCAGAATCGACTTGATCCAGACCAGCAGAACCAGAGACCCAGACCAGATCACTGTGAGCAGAACCGGTACTAAAGACCGTCCGTGGCGAGAGAACCAGCCAACCTGAACAGACCCTGATGGTCTATTTCAAATTTATAGTGTGAGTACTCAGCTAGAACTGTGCCAGAACCAATCTCTTAGTTTAAAATAATCTGATTCAAAACAGTTGAACCTGTCCAGAACTGCATCATAGGAATCGTGTGTTCATTCTGTCATTTCAAAGCTGTAAAAGTGTCATTTTGTCATTCTGAAGTTTAATTTCATTTTTAAAAACTATCTCCACAAAATCGTCTGTATCGCTGGGACCGCGTGTGCTAGGAACGAGATTTAAAGCTAAGATTCTAAGCTTTCCAACAAGCCTAAAACCGACTTTCTATTCATTATAGTTTTTCGTAATCGCGCTCGACGCACTCAGAATAAGTGCTGTGATTTGCGATTTGGTCCAATTAGCTCCTGTCAAAATAGCCGCTTTTGCTTGAACTGCTAAAATTCGTTTTCAACCTGCTAATCCCTCATTGAGCATTGCCAGTGTGACTTGAACTAATCTTAAATAGCTATCACCTACCCTGAACCTCCTACAGGGAATGAAAATCATTTTTAGCATATTTTCCCTTCTTTGCATACCACATTTAAAGTATTTTGCTTGTGTTTTAAAATCATCCCTGTTCTCTAAACTTACTAGGGGGGAAATGAAATGCGTATTGTATTGTGATTGTATTCCTGAAAACTGTGTGCTTCACTTCCATCTCCTTGTATTGCATAGGGGGGGGAGTGAATTGCCACAAGGGGAAAAGTGAACATATTATCTCTTGTGAAACCCTATCAGTTTATTTCTGTACTGCATTTTATTCATCATTGCATTTCCTGGAAACCCTAAAAGCATTCTCAGTTACCTTTTCCTTCCTATATCAACTCCTAAGTAATTAAATAAGCGTACAATTATAATATTATCCATTGTTGATCACTGTCATATTCTTAAGTGTGATATCAAATATTAATTTATTATAAAAGTGATATATATATATATATATATATATATATATATATATATATAGTTTAATTTTCCAATAAATCTTTTAAATTGCAAAACAAACCTACTTCTTGGCTCAGTGAGGTCAGGGAGATTCAAAGAATGGGGCGTTATATAAGGGTTTATCATCCAGAGTATAACTTGTCATAAAAATATATAAATAAGGGCTTCCCTTGGGCATCCCAGACGAGGCACTGACTTAGTGGGATTGCTGAATTGAAGTCATTTAACAATATGTTAAGGTCAGGATTAAAACATTTGAGAGCTGTGTTGGTAAAATAGGTTTGTGAACCCTTTGAAGTGCATGCCAAATCGATATTGACCATCTTAATTTACCGCTATTTTTAAGAGACTGGGAATTTCAGAGGATACCAGTAAATGGGGTAATAGCAGGGATGTCTATTCACCAAACTGCCTGGAGTAGCGGAAGTGACATCACACACCTGATATCACAGGAAGTGATGCACTCTTTGACCATGGTGTCATCACTGGAAGCGGCTTGCAGGTGTAAAAAGAAAAAGAACATGAATGTATTTTTTATTTTAATGCCAAATAGGTACAAACACAAATGCCAAACAAACAAACAAACAAACAAACAATAGCCGACAAGAATATTTTAGAGACCAACCACATTCTAACAAGGGTTGTGCCTTCATATGCCATGCATGGGACCATTATGTGATAGGGTTAGACCCAATAGACTCCACAAAGGCTGAGGCACTGCCATGGATATGCCACTTCAGCAATGTATGGCCAGTTACTTCCGCAGCTAAAGCTGGACATCAGGTATTGTCATTATATGATAAGTGGAGCCCCTACATTGGCAGATGCAAGTCACCAAAAATGCACAGGAGCATTAATGCTTTGATTCATGATAATGATTTCGTTTTTATATAGTGCGGATGGGGTCAAATGGAATCACTTCCTGTGATGTCATCAGATGGCAAGGGTCATGTGATGTTACTTCTGGCTAACCCTGGCATTTTAGTGAAATGACGTCCGTGTTTAAACACCCTAAAGGCAGACAGATTCCATGGAAATTCCAATGTAAATCCTGTCTGCCCTGTGTAAATGGCAGGCAGCAATTAAACAGAGCAATGGTAGCATCATTTCACCCTTCTTCCAGCAGCATGTATTTTCTTGCTGGTGTTAAAGTAATGGATTCCTATAGAAACATATTACTTGGTAAAAGCAGGCGGATTCCATGGGTATCCATTGTAAATGCTGACTTCAAAGCATAATTTGCAGGTTGCTATTTTATTTATTTAATTTATTTGTAAAGTGCAGAAAATAGTCCCCGAGGCATGGTGGCGCTGGGACAAGAGAAGTAGAAACAGGGGGGGCTTAGAGCCTTCTTTTTTGTTGGAGGGGGGCCTGACTCAAAAAGGCTAATATAATAGGAAGAAAAAAGAAGAGTCATAGGCTACCCCTAATCTGACCATATAAAAAGGTAGGCTGAGAAAGAGCAGGTAGCCAGTGTATAAATGCTGGCGAAAAAAGAGGAAAGGAGCTGAGGAGATTGCAGCAAAAACAACAATTTATTTACACACTTTTAAAACAATGGGTCTAAACACAAAACCTATTTGAGGGTTTTCTTGAGTCAAAACCTCAACACAACATTGAAATTGTTTTTAAACATCACAGTATGGAATAGGTGGAGGTTAGTAGCATATTAAGTGAAAAAAGAAGTTTGCATTACTACTTTGAACATATAGTAGTATTGGTTGCCGACACATGAATATGTTTCCAGTCCGGGATAGAAATGCGTCTTCACTTGAGCGTAGTGGTGTAGTTTAGTGAAGGGTCCGGACTTTCATCAGGACGAGGTGTAAGGGGTTGGGTTTCTGGAAAAGGATAGGAAAGGTTTAGAATAGTGTTTAGAAACAAGGGGGGGGGAGGACCTCAAAACCTGCGGGGTTGGAGCCTACCTTGTGCAACATGAACGGTCAGATTGAATAATCTTTTGAAGAGGGCCTGCGTAAAGAGCTAGGCGGAACGCTGTAGCTGGAGTCTACAGGGAAAATGGATAACATGAAGTTATCTAAGTGCAAAGAATTCCACAGGATGGCAACCATATAATAGAATTTGAAGGGTTACCTTAATCAAAAAAGGAAATACAGGTATGAGGCTGTAAGGCGGAGGCACTGGTATGCCGTGTCCGAACGTTGATGGCACTGAAAAAATTGTGACAAAATTAATTAAGGTGCTCAGCCGAAAACAATTAAAAAGTGCGCGGTTAAATGTCTACAGTGGGATGTTATCAAGACTAGCGCATGAGTGGACGGTGTGGTAAGGCCGTCCGTGAGGGATGAAAAATGGCGCTTGTTAATGGAAAGCTAGGAGGAATTCTATGTCCTAGTAAAAGGCTGAGGTACACAATTAGTGAGACCTAGGGCTGTACAAACTTACCAACTAAAGCTGGGCTACAGGGAACAGTAGCGCTTCTGTTCGTGAGCCGGGAGCGGTGCACGAAAAGTGAGCTGTCTCTGACTTGGGTAGCTAGGAAAAGCTATTAGGTGCGCATGCGCGTAATAGGGCCGCGCGGAACATAAGTGGGTCAAGGAACGCGGATGGAGAGGCCGTAAAAACTTACCAACTAAAGCTGGGCTACAGAGAACGGTAGCGCTTCTGTTCGTGAGCCAGGAGCGGTGCACGAAAAGCGAGCTGTCTCCGACTGGGGTAGCTAGGAAAAGCTATTAGGTGCGCATGCGCGTGATAGGGCCACAGTGAAACTGATCGCGCGCATGTGCAGTAGGTGATGCTAGTCAGCTGAGCATGCGCGATGGAATGAATCGCAAAAGAAGAGTAAGTGTTATTGGGCTAGAGGTATAACAGGTATTGTTGTTAATTCTCGCACATGGATGTCAGTAACAAATGGTGAGATAGACAGCTACAGCATTGATTCGTGTAGCATGTGCGAAACATTATAAAGAAAGCAAATTAATTAAATTTTATAGACAACAATGAGGGACATTATAAGAGAGACTCTTAATGTTTTGGCACAAAATATGTTGCTTAAGTGCACAAGTCATATCTTTGTACAAAAGGGCAAGTGCAAGGTCAAATCAACTATTATTTAGAGAAGCTACAGCAATGAATCATGTAGGTATAGTTCAAAGCATTATAAAGAAGACAAATTAATTAAATTGATAGACAACAGTGAGAGACATTATAGGAGAGACTCTTAATGTTTTGGCAAAAAATATGTTGCATAAAGGCACTAGTTATGTCATCGTATAAAAGAGTAAGTGCAAGGTCTAGACGTTATTCTTAAGAACAAAGAAAGAGCAGAGGCATTGTTTGCAAATGTATTGCTGACCTGTTTTTAGTAACACATGGTTGGATAATCTAGGTAATTGCCACTATGACCTATAGGACACTAGGAGGGGAGGACTGGTAGGTTATTTGAGGAATAGGTTCCATTCGATGGCCACGTTAAGGCCTTGCTTTGCTGAATTCAGGCAATATATCCACTGTTGCTCCAATTTCCGTAGGGCCAAGTCTCTGTCTCCTCCTCTAAAAGGGTTCTTGGCTGTTTGCAGAATGAACCAAAAAATATCATTGTGTGTGTGTTTCTTTTCTTGGAAATGTGATACCATTGGTTTATCTTGAATGCCATTCCTGATACATGAGCGATGCTCACAGATGCGTTGTCGTATCTCTCGTTTACTTTTGCCAATATAGAAAAGTTTGCATGGGCACTGTATGGCGTACACGGTCCATTTACTTTTGCAATTTGTGAAAGTGTTGAACAGCCAGGGTTTGCCGTTCAATTCAATGGATTTCATGTCTTTTGTTAAGCAACATACGGAGCAGGATCCGCATCTGAAGTGACCTTTTACCGGGGGTAAGTTCCATAGGGTATTTTGTCTTTCAACAGTTGTTTCAGTATATGTGTGGACCAGTCTGTCTTTTAAATTCTTGCTTCTCTTGAAAGCAAAGCGAGGTTTGAGAGGTTTGAAGGTCTCAGTGTACAAGATGTTCCAATGACGTAAGATGCTTTTCTTGATTTGGTTACTTAGTGGAGTGAAGGTTGTGACACAGGTTATTTTTTCCGTATTGGTTTCACAGGGAGTCGGTGTGAGACAGGATTAGCCTAGCTACCACTCTCTATCGCAAACCTTCGGCAAAAAATACACTGTTGGAATTCCAAAGCTTTCACCCAGCAGCACTCAAAGACAATCTACCCCTAGGCCAATTCTTACGCCTTAGGCGCAACTGCACAACCCGAGAAGACTACGACACAACAAGCAAAGATCTCTCACTGCGTTTAAAAGAAAGAGGATACCCAAGCCATATTATTCGCCAGGCAAAGAAAAAAGCGAAAAATAGAAGTAGAGAATCCTGTCTCACACCGACTCCCCGTGAAACCAATACGGAAAAAATAACCTGTGTCACAACCTTCACTCCACTAAGTAACCAAATCAAGAAAAGCATCTTACGTCATTGGAACATCTTGTACACTGAGACCTTCAAACCTCTCAAACCTCGCTTTGCTTTCAAGAGAAGCAAGAATTTAAAAGACAGACTGGTCCACACATATACTGAAACAACTGTTGAAAGACAAAATACCCTATGGAACTTACCCCCGGTAAAAGGTCACTTCAGATGCGGATCCTGCTCCGTATGTTGCTTAACAAAAGACATGAAATCCATTGAATTGAATGGCAAACCCTGGCTGTTCAACACTTTCACAAATTGCAAAAGTAAATGGACCGTGTACGCCATACAGTGCCCATGCAAACTTTTCTATATTGGCAAAAGTAAACGAGAGATACGACAACGCATCTGTGAGCATCGCTCATGTATCAGGAATGGCATTCAAGATAAACCAATGGTATCACATTTCCAAGAAAAGAAACACACACACAATGATATTTTTTGGTTCATTCTGCAAACAGCCAAGAACCCTTTTAGAGGAGGAGACAGAGACTTGGCCCTACGGAAATTGGAGCAACAGTGGATATATCGCCTGAATTCAGCAAAGCAAGGCCTTAACGTGGCCATCGAATGGAACCTATTCCTCAAATAACCTACCAGTCCTCCCCTCCTAGTGTCCTATAGGTCATAGTGGCAATTACCTAGATTATCCAACCATGTGTTACTAAAAACAGGTCAGCAATACATTTGCAAACAATGCCTCTGCTCTTTCTTTGTTCTTAAGAATAACGTCTAGACCTTGCACTTACTCTTTTATACGATGACATAACTAGTGCCTTTATGCAACATATTTTTTGCCAAAACATTAAGAGTCTCTCCTATAATGTCTCTCACTGTTGTCTATCAATTTAATTAATTTTTCTTCTTTATAATGCTTTGAACTATACCTACATGATTCATTGCTGTAGCTTCTCTAAATAATAGTTGATTTGACCTTGCACTTGCCCTTTTGTACAAAGACATGACTTGTGCACTTATGCAACATATTTTGTGCCAAAACATTAAGAGTCTCTCTTATAATGTCCCTCATTGTTGTCTATAAAATTTAATTAATTTGCTTTCTTTATAATGTTTCGCACATGCTACACGAATCAATGCTGTAGCTGTCTATCTCACCATTTGTTACTGACATCCATGTGCGAGAATTAACAACAATACCTGTTATACCTCTAGCCCAATAACACTTACTCTTCTTTTGCGATTCATTCCATCGCGCATGCTCAGCTGACTAGCATCACCTACTGCACATGCGCGCAATCAGTTTCACTGCGGCCCTATCACGCGCATGCGCACCTAATAGCTTTTCCTAGCTACCCCAGTCGGAGACAGCTCACTTTTTGTGCACCGCTCCTGGCTCACGAACAGAAGCGCTACCGTTCTCTGTAGCCCAGCTTTAGTTGGTAAGTTTTTACGGCCTCTCCATCCGCGTTCCTTGACCCACTTATGTTCCGCGCGGCCCTATTACGCGCATGCGCACCTAATAGCTTTTCCTAGCTACCCAAGTCAGAGACAGCTCACTTTTCGTGCACCGCTCCCGGCTCACGAACAGAAGCGCTACTGTTCCCTGTAGCCCAGCTTTAGTTGGTAAGTTTGTACAGCCCTAGGTCTCACTAATTGTGTACCTCGGCCTTTTACTAGGACATAGAATTCCTCCTAGCTTTCCATTAACAAGCGCCATTTTTCATCCCTCACGGACGGCCTTACCACACCGTCCACTCATGCGCTAGTCTTGATAACATCCCACTGTAGACATTTAACCGCGCACTTTTTAATTGTTTTCGACTGAGCACCTTAATTAATTTTGTCACAATTTTTTCAGTGCCATCAACGTTCGGACACGGCATACCAGTGCCTCCGCCTTACAGCCTCATACCTGTATTTCCTTTTTTGATTAAGGTAACCCTTCAAATTCTATTATATGGTTGCCATCCTGTGGAATTATTTGCACTTAGATAACTTCATGTTATCCATTTTCCCTGTAGACTCCAGCTACAGCGTTCCGCCTAGCTCTTTACGCAGGCCCTCTTCAAAAGATTATTCAATCTGACCGTTCATGTTGCACAAGGTAGGCTCCAACCCCGCAGGTTTTGAGGTCCTCCCCCCCCCTTGTTTCTAAACACTATTCTAAACCTTTCCTATCCTTTTCCAGAAACCCAACCCCTTAAACCTCGTCCTGATGAAAGTCCGGACCCTTCACTAAACTACACCACTACGCTCAAGTGAAGACGCATTTCTATCCCGGACTGGAAACATATTCATGTGTCGGCAACCAATACTACTATATGTTCAAAGTAGTAATGCAAACTTCTTTTTTCACTTAATATGCTACTAACCTCCACCTATTCCATACTGTGATGTTTAAAAACAATTTCAATGTTGTGTTGAGGTTTTGACTCAAGAAAACCCTCAAATAGGTTTTGTGTTTAGACCCATTGTTTTAAAAGTGTGTAAATAAATTGTTGTTTTTGCTGCAATCTCCTCAGCTCCTTTCCTCTTTTTTCGCCAGCATTTATACACTGGCTACCTGCTCTTTCTCAGCCTACCTTTTTATATGGTCAGATTAGGGGTAGCCTATGACTCTTCTTTTTTCTTCCTATTGCTGGGACAAGAGATACAATTAAAAATAAGCAAAAGATTGATTGAGGATAGAAACAACATCACAAGAATTCAGGAAAACAGAGCAGTGTTTAGCCTACGCTTGAAGGTGGCAAGCAATGGACATGCTCTAAGATCCAATGGGAGAAAGTTCCAGATCCGAGGCGCTACTTGAGGAAATGATCTCTTGGCCACATAGGAAAATCTGGTACTAGGTATCGCCAGAGGAAAAGTTTTGTTAGACCTCAATGCTCTAAAGGCTGGCAACAACGATAGGCAATTAGCCAGATACCTATGCGCCTGTCAATATTAGCATCAGTGCGTAATTCTTTGTACGCAAAAGGTGATCCTGCTGCAGACAGGGAGCCAGTGCAGGGCTCTCCTTGCCGCAGTGACCTGATCTGTTCTATGTAAGCCCTCAACAGTGCGCACAGCGTTGTTTTGGACAACCTGTAGACGAGTGAGTTCATGTTTAGAAATGTCAATCTGTAGGCTGGAACAATAGTCCAGTTTAGCTGTTATAATGGCAAGTGCGATGGTGGAGCAGTTTGTGGTGGTAAGAAAAAGGCATAACTGGAACAATAGTTCCAAGTAATAGCAAGTACTGGAGACAAAGCTGTTAACTTGTCCTTTATTTGACAGTTTTTGGTCTAATAAACCCCCAGCGTCTTAACCTTGGACGAGGTAGGAATACTACAATCTGCAACCTTAAATAATTGATACTTTGAACTAAGTTTACGCTGCTGTATTGCAGTGCCCAGAACCATAGGTTCTGTATAAAGTCGCTCAGTGTGAGATTGTTTGCTTGCATCCATGTCTGAAAGAGCTTATAGTTGGAAGTATAGAATTATTTTAAAAACAGAGAATAGAAGTAAGAAGTAAATGCAATTATGACTGTTTTTACTGGTTGCTTTTGTTCACTTTTTTTGCAAAATTTCAAAAAATTGCATCTAGTTGATCCAATAGCATGTACATTCTAATGGTAGTGGTGTCCTCCGTGCAATGTGCACTTTTATTAAAATGACCCTGAGGAATGTTTAAAAACGATGTCCTCCTTACCCAGGTAAGCTCTAAAATGTTTGCATGAATCAGCATTACACACTGTAGTGGAAGGAGTCATTGGTTAGAATCAATGAATGCAAAAGTCTAGATAACCTGGTTCTGAAATAGGGTGCACAGTAAGATGTCATGTGGAACACTCTTTTGGCGAGATAGAACAAGGCCAGCAAAAAAAGAAAGGAAGAATTGTTCATTATCACAGAAAGCAAAGATCATGTGTAAATCGTCTCTGATTTTTATGCTCTGCCATATTTTCAGTGGGTTGAATGGAGGACGGCGGTCATGGAGCAGAATTATCACTTCTGCCCCCTATTCTGCATACGACATACGAATCCATCTGATTTTCCATCAGCATCTGAATTTGATACTGGCGGTATAAAGCATTGTATTCAGCGCTTTGGTGTAAAGCGATATATAAACCTAATAAATACAAATACAAATAATAAATACAATAATTGCTAGACTCATTAGATAGGTGAAAAGTTGAGCTCTATTGCTCTCATGAGATCAGCTGTTCGGGGTGGGGTCAAATGGAATCACTTCCTGTGATGTCATTAGATGGCAAGGGTCATGTGATGTTACTTCTGGCTACCCCTGGCATTTTAGTGAAATGACATCCGTGTTTACACACCCTAAAGGCAGACAGATTCCATGGAAATTCGATGTAAATCCTGTCTGCCCTGTGTAAATGGCAGGCAGCAATTAAACAGAGCAATGGTAGCATCATTTCACCCTTCTTCCAGGTCTCAGAACACCCAAAGGTATATTCTTTTCCTAGTCATGCATGCATGCCTGATTGGTTGCAATCCATTTGGAGCCTTTTAGGCATTGGAGTAGGGCCACCCAAGGCAATGATGGTTATTTCCAAGAAGCTTTGAAACACTGCAACTAATATAGCTAGTGAAGCACTTCTGCCAAGTAGATTGTTACTTCATTACCCCCACGTCCCTCTTCCTCGTCCCAGTACTTAGCCATGAAGGCTATCCACCTTCTTCCAGAGATAAGGAAATCGATTCTATGTTTTCTTTCTCACTTCCCTGGCTCTCTGCCTAGAAGGAGGCCACTCACCTGTACTCGTCCTTTTGTTTTTTCTGCTGAAAGCCGAAGATGAAGGGGGCTGATGGGCTGGTCCTCTGGTGATTCAGTTCCGGAGTTGGTCAGTTCCGGAGTTGATCTCCCTCTCCCGGTGCGTGGCTAGCAGTGGGTGGGGCTTGAGGTCAGTAGGGGGAATAGGACTAGCTGAGGAAGGTGTTCACCCCCTCTTGTATTCTGCACTGGACCAAAGTGAGTCGGGAATGGATGCTGAACCACCAGGGGGGCAGGTACCAGCTAAGGCAGGGTGCTGGCATATTGTCACACATTCTGTCACACATCCTGTTCGTCCTGGTACACTCAGTACACATCATGACACCTACGATTATAACACACAATGCTCACTTGGTACTCAGGGTGACCCCCACAGGCTGCGACGTGAGGGCCGATGTGCACAATGCCCTCTTTGCAATCCAACACAGTAGCCTGCTTCCCTACGGCCACGTTATTCATGGCAGCTTCATTCACATTGTGGTTGGCGGTTACCGTGGGGACCAAGCAACATTTGTTATGCTCGATTCCGCAATCACGTGAAATGGGCATGGTCACGTGATCACGTTACCAGGGTTGCAGCATAAAACAATGCCAGAAACGCTATCCGGTTCTTCACAGCTGCGTTCTGACACCAGCTCACGGCACTCTCTCAAGTTGCTATGAACTCTTGGTTATTCTGGACTTTGACCATGGCTCTGATCTACGGACCCACTCTTGTTACCTCCATGTCCACGGCAACTCCCTTTTGGTTGGAACCATTCTGACTGTAGCGAACACAGCAAGGCTTTGCGAACTGTCTTTGTTTTATCCTTTAGTTTTGGCGCTCTGTATTTATGACTTCACACACTTTGGACTGCATTTGGATTTTCCTCAACTGCTCCACGCACGCCAGTGCTCAGAGTCTCACCTGAGCCCCCATCTGGTTCCATGTCAAGTACTTTTCAGTAACGGGTGTTACAACTGCTGGACCTTCATTGTTACTTACCTTGCACCGCCCTAGTGGGGAACAGTCAGGCATTCCATACACCTTCCCCACTTACAAGCCTTCACCAGCATACCAATAGGTAAGGTGTCATTTACCTTGTTTCTTTGGGATTTTGATGTGCATACTGTAATGTGATTGTTTTACTAAAACCCTGTTTCCATTGCAGCTACCTGGGGACCCGGTGTATTGTTCCAGCCACCTGTGGCCTCAATCATTGGTCAGTGAGTTTTAATACATCTCCCTGACTAGTGCTTGGCAATGGAGGTATTCATAGTCTAAGCAAGAATCAGTTTTGACACATATCAATGGCTCGTTGAGGGCAAAGCTGTGCAAAAAACACATCTCCAGATGATGGTGAAGTGTGTGGTTCTGTAGCATTGGCAGATGCACAGAGCTCCAGGAGGTTAGCAGTGCAGCAATGCAACACAGGTTAGCAATGGCACAGGTCTCCGCATGTGCCACCCGAAATGAACCATCCTGATGGGAGGGATGTTGGTGAATGCAGGAAGGTAAGGGGGACCATCCCATAGTAGGGTCTCCTCTCCCTTCTCCCCCTATTCTCCTGGCGCAGGGGCTAGGGATGGGGAATGGGTTGAAAAGGGGCCCACACTCAAGCTGTCCGGACCCCAGACAACAACGAAGTTGGTTGGACACTAGGCTTCAGGTCAACGTGTGCTTCCATGATTTTGTAGATATAATGCAACCTAGTGGGTGAGCAGGGCAGTCGCTCCTATAGTTCCTAATTGCTACCATGAGGGAAGACAAGGAGAAAAACCAACATGTGGAATTCTCCTCTTCCAGGAATCCAGATATGGCAACAGGCTTGGAATATACACAAGGATGTATGTACTGTGATGAAGAAGCGAGATGAAGGTGTACTGGTCCTATTACTTAACAGTATTATTTATTACTCTGGGTCTGTATCTTTCTCTTCACAGTCCAAGTTCCCTCCCTCCCAATCCTGACTGTTTGATCTTGGGTAAAGTCAGGCTGAGGGTAGGGGTGGGAGGAGACTTGTAGAGAGATAAGAAATAAGTACAAAAGATACATGGACATGGAGCAAGGACTAGGACAAGTCCATTGGATCTTCATTGTTGATGTGGCAAAGGGTAGTTTGGAAGGTCTGTCAGGGGAGACTGTGCCTGAATGAAGTAAGGACTGTGAAGAAAAATCCAGACGAAGAGGTAATGGGCATTGACGAGGCAATCCAAGAGGCTGTAGAAGTATCCCTCCTCATCCCTATCCTCCTCTTGCTCTTCCTCATCAGAATCTCATTAAACATTCAGACCAATGGGGAAACTATTGGATCGCAAATCAGTGGCAAAAGTCCTGTGCATGTGCAGACTGCATACACTTTAAAAAGTTGGGGCCCTCATTGACAGAAGACACATTGGTTCAACAGTTTGAAGAGGAGATACGGAAGAGCTTACCTGTGATCCCGTCCATTAAGAACAATCTGTGGAATAAATGGGGAGAGACAGAAAAGATTTATGCCCCTCACTTCATGAAGAGGCTATACCCCTTGGAGCCTGAAGAGAAACTACTGGTCATCGTAGAAATGGACTCCCAACTGGGCAGCTTGACTCGCAGGCCATCCACCTCAGCAGAGAAAGTGGCAGTAAGGGACCCAAATTATATTAATGTGGATGCAGCCCTCAAGAAGAATTTTTCAAGCACCCATCTCACTATGGGGTTGTGTGTCTATGCTTCCTACACTGTGAAGTCCCTTTTAGAAGATTTCCAACATTTATACAATTCCATTGAAATAGGGAGGACTGTTCAACTCTAATTGAGAAAATTCAGCTGCATGCAACCTTCCTGTCTGACCTGGGATTCTATAGGGTTTGGGCAGCCACAGTCTTAATCCGGCCTTGGTGGCGTCCCGAAGAATTAACATGTCCGTAACTACAAGGCAATCAGTGCTGAGAGGTGGGTGGCCCTACACCTTCACTTTTGTGGGTGAAGCTCATTGTGGATGATCTAGAAGAAAGGGTGGATAAGGTCCACACGCAAGACAAACATGTAAAACACTCAGACATAAAGCTCGATCCCACCCCCAGACGTCTCACTTAAACCTCTGCTTCAGGTCTCGCTATCACTCCTCGGCTGCTCGTTCTTCAAGGGAAGATGTAGGGCCACTCTACAAACCACGACCAGGTCAAGCCCTCCGAAACTGCAGCAATCCTGACCGGCACTGGTTACCCCAGGTGGCGGCAAGACTGGCACACTCTCATCATCAGTGGTCAGTAGATACCACGGACCCATGGACTCTTTGTCATTTCAGGTGGCTATCAGCTGGAATTCATGGAGTCACCAGCGGATACAGGGGTATGTGGAACTCCTATCCCATAAGGCACTGTGAAATGGACCGCTCTCCTGAAGGTGCTAAGATTCTGCATTGAAGGGTACTATTCAGGTGTTCCACTGCAGGAATAAGTGAGTGGGTGTAAATCTCGGGAGGTTAGCTCAGGGGCAACGCACTCGCCTTGGAAGCAAAAAGATGCTGAGCAACACAGGTTCGATCCCCGGGTCTGTGCTTAGAAACCTCTGAGCATTAAGCACGTTACAAATAACCAGTTAAATACATTTAAATAAAATCAATTTCTTTTCTCATTCCTAAAATCTCACGGAGCTTGAGGCTCGTGATGAAGTTGAAACAGGTCAATACCTATGTCTAAAAGACTCCCTTCAGGATGGAACCTTCCCAAGCATCATCCCGTTGATAGCCAATGGGGATTAGCTGCCATCATTTTACCTGTTGGATGCCTACCTACACATCCCTATTCATCTGGCATACCATTGCTTCAGGTTCACGTTGGGGTCCCAGCAGCTCCAGTTTGTGATGCTTCACTTCATGCTCAGGTCAGCCCTATGTTCACTAAGACCATGGCTACCCTGGTGGGTCTTCTACACGAGTAAGGGGTTTCGCGCCTTGAAACACTTGTGTATAGGCGCGTTATAAATGCCATATCATATCATATAACTGTATCTTTGCCTACATGAAAAAGGTGATTTAGGGTCCCTCTCAGGGCCATGTAGTGATGGTGTTTTGTGGTTGAATCGCCTCTGCTTTGGTATGCTTCATTGTATAAGTACTGGGACGAGGAAAAGGGACAAAGGGATAATGCTCCAATTACTTATCAATAATTTAAATATGGGGGTGCAACATCCTCAATGTAAGAGAAAATATATTGTCTACGAGATTGCTAATGAAACAAGGGTCCTTCCATTTTATTTTAATGAGACCTTGCTCCTGCATCGCCCTAACAAGCTTTCAAACTGCTAAATATGTGGCAGTGAGAATTAGCCACACAAATAATAACCATTGTATCAAGAAGTAGGCCTCTCATCGTTACACAATTTTAGTTTAGTGTTACTGCCATTTTGAATTAAGTTTAGTTTCTACCGCTTCCTAGTGAACCTTCAAGCTGCCGAATATGGCCAGGCAGCACACATAATAGCTATTATTCTAAGCGGTGGGCACACAATGAAGTCAGAGTATTTGGCTTTGGCATACACAGAAACAAAGGCAATAGCAACACAGGAATGCTTTGATGTGGGAGAGCTGCAGGTGCCTGCAGTATTACGGAATGCCAAGTTATTTGGCCAAATGTAGGATAATGGCCTTGCATTTTGTTTATTGCGGGGGATGGCATAATCTGCTCTCCTTGCCGACTGTCCATGATTAGTTCACCTGGTAGAGGAGGCATATCAAAATGTAACATGTTTTTGTACTAACCAATGGGAGTGGGGAAATGCACTAACCAATGGGGTTGGGGAAATGTACTGAGCTATTTTGTATTTTTTTTAATTTTATTGCAATGTGGACTTAGCTCGAGGGCAGCAAAGTGCTTTAAAGAGTATGGGTAGCCGTCATTTGGGCTGGCATCCTGTAACATTAGTGCAGTACTGTGAGGTTTGTGCATCTGTATGTGCATCCATTGTAATTAGTCCTTGGTCAGGTGCTGTTAAAAGAGCCATGTTTTGAGAGATTTGCAAAATTGGAAAATTGTGGGGAAATTCAGAAATGGCACCGGGATCGAGATCCAGATGTTGGGTGCATGACAAGAGAAGCTCCTGCTACTACATTGACAGCCTTCTTCTGCTGCAATGGCATATCAGTGGGCAGCAGGTGGACTGCTGGTTCCTTCGCCTGCTGCGTCGGCCGCTCCGTAGGCTATGGGTGGACTGTTGGCTCCTTCGCCTGCTGCAGCGGCCACTCTGTGACTGCAGGTTGCTGTGTCACACACCCACACACAAAGCCCTAACATTCGGCAGGGAGACGGATCAAGACATAAAAGTCCTCCTGAGCCCAATGACCTCCCCGGTACATGAACTGCGGTGAATGAAAAATGTTGCAGGGACAAAAAACACTGCAGAATCCTGAGATTAATTCCCCTATGGCGGGCCAACCAGACCAACGGAGCATGCTCGGTGAGGCATGTGAAGTGACGGCCAAGTAGGTACTAGAGCAAAGACTCCGTCCATTTCACTCCATGGCATTCCTTTTCAATGGTGGCATACCTGGCCTCTCGGAGCAGCTTACAACTGATGAACAGAATGGGGCATTCCTCATCCCCTTGTCCTTGGAACAATACATCTCCCAGCCTGATACCTAATGCATCTGGATTGGAGAAAAAAAGGTTTGGAGAAGTCCGGGCTATGTAGGACAGCTTGAGTCATCAGACTCGTCTTCAGTGCTTGGAAGGCAGCTCTCGCACGGGCCTCCCTTTCAGGGCCTGACAGCACTGAAGACTTCTTCAGTAGATTTGTGAGTGGCACCACCAAGGCGGCAAAGTGTGGAATGAATCTCTGGTAATACCTGATGATTCTGAGAAAGGCTCCTAGTTGCTTAACTGTGGATGGGAATGTGATGCGATGAATAGCTTCGACCTTATTCATTTGTGGTCTCAAAGTACCATTATCAACCTGGTACCCCAAGTATTTGGTCTAGAAGGCCACCACCATGGTCTTTTTGGGTTGACATGCAATCCTGCAAACTGCAGGGATGCCAGGACTAGTTCTAGATGATGGAGATGTTCCACGCATGTGACTCTGTGAACGACTATGTCATCTTAGTAGGCGGCTGCGTAAGTATTATGGCCACAGAGTAGTTTATCCATCACTCTTTGAAATGTTGTCAGTGTCCCATGCACCCCAAAGGGTAATCGGAGAACTGGTATGAACCGCTAGGGGTGGCAAAGTCGGTCTTCTCCCAGTCTTCCTCCCTTAACACGATTTGCCAGTACCCTTTTATACGGTTCATAGTAGTAAGAAATCGGACCCGTCCTAGTCATGGAAAAAAGGGGCTTCCCTCCATCATGCTTCTTCCAATTCATTGATTATCTCCTTTAATCCAGGGGCATCTGATCCCAGCACTAGAGGTTCCAGAAGGGTAGGGAGAACTGCTACTTTTATACACATATCCCTCCCTAATATTGTTACATGGACAGCATTCAGAGGATATGGCTTTATGTCAGCATGCATTCATCGTAAATGTACTGCCAGTCTCTCTGAGTCAGCTGGACCAAGAGCTCGCTGCTTGCAGCAGTCTTTCCGGAATCGACCATGGCTCAGTTCTGTTGTCCATCTACCTCTGCGTCACATACATAAGGGTATTTTTCGTTGCTTATCCACGGCATCCACTTGGTCCATTTGTCAGAAATAGCATCATACAAGCCGATATCCATTGGTTCCCATTTCAACTTCTTCTTACAATTTCGAGCAATGTGGCCCCACTCCCCACACTCATAGCACTAAGGAGGCCACCGGCAATGTCATAGGAGGCATCACCATTGTCTCTGTGGATTTCATTTTTCAAACTTCCCCATACGGTGTATGGCGGTAGGGCCCCACAGTTCGACTGTGTACGAGTATTGAGCCATTATTTTGGACCTGAGTAGAGTTCCTGGTCACAGTTGACAGCGTCATTCATCCCATGATCGCTTTCTGATATTCTGAAGCAAGGTTAAAAGCCTCCAATATGTTGGGTTGGTGATGTTGCTTAACCCAGCATTGTATCGGGGGAGCTAAGGCCTCTGCGAACTGTTCTGAGATGATTCTTTCATCAATATCCACTTTGGAAAAAGTAGTAGTCTGCAGCCACCAGTCTGCCAAATCCTTTACTTTATAGAAGAGTTGTATTGGCATTTCGCCTGGGTTCAACTAGGTCTCTTTGAACTTGATGCAGAATGTCTCTACAACGTGTACCATGAACTCCATAACTACTTGTTTATGTGGTTATACAGGGTGACCCCTGTCGGGTTTGTGGCTTGATAGGTACTCTGAATTTCACCAGTCATAACTGGTGCTATATATTGCCCCCATCGTTCTGGTAGCCAAGCTGTGTTGTGAGCAACTCTTTCAAAGTTGACAATAAAATGTGTGGGGTTTCTCCCCAATAGCATATTTCTGTAACACTGTTTCTGGAATTTACAGTGTTTGCCCCATGCCTGCGGTGGCTCCCAACTGGGATTGCTGCTCTTCTAAAACCTGCTGGAATGCCTGATGATCGGCTTGCACCTGCTGGCTGTGCATGTGCAAGGCTTGTTATGGCTACTGTTGCCCCTCCTGTAAAGCCTTCAACAGGGTCTCCCTGGAGTTCATTGTTTAGGCCACCTCTGCAACCAGCTGTGACAACGTCGTAATATAAACGGGCTAGAGACAACAGGATGGTAAAAACATGCTTGTTTATTACAGGATTTATTCAAAACACAATTGACTTCATTGTAGTCTTTCTATCTCTGAGTCCTCCTTTGTCAGTCTCTACCAATGACTTTTCCTCAATTCCCTTTTTCCCTTTTCACTGCTGTCCTCTTCTCAATATGCCCAGGTGAAGTGTTCCTCTTTTCCCACCACCTCCTCCGCAGAAGGGTGGCAAAAGAATAAACAACTCTATAATTTTAGAGTGTTCCTTTTAAATCTGCTACCCTCCCCTGATTGGTCATTGGGCCAGGAAGTTCCCAACCCTATATACGTAGAAAAAGAGCAGCTCTTGATCCAGTTTTCCCCTTCCAACCTGCCCCTATGGGTTGGCTGTTGCGGTACACTGGCCATGAAAGGTCCTTGGATCTATAGCGAGGTCCCATTTTAATGGGTGTGTCTCCCGACTTTTAGCTGCTTCCCTGGTGGGTTCTTTCTGCCATATTGAGCCACTGTCTTGGATGCCCCTGGCTTGTGGTGATGCCATGCACGGGCTGGGGCCATCTCGTGCAGCTCTGACAACTCTTGTCCTGAGAAGAACACCAGCATCTGCCCTGGTGACTCTGTCGACAAGATTGATGGCAACTTCTGCCATTCCGGAGACCCTTGAGTTGGTTGCACTGGCGTCTCCACCGGTGTTGGCTGTCAGTAGCTCCTACTGCTTCATTGGGCAGCTTTTCCCTTTGAGCAACAGCTCTGTGAGCTGCTGGTGGGCTGACCGCTCCTTCCCATGCTAAGGCAGCCACTCTGTGGGCTTCAGGTGGGCTGTCCATTTCCTTCACCTGCTGTGGTGGCTGCTCCATGGACTGCAGGTGGGCATCACAGTCCCCATGTAACACAAACATGTATCCTGTGGAAAAAAAAGAAAGGATCATCTTGGACGTTAGAGCAGGACTTGTGCCCTTTGAACAACAGTGTAGAGGCAGAATTCCCTGACCATGCCACCATCTTATGTAACATCTCCATAAAAGCAACATGTTATACAGTAATAGACCTCAAGAATACTTTTTTTAATCAATCCTATCAAATCCAGACTGTCAGTACTTCAGCGCATTCACTTATAGTGGGTAAAGATTCCAACATACAAGTTTGCCCCAAGAGTACTATGAGTCCCCCAGCATTTTCAACAGAATGTTAGAAATGGACCTAGGCAACTTGCAAACACAGAGCATGTTGATCCAGTATGTCGATCACCCCCTGTTCTGCAGCTCAACAGTTGAGTTATGCAGGGAGGACAATGGTAAACTGCAGTATTGTCACTTAGAGGTTGTGTACCTAGGGTAGATAATATCATCCGCAGGAAAGAAAATAACATCACAAATGGCCACAGCAGTACAGAACGCACCACAGCCAACCACAATCAAACAGATGCAACCGTTTTAAGGGTTATGTAACTACTGTTGAGCATGGATATCTGACTATTTAACATACACCAAACCCCTACTACATGGGCTACAAGAAGCACAGAAAGCAAAACAGGACATTATCTAAACAGACCAGATGATCAAATCATTTCAGGAGCTTAAGACAGCGATCAGCAATGCCCCAGTTCTTGCCACACCAGATTACAAGAAACCATTGTTCTTTTTCATACACTCTAATAGACAAGTGATTATAGCTGTCCTCACACAGGAGAACTCAAAGGGACATACATCTCCGGCTTCTCACAGTGGTCTCCGGGACCCAGTGATGCAATGAGATTTCCCAATGCTGCAGGCTCTCACAACAGCTGTGTTCCCCATCCAGCTATGCTTTAACTCGTTATGTGTAACATGCAATTTTCACAATCCTAGAGAAATCAAAATCCACTCTCACAACTCAAAAAGCATCAGGGTACAAGGTTGTTCTGTCCAATTCCTCAATCCACATTATGAGGTGACACATTGTCAAACCAGCTAGGTTCATTACAGAATCAGTACAGGCATAGGACACAGTACACAATTCCACTGCATATGGAGACACCTCGGAAAATGATGCCTGCATTAGGGAGGATGCACTTGAAGAAGGAGACATGTTCTTCATTGATGGGTAATCAACTATTCATCAGAGCACAGGGATTAGGCACATAGGGGCAGCTGTAGTTATCCTCAAATCAGGGTAATACTGTGTGGTAGCACAAGTGCAATTGCCACCCCACTATTTGGTGCAAGCAGCTCGGCTTTTGTCCCTCATAACAGTAATTATCCCAGGGGTGCCCTATTACAATTTACTCACATTCAGTGTGTGTCACATCCTCAGTGCACAGTGGCCTCTCCAGAGGGTGGAGGCCAGGGTTTAAAAAATCTGATGGTACACCCATGCAGCACACCACATTACTTTCAATATTGATGGATGCACTACGCTCCCTATAGTAGTAGCAGTGGTAACTGTGCTGCTCATAGTAACAACACAGACTCAATTGCTTATGGCAACTGCATAGCAGATTTTGCAGCAAAAGAAGCAGAATACTTAGATGAACCTACCAACTTAAAAATGTCTGCAGATAAGTCAGCAAAAGAATCAGCATACTTAGCAGATGCCGATGACATAAAATCAACTGATTCTCAGTACAACTAATATATATTGCAGGTCCCTACAATACCCTTCCCCAGGCCAATCTTTTTGAATTTTAGGGGCAAATGCCCCAAGAAAAAAATGACTTGTGGACCAGAAGAGGGTGCTCTCTTTCTCCTACTGATCTTATTTGGTGAACAGAATATTTCAGGGAAGCCAGCTATGCCCCAAGCACTGTTTACCATTGCCCTCAAACATGTGCACTTCCCAGAATACACGTCCAAAGAATATATTGCGTCAGAATTACAAGAGGACTGATTCATTCCAAATCTCCAAAAATGACTTGCAGATTTCAGAATAAACTGCATTGCCTGTCAGAAATATACTAATGGTTGTACCCTTTGCAAAATTAAAGTGACCTTGCCCCAACCATCTGGACCCTTTTGGCAACTACACATAGACTATGTCGACATTGTTAACATGTGCAGTAACTATCATTACCTTATTGTTGTGGTTTGTCCTTTTTCATGGTGGATTGAGGTGTGTGCCTCTGTCAACCCTGATGCTAAATGTGCAGACATATTTTTGGTGTACAAAGTATTTCCACAATGGGGGATTTGTGACGTCCTCAGGTCTGACAATGGGAACCACTTCTTTAATGACATGTTCAAGGAAATGTGCCTTTTGTTAGGAAATAAACATAAACTATGTTCAGTTTATCACTCCCAGACCAACAGGAAGGTTAAAACGATGAACGTCCTGCTCAAATAAAGGCTTTCAAAAATGTTTGATAAGTTGATAAAGTCAGTCTGCCTGTCGCCTTATTTGTGCTCTGCAACCAGCCAGATTCAGATCATCACCTTACTCCATATGAGATTATAAAAGGAAGGAGGCTGCACACACCTCAAACAACCGCATGCACAGCCTCCGATGCACACAAGTCTACACACATTTTAGGAGAAGAGTTTCAGGAATATCTTAGGAAATTAACCACATCTCTCAGGTTAATATCCCACCAGATTTGAACCCCATGCCAACTGCTAGCTCCACCACTGCCAGACACCTCAGTTGAGCAACATCAAGCATCATCACAAACACAACTACAACAACACTTTGTTTGTGACAAAGTATAAGTGCACAACTTTGTGTGCAAGTGGACACAACCACACTTCAACAGACCTTTCCATGTGGTCTACAATACTCCCACTGCTGTTAAGGTAAATGGAGGACAAGCGTGGATACATCTCAATGTCGTTCACAAGGACAGGAGTACCATTACCCCCCTCCAACAGCAAGAGAAATAATCGGGGGGAGAGAGACTTTTTTCTTGCCTCTTTTGTGTCCATTTGGACGAATGGACATTTCACCACAAAACCAGAGTAATGTGCCAACACACTCTATTGTGTCCTTCTTTTCTGCATTTTCTGTTTTCTCATCTTATATTTTATGTTTTTATTTGCTCAGAATGGTGGGTCATATAATGTTATTAAGAGAAAGCATTTGAAAATATGAATGTTTCCATGACAAGAGTTAAGAGCGATATTTTGTATACAAGTGTTATCCCAGGCAAATCTGTTGATGTGCATCACCACGCAGAAGAGAACTTCTGCTTCCGGCACATGCAGGTGATGGGGAAAGATACATTGAGTGACCCTTGTTTTGTCTGTTCACTGATCTAATATGCAACAGTCACACCTAGATTGTTTTTACCCTAAGAGTTGCGGTTGAGTAAGGCAATATGCTTAGTTCACCTGGCTGAGTGTGATGCACTGTCCAGGCAAATAAGGTCTATATTTGGTGGCATGCAGTTAACACAACAGTATATAATAACAATTATGTCAGGAGGAAATAATGACAGAGGAAAATGGATTGAGTTGTCCCCTGAGTCCAAATGCTTTAATAACACAGAGCTGAAACAGTCTCATTGTGTACATAGACCTGTCTTGCAGGTGTAGGGTGCCGTCTATTTCAAAGGCAGACAGGTCACAGGGAAAACTAGCTGCAGGGCAGGTGGGTTGTTCGGGCTAAGCAATGATGTGCTGCAAATACAAATATGACCTGTTCTTCTACCTGGGGCAGTTATGCAAGAAGTTTAACATGGAAAAGTCAGCATGAACTTCTGATAAGTATCATTAAACTTACATGGTTTTCCATATATATCAGAAGCAATGGCAACATTTATGTGGGAGCAAATGTAAAGTGCAACAAGACTGTTCATCTTCCCGACATTCAAGGGGGCACTGTGATGCAAGCCGCAGCCAACACCAAATAGCTGCAAATAACTGGATGGGAATTAATTCAGATAGCCAAAGATACAGAGAACGTCAGGGAAGAAATTAGAGCTATAAGAATAACAGCGTTGCAAAATAGGTCAATTGTACACCTTGTGACTACCATGGGGGGGTGGTGCCTGTTAAACAATATGCACTTCTTGCTGCACTTACATACTGTCCAACTATGCAGAAAATGGAAGCATTACACAAGCAATACATGCCCTGCCCACTCTGTGCATCAACATGGAAAAGAAAGGTGGGGTGCAGGAAGATGGCTGGCTTCAATCAATCTTTTCATGGGTGCCCCCATGGATGAGTAACATCCTGAAACTATTGGTCCCTTTAATTATCCTCTTGTTGGTTTTCTTTTGCACCTGCCTATTAGTTCTGTGCTGCTGCCAGACAACAATGGCTCTCACATTAAAACAAATTGCTGACACTCCCCTTTAAGAGAATGCCCATACCCAAACTAACATTCAGACTAGCAGGGCAACCGCCACATGGTTAAAATATGTCATCAAATTGGTCTTCTAGAACTTTGTTTGAATACCCTGGTGATCCTCAGAATGATTTTTTATCCTACGTAAGGGGCGGGTACAGCTGTTTTTTAACATGCATATCGAACAAATATGTTTAAAACGTGGGCACCAAAGACTCCCTCTGACAGGATGAAAGATAACAATTGTGTAGTTAATTCATTAACTAGAAGAGGGAATGTAAATATGGAGATGCAACATCCTCCACGCAAGAGAAAATATTGCCTACGAGATCACTATTAAAACAGAGGTCTTTCTATTTTTAATGAATGAGGTCTTGTTCCTGCATCACCCTAACAAGCTTTCATATTGCCAAATATGCGGCAGAGAGAATTAGCCACCCACAAAGTAGGCTTCTCAATGTTGAGGCATTTTAGTTTAGTGCCACTCCCATTTTGAATTAAGTTTTGTTTCTACCGCATTCTTGAAAACCTTCAAGCTGCCAAATATGGCCAGGCAGCACAAATATTAGCTATTATTCTAAGAGTTTGGCATCTGGTACACTTTCTCATGAAACCCTTCCTAGGGAGGTAAGAACGCAATCAAATCCAGGGTTTTGGCCTTGGCATACACAGATACGAAGGTGATAGCAACACAGGAATGCTTTAACGTGGGAGAGCTGCAGGTGTGTGGAGTATCACAGGATGCCAAGTTATCTGGCCAGAGGAGAATAACCTTGCATTTAGTTTATTGCTGGGGATGACAGTTGTTGCTCTCCTTGCAGACTGTGCATTATTAGGTCACCTGGTAGGGTATGCACAGCAAAATGTAACATGTTTTTGGACTAACCAATGGGATTGGGGAAACACACTAATGAATGTGTTTGGGAACATGTACTACCCTATTAGCATAGGGTAATTTCTGCGGACTTAGGTTTTGTATAGTCAGGAGCCAATAGAATGCTTGGAATGTAGTTACAAAGAATGTTGAGATTTTGAATATATTCTAATTTTTTGTTTTTTTTCCTTAAATACTACTGACTAATGTGAGCGTGGTGAGCTCTCAGCTTTTCAGTTGTGTGTGATTGGCTGACCACTCCCGGCTGATAATTCTTCATAATAAACCTGTGTTTTCTTGCAATTCGTACATCTCATTGCTGTTTCCTGGAAATTACTAAGGGTCTTCCTTTTCATCAATCGTCATTACACGCAGGTCTACTGTTTCTCACCCCATTACGGGCTCCCCACCCATCCCAGCGCTCTGGTCATGGATTCAACATGTTGTGAGTATAGGTGAGCAATCTCCTTATTGGGAATTGGGAATGGGGCCAGGGAGCGAGACAGAAAATATTGAATGTATTTGTTTATCTCTGGGAGAAGGCGGAAAACCTTCATTGTGTAAGTACTGGGATGAGGAAGACTAGGAGTAGGTGTAATGAACATTATTGGTAGGGAATCGAAGCAATAGCCTGACCTCACGGATATGGGCTTTATTTAAACATATACATTACCCGGGGGCAGTTGATGTGTTGGTACCAGAATGAATAATCAACGAGAGGGTAGTCACTGTATTCATTCATATGGGATGAGGAGCAATTGAGCATGGCTGTGATGGGTGCCTACATAGCTATGTCTGTGAAACCATTCAGTTTTAGAGCTCTCATTGCACAGCAAAAAAGGATGCATCAAGGCTGCCGTGCTTAAGTAGCTATAAGTAGCAGCGCATTGAGGTTGTTTGCTTTTCACTGATGTTCAGTAATCAAGGCAACCTGGACCCAGCTATCTTAAAGTCTGACACGAAATGCCTTTCATCATTTCCATACATGCTGGAAAAGTTACCTAACTGACTATGCTAATGTCCCATTGAGAGGTGGTTTGAAGAGGCAAGGCTTATTGCACAATACGTACATTGAAAGGGACTGACGACGTGTGCACGTATGTGCCCTGCAGCCTCCTGGGTTCACTCGGTGTTGCTTGCAATAGGCAGTGCAATGCATACATGCCTAATGAAGGCGGACTCTGCTTTATGTTCCTTATTTTCCTTTATAATGCACACAGGCGTAAATGCCTCCACCCGTATATACATGGTCACTAAGGCATTTAACATGAATTCTGTAGGAATCCCATGCAGTATCGCTAACCTCAGAATCAAATGCTGGCCCTAATGCATGTTTGTTTTGGAAGCTCGAGCATACAGGGATTTGGAAACTGTCATTTAGTTTAGGCCACTGCCCTGTCTGTCATAGACTGTAAAATCCTTCTGGGTGTTTAAACAGGAGCAGCACCATCCGTAAACCTTTTAAAAACATTTTTTTTTTTTACAAAGGTTTTAACACTGTGAGGACTTGCAAATGAATGCCCTTGTCACTTGGCAAGCTGTTTTTACAGAAGGCACACAAATGTAATGCAGCCTGTATGATTCACTCAAGTAGGAGGTTAAGGTGACCTGGTGATAGGGGCTTGAACAGCGATTGCTGATGGTCTAATGAGTGTCATTTTCTTTTCACAGATTCTAAAAATACAACACGTGTACATTTAGCTTGACTAGATTTCGCGATTTTGCGTGCGATTTTATGTGACGATCTACTCTGAGGGAGTAGATAGTCACAAAGGCTAATGATTTGCAAAGGCGTCTGATGGGCAAGACCGTTCTTGATGAATTCATGAGGTGTTTGTTGAAAGAATGACTTCTAAGTTTATTAATATAGTCTCACAATTACATCTATTTTATAGTGAAATATCATTAAGTATATTTTATTACAACTCCTTTCATGATTCCTCTATTTTCAAAGCCTTGGTAAAGCAAGGACTGTGGTTTGACTATTGTGAAATTGTATTGATAATTGTATTGAATTATGTGTGAAGAAAAACATTTGAAACTGATTTGAAATCATTCTACTTATATTATTAGCTTTAGCGGTCAGCCATTGGCTCAGAATCTGGGGAAACAATACAGCCACCTTGACTTGGGAACTAATTAGTTACTTGGTGCCCAGAGACTGGCACACTTTTTTCTATTCTGTTCCAACTTTTCAACAATTAGGGAACAACAATGAAAGCCCGTTTTGCAGGGCTGTGGCCAGCGACGCTACGAGCCTACATTACATTATTTGTTATGGGTCGATTCTGTTCAGGGTGGGTGGGCTGTTTTGACGTGTTTAAAGCGTGCTTTGTCATTGAGAGAATCTTTATTAAGGCTTGATTGTTCATGATTTTAGAGTTTTGTTTTTAAGTCTATGTGATGATTTTGTTTGATGGTTTATATGGATATTGTGATGTTAATGTTCTATGCTTTTATGGTATGACATGTCTTACTGAAATGAACATATTTTCATATTATCCATCCTTATTATCCATCTATTAGCTACTTATGCATCGATATTTATATATCTATATATGCACAATTTCATGTCACTGATGAGGCCTAACTAGGCAGAAACATGTGTCTGGGGTTGCTGTTGGTACTCTTGTTCAGAGGAGATTTGCTTGGAATTTTGGTGCTGGAATGCCCAAGTGGGCGGGACAAAGACAGATATGCAAAGCGTTATTTCTCCTCTGTGAAAGGTACATTGAGCTGAATCAAGGCTGTGGACTCTCGAATGAGTACCTTCCCAAAAAACAGATCAAGGGACTGTGTTAGTTCTCGCAGAGTGGTGCCCTGACCTTTTTTATGTTTAGGGACTTAGGTGTGGTCACCCTACGTTACCCATGATTATCCAGATGTGAACCCGTTGCTCACTCTGCTTAAAGAGGCACAGCTCCCCCTCACTGATGAGGCCCGAATAGGCTTTAACAGGTGTCTGGGGTTGCTGTTGGTACTCTTGTTCAGAGGAGATTTGCCTGGCATTTCGGTGCTAGACTGCCCAAAAGGGCAGGACAAAGACTGATATGCAAGTGGATATTTCACCTCTATGAAAAGGGCAGTGAGCTAAAACGTGGCTGCAGACTCTCAAGTGGGTGCCTTCCAAAAGAACAGGTCCATTGGCTGTGAAAGTTCTCACAGAGGGGCACCCAGACCTCTTTTCCGCATGTTTAGGGACTTAGGTGTGGTCACACTAAGGTACCCATCGTTGTCCAGATGGTGAACCCTTGGTCACTGTGCTTAAAAAGGCACAGCTCCACCTCATTGATGAGGCCCAAATAGGCTGAAACACGTGTCTGGGGTTGCTGTTGGTACTCTTGTTCAGAGGAGATTTACCTGGTATTTTGGTGCTGGACTGCCCAAGTGGACGGGACAAAGACTGATATGCAAATGGATATTTCTCCTCTGTGAAAGGTACAGTGAGCTAAAACGTGGCTGCAGGCTCTCGAGTGGGTACCTTCCCAAGGAACAGGTCAATTGGCTGTGTTTGTTCTCTCAGAGGGGCGCCCATACCTCTTTTTTGCATATCTATATATGTTTTAGTGGAAAACCTTTAGTTAGGTGACAGTTAAGGTGAATATGTTCCATGCAACCAAACCCTTGAAATTAGTGACAAAAACCTTAGTTAAAGTTATGTTAATGTGCTCCCTTAATGCAACAAACCTACTGAAATGTGGCAGGTTTTGGAGGCTACACCTCCTTAACTATTACCCCCCAGGATGCTGCCCCGAAGCACACTATTGACATTTCAAATGACATCACTTTTGACATCTCATATGACATTATTTATAGCATCATCAGTGACAGCAGAGGTATAGCATCTCACATGACATCATTTATAGCATCATTAGTGACAGCAGAGGTAGAGCAGAATACTTGTGAAAGTAAGGAAGGTGCAACATTTAAAAAGAGTTACTCCGTATTGAATGATCATTTACCATAATGTAATACACTATTATCTTCATCACTCTGTTCTAAAAACCGCCCCCTGCATTTGGGTACTACAATTATGACCTTGCACCTGCTCACCGAAGAATCCAACAAACACGAGAAATAACGGTTTCCGAAACCAACATATCTACATATGACAGAGACTTTTTGTCAGTATAAGAAATCAAAAGGTAGACCTTGACCATGTCAAATGGTAAAGGTGATGGCAGGTGGCTTGCAAAGGTCAACCATGTTGAAAAACACTATCATGTTGTGAGGACACATGGTTATCAGGACTAGATTAACTAATGTAATGAACGGATACAAGTTGTAATCATTTTAGTGGCAGGGTTTGAAGCCTACAATTCGCGACATGTTTTGGACTATTACTTCCATGATCCCTCACTATTGCCTATGCTGCGTAGGGCTATTGGAAGATGTAATGTAAAACCTTTAGAGATCCAAAGGTTTCATACTCTAGGTGTATTGCATCTTATATTGTAGACTGCTATATGCAAGACAAACATTCTGTAGTTATAGTGTCATTATTCATTTTTTATATATAATTGATGTATTTGCATGAGAAAAAATTGAACAAACATTCCACACAACATATAAAATATGAAAAACATATTACCATATATGACTACAATACAAAGTTAATACATTTCTATTATCAACAATCCACTGGGAGCCCTCCTAGCCACACAAAACATCCACATCCACCAATAGCCAATGACACACAACTATACCTCAGATTTGACTCCATCAAGGACATCCATATGCTCAAAACCTGCCTCTCGCTCATCCAGTCTTCGAAGTCCAGTGCATACTTTGAGCTCAACCCCTTCAAGACCAAATTCCTACTCCTCACCAATAACACTGAACACCCAGACATACAGACCTGGCTATCAACCATGAACTCTGAGGGTTTCACACCTGAGCTCACCTGCTGTGCCAAGTCCATCATATTCCATATCAACAAACTCCTCTCCTTCAAGACACACATAGCTAAGAAAACTCAGACAGCTTGGTAACAGCTCTCCATCCTGCAACGATTAAAGACACTCCAGACAGCTTTAGAGCCACCGTTCAAGCACTGGTCATATTCTACCTGGATGGTGGCAATTGAAAGGAAGCGCCCCCAATTTCAGCACGATCCTCCCCGCAATGAGAGACAATAAGGGACTCTCCCGTAGTGGGAATAAGACCAAGACAGAGTGCGGGTGAGCGTAAGTGGGAGTTTATCCAAAGAATAGGGCATGCAAAGAACTCTGCAACCTCCGAGAGCGCTCTGTCTGACAATAGCAAAGACAGGCGTATTTCTAATACAAAAAACGTCATCAGAACCTACACACTATAGGGGGCACAAGTTAATTGGGATTGGGTGGCGTCGACTAACTATAGGTGTTGCTGCAGCGTGGTTGGTCTTGGCGTGAGGACGTCACTGGTCAGCCTCGTGGGTTGGGTTGGGCCTGGCAGGCCAGCTTGAGGTCATCCGAGCGGTGTTGGTATGCTGGGGCAGCCTGTGACAAAGATGAATACCTTTCCTGACTCGTTTGCCCTAGGCCATGCACACTGCAGTTATTCAAGAAACGACATCTAAGTTCATCAATAAATCGCTCAGCAGTTTGTCTTATAAAATAAACGCAACACATGAGGAATGCACCTCGTGAGAGGTCCGGTGGTTGTCGGTTGGGGTGAGATTTACCTGTGTCCTATTGACCGGTATTTTAGGTCGAGGGGCTGGGCTCTGGGGCCTGAGCCGAATGATACATGTCTGTCTGCCGCGTTAGAAGTTATTATATAAATGGGTCTCTGTGTCTTGTCCCAGTGATGGGGGTCGTCTTTGCACGGGGTCATGATTCTTGGGGTGGTCTAGGGGGGGTTGTGGGATTTACGAGAGGGTGCTGGTAGATCAGTAGATTCAAACGTGGGTTTATTACCGTGCTGTAAATAACACAGGTGGCGGGCTGTGGCCTTGGGTGCGGTACCGGGGCCTCTGACTCTCTGAAGCGGCTCCAGCTTGGTTGGGGGAGGTGAGGGAGCGCGGCACATGCCTTAGCTTCTTTATCTGGCAGGCTTGGTAGGGTGGGAGGGAGAATGGCCTTGCATATATTCACAAAGGTTTTTTCCTCGTGCGTTGCTAACTTTTGAATGCAGAACTTTTATAATGTTCCGCCTTATTTTGATGTTATTTAAACACACATATATATTTCAATTTCATTACACATTTCTTTAATACAGTCGGTCCGAGTACCTTTTCATTACCTAGCATTATATTTACTACATGGTGTGATTATTTTATGTACATTAGACGTTACACGAGGTAGTTCTAGGTTATGGCCTACAGAGATTGATGCTCGCTGCTTTAGGTGATTAAGAAAACATATATGAGTTCAGGTTTCTACATAAAATTGTAAGAACACTTATACAGATAAAGGCTATACATTTGGTCGACATCTTTCTCTGTGGTTATAGCAGCACTAGTCCAGACCTGGGGTGGTATCATGTAACGTTACATCTTTATGGTTTATTCACAGTTTACAGGATCTGTTTAAACAGAGGTAGTTCGTTAATACCAATACTTGAATTATTTTCTACTTTCTTCAGATAGTGATGCTTCAGCTTTTTTCCCGTCACCCCGGCCTCGCGTACCAGGTCGTGCGGGGTGCAATATTACATTGTGAACGATAAAATGTTACAGTGTTAGCATCTCGGGTTAGCTCATACCCGACTTTCTCATGGGAACGCGCTCGCAGCGGATCTACCAGGGCTACTGCGGCGGCAGAGATGCATGAAAGGCCCTCCAAAGGTGGGGGCCTCGTTACAGTGTGCTGAACTCACGCCATGTTTGCTAGACAAGATGGCTTCTAGGCCTAACTGAATTTTGGTATATGCAGGGAACGGATACGTGTGGGCAATGTCGTCGGCGGGTGAACCCTCCTCCACCTGGGCCCGGGTGGCATGAGGGGACGGCCACCGAGTCATGGTCCTCACCTGGGGAGAAGGCTGCAGGTGAGGAGGGCCTCGCGGCCAGTCCTCCCCTACATTTCCCCCCTTTCGTTACTAAAGTAACGAATTCTTTAGCTCTTCTAATCTTCTACATTCTTGCTCCTCTATCACTGCGTCATCCCATGCAGGTGTTCCTTTTCTAGGCATCCAGGCTCTGCATACCCCCCTCAAGCTCTCACCTCTTCTAGCATACTCATCTGGTGTACATGTTAAATATATACAGTCACCAGTTTCTTCCAAGTCTACCCAGACCTCCTCATACCATTCCAGTTCCACGTCTCGTGGTTCTTTGATAGTGGTGTGCCATAGTTTATCTACTATGTACTTATCACGGTACATAGGCACTAACTGGTACCTGGGAGTGTTATCTGTTCCTGTCTGTACATGTACTTCTTGTGTCGCCTTAATTGTACCACCAGAGTTGCCCATTGTCACCATCATCATTGCACCGTTAGGGACTGCGTTAGCACAACATCGGAGGCCCACCTGGCACAGGCAGAACACCACGAGGAGGACCACCACAACTGGTATCAAGAACTTCATTGCCATTCCAAGCCATGAGGGAACCCAGGAGAAGATATTGTCGAACCACGAGCTATCTTTAGCCCCACCTTCCATCTTCATCTTCTCTCCCAGGTTATGTACTGCTTCAATGACGTGGGACAGGGACCCATTTTCTGCGTCTTCAGAAGGTACGAACGTGCAGCACGCACTTCCTATTTTTCGGCAAACACCTCCATCGATCGCTGTTAACAGGTCCAGAACATACCTGTTCTGCATGGTCATTAGTCGCAGAGCTCGTAGTTCCACCTTTATTATGTTGAACCCTTCTTCAGTGTCATTGGCCAGCTGAATCAGTTCCCACCGTGTGATCTGGAGCCATTTTGCATTTGCTCTTGCTTGGACACTTGAAACTAGTGAGGCAAAAAATGTTTCCACGGAGCTGAACAGGCGATACCTGTCTGGGATCTGTGCCAATAAATCGGATGATGCTTGTGATATGTAGTTCGATGCTCGCTTGTTCCGTGATAGCTCCTCTTCTTTCCCTCCGGAGGACAGGACATAGAGGTGCACTTTTGCAGTGGGAGAAGTCACATCCTGGTTCACGTTTCCTTGCGTCCTTTTATTTTCGTCGACGTGACTTTCTGGAATCACCATTAGGGCCGAATGCAAAGTGGCCATTGAGCAGCTGCCACTCCATGCCTGGGGAAGGTGCAAGTAAGCCTGATTCCCGCATACCCAGTATGTGTCCATTAGTGCTGCTGTTCCTTTTTTCATGTCTGGGATGGTGAGAGTTTTGTTACAGTTTTTATTCGTTCCCATTGCCACTTTTCCTTCTCCCTTGAAACATAGTTCGTTTTGTATTTCACTTTGTAGCTTGAAGGGTTTCTCCATCGCTGTTACCCATGTTAGTTTAGAGATGTGTTCTTTCCATATTGGTAAGCACGTTTTTTCCATCCACCGCAGCTTGTCTGGTTGGACACCTTTCAGTGCTTCCGCTTTGCACAGTACTTCTTCATCTTTCCATTTGTTTTCGGAAAACAGCGTCCCTTGTATTGCAAAGAAAGGTTCTTTAAGACAGACCACTCCAGACGCTTTTGAATAGCACGTTTTGTTGTCCTGTATCATTTTGAAAGAGACATCGTGTGCTTGGAAGGTGTTCTTTATTCTACACAGCGTGAGATGAAGGAGACATTGGGCATCCACAATGGGCAATTCTCTTGGCAACAACACTTTGGGTGTGCCTGATGCATGGGGGATGAGCGAACAGACATAACAGCTTTCATTGGTTGTCTGTTTAGCTGTTGTACTCATATCTGCATACCATTTATTTGCTTGGTGGGGGTGTCGTGGGTCTTCCATCTTGTCTAATCCTAACCCATAATACTCATCATACCCCCTCCTACTTGTCTCTCTTCTTCGCCTACTTTTCTCCCCCCTCCTATACCTTTTAGTTTCGATAGGTGAAATAATAGGCCCCCCTTTCTCATTCCCACCCCCCTTTTCCAATTCCTCATATAGGAACTTGTGTTCTGTCATCGTAATTACTTTTCCATTTTCCTCAATAAACAACAAATCGCTGTTTTGTATCGGGGCGGGAAGGGTAGTGGGGCTGTTATATATTTCAGGTAGGGACATTGTGTCATTTTCCATATCTTTATTTCTTGATTGTGACAGGGCAGCAGTGGGTGGTGCAGTATAGTAACCCCATACAAAGTGTGATCCATCCCAGACCAAAAAATCACCTTCTCTAATATTCATACTTGTAATTGAATTCGTGCCAGGGGCAAGGGTGGTGTTACTCCCCCCTCCCCCCTCGTTCATCTCGATAGAGATGAACGCTATGAACCAATAAGTCACCAGGCAAAATATTGAGATGAAGAACACAATAACACACATTGATAAA
This sequence comes from Ambystoma mexicanum, assembly GCF_040938575.1. Classification (NCBI taxonomy): domain Eukaryota; kingdom Metazoa; phylum Chordata; class Amphibia; order Caudata; family Ambystomatidae; genus Ambystoma; species Ambystoma mexicanum. The sequence goes on from NC_090928.1 coordinate 289,209,130, forward strand.
CCACATTCGTATGAATATGTCAATCTATCTACTAACATTTCTCTAAACCTAACAAATCTATTAGTTGCAGGCTGCCCATTCGATGCCATAGTAAATCCTGTTTGAAACATAAAAGTGCATTAAGTACAAGTATGTAAACATTTCTAACGTTGTGACATTGTTTCGACAAAGTATGGGAGTGGGTGAGGGAGGGGGTGTGTCCACAGACAAGGTAACTTTACAATCATTACTATCCGTACATTATTTCATATATAAAAAGGAAAGTCGAGAGAAAAAAACTTCTCCAAAACCAAAAAAAAACCCACAAAAACCTTCAAAAGTTGTAAAAAATTATATATATATATATACATATTTATTTCAGTACACTTGTCGTGCGCCAGTCGCGTTCAATGTTCATCACTTAATGCACACAAAATTCCCATCATTCATTCTGCACAACTTCATTGTCCGCAGTTGCCTGTGCCTCGTCCTGCACCTCACCTTCCACGGCGCTATAGGCTCTGCGTACGTCTGTCAAATGCACCCAGTATCGTAGGCCCTTCACCTTTACTGCTGTGGGTGTGCAAAACACTACCTCATAAGGGCCATGGAAACGTGGCGCATTCCACCTTCGCACAAAACTTCTGACATATATAAGGTCACCAGGCATTAGTTGTAATGGTTTTTCAGGCAGTGTCTCTGTTTCTGTTGTGTTCCCCTCCTCTCTTGTAGAGGGGGGGGCTAGTTGCTTCGCAATTACGCGCGCTGCCCGTGTCAGTTTTTTCAAGTACTCTGTGAACTCCTCTCCCAATATCGCTGCACTTCTGTGTGCATCAGAACGTTCACGGAGAGGCGAATGCGCTGTGTGCATTCTCCTTCCCGTGACGATCTCATGCGGGGACAAATGGTGGTCTTTACTTGGCTGATTTCGTAACTCAAACAGGGCCAAAGGCAGGCAGTACATCCAGGTCTTTTTAAGGGAAAAACACAGTTTTGACAATCTGCTTTTTAGCAGACCGTTCATCTTTTCCACTACGCCATTACTTTGAGGATGATAAATCGAACATAATTTGTGCTTTATTCCCAATAGCGTAGTCACTTCCTTGAATAGTTCATTAACAAAATGCGTGCCGTTGTCTGAGCGAATAACTTCGCAAATCCCCCAGCGCGGGAATACTTCCCGCACTAGGAACTTCGCGGCGCCCTTCGCATCAGGGCGCGCACAGGGGCCTGCCTCCACCCACCTCGAAAATGGACATACAACCACAATCATGTAGCGAGCCCCGTTACATCTTTCTCCCATGTCTACATAATCAATGTGGAGCTCTCTGAATGGGCCATTTGGTTTTGGTATCGTTCCTCTTAGTGTGCGCAATGTCATACCTGAGTTGTAAATCTGACATGTCGTGCATTCTAAAGCCAGCCTTGTGATGTGTTCATGGAGGCAAGGTGCAAACCAATCTTCTTGTATGTCCGCCATTATGTGTTGCTTTGCGTTATGTGCGGGAAAGTGTAGTTGTTGAAATGCTATTTCTAACAATGTAACTGGCATTACCGCTTTTCCTGAACTTTTTTGTCGCCACAATAAATCAGTCGGCGATTTGCTGCATCCCCTCTTAGTCCACAGCAATTTTTCTTCTGCACTAGCTCCCTCTTGCAGCTCTATTATTTCCTGTGTGGGCATCATGTTGTATCCTGTGGGGACCTCTTGGCTTGCTGTGTGGTGCAACATGTACTCTCCTACTTCACCTTTCTGTAAATACGAAGCTTCTTTGGCAGCGGCGTCTGCTGCCGCGTTCCCCAAAGATATAAAATCTGTATTTGTGGTGTGGGCTTGGCATTTTACGATGGCCACTGCCGTGGGGTCTTGCAGGGCCTCAATCAGTTCTTTCAATAATTCTGCATGCTGAACCGGTGTTCCATCTGCTCGTCGAAACCCTCTCCGCCCCCACCGTGCCAACCCGCCGTGTACTGTTGTTGTCATGTATGCTGAGTCTGTATATATTGTCACTGCGCACCCCTTGGCGGCATGCAATGCTTCTATTAGCGCTATTAGTTCTGCTGCTTGGGCTGAATAGTGTGATGGGAGGCGGTGTTGCACTAGTGTCTCGTATTCATCTTCCTCTAATCGTACAACTGCCATACCCACATGTTTCTCTCCTGTCTCCATGTCTATTGATGCTGACCCGTCCACGAAATACACCTCTCCCTCGTTCAGGGCATTCTCAAAAATCACTTGATCCTGACCTTCGTCACCTGTGTACGTAGCGCAGTTGTGGTTCTGCATGTCCTCTACGATGCACGCCTCTGTGATGAATGTGGCCGGGTTCACTGTTTTACATCTTACTATATGGATGTTTGCGCTGGACAGTATTATTTCATATGCTGTGGCGCGTTGTGTCGTCAATGTGCTCTTTGATCGCTCTAATATTGCAAAGAGTGAGTGTTCCACAAACAGTGTCACAGGACAGCCCATCACTATCGTGGCACTTTTCTCAATCGCGAACGCGGCTGCAGCTAGGGATTGCTCGCACGCGAAATGACCTTGCATTACTGCGTCTAGGGTGCCACTATAGTAAGCCAGTGGTTTGTGCCCTAACAATGTCTTTTGTGTCAGTACTGCTGTCATCAGTGTTCCTTTGCAGTGTGAAAATAAGAAGAATTCGCGCCCATAATCTGGATTTGCCAGTACTGGAGCGCTTGATATCAGCTCTTTTAGTGAGTTAAATGCTGTGTTCATCTCTTCTGTCCATTCTATGTGTTTGTTTTCCTGCTGTGCTTCTTTTAGTGCCTGTAACAAGGGCCTTGTGTACGCTGCATAATCCAATATCCATGCTCGGCAATAGTTGCACATACCCAGAAATTTCTGCATCTCTTTTACTGTTTTGGGCTCCCCAACTGTTCTAATCGCCTGTGCCCTGTCTGGTATGATCCGCTTGCCATCCTTTGATATCAGCTGTCCCAAGTATAGGACCTCTGTCAGACAGTATTGTAACTTCCCCTTGTCCACCTTGTACCCTTTATTGGCCAATAATGTCAGGAGTGTTATTGAGTCCTTTCTACACTCCTCCTCAGTTTGTGCACAAACCAATAAATCATCAACGTACTGAATCACTGTGCTTTCTACAGACAAATTCCCCAGATCTTCATGTAGTACCCTGTTGAATATGCTTGGGCTCTCGCAATATCCTTGTGGTAGTCTGCAGTGTTCGAACCTCCTCCCCCCTAGTGTAAACGCTGTTAAGTACCTGCTCTCTTCTGCTAAGGGAATCGAGAAAAATGCATTTTTCAAGTCAATAACTGTGAAGTGGGATGCCGTTTTCGGAATGTTGCACAGTATTGTCGCCGGGTTCGGGACTAAAGGGAACTCCTTCTGAATCACATCATTGAGTGGGCGTAAATCTTGTATCATCCTCCATGAACCTCCCTTCGCCTTTTTAATCGGGTAAATGCATGTGTTGCATGGGGAGTTTGAGGGCACTATTATTCCTTGTGCTAGCAGTGCATCTAGTGTCTCTCTGATCCCTTCTTCTGCTTCGCGTGACAATGGATATTGTTTTACCCGGGGTAGAATTGCTCCCTGTTTCAGTTTTATTACCACAGGCTGAACCCCATGTAATAACCCCACATCATGGGGGCCATTTGTCCATATGTTAGTGGGTACTAACCTCATGTCGTCATCAAAAAATGCATGTGGTGCTCCTACTACTGCCATTAATTCAACTTGAGTTTTTCTGGCTGCAACTACAATGTCGCACGGCATTGCTAGTTCCATCACTATTTCGCCATCTGTCTCAGTGTCAGAAAATAGCTCCTCGTCCGAGAGCTCCCTCAGTGGGATATTTGCATTTGTACACAGTACTGTCCGCCACTCACATCCTTCCATGTCAACGCCAATTACACATATTCTGTTTGCTGACACGTGTACTGCGTGTAAATCCAACGATAGCACTGACCCGGGAGCAGTGTCGGGGCTTGCTATGGGGCGGAAAAGGAATTCGGCTGGAATCCTCCAATCCATCCTTTTTAGTTCTGGTACTATGAGAGCCAATGTTCTCATGCCCTCAACAAACATCTCCTTGTTTCTTGGTAACCCTCTGATCTCTTGCATGATTGTGTGGCCGTGTATTACTGCTAATATGCGGAGGGGGCATATGCCTGGCGTCGAACATACGATACCGCTCCCTGTGAATGATATTGTCATGTTTAGTTTGCTTAAGAGATCTCTCCCCAGCAAATTAATGGGAGAGTGTTCATAGTACAGTAAGGGTGCTTTCACTGTTTTACCCCCCACTGTCACATCCAATGCCTCTGTGTAAGGAACTTCAATTACAGCCCCAGAGAACCCCTGCGTCTCTAACGTTCTATTAGATAACGGGAACCGGCCCTCTCTAATGCATGATTTCTCCGCTCCCGAATCCACCATGAATATGAACTGCTTGTCTCCTATCTGCGCTCCTATCAATGGTTCCTCTGATGCATTGTGGGTCGTAGATAGTACTGGACACGCAAGTGCTCTCTGTGGGCTGTCCTATGCGGGGTGTCTCATTGCCCCCCCTTGATCAAAAATGTTCCCCGAAACTACTGACACCCCGCTGTAAGGTGCGGGGGCAGGCGCTCCATTAGCTACTGTGGCGAAAGTGTTACCTGGCGTGTATTGCATATTGTCATTATTCTGTGGGTGGTTTTGTGTTCTGTACTGATGTCCGTGTAGTTGTGCGTTACTTCTTTGTCCTACATTTTCTGGTTGCTGGTATTGTCCCATGGGGAGGCCGTAGGGGCTTCCTGGGTGGGGGTGACCGAACTGCTCTGTCTCCTGGAACCCGTTGTTTTGTCTGCTCCTGCACTCTCTTGAGTAGTGCCCCCATCTCCCACAATTCCAGCAGCTCCCCTGTGGACCTCTGGGACCCTGCCACCCATTTCCTCCCATTCCTCCATACCCTTGTCCTCCTCTTCGGCCCCTGTACCCACCTCTTCCCCCTCTTGGGGCCCACTCTTGCCACGTTGGACCTCCGTTCTGCTCCTGCTCAGTCCACTGTCGTTGTCCTTGTCCTGCCCAATTTGCTGCTATTCTTCCTTGTATTGCTATTTGCCCCTCCTCTCCTTCGTCTCCCTCCCTCATGAGTGGGAGCCCTGCTACCGCTGCTGCAACCTTCACCAGTTTTGATTGTACCAACTTTGCCTCGTCTGCCAACCTTTTCTGTGCTACTTCCCTCTCTCTCTCTTTGATCCTTTTGCAATGGTGCACTATTATACTTTGGATCTCTGGCCACCCCTTTGCCTCAACGCCCGCTATTTTATCGAGTGCCTTCTGCACCTCTTTTGGGAGCCCTCTCTTAATGATAAAATAAAATAGAGATGTGGATTGGTGCCAGGGCGTGCCCGTTTCCGCTCTCCACATCTCCTGCACCCGGAGAATGTAATCCATAGCATCCTCCCCTTCATTCATTGTACATTGCATTACTGATTGTAAATCAGGGGTATCTGGGAATGTCTCCCGCAGTGCGTCCCACACCCTTGCTCGTACTGTATTAAAGGAAGCCCCATCATGGCGATCACAGTCTAACGTCACGGCCGGGAAACCAGCCTTAGCCCATACTCTGTCCGCTTGATCTCCTACTGCGGTTACTAGTAGGCTTTTCACATCGCCTACTGCCAACGGTATGCCGGCGGTATGTTTCTCAAATGCATATATCCACTTGCTCGCCCCTCCTGACAGCTGGGGCAATAATTTCATTAAATTAGCCTTATCCATCTGAGCCCATGGTATATAGTTTGGTCTCCCTCCCCCTCTGTGTATCAATGGAAGTTGTAACTTCCCTTTTGCGGTTGCACCCTCCCTTTCCTTAGTCGCTGCTGACTCCAATGACGCCATCTTCCCCACCCTATTTCTTAGTCGTCCCATCCATTCGTCGTCTATAGTCCCTAGCGAACATGCACCGTCCACCTCCTCGCTTTCCCCTCCTACTGCCATACTCAACCTATCACTCTCATACAACCCTCCTCTGACATCACATAACAAGTCCTCTCTGATCCCTCTCTCTCGTGATACATCACCAATGCTCCCTTCTACTGCTCCTACCTCTATTATTCGTGTCGGCTCTTCCTCAATTCTGAACAGTATTTCCCCCTTTTTCCATCCTTCCTCAATTTGTCTACTTTCGCTCGACGCTCTAGACGTGCGTCCTGATTGTGTAGGGGCGCACGCTGTGCGCTCACATATGTCTTTTATTCTTGAGAGTTCATCCCTTGCCACAGTAAGCCTCAACTCTAAGTCACTCGTTAGCTTCTCTATATCCACCCTCTGTGTGCTTCCCTGGGCGCGCTCTCTGGTGCTTTCGTATGGCGGGGGGGCTGTTGGTCTTTGTGGTGTACCAGTTGTGGGGGGAGGCACATAAGTAGGGTCGCTATATCCTGCTGCGGGGGCTGGTTTAGGTAATATCGGGTACAAACTAATCACCTCCGCAGGTTGTTCTGTACTTAGCTGTTCCTTTTCCTCTCTTGGAATCATCAGTGGATTATCTGTGGTGGAAGGTAGATCAATATTTGGTGCCGGAGCTTTGGGTGGGGGTACTTCCTCAAACAATCTCCAGAGGTCTAATATCTCCTTCCTATTTTGCCATTGTTTCCCCTTATACTTGAGGCTAATGCATGCTCGTACCATATCAAGAACGCTTTTGTCAAAAGACCCTCCCTCGGGCCAAATCTGGGGCAGACCCTCCCCTTTCAATTCTGTTACCCATTGATCGTGATATTTATTTATTCGTTCAGCGTATCCCGGTAAGCTCTTACAAATATGTGACAAGGGAGTTTCTGCCCCCATACTCTAAATCACTAACACAGCCGTGTCCACCTTCTTTACTTTTAGTTAGGTGTAGATATGTGTATGTATACCTTTATGGCACAGACAAGAGCGGACGTCTCAAAGATTATCACCCAATTTTATTCACTGCGCAAATCCTTTCTCACTCACCATAGCTCATCTCCTTCCCATTCCCATACACTCTCATGTGATTTCACTTGCAACTGATCAATTACTAGTTATGGTCAACACTCTCTGGCACCACCTCGCGGTCAACCGTTCGTCTCCAATACTCACACGGTGCGCGCACCCTTCACAATGCTTTTCCACTCACACCTCGTCTTTTTTCCTCCCTTTCCTCCCTGGCCAGCTGTCCCTATTTTTCTGTTAAGGTTACTGTGTTCACGTCTGTACGTGCCACTACTTAATCCCCACTCCTACAAATGTGCTCCCTATTTTATAGTTCTTCTACAAGTATATTTATCTTATACCCTTTTCGCTTTCTCCCCCTGCCCCGTGGAATGGAAAAAAGAAATAGAGAGAGTAGCAATCACTAAAAAATATTCCCGGTGTCTCCCTTTGCCAGACACCAATAACTTATTTCTTACTTCTTCATATATTCCCAGTACTAGTTTAGATAGCACTATGCGGCGCCGCCTTCCACCCCCTTTCGGAGCTAGGTTTCCGTCACTTCTACCACTTCACTTATTTCTTACTCCTAATGGCCATATGCAAAGAAAAGATAAAGAAAGTTTCAAGACCCGTCTTTAGTAGACCCCCGTTATTCTTCTCCTCTACCTGTCCCCGTTCTTCTGTTCACAATTTCCCCTCCCTTCCCCTTTACGATCGCTCGCACTCAGTACTCACGTGCCCGTCTTGAACCGATAGTCTCCGAAACTGGGTCCGTCCAGGCAGTGTCACCGGTAACTCAACGGTCAGCCCCTGGCTCCGGCGAGCGGCACTCAAAGGGGATTTTTTTCCAATCGGGATCCCGTACCCTTTCTCATTGAGTGCGCACTTCTTATTGTGCCGGTCGCCGTTGGCGGGCAGCCTCCCGGAGCCGGCTCACCGTGCGTATCCCTTCTCGACCGGAGATTCTCGTGCCACAAGGGGGTCGTTAAAAAGGAGTTAGGAAAAATAATTTGGAGATATCACGCTATCGGGGTCACCACTGAAAGGAAGCACCCCCAATTTCAGCACGATCCTCCCCGCAATGAGAGACAATAAGGGACTCTCCCGTAGTGGGAATAAGACCAAGACAGAGTGCGGGTGAGCGTAAGTGGGAGTTTATCCAAAGAATAGGGCATGCAAAGAACTCTGCAACCTCCGAGAGCGCTCTGTCTGACAATAGCAAAGACAGGCGTATTTCTAATACAAAAAACGTCATCAGAACCTACACACTATAGGGGGCACAAGTTAATTGGGATTGGGTGGCGTCGACTAACTATAGGTGTTGCTGCAGCGTGGTTGGTCTTGGCGTGAGGACGTCACTGGTCAGCCTCGTGGGTTGGGTTGGGCCTGGCAGGTCAGCTTGAGGTCATCCGAGCGGTGTTGGTATGCTGGGGCAGCCTGTGACAAAGATGAATACCTTTCCTGACTCGTTTGCCCTAGGCCATGCACACTGCAGTTATTCAAGAAACGACATCTAAGTTCATCAATAAATCGCTCAGCAGTTTGTCTTATAAAATAAACGCAACACATGAGGAATGCACCTCGTGAGAGGTCCGGTGGTTGTCGGTTGGGGTGAGATTTACCTGTGTCCTATTGACCGGTATTTTAGGTCGAGGGGCTGGGCTCTGGGGCCTGAGCCGAATGATACATGTCTGTCTGCCGCGTTAGAAGTTATTATATAAATGGGTCTCTGTGTCTTGTCCCAGTGATGGGGGTCGTCTTTGCACGGGGTCATGATTCTTGGGGTGGTCTAGGGGGGGTTGTGGGATTTACGAGAGGGTGCTGGTAGATCAGTAGATTCAAACGTGGGTTTATTACCGTGCTGTAAATAACACAGGTGGCGGGCTGTGGCCTTGGGTGCGGTACCGGGGCCTCTGACTCTCTGAAGCGGCTCCAGCTTGGTTGGGGGAGGTGAGGGAGCGCGGCACATGCCTTAGCTTCTTTATCTGGCAGGCTTGGTAGGGTGGGAGGGAGAATGGCCTTGCATATATTCACAAAGGTTTTTTCCTCGTGCGTTGCTAACTTTTGAATGCAGAACTTTTATAATGTTCCGCCTTATTTTGATGTTATTTAAACACACATATATATTTCAATTTCATTACACATTTCTTTAATACAGTCGGTCCGAGTACCTTTTCATTACCTAGCATTATATTTACTACATGGTGTGATTATTTTATGTACATTAGACGTTACACGAGGTAGTTCTAGGTTATGGCCTACAGAGATTGATGCTCGCTGCTTTAGGTGATTAAGAAAACATATATGAGTTCAGGTTTCTACATAAAATTGTAAGAACACTTATACAGATAAAGGCTATACATTTGGTCGACATCTTTCTCTGTGGTTATAGCAGCACTAGTCCAGACCTGGGGTGGTATCATGTAACGTTACATCTTTATGGTTTATTCACAGTTTACAGGATCTGTTTAAACAGAGGTAGTTCGTTAATACCAATACTTGAATTATTTTCTACTTTCTTCAGATAGTGATGCTTCAGCTTTTTTCCCGTCACCCCGGCCTCGCGGACCAGGTCGTGCGGGGTGCAATATTACATTGTGAACGATAAAATGTTACAGTGTTAGCATCTCGGGTTAGCTCATACCCGACTTTCTCATGGGAACGCGCTCGCAGCGGATCTACCAGGGCTACTGCGGCGGCAGAGATGCATGAAAGGCCCTCCAAAGGTGGGGGCCTCGTTACAGTGTGCTGAACTCACGCCATGTTTGCTAGACAAGATGGCTTCTAGGCCTAACTGAATTTTGGTATATGCAGGGAACGGATACGTGTGGGCAATGTCGTCGGCGGGTGAACCCTCCTCCACCTGGGCCCGGGTGGCATGAGGGGACGGCCACCGAGTCATGGTCCTCACCTGGGGAGAAGGCTGCAGGTGAGGAGGGCCTCGCGGCCAGTCCTCCCCTACACAATGCACTCCTCAAAGGACTCCCGTTGTCCTCACTTGTGTTTCTGAGAAGTGTCCTACATGTGACTGCATGCCTCATCAAGTGTCTACGCAGATACGACCCCTTCACCCTGGCCCTCATCTACCTTCACTGGCTCCCACTGCACACACAAATCACCTTCAAGTCTTGCTGCATCATCTATAAGGCAGTTCGCCTTCAAGTCACTCAGCTACCCTGCAGAGAAACTCAGAATCTACGGCAGACAGTGCACCACCAGATGCCAGGACATATGCAGACTTGAAAACTGCAGCTATAAAAAGGAAAGGAGCAAAAAACAAGCCTACTCTGCCTACTCCCAAGGCAATGGAACCTCCTCCCCATCAGCATCAGACTCGCCCTGACGCTCCTAGAATTCAGAAAAGAACTCCAGATCTGCCTCTTCAAGTAATCTCTCTGCCTCAACACCTAAGCAATCACATCGCCACTCACACCACCTGACTCGATAAACGTCACCCGCCCCTCTCTTCACTGCCACCCGGTACTGCTGTATCCCTCCTATGTGGCCCTCTGTATCCCACCCCCGCTGTATATCTCTTCTGTTGTTACCTCTGAAAAGCGTTCCATTATGCATCTGTATTTTTGTATACCTCTGTAAAACACTCTGTTGCTTCTCGAAGATAGGTCCATGCTCAATAAATACAATAACAATAATAATATTATTAATAATAATAATAATAATAATAATAATAATAATAATAATAATAATAATAATAATAATAATAATAAAAGAATCACATATTTTCTTTTTATTTACAAAATCAATTTAAAAATCTTCACATCACTTCACTTACTATTTAGTTTCATTTTATAATTCATACTCTTTAGAAATAGCCTTGACTTAAGGACTGTAGGCCATCTCCAGGAAGAAAGCATTGAGTTGTTCTGCCCACCACCAATTTAATACGTTCTCCTTAGGCGTCGTCATTGCCGGCGTCCTCTGCAAAGGTAGTGAGAAGACAAGGACCTCATCTGTTTGTGCCTGTTCATTCCTGACAGAGCCAAGGGCATGACCCCCTTTCCAGAATTTTACCTACAAACTAATCACTACTATAGCTACTCACCAAAAGACATCACCATGTGTCTCCTTCCACCACAGCCCATCCCCACTGTCACTAGGGATCGAGTGACCAAGTGTCTTGGGCAGCCCCCGCAAGCTGCCCTGGCAAACATCATCAATCGTGCCCTTGGCCCATCCAACACCCACAGACCACATGCACATTACCTTGCATGCTGATCAATGCTCGCTTAGCAGTCGCTCATACTACAGATATTGCTGACCTCACCTTGTAAAACAACCTTGATGCCCTGTACATCATTGAGAAATGTTTTAGCCCATCCTACCCGCATGTTTGCAGCGTTCTCCTACCCCAGGGCTACTACATCCAACGTGCCTACCAGCCAGGAACAGAAGGAGGTGGAGTGGAAATCATCCACTGGAGCGATTGGCCATGCTCCATCATCCCTTCACCAAGACCAGCTTATTTGAATCATTTGCCTGCCGCTTTGCTTTATCACACAAGGAATCCATCCATCTACAGACTACCTCACAGGAGTGACTCTTTCATTACAGACATCTCCAACTTACTCTCCTCTGCAAAATTAGCACATTTAAATAATCTATTTCTCCGTGATTTTAATGTCCCCGTTTCACATACTGACAATCACACTTGATCCATGCTGTTTACCCTGACAGCACCCATGCACAACAAAGCTAACACCCTAGACTTACTCTTCACACCATCCCTCTGCATCAAGTGTGCAGACCCTAACCCACTTTGCTGGTCTGACCATGCCGCCATCCCATTATCAGTCACCTACTCGACCACAGCTCCCAAAGGTCAGACTATAGGCACCGTCACTCAACGCGGCTCAATCAAAACCTTACCGGTCAATCAGCTAGAAGTAAACTTTGCAGACTTCCCCACCACAGGTAATGTCTCTGGGCCACCTGGAATTATTCAGCAACTCTGCTATGAAACTGATGGACACGTACTTCTCTCTAAAATCCAGCCGGGCTAAGACCAAACCACACGCCCAATTGTACACCCCTGAGCTATCCTCCAACAAACGCTGAAACAGAAAAGAGGTGGTGGAAAAACTATAACTCGGGAGACCTCACCAACCTCAAATTTCTGTGCACAAACCATAGGATTCTGATTACCATGCCCAAAGATGCTCACTACCCCATCACCATTGCAGCAGCCTCTAACAGGTGTAAAGCACTCTTTGAGGTAGTAAATCATTGTACCAAACACTCACCCAACCCCCAGTTACCAACAACTCAGGAAAAATGTGATAGAATCAACATTACCATCAAATCATCCACTCACAGCATTAGCATCCACTGCACCCCAGCACACACACTGCCCCTCTGAACTGAAACTCCTCTCTTCCCCCACCCGGATCTCCTAAAAATGATTGCCTCCTTCAAACCTACTTCTTACTCTGATGATATAATTCCGACCTCCATCATTAAAAAATTGACGAGCCCGGCACTTAATGTGCTCTTCAACATCATCAATGCATACCTCGCAGAAGGATAATTTCCACACACCCTCAAGACTGGTCTAATATGACTTCTTTTTTAAAAAAAACAACCCTAGATCCAGGTGACCTGGGCAATTACAGGGCCGTTACATATCTCCTATTTATCGGCACGATCTTGGAAAAAGTAGTTGCTACACAACTACTCACCAAAATTGAACAGCTCCACCTCCTAAATGGCTGTCAGTCAGGGTCCCTCCCTAAGTATAGCATCAAGATAGCCACCATCCAGGTGGTGGATGATGATATGCAAATCATGCATAAGCACTGTACCAAATTGTTTTACCACCTACCTCTCAGGCAGGCAGACACCTGGTTGTCCAGATGAACTTGCTGAGTTGTAACTGACTCCAGGTCTCCTGCGGAGTCCCCCAGGACTCCATTCTCTCACCAATCATTATTAACCTTTACATGGAGCCTCTGGCATTCTCCTCAAAGATCCTAATATAGCTATTCACCAATGCGCAGACAATACTCGCACGCAGGTCATCATTTGTCTCTGAGATTACCTAGCCTTCATCCAGTCCTGGGTGTTGACTGCCTACCTCAAATTAAACCCATCCAAGACTGAATTGATCCTCATTGATATGCCCTCTAAAAAACAACTTGTACAACAATAGCTCAATGATATACGCCTCGAATGATTTTATCCACAACTCTCACACTCTGCAAAATCCTTAGGCTTCCCCATTGACAGCAATTTGTCCTACCAGAAACACATAGCCAAACTCAGAATCTCTGGCCTTCGGAAAATCAAACCCTTCATCCCGCTGCAGGACTTCTAGGCCATAGAGCAGGCCCTAGTGGACTTGCACATCAATGGGAGAAATGCCCTCCTGACAGGGCTCCCAGCTGCTTACTTGGCTCCCCGAAAAGCAGTTGTACATGTTGCAGCACGTCTTATTATGGGAGGATGGACATTTGACCAAATTACCCCCATTCTACCCGGGCTACTTTTGCTTCAACTCCAAGCCAGGATACTGTTCAAGACTGCATTTATCATCAACAAAGCAGTCATGAGTAGCACAACAGCAAACCTGACGGCTGAGCTCCACATATCTGGTTTCACATGCTCCTCACAAGCAAATTGACCAACTGGCTTCAATAACAACTCGTCTACAAAGAGCGACCCACAAAGAATCTTTCTCTTGTAATGAACCCACCCTCTGTAACTTTATCCCGTTTTCAGCATCGGAATGCCCCCACAATTCTCCAGAAATTGGCTCATTCAACAACACCTGACCAAGGACTAATTCCAATGGATGCACATACCAATGCACACACCTCACAGTACTGTACTATTGTTAAAGGACTCCAGCCCAAATGCTGGCTACCCACAGTCTCCACAGCGCTCCGTAGCTCTCGAGCTAGGTCCACGCTTTAAACATTGAAATAAAAATAAAATAAAATATATCCTCAATTTCCTGCCACAGTTTTGGTATAGCATTTGGGAGAGATAGTTGAAGACTACATAAGCACAGCAGGCACATATGATTCGATTTGATAGTATCCGAAGAAAAAGAAGGAGAGAGGTACCTGTAGTATCGGTCTGTCAAAGCATCACACAATGTTAAATGTTGTCTTATAGTTTCAGATGATGTTCTATCTTTCCAGATATGACAGAAACGTGACTCTTTTGTGATATTATGCCTTGGACTAACCACTACTAAAAAAAAGCAGAACATTCACATGTAATAATAGGTACATCCTCCTAAGTTTGGGTGAGGGAAATTGTAACAGGTATTCCTGTGCCGACTATATGAGTATGTCAAACTCAGAGACGTCTTTATGGGAGGGCAAAAGGGGCACTTGCCCCGGACCCCCACCTTGGAAGGGGGCCCCAAAAGGCAGCCTGATTAAAAAGAACTCAGTTTGCATTAGTCACCAAAATTAAATATTACACGTGAGCATTTGTTATGGTGTGCTGCTAAGGCTCTAAAAATATTGCCTGCTGTTGTTGAGAAGTACATTCTGCTCTGAGCTTTTCATCCTGCAATGGTTTCAATGTTCATGGTATACATAGTTTGTGCGGCACAGCACCTCTAGCATTCTCACCTTTTTGTGGAGATTATTTTGAAAGTTGAAATGGATATTGATAAATGTGAGTGGCACAATTGTTCAGAGGGTAGCTCAGTAGGTTAAGCCTCATTGCAGAGATTTGTGTTCATATGCAAAATTAAATAACCAAATTCCAGCAAGGCTGACTCAGCCTTTCCAATGTATGCCATAATAAGCCTGCATGTATAGGTACTTTGCTTTTGGTAAAGCAGGTCTTATCATCACCAATGTACATAACCCAGATAGCGGTTGATATAAAAACTAACATAGCATCAGTATGGTGAAGGTTTAGAAATAGGTTTGTTCAGATGGGGAGCTGTACAACGTAGGCAGGCACCTCCAATGATAAACAGTGTTAATCCACAGAGGTGATTATGTATCCAAATGCCAGACTGTGGAACCAAATCGTTCATGCTCGGGTCCTGGCTTTGCCAGCAGATGAGCAGTGATCCTGGACAAATCTTTTATCACTGAAATGGTTTGTGTTGTTTCATATGGTTTGCAAGTTTGCCAAGTCAGTTCTGTAAAATGGGATTATTTTAGTTCAGGAAAAGAACTAGAAAGGAAAGTGGTAAAGTGCAGGCATTGCAGAGAGAGTACAAATGCCAGCTTCACCTTTTAACCAATGTGTGATCCTGGGCATTTCATTTGATCTTGAATTGCCTCACCTGTCAAAATTGCCAGTCGCTAAACCTTTCACAATTGTCAGCCCTTCAGAGTGATTTCATTCTCAGGGTATGATCTTTAAAAAAGACTTGCTGGTGATTTTGTTGGCTACATACAGTGTTGCTTCCTCTATAATAATAGTGAGCATCGATATATTGCACACCAGAGTCACTTGCTTATTTCCCCTCTAAAGGCAACACTACTTGAAAACCATGCCCCTCTTTTAATTTCAGTCGGTTTGGATACAGACACCATTTTGGTATCTTCAAATTGTCACCCACTCTCTATGCTATGGTAGGTTTAGCTTTCCCCTTGCTTCCCATTGGTCGCCTGCATCCATGCTTGCATTCTATGAGTCAGCTAATGTGAGTCATTTGTCTATTCTTGATGATGTGCATATTTTACATATGATCTGTGTCCTGCATGTATACTATGTCCGATATACCTTCCAAGTGTCTCCTATTGATGAAATGTTTGCTGTACCTATGCAAGAACACGAGTACCCTTGTTGTAGACTGCTAATGTTGCCCTTGAACTGCTACTTTTTTTTTATCATTCTGATTACAGCAAGAATGAAGAGGCTAAGGAGACTGACAGGGAGTTTGCCATCCTTATTTTGATCTCTGCAAGCAGATATCAAACTAAGGGTTGTGATCGTGACAAGGGGTTGTGGGGGCGGGGGGACACAACAAGTTATTCTATATCCCTTAATTCCTTTGGTCCAGTGAAAAGGGCCCGAAAGGTGTCCATGCCCAGGGCCCCAAAAGTGGTTAAGATGGCCCTGGTCAAACTTATAGATTATGGAATGTTTGTGTGTTGTCATTTTGAGCATAATACCATCTTCTTGCTTTCTAAGCCAGATCTTTTTTCAGTATTTCAAAACAGGCATGATTTGTTAACCCCATACTTTTTTGGGATTCAAGTTTGTCTATTAGACAGGTTAATAAGGTCCTTGTTAAAGTACAGTCAGTAGTGTGCATGATGTCTGATATGAATTTGCTGAGCAATAATTCATACTGCAACAGAATTTAAAGACAGAATTAAAAGATGTTGATCTTTGCCAACGCCTTTCTCCAAAATGTGTCCTCGAATCTATCACATTTCATAGCACTGCTTAGAGAATGGGCTTCAACAACTTAATGTATTCCTAGAAAATTAGGAGAAGTCCTCTATAGCTGAATATTCCATGCTTAATGACAAAGTCATGAATTCCCAGCACTTTTTGCAAAAAAGTGGTCCACCTATAGTTATATTCATTGGTTTCAAATTGATGTACAGCCACCAAAGTTTGCAAATAGGGATCAGACTTGTTGCTTTCAATAATATGATTCTGTATTTTGCATTTCACAGCTTTGTAAACTCTACTTTTGTCAAATAAATCAGTGTCAACATGCCTGAAGGAATGCCCCAATTAGTTAGTCTGGCCCACAGTCTACTTATGTCTACAGTACCAAAGGCTGCACTAACCTACCATTATTCACAATGCTTGTCAAATGTTTTTTAACCTTCATAAAATGCACAGTATATTTCATCTGTGCTAGAACACACTGTATTTCTTCAAATACAGCCAACAAAATGTCCCTATAGCTTGTAGTTAACAGTAAGGTCATTGAAGATGTCATAGGTTGTGTCATAACTGAATTTGTATATGATGTCATCACTGATGGCATCTGACTTGTTCTAAGTGATATCATATTTGATGTCATATACTTTGTTATCAATATGTGTTCTTCGACTAGACAAGATATGTTTTATCAAGTATTTTAACTTTTTTGCGTTCATTAGATAAGAATGGATTACTAATGGTGTTCTGGGAATAGGAAGAGTGTGGTGGGATTGCAGGGGACCGTGAGGAGGAAGATTGAGGCGGTGGTATTCGAGGACTTTGACGAGGAAGAGCGAGGTTGCGATAGTGGGGCACTGTAATGAGAAAGAGTGATGTGGGGTTGGTGGGAGACTGATGAGGAAGAGTGAGGTGGAGTTAGCTGGGGACTGCAATGAGAAAGAGTGAGATGGGGTAGCGAGGGGCTGTGACAAGGAAAAGTGAGGTAGACTAGTGCCAAACTGTGATGAAAAAGAATGAGGCAGAGTAGTGGGGTAGTTGGGCACAGTGATTAGGAAGAGTGAAGTGGGGTAATGGAGGACTGTGGGGAGGAAGAGTAGCATAGATTAGTAGCGGACTCTGATGAGGAAGAGCTATGTGGGGATAATAACATGTATGATTGTTGGGTTCTGGGATGAGGATGAGGGATGTGGGTGTAGTGACATGGATTACATTTGGATACGGGTAATAAGGAAGAGGGATGTTGGGATAATCACATGGATTTCTATTGGGTACTGGGACAAGGAAAGGGAATGTGTCATAGATTACTATTGAGTACTGGGATTTGAAAGAATATGGGGTAAAGGTAGGATTACTAATTGGGTACGGGGATGAGGATGAGGGAGGTGTGACTAAAGGTAGGATTACTAATTGTGTAATGGGATGAGGAAGACGGAGGTCGGTCTAAAGGTAGAACTACTATTGGGAAACTTGGACAAGGAAGTGGGTGATGGTTGTAAAGGTAGGATTATGTTGGGGTACTGTGAGTAGTAAGAGTTCTGTGTGAATATTGGCAGACTGTAATGAGGAAGAGTGATGGGGTAGTGGGCACTATGAAAAGGAAGAGTCACCTAGGGTAATGTGGGACTGTCAGGGCTTTAAGTGGGACCCGGCTAGCCAGGGCCAAACCCCATTAGTCTCCAGAAAGGGCTCCCGAGCTAGGGTCCTTCTGGGGCCCATCCCCAACTAGCCTCAGCCAACCCACACCTCAGGCAGCCGGTGTAGAGTTTGCACAGTTTCACAAGCTGCCTGCAGGTGTCAGCACTTCGGATAAGAAAAAAAGAAAAGGCTTTGCTTCTCCTTTTTTCTAAACCGAAGCACTGACACCTGCAAGCAGCAGGTGTAACCATGCAGTGTGGGCTGCCTGATGTATATGTACTCGAAACAGTAGGTGGGCTGGACTTCCCAGCTCTCCTTTTGTTTTCTAGTAACTAGTCATCACCCAGCATGAAGCCGATTTGCTTCATGCTGGATGATGACTAGTTACTAGGAAACAAAAGTGGAGACTGGGCCCTCCAGCACTCCTCCTGTTTCAAGTACAGAGACACCAACAGCAGGCAGATCTTCCATTCAAGGAGCCCATGATTAAAACAGGCTCCTTGAATGAAAGGACTGCCTGCTGCATGTGAGCTGGGACACACTGGTGTCACACCTTTTGGTGCACCCAGCCCCTTCTTTTGTTTAAAAGGAGGGGCTGAGTGCATAAAAGGTAATGATGCCAGTGTGCCGCAGCTGCATCTTTTTACCAGCTATCCCCCATTCTTAATCGAGGGGGGGCAGTAGGGGCTTGTCCTTAGGACACACCCCCTAACTAGAGCCCCAATCAATTTTCACCCCACTGAAAGCACCAGGGACTCTGATGAAGAAAGGTGAGGGGGGCTAGTTGGGGACTGTGATGAGGAGGAGTGAGGGGTGGTGGTGGGGGACTATGATGAGGAAAAGTGAGATTGGTGTATTGGGGGACTGTGATGAGGAAGATTGAAGTGGGGTTAGTTGATGTCTTTGATCACGTAGAATGTTGTGAGTGTAGTGCGATATGGTGACAAGGAAAAGTGAGATTGGTGTAGTGAGGGACTCTGAATAAGAAGAGTGAGGTGGGGTAGTGGAGTACGAAGGATGTTAGATAAATGAGGACAATTAAAAAAACAACATATAATTTGTCAATGAATAATGCTTCAACCCTCGCTCACCTTCTTTACACTCCTTTTGAAACCCCCTCCCCGCAATAACTTCCCCAATGTTCCCACACAAACGCCTCTCTCTGAGACCAAGTCCTCAATAACACAAAATCCTTCTTTTGTGCAGAAGCATAAACACCTCTCACGCTCCGGACCCATTTACGTGGTCCACACAACAATTCACTTCTGCTACCAACACAAAGAATAAAAACCTCTACAATTCTATGTTACCCCACAGCACAAGGCCGGTGCCAGCAACCATTAAGACAAATCAAATGACGGACATCTTCCCAAATAACAGGAGATCCTTTCCTTTATCTCTGCCCCATGAAGAGGCTTATCACATGACCTCAACCCTTGCTGAAGGTACACAATCCATTAATATTTTCACTTCTCATAAATCACCAACACACAAAATTCCAACCCCATGGTTTCAACGTGCACCATTCATACTCACATCCAAGGATACTTTGAGGATACTTGAGAGTGACTGCCATTGAGTCTTTTCTAGCTTCCTGCTCCCCTCCACACCCACGAGGGTGGCCCTTGGTGACCAGGAAGTGCTATTCCATCAATGGTGGTACCTTCCAACCCTTCTTCTCAGATAGACATTCATCTCCGCTCTCCACAGACCTCCATTGCTGTCCGAGGGGGTGCGTTGATGAGCACTTGATTGTATGGAAGCTTCTAGAGAACTTTCCTCTGCTACCATGTGTTGAGGAGGTTCTGAGGATCACGCAATCTGTCAAAAAATACTGAATGATGGAGGACACAAGTGCACGTCAAAACCCTGCTTTATTCAGACAACCAATCCAAGCTGGGACAACATACAAGCATCTCCTCTTGTGACTGTTATAGTCTAGATGATTACAAGCTGGTTTTGTTACACAATTGCTTCAGAAATGAAGCAACAATACCTTATCAATTTACAATACCTACGAGGAATCAGGATTGGTTAATAGGTCGAACTACATATAGCATGTTTTGATATTAGTCAGTTAACTGGTAAATACCTATCTGATGGCTCCACCCGGACTCATCCTTCCTTCAGATATTATTGCTAATACATCCCGGTAAAGTTAACTGATTGGTTGGCGCTACCGATCGTGGGCGGTGTGGTAAGGGGACCTCTTATTGGTTGGCATCTAACTTACCAACCATGGATATTTTGACGAAACGTCACGGCACAAGTGAGGCATAAGTGGGGGAAGAGACTTCTCTGGTCTTCCATATTTTCAATTAAAGAATACCGTTACTCATCCCAGGGTGATGAGACCTCATTTATTCTTTGAACTTGGCCTTGTGTGCCATCTGGCATCTGTGTGCATGCTAAGGGAGTTCTGCACGTGTTCTATCTACGTTGACACACAATGAATAGGCATTGTTTTTCATATCTGGTCATGTGTTAGGATACCGTGTTTGAGAGCCGATCTCCTTCTGTTTATTATGTGTTTAGCTAATTCTAACATGCATGTGCGTTCTTTGTGGCCACTCATGGCACTGGTCAGTTACTTTCTATAAAGGCTTTTGTTGTGCTGAGCTCAAGCACCTGGATATCAAGGGTTGTTTTTGTGCTCTTATTAAACTTGATGAATTTTAGAGTCTAAAATGTCTCATCTTGGGAACTGTTATCTGGTATCTCTATTCTGCTAATCCATGACTTCCTTTCTAGTTCCTGACCTTGGCTCTTGCTGCAAGCTACTGCCGGGGCTCTGCATGAATATGTGTTTCTGTGGATTCAGCCTTTTCATTTTCTGAGGTCTTGTGGCCTGTGCTCGTTCTGAGTCATGCTCCAGCCTCCATCTGTGTGAAGATGGCTGCCCAACTACACTCTTGTTTCCATGTTAGCAAACTATATTCACGTGTTGTTCATCTTGCATTCACTTTATACATTGGTCTTGTTAATGTTCTTCGTGGCGTATGAATGCTATGTTGGTATTTTTCATGTTTAAATGCATATATTACCCATTATACATGTTCTTCATGTGGAGTGCATGTGCTCTTTGTGTGTAATGCATGCACTTCTGCTATGTATACTTTGTTTGTATAGTCATCGAGTTACTCTCTAGCTCTATATCATATAAAGAAATAACTACCTGTCACTCTAATAGTCAACCCATCAATCTTAATCATAACAGTTCCTTTTTGGTTTTAGATGGTCTCTTCCACCCCTAGGCTCTTGGGGCGGTAGGACTGTCTCTGTTGGTAACGTTTCTCACCTGGACTATACTTGCAAGGGATGGGGATTGAAATCGGTACTTGTATATTCATCTGAATAGGACACTGTGGGCCTCATTACGACTCAGGCGGTAAGGGGTTAACGGCAGCGTTAACAGCGCCGCCCCTTACCGCCTGATTACGAGGTCCCCTAGCGCCATGGTGCATTTAACACCTGCTTTTAGCAGGTGTTAAAATCCATGGCGCTAAGGGACCATGGAGTTAATTACGCCACCGTAATTTACGGTGGCGTAATTAACACCTTCCCCACTCCCATTATGCCCTATGGGGCAAAAATGGGAATGGGGAAGGGTAAATGGGGATTGGGGACTTACCGCCCCGCCTAGGTCGGAATGGGGCGGTAAGTCCGCCAACCACCATGGCGTAAACGTAGTTTACGCCATGGTGGTAAAGTCACGGCCCAGGCGGTAACTTACCGCCTGGGTCGTAATGAGGCCCTGTGTATTACCCATGTATTCATCTTTCCCCTTACAGAAGTATTTGCCCCCCTCCCCTCGTACTTCTTCTAGCCTGCAAGGATTCTGTCACAACTGTCCTTCTTCCATTGTTATAGCATGTAATTGCATTTTTTTATAAATATACAACCTCTGCATTGTGTTTTCTTTTGTTTCTCACTTTGCTGTGTGACCACCCTCTGGTGAATACATCTGTGGGACTTTGAAAGATGATGCGTTTAACCATGTCAGCATAATATTTTTAACAAAGGTGATATAAATTTGAATTTGTATTTACCTCTCATTTACAAGGTGTTCCTACCTGAAAGAGGCAATCTCCCCTATCATTTACCTAAACCTCGCATGCTGAACATTAACATACCTGCCCTTTCAAAGGCTTTCTTTTCAAAAGGGCAACACTAAATTGCGCTTACCTTTAAACATGGAATTATTATGGATGTTTTTACATTGCTATTGAATGTTGATTATTTGAGTTTTGCCCACTATTGGAATAGTGCAGATCTGTAATCCGTTCTTTGTAATGTCTACTCATTTGAAAAAAACAATGTTTCATCAATTCTGCTCCTGGGCTTGCCTTCAGCCCAGTTTGAGTTACATTATCAATGACTAATGTTCACTTGTTTTCACAAGAAAACCACTGAGGATGTAACTGATTTCCCATTGAATTCATTGGATGCTGATTTAACTCATGTTGGATATTCTCAAAATCTAACCTTTTTTGGGCCACCCTGCACTATCAGTATTGTGCCCCCTGATATTAGTGGCACATACAAAAATGAAAATCTAGAGGTATAAATAACCTTTTCTCAAAATATCTGAGCTAAAAATTAAAAGAGAACATTTTTTTCCAAGATGAATGATTTATTTTCAAAAGAAACAAAAAAAATAGATGAAAACAAAAAGAAAATCACCAAAAGTAATACATTCTATGTTGGTTGATGAGGTGACAGGGGTTCTAAGAATGGGGATTTTCTCTCCTTAAATGTTATACATTCATGAATGGAAAAGGAATATGTAAGAGCGTAACAATGTGTGCATTGATGTGCTGAAAAGGTATGGGGCATACCTGTGTCCCCCTCACTACAACATTATTAACAAGCCAATCAACCACTGATCTCTGGTTTCTGATCGCCCAGGTGCCTCTGCCCTTTGCCTATGATCTGTATTATTCCATGTGTTTTTACCCCAGAACCTCATGCCCAAATGTTTCAATTTGCACTGTTTGTTTATTCCGAGTAGTACCAACATGTGGGGTCCAAACAGCTGCAGCTTCAACTCAATCGCAAAGCCCACCTTCACCCCTATATTCATGTTAAATATTCTGAAAAATTGGCTTTTTCTGTGCCACCCTGGAGTATCAGTATTGTGTCCCCCTGATGTATGTGGAGTGCTTAATTTGTGCCGGTGTTTGCCGGTCCACAACAGCGGCACCGTTTTTTTGGCACTGGAACACTAGTGGCCGGGCCGAAATCATGACGAGGCCCTGGGGGCCGGTTCCTGAAGCCCACCCAGGCGTGGGCTTCAGGAACCGGCCCCCAGGGCCTCGCCGGACACAGGACGCCTAAGTTGCAAAGGATCTGTAACTTACAGATCCATTGCGGCCCCGCTGGCACCTGCCCACTGCATTCATCAAAGAAAGGTAGGGTACAGACTGCTTAGGTTTTACTAAGGGAAGCAGTCCCACTCCGCTCCCTCCATAAAACATTGGCGGATGACTCAGGATGGAGGAACGGCAGCACATGGTGCTGCAGACACAGGAGGCGGCCCAGTGACCCCGGTGACAGAGAAGGCAGAGCTGCTCTGGCCCCTATGCTCACACGCTGCCACACACGAGTGGAACCAGATTTCCATTAGCATCAAAGATCTGGTCGGCCCTGTGAATCCTGTAGGTCAGTTTCTATTGGCATAGCGTGAGTGAATTCCTTGAACTGCCAACACAAAATCTGAACTTCTTCGGGCCTCCGTAGCCACAATAAATTGTGCAAATGAATGTGACTGCACAAATTAATAAACTGAGCTCCGCACGATCACCATTTGAACAATCTCCCCAGCAGTGTTTGCGATGATGTGATCATCCAAGGCCCAGCAGTAGGAAGACGATCCCCTGCATTATAATCTTTGCGCACTTCAGGAGTGACCGCCATTATCGGAAGAGTAGTACACGCACACCCCACGCCTGACAGCGGCACCATGGCAGCCACAGCGCACACGCTGGTCCTGCTTTGCACCCTCTGCTTGGCCAGAGCCTTCACCCCAGAGGAGGTCAGGGACACCCTGCTGCACAAGCTGGGGCTGTACGAGGTGCCCAGGATCCAGAAGAGGGACCTGCAGCACCTGCTCATCCCGGATCACATTAAGAACACCAAGTACACCGACATGCTGCGGCGGGCACGGTTAGTGGATTGGAGCAGGATGTTTGTTTGCATGTGTGAGGTAGCGCTCAGAGTATGGGATGTCCTGTGAGTGTGCTGTTTTCCCTATTTTGCCAACCTCTGAAGCCTGAAAGTAGATGCATGCAGGCTTGGCATGCACCAACTTTGCACCAGACCTGCAGATGAACTTAACTGGTCTGCTGTTAAATCTCAGTTAGTAGTTTAATGCTATCCACTACAGAATAATTACTCATTTTACTATAGCCGATATGATAGCTCAATCGGTTGAGTGCTCGCTGCTACAATGTCTGTGTGATCTGCAGGTTGCAGCTTCACATCCCCAGCAAGGACATCTCAGTCTTTCATCCTTCTGAGGTCGATAAAGAAGTACCAACACAGGTACTGACACCAATACCCAGCTATTGCCATTTTATGGCCAGGTACCACCATTATAGCAGTACCTGGCAAATGTCTATCACACTGAACTGACCCGGGCTGCGGGCATTTCCCGCTGGCTCCGGGGCTGGCATTATGGGGCCAAGATTTTTTGGGCACTGGCACTTATTTTTTTTTTACAAATTAAGCACTGGTGGCACACAAAAAAGCGGAACATTTAGAGATAACAATAACATTTACTCTATATATCTGAGCTAAAAATCTAATTAAAAGAGCAAAAATATTCCAAGATAATGTTTTTTAAAAAATGAAACAAATAAATGAAAACAAAAAGAAAAACCTCCTCTCACCACACGAAGTACATACTATGTTGGTTGAGCAGGTGGCAGAGGTGAAAAGGGTGAGGGGGAAAACCGCTGCAGCTTCAAATCAACCCCAAGACCACCCTTCACCCCTAGAAAATCTTTTATCCCCATTCCCAAACTTACAATCATTATCTTTTTAAAAAATATATATTGTAGCCGAATTTTTTGGTGATAAATATGCTGCACTGCATGTGTGTGGTGAATATTCTACAATGAAATCAATGGTTATTGTTCCATACTGCACCCCTTACTTTTTTTTAAACTATTCGGTTGCTTCTCATCTAGGTTGTGCTGTAAAAGAAATGTACATACATATACATAAAACATTATTTAAAAATGCATACATTTTGTCAGCTCCATGTTTTAGTAAAAAACTGCATTAATTTGTACATTCTTTATTTCTATTTTTCTTCGTAAATATAGTAATTTTGACCTTTTGGTTCCTACCTCTCCTTTAAATGTCCTGGTTACTTTTGACCAGGTTATTGCTTTTAAGTGCAGCCATCAATGTGGAGCAACATTGGTCTATACCTCAAACTTTTGCACGTAAAATATGCCAGTAAATTAAATCCTTCAATAGCAGAAAGGCAGATTAACTTGCTTTGGCATAACACAACGTGAACCATGTTAAACCAAAAGGAACATGAGTCTTCTGGGCTGTTTTCAAGTACAAGTTTGTCAGTGTTGCCCACGTGATGCTGGAGAGTGCAGAGCAAAGCCCTTCAGATTTGTTTGAGCTGCAGACTGAACTATAAGCCAGCTGTTCAGTGCAAGCCCTCAGCTACACTTACCATGGGGCTTTGTTGTAGCAAAGCCTCCTGCGCCAATTAAAACTTGACATTCTTCGCCCTCTTTAATTAAAATGCAAATGAAGGGATGAATTATGTAAAAAGCAGATTACACAGGTTAATTAACATGGAAACATGACTAAACCCTCCGTTTACCCTTAAGTGGATTTTTAACTAGACCCTTTGACATTGTTAAGTACTGGGAATTATGAAACCGAAATATTCTTCACTATTCTTTAATGAAGGGGGAACGCTTACCTTTATATGGGATCCAAACGTTATTCGTGTGTTCTGTTATTTAAAAGTTCAAATTATTTGACATTGAAAGAGATTTTACACATAGCAAATTAAAATCATGATAAACAATCGGAATATAAATTAAATCTGTGTCCGTGTATTTTCCTGAATATGTGATATTTTTACAATTAAGTTGTACCAAGCTGTGCCAATGATGTGGCATCAGAGCCGGCCCGAGGCATGGGCAGTGAGTGCCCTTGCCCTGGGCCCCGCCCTCTTGTGGGCCCTGCAGCCATGAGTATGAGAAGTAATGAGGGCTGGGCTGCTTCCAACCACAGGGCTTTCTTTGTGTCTGTTTTAGTGAGGCCGTGCTCTGGGCTCCCAAACCCCTGTTAGGATTTATCTTTATTCTTTGTTTAAAGTAATGGTCCATTTAAGAACCTGTGTTTTGGACAAGGGGTTGAAAAGGAACATTTTATTCTGAAAGCATATACAGAAAAACTAGTTGCCTCCCAAATGTCTTTTCTTTGAAGACAATTAAAATATGTTGACAAAAAAGAGTTGTGCACTCTCAATACTATTCCTATGTCTGCATTTGGTGTGTTAAATGCATTTTTGTGGGGGTAGTATGTCACATTTCACTCACATCGTATAAAGCATGCCTTTGTCAAATTATGCAAAATGTTACCATTTCACATTATCTTTTGATATGATTAAGTCTTGACAGACAGCCAACAAGTCATTTTTTATAACTTTGTGGCATTGCATTCTGGTGTTTGTAGTCTTCAAGATGGGGTGAAAATAATGTAACATTTGTTTAAGATATTTCTTTAATGATTAGTATATTGCTGGAGTACTTTGATTATGATGTGTATACTCTTAAAGTCTTCTTCATAAAACAGAGTATTGTTGAAAGTCTAATGTCGTGGTGAGGAGGGGACAGCAAAAGAGGGCACATTTGCTGTGATGATTTACAAGGTCCATGGATTTGGGAAGAGAGGTTTCTGGACTGAAGATGTTCTACCTGGCACTGTACTGCACTGTACTGATTTTTAAGGTACAAGAAGTGATTGCATGTGGGTTGACAGTGTCTGCCTACTTTTCTAACAATCCCAACTCCATCCCCCTTGAGTGTTTTTGAGATCAGCATGCAAAAAAGCTTGTTTGTTCAAGTTTTCGCCCACCAGGATTTTAACCCACAGAACCCCATGAAAGTGTCTTCAAAGCACATGTCTTGTATTTTGCTTTCCATAGAATATTTCACTATACATTCTTGGGTTAAACAGTGCACACCTTTTATACTTTGTCAGCAGTGTTCTAGGAAAATATCCTCTAGTTGTTTCTTTTCCCTTCAGGTACTGATGATTCATTTTGCTCAAATCTATTTTAAATGTTCTTCTATTAGGAAAGGCAAGTTGAATTAAATGTATGTATTTCACTCTAGGGTATGTTCAGTGCCTACGTTAATGAACCCCCACACTTTTATCTGCACTTGAGCCCTATTGATGACATTTGAAGACTTGCAGAATTACTCACTCTGTCTGCCTCAGTATCTTTCTGGTAAATAGGCTTTGTTACGGTTGCACTATCCTGCAGCAAAACCACTTTGGCCTGCCTGACCCAGGGCCAATCCCTGCCCTTGCATTCTTGGAACGTGCAGTCCCATTGGGTATGTTTGGATTTCTTATCAGTGACCTTCATTATACTTTGTCCTGCTCTTCCTCACCACAGAACTGTCTTTTGTGGTACCCATCTCTACAAATGATTTAGCTCATTCGGTCGGCTACTCCAAAATGAGCCTCACTCCCGATATTGTTACAACTGTAATATTAACAGTTACAATTCATATATTGAATGTCAGTTTATTTGATACCCACAGATTTGAATGACTCATTTTGTGACATAATTTTCTGCAATGCAAATAAAGGGCCCCCACACATCTTTTGCCACCCAGGGCCCCATAAATCCTAGGGCCAGCCCTTTGTGGCATGCACGCCATGTAGTGAAGATGCAGAGCAAGGAGACCTGTTTGCTTTATTTCTGCATAGTACGCACTTCTCTACAGGGCGGGCATCAGTGATGTTCCTGACATTTCTAATTCCTTGGGGTGGTGACTGGCTCAGCAACAGTTTAAAAGAATGCAGGTGAAAGTGGCCTTGCATTAATAAGTAAGTAAGTAGAATATCGACTAGAAAAGTAGAAATCCATTCATAGAAATCCATGCATAGTGAGTAGATGCAATGAATAAAATGTGTGCATGCATTAATTATGTCTATGGTAAAAGAAAAAGAAAAAACTATTTTTGGAACGGTTTTATTCCAATGCAAAAAATATTAACATTTTAGGATTGCATTTGCTTTTGTAAGGTCACTGATTGTATACTTGCAGCTGCATATATATTCATGTAAACATTAAGGGTAGTGAGCAAAGTGCTGCAAGTGAAACTAGTGTGGAATGCTTTAGCATGCAACACATACGAGAATTTGGAGGGTTGCACAAAGGGGTTTTCAGGTCAGGTGCTGTGATCATATGCCAGTTAGTACAATAAAGTGTCCATGTAGTGAAGTTTAGTGGGGGAGGGGGGTGGTATCTGGGCACACTAAGCAGGAGACAGGCATAGGCGAGCAAGGAAATACCTTTACTCTCCATTTACAATATTTAGCAACACCATTGCCCAAGGATTGAGCGGCAAAGGAAAGCAGAGTAGGAGCAGGCAATCAGTTAAGCGGTAAGACAGTGATCAAAGGAAGCTACCCGATTCCCTAAATGACACAACACATCATTAAACAAACTGTAAAAGGAATAAAACACAACGAGATGACGCAATAACATTGATACAATGTTCCAATGGTGTGCAGCCTAGTGAGTTGCTCTTTAGGTCTTTGCACTCCCCCGTTTTATAGGCCAGACCGCCCTTGCTGGATGCTAAGGAGAAAAGCCTTGCCCAGTATACGAGTGTTTGTCCTGATTTGTAGTTGGCACACTGAGCAACCATAGTTCTTTATTCACAGCTCTACCCTTACTCAATCAGCTGCTAAAATAATATAAAAATAGTTTTTAGAAATATAACCAGTCTTCAAAATGCAAACTTTATGCAAACCAAACGTCCTCTTAAGCAAAAACAAAGGTCCTTATTCGGGGCAGCAGCCTGGCCAAGGCTGCCTGATTGTGGTCCTCTATGTGGCCCTCACACTTGCAGTGGTGGGACACTGGAGGGTAGGTGCTGGCCCTTGACGCAAAACTATTGAATAGCCCTGCAATTTTTGCTTCTGAGGAAGTCTGGTGAGGGGTTCTTATAAGAAAACGAGACTTTATGATATTTAACTTTACTAATAGCCTGCAACACTGCTACAGTCTCTCTTCTAATTCCTTCCCTGGAGATATTAACATTCCTGCTGTGGTTCATAGGGGCTTAGGTTGATCTGATGTTTCACCAATAAAAAGTGAGGAGAGGAGGGAAGCAGAGCTGTATTTAAATAGGAGGCAAATCCCCTCTAACATTTCTGCTGGGGGTGGGGCTATTAATAAATTAGTTAATCTTATATACCAATGCTTAACACCAGAGACAAGTTTGAGGATTAGAACCTGTGTTGACCTGCGTTGTCTTGGTTCCAAGACAAAAGCATTTGCGCTGAGCTATCCTCCCAAACAGGACTACTAGCAAAAGGGTTTGCTTATCCCTCCTTTGTAGAGTCCTAAATCATTAACTAATTGAAATGCTTGCATATTTGGCAGCTGTATTATGTGTCTGAATTTGTCACGGATGGGCGCACTGGATAGTGCAATGGCTTCCACTGGACCATAACGCAGAGCGTCCAATTCTCCTGATACCATTTCCACGGGTTTAGGAGTGTCTGCTCCAGAGACTTTTGCCCGAAGTGCTGCCAATTTATTCCTTTCGGTCTTCTTTTCTGCTAGAAATGTAACCATTTGCATAAATCTCACATTCTTTAGCCATGACCAAGCAGGTAACCATGCCCTCCAATAGGTTTTATTTGCTGCATGTTGGGAATAGGAGCACCTGCAGACTATGGAATTGGCAGCGGTGAGTGCTACAAATCAACTTAACTTAATGTAACATAGTAGTTCCTCTTTAAATGTACTTGTCACCCGTAAGCACAGGTGATGTCATTTCAGAAGATGAAAATTATCCTGACTCGGAGGAATTACTTGCTGCCCCTTACCATACTTGGAACCTTCCAAATACAAGAGCAAAACAACCTGCATCAGGAAGATATTTGGGTACTTTTTTTAGTCTGCCACAGTATCAAGACTCCGCTCAATAAAGATTATCAGTTCAAAGCATCATGTGATGGAAAATACACTAAAGTCAGTTCAGAATTGTCTTTCAAATCTTATGGCTGGCTTTGCTGAGGCCCAAACAGCAATTTATTCATCATGACCATGGCTTTCTGATAAGGAATCTGCTTTCCACAACAACGCCCCTGCGTCCAAAGCACACCATTGCGTCAACAAACTGGGTTTGGCAGTTGGGATGCTCCAAACGAAGAAAAGATTCAATACAAGCGGGGTTCATGCTTTACCAGCCAATGCTCAAGGTCCTGCCAGTGAACTTTTCTCACTTTCTGTTGAGTTTTGTACCACATCACTGATCAATCCTTCCTCTGGCCTTCATATTGCTAGTGGCAGTCAGTCTCACTAAAGGTAGGTTGGGGTGAACAGGAAAAAGGTAGAAATACAGGTTTATTGTTATGAGCTTCTTCATGTGTTGATTTTGCAAACAGCAAAATAAATGTGCAATATTCAGGCTGGGGCACCCCGGTATCAATTGACATTGAATGAAAGGTCTCTTACATCTACGCAGCACTGGGAACTTCAACAAATGATCCTCAAACTTTGAGCTATTATTGCAGATGTGGATCACCAAAAAGTTCTCAGATAAAGATTAAGTGGAGAAGTCAAATTTTCTCATTAAACACTAAACACTGTAAATAAATGTATTCTGGATAACATATCTCCCCCTTAAAGCTTAACCTGAGATACATTTACATCAATGTTCTTGATCTTTCTTGGGGGTCTAGCATTATGGTTTACTAAGGTAAGCAATATTTTTACTTCTAGAAAAGTGAAAATCAATATTCTTGCAGATCTACTTACTCTTTCATCACTAATGGCTTCCTGTTGTATATGTCAAGTTGTTCTCTTCTATGGAGTGATGTGGCAGGTGTTTGCGTGGTTGCGGTGTTTTGGGTGGTGTGGGACAGAGGTGGCACTACTTGTCTTCAGTCCATTTCCTCGGGTTCAATCTGT
This sequence comes from Ambystoma mexicanum, assembly GCF_040938575.1. Taxonomy (NCBI): domain Eukaryota; kingdom Metazoa; phylum Chordata; class Amphibia; order Caudata; family Ambystomatidae; genus Ambystoma; species Ambystoma mexicanum. Next base: position 289,240,215 of record NC_090928.1, read on the forward strand.
AGCTCTTAAGGGTGTTTGTCACTTTGATGCTGGGAGAATGAGATGGGCAGTGCCTGCTCAGAGTTCAGGTGGGTGTGGGATGGACACTGGGGTGGGTTAAATAATAAAATGTGTAGCTTTTGATGAGTTTATTTTAGATTATTTTTAAACATTTTCATAAAGGATTTCTATGGTACTTTGTTGATTAGCTGGAACATAAATCATCTAAACCTTTCAGGCAAAAGAGATTTAATGTTGAGGCACCATTTGTGGTAGAACAACAAAAATGTAACCCTGTAGGTCAGTTTGTTTATTAAAATAATTAGGATGGGAATGGGTAAACCCCTAGAAATACTCGGGGTTATGTAAACGAGAAGAGGACATTCCTAACTTGGAACATTCCAAGCAAAAGTTTAAAAGATGGTGCATATGGGTTCCTGTCTATTATTAATATTGTTCTTCCTCTGGATCGTCTGATGTCTGGCCCGTCTCCAAGATATGCCACTGGGTATTTTTCTTGGCATAGTCTCAAGGATAAAACACCCAGCATGGTCCCTCACTCTGAAACATGGTATTAGGGATGCCGCACCCAGAATGTTTCTTCGCTCTCAAAGACAGTTATATTGATATATTGCCCCACTCAATTATTGTAATTCTTCTAGTTATGAATTGCTCTTAGCTCAGGTTTGCAGGTTTAGCAATATAGTGCCCAGCACACCTCTTTAGCAATATATTGGCAAGCTCACTTCAGAATTGTTATAGTGCCCAGCACACTTCTTTTGGGACATAATGACCAAGGCGTTGTGTAGCAGCTTTAGGACTGTGGACTCCTCAGCAATCTCATGGGTTTGTACCCTCAAGGCGCCTAGCTACTTACTGCAGGTAGGCCAGCTGGCTTACTTGCCTCTGATGTCTTGCCCGTGGTGCTTCTGGCGAGGGCTCTGCGCTCCTGTGTGCTGGGTGCTGCACACTTACTCTGCTCTGGGTAACTGCTCTTTCAACACTAACCCTCCAGTTCCCTTCATAGGCCATGTCCCCAATTCCCACACTGCCTTTCTCCCCTGATCCGCTGTAGACTCGAAAGCTCTTGTTCTTGTATCATCCTTGGTTATAGGCTATTCTACTTCCTCACTTTGTTGGTCTCAAATGTGGATCCTCTATGCTGTTCTGAGGCTCCAAGATACTCTGCAGCCATCTTTGATTCAAGCAGTCAAGCAGATGTCCCGCACAGTAATCCTGGCTCTGCAGAGCCTTGCTGTTTTCATCGTGCTCCTTCAAGCCTATTCTTCTTTGCTTCTCTGGTAGATCCCAGCGGTGGAAGGAGCTTGCTAGATTAGATCTGCTTCTACTGGCAAGTCTGCAAGGGTCCCTGTCGGCATATAGGGCACTACAGTTTTAGGTATGACAGTTTCATGTGTAGCTGACTCTGACAATGAGTTTGGCCTTCTTGAATCTTTTATGGACTCCATGTTTAGTTGGGGAGTAGGAACTCAGGAGTAGGTATATGTATCCCTGTGGTAAACATCATCCTCTGGGGCTATCTTCTCTCTTGTTATGAGGGGGCATGGACTAGAAGAAGGACATTGCAACTACCACGCTGAACCGCCTCTGTGCAGCTCACTGCTTTCACCTGGTATGCCGCCTTTCCCATGTACTTGTTACGCCATGTCCTTGGATGCAGCCAGGACCTTGACTTTGTCACAGTCATTATGAATCAATATTCGATTGCATAACTGCAAGGGTACCATATATTCTACAGTGTAGATATGCACTTTGTTGTCATGAAATCTCTGAAGTTATAGCCAGTTCTCAAAATGTAAGCACAACCAGGAATTATTTTTTTTAAAATTTTTTAACCTAAATGCTACTGTGGTGTGGTCTGTATCTGACCATATTGGCCAATGAGCATTGGTCATTGTAAAATAGGGAGGAAGGGTAGCTACCACTCTGGTTCAAAAATATCCAAACACAGACATAGACAATCCTGAATATTTTGGGAATCAAGAGGACATGCCAAGTAGTTTGGCAAAAGCCCACTTATATCTGCTGTGACTTGAATTGTGATCTTAATTTCTTATTCGGCCTGATCACACCCATCAGTTCCCAGAAGTAGGGTTCTCAAGGCAAATCAGAATTCAGTGTTGGTGTCATTTGCCTAGGAGACTGCTAAGGCTTGATTCCAGGCCCTAGTTATCTCTAATATTATACTACAGTCGAAAACTGATAACATTGCAGTACACAAGTTCCATCTCTAGTGGAGACGTATGGATACTAAACACTAAGTAGGAACTTTCTAAAGGGCGACTGCCATTGGCTTTTTGGGCTGGAAATGCCATGCTTTTTTCAAGAAAACATGCCTATGCTGGTGTGTAACAAGCCTCTCCCCCTCTGGCTCTGAACTGGCTACTCCGATCACACAGATCCTCCTCCCCCTTCCGCGCCACACTCTGGCTTCTCTGAGCTCGCTTGGCAAGCAATCCGCTATCCCATCATTTACACATATTGATGTACACATATTCATTCATATGTATTTATTCACACACATGCATTCTCACATTAACAACCCCTACCAGTCTGCATACAACATACACCCGCACCCACGTATCCGATGCCCTGACAGAATGGACACCCACAAAAATGCGCACTCATCCACACATACTTACATTTGATGGTTTAGGTGTTTTAAACCTGCACACACAAAAATGGTTTCAAAATAATTTGCATACAACACCGTCACTGCAGCTTAGACTCCCTCACACCACCTGCACCTCTTCCAGGTAGCCAGCCCCACACTCCTTGGTGGCAGAAACTATGAAGCTGATGAAGGTGTTAATCAAATACCTTGCATTGTGACCTGTCTCCTGCTGTAAGCACGGTGCAACAGAATCTTACTCACCAGGCCTTCCTAGCTAGGGCAATCTGAAGAAGCACCGAATGTGCATTTGTCAGCGTGCAGTACTCCATCCAAAATATTGGATGATTAAAGGAAGGCTTAAGAAGCAATATGTACCCTACCTTGTATGGTTCATTGGGCTTGCACAGCTGGTTTACCCCAAGACAGGGAAACCTTAACAACGATTCAGGCCAAGGAGTGCTTCCACAGCTGCACACTGCAGTTAATGAAATGTTGAAGTATTCACTAGGCTGCTTTCAACTCATCCATAATGGTTGGCAAGTTGGCACGCCATTGCCCAGTATTCATGATTGTTTACTGTAGGTCAGAATCTAAATGTAACAGCACTCATCATGTTAACTTTGCCCATATTGCCAGCAAAAATGATATTACATCATAAGAAAACACGTCCTTACTGGCTGCACCAATGTATGCCAATTTCCCCTTTTAAGAACTCTGATCATGTCAGCTTTGGCAATAATGTCAGTAAATATACTATGCCACACTAAGTAAACAGGTGCTTACTTGCTGCGCCAATGTAGGCTGATATAGACGCTAAACTCACAATTTTGGATTTTCCCTTAATGCCGGAAATAATGCTATGGCACTACAAGACTTATTTCTGGCTGCTTTCATAATGCCAGTAAGTGTGCCATGCCAGCTCAAGAAAACATGTCCACACTGGTGTCTACTAAACCTCTCCCACTCTCCACTGCAGACCACATTGGTACCCTTAATCACACAGCATCCTCCTCTCTCTCTATTCCCCACACTGGCTAATCTGATCTCACTCAGTGAATTCCCTCACCTACTGCATTGACATACATTCACTGACATGTATTCTTTCACAGGCATTCATTCTCAATCGTCTTTACAGGTCTCCTTCCCCACCTCATTCACAGCCATTCATTCACACTTGATCACTCACATTCACCAGCCATCTATGTGCTGCATAAACCTGCATGGACATATACAATGGACTCACAGAAAAGCCACGCATTAAAACGGGAATGCATGCTTATTTACAAACATGCACACACAAGCACGCTGTGACAAAGTGACCTGATTGACTTTTTTGATGGATGGTAGGGTCTCCAAGAGGGCCATTTGCCACAAGTGATGTGAGGCTGAGCCCAATGTTAGCATGGAAGGGTCCCAGGGAGGATCCCTCCATGCCAATCATGGACGTCAGGGGAACTTCATCACAGGATAACTGTAGCTACTCCAGCCAGTTTAAGACAACTGTAGAACCAGCTGTGCTAGTAGTTTCTGCCGCCCTCGTGTGGATGCAGAATTCACTCCAGAATCCAAACACAAATAGAGGGGGGCCTGATCTAAACCAAGGTATCCCTTAGGAAGCACTCCAGCAACCTAATGAACAACACATTAAGTCAGGGGCTCCTTCCGGCATCATTCCTCTTGTGGTGATGAAGGACATATGTCAGGGGCTGCTGTGTGAAATCACAGAGGCAATCAATAATTCTTGTCAGTCGGGGATTATTCCTTCAGACCTCAAGGCTGCCAATGTCATTCCTCTCCTTAAAAAGCCTTCCCTTGATCCTTTGGTACCCTCTAATTATCATCCTATTTCACTTCTTCCATTCTTTATTCAACTTCTTGAGTATTTGGTCTCTCCTTTACTCTCTGATTTTATGGAATCCACTGGATCTCTTTGATTCTGCTCAATCTGGGTTCATGCCAGTACGGGGGACCGAGAGCGTCCTGGTCTCTGTCCATGATGATATGGCCAGGCTGGTTGATGCTGGTGGGGTTTGGGCCCTGATTTTATTAGGTCTTTCAGCAGCATTTGACACCGTGGACCACCCTATCCTGCTCACCCACCTGGCCCAAGCTGGTATCTCATGCCAGGTGCTGACTTGGTTTGCCTTGTTCCTAGCCAATAGAACTCAAAATCTTTCTCTTCCTCCCTTTCTCTCTGGCTGGCTTTCTTTTTACTGTGGTATCCCTCTGGGATCTGCCTTTTCTCCTATTCTCTTCAACATTTACATCTGGCCTCTTGTGTGTCTCTTCCACTCATTCAGCATCAGGCAATATTCATATGCCGACGACACTCAGATCCTGATCCGGTTAGATCAGGATCAGGCTGAGGTGTCGTCGTTCTTGTCTCAGTGCCTGACTGCCACAGGGGTTTGGATGAACCACAATTGGCTGAAGCTGAATGGAGACAAGACAGAGGTTCTGGTGGTGGTTCTCCCCTGATCCTTTACTTTGGGTGACCTCTTTTTGGCCTTCTTCTCTTGGCCCTCTTCCAGTCCCTACTGAGAAGGTGAAGAATTTAGGTGTTGTGATGCCCTCGTCTCTCTCGATGGACTCACAGGTGGCGGCAGTTTGCCAGTCGGCCACTTTCACCTTAAAATTCTTAAGAAGGTTTTGCCATTTATTCCTTCTCACCTTCGTCCTCCGGTAGTGGCAGCCTTAGTGCTCAGTTGGCTGGACTACTGTAACTCTATATTTGGCCAAACCCAAGGGCCTAGTCCAGAGGCTTCAGCGTCTTCAGAATATGGCTGCCTGGGTGGCAACTGGCTCCGCATATGGAGCTAATATTTCCCTGGTGCTGCGCTAGCTCCATTAGTTGCCTGTCAAACAGCGTATCAAATTCTCGGCCCTCTGCTTGGTGCATTGCGCCCTACATGACCAAGCAGCAGAATACCTTTGCGACAAGTTAATTTGTTATTGCCCCACACAGCCTCTAAGATCGTCAGCCGCTCATCTGCTTGTAGTCCCATCCTTCCGGTGCGCTCGCATCAGAGGTCGGGCTTTTTCAGTTGCCGCGGCACAGCCGTGGAACAATATCCCGCTGGCCATGAAAATATATTCTAATCATTTGGCCTTTAGAAAATCTCTGAAAACGCATCTGTTTGGCTAAACCTCTGCTTCAGGATACTGCCTCCTCCTTTCTCTAGCGCCATGCTGCCCTCGGGCGACGTGTGCTTTAAAAGTGTTATTAACATAACAAGAGTATGGAACTCCAATATGGTTGCTGTAGTTCCTGGAAATGGGGTCCAGCAGACAAGGGAGAGCCAGTCAGGCCCAGAAGACTCAAACATGCATGATCCTTCCTTATTCCAATGTAGCACACCTGACCACCCTAATCTCAGACAAATGCTGGGAGGCAGAGCCAGGTTTTAGCTTTCTTGCAGATGGATGACCACCCAAGTGGAGAGGCAAGCCACTCCCAAATCCACACCAGTGCTGTATACTAGGCCAAGAGGTGGAGCCCAACAGCCATTGCCCTTCACATCTACCGCACCTAATCCCCATTCCTCCAGAAGGTGACAGGAAGGAGAAGTCAAAGCCCTATAAAACCTCAAAGGTTCAGTCAATAGGAGGTGGAGGAACGAGGATGAGCTCATTCAGTGCTGGCTAGAGAAGAAGTTGAGAAGTTGCTGAAGGTGGTAGATTGGAGCAAAGGCAATGGTGTCTTGGGAGAGGCGGTGACAGGTATCCGGAGTAGAGACCCAGAAGTGGGGAGTAAGTAGCAGATATGATGCTGCAGGCAGGACATAGAAACCTGGGTAAATGCACATCTAAAAGGAAGGGAATTAAGAGCCCCAGTGGGGCTTGGAGGAGGAACCAGGAGGTTGAGGAAAGGAATATGTAGAAGGTAAAACAAATAGAGAAGGAGTGGAAAACCTTGGTAGTTGTGAGGAAAGCTCCCAAAGATGTGGAGGTGGTACGCAAAGGGGTGAACAAGGTGGGAGAATAATGAGTGAATTCAGGAACTATTTTTGTATTAATAGAAGTGCCCTAAATGGTTAAGAAGATGCCGAAAGGGGCGAAGATGATCGGAGAGTGGGAAGAGAATTGGAATATCTTAACGGAGGCAGACCCAGGAAGGATCCGGGGCGATACCCCTCCTGGCTCCCCCCTGTTCCCTGATGCAACCCCCAGCAGCCACCCACAGTGCAGCGTCAGCCTTGATTTGAAAAATAATCACCCTGTGAGTGGCACGCTGCTGCGGATAGGAAGGCGCGCCACTCACAGTTTGTTTTTATATACTTACTATAAGCACTGGCTGGCTAGAGAGCATTGTTGTTGTGGCTGTATGGTGGCAGCCCACCCTGGGGATACAAGTTTTTCTGGGTGCGCCATGGCCGCGTACCCAGCATGCTACTGTGGTGCCCCTGCCCTGGCCTGGAGACCTACAGCATTGGTAAGTGTAAGTTTGTGTTTTGTAATGGATGTTTTATTTTATGTATCATGTATTGTATGCATGTATCATGTATTGTAATGAATGCATGCAGTGCGATGAATGTTTGTATTGTAATGTATGATTGTATGTATTGTTATAAATGTATGTATGACTATGTGTATGTATGTGTGTTTGAATGTAATGCATTGTGTGTATGTGCAGGACTAGTTGATTCTGTAGCTGTGCATGTATATGTTTGTATGCATGCTCATATTAGTAGAAGAGTGTGTGTGGGCATGTGTGTGTGTGTGTGTGCGCATGTATAGCATCTCCACAAAGGATGACATGACCAACCACACAATTTGGTAGGTCACTGTAAATTTCTTGCAGAGACTGCTGAAGTGACCAATCACATGCAAGAAGCTGCTACCATAACTATATATGCCATTAAGAGCCATTTTAAATCATATGCATGAAGCACACCAGCCATCATTCATTTTTTTTTAAGTGACCATTACTGGCATAGAGAGGTTGCAGCTTCATGCATGTGATTTAAAGTGACCATTACTGGAAAAGATAGGTTGTGCCTATCTATGTCAGTAATGGTTACTTTAAATCATATGTGAGTGATTTAAAAAGGGGTGCCTTGCCTATAATGGGCGAGGGTGCATCAACCCCCCTGAGCCCTCGCCCATCATGGAGGAGCTACCTAAGCCAAGAAGCTCTCCCTCATCTGCTTGTTGCAGCTGAGGGAAAGCTCATGGACTGGCATGGACTGTCAAGGTTAAAAACAGTTTCCCTTTGACAGTTTGTACCCCTGCCGGGCATGTCCAACGGGCCATGGAAAGCCAGCAGCATTTTGATTGCCCAGCTTTGCATAGCCCATTGGGGATGCAGGCTGTGGTCCTGCATGTTTGTATGTGCAAAGGAGCACTAACGCATCTCCCCACCCATGCAAATGGGTGGGGCACTGTATCAATAGCACTCCGGTTCCTGCTTGCAGGAACCAGGAAGTGCTCTGCTGCTTGATTCCTGTACTTGGTGTGTGGGAGCTGTAGGGCTTTCTAGTGGCTGCAGCAGAGATGCTTGAGGATCGGCCCGGGCTGCATGAAGCTAAGATTTTCTTTTTTTTGCGTATTATGTGTGTGTGAATCAGTGAGTGTAGGATGTATGGGTGTGCGTGTGAATGAGTGAGTGAATGCTGCATGCAAATGGTATGAATGAGTGAATGTGCCCTTGCATGTGTGTTTGTGCTGGGCCGGGGAGCGGGTGGTAGCATGGCAACAACACATTTTATACTGGGCATCTATCATAGATGCCCAGAAACAAAAAAAATCATCCTTTGATTTATCAACCGGCTGTTAATAAAATAAATGATTATGGGTTATTACATGGGAAGACTGACATTTTGGGGCAGCCAGTCTAGTCATTTTATAATGTGGCATGATGTTTTTAGTTTTTTGTACTGGGCATTTATGCTAAACCAAGCATGATATGTGTTATTATGTGGCTAGACTTGCATTTTGGGGCATCCAGACGAGCTATTTCATACTGTGGAATGGCATTTATTTTTTCCTGGGCCTCTATGATAAACTAACCATGTTATGTGTTATTACTTGGCTAGACTAACATTTTGGTGCAGACAGTCTAGCCATTTCTTACTGTGGCTAGACATTTTATTCAGGGCATCTATGATAAAGTAAGAATGATAAGTGTTTTTACATGTGTAGACTGGACTACATTGCACAGCCAGTCTGGACATGTTTTGTTCTTGTGGAATGGCATTTTTAAAGGAAAAGCTAAAAGCGGCATGTTCTTATGTAGGGATACAGCCATGTTTTGGCACAGCTTTTGTGAACATGTTTTCTTATAGTGTTATTACTGGCATCATGTACAATGCAAACATGAGTATATTCTTAGATAGGAATTCTGTCATATATTGGTGCAGTGAACATGGAAATGTATGGTCAGAGCCAATGTGAAAATATTTGTATACCTACATATATTGTGGGCGAAAGCATTATGAAAACAAGTTGGGAAATGCATGTGTGTACTTTTGATGACTTGTAAACTGGCTTTTTACCGTATTTTTACACAGAAACTGTGCTGTGTAATGCACCATTTTAACCCAATATTTAAAAAGAATTCTCTGGAAAGACGGAAAATCCCCTACGCCTTAGTTGGTTCGGGTTCCCTCGCTATTCTCGGTAATGCTGAAATATTTGGGGGAAATATTTACTCCCCTCAAATTAAAAAAGTCACCTGCTGCTGCTGGAATTAGCGTGACCATTGCTGCCCCAACTTATAAATGCCAGTTACGGTCAATGTAAATCAAATGCATGAAGGCTGAACTGCTTCATGCATGTAATTTAACCAGACCGGAACTGGCAGAGATACATTGTGGCAGCAGCCTCTTGCATGCGATTTACACTGACCATTACTGGCATAGATAGGTTGCAGGTGCACCCTTCGGAAAATGGTCTAAGGTGCTCCTATGTAGTGTACTGTTGATGACATGGCATTTGCTTGATTATTTTCATGTTTTACCCAAGGGAAGCAACTGTAAATTGCATTGCTTTTTACCAAGTCTTTTCCAAAAATGGTGCTCAAAATGCATAACTTTAGAACTTTATTTAAACATTAAATCACTTGGAGGAAACCACTGAGCACTTCTGTAAATGTGGGGGCTCCATCGTGATGCTTGGTCGCTTGCGCTAATTTGAGGAAACATTTAGAATCCTCTACTGAAAATATTCACCACCTAGTGAGGTCTTTCTTACCCATGAATCATTTTGACATCTTGGTGCCCCTTCAAGAGCTATCTGCCCCTCCTCATGCCAAAATCTGCCTCTGCCACTGGGCCCAAAGGGGGGAACAGCCAGCCGAAATGAGTGAAAAAGTTGGAGGAGACAACTGGTGCAAGAATGTTGCGATGAGAGATAGAGGAGGAAAGAACAGGATATAGAGAAATGTGAAGGAAATAAAGAAAATTGAAGCAAAGTAGGTAGACGAAGTATTGAATGTCGTGAAGGAGTGGAGAAACCTACTGAAGCAGAACAAGGAGTTGTCAGAAAGAATTGAGGGGTAGGATAACTTTTCTAACCTCCAGGAAGAAGTAAAAAGAAGTGAAGAGTCGTAAATGAAAACTAGTAAAGGTCTAGCGGAAGATGTAGTACATAGAGTTGTACAGGGGAATTTTGCTGAAGAGAGGATAGACCCACATGCAAAAAGGGCTAGCCCTTGGAAGAAAAGTAAAAAGGTGGGAAGCCTTATGGGTTTGAGGCTTGGGGAAAGCCAAGAGGTGGAGAGAGATTGGAGTTAGTAGGATGTTAGAGTACAACCCTGACAGAGAAAAAGGCAGCGGGTGACCTAGCGAGAGCCCATTCCTAATATAAAGGCAGGTTTTGGATACATTTTCCCAGAGCCCTACCCCAGTGGGAAGAACCAACCTGACAACATTTAGCTTTATGCAGACACTATTTCTTTATTTTGACCAATCCTGCACAGATTCATTATTAAAATGTTTAGTTTACAGAATGTCCCAGTCTGCTATGTTTGTCAATTAATGTCTGCTGTATGACAATGCACACACACCTTATCATTGCGGCAGCTCTAGGCTCACACAAGCAACCTGCAACTTCTCTATTTATCCCCCATGAAGCATCTTGAAGGCAGAAACAAGGAAATAGAGACGTTAATAAAACACCTTTCCTTCAGTACTGGCTTCTTACATAAGTGTGGAGCGACAATGTCTCACACCCATGGCCCTTTTAACTAGTGAGAAGGTGTCTGAGTGTCTCAGAGGCATTCTTTAGTGTACAGACCCCCAGCCAGCATGGACAGTGTGGCAACTTGCATGGCTCATTCGGCCTGCACTGCTGGGGTACTCTGTGCATAGGGAATACCTGTTTCCCTAACAATGCAGCTGACCCAGGCATGATCCAAAGCCATACACTGCAGCTGAGGAAGAAGTTAGATATTCCCTTGGTCGACATTGGCTCATCCATAATAAGTGGTGCTTTGGCACCATCAAGCATTATGGTTGAGATATTCTTGCTTTGGGTATTAAGTCTAATTATATCTATATAAATAAAAACACAGGTTTTTTTTCTGTACTCAGCTGATGCAATTTATGAGTGCTAGGTTGCCCTCTGATATCCAAATGTCAAAGTGCACCTTAGTGTGCCCTTCCAATTCAACAACAGCTATCATTTTAACAAACAGACTGAGAACAGTTCTATGTGGGCACCATCACCAACCACTATCGCAAACATTCACAATCATTTCAAGTTACTTCTTACCACCCCCACTTCTATTCAGATAGGGCACAGCGATTCCAGTGTCAATGAATAGTTAATCACCGGCTCATTGTTTCAGTCTCTGAACAGCGAAATGCTGTGGGATGAATGCCTCCTCACAAGCAAAAACTGAAAGTAGGTGCTGTAATTATGCTACTACGCAATCTTAGTCCATCATGGGGACACTGCAATCGAACAAGGTTGACAATAATGTGTCTAAAAAGACACATCATGGAGGCCTGTGCAACAGATCAAACTTGGATACTGTTCTTATACCGCACATACCTCTCATTCCATCTAATACAAATATGCATTTGAAATTCAAAAGAAGACAGTTACCTATATGTTTAGCCTTTTCAATGACCATTAATAAGTCACAGGGTCCTATGCCCCCTTCCTAGAAGTGATCGTTGGTGAGTATTAATAAGTCACAGGGAGCTACGCCTCATTCCTGGTAGCGATCATGCAAATTTCCGATATTTGAGAAGGGGGACAGAAGTGACCCTATGAATTACTGACCGATATTGACTTAAGATATGCTAGAATGGCGTATGTTTTGCCAGGAATGGCTAGTTATTCTATGAAACACAATAGACTAAAGTAGAACCCAACAAAAATTCCTGACTCGTGAAATGTTCCCACAATGGGGCGTGTGTGAGGTCCTGCGGTCTGACAATGGTCCTCACTTCGCCAATGAGATGTTTCATCACATCACAACCTTGTTGGGAATACAGCATACATTCTCTTGTGCCTATCACTTGCAAGCAAAGAGGATGTGTGAGTGCCTCAATGGGCTGCTAAAAGAAGGCATTGCCAAAATAAAAGACACTCAACAAAAGTTGGCGCCTTGTCTGCCTTTAGCCTTATTCGCATTACGAAATAAACCAGGGTCCGACCACCATTTAATGCCACATGAGGTGGTAACCGGACGCACATAAGATTTTCCCTGGCTCCTGCCACTAGGGCGTTAGCAGATGCAGAAAAAATGTCTGATGTATTGGGACAAGAAAAGTACAAATTCACTGCTTCCTTGATGGCTAGTGCCTCTTTTATTTCTCGCCAACTGCAGGGACAACGGGAGAGGCCCAAAGCAAACAAAGAAAACAACAACCCAGAAGCAAACAAAGAATGTCTGAAACCTCCACAACTCTATCCTGGGGACCAAGGTCTTTTAAGAGACTTCACACGCTAGTGGTACAAGCCCTGTTTTACAGGACCACACACAGTGGAGCAGGTCATAGATCAGGCAGTGAAATTGCGAGATAAGGAGTCTTGGATCTACCTTGGGGACATCAAGCCCTGTCAAGCAGTGGCTTCTCCTAGCACCAACAATGAAAGGGCCAACGATCCACAAACAGAATAACAAAACAATCACCTGGGGACATCTCAGCCCAGCAGTGGCCAACCTATGATTACTCGATCAAGAGCAAGAGAGATAGGGAAAGGGCTCCCTACACATCCAGAGTGAGGGCACACTGTCTGTTCATTATTTTTCTTTCTGCACACTGACAGCATTCATCGTGAAAGTTGTTATTAGTGCATTGTCCGATGCTTCCCCGTGATCCACATCCTGTGCCCTTCCAAGGCCACTTTGTCCAATTTGGTAGGAGATCCAACAGCACTAGAAAGCACTAGAAAATGCCATGGTAGTGTATTTATCAGTGTCTTCCTGGCCTATTTGTCCCAAACATACCCACAACTGAATAAAGGAAACCCTTTAGTGCTTGTAGCACTTCGTGATCCTAGAATATGCACAGTTTGGAAACAATTGTTTGTCGTTGCAGTGACCCAACATCATGTTCGCGGGGCTTGAATGAATAAAGTACTAATAACAATAATGCCTTTTCTAACACCTTGCAGGCGGTCAACAAACATCTTCCAAACAAAACAGGATTCCGAAGGGGAGTAACCAATGTGTGATATTATTAAAATAATGCTCATTGTATCCTGTGTATTTTCATTTGGTATTTTTGCCCTGATCCTTTGTCGAATGTCGTATGCTATAAGTAATACAGCTTAAACCCTACTAACACAACCCCAAAGTAGGCAAACAAACCATGGGGGGGAACTGCAATGTCTCCTCTATTATCCCCTATGCCATGAGTGCCTCCAGAACGTTTGTGGCAACTGAAATATCATCAGCAAAAGTGCAATGCCTTATGTACCTGTGTATGTGTACTACCCAAGGAAGATTCTAAGGGACGACAGAAACATTAAGATGGATGTCCAAGACAACATTTCCATCATACGAAGGTAGATACATCAAAATGCTTGACATGATGGACAATTATTGGAAGAAAGATGAGGCTATACAATACATAACGTAAGGGCTGTAAAAAAGAGGAACAAAAATGATAACGCAGAAAGAATTACCATGTCCTCAGAAGGGACCCAAAGAAAGCGGAGGAGAACCAGAATGCTGGGAATGAACACAGATGATTGTGTATGGCTACGTATACATGGCTGAAGGGTGAAGGTGTAGCAGAGGGCACAGCACACACACTTTTATCAGTTCTGGTAAATAAAGTACAGGCAGAGAATGACAAATGCCTGAAAGAATGGGATTCAAGTACAAAGTAACTGACCTGGGTGGAAAATTAAACTGGACCAACACCCATAATATGACTGAAGTAAGCAGCATTATGTTTCCAGAATGATGGAGCAGTAAAGGTTGGAGAAAACAGAGACTTCAAGCAGACAGTGAGGCGTCCAGGCATGAAGGTTGGGACGGCAGTATTAATGGATCATTATAGGATGGGTGGCTCAAAGGCATATGAAAAGCTGCCACCCAACTGCGGAGGAGTATGCTCACTAGTTCACATCAATATGCTAGCACTAGTGGTTCCACAAAAAGACATCAAAACAGAAGACTTCCCTAAGATGAACAATGGCAGAAGAAAGAAGAAGTCGGTAGAAGTGAGTAGAGTAAAAAAGCAGAATTACTTGTCAACAGCATCAGAAGCTTCTGTGGACGATATACCACATGAGTGCCGATTGTTCAGCAGGACAGAAATGTTCTCTGTATCAGTAGTTCCAGCTGTACAGGCATACACAAACGCAAAATGGCTCCAGATATATGATAGATTATTTATAACGCGCTTAATACCCAGAGGTTTCTAAGCGCGGACCCAGGGATCGAACCTGTGTTGCTTCGTGTCATCTTGTTTCCAAGTCGAGCACGCTGCCACTGAGCTATCCTCCTGGGACAACTAGGTGGGAGCTGATGCAGACAATAAACTCAACTGTCAATGGCTTCAATGCCATAAAATAAGAGCTACTAGCAGTAAGGATGATGGCCCTCCAGAAAAGAAATGTTCTAGACCTACTCACAGCAATGGAAGGAGGAGTTTGTGCCAAGATTGGGTCTTCTTGCTGCACGTTCGAGCCATCAAATGACGAAGCAAACGGAACACTACTTGAAGCGGTTACCAGATTATCAAAAATGCATGCCAAGATGGAGGAGGAAGCCAAAAGTGCAGGAAAAGATGAAGTATGGCTGTCATGTATATTCTCATGGATACCCACATGGATGGAGGATGGGATAACAGTACTATTAGCAGCACTGATACTAATATTATTGACATTATGTTTGTTAAGGATATGCATAACACAATGCAAGATGACAGAGAAAACATTATGGATGAAAATATTAGTAGACAATAATGTGAGGAGGATAATATAGTAGAAGCTTGAAATACAATAGGGGTGCAGATAAAGGAATGCCCACTGTTCCCAACTGAAATTATAGTATTCAATGATCCCAATGACTACAAGAAATATTGGGCTAAGTGGGTGTGGTGCAACCCAGAAAGAGAGTGCTGTTGCATGACATGAAGTTTGTATGACCATGCAAATTACTCTGGACATCTTGGAGGATTATCAAAGATATGGCTCTTAAGAGCTACAGTGAATAGATTTGGTCAACAGGTTGTCCATAGGGGGGACTGAAGAGAGTGTCCTTGGAATTGCCTTTGTGACCCTTATATGCATGACAGCCTGATGACTGAGAAACGAGAGATGCCAATCACTGTTTGGCCAGCCCCCAGGAGGGCCTGTAAATTCTAGGTATGTGTGCAGATATTGTCAAAGACAACCATTCAAACCCTATCCATCTGATGTCTTCGTGGACACAGGTGCCTCAACACTGGATCAGGTTGACTAATGATACATATCCGGCTCTGCTGACATCATTAGAGACACCACGACGTAGCAACATTAGCCACAAAGCAAACTCACATCCCTTTTCCAAGTTACATGGACACACAGACGCACACATGAAGAACATGCATACACAGTTCTATAGATAGTGGACAGATACATGTACATACTGTTGGAAGTCGTTCTTATTTTCATTCATTAGCCAAGTGCAGAAATCCAAGAGAGCAAGAGTCACACAAGTCAAGCTTGCAGCCGCTTAATGCAACTAACTATATGGAACTTCAGGGACAAATAAGGAGCCTGGGAGAACCAAAGACTACTAAACTAGAGGGAAAGCAATACAATATACATATATAGACATAAAGAAACCATAGAACAACTATAGTGAAAAGTTATGAAACCACAGGCCTCAAAACAAGGAACAAAGACATGCCGACTCTGCAGCACGGAGCATAGGGACAGTACTACAGCCAAGGACAAAGGTGGGTAGAACATTCCAGACTCCAGGGGCAGAGGGCCACCTGCAGAATAGCAGAATAAATCCTCACTAATTGCAGACCAAAGAGCACAGTTTTGCGGTCCTCACCCATGTGATGCGGCTGAGCCGAACAATAGCCATTTACCCGTGGTGTGAAGAGAAGCTCTTCCCAGCAAAGCAGACAAGAACTGACACATGTGTTGCCCAACAAATGTTGCAAGTCACAGACACTGCCTCAGGCTAGGTATATATACCAGTGGCAACAATTAGGACACATAGGGGGTAATTCATAGAATTCAGCGCACAAGTGGCGCACGCGGCTGGCGCACAGTGTGTGCGTGCGAATCCCTGCGCCAGCCACGTGCGGTAAAATCCATTTCCGCGCACAGCGTATTCATGGATTCCAGCCACCAAAACCTGCCGTGGCGCACAGTGGCGCAGCGACCCTGCAGCAGCGCCAGCTACGCCCCCAAGAACGCCTCTCGCGCAGGGAAAAGCCATCAATATACCCAATCCAGCGCAAAGGGCTGCGCTAACCCTGTACCAGCACAGCAAGCGGGCTACATGTATCACTGGGGTGCGCGGGAAGTACCTCACGCGATTGGCCCCGTGCAAGCAGGGTACATGTATTTCAGGGGTGCGCGGGAAGTTCCACACGCGATTTCCGCAGGGTACGCGTATCTCAGGGGTGCGCGGGAAGTGCCACACGCGATTTCAGCAGGGTACGTGTATTTCAGGGGTGCGCGGGAATTTCCACACGTGATTAGGCCCGTGCGAGCAGGGTACGCGTATCTCAGGGGTGCGCGGGAAGTGCCACACGCGATTTCAGCAGGGTACGTGTATTTCAGGGGTGCGCGGGAATTTCCACACGCGATTGGGGGTACGCGTATCTCAGGGGTGCGCGGGAAGTGCCACACGCGATTTCAGCAGGGTACGTGTATTTCAGGGGTGCGCGGGAAATTCCACACGCAATTTCATCATGGTACGTGTATTTTGGGGTGCAGGGGAAATTTCACACGCGACATCAGCAGGGCACGTGTATTTCAGGGGTGCGCGGGAAGTTCCACACGCGATCTCATCAGGGTACGTGTATTCCGTGGTGCGGGGGAAGTTTCACACGCGACATCAGCAGGGTACGTGTATTCGAGGGGTGCGCGGGAAGTTCCACACGCAATTCCATCAGGGTACGTGTATTCCAGGGGTGCGCGGGAAGTTCCACACGCAATTGGGCCCGTGCGAGCAGGGTACACGGAATTCCATCAGGGTACGTGTATTACAGGGGTACGCGGGGAGCACCACACGTGAATTGCACGTGTGGGTCCTCCCAGGTGTTCCCTCTACACCCTCCACGGCCCCTGCAGGTGGATCACACCACAGGGGCCTACCCTGCACATGTCCTGCAGGCACACCATCCACCATGGCCATGACCCCCAGCCAACCCACATGTCAACTTGCACTACTGCCCACCAACGCATGTCCCCCTGCACCCCCAGTCACCAGGGGCACCCTCCAC
This sequence comes from Ambystoma mexicanum, assembly GCF_040938575.1. Lineage (NCBI taxonomy): Eukaryota > Metazoa > Chordata > Amphibia > Caudata > Ambystomatidae > Ambystoma > Ambystoma mexicanum. Next base: position 289,257,687 of record NC_090928.1, read on the forward strand.
CAGGCCCCCACCCATGTCTCCCAGCACCCCCACACCCCAGCAGTGCAGGGGCACCCACCACCAGGCCCCCACCCATGTCTTCCAGCACCCCCACCCCCCAGCCACCAGGGGCACCCACCACCAGGCCCCCACCCATGTCTCCCAGCACCCCCACCCCCCAGCAGTGCAGGGGCAGCCTCCACCAGGCCCCCACCCATGTCCAACTCATGTCTCCCACCACCCCCACCCCCCCAGCACTGTGGGGCACCTGCCAGCAGGCCCCCACCCATGTCCAACTCATGTTCCCCACCACCCCCACCCCCCAGCACTGTGGGGCACCTGCCAGCAGGCCCCCACCCATGTCCAACTCATGTTCCCCACCACCCCCACCCCCCAGCACTGTGGGGCACCTGCCAGCAGACCCCCACCCATGTCCAACTCATGTTCCCCACCACCCCCACTCCCCAGCAGTGCAGGGGCACCCACCACCAGGCCCCCACCCATGTCTCCCAGCACCCCCACCCCCCAGCCACCAGGGGCACCCACCACCAGGCCCCCACCCATGTCTCCCACCACACCCACCCCCCCCCAGTCACCAGGGGCAGCCTCCACCAGGCCCCCACCCATGTCTCCCAGCACCCACACCCCCCAGCCACCAGGGGCAGCCTCCACCAGGCCGCCACCCATGTCTCCCACCACCCCCACCCCCCCAGTCACCAGTGGCAGCCTCCACCAGGCCCCCACCCATGTCTCCCAGCACCCCCACCCCCCAGCACTGTGGGGCACCCTCCACCAGGCCCCCACCCATGTCCCCCACCACCCCCACCCCCCAGCAGTGCAGGGGCACCCAACACCAGGCCCCACCCATGTCTCCCAGCACCCCCACCCCACAGCAGTGCAGGGGCAGCCCCCACCAGGCCCCCACCCATGTCTCCCAGCACCCCCACCCCCCAGCCACCAGGGGCCGCCTCCACCAGGCCCCCACCCATGTCTCCCACCACCCCCACCCCCCCAGTCACCAGGGGCAGCCTCCACCAGGCCCCCACCCATGTCTCCCAGCACCCCCACCCGCCAGCCACCAGGGGCGGCCATCACCAGGCCCCCACCCATGTCTCCCACCACCCCCACCCCCCCAGTCACCAGGGGCAGCCTCCACCAGGCCCCCACCCATGTCTCACAGCACCCCCAGCCACCAGGGGCACCCACCACCAGGCCCCCACCCATGTCTCCCACCACCCCCACCCCCCAGCAGTGCAGGGGCAGCCTCCACCCGGCCCCCACCCATGTCTCCCACCACCCCCACCCCCCCAGCAGTGCAGGGGCACCTGCCAGCAGGCCCCCACCCATGTCCAACTCATGTTCCCCACCACCCCCACCCCCCAGCACTGTGGGGCACCTGCCAGCAGGCCCCCACCCATGTCCAACTCATGTTCCCCACCACCCCCACCCCCCAGCACTGTGGGGCACCTGACAGCAGGCCCCCACCCATGTCCAACTCATGTTCCCCAGCACCCCCACCCCCCAGCACTGTGGGGCACCTGCCAGCAGGCCCCCACCCATGTCCAACTCATGTTCCCCACCACCCCCACCCCCAGCACTGTGGGGCACCTGCCAGCAGGCCCCCACCCATGTCCAACTCATGTTCCCCAGCACCCCCACCCCCCAGCACAGTGGGGCACCTGCCAGCAGGCCCCCACCCATGTCCAACTCATGTTCCCCACCACCCCCAGCCCCCAGCAGTGCAGGGGCACCCACCACCAGGCCCCCACCCATGTCTCCCAGCACCCCCACCCCCCAGCCACCAGGGGCACCCACCACCAGGCCCCCACCCATGTCTCCCACCACCCCCACCCCCCCAGTCACCAGGGGCAGCCTCCACCAGGCCCCCACCCATGTCTCCCAGCAACCCCACCCCCCCAGTCACCAGGGGCAGCCTCCACCAGGCCCCCACCCATGTTCCCCACCACCCCCACCCCCCAGCACTGTGGGGCACCTGCCAGCAGGCCACCACCCATGTCTCCCAGCACCCCCAACCCCCAGCCACCAGGGGCAGCCTCCACCAGGCCCCCACCCATGTCTCCCACCACCCCCACCCCCCCAGTCACCAGGGGCAGCCTCCACCAGGCCCCCACCCATGTCTCCCAGCACCCCCACCCCCCAGCCACCAGGGGCAGCCTCCACCAGGCCCCCACCCATGTCTCCCACCACCCACACCCCCCAGTCACCAGGGGCAGCCTCCACCAGGCCCCCACCCATGTCTCCCAGCACCCCCACCCCCCCAGTCACCAGGGGCAGCCTCCACCAGGCCCCCACCCATGTTCCCCACCACCCCCAACCCCCAGCACTGTGGGGCACCTGCCAGCAGGCGCCCACCCATGTCCAACTCATGTTCCCCACCACCCCCACCTCCCAGCACTGTGGGGCACCCTCCACCAGGCCCCCACCCATGTCTCCCACCACCCCCACCCCCCAGCCACCAGGGGCAGCCTCCACCAGGCCCCCACCCATGTCTCCCACCAACCCACCCCCCCCCAGCAGTGCAGGGGCACCTGCCAGCAGGCCCCCACCCATGTCCAACTCATGTTCCCCACCACCCCCACCCCCCAGCACTGTGGGGCACCTGCCAGCAGGCCCCCACCCATGTCCAACTCATGTTCCCCACCACCCCCACCCCCCAGCACTGTGGGGCACCTGCCAGCAGGCCCCAACCCATGTCCAACTCATGTTCCCCAGCACCCCCACACCCCAGCACTGTGGTGCACCTGCCAGCAGGCCCCCACCCATGTCCAACTCATGTTCCCCAGCCAACATGTCATCGCAATCTAGATCCCTGGACCCTATGGTCAGCCTCCAAATGCAAAACACCCACCCGAGTATTGCATCCACCCACTCATAATTTGCAATTACATCACAGAACACCAATTGCAAGTTCCGAAACAAACACACTTCCCGCACATACACCCAATGGGTGTCAGTGAATCTCAAAACACATATCATGAAATGCATGAAACCAATGAGATACCACACATTGAAGTTCACCAAAAAAATATATGTATTAAAGGAAACATAAATAGAATAAAAAATGAAGAAACAGAAATGTGAATGTACAAAAATTAAAAGAAGCATGTCCGTGAAAAAAAGCAAAACCAAAAATAAAAATCCAAAGTAATGTTGTCCAAAGTGAATGTCCACAAAACAAAATCCAATGGGAAATAAAAAAGAAAGCCATTGCTCCATGGTTAAAAAGTGAAAAAAAAATACAATCCAACAGTGAACTATGTACATGGGAACAAGCCAGGGTCCATTATCCCAACAAAAGAAAGGAAACCTATCTAACTACACTAAATATTAAAATAAACTATATACAAAAATGTGGCCAATGTCCGAAAGGTCCAAATAAAATCAAAACAAAAATGAAACCTAACACTACCTACATAACTATGTACAAGGGCAGCGGGCTAGTTTCACGGCTCACTTGTGGATGTCCCGGGCTAGGGCATCATCGAACTCCTCCTCAATGTCCCGGAGGCGGTCCTCCTCCATGGCCCCGAGGGTCCGCAGGGCCGTCGACGTCTCCACCTCCAAACCCCTGCGGATTGCCTCGAGGCACTCGGCCCGCCTCAGGGCCCTCCGCATGGAGTTCTCCGCCCTGACCATTGTGAGCCGTGCCTCTTCCGCCCGCTGCCGCTCGGCATCTATGGCGTGGCCCAACCGCTGCCACACGGAAGACACTCTCTGTCCTGGGTCCTCCTGCCCTCCGGCCGATGCCTGCCCCTCCGATGTTGAAGGCCCCGAGCCTTCATGACTCCCACCACGTTGCTGCTGCTGCTGTGCCTCTGCCCGTGCACTACCTCCTGCTGCCTGCACATCCTGCGCTGGCTGGGGTGCAGTCGTAGATGTGGCCACCCCTGCTGGACGTCCGACTCCCGACTGTGGCAGGGATGCCTCCTCCACCAGCCTGGCCGCACCGTCAGAGGCAGCTCCACAGGGCACACAGGTGACTGATGGGTGGGAAGATGGCACAGAGGATGACTGGCGCATAGGGGGTCCAGTTGAGGAGGGGGTCATAGCAAGCCCCATCAGACGGAGGAATCCGGCCTGGGTGACCTGTCCCAGCAGGCTGACGTTGTCAAAGAGCCATTCGAGATGACATGCAGTCTCCTCATGAAAAGACTGCAGGTCACCTCGCATGGCCCGTTGACGCAACGCCACACCAGCCAGGACAGGCTCAACCTGGACCTGGATAGCCACGTCCGCAGGCAGAGGAAGGCCAGTTGACATGAGCTCATCCCCTGCCTGAAAACGGGTCTGGACGTAGGCATCCCTGCTGGTGCAAGATGATGCAGGGACAGGATAGGGACAGGATTGCACACAGGCACCTCCGCGGCGGCCTGTGCTGCCTCCTGTCCCTGGTCCTGCACTGCACCACTAGCACCAGTGGGATCCCCACCTCCAGACCCCGTCTCTGGTGCTTGCACGGCCTCCTCCTCCACCAAACCCCCCACCAACCTGGATGACTCCGTGCCATCTTCCCCTGTTGGGCCCTGTGGGGTCCCAGCTGCCCCTTCTGCTGCCGAGGAGTCCAACTCCAACCTCTGCCTCTTGGACCTCCCCCCGGCAGCCGCGGCCTGGGACGCGGCACCGGACTCCTCACTCCCCGACGAGATCACAACATGGGAGGGGAGCGGGGCCTTGCGTCTCCGGCTGGCGGTGGGATCCCCGCAGCTGTGCTCCACAGCACCTTCTCCGCCCTCTTCATCAGTTGATGCTGCAGACAAGGAAAAACAAAACACAGGCATCAGGGCACTGTACAATGGACACATACACACATGACAGTTGTACATGAGTGGCATTGGCAAACCTCAGACATGTCATCACAATCCCCAACACACATGTCATTACAACTCGCACACATGAGCCATACCACAGCCATATCGCAACTGCCACCACCATCCATACACATACAACAGCATGAGCAGCCAAAGGTGAGCCAGACATCACATGCAATACAGGAAGTGCACCACACATGTACACACACCACCACACTTGCATGCATGTGTACACCTCTGCCAAGTGTCGCAGTGTTCAGACGGGCATCCATGTCACATCTGCCAATCAGGCTTCCACATACCGCTGTCACATGCATCCATGTTGCATCACTGTTGCACCCTTGTCAAATACACACACATGCACATGTACACAGTGCTGATACATGCAGCCAAAAACAACATACATGCGTGACATCACGGACATGTCTACTTACATACACATTCATCCAAACATGTGCGCCCACACAACTGCATTTGGCATGCAAGCCTACACACACAAGCACCATCCATGTCTCACACATTCCAGCCCTCGCATGTGTTAGCCCCACGGCCCTGTACACCCCCAACCATACTCGACCCCATACAAACAGATGTGCAACCTGCACACTACTGAATAATCACCACACGCACTGCTCACAATCAGGATGCATGTACACTCACCGCTCGACTCCAAACGGGTCTGCCTCTCAAGGACCTGGACGTGGAGCGCTGGGGATATGCGTTCCAGGACCCTCATCTGTTCTTCCGACAAGTGGCCCCGGCGCCCCTTGGCATACGCTGACTTCAAGAGGCGCTGGGCCTTGTTCAGGGTCCTGGACCTGAAGTTCTCCCAGCGCTTCTTGACATGTTGTAAGTCGCGGACTGCCACCCCCTCCGCGTTGATGGCAGTCACGATGTCAGTCCAGATCCGAGTCCGTCCTTCCTTGTCGGCGCGGGAACTTCCGAAGAGGGCATCATACTGCCCCAGGACTTGCTCCACCAGGACACCAACTTCGGTGGCACTGAAGCTGGTGCCCCTCTGCCTCTCTGGCCGGGGTTGTCAGTGGTCTCAGATGGTGTTTGCCCCGACATGACAACCCCAGAGGCAGGAGTGGGTGGGCAACTGGGTTTTGGGGCGGGGCTGTGGAGCGATGGAATCCCAGTCGGGAGTCTTCGGTTCCAGCAGGGGTGGTCACAGCAACAGCACCCCTGGCTGATGTGCAGGCAGCAAATGGCAGGGCACGTGGGCAGCAGGCAGTCAGGCAGCAGCAGATGGCAGGTGGGAGCGTGCTTGGGGCTCTGGGGGGCAGTAGTTCGGCCTTCTGGGTAGGAGCGTGGTCTTCCGTGTGCTTACGCGTGGCCAGCTTGATACGGAGTGATTTGGCACATGAAAAATCTGCACGTCAGCGTGTAATTCGAGGAAAGGCCATTAGCGCGTAAGCGCGTCAGCACGCATACGCATTTTCATTGGATAGAAGGCCCCTCAAGCGCAAGCGCCCCTGTGACGTGACGCGTACAGACGTGCATGGGCATTTCAGCGCGCGTGAAAAACTGCACGTCCGCGTGTAATACGAGGAAAGGGCCCATGCGCGTAAGCGCGCGTGGAAAACTGCACGTCCGCGTGCAATACGAGGAAAGGGCCCATGCGTGTAAGCGCGCGTTAAAAACTGCATGTCCGCGTGCAATACGAGGAAAGGGCCCATGCGCGTAAGCGCACGTGAAAAACTGCACGTCCGCGTGTAGTACGAGGAAAGGGCCCATGCGCGTAAGTGACGTGACGCGCGCGTGCGTTTCCCTCAGCACGGGTTAAAGGTGAGCGGGCACAGCAGTTCGCTGTACGTGCCTTTCGTGGAGACCGATGTGTGTTGCTCCTTCCTGTTGTTTCGCGCGCCATCACAACTTCAAAGCTATCAAGGACGTAACTCTTCTTTTGGCGGGGGTATTTGCTACGCGTGTTTTTCTGCATTGCGCTAGTCAGACGGTGAGTCGCACATGCTCTTTTTCCCACTGCGGGTGCCCCTGTGTATCGCACCCATTTTCGATGTCATAGTAGCCTGCGTGTCCCACGCGTACGCGTTATTCGTGTTACTGGGTGCCACCGCGTACTGCGGGAGGTTGAATCCACGCACGTAGGCTGCAGGGTTGCGTGCACGGTTTTACTGCAGTTTTGGGGTGCCTGAGCGTTGCGTCACCCGTCACCACATCACCGGGGTCACATGCAGCCTTGCAGATGCAGGGGGGCTGTTAACATCTTGCTTCCCACCCCCTTCACCCCAATTGCCCAGGTCAATTGTGGTGTACACCTCCCATTGGCACCACTCCATCTGTGCCAGCACTACTACATCTGTGCCATGGTTGGGAGGCCACCAAAGGTGAGGGGCACCTCAGCTGGGCGTACTCCTCGTGGCGGGCGTGGTCGGGGACGTGGCCGTGGTGACCAGGGAGTAGGGGGACTCCAGGGTGTCCAGGGCAGCCACAGAGGGGGAAGAGGCAGGGGTGCACCACTTGAGCACAATGTTGTGCCACGTGTCGGTGCAGCCATGCCACCACCCCCTGTGGTTCCGGGGGATGCAGCTCCTGCATCTGGCACTGGCACCCATATGACCCGGCAGTCCGTTCCATCGACTGCCACGGGCCCAAGGGTAGTGGTAGCTGCAGGTGCAGCTGTGGACACCGCCACCCAGGCTCAGGGTCTGCCAGCGCAGGCTGCGTTGGCACTTGAAGAGCCCTTGGTAGATCTCCAACAGGCCAGGGGGGAAACCATAGGGGCAGGCCGGGCTGCTCAGACCAAGACGCGTGTCCCTGGGGCTGTCATGTCATCTGCTGCCCCGAACAGCCGGGTGTTGGCAAGTGCAGGGGAAGATGCACCCAACAGCACCCCGGTTGTGAGTCTGCCAACCAGGACCGTTGCGGTCAATGACCCTGCCACAGCTGATGTTGCTGCGCAGGGTCCATTAGTGGGCACCCAGCTGCCACTGACACAAGTCAGGCCTTTGGTCATCCCTCCACCTGCCACTCCCTTGGCTCAATCCACCGAACCCACTGGCCATACTGGTCAGGGCGGCATTAGCCAGCCAGGGTCTGCGCCACAGTCCAAGAGGAGGAAGGTTGCACCTGCAGCACAGGCTGGGACCCCACACACAGTCACGACCTCCTGTACGTCGAGGAAGAAGCCTTTGTGTAAGCAGGAACTGGACTTCCTCGTGGACTACGTGCGGGGCCACAGCCGTGACATGCTAGTGGGTGCCAATAGTCAGACTACGGCTGCCCAACGTGACACCCACTGGAAGCATGTTGCGGAACATGTCAGTTCATTCGGCCATGAGGTGCGCACGGCGCAGGAGTGCAAAAAGCGTTGGAATGACATCAAGCGCAGCACTAAGGCCAAGCGTGCCTCAAATTACAACTTGACTCTGGTGACTGGCGGTGGGCCTGCACCAGAGGAGGAAGAACTCACTCCGCATGAGGCTCTTGTTGCGGAGTTCATACCACCTGAATTGGTCGAAGGAGTGGGAGAGATGCTGGACTTTGATGCCCAGTCCAGTGAGTGTTGATGCGTGTTTGTTGAGGACGTGTGTGTTTCACTTGTGGGATGTGTTGTGCATGATTGCTGCTACATGTGACGTGTACATGGTTCTGATGTGTAAGTAATGCAATGCTACCGTCATGCATGTCTCCTCTGCCTGCATGCGGGACTCCATGTGGGCATGCTACCTTGCCCCTCCTCCGCCACTCTGCACTCCAGTTCCACCTTTGCACTGGTCTGCTTCAATCTTGCCAATGTGTAGTTTCTTGTTCATGTGTCCTGTGTAGATGCTAACTTCGAGCGTAGAAACTGCCAGACATATGCCGTTTGGTACAGCCTTAGTACTCGATGCAGGGTATCTCATTTGTACTGTGCATGGGTCAGATGTCCCGCAGGGACATGAGTGCCCATTCATGCTCCATGTGCATTGCACGCATGCCCCTATGTGTCCTTGACTGGATGATCACTGTAATATGAGTCCTTGGTTACATACATTGCCTGCCATCTCATCGGCCTCCCCATGTCAACTGTGGCTCAGTCCTGCATTGCACACATGTTTAGGCCCTGACAATCTGTGTGGCTCACAGGCCTCAGCCTGTTCAATGGCCAATGACTCTGTCCAACTCTTGTGTCTTCTTCACACGTGGGCGGCCTCCGGAGTTTTCATCATGTGTCCTGCCCACTGTCCCAGCATCATTTGCAGTGTTGTAATTTGAATCACATTAAGCTGTTGATGCCAGTCAACACTGCCTGTCAATACACAGGTGTATGGTCAGCCTTTTGATACCATGCTAGGCATCCCTGCTTTGGTACTGGGGTGGAGGGGTGCTTGGCTTCTAGACATGGTACACATTGAATGCACAATGCACGTGATGTCTGAATTTGACATTGCACTGCCTTCACATTTCCTGGCACACACCATGTAGTGCTTGTACATGTAGGTAGTGAGTGGCGTACACATTTTCTGCACTGCATAGACCCACTTCCATGGAAACTGCCACCTTTCAACAGGTCTGATCACAGAAGCTATTCAAAGTAGACCCAGCATGCATGCCAGGTCATATGTTGTGTGTCACATGTCTGCCGGATGCCTTTGCTGTCGGTGTGTGTGTGTGTCGTGTGCTTCTGACATGTGTATTGACCTTTTTCTCTCTATTTTTCAGGTGATGACGCAATGGAGGCGGAGGATGGTGTTGTCATGCCAGACACAGGGTTGGTAACACCACATCAACCCGGCACTAGTGGGGGTCGTGGGGTGGTAGGCCACAAAAACCCCCAAGTGCTGCAGTCCATCTTGTCTCTGGCTGCCTATGAGTCCAGCCTTGATGACGACTCTGACGTCCATGTTGAGTTGGATGAGCATCAAGTCCATGTGTCGGGGTGAGTGATTCTGATGTGGACACTCCTCTGTCTGCGACACCTGCACTGAGGGACAGTCTTGGTTCCTCCGCCCATGGTGGATCGGGACGCAGGGTCACCCTCCACACCAGTCACTGATGTGCCTGGGACATCACGTCGACGGGGGCATGTAGTCGTGCAGCCGCAGGCGGTGCCAACACAGCGAGGACCCCCGGTCCTTGGGTCCCGCAGGGGTCAAGCCCAGCAACGCGGGCGCCGCGCGCAACCGCTGTATACTGAGTGGGAGCAAGACATGACTGCCAATTCCGAACAGCAGGGGGCAGCAATGGAGAACATCGCTGAGAGCATGGAGCGTGTGGCCCGATCTGTGCTCCCCCCTGCTAGGCAGGTGCTTCTCCAGCAGCAGGCGGCACGGTCCACGGCCCGCTCGCTCAGGCTGGGCATGGCGGCCTCAGACAGGGCACGCCAGGCTGAAATGTCGTCTCTGCGTCAAGCAATTGCTGCTCACGCAGAGGCGCACATGGATGCCCTGAGGGAGGAGTATGCTTCCCTCAGATCCACTCTGGGTGTCCTTATGATGTCCCAGAGGCAGCAGGCAGAGGAGAGGTTTGCACAGCTTGAGCGTACCATCTCGGCTGAGCTACAGGCTTGCCGGGAGGTGCATCGGTTGTCCAGCCAGGCCTTGCAGGAGGAACTCCGTGTTACACGTGCTACCTTGCCAGAGGAAGCACGTGTATCACGTGAGGTTCTGCATGCAGACCTACGTCACATCGCCACACAGAACCAGGCTCACCCGTCCGGCAGACTTGCTGCCGACGAGGGGCAAGCTGCGGCTAGGGGTGGCCAGGCTACTGTGCCACGTCCTCATTTCCAGGATGAGCCAGACTCGGACGACCATCTATCTCCCACATAGGTCGTGCTGTGCAGGCGTTGAGCCCATGCTTGTTGCAATTCATGCTGTAGATAGTGTTCCACACTTTGGAGGTGAAAGACGGACTGATGGTGTGATTCGTGATGTGACTCTCTGACATGGTCAAGTAATGAGATGCCTGATGAGACACACACAGATGACTTTGAAGCATTAACCATGTGTTTCATGCCCTTTCTGCAGGGGGATGAGCCTCCAGAGCACCTTTGCCAGCAGACATGGCCCATTGGACGACGGAATTCTGGACCCGTTTGTTGGTGCCCACATGCACATGTGTGCACAAGCAGAGGCACAGTGATTGCAGACCCACATCCTAGAACTGCTGACTTGTTCCAAGGAACTCCAGGCAAGGTGACCATCACAAGGGGGCCACGACACAGCAAAGCTTGCACCAGGCGAGTTGCACATGCAGGCTTAGTCACAGCACTGAGGGTGAGCTTAGACGAATATTGGTGTTGAAGCACACAATGCAGCTCAGATGTGTTTGTGGACTGATGGCTGTTGATAGTAGGGTTGTCTGGGACACATGCAGGGGCAGTGGCACATACCCTCCGGTACACCAAGGTCCATTGAGGCACTTGTATCAACCATGTAGCCTTCCGAAAAGGGGCAGCTCACAGGGACATACAGCAAGGGACAGACTCGGGTGCAGTGCATGTCTTTTCCAGGTACTTCATGATAAATGCACTGCCAACTTTGTTTCGGTCATGGTGGTACGCAACTTGCTCTGTAGTCATGGCTTGCTATATGGGTCTGTCTGCTTACCCAGGGAACATTGCATGTTGTGTGAATTGTGACACATTGGTGTTCCATTTGCCACGCACCCACCAGCGGCTGACTTACTGCATTGACTGTGTATGACCCGTCACAGGGGTGATGTTATATATGGGTACGAAGCATCGAGCACAGATTGTCTGTTTGTAGAGTAGTTTGTTGCTATGGGGCATGTTTGGTGTTGTGTTTTTGTGTAATTGGCACGTACAGGTTGTTGACTGTGGCTCTCTTTGCAGCATTGCAGTGCTCCTGTAACCGGACCTGAGAGTGCGCAGGCAGGAGGCCAGCACTCAAAACCAAAGCTAAGTGTCTTGTTGTTTTTCTTACGAACTGCTCTGCATAGGCTTGCTGGGGAGTGTACTGATGCATGGATGTATGTGTGGTTCAATTTGGTATGTTTTTTCTCCCTAATCACCCGTGATCCTATGCAATTTTGAAACCTGTACCCTCTACCCGGTGTTCCTGCTTCCCGTGCATATCCAAGCAACGTTCCCTGACCCTCTTTCCCCATTGGGGTTGCGGATGCCTGTGTAAGCCCCGAACTTGCAGGCGCCAAAACCCTAGAGGGGGTGGTTGGTTCGTTCCACTCCTGAGCCTGGACTACAGAAGGCCATGACAATGATGTCCAAGTTTGTTTGGATTGTGTATGTGTTCATGCAGGTTGTACATTTTCGTGCATTCCCTAGTTTCATGTGTCATTCCTCCTCCCCTCTCCTGCCACTCATTCCAGTCATCCAGTGTGTCAACACCTGTCCCGACTGCATATCCCTGAACCTCATTCCCCACCAGGGTCTCAGGGGCCTGTGTGAGTTTGACCTTGCAGGCACCCGGGACATGGTGGGGGTGGTTGTTTCGTGACACTCCCGCGCCTGTACAGGGGACCTGTGACAGTACACATCCATTCATGGTGCCTCATCCTATGTCATGTACCACACATGTCTCACATCCTGTCATGACATTGTTTTGCTGTGCTACCTTGGTTGTTGCATCATTGTGGTAGTACTTGGCCTTTGTGAGGTACTGCTACGTCAAGTCATCTACTGGAGGGTGTTCTGGTTCGTTTTTATGCCTTGGATTTTGTGATTTTTGAAATGAGTGTGGATTCTGAGGGTTCAGGCATCTTTTTACACACAAGGTGGGAGATGGTGACGAAGGGTAAAGGTGATCCTGTGGCCAGGTGGAATTGAGGTTTGGAGGCTCCATGACCCGGGTGCAGTTGTTCAGTGGGTCATGGTCATTTGTGAGGGGGCGGGGGGGTTGTTGTTGATAGTTGCCTTGCCCTGCATTGTGATGGGAACTCTGACATAGTAATGGTGGTATCCTATGTACATGTTGTGTTCTGCTGATCAATGCCTGTTCATGTGTTGTGTTTTCCTTTCAGGTGCGAGGGGATAGTTGTGGTTTGACATGCTGGGGTGTACACATGGTGGATGTTCACATGTGATGTGTAGGGAACACTGATGGTCACTTGAGTGCACATGCATATGTGGAGTGCATGTCCTTGCAGAACCACACACTTGCACTCTGCTGCACTACATGTACTCCCACCCTTGCATAACCACGTGTACACTGTTTGCCTTCTGGTGCCCACTGTGTCCCGGCAGCACATGTTCTGTGACCGATTATGGATCCAGTACATGCCTAATTTGATGTTTGATGTGGTCTGTCACTTAGATGTGATGCTCAGGGTGTGCATCACACACAATGGCTGTTCACTGTGCTGTGCGCTGAGCAGTGTGATTCAGGAGTAGGACAATGCACACATGAGCTGCAGTGTTGATTTTGCAATGCATAATGTGCATGTAGACAGGCATTCATTGTGATGTTACGTCTACGACTGTTGTAATGCATTTGGAAATGACTTATTTTGGGTGGGAGATTTTGTTGGTCTGTCATTTCATCTGATTCCGGGTCAGGCAGCAGTGTCCGATGCCACTGTACATTTAGGACATGGCAATGTGTACCTTATCGTTACTGCGTTGGTGTATGGGTATTGCTTGCCATGTCATGTTGATGTTTTGGAGGGTTTGAGTGACATGACAGTGATGGCCATGGCCTGTTTTGCAGGTGTGTGTGATGCACACCTTGCATGTCCGGGTCATCCGCTTCTCAGAGCAACTAGCTGGGGGTAGATTTCTCTCCGCAGCAGGGCCCTCCCCCTGGAACAGACTTCCGGCCTGACTTGAACTTGAGGGGAACCATCTCCAGTTCTGGAAGCACCTCAAGACCTTCCTCTTTGCTTCTGCTTACTCTCTGCCTCTCCCTTGCAGAATTCTTCACTGGAACTGCACAGGAGCTGCAACTGGGCCACTCTCACCGACCTCGGTCCCTGCCCAGCCACTCTCCACTTGCACTGCCTCCCTGGCAACACCTGCACCACAGTACTGTCTCTCTATCCCTACAGCCCTCCCTTCCCAGCACTTGTCTGCACTTACCTTTGTAGTTGCCACCAGGCGACCTATGTATTATTTTTTTGGGCTACTTCCCCTGTACTGGACTCCCCCCCACCCTTCCCCTTGCACTTTTCCCTTCCCCCTACCCCTGCATTTGCACGATCTCAATGACACCTGGCCTAGTAGTACCGTTCTCTGTGTTCCCTTGTTCCCCCCTCCCTGCCTCATTGCGCCTTGGAATACTTGTGTATGGGCCATATCATGTCATATGTGTGCCTTTTGGTCACACAGGATAGCTTGTGTTTAAGTAGCTAGGGATGCAGACGATGTGGCACTTCCATGGCAACTATCTCAGGGTGTTAAGGTTGTGACAGTTGACTGTCTCTTTGTCATCATCGATTGTCACCTGGTATGTGCCAGGCCTGTGTGCACTCCGCAGGGGTGGGAGTTTAGGTGAAAAATGTGGCCACAGGCTGGGTCCGGGCTTCCTCGCCACGTGCCCTGTCCCCTCCCATGGGCAGCGCCTGTGCCTGTGGTTGGGGATGTGGGGGCACCACCATGTCCACCGGGACGCCCTGCTGTGTTGCAACATTGTGCAGGACACATGCTGCCACAATGATCCTGCACACTACTGGTGGTGCATAGAGTAGTTGCCCACCAGAGCGGTCAAGGGAGCGGAAACGTGACTTGAGCACTCCGAATGTGCGCTCCACTATGCCCCTGGTTGCAATATGGGTGGCGTTGTATCTTACCTGTGGTGGTGTGGTGGGGTTCCGGATTGGCGTCATCATGTGGTTGCTCAGAGGGTAGGCACTGTCCCCTGGGGAGGTGATAATAGTTGAGATTATTAGGGTTTGGATATTTGTCTGTGTGTGACTTGCATGCATGTGCAAGGGCATTTGTACTGACCTAGGAACCATGTGCCGCCATGCTGCCCAGCTTCCAGGGCCCGGCTCAGGGCGGACATTCTGTATATGAAACTGTCATGGGTGGAGCCAGGGTAGTATGCATAGACAGAGGTGATGATTCCCTTTGCATCACATACCACCTGTACATTGATGGAATGCCAGTGCTTGCGGTTTCGGTAGATGTGCTCAATGGCCCTAGGTGGATGTAGGGCCACATGGAATGCAATCTATGGCACCGAGCACTTTGGGGAAGTGTGCCACCCTGAAAAAATCCAGGACAACGGCCTGCCTTTCTGCGGGTGTTCTGGGCATGTATGTGTGCCTGCGGACTGAGGGGCGCGCTGTCATGATTGCCAGTACCTGGTGTAGGAAGCGTGACTGCATGGCCTGTGAGACCCCGCCCACTATAGCAGTGGTCCGCTGAAATGACCCAGTGGCCAAAAAATGCAGGACATTGAGCAGCTTCTCCAAGGGGCTCAATGCTTGGGAGCAAAGGGTGGGGGATGTGAGGTCATCTTCCCACTCCCTGACCAGGTCTAGGATGATATGGGGTGGAAACCTATACCTGCCGTAGACCTGGTCATCAGGCATCCCAAAAAGGCTTGTACGTGGTGCGAAAATGCGTGCCCTGGCTATTCTCCTCCTCCTGCGGTGTCCCACGATCAGTGCAGCGACAAATGGGGCATTCATCGTAGCTGTATATACGCGTTTGTTGTTTGCGCGCACTTTTATGCTGTGCGCGGGGATGCCTCCGCCTGCCTTCGTGTGGGCGGATGCGTTGACGCCTGTGCACGTCTTTTTCCGTGCGCGGGTTTCCCGTATTCGGATACGTGGTAAGACTGTAGGTCCTAGTGTCATCGCGTGTGATCGGAGGGGAGTGAGCGTACACGCGATTGGCCTGGGTACATGTGTTTCGGGGTGCGTGGGAAGTTCCACACGCGAATAGCCTGGGTACGTGTTTTCTGGGGTGCAGGGAACTTTCACACGCGATTGGTGGAAATCCACGTGTGTTCTGTCATCATGTGCAATGAGGGAAACACCTGCGCGCTTCACGTCACAGACGCGCTCACGCGCTAAGGGCCTTTGGTCCAATGAAATCGCATATGCGTGCTGCCGTGCATACGCGCTAAGGGCCTTTCCTCGTATTACACGCGGACGTGCAGTTTTCCACGTGCGCTTACGCGCATGGGCCCTTTCCTCGTATTACACGCGGACGTGCAGTTTTTCACGCGCGCTGAAATGCCCATGCACGTCTGTACGCGTCACGTCACAGGGGCGCTTGCGCTTGAGGGGCCTTCTGTCCAATGAAAATGCGTATGCGTGCTGACGCGCTTACGCGCTAAGGGCCTTTCCTCGAATTACACGCTGACGTGCAGATTTTTCACGTGCCAAATCACTCCGTATCAAGCTGGCCACGCGTAAGCACACGGAAGACCACGCTCCTGCCCAGAAGGCCGAACTACTGCCCCCCAGAGCCCCGAGCACGCTCCCACCTGCCATCTGCTGCTGCCTGACTGCCTGCTGCCCTCGTGCCCTGCCATTTGCTGCCTGCACATCAGCCAGGGGTGCTGTTGCTGTGACCACCCCTGCTGGAACCGAAGACTCCCGACTGGGATTCCATCGCTCCACATCCCAGCCCCAGGACCCAGTTGCCCACCCACTCCTGCCTCTGGGGTTGTCATGTCGGGGCAAACACCATCTGAGACCACTGACAACCCCGGCCAGAGAGGCAGAGGGGCACAAGCTTCAGTGCCACCGAAGTTGGTGTCCTGGTGGAGCAAGTCCTGGGGCAGTATGATGCCCTCTTCGGAAGTTCCCACGCCGACAAGGAAGGACGGACTCGGATCTGGACTGACATCGTGACTGCCATCAACGCGGAGGGGGTGGTAGTCCGCGACTTACAACATGTCAAGAAGCACTGGGAGGACTTCAGGTCCAGGACCCTGAACAAGGCCCGGCGCCTCTTGAAGGCAGCGGATGCCAAGGGGCGCCAGGGCCACTTGTCGGAAGAACAGATGAGGGTCCTGGAACGCATATCCCCAGCGCTCCACGTCCAGGTCCTTGAGAGGCAGACCCATCTGGAGTCGAGCGGTGAGTGTACATGCATCCTGATTGTGAGCAGTGCGTGTGGTGATTATTCAGTAGTGTGCAGGTTGCACATCTGTTTGTATGGGGTCGAGTATGGGTGGGGGTGTACAGGGCCGTGGGGCTAACACATGCGAGGGCTGGAATGTGTGAGACATGGATGGTGCTTGTGTGTGTAGGCTTGCATGCCAAATGCAGTTGTGTGGGCACACATGTTTGGATGATGTCCGTGATGTCACGCATGTATGTTGTTTTTGGCTGCATGTATCAGCACTGTGTACATGTGCATGTGTGTGTATTTGACAAGGGTGCAACAGTGATGCAACATGGATGCATGTGACAGCGGTATGTGGAAGCCTGATTGGCAGATGTGACATGGATGCCCGTCTGAACACTGCGACACTTGGCAGAGGTGTACACATGCATGCAAGTGTGGTGGTGTGTGTACATGTGTGGTGCACTTCCTGTATTGCATGTGATGTCTGGCTCACCTTTGGCTGCTCATGCTGTTGTATGTGTATGGATGGTGGTGGCAGTTGCAATATGGCTGTGGTATAGCTCATGTGTGCGAGTTGTAATGACATGTGTGTTGGGGATTGTGATGACATGTCTGAGGTTTGCCAATGCCACTCATGTACAACTGTCATGTGTGTATGTGTCCATTGTACAGTGCCCTGATGCCTGTGTTTTGTTTCTCCCTGTCTGCAGCGTCAACTGACGAAGAGGGCGGAGAAGGTGCTGTGGAGCACAGCGGCAGGGATCCCACCGCCAGCCGGAGACGCAAGGCCCGGCTCCCCTCCCATGTTGTCATCTCGTCGGGGAGTGAGGAGTCCGGTGCCGCGTCCCAGGCCGCAGCTGCCGGGTGGAGGTCCAAGAGGCGGAGGTTGGAGTTGGACTCCTCGGCAGCAGAAGGGGCAGCTGGGACCCCACAGGGCCCAACAGGGGAAGATGGCACAGAGTCATCCAGGTTGGTGGGGGGTTTGGTGGAGGCCGTGCAAGCACCAGAGACGGGGTCTGGAGGTGGGAATCCCACTGGTGCTAGTGGTGCAGTGCAGGACCAGGGACAGGAGGCAGCACAGGCCGCCGCGGGGATGCCTGTGTGCAATCCTGTCCCTGATCCTGTCCCTGCATCATCTTGCACCAGCAGGGATGCCTACGTCCAGACCCGTTTTCAGGCAGGGGATGAGCTCACGTCAACTGGCCTTCCTCTGCCTGCGGACGTGGCTATCCAGGTCCGGGTTGAGCCTGTCCTGGCTGGTGTGGCGTTGTGTCAACGGGCCATGCGAGGTGACCTGCAGTCTTTTCATGAGGAGACTGCACATCATCACGAATGGCTCGTTGACCACGTCAGCCTGCTGGGACAGGTCACCCAGGCCGGATTCCTCCGTCTGATGGGGCTTGCTGCGACCCCCTCCTCAACTGGACCCCCTACGCGCCAGTCGTCCTCTGTGCCATCTTCCCACCCATCAGTCACCCTGTGGAGCTGCCTCTGAAGGTGCTGCCAGGCTGGTGGAGGAGGCATCCCTGCCACAGTCGGGAGTCGGACGTCCAGCAGGGGTGGCCACATCTACGACTGCACCCCAGCCAGCGGAGGATGTGCAGGCAGCAGGAGGCAGTGCACGGGCAGAGGCACAGCAGCAGCAGCAACGTGGTGGGAGCCATGAAGGCTCGGGGCCTTCAACATCGGAGGGGCAGGCATCGGCCGGAGGGCAGGAGGACCCAGGACAGAGAATGTCTTCCGTGTGGCAGCGGTTGGGCCACGCCATAGATGCGGAGCGGCAGCGGGCGGAAAGGGCACGGCTCACAATGGTCAGGGCGGAGCACTCCATGCGGAGGGCCCTGAGGCGGGCCGAGTGCCTCGAGGCAATCCGCAGGGGTTTGGAGGTGGAGACGTCGACGGCCCTGCGGACCCTCGGGCCATGGAGGAGGACCGCCTCCGGGACATTGAGTAGGAGTTCGATGATGCCCTGGCCCGGGACATCCACAAGTGAGCCGTGAAACTAGCCCGCTGCCCTTGTACATAGTTATGTAGGTAGTGTTAGGTTTCATTTTTGTTTTGATTTTATTTGGACCTTTCGGACATTGGCCACATTTTTGTTTATAGTTTATTTTATTAGTTAGTGTAGTTAGATAGGTTTCCTTTCTTTTGTTGGGATAATGGACCCTGGCTTGTTCCCATGTACATAGTTCACTGTTGGATTGTATTTTTTTTTCACTTTTTAACCATGGAGCAATGGCTTTCTTTTTTATTTCCCATTGGATTTTGTTTTGTGGACATTGACTTTGGACATTACTTTGGAATTTTATTTTTGGTTTTGCTTTTTTTCACGGGCATGCTTCTTTTAATTTTTGTACATTCACATTTCTGTTTCTTCATTTTTTATTCTATTTATGTTTCCTTTAATACATATATTTTTTTGGTGAACTTCAATGTGTGGTATCTCATTGGTTTCATGCATTTCATGATATGTGTTTTGAGATTCACTGACACCCATTGGGTGTATGTGAGGGAAATGTGTTTGTTTTGGAACTTGCAATTGGTGTTCTGTGATGTTATTGCAAATTATGAGTGGGTGGATGCAATACTCGGGTGGGTGTTTTGAATTTGGAGGCTGACCATAGGGACCAGGGATCTAGATTGTGATGACATGTTGGCTGGGGAACATGAGTTGCACATGGGTGGGGGCCTGCTGGCAGGTGCCCCACAGTGCTGGGGGGTGGGGGTGGTGGGGAACATGAGTTGGACATGGGTGGGGGCCTGCTGGCAGGTGCCCCACAGTGCTGGGGGGTGGGGGTGGTGGGGAACATGAGTTGGACATGGGTGGGGGCCTGCTGGCAGGTGCCCCACAGTGCTGGGGGGTGGGGGTGGTGGGGAACATGAGTTGGACATGGGTGGGGGCCTGCTGGCAGGTGCCCCTGCACTGCTGGGGGGTGGGGGTGGTGGGAGACATGGGTGGGGGCATGGTGGTGGGTGCCCCTGCACTGCTAAGGGTGGGGGTGGTGGGAGACATGGGTGGGGGCCTGGTGGAGGCTGCCCCTGCACTGCTGGGGGGTGGGGGTGGTGGGAGACATGGGTGGGGGCCTGGTGGAGGCTGCCCCTGGTGGCTGAGGGGTGGGGGTGGTGGGAGACATGGGTGGGGGCCTGGTGGAGGCTGCCCCTGGTGACTGGGGGGGTGGGGGTGCTGGGAGATTGGGGCCTGGTGGAGGCTGCCCCTGGTGACTGGGGGGGTGGGGGTGCTGGGAGACATGGGTGGGGGCCTGGTGGAGGCTGCCCCTGGTGACTGGGGGGGTGGGGTGGTGGGAGACATGGGTGGGGGCCTGGTGGAGGCTGCCCCTGGTGGCTGGGGGGTGGGGGTGCTGGGAGACATGGGTGGGGGCCTGGTGGAGGCTGCCCCTGGTGACTGGGGGGGTGGGGGTGGTGGGAGACATGGGTGGGGGCCTGGTGGAGGCTGCCCCTGGTGGCTGGGGGTGGGGGTGCTGGGAGACATGGGTGGGGGCCTGGCGGAGGCTGCCCCTGCACTGCTGGGGGGTAGGGGTGGTGGGAGATATGGGTGGGGGCCTGGTGGTGGGTGCCCCACAGTGCTGGGGGGTGGGGGTGGTGGGAGACATGGGTGGGGGCCTGGTGGAGGCTGCCCCTGGTGGCTGGGGGGTGGGGGTGGTGGGAGACATGGGTGGGGGCCTGGTGGAGGCTGCCCTGCACTGCTGGGGGGTGGGGGTGCTGGGAGACATGGGTGGGGGCCTGGTGGAGGCTGCCCCTGGACTGCTGGGGGGTGGGGGTGGTGGGAGACATGGGTGGGGGCCTGGTGGTGGGTGCCCCTGGTGGCTGGGGGGTGGGGGTGCTGGGATACAAGGGTGGGGGCCTGGTGGAGGCTGCCCCTGGTGACTGGGGGGGTGGGGGGGTGGGAGACATGGGTGGGGGCCTGGTGGTGGGTGTCCCTGGTGGCTGGGGGGTGGGGGTGCTGGGAGACATGGGTGGGGGCCTGGTGATGGGTGCCCCTGCACTGCTGTGTGGTGGGGGTGGTGGGGAACATGAGTTGGACATGGGTGGGGGCCTGCTGGCAGGTGCCCCACAGTGCTGGGGGGTGGGGGTGCTGGGGAACATGAGTTGGACATGGGTGGGGGCCTGCCGGCAGGTGCCCCACAGTGCTGGGGGGTGGGGGTGCTGGGGAACATGAGTTGGACATGGGTGGGGGCCTGCTGGCAGGTGCCCCACAGTGCTGCGGGGTGGGGGTCGTGGGGAACATGAGTTGGACATGGTTGGGGGCCTGCTGGCAGGTGCCCCACAGTGCTGGGGGTGGGGGTGGTGGGGAACATGAGTTGGACATGGGTGGGGGCCTGCTGGCAGGTGCCCCTGCACTGCTGGGGGGGTGGGGGTGGTGGGAGACATGGGTGGGGGCCTGGTGGTGGGTGCCCCTGCACTGCTGGGGGGTGGGGGTGGTTGGAGACATGGGTGGGGGCCTGGTGGAGGCTGCCCCTGCACTGCTGGGGGGTGGGGGTGGTGGGAGACATGGGTGGGGGCCTGGTGGAGGCTGCCCCTGGTGGCTGGGGGGTGGGGGTGGTGGGAGACATGGGTGGGGGCCTGGTGGTGGGTGCCCCTGGTGGCTGGGGGGTGGGGGTGCTGGGATACAAGGGTGGGGGCCTGGTGGAGGCTGCCCCTGGTGACTGGGGGGGTGGGGGGGTGGGAGACATGGGTGGGGGCCTGGTGGTGGGTGTCCCTGGTGGCTGGGGGGTGGGGGTGCTGGGAGACATGGGTGGGGGCCTGGTGATGGGTGCCCCTGCACTGCTGTGTGGTGGGGGTGGTGGGGAACATGAGTTGGACATGGGTGGGGGCCTGCTGGCAGGTGCCCCACAGTGCTGGGGGGTGGGGGTGCTGGGGAACATGAGTTGGACATGGGTGGGGGCCTGCCGGCAGGTGCCCCACAGTGCTGGGGGGTGGGGGTGCTGGGGAACATGAGTTGGACATGGGTGGGGGCCTGCTGGCAGGTGCCCCACAGTGCTGCGGGGTGGGGGTCGTGGGGAACATGAGTTGGACATGGTTGGGGGCCTGCTGGCAGGTGCCCCACAGTGCTGGGGGTGGGGGTGGTGGGGAACATGAGTTGGACATGGGTGGGGGCCTGCTGGCAGGTGCCCCTGCACTGCTGGGGGGGTGGGGGTGGTGGGAGACATGGGTGGGGGCCTGGTGGTGGGTGCCCCTGCACTGCTGGGGGGTGGGGGTGGTTGGAGACATGGGTGGGGGCCTGGTGGAGGCTGCCCCTGCACTGCTGGGGGGTGGGGGTGGTGGGAGACATGGGTGGGGGCCTGGTGGAGGCTGCCCCTGGTGGCTGGGGGGTGGGGGTGGTGGGAGACATGGGTGGGGGCCTGGTGGATGGTGCCCCTGGTGACTTGGGGGGTGGGGTGCTGGGAGACATGGGTGGGGGCCTGGTGGAGGCTGCCCCTGGTGAATGGGGGGTGGGGGTGGTGGGAGACATGGGTGGGGGCCTGGTGGAGGCTGCCCCTGGTGGCTGGGGGGTGGGGGTGCTGGGAGACATGGGTGGGGCCCTGGTGGAGGCTGCCCCTGCACTGCTGGGGGGTGGGGGTGCTGGGAGACATGGGTGGGGGCCTGGTGGTGGGTGCCCCACAGTGCTGGGGGGGTGGGGGTGGTGGGAGACATGGGTGGGGGCCTGGTGGAGGCTGCCCCTGGTGGCTGGGGGTGGGGGTGCTGGGAGACATGGGTGGGGGCCTGGTGGAGGCTGCCCCTGCACTGCTGGGGTGTGGGAGTGCTGGGAGACATGGGTGGGGGCCTGGTGGAGGCTGCCCCTGCACTGCTGGGGGGTGGGGGTGGTGGGAGACATGGGTGGGGGCCTGGTGGTGGGTTCCCCTGGTGGCTGGTGGGTGGGGGTGCTGGGAGACATGGGTGGGGGCCTGGAGGAGGCTGCCCCTGGTGACTTTGGGAGACATGGGTGGGTGCCTGGCGGTGGGTGCCCCTGGTGGCTGGGGGGTGGGGGTGCTGGGAGACATGGGTGGGGGCCTGGTGGTGGGTGCCCCTGGTGACTGGGGGGGTGGGGGTGGTGGGAGACATGGGTGGGGGCCTGGTGGAGGCTGCCCCTGGTGACTGGGGGGGTGGGGGGTGGGAGGTGGTGGGGAACATGAGTTGGACATGGGTGGGGGCCTGGTGGTGGGTGCCCCTGGTGGCTGGGGGGTGGGGGTGCTGGGAGACATGGGTTGGGGCCTGGTGGTGGGTGCCCCTGCACTGCTGGCGGGTGGGGGTGGTGGGGAACATGAGTTGGACATGGGTGGGGGCCTGCTGGCAGGTGCCCCACAGTGCTGGGGGTGGGGGTGGTGGGGAACATGAGTTGGACATGGGTGGGGGCCTGCTGGCAGGTGCCCCACAGTGCTGGGGGGTGGGGGTGGTGGGGAACATGAGTTGGACATGGGTGGGGGCCTACTGGCAGGTGCCCCACAGTGCTGGGGGGTGGGGGTGGTGGGGAACATGAGTTGGACATGGGTGGGGGTCTGCTGGTAGGTGCCCCACAGTGCTGGGGGGTGGGGGTGGTGGGGAACATGAGTTGGACATGGTTGGGGGCCTGCTGGCAGGTGCCCCTGCACTGCTGGGGGTGTGGGGGTGGTGGGAGACATGGGTGGGGGCCTGGTAGAGGCTGCCCCTGGGGGGTGGGGGTGCTGGGAGACATGGGTGGGGGCCTGGTGGAGGCTGCCCCTGCACTGCTGGGGGGTGGGGGTGCTGGGAGACATGGGTGGGGGCCTGGTGGTGGGTGCCCCACAGTGCTGGGGGGTGGGGGTGGTGGGAGACATGGGTGGGGGCCTGGTGGAGGCTGCCCCTGGGACTGGGGGGGTGGGGGTGGTGGGAGACATGGGTGGGGGCCTGGTGGAGGGTGCCCCTGGTGGCTGGGGGGTGGGGGTGCTGGGAGACATGGGTGGGGGCCTTGTGGAGGCTGCCCCTGGTGGCTGGGGGTGGGGTGCTGGGAGACATGGGTGGGGGCCTGGTGGAGGCTGCCCCTGGTGACTGGGGGGGTGGGGGTGGTGGGAGACATGGGTGGGGGCCTGGTGGAGGCTGCCCCTGGTGGCTGGGGGTGGGGGTGGTGGGAGACATGGGTGGGGGCCTGGCGGAGGCTGCCCCTGGTGACTGGGGGGGTGGGGGTGGTGGGAGACATGGGTGGGGGCCTGGTGGAGGCTGCCCCTGGTGGCTGGGGGGTGGGGGTGCTGGGAGACATGGGTGGGGGTCTGGTGGAGGCTGCCCCTGGTGACTGGGGGGGTGGGGGTGGTGGGAGACATGGGTGGGGGCCTGGTGGAGGCTGCTCCTGCACTGCTGGGGGGTGGGGGTGCTGGGAGACATGGGTGGGGGCCTGGTGGTGGGGGGCCCACAGTGCTGGGGGGGTGGGGGTGGTGGGAGACATGGGTGGGGGCCTGGTGGTGGGTGCCCCTGCACTGCTGGGGGGTGGGGGTGGTTGGAGACATGGGTGGGGGCCTGGTGGTGGGTGCCCCTGCACTGCTGGGGGGTGGGGGTGGTTGGAGACATGGGTGGGGGCCTGGTGGAGGCTGCCCCTGGTGGCTGGGGGTGGGGGTGCTGGGCGACATGGGTGGGGGCCTGGTGGTGGGTGCCCCTGCACTGCTGGGGGGTGGGGGTGGTGGGGAACATGAGTTGGACATGGGTGGGGGCCTGCTGGCAGGTGCCCCACAGTGCTGGGGGGTGGGGGTGGTGGGGAACATGAGTTGCACATGGGTGGGGGCCTGCTGGCAGGTGCCCCACAGTGCTGGGGGGTGGGGGTGGTGGGGAACATGAGTTGGACATGGGTGGGGGCCTGCTGGCAGGTGCCCCACAGTGCTGGGGGGTGGGGGTGGTGGGGAACATGAGTTGGACATGGGTGGGGGCCTGCTGGTAGGTGCCCCACAGTGCTGGGGGGTGGGGGTGGTGGGGAACATGAGTTGGACATGGGTGGGGGCCTGCTGGCAGGTGCCCCTGCACTGCTGGGGGGGTTGGGGTCGTGGGAGACATGGGTGGGGGCCTGGTGGAGGCTGCCCCTGCACTGCTGGGGGTTGGGGGTGGTGGGAGACATGGGTGGGGGCCTGGTGGAGGGTGCCCCTGGTGGCTGGGGGTGCAGGGGGACATGCGTTGGTGGGCAGTAGTGCAAGTTGACATGTGGGTTGGCTGGTGGGCATGGCCATGGTGGATGGGGTGCCTGCAGGACGTGCTGGGTAGGCCCCTGTGGTGTGAGCCACCTGCAGGGGCCATTGAGGCTGCAGAGGGAACACCTGGGAGGACCCACACGTGCAATTCACGTGTGCTGCTCCCCGCGCACCCCTGTAATACACGTACCCTGATGAGATCGCGTGTGGAACTTCCCGCGCACCCCTGGAATACACGTACCTTGCTGATGTTGCGTGGGATACTTCCCCCGCACCCTGAAATACACGTACCCTGATGAGATCGCGTGTGTGACTTCCCGCAAACCCCCGAAATACACGTACCCCGCTCAATCGCGTGTGTAACTTCCCGCGCACCCCCGAAATACACGTACCCTGCTCAATCGCGTGTGTAACTTCCCGCGCGCCCCCGAAATACACGTACCCCGCTCGATCGCGTGTGTTGCTTCCCGCGCACCCCCGCAATACATGTGCCCCGCTCGCACAGGCCCAATTGCTGTATGTTGCCACTTTTGTGATGCGCTGGGACTCTACCGCCTGCCTTCGTGTGGCGGAAGTGTTTCAGCTTGTGCGTGTCTTTGGCTGTGCATGGCTTTGCCCTATTCAATTCCATGAATACGTGTGGTTCGAGTGCGTGTGGGCGTTCCGTCTGCTTCCCTGCAGTACATCCCCAGTTACGCCCTTATTTTCGCGCGTTGTTCCCCATTCCGCGCGTTACGCCCCGTGTCCCGCCCACTTTCTGGTATATGCGCCGAGGTTGTGCGCTTTCACTGTGCGCGTCGCGCACACCTTTCGGGATGTTGCAGTGACTTGTGCGCCATGCACGGGTTTGGCGCACATCCCGAGGTGTACACGCGCAGGGACTTCCATGAATCGCACGCGTGCGCGTGCACCTGTTTTTTTCCGCTTGCGCCTGCTTGCGCCTGCTTGCGCCTGCTTGCGCGAAGATTTCTGGCGCACGTTTGTTCCATGAATCGGCCCCATAGTCTTTCTCATCACCTTGAGAAGGTACACAGAGTGCTGAGAACAGAGCAGGGTCCCAGGCCTGAGGATACCTGCTTCAGCCAATCAGGGAACACACATCCTGGGGTGGAGGGTAATGAGCAAACGCCAATGGTAGGCCTACAATCTTGTGACATTGTAATAGATCCTTTTTGGGGAAGTCTCAGGCGAGAACACCTGACATGGAAGGAGCAGTTAGCTAACACCTACAGTTGCATTCTATAGGCACTACCATCCCAGGCACCCAATAGTGTGGGCTCTTGGGTTTTTGGGCAGAGGTCCCAAGTTACTATGCCATTTGGTAACAAAACCCCCTGATAAGGGTTCAGGAGCTGTGTTTGCTGGTGATTTGTTGGTTTCCTGTATGATCCATCTCTGTTATATGGAAAATAAAGGACAGTTCTAACTTTTCCTTGGCGGACAGTTCGTTGGGCCTGGGCACTCTGCTAAACAGTGACTGTGTAGCACAAACCTCAGTCCTCTGGTAAACCTTTACTGTTTCATGAATAAGACATTGAAAAGTACTGATCAATGAGAATCATGGTTCTTTCCAGGGGGGCGAAGGTTGA
The DNA here is from genome assembly GCF_040938575.1 of Ambystoma mexicanum. Taxonomy (NCBI): domain Eukaryota; kingdom Metazoa; phylum Chordata; class Amphibia; order Caudata; family Ambystomatidae; genus Ambystoma; species Ambystoma mexicanum. Next base: position 289,284,157 of record NC_090928.1, read on the forward strand.
TGACCTATACATGAAAGTACATTCCTGACACCTCACCTTCAGAGAGTAAAAGGGAACACTGGAATAGAGCAGAAAAGCTTTGGGAAAAGATACAGAACCCATCAGCTGTCAAGTGTAGGTTGGGACACAAAGAGCAGCAGTAACATGTCTCTCAAGATACTCTCAGTTTGATGGCCAGGTTATCAATTTGCCCTCTTATTTATGTTATGTTATGTTATGATGTCTTCCTGGAAATTATACCATGCTAACCTACCATTTGCACTGTCCCCAAGCGCCCTAGGAGGTCTAAAAAAAAAGAGGAGGAGAGGTAGTTTAGTGGATAGATATGACTAAAACAAGATAGATGATAGTATAACAGAAGTACCCTTACCACTGCATGTGGGTCTGTTTTTATATGTTCTGTATGGAGATTTTTTTTTTAAACGTTTTGTGTGCTTATGGAAGCCTCATGTGCTCAGGTGCAAAGATGCATTAGTTGAGACTGGGAGATGTAAGTTGTTTACAGAAGTGTAGTATGCTGCTATCTGACTTTAGTCAGTAGGATTATTCAAATGCCATGTGCAAGTGGTTCAGTTGGTGTGTGCTGTGTGAGGGAGCATGGAATTAGGGTAGCACTCAGGGCAACCTTGATGTGCCTTTTCAGCATCAATCCAGTGTGGTCAAGCTGACGTTGGGGTAGTGCTGCATCTCAGTTAAGGTAACTGTGGACAGCGTGACACACCTTGCCCTTAATCACATTACGGAAAGACTGGGTTGAAATAGGTGTCCTTGAGCATCAAGTCCACAATGGGGTGAAATCCCTTCTGAGGAAAGTCACCATATCTACTCCTAAGAGTAGAATTGCAGTGGGACACCTAGAAGCCAAATCAGATTGGGGCCAGACTACTGTGGGACACATGGGAGTAAAATGAGTGGGAATCTCAATGGGACACCTGGTATCACTATACTATAAGGAAGAAAGTAGAATGTTGAGCAAGTTAGTGAGAGGCTCAAATCAACATGAAACCACATATAGCATGGTATAGGATGAGATAGCAAGGCATGGATGAGATAGCAAGCCATGAAATGACATGGCATGGCATAAAAGGCATACAGTATTATTAAATGTTATAGCAAGGCATGATAATGGACCCCTGTCACTAGCCTCTGCAGATGGCTCACCTTTAACTTACTTATATGTTGTCATTATCAAACCCTGTCTTTAACTCTTTCTCTCTCTCTCTCTCTCTCGCTCTCTCTCCCTCTCTTTTTTTCTCGCTCTCTCTTTCTTTCACTCTATCACTCTCTTTCAAAAGATACGTTATACACCAAAGTGCAAGCACCAAATGCTAAGTTGTTCATTATTTAGCTGTGATTTCAGCACTGACAAGTTTTCTTCTGATTGTTCATAAGGATAGGTCAGGGCAAACATGCTCGCCTTGGAAGCAAGACGACACGAAGCAACACAGGTTCAATCCCTGGGTCCGCGCTTAGAAACCTCTCGGTATTAAGCGCGTTATAAATAACCTTTCATCATCATCATCATACATGATATTCTCTTCTTCAGTCATGGCTATTTCTGCTTCATTTAGAATGAGTGGCTCTCCAAGTGGTTCTTGGCTTCCAGTAAGAGAAGGTTGACTGCCCTCAGGAGTGTCTTCATCTAGTTGTGCTTGAACTTCTTCCTCTTGTTGGCATTCATTGTCCAACATGTTTTTGTATTGCTTGAAATTGACATTTGTTATAATGCTTTAATTTGCATTGAATGCAGCTTAAATGAGTCATGGTTACCTAATAAATCCTCTTCTTTTCTCCATGGTTTAAAATGTTGCAGTAGGGCCATGCAGTAAAGTTCACTGTGTTGAGGAGTTTTAAATGACATTTTTATATGACTAATTAGGCTGGGTTTAGCAGGTGTGATGAGGCTTCTTTCACAAGCTGAGACCACATTGTAAAGATTGTCTTAACACCATCTGTCTGGGCCCTGGCACTCCTGGATGAGGAAAGGGACTCTAAAGCACATCAGGAAACTGAAGCAGATATCATTTTTTTTTCTTCCAGCAGGCAAGAAACATCATATAGCATCCATGACATCTTGGAAACTCTCCTAACAATTCTGAGCTTTTCCTTCCTTATATACACTCTAGGAAGGTGAGGTGATGGCCTAATCAAAATACAACCCATTTCCTGCCTATGATTCGTTAGCCTATAATGGCATGATCAATGTACAACCCCTCTTCCTGCTTGTGATTCGTTGGTCTAGCTGCCACTCAGAACCAGTCTACACAGGTTTGCTCAGCCCATCCTTCATCAGTGTCCTCTAGATGAACTTTTATAAAAGGGTTCTCCATTGATGTCATAATGACTTAGCAGAAAAGCCACCATCTTGGACAATATCCACCATTTTAGAAATTGCCTGACCATGCCTGGCGCATCACAAAATGGTGGAATACCCTATTCCTGGTCAAACTTTGATACATGTTCCGATTTGAATCTAGTTTTTAAGTAAATTATACTAAACATATACTACTTAACAAACCTTCTATCAGACAAGACATTCTAACCCCATAAAATAGATCGTCTTTCAAAGCGCTTTCCTGAAAAGCACTACATTTCTTATTTTTACAATATTTAAAGTCATTGATAAACCCAACAAGTTATCAACATTCGGTTTGAGGTGGAGGGGGTCTATCCCCACTACATTCAGTTTGAGTAGAGGTCTAACTAGCTTCTGTATAGACCCCCCTGAATTGTATTTAGTTATTTACTCAATACATATCACTACAACCATGTTCACCCTCCTCAGTTTTCAATGTACCAACACATCTCTGACCTAATCACCCTTTTCTGTAAGACAATTTACTTCAACCTGAGAGGTATCCTAACAAATTCCTACAACGTCAATACTAAAACATTTTACTCTCCTAGTCTAAACACGAATGGAGCCCTAAAAATGATTTGTATTACTTTTATCTGAGCCCCACATCCCTTACCCAATTTATAAGTATACTAATTTATACATTAGGTAATTTACGGCCACTATGGGAATCAAAAAGTTGGTATGTCATTTGAGGAAACCCATTAGCCCATTTTTAATGAGTTTAATCACATGCAATTTTACTGCACAATTCTGTATCACTCCGACCCCATAACGACATTCAGTGCCTTGTTTCTTCATTGTCCTTTTTCTGATGTGCTCATTTTCTTTATTTTCTTTTTTTTTACCTTTGAGCCCTTTCAATGCCTTGGCCAGGAAGTCCTCTGTCTTTATATGGCAGCAATACGTTAGATTTATGGCACCAAGAAACAGCCGATCAGAACATCAATTGTTTGTTCTTTCTGGGGGAAATAGGAATGGGGGAGCCTTTGCAGAAACAGTCCTTTCTAACATGTGTAAATTATAATTTGGCATTTATGGCTGGGTTCCTCAACCAATCCTTTTTTTTTCTCACAGGGTCGTGTGCTGTCGTGTGCTGTCCAACCACTTGTAATAAAAAATGGAATGAGTTTCCTTTGAAAAATAAATATGTCTCTATCATCACATTGTTTTCCTTTCAAAGCAACCCCTTAAAAAAAACTCAAGTGTCTGTCAAAATTCTCATGCCTTCTAAACAAAACTTCATTTAGACAATACTTTCCTGCCTCCTAGAAAAACTACATTGTCTTATTTTGGTTCTTATATACCACATCTACCAATCCTCTCCCTTTTACTTTACTGCATATTGTCTGCTTGCTGGGACCTGATTTGTTTGCAATAAACACATTCAGCAGCATCTAGTTTTTAGGCAATAACTACATTCGCCTGTCTTATTTCTCTTATTTCTGCCCTTATGTTTTTGAGCTTTCTTCTTATCCACATTATCTCTGTCCCTTCAAGGGACTTTTTCATTGTCCCTCTAGATCGACATTATCAGATCTAGTGGTGCGCACAACATTTAAACACTAATTTTTAAAAAAGGCATGTCGTCGTCTTCTCCATCTCTTAGGCGCATCTTAGCAGAAGAGGACATCTTTTCAGCAGGGAACCCTGTTTTCTGTTGAAAATCGAAAAATAGAGACAAAAGTCATTTGGGTTCTGGAAAGGAGATCAAGTTTCTTCCTGACCTAAACATCTTTCTCCTTTCTGCTAACAAAAAACGGTTCTATAGATTAGTTTCTATCTTTTTCAAGCCATTTATCTCATAGGCTTTCCCTAACTCGTGGGTGCACTAAAACAATCATATTTCTCATTAACCCTGTATAATGCTAGGGCTAATAGTTTATCTTTTTCTCTGCTTTGCTGCATGTGCTTCCTGCTATGCTGTAAATGATTCCTGCTATGCTGTAAATGCTTCACCTTTCCTCCGCCATCTTCTTTTCGATTTCGTTGGACCATGGTCATTTTCTTCTATGTTTACATACTGTTCAGAAAAAATAAAACTTTTTGCTGCACATTATCTCCTCCTTGCCCCACTATACTAATCTAGTCTACCCCTGTTTTTCTATACTATGGCACCAATTCTTACTACGTGCCTTCATATTGTAACATAAAACATTCATCGATTGCCTTTTCTAAACATTTTTCTATATGTGTTTAAACTCTACCCTTGTTGGCATCCTGCCAACTATTAAAATGTATAAAAGGTTACCCACCTTTCATTTGACATCTTCTATGCCCTGTGTTGTCTAAAGTGGCCATGCTTTGATCTATATGCTACTCTCATTTACACCTGATTGCACCTATCGTGGGAAAAAATGGCTACACGATTGAAGACAGTGTCTCTATCTGCCTCTTTTTTTGTTACTCACCTGGGTCCTCTTATTTCTAATAATGATCAACAGTGTGTCCACACCCTGTGGTGTGAACCAGTACCAACCTCTTTTTCCTTTTCTCTTCTCCCTATTCACAAACACTTACCTGTTACATAATATACTGTCTCTTCCCATATTAAGGCCATGCAGACATTTCTCCTATGTTCACGCAAGGTCCATTGAATTCTGTAACATAAACCAATATCATTACATACACTTGAAATAATTGTATTTTACTTACCCTTGTATATTCATTTGAATTGTCCCTGTACACAGCTTTTTTGTACGGTTAACCCAATTTTGCTTAACTATACCCCTCTTTTGTTCTTTATTAGTTCCATGGTTTCTTTTATATTACATTGCACAATTTTTTAATTTTAGCCTTCAACCTTCATTGATGTCGCTTAATTTTTCCAAATTCAAATTTTTGCTTCTTTTAGTGTTCCCTGTTGATTTAATATTCATTCCTTCATTCACCCAATCATGTCTTCATTCATTTTTTCTTTCATTTATTTATTTGTTTATTTATATATTTATTTTATCCAAATGACCTCAATTTATTTAACCGGCGCTCTTTACTCCTATACTGTTTAAAATACATTATTTATTTTTATCTTCTCATAATTCATTTTTCAAGACCCATGCTAAAAGGCCCAAAGGCCACCTAACGGTTTTGACACTCTCTCCAATCTTTTTTTAATTTATACTGGATGCTGCTACATTATTGCCATATATACTTTCTTTTTAGTGTGTGATGTTTTTAAAGGAAATACATACTTCATACTTCATCAAGCCCTATCTAGATATATCACCATCTGTGACGTTCATTAACCTAAACCTTTTTATGAGTACCATTACTGTCCTCCATGATCAATTTTTATTATTCACTCCTTGATCATTCGCCATGTTTCCTTACTCTATGGATGCTTCAATTTTATGGAGGTCATCTGTCCCCCCCCCCTTTGTTCATACATATCCGTGATCTGAGATTAATTCATCAAATACTCTCACCATTTCTCCACTAAGTCAAACAGTTATCTATAAAACTGTGCTTTTGCTACAACAATAAAAAACCTCTGGTTTCTACCAGGAACGTCTCTTCTGGCCTTTTGTTCCTCCACATGCCATTATGGACTCACCCATATTCAAATGATGCATTCCCAAAACCAAACACGCTTTTCCTTAGTCACCTAAACAACATCCTCATGCTTAGGCTTGCGTTATCCACTGCTTTCCTCAAAACATTGGCAAGTGCCTGTTACAAATATAACAAATATTCATCATAACACACTCTCCTCCAGAGACTACTAATTCCCCACTAGGCAAGTAAACTGCATTTACAGTTTTCCAACAACAAAAAAACCCTAATTTTTCTAATAATGATTCAATGCCTTTCTGTCTTTGCTTCATGGACATACAGTCCCAATGTCTATCATTAGAACAAAACGTGTTCTCCTTTTACCATATTAATTCTCGGCACTCTTTGAGACCTAGTGCCACTAACAATTCTGAACGTATCATGTCACCCTATGGGGCTGTCCTACTGCGATGCATGCATTCCTCTGTTTTTGTGAAAGCATTTCTTCTTTTTAGAATAACACCTTTTATTCCTGTGTGTCACTTTTTATTCCGAGCTTGCATATTGCTGAGCCTGTACATGGGCTCACTGCACTTGCTCTCTTCAGTAAATCCATTTTGCATCTTTCCTAAGCTGCTGTACCTGCTGCACTCCCAGCACATGTCTGAAGCAATGTCTACACCTGGGCAAAAACCCCTTCCTTGATTTGTGAGCTATCCACTAGGTGGTGTGCTTTCCCCCCTCTCAGGAATTGCCCATTTCTTGTACGAATCCTTGGCTTCTACACATGCTTGCAAGGTTCTCTGACGTACCGCATGTCCATCCTACAGGAGGTCTCTGGAAATTTCCCTGATTATTCTGAAAGCCTCTACCTCGGGAGCCTTGCTTACCCCGTGGTATGAATCCATTATTACCTTGATCAAACTACCTTTGGTTATTCACCTGTAGTTTGCTGTGAAGCTGACCCTTCCCCACTGGTTAACATCACCTTTTTCATGGCGTATTTTGACAATTCCTTCAGTACTAATTTCACCTGTGTACCTTTTCTGGCATCATTTTTCTTTCAATTCTTCTCTTGCAGTAGTCTGCAATAATGTGCGATGGTCAGCTGAATCTCTGACCATGGCTTTGCTTTCATGCCCATTCATTTCTTAAGCTGCTTCTGCACGGGCTCTGACAGCCCTCTATTTTTTTAGGTCTACGTGTAACCGTCCCACTTCTTGTCTGTTTAAAAACACCTCTCACCTCGTGATCATGTGTACTAGCACCTTGTTTCTCCCAAAAGATTCTCCCCGTCTTGATCTGACATATTTTTGTCCCCAACTAATGTCACGCTTGCTATTCTAATCTTTATTTTTCAAATCAACCTGTTCACAGATAAGGCTCTATGCCTCTGTACACTGTGCGCTCTGTGACATCTGCATGGGTCTAAGCTGTTGTTTACAAAAGCCAGCTTAACACTTAATTATTTACCCGCAATGCACTCACTGAGTGCCGCATTACTAACTTTCTTTATCATTTGACAATTTTAACATTTTCTCAAGTCCGACCAGAATGTGCAATATTGCTACATTCCTCTCCTGCGATTTTAACACCACTCCATGTTTTCCCAAACTGCTTTCCTATCTGCTTTAAACAGTCTTTGTTTACGACCGCAGTAAATATAATTGCTATTCTTCATTCTCTTATGCGTACTGCAAGAATCTCAGTATTTCTAAATAAAAATATGCACATTTCAGCACCTCCAGTTTTCCAAAAAAGACCAGCTGTTATCTATGTCAGCTATTATTGTAACTTATAAAAGACATTCCAAATATTTGTGGGAGTGTGCTTGCAAGGTTGCGTGCGCTTTCTTAAATGCATTGTCCATGGTGAACAGATTACTTACACTTCAATAAAATCATGTGAACCTTTGTATACGCGTCTGCATGAATGTCTTTCCATTTGTATGCATCTGTATGCATCCTTTATCATGTGCATGTTTCTGCATGCTTTCTTTCAATATTCACTGCTTCCCTTATGCTAAAATATAAAGATTTAATTTCCATATATATTTCTCACATTTTGTCAACTAACAAAAAATGCCTATTGATCCATTTATCCTTTTCTTCTCCAATAGATATTTGCTGTATCTAATCCAATGACCTTCACTAACACTTTGGCCTGCTTTTCACTATATTTTGCATTTTGAATCAATTGTGTGATTCTGGACACATCTTTTCTACTTCTTTCTCCAAATGTCTTCAAAATTCTCAGACATAATATACATCACTGGGAACATCTCCATCTTGCTTGACACCTGTCTATTGTGCACATTTATTTAGTGCAATTTTATAGAGTTACCTATATTTTTGCACTTCATGCTATCAGTTCATGGCGATATTTCCCTTATTCTCAACTTCTGGTCATGTTGCAACATAAAAACCCATTTTATTTAAAAAAAATAACATGTCTCCTTCTCTTCTTATTTGTACCGCTTATTTGTCACACAGAAAACCAAATAAGTGATGGGCATTTCACAAATATGCACCCAATAAAAACATTCATTACCAGCTAGCTTAACATGACCAAAGCACTGCCCTTACAATAAAACATAGTTGATGCAAAAAGTGTTTAAATAACATGAGACTTTCATCATTGTTTCACCACATAATCAGTCAACCTTTTATAATTCAAAAACAGCTTCTGTTATTCTTAAAAACTGTGTCGCACACAGTCTGAATCACATTCCATTAACAAAACCATTGACTGCAAACATCAATTATCTCCTCTAACTGCGTAGGTCGTTAGTGTGGGTCTTATCTTGGCCAACTGTCAAGCTTCGCACTTCCAAAATTAAATCTCTTTCCCACAAGAGTTACCTTTAAGAGCTTAATGTATCTCCGGGTCATTCTTTAAGCAAGAAAGGAATGCTCTGGCATAATTATAGCCCCTTGCTCCGTTTTAAACATTTTTGACAAATTTTATCTGCTCTTTGTTCCTAACAAAGCTAGTGCGTATTTTTGCTGTGTGAGGTTAACTAAGCAGCTCTGCAAATACAAGAATTAACCCCGTATTTACTGGATTTTGGTTTTTACAAGTGCCCAAAGATGACCACTTTTTCAAACTGTTTCTACTTTCTCTCACTAAATATTGCTTTTGCGGTGCTTTTAAACAATGTGCCCCTGTGCACTTTTATCGCATAGCTCATATTTATAACCTTTTTTTTCTCCATTATTGATCACTTTAATTTCTGGATTGATGCCAATTTTTCTAACTCAATAATAATTACATTTTTCTTAATCCCAAATCATTAAAAAATGTACAGTGCACACAAAGAACAAACAATACAACACATACATAAAATTGTTTGACAAATATAAAAATACTTGCCGGCCACAAAGATCTCCCACAGTCTTCTCATCTATGACCTGTCTTACCCACTAAAAATATCCTGACATGGGATGTAAATTGCCCTTTTTAGATGTGTCTTTAAACAAATTCATCTACTATGTCACCCGACCATAGGGCTCTAGGTGCAATTTCTTCTGACATTCTTTAAAACTCAGGAAAACTGGGCGTATCCTGCGTGTGATGCTCTTCGTCTCACAATGCATAATTGCTTGACGCTCCTCATCTCAAGCTAATTTTTTAATAACGTGACGCTCCTCGTCTCAAGTTATTTTCCCACTTAAACTCAACGGTCATCATCTCGAGTTGACCATGCCACTTCCCGTTACTTCTTCTACCCCTACTATATTTACAGTCAACCATTGGTTATTTCAAAGAAAAAAATTGTCTAAAAAGGCCTCCCTCAGAAATAGTAAAAGCTTTTCTAAAAAGGTGTTTTAAAAATAAAGTTTTTTCCTTAAAAATCATCTAAAAATAATCACTCAATCAATATTTTTTCTAAAAAGATAATTAAAAAATAATCAGCTAATCAATCAATAATTTTTTTTCTAAACAGTTCATTCAAAAATAATCACCTAATCAATAATTTTGTTCTCAAAAGTTCATTAAAAAATAATCACATAATCAATAAGTTTTTTTCTAAAAAGAGCATTCAAAAATATTCACCTAATCAATCAATATGTATTTCTAAAAAGATCAATCAAAAATATTCACCTAATCAATCAATAATTTTTTTCTAAAAAGTTCCCCAAAATAATTTTTCTGGCAGCCCACCAAATCCATAGGAGCCACGGTGCCCACCCATGCTACAGGTCTGGGAGATCCCTTCCCTTAATGATGTGTGAACATCTGCAGTTTGCCCCTGCCATACCCCTCTTCCAGAACCCATAGAATGCATGTACCTGCTGTATGTAACTTGAAGAAATATAATATAAAGCCTCCTAGCTCCTAGCTCTCCAAATGTAAAGATTATCTCAGCACCATCTCTCTGGGCCCTGGCACTCCTGGATGAGGAAAGGGACTCTGAAGCACATGAGGAAACTGAAGCAGGATTTTCAAAGACATCAGATTTTATTTTCTTGAAGCATGCAAGAAACATCATACAGCATCCAATACATCTCTGCAACTCTCCTAACAATTCTGAGCTTTTCCTTCCTTATATACCCTCTAGGAAGTTGAGTTGATGGACTGATCAAAAGTACAACCCCTGTCCTGCTTGTGATATGTTGGCCTAGCTGCCCCTCAACCCAGTATAAACAGATTTTGTGCAGCTCATCCTTCATCAGTGTCCTCTAGATTAACTTTTTAAAAAAAAGGTTCTCCATTGATGTCATAATGGGCCTCATTCCGAGTACGGCGCTAACCAATGGCGCTATTAACGCCTTGGTTGACGCCGTACCCGGACCGGCAGCGCCTTGGTGGTTGGCGGAATTACCGCCCCATTCCAAGGTTGGCGGGGCGGTAATTCCCCAATCCCCATTTACCCTTCCCCATTCCCATTCTTGCCCCATAGGGCATAATGGGAGTGGGGAAGGCGTCAATTACGCCACCGTAAATTACGGTGGCGTAATTAACATCAAGGTCCCTTAGCGCCATGGTATTTAACGCCTGCTAAAAGCAGGTGTTAAAAGCACCATGGCGCTAAGGGAACTCGGAGTATGGCGGTAAGGGATTACCGCCACCGCTCTCGTTAGCGGTGGCCGCTATCCCTTACCGCCATACTCGGAATGAGGCCCAATGACTTAGCAGAAAAGCCACCATCTTGGAAAAAATGCACCATTTTAGAAATTGCCTGACCATGCCTGGCTCATCAATGGTGGATTACCTTATTCCTGGTCAAACGTTGATACATGCTCCGATTCAAATATAGTTTTTCAGTAACGTATAGTAAGCATTTATTACTTGACAAACCTTTTATCAAACAAGACATTCTAACCCTATAAAATAGATCATCTTTCAAAGCACTTTCCTGAAAAGCACTACATTCAGATTTTGGGCGGGGGGTCTAACTAGCTCCTCAACAACATATTGTATACTTTTTTCATGTGGTTTCACATTGTTTTTGCAGGAGAAGTTTTGGGCTATGTGGCACAGGCACATGTTTTCCAAAGCAGTACTTCTATTTGGGTAGTATGGGTCCAATAGATTATTCCTGGGTATTGTTTCCATGTCTTGGTAGGATTTCAGCACTCTTTTTCAGGATGCAGCAGGACCAAGGCTTACCCAGACTATGTGTTCAGATTTCATTTAAAAGGCTGTGCCTGTTAAATGGTGTGCAGCTTCATAGCATCCACATTCTCTATGGCACAGCATTGTTATGCCAAAGCTGTACAATCTTTGTAACAGTGTTTTGTCAGATGACATGTTATCCCAGAGGTCTTTTAGATCTATTTTCTCAGCTTTGGTCAGACAGGCTGCAACATATCTTGCAAAAGCAGTGGAATTGTCTGCAATATATTGATTATCTATGTTTGCATTCCACAAGAGGGCAATGATTGCATTGTGATCATTGATGTACTTTGAAGCTTTGCTTCTTTTAATGCTTAATGTGTTTTTAGGTGATTTTCCTTTCACACTGTGTCTAACCGAAGACATCAAGCTGTTTACTTGTCCTTTTACTGAAACTGGTTTAGGAAAAAAAGTGGCATTTGGTGCAATATTTGCCTTCGTTTTTTATATCTGTGTTGGCAGTATTTGCCACACTTATGTTTTTGGAAGCGTAAAATGTGTGTATGTAGCTCAGTATGTATCGTTTCTGAAAGGATGTTGCAGGATATGCATTTGTGAATACACCGCAGCACTGTGGCATCGCTGCCATGACCAAATTTATGAGCATATATTATCCACAAAAGCATGTGGATGTGTGGTGCTTGTCTGGATTGATATTCTTTTCTCCAAAAGAGGTTTTCCACTTCTCTGACGGGAGGGATACTTTTATTACAGATGAACTACAGCATAGCAATAAAGTTGTGGTGAAGGTATCTTGATACACGTACAGGGTCAAAAGAACAGAGTTCTCCTGGTGTGTTTATGTGTAGTCCTTCTTTAGTTTTGTTTGCTTTGTGTAGGAAGTGATCCCATGCATATTCTGCACAACTTACAGGAACAAACTATGTGGCTGTGTGGAGGTTACTTAGTATACAACATACATGAATGTGACGTCAGAACCAGTATTCTTTTGTACCACGCATATTTTCCAAGATGTTTGTGATAATTGACTTCAAAACTTCATCTTTGTCTTTTATCTTTTGAAGCAGTTGTTTAGCAGACATGTTTAAAAAAGGAGAGCCTGTTTTTAATGTGTATGCAACTCCGTAACATAGAGTTGCTAGTTCACTTTTGAAGAGGAGGTGGAATTTGTATTCTACATTTGATCTGAATCTAGGGTCTTCAAAATACATTCATAACAAGCAATATTCTGATGCTGTTATTTGTGTGGATCTTTCATCATATATTCCTCCTTTTCCTGAAGGAAAGAGTAGAGGAAAGGAATGTGCTCTACAATTTTCTCACACATGCTGATTGGAGATCGTTAGGTTTGAAGCATTTGATATGTTTCTAATGCATCTTCTATGGTGTCTTTGGGGGGTAGTGGGTGAATTGTATACTGGTCCAAAATATTGACTGCAGTAACAGGATCTATCAGTTCAAATTGGCCAGTTGGTGATGAATCCTGAATTATTTGTGTGGTTTCTCTAACTTTGTTTAAGTCTACTAGTTGTTGCCAAATGTGTTTGTCTTTTTTTGGTACACCATTAACTAGGATAATCAAAGATGGATCCATTGGCCGTTGCACTCCTAGAGCTTCTACATTTTCATTAAGATCTAATGTCAAATATACTACTTTGCCACAATGCCTTTTAATAATTCAGAAGGAGGCAATTTGGCTGTTTTGGGTTGAAGGTGTATTATAGCTTGAAATGTGTGTACTGTTTGGATTATAATGCTCTAATACAAATTAAGCTGTTGTATAGGTTTGGAAGTGAGAGTTAGTACAGCACCTGATGTCATTTGCTTGTTATCAAATGTACGAGTAACAGAAAGAATACTACTACACTAAGGCACTTACTTTGTAGGATGTGAAGAGTAATTTTCTTCAGGTTGTTGTCTTCCAGGAGGTTGTTCTTCACTACAATTGCAAAAGAAGAACATTAGTGAGTGTATATGGTAATGGTGAAATAATTCTAGTACAAGAAGACATTGTTTATGAATCTAGGAGGATTTGTTGGGAAAAAGAGTTAATAACATTGGGCCTCATTTCAACAATGGTGGTATCCCTGCTGGTGCCGCAGATGGGGTTCCACCAGATTCCTAATCATTTTTCGGCACCTAACGCTCTGGTGCCACCAGGACATTTTTTTATTTTTTTCTATTTTATTGTTCAATCAAAATAAGATTTTTACAATACAGTTTCACTTTCACACTTCTAGAAGCTGCAAACTTGAGATGTTCTTAAGATATTCGAGGCTATGGTACAAAACAGAATGAAACAACGCGAAATGGGTCAAATTTGTTGAGTCCAATTCTCATAGAGTCTAACTAACACTCCGGTGCCACCAGGACATTACAAATCCCATTGGCCTGGAAGGTCAGGTGCCGGAAAATGTTAGTCCTTATTCCCGTATAGTCGCATAGGACTCTACGAGTATGGGGACACATGAGCACTGGCGCCGTTGCTAATGGTTCTGGTGGTCCCTTGATTAGTATGCCTAACGGGGCCGCAGCTAGAAAGTGTGACATTTTCATACAATGGTAAATGGAAAACGCTGAGCGTTTAAAAAGCTGTCCTTTTTCGGAGGCTCTACATGAAAGTAAAAAAAAATGGTTTTGTGGATTAATAGCAGCACTGTGCATAACTTTTTTGGTTTTTATATAAAAAAAGAAATGGAGGTGAAAAATATTTGTAGAACACTTTTAAGTGGCACTTGTGTGAAAGTTTATTATGTTGTCAGTACATGCGTACTTGCGAATGTGATGCATTCCAATGTGTAGTTGCCTATTAAATGATGGTTCTTTTGTTTATATTGTGGGAGTTGTGGTTGAACTTTTTGAATTAGAAAAGGTACACTACAAGTGCATTACAAGTGCCAGAATGCAGTGAAAAATCTAGGAGCCAGTAAGCACATGTGGGAGTTTTAGTGCAGAAGTGATATTAAAAGTGTCAGAATGAAAGACAAAATAACACTTGATAGATTATAATGGGTCATATTGGCAAGTATGCATATACTGTCAATATATTGCATTTTTACACAGGATCTGTCATTTAAACATGCTTTAGAAATGTTTTAAATGTGGTTTTCATTTCTTTCCCAAAAATGACACTGACAGTGCTGCTGGAATTGCAAATACGTATTTTTAAACTATTATGAAAATGCTAATTAAAAGTAACCTTGCAACCACAAGCATTGTAAGTAACTGGCACTTTATGTCAGGAGGTGGGACAAAAGAGAGTATGACTGTTGACTAGGTTAATGTAGAGTAAGTGGCAGGAACCCTGTTTACCTGTATTTGTAAAAGATTTGGAAATATCATTTTAAAAATATACGCATACCTGTACTTTGTGTTGATAGATGCACTTGTGGTTGAATCTGCAAATAGAATTCTTGGAGATGTTTATAGTAGTTATTCTGAGAGTTCAACAGTACATCTGAAGTGTTGAACTAAAATGACAGAGTTAGATGTTTTTGGATGTGATTGATAGATGGGTGTGTGACTGCTTGAAAATAGTCAATGAGGGAGTGCTACAAAGATTAAGCTGCAATGGGAAGAAGGGCTTCTCTGTGTTACGGGGTCCGCGGACAGCGCAATAATCTGCAGACCGGGCGTGCCACCTCCGGGTCTTTTAAGGATGCTTGGCATGGAAAGGGAGCTGTCGGGATTAGCCAATGAGGTGTTCTGGTCGTGGTTTATAGGAAGAGAGGGTAGCAGTTCTTTTCATTGCTGTGTGTAGGGAAGATGGCTCTGGTTGTTGAGATGAGAAGGCTTACTGTATGCCTTACTGTAGGGATGGTGGGAGATTCTTGGTTGGTGAACCTGAAAAGGTACACAGAAATGTGTGGTACTTCTGCTAACATTCCATTGGAGGGAGTGGATGTTTCATGGTATGGCGTGCCTGGCCAAAACTGGGAGACTTTATTTGCACAATGCAAAAACCTGTCTCATTTCCAATGTCTGGATATCATTGTGTTCCATTGTGGAGGACACAGTTTGGGCTACATCAGTGCAATATCTTTGCAGATTAAATTGAAACATATGCTGAAAGAAATATTGGAACTATTTCCATGTGGAAAGATAATCTTTTCACACATACCTCCTAGGGCAGTATGGAGATGCACCAATGTGTTTTGTGCCCAACAAGACACAGGAAGGCGCATTGTGAACAAAGAGGTATGTTCATTTTTTAATGGTGTTGGGATGACATCCTTCCCAAATGAGAATATTCTGCTGGAAGGTGGACATCATTTTTTCAGTGATGGGATGACTTTCACTAATTTTGAATGCAATCTTTCTACAAAGTATTCAATATGCACACAGAAAGTTCTTGTGAAAATGATGTGGAGTGCATGTGAGTAGCTCTAGTAAAAAAAACCTGAAAAGCCCCTCAAAAAAATCTAAACTGAAAAAAGGTTATTTTCAGAGCCACCACAACAGATTACATAACATACAATGGGCCTCATTACAACCCTGGTGGTAGCCGTGCCTGTAAAACCGGCATGGCTGCCGGCGGTGTTTGAATGGGCAAGAACGGGTCATGCAGAGTTAGGCAGACCCGCTAATTGCCCATTTTCAGGTGCCGGAATCAAGTGCCTCCTCATCCACATTAAGAGTTGTGCTGGTGCATCCAACTTGCTGTGCTCATGGGTGCCTGTCAGCCCGCCAGGAAAAACCTGGCGGGCTGACAGGCACCCATGACCACAACAAGTAGTATGGCGGTCCGGGAACTGCGGTACTAGCATGCTTACCGGTACGGTAGTTCCCAGACCGCCAGGGTTGTATTGAGGCCCAATGTGTTTCATTTCCTCCCCACCCCCTTCAATTGGACGATTTGTCTATGGACACTGCGGTAGCCCACGGACGGCATGTGCCAAATCCGGGTCTTATGAGAATGCTAGGCATGGAAATTAGACTATGCAGTCCAGGGGATTAGTCAGTCAGGTTTCCGTGGAGTAGTATTCAAGGAGAGAGTATAAGCTTTGTTTGCTGAGAGGACTGCATATGGCTATGGCTATGTGTTTCAGGAGGTAGACTGTATGGACTTTGGGGGCTCGTGGATCCATTGGCTAAAGTGAAACACTTGTGTTTGAGGGCAATACAGGTAAATTATCAGTATCAATATCAACATTAATGAAGGTGTATACAGAGCACTGTGGAGTGGCTGAAAATCTTGGAATTGATGATGTTCATGTGCAATGGTATGGAGTGCACAGCATGAAGTGGGTGGACTTGCTCCCATTTTGTGTAAATATGGTCACACTGCAACATCTGTTCATTGTGGAGGGTACAGTTTAGAGTATGTCACTGGAATTTCACTACAGTTTGCAATGAAGGAGACTTTTGGCAAATTGAAGGAAATGATCCCGAATTCTAGAATGTTTTTTTTCCACATTGCCCAGAGACATATGTGGATGTGCTCAAGTTCATTTGCTCCACAAAAGGAGAAAGGGAGACACAATACCAACAAGGCTTTGTGTGCATTTTGGGAGTTGTTGGCATGACAGTTTTCCATACTGAAAATATTAAATTTAATATTGCCATATTTTCCGCAGAGATGGAGTACATCTTACTGATATGGGTAATCAGCTTTTTCTGCAAAACATTCAAAATGCTTTGAAGTAGTTTTTGTAAACATGCAAAGCATTTTCCA
Organism: Ambystoma mexicanum; assembly: GCF_040938575.1. Lineage (NCBI taxonomy): Eukaryota > Metazoa > Chordata > Amphibia > Caudata > Ambystomatidae > Ambystoma > Ambystoma mexicanum. The sequence continues at coordinate 289,301,259 of NC_090928.1, forward strand.
GTAGGTGCAAAAAGAATACTTGGAACCACGGGGAAAACAAAATGGCAGTTTTTGCAAGTATAAAGAAATTTAATGTCATAGAATATTTTTTTAGTTAACTTTAAACATTTAAATCAACTTTTAAAAACAAAAAATACAAAAAAGGTTATTTTCAGAGCCACCACTTTCCCACGCAAAAGAGTTAAATGTTTTTGATGCCACCACCACACACATTATTTTGATGTCCATGGACTGCCGCGCTTTTCACAGGCTGCGTATGGGCCTCTAACTTTTTTGGCAGCGTCTATTTTTCCAACTGTGAAAGGGGGCTCCTAAAGGAACCATTTTTTGTGGTTTGTGTGTTTTATAATTTTTGGGGGGTTTCGCAGGAGAGACAAGGGAGAGGAGGTAAGGGAGGGAAGGGGCACCAACCACAGGGACGAAGGGGCAGGTGGAGGGAGGAAGATGTTGGGTGGGCCTTAATCAGGTAGGGGACAGTGTTTCTCATTCTCCTTGACTGCTGGCTCGAAAGCAATCCAAAACTGCTCCCCACTACAGAGCGGTGTGTCACAGAATATGCACAGCACTGTCACCCTTGAAAGGTAAGTGTCAACTGTGTTATGGATGGCCTGTGAGGCTTCCGAATGGATCCTCAGCCCCACAGGAGTGTCCCTTGTGGTGACAATAGTGGATGATGAGGATGAGGTAGTGGGCTTCACCCTACTCGCCCCTTCGGAAGATACAACCTTTTGCACTGCTCCCTTGTAATTGGACCTGATGTGGCACTGCATAGAGGTGGTCATGTTGGAGTACAGACCTGGTTTTCCACGTCTGAGTACAACCTTGCACTCAGTGCATCAAACCTTGTCTGCCCGAGCCTTTGGTACACACCCAACGGTGGTAAAAAGCTGCCACACCAAGGATTAATGATGGGAGCTGGAGAGAGGGACGTTCAGTACCTCATCTTTATCTTCCTCTTGATTCACTTCCGTATTACGACGTCTGTTCCCCTCTTCAAGCCTTCCAGATGGAGGTGGTGATGGGGGATCTGTGGCCATAGTAAATACCATTGTGGTCTCCAACAAGCACAGATAAAAACTGCAGGTACTCTCTCCTGGACAGCCAGATTGACAATGAGGAGCAGTATTGGGTGGGTCCCTTTAGAGGGGCTTTCTGCAGACTGCACAACTATCCAAGGACTATCGAGCCACAAATAGAGCTTAAAAAGTTATAAAATGTTGCCAGATCAACTAAGACACCATCTAGGAGCTCTGCAAGGGTAAAGCTTCAGCTTGGCCAAAAATGCAGTTTTAAACTGTCCGGGGTATGGACACTGTCCGCGGACAGTTCCGTCATGCTGCGTGTGTGAGGTCACATGATGATGTCCCTGGACGTCCGGGGACATGACGGCTGCAGACACCTATTGGCCAGGAGTGCGTGTGCCAGTGTCCGTAGTACAGGAGCGGAGTCCCTGAACTAATTAAAAGTACAACACGTGTGAGCGGACATGTCCGGACACGTGCAGTGTCCGGGGGCAAAGTGAGATCAGGTGTGCATGTCTACCAGTGTCTGCAGGACAGGAGCAGAGTCCCCAAACTAACTAAAAGTGCACCACAACAGAGCGGACATGTCCGGACAGGTGCAGTGTCCGGGGGCACCTCCATTTTTGATACTGACATCCCGGACAGTCGCACAGTCCGCAGACTCAAAATTGGGCTTTTTCTTTTTCAAACACAACAGTACACACACACATATTTATTGAAAACAAGAACATACATTCACTTAGGAAAGAGATGGGGAATCAAAATGGCAAACATACATGCTAGAATTGGGATGTTCTACACAATGTTGATGAGGGGAGGAAGAGATTGAGGTTTCATCGTAGCGTCTTTCATTTAGAGAATTTGATGGGGATGGTTAGTTGGGAGAAGGTGAATGGGCACAGGTATAAGTCGGGCAGTGATATTGTAAATTTCCCTAAACATGATTCTTCACAAACGTCATCAACTGCATAAAATGATTATTTAGTTCATCCATTATTGCTGATGAGTTCATCAGTTATTTTTGTGCATCTGGAGTTAGAGGCTGTCTGTGCCCATCTTTATGTTCACTCAAATTTAATTCAGGCCTAGTTTCCTCATTCTCACTATGTACTGTCTAAAAGAAAACCATGTTGTAGTGATAATTGAACAAATTGCATCACCTTTTCTGCTTTAAAAAATGCATTCTGTACCATTAGAGCTGTTTTCTCCAGTAATTTTGTAATTGGGGCAATGTTCCTCCAACCATTTCAGTGTGCTTGCCATTTCTGTTCAGATAAAACAATAGTGCTATTTTTTACAAGTTATGTATATGATATGATATCATATGATATGATATAGCTTTCATAACGCGCCCATACACAAGTGTTTCAAGGCGTGACGAGGCTAGGGAGGTAAACAGAGGGAAGACAGAGACAATGATCCTACTAGGCCAGGTGACATTGGAAAAGTGCGGGGGGAAGGGGAGGGGGCAGTGCAGTATATAGGATAACAGTAAAATAATACATACAATAACTAAAAGTGCGGCCAGCAGGTGGCAAGTGCAAGGGTAAGTGCAGACATCAGGGTCAAGTGCTAGTAAGGGCTGTAGGGATACAGAACCAGTCCCAGAGTGCAAGTGTTGCCAGGGGGGCAGTCCAGGTGTGCAACTGGTCGGGAGGGGACCTGGGCCCGAGATCAGAGGGTAGTCAGATAAGCAGTGCAATTTCAGATTTAGCCAGAAGATCAACAGGGGAGAGGAGGAGAGAAAGCAGAAGCAAAGAGGAAGGTCTTGAGGTGATTCCGGAACTGGAGATGGTTCTCCTCAAATTTCAGAGAGGTAGGCAAGCTGTTCCAGAGGGAGGCCCCAGCTGAAGAAAGAGATTGACCACCAACTCGCTGGTTGGAGAAGCAGGTGACTCTGAGGGAGTTGGAGGCGGTTGAGCGAAGAGCTTGAGACGGAAGATATTTAGCAAGAGAGAGTTGAAGGTATTGATGTTGCAGGCCCCAGAAGGCCTTGTGGACAATGCAGAGGGTTTTGAACTTAATCCACGCCACCACTAGGAGCCAGTGCAGGGATTTCAGCTCTGTAGAGACACAATCCCTGGATTTGAGGCCAAGAACAAGTCTTGCAGTCTTGTTTTGGATGAGTTGTAGAGGGTGGAGCGTAGAGGCAGGCAGATTTAGAAAGAGGCTGTTCAGCCTAGTCCATGTCCTGGGTGTTAGTCTTAGCAGTGCACAGTGGTGGCACAAGTTATAGTTGCTCACCTTACCATAACTGGCAAATTTCAGGTGTTTTTTTCGATTTTACTTGTAACCATAACATCCTTTCAACAAGTTTTTTCATTGAATTTGTTAGGTTTTTATTAGTGCAACTTAACCATAACGTCCCTTTAACAGAGTGTTTTCACTGAATATATTTGCATATATTTGGACAATTTGACCAAAAATGTGCAACCAAAAATACCACAACCAAAATAAGGTTGTTTTACCAAGGCATTCCATCAATATTTAAGACTTTCAACATATGGATATAAAACACATAGGGACTCATTACGAGGTAGGAGGTAGCCATGGTGCTATTAGCACCATGGCAACCCGCTTACCACATACCGGGTCCGGGTTCTCGGAATGGGTACTTACCGGGTCATTCCAAACTTGGAGGACCCAGTAAGTCTCCATTCTGAGAATCATTCCCCCGTCCCAATAGAGCCCCCATAGGGCTGAATGGGAATGGGGAAGGAGCTAATAATGGGCCCGCTAGCTCCCTGGTCCCTTAGCGCTCCCGCTAAGGGACCTCGTAATGCGGCGGTAAGGGGTTAACAGCAACGGCACCCTTACCGTTGCCATTAACCCCTTACCGCCGACCTCGTAATAAGGCCCATAGATTTAAACAACAGTCACACAACCTGCTGAGCAGTCACACAACCCGTAGAGCTTCCTTTCTTGTAAATGACAGAAAATCAAAATGATGTTTAGTCTTCAGAAATATGCACCCAGTCCCAAAGCTTACTTCAAAACCAGCTGATGAAAGGATTGTACAAGTGTGGAAATATAATCTGTTTTTCCTTTAGCCGAGTTATGGAAAGCTGCATCGAGCTGACAGCACCTCTTATCCTCAGACACAAGGAAGCTGCCTGTATGAAGAAGAAAGAGCCTCAGATTTCAAGCTGAATGATTTAAAATGTTCAACACATCAGCCAGGTAAACTGGGTGAAATAGCTGTTATTTACAAGGTCAGCATGTACAAGATTGTTGCTGAGATCTGTGTCTATTCTGGAGAAGAAAAAGCATATAAAGGTTTGCTCGAAGATGAAAGGCCATTAACCGCATGTCCCCACTTCCTTATCCCAGTCCTAACTTAATGAAGGCCACAAGCCTCCCCTCTGTACTTTTCAGTAAAAGCTTCCTGAAAAATAAATTTCGTACCCACTTTTATCAGGCAGTCCTGTTCGTTCAACAGCCGCACAGGGTCCATGGGCCTCATTACACGGTAGGCGGTAAGGGTTTACCGGTACCAATATTTTACCGGTACCGGTAAATCCTTACCGCCTTACTACGAGGTCCCTTTGCGGGTTGGGGATTTTAACGCCTGCTTTTTGCAGGCGTTAAAAACCAACCCGCAAAAGGACCCAGGGAGCTAATTACGGTACCGCAAATTGCGGTGCCGTAATTAGCGCCTTCCCCATTCCCATTATGCCCTATGGGGCAAAAATGGGAATGGGGAAGGGCAATGGTGGAAGGGGGAATTACCGCCCCTCCAACCTTGGAATGGGGCGGTAATTCCCCTTTCCACCAAGGCGGTGCCGGTATTTTACCGGCATGAACCATGGCGCTAATTGCGCCATGGTTCACCGCCTACCGTGTAATGAGGCCCCCTTTGACTATGTGAAAGCCTGCTGGGCTTGTCTATTTTGCCTCATTTGTCAAGTGCCAGCTTTGGAGTTTAATTGTACCCCCTTGGTTAGTAGGGGAACATGGAGACCTGCCCGGAGGTATGGCAGATTGCTGTTCCTGGCTAAATGCAGAGAAGAGATGCTCAGAAGAAGTGGCCTCTCACTGACTCACAGCTTATCGAGCAGCCTGTTCCATGGATGTGCCGAGCATTGCTTATTGGCAGGTATTTTTTTCTTATAAAAGAGAGGCACATCATGCTTTAATGAGCCCGGACTAGAGCAGGGAGGAGGGAGTGGGAGGACTGGTCCTTCTCCGTCCTCTGATTGAAGTCTGGTTGAGGTGTAGTGATGGTCAGCATAGGGCCTTATAAGTATTTAGAGACATAGAAGCACAGGGAGGATTGCGATTCTTCCGATTCCTGCTGTCCTTCTCATGCTTGTTGAAGAAAAAGCATAGGCCCACTTAGAAAGTGAAAGGCTTAATTAGAGAAAACCTGAAGAAAGAACCTAGACCTCCATCCACAGTGGACATGTACTTGGCCATCAAGAAGAGACACTACTTCCTCCCATTCTTCTTCTTCTGCTTTCTCATCTTCATATTCCTCTTCTCCTCTATTTTGAGACCAAGGGCCTGGAGGGAAGTACCTTGATCAAGAATCAGTGTGCATTATGTTGGAGAATGCAGTGGCCAAATTGAAATTCTCTGGCAAGGAAGCTGCTAGTCTCACCTCCAAGCCAATAATGTGTCAATTCAAGAAGACCATTAAGAAGTGTCTTCCTCCAATCACTGCTATTAAAGACAAAGAACTTCACAAAAGGAAAGAGCCAGCTCACATTACATCCTTAGGTTTAAGTTATGTTATGTTAGGTTGAAGGATATTGGTACCGTGCACTATCACCACCCACATGGTCCATTGGCGCTCTGGCGGATCTTAAAAGGAAAGGGGGTAGGGTGATTTAGTGGGACCGAGTAAGAGAAACAGCAAGAGAGCTGTGATGTGCTGTTGGCAGCTTCAGTTTGGTTAACACCATTTTCTGAGCTTAGTTGTGCTTTTGATTGGTAGCTGTCATGTTCTGTTGTGCAAGGCTATATGCGGCTCCTGAATGTCCCCTACGTTTCTGTTTTAATTGTGATGCTGGCCAATATTTACAAGTCTGTCTAGATGATATACAAGCCAATATTCACAGCTCTGTCCAGATGTGACGCAAGCTAATATTCACAGTTCTGTCTGGATCTGACGCAAGCTAATATTCACAGTTCTGTCTAGATGTGACGCAAGCTAATATTTACAATTCTGCCTAGATTTGAGATAAACTAATATTCACAGTTCTGTGTAGATGTGACGCAAGCTAATATTCACAGTTTTGTCTAGATGTGACGCAAGCTAACATTCAGAAATTCTGTCTGGATGTAATGCAAGCTAATATTCACAGTTCTGTCTAGATGTGTCACAGGCTAGTATTCACAGTACTGTCTAGATGTGACGTAAACTAATGTTCTGAGTTCTGTCTAGATGTAAAGCCAGCTAGTATTCACAGTTCTGTCTAGATGTGATGCAAGCTAATATTCACAGTTCTGTCTAGATGTGATGCAAGCGAATACTCACAGTTCAGTCTAGATGTGACACAAGCTAATATTCACAGTTCTGTCTAGTTGTGATGCAAGCTAATATTCACTGTTCTAGCTAAGTGTGATGCAGGTTAGTGCGCACAATTCTTTCCGGAGTAGAGAGCACAGTTAGAGTACAGTTCATCTAGCTGTGAGATATCAGCAACCAACAGCTCACCTAGATGTGATACAAGGCTAGGCATCACAGTGGATCTATATGGGGTAACAGTTGCCAAATAGAGATTGGTACATGCAGGCTACAAGCTAATGGGTGCTGGGGAAAATGCAAAGTATGGCTCTCTGTTACAATCAGGCTATATGGCATAATCAGGCTATCTGGCACAATCAGGCTATCTGGCAGAGTCAGGCTAAGTGCAAAATATGTCTATCTGGCAAAAGCAGGCTATCTGGCACAGTCAGGCTAAATGCGAAATGTGGCTTTCTGGTGCAGTCGGGCTATCTGGCACAATCAGGCTACTTGGTACAATCAGGCTATCTGGCACAATCAGGCTATACAGTACAATCTGGCAAATGTCAAATATGGCTATCTTGCACAATCAGACTATCTTGCACAATCAGGCTAAATGTGAAATATGGCTATGTGGCATAATCAGGCAAAAAGATAATGTTAATGTTAAAGGTATTTGTACCATGCACTGTCACCAACAGAGTGGTTCCCGGCCGCTCTGGCAGATTTGAAAAGGGAAGAGAGTAGGAAGGTTAGTAGAATTGAGTGGGAGAAAGGCAAGAGAGCGGTGATGTGCAGTTGGCAGCCTCAGTTCAGTTTGCACCGTTCGCTGAGCTTAGGTGTGCTTTTCGGTTGGGAGCTGTTGTGTGCTGTTGTGTTAGGCTATGTGTAGTATATTTTGTTCTTGCAGTGTGGTGAAGTGTGTGTGATTTATTGTGCATTAGAGGTATGGTTGTGTTTAGTTAGAGTTTGAGATGTGTATGCAGAGGGGTGAGATTGTTTAGTGAGGTTGGTTAGTGGCATCGCTATTTAAAAGTGACGCATGCTAATCCTCACATTCCTGTCTAGATGTGGCGCAATGCTAATATTTACAATTCTATCTAGATGTGATGCAAGCTGACTTCACTAATCTGTCTAGATCCAATGCAAGCTAATCTTTACAATCCTGTCTAGGTGTGGTGCAAGCTGACATTCACAATTCTCTCTCGATGTGACGCAAGATAATCATCACAATTCTGTCTAGATGTGACAGAGGCTAATCTTCACAATTCTGTCTAGATATGACCCAAGTTAGTATTACAGTAGTCTAGATATGAAACAGTGCTAATTCTGACAATTCCATCTAGATGTGGCACAATGCTAATCTTCACAATTCTGTCTAGATGTGATGCAATGCTAGTCTTCACAATTCTGTTCAGATGTGACGCAAGCTAGTATTACAATTCTCTCTAGATGTGATAGAGGCTAATTCTAACAATTCTCTCTAGATGTGATGGAGGCTAATCTTCACAATTCTGTCTAGATGTGATGCAAGCTAATCTTGACAGTTCTATCTAGGTGTGGTGCAAGCTGACATTCACAATTCTCTCTCGATGTGATGCAAGTTAATCTTCACAATTCTGTTTAGATGTGATGGAGGCCAATCTTCATAATTATGTCTAGATATGAAGCAAGCTAATATTACATTTGCCTAGACAGTGTTAATGTTCACAATTCTGTCTAGATGTGATGCAATGTTAATCTGCACAATTCTGTTTAGATGTGAGGCAAGCTAGCAAGCTAGTATTACAATTCTCTCTAGATGTGATGGAGGCTGATTGTCACAATTCTGTCTAGATGTGACAGAGGCTAATCTTGACAATTCTGTCTAGATATGATGCAAACTAGTATTACAGTTCTGTCTAGATATGACGTAATGCTAATATTCACAATTCTGTCTTGATGTGATGCAAGCTAAAGTCTTGATGTGACGCAAGCAGACATTCAAAATTCTGTCTAGATGTGACACAAGCTAATCTTCACAATTCTGTCTAGGTGTGGTGCAAGATGACATTCATAATTCTGTCAAGATGTGACACAAACTTATCTTCACAATTCTGTCTAGATATGACACAAGCTAGTATTACAGATCCGTCTAGATATGACGTAATGCTAATCTTCACAATTCTGTCTAATTGTGACAATGGCTCATATATGCAGTTTTATCTGGACTAGCTAGCACATAGGGTAGTCTACCTAGTTGTGAGATATTGCTCACTAATAGTTATCTTGATGTGAGAGATGGCTTGGCAACGCAATCAACAACTCAGTGAGACTTTGTGGGGCAACAGTTGCAGAATGGAAGTGGGTACATTCATGTTACCTTCTATTTGGTGGTAATAAGATAAGAGATAGGTGGCCAGGTGTTGTGATTACAGAAATAGCTGTGCCCCTGTTATGTTAAGTTATGTTATGTTGATTTATACCGCACACCAACACCACCAAAAGGCAGTCTCCAGGCTCTCATGTGGCTCTGGAAGAAAGAGGACATGTTGGGTAGTGTGGGAAGAATGATAGGGTGGGTCCAGAACCAGGAGAAACTGGCATCTCTGTGTGTTGGCTTTCAGATTCTAGGTTTGCGTGCACTGGCTTGTTGTATCCATACGGGTAAGGTCCAATGCCTTGGGCATTTTCTGCTTGGCTGTTTGTCATGTTGGGGTGTGTATGTGTGTTTTATGGGGAGATTGGCAGGTGTTTAAGCTTGTGTATTCTGGCCCGTTGTGTCGTTTTGGGTTAGGTCCAGTGTTTGGATTAATCTGTTGTTAGTGTGTGTTGCTTGTGTTAGGTTTGTGTTAGGTTATAGGTTTGCTAGGCCAGTGTGTGTGTATAGTGTTTGGGTGGTGTGTTTGAGGAGGTAGAAGTGTGTGGTTAGTGCTTTGGCTACTCGCTAAATTCTTCTATGCGGGCAATCTAAATAGTCCTATTTGATGTGGCAAATGACTAATCTCCATAATTCTTTTATCTGAGTGTGATGCATAGTTTAACTTAACCTGGACTAAGTGTGAACTCCTAAATTGGAGGCACAACAGAAAGTGCAAACACCTGGATTTCAGGTATCTAGATAGATGGAGAATGCCTAAGTATGGGACACAACAGTAAATAACTTCACTGGGTGGTTGGTACACAGCAGTGATGGGGTACTCTATACTAGCTGACTAATTTTGGTATACTATACTGGGTAGGTAGTAAGAGAGGAAGGGCTTTTTGTAATACAGTGATTGCTGTACTCCCCACCCCGAGCAAACTTATCTTGTCAGTCGCTGCTGGTTGATGGCTGGCTACTGGCTTCTCAGGTGAACATGGGCAAACATGGTCTGTTGATGCTTCTTTTTGAGCTGCCCTTTGCCATGGGGCCCTTAGCCGAAGGGGCTGCATGGGCAGTGGGCTGCCCTATGGGGTGTGGGTAAGAGCCTACCTCCCAGAGGGAAACAGACAATCATGGGCACAGGGCTGGGGAGGGCGTGTGAAGGGAAGAGATCACAGGTGCGGCAGAAAAAATTAAAAAAAGACTGTGAGATCATAGAAAGCAAAGGAGGTGAATGGATGGCAAAAAACATGCAGGGCACAGCAGGGGAATTTATAACAAAAACAAGAAGGGAAAAGCAGGGGAATGGATGACTAAAGAACAAGCAGGGGAAAGCAGGGGAATGGATCCCAAAAATGAGCAGGGAAAATTAAGGGAATGGATGACAAAAAAACAAGCAGGGGAAAGCAGGGGAATGGATGGCAAAAAATGAGCAGGGGGAAAGCAGGGGAATGGATGACAAAAACTGAGCAGTGGAAAGCAGGGGAATGGATGACACAAAACTAGAAGGGGAAAGCAGGGGAATGGATGCCAAAAATGAGCAGGGAAAAGCAAGGGAATGGATGACAAAAAAACAAGCAGGGGAAAAGCAGGGGAATCGATTATAAAAAATTAGCAGAGGAAAACAGTGGAATAGATACCAAAAAACAAGCTGGGCAAAGCAGGGGAATGGATGGCAAAAACGAGCAGGGGCAATCAGGGGAATGGATGACAAAAACCAAGCAGGGCAGAGCAGGTGAATGGATGGCGAAAAACAAGCAGGGCCAAGCAGGTGAATGGATGGCAAAAAACATGCAGGGGAAATCAGGGTAATGGATGACAAAAACATAGAGTTTATTTGGAAACTCTACCCCCTCAGTGGAGAAGAACAGTCATTGGCCCTCATTACAACACAGGCGCTAAACCATGGCGCTATTAGCACCATGGTTGCTGCCGGTTTTGTAACAAGTCCGCCATGGTGAAATGGGGAAGTACCACCCCATTCCAAGGTTGGCGGGGCGGTACTTCCCCATTTCACCATGGCCCTTCCCCATTCCCACTTTTGCCCCATAGGGCATAATGGGAATGGGGAAGGCGGTAATTACGGTACCGCAAATTGCGGTACCGTAATTAGCACCAAGGTCCCTTTGCGGGTCCATTCCTTAACGGCTGGTGAAACCAGCCGTTAAGGTCGGAACCCGCAAAGGGACCTCGTAATCAGGCGCTACCGGTACCGGTAATCCCTTAGCGCCAGGGTCGTAATGAGGCCCATTGTCTACATTTATACAGGTCGCAAACCCATTGATGCAGCTTTGCGCAAGTCCTATGACAAGGCTAACCTATTTCTCTGGGACTCTACATATTCCTCTTACACGTCCCTGTCTCTACTTGATGACTTTCATTAACTCTATTATTACATTGAGGAAGGGCAGGAATGTTCTGCCCTTGTTTGCCACCTGCACCACTATATAGAGTTCCTGTCAACCCTGGCCCAAGGTCTTTTACATGTTTCCTCCCACACCTTTCATCCTCTAAAAACTGCAGACTAAGCTCGCTTAGGGGCAAATTTGTTTTGGTAACTTTACTCTGGACCCAAAGGATGTGGTTCCACCTCTTCCTTGCCCTGACAACAAATCCTCTTCTGCTACCTCTAAGAGTTCCTCACTCAGTCGTGGAAGAAGACTCACTGACAATCAACAATTGGCAATAGGCGGTCTTGTTTTTAAGAGAAAGAGACAAAAAATGACAGTGGGCCTCATTACACGGATGGCGCTAAGGGATTACCAGCACCGGTAAGGGCACCGGTGCCGGTAATCCCTTAGCGCCACACTACGAGGTCCCTCAGCGGGTCCCGTCCTTAACGTGTGGCCAGACCACACGTTAAGGAAGGGACCCGCTGAGGGACTTCAGGGCAAATAACGGTACCGCTAATAGCGGTACCGTTATACCGTTATTTGCTCCTTCCGCATTCCCATTGAGCCCTATGGGGGCTCAAATGGGAATGGGGAAGGGCCTTGGTGAATGGGGGAATTACCGCCCCGCCAACCTTGGAATGGGGCGGTAATTCCTCCATTCACCAAGGCGGAATCGGTAAAATACAGGCGGCAACCATGGCGCTAATAGCGCCATGGTTACCCCCGTCCGTGTAATGAGACCCAGTGTCTTTCCTCTCCTCTCGCAATAGCTAAAATTCTCAAAGACCCTCTACACTCTGTGCCTACAACAGGAACTGATGTACCTTTGCAGCTTAATGTAGCAGGCATAACAAGCTTCCAATGTATTGTGGTTCCCCTGATATTGCTTCCAGCTGGGTCTGTTTGAATCTATTTTCGGGGCTAAATGGGTGACTGTTCAATCTATTCATGCTCCATGGGAAAGGTCCTAGAATCAGACAACATCATTGTCAGGCTGCTGCAGAATATCTGTTTCTGTCTAGATCCAGGATTACAACCCTGACTACCCTTTGGAGTGCTCTCTGGATCTCTGGGTCCTACAAGGTCCTTCTTTTGAGCCCCTCCAGACTTCGTACCTGAAACAACTGACATTGATACAAGCTGTTGCACTGGCTATCATGTTTTACCATAGTTTTAGGGAGCTAGGAGATCAACTCTATTATCCTCCTTATTTTACCATCACTTTAGAGGTGCGACCCCACATTGCACTGACAGATGATTTCTACTTTCCCCCTGACAGAGGAATTTCTAATCCCTTTACTTCCCTCTGGTGTCCCTCGAGAGGTCAGCGATCAGCTGTCATCCCTGGATGTTTAAGAAGTGCTTCTTGGATATCTGGATTGCTGTCTAATTTTTAAGTGTCAAACAGTTTCTTTACAATTAATTTGCTTAAAGACACCATCAACCTAGGTTATTCTTTTGCAGACTGCATGGTGAGGTGGTCTACCAGAGGAGTGACTGCTTCATGGGCTGAGGCCAGGGGGACCTTCCTGATGGAGTTTTACTAGCCTGCAACCGAGTTTCATCAAACACTTTTGCATATAACTACCACCTCTCGATTGCAGCACAGTCGGATCATTGGTTGGCCTCTGCAGATCTGTTTTCTGACATAGTCTATGTTGTTCATTATATGGGCATTAAAGGAGCAATGAAATGAGTGTTACGGGATCTCTGGATCTGGTTTTCATTTCTGATTGGACAATCTTGTGTATTTCAGATTCATCATTAAGTTAGGACTGGGGCGAGGAAGTGAAGATGAGTGAGTAATGCTCGGAATAGTGATCAGTAATCTTTAATACACCTAGTCCTGCTCGCCCTCATCACAGCCCTGGCAACTTTCTTCTGCCTCCCTTGGCAATGTATCACCCCGTCTCCTTGACTAAAGTAACAGACTGCCTGAGATACAGCAGCCATTTTGCATCCTTCATAGTGTGTTTGGATGGCGGGCTAAGGTTTTTTAGTGAAAAGGTATAAGGGGAAAGGTGGAAACCTTCATTAAGTTAGGATTATGATGTGGAAGAGTGGACATAATTGTAATAAATATGATTGGTAAGTATTCTGATCATTTTGCTTTAAGGCTTCTACAGGTACTGCACTGTTGGTAATGCAATGGTATTGACCAGTATCACTGGATGCTATGTGATGTTGATTTCTTTGAAAGTGTAGTGATGGGTCCCGAGTCACAAAGCTTGGAAAGCAACTCAGCCAGGTGAATGACTGTAATTATATCCCCTGTGTTGAGAACTGCTTGTAAATCCTATGGCATTTGTTTTCCAATTTCTTCTGAATCCACAGCAAACCATATGGGAAAAGGTAGGCTCCCTTGCTTTAATCAACATTTTCATTATATTCGAGAGAGGTCAGGAAATGGCTGCCTTCCTTAGTGAAAATGGAAAGCAGGCACCCATGGTGGACAGAGCTGTGATGAATAGGATTTGGGGACTACTGTGAATGTGTCTAGGGATTTCCAAGCCGTCCACTGCAGTACAAGTTCTCCGCACAACTGGATTGTATTGCAATCGCTTGAAACTTTCGGGTCTTTCCCATTCTCCAATTCATATCCTTTCCCCTCTCCTTTTATCTGGGGAGCTATTGGGATTGGGCTTGGCCTGGGATTTTGGGATGGACTCTGGGGGCTACATTGATTCGGGATGTTTTAAGGCAAGATTTTCATCTTTATGATAAATCTTCTATTTTACCTTGTCCCTAGGTGAGTGGGGAACTTTTTCCCCTCTCACCTAGTCTTTTACTGTTTTTATGGGTTACCTTTTTATGTCTTTCGTAGTGTATGATTGTAGTTATAGTTTCCTATAACTATGGACTGACTTATGCACTATGGCAGCACACACCAGTGGCTTCCTTTTAATGCTCTTATTATTTCTTGGGTGAACTACTGTTCCCAAAGTGAGCCATCACACCCCACCTTATGTGGAGTGCTGGGGGTATACAATGTATCACCTTTCTTACTTACCTGGTAACATTTGTGTTACAATTGCAAGTTTACGTAAATGGCTGGTGACATTGGTGTAACCTTAGTGACTTTTTCGTCTTATTGCTCGCAGGCAGGCTGGTAAATCAGCCTCGGTAATGCAGAGAAGGGACAGGATTTTCCAATGATGGTGGGCTCCTTCTTTTTCCACGATATCTCATTTTTTTGTTGTTCTGGAGGCCTTCCCCTGCCATTCTAGGTGGGAAAAACCTTAGTGGCAATTTTGTCTTTGGCAGGAATCCTTTGTATTCCCTGCCAAGACTCCAGAGTGTCTGAGAAGGCAAGAATCGAGGTAGGCGTCCAAAACTCTGCAGCCCTTTGTCTTTCACCTTGCCTGATAGGATTCAAAACCCAATGGGGGGCTGGCTTTCTGATTGGGCAGCTAGACTGCCCCTTTCTGTAATTTTCAGGGAGTGTTTGCAGACCTTGTGCTGTAGTTCCTGATAACGACTGGAGCTGAATCGGAAGAGTACAATGAAGAAAAGATGTCAGTAGCAATTTCCAGCACACAGAGAGCCTGCTGTGTAACCAGAGCCTGATGTAATGCTTATTTTCAATTGACCTGGGGGTTCCGAATATGATGACTCCTACCCAGAAGCTGATGGGATCTGATAGTCTTAAGAAGACCTGCATTTTGGCCCATCCCACAATGTGTTGTGACCTTGCTGGGCTGCAAACTACCAATACCTTGGGACCTCAAGTCTGAGTGCAGTGCATGGTCTTGCCAAGTCCGTATCTGTTTGATATTCAAGTGGGCAAGTGATATTCATTCTTCAGCTGCAAGTTCCCATCCAGTGTCCAGTTATTTTGTCTCCAGACAAAGAATTGAGGAATCCTGAGGTTATCCACTGTTCTTCTTTTCTTTCAAGGTACTGTGTTGGCATGAGTAATACTTACCTCCTGTGAGACTGCAGGGGTGATATGTGTGGCTGGGAGTCTACCCATACCCCTTGCCTGGGCTTAATGCTGGGACAAATTTAGGGAGCCTTCTCTGATGTCACTGAAGACTTTTAACTAACTATGAAGCTAATACTTGCAAAAGAAGATATCATCTGGAACTCTGACTTTCCTGTAACTGAACCATGTCCTGACTTACCTAAAGCTGGCTCCTAGACCACTAGAGTCTCTCTTCTGCATCTGAGAAAACGCCTGCTATAGACTTTGATGATATTGATTCTGTCTAGAAATTGGAATTAGTATAAAAGTACGTACTTAAAAGTTAGTGTTGTAACTGGTACAATCGCTAGTGCAATCCACTACTAATTAAGCAGTGGAATTGTCATTACTGTCATTTTCCTGTAACAATTGTGGGTGTGAGCACTACTATTTAAGCAGTCACATGTAAAAGTATACAAGTTGCCTTACTTACTTTGAATAGTGTTCTTAGGAGGTAGAGAGTACTGTAGCTTGGTACAGAGAAATTGTAGCATACATATGGTCCAAAGAAACGCTGAAACACTATGTTTTGTAAACCTAAAGGGTTTATTTAAATAAAATTAGGCCAAGATGAATCTTTGATAAATAAGTACTATCACATTTTGCATAACCACAATTATAAAAACACAACACTATGCTTTAAAGTACACAGACCAACGCATAGACCTTGTTCAGAAAACCTAACAGTAATCCTAGGGAAGTCAGACCTTATACACATTTGTTATAGGCCAAGTCTATTCATGGGTTCTATGTGTAGGTATGTTACTTTCTGATCACTTTCAGTAATACAAGGGTAATAGACCCTGCCAGTTATGCAGTGACACTCAGCAAATAAATCACATAATCAACCAACCCTGTTAGCAGATACTTTATGAATAGAGGAACACAGATTCAAGGAACAGAATATACCTATAACTATTACTATACATATAACTACATGTTTGATAACACACAGATAACACACAGTTATATTAGGTGAGTAAGACCTTTTGGGGTAAAATACAATTGCAGTTGCTTTTTTGCTCAGTGAACCACAGTCTAAGATGAGCTAGAACTCTTTAGACTACTTTAGGAAGCACCTGGCATACCAAGGTCAGCAACACCAAAATAGCACGTTTTAAGAATGGCACAAAGCTTTTCTAGCCAGTTAAAACCTAATGTTGTAATATACTATTACAGTTGATTTTCAGATCAGTGGAACACAGACTGAAGTAAGCAATAACTCTTTAAGTTATTTTAGGATGACACATAGCTAACTCAAGGCATGTAATACCTATATGCTTTTTGAAGCAGCTATCAGCAACTTAAAGGTAGGTATAAACCTAAGACTGTTTTAGCATCTTTATAAAACAGACAAGGGAAAGCAAAACCCAATGTTACACTTTATGAATGACTCAATGCTATTATAGGTAGGTAAAACCCAAGGCAGACTGAGCGCCTCAGCAGGAGCCTGGCAACATCCTGGCAGTAATACCACTGAGATACCCCAGCACAAATCGCATTACCGCTACTCGGTCCGGAGCAATTAGTGCCAGATCTCAAGTAGCAGTACATCAGTAAGTTCATATTCCCCGTTGGGTCCACTGGACCCAATGGGGTTGCGGGTGCTATTACCACTGGCAGTAATTGCACTGGGAGTAATAACACTGAAAACCTCTGAAAAAGGGCGGTAAGGGGCAATTTTTACCTCCAGCAAAAAGCTGGATTTAAAACTCCCACTTACCGCCGACTCATGATTGGGCTAACCCTTAAATGCTGTGGTAATAGCGTTACAGCCACATTTAAGGGATAAATGGTGAGGCCCTAAGTCTAAAAGGGCTATACAGCAAGTTAGGGGAAGCACAACCCAGTTGGGTAACTTATACACCTATTCTCTGAAAGAAATAGTTAGCGAAGCCAACTGCATTTGGGAAAGAGGCACAACCAATTCACAGGTGAGTACATGAAAGTTATATATATATATATATTTTAGAATGGAACCACACACATTAAAGGTAAATAAGAACTTTTGTAACTGTTCATTCTCAGAGTTACAGTTACCAACTAACCCTATCACAAGTAAGTACCCTTCAAACACTTGTTATTCTTCTCAAGACAGAATCCTTTACTTCTCCAGTCCTTCCCTAGTCTATTGCATGGGTTCAATCAGAGACAGAAGGGGGAACCTAGTGGTCTAGGTGCCAGCTGTAGGCAGGGTGAGCTAGGGTTCTGTTGCAGGCAAAAGTCGGAGTTCCAGTGGAAGACTGTTGAAACAAGTAAGTAGTTCACTTTAAAGATTGTTAGGGTATAGGGACTTCTGAGAAGACACCCTAGGGGCATTCCAGCAGTTGGCCTGTGTGAACTGGATGAGGGGGCTCCCAATCATAGAACAACACCCCAAAGGCTTTACATAAATCACGCAGTCTTAAGGTAAGTAAATACCCCAGCCAACACAGTACCACAGCAGGGAAGAAGAGTTTCTGCAGGAAGAATTCAGTGTCTGCATCCAAAACCTAGTTGATGGATTCCTTTTTCATGAAGACGGAATACAGGACTTTGGAAGCATTTTTTTGACCAGGGATCAATGGAGAAGGTTCCAGGCAAGAGTTTCTTTGTGGCAGGATGCGGCTCTTTTCAGGATCCAGGAGAAGAATGAATATCATCTGTCAGATTCTCGTCACTTGCAAGGTCCAGCACTTGTTTAAGGGAACTTTTTTTCAACTCAATTCACATTTCTGTAGATACTGCAGGATGCCATCAAAGCTTCCGCTTGATTCAAAATTCAGATGACTGAGCACTGCACACTGGTTTGAGGTCCCAGGGTATTGGGGTATTGCAGGCCTGCAAGGCTGCATTGAGTATAGTGCGTCTCACCAGGCTCTGA
Source organism: Ambystoma mexicanum (assembly GCF_040938575.1). Lineage (NCBI taxonomy): Eukaryota > Metazoa > Chordata > Amphibia > Caudata > Ambystomatidae > Ambystoma > Ambystoma mexicanum. The sequence goes on from NC_090928.1 coordinate 289,319,294, forward strand.
GTTGGGATTCTCATTTTCAGGATCCCCAGGTCGATTGCAAGGAAGGGTATCAGCAGGTTGTGGTTACACAGCAGGCTCTCCCTGGAAATCGCTACAGCCTTCATTTCTTCATCTTTCTCTTCAGTTTCTGCTCCAGTGGTAAACTTGTCAGCAGCTTCCAGGTTCAGAGTTTTATCAGAAACTACAGTACAACGTATGCATTCTCTCCCCGCATTTTACAGCCAGGGGTGATCTGGTTGTTCAATCAGGACAGCCAGCCCCCCACTCTGAATTTTCTCCTTTCAGGCAAGGTGGAAGACAAAGGGTTGCAGAGTTTTGGACTCCTCCCTCGCTCCCTGCCTTTCCAGACACTCTGGAGCCTGGGTGGGGAATCCACAGGGACCCTGCAGAAGACACAACTTCCAATGATGTCGTTCCCACCTAGAATGGCAGGGGAAGACCTCAGAAACAGCAAGCACATAAGAAATGGTGAAGAAAGAACGAGCCCACCATTTTAGCAACATGGTTACCCTTCTGTGCCGTTACTGAGGCTGAATTAACAGCCTGTGAGTAATGAAGACTAAAAAGTAATAAAAGTAGTTACACTGCCACCATGCCACCAACCATTCAAGGAAACTTGCAATTGTAACAAAATATTACCAGGTAAGTAAGAAAGGGGATAGAGTGTATCCCCCTAGCACTCCACATAAGGCGGGGTGTGTTGGATCACTATATAAAATGCAAAGGGGTATGAGAATCCCTCTTTACTACTTGGGAAATGTAGGTCGCCCAAGTACATGAAAGAGAAATTAACAGGGGAGCACATAGGGGCAACCCAGCCTAAGGTTAAAAGTTGTATGAAACTATAACTTCAACCATACACTATAGAGAGACATACAAAGGTCACCCATAAAATGAGTAAAAGACTAAGTGAGGGGTTGAAAAAGATTCCCCTTCACCTAGGGACAAGGTAAAATAGTTACCTAGTCAAAGCTAAAAGTTCTGGGGTTGACACAGGTCAGAAAGATGTATCATTGATATGATAATTTTACCTAACAACCAGCATTGCCTTGGCCGAACTGTCTACTGTATGATTTAGCTCCATTTCTTCTCCTTTCAGGAGTTCTTCAAAAGATAAGGTTTGAAGAAGCCCAGGTTCTGTTGGTGGCGTGTTACTTGCTTTTCCCCTGTCTTCCCTTAGTATAGAAATTGGCTTTGGAAACTCCCTCTCACATTTCGGAACATTCACCTCCAGTCTGGGGCCAAGAAAGAAGTAGGAAGCATCACATGCAGACAACAGGATAAGGCTCACTTTTTAGCAGAGGAACAGCTTGTGAAGCTGGGTAAGGTGTATTCAGCTGAATCCTGGAACCAGTCTCGAGTTATCAGTCCCACTGCCAAGGATGACAGAGAGCAGGATGCTGCTGACAAGTTTACCACTGTGAACGGGTGAAGGGGGCTGCGAATCAGACTCCTGAGGAAGGGCAGAATACGGAAAAGGAGGCAGAGACGCTTGCTGCCTTCTACTGGAAATATGTGATATGTTAAGAGGATTCTGGACCTCCTGCCTGCTAACATTGTGTATTTCTCCTCCCCTGTTACTTTTTGAAGCTAAATGCCTCTCCAGAAACACAGGCATTAATACATGTTGACACACTCTCCGACATTGTATAAAGAACTTGTATACAGGCAGTTCAAGTGTAATTTTGGTCCTGATATAATTGTAAGATGTGCATTTCAAAATGGTAAGACCCACCTTGCGACCTTCCCCTAATTTGCATTGCACGCATGCTACGCCCTCCATAACAATGTAATGACGTTCATTTATGTGGGAATGCTTGGAATTGGTTTGTTTGTAGTACAAGCAATGTGTAATAAATTACCATACGCACTATGAACTTACACATGGAAAAGTCTTTGGGAATCAGCCGCAGAAAACACAACTTCCATTAAAAAAGTAATGCCAGTACATTTTGTGGGCTTTGTCCCGAAGTACGTTTTATTTGATGTGCTCCTTTGTGGAAATGTGCTGCCTCGAGCCTTTATATCTTTTCTGAAATCACGGTGTCAGTCGAATTGGATCGTTCCCTTCCACTGTCGGTCTAAGGGATCAAATGCCGCTGTATTCAGTAAATAAGACGTCTTTGTTTCTTGCAACGAGTGCCTGCCGCTGACGTGCTTGTCTGAGGCTGTCTGCTTCCCCGCACCTGACTGAAAGCGGCGCCAGATACAAGGGGCGCCTCAGTCGGATCAAGAGTTGGAGCAGGGAATGCAGCTGAGGTTGGTGAAGCAGCCTGAGGGCAAGGCATATGGCAAGGAGAAATCACAAGTCATGAATGAAGAATTTGAGATTTCTGCCTTTGTAAACAAGGGCATGTTTTGCTATCATTTTTCATGAAGTACGCTCCTGAAGCTTCTATAAGTGGACTGTGATGGGTGGTGTAAATTACGATTGGTATGTTCAATTACATATCTGAGTTCCATCCCTCCAGTAGCACAACATTTCACATGGGGATGTTGCAGGCACTAGTGATAAGTTACAGTGAGTTATATTTTCTTTTGTCATGAGAGTGTCTATGGGCCTCATTGCAAGTATGTTGCTGTATATCCAGACCGGCACCTTTTTCCGGGCCGGTGTATTCCGAGTTGCGATACCGCTAACAATGGCATCGAAAGTGACCCACCTCATCTGGCAACACTGTTGCCGGTATCTGGGGAGACAAGCGGCAGCCGTGCCTGAGATACCGGCATGGCACCAGTAAGTGCACATTCCGAGGTGCTCAGACAAGCAATCACCGGCATGGACATGCCGGTAACAACGTTAAAACGATGCCAGAAACATCAGCATGGAGGACCAGGCGTTAAGTGCATTCTGGTGTGTAGAAACATGCCACAGGTGCTCAAGATCAGCACAGGTGGCCCCAATGGGCTGTGCCACAGCACAAAAGGACCACTCCCACACACAACACCCCTTCCAACACCACAATGCTAGAAGTAGCTGTAGCTGTACTGGAGCTGGAGGCCATGCCTGCAGAGCTATTACTTGAAGAGGCAGTGAGGCATGGGATGCAGCAGAGGCGCTTGAGGAGAAGAAGGGTTATCATGGCCCAGAAAGTCCTCAATGTCCAGCAGGTTGCAGCCTACAGGCAGCCACCAATCCCTCGCTTAAGGGCCACACCATGCAACCTCAGCCCAGGTCAGATCCACACCCTGTACCGGCTAGACAGGGACACCATCACCCTAATATTGGACCTCATCCATGACGACCTGGTCAGCCTCAACAATATCCACACAGCCATCCCCCACTTGCTGAAGGTAGTGTCTGTGCTACACTTTCTCGCCACAGGCACATTCCAGCATATTGTTGGTGAGCTGCATGGGATTTTGCAACCCTGTTTTTCCTGTGTGCAATTCAGTTGATTGATCCACTCCTGTGTCACGCACGAGACCACATCAACCTACCCAGGACTGCTGACCAGGTAAATGGCACCAATATAGCTTTCCATGCACTTGCAGGCATGCCCAACATCATTGGTGCTTCGGACGGCACACATGTGGAGCTGGTGCCTAGGCATGCGGTGGAGGCAGTGTACCACAACAGGAAGCTCTTTCATTCACTTAAAGTGCAAATGATGTGTGATGCCCGCCACCTCATCACCCAATGCTGTGCAAGATATCCCGGGTCAACACACAACTCCATGTTGCTGCAGAACTCCACGCTGCCTCGGTACATAGCACGACACGCTGGACAGCGTACCTGGCTGCTGGGTGAGTCTAACTACAAGGCCATGTGCAGTGTTGAATTGGGTGGGGGGCAGTAAACAGCATTGCATTCCTGGCTGCTGGGAGAAGCTAACTACAAGGCCATGGGCCTCATTACGAGTCCGGCGTTAACCGAGGCGGTAAAACCGCCTGGTTAACGCCGGACTCGTATTACCATTCCGCCTCCGTGATTCCCGGAATTACCGGGGCATCACAACCCCGGCTTTCCGGGAATCACGGAGGCAGAATGGTGTAAATCCCCATTCCCATTGAGTCCTATGGGACTCAATGGGAATCGGGATCATGGAAACACCGGCAGCATCTTGTAATGCTGCCGGTGTTTCCTCGTCCGCCTGCAGGCGGGCGGTGTTAAACCCGCCAGGTCAGACCTGGCGGGAACATCACCTCCCGCCTGCAGGGGTCGGGATCAGGCGGTCCGGAAACAACGGTGGCGGCGGGTTTACCGCCACCGTTATTTCCGGACCGCAAGGGTCGTCATGAGGCCCCATGTGTAGTGTTGAAATGGAGGGGCAGTAAACACCATAGCATCCCTGGCTGCTGGGAGAGGCTAACTACAAGGCCATGTGCAGTGTTGGATTGTAGGGGCAGTAAACAGCATAGCATCCCTGGCTGCTAGGAGAGGCTAACTACAAGGCCATGTGCCGTGTTGGATTGGTGGGAGGGCAGCAAAAGGCATAGCATCCCTGGCTGCTGGGAGAGGCTAACTACAAGGCCATGTGCAGTGTTGAATTGGGGGGGGGGCAGTAAAAACATAGCATCCCTGGCTGTTGGGAGAGGATAACTACAAGGCCATGTGCAGTGTTGAATTGGGGGGGCAGTAAACAGCATAGCATCCCTGGCTGCTGGGAGAGGCTAACTACAAGGCCATGTGCAGTGTTGAATTGGGGGGGGGCAGTAAAAACATAGCATCCCTGGCTGTTGGGAGAGGATAACTACAAGGCCATGTGCAGTGTTGAATTGGGGGGGCAGTAAACAGCATAGAATCCTGGCTGCTGGGAGAGGCTAACTACAAGGCCATGTGCAGTGTTGAATTTGGGGGGCAGTAAACAGAATAGAATCCCTGGCAGCTGGGAGAGGCTAACTACAAGGCCATGTGCCGTGTTCGATTGGGGTGTGGGGCAGTAAACAGCATACAATCCCTGGCTGCTGGGAGAGGCTAACTACAAGGCCATGTGCAGTGCTATATTCTGGACTAGTATGACAGCCATTATCAGTGGATATGCACACTGCATGCATTAATCCATCATCACTCTGACAGCAATTACCAGAAACAATTACAAACCGCCATGTAAGTGCACAGAGGCTGAATAGGGTGGCAAAAGGGGAAGGCAGATAAAGAATAAGAGCAAGGAACATTATTACCGATAACTGTAAAACAAGTACACCTCAAACATTGAAGTGGAGATGACCCCACTCAGTGTTGGGAGTGCATGAAATGTGCAAGTGTGTAGTTGTCACTGAAGGTGCAACACCGTAGTAGCGTGCCAGAGTGCAAGTCCTTGGCAGGCGTGTCTCCATGTATGAAAGATATCCAGTGCAAACATAACCCCATCTATCCCGTACAATGAAAAACGGAAGAACTACATGTACTAGAATGCACCACACCATAGTGACAATGACAAGCGCAAACACAGTCAAGCAAAAGCACAACTCATAATGCACTGCCCGAGATTACAGAAGCACACACCCACAAAACACTTTCTGGTTGCACACAAATTGTACAGGTACACTGCCTGTCAGTACCACATAATCACACATGCATGATATCGAAATGCTAAATGTACCATCGTACATGGCCATATAGCTGGAATTCATTTGTAACATACTAATGACATTTACATCAATTCCATTTGTGTGTCACGATATATTATGCAGCATCAGCAAGTCAGGGACCTTGCAAATGAAGGTGGCACACAATAAAACGCTTTTTATTATTACACAAAATTAATTTTAAGGAGGCCTCCAACCCGTCTCGCACCCAACCTCCACCAACATCCCTTGTCACAGTAGACCAGGAGCCACGCCAGTGTGTTGTCAACGAATAATTTATTAATGTATTATTTTCATATCAAATCAGAATAAATAGGGTTTTCAGTGGTTTAATACTACTGCTATGGGAGAGCAAACAAGGGTACTTTGGGTTGCTTACACTAGAAGACAAACAGACTTCAGAACAGACGAGCTAGCGCACATAGGAAATTCGAATTTAACACAGGAAACACATGAGAAAGAGAAAGAAAGAAAAAAAAGGGAATGCAATTCAAAATCTGTGGTCATGGTACAGTAGGGGAAGAGATTAAAGGTAGGAAAAATGGGGTAAACAGGTGAAGTGTCATTTTTAGAAAATGGAAAATGGAAATCACTGTAATTCTTGCTGAGGCTGGGATGACAGGCAAGTTCTGAGAAATTAAAAATGAAGGAACTGCAATTTAAAATCTGTGCTCAGAATGGCATAGGGGAAGGAGGATAGAGTAGGAAAAACAATTTTTCAATGGTTAAAAGACATTTTTTTGAAAAAACGAAAATGCAGATCACCCTAATTGTTCTATTGTTGCAAATGACACACACACTTTAGGCAAGGGGGAGTACACATAGGAAAATCAGTTTTTAGTTACAATGACAGGGGCGCATAACAGGGAGACTTTGGGCAAAGGGATTACTCACAATAACAACAGCGGTTTGGGTTCAAAATGACCGAGGCAAATGGGAATTGATATAGAAACACACTTTAACAAATGGAAAAATTGTTTTTTAACTCTTAATGAGAGGACTTCTTTGGGAATATTTTATACTGATAACGACTCACAAGACACAGAGAAGGGGGAGGTAGTTTTGAATGCTACCTTTCCCTATCCCGTGAAGTAATGTGGGAATTATTTGATATAATAAGACAAATATACTATGGATCTACACAAATACTGGAAATTCTTAAATGGGAAATGACGAAAACACACAGACATACAACAGATTCTTCCACAGAAAAATGACTTAAATATGCAGGCAAACAAAGGACTTTTCAGGTAAAAAGGGACTACAATTAACAGGCAATTGTGAGATGATTTTGTTCAATAGAAAAATGACTTAAATTCACTGGTGAACAAAAGATTTTGCAATGGGAGAGTTATTTCTTTAAAAATAATAATTGTATTGGTTTTACAACATAAACAACCAAATAAGCAAACATTGAACATTAGTCATACTGAAACAGTAATATGACATCCCACGCTTCCCTGTGCCCCCGCCCCTCCTCCCGAGCTTACACTATTCTGTCATTTACTGTCATTTCTTTTAAGGGTGTATTCCCTACTTCGCCTGTCAAGGGGATATTATCATCAGCATCCGTCTGAAATGGTTCAAACATTGTCGCCACTAAATGCCTCCAAGCCATCAGTGTCTCTCCCAGGTCGCCCCCCCCTCTGGTAACTGCTCCATTCCACACCACAGTCTCAGCTTCCACACATTTCTGAAGGTCGCACCACCATACTTCCACTCTTGGTCTGCTACTAGCTTTCCAGCCCATGGAAATCCTGCGCTTGGCGAGTATGTAGCCTAAGTCCTTGAGCTTGCAAACATGGTTCAACTTGCGCGGCCTGGGAAACCCTCATATCATGCACGCCCATAAAGATTCAATTTCCATTTTAATCCCTTTCTCGTTCAGGCGACTCGCCACTTCCCCCAGAATCTCCTTATTTCCAGGCATCCCCAAAAGATGTGTATCATTCCCGCATTTACTTCTCCACATTTAGGGCATGTCTGTATCCCCGCCTCCTTGAATCACACAATCCTCTGTGGGGTCATATACGCCCTATGGGTAATGTAAAACTGGATTTGTTGCAATCTGGAATTTCTAGACACTTTTTTGTGATATCTTTGGGCCCTCACCCACACTTCGTCACTCATAGGTTCCCCAGCCTCCTCTTCCCAGTCCTGTCTCAACTGAAGAACCTCCTTTCCGACCTTGGTAATGAGCAGCTCATAAATACGCGATACCTTGTGGCCTCCCTCTGACACGTCATAGAACATTCCTATTGCTGTGTCAGGCTCACCTTCCAACACCATATCTGTCCATGTGTTCTTTACCATCCTCACCAACCTGGTGTAAGTGATATGTTGCCCCCTTTGCAAATCAGTGTTTTGTACAAGCGTGTCAAACTCTATCACCTTCCCATCCTGCCACATGTTCCCGACCGTTGCAATGCCATTCGGTTCCCAATGTCTGTAGATTATCTTCCGCAGGTGTTCATCCACTCCCGTCATTGTCACTAATGGGATCTATGGAGACCATGGGGCTGGGTTCTCCACCGCCTGGCAATCTCTCTGCCATATCTTCCCTCCAAATTCCAGCATGCCAGTGCATCCCTTCTGTCGTGCCTTTTTTCAACCAAATCCTTTCTTTCAGAAAGAACTGGGCGCAATCTGCCTTCAGCAGTCTACACTCCGGCGTCGGGTCATATTGCAGTTGACCAGCCAGGTAATAAATCTCAAAGTTGGGCAACCTGATGCCCCCCTTATCATATGTGTTCTGCAATTTCCAAAGTCCTAACCTATATCTAGTGTTGTGCCATATAAATCCCATGCACAGGCTGTGGAGCTTGACACAAAATTGCTTGGGTATAACGTAAGGTATGTTCCCGAAGAAGTAGAGCAGCCTGGGAAACACCACCATTTTCAGTAACGTCACTCTCCCCATCATAGACAAGGGGAGCCTAGCCCAGAACTTCATACTGCACTCCATATTGGCTACTGACTTCTCTGTGTTGTATTTATGTTCAGCCTCAGGTATATGATATATATCTATTCCCAGGTATCTAAAGGTCTCAGTTTCCCATTGTATTTGAAGTACCGGTAGTTTTTCTTGTGGTATCCCTTTATATCTATCCAGGGGAAACATATATGACTTCTTGAGATTCACCGTAATTCCAGAAAACGCTGCTTACCTATCCATCACTTCCAATATGTATGCCAGATTCTCCTCAGAGTATCTTAGATAGAGCAACACGTCATCCACATACATTGCAATCAAATGCTGTCCCCCCTTCGTAGGAATCCCCACTTTTATGTAATGATTCCTTAGATATATCGCTAAGGGCTCTAGAGCCAGTATAAACAACATCGGGGACCACAGGCATTCTTGACTGGTGCCTCTACCTAGTTGCCATCAATCAGAAATGATTGCGCTCATCTTGACTCGGGCAAGTGGCGCGCTATACAGCAAATGCATCCAACTTAGATATACCAGCCCCATCCCATAGCCTTTTAAGACTGCCATCAGCCATGGCCATTTGACCGAGTCAAAGGTCTTAACCGCATCAAATGATATTATTGCCACCTCCTGTGTCTCTTAATTAGTGTGATCCATGATGTGATAGAGCCTCCTGAGGTTATCAGATTTATGTTCCTATGCGGGACATAATCCATCTGGTCGGAATGGATGTTTATTGATGACCGGTCTCAACCTGTTCACCAGCACTGCAGTTAATATCCTACTGTCTTGGCTCAGCAAGGACAGCGGCATGTATGACCGGCAATCCAAGCTGGACTTGTTGGGCTTAAGGAGCAGGATCATTTTCACCTCCCTCAGAGATTTTTGCAACACTCCCTTTTCAAATGCTTCATTTAGCATTGCCAGCATCGGGGGGAGCAGTTCCATCTTATATGTTTTGTAAAATTCGCTAGGCAGTCTGTCTGCCCCCAGGGTCTTACTGATAGATTAGAGCTTAATCACTGCCTCGAGTTCCTCTAGGGTGATCAGGACATCCAGGTACTCCCTCCACAGCACCTCCAGTTTGGGAAGGCCAATGTCTTCCAGTGTGTCTAGTATATCCTCTTCAGTCTGCCAACCCGCCTCAGCATATAGTTGCTGGTAAAACTCTACGAAGCAATTGTTCACTTCTCCTTGGGTGTCTAGTGTTTGCACATATTTGCCTCTGATTGCTCTAATTGGTTGCTTCAGCATCTCACATTTGTACAACCAGGCTAGCATCCTGCCCGGCTTATCTCCCACCGCATGTTGTCTTTCTATGTACTTTATGCAGTTTAGGTTACACAATCTACCCCCGCGTACCTCAAAATCTTGTTGCAACCCACTAATAGCCTTTACCCCTTCCTGGGAGTGCCGTCCTTGAGCGTAGCTTCCTCCAGTTCCTGTTCTGTTGCGTGTAACTCTCTAGTGATTTCATCCTGTAGCACTTTGGATTTGGATTTTGCCACTCCCCTGATAACTACTTTAAATGCCTCCCACAGTGTGCTGGCTGATTCCACACTTCCTGTGTTTAGCTCAAAATACTGTACTATCTCCTTTTTGAGGTCCTCCCTGAAAATTGTGTCTTTCAAGGCCTCCGCTCTAAGTCTCCATGTTTTTATCCCTGCTCTGGGCAGGGAGTACTGCCACTCCACGAGCAATGGCGAGTGGTCCGATAGGACTCTTCCCTTATATTATGAGCGCATTAACTCTCCTGTCAGTTTAGAGGTGGCAAACATATAATCTAGCCATGTGTGAAAGTTCTGTGGTGCCGCATAGTGGGAATATTGCCTATCCCCTGGGTGGTGCTGTCATGACTACTGTGAGGAGGCACAAGTTGTGCCACAAGCAGGCTCCCACAAGAACCCTGAGGGCCTTAAAACCACTGCAAAAGAGCTCCTGAAGCCAGTCATGGGCCTTTGGCACCAGGCTCATATGTAGGAAGAAAGGGTTGTTCAAACTAGGTCCCATTTATGTACAGAGACCTTTAAATCCAACATGGAAGCACCCACACAGTCTAGGTCTAAGAACCAAGCCATGCAGTCTAGTGTTTTGGGTGTGGCAGGCCTGGAACTACTTTCCCTAGTACTACTTTACCTGGGCTATGTAAACCACACCCTGACTGCAGAACATGCTTCGTGTTATTCTGCAACCAGCAGCGTGACGCTGACCTTGTCCAGCTCCTGGTCTTCAGCATCTTCCTGTAATCCTGCAAGAACAAGATGAATCTGTCTTACCTGAGAAAACACCATCCAGGTCTCAGCATCTCAACTGGGCTGCAATCTGTGGAAACCGAGAAAAGAAGAAACATCACTCACCTGTGAGAACTAGCTTAAGGACTTCCGGCTAACTGCTACCACAGCTGCTGTTCGAACATTGCGACCTGCAATAACGAGAAAGGGAAAAACAATATTAGAACGCGTGCTTTCAAAACATCGAATTCCATCAGTCTTACCTGAATTCCATTGCGCTACGCCACGCTTCCATCTGGAGCATCACAGCAACATCTGCAAAGGAAAAGAGACATATTCAGGTTTGATTTCAATGTTGAACAACTGCACAGCGCTGTGCTTACTTTAACGGATTCCGGGGTCTGTTTTTCATCGCGCTCTCATCCACTCGCAGCACCACAGCGGCCTGTGAGGAGAAGAAGAAGAAAACACAGGTTAGCTTTAAAAGACAATAAAGGCGCTGTGCTTCGCGCTTTCTCTTACCTAGAAACGTGCCTCTCCATCCGGCACGCCAGCATCAAGACCTTCGCACCTGAAAAGGAGATAAAGACATTAATGAATTCCCACCATAAACAGAACAAAGACTTACAATTAACAAACCTACCTGCCTACCAGCAGATTCGGGGTCACAGCAGGCCTCGGCCCAAGGAAGGTGTACTGCAACAGTGAAGCAACTCAGGCAGCTCGCCAACAAACGTCAAGCACCCCTGCCAAGAAACGCAGGATGAAAAGCTCACCCTACAAATAACTAAGGTGAGAAAAGAACCTAGTGGGAAAGGAATCGGTCAGAGAGAGGTGGGAGATTCACCCATTAGAGACATTTATCACAAATCCTCCCTTCTGTAATTGCAGATTCATTATTCAACACTGGACAACTACACATCCAAGGTTCCAGATCTCAGAGCCTTCCAGACGCCCCTGGGGATATCAGGTGAGCGTAACAGGTGCATCCTCCATGTATCCACTAGCTGAAAGTCCCTCAATAGGGCTCCAAGGGCCTTGGCTGCTGGGGTGGGCTTCACCATTTTACTATCTGATCTGTCCATTTTGGGTCCAGCGTACAGTTAAAGTCCCCCCATGTAACGTCCCCTCCCATGTAGGGGCTAATGTTACTACACAAGGTCTTGACGTAACCCACTGTGTCTTGGATAGGGGAGTATGTGTTAATAATGCTCAACTCTCTATTTTCTACCAGTCCTTTCATTAGTACCATTCTCCCATCAGGCTCTATGGTAGTCTGTAACAGTTTAAAGAGGACATTTGGTGCTATTAAAGTGATGACTCCTCTGAGTACGTTGCTCCTATGGTGGTGCCTCTCCACTTCCTTCTGACTACATCCTGTTTCTCTGTCGCAAGGTGAGTTTCTTGCAACATGGCGATATCAATTCTCTGTCATTTCAGATACATCAAGATCTTTTTTCCCTTTAAATAACTATTGAGCCCTCTGACATTCCAAGTGGCTATCCCCAAGTCTCCCATCCTATCCGTATCCTATATCTCCCGCCACCCCCCTTGTCTTCCCCTCAAAACATAATGGCGTATCGGTGTAAGCTCGTCCCATAAACAACCCCTTAAACTCCCTATCCCTTTCCCTCCCTCCACCCAACCAAACTCCAACCGTTGACCTCCTCCCTCACCCTTCCAACTCCCCCAACCTGTTGCCCAGCTCCATTCCTGGATCTAAGGCTACCCCACATAAAGCCCTATTCTCAGTATGACCGATATTCAGTACTCAGCAGAGGGATACCGCCCAAGTGGTATCCTAACTAAACTACCCCAGGGGGTTGGTAGTGTGTCTCCTGGTACTTTGCCTCCTGGTACTTTGCCTCCTGCTTAGCGCTGACTGCATCTTATAATACAGGACCATTTAAATTACTTCCTTGATCTCTTATGAAATCTGCTATAATCCAGTCTCATTGTCACAATAGCGTGCTGTACTTATCCTCCAACCAACATCCTGTGCACCAGTGTGGTGCTTGTAGGACTCCGGTTCATTTCTCCGTCGCACTCTCCTCTGATCATCAGAACCCGTCGGACAGTTCCTCGAGTCCAGCCATGTAGTCACATCCTTTGGCGATTCAAAGAACTGCACTTTATTCTTCAGGAGCACCTTCATTTTTGCCAGATACAGCAGCATGTATCTGTAAGCTGCCTCACGCATCCTCCTTTTCACTGCAACGTAACTCAAGCATTGTTTCTGCACCATGAGCGTGTAGTCCGGGAATGAGAACTTGCAGCCAAAGAGCGCTATAAACAGGTTAAGAAACAAGTAGTCACCAAACCACAGGGGGACACCTCAACTTCTGCTCCCCCTGTGGAAGAAAAAGACAAAGAGTCTATGGGGACACCTTCCCCGTACCAATCGATATACGCTGACTTGAGAAAGGTGGCGAGTGCGATGCTAGAGGCGGAGTCGAGTCACACTCATTCAAAGTTTGACTAGGGCTTCGGCCAAGCTCCGGCAGCGTCTGCCCGCATAAAAGTGGATAGGCGGCCTCATGTGGATGTCAAGATTTTTTGGGGGCCAGGAAATATACAAGGGTTGCAAGCATTGATAGACACCGGGGCGGAGGCCTCTTTGATTCATGGTAATCCGACACAATTTAAAGGAAAACAGTTTACGATTACAGGTTTAGGGGGAAAGGAGACCCCCGCAGTACAAACGAGAGTGGAGATGAAAATAGGCAATTTGAATAGGCAGAAATACCAAGTGTTGATTGTCCCGATACCTGAATATATAATTGGCTTTGACATTTTGGAAGGGCTAACCTTGGGACTTGGCGATAAAACGTACCAGTTTGGGAGTTTGGGGTGAGTGCATTAATTCACCCATTACCGTAGGCAAATTGAAGATGACCCCAGTACAAGTGCCAGTGGCAACCAAGAGGGTAGCAATGAAACAATACTGCATTCTTGGGGGGCACAAGGAAATTTCAGACATCATTAAAGAGTACGTGGAGTCGGGTGTATTACGCCCTATTACCACCTCATGGAACAATCCGCTCTGGCCTATTAAAAAGGGAGATGGGTCGTGGAGGATGACGGTGGATTACAGGGAGTTGAATAAACACACTCCTCCCTTAGTGCCCGCAGTCCCAGATGCTATTACCTTGATTGAAAATGTCCAAAAGTTTGCAGTGATCGATTTAGCTAATGCATTATTCTCCGTGCCAATTGCTGAATGAGTGTCAAGAACAGTTTGCATTTACGTGGGGTGGACGTCAGTACACTTTCACGAGACTACCCATGGGGTACATGCACAGCCCGACTATCTGTCACTGGCTGGTTGCAGAGCACTTAGACAAGATACCGTGTAAACCTGACATACAAATCTCTCATTACATTGATGATATTTTGATCCAAGGCAAGGATGAACACAGTGTGAAAAGTCAGCTAGATGTCCTTATGGAAGGATTGAATAAGGAAGGGTGGGAGATTAATCCGAGTAAAATTCAAGGTCCAGCTGAAACAGTGATATTTCTAGGGATTCAGTGGGATCATGGGCATCGAGAAATGGTGCCAAAAGCTCGACAAAAAATACTTCAATTCACCACTCCAACGAACAAAAAGCAAGCTTAGCAGTTTATAGGACTGTTTGGCTTTTGGAGACAGCACATTCCGCATTTAGGGCAGATATTGGCCCCCCTCTACAAGGTGACACGAAAGAAATACGAGTTTCAGTGGGGGGAAGAGCAGCAAAGAGCCTTTGAGATGGCGAAAGACACGGTGCAGAAGGTGCTTGATTTATGGCCCTTGAAGGAAGGCGAAGTGGAATTAAATGTGTCTGTGCAAGACAATTATGCTAACTGGAGTGTGCGGCAGAAACAAGACAGGAAATGTGTGCCATTGGGGTTTTGGAGTCGTAAGTTGCCCGATGCTGGTAACTCATATACTCCGTTTGAGAAGCAATTACAGGCATGTTAATGGGCTCTTGTTGATACCGAGCAGATGACGGTGGGTCGTGATGTATTTTTTGAGACCTGAAATACCAATCATGCAGTCGGTACTGAGCTCTACTAAAACGCATCGTATAGGACATGCTCAAGGAGCCAGCATAATTAGGTGGAAATGGTATATTATACCGCCCTCAGATTACATACCACCGGAGGTGCCTGAAAAACCTGAGTCTCCCGTGAAATGGGGAGTCCGTTACAGCGATTTGACCGTGGAGCAAACAGAGCATGCTTGGTTCACAGATGGTTCAGCACGATACGTGGGAACTGAGCGGTACTGGAAAGCAGTGTCGTACAATCCCAAAACAAAAAAGATGTTGACAACGACAGGGAAAGGGAAGAGCAGTCAGTTCGCAGAACTTTACGCGTTTTACCAAGCGTTGAAACAAGAGACCCCTGGTCAATGTTATGTGTACACAGATTCATGGTCAGTGGCGAATGGATTGGCAGTGTGGTTGCCAACTTGGCAAAAGAATGGATGGAAGATTCATTCAAAAGAGTTGTGGGGAAAAGAACTGTGGCAAGATATTGCAGAAATGTTGTTACAAAGTGAAGTCACTGTATATCATGTGGACGCGCATTGTGCCACAGATTCATTAGAACGTTGGTTTAATTCTGTTGCAGATGAACACACCAAGATTTCCTCAGTGGATGCAGAGGCTCAGGAAGAAGATATGGAGGGTTTGGCCAAATGGGCCCATCAGAAATGTGGGCACCTTGGAGAAAAGGCTACTATCAGGTGGGCACAAGCTCGAGGCATCAGTCTTCCTTTAGAAGTAGTGAAAACCATTATTTTGCAATGTCCCGTGTGCCAACACCAATTACATGGACCGATACCTCAAATTGTTCGAGGCACATTGAGAAGAGGAAAATTACCAGGTCAAATTTGGCAGATTTATTATATCGGTCCTATGCCACTCAGCAGAGGTTTTCAGTATGCATGCACTATTGTGGATACCTACTCAGGATATTTGATAGTTTTGCCATGCAAATGTGCAACCCCATTGAACACCATCAGGTTGTTAGATCAGATCATATTACATTATGGAGTGCTTTGCAGATTCAAAGTGACAATGGGTCACATTTCAAAGGCAAATTAATTCAAGAATGTTGTCAGGAAAAGAGCTTTGAGTGGATCTATTACGTGCCCTACCATTCAGCTGCGGCAGGGCTAATTGAACGAATGAATGGGTTACTGAAAGAACAGTTGCGCAAATCTGGAGATGGCAGTTTGGCAGACTGGCGTGATCGTGTGTTTGATGCGGTGCAAGTGTTAAACAATAGGCCTGTGTATGAATATTAAACTCCTTTGATGTGATTAATGACTCCTACTTTACAGGTTCAACCCAATTCAGTCAGAGAAACACTATTATACTGGGAAATTACTCCAGGTTCTTTAGCTCCCTATCGATCAACTCCAGAGTCAGCCGTGGTAGACTTGCATTTCAATGAAGAAATAAGATTAGATCCAAGAGGAATAGTTGTAATTGAAACAGGGATTGGAGCACAGATTCCCCCAGAGCATATGGGATGGATTGCCCCTAGTTCTGGCCTAGCATTGAAGGGAGTTCAAGTGTTGGGAGGGGTAATTAATGCTGATTACCAAGGCGAGATTAAAGCCATCCTAATGAATAGTGGGGATCAATTGTTATCAATCCACAAGGGTGATCGAGTGGCCCAATTGATAGTCATTCCCATTAAATTGTCCATGATTAAGAAAGGGGAGCCTCCTACAGTGTTAACTACCCGTGGGGATCCCGGTTCTGGCTCTTTGGCTCTTCAGACAGTAGGGTACCGGGTGCAAAGTTGTGGGTGGAAAAGCCAAGTGGCCCACCAGTGCCCGCAGATGTCATTGCATCAGGCAAAGATCAAGTTGTTTTAGTTATGGAGCCTGGTAGAAAGAAATGGCAATATATACCCGCAGACAAATGTTACCTGAGAGAGTGATGTGCAACACTGATATCTCTTTTCTGGGTTTGCTTTGTAGATCGGGGGTCTGGTTGGTGTAACTGTGGCACTAAATGGACTCCATTTGGGCGAGTTAAATGATCTGCTGTTAACAACGAAAAATGTCACATCTGTGCCAGTGATCAAAGGGATACTGATAGTGATGAATAATTTGGTCCCGAAGCAGCCCTATGCCAGTGCCGAAAAGCCCGCCAGACCGAAGACATGGATTTGTGAAATGCAACAAACACATCAGGAGCCGGTGAAAACAACCTTGAAACCAGTCGTGCCAGATGCGATCGTGGGAAGACGGAAACACCCTCCTATGATTACGCAAGAGGAGAATATGTGGATATATCTGGCACAGCAAGTACTGAACATATCACACTTTGGTCTTACTGATGTGCCCAATGCTGAAGCTTTATTGACTACGTGTTTAGTAGCGGTGCCGACGCCTGTTCCAGTTTTAAAGCATATCTTCAGCGTCACCCATAATGATTCTTTAGTTCAAGACTCAGACATTAGACAATCTTTTTCAGTTTACGAATACTGTCGGTTCTGCCAAGAGACTGACAGAAAATGGAGACATTTGACAGGTTTTTACTTACAATATAACTTAAGGTGATGTGTGTTACATTATGACGTGCAAAGCACAAGAAATTGGCAAATGCTGACAAATAGAGTTGACCAATCAGTACAATAATACCATGTTTGAGAGGCGACTATGTTCACGAATGTCACGCAAATGCACCAGTGTAAATAATACTATGTCCTGCAATCATACAGTGATAAATGCTAGTCATTTGAATCATGTGAAACTTCCAACAGGATGGCTCTTTTCATGTGGTAACATTACATATACTTATAATCCAGCCAACATTTCTGGAGGTCCATGTGCTTTAAGTCGATTAGGACTAATGATGTTTCCTTTACACTCAGCGATAACTCGAGGTAAAAGGTCAACTTTCGAATGTGTAGGGCTATCTCATGACTGTGATTGACATGTACATTTCTGATCAGAAGCTGAGGTTCTAACATTAACCCTTTCATTAGTGGGTGTTTGGGGTTTAGCTGCTGGAGGTTACAAATCTTTGAAGAAATTAGCGTGTTTAGTAGTTAAAAGTCTTAATCATACTTCGCAGGCTTTAGAAGAATTACTCCTTGATAGTCAAGGTTTTAGAAAAGCAACTTTGCAGAACAGAGCTGCTGTTGATTACCTATTGCTAAAACATAATTTAGGGTGTAATGCCTTTGAAGATATGTGTTGTTTCAATTTAAGTGACCACTCATGATCTATTGAAAGTCATATTTGAGGTTTGATGGATCTCATTTCACAAGTGTCTCAAGATCGTAATAGAAATTGGTGGGATTGGTTATTTTCATGGATACCTGATATTGGGGGTACACTACGTTACATTTTTGCTTGCATTTCTATTATATTATCGATCATAATTGCATGTTGCTGTTGCATTCAATGTATTCCCAATTTAGTCTTAACATTTCATAGGTTTCAGAGACCGGTTCCTGTGCCACCGGGATATAGAAGATAAATATCCAAAGGGTGGAATTGTTATGCTTGATTTATGCTTGATTCAAAATGTCGCGTGTACGCAATGCATTCTGGGAGCGCTCAGAGCCATTTTGGATATTTACTTCATACCGCAGTGAAAAGCTGCACACATTTTGCTGAGTGTTAGATTCACAGTGCTGAGACAAACATGCTTTTCCAAACCTGTTATGCGGTCAAGGCCATTTCTGCTGGGAAAGCTAACGTTGTTATGGTTTGCTACTGTTCTCCGTGGAGCGTGTTTTTAGAGAAGGGAGGCACTGCGCTTCTTGGGGGGAGCTCTCGATTGACCCAGCTGGCAACCGACAGCTGTTCCTCAACTGCGCAAGTGCAATTTCCAGAATGTTCAAGAATTAACTCCCCTTTGTGGAGTGTGTATATATGAGGAAGCCCGACGGGGTTCAGGTGAGACTTCAGCCTGAGAAGGACGCTTACGTCCGGCCTTCCTGTGAGCTGTGGAACTCTCGGCCTGGCTGTTCCCGGGGTCTTCCAGCCGCTTCTGGACGAGATGAGGAATCCTGTTACGCTCACGGTGATGTATTTCTTTTTGACTTCTTTACTTCTTCTGTGATCTATGTCCTTATGATTTTTATGAGTTATATCTATGTACTTGTAATCTTTGAATAAATAGCCGTAAAGAGCTGATTATCTTCTAAAGAGTGCGTCGCTGTGAGTTATTGTGTCTGTCTGTTTATGGTTTAAACTATTTGCTCCATAATTGCATTGGTGATTTTTGGTTGTTCCATGCACTTTTCGGGGAAGAGCAATACACCATCTTACTTTCCCATGACACTTTTAGTTCAGCTACTGCTTCCAGTATCTGTTGGTTGTTGAGTGCCATCTTCTCAGATTCTCGGGTGCTCTGTCCTTTCCCGATGGCCCCCTCAGCTGCTAGCAGTGATTTGGTGAACTCCTCCATGGTGGATTGTTTCCCCCTGCCTTTGGGCAATTTGGTTTCCATGTTCACTTGCCTCAGGGGCCACGTGTCCGCTTTCGCCCCAGCGCTTCGTACTCCTTGCTGTCATGGGTGCTCCCTCTGGGTTCGGGGGACGCCCACCCCAGCCCGTCCTTTCTTGATTGTCTCAGTATTTCCGTAATCTCCCCTGCCCCGGGGGTCAAATGCATCTAGATTGACACGTGCAGACCCGGGTGTTCACTGGGTCCGGCTCGTCATGTGTGGCTGGTGAGTCTTTCTTGTAACTTGAACCCTAATGTTAGTGGTCAGAGCTGCATCTGTACTGGCCATTGGGTCTCTCCCAGGATATCAGGTTGTCTGATGCCTGTAGCTCATACCTCCCATCATCAGTAAGGCACCATTTCTGTTATGCCACTGTCATGCACAGACCCCACCTCTGTATTGCCCCTGGCCTTGCTTTTGTCTTCTGCACTGTAGGTCTTCTTTCCCATTTGCCATCACCATAGACTAGTCTGGTCATGTTGCTACTTATTTAGGTACATCCACAAACTATCCAGCTTTTATGCCTCCTTTATGTAATTGTTACAGCATCACACATGTATTGCTTAGTCAATTCCGTTTCAGCCTCAGCCTCCGGTCCATGCCTGTTTCATTCATAGAGTGCTGCCCGCTTATGTGGGTCTCCGCGTCCTGCTTTTTTAATATGCTGCTCGATACCATTCATTTTGGCGGCCCGCTGATAATGTGTTTACACAGCTGTGCAACCCGCCACAGTCCGCGGCTGGGTGTTTCCAACATGGGCCTTTCCCACTCCATGCATTTCTCCTTGGTGTGCACTCGACGGGTTCGGCAATCCTTCACGAGCATCTCCCGGCAGCTCACTCGCTGCACCTCCTCCGTCCAAGGGTACTGCCTGCACAGTCGCCTGCAGCAGTTCTCTACTTTGTGCCGGGCGAGTTGGTTCCACAGACAGTGTTTACTTCGTGCGCCCGATGCAAAGTTCTCTTCCTCTGTCCGTCTGCCTCATGGATCCCAGCAAGAGACTTACGTGTCCTTAGTTGAAGTAGACTGACCCTTTGTTCCCCTCGTCCGCCATTTTGTTTTCGTAGTCTTGTTCCTGGCCACATTCAATAAGGCTCTGTTTCTCGTCAGCTTAAGTTCCAGTGCACACGCTGACTTCCATTTATGATCAGCACACCTTCCCACATCTGTGTCCTTAATTCGAGAGATCTTCAGTGTTTTCTGGCAATTCCAGATCTGCAGGAGCCTCTCATGGAGACACGTCCTTCTCCATGGCTAGATAGACACACCCCATTGCAATGGGAGAGTTACCACAATTCAAAGACAAATAAAAGACTTTTCACTCGAAAAATGACATAATTTCACAAACAGATTTTTTTTCTATGGGGCATCTCTAGGGTAGTACTAATGAACGAAAGACTTGTTTAATCTATTGCTGGGGGTGTGTATGCTTACAAGAGAGAGCTGCATGGAGCACCAGGAAGCATCATGGCATCACTGCTGAGATAGCCAGGGGTCAGTCAAGGATTTTCTCTGTCCACCAACGACTCCCAAGTTAGCTTACTCCAGCTGCTGGCTTCACTGCAATATCTAGGCCTCTCTCTGTAAAGATGGTTCCAATTGTGGGCAGCTGCTCACCTCAAGATTTTGAAAGATAATCCTCATTTGAGGCAGAGTTACCTATTTTTAAAAAATGCCACTAGAAACCAGACATGGAAATTCTTGCAAAAGAAATGTCCTACTGGCAGTGATCACAGAAGGTCACCATAAGTAAATATATATGTGACTTTAGCTGTGCATTTGGATGCCTCAAGAGTTAATTTTAAAGGTCCAATATCAATGTTACTGGTTGCAGCTTTTAGCCTTGAAACTTTCTCATGCTGTTTCAGTCTCACATCTCCGTATGGATTCTGAGAATTCTTGTTTCCTCTTGTGATGGACTCCATGATTTTGGTCAAAGTGAAAGTTCCTATTCTGCTGTGCAAGCTTGTATACATTTTGATCATTTTTATTTGCATGCTGGATGCTGCCATAAACAGTAGTTTAGCTATTTGAGACTTTTTGCAACTGCAGTCTCCTGTTTTTCCCTTCAGTGAGGCAATGAACATTTTCAGACATCTCCCGGCTTTGATGCCTACATTTGTTCCTTTTCATTTAGGCATTGCAGAGTCTTATTTCCAGGTGTATTCGCAATAGGCCTTTCATAAAGGGACACCCTCATACTGACTTCAGCCTTTAGTTTTGTTACTCAGGGCTATTTCACCCCACAAATCCACCCTCCTAGCTCTTTGGTACTTTATTTAGAGAGAAGAGCTAGGAGAGAGTGGGGTGTTCATCTGATGAGGGTTTGGGTTTGTCACAGGGATCCCCTTCAGAGCGTGCCTGCTCCGGGATTCATTCTAGGACTCTCCCTCAGAGCGTGTCTGCTCTATTCCTGTTCCTGATGGAGCGGTGCACTGGTTTGCACCCACTCTCTTTGGATTTAGGATTTTTCCATTAGATTGTGGGCCCTGGGCCTCTCCTCCTCCGGCGGCTCTCCCACGGCCTGTAAAGGCAAGGAGTTAATGGTTCCGCCAAGAAGAGCTGAGAGATTAAGTATTTTACACAATGCCATTTTGCCAGGTAGGGACGTGAAAGTAGACAACAAAACAGCCAGAGAGACACATACCAAGTACACATGACAAGTACACATTTGTTTTTTCTACATATACACATTTTTCAAACAGTGGTTCCTTACATTTTTCATTTTCAGCATCTTTTCAAAATACAAATAATTGTTCTACTCCCTGTTAATGTATGATTTTCTTCATCCAGGTTCCAGTTCCTTACCTTTACTCCTCGGAGGATTCCTGGGCTCTACCCTCACTGGGTTCTTCAATCAGTCACAAGTTCTGCCTGGCGTCTCGGGAGGATAGCTCAAGGTCAATGTGCTCACCTTGGAAGCAAGACGACACGCAGAAACACAGGTTCGATACCGGGTCCGGGCTTAGAAACATCTTGTGCACCAGGAGGGAATGAATTTATGCTCCTTGGTCTTGTTCCTCTGAAAATTGTACAAGTAGACCGTCTCCTACTTGATATTCTTTTTTAGTGGTCTTTAAATCGTAGTGGGTTTTCATCCACTCTGCCGATTATTCCAGATTTCGTTGAGCATACGCAAAAGCATGCTGAAGATTATTTCTCGGATTCTCAATATATTCATGTGTGGCGTATGCGTTGATCAGGATCTGCTCTTGCGTTCTGTAGAGCATATGCTGCGGTAGCACCATTTTTCATCCAGTCATCATCTCGAATGGAGACATTTTGGTTACAGATGAGTGCCATCAGGACAAGAGGTAGTCGGATTTCCCAACTAGGCCCAGAGTCTGCCACAAACTTCTTTAGGATGCCCACAATCGTTTTATTGTACCTCACAACTCCACCACTAGAGGCTAGGTGGTAGGCGATATGGAGTTTTCTCTTTACCCCAAGTATCTCCCACAACTTTCTCATCACCTCGCTGGCAAAGTGACTTCCTCGGACCGACTCAATCCTTTGGGGAAGGCCAAAATGCGAGAAGATGTGGTTGATCATCAGGGCAGCTGCTGTTTCTTCCTTGCAATTTGGGGCCGGGAGACATTCCACCTATTTGGTAAAAAAGCATGTAACCATTAACATGTACTTTTTCCTGTAGAGGAACGAATCACGGACCTGATTAAATCGACTTGTAAATCTGACCAAGGCAGTGTCATCCTCCTTTTCTGGAGGGGAGCTCGATGTGTGAGGGAACCTGGCTGAAATTGAGCGCACACAAGACACACCTTCATGTATTGGTCGAGGTCCTTCCTCATGTGTGGCCAGTATGCAACCTCTCGCAAGATTTCCAAAGTAGTATGAAACCCCCTATGACCGGCTGTGGCCGTGTCCTGGGGGTGACTCAGCATCAGGCTTCAGAATGAGGTAGGTACCGCCCACTTGTCACATCCAGAGATGGATCTCTGTCCCAACAAACCGTCTTGGATTAGGAACATTTTGGGAAACTTCATCAACACCCGGAGATCCCGATGTAATTGATTTCGGTCAGAGGAAAATTCATGGGGTTTTCAATGTGCTAATAACATTTACCAATAATTGGATCCCCTTTTTTGTGCCATGATCAAATCAGCATCTGGTGTCTCCTTATTACACTGGGCAGTTGACAGTTCTATTTGGGCAATGGTTTGCGACCTGGTGACAGCAGCAACCTGGATTTCCCCCAACAGGGACTCAATCTCAATGAGATCCCCGGGATAGCTCCGGTTTTGGCCAACTGGTCAGTCAGGAAATTTCTGGTTTTGTCTGGTCACTCTATTCTGGAATGACCCTTGATCTTCTTCCAGTGGATGGTCATCCCATTAGAGGTGACCAGATTATCAATGGATTATATTAGTTTGCCATGCTTGAGTGGTTTATTTTTTGCACACAGCATGCCTCTGGTTTTCCAATTCATCAGGTGCTCCACAACCCCATTCCTGACATAATCTGAATCAGTGATTATGAGCAATTCGTGGAGTTGGTGTTGCACAGCAGTGAGGATGGCCTGATGAACCGCCATCAACTACACTATCTGACTACCTCAGGGACCGATCTTGTACCCAGCGGAGGGCTCCGGGGCATCATTCACCCAGGCATTCCCAACGTCGGCCACCAGTTCCTTTTCCCTTTTGTTATCTACATGGTAGGAGCACCCGCCATATAAACTGTGGGCATGTTTCTTCCTCATAGACTTTGTGCGTGGAAGTCAGGTACGCCTCCATGTTGTCTTGTGTTTTTAGACTTTCACCCTCAAGACAGTTTTCTTGAGCACAATCATGCAAGTCAGCCAAACATTGCGCAAGGGGACTCTTCTTGTTTTGGCTGTATCTGATCTCCACAGGAAAGCCTTGTATGGACAGAATCCAAGGAGTAATTCTGGAATTACTCACATTCCCCGCCCGGATTTGGTCACTTTGGAGATATTACAAAGGGTGGTGAGGAGTCTCGATGATGATGTGCCCTCCCTGGATAAACGGGCTGTAATTTTTTAATGCCCACACCGTTGCTAAGAGTGCCTTCTCACAATTGTTGGATTTTTCCTCCACAGAGGACAATGTCTTACTCGCATAAAATAAAAGATGACTTTGTTGACCTTGTCATGCTTCTGTTATAACATTGGTATAACACTGGCCATGGCCTTCTGCAGAAAAATGTTAAATTCATTGCTGTCGTTTCTATAACTAAAAAGGGTTCGGGTCCATGTGTACTGGTGTCCCCCGAAGAGAAGGCCAGATTGTACTGGTCTTCCCTACTCACGGGCACTGTCCAGTATCCATTGGTCAGGTCAATGGCGGTATACACCTTTGAACCTTGGATTTGGGCCAGTCCCTAGTTAATGGTACAAAGAGGCCATCGGAACATGTGTACCCATTTGTTCAACTCCCTGATGTCTGGGCACAGTCACAATTGGCCATTGGATTTTAGTATCCCCAGTACCGGATTATTAAAGGTACTGTGAACTGGACAAATTATCCCATGGGACTCTAAGTTCTTTATGATCGCCGTTAGAGACTCCATAGATGCAACCAATATTACTTCACGAATATGGGAGTCATCCCAGTGTCCGTGGGTATAGATGTAGAATGTATCTCGGTGTGTCATATGAGTCCACGGCAAAGAGTTCTGGAAAACCTCTTTCAGCTTCTGCTTTTGCTCCTTGGTCTCACAGGCATCAGTTAGGTTGATCCGTTTCTCAACCATCTGCCTGAATCCAGGAAAGACCTTGGGTTTTGCGATCTCTGCGGTATCCTCCAGCTGCGTGGAGAGATCTCTGGTTATGGTGTTGGCCTGGACAGTGGGTTTCAGGTAGGAGAGGCAGTCAATGTTGACCTGAAATACCACCTCATCCTTCCTGATGTCGCAGGTCACCTCTATCCCCCCTCAAGGGCAAGAGTACAAATTCACCCCTTACCGGGTGAAAATCTTTTCTGGAGGTAACTCATCATCACAGTCGTAGCAGTCATTGGGGATCTGCCCCATGATTAAATTCCCTAAATCGATGGAGAAATGTTGGGCATCCACCAATATGCGAATGGAGTTGTGCTCTAAGTCAACTAATGGGTTCAAATACAACCCCTGCTGTTGGAGATTATGATTTAAATTTATGTAAGCATCCAAGTTTCTGTCCTCTCTTAATTGTTAGGGTGATAATGAATTGTTGGGCCAGTGACATCTTCTCCAGTTTAAACTTCCACTGTATATGGTAGCAATTGAGCTGACCAAAATGTCTTTTCAGGATTGTCAAAGCTCAGGGGCTTACCCACAGTCGGGACCAGACTTTGTAATTAATGAGGTCCAAATTAATTGCACATCAATTGAGAATTTCATGCCTAAATAGAAGGCAGAGGGGACATCTCACACAACCCAACAATTATGCTCTATGCTTTTATCACCAATTGACATTTTTAGTGTGCACCTGCTAGGCAGGAGATGTTTGGAATTGGGGGTTTGCAGGGCAAATTCCCACTTATCCATCAACCTAAATGTGGGAATGGTCTGATCTTTTGGGAGTCTCCTGAATAACGCTTCACTGATGAAGCTTTTTCCATTATTCAGGTATACTCTTGTGAGAACAGGCTCCTCGCCTCATTTATCTGAATGGGGAAAAACGGCTGTTCACCCTTTTCCTGAATATCAGCAAAGCTTTGATCTGGCTTTTCATCATGGGATGTGGGTCTTCTTCAAATTGTGGATCAGTATACATTTTCAGGGTATTCCCTTCCAGTGTGGAATGCCACTTAAAATTGTGAGGAAGGTTTATTTCCAAGAGTGGAGATGGGTTCCCATCACCAGTTTGTTCTCCTACAGCAATTACAGTTATGTCGGGGACTTGATTATTCCTAAAGTGGAACTCAATTTTGTCAGACCACTGCTCACCTATATGTGCCATTTAAGCTTACATAGTTTGTGCTCTGTTTTAATTTTATTGGCTAGTTATTCTGTGTCCAGAGGACCTTATTCACACAGTCTATTAGGGGTGACAACCTCCAAAGGAGGTCATTGCCTAGGAGACAGGGTGTGCCCTCTGGAATGATGACTACAGCTGGGTGTTTCATCTTGTGCCGGCCAACTTCGATACTGGTAGTCACTGCTGACATACTTACCCTTTATATTCTCTAGGAATGACAGCCTTCACGGAACAATACTTATGAACAGGAAATAGGAAAAAGAAAAGAGGATACATGAATATCCAGCACTGATAAAATCAAGTGGACAGAAAGGTTAAGTGCTGTAATACACTAGGCATTCTAAACATAATCATATGAGAACAAGAGATGCAGGGAAAAACCTGAAAATAGATCACTTGTTTAATAGATACGCAAGTCTCCCGACAGAAGGAGTACAGAGACCGAACCGATGATCTACAACAGTTGGCAATGAAATTTGGTAAGAGGAATTAAGAGAAATGTAATATACAGATAACAGTAGTCAGATGCCTTCTAGGTCCCTGATTTATGCATTTTCCCTTTCAGGGAGCAGATGTACTGATGAGATGTCCCATCTAGATGGAAGACGCCCACTCCAGACAAAGCAATTGAAAGACAGCGAAATGATGCAACTGTCCTTTTTATGTATATATAAAGTACCCCAGTAGGCATCATCTATAGTCCTGAAGAAAGCAGCAAACTGTTTTTCCCCGCGGAAACCGGTTGACATAGATTGGCTCAGAGCGATGACCTGATCCACCTGACTCATAGTAATGAATATATGAGCTTGGCTTTAGGACATCCTTTGTTTTTATAACACATAGCGGATATAAAACCAATAAATATTGGACCGCATGTTTATGTGATTTTATGATGTCACACCAAGTGGCAGCAACACAAATAAAGAGGATGGTGGACTCCCATATGGTGTGCACCATTTTAGAGTATTAGGAAAGTAGTGAGCCAGGTTAGGGCTAGTTCTCAGCTGTCCCCCTCACCTAGATAGGCGATACACCCGCACCCAACTAGGGACAGCTAATTCCAGGGATAGAGAGACTCCCTTTATAGGGACATGTAAGTAGCACTAAGGACTAACGTTATAGGCATAATTTGTTTAAATAAAATAGATTCTGCTCGTGATGTGTTAATAGTTACAGGGGAGGAGACAGAATCCAGTAACCCATAAACTCTATTTGTATTCCACTGATTAAATCTAGCTTGTTCTTTTTCTAATCTCTCTAATTTATCTTTCTCAACCCCTATTTCTTGGTAGTATGCAGAGGCCTGAGCTTTGTACTCTGCTACCAGCGCTTGACTGGCTTCTAGGACCTTTCTTTGGGCCACTTCTTGGCCCTGGAACCCCTTGGTCTCCTCGCAAAAGGGCCTCACTTACTCGCTGTAAGTCTTGTAGTATCTGCGAATACTCAGACCTCTTCTTTTGCAGGAGGCTAATCTCCTCAATCTGTGCAGTTTTAGTCTGTGCTGTCTGCTCTAGGTCAAATTCTATTCGTCTCATATGGCCCATTGATTGTTCATACTCTACTTTTATGTCAGTCAGTTCCTGAAAACATGACTCTCCTTTTTCCAGGTCTGCCTTCAACTGTCACTCTTCCTGGCACAGGGCATCTTTTTCCTGACACAGCCTACTATTCTGTTAACTGAGGTGATCTCTCTGCTGTTTCATAGTGCTCAACTTCTGGCGCTCCTGGTCAAAATACGCTTGGGAATGGACTTCCTTTATAACCCACTGATTATTCTCCTCTTCCAATTGCTTCATCTGCTTTTGATATGCACACATCTCCTCTAAGCAGGTTCTATTGTATGTCACTTGTTGGTTCAATTTTAGTTGATTCTCTTTCAGG
The DNA here is from genome assembly GCF_040938575.1 of Ambystoma mexicanum. Classification (NCBI taxonomy): domain Eukaryota; kingdom Metazoa; phylum Chordata; class Amphibia; order Caudata; family Ambystomatidae; genus Ambystoma; species Ambystoma mexicanum. The sequence continues at coordinate 289,347,274 of NC_090928.1, forward strand.
GAATCTACCCTTTCTTGGCACTCCTCTTTCAGTGCAGATAATATGGACTGCCACTCTGAATGAGTTTGTTGCTGTACTGCCAACTTATCTTTTAGCTTCTGAATGATAATTCCTAATTTAACTCTGAATATTGTCTCTCTCACACTTTCCTCTACCTGCCTTAACTACCTCCCGTAGTCGGTTGTTGTATCCCAGAAAAGTGATCCACTCGTTCTGGGACACGCAGGGTCCCACTGCCACATCAAACCACGGCCAAATCAGACCCTACAAACCTGGGAGCCCCATAAACATATGGGCCACCCTCTGATTGCCATCCACAAGCATCCTTCAAAGGGATTTTCCTAACCCTGAACAGCCAAGACTCTCCAAACGGCGGCAAGACTGCTTTTACAGTGTATCCAGCACACCAGCTATCTATCTGCAGGAACCTCCTCCAACTGTTTCAAGTGGTCTGCTACATACTACTCCCAGCTCCTTGCAAACACCGAGTGGAAGAAAGCACTATTCTTTGACTTCCATCCAGGGGAGATCAAGTCGAGACCCATGAAGAAGGCTTCGTGGTGAAACGTCACGGGACTACATCATTTTCAGGGCATTATTTCCCCAATCCCGTTCCATAATTTGATCTGTTTCTAGACGTTGACCAACGACTAGGTCCCTTTTTCCTAGGAGTCAACAACAATATACTCAGTTTCAGAAGGAAATAATGCCCTTTCTCTGACACATGGTTTTGTCTCCACGCGCTTCATTACAGTTGTTTGCCTTGTGTTTAAACATTATACCATGTTTCTTTGTATTCATTGCACATTTAGGCAAATCACCAATGATTGTGCATTTGTATGTTTTGTTTGTTAATTTTTCTTAAGCATGTGCTATTTTTTCTTTGATGCATTTGTTAAATAAGATGAATGTGCTTTGATCCATAAGTACACTAAAAAAACTAAAAAGTTTTATGTTAAACTGAATGCAGAAAATTCTCTCTGCACATACTAACATTGGCTAAATAAAAAGCTATAGTGCACTCTTTAAGGGCTTAATTGCTCGTCTTTTTGAACACGTATGACAGTTAGCTTAATGAAATGGCTTTTGTCATACTAAGCATGCCTAACAACCTAGCTTTTACTTAAATGTATATGTAAAGAGACTAAAAGTAAGTGGCAGGACGCCATCCCTTTTGTTTCAAGTTAACTACATTTGTGTCTGATCTAAAAGCTCAGATTGATTTTGCCCAGAGGCTACACTCGCCTTGTACCTTTCTTCCATAACTATCATGTGGAAATACATATATGCAGTGAGCTGGACCATTTTAATTTGCTCATCTTTGTTGTTCTGCATCATGTAAAAATCTGTCAGTGCTTGATGTAACAGGCCATTGTCCTGCCACACATCCATATTTACAGGGGTCACCTCTTGCATCATTCTAGTTTGCCAGGCTTCATGTTTTTGTTCTGCCCATTCCCCTTTAATGAACAATTTGGACAGGAGGTGCTGTCTAGCCATGCACAATTCTATAGTGCGCATGTGAAAATGTGTTCTGCACCTGATGGGTTATCTATGAAAGGGCACAATCCCCACCCTGCTCCTGCTTAGATTATGCTTACAATATTTTATTTTAGCACACACAGCCCTGATACCTAGGGTACATGTTTGTCTGGCACCTTCACGATGTAACATAGCTTACCATCCACAAAATGTAGAATGCCTTCAATGTGCTAGTCTGGTGTGCTACACTGTCACGAGTGAAAGACTGCTTAATCCCAGACTTGAGCCCCCAAGTTGTCACAATATATATGCAGCATCAGCAAGTCAAGGATCTCTTCCCTTGCAAATGAAGGTGGTGCTCAATAAAATGCTTTTTATTATTACACAAATGTATGTTTTAAGGAGGCCTCCAACCTGTCTCACACCCAACCTCCATCAGGAAGGAAGGTTAAGCACTCCCCCCTGCGACAATGGAAAAATGGGTTTCAATGGTTTATTACTATTGTTATGGGACAGCACACAAGGGCCCTTCAGGCTGCTTGCAATAGAAGACAAACAGGGGAGCGAAGCAGACTAGCTAGCACACATAGGAAATTTGATTTTAACAGAGGCAATACATAAGAAAGAAAAATAAAAAAATAAAAGGGAATGCAATTTAGAATCGGTGATCAGGGTACAGTATTATTATTATTATTATTATTATTATTATTATTATTATTAGTAGTAGTAGTAGTAGTAGTAGTAGTAGTAGTAGTAGGGGAAGAGATATAAGGTAGGAAAAATGGGTTTAAATGGGTGAAGTGAAATTTTAAGAAAAATGAAAATGGAAATCATCCTAATTCTTGCTGAGGCTGGAAATGACAGGCAAGCTCTGAGAAATGAAAAATGAAGGAAATGCAATCCAAAATCCACGCTCAGAATATGATAGTGGAAGGAGGATAGAGAAGGAAAAACACGTTTTCAAAGGTTAAACGACATTTTTTAGAAAAACAAGAATGGAGATAACCGTAATTTTTCTATGGGTGCAAATGATAAACACACACTTTGGGCAAATTGGAGTTCATAGGAAAATCGTTTTTTAGATACAATGACAGGGGCGCATAACAGGGATTACTCACAATAACAATGTCGGTTTAAGTTCAAAATGACAGAGGCAAATGGGAATTGGTTTTGAAACACCCTTTAACACACGGAAAAATGTGTTTTTAACTCTTTTTTTGAAAATATGTTTTTATTGACATTTTGTAGGTTATTATTGCAGACATTGCACCAAAAAACAAAATTACATTTTTAGAAAGCGTACCCACCAATAACCCTTTTATCCCCCCCACCCCCCACCCCCCTAGCCGTTTAATCAAAATAGACTCTTGATTGCACACTTTGGAACACACTGCACAGCCCCAGAACACAGGTGATGGGCACATTTTGGGCACTTGTCCTTGGGCTCAACCTATTAAGACCCCCTTATTGGGGGGAAAAAGCATGTCCCAGTTAATGGGTGCCTTTGGAGTCCCCGACTTTACAGTTTAACAGTGTTCAAAGGACAGAACCAGGTCCCCCGTGAAGACTGGGCCCTTTATGCACTGCGCTCGTATCGTTCAAAAAATGGGAGCCAGAGTTCTCCGATGCTGGTTTTAGACTCATCCAGAACGTGCGTAAGGAATTCCATGTCATAAATCGCTCGGACCTTGGTGACCCATTCCTTTTCCTGTGGCATGTTTGGGTTTTTCCATTTTTGGGCCAGGCAACACCTGGCCGCCACAAGCATAACCTGGAGCATGTGGCCCTGGGTGTCCTCCTGATCGTCCCCAACCTCAATCCCAAAGAGAAGCAACGAGGGGCAAAGGGGTCTATCTATCCCATCAACTCCCCTGATCCAGGATAGGACCTCGCCCCAATACATCTGTACCCTAGGGCATGACCACCACATATGTATGTAGTCTCCAGTGGTATTTTGACATTTCCAGCAGTGTGGGTCATAGCCTGGGAGCATTCTGGATATTCTCTGGGGGGGATAATGCCATCTATGTAGGACCTTTAATGCCTGGTGTCTGTATTGGAGGGACGTGGTTGAGCGATGGGCTCGGATGCACATCTTGGTCCATCTCCTATCATCTATTGCCACGCCAAGGTCTCTTTCCCATTGCGTTCGTGCTGGAGGGGGGTCCCTTGGTATTGAAAACAAGAGGAGTCTGTACAACCGAGCTATCACCCCTCTGGAGCCCCGGGTGGAAATAATCATTTTCTCAAAATTTGTAAGGTCCCTCCTAAGAGTGTCCCCCCATGAGGGTTCTGAAAGGACTCCCTTAAGCTGAAGGTAGCGGAATGGCGACAGCCTACCCAGACCCAGAGCCTCCTCGAGATCGGGGAGGGGCATGAAGGATCCACCCACCCATAAATGGCCGGCCCTAACCAGGCCCGCCTCGTACCAACTCTGGTATGCTGCTGGTTCTGCTATTTTGGCCAGGAATGGTGGCGCCCAGATGCAACTCAGCGGGGAGGGCCAGGTCGTAAGCCACCTGAAGTAGCTCCCCTCCTTCCAGATCGACCAGAGAACCCCCAACACTGGGTGTTCTTGTACCCTTCTGGGAATGCATGTTCTTGGGACCCATAACTGCTCGTCGATCGTGACTGGGGCAAGAAGTCTATTGTCCAGAGCCACCCACTGCTTCTCCGTCCCAGGATTAAAATGGTCAACCAGAATCCTTAGCTGGGATGCCCTGTAATATGCATCGAAATCGGGAAACCCCACCCCTCCCTCCTCCTTCGGTCTTGTCAAGACATCGTAAGAGATTCTGTGTTTTTTCCCCGCCCAGAGGAATCGAAGCAATACCCGCTTCATTGAGTCGAAAAAGGGCTTCGGCACCTGGGAGGGGAGCATCTGGAAGAGGAAAAAGAACTTAGGGAGTATTACCATCTTAATCAGATTGAGCCGTGCCATCCATGAAAACCCTGCCGCCGCCCACCTCTCAATATCTCTCTTGACAGCAGTCCATAGTGGGGTAAAATTGCGCGCAAAGAGGTCACCCGGAGTGGATGGGATTTGGATTCCCAGGTACCGGAACCCCTCCCTCTGCAGTTGAAAGGGGAGACTTTCTACATATTGTATCTCCGATTCTGGCAACTGACCCCCCACGAATGCCACAGACTTGTCTAAGTTGACCGTGTACCCGGAGAGGTTACCATAGCGCGTCAGGGCCTGTAGTAAATGAGGGATCGTCTGCGATGGCTTTGTAACGTACAGGAGGACGTCATCTGCGAACAGACTAATCTTGCAATAGGAGTCGCCCAACCAAACCCCTGTGATGGTTTCATTGTTGCGTATCGATACTGCCCAGGGCTCCATTACCAAGGCGTATATCAGGGGGGATAGTGGGCATCCCTGTCTTGTTCCTCGCCCCAGGGGGAAATGCTCTGACTTCGTCCCGTTAGCCACCACCCTGGCTGTTGGGGAGGAGTACAGTGCCGCCACCCATCCCAGCCACCTCTGGCCCATCCCCACCGCAGACAAGACCTCTCCCATGAATTCCCAGCTCACCCTATCGAAGGCCTTCTCCGCGTCTAGGGACAGGAGCAGAGCTCCCTCGTCCCGGATCTCCCTTGAGTACAGCACATGGAGAGTTTTACGCATGCTGTCCGAGGCTTGTCTGTTAAGTATGAAACCCGCCTGGTCAGGGTGAACCAATCGTGGGAGGCTCTTCTCTAGGCGAGACGCCAGGATTCTAGTGAATATCTTGGCGTCAAGATTTAAGAGGGAGATGGGTCTGTAGGAGCCACAATCCCTCGGGTCCCTTCCCGGCTTCGGGATAACCGTAATGAGGGCCTGGAGAAAGGAGGGCGGGAGCGTCTCCTCGTTTCGGATTTGGTTAAAGAGCTTGGCTAGGGGCTCCACCAGCGAAGGTGAGAACTGTTTGTAAAAATCGGCTGTATAGCCGTCTCCCCCCGGTGCCTTGCCCACCCTCAGCCTCTTGATGGCCGCCTCCACCTCGTCAACCGTTATGTCTGACTCTAGTTCCTGTAGTTCCGCCTCCGTCAAGCGGGGCGGGGGGTATTCCTCCAAGTACGCCCGCATCTCCTCTATTGATGTTCCTCCCTGTTTTGTATATAGTATTAAGCATGGAGCCCTCCCGGCCTCTGATGGGGCCAACCCTTCTCTCCAGTCAACATCCCCTGGCTCTGCGAGCTAGCAGCGTTCCCACCCTGTCTCCCCTCTCGTAGTACCTCTGTCGTGTGTATCTCAGCTTCTTAACCACCTCTCCTATGAGAACCGTGTGTAGGGCCTGTCGTTTCTCGCTCATTTCCACTAAGATGGATTCCCTGTCCGTCCCCCCCTGGTTGAGCCTACCCCGCAAGCTTCCAAGGTCCGCCCGTATCCTGGCTTCGATGAGCCCCTTTTCCCGTTTACGTCTGGCTCCCTCCGCTATGAGGAGGCCGCGAAAGGTGGCCTTTGCTGCCTCCCACACCGTCGGCATGTCTGTTTCCCCTTTATCATTTGTTTCGAAGTATGCCGCCATTTCGCCTCTCAGGAAGTCCCTAAAGACTGGGTCTCTGAGAAGCACATCATTGCACCTCCAGTGGGTTGATCAAGGGGAGACGGGGAGAAACCAGCTCGCCACTAGGAGCTCGTGATCGGACCAGGTTATTGCCTCGACTCGTGGATCCGTGGCCACCCCGCCTCCTTCCTTAGAGGTCAGGAGCAGGTCAATTCTGGTGTATGTATAGTGTGGAGGGGAGAAAAACGTATAGCCTCCCGGTTCTGGGTGTGTCGCCCGCCAAACATCTTCCCAATAGTGTTCCCTCAGGAGATTCTGGAATGAGATATTATCTTTGGATGTCGCCTTGGGTTCAACCCCTCGGGCCGTCCACCAGTCTAGTTTGGGGTCCACTACCAGATTGAAGTCGCCCCCGAGGATCATGGCCCCCTCCGCCCATTCATCAATTACCCCCATAATTTGGGTTAGGAACCTAATCTGGCCAGAGTTGGGTGCATAGAGGGTGGCCAGAGTGATACGTTCGCCCTCATGAGTGCCCTTGATTGCCAGGAACCGCCCCCCAAAGCCCCTCTTGGTTTCAGTATTGGAGAGATGGAACGTTTTGTTCAGGAGGATCCCTACCCCCTCCTTCTTGGAGCTTCTGTGGGATGCCCAATAATTAGATCCAATGTCCCTTCCCCTTATGGGTGATTCCTTGCCCTGTCTATAGTGAGTTTCTTGGAGGAAGAGTACCATTAGTTGTTGTTTGCGAAACATGTTACTCATCAGGGATCTCTTGTTCTGGGAGTTAAGGCCCTTGACATTAAGTGTGCCTATCTTGCCCTCAACCATTGTCGTATGGGGATGCCCCCTCCGTTTGTCCTGTGTCGCAGTGTTTCCCTGTAGTCTGTTTCCGCATTGCGAGCCCTAGTTTGATTCGGCTATTCCCCCCTCCCTTCCGTTCCGCACGCCCCCTCCCCCACCCAGTCCTCCCCTCTCACCCCCTCCCCCCATTCCCTTTTCCCTTTCATTGTAAGGCGTCCGTCCACGCCCCCCAACTAGTGTCGGGGTTGGTCAACGAACCACCAAGGACTCTTACCCCAGCCCCGGGTATTTCTTATATTAGGGATCCCCAACTCTTGTTTTTCCGTCTATATCGACCCCAACCATTACCTCGGTGGGGGTAGTCAGCGCAGGAGCCAAAGAGCCCCACGGCCCCCACACCCACCTCAAGGTTCAAACTCAGCCCCACACCGGGAAAACCACAACAAAACCATTAACATTGCATCAAACTGCTTCCCGCCCTTCAACCTGGCGGGTTAAAACTCGCGCCGACGTGGCGCCCGGCCCTGGCCCTGTGAGGCCAGGCCTCAATTTCCAGCTCTGCCAAAGCTTAGAACACAGGAGCCTCCGTAGAGATCCTCAATCCCTGAGAGGGTGGTATAGTCATGAGTTCGGGTGGTCCTCGGAGGCCGTTGATGGATGTCTTGTTTTCTGGAATTTGCGAGTACCCTTGGCCTTGGACTTGCCGCTGAGCTTTCCCAGACCGACCGGGCCCCTAGGGAGGTCTTGGGTGCCACCCACTCTACCTCCAGAGGGAGCGGGGATGTCGCCAAGTAGGTCGTCTGTGGCCCTCTGGATGTCCTCCTCCGAGATCAGATGGTACTTCTCTCCCTGCCATTCAAACGATAAACTAAAGGGGTGGCCCCAGCGGTATCTGACCCCCTTCCTCTGTAGCCATCTTGTGAGGGTGCCACATTTCTTCCTCATTAGTAGGGTGAGGGCTGAAAGGTCTTGAAATATGGACACCCTAGAGTCCCCGTATTGGATGTTGCCTAAGTTCTTCGCTTTCTCTAGGATCTTGGCTTTGTCTCTGTAGTGATGCAATCGAGCCAGCACCGAGCGTGGGCCCCTGCCCCCTCCGCCCGCCCGGTGGACCCTATCAAATTTGATCTCGCCTCCAGCATTCTCACCCAGGGCAATCCTTATAATGTCCAGTACTTTGCCCTCCAGACCTTGTGTGGTCTCGCCCTCGGATTCCGCCAGCCCAAAAATGCGTAGGTTATTCCTCCTTTCTCTATTTTCCATGTCGTCTACTTTAAACCGAAGTTCCTCCTCCCGCCGTTGCATATCATGGAATCTGACCTCCATTTGGGTCTCGAGAAGCGCCGTGGAGAGCTGATTATTTTCGACCCCCTCCATCCGGTCCTCGAGGGTGGTGACTTTGGTGGTAAGATCCGCCAATTTGGCCCCCATGTCCGTTCTCATCCCGCGAATCTCCTCTAGGATTAACTGGATATTGTTTTGTATAGCCCCCAGGTCGGGGGGAGGGGTAGAGGTGCCCCCCGCCGCCATCTCGCCCTCAGAAGCCACAAATTGGTATTTGGCGAGGCTCTCCCTCCAGCTCATGGGAAGAGCACTCCGGTGGGCTGTGGTTGGTGTGACCTATCCAACCCACAATTTTGATCGTGGGAGGATGCAGTATGTAGTTGACAACCCTGGAGGTGGGACGGGCAGGCACCTGGTGGACGAATGCCCCCCCGACGACGATCCCGGGTGGTGGGGGCAGCCACGCCGAAGCTTTCGTGTGTGGAATGTGGCCTAGTCGAGAAAATGGGGGTCTGGTGTCGGTGGGGTCCTCTGGTGTGCCTCCGGTGCCCTCTCTTCCCACAGAGTGCTCGCGGCGTCGTGTTCTGGTGGGGTGGATGTGAGGGGAACGGTCTGATTGACCTCCCACCAATAGTCCGTGGTCCCTTGTATTTCTCTGTGTATCTGCCTCTTTGTCGTAGGTCTCACCTCTCAGGGTTCCACCTTGATAGTCAATCTGGGTTCACCTCCCTTTTCTGCGCTCTCTCTATCATCGGGGGAGGAGGGGAGAGCCAAAGCCGGGGCGAGAGAGAGGGCGGCGGCGGGGGGGGAGCGCGCTCCAGCGTCGGCCCCCCGATCCGTTGGTGTATTGGGGGCTGGGGCCGCTGCAGTCCCACCTCAAGCCCCGCTTGTCCCAGATGGGGAGAGTCAAGACTCAGGGGGCGCGCTCCTGCATCGCCCCTCCGGGATTCACTGGTGCAGTAGGGGCTAGGGCCGCCACAGACCCGCTTCGGGCCCCGTTCGTCCCCCGAGAGGCGGCGTCCTGTGTGGCACCTGAGAGGCGGTGTCCTGTGTGGCACCTGAGTGGCACCTGCCTCTCGCGTCGGCCTCCCGTGTACGTGGGGGTGTCTAGGGTCGCTGTCCCACGTCGAGCCCCGTGCGTCCTCAGATACGGAGGTTGAACCCCCTCTGGATCCGTGGGTGCGCCGGGGGCGGTCTCACCTCTCGCGCCGGGCCGACGCGCTACACTGCCGGTCCGGGCTTCAGGTTGTGTCCTCGCTCGGCCGTGGGTCCCGCCTCTGGTCTCTGCCTCGGCCTCCGCACTCTCCGCATCGGGTCCCTCCTTCTCCGGGTCTGGCGTAGCCGGCGCTGCCCACGGTCGAGCTCCACTCCAGGGTGTAGGGGGAGTAGCCGGCGGATCCCTCGGGCGGCGGAGCTCGGCGATGCCTTGACGGACGGGGGTCGGAGTTGGACCCAGCTGGTGGCCGAGGGTTCCCACAATCTCGTGGGGGGGTCTCGAGGAGGGTGGGGCCCCCACTCTTCTTTGCTGCCAACGATTACCCGGGGCTGGGTACGGAGCTCTCAGCTCAGGCGGCCATGTTGCCTGCGCCCCCTGGTGGCCTCTGTGTTTTTAACTCTTAATGAAAGGACTTCTTGGGGAATACGTTATACTGATAACGACTCGCAAGACACAGGGAAAGTAGACATAGTTATGAATTATACCTTTCCCTATTCCGTGAAGTAATGTGGGAATTCATTTATTTAATAAGCCAAATATACTATGGATCTACACAAACAATAGAAATTCTTAAATGGGGAATGATGAAAACGCACGGACATACAACAGACTCCTCCACAGAAAAATTACTTAAATATGCAGGCACACAAAGGACTTCTCAGTTGAAACTGAGAACCTTGTGAGAAAAAGGACTACAATTAACAGGCAACTGAGAGATGAGTTTGTTCAATAGAAAAATGACTTAAATGCACAGGTGAACAAACAATTTTGCAATGGGAGAGTTTTCAGAATGCACAGACAAATAAAAGACTTTCAATAGGAAAATGACTTAAAGTCATAAGATATGGGATTTTTTCTCTTGGGATCTCTAGGGTAGTACTAAAGAAGATAAAACTTGTTTAATCTATTGCTGGGGGTGTCTATACTTACAAGAGAGAGCTGCATGGAGCACCAGGAAGCATCAGCACCTCACTGCTGGGATAGCAAGGGGTCATTCAAGGATTTTCTCTGTCCACCAAAGACTCCCAAGTCAGCTTACTCCAGCTCCTGGCTTCACTGCAAGATCTATGCCTCTTTCTGCTAAAATGGTTCCAATTTTGGGCAGCTGCTCACCTCAAGATTTTGAAAGAATATCCTCATTTGAGGCGGAGTTAGCTATTTTGAAGGTAAATGGCATCACAAATGTGTCATCCTTCTCGCACAACTGATAGGGCAGTGGTCAAGGGTGCTCTCCCTCTCTGCGTGCCGGAAGGTCCAGAGAATGGGGGAGTGATTTGAGAAGCCAGGGGAGGGTACTCCATCCATCATCTGACTGAAACAGGGGTCTGTATCTGGATTTGGTACATGGAAATCTCACATTTTGGCAAATGTCTTTTCTCAAAATATTATGAGACACATGTCAGCATTTTCAGACACAATATTTTTTTTGGTGAATCAAACGATCCGACCTAGAAGTTTGTACAGTATTCTATGTCCGAGTTCTGGTATTTCCTCACCCCCACTTTATTCATGAAAAATCTGGCGCTCAGTGTGCAGAATATTGATTACTTTCTTCAGGTTCACTACATTTTTCATATTCCTCAGTCACACCAAGAATGCCCCATAATATTTTCCTAAATAACTTGAGTTGTGTATGTGTCATGAAAATCATTTTGGTCACACCAGAAGCCGCTTGTGGACAGCTTTCCAGAAATCTTCACATGAATATTCTGAGATGGATATTATGGATATTACACAATGAAAAGCATGCCTCCCAATTTTGCACAAAGGGAAATCAGCTCCCTCCTTAAACCTGCCCCCACCCTCCGCCACGTGTTGCTGTGACATCAAGAGGGGCCCTGTTTGAGATTAGAGAACCTTCCAAGAGCCTCAAAGGTTAGATGCTGGCTCAGGCATGTTTTTTTTTATTACAGCCTAATTGCTCTGAGTCATAAACTACTGGAGGACACCCATGCTTGAAGGGAACTAGACTTACATTACCATGACAACAGCCTTGAAGCCTCAGTTTCCATTTGGAAGAAATGTCACTAGAAACCAGGATTTCGGCCTACCTCTGTTGAAAGCAGTTATTTAACTACCCTTGGCAAATGCACAACATCTGAACATGGAAATCCTTGCAAAAGTTATTTCCTACAAGCAGTGATAACAGAAGGTGAACATAAATATATATATATATATATATATATATATATATATATATATATATATATATATATATATAGACTTAAGCTGTGCATTTGGATGCCTCAAGAGTTCATTTTAAAGGTCCAATCGCCATGCTACTGGGTGCAGCTTTTAGCCGTGAAACGTTCTTATTCTGTTGCAGTCTCACATCTCCTTATGGATTCTGAGAAGTCTTGTTTCCTCTTGTGATGGACTCCTGATGAACAAACTTAAGTTCCTTTATTGTCTATCTTGCCCACATTTTGAGTAGCATGTTTTTAATACAAAGGGAGGCAAAACGGATTTTGAAGGCCATGATTTTGGACAAAGTGAAATCTCCTATTCTGCTGTGCAAGCTTACACACATGTTAAATGTTAAATGTTAAAGGTATTTGTACTGCGCACCGTCACCAACGGAGTTGGTCCCCAGAAGCTCTGGCGGATCTGCAAGCAAAAAGGTGGGATGGGTTAGTAGGTGAAGCGGGAGTGGGATAGTGAGAGGAGTGGTGTTCTGTTGGCAGCTTCAACTTGGTATACACTGGGTGCTGAGCTTTGGTGCGAGTATCGGATCGATGTCAGTTCTCGTGTGCTGTTGGTGCGGCTTATGTGTTGTTGTAGTGTTGTGATGTGCATGCGGGTTGTTTTGCGAGAGATGGTTGTGTGAGATTTTTGAGTGAGATAAGTCTGCAGAAATGCTGAGTTTTTTGTTACTGGGTTATATGAAGTTTAATATGCTAACATTCAGAACTCTGTCCGAGTGTGGCGCTCGCTAATCCTCCCAATCTCATCAGGATGGGCAAAGGGGTTATGCCTGGCAGGGTTTTAGGTTTGTCTGAAGCGCTCACTGTGCTGTTCTAAGGCGCTCTGTAAGTGTTCTAATTCTGATGGAGTGACTGTTGTGGGTTGTCTTTTAGTTGGTGCGATGCGCTCGCCTTTCTATTCTAGCGAGCTCTGTAGGTGTTCTAATTCTGATGGATTGATTAATGTGGGTTGGGTGTCTATTCTCCTCCTTGGGTGTTGGAGCAGGTGTTGTGGTCTCCTCTTACATACTTTCTGTTTAAATCTGTCTGCTGGGAGTTTGGATATGGTACAGCCGGGAGGCAGTGGATGAGTAATTTAAGGGCTTTTGTCTCGGTCTGAGTAAGTAACCAGTCTATAGTGACCTCCCTTTGTGGCTATTTCCCATAATATTTTATGGTCTGTCGTGGGGTCCATTCTTTGGGTTCTGTGTATGTCCATTTTGGGAGTGACCAAGGTTGGTGTTTTTATTCATCATTGTTTAACGGGGTAGGCAATCTTGTGCGTCGCTGTTGTAGTTACGCTGTGAAGAGCCATGATTTGATGAGTTTCCTGAATGCCAGGTGGTTTGTTGTGTTCCGAATATTCTGAGGTAGGTCATTCCAGGTTTTCGGTGCCTGTTGAGAGAGAGAGGATCCTCTGAGTTTTCTTCTGTTATAGGGTTTTGGTTCTAGGCAGATGTCGGTGCTTGATCTCAGTGTTCTTGTCGGTTGATGCAGGCATAGTTTATCGCTTAGGAATTCTGCGCCTCGTTTGTGTATTGCTCTGTGCGTGATGCACATGGATTTGAAATGTATTCGCTGTTTTAAAGGTAGCCAGTGTAGTATTTTTAGCACTGGTGTCATCTGTTCTCTTCTGGGTAGCTTGAGGAGGAGTCTGGCTGCCGCATTTTGTATGCGTTGTCATTTTTTAGAAGTTGTTCGGGCATGCCCAGGTATAAGCTATCGGCGCAATCTACACTGGACATGATCAGAGCGATGATGGTAAGTGTTTTGTTGGCGAACGACAGGAACGGAAGGATCCTTTTTGCCGCTCACAGGAGGAAGAAACATTTCTTGAGTAGAGCGTTTACTTGTGGCTCTAGATTAAGGTTGTTATCCATCAGGACTCCTTGGTTTTTTACAATTGATGATGGTGCTGGTTTGGTGCAGAGCTCTCTTGGCCAAGGGATGTAGCTGATGTCACCTCCCTTTTTGGAAACAATCATCATCTCTGTTTTGCCTGGGTTGATTTTGAGGTGGTTGAGGTTCATCCACTTGAATATATCACAAAGGCAATTCTCTAGTGTGGTGTTTTCTTCTCTGTGTCTTGTATGTTGAAGAATATTTGAGTATCGTCAGCGTAGTTGTAGCATGTGAGGGCGTGTTTTTTGATGAGTTTGATTAATAGGTACATGTAGATGTTGAATAGAAGCAGGGAGAAAGATGGTCCTTGTGGTACTCCGCACGTGGAATCTCTAGGTTTGGACTTAAAAGGTTTCATCCATACGGTTTTGGTTCTGTTTGTTACTCCTAGTCCTTCTAATCACTTAATAAGGATGTCATGGTTGACAATGTCGAAAGCTGCGGGTAGATCACAGAGAATCAGGGCGGTACTTTTGTCCGAGTCTGCGTTTGTTGTTAGGTCGTCCCATATTCAGTGGAGAACTGATTCTGTTCATCTCATTGGTCTGAAACCAACTTGTGCCTGGTCTAGTAGGCAGTGTTCTTCTATGAATTCTTGGGTTATTTTGTAGACGTATGTTTCTAGCAGTTTGGCTATGTAAGGTAAGCTGGAAATGGGTATGTCGTTGGATAAGTCCTCTATGTTTCCTGTTGTGTCTTTGAGTAGTGGCTTGATCTAAGCCAATTCGAAGGCCTGTGGTACTTTACCTGTTGAGATTGAGAGGTTGAGGAGATTCCTGTGGTATTCCATGGGGGTTCCTTGTTTGAGAATTGTTTTGTATATGTCCGGAGGGCAGGGGTCTTAAGGAGAGCCTGATTTGTTGCTTTGCTTTACCAGTTTGATGAAGGTCTCCACTGATATTTCTGGGAAGCTTCGTAGCTTGTTTGGAAGTTCCTCATGGGTGTCGGTGTGGTTTGAGGTCTGATCGCTTGGTCTGTTTTGTATGGTGTGTTGGATGGAAGATATTTTGTTTTTTTAGTGGTCTCCTAGGTCATCGTATAGTTTCATCGATGGAATTGGCGTGTTGTTGTAACCCGGTGGGTTTTTTATTTCATTTATGATTTTGAAGAGTTCTTTTTGGGTGTTCGGTGCTTTGAAGATTCGGTTGTCGTAGTGTTTCCTCTTCGTTTTTTGTATTTCCTTTTTATATGAGCAGATCTGTTGCAGGAATTTCAATTTGTTAGCAGTGGTGTTGTTGGTCCTCCATTCAGATTCTAATTTTCGGCTTTTTGTTTTCATGGCGCTGAGTAGTGGGGTGAACCATTTTGCTGTGGTTTTCTTACGTGATTGGTGAAGGGCTTTTCTTTGGCAATGTAATCTAGGGTTGTTGCAATCCATGTATGGAGCAGGGCAACTTTTTTGTCTAGGTCAGCTTGTTCCATGGTTGTCGCTTATGGTTTGCTGAGATCCAGGAGCTCGGATAGGTTGGAGTTTTTTATGGTTCTCCAATTTCTTTTCATCATGATCAGTGGTTTTTCTTGTTGCTTCTTTGTTGGAGTGGCCGTTGTGATTATGAATGGAATAATGAGGTGATCGCTCCAGAGTATTTGAAATGGGGGTGCCGTGGTGATGAGATCCTTGTTGGTGCAGATTGCATCAAGTGTGTGCCCTGCTGAGTGGGTTGCTCCTTTGACTAAATGTTGTAGGTTCATGGCTGCTAGTTGGGCGGTTAAGGAATGTTGTGTGGTTGTGGCTTCTTCGTCGAACCAGATGTTGAAATCTTTGAGGATGATCAGATGGTTGTACTTGATGGCTAGGATGGAGATTGCTTCTGTGATGGCCTCTATGAAAGTCGCATCGTAGGTTGGCGGTCTGTATATCAGTATGAATTTCAGGTTTGTTTTGGGGTTTACTGATAGCCATAGTATTAAGGATTTGCATTTATCGATGTTTAGTGGATCTGATCTTCCATTTTGATGGCGAGTGGCTCCTTGTGGATGATCGCTAGCCCCCCTCTTTTGGATTTCCTGTTTGCTTGGATGCATTTGAAGTTTTCAGGTAGGCAGTTGTTGAGGGTGATCTTGTAGTTGACATCTAGCCATGTTTCAGTTACAAATAGGATGTCTATGCCTCCTTCTGATAGGAGGTCGTATATTTCGGTTGAATGTTTGGACATTTATCTTGCGTTTATTAAGTTACAGTGGATTCTCCGGGTGTGATTTTGTTTTGTGGTTATTTGTTTTTCAAGTTTGTAGTTGTCCTGTCGTAGTGTTTCCGTATTGATGTTGGTAGGATGAAGAATGGCGACAACTGCTTCTTCATTGAAGCGGTCCAATAGGTTGATAGAAGGGCTGATCAATCGTGGTGCTTCTGCTGTGATGATGTTTGGTTGAAGATCTGCGATGGCTTCTTCTTCATTGAGTCTGATTGTTAGGTTGGAGGTAGCATTGTTGGTTGTCGGGGCTTCGTCGTGTAGTGTGGGCTGTTGTGGAAATCGATGGTGCCCCTCTGTTCTTGGGATGTAAGGGGTAATGAGGTTGGAGTCATCCCACTCTTTTATTGAGTGCCCCCGTCATTTTTCCGGGTTTTTCTGGAAATTCTTTGCATGTCTCGAGGTTTCCTTGTTGAGGTGTCAGTGGTCCGTGGTTGTTGTGAGGTAAGGTGTGAGGTATAAGGATTTTTCTCGTACATAGTTTGTTCCGGTTATGACCATATTAGGCATGTTTCCTGCCAATGAGGCTGCTTCTTCTGGGTTCTGTTGGTGTTGTGTGTTCGCGTCTCTTGTTGCATGATCTTGCTCTCTTTCTCAGCGTCCTTTTCTTGGTCGGGCCATTTTTCAGTTCAAGGTGCAGACGTAGTAGGGTAGTTGGTCCTCTATGCTGTGTTGTGCAGGCTCAGTAATTTTGGTTTTTCTCTGGATACGCTAGGGTGCTCTCTGGCTCAGTCTGTCATTTCTGTTGGTGGGTAGGATGTGTTTCCTTAGGGTGCGCTGACAGGGAGGGTTATGGGCGTTAAATGGTCTGGTGGTAAAGGACTCAATTAAGTTAGGTAGTGCTGGGTTTCCTAAGGGTGCACTGTCGGGGAGGGTTATGGGCGTTAAATGGTCTGGTGGTATAGTATTCAATTAAGCTAGGTAGTGATGGGTTTCAGAGATTTATAGAGTGCCAAACTAAACACAGTTAGATTGGGGCCCTGTATAGTGGGAGAAAGGCCTACGCCTAAGAAGGTGATAGAGTACTGGACCAAACACAGCTAGATTTGAGGGTCAGTCGAAAAGTGGAGCACGATACCAGGCACAGCTAGACTTGAGGGTCCTGCACCGTGGGAGAGAGTGCCATGCCCAGGAGAGCAACAGGGTATCAGACCAAACACAACTAGATTTAAGGGTCAGTTGAAACAGTACTGTATGATACCCAACACAGCTAGATTTGAGGGTCAGCCGAAACAGTGGAGCGTGATACCAAGCACAGATAGACTCGAGAGTCCTGCACCATGGGAGAGAGGCCCACACCTAGGAGAGCAATAGGGTATCAAACTAAACACAACTATATTTGAGGGTCAGTTGAAATGGTACTGTATGATACCAAACACAGCTAGATCTGGGAGTCCTAGGTCAGTTGAAGCAGTGGAGCACGATACCAAACACAGCTAGATCTGGGAGTCCTGTACAGTGGACGTCTCCTTGAACATGGTTCACTGCGGTGAGTTAGCCATGTAGGTTTAGGGAGGACATGTACTAGTTGATCATTTTTGTTGGTTTTGATCATTTTTATTTGCATGCTGGATGCTGCCATTTCTGCAGACAGTACTTTAGCTATTTGAGACTTTTTGCAACTGTAGTCTCATGTCTTTCCCTTCCATGAGGAAATTAACTTTTTCATTCATCTCCTGGCTTTGATGCCTAAATTCGCTCCTTTTCGTTTAGACATTTCAGGTCCTTATTTTAAGGTAGATTCACAATAGGCCTTTCATTAAAGGGAGCCCTCATACTGACTCCGGCCTTTAGTTATGGTATTCAGGTCTATTTCACCCCACATGTGTCAGTTGTTCAAAAAGGGTCAGAGGCCAGGTTGTCTGTGAATTGCCCATGCGAATGCCACTGAACAACACACACCTCACAGGCATTCTGACAAAGTGCCGTTCTGGCACCCGAAATTGGACATATGCTAGCTACTTTGAATTTTGATTATGCATGTTTGTCCTATCAAATGAACACTGTACAGCCTGTGCCAACATGAAATGACCAGGAAACTGACATGCTCACTTTCTGTTGCTCTCATGCAGGTGATGCTGGGTATTCCCTGAACCCATGTTTGATGACCTCTGTCAGGCAACCCCACAACATCCACGAGCAGGCACACAATCGTGCATATTTAAATACGCCGTGCACCATAGAACAGACATTTGGCTTGTTGAAGGCCAGGTTCCGCTGCCCCAGCAGATCGGGAAAGCAGTGATGTACAGCCCTGAAAAGATTAGGAAAATAGTGCTTGCCTTTGACATGTTGCACAAGATGTGCATAAGGCACAAAGTCCCCCTTCCCCAGACATGAACCTGCAGCCACCTGAGACTGACGAAGACAGTGACAATGAGCTGGCGATTGCACAGCATCGCAATGGCATGGCTGGACATGTTGCACGTGAAGACCTCATACACCAGTACTTCTGACCACCTGTCACACACACGGCATAGGACATCTAGCACACTGTGCACTGTACATGAATAAATGCACTCACATTGAAAGATCAATGTCCAGTCATGATTGTGTTTGCAACACCAAATATATTGTGTGAGAAAAAACTGTGTACATTTGTGGAAAGGCTTAACACACTATACTATCCCACCCAATGTTCCCACTGTGATGCTGGAAATGCATCAGAGGGACAGGGCCTCTGTATCCTTGTCCTTTACTGCATTTTATCATGTGTTCTGTCGTGTTTTCCACGGAGGAGTTCATGTGGGACTCCTGGCGGTGCAGCTCTCTTTCTTTTGGTTTGGTGAGCAGACCCGTGGGATACCCTTATGGCACCCATGGGTGGGGATACAACCCTGTGCCCCTAGTGTATGTTTTGTGGGTGGCCCACAGAGCAGGGTATGGGCTGGTGGCAGCTCCATGCTGAATTTGACAGGTACGCGGAGTATCCTCCATTTTGGGATACCCCGGCCCTGCCATTGGGATCAGTTGATTCCTGATGGAAAACAAGATGGCCCTGGTGGCCCCTTGCTTTCTATTACCCATTACCTTGTTTTCCCAAAGTCCTGGGAAGCCCTGACTCTGTCCCTTCCCCCTGACTGGCTGTTGGGTGGAAATGCCATATATGGTGTTGTTGTGAAGGCTCGGCCAGACTAGCCGGAGCCTTCTCGGTGATGTATGTTGTGGCTACCTCCTGTGGGTGGGACCTGGGTGAATAGTGTGTGTGACGAATATGCATTCTGTGTTGTGGGTGTCTAGTATCTGGTGGTTGACACAATGACTGAGACAACCCTGCCCAAAACTGGTATGAATGCAGCTTGGAGTGTTGAATGGCTCGGTACTTGTCCCAAAACACATACCTTGTTGTGAGTGTCTGGAGAGAAGTGAATGGCCTGAATACCTTGTGTGCCTGATTGGTTGCCTGCCTGCATGAATGCCCGTAGTCGTGATTGGATGCTTGAGTGTGACCCAGCGGAATAAATGGGAGATCAACAGTACATCTGGGGACCTCTCACTGCTAGGAATTGTGTTCAGAAGCTGAAGTCCACTACAATGAGTAACTGGAGTAACTGATGCTTGACCTTGAAACCCTGCTGGACGAGAAGGAGTGCTGTTGCTCTCCTTCGCAATCTGAAGGCTGCTGTGTTTCCAAGGACTGACCCAGAGAGGACCTGGTAAGGCGCCCCCCTTCCCGAGCTACGAGGGACCATCGCGCACAGCAGATCTTTGCCAACGCTCCCTGGTAGACAGACCTTCGACAGGCTGCTGACCCGATACGGGGACTGCTACGGAACTCCAAGGAGAAGCGCCCGGACTGTTGTCTGCCACTGTCGACGACCGCCATCGCCGACCGGAGCCGCCGTGCTCCCGTTTGCCTAAGAACTTCAATTGATCATCGGACGCATTCGTCTGCATCGTCACCCGCTTGTCTCCCGCTGGAGAAGGCCCGACAGTCGACACGCCGAGGAGCATCCACCGGTGGGTTTCCCGCCACCTAAAGACCACAGAGATGCTGACGACTTGACGCCCTTGCTGGGCCACAGTTCTTCATCCTCTCTTTGTGGTCCAGAACTATCGTCACCGAGGTGCCCCGCACGCCTCTTCCTTGCAGGACGCTCATGCTCTGTCGTCGATGAGCACCGCTAGGAACAAAGCTGCCACTTCCGTGCCGTAGTTCACCCTGTTCACCGTCGGACGTTCGACGACCCGTGACTCCTGCCTTAAAGGGAGGGCACTCATGAAGGGCCGTCGATTCCCCGACACCGAATGCCGAGGTCCTCGACACCTCTCGACGATCTGTGGCTCCTGCCTGAAAGGGAGTCACTCAAGAAGGATCGGTCGATGCATCGTCGGAGAACTCTAATCTACCAGGTACATTTGGGGGGTAAAACCTTAATAGGAGGAAGTAAGACTATCGGACAATATATGGACTGGGCTTGTGCTATATATCTTTATTTACAGGTTGCCCAGGTGGGGGGATCTCCACACAGAACT
Organism: Ambystoma mexicanum; assembly: GCF_040938575.1. Classification (NCBI taxonomy): domain Eukaryota; kingdom Metazoa; phylum Chordata; class Amphibia; order Caudata; family Ambystomatidae; genus Ambystoma; species Ambystoma mexicanum. The sequence goes on from NC_090928.1 coordinate 289,367,306, forward strand.
GTGCCTCGGGGTAGGCGTCAGCATTCTGCTTATTGTTTCAACCATTTTACGTTCCTGCCTATCTCTATTGCTGGTTTCCTCGTTATTAATCTTTGTGACATTTTAACCGTACAGTTGATGCACTTTAATGAGATTGGATAACATTAGTGGTACCACTTTATAACTGTATATATTTATCATTATTGACTTCCAAGTACAAAGTGCGTTATTGTGATCGTGTACATACCTTTGAATATTAATTATATAAAGACTGTGTTTTCAGCAATACAGTGTGTGGACATTCCTTTGTGGGGGTTTGTGGACTACACTGTACTTAAGAACCAGCCTGCATCACCTCCTGAGAAGCTAGGCCTTGATTGCTCGACCACGTACCAATAATAGAGAATCTTGGCTGGGGTTCTCTGTGCCTCTCCTCTACCATATAGAGAGCGGAAGTACAGACACCCCCTACCAGTATTTACACTGGTGGCAGCGGTGGGATTCTTATGGTTTTAAGAATCAGTGTATAACCGTGCCACTTACAAAATATCTGCACTTTATTAGATTAAGGTTTGGGTGTGTACAAAATAACTCCATTACAAGCAATGGAGTCTATTGCGAATGGTAAATTGACTCGGATGAGCTTAGAGGCTCTCGAGAGTGCTTGTGAAGCCAGCGAGTTAGACTATGTGGATAAGTCTAGGGCTGAGCTGATAGCTGCCCTGGTGGACTACCAGATCGATGGTGAAACTCTTGATGAAGGGGGAATGCAACCAATGAGGACTCCGCCCCTGGGGTTTCTACTGAATCTGTTTCTGGGAATGCCGCCATTCCTGCTGCCTCTGTTCCGAACCCCAGCAATTCATTGGAGCTTGAGTTATTAAGGATGAAATTGGCCTTTGAATATCGCAAGTTGGAAATAGATGCTGAGTTTAAGAAGGAGGAGTTGGCTCAACAAGTGGAACTCAAGAATACGGATCTTGAACTCAAAGACAAGGACACTGAATGTCAGAGAATCGAGCTAGAGAAAGGTTGAGTGGAGACTTCAGCGAAGCCCAGTGAGAGTGTCAGGTCCCCAGCAACTAAATTTATGAAGGATTTGATTGGTGTGTTTTCGGAGGGTTCTGATATCCTCCAATGGATTGAAGTGTTTGAAATGGCTTGTGCAATTCATGATGTTGACAAAAGAGATTGGGCTAAGTATTTGCTAAGCAGAGTGCCTCAAACTGGATATGACTGTATTGTGAAGCTGAGTGTGGAAAAAGGGGCAGTATGAGTGTATGAAATCTGCTTTGATTGCCAAGTTTGGCAAGACGCCTACCCAATACCTTAAAAGGTTCAGGGATTTTAAGAAAAGAGAGAATGTGTCTTGGGTTGACTGGGTGAGTGCTGCGCACATGAATATGATGGGGTGGATTGATGGTTACAAGGTGAAAACTTTTGTTGAATTGTCCCACCTGTTGTTTTTTGCGCATTTTTCTGAAGCCTGTTCACCGGAGCTGCGTCAGTATGTTGCTGACCAGAACATTTTGGATCCCTTTAAACTGGCTAGGTTGGCTGACAAGTCGGTCTCCCACTGGGTGTCCCCTAAGGACTCGAGTGGGAAGGGCAAGAACAAAGAAAAGGGTGCCTCTCAGAAAACTGAGGAGTCCCAAAGGCAGTCACAGTTGAATAAACCTAAACCCTCCTCTCCTAAGACCCAAAAATCTAGTGGAGATAAGTCATCTGTGGGTGTGAATAAGAGTAGTGGTCCACCTGCTGCAAAGCAGGCTCCCGGTGGTTCCAGTACCATACCCTGCACTCCCGGCACCTGTTGGGACTGTGGGGCTCTGGATCACAAAAAGGGTGACTCCAAGTGTAAAGGTAAGGCACTCGGAGTACAGGCTGTCGCCTGACCTACCATTACCCCATGTCTGAGGTGGAGGCCACTGTCCTCCACTCCTCTACAGGGATCACTTTTGGTGCTCCCGTAGAGATTTCCTTAGTGTCCCTTGGGGCCTGGGACCAGTACGCGGAAGTACTGGTGACTATCCCACAGAACACCCATAGATTTTTGAGAAATGTCCTCCTGAATGGCCAGCCTTCTACTGGTTTGAGAGACACTGGGGCAAGCATGAAAGTGGTGGACAGGACCCTGCTCAAGCCAGAGGACTATGTAGATGCTCCCCTGAGAACCACCAGGTTAGCTGGTGTGCCTCCCAAATGATCGCCTGTAGCCTGAGTCACACTCATAATTGGAGACAAGACAGCAAAGCTTCCTGTCCTGGTTCAGGACAACGTCCCTGCTAACATTCTGTTAGGTAACAATCTAGTTGAAATGGGATTGATCGCAGATGGTCTTCCCATGACTGCTGCTGCGTTCACTAGATCACAGGTGACACCGGGTCTGGCTGTGAGTCAGGTACCCAAGCTGAAGGCGCGGCCTAAGGCACGACGAAGGAAGAGCAAGAAGGCCACCTCTGTGGAGGGAGCTCCTTCTGTTCCTGCTGTTCCTACAGCACCCATTGGGATCCATGCTCTGGACAGGCTGGGTCCAGTGGTATACCCCGTCTCAACTCCTGTGGGAGAAGAGCCAGAAGACTCTCCTGTGGGAGAGGTTCTCAACCCGGAGGATCATCCCGATCTTCAATGCTTGTTAGCTGAAGGGGGACCCTCCCGGGCAGACTTCTGTAAAGGACAGAGTGTCCCTCTCTCGAGGGTCTGAGGAAACAGGCCCAGTCCCAGGCACAAGGAGAAGTGCCTAGGACTTTCCAGATTTATTGGGAGGGTGAGCTCCTTGTTAGTGAGCCCACTAAGCCTGAACCTGGTGCCCTCAAGAGGTTGGTGGTACCCCAGGTTTACAGGCCCTTCCTACTGCAGTTGGCGCATGAGGTGCCCTTGGCTGGTCATCTTGGTACCAAGAAGACTAAGCAGAGGCTCTCTGCCCATTTCTCCTGGCCTTGGATGGGAGTAGAAGTGGAGTCCCACTGCAGGACCTCCCCAACTGTCAGTTGTCTGGCAAAACTGGAGGCAGTGTCATCGCCCCACTGCAGCCATTGCCAGTGGTTAGCACACCATTTGAGAGGGTGGGCATCAACATTGTCGGTCCCCTTGACCCTCCCACGTCAGGGGGACATCGGTTCATCCTGGTTTTGGTAGATCATGCCACCAGGTACCCTGAGGCTATACCCCTTCGGACTGTTACTGCCAAGGTGGTTGCCAGGGCTCTCCTGGGCATTTTCACCCGTGTTGGATTCCCCAAGGAGGTTGGCTCTGACCGAGGATCCAACTTCATGTCTAGTTACATGAAAACCATGTGGAAAGAGTGTGGGGTAACCTACAAGTTCTCCACTTCTTACCACCCCCAGACCAATGGTCTGGTTGAGAGATTTAATAAAACTCTCAAGGGCATGCTAGGTGCTTTGGAAGAGCCCCTAAGGAGGATATGGGATCTCCTCCTGCCATGCCTGTTGTTGCTTACAGAGAGGTACCTCAAGAGGGCATTGGTTTCAGCCCCTTCGAGTTACTCTTTGGACATCCGTGAGGGGGCCCCTCGCCTTGATCAGAGAAGGTTTGGAAGCCACCCCCCTGTCCCGCCAAGCAAGTGCGGGACTATGTGTTAGGCCTCAGACGGAGGATGACACAGATGATGGGTCAAGCAACGGCGAATCTCAAGGCCAGCCAGGAATTGAACAAATACTGGCATGACCTTAAAGCATCGCAAGTGGATTGAACTCCGGGACAAGAGGTCCTCGTGATGGAGCCTACCAAGCCTCGGGCTTTGGCAGATAAATGGACTGGACCATTCCGGATAATCTCCAAGATGGGCGAGGTCAACTATCTGGTTGACATGGGAGTCCCAGGGGTAGCCCCTCAGGTATTCCATGTCAATAGGCTCAAGCCTTTCCACAGGCGAGCAGAAGTCTCATGTCTCTTGCTAGCTTCAGAGCAAGAAGAGGATGAGAGTGAGTCCCTTCCAGATTTGCTGCATAGCAACCCTCAGGATGGCTCAGTGGAGGGAGTGCAGCTCTCTCTAGATTTGACAACCGAGCAGCAGAGGGCCTGCAGGAGTTTGCTCCAGCAGTATGCCTCTCTGTTTTCTCTGACGCCAGGCCTTACACCGTGGTGTAAGCACGAGAGTGACACTGGTGACAGCGTGCCTGTCAAGAGCAGGAGCTACCGAATGTCAGATACGGTTAAGAACCACATCCAGGCTGAGGTCACCAAGATGTTGGATCTGGGTGTTATTGAACCCTCAACCAGTCCCTGGTCCAGTCCCGTGGTCCTTGTCCCCAAGGCAAGTTCCCAGGCAGGTACCAAGGATTGGAGGTTCCTTGGGGACTACTGAGGAGTCAATGCTGTCACCAAAACTGACGCGCACCCATTGCCCAGGGCTGATGAGCTCGCGGACACCATAGGTGCTGCCAAATTTGTGAGCACCTTTGACCTCACCTCAGGCTATTGGCAAATAGCTCTGACGGACCATGCCAAGGAAAAGACAGTGTTCTGAACACCAGAGGGACTCTACCAGTTTAGGGTCATGCCTTTTGGGTTGAAGAATGCCCCTGCCACCTTCCAGAGATTGGTCAATCATGCTCTCAGTGGGCTGGAAGCCTTTTGTGTGGCTTATTTAGACGACATTGCCGTCTACAGTTCCACTTGGGAAGAGCACTTGACACACCTGGGTAGAGTGTTGCAGGCCTTAAAAAGGGCTAACCTCACTATCAAGGCCACCAAGTGCCAGATAGCTCAGGGGAAAGTCACGTATCTTGGTCATGAGGTAGGAGGGGGTCAAATCCAACCTCTCCCCAGTAAGGTACAGGATGTACAGGACTGGGAGACTCCCACTACTCAAGCCCAGGTGAGAGCCTTTTTGGGCCTCACCGGATATTATCGCAATTTCATGGTGGACTATGGAACCATAGCTGCACCACTGACAGCTCTGACTTCACCCAAGCAGCCTAGGAAGGTTAATTGGACTGAAGACTGTCAGAGGGCCTTTGATGGCTTGAAAGAAAGTCTGTGTCGGGCACCCGTGTTGTGTGCACCTGACTAAAGCTGACCCTTGATCGTCCAGACGGATGCCTGCGACACCGGAATTGGAGCTGTCTTGTCCCAGTTAGATGACAAAGGGAGAGAACATCCTATCATATTCATCAGTAGACAACTCAAGGGTAGAGAACTTAGGTGGGCTACTGTTGAAAAGGAATGTTTCACTATAGTTTGGAGCCTTAGACGTTTTAGGCCCTACCACCTGAAGTGGCTTATGCAGATGAAGGGTGAAAACCCGAAACTGCTCAGGTGGTCCATTAGCTTGCAAGGGCTAGACTTCACCATAGAGCACAGATCAGGGAAGAGTCACGATAATGCAGACGGCCTTTTCAGAAGGTATGTTGACTGTCTGGATGAGGGTGTCTATCCCGTTGGAGATTAGGCACCCTCCACCTCAGTCTGGGGGGGGCGACTGTGATGCTGGAAATGCATCGGAGGGACAGGGCCTCCGTATCCTTGTTCTTTACTGCTTTTTATCGTGTGTTCTGTCATGTTTTCCGCGCAGGAGTTCATGTGGGACTCCTGGCGGTGCAGCTCTCTTTCTTTTGGTTTGGTGAACGGACCCGTGGGATATCCTTATGGCACCCATGGGTGGGGGTACAACCCTGTGCCCCTAGTGTATGTTTTTGGGCACCTGTGGGTGGCCCGCAGAGCGGGGTATGGGCTGGTGGCAGCTCCATGCTGAATTTGACAGGTGCGCGGAGTATCCTCCATTTTGGGATACCCCGGCCATGCCATTGGGATCAGTTGATTCCTGATGGAAAACAAGATGGCCCCGGTGGCTTCTTGCTTTCTATTACCCATTACCTTGTTTTCCCAAAGTCCTGGGAAGCCCTGACTCTGTCCCTTCCCCCTGACTGGCTGTTGAGAGGAAATGCCATATATGGTGTTGTTGTGAAGGCCCGGCCAGACTAGCTGGAGCCTTCCCGGTGATGTATGTTGTGGGTACCTCCTGTGGGTGGGTCCTGGGTGAATAGAGTGTGTGACGAATATGCATTCCTGTGTTGTGGGTGTCTAGTATCTGGTGGTTGACACAATGACTGAGACAACCCTACCCGAAACCGGTATGAATGCAGCTTGGAGTGTTGAATGGCTCGGTACTTGTCCCAATACACATAACTTGTTGTGAGTGTCTGGAGAGAAGTGAAGGGCCTGAATACCTCATGTGCCTGATTGGCTGCCTGCCTGCATGAATGCCCGTAGTCGTGTTTCGATGCTTGAGTGTGACCCAGCGGAATGAATGGGAGATCAACAGTATATCTGGGGACCTCTCACTGCTAGGAATCGTGTTCAGAAGCTGAAGACCACTACGACGATTAACTGGAGTAACTGACGCTTGACCTTGATACCCCGCTGGACGAGAAGGAGTGCTGTGGCTCTCCTTCGCAATATGAAGGCTGCTGTGTTTCCAAGGACTGACCCAGAGAGGACCTGGTAAGGCGCCCTCTTCATGGGCTACGAGGGACCATCATGCACAGCTGATCTTTACCAACGCTCCCTGGTGGACAGACCTTTGACAGGCTGCCGACCCGATACGGGGACTGCTGCGGAACTCCAAGGAGAAGTGCCCAGACTGTTGTCTGCCACTGTCGACGACCGCCGTCGCCGACCGGAGCCGCCGTGCTCCCATTTGCCTAAGAACTTCAATTGATCATCGGACGCTCTCATCTGCATCGTCACCCGCTTGTCTCCCGCTGGAGAAGGCCTGACCGTTGACGCGCCGAGGAGCATCCGCCGGTGGGTTTCCCGCCACCTAAAGACCACAGAGGCGACGACGACTCAACCCCCTTGTTAGGCCACAGTTCTTCATCATCTCTTTGCGGTCCAGAACTATCGTCACCGAGGTGCCCCGCACGCCTCTTCCTTGCAGGACGCCAACGCTCTGTCGTCGACGAGCACCGCTAGGAACGAAGCTGCCACTTCCCTGCCGTAGTTCGCCCTGTTCACCGTCGGACGGTTGACGACCCGTGACTCCTGCCTTAAAGGGAGGGCACTCAAGAAGGGCCGTCGATTCCTCGACACCGAACGCCGAGGTCCTCGACACCTCTCGACGATCCGTGGCTCCTGCCTGAAAGGGAGTCACTCAAGAAGGATCGGTCGACGAAACGTCAGAGAACTCTACTCCACCAGGTACATTGGAAGGGGTAAAACCTTAATAGGAGGAAATAAGACTATTGGACAATATATGGACTGGGCTTGTGCTATATATCTTTATTTACAGGTTGCCCAGGTGGGGGGATCTCCACACACAACTGTGCCTCAGGGTAGGGGTCAGCATTCTGCCTATTGTTTCAACCATCTTATGTTCCTGCCTATCTCTATTGCTGGTTTCCTCGTTATTAATCTGTGTGACATTTTAACCGTACGGTTGATGCATTTTAATGAGATTGGATAACATTAGTGGTACCACTTTATAACTGTATATATTTATCATTATTGACTTCCAAGTACAAAGTGCGTTATTGTGATCGTGTACATACCTTTGAATATTAATTATATAAAGACTGTGTTTTCAGTAATACAGTGTGTGGACATTCCTTTGTGGGGGTTCGGGGACTACACTGTACTTAAGAACCAGCCTGCATCACCTCCTGAGAAGCTAGGCCTTGATTGCTCGACCACGTACCAATAATAGAGAATCTTGGCTAGGGTCCTCTGTGCCTCTCCTCTACCATATAGAGAGCGGAAGTACAGACACACCCTACCAGTCTTTACACCCGCCACACGCCCACCGCCAACTATCCCCACACCCCCACCTCACCCCAACTTTCCCTCCCCACACCCACCCTCAACTTTCCCTCCCCACACCCACCCCCGACTTTCCTTCCCCATCCCCCAACTATCCCCACATCCCCAACTCCTCACCAACTTTCCCTCCCCACACCCACCACCAAACTATCCACACACCATGTCACCAAACTGTCCATGTGCATATAATGTCCTGCTCAACTATCTACATAGGCAGTGTTCTCAGACAGGGCAGGCATGTCGAAATGTACTATTTGTGGGCCCATTTTGGGTTCTGGGGTGGGGCTTTCTGCAGGCCGAGACAGCCGCTCCGAGCGACAGCTCGAGCCTTCCTGTTGAAAACCTGTTGTGGAACTGGTGGAGGGAGCCATTGGTATGATCAGGTGCCTATAGTCCACTAGGGCCTGGACCAACATGGGCATTGACAGTGCCATGGTGGACATCACACTATTGCCCTCCCTCACACGGCATGACATCTGCAAGATGGCACTGTTGCATCTGTGCAGTGCCCATGCGGTCCTCCTCGAGCTGGACTATAGACCCTCACGCATGAGTTGGGCCTCATGCAGGTGCTGTTCGATGAGTGAAGTGAGGGCTTCCTGCCTTTGTTCCATTCTTGTCAGGTGTCCTTTAATGTCCCTGGCACTACATAGGGGTGGGAGTTGGGGGCTCATTGGGTCCCTGGGGCTAAAGGCCATGGCCTACTCATAGCTTTGTTCTGATGCAATGCTTTCTGCTCCACCATCCTCCACAGTGCTCTCATTTGGACCCCCTTGTGGACGTCCTTGCAGAAGGGGTGCAGGTGCCTCCTGGTTTAGGGGTGGCTGGGATGCAGGTGCCTCCTGGTTTGAGGGTGGATGGGGTGCAGTTACCTCCTGGTTTGGGGGTGGTTAGTGCAGGTGCCTCCTGGTTGGGGTGGCAGGGGTGCAGGTGCCTCATGGATGGTGGGTGGCTGGTGGGATGCAGATGGTGTTTCCCTCTCACGTCTGCTGGAGGATTCAGTTGAGTCCTGTGTGGATGTGGTGGTGCTCCGTTGGTGGCAGGCCTGCTGGGTCGGAATGTACTCGGCTGTTCAGCATCATTGCCAGATGATGTGTCTGAGGGGGACAGAAAGGCATTTCATCAGTGATGGGTGTTGACTGATGAGACAGACATAAGTGCTAGTACTGTCTGATGACAATGCTGGGTCATGGACATGGTGGTGGCCATGGCATGGTGCACCCATGACTGTGTCGGGGATGCTGTGCGGGTGCATGTGTGGTGTGCCAAGATGGTGTGTGCAGTGGCTTTTGCGTGGTGTACTGGTGTTTCCCGTTTTGGGTGTTATGGGTGTGCCACACAAGCTGTATGATAAGGTCTTGTGGCTGGTTGTGACATGGATGTGTTACACATGTAACTACAGCCTACGGTGCTTACTGCATTGGTGATGATTTTGTGGGATGGGCCATGGTGGATGGGCCAAGTGGCCTACATGTATCATTGATGTGTGCCACAGGACATTTGCTGTTGGTGGAGGTGCTTGACACTACCGTGACTTTGGGCATGTGCTGGCACGGCCGTGACAGCAGAAGTTGGGTTGTGTCAGGGGGATGTGTGTCTGAGTGCCAGCAGGTGCATCTTGTGAGGGCGATGCAGGGGGCCTGTGTGATGTGTGAATGGTTTATGAATGTGGTTTTTGTGCAAGATCTATGTGGATGTGTGTAATCAGGTTGAAGGGGGAGAGGCGTCAGTAGGGCTGTACTGGTGTTGGGCACAACAAACTTGACATGTTTGCCTATTCTATTGTATACAGGGTACAAGGTATATTATCTGACATTGCGCTTAAGGGTACTCACCAGCCTCCTCTGATTGGCACACCTCCAGCCTATGCTGCACCAACTCGCTCAATAGCTTTGAGGTGTAGTAGGCTACTGCATGTCTCCTCCCATGGCTGTAGGTGGATGGGAGATGTAGGGCCGTCTCCTGTGCCCATGCCTTGGGTGTGCTGGGCCTACAGGAAGTTTTGCAACCCTCAGCCAAAGGTCGTCCCACCTTTTGTGGTAGTCCCGGTCTGTTTGGGGTGTTGTCCCGACTGCCGTGATCTTCTGGGTCACCTTCTCCCAAATTGCCTTCTTGCACATCTGTAATTACCTTCGGTGGTCGCTGCTGAAATCTTCATCCACATGCTCAACTAGGGTGTCAGCCAGCATGTTTAATTCAGCCTCGCTGAACCGCAGCTTGCGCTGCAGGTATCCTGGCAGACATATCTCTGGCTGGTAATATGTACTTAGGATGTGGTTGTCACTCCTGTGCACAAAGGATTGCAATGGATTGTGCTTTGATAATGACCGACGGTCCTCATTCCGGCAATCACATTGTTTCTGGTCACTGTAATAGCGACACCGTTGTTACTGGTGCCAGTGACTCTGGTAGCATGGAGCCGATTCGGAGTCACTGGCACTGAGGGTGCTGGTGTGGTTTTTTGGGGGGGAGTTTGGTGGTATTACCGGCATGCCGGTGCAACCGCTTCCGGCATGCCGGAATGGGTGTGTACGCTGACATGGAATCAACTGTTGATTCCGGCAGCAGTGCTTCATGGACATGAAAAATTAAAAATAAATGTCACTCAATACAATTTACCACCAGAATGTGCGCGTCTCCTCTTATTCATTTTAGCAAAACTAGAGGATACAAACAAAGAAATACAATGTAAGACAATAGTCCTGATTTGTAGTACTCTGCACAATGTATGGTGTTTTGCAAGGCAAAGGCTTTTTCCTACTCCAAACAGGGTGCAATTGAAATTCAAATGAATGTTACTATTTAATTTGCCTGTTATCTCTTTTTGTTCTTGAAAACAACACCCAGCAATATGTTCATGCATATTTTTGATGTAGCTAGTTTGCATGCATGACCAAGTGACGCATACACATTACAGCTAAGTACAAAAACATTAACACATTTTTTTAGTAAGGGTTCACATAATTCCACATTTTTAGGACATAGGAAATACTGCTATTTTTAATGAAGTTGTATTACTTTATTTTTAAATTGAGTATATTGGGATTATGAAATTTGAGCAATCCATGGTCAATGGATTGTCATAACAGACGTTTTGCATTCATTAGAAAGCAGGAGCTAGCTGCCAATAAACAATTCGGCACACAATACTGCCCCAGCCATTGTTTGCACAATATTGCAAGGCATGATTGATTGCATGGCCAAATGAAAACAATCTGACATTGCAAGGTGATAGATTGGGGCGAACTTTAGCATTTTGACACCAAATATAGATTTTCTGAGCCACACAATGCATCCTGATTACCGTGGGCATAGTCTTAATGATTGACACTTCCATTTTCATGCTTATATGAAGTATTATTGGCATGCATTATCTATACTGCTTTGCACATTATCGAACGTTTAAAAAAAAACAGTTTTGTGCCAGCACTGCACGGTTCTTTAATTCCTTACACTGGATCTGTACGTGGAGTGAACTATATTTCATTGCATTTGATCTTTCCTACTGTCAGCACCACAGTTGAATGATCTTAATATGATGTTTCACCACATCTGAATTTTCTACTGTGGGGTTTCACCACATTTGAATCAGGCCACTGTGAGGTTCACCACATTTTAATTTTACCTCTCTGAGGGTTCACCACCTGGAACTTTCCAGTCCTGAATTTTGCCTTGTTGAGTTTTGCCACTGTGTAGCATAACCACTTTTGAACTCCACTACCATGAGGATTCACCAGTTTGAAAATTGCCAACTGTGTGAACTTCACAACTCCTTGAACTTCTCTACTGTGTGGTTTTCACCACCTTTTGAAATGTTTTTACTGCAAGGTTTTACCATTTTGAACTTTCTGTTTTGAATCCTCCCACCTTAAATTTTGATTCTGTGAAGCCTTCCCACTTGATAATGTTGCTACTGTGTGTTTCCCACCATCTCATGTAGCTACTTCACCTTTTGGAACTTAAAAACAAACATGCTGCGCTGCCTTTAACTCTCTACTGCTTGAATATGGAGACCTTTAAATTATCCACTCAAAAATCATACTGGATTGGTTTGTACTGCTTCTGAAATTCAGCCACTCTAATAACGGCACTGACTTCTTCCTGTTGCCCTAAAATGTGCCTATTGGAACACCCACCGCTCTGGACTCAACCATTCTAAAACTATAATGAATCGATTATGTTGCTTCTAATCCTAAGCACTTGAAAAGTCCTCCTACTAGCTGATCCTAGCGACTGTTGGGATGCACGTCCAGCTCCCATGCCCAGCCAAAAGTTTTAAGCTGTGGAAAATATATTAGCACACGAGAAAATGAACGTGCGTGGCTAAAGGCGTGTGGCGCAGGCAAAGCGGGAATAACCAATATAGTGTTTTGTAGCATTTAGGGGAACAAAGGTAGGCCTCGGCATAGAGCACGAGTGATATTGAAGTGCTGTAGTTGAAATATAATGTGAAAGGAATGTAAATGTAGACATTGGTCCCAGATGCGAGAAATACTGAAGCACCGCCATATTTGAAGTAAAGCCTAATATGTTGCAGGCTCTGGTGAAAGCAACAGCACAGCATGGCAATGAGATTTGAATCACCTCCCATACCAAGTCCCAGAAGGGAAACCAAACATAGAGGCCTTCATGCCTGACAGATGAAAATACAATTGTATTGTGTTGTAGGCCTGCAAAACAAACCAGAAAGGAATGGGAATGGCTGAGCACAGGCAGGGCTGCACCCATCCCGAAGGGCAAACTCATGAGAGCCGGGGTAAAGGTCTTGAGCTGCCAAAAGGCCTGGCCTAGATTTAGAGCATTAGCGCCCCCCAGAATGATGGCCATCCCATTTGAACTGCCAGATGTCCACAAGCAGAACACCTAAATCTATCAGGAGTTGACTGATTAGTGTGGTCCTCGAGACGCCCTGTAGAAGCTTCCAGGAGAGGCAGCGGATAAGGGGGAAGCCAGAAGTGAAGCATCATGTGATTTTTAATACAAGGAGCAAGAGGTAATGCCAACAAACTTAGTCCCACGACAGGGAGGCATGGTGGAGGCGCCCAAATGTCTGGAGTCAAGAGAAACACTCCATTATTCTAGAGGGCCAATTTAACCTGAGAAGTATCCATTGAGCTCATGTTTATGAACAGGTGCACACCATATGAGTAGGCCCATGCGGAGGGTAGCAATCTAAGAGGCCTAACAATCAGCTAGCGGGAGCTCAAGTGAGAGAGTAGGAGACCAGGTGTTAGGGGGCAAGGGTAGATCAGAGTGTGGCCAATTGGCTGAGGGGTTATGGGGGACTGGTAGTATGTATACAGGTGTTAGCCAATGAGTGTGAGGGATGAACACTTTGTACTGCGTACGTCTGGATTGACAATGTTTTGCCTTATAAAGGCATGTCTGCTTTGAACTAACTCAGTACTCTGTGGCATTTGGGTTTTATGGCACCCTCTGTCACCTTTTTCCTGTTTGTATACAAAATAAATCTTGTTTTCCTTGCAGAGAGGTACACCAAACTTTATTCCTAAGAGGATTGTTTTTCTCTGTCTGGTTGTCTGGAGGTCCGCCTTACAAATTTGGTGACCCCAACATGATCCCAGACTCTCCACTGTGACAAAGCAATCCTGGTCACACATCCAGAGGGGTCATGCCCACCTGCATTGACCAGTTCCCTGTGCACAAATTGGAGAGGTTTACACAAGCCATGTTGCACGAATTCCTGTGTGCTCTTTGGAGCGGACGCCAATCCTGGATTGTGCAGGCCGTTGATGGGACCCTGTGATGGAGGAACTCAGGAGAGCATGTAGATGTAAGTCCACCTTTTTCTGGAGAAACCAATACAGTTGTGTGGTGGTAGAGTGTTGGGGAAGAGTGGCAGTGTGTTGAGAATGATGTTATTGTGGAGTGGAAAGACCGCATGGCACTATATATATATATTTTTTATTATATGGATTAACAGAATTAAAGGAGTAACGGGTTCGTCTCCTGTTGTGGGGAGACGACAGTGCTGTACGACTAAGAGGAAAAGAGAAATAAGGTTAGAGGCCTCATATATTGAGTGGATCTGGTATCCCTCCGCCCGATGTAAAGCTGGAAAGAGGACAAGAAGTTGTATTTTGGTGTTTTTATTGTGGCGGTGTAGACCGAGTAAGGGTCCGGTTTTGTTATATGTATACATACATATTGGAGTGAAGTGAAGTGTGGATGATATTTTGGTGAGGGTATATGCAATATAGGAATGTGAGATAAGAGTGAGGTGTGCATGTGTGGAGTTTGACAAATGGGAAGGGCAGGGTATTGGAAATGGGAAAGGGGTGGGGTAACGTGAGGGCAAGGCAAGGCACTGCTGGATCGGAGCCTGCGGTAACAAAGTACATAACATCATTTGAGTAGGGGTGGCTAAAATGGAGCTGCCAACCCTATTGGAGTATAAGTGCACAGCTCTTCTGCTGTATTGGGAGAAGACAATTAAATACCATAGAGAATGGGTGGCAGAGATAAGAGGGGTCATGTATAAGCCATGGCCACAGCAGGAAACTAACAACAAGGATGTTCTGGGCACATGTGCATGTTCTTAGCAGCAAAATATAAGGGGATGCAGTTAATGAATAGAAGGAGTACTTGGAGCTATGTAAGATGGTGGAGGATTTCGAAGATGCCCCCACGACCCTGCTAAAACAGCGGGCAGGCTACCTCTATTGAGCATCCCAGTTCAACCCACGCCCACCGCCCAAGTGTTCAAGTGTACCCTCTCCCACCAACTACAGCACAAGCAACACAGCCTCCCCTGGTGTGATGTTACCTCACATGCGCAGCGTCAGGGTACACAAATCCCATTTATGTCCCACTACCTGCCAACGCTACTCCTCACATTTCGTCACTGGCCCAGTATCAGAATCTACAAAACTCCGAAGTGTCTGCAGCCACGCAATCTCAGGAGCAAAGAGAACTAGAGTGTAGGCTGCATAAATAGTTAGATTTTTTTTTGTGTCTTAACCAATTTTTTTTTTAAACATCTTAAATTTTACAATACAAAATAGTAAATATCAAGCAAAGAAAAGGAAAAAAAAACGAAAGGAATTATAGTCAATTAACTCCAATCAACACTAATTAAAATGGCATAAATTTCACATTAAAACAAAACTATACAAGCTATAACTAATCATTTCTCACTGTTGTCACCTCACAGCCTTTAAAGGTAAAGAGCAAGAATAATAGAGTCGAAACTGGATTAGAAAAGGTGTAACATATAGTTAACAGACTTAGTGTAATTTGCTCCTTGCACTCTGGCCAATGCACTTTCAATGCGTTCAGCTTTTCTAGACTATCCAAATCAAAAGAATTTACACGTTTGCAGGACCTGAATGACATTAAGCATAAATGCTGTCTCATGCCCAGAGATAAGCCCGGCCCAGAACATTTCTGATATAATACCATATTCCCTATCTACAAATCTTTGCAAAAGAGTTACTCTTGTGTCCCAGGTTCCCTTACAGTCCATCAGCAAGGGTCTTAATTTCTGCCTCCTAGGATCATTGCAGGTATTACACAGTTTTTGTGCTTCCTCATCTCGCCCCTATTTAGCAAGGACCGCCCCTGTAGGGACATGGTTCAATCGTAATCTCAAGAAACTCTGTCTCACCTTCCAATCTAGCAATTGTTTCACATATGTAGGTAGAAACCTCAATTTCTTGTCATGGGTCAAGAGTGAACTTGCGAGTGTTGCTTTACACCCTACCATTATTGTTTTGATCCAATCTGCTTGTTCCATCAATTGTTTTACTTTTAGAGGAGTACTTACCAATGGTTCCAAATCTGTATCTGCTTGTTCCGGAGAATCTGAAACTAGGGTATTTAACATATTTAATGGAGCAGATCTGGATTGATTTTGATGATCCTTGATATCTGCATAGAGGGTATATGATTCTGCTGTTTAGATTAAGCGAAAAAGAGAGACCAACTTCCAAGCTGCCTGTGAACCCAAGGATGTCAAACCTAGTTTGAACCTTAGGCTAGCAGAAGAGAGACCGAGAGAGAGACCCAACACCTTCTTCCAAATAAGGCCCTCCCACTTTTGCCAATTCCTATTCCAGAGAAGCGGTTTGGCCTCCAACCCAAACAGGATCACTGGGATTACTTTGTCTGTGTAGTATTTGATTAGGGGAATAATTGAGAACTTGCAGTATTTAGCTGACAATTTTTTCATTTGGGCTGTTGCCCACAGAATCATCTCATTCAGGTCCATATGTAATTGTGCTACAGATGGCAAAACATATACGATCTATCCTAGATAAATCACTTAATCTGCTCTTGGGATTATTTGACCCTCCACTGACCATTGGGAGCTCTGAGTTGTCCTTCCGCTTTTTTGAACACTATATTTTTGATTTGCCTGGATTTATTGACAAGTTGTTTAATTTGGCATATTTACCTACTGCATTTAGCAAGTGTTGTAGACCTACTGCTGTTTTGTCTACCAAGATAATATAATCGGCATAGGACAGCCAACTGATTTTGCTGTCATATATTTTTGGACTGGCTAATACATCTTTGTCGAGAAATGTCCCCATATCTGCCAAATACAAGTTGAAAAGGAGAGGGGCCAACCTATACCCTTGCCTTACTCCCCTTTCTACTTTGATGTAATCTGACAGGTGCCCATGTTCGTCTAACCTCACTCTTATAGACAAATCTTTGAGTAGTTCTACTAGCATAGCCAGAATGTTGTTTGGTATCCCCCAGCTTACCAGCTTGTTCCATAGGTGATCTATATTTACTTGGTCAAAGGCCTTGTAAAGGTCTATCCAGGCCCTGTGTAGTGGAGTATCTCCCTTACCCCTTGCTTTTTCACTAAGAACACTCAAAACCAATCCTTTTTAGGGCTGTTGATAGCCCCATCCAGGAGCATGTCTGATATTTTGGCAGAATCTGCTTTGTCTTTACCCAATCCTCCAGATCTTTCATTAGTAGTTTGGAAAACAACTTACGTTCAGTGTCCAGGAGAGTGATAGGTCGATAATTTGCCGGGTTTGACCTGTCACCCCCCCTTAAAGATTGGAATGACTGTAGCAGTCTTCCAGGACAGAGGAAACTGTTTCCTTCTTATTATTTCCAGGAACAGTAGGTTGAATATCCCAGACAAGAGACCCAGAAGAAGCATTAAAAAGTATAGAGTAAGAGTTAGCAATACTGAAGTTGGATAGAGGGGAGGGGCAGCAAGCACCTATTGGAACAGATGAGTGGAGAGCGGTGACATTTTGTTTAGAAATGACTATTCGGTGTTCAAAGATGTATGTGTGGAGAAGGCAAATAGTGCATGGCAGTCTGGCAACATGCAAGGAGGAGGCTGCAGGCAGGAAGTTTGGATTAAGGGTAAGTTTGGTATTGCGCCAATATGGGCACAGATGCAGAGGAGGAAGAATGGGACACAGTGGATGATTTGGGGAATGAAGAAACTCCACCCATGATCTTGCCACGTTTGGAGAGATTATGGGGGCCTCGGTTATGGAAGGCAAATCAGATGGGAAAAAGGAAGGTAGTGAGGGCAGTGGGGACACAGATCCTTGTTGTTACACAAAGGGCCTGGTAGAAAACAATATGTACCCTGGCCACACATGGTCAGAAATAATATAATAAAAGCCCTACCGACAGCACTGCTGGGGCGTGAAAGTGGATTTACACGTTCAAGAAATAGAAAGCAGGCATTACCCTGGCTGTGACTGACATGAAGTGCTTGTTTGCCACAGTGTAAGGAGACAAGGCTGATGACATTTGGGTCAAAGCAGGGTAGCCCAGGGTACGGATAGGATATGACATTCATGATGAAGCAAATTTTGAGGATTGGAGGGCCCGAGTGTGAGCAGCGCTGTGGCGTGTGTACCCGGACATGCCCGTTCTCCAGTCGACAATACCACAAACTATGCATGACAATGAGGACCTGGCCTATTATATATTACAGCTACAAGAGATGTGGAGGGCAGAAACGGGAGTACCATGGGATCAGTCAATAGCATTTTTCTCTTTGATGGTCAAGAAAGGACTCCCACGGGAAGTGCAGAAAGCACTCAACAAGGTGCCGGGTATTGTAGCAAAGGGATGGACGGAAATGCAGTCTATTAGCATGCACCATCTTAAATGATTGAAAGAAAAGGCAAAGTAAACCTCACAGAAGGTGCAGATAGAGGAAGCGAACTAGTGCAAAAGAAGCTGGCAAAACTATCAGTGGGTGGACCAGTAGTAGCGCAACAGAGGGTGATTGTGGGAGAGGTACAAGCAGCCCCCTCATGGGGAGGTGGATACGACTGTAATGGTGGGTATCAAGTGCAGTACCAGGCATGGCCACTGGGAGGGCACCCCTGGGTGAGAGAAGGCATGGGTTTCCCAGGGAAGCAGAGGTGGTTTTTCAGGGATGAGCCCAACGGGCCAGTGGGGACAGGGGGCAAGGTTGGAAATGCGAGAGAATGGGTCACTTTTCATAGGAATCTAGGAGCTAAGAACTGTCTATCAAGGTAGGTAACAGGGTAGTATGAGTGCTTTTGTTATTTTCAATGCTGCCCCCTGTAAATTTGTTGGGGAGAGACATGTTGAGAAAATTGAACGGAGGGTGGGTTAGTGTGTTCCACTAAAGGCATATGCAATATAAGGGCAATGTTAATTGTTCTCACATTAGGGAATGAAGCAACAACTAGGGGAATACCTGTACACTCAGATCTGTTTATGTACAGAACTACAGTACAGTACAACCAAAACACCTAAATCGATCAGGGGTTGGCTGATTAGTGTGGTCCTTGTGAGGCCCAAGAGAAGCTCTGTGGAGGGGTAGATGATAAGTGGGGAGCCAGAAGTTAAGCATCCTGTGATTTGCAATACGACAAGCAAGAGGTGATGCCAACATATTCAGTTCCATAACGGGGAGGCATGGTGGAGGCACCCACATGTCTGGTATCAAGAGAAGCACTCCGTTATCCTAGAGGGCCAAACTGATGTTGGTGGTATCCACTGAGCTCATGTTTATGACCAGGTGCACACCATGTGACAATCTGAGAGGCCTACCAATCAGGTAGCAGGAATCCAAGGTAATGGAGTAGGAAATCACATGTTAGGGGACAAGGGCAGATCAGAGTGTGGCCAATTGGCTGAGGGACTATATGGGACTTGTATGTATCTGGTGGTAGCGTACGAACACTGTATACTGTGTGCATCACATCCTCTGTCACCGTTTTCCTTTTTGTATACAAAATCAATCTTGTTTTCCTTGCAAAGAGGTGCACCAAGCTTTGTTCCTTAGAGGACATTTTTTTTTTGTCTGGAGTCTGCCTTACACAACGTTCTGTCTTGATTTCTACTATTTTGAAATCAGCTGCTTCAAACTCTACTGATTTATTTGCAAGTACCCCCAACATTTTGTTCATTCTGAACGTTTGCTAGCTAGAACTTCTACACTCTGAAAACCTGACTCTGCTTTGCCGGTCTGAATTTCAATGATCTGAACTCTACCGCTCTCAAACATAACCACGTAGAATCCTCCTACTTCAAATCTTAGTGCCTATGAACACTAACTCTCAGAATTGTACCCCCCCGAGTCAGACTGCTTGTCTTTGTGTTCTAAGAAAAAGGATAGTTTCCATTTTCTTTGTATTTGTGTCTTTTTAACCTTAGCAATCCAGGGTCAGTGTGACAATCGTTGGGTTATTAAAGATTTTGTCATCCCATTAGATGCCCCACGAGTGCTTAAAAAGGAAAAATAACCTCTTTATCTTCCCTGGTGCGCTTTCCCTTTTTACTTTAGTCTCTTCCAATTCAATTATATCCAAACGGAAGAGAGTGGTACAGGACTTACAAGGCTGAATGTGTTACATACTATAGAAGTTGGTAATTTCACTCTTACTCTGTCACTATTAGACAGGCGTTGTAACACCGCAACCTAGTTGAGAGTGCACATTAGGAAGGGATAGTCTATTTTCGCTCTATCCTACTGTCTTCTTTCACAGCCTTGACTCTACTCCAGCTAGAATTATTTACTTTTTAGTCCATACCACAGGTTCTGGCTTGTGCCAACTGGATCAACTCTGGGTTCCACTTGGTTGCTAATAGTTCCTTTTCACACTAAGGAGGACACCGTTATGTCAAGTGGAGAAGAGTTTGTCAAAAAAAGCCAATCTAACTAATTGCGCTTTGCAAATAGTCTCTTGTGTACATGTGTTGTGCTAAAAAATACATGCTTTACCGCCTTGGTTTTTGCATGTGTTGGCTGCCATCCAGATGAAAAATGAACATTAATTTTAATAGGTTTTCTCTGGGTGGGCAGGTGCAGGTTTGGGTTGTTGAAACAGTGAAGAATTTTCTTCAGCGATGTTCTCTCTGGAGGTAGTTCACCTCAAACAGGAAAGGCCCCTAGATACTTGGGCGGGGGGTCCTTAATCAGAACGAGCGTAACCTGTGCAGTTCATGTTGTGCACTAGGTTTGGTCGTTCTCTAGCCGACCGGTTTCTGTGGGACAACTTAGTGGGCCACATTCATCAGGGCTTAGCAGGGCATCTGAGTGTGTGCCTGCTGGTAATCACGTCTTGCAGCACTGTCTGCATATCTTCAAAAACTCTCCCCGCTCCATGTGGTCTGGTAACTTTGCACGGTGGGCGAGACGGCCCGGAACCTTTGAGCGGTCGTCTCTGTCTGCGTTACGGGCCGCGCGCGAGAGGTGTACTTCTCGAGAAGAGGAGTTTTTGAAGATATGCAGACAGTGCTGCAAGACGTGATTACCAGCAGGCACACACTCAGATGCCCTGCTAAGCCCTGATGAATGTGGCCCACTAATTTGTCCCACAGAAACCGGTCGACTAGAGAACGACCAAACCCAGTGCACAACATGAACTGCACAGGTTACGCTCGTTCTGATTAAGGACCCCCTGCCCAAGTATCTAGGGACCTTTCCTGTTTGAGGTGAACTACCTCCAGAGAGAACATCGCTGAAGAAAATTCTTCACTGTTTTAACAACCCAAACCTGCACCTGCCCACCCAGAGAAAACCTATTAAAATTAATGTTCATTTTTCATCTGGATGGCAGCCAACACATGCAAAAACCAAGGCGGTAAAGCATGTATTTTTTAGCACAACACATGTGCACAAGAGACTATTTGGAAAGCGCAATTAGTTAGATTGGCTTTTTTTGACAAACTCTTCTCCACTCGACATAACTGTGTCCTCCTTAGTGTGAAAACGGTTTTGGCCAACACACAGTTGAAATACCCATAAATAGTCCCTGTTGATTTTGTTGAGTGCTAATAGTTCATAACACAGATGTGTTTTGCCTGAGTATTGTGTGAACGGAGTCAGCTGTCAACAGGCATGTGTAGTTAGGGGATCTTGGGGACAACAGAATTCAGGAGGGCATGAGACAGGTTATGTCAGGGGGTCCTGGGGGCTGTTGCAACAAGGGGATCTTGTAGGCAACCTAAGTAAGGAGGCCTGGGTGGCAGGTATATTCAGGAGGCACTGGGGAAGGAGTTAGGGATGTCCTGTGGCCTAGTTGAGTCAGGGGATACTGGAGGCTGGTGCAGTTAGGGGTTCTGGAGCTGCAGTTGTTTGGGGGTAGTGTATTTTATGATCATTGCTTTGGACCCACAGTTAATTGCCCTTTCCTGAGCTTACTGGTGTATCGCATGGGGGTGGTAGAGTGATTTGAGTGGGCCACCGCTGTGCTTTTCGCTGCAATGAATGCTGCATTGCATCCTTAGACCTGGATTTCTGCTGGAATTGCTGCACATCCGCAAACAGATATGGTGTGGCACAGCATACTCGCACGGCGTAAATGTGAGGTGTATAGTCCTCACTGTTACACCTTAGGCTGCCTTCCAAGGCGGTACTACCGTCCCCCCTTGGAAACCCGCCTTTGGCATGAAAGAATGACAATGAAGCGTATATGTCTCGCTTTTATGCTGGTGTAATGGCTACGCTCACCCGCGATGCAAAGCATTCCGCGGCAAACACACACTCCCAAGCCCCGTTTTAAATGAGGCAGCATGTTCAATGAAGGCATCACCGTCAGGCGTAATGCTTTTACAACTCCATGTAATGTGCTGCCTCATTCTGCAGAACTAACAAAACAGAGGATGCTAATGGAGGGTGATAAGATCTCTGCCATGCACCCCTACGCCCTCTCGTAGGTGTGCTTCGTTGTACCCCTGCATGAGCTTTTCATTCAGGCGCAAAACAAATTATTTCATATGGGTTCCTTGCACCTGGCCAAGACCCGGAAAATAGCACAGGAGTCCATTGTAAATGCTGCCTGAAAAGCGTATTTGAAGGCAGTGTCTACACACTAGAGTTAAAGTAGATGCCACAGAGAGGACAAATGAAAGAGAAACAGCAATGTTGCCCAGCGCTTACTCTTTCATTGTTAACTCATCCTACTGGACATTTAAAATAGTGTACAGGGATAGAACTGCGCGCAAGTGCTAACGATGGAGGACCCATGCATGCAACTCAGGATTTTCATTTTTTGCTGTTAAGTGTTATTGTACGCAGTCGTCTCGCAGCAACTTTTGTGTCATTCCAACATGACCCCATGGCCTTGCCTTTTCCATTTGTAGGATAAAGTATGGATGCAGAGAATGTGTACACTATATTATTGGCTTTTCCCACACAACATTGACATGAATTAAGGCCCCCAGACCATGAAGAATAATGCAGAGATTAATGTAGAGTAGAAATTAGACATTTATCCTGTGACAAGTGACACCCACAGTATGCCCTATTCACTTAACTTACCGTCCTTCAGTGTTCCTGAATCCAATGGAGAGTGCACATCTTGTGCATTTAAAACCCTGCGTCTGTCATGTTGAGGGTAGGGTGTTTTGTCTCACGCGCGTTTAAAATCCCATTAGCACCTTTTTGCTGTGTTTCTAAATCAGAATGTTCCAATAACTGGCATCGTAATTGAGATTTATGTTCAATAAACAAGCAAACGGTTCCGCTCGCCACACCACTTTGAAATGTTTTGATTTTCTATTTAGAGTGCCAAAGTTTAATTCCACGAAACGTCTTTGTTCCTTGTTGTATCACTTAAGAATGAGGAAACATCCAGGCATTAAGGGCCATGTTCACTGCATACACTTTGCGGTGAGAGTCTAAAACATAAGGAACAGAATAATGTGTATTAAACGTCGGGAATCCTGTGAAGGATTCAACGTGATCTAATAACATCATAATAGTTGTGCCTTGCCGGGATTTTGAATAGAATTTTACTCAGAGAAAGTTAAATTAAAGGAACACTAAAATGCATGTTTTATTTACCTAATACATGGTTTTGTTCTGGGACACCAATTCATCAAAATGCCAGGGGAGCAGCATTGACATCACAACTGCAATGAAATTACAAAAAATGATGTCGTATTCACGATGGCACTGATAACATCACAGGAAGGGGCACTGCAGATGCGAAAGATAAGACTGTTGATGAATGTTAGCAAATAAAATAATAGTTAATGAAGCAGACAAAATATTATTTTAGCTACCAACCATATTATAAATAGGGTTCTGCCTTGATATACCTTTGGTGGGTTCATGGGGTGCCCAGAACCAATATAGGACAAAGCCAGAGGCTTCAAATGACAGTAAAACCACACACACCATCTATAGTCATTAGCTGATAAATACAGCACCACATTACCATGTGTTACAATAGTATGCTTTGTGTAGCTGCCTAACAGTGGATAATGCCATATTATGCCTTTTACACCCTCACATGCCTGGTATAGTCAAAATATGTATGGTAGACCGTGGCATATCAAGGTCCACCTCTGACATGTCAAGTGTAGCCTAACACTCCTCTGAAATGCTATCTAATGCTGGCTAATGTCTCATGTTGGTTGTGTTGTTACCATATGTAAGGTGAGACCTCAAATGTGTAGTTTTTTTAATCTCAACTTCAGCCTAAATTGCCCCAGAAAGTCTATCTAATATCACTTATTTCATAATATTGCCACCAAATGAGGGTGGATAGTGTATATTTATTTTCTCTCCTGATGAGGTCACTAGACAAGTCCGATCTATGAAATCCGCGTCAAAACAGGTTCATCCCTGTTCCTCTAAAACCATCAAGGACCACATTGACACCCTTGCTCCGACCCTTGCTGATTTTTGCAACCACTCCTTTGCCTCAGGATCCTTCTCCTCCCCTCTGAAGCACTACCTTGTGCATCCTCTTCTCAAGAAACCCAAAGCTTATCCTTCTTGTCTCCCTAACTATCGCCCAATTTCCATTACTCCCTTTCTAGGCAAACTCCAATTCTGTTGGCTGTCGCCATGACCACGAGTCTGGCTTCAAAGATGACAGAAGCACGGAAACTGCTCTCCTGAACATCTGTGAAGATCTGCTTTCCAACCTTGACTCTAACATTGCCTCTGTCCTCATCCCCCTTGATCTCTCTTCTGCCTTCGACACGGTCAACCATACCATCCTGCTCAACCGTCTCCTTGATAACCTGGGTATCACTGATCAGGATCTGGCCTGCTGACCTCTTTCCTTTCTGATCGATCCTCTCACGTCCAACTTGGGTCCTTCCTATCATCTATCTTCCTCTCTACCTGTGGTGTTCCCCAGGGGTCTAACCTCTTGCCCTGGCTTTTCAACCAATACCTGGCAAATCTCGCCCACGGCATTGCCAGTTTCGGCTACAATTTCCAGTGCTACGCTGATGACATTCAACTCATTTTCAGGCTGCCCTCGGCCACCTCCTCTCCCTCTCTCATCTCTGATTGCCTAACTGCCTTTCAAGATTGGTGTGCCTCCAATGATCTTTGCCTGAATGCAAGCAAGACCAAGATCCTCCTCATCGGCACACCTTCACCATCCTTTCCCCTCACTCTCCTGGCCAACCTCCCTTGGCCCTCCTCCTACCCCCACCTGCGAGGCTAAGGACCTCAGAGTCATCTTTGACTCCACACTTTCTTTCTCCGCCCACAACTCTGATGTCTCAAAAAAGTCAAACTTCCGAATGCTCAGAGGAACAGGACTGCAAGACTTGTCCTTGGCCTCAAGCCCTGGGATCGTATCTCTCCAGCTCTGAAATCTCTCCATCGGCTCCCAGTGGATGAAAGGCTTAAATTCAAAACACTCTGCATTGTCCACAAGGCTTTCTGGGGCCTGGGTCCAAAATACCTTCAGCTATCCCTCCGCAAATACCTCCCCACTCGGGCTCTTCATTCCTTTACCTCTAACTCCCCCAGGGTCAGTCGTTTTTCAAAGAAACAATCTGGGGGTAGATCTCTGTCTTCGACGGGGCCTCCCTCTGGAACAGCTTCCCTGCCGCTCTAAAATTTGAGGGGAACCATCTCCGGTTCTGGAAGCACCTCAAGACCTTCCTCTTTGCTTCTGCCTTCGCTCCCCCTCTCCCCTGCTGATCTGTTCTCTCTTGGCACTATGCACCTGGCCACCCTCTGTCCTTTGGGCCCAGGTACCTGCTCACCCTACCACCCTCCCGCACTACCTCTGGGCCACCCCTTGCACTGGGGTCTGTATCTGTACCCATACAGTCCCCCCCCTTTTTTCTTCCTGCACTTATCAGACCTACCCTGTCTGCTGCCTTAAACCCAGCACTTGCCAATTGCTGGCTGCACTACCACGGAGTGTTGCCTTTATTATTTATTTATTTATTAGTATTTATCTGTTTCTCCTTTGCTCCGCACTCTCCACTTCTCCCCCCTTCCATGCACTTTTCCCCTCCCCCTCTCCCATGCACTGGTGCGTTCTCATTGTCACTAGGCCTAGTAAGATCGTTGTTTTGTTCTCCACTGTTCCCCTCCCTTGCCTTGTCGCGCTCTGAAACACTTGTGTACAAGCACGATAGAAATAAAATATCAATATCAATATGTATGGCACAGCTGGCATGGAACTTTATAATGCTAACAGGTTTGTAATCATTACATATCTCATATTGACATTTTTTCACGCTGGACCCATTTGTTTCACCAAATCCACAGCGAGTAAAACCATTAGGGGCATTAAAAATCAATGTATTAAAACTGCTATCAGAGGATCAGTGTTCTTCTGTAAAGAGCACAAACAGTCTACTGCACTCCCTTTAGGACCAGCTGTCAAATTCTGAGACCTACAACTGGGTTTCAATGCAATCTGTTTTTGTTCAAACATTTCAATATGGAGTTTGACAATTTTACTTTAGTGTCTGACTGGTGTGTGTGATGTGTTTTATGGAAGCATGAGACAGGGGAAGATTTAGAAGGGAGGTGAGTTGTCGTGGTTTATTAGACAGTGACACTAAGTCAGTGAGTTCCTTTCCCCCAAATGAATGAGGCGCACAATAAAGCACTATTAGTTTTGTTAAGGTTCCCTTTAGTAAGGCATCCAACCCGTCTCGCACCCAACCCCCACAGGTACCTGGTTCCACAATGAGCTAAGAACCAGGCCGGTGTGTAGTCAGAATATATATATTTATGAATTTATTTAAACCAAATTTACAAATAGATTAACATCATCCACCAATGCTGTGGCAACACAAGAACAGAAATGACTTCCGTTAAGGCACCAAAACAGGGATAACACTGAGATAGGCAGTCACAATTATTTCTTTTTAAATCTCCCACCAATACAGAAAAATAATAATTCAAGACACCAAGTGCTTGCTGATTCAGTTATAATAATTTTTTTCCAGCAACCCCCACCCTCCAAACATCAATGAGACTTGAACCCTCTGAATTGAAGGCCATTGTCAGAGAGTGGGAGCACAATGGGAACATCGTTTTTGGGATTTCACAGATGCAATGTGAGTGAAAGAAAAGCAATGGGAAAATGTGTGCTGATACACCTAAATGAACAGGCAGAGCTTTGTGGTTCTGGTCAGAGCACAGTGGGAACACAAAGGGAAAATCATTTTGGGGATTCTAATTACAGATGCAATATGAGGGAAAGAAAAGCAATCGGAAAATTCATTTTGCAACACCTAAAAAAACAGGCAGGGTTTTGTGGTTCTGGTCAGAGCACAGTGGGAACAAGGGGGCAATTTCATTTAGCACCCTGCACAAGCAAAGGCACTACCTGGCTTCACACTTTTGATTTAAAATGAAGGGGTTCAATGGGGAATTTTGTTTTGCACCCTGATCACTCTCATGGAAACAGGGTTTTGGGATTCATTCTGTTGGCATATCTTTATGTCTATACCGGATCACAACACACTGGGAAGAGCTTGTTGGTTTTGAATGCCAACAAACAGATCCTGTGATTTCAATAGGGGAATTAATTGATTTACTTTAATTAAATAGACTAAGGATCTACACAGACAAAGAGGATGTGTTGCTATAGGGAAATAACTAAAACAATGCTGGAAAAATGCAGGGCCTACACAATCTATGGCTTTGGGGATAGTTTTACTTACAGGAGAGGCCTTGGAATGGGCATCTGGGAACAGCAGGTCATCGCTGGGACAGCTATGGGAAAGTCAAGGATTGTCTCTTCTGAATCCTCCAAGGGGTCCCAGTCAGCTACTATGTCTCCTGGTTCCTGTCTCCACTGCAAGATTTAGGCCTCTCTGGTGGGATGTTTCGCGCAAGAGTTTAGCGGCAGGTTACCTCCCAGAATAAGTGGAAAAATCCCAGTTATAATGCAAACTGATTTACGTATAGGGCACATGACATCACAAACTTGTCATGATTCCCGCGAAAGGGATTGGTTGATTTTCTCTACCCACCTCCCACCTATGTGCTAATAGGACAAGGAGATTGGAGGAGTGGGTCAGGATAGCTGTTGGCCACAAGGCTCTCTGGTAGACATGGAGAGTAACAATACTTTCCAGCCCTGGAGGGCTTGGAAGGTCACCCTTATCAACAAGCTGAATAATTGTGCTACTGCTGTGGACTTTGGTGCTTGGCTTGTCTCTTTAGACCTTTCCTCTGAGAAATACCATTACCTTGCCTCTGAAAGAATTCTTCACACAGTCCAGGTTTTACCCGTGAGTCACCCGCCTCTCAACAAAATGAATCGTTATTCTCAAACAGACCTGCATTCAAACGAATTTGACATTCATGTGCATACCTCCGGGGTTCATGGTGTTAGTTCCTCCTCCAAGACCACGTTACCCATGAAGGAAGCACCCTCCTTCCACCTAGCAACTACAGAATCACTGCTCTGTTGCCCCTAAGAACGTACCTCCAGTTGGTCCCTGTGAATCCATGAATCCTAAATCGGCCAACCTATGGAGTTTGCGCTCAAGAAAATCTAATATGTCAATTCCCAAAGATGCCTCTATCAAAGCCCTGGGCTTGAACCACTGTAACTTCATCATCACAATTGTTATGAAACCCGCCCAGAGAGAACCAAGAGATGCTCTGCAAAACAAAGTTCTTGCATGGCTTTGTGCAAGATCTGGGCCCGGGGTTGTTTGCTGCTCGGACTTGAAGTTCCTGCGCAGGATACAACTGGAGGACTGATGTGCCCAGGGGAACAGGGATTGCATATTGGTTGGGAGTGGAGTCAGTACTTGGCCTCTCTACTTAAGACAGTGGAAATATTTGCCCAGGGGCTCCTCAAACTTCGGCCTTGTAGTTTGAGGTGCATACATTCTTTGTAAATCTTTGGGTTGATGGATCTAATCTGGTCAATTCCACTGGGCCCTCTGCTTCTGTTTTTCAATTTTTGTTGTTATGTATTTGAAAATCATGTTTTTTTTTAAGCACATATAGGCTATGGGCTATAGGCTATAGGCTATGGGCAAAAAGCAGTTATAAGAACTTGAAATAAATAAATAAATCCCGATTAGACAGTGGGCTTTTTATGTTTAAAACTCACAAAATCTATCAACATGGCAAGTAGCCAACATTTTCAAATCCTTACCTGTATGAAAATATTTATGAGAACTACATTTTAAGGCAACTCAGATGATGCTGATCTGAAGTCGGGACATCATTCCTATGCAGGGATATGTTTTTTCTTCATTTACTCAGGGGCTGTATCAGTGGAAAATAAACCCCTTCATAATGTTCATGTTACTTATTTCCTTCATCCTCACACCATCTTTCAAATCTCTTGGAATCAAGGGAAGGCCCAAATCAAATTTTCATTAATAACTTTAGTTACGTTTATCACACAAAAATCCTTTTAGCATGGTTCAAATGGGGTGAATGTCACCTTTAATAAAAGTCTGGAATGACCGTTGTGGCATCTATCCTGCTCTTTTTATGCAATAAAATATATTTTTCTATTAATCAAACTGCAGTCTTCGCAGGCCTCGCTCACTCTAGCCTCCACCCTTGTTCCTCTAAGTTTCATTTATCCTTAAACATGTGACTAGGCAGAGGGTGGCACATGTTTATCGTAGCCAACCATAAAGGAGTGTCAGTGAATTGTGTGGTTTGTCTAAGCGCTTAGGACATTCTCCCTGTGGTATGTGCGTTAACTGCAATCTAACAAGTAGGACCACAAAGGTCGACTTAGGGTTAGACAAAGCTTGGTTACTGCAGGTCTTCACTAATTGTAACACCAGCAATGTGGTTTATGCAATTTGGTGCCCATGTAAAAAAAATCTACATCGGCATGACCACGCGCAAGGTGAAGATTAGAATTTCTTAGCACAGAAGTTGCATTAAAAACAAAGTACTTACAGCTCCACTTGTAAACCACTTTATGATAATGGAACATACAAAAGATGATTTAAGGGGGACAGTGCTCTTGCATATTACACCATCTGTTAATGATGTATCTAATACCAGTAGGTTATTTGCAAAAGGGCAGTGGCTAATTTACTTATGTAATGCAGCAACTACAGAGTCGAATCAACAGGTTGAATGGCAAAATGCAGATTTTTTGCTCCCCAATACAGGGCTTAAGATATTAGAACTTAATGCAGAGTATTTGGTGCCTTTTTATAACACTATCAAAACTGTTGTACTTGGTTAAAATTCATTAAATATAACAAGTACGTTAAGGGGCATCACGTTATTTAATAGTAGTGAAAAACTCAAGAGAATGGGGATGACCTATGTGCACGTAGCGCTGTGGACCCACCTCTTGATTTTGGGTGTTTTCAGGTGAGGATTCATTTAGGTGAGGCGCGCGAAATGCACAAACTCCCCTGATTTGGCAGTTCAGGTCACAATGTGATTGTAATAGAGATCTATCATTGGACGGGGGACCTTTAAAATGAGTAGTGGGATCACGGAAATGTCGAGAAGCAGGTGACCAATGATACATGACCGGGACGTATGTAGTTTGAAGGAGACGAGCCCCACGAATGCAGTAAGTTTTTACCGAGATGCTATTGTAATGTTCTAGACTTGTGCACTGACTTTTTGGGAAGCGTCTTCTTGTCAGAAGAGGGACAAAAAGGGTTTTATTTATTGCCCTTTCTTCCTAGATACTGTGCACTTGGGCCAGTGCGTGATGGGCAGTTTAATGAAAAGGATGAAACAAATGAAAGAATAACGTACCATGTACTAGGATAAAGATTCAACTCGTCCCGAGGTGGTCCTGCTAGAAACGTGGGATTTTTTTTTTTAAATCCTCAAAATAGGGTAAGTAGCTGGCAAGGTTACTTTAGTTAAGATATCAGATAGGCACCAGATTACAGCGGACACAGGGCACGTTTGAGTTTGTTTCAAAGCTGCATTTTAGAATACCCGTTACCGTGATAATAAACCTGTGACGGAAGTATGTAAAATAAAGGAATTTCTTTATGTGTCTGCCTACTGCAGTAATGTGTTGTTCTAATGTAAGTAATGGTTCTTTGATGGTAGCTACTGAAATGTCACAACTAGTTGAGGTATTATTACTAATGCGAACAAAGTAGAAAATGTTATGTTTATGTGCAATTATGGATGGCTGGTGAACTCATAGCAGTGTGTTATTTTTAACAGATTACAGTCTACTGTGAAGACAACCCCACTTATCCATTGAATGGTCAAACAATGTACACCTTTACGGTGAGCCGGCAGTCTGAGATTAATGCTCCATATTGTTCTGGTGGTTTAAGCATTTGACAGAACCACTAATAGCTGTTTTTCATGTTGTTTTCCTTAGCGGTCCAGAAGATTACGAGTTTTTATGTTGATGGGAAAAGAAGAGTATGCCTAAGGGCTGTCCTTTTGTCAAGCTCCCCTGAAGAAGTTCTTACAAATGGGTTATTTATGAAAAAGAACGAAACACGTTGGGTGTTATGTACACTGTAATAGAAAACAGTGTTTGTCAATAAGTTATTGATAAAGTGTAGAACCTTGTTGTTAATTTCTAAAGGATTCGCCCAATAAGTCTAACATCTGAGTGAAGAGTACAACCTGTATTGTTAGGAGTTCTCTTGTTACCTGACAGAAGTGCCAGATACCACATAGAGTGATACTCTGATTAAATGTATTCAGCAGAAGTTTGTTTTCTTACATTTTTGTATAAGATTTTTTTCTATTACACTTTATGATATATTTGGATATTTGTGATAATGTGTTTAATGATGTGTAATGTCATTGTTTTTAAGAAACTTGAATGAATTAATAACATTGTTTAAATTTCAATGAAAAATATGCCTTTGTGTAACGGTCACTTGGTTCCCACAGGGGCGTCGATCGGAACTGGACTGCTAAGGTCTCCACCAGCGTTATTCGTAGTGCAGAGACGGCTGACTGGACCGGCCTTCCTAGCTTCGTCTGCTTGATTCGCAAAAGTAGTTTCCTAAAAGCAGGAGGAGGGGAATTAGCCACCCAGTGGATGCAAGGAAACACTTGTTTAACTCGTTCCCTCTAAGCACCCCGATATTCCCCTTTTGTTGTCTCACCTTATTGTTTGTAATGATGAGCTCTCCATGCTGCACCGAGCGCAGGGGTGCGTAGAATCCCAGTTGCTTCACTGGTTTGAAGACTTTGGGCGAGTTCCAGACGTGTTGGACTCCGTGGTAAATAGCAAGGAGCCGTAAGTATAAAGTCTATAAAGTTCAATTGTCTGTTATTCACTCGTTTTTTCCCTTTTGTATTGCAGCTTAATCCGAGAAGAGTTCACCTGAAGTTCTGCAGGTTGCGCATGGGTAAGAGTCTGTATTACCCAGCGTTGTCTGGTAAAAGCGAAATAAATGTCTTTAACAAGTGTTCTTTCCTCCCACAGGTGCGGTGTTAAAGAGGTGGAACGCCGATGAAAGATGCCTAGGGGAGCGGTAACTCTGGTGAGTACAATATGGTTGCTTTGATTGTCTTTGTTAGCCCCGACTTACCTTGTTCTCTCTGTCCCTTCCAGGTTCCACGGATGCAGCTGTGAAATGATGGCTGCAGCGCTGAACCGTGGGGATGCTGACTGGTAAGTATGGCACGGCGCTTCAGCTAGCGATGCAATGCTTTTATTTTCCGATGTGTTTTTACCCGTTCTGAAGTGCAGAGAATTCGGGAACAGATGAAGATTAAAAGGTAAGTTCTTGTTCTTATCTCTCTTTTTTCTAGGATGGTGTCCAGGTTCAAGGCGGGCGTGGCAGAGGACTGGATGCTGCAGGCACGGTGAGCGTCACACTGCTGAAGTGCAGAATAATGCGAAGCATGGGCTGCTGTTCGGGCGTGGTTTAAATAGCCTGCAAAGTAGTCCCAGGTAAGAAGTTCCCCAGAACCACACCCGAGTAAAAAAATAGTCCCAGTAATAAAATAGTCCCATCTAGGCCTCACGTGGGCTTTGATTCATTTGCAGCATGGTCTGCAGGAGGTAAGTAATGCCTATGAGCCTGGCGCCTATGGTGCCAGGACTGATGTCTAATATGAGCCTGGTGCCTAAGGCACCAGGACTGAACCCAGATAGCCCCCAGCCGGGGCTGCTGGGGTCTCAATGAAGTTCTGGATGCCTGCTCCCGAGGCTGCTGGGCTGGGTCCGGATGCCCGGGGGTAGGCCTCATGACACTTTGGTATGTGAGAGGATACAGTTCCACTTGTGCTCGTGAACTGTAGAACAGTGTTCTTATTCACCGATAGGGTTCACAACATGAAGGCCGCGAGATCATTAAGTTTAGAAGCATTTCGTATGTTTTTTGTGGATGGATCTCGGAGCCTCTAAAATTATTCCCCTGTGTTTCTTAATTGTTTTTTTGGTATCTTAGCCTATCCCTTTTCAAAGCCTCTAAGGCCCTGATAGCAAAACTAATGGACGTTTTATGGTAATTGTGACCTCAAGGTCACTACTGCTGCAAGACAAGGCATGGCCTTATATCTTTTTCACTGTGTTTTCAATCTAAGCACTGTATTTATTTCTATATATTTAAGTAATGGCTTTGATTGAAAGTTGACACCAGACCCCTGTCTTCAGGGCAGCAGAGGAAAGTTTCTTTTTAATTTCCCAGTTTCAAAATACATGAGTATCACTTCTGGATTGCCCATATGTACAGGGCAGTTATATGAGAAAACCATGTTCAAACTTTGAAAGTCTCGAGAGCTTTTTTCTCTTCATACTGTCATTTGGATGAGGGAAAAACAAAAAGGAAATGATTTTATTTCTTGTAAATGCAAGTAGCTCGGTTTCACTTTAGCTGGCTGGAGCACAATCTGGTATTACATTGAAGATAATGTACACAATGCTGTCTCTTTAAATAACAGTGCAGGTCTCCATGAATTGAGTGAAGTGGCATTGTCAGTCACATGTCTTTCTTTTCCTTGCTGAAATGCATTGCGCATATCTTCACACTTTTAATTCAGCCCACTTTCTTTCCTTGGTGCCTTTTTTTGGTCCAATAGGCCTCATGTCTGACATCACCATTTCTGCGCTGGACCCTGATTTCAATGGGCATTTACACATCACTCTGGCCTCCTTATCTTTGCCCTTCAGGGGCCATATTTCACCCCACAGAGTGATGGTTGAGAGTGAGAGAGCTTTGTTGGTTAGCAGTCACTGCATTGCTCGTGGTCGAAGACTTATTGTGATATTAAAAGAGACCCACTCAGGTAAGAATAAGTTTAACATCCAATAAGTTTATTAAAACATAAAGACCCCAAACAAAGGTCCGACCTATATGGATGTCGGAACCTATCTCCCAACTGGCGATAACAGCTCCAACTCTATATATTGAAGGCAGGCAACGGCGTTCCATGTTAGAAAATTGGAACACCATTGCGTGCACACTGAATAATGTTTTGAGCGAGCAAGCAGTAGCGCCAGGGGAAAAGGGAGATGCCATTGAGTGCCCCAAAGAATAAAATATATGATTCCCCTTACACTTAGCATGATGGATACACAATGCAAAAAATCAAAACAAGTATTATATGCAACTATTATGAATGTTATACACTTGACATTGCATAACGATTGAGCTTTAAAGGCCGTCTTCTCTAAGGACCGGATGTGACATCCGAGCTCCTTCTTTCATCCAACCCATCATTCTTAAGCAACAAAACATTTCCACCATGCGCCACTTGATTCCACGATGTGCGCCATACAGACCCTCTTCTTGGCTCCCTCTTACCCATGACTCGTTAGATGATAAATGCACGTTCTCGCTGCTCATTCTGTCGTGTTCAATGTTTTGGGAAACTTTTCACCATTCATCCTCTCTGCTGTGAAAACAATATGCACACCTTTCATTTGCATCATTAACCCTGATGTCCAGATGCCGTACAATGGCAACCCAGTCCATACTCTAGCGTCTTCCATCGCTGGTCACCGCATGCTTCTTTCCCACCCTCATGACCTTGTTGGGCTCGTAGAAACACAAACACTGAATTTTCGTTTACACAAACAAAATCTCCCACACGCATAAACCTTCCTCAGAAATGTAGGGTATTTTGTGGAGATTTGGGGCCTGACGGTATTTTCTTACCACCGAAAAATAACTTAGCAACAATCACTCCTTGTATTCAGATTGGGCCATGTACAACAATAATATAGTGGACATGCATTATTTCAGCATCCAGACATGCGTATTTGGTATGCGTGGTTGGTATGCGTGGTTGGTGGTATTTTGGTGAGCATAATTCCCTTGTTTTATTTGTGGCCCCAATATCCAGAACCCCTTATTTTTGCTTAGATTTTTCGTGTAATCATTAGAGAGACCTCAGGCTTGCATTTCAGGAACACCACATTTTCATTTTTTGTGTGCCACCCTGGGCAATTTCTCTCTGTCTTATCTACGGCAGCGAGCTATCATGTGGTATTTTCACTATCTTATATACGGTAGGGAACTATGTCCCGGGCCTCCCTTTTTGCCGACTCATAGACCTCCGACAAACTACAACACACACAGTTAGTTATAATTGCTCATACTGAATTACATTGTGCACACGGCTGCAGCAAATTTGACGTTTAGCTACCTTGAAAATGACAATTGCACTGTCTAAACATCTCCCCACATTATCAGCACTGTATTGGTAAATATAAACACACCACCCGTCTGCTTTCAAATATTTTTGTGTATTATAAAAGTGTCATGCCGCGGCAGGGTTGGCGGAAGTGGAATCGCTGGCGGTTCTGTCCGCCGTAGCATTCCGCTCCTCGTCTTCCGTTTACCGCTCTAGTCGTTGTACGCGTCCGTGACCCGGAAGTATAAATATCCTCACTTTCGGGTCGCATACGCGTTGCAACGTTTCCGGGTTTCCTCCTGTGTTGCTGCCGCTCCATCCCCCGGTGATATTCTTGACTTTCTGCATTCAGTTTCGCTGTTTCCCATTCAGCTGTTTTTCCACCCGGCCCAGTGCGTTATCTAGTCCTTGTCTAGCCTTTTTTATTCCTTAATTTTCTTTTCCTTCCTTTTCTCCTTGCTAATTTTGAACTCTCCTGTTGCCAGACCTTTTGCCTGCCTACTGGACTGCCTGTGATTATCCTTAGTATCCCATTGAACTCACCTGTTGCCAGACCTTTTGCCTGCCTACTGGACTGCCTATGATTATCCTTAGTATCCCATTGAACTCACCTTTTGCCAGACCTTTTGCCTGCCTACTGGACTGCCTGTGATTATCCTTAGTATCCCATTGAACTCACCTGTTGCCAGACCTTTTGCCTGCCTACTGGACTGCCTGTGATTTTTCCCCTGAGTCCGTTGGATCTACCTCATTCCGGATTCGGTGCCTGCTCATCGGATTGCACTCTCTTCAGCTAACTCATCTTCTGGGATCCTCCACTTGCAATACTACGTTCAGGGGTTTTTTGTGCCTTCCGGCTTTTTTCCCCCTGTGAGGCGTTCTCGGTAGGATAACCCCCGTTGCCCCTATCTTAGTGGCACGGTGGCATCCTATCGAGGGCGTCCTTATCTTCACAAGAAAAAAGAGAAGCCTCCTCGACATAAGGACGGAAGGATTAAGCAGAAAGAGGAAGGTGAGGAGTTGGGGGAAGGGGGAGAACTTGTCATCTCATCAGAAGAAGAAGACATAACCGACAATCGTGACAGTTTGCAACGCCTACAAGAAACTGAGATGGCTACCCCCCAACAAGTTCAGGAACTGGTAGCCGCAGTCCAAAACCTTAATATGGAGGTCCAGAATCTTAAGACAACCAACGCAGCATTACAATTAAGAATGAATGAACGGGAGCGACCCTCTGCAGACCTACCTTCATACCCTTTGGTTTCAGGCAAGTTTGATGGATCACCGAAACGAGTCAAGGAGTTCTTAGATGCCTGCAATCTTCACTTTTCCTTCCGTCCGCAGACCTTCACATCAGATCATGTCAAAGTAGGATTCATGATTACCCATATGACAGGTAATGCCCTGGCGTGGGCCACCCCTTTGGTTAATCAGTCAGATCCTGTGCTACAGAACTACAATGATTTCATCGTGGACTTACCCCCTTCTGAAGGGAGCACATGCATCATGGTGGTGATCGATTACTTCACAAAGATGGCTCACTTCCTCCCATTACCAGGGGTACCAACAGCAGCAGCCATGGCCGAGACATTCATCAAAGATGTCTTTCGTCTCCATGGAATACCAAAGAAGATCATCTCAGATCGAGGTAGCCAGTACACTTCTCGTTTCTGGAAACATCTCTGCAACCGTTTGTGTATAGAGAGAGCTCTAACATCAGGTTACCACCCTCAGTCAAACGGACAGACGGAACGTTTAAATGCCACACTAGAACAGTACCTACGATGTTATGTGAACCTT
This sequence comes from Ambystoma mexicanum, assembly GCF_040938575.1. Classification (NCBI taxonomy): domain Eukaryota; kingdom Metazoa; phylum Chordata; class Amphibia; order Caudata; family Ambystomatidae; genus Ambystoma; species Ambystoma mexicanum. The sequence goes on from NC_090928.1 coordinate 289,404,099, forward strand.
CAACAGGACAACTGGGTTTCTCTACTACCCCTGGCAGAGTTCTCCTACAATAACTCTTTCCAATCTACTCTCGGTTTCACCCCTTTTTTCTGTAACTATGGCTACCATCCCCGGGCTATACTACCGATCTCTAATGTCTCTACCTCGTTACCCACAGTTGACTCCACTCTCGCCTTGTTGAGAGACGTCCACCTACAGGCTAAACACAATCTTAGCAAGGCTCAAACGAGATACAAGGACCAGGCCGACAAACATCGAAAAGCGGTGCCTGACTGGGGGGTAGGATCTCAGGTCATGTTGTCCACAAGGTATCTACCACGATGGGCACACCCTTCCAAACTCTCCCCTAAATTTCTGGGCCCATACGAAGTCACACAAGTCATCAACCCAGTGGCCTTTCGGCTAAAATTACCCAAAAGCCTTCAAAGAGTCCACCCGGTGTTTCATGCCTCACAACTCAAACCTTTTCTTGCAGACATCTGGTCTCGCAAAAAGAAAAAAAACCCCTTGCCGGCTACTTCGACCCAGGAGGAATTTGAGGTAGCCCAAATCTGTGACTCCCGGTATCGCCGGGGAAGGTTGGAATTCCTTATACGGTGGAAGGGGTATCACTGGTCGGAAAACTCTTGGGAACCAGCCTCTCAGGTACATGCCCCACTGTTGGTCCGCAAGTTCTTTCGCTCTCATCCGGGGAAACCGGGGGAAGGTCTCCATAGGAGGGGGCATACTGTCATGCCGCGGCAGGGTTGGCGGAAGTGGAATCGCTGGCGGTTCTGTCCGCCGTAGCATTCCGCTCCTCGTCTTCCGTTTACCGCTCTAGTCGTTGTACGCGTCCGTGACCCGGAAGTATAAATATCCTCACTTCCGGGTCGCATACGCATAGCAACGTTTCCGGGTTTCCTCCTGTGTTGCTGCCGCTCCATCTCCCGGTGATATTCTTGACTTTCTGCATTCAGTTTCGCTGTTTCCCATTCAGCTGTTTTTCCACCCTGCCCAGTGCGTTATCTAGTCCTTGTCTAGCCTTTTTTATTCCTTAATTTTCTTTTCCTTCCTTTTCTCCTTGCTAATTTTGAACTCTCCTGTTGCCAGACCTTTTGCCTGCCTACTGGACTGCCTGTGATTATCCTTAGTATCCCATTGAACTCACCTGTTGCCAGACCTTTTGCCTGCCTACTGGACTGCCTATGATTATCCTTAGTATCCCATTGAACTCACCTGTTGCCAGACCTTTTGCCTGCCTACTGGACTGCCTGTGATTTTTCCCCTGAGTCCGTTGGATCTACCTCATTCCGGATTCGGTGCCTGCTCATCGGATTGCACTCTCTTCAGCTAACTCATCTTCTGGGATCCTCCACTTGCAATACTACGTTCAGGGGTTTTTTGTGCCTTCCGGCTTTTTTCCCCGTGTGAGGCGTTCTCGGTAGGATAACCCCCGTTGCCCCTATCTTAGTGGCACGGTGGCATCCTATCGAGGGCGTCCTTATCTTCACAAGAAAAAAGAGAAGCCTCCTCGACATAAGGACGGAAGGATTAAGCAGAAAGAGGAAGGTGAGGAGTTGGGGGAAGGGGGAGAACTTGTCATCTCATCAGAAGAAGAAGACATAACCGACAATCGTGACAAAAAGTTGCATTTAAACACAATCTCACTCTTTACAGAAATAAATAAAATAGCACAGTAACAGCATTGTCTGTGATACACTGAAAAGAGAGTGGCGGAGACAAGAACTCAATTTGCAACATTAAACATGTGAGTAAAGCACAGGAATCTCCTTTCCTACACTGACTGAATATTCTCGTACACACTCAGCCCCCACACTTTTGTAATTACCTTATCTGTTCAGCATGAGTTTTCTTCAGCTGTTCTCCTTATGAATTTGGCTCCCTTGAAGATTAACCCCAGTGAAAACAAGCGTCTTTCGTTCTCAAACCGGGGTTATTGCCTGGAATTCTCAGCTTTTGCAGCAGGAATGCTTCAGCTAGGAAACAGGTCCTTCTCCCAGCTCTGCCAAATCCCGACTGTCCTCCCCCTCTCTTCAAGCTCCCCCCAGCAAAACTCTCATCACTGCCTCTAGCATGATACTTGCTATGACGCTGCTCCAATCAGAAATCAATCATGCCATCTCCTCCCTCACTACACAATGGCTCATTTCTACAGTAATTATTTGTAACCAACTGATTTCCTGTTCCTTCGAGTCCTTTTGCTTCCTGTAGTTATGCGGACAGAGCAGCAGAGAAAAAGAAAAAAATGAATGTGCGTTTAAAAGTTCACTTTCAGAGTAGGCCTAATTCTGCAGTGGAGACACATTTTTATTAGTGGGTTATGTTAAATGCAGTTTTATTAGTCAGGTTATTTATTAATAATGTTAGTTATTAATTTTCAAATGTGTCTCTTGCACCATAGGCATTTCAGGTGAAAAATAGTGTGCATTTTTGAGTGTGCACGTGTGCTTTTAACTGTAAAAATAGATTTGCATCTTATATGTTAAAATCGTTTTTGACTGAATAGCCTGTCTTTACTTATATGTCCATGTTAATCTGGCAACACATATAGCAATGCACCACACCCATGTGGTGGTGCTGCATCAAAAAAAAATTGCTACCTGTGCAGTAGTGCTGTACTCTGTGCTCTAACACGCCAAATATCCTTACAGAAACCCTTAACTCACCATCACACACTTTGTTTTTTGTCAGCTATTCAGGAAACAATTTTGAACACATCCTTCTGCCTCTCATTTTTGCAAATGGTGACACACCTAACAATACAGTGGTGTGTCTCTGTATGCCTTCATCATTTCCTGTACACATTTCCTCCACTGTAACCTGTTAGCAAACACCAGTTGGATGATCTCCTTGATAATGCTATTAGTCCGTTCCACTAAACCATTGGCTCCAGGATTATAGAGTTCAGTGTGATGGTTCTCAATCCAATGAGCTTCTAGATACTCACACATTTCTCGGGACACAGGCTGCACATCATTATCTGAAATTATTACACTAGGATATCCTTTTCTAGAAAATAATCTTTCCATGAAATCAATCACAGACTTAGTAGATATGCATTCCACTAACTCCACCTTGAACCATCTTGATGCATAATCTACAACCACAATGACAAACCTATGCTCAGGGCCCAGTATACTCATCTGAACCTTGCAGTCGATTGGCACTTTTTCCCATGCCAGCTCAGGAATTTCTACACTGCCAGTCACTTGTTTTTGAGTCTTTAGCGACTTATCAGTGGCCGCACACGGAACACAGAACTCTACCTCCTCATCCACCATGTTGTCCATACCAGGCCAGCAAAACATGGTCCTCAATCTGCGCGTAGTTAAGCTTTTGCCCAAATGGCCTCATGGGCACGCTTAACCTGCTCTTGCTGAATGGACGTTGGAGGGATCATCTTTCTCCTCTTGCCAAATCCCACACAAGACTACTCAACTCGTCCTTTACTTTGTAAAATGGTGAACTGACCTCCTCACACGAATGTCAACAATGCTCAGTTCTGGCAATAGCCTCTTTCAATTCTGTGTCACACTTAATTCCCTCAAGCCAAATTTCTTTCAATAATGAACCGTTCACAGTATTCCAAACCTGGGCAATCCATGCATTACAAGCCCCTTCTCGCACAACACCCCCCTCCCTGATAGTGATAAACAATCTGCTAAGGGATTAGAGCAGCCTGGAAGAAATTCCATTGCAAAGTTAAAGCCTACCAATGCCGATAACCATCTGTCTATTTTAGGAGTGGCTAGACCAAAACCCCTGGTGGTAGATAAATGAGCTAACATCTTATGGTGACTCCTTAAAATGTAGGGACTTCTCCATACATAGGTCTTAAAGTAATTAGAAGCCCACTAGCATGCCAGGCTCTCCCGCTCAATCGTGGAGTACCTTGATTGCATCGATGATAAAGCCAGAGAAGCAAATGCCACATGCACCTCACTGCCATGTTTGGACTGAGACAGTACCACTCCTAGCCCCCTAGAGCAAGCACCCACAGTGATAACCATATATCTGCCAAAGGATCAGATCGGTGCAATGTAGGAGCATTTGCCAATTCTTGCTTTATCCTTTTGAATACTTCCTCTTTCTTCTCACCCCATACACACTCCACTCTCTCATTCAACAAATCTCTAAGAACTGTACACTTTGCTGAAACATTTTCCCCAAATTTGGCGTATAATTCCACCATTGCCAGAAATTACCTCAACTCATCCCTGTTTGGCGGAGATTTGATTTCTTAAATGGCATTTACTATCTCCGGCCAAGTCTTCAAACCATTGCTAGAAAACCTGTGTCCCAAAAATGACACCTGGTAAACTTTAAATTGGCGTTTCTACCTCTTCAACATCAAACCAGCTACCTTCATTCTCTTCAAAACCTCTTTTATTCTGGCATCATGTTCCAACTCATGTTTAGCACCAACCAAAATATCGTCTTGGATACACCTTAAGCCAGGTATGTCCCCTAGAAGATTATCCATGATCCTAGGAAAAACAGAGGATGATGACACTAATCCAAAAGGCAATCCTTTTAATTGATATGCCCTCATGGGTGTAAAGAAGGCTGTCAGATCTCTGGAAGACTGGTGTAGCTCCACCTGATGGTAGACGGATGACAAATCAAGTATGAAATACTATGCATCCTCCTCCATTCTGGTAAGCATTTTATTAACTTTAGCTAAGGTAAATCTGTTTACCAGAATGCTTCTATTCAAATCTCTCAAATCTATGCATAGCCGGATCGGACAATCAGGGCACTGAGTCATCACAATCGGCGAAAGTCAAGAACTACTCTTAATGGGTTTGATAACTCCTTGTTCACACAAACTTTGTTCCTCCGACCTTACCTTCTCCCTCACCCCCAATGAGATGTTCCTCACCTTGTGCATGTTTGGCTTGGCATTTTCCACTAATTGGATTGTGTATGTGTACTCACGTAATCTACCAATGACTGTGCTGAGCACCATACTGAAACGCCTCCCTACCTCAGGCGAACATTGTTCAGATTTGTCTTTCTCAACCATCTGCACTTGTAATTCCTTGCCAGGGTGCAATTCAAAAACAAATTTTCCTTGATGCTTCCAACCAAATAAGCAATCAGCCTTGGCAGCTACATAAACTTTTGCATTAATGTGTTTTCCACCGTGTGCAACATTATTTTTATTTTGTTTTTGTATTTTTTACATTTGTATAGCGCACAAACAGCCCATTGGCATCGTGGTGCTGAACATTGCACCACACAAAACCCTTTATGTCGATCTTACTCCCAGCGTATACTTTCGATTGGATACAGCGGTGTGTAACGTGTGACTATTATCACCCCATATTTCTGTATATTTCTCCTCAGATATTATGGTGTACAGTGGCCCAGATTCGACAAATACTTTGATGTTGCATGCTGTCACAATTTCCACCTGGGGGGAGGGGGAGACGTATTCCCCTTCTTTATCATCACCTACCTCCCTCATTATATGAACAATTTTGCTGGACCATTCATGTTTCTTCTCTGTGACACATTTCACCCCATTATCATTATCTGATGCCCCGTTATTGACTTTGCACAATCTGGCAACATTTCCCATCCTGTCACACTTTCTACACTTTACTGTCATGGCAGGGCACACTCTGGGATTAAGTGCATGTTTTTAAACCCACATATTGGGCAATGTCCCTTACTTACCTTGTTGAGAGACTTGATTATTACCACTTGGCTTTTTGAACCTCTTGACAGAACACATCTTGGATTCCGCATCAAATGTTTCCTTATCACCCACACTCTCTTTTACCACTGGAATGTTTTCTTTGCAATTTTTCGCATTCATCTCCTTCAAACATTTACTGGTTATTCTATTCCTCTGGCAATGATTAGCAAAATTGTAAAGGGGGATTTTCCGCTTGCCATAAATTCTCTTGTAGTTTGAGATTAGATCTGTGCATCATAAACTGATCCCATTTGCATTCATCTTCCCTCCCTGTGAACTCACACAATTCCAATAACCCGCTTAGGTCTGCTACAAAGGTGTCCACATGCCAATTCCCTGCTTTCTTGAAAATAATTTGTATCTTTCCAGCATAACATTTACCTGTCTCCAAAACTTAGCCTCCAGCTTCCTCATAGCCTTCCCATATAGGCCATCCCATCTCCACCACCACCCTCATCCCCATCCACAGCTTGTACATCAGGGACAATACATTAGGGTTGAGAATTTCCTTTCCTCCGAAAATCCTTCGAAACCTGATGCCACAAAATAAAACAAAAAGAGGTCTTTCCAAGCTTCCATGGAACAGGTGGTTCCCCTGCGGTAGCTAGAAAATTCAGGGTGTGGGTCTAAATTATGCATGGTGGAGTAGCTTTAACCCTCTGACATTTCCAAAAATGTCACACCAATGATCCCCACTCAGTGGTCAAACACTATGTTATGTCCTGGCAGGAGCGTCCTCCCACTGCCCCCAATGTCCAAAAATAAAGATGATTGCACAGGCAACCCTAAAAAAGTTACATCCACAATGACATATGCTGTTATATAAATAAGAAAATATTAACTCTTCACCAAATCTATGAAAGAGGGCAATTCTCTTGATCAGCGTTCCTCTCGACGGTGAACCCCTGCCTCCTCTATGCAGCAGATAGGGAAATGACTCACCCAACAATAGGGGCGGACCCAGCACAAGCCTCAGTAAAGGCCAAAATCTGGCAGCGCAGATTTGAATACCGATTTTTCTTCCCGGAGTGCCATGGGTGCTGTGTACTCTGCCTCCCTACTGAATCCCCTGACTGGGCTCTGCTGTTGCCCTCCACACCTGACACTTGGCCCACCAAATAGGAAGCTCTGACCTCCAATGGGCGGTGTCAGCTGAAAGCAGTGCCGGTCGCCTATGTTATGATATGATATGTCATTTATAACGCGCCTATTCACAAGTGTTTCAAGGCGTGACGAGGCAAGGTAGGGGGAATAGAGGGAAGACAGAGACCATGATCTTATTAGGCCACGTGACATTGAGATCACGCAAGTGCAAGGGAGGGGGGAAAGGGAAAGTGCGGGGAAGGAGGGCAGTGCAGTACATAGGATCAACAGTAAAACATAAATAAAATATATAAACATAATAGGTTAAACGTGCGGCCAGCAAGTGGCAAGTGCAGGGGTAAAAGCAGACATCAAGTGTCAAGAGCTGGTGGGGACTGTAGGGATACAGAAACAGTCCCCAAGTGCAGGGGTTCACAGGAGGTAGTGCAGGTGTGCAGCTAGCATGGGAGAGGACCAGAGGGAAGCCAGGTGACCAGTGCAGTTTCAGTCAGGAATTCAGCAGGGGAGAGGAGGAGAGAAAGCAGAAGCAAAGAGGAAGGTCTTAAGGTGCTTCCGGAACTGGAGATGGTTTGCCTCAAGTTTCTGGGAGGCAGGGAGGCTGTTCCAGAGGGAGGCCCCAGCCGAAGAAAGAGATCTACCACCAACTCGTTGCATGGAGAAGCTACTGACCCTTAGGGAGTTGGACGCGGATGAGTGAAGAGCTCGAGAAGGTAGATATTTTGGAAGTGAGAGTTGAAGGTAATGTGACCCAAGCCCTAGAAGGCCTTGTGAATAATGCAGAGAGTTTTGAACTTAATCCTCACAGCCACTGGTAGACAGTGCAGAAATTTCAGTCCTGGAGAGATACAATCCCTGTGCTTGATGCCAAGGACAAATCTTGCAGCCCTGTTCTGGTTGAGTTGCAGAGGGCAGAGAGTAGAAGCAGGCAGATTTAGAAAGAGGATGTTGCAGTAATCCAGTCTAGAGAGAACCGAGCTCTGGCTGGAGACAGTGAGCTTTTGGGGGAAGGAGAGGAAAGGAAGAATACCTCAGAGGAGGTGCAACTGGTAGTGTGACTTCTTAGAGATATCAGAAATGTGAGGAGAGAAAGAGAGTGTGGAGTTGAAAATGACCCCAAGGTTTTTAGCCTCAAAGGTGGGAGAGGGAAGAGGGCCAAGAGAGGCTGGCCAGAGAGCCATAGGAAAGGAGGGAGTAGGTGTGCCGATGAGGAGAATCTCAGTCTTAATGGCATTAAGGCAGAGATCATTGGCGACACACCACTCCTGGATAGTGGAAATACAGTTGCAGATGAGAGAAGGAGAAGAGGTGGCGGAAAGGGAGCCTGAAAATGAGCTGAGTGTCATCCGCATAGCACCGAATGTTCGAGCAGAGAGCAGCAATGCGGAGGGCAAGAAGTGGCAGGTAGTGGTTGAACAGCTAGTGAGAGAGGGGGGGGAACCTGGGGAACACCACAGGTAGAGATAGAGATAGAGGAGAGGAAGGACCCAAGTTGGACCTGGGAGGGTCGATCAAAGAGGTCAGCCAAGCCAGGGCCTGATCAGTGATATGCAGGATGGCATGGTTGGCCCTGTCAAAGGCAGAAGAGAGATCAAGTAAGATGAGGACACAGGGGTTATTGGAGTCAAGGTTTGAGAGCAGGTCTTTACGGATGTTCAGGAGAGCAGTTTCAGAGCAGCACTGAAGCCACACTGATGTCATGGAGACAATCAACCAATTCAGTGTGAAGATTAAGCTGGGAGACGGACAGCTTTTCCAGGAGTTTTCCCAGGAAAGGAGTGATGGAGATTGGGCGGTAGTTAGCAGGGCAGGAGGGGTGAGCGTAGGGTTTCTTAAGAAGAGGGTGCACACGGGAGTACTTCAGGGGTAAAGGGAAGACTCCAGTGGCGAAGGAGTGGTTGCAAAATCAGCCAAAGAAGGAGCCAGGGTGGCAATGTGGTCCTTGATGGTTTTAGAGGAACAGGGGAGTACCTGTTTTGACGAGACTTTCACAGACCGGACTTGTCTAGAAATCTTGTCCGGGGAGAACAGGGGAAAGGCAGAGAAGGAGAGAGGGGGGTGGCCACAGAAGGGCCAGAGGAAGTGTGGGGAGTAGCGGGAGGAGGCGTAGAGGAAGAAAAAGAGGACAGGATGTGCAGAGGGCCTGGGAGGGGATAGAAGAGGCAGAGACTGCTGCAGGATTGGCCAGCTCCTTGCAGATTTTAAAGAGTTCGGCCGAGTTGTTGGATGCCACAGAGACGCAGGCTTGGATGAGGGCTCTCTTTTTGGTGCGGACAGAGAGCCGGTATTGCCTTTGGAGCCGGCGACAGGCCAGTTTGTCAGAGGATGTACAGGAAGCATGCCATTTCCTCTCAGCCACCCTTCACTTGCCTTTAAGGGTGAGGAGGTCTGAGTCATACCCGGAGTTACACTTGGCTTTGGGCGTCAGGCGGATCCTCATGACAGGGGAAAGAACATCAAGAGTATCAGATATAGCAGAGTGGAGCAGAGAAAGGGCTGTTTCAGTGTTTGAGTCAGCAAGAGGGGGAGGGGGTTGAGAAAGTGGCGGTGAAAGCTATAACTGACACACATTTCATGGGTCGAATAACCGACAAGGTAGGTGGCAGTTCTGGAGTTGGCTTGGCCTGAGGGGTGGAGAGAGTGAGCTGGGAGGAAAGGAGAACGTGATTACTCCAGGAGAGAGGAGTAGTGAGAGGGATAGAAAAGGAAAGGTCTGTAGAGATAAGAACATCCAGAGTGTGCCATGCAGAGTGAGTCAGCCAGAGGGGAGGATTGAGAGTGAGAAAGAGATGCATAGGTCGCAAAAGAGTTGAGAGGAAGGACAGAAATCATCCAGGTGGGTGTTAAAATCTACAAGAAGGAGGAGTTGAGTGATCGAGACCAGGAGGGAAGAGGAGAGGTCTGCCCTCTCAGAGAGCCGATAGATGGTAGCCACAGTAAGGGAATAGTTAGGAGAGAGAAAGAGCCTGCAGACGAGGCATTCGAAAGATATCCTTTGTTTGAAAAGATTGGTGAGACAGAGAGCACCATAGAGTAGGTCAGGAGAGGAGTGACACAGTGACACACTGGGCCCGATATGGGGGACCAAAATCACAGCACTGGCAGAGAAGGGCAAAGCAGGTATCTACCCCCGAGCCTCGACCTAGGCCCTGCTGTGGTCGGAAGGATCACTACACCTCAGGATAATGGCAACACTGGCTTGGCTATCTGTGTGGTAATGTCCACTCACCACATCATCCCAATTCACCACAGCCGAGGCTCTGGATGCCCCGCTGAGCTCACCACCAGTTTGCTGCCCTGGGACCTCACAAAATGCTCCCGACCACCACCACAGAACTTGGATTCACGATTGACTGCCACGATCCATGATGCCAACACTGCCAATTGCCTCCATGGCATCCATCTTCAGAACAAATGTTCTGCTCCATGTTGGGGTCTTTACCCTATCTCCGTTGCCACAAAATGTGATATTAAAAGAGACCCACTCATGTAAGAATGAGTTTAACATCCAATACGTTCATTAAAACATAAAGATCTCAAACACAGGTTTGACCTTTTTGGATGTCGGAACCTATCTCCCAACCACCAATAACAGCTCCAACCGTATATATCCAAGGCACGCAATGGCTTTTCATTTTAGAATGTTGGAACTCCGTTACGTGCACACTCAACAATGATGCAAGCGAGCACGCAACAGCACCAGGTGAAAAGTGAGATGCCATTGCGCGCCCCAATGAATACACCACGTATACTTAATAAACCTACCGAAATACAATTCCTGTTTCCTCTCTCTCTACTTCAGTTACTCTTTCAACAGTTTTATTAGTTAGAGAGAAAAGTGTTCAAGCTGCTTTTAGCTGACTTCTCAGTGGAATGTTTTGATTTTTTTGCCGAATGGTTCAGCTTGTATGGCAAAATCTGTGTACCACCACCTTAATTTGAAATGCATTCAGAGATTTTAAGTTGCCACATGTCTGGTGTTAGTAGGCCCTTTGTATTCTAGGACTTGTAGTTTTGCACGTGTATAAGGAAAAACAAAACTACAAGAACCAGAACCATAAATGTCAGAGTAATGCCTTGAGCTAGTCCCAGTGTTGGACATGGAATGCTGGGAGATGTAGTTTCTTTTTTCCCATTGAAAACATAGGCCTGCAAGTCTCAGCATCCATTGTCCTAAAGTGGGACTGGCCGAAGGCCTCAGACAAGACATGGGGCACTTCAACAGTCAATTGGAATGCAAACATTGATTTGGGGATGTCATTTGGGGGTCGTCAGAGGTCGCAGCTGCGAGCCCTTCAGTCTCCCTTGCTACCACTGTATTTAAACATTTTTTATTTTTTTTTATTTTTAATGGAAGCTTCTGGGCACTGGAGTAGTGGGGGCCCCTGCATTTCCTGCCGTGTGGGGGGGCCTACCACACCAGGTCTGGGGAGCCCATCCCAGTCCTCACCCATCAGGGTGAAGTCTGGGCCAGGGCTTGCAGCATGAGAAGGAAGCACACAGTAGGGGCTGGAGCTGTCCATGACATGTGGCACGTGTGGATGTACATGATTATTTTGAATAGAAACATTTCAACACGTAAATCTTCCATTCTAGATGTTCGCATTTGAAATAATCACCCCACTACTAAATGGCCTTTCTACAACTCGCTCCCCCCACACACTTATTTACCTTCTGGCAGCACACTTCGCTGTGTGCTGCCAAGTCCCTGCGGCATCAGTTCCCTTCACTTCAATGGAAGGGAACTGGCACTGCAGGGTCCTTTTCTTTTTTCTTTTTTTTTCAAAGTTTTCTTTTGGGTGCAGGGGACACTCCCACCACCCCGTTCCACTATTGCAAACAAGGGTGCGGGGACACCCCCACAACTCCTGCTTCCCTTGTTGCTATAATGAAAACCGAAAGGTTAAAATGTTCATCATTTTCGGCTGTACGTGATTTTGGTACAGCCAAAATCCGAACATTTCAACCATTCAGTTTTGCATTTACGATGTTTTCGGTTGTTACCGGCACGTGTCACAAGCCACGCTCAGCTCCAACCACTTCTGCTCCGGCTTCCCCATGACTCATATACAGGAATCAGAAAGCTTTTCCATCTTCCTGGTTCCTGTTTGTGAGCAGCACAGAGGAGCCGAGGGTGGCCTGGAGTGACGGACTGAAGCTGGAAAAACAGGTAAGAAGGCTGTTAAAAAAAGAAATTGATGTGTATTTTGCATGTGTGAAGTGCATGTCAGATCTGTCACATCAAGCCGGTGCTTCAGGAGGATCCATACGGCTGACTAGGTGTTGGTCACGCATAAGGCAGAGTAGCAGGGCGTGCCCTAGCCAGCGTTATCAGCGTGTAAAAACACAGGTGTCTCAGCCGGCTCGTGCCATTGAAAGTTTAACAGGGCGGTTTCTGTTGCTTCCCTGACACGGAAGAGGATAAGGCGATAAAAAGGCGCTGATCTGAAAGAGCTATTGTATGAAGCCCCACAGAGCAGTGGGTCTTCTTGCACTGCGTACCGTTGGCACCCCCACTCTACATTTTATCCTTCTCATTATTGTATGAACAGGATTTAGACACTGTTCTAATTCTTAACTTCTCTGTGAAGACTTCCAACAAGCGCAGGCATTATACCATTAAAGGTATAATGATCCTTTTGAGCACTGAAGGGAATGTGCCATTGAAAAGAAATGCTGCTCTGACACACTGGCTTAGTGGGGGGCCTCACAGCCCCCACGTGCAAGGGGCCCCACCACACCAAATCTAAGGGAACCCGGCCCAGTCCTCACCCGTCAGGGTGTATGATGGGCCGGGGCTTGCAGCATGAGAAGGAAGCGCTCAGCAGGGGTTGGAGCTGACTGTGATGTGTGGCACGTGTCACATGCCACGTACACTTCCAACTCCTTCTACTCTGGCTTCCTTGCAGCTTAATTACAGGAACCAGGAAGCTCTCCCAGCTTCCTGGTTCCTGTTTGTGAGCAGCACAGAGGAGCCAAATGTGGCCTGGAGCGACGGACCGAAACCTGGAAAAACAGGTAAGAAGGCTTATTTTGATTTTATTTTATCTGATGTGTATTTTACATGTGTGAAGTGCATGTCAGATGTATGTATGTGCTATGGCTCAGTGAGTTGTGGGTGAGCGAGAAGAAATTAGATAGTGTGTGTGTTTGATTTCTGGATGTGTGCGTGGATATGTGTGTGCCTGTGTGGAGAATGCAGAGGGAGTGGATGCAAGAGAAGGTCTATTAGTGAGTGACTGGTCGGTGAATGAGTTGGAATGTGATAGTATGTGTTTGTATGTTCTGGGTGGATGGTTGAATACCTTTGTAGAAAATGCAGTGAGAGTGGATGGAAGAGAAAGTGTATGAATGATTGATGGTGGGTGAAGGAGTAGGAATGTGAAAGTGTGTGTTCGAATGTTCTGGGTGGGTAGGTGTTTTTTCCTGTGTGGATAATGCAGTGCCAGTGGACGTGAGAGGTTTATGGGTGAGTGGTGGGTAGGGATGTGAGTGTACATGTGTGATTGTATGTGTGTGCGCAAATGCTCTGAGTGGATTGGTGCCAATGTGAGTGTATGTGAACGAAGGTATATGGGTGAGTGACTGGTGGGTGAATGGGTATGAATGTGATTGTTTGTGTGAATGTTCTGGGTGGGTGGGTGTATGACTGTGTGGGGAATGTAGTGTGAATGAATGTGAAATGAGATGTAGGGGTGGATGAAAGCGGATGCATGCATTCATGTGTATGTTGTGTGTAAGGCGTGGGAGACTGGGAATCACTAGAGCAATTTTGATACATCTTTTATTGAATTTGCATGTTTCACTGTCCTTTTCTGGCACAGCCAAGTTCATGTGTGTCATTACCTGGCTAGCCTGCCATTTTGGTACAGTCAGTCTAGCCATTTCTTATTGTTATGTCATGTTATGTTATTTGGCATGTATATAGCGCTCTATATATCATTGGTATGACCTCAAAGTGCTGGTAGGTTGTACGCCCTTGTGGGACCGCAGTCCAGTTAAGTCAAGAGAGTAAGATGTCCTTGGGTGCACTGATTATGTGCTCAGCTGATGCGATTGCTTGATGGCAGCTGCTTCATAGCATTAGGTGTGGTGGTATTTAATATCAGTTGAATGACTGGGTTCTGGCTGTGTTAAGCCTGTGTAGTACGCTTATGTGTGCAGCGAGGCCAGAGTTTGTTGGATATAGCTGCGTTTTATCAGAATGTTGGTTGTTCATGAAGTATTGTTCGTATGTGAGCAGCTAGGCCGAATTGATCGAGGGGTGTAACTGCGCTCTAATTGTGTGTTGGTGTAGAGTAGAGAGTGAGCATACTGATAGGGGAGGTCAGTTTCTGAGTGGAGGTTTTTATTAAATGCGCTCGCTTTACTGATGTCCTTGGGTGCACTGATTATGTGCTCAGCTGATGCGATTGCTTGATGGCAGCTGCTTCATAGCATTAGGTGTGGTGGTATTTAATATCAGTTGAATGACTGGGTTCTGGCTGTGTTAAGCCTGTGTAGTACGCTTATGTGTGCACCTAGGCCAGATTTTGTCGGATATAGCTGCGTTTTATCAGAATGTTGGTTGTTCATGAAGTATTGTTCGTATGTGAGCAGCTAGGGCGAATTGATCGAGGGGTGTAACTGCGCTCTAATTGTGTGTTGGTGTAGAGTAGAGAGTGAGCATACTAATAGGGGAGGTCAGTGTCTGAGTGGAGGTTTTTATTAAATGCGCTTGCTTTACTGGATTCCAAGTGGGCGTTTGTGTTGCCTTCAGATTAATTTTATTCATGACTAAATCGGCGCATTCATTGTCGTCATTGCTCGGGATCTCTTTGAGCATTTGTCATTTGGTTGCAGGGTCTCAGCAGCCTCAGATGGTCCCAGTCCGTATTATGGAAAGAGCCAGGCCTCCAGAGCCCCGCGGAAGGCCGTGCAGTCACGGGTGTGCCGAATACACGGGGGGAGCGAGCCCCGCAGAGCCGGCGTGTGCAATCTTGCAGTCGAGCCACGACTTGACTGGTTTAAAGTTCTGGGACTTTTTTCCTGTCTGATGCTAAGAGGAATGCATCCTCAGTTTTTATCACAATTTGCTGGATCCTCCCCAGTGGAGGGTCGTAGTCCCTCCTCTCTGTCTGATAAATGTTCTGCATCCTCTTCTCCATCACAGTATTGTGAGTAATCATTATTACTCTTCCACCACTCATCTTCTTCATAGTACTCGTGATAGGCTGTTTTTCAAGAGAATACTTGAATTTTGTATGACAGTAATACACAGTGGTCTGACTCGGTGGTCTTGTCAAGGTGTTAGAGAAAGGGGCTTTAGGGAGTTCCTCTACAGAACTGGGGTCCCTGTACCTCAGGGGGGAGTCTTTCCCTGTGAGGTCCTGCTTACTGCCACTCCTAAGTGGATTATTGCGTAGCAGGCTCACCTCCATAACCTTACAAGGAAAGGCTCCCTCCTGCTGAGACAAACTGAATCCCGCGATTCGTCACAGAAGTTTACCTTGCTTAAACAACTCACTTCACAAGCATACACCAAACAAGCATCAAGTGGTGAACTGGTGTACATCAACTGGTGTAATTTCTACTGGCATGTTACTTAGCAACTGCCATTTACCCCAGTGTGGCAACTGTATCAGTGATGGTGTGATAGAAATATATATTTGTGTACAGTGCACCTATTGTTCCAATGAAACACATGATTTTTTGATGGGCACATCTAAGATTTGATGCAGGGAAATGCTCCTGTGTACAGTTGATGATCTGACATTTGATTTATTAGAATCTTTAATGAGATCCCTTACAGAACCCGTTGTTACTCCTTTGGCTTTTAATAAACATTTTGTCTGAAGTTTGCTCTGTAAAATTCACTGTAATCATGTATTATTAAATAACTATCTTGAGAGGAACTCCACCAAAACTCTTGTGTAATGTTAGGCTCACTCACTTCACTTGCTTATACTAATTTGGAGAAAAACAATATGCCGCACCACTTAAAAAATCACACAGCAACCACTCTTCATTATTATCCTGTTGATTTTCACAGACCCAGCCGTGAGGCCCGCAAGGGGTGCATTTCAAACCAAAGTAGCGCACTGTCCAATTGTGTTTCAGACCAGAAGAGAGGGATTATGTAGTAGGAGAAGGACTATGAAGAAGAGCTATGATGAAGAAGGATTAGGATTAAAGGTTATTGCAAATGACAAGTACCAGAAGAAGGACTATGATGAGGAAGAGGGATTATCTCAAAGTATGACAAAGAAGGAGAAGGGCTATGCCAAAGGAGAAAAAATAGGCTGAAGGACTATGACAAAGATCGATAATGAAGCAGAAAGACTATGATGAGAGACAATGATGAAGGGCTATGATGAAGGAGAACCACTACAATGAAGGATTACGATGACAGAATATGTAGGAGATGTCCAACAAGTACTCGAACAGGGGGTCCCAAACATAATCTATGCTGGGCGGATGGGGTCCATGAAGCCCCTCCTCTGAAACTCCACACGCAGTGCATATTGGAGAGGAATGTGCTCTGATAGAGGAAATTAAAGACACGTTTCTTCGGCCGCAGAGCCTTCAGTTTCGTTAACGTAAGAGAAAGGTACTGTCACCAATTGCTGATCCACGTCAACAACGCAAAGCACCACTATACGTAAAGCAACATAGCCTAAACGAATGGGAAATCAATGCCAGATAAACAATTCAAGGATGAGGGGAAATGCAACCAACTACCTTAAAACATAGAAATAAACAGTCACTTTTCCATTTAACATTTATTTATTTTTTTAGGCAAAATCTTAATGGTATGTTTTCCTGCAGCTGTCCCAAAGGGCATAGGCACCATATATAAAAACCAAAAATGCAGTTATTCTAAGCTCAGCAAGATACACATGTATGCCTTTGTGTCATGTCCTAAGCCAGGGGATGATGGACCCAGACACTTATTGATATTGTGAGGATTTCCTGGTCAACATCCTTTAGCCCCCATAACGTGGCAAGGGGCAGTCGCAAACTAGGTGACGGGCATAGTAAGAAGGTACAAAAGGGCACTAGGTAGGTGGGCAGAGGAACACGCATATGTGGGAGGCAATATAAGGATTCGATAAGTGAAGGAGGGAACAAAGACTCATCGATTTCTTGATTTCTTGTAAAGCACTCACAGTCACCTCTAAGGGCATGGTAGCACTGAATATGGAGATGAAAAGGTGAATTCGGCCAGTACACTTGCTGTGAAGAGAGATGCACATAAGAGATTATTTTGGGGACATCAATATTTTTAACTTCTTCAACAACAAATGCTTCTCAGATATCAGGGTAGTTAATTTCAGAAGTGAGTGGCTTGGTGGGGAAATGATTTTGCACCACCTGCCTCTCTTGAACTTTGGTGCACTGACCAGAAAGAGGTTCTGAAAATGAAGTGAAGAGGCCGGTTTCTAGAAAGAATCCTTTTTTGTTAAAACAGGAGGGCGTGGGGAGCAACCTGTGTAGTTCTTTAAAGACTAGAGATAGCATTCATGATCACATACATTTTTGACAGAGCAATACATAGGGAAGGATGTTTATCTACCACCTGAGTTGAAGAAAACGAGTTTCTGATAGTTTGCTAATGTGATCCAATTGTGGGTCCATCCAGATGACAAGATTACGAACTACAGAGGATGGGGCCAGGCAGTGAACATCCCAAATCAAATCAACTGGCCAAACGAGACAGTACAATATAGCATTAGCTGATCTGAAATAAAGAATTTTTGTTACAGTGCTCTTACATTTGAATCTTTTACTATCCATCAAAGAATTAGCAAATTTACTCACAGTCCTGAAACACATCTGCTGAACAACTGGCGTTAACAAGCATTTGGGTGTCAGGCACAATAATTTATAGTGCTCTCTCATAGCAGTCTGCCCACACCATTTACCAACTGTGACCATTTTATAATCTGTTAATACCATTGTGACAGTGCCTGGCAAATGTTTTTCACAATCCTACACAAAAACAAACTGACTGCCTTTGCCAATGCCTATTTATTAGTCAATGAAGGACGTGGAGAGCTAGTTGGATAAAATGCTAATGAGTTTTGTGATTTCCTCTTCGCTGTTTCACTTGAAAACTGTTGGTTGATTGATAGGTCAATATCACAATATCTGTGGCATGACATGTATTACTCAGCATCTTTGATAAAAACAAGCATGCTATGTATTATCACCTTGCTAGACTGACGTTTTGGTGTAGCAGCCTGTTTATTTCTTAATGTACCATGACTTTTTATTAACTGAGCATCTGTGATGAAGCACGAATGGTAAGTGTTCTTATGGGTCTAGACTTGGAACCAGTTTGGACATGTTTTCTTATTGTGACATGTCACTTTTAATGGCCAAACCAATAGGCATATTTTCTTATATAGGAGTAGTGGCATATATTGGCAGAGCCAGCTTTCTGCCTTGTGCAAGTAATGATACTATAAAAAAAATATGAAAGTGAACATGAGTATGTTCTTATATGGGAATACTAGCATATGTTGGTGGAGCCAGTATGGAAATGTATGGGCGCAGCCAGCATGAACATGTTTTTTATACTGGCATATATTGAAGGGACTGGCATGACAATACATTGGGAAATATGTTTGTGCACTTTTGTTGACTTGCATCTGTGATACACTTTTCATGAGTTACCCTACACCCTAAAAAAACGATTGCAAACTGTCTGGCCTTTTACCCATATTTTCACAGAAAGTGTTCTGTGTAATGCACCATTTTAACCCATTATTCAAAACATTTTCTCATGGGAGGGGGAAGAATTCCCTGCACCTCCCCAAACCCGTTTTCATTAGTTTGGGCACACACGCTATGCTCGGTCACAAATGCATAGTTGTGGCAAATATTTACACCCTCCAATAAAACAACTCACTAACCACCACTGATGGCTGTTGTATTTGGGGACCAGACACAACCCCTTCTTTCTTTGCTAGGCGAAACATTTAAGCTTTGATTAAAAAACCTATTTACTTCTTTCACTTGGAGTAGTGTATGCCTCTACAGCGGCATACTCTTATGGACATTGTACACATGTGATGGTCCGGGCTGGCCTGGGGTGTAGTGTGCCATGTGCTTTGTTAAGGAATTTGGGAGGGGGTTGTGCTTCACCACTGTTTGGGCTCTGCTCACTTTGAATGCATTCAAGTGTGATGTGAATGGTTGAGAGGGGCCATAATGTTTACCAGGACCATGCTCTTGTGCAACACTGTTTAAGCAAATAAGCGCTGGACACAGCAGTGCGAGAGCCAAGGATACCCACCCCTCACCACTCAAAATCCTTCTTGGGAAGGGCTTTGTGGAAGCTTCATTCATGGGTCGGTCCTGTGGGAGTGAGGGTAATTGAATAACCAGTCTAGTCATTTCTTACTGCAGCATTGTATATTTTTCTGGACATCTGTGATAAAATAACCATGGTAATTGTTATTGCTTCGTCTAGCATTTTGGTGCAACCAGCCTAGGTATGTCTAAATGTGGCTTGGGATGCTTTATTGTAATATGTTGTTACGTGTCTAGACTGGTCTACATTGTGCAGCCATTTGGACATGTTTTCATTGTTGCATGGCATTTTTAATAGCAAAGCATTACATTAATGAACGTTTTAATGTTCCTGTGCACTGTTGGTGACTTGCATGTATTGGAATTTTAGATTGGTGTTACCCTACAAAACAATTGTAAATGCTCTGGCCTTTTAGCCAATTTTTCTCAGAAAGTGTGCTGTATAATGCATTAAAGCACATATATATATATCTTTCTCCTAATACAGTGCGCAGCGTACCCCTGCAGCAGCACATTCATGCGTATTGCACAGGCATGGCAATCTAGGCCGGCCCAGAGTATTGCATGACCCATGATTTGTTGCCAAGATGGGGGGCCCTCAGCACGGCTCACAGGGGGACTCCAAATTTAGTGTTACGCCACCAATAGACGGGTTATACTTCAGTCCCTCCCACCATGGTGACATTCAAATGGGGTATTTCCAAAGGGCTAGAGATACTACATGTAATGTTTGAGCTCTCACCCGTAGTTGTTAATTACGCACTAATCGCATTGTATCTAAGGTTGCCAGTACTGGTGAATATCTACAGGAGATACAGGTTTTTCCCATTTTTCTCCAAATGATTCCATGACACCCCAGAAGGATTGTACATGCAGTGAAAAACATATTTTCAACCTACAATCTGCAACCAGTTTTTGTGGCCCAGACCTTGCATGACAGAGCTATGATTTCTTTATAAGGAAATGTGTGATTTAACATGCTTTCTGATCCTGTTGCAAGTGTAAAGTTGCAGACTTCGGCCACTATAGGTCACAGTTAGTATATCCCTGGCATTGCATTCTTAATATAAACACATTTCCAAGCAAGGTTTCTTTGCTGTTTACAGAATATCAGATAACAATCCTGTGACTTTTAGCTAATGGATTTTATGAGGCCTAGAATATGATATATTTGACAGGCCTCTTTGATGTTTCTCCATAAAACCAGCTATCTGACAGTATCCCAGAGCTTAATTTGAAAGACCATTTTAAACGTGTGTATCCAATAGTACTGTTTCCCTATTATCTTGTTACTGTATTCTTAACTGTGGCTCAGCTTTAGAAATGTTTATCTTCAAACAGTTCCAAGTTATCCCCAAGGTAAATTCTGCAATATTCAAACACGTCTTTTGGCTTACATAAACCACAGCCTTTGTTTGAAGTTAGGTACATACATGATCAAATACAACCATTTAAAATACAAAACAGGTTTGCTATATGCATGAGGATTTTCCTTTTATACTGGCTTTCTAGAAATATAGCACTTATTATGAAATCCTCGAATTACAATCGTTGTATGATCTGCAATCAACATTCAGCAAGCTGCTGAGTTTTTTTCGTGGTGAAATGCTAATGGTCTGCGCCTTGTCTTTTACTTGGGCCATAGTTCTTGACTGGTTCTCAGCCTTGCCTCCAGCACTGATTAAGCCAGTCTCTAGAAAAACCTTGCAAGTTGTTGAGCGGGGCTGGTGTACAAGGTATGCCAGAGGTACTGAAATTACTCCAAGCCAAACTCAATGATGAAGTAGACAATGTGCGAAGCAATGTTCAGCTTTATTATCATCCAAATAAAGCACGGACAACATACAAGTATTAACCTTTTGAATATCCAAGATTTCTGGATACAAAATAGTGGATTAAATAATTAAAATGTGACATGAATGACATCATAACACAATCACAATTACACAAACCTAAGGGGAATAGGGATGGATACATATAGATTGTAAATGGGTTCACAATTTGATTGGGTTAACTATATCCAATGGCTCCTTCTGAGTCCACCTCAATATTGATAAATGTTAAAAGAAACATAATTGCTAAGAAAAACAATTGGTTGGATTACTACATGGTGGGTGGCATAAAACTAAGGGATTTGATTGGTTGGCTTCTTGTTAACCAACCTTGGACATTTGACAGGTAGTCAAGATATGTGCTAGACAGGTAGAAGTGAGAGAGAGGCCCCAGAACTGTCTTCTAGTCATTAAAGAAATGATCATTGCTCATTCATTAGACCATGAGCTCAGCAATCTATTAGCTAAGAAAGCCCTAAACAATCTATTAACTAAGAAATCCCTAAACATAAGAATCTCAGCTGAACTCCCGTACACGGCTGGTGAAATCATCTCACAAAAAATGTCCCTCACGCACACCTGCACCCTCACAATACATATCAACCATAGGCCTCCAGGCGCTCCATCCACATTTGAAGACAACATCACTTCCTTTCTGGCACACAACATGAAACCTCACTTTAAAGTCATCATCATGGGAGACTTCAACCTTGGCCTGAAAGAATCAGCGGATAAACATGTCAGCCATCTGGCTAACTCCATGAAAGCCCAAGGTTTCATACAAAGAATCGGCACACCTACACACAACAAAGGACGTATCTTAGATTGGATAGCAGATACCAACTGCACCACCAACATCCTCTCTAACACCTCCACACCCTGTTCAGATAACAATACTATAATATCTCTGCTACCATCACCACTAAAATGGCCAGACAACCTATCTTAGCTACCATGGTTCCATCTAGATGCATGAAAAATATCAACAGAGAAAACATGCTCCCCCTCTTAGTACCGCTACTAGCCCCTACACCAACTGACAAAGACCCTTCAACCGTGGTCAGTAACTACAATAAAGTCGAAAATAAAGTTGCTCCCTTGAAAAATAAAAAAGCTAAACCCACTGCCCATGTGAACTCTTGGTACACTGCGGAACGCCATACTCTGCGTACAACCAAAAGAACTGCTGAAAATAACTGGCTAAAGTCACCAACACTGATAAATAAAGAACTATTCGAGACCCTAGCAAACAACTACAAAAAAGAAATTGTTAAAGCTAAGAGTAAAGTCTACAATCAATTATTCACAATACTCCGGGAACTTGATTCCCCAGCACCTACGCCTGACCGCACCATCAAAAACGAACAATGGTGTACCAATATCCAAAACGCCCTAGTGGACAAAGTTTCATCACTACAACAAAAAATAGCGCAAAAAAAAATAATAAAAACTCAATCTCAATCACCCTCCCTCTACGACACCTTTGTCAATGGAACTCTGTAAGGCTAATACATTTGCCTTTACACCTTTGTCTATTTTAAGACACCATTAATATTATCAAAGCCCTAAAATCATCCAGATGCAAAGGTGACATCTGTCCTGCAAGCTTGTTCAAAGAATGCGCAACCAAGCTTGTAACTCTCATCATTAACCTTATTAATAGCACTTTTGCTACCAACACCATCCCTGAAGATTTAAAAACAGCATGGGTTCTACCTTTGCTTAAAAAACCCACATTAGACCCTATCATCCCCACTAACTTCCATCCCATTACGACAGTACCGTTCTTACTAAAGATTTCGGACCGCGCGGCTTACCGGCAGATCCACATATTCCTGGCTTTAGACCAGGCCATGGAATGGAAACAGTCTTATTAGACTTGAAAACACAAATGGACCAATGTAAAGATAAAGGGGACCTATGCATCCTCTTATTATTAGACCTCTCAGCAGCATTCGACTTGGTAAACCATGATATCCTGTGCCAACATCTGGAAACTGCCTCTCACCTCTCCCCTGATGCTATTAAATGGATTAAATCCTTTCTCTCTATTCGGACCATGAGGGTCTTTTCGGATACCTTCTCGCCCTGCCCCTGTCCCTGTAACCTGCAGTCTACCCACAAGGATCTTGGTTGTCCCCAACTCTATATAATGCATTCACTAAGCTACTATTTGACAAGCTTAACAAAATGGGTATCATGTATACAAATAATGCGGATGATACACAAATACTCATTCCAATTACAGGATGTTATGACGCAGACTCAAAAAATGTAAACAAAATTTACCTTGCAATCCAGGCTTGGATGGCACTGAATGAATTGTGTCTGAATGACGACAAAACAGAGTTGCTCATAATCGATAACCAAACTAAACTAAACAACCTCCCACAAGATTATAAATCTTTCAATATTGATGGCCATACCATGTTGGTCACCAATGAAATAAAACCCCTTGGAGTCTACATTGATTCATCCTTCACATTAAACAGACAGGTCAACGCTAAAGTTTCCTCTGCCTACACATCCAAACTCATAAGAGCCAGTAGACCATTCCTATTACTGGGCAACTCTATCACCCTAGCTAGAGCCCTGATACTCTCCAGGATCGATTACTGCAACTCTCTATTTGCTGGCACCAGCAGCAGAAACGTAAAAAAATTACAAACTGTTCAAAACTACGCCATCGGAGCAGCCTTAAATATCCTCATCAATGAACACATCTCGGCCACCAGGAGGAACATCCACTTGCTTCTGGTCCATGACAGGATCAAATTTAAAATACTGACACTCACTGATAAGTGTATTTCAAACAAGGCACCCGCCTACCGTTAAGCAGAATTGCATGCAGTACCCTCTGGGACCACCACATACAATTAGGACTGCAGGTGCAACCAACCTTTGGTATAAGTCAGTACGACACAGTTTTGTGCTAGTGATCTGAGCAGCCAGGCTTATCTCAAGAGTGAATGTGAGCAGTACAGCAGTACAAGAGGTTACAAGGAGGTCTTACAATCACAGTGGTTCAAGTAGACACTTATACTCAAGGTTTCTTGGTAAAACACTTATTAATTTATTACACAATCATTTAGAAAACATTCACTAGAAGTAGGCAACTTAATACTATACACAAACACACTCCATAAGCAAACCAATAGGTTTCTGAACAAATTAGGCTCCCCTGAAATAGGAGCAAAACGGCATTTCAGTTACTTTAAATGCGAGCAAAAAGGCACAGGTTAGCAGAATAGATCACAAATACTTTCATCAGAGATGCCCAGTTGAAATAAAGTGAAGAGATTACTAGACTGGCTGCAGCAAAATGCCTCTCTAGCCACTATTACCACATAGCAAGCCTGCTTATCCTGGACATGGATGACCATTATGATTTATCGCACAATCCCTATCCAACCCCACCCCCCACACACTCCCACCTCCTGCCCCAACCCCCAAAATCAGCTTCTCAACCCAGAATTACCTTCATGTCCCTTTTCCTTGTCCCAATGCTTACATATAAGTCTCCATGCCTCATAGGTAAGTACTAGGATGAGGAAGAGTAGAACTAGGAGTAATGAAGATTACAGGTAACTAAGCCAGGCATTACCTCCATGTCCCTATACCTCATCCGTGTAAATGTGTATGAGTTAAAGTGCCTCATACACAAGTATTCGGACGAAGAAGATAAGGGCTATGAGTAATGAAGATTACCAATAAGTAACCAAGGGATTAAACACAAGTAGTGGCACAACACCATTGAGCTGGGCTTCAGCCCTCCCCCCTCACAACTCCTTTGACATTTTGGACTATGTTGACTCGACCTGGCTGACCTACTGAGCCGTTGCCAGATCGAACAGGACACAGATGTTAAACGGCATCAGGGTTTCGCTGTTAACAAAGGCCCAGCAATTACTAACATAAACATTTCACTGTTAGTACCTGCATTCAAATGCATAATTCTTGCAATTGAAATATTGATGTGGGTTTAGTACTTGCATGCCAGGGAAGTGATTGAAAGGGTAGAGAGGGGACAAGAGCCCACTTATTCTCACAGCAGTCCATAAGTGGGAGTTTTCAGACTTAAAGGAGAGAGTTAACTGCTTGTAACAATGAAGCTGCACTAGAATAGTCTCATTAGAATGCATAAAGAAGTTAGATGCCCCAAACAAATAAGTGTGCCCCTCTTCCACCGCCCGTGAAGTTAGCACCTCTCCCAACATTTGAAGGGTTAGCACTCCCTCCTAACCTCCACCCTAGAAGCTGCCATGTCATGGGGTTGGGGGAGCCCTCGGACTTCAAAAAGAAAGTTTCTTTTTGTAGACACACTGCCTTCATATAGAAATGATTTATGTTGCACTGTAACAGAAATCATGTCTGTATGAAGGCAGAATGACTAAAACATTTTTTTAAAAAATAGATATTTTGTTTTAGTCCGAGGGGGTCCCCCTCCCAGGACATGTGGTGACAGGGCCCCCCGCACCACAGGGGATGCAGTGGTCCCCGTTACACCATTGCTGTATGTTGAGGTCCCAATGGCTGTTCATCATTATGCTGCAATACTGCACATGGACTTGAACTAATGCATATACTATTGCAAATATATTTCTATTGGGGTATGTGACTTCAGTTTGATGGTAGATTCAATTGACCAGATGTATTTCTGGCATCCCCAGTGCACACAGCACCTGCTGCTGCAGATGGGAGAAACCCACAAGCACCACATCTACCATTGGCTCTGGCTCATTTTTGTGCTACTGACATGTTGTCCCAATGTGTCATTCTATCACAGACGGGTGTACCACATTTTTTCCTAACTCTCTGCTTCTCCCTTCAACCAAAATGATGGCAGCTTATATCAGACTGCTCGTATTTTTTCCCAGCTGCTGCTCCTCCTTCCAGTTCTCACATGCCTTGTCCACTCACTTTAAGAGATGGTACGTGACTGGTATATCACCTGCCTACCTGATTTTATGTAACTTTCACCTACTAAAATGATGGCAGCATGACTCTCTTATAAGCAGCCCTGAGGGATTCCTGCTTCCTTCTGATCCTCCTCACAATGGACCCCTAATTCCATGTTTTTCGTTCACTCACTTCAAAAGAAAGGCTATTATCTCCCATCTCCCTGAATCTCTGCTTCTGTGTATGAAATTCTCCAACATGCTTTCCTCGGGGGATCACACTTTTCCTGATCCTCCTTCCAGGTGCCAGCTAATAGCGTGTGCTTCATTCACTGATTTCAAGCGATGGACGCTGGCATTTGCATCATTTGCCTCCCTGAAGCGTGGCAGCTTCTTTCAGCCATAATGATGTCAGTGTGACATCCTCTGAAGCATTCCCTACTCCTTCTGCTCCTCCATAGTGTGGAGCACAAGCTGGAAGCAGTTTTTGTTTTCTCATTGCCCATTCCTTGCCAGCATTCACTTAGTCACTTAGACACTTAGAGTGTGGCTCTGTCTCGCAGTGTCTCTCAAGCTTCTATCCCACACATATGTGACCAATGCTTGAATTTGACTTTTATGGACTCATTTGGCTCTGGGTACTTACCCTTCTGGACTTCTATTCTGATGCTGGATTCCCCTGCATCTCGAACGGAGGGTGGTCATGCCATGCCCTTCGTCATCTTGAATTCTTCCTTGCATAACTGTTCTCTTGTAATATCATGTGTTATTATTGACTTTTCCAACTGCTCTTGCTCTTTTCTCTCCTTCCTCACTTCTCCTCCCTCCTCCCCTAATTCTCTTTGTGCACTTACTCTATCAGAATTGGTCTCTGACCTAGTAAGGTAGTAATCATGTTTGTCTCCTCCCCCTCACTTACTTGTTTTTTTCACCTGCCCCTCTCCCCTCCAGCACTATCTGACTTGTCGTCAGGCCGAGTACTATAGTTACTTTCACATTCTTATTGTTCATGGCCTGTAAGAATGTGACTGTATTTTTCCCTTGTTCCCTCCCTTGCCTTGAAGCGCTTTGAAACACATTGTGTATAGGCGCTATATAAATAAACTATCATACCATATCATATCATATATTCCCTCGCCACAAACCTGCATAAAACGTGTGGTTTGCCCATTTCAAATCACTGAACCAGTCACACAACCCTGCATAAACAAACCCTAAACATACTCTATTTCACACTCTGGGTCCCCAGTTGCTCACGACCTCTCCCTAGCTTTCTTCCGCTCTCGTCTTGTTTATTATTGTTTCCTACACATTACTGAAGAATAGAGTGTGCTTACCGTATTTTAAGACCGAGTTTGTGTAACTAAATCCCTGCATGTGTTTGAGAGTGCAATGTTTTGTCTGGCACAGGTATAAAAAGCCATTAGCACCAGGCGATGTGTTTCCTAATCAGGATATTTCAGTAACTGGC
Source organism: Ambystoma mexicanum (assembly GCF_040938575.1). Lineage (NCBI taxonomy): Eukaryota > Metazoa > Chordata > Amphibia > Caudata > Ambystomatidae > Ambystoma > Ambystoma mexicanum. The sequence continues at coordinate 289,431,402 of NC_090928.1, forward strand.
ATTACAATGGGGTTTGTTTTCAATAAGGAAGCAGGCGGTTCCCCTCTCCGCACCACCTCTCGAAATGTTCAGTAGAGTGCTGACATGCATTTCTACACCAGCCCTTTGTCCATTATTGCATCGATCGTGAATGAGCAAGCACCCATGTAGTCTTGAAACGGCAATGTTCACTGCATCCACTTTGCAGTGAGAGGCTAAAACACAAGGAACAGAAACGCGCGAGTAATGTGCATTAAACCTCCCGAAGCATGCGAAGGATTGAACTTGATTTAATAACATCATAGTTGTGCTTTGCTGAGATTTTGAATTGAATTTTACTCAGAGAAAATTAGGTTAAAGGATCAATAATAATTGATTATTTTAGACCTAAAACGTTGGCTTTGTTTGGGTTCTCGTATTGCTTTTGCAAATTCATATTATGCTTTGCATACTATTATCAGCCATTGACTTAGCTTCTGTGGAAGCAGAAAATGTCAAGGCAGAACACTGAATGCCTAATAAAAGCTGAATACAAATATAAGGCTTCAGTATTACCGGATTATGTAACACATTGTACGATGGATTCGGGGAGGATATGGAAATTACTGTTTCGGCTTGGAGTCATTTTCACCTTCCCTATCTTTAAAGAGTGAGCTCAGGCCATAGAGCCCTGACATGCTATTCACCCAGTTGAGAAATAATATAGTATAGCCTTATAGACAGAGGGAGGGGTTGTTATCACAGGATAATGACCCGCCACCAAGTTATGGGCTAAGGCAAATCCGACAACCATGCGTTGGGGAAGGGTCATTATCCCTAGTATTAATGACCCTTCTTGAGGTCTATAGGGCTATAATCACTTCATAATAGTAGCAAGCCATGTTTTGGAGTTGTGGTGGTGAAGTAAAAATGTTTACTTTAAGAGTTAAAGTAAAAAGACTGCGGGCCCTATTCTCATGTAGGTGTTAAGTACCGAAAAGGACGTTAAAAGGCTTAACAACCTTTTCGGTACTTAAGACCTATTCTGAAGTTGGTGCATTCCTCCGAAGTCGGAACAAATTCGCCAATTTTCGGAATATATGTGGCGGTTGCTGGGATGGGTTGGAAACCAACCTAGCAACCGCCACATTCGGAAACTGGCTTTTTGGAAGCCTATTTTTGTGGCACTCCGCCAGTTTAATATGTGCGCTAAACATGTGCACAAATACGGTACCCTTTTGGTGCCGTTAAACTGGAGGAGTGCCACAAGAAGCCTTGTTTGGTGTAAATGAAAGTGTTCATATACATCCGTGTGTTGTATATAGACACTTTCATGTAACCAAAGCAAGCAGCTTCAACGTTACATTGAAGCTACTTGCTTTGGTGTACATGACATTTTTCATATACAACACACGGGTGTATTTGAACACTTCAATTTACACCAAACCTAGCAGCTTCAACGTTGCATAAAGCAACTTTTAAGATGCTCACTTTGGTGTAAATGAAAGTGTTCAAATACACCGCACGGGTGTACATGAATACTTCCATTTACACCAAAGCGAGCAGCTTCAACGTTGCAGCATGCAACGTTGAAGCTGCTTGCTTTAAATGAAAGTGTTCATATACACCTTCATATACACCGCACGGGTGTATATGATCACTTCCATTTACACCAAAGCGAGCAGCTTCAACGTTGCAGCATGCAACGTTGAAGCTGCTTGCTTTAAATGAAAGTGTTCATATACACCGCACGGGTGTATTTGAACACTTCCATTTACACCAAAGCGAGCAGCTTCAACGTTGCAGCATGCAACGTTGAAGCTGCTTGCTTTAAATGAAAGTGTTCATATACACCGCACGGGTGTATTTGAACACTTCCATTTACACCAAAGTGAGCAGCTTCAACGTTGCAGCATGCAACGTTGAAGCTGCTCGCTTTCAATGAAAGTGTTCCTATTCACCGCACAGGTGTATTTGAACACTTTCATTTACACCAAAGCAAGCAGCTTTAACGTTGCATGCTGCAACGTTGAAGGTGCTCGCTTTAAATGAGTGTTCATCTACACCTTACAGGTGTATATAGAACACTTTCCTATACATCACAGTAAGCAGCTTCAACATCCTGCAATGTTGAAGCTGCTCACTTTGGTGTATAGGAACGTGTTCATCTGTGTTCTCACCTCATTTTCATAAAATAACGAATCTGTCGTTATTTTACAAAAATGCTGCCGAGATTGGATTGCGCCCGTAACAGCTAAAACAGGCGCAATCCTCACAGATCACTGTCGTGCTCTACGAGGACGCCCAGGCCCACTTGAGAATAGGCATCCTCTTTTGGCACAGTGAATCGTGCTGTTTAGCACCTTCACTGCGCCAAGATGAGAATATGGGCTTGAGTTAGTAAATGAAAAGTGGTTTTATTTTGAATAATTTAAATAACGATTGTCTTCATAAGTTAAGCATTTTATTTGCAACTTGGTTGAACTGCAATACATTTAACGTGAGCATGTATTAGATTTAGGGGCTGATTCGTGGAATTTGTGCACCGAAAAACAGGGATCTGTGTGCCATTCGGCCCGCAAATCCCCATTTGTTAAACAGGGATTTGCGAGCAGAATGGCACACAAATCTCTGTTTTTCAGCGCACAAATTCCATGAATCAGCTTAATGTAAAAGTAAACTTTCTCTATAGGAAACCGAATGCATTTTCCAATGTTTCAGCTTTCTCTTTCCTGTGTTAAATAGCATGCTGCTGCAAAAAAGTCCTACTGAAGAGGTGGTGTCATGTTGAACAAACTCTTGCCTGGAAATTGCATTGGTGTTTCTATGTCTGCTTCTGCACGTTCAGAATGCAGTCAATACCAGTAGTTATTTACTGTGCTCTCAAAATTCTGATTGGCTGAGAGGAGGTCAAAAACCATCTCCACGTGCTCATAGCCTTTATAGGTTGTGAGAACGTATCCAGTTATTTTAAAATGCAGAATATGTTACCACTCCACACAATTCTGGGTTTCTTAATTAAAACATTTAATTTCCGCCTGCTTTTTTTGGGAGGTAATTACCTTCATTGAAAATCATTGCCACATATTCTATTTCCAAATTAGGTAACACTGAATGGAGAGCTATGGAACTCCAAAATGGGAAGTAAATGAAGTGTGCTCATGACTGATTAATCTAAGACCTTTCTCCTCCCCTCTTGCACGAGTTGAGGCTCTAAGTATGTATTGAATATCATCCATGTGGAGCCCACCTGCCAGCTCCAGGTAGTGAAGTGACTGAAAGCCAGAAGGAACCCATAATGTGATAAGATGAGCGATAGCCATTGGTGAAGTGGAAGACGAGGATTTTGCCTCTGAAACTTCTCCTTTACACTTCACGTAAAAAGACTGGCTTTTGGCTTCCAAATTTCACATGAGCAAAAGCCAGACTTGTGCCGGTACATTTCAGCCAATCAAGGTGCAGGGTTGAACGACTTGTTCTAATTTGTTGAAATCAAACAGTAAGTGTGTGCAGTTCCTTCTGGCCTTCTCATTGACTGAAAGTTTTGCACACCGATCCACCTATCACAGGAACATCTTTTCCGGAGGTGCAGATCGTCAATGGTCACCCAATTCAGACCTTCCCTGCATTATGTAATGAGGCGGGACATTCTGACCAAGCCTATTTGCATCACATATTTGGGGGCATGTCCCAAGCTCATTTGCGCGACTCATTAATTGGAGAATGCTTAACAAAAATAACTGCCTCCAACCGTTTATTCAGTTTGTTTCTCACAAACCCTTAAAACACCAAAACACAACACATTCAAAGTTCACACGCCACCTACAATGTTGCACTGCCTCACAGCAAAGTAGCCAATGAATATAGAAATGATGGTCATTTAACAAAATATCATTCTCACATGTGCAAATGTATGCTGCCTAGATTGATCCTCAAATGTTCATTCATCTGTTGCTGATATGTTCATGTATGGATAGAATTTTACTACAAAGTCTAGCAGCGGTTCCAGGCAAGAAAGCTCTCCTAGAAAAATATTCATGTTTGCAGTGACACTTGTCTTGAATCATCATTTAATGGTACGGTACATTACGTTATGGCATGCTATGTTCTTGTTTAGTGTGGCTGGTGTCATTTGCAGGGCCTCTTGGAGCTTTTGGCCCAGCAGGAGAGGTGTATGCGTGGGTTGGTCAATGGGGTAGGCCGAAGAGGATGCTAAAATGGTTGTGTGAAGCTGGTTGCTAAAATGGATGTGCTGGATCGATCAGCGAAATGGTGCTCTACATTTGGTTATCTATCTATGTAGTCGAAAACAGGAAGTGATGTTTGTGGTGTGGGATGAGATCTTAGGGTTGTTGGGTTGCTTTTCGGCAGTCGGCATTTGCCAGCATCATTCTTCTGGTGAAATTGTAATCAAAGGAAGGGGGGTAGCATGTTAGTCAGTTAGTGGTGTGAAGGTCGAGGTGATGGTGAATGTGATGGGTTGCAAGTTGATACTTGCTATATTTCAAGGGAAGAGATAATGAGTACTAATTATACAGGTTATCTGCATGATACTAGTGTAAAGGGTATTTGGAGCCTGGTTCCAAGTCTACGATTTAGAGTTTAGTGTTGTGTCAATGGTTGTGTTAGATACGAGACAGGGCACGTGTATGGGCAATGTTGACTCCATGAATGCCTTCACTGGTGGGTGGCTGCTCTAATAGTTTTGCCTGTGGTAAAGGGCACAGATGCTTAGAGATTGCCTGTGATATAAGACATACTATCCAAAGATTCCTGCTTGTAAACATCATAATATTAGGTGTTGTTGCTCAATGTAATGATCCCTGGGAGGATGAAGTATGAGTCAGTCATGACCAATGGTGCCTGGTGGATTTTCTTTATTAGAGAAGTGTGAATATTGACATTCATTTTCAGAATTTCAGGAGACACTAACATTGCATGCAAGCCCCAACCAAACAAGTGGAATTGCATATTTTACAGAACACGCTTGGTAAATGTGTTGGTAACATGCTGCATAATTTACAATCGGTTTTGTGGGGAAACATGAATAGATCCAACAAATGCCAGGTCCCCACCAGTAGTATGCTACTGCCCACAATATATGTTAGCATAAGAAGACATGTCCATGCATGCTATGCCAATATATGCCAGTAATGCCGGATTAGTATGTACTTATGTTGGCTTTGCCCATAAAGCTAGTAGTACAATTGAAAGAGCACTTGCGCATGTTAACTGCGCAAAAATATGCCAGTATCTCCATGTAAGGACACACACCTTTTGTTTTGCCCACAATACACTAATGGCACAGTACCGTAAGAAATCATGCCCATGCTGACTGCACCATTACATACCAGTATCCCACTTAAGAAAACACATGTTGGCTTTTCTCACAATGCAGTAATAATAACCGTGTAATAAAATATGACATGGCTGGCTGCCCCATTACATGCCAGTATCCCTACATAAGGAAAGTCATGTTGACCACTTTGCCCATAATGCAGTATTAATGCCACTGTAATAAAAATGTCTAGGCTGGCTTCCCCAATATATAACAGTATCCCCAAGAAAGACACCCATTATGTCTTTGCTCATAATGCAGCAATAATGCCAATGATATACATCATGACCAAGCTAGCACATATGAAATCAATAAATACCTCAATACAAAACAATGAATAAAACGAATTAAACAATAAAACAATTGAAAAAAAACATAACGTTAAAGTTATCAAGCAATAACAACACATCAAATTAAATAATGAAATAAATTACAAACCACACTATTACTTTCCATACAAATCATGTTACCAAAATTACGCAAAATAAAATATCTGCCATTTGAAGCAGGCATCAGTTTATCTCAGGATATCAACTATTCTAGGGGGGGGGGGTTCTTCAATTGCCAATCACTTTCATTCACAACCACCACCTATACCTTCATAAGAGTGATTGACCTTGACAAACTACGACCTGAATTATAATTCAACGATAATAGGGCATGCTGGATTTTGATTAGCTCTTTGGCATAATTCATATGATATCTAACATCATACTTATTCAAACATTTACAAGCTGTGAGTGCATGTCTTATTGTTTCAAGAGCAATAGGATCACAACACAGTCTGCGGTACCGATTTTCCTTAGGAATGCCCTGGCAAGCCCCTTTTATTGCAAGAGTAGTCCATTTATTTAAGCATATTAACCATTTTATCCTTCTTGAATTGGGGCAAGGGAATTTTAAGATGTACTTCTGGGGTCTACCAATTGTAAAATGCATTTTTGAAAAGGTATCTAAAGATACAAGCTTGGTTACATGGCCATGGTTAATCACCCAATCCCATGCAACTGCCTTTTTTTGAGTGTCTGGGTAAGCACACTGATGCCCTTGCTCCAATTCGGGCATCAATCAATCATCTCATAGAAGCTTTTGTTAAGAGCATTACATTTAATTAGGGCCTTACTAGACCTACACCCTTTAGCATCTCTATAAATAGCTAATATAATTTTGTTATAAGAGCACATTATTTTTATAAACAATTGGTCCCTGTTTATTTTAAATTGCATGGCTATGGAAGTAAGCCCGAGCTCTAGTCGCACAACTTGAATCACAGTGGCATTTGACAATCCCAGAATGTGCCTCCACAAAGTATCCTCTAAGATATTAGCCCACCAATCACACACAAAAAAAGAACATTCTGGAGAATAAATATTACTGCCCACCCGCTTTGGTCAGTACACCAAGATTATCCCAGCCAGGCTATAACCAGAGTCATTATAGACAAATGTCTTACAGTTTAACATAGTAGTGACAACTTTATTATGATGCCTCTTTGCTAATGCAGCCTCTCCACTTTGTGTGTCGACATCATAGCCCAAATAGCTATAAGTATCAATCCGGTCAATTTGTCCCTCCCTCAGTAGGATTCTCTGCTTATCTTTTCTGACGGTCTCAAATCTCATGAAATTCAACTTTGCCATGTTCACCACTAGGCCCTTTAATTCAGCGGAATCCATAACAGCTTTGGCACTTCTACAAATCCCAATATATGTGGTGTTGAAAATGGCAAGGTCGTTCGCATATGCCAGAAAACCAATCTTTGTACTGCCCTTGGCAGAACATTTTCTTTGTCAATAAGGAATTATCCCATATCAGCCATGAACAAATTAAAAAGAACAGGAGCCAGCACGCATCCTTGTTTGACACCCTGTTCAATTGATATTAGGGTGGATAATTTACCATGGCTGTTTAATCTAACTTGTGGCTCGTTTTAATCATGCAATAATTGACAAGCACGAAGAAGGTGCTTGGGCAGCTGCAGTATTCTAATTTTGCCCATAATTTACCGTGAGCAATAACATGGAAAGCTATGGCACAATTGATGAGGAGGACATAAAGAGAGTGACCAGAACAAACTATTGCTTGCTGTATTAAAGAATTCAAAATAAAGATGTTAAATCCTCTAGACATCCCTTTGCGGAACCCAGTCTGGAAGTGGCTCAGGACTTCATTAGCAACAATCCATTTATTTATACTATGCAAAATTTAAGCAGCAAAGATTTTACTCACAGCATCCAGCATCAAGAATAGTCTATAGTTGGCCAGCTCCCCTCTATTCCCCTTCTTGTAAACTGGAATGATATGCGAAAGCTGCCAGGACCAGGGAACACAATTACTATTGACAATCTGTGTAAATAAACTCATTAGAATATCGACCTACAAGTCGGGGTTAGTAAGCATAACATTTGAAACCCCATTGGGCGCCAGTGCCCTGGATGACTTAAGCCCCATAATAATTTCCAAGATTCCCTCTATATCAAAGTCAATATTAGCCAAGCTTATAGGTTATAAAAATACCAGGGCAGACACCCTGACATTTTCCTGCAAGTAGGTAACCCAACTGTTATTATCAGTTAATCATAGGAGGGCATTAGAGGACCCTGAATGCTTCTTATTAAATATACGCCACAGCCTCTTACTGTCCCCCTTTACCAAGGTGAGATATAACTCTTGGCAAGCTTTATTAGTAGCAGACTTTCGATACCGCTTGATCCAATTACTATAATGATTTTTCAAACACTTTATTTCTCTTCATTTAGAACACATGTCTATAGTTAATTAATTCTTCTTAAACCTTAGCATAAATGTTTCTTTTCTTCTTTAATCAACACATCGTAAGTATGAACATGGTTCTTATCTAACTTAACAAAAGGAGTGTTCCCTACAGTAAGACATTTCAAAGTGATGGAGCTAAGCCAATCCACTATCTCATCAACCGACTTTAAATATCCAAACGCTCTATCGATTGTATACATGTACTTTGTTATGGCTTCTGTTACGTAATGTGTTCTGCTTTCTGAACATATTCAAAGCCAAAGGAAGGGTAGGTTAAACTGGAACCCAACAACATTTCTGTGAAGGGTGTGCAGTCCTTTGCAGCCAAAGCCAATTAAATTAAACCCTGAAAGATTTCAGAGGTCTAATCAATAACTGATATGATGAAGCAAGCCACCCAATTCATAAATCAACATCTGTGGAAGACAAATAATTTAATAAGAGATATTGGGATAAAAGGGGTCTTGGGTGAACCAATTCCCATAGCCACAGAGAATGATGCAATTTTAAATGAACAGTACATTTTGACCAATGACCTTTTGCATAAGTGAGAGAACCCGGAATTAGATACACCCAAATAATCCAACAGAATTGAGGGAGCGTTGTTTCCCTTTCAGAAAAATCATAACTTTGGGTTGATACATAGTATAGATGCATCTATATTACGTGTTTTCTTTTTTTTAAAACGTTATTTATAATTGCACACAGACAGAGCATATATTAATTTGTTTAGGGTATCAAACATTACATCACAATCAATTACTTTCCATGTCAGTCAGGGTCCTCAGCTTCGGCTTTGTCCGACAATTACTGTCTGTATCTGGCCCATATGTTTCTGGGTCTGGAGGTGGGCAGCACTGAGTCTATATATAGTTCCTCGGTATCATTTGTCCACAACATATCTCGGTCCCAGTCTGCCTTGGTTGGCGGTATACTGCTCTTCCACTTCAGTAATATTGCCCTTTGGGCTATCAGTAAACTCAGGTTCAAGAGTTTCCACCATGTTGGGTTCATCTTTCCCACTGCTCCTAGAAGACATAACGGGGGTGACCATTCAATGGGCTGATCATCCATTTTGTCTAGCGCAGTACTAACCTCTGCCGGTGTCTAGTTAAAGTACCTAAATAAAAAGGATCTAAAGCTAAAGGTGAGAGTGCATTCTACCGAAAACAAAAGGATCACATTTCTTTTAAAATGTATATATTTTTTTTATATAGTTTAGCTAAAAAAAGGTGTTTTTACACCAAAAACAGGGGAGTTTCAGGGGGAACCCTTTTGAGTCGATACTTTGACCTGTAACCATCTCTGCCCAGCATTCTTTTAATTTTATACATGTGGAAGATATCTGCATCTTCGGAATGACACCTTGGGCATGCACTTGCTGCTGTGGGATAGATGCACTTGAGTCTAGCGGGGATGTAGTGAGTCCTGTGGACTATTTTATAGTGTATTAGTTTGTATCTGGGGTTACATGATATGTGTTTGGTCAGTGTGCATATCTGTAGCCATTGGTGGTCCTCTATTTGATGCCCCAGGTCCTGTTCCCACTTGCTTCTGGAGTCATGTTTCCCTGTTGGGCGAGTTTGAACAATAGTCTTGTACAATGTGGAAGCCGTGATATTCCCTGTACCTCGCATGTACATGAATCCTAGCCCCAGGTTTATCACCGGTTCTTCTGGAAAAGTGGGCCACAGGTTCTTAATAGATGCTCTTTTGCTCCGGTAATGCAATTTGTGTTTGGCCGCATTTCCTACTATGTCTTTAAGATTTTCCCAGGTAACAAATCGTTTGTCAGGGAATAGTTGTCCCCATTGGACGACTCCCTTGGCACTCCAATATGTGGCTGCCTCTTTGTCTAGGGTAAGTGGTATTTGGGGGTCCCCCCATATCGGCATGCTCGGGTGGTGTAACTTCTCTGTGCCGTATATGTCGGCAATTCTGGCCCAAGCTGCGAGTGTTACCTGTGTAGGGTAAATGGAATTGTGGCGCTTTGGATGTGACCTTGTCATACAATGAAGTGCCGTAGTGGGTACCAGCACGCGTTGTTCATGAGGTGTACCCACCGGGTTGAGGAAGTTCGTGGCCCACTGGGTGGCGTAATGTGCCTGTGCTGCTAAAAAATAGAGTTTCAGATCAGGTGCCGTTAGGCCGCCCTGTGGATAAGGGTCCGTTTACGTCCTCCTGTTTAGTCTGGGGTGCCCTGCCCATGTGAATGTGATGCAGGCACTTTCCATTTTTGTGAAGAGTGCACAGCCCGGCCACACCGGTACTGTATTGAATAGGTAGAAGAGTTTTGGGAGTATTATCATTTTAATAAGAGCGATTCTTCCCATCATTGAGATAGGTAGGGCGCTCCAGCGCATCATCTTCGCACACAGGGCATCGGCTAGGGCATTGTAATTCAAAGCACGGGATAGTTGGGCGGTCCTGGCCACGTACGTTCCTAGGTACTGGATATGTATCAGGCTCCAAGTGAGTCCATGAAGATCTTGGGGTGCTACTGTGGTTTTCATGAGTGGGAAAATTTCAGATTTGTTTGCATTGAGCCTTAGGCCGGAGAAGTCACCAAACCTCTCAACTTCCGCTAGTACCTTGCCTAGTGCGCAGTCTGGATTTTTTAGATATAGAAGAATATCATCAGCGTATAATGTGATAATTTGTAGTTTACCCTCTATCCATAATCCATGCTTGCTGCAGTGGGTCCTAAGTATGTCTGCCAAGGGCTCTATCACCAGTGCAAATAGGAGTGGCGACAATGGGCAACCTTGTCGGATGCCACCTAATAGTTCCAGTGTGTTCGTTAGAGAGCCGTTAACACTTATCCCGGCATAGGTTCGTGTATATGGTATTTTGATCCATTTAATGAAGTACGGTCCGAATCCATAGTTCTGTAATATCCTAAATAGGAAGGGCCAGTATGCCATATCGAATGCTTTCTGCATGTCTAGAGAGACTGTTACCCCATGAGTTTCTTCGGGTATTGTCGCCAGAATTTTGTGACATTGTCTAATATCTGTTGCAGTGGACCTGCCTATGATGAATCTGGCTTGGTCTTCATGGACCATATAGGGCATCAGTGGGGTTAGCTGGGTTGCCAATATTTTTGCGAAGATCTTAGCGTCCGTGTTTATTAATGACAGCGGTCTATACGAGCCGCATTCTTCCGGGGGTTTCCCGGGTTTAACCAATAACGTAATGACCCCCTCCCTAGTAGTTTCGGGTAGTTCCCCTTTTTCTAAGGCCTCTGTCCAAACTGTGTGAAGTTTGGGTACTAATAGTTGACTGAATTCTTTATAAAATTCCGCCCCAAGGCCATCTGTGCCTGGTGCTTTTCTGTTAGGGAGCATTTTTATTGCTTTTACAGCAGAAAAGGAAGATGTTTGAAGCAGGAATCCAGGTATGGGGTTAGCTGGCCTAATTCAATTGAACTAATCAGGAGAGCCTTTTGAGCATCTCAGATTTACACCTGCTACCTTATCAACAATCTGGTTATCCTTAGAGCATCTTTGGGAAGTTCACCTCAAAATGTGAGTAACTAAGATGTGTTCACAGATGCTCCCAACAGCGCAGGATTTGCTCTACTTTTCAGATTTGTGAATTAGGTAGGTGGCAGCAAGTTCAAATACAAGCTTCTGAAAGGCATCTCCAGATTTGATCCAAGATCTTTTTTAATATTGCCCTTGTTTGTTTTTTTTTACATTATATTTTGGACTTTTAAATCCTTCAAAAAGAGGATTGAATAAATAGTCACCAACCCAATCAATTAACGTGTAGCCCTATGTTACAACAAAGGTATGTCAGGCATCAGGGCTGTAGTAACATCGATTGTTCTTACTGGCATACAAGTGGCTAAAAGACTACTCCACCTGGCATGGAAGTCACACTGCTCTACTGATTTCGGGAACTGTGTGAAAAATGTGGGGAGTTGGTTACATTGTAAAAATTGTCACGAGAGGAAGGTTACTCTATAGGAGTCTGACTCAAAATCCAAATATTCTATTCTTATTGATGGCTAAATTGTAATTTCAAAATCCTTTTGGCCTATCCCTCACTTCCCATTCTCCACTACCCCTCCTATGTCCTGTGTACAATTCCTGTCAAGGGAGGTGATGTGTAAGATAACAAAAATGCTCTGAAACAAGGTACAGTGTGTGATTAACATAAATATAAGTAGACCAACCTTGCACACACAGCTTAATGAAATGGCAACTCAGGACAAGTCACTATCAAAAGTTAATTAATGGATTGCAGTTTTATATTTGTTTACATTAAAGTTGTTGTTCTTTGTGTACAATAGTATTCAATACAATAAAAGCAAATGTGTGTAACACCACAATAATTAGGGATGCAGTGTAATTCACAGTTGTGATATTTCTCTCAAAATCTCATTTTGTGACCTAAAATATTAGATAAAGTATGGCTCATGCTCATTTATATGAATGATTTCATGATTTTGTATTTGTATTTTGTTTATTTATAAAGCACTACCAGCCCAGGGGCAACTGTGTGCATAACTTACAGCAAAAAGCTCTTAAACAATCCAGTTACAGACAAAATGCAGTTACACGGAAATCCAGTTTCAACAGAGTATGCAGAACACAATAATGAGGGTATAGCCGCGGCCGCGGTCATACTACTGGGATGTGAAGGGGCGACTAGCTGTCGAGGTTGTGCAGCCAAAGTTTGGCTTTGCTTTTGAAAAGGTGGAAGGACGGTTCAGATCTAATAGAGGTTGGGAGTGTGTTCCAGAGCTTAGCCGCCTGGACAGGAAAGCTGGAGCCTCCTGAGTTCTGAAGCCTGAATCTAGGAATGGACATAGTGTTGGCTTGGGCCGATCTTAGTGGCCTAGAGGAGGTATGTGGCAGGAATCTATTGGAAAGGTAAGCTGGTGCAAGGTGAGCTCTGGCTTTGTGTGTGAGGGCAAGCGTTTTAAGGGCAATTCTATGTTTGACAGAAAGCCAGTTAAGGTTGCGTCTTGTATCGGAGATGTGTGACTTCCTTGGGATGTTAAGTGCGGCTCTAATAGCGTTATTCTGTGTTACTTGTAATTTATTCAAGTTTCTCAGACAGCTCCCTAGAAAGAGTGAGTTACAGTAGTCGATTTTGGACATGACTAACGTTCTGGCAAGAGTAATGCAATTGGGTGTTGTCAGAAAAGGCCTACAAGCGGTGACAAGCTTGCAAGTGTAAGCGGATGCTGCAACCACCGCATTAGTTTGAAGGATAGAATGTCATCAAGGAAAATACCCAAAGTTTTGGTATTGTTGGAGGCTGTAATGGTGTTGCCGTCAATAATAAAGGATTTAAATGAAGGGTCTAATTTGTTCAGTCTAGTGCTGGGACCAAGTATTAGTATCTCAGTTTTCTCATCGTTTAAACACAGTCCATGGTGTGCCATCCAGGCATGGATTACAGAGTAAAGTCCATTAAGGACTTTGGAGTGCTCAAAGTGATTACCTGAGATTGGGATTAGTATCTGGGTGTCGTCGGCATAGTTTGTATACGAGACACCCATGTAATCCAGAAAGTCAAATAATGGCTTAGTAAAGACATTATAAAGTTTTGGGGAAACACAAGATCCTTGAGGAACCCCACAGGTTACAGGAGATGGTTCAGCTGAGGCTGAAGATGAAAAAACTCTCATGGTTCTGTTAACAAGGAAAGACTCGATCCATGAGGTAGCAGAGTCTGAGAAGTGTGCAGCTGATTTTAGATGTTGGTGATTGACAAGGTCGAACGCTGCTGATAGGTCTAGGAGTAATAGGAGTGCTAGTTTACCCTTGTCTTTTATGTCGTTCATTTGTGTTACCAGGTCAATCATTGCAGTTTCTCTACCATGTCTAGGGCGGAAGCCAGATTGCCTGAGGCCCAGGAGGTTGTTGGTTTCAAGATATGCTTGAATTTGTAGATAGGCGGCTCGTTCCACAATTTTTAGTAGGAAAGGCACTGTCATGATTGGTCTGTAATTAGAGGGGTTGCTAGGATCAAGTGAAGGCTTTTTGAGAAGTGGGATGACCCACGCATCTTTTAGATTGTCCGGTATGGTGCCGGATTTGAAGGAGGCATTGATAAGGCTGCTGATGAAAGGGGCAAGGTCATGCGCTGCCGCTTTAACAATTGGCGCAGGACAGGCGTCATCTTGGCAATTGGATGGTTTTAGTTTCCTGATGATGTTTACCACTTCCCAAATGTCTAATGGGGAGAAACAGAATGGTTCGATAGAAGGTTCTGGGCTAGTCTTATTGGCGGTGGGTGTCTTGTGATCAAAGTTTATTGGCAAGAGATGTTTTTTTTGGTTGATTTTAGTTTGGAGCAGCGATATTTTATCTAGTAGTGCCTTCTAAATGTTAGTGCACCATGTGGAATCAGAGATAGAATTATCAATAGGGGCGATAGGAGATTCAAGTTCTTTAAGTATTTTGAACAGCTCTTTTGTATTGGATTCAGCGAGAACAATACGTTTGTTGTAGCAATTTTTTTTTGCTTGAATGATGGCTTCTTTGTAGTCAGAAGAAGCTATGGTCAGAGTGGTTTTATTGCTAGGTGTTTGGTAGTGTTTCCAACGTGTTTCTGCATTTCTTTTAATTTTACGGAGTTCTCTCAGCTGTGGTGTGTACCAGGAGTTGAGGTGGGAGCGTGGTTTGGCTTTACGCATTTTTAAAGGGGCAATGATATTTAATGCTTGCAGGATAGCCTGGTTATAGCTATCAACTCGGACTGTGGGGTCCGCAGAATGAAGTGTTTTATTGAGGATTGGAAGAATAAGGGGGAGCAGTGTATCTGTGGTAATGTTTTTTTTGTTGTGAGTGAGGGTTGCTGGTGCAGAGTTGAGATTAGGACATTTTGGAGTGGCGCTGATAGTGAATGTTATTTTAAGATGATCTGACCAGATACAAGGGGTAATGCTAGACAGATTAGTACTGCAGTGAGGTCAGCAAGCCAATCTAGGGTTCTACCTTTAATGTGAGTTGGTTCATCAATGCGGTGGGAATAACCTAGATCTGACAGTGTACTTGCTAAGTCAATGGTGTTAGTGTCTGTTAGGTCGTTAAAGCCAAGGTTGAAGTCTCCGAGTATTATACTTTGCGAGTTGGGTTTAGTATTGTTGGTGAGGAGTGACAGGATATCCTCTGAGAAGGTAGAGGTAGGACCAGGTGGTCGGTAGATGAGGTGTAGTATGACTGTCTGGTTGGAGGATAGAGGCAGTTTGACGGATAGTGATTCAGACGAAGGAATCTGGAGATTAGGGATTGCTCTGATGTCAAGTGAATTCTTGAAGATAATGGCAATTCCACCCCCTTTGGTTTGGCCCGTGTTTCTGTCACATCTGATAATAGAGTAGTTAGCTGGGACGGCTAATGACAATGCGGGGCCTGAGGCAGCGTGTAACCAAGTTTCTGTAATAGCAAGGAAGTCAAGATTTTCAATGGTTATGAAATCAGTGATCTCCAATGCGTGAGCATGGATAGATCATGCATTGATAAGGGCGGCCTTGATCAAAGTGTCCTTGGGCGTGGTTTTAGGAATGGGTGTATGACTAGTATTTGCATTTATATTGGGCTGGGAAATGTTACCGGCCTTAGGGGCAGGGTTGTGTTAATCTTATTAGCTTGTTGGTGAGAGATCTCTGTGCTAAATCTTGTTCTTAATCTGAGATTTCTCTTGAGAATGGTTAGTTGATTGGGTGTGGGTTTAGTAAGTTGGTTGGTATTAGTGTTGGCGATAAGGATGGAGCGGGCCTTGCTGGTCCTCCTTATAAGAAGGTATCTACTTGCTAGGTGTGTTCTAGAACTCAGTTTACAATTTCTAGCGGCAGGTGGGCATGGTTGGTTGGGTGTAGGTTTGTCAGCGAAGTTTTGTAGCCATAAACCAGAGTCATTTAGGTATGGATTGAGTGGTGATAAGGAGTCTGACGTCCTGTGTGAATGGGTAGCTGGGGAGACCCCTGTGGGGCAAGGCATATATGCCATGGGGCATGTGCCGGATGTGAGAGAAGTGTGGTGTGTGTAGTATGCAGCGATGCTGACAGTAAGGGAGTGTCCATGTCCAATACTGAGGTACAGTATGTGGAAAAGCGTAGTCAAGATCATATACATAGTGGGTGGACCTTGCTGTGGTGTCACGGTAAAAAAAAGCACATATATGGTGTAGCAACGAGTAGGTACTAGCGGTGCAGTTTTACATAAGGAGATGCACTAAATATACAGGTCAAGGCAGTACGCTTGGATGATGGTGTGCACATGTGGTCTCGCTGTGAGAGTCTGCAGCAGGACTAACAATAAGGTTGTAACAGTATTAATATGGTGCCAGCATAATCACGGTACAATGAGCAAAAACAATGGGGGAATTACACGATAAAGGCGATAGCAGACTCATATTCTTATAGGCAGCCAGGGTACTGCACTAAAAACCCTACTAGCTACCACCCTCGCAATACAGCAGTATAGTGGTGGCGACAGCAAAGGATTGTCCCTACTGACTGAGTAGCTAGTAATTAGTGGTTAAGACAGAAGTACAGCGAGTAGCAACAGATTTATGACCCATGATAGGCCTCACTATGCGATGGCAGCACAATACCTACACACGCAGGCTATGAAATTACTATGGTGACAATTTTTTAACACAGGTTACATGAGTGCAAGGCATTATTGTTAGGCACAGTACAATGCGATAGTGACAGGTAGTAAAGGATCAAACCCCGATGTATAAGGGACCATGTCATTCAAGGACAATGTTCCGGAGCGTTGGAGTGTAACGTGCAGGTTGTGCAGGAAGATTGGGAGGTACTCTTGTGCATTAGAAAACAGTGTCAAATAGTCAATATATCGCATATAGAAGTTATCCCCAGTGGGTCGGGGACTTAGCAGATGATCGACACATGATGGCATGTGAGGCACGGATGCACCTTGAGATGTAGAGTGTTCTGGCCCCAGCCCATAGAAGTCACTGGACAGGCACGGGACAGGCGTTTGTCCTTAGACGTGGTCCTTGGAAGTGGGAACAGCTCACGCCTAACAGCTTCGGCAGGGTGAGTGTATGTTGCTGATCATCCAATCCGGATGCAGCGGGAGTCGGCGTCGTCACAAGGGTGGTCCGGCAACAGACATGACCGCTGAGTAGCTGCTTGTTTTAATTTCTTAATTTTTCCAAAATCTGCAAGTCACCTTATGACTTTTTTCAGTGAAATGATGAAAAATAAGCTAAAGGTACTGAAAAGCAACAGTACAAGGTGGTTTCAAAAAGTCCTTATCAAAAGGGGATTAGATATGTAGGGGTCTTCCAGAAACCTGTACAATAAAAATAAACGTCCCCAACATTGAATCAAATGACTAAAAGACACTCAAAAGTATTCTGAAATGGCAATAGCTTAAGCCCTCCTGCTTTCTCCGACTGATGATCTGCTCCCCCCTCTAACAGCAAGAACAGTCAACAGAGAAACAGGAATTCAAGATTCAGCCTTACATGTGAGTTAGGAGAGGCCCATCATTATTACTCCTGAGATGTCAATGGTATTGTAAGCAAGCCAGACCCTTTCAGAATGTATCTTCTTTGTGAAAATATGAATTCCAATACCAAACATACAACACACAATATGTTTCAAATAGCCTATTCGAGCAAGCAAGAAGAGACCAAAACCATAAAATTGACAGTATTGTGCTGCAGAGTAGGATGCGGGTGCAACAGCAATTGAGAAATTGATGTAATAGCTGGCTGATTATGAAGGGCTGTGGGAGGAGGAAGACAATGAGGTGGCAATGGGGTATGAAAGTAGAGGAAGGAAGGATAAGTGTTGGAGCACACAGATGCAGAAAAAAACAGTCGCAGATCACAAGGGAGAGGATATAGGGTGTGAATGCAAAGCAGGCGGAGGAGCGGCATACAGTGAAGCATGAGTTGGCAGAAGCTTGTAAGGTGAAGAAGTGGATAAGTCAGGGGGACTAGGGTAAGCAGGTAGTTGTATAAAAGGTGCAACTACCTGCTTCCCATCTCAGCCTTCCTCCTCTGCCACCTGCCCTCCACATGGAAAGCTGAGATGTGATGCAAGGGGAAGAGTAAAAGGTGGATGAATGCTGGCTGGAGGAGGGAGGGGGGAAGGAGGAGGTGGCTGACCGAACTGATGCAGGTTGCTCCTATCTAGTGGAGGGAGCAAAGATGGTCAGGTGACAGGGAACCTCATACCCATGTCTACAATGTGCTCTTCCAGAGCGGCAGTACCTCACCCTACCTGAGGGGAAGGAGCATGCAGAAGAGTGTATTGTCCAATGATAGCTCTTCAATAATAATATGTAGAGAGACAAGAAGAGTGGGTGTTGTGCATTGGGCATTACTGCAATTTGAATCACAATTGGGGCGTTAAGTGACCATTAAAACCCATGTAAAATCCAACTCTCCCTCCCCCATGGAAGCATCCAAAGACATATTTGTAGATGATGGTAGCCCTTCACCTTTTCTCAGAGCATGGCAGTGGAGAAAGCAGACCAACTGCATCCAGTGTCAATGGCCACAGATCTCAAGCCTGTGTTGGCACCTTAGGACCATGTCTTTGAAACATGACTGCATTTATATATGTCAGGAGCCTTGGTGTGTACCTGTACTTGCATGTGGACCCACATTGCTTGTATTATGATTGTGGTGATCAGCTTGTTGAGTTGACGGGCAATGTCTCTAGGCTGCTGTGGATGCTCATCTGCATGCTCGTCACACTAGAGTAAATTCAACACACTAAGAGGTGAAAAGACCATCAGCAGATGTCTGAGAACATCTGAATGAAGTAACGGTCGTACATTAGAGAAACCTGCAACAATATTTGTAGTTGCAGCTGTTGCTTAGCAGGGAAACCCACAGACAAAGTGTATGTCTGCGACTCTCCTGCAGCATGGTGACCCATCGACATTTTTGCAGTGTCAGCTATTGCATAGCTCGGAGAACCACATAAATATTGTATGTCTGCAGATGCTGTGCTGCATGAAGAGCCTGAAAAAGTATTTGCTCTCATGCACCAGAGAGAACCTGAAATATTGTCATCTCGTAAAATAGTGAGAATGCAAGCAACGTGAATTTGTAATGCTCTCAGTAGGGAGAATTGGAAACGATGTCATGTGTGTGGCTTTCCTGTATCACCAAAAATGTGAAACATTCTCATGTTTGCAGCTCTCGTACCTCGGGGAGACAGACACAAAGCATCCTTCTTGGTGCTCTTATTTAGTAGAGAGTACCTGCATTATTATCAAGTTTGTGGCTCTTTCCTAGCAGGAAGAACCTGAACAAATGTCATGTTTGCTCTCAGCCTTGTCGGAGGGTGACTCTCTGTGAGTTACCATGGTTCTAAAAGAGCAGGAGCAGGACTATAAAGGCATCCCCAATATTACAGATACCAGCCGTCACTAACTAGAACTATCTGTTTCACCCACCCCTGCAAGCACCTCTTAATAACCCTGCTCGTCCTCTGGGTGTATGTCTTGAAGCAGGAAACACGCATTCATCATAGGAGCTCATGCACTGGCTATGCTCAGGTGCCGAGCTACACTCTTCTGTTTATTCATCTTAATAAACGTACATTCCTTTCCTCCTAAGCCAGTTCAGATGTTCTCGCAAAATCAGGCGATATTGCTGCAGCAGCAATAAAGACTCGCTCACATTGTACCTTTCCAAGGTCAGCTTTGGGGTTCGTTGGCTACCCTAACTGGTGCTGCAGGCCAAACAGACCACTTACGCCATCATCTCCAGCGATGCTCAATGAATCAAGCAAAGGAACATCTACCTTCTTTGCTCTTGCGAGTTCACTCTGTATTCCTTTGTATGTACCTGCATTGAGGAGTCTGAGCTCAATGACGAATGTCTCCCATAGGCCCTCCAGTCTATCAGAAGTACTCAGAGAAGATGGTTCAGGTGGCGGAGTGACAAGAGGAGCATTCATACTGATGCTGAAGAATGCACTTTCTCAATATGCACTGCGGTTGCTGCATGTGCGTTCTCCCTATGCACCTCATGCACCTTGATGTCCAAACACCACATCACTGAATCTGTGCACATTTGACTGAAATGTATTCCCTTTAGGCTTGACACCTAAACCAGAAAAATAACGCATGGAGGTATTTATAATTACCTTTCATTGAGGCTAGGGGTGGGCCCCCCACCCACACAAGTTTGAGAACATGT
Organism: Ambystoma mexicanum; assembly: GCF_040938575.1. Lineage (NCBI taxonomy): Eukaryota > Metazoa > Chordata > Amphibia > Caudata > Ambystomatidae > Ambystoma > Ambystoma mexicanum. The sequence continues at coordinate 289,451,632 of NC_090928.1, forward strand.
CTCCCACAAGCCCGTCTTCATCCTCCTTGCCAGCCAAATCATGGCTCCTTTTCATTTTGGGCACTTGCAGTTCTATCAAGAATGGCAATATCAGAACACTACAATGATGAAGTGGTGCCGTCCCCAAAGACTGCAGCACAGAACTGACACCAGAGTGCAGCTTCCACTGTCTTTGAGTAAAGAAAGGCCTAGATAAAGGAAATGAGATCCAGTGCCAGCAGCAACAAAGCCCTGGCCTGCATCACCACCCTTCTATTATATCTAAACTCCCATGCGGTCTCTGCCATCTTAACTTTACATGAACAAAGTGGCCTCGTGCTGAATTACATGCACCTGCTACCCCATAAACCACTTTGGAATCAGGACCACCCTTTGTTGGCAGGGGAATGGAACGTCATCCATTGTGCAGTAATAGCCATTCAGACAATGTTTTGTCCATGGAACATTTGTACACTGCTAAATTGGCTTTTCTTGGCTTTTCTTGCCTTTGGCCTGATCTAGGAGCTCCAAAACTGTAAAGTGAACCTTGTTGCACAACCGTGGTAGAGACATACATGCAAGGTAACAGTGTCTGGGAATTTCCATTCCATTGACAGACACCATGTCCCTGGACAACAGTGCTGCTAGTTTAGCTCCGAGCATGTCACTTTCCCTGTGATATTTTTCTCCAAATTCACATGTCCCCATTACACTCAGCAGGAAAAAAGGGGGGCACTGGGAAGCCTGCATGCACGATGCATAGTTTGGGATTCTCTGTCCAATGCAGTGGTGTAGCAGCCATGATTTCTGGGAAGACAGTATGGGCTAAGGGGTGGGCATGAATGTAATATGCTGGTGGTGGAAAGACTGCAATTGAGGTATTGTGAGTTGATCCCGGTGCGGCACATGGTACTTCATCATAGGGGACAGAAAACATATTTCCCTATAGCTAGTCCTGCTTTCAATATGATGTTGTTCTTTGTCTTTGTGAAAAGTCATCATTTGATTTCGATGTGCACTAAGGCTTGTCCTTCTGCGCTCATCTGGTTAGAAAGGCGGTGGTGGTGGTGTTGGTTTTGCGGCTGTCACATGCTCGCGTTCTGCATGCTCAGACAGGCAAAGGTGTGTTTGAAAGACTTATTGTATTTCCTTTTGTAGAGTGTTCATACACACAATTATGGGCTTATTGGCATTAATGGAAACTTTAAAAACAGAAGATAAACATATTCAGCTAGATGGATCCAACCAGCTCTTGAGTTGGCATTGGAAAGAGAAATAATCAGAATTTAAGCAATTGGGCCGAGGGATGGATGCAACCAGGTCTTGAGTTGGCGTCGGAAAGAGAAATAATCAGAATTTAAGCAATTGGGCCGAGGGATGGATGCAACCAGGTCTTGAGTTGGCGTCGGAAAGAGAAATAATCAGAATTTAAGCAATTGGGCCGAGGGATGGATGCAACCAGGTCTTGAGTTGGCGTCGGAAAGAGAAATAATCAGAATTTAAGCAAATGGGCTGAGGGATGGAATTGGAATAAAATAAGAAGAACGTCCCACCACACCGTGCATGCTTTAAAATGAGGAATTTGTTGGCAGAACACAGATGCTGACTGAAAAGTACTTCATGGAAAATTGGGGTTCAGTTCTTTTAGGGACTGAAGAAGCTTTAACGATGGCTTTGCTCTCCTCCTCTTCAATATCAATGGTTTACATGAACACGTGTGGGCTAGGACAGCTTCTAATCTTGTTCTTGATAATATTCCTCATTATTCTCAGACTCATCAGTGGATGTAGGTTGTGGCAGAAGCCAGTAACAAACCAAATCCTGCTTCTTTACAAGGAATGTTGTTAATTCCACTTGATTAGTAGATATAATACTCACCTGTCCGTGTCAGCTTCAGTGCCAGTAAAGTTGAGCCCCCTCTGGTTGCCCTTACTGCACTCATTTATCTTCTACACCACAGTGTGCAGCTGAATAAGCCTGGGCCAAAATTCTCGAAACTGAATGGCTGTGTCCCCAAATCTCCTAGTGGGGTACGGAAAGGTGTGCACGTTCTTGCAGATTTTCCTTCAGGTCAGATTCTTCCTGAATTCTCCCTACTTTAAGAGCCATAATTTGTCGGTGAGGTTCGATGCAAGTTCAGGCAGGTTTGGGCTAATTCTTGGGAACCAAACATATACAAAATAACTTCAATGTTTTCAAGAAGGGATAGAAACATTACAGGAAAGTAAGAGGTTTGCTGACTTTGGATGGGGGTTAGAAAAAGAAAACGGAGACCTGTGAATTATAGCTGAATAATATCATCATATTAAACTCTGCAGTGATATATCTCAGTACATGAATGCACTTACTGCAAAGATCTAGTGTAACCTCCAGGTCTCAAGATTGAATCTAGGTAAGCAGAACTCAGCCTTTCATCTTTCTATAGTTGATCAAATTGGTAAAGTTGTAGGTTGAAATTGTAAGATTGCATGTCAGACCAGCAGGGCCAGTTTCATGACAAACATACCCAGGTCTATGTTTCATCATTCAGAGGTTCACACATTGTGTGTTATTGAGGTTTATAATATTTCACTAAAGAAAATTCATAACAGACTTGGACCTTTGGAAAGCCTGTGGGGCTCAGGAAGAGTAAATCAGACGTTATGGATGGATGAAGGAAGGATAGCTCAGGGGCTACGTGTTTGTCTTGGAAGCAAAACAACACAGCGCTACACAAGTTTACATTCCCATCCCTCGCTTAGATACCACTTGCTGGTATTAAGCACATTATAATAATTAAAATAATGAAGTTTCATCCTGCCGAGTTCGTTTTCATGATGACTACTGAAAATAGTAATTTAATAATACAAAGAGTCCTTATGTGCTGGATGATCACCTAAGAAAATCCAGAAGCTCTGGGGCAGTCAGTTGCATGTCAGGCATTCTTGATGTAGCCTTAGATGTTCCTTAAAGGATTACCATTTAGTCAGATAGGATGCAACATTATGAGCTTTGTACTTGGGGAGCAAATCACACAACATATCTACAGTTAGAGGCCGATGGGTGTAGGGAGAGTAATACATGTTCTCGACATTAATGTATGCAAGAGGGTTGGCCGGTGCACCATTTGGACTGCAGCACATTCCTCTTGAAATGTACATGCCACCTTTGTGAATAAGGTGACCTGCACATTTCTCAAAGCATTGCAACTACAACACGTGTCAGCTATTTGAATTCCTTTTTGTGCATTGTGCATATATATTTGTTTTAAGAGTTCATTTGTTTGCCAGATGCAAACAGTGTTTTGAGTGATTTTGGTTTCTATATTAAAGAAAAATCTAGGTTCAAGTCATTGGTTATCTATTTGTCAATGCTAGGGCCGCTATAACTAATTCCATTAGTTAACTATATATTTAGACACTTTGCTTTCTTTCAACATCTCTAGCAATGCAGATTCTGAACTTCCGACCTATTCCATTAGCCTTGTGCTTTGTTTTGAAGCTGAGCTGGCAGGAAAAGGCCTGACCTCTTCAACACACTGTTTACAGCGACTTTCTTTTCATCAGCATATATTGTCGTAAGCTTAACCTGAATCCGTTATCCACACCCCATAAAAGTGCAGCCAAACCTGAATCACCCGAATACAGTGAAAATGTGAGTGATTTGGGGTTTGGTCATATTTATTTGCCAGGCAAACTGTTCAACGAGATGCTGCTGTCTTGAAGATGCCTCCAAAAATTGTTTAATAACTATCACATAAAACAGCACCCCCTAATATCTCATTGCCATATCTATGTGCTCCAGGTATGTTGGCAGTCAGAATGATCCCTTCTCTTTCTTAATCACACGTATTAATACATCCAAAATGTTTGGCTTTTGTGTGAGCATGGAATACACCTTTATCCAGCAACTCCATTAAGGCACCACCTGGCCACCAGATAACAATAGCTGGTAAGGGTGTGCTTACCTGGGCAAATGCCAATCTAATATTTCTACACAAGCCTCTACACGATCCAAAACAGTTTGCTTTGTCAATGCTTGCAATTAAGATATTAACTCACAGCAGTCTGCTTAGAAATAATACTGGTAGGCCGACGTTTGATGTTACTTCTTGAAAGAGTGAACTCAAAGAGGGCAGTGGCATGTAGTGTGTGGGAATGGCCTTAGGAATAACCATGTCCATAGGCAGTCAACAGCTGTGTAAACTACTAAATGACACCAAAAAACTAAGCACATGTCATCTCGCTCATAGATGGACTCGAATGCAATAGTTTGAGCTTATTGGTAATTAAGTGCTACTTAATAGTCAAAACTAAAAAGGTGGCATATGTGTTTCCTACTCATTTACAGTCACTAAATGCTTAACTCCTCCTTAAACACTAAAACGAAATGTCACTTTTGTCTATTTCATGCAAGGTTGTTACTGGGATTCTCTTTCCGATAGTGCTATCCACAAAATGATGACACGTGTGTTGCACACTTGTGTACAGCCATTGAATGCAATCCCCCTCCTCCAATAAACTCTGGAATTTTCTCTCCCATTGCATTCTCTCCTGAGCAGTCACTAAAATATGGCACACAAGTTATGGCCATTTAATGGTTATCTATGGTATTCACTCCTCCCTATTCAGTTGCTCACTGACAACCAATGTTATCTCCTTGTGTGTCATGCATGGTGGTCATTGGAATACTTTCCACCCGACAAGATGTCACCATTTGCAGTCATAGAAATAGTAATCTCTGCCCTGCCTCTAACCAACACCTGGATTTGAAAGTCACATGCATGTGCATAATGGATGGCAAAACACAAGAAGTGATGGCTCGACTGGAAGGTTTAGAAGTAATCGTATCTTCTGGCATTTTCTGGGCAACCCTCCAGACCATCGTTCTTCACCTACCAAGCCATTACAGAATGGGAAAGACCATATGCAAATCAGGCTTGGTCCCACCCCAACAGGGGCAGTCCAGCCCGAACTGCTGGGTCACATATCTTCTTCACAAGACCACCAGCATCCCGAGACATGCTTTGGCCTTATTGGGCATCATCAGTGAGGAGTAGCTTGGATCTCTAGGCCCAGCAGGCAACAGACCCATGCCTGGGCATACCCGTCCCACCCAGGATCACTATAGCAAAACACAGGAGGTGATGGCCGGAAGGTTTAGAATTAATCTTATCCTCCATTTGCCAAGCCATTACAGAAGGGAAAGACTGAATGCAATTAAGGCTTGGCCCCAACCCAACAGAGGCAGTCCAGGCTGAACTGCTAGGTCAGATCTCTTCTGCACAAGATCACAAGCATCCCCAGACATGTTTCAGTCATGTTGGGCTTCATCAGTGAGGAGTATCTTGGGTCCCTAGGCCCAGCAGGCACGGCACCCACTTCAGGGGATACCCATCCCACTCAGGGTCACTTTAGAAAAACACAAGAGGTGATGACTGGAAGGTTTAGAATTAATCTTATCCTCTGGCATTGCTCTGGGCAACCCTCCAGACCATAATTCTTTGCCTGTGCTAGGGCGAATTCTCAATATGTGCTAATTTCCCTTAGCTTTTGAGACCCCCAGCAACTTTACTGGATTTCTAGGATTTTATTTATTTGCCTGGGAAGAGTGTGAGCCTTTTTTTTTCCACGCTTCCATGTTTTTTGGATGTGTTTTACTTTTGCGTTCTTTGGTTATGGTATTTTAAACAAACTCCAAGGCATCATCTTTTTCTGTGTGTCACACACCACCTTCAGTGCAGTGGCACAGGGATGTCTTTCAGACTTCCCAAGAATTAAATACCTTCTCAGAGACTGACTGCTGTCTCCCAGAGCATGTAAAGTTAAATTGACTTTACTAGTCTCTTTAAGTTTACTGGCCCAGCACACCCTATCTTCCTATAGAGTGCTGGAGGGGTTGCTTAGCTTCCCCTGTGTCAAAACACTCATGTAACAGTAAAATGTTACCCTTTCCTACTTTAAATGGCTGGTGGCAGTGGTTTAGATCAAACTACCATGATTTTTCCCGACCGCTAACAACGGTAGCTAAAGATCGGGTCAGCCATGTTTTTCAACATGGCGCCCAAGACCTATCTGTAAAAACAGACTCCGGTCATCTTTTTTCGCCATTTCTTTTAGGAAAGGTCCTTCTTGTGTTTGTCTCTGCACGCCAAACCAGGTTTGGTCCCTTTTTTCGTTGGCCTTAGGCGGGCTTCAGTGCTAAAGCCCTCCTCTTGCGCCAGGGTGTCTGGGGTGGACAGGATGTGAGGGAGGTGCCCGAAACTCCCTGTGCTTAGTCTCCCAGAATGCACTCTCGCATGATTGGCCGGTTGGCTGTCCGGCAAGGACAGCCACCCTTCTGTATGAGTGATAGCCTGGCTGGAATGAATGGGGGAAAACTGTTTAAAAGCAGGTCTCTGGGACTTGGAAAGCAGAGTGGACCACTGGAACGAAAGAACCGAAGAGGAGAGGAAGGAAGAGGACTACTGCAACTCCTGGATGACCGGTGAAGCCCTGCTGCAGGTCCGATTTGCCTGAAACTCCGATGACAGAGAAGCCCTTCTTCCCTTGAGTTTGGTGGGAACAACCAACTCGTAAGCCACCTGGACACCATCCCCATCTGGTTGAATTTTCATCAGAGTGCTGTTGGAAACCGGATAGCCAGAGGGAAGGAAACCAGCTTGTGGACTTTAAGCCACTCACACCATAAACCGACATCTTGCTACAGCTTTTTGCCTCTTCCATGCACAGTGCACAGTGCAGGAACCTTCCGACATCCTCCTTCTTGTCCCCACGACTGAAGCTCACGAACAGTGAGATCTGCTCGAACTACCAGGAACAACTGCCTCAGCTACAGCTTTCTTCTTTAACAAGTTAGTGTGCAAACGCGGTCCGGAAATCTTTTCGGCCATTGAGAAAGTGTGTGAATCTTTCCTCAACTACGAAGGATTGTCCTTCCCTAAACTTTCGTCAAACGTTTTGCCTAGCCAAATCCTTTAAAAATCTGTGGCAAAGACTTAACCGTTATATACCAGAACTGTGCTATCCTATACAAAAGACTCTGATCTATTGACTTTGGCCTAAGCCTATTGAGAAGATTTGCTGGTTGTATTTAACTGAAACCCTTTGCCCTGCCTATGAATGTATATGGGCTGTCTATTCTTATAACTTTGTCTTTTGCCTCCTTTATTAAGTATCTGAAGTGCCATTTTGCTCCCACTTCATTTTGGAGCTAAACTTGTTCATTTACTTACCGGTTGGATTTTTGTGGTGTGTTAGTGTGTGATATTGAGCTACTTATGCTAGTGTAATGTTTTCTAACTGACTGATTAAATAAATGTATATTCTTTTACCAAGAAACCTTGAGTAAGTGTATATTTGAATCACTGTATTAGTTGGTCTTTTGTGTAACTTGTTCTACTGCTCACTCAACTCCTGAGATAGGTCTGGCTGCTCAGGCATTGCTACCACATAACTGTGTAGTACAGGCTTGTACCAAAGGTGACATTGTACTGACATTTGTAGTCTTAATTGCCTGTAGAGTTCCCCAAGGGTACTGCAGGTGATTCTGCCTAAGAGCCTGCCCGTCCATTAACGAAGCGGAAAGTCCATATGCAAATCAGGCTTGGTCCAACCCCAACAAGCACAGCACAGCCCGAACTGCTAGGTCACATCTCTTATGCACAACACTACAAGTATCCCCAGACATGATTCGCCCTTGTTGGGCCTCTTCAGTGAGAAGTATCTTGGGTCTCTAGGCCCAGCAGGCAAGGGACCCACTTCTGGGCATACTCGTCCCACTCGGGGAGGCTATAACAAAACACAAGAGGTGATGGCTGGAAGGATTAGAATTAATCTTATAATCTGGCATTGTACTGGGCATCCCAGGCACAACATAAGTATATAGCACATTACATGGTAAACAAATCGCAGGCACACACTTTCAGGACTCGCTCATGATTTGATAACTCTACACATGCGTATTCCATGAATTACATGCAACATACATACACGTGTGTGCAGTTAGAATATTTGCGGACTTTAGAAATGTTTTAACTAAATACATATTTTTTCATTTACTAAACATATTTATACAATTAACTTCTCCCCTTCTTACACACACCCTATGCCAGGGAGACATCTTGCTTCAGTTTTGCAAACATTAAAACAGTGTCGTTAATGTATTTCGAAGAATTTAAGAATATTACTCTAACTAAAAAAAACAAAAAATTGTCCAAGGACATCCAAGAGTTCAAGCTGGAGACCATCTATCCATATTTGTCAGCGGACTTCCTCCAGAGTAGAAGCAGTAAGAACCAAACAGGAGGTCGGGCTCGCAGACAGGGACCAAGAGTGAGTTTCTCAAGCTCGGGCAGTAACTCATCCCAGGGCTCTAATCAAGGATATAACCCGGGGCTGTATATGCAGGCAGGTCCGCAGTATCCTCTTGGGCCCCCACAACCAGGCTATAGACCTTTTTTAGGCAGAGGTTCCATGCAAGGCCAGTTTTGGGGCCCCCAATATCCGCCCCCATGTGGCTTCCCCCGGCATACAGGCCTCGGCAACGCCGGAGGAGATAAACCAGATTGATGCTCAGCTTACTTTGCCCATATTTAATCTGTCAGGCAAAACTCTCACACAAGCACAGAAAAATGTCTTATCTAAGGGACTTTCATTTGTCCCCACGACCTGTACCGATTGGTTTGTAGTCGAAACAGACATCAGAAAATTTCTGAGGAAAGTCAGATTAAAATCTTTCTTTAAGAACTCAGAACCACCGGGAAAAAGTTCGGACATGGGATTAAAAGGACCCTCTTCGTTTACACCTACCGATAACCAGGTGACGAAGGAGATCCTCACCTTTGAGAAATGCGTTCTTAAGGGCATCCGAGATCTAGAGCATAAGAAACAATCAATCAGACACAATCTGACCAACTTGGAAAGACAAGCCATCAAAACCCTATCTGAGGATTCCGAATTGGTTATTAAACCTGCGGATAAGGGTGGAGGTATTGTTGTTTTTAATCAACAACAATACCACACAATGGTTTTGAACCTATTAGACGACACGGTCAGCTACAAGAAAATTAAAAAAGACCCGCATATGGATCTCAGGCAGACCATACAGTCAGCTACCACTCTAGCACTTGAGCGGGGCTGGCTGTCTAAAGATGAGTTCGATTTTCTGAACCTTTCGGAGGGGCGTACCCCCACATTCTATACGATCCCAAAGATACAAAAGAATGTCGACAATCCCCCGGGGCGTCCAATAGTTGCTGGTTGTGGTTCGGTCCTCGAAGCGGTATGTAAATACATTGACAAATTCTTGCAGCCTCTCAGTCAGGCAACTAACACCTATCTACGTGACAGTTCCTCAGTGATTAGAATGGTCAAGGGGAGGCCATTCAACACTGAGGAAGAAATTCTTGTTACACTGGATATATGTGCTTTATATACGAGCATTCCCCAGCAAGAGGCGATTCAATTCATACGCGAAATTCTCTCGATCGAAAAATCGCCACGCAACACTCCTACTGAATTCATTTTGGTGTTACTCACTATGGCCCTTGAAAAGAACTATTTCCAATACAAGGAACAGTTCTTTCTGCAAACGCATGGAACAGCGATGGGCGCGGCGTTTGCGCCCAGTTTAGCCATATTATATATGGCTATGTGGGAACATCATTTTGTCTTAGCGGAAACTAACCCGTTTGTGAGCCACATAAAACTTTGGCGGCGGTATATTGACGACATTCTTCTTATCTGGCAGGGCCCAGCCTCGGCTCTCCAAGAATTTTTTTCGTGGATTAACAGACAACATACAGAGATCAAATTCACGATTAGTTCCAGTACCAAAGAGATCCAGTTCCTGGATCTTAGAATCTATGCAAGGAATGGCAATTTAGAATGTTCGCTATTCAGAAAGCCTACGGATAGAAATACATTACTCCACTTCTCGAGTTTCCATCCAAGGGGAGTAAAGGAAAATCTTCCGTATGGACAATTTCTGCGATTGCGCAGAAATTGCACATCTATCAATGAGTACACCACCCATGCGGATAGCCTTACAACACGTTTGGTTGCTAGGGGCTACCCTAGGAAACTGGTTTTGAAGGCGGTTAAAAGGGTGAGATTCACCCCTAGGGAATGTCTGTTCACTCCCAAAGTCCGTACCAGAGAAGAAAAATGTGTCTGTGTTTTGCCCTATACTACGCATATTTATGCGGTCAAGAAATTGATTAAAAAATGTTGGCCCTTGGTCAAATTGGAACTGTGTGATGAACCAACACCACTTTTCGCAATGACCAGACAGAAAAATCTGAGGGATTTGTTTGTGCATTCGAAATCTCGGATTTCGAGAAATAGAACTACGGGCTGGGACCTCCGGCCGTTGGTAGGACATTTCCCGTGTGGAGGCTGCTCTGTCTGTAAGTACACCAAAAAAATTAAGGACTTCCAGGTGAGAGATAGGAAATGGGACATTCGAGCTATGACAAATTGCAAAACATCTAATGCAATTTACTGTATCCAGTGCCCATGTAGCCTTAAGTATGTGGGCCAGACTTTGAGACCTGCCCACACACGTATCGTGGAACATAGGTCTCGCATTAGATGTAAGAGCATCAATGCCCCCTTAGTTTCTCACTACATGCAATTTGGCCATTCCCCTGAAGATCTCTTTTGGTGGATCTTGGAGGCTCTACCGAGACACAACACCCCGGCATGTAGCCTCAATTTAGCCGAGGCCAGGTGGATACATCGACTGGATACCATAGAACGGGGTTTAAATGAAAGCAACCCCCTTCGGTGCCGAAACTCCCCCTTCGTTTTGTTTCCCTCAATTTGTGTGAAGCCACTACTTTACCTGACTTCGTGGTCTTTAGTGCGTGTTGGCTAGGACACTTTTCACAATGGTTTTTTGTGGCCTTGCCTCAGGTTGTGGGTACTTCCATCGGAGGTACCCCGATTGTATTGATCCATCAATCCGACTCTGAGTGGCGACACGGGGTGATGGTTTGACACTCTTGCCCACTCATTGCTACAGCATTATTGTTTTTTCCATATCTGGGTCCTTCACTCGAACCCATTTTGGATGGTATTGGCCCCCCTTATGGGGGTGAGCTTGGGCCTTAAATGTACGCCAGTGGTAAAGACCTCTGGGAAAGCGACAGCGATCAGCTCTATCCTTTAGTCCTATTTCTTTATCCTTGCCTTTGTGACCCACGCCTATATTAGACTTTTTGCCTTGGCAGCAGTGGGTCCTTTCTTTGTGTCGACTCTCTGACACGGGAAGTGCTGAGCACACTTCCGGGATCGCATCGAGCCCGAGCTTGAATGGCCACGGCGCAGTCTGTATGTGGTTCAGCCCTGCAATCCCGATTGAATGGTTGCGGCTTAACTGGGGGCCCTCCCAGGTAGGTGTTCTCCCGATACGTTGAACATTGGAAATGAGTGAAGGCAATGGGGTACGTGGTTAATGCCGCGGTGGATGCTTCTGCACTGCGCATCTAAGGGTATATACATTCATGCAATTTTTCGGCTTCCACGGTTTTAGGAGAGCGGGGCATTATACTATATTTCTTTAAATGGCATATCTTTACTTCTATGCATTTATGAGTGGTATCGCTTTGTCCCTTTTCTCTCTCCTTCCTTTTTTAGTTCGAAATTGGTGTAGTGGGGACGTGGTATTGCCCCCCCTCAGATCGGCCCAACTGGTCCTCGGACCACCGTGTTTGCCGCTAGAGGGGCCTCCCCCTATTACCTGCTCCAGCCCCTTGCTGCAGGTGAGTTACTGACGCCTGAGCTTTCACTGGTAGTAGGTTATCCGTACTTCTATTTATCTGTGCGGCAATTTGTGTCTTTGTTTTTAGATGTGCAGACTTGGAGGCTCTTTCCCGCGCATCTTTGCCATCTCTGGGGTACTGAAATACCTCATGGGGGGACCACTCTATCCCTTCTAGTAAGTGTAGGGCCAATTTTAGCCCTGTATGTACCTGGCCGAGGGCACGGTATATCTTTCAGTTTTGGGTCGGGCTTTTGGGCACTCTCGGCATGCGGACACCTGGACACAGCAGCACCTCATTTCGTTTCTTAGGGGTTCTATATTATTGGGTTGTATTTTTTCCTCCTCTTTACGTTCCTTGTGGAGCGTTTTCTTCTTCTCTGCCCTATCCTTGCCCGTTGACAGGGAAGGGTACAGTGAATGATTTGTTCTGGTGGAGGTTGTTTCTACAATGATGCTACCACTCTGGTGAAGGGTGGATTTCCTCTAATACACAGTAGTTCGGTGTTTTCACAGGTGGAGGATATCTTCTCCTTTTTTATGCTGTTATTAGTCACCTTTCCAGTAGCTGCAAGCTGTTTCTCTTGGGCTGCTGGGGGTGTTTTTATTTGGCTGTACAGGCCAGTAATATAATTATTTATCACCTCCACAGAACTCCATTCCCCTTGGGGTCCTGACGAAGGCAGCAGAATTGATGCCCTGCCGAAACGTCCTGTACATCGCTCCTTGCTACCTAGCTCTGTGATATGGCTCAACAACGCCATAACGGACGTAGACCAGGGATGTGTGTGTTTTGGTCAGACGTAATTTAATTCACCATGTCTAATTAGTTTTAGCATTGTAATTGGGTGACACTGCCATACGGAGCATATCTGTGACTTGTTAGCCAGATAGGGCCAGTAAGTTAGAATGTGCGCCCGCTCGGCTCTGGGGTATATATAATCCTGGCTATGTCACCTGTGCTTTTATGATTATATCATGAAATTGTTAATAGATGCATTTTATACATTTTCCACATTGATATATGTCTGTATGTGGTGTTGTTTTTTATGATTGGTGTACGTGGGACCTATGGCCTACGAAATAAAACTAGAACATTTTTTATTAAATGAAAAATTTGGTACACTGTGTATTTCTCATTCTGTGAGGTGATGTATACAACTCACGGAATGGGACCTAGTTTAAATTGAGACTAGGTCATCAAATTCGTTCCTGAATGGTTCATCTGGGGGACTCCCCTCTGTGTGTTAATGTAGTTCAGACATAGGGCAGGGATATATTTAAGTGCTGTTTGTGCGTTGAGCCATTTGGGGAAAGTCTACCAAGGACCCCTGCGCCATATCTGAGGCTATGCATACAGCCACAATAATCTTGGCAATCAGCACATATATCGAGGCCATACGTACTGTGTATTTATAATATAAACATTCCGGTATTTTTCCACTTATGTAAATAACACATATTGAGGGGTCAATTCATGGAATTAACGTGCGCCAAAAATTCCCGCGCAGAGGTGCCAAAACGTGCAATTTGCAGTAAAAGTGCGAAAATCGCACTGCAAGTGCGAAAATCGCAGGGAAACCAGCGAACATCGATTCATGGAAATCCGTGCGCGAGAAAAACATTGGATGTGCGCTAAAAATGTGCACCGCGCACGCCGGCGCACAGGTCATCCAACAGCCTGCGCCACGGCCACTGCGAAATCGCACATAGCACGGCGCACATCACAAAAGTAGGCGGAACATGGGGCGTAACACTCGGAATGGGGAACAACGCGTGAAAATATGGGCGTCATGGGGGAAGTACAGGAGGCAAGTGCGCGGAACGCCCACACGCTCGCCTACAACCCGTATTCATGGAATCGAATAGGGCAAACCAGCGCACAGTCAAAGACGCGCACAGCGCCAAACAAGTACGCCACAAGAAAGCAGGCGGTAGCGGCCCCGTGCCTGAAAAAAATGTGTGCCAAAATGTGCGCTAACAAAAAGCCTCCATATACAGCCATGATGAATGGTCCATACAGTGACCCTCTAGGACAAATGAGGTGCAAAGGGGTACCGACAATCACGGACACCGGCTGTGTGAAAAATAGCGTGTGCGTGTGTTCCTGGGTGCGCGGGAAGTTCCACACGCGATTAGCCTGGGTACGTGTGTTTCGGGGTGCGCGGGAAGTTCCACACGCGATTGGCCTGGGTACGTGTACTTCGGGGTGCGCGGGAAGTTCCACACGTGATTGGCCTGGGTACGTGTACCTCGGGGTGCGTGGGAAGTTCCACACGCGATTAGCCTGGGTACGTGTACTACGGGGTGCGCGGGAAGTTCCACACGCGATTCGCCTGGGTACGTGTACTTCGGGGTGCGCAGGAAGTTCCACACACGATTGGCCTGGGTACGTGTACTTCATGGTGCGCGGGAAGTTCCACACGCGATTGTCCTGGGTATGTGTACTTCGGGTGCGTGGGAAGTTCCACACGCGATTGGCCTGGGAACGTGTATTCCGAGGTGCGCGGGAAGATTCACACGCGATTTCAGCAGGGTACGTGTATTTCGGTGGTGCCGGGGAATGCTACACGTGATTTGGCCGTGTGGGTCCTCCCAGGTGCTCCCTCTACACCCTCCACGGCCCCTGCAGGCAGCCCACACCACAGGGGACTACCCTGCACCCCTGCTCATGTCCCACAGGCAACCCATCCACCATGGCCATGCCCACCAGCCAACCCACATGTCACCTTGCACTACTGATCACCAACACATGTCTCCCAGCACCCCCACCCCCCAGCATCCAGGGGCACCCTCCACCAGGCCCCCAAAAATGTCTACCACCACCCCCACCCCCCAGCAGTGCAGGGCACCCTCCACCAGGCCCCCACACTTGTCTACCACCAACCCCACCCCCCAGCATCCAGGGGCACCTTCCACCAGGCCCCCACTCATGTCTTCCACCACCCCCACCCACCAGCAGTGCAGGGGCAGCCTCCACCAGGCCCCCACTCATGTCCCCCTGCACCCCCACCCCCCAGCATCCAGGGGCACCCTCCACCAGGCCCCCACTCATGTCTCCCACCACCCCCAGCCCCCAGCATCCAGGGTCACCCTCCACCAGGCCCCCACTCATGCCTACCACCACCCCCACCCCCCAGCATCCAGGGGCAGCCTCCACCAGGCCCCCACTCATGTCCAACTCATGTCTCCCTGCACCCCCACCCCCAGCAGTGCAGGGGCAGCCTCCACCAGGCCCCCACTCATGTCCCCCTGCACCCCCACTCCCCAGCATCCAGGGGCACCCTCCACCAGGCCTCCACTCATGTCTACCATCACCCCACCCCCCAGCATTGCAGGGGCAGCCTCCAATAGGCCCCCACCCATGTCTCCCATCACCCCCACCCCGCAGCAGTGCAGGGGCAGCCTCCACCAGGCCCCTACTCATGTCCCCTGTACCCCCACCCCCCAGAATCCAGGGGCACCCTCCACCAAGCCCCCACTCATGTCCAACTCATGTCTCCCTGCACCCCCACCCCCCAGCAGTGCAGGGGCAGCCTCCACCAGGCCCCCACTCAAGTCTCCCACCACCCCCACCCCCCAGCATCCAGGGGCACCCTCCACCAGGCCCCCACTCATGTCTCCCATCACCCCCACCCCCCAGCAGTGCAGGGGCAGCCTCCACCAGGCCCCAACTCATGTCTCCCATCACCCCCACCCCCCAGCAGTGCAGGGGCAGCCTCCACCAGGACCCCACTCATGTCTCCCACCACCCCCACCCCCCAGCAGTGCAGGGCACCCTCCACCAGGCCCCCACACATGTCTACCACCACCCCCACCCCCCAGCATCCAGAGGCACCTTCCACCAGGCCTCCACTCATGTCTCCCACCACCCCCACCCACCAGCAGTGCAGGGGCAGCCTCCACCAGGCCCCCACTCATGTCCCCCTGCACCCCCACCCCCCAGCATCCAGGGGCACCCTCCACCAGGCCCCCACTCATGTCTCCCACCACCCCCAGCCCCCAGCATCCAGGGTCACCCTCCACCAGGCCCCCACTCATGTCTACCACCACCCCCACCCCCCAGCAACCAGGGGCAGCCTCCACCAGGCCCCCACTCATGTCCAACTCATGTCTCCCTGCACCCCCACCCCACAGCAGTGCAGGGGCAGCCTCCACCAGGACCCCACTCATGTCCCCCTGCACCCCCACCCCCCAGCATCCAGGGGCACCCTCCACCAGGCCCCCACTCATGTCTCCCACCACCCCAGCCCCCAGCATCCAGGGGCAGCCTCCACCAGGCCTCCACTCATGTCCAACTCATGTCTCCCTGCACCCCCACACCCCAGCCATGCGATTTGCCTGGGTACGTGTATTCCTGGGGTGCGCGGGTAGTCTCCCATGCGATACCATCAGGGTACGTGTATTATGGGTCCGCATGAACTTCCACACGCGATACCAGCAGGCTACGTGTTTTACGGGGTTCGCGGGAAGTTCCACACGCGATTGCCCTGGGTACGTGTATTTCGGGGTGCGCGTGAACTTCCACGCGCGACTGGGCCTGTGAGAGTGGGGTACGTGTATTCCAGGGGTGGGTGGGAATATTCACTCGCGACTGGGCCTGGGAGAGCGTGTTACGTGTATTCCTGGAGTGGGCGGGAAGATTCACACGTTCGCCTACGACGCGCCGAAAAATAAATGGTCCAATCCTGAAACACGTACGCCAGCATGAAGCAGGCGTACGTCGACCCGCGCAGCATAAAAGTGCGCGCAAACAACAAACAAGCTCAGACGCCAAGATGAATATACCGTTCCTAGCAGCAGTGGCCGTGGGTTACCAAAGGAGGAGGAGGAGGATAGTGAGGGCCCAAATTTTCACTCCCAGAACCAGCCTTTTTGGGATGCCTGATGACCAGGTGTATGGAAGGTACAGGTTTCCACCATACATAATACTGGACTTGATCAGTGAGTGGGAGGATGACCTTACATCACCCACCCTGTGCTCCCAAGCACTCAGCCCCCTGGAGAAGGTCCTCAATGTACTGCACTTCTTGGCCACTGTATCATTTCAGCGGACAAGTGCAATAGTGGTTGGGGTGTCACAGGCCACGCAGTCACGCTGCCTACACCAGGTCTTGAACATCATCACTGCACGCCCATCAGTCCGTAGGCAAATATACCTGCCCAGGACACCTGCAGAAAGGCAAGCTGCCACCCTCGATTTCTACGGTGTGGGACAATTCCCCAAAGTGCTAGGTGCCATTGACTGCACCCATGTGGCACTACCTCCCCCCAGGGCATCTGAGCACATCTATAGGAACCGCAAGCACTGGCATTCCATCAATATGCAGGTAGTATGCAATGCCAAGGGAATCACCACCTCAGTATATGCCAACTATCCAGGGTCCACCCACGACAGCTTCATTTACCGAATGTCTACCCTAAGCCGGGACCTAGAAGCTGGGCGGCATGGCGATACATGGCTGCTTGGTGAGTATGAATGCCACTGCACATGCATGCATGTCAGATGCAGAGTCATGTCACTACCCCACTAATGATACCCATCACCTTCCTACCAGGGGACAGTGCCTACCCTCTGAACACCCACATGATGACGCCAATTCGGAACCCCATCACGCCTCCCGAGGTAAGATACAACACAGCCCATATTGCAACCCGGGGCATAGTGGAGCGCACATTCGGAGTGCTCAAGTCACGCTTTCGCTTCCTTGACCGTTCTGGCGGGCAGCTGTTATATGCGCTCCAGTAGTGTGCAGGATCATAGTGGCAGCATGTGTCCTGCACAATGTTGCAACACGCCGGGGCCTGGCTGTGGACATGGTGGTGCCCCCACATCCCCAACCACATGCACGCCCGCTGTGCATGGGAGGGGAGAGGGCACGGGGTGAGGCAGCCCGTACGCAGCTGGTGGCTAATAACTTCACATAGAAATCACACACCTGTGGAGTGCACACAGCCCTGGCACATCCATCTGATAAGCAATGATGACTGGACCTGACAATTATGACCAACAAAGGGACAGTCAATTGTCAGAACCATAGCAGCCTGAGATTGTTCATGTGGAAGTGTCACAATGTGTGCATCCCTACCTACACAAACACCACCAATGCAGTGTCATCAAAAGACACACTTCCATGCTGCAGAAATGAATACCCACTTGCAAAATACTACATGAAAACAGTGCCATGTCACCCAACCCCTCCCCGGCACGGCCACACAACACACCATGGCATGTCATGCAATGTGAGAGCAAACAAATTAATCCCCACAACATGCCCCAAGTGTCACCAGCTACAGTGTCCCTAATGGAAACATGGCCACACATGAAATGCCCACAGTAATGCAGGACCTACAACCCACATTACCAAATAATTACCAAGAATACTAATCACCTACACAACCTCCAACCTACCTTAAACATGACATTACAGACTTACAAATTTGCTAGCCTCACTACCTGATGATGCCAGCACTTCGAACACTTCCAAGTATACAGTGTTAGCGCCACGCAAGAGTGTAGGTGCACTGCTCACAACATGGACTCCAGTTCCAAGGTGGACCGCCTTGTGAAGACATGAGAAATGGACCTGCAAATTAGGAGGATGAGATGGATGCAGAGGCACATATCAATACACCATGCTGTGTACAATACAACAACAATAAGCACTATGAATGTATACACAGTATTGACTACAGACTGCCCACATGGGAGTCCAATGTCACCATGTACGTCAATGTCACTTGGGCACACCCTTTGCAAGCCCATGGAAACGGGAAGCAGGAGGGGTGTGTGTCACAAAAACCGAAGCATCTGAAACAAATTCATGACAAGCCTGCATGTGCCCAGCCACAATGCAGCGTATGCCCACGGGAGCCACACAAGGCAACACACTGTCCCAAAAAAATAAAAAAAAATAAAATGGCCATTAATGGGCCTGAGGGGGTGGGAGAGGCCACCCAGGAGGTCCGAGGACAGGGTGCACACCAAAACCCATCTGTGTGGATCTTGCGAAAAAAAAACACCTCCATGGGCTCATGGCCTACGCGGCTACCCTATTGTGGGAGAATCACTGCTGTCGCTCTCCTCATCCTCTGCAGCTGCATCAGGAGGTGGTGGCACTATTGGAGGCAGCCCACGCAAAGCCCTAGTCTGTTCCTTCATGGCAGCAAGCATGCGGGTGTGGTAGGTCTCGTTCTGGAGGATAATTGTGCGGAGGTCCCCATGCAACAACTCACGGGATGCCCGGACCTCTGCCCCAGTTGCCTGCATCTCAGCTGAGAGCGTACGTGTGAGACGCTCCAGCTGCTGTTCTGTCCTTCTGTTTGTTGAAGCCTCAAGCTCAACAAGAGTCGTCCTGAGGTGAAGGAGTTCCACCCTCAGGGCTTCCCTGTGGCCCTGGGACTCTATGCAAATGGCTTCCCGCAGAGTCGCCAGTGCCGCCCGCCTGTCCCTGTCAGATGCCAACATGTCCTCCCTGTGTGACTGGCCGATGGAGTCTGTTGCCTGCTGTAGTCGCTCCATCAGCCTTTCGGGGGGGACAATGGAAGTGGCCACCCTATCCATGGCCTGAGCCATCATTTCTGATGATGCTGCCTGTTGGGTTGCCATACCGTATATGGATTGCTCCCATGCGATATTGCCAGGTGGCGGACGGCCACCACGTAGGCGGGCACCACACCTGTCTGGGGCAAGGCGAACTGCGCCTTGCTGTGCCGGCACTGCCTGAGGCTGCAGGACTGCATTCCCCCTCTGATCTGCTGGCCCAGGAACAGGATCAGATGTCGCGGAGTGTGACCCTGCATCCGTAACCACCAAAGGCGTACATGGCAACACTGACATCCCCATTGAGGGTTCTAACCCTGGTGCAGGTGGGTCGGAAAGAACAGAATCCCTCACCTGCGACGGCACATAGGTCTCATCATCCGAATCGACACCTGAATACAGCTCGGGGGAGGTGCAGCCAGAGACACCCCTTGAGAGCACGACCTGCAGCAGTTGTGGGTTCTCACCCACCACCACACCACGTCCCTCACTGGTGGTCGGTCGGACCTCAGACCGCTCCTGGGTCTGCACCATCTCCACAACTCCAGCAGTATCAAGTGCGTCATCCCCTGCAAAGACATAAAAGAAAACAAATGGAAACAGGCATTAGCACTATGGCACACAATTAGGGCTGAGAGGCTACAGAAACAGTACTTGATTGACACATGTCCCACATGACTAAAACCCTCCCATGCATGAACCGTCACTGCGTGTGAAGGGTAGGCAGATGGCACACATTGATGACACCAAGATGGAAGATGAACACATTTGCTGCATGCTGCCTAGCAGTGGCATCACACATTGGCCAGTGATTGGCAGGTCAAATACACATGCCATCACACAGATGGCATGTACCCTAGCCATAAAGTGAAGAGGGAGAGGAGGGCACCAATTGTTCATTCAGTCCAGTTTGCTCATGAAATTGATTTTTTCATTGAAATGGTTCAAATGTTTAACCTGGAGCTGCCAGTCCAAAATGGTCCTATAGCACAGGGACATGTCTAAACAAATCATGTCCAGGAAACAAAGCCAGTCCACTGTACCATAGCCATGTCAGACATGTGACAATAGGACTGAGGAATCCCGAGTAAAAGTGGTGGTATGCAAGCAATCTGCCTGAATAAACAGAGGTAAATAAGCAACAATGTTGTGTCAAGATGACACTTCAAGGGCAACTGGCGGGGTGTTGGGCTGGATGTCTAATGTTGGCAGAAGGGATTCTGCTATACCCAAATTCTGGTGCGCAGAATGTATAGGATGAGGCACATGGGTGACCCAAACCACTCAGGCACACACACCCTCACCTGGCACCCATACAGAAGCCCTCCCACACACACCATGCACATGGATGACACACACGTGCACTCACCGGACAATGCCTCATAATCTGCCAGTTCTCCCATGCCTTGGATCTGTTCCTCCGTGACGTAGGTCCCAGCAAACTGCTCATGTGGAGTGAGTTCTATGTCCTCTGCTGGAGACCCACGTCCAGTCACTAGAGTTGCGGCATGACTTGAGGCCAGCATATTCTTTGCCCTGCGCTTCAGGTCATTCCAGCGCTTGTAGCATTCAGTAGCTGTGCGCCTCACGATTCCATGGGCACTTATGATGTCCGCAATGGTCTGCCAGTGTGCCTGACGTTGTGCAGGTGTGGTCTTGGATCCTGCAACAATCACCATTTCGCGGTCATGTGCGGACACATACTCTACAAGTGCATTCAGTTCGGCCTCATTGAAGCTGGGCTTCCTTGATGGGCCGGACTGTGTAGCCGTGTCTGGGGCATCAGCCTCTACTGGACGAGCACTCTTCCTCTTCCGCTTGGAAGGTGGTGGGGATCCTGAGTGTCCTATGCCGCTCTGGACACTAGGGGCAGGAGCCCCGGTGGACTCTGTACAAGGAGTGTGGGATTGCACACTCAGCATGGGAGTTGGTGCAGGCATTAGCTCAAGTGTGATGGTGTCAGGGGGAATGTCAGCATGATGGACTTGGACCGACACTGTCCTGGCTGGGTGTGTGAGAGGTGGGGTGGATGGAGCCACAGCTGCCCCTGCAGCCTCCCCAACCTGCCTAGCAGATGACCTAGCTGCCCCTGATCCACGTGGCCTGATGACACCAACGTTCACCGGCGCACGTGGCCTAGACCTGCTGACCTGGAAGTCAGCCATGGAGTCACCCTGTGTCAGGTCTGGTTCCACAGTGTGCTGGTCCAACAAGGGCTGAGCATGGATGGTGTCAGCCACGTTAACTACAACCAGGGGGGGCGGGGGCATGGGTGTCCCTGACTGCTCCTCCACACATGGGGGGCTAGAGGCACCCTGCAAGTCACGGCCACGTCCCCTACCAGATCCACCACGGCCACCACTTGGGGCTCGGCCACCTTTGCCACCCTTACGGCTTATTCGCCTCCCAGCCATGGCACTGATGTTATTGTGCGTATGGGAGTCGATGTGAACTATTGTCCTGGGCAATTGGGGGTCAAAGGGGTTGGGTACCAGATGGTAATCGTACCCTAGTGCTCTAGCAAGGCTGTATGTCACCCCTGGGGAAAGATGACGGGTCACGCAATGCACAGGCACCCCAAAAAAGGGAAGTAAGGTGTACGCAACCCCTCCTAGACCACGTGCGTGGAAAAATAAACCTGCACTACGCTGTGGCACCCAGAAACACAAGAATGAACGTATGCGTGTCACACGCAGCCTAGAATGACCTCTGAAAGGGTACGCGACACACGGGGCAAGCACAGATGTTAAATACGTGCGCGACTCACCGTCTGCCAGGAACAAAAGCGTGAAAAATATGCACGTGTGCGCGTTGGCAACACCCCCGCCAAAAGAAGAATTGTACGCTGTCTGAGGAGACAGGACAACAGTAGAAGGGAACGCTGTTTGAGGAAACAGGCCCAGGAAAAAGACGAAAAGAGAAAAAGCTGTCTGAGGTAACAGGGAGTATGAACTTGAAACGCCGTGAAGTAAATCGCGGGTGAACCGACAAGAAGTACAGATTTCACCCACTCGCTCTCCACGAAAAGCACGTACAAGGAAATGGCGTTCTACATGTACCTTTTATACACAGGTCACAGACGCGCATATGCGATTAGGCCATTTCCACCAATTACACGCTTTGACACTCGGACGTGTATCTTTTTTTTTACACACACCATTCTCTACGGCCAAGCGCGTGACATCATAGCTGCGCATGGGGGCCTTTGGGCCAATGAAATCGCGTATGCGTGCAGACGCGCTTACGCGCTAAGGGCCTTTCCTCGAATTACACGCAGACGTGCAGAACTTTTCACATGCCAAATCACTCCGTATCAAGCTGGCCACGCGTAAGCACACGGAAGACCACGCTCCTGCCCAGAAAGCCGATTTACTGCCCCCAGAGCCCCGAGCACGCTCCCACCTGCCATCTGCTGCTGCCTGACTGCCTGCTGCCCACGTGCCCTGCCATTTGCTGCCTGCACATCAGCCAGGGGTGCTGTTGCTGTGACCACCCCTGCTGGAACCGAAAACTCCCGACTGGGATTCCATCGCTCCACAGCCCAGCCCCAGGACCCAGTTGCCCACCCACTCCTGACTCTGGGGTTGTCATGTCGGGCACTGCAACATCTGGCACCACTGACAACCCCCGACCAGAGAGGCAGAGGGGCACCAGCTTCAGTGCCAGGGAAGTTGGTGTTCTGGTGGAGCAAGTCCTGGGGCAGTATGATGCCCTCTACGGAAGTGTGTACGCCGACAAGGAAGGACGGACCCGGATCTGGACGGACATCGTGACTGCCATCAACGCGGAGGGGGTGGCAGTCCGCGACTTCCAACATGTCAAGAAGCGCTGGGAGGACTTCAGGTCCAGGACCCTGAACAAGGCCCGGCGCCTCTTGAAGGCAGCGGATGCTAAGGGGCGCTGGGGCCACTTGTCGGAAGATCAGATGAGGGTCCTGGAACGCATATCCCTAGCGCTCCACGTCCAGGTCCTTGAGAGGCGGTCCCGTCTGGAGTCGAGCGGTAAGTGTACATGCATCATGATTGTAAGCTGTGCGTGTGGTGATGTGCCAGTAGTGTGCCGGTTGCACATCTGTTTGTATGGGGCCGAGTATGGGTGGGGGTGTACAGGACCATGAGGCTAACACATGCGAGGGCTGTCATGTGTGAGACATGGATGGTGCTTGTGTGTGTAGGCTTGCATGCCAAATGCAGTTGTGTGGGCACACATGTTTGGATGAATGTGTATGTAAGTAGGCATGTTCGTGATGTCACGCATGTATGTTGTTTTCAGCTGCATGTATCAGCACTGTGTACATGTGCATGTGTGTGTATTTGACAAGGGTGCAACAGTGATGCAACATGGATGCATGTGACAGCGGGATGTGGAAGCCTGATTGGCAGATGTGACATGGATGCCCATCGGAACACTGCGACAGTTGGCTGAGGTGTACACATGCATGCAAGTGTGGTGGTGTGCGTGCATGTGTAGTGCACTCCCTGTGTTGCATGTGATGTCTGGCTCACCTTTGCCTGCTCATGCTGTTGTATGTGTATGGATGGTGATGGCAGTTGCTATGTGGCTGTGGTATGGCTCATGTGTGCATGTAGAAATGACATGTGTGTTGCCAATTGTGATGCCATGTCTGAGGTTTGCCAATGCCACTCATGTGAAACTGTCATGTGTGTATGTGTCCATTGTACAGTGCCCTGATGCCTGTGTTTTATTTCTCCCTGTCTGCAGCGTCAACTGATGAAGAGGGCGGAGAAGGTGCAGTGGAGCACAGCGGCGGGGATCGCACCGCCAGCCGGAGACGCAAGGCCCGGCTCCCCTCCCAGGTTGTGATCTCGTCGGGGAGTGAGGAGTCCGGTGCCGCATCCCAGGCCGCAGCTGCCGGGGGGAGGTCCAAGAGGCGGAGGTCAGAGTTGGACTCCTCGGCAGCAGAAGGGGCAGCTGGGACCCCACAGAGCCCAACGGGGGAAGATGGCACGGAGTCATACAGGTTGGTGGGGGGTTTGGTGGAGGAGGAGACCGTGCAAGCAACAGAGACGGGGTCTGGAGGTGGGGATTCCAATGGTGCTAGTGGTGCAGTGCAGGACCAGGGACAGGAGGCAGCACAGGTCGCCGCGGAGGTGCCTGTGTGCAATCCTGTCCCTGATCCTGTCACTGCATCATCTTGCACCAGCAGGGATGCCTACGTCCAGACCCGTTTTCAGGCAGGGGATGAGCTCACGACAACTGGCCTTCCTCTGCCTGCGGATGTGGCTATCCGGGCCTGGGTTGAGCCTGTCCTGACTGGTGGGCTGTTGCGTCAACGGGCCATGCGAGGTGACCTGCAGTCTTTTCATGAAGAGACTGCACGTCATCTCGAATGGCTCATTGACCGCGTCGGCCTACCGGGACAGGTCACCCAGGCCGGATTCCTCCGTTTGATGGGGCTTGCTCAGACCCCCTCCTCAACTGAACCCCCTATGCGCCAGTCCTCCTCCGTGTCATCTTCCCACCCATCAGTCACCTGTGTGCCCTGTGGAGCTGCCTCTGACGGTGCGGCCAGGCTGGTGGAGGAGGCATCCCTGCCACAGTCGGGAGTCGGACGTCCAGCAGGGGTGGCCACATCAACGACTGCACCCCAGCCAGTGGAGGATGTGCAGGCAGCAGGAGGCAGTGCACGGGCAGAGGCGCAGCAGCAGCAGCAACGTGGTGGGAGCCATGATGGCTCGGGGCCTTCGACATCGGAGGGGCAGGCATCGGCCGGAGGGCAGGAGGACCCAGGACGGGAAGTGTCTTCCATGTTGCAGCGGTTGGGCCACGCCATAGATGCGGAGCGGCAGCGGGCGGAAGAGGCACGGCTCACGATGGTCAGGGCGGAGAACTCCATGCGGAGGGCCCTGAGGCGGGCCGATTGCCTCGAGGCAATCCGCAGGGAGTTTGGGGTGAACATGTGGACGGCCCTGCGGACCCTCGGGGCCATGGAGGAGGACTGCCTCCGGGACATTGAGCAGGAGTTCGATGATGCCTTGGCCCGGAACATCCCAAAGTGAGCCGTCGGACTAGCCCTCTGCCCTTGTAAATAGTTCTGTAGTTAGTGTTAGGTTTCCTTTGGTTTTGCATTTGTTTTGGACCTTTTGGACAATGTGCCACATTTTTGTATATATTTTCTTTTTTTTAGGTAGTGTTATTAGATAGGTTTCATTTCTTCGGTTGGGATCATGGACCCTGGATTGTTTATCTGTATATAGTTGACT
This sequence comes from Ambystoma mexicanum, assembly GCF_040938575.1. Classification (NCBI taxonomy): domain Eukaryota; kingdom Metazoa; phylum Chordata; class Amphibia; order Caudata; family Ambystomatidae; genus Ambystoma; species Ambystoma mexicanum. The sequence goes on from NC_090928.1 coordinate 289,477,120, forward strand.
TTTGGATTTTCATTTTTTTTAATGATTTCCCCATGGAGCAATGGCTTTCGATTTTATTTTTCCATTGGATTTACTTTTGTGGACTGTGACTTTGGACACCTTTCCTTTGCATTATGATTTGTGGTTTTGCATTATTTCACGTACCTGCTGGTTTATTTTTTTTTTAATTTCCATTATTGTTTGTTTATTTTTGATTCAATTTATGTTACTTTTAATACATATTTTTCTTCAAACTTCAATGTGTAGTATCATCTCATTGGTTTCATGCTTATCATGATATGGGTTTTGACATTCACTGACACCCATTGGGTGTATGTGAGAGACATGTGTTCATTTCCAAACCTGCAATTGGGGTTCTATCATGTTTTTGCAATTTCTAAGTGGGTGGATGCAATACTCAGGTGGGTTTTTGGCATTTGGAGGCTGACCATAAGGGCCAGGGATCTAGATTGTGGTGACATGTTTGCTGGGGGACATGAGTGGGGGCCTGGTGGAGGGTGCCCTGGATGCTGGGGGGTGGGGGTGGTGGGAGACATGAGTGGGGGCCTGGTGGAGGGTGCCCCTGGATGCTGGGGGGTGGGGGTGGTAGGAGACATGAGTGGGGGCCTGGTGGAGGGTGCCCCTGGATGCTGGGGGGTGGGGGTGCAGGGAGACATGAGTTGGACATGAGTGGGGGCCTGGTGGAGGCTGCACCTGCACTGCTGGGGGGTTGGAGTGATGGGAGACATGAGTGGGGGCCTGGTGGAGGCTGCCCCTGCACTGCTGGGGGGTGGGGGTGATGGTAGACATGAGTGGGAGCCTGGTGGAGGCTGCCCCTGCACTGCTGGGGGGTGGGGTTGATAGGGGACATGTGTGGGGGCCTGGTGGAGGCTGCCCCTGCACTGCTGGGGGGTGGGGGTGATGGTAGACATGAGTGGGGGCCTGGTGGAGGGTGCCCCTGGTGGCTGGGGGATGGAGGTGGTGGTAGACATGAGTGGGGGCCTGGTGGAGGCTGCCCCTGGATGCTGGGGGGTGGGGGTGGTGGGAGACATGAGTGGGGGCCTGGTGGAGGCTGCCCCTGCACTGCTGGGGGGTGGGGGTGATGGTAGACATGAGTGGGAGCCTGGTGGAGGCTGCCCCTGCACTGCTGGGGGGTGGGGGTGATAGGGGACATGTGTGGGGGCCTGGTGGAGGCTGCCCCTGCACTGCTGGGGGGTGGGGGTGATGGTAGACATGAGTGGGGGCCTGGTGGAGGGTGCCCCTGGATGCTGGGGGGTGGGGGTGGTGGGAGACATGAGTGGGGGCCTGGTGGAGGGTGCCCCTGGATGCTGGGGGGTGGGGGTGGTGGGAGACATGAGTGGGGGCCTGGTGGAGGGTGCCCCTGGATGCTGGGGGGGTGGGGGTGGTGGGCGACATGAGTGGGGGCCTGGTGGAGGGTGCCCCTGGTGGCTGGGGGTGCAGGGGGACATGCGTTGGTGGGCAGTAGTGCAAGGTGACATGTGGGTTGGCTGGGGGGCATGGCCATGGTGGATGGGGTGCCTGCGGGACATGTGCAGGGTAGGCCCCTGTGGTGTGGGCCACCTGCAGGGGGCGTGGAGGGTGTAGAGGGAACACCTGGGAGGACCCACACGCGCAATTCACGTGTGGTGCTCCACGCGCACCCCTGGAATACACGTACCCTGATGGAATTGCGTGTGATACTTCCTGCGCACCCCTGAAATACACGTACCCTGCTGCTTTTGCGTGTGATACTTCCTGCGCACCCCTGGAATACACATACCCTGCTGCTTTTGCGTGTGATACTTCCCGCCCACCCCTGGAATACACATACCCTGCTGCTTTTGCGTGTGATACTTCCCGCGCACCCCTGAAATACACGTACCCTGCTGCTTTTGCGTGTGATACTTCCCGCGCACCCCTGGAATACACGTGCCCTGATGGAATTGCGTGTGCTACTTCCCACGCACCCCTGATGTACACATACCCAGGACAATCGCGTGTGGAACTTCCCGCAAACCACTGAAATACACGTTCCCCGCTTGGCGTTTGCTGTTTGGCAGCCCTGTGATCTGGTCCAAGGTTAGCGCAGCCCTTTGCGATGATTTGGGGATTTTGAAGGCTTTTCCTTGCGCAACGGCGTTCTTGGGGGCGTAACTGGCGCTGCTGCAGGGTCGATGCTCCACCTGCGCCACGGCTGGTTTCAGAGGCTAAAATCCATGAATACGCTGTGCGATGAAAGGGATTTTTTCGCACACGGCTGGCGCAGTGTATCGCACAGGGACACTGTGCGCCAGCTGCGTGTGCCATTTTTGTGCGAATTTCTATGAATTACCCTGTTACTGTATGCAGATGTATGTTTGCCTGGAAACACAATCTGTGGGAACCGCCGCCATTCCTTTGCAAACACGATAACTCAGGGAGGGGCTGAACAGCATATGATATGCAGCGACTCGCAGCCGCACCAGCTATTCTACGTCAGTTGCTATTTTAAGACGCCACGTTGCACTATGTGTATTTCTTTCATCTCAACGGTGAATACCGCCGAACGGCAAGGACAGTCATGTGCTGCAAACGCACCGCTATATTTTCAGGGCCATCATTTGCACACATTATACACACGGCTAGCACATCAATAGGCCCGCTGACACACTTCTCTCCCGGGAATGGAAATGTTTATATCTACTGCAGCTCCGACAGATTCCTTGCAGGGCGCTTCCTCTATCACAGCGAATGACGCCAGTAACTGCCGATCCACTGGTAGTGAGCAAAATTGCCTGTAAAGCAAAACATACATTTGTGTTTATGCCCCAATCCTTCAAAAGTCTAGCTTGCCAAGGCTGATGGAAATAACCTGATGATGTGAGTGGGGGTGCTGTCTGTGTGTGCGGGCGGGGTATGGCGGAATTGCATGCGCTTTCATTTCGACTCTAAAGGTTGAATTTGCTTTTCTGAAAATAATGCAGAGGTTGGGAAAATAATGCAGAGGTTGGGACAGCAAAGGTACGTTTACACTTTAGCATTACTAACTTGATCGGGCATAATGCCCACCCTTAAATCTGTGTTCATTTGGATGTGCAAATAATAATATGTCTGGGAGCAACGTCCCTCAATTTATTATTGAAAGTAATGGACACATGACCTCTTCACCACTGCCACTCATACAAAACCGAATCTGTGTCATTTTCGCACAACCATTTCCTCAAAGCCCATTTTCAAAAAAACATTTTAACCACTTTTTAACACCAATATGCAGGAGGAGACCCTGCAGCCTCCACCACTTCCCCAACTTTTAAATACCTAAACTCAACGCGCATCTATATTTTACAGCAAAATTTGATAACATACTTATGAGTAAATGGGCTGCGAGCAAATGGGCTTGGGAGCAAATGGGGTATGTTAGCAAAACCTAGAAACACTCAGGGCCCGTTTCATGGAATTATATGCACGGTAAAAACGGACTTTGCGCGCCAAACTGCATGCAAAATCCCATTTGTCGATTCATGGAATTGACGGCCTTGCACTTTTTCATACTTTGCAGGGACTTTGCACAGACTCGGCACGTCTCTGTGAGTGGCCGAGTGCCTTGCGCGCGAACCCACGCAGTGCGTGGGCGTGGTTTGCACAGAGGGCAGGGCAGGGTGCTGAACTCGTAAAATGAGGAAGAACAAGGGAAAATGTGGGCGTCATGAGCAACGGCCCGCAGGCAGTCCATCGCACGCCGACTATTGCGTGGGCCGATATGTATTTATGGATCTGCCCGCGCAACCTCTCGGCAGGGAAATGGCCATGTAAAGCCTTCATTCTATCCGCCACCTGAAGGCAGGCAAACAGACACTTGCGCATAGGATTCGCTGCGCAGAGATAAAATTGGGTGTTGGATTTAGGGATGCGTGTACACAGCCAGGGTTCCGATCTAACTTTAGGGTGTGCGTACTGAGTGTAGCAGGATGCAGGAACTGTTTACGGGGGTTTGCACGCAGATTTATTCAGTTTTACCCGAGTTACCATGAATCGTACGTATGTTATCAGGGTGACAGTAACAGTTACGGGGGACCCCGCACAGGGTCCCCGAGCTGTAGGCTTGCTTGCAGGGGACCCCACACACTGTTTTAAGGGTGCATGTATTTGCGCCCGGGAGCACACAAAGGTAGCTGTTTCTGGCTGTTTTTGCTTCACGTGGGGGCATGTCAGGGGAGTTCCGGGCGTGAGTTGCGTATATGGTTACTTTGAGTGAACAATTCTATGAACACTCTCAATATGCAGGAAAACCGCTGTGTGCATGCTCGCACGGGGTCGTTCTCGGCATGCATGATTTGCAGGATATCTGCACACTATTCCATGAAACAGGCCCTGATGGTGTAAGTTGTTCCTTTTATTAGTGGCATGCATACACGGGTGGTATTTTACATCCCATGCATGCATTACAGATATGATGCAGGTCTTTCAGTCGATGATGGACATGGATTGCATTGTGTATCAATTTCCTCTCATATGAAATGTTTGCCGAAACTCTGGTTTCCTATTGATACGCCACATTTGGGGAATATCCTTCTCAAAGCACAAGGTACGTTCCACTGATTAACTGTCAATTGCAATCTGCTGCATCTTGTGTCTCCTTGATGCCTTACGGCCTATCTACAAGTTGGGCAAACCAGGGTGGATTGGGACCCAAAAGAGGCACTAGAAATAATTAGCAAAGTGGCCCCAATATTACAGTAAAACCAGTCTCTTTCCTATGAGAAAATGTGGAAATACCAGACAAAAGAGGCGTAGGCTGCAGAGACCTACAGGGAAATCTCCAGAGTTCACTATAGGCCAGTCCACGCCTGGGGCAAACTAGCGTGCAGTAACGTGAAGGACCTGCATGATTTTGAGTAATGCAGACCCTTCTGTTATACTCCATTTTGGAGTTTGAAGGACTCCATTGGAGATGTCCAGTATTAATGCATGCAGTAACACTACATAGGTATTAAATATAGCAAGAGAGAGAGTGTTTTTGTGTGAATGTAATTGCAGAGTGGTAAAACATCTGGTGTTCTTGGCAATTCACAATTGAGAAATGTAAGTGTAGAGGAGCAGGTAGACACCATCCTTCCAGTTCCCGCCCCCTCACTGCCATCATATTGGAACAGTGGGAGAAATGCTATAAATCATACCCCCTTCATCATTCTTATACCGCATTGAGTGTATGACAGTCACTATCCACTCAGACAGCCATACAGAATGCACCCTTGCACTGAAAGTGTGGAAGGATGCTGCATGAAAGAATTCTACATGGAAGAATGTTGCCTGCTGAGATGTCAGAATGCATCGATGAACATCGTAGATGGACGTTAAGTTGAAATCTTACGAGTTTAAAGTGAGGTCATAAAGAAGATATATGAACCTATGCTGAAACGATATGAAAATACGAAGTAATGATGAAACTGTAGCACTAAGAGTAACATGAACCTTAAGCTAAAGTAATCATGGATCTTAAAGAAGATGAAGTAACTTACTGACCAATAACTATAAATATGCAGTAACACAAGGTAGAAAGAAAATGTATGGAAGCTTGCTGTAGAGGAATATAACATGTTGCAAGTACGCCATATTAGGAAGATGGATGTCGGCTCACACTGAATTTAACCAAGCTACCTCAGAGACAGGACGAGGCTGTAAAAATCAGGAGACGTGGAAGAACAGCCCTGTGATCATATCTGACAATGAGTCAAGGTTGTCCCAGAGCAACAATGCTATTTTGAGGGATAAGCGCAAAGCACAAAGGGAGTACATGGATATGCTCTGAAAGTGGTCATTCTTCATAGATGAAGGAAGACGAAAACATCTGCGGTTGGTCAAATTAAAAGTGTACAAAGCTCAAATGAGATAGAGTGAGCAAATCTCTAGAGGCCAAAAGGAGCAACAACAAACTGCATAATTAAATCAAATGGCAGTAAATGGAAGGCTGAAATGGACACATGTGTGGTCCCTTCAAATGTCACTTTGAAGTTGAAATCAAAAGCTATTCATTAGAACCTCAGGCTAAGATGGTGGTGTGATCACACTTCCTTGAATGTTCCAGGACAGTGAGCAGCAACAAGGTCAACTGCAAACAGAAGACTTTGGCTTGTGGCCTACCAAAGAGAGATGATGGACTAAATGGGAAAATGGCAAGTAGTTTGTTGGTATTCAAACAGCTAAGTTGTGTTTCATGTACGTGCTGCTAAGCAGCAGCAAGTCCAAGGTTGGGATAGTATGCCATCCAGTCAGTGGGGTTGGGAGGCAACCTAACCTACAATTTTGCAGGAGCCAATCCACTGATATTTTTTCTGCTATAATCAGTAATAATTTAGAGGTAGTTCAAGATGTGCCCTACAGACAAGGGTTAGCCAAAGAAGCACTAATCCTTACAGGTTCTATAAATAGATATGTTCCCTTCACCAATCCCTACCCTTTGTAGGTCTGGTATTTTGCCACGTAGATGATGCATATTGAGGTATAAAACCTCCATGCAATCAAACTTGAGTGCGAGTGTACATGCATCAGTCTGATGTTTGTCAGGGTTCCCGGCTTTATTGAACTGAGAATAAAGCAGTAGTTTGCCATATTCCTTAAGTCTGTCCGACTGTTTGATTTGTGACCATTATTTTAATTCCATTCAGCACAAAAGATGCTTTAAAGACTCTCATAACGTGTGGAAAGCTGATATATGCAACATAGATAACTGCGATATTCTCCACACTAAAATTAGAATGCATGCAGAAAATACCTTTAACATCATTCTTATGTATCGGCCGCCAGAATCCATGAAGAATTTTAGTAATCAGGTATCTGATGTGCTATTAACCTTCTTAAAACCCCTATCTAACGTCCTATTATTAGGCGATCTAAATTGTTGGTTAGGGGATAACGCTGATCCTCAAGCTAAGCTACTACACAGAGATTTGTCAAATTTAAGTTTTTCTCAATTTATTGATGTGCCCACGCATGTAAAGGGACACTGTTGACTGACTGGGTTGCCTTAACACCACCCCAGCTAGTTTAGACGTGAGTCTCTGTCCTTGGTGGATCACTTTTTCATTAATTTTGAGATAATATCGGATAAAGTCATCCACAATAAGAAACCCTCTCTTAGTACTACGCACAGCAGGAATTTAAAAAAAGCTGACGCCTGTAGCTCTTGATCCATGGAACAATACTTTGAACAGCTTGATTAAAAACGACTCCTCGGTTGAAGATATTACTGCTGCATACCAAGATACCTTCCGACAGGCAGTCAACACCTTAGCTCCTATTTCAAACAAAAAATTGGACATAGGGAACTCAATTCATTGTTCACTTGTGAACTGCAAGAAATAAAAAGCATTAAAACTAAGGTACTCTATACGTGAAATAAATCTTTATCAGAAGCTGACAAAGAAATCTTTGATAGACATGTTAGTGTCTTTAAAAAAGAGATGACCACTGCAAAAAGAGCTTACCTTGACGAGCGGATTGCTAAAGCCCCGTCTAAGCCCGAGGAGCTTTTCAAAGTATTTGAAGAATTGGAAACAAAAAAGAACACTATGCAAGACACCTTTACGAAAGATATTAAGTGGTGTAATCAAGTACATGAGGCTATGGATGTCAAGCTCAACACAATTAATAGAGGTATCTCAGAAGCTAGAGCAACTTTATCGCATAAGGATCATAAGGATACTCTTACTCCATCTAAATGTTGGAAAGAAGAAGAACTTTTCTCTTTCTAGCCCATTATGGAGGATGACCTTACAGTGATAATTCAAAACCTTAAACCAGATGTTTGTCCTGCCGTAACGATCAAAGCATGTGCTACTTCGCTCATCCCTACCCTCTGTAGGTTTGTTAATGCTTCCTTTAGGGACTGCGCTGTGCCTACCTGCATCAAACACTCTTGGGTGACTCCATTATTAAACAAAACAGACCTCTCCTCTGATGATCCACTTAATTAGTTCAGACTAAATATCATCAACTGGTTTAAAACTAATGAAATTTAACCCCAGATCTGCCAATTCCTTTAAACCTCTCTCGTCACTGAAACAACCTAGCTTAAATGCACTGTTTATAGCTTTAACTGTATACATCTATCTCCTGCATCTCCCCTATCCCTGCATTTAATATCCTACAATCTGCATCACATGCTTGTGGTGACCCCCATTGTAACCTACATTGTACTTTTGTATTGTATCTGTGTAATGTCTGTTTAACCTTGTAAGCCATAGTATACTCTGTACCGTACCTTGTAACTATGTAAACTGAAAACGTCCTTATCCTCGCACCCTGATACCCTTGGGTCTGGTGCTCGTTACAAATAAATAAACAAACAAACAAACATAAACAATTACCGCCCCATCTCTAATTCTCCATTTCTGCTTAAGATCCTTGACAGAGTTGCATATACCCAACCACTGGCTCATATGAGGAATGCAAAAATTTTGAATAAGAAACAATCTGGCTTTCGGGAAAAGCATGGTACTGAGTCTGCTCTGCTGGATTTAAAATCTAGTCTCCGCCGCCATATGGATCAAGGCAACCCCAGCATGCTGATGCTGTTGGACCTATCTGCCGCCTTTGACCTGGTAGACCATACTGTGTTGGTCTCCAGGCTGAGGGAGGTCATGGGTTTCTCAGCGTCGGCAGCTGATTGGGTTGCCTCTTTTCTGAAAGACCACCAATGGAGAGTGAGTAGCAATCTGGCAGATGCTAACACCAAGGAGTTGACTCAAGGAGTCGCTTAGGGAGCTTGTCTCTCTCTTATTTTCTATAACATCTTTAGGGTACCCTTTCTGGATTTCCTGGATAGTAACAACATAGAGTTTACAAACTATGCTGATGACACCCAGTGTATCATCCCTATTACGGGTGTCTTTTCGGATGATGAAATGAATATCAATAGGATTTACCTTCTCATCCAAAGCTGGATGTGTTCCAATGGATTGGCCCTTAATACAAGCAAGACCGAACTTATGATTGTGGGCACTGATCCTAAAATCCGCAAGCTAGAAGACCAATAATCCCAATTTGTGATTGATGGCTGTGTTATGAAGGTCAAGAGAAAAGTCAAGACACTGGGGATTTATCTTGACTGCAATCTCAACATGAAGGCGCAGGTTAGCAGTCTGGTGGCCTCGTCCACCTACTGTATTAAACTGCTATCTCATGCCTGCCCCTTTCTCTCACAAACTAGTAGAGAAACGTTGGCAAGAGCACTGATAAGTTCTAGGATAGATTACTGTAGTAGTCTCCTGATTGGCCTTCCAAACTGCGAAGTGAATAGATTGCAGGTGGTGCAGAACAACGCTGCCAGGATTATCTGGACAAGAAGAGATCAGATCATATCTTCAAGGCGAGGAGGAAGCTTCATTGGCTCCCTATTAAGGAACAAATTCTCTTTCGGCTCCTGTCTATCTCATTCAACAATATGAAAAATTCTGGTCCTATCTACTTTAATAAGGAATTAAGGCCTAAAACGAGTAAATACAGTCTTAGATCAAATAGCCACTCCCTGTTAATTGTCCCGGCCTGCAGACTGTCAAGCTGAAAATTATAATAGAGTTTTCAGAAAAGGACTGAAGACCTATCTGTTTAATTAAAAACTATCCTGGTCCTACCATCAGCTCTCCTGCACCTGTATTCCTCTCTCGTGGTTTTCAGCCTTCTGTTTGTTCTGTGTATGTCAGCGCCCTTAAGCCTTAGGGTCAGTGGTTCTGCGCTATACAAATCCTAAATAAAATAAAATAAAAATAAAAGGTGCTAAAGCACATAAACTCCTTTTATTCTTATGATTTTTCTTTGTGCAGGGTCAATGCCATATACTTAGTCCAACATTTATGTAACCATGCCAAGAATATCAAAACCTGACCAGGCCTTGGAAGGAGTTCCGATTAAATGTCACAGTTCTTGATAATCATTATTCATAGCAATAACATGATAATGTTTCTGATTGACGTTGGTAAATCTGCATTTAAATTGGTTCTGATGCCAAATGTGACTGCTGTTTATGTATTATGTACCTTGATTGTTAGAGTACAGTTTGTTTAAAAACAGACTATCTTATTCATTTAAGGTCATTTAAGCTAATCTTAATTATTTATTTCCTTTGTACAACAACGTTCTTGCCCTCTGCAGAATATATGTCCATTTTAATTCTATTTTGTAAATTCTAAGAGCTTGAATGTGCTTATATATGCATTCTCTGTGCCGTAGTCATCATACTTGTCAGTTTTTAGTACATTATAGAGCAATTGGTTAGATATGTTAACAGTGTAGCTGGTCCATATCTATGCCCAAGATTCTAGCTGATCTTCATCTCTGAGGTCAATCATAAAGTTTCCCTCCCTACATACTTGGATCTTCAGGAATCATTCATATAAAATATTACTGACAGCTGCCAAATTTGGAATCTGTACTGGCGGGATTTTACAGACTTTATCAGTCATTTCCCCACATCTTTTTGTGAACTGATGTATTTTAAGTAGCCCCGCCCATTACTGTCTACTCCTCTAAATTGTTCTATTGGCAGGAGGTTCTTCTAGCAGTTATTATCTCCCTCATCTCTAACCTTTGCCCTGATACACCCCCCTTTAACCATTAAAATCCCATCCCCTCCTGTGCAGCTAATGAATTAGTTACACTCATGACATCTTCATGACTATGTCATTGCCTTCAGATTCCAGTGATGCAGTCGTGAAACAAGCTGTTTTGAAGCTGCTTCTAAAAATATATCCCTCGACCCTTGGGTCATAAGTAATTACCAACCTATTGCCAGGCTCCCTTGTATTTCCAAGCTGTTTTAAAAAGTGCTGACCATTCAATGACAAGAGTTCCTTGGGAAGGAACATCCTTTAAATGTTTGGTAGTCTGGTTTTCATTCTATTCATGACAGAGGTACAGTGCGTGTCTGTGTGTTGGATAATAAGACTGTACCTTTCAGGACTAATCATGACAAAGAGAATAGTAACCTAAAACATGTGCAGTCAAAATAATCCAAGAGTCCAAATGATCACTGCACTGTTTTGCAAAGGAAAACAAGGGTTATTCTATGCAAAAATATCTCTGATGGTCCAGTAGAATCAAACTGACACAGAGCTCGTCATGCCCCAAAAAGCTACAGTTTATATAGCAAAACCACAAATCAGCATGCATAGGTTAAAATGTTATCCCACCACCCTCATTGGCTACCACCTATAGAACATTCTAATACCCCATATTTTCCTTGTACCAATTGGCCACACCTCTAAACCCATTCCCTTATTCACGTGGCCCACTGCGTTGTAAACATTAAATCCATGTATGGGATTGGCTAACAAGTAAATTGTTACAATAATAAATCATGACCGTCACGTGATGTGCACTCCTCCGAGACAGACACGTTCAAAGTAAAAGTGGTGAGGCCAACTCTACTCTGATTTGAGAATGGGCCTGGTCATTATACCAGACGCTGTGGCGCACACAAGCTGCACCAACTGACCTTGAGCTGTATTTATTGGCATCAACTCTGCTCCTTCCATCCTAAATTAAAGGAATATTTCAGACATGGCTCTCCCCTACCTCCTTCAGACCCCAGGTGCCCAGTAATGACGTGACCAGCGCACCACTCTTGAATCTGAATTTCAGGGATTTATCTATTTTGGGTTATGCATCTATTTGTATTTCAAATGGGATGACCACTCATTGGGCAAGGGCAATAGTGAGCTAAATCTTTGCCTGGCATGTTGGCATCACAAAACCGCATGTCCTAATCTCATGAATGTGTCCTGAGAGGGGCACATCCCTACCTGTCCTCCAAACAGGTAACATTGCAATCCAACCACTGTCAGGCCCTGCAGCTCGATGCAATTATCATTTATCTGTGCACTGCGGGTGACTCTGACCTTGGCTTCTCTCTTAGGGGATGTAACAGAGTTTTGGCTTGGGACTGAACTAAAAAGAACCTCAGCTCCCCATCAGGGCCTGTGTTTTATGTTCATTGTGCACTAGGACTTAAAATTCAATATGACTTCACTCCTGCCATGTTAATAGACTGACCTCGCTCCTGCCATAGTACCATTCTGACTCCACCTGCTGCAGCTCTTTCCTAGCACCTCAATGAAAAATATAATTTTGTATACAACTCCTAAACACAGGGCCCATATCACTGCCCTATCTATTACCTCTGCAACCACAATCTTTAAATTAATATATTTGTTGCTCCTTTTGTGTTGATATATGTGGGCATCTAATATGTGTCAAAGCTAACTACAAGTTATATGTGTGCGCCTTCTGCCACGCAAGTCTCACCCGCTCATACTGTGGTATGTGCTAATATATTTTTCTCAGTCTGAACGATTTTCCCTGGCTGAGACACTGTAAGTGCATCCCAACGTTATGCTAGATATTTCAGCAGCGTTTGACACTCTCTGAACCATTTACCCCTTCAGGAGAGGCTAGCCACAGTGGTGCACGTCTCTAAAAAATTCCTTCAGCTGGTTTAGATCCTTTTTGGTGGGTCATGTACTAAGTATCACTCTTGGCCCCTGTCACTCTGTGCCTCTGAATGTTGGACTGGTAGATTCCTCAAGGCTCACCATTTTCACTCTGGTTTTTACAATTTAAATGTGTATCTTTAAGAGCCTCCTGTCCTCTTTACACTTAAATGTTAATTCTTACGCAGGTGATGGGGAGATCCATTTAAATTCATCAGACCTAAGGACAACTTTGCTAGTCTGTCTCAGGGTTTGGCAAAGGTGATTGTGTGACTCTGGTGTAGCAGCCTGATGTTAAATGCCCCAATGTTGGAGGTTTGTCTTCTTGGTCCTTGTCATCTGCCTGTAATACCCTCTCTCATACATATTCTGCCCAAACCTTTTGGCTTCACCCTTTTTTTCCAACAAAGTAAAGAACCTCAAAGTTTATTGGGAGGCAAATGATCAGGTTGGCTCTGTTGTTAGAGAGTGCTTTTTCAAATGTGCAAGCTCGCTAAAATTACACCGCTACCTTTTTGTAGGGTCTTACATCTTTTCAAATCCAATGCCTACCGCAAACACACAATGCAGCAGTTCAGCTGATTTTCGGTTCTCCCCCTTTGTAGATCACTTCATGGGCTACCGTCACACCAAGGGATTGCTTTGAAATGTTGTGTTTGTTGTTCAGATGCTTTTATGTTTATGTTTTTCCTGCACCTTTGTCAACCCCACTTACCAAACAAGGCCTATCTGATCCTCTGGACTATCTCCCTTATGATTAGCACAAGGTATTTTCTAGAGAAGATAGAGGATTTGCAGTCAAAGTCCTAGATGGTGGAATGTGTTCCTGTCTGATAGCCATACGATCACCAATTGTATGACCTTTTGGGAAGCTTTCAAAATGCCTCTTTTATTTAATCATGTGATATGTGTTCAGCCAATTTATTCTCTCATCTTTCTGCTCCTAAATGCAATTCACTTTACAGTGTTTTGTATTAGAATTGCCAATAATCAAAGCAGCTCAATGGCATCTGTGAATCAGTAATCCCTGTTGGTGCTACATCACCCTAGTGAAATTCCATCTTAAGCACAGCATTGGTAACCTCTGACAAAATCAATTTTACTTTCCCCAGTTTCTATGCCTGGACAGTAATTGGGATAGTGCCATACAAACAAATCTTTATAGAAAATGGTTCTCATTCACAAAGAGGTTACTATGAGTAATTCTGATTTACTCTTGACAACTCTTTGTAGGCCAATGATACGGTTGTGCATTGTTACATCACAGTGAATTACTTAGTGTAGGGCAGGGGTCCCCAACCTTTTGTGCGCAATGAGCAAAATTGGCATATCAAATTAAATGGTGAGCAACATCAATTTTTCGACGGAACATATCGGCGCACAGTTGGCGGACAAATGATTGCAACACAAATTAGAAATGTAACAAAGTTAAAACTGCGTATAGAACATTTAATTTGCAGTACTTAATAGTTATCTAGACCACGTGTTATTCTACTCAAGGAAATGTGCATGGTCTTTAACTTCATTTGACGGTAAGTGGTTGTTTACAAGCAATTTTGAGGAAATTAAATGATGAGTTGTACAATGTGAGACATACAAGACCAGTCCAGCTGTTCAAAAATTGAGTAGGAGTAAATAAACATTAACATGGGTTTCAGGCTTCTTAGCAAAATATTACTGCAAATGTATGGACAGTAAAAATGGCCACAAACAGAGCACTGATTTTTCAGGTCTACTGGGATTCTGGCTAGGACTTTATGGGATCTTTAATGGGAAATGGTGCATTCCTAAGCATATAAGATCAGCAATACTGTTCCACAGTCATTGATGACTGTATTGTGGATTGTTTTTTTCTTCAGGAATGTTATGAAATGTTACATTTCTTATTGATCAAAGAGTAAAGACAATCCTCTTGAGTTAATTTTCCAATGGCCAGGGTAGGCACCATGAAGAATATATCTGACAGTCAGAGAGGCTGGTTGGCGATGCCTACTCTTGAAAAGGAGGCATTGGAAAGAATTACTAATTCACAAGAAATTAAGATATTTTCTTAAAACTGTTGAACAGTTCAGAGGCCACAAAGGAAAAGTGTCCTTTTTTTGAGTCTTTAGGAGAAACTATCCAGGACAGAGCTATTGGCAAAATGTGCCCCCAAGTTCAGGAGGTCCAGGTTATACAAAGGGATGCACCATGGTTCGATGCAGAATGTAGAATCTCGAAAAGATTAAAAAAAGAAAACTGAACCATGATTTAATGAGTGGTGTGTACATTGCTAGTCAGATTCATAGTTTAAAAATGGCATAAAAAATTGCCTTAGGACAAAAAAAAAATTTGAGAAACAATGGGCCATACTAGGTTTGAAGTTTAATAAAGTTTTGGAAAAAAAAGAAACAATGGGAGCTTTTTTGAAAGACACAAAATCGTTTTATGTTTATTGCTGTTGTCAAGACAGGCATTATGCCATCCCCTTAGACAAGTATTTCTTGGATCACCAGCCCCTGACGGTTATACGCCAATTCCCTTACTGGACATTGGGGCTCATTATGAGTTTGGTGGCATCTCAACGGTACTGTTACTGCCACTTGGTCCAGCGGTATCACTGCCAGATTCCAAATGGTGGTTTGGCGGAGTTAGTACCCAATTATGGAGTCCGTAGCACTCCAGGGTGGATTTTGTCGGTATTTGATTGATAGTAATGTGGCGTAATTTACATTTTATTGGAGTCTGTGACAAATCTGTGGATGCTGTCCCTTCTCCCCTAGGGGGAGACCATTCCCATGGGGCCTGGGTGGGTTGTCCTTGGTACAATAGTTCTCCTGAGGGTGATGCACAGGGCGAGGGTCACCTGGGAGAGGAAACCCCTATGGGACCAGGAACGTCCCTCCCCTGAGAACGAGATATCCACACCGATCACCAGGCCCTAGACACCCGCTGCCGCCTTCCTATAACCACAGAACAACCCCTTCCCTAATAGGCTCATGAGCTATAGTCGCCCTGCCATTTCCCTAGATAAGTACTGGGACTATGATCAGCACAACTGACCCAAGGGAGATCAAGGGTAGAAATACTAAGACGAGGAAGAATGGGGAAGAGTTGAAAGATATGCTATTGACAACCACTGAGACAAAGAAGATGACTGGAGGAATATAGAGTGTTTCGCATAACCAACATGAGCATTCTAGACAACTTGGAATAAGTACTGGGATGAAGAGGAGGAGCGGAGGCATGAAGAGTTCTCCTAAAAACCACAATGAGCAGTCTAGTTGTTGCTGGCTGCTCATTGGCCAATGCAGAGTAGAAAAGGAAGAGAGACTCATGAAGAAGTTGTCTAGTCCTCCATGGAGGAGCTGCAGGAGCCAGCAAGGTGCAGGAAGGTGCAAGGAAGCACATCAGGATACCAAGAGGGGAGCTGGGAGGACAAGGGCCAGTCCACAGTGGAAGGACCAGAAGGCGAGCTGGCAGAGAGAAGCTCCCGGTGTTCCTGCAGACAGGGAAGTGTGTGAAAGGAACACCACGCTGCCTGGGAAAGATTGACACTGCAGTGTTCCCGGGCAGACCAGAGCCCACTACAAAGGGTGATCACTCAGGCTGGCTGGTGGGAAACTAAGACAGCGCAGCCTACATCTTAATAGTCACAGTACCTGGCAGGCACAGGAACCAGGTCTGTCCCCCAACAAGAGAAACTTAAGTGTCTGGGACCCACCAAACAAAAGCAACATGAGTCCTCTTCCTTGTGGCGGTACTTGGGAGGAAAGGGCTCCAAGTACCCATACACAAAGAAGAGGTGTCTGGGACCCACTACACGAGAACCACACAAGTCATCTTCCTCGTGGTGGTACATGGGAGAAGAGGGCTCTAAGTACCCTCACACAAAGAAGGGGGGTCTGGGACCCACTACATGAGAAACACACAAGTCCTCTTCTTCATGGTGGTACTTGGGAGTAGAGGGCTCCCAGTTCCCCGAACATAAAGCGTGGTCTGGCACCCAATCCCATGAGAAGTAAAACCACAAAGTAATTTACTAAGGACCGTACTTGGCAGGGAAGTCAACCAAGTTGGCCCAACTGGAAAGAGAGAGAAGCAGAGATCTGGGACCTACAAGAGAACGCACCAGGGCAAAGGAGTCATTGCCCTGGTTGTGGTTCAAGAAATAGAGAATTGCCAATAGAAGGAACCAGGACAAGGGAGTTGTTGCCCCTGGTTGTTGCAAAGTTTGTGCAACAGAGAAATATCTAAGAATTTTATGAAACTTAGTTTTACAGTTGAGAACTTTGGTTTTGGAACCTTTGTTACTTGGAACCCTTTGATTCGATCTACAACCTATTCTTATGAATTAACAAGACCTTTTGTTTTTTATAGTTTAGTCAATAGTGTGAGAGATGGAAATAGTCTTCAAACTTGTGACAGTGGACTATTTGCTTTAGACAAGACATCTTAACAGTTTCCTTAGTTTTGGTTGGGGTAGGGAAACCCCTCTTATCTTTAGGGAAAGGCAGGAGTTTCCCCAGTCCCCCACCCTTTTACTTTCAATAAAAGTATGTCAATCAACATGAGCCCACTTTGTCCGAGTCCTACTTCTACACTCTTACAGGTCACTATTTTTTTTTAAGTCTTACCCAACGGTGATACACAGACATCTCAGCATCTTTCCAATATACAAGATTGTGCAATTATACATTGTTTTCTAACACCAATAAAGGTGACAAGCAGGGATGTCAGTTGGTCCCAAAGTATTACTTTTGGATGTTGATTCAAGTACTTCTGTTAGGAAAGTTAATCCACCCTCCACCTGCAGAAGACACAGCCATTTTGGACTTGCCCCCAGCAGGTCTGCAACAGGGCCTGCTAAATACAAGTTACTATTTTGGGAATTAAAGTTTGAAATTAAATATATTAAAAACAAAAATAATGGTGTTCATGCAAAGGGTGAAACCTTGTAGCTAGTTTTAAAATGAATGTAGAGATGAGGGGGCAGTCTCATTTTTATTTGAGCCTACTCTTCTGAAAGAGCAGTGCTTGTGTCAGTCATTTTAAGAAGATTGCTGAAAAGGCATCATTAATGATTAAATGGCTTTTTACTTTGTTATTTCAAGTTTGCGGCATTCTGATTGGAGAAGTATCTGTAGGTATATAAGACAAAAGTCTGTTCCATGATTTTAAGGCTGCAAAATCTAGGGTGGTTAGAACTGTTATTTCCTGGAGGGGTTGCAAAATAAATTCCTGTGCCAAATAATAAGTCTCCCTGCAGATACACCTGGTAGCGTATTGTGCGCTGAAATGGGGGTGTTCAATTTTAAAGTGTCAGGCCAGTTAAGAAAGTTCCTTATTTTTTAAAAGCACATCTGGGATTTTCTGCTAATCATAAAGTGAATTTCAGTGCAGTGCGATTATAGCCTCCCCTGGTGAAGAACAATACTTGTGGTTATGGGCGGTTGTAAAGCACTGTCCTTTTGGATAGGAATGGGATATAACTAAATTTGGTGCATTAAGTCACCTCAAAATAGCTCCAAAAGCAAGAGCTTGCCCAATGGATAAAGAGTCATATGTCCAAAATATACATAGGCTGCCCACTTTAGCCTTATATACAGACTTGCGTACACATATAAGATGGCAAGGAGAAATCTGTGAAATGAGATCCCCAGAGTGCAGGAGGCTGGTGGTAATGATAAGTTTAAATGTACCTACTCTACAATAAATTAAGAAAGTGTGCAGGAGGAAGCACAAAGTGCGCTTGCAAAATAGGAGTCAGAGTTCATTTTCTGATCATTTGCCGTTGTTTCTCTGTTTTGCATAAGCGTGGAATGCATGGGAGCTATGTTATATACAATTAAGTGTAATGATCAGGCTTTTATATATAGCAAGTTTGTATATGTTAAAGTTGTTTTTTTTTATTTTGGGCTTGTTCTGTGTGAATTGTATGAAAAATATGAAACATGTTTATAAATGTTGCTGACTTAATGGAGAAATACGATTAAATATTAATTAGTACTTCAGGTCATTACCTGGTAGGCTTTAAAGATCACTTCATTGGGCCTTTGCAGGTTACCTCCTGAGAATTATTTGGGAATGTTATGGCAAATGTTTTGTTTTAAAGCTCCTGAAGGCTGTTGCATTGGTGAAAAAGTGGTTAGGAATAAAAATAATACCTTTCTCAATTATTTGGAGCCGGTTTTCTCTGGCCAAAAGAGATTTTACACAAGACTTAGTGGCAAACATTGGTCAAACCTTTGAGCAATTGATGACCACTTCAAAGAGGGGTGTGGTGGTGTTAACTAAGTATTTGAATCAATTAATTGGCTTGTTAGTTTAAACCTATTAACAATAACTTAATCGGATTGGAATACAGGGCAAATTAATTATGAAAAATGTGGCATGCATTTACCGTATCTGCCCATTAACCAAGAGGCAGATGGGCAGAGTATCAAACGATGACCATTTTTCCGCTAGGATACTATGTAATAATAAATATAGGTGACACCAAAATTAATAGTGTCGATAAATATGCATGGTGGCATCAAACACATACCTCACTTATACAGAAAGTGTGAATGCACATTATTTAATAAAGGAAAGTTGGGTATGCATACCACCTCCTTGTACATTATGCTCATAAGAGCTGTACCCAGGAACAGAATATCCCAATTTTCTCCATGACACAAACATGGTTCAAATATTTTACTCAGTAATACATTTGTCAGCTGGGCAAAGTAACTGGAGATGACAGGGTTTTAACAATGACACTTCCATAACAAGTAAAGACATTTACTGAAAAATGTTGTGCATGGTGGCACCAAACACAAATCTTGCATGTATAAAAATAAGCCAGCTGGAAACACAACGGCTCATTGGCCAACATTCTTGCACAGTCCAGGACTCTGTCCTGACTACAGTGCTACTGAGGTCTCATCCATTCAGCACCTCCTTCTAGGGCTCCACACCATGGTCCAGAGCAACTGGTGAGCAACAATTTAGGGTGCCGCGAGCAACATGTTGCTCCCGAGCTACACGTTGGGGATCCCTGGTGTAGGGTGATCAGATTTTCAAAATAAATAAATGGGACGTAAAAGAAGGACTAGCATGGCAGACCCTCCTGCCCCCCTTCTTCCCGTATGTGCACACCATATTTCCAGTAGTAAACTGCTATCCTGCAAACAAACTGTGAGGTTTGGATTTATAATGTAAGCATGTCATTAACAAAGGAGCTTTTGCTCTGGTTAATAGTACACACGTTCATATATATTTTGTTTTCCAGCCAGTCTGTGTGGCTCAAACTGGTAATGCATATTGTGGGTACGTGAAAGGTTGGGGTGGTTCAAGCCCAGTTTGGGATGTCAGAGGGACACAATGTAAAATGTTAATTATTCTGATGTTTTCTTGGTTTTTAAGTGTTGCCCATCATCAATATTCAGACTGGAAACATTATGTTTCCACCCCAATACATACCTATTTAAAACTTCACCATGAAGTAATTTCATCGTAGTGAATCACCATGACGTAATTCACTTTGATGTAACCACAGCATACAAGAGATTCTTATACTGAATTATTGTGCATTGATTAGCACTACCCAGGTTTATGTCAAGGGTAAGCAACAGTTACAAAAAGGTAAGATTATTGCCCAGTTTAAGGGTTCTCAATATAGTGACCTCAAAAGGAAGAAGGGCTGTGGGGTATTTCCTGAATTTGAACTTGTACGGTTTATTCACAATAAAGTTACTATAAGGTTAACCTGGACATAAAACTGGAGATGGGTATTAGATTCCCAAGCAAGTTACAATGAGTAACTCTAACTTACTCCTGACATATTCCTGATTTACTGTTGGTAAGTCAGGGTTACTTATAACACCTTCATCATCACCCAAATAGGCCCCTCGAGATTTGATTGGAGCAGAAGTCAGCATTACGCATGCAAACTTCTTGTGAAAGGTCATTCATTTTTTGTTGTGCTCTAGACGGAAGACAAGATAATAGGGCCGTTGTGGAACGCAACGCTATGCTGAAGCACCTACAGTGCCAAGAAGAGCATGTGACAAATCTGCATCCCAATTGCCTGCAGGGTAACACAAAGGAAGCAGCCGACCGCGCCAGGAGGTGAAGCTGGCCCAGCCGAAAGGCCTGGCTATAAGGCCCCTCATTCCTGTCTTTTCCTGTCTTTCCGGGCTTATCGGTCTGACCAAAGAAAATCACAGATACTCCCTTGTCTGCATGCCCTCCACTTTTGCAGAGCTTGTGCGGAGCTCAAACCTCCAAAGCATCAGCGATACTCTGTCAGGTAACAGGTGCAGTGGCCCCTCCTGTCCATCCACTGATTCTAGATCAGGCCTTCCCCACACTGCACCTGACTGCCCCAACCCCAGCTTTACACCAATTCCCCGCCTGGGTGGCCTTCCAGCTAAAACAGAGCTCTCTGAGACCAATCTTACAGATTAAATGTTGCATGTGTGTCCCCTCCCGCCCTCTCAAGATTTATAACAGCCCTGCACTGGGTTGTTACCCCAAGCTGTACACAAACTCGCCTCACCCAATCCCCACCCTCACTCACCTTACTAGATGCACAGCCTCTCCCGCAGCCTCCTACACACAGCCTCACCCATGCATCCAGTTAACTGCTGTCCTGGGCCGCTACATCTACACAGACCAACCATGCAGATCACCTATTTGGACTACTGCTAATCTCAACTCCTTTGTTAGGAGCCGTTATCCTGTGGTGAAGTATTAATTGACTTGCTCCTCTCCAAAAGTCTCACCGGCATTACAAAATGACCCTTGCATGCCTATGCACCCTACTCTATTATATAATCATTCCTCAATGCCTATTGCCCCCCATTTGCCTGCATCATCACTTGCAATGCCTGATTGTATGCATATTTGTCACGCTGCGGGTTGTAATAGCAGTGATTGTGCTCCTTCAATGTGCATTGCGCCCCAGTTGCCTGCACCCTCTTTTGCATTGCCCAATTGTATGAATATTTGTCAAGAGGCAAGCTGTAATAGCAATGATTCTACTCCTTCAATGTGTATTGCGCCCCGATGGACTCCATCCTCTTGTGCATTGCCCAATTGTTTGCATATTTGTTAAGCAGCATGTAGTAATAGCAATGCTTCAACTCCTTCAATGTTTACTGCAACCCCAAATGCCTGCACCTTCTTCTGCATTGCCCAATTGTATGCAGGCTTTGCAAGCACCACATTGCTATGATAGTGAGTCAGTTACATCCTGGCTCACTGCCACATATACGCCTACAACATCCACTGCCTTGTGGAATCACAACTCTGAATGTCCTACAGCACCTAGCGCCGTCTGTGCTTATAACTCCCCTCTTCTACATTTCTGTCTTCCCTTAAATGGATTGGTGTTGCACCCCACCAAACAGCCTCTGGGAATCATCTAAGGGTCTCCCTCCTGTCCAGACCTCACCCATGCCCAATCTGGCAATCTCCCACCCCTACATCTCAAAAACCACACCAAGTGGTCTAGCACACTTCCTTGACCTTGATAACATTCCCCCAAGTTCATGTGATATTCATCACCTGTCACCCTCTTCCAATGTCCTGGTTACTGGCCGCTCAGCCCAATGTTTAGGCAATCAACACCGACACAGACTCCGGTCCAAACCTTGCAGCCACAACTCCGCTTCACTCATATCTTTGCAAACAGGCCTTAGAACCTCAACCCCAGTGTTAACACACACCCCCAAGTCACAGCTGGTGCTACCCAACTCTCCCAGTAGCCCCACCACTATGCAACCTACAGACTCACTGAAATGCACCCTCATCAACAACAGGTCCTTAGGTGTGTATGCTGTGGAAATCCATGGCCTCACTTTGTAGCATCAGCTAGACTTCCTAGCCATCACAGAGTCCTGACTCCATGATGCCTCCGGACCACTCCTATATCTGGTAATTCCTCCTAACTATACCATCTACAGATCTCAACGGTCCGATGCGCCAGGAGGTGTTGTTGCCCTCATCTCTAAAACATTGCTACAATTCAGGAGTTGCACCGAACCCCAGGATATAAAATGCTACTTTTGAAATTGACTATTGACCCTCAAACGGCCTACAATAAACTTCTAATATAAAGACAACTTAACGGTCCTAGTACCCATGGCCTTGACATCCCACTCCTGATCATGCCCGTTATGACCTGCAACTAAATGTATAATTTTGGGAGATATCAGCCTCAGCTTTTATGATGCATCAGACCCTCAGCGGCACGTGCTTCACCCAACTCATCTCCACTACTACCCATGTCAAAGGACGAATTCTTGATTGGATTCTCCCAGCCAATGTCCACACTAATATCTCAGCTATTGACCCAGTTCCCTGGTCTGACCACTTAATATTACACATCACCATCTTCCTTTCTAAGATCCACAAAATCCTGCAGTAGCCCCGGAGCCCCATTCTGGTCCACAACACACGGACGCTGAAATATGAAGACCTTAAACCTTCCCTTCTTACAGCTCTCAGCACTTACACACCAGATCCCAACCAACACTCAGGATGTGGCCACCCAATACCATACCTGTCTGCTCCAAGCCCTTGAGATACACGCTTCCCTCAAAACCCAAAGTACATAAACCTCACAAAACCAACAACTCCTGGTTCTCTGAGGAACTAGTCGAATTATACAGGGAAAAAAGATTCCTTGAGCACCTCTTAAAAAAAAAAAAAATACTACCCCAAGAAGTATTGGACCCTCACCACCTTGGCCCTCAACTACAAAAAAGCAGTCCTCTCATGTAAATCCAACAGCTATAATGACAGAATTGCCAATGGTAGTTCCCACATCTAAGAACTTTTTGCAGTCCTCCGAGAGTTGGAAACATCTAATCCTCCCACAGTCAGTACACATGCTGACAAAATCTGGTGTACTACTATACAAGATGCTCTCACCCACAAAATCAAGTAACTACTATCCAAGAATAATTATAAAAAAGCCCTGCTCTCTGGCAAGCCAGAGGTGATCGAACTATGTATCCTTCTGAGTGGTGCTTGCCCCTTGAACACCCCAATTTTTGCAGTCTACCAAGTTTTTACTGAGCAAGTCGCAGCTACCATTAGAATGCTAAAACCCTCCAATTGTAAAGGAGACTCTTGCATTGCCCATATAGTGAAACTCTGTGTCCCTACGCTTTCACCCATCATCACTGATGTTGCTAACACATCGTTCACAACAAGCACAGTTCTCTTATGATCAAATCTGCTTGGGTCACCCCATTTAAAAAAAACATCCTCTGTAGACCCTGCTATCTCAACCAACGACCACCCTATCACTACTGTCGACTTTCTATTAAAAATTCTGGACCGCATAGCCTATACTCAAGTCCAACAATTTCTAGAAAAACACCACTTACTCTGCAAAAGACAATCTGGCTTCTGCCCTAGGCACAGCGCTAAAACAGCCCTCCTCAACATTAAAATACAAATGGACTCCATCTGAGACTCTGGCAACCTAGTGATCCTCCTCGTACTCGATCTCTGTGGCCTTTGACTTAGTTGATAATAACATTGTTTGCCAGCACCATAACTAACACGTCCACTTCTCGCTGGAAGCTACCCCATGGATCAAATCCGTCCTTAGTGGTTGGACCACTTGGATGTGTTTATACGGGAATCAGCTGCGGATGCCATGCCAGCACCTCTCAGTGTACCGCAAGGTTCATGCCTTTCGCCTACCCTCTATAACATCTACACTAAGGTCCTCTTTGACCTCCTTGATGTGAGAGGTATCATCTACAGAAATTTCCCAGATGATACTCAGATTCTTGTGCCGCTCTCTGGGGACTATGACGGAGAATCCTTCAAATCAATGCAGTCTGCAGCATCATCCACAACTGGATGGCCACTCACAACCTATGTCTAAATGATGAGAATACGGAGCCACTCGTTATCCGATCCCCTCACAGGATCTGACACCTCTACTCCACCTTCTCGTCTTTCTGCATTGACGGCACACCCATCCGAGTTTTGAAGCATATAAAAACCCTAGGGGTCTATCTCAAAGCAAACTTAAACAAGAGCAGACAGATTAATGCCCTTGCCTCATCCACAGCCTACACAGCCAGACTCATCTCCCCGTGCAGGCAGTTCCTCTCCCCCAGCAACTGCATCACACTAGCACAAGCATTAATCCTCTCCAAACTTGATTACTGCAATGTCCTGCTTATGGGCACCTCCAAAACCAACATGTCAAAACTCCAATTACTCCAGAGCAATGTTCTTCATGCGGACCTCGGCCTTTTACAATCAGACCACATCTCTGCTGCCAGACGCGAAGACCACAGGCTACCTATCAAAGCCCAGGTAGAATTTAAAACATTCTCCATCACTCCCCTCCGTGTGCACAAAAATGCCCCCCAGTACCTCATCAACTGCATCACTGAAAGTGCCTCTACATGATATATCTTCAGTATCTCACTATTTAGCCCACGTTTTATGTGAAAAACAGCTGGAGGAGTCCGCTTCTACGTCACTGCACCAACCCTCTGGAATGCACTACATGTGCACATCTGCAACGCGTAATCTTTTCAGTGATTTAAAAAAACAAACTAAAACATGGTTGTTCAAAAAATATCATTAAGTATTAAATATCGTCTGCATCTAAATTATTGTGGAAAATAATTAAAATATAAGGGTTTTATTTAGCCCTTCATGCTGGATTACTCCTGATTCAAGTGCTGCAATAATAGCTGTTAATATTATACAATTTAATGGCATTCAACCTATTGATTTTGGAAGGATGAAGGGACACGCCGGCCCTGCTAGGATTTGATTTTGTGACATGCAAGTTCATACCATGTGAGAAACAAGCAATTAAAGTAGGAGTTATGCTCCCATCCTGCAAGAATATAATTAAGACTTGCTTTATGCTTGATAACCTAAGGAACGCTCTAGTAAGTAAGGGGAAATGGTTGACCTTGACCATATAGCCATCGTTTTAGTTCCAGTCATTGATTCGAACTGTACTTTGAAAGGTACCAAATAAAGAGAAGCTGATATCATCAGCTACTTTAACTATTGAGTGGACATTTGACAATGGTGTCACAGACTTTTCGTGGGTGGACAATCCAAAGATTTATTTCATATGTTGGTTGTCTACCCACATGCCTTTTTGCATCATTACTTTCAACTCTTCTTCCTAACTCTCATCTGCTGTCTAATTAAAATTGTTTCCCTCACCTCTAACCTGCCTCTGTCTCTCACTTCTCTCCCTTCCCTCCGGCACTTAATTCATTGTGGCCGTACCACCTACCTGCTCTTAAAACTTTCTAATGTTGGTTGTCCTTAATCTATGTAAGTCCACCCATGGTTTGTCCCTAATGACTTTTCCATTTACTCTCCTTCACAAGTGGTACACTATGCAGACAGGCCCCTATACAATTTGGACTGCAGGCACTGTCATTTGGTAATACAGAAGGGGCCTCTGTCATATTGAAAGCATTTCCGTTCCTGGTGAGGGTATCACTATTGTCCATGTGAGAGCCCACATTTCCTTTGTAGAGAGCGAGAGCGGAGAATGTGGAATGAGAACCAGGGAGAAAAGCAAGGAAAGGAGAGCATGGAGCGAAAGCAGAGCTCCGAACAGTAAAGGAAAACAGCGTTAGTACCGAAAGAGCAGGAGCACGGGAACAGGGTTGCAATGCACCAGGCTCAGTCCGTGGAATGCCTAAATGCTGATAGGCGGTGGCCATGACAGCTGAAAACTAGACCGCTACTGCACATAGAAAAGAATGTGATGTACTTTGTTAATGGGGCCCAAACCTATAGGGCTTCCACAAAAGCCAGGATGGCAGGTGTGTGACAACAACACACATGCACCATAGGACAGTGCACCACATGGCTACTTGCCAGCAGACTCCAAGCAACGTCTTTAATCACAGATCTGGATATACAGCTCCAGGTAGAACCATGCCAGGACCTGCATGTTGTTAGATGAAAACCTGCACCTGCCCGCACAGTGCACCTCAACAATTGCAGCAGCATTCATTTTGCGCAAGGCCTTGGTGTGGGTCCTGGATTTTAGATCCTCCCAGTGCAATGGACGCTCTTGGTGCAGCGGACTGCCACCCCCCCCCATGTTGATGGCAGCCGGTATGTTCCCCAAGATCTAATTGTGTCCTTCCTTGCCACATTGCTTTGCTGGGTCGAAGAGGGCATCATAGTTTTCCGGGAGCTTATCCACCAGGATGCCAACTTCCTTGGAACTGAAGTTGGCAGCCCTCGGCATTGCTGCTTAGGGTTGCCGCTATGGTCAGATAAAGATGGTGCAGACATGTCAACCCCTGAGGCAGGTGTGAATGGGCAAAGTGGTCCTGGAGATGGGCTGTGGAGCAATGGTGGTGGAATGGAAAGGTGAGGGTCTGACACATCAGCTGAGGTGGTCACAGGGCCGGAGACAGGAGCATAGGAAATGGCTGGTCAGCAGGCACTGCCAACGCAGTGCAGGTGGGCAGCAGGCACTCACACTGGACAGGCAGCAGCAGATGGCAAGGTGGGAGGCAGCACAGGGCAGGAGGAGGCAGGTAAACTGGCATGGAGGCAGGAGAGTGGGTCTACCGTGTCTAGCTATGAAGGCAGCTGAAAACAAAGGGAAGGCCCTTAGTGCGCAAGTTACATGATATGTGCTGCACGCAGCATGCCAACGTGGCTCACGGCATGGGCAGGGATATATAAGAACGTGGATGCATGATACTCATAGTGCGTGTGGAGGAATGAAGGCGGACGAGTGTTGCTTACATGTATTTGGGGGTGCCACGCAATCTGTTCCCTTCAGGTATTGAGAACTATATTTTTGCTTTTGGGGGTTGCCTTTGCACATATGTGCATGTTTCTTTTACCATTTTGAGGCCTGTGGTGTGTCACGTATGCAATGTTTGAGTTTTGGGGTGCCTCTGCATATCGCTTACTACTTTGTTCACTTTTCGGAAGCTTTCTGGGGGTCGCGTACACAATTATTATGTTTGGGGGTGTTTTGCAGCCTTGCCAGATTACACATCTATGTTGCACATCACATAGCCTGTTCACTTCCTCATATCGCCCAGTACAATAACTTGGTGTGCCTACCATTCCTCCTTTACACCTGAAACATTAGTGGAAAGGCCCCAAGAGGGAAAGGGTGCAGCCGGGGTCGGGGTCGTGGTGAGGCGACATCTGTCCCAGCCCCAGGAGGATGTAGATCCCAGGCCAGAGGTGATCCATCACCTGGACTCCAACGTGGTCACAGACAGACGGGAAGCACCACCACCAAGGGCCCCTCGGGCCAAGAAGGGACACCCTGCAGAGCAAGAAGAGGCTTCAATCCAAGACACAGCACAAGAGACATAGTCACTGAGGAAGAGGTACTTCACTGATGATGTGCTCCAGATCCCCATTGACTATCTGACCAATCACTATTGTGAGATGTGCCAGTATGCAGGGAGCACCCATTCACCTGCACATGGGATGGTGCAATGGCAGCGGGTCACAGATCTGATCAATGCCTTAGGTGTGGACATGTGCACTGCTGAACAGGTTGAGAAGCAGTGGAATTATCTTACACGTAGGACCAAGAACAAGCTCAGTGTCAAACTGGCCTCTGACTGGCCACTAGAGGGGGCCTACCAGAGGAGGAGCAGCTGACAACGCATGAAGAGACCATGAGCCAATTCATCCTCCTTGAGCAGGTGCAAGGCGTGGGAGGGCTGGAGAACTATGTGGACGCATCTGGTAAGTGGCATTTCATGTGCATCGTATGTTCCGCCAGTCAAGTAAGGCACAACATATATGGGTAGTAATACATATGGCTGCAGTTGCATGCTTGGGAACGTTAAGACTCATGTCACATGGCCATCATTCTGGGAGTTTCCGGTGTGGTGGACATGTGTGGCATCTCTGTGCGACAGTACATATCACACACAAAGTACTCCTCTGTTTCATGGGCAAGAAATGACACACCTACATGTACTGTTGTTTGCTACATTCATGTGGCATGCCACTTTGCATTGCTCAATGGGGACATTGCGATAGATGTTGGTCAATCACATAATTTTCATTTTATGCTGGGTTGCATGTTCAAATTGTCACCTGCGCCTATGGGATGCCTATTTATGATGCATATCAGAGCTGTCTGTCATCACACCCTGTGGTGTGGCCAAACTGATAGTGCATCAGTGACCATAGAACATTGAGTATCAGGCATGATGTTGATGCAATAACACTAGTTTGGTATAAGGGTTTACTCCATGCCCTGCAGGCAGAAGGATAGCTGATGGTGCCATGCCCATTGATGAAAAAGGTTTGGGCATTTTGAATGGCAATGAGTGTGCCTGTCTGCATACCATTTCATGAATGTGCATGGTAGTCATTCAAGAGTATCAATCAACCTCAAATTAGTAGCATGTTTGATATTAATGGACTGCATGTGTCCATCAGGTGACACATGACAGGCACATGCCTTGTCACTAGCATCATTGTGCAGGGATTGAATGTTGCACCCACATGCTATTCTTGGACCTTGTATAACCTTCATCACAATGTCCAACAAAGGTGTTTCAGGATATGAATGGGCTCCACATTTGCACATACACAGCCTCCCCACCAGCATGGGTAGAGCATGAGCAAAAGTCCTGTCCCATGCTACTGTTATGCGGATAACACATAGCTTTCATCCAAGCCTCACTCCTCTGCCTCCCTCTACCTTCATCATTCATGACTGCCTGTCTGATATGCAGGCATGGTATGCTGCTATCAATGCCTGTCTCAATGCCAGTTAGACAGAGAACCTTCTCATTGGTACCCCTGCTCCCTCTTTCCCTCCAACACTATGGCCACACTCTGGGGGCCCACACCCCTCACCCTCTTGTGATTAAAAAACCTAGGTGTCATCGTCAACTCCTCTGACCTTATCTTTTCACATTAAAGACTTTGCCTAGAAGGCCCACTTTCAGCAGCTCTTCCTCTGTGGCCTTCTGCCTTTCCTCACCTTCCCCCAGAACCTCTATGTCTCCAGAACTCTGGTCCTCTCTAGACTGGACTACTGCAACAGCCACTTCCCCAATCTGCCA
Source organism: Ambystoma mexicanum (assembly GCF_040938575.1). Lineage (NCBI taxonomy): Eukaryota > Metazoa > Chordata > Amphibia > Caudata > Ambystomatidae > Ambystoma > Ambystoma mexicanum. The sequence continues at coordinate 289,506,611 of NC_090928.1, forward strand.
AATTCCCCCTCCGTCCACTTCAACTAATTCAGCACAATACAGCAATACTTTTTCTTGGCCACATGCGCAGCATTTCTCCAGCTCTGAAATCTCTCCACAGATTCCCAGTTGCTGTGAGGATCCGATTCATGACCCACTGCATCATGAACAAGGCTTTCTGGTGCTTGGGACTCCTCTACATCCAACTATGTCTCTCTAAAAACCTCCCTGATGGAGCCCTTCCATCGTCTATCTCTAACTCTCCGCAGATGAGACGCTTTTCAAACCAGAGAGTGGGGGAAGGTCTCTCTCCTGCACAGGTGCCTCCCTCTTGATCGGCCTACCTGCCCCTCTCAGACTTCAGCTGGTTCTACTACTGTTCCTGGTGATTCTCAAGACTTTCCTTTTCTCTTCATCATTCTCTCTCCCCCTCCCATGCTAATGTCCCTGCTTTGCTCTTGACTGGCTGCCTGTTTCCTTCAGAGACTTACAGGGCACCAGGCACCACCTAGTTCAGTCTACCCTTGCACTTGTCTCCCATGGCCCCCCTGAACGTGCTATTGCCCTTCTGTGCACCTCCCCATGCACTAGCCTGGCAGGGCCTGCACCCTTGTGGCCCTTTCATCCCTCTACCATGCATTCTGTTTGTGGAGCTTCATTCCCCTGCACTCTCTGCTTTCCCTGGCTCTGTCCACCTGGCATCCCCTGGCACTCACTGTTTCCCATGGGCCCTTCGACCTGACTGGCAGTGTCCCGGAATGCACTCCTTTCACTTCACTTGCACAATCAGAATGTCACAAGGCCTAGAAGGACAGGTTTCTACGGTGTCCCACCTGTTCCCCCACCCTCATGTCTTGTTGTGCCTCGAAACACATTGTGTATAGGTGCATTATGAATACCCAATTTGAATAAGAAAATGATTGCTTCTACTGACCATGCTGGCATCTGCATAACCACTATGTGATGGACTTCTGCATCACAATGCCCCATGTGCAGTACTTGTCACTGGGCTGTTTGCAGACATGACAGTTGCATGGCCCATCACGCATTGTGTACGCCACTTTTGTGGGTCAATGTGTCCACTGACAGCATGGTCTATACCAGGGGGGTGTGCCATGTCGTTACAAGCCATACATCTATGGATGTGACAACTCATGAGGTCAGATGAATGTGGGTCCTGACATTATATGTCTATCTGCACTTTGATGCATATGTTCCACATTCGTCTGGAAACACATGACTCAAAATGTCTTTTTTTCACCATGTGCAGGCAAGGAAGCACTGGATGCAGAGGAAGGGGATGAAAAAGAGGTGCAGGTACATCAGTTCACCTGTGTACGTCGTTCACCGTAAAAACCCACTGCTGCTCCAGACGATCATCTGTCGTGCTCCGGCCTCTTCTGACTCGAGTGATTTGGATGCTGAACCACATGTGTCTGCCTCACAGAGGGTAAAGGAGAGTGCCCCAATGGGCAGATCAGATGGGGCCGTTGAGTCTGTGGCTGTGCAGCTGGCTTCACAAGGCCATTCAGTGGTGGGCCCACCATCTGCGGTGGTTACTGTTGCAAGGCCACCCCCCATAAATTGGCATCAGGTTCTGGGGCTGATGTCCAACAGAGGGTTGCACACCTGCAGCCAACGAAAGGGGCACCGCATCAATGGGCATGGTCCCTTGCATTGGGCCGACGTGGGCCTCACACACGTGGTGGACATGTGCAAGCTGGAGAGACAGTGTGGGAGCAGCATACGTCGTGTGCCGCCATCCGACATGGCAACGTATTGAATAAAATTGCAGAGGGCATGGATAAGATGGCCAAGACCATGACCCCACCAGCTGCCCGGGTAGTGCAACCGATGCAGGTCATGTGGTCCTCAAACCACTCCCACAGACTGGGCATGGAGGCCAACATCAAGGGCCGATGGGCTGATCTGAGTTGTCTGCAGGAGTCTTTTGCATGCAGATGCTCAGGCACACAGAGGGGCCCTGAGGCGTGAGATGGAGGCATCAACTCTCAGCCTCAGGGACACTGATCCAAGAAGAGATGATTTCCTTGAGGCAGACACTGTCCCAGCAACTCAATGTGAGTGAGTGCACATACAAAGTCTGTGGCCCTTCGTGAGGAAGCGCAGGGACACCACACCACCCTCGCTCTGCTGGTGCATGCAACCGTGTCATGGCTTGCCCTGGCCAATAAAAAACAGGACTTGGCACTGCGTGGTATGGATCCACCACCGCACCCACCTGCAGATCAACCACAGGATGGGGGGCCGAGCACAGACAGGCCTCCAGAACCACTGTTGCTGTGATGTCCATGAGCCCATGGAGTTTTCTTTTTAAATGTTTCCACTCATGTGGATATTGACATGCGCCCTTCCCCTGCTCCCTCCAGGGTGAATCCCACCCCCCAACCCCAGTCCAGGATGGCCAATTTTCTTTTTTTTTATGTGACCAGTGTGATCTAATTATTTGTTTTCTGAGCCCTTGATTGGCATGGACACATTTTTCTTATTTTTCAATAGCCATTTCCATGGTGGAGGCATGTGTTTTTTTCTTTTTAGCCCATTATGAGATGGACTCATTTTCTGTTTTTTTTCCTTGTGAGATGTGCTGGTCCCCTCTCAAAGGCATGCTAAGTGCAGTAGTGGACATGTAGCCATGCACAGTGGTGTCAACTGCCATAGTTGCCTTGAGGTCGACAGGATGGCATGTGCAGGTAACAATGGGTTGACGGAACATTGACACATATGTGCTTTATGCAAGATTAGCAACAATGGCTGGTGAAATGCAATGTTCCATGTTGTTGTAATGATCCTGATTCATCCGGTGACTGCACTCCATGGGAGGTCCACCCTGCACTGTTTCATGTCACTAGGCCCCATGCCCTCTGCCAGGCACTGGACCCCCTTTCACATATTTGGCAGTACAGTTTCCAATGGAGGTAATGAGGGAATCACGTGATGCCAGCTCTGTCAACAGGTAAGCATGTGCACTGTCTCTCGTGTTATGTCTGTATTATTGGTCACCATGGTCTTTGCATGCATGCCACATATTCGCTAGTGGGGGATGTACTCTTTGAGTCATGGTAAATGGCACTACAGATATGTGTAAATCCACATGCATGTGTGTGTGTGTGTATGTGCACTGACAGTTCGATGTGTGTACATTGTTTTGGTGGATGCACTTTCACAATTGACGCGATGAATCGAAGAGATTGTGCAGCACTTGTCACACTTTAGCCATTGACAGTATTTGCAACATTCTTGACGTACTTACTAATTGACGGCATGCATTATCTGTGCATCTGCACTCTGTGTATTTAGGTTCTCCAACACTTGCTCACTGACTGTGATGATGTCTTCTTACTGCCACCCTTCTACTCCCCTTGCCCCTTGTTTCCTATGGGTTCATGCAGGTGTACTCCCTGTCCACACTACTCTTTCACCTGCTCCACCCCCTACTCCATTATCTGCTCACATGACCTGCCCTGCCACTATTCCACATGTAAAGCATACATCCATTGTCAGGTCTACTCATCCTCAGCTGCTCTGCATCAAAGCGTAGCACCTGGTGACCTAGTTCTGGGCATTTGTGCATGTTGACTACACAGGGGAGGTTTGTCACACTTGCTGCATGTTGGGTTGTACAGATGTGTGCATGTGTACCCCTAACACCCTAACAGACTACTCCTGTATTACCCAATCGGGTCACTTGTTTTACATTGTTTGTTTATGTATGTTCTCTACACCAGGATGTATTGCATGATTTTTTGTATACATTACCTGTACATCTCATCCGTCACTGTGAGTGACTGCACGGTGTGTGGGCACATTGTGAGTCACTGCATGTGGTACATTGTCCACTCCCGACAGCTTGTCATCATCTTTTATCCCTGTGGGAGTTGCCATTGCACCCTGAGATCCAAGGATACAAGGTGTGTGGTCTGTTGGAGGGTGAGTGAATTGCTGCATGTTGTCCTGAGGTCCGTTGATAGTGTTGTCCAATGGGGGGGGTTGGTGTTTGGTGCATTGGTGCAGGGTATGGGTATGTGATTGTAGACACTTCTTTGTGGGGATGTTGCATACAGGGCTCTCTTTCTGCTTTGCATGCCTTGGTGGGTTGCGCATGTTGTTTCTTTGATGTAGAGCTGCTAATTGACCTTTCATAGGTGGCCATTCTTTGCCAGTCTATCCTTCTCCATCACCCAATTGTGTCCTTCATGGCCCACTACATGTGGTATTTTTCCATCTATGTGCCTTCCAGGCTCTCTGACCAGGTTGCATCTGGTACAAGTGTTCATATCTCTGTCTTCCTCTCTTGGTCACCAGAGAGAGAACTCTGTCCTCACCCACTGTGATATCAAACATATCCATCCTCATCTCCCCACCAGCCAGTCTCCTCCTTGCACCGCTTTTGACCTATCCATCGCTCTCTTGTTATCTCTCTCTCTCTACTCCACTGCTAGGCAATCATCAATCTTCTCATGTCTCCCTCTTGCCCTCTGTCATCCTTCAACAATGCATGGTCCATGCCTATATCCTTGTTCCATACGTGAGTTGTCAGAGCTGTCCAATATCCTTACATTGATGCAATGCAAGTCTTTGTGAGCTAAACTTGTTTTTCGGATAGGATGCAAGCCAGGTGGGTACCTTGTGCAGGTAAGTCAAAAGCACTCAGGGTGGCACTTGTGTTGTTGTTGGTTGCTGGGAGTCTGGCACTGTGTGGGGTTAATTTTCTTTTCCTTGTACTGAGGTGAGGGGGCCCAGCTTCATGGGTGCCTGTTACACTTGGTGATGATAGGCTGGTGTGTCTATGCAGGCTGTTTTATCAAGACAATCAGGATGGCACTGGTTGCGGGATGATTGCTGTGAGGGAAGCTGTCACTGTGGGCCCTTTATTGGTGAGATGTTATGCAGGGGGCAGGTCCGGCGGTGTATGTGATGGGCCACATGGTTATGAGAGTGATGGTCAGTGTTTCCTTGCAGTCTTGCTTGCTCCCAGGCATCATGTTCACTGGGCTTTTCTAGTAATGCATATCCACACAGGCAGTCCACTCTTTGTCCTTCTGACCCTTCTGGGGATGCTGTCCCGAGACATTGCCACACACAGCACAGTGTTGATGGCCCTTTGGGGGATGCCATGTTCACCACAGATACCAGGCACATGCCATTGGCCAGGTGTTGTTGTTTGCAGTGGTGAACATGTACCATGCATGTTAAGAAGACAGATATTTTGCAGCATGTTGGCAGCTGCTCAGTGCATCTCAACACTCACTTCAGTTCCAAGCATGTTGGTGCCCCTTACATCCAGTTGCTAGGAAGTCTGCCTTTCCTTCTTCTTTCCTGTTGCCTGCTCCCTTTTGTTTGTCAGAGTCCTTGTCTTCTGTTTCTTATTCCTTTCTCATGTCTGCTCGACACTTGCATGCCAGTTGCTTGGGTACCCTGCCTCTGGTATGACCGCTGCCTCTGTGAACAGCTGCCTTCTTCCTGATCCTGTCTTCTATGTAATTGTTGATATTTATGCATCACTTCATCTTGGACTTTACATCATCGGCTCCCCTGCCATTGGTTGCTGCACTGTCCAACTGCCACGTTAAACAGGGTATGCCATATTGTGGCACTGGGAGTACTTCCAAGGTGATCCTGCATTTACAACCTCTCAGCGGTCCCTCTTTGGGAGTCCTCTCAATAACATAATGACTGTGGCCGGATAATAGTGTTCATAATGTCCAATCCCCATGAGAAGGGTGTTACCCATTCCTTCACTGCAATGGCACTCTGGGGGGGCAGGCAGTGGAGATGTTGTGGGTGGGTGTGTAAGGCGTCACTGTGTGAGGTGTTCATATTGCATTGTTGTGAGGTGGGTGGATCTGGCTGCATGGGTGCAGGGACAAATGGTGATGGTTGTTTGGAGAGTTTTTGTTTGCATTTGTTTCATGGCACTCAGGGGGGCGAACCTATTGCTGTGTAATGGATGTGTTGCCTGCCATGACCTTGTGCTGTTTTTCTCTACAGAGGCATTCTGCAGGGGAATATGGTTGCTGTGATTGAAGGGAACGTTGCTGTTGCATGAATGTACAGGACAAAGCATCAACTTTTTTAGTGGTTTGCAGGCCTACAGAGTGGCACATCCATGGATTCCAGGGTCTGCTGATGCAGGCTCACAAGGGATAAGGTGTGAGGTGAGATGTGCATCTCTCTTGCAGTGCACTTGCATTTTTAAAATTGTGCATGACTATTTTGATATGACTGTATATTGTGAGCATACTTGTTGTCAGGGAATGCATTGGCCACCAGACCTGTATATTGTTGTGGAACACACAAAAGGGGACCAGGGCAGTAATCACATATGTTTTTTGCTCATTTCCATTTTGCACTACCCTTTCCCACCTGTGTCTCATGTGTTCAGTTTGGGGTCTACGTGCAGAATCGCTGTTGTCCATGTGACAGAGGTTAGGGACTTTGTTGCTTGTGCTGTGTGCTTTTGGGTGTACTACATGGACAACATTGGTTCCAGTTGCTATGACTGTGTTGGTGATTTGTGCACAGCCATACAGATTAGGGGTGTATCAACCACTGTTGCTCCCTTACAAATTGGAATTTACTCACTGCTAATTAAATTATGGAGTCCAAATACTCCAATACACAGTAGGGAAAAGACATGTTGAATATTGCGCCCCTGCTTTCACCCTCACAGAGACATGGATTGGTTTGACCCAGTAGTGCGTGTAGTACCACAGGAAAACAATAGTATTTTCTCTGCCTGATTGGAAGGAGTAAACATGTAGCTTTTAATGAACATATATAACGAGGTGCTAAGAAATGATTATTAACAAGTGAATGCAGTTTTTCAGTTGCAACATATTTTTACTTGCTAATGAATGTCTCTCATTTGGGAATTGGACTTGAATATCTAATGCTTCCAAAATCATTTACTTCCAAATCTGAACAATAGGGAGTACAATACTCCCACTTACAAATCTTATCTGGTGCACTGTTTGTGCATGTTGTTTTATGTCTAATGGATACACACCATTTGCCTCTCACAGACACACATTCTCATGGTATTGTTATGGGCACGGAGGATGGGACCCAATTCATCATTGAATGGTACCTGGGATGTGGCCTCACTGTGTGTGTTCCACAGTGGCAGGTTTTTATGTGAAGTATGATTGCACCAGCTGGGTGCGTGCAGCCTCGCCAAGTGCCCTTTGGCCAACCAAGGGCAAGGGTGGTGCCTGTGGGTGCGGGCGGTGTCCCACCTGCATTTCCACTGGTACAACATGCCATGTGGCGACATTGTGCAGTACACATTATTTTACATATTACTGTTAGTGCATATAGCAAGTCCCCACCAGAGTAGTCAAGGGAGCAGAACGGTGACTTCAGCACTCCAAATGTGTGCTCCACTATGGCCCTAGTGGCTACATGTGCTGAATTGTATCTAACCTCAGCTTGTGTAGCAGGATTCCAGATTGGTGTCATCATGAATGTTGACAGCGGTTATTGTAAGAAACCAGAAGATGCCTCACCTGCTAGCCCCCGTGGATCTCTCTCTCAGGTGGCCAGGGCATGGCCATCGCCTTTGGATCCAGACGCTGGGGTGGACCAGTGAGGGAGGATCACCTCGGTGAGGGGTCTTTGGGCAGTGGGAATGGGAAACGGGATGGCGAGACACTGTATCCCTCCCCCTGTAACATCTGTACCCCATCATACCAGGTGGGATACGTAGGAATCCCTCCCCACTTTCCCTTCACAAACACTTTCACACGGACAGCCCACTGTGGGAGAAAACTGACTCACACCTGACTTCCATTGAACTTTCCCACACGGATAAAAGGCAGAGCACAAGAGCACACTCTTACTGAGGCAAAGCACACGAAGGAACAGCAGTTTCAAGTTGTCAGCTGAATGAGGGGAGAACAAGGGCAAACCAAGAAGGGTTCACAAAGAGGGAAATACCCATGACCTTTTCGGCAAGAACCCATTACTTTCAAGAAACCTTCAACAGTGAAAGTGTAACATCAGGAAACCAGACTGAAGAATCCTGCATTATGTGTCAGAGATACCGGAGGTCCTTCCACATAGCCGATCAAGGCAGGGAGGAGCAGAAGCCACTGTGGTATCATCCTTGGCTCCAAGAACAGAGAAGCGTCAGAGAGATCAACACAGCCAGTTGCGGAGACCGATGCAAGACCGGTCTATGTTGAAGTCAAGGTTGCAAGCAGCAACATTGTATAATGATCGCTGGGACGAACATTGTTAAATATGTGTGATTAAAGATACGAGCAAAGCTAAACTGTCCAGCACCGTGAATGTGCTCAATCGAAGGTCTCTGGGAGGTATCCCACCAAGAAGTGGCAGATAGTGATCAGAACATTGTGTGAAGTGAATTGAAGTGGTCCTGTGACAGTTTAAGCAAGACCCATTGCACATTCAAAAGTCTTTGATTTTAATATCAAGAGGAAACCGTAGAAAGTGAGAATACATGGTGTGAGCCCGAATGAGGGAGACCAAATGTGAATAATGTGCAAAAGGTATCCACGTCTGAATGAGGGAGATGCAAGATCTAAGCACGAACGAGGGAGATCCATGGTCTGAGCACGAATGAGGGAGACCATGTGTAAACATTGTGGTACAAAGGGGGTCCAAGCCTGAGTGCGTGAGACCCATGATGAACACTGGAAGTGAGAACTTGTGCATGTGAAGATCCTGATAGGAGTAGCACTTTGATATTTGTTTGTTACAACAGGCCCTATGCAGTAAGAGACTTTTATTGAAAAGAGGCTTTGGCAGAAGGCACTGATTCCTATGCTTTGAACTGCATCCTCGTGGCAGAGAAGCCAGAGTCTGTGAGAAGCTCGAACGTGCCACCTTGCCCCTTGCTGAAAATGTGGGGAATGGAAGTCAACTGCTCAACCCTTTACTTTACTTTAATACATTTATATAGCGCGGCCACTGACCCGGAGGCTTAAGGGTGCTAGACATTAACAACAAAATACAGACACTCAGGAGCCGTACAAAGACAAAATATGAGCTGAGTTAACAACCAGAGAGGTGTTTAATTAAACAGAAGGATTTTTAATACCTTTGTGAAGACCATGGTGGAGGTAATTTCTCTCGGGTTGTGGGGCAAACCATTCGAGGATGCTGGTCCTACAGCATCCTCGAATGGCTCCAGTTTTCGCCTGTGATAGCCTGCAGGCAGGAACCTTTAGTAGTGAGCAATTGTTAGATCTTAGATTGTAATTACTGGTTTTTAATACCAGTTCAGTGTTAAGGTATTCAGACAATTATGTGTAATCACCATATGACATAACTGAATCCTCTCCCTAATTGGTAACCAATGTAAATCCCTTCTCGCATCTGAGATATGATCCCTTCTGCTACAATCAAAAATAACTCTAACTGCATTATTCTTCATTACTTGCAGTCTGTTGATCTCACAGTTCGGTTAACCAGTCAGTAGGTTGATACAGTAATCTAATCTCGATCCCATGAGGGCGCGAGCCAAGGTTTCTTGACTTTTTCTAGACAGAAAAGGACGTGCGTGGGACAAGAGTTTGATGTAATAGGCTGTGGAGGCGACTAGACTGTTAACATGTGCCTTCATATGCAGGTTACAGTCCAGATACACCACTAGTGTCTTAACCTTCTTTTTAACAATAATGGTACACCCATCAATATGCACTTGAGAATACCCATTTTCCATTTTGAGAGTTGTGGTTTCAGATCCCACGGGCATCAACTATGTTTTACTTGCATTGAGTGATAGGCCATTAGCAGCCATTGTCACGTCCCCGGTCCTGCCCTCCTCCCGTCACTCACCAGGCACCATTCGTTCCCATACCCACCACCCACACCAACGGGGAAGACACGGCAGGCGGGATGTCCGAGGGGGCAGAACCTCCTCTTTCCGCCCATTTCCATGCTGGCGCTTGCCATGGCGTCTCATACATGCCCGACGGCTCCGGCGTCGGCGGCTCCAGCTTCCACGCACGGGGGAACCTGATCGCGTCTCGCTCAGACGATCACGTGACTGGTCACGGGATCGCCTGTAGCCGACGCTGGCGTCCACATCGGACGAACAGCAATCACTGATGGCGTCCGTCCATCACGTGACGCCTCTGTGCGGTCACGTGCCCTGTCACGTGATCTACCTTTCATTCAAAAAGAGCTGAGAGGATACACTCAGTGCTTCACAGCTGTTTCCACCAGAGACCTGTTCGGCATTACCCTCGTTCTTCTTGTAACTCTTTGGAACTCGACCACGGACCGCTACTTGGACTTGTCTTGGATTGCCCTTTTGTTTCGACGCATCTTCTGGACCCTTGGAACTCTTGACCACCCTTTTTCTGGCCCTGGAATTGCTCTGGATTACCCTTCTGTTTTGGCGAACTTCTACCCACGCTCCTGGCAATCACGTTTTGTCTCTTGAGTCATTTGGGGTTCACCACCTGGACCTTGGTTGGACTTGCTATCTGGTCACGCTCTGGCTATTGGTGTGAGTTGGAGGAAGTGCTGTACATCCCAGCCTGCTGTCGGTCTTCCCTCGTTGTCTGTTCAGGCTTACTACCTGTCCTATCATCCCCAGGGTAAGCTTTGCCATTTTTTCCTTGTTTGCTTGCACTGCCATTATTGTTCATAGTATACCTGATCCTAACCTTTGCCTTACAGCACTCAGGGGTCCTTCCGGTTTTCTGGGTATCCGATTGACGACGCCACTCATCACCTGTGGCCTCAAAGATTGCTAGGGCAGTATACTTTACCTGCTCGAGCGGTACTTGGGGACGGAGGTAGTTTATAGCTGCACGACCATCAAGGCGGATCACCAAGATCAGAACAGACTGTGAAGCCTATTGGTCGTCCAGCTATGGACACCTCAGCCGGGGACCCCGTGACGGCTCTAATGCAGGCAGTGACAGCACTCAGGGTAGACATGGCTACCGCTACTGCAACCCTACGCGCTGATATGACCGCCGCCACCACTGCATTACACCACCGCCTCGACACGGTACTAAGTACACGCCATCCCTTACCTGCAGAAGCCGAATTTGACGAACCTATTCCTCCCCAAAACCCTCCTCCTATCATACCCCCTTCCTTCCCGGCCGCTCCTGTGGTGATCCAAAACCCTTTCCCCTTGGCTACTCCCGAGCGATACCAGGGCGACCCAAAGAAATACCGTACTTTCATCAATCACTGTAAGCTCCATTTCATGTGTCGCCCTCAGGCTTTCCCCGATTCCGTATCAAAAGCAGCCTTTCTTCTCTCCCATCTATCAGGGGTAGCCGCCACATGGGCCAATCCATTGCTGGAAAACAACCACCCTGCGTTGTACGATTTTGAATTGCTGACCCAAGAGATGGCAAAAGTATTTGACACCAGGCACAAAGCGCAGTCTAGGGACATGGAATTCCTAGATCTCACACAGGGTCGCTCAACCCTCATAGAGTACATCACCAGGTTCAATCAGCTGTCTGCGGAGACCTCCTGGCCAGAAAATAAAAAGGCTGTGGTGTATTACCGGGGTTTATCTGGGGCCATGAAAGATGCCTTGTCCGTAGTGCCTACGCTTCCCATAGCATATGCTGATTTGGTGGACTTAACATTGCAAGTCGATGCCAGACGATCGGAGCAACGCGGAGAAGGTTCATCCTCGTTTCCACTCCCATCCATGGCCGTTGCCACCCCCGAACCCATGCAGATAGGCGGGATCCGCAGCCCTATCTCTCACGTTGAACGAGAGCGCAGGAGAACGGACAATGCCTGTTTTTACTGCGGTCTTAACGGCCATTTCATAAAAGAGTGCCCTCGCCGTCCAAAAAACAGAAACCCGGGTTTTCAGAAGGCTCGCCCCTAAGATCAGAGGTGGGTGCGAGTACTATCCGGAATACCTCTGAACCTACCTTTGGTCCTGTGCGACCCATTATAGTACAGGCCTTTCTGAACCATGCTACTGGTTCTCACGCCGTGTCAATAGTGATAGACTCAGGTGCTACAGGCTGCTTCATCGACATAGCCTTGGCCGGTTCATTGAACCTGCCTTTGGTCACAAAGGATTGTCCCGAACCGGTCCAGGCGGTGGATGGTACGTCTCTTGCCTCTGGCCCGATCCGGCAACAGACCGCTCCCTTAGAGCTGGTTGTTCAGGAAAACCACAAAGAGACGATATCATTCGATCTCATCTCTACCCCTCAGTTCGGAGTAATATTAGGCATTCCTTGGCTAAGACTGCACAATCCCCTCATTAACTGGGGGACGGGTCAGGTTTCATTCGAATCCGAAACATGCCAACACTACTGCCTCCTGGCAACACCTCAGTTCTCTAGTCCAGCGGGCATCCTGGGAAGCGTCACGTCCATGGCTATAGGGGACAATACAGACCACCATGATACGCACACAGTAGGGGCTGTCACGGGTGGGATACCTGCTGTTTACCGCGATTTCCAGGCGGTATTCGATAAGGGTTCAGCAGAAGGCCTACCCCCGCATCGACCTTACGACTGTCCTATCGACCTGATACCTGGCGCAACTATCCCGAAGGGTTGTATCTACTCCCTTACTCAGGTGGAAGAGCGGACCTTGCAGGAGTATGTCCAACAGGCTTTACGGCTGGGACATATTCGTCCATCGACTTCTCCGGCTGCAAGCCCTATATTCTTCGTTCCAAAGAAGGAAGGGGACCTCCGTCCCTGTGTCGATTATAGTTGCTTGAATGCCGTCACAGTAAAGAACCGCTACCCCATACCTCTGATCACTCCCTTGCTGGACAAACTCACCCATGCCACCATATACACCAAACTAGACCTTCGCGGGGCATACAATCTTATACGCATGCGTGAGGGTGATGAATGGAAAACGGCCTTCTGCTCACGACAAGGCCTATTTGAGTATACTGTAATGCCTTTTGGCCTGTGTAACGCCCCGGCTACCTTCCAACACTTTATGGACGATGTTTTTAACGACATCTTGAATACCTATGTGATTGTTTACCTAGATGATATTCTGGTGTTCTCCACTTCCCTTGATGAACACATAAAACATGTCAGAGAAGTACTGTCGCGACTACAAAGCAACGCCCTTTACGCCAAACCCGAGAAATGTACGTTCCATGCAAATCAAATCGAATTCCTGGGGTTCCATATCACGCCCAAGGGACTCTCTATGAATCAATCCAAGGTACGGGCGATTGACGAATGGCCCACTCCGACCAATCTCAAGCAGCTGCAGTCGTTCCTAGGATTCGCAAACTTCTACCGGAGATTCATATCAGGGTTTTCTTCGGTTGCGGCTCCACTTACGGCACTCACTAGCCCTTCTGTCCCCTATGTATGGTCCACTACGCAGCAATCTGCTTTCGACATACTGAAAACCCTGTTCACCTCCGCTCCGGTATTACAACACCCTGATCCCGACCTTCCGTATATTCTGGAAGCAGATGCCTCGTCCTATGCATTAGGTGCGGTGTTATCCCAGACCTGTCCTACCACCAACCGTTTGCATCCGGTAGCATTCCACTCTCGCAAGTTCACGACTACCGAACTACACTACACGGTTACAGAAAAGGAACTACTGGCTATTAAGGATGCACTACAGGTCTGGAGACACCACCTTCTAGGTGCCAAACATCAAACCACGGTGTTCTCCGATCATAAAAATCTCCAGGACCTTGCTTCCTTGAAGTGCACCAACAGTCGCCAGGTTAGGTGGCATCTGTTCTTTGCCGCCTATGATTTTGTGGTCAAACACAGGCCCGGTGTTGGGCACGGTAAAGCCGATGCCCTGTCCCGTTCACCTGGGGGGGGAGACCCTTCCCTCTTTCCCGGACACTCTGTTGGGAAAGAATCACGTTATCTGTCTATGCACACCAACACCCTCCTTGTTGTCCACTATCCGCCAATGGGCCTCTCGGTATCCGCAATCATTGGCGGAATGGGACCCAGTCATGCAAGATGGGTTACCTTTCGTTCAGGGCAGTAAACTCCTTCTACCCACAAGTGAAACCCGGAACCAAGCGCTGACCTGGTCCCACGACGCTGCCGTCAACGGTCACCACGGACAGCTTCGCACATTGGATCTCCTTAAGCGTTGGTGCTGGTGGCCTACGATGAAGCATGACGTACGGGACTATGTCAACACCTGTGCGGTGTGTGCCCAGGGCAAATCGCGCAGGGGTCGGCCTTTGGGTCTGCTCCTTCCTCTCCCAATCCCTCCACGACCTTGGCATACGTTCTCCATGGATCTGGTCACTGATCTCCCCCGCACTCATGGGTTTGACACTATTTAGGTCATAGTCGACTCGTATACCAAGTTTGCCCGTTTTATACCCTATAAGGGAATTCCCTCAGCCCCTGTCTTGGCCAAACATTTCTTCAAACATGTATTCTGCCTTTTCGGATTGCCCCAAGTGTTGGTCTCTGACCGTGGTTCCCAGTTCACCTCCCGCTTTTGGCGGGCCCTAACCGCTCTGTTGGGCATAGATGCCCGGTTTTCCTCTTCGTATCACCCGGAGAGTGACGGTCAGACCGAAAGGGTCAACCAAACGATGGAACAGTATCTACGCTGCCTAACACTTCAATACCAGGACACATGGCTCAATCTGCTACAAACTGCGGAGTTTGCCTACAACAATGCTCTGCACTCGGCTACCGGTTACTCACCTTTCTTTTCGCTCTACGGTCAGCATCCTCGTGCCCTCCCCATTCCAGACTATTCCTCTTCCGACACCCCTGCCGCATCGGCTTGTGCCCGAGACATTGTATCTGTGCACGCTCAGACCTTGGTCCACTTACGTGAGGCACAGGCTTCTATGAAGGCGGCTGCTGACAAAAAGAGGGCTGTTCCGCCCATTTACGGGGTGGGGGATAGGGTTTGGTTGTCCACTCGTCATCTACATATCCCTGGCTGCCGCAAGCTGTTGCCTCGTTTTGTGGGTCCTTATGAAGTAGTCAAGGTTCTGAACCCGGTGGTGTTGCGCCTGGCGGTTCCCCCCGCCTGGCGGATCCACCCGGTATTCCACGTTTCTCTCCTTAAGCCTTGCCCTGGCCCTACCCGCTTGGTTTCTCCCCCTGCTCCCGTCTCTGTCTCTTCTCCCGATGTGTTTGAGGTCCGGGCTATTTTGGGTTCTCGCGTTCATCGGGGTGTCCTGCAGTACTTGGTGGACTGGTTGGGTTATGGCCCGGAGGATCGTTCGTGGGTGGCTTCCCGGGATGTTCATGCCCCCCGTTTGTTGGCCCGTTTTCACCATGATAATCCCACGAGCCCACGCGGTCGTGGGCCTTTGGGGGGGGGGCTCTGTCACGTCCCCGGTCCTGCCCTCCTCCCGTCACTCACCAGGCACCATTCGTTCCCATACCCACCACCCACACCAACGGGGAAGACACGGCAGGCGGGATGTCCGAGGGGGCAGAACCTCCTCTTTCCGCCCATTTCCGTGCTGGCGCTTGCCATGGCGTCTCATACATGCCCGACGGCTCCGGCGTCGGCGGCTCCAGCTTCCACGCACGGGGGAACCTGATCGCGTCTCGCTCAGATGATCACGTGACTGGTCACGGGATCGCCTGTAGCCGACGCTGGCGTCCACATCGGACGAACACCAATCACTGATGGCGTCCGTCCATCACGTGACGCCTCTGTGCGGTCACGTGCCCTGTCACGTGATCTACCTTTCATTCAAAAAGAGCTGAGAGGATACACTCAGTGCTTCACAGCTGTTTCCACCAGAGACC
Source organism: Ambystoma mexicanum (assembly GCF_040938575.1). Classification (NCBI taxonomy): domain Eukaryota; kingdom Metazoa; phylum Chordata; class Amphibia; order Caudata; family Ambystomatidae; genus Ambystoma; species Ambystoma mexicanum. Next base: position 289,522,318 of record NC_090928.1, read on the forward strand.
TGTTCGGCATTACCCTCGTTCTTCTTGTAACTCTTTGGAATTCGACCACGGACCGCTACTTGGACTTGTCTTGGATTGCCCTTTTGTTTCGACGCATCTTCTGGACCCTTGGAACTCTTGACCACCCTTTTTCTGGCCCTGGAATTGCTCTGGATTACCCTTCTGTTTGGGCGAACTTCTACCCACGCTCCTGGCAATCACGTTTTGTCTCTTGAGTCATTTGGGGTTCACCACCTGGACCTTGGTTGGACTTGCTATCTGGTCACGCTCTGGCTATCGGTGTGAGTTGGAGGAAGTGCTGTACATCCCAGCCTGCTGTCGGTCTTCCCTCGTTGTCTGTTCAGGCTTACTACCTGTCCTATCATCCCCAGGGTCAGCTTTGCCATTTTTTCCTTGTTTGCTTGCACTGCCATTATTGTTCATAGTATACCTGATCCTAACCTTTGCCTTACAGCACTCAGGGGTCCTTCCGGTGTTCCGGGTATCCGATTGACGACGCCACTCATCACCTGTGGCCTCAAAGATTGCTAGGGCAGTATACTTTACCTGCTCGAGCGGTACTTGGGGACGGAGGTAGTTTATAGCTGCACGACCATCAAGGCGGATCACCAAGATCAGAACAGCCATCCAGTCACTGATAGGGCCACATATCCTATTGATATTCATTTAATCTTCATAAAAATATCAGTGAGGGGTATGATGTACTTAGTATCATCTGCATAGTTTGCAAATTCAATGCCATTGATATCCAGAAAGTCCAAGAATGGAACTGTGAAAATGTTAAATAAGGGGGAAAGGCAAGCGCCCTGTGGCACCCCCTGATTTAGTTCCCTGGGCGTTAGATCGACCAAAGGACTACTCACTCTCCAGTGAAGTCCCCCCAAAAAGGATTTCACCCATTGTGCTGCTGAGATGGAAAAGCCAGCTACCTCCTCCAACCTGGTGACAAGAAATGAGTGGTCCACCAGGTCGATTGCCGGCAGATAGGTCCAAGAGCATAAGCATGCTTGTATTTCCTTGATCTATGGGACCGAGAAGTCTCGATTTTTAATCCAGCTATGCCGTCTCCGTCCCATGCCTCTCTCTAAAACCAGATGTCTCTGATTTAAGATACAGTGGGCTCTCATATGAGCGACCATTTGCGTGTATGCCACCCTATCCAGGATTTTTAACAAAAAAGGGGAATTTGAGATAGGCCGGAAGTTCAATGGATCACATGGTGTTAAGCCAGGCTTCTTCAAAAACGGAGTGATCCATGAATTCTTGATACAAACTGGCACACAGCAGTCTCAGAATTACGCATTGACAAACCGGCAAAAAGTGGTGATCAAAGCAGCAGAGCATGCCTTCATGGCTAATGAGGGGCATACACCCCCCTTACAATTTGATGGCTTTAGTTTTTCTACAATAAAGGTAAGTTCAGCTTTGTCAATAGATTTAAATGAAAACATTCTTCTGGTTTCCATTCCTTATATCGAGGACTGACTATATCGGGGTCTTTTTGTGTAGAACTTTTATTTGCTATAAGGATGACATTTTTAATTTTATTAAGTTTGGCATCCATGGACTCTTGGACTAGGTTGCACCAGCTGGTATCTCTAATAATCATATTTGCCTCAATGTTTTTAGTTGTTTCCAGCTCTTTAAAGACATTAAAAAATTCCTTAGGTTAAGACTGTGCTTTATTTATGCAGTCATTTAAATAGGCTGTTTTAGCCAAAGTGACACCATTTTTATAGCGTTTTACATGTGAGTTATATAATTCTTTGTCATGATCTGTCAAGGAACGTTTCCACTTATATAGAGCTTTAATCTTAATACTTTCTAGGTCCTGTAGTTCAGAGGAAAACCATAAATTGGTTGCTCTTTGTGTCACCCTCATATTTCATACAGTTCCATGACAATTCCATTAGCATCACACAGTACCTGCATGTGAATATAGTGCCAGTGTTTTCAATTACGGTAGATGTGCTCTGTCAATTGGGGGCGGGGGTAGTAGTGCAACATTTGTGCAGTCAAGTGCACCTACTACACTGGGGAAGTGTGCTACTGCGTAGAAATCGTGGATCACTGTCTGCCTTTCCACCAGTGTTTCGGGCATATATATGTTCCTGTTCACACACGCAAGTGCCTTTATGCATGCCAATAGCTGTTGGTGACAGTAGGATTGTGTGACTTGCGATATACCACCAACTGTTGCCGTGGCTCGCTGGAAGGAACCACTTGTAATGCAATGGAGTGCAGTCAGCCCTTTCTCATGGGGGGTAAGGGACTGGAAGCAGATGGTGGTTGATGCTAGCCCATCTTTCCCCCCTGACAAGGTCTAGGATTACATGGGGGGGTAGCGGTACCTTGCATATACCTGGTCATCAGGCATCCCGAATAGCATGGAGCATTCTGCGAAGATCCAGGCCCTGGGCATCCTCATCCTCCTCTGGTATCTGTGGACAATTGCTCCTGCTATTGCTGGGTTCATCGTACCTGTGGACGTTGGTTTGCTGTGCATTGCATGCGTTAGACACATTGGTTCCTATGTGCGTTCAACTTTACCCCTGCTATCATGTGGCAAATGGATCACATGGTTTGCGTGTGCTTTTTACCGATGCGGTGTTCCCCATTGTAATCCATGAATAACGGTTGGATTTGTGTTGGAATGGGCGAGCGATAGCTTAGCCACAGTGGGTCCCTCAACTCAAATCACCCACATTTTCCTGTGTTCTTCCTCATTCTGCCGTTCCACCCCCTATTTGGATCTCTGCGTAGCCTGGGCCACACTCGGTGAGATGTCTCACGCGAGGTGCTTGACCGTTCGTAGAGACGTGTCGGGCCGGCACAAACTCCATGAAAGTCCTGGAAAAGTCCTGCGCAGTCGATTCCATGGGTTTTAAGTGCAGAATGGCACGCAAAGGCCTTGATTTTCCACACAGATAATTCCATGAATCAGGCCCTATATGAGCACAGCTGCATTGGAATTTTTGGGATAATCTGGCGCATATTCTGTTTGTGCACATAATGAAGCAGCTTTGAAAGCACACTCAAGCAAGCATAGGCTGTGCACTGGATATGTCCATCTGACTTGTCAAATGTTTGACTTCTTTTGTGCACAAGTGAATTACAAATGTATATTTGCAGTTTCGATAGGTGTGATTAAAATCCTACTTTCTGTCAGGTATGTCAAAGACTTCGGAGAGTGTACGCACGCTCCAGTATTGAGCTCAGTTGCTGAGACTATGTTGCAACAGGTTTCAGAACTGAACCGGGAAAAAAAGAGATTTCTGTAATTGAGGCATCTTCTCCAGCGGGTCTCTGTGTAGTAATAGGAATAGCAATGCAGGCTCTGGAAGGCTTAAAGGGTATCAAGTAGGAAAGAGTTGGGTATTGGTGCATTTGTATGTTTCTCTCACTTCAGGATTTACATTCTCATTTTGTAATGCCCTTACATCTGAGCTTCATCCAGTGGTGTACTGGCCTACAACGAGTTCTTGAGATTTCCCAGTGCCCCTCTGCACTATGGACCTCTTTTGTGTTTCTGCTCCTTTTCTCCTCTCTCAGACACACCACATACATTCCTATCAGCTCTCCTCATTCCCCAAATCCCATTAAAGCAAAGGGTTTATTATAAAGCTTTCTATGTGATATTCCTCACTGTAACAATGTCTGTTTATTGTTACATTTTACTTTTTTTGAAATCTCTACAGATGGTCAAGCATTCTTAAAAATAAATATTTCTACCCCTCTTTCCGAATTTCCTTGGGAATAGACGACCCAAACTCTGCTTAGAGGGTTTGGCTTGCTCACTACGTTTCCTTGCATGGCACATCATCCCAGTGCCACTTTTCGTTTACAGGAAACACCTGGTTTCATTTACACTTAGCCTCTTCCACCACAGCCCTATAGTTTAAATATTCAGAACCACGGCCCCATCTATCCTCTAATAGCCTATCACCAACAGTCTCACTCCTGCAACCTTCACTGCAGCATCAGACACTCAAGATTCTGCCCTTTATAAATGAAATCACCAGCTCCAGTTTCCTCTATATATGTATTCAAGGAAACAACCTTAGTTGCAGGGACGTTAAGGTGAGAACTTAACACAACAAAACCCTGAAAATTCAGCAATTGCCACCTTATCTTTTCACCCCCTGTTGCACAGCCTATGACCACAATGATGACATATACCTGTAATTACAAAAGCCTGCCCTAATACACAACGTCCAATTGGAGCGTTGATAGTCGCAGGTCTGTGCAACCGCCAGTAGCCACGTCTACCCATACTTGTTTCTGCAGATTCAAAAAGACATAGGTTTGAAAATTCAAATAACACAAAGGTCCACATGAGGGCATAACATCAGAAACACATGTAAAATGATGTAGTGTAAAATCCATGAAATATCATTATCAATGCACAGAAATTGATATCGCTAGACCCATGGCTAAGGTGATAGTTGTAGCCACGGGTGAACCAATCAAAAATACACATCGTTCCATTGGCTCGTTGGTACCCACAGCTATTACCTCCTTTGACAGAGCATGATGTTTCATTGGCAGTTGTCATAGCCGTGGCTATTTTAAAAAAAGGCACCAAACGTATTTACCTTTTCCATAATATTTCCAAATGAGTTCAGTCTGTGAAGTGCAGAGCAGCGAGACATTATACTATTTCATTGTGGTGGCACTGATTTGGGTAATGTACGAGGTGTGCCACTTGCTTTGATGGTGAAACAAGACTTGGAAAAACAAATGACATTTTTTGTCACACCGTCTTTATCTTTTCCAATCTGACTGAGAGGCAAACATGGAGATGTACCACCAGATTTAATGGTAAAATTAAAAATCACAGAATAATGTTCATAAAATAGTTTAAGCATTCATGACAGACCACAACCAATAATGTATTTCAATCAACAGCATACAGCTCTATATAACCAATTTGTATGCATATGACAGAGTACACCTAACCGATGGAGGTAATGCAATGCTTCTTCATAACATCAAAGCAGTACTCAAAGTGTGCTAAATACTACGCTCAGTATACCCCAAAGCAATGTACCCAGGACTACATATCACTTATAAATACACAGATACAATGAAAAAACATCCACAAATATTTATCAGTATGACTGCATACTTGGGGTGCTTCACATAGTTTTTTATACATATATACATAATTATGTAATAGATCATTCTTAAAAAGTACACATTTGAATACATAAAAGTGTACATTTCAGCACATTGAGTCTTAATAAACATGTGTAAAATCCATGGAACACGCATATATGGCCTCGCGTCGTTGCGGTTATGCATATATGTTTAAAAATATATATTGACATCCCTATATATATGTGATAAAATGGTAATTAAAAGGTCAGTACAAAGTATAGGACAGCTCATGGAGTTATGTAAGATAAATGGAGATAAGGAGAGGAAAGTATACATGGAACTAAACTAGGTGAGGATACATTCTGGGGCCGATTCATGGAAAAAATGTGCGCTGAAAATCCCAGCGCAAGCAGGCACAAGGAAGCGCAAGCGTGAGAAAGCAAGCGCACTCGCACATGTGCGATTCAAGGAAGGCGCTGCGCTACTTTCCCACTGATTGTGCGGCAAATCCGTGCATGGCGCACGCTGGCGCACACGTCTCCAAACAGCGTACGCTAAGCGCACAGCGAAAGCGCACATAGCCTAGCACACACAACAAAAGTAGGCGGAACAGGGGGTGTAACACGCGGAATGGGGAATAACGCATGAAAAAGAAGGCGTAACTGAGGAAGTACTGCTGGGAAGTACACGGAACGCCCACACGCACGCGAACCACACGTATTCATGGAATCGAATAGGGTAAACCCACGCACAGGCAAAGACACGCACAGGCCTAAACACGTCCGCCACACAAAGGCAGGCGGTAGCGTCCCTGCGCATTTACAAAAGTGTGCACAAATAAAAAGCACGTATATACTGAGTGGGGTACGTGTATTACTGGGGTTCGCGGGAAGTCTTACACGCAAAAGGGCCCTGTGCGAGTGCGGTACATGTATTACTGGGGTTCGTGGGAAGTTTTGCACGCGATTGGCCCTGTGCAAGTGGGGTATGTGTATTACTGGGGTTCGCAGGAAGTTTTACACGCGAAAGGGCCCTGTGTGCGAGTGGGGTACGTGTATTCCTGGGTTCATGGGAAGTTTTACACGCGAAAGGGCCCTGTGCGAGTGGGGTACGTGTATTACTGTGGTTCGCGGGAATTTTTACACGCGAAAGGGCCCTGTGCAAGTGGGGTATGTGTATTACTGGGGTTCGCGGGAAGTTTTACACGCGATTGGCCCTGTGTGAGTGGGGTACGTGTATTACTGGGGTTTGCAGGAAGTTTTACACGCAAAAGGGCGCTGTGCGAGTGGGGTACGTGTATTCCTGCGGTTCGCGGGAAGTTTTACACGCGAAAGGGCCCTGTGCGAGTGGGGTACGTGTATTACTGGGGTTCGCGGGAAGTTTCACACGCGATTGGCCCTGTGCGAGTGGGGTACGTGTATTACTGGGGTTTGCGGGAAGTCTCAAACGCGATTTGAGCAGGGTACGTGTATTTCGGGGGTGCACGGGGAGTCCTACACGTGGATTGGCAGTGTGGGTCGTCCCAGGTGTTCCCTCTACACCCTCCACGGTGCCTGCAGGCAGCCCACACCACAGGGGACTACCCTGCACCCCTGGTCATGTCCCGCAGGCAGCCCATCCACCTTGGGCATACCCCCCAGCCAAGCCACATGTCAGCTTGCACTACTGATCACCAACTCATGTCCCCCAGCACCCCCCAGCAGTGTAGGGCACCTGCCAGCAGGCCCCCACTCATGTCCCACTCATGTCACCCTGCACCCCACCCCCCAGCAGCAGGCCCCCACTCATGTCCCCCTGCACCCCCACCCCCCAGCAGTGCAGGGCACCTGCCAGCAGGCCCCCACTCATGTCCCACTCATGTCCCCCTGTACCCCTACCCCCCAGCAGTGCGGGGCACCTGCCAGCAGGCCCCCACTCATGTCCCACTCATGTCGCCCTGCACCCCCACCCCCCAGCAGTGTGGGGCACCAGCCAGCAGGCCCCCACTCATGTCCCCCTGCACCCCCACCCCCCAGCAGTGCGGGGTACCTGCCAGCAGGCCCCCACTCATGCCCCCCTACACCCCCACCCCCCAGCAGTGCGGGGCACCTGCCACCAGGCCCCCACTCATGTCCTCCTGCACCCCCACCCCCCAGCAGTGCGGGGCACCTGCCAGCAGGCCCCCACTCATGTACAACTCATGTCCCCCTGCCCCCACGTCATGACGATCCTCAATCATGGCCCTTATGGCCAGCCTCCCCAGCCCAAAGACCCAACCAAGTATTGCATCCACCACATAGAAAAGGCAATTACATGATACAACCCCAAAGGCAAGTATGTTACTGAACACATGTCCGTCACACACACACAATGGGCCTCATTACGACCCAGGCGGTAAGGGGTTTACGGCAGCGTAAACAGCGCCGACCCTTACCGCCTGAGTACGAGGTCCCTTAGCGCCATGGAGCTTTTAACACCGGCTTTTAGCAGGTGTTAAAATCCATGGCGCTAAGGGACCATGGAGTTAATTACGCCACCGTAATTTACGGTGGCGTAATTAACGCCTTCCCCACTCCCATTATGCCCTATGGGGCAAAAATGGGAATGGGGAAGGGTAAATGGGGATTGGGGACTTACCGCCCCGCCAAGGTCGGAATGGGGCGGTAAGTCCGCCAACCACCATGGCATAAACGTAGTTTACGCCATGGTGGTAAAGTCACGGCCCAGGCGGTAACTTACCGCCTGGGTCGTAATGAGGCCCAATGGGTGCAAGTGAATGTGAAAACCCATATCATGACATGCATGAAACCAATGAGATAATACCACACATCGAAGTATGAAGAAAAACATGTATTAAACACAACATGAATGTAATTAAAAGAAAACACACAACAATGGGAATAATTAAAGAAATGCTGCATGTCCGTAAAAGAATAAAAAACAAGAAATCATAATCCAAAGGGAAAAAAAAAATGAAATCTATTGCTCCATGGTGAAAATAAAAACAAATGAGAATAATCCAATGGTGAACTATGTACAAATGAACAATCCAGGGTCCATGAGCCCAACTGATGAAACGAAACCTACCAAAAATACTACCTAATAAAAAACTAAATGCAAAAACGTGGTGCATTGTCCAAGCGCAACCAAAATAAAAAAGAAAAGGAAAGGAAACCTAACACTATCTAACTATATACAATGGCGGCGGGCAAGTCCTGCGGCTCACTCTGTGGTGTCCTGGGCCAGGGCATCATCGAACTCCATGTCGATGTCCCGTAGGCAGGCCTCTGCCCTGGCCCCGAGGTCTCGTAGGGAGGCACTCATGGCCTGTTCCATCTCCCTGCGAGTCGCCTCAATACAAGCTACAATACATTTGTTAGGGCAGCTCAAACTAGAGCAGGTTGGCTAAAGGGGCTATCTATACTCCTTTTACTTTGTTATAGTTTTCTTCAAAGAATTTCCATTTTAAGAACCACATGTTTTTTTTGCAATTTTCTTCTTTTTTTCTCAACAGTCTTCCATATAAGAAAGATTGGAAACATACAGCCAAAATAAATAAGACTCCGAAATACCTACCGTGACACTGACCATGGCCTTAGGAGATGGTTTGTGATGTTTCATCCCTGACATCACTATACCTATAAAAATAACTTTTAAAAAGAAATAAAACACAAACTCCCTAAAATCTACAGCCGCCGGCATGGAACAACTTATAACTGCAGATATCTGTAGTCCTATATATCCGGAAAAAGTATTGTGTGAAGAAAAAATCCTCAATGTCCCCACAGAACCCAAACCAAGTGACCCTCCACTCACTACCAGCTCCCCACACTGCTACCATGGTCTCCTCACCTCCCATACCTAATCCCATTGCCCCCCTTGATACATGCTGTTTCCATGACATGAGTTTAATTTGAAATGTTGGCTATTAAAGGCTATACCCACAGCTGCAGAAAGCTTAATTTTGCTAACTCAGTCCTTGGACCCCACATATAACTCCCAAATGTCCCTTGGTGTCCTCAAGCAACTTCTCCACCTCTAGACTAATGTAATTTGCAATTATTTTAGCAACTAGCTTTCTTTTCCCGTTATCCTCGGCTATAACTGCAGTTATCTCTCGGATTGATAGAAAAACAAGATGTCAGGCATTGAATTTCTAAAAAATACAGGTTTTGGTAATTTACCCGCGATATAGCTATCTATTTTTTAGAAGGTTCACCGCCTTCTCCCTCAAATATTTAAATAACTCCTGCTTAAGTTGTTTCAGACCTGGTCCAAATCCATCCAGCTGTTTGGGATGTGCCCTTTGGCAAACATTGACCTTGCTTCTCTATTGGAAGATATTTCATTTGTTAATGGAACTTTACGAAACTGTTTAGTCTGGGGAGGCCCACGAGTCACTAATCACTTTCATAATTCTGTTCATATCCGTTAATCAAAACAAAAGTTATTAACAATACAATGTTAAGGGGTTCCTATGGGAGTCTGACTCACCTTAACTATAGGGTGGCTATCGTCCTATAATATATATAAAATTAAATCATTTGTATGAAATAGGCCTGCTAACTAAGCAAGAAAAATGATATCTGACCAAAGATGTTCCTATCCTACCTATTATACACTTTATACCGAAGATCCATAAGTGTATTAACAAAAAAAACCCTGGCAGGCCGATAGTTGCCTCCATTGATTCTCTGCTTGAAAATACATCTAAATATCTGGATCAATTTCTTTTTCCATTTGTGGAAACATTTCCCTCTTACATCAGAGACACCACAGACTTCCTCCAACAAATTGATCAAACACCATTGAAGTCTGACTATGGGCCTCATTACACGGACGGCGGTAAGGGTTAACGGTCACCGTTAATGGCAACGGTGACCGGTAACCCTTACCGCCGTACTACGAGGTCCCTTAGCGGGTTGGTGCTTTAACGCCTGCTTTTTGCAGGCGTTAAAAACCAACCCGCTAAGGGACCTCGGAGCTAATTACGGCACCGCAAAATTGCGGTGCCGTAATTAGCGCCTTCCCCATTCCCATAGAGCCCTATGGGACAGAAATGGGAATGGGGAAGGGCAATGGCGGAAGGGGGATTTACCGCCCCACCAACCTTGGAATGGGGCGGTAAATCCCCTTTCCGCCAAGGCGGTGCCGGTAATTTACCGGCATGGTCCAGGGTGCTAATAGCACCCTGGATCACCGCCTTCCGTGTAATGAGGCCCTATGTGTTGGTCACGCTTGACATAGTTGCTCTTTACACCTGCATCACCCACGAAGAGAGCATCAAAGCAGCTAAAAGGTATCTATCTACAAGATCGTTGAGCTTCAGAGAACATTCTCTGATGCTACTGGATATGCTGTCTTTCTGCCTTCTCCATAACTATTTTATGTTTGATGCTAACATTATAACCAAGTGTGTGGGACGGCTATGGGCACAGCAGTAGCCCCAACTTATGCGGATCTCTACATGGGATCCTGGGAAGAAAACCTTTTCTCTGAAGATAACCTGTAGGTCTATACCATCAAAGTAGCTGTATGGCGTCGATATATTGACAACCTATTTGTCCTATGGGAGGGCACTGAAACAGAATGGATGGACGTCTTCAATATTCTAAATACACGTAACACGAGTCTCAAATTTACCCAGTATCATCATCGTTCCGAAGTAGTGTTTCGGGACATAAAAGTTAAAATTGTAAATGAAACCATCACAACAGAGGTTTACCGCAAATCAAGAAGCACCAATGCAGTGCATCATGCAGGAAGTGCCCACCCTGTGTGCTTGAAAAATAGCATACCCAACGGGGAATTCCTATGGATGAAACGCAATTGTAGTGAGCCGCCAATATTTCAACAGAATGTAACAACAACAGCAGTAAGATTTCTCGCCAGAGGCTACCAGAACTCAATCATAAACAAAGCATATAATCAATGCATTAAACAAACCAGAGAGGAGATCTTCACCAAAACAAAGGAAAATGTCCAGAACCCCAAAAACAAATCTGAAATCATCTGAGAATGCGTTTGATGAATCTTCTTTACCGTGAAGTCAGTCAGGTGATTGTAAATGGAACATAAATGTATCACTTATATATTGCTTTATACATATCCATCAAGAATTGTTAGTAACAGATATCTGTTATATTCTTCACTTATTTCTTAGATAACCCATGAAGTTTGAAGAAACACATATATGTTAAACAAATTGTACTCTTGATGATGTTTAACATACAGTGTGTTTGCCAATACACTCCGGTGTTCCATTTGTCCCAGTGTGAACACACTGGCTGTTTGTGACGCCGCCTGTTCTGTCTGCAGTTTGCCGATGACATCCGCTGGATTCTCTCCTTTGCGCTGCTCGGCTTTCGGTTTCTACATCTCCCATGGCTCTGTCTGGGCTTCTCCTTTCCTCACGTCTCTCTGGTAAGATTGGTGTTGTATTTTTCCACTGTTGAACACCCAGGAGCACTGTTCTCGCTTCTGGCATTCTTGCAGGAATTCTTCTTCGCAGCATCCTCTACTGCTCACTGTATGAGCAGGTCAGCTCCCACATGCTTCTCTTGGTTCTCCGGCCAATTGAAGACCTGCAGCCTGCTCCCACCAGCAGTCTGCTATTTCTTCCTGTGATCTACTTTTAACCATCTCAGACAAAGGTGTATGGTCAGAACAATTGGAGTGTTGTCTGTGCCTGGGGCTTCCTCTGCATTGTATTCTCCATTCCTCTAATTTGTCGCAATGTTGAATTATTTCTGCGACTAGTAGTTTCTTTTTACTAAGTTGCATGAAAACTTTGTAGGAATGTTTGAGAATCATTCTGGAGATTTGATTGGGAAAAATTCAGCACTCTCCTTTGGGGAAGCTGGGAAGGAACCACAATAGGCCATTAGGATGTTCTGTGTGGGAGATTCATCTTGTAAGGGTAAAGGGGGGCACCATGACTCACCCGTGGACACCACCACTCCCTCCTGGAGGTTGGCTCCCACCATGTGATCCTCCTTCATTTATCTGACCCCAGGATCAGGATCAGGTTGTTGCTGCCATTACCTTCCACATGGGGGAGGTCACCGCCGGAAAGGGAGTAATGATGTCATTTGATGCATTACATTGGTCATCTTTAATAGTTCTATTGGTGTATAGGAAACATACTTTTTCAGGAAAGTATGAGGGCTTGAGATTGATGGTTGTGTGAAATACATTAAATCTTCTGTGGAAGTTTAAGAGGTCCTGTTCTCCAGCAGTCAAAATCTGGAGGATATCAATGATGTAGTGCATTTATCTCATAGTTCTGCAGTCACAGGAGGAAAGGAAATCAGTCTCTAATTGTGCCATGAGTACATTTGCATATGAGTGCCATGGCCGCCCCCAACATTTGGAGATAAGTATCAGTAGCAAATGTGAAATAGTGGCCACCCAATGTGAATTCTATCTACTTGCCTATAAGTTCAGCAAGCAGGTTATGGTCACCAAGAGCATTCTTACATGCCTCAGTACCTATGATGTGGGGAATGTTTGTTTAGAGTGACTCCACATCCATGGCTGCTAGCAATGTGGGAGGGAGACTATATCATCCAGTTTGTTGAGCAGATCAGTAGTGCTGTGGATGATGATGAGTCTTACAAGTTGCTTCAAGATGTTCTCCGCTCAGCCAGAGATGTTCTCAGTCAGTTTGCCTGATCCAGAGATGATAGGGTGTGCAGGATGGTTTTCTTTGTGTAGTATGGGGAACATGTAGAAAGTACCAGGTGATTTTGTTTCTGTTGCAATGCTCTGAATGTGTCCCTGAAATTAGTTCAGAAGTTTTTTTATAATCTTGGCGAGTTCTCTTTTATATTGTTTGGTTGCCTGTGTGCCTCCTACATTTAGTCACAGGTGTTCATTATGACAACTGTTCCTCCTTTGTGTGTTTGCTTGATTGTAATACCCTTGTTGCTGTTCAGGGAGTTTACAGCCCTCATCTCTGGAGGTGTCAGGTTATAGTAATTCTTAATGCATTTGTCCAGTTTGATGGATGTCGCTCTATCTATGAAACTTTCAATGTATTAATCCAGCTTTGGGTTATGCCCAACGTATGGATTCCAGTTGGAGTTTTGATTTCTGGCTTTGTTTGTGTCCCAGTTGTTGACAATTCCATTGCTATATACAATTAATAGTAACATGCATGGGGATCTACCCTTGAGTACCATCAGAGTTCAGACCTTAATTGAAAACCACAACCCAATATACGTAACCCACTGCCCTTAGCCAAATCACATGAAGCCAGAAAATAAGATCCACCCACCCTAATAGGATATAACAATAGGCATGCTCAACACATTGTCCACTGCTAACCAGGAGAGGTATGTGACAAAGTGAATTCCCTTGATCTTAATGGGAAGAATTAGCTACTTAACATGAGAGGTATGTGACAAAGTGAATTCCCTTGATCTAAATGGGAAGAATTAGCTACTTAACATTTCTTCACAATCTTAAATGACATTCTCTCCTAAACCACAAAATACTTTGAAAACGTTGATGATCCAAGAAAAGGGCCAGGATATGCCGGTCAAGTGGCACAGCGAGTAGAGCGCCCGCTTTGACACCCGTGCAGAGCCTGTTAACGCAGGTTCGAATCCCGGCGGGGCCAAACTCAGCCTTTCATCCTTCCGAGGTCGATAAATGAGCACCACACACCGTGGGTAATAATAAGCAGCGCTCAGATACCTGAGGGTTTGTAGCGCTATATAAAAGCCTAATTATTATTATTTATTATTATTATCTCTCACCTACTAATCAATAACACCAGTGCAGAAGTTTGGTTACTACATTATGTTATATGAATATCCCCTAACTCTCCATCACCATGGTCAACCTTTATATTTAACCAAGCTGCAGGTCCACATTTTTGGAAACATTCCTCATCTTTTATTATTTCTCCGAAACTGCTGTACGACATCCCACATTAAGGGAGAATTATATTTTCGGGGGAATTTCTATAGATGATTAGATATCAAAGCCATACACATCTTGCCAATTAGGTGGAAAACATAGAGCTGTGGGCATTAAACGAAATGTCAAGTCTCCTCACAGATGAACCCTGTAACACATTGGACGTTGTGTTCATACATAATGGTCAGCTCAATAAACTTGTCAAAACCGTATTTGGTGCAGGCCATTCGCTAGTCAGTGCCCAAATCAAATGAATGTACATCCTGCTACCATCATGTCCTTCAGATAACTCTTAAATAAAGAAAAACACTACCTCAAATGGATATGGAAAGATCGCAAATCCAAAATTGTCATCCAAAACCCAAATGAGAGCATACCCTCAGAAGAAGTGACACAAGAAAAGACAAATTATCATACAAGGCTATTTATCCAATACATTTTGTAAGATCTGCCAGGAAGGCTGTAGCCAAGCTTTCCTAAAGCGAAGTACCATTAAAGCCCAAAACATTGCAAAGCTCTTATGTACTTGTTAAACTTAAAACTCAATTTTTTTTAGAGATGATGATCAGCAACGCAAAGCTACCATCCTTTCCCAACATGCCCTTAGTGCCATCATTCCAACTTTCTCCACTTTTACAAAGATCAGTCAAATCCCGACCCCCCACACATTAGTGTTTAGAACACAGGCATCTGTTCCTGCTCAGAAATGTCTACTTAATTCCAAGACATGACTTTACAAAGCTTCTTTATTTATTTCATTATTTATTTATTTATTTCATTTATAAAGTGCTCTAAACCCAGAGGCATCAAGGAGCTGTTACAGTTACAGCTACACGCACAGAGAGTTCAAAGTCACTACAGTAGATCTACAGTATTAGTTGCATACAGTTGGAGGTCATAACCGTGGGTAACCATCAACCCAAACGAGATTACGCAAACAGCCACGTTTTCCGTGATCTCCAGAATGCCGAATTTGATTGTTCCGCTCTCAACGTATGCCTCCACGAACTTCATTTTTACATTAGAAAAGAAATGTGCATAATAACAGATTAAACTGCTAATGTACAGTTGTTATTAATGCCTATAAGGGCATAACGATAATGTAAGGCTTAAAAGAAATGAGTAAGGATTGTACGCCATTCCATTAACGTCACACCCCATTTGCAATCATTTGTCTGGCAGAGAGGAGTGGTGGATGCAACTTGCATTTCCGCTACCTTTCTTCCTCTCTGCCATACAAAAGCTCAGGCATTTGCGCCGGCAGGCATTTTCGCTTTAATTGTAATTGTTAACACTGTCTGCCCATGAGCATGATAATGGAACCCTCCTATTGGTCCTTTAGGAGAAACTTGAAAACCTGGCTTTTTGCCTAAGCTCCTCAGAGACAAGCCTCTATATTACTGCTGAACGTCCTAAACATATGCCTCCTACTTTCCCTGTACCTTTACCTGTAAACCCCTTCCCCTAATGTAACTAGTGCCTACATACCTGAGGGTTCAGTGTGCCGCCACAAATGCAAATATAATTAAATAAATATATGCATGTAGGAGCGCAAGTATGCAGGGGAAATCATGGCTTACATATGTCTATGCTGCCTTTTTCCCTGCACATTTGTATTCTGCTGTGCAAATGACCAATGTTTAGTGACTTTGGAAAGCAGGTGAGAAGGTGGACATGCCCCTAATCAGAATGTTTTCATTCCTGCACAGAAGGTAATCCGTTGTATTTTCTTTACAGCAAAAGATAAGCATTCAAAAGCTTTATTGGGTTCAAATGGGTCGACATTCTCTCAGCAAACAGTCCAATAATAATTAAATAACACGAACAGATAGCTTGTTAAATGCAGTTTAATAATAAATGTGTATTTCACACTCCTGGAGTTTTTAGGGCTGCATCTCCAATGTGAATATGTGCTTCATTATTGGTATAGACACAATGCTAAATGTTTTACTTGGCACAGAACATGGGGGCTTCCACTGCATGTTAAAAGGACAAACAAGATATACAGTTAAGCAAAAAATACATCAGATAACCGAGCAAAACATTATTTGGTCTATCAACTGTAAGGAATTTCAATTAACCTAGAATGCCCTCCATTTTGACAGGGTGACATTTAAAGAAGTGAAGCTGCATGCATTAATTATTTTAATCAGAAATGTTAAATGCTGCCTTTCCCTGACACACATCATGATGGAAAATACAAAATGCAGTGTTTATTTCACATCACAGCCCTCTTGCTACAGCAGTACAATGTGCAACTACTTAGTTTACAATTCTATATAACAAGAACACAAAGTCTGACTTTTACAATCAAAAACGTATTTAACTGATTATAAAGAAAACTTATCAAAAATCTACTAAAACCAAAACTGATTGTTAAATATGAATGTGTTTAATTTATATTCTTTAGATGTGTTTTGTGAATTGGTTTACAAGTAAATGTTACACAAAAAAAAATACTAACAAACCTTAATAATAAAATCTGTATAATGTCATTGTTATTATATACTCAGAACGGAAATGATTTATGTTTATTCAACAGTATTAAAACAGCATAAGAAAAACCAAAAAGAGAAAAAGAGGTGGTAAGGCAGAATGAGGAGTGCGGTAGAGTGGCATTCTGAGTCAAAAGATTTGTTATTAGAACAGCCAAATCTTATGCTGTCCCTAAAGTTCTTGGCTGGCTTCTAAAGAAAAAAAAGAGTCTAAAGGAGTGCTCACCAGGATGTCCTACAAAGTAAATGAAGTCCACCATCCAGAAAACATGTGATAACCTGAGTAGTGTCCCTACCACTGGACACAAAAAAGTCTAACTTTAACAAAAGTAGAATAACGGCCTATGTGCAAAAGGAAAGCATGTTTGCTGTTTTCCGACCTCAGACAAACGTTTCTTAATCAAGACAATGTGGCTCATTGCACTGTGGCACAGTTCAAACTGGAGACCAAGACCTTCAAGTTTCCCCTCCTTGGGGTTATGTGTCAGTCTTAGATCAAACTGGTTTTCTGGATCCACACAGGTATTCTTGGATTTCCCCACCTACAATCTTCGTAATACTCTCTCCTTTGAATTAACTCCCCCTCTGTGGGGCCCAGGGTCTCATACACCACCTTGGGCTTTGGGGTCTCTCAGCCCATATTAGGGCCTGGCTTCTTTCACCCCATCTTGGCGGTCTGCTTTCGCTCTCTCCACCTTGAGGTATGATGCTTGTCACCCCATCTGTCGGTTTTGTTGCTCCCACCACACCTTCGGGTGAGGGTTCTTTCACCCTGTCTTGGCATTTGGTTGCTCTTAACCCAGCTTGTGGTCTGATCTGTACCCCACATTGGGAATTGAATTATCTCACCCTGCCATGAAGTCTTGTTTCTCTTACCCTGACTTGGAGTCTTGGATCTCTCTTGCTTACCACACTTTGGGGTCTCAGATCTCTCTCTGTTACCCCACCTTTGGGTTTTGTTTCTCGTACCCCATCTTGGAGTCTTGGGCCTCTCTGCCCAACTTGTAGTATCATTGCTCCCTCTCTGCCGAATAGTTTCCAGTCTCTAACCACACTTTGGAGTTTAATTGGGCCTTTCCGCCTTCCTCTCAGTTCCCTGAAGCAACTGCATACCTTCTGTCTCTGCACTGTGTTCCTACGGGTCTCTTTCCAGTAGACTGATGCAGCTTTTCTGGCTGGTGCACTTTTCCCATCCTCTTCCATTGGGAGTTCAGTGTTAGTTCCTCGTTATACCACTTAGCTGTTCTGCACTGCTTGGGGTTCTCATGAGGCCTTCTTCTTCGGTCGGCATCTCAGTACGGTTTTCGGGCATTCCACAGGCTTGACCATGTTTCTACCTCCCATGCCGGGTGTGGGCTGGCTTCTCCTTGCAACATTTCCTAGGAGGAGGTCTCTTCTCCTCTGCAGCTCAGTGGGCTACTCTCACATCTATCAATATCCACTGGAGTGTGTTTAGAGTCCATGCCATGCATTGATGCTCTTTCGCGATTGGGTCCTCACTTGATCTGACAACAGGAGGCTGGCTTTCCCATCCTTCTACTATTTTACATGTAGAAGATGGAATTAAGTTTGCATTGGATGCCGAGCCAGGTATTGGTAGAGGAGGTTGCAAGTTATTATACAGTTTAACTCCAATATAACCAACAAAACCATTAGTGTTTTGAGAGAAGGGATGATATCCTATATCCCTTTTAGGGATTGCCTGTCTCCTAAGGGAGAAGGGGGATCAACCCAAGTGGGATCGCACTTGCCCATTAGAGGGTGCCAAGCATAACAGGCTCACCCCCTTTGTCCTGAAGCTCCTCAGATTTGTTACACAAAGCATTAATCATTCAATAAAATAATCTACAATACATGCTTTATAACTGTTTTGGTAACAACAAATGTAAGTTTGTAAAGCAGAAAACATTCTTAAGCAAAGTATCTTCTTTATGGACAAAACTTAATCATTTATAAAAGCAAAATACATTGACTTAGTGGTCATGTTTCTATATTGAAGAATGCACACACACATGCACACACACACGCACACACACACACAACCCTTTCTTCACCATCCACCTATATCTACTATAAGGGAGTGTAACACATATGCACTGCACATGCATATTAACAGTAAGCGTGCACAAGATTTGACTAGGTCGAACCTTCAACAAACTTTCTGTACGGTTTGTCCGAAATTTGTCCACATTGGGGACAAGTGCCAAGTGCTCCTATTCAGCCTCATGTGGCTTTTAGAGAGGAAGGAAGTCACAGTTGGAGGAAGGATTAGGACATTTAGGGACGGGATACACTGTAGTGGAGTCAGGGCAGATGACTAGGGAGAAGGGTACTGTGAGAAAGTGAGGGACTGAGGACCCAGTCAGAGTCAGCACTCTGTGAGATATTTGATAATTTGAAGTGGGTGAACAAGTGCCATCACTAGAGATTTGGGGAGGAGGGTGACACACCAGTCAGTAGCGGTCTCTTGAAGTGAGAGAGTGAGAAGTGATTTTTCTGGAGGGAGCAGCAGAGATTCTGGGAGGCAGGTTACACACCAATCAATGTTGGTTTCTTGAAGGGCGTGGATGATACATTTGCTGTCAGGTGACACCTGTGATGAGTAGTGTTGGTCTCCTCAAGTAAGTGGATGAGACATTTGCCATCAGGTGACAACTGTCAGTAGGAGCAATACGACATGGAGATCTGTAAGGGCAACGTGGGAGAGGGCCACCCTCACCTGAATTTGCTGGGAGTAATGTTTGCCTGATTGTTCTGGGTTGTAGCAGCATAGATTCAGGGAGGCAATAGATACACAAGTCACTGTGAGTCTCTTGACACATGTGGATGAGACACATGCCATTGGTTGACAACTAGGAGGAGGAGTGAGGGGAGCTGAGAATCTCTGAGAGCAGCTCGCGAGAGAGTCACGCTCACCTGATTTTTCTGGAAGGAAGCAACAGAGATCCAGGTAAATGGGTAACACAATAGTGAGCATAATCTCTTGAAGCAAAGGGATAAGGCATATACCATCGGGGGACACCAGGCAAGAGGAGCAAGAGGAAAGGTGTCAGGTGGCACACCAGTCAGTGCTGGTCTCTTTAAGGACGTGGGCAAGACATTTGACATCAGGTGACACTTGTGAGGAGGAGCAGGAAAACACAGGAATCCCTGAGGGCAGATTGTGGAGAGCCACGCTCACTTGGTTTTTGTGGCCGGTAGCAGCAGAGATTAAGGGAGGCAGTTGACATGCAAGTCAGCGTCTTTCTCTTAAAGTGATTAGACAATACATGTGCCATGCCCTGGAGTGTAAGGAGCAAAAAAAAAAGAATCGCTGAAAGTAGCATTTGTTTACCTGATTTTTCTGGGAGTGGCAGCAGAGACTGAGAGAGGCAAGTGATTTACATATCAGTGTCTGTATCTTGACATGAGTGAATGAGACATGTGCCATCTGGTGGGAGGAAACTGGAATTCCAATCCTGAAGGAAGCTTGTTAGACACATTCACCTGATTTTGCAGGGTGGGAGTAGCAGTAATTTGAGGGGAGGGGGTGTGGGCTGGTCGAATGACACACTAGTAGGTGAGTGAAGGAAGCATTTGGGACAGAATGACAACGTACAACCGAGCTGCAGGAAGGGTGTAGATGTGCTGCTCTTGGTCTTTTCACTCTTGTGGCAGCATGTGTTCTGTACTCTGAGTGGGGCAGAATTGCATGTGGTCAATTGAAATTATCCAAATAGCATTCCAAACCCCCATCACAGGTAGCTTTGGGGTACATACACCAATACAAATAAAGGAACATGTTATTGCATCACAATAATGAACATCCTCTAGAACCGATAGAGGAGATTCAACTCCATATATTTTCTTAAAGCTGAAGGGGAAGACGTGCAAATCTTATCCACAGAAGTTCAGGGAGGACTAAGACAGGGACTATCTGATCAGCAGGAGGAGTTTGACAATCGTGGTTCTCTATCTCTACCATCCCCATACACTGGTAGGTCAGATAACAATTATGATGATGACGAGATGGATGGTGATCAAGTTAAACATGTGTATGCTTCATAAGAGTCCAGATGTAAACAATCATTGCTGCTGCTAATCAGGGATAGTGAGGAGAAGGACTGGAATGACAATGCAAATATAGAGGATGTAGAATAATTAGAAGCTTCCCACTTGTCTCTGATCAGAAAGCGTATCAAATATTACATATCATCCAAAACACCACCAGCACATCATACCCATATGCGCCCAGGCTGTTTGCTAGCCAGACATGAATGTCAAATGTGCGGCAGCACCTCATCGAGAATACACAGGAATGTAACCTGACCACTTGCACACTCTGCCAGAAAGCGTTGTGAAGAAGGAAGGCAAGGACCACATTGGTTACCACATTTGTTTCCACCCCCACATACCCCCCTATCGTGTTTTGTAACACCTGGAAACACTTGTGTATAGTCGCCATGCAAATGTCCAATAAAATAAAACAATTTTTTAAAAATGCACAAACATGTGAAAGTCAAAAGATCTGAGGTGCATCCGTTCCCAGAACATCTTACAGGCAGCATAGCTCCGTGGTCCTCGCAATGATCCCTCATAAGAAAGCAGCTGTGTGATTGCTTGTAAGTAGGACACAAAGCTTAGCTTCATATATGCCAGTGGTGCATATCGAGGGGATGTTTGAGTGTGGCCGAAAATGTTAGCATCTGACAGTCAGAGCCTTCTCAATGTTTACCTGGCTATAGTTCTTTGCAATAGACCTCTTGCCCTGAGCTTTTGCCTAAAACCTTGGATTTCAGTGGCAAATGGGAACAGTTCATCACCAATGAGACAGTCCTGGCTAACACCTTTTCTCTCGCAAAGCAGGATCCGAATTGTACAGGTTATAGCTACAGAGGGGCAGGTGCTGCAGCAGCACGTTCCCTTTTGTGTCCAATACAAAAGATATTAGGACTAGCACCCTGGTGATTGTATGCAAACAACAGAACACTAGAACTATTTCTGCTGCGCAGAAGTTGATAATGAATGTAGGACACCCCTGTTTGTTGGATGACTGCATCATTTTTAACCAAGGACTTTCTACCATTTTAAAAAATGACTACAATTGTTTTTATTGTTATTTAAAGTATGTTATTGTGTGTAATTTATGACATACTTACAAAATGTGTTAGTGAGTGTATTAATGCTATAGAACAGTTATGGATTTCATTCCAAATAAAGAAAAGTGACAGTTATTATAAATGCACTGCACCAACCACAGCTGCACTAAGTTCTTCAGCACAGCCTGGAGGTCTTGGTTGCCATCAATTAGAACTCTACTTTGGCATGTCCGACAGGCTGCATGAGCATTGCAGTGCCTACACACAGATTACTGCAACACTCATAATAGAGCTCCAGATGGGCCATTATTTAACACTTTGTCAGTGACATCTGTTCTCTACTTCACGTGAGGACTTTTCAGGAAGGTCACAGAGGATGTTAGCCATCGCAATGCATCTCTGAGGGATGTCTCTCTGCTATACCTGATTGAAATAAATCTGAACAGCATGGCACGGGCCTGCGTCAATGCATCTGGTGTCAATTAGACACAACTATTGAGGGATTTGCTTTGAACCATAAGTAGTGGTCCACAGGCTAGTTGGATTTAAAGATAACATTGCATACCTCCAGGTTTCCTTTATGGACCCACATTTCTAAAAGTACTGCATCGCATACTCAGTTGTAGGGCACACAGCAGGCATCACAAGGATGAGACACGGTGCAAATGTGCAAGGATACTTTGCTGCAGCGTATGTGGAACCTCAGGGGGGAACATCTGTAAATTATCCACCCAGGTGACTCAGTTTTCCTGCATAGATATGGGTCACCAACAGGAAGAGACAGTGGACCATTGACCACACAGATGCTTGATGTTTATCTTAAAGACTCATCAATCATGGCAAAGGATGATGATGCATTGCAATGTTGTACAACAAGTGATCCATCCGGCCACTGGCAATTGTACAAGTTGCTGTTGAATTGCTAAACTGTCCACCAACAGTGTGCAGTCTGAGAGAATCTTCAGTGCTGCCAGGGCTATAGTCTCTAATCTTAGGAGAAGCCTCACATTGCTATGTGAACAATTGCCATTCATCAAAATGAGCAATCTCTTCACGGAAAAAGACTACGGGCCTCATTTTGAGTGGGGCGGTGTGGCTCAAAACAGTGGTAATGCATCAGTGACAGAGTTACTGGCACATTACTGCCATATTACCGCTATGGCCAACTATGAATTTGGAGGTAAGGTTGAGGAAAACCCTCTAATAAAATGGTGGCGGTAATTCTTCCACCTTAGTGACACAAAACAGCAATTTCGGCAGAATTACAACCACCATAAATGGGGACTAACACTGTCATACACACATGTAATCCAGCAGTAATTCTGCCAGAGTGATGGTAATGGTAAATATGTTTGGTGCTATCTCAGTGGAGTTACCAAGATACCACCAACATTATATGAGTTTGTCGGTATACAGCAAAAGTGGCAGTAACAGAAATACCACCACTTTTAGCATAAAGCGGAATAAGGAGTCAGCACTAATTCCGTTGGCAGAATTAGCCACCGCGGAATTAGTCACAGAGGCATTACTACCAACATCTGGTGGAATTAACGCAGTGGCTAATCCAGTGGCAGAATTACTGCTGAGATCCAAAATGGTATTTCTGCTGCATAAGTAAGTAAGTAATCCAGTGTATGGGTTTTGAGACTTTGGCGCTAACCCGGCGGTATTACTGCCGGGGCTATTAGCCCTACCGTCAAATCCCCCCAGCACTATTAGCGCCGGATCACAGGTTTGGCGGAATGGTAAGTCCCCATTCCCCATTGGACCCAATGGGGAATGTTCTGCAATATTAACTCCAGCTGTATTACCGCCAGCGCTAATAGCACTGAAAATCAGCAAAATCGCTGCGGATTTGCCTCCAGCTCAGAGCTGGGGGAAAATCCTCCAAGCCTGTGATTTGGCGGACCCTTAAATGCAGTGGTAATAGCGTTACTGCGGATTTAAGGGTTACCGCCAAACTCGTGATGAGGCCCTTTGAATTGATATGACATTTGCCTGAGATAACGACATACTTTGACTAACTGGTACCATTTGAATGACTTTGGGAGCTGTGTGAATAATTGATATTAATTGTAGAACAGACAATTCTTCCCTTAGCCAGAGCAATCACCCTGAACTTTGCCTAATGAACCAATGCTCAGCGCCAATTTGAATATGGTAATATGGATTTGCTTCCCCACAGAGTTTTTCTATTATTGTGGCAATGTACTCATGCGCTTTCCATTTAATTTTTGAACATGGTATGTATAACCAGTCTCGTCGCGTAATTCCACATATCATAGATTAAACTCACATTTTAGGTTATAACAGACAAGGAGCAGTTTAGGGTCATCCCCTTTCTGTTTATGATACATCACGTACATCTAGCCCTAAACATGGCGCCCATTAATGTCGGTACATGTCAGGAGCTATAGACACAATAATAGGACACACGTTGTCATGGCAACGTTTGTTAAACCCAACTAGCGCAATCAGGCACTCCTGCCTGACGTGTGGAGACAGAACGTACTCTTTGAAGGTAAGCCCTTAAGTGATAGACAGCTCCACTGAGCGGGTATACAGTGAGATGCTCGCTGAGCATGGACCCACGTGATTTATTGTAATACGGGATCCGGGCATCTAAATTGAGTATTATGAATATGCAGCAAGGATTTTTGTTTTAGTGGGGATTAGATCCCATTTTTCTAAAATGGCATAATGGATACCTGACCCAAATACTCTGCATATGGGCCGAACGAATAGCTTTTTGCAGTATTTATTGCACAAGTCTGCTTTAAAGAGGGACACACCAGGCTGCCCCCACCTTTTCAAATGAATAGGCTCACTGTATAGCAAAGTACAAGCTCTAACATGTAGATAGTATTGCAATGCACAAAATACTCCTGACACATGATTATTACAAATTTATTCTGCAGGAGGGATTTATCCCGTGAATACTTTGTTCTTCAGATTTGAACTCATTTGTGAAATTTAGGTAAGGTCTGAAAAGAGCCTTATTGATCTGCAGTAAACATATACGTGTAATACAGCTTTGGCAAGCTCTCATTTGCAAGAATTTAGAATTGATTTTATGTTCTTTTTATTTCTCTTTTTCCCAATACTCCTAAAACGTCTGCCCTCTTCACCCTTCCCCAATGTCTGTGATTCCATGTATTTAATACTGTTACCAATGACTACTGTAAAATGTATAGCTTTAATTTGCCTTGATTTGAAAAAGACACTGATGAAACAATCTGATAGGGCACTGTTTGTTTTCATTCATTATTTTCTCTTGAACATGACCCTAAACACTAAAAAGGATAATTCTTCACCAATCAAGTGTCGCACAGTCGTTTAATGTGTATGGCCAATTACTTCACTTTGTTATGCTAAGAGGTTGGGGTCTTTGCCTCTTTCTGCCTCACGCACCTGCAACACCATTTTGAGAATTCAAGTATAAACCAGGCGCCTGGTTGAATTTGAGTTGGTAACAAAAACCCCCAAAACATTTTCAACTCTTTCCCTTCGAAGCCTGCTCAAGCACGGTTGGAGTCAGATGACACAAAGAGCAGTGCCTTGGGGTGCTGGGCACAGATCTCTCCATGGGGTGATGCAGGTGGACTGGTCCTACTGGGGTCCAGGATGTTTTTGAGTGTCAGGAGCATGCTGACCTGCATTGCCTCAGCAAAAGCTGAAGTAAAGTCATCTCCATCCTCCGCTGTCCCACAACAGTCAGGGTGGCAGAAGTAACTGCAGACTATCGTCATCCACTGTGAGGTGCCCTGGACAGAGTCTCAGATAGACTGCAGGATTTGCACTTGGGTGTCCACCAGTGTTTACCACCTGTCTCTGCTCCATAAAATCCAGCCTCCTTCATCCTGTGAATGCTGCACTAAGGGTTGTGGGCGATGTGGCGAACTGGGGCAGAAGCAATGTGAGCCGAAAGCCCTGCCACTTACTCTTCAGTAGAGGAAGAGCCAAATATCCTGCAGTAGCAGCAGAGTAGGCAGGTTGTTACTGTTTTGAAAATCTTTCTTTGGTGCCTATTGCTGGAGTGGGAGGACCTGCTTAAAAAACTCCTCCGGCCATGGAACAGCCGCAGAGAAGTGGCAGAGTAGCAATCTTGGCAGTCTGTTGCTGTTTTAAAGTCCTTCTTTGGTGCCTATTGCTGGAGTGGGAGGAACTGCTTAAAAACCCCCTATGGCTGCTTAGCAGCTACGGAGCAGCAGCAGAGTAGCAGTCTTGGCAGTATATGGATGCTATGGACACTATGGCGCTTAAGCGTAATAAAGAAGAAGAAGGTCACTGCCATCGGAGCTCGCGTCTTCTCCGTGAAGAGCTCGGGATTCGGGAGAGCAGAGCCAATTATATCCAACAACAGCTCATTTTAGAAACTTCCCCGCATACCTGTCATCGACCTCGACGAAGACGAGGATGGAAGTGGAAGTCTGGGAAGTTAGGGGAGCTAGATATCATACACCACACTATCTAGCAAAAATGTCCGTCATCCCCCTTACTGACCCTGCAGACTCAAACACTCCTAACATTCTGAACAACATGCCCCCAATGATTTTAACTTCACCCAAGAGTACTGTAGAAAATCAGGGCAACAGTAGAAATGCTCCATTGATTGAAGAGTCAGCTGAACGGACCAATATTCCCCCCCAGAGCAAAACTCCCCCGCAGACTCACATCGGCTTGGTCCGCCTGGCCCGCCTGGTGGAGGGACTAGCAGGCGGATGTCGCCAATGGTCGGGTCTGTCCTCCCTCGATGGTGGAGGTGGGGGTGGGTGTGTGGGTGAGTGGCTTCAATAACAAATGAAAAAAACTGACAAGTTAAATGAGAGAGATGAAAGAGAAAATCAATTAACACCTCAAAAAGGCTGTACTGAGACATCGGAGCCACAAGCAAGTTGAAGGCAATGAAAATGCAGAGGTCAAGCCTAAACAAACCTAATGCTGACTACTGAACAGGAGACAAAGGAGAAAGCTCTTATTGAGGTACACATCGAAATACATGAAGCAATGGAAGGCGAAGACACAGCAAGCCCTTCTGCTCTTTCAGATTACCCCCGAACAACACAAATGGAGATTCATGGTTCATCGGCTCAGGAGTTGGGTGTGGGGTAATGTGCGGAGCCGGTGGGCGGGGAGGTGAAGCGCGCTGGTGGTTTGGACGACTCAGATGGCATGGAATCGCTGAGTCCTACTAACCAGGGAAACGAAACCGCTAAGGGGGTGCAGCAAATTAAATCTCTTATACGACATTCTAGAAAATCGATGGAAGTTGCAGAAGCAACAACAACAACAGCAAAAAATTGAGAAATTCTGCTCCATGAACAAAAGCCAGAACAAACCACACAAAAATGGTCCAAAGAAATCTATCAAGTCGTGGAAATATAGGAAGATCACCCCCATCAGTCTTCCATGCACTAACCCATTAAAGGATTTCTTTTGTAAACAAAGGAAAACAATATTTAATAAAACAAACACACGTTTGGAAGCTGCAAAAGAAGATTTGATCGTCGTAAAAAAAGGAAAACAGGTCAACAAACAAGCTTGTGCGAAAATAAGCACAGCCTGGATGACATTGTCAGAAAATCTGTAAACTTCAAAAAGATGGCACTTTGGCCAGCCACCAATAACGTCTGTTGCTCCATCTAGGGAAATTTTATTGAGAGGCCTGGGCCAAACAAAAGATCATGCACACTGTTCTACTCCCCAAAGTGGATTCATTGGTTTGGATGAAGTACAGAGCTTAGAGACACATAGCCAAACGACAGCAATCAAACCGACGACTGAAAGAGCACTAAAAAACCAAAACGGAAATAAAAATACATATCTGTTAAGGGTGGATATGGAAGATTTAATTACAAGCCCGCAAGCCTGTGAAATCCAATCACCACATTCAAGTACAGGTAGAATTCAAACAAATATCAAGATTAATTTTGGACACAACACAGAGGATATTGACCTAATGAGTGATCATCCACTACTAAAACCCAATGAGCTTAGACCGATAGAAAGGCAAGAGAGGGTAAATAATAAGAACATTCAGGGAGAGCACACAACACTGCCAACTCCCCTCAACTCACCTACTCGAAAAAGAAGATTGAACTGGCTTCCATCAACAACTGTAAAGAAACACAGTAAAAAGAACAGACCTTTTTTCAATTATGTCAGCAGTCACTATTGCCTTAGCCCACTTGAGCAAGCTCTACGAGGAGCTAAACGATACACTGAAGGATCACACCATGATCACTGCCATGATGCACTGCAAATTAATATATATTCTTGAAGGGTTCATCACAGTAGATTCAAGGTAAAAGGCAACGAAAAACACTGAGTCGCAAATTAACGTCGTAGAAACCAGAAAAGAGGGAAACACAGACTCAGTGAATGAAGATGGATATCGAAAGTCAACCTCGATTGGAACGCAAACATCTATGGAACCGGCCTCAGCAGACCATTATGACAAAACCGCAAATTCCGACGACTTACTTAGAACAAACTTTGGTCACGGGTAGAAATTGGCAGTGTAACTCCAAAACAGTATTCCAGACAATGATAAGTGCAAAGGGAGGCAATCAAACAGAGTCTCAAGAGGCCAATAGGGCAAACCACAAAGCAAAGAGGAATTATTTACCAAACAATTGTATGGAACAAGAAGAACCTATTCTGATCTTGGAAACGAGTAAACAAGTTCAAATCTTAGAAAAGGAAAGTACCAATAACTTCAACGAGAATACAAACAAACATTTTGCGATTTTTTCCTAGACAAGGAACAAACATCAGGATGAAACCGAGGTTCCACTCTCAAATGGACATCAACGAGGTATCCCCGACCGGAGTATGAAAACCACCGAAAGAACAGAAAAAACACAGCACCGAAACCAGTCCCACAGAGAACTCAACGTGGGATTCAAATCAAGGAGACCGAACCAGACATAACTTTTGGCAGAAAAAACGTGGCTGACAAAAACAAACCACAAACATCACCAGTAACTATAGAAGACTTCGAAGCCATTGAAGACTTGATGAATCTAAGTCAGTATCCAGCTGAAGAGCGCAAAGTAGATGAAACCGACGCTCCTCAACCAAAAAAAAGGAACTTAAAGGCACTGCCAAAGTCCCCTAACATCAGAAAAACAGAAAACATGAATGTTCGAATTGCAAGAATCACCAGTTTTTCTAACATTAGAAAGCAGATGCAAAAAAGTAGCAACAACAAAAAATGGGGAGATCGAAGCCCACATGACAGTTCACTAAGTACTGAGAAAATAAAACCTCCATCCACCATGAGAGTTTTACAAAGGAGAACAGCAAGAAGAAACAGGGCCTGAAAAATAAAAGTGGCTCAAGACAGAGACTGGTTGACATGGAAAAATCATCACGAGATTCGAGAGCTATGCAAATTGGAAAAAGCAAAGAAAGGAAGGATTATCAAAATCCACACAGACATATTAGAACTCATTCTGACAGGAGGCAGCAGCATGACAAAGTCCACCATCCTATGAATGAAAAAGACAGAAGTAACCAAACATTCAAACTGGAACAAATACTAGTCAAAGGTGAGGAGTTGATTCTGAACAGGAAAACAATCCTGAGTTTACTCCATTGTATACCAAACCTCTGCCAATTGCGGTCTGAAGATCTAAAAATAGTTGAACCAGGGCACGAAGGCCGTAAGGCTACTTCCTACCTACACATCACTTCACCAGTAGCGAAGGGTATGCTAAGTGATGCTGTGGAAAGCCTTCTAATGTTAGGATATGACCTTACAGAAGTAACAAACACTGGGAAAACCTTATACTATCCAAGCCATGCCAAAAGAATAGCAGAGATTTTGGCGGCCAGTCGGACTAATGCTAACCGATTAAGAATAGAAGAGGACACACGAGAAAAAAAGAGACCAGAGAACAACTATATAAAGGAGAACATTCCAAGCAAAGAAAAAAGTGGAAACAAAAAAGGTATACTTCTCTCAAACCCATAAAAATAAAAGATACAACCGCGAAGAAGCTTTAGGAGTTAAGAGAAAGTTAAAAAAAGTTTTTGAAGATCCTCTAGAAATAGACTGAGTACGACATGGTCCATTCGCAAAAATGAAAGAAACCATTGAGCAAGATGTACCCACAACATCAATTAACACATAGGACAAGAATTTACGAGACCACGAAGAGAAAACGTGGGCCAGGATCCCAAAGGCTTTGGCGAATCAACCATGAAAATAGCAACACAAGACCCTTCAACATCTAACGTCGCAGGGGGAAAACATAGAAGCCTCTAAATGAAAGCCAGCGCTATTGAAATTAGTATATTGGAACACAGGTGGCTTCCACCATCTGACGGCCCCTATCAACGTAGATATGGGATAATTTGATATAGTATGTCTCCAAGAGACATGGCTCATTGAAAAGCCGTACGTGGATGGTTACAAGCTTTTCATTTCGCCTGCCCAAAAAGGGGAAAAAGGAAGACTTACATCAGGGTTAATAATTACATTACGCTCTGGAAGCAGACTCCAATTTATTTAAATACTCACTTCAAATCTATTTCTGTTGGCCTTAATTATATCCTGGGAACATCAGGGCACGTCCGAAGATGACAAAGGGAAAGACATCTTGATAATAATAAATACATATTGGAACCCACAGGCAGCGAGCAATACGAGCTACCTGTCAATGATTGAGAATGCAATTAATGAGGCATATGTAGAACACCATGCAAAATGTATACTTATATGCAGCAACTTAAATGCATCATGCTGGAAAGGTGGAGGAAAATGTAAATGTGCAAAAGAAAACATCGCCAGCGGAGGAGAGAGAAATTTTATGGTCAACTCTAATGACCTCCAAAGAATTTAATAACTTACACTTATTATTTAATCAAGGAGAACGAGTGCCTACATGGGAAAGAGAAGAGTCAAAAGCGAAAATAGATCACTTTTTTGAGTCAAGAGACTTCCTTCCCCTAATAACCACTTTTGCGGTAAAAAAGACCAAATCCAGCGATCATAACTTATTAACCACTTCATGGAAATCGCTTCAAAATCAAAACTCAAGATGATGACCCAAATTGAAGATGGCAATCATGGAAATCGTCTAAGACTAACAGTAAATAATATTGAAATGCTGACCAAAAAGTATCAGCTGACTGATGAATCTAGAGAAGCAGAGACTGATAGGCTTACAGTAGACTTCTGACCTCTGCTCACCCTATGCCGCATAGAAAAGAAAATCTCAGGGCATAGTTCAAGACCAAAAATTCACAGATATGATAAAACTTTAGTGGAAAAAAGACGTGAACTGTGAAAGGCAAGGCGAATGGCGGTAAGGTCAAGCTGCCAACCCACCCGGGAAAAAGCTAGCTGGCAGCAAAGAAATATAAAACCTGGGTAACGGGATACCAACAAAAACTCTACCAACAAGACTCTGAAGAGATGCTCCGAGCGATCTGTGGAGGTAATTCACAAGAATTTTAGTCTCTTGTAAGAACAACAGCTAATACAAATAATGAAGCCCTCCAAAACAATGTAGGGGAGAACACATGGGTAAATCACTTTAAGGAACTTTTCGAAACACCGGCTGGAGAAATCTGTGCTGTGGAAAAGATATTGTGTACAACCTGGGACATCCCACATGACAGCAAGACTATCCTGTAAAAAATGTGGATGTTGAACACCTCGAGAGCCCAATGCCCAGATGGTATAACTAACATTGATCTTAAAAACCATCCAGAGGAATGGGCAAACTTCATGCACATGGTGTTCAAAAGGTGCACCGAAGCAAGAG
The DNA here is from genome assembly GCF_040938575.1 of Ambystoma mexicanum. Taxonomy (NCBI): domain Eukaryota; kingdom Metazoa; phylum Chordata; class Amphibia; order Caudata; family Ambystomatidae; genus Ambystoma; species Ambystoma mexicanum. The sequence goes on from NC_090928.1 coordinate 289,553,671, forward strand.
CAATACCAAAATCGTGGAAAACATCAACAGTAGTTCCAATCTTCCAAAAGGGTAGTAAAGATAACCCTAAGAAATACCGGGCAATAGCATTATTTTATGTTATTGGCAATGTTTTCGGCTCACTAATATTGACCCGCTTTCAATCATGGGCAAGGCTGGCACCTTGTGCTTACCCGTTCTAAGCAGGCTTTGCTAAAAACATTGGAACAACAGCAAACATAATGCTACTGAGCACCCTGAAAGGGAAAATCATGGAAGGGAGCTCACGGGTTTTTATAGGATTTTAATTGACCTGGTCAATCGTGGCAAACTCTGGAAGAAATTGACAGCCTGGAAGTGCCCTAAATTAATTCTGGAGCCTGTACAAGCTCTCTATACTGAAACTTCTATGATAGTCCGACTAAATCAGTAGGGCCTACTATCTGAGGAGATCCCTGCAGGGAGAGAGGTAAAGCAAGGATGTCCCCTCGCTCTGGCATTGTTTATCGCATACCTGGGTGACTTTCAAAACTCTGAGCAGAAGGTAAGATCTTTTCTGCCAACTATAGGATATACAAAAATAACAAGTCTCCTGTATGCATATGGTTTAACTCTGCTAGACCAGATGGCAGTCGGTCTTTAACGACAACTGGACAACTTATTTGCATATATAAAACTTACAACTTGGAGATCAACAAAGCCAAAATGAAAATTATGTCTTTGGAAAAATCAAGTAAGATAACTGAAAAATTCAATTGGTATCTGGATGGAACTCAGCTAGACAGAGTAAAGGAATTTAAATACCTGGGAGTAACACTGAACAGCAACATCACAGAAACAGCGATGCAAAGAGTCCTGTTTGAAAAAGTAAAAAAATTATCAGCACAGACAAGGGCAGTGGACAAAAGATTTGGCCGGTTTTCAATGATACCAATAATCAACTTTTACAAAGCAAAAGCAACCCCATCCTTCTAATATGGAGCATAAGCCATGCCATATATTCTGGTAAAAATATGGCTAAAATTGGAGGGCTTCTATTGGCGAAGCAGTTCTGGGATTGACCAAATAAACACCAATGGCCTCGATATGCAGAGAGCTAAGTCAGATGTCTCTTCAGGCCACGATTGACCAGAACAGCCTGATGCTGTATAGAAAGAAACTTCTTCCAACCCGTCCGGAAATACTGGAGATAATTAACACTGAAATCAAGGGAGGCCACAACAAATTGTTAAGGAAGTGGAAAATGAAAAACAAGGACAAACTTAAAGAGATAGCCAGTTCAGAGGAAGAATTTAAGCAGAACCCAACTAAGGTTAAAAAAAGATGCAAGAAACAGACTGGAATCAAACTTTGGAAAACGTAGCCAAAAATAAATTAACAACTAATTTACCGATCAATACAAAAAAGATAATTCAAATCTCGGAATACATGAGGAAGTTTCCGAACACAGCTCTTCAGAACATCTTTTAAGGACTTGTCTAAAACTTCTAGATTCTAACGAAATCTTGGCCATCAGAGGCCTTTCCATCTCAAACAAATGCAGATGCTGTGAAAATCCAGAGCAGATAGAAACAGTGAGACATCTTATGTTATCCTGCCCGGGAACTGACAAATTAAGTAAAATCTATTTGAACCATCACTTTTCCACACTGGAATTATACGAGTAGGAAGTCTGGTGGTCACGATTGATGAGTGGAGAGAAGACCCCACTGGTGATCGCAGTGGCACAAATCCTGCAAAAGACATTGGCCTGTGCAGGTGCAAAAGGAAATGTAAAAAAAGGAAGTAAAAATGGAAGGAAATCAAAAACAGTCCTAAACAAATAAGAACACAGTACCTATGGGTGGTTGGATTATGGAAAGCCCTTCAAGCCTACACATTACCAATGGAGTTCGTGGTGGCAGAGACTGATAGGCTTACAGTAGACTACTGACCTGGCCAATTAGGTGGTACGTTGAGAAACATTACTTTTAAGACGGCTAACGCTCTATTGACTCATACTGGAAGCAGCGGTCTAGTTGTTTCACGTTCGCAAGCAACATCCGCGACTGATCACGTGACCTTTGATAAGGAAGGAAGAGCTTCAATCAAACGCGTCACTACTGCCTTTATCGGCGCTCCGTAAGTCTGCTTCTAGGAATCTATCTTCACTGATTCTTTGTCTACAATCATCCTTTTGCTCTAACTTCCTTTACTATCCCATTATTCCTTTCAAAGATATCCTCTTTGGCCTATCCTTCGTTCCGAGACTCTCATTCCTTCAGCGTTTCCTTTCAGAGAAGTTCCACTCTCAACAGTGAGTGTTGCCTTTATCAACCTCTATTTATCCCTCCACCTGTTTTCCAGCAAGCAGTTATAACGTGGATCTTCTTTCTGTTGATTTTAGCACCGCTATCGATCAGCTGTGCAGGAAAATATTCTCTGGCTCTCCCGAGAATCAGAGATTACATTCGCAGTTTAGTTGGCTCAAATCAGAAGTTATAGTAAGTTACTCTCCCCTTATTCTGCTCTACCCTGTACTTCATAAACCTCCTATCAGTTGCACTTACCTGTTTTGTCTCTCCTTCATAGAAAGAATGCTCATCCCCCTTATGTGCCAACTCGTCTAAGGAACTGCATCCACATTCGACCGACCAGTCCGGATCCTTGCTGCTACCCAGGGTTCCAGTTTTTTTCCCCCAGGAGGGTTTCCCTGGGGTTTGTGCCTTCCTCCTCCCTGATGTTCACTCACAGGGAGGGGAGGGCAGGATTCTCACGGGAGGTCTTTAACACTCTTCCCGGATGTCTTCATTTCGAACCGCTGTCTGCCCAGGTTAGTGAGAAAGTGATATCCAAGCAATTTATTGTCAATACTGTCGAAAATAAGAGTTACCAGATAACAATTAACAGATAACAGATAACGACGCCATTGGGCTTATTGAGTAGGCCAGGGCGGACAGCGTTTCACAATGGAGCAACAGATGCAACAACTCATGGCTGCTATGCAGTCTATGTCCTTAGAAATGCAAACCTTAAAACAAGACAACACTCAGTTAAAGCAGCAGGTAGCCCGTGCTTTTACAGAAACTCCCCTATCAATGTTACAGACTGGTAAATTTGATAGTGATCCTCACAAATTGAAGGAGTTTCTAGATAGCTGCACGATACAATTTACTTTCAAGCCCCGATTCTTCCCAACAGATAAAGATAAGGTTGGCTTTCTAATCTCCCATTTATCCGGTACAGCGTTGGCGTGGGCAACCCCTTTAGTTACTTCGGGTAATGCTATCCTTGATTCTTACCCTGCCTTTACCAACAGTTTGAAATCCATGTTCAGCCGAAAAGAAATATCGGTAACCATCCAGGAGAAGCTACTTGATTTGAAGCAGGGCTCAAAGGATCTCATGTCTTATATCACCCTCTTCAAACAATTGTCCTCTGAAACCGGATGGCCTGATGATGGCCTTCTTACTTTATTTCGACAAGGTCTTTCTGAAGAACTCAAAGATGAGGTCTCGAAGGTTTCTTGACCGGCCGATTTGGCAGACATGATCACCCTTATGATGCAGATTGATTATCGGCTGCAGGAACGGCATCACGAGAGGAAGAAGGGGAAGGTGATCCGGCCTCATACTGACTTTCTCTCCAACAATACCAAACCGGTACCAACGGAAGAGCCCATGCAAATAGGCTCAATGAGGGGTCCGTTATCTAGCTGCGAGAGAGAAAGGCGGAAGACTTTGGGTCTATTTATGTATTGTTGTTCTTCCTCCCACATCCTAAGAGACTGTCCTGAGGTTCCTCCTCGTCGGACACATTCCCAGGTATCGGGAAACGCCAAGTCCCTACCGTAGGGGGAACCACGGTAGGCGTTTTCCGACAGAGTTCACCCAACTAAGATTGAATTATGCCTAGATTCTAATCCTATTGAACAACCCATGGTGGTACTTTCCTTGACAATAGTCCTCCCAAATGCCGTGTTACAAGGCATCCCTGCGCTGATTGACTGTGGGGCTGCGGGTAACTTTTTGGATGATGAGTGGGCGTCTAATAAGGGTATTGCCAGGATAGCCAAGTCACTAGTCACTCCTATTCAGGGGGTTGATAGAACTCCTTTGAGCTCTGGGCCAATTCGAGAACAAACTATTCCGGTAACATGTTTAATAGTTTCACACAAGGAGAACCTATTGTTTGACCTTATCAGAACTGCTCATTTTCCTGTAATTTTAGGTCTCCCCTGGTTAAGGACCCATAATCCATTTATCAATTGGACCGCAGGCACTCTCTTTTTGGGTTCTGAATACTGTGTCACCCATTGTCTGTCCCAGGCTTCTGTGGGAATACAAATTCCTTTGGAGACAGACAGCGTTCAGAGAGTTACATCTATCAGTCATATTAGGAACATTCCCGAATGCAACCAACAATACCTAGCTGTGTTTTCGACTCCTGAGTTCCCTACTCTGCCCCTGCATTGAAGAGATGACTGTACATTCTCCCTGATCAGCCAATCCCATTTGAACGTATGTATGTGTTATCTCAGAGAGAAAAGACCGCCCTCAAGGAATACTTTCAGACAAATATTCAGAACGGCCTGATCACTGAATCTAACTCTCCAGCTGGAGCCTCACTATTTTTTATACCAAAGAAGGACTCAGAGGAACTAAGACCGTGCATTGACTACCGGGGTCTTAATAAAATTACCATTCCAGACAAATACCCAATGCCATTGATCCCTGACATTTTAGAAGCTGTTCAGGGAGCTTCCTTCTATACTAAGCTGGATCTACGAGGTGCCTACCACCTCATCAGAATTGCTCCCAGCGATGAATGGAAAACTGCGTTCCGAACTCCATTCGGACACTACGAATATCATGTCATGCCATTTGGCCTGGTTAACGCACCGGCTATTTTTCAACACTTTATGGACCATCTATTTTCAGACATCCTCCTAATATGTCTTGATGATATTTTGGTCTTCTCCAAGAACAAGGAAGTGCACATCCGACATGTCAATCTAGTTCTGGGTCGTCTTCAGGCAAACCAATCGTATTGTAAGGCTGAAAAGTGTGAATTCCATCAAGAGCAGGTTACTTATTTGGGATTTGTATTGTCAGCCCAAGGAATATCCATGGATCCAAAGAAAGTATCGTCCATTTAGACTGGCCACCTCCTACGTCAGTAAAAGAGATCCAGCGATTTTTGGGATTCGCGAATTTCTATCGCAAATTCATTCCATATTTTTCTGAAACTGTTCTACCATTCACCAGACTGCTAAAGAAGGGAGTCCCTTTTATTTGAGATGATACAGCACAAGAGGCTTTTGATAAATGAAAGCATCTCTTCACATCAGCTGAAATCTTATCCACCCCAGACCAATCCCGACCATTTGTGGTAGAGACTGATGCCTCTCATCATACTTTGGGTGCTGTGCTTCTCCAAAGGAACGTTCAAGGAGAAGAGAAACCAGTGGCATATCTGTCGAAGACCTTTAGCCCTTCTGAAGAGAATTATTCAGGCCTCGAAAAAGAACTTTTAGCTATAAAGAGAGCCTTTGAGGAGTGGAGACATCTCTTACTGGGTACAACCTTTCTGGTGGAGGTCCGAACGGATCATCAAAACCTCAAAGTTCTACAGCAAGCCTACACTACTAGCAGTCGACAAGCATGATGGGCCCATTTCTTCCTGCCATTCAGAATAGAATTTACTTTTCTACCGGGGAATCGAAATCTACGAGCAGACGCTCTCTCTCGCAAAGATTCCCCTTCTCACAGATTTACTCCGGAACCTTTATTCCCAAGAGCTAAGTTTGTGGCCATGGTTACTGACTTTCTTCACGCTCTTAAGCAAGAAATTACTCGGAATATGCAGTTATGTGAAGACCTCGCAGTCTCCCAGCCACATTCCTTGAATCAGGGTTACTATTTCCACAAGGAACGAGTCTTAATCCCAACCGCTTCTCTTCAAAAAGAGGTTTTACAAATGTGTCATGATTCCAGAGCTGCGGGACATCGGAGGTACCTAAACACTTTGGAATTGATCACACAGCATTTTTGGTGGCCAACGCTAAAGACTGACGTGCATGCCTACGTATCCGCTTGTGTAGTTTGTCAGCAGTCCAAGAACCCTCGGGTTCCGCCTTATGGTCTATTATCTCGTATGCCTATTCCTGACAAGCCCTGGCAAGTGATTTCTACAGATTTTATAGTCGATCTCCCTCCTTCTTCTCAATGTACCACTATTATGTGACTATAGATTACTTCACCAAACTGGCTCACTTCACACCACTAATCAAGCTTCCTGGGGCCACACAGATGTCTAAGGTCTTCCTCTCAGAAATCTTTTCCCGACATGGCCTTCCCGATACTATGGTGTCGGATAGAGGCCCTCAATACACCTCTCGATTTTGGAAGAACATTTGTCTCGAGTTGGGAATCAAGAGGTCACCCAGTTCAGGCTATCACCCTCAGACCAACGGGCAGACGGAGCGTCTGAATCAAACTCTGGAGGGGTACCTACGATGTTTTGTATCCGCTGCCCAAGATGATTGGTTAGAGTTGCTCCCACTGGCAGAATTTGCCTATAATAATGCCCAACACTCAGCTCTAAAGACTACCCCCTTGTATTGTTCCTATGGATATCACCTGTCTTTTCTACCATCAATCACTCCACCTTCCTCTTGCTGCCCGGGAGTGGATAGTCTCATCTATGGCATTCAAAAAGGGCATCAGCTTGCTTGTCTATCTCTTAAGACAGCCCAGGACCTGGCTAAACGGTATGGGGACCGCCATCGCCGTGAGTTACCTGCACTTAAAGAGGGGGATTTGGTCTGGCTGGCTTCTCGGTTCCTTCCCAGATATTTGGTTCCTTCCAAGTTATCTCCCAGATATTTTGGTCCATTTAAGGTCATTACCCTAGTTGGATCAGCAGCGGTTCGGCTAGAATTACCTCCATCCTGGTCTCAAATAGATCCCGTTTTTCATGTCTCTCAGATCAAGCTATTAGTGAAAGACCGCTTTTTACAGCCAACTTAAACTCGCCCTCCGCTGCTGGTTACAGAAGCCGGACCAGAATACGAAGTAGCCAACATCTGTGACTCAAGGTATCGGAGAGGCTGCCTTCAATTCTTAATTGACTGGAAAGGTTATTCGCCTTCTGAAAGAATGTGGGAATCAGCTTCGGGGGTTCATGCCGCCAAATTGGTGAGAAGATTTTTTCAGCTTCACCGGGAAAGCCGGGTTCACCTCCCCCGAGGAGGGGGCATACTGTTATACATTACCAACGATGATTGTGGTAGCAGCATAAAAGATTAGGTGGTACGTTGAGAAACATTACTTTTAAGACGGCCAATGCTCTATTGAATCATACTGGAAGCAGCGGTCTAGTTATTTCATGTTCGCAAGCAACATCCGCGACTGATCACGTGACTTTGATAAGGAAGGAAGAGTTTCAATCAAACGCGTCGCTACTGCCTTTATCGGCGCTCCGTAAGTCCGCTTCTAGGGATCTAGCTTTGCTGATTCTTTGACTACAATCATCCTTTTGCTCTAACTTCCTTTACTATCCCATTATTCCTTTCGCAGATATCCTGTTTGGCCTATCCTTCGTTCTGAGACTCTCATTCCTTCAGTGTTTCCTTTGAGAGAAGTTCCACTCTCGACAGTGAGTGTTGCCTTTATCACCCTCTATTTATCCCTCCACCTGTTTTCCAGCAAACAGTTATAACGTGGATCTTCTTTCTGTTAATTTTAGCACTGCTATCGATCAGCTGTGCAGGAAAATATTCTCTGGCTCTCCCGAGAATCAGAGATTACATTTGCAGTTTAGTTGGCTCCAATCTGAAGATATAGTAAGTTACTGTCCCCTTATTCTGCTCTACTTTGGACTTCATAAACCCCCCATCAGTTGCACTTACCTGTTCTGTCTCTCCTTCGTAGAAAGAATGCTCATCCCCATTACGTGCCAACTCGTCTAAGGAACTGCATCCACATTCGACCGACCAGTCCAGAGCCTTACTGCTACCCAGGGTTCCAGGTTATTTTCCCCCAGGAGGGTTTCCCTGGGGGTTGTGCCTTCCTCCTCCCTGATGTTCACTCACGAGGAGGGGAGGGCAGGATTCTCACAGGAGGTCTTTCACACTCTTGCCGGCTGTCTTCATTTTGGAACCGCTGTCTGCCCAGGTTAGTGAGAAAGTGATATCCAAGCCATTTATTGTCAATACTGTCGAAAATAAGAGTTACCAGATAACAATTAACAGATAACACTACCTTGAACATTTCTTGTTGGACATTGTGTGGAGGATATTGCAGGGAGGGCCTAACTCGTTTTTTATTCATTTTCTCTTTTTCCCCTCTTGTTCTTCCTCATTTTTTCCTTCATTTTCCTTCTTCTTTCTTATTTTTAGTAAGAATAAATGGGAACGTAGCAGGGGATCTGTCTTTCAGAAGTTAAGGAAACTGTAATCTTGTAAAAATTGTAAACAATGAAAACAAGTAAATAAAATAAAAAATAAAATATCCCTACCCGAAGCTACACACCCATGTGCCTATATGTTGGGAACCGGAAATTGCGACCGACACTTGCATACCAGTGAGGATGCCTATACCGCAAATAATTCTTGAGACAAGGTATCCATTAAGAAAACCTTAGATGTATTCATGAAAAAATAATGGTCTTCTGGACAGAGTCCTGGAAGAAGTATGAAAATGAATGAGAAAAAGGACTGGTGACATCGCGTAAAGCAGAACTGAGGCACCTAGAAAAGACACAAATGAAAAAGGAACATAAAGGTTCTATAAGATCTGAAGAGGAGGTGTCGAAGTTAAGCCACATTTCTAGATCAAAATGAAGATGCTTGTGCGAAGAAGCACTAAAGAAAATGTAAAGTCAGTTTACACTTGTACAGATGCTGTAATGCAAGTAGATGAAGTAATCTCAAAGCTGGCTACGTAGTGATAGACTGCGGGAATGTATAGGATCTGCATGTTCCACAATGCACTTTAGCAAACTTAAAACCTAGTGAAGGGAAAGGGCTTGCGTGTGGTGCAGTTGGAAAATAGCTGAAGGCGAAGGAGAATTCAAGAAAGGCTGGCTGGCCCAGCACCAAGAGTCGAGGCCACCCTGAGCCTAGTTGTCTGTCAAGAAGCTACATGAATGTGAGAAAAAAACACACTTCTGTTTGAGATGGGCTGGAAAAACACTGAAGGTGTCAAGAGTTTATCATTTAATAGTATTATATGCAACGAAAGCATGAAAACGTGGTCTCCAGTCCCATGGATAGATCAAAATAGACTTTGGGTCAAGCTACACAGAAACCTGAAGATAAGACCATGCCACACTCCCTTTTATTCTCAGGCACAGTCCGCTTCTACAAGGCCATGTTCAAAGCCTAATTGAATGGCAGAGCACAGAGTGATGATAGATGTTCTGCTAATTGGGTGGGGAGGCATGACCAGGCCAACCCTCCCAGACCCTGGGATAACCAGCTTGTGTGCTGCTAGCAATTGGAATATTCCAGAAGGGTACAAGGGTGCCAACCAATTATAGAGGGCCACGTATTAAAGAGCCCTATAGTTTGTGTAACCAATAGAGTGTCTAATATTAGTATGACACAGAAGATGACTTGCACTTGGGATGGGCTTAGTTGGCCACCTGATCTTAGAGACCCAATCACAACCCCCGTCAGTAGGGAACGTATACCTAGATGTTCCCGTTAAGCCTATCACATCCCCAAGTAGGTTTTCTTAGTTTGCCACATAGTGTGACGTCAATGATGACAAATACTTGCTATAAATGTGTGTCTTTAATGTAACACATTGAGAGAAATCAAGCGAACGTCTGTTGATGTCCATTGTAACTCCCTGTTTTAGATAATTGTTAACAAAACAGTACTAATTTTCGCCAACTTACTGAATCAGTTTGATTATTGATGTATGAGTAAGTTCTGCATCCCCATCCATCTATAAGTATTGCTACCTCGTCTTAAAGGACCCCAGGTCTCACTTCCATCCATGTCACCCTTTGACTCCAGGCCACATCGACCATGTGGCTGGTCATCCTGCTTAGGTGACAAGGGGGTGTCATAAGTCAGTTCGGTGTTTGCGGGTGCAGCTTCTTGTGCATCGGTGCAAGCATCTGGCTCCCCTGTCACAACAACAGTGGCCGGCTATTGGGTGGTGGTTGCAGCTGTTGGGGGTGCAGCACCTGCAGCATTGTTGGTTTCACTGCCATCAGGTGCATACCTGCACTGGCATTTGTGGCTCTGCTGGAACCAGGTGCTTCACATCTGCCTTTACCAATGCTGAGTCGTGCAGATTTGGAGGCTGTTGGCGTTGCCCTGGTGACTCGGCCATGGGAGGTAGATGGGCCTGCATCCTCCTCCTTGGGAGTGGCCTGTGAACCTGTTGAGAAGGCAATGACGTTCTCTTAGCCATCTTAGATACTTGTACCTGGGCTTGCTAGTCATTGATGCTAAATGTTATGTTATGTTATGTTATGTTATGTTATGTTATGTTATGTTATGTTATGTTATGTTAAAGGTTCTTATACCACGCACTGTTGCCACCTGCATAGATTCTTGGCACTCTGGTGGATCTGTAATGCAAGAAGGGAGGAAAGACATCGTACACATGTGGTTTGATGGGTATGGTTGATTGCAGGTCAATTAATATGGCCAATGCAAGGTGGGGGTAGTGTCTGCTGAAGGTGTACCTCCCATTGGCATGTGTTATTTTCCTGTTGGGCTGGCAATCTGGCCTGTACATGCAGCTGTGTTGGGGGGTTCACTTTGGCACTTGGCCTTTCCCAGCACACGTGGGTGCTGCTCATAGTTGCATGTGCTCGCATACACATTCATACTACTGTGCAGGGGTATGTGCACACCTGCCCACCTACCTTTGTAAATGCATTTGCTGGCATTGTCTTTGGTGCATTGGCATGTGGTGGCACTTTCTCCTGTCAATTGTGCCCATCTATGCTGAGGGCCACATGCTTGGGATGGTCATTTGGCCAATGCATTGTCAGGAGAAGGAGGGACATTCAGACTCACCAGCGTCCTCTTTGCTGCTGGCTCCGCCTTGCCACAGCAAACTCCCTCAATCACCTCCATATGGAGGATGTCGCTAGCCTTCTACTCCCACAGGTTTAGGACAAGGGTATCCACAGTGCCACCTTCTCTGGTCGATGTTTCCACAGGTGTTTGGACAAGAGGCTGCAGATCCTGGTCTCAAGGTCAATCCAGATTTTACTGCAGTCCAGACTGTCCCGTGGAACTATGGCCACTGCTGTGACATTGTCACAGATGTTTGCCCAGGTTGCTGCCTTCCTCTGGCCAGATGTTTTGCGATGCCGAGAGTCACATACCTCTTTAACATAGGCCACTACCTCATCACTGAGGACCTGCAGCTTGGCCTAACTGAATTTCTGCTTCCTCAGGCATAGATTGCGCACATTCCCTTTGTCTTTCTCCTAGGATATAACTGCACTCCCTTTTGGGTCCAAATGGCTATAGGAAATAAGGGGTGCCGAGTGGAATGAGTTTCTCAAAATGGCCACTGCCATGCTTCTCATTTCATTGATGAATAAACACTAAATGTATGGTGGTAAGACTAAATCTGCTGATTCCAGGTGGAATTACACTTCCCGTCAATGGTGTGTGCATGCTCCCACCAAGTTGTAATACTGTGGTAATTCCACCAGACACCACCACGGTAATGGTAATTCTGCCAAGGTGGAATTACTGCTGTATTACTGCCAAACTCATAATGAGGCCCTATGAAACAACATCTACCCAGTTGCAATAATGATGACGAATATTTTTTACCTGGTACATATCTTTAACAGAAAAGTTGAGCCGGTAGTTTCATTTGCATGTGTTTAGAAAACAGATAGCTCTAGTAGTGACTAGTGGGCACTTAACGGCGGCTTTTGCCTATTGTGTATTGTGTATGTATTATTTTATTAGATCTTGTCTTGTCTTATTGTACTGCTTTTCAAAAGTTCTGATATTCTACCGAAGGGCGCAGTTGACCGCCAAGTTTATCACATTCTCCCACAGGACACAGTCAAACCTTAAGGTTAATTTGTTTTTTCACACAGTAAAATGGAAAGGTGAAGCTGTCACAGAACAAACAAAAATAGGAGACAGGAAATGCTCAAACAAGAGTACAGAATATGCAGAAAGAGCACATCTTTATTTCCAGAAGGGCTGGGAGAGAGCAAACAGCATACAAACACCCATTTGGGGCTACACAATTGAAAGCTGAAAACCACAGATTTTGCATTTTTTGATAAGTGTTAGAATAATTCAAAAACTAGCAATATAATTGGCTACACGTCACCAAATCCCTATAGAACACCTTACATCCTGCTCAATCATTGGCAGATCCACTTTTGCCACACCCAAAACATGATCACATTTATGTTCGAACTGTATTCTTATTGGCTTGCCTGTATGAGGTATTCTGACATGGTAGCTCTGTTCCAATTGGACCATAAATATTTTAGATAACTTTGAACCTTCATGTCCCACCGAGACCTGGCCAATGAAAATCTGGGAAACAATAGGGAGGACAGATATGTTGCCAGGCCCCGGAACATTAGAAATGATTTTCTCTTTTCTTCAAGCCATGCACATCATACAGCTCAGATCTCGACACAAGCTGCAAACCTGTACACTATAACCTTCTAGCTATCTTTTGATGTACAGCCAAGCTGAGACACTTCTGCTACAATTTAATTTTGTCTATGTTCTACAGCTACACCACAAAACAAGGCCTTTCGCAGCACTGGGGATGAGCTGATCACACTCTAACTTTGTAAATTGGCACAAATGTCATGTCATGTCCTTGCATCTTTTGTATATTCATTAGTGTCTTGCATTGGATGGCACATGTTTGTCTGGAATTGGGCATCAAGTCATTTGGACTGGTTCCTTTGCATCAATTAATCAATCTCATCCCTATAAACCAACACATCCTGACCTTGAGGTGCCTGCATTCATCACAAAATACAATTCACTTAAAAAGGGCCTTATTTCTGAAAGTCAACCTAGCAGAATAACATGGTGAAACATGTAGCCTGCAACCCTAATTCTATACTAGAATGTCTGTTCTGTTGTTCATGATGACCAACTCACACTGCCCAAAGACAAACTCCATAATGGGAGTATGTGTCAACTCTACAACCTAATATAACAATATACTCATAAAACTGTAATGTTTAAAGGCTTGGCTACATGTGCGTTTCAATATGTTGCTTGTGTTTTTTTTTGCTGCGTGCATGTTGACACATGTATATTTTAGCTATCATCCTTTAACTCTACTGTAAGTAGGTTAATATATACTTATGTCTCAAATGCCACTAGACTTAGACGTGCTCACGTCTCTATTAAAGACCTAATATCTAGCTGGTGGGGGTTTTCTGAACTTATATCTGCACATGGGCTTGGAACATTGAATCTGCATCTTAAAACTTCCCTCTTCATTAATGTATTAATAAGCAACTGTGTACCCTCCCCTGTTGCCCTATTATAATAATATTTGGGCAGCCACATTTTACAAGCTCTATGCAAGCTTTCTCCAGTTGCTTCATATTCCTCTGGGGTGCATGCTAGAAAAATGAAAATCTACATCTGTGACAAAGAGGCAGCAGGCCGGCTTCTGAACTTAAAGTAGTCTTTATTGACTGGTAATTCAAAAAGTTAAAACTAAAAATGTCTTCAATCTCTTTTCTCAGTATTCTCTTATTCTCTTTCTTCCTGTCCAGGTACACAGTATGGACCTCCAAATCCTCTTCTGTGTCTAATCCTCATAGGCCCACAGGCTTCCTTCAGCTCTCCTCTCGAAGTCCAGCTGGCACTGCAACGAAAATAAAGAATGAACACCCACGCTTTTCTTTCCAGGTGCTTTAAATACCTTTTTGATAATTGACCAATCAGAGCCTTCAACATTCGTTAGGTTATATAAACCCTTGGAAGCCCCGCCCCTTTTCCTGAAGGCACCAAGTGTAATGGAGACCTGCTGTCTATGGGGCCGGCCACCTCATCTTGTAGTGAGGATCGTATGTGAGTGAAATTCATGGTGGGTGTTTCGTTTTGTTTAACATGTATGCCAGTGTCTCTCGGGTCCGTGTTGCTGGGACCGTTCATTATGATTGCCGCGGAATGCCATCGAGGCTCAGCTCCTCTCCCCGCTTGCGGCGTTCCAGGAGGGAAATGAACGGTGGCTCCTCCACTGCTCCGTTTTCTTGCAGCGGCGCCCTGCTTTCGCTCACTATGAGCACCGCGGAATGCTGTCGCGGCTCAGCTCCTCTCCCTCCTTTCGGTCTCGCATCTTCGGCGGTACCCCACCTGACTTTGGTATGCCGGGACGCCCAATTCACAGCTTTCACCCGACCCCACCATGCCCCAAGGCCGTACTCTGTTGGCTTGTCAAGCAAACCTGACGTCTCTGGATTATTATGACCGTTACACACACCCCTCCCCATAGACAGATAGTCCGGAATCAGTTGAAAGGCTGCCGGTTTGTGTATGGTATGGAAACAAAATTCCTGTAGTGTGAGTAACCACCTCAAGACTCTTTGATTCAAATCTTTATGTTTGGCTAGCCATTGCAGTGGCGCGTCGTCAGTAAATACAGTGAACTGACGTCCGGCTAAGTAATACCGTAGAGTTTCAAAGGCCCATTTGATTGCCAAACATTCTTTTTCGATGGTGGAATACCCTATTTCGTGTGGCAGTAGTTTCCTGCTGATAAAGGCCACCGGTTGCAGATTTGTTTTGCTGCCCTGTGATAGAACAGCACATAGTCCTATCCAGAAAGCGTCTGTTTGCAAGAAAAATGGTTCTTTAAAGTCTGGGAAACCTGAGCACAGGGCGGGTTGATATTGACTCTTTAAGTTGAGCCACTGCTTGTTGGGCTTCTTTGTCCTGTAATGTATCTGCCATGTAAGTCGTTTTCAGGGCATTTGTTAATGGACTGGCGATGGTTGAAAATAGAAGAATGAATTTACAGTAGTAGCCTATGAACCCCAGGAAGGCTCTCACCTGTTTCTTGTTGTTTGGCATAGGCAGCTTCATGATAGCCTCAATTGTATCCAGCTAAGGCTGAATTACCCCACCTCCTACTATATTTCCTAGGTATTTAGTTTGGCTGGCTGCTATTATGGTTTTCTTTGGGTTTATTTTGAGTCAGGCGATTTTAAGTGAGGTTATGACTGCCTTGAGGTGTCTCAGGTGTTCTCCCCAGCTCTTGCTAAACACAATTATGTCATCCAGATAGGCTGAGCTATATTGTTCATTTGGTGCTAGAATTTTATTCATCAAGGACTGAAACGTAGCAGGAGCCCCATTCAACCCAAAGGGTAGTACCGTAAACTGGTAAAATCCCAAAGGGGTGGCGAATGCCGTTTTGATTTTGTCCTCTTGCCTTAGAGGAATCTGCCAATACCCCTTTGTCAGGTCAATGGGGCTGATGTATTTGGCAGAGCCTAGTTGTTCGAGTAGTTCATCAATGCGTGGCATCGGATATGCTTGATAGGTGGAAATGGCATTCAGTCTCCGGTAGTCCATGCAAAATCTAATGCTACTGTCCGGTTTGGGAACAAGCACAATAGGAGAGCACCAGTGACTGCACGAGGGTTCTATGACCCCTAATCTTAGCATTTCCTCTATTTCGGCTTTTACGGCGGCTCTTTTGGACTCAGGGTGGTGATAGGGACGTATACATACTAATTGTCCTGGTTCGGTCTCTATCTTGTGTTCCATCAAGGTTGTTTTTCAAGTGAAAAAGAAAATACGTCTTGTAACTGGAGGATGTTTTGCTCTAACTCCGTTTTTTCTTTGGGCTGTAGTTGGGTACCCCATTGGACCGTCTCAAAGGCTGTTACTTCATTTTTGACCGTAGTTACATTGGCCGTCACCACCCCACCTTTGGATTCCTTCCACTCCTTTAGTAGGTTTATGTGGTAGTTCTGTCTCTTCTCTCGTCTATCCGGTTGCTCTACCAAATAGTTCACCAGTCCTAATTTTGCTACTATTTCATAAAGGCCTCTCCACTGAGCTAGCCTTTTGTTTTGGCTGGTAGGTAGCAACACCAGGACTTTATCTCCTACTTTAAAATTATGTACTCTGGCTTTCTTATTGTAGTATTTCTCCTGTGTCACGTGTGATCTTCCTAGGTTTGCTCTGGCTAGCTCCCTGAGTTTGGAGAGGCTGTCTCTTAGCTCTGTCATATAATCCATGAGAGTTGATGCTTCTTCTTGCTGTTCCCATTCTTCCTTGGCTATGTCCAACACTGTACGGGGTCTGTGTCCGAATAGTAATTCGAAAGGTGAAAACCCTGTTGAAGATTGTGGGGTGTCTCTTAGGACCATGAGTACCCATGGCACGGCCCTGTCCCAGTCTTTTCCGGAAGTAGCTGTTACTTTCTTTAACATGGGCTTGATTGTCTTATTATACCGTTCTACCAGCCCATCCATTTGTGGATGGTATATAGACGTGCGGATCTGTTTGATTTGCAATTGCTGACATACCCTGCGCATCACCCCTGACACAAAGTTCCAGCCCTGGTCTGTCACAATCTCTGAGGGTATTCCAACTCTGGCAAAGAATGGTTGCTGGTTGCATACCTGTACTGCGCTTATACCTCTCATGGGAAAAGCCTCCGGATATCTCGTAGCGTAATCAACCACGACTAGTAGGCATTGGAACCCATGACTACTCGGTTCCAGATGACCCACTAAGTCCATTCCAATTTGAAAAAATGGCTCCTTTATTAGTGGCATTGGTTGTAATGGTGCGTGAGGGGGCTTTGAATGAGTCAATTTTTGATGTTTAACATTCTTCACAGTATTTAGCCACCTCCCTATATACCCCTGGCCCGTAGTATCTCTTCAGTATCCTCTCTAACGTCTTTTCTCGGCCCATATGTCCTCCCGTTCAGTTATCATGTGCCAGTTTGATGATGGATGGTCTGAAACTGGTAGCTACTAGTAGTTGCTCTACTATTTGCCCATTATGGTCGGTTGTTATTCTGTACAGAAGACCTCTGAGTATCTTGAACCATGGTAGAGATGGAGGAGGGCTGGACCCATCAACTGCTTGTTCCCGTACATTCCTTAAAGAGGGGTCAGCTTGGGTTTCAGTCCTAAAGGATACACTTTTATCTTCAGGAATCCAATCTACAAGGCCACTAAACTTCTCCACCATTTTCGTTTTTCATCTCGTACTTCTCTCCTAGTTTTTCTTGGTCTAAATCTACTTTCTACCATTTCGACGGTTGATAAAGGTGCATCTTTTAGCCACTGTTGCTCTACCACACAGTCCTGAAAGGCGGGAAAATCCGTTCCTAGTAATACAGGAGCAGGTAACTGAGGCATGATGGCTACCTCCATGGGGTTAGTTACACCATTAAGTTCAATATTGACTTGTTGGGCTGGGTAAGATTTTATATCCCCATGCACACATTTTACTGGAATCACATTAGTTCACCTTTTCCCCAAGACACTTACTTCTGGTCTGATGGCGGTCTGTTCGCTTCCTCTGTCGAGTAGTCCTTGTCGTGGAACCCCATCAACCTTCACCTCCACCAAGTAGGGCTCTCGCCTTCGTCTGACTTCCCGATTTTGTATGCATCCGATTTCCATCGGTTCGGTTTTGGGTTTTCTAGGGCAAAAGCGGGCAATGTGGCCCCATTCGCCACAATCGAAACATTGCGGTTGTCTGTTGGTGTTGGGCCACGTTGCGGTCTTTGGTTCCATTCTTTGGGGTTTTACATCGGTTCCACTCCCTGTATTTCTAGTGGGAAGGGCCTTGTTGATTTCCAGGGGTACTGGTCTTGAACTACCCGCTTTTTGGAAGGCCGTTGCCATGTCAATGGCTTCGTTGAGGGTTGGCCTATGGTGCTGGCGTACCCACCGTTGCATGCCACTTGGGAGAGCTTTCACAAATTGTTCCAGTTTTATCTTTTCCAGTACCTCTTGCACCGTCTGTGTGCGGGTTTTAACCATTTATCTGTTAGGTCATGCACCCGATAGTATAACTGCCTTGGAGTCTCACCATTGTGAATACAGGTTTCCTGGAGCTTCTGGCGGTATGCTTCTTCATCTACCCCCATGCTCTCCAAAATGGTTCTCTTGAAGTCTGCATACACTGTGTCTCCATTCAGGTTGGCTGCCTGGTGGGCTCCCTGCATGGCTCCAGTCAATAATGGTGCTATGTAGTGCCCCCATTTGTCGACCGGCCACTGTGAATTCCTGGCAACCCATTCAAAGTTTGTGAAGAAATATCCAGGATCATCACCTGGTTGGAATTTTTGCAACACGTTAGAAGGTGCCGTAGTCGCTCCTCTAGAAGCTGCCACTGCTTCTGTAACTTGTTTGAGGGAATCTTGATTTGCTGCTTGTAACTGCAGGGCTTGTTGTAGGGCTTGCCGATCTGCCTGGGCTTGGTGACTGTGGACTTGTACCAATTGTTGTAGCTGTTGCTGCCCGTCAGCCAAAGATTTGATGATTGCTTCCATGGCGTTTGTCGATCCCACCGCTGCCGCCAAACTTCTGTGACAAAGAGGCAGCAGGCCGGCTTCTGAACTTAAAGTAGTCTTTATTGACTCTCTTTTCTCAGTGTACTCTTATTCTCCTTCTTCCTGTCCAGGTACGCAATATGGACCTCCAAATCTTCTTCTGTGTCTAATCCTCATAGGCCTACAGGTTTCCTTCAGCTCTCCTCTCGAAGTCCAGCTGGCTCTGCAACGAAAACAAGAATGAACACCCACGCTTTTCTTTCCAGGTGCTTTAAATACCTTTTTGATAATTGACCAATCAGTGCCTTCAACATTCCTTAGATTATATAAACCCCTTGAACCCTCTGCCCCCTTTCCTGAAGGCACCAAGTGTAATGGAGACCTGCTGTCTATGGGGCCGGCCACCTCATCTTGTAGTGAGGATCGTATGTGAGTGAAATTCATGGTGGGCATTTCGTTATGTTTAACGTGTATGCCAGTGTCTCTCGGGTCGGTGTTGCTGGGACCGTTCATTATGATTGCCGCGGAATGCCATCGAGACTCAGTGCCTCTCCCCGCTTCCAGCATTCCAGGAGGGAAATTAATGCGGAAAGGCAGCGGCTTCCCGACTCTGCCTTCCCGTGGCTCCTCCACTTCTCCGTTTTCTTGCGGCAGCTCCCTGCTTTTGCTCACTAGGAGTGCCACAGAATGCCGTTGCGGCTCAGCTCCTCTCCCTCCTTCCGGTCTTGCATCTTCGGGATGCCCAATTCACAGCTTTCACCCGACCCCACCATGCCCCAAGGCCGTACTCTGTTGACTTATCAAGCAGACCTGATGTCTCTGGATTATTATGACTGTTACAACATCATATTCATGTTTCAATGCACCCCAGTGGGGTTTGGAAGTGAAGAGAAAAGTATGTTCATCTGGCCATCTTAATGCCGTACAGGTTTCTGAACGTATCTCAAGATGGGAGTGGCAACACTATCAGTACTTCCCAGTGTTAAAGTTATCAAGCTGTTCCCCCTGGTCCCAATCCTGCTACACCACCCCACCGCCACAAAATGCAACTATCTGCACTCTGAGGATGGGGATCAAAAAGTTTAAACATTTTCCTCAACCACCTAGGCATCCAGGAAAAGAGTGTGCTGTACCAATTATCTTAGACCACCCTGCTACTCTCTTTCTCCATGGCTACATTCAGGGTGTGCAACTTGGTAATAGTGTCAGTCAAGCTTCCGTTGTCAGCATCATTTACTGGGTCCATGGCGCAACAACGTATCCCTATGTTTGCGCACACTCATGCTTCCATGGCTGTTAACGTATGCAAAACATACCTATTCTGCAAGGTGAACTACCTTAAGAACCTCTTTAATTATTTTATTTTTTATTGGTAAGCGCACATAGTTATTATACACACTTTTGCTTTTCATAAAATCCTTGTCTTCTCATGGCAAGAGATGGAATCACTATTTCAAAGACAACACCTTATTGCCCTTGTCATCCCAGACTAAGGGGGTTATTACGACCTGGGCGGTAGGGGATACTGAGCACCGGTAAGGAGACCGGTGCCGGTAATCCCTTAACACCCTATTCCAAGGTCCCTTGGCGAGGACTGTAAGGAATGTGTGGTCTGACCCCACGTCCCTTATGGGTCCCGCTAAGGGACCAGGGTTCTAATAAAGTGTTTTTTCAAGTCGCTAGCCTATATTTGCAGCCTCCCCATTCCCATTGAGCCCTATGGGGGCTCAATGGGAATGGGGAATGGTTTCTTCAATGGGGACTTATCGGTCCCGCCAGGGTCGGACTACACCGGTAAATCCCCATTGAACTACACCGGACACGGGCACGGTATGGGAGGTAGCCATGGAGCTAATAGCTCCATGGCTACCGCCCAGGTTGTAATGACCCCCTAAGTCTCTCCATTTCCCTCCACAAGTCCACATTATTTCAGTCCACCCTCCTCCCAAACGTAAACCCTTCTCATTTGTTCCCCATAAGGCCATCTCTTGGCAAACAGAAGTCCGACTGTTTTTCCTCTCGAATGTCCACCTGTTTGTGTTTCCCAGGGTTAAGTTCCCTTCCTCTATGGTGCCCTTTCCTTGTTTTAAAGTAAGCTACTCTAACAGAGCTTACGGTCATTTGCTTTCTGGTCTATTGGTAGCGCCATAAAGGGTTTCCCACCATGCTTCAGCATTCAGTCCATGTACTTTATTCATTTTCTCAAGTAAAAGGGTTGTTCTCTTCTTTCTCCATTTGGGGCAGAATAATATCAGAAGTTGTAGAGATTCCACTTTCCGTTGTCAATATCAGCATTTGTCGTCCTTTTCCTAGCTGTATTTGAACAGTACTTCTTTTGTTCTTAATATATTTAAGCAGAATCTCAGGATCATGTCTTGATATTTCGGACAAGGGAATTTTCTCAAATATTCTGGGGTGATGCTTGGACAACCGGTAAGCAATTTACTCAATATATGGTGTCTTGATTTCACTCGTATTCCTTCCATGCCTTCCCAATATGCTGCCAGCAAGGCTTCTTTCACCTTCTTTGGATTGTGGCACAGGGTTTCCACTGATGTGCCCAATTCCGCAAGTATGTTTAGACACACATCCCTCCACTCATTTAAAGGCAAGAATGACATGCCTTCCTCTTAGATCTTAATTATTCTGTATTGTGGCGGGCACTCTGTACCAATTACCTTACGAAATGTCCTTAGGAATCCCCATTGAATTCGGACGTGTAATGAGTACAGGCCCAGCTCGTGTCTTATCGCACTCATTGGTATGGTATTTGGGAGCTTCAGAATTCGCTTCCAATATCTACTTTCCAGATTATCCCAATGTTCTTTCGGAAAGTTCAGACCTGCTTCCCCCGCATAAGTTAAAGCTAGTACAACCTTCTGATTGTAGAATGTGATCAGAGCTTGTAAGGAAATGTGCAATTTTGTCTTCTTATTACTAGACTTAAGGCTATGAACTGATTCATTTTGATCAGAAGACTTTTTTCCAATGAGTGTCTCCTTGATCTGAGCTGATCATGATTCCTAAATATCTAGTCAAGACTGTTGTTGTTAGTTTGTCTTGTCCATGTCTCCAAGTAAAAGATCTTTTTATCTTGGTTTTTGGGTTTTTAATCACTAGTATCTCATTTTTCCCGATGTTAATATTTAGCCCATTTCTCGCTACATAGGCCTGTGGGGTGTCTAGCTTTCTCTGAAGACCGACCGGTGTAAAGTCCAGCAGGAGTAAATTGTCTGCATAAAGCAGGTGTCCTACGGCGGTTCCATTTATCTTTGGGGAACACGATCTTAATGGTTCCAGTATCTCCTTCATACCATTTATGAAGAAGTTATAAAGAATTGCAGCCAAAGGGCATCTTTGTTTCAAGCCTTTGCAATTATCAATTTCCTTGGACAGGTTTCCCCAGTGGTCTAACCGGATTTGCAATGTTGTTCCTGTATACAGTTCTTTAATTGGATCTAGAATTGATTCAGGGCAGCCTTTGGATTTCAATTTGGTCCATTAATGGTCTCTTTCCACACATCAAAGGCTTCCTCCATATCCATAAAGGCTGTGCACAGGTTTTCATTTCTTTCAAGATCTTTCTTTTTATGAAACTGATTAGAAGGAGATTCATTCCACAGCCCACATGATTTACAAAGCCTGCTTGTCTTTGATTGAAATTTTCTGTGTTGACTACCCATGTCTTTAATCTTTTAAGGAGGATTCTGGCATAGACCTTACCTAGCACGTCTAGGAGGGAAATTTGGTGGTTGTTTTTGGGACTACTTCTGTTGCCTTTTTTGGTATAACTACCGCCTTTTTCCATGAATTCAGAATTTTTCCTAGTCGATTTATTCTTAGAAACAGCTCTACACAGAAATCTGTCTATATTTCTGGGCCTAGTTTAAGTGTGAAAATGGACAGCCCATCAGGGCCGGGTGCTCTTCATGATTTGGCTTTAGCAATGATGTGTTTAATCTCCTCCCTTTTCATGGTATTTAAACGTGGTATATTACTTGGAGGTGACACTTCTAAGGACTTATTCGTAGAACCTTTTTGCCCATATAGTGTTTCAAATTGTTCAACCCAAACATCTTCTTGTATTGGATTTAGTTGGTGTGCTCCTATGTCACACTCTTTACAGTTAAGGAGGGTCCAAAGTTGTCTTGTGTTTTTGTTACTCATTGGGTCTAACATTTTTTCACCATTATTTTGATACATGATCATTCGATGTGACTTAACCCAGTTTCTATGGTTCTGTTTTAGCGCTTTTTCATAGCCATCCTTGTAATAAGTGGTGCCACGTTTAGAGCCCTCAAGTCTTTTAATAACTGTCTTTTTTTGTCTCCTGCTTCTTTATCATAAAGAAGTTTTCTTTTTTTGCCATCATTTCCTATGACTCCACTTCTATTTCTAAACAACATCAAGCAGGAGACTCATACTCCACTCCATGTTCTGGGTTAGATCTCAATGCTTCCAGGTGCTTGAATAGTACTGGTAATGATCTCCCATTGATCTTTAACCGATTTCCTCTTTTCTCGAGTACAACTTTGCATTCCCATTGGTTCTTTCTCGTCGTTCCAACACGTAGGGAAAAGAGAAGTGTACAGGTTAATATCAGTGACCAGTGATCACCAAATTCGGTGTGCATTACCTTTAGTGAATTCACTTTCAAAGAAATAATCAAACGTGGCACTAAATCTTCCGTAGTACCATGTCTCAGCTCCAGGTTGTTCTCCTTCTACATGTCCATTCACCATGTGCAGATTTCTACACTCCATTTTCTCCCGCCATTTCTGACATGATTTATCCACAAGGTTTCATTCCTTTACATCGATGTTATTTGTCCTCAACTCATCGATGTTCAGGTCTTTGCCTTTAATTATTCTGTTATCGTCCACCTCTGACCTTAGGTCACCTAACCATTTTGTAACCATCTCTAGGAAGTGCTTCCCTTCTGTTGCCTTCACATTCCAATAAAGGTTGAAAATGATCATGGTCTCTTCTTTTGAGTTTTCATGCGCTTGTTGTTCAATCACAATAATTTGTATCAGGGATTTGGTATTAATACCCCTGGTCACTTTCCCAGTCATATTACTTCTGACCAGGCTATGGAGTCCTGAATTAGGTCTTCCGTTCTTTCCATTTAAAGCTTTGTTCAAGAAGCCTGTGTAACCATCCAAATAGGGGGTATCCTTAACCAGGATTCCTGTAAACACAGAATGTCTAGAGTGGTTAGTCTTGGATCTATAGATTGAAACAGATGTGTAAAATCTCTAATGTTCCCAGATCATATCCTCATCTCCTTCTGTGTTTCCTGGCAGCCGGTCATTTTTTTATCTGACAACGCCATTGTTCTGGCTAGCCAATCCCAAGATTCCTCTTTTGATATTCTGCGTTCCAAAGTTTGCAAGTTTGCGGTTGGCAGAGTGGCGCTATCCAATTTTCTATTCTTTATTGTGATCTTTAATGCTCTTGGACCTAGCAGTTGTTCAAGTGAATATCTGTAAGGTTTAGATTCCTCCTCTTCTGACATCTGTCCACAAATTCACTGTTGCGGCCTCTTGGTTTTAACTCTTCTTCTCTCATCCTCTTCATCTCTTATGGTGCAGCCACACTCTCCCTTAAATCAAATCCAATGACTCTCATGTCATCTGTAGCGTTTATCAACAAAGATCTTACAACCTTGGAGGTCATATGCAGACACACTCTGTCATGCTTCTCTTCATTTATGAAGTCCACAATCTTTAGGTCCTTGGGCTTGATGACTCTTAACTTGGGGACATTGTGTAGGAGGGCCATTATATTTGCCCGATTCAGTATCAGACCGTCATCTGCCTTTATTACTCTCTCCAGGAACACTTTGGGGTATGTATTCCTTCTATTGTGGTCTTCAAATGACACCCCGCTGCAAGTTTTTGAGCTCGGCGGTCGCTTAATGTTTTTAATCTTTGGCTCAATTTTTCTTAAACAGGAGTATCTATTTTGCCTTGATCGTTCGACTAAAGCCTCTATCATGTTCGATTGCTTGTTTGATGCTCTTTCTTTTTGAACTAGTTGTGCCCTTTTCTCTTTTAGGGTTCTGAATCTCACTGCTTCCTTTCTCTTCTGTGTTTCCAACATTTCTTCCTCCTCTTCATATGTAGTACAGATGATAACTCCTGAGCCATCCCTATAGACTGAATCATTTTCCTCATATGTAGACAGCTGCATTAAAGGATCGTCTTCCCAGTCTGAGACATCATTTTGGATGCTTTAGGCCGGCTTCTGGTGTCTTTTTGCTTTTACCATAGTTATTGCAGGGGCTTTAGGGCTGTCCCCTCCACGTGTCAATTGAGACACTGCAGAACTGGTAGTCACCTTTGTGACTGTTCTCATATAATAAGTGATTGTTTTGGGGCTAGTGTCTTGCCGTCCTTTCTTTTTCTGAAGTTTTTTGAAGGGTTTGTTGCTGGTCTCGCTTTTGCCTTTCAGTCTCAAATCCTCCAGATTTTGTGCACATTGACCTTCAGTTGTAAATATGAAAAACTGGGTTGCACTCCCAGTTTTGCTCTCCCTTATGGGATTTTGGAGGCTTGAATCAAGTGTTTCCATCGTTTTAGGAGTAGGTTCATTAAAAGACATGGTTTCAGCTGAAGTTGACGCTCCCTCATTGCATTTCCCAATGCATCCATTTGAGACTGCAACTCCATCCTTATTATTCCGAGTAGCCATGGGGCAAATTACATTTCCGTTAATACATGGGAGTTGCTGAATGGGAACAAGCCCCACTGACGTCAGGTTGACGCTGTCTGGTCTTCCTTTTCCATCGCTGGGATTTGCCAGCTTCTCTATCTCTAGGGTTGCTGGTGTTGTAGTGCTACTTTTGTTTTCACTCACCTCTTGGGGTTTCATCAGATGTATGGTGTCTCTAAAACACTTCAGGAAGGATTTTTTATCCTCCCTAGCATCTTCTATCAGATCAATCAGTGTTTTAAGAATCTTTTTTCTCTCACTGCCTCCATATGCGATTCAATAAAGATTAACTTGGATTGCATCAAGGCTATGTGTGTGGATTGATCTCTATAGTTTACATTCAGTGCTTCATATAATTTGAGGAAGGGTGGGAGGGTAATTGACACCATTGACCCCAGAACAGCCTGCAATTTGGCACATTATTCTTCTAAATTGTGATTGTATTCTGGGCATTTTTCCTTTGGCAGTGCACCCCTTCCGTCCAAATTATTACAATGAGGTGGCCCTTTTGTTGTATTCCTACTGTCTTCGGAGTCAGCTTCACTCTCTATCTCGAGATCATCTTCTGAGGGCCCATCCCAGTCCCCCCTTTTCCTTGTGGGGCCAGGATGTGTTCTTTTTGACCTAAACCGCTCTTCTTTATGCCTTGGAACTAACTGGGCTCCTCCAACTGTCTTTCTTCTGGGTCGCTGCATCTTTTTAGCTTTTTCTGGGGGGCTCTTCTGCCAGGGACCGGGCCGTTGTCCACTTGTCCAATCCATCTTTTCTCTCCTCAAGAAGGGCACCAGCCATCCCCGCACTCCACTGGTATCGAGGCAACCGGCGTCCTCCCTAATTGAGCTAGCGCATGTGTTGTTGTGTCAATGTTTGCCACACTATCTACCTTCCTCTTTTCCATGCTCTCTGAGTGTGCTCCCTCCCTTGGTGGTATTTCCTCTGTTGAATTTTTATTTTTTACATCTATCAATCCTCCTGCCATGCCTCCCTCACCTAAAGCAGGCAGCTCCTGGCCTTTATCCAGACTCTGTTGCATTTCCGCTAATAGGGCAGCTTTTTCTGAGTTTTTTCCCAGCAACTCCAATGACTGTTTGTCGTTAAGCATTTCAGATGGATGCTGTTTACAATGTTGCCTTTTCTGATTTAAACTAAACAGTAATTCTGCATCAGAAATGTCAACTCGAGCGCTTTCCTGGAGTTTTTCTATTCGGACCTCCTCCCTATTCGCCATCAAGTCTGGGGACTCACCATTTGAATGCATTGTAGGTGTTTTCTCCCTGAAATGCCATTTCATCGTTTTCCCTTCTACCATTGATTTACTATGCCATTTTGTAATTGGCCGACCGTTCTTTTTGCAGGGCTGGGTCTTGACCGTGCATCCTTTACTTTCTCATACATTTTCGATGGTAGCCTTTTTTCTCTTAATTCCTGATGAGCCCATGCCCTCTCCCCAGCTCTTGTTTTGCCGGCCGGTGTCGGGAGCTCACTCGCCAGTTCACTCGGGCTCATGTTCGCCCCTTTAAACTCCTTAGTTGCACCGACCACCCATCCGGTATTCGTATCGTCACCTAGTGTGGGAGGTAACTCAGTTTGTTTTGCTATGAGTGCCTTTTCAATCAGCTAGTCTGGATTTTCCAATGAGGAAACTCAGCAAGAGTCAACAGCAAATCTTGCCTACCACGACCACAGCAGCCAACACTCAGCCAACACGACGCTCGGCTCCTCATCGGGAGTGGAGTGTTTGTGGAAAATGCCCCTCCTACTGTCAATGGAGCTGGAAGAAACACTGCTCCTGCACTGTCTCACAGCAGTAGCACGGTGGTGCAGCTAGTCCAGATTTTCCAATGAGGAAACTCAGCAAGAATCAACAAGGAAACAGCACATCTCACCGACCACAACCACAGCAGCCAACACTCAACCAACACTCTTTAATGGAATTCAAACCTCTTTCAGTGCCATTTGCCAACTGCATCTGCTCCCATTGGGTGATCTGGCACCATTTGGCATTGGCCACAGGCTGCTGCTCACCTCTAGCAAGTAAAGAAGTAACAGAAAATGGCTGTCTTGGAGAAGAGATTAAACTCATCCGGTATTTCCTGGAACCTCGCTGACGACTCCTGAGAAAAATAGTTATTCCTCTTGTTCCTTCTCAAATTCACAGTTCTCCTTCTACTTGATAAGGTCACATTTCCCATATTGCTTTACACTTCCAGTGACCGAGTGCATATGCGGCACAGTTTTCTGATAGCTGGATGTTCATTGAATCGGATAAGATGCGATTACGGTACAACAAGAGTCAGTGAATGTAAAGTGATGAAAATACATATGCCATGCCAATATGATGGGAGCTGAGCATAGAGGTGGGACCCACAGGCCCAAAATGGTCCGTTAATACGGCAGTCCCACCTTGTATGCCTGGAAGATGGAGTGTCACCTCACAGTTAGTGTTCTACCATTTGTCCTAATAGTGTCTCACTCTGAAACATAAAGAATGCTTGGTAAGTGCATCTATTGGAACTGGTTTCTATTTCTCATGAAGCCATGTTAATAGATGAACATTATCATCCCACACTTTGTAGTATTTTTTGTTAACTTGATGCACTTCCTCCCTCTCTTTTTCACCACCAACCCACTACCCTACGCCCAATCAACCCTTCTACTCACTCATGTTTTAGTATATTGAACCACCTATTTCCATGTGTGCCCTTTTCTTGCACCAAGGTTTTAGCTCACCAGAGTCCTTATCTATGCAGCAAAAGTAGTGTGGTGTTGAAAGAATTACTTTCCCCCTTCCTGGTTCCCTCTGTTTCATAGTACACCAAGACATTCTTTATTTCTTCATGTTTTGCCATTGCCTTTATTCTAATATAATTGCCATCCTGGACCACATGACCCTCTTGGACTCATTGTACCCAAGCTGTATGCCCTGGAACATCCCTCCAACCCTGCATACGACCAAATGAGTCACGCATTGTGTTATATCCTGTGGTTTTACATGTGGGAGGAAAAAGGCTTAGGTGGGCCAGAAGTATGCGGTTTTAACTAGCACGCATAGCAAGTATCATTTGCACTCTCTCTTCCCACCATTCACATATGTTCATATCACATGTTGTCAGTGTCGGTGCGAGGCTCCACCCTAATGCCTTTAAAAGACAATTCTGAATCAGAAATGTGCTCTTTTATTTCTGATCCTGGGCATGCTAATTTTTTCTAAAATCACCATACTACTGTTACTAGAATCCATAAAACTCCATAAAAAAATGAACAGCAGACAAAGAGGAGATAGAAACAGAAGAAACATAAGACGATACAACATCCTTCTCATAATTTTCCCTCTGGATATCTTCAGCCATGATGAGCAAGAAAAACAGTCTTTTCGTCAAAAGAAATCTAGTGAGGTGGAAAAAGTTATTTTGAAAACATAATTACTTCCCTTGTGTCTCCTACTTTTTCTTCTGCCGGAGAGGGGTTTCTGATCTGTCCACTCGGACATCTATAAGATGTATCTTGGTCTTTGGCCAGCCACCTTCACCACAGTTGGAGTCGCATATATCACTGTGAAGGTGCCAACACACATCAGTCAATTTGTGTTTAAAAATCCTGTCCCCAGGGTACAGCTGAGGCAGTTACAACAAAGTCTCCTCCTCTTGCGCAGTTGGTTGGTCAATGGAGGAGGATGCGGACCACATTTAATAGGGCACTGTCTGATAGATATAAACTTAAGAGAATTGCTAGGTTCCCTAAGATACCCCTGAACTTCACTCCCCATGACCTCGACTAAACAATGCGCATCAGAGTTAGTATGAGCAGCAGCAATCAGCATTAACATTCTTCTGTCTGTCACCACCTCATATGGGGTAAGGAGATGGTCAGAACCTGGCTGGTTTCACAAAGTAAAAAGTGCCAATGGCAAATAGTACAGCCAGTTCTTGTCATGCGAACGATAAAGCTTTGCAAGGCATTCTTTAAGCAGACCATTGAGATGTTCCACCATACTGTTGGCCCGGAGATCATAAGCTGAGCAAAGTATTTGTTTAATACCCAGAAGGGAATTTACATATTTAAAGAGGTCATTGAAAAAATGTGCCCCATTGTCGGACCTCGACACCTGTCAAACACTCCATCATGGGAACACCTTTCTGATAAGGAATTTTGCAGCACACCACAATGATCAAATAAAAATAAATTATTACACCGATTAGCCATGTCCACATAATGAATATGGAGATGTCTAAACATACCCGAAGGGTGAGGCAATGTCACCTTCATTGTTTTCAAAGTATGCCCTGCTGTTTATTGCTGGCATGTTACAGAATTGGGGATGAATTCTGCCACATAATCCTGCATTTTTAGCATGAACCATTTACCCTGAATATCTGCAGCAATGCTTTGTTTGTCAAAGTGTGTGGGGTAATGCAGTTGTTCAAAAGCAATTTTAATTAATTCTTTTGGCATAACAAACTTTCCCAAAATGTTTTTTCTTCATAATAAATCAGTGGGCAATAAAGAGCACCCCCCTTTTGTCCATAAATCCTTCTCATCCTGGGGGACATTTCCTTGCAGTTATATAATCAGGGCAACATGTAGAGCATTGTACGGTTCAGTAAGTTGTAGCAATGGCCATGGGATATTTGTAAATGTGGGAACCTGTTCAGTGACATATGGTAAATATGCTGCTTCTTTGGCTGCTATGTCTGCTACATCATTGCCCCGGGAAATTATGTCTGTACCATTTGTAGGAGCAGCCCATTTCACAACTGCTCATTCTGAAGGAAGGCACGACACATCAATGAATCTAGAAAGTAATTTTTCATGTTGGACCGCTGTACCATCAGACTTCCTAAAGTCTCTCCTTTTCCATCTTGCCAACACAGAATGCACTTTTGATGTGACATATGCAGAATCCGAGTAAACAGTGACACAGAACACTTTTGACATCTCTACAGCTGTTATTAATGGCACAAGTACTGCAGCCTGCACAGAAAAATGAGGTAGCAGTCTAATTTTGAAACCATCTCAAACTCACCCTCCTCATAACATACCACTGCTGCTCCAGTGTGCCTACATCCTGAATTCTGATGGATAATTCACGATCCATCAACAAAAAGTATCTCACCCTCTTATGAGGGATCTTCCTTAACGTGGCTGAGGTAACCCAACCCGTCCTTGTATGTAGCACAATCATGCATATTATCATCTTCCTGCACTGCATCTGCAATAAATGCTGCTGGGTTAACCAGGTGAATTTGCGCTATGGAAACTCAAGCATTCAACAGTATCACCTCATAACCTGATGCATGTTGGTTTGCAAAGGTAGACTTTGATTTCTCTAGTATGGTAAACGCTGCATGTTCCATGTAGAGCATCACTGGACAGCCCATTGTGATGGTAGATTATTTCTGAATAGTGCATGATGCTGCCACAAGTGCCTGCTGCATGATAAATGTCCCTGCATTACTATGTCTAATATACCACTCTAACTAGCCAAAGGATAGTGTCCCTGTGATGTTTCTGTGTAAGTTCTGCTGTCTGTCAGCCTCACTTTCACCTAGCTAAATTCGGAAAAACTAACTTCATTGTTACTGCTCCAGTTTTGTGGAACTCCCTACCTCTCCACCTCAAGTCCTCCACTTTGCTGGTGATTTGTCGCTCTATTAAGAATTAAATTAAATTGTGGCTGGATTCGGTGCTACTAGAAACTCTGCGTCTACACTATTGTACAATGGGGAGAGATCCTGCACCATCCTCCAAGACCCCCCTTTTTCTTTTTTCACAGGGTAGGCAGCCATATTGCATGGGGATTCGGATTTCTATATGACACCCTGCTGCCATAATGCCAAAATGGTGTCATATATTCCCTTGTCAGTTATCCTTGACATGGGGTACTGCTTTACCTGGGGCAACATAGCTCTTGGCTTCAGCTTAATGCTGCTTAATGCAGACCGCCTGAACTCCCCCAGATGTCCAACATCATGGGGCACAGTCATCCATAATACTTTGGGTACACATCTTGCTGTAAATATCCTGGTAGTGTCTTCAAAAGAAGCACCTTCTGGGGAATCTCTCTGTGTTCTACAGTTACCTGACAAGGTATGCATACCTGAAACACAATTTCTCCTATGTTGTCATCATCCGTAAAGTGCAGTTCAACCCACGTAATGTAGTACTGTGCCCTGTGGTAACAAATTACTGCTCCATTGCAGAGTGGGTGCCTGTGCAAGTGTGACTGCCTGTGTTCAAAAGGGCTTTGATTGTGAAACTTGCTGTGTCGTGCTTTGTACCAATTGAACAGGTTGAGGCTGCTGGGGAAATGGAGATGACGCCTGTGTTTGCTGCTGCTGCTGGACACTTTGTGTGTTTGGGTAATATATAGGTTGCACTTGTTGGGGCTGTACCAAGGACTGTGAATGTTGCGGCTTCTGAAAGCATGGCGTCTGTGGCTGTGGATGTACTTGCTGTGGTATCTGTGGTTGTGTGGGGTAAAACATCTTCTGGGGCTGTGCCTGATCTACTGGAATGCTGGCAGGGCCATATGCTATTTGGCCTTTGCTTCTGCACTCTTTTGAAAAGTGTCCTATTTTCCCACAGGCCCAACACTGGCCCCCAAACATTGGTCACACTCCACCATATCCAAATCCAAACCCCCATCCTCTGTGGAAACCTCCTCTACGCTGCTGAAAATATCCACTTGATTGGATATATCCTCCTTGCGGGACCTGTGCGGGAACTGTGATACAACCCTCCTTGTGGTATCGGTGGAATAAATCCTGTGTATGGTAAGTGCATGAGAAAGCCCGTCTGTGGTGGTTGTGGAGCTATCCCAATTTGTGAGGTGTTGTCAGCATGCTATCTGCCCGTTGTACTTGTTATTGCTTCACCCTCCATACTATATTTAGCCAGTTTCCTCTGCACTAACTTAGCCTCCGCATTCTGAGCTTGATCTATTTGATTATTTTCCTTGTTTTGTTTTAATCTGCAATAATTTAGGATATGTGCCTGGACTCTGCCCATGCCTTTGTCTCTATCCACACCCTGCTACCCAGCTAAGTCTGTATGCCTGTGGGGAGACCCCTAGAGAGAATGTGATAAAAAGAGGGATGCTCCTGTCCTAAAGTTGACTTTTTCTAAACAGTAGATCTCCTTTATTTGCTGAATATACTGTGCTTGGTCCTTCATCTGGTTTCATTGAATGAGCTAAAATGGATAGCACGTCAGACATGTCTGTGTAGATTTCCCTTTGTGCCCTCCATACATGGGCTTGACAGTTATTAAATGGCGCTCTGTCATGAGAATTGCTGCTCATCATTACTTCTAAGTATCCTACCTTTTGCCAAAGAGCATATGTCTATTCCTCTAATAAAGTGGCAAACATGCTCTTCATGTCCCCTAGAGTTGTCCCTGAGTTTCTTTTCTCGTTGCCACTGCTATTCTGCCCAGAAATTTTCTAAGCCTCCTCCTATATGATGTCACACCTGCATACTCATCATTGCTGTCCTCATCATCTGTCCTTTCCTCATAACATGCTGAGTCCTCCTCTGCTATCAGTCTGTATAGTCACACCCGCAGCACCTCTTTCTCTCGCCCTGTTCTTGTGAGCTCCTCCTCTGCCTCTCTCGGCACATGCTCTATTTGCATTTGTGCATTCTTCCCTATTTCAAAAATTACTGTATTACTAAGGGCATTTGTCTGTTGCACTTGGCTGTTTCTTACTGGGCGATGGTACTGACTTCTTTGTTCATTTTTCCGTCTGACATGGATAAACGTTGAGGGTTAGTATAGCCTGCTGCAGGGTATACATCCTGTAAGTGGGCAGGCCCAATGTAAGTGAAGCAAGTGACGGCAATGGTGGTGGAGCAGGTGCTGACAGAGCAGAAGACTATGACTGTGTTGTTTTCTCCTCACTCACTCTATCTGCTTCAGAGTTAGGGGCATTGTCCTTTTCATTATTTTCCCTTTATCTTTCTAGTTCTTATATACTCTGCCTTATTTGTAATTTCTTTCCTTTATATTTCGCTGCTAAGTGCGCAATCTCAAAGTCACTTGGCCTAGTAAAATCGTTGTCTCTGTCCTCCCTCTTTTTCCCCTCCCTTGCCTCGTCGTGCCTTGAAAGACTTGTGTTTAGACACATTATAAATGCCATATCATATCATGCATGTTTTCAAGGATGGCCCTGTCATGCGTACCTTTTCTTGACCCGGGTGTGAACATGCTGCGTGTTGTCTCTTGGACCCACTCAAGATATTTTACTATTTTAACCCTATACTTCGGAAGTGTGTCTAACATCTGCTCCAGTGGAGTCACCATGGGTATGTATTGATACCATTCCAGCAGTATCTTATATTGAAAATGCTACCCCCTGCCCAAAGCCTAATTTTGCACAGAGCCAAATACCACCCCAATTTATGTGTATTC
The DNA here is from genome assembly GCF_040938575.1 of Ambystoma mexicanum. Taxonomy (NCBI): domain Eukaryota; kingdom Metazoa; phylum Chordata; class Amphibia; order Caudata; family Ambystomatidae; genus Ambystoma; species Ambystoma mexicanum. Next base: position 289,587,270 of record NC_090928.1, read on the forward strand.
AATTATCACCCCAATTTAAACAGTTTCAATTAATAATCGGTTTCTATTTTTCAAACACTTAAAATCACACACCATACCTTCACTCGTCTTACTCACACACCCTTCAAAACAATAACATCATACTTACCTCACAACAACCCACACCAAAAAAACACAAGAATCCAATCTAAAAATATAAACCTCTCACCACCCTACTCTACCCAATACAAAAACACAATAAAAAAAATTGTTTTAGTTATATTCACTCCCTCAAGTCCCCCTCCACTGGGACAAGCCAAAAACACTGTCCCCTACACATAGAGACAAACAAAACACTGTCCCTCTTCACAGGGACAAAATAACACTGTGTCTACTTCTACACAGTGCTGTCTTTTTCGAATTATAAGAGGAGATATCCCACATCATTACACAGTTAGACTCTACTATGACATCATCGTCTCCCACAGCGGGGGAGGGTCACCTCAATACCTTTTATCACATGCAATACTACACAAAAGGTTCCCTTACTAAAAGGGAGATTCCACTTCTCCTCAGTCTGCTCCAAATAATCAACAAAAGAAAATATACCCAATGCTGCGCCTTTACGCAGAAGTATAATGTGTTGTCCTGAACCCTCTAAGTGCCCGCGATGCTACGACCCCTCTCATCTGTCTGCACTGCCTACGTTGACTGCTCACCATAAGGGATCAGGCAGGCCTTTTTGATAAAGGGGTGCCTGCACTCCTTGTCAGGATATGTGTACAGGAAACTGGTCTCTGTAGGCTGAAGGCATTTCTGCCAGGCATGTGGCGGGGTAAACCAGTCACGCAGGGTAACTGGAGGATCTCACTGTGGCCTCCAAATATAAAGCTGAAGCTGTCCCATAACAACCCAAAAATAGGAAACAAGAAATGCTCCAACAATAGAGTACACAGACTGCAGAAAGAACCCAGCTTTATTTCCAGAAGAACAGGGAGAGATCAAACAGCATAAAACCCGAACACCCTCTCTCCACTTCCATTTGGGGATACCCAATGTATTGCTGAAAAACACAGATTTTGCCTATTTAATATGTGTTACAATAATTCAAAACCTAGCAATATAATTGGCTAAACATCACCAAATGCCTATGTATCACCATAAATCCTGCTCAATCCTTGGCAGATCCACCCTCCTCACCCCCAAACCGTGACCTCATTCATGTTCAGGCTGCATTGCCATTGGATGCCCATACAAGGTATTCCTGACACAGAAGGTTTGTACCAATTGGACCATAAAACGTTTAGATAACTTTGAGACGTTCTGTCCCACTCAGATCTTACCAATGGAAATGTGAGAAACAGTAGGGAGGACAGATAAGTTGCTAAGCTCGTGAACATTATAATTGAGGGCCACTGTTTTTCAAGCCCTACACCTGCACATCATGTGCCTCCCATCTAGACACAAGCCGCAAACAAATACACCATGACCTTCTAACTATCTTTTGATGACCAGCCAAGCTGAGGCGCCGCAGCTTGAATTTAATTTTGCCTATTTTCTTCAAATTACCAAGGCAGATACCCCACACAAACAGGGCCTTTCGCAGCACTGGGGGCGATGTGTTCGCACTCTAACATTGTAAATTGGCACTAATGTCATGTCATGTCATGTCCTTGCATCTTTTGTGTATTCATTTGTCTCTTGTATTGGATGGCACCTGCTTGTCTGGAATTGGGTTTTGAGTCATGGGGGCTGCTTCCTTTGCAACAATTAATCAATCTTTGCCCTACATACAAAAACATCCTGACCTTGAGGCGCCTGAACTCATCACAAAATAGAATTCAATTTGAAAGGGCCTTAGTTTTGAAAGGCAACCTAGCAGAATACCATGGTGAAACAAGTGTCCTGCAACCCTAATCTTATACCTAAACGGCTGTTCTGTTGCTCAAAATGACAGATGGCAGCTCACACTGCCCAAACTCCATAATGGAGACGTATTACAGCTATACAGCCTAATTTAACAATATACTATAAAACTATAATGTTTAAAGGCTTAGCTACATGTATGTTTCAATACTTTGCTGCATGTGTATTTCTTGCTGCGTGTATGTTGCTGCGTATGTATTTTAGCTATCATCCTAAAACTCTACTACAACTATGCTAATATATACTTATGTCACCTCTGCCACTAGACGTACATGTGTCCACGTGGCAGCCACGTCACTATGAATGGCCTAATATCTAGCTGGGGGATGGTTTCTCAACTTGAATCTTTGCATGCGCTTGAAACATTGAATCTGCTTTTTTAACAAAAGCAATACAATAAATTGCTCACGTTTTGTCAGCCACTCCTTAAGGTTGTTAGGATTTCACACAGGGTTCAGCCACCTCTTCAAGGTCTTGGGTTGTTTCCACAGGGGTGAGTCACCCAACAAAGAGCTCAACTTTTTTCACCAGGAGCAGCTTTCCACTAAAATTCTCAAGGTCTCATATAGAGTATGTCCTAAATGGTTATATGTCCTTATAACGGTATCAGGTAATATTATCCCCACCAATAATATCGGCATATATACGGTCGTCGGGTAAGGCCATAGGCGATATTATTGGTGGGGATAATTGATGGGGTAAATGGGACTGGGGTTGCGGGGGTGTCCCCCGCTCCTTTAAAAACAATATGCGGGTTGCAGGGGAGTCCCCTGCAGGTTCCATGGCTTAATATCGCTGCAAAAATATAGCAATATTTTTGTATGGCGATATTTTAGCGGGGATATTAACACATGGAACCTGTATGACGACACATTTTATGTAGAATGCACTTATATCGAAAATTTTACAACAAAAAACATGAGACATTGTTTTCTTTTTAATTATTTTTTTAGGGGTCTTCCACCCAAACCCCTGTTTCCCACCCCAACCGTTTTCAAGATAGTAATAGTTTCGGTACATGTGCATGTCTACATGACATTTTCGTTATAAAGACCTGTTAACCGTCCTAGACAATCTCGGGCTCTCCCACAGATTGCTCCAACTCTTGCAGTTGAGGAATTACACTGAGAAGCTAGCATTTCTCCATCACTGCTTTATTCCTTCCACCTGCACATTGCCCTGCAGGAGGAAAGAGTGGTGGAACACCATGTGCCTCCTCAGGTTATCCACCACCACTACAGGGTCCATCACCCCCCTCCTCCCCATGCTAATGGGCTGTCTACAATAAAGGTAGTTTTTGTATTTGTATTTGAATTTTTATTTATTAATTTGTACAGCACTTTCAAAAGACACTGCAAAATATGACAATGGTACAATAATAAGGATACACAGATACAGATGACAGCAAGCATATTTCACTAGTCTGAAGTGTTTAACAGAACCAATTTTTAGTGGGAGGGAAAACAGTAGAAGAGTGGCAGAAGAATGGACAGAAAGAGGTCGAGGCTTCCAGTGTTTAGGGGCCAGGAGAGCAGAGTAGTGAAAGTAGGGCTGGGAACAGGGTGGTTTAGGAAAAGCAAGAAGAAATTGTGATTGAGAGTGCAAAAGACTTGTGAGGGGAGTATAGCGTGACACGAGAAGAGAGATAAGGAGGAGCTAAGCCTTGTACATATTTAAAGACAATAGAAAGGAGTTGGAAAAGTATATGAGATCGGAAGTAACGCCAAGCTAGAGAATGGTGGTGGAAAGATTTAGAGGAACAAAGAGAGAGATGAAAGCGTGTATGGCTTTCAAGAGTTTAGTAACAAAGAAGGAGAGAAAAGGAAATATTTTACGGTTATCAAACAAGCAGAAATAACAGGAGAAATAAGCAATGCGTGAGGAAAAAGAGAGAAAGGGATCCAACTGCACTTTAAAATGAAGTGCAAAAGAATAAAAAGAAAGGAGAGAGGGAGGAGAGAAAGGAGAAGGGGAAATAATAGAAGAGGGGGAAAAATAGAACATCTGTTTTATAAGTGTTGAGATGGAGAAACCGAGAGTGCAACCAGGACTGGATTTCTAGCAATCAGGTGAAAAGAGGATACTGCAAAGAGGCAGATAAATTGTAGTATTCTAGGTAATTTGTTATGGGCTTTATGATGTCAGTTCTATTGCGATATTATTTCTTACGCCAATTTTATTACAAATAGAGTGTGATGCCTGCATCCACATGCCTGGAATGTTTGGGTTGGAAAGTGAGTGGAGGTTCATTTGGAATGGTGGAACAGGAGGTGGTTGAAGAGAGAGGCTGGATGGCAGTGGATGCAGGCAGAGCACCGGGTTTATAAATGAATAAAGCTTAATCGTGTTTGCACCTTTTTGAAGACTCGAGGATACTTCACTTGGCGACGAGGATGACCCGGTGCTGAGTAGCCACAGTGCGGGAGAGAGCCGATGACCGGATGAAACTATTCATCTGTGCTGGTTGACGGTGTAACAGTGCATGGGAAGCTGACCAAACTTAATTGTAGTGTTTTTGGCAGGGTAAGAGCAATCTCTGCTTCGGGGGCATCGTTGTGCTTTGTTAAAAGAAGAGAAAAAAAAGAGACAGAAAGGAAGCCAATAGCTATTGGAGTAAGTGGACGCATCATAGCATAACCAAAGACATTACAGGAAAGAACATAGATAAGTCACACGATGTGACGCCATTTTGTCTAGATTAAGGAAGTCACGTGGGAATTAGCACTAAATGCTTCCTCCTCGTCTCAGTTAAAAAAAATATATATATTTTTTTCCTTCTTTCTTTCCTCACTCGATGTGAATCAGTCACGTACATTAAACAAGAAATAAGTCAAAGGGGTGTCATACATATACAAATTTAAACGTTTTTGGTTGTGTTTTGGGCATAATAAGCATAAAATGATAAAACATGTAAGGCATCAGCATTCAGCCACCAGCAAGTTTCCTACTGGCTTCAGGCCAGCCAATCGTGTTATGGTCCGAATGGAAATAGTTTTGAATTAATTATATCCAGACTGTTGAGCAGGAAGGTTTAACACCTCATAAGAAGAAACTACTATTACTTCATGCTTTAGGTTTGGAAAGTCAGAGGAAATATAGGGAGCTTCCAGAGCTGACCATAGATGAAGCTGGAGACAGTGACGAACATGAAAAAGCACTGAGACATTTAGATAAATACTATACACCAGAGACAAATATAGAAATCAACAGGTACAATTTCTACACAACAGTCCAGAAAGAACAAGAAAGCGTAGAAGAGTATGTGTGGGCATTAAGACTGTTGGCCCGTACATGCCGATTTGGACATGTAATTACCTTGGATGAGCTCATTAGAGACCAAATAATAATTCACACGAAGGACTCATTAACACAAGACAGGTTATGGATGGTGGGAAACCCATCCTTACCAGAAACAATTGTGATAGCGAAAAGGATTGAACGCAGCCAGTTGTGTTAAAAGGAAGTAAAGCTTAAGAAACAGGAAGCTACTCAAAATATGTTGCAGCATAACAACAAAATTACACAAAAAGTGGAAGAACAAGAGCTGGTAAATGCTGTACGTACCAAGGAACGACTCGAAGATGTCACAAACAGGAGCAGCAGAGCCAGAGGATTTAGAATATAGAGAAGTGCAAAACTACAAGAAATCTTGAACAAAAAAATGACTCTAAGATGTATCCTCCACAAGCAAAAGAAGGTGATAGATGTTTCAGTTGTGGCAGATTAGGCCATTATGCAAACTCCAGAAATTGCCCTGCAATTGGACAAAAATGTGAAAACTGTGGGATTAAGGGACATTTTGCAGTTACCTGCAGGTGTAAGAAGAGAGTGTCCACAATACAGGAGAAAGATGAATCTGATGAAGAAAGAGTTTCCGTGATTCATGAACCGCCTGGAGGAGAATTTATATGTCCAAGGTGTGAAGTTATTTTAGACAACTAGAAGTTATTTGTCAAGGTGGATAGTTGCTCACCTTACACTATCATCACAAAGAAGACATGACAAAATCTTAGTGCAGAAGGTCTCAGGTGCAATTTGAAGACACCGGACATAAAGAATCCAGGCGGGTTTGAGGGCTCAAAGATACAAATCAAGGGTTGGTTCTACAGCATTGTTTAGTTCAAAGATCGACAGGCGCAAGTAAAAGTTTACGTGGCTAAAAACGGTGTAAACATTATAGGTTGGAGAGATCAAGCGCTCTACGAATAAGACTGGATCTGTGTGATGAAGAACAAGTAATGATAGTGAACAGCAGCAATCATCAGGAGAAGAAGACAGAGTCAAATCCAGGTAATGTCTTTCAAGAGAAATGAGGTTTGTTAAAAAAATCTTGCCCACAGAATAAGACTAAAACGGGGAGCAATACCAGTAACTCACACTAAAGCCAGACCAATACCATTTGCTTTGATCAGTAAAGTAGAACTACGAAGATGAGAAATGGAGGATGTGATTGAGAAGATAGAATCATCACAGTGGGTGAATCCCATTGTTGTGGCCATAAAGAAGAATGGAAAGCCAACGATATGTGTAGACTTGAGAAATGTAAATAAGAACATTATTGTAGACATATTTCCTTTACCAATAATTTCGGAAATGTTTAATTGTATTGATGGAGCAGATACTTTTACCACTTTAGATCTGTGAAGTGCCTACGACCAAATATCTCTCACGGAAGACTGCAGAGACATTACCGCTTTTGTTACGCCGTTCGGCTTATATAGATACAAACGTATGCCCTTCGGTTTGGCCTCTGCAGCAGCAGTGTTCCAGAGGGTCAAGACACAACTGTTTAGAGGAATGGCTGAAATTTTAGTATATCAAAACGACATAATTGTGTATGGCAGAGGTGAGGTGGAGCATGACAAAAGATTGAATGAGGAGCTGTCCAGATTGGATGCTAGTGGTTTGAAAGTGAAGCGAAGTAAATACAAATTCAAAGTTAAGGAAGTTGAGTACTTAGGGCACATTGTGAATGGAAAAGGGTACAAGCCTAAGGTAGAGGCCATGAGGGCAATCAAAGACTCCCCTGATCCCACCACGAAGGACGAGCTTAGATCATTTCCTGGTTTATGTGAATATTACAATAGGTTTGTGGAGATCTTTGCCAGTGTCACTCAACCGGCGAGAAAACTGTTGAAAAAAGATGCCAAATTCATTTGGGATAATGAATGTAAAGCTGCAGCTGAATGTGTTAAAGAGAGGATTTGTGGAGCTGTAGAGTTGGGAGGTTTCTTATTTGGAAGACAGACTAGACTGACTGTAGATGCCAGTGGAAGTGGTTTAGGAGCTGTGTTATCACAAATCACGGAAGATGGTCAAGAAAAGGTTATAAATCAAGCGTCCAGAACAATTACTGATGCCGAAAGCAGATACTCAGTTATAGAAAGGGAAATGTTAGCCTTTGTTTAGGCAATTCATTATTTTAGGAAATACTTATGGGGAAATAAATTTGTAGTACTGACCGATCACAAGCCATTGATAGAAGTGCTTGCAGTACGTGGTATGTGAAGAGCTACTCCCAGGCTAGCCAGATTGAGTATTAGAATCCAAGATTATCATTTTGTGGTGAAGTATGTTCCGGGAAAGAAAAACCTGATAGCAGACTTTTTGTCTAGATTGCCGTTAGTTGATTGTTACACTAATATTAATAAAGATATTGAAGTGGTAGTGACTGTGTGTGAAGTAACATCAAGGAAATGTGGTTGGGTGAACTTGCTAAGGATCAAATTTTACTCAAGGGTATGGATTTTACTAAGTCAGGGTGGCCGGACAACAAGTTGTTGGATGATGAGTGCATGAAATTCTGGGAAATTAGAGATGAATTCTCTGTGGAAGATGATCTGTTACTGAGAGGGGACAAATTAATTCCTCCACAGGTATTACGAATGGATCTGATTGGAAAAGTTCATCAAGGGCACCCAGGCAGCACAGGCACAAAAAACAATGTGAGGGCAAAGTATTGGTGGCCTGGTATAGATTTAATGGTTGAAAGATTTGCTAGAAATTGTTGGTCCTGCCAAAACTGCGATAAAAGTTACAAGAGTTCTAAAATGGAGCCCATCAACATGTCGAAGGTTGAGGCACCATGGGATAGGCTAGGCATTGACATTGTAGGGCCCTACGGGAATCTAATGCAGGAAAATAGATTCTTGATTGTACTGGTTGATTACCATTCCGGATGGATGGAGGTTAAACTAGTTAACAAAGTTGACACCAGCGAGGTAATACATTTTTTGCTGCACATTTTTAGGAGAGAGGGATACTCCAAAGTCATGATAAGTGACAATGGAGTACAGTTCAAAAGCAAAGAAATTAAGGAGTTTGCTGAGCATCTAGGGATTGATTGGAGATTTTCAGCATACTATCATCCCCAAACCAATGGCTTGGTAGAAAGATGCAATAGGGTTTTAGTAGAGACAATTGAACAAGCATTGAGGAACAACATGCTCATAGAAGAGACACTCAAAGAAAAATTGTGGAGCAGCAGGGTTTCTGTTAGGAGGGTCACAGGAAAATCTCCATTTGAAATGATGAGAGGCAGAGAGCCCAACACATTGCTCAACTATAAATAGAAGAGAGGGGGTGTAAGAATGAATATGTTGAAGAGAACAAGTTGAAAATTGTCCCGGGTGATTTTGTCAGGATCAAGAAGGGATGTCCTGTGAGGAAAGGTGAATCTAAGTACTCTGACCCTGTGAAAGTAATAGAAGTATTTAAGAGAGCCGTTAGAGTTTGGGGTGGGTCAGTCTGGAACATGGATAGGATCAGTAAATGGAATTGGGTGAGTGGCGGTGGTGCAGGTGAACGGATAAGAAGGAAAAACAGCAGAAGAGCATTTGAGTTAATTGAGGATGATCTACACAGAAATTCGAAGGGAGTGAATGAGCAACTAAGTTATGATGCTGGTGATATTGATGTGCACCGAGTAGAGGATGTTAGTCGTGTTAATGGTGGGAGAATGATGCAAGATTCCAGAGTTAGGAAATGTCCAGTGTGGACCAATGACTATGGTACGGATTAATACATTACCACATTCTGTAGGAATCTGTTTTTTTTTAATTTGCATTTTGTAGATACGTTAAGATGTTTTGTAGCATATTCCTGTTATTTCATTTTCTCAATGTTATTTTTAGTTTGTTTTCTAAGGGGGGGATAGTGTAGTATTCTTGGTACTTTGTTATGGGCATTATGATGTCAGTTCTAATGCGATATTATTTCTTACGCCAATTGTATTACAAATAGAGTGTGATGCCTGCATCTGTATGCCTGGAATGTTTGGGTTGGAAAGTGAGTGGAGGTTCGTTGGGAACGGGGGAACAGGAGGTGGTTGAAGTGAGAGGCTGGATGGCTTTAGATGCAGGCAGAGCACTGGGTTTATAAACGAATACAGCTTACCCGTGTTTGCACCTCTTTGAAGTCCAGAGGATACTTCACTTGGCGACGAGGATGACCCGGTGCTGAGTAGCCACAGTGCGGGAGAGAGCCGATGACCGGATGAAACTATTCATCTGTGCTGGTTGACGGTGTAACAGTGCATGGGAAGCTGACGAAACTTAATTGTAGAGTTTTTGGCAGGGTAAGAGCAATCTCTGCTTCGGGGGCATCGTTGTGCTTTGTTAAAAGAAGAGAAAAAAAAGCGACAGAAAGGAAGCCAATAGCTATTGGAGTAAGTGGACGCATCGTAGCATAATCAAGGACATTAGAGAAAAGAACATAGATAAGTCACACGATGTGACGCCATTTTGTCTGGATTAGGGAAGTCAGGTGGGAATAAGCACTAAATGCTTCCTCCTCGTCTCAGTTAAAAAAAAAAAGATTTTTTCTTTCTTTCTTTCCTCACTCTATGTGAATCAGCCACGTACATTAAACAAGAAATAAGTCAAAGGGGTGTCATACATATACAAATTTAAACGTTTTTGGTTGTGTTTTGGGCATAATAAGCAGAAAATTATAAAACATGTAAGGCATCAGCATTCAGCCACCAGCAAATTTCCTACTGGCTTCAGGCCAGCCAATCCTGTTATGGTCCGAATGCAAAGAGTTTTGGATTAATTATATCCAGACTGTTGAGCAGGAAGGTTTAACACCTCATAAGAAGAAACTACTATTACTTCATGCTTTAGGTTTGGAAAGTCAGAGGAAATATAGGGAGCTTCCAGAGCTGACAATAGATGAAGCTGGAGACAGTGACGAACATGAAAAAGCACTAAGACATTTAGATAAATACCATACACCAGAGACAAATGTAGAAATCAACAGGTACAATTTCTACACAACAGTCCAGAAAGAACAAGAAAGCGTGGAAGAGTATGTGTCGGCATTAAGACTGTTGGCCCGCACATGCCGATTTGGACATGGAATTACCTTGGATGAGCTCATTAGAGACCAAATAATAATTCACACGAAGGACTCATTAATACAAGACAGGTTATGGATGGTGGGAAACCCATCCTTACCCGAAACAATTGTGATAGCGAAAAGGATTGAACACAGCCAGTTGTGTTAAAAGGAAGTAAAGCGTAAGAAACAGGAAGCTACTCAAAATATGTTGCAGCATAAAAACAAAATTACACAAAAAGTGGAAGAACAAGAGCTGGTAAATGCTGTACGTACCAAGGAACGACTCGAAGATGTCACAAACAGGAGCAGCAAAGCCAGAGGTTTTAGAATATAGAGAAGTGAAAAACTACAAGACATCTTGGACAAAAAATGACTCTAAGATGCATCCTCCACAAGCAAAAGAAGGTGATAGATGTTTCAGTTGTGGCAGATTAGGCCATTATGCAAACTCCAGAAATTGCCACGCAATTGGACAAAAATGTGAAAACTGTGGGATTAAGGGACATTTTGCAGTTACCTGCAGGTGTAAGAAGAGAGTGTCCACAATACAGGAGGAAGATGAATCTGATGAAGAAAGAGTTTCTGTGATTCATGAACCGCCTGGAGGAGAATTTATATGTCCAAGGTGTGAAGTTATTTTAGGCAACTGGAAGTTATTTGTCAAGGTGGATAGTTGCTCACCTTACACTATCATCACAAAGAAGACATGACAAAAGCTTAGTGGAGAAGGTCTCAGGTGCAATTTGAAGACACCGGACATAAAGAATCCAGGCGGGTTCGAGGGCTCAATGATACAAATCAAGGGTTGGTTCTACAGCATTATTCAGTTCAAAGATCGACGGGCGCAAGTAAAAGTTTATGTGGCTAAAAAGGGTGTAAACATTATAGGTTGGAGGGATCAAGCGCTCTACGAATAAGACTGGATCTGTGTGATGAAGAACAAGTAATGATAGTGAACAGCAGCAATCATCAGGAGAAGAAGACAGAGTCAAATCCAGATAATGTCTTTCAAGAGAAATGAGGTTTGTTAAAAAATCTTGCCCACAGAATAAGACTAAAACGAGGAGCAATACCAGTAACTCACACTAAAGCCAGACCAATACCAATTGCTTTGATCAGTAAAGTAGAACTGCGAAGATGAGAAATGGAGGATGTGATTGAGAAGATAGAATCATCACAGTTGGTGAATCCCATTGTTGTGGCCATAAAGAAGAATGGAAAGCCAACAATATGTGTAGACTTGAGAAATGTAAATAAGAACATTATTGTAGACATATTTCCTTTACCAATAATTTCGGAAATGTTTAATTGTATTGATGGAGCAGATACTTTTACCACTTTAGATCTGTCAAGTGCCTACCACCAAATATCTCTCACGGAAGACTGCAGAGACATTACCGCTTTTGTTACGCCGTTCAGCTTATATAGATACAAACGTATGCCCTTCGGTTTGGCCTCTGCAGCAGCAGTGTTCCAGAGGGTCAAGACACAACTGTTTAGAGGAATGGCTGGAACTTTAGTATATCAAAACGACATAATTGTGTATGGCAGAGGTGAGGTGGAGCATGACAAAAGATTGAATGAGGAGGTGTCCAGATTGGATGCTAGTGGTTTGAAAGTGAAGCAAAGTAAATACAAATTCAAAGTTAAGGAAGTTGAGTACTTAGGGCACATTGTGAATGGAAAAGGGTACAAGCCTAAGGTAGAGGCCATGAGGGCAATCAAAGACTCCCCTGATCCCACCACGAAGGACGAGCTTAGATCATTTCTTGGTTTATGTGAATATTACAATAGGTTTGTGGAGATCTTTGCCAGAGTCACTCAACTGGCAAGAAAACTGTTGAAAAAAGATGCCAAATTCATTTGGGATAATGAATGTAAAGCTGCAGCTGAATGTGTTAAAGAGAGGATTTGTGGAGCTGTAGAGTTAGGAGGTTTCTTATTTGGAAGACAGACTAGACTGACTGTAGATGCCAGTGGAAGTGGTTTAGGAGCTGTGTTATCACAAATCACGGAAGATGGTCAAGAAAAGGTTATAAATCAAGCGTCCAGAACAATTACTGATGCCGAAAGCAGATACTCAGTTATAGAAAGGGAAATGTTAGCCTTTGTTTGGGCAATTAATTATTTTAGGAAATACTCATGGGGAAATACATTTGTAGTACTGATCGATCACAAGCCATTGATAGAAGTGCTTGCGGTACGTGGTATGGGAAGAGCTACTCCCAGGCTAGCCAGATTGAGTCTTAGAATACAAGATTATAATTTTGTGGTGAAGTATGTTCCGGGAAAGAAAAACCTGATAGCAGACTTTTTGTCTAGATTGCCGTTAGTTGATTGTGACACTAATATTAATGAAGATATTGAAGTGGTAGTGACTGTGTGTGAAGTAACATCAAAGGAAATGTGGTTGGGTGAACTTGCTAAGGGTCAAATTTTACTCAAGGGTATGGATTTTACTAAGTCAGGGTGGCCGGACAAGAAGTTGTTGGATGATGAGTGCATGACATTCTGGGAAATTAGAGATGAATTCTCTGTGAAAGACGATCTATTACTGAGAGGGGACGAATTCATTCCTCCACAGGTATTACGAATGGATCTGATTGGAAAAGCTCATCAAGGGCACCCAGGCAGTGCAGGCACAAAAAACAATGTGAGGGCAAAGTATTGGTGGCCTGGTATAGATTTAATGGTTGAAAGATTTGTTAGAAATTGTTGGCCCTGCCAAAACTGCGATAAAAGTTGCAAGAGTTCTAAAATGGAGCCCATCAACATGTCGAAGGTTTAGGCACCATGGGATAGGCTAGGCATTGACATTGTAGGGCCCTACGGGAATCTAATGCAGGAAAATAGATTCTTGATTGTACTGGTTGATTACTATTCCGGATGGATGGAGGCCAAACTAGTTAACAAAGTTGACACCAGCGAGGTAATACATTTTTTGCTGCACATTTTTAGGAGAGAGGGATACGCCAAAGTCATGATAAGTGACAATGGAGTACAGTTCAAAAGCAAAGAAATTAAGGAGTTTGCTGAGCATCTAGGGATTGATTGGAGATTTCCAGCATACTATCATCCCCAAACCAATGGCTTGGCAGAAAGATGCAATAGGGTTTTAGTAGAGACAATTGAACAAGCATTGAGGAACAACATGCTCATAGAAGAGACACTCAAAGAAAAATTGTGGAGCAGCAGGGTTTCTGTCAGGAGGGTCACAGGAAAATCTCCATTGGAAATGATGAGTGGCAGAGTGCCCAACACATTGCGCAACTATAAAAAGAAGAGAGGGGGTGACAAGAATGAATATGTTGAAGAGAACAAGTTGAAAATTGTCCCGGGTGATTTTGTCAGGATCAAGAAGGGATGTCCTGTGAGCAAAGGTGAATCTAAATACTCTGACCCTGTGAAAGTAATAGAAGTATTTAAGAGAGTCGTTAGAGTTCGGGGTGGGTCAGTCTGGAACATGGATAGGATCAGTAAATGGAATTGTGTGAGTGGCGGTGGTGCAGGTGAACGGATAAGAAGGAAAAACAACAGAAGAGCATTTGAGTTAATTGAGGATGATCTACACAGAAATTCGAAGGGAGTGAATGAGCAACTAAGTTATGATGCTGGTGATATTGATGTGCACCGAGTAGAGGATGTTAGTGGTGTTAATGGTGGGAGAATGATGCAAGATTCCAGAGTTAGGAAATGTCCAGTGTGGACCAATGACTATGTTATGGATTAATACATTACCACATTCTGTAGGAATCTGTTTTTTTAAATTTGCATTTTGTAGATACATTAAGATGTTTTGTAATATATTCCTGCTCTTTCATTTTCTAAATGTTATTTTTAGTTTGTTTTCTAAGGGGGGGGGCAGTGTAGTATTCTTGGTACTTTGTTATGGGCATTATGATGTCAGTTCTAATGCGATATTATTTCTTACGCCAATTGTATTACAAATAGAGTGTGATGCCTGCATCTGCATGCCTGGAATGTTTGGGTTGGAAAGTGAGTGGAGGTTCGTTTGGAACGGGGGAACAGGAGGTGGTTGAAGAGAGAGGCTGGATGGCTTTAGATGCAGGCAGAGCACTGGGTTTACAAACAAATACAGCTTACCCGTGTTTGCACCTCTTTGAAGTCCAGAGGATACTTTAGAAAGCAGAAAAGGAAACACAGATTTGGGAAACGTTGAAATAAAAATTAAAAGAGAAACAAAAGGAGGCTATAAGTAAAAAGGGATGCAGTTGAGAGAGAATAAGAAGGGGCCAATGAGGAAGCCTTGAGGCACACTGAAGTGCAAAGGAAGTGAGGGAGAGTGACCACCAGCCCAGGAGACAGAGAAGGAACAATTGCATAGCTTGAAACAAAGCCAATGCAGCACAGCACCGGAGAAGCCCGAGGACGAGACTGTGTTAAGAAGTGTGGGGTGATCAACCGTAGAGTTCAAGAAGAATAAGGATAGAGGATTATTCAGAGTAACATGCATCTATTAGAGAGTTAACAATATAGACCAAAGCGGTTTTGGGTAAAGAGGAAGGGACAAATACTTGTATAAAGGGGATCAATGTTGGTGGAAGCTTGAATGTAAACAATGCTTTCAAGGACTTTTCAAGTCCATGAAGAAGAGCAGGAAGAAGTCAAATTTGATGGAAATTGGTGGGTTGTAAAGGGCCGGTTTAACCTTAAAGAGGGCACAGCGGTTCCAGTGTCACTGAACAGTTAATTACTGGCTCAACATTGCAGTCTCCAAAGAGCGAAACGCAGTAGGATGAATACTTCCTCATGAGCTAAAACTGAAGGTCTGTTCTCCATCTCACACCTCCCATGTTACACTGCATTGTGTGCCTTTATTAATATTTCAAATCTCAGGTACCGAGATAAGTACTGCTTGGCCGCTGTGATCGCTGCTTCTGCTCTTGTATTCGTGACTCTGCTCCCTGCCTCCCTTGGGGATCGCCTGTGATGGAGAGAAACGAACGCACTACCATAGCTTGACTGAGAATCACTTCGGGTCTGCCTCTGTCAAGCCGGGTTTTACCCTGCTTTCTTGCTTCCTCATTGGAGTGTGAATAATATTGCAACACACGCGCATCGCGCGCACGTATCTCGGGCAAGTACCGAGATAAGTACCACTTGGCCGTTAACGCTCAAAGTCACGGGGCCGCAGGACATACGTTACTGATCTGAATCTAATTGAAGTACGTTGATAGCCGAGTTGTTTTCATCTGTGTCTGAATATTTGTTTGTCTAACTAAAAAGTATAATTATTGTTTTGTTAGTGTTTCTATTGATTTTGCATTGAGCACATGTCATTTCCTTGTTACACCCTTAAAACGTGCATGCCCTCTCTTACTTGCCCTTCTGACATAATGGCAGGCGTGAAACCTATGCACGTTGCACACCAGTCAATTCGTCGGTACCCCCAACTGTTGCATTTCACAATTGGAAGCCATAATTTGGCAATCATGACATACCGTCGGCCTTTGGCAAGAAACCTTTTTTGCTTCAATAACTGGCCCTGCCCAAAGCGTGTTCAGTCAGCTCCTTTCCCGTGCATCATAACCTATCCGATCAGACATTACTTCATGTCCTCAGCAAAGAACAATTCACCCAGTGCCAACATAATGAGAATCTGTCCAGCCATCCATCTAGCAATAAACCTGAGCAGGTCTTAAATCTGTCTGTAATTAGCTCTCCAGGCTCAGAAATTTCCATTTATGCAAGTCAGTGTGAGTCCCCAATCCGCTCTGACCTGCATGTTGATTCTACTCATCATTCTTCCCCAATTCCGGCCCGGTTGGTGCGCTCTCTATCTTCCTCATATGTGCACCCCACTCCTTGCCCAAAAAGTCACCCTGACACACAGAACATCCCACATTCTACGCCAACCATGATAGAGCTTACTCTGTCGGCGATCAACACCTCACTCCTTGGCTTATTTACAATTTTTAACTCTCCAGAAGCAAATATTGTGAACCAATCGACTCATATTGAACGTCTTGATTGCAATCTTTGGGTGCTACGTGATTATTTTTCATCCTCCACAAAACCCTTGCTTAGCCCTCCTGAAGTCCATCTGCCGGTGGCCGATATACATACAGCCACCTCTCCAAATTCATGTTCTCGCTCACCTACAACTATCTCACCATCTTTCCATCCTGATGCTGATGTCCAATCTGCTTTGCCTAGCATCCTGCAGATTATTCTTCCTCATGAAGACTCTATCATCTGAGGTACAATTTGCCCCTCTTCCAGCTACTATTGTGGCCATCAAAAAACCGAGAAAAGTACCTTTACTTGCCCCAATCATGAGACCTTAGGGATGCACGTCTCAATTGAAAAAAATAGCTTGGTTAACTTTTTTCGGGCATTAACAACTCCTGCCAGTTGTTATACACAAGTACCCTTGCCCAAATCTGTTATTTCTATCCCCCCAGCAACCATCTGTTGGTAGTCTTCACGACCATCAGTCTGGCATCAGAGCCGCCAGAAGCACGGAAACTGCTCTCCTGAACATCCGTGAGGACCTGCTCTCAAACCTTGACTCAAGCACGCCTTGTGTTCTCATTTTGCTTGATCTCTCCTCTGCCTTTGATACTGTCAACCATACCATCCTGCTCAACCGTCTCTGTGATAACCTGGGTATCACTGGTCAGGCTCTGGCGTGGCTGTCCTCTTTCCTCTCCAATCGACCCTCCCAGGTCCAACTGGGGTCCTTCCTCTCTGACATATTTTTCTCTACCTGTGGTGTCCCCCAGGGATTTAACCTCTCTCCTTGGCTGTTCAACCAGTACTTGGCACTTCTTGCCCACCGCATCGCCGCTCTCTGCCCCAATTTTCAGTGCTATGCGGATGATACCCAGCTCATTTTCAGGCTACCCTCGGCCTCCTCCTCTCCTTCCCTCATCTCTGACTGTCTTTCTGCTATCCAGGAATGGTGTGCCTCCAATGACCTCTGCCTTAATGCCAGTAAGACTGAGATTCTACTCATTGGCACACCCACTCCCTCCTTCCCTGCAGCTCTCTGGCTGGCCTCTCTTGGCCCTCTTCCTGCTCCTACCTGCAAGGCTAAAAACCTTGGGGTCATCTTCGACTCCACACTCTCTTTCTCTCATCACATATCTGACGTCTCTAAGAAGTCACACTACCAGCTTCACCTCCTCAGAGGTATCCTTCCTTTCCTCTCCTTCCCCCAGAAGCTCACTGTCTCTAGAGCCCTGGTTCTCTCGAAGCTGGACTACTGTAACAGCCTCTATCTGAATCTGCCTGCCTCTACTCTCCGCCCTTTGCAACTCATCCAGAACAGGACTGCGAGACTTGTCCTTGGCCTCAAGCCCAGGGACCGTATCTCTCCAGGACTGAAATCGCTACACTGGCTCCCAGTGGCTGCAAGGATTAAGTTCAAAACCCTCTGCATTGTCCACAAGGCCTTCTGGGGCCTCGGGCCAAAATACATTCAACTCTCTCTTCCTAAATCAAGAAGGTTACGTTATTCCACCATATCTAACAGAGTTGTTCTACTCTGTACTAGATCACTTCTCCAGAAACATTCTGATTTTCACTCTCCAGGGTCATAGATTATGACTATGAGCTGCACTCACCCAAGGAAATAAGTCTGACTTCTGCTCCTCAAGAGGCACTGACACAGAACAATTATTCATGAGAGATGAAATCTGAAAGCTTTTGAAATCAATGTCCATGCAACTGATACCATTCATTTTTACATGGGTTTAATTGTGGAGAAGTGTATTTCATTTAAAGAAATTGCCCTGATTTGACATTTTTGAAATTTGATATTTGCACTTGTTTTTTGGGGCATTTTAGATCTTCGAATTGTTAGCATATTGCTTTTGCTCTTTATCAGGCATTTTAGTTTAGGGACAGCAGTAAGGAGATAGTGCCCCCGCTTACCACATCACTGCCTTCCCAAATCTTACAACTCTAACGCTGTAATCCAGTTGGTTTGCACCTTAAGTCCTTCAGAAGTACATTTCGTAGCAGCCTTAGGGGCACTTAATGCCCTTGGTGGCCGGTCAATGCTGGCACGTTGGGAAGGCGCCAGTATGTTCCGGTTCGTGTCCGGTGAGTGTAGGGGAGCAAGTTTTCTCTGTGCTCATTGCGAATTCACATTTTTAAGGTAGTTTATTACCCTAACTCTGTGTTTAACTTGATCTAACATATCACATCTTCATCTTTTATTCCAAAAATTGCACAGCAATGTAAGGGGCATTACACCCCATGATACTAAGCTATACCGCTCAAAACAACTGGATTATGTATCACACTTCTCCCTTCTAAACACTCTTTCTGCTATGTTAACATCTTTACCGGCACAAGTACACTTCCAGGAGATGGACCCTGGTATCACTGAGTTTATAGGCACACAGGCTAATGACGCAGATGCCAGGGAATCTTTTATCTCTTTGCCACCAAACAGTCCAAAAAAGAAAGTAATGCCTCACCCTGATATTAAAATATGTCCTTCACAGATAGCACCTGCTAATTCCATTGACCCAAATGCTAAAGTTTTTCAGCCCGTTAAGGTAGTTTTAATATGACACCTCTTCAAGCTCCCTATCTCAGTTTGGCACTTTTGGACCCACGCTCCATTGTGCAACACGGAGCTGAGATTGAAGAGTATATCACCACATCTAATGTAGAGTTACTTGCCATTACAGAGACATGGCTTAATGAATCCACAAATATGGCAGCATCTCTAGCCCTACTCGTGATTGCAACATCTCTAGAGTAGACCGTACTGCCCAAAAGGGCGGGGTGGCGGGGACCTGCCCTCATGACAAGGCATCATCTGGAATGTCATACAGGTAACCATGTCAGCCCTGAGGGCTGTGGAAGTATTTTAATAAAAATGAGAATAAGCCCAAAAATCTCTGTGAGCAATCTAACAATTTATAGACAGCCTAAGGAGACGCCTTGAACTCCTGAAAAACATTACTAAGCCTAAAACACCTATAATTGTTCTTGTAACTACTGGGCGGAAGATAAACAGGATAAATCAGCTGCATCACGATAAGCAGATTTGGATACTATTGGCTATGTCCAATTGATCAAAGAACCCACCCACAGGAACGGACACACCCTCGATTGGGTTCTTACACACCAACTGATTATTAGGAATTCTTCTATACCTATATGCCTTTGGTCTGACCATTTATTGGTGAATGTTACAGTCTCTCTTCCTAAGGTACTATCTCGCCTAGATAAACAGCCCAGAATTTAAAAAAAAAGAGCCAGTACATTCGGAACGTTATGCAACCCAAATTCTCAGAGCTCTTGAAATCTCAGTTATCACCTCTCGACTCTCGACTCTCTAGACATCTCGCTTGTCTTCTATCATAGAGTCTTTGGCACCAGGAAAAACGTAAACAATGAACCCTGAGAACCTAAAGAACGCTTGGTTTGATGATTAACATACTCCAGACAAGATTAAAGAAAAGACCCCAGGAAAGGGAGTGGTGAAAAAAATCCCTCAATTCTTACGCAAACAACTATATAAATTCTCCGAAAATATTTAAAAATGCAATCACGAAAGCCAAATCCAAACATTATATTACCAGAATTAGTGATGCCAGATCCAATTCCAGTTAATTGTTTAAAATGCTTAAGGAATTTGAGGGCAAAGATACATGCGATCAGAGTGTGGTTGAAGACTCAGAATGGCATCAAGAAATACAGCAGGAGTTTTTTGATAAAATCCTTGGGCACCAAGAAGCCATAGTTACATGGCAAATTAATCTAAATGAACTGACTTTTGGCCCCTACATGACAATATAAACTGCTGCTAATTCTTCCACTTATCCACGGATACCCAAATTCAATTTCAGACATTGTTCTGAAATTGAAATATGGAAGATAGTGACACTTGAAACCGAAGTTCTGCAAGGGAGAGATGTGCAATCCCAACATCCTTAAAGAGTCATTGAGTGTTCTGACCCCCTGGATCACTAGAATGGTATGATGTGATATGATATTTTATTTGTATCGCGCTCGTACACAAGTGTTTCAGAGCATGACTAGGCAAGGAAGGGGAACAGGGGAGAACACAACAGAACAATGATCGTACTAGGCCCAGTGAAATCGAGAACGTGCAAGTGCATGGGAAAGGGTAAAGGGAAAAAGTGCATGGAAGGGGGAGAGTGGAAAGTGCAGAGCAGAGGAGAGCAGATCAATATTAATAGATAAAAAGAAATAGAAAATGGAGGCAATGAACAGTGATAGTGCGGCCAGCAAGTGCTGTGTTTAAGGCAGCAGACTGGTTAAGTCTGATACGTGCAGAAAAAGAAGAAAAAGGGGGGTGCTGTATGGGTACAGATACAGTCCCCAGTGCAATGGGTGGCCAGGAGGCAGTGCAGGAGGGTGGCAGGGTGAGCAGGTACCTGGGCCCAGGGAACAGAGGATGGCCAGGTGCACAGTGCCAAGAAAGAGCAGATCAGCAAGGGAGAGGGGGGGCGAAGGCAGAAGCAAAGAGGAATGTCTTGAGGTGCTTCTGGAACTGGAGATGGTTCTCCTCAAGTGTTAGAGTGGCAGGGAGGCTGTTCCAGACGGAGGCCCCAGCCGAAGATAGAGATCTACCCCCAGCTTGTTTCTTTGAAAAATGATTGACCCGGAGGGAGTTAGAGGTAGAGGAGCGAAGAGCTTGAGAGGGGAGTTATTTGCGGAGGGATAGCTGAAGGTATTTTGGACCCAGGCCCCAGAAAGCCTTGTGGACAATGCAGAGGATTTTGAATTTAATCCTTGCATTCACTGGGAGCCAATGGAGAGATTTCAGAGCAGGAGAGATACGATCCCAGGGCTTGAGGCCAATGACAAGTCTAGTCCAACCTAGAGAGAACCAGAGCGTTGGAGACAGTGACCTTCTGAGGGAAGGAGAGGAAAGGCAGAGTACCTCTAAGGAGGTACAGTATGAAGTTTGATTTTTTAGAGACCTTAGAGATATGGGCAGAGAAGGAAAGTGTGGAGTTAAAGATGACGCCAATATTTTTATCCTCGCAGGTAGGGGATTGAAGGAGGGCCAAGGGAGGCCGGCCATAGAGTGAGGGAAAAGGATGCGGATGGTGTGCCGAGGAGGAGGATCTCAGTCTTGCTGGCATTCAGACAAAGATCATTGGCGGCACAGCAATCTTGAATGGCAGTTAGGCAGTCAGAGATGAGAGAGGGAGAGGAGGTGGCCGAGGGCAGCCGGAAAATGAGTTGAGTTTCATCAGCATAGCACTGGAAATTTGAGCAGAAAATGGCAATGCAGTGGGCGAAGGTTGCCAGGTATTGGTTGAAGAGCCAGGGTGAGAAGTTAGACCCCTGGGGAATCCCACAGGTAGAGAGGAAGATAGATGATAGGAAGGACCCCAGTTGGACCTGCGAGGGTCAATCAGAGAGTTAAGCAGTCAACCAGGCCAGAGCCTGATCGGTGACACCCAGGTTATCATGGAGACGGTTGAGCAGGATGATGTGGTTGACCGTGTCGAAAGCAGAAGAGAGATCAAGAAGGATGAGGACAGAGGGAATGTTAGAGTCCAGGTTGGAGAGCAGATCTTCACGGATGTTCAGGAGAGCAGTTTCCGTGCTTCTGGCCGCCCTGAAGCCAAACTTGTGCTCATGGAGACAGCCAACAAAATCTGAATGAAGGTCCATTTATCGTTCAGTGAGGGCATATTGCCTTTATCTATCCTTGGGTTACACCTCTATTAAAAAAAGAGTACCCTTGATCCCACTGTGGCTGAAATGTATTGCCCTATAACAAATGTCCCATTCTTGCTCAAGATCCTGGAAAGGGTGGCTTACTTACAACTTCTTGACTTCATAGACATCTCAGCAGGACTGCATGAGAAGCACCCTGCCACTATAAGGTAGGCTCAGAAGTCCTTGTGATTCCCAGATGCTGTGTTTCACTTTTCACTCGTCCGAGCAGCAAGCCATTGTGATGTCTCATATTTGCCACCTAATTTGCTGTTTCATTTCAGCAGCATGTTCTTGGCTGCACTGTACTTGGTGCGCTCTCCATAGCTTGAAGGCTCTCTCTCTCATGCACCCACAATGCTAGCGAGCACACTTCCAACATGGCTGCCTGACACCAGAGTGCCTGTCCTCCACTTCCCTTCCCCACTCTGATTGGCCCACTCTCCAATCTTAGAGCCAATCAGGAGTGCCGGGTGGCCAGTGCTGGCCCTCAGCAAAGGCACACACAAAAGGGCCCTGTCTGATCCTGTCAGATCATGAAGGAGCTCCTCCCAAAAACGTTTACGGGACATTCTAAACTCATGACTCCACTTGATGTTTCATCTTCACTGGTAACCAATATTAATGCACAAGGTTCCATCTTCCTTGACCGGACCTATCTCTATTGCTAGTACTGTTGTATGTGTTCTCCACTTCTGTTTTTTGTTCAGAGTGCCTTATGTGAGAAAATCGAATCTTGGTGTTCTGCGATCTTTGTAAGCTTTTTCGTGTTTTGCTTAGAGTGCCTTATGTGAGAAAATCGAATCTTGGCGTTTTGTGATCTTTGTAAGCTTATTGGTTTTTTGATCTGAGTGCCTTATGTGAGAAAATCGAATTTTGTCATTCTGTGACCCCACAATGCTAGCCAGCACACTTCCAACATGGCTGTGATCTTTGCAACATTTTTTCGTTTTTTGCATAGAGTGCCTTATGTGAGAAAATCGAATCTTGGCATTCTGTGATCTTTGTAAGTTTTTTGTTTTTTGCTTAGAGTGTCTTATGTGAGAAAATCGATTCTTGCTGTTCTATGATCTTTGTAAGCTTTTTTTCTTTTGTTTAGAGTGCCCCTATGTGCCATTCAGGGGGGTTGAGACCTTCCACCCAGATGACCTCTTGTAGCTCCCCGTTGCCAATCTGTGTAATCATACCTATCTCAACTCTCATGCTGCCTGATGTAGCCCCGTAACATGAGATGGGGCTTTGCCAGTTGTGTAATCATACCTATCTGACTCTCATGCTGCCTGATGTTGCCCCCGTAACATCAGGTGAGACTTTGCAAGTCTCTGTAATCAATCCTATATCAACTCTCATGCTGCCTGATGTAGCCCTGTAACATGGGGTGAGGCTTTGCCAGTCCATGTTATCAGACCTATCTCACTCTAATGCTGCCCAATGAAGTCCCCTGTAACATGAGGTGAGGTTTTGCAGTCTGTGTAATCATACCACTGTATGTCTTTAACCATATGTTTCTGTATCATGCACTTTCTGTAAGTAGCGCCTAGATGCCTGAGGGCTTTGTATGCTGAAATAAATGTAAAAATAAATAAATAGAGAAGAATAAAATCTTAGGCACCCATTAATCTGGGTTTAGAGCAAGACATGGGACAGAAAAAGCCATTTTGGACCTTAAAACCCACCTTGGAGGTATAATAGAAAAAGGGCAACCTGCTTTGCTAATGTTATTAGCTCTCTCTACAGCCAATGCCCAATCTCATCATACCATCATTGATGCGGGAGTATCAAAGGGATCTTGCATTTCACCATCACTATTTAATATTTATATTAGACCTCTGCTTGATCTCCTGGATTGTCTGGGTGTCTGCTATACCAACTATGCCAATGACACCCAGGTCCTGGAGTTATCTGGCAATCATGCTCAAGACTCTGAGACCAGAATGGGGTGTATGCTCCCAACCAGTCATGCGCTCAATAACAAGAAAACTGAGTTGTTGATTGTGGCGACCGTGCCACAGCTTAAGTAACTGGATTTAGCCTATGAGTGCTTTAACATCAGAGATAACACGATCATGGTGACTAGATATGTCAAGACCCTGGATGCCCATTTGAACGCACAACTGACTATGAAGACCCAGATGGCACATTTATGCATGTTACTTGGCTATGTCATTAAGCTATTAAATCAAATCCAGTCATACATCTCCATCAATATTATATCAGTTCTGGCCACTGCCTTATAAACTCCAGACTCAATTATTGCAAAAGCCTTTTGATAGGACATCCCAGGCTAATCTTCACTCCCTTCAAACCACCCAGAACAGTGCTATACAAGCAGTATCTGGCCTATCTTAATGCAACCATATAAGTGACAAGTGACTCAAGAAGGGCTCTACACTGGCTTCCTGTCAGGCACAGGATCTCTCATAAGCTCTTAGTTCTCTCTTTTAAATGCTGGACCACCATTGCCCCCCCAATGTCTTTCAGACTGCCTGAGTGCAAAGTATACAACTAGGCATTTGAGCTCCAATGACAGCCATAAACTTAAGAAATCGCGGTGCAGTCTGGCCAAATATGGAGGCACCAGCTTTAATGTTCAGGCACCAAAAGAATGGAATGCGTTTCCTTAGACGCTAAGAACCTCTCAGTCTCTGACAGTTTTTAATAGAGGCTTGAAAACGTACCTATTCATACTTATACTAGGTTAATGAGGATATGTCCTCGTAGGTCACCCCCTCTGCTGATCCACTCACTTTGCCTTTCTGTTTTGTTTGTCTTGTATTTTTAATTGTGTGCTCTGAGACCGATGGACATGCAGTGCCATGTACAAATTAAATAATAATAATAATAATAATAATAATAATAATAATAATAATAATAATAATAATCACCCTACCTGATCTGTCATCCGCCTGCCTCCAGTGAACCACACTATCATCCTTTATTGCCAGAAACAGTCCTTTGGCATTGTCGGTTTGGGTCTTAGTTGGATCTCCTCATTCCTCACAAAAACACTAGCCCAGTGTGCGAATAAGCCCTTTTTGCTCTAGGCTACATCTCATATCTGGGGAGTTCTGGGCTCCATAATCTCCCCTAGGATCATCAATTCGTATCTTAAATCTTGTGCCACTATTATTTCTTCATTCACTACCACCATTCGAACTTACGTGTATGACACACAAATAGACTTCAAACCCTTTTCTCCTGCCCAGACGCTTGGATCATCTCAAGTTCTTACTGAAATTTCAGGATTGGGTTATTGATAACAGCCTTTGTTTAAAACCTCCAAAAACTGAAATTGTCTACTATGGAGCCACTATTCCACCTGCTCCGCTTTTATCTGGCCTCCACCCACAGGGCCCCTTCACTTACTCTGCAGCATTGTGAAGAGAGAGCCTTTGTGTTGATGATGCATTGCGAAGTAATTATGTATTGTCTTGCGATTATCATTCTTTTAACTAACCCTAAGGTCACATTTCAATTCTGTGGATTGTTGAAACCATTTGGCGCAGAGTGAAAGAGAATTTTAGAGACAGAGGTAAAGCAAAACCAACTGGTCCCCCCAGTGACCCATCCCGCGTCCTTTTAAATCCGAAAAAGTAAGGTATGGTCCCACTTGTTTTCCCTAATAGTGTACCTTTTTACAGCACATACTGCACCAGCAGTTATATTCCTTCAGGAGCATGAGGCTTCTATCAATTAAAAGTTCCCAAGAGGGATCGCCACACACCAAACATCTACCCAGACATAATGCCTGTATGGTTCATGTCATCCTTACCTCCCCGCATATTTACCTGCCATAAATGTGTAATCAGGCTCAATGCTGCTCTCGAAAAGAAGTTGAAGACAGTTGACACAGTATACTTTGTTCTGGGAGGAAGTATCCCCTTTTAAAGTACTACATAGTTAGACTGTAGTATAATTTGTCATGTAACATCAAAACGTAGCCTCACCCCTAAGTCGGCACTGCCTTCCATTCCCTTAAGATGGGTCCACTAAGCCTGGGAGAAAATATTCAGTCATATCCTGAATCAACTCTGCTTCTGCTATATTCAGGATCTGCCGAACTTTACAGATTTGTCAGAGATGTGGTTCAATGAGTTTTTTTGTCTTCATAATTGACAGCAGCCTGTCCTTCCAGAAACACACAGCTAAGAAGGCACAAACAGCCTGGGAACAAATCACCACCCTTTTCAAAATAAAACCCTTCCCCCTGCCATAGAACCTCTGGACCATAGTGCAGGCACTTGTGATCTTGTACATCAATGGGGGAAATTCCCTCCTGACAGGACCCCAAGGAATCCCAGCCGCTACGAAATTTGACTGAATCACTGCACCCTACGCAAACTACATTGGCTTCCTCTCCAAGCCAGGATATAGTTCAAGACTACATATATCATGTAAAAAGCAATCATGACTAGCACACCAGCGTACCTGCCAGCTAAACTCCACATATCTGGTGGTACATGCTCATTGTGCAACAAATCAACCAATCGGCTCAAATCGCAACTAGTACACAAAGGTAGGACCCACACAAAATCCTTCTCTTGTCATGCACCCACCCTCTGGAACTTGATCCCGGTATCATCTGAGAACATCCACACAATTCTCCAATTAAGCTAATTTCTGAAAACATAACTTTGTCAACAGTGCCTGACCATGGACTAATCCCAATGGATGCACAAAACACAACTCAAAGTACTATGCTACTGCTAAAAGATGACAGCCCAAATGCTGACTACCCAATCCTTATAGAGATCTCCACTGCTCTTGAGCTAGGTCTATGCTTTAAACAATAATATAAAATAAAAATAACACAAGATGGGTAGCCAGATGCACTCATCTATATAAATAACTTGCTTCTGTAGGTTTTCAGTAGCAAATGGGAATCTTTCAGAAAGGGGGCTGAAGGATTTATGTTGCTATTTTTTGGAGAGATGGGACAGGTGTGAGACAGGCATGGTATCAAGAGAGACACAGACTCAAAGGTGTTAGTTTTAAAACCTTTATTTACTAAGGTTCCGGGGTTGGTGTGATGCCTGACTGGCCCTAACTCTAAAGGGATGGTTCCCATAACTGATGTCTCTAATGGCCGTCACTGTCTAATAGTCCAAAATAAAAGTCTGTCTGTGTCTAAACTTACGCTTGCCCTCACTCTTTACAAATATGTGATAGGAAGTCTTTTAAAAGGAAAATAGTGGTTCACATAAAACTGTAAACCAAAGTTGGTTTCAGGCGGTCTCCTCACCATGTGTCGCTTGGTCAAAGTCATGAAGATGAGTTCAATCAAAAAGAGCTGTTCGTAAGACCTTCTCCACAAAACCACCTTGCAGTGATTTCAAATACCTTCAGTGTCTTTGGGTTCCTTGGGGTACTCCTCCCCAAACTTCAACTTGCTCAAGTTCCAAACACCACAAAATATAACAGAGTTACTTTTTAAGCTTCTCAGGGTTCCCTTCCCCAAGCTTCAATCCTTTTGACACCACAAAAAAGAAACAATATGTTTCCAACTTGATTGGGCCTCTCAGGGTTCCCTTCCCCAAGCTAAGGCCCATTTCAGCTTCCAACACAAATTCAGTTTTGTCCAAATGCACTTGGCTTACTTTGTTAGCCATCTCAGTGTTCCCTTCCCCAATCATAGGCTTCTTTCAGTTTCAAACACCAATTCAAATTGTTAGGATGGGTATCGCATCAAAAGCTTGTAAATAAAAAGCTGAATGCACTTTTAGTGAGCATTCGGCTCAATAAAAAAAAAACACAGCCCATAATACCGAACAAGGGGAGCATGGGTTGCAGTGGTGTCCCCCGCGCCCCTAGTTCAGTATTATATTATGGGCTGCGGGGATGCCCCTGCATACATCAAATGTAAAGCGGGGTTCAAAAAGGCAAATTTGGAAATGCTTGAGTTACAAAATGCAAGCAAGTCGGCTCTGCTATTTTGTAACGTGAGCTTTTCCAAAACGATCTTTTAACGTAGATCTGTCAGGATGTACCTTTTTCTTATATACTGGTCTCTCACATGCAATCCTTTCATGGGGTCAAATCAGAGGCTTTCAAAAACCCCAGGCTCTTTGCTCTTCCTAAGCGCAACTACTCTGATCATTTGCCCCTCTCTTTATTTCTTACACTTTCCTTTTTATCTTCAGGTGCTTCCTGCATCCGTTTCATCTGTGTTCCTTTCACTTTGTCGTGCACACCTGCACCATCTTTGTCTTTTCCTATCATGCCTCTTGCACACTACTTTCACTCTTCTGTGCAAACCTGTACTTTTTTCCTTCTTTCTGGGTCGTTTGCAACTTTTTCTTTTTCTCTGGGCTTTTCTTTTACTTCTGCGCCACTAGTGTGCCTGTTCCTTCCTTTGGTGGCACTAGCGCTCTTTCTACTTCTCTTTTTTACTTCTCCAGCGCTAGTATTTCTTTTCCTTCCTTTTTTATCACTAGCGTGTTTTCTCCTTTTTTATTACTTTCTGTCTCTTTAAACTGTCAATTTTTGCTTTCTGCCTCTTGCCGCTTTACACATCTTGCTTGTCTCTCTTTCCCGCTCCAGCCATCTGCATGCTCCCGAGTTCCTCTCTCTCTCGTGTGAAACTCACCCGGTAGCGTAGAGCTGTTGAGCGGTCCCTGCTGGATGTTTTGGGTCAAGGCCAGGGTCTCACCATCTGCCCCTCAGACATCCTTTGGCCCGGCATCCAGCCAAAAGGCACAAGCAATTACAAAGACATTGCCATCAGGATACCGGCTGTCTCACTACGGCTCTCTGGAGACATGGCTCCCTAGCCACGATGCAGCTGCTCACAAACACCGGGCCAGTGTCTCGGCACGCCATTCTACTCCGGATCCTTCTTTCTGCAGCAGCAGGCTGCGTGGCTTCTCTGGTCCTGTATGCCTCTCCAGCTTGTTCATCCACCTGTTTGAAACCACACCTTTTATAGTGGAGTCAGGTGTGAGTGTTAATTATAAAATGCCTGATCCTGCCTGATTCTATTACTGGGACAACTTGAGTTCTTTCTATGGTAGGGTTCGCTTACTTTCCCCATGTTGTTTCTATGGGTAATCTTTACTGTTCTTAGTTGTCCCCTCCTCGTCTCAGTATTGGTTGGAATAGGGAGGGGGAGATGGGGTGAGATTGATAATACCCCATGAAGTCTGAGGGAGAGTGGGTTGGGGTATTATTGGGACTGGGGAAAAACCATGTCTTGCCCTTGGATATCCTCCTGGCCATCTCTCGTGCCCCACCTCCCAGGTGATCGTCCCTCGCTTCTCCACCCGCAGAGTTGGGATGCAAAAGTGATGACCC
The DNA here is from genome assembly GCF_040938575.1 of Ambystoma mexicanum. Lineage (NCBI taxonomy): Eukaryota > Metazoa > Chordata > Amphibia > Caudata > Ambystomatidae > Ambystoma > Ambystoma mexicanum. Next base: position 289,616,466 of record NC_090928.1, read on the forward strand.
TTCCCTGGCCACCTGAATGGAAGATCCCCAGGGAGTAGGGGGGAGAATACCATCAGGTTTCTCACACAGGGCTTTATACATTGTTTGAGGGTTGTTTCTAGGCACTGTCAACAGCTTTAATTTTCTTTTTTATGTTTGCAAATATATTAAATGATTATCTGTATGTCATCTAAAAAGGCAGGCTAGCCCAACTTTGCTAGTGCATATTTTGTGGTGGGTTGGGTTGATTGGCTTGATTAAATGCACTCTGGCACAAGTTGGTTGAGTGCAATAACTGACAAATGCACTTGAATTTATTTCAATATTAAATGTCAAACTGAGTCTTCTTAGTATCCTGGGAAACATATTTCCAGGATCTTGCTGATTAATCATGCAGTGGCATTAGCGGCAGAGTGATAAGGGGTGTGACACACACACCACCTGCCTGTATAGAAAATAAGAATTCCGCTGGGGTAACTTGATTGAATGAATGCTCAGAAATTACTTGGCTGGGTGGCTCATAATAGCTGACTCAAACTGGCATTTAACTTTCTTGTCAAATGTATTAGTACACTTTGAGGTAATAGCAAGCATTGTTGGGGAACGCTAGTTGATTTAATGCATAGCTTGTTGGAGAACAGTACCCCACAAAACAGCTCGATTTTTTGTCAAACGTGTTAGCAAACAGTTAGTGAAGGGTTAAGTCTTTAGTGTGTATGGCTTTATTGAACCTGTGTAAAACATAAGTGCGGAGGGCTGCCTGGTTTAGAATTAATCTTAACCTCTGGCATTGCTCTGCGCAACCATCCAGACCATCGTTCTTCTCCTACCAAGCAATTACAAAAGGGGAAATACCAGATGCAAATCAAGCTTAGTACCAAACCAAAAGGGGCAGTACGCCCGAACTGCTTGGTCACATCCTTTCTGTATGAGACCACAGGCATCCCCAGACATATTTCGGTCTCATTGGGCATCATCAGTGAGGAGTAACTTGGGCCTCTAAGCTCAGCACCTCATTGATGAGGCCCAACAAGGCTAATTCATATTTGGGGTTGCTTGTGCAGTAGGGGCCTGGTCTAGCAGTTTGGGCTGAGCTGCTCCCATTGGTGGCAGTACCTGACTGATTTACAAATGGCTGAAACCATTTTGCAATGGTGCAGATGGGATAAAAAAAAGGTGGTCTGGAAGGTTGCCCAGTGCAGTGTCAGTGGTTCAGATTTATTCAAAACCTTCCACCCATCACTTATTTGTTTATAGTTGGTCTCCGTGTATGACAGATGGTATGGCCAGAAGTGTGTTCCTTGCTTGCTGCTCCATAGGGAACCAAGTTGCACCTCACTGATGAGGCCCAACAAGGCCGAAATATGTCTGAAGTTGCTTGTGTTTCCGTGCAGAGGGGACCTGATTTAGCACATTGCTATAGGCTACTCCAATTGGTGGCAGTACCTGACTGACTTTCATATGGCTGGCCCCCATTTGCAATGGCACAGATGGGCTAAAAATGGTGGTGTGGAAGGTTGCCCAGAGCAATGCCAGTGGTTCATATTTATTCAAAACCTTCACCCATCACTTTTCCGGTTATTTATTGAACCTCTGCTCAGCTTGTTTGAGCGCAGTAGCTGAGATACAAGCAATTGCAGAGTGCCAATGCTCAACACTCTCCAGCCACTTTATCCCTGCCACCTGCTCCCCCACCTGGTAGAGCTTCACACACACAGACCCATAACTGCTCTCAGCAACTTTCTGCCGTTACTTCACCGCCACCACTACAGATTCAGTCCCACCCTCTACCCAGATCCACCACCTTCCTTCCTATACTTACTAGTTCCTGCTCATCAAATAAATGTGAGCCAGATGCCTACAGAGTGCCTATGCCCCCTCTCAATGTCAATAGGGAAGTTGCCATCACCCGAAAAGCACCTACTCCGCCTGCCAATGGCTCCCCTACCGATCCTGCCCACAACTCGGTTCCTCATAAACAGTGCTTACAGGTCTCACCTTCCCAAACATGTTCCCTATCATGTGGGAATCCAAGAGGTTAAGACTTTCCACCGGTACCATCCCTCCACCCCTCCCTGCCACCTTGATCTTGCCCGTCCCACCTCCTACAAGCCTGACCGCCCTCCCCAGTGCAGTTGACCAGGAACCTTTACTCATTGGTTCTACTCTTCCCACCCCGCCTGTAACCACTTTCCCCTCCCATCTCCCTCCTGTCTATCAGAATCGATCACTTAAGTGTGCCTTAATCAAAGTACGCTCTCTTGGTGCACACACCATTGAAATCCATGGCCTCATCATTAATCATCAACTTGACCTGCTTGCAACCACAGAAACATGGCTCCACAACGTCTCTGGCTGATTACTTGCACTTGGCCTTCCTCCCAAAAGAGCTGACAGTACCACCACCTCTGGAGGCAGTGTGGCCCTCATTGTGAAATCATCATTAGAAGTATCCCTTTACCATCCATTCCTGGGTATGAACTACTGCTACTCAAACTCTCGATCAACTACCAGATGACCTGTAACATTCTCCTACTCTCTTGCCAACCTAATGCCTTTGGCTCACCAGAATCTGACATCGCCTCTTGATTGCACCATTCATCAAACTAGTTACTAAATGTTTGATAAAAGGGGACTTCAACTTAACATTTCAAGACCCTTCTGACGCTTCTGACCCTAAACAGTCCTGCTAACCCAAGCACTTCAAGACATCAATTTCTCACAATTAGTTGCCACCCCCACACACACCAAAGAACGCATCCTTGATTGGATCCTGACCACTAATTCTGACACTATGGACTCCAGCAACAACCCTGGTCAGATCATCACTTAAGTCTATTCAACCTCATTCATGCCAAGCATCCCCCACGTTTAACTCCCCTGCTCAACCCCATACTGGGCAGACATACTAGGAAATGTACACACAAGATAGTCAGTCCCACCCTCATTATTATGCTCTCATCCTCATAACCAGGGAGCAAATACCCTGTTGAACTTGTCGATCACTACCACAAACATCTTCTCTAGACCATAAATAGTCATTCCCAGTTAAAATCTAAAATAACCAAACCACTCAAGCATACCAACATCCGGTTCTTAGATGAACTTGTGTTACTCAGTAGGATCATGCGATCAATTGAACATCTTTGTGGGAAGCAACCTACTGCTCTAAACCACCTTAAACTGTCCAACACTACCAAGCTATATAAGAAAGCATTTTCCTCCCACAAAGCCAATTCCTATGATGGCAGAATTGCAAATGCAAAGCGCTATTCACTCTCTTAAGAGAACTTGAAAACCCAATCTATCGAACACCCCAACTAGGACTGACAACGTATGGTGCCCCATTATTTAAGACACCCTCGCTGATAAAAATGACCTGCTTCCCAACAAAATGAATACCAAGAAGACTGAACTTGCCACTAAGATTTCACAGAATCCAACAATCCCACCAGACCAGCCACCTTTTCCTTACACCAAGTCTCTCAAGCCACGGTTTTGGACATCATCCAAACCCTAAAACCATCCAATTGCAAGGGAGATTCCTGCCTGGCACACATTGTCAAAATCTGTGCCCCCTCGAACACCCAATTCATTACCAATGTTGTGACTTTTCCTTCAAGTCCAACATCGTTCCATCAACATCAAAATAGCCTGGGTTTTTCCTCTCCTCAAAAAATCCTCTTTGGATCCCACACATCCAATTAGGTACTGTCCCATAACCACCATTCCTTTCCTGCTCTGGATTGTATTGCCTATAGCCAAGTGCAACAATTCCTTGAACACCATCAACTCCTAGGATCAAGAAAGTCGAACTTCTGACCCAAACATAGTACCAAAACAGCTCTTCTTGATATGATATATGATAGTTTATTTATATAGCGCCTATACACAATGTGTTTTAAAGCGCTTCAAGGCAAGGGAGGGAACAAGGAAAAATACAATGACATTCTTACAGGCCATGAACAGTAAGGATGTGAAATTAACTATCGTACTCGGCCTGACGACATTTAAGATAGTGCAAGAGCTAAGACATAGATAAGGAAGGGAGGGGGAGAGTGGGAAGGAAATGGAAACAGACAGGTGACTACCGTACTAGGCCTGACGACATTTCTGGTAGAGCCAGAGAAAAAAAAAAGGTGAGGGAGAGGGGTGCAGAAAGGGAGGGAGGAACAAAAAAAGTGACTATCATACTAGGCCTGACGACATTTCAGATAGTGCTGGAGCAGGGGATGGAGGAAAAAAAACAGTAATGGGAGGGTGGAGGAAACAGACGAGGTTGCTATCATATTACGTCCAGGGATAATTCTGATACAGTAAGTGCATAGAAGAAAATAGGGGAGAAGATAGGAAAGGAAGAAGGGAAAGGAGGAGAGAACAGAGAGTAAGCAGTCAAAAAGAGTGGAGAAGCAAGAGTGGAGAGCGAATACAATTGCAGAAGTCAGTAGTAACACATATTGTTGCAAGCCAGGATAAAAGATGAAGATGGTAACAGCATCCTTGAGTTCAACTTGACCTTGAAATGCAGCTTGACAGTATTTGTGACTTTGGCAATGTAGCCATCCTCCTTCTTCTTGACCTCTCCGCTGCCTTCAACCATATGGACCATGATAATCTGTACCAGCTCCTTAGCTCCCATTTCATATTCTTCCCAGATGCTGATATTTGGGTTAAATCCTTCCTTAGTGAATGGACCTTGAGAGTCTTCATTAGTAACGCAGCAACCAACCCCACCCCAGTCACTCTTGGCGCACCTAAAGGCTCCTGCCTTTTCCCCACCCTCTATAACACATATACCAAACCTCTCTTTGATATACTTGACTCATTGTGCATTACCTACATTAACTTTGCTGACAACACCAAACTCCTTATCCCTATCACAGGCAATCACCCTGAAGACACTGTTACTATCAACAAGGTCTACAGTTCCATTCAAAATTGGATGGCCGCTCATAATTTATGCCTTAATGATGTTAAAACGAAGCTACTCATTGTTGGCTCACACTACCACCTTAAGAACCTTGACACAGACTACTTATTCATCCGTTCTCATCAACGGCACAGCTGTACCAGTTCTCAAACAGGTTAGATCTTTAGGGGTTTACCAGAACCCAGAACTAACAATGTTTAAGCATGTCTCTGCCCTTGCATCGTCTACTGCATACTCATCCAAACTCATTTCTCTGAGAATGCAATTCGTGTCACCGGGTCATTTCCTCTCACTCGCTAGAGTGATTATACTTAGCAAGCTGGACCATTGTAGTGCCCTACTTAAACCTCTGCACCCAAATTAGCAAATCACTAAGCGCTCCAAAACAAAGCCTTGTGTGCTGCGCTGGGTCATCAATGCTCTTATCACATCACAGCCATACGCTGTGACACCCCATGCTGCTCAGCATAGCTTGCATTGACTTTAAAACATTGACTATTGCTCACCATTGCATTTACAAGGAAACTCCAATCTAACGCAACACCAGCATCTCCAAAAAGACCAGGGGTGAGGGCTGCGACCATCCAACACCCTTTTGCTGATCCCCCCTCGTTTTAAACATGCCAGAGCAGGAGGCGTTAGCTTCCGTATGACAGGCCTCCCCCCACCCCATTTGCATTTCCCGTCCCCCTGTTATCAGAAATGAAACTTCTTATATTGCCTTCAAGAGACTTGTGATAACCTGGTTGTTGGATACATGTGACTTAGCTTCAATGCTTTTCTGATACCAACTGATTCCTTACTATATCTTCTATACAAACACAGGGTTAACTATGGGCTGGGCATTACCTAAATGCTATAAATAAATACATACATATATTTGAAGGAGGGGAAAACGTGCTTAGGAAGCCCTGACTGACCTGCAATCATGTACACACACACCAACTGCTTAGACCGTAGAGGTATTTATGGTGCAGCAATTTCATTGAATATGTGCTCGCAAATTACTGGGTTGAGTAGCTCAAAATAGCTGACACACAACAGAATTTCTTTATACATTTATTAGCACACTTCGGGAGAAGAGCCAAAATCTTTGATTTGTGCTGGTTGATTGAAGGTACATATTACTTCGTTGGGCTCATAAGTTGACACTAGTACTTGAATCTCTTGTCAAATGTATTAGCAGCTGAAATGAATATGTATATGTATTGTTAACATTGAAAGGGTAAAAGTCTGTGGTGAAAAATGATTTATTAAATCTATGCTAAACCATGAATTAGTTGATCACTTATATTTCTTGTCAAATGTATTATTAGACTTTGAGGGAGTGTACAGATCTTTGGAGAGCGTTGGATTATGGAATGCATGCTGACTCACAGTTTGGTTGAACACAGTAGCTCAGACAAGCCTTTGAATTGCTTGTCAAATCAATTAACACACTTTGAGGCAAGGGCAAATGTGTTGGTGAAATGTTGGTTGATTGAATGCATGTAGACCCATGACGTGCAGTAGGTGACACACGCACATGAGTGTCATGTCAAATTTAATATCACATTTTGCGAGAAGGGATCATGGGCCTCATTACGACCCTGGCGCTAAGTGAAAAACGATGGCGGTAAAAGATTACCACCATCGTTTTCCGCTAGGTCCGATTATGACCCCTGACCGTTAACTACAATGCCATTAGCGGCATCATAGTTAACGCTGCCGCTAACTGCACCAAGGACGCGCGCACGCGGCCTCCCACACCGTAATCACCGCCATGGCAGAAAGGTACGCGAATGCTGACCCAAGCGGACATGCACCTAACGCCATCACCCAGCCCGTAGAGTACCTTACCGCCATGGCGCTAGTAACGCCATCGTGAACCAACCGTAAAGGGCCTTGTGCAGTGAATCCAGCTGCCACAGGTGCACAGAATCAGCACAGGTGGAGGCAATACAGACTCAGGAAGTAGAAAAAGAGCACACCCAACCCCTTCCCAGACCCAGTCACACTCCACAATGATACCAATAGGACTAGCAATGTTGGGGCAGGAGGACCTGATAGCAATGCAAGTGCTACAACTTCAACTACAACAACAACAACAACAACAACAACAACAGGCTGCACAGAGGAAAAGCAGGAGGAGAAGGAGGGCAAGGCAGGGCCAGCAAGCCCCACCAGCACAGCCAGTGCCACCACAGAGGCAGCCCCCAATCCCACGCATCAGAGCCAGTCCATTCAACCTCACCGCTGAGCAGATCCACACCCTGTACCAACTGGACCGGGACACCATCACCACCATTGTGGACATGATACAGGGCCGGGAGGATAGCTCAGCGGCAGCGTGTGCGGCTTGGAAGCAAGACGACACGAAGCAGCAACAGGTTCGATCCCCGGGTCCGCGCTTAGAAACCTCCGGGTGTTTAAGCGCGTTATAAATACGTAACTAAGACAAAAAAACACAATTACGCAACTAAGAAAAAACAAACAATTCCTGTAACAGCGCCTCGATGCCTGCGGGCTGTGTGAGCGCTTTATAAATAAATAAAATAAATAGACTTAGATACACAACGACATTGTCAGCATGATTGATACACCCACCGCCATCCCCCCCTACTGAAGGTAGTGTCTGTGCTCCACTTCCTGGCCACAGGCACCTACCAGCACACAGTGGGGCACTTGCATGGCATATCACAACCATTATTCTCACATACACTGATCCAAGTGCTCGATGCCCTCCACAAGCACACAGACGACCACATCTCATTGCCACGGTCTGCCCAGGAGATTGCTAACACCAAAGTGGGTTTCCATGCACTAGCTGGCATACCTGGTTGCATTGGTGCCATCGACTGCACCCATGTGGAATTGGTGGTCTCACATGCCATGGAGGTACCGTACCGCAACCGTAAACTATTTCACTCAATCAACGTGCAAATGCTCTGTGACTCCAACAGGATCTTCATACATTGTTGTGCCCGATTCCCCGGATCAACTCATGATTCAATGGTCCTGAGGAACTCCACAATACCACGCTACATGGAGCGACATGCAGGCCCAAGATCCTGGCTACTCGGTGAGTCTAATGTCATAACCATGGAAATGCGAAGTGGGTAGGTGATCGACGTACCAATGCATACTTCACCTGGCAGAAAGGGGGGGGGATGATGCATACTTCACCTGGCTGCGGCTAGCAGGAGCCAGACCATACCCTGAGGCAGCACTTACGTCATCTGACAACTGTATACATGATGCCTGACCTAAGCAGTCCTAACATGGGAATGAAGGTGTGTCCCAACCATGACACAACCATCTGCAAGTGTATTGTACAAAATGTGACAACATTGACTCCAACGAATAGCAGCTACATGCACGTCACCAAACACCATCTACTGATAGGCCTGTCCCCCATAACTGCGCACAAAGGAGGCACATGACGGACAGGAACATCAATACACCACAACTCAGACAGCAAGGCCCACAAACTGTCCACATTGACATCAGTATTGTTCACTGGGGTCATAATGTGCCAGACATCAATGTTGCAATCATGTGAGCGTTGACCTCACAGGACACGTGCCAGGTCACCTGAAATACGGCCTGAACGGACACAGTGGATGTTCACACACAAGGCACTTGTCACCCCTTCATTGTGACTTGGCATGCAAAACAGTACATGAGAGCCATGAACATATACCGGTTGCATAGTGTGAATCCATTAGTGCGACTAAAAGTGGTGCAAAGTAACAGTCTAATGCAAGGCATGGCGTCACGTCATGTTCAGTAATCATTCTCATCCCTAACACATACATTGTTGTCCACTTACAGGTGATGCAGGCTATCCCCTGAAGAGGTGGCTCCTTACACCAGTCCGGAACCCACAGAACCAGCATGAGGAGGACTTCAACCGTGCCAATGCACGTACCTGTGTGGTGTTTGAGCAGGCATTCGGCCTACTGAAGGCACGTTTCCGCTGCCTCTGCAGGTCTGGCGGGGCACTCCTGTACCGCCATGAGAAGGTTGCGAAGATTGTGATGGCATGTGTCATGCTACACAATATGTGCGTCAGACGAAATGTGCCCCTGCCCCCTGACGCAGACCTGCAACCACCTGGCGATGAGGATGATGAGGGTGGGGATGGTGCAGCACCTCAAGGAGGCAGCGATGCACAGGAGGGGCGTGAAATGCGTCAGAATCTCATTGACCAATGCTTCTAGCACACACGTCGTGTGCGTGTGACATGGAGAGGGCACTCGGGCCAATGTGTGTGTCTTGAAAATGCACACTGCGGACTATTCAACAATAAAGCACACATACGCAATGAGCAATGTCCACACATATGATTTGTGCAAAACGAAAAAGTGTATTGTGATTTTAAAAAGGAATGACACACCCCCTCCACCCTCCCACCTCCCCCCTGAACACCCCAACACACCCCCTCCACCCTCCCACCTCCCCCCTGAACACCCCAACACACCCCCTCCACCCTCCCACCACCCCCCTGGAATCCCTATGAAGGTGTGGTACTGTCTGTGCAGCAGTGTGTGAAGGAGTCCTGCTCAACTGTCCAGCCACTACTGACAGTCCCCTCCCCTGACCCCCGGGGCACCCCTGCCCGTGCTGCGCAGATTCCTCCCAGATCTGCGGATGGGGCTGCTCTGTGCCGAGCTGGTTGATGAGGAGGGTCCTGGCTGCACGATTGGACGCGTGTCCCTAATGGCCTGTACTAGTTCTGTGAGGACGTGCCGCACAGCAGCGAGCTCTGTACAGATGTCCTTTGTGGAGGACTCAATGGCATCCGTGACTCGGTCCGCACTTCTCTCCATGGCAACACTTGCACCCCCACACTCTGCTACGTGTTCATTAAGGAGGGTGGATAGCTGCTGCTGGCGGGTGACTATCTTTTGCAGGGTGCTGGTTGCGCTGGCTCATGCCCAGTGGCATTGCCATGTCCATTGGGCTGCTCGCCTCAGGCTGCGGGGATGGGGTGGCTGGCCAATCCTCGGCCTCCGAATGCCCCTGTGTGGCATCCGCCTGCAGGGGGCTTAGGGATGTGTGGGGGGAATGTGGGTGGGCAGTGGGGCTTCCATCATCGATGTCCTCGATGCTCCCTGCCTCACTGTCTGAGGATGCTGCTATGGCAGCAATTTCCCCCAGGGTGCTGCTCGCAGCGGAGCCTGTCCCTTTGGTGGGCACAATTGTTGACGTGTGTGGTGCTGCTGCTTCGTCTCCGATGACTGTTGTGGTGGCTGTCACTGGCCTGGCCTCTTCCCCTGGCAGGATTTGTGGCTGCTGGTGTGTTTTTCCAGGGACGGCTGAGGTGGAGGCTTGCGGCCTTGCCACTGTTGTCCTGGCCCTCTTGGTGGCTCTGGAGGCAGTGGTGTCCTCATCTTGGAGGTCTGAATCAGAGCCTGTGGTGGTGCAAAGGTGGGATACTGTTATTGATGGGTCTGCGGACATTGGCCGTGCATTGTGACGAGTGACATCTTAACAGTAGGTACATGCAGAACATTTCCGGCAGGGGCATACAGGTTTTGTGCCTTTTGTGTGGAAGTTGCATGGTGGTATGTGGGTGCCAGCAGTTAGGGTGTGCATGCTGCATGTGTGCAGAGTGTATTCCGGATGTGTCTGTGGGCATTCTCCTGCCGATGTGTTGCATATGCACTATGGGTCAACATGGTACTTCACATGATTGAACTTTGTTGCTTTTAGCATGGCTTGATTTGGCCACCTACCTGCATCTCCAGATGTCGGGACTCCTCTCTCCATCCCTCCGACTCCTTCGATGCTCTCCATCCTAATGGTGGAGGCACATATTTCTTCCCATGCCTGAAGCTTGATGGGGGATTCTGATCCACCCCCGGTTGCCGTCCCCAGGTTCCGGTTTGCTGAGAGTATGCTCCGGACCCGTAGCCTCAGATCGTCCCAGCGCTTCCTGCACTGCTGTGCAGTGCGGGGTACGGCCCCCACCGCACTGACACGCTGTGCCACCAAGGCCCATATGGCCTTCTTTTGGACTATTGCCGGCCTGGTCATCTGCGTGGAAAATACTACTGCAGCATTGTCCTGCAGTGTCTCGGCAAGCATGGTGAGCTCCTCACGTGTAAAGCGGTCCTGGCGCTGCCGGTCGCATGCCTTCTTCACAACTTTCGGCATTTTTGGGTGAGTAATAGGGTGGGTGATGGGTTTGGAAAGGTTTCAGGGTCGGATCTGGTATGGTTGGGGAGGATAGCAATGGATTGTGTTTTTAAAGATGGTCGCCGTGCTCCTTCCCGTTACGCCGCGATGACGCTACTTCCGCTTCCGCTTAATTGCGGTCACCGCTAATTACGGTCATCGCTAATTGCGGTCATCGCTATGATGGGTGGCGGTAGTGCACCATGCGCAGCGTACGATGCCGGTAGGGGCCATTTTGGGGTCTTTTACGGCATCGCGTTCTTTGCATTACCACCATGGCGTAATGCTCGTGCGCGATGGGTCGGAATGTGCCGCACTTTATGGCATCCGGCCATGGCGTAAACGTTAATTACGCCATGGCGGTAATGTTCGGTACTTAGCGCCAGGGTCGTAATGAGGCCCCATGTCTTTTGGGGGGTGCTGGTTGAGTAAATACACTGAAGCACAACTTGGATAAGCACAGTAGCTTACTCAAGCAAGCACAATAATTCTTAACAATTCCATTTCTCACTTTGAAGGAAGGAAACCATCTCTGGTGAGAGCTTGTTGATTGAATGCATGCACACTCACTACTTGGTTACTTGCTGTATGGGACATGAACACTGGAATTTCATATCAAATGTATTAACAAATGTTGAGGGGAGGACAAATGTCTTCAGGTAGTGCTGACTGATTGATTGCATGCTCATGTATGACTTGGTTGAGCACACTATTTGACACCAGCATTTGATTTTTCACATTTATTAGTACACTTTGAGGGAAGAGCAAACGTCTTTGAGGAACACTGGTAGATTGACAGTGTAGACAAGCAAGCCATGGTTGAGCACAGTAACTGACACACACAGGCCTTTGAATGCAGTCTTGCATGTATTAGTTGAGCATAGTAGCACATTCTGTGAAATGTATTGGCATACTTTGAATGTGGGGGAAATAATTGATGAAAAGACAATGCAGTTGTGACCATGAGCATGATCACAGAGACCTCACTACCATGCTTAGAAAAATGCGCTCAGGTTTGTTAGTGTATGAGTTGCGTTCAGCAATAATAAGTAAAAAATATGATGTCCTCAAGGCCAGCAGCCACACTTGGGAGAGGAAGGTCTGGAAATGTTGCTGCCATTGTTAGGACAGCGTGAATCGTGAGAGGCAGCACAGCAACACGTAGACATAGCTCATTAACCATGGCTAAAAGTACTCGAGCAAGTGCAAGTGGATCTTGGTCACATGACCTAAGACCCATACTTATGCTTAGCCCTGTCCCCTACTTTCCTTTCTTGACTCTTAGATAGAAGGTGACTTTCACCTGTGCATCCACAGTGAAGGGCAGACAAAGAAAAGGGCAAATCAAGTTTGGACCAGAAGGACCCAGGACCAGAACCCCGTCTCCTTCAACATCTAGTGAGCACACTCTGTTTCACCCATCTCTCCCAAAAGCCCATCCTACCATCAACCCTTGTCGCCAACAATGCCACTTACCAACAACAACATGGACACCACATTTCAGCAGCATCACCGGTGTCACCATTGATCTCATCAGCGCTCTATCTTCCACCACAATCCAAAATTGATGTTGTCCAATGTCCTCCCAGCAATCAACCATGCAGCAGATATCGCTGATCTCATCATCACACATGACTTGGATGGCATCTTCATTACTGAGACCTGGATGACATCCACATCCACCCACATTCTAGATGTCCTCATCCCCAACGGCTACATAATTCTACAATGTGACTGTGCAAACAAGATCGTGCAGGCCTCCCCATCATACACAAGGCATTACAGCCATCCACCTATATGGATGTTGCCACCATTGCCTCTTTGGAAACCCTTTACTGCCACTTCCCACGCGCCCCAATTGATACTTGTCACTTTTCACCTCATCTACAGTCCACCCAAGCCCAACATCTCCTTCATTAAAGACTTTACGGACTTGGTCATCATCATGACTCTCAATCATGCCAACAACATCTTCCTCTGTGATTTCAATATCCCTGGCAACTCATCAACCAAGTCAATGAAAAAATATCCCCACTGCCTACTCAACACTCTGAATCTCACCAAGCACAACAAGGACCCAACTCACAGGAGTGGTCATATCCTTCACCTCATTCTGACAACCCTGCCCTCCCTCCATTAAAGCTCTCAAAGCCTGCTTGACTGGTCAGAACATCTGGCAATCCCTTTTGACATTAGTTACACTATACCAGCCAGGCAAACCCATCTAAACCGCAGCAACAAGCATTCAGATAACTTACCGATGGAGCCTCTCGATCAGAAGACCTTGGCAAACTCCACCCCACATGGGCTAATCTATGTCTGATGAACCAGGACTGAGACTTGCTTCTCCAAGAACTCAACACCACCCACAAACCCAACATCAACTGCCATGCATCAGTAAAACAATGCACCCTCAAGCTTAAACCTTGCACTTCCTAGTACACTGAAGAACTCAACCTCAACAACAAACAAACTAACCTTCAGAAAACAAAACAAAAATTGAGAAATTCCTGCACCACATCCGGCCTTGCCCTGCTCAAGGAACTCCATGCTACACACAGACAATTGATCACCACTGCCAAGGACTACGACTACCAAAACACCATAGTCAAAGCCGACAATGAAATCTTAGCCCCAATCAAAGCCATCAAGCACTGTATCAACAATTTTCCTCACCCTTCCGTATTGCACTCCATCAAAATATTCTCTGCCATCAACTCTTTCTTCATCAACAAGATTAGCATAATACGCCAACATATAGATCCCAATGCCACAACTGATAGCACACTACACATTCTGTCTCTTAAAATGACAGCTAACTGGACAACTTTCAAGACACTCTCTATGGATGACCACACAGCCACACTAGAATCCCTTAAGGCCACATTGTATGCAGTTCACATCCACTCTGCATTTGTACTCAAGACCCATCCAACTGAAGTGCTCCTACCTTACCTGACAATCATTAACAGCTCCCTAAATCAAGGCACCTTCCCCTCGATCCTCAAAGCTGGACAAATCCACCCACTTTTAAAGAAAACCAACACTGGACCCCGATGACCTCAGTAACTACAGCCCCATCACCCATCTTATACTTGAGATTGCAGTAGCCACACAACTCCTCCAAAACATCAAAACCAACAGGCTCCTTCAGTCCTACCAATCTGTATCTAAAACTAGATGAAGTTCTGAAACAGCTGCCACCAACGCGATTTGATGATGCCCTAAAATCCTTGATGATGCTCATCCTTGCCTGCTGGTTCTCCTTCACCTGTCAGCAGCATTCAACACAGTAGGACACCGGACAATCACTGATAATCCATATCGCCACATGGGGATCAGTCAGATCTTCCTTGGCTGGTTCAGATCTTACATTGCTAATCACCACCAGTTTGTATATGTGGATTCTTCCAAGTCACCAACTCTACCCATCACAATTGGAGTCCTGCAAGGATCCATCCTCTCCCTGTGAACTTCAATCTTTACATGGAACCACTCAGAACCCTCCCTGCTCCAGACACATCTGCATCCACCAATTATAGATGACATGAATCTCTACCTCAACATATCCTCCATCAGATACATTCACAGGGTCATGGCCTGTATCACTCTGATCCAGTCTTGGATGTTCGGGTACTTACCTGAAGCTCAAAGTCCCCGAACACTGAATTCCTACTGTTGACCAACAAAACTGAACACTCTGACATCCAGATCTGGCTCTCTGTTGTGAACCTTGAATGTTTCACACCCCATCTCACCACCAACACCAAGTCTCTTGGCTTTGACATCACCAGGCACCTCTCCTTCAAGCAGCACATAGGAATAAAGACACAGACTGCTTGGTATCAACTATCTCTCCTGTGGAAAATAAAGCCCTTCATCCCAGAAAACAGCTTCAGATCTGCTGTCCTAGCTGGATGGGGGCAATGACATTTTGGAAGGGCTTCCAGGCTACCCTGGAACCCCCTATATGTGTTCTGCATGCTGCAGTCATGCTCATCCAAGGACACTGTAAATTCAACAACATCCACCCGACCCTCATCAACCTGCACTGGCTCCTGATGCAAGCCTGTATCATCTTCGAATCCTGCTGCATTATATACAAGGCTTTCACACTGATGTCCCCAAGTTAACTCCCTGAGTAACTCAGCGTCTTCCGGAGGCCTATTATCCACCAGAAGTAAGGACATATGTAGACGTGACCTCTGCCGGTGCAGGAAGGAAAGAATCAGAAGACAGGCCTTCTCTGTCTATACCCCAAGAGTCTGCAACCTCCTCAGAGTCAACATCAGACTTGTGCCCTCACTTCTACAGATCTGGAAGGAGCTCAAATCCCTCCTGTTCAAGGAATGGCTCCTCCCTAACACGTAGGTCCAAATGCCTGCCACTCCCCACCTTACCTGAAACTGGGAGATCTGATACCTGCTGTTTACTCCCTGATTACTTGTAGATATCTAGCTACCACACCAACCACCCTCCTCCTATGTTACTTCTGCACTAGTAGCTAGATCTGCCCTGAAAAAAAATACCCAAATCATAATAATAGTCCTACTGCCAGCCCAAAGTCCATCTTCCATTACATCTGAGTCTGGCACAAGTGTCCTCCAATGTCCCAAATCCTAGGCCAAAGGCTCATGTTGAGAAGGCGTGTGTTGTGTTATCTGCAGATGACCCAGCCACTGAATCTGTTTTGGAAGGGCATTTTCATAATATAGACAGTTTTGAGCATCAGGTCTCAGCAGTAAGTCAGTTACGTCAGGGCTATGGAAAATGTTAGAGGCACAGCATGTTTATTAGCCTGGCACACACAATGTATCTCCACTCACTCCTTGCTTACTTGGGCCAATGATTCTGATGATAACAGTCATGCAGGTGATGAACATGGTGAGGGTGAAAATGATCAAGATGTTGACATTTGCACAGTCTGTCAGAGGAGACGGTGGTGAGATATATCTGAGAACACGGATACATTGTCCATCACTTAGTCAGAGACTCCAAAGTGTGAGCTGGGTTGCTCATTGATAAACAATATCAACACTAATCATGCTACACAGCAACCAATGCCATCTATTTGCCTTGCAGAGCACTATGTTTTCTCTTCTCCTTCCGATGCTCAAAATACTGAAGCTACTGTGGGGAGCCACCATGGTCGGCCTGGGCAGTGGAGCAAGAGGGCATTTATCTCCCAGGACGTCTGGTTTGCATGTGCCTTGGCTGGGGGTGATAGCCACAGGCACTGCAAGATAGAAAAAAAGAATGTGCCTTCACTAACAGCAGAGAACTGTTACAGAGAGGGATGAAGCCAGCAAGGCTATTGTGTGAAACAAATAACAATATAGTAAAAGGCCATATGCATGTTTGTCCCTGTATGTTTATCCAAGGCAGTAGCTTTGGCAGTTGTCAACACTAGAGGGAGCTGGCTGTTGTCAACACTAAAGGGAGCTTTTGCCTTATGATGTATAGAGACAATGCCAATTTGTATAGTTTCACCTGTTGTCACTGCTAGAGGGAGCTTTTGGTTTAGGATTTATAGTGGTACTACTGTGTCAATGAAAACCTGCACTTTAGCCCATGTACACGGGCCTGTACACTAGTTGTTTCATAAAGGGTTTTGCTCGTGATAAACACAGATCAAGGAATCCTGGAGGAAGGGCAGGCGTCAGACCAGGACTGCAGCTGGACAATGTAATACAGTCAAAAAATAGTCATAGGCCCCCATAGTGATAATGAACACGGCTAAATTACCTGTTTTTTGGGAAGGTACACACTTGAAAGTCTGCAGCCTCACTTTAGCTCACTGTACCTTTCACAGAAGGGAAATATCCATTTGCATATCAGTCCTTGTCCCGCCCACAGGCGCAGTCCAGCACCGAAATGCTATGGCAAGTCCCTTCTGAACAAGAGTACCAACAGCAACCCCAGACACGTGTTTGAACCTTGTTGGGCCTTATCAGTGAGATGAAGCTGTGCCTCTCTGAGCACAGGGAGCATGGGGCCCATGTCTGGATGACACTAGGAAACTTAGCCTGACTAAACCTAAGTCCCTTAAACAATCAAAAAATAGTCATAGGTGCGCCTCTGCGAGAACGAACACAGCTAAATGACATGTTCTTTGGGAAGATACCCACTCGAGAGGTCGCCGCAACACTTTAGCTCACTGAACCTTTCACAGAAGGGTAATACCCATTTGCATATCAGTCTTTGTCCCCCACAAATGTATTTACATTATTTGACAGAGGCTTGTTCTCATCGTGAATGAGATGCCAACGTAGAACTAAACGATTGTAACTGTGTTTTTTGATCATTCAAAAAAGCAAATGGATAAGTGTTTCCTCATTATTTGGCTAGAGGACAACCCGTCCCAAAATCATTAGAGATCAGCACCGTGTTCTGCAAATTTACCTGGGAAAACAATGTGAGCTAATCTTGAAAACTAGTGGCATGTGTCCGATTTGATAAAAAATTGTGCAAGATATTTTCCGTGTGAAACAGAAATATTTCT
This sequence comes from Ambystoma mexicanum, assembly GCF_040938575.1. Classification (NCBI taxonomy): domain Eukaryota; kingdom Metazoa; phylum Chordata; class Amphibia; order Caudata; family Ambystomatidae; genus Ambystoma; species Ambystoma mexicanum. The sequence continues at coordinate 289,634,039 of NC_090928.1, forward strand.
TTTTTTCCAGGCCACTTTTCTAATTTCATTTATTTATTTATTTATTTATTTCATTGCTTATAAGGTGCTGCATGCCCGTAGGCCTCAGACCGCTGCAAGAGAAGGATGAGGAAGAAGAAGCATCACTGAGGTAGAGAGGAGTTCTATTCGGGTAGATTGTGTAATTTATGGAAGGATAATCAGAAGGAGAAATGTGCTGCTATCCAGCACATTCTGAATGCAAAGCTGCTGCCAGAGATTTTACTCAACCAATATTGTGAATGCTCTGCTTCACTTAACCGTTGCTTCTTAGTGATACATAAAGTGCATTTAAGGAATACATCCCCGATACTGTGCATGGATTGCACTGGCATTGCTACATTTGTGTTATGGTACTCGCCCTGTAAAAGCATGGGAAGAGAAGTGTACTCGTAACTCACATGAGGAATAAAAGAGATAATATTTCTCATGAGTGGCGAGCTGCTTCATTCTATGCGGATATGACTAGAATAGGCGAACCTGCTTTTTTGGCAATTTGATTGTATGCAACAAGACCATCAATACCTGTCACCTTGTATATGCCATTAAAATGGCCGCAGGGCACTGAACTATGATAACATACAGATACAAATGCAGCAACAGATCATATACTGGGAAGAGAGACCGTATTAAAATATTCATTTGACCAGAATTGTTTTTCCTATCTGGTATGAGTACTGCTTTCTTTTCCAGGAGTACTGCAACTATTACTGGTTCTTCACACTCCTCAAAGGGAAGTGGCCATTCCTTGGCAAGCACTTGCTGGGAGCGTTTCATTCACACGAAGTATGTTCATTGCTGTGCCTCTGCTGACTTTAGTTTACTTTCTTCCATCTGTTGCCCGCTCATGATTGTTGCGCTAATCAATAGCTCCGTGGTCTTACATTAAAGTAGCCCATGCAATGAAGGTATCATCTGCTCTGCATTTCATCCATAGTTTTGTGCTGTGGCATTGTCGATAAAACACTATTTGATTAAGCCTCATAACTTAAACATGTAAATTGCTTTCTGGCTCTCTGTCCTTTCTTGGTTTCTGACTTTCTTTCTTTTACCCTTGTGTTTTCCTTTCTTATCTATTTCTTTCATTTGCAGAATTGGTTTTTATATACGCTGTTAATTGTTTGCCTAGATAGTGTATTTCTGTGCTCACGTATGATGTTTGTATATTGTAATGTTGGAATAAAAATTTAAATCGTAAGGGATTAATTTCTCTATTTTATGTACACACTTCAATCCCCCTGCTACATTTAACTGTAGACCAGAGGTTTTCAGGGGCGATGAAAGAAAAATTCAAAAGTTATCCAAAAGAAGTGTAGACTGTTTAATCGACTGGGAGAACAAACAGCTCTGTGGGCCCGAACCACAGTATTTATATATTTATATAATAATATGACATATTAAGATAATTTGTCAATCATAACAATTTCGGGGATGTGCTAATACATAATTGGTTGGTCGTCACTGGACCCCTAGATATTTGTATACATTACATTTACTGAATGGATAAAAACATTTCCTGGAATACCACCCTCAACAGGTCTTCATGACATCATAACCCTCAAGCGTCCCTTCCCTCAATTACATAATTATCTGCTGACCTGTTGAAACTCTGGCATCCGCTTATTTACAAGTTGTTAAATCCATGAATGTGTATTGGACCTCTTTTGTTGGAGAGAGCGTGAGCCACAGCATCCCACCAAATCTATCCAATAGAAATTTGAGGGAACAGCAACAATGTTAGGGACATTGTTACAGCCTCTGAAACACCATATCCCAGTCCCCTGATTGGTTCCCCTCTTCCCTCGTCCCCCTGCACCTGTTCGCTCACGGTCTCCGCTCTTGCATCGTGACAGTGCTAGATAGAACAAACTGTGCAGGAGACTGTTGGAGAAACTACATTTTTCCTATTTAATTTTCTTGTACTACTGTACTTGCTGCTGGGGCCTTGTTACCCAGCCCGATGTCCTTCAAATGATCACATGGCACTGCACCTGGCATCTGGATGGAGGTTTCTTCCAATGAGAAACTTTTCCTTCTTCAACAATTAATTAGATACTGTGGGTTTCTTGGTTTCAAACCGCTGGTGAGCTGATCTATCGTTTCTGTGAATGTCAGCAGAACTTCAATTCTACTGTGAACTTTGGCCTTTCAAACAACAAAATAATGGCTTCTGTCTAGTCTGATCTGGGCTTACTAAACTGTGGCCAAACTGTTAATCATCAATATACCTAACCATTACACTTCTAAGTTACATTTAAAAATTCATATAAGTTCTGTTTTCGTACATGTACTTCCCTGCGCAGCGCCCTACTCCCTCATGTGTGGCACACCAGGTGTAATGTAGGTATGATATATGTGTGTTGTGACGTCACCCTTCACGTTACTATTGGCATTAGTGTGTTTCTTCTTTAGCTTGTACGTGCACCCCTCTTGTGGACATTGGATCTACAATATATTGATTGACACTCCCTTTCTCTTGCTGTCTTTTCACTCAGCAGTTATCCATATTCTTTACACCCCATGCATGCCGCGCCCCCTTGCTCACCATAAAACCCATTGTGCAGTGTATTTGTTCAACTCTGGAGGGGGCATCGAGAGTGTTCCTGGAGGACCATTACCATCCCCAACCATGTTCTCTTCATGTGTTGTTTCTGTATGTATGTTTCTGGTGAGGGGTGAATCTTCATTGTCTATTTTAACAAAAAGGATCATCATATACTTCCCTCTTTTACCACCCCCTTACATAATCACAACCCCAGTTGAAATGCACAAAGAGTGATCATTGACACTACAGGAATTAACCACTTTGCTAATTTCTGGTATCACATTCACATCAATCTTGAAGAGTTGTTAACCTGAAATGAAATGCCCGTTACTCCACCCCAAAACACTTAGCCCTCTCTTGGTCCCATACGCCAGCTGCTGGGATGCTAGGCTCAAGGAGTGAGAATATACCGGTGGCCACCTTGCTGAAACTCCATTGGAATAGCTGTAGTTCTGTCAGCAAACTGTGTGGGCCCCTCTTCGAAAAGCTGGATCTTGAAGAGCAGGATGGTCAGCCTAGGGGACACTGTCACAGCTGGGGACATGAGGGTGGGGGAGAGCAGGGGACACAATCTGCCTAAATTCTGTGAGGGTCGGGCAGATTCTTGGGCCCCAGAGGCCCAAAGATATCCTTATTGTGGCCATTATCCCTGCTCACAGGATCAGGTGCCTGGTCACTTGCTGCACATGCTCTGTTGCTGTCCAGGTTGACAGTCAACTTCCACCAACCACTGATATTCTTAAGTGGATAAACTACTCACGTTTAAAGGAAAAGACAGAATATAGGACATCAATGAATCAAGCTAAAATTTCTCAACTTGATCAAACCACTAGCATCACTAGTACCCAAGAGATGATTATACCGCCAGCCATCCCTGAGGATATGAATATTTCAGGCTCTCAACGGCAAGGAAACACCAGTGAAGGCGATAATCACCCCCAAGTGGAACCAGGAGTTATGCTAAAAATAGTACTCCTGATTACCAGATCCTTGAATGACCACGCCTGTCATATTAATGATCTGATAGTGGACACAAATCTGAACATCCAGTGTCTCACTAGGACATGAATTAGAGATACTTGTGATCCAGCGATTCGCCTAGCAGAACCACCAGGCTGCTCCATTCTTTGTTATAAAACAGGGAAACAGGATTAGGTCATATAGCAATGAATGCAAAACAAACCTAGGACTGTTTGTCTCTCCTATCCCTATTAAGGATTGTGAGAAAATGAACCCAAATCCTAACAGCAGCCTTAATCTGGTCTTGATTTATCGGCCACCCCAGTAATGCCTAACTTTATTGAAGAAATCATTAAAATCCTTAACTCCTTCAAGTGCCCGAGCCGTGCAACACTTTTTCTAGGCAATATGACTTGCTGGATGGGTGATAAAGCAGTGTAGAGGAGCAGCTGCATGCCTCTGCAGGAAATCCCACCCACCTGCCCCCTATATGTTGGAAGTTAGAGAATGTGACATGTTTGATACCAGCAGTTGTGCTAATTCCACAGCGAGTGTTTGAGAAAAGGTATCCACTGTGTCGGGGAGTTTCTCCCGGGGTCGGCTGGGCTGTCCGCGGACCTCTGGGCTGGGAGGCCCCAACTCCTCCCGTGTTTCCCAAAAATGAGTATGAGACGCACACAAGAAGCAAGGTGATTCTGCTGTTTATTGAACAACGGCAGGGATGGGTCTAGGATCGTACGCGTCCGTCCAGACTCTCGAAATTCGTGGGGCTCGCAGGCCCCTTTTTGCCTCAGTATGACGCGCTACTTGCGTCACCTGGGAAAGTTAGCAAAAAACCTATCGCCACTCTGGATTGGTTCCTCGAGTGGTAGGGTTAGTATAGCATACGTATAGAGAAGATTGTTAGTGGTTAAGGGTCAGTCAGGTGGTATACTTGGGTTGTCCCTTCTATTAGAAAATTGTTACACAAAGACCCCTAATGATTGGCTAATGTTAGTGGAGTCAGTGATGAGTGCCCCATGTTCTGATTGGTCCACTCGCGAGCCCCCCAGCCTGGGACCATCGTTGTTCCCAGCTCGCGGTGTACCTGTCATTTGCAACAATATGTAACTATGTGTTCGTGCAGACAATGCGTGGATTTGCTCATAGGCCTGAGAGCAGCCATTCCCATTGCTGTAGGTGTCCATTGGGTCATTTCATTGTTGCAGCCTGTGTCCCAGACGTGAGACCCAGGCGACTTCTCCCTCATGGGTCTGGCTCCTTGTCAGGTTTGGCTTGGTCACGTGAGGAGAGACCGTGGCTGAGGCAGAATTCTGCACATTTAAAGTTGTATTTGCCTCTGCGTGCCTGGTTCTGCTTACAGGTGTGACCTTAGCGTCGGCTGGTAGCATACGAGTTGCAACATCGCTCCCTTGGCTGCCAGCTCTCGCTGGGCTCGTTCTGCAGGGTCAGCAATTGTACTCTTGCTCGCTCAGTGTTCATGGCGGCTCTTGCTTGCGGCCTACTTGGACCTGGTTCATAGGTGGGGATGTGTAATGCACGGCACTTATGTTGCGGTGTCACACAGCTTCATAGGCAGTGTCATGTCTTTGTTGTATTTTCATCATGATGCAAGGGTCGGGAGAAGCGTCAGCAAGCATGTAAACAAGTGCTTTGTGCGTCTTGCGTTTCTGCATTTTGGAAAACCTATGTGAAAAATAATAAAGATGCGCATCAGTGGGTGTGTCCGTCACCTACGTCATAGCACTGAGTATATTCTTCGTGTGGATTGGTGTGGGAGTGTCCAGTGTGCATGGTTGCACGCGTGTTCTGACAGTTGGCTAGGTCGTCATGGTATCTCTAACGATGTAGGTCCTTATTGTGGAAGGCTTAGTCGAGTTCATCCATGCCGCAGGTGTCGGCTTGAGTAGGGCAGGCTGGCGGGCAGGCTGGTGGGCACATCCGTATGCTCTTCTACCAGGGTATTTGGTCGTCTGGTAGATAGACGAATTCATCTTGTGGCGGGTGTCTGGGCCGCGATCCTCTGCGCCAGGGGCGCGAGGAGATTGGGGGGAGTCTTTTCTCCCATTCTCCCACTTCAACTGAAAAAACCCCATTGATCGTATCCCTGAAGAGACCACAATTTGAGGGAGTATCTCCCTCAAGGAATATGAAAAAGAGTGAAAGAGAAGCCAGTGACGTCATAATAGATGAGCGTGACGCACTGAGAATACTGGCTGAATAGAATGTATGGATGTTGCGGAAACTGATGACGAAGTTAAGAATCAAGTAAACTTTACTATGCAGTAAAGAAGATTGCATGCATGCAAAGTGCTATGGAAATGTGACAGTTCAATGATTGTACAGATGCTGAAACACAAGTAGTCTAAGTGATCATAGAAGCTGGCTATACATGGTGAATAGACTGCAGGCGAAGACGCCATTGTATAGAAGCTGGACATCGATGTAACAAATTATAGTAAGCTGAAACCCATGAAGAAAAAAGGCAGAAAATTGTGTTGCAGCACTTATGAGCTGAAATCCTGGAAGAGTCTGACAGGTCTGTCTGTCCTGGCATCAAAAACTAAGTAGCCATGGTCGGTTATCTATTCTCGAAAGCAATAAACGTTAGAAGGATTAATCATCCCTTATCGAGGGGCAAAGAAAGAACACCAAGACTGCCAAGTTTGATTCAATTAAGACATTTAAATGTTCCAGAATAGACCAGAGTCATGGTCATTGTGCACGTGAACTGAGGATGGAAACAGAGTTGAGCTTGGAGTCCTAGAACAACGATAGTTAAAGGCAGTACTGCCATATATTCCCACAGAGAAGCATACTTTGCAAGGCCAAGTTCAAAGACATCTGCATGGCAGAAGTCAAGGGTGATGAGAGATGTTGGGCTAAATGGGTGGGGATGTAAAGTCAAGTCCACTTCCTGGCACCTGGGTATGAGCTTATGTGCTGCTAAATGTGAGGAATTCGACCATCTGCACAATGGGTGTGCGCTCGCCTAGGCTTTTTTAAATTGTTAAATTAAATTGAAAGATGGAAGATCACCTCTGGAAAATGTATTTATTTATTTATTTATTTATTCGCATTTGTATAGCGCACTTGCAGCCCATGGACATCGAGGCGCTGTTACAAGTAAGTGTTGGATTCTTAATTCAGCAGATATGCATGAGACCAGAGGTCTTATGGATACACAATTACAAGCATAGTTGCAGGTGAGGCATGCTATTCGTAATACAGTAACAGAATGCAGTCAGGTACGTTTCATACAAAGAGCTTGGTTTTAACCGCTTTGCAGAAGGCTTGGTGGGATTCAATCATTCTGATGTGAGGTGGCAGTGCGTTCCAGTGGGTGGCGGCCCGTGTGTGAAAGCTGGCACCACTGGCGCGCACCTTGCGTGATTTGGGCGTGACAATCGTGTTGGAATAGCACAATCTTAATGGTCTGGTGGCAGAGTGCTTGGTGATTCTTTGGGTCAAGTAGGGTGGAGCAAGTTCATGGAGGCATTTGTGGGTTAGAGCGAGTGTGCCTGTCTTCTGACTTCGGAGATGTGGTCTTTTCTCGCAGTACCTGTGGCCGCCCTAAGTGCATTATTTTGAACTAGATGAACTTTGGCCAGGTTCTTATTGGAGGTCCCAACGAGTAGGGCATTACAGTAGTCCAGCCTAGATCCAATTATTGCCCTAGCAATGGTGAGGCAATTCTGGCGTGACAGGAAATGTCTGGCAGCGTTGAGGACTTTAGAGTAATAGGCTGAGGAGGAGGCAATGGCATTGACCTGTCTATCCATTGACAGGTCGGAGTCTAGGTAGACTCCGAGTGTCTTCACGTGATTGGAAACCTTGATGGGAATGTTGTCAATAGTGAAGGAAGCATACTGTTCGCCGAGGTTCCCCAGCGTGGAAGGTGCTCCTATGAGGAGGAGTTTGGTTTTTTCACTATTGAGGCATAGCCAGTTATCTGCCATCCATGATTGGATAGTGGAGTAGATGGTGGTAAGTGTTTTAGTATCCGCCAGGTAATCGCCTGTGAGTGGGATGAGGACCTGGGTGTCATCCGCATAGTTTGTATACGAGATGCCCAGGGAGTCAAGGATGCTGAACAGGGGCCTCGTGAAGAGGTTGTATAGCGTGGGTGCGATACATGAGCCCTGAGGCACACCGCAGGTGATGTGGCTAGGGGTGGCACAGGCTGAGTCAGAGAAGACTTTCATGCCCCTTTCTTGGAGGAAGGAGGTAATCCATCCGCAGGCTTTGGGGGAAAAGTTAGCTTGGGTAGCTAGATGGTTGCACAAGGTGTTGTGGTCCACCAGATCAAAGGCGGCGGATAGATAGAGGAGCAGAAGGAGAGCACGTTTCCCTGCGTCTCTTAGATCGTCCATTTGGTTCTTTAAGTCCAAGAGAGCCGTTTCAGTACCATGTCGTGGGCGGAAGCCAGATTGCCGCAGGCCGAGGAGACAGTTTTCTTCAAGGAACTTTTGGACCTGCAGGTAAGCTGCTTTGTCCAGAATTTTGAGCAGGAAGGGTACAGTAGTGATAGGTCGATAGTTCCCCGGGATCGTTGGGTCCAGCGAGGGTTTTTTGAGGAGTGGGCGTACCCAGGCCTCCTTAAGTCCAGTTGGAACATGAATGAATTAATGAATGCTGTAAGGAATGGAGCTAGGATCTGTGCTGAGTCTTTAATGAGACTAGCTGGACAAGCATCTCCCTTACAGTTGGAAGGTTTGATGGACTTGACCAGGGCGATGACCTCGTGCTCAGATATATCTTTGAAGTCAAAAGATGGAGAGGGATTAGTGGTGGAGGGTATGGTGGGTTGATTATGCAGGTTAGCTATGAGGCGGGATAGGGATTTTTGGTGGCCACGAATTTTAGTTTGAAGAGTGTTAAGCTTGTCTAGCATTGCGGATTGAATGCTATTGCACCAGTTGTCATCTTTGATGAGAGCAGGAGGAGGAGAGGATGGTTTTTCCAGTTCCCTGAATATGGTGAAGATTTCCTTTGACCCCGATTTGGCGTCATAGATCCTAGCGTTGAAGGAGGCAGCTTTAGCTAGGGTGATGTTGGTTTTGTAGGATTTAGAGATGGCTTTGAACGCATTTTTGGTAGTTTCAGATGGTTTAGCTTTCCAGGTGGAGAGGGCAGTCCTCTTCTGCGCACGTTGTTCAAGGAGTTCTTTGGAGAACCATGAGTTAGCGTGTTTGGTTTTCTTGGCTTATTTGAAGGCCAGTGGCGCAACGGCGTCAACTGCTTGGGTGATGATTTCTTTGAATGTGTTGGCTAGGGTTTCTGGGTTGTTGGAGAATGGGGCCTGCAAGGCCAGGTTGCGGAGGTAGGGTGCTAAATTCCTGACAGTGAGCTGGCAGGAGCTCCTGGCGAGAGTAGCTGGGCACAGGGCGGGAGGTGAGTTGGTCTCTTTTTTGGTGCGAAGGCTGAATTGGATATAATGGTGGTCAGACCATGGGATGGGCGTGTTTTCCTTGACAAGTAGTGAGCAGCTGTGTTGACTGATCCAGTCAAGGGTGCGCCCTTTGATGTGGGTGGAGTCAGAGATAGATTGCACAAAGCCCAGGGTGGATAGGGCGTTCTTGAGGGTTTTGGAATGGGGGTCCTTGGGGTCATTGAGCCCCAGGTTGAAGTTGCCCAAGAGTATGACCTGGGAAGTCTTTTTGATGTTATTGGATAGTGCGAAAATGAGGGTGTCATGGAAGTCAGTGCAAGGACCCGGAGGTCTGTAGACAATGTGCACAGTTATGGTGCAGTTAGGAGAAATATTAATTTTGAGTGGTAGGTAGTCACTATTGTGGTCAAGTTGCCCTGCCACTTCCCTAATAGCAAAGGTTTCCCTGGCGATGAGGGCCACGCCACCACCTCTTGAGACGTGCGGTCCTTCCTGAATATGGAGTACCCAGACGGAATAGCCAGAGATAGTGCCGGGCCTGAACTTTCATTGAGCCAGGTTTCTGTAAGGAATAGGAGGTCAAGATTGTCCTTGATGATCAGGTCGTCGATGTCGAGGGCGTGGGCAGGTACGGAGCGAGCGTTGAGCAGGGCGCAACTAAGGGTGTGGACCATTGGAGGTGTGATGGAAGTGGGTGGTCTGGGGGGCGTAGTAGGTGGGTCAGGGATAGGGGGTAATATGTTTTTGGACTTGGTCGTGGTGTCAACACTAGGCAAAACAGGCAATGCAGAAACAACATTGGGCATAAGGGCAGCAGTATCAACAGTGTCAACAATCTCAGCATTTGGTGTGGGGGCATCACTAGGCATGGGGGCAGCACTAGGCATAGCAGGCAGTGCAGAATCAACATTGGGCATAAGGGCAGCAGTATCAACAGTGTCAACAATATCAGCATTTGGTATGGGGGCATCACTAGGCATGGGGCAGCACTAGGCATAGCAGGCAGTGCAGAATCAACATTGGGCATAAGGGCAGCAGTATCAACAGTGTCAACAATATCAGCATTTGGCATGGGGGCATCACTAGGCATAGCAGGCGGTGCATAATCCACATTAGGTATAAGTGCAGCAAAGACATTAGTAGCAACATTGGGTTTGTAAGCATCACTTGGCCTAGGCGTGGATGGTAGTTCCGTGACAGTGTTAGTAATGGGCATTTGATTTGGGCGTCTGATGTGTTCGGGCGGAGATGAGGTGGAATGGCTTCAGTGTACAATGGTGCCAAGGCGCAGGCAGGCCTGTGGGGCACAAGAGTGTCATCGGGTAAGTCGAGTTAGAGTTGTGCCTGCGTGACAGTGGCAGACATCTGAGACCTACCTTTAGGTTACGGTCTACTATATTTGGGGTGTAGGTGATAGTGGGGCGGGTGCGCGACCGGAGTCGTGCGTTCCTGAAGCTGCACGGCACTGTGCGCAGAGTAGTAGGGAGGGCCTTCCCCCATGATTGGTGGGACATGCAGATATTAAGGCAAGTGGCCTTACCTTGTGTAGGACAGCATAATAGCGCCTTGCGCGGCGTCGAGCAGCGGAGAGCTGCAGAGAGCAGCGTCGGCCTTTTCCAACGGCCTTCGCCAGACTGCGGCTTCGCCTGCCGGTCTGCCTCCTCGCCCTTTAAAGCAGGAGAGGAGGGGCTGGCGGGCGCGGCAGGCAGATCAGCTGTGCTGGGATCAGCTGTGCGGAGTCGCGCTGTGTGGGAGGGGCTCTGCTCCTCCATGTGCACCGCGGGCCGGGCCGCGTGCATCACAATGGCGGCGGGGTGGGGGCTGCAGCTGTTATTCCTGGGGTGGTTTCTGGCGTGAGGCCCTCGCAGCAGAGCTGCAGAGAGCGGCGTTGGCCTTTTCCAACGGCCTTCGCCAGACTGCGGCTTCGCCTGCCGGTCTGCCTCCTCTCCCTTTAAAGCAGGAGAGGAGGGGCTGGTGGGCGCGGCAGGCAGATCAGCTGTGCTGGGATCAGCTGTGCGGAGTCGCGCTGTGTGGGAGGGGCTCTGCTCCCCCATGTGCACCGCGGGCCGGGCCGCGTGCCTCACAATGGTGGCGGGGTGGGGGCTTCAGCTGTGGTTCCTGGGGTGGTTCCTTGCGTGAGGCCCTCGCAGCGCAGCTGCAGAGAGCGGCGTCAGCCTTTTCCAACGGCCTTTGCCAGACTGGTGAAAATGTGTGGGGCTAATCTGCACACATGTTCCTATGCTCACCGCATGGCATACGCATACACCTGTGTACTCTGGGTGGACGCAGCCTACAGGCACAGTCCCCCTTGTTATAATTAGTTGGGATATTACAGGAGTAATATGCAATGCAGCTCAGAAAGCGGGAGGACCAATCCTTCCCCCTGGCCATGGCTAGCCTGACTAACTAACAAAGGCTGCATGGATTTCCTTTTGTTGGGCCCTGCAGCTGGTGGCAGCGATTTGCATACCATTCATAGGATAATTCAAACAGGCCCACATGGGCAGAGTGTAACACAGGAGACAGGAAACCCAACAACCTTTCATATACAACTGTGTCAACCTGAAGCAAGCCCCTGCCCTCAGTATTGATTTACATTAGACTGTCATAGCTGGGATTGCATGCTTACAGTAGTCCTCCCCGCAGGGGGACCCCTTGAAGAAGGTTTGAGAATGAGGTTTGCAGGAGCCAGATAGTCTGGTCTCGCAGCTTCAAGGGAGACCCGGTGCTTTAATCAGGAACCACAGAGAGCTCCATTAACCAGAGAGACCATTTGATCCACAGCAGCCAGGACAATGGGTGGGACTTATCATTACATGTCTTCACCCCTTTACCCTTTCTGTTGGAAAGCACTCTGTTTATGATCTCACGCATACAGGAGATTGTTGGCGGGGACCCAGGAATTGTTCATTAAGGTAGGCTTAACCTTCACCAATCTCTGTGGTCCATTTGGCTTTAAAAGAGGGCTGAGAACCTCCAAGATGGAAGTAAGATCCCTCCCCTAAACATCTCCCAGGGAACAAAGGGAGATACTGAATCCAGAAGACCCTCCAGCAGCTCCAGAACAGGTCCCAGCCAGCTCACAACATGGCCTGCTAGGCTCTGCAGCAAGCTTCCTAGGTGGGAAGTGCCAGAGAGTCTCTGAACCCTAAACCAAGGACAGCACAGCTGCCTGCAAAACAATCCTCATCTTTGGGCCATCCGTCTAAAGGATGACACAAGCACAGTGAAAAAGCTATGAGAACTGCACTGATGAGCATCTACTGATGTCCACCCTGAAGGAAATGTTCAAGGCAGTCAAGTCACTTGAGCTGCAATCCACTGCAGCGCTGACTGCTGTTGCGCCGTAGTTGCTTAAAGTCATCTGAGACATCTCAACCAGTGCTTCAGAATTGCAGACCAGCACTAAAATTCCTGACCCCAAGCCGCTGTGTAGGCCAGCCTGCAGCCGTCCGTCCAGCTTCGCTCACCAAACTGCCTGCCACCTGATACCCACAGCTGTCTCCCATCTTGAATTCTGTCGCAGAGGCTACTAAGCACCCTGAAACTGACTCGACCCCGTCGAGCACCAAGAACATCTACAGCACAAGGCACATTTTAATTCAGTCCCACTGGTCCTTCTCTGAAGGCCCCTAGAGATATTTTATGACCAATTGCTCCCTTTGTGTTGAAACCAAGTATCCTTGAACATTGTGATTATTTACCATACCACCTACCCTCCTATCAGTATCCAAAGTGCACCCTTTTTCCTTCTTGGAAACTGTCTGTCCTGTGGATTCCTTTACAGGGTGGTTGTATTTCGTTGTGTGCTTAAACTGTCTGTTGTGATGATAATAAAATCGATATTTGCATACAACTTTGACTGGACTGTCACTTTTATCATTGGGTAATAATTGTATTTTTTGCTGTGTTGCAACTAACAAACGATACACAACCTTTTGGAGATGAGCCTGCCGTTCCGCCCACATAACCAAACTTGAACAAGGCGGTTTATAATAAGCTTGTGTTTCCAATCTGTTTGGATCTATTCTGGTGTACTAGAGGTGTGGGGCTGATTGATGGTTTAGAAACCAATATTCATCTTTGAACCACTGGTGACTCGAAGTTGATTAACCACAATAATTTAACTGCAAATTCGGAAAATAACTGAATGACATGAGGAAGTTAAACCACAAATGTTTGTGGACCTCTGAACATGGATAGGGATCACCCCAAGAACAACGCAGGAAAGCATTTTATATTTGCAGCTGATGTTAAGACACTGCTTGGATCAATTGCGCTCAGGTGAAAGCACAAGCCCCGCCTGCCAGGAAAAGACAGACACCTCAGAAGTAATGGGAGCCACATCCATTCACATCATTTATTACAAAATGGTGCTGAGGCTCCATCCCATACTTCAAGTATCATAGCCCAAAGTTGAACCATATGCATATCAATTAAGTCCTGACCAACACGAAGAGGGGAATACAAAGGAGGTACATTTGTAAACAGAATGTTACAATAGTCAAAACCAATTTAAGAGCTCAGTATAAGTCGCCTATTGGAAATACCAATCTTTCTCTGGTTTTCAATAATAGCCACTGGCACAGGGCTATAAAAGAGGCTGGGGAAAGTCAGAAAGACTAGAAGACTGATTAAGTCTCTCAACGCACCCTGAATACACAGGGCAACTGCTCCTTGGAAAAAGGTAGTTCATTTGTTATCAGCTGTACTCTGGCAGGGGTATGCCGGAGTGCCTACCACAAGAGCCAGTTGTACATTGACAGTAGAATTTGTAGGCAGTTTCCACCAGGCAGACGTGACACCAAGAAGAAAACCTGAGCACAGATACTTCCTTAAATAGCCTCTGAATAAGAACCTCTGACAGCAGAGTGAGACTATGTTCTGCCTGAAAGGACCCTGGAAGAAGGGAGAGCGTCCTTTGATGTGGAGGGACATAAAAGAATCCTGAGACAAGACATTTTCATGAATATTTCTAAAGTAATCCTGAGCGAACCAAAGGATGTGGAAAGACAGAAGAGAACTGTGACAGAATCTGAGCTAATAGAAGGACTTGAGAGAATACTGAGAGTACCAGTGATCATCAAAACACCTAAGAGAACTGTGAGAGAATCAGAGCTTGTGCAGTAACCTGAGATGAGTTAGGCATTCAGAGGCAATATAAAAGATATATACAGAAAAGTTCCTGGAGCGACCTGGAGGGACATGTGGAGTTCACATAGGTATGTAAGAGAGTGGTGAGGAGACGAAACCATGAAGAAAACTTGAGAGAACTGGACTCAACTAAGAAACGAAACAGGAGAACCGAAAGTGAAGGACCTGAGAAGTGGTGTGCTGAGAAATTAGATGTTGTAAAGTGCATTAAGAAAATTGTTTTACATCCTGAAGTCATGAAGAGGACCTTAGAAAGTTATGCAGTGAATGGGGAGCCACAGAGAAATCTAAGGGAAAGTTTAGAGAAGTGTCTAGAAAACCTGCAGCCTGACGGAAGCCTAACTGAAGGGTTACTACAGAAAAGAGAAAGAGTCCAGAAGAGGACATAAACTGTGAGTAAACCCTCAAGAGACCTATCCACGGGAGCTTTTTAAGTTTACCTTGTTCTGAAAATCCACCCTAAACTGGTGAACGAGTATAGACACTAATGGCTAGCAACACCTTAACTGGATAGTGTGACTGGCCAGCTTAGAGTTAGGAAGTGTGAGAGTGGTGCAGGGTTCAGTTAAGCACACACAAACCACTCTTATTAATACAAGTTAAGCAACAAGGATACAAATGCAGTTATTTATGACAGCTTTATACAACTTCTTTGTATTGATAAAACGTAGGTAAGTACTACATTAAAACATTCACTATTATTATATGAACATGCACTATTGCTGTGTTCTGCCAAAGTTTCAGAATACTGTAGCATAGCAAAGCAAGTGAATAAAAGAACCAGGTAAGTAACCATTAGCAAACTAATACCAACAGCCCATCCTGGACAGTGGGTATAAATAACACAGTTATATGGACACAAATTGCCTGCACTAAACTTCACAGTAAGGTGATGTGTGCAGGGAAAAGTAAACCGTTAATTTTATAATGGAGATCTCCTACACTGATAGTCAGATCAGTGCCCCAAAACAGAGGAGCTTAGCAAGGCTTTTCAAAAGTTAGCAAAGATGTTGGGGTGCCCCATTGATTTCTATGGCGGGAAAGCAACAAAAAGAAAAGCTTTCCTAACAGATGTTATAGTAGATTTGCTGAATACACTTCCTTTTGAAAGATTTGAAAGCAGCGCACAAAATGGAGGACAACTGTAAGAATAGAACATGCTTACAGACAGGTTGACAATAAGATAGATGACTATTTTCTTCCCACTGAAAAATAGACAAAAGATAACAAATGTACAGTTTGGAACAACATATTGCAAGCCAATCTGATATGTTTCAGCATAACCTCATAGAAGTATAACCTCAAAAAGTCCCAAGCAAAAAAGAATAATTGTATCCAAATATAGGAACTACACATTAAAAAACGAGAGCATGAATCCAGTCTAGCTGTAAAGCGTCAGATGAATCATAATGAAGAGGGTCAAAACCGTTCATGCAAAAAGTAGCAAAAATGGTATAACTGAAATGCTTTAAACATAGATGAGGGCTGGCTTGGCTTGTTTGAAACCACATGATCTAAATACCGTGATAAGATTTGGTGAACCAAAGTTGACATATTTTGGACAAAGAAATTAAGATGCAGTTTCTTTTTCTTCAGGGCAGACATGGCAGCAATGGGTTGTTGCTTCAGAACGACACGCCTGGTACAGAGTGTGTCCAATTGGCACCATTTGGAATCTGAAGCATCTTAACCACTGATGGAAAGTTAATCCACCTTAAACATTTCTCTGCCTGTCCTAGTGAAAATTTAAAATATAATTAGCGTCTTTACTTTATTTGTCTGTTGTCTTTTGAGCAGGCTTTCTCAATTCTATGTATTTCATTCCACGTGTTCATTCTGATGGATTACAAATTTTCCATTTCTGTCTCAAAGGGAGAATTAAACCAGTTGTTAAATTCTTCCCTTCCACAAACCTACTCCCTAACCCAGGCATATATAACCCCTTTATAGTTTAATCGATTGATGAACTTTACTGCCTTATGCTAAATGAGTACTTCCTGATAGCAAGCACACTAACTCCCTCAGGGCCTTCCTAACTTGCCCTACTCTCAGCATAGGTTAGTGTTCTAATGGGGAAAGATAGGAATTGGTGCCTTGCAGCTATTCAATAAGATTTACCTGATTCCACTCACGTCCACCTTCACCTCCCCTTTCTCTAATTAGTTTGGGGTACCTTATCCTCTTAAATCCATGGTGGTCTAGCGGATTGTCTTTTGTTGCACTACTACTGGTGGCTTTTGCCATTCCCATATATTGTGCAGCACTCAGTGCTGTTGCTCAGCTTCTCTGTGTTGCTGCTCTCTATCTCTCTCTCTCTCGCTCTTTCTCTCTCTCGTTAACTGCTTCACTGTGGCAATTGGGTCTCTGCGGCACTGGAGATTTGTTCAAGCCAGTAACTGCTTCAGGCCTTTATGGCTTCACTTCTCACGCCTCTTGCTTGCAGGGTTCTCTTCTTTCTCTTGTGTTATGGCATCTGAAATAGTAAAAGAATACTGATGAGTACAGGCACTAAGAGGCAAGGCTGGAGTCATGGTCCTGTTCAGAAACAGTTTGGCACACAAGGGGGTGAACTGTAAATGAGGCCCTCTCTGATGCCACCATCTACCTGAGGGATAGGACTGGATCTGGTCTTAACCCTGATAGTTCTCCCACCTCCATTTGAGAGTCCCTCCCACCTTTTGACAAGGTTGAGTTACTGTCTTTTTTGCTTGTAACAATGGCCTTTCCCTAACTGTTGTCCCTCTGCTTCACCTGGGGCCATAACTTGATGGTGGGTCATTATCCCGCAACAGTGACCACTCACTCTGTTTATAAGACTATATTAGAATAAACTGCAAACCATTGGCACTGATTTTTCTTTTTAGAAGAGTTTATGGAGGTAACTGTGGGCTCTGGTCAAGCCAGAGAACATCCAGTTAATTTTATCCCATAACAATGTTGATCTTTTGCTTGCAACACGCATTAAAACAACTGCTTAGTAGAAAACAGTCATTCTGTAGCATCCCTGTGCAACTCCCAACATCTTTACAAAAGGATGCAATATCGCTTCATTGGAAGAAGAATTTGGAGATAAACACCAGTTTACCATGACCAGTTCACTACCAGCTACTGTTTATCAAAGTTCCATCTAGATACTGTATTTGTGTAGGTGTACATCACACTGCATGTACACACGGTGGAGACCGGAAATGACAGGCACCGTGAAAAAACATGGCAGGGCCATTAAAATGTACTTCTATGTGCTGCATCCGCTATCTAGTATGCTCGCAAAATGCTTGCACTGTATGTATGGAACACGCTTAGGCATGGCGATCACCATACTATTCCATGCGGATAGGTTTTGGTTTACCCAGCAGAGAGGGAGATCATCAGGGTCAGAGTGCCATCGAATGGTTCCCAAATTATGTGGGAAATCATTTGAGAACTTGGTGGATGCTGGGACACGTTGATTTCTTTAGGTTTTGTTCACAGCCAACTCAATGAGAATGAGATCCATTAATTAGATGATTCTGCCCTTGAGAACATTTGCTTATTGATTAATTGGTTATTATCTCATTGAGTGCTGCCATTGCTATCTCATGGACTGATGTGATCGAAAAGAAAATGGAGAGGGTAACATATCCACTTGACTTGCTCAATTAAAGCTGATGCTTTGTACGTGGCTGAGTGTGACATGCATGTGTGTGTGTGCATGTTTGCCTTTTGCATCGTGTTATTTAGCTATTCTCTGTATTGTGCTATTGCTGAATAATTCCAAATGCTTAGCAACTCTTGCCACCTTACTCTGCACTGGATACTGAGGCAGGGGTGCTGCTAGTTCAGGAAAAGACCCAGGGCTAGATTAATGTCGGGACTAGGGGCTAACTAGCCTCTTGGTTGTAACCCCTGAGCCTCAATCCGAGGTTACAACCAAAAGCCCAAAGGATATAGCACCCCCAGGAACCGACCCTAGGTTCTGAGGTCTTGCCTGGCTTACCTTTCACGGACAGATCTAAGCAAACAGATTTGAAAAGTGCATGGACACACAAGAATCACCGAATGCTATAAACAGACCACTATCCATTTGGGAAAAGTGATAACAATTGAGAATGGCCAGCACGTGTCATCCTCCGCTCCACGCAAATCTGCAGTAACGTAGCATAGGTTGTCTTAGGGGTCACCTTAGAACATTTCTATCAAAAGGTAACACGTGGGGAAACTGGATATGTTTACAGCGCTCCACGCCCAGAAGGGCCTGAATGATTGCAAATGACGATCCAGACTGGCAAGGCAGGAGGCAGAAGGACTACCCTGAACACACAGCTATCCACATCTACCATAGTGTAAAGTGACTGCTATCCTAGACGGCCTGCAGCCCTGCAGACAAGTAGTCTGCAGGGAGCATCAAATCATTAAAGTCTGTGACCAGACTCTTCAGTGTCCACTGCCAAACACTCTTATTAGTCACATCCGCTCCATCTATTGTGTCAAGACATCCAGTAAGGTGTCCTCCCAAGATTGATCTGGCAACATTGACCCGTTTACTCTGTGCTTGTAATATTGGACGGATGCATCTAAAAAACGAATAGTATGCTTCCAACACCAAAAGCTGGAGAAAGTTGTGAGTTAGCACATCATATCGATCATCTATATTCCTGCAGGGATTGCGCCTGCTTTTCAGACTGATTCTCTGCAATCAATGCAAGTTTTATTCTAGCAGACCTCTTGTGTTAATGATCCCTGAGCGTGAGGAAGTTCTTTTAATGGTCAGTTCTATACTATCGCCCTATTAGACATTCCAACACAGATAACAACTGCGGCCATTTTAATTGCATGTCATTTGATTTCACAGTTAAGCCATCCATATAAAAGAAGTCAATCTGGACACCCGTTGAAAACGAATATATATATATTTTTGTATCAGCTCCCTCTGTCTGAAGACATCTGCTGCGGTGGAGCCAAATATTGTCTCACCGCCGCTCAAACATTTCAAAGCACCAAGACAGAATGCCAATGTGTGGCTGCCGGTATGTGAGGTGGGGAGAGAGGGCGGTGAGGCTCTGCAAGTTATAGGTGATGATGAACGACTGAGAATTTAAAATGAGAAGCCAGCCGGAGCATTTTCATTAAATTTTCACACATTTCAGGCTAACCATCTGTGGGTGACATACAGCAGTGGATAGGACTGTATTACAGGCCAGCCGCACAGCGGCGAGAAGGGTAACTAATTTGATTTCCCTCTATTCCGAAATGGCACCATGCTTCGATCCAAAAGGGGGTGTTTAACCTTTGTGCTCCTAACTGGATTTGGGTGAGTGATGGAGAATTGATGGCGAGAAGGGCCAAAGACAGCAGCAGCTGAACCCTCAGTGCACAAGAAAACAGCAACTTCTGCTCACACTGAACAAAGCTTTGGGGATTTTGCTTTTTTTAACATTAGTATTAATTAAACAAATATATGTTCCTTAAGGGGACTTATAATAATGAAGACTGCAAATTCCTAGCATTAAGATCTGGGGTAAACTAAGGTCACTTGCAGTAACTGTCACTAACTGTGACAGTAAAGCAATCCAAAATCCTTTAGAATCACTTGTGTCTATCTGGGGACTATATATTAAATAATTTTTTGGAACATGGAGATGGAATGGGAGGTTGCTCTGTGGAAAAGAAAGAAAGAAAAAATGAATCACTTGAGTCAATTAGTGATCTTTTATGTACTAGCAAACCACATGGAATAAAAATCATGCATCGGACAAGGTTGTTAGAGGACTAATATAATTGTTGGCTCCCTGGACTCCATTAAGTTCCCCATTATGTGCCTGGTGGTAAATGTGCAAATCTGAAGGTAATGGGGAAAACATTCTTATAATATTATTATGGTATTTTCTTTAGCACAGACCTAGTTAAGAGCGGGAAAAACATGATTAGGGAAGCAGAGAAACAAGGGAGTGGCAATCTACCAACAGGGAAGTTTGGGCAAGAATCCAGCAATGGATCTACAAGCAACCACGGGAGGAAACAGTGGGCACCAGATTACCCAGTCTAAAGAAGGTAAGGTGGGAAGGTAAGAGCGTGTGAACCTAGGTGTTAGGGAGCAGCCATTCCTTTAAGAGGAGAGCACCTTCCTGAACTGTAGAAGTGAGGGGGTGAGTCTGATGTTGATGGGGAGGAGGTGCCAGAGACTTTGGACATAGACGGAGAAGGCCAGTATTTTGTTTCTTTCATTCCTGCACTGGCAGAGTGCAAGCCTTAACATGTCCTTAATTCTAGGAAATTGTAGGACTCCAGCGATGCTGAGCTTCTCAGTGAGGTAGCTTGGGGACTTCAGGGTGACAGCGTTGTAGAAGCAGCAGTAGCATTTGAAGAAGATTCTGCTTGCCGCAGGAGCCAGTGCAGTTCTATGAATGTCTTAGTGATGTGGTTTAATTTGCAGAACCCGTAAACGAGTCATGCTGCAGCATGCAGGACACATCTAATGGGTGCCAGGGTAGTCACCGGGAGGCCTTCCAAAAGTGCACTGCGACCATCCATTGGAGAGGAGCAATATTTTGACAGCAGATCTGAAGTTGTTTTCTGGGATGAACAGCTGGATTTTTCCGCAGGAGAGAAAGTTGGTACCCAGCCGTTTGTGTCTTATTTGCTATGTGCTATTTGAGAAGAGGTGTCTGTTGATGTACAACGGAAGGGATTTGGCACAGGTGGCCAGCTGGGGTGTAAAACACTTGAGGCGCATTATGGAGAGCCAGTTCTGGATGTCTGTGTATTAATGTTTTTAAACAGAAGTTGTATTTCATTCTTGGAGGGGTTGAGATTAAGGTAGGCTCTTGACATCCAAGACTGTATCATTGTGAGACAGGCCTTGAGTCTGTGCATGTCTTCAATGGAGGATATCATGAGATATAGTTGTGTCTCATCTGCGTATTTGTGTATTTGTATATTGTTTGGAGCAAGGAGGGCTTCAAGTGTTTCCTTGTAAAGATTGAAGATAATTGGCGGGGGGATCGATCCTTGTGGTACTCCACAGGTGATGGGTTCATGCACTTGCACATTCTCAATGTGACTGGGCTTAGTAAGGTTGTTGTTTTCTTTTCCCCTGTTACCCTCCTTTGCCTTGTCGCGCTCTGAAACACTTGTGTACGAGCGCGATAGAAATACAATATCAATATCAATATCAATGGGTAAAGCTGATGATCTGGAAGAATCCATTTGTATAAACTGGTGATGATTAGAAAGCTGCAATTTTAACCATCTGAGGATGATGTCACTGTTCCCCATGTGGTGAGTGTCTGGTGGTCTACTATATCAAATGCTTCTGAGAGCTCAAGATGAACCACGAGACTTGGATTGTCATTGTTGGGGATTTTTAGGGCATTGTCAATCACAGAAATTGTAGCCATTTCTGTGCTGCATCTGGGTATGAAGCCAGATAAGTAGGTCTGATGGAGGTATTTGCCTTCGATGTGTTGGAGGTGTTGCATAGCTACTGCTACTCTCATCTCTTTGACATAAATGAATGCGGTGGTGAAATAGAGATATTTTGGAAAGAGATCAAGGATACCATGAGCACATAAGCAGTGTTTAAATAGAAAACAAAGTCAGGTGGATAGCTCAGGGGCAATCCGTTTGCCTTGGAAGCTAGACAGTGTAGACTCTGTAGAGCAACACAAGTTTGAATCCTAGTCATGTGCTTAGAGACCGGTCTCCGGTTATTAAGTGTGTTATAAAAGATTAATTCAAGTGATTAACTAAATTAAAGCAATCTGACTTTTAAGAACGTGCATAGGCAAGCTGCGGCGGGGCGTGGCCAGCACGCATGCCGTAAAGACAGACCTCCACGGAGCTCCGTCCGCGATCCTGAAACTAATGCTTTACTTTTGCTGAATTAAGGTCTACGACTCGACCTGAGGCCAGAATATCGTGGGGGAACCGATTGCCAACACCCGGCGACAACATTGGGCTGAATCAGACTGCGGACGACGGAAAACGGGAAGCTCGAAGCCGAGCCCCCTGGGACTCCAAGATGGCGGCGCCCGCCGCGGAGTAGGACGAAGCTAGCCTCGGCCCCCTGGGCCATCTTGCGGACCGCTGCAGCTGGGGTGGCCGCTGCGGAAGAGCCTGTTCCCTGCCCCGCCGGTGGATACTCGACGGGGGGAGACCGGCGCCGGTGACTGCCGCGGAAGTCGGAGGAACCGCTGCACGGGCGCGGTCAGGAGGAGGACGCTGGAACTGGGAGCACTTAGCAGTCCCGGCGGCGTGAAGGTGAGACTGTTCACGCTCACAGCCTGCACTAGAGAGAGTCACGGGGAACAGTACAGAAGGTGGCGGGCCCCTCACTAATGCAAAAAGCGGGGCTGGGTCCCCCCTCACGACGCTCCCTAACGGGACCACCTGAAAACGCCTCATACGGTCCCCCAGCGGCCTGAGGGAGCAAAGCTCGGTCGGCCCTGGGGCCCATCACCGGCTCCTGCGAGGAGGACTGGCCTGGACCTGTGGGGTTGCGGTCGCCCTAGAGGCTGCCTGATACGCGAGAAGACTTGTGGGAGGCAGTCCCCAGCGGAACGAACCCACTCACGGCGCTAAGGCCCGAGAGGGAGAAGGGCGACTACCACAGTGACTGGGAGCCCCTGGGAGCCTGACCCATAGGTGGTGGGACGACATCAGCCTGCCGGCAGCTCATCGGAGGCGGAGCCCGGGACCTGTTGGCACCACAGCGACTCCCAGAACAAGGCTCCCCACACAGCCTGAGCCCACAGCCACTGGTCAAGATTTTG
Organism: Ambystoma mexicanum; assembly: GCF_040938575.1. Taxonomy (NCBI): domain Eukaryota; kingdom Metazoa; phylum Chordata; class Amphibia; order Caudata; family Ambystomatidae; genus Ambystoma; species Ambystoma mexicanum. The sequence goes on from NC_090928.1 coordinate 289,656,858, forward strand.
AAACCTAATTGTGCAGACACCAGCTGCCGGAAACAACCGAAAAACTAGGCCTACAGCTCCCTCGTAGCCCACACAAAACTCTTGATACAGGGGTCGTCGACAGATCTGCACTCTGCAGGGGGTTGCACTTATAGACCTCAAACCAGGAGATGTCTCCCCCCAGGACCAAGCCGAAACTAGTCACGATGGACTCCTTTACGACAGTCAGATCCCAAAGGCAGTCATCACAACAAGATCGAGAATTCCCTGACGATCCGCCTCAACAAGAGGAGGACCTCAAACACACGCAAGTCCTCCAAGCAATAGCTGCCCTCCGCACATCACTCGAGGGACGGCTTGAAGAGGTGAAGTCAGATATGCAGCTCATGCGGCAGGATGCTCGCAACCTAACGGAAAGAGTTACAGAGACTGAGGTTGCCCTGCAAGAAAATGTTGAGAACACCCGAGATCTACAGACGACGGTCAGAGATCTGGAGCAAAAGGTAGCCAGGCTAGAGGCCCGCTCTGAGGACGCAGAAGGTCGGGCGCGCCGCAATAACATTCGCATACTGGGGGTTCCCGAAGATCTAGAAGGCCCACACCCAACGACCTTCATTGAAACGCTCCTACAGCAAGAAATAGGGGTGGCAAACCTCTCCCAGGGATTCTCTGTCGAAAGGGCCCACAGGTCTCTCCAGAAACATCCCCCACCTGGATCTCACCCACGTCCAATCATAGCAAAGATTTTGAATTTTAGAGACCGCAAAACCATACTGCGGTTCTCTAGAGAAGGCGGGGAGATAAAAAGAAACGGCTCCATGATAGTTATATACCCGGACTACACCCCTGCAGTACAACGAGCCAGAAACTCCTACATTCCAATAAAAGCCCGGTTGAGGAAGCTCAACTTGAAATATATGCTCTTATACCCATCACGTCTCAAGATTCTATATAAAGGGAAAGCGACGTTCCTAGAGACCCCAGCCGCAGCTAACATGTGGCTTGAGCATAACAATCTGGCGGACGACAAGGAAGTATCATTGAACTCAGACCGGGGATGACCACCCACCCCCGGTGAAAGCAAGCAATGGGCAATCCCCACAGAAAACAAAAGGAAATGAACACGAACCGTAGTCGAACGAACCATTATGTAGGTCCTACTACTAGTCTCGCAACACCGGACGCGAGATCGGAGGACCACACAAGCGGCGGACAAGCAACCCACCCCACCAGAAAAGATGTAAGCAGTTTGCTCACACACAACCTGATCCGGAAGGCCAGGAGTGGCCTGGAAGGCTCAGGAGCCCCTGAGCGCTGCAAGTTATAAGCAGCTGCTAGGGTCAGTTTGGAAAGTTTTGTTTAGTTTTTCCCCATTCAACACAATGGGATCTACACAAGTTCGAAAATCTCCAACCAACGAAAGATCTGGGCCCGGAACGAGAGAACAGGTGGGGAGAAGACCAAGACAGGACGGAAGGGCAAACGAGGCCAACAGGGGTTGGACAACTGTGAGTGTTACTCAATTACCATATCATGGCGGCTAAAACAAACATTAAGATATTGACCTGGAATGTGAGGGGTCTGGGTTCATACCTACGCCGGAATAGAGTCAAGTCCTATTTGAACAGAAAGAGAGTACAGATAGCGTTATTGCAAGAGACACACTGCACGGCTGAATCCCTAGAGAGGCTAAGTAAACACTGGGGAGGCCAGGGGGTTGGAACTTCGTACTCTAGGTATGCAAGAGGGGTATACACTTGGATTCACCCACAACTCCCTTTCCAGATAACTAAGACCGAGTCAGACCCAGAGGGAAGGTTTGTAATACTATGGGGCAGACTAGAACAAACAGATATTTGCATAGTGAACTCCTACCTCCCCAATACCAACATCCCATCGTACCTAAACTCCATGTACGCCAAGATTGCGCCATATCGGCATGAAATCCTTTTCTGGGGGGGAGACTTCAACTGTGTCCATGACCCGATACTCGATAGGTCCCTCCCGCACCCAAAAGGGCCCTCAGCGGCTACAACGGCTCTCTCCCTATTAGTCGATAGGTTACACTTGGCAGATACCTGGAGAGAGTGTCACCCTGACGCTCGAGGGTACTCATATTTCTCCGCTCCGCACGGTCTACACACCAGATTGGACTACGTTTTCATAAGCAATGAGCATATGCCACAAATAGAAGAAGCCCATTATCTGGGCAGAACCATTTCCGACCACTCGCCACTCCTGGTGGGCTGGAATCACACTGGCCCCAGACCTCCTATTCCAATGTGGAGAATGCCGATAGATGCCCTGGGAGACCCAACATGTAGAGAAGACCTGCACGAATTCATAGAATCCTTCATAGAAAGAAACACCGGAAGCGTAGACCGCTTAAGCACGATGTGGGATGCCCTGAAAGTAGTGACGAGGGGGGAAATAATAGCAAAGGCAGGGGGCATTAAAAGACAACTCAGGGGCGAGCTGACCCATTGGGAGCAACAAATAGAACAATTGGAAGCAGCCCCGGTTGCCACAGAACAAAGGGAAGACAACCTCAAAGTACTTAGAACTAACTCTACCTTAGCTTGGAATAGGCTCACCAAATTTGATTATGCCACCAAAACTAATAGAACACACACGGAGGCGGACAAACCAGGCAGAATGCTAGCCTGGCTCTGCAAGAAAGAGCACCCCAGGCACACTATCACCGGGGTACAAACCGAGGAAGGGGGGCTAGCACAGACACAGCAAGCCATAAACGATACCTTTAAGGGCTTCTATGAACGCCTTTACTCTCATAGCGACCAGATCCCCATAGGAAAAATCATGGACACCCTTGAAGAGATAGGACTCCCCAAGATGCCCCCAGAGCAATCGGAGGCCCTAGATGCAGACATCACAACTGAGGATATCACAGAAGCCATTAGATCGCTAGCCACTTGCAAGACGCCTGGGAGCGATGGTCTGCCCACGGAGTTTTATAAGGCGTACGAGCCCACCCTAACGCCCCTGCTACACGAGGTTTTTCAAGAAGCACACGAGACAGGGATATTACCTGATAGCATGAGAGAGACCCTCCTGATCCCGATAATTAAGCCCAATAAACCCCCTGACAGGTGTGACTCGTACCGTCCGATAGCAATGCTCAACTACGATGCGAAAATCCTGACAACGGTGTTAGCAAATAGACTGGCTAGAGTTATAGGGCAAGTAGTACACGAAGACCAATGCGGCTTTATACCAGCCCGAAACACAACCATGAACTTGCGCAGAGTGCAGCATCTCATTGCTCAAACTGAAGCTTGCACAGAAGCATATGCACTACTGTCCCTGGACGCCATTAAGGCGTTCGATTCGATCTTTTGGGAGTGGCTATTGGCGGTTCTGGAGGGGTTCGGCTTCGGCCCGAGGTTCATTAGGTGGATCAAGATACTATACATGAAACCTAGAGCCAGAGTAAAAACTGGGAGGCACGTATCGGAGGTCTGGAACATATGCAGAGGAACCAGACAGGGTTGTCCCCTCTCTCCCATGCTCTACGTACTAGGCCTGGAACCCATTGCTATCTACTTTCGAAAGCAATTTTTTGATGCTGGGATCCGGCTGGGAGACACTGACCACATTATCTCTCTCTACGCGGACGATGTTCTATTATTTGTCAAGGACCCATACTACAATGTGCCTACGTTGCTAGATGTCCTAGACAATTTCGCGAAGGTTTCCGGAATAAAATTCAGCAGAGCCAAATCCTGTCTCTTCCCACTGGCAAACCTTAAGGGAAAGGAAACATCGGAGCTTCCTTCGGTGGGAATACGGTGGGAACACACCTCGTTCAAATACTTAGGCATACACATAATGCATTCCCCCGAACAAATGCATGAGCGCAACACTAAGGCTGCTCTCCCGACCTTGAGGAAATCTATGGCTTTCTGGGAGAAACTCCCCCTATCCATGATGGGCAGGGCCTCCATAACTAAAATGATTGTCCTTCCTAGATTCCTCTATGGATTTCAGAACGTACACTTTTACATCAAAGCGCCCTTCTTTCGCCTACTGGAAAGTATGCTTAGAGACTTCTTGTGGGGGAAGGGAAGACGTAAGATAGCGCTTACCACGTTGTCGTTACCGTATACTCAGGGGGGAATCCAATACTATTTGGCCGCGCAGCTTAGCTTTGTCACCAAGTGGTTAGCGGACGATGCCACATCGGAGACACCTCTCCTGCAGCCACTGGTCTCCCCGTTGTACATGAAAGAACTTCCCTGGACCCCCACCCACCTGATAAGTAATGTCCCCCTAATGGTCACCCTTGGACGCAAAATCTGGCGTAGGACCGAATCCCTCGCCCATGTCAAACACCAATACTCCCCGAACATCCCGCTTATCTCGGACTTATGCAAATCCCCCGCGGACCTACTACAACTTAGACTCTGGGAACAGAAAGGGATATACTCATGGGGGGACCTATATACGGAAGGGGAGCTCAAAGAATTTGAAACGTTTCAAGAACAAAATGAGGTCCACACAGGCCAGTGTCTGTGGTATCAAAAATTAAGATCCACGACACGCGCCAGATGGTCGACATGGCCAGAGGAACCAGACACAAACCCCCTGATCACGCTACTGTACGAGCTGGGAGAGGGAGGGAGACCAGTGTCTCAGATCTATAGCCACCTAAATGACACTCCCAACCCACGCAGTTCTGGACTCAAATCCAGATGGGAAGCTGACATAGGCCGAGAATTAACAGACGGGGAATGGGAAAGGGCTCTGACATTTCCTAAAACAGTATCTAGGAACCATAGGTTTAGACAAATACAACTGAACCTTCTGCATCGGACATACCTAACCCCATCCAGGCTGGCCAGATTCCATAAAACTCAGAGCTCCAAATGCACCTGGTGCGAAATGGACAATGCGGACCTGCTTCACGCATTCTGGCGCTGTGCCAGGACACAATCCCTGTGGTCTACAATACAGCAGACAAGTGAAAATCTGGGGCTGACCAGATACAAATGGACTCCTGCGGAATGCCTACTCGGCACATACCCCAGACCAGCAAAGCTAAAGCATCTATAAGACTAATGGACATTATGTGTATTCTGGCTAAGAGGACAATTGCAATGTCCTGGAAGAAACCGTTGGGACCACAACAGAAAATCTGGCACAGAGAACTGAAACGATGGGTGCAGGCGGAAACGAGAGCCTGGGAGGAGAGCGTGGCTAGATCCACAGATGCCACGAGTATGACTTTAGATGCCTGGAAGGGACTCACAGACCCCTTGTTCTACCCCTCCGACGATAAGCCCCCATGAACCACCGCAGACCCACAGTAGGAAGTCCCATGGATAGAACTGGAGTCCTCGAGGCAGCCCAATCACTACCTCATGTGAACCCTGCCAAGGGAAGTTCCCCCCCCCCCCCTCCTGAAGGTCCTAATCCCCCCCTGTGCCCCCACTCGGCACCGGCCTCTCAAGAAACAAACGTTTGGAGATAGTTAAAGTTTCATGTTAAGTTGTAAACGTTAATAATATGAGACGCTATGTGATTTACTGTTTGATGGCAGTAATGGTAATTTTCCTATGTTTGTAATAAATAACAAATTCCAATAAATAGATTTGAAAATAAATAGCAAGCTGTGGCTCTCGAGATGTGCTACCCTACGACTCCCACCAGTTCTAACCAGAAGAGACAATGTTAGGAATCATGAAAGCCATTTTTCAAAACATCTGAACATTTGCAGATTATCTAGCCCAATTATAATTTGTAGAAAGGTAATGATGATGCATGCAGACTGGCGAAAGACATGAATTGTTGATTCTTTCAAAGCAGGCAATATCATAACAGGGATGGGAATACATGTGAAAGAGCATTCACGCATTTAATAGGTTATGATCTGCATAACCATATTGATATGAGTAATTATCAATGAGAGGCACAGCAAATTTTGGATCAACAAAGATAACCACAAACAAATGTGCTTTTATACCTCGTTAATGCATAGTGCTGTGTGTGCTATTATAAAGTAAGATGGGCTTTGGTGATAACCAAAGCATGCGTTTCAGTCTATCTGCAGGGAACAATGATGACTCCAGAGTAATGTAGGAGGTCAATAGGTGTGCATTAAACATAGGAATGAGATGTTCTAGACTCTATAGGAACCAGAGGGTAAAGCATTTGGAATCAAATGATACCTTGTTTGCCTACCCAACCAGGAGTCCTTACGAGTTAGCAACTGTCTAGGTATATCCTGGGTTTTACAAAAGAGAAGGTTTAAAAACAATTCCATGTTGAAAACCTTATCAGGTAGCTGCTGCCAAATAAAGAGAAGTGGTACCTAGAGAGATAAGGAAAACACCACTTCATTTCCTCGCTCCCTGGGAACAGCGATATTCTCTAGAGATGAGATTGTGGGCCGCAAACTAGACAAACAGCTTGACCAGTTTGGAACCCACATTCAAACCTACCAAGATGCAAATTGGTTTCTCCTACACCAATTGATGATGAGTAGGCTTTGTAATGAAGTAAGGAGGGAAGTGAAAGTGGCAAGTGGCAAAGTAATATGAGAATGCAGAAAGTGCAGCCATGATGACCAACATCTACCAAGAGGAAGACAGATCTATGATGGTGAGAAAGGCAACTGTCAAAGCAGATAACCTTAGGGGACAAAGGGGGTGAAATTGCTACCACAAGTCAGAAGTGCAACGGCCGGACCGAAGAAAAAGAAGGGTGAGGTGATGTAGGGTACTCACTTGAAACCAGATGAGAAAATAATGGGGCGGTGCAGGAAACAGCCAGATTCCCAATGAAGACCAGATGTAGACAACTGTGGAAAAAAGTAGAGGAAGGACTTGTAGGGAAGAGGTATGGGAAATTGATGAACTCTAGAACAGAAGGAGACAACCCTAAGAAGGGCACAGATCGAGACACCCATGAAGAGAGGATCAAAAGTGACAATCACAGAAAAGGGAATCAAGGAGACAACCCAAGAAGAGAACAGTAAAAGACAGCCCTACATTGGGAACCAACATTGATATTCCCCAGAAAAGGGAGAGAAGGATACAGCCCCAAGTAAATGGATAGAAATGTACACCCCAAGAGAGAGGACCACATGGGATACTCCCAGAGAGAGGACCAAATCCAGAAAAGGGGATGGAAGGAGATTCCCAGGAATGGGACAGAAAAAGACGAACCCCAGAGAGCTGACTAAAAGTGTGAACTCTAGAAAGGAGCTAGAAAGAGACACTCCCAAGGAAGAGGGGGGCATGATAGGCTAACCATAGAGAAGGGATGAATGAGACAACATCAGAGAGTGGCCTCACAGAAGTAGTAAGTGGGACAGGAATAACCAAACCCAGAGCGGGGAGAAGAGAAGAAAATCATCAGGAAAAGCATGGCAAGCATGAAACCCTGAAGGCGGAAGCTACTGGAGGCAAACCCAGAGTGCTCTGCCTGAGAACCCACAATCTGCAAAGGTCAGAATGAATGCTAGGGTAGGAGGGCCCAAAACAGACTCCAGAAAACTCAGGAAATGATAGGCAGAACCAACAAACACCAAAAGACATATAAAGTGAATGAAAGAATGAAAAAAAATAGAGAGATAGAAACATTCAGAAAGTGAGCAATGAACATGGGACACAGAAAGTGAAGGAGAGATCTCAAGTGAACAGATGTTTGAAAAAGGGGATTCAGATGGATGACGCAATATCTCTATAAAAGCCAGTGAATAGGTTATTGTCCAAATGAACAACAAAATTATAAAAAACTTTAACGAAGACTATGTTGTCCTTGTCATTTGCAGCATGTTGCTATGAAACATATTAAGATCCAAACCAGAGATGATCCATAATACTGCAGTTGGCTGTACATTTTACAATATCCCTGGTAATGACAAGAGCTTAAGAAAAAAAAAAGGCTGTGGACTTTCTGATGGGAGATGGAAAGAAAGTGTGCAAGATGAATAATGAGAGGGAGAGAGTTCTAGCTACAGGAACAGTTAGAACAAAGCAGAACTACAAGGTGCATGAAGTACAATGTGAAGAAAACCAATAGAGAGGTTGTTGGTGAAAAAGTACATTTGAAGAAAACGTTCTGGCAAATAGGGAGCCGGAGAAGTGCTGATGGAGGGATATTCTGTGGGTAGATGTACTCAAAACAATTTGAGTGCTACAATTCTGAGGAATCTAAATGGAAGAAGCATATGTGACAATGTGGATAACTCTGTGCCTGAATATTACAGATGTCATGCCTATGATCACTAATATAGGAAGTAAATACAGGAAATCATTTATGTATGGACTTTCCTCTAATGGTGACTCTTCTCTTGATTGCCTAGGGAACAAGGGTCATTGAGGTGGAGCCCGAGCTTGAAAACGACGGTTGTAGCTGAGCTTACTAGGAGTGATCACGAAAGGAAGATTTGACAAACATCAGCTGTAAAACGAAATTACGCTGAGCTACCTGCTGAAAAGGCGCCGCTTCATAAGAAAACCGGCGGAGTGTTAACGCCGAACAAGTTCATGATTTAATGCGCCGTTGCGCTCATCGAGAAGGAGTAAGCGAAGTCCCAGGTGGCTGTTGCCGTCGCAAGAAAACAGTGACGTCTTTCAATCCATGTCGGAAGCAAAGGGAAATGACTGTGAAATAACACGTTTGTGAACGCATGTCAACGAAACGAATCGCCGGCATCAGAGCCTGTTGGAGGCACTTCATTACAAGGTACGTGGTGCCACACGCTCCGAGAGGGAGAAGCAGAGTCGCGATGACGGTATGAGAGACCAAAGTATAGTGATCGTGACCATTCCTTCCCTCTACTCCCCCATTCCCAAACAACGTAAGTCTCACCCCCAGGACCGATCAGAATACCATCAAGCATCATGCTATCAGCCCTGATCCAATCTCACACGTATTGCCCATTTCAGAGTCACCTCACCACAGCCATACTGAAAAATTCTCTAACCCCGTGATAGGTGTAGCAAGACACTTCCGATTAAGGTCTCGTACCTTCAACCACCCCAACCCAGTCAAATATGAACACACACCTCCCAAACAAACTAGGCCCAGAGTACTTCCCCCTCATCAAAACCATACTCCTAGCCAGATACCCAACACTACTTCCATACCAGCTCCAGATACCCCCAATAAATTACTATCCACCTTTAAAGGAGCGCTTATCAATGCCCGCTCCTTAGGGGCGCATGCTATAGAAGTGCACGACCTCATCATGGAATCACAGCTCGACATACTAGTAGTCACAGAGTCCTGGCTCCATCAAGCATCAGGTCCCCTACTAACTCTGGCAATCCCATCCGACTACACCATATTTAGAACAGATAGGACCCACTCACAAGGAGGCGGTGTCGCTATTATAGTCAAAACTAAATTACAGCTTAGATCTTGTCCCATCGAAAGTATAGAAGGGTATGAAACATTACTCGTAAAATTTCCCATAAATGCTAAAACTACTATTAATTTAATAGTAATTTACAGAGCACCTAGCCCTAACAACCACCCAGAAACTGAAATTCCGTTGCTATTAGCTCCACTAATAAAACCTAGCTCGAAATACATCATCCTGGGTGACCTTAACCTAGGTTTCAATGACAACCAAGATGCCAAAGCAGAATCACTTCATTCCGCCCTGAAGGACATGGGTTTCAGCCAACTAGTTAATGCACCCACACATATCAAAGGCAGGACCCTTGACTGGATCCTCTCCCTTAATACCCCCATAACTATTGAGGCCATCTCCCCTCTCTCTTGGTCCGATCATCATAACATTGTTTTTACAATCAATCCCGCCGAACCCACACAAAAGAAACCTAAAACTATGATTACCTATGAAACTAGAAACGCCCGCAAACTCACGCCAGAAAACCTCACGCCTCCTCTTTCAAAAATCCTAGATTCTACCTCGATCACTAGTGACAACCCCTGTCACCTAGCTGACTTATATCACAACTGTCTCACTGCAACCATTAATGCTATAGCACCGCTTACCACCAAGGAAAAACGCTCAGACAAGCGATCTAGCTTCTGGTTCAATGAGGACCTTATCGCCCTCAGAAGAACCAAACGCGCGCGTGAACATGCCTACAGAAAGCATCCTACTGCAGAGGCAGAAAAAGCCTACCAAGAAATAAACAAAACCTATAAAACAGATACTATTACTTATAAATCTAATGCGTACAATAATAGGATCAGCAATGCTACCTCAGATACCAAGGAATTATTTGCCATTTTAAAAGAATTGGAAAACCCTACCCCAGCCATAAACCCAACCATCCCCAGCAAGGAATGGTGCACCACTATTCAAGACGCACTAACAGCCAAAATTGAACTACTCCAAATAAAAATCACAACTAAAAAACAATCACTAGCCAATAAACCTGCCCTCCTTAATCTAAATCGACCACACCAGGAATTCACCAGCTCCCCATTCCATTTCACACCAGTATCCCAAAATGTAGTGTTTGACACCATCGCCAAACTTAAAGCCTCCAACTGCAAAGGCGATTCTGCCCCTGCATCAGTAGTCAAATCCTGTGCCCACACCCTCACCCCTATTATCACCAACTTCGTGAACGCTTCTTTCAATACCAACTTAGTACCAGCTAGCATCAAAGAAGCTTGGGTCACCCCTCTCCTGAAAAAACCTACCCTAGACCCCACGGTGCCCACTAATTACAGGCCAATAACAACTGTCCCATTTCTCCTCAAAATATTGGATAAACTAGCATACAACCAAGTCCAAACTTACCTCGAACAAAACCACCTCCTTGGCACGAGGCAATCAGGCTTCCGCCCCAACCATAGCACAGAAACGGCGCTCCTTGACTTAAAAATCCAGATGGATACCATCAGAGATTCAGGAAAACTCTGCATCCTCCTCCTACTCGATCTCTCCGCAGCGTTTGATTTAGTAGACCATAATAAACTGTGTGCCACACTAGCGAAAGACTTTAACTTCTCCACCGAAGCTACTACCTGGATCAAATCCTTTCTTGCTGACCGCACTTCCAGGGTCGCCATAGGTAAAGAAGCCGCCAATCCAATCATAGTACCCATTGGTGTCCCCCAAGGGTCCTGTCTCTCACCAACATTATATAATGCATACACTAAACTCCTCTTCTCAGCGCTAGACGACATGGGTGTCATCTACACCAACTTTGCAGATGACACCCAGATCCTCATCCCTTTATCGGGAGATTACACTCAAGACACCGACACTATCAACAAAATATATGCCATTATCCAAAATTGGATGGCACTAAATAGCCTCTGCCTCAATGATGAGAAGACTGAGGTTCTCATTGTGGGCTCCCAATCCAAAATAGAAGCCTTACATCCTGATTACTCATCCATCAACATTGATGGCACAAACATATCAGTACTCAAACAAGTCAAAACACTAGGTGTCTACCTAGATGCCAACCTCACCTTGACCAAGCACATTAACGCCCTCTCATCCTCTACCTCCTACACCGCAAAACTTATTGCTCTCAGTCGCCAATTCCTGACACCCACCAACTGTATCACGCTGGCAAGAGCTTTAATCTTATCCAGGCTCGACTACTGCAACATACTCTACCTGGGTACCTCAAAAGCCAATCTAAACAAACTACAGCTTATTCAAAATAAAGCCCTTCGGGCGGCCCTTGGAATAAGGAAGTCAGATCATATCTCAAATATTAGAAGAAACCATCACTGGCTCCCCATCAAAGCCAGGGTCACATTCAAAGCCCTGTGCGTCACATACAAATGCCTCCACTCATGTGTCCCCATCTACCTCAACCACGCCATCACCAAAAAAGTATCAAAGAGGCCCCTCAGATCTAACAGTCAACTACTCCTAGCTATCCCCCGCTACAAGACAACCAAGGCAGGAGGCAGTAGTTTCCAATATCTCGCACCCACATATTGGAACACTCTTCCCCTCCCCATCAAAAATGAGCAAACGTTCTCAGGCTTCAAGAAATCTCTGAAAACGTGGCTATTTAACCAAGACTAAAATCCCCTTCCATGCTCCAGGAAATATCACTGTACTTAAGCCCTGCATTTAATGTTGTCATGTATGATTATTTTGTATTCTCATGTACTGCGCCCGATTGGCAATTTCCAAGTAATGTTTTTAACCAAGCTGTCTGTAACATCGCCGTGGTACCTAAGGGTTTGGGCGAGTAACAAATGCAATAAAATAAATAAATAAATAAAATCGTTGTTACTGTGTGGAGATTAATGAAGCTGACTTCATGACTTTTTTTTAAAGAAGTTTTGCAAGTTGAAAGCGACCGTTGTCGCAGTGTGGACATAAATAAAACTAACGCCGAAGCGTTTATTAGTAAGGAAGTTTGCAAGTTGAAAACTACCGTTGTCGTAACATGAAGATTGCAGGGTAAGCGCCGTTGCGTAATAAAAGGACATATGCTCAAAGTCATTGCTACCATAATTGATACTGGGAGAAGGGAACTCATACAGTAACAGAGAATCTCCCCAATGGCCACCAAGAAAGGTTCCTAATTAAAGCTGCTGTTCAAACGTCCTCCCCTGTAACACTGAATGCTGCCCAGAATCTAAAAGAAAACTCTTTCAGAAACTAAAGTATATTAAAGGAGAGGGCCAAAGTCATTTTGTATACAAGACTTACATAGTGGTTTATGAAATGAAGAATGGAAGAAGGCTAGAAAATAAAGAGGCCAGAGAAAAGGATGAGAAGAAAGGAGGAGAAACTATAGAGACTGTCAGCAGAAAGAAAGAGACGTTAAAGAACAATACTGACACTTACTTGAACTTACCATTGAAAGGCACCCAGATCTACAAGAAGAGCTGAGAATCAGAAGAAGACACATCCTTTACTGTTGAACCTAAAAGAAAAGAGTTATATGTTAATAAAAGAAGTGGGTTCTCTTTGTAATCCATACCAACTACCTACTGGCTCAGACTTTTATTCATGTTAGTTATTTGAATCTTACCACATTTGGTGTCAGAAGTGGGATTTTGAGAGCGCCATTAAGGACCTTATTAAGACCCTAACTGAGGGCCAACAACTGTTGCAACAGGCCCTACAAATGCAGAGCCAACAAGCTCAAGCTGATAGACTGGCCTTCCAGCAAGCATTACAGATGGAGCAGGCCCAGCTCTTGAAGTTACAAATGTCAGAAACAACCCTCAAGTTCCCACCTCAGTTTTTCAAAAAATACTCGGCTGGTAAGGACCTGGCTAATTTTTTTGTAAATTTCGTAATGGTGGCTCGGAATGCACAGTGCCCCGCCGAGAGATGGTGTCATTACATCGCACCATTAATGACCGGTGAAATGCAGTGTGCATACCAGGCTGCAAACCCCGCGGGGGATACCAGTTACGGGGACACGAAGAAAGTGGTGTTGGAACGAATGGGACATGATGAGAGACTTATCGAATTAAATTCAGGGATGTTAAATTACTCGGAGAAGAGATGCCGAGGCAATTGTTTTACAGAGTAAAATAATTATCGGAAAAGTGGCTACAGCCTAATATGTCTTCCCCTGCAGAAATAACCGAAAAAGTGATATTAGAGCAGTTCATCGAAGCACTTCCTGGTCCTAGTCAAAGGTGGGTTAGACAACACCATCATCTATCACTATCTGAAGCTGTGGATGTAGCCTCCGCTTATCAGAAGGCCGGACAAGGCAAAGCATTGTCCTATACGACAAATACTAGATCTCATACTTTTGTAAGTAAAGCTATGTCACAACCGAGGTGGCCACACTCAATGCTGAGAAAACCCAAGGGAGAAATTATACGCTCCCGACCCAATAGTGAAAGTCCCATCAACTATCGTCAAACTTCGACAGCTGTCCGAGGACCCCAGTGTTTCGATTGTGGGGAATGGGGCCACCTTGCCAGGTTCTGCCCGAAGAAAACAAAGACGGAACCAATGGATGTCGGTGTTCTTGAGTCTGTAAAGGAGAGTGAAACCTATGAACAGACACCAGGAAGACAGTCACAATATCTGTATACATGTGATGCGGAGGTAGATGGAAAGCACACCACTGCCTTGGTCGATTCAGGAAGTCTACAGACGGCCGTAACAACAGAGCTGGTAGGTGAAAATTATTGTTCATCTGGGGAAATACCTATCCGATGTGTCCATGGGGACATAAAGGCCTATCCTTCAAAGAAGGTTCAGATAAAGGTGGCCGGGGAAACTATGAGCGTGAGAGCTGCCATATTACCCACTTTACCCAAACCCTTACTAATTGGATCGGATATACCAACATTTTCTAAATTAGTCCACGAAATCGAGAAGAGCTGGTTGGAAACGGCCCCTTTTCATGAAGAGGAAATACTTACACCACCTGTAAGACACAGAAAAGTAAAAAGATAAAAAGAGTGTTAAAACAAGAATGGAGAGCCAAAAATATTTGCCCTATCGCAGTTGACTGGAGGCTAGACAAGGACGGGGATAGCTTTAGGTCAACCCAGAGCCTAGATCCGTTATTACAATATACCAGAGAGGGGCCATTGGAAGACCCACCAGGGCAAGGTCCCCACTTTGTAAAGGAAAATGGGCTGTTGTACAGAGTGACCATATCTCGGAACGGGGAGGAGCTAAAGCAATTGTTAATCCCCAAGATATTCTACAAGACCATCCTGGAAGTCACCCACATACAGGTGGGAGAAGGTCATCTATTATCGGAAAAGACTACTAAAAAAATCCTTGACAGGTTCTACTGGCCAGGAGTGTACAATCAAGTAGTTACATTTTGTCAATCATGTGAGGAGTGCCAAAAGAAAAATAGGGCCGATGTGAAGAAGGCACCACTACAACCTATGCCACTCGTTCTAGAGCCCTTTAGCCAGATAGGAATCAATATCATGGGTCCCTTGGAACCATCAAAGAGAGGCCATAAATACATCCTTGTAGTAGTAGACTACGCGACCAGATATCCAGAGGCCTTTCCATTAAAAGCCACGAAAACAGTATCTAGGAACCATAGGATATGTGATGTGCTGATTCCCTTTATTGGACGAGTTGGAATTCCTCGAGAGATTGTCACCGACCATGGTTCAAATTTCATGTCCAATGTCCTTGAACAGGTCTGTGAAACGTTAAAAATTGAACACCTAAAAACAGCAGTTTATCACCCCCAGACGGATGGCTTAGTCGAGCGCTACAACCAAACCATCAAGCAAATGTTAAAGATAACAACTGTTCCCGAAAATAAAGACTGGGATAGAATCTTGACATGGATAATGATGACTTTAAGGAACACCCCACAATCCTCAACAGGGTTTTCACCATTTTGTGAAAAGAGAAACAAAATATCGAGGCTGAGTACCCCAAAAGGAAATACACCAAACACAGGTTTCAAAGGAACATACAAAGTACTTTATTCTCTATCGAATACAATTACAAAACAGTGCAAAGTCAGATAGCTATCGGCCCTCAGTACAACACAACGAACTCCAGCGTGGTTCAGTGTGTTCAGTGAAAGACTGTACATTAGAATGCATTCGCTTTTTATACATTTTGTGAGCGCTATGGCCAACCCTTCTTCGGGTTAATATTCCACTTTATATGTTACCAATCCTAGGGTTTGTTGCCGAGTCTCAAATAACCGCATCTAACTGGTTCGTTCTTTATTACATGTAACAATAAGCGTATGCATTAACTGCTTATTCTAAGTTTCGTATTACAGGCCTTCTTAAACATTAATACAGTATAGTAAAACAGATGTTCTTTGTCCAATGTGTAAATACATTATCATAATATATACTCGTGGATTGGTTTCATTGCGCGAGTAATCCTTTTAAACATAGGTCAACGTAGGACGAGGTCTCAGTTCATGACCTCAACAAAAAGCCTGCAGGCAGATTACACATTAGCGATGTACAGAGGTCAAGGCAGCCATGTTGTATTTTGCAATGACATCGTCCACCATTTTAGCTCACAGGGTGACTTTTCCACATAAATCCTAAAATGGCGGTTCTACCTAAAATGGCGGCCTACATAGATTAAAGGTCAGGACCTTGTAACACAGATCTCCCAAATGACTTTCGAGCAACTTGGCGTAGGCCAATATTAATATATTTATTACAATAGGAGGTACGATATACTTTTTATTCCGACAGTTTGAGCTACTGTTCGGAAGACCAGTCCGGACTCTGCTGGACATACTGAAGGAGAATTGGGAGGAGCAGCCAGACGTGAAATAACCCTGACAGAGTATGCGTCTCAATTACAGGAAAGAATTGAGAAGTTACAGGCTATAGCTGGAGATAATGTTCTTCAAGCTCAAATAACCAAGGAGAGGTATTACAATCAGAAAGCACAATTACGAACCTTCAAAGTAGGAGAACAAGTGTTAGTGCTACTGTCCACATCAGAGAACAAAATGCTAGCGGCTTGGAAGGGGCCGTATGAAATACAACACGTCCTAGGCCCTTTGACGTATGAAGTGAGACAGCCTGGGAGAAGGATACCCAGTCAAACGTAGCATGTAAACCTGCTTAAAAAATGGACACCTACATTCCAAACTGTCGCAATGATAACTTTAGATGTGCCCCCGGAAGAACATTTTCCAAAATTCAAGGAGAGAATAGGACTAGAGGGCCTGAACATTGACCCGGAGTTAACATCTGTCCAGACAAATGAATTGTCTCACTTGTTACAAGGTTTTTCGGAAATATTCTCCTCACTCCCAGTGAAGACTAAGCTAACTCACCACCGGATCGTCACTAAACCGGAGACCATCATAATACTCAGACCATATTGAATACCAGAAACGAAGATAAAGGCCTTCAACCAAGAGGTTCACGAGATGCTAGATTTGGGAATTATTGAGCCGTCCCATAGTGAATGGAGCTCGTCAGTAGTCCTAGTACCGAAGCCAGATGGCAGTGTAAGGTTTTGCATGGACTTCCGAAAATTGAATGAAATATCTAAATTTGACGCTTACCCCATGCCAAGGATCGAAGATTTATTGAATAATCTAGGGAAAGCCAAGTTCTTGACTACCGTTGATTTAACCAAAGGTTACTGGCAGATTCCATTATTACCTTCAGATAAGGAGAAGACTGTGTTTGCCACTCCTACCGGGTTATATCAGTTCACCGTATTACCCTTCGGTTTACATGGGGCACCAGCATTGTTTCAAAGACTGATGAACTACATTATAAGAGGTCATGAACAGTATGTCGGAACTTATCTAGATGACATTATAATTTACAGCAACACCTCCTGGTCAGATCATCTGCAGCATTTATGGAGTATTCCTAAAACACTGAGACAAGCTGGTCTACACATAAATCCCAAGAAAACCCATATGGCTACCTTTCACACTAAATACCTAGGGTACTATGTGGGCCAAGGACTAATCAAACCCCAGGAGGAGAAGGTAAAAGCTATTAAGCAGTTGAAGTTCCCGGAAACTCCAAAACAAGTCAGAGCCTTTTTGAGATTTGTGGGTTATTATAGGGGGTTTATACCACATTTTTCTACGTTGGCCACTCCACTAACAAATTTGATTAAAAAACCCTCGCTAACAAAGAAGAATTGGCAAACTAGTGAGACCCTGCAAGCTTTCAACAAACTAAAGGAGGCACTGACCACTAAACCTGTTCTACATTGTCCAGACTTTAAGGCACCATTCTTCCTTCAGACGGATGCGTCAGGCACAGGTATCTGGGCAGTGTTGTTCCAAAACCAGGGAGAGGAGGAAAGGCCAATACTGTTCATAAGTCTGAAACTGTTACCACATGAATTGAGTTATCCAACAATAGAAAATGAGTGCTTAGCAGTCAAGTGGACAATTGATGATCTTCGCTATTACCTACTGGGTAGAGAATTTACACTAATAACAGATCATGCACCCTTAGTCTGGCTTGCCCGTAATAAAGACTCAAACCAGAGAGTACTCAGGTGGTTCCTTTCCCTTCAGCCCTTCTCTTTCAAGACTGTGCACAAGCTGGGAAAATTACTGACACAAGCTGATTACTTGTCCAGGGCAGAAACCCTTCCCGGGCATAAGTGCTTAGTAGGGGTGGTGTGACAATGTGGATAGCTCTGTGCCTGATTATTACAGATTTCATGCCTATGATCACTAATATAGGAAGTAAATACAGGAAATCATGTATGTATGGACTTTCCTCTAATGGTGACTCTTCTCTTGGTTGCCTAGGGAACAAGGGTCATTGAGGTGGAGCCCGAGCTTGAAAACGACGGTTGTAGCTGGGCTTACTAGGAGAAGAAGATTTGACAAACATCAGCTGTAAAACGAAATTACGCTGAGATACGTGATGAAAAGGTGCCGCTTCATAATAAAACCAGCAGAGTGTTAACGCCGAACAAGTTAATGATTCAATGCGCCATTGCGCTCATCGAGAAGGAGTAAGCGAAGTCCCAGGTGGCCGTTGCCGTCGCAAGTAAACAGTGACGTCTTTCAATCCATGTCGGAACACGTTTGTGAACGCATGTCAACGAAACGGATTGCCGGCATCAGATCCTGTCGGAGGCACTTCATTACAAGGTACGTGGTGCTGCACGCTCCAAGAGGGAGAAGCAGAGTCGCGATGACGGTATGAGAGAACGAAGTATAGTGATCGTTGTTACTGTGTGGAGATTAATGAAGTTGACTTTGTGACTTTTTTTTTAAGAAGTTTCGAAGTTGAAAGTGACCGTTGTCGCAGTGTGGACATAAATAAAACTAACGCTGAAGCGTTTATTAGTAAGGAAGTTTGCAAGTTGAAAACAACTGTTGTCGTAACCTGAAGATTGCAGGGCAAGCGCCGTTGCGTAATAAAAGGACATATGCTCAAAGTCATTGCTACCATAATTGATACTGGGAGAAGGGAACTCATACAGTAACAGAGAATCTCCCCAATGGCCACCAAGAAAGGTTCCTAATTAAAGCTGCTGTTCAAACGTCCTCCCCTGTAACACTGAATGCTGCCCAGAATCTAAAAGAAAACTCTTTCAGAAACTAAAGTATATTAAAGGAGAGGGCCAAAGTCATTTCGTATACAAGACTTATATAGTGGCTTGTGAAATGAAGAATGGAAGAAGGTTAGGAAATAAATAAAGAGGCCAGAGAAAAGGATGAGAAGAAAGGAGGAGAAACTATAGAGACTGTCAGCAGAAACAAAGGGATGTTAAAGAACAGTACTGACACTTACCTGAACTTACCATTGAAAGTCACCCAGATCTACAAGAAGAGCTGAGAATCAGAAGAAGACATATCCTTTACTGGTGAACCTAAAAGAAAAGAGTTACATGTTAATAAAAGAAGCGGGTTCTCTTTGTAATCCATACCAACTACCTACTGGCTCAGACTTTTATTCATGGTAGTTATTTGAATCTTACCACAGCATAATTGTGATGAAGTTTAATAAGAGAGAGAAATGGCTGTCCAAGTGTTGTGGGAATAGGGGCATGAGAGTGAGGGCTTACTAAATATCAGAATGGACTTATATCTGTTGACAAGCTGAAACCTCCAAATACAAGTGCAGAGATAAGTATGCTATTGTATATCACATCCAATCACCCAATTTACGAGTAGAAGATGTAAAGGGATCCACTTTTATAAGAAAAGCACATAGGCATTATAGAGTAATCCAATATTAAAAGAAAACAATCTTTCAATTTTGGAAAGATTTACAGATCATTAGCAAGCACCATCCATGATCGTAAACCTGTCAGACATAACAACACATGAGAATATAGGGAAAGAGGAAATAATTGAAATGAGAAGTATATGTAGGAATTTGCAACAATGTGGTGATTCTAAATGACAAAAGAATAAATGATCAAAAGAATACAGGTGATGGTTGGAAGGTCGGGATTCATCTTAACCTCTGGTGTAGCTCTGGGCAACACTCCAGTGTATTTCTTCTGTCTACAAAGCCATTACCGGAAGCAGGTTGACCATGTGCAAATCAGGCTTGGTCCTACACCAAAAGGACAAATGCAGATTGAACTGCTAGTTCTCATCCATTCTGCACACGACAAAAAGCAGCCCCAGATATGTTTCTGCCTCATTGGGTATACTCAGCGAGTTGTATCTTGGGTTTCTAGGCCCAGAACACTTACAACCCCCATCTGAGCATACCGGTTTTACTCACATGATGAATGAAAATGGGATCCCCAAACAAAGACATATTACGAGAGAATAGAAGTGAACCAGCAGATTGGACAAGGTGGAACCACAATGATCGATGGGGCAGAATGAAAATGGCAACTGGGGCAGACTGCAAAGAACAGGCAATTGAAAATATGTGTTAGAAAGCAATCATGGACACGTTTTCGGCTAGCAAGTCAATGCAAGTGTTCAAAAAGAATGAATGATGAACTCTTCAAGAAGAAGTAGAGAGATGAAACAAGATACCACAAAGGGGATGTTTTTTGGTAATGAGTGGACACACATACAAATTAGATGCCACAGTTGAATGTGTTCAGTGAAAATTAGATTAAATGGGTAAAGAATGCATAGTAGAAAATAAGACCTGGAATGGACCTATAGAGAAAACAAACCAAATCACAAAACAAAATGGGACAATGACGATGGGGTGATGATTGGAAGGCACAGATGGGTAAAGCAACATTTTTCTGAACAACAGAGAAGCTCTGTAAAAATGCATGAAATACATCAGAGTATAGAGCAATGATTTGCAGCACATCTTCCAAAGGTTAGACCTTGAAATGGAGTCATGTAGTAGTCTTGTTCACACACCAACATAATACTGAAAGATGAGGCTCTTCTCATCTCTCGGGGGTAGTAAAACTTTTTAAGCCAAGCTTTTCTAGAATAAACAGTAAGATGTACCCTCACTTGTTACACAAAATTGCCCAGAATTGTACCCAAAGTGGTTAGTGTTGGTCTTTTCATATTTTGCCTATTTTATGGAAACTGGATGTTGAAGTACATGCCATCCTGTCATTTGAAATAGATGCCTCTTTAAAAAATGTACGTTTAAGTGTAACAAAAAACCTTCGAAATGAGGTGTGCTGTCTGTCATCCTCAAACAGAAGCATGGACATGGGGAGCTGTGGCATTTAATCCACATCCCTTCATAAACACTGCAAAAAAAAATCTTTTAACAAAAAGTGTTGAATCTTTCAGATTAGTGAGCTGAAAGTGATATCATGTTCTGCTCCTCTCAATTTGAACTAGTGTTATATCCATATTATCTTAGTTCTTTTATAGCGTCTTTCACTGCCAAGGCACTACCTCAGCACTGAATATGGGCTCTTACACAGAAATGGCTTTCGACTGAGCAGGGAAAAAGACACAGTTAAGAGAGTATGGAATACGTCTTAAATTGCATCCTACAGATCAGGTGATCAGATCCTCAAGTTAAAGTGAGAGGAAATCTATTTAATTGTCTTACTGTGCAGACATAGAATGTTTGGCAGCCCCTTATGTGCTTCTGTGAGAGTTGTGTGCAAGAAGAGTGAGTGCACTTTCTTGGAATGAAATGATAATGTTAATGTTAATGTTGAAGGACATTTGTACCACGCACTATCACCACCGGAGTGGTCCCCTGGCGCTCTGGCGGCTCTGAAAGAGGAGGGGAGGTTGAGTTAGTGGGAGGAAGCAGGAAAAGCGCAAGAGAGCAGTGACGTGCTGTTGGCGGCCTCAGCCCAGTGGGTCCGTTGGCTGGGCCTGGGGTGTCTGCGGCCATTAGTCGTCATGTACTGTTGTGCAAGACTATGTGTGTTTTTTGTTTTGTTGTTGCAACGTAGTGAAGTTTGTGCGGTTTGTTGTGCTGTAGGTTTTGGTTGTGTTTGGTTTGGAGTGTGAGAGGTGTATGCGGAAAGAGAAATTGTTAGTAGGGTTGGTTAGTTTGCGTCTCTATCCTGAATTGAAGCGCTCGGTTTGCGTAGTCTCCCCTGATGCTGCTCTGTCCTGGTCTGGGTCCGACTGGCATATAAGGTTCCTTACTCCTCTGGCCCCCACCTCTAACATGGTCCCTCATAGCTCCCCTTATCCTCCCTTCATACTCCTGTGGCCAGTGCACCTGCCAATGTCAGCCTCTCAGGTAGTGTGGTGATTGCCAATATCTCGACAATTCCACACCACAGTGGTACCTGGAGGTAACTAAGGGGCGGGTGAAAGTGTAGGTGGGATTGTCTGGGGTAGTTGACTCAGTCTCCGTGCGTGCCGCCTGTGTTTGTCTGTCCGGTGTCACCCATCCAGGTGCCGTGGGAGTTACCCTCTCGGGTCGGAGATGTCCGTGTCCTTTGCGGTTTAGTCATCCTTTTTCCGGTTTTGGTTTCCAGATTTAGTCTGTGGTGTTGAAGAGCCAGGTTTTTAGTGATTTCCTGAATTTTAGGTGATCTTCAGTGTTTCTTATTTCGTTTGGGATGTTGTTCCAGGATTTTGCGGCTAAGTGGTACAAGGAGGTGCCTCCAAGTTTTTTCTTAAGGTATGGTTTGAGTTCCAGGCGGATTTCGTTGCTTGATCGGAGGGGTCTTGTTGGTTTGTAGACTGTTATTTTCTTTTGTGAGAATTCTGCTCCTTGTCCACGGATTGCCCTGTGCGTTATGCACATTGTTTTGAAGGTGATGCGAAGTTTTACTGGGAGCCAGTGTAGTGTTTTTAGGGCTGGAGTGATGTGGTCTCTTCTGGACAGTTTAAGGAGTAGTCTTTCTGCTGCATTTTGGATCCGTTGCAGTTTCTTAATCAATAAAATCAATAATGACATCAATGACATCTTTCTTTTTTTGTGAACGGCTCAAAGGACCATGCAGATCGATTTAAAGTCATATTCTCAAATACAGCATGAGGTGAGCTTCTCCATAAGAAACACTCTGCAATTGATTCATTAGGTAACCTCGCGGGTCCAGGGATGTGTTATTTGCATAGTCGAGGTCAACCAATAGAAGAGACATTATGGTCTGGTGCCTGTGACTGCTGTTTAGAAAAGGGAATAAATAACTGATTGGTCATCCTCAGGTGAAACAAATCAGTACATATTTGAGAGTTCAAATTGAGGTTTGCATCTCTGAGCTCACCTACATTCTCCACGATGGTTTGAGGTTGAGTATGGGCACCCAGTTTAGATGGGAAAATTACCTCCGTCATTTTTCACTCAGCCACCTGAAGATGTGAGTTCAGTTACCATAATCACAGCCTTGTCCAGGTTTATTTTGAGAGCTTTCTTTGATATCCAATCTTCAATATGTGTTTGGTCTTCACAAAACCAGGGTAGTGGGTTATCAAAGCCAGAAAGAAACCTACAACGTAACTGGCTAGCTTCAGACTAGACACATAGACATTAAACAGAGTTGATGAAATGGAAGAGCATTGTGGCACTCAAAATCGAGATAAGGTACTTTAGACACAAAAGGAGACAGGTAGGGAAATCTTCTGGACACTATCAGTCAAAACTATTTTATCCATTTGAGGGATTTTTATTTATTTATGTTTTTTCAAATCGTGTTGTCTCAAAGATAGGAGATGGGATTGGACTGAGGTATTCTGTCAGATTCCTTGCAGAGGTCTCCCGCAATAGTATCCTATCAGCCCCTTCCTAAGAAAATCACCTAAAATATTAGTAACAACAGATTCTGTCCCGTGAGAAGGTTGGAAGTGTGTTGATGTCTATCTAGATTTCTAGTCCACGATTAATTGTACATAGAACTATCCCAAATCTAATACATCCCACCACAAAAGTCCCACCCCACAATGTGGGAAAAGAAACAAGCTGTTTAATTCTGAATATTCTTTTTTATCTAAACTAATAAATCAATGAAATAAAGGTGGTCCGCCAATATTCAACACTAGGGAAGTCACCCATCATATTCAAATAACTACACACCGCTTCTCTACAGAAAGGAAACATAAGCTGTCTTCTATTTTCTTTCTAATGTTTCTTCATTTGAATTCACACTAACATACCTATGTATAAAAGCAAGCATGCATGTCTTTTCTATAACAAAGTTAAAATCATCTTCGATATAATCAAACAAACTGACATTGTTTATTTTGATTCACAAAGGTAAATCATTACTTGAATAAAGTTTGAAACTAAACAATTCACTTAGTTTTTCTTCTGAAACCATTGACAAGTGTTGGCATGATAGAAAAATATATTCTTAAAACGTGACTTTCTTATTCCAGGACTGATTCAACTCTAACCTGTTGGCCAGTGGGAGAGGAATGGAGAGGTCACAGTGGATCAAATGTTACAGGGCGGAGGAGAGTGGCCCTTGCACTGTTGACGGGACACTGCATTGGGGAGAGGAATTTTGCTGGCCACACTGTGTCTCATAGTAGAGAGAGCAGATGTGATACAGCTGCTGAGGAAAGGGCCTAACCTTCCTCTCAGCGCAATGCTGCATACAAGAAGGACCAGGTTCAAATCCCTCTTTGCGTCATACGGATAAAACCTTTTTGCAGTGATAAAATAAACATCACCAGTCCCTGAAACACAGCAATAGGTTAAAGGGGAAATAGTAAGAAAATAAGAGAAAGAAAAGAAGTAAACATCTCAATTACTAAAGAACCTAATACATATTTTAACTAGCCAAAAGGATCTTTGATGCCTAAACCAATCAAAAGGCTTCAGGAAGAAGAAAGGCACAGTATGAAGGGCAGTTTCCTCAAGTTCCAGACTGTCCCAGTCAGGGTGAGCATCACTGAAACCCTTGGAGGCTACAGAGGGAGAGCTGATGCTGGTGAAGGGGAAACTGTGTCAAGAGGAGTAGGAGCCTACCTGGAATGAATACTACTTGCCGGGGAGAATACAACCTGCAAGCCTCCTTTTTTCAGGAGACCCTGTTTTGCCCTTACTAGTTCCAGGGGAGGAAGAATTGAAGTATCCCCGTAAGCTGGAGAGACCCTGCCAGAGAGTACAAGGCCAGGTGATCCAGAGACCTTGCCAGCAAGAATAAAGCTGCAAGGATGAGTCCAGTATGAGAATGGCATAAGCGGCCCACCCAATCCTCCTTCCTAATACCCAACAGAGTGTCAACTAACCCAAAGTGGGGTTGAAGAAGGAGAGTGAAAATATCCCTAGCAAGAAAGAGAGTGAAGAGAACATCCCACAAGGGGATGAGAAGACAATGTCCAAAGAGGGAGTGCGAGAGCAGAAAAGCCCCAAGGCAGGGTGAAACCAAAGAAACCTCAAGGCAGGGTGAGAACAGAGCAGCCTCAAGGCTGGGTGAGAGTTGAAAGAAAACAGGATGGGTTGAACTCAAAGAAGATATCCTAAGAGCGGATAACAAATGAGAAAATAACCCAGAGTCGGAGGGGGTAAGGAAAGAGACTGTGAATTCAAAGAAAAGGAAAAAGGCATATAAATTGTGGGAGAAACCCTGGAGTAGAATAAACACGTGAAGCCTGTACTCAAATGTTGGGTAGGACGAAAGAATACTTGGCCGTTGGCCTGGCACCTTAAAATCTTTCTGTCCAGAAAAATCAGAGTGGGTCAAAACATGTTGGCTATA
Organism: Ambystoma mexicanum; assembly: GCF_040938575.1. Classification (NCBI taxonomy): domain Eukaryota; kingdom Metazoa; phylum Chordata; class Amphibia; order Caudata; family Ambystomatidae; genus Ambystoma; species Ambystoma mexicanum. The sequence goes on from NC_090928.1 coordinate 289,682,260, forward strand.
GAACCCTGACTTTAAAACAGTCTGCCATTTTCTCCTTGAAACCTTTGCGTTTACAATAGGGAACACAGCTCTTAATGGCAGGGAATGTTACATTATTTTTGTTCTTTATTTTCTGTGAAGGCGTGAATAAACACTCTTGGACATTATGTTGATTTGTCTGAATCCTTACTCTGGCTTGCCTACTACATTATCAGAGAGCTCTTGGGAGGACTCTTTATCATGCAGGTGTGTATTGAGATGCGAAACGCAATAGCTATAATTCTCTGCCTTTCAACAGACCTCCTTTCAGCTTTTGAATCACCAGCCTTTGAATCACCAACTGTCTTGGGGGTACTTTAGAACCAACATGGAGTAAATGTTGGAAATTGCTAAATAACCGATGAGACAGGGCTAAAAGAATATACACTTTGTGGTTGTAAAACACTCCAGGTTGTCGAAACAGCATGATGCATGCTCTGAAGCAGTGGCACTCTGTTACACAATTGGAATTTCATGCTACTGAACACAACTAAATAGCATGGCAATCAGAGAAAACTGTGGCCTTCAGTAGATCCTGCATCCACAAAGTGGCAACCAAGTAGTGTCCTGGTAGAATCCCCATATTGGCATTGCTGGAAGGCACAGAAGAACAACACAACAGACACACACTCTTTTTTTCTCAGGAGCCAGAAACATGAGTGTGAGGCCTAGCCTGTGAAAGTGTAGCTGTTCATGAGAACAGCACACCCCCCCCACCTTCAAAGAAGCTCCCCTACAAGAGAAGACAGGACACCTAGATTAGCCTTCTTTTGGAGCCAGTGACATGGCAAAAAGCTGAGATACAGGATTGTTTCCTACACACTGCCAGGTTTGCTTGGGCATGTTGGCTACCTAAAGTGGACCCCGGGAAAGACTGTCCATCCAAAAGTCTGAGCATCTCAAGGAGTCACTGGTTTGGACTATTTTGCAATTAAATCTATCATGTCTACACACTGCATGACACGGGCAAGATGGTTGTCAACAACAAGAACACATGAAATAGACCCAAAGTCCCCCAGCTTGGACCAATTAAAATAGGTCACAATGGAGGTGGCCAGGCTAACAGATCTTAGCCACTCAGCCTGCACACACAAGTTCTCCAGAGTCGTTCTCCCACAACATGGCTTCTCTGGCTTCGTTTTAAAAGAATGCACTTATACATTATTATTGAATTTCATAACCCTTTATAGCCATCAGGTTTTGCAACAGTTAATACTTTATCTAGTCAGGAATGTACTTAGAAAGGGTGTTTCCTATGCTATCATCAAAAGGTTTAGTCTGATTTGAAGGTAGAGGCAGTTCAAATGCTCTTTCTGTGGCTGTATGCCTTTCCTTCATAAGAGCAAGTGTTATGTAATTTGTAAGGTAGATTCAGGGTGCCTACACATTGCCTATAGAAGCTAAACACTGCACCATTTCAAAGTTATGTTTCAATATCAAATCACTACTGTGAAAATCAACCCAATGTTGCCAAAGAATTAGGTGCCTTGCAATAGACTAGCAAACATTGTTACAGATACATTGGATTTATTCATAAACTCTCCGTTGTTATTACAATACTGTTTAGGATTTATCATGAGAATTAGGAATATTTTGAATAACCCCCTTTCCTTAGAGATCAACATCATTATTTCTGGCAGTTCAAATGAGACTTATGTGAATGATTACTTATTTGTTAATACATTGATTCTACTTGGTGGTCTTCTATACCTTTGCAATAGACAGGCTGCTGCCCGCTTTCTGGATATGCATGGTTTAACTAATTATGTAATACTGTGATAGAATGCCATCAGCATGGGGGTACTTTCCTGGGAGTTTTGATTTTTTTGATTGTAGTTTCCCTTCAGGAAAATATTTTGAACAGACACACTTTCCACATATGCTATATGGCTACAATGTGCTGTCAATGGTTACAAATGAGGAGCCTTCTGGCTCAATGAGTGCCCAATGTAAGCTCTGCCATCCATATAGTGAATATATTATAATACTCCTACTATGCACAGTCCTAAAACGCACCAGCAGCTGATAGGTGAATTGCCCACATTTTCGATAGGAGAATTACACACAACTCCATATGTGCTCATGAAAAACCTTGCAACTGTTTTATGTGCTAACTCTTTATAAGCCTTTAAAAACACCACAGGTGATAGAGATATTGACTGATATCATACAGTTGTCTATTGGCACATATGACACTATGATTGAACACATTTGAGGAGTAAAGTTTGCTTAGTGTCAGTGGAAGGGTTATGCCCAAGTTTTACCTAGTAACACAAAAAGAGGAAGGGGTGGGCAGGCAAACCCTAGCGTTGTTGTACCTACAACTATATACAATGTTCGTAGATGGTTCTAAATGTCTCAAGGGAAAGAGAAAGGGCGAGGTCAATGCTCATGTGTTGTACCATTAAGTGTTGTAGAAAGCTAATGTTATAGTCTACAGATAACAAAAAAAAAGCAGTGTCTGGGCCAGTCAATACGCTACAGAGTTGTGGATTTCAAAGAGGGACAGATAAGGTTCCAACTCTCACTACCTATGTGAGGGAGGGCTATCCCTAATCAGCACTGGTGGGCTGCTTATGAAATAGTGGATAGAAAAAGAGACAGAGTACTAAGCTCAATTTTTAAACCAGGTTTTACTCTCATGTAGGAAAAGCTTAACCAACTAGTGACCCAGACCCAGTTATATGTAGAATGTGAACTAAACAGATGGCATTGATCGGCCAAACCCTTGCTTCTGAATAATTTAAAATGGTGGGGTGTTTGTTAAATCCCAAGCAGCATTAGGGCTGTTACTAAATATAAAACGGGCAACAGGCAGAACTACCTACTAATAATCTCACTGAATGTATCTGTACTATTCAGGTCGAATTCTGAAATTCCAAGGAATGGTTACAGCCATAAATGGCTTAGTATTACATTATTTTTCTAGATAAAGGTATTATCTGCTGAGAAAGCTTTCCAATTATTGAACTTAAAACATATGGTTTTGTCCCCATCCAAGAAAACCCCCTTCAGTCTCAAGAGAGACCTTCACACCTCTCTTTCATGTGGCAAGGCTGGTCCCCATAGATGGGCTTAACCATATCACATATATTGAAGCTTGCCTGGGATGTAGGTGATTAGTCAAGGGAAGGTAATTTCAGGAGACAGGTCATGGACAGAGATAATACATCCACAGAGCCCATCATGTTTGTTTCACCTTCATGATTTCATGATTTGCTGTGCCCTGTAGAAAGAAAATCATCTCATAATTGAGGTCTCTGGTCATTGTTTAAAAATATGGATGAATCTTCTCTAGGAAGATGTCCTCGTTGGATTCTAGTGGGAGGCTTCAAAAAACATCAGCCTTCAATTATCATTTCCCCATAAAAGGAGTAGGAACAGCCCATTATTTCTAAGGGTTTGTATTGTAAATGTAACCTGCAGAGAGTTTTAGTTCTCATGCCTCCGGTTACCATTAAGATGGGGCGCTCTGTACTCAATCACTACTCCTGGCCGACTTTAAAGAAAAAACACTGAATAACATGGGCCTGTCTTTTCACAGTTACAAGCATATATGTCATGTCAGTGTTTCTCTTTGTTTCTCTTAGAGGATGGCATAATAGATTCACCTGTATGATTTTTGCCATTTTGATTTTTGTCAAAAAACAAGTTGTTTATTTTTTATTTATTTTACCTGAGTACAAATCTGGAATTATTTTTTATTAACTATAGACTTATATACACCAACCATGGCAGGACAGGTGGCACCGTCAATCCGTTCCCAGCTCTAGGAGATACTCTGCTGAGCATGTCAAGTAGCAGTATACTCACCTGCTAGATTCCACATGTTTATCCAAAAACTCTTGAAGAAAATAGCATACCAACAATGTAAAATGAACAATGGGATGAACCCCAAGCAACATCTACTTCAGAGCCAGAATGTTCTCATTACTATTTTGAAACCAAGGGTGGAAGCACTAGAACATTATCAACATCATTGTGGAGTACAAGTTTAATCCAAGGAATAGAACACAAACTAGGTTAATCTTCCAAATTGGTGGCATGTACAAATGTAGAGTCTCAGGTCTTCAATGCATTGTACCAAAATGGGGACAAGGAAAGGTGGAGGCACCTCACTGGTAAAAATGAAACAGGTAAAGACTGTGCAGATAACTTAATCCAATAACTAAATGTTGTATTAGCCATGCATGCGCCATTTTATTTAGTGGGCAAATATCCGATTAGAATGTAGATGCATCACAGACACAGAACATGAAGACGGATCCTGGGTAGATGAATTAATAGGAGAATTCAATGAAACATCAGCCTCCAGAACAAAATCTTCCAATTAGTCAAAGTTGTATTTGCGAAAGAATACAAACATTGCTCCAGAGATTGACTCTCTTCATCTGATGGCTAGTCTGAGAATGAGAATTCTTACAGATGCTTTCTCAAAACTCTGAAAATTACAGTTAACCTGCATCATAAATATTGTTACTAGGCACACTTTAAATGACAAATAGCTACAGTCAAAAATAAAATATTATTCAGATTGACAGCTGATGACAACTTCTTTAATGGTGTAAAATGAGACATTTTAGAAAAAAAGCACCTATTTTAAACATTATCATAGGTCACTGTTCACAAATATACAACGTGACAGCGAAACGGGGGGAAATACTATGCCTTTAGGCTTCGATTATTTATAACCCTTACTAATAAGGAACACTCCAAACAAACAGTCTCCTATAGAAAAAGTGCAGTCAGAGACTGACACGTCTAATGTTCTTTTGCCAGGTCACCACCTACAATAGCTTATCCTGACGTGCGTTACCTAAGCCGACATGCTATTTACCCTTTGCAAGGGTACACTATCCTGCCTTTTAGCGAGCAGCCTACTACACATTTTTTTTTCTTTTATTGAGCATCAATATGACTAAAAAGAAAATGTTCTGCACCTCTCTGCTCTCTCCAAAGAATGGCAATAGTTGCATACCACACTGGCCATGCACAAGACACAGCCACACCCAACATTTTGTACTATCTACTCTCTTGCAGTGTAGGCACTGAATACCATCCCACAACAATGTTGTATTATTACTGTCTATTTCTACTTTTCATGTTATGTGATAATAATGTGTGAAAACCTTCCGTATAAACTAGAGCACACCAAAAAATTCTAAATAAACTGCCCAATACCTTTAAGGAAAGGGAAAAAACCTTGGGGTCATATCAAGGACCTCACAGATCCCCTCAATGGTGCAAAAACCTGTTTTCACTTTAAAGATCATAACATATATTCTGCCTATTTTCTCCATGCATCTCTTGTCAAGATCATCTAATGCGTTCATTGGTGATATCCCATTTTGAGTACTCTAAGAGTGCCGATTTAGGAGTTCCCAAATGTTTGCTTCATTACCTGCAGAAATCCACAATACACAAGGAATTTTCTTCTAATACTTGGGAAAATTGAGCATGGTTCTCCGCCAACAGATCGCTATATTAACTATCCACAAAAGCACATTTAGATTAAGTACCTCTGCACGGTTCACTGGGTTTTGTACAGTGAAGGACAATTTTAATTTAGGAAAAGGTACATTCTCACGTGGATAAAGTTGTTCAGCTAGAAAAGCAGACGGAAACTTCCAGTTCTCACTGCCAAGAGGGCCCTTCCCATTTTTCCAGGTATGCCTCTCTATTTCCATTCCAGCAACAGCCCTCTACCCAACTTCCAGCCCCCTCGGTTAACCCGCACCCCGCCTATCCCCCCAACCTTTATGATCACCTTGGGGCCACTTCCTCCAGGCTGCAGTGTTTCACCATATATGCCAACAGGGAAATAGAAAAAGTACAGTATTCATTTTCATTGCCATTGGTGGCTCCCATCATTGCTTTTGCTTTTGTCTTTTTGGCGGGGGATTGCATGCATGGGGGATTCACAATGTCATCTCTCGTTTAAGAAAAATAGAACTTTTAGACTATTGAAACAGAATGCAGTCCTAGTATGGCAATTGCTATCCCCCTCCTTATTCAGAGGCCATAGTTTTGTTCCGGCCTAAGTAGGGCGGGGCAGCTCGGCATTAATGACCCTGTACAACCCCAAATACAGGGGTGAAATATAGCCATATTGTTTCCAAGCCCTGCGCTATTTAAACTAAGCCAATTCTCATCTCAAAGGCCTGCAAATGTGTAGGATGAATAGGACCAGAAGACGCAAAATCTCATATCTCGCTCCAACTTTTTTAAGTCAATACCATCAAACTTCAAACTTACGAAACCCAGTAGATCATCTTGTTTACAAAAGAAAGTATACCATTCCTTTTTGACAACATTTTGAACCCATCACACATAATATTGTTTGTTAGCCTCACCCCTACAGTTGTTGTCATGTCTTAAGTACTACGCCTGCACTCCAGTGGTGAAAGTGTGCTCTGTTAATTCATTTTAACATAACATAGTGATAAGCTACGAGACACAGTCAGGAATCCTCAATGTGGCTACGTCTACAAGAGCAATCGGCAAACCTTCAGCAATACAAATGGTGGATTCATGTCCACTTGACACACCACACAAGGATAGGGATGTTGATTTACCACATTTCTGTTCTGTACATGGTCTGTCTGGCTGGCAGTACTTGTGAGAGTAGCCATACAATTTACATTATATATCCCTTCCAGTGTATAGTCTGAACATGCCTTTAGGGCGGATACGGCAGGTGTATCTGACCACATGTGAAAACTTGCAGTGTCACAAGTTGAACAATTGTCATTCATTGGGATGTAGCAGGTGTGCATTGAGATAGCCTATGTTGAGACACATAGCCATAGCAGACAGACAGTGCCCGATTGTGAATATGTTTGTCTGTTTCAAGTCCAACCGAGAGACGTTGATCAGGGATGTTCAGTGGCTGACTACTAGTGACAGTAGCATGATTAGAGGACATTCATGTTTGTTCTGCCAAGGTTATGTTTTTATATCCTGTTCTCAATATTTTAGAACCACAGTATTTGAGGGCAGAGCCACGTTCCAACAAGGTTGTAAAGTTATTGTTACACTTTTTACATTCATGCGCCGAGTCATCAAAAAAAACCTCCACTCATTAGGGTTGTAATTATGTAATGGTGTATTACAAGAACAGTTGCCCTATAGTGATCACACGTGTTTCGACTGACCCAGCCGTCCTTTTCAAATCAGGGCTAATAGTAATGATGTATAATTTGGAATACATGTTTTCAGCAAAAGCGAATAAGTCATGGGATCAATCCCAACCTCTGCTGTGCCGTTTCCAGCTTCATGCAAATCTGTCCACGTTCATTCCAACAAGGCAGACACCATTCTGGAAACCTTTGGAGCTTAACACCACTGCACGAGAGCCGCAAACATTAGATATGTTAAAGTTCACGCTGATTCAAGTCATCCACAAACATAGGAATGTTTGTGTTCTCCAGAAGTTCCCCAACCACGACATGCTGCCCGAGATCTCAAGTTCTCTCTGCTGCACAAGAGCCAACAACAAGCACATGTTGTGGGTGTTTCCTGTGAGACAAGAACTAAAAGCAAGAGAATGTTCAATGCTCTCTCCTTTGCAGAAGAGCCACAAATATTAACATTTGAATGTTCTCCTTACTATGCAATAGCCAGAAGCATAGTCATTTCTTTGATTCTCCATATAAGAACAGAAAACATTTTCTCTGAATATTCAAGCTGCATACATTTTTGTAACCACTATTTGAATTGTTTGTTTTAATCTTCTTATAATTTGTTTGGAGATGTTCCATTTTTGTACTTATTTTTTTCTCGAGATACTCATGGACTAAGAGCACAGCACTCTCCAATGTTTCTTACCTTCACCTTAAACCTATAATTAATTCTTATTGGATGCATTTGTAGTTCTTACTTGGTTTATCAATTCAATATGTAATATTACATTGATATCCATAATGTGAATTTTGAGATGTCTGTTTACTTTATATTTTATTATCTAGATTGGATTTGCAAACATTTTCTGAGCTAGAATAATATAAAAATTAGATGTTCACTCAGTTTATTTTCTTTCTGTTTACAAGATTCATGTATAAAGAAGATGACTAAACTTAGTTAACTACATATCATTTAACAGAGAGAAAATGTTGCTCCTGAAGCAGGGACTATCATCTCCTGAAATGTGTAGAGCCTATATATCAACTATCAACTGAATCTATTAAAATATTAGTTGTTAGAACTACAAAGGAACAATTGTTTTTCCTTAAATATTTTGCCAAACATTTGCATTCTTTAACTGTACCTTTGTATATGAATTGGTTTTTCAGATTACAGAAAATGTGACAGATTTTTCAGTTATATGGTGTGAAGGGGTTAGGAGTTTCTATGATTTAGGATACATATTTCACACATCGATACATTTATAGATCAAGCCACGGCCATCTTCAGGGACTGGATGGTTCAAGGGTGGAGCATGTAATCCCCTGCGGGGGACAAAAATAGAAAAATAAACAAAAAAACATAAAATCCGACATGAGTAACCACAGCAGTATCCTCCAAATCAAAAGGAAATAAATTAGAGTAAGAGACCTCCATGTGTGAAGCCACATGGGGGATCCTTTAGCCTAAAAAAGGAAAATAAAAGGGTGGCTCCTGAAGGTGGGCACCCAACACGCTTCCTCTCAATATACCAACATAAGGATAACACACCCCATTAGGGAATGAGACCAGGAAAAAAGTTGCAAGGATAACAAACTTTATATATAATAAAGTATGCAAGCAAAATATTCTGCTGACTGAGAGCGCTCTGTCAAAAAGTACACAGGTAGCACATTAAAAAGGCACTAAGCATCACGGATGACTACATGCATAGGTAACATTTCAACATCTTTGGTTGGTTTGAAACATATGCTATCCCAGCTACATAGGGGATGCCTGGGATCCATTGGCTGTTGCTTTTAAGTCGATCATGATGCATGTGGGTCAGCTGGGCTCATCTCTGCGGTCAAGGCCAGGACAAATATGACACATCCCTAACTGTCTAAGCTAAACAACAGGAACTGACAGTAAGTGAATATTGGCAAACATAACATCCTTGCAAGAATGAGGGTACTTAGATAAAATGGGTTAATATATTGGCATTCCGACCTCTGCATTCAGAGTTCCATTGATACTGGTGTCCCACTCCCAGGTGTCTCCCTCAGGGGGTTTGATGTACTATTTATGTTCCCCGATGCCTCATGACACTGACATACATGTTTTGATTTGGAGAGAATATACTACTACACAGGATTACTATGGTGGGTGTTCTGGAATGGTCAGTACGAGGGGGTCAGATGGGTATTGAAATGAAAAGAAGTGGAGGGTCGGGACTGGTGGTCTCTGGCCTTGCAAGGTGGGGGTGAGCAGTTTTGTGAAGGTAGATGGGCATTGGTGCAGGGGCCTGCTTCGCTCTCACGCTCTGCCGAAAGCACATTCTGGGGAAGTGATACTAAGCAATTGCAACAATTAATGGTTGGACTTTCGTGAGAAGAAGGCTTGCACGGAGCTGGCAGGAAAATGAGGTGGCGGTCTCTTGGGCTCTCTGTGCCAGGCACTGGGGATGGGAGAGATGAGTCTGTAGAGGGAAGATTTTTGTGCTTAGTGAAAAGATGGTATTTATGCCAAGGAAAAATGGCATCTGTTTTTTTGTGCCTGTAACCAACGTTATATGTATAAATCTCTTTGTTGAATCATAAGGGGAAGCGATGGTGGTGTCTCCCCCCTTGGCTCACACATCATCTATTTACCACAGGAAGGGCTATAGGGGTGGGATTGGACCATTTCCTTCCCAACATTCCCCACTTTCGTTACTCCTAAAGTAACAAATACCCTCCCCCAGTATTTATACATTGCAGAGCCCATTTTACTTCTTCATTCCATGCAGGGGTACCTTTAATGGGCATCCGTGCTCTACAAACACTTCTCAAACTCTCTCCATGCCGTGCATATTCTTCAGGAGTGCATGTCATGTAAATACATCCCTCATCTCCATCCAGGTCAACCCACACCTCCTTATAATTCTCAAGATCTTGTGGCTGTTTGATAGTAGTATGATAATAATTTTCTACCTCATCCCCTGTGTGGCATATCACCACCATGCAGTATTTGGGCTCATCATTTTTGCCGGTTTGCACTTGGGCTTCCCTAGTATCACGATGCACCTTATTATTCACATTCTTATTGCCGATTGTCACCATCATCATTGCACTATTTGGCAGTACCTCAAACCTAACTGGCACACACAGAAAATCAGCAGGAAGAACACAATGATGGGCACCAACTTCTTCGTGATAGTTCCAAGCCATGATGGTACCCAGCTGAATGTCATACTGAACCAGTCATCGTTTTGTATTCTTCCTTCTTTTCTTTTTTTCATGCCCAGTTTATGTACTGCTGCAATCACATGTGATAATGTCCCATTTTCGGTGTCTGAAGAAGGTACAAATGTGCAACATGAACTCGCAATTTTTCGTGCAAACACCACCTTCCATGGCATTGAGAAGTTCCAACACATACCTGTTTTTCATTGGCATTAGTCGAAGGGCTCGTAGTTTCACCTTCATGACCATCAACCCCTCTTCAGTGTCATTTGCCAGCTGGATGAGCTCCCAACTGACTATCTGGAGCCATTTTGCGTTTGCTCTTGTCTGGACACTGGGCACAAGTGATGCAAAAAATGTTTCTGCTGAGCTAAATAGTTTGTGCTCATCAGGGATTTGAGCAAGGAGGTAAGAGGATTCTTGAGACAGGTAATTAGATGCACTCTTCTTTCGGCACAGGTGATCATGCTGCTCTTCCTCAGAAAATTTTCGAAAGATGGGGTGTTGCGCTACAGTTGGTCGAGGTGTCCTTGGTCGCTCTTGAGGCACCGCTCCCCCTTTTACATGCTGTTCAGGTATCGCCAGCAGAGCGGCGTGCAGTTTTGCAAGTATATAATAACCCCTCCATGATGGCAGGAGGTGCAAGTACGCCTGTTTCCTGCACACCGAATAATAGTCCATTAAAGCAGCAGTGCCTTTTCGAAGATCAGGAATGATGAGGGTTCTATTGCAACATGTGTTTTTGTGATTTGCTCTTTCCATATTTGTGCACATGTTTGGTCCATCCTCTGATCTGACAAGCCATGCAGTCCTTCAGCCTTGCACATGTATCTCGACTATAGTCATTTGTTGTCTGTAAAGCTTGTGCCCTCGATTGCCAGGATTGGTTCTTTGAAACAGTTCGGACCTTGTGATCCTTCTTTGCAGAGCTTTTCCTCTGGCGGGAGGAGCTTCAATTTTACTGTGCGTGCCTGCAAGGAGCTCTTTATTCTGCAAAGTGTGAGGTATATGAGACATTGGGCTTCTACTATGGGGCTTCTTGGGGCACTAAAACCTTAGGCGTATCAGAGGCATGGGGTGTCACAGAACACACGTAGCAACTGCCATCGGTTGCTCTTTTTCCGTTTGCACTCATATCAGAGTAGCAACTGTTAGATTGCCCAGGGTGGCGAAGATCCCCAACACATGGTAGGCATTGTATCTATGATGACGTGCCTGTCTTTTCCTCCTTCTAGTATGTAAGAGAGATTGTTGTTTCACTGTAAATATTTTACACATCCTGTCAGTTGTACATAGTGACCTTGGCCTTTTGCGGGTTGCTGACTGTACAATGGGAAATTACCAACAGTTACATTCATATTAGTTTCTGCGGTGTCTTGTCTGTACATCACAGGGTGAGAAGAGGGAACAGATTTCGTATTAAAGACTGGGGTGTGGAACACATTATGGATTTCACTAAGCAATAAGTTAGATAATATGGTAGAGTGTGAGATAGCTTGTGAAACTGTAAACATGGAGGATTGTGGCAGCATAAAATTTAAGACCTTCAACGTGCTTCCAGTTTCATTGTCCAAAAGCAATTTCATGTGTGAGGTTAGTTTGGTGACATTTTCGTACATAGCCGTTAAGTTCAGGGATTAAATGCTGCCACCTTTCCGTATTGCCTCCCCCTCCCTTCTTTTATATGGGGCCTCCAAATAAAAGATGCCGCCCAATACATTCCCAAAACCAATATAGTTATTGTGAAAACAATTGCAACAAAATTAATGCCACATTCATAGCTATATGTGCATGTAGCGGTTATCCTATTCCTACTGCTATTTGACTTTATTTGTTTGTTCTGTACTTTCTACTTCCAACATCCATTTAAGGTACTGCAGTGTTTGTTTGATTGTTATCTAATCATTTAGATGCTATGGTGTCATGTGTTTTTCTGACGTCTGAGAGGCGGATCCAGAACCATAGCCCCTTCACTTTTACAGCCAGGGTACAGTAAATCACCTCATAAGGTACATGGAATTTAGTGGAGTTCCAATTTCTCACAAAGCTACGCACATAAACCAATTATCCAGGCATTAAGGGATTTGCTGGGCTATCTGCCGCTGCAATTGTTGTGTCAGCTTTGCTGTCTCTTGTAAATGGCGATGCAATTTGTTTGGCAATAGATCTTACTGCCCATGTGAGCTGGGTGAGATATTCTATAAATTCTTCCTCTAAAACAGTTGCTGTCCTATGTGCATCAAACATTCTCCTCACTGGCGACAAAGGCGTTTGCACGTCACTATTTCATGGGGGGACAGGTGGTGGTCCTTGCTGGGTTGTGTGCCCAGCTGGAACAGGAGCAAGGGCAGGCAGTATACCCAGTTCATTTTTAGGGAGTGGCACAGTTTGATAACCTACTCTTAAGGAGGCTGTTGATTTTCTCGGACACTCTATTTGGTTGCAGGAGGTAAATCAAGCACATGTTGTGCTTTATTCCCAACAGTGATGTCACTTCCTTGAACAAATCATTTACAAATGTGTTCTGTTTTCAGAATGATTGACATCACATATCCACCACCGGCGGAATACTTCTCTAATGAGAAATTTAGCTGTACACTTCGCTTCCGAGTGGATCCAGGAACCTGCTTCCACCCATCACGAGAAAGGAACACACCATCACAATTAAATATCTTGCTCCATTGAATCTTTCTCCCATGTCTGCATAGTCAATGCACAGCTCACGGAAGGGTCCTACAAGGCAGGGTAATGTCCCCCTGAGTGTTCTGAGAGTCATCCTGAATTGAATACCTGACGGGTTGTACATTCTATTATCATTTCTTTAAGGTATTCCTGGAGGTTTGGGATAAACCAATCTTCTTGGAGATCGGAGGCAATGTGCTGTTTAGAAGTATGTTCTGAAAAGTGCAATTGTTTGAATGCACACCCATTAATTCTACGGGCATTACTACTTTGCTTGTAATGTACTGTCTCCAGAGTAAATCAGTTGGCGACTGTGTGCATCCTCTTTTGGTCCATAACTCCTGCTGTGTGTGGGGCTCTATACTGTAATTCTATTAATTGAGCAATGGGTACTAAATTGTATCCTTCCTTTTTTGATTCTTCTTGTTTGTTTATTGATAAGATATGATATGATAAGGCATTTAAAACGTGCCTATACACAAGTGTTTCAAGGCGCAACGAGGCAAGAGAGGGGAAACAGAGGGAAGAGAGAGACAACAATCCTACTAGGCCAGGTGACGTTGATTTCGTGCAAGTGCAGGGGAGGGGGAATGGGAAAATTGCAGGGGCAAGGGGGGCAGTACTGTACATAGGAAAGCAGTAAAATAAATAAGACAATACATAGAAATGCAGCCAGCTGGTGGCAAATTCAAGGGTACGTGCAGACATTCAGTCAAGTGCTAGTAGGGGCTGTAGGGATACAGAAACAGTCCACAAGTGCAGGGTTGCCAAGGGTGCAGTGCAGGTGTGTGACTGGCGGGGGGATCTGAGCCCGAGGTCAGAGGGTAGCCAGGTAACCAGTGCAGTTTCAGATTTAGCCAGGAGATCAGCAGTGGAGAGGAGGAGAGTGAGCAGAAGCAAAGAGGAAGGCCTTGAGGTGCTTCCGTAACAAGAGATGGTTCTCAAGTTTCAGAGAGGCAGGGAGGCTCTTACAGAGGGAGGCCCAAGCAGAAGAAAGACATCTACCACCAACTTGCTGCTTGGAGAAGCGCCTAACCCTGAGGGAGTTGGAGGCAGATGAGCGAAGAGCTCGAGAGGGAAAGTATTTAGGAAGAGAGAGATGAAGGTATGAGGTCCAAGGCCCAAGAAGGCCTTGTGGACAATGCAGAGGGTTTTGAACTTATTCCTAGCCACCACTGGGAGCCAGTGCAGAGATTTCAGTCCTGGAGAGATACGATCCCTGTGCTTGAGGTCAAGGACAAGTTTCGCAGTCCTGTTTTGGATGAGTTGCAGAGGGCAGAGAGTAGAGGCAGGTAGATTTAGAGAGAGGCTGTTACAGTAGTCCAGCCTAGAGAGAACCAGAGCTCTGGAGACAGTGAACTTCTGGGGCAAGGAGAGGAATGGAAGAATAACTCTGGTGAGGTGCAGCTGGTAGTAATATGCATTCTGTGCCCATTGGTATGGGCAGATATGCTGCTTCTTTGGCATGATGCTGGGGTTGTTCATGCACCCCTTGAGGGAGGCCGTGTGGGCTTACCCAGGTGGGGGTGTCCACATTGCGGAGGACTGTAGTAAGGTTGGGTATATTGGTAATTTCCACCTTGCCTGCTGCAGCATTTGCGCAAAAAGTGACCCCACCTCCCACACGACCTGCATTGCCCTGGATTCCCTCCCCTAGGCACTTGTTCCCCGTATCCACCTCCCCTCTGTGCCCAGAACCCACCTCAACCCCTTGCAGGCCTCCCTTGCCATTGATGTTCCATGTACTGCTGTTCTCCTCACAACTGCTCCTGTCCGTTGTCTGTCCACACTGCAGACACCCTTGCCTGTGGTGCTACAAACACCCCCCCTCATCCCCTGTCTGCTCAGAGGGCAGAACTGCTGTGATTGCCGCAACCTTCACCAATTCCGTCTGTACCAGTTTGGCTTCTTCAGCTAATCTCCTCTGAATTGTTTCTTTCTCCCACACTTTGATCCTCCTACATTGGTGTACTATAATGCTCTCAATCTCAGACCAGCCTTTGGCTTCTATCCATGCTATTTCATCCGCATTGCCGCACTCTTCCCAAACTACCCCTTCTGTCCTCATCATACTTGATATCTCTTCTGCCTTTCACACGGTCAACCATGCCATACTGCTCAACCATTTCCGTGATAACCTGGGCAACACTGATCAGGCCCTGGCTAACCTCTTTCCTCTCCAATCGACCCTCCCAGGTCCAACTTGGGTCCTTCCTCACCTCTATCTCCATTTATACAAGTGGTGTCCCCCAGGGGCCTATCCTCTCTCCCCGTCTTTTCAACCAATACCTGGCACTTCTTGCCCACCGCATTGCCGCTCTCTGCCCAAACTTTCAGTGCTATGCAGATGACACTAAACTTATCTTCAGCCTCCCTTCTGCCAATTCTTCTGCATCTCTCATCTCTGACTGTCTGTCTGCTATTCAGGAGTGGCATGCCACCAATGATCTCTGCCTTAATGCCAGTAAAACTGAGATTCTCCTCATCGGCACACCTGGTCCCTCCTTTCCTGTCACTCTCTGCCGGTCTCTCTTGGAACGCTTCCTGCTCCAACCTATGAGGCTAAAAACCTCGGGATCATCTTCGAATCAACACTCTCCTTCTCTCCCAGTTCTCTGATGTCTCTAAGAAGTCACACTACCAGATGCACCTCCTCAGTGATATTCTTCCTTTCCTCTCCTTCCCCCAGAAGCTCACTGTCTCCAGAGCTCTGGTTCTCTCTAGGATGGACTGCAAAAGCCTATTTTTAAATCTGCCTGTTTCTACTCTCCGCCCTTTGCAATTCATCCAGAACAGGACTGCATGACTTGTCCTTGGCCTCAAGCCCAGGAACTATATCTCTCCAGGACTGAAATCTCTGCACTGGCTCCCAGTGGCTGTGAGGCTAAAGTTCAAAACCCTCTACGTTGTCCACAAAGCCTTCTGGGGCCTGGGGCCTCAATACCTTCAACTCTCTCTTTCTAAATATCTTCCTTCTCGAGCTCTCAGAGTCAGTCGCTTCTCCAAGCTACGAGTTGGTGGATCTCGGTCTTCAGCTGGGGCCTCCCTCTGGAACAGCCTCCCTGAAACCTGAGGAGAACCATCTATGGTTCCGGAAGTACCTCCTCTTTTCTTCTGCTTTCTTTCCTCCTCTCCCCTGCTGATCTCCTGGCTGAAACAGAAACTGCACTGGTCACCTGGCCACCCGCTGATCTTGGGCTCAGGTCCCCTCCCCCTTCAATTTCACACCTGCACTGCCTCCTTGGCAACCCCCAACTTAGAGACTGTTTTCTGTATCCCTGCAGTCCACTGCCAGCACTTGCTACCTGATGCCTGCACTTACCATTGCACTTGCCACCAGCTGGCTACACTTTTTCCTTATTGCGTTTATTTATTCAATTTTCTTATAATGTCGATCCCATGTACTGCACTGCTCCGTCCCCCCCCCGCACTTTTCCCCTTCCCCCTTCCCCTGCACTTGTGCAATCTCAATGTCACCTGGCATAGTAAGATCGCTGTCTCTATCTTCTCTCTGTTCCCCCTCCCTTGCCTCGTCGCGCCTTGAAACACTTTTTGTTATGCTCACCTGGTATCCACAGGACGCCACCCAGCCGGGTAACTCGCTGGTATGCTTCTCAGCTTTGCCCTGATGTGGTCTGCGGGGAAGGTTCTGCCTGAAAATGCAGGAGGACTTTGTTCAAGACTGACCGACTGGGATAAGTCCTCCCTCCCCCCCCGTATAATTTTAGTCCCTCTGGCGCTCTCTCCTCACCTTGTGGTAGAATTAGGCGTGCTCTCTGTCCTGCCTTCTTTGCAGGGGCACGTTGTCTTTCATGGGCGAGTGCGGTCCAGTTACTTCACTGATGCCGGCCCGTTTGATATTGTTCAGGTAGGTCTTATTGCTGTTCTTTAGTTTTGTTGCTATCCTGCATGCCTTTCTTTGTTTAAAATGTCTCATTTTTTCGCCCTTAGGGATGTGGAGCTTCAGCGCGGCAAACTGGCTTGGTTGAGCCCCACTGGTAAATGATGGCGCATTAAGAGCACTATAATGCGGTAAGTAAGCGCTATGTGCAGCGCTGCGAAGTCTTGCCTTCGCTAATCTGTGTTTTCCTTCCTTGTAGGTCGCAGTGTTCTTCAGCGCGAGTAGAATGTCCGGAGTGGTGCCAGCCGAGAGGGGATCCGCCAGGTAAGCCTTTTGAGCAGTTCAAATTTGTAAATGTCTCTACTGCTTTCTTTAATGTTGCCTCTATCTTCTTCTTTCAGGTCGTTCTGTCTGGGACGCATGCAGATTCGGGGAAGCTGTTCTCAGTAGCTGCGAGTGTTTAAATATGAAGACTGCAGGTAAGATGCTGCTGCTAATGATGTTCCTTGTGTCTCCTTGCAGGTTCTGCTTCTCCGAGGTTCGAGGGAATAGCTGGACACGGTGAGCGTCATGTTGCAAGCTGCAAAGTAACGCAAAGCGTGTTGTCTTGCTCGGGTGTGGTTTAAATAGTCCCAACAAAATAGTCCAGGTAAAGTAGTCCCTAGGCTACCACACCCACAACACTAGACCGCATAGCTTGGTTCTTAGGAACCAAGCTATGTGGATGCCTCAATGTTGGCTGACAATACAATAAAGTAGTTCCCAAGCACATTGTTTTTCATGGTGTTTGAGCCTGGCGCCGTAGGTGCCAGGACTGGCCCCATGAGGGCTTTTGAAGAGGATGCCAGGCTCTAGAGGCCTCAGTCCTGACTCCACCTGGCCAGTGGGTTTGCCAGAGGGGGTTTTGGGCGAGGGTCGTGACAGGTCTCCTCCAAACAGGTCTCCCCCTGCTCCTCCAGAATCATTAAGGACAATATGGGCTCTCTTGCCCCTGCACTTGTTGATTTCTGCAACCACTCTTTGATCTTGGGTACTTACTCCATTGTGGGCAGGGGTGATGGTAGATGGGTCACATGGAGAAGGTGGGGCTGTACCTGGGGTAATGGTTATAGCACCCTCTGATATATATGTTGGGTCTGTGTACCCTTCCAACGCCCTTGTGAGCAAAGGGTAAATCATATTAGGTTCCTCCTCCCCTTCTCCTTTTCTCCCTCTGTTCCCCTTGTTACTGTTGGTTCTTCTAACCCTTTTCTCCTCTTATTTGTGGTAGGTGTTTCTTCGAACTTTCTCCACAAATCTAACATCTCCCTTCTGTTTTGGAGCTGCTTTCCTTTGTACTTCACTGTCAAATGTGTGGATACGTGCTCTAATGTACCCTTTTCAAAATACCCTTCTTCTGGCTAAGCATGTGATAGTCCCTCCACCGTTGTTTCATTTACCCACTGGCTGTTGTACATTTTAATTTGCTCACTATACAGGGGGAGATGCTTACAAATATGTGACAGTGGAGTGTCCATTCCCATGACCAAACATCTTTTCCCTTTAGATTATGGAGTCCCCAGTGTTTGTAGGGTCTTATATTTCCCTTACCCCCCTCTGTTATTACTAAGGCCTGCTTTCTGGGGCAGTCAATAATGTCTTAGAACCTCTGCCATAAATATTACAATACACTGTATAATTACATACGAAGAACATGGAACATCTTAGAAATACAACAAAAATAGACCAAGAACATTGAACGAAAAACATA
The DNA here is from genome assembly GCF_040938575.1 of Ambystoma mexicanum. NCBI lineage: Eukaryota > Metazoa > Chordata > Amphibia > Caudata > Ambystomatidae > Ambystoma > Ambystoma mexicanum. The sequence goes on from NC_090928.1 coordinate 289,700,876, forward strand.
TGCCCCATTCCACTTTCTTAGAGCATATTCACTTCCTCACTTACTGAACACACAAATCACCTGTGCCCCTCTTGGGCCTTCCTCCACATATTATAAAAACACTGAAAATAAGAAGCTAAAATAAGCTAAAACAACAACCACTACTTATTCCCGAGTCCTCTAATTATATGGGGCTCCTATTGTTATCTCTGTATTTTATTCCTGCACTCGTCGGGACAGTGCACTGTGGTGTTGCTTTCCACCCCCTTTCAGAGCTATGATCCTGTATCTCCTCTATATCTTCTCCTCATTTTTCTTATACACAACTTAAATGGCCATAAAAAATGAAATAGCGCTTTTCTCCAAATGGTCACATCATACATTCACATCCAACCCTTGCGCATTCCCTTCATTCACACTGCTCTATATTCCCCAAATTCCCTAATTTGTTTTTCATTGCAATTTATACTCATGTGCCAGTGTTCTTCCAAGAGCCTCCATTTGTGGTCTATCCACAATGTCCGGGCCTCTCCCTGGGGCCACACCCAGCTCAGGCGAGCAGCGGGGTATTCGCGAAGCCAGAACCCACAATAACCTTTTTCTTCTGTGCACACGTTTTTTGGGGAATGGTCAGTCATAGGTGGGGGCGGTCTTGCCGGAGAAGCCCTGGATCTCGCTGCAGGTAAGGGGACTCGAGGAATCACGTCAAGGGGTCACCAAATAAATGTGGGTACGCAACACGCTTCCTCTCAATATGCAAAAATAAGGATAACACACCCCATTAGGGAATGAGACCAGGAAATAAGTTGCAAGGATAACAAACTTTATATATCATAAAGTATGCAAGCCAAGAACTCTGCTGCCAGAGAGCTTTCTGACAAAAAGTACACAGGCAGGACATTAAAAAGGCACTAAGCATCACGGATGACTACATGCATAGGTAACATTTCAACATCTTTGGTTGGTTGGAGACATATACTATCCCAGCTCCATAGGGGATGCCTGGGCTCCATTTGCTGTTGCTTTTCAGTCGATCATGATTCACTTGGGTCAGCTGGGCTCAACTTTGCGGTGAAGGTCAGGACAAATATGACACATCCCTAACTGTCTAAGCTAAAGAACAGGAACTGATAGTAAGATCATTATGGCACACATAACATCCTTGCATGAATGGGGGTACTTCAGAAAATTAGTAAATATATTGGCATTCCGACCTCTGCATTCAGAGTTCCATTGATACTGGTGTCCCGCTCCCAGGTGTCTCCCTCAGGGGGTTTGATCTACTATTTATGTTCCCTGACGCCTCATGACACTAACAGACATGTTTTGATTTGAAGAGAATATACTACTACACATGATTAAGTCTATGGTGGGTGTTCTGGAATGGTCAGTACGAGGGGGTCAGATGGGTATCGACATGAAAAGAAGTGGAGGTTTGGGGACTGGTGGTCTCTGGCCTGGCAAGGTGGGGGTGGAGAGGGCATGAGCAGTTTCGTGGAGATGGACTACTTTCATCAAACAGACTTTACATTCTGCAGCTCACATTCCTCGCATCTTCACTGTAAAAACAATGTTCATTCTTTGTGTTTGATTCTTTCATTTCCAATTAACATTACACAGCCTGTGTTTGTCATCATATTCAGTGTATGAATTTGCACCAAAGTTTTGCGCCAACGAGTTAAGGTCCAAACTGCCTTGAGTATTAGTAAGGGGCTATGTTAATGGTTAGTGTTTAATAATTGTTAGTCTTTATGTTTCATTACAACTTAGTCCATATTACTGTGTTGTGGTGCAAAATGACAACATCAGCGTTTATGCAGTACCAAATTCAAACCACCCTTTTCGGTATGTGCTCTGTGCATTCACAATACTGACTTAAACCATGTTCAGCCCAGAGCTTAACTCTCCTGTCTCACACTCTTGTTGGCAAATGGGATCAGTTTTCAGTTTTTGGTGAAATTTGGAGCCTTAGCTAAAGTTTGGAGCTCTCTTTTCCTACACCAGACACCATAGATAAAGGCACGTCCCCAATGCTTCTGCTTTATTGCTAGGCTGTACCTGCAATAAGCAGCCCAGCTAAAAACGGATTTGAGGCCTCCCACCACTGCTGCTGTCCTGCCTGATAGAACTACAACCTTGAAGGAGAGAATATAAAGAAATGCAGCAGAAAGGACCTTGAGACAGTCCTAGCTCGGCTGTTTCGCAAGTAAGAACTACTTTATATATAGTTACAGTGCACTGTATAGAGACTCTGATTATATTTGTAAGCACTTTAATAGTTTTAAGACATCCATATTTTAAAGGACTTACATGCCATTTTTGCTTATGTAGGTGAATAGTGTAAATATGGTTTTGGGATTTCCCCCTTTTTTACAGTAAATCATCTACGAAATCTGGTGATGTACTGGGAAAGGAAATAACTAATCTAAATACCAACTAAAGAAACCATACACCAACATTTATTTGTCTGCCTTTTCTTTTGTATGCCACATTATTGTAGACCAGTGTTTCATGCTTAGAGTTTTGGGGGAATCCAAACCTAACCTTTTCCCCTTAATCCCACATCACCAAGAGGTACACCTCGCCTTCCTTTCTCCTGCTGTTCTTTTGGTCATTCTCCAAATCCACCTCTGACCTCATCCAAATAACCCACACTTCCTGCTTCTTGCTTACATCTCCCTTTCTTAGGAACATTTCCCCAGCCTATCTAGTTCTTTCTTCCCCGCCTGGGGCGTGCGTGTGTAAGGTAGAAATTCATAAATACTGGGCAAAGCCCTGACCACTTTTCCCATGAATGCTCACCCCATAACAGAGATGGTGGCCTGGGTAACCAAGTTTTCATGTTCCTGTTCCTAGGACTCAGTTCTGATTCATCCCAAGGTATGTCCTTTGTGGGTGGCTGATTATGGCTCCTCTTTTGGCAGCTGGTGGTCTAGAGGGCCACCGAGTCATTGCACAGGCTCAGCAGTGTATCTCAGCAGCTCCATAAGGGTCTCCGGTCTAGTGCATATTGGGGCAGCTTCGTTGTGTGACTTTGCTTCTTCCCACTGCGGCGCACCATAGTCTCTGGTGTCTCTCTCTCTCAGCCTCGGAGCATTGCTGCCTCTGCTAGCGGCTTTGCCGTGGGGCTCTCTCCATCTTTGTGGCTGGTCACAGCACCAGTGTGGCAATAGTTTAGGTCCCTTTTCAGTTTCTTCAGTTCAGTGTTTTGTTTTGCCTTCTGCTTCTAATTCTGGAGCTCTGAAAAGCAATAGAAAGACACTGGAAAGTATATGACTTTTGTGGTAAGGCCAAAGATAGTAGTGGTCTGTCATCCACGGGAAGGGTGGAGTTGCCTCCACTCACAGTGCTACTGCATTTTGTTGTTGGCGGTGGTGGCATCAATTTACATGTGACAGTATGTGGTCAGTGAAGAAGGAAATGGCGTGTGTTATATGCAGGTAAGTACGGTCTGTACTGCCAGATGATTCCATTGAAAGGCACATGCCCCAGAACCATCTTGCCCTCATGTAGGTTACTGAGAAAGAGAACAGGAAAAGTGTGGACATGGTGGAGTTATTTCCTCAGGCTCAGTGGGATAGTACCCAGATAATAGAGGATGAGCTCTGTGCTCTGGGAGAGGCATTTCAATTGTACAAGAGGGCAACAGTTTGTATTAGCAGGAAAAGCCTGTTTCAAAGCCTATTGTTTTGTGGAAGAAAATGCAACAATAGTCAACAATGGATGCTGCCTCACTGTCTTCAGAGTTTAAATGTGGCTCCCCTATGTCTGGACCTAAATTAATTAACACATTTCACAGAATCCTATCAAATGCTTGTAACATCTGAAGGCACACAGCCAATGTGTTATTTCCCACCTGTTCATTCATATTTACATGATTTATCCACAGAATTGGAAACACTGCCTTCTTCTTCATTCTTCTGTCATTGACTGAGGAAGACACAATATGCATTTGAAATGTTGCAGCCTAATGGTACATGGATGACTCCACTGCTAATTCGAATGCTGCTTTTAACAGGGCTAAGCAAAGAAGCCTAAATTGTATCTGTATGAAGGGAATGGAGGGTGATAAATGCACAATGCCAGCTTATCTAGTGAGACTTGTACTTAATTATAGGAATGTACGACCTTCCCTTTGATGGGCCTTATGGTCTGTTTTCTGAAGCAATGGTTTTGATGTTTAAAGCAAATGAAAAGGGACCACTGCACATGATTGCAGGAACTCGCTAGAATTCAAAATTAGATGAGTTTGTCTGAGAATGCATGAATGACTCATGTTGTGTGATAACAAGTTTGAAAAAAGCTACACCGAAAAATCACATGTGCTTCAATGCCTGGCAAACTTCAGCATGTGCTCAAACACACATGTTTCCATGCTTCATGTAGCAAGGACTGGAGTACCCAAGAAATGCTCAAATGTGCAGGAGCCATTTTACAAGTAGAAACTATATAAATGTCTGAAGTCATGTCTGCCCTTTTGGAAGGTGCGTTACTCTGTGCATTAGTGTGGTTGAAACAGTAGAAGCAGGACTCAAGCACAGAACAGTGGTAGCACAAATGCTAATGGCATCTCATGCTGTTGCAGTGGCCACTTCTCTCTGTCCTTAGAGCTACTGTATGAGGAAGCAGCAATGATTTCTGGAGTGGCAGTAAGGGGTGGGGATGGGATGGTGACTGACTGTTTATGAGAGGGCTGTAGTAGATGCCTTCAGGGTTCATCGCATTCCAGCGCATGGTGTCACCTCATGTGGCAGTGCAAATATGCAGTGCCTGACATGGTTCCAGCTTTTTCTCAATACACAGTTTTCTTGCAATGAGTGAGTGCAAGTTGTGAGAAGCTGTTGTTGTTCGGCTACTATGAAGAATTTCCGTGCATCGGATTTTCTTGTTCATCTGTCCACAAAAATGGTGGTGGTGGTGGAAATGATGGTGTGGTTGGCATAAACTCGCAATGTTCCATATGATATCTGCTAGGCTGTTTTTGAAAGACACCGTGCAAACATGGGAAAGAGTGTCACATGTTCCCCCTGTTTCAGTAATTGTGGTATTGCGCCACTTCTTTTCTACTCCGTATGACTGGTTCACAAAATCATGTGTTGTGGCCTTTAATCAGATGCTCCATCTTCAATTTGCTCGTCATCATAACTATTCCAGACTGAGCAGGGGCTGTTGATTGTGGTGGAGAGGGGGACAAGGAACGTCCCACATTCTGCTCCTCTGCACATTGCGTTGCTTCTCTGAGCACATCAGCAGATGGAATCTGCCACTCTTCCCACCACTCTATACCAGAGCCAGTAGGCTGACTAATTTGCTTCAGCTGAAATTCCTGAGCATGCATTGCATTGTTTTGCATACCACAGTGATGTGTTGCTCAAGGTTCTACTGCTGAGTGAGAAATTGATGCCATCATCTTCCCACACATGTTCTGACATACCTGATGAACACAGAAATGATTAAAACAGCAACTTCTGTGGTCGATGTAAATCTACTTCTAGATATGTGCTGTCCTCTTTCTTCTGTTGGCCCTTTTAGTTGCATGGGCCATGTTGGCACTCAAAATGGTTGCTTCTACTCAATAGAGCAAAATGTGTTACACATCAGGGTACTGTAATCTCCTCCGAGGTCCTGAGGTTACTAAAACCTTTTGTTCACAGTGTTTCACCCATCACAAAACGATAATATACTCAGTTACAGCCACTGAATGCAACCTCCTCCTGCATCCTTAAAATTATACATTGTTCTGCAAAAGGAGTATTTTCTCTCGTCACACAAAAATGGCGACACACTTACCTTTGATGAATGTAATCTCTTGCTGGCCTCCCAGTTCTCATACAAGTTGGTCACTCATATTCTCTCACCCATCAATAGGCATGCGCACAAGCACAGCGAGGGGATCATAACCGAGGATGGCAATACAACTGTGAAGGCAACAGTACCGTGGGTAAATGAAAGTTACTTAAGGCGGAAGAAAGCTTACAGCAGACTGGATAAGAATCGAGAAACAGAAATAAGAATTTACCAACAAATGTATGTTTAAATTGACCAAAACATATCAGTGATGACCTGCACTAAAGGAAAACGATTGTCTCTTTAACCACTAAAGTGATCACCAGCACTAAAGGAAAACGACTGTTTCTCAAACAAGGAACCTCCTGAAGAACCGTTATAGACATAGACGGGGAAACACGTGTCGAGGTACCTCCAATACAATTAAGTCATCGCAATACAAAGAACAACACAGCGATTATCATTTGGTAAATGCAAGGATATCAATAACAACACAAAACAAGAAGGTATCTACAAACCAACTGAATGTAACAATTATTTCAATTACTGTTTTGGAAATACAAAGACTTTGAAACTTACATCTACAAACCAGCAGAACCTCAAAAGAAGAGTATCAGTGACTGTTGCACAAATAAAGACCTAATTAAGATACAAACCAACTGAATGAAAACAATAATTCAGTGACTGTTTTGGAAATACATAGACTCTAATGCAAATAAAGGCGCAAATTCATAAAATTACAGTATTTTTTTCTCTTTATGCCCACAAGCATGACCTATCCTATGTCAGATCAGGGGTTTATCCTGGATACCTCGCAATTCGTTTGATATTTCAAAAAGTGGATTTGTCAGTTTTAAGTGCAATTTGTATTAGTTTATCAATTGTTTCATGTGGACTCATAGCCCCAAGTGTGGTCAGCCGACACGCTGGAATTCACGTTGTCCCAGACACCTGCACCCCTTTCCCAGGTTCCATCCTTTTTTTTGCAGCACCCACTCCCCCCTTGCCTGGCCTGCATTAGGTTTTGGCTGGTCGGCCAATACCGGCCTAGTACGCCCCAGAATGTGGGGGTGATAGCTATAGCATTGCTCTTGCTGACAGGCTCTAATACCATAAAGTGTATCTTATATTTAATTTCTGTCCCTTTCTTTTGATCTATTAAGCTCATCACCCAACTTTGACCCACCTATCCATTAAATGCAGAGGTGACATTATTCAAAATAAGCTTTTCTCTCTATTTATATTTCCTTTTTATTGCTCATTTCCTGTTGTGCGTTTTCATTCTCACAGCACAGTGCCATGCTTCGGTCTGTCAGTTGTGCTTTATATTCAGTGACAACAAAAGAAATCCCAGGGCTGCTCGTGTCAAAAACAATTTTTGCCTTAGATCCACAGAGACATCAGCAAGATGCCTCTTGCCCTGTCTCTAAGTGTGTTTCCCTGTCACAGGGTGATTGGCTCAAATGTGCTGTGCTTTGACTTCCGCTCTCTGTTGACAGACTGTGCCGCCGCGTTATCCTTATCCATGCAGCAGCGCGTTCCTTTGGAAGCCACTGGTTTCACACAACAAAAATCACCAGTTAAAACTTCCCACTTCTAATTCCAAAAAGATAATAGAGCTGCAGCTAGCAAGACTGCTCACATAACTTTCTGAGTTTCAAAGAGAATACTTTGGTCAAGGTCGAAAAATAATTTCTCAGTAGAAGAGTGTGTCCTGCTTGAAACTGAAAGGTCTTTTTTTTATTGAGCTGGAGGAAAATAAAGAAATATCAGCAAAGCTAAAGGGTTTGTATGTGTTCACTCCATGAAATTATATCAAACACATTTTATAGAGTGCTGAATTTGGAAACGATGCAGAGGTTACCTCGCAGCTGTCTCCAGGGCTATATTGAAGGAAACATGATTTGTTCTCTTTCATTGACACTATAACAGTTTTCATCAATTCTTAGAGAAAAAGAATTGTGTTCATTTTCACTAAACAATTATTGACAGTTTACGTGACTTTTGCTCACCAACTGGTAACAATAGGGGCCAAATTACAAAAACTGTGCAGCGATGCAAGTGCAATGTTTGCACGGTATTAGCACTAGGGAAAAGTTTGCCCTATTTTTAAAAACACTGGGACATTTTAAAAAAAACATTGCACATCGACAAGTGCAGTTTCACATATTAAAAGCACCAGGGCTAAAATTGCCCTAGTGCTAAAAAGATACATTTCTGATGCATTTTTGCACCAGAGCAAAGTGTGCACTAGTGCTAATACCATTCCATATTACCATTAGGGCAAACTTTGCCCTGGTGCGAACATGTAGTAAAAATTCATCTTTTTTGCGCCAGTGCAATTTTAGCCCTGGTGTTTTTAATGTACCAAACTGCACTTGTTGAGGTGCAAGCTTTTTTTAATGTGCCCCATTGTCTTTAAAAATAGGGCAAAGTGCTAATACCGTGCAAACTTTGCACTTGCACTGGTGCAAAGTTTCTGTAATATGGCCCCTAGTGCTTTTTTGCATTGCACTGTAAGCGTTGTAACCATGGTCAAAGTAGGATAAAGGTGTCCGGCAAATATTTGTCTATCTCGTCTGTAAAGTTAGGAGGGCAAACGGGGAACCATAAATATTGTCACGTGTGAGGGTTTTACTTCCTACGATGAACTCGTAGTGCCAGAATTTGGGAGTTTGTCCAATCTGCGCTAGACAGCATATCTAAATGACTAATGCTGAGTGGGAAGGGATTTAAATATAACAAATAATACATGCCCCAGTTCCCTGCATGCCAGGCCCAGCAGGTTAGACACTTATCTACAAAATATTGATAGCGTCCACCAGATCCATGCTAGGGATGGCATGTTTTCTATTCCTAGCTTGACACTGGCCGAACCATATCAGGTCCAATCCTTTGAGCATCTTGGTGATTCTGCGAACGTAATATCATCCAAAAATGTACTTAATTGACTTAACCCTGAAAATGTTCACCCAGGATTAAAATGGTGATCTTGCTCATAAGAGACAAATTGCCTACTCTGTAAGATGATTCATGTGGTTAAAACTCCTGTTGACCAGTTGCAAATATTCCTTATTACTTTTGGTTGCTCACATATAGGTTCCGGTTGCAAGTAGGCCATGTAGATTGCAGTTGCTCACATATAGGGACTAATTGCAAGTGGCTCCCATTGGATCCAGATGCTGGTATACAGGTTATTTCACAAGTCTGATATTGTGAAAGGTTTGCTGAAAACTTCAAACTGGTATTTGGTATCTAAGGATATCTGGGGCCAGATTACAGAAACTTTGCACCTGTGCAAGTGCAAAGTGCACGGTATTAGCACTAGGGCAAAGTTTGCCCTATTTTTTAAAACACTGGGACATATTAGAAAACGATTGCACCATGACAAGTGCAATTTGGCATGGTGTAGGCATAGGGCAAAAATTGCTCTTGGGCAAAAAAGATTGATTTTCACGGCATTATTGCGACAGGGCAAAGTTTGCCATAGTGCTAATACGGAATGGTATTAGCACTAGGGCAAACTTTGCCCTGGTGAAAAAACGCATCCAAAATGTATCTTTCTTGCAGTAGGGCAATTTTTTCCCTGGTGCTGGTACAATGCCAAGGTGCATTTGTCATAGTGCAATAGTTTTCTAATATGTCCTAGTGTTTTAAAAAATAGGGCAAACTTTGCCTTAGTGCTAATACCGTGCAACTTTGCCCTTGCACCGGTGCAAAGTTTCTGTAATGTGGCCCCTGTTGGTTGGTATTTGTTTTTTTCAGTAAAGTGTTTTGTGTTTTTTGTCCTGTGTAGATATATAGTCTAATGGTCAAGAAACCATATGCTAAAAAGGTTCCCAAAGATAACAATGACAGACATTTCTGGTAGAGTAAAAGACGTGATATGGATCTGAAAGTGTAATTTGGTCTTCTCTCGTAATAAAATATAAGCAAGGTTGTTCCACAATGGATGAATGCCACTGCAAACGGTCTGCTGCTTGTCATCTCATTACATTATGAACCTTCATGGTGTTGGAGAAACAGAACTCATACTATCACTTTTGGCTAGTAGTAAAGATAGAGAGAGCTTTTTCTCTTGGATGACAATCCGCAGACCTACATGTTCACTCATGCATCATGGCACATTTGGTGGCCGGGTAACACTCCGTGACGGCTACATCCTGTCCTTCTATTAGCTGTGATGCACATACTGAAGAATACCAAAGGTCGTGCCCACAGCTCTTTTAAATCTCTCTAAGGAGAGCTTGGCTAATTTATTCTTCAGGATTTCAAATTGCCACTTCACTGCCCTGGCAAACTCCAAATGGGTTCTGTGGACAGACATGGTGACAAAATCATCAATTGTTGAAAATCAATAATCCTGTAGGTCTTTCTTCCGATTTGCTTATCGCTTGATGTGCTTTGCACCCTGAAGTAAACTGCACTGAGAATAAGCGTATTTGGGCGGAGGCGAGAGTTGGTGTGCTTCTGCATACTGGGACCTTCTGTGCTCTCTCCCCACCTGTCGCCTCACTCTGGCGTGGTGCAGTTGATTGTGGTGCATTGCAGTGCAAATATCGTGGAAACCGTGCATCCTAGAGCCTGGACCTCGAGTTTTGTTCCTTCTAACGGGACCAGTCTTTCTACGACCACATTGATGTTTTGCCGATTTCAGCCAATTCGTCTCATGTGTGAAGGTGCTGAAATCCGGGGGAAATGGTGGGGTGTCCAAATGTCTTGTAGCTTGTAATGGCTGGAGGATTCTAATAGGTAACTATGCAAAATGCGGTGCAGATTGGTGAAACAGTGTGGAATTGTAAAAGGAACAATGCGTCCCCAAGCCACAAGCCCACAAACACATTTTGACTTGTCCTGTGTTAATCGGGGAATGGGGTGGGGTGTCCAAATGTCCTGTCGCCAGTAGTGTCCAGAGGGTCCTAACAAGTAACTATGCAAAATTGTCTGCAGATTGTAGAAACGGTGTGGAATTGTATAAGGAACAATGTTTCGCAAAGTCACAAACACAGAAACACATTTTGACTAATGCTGAAATCCAGGGAACGTGGTAGGGTGTCCAAATGTAATTTAGCCAGTAATGTACGGAGGTTCCTAACAGATAACTATGCAGAATTTGCTGCAGATTAGTGATGCAGTGTGGACTTGTATAAGAAACAATGCTTTGCCACAAACACACACATTTGGACTTTTGCTGAATGCTGAAATCTGGAGAAAGGGGTTGGGTGTTTAAATGTCATGTAGCCAGTAATGTCCGAAGGGTTCTAACAGGCAACTGTACAAAATGATACAGATTGATGAAATGGGTGGAATTGTATAAGGTACAGCGCTTCACCACAAATTCCGCCACAAACAAAACACATTTTGACTTTTACATATATAGAATTGCAATGTGGCACATCATGTTTTTAACAATTGTCCTATGAAGTGTACACCTCTATCAATGTTTATGCTGACAGTTACCTTCAATTGTGGCACAAAGTGTTTTATTAACAGTTTGGCGTCAGTTATGGTATATGCTGGACAGCATGTGTAGGCCGCATTCAACCTCAATAGGTGTCCACCTCTATTACTAAACTATACTGGACAACCATTTGGAAAAGGATTGTATTAAATAAAATAAATGTGTAACCTCCTTCAAATTCCCTTGGTATAGATTTTGCCAAATACCTCAGAAAGAATCACATTCCATATGCTTCCAACTCTAAAGAGTCAATGGGGGTCATTATAACGCTGCAAGTCTGGAATTAACATGCTGGTAATTCCATTTACAGTCACATTTCTGGACAGCAGTTTCATGTTTGCTGGTAGGCGTTACCTGCTTTACCTCCAGTCAAGAACTGGCCCCCACTGGCAAAAAACAGCCTGTATTTCCGGCACTGACCTTACCGGTGCCGGAAATACCGACAATTCCCCCATGGAGTCCTATGACCCCATGGAATAGGGAATGACTGGCATTGCCGGCATTGCCGGCCCCCTGGAATATCTCAGAATTACTGGGATGTCAGGTGCCAGTGACAGTAAGTCTGTTACCTGGTATCCCACAGCAATTACCAGCGGGATGTTGGGAAACTTCTAATAACCCCCAATTGGTCTTTCCAGCACTACGTTAAATTTAAACCCTGCATTTAAAATAAAAAAAAAAAACAGTCGTGGTACTGAAGCAGGTGTGATACTAATCTTAAAATAAAGTGCTACAAACATTTTTGAACATATTCAAAATGACTACAGAAAGCTTGGTAGAGTGGTACATTATCTAATTAAGTATCTGAGTCATCGGATTCGTATCCATTTTATGAAAACTTGGTTTAACCTTTTCCTAATCAGCGAATTTATTTGCACACATGTCAGGGCGCTCTCATTGCCTAGTGAATGTAGATGCTGCTGCCTGGATAAAGAACATTTGGAAACATGTATTGCTGCACTGTCCAGTACTTCAAAATGTGTACATTGTGCACTTTCGAGAATGTGTACATTATCTTAGTTCTGTATTCCCTGCACACCTTTTGGATCGAATCTGCCGCAGTTATTCAATCTCCTTCATTTTAGCAACCTTGGGATTCTTTCATAGTTTAAATGTCATATGGTGCATTCCACTGAAAAGTAGGAAAGTGCAATGTTTAATGAATTGCTGATCAGACAAAGGTAATTTCTTTCATTTCTTTTTCTTTCTTCCCAGTCCTCCTCTCATTAACCTGGGGGAATCTGGGGTGGATGCTATTCTGCAGGCGTGATTATCATAGAAGTTACCCTAAGACAGAGATGAAAGGACTTTTGCTAATTAATTACTCAATACGGTGGACAAGTTTTAAGCATGAACTATCATGTTAATATGATTTTTGTGACTTATTTCTTTCTACTTATTCACATTTTACAATTTCATTTCTTTTATTTTTTTTCCCATAACTGTATTTTAAACATTTTGTATAATTTGTGTATAACTGAACGATTTGTGTAAGGTGTTCTTTGTTTAAACCATGTGCACAATAAATAATACAAACATGGTTGTAATTGGAGCTAAATGAAATCGATCTGCGAAATAGAAATGGTCAGTGAGTTTGGGGATGTGCGTCTAGAGCTCCTTGCATAACCTACCCAACATTAAATTGCCCTCAAATGATTCACTGCCTACACTAGGCCTGTGCCATAGCAGAACAATCTGTGGAATGCCAGTAGTGTCTCAATGTGGCAATATCAACTGGCTTTCCTACTTGATAAAATGTGTGTTCTAGTCGTTATTGTTCAAACTTATTCAGCCTGAGAGTCAGACATGGCAGCCTGCTCAGAAGCATCTGCTAACATATTCCCACACATAATCTTGTTATTTACCAGCTGTTTTGCTGCACACTTCATTAATGCTAACTGACTGCATAGGATTATGGCATCTAGGAGGGATGCTACATAACCGTGGTTCTTGATGGGGGAACCTGATGATGAAAGAAATACCGTTACTTCCACAACTGCGCATCATCATGTGTAACCCAAAATGTGAAGACAGAGTCAGTGTATATGTTAACACTCTGTTGTTCTGCTACTTTGCATGCAGGTGGTAGTATGAAGTGAATAAACTGCATACCGAGTAATCAGTTGGCCTTTATCATCTGTGGTACAGGATTCGTCAACAAAGTATAGCAGGTTGTATTTTTGTAATGCAGTGTCAGATAGATTTTTTCTGGGTTGAAGAAGTTTGTCGGTAATGGAGCACAGTCATGTGGTTCACAGCCATGTGGTTCACCATCAAGGGGAGCGAGTAACAACAAAGCTTGGTCCCAGGTTGGGCCATGTGTCAGAAACATGTGTGAAGACTGACAACAACATTTAGTTGACAGTGACCATCGGCTGCAACAATGTATCACTACCAGAGAAATAGATGGCTAGTGGGATTGGCAGGTGGGAATGTGAGCTAGAGCATAGTACCTGTCTGGCAATGGCTAGGGTTAGGTGTGCAGTGTTGCAGGCTAATTTGCCTTGTAATGCCGACTCCCCCTTCCTCTGACTAGTTTACATCATCTCTAAGATCCCTTATCACCATGCGATCTACCCATTAACCCCCCACAGATGGCCTCACATCTGCACACTGATTTCTGCTATTGTGCTCTAAACTGCTCTTCTTGAGCTTTGATTTTATTTCCTGCTTTGGCAGGAGTCTTTCTTTCATTTCCACATCTCACACAGTCACATGGCCCGCCTGCCGGCACTTATGTGCCGGCAGTCAAGGAAGCGCAGCGGGCACGCCTAATGATTGCAAAAGGTGAGCGTGTCTATGCTCGTCCGTGCGCAATATGGACCTTGGGCTATCCCTTCTGATTCCCTTTCTCCCCTTTGCAAACTTGGTCCCAAGAGTGCCTGCTATAATTGGCACCTCAGAACACTGCTCTTCCGCAATTTATGCTGGTTTCTTCCCTGGTCCAAACCATTAAAGATGGGCCTATATAAGGTATTGCTACCCGCTGCTTGCTCGCTTGTTTCACTTGCAGCCTCCTCCTATGATTTCATTACAGAGATGAGCCCTGACCTTTTTTGCATCATGGAGACCTGGCTCAAGGATACCTCTGGCTCTTCGTTGATTCAAACACTGCCGGATACCTATGAGATGCTCTGTGAAGACCGTGTGGCAGTCCATCCAGGTGGGGGCATTGGCATTATTTAGAAAGCTCCCCTAATGACCACCCTTCTCCCTTTAAGTCACAATATTAAACTGGAAGCTCTCCTGGCCTGAATTGTGGTTTTGCCACTGTTCACCATTCACATTTTAACAGTTTACCACCCCCTGGGAAGGATTCCTTCTTCTGCCAACAATTCCTTGAGCTTGTTGCCACCTTACATATGGAACTCCCCAATCCTTTGATTGTGCGTGATTTTATTTTCAAATGTAACCCTCCTAGCTCTCTACTGGCTGACCAATGTTTTGAATCTATTGCTGACTTTGATCTGGAGCAGTTGGTTCATGGTCGTACTCATGGGCTAGAAAACACCTTGGAATTGGTATTTGCTCCAAAATCCCTGGCCACTGTCTGATCACATGATCTGACCACCTTCTTGTCCCTTTTCTAGTTTGCACGCCCACTGCCCGCGCTTGGATCTAAAACGCAGCTGGTATAGGGTATCCAGTGAGGATATAATCTGCAAAATTCAGTCCAAAGGCAACGATACCCACTTAATTCACCTATCCTTTATTGCACAAACGTTTACTGCAGTTGCCGATTCATTGGCTCCTCTTAAAATGCAGAAGGTGGCATCTTGCACTTCTGAGCCATGGTTCAGTGAAGAGTCTATACCCTGGAAGATAGAAATGTATTCAAACGATGCTAGGACACATAATATCAGGCAATTCATCTAGCAAAATCCACATTCTACATGCACAAAGTAGAGTGTGCCTTGAATAAACTGAAGGAGCTTTTCTGCGTGGTATGCTCTCTTTAGACAAAGACTGATTCCTTAGCAGGCCTCACTCCTTCAAAAACATTCTGTGACTCCTTAGCTGACTTCTTTGTCACCAAGGTCAGCAACATACAAATGCTGATTGCAGCAACTACTTTGCCCATTTTCATTTAGGACCCACCGGCTCTTCGGGCGACTAACGCCGAAATATGGTTGACCATTCCTGTATTCACATCGGTTGATACCATGGGCGCAACTAAGTGCCTAAAATCTATCTCGCCTACTGATGCCATTCCCGTAGGCACTCTCTGGGAAATCATATCCCATATTACCACCTGGGTTTGACTGGCATTCAATCAGTCCTGTTCAGGTGGCTCTATTCCAGCTGAACCTAAGCAATCCCAGGTAATTTCCCTCTTAAAAAACCTCTCTTGACACCACGCTTCTTGCTCATTTTCACCCCAACTCGCTTCTTCCGTTTCTAATGAAACATTTGGAATCCCTGATCCCTCCCCTTCTCACGTCTTTTCTGAGCCCTCTAAATTTCATTATCCTTTCCAGTTGGGGTTTCATCCTGGCCGAGGCACTGAAAGTGTACTTGTCTCGGTCTTGGATGACCTCACCCGACTGGTCGACCAGGGGGGACTGGTGCACTCATTCTGTTGGACGTATAAGCAGATTTTGATACAGTAGACCACCCCACGCTGCTGCACCATCTTGCACTGGCCGGCCTCTCTGGCAAGGTCTTCACCTGGTTCTCATCTTTCCAGAGAGAAAGCACTCAGTTCCTTTCTCTCTTCCCTTTTCTTTCACACCCCAGCACTTTTTCCTGCAGTGTCCCTCGAGGCTCCGCCCTGTCCCCTGCATTATTCAACATCTATATGCAGCCCCTTTCACTGATCATCTGCTCGCACGGCTTCCATGCATACTCCTATGCTGATGATACTCAAATCATTGTCTGGCTGGATCTTCCTCAGCTGGACACAGCGTCTCAGCTTAGCAGTTGTCTGGCGGATGTGGGTAGCTGGATGTGCAGCAACTGGCTGAAGCTGAATGGGGATAAGATGGAGGTTCTGGTGGTGGTTATCTCTGCCTGCATTACCCGTTGCTTCATCTCTTTCTCCCTCACCCTGGTCATCCACTGTGTTGCCCTTTGAGCTTGGCTCCTGTCCTACAGTGGCCCCCTAGTGAGTTATCTGGGGTTCATGTTCTCTGAAACCTTGTCCGCTTTAGCTCAAGTCAGTTCCATATGCAAAACTAGCTATTTCCAGCTAGGGTCAGTTAGAAAGTTTTGCCTTTTCTTCCCATTGATCTTCATCCACGTGTGGTCTCTTCCCTTATCCTTGGTCAGCACGATTATAGCAATTCTTTATTGCTGACCCAATGATATATTCTTCATCATTTGCCGTTACTTCAAAAACTCGCTGCCCACATTGCTACTAACTCTCCTTATGGCACCCATTTTTCTCCTGTTTTACACTCATTCCACTGGCTGCTGATCCAGAAGCAGATTGCTTTTAAAGTTGTCTGCATCGTCCACCGGGGCTAATATGGTGTGAGAGCTGAATACCTGCAGGAATGATTTCAGCCATACCGACTGAGCCGTCGTATTCGGTCAAACAATGACCGACTTCTTGTCCTCCCCCAGTTTCAACGGCTCAGGATGGGTGGTCGCACTTTTCGGTTGCAGTGGCCGAATTGTGGAATGCAATGGGCCACAGTTGACCATTTAAGCTTTCATGTCTTTAAAAACCCCATCTGTTCTAGGCTCCTGTTTTCCCACATGTTCTCTTCAGTGCCATAATGCCTCTGGCGAACATGTGCCATATAAAAGATCCTAACATAACATAACACATCAATACTAACCGAGCCATGACTAAGATCTCCTCTTTTGTCCTATAGCACTCTCCAACATCAGTAGCTAACCAGATCCAAAACACTATTGTCTGTCAGAACTTGGGCTCTGTTCTATGGAAAACATACTCTCAAGTTTTTCCACCTTACCCATTGAAAGCATATTGGCACTGAGGAACCAGGTATTTGTGACCAATGAAGGCAAGTCCCGCTCACACCAGTAAGAATACAAAAGGCCAAGAGATTGCTTGCAAGGATAACAAGGTTTAATTGTATAAAATACAAAAGGTATCAGCCAAATACTGCTCGAGAACATTCTGGTTAATCTTAGTACAAGCAGGGGCTTATGAAACTGTGTAGCATCATCACATACAGTAAAAACTAGCGCCACTGATTCGCGAGGCCATATAAAAGGGCCCGCTCCATAGGGGTTGACAGTCTAATATTGTTTCACATTTCCACTGTCTGTCAGTACCAACATGGGTCAACTGGGCTCATCTCTCTGTGAAGTGAAGGTCAGGTCTCTCATAAATTACAATATCAAAACTGCTATGATACACTAATCCTACTACTATATCTCTACAGCATGCACCTGGTAGGTACAGGGACTGGTGCCATGGGGAAGGGAGGAATACATACAGTCATGCTGACCCACATATTCTGTGCTTTATTGATATTGCACTCCTCGCACCCAAGGTCTCCACCCTCGTTTTGATCTATAAATTATACTTCTGTGTACCTCCTGTTACAAAGGATGTATTTATGATAAGAGGTGAAACAGTTACACATGCTTAGATCTTGTATAGCCATTTGGTTCATGATTGGGTTGGGGTCACTTACTATCCTACAATGCAGGGGTGTGGGGATCGAATTAGTGGTGTGGGTCATGGCTCTAGGTATGCTGGGTGGGGGGTTAGAGGTCTGCTGGCAGTTCAGCTGTGATGTATGGGCACTGCAAGGAGCCTGGTGTTGTCTCACGGCCTTGCAGGGCACATTCCTCCCAGTGATACTGAGTAATTGCAACAATGGAGGGACAAGGGGAAGTTTCTGTGATAACTGGCTGTGCAGGCTCATCCCGTCTGAATGATCTGGGCCTTGTCAAGTTCTTCCATGGAGCTAAAGTTATGCCGCATGGCCATGCAAGACTGTGCATCTGCCATAACTACAAAATGGCGTTCCTTTCTATGCGCACACTGGGTCTATGCATCTATCCCTCCTGCTATATTATATCTGTGGTGAATTTTGTAGCACAGTCCTCTCCCCCCTTGCACACTACACAACTTCATATGGGATTTGCCTTACCTTAAAGCACCTAGAGGGTGGGATAGACTAATTTCCAACCCAACACCTGCACACATCAATGTCACAGGTTCCAGATCTGCCTCTCCCACTGTCCCACTAATGAACCCAGCCCTTTTTTCCTTACACAGCCACGTGCATCAATGCCACAGATAGTGGCAGTACGTCAATATACATGACCACTTACATTACATTAATACCCTTGCTTCTGCTGTTAGTATTAACCTCTTCAACATACAGAAAAATCATTCATTTCTTGCTAACCACTCTACAACAACCCAAATTTCATCAAACTTGACTACTGCTCAAGCCTATTCCTTGGGGTTCATCTCTAATCCGTCCTTGTGCTATACAAAGTACTCAATGTTGCAATATGCACTCTCTACAACCTACCCAGTTCCTCCCCCACTTCTAACTACTGATACCATCCTGCTTGGCTCTCCATGCAGAACACCTCCCTTTTCAATGTCCTTCTCACAGTCTACAAAGCTATCAATGGTCTTGCTCCTCAGCACCTGCTGGTTTATACCTTCTTTTACTAACCATCTTGTTCCATCCACTCCTCTTCTGCACTTAATCTCACTGCCCCATGCCCCCTGTGCTTCCTCTCGCTTCTGCTCCCTCCCCCTACTCTCCCGCTTCACTGGAACCTGCTGCCCATCACAATCAAAGTCAGTACAAATTTGGATCTCTTCAAAGTTTGGCTTAACATTTACTTACCAGTTTTAGCCACTAAACTGTGAAACACCCTACCACTTACCTTAAGAATGGAACCTTCCTTCAACCTATTCTCTCGCAAAAGGCCTAAGTATCACATTACTATACTATTTTTACATCTGCTCTGCCTGTCTGTAATAATCTAACTGTAACAAATGTAACTTATGTAGCTCCAAGTACTGTGTCTTGTATTATCTATTTCTGCTTGTAATGTGCACATGTAATTGTAACCAATGCGTCTTGTATCCTATGTAACTGTAAGAAATGTGCCCAGAGGCCCCAGGACTTGCTACGCTGTAGACACAAAAAAATAAATAATTAAATAAAATAAATAAAGAGGGTGCTCCCCCTGCCCTCTGCCCCATCCTCACTACTTGAGCCCGCCATTCCCGCCAGTGACTATTAATCATTTCATTTTGTGTACTCATGCAGTAATTCTCTTTAGTTTGAAGCACTTGCCCACTTAAGTTAATGTTACCTTTGTAAGTGACCTGTTTCTGATAAACATTTATTTTCTGTTTGTTTAGTTTTGTCCCTGATGGATGCCCCACTTTAGTTTTACTTCGTTGTACGCTCACAAACTGACTATCTACTTGTTCTCATCTTTGTGCTACTGTACAGGCACAATGTGTGGTAATCTCAGAAGTCATAGAATAATACAAAATCCTTCATGATTCCAGTGTCCCTCGATGAACAGTGCTGCCAGGCCTGCCCAGCTTTGTGTGGATGGGGCGAGCCACTCATCTGGATTACATACATCTTTTAGATGCGCCTGGCTGGCCCCCACACATGGGCCTCCACAGAGAGTGAGTGAGAGGGAGAAGAGTCGCAGCTACAGGGGCATGTTCATACCACCCACCGTTGGCATCACTGTGTCCCATAAACCACTGGTCTGCTATAATCCACCGCAGTTTATGACAACTCTGACTTGCCAAGGAAGTAAGGATCCATATGTTATTAGAGTTTGAAAACAGTTTCCCTCTGTACCGCATCCCCTATGTTCTGGTGAATGCCTTGATCACTAGTGAGTTAATTGAAAAAAGAGCTCCAAGGCACCCTTGATAATACCCATGGATGCTTCTATACTGTGGGTATAGTAATGGCTTTTGGATCATTTGTGGTACTCACTTTCGGGCACAGTTGGAAAACACTCACAAAAAGATGTAACATTCAGGTCCTCATTATTAGTGGAAAATAAGACGATCATTCAGAGTTGGGTAGTTTTTTTTAATGAAATACTGCTGAAGAAACGTACCACCTCTGCTAAGATCTGTCCAATTCATAGTTTACCACCAGCAGGGGTGGTATTTCTGGAATACCTCCAGAGCTATTTCAGAAATACTACTATGACAGTGATAACATAACAAGGTGTTTATAACATTTTGTAACCTTTTTCACCTTCAATGTGAAGGTAGAAGTGGATTATGTACAGTAGTAGCTCATACCACTACTGTACAGTTTTGTTAAGAACAAAAGGGTCAAGAAGGTAAGAGGGGTCAATCATATGCCCACCTTTTCACCCCTTAACATAGCACTTTGTCAACCTTTTTTCACTCTGTTGAAGGAAAGCACCTGCACGTCCTTTCTGGACAATACAAATTGTTTTACAAAAGATCAGCTACAATAGATATGTTGTGCTAAGGTCTCGTAATTGATGAGGTGGAAAAGCACCCAATAATAAAATACCTCTTTAACAAGAGTTCTGCTACTGCGTTAACACTAACGAGGCTGGTCCAAAGATGGCCCAAAGCTAATATTATTGTATATTTAAATACATTTGAGACATTTCCAGTTACTTCCTTTGAGGTAATTTGTGCCAGACCATGGGATCTTATTGTGAAGCTTCAATTTAGAATTTACATTGACGCGCACTCAGAACAGCACAGGGTTCAGATGGATTTCACATACACTTGAGCGCATAGCCACTTCGAGGTACTATTGTTGTGAATGAGGCTGAGGTTGGTAGTGCCAATAACTGGCGTAAAAATGTCAGTTACACATGGCCCAAACGATCTACAGTCAAGTGGCCCCATAATTCAGATCCATATATGGTAGCTGAACAGTGCCACCACTTTGTACTACACTTCCAAGACAATTGCATTTCCCCCAATTATATGCATCAGTGATGTGGTAGCACTCACCCGTTGCCTCAATCTGCAGTGACTAAAATTCAATTGATCATTCCATTCACAGTTGGCAGAGATCCTCATGACCAAATAATTAAATGAGTCATCTATGTGGATCCTTTCACCTGTCAACTCAGGGGTGTCAGCTTCCGTTTGGACAGACCATTGCCACAGTTGTATTATTGTTAGTTGCAATCCTAAACTCCTTGTTGTATTGCTGTAAACTTACAAGCTGCTTTTCCAGAAAGTTTTTGGGAGATTAAGCCCACATCATCCGTATAATGCGGCATTGCGATTTTCTTTTTTTTTTCTTATCAATTCTAAGTGCACCACTCTCTGAATATTTTGATACATTTTTCCAATTCATTAATATACAACAAAAATAAAAAAAGGGGCCACAACGCAGTCTTGATGCAATACCTAGTTCATAAGGAAGTAATTGGTACATTCTCCATTGGCACTCACTATAGTAGGTGTCTTGGAGTAAAGTCATTGTAGTGCATTCAGTAGGTTAGATGGCAATTTTAGATCATTAAAAACCTGTCACAGTTTTGCTCTGTCCACTGTATTGAAAGCAGTACTAAAATAAAAGAAAAACAATAAAAAGTGGTTCTCTCTTGACTTTCACAGATTTAAATTGAGAGAAACAAGTATAAAAACTGTTGTACCGTCCTTGCCCCTGCTGAAAACCTTCCTGGTAATCTGAGATAATATTGTTCTCCTTAGCACAATCTTCAAGGCGAGCTGACAGAGCTCTTCCATAGACTTTCAATATGGAATCTAGTAAAGCGATTGGGTGATAAGTATAACATCAGCTGAATGGCATGAATGGACTAGCTTTACTGTATTTAAATCTTTGAAAAAGGATGTTAAGAATGGTCCCCAGAGTAATGGCTCGATCTGAATCAGATCTCCCAGAAGGAAACCCGGACTGGGGGCTTTCCCACTGCTCTCTTCTACTAAAGCAATGGTAACCTCTACGAAGCTGTACACAAGAGCGTCAGCTGTGAACTTAGTTTCATTGGCAATGGTAAAAGGTGTTATGTTGTTACTAAGCAGATTATAAAAATGCCTCATCCATTCAGAACCAGTGATGATGGATTTAGGGGAAGGAGACCTGGTATTTGTTTGGATGCAGATTTCATGATTTCAGCCCAATTCTTTCTTTTGAAACCCATTTATATTTGGAGCGAAGATCCCTAAGTCTATATTAGTGCTGGGTCCTTTCTTGATTCCTGAATGTAGCCGGGACTTCAGGGACCAGCATTCTTGATCCAATCAAGAACTACCTCCATTATGGTTCACTCTTGGATGGGTAAGGGGTACCGAGGTTGAGGGATAAGGCTGGATTGCTTTACAAATGTCAATATAACAGTGCCCGGCTATCAAGATTCAGTGCTTCCTTTTTGATTCATTTCCTATATGCACTAATGCTGAGATCTTGGTGACCCAGGGCATGGCCCAAAAACACATGTTTGGTAGCTCGTTGTAAGGTGAGGCTGGCTGGATGACGGTTACTCTCTGGTCTTATAATAACTTTAAGGTTATCGGCCAGATACCAGCTCTCCAAGTTCATGATAATGTAGTCTAGGTGAGTACTAGCCATACCCCTTCTGAACTTTGAAGCAGCTGTTCGGTACCTGGGTAACCACGCATTTGTTGCCCATAGACTGAGTTCAATTAATAGCATAGAAATCAGAGATGGGGAGAGGTGAGAACAAGGCTGGCCTGTCTCAATACCCAGGATATCTGTAAAATAACAAAATGGTTGGGAGCACCCCTGAATTTGAGAAATAAGTGAGTTTAACTTAAGAGGTTAGAGATGCAAGAGAGAAAGGCAATTCTGCCAATGGGATGGGTACAATAAGGACAGACCATCTTGTGGAACACTTGCGTCTTACACATACCTTTTACTGCTGGATATCAGTCAATTCTTTCAGTATAGTGGTATATTTATACCAATGGTCCTTATAAGGAATCGAAATTTTGTCAAGAGAAAATACTAAGTAAATCATTTCACACTATTATTTTGTAGTAGCAATATATATATATATATATATATATATATATATATATATATATATATATTACATGGCCACAGTAGTGGCCATGTAGTTATGGTTAAGTTGGTGTTTCCATAGGAAGAGCACTTTTTGGGTGGCTTATAACTTCGCTCCCCCTGGACGAATCCTCACCAAACTTTGCAAAAAAGTATATGGCCCACTCTGAATTTTTTTGCAAAGTTTGGTGAGGATTCGTCCAGGGGGGGAAAAGTTATAGGGGAGGTCACAAAACTTTTTTTTTTTCCCATAGACTGAATGGGAAAAAACTTTGCGCACGGCTACAGCCCGAACCGCTGGATGGATTTACACCAAATTTGCGGCAGGAGCGGCGGCCTGGTCCGGAAAGCATGCTTTTGCAAGTTTGGTGTAAATCCGTCCAGTAGTTTTTTTAAAAAAATGACCAAAATGTAAGGCAAAAAAATTAGTGATATCTGTGTTCGCTTCGCGGACGGACTTCCCTGTTCGCTCCGCGGACAGCACCCCGATTGGCCCATGGCCTTGCGTCATGTCCGCGGACATGTGACGTGTTCGCTGATTGGACGGCGAGGGGCGTGGAGCACGTCAGATTTTCTGTGGCGCCCTCCATCTTGTATTCGCCGTCGACCGCGTACAGCGCGGTGAAATGTGGATAAAAAATTATATTTAGTGCCCTGTGTTGGTGTGTAAGAGTGTTTGGGGAGGGTGGAGGAGTATGAGATAGGTTAAATGTTTTTTTTTTTTATGTGCTAGACGTTTTTGTTGCGTTCGATTTGTCCGCGGAGAACACGGCTGTTCTGACAATTTGTAAATAAACTAAATGGTGGGGTGTTTAGAGGACGGAGTATGTGTCATTTTTGTTCGCAAGGAAGGTAAAAATGAGCTATGAACACTCGCGGTGTACTTAATTGTTCGTAAATACACAAACTGGGGGTGTCCTCAGGACGTTGTCTGTATTGTAATCTGTCTAGTTGAATGTGTTCTAAGAACACTCGCGGTGTCCCGAAATGGTTGCAATTACACAAAATGGGGGTGTTCTGAGAACGTTGTTTGTATTGTTCGTTGTCAGGGTGAAAGTGTTTTAAGACCACTCCTTTTGTCTGCTAATAGTACAATTTCCTATGGGCGTCAACCGACTTTTTGTCCACTAAAGAAACAATAAATCCGGCTAGTGTGCACCGACATTATGTGATAATCCTATGACTGGCGCTATTGACCTGGCTGACTTGCTTTTGCGACACTAAATCATATCTCCCGCCCCTAAGCCTGATATTATCAAAGCATTCATATTCCCTGCCTCTCTCCGTGACGTTACAGGGTGCGCCCAAATGCGCCCAGTCCTCTCCAGTCCTAAGTGACTTTACACAGAACCCGGAAGACAACACATATTATGTCACAACACAGCGCGCCACAATTCGGAATATGAAACAGTGATTTAAAAGCAAACAGCACGATTATAAATTCTGTAAAGTACATTTATTTGACATCAAATGTTTAGAGAATATTCAGCAATTTGCATTTGTCTTTGTTGTCGATCCGCAAAAGTTCATGTTGAGGCACGCGATGTTCCTTTGCGGTACAGAGGGTGTTAGATCAGCTTACAACTCAGTGCGCCACAATTCGGAATATGAAACTGTGGTTTAAACGTAAACAGCAGGATTGTACATTTGGTAAAGTACATTTATTTCACATGAAATGTTTAGTGAATATTCAGCGATTTGCTATTGTCTCTGCTGTCGATCAGCAAAAGTTTATTTGGAGCCACGCGTTGTTCCTTTGCGGTAGATAGGCTGTTGTTTTATGATAAAAGCAGTAAATGGTTGCTCTGATAATCGGAAGGTTGCTCCAAAAACGAGCCATTAGACCACCCTATTGGTTGGTATGTTGTTTGTAGCCGCTAGTACTGCGTAAGGGCATATTGGTCCTTGGCGATTGTCCCATAAAATGGTGAGGGTCATGAAGTTGCATATTTGGACCTGCACCTGGCAGTTGAAGACCCCATCCGCTGGAGTCTGTAAATCGTGACATAGGCAAAATGGGGCCACATACCTGGTTTAAAAAACATAAATTATTCTCACCAGCCGATCTTCATTAAAAATCATCATTTTATTTATTAGGGTGTGAAACTATTTGCTATCGAAGATAGTGCAAAGGAGTATGTTAATAATAAAATAATAATATTTTCCCATTCATATAGCGCTAAGAACCGTGAGGTATCTAAGCGGTGCTGATTATTAACCACGGTGTGTGGTGCTCATTTATCGACCACGGAAAGATGAAAGGCTGAGTTTGGCCTTGCCGGGATTCGAACTTGCGTTAGCAAGCTGTGCACAGATGTCAAAGCGAGCGTTGTACTCGCTGTGCCACTTGACAGGCTACAGTGAAGTGGCACAGCGAGTAGAGCGCTGGACTATAGACAGGTTAAATTATTTATATTAACCCACCCTGTGTCGTCTGCCTTTTTCAGAGCCCTCTAAACAACAGCGGATCAATTTGGCGGTGATGGTGCGCGGTAGAAAACATTATGCCACTTTCAACGAACAAGTTCAACTTGAGCGGTCTTTAATGCTACGCTATTGTAATTATATTTGGTATAAAATAATCTAAAGGGTTACTTACAGTACAATTGCAATTTCCATTGTCTACGAGTGGTGCAGTCCCAAAATACGACTCCGCGTGTGCCAACGATCTTTCGCATAGTGATATAATTTATAAAAGTGGTTTCGTTTCATAAATTTCATACTTTTCTTCTCTTACGTTTTAGCAACACTCCTTCAAGAGAAGTCTTTCATCACAATCTCTGTCTGTCAAGGTCAAAACACAATACAACCTTATAGTCCGCTTCGTGAGCCTCTCCGGGGCCCGAGAAAAAAATGGAAGCAGCTGACCTTCACTGTGAACGAGCATAAATTCTTACTTTGCAACATTCTGTGTAAAGCCATCTGTGAGAAGTTGGTTTTTGCACGCCATGTTTGTATATTGTTTGCGTGATATTAAAAAAAGTTTGTTTAAGGGACGTTATGGTTCTAAGTACAGCCGAAAGACCCCTGAAAATCGCAAGATATGGTAAGCTATGAAAAATAACTGGCGCCACCACAGTGCACTGCTAAGACTAACACCCAGGACATCAAAGATGACTTCGCAAATGTCATTGATGGAATCACTGATGACAGACATCACATGTGTATGTACTTTTCATGGAATTTGTGTACTAGGGATTTTTATTATAATGTTGCGAAAAAAGTGTCAAGGATATTGCAATACATATCATACCGTTATTAGTGCTTTGAACGATGCATTGATATAAATAGCATTGTATTTTGGGATTCTATCTAGTATACTGAGCTACTAATGGAGAAACATAGCATTGTGTGCAGAGTACAAGATGAAAGTATAATATTTGTAATGTTAATATGTTGAATAATGAAATGATAATTGTCCTGAAATGTTTGAAAATTCACAAAATGGGGGTGTTCTGAGGACGTTATTCATATTGTGTGATTGCTTAGCTGTATGCCATGAGGGAATGGCACAGAGAGTAAAGTGGACGCCGTCCACGGACACCGCGGCTGTTCGTGGACAGGGCGTGCTACATCTGGGTTTTTCCAGGAAATCCAACATGGAAAGAAGACTGTACGGATCAGCCAATCAGATGTTGAGGTTGTGGATTTGTGTTGAAAGAGACTGTGTGTGGTGAAGATGGCAGAAGTGGAGAAAGTCAGGGTGTTGGTGCTCGGAGATATGTGTGTGCATGGTTTACAGCAGTACGCTGAATGCAGGCATGTTGCAAAGAACTTTGATGTGAGAGGAGTGGAGGTGGTGTGGAGCACTGTGCCTGATTGCAATGTACAGGGAATTGTACAAGTTTGTGAGGATATGGCCACGATGAACAGTCCGCATGTGGTAGTTTTGCACTATGGTGCTTTCCATTTGGGCAACGTCAGTGCCCCTACTTTGTTGGCTGATTTGGAACGCTTGGTTCAAGCCGTAATGAAGATCCTTCCAAATGCGAAAGTAATTTTTTCTGGATTACTACCTAGGGCAATATGGGACAATAGTTCAGTTTTTTGTCCTCAGCAAAACATTGCTAGGTGTGTCATCAACCGAGGCGTGTATGCCTTCATGCTTAGAGCTGGTATGTTCTTCTGTAACAATGAGAATATTGATGCCAGTAATGCTGTTAATTTTAAAGAAGATGGCATTTTTTTTTATCTTTTACAGGAAATGCCTTTCTATTTTGGAATGTAAGGGTTGCTTTGGAGAAGGTTATGTAAAGATTTTATGAGTAAAGTAAGAAAAAAAAAACAAGAAAAAAAATACAAAATGACAGGTGTCTGTCAAGCACCTGTAAAAAAAAAAAACGCCTCTTTTCAGAGCCAACTTCAAAGGGGAAATGGGGCACACTATTTAAATTTAAATTCACCACGCTCAGATTTTCGATGTGTCCGCGGACATGGGGGTAGTCCGGGGACATGAAAATCACTACAAGGGGGTTAGCATGTTCTATGTTACATGTATCTGAAGTCAGGGATATTATGGTTAAGTTGTGCTACTAAAAACCTATGAAATTCAGTGAAAAAACTTTGTTAAAGGGACGTTATGGTTAAGTTGCGCTACTAAAAACCTATGAAATTCACTAAAAACAACTTTGTTAAAGAGACGTTATGGTTAAGTTGCGCTACTAAAAACCTATGAAATTCAGTGAAAAAACTTTGTTAAAGGGACGTTATGGTTCAAAGTAAAACCGAAAAACCCCTGAAATTCGTCAGTTATGGTAAGATAAGCAACCATAACTCGCGCCGCCACCGTGCACTGCTAACACTAACACCCAGGACATCAAAGATGACATCACAAATGTGCAATAGTAGCACATAAGCATACTGTAAAGCAACATTTGACTTCACTACCCATCTTTCTACGAATTGCATAGTAGTAGAAATATTGCAAGCAACACCATTACCACTGACCTATGCACAGGTGAAATGGGTGAAGAAATGTATAGTAAGGAAGCATTGCTTTTGAAACATTTCTATACAGCAAATACTTTCACTGCACCTGATCTAATTTTTCCACTTTTAGAAAGATACCAAATATGGCAACATAGCGTCTTCATGCAGAACTGCTCTTGGTAATTGGGGCATCTGGGTAACAGAAAGAGCCCTAACGGCATGAAAGCATAATAGATGGCCCTGAGCCTTACTTTGCCAAAGCAAGTGGTATGCAATAGCATTCTGGATAACGTACCTTGGCAGCGTAACCAAATGATTCCATAAAGACTTACGTACCGTGATACAGCACCTATTAAAGAACATACTACAACCTGCAACATAGCATGGCAGATTGTGAAGGGAAACATGAAATGGGTAAAAAACACACTAACATGTAAAAAGTAGTAAGGTACTTTTATTTCACAATGCACAGCGCTAAATCATCGCCCTTTTCTCAGTTGCAAAGAAATTGGAAGTTTGTGTCTCTGCTGCACAATGAAAATGTTAATTTTGATGGGCACGTTGAGGTTTTCCCACACAGTCACCATGCGTTGGCGCCACAGTTTTTATCACACACACAGTATGCAGTGGCGACACAGTAGTCGGTTTCCTCTCACATTCATTGAAAAGACGGCGTTAATCGCTGTAATGTCCATCAGAAAGTATGGTATGTTACTTATAATGTTAGTGGCAATGGTGACGTTGTTGTTTAACCACACTGAAATTATGCGTTGTTGACACAGTAGGCGCATTCCTGTCACAGTGATTTACAAGACGACGTGAAGGGCTGAAAACTATGACACCAGAAAGGATGGTATGTTGCTTCTTACTGCTACAACTGCGTACGGACATAGAGGTCAGATGCGGTCATCCCATTCAATGATGACGCACATACAACCGGTGACGAATAGCTGCACTTGACGATTAAAAAAAACGTCACTCGGACGCTGCAATCCATGACATTCACAATATGTATGGAAGTAGCTGAGGGGAAAATGACAAAAAATATCTATCAATACGAAGCCTTTGTGGAAATGTAAGGTGTAACACATAACATTTCTATAAACAACTAATGTAATATGGGGAAATGTACTACCTCCCTACAAACGGCGACAATGTACAATCTGCATAATAGGTAAAAAAAATATCAATGCCACATAAATTCTGTAGTTAATAGTGGAAATTGTAGTGACATCGTACAGACGGTGGTAATGTGCAAACTGAAATTTCAACGACACACAAACTTCCAAATGCATTACTAGTAATATATTTTTTTTCAGACTAAGTAAATAATTAAATAATGGCAGTTTGGTGTACAGGCCGGAAAAATAAGCTTACATGATATGCACTGCCTCCATTTCGGCCTCTGCAGTCACACAGTAGTTGTTTGCAAGAAGACGTCAAGAAGAACTGATATTTCATGTGGCATTAAGGTTTATCTTCCTGTATGCAAATTTCATGTGCTTCACCAACCTTTTGGAAGCATAATGTATCAAAGTGAATGTTTCACAAACTGCGACTCCCTACATCCTTTCTGTCTCCGTTCCCTGTACGTCAAGGTCGAAAAACAATTGACCCTTATGAGGTTAGGTACATGTGCGACCATACTGAGCGCCTACTGAAAAAATGAAATAAAATGAACTGACCTTCACTCTGATCGCAAATACATTCTCATTTTGCAACAACATATCAGCAGTCAATCATGAGAACCGTTACTCCCGACCACGTGCAGACGTGCTGTGTTTACGAAACCGCGCAGGTGGCTGCCTCAGATTCCAAAATATAGGATGCCCGTCTAACCGCAGTACTTTTGGTGGTGGCTTTTTACATAGACGCAGTAAGGACTTGTCGTACATTGGCTACCATGTGTCACTGCACAGTACGATAGTGGTAACAAGAATAAATCACTGTTTCACTTTCTACTGCCACATATAAGTAATGCTTACCTTTCGACACAGTGTTCCATAAGGGTTTGTTGCAGGGATTTTGGCGTACAACACAAAAACTAAATGACCATGGCGGCCGTATCAAAAGAATGCTACGCACTTGACGGTGCGGCAGAACCAATCAGTGAAAGCGCAACATCTTGCCGTACACCATGCCATATATTAGCCAATAGAAATATGCTCCACTGAGCGAACAGGGAAGTGGGACCGCGGAACAGACATAGATATCACTAATTCTTAGAGTGCTACTTTTTGATCGTTTTAAAGGAAACAACAGTAGGATTTCTCACAAAATTTACAAAAGCACGCCTTGGGGAACAAGCCCATGCCCCTGCCGCAAAAATGATGATAATCTGTCCAGTGGTTTGGCCTGTAGCCGTGCGCAAAGTTTTTGCCCCATTCAGTCTATGGGAAAAAAAGACGTTTTGGGACCCCCCCTACACTTTGTCCCCCCTGGACGAATCCTTACTAAACTTTGGAAAAAAAATCAGAGTGGCCCATATACTTTGTTTGCAAACTTTGGTAAGGATTTGTCCAGGGGGAGCGAAGTTATAAGCTGCCCAAAAAGTGTTCTTCCTATGGAAACAGCAACTTAACCATAACTACATGGCCACTTTGATGTCCTGGGTGTTAGTCTTAGCAGTGCATGGTGGTGGCGCAAGTTATGGTTGCTTAGCTTACCATAACTGGCGAATTTCAGGGGTTTTTCAATTTTACCTGGAACCATAACGTCCCTTTAACAAAGTTTTTTTCCTGAATTTCATAGGTTTCTAGTAGCGCAACTTAACCATAAGTCCCTTTAACAACATTTTTTTACTGAATTTCATAGGTTTCTAGTAGCGCAACTTAACCATAAGTCCCTTTAACAAAGTTTTTTTACTGAATTTCATAGGTTTTTAATAGCACAACTTAACCATAATATCCCTGACTTTATATGCATGTAACATAGAACATACTGAACCCCAGCTAGCGATTGTGATGTCCGCGGACTGTGCGAATGTCCGTGGACAGACGCGGACAACAGCAATACTACCCAAAAACTCAGGGGGTATCTTAAATTGTTATATCATGCCATATGAACACTTCATAAGTTCAGAAACCAGCACAAAAACACATTATGGGGCTGATTCATGGAATTAATTGTGCCGAAAATGGAGATTTGTGCGCCATTCTGCCCGCAAATCCCCATTTGTTAAACAGGGATTTGCAGGCAGAATGCCGCACAAATACCCGTTTTTCGGCGCAAATAATTCCATAAATCAACCCCTATATGTACTAATAATTAAGAAGTGGAACCTATATATCTAACCCATCAACCATTCATTTAAATACAATATGTTCTAAAATGGAATATACCAAAAGAAGAAAAATAGCCTTCCAACATGATTACCTCACAGAAACTCCACAACCAAGAGCAACAGCAGGTGTACAGACCAGTAAGAACACACCTTACCAGAAGCTAGAAAGTGTACTTCATTTTACTCATATATTTATAAAATGCCTGTATTAGATACAAAAAAAGTGACATCATTTTTTTCATTTTTTTTCTCACAGAAATGTCTAGTACTGTGGAGTGGATAGAGGAGCATTTCCCTTGTGAGGAAATGTCTGAAGATAGTGAACCTAATGGTAGACACTTTTCTGTATAAACCAATTCATAAATATTATTTTATATATATTTAACATATACATCATTTTTTGTACAGACCATACAAACATTGAAATTAGTAAACGAAAATAATTATTAGATAAGACTCTCCAGCACATGGAAGAAAAAATGGACATACTCATGGAAAATTTCAACAATTTAAAAAACTTTGTGGAGGATCACTTAAAAGAAAAAAACTGGATACCACTGTCCCACATGTACCTGTCCCCCCTCACCATATCCCACTCAATTATCCCCAAATCCTCTCCATGAACAAAAATGTTTTGATGAAACTTCCATCCCTTCTTCACCTCATATTAATCCTCATGAAACCCCCAATTCTCCTGTTTTTGTTTCAGTTTCTGCCTCACCTTCTCTGTCATAAATTTAACATGCATATAAAATAAAGTAAAATTATTATATTGTGTCCTAATTAATTTCTTGTCTTTTTTTAAAAAGCTGTTCAGGTGTCCGCGGACAGCGCAAGTGTCCGGAATGTCTGGAAAGAAACAAAAATGGGGACGTCCTAAGGACACTATATCTGTCCGTACTGTTCGCATGCAAGTTGAAACTGTTCTAAGAACACACCTGTTGTTCGGGATGTCCGCAATCAAACTACCACATGCGATGTCCTGAAATGTTCGTAAATAAACAAAATGGGGGTGTCCTGAGTACGCTAGACCTGTCCGTATTGTTCGAAGGCGAGTTGAAACTGTTCTAAGAACACAGGTAGTATCCTGAAATGTTGGTAAATAAAAAAAATGGGGGTGTCCTGAGGACACTATACCTGTCTGTATTGTTTGGAGGAAAGTTGAAACTGTCCTTAGAACGCACACGGTGTCCTGAAATATTTGTAAAATAAACAAAATTGGGGTGTCCTGATGACGCTATACCTGTCCGTATTGTTCGCAGGCGAGTTGAAACTGTTCTAGGAACACATGCGGTGTCCTGAAATGTTCGTAAATAACCGAAATGGGTGTGTCCTGAGGATGCTAGACCTGTTTGTGCTGTTCGTAAGCAGGTTCAAACTGTTCTAAGAACACATTAAGTGTCCTGGGATGTTCGTAAATAAACAAAATGGGGGAGTCCTGAGAATTCTATGCCTGTCCGTATTGTTCGCATGGGTGTTGAAACTGTTCTAAGAACAAACGCCTGTTTGTAACTGTTTGTTTCGCTTGTGATGCACTTTTAATTAGTTCCAGGACCCGAACAGTGTCCGTAGAACACCAACGCGCATGTGCAAAACAGTTTCAGTGCATTTGATGTTCTGCGGACACCCGCTCCCTTCGTGGACATGTTCGCAAAGCTATCATATGACCCCACCCACACTGAGTGTGTGTTCTGACTGCAGACACTGTTTGTGTCCCCGAACAATTTAAAACTACCTTTTCAAGCAATCCACAATATTTTTCAATAATAAATTACCATAGCACAAGTCCCAGACAGTAATCCTGAGTTTGTACATACTTTATGGGACTTTTGGAACCTTTTTTTGGTGTTCCATCTGTCCGCGGACAGCGCATGTGTCCGCAAACCGCACACAAGCACCCCTATAAAAGGCCACACCCTAGAGATCATTCGAATTGTGTTTCTGGCTATCTTAGAGAACACAGCATTTTGCAGCCAACTTTCCAGATGTTCATCTGAAACCTGATGGCATCCATGGCTGCAGTACTGCCACCTGGTGCTACATCTGCCTCAGCACCACCCGCACCCCCTCCACCACCACCGCCTCCCCAAGGGCCTGAAGAGGGGAACAGGAGTGAGGATGCAGAGGAGGATGAAGAGGATGACGAGAATGAGGTAGTGGAATTCCCTACTACCAGCACTCAGCGTGAGTTTTGGGTGTGGCAGTTATTTACCGTTTGTGGTAATGTACCTAAGGCGCGTGCAAACCAAGTCACCTGCACCGAGTGCAAAATGGTACTCATTCGCGGGAGGCTTGGTTCATACAGCTTTGGGAAAACTACTATGAAGCGACACCTATGGTCATTCCACACTGGGGCCATTCGCAAGGTTGTACCTTGCGAGGAGCGTAGTAGGTTGACTTCCTTTACTACATCCTCTGTTTCCGATCCTGTCACCACAATGAACACTCCTGTGGGACAGAGTAATCCTCAAGCTGCCTCACAGGCCATACGCAATGCTGATGACCCTTACCTTTCGAGGGTCACAATTGTGTGTATGTACTGCGACGGAGTACTCTGCAGGGGGGAGAGACTTCGAAGTGCTTTTGAGACTCTGGTCTCAGAGCACGAGATGATCTGCTCACTACCCAAGTAAGACCCACTCTACATCTTCCTCTCTCCACCCGCCCTTTCTTATCCCCGTGGTTGGTGTCCCCCCTTACCCTCCTTTCCCTCCTCTCCTAGTGTGTCATGTATAAAAAACCCAAAAAATATAAAACAACTAAAATAAAAAAGGCTCTTTTCAGAGCCGCCTTTCACAGTTTAAATATAGAAGTGAAAATAAATGAAGCAGGGCCTTGTGTATTTTTTAGAAGCCAGCGGACAGTCCGCGAACATCTAAAATTTTGGGGTGCTGCCCTATCATAACCATTCCAGTTTTGTCTGGGAGGAAGTGGTGGCTCTGAAAAGAGCCTTTTGGTGGTGTTTGTTTGTGTTTGAAAAATTTGAAATGCTCAATACCTATTACAAAATGGATGCTGTAATCCCAAAAATGGTCGCAATGCATTTTGTACATTTCTCAGAAAAATCTGATTGCCAGCATAAGTAAGATGGACTCCATCTCTGCGAAAAATGTTTGTACTACGAAACATAATATTTTCATTGTGAAAAGAGGACATGTCAAAATCTCTTAGAAAGGCACAAACAGCCTTATTGACATTGCACCTTGCTTTCTCCATGTGTGGACCAAATGAAGAAGAACGAAGCCACATTTGTCTCTGCGCAATCCATGAAAAAATTACTTGAGAATTCGGAAACATGTCCATGACCTTCCCAAGTCCTTCTTTCATTGCAAATAGCAAAGAAATTCCAGACTCATGCCCTAAACTGTCCCCTCCACAATGAATTACAATTATGTCTGGATGTTGTTCTGTCTCCAAAGTAGCACAGAGAGGTAACAAGTCCAACCACTTCATTCCACGTACTCCATGCCGGTGCACTTCCACATGTGGGAATCCAAGATCTACAGCTACTCCACAGCTTTCTGCATGCACCTTCAACCAATGTATCCACGAGTCTCCCAAAATCCAAACAATCTGTTTTCTGAAACACACAGCCATAGCTATTTGTTCTTCTCTCAGCAAAAAGAGTATCTGAGAAACTCTCTCCTGGCACAACACACACACTAAACTTTAGTGACCAATCCCTTGCTCTGCTCATTCTCATTTGCATGCCTCCCCACCCCAAAATCCCCGGATGTAACATGCGATGTCCGCGGACCACCGCCATGTCTGCGGACATATCGTAACATGGACAGTCCTTCTGCCATTTCCATTTCACTTTCTGTGCCATTCCCTCATTGGATATAGCTAAGCAGGCACACGACCATCCACCAATCACATCCAAGACCTCTACATCTAACTGCATCATCATATATCAGCACTTCAAATGTACTGTTAATCTCTCTGAGTACAAGTGTCATATCATTGGAAAGCACCTTCTACAATAAATACTGTACAAGTCTCCAAGATTTCTACTGGCAGCTGCATGCATATCCATATGCATGAACACAAACTACATGTATACATATTTTCTGTATAGTACATGTACAATTCTTATAGATTCATATAAACAAATGAACTGACTTTTAGCTTGTATAACCTATAAAATGAATTTGATGTCATTTTTCCCATCTCCTATAATCAACTGTCACTTCCAAACCTATCTGCTATTAAATTCTTTTTACACACATATTTGCAAAGCATGTTGAAGTAACATATTTAAAGTACAATATAAAGAGTTAACATACTCAAACAAAATTGCATGCACACACTATGTTCAAATATCAAACAACAATACTTGTACAAAAACAGAAAAATCAATGACTAAATTAAAATCAGTGCTATGTACAAACAAAATTATTAATTTGTTTCCTTTACAATTTTAGTGAAGACAACTCTCCTGAAAAGAAGCAGCCGAATTGGAAGTACAACGAACAACTAAGAAGAAACCTGCTCATTCCAGAAAAAGACTAAGTTAAATACCACCATAATATTTGTACTATTACTCAAACACACTGTAAGGCTAATTCATGCTATTTCTGCCCCCTAAAAATAGAGATTGCGCACCATTCCGTCCACGAATCCCCATTTTTTAAACAGAGATTTACAGGCAGAATGGCGCATAAATTCCCATTTTTTGGCACACAAATGGCATAACTCAGCCCCAATACAATTGCCATACATAGCAGTGGACGATGTTATGAAAAAGTTAATATATACCATAATGGAACAAGAAATACTGCTTACAAAAATATCCGCAGAAAACTTAGAATTACCTCTCCATTCAACTGAATCAGAACGTCTAGTATACAAATGGCCATGCATGTCAATGTGCAACATTCCCAAAAAATCTTTCAAGTCTTTACGCCAATTCCTCAATCAATATGTGAAATGCAAAGACAAAATCAAAATTAAACTACTTCAAAATATGGATACCTGTCCAGTGCGCAAGTACAAAGCACTACAAGGACATTCATTGGCCTGCATTTCAGGACCTACTTGCAAAACCACCTTCCATTATATCAAAATGATATCAACACATCATTGAACTATAAGAAATCTAGTCTATAAACTGTACTATGCTAAAAGTCCTGCTTTAGCACTAGTCAATTTAAATAACATTCTTCTACATGGTACTGCAAAAGACCTACTTGAAGAAATTGACTATATCCAGAAAAAATATTTTGGAAGTGAAAGCCACTTACAGAATGAAATAGCTTTAAAACAAATTAGCAACAATTCTATGCATGGCAACCTTTTACTACACACATACAAAAAAGAAATACTGAAATTTAAAAGTACATCTGCTGAAGTACCAAACCATGTGTGTGTATGTTGCCGCAGAACTTTTTATAAAAGTAACACACAAACTGTAGACCTAACATACAAAGCAGAAGACAATGAAGATTCTAAATGGTTTGAATTAGCTCTCTACCTTATAGCAGAAAACAAATATTAAATAACTGACCCCTTAATACTTTGCAGTTACTGCAGTACAAAACTTGCCAACAACCAAACTCCTTCACGTGCTATCACAAATAATTTGGAATTATTTCCACCACCAAAACCCCTACAACAACTCAAT
Organism: Ambystoma mexicanum; assembly: GCF_040938575.1. Classification (NCBI taxonomy): domain Eukaryota; kingdom Metazoa; phylum Chordata; class Amphibia; order Caudata; family Ambystomatidae; genus Ambystoma; species Ambystoma mexicanum. The sequence continues at coordinate 289,737,910 of NC_090928.1, forward strand.
TTGTATGAGAGCATCATAACTGAAACAGTGCACCCCTTTCAAGCAGCGCCTCGATGTCCATGGGCTGCAAGTGCGCTATACAAATGCGAATAAATAAATAAATAAAAACAATAATACGCCTTCAACCAAAAACAGCAAAATGCCCTCCCTCTGAATTAGTAAAAGGTATTTGTGGAAAAGTAGTGTATTTACTATTAGATCTAAAACAAAATGTGCACACTCTGGGAGTGCAACATCCAATGGAGCAATTTTTAATTATCTTAGTAAATGGTGTACCTACAAAAGACAAAAAAAAATGGCAACAACTGGTAGATTTACATAAAGTTAGACAAGCCTTGCAATATCTAAAAGACAATAATGAATACTACAAAGACATTAATATTGAAGAAAACTTGAAGGAAACCACTGAAATAATTCAAGAGTCATCGGAAGCTGGTCAATTTGAGCTTCTAGATCCTGCTACAGTATCCAATACTTTAGACCATTATACAATTCATCTATTGCACTCTAATGACACCATAGAAGATGCACTAGAAACGTACCCAATGCGACAAACAAAAGGATCACCAATCAGCATATGGGAAAAAAGTATAGAAGCACATGCTTTTCCTCTACGCTTTCCTACTGGCAAAGGAGGAAGATACGATGATAGACCTATTCAAATAACAGCATCAGAATACCGCTCGTTACGGATGTATTCTGAAGATCCCAGATTTAGACAAAATGTGGAATACATATTCCACCTACTCTTTGAAAGTGAACTAGTAACTTTATGTTACAGAGTTGCAAACACATTAAAATCAGGATCCCACTTTCAAAATATGTCAGCTACACAATTATTACAAAAAGTGCAACAAAAAGATGAGGTTTTACAATCAAGTATTACAAATTTCTTAGCAAACATGCGTGGTACTAAAGAGTACTGGTTGTATGATAAGAAACCTTAGCCCACCCACCTGGTTGCATTAAGTTGTGCAGAATATACATGGGAGGGAAGATTTACATGATTTCCTACGCATATCAAACAAAAATAAAACAAACATAGATATACTAACACCTGGAGAACGTGTTAATGTTTCAAGATATTTTCACCATTGCTCCATTGCTATGCTACACTTTATTTGTAATAAAACTGTTCCTCCCCTCGGAGAAGTGCAACACTTTTTTTGGAGAAAAGAATACCAAGCCAGAGGAGCGCCACATATCCACATGCTTTTATGGATTAAATATGCTCCTAAATTTGGTCAAGACAATGACGCCACTGTGTTACAGTTTATTGAAAAATATATCACTTGTGAAATTCCATCAGAAGCAACAAATAGTGATCTTCATGCACAAATTTTACAATTTCAAAGACACAAATGTGGCAAATATTGTCGTCGCAAATACAAAAACAAAGGGAAATACTATGCCAAATGCGGCTTTGGTTTCCCTAGACCGGTTACTAAAACAGGTCAAGTAAACAACTTCACGTCTTCAGTTAGACATAGTGGTAAAGGTAAGTCATCTAAAAATACATATTACATAAAAAGAACAGAAGAAGAAAAATATATCAATGATTACAATACAATCATTGCCCACTTATGGAATGCAAACATAGATGTGCAGTACATTGCAGACAATTCCACTGCAGTTGCACAATATGTTACAGCATACTTAACCAAAGCAGAAAAACAGAGCTCCAAGACCTCTGGAATGACCTGTCATCAGACAAAACACTGTCTCAGAAATTATACAGCTTGGGCATAAAAATGCTCTCCTATAGAGAATGTGGCTCCTATGAAGCAGCATATCGTTTAACTGGTACTGCTTTGTATGGAAAATCTGAAAATATAGTATGGCTAAGTCTTAGTCCTGCTAAATCTAGAAAAAGAGTTCTAAAATCATACGACGATATAGAAACACTAGCCAAACATGATCCCAACAGCCAAGACATTTTAAAAAACAATTTACTGGACACATACTACCCAAACAGAAGTACCAATTTGGAAACCATGTTTCTATACCACATAGCCCAAACCTTCACATACAAAAATAATATAAAACCTGATGAAAAAAAGGTAAAAACAGAGTGTCAAATTGTGAAGGCAGCTTAGTAAAACTCACCAAAGCAAATTTAATTAATCATATCAAATTGTCATTAAAGACTCCTCATCATAAACAACTATATTACATGTCCCTGCTACAACTCTTTAAACCATGGAGAAAAGAAGAAGAAATACTAGATAACTATGACTCCTATGAAGACGCTTTCAAAGCAAATGAAAGCACTATAACCGATGTAAACTTTACACAGTACAAAACAATGTTGCACAATGAACAGCAGCACAAAGAAGAACTCCAGGCCCAACTAGATAAGGACACTCCTGACAGTAGTCAACCTTCTGTAACAGGAAGTCAAGAACCACTGGGAGAGCCACTGATAACAAATGAGGCAGAATTAGCTATGACAGAAGTAGAAAACACCATGTGTCAGTATGAAGATAGAGAAGACTTAACTATACTACAATCAAAACTAAACAATGATCAACGTAGCATTTTTCAAGAAGTAACAAAAGAAATTGCACATGGGGCCTCCTTACGACCCTGGCGTTAAGGGTTTAACGGCGCCATAAAAGGTGTTGGCGTTGTTAAACCCTTAAGGCCTGATTACGAGGTCCCTTTGCGGGACCCAACCTTAACGCCTGCTTTTAGCAGGCGTTAAAGTAGGGTGCCGCAAAGGGACCTTGGTGCTAAGTACAGTGCCGTACTTAGCACCGTCCCCATTCCCATTGAGCCCTATGGGGCAAAAATGGGAATGGGGAAGGGCCCATGGTGAATGGGGAATTATCACCCCGCCAACCTTGGAATGGGGCGGTAATTCCGCCATTCACCATGGCGTACCCCGGCATGGACCATGATGCCAATAGCACCATGGTTTAGTGCCGGGGTCGTAATGAGGCCCATGGTGTACAACATGAAAACAAAGAATGCACCTGCCAAAATTACAAACCTATACTACTGTACGTCAGTGGTGAAGCTGGTTCTGGCAAAACATTCTAAATCAAAATCATCAGTAAATTCCTTCAAGAATTGACACACAACAAACTGTCAGCTGTTGTCACTGCCCCCACAGGTTTAGCTGCCTACAATTTAGACGGTGTCCCTTTACACCTATTACTACTCCTGCCAGTAGAACACCAAAATAAATTAGACTATTACAAACTTTCTATAGAAGCTGCAATGGAACTACGCAGAGTATTGAAATAAATGAAAATGCTACTAATAGATGAAGTGAGCATGGTCTCCAAACTAATGATGGCTTTGATTCACCTCAGATTACAAGAAGTACGCAAAACAAACTACAAAGAGCTCTTTGGAGGAAAACACATTATTGTTTTCGGAGATCTTCTTCGATTGACACCAGTGAAAGGTGAGCCTATTTTTAAAACCTTAGGACACAAACTCTGCCGTAAAACTGTTGGCAGCATTGGAAATGTCAACCTTTGGCAACATTTCCAATACAGAGAATTAACAGAAAACATGTGGCAATCTGCAGATCTCACTTATGCCAACATCTTAATAAGTAATAGAGTTGGTATATTATCTCAAGAAGCACAAGCAATATTGAAAACACGGCACATTCATGCACTTCATGGCAATAATGCATGTGCTACGGATGTATTGGAACAATTAGCCCACAAAAATGTCAATTGTATGGCCTTAATGCCAACTCTTGCAAGCTGTTTCAAATTCAATGAAACAATGTTAAAAAAAGAAATGCAACCAATAATTGAAATTAGTGCCACAGACAAACTACACATACATGGTATGACACTACCCATGTGTGAACAAGCCACAACGAGACTAAATAATTTAGAAAATTCAATTTCCAACACAGCTGGATTGGAAAAAATATTAAAATTATCCTTAAATTGCAGAGTAATGCTTAAACATAACCTTGACGTGGATCAAGGACTAGTTAATGGAGCACTGCGTACAGTTGTTGGCTTTCAAACATACCCATGTGACAACAACATTCAGTTTGTCAATATTCTCTTTGACAAACTTTCAGAAGTGAAAAGGATAGGACGCTCAACAGCTCGATTCCTTCTCTCCAAAGACATGTATGTACGCAGAGAACAATTTTCTCTAACTCTTGCATACGCAGTCACCATTCATAAATCACAAGGTCTTACCCTAGACAAAGCTATGATAGATATTGGAAACACAGTCTTTAAGGCATGAGCTACGTAGCACTAGCACGCTTACGTACACTTGACGGTCTATTTCTAATCAACTTTGATGCAAGTAACGTAAACGCTGATATTCCTTGCATTTTAGAATACAATAGACTTTGTTCACTATATACCCCCCATATAAAAACATATCTTGTTCCACAAAAAGTAAAATGTTCTAAAAGAAAACTAAATCAAACAGAAATACAACAGGATGTAACTGCAAATCCTCCAAAGAGAATAAAAAAAAACTCATACTTCATCAAGTACCACAATAAAAAAGAAGCTATTAGGGAAAGTAAACCAGGTGCTTCTTCAAAAAAGGAAGACAAACTAAAAAAAAAAGCATTCAGATACAGAACTACCTGGTCCATTTAAACTTTCAAATGTAATTGGTGTAAGTTGCTACGCAAATGTAGCAATGAATATTCTATTTCAATTAGCACCAATTGTTGACAACATTTACTTAGACAGTACAGACCAATTGTTTTTGCAAATGTCAGTACTTCATAGAAACCTAACAAACAATCCTGACAACACGTATAGTGTTTATGGAATAAGACAACAATTGGACTACTGGAATGGTGAAATTCACTATAAACTCACAGGAAGATCCACACAAATTTCTAATGTTCTCAATACAAGTACTGGAAAACAAAAACATACCTATAAATGAAATCTTCCAGATTTCATACATGTGGAAACCTACATGCACTCTCTGCAACAATGTGACACAAGAACAAAACTCCAATGAGCGCTTTGTGTATGTATCAATACCTAATTGTGAATCCGTTCCATTTCAGCAACTTGTACAAAATGCAAACCATGGTACATTATGTACTACCTGCAATTCGGATAATCGCTCCACCTTACTAATACAAACACATAGTAAATATGTAATAGTAATGCTTCTACGTTACAATGCAGGTGGTACCAAAAACAACTGCAAGCTGACTGGATTCACACATGGCCAAGTATCATTTGTTAAGAAAACCTTCACAACAATAGGTATAATCTACCACACAAGAGCCACAACCAATGCAGGTCACTATATTGCATATATAAAAAAAAATGTGGATGGTTCGAATGTAATGATAGAACCATTACTCTAAAGCAGAGATTACCTGCAAATCTTACAAACGCTTATTTAATCTTCTTAAAACCAAAATGTATTAACTTAACTGTACTTACACATTAACTAAACTTCTATTAAAAAACTATACACTGTTACAATATGCCAACAGCTATATAACTGCCCCAAGATTCTACAACAACTAAACAGATAAATGAATACCTCTAAATTATATCAAAAAAGACAGTTAGAATACGCCAACTAGTATCTAACTGCCCCATGATTTTACAATAACCAAACAGATAAATCAATACCACTTCATTATAAAAAAAACTATAAACTGTTACTATATGCCAACAGCTATATAGCTGCCCCAAGATTCTACAACAACTAAACAGATAAATGAATACTACTAAATGATATCAAAAAAGACAGTTAGAATACGCCAAGTAGTATCTAACTGCCCCAAAATTTTACAATATCCAAACAGGTAAATCAATACCACTCCATTATAACAGAAAATAGACTGTTAGAATATGCCAACAGGTATCTAACTGCCCCAGGATTCTACAACAACTAAACAGATAAATGAATACCACTAAATTATATCAAACAATAAACAGTTAGAATACACCAACTGGTATCTAACTGCCCCAAGATTTTCAATAACCAAACAGATAAATCAGTACAACTACGTTATAACAAAAAATAGACAGTTAGAATACGCCAACTGGTATCTAACTGTCCCAAAATTTTACAATATCCAAACAGATAAATCAATACCACTTCATTATAACAGAAAATACACAGTTACAATATGTCAACAGGTATCTAACTGCTCCAAAAATCTGCAACAAGCCAATATATAGAGCATTAGCCAGAAACAACAAGTGAACACGGAAAACAAACAAACAAATAGACTGTAGCATAACAAAAAAAGGTTTATTTTTAATCCAACATGGATTTTATTTCTCCCACAGACCCAATGATTTTAGCAACAAACACAGAAACTGAGCAAATTGCATAGTACACTGGTTTGTAATCTACTAAATATGAGGGTAAAAAAAAAAATGTTGATTATTCAATGTTATAAGTCGTTACAAAATACCAATACTAACATGATCTTTTCTTTTATCACAGAAATGAACAAGAAATACATGTACTCCAGTTACTAAACCAAACAGTAAGTATATTATAATAAGTACAACCATCACAGCAAATCACACCCATAGTGACTTATAACTTTGGTGCTTATAAATTTGGTCTTGTCCATGCACCCAAGACTATGGGCCCTGCCCACAACCACCACAGCATATCACACCCATAGTGGCTTATAACTTTGTTGCTTATAAATTTGTTCTTGGATCCCAAAGTTATAAGCCACTATGGGTGTGATATGCTGCAGTGGTTGTGGCCAGGGCATAGAGTCTTGGGAGCATGGACAAGACCAAATTTATAAGCACCGAAGTTATAAGTCACTATTGGTCTGATTTGCTGTGATGGTTGTACTTATTATAATATACTTACTGTTTGGCCATGCTCCCAAGACTCTATGCCCTGGCCACAACCACCGCAGCATATAACACCCATAGAGTCAAACTTTGTAACTATGCCATATGGGCACTTTTAATGTCCGCGGACATGATGAGTGTTCTTAGAGCAGTTTCAACTTGCCTACAAACAGTACGGACAGGCATAGCGTCCTCAGGACACCCCCATTTTGTTTATTTACGAGCATCCCAGGACACATGATGTGTTCTTAGAACACTTTCAACTTGCCAGCGAACAATACAGACAGTGTCCTCAGGACACCCCCATTTTCTCCACTTACAAACTTATCAGGACACTGCATGTGTTCTTAGAACAGTTTCAACTTGCCTGCGAACAAAACGGACAGGCATACCGTCCTCAGGACACACCCATTTCATTTATTTTCGAACATTTCGGGACACCGCGTGTGTTCTTAGGACAGTTTCAGCTTGCTTGCGAACAATTCGGACAGGGCTAGCGTCCTCAAAACACTCCCATTTTGTTCATTTACAAACATCCCAGGGCACTTGATGTGTTCTTAGAACAATTTCAACTTGCCTACGAACAGTACAGACAGGTATATTGTAAATAGGACACCCCCATTTTGTTTATTTACGAACATCCCAGGACACATGATGTGTTATTAGAACAATTTCAACTTGCCAGGGAACAATACGGACAGCGTCCTCAGGACACACCCATTTTGTTTATTTACGAACATCGCAGGACACCGTGAGTGTTCTTAGAACAGTTTCAGAATGCTTGCGAACAATACGGAAAGATGTAGCATCATCAGAACACCCCCATTTTTTTTTATTTACAAACATCCCAGGACACTTCTTGTGTTCCTAGAACAATATCAACTTGCTTGCGAACAGTACGGACAGGCATACCGTCCTCAGGACACCCTCATTTTGTTTATTGATGAACATACACAGTCCTTAGGACACCCCCATTTGTTTATTGATGAACATCCCAGGACACATGATGTGTTCTTAGAGCAGTTTCACCTTCCTTGTGAACAAAACGGACAGGCATACCGTCCTCAGGACACACCCATTTCGTTTATTTCTGAACATTTCAGGACGCTGTGTGTGTTCTTAGAACAGTTTCAACTTGCCTACGAACAATACGTACAGGCGTAGTGTCCTCAGGACACCCCCATTTTGTTTATTTAGAACATATCAGGACATCCGTGTTGTCCGCGGACAAAGCGAACACAACAGGTGGGTCTACCACCTAAATAAATACAACATTTAACCCATCTCTTACTCCCCCACCTTCCCCAAACAGACTTACACACCAACATACTCTACTAAATAGTATTTTTCCACCAAGTTTCACTGCACTGTCCGCGGACGTCCGCAAATCCAATATGGCGGGCGTTCCCGAAAATCTGACGCGCTTCACACTCTTCACCGTCCAATCAGTGAACACGTTGCAAGTCCTCGGACATGACGCAAGCCGGTTGGCCAATCGGGACACTGTCTGTGGAGCGAACAGGGAAGTGTGTCCGCGGACCGAACATAGATATCGCACATTTTTTGTGACCTAATTTTTGGTCATTTTACAAAAAACGACTGGACGGATTTTCAGCAAATTTGCAAAAGCAAGCTTTTGGGACCAAGCCGCTGCTCCTGGACCAAATTTGGTGAAAATCCATCCAGCGGTTTGGGCTGTAGGCGTGAGCAAAGTTTTTTCCACATTTAGTCTATGGGGAAAAATAAGTTTTGGGACGCCCCTTATAACTTTGCCCCCCCTGGACCAAACCTCACCAAACTTTGCAAAAAAATTCAGAGTGACCCATATACTTTTTTTGCAAAGTTGGTGAGGATTCGTCCAGGGAGAGCGAAGTTATAAGCCGCCCCAAAAACCATAACTACCGTGGCTGTGTAATATATATATATATATATTATATTTCTTTACTTTATAGGCTGTTGAAGGAGGAGAAAAAACAAACAAGAAAAAATAATTTGCATATGTACAATAACAGCAAGATAATTTTGGTCAGCTCTACCCACTTTGGGATAGTTCCCTTCCTCAGGCTCAGGAGCAGTGAATCTTGCATTTTCCTTTGTGTTTTTTCATTTTGGACAACCCATATATATATATTAACACCTGCACCTGCTGTGAGCTGCAAGTTAAGACAGCCTCCCTGATGACGTGTATTGGCACAGAAACCGGTCGGAGGAGAACACCTGTGGCTGAGAAGGTTTACTGTGCAGGGAACTGGAGTGCGCCCCTCTCCTCTTTTTTCAACACATTTGCAAGTTTTCTGAAGGGTGGAATCTTCAGAAATCTTATAGGGTGCTGCACCGGGGTAATATATGCCCAACTTTGGAGTGCCTCACTGTAGGCTACTCCCCCCCTTTCCCCATTTATGGGATTGGGTGTGAGTTTGTTCCTTGCAAACCTGATGACTACAGCTACCAGAAGTCCTTGCAGCAGAATTATCACTAAGTGTTATAACCTGCGCCTGCTGTGAGCTGCAAGTTAAGACAGCCTCCCTGATGACGTGTATTGGCACAGAAACCAGTCGGAGGAGAACACCTGTGGCTGAGAAGGTTTACTGTGCAGGGAACTGGAGTGCGCCCCTCTCCTCTTTTTTCAACACATTTGCAAGTTTTCTGAAGGGTGGAATCTTCAGAAATCTTATAGGGTGCTGCACCGGGGTAATATATGCCCAACTTTGGAGTGCCTCACTGTAGGCTACTCCCCCCCTTTCCCCATTTATGGGATTGGGTGTGAGTTTGTTCCTTGCAAACCTGATGACTACAGCTACCAGAAGTCCTTGCAGCAGAATTATCACTAAGTGTTAACACCTGCACCTGCTGTGGGCTGCAAGTTAAGACAGCCTCCCTGATGACGTGTATTGGCACAGAAACCGGTCGGAGGAGAACACCTGTGGCTGAGAAGGTTTACTGTGCAGGGAACTGGAGTGCGCCCCTCTCCTCTTTTTTCAACACATTTGCAAGTTTTCTGAAGGGTGGAATCTTCAGAAATCTTATAGGGTGCTGCACCGGGGTAATATATGCCCAACTTTGGAGTGCCTCACTGTAGGCTACTCCCCCCCCTTTCCCCATTTATGGGATTGGGTGTGAGTTTGTTCCTTGCAAACCTGATGACTACAGCTAACAGAAGTCCTTGCAGCAGAATTATCACTAAGTGCTAAAACCTGCACCTGCTGTGAGCTGCAAGTTAAGACAGCCTCCCTGATGACATGTATTGGCACAGAAACCGGTCGGAGGAGAACACCTGTGGCTGAGAAGGTTTACTGTGCAGGGAACTGGAGGGCGCCCCTCTCCTCTTTTTTCAACACATTTGCAAGTTTTCTGAAGGGTGGAATCTTCAGAAATCTTATAGGGTGCTGCACCGGGGTAATATTTGCCCAACTTTGGAGTGCCTCACTGTAGGCTACTCCCCCCCTTTCCCCATTTATGGGATTGGGTGTGAGTTTGTTCCTTGCAAACCTGATGACTACAGCTACCAGAAGTCCTTGCAGCAGAATTATCACTAAGTGTTAACACCTGCACCTGCTGTGAGCTGCAAGTTAAGACAGCCTCCCTGATGACGTGTATTGGCACAGAAACCGGTCGGAGGAGAACACCTGTGGCTGAGAAGGTTTACTGTGCAGGGAACTGGAGTGCGCCCCTCTCCTCTTTTTTCAACACATTTGCAAGTTTTCTGAAGGGTGGAATCTTCAGAAATCTTATAGGGTGCTGCACCGGGGTAATATATGCCCAACTTTGGAGTGCCTCACTGTAGGCTACCCCCCCCCTTTCACCATTTATGGGATTGGGTGTGAGTTTGTTCCTTGCAAACCTGATGACTACAGCTACCAGAAGTCCTTGCAGCAGAATTATCACTAAGTGTTAACACCTGCACCTGCTGTGAGCTGCAAGTTAAGACAGCCTCCCTGATGACGTGTATTGGCACAGAAACCGGTCGGAGGAGAACACCTGTGGCTGAGAAGGTTTACTGTGCAGGGAACTGGAGTGCGCCCCTCTCCTCTTTTTTCAACACATTTGCAAGTTTTCTGAAGGGTGGAATCTTCAGAAATCTTATAGGGTGCTGCACCGGGGTAATATATGCCCAACTTTGGAGTGCCTCACTGTAGGCTACTCCCCCCCTTTCCCCATTTATGGGATTGGGTGTGAGTTTGTTCCTTGCAAACCTGATGACTACAGCTACCAGAAGTCCTTGCAGCAGAATTATCACTAAGTGTTAACACCTGCACCTGCTGTGAGCTGCAAGTTAAGACAGCCTCCCTGATGACGTGTATTGGCACAGAAACCGGTCGGAGGAGAACACCTGTGGCTGAGAAGGTTTACTGTGCAGGGAACTGGAGTGCGCCCCTCTCCTCTTTTTTCAACACATTTGCAAGTTTTCTGAAGGTTGGAATCTTCAGAAATCTTATAGGGTGCTGCACCGGGGTAATATATGCCCAACTTTGGAGTGCCTCACTGTAGGCTACTCCCCCCCTTTCCCCATTTATGGGATTGGGTGCGAGTTTGTTCCTTGCAAACCTGATGACTACAGCTACCAGAAGTCCTTGCAGCAGAATTATCACTAAGTGTTAACACCTGCACCTGCTGTGAGCTGCAGGTTAAGACAGCCTCCCTGATGACTTGTATTGGCACAGAAACCGGTCGGAGGAGAACACCTGTGGCTGAGAAGGTTTACTGTGCAGGGAACTGGAGTGCGCCCCTCTCCTCTTTTTCAACACATTTGCAAGTTTTCTGAAGGGTGGAATCTTCAGAAATCTTATAGGGTGCTGCACCGGGGTAATATATGCCCAACTTTGGAGTGCCTCACTGTAGGCTACTCCCCCCCCTTTCCCCATTTATGGGATTGGGTGTGAGTTTGTTCCTTGCAAACCTGATGACTACAGCTACCAGAAGTCCTTGCAGCAGAATTATCACTAAGTGTTAACACCTGCACCTGCTGTGAGCTGCAAGTTAAGACAGCCTCCCTGATGACGTGTATTGGCACAGAAACCGGTCGGAGGAGAACACCTGTGGCTGAGAAGGTTTACTGTGCAGGGAACTGGAGTGCGCCCCTCTCCTCTTTTTCAACACATTTGCAAGTTTTCTGAAGGGTGGAATCTTCAGAAATCTTATAGGGTGCTGCACCGGGGTAATATATGCCCAACTTTGGAGTGCCTCACTGTAGGCTACTCCCCCCTTTCCCCATTTATGGGATTGGGTGTGAGTTTGTTCCTTGCAAACCTGATGACTACAGCTACCAGAAGTCCTTGCAGCAGAATTATCACTAAGTGTTAACACCTGCACCTGCTGTGAGCTGCAAGTTAAGACAGCCTCCCTGATGACGTGTATTGGCACAGAAACCGGTCGGAGGAGAACACCTGTGGCTGAGAAGGTTTACTGTGCAGGGAACTGGAGTGCGCCCCTCTCCTCTTTTTCAACACATTTGCAAGTTTTCTGAAGGGTGGAATCTTCAGAAATCTTATAGGGTGCTGCACCGGGGTAATATATGCCCAACTTTGGAGTGCCTCACTGTAGGCTACTCCCCCCCTTTCCCCATTTATGGGATTGGGTGTGAGTTTGTTCCTTGCAAACCTGATGACTACAGCTACCAGAAGTCCTTGCAGCAGAATTATCACTAAGTGTTAACACCTGCACCTGCTGTGAGCTGCAAGTTTAGACAGCCTCCCTGATGACGTGTATTGGCACAGAAACCGGTCGGAGGAGAACACCTGTGGCTGAGAAGGTTTACTGTGCAGGGAACTGGAGTGTGCCCCTCTCCTCTTTTTTCAACATATATATATATATATATATATATATATTCAATGAAAAAACTTAGTTAAAAGGGACGTTAAGTTAAATTGCGCTACTAAAAACCTATCAAATTCAGTTAAAAAACTTTGTTAAAGGGACGTTATTGTTCAAAGTAAAACCGAAAACCCCCTGAAATTCGGCATTTATAGTAAGATAAGCAACCATAACTCGCGCCACCGTGCACTGCTAACACTAACACCCAGGACATCAAAGATGACATCACAAATGTCATTGATGGGGGTTTTTTGCAGATGCTTGACAGACACCTGTTATTTTGTATTTTTAAATTCTTCACATAACCTTCTCCAAAGCATCCTTTACATTCCAAAACAGAATGGCATTTCCCATAAAAGATAAGGAAATGCCATCTTCTTTAAAATAAACAGCATTACTGGAATCAATATTCTCATTATTACAGAAGAACATACCAGCTCTAAGCATGAAGGCACATATGCCTCGGTTGATTACACACCTAGCATTGTTTTGCTGAGGACAAAAAACGAAACTATTGTCCCATATTGCCCTAGGTACTAATCCAGAAAAAATTACTTTGGCATTTGGAAGGATGTTCATTTCTGCTTGAACCAAGTGTTCCAAATCTGCCAACAAAGTAAGGGCACTGACATAGCCCAAATGGAAAGCACCATAGTGCAAAACTACCACATGGGGACTGTTCATCCTGCCCATATCTTCACAAACTTGTACAATTCCCTGTACATTGCAATCAGGCACAGTGCTCCACACCACCTCCACTCCTTTAACATCAACATTCTTTGCAACATGCCTGCATTGAGCATACTGTTGTAAACCATGCACAAACATATCTCCAAGCACCAACACCCTGACTTTCTCCACTTCTGCCATCTTCACTACACACAGTCTCTTTGAACACAAATCCACAACCTCAACATCTGATTGGCTGATCCCTACAGTCTTCTTTCCATGCTGGATTTGCTGGAAAACCCTGGATGTATCACACCCTGTCCGCGGACCGCGTAACTCTTAGACAGCCCTTTTACCATTTCCACTTCACTCTCTGTGCCATTCCCTCATTGGATACAGCTAAGCAGGCACACAATACGGAGAACGTCCTCAGAACACCCCTATTTTGTTTATTTTCGAACATTTCAGGACACCGTGAGTATTCTTAGAACACATTCAACTTGCCAGCGAACAATACGGACAACGTCCTCAGAACACCCCCATTTTCTTTATGTACGAACATTTCAGGGCACCGCGAGTGTTCTTAGAACACTTTCAGCTTGACAATGAACAGTACAGACAACGTCTTCAGGACACCCCCTGCGAACATTCCAGGACCCCACGAGTCTTCTTAGAAAACTTTCAACTTGACACCGAATCCATTCTGTTTTTTAACGAACATTTCAGAACAGCCGTGTTGTCCGCAGAAAAATCGAACACAACAAAAGCGTCTAGCACATAAAAAAACAGAACATTGAACCTATGTCATACTCCCCCACCCTCCCCAAACACTCTTACACACCAACACACTCCACTAAATACAAGTTTTAATCCAAGTTTCACCGCGCTGTCCGCGGTCGTCGGCGAATGCAAGATGGCGGGCGCCACAAAAAATCTGACACTCTCCATGCCCCACGCCGTCCAGTCCAATCAGCGAACACGTTGCATGTCCGCGGATATCATGCAAGCCGCCCGGCCAATCAGGGCACTGTCCGCAGAGCGAACCGGGAAAGTCCGTCCGCGAAGCGAACGGAGATATCACTAATTTTTTTGCCTTACATTTTGGTCATTTAAAAATAAACTACTGGATGGATTTACACCTAATTTGCAAAAGCATGCTTTCGGGAGCAAGCCCCCGCTCCTGCCCCAAATTTGGTGTAAATCCGTCCAGCGGCTTGGGCTGTAGGCGTGCGCAAAGTTTTTTCCCATTATGTCAGGAAAAAACAAAAGTTTTGAGACCCCCACTATAACTTTGCCCCCCCTGGACCAAACCTCTCCAAACTTTGCAAAACAATTCAGAGTGGGCCATATACTTTTCTTACAGAGTTTGGCGAGGATTCGTCCAGAGGGAGCGAAGTTATAAGCCACCCAAAAAATGCTCTTCCTATGGAAACACCAACTCAACCATATATATATATATATATATGTTATGTTATGTTATTTTGCATTTATATAGCGCCTTATATACCATTGGTATGATCTGAAGGCGCTGGTAGGTTGAACGCCCTCGGGAACCGAAGTTCGGGTCAGTAGAGAGAGAAGAGAGAGTCAAAAGTGCGTGTGTGCACCAGGTATGTGTGCAGCTGATGCGGAATTCAGGTGGTAGCTGCTTCTTAGCGGTAGGTGTGGTGGTTGAGAGATCAGGAGTATGTGTTCGCTCTGGCTGGCTTTATCCAGGACGAATGTGGCTGCGTTAGGCCTGAGGAGAACGCCTGGCTGGGGGGTGTGAAGCCAGCAGTGTTTACTTAGAGTGTTGTGGAGTGAGCGGGAGATGTAGATATGAGAACAGTTATACCGAATGGTGTCATAGTATCTCTGTGTTCTAGATGAGTGGTGATGTAAGGGAGAGAGTAGGCGTGAGGTGTGTTATGATAAGTACTCTTTCAAATGTTCACTGCATTCCAAAACATATTATGTATGTCACGCAGTTCCGAGCGGGCAGGTCCGTTCTATTCATTTTGTTCATTTCAGGCGTTCGGGATTGTACTACACATTCATGCTTGCTTGACCTATTCTTCTCCAGTGTGCCTCACGCATGCTCTCATGTGTTCCATAAGTGTGCACTCCTGTCTTTCTTGTGCATGAATTCCAGTTTACCCAGCGCATGAACTCCTGTCTGCCTACGCACTCATCCGCTTTGTATACTCAAACGCTTTCTATACACTCATCCGCCCTCCACATTCATCCGCACCCCACACTCATCTGCTCCCCGCACTCATCGGTCCTCCACATTTCTCTGCTCCCGCACTCATCCGCTCCCCACACTCATCCGCTCCCCAACACTCATCCGCTCCCCAACACTCATCCGCTCTCCACACTCATCCGCTCTCCAGACTTGCTCTGTGCTTTCCACATTCAGTCGCTCTCCACGCTCCTCCGTTCTCCATGCTCCTCCGCACTCCACACTCATCCGCTCTCCACCCTCATCCGCTCTCCACCCTCATCCACTCTCCACACTCATCCGCTCTCCACACTCATCCGCTCTCCACTCTCATCCCCTCTCCACACTCATCCGCTCTCCACGCTTATCTGCTTTCCACGTTTCCCACCCATCCGTTCTCCATACTCATCCGATTTCCACGCTCATCCACTCTCCATGCTCATCCGTTCTCGGCGTTCATCCGCCCTCCTCGCTCGTCTTTTCAACATGCTCGTTCACTCTTACGCTTTCGTCTGGTTAAACGTCGTCCGCTCCGCACATTCGTCCGGTCCGCACATTCGTCCCGTCTACACACTCGTCCTGTCTATACATTCCTCCCGTTTACACAGTCATCCCGTGTACACACTCATCCCGTCTAGACACTCGTACAGTCTTGATACTCGATTACCCGGACCACCCACACATCTGAAAAACATACTACTCGTTGGCCTGATAAATTACTTGTCTGTTCTGCGTGACTATCCGTTCCGGACACTCATCCGCACTGTGTATTTGTTCGCTCTACATATTCATCTGTTTCACAACTTTCATCCGCGCCACACATTCATCCACTTCACACACTCGTCCGCTCCACACACTCGTCCGCTCCACACATTCGTCCGCACCAAAACGCTCATCCGTTCCACACACAACATCCATTTCACACACTCACCCGACACCACACATTCATCTTTTCGCACATTCGTCCGCTCTATCACCTCATCTGCGCCGCTCGTACGTCTGCTCCACGTATTCATTTGTTTCGGAACACTCATCCGCACTCCGCACTCATCCGCTCTCCACACTCATCCGCTCTCCACACTCATCCGCTCTCCACACTCATCCGCTCTCTACACTCATCCGCTCTCCACACTCATCCGTTCTCTACATTCATCCGCTCTCGCACTCATCCGCTCTCCACTGTCGTCTGCTCTCCAGGCTCACTGCACCCTACGCTTCTGCGCTCTTCACTCAGTCGTTCTCCACACTCGCTCTGTGCTTTCCATACTCATCCTCTCTCCACACTCATCTGCTCTCTACACTCATCCGCTCTCACACTCATCCGCTCTCCACCGCCATCCGCTCTCCAGGCTCAACTGCATCCTACGCTTCTGCGCTCTTCACTCAGTCGTTCTCCACACTCGCTCTGTGCTTTCTACATTCAGTCGCTCTCCACGCTACTGCGCTCCTCACACACATCCGCTCTCCACACTCTTCCGCTCTCCTCACTCATCCGCTTTCTACACTCATCCGCTCTCCTCACTCATCCGCTTTCTACACTCATCCGCTCTCATACTCATCCGCTCTCACACTCATCCGCTCTCGCGGCTCAACTGTATCTTACGCTTCTGCGCTCTCCGCTCAGTCGTTTTCCACATTCGCTCTGTGCTTTTCGACATTCAGTCGTTCTCCACGCTCCTCCACTCTTCATGCTCCTCCGCTCTTCAATATTCATCCGCACGCCACACTCATTTGTTCTCCACACTCATCCGCTCTCCTCACTCATCCGCTATCCACACTCATCCGCTCTCTACACTCATCAGCTTTCCACGCTCATTCGCTCTCCACGCTCCACACTCATCTGCTCTCCATACTCATCCGATTTCCACGCTCGTCCGTTCTCCATGTTCGTCTGTTCTTGACGTTCATCCGCCCTCTTCGCTCGTCACTTCTAGATTCTCATTCACTCTAACACTTTCGTCTGGTCAAGCGTCCATCTAGATCTCCTAGTTTTCTGATGATTTGTTCATATTATCCACTTCACTGTTTTGATCTACAATATTCGTTTGGTATTGTTTGTTTTATGGTTTACATTCGATTTTATTTATTTATTTATTCATTTTTTTTTATTTATTTTTTTTATTTTTTTTTAGTTGTACATTTCTTGCTTCTGGTCAAATTGCTGGTTGGTTTTAGGGGAAGAGCCAGGTTTTCAGTAGTTTGCGGAAGGACGTTAAGTCTTCAGTTAGGCGGATGTGGGGTGGGAGCGAGTTCCATAGGGTTGGGGCTAGCGTTGAGAATGATGATCCGCCTAACCTGGTTGAGTTTGTCTTAGGGATTACTAGGAGGCCGGCTGAGCTTGATCTTAGGGTGCGAGTGGGGTGATAAGGTATTAGTTTGTCTTGAAGATATTGCGGTCCGGTTTTATGTAGTGCTCGATGGGAGAGGCATAAGGTTTTGAAAGCTACCCTACGGGCTACTGGAAGCCAGTGCAGTGTCTTAAGGGCTGGGGATACGTGGTCTCTTGGACCGAGCGCGAGTAGCATTTTGGCTGCCGCGTTTTGTGCTCTTTGGAGTTTGTTTAGTTGGTAGGCATGAATTCCGAGGTATAGGGAGTTTCCGTAGTCCAGTCTTGATATGACAATTGATTGGACCGCGGAGACTCTGTTGGGAAATGAGAGACATGGAAGGATGCGCCTAAGATTTTTGAGGTGGTAGTGGCAGGATTTTGAGACATTGTTGACTTGGCGCAAGAGTGTTAGGTCGGAGTCTAAGGTGCATCCAAGATTTTTCACTGTGTTGGAGGGTGTCGGTGAGTTGCCCATGGCGGGTGGCCAGGGTAGTGGGTGCGGAAGAAGATCGAGCTTGCCGCAAATCATGATTTCTGTTTTGGAGGGGTTTAACAGGAGGTGGCTTTGGGTCATCCAGAGTTATATGTTAAGGAGGCAGGATGCCAGGTCGGGTCGGGATTCGGGTTTCGAGTTCAGGATTTTTAGAATTAGTTGAGTGTCGTCGGCGTAGTTGTAACACTGGATGTTGTGTGAACAAATTATTGGTGGGAGGGTGATCAGGTAAAGATTGAACAGGAGGGCGGATAGACATGCTCCCTGAGGGAATCCCGTGTCGACAGGTCGGGGTTGTGAGGTAAAGCTGGAGAGTGTCATTATTTGGTGCCGGTCTTTGAGGAATGAAGCTGTCCATTTAAGGGCGGTTCGGCGGATTCCTATGGAGTGGAGTTGGTCTAGGAGGATTGAGTGATTGATCGTGTCAAAGGCGGCCAATAGGTCGAGGAGGATTAGTGTGGCGCATCCGGCGGAGTCTGCTGTCATTTTAAGGTCATCCCAGATCGAGGTTAGGGTGGTTTCAGTTCCGTGGCGTGATCTGAAGCCTGATTGGGCTGGGTCTAGGAGGTTGTTGGTTTCGACAAAGGAGTTTAGTTGGGAGTAGGCGGTTCGGTCAATGAGTTTGGCAAGGAACCTAGTGTTTGAGATTGGGCGGTAGTTTTTGGGCTCGAGTGGGTCGAGCAATGGTTTTTTAATTAGAGGTTTGACGTGCACCGTTTTGAATGCGTCGGGAAAGATACCGGAGGAGAGGGAGGAATTTATGATAGATCTTGCGTATTCTCCTGCACAGGTTGAGGCAAAAATTTCTTTAAGGGTTGTGGCTGGGCAGGGGTCCAGTGGTGAACCAGAAGGTTTGCGGGCAGATAGCAGTTTGAAAAACTGTTCTGGCGATATTGGACTAAAGGATTCAAACGTTGGTTGCGTGGAGGTTACGGTTGCAGGGCTGGGCGGTATGGGCGGAGGATTGCTCGGTGGCTGAATTTGAGCCATCTTAGTGTTTAGAGTTTTTGTTCTTTCGATAGCCGTGTTGTGAAAGTGGAGGGAGAGTGAGTCGCACAGTGATTGTGTGGCGGTCGGGCTGGTTGTATTGCAAGCAGGATTGGTGAAATCTGAGATGATTTTGTGGAGTTCTTTGCTTGGGTTTTTGCAGTTTAGGATTCGGGTGTTGTAGTGGGCTTTTTTTGCTTTCCGGATTTCGGACTTATATTGATAGAGGTGACGGGCCAAGGTGGTCCTGTTTTCGTGGGTTTTCTCTTTCTGCCATTTGCGTTCTAGGTATTTGTAAAGTCGTTTAGTGGTCTTCAACTCAGGAGTAAACCATCTGGGGAAAGGGGCGCAGCGGGTTGATGGTTTGCATGGGGGGGTGAGTCGTAAAAGAGGTGCGTTGAGCCATGAGTCAAAGGCCTCAGGGGTTAATTTGTTGTCGGGAGGGCAGGTGGGTGGTGGAGATTGGAGGAGTGCCTCGGCTAGGTCCGGGGTGATCGTTACTTTTTCCAGCATTTCTTCACGCAAACACTGCTGTGTTGGGTGAAGAAAGTAACAGCACCAACTACTCAACACAGCTACAGAAAGTACAAGCACTTAATCCCAGAAATAATGTGAAAACATAACTTTTATTTAAGATACAACATCTTTTTAAATATTAAAAGTCAGCATGGATTTACAGAACTGGTTACAAGTGTCAAGGCCACTGTAGTAGTGCCACGCGTTCCATCCCTTCACGGGGCATCGACATGTCATGTTCTCTTACAGAGATTGGTAATTCATCTTTGAAACTAAACTCATTGCCCCAGAGAATCCCCCAGAGAATCCCTGTGCATTCATGGCAATACTTGGCATTGGATATTTTCCCTCACAGATGCAGGAACAAGTTCCTCCAGTGTCTAAAGAAATGAAAATGTCTTGTCTCCTATCATCAACCTGACCCTTGGTTCGTCTTGGTGGGCCGGGTGTCACAGAGAGTAGTGAATACATCAGGTTACTCTGTGTGCTTTCATATTGTAGATATAGATTCATCCCTGTACCTGTGAAAGGATTTCCTCCTGTCATGACTACACTCATTAATTTGGGTGTGGGTGCTTGCTGGACTCCTTTAGTCATATTCCATTGTGGTACCATGATATAAGTGATTTCAATCCGGCACTTCACATAAGTCAATGCCTAGCGTGTAATGCACAACTGAAATCCTTATTTATTTTTGTCTAAAAGTTCTTTTATTCTGAACGATGTACCACTCATATCACGCTCCCCTCCTGGAACCCCCCTCCCGGTCACACTGAACCAGGAATCAGGCTGGTTTGCAAAGTTAAAATATTGATTTATGTAGTTACAATTCAATCACACTATGTTTAATGGGTATACAATAATCACCAATGGGGTGAGGTAAAACTAAGCAATGTCTTTAATGCACAAGGAGCAATAGAGAGCAAACGATTCAGCACATGAATAATACTTTTGTGTGTGTTCAGATCAAATAGCAGTGTAGTTACTATTTCCCCCTGCGCCCCTCTCAATCCCCCAA
This sequence comes from Ambystoma mexicanum, assembly GCF_040938575.1. Taxonomy (NCBI): domain Eukaryota; kingdom Metazoa; phylum Chordata; class Amphibia; order Caudata; family Ambystomatidae; genus Ambystoma; species Ambystoma mexicanum. The sequence goes on from NC_090928.1 coordinate 289,758,733, forward strand.
TAGGCAATGTAAAGAGATAGGAGGAGAGAACAGGTTTCAGGAATCGCAAAATTCAAACACAATATCCATGCCACTTTCCCCCCAGCAACACAAGAGAAAAACAGAATTGATTGGCAAGCTGTCAAAATGGTTTTTAAAGTTATCTGAGAATGGAATGTGCAAACACACTAAATATGGGCTAAATTGCTGAAATTGTTTACATTCTTATGGGAGCCGCTTTGGATAGTTACAGACAACACTAGCCATGATTGAACACTAAGAAGCAATGTGAAATCTTAAAACTGAGGTTGGAAGCAATCAAAAGCTGTTTTACATGTGTCAGAATTTCCCTAAAACGAAATTTGCGGCAAACTTTTCAGTGCGCGATAATCGCGATTACGGGAGACCTATATGGATTTGTGTTAGGCAGAATCCTGTGCAGAGCCCTTAGGGACCACTACACACAATTAAGACTACAGTTGGCAATACAAGTTTTACCTTTGGTACAAGCCTGTACTACTAAGTTATAGTGGTAGCAGTAGCGGAGCAGCCAGGCTTATCTCAAGAGTATATGAGCAGTAGCAGAGATTACACAAAGGGACCACAATTATTGTGACTCAAGCAAACACTGACTCAAGGTTTCAGGTAAAAAATATAAGTATATTTATTTTTAAACCATTCGTTATAAACACAACACTTCTCTTAAAACTCAATTAAAAACCACACGTTAAATATACTACAACTAACCAATTCACTTTGTACAGTAAGTCTCAAGGTAAGTACCCTGTGTTGAATGCACCGGTGTTATGAACAAAACACGCTACCGCGAATACAATTGCGATCACTTTTTGACAGTTCGGTCTACAAACTAAACGCGTATCCGTGACATGAAATGCTACCGGGGAAAAAACACACTTAGCACCTGAGATACCCAGAGGGAGTTGGAGGCAAAAATCAGGGCCGGAGCCAGGGTCGAAAGACACCAGGGCCTGTTGGGAGGATCTCACAGTCAGATAGTTTGAGATTCAACGTAGCCAAAAGTACTTCGATATTGTCAAGGTTCAGAAGCAAAATTTATAAGAAGGAGGGAAGACAAGGGCAAGCCTTGAAAATGAAGAAAAGGGATTCACCCTGTTTCCTCAAGTAGAACACAGTACCTTGTTCCAACGGTGCAGCTGGTGCCCTGGCAGTTGTTCCTAGTGGTTTCCCGGAGACCCACGATTCCTGGAGCTTCGTTGTGAAGGAGGACGTCTGAAGGGGGTCTGCAACACACAGGGATGAAGCCGGTAGCAGCGACGAGGAATAAAAAGTGCGCTCCTTAAAAACAGGAGAGGCTCTTCAGGTGGATATCCGGATCACTACAGCTGTGAGCAGCGATTTTGACCAAGGAAGAGGATCCTCTAGCTGTGGAAGATGAGCTGGTTATCCCCACCAAGCTCAAGGGAAGAAGACTTCGGACTGGATCTTCTCTGAGTCGTCGAAGGCAAGATGGCTCAGGACTGCAGCAGGGCTTCACCAGGACGAGGTAGTTGCAGCAGCCGTCATTCTCTCTGCTTCTCTTTGGTTCCCTGTAGTTCCAGTGGCGACTCTCTGACTTCTAGCCCAAGAGACCTGCCTTTTATGTGCAATACCCCCATTCACACAGCCTGGCTGCCAATCACTCAGCAGGGGGGTTGTCCAGCCCGGACAACCACCTTGACCAATCGTGACAAAGTGCTACTTGGGTTTCCTAGTATACCCTGTGCAGGGGGTGACTACACCCCTCCCTCACATTCAGCCCACCTAGACACCCAGGCACCTTGAGGAGGGCTTCTAGGTAGAAGCCCGCCAAAAGACAGCGAACAAAGAAGGCAAACCTGGTTTGCCGCCAAAAGCAAAACACAAGAAGGAGTTTAATAAAAAGAAATGGTGAATAAACCGCACCCGAGCCAAAAGAAAAAGCATTTGGTGAAGCGGGTTTAAGTCTGAGGCTAACACAATAGCCTACAATATTACCACGGTTATATAAAATAACCGCGGTAGAACATTAGGGTAGATACCACTGCCACCAGCCATGTCTAAATGTTAAAAGAGCGAAACAATGCTCTAGGAGGTACAGATAAAAAGGGATACGAATTAACCCTTTCCAGTACTCCATGGAAGATGGGGTGTACTGGATCTGTGGTAGATTGAATGGCAACTTTCCCCTTTTCTGGGGGACAGTAGTCGCCTCAGAAATGGAGTCGGTGGGAGTCTGAACGACAACCCTGTGCGACTGCACAGAAGGTGCTGTGTGACACACACAAACAAGGGGGCTACTGAAGTGGTGTACTCCAGAGCCCACGATCACAAAAACAGGTGGAAAAACATAGCAAAACACAGGTAAGAGTGGGGGAAAAGCTTTCATTCTTACCAAGTGCAAAGAAATTTACTCCAGAAGTCCAGCAAAGCTGCTGGGGGACTCACTAGGTGAGGGAAATTAGCCATAGATGAGAATTTTCCCTATCAATTTGCAATGCGCTTTAAGATGCAAATTAAAGTGGTGGATGTTAGCTACAAACAGACGTTGACATTTTGATTCTAGCACAGAAATGTAATGAGTTATGGACGTTTTAGTGGAGGTCATTTTTTTGAGATAGGCGCAAGAATGAGAAAACAGGAATGCACTTTTAAAAGACAAATGGATTTCTTACACTAGGGGATGACTATGAAGAAACAAATACCACACGGAAGCACAGCCACTTGATCAGGGCGACTGCCTGCCGAGGAGCTCGCCTTTTTCAGGTGAAATATATCAGTGCAAAGATAGTTTTAACAATACTAGTACAGGAGGAAAGATAGAAGGATAGAGAGTTCAAGCAATTTAAAACATTTTCTAACAATGTAGGTCCTGAAGACAAGATAGGATGGATTTCAGATAGGGATTGGACTAAGCAAGGTACATATGCCAGTGACACAGTTCTATTCTATCGATACTCACTAGATATGTTTTGAAACAGAACCGTCAGGATTCTGGTCCATTAAGATTTCTGGTCAGGGATTCTGGTCGGGACACCGCACGGCACCACTGGACTGGATCTGATCTGCAGTGGTTCTGGTCACAGCACGGCCCGACTGGATTGGATCTTTTGGTTCTGGTAATAATTCTTTCAGCAGGCAAGCAGTACAGCACAGCCTGGCTGTCTATTTCCCCTTAGGTTTCTGGAGTTCTGGTTCTGGAATTTTGAGGCCTAGCTGAAAATGGTTCAGCTATGCAATGGGCCTTTCTGCTTTTCTAAGTTTCTGGAGTCTGGAGCAAGGAATATGGATGGTTCTGCTCCAGGGTGCTCTGCCAGCAATCGGTTAGTGTGTGTCTTTCTGAGTGCTGAGCTTTCTCTATTTATGCTTATGATAAAGGGGTGTGTTTGCTGGTTTATCCTAAGCATGCCCCCTTGCCAGGGATTGGTCAGGGTCTCCTCTATTCCTTGATAAGAGGAGAAAAACAGTGTGTCATCTTTATGGTTTGGGTTTATGAGGCCTAGAGTCCACTCCTAGCTTCTTGAATACAACATCTACTTTTGGTACAATACATATTTCCATGTGTACAACCTCTATAACAATCATATATACAGATTACATATTTTGTACCAAAGTTACTCCTCCAAACCCCTTTGCTGTAAGATCTTGTGTCTGCTTTTTACAGTATTTTGCCTTTTTTATCCGGGACACAATGTCCAATTCCGGAGCTAATTTCTACAAATGTGCGCATTGAATATGGACATAAGTGTATGAAGTTTCATGCTTCTATCAAAAATACATTTTGTGTAATATCACATTTTCCGCCATTTCTTCCTAGAACATGTCACAGAGTTCTGGCGCCTTTTTAAAATGTGTAGGCAATATTTACATCAACAATGCTGTTATTTTGTGTTTTTGACAATTTTACACAGTAAGTTATCAGTCTTTTTAAAATGTGTCTTTGGTCCTTGTTAAGCAACAAATGGTTGTTTGTCTCCGCCTCCTTCTATCTCCATGCAGTTCAGAAGCAGTCTCCTCCCAGTTCCTCCTGGGCCCAGGCCATTTTACGACCCTTCACACTTGGCAGTTCATGTAGCTGGAGGATGTCCATTGTCTCCTTCCCCCTGCAGACCAAATTCTCCTCCCACCCTATAATCATCACTTAGGTGTGATTTCCTGGTGGAGGGAAGCAGAAGGGAGAGGCGGCTGCCTCTGTGGGGGAAGTTGTTATACTGGTTTGGTTGCTTTTATTCAGGCTTAAATTCAAATGTTAATTATGTTGCCTTTTTTTCTTTGCTTAAAACAAACTTGTAATTTCAAGCAAGTAGCTAGAACACTTATTCCAGATTCTAAACCATGGGCTCAAACAATTACAACATAGATTACTCTCAAGAACAGGCCACTTAGATTTCAACCATTTGATTTCAGTTGTTTTCAGTTGATTTCAGAAGTTTAAATTCTATCATGCAGGCTTCTGACATCTGTCATTCAGGCGGCCGAGGGTACTGCGCCCATATTTGACAGATTACACAGGAGGGCAACTTTTGCTGTGGATGTCTCTTTGACAAATTCAGCTTTTCAGGACATTGGACGTTCACCATGATTAAGTGAATTCTAGCACCCAGCAAGAATATTGGATGTTTGAGGGTGTTTTGTACCGGCATTCTGCAGTTTCAGCAACCAAGAAAAGGATTTAAAAGCAAGGTTTTGGATTTCTTTCAGCAAAACACTGCTTTTCCCTCTGTGCTCCATTTTCCCTTGTTGTGAAGCCCAGTGACATGTTTCAGGACTGATATCTCTGTTCCACCACTGACAACATGCATGGTAGATTTGGCAGCCATCTTTTTGTGTTGTAATGCTTGATTTTCATAGGTTTTGGCGTGCACAAGGTTTTTGCGGCCATTTTGATATTTCTGGCACCATCAGAACACAGTGATGCTGCATGGCAGAGCCAAAATGGGTCGAGACATCCCACAATGACATGCTGTGCCTGCACTTGTTGAGTTTGTACCTGTTGTGTTAATATGGGTACTTGCTGTGATTGTCCTTTGTGGTGATTGCATTCGTAATATTGCTTGCTGTATTTTCTGTGGTTGAAGCGCATATGTCGGACCCTGCGTGTGATCTTGAGCATAATACTCCTGGGATTATGTATTATATTGTGGAACATAGCTCATTCCCCTTCTTGGAGCTTGCCACTTTTGTTGCATGCCTCATCTGCTTCTACATGTTCTGGCCATGTGTCCTATTCTTCTGCAATTCCAACATTGTTGCGGGTGTCCACCATAAATCCTCCTCTTCTGTTAGGGTTTTGAAATACACCCTGTCCTCCTCCTCTAGTCCCATTCCCTCTTCCCCTTGGCCAATAATAATTGTACCCGCTCTGATCTGTGGTATACACTATGTTGTTTTGCTGTACTGGTTGCACCTCTTGTATCACCCCACCTTCATTACTCGTCAGTACCGCTCCCCCCATAGCTTTTTTTGACAATTATTTCTGACTTAACTTCACTTCCTCCTGCTTCCTACTCTCAGCTTTCTTATTATTTTTTTCCTGTATCAATCGGCACTAATGCACAATTGTCAATTGTATTTCTGGCCATGGTTTTGCTTCCATGACCACCTGCTTCTTCATCTGCTGTTGCACTGACTTGGGCAGTAATTTACACAAAATGTGGTAAAGTAATGTCACTGTTTTATCCCAAGCATCACGCATGTCAAGGTGCCATCTCTCTTGAATGTCTTGAATATTGGCGACAGGGTCTTCATCCTCCCCATTTTCCTAGTCATAATCGCACCCATATATGATGTATCAGGATATTGTACTCTGAGAGTCTGCCATACATCTGTTATGCAATTATTAAATGGCACTCCTTCGTGTGTTGTATTTTGTGCAATCCACCTGCATATCCTGCTCACTTCCAAATGTCATCAGCACTCTCTCCTATAAGGGCTTCTAACAAGCCCTTTGTGTCACCTATGGGTAACGTCATTCCTGATGTCATTCTCTCTAATTCAAAAATCAATTTTCCTGCACCGGAAGTTAAACTCAGTCATTTGCATTTTAAATTGACTTTATTCGTTTGTGGACATTGAATATATTGAGGTCATCATCCCCCTTTCTCTAATAATGGGAATTGTGAAAATCCCTGCCCATAATCATATCTGCCTACACTTCTTGTTTTCCCGGCTGGGCTAGTCTCACTCGTTTGTGTCCATCCAGGTAGTGCCCTTAATCTGCTTGCATAAAACAGGGATTCATCCCATGTACTGCGCAATCGCACTTGTGGTCGCTCAGTATATGGTTTTGATTCTGGTGTTTTTTCTTTGGGGTCCTCCACATCTGACCATTTTACCCCTTTTTCTACACTCAATGATTTAGAAACTCTGCATGCCCCCACACTTCGCGCTCTCTCATTTTCTTCCCTTTCTTCATCTGACATTATTATGCCCCAGTTTGTATGACTGTTATCCTTTTCCACATCAAGATCTAGTCTACTTAAAGACATTGTTCTGTGCTTGTCTGTTATGATGTCATCTAGCCTTCCTCCAGTTTCCCTCGATAGAGATCCTTCTACGTTCTCTTGGGTTTTATACCCTTCTTTAACCCTATTTTGCCTATATAAATCCCCAATTCTTTTCCCTACGTCTTCGGTATCTCGCTCATCAGCCCATGCTGGTATCTTAGTATTCCTTGCAACTCCCTGTGGGGCTGTTGTGACCCTCTCTCTTCCTCAAATCATTCTTGAGCTTCAATCGACACTATGCTTCTATGGCATAGGTACTCTATATTGTCATACTTAAGTTCCCTACTTCTGTTAATTTCTTCTTCCTTTCTCCTCATCTTACTTAATTCATCTTCCTCTCGCTGTCTTTGCAAGCTATGTTTTTTTGGTTCTAACTCCTCTCGACTCTCTTCTCTTCTAGTTTGTCCTTTTCTTGTCTCATACCTATTTCATTCTTCCCTTCACCTGCATCCTGTTTCTTTCTCTTCTTCATATGTTATCTCTTCTTCCTTTTGTTTCTTTTCCCACTCTTCTCTTTCTTCACCTTCTCAAACCTCATCATTGCCCTTATCATCCAGCTTGAGTAAAATGTGGCCTCCCATCCATTAATTTTGTGCTATTATTATTTCCAAAGATTTATCCTTTATTTATTTCTGCTGCATTGCTTCTTCCTCTATCTCCATCCGTCTATCTTGCCTGTCCTTTCTCTCATCACGCTGTTTGCTTTCATTGTGTGTCAATATATATTTGCATTCTCTGCTTTTGCTCTCTTCCGCATTGTCCTCACTGTTGTAAGTGGGGGGCTCATATGTCAGATTAACGTGTTCTGCCGCTGCTTTCAATTCCTTTAAGGGATAAAATCCCTTCTCCTGTGTGTCTATGCTCTCATTTCCAGGAGGGGAGAGCGGAGAGGGGAGCCGAAGGTTTTACATTCTCCCATTTATGCTGATTAAGCCTTCTCGGCTGGATCTTTTTTCTCAATCTGATACATTTTCTAAAATAGCCAACCTTTTCTGTATCTTCTTTCCCTTATATGTATCATGCAAATATGTTGTCATATGCTGCAATACTTTTTTTGATATTGAACCCTCCTGAGGCCATGGCATAAGTGTCAAATTGGTCATGCCTCAAACACAATCCAAATGATACTTCCTTATTTTGGCTGGATATTTTGGCAATGTTCTGCATAAGTGTAAAAGAGGCGTGTCCCCCATGATGACGAGTCGATCTCGACTGTCTATACTTACCTGTCCTTTTATTCTTCTCTTTATTTGATCAAGTGTAATCTCCACTTTTCTATCCAAAAAATCTAACTATATATTCATATGTTTATTAACCACTTTTAAAATCTATGCAACAATATTCTTTTTGTTCCTTCGTTTACACTTTCTATCAATGTTTAGTATCTCATTGTTTACCCATTGATATTTTAAGAGTCTCTTCTTTATTTTTTCATTAGTTTCCTTTGATTTGTATCATCCTGATTGACATATGTCTCTTGATGAAAAAATCTAATAATCTCCTTCATTTTTTTTTACTATTGTTTTATAGCACTTAGTTGAAACCCAACACAAACTTTACACTGACATATTCATAACTCCACACATGTGCAATATTTTAAAAATGTTCTGCGTACGCCTTCCTTTACTATCTTTATTAAATGCATTTTATGCCCTTTTTACTCCAGCTTCGAGTTTCATATGCACTCTTCTTGTTGGCCTGGCCTCAGGAATCCTTAACACCCCTATTTGGAGTATTTTTAGAGCGTATCCTTTTGTCCTCTTGGAATCAGGAATTAAGGTAGCTACTTCTCTTCTTTATAATCCCCCAAACTCCTGTTGCTTTTATATATATGTATTATTTACAAAACAGTCCTTCCCCCTATGTTTTCCACTTCCAGTGTTCTACTTACTCCCATGGCCCAGCTGGAGTCCCTCAGCATCAACTCTCCCTCAAACTGACCAGTTCTCCTTCTGTCCACAGGGCACGTGCGGGGGCTGAACAGGAATTTTGTCAAACGGGACCTGTCAGCCATATATTCTTATATGATTTTTTGCGGTTCTCCACACGATACGCTGCGGTCTTCTGACTATTGGCGGGAGCAGTCGAATGTCCGGAGGTCTTGATCTGGGTATAAGTCGTTTAGGCCAGAACAATCCGCACTGCTACCAAAATGTGCTATAGCCCCTTGAAGCGTCTCTTGTGCTATATGGAATTATATGGAATATGGAAAATCTCAGACCAAATAACTGGACAGACTCAAGAATATAGCACAGTAATACTTTATTCGCAATTTAATAAAGCAGGGCAAACTGGCAGACATCGGCTGATGTTTGCACACTAACAAACAAACTTAATTACAAAAAGGTTTTATACCAAATGATGCCTCATCTATGACATCATCCTATGTGGCAAACTGTAAAACCTATTCACAGAAGGGATTGGATTAGGGGAACTTATGTATTTAGAGAATACATATGGGTTAGTACACCATTGGCTGTCTCTTTCTTGTAAGGCATGCCTTGAACTACCTCTATATATGTATAATATTGGTTATAGTGGAAAAATGGCAGCTGATTGGTCTGTGCAACATTCTGTAGCAGGTTGCCCCACAGACCCACTGATTGGTTGGCATTCCCACCCAACCTTGGACTTTCGGCTTGAGCAAAACGAAATCCAGTTGCTTGAGTCACGTCAGATTTCTCCCCACTTTCCCAATAAGTCCATCGTCTCTTATCAGTCTGACCATGAGCCAAAGTTTCCTGTCTGTAGTTGACCTTGTAGCAAAATCTCTGTTCTGGGACATTGAAGGGAGTGTAAGCACATTAATATCTTCATCGACAGCTAAATGAATAGATCTATTTTTTGACTTCTGAATCACCTGTGAAGAGACCACAGATTTGTCAATTTCAACCTCTTGTTTACACAACATTAGACAAGCCCCCCTCTGCTGTCCCAATCCTAAACATTCCTCCACATGGGACACTTTCCACCCCATTGACAGAGACACCCTCATCATCTTCAGAGCCAAAGCCAAACCTGCACTCTTCCTGAATGAAGCATGCCCACCTCAAGCGACATTCAACTGCAGCACCGCCCTGGCTCTACACTGACTCAAGATCATCAACAAGATCATCAACTCCTGTCTCTCACATGGTATTATCCCATCCACACTCAAAATTGTACAAATCTCATCAAAGAAACATCCCTCAACCCAACACTACCCAACACTACCTGAAAATGACTGCCTCATCACTGTTCTGCTGTATCACACAGTAATCATGGAACATGTCATTACAACACAACCCCAACAACTCACCCCAACAAACAACCTTATCAACCCCTTCCAATCTGGCTTTCTACCTGGCCACAGCACTGAGATCACTACAATTCACATCCTTGATGACCTACACAACATCATCAGCAAATGACACAGAGCCCTACTAGTACTCCACAGCCTCTCTACAGCCTTTGACACTATTGACCTCATCATTCTCCTCAAGATCCTATCCCACAGGATGGAACTCTCAATCCCTGCCTTAGACTGGTTCACCTCAATCCTCACTGGCAGAACACACGTTGTCTCCATGCCCACTTATCAATCTGACCCCACACCAGTCAAGTATAGGAGCTTGTAAGGATCCTGCGATTCTTTACTTCTCTTCTACACATATGTAGAATCCCTCAGACAGACACTTACCAAATCCAACATTGATTTGCACCAATATGCAGATGACACATTGATATACTTCCAAATCCTATCCCCTTCAGAACTTCACGCCCCAAAAAACTGTCTCTCCACGATCACCACCATAATGGCCACCCACCTCGACAAACGGAACCCTTAAAAAACAGAATACTTCCTCATCATTTCCCACCAGTCACAAACCCAAGCTCACCCTTCGGATCAATAAATGTGGCACAGATAACCCACACATATCCCTCTGCATGCCGTCATACCGCAGGCTTCACCATCGACCCCCCATCTTTTCTCCACGCACTACATAGCTGCCATCACCAAAACATGCATCCTTCAACTACAACTCCTCCATCAGATAAGACCCATCCCTCCCCCTGATGACTTTTAAACCGCATGCCAGACACTGGTCCTGTCCATTCTAGACCATACTAAAGCTCTCCTCACTGGACTCCACAGCAGCACACCTTGAAAGCCACACAAAATGCAGCAGCAAGACTCAACCTTCACTGATCACAATAAACATGCATCATCCCAGTTTTCGCCCAGCTTCACTGGCACCCCGCACACCAGAGAATTGCGTTGAAAGGACTCTGCATTCTATTGAAAGTGATACACCTCAATACTCCATGTTACCTTCACGACAAACTGAAACCCATCACCCACACAAACACCAGACAAGCTAGCCAGCAATTTACACACATTCTACTCTGCAAACTAAATTGACACAAGCACACTTTTACCCATAGTATGGAACTCCCTACCACTTCACATCCACAATGCATCCTCCATCACTAAGTTTCCGAAAAAGTCTTGAAACATACTTGTTTCCCTACATCTAACCCTGCCTCTCCACCTCACCTACTATCGCCATCTATACTAATCTTCCTATCATAGCCTAACATTTTGTAAATTCTGTTTCACCACCCGCCTCATCCACGTTTGAGAACCTCTTGAGAGGGCCAGCGCAGAAAAAAAATAGAAATAAAATAAAATGCATTTGTGGGGCAATGAAGATAAAGCAGAGGCCTAAGTGGGAAAAGTATAAGGGAAAGGTGGGAGAGTTAAAGAGAAATGTCATAAAGGATAATAAGGTTGAACAACAGAAAATACACCACATAAAAATGTCTAGGTGTGCTGACATTGTGAGAGGAAAAACAACCAAACTACACGGAGTAACACTAGACCAGACCACTGTTTGGACACATTCTGAGGTAATACAGCCTGAAAAGACAACCACTAAGTGCCTGGACTGGAAGGCCGAAACTGTTAGAAAAGAAAAATATGTCATGACCCATTTGCCTCTGGCTCACATTCAAGGGCTTTACCCTTCCAAATCCTGGTTGGACTGGGTGTTGGTGAAACCCGCAGCAATGTGCCCATTGCTCTTCCCCTTTAATATCTCACATGTCAAATTGGCAGCCATGCTTCAAGTCGTCTGACTTTAAAATGCCCTTTTGCATTTTACAATCATGTTGGCCATGTGTAAGTTCCCTGGTGGATTTTACAGTTTCATCAGCAAAATTGTACTGAATGTGGAATGTGGCAGGCACCACTGCCATTGTTAGCACTGTGATGCTTCTCACTCTATCCCACCAGTTCAGGGGAATATTTCTCCACACCTGGCACTTCTTATTAATTCCTTTTAAGGGAGTACAATTGTTTTGTTAGTGCCAGTCACTGTGGCATTATTGTAATGATTTTCTCCAATTCACCAATCAGCTGGGGACAAAATATACATGCATTGTTGAAAATCAATGACCATGTAGGTCTCTGTTCCTAGTTGCTTATCGTTTGATGTGCTTTGCACTCTAAAGTAATCTTCAGTGAGAACAGGCGTGTGGGGCTGGCTTACATAACCTGGAGCATACATGGAAGGGAGGCGAGAGTTGGTGTGGTGCAGCATACTGAGACCTTCTGTGTGCTCTCCTCACCTGTCGCCTCACCCTGGCACGTGCAGTGCATTGCAGTGCAAATATCTCGGAAACAGTGCGTCCAAGGGCCTTGAAACTTGTTTTTTATGGTACCGTAGGGACCTCAGAGATTTGCTCCTGTTGTCGAGATGCTTAAAACTAGCTTTGGCCAGTCATTCTATGACCACAGTGATGTTTCGCTGACTTTGTGTGTTGCGGTGCAAATATCTCAGAAACGGTAGGCACTAGGTCCTTGAAATGTGCTTTTTAAGGTCCACGATGGAACTTCAGTTGTGTTCCTCCTGTCAAGATACTTAAAATGCTGCCCACTTTGATGTTTCGCTGCTTCCAGGCAACTGTCTCATATGTGCAGGAGGTGAAATTCAGGGAACGGGGTGTGGTGTCTACCTGTAATGCAGCCAGTGACGTCTGGAGGGTCCTTATAGGTAACTATGCAAAATTTGGTGCAAATTGGTGAAATGGTGTGGAATTGTATTAGGAACAAAGAAAAAACTGATTTTCCGTTGATAGATTTTTACTTATGTAGTATGCAATATAGCATTACAGGTTTTTGCCCCAACCATATTATCTTAAATTACTTTCACTAGGGCAAAGCTGACTGCTTTATTTTGTTTTACTATTTTTGGTGCATAACATAAAAATAAATGTTCTAAATATTTGGTTTTAATTCATGCAGCAAAGTGCAAAACACATTCTGATTAATTTTACCCTGGTACCTACACTTTTATATCATGCAGATTGGGACAACACCTGTTTGCTCCATTCCATATTACCCAAATCATGAAAACTGGTGCTAAATGCAATTGGTTAATCTGGCTCTTGTAGAATGCCAGCCTGCCATTGCACTGATTCCAACATATTACTCACAGTGTGTATACATTGCAAGGCTTACACAGGTAGAGGTGGATGAGGGTACAGGTTTCACTACAAAACACTATGCTGGAGGCACCCACATCTACCTTTGGGACCGACCTGCAACATATGTCCTCTGCTTAGGACCACTTCACTGCTCTCTAGGATGGAGGTCCCATTAATGTTTTAAACTAAATCCGGAAAAGACAATGGGCCCCATTGTGAGGTTGGTGGTAACCCGCTGGGGCCGCTGGCAGGTTGTGCCGACCTCCTAACACCATTTTCGGAACCTAGCTTCCTGGGGCCACCGGGACATTACACGTCTGGGAAGTCAGGTGCCGGAAAATGTAAGTCCCCATTCCCATAGGACTCCATGAGAACAGGCACTCAAAAGCACCGGCACCATTGCTGACGGTGCTTCCATGGCAACTCTGCTTGCTGGGGCCGCTGCGCCGGGCAGGGTCAGACCTGTCGGGCGCAGCAACCCCAGCAGGCAGAGTGGTAGTGTGGCAGTCTGGACCACCACACTTGTAATGAGGCCCAATGACTACTTGAATACTTCTAGCACTCTCTTCACAGGACCTCTCCTGCAACCTCAGTCAAGTCTTTTTGTTTTACAGTATTAATAGGTTGAAGACATTGCATTTTTGCTTGTTTTTTCTTTAAACACAAGTATTGACAAAGCCAAAAAAATTTGTGACAGGATAGGCATTTGCCAAGAACAGCCATAATGGTATTACCAGGCCATACGACAGCAATAGTCCGAAAATGTGGTGAGTACCTATGAATAAGATGTCGGCACTCAGAAAATGCCTATCTGATGCCTATACACAAGCCAAACTGTTGTCAATGCCAATGCTAATTTTTAATAGAACCTCAGTGTAAGGAAAAATTGTGAGGAGACACACTTTGCTTACAAATCATGTGTATAAAGGCAAACTTGTTTAAATTTGTATTCACATGCAGCTCATTTACAGCTGCATGTAATCCACTTACTCTGGGAAGACTGCTTGCAAGTAACATTGGCAGGGCCTACAGAGCAGTCCTTTTAATGTTACTGCATGATAGCGCTATCTCAAGGGATTCTTCAAGGGTGTTTTGGGATGGTGAGGGTCAGGTAGTGGCTGAAAATAGCCTTTGGGATTAGCATGGCCATGGGCGGTCAGTGGTTGACTAAAAATTCAAACAACCCCCACAAGATGGGAGCCCCTCCTCAAATCCCACCCTCTCTTATCTGAAATCCAGTGCAATTGTTTTGGCATGTAGGTAGCGCTAAAGAATCATATAATTGGTCAAGCTAAAACAGCAAACAGCTCGTGGTCTTCAGAATTGCTCTTTAAGCCTTGGCTTTGTCCAGGATCAGTGACAGCAATGCCCACAACTTATACATGACTACCTAATTAGGAGTTTTTACTGAAACTTGTGCTCAGCCGCCTGGTTTTCTGTGGAGGAGATGTCTTCTACACAAAACTATCATCACATGTGACATTACAGCAGGTCGTAGTTACCACAATGCGAAACAAGCAATGCTCAATTGAGTCATATGGAATTTCGAAAACTGGGCATAGCTGAAGAATTATGCGGACCCTTCAAGTAACCGCATACTTATCACATGGATTTACTGTCAATGCAGTCCCTTTCTAATAATATTCAAGTCTACTTCAAGGATTCCTGAAGGCTTCTTATGAAATTAAGTAGCCCTATGAGTTTCTCTCCTCCAACTCTTCTCAAATTAGTTTTCAATTGTACTTTATGACTTTAAGGCAAATGGCCTAATTTAGAGTGTTTTGATATTGCCTAACTGTCACTGCTCTATACAGTTGTCTTTCCTCTTATCCATTCCACCTCATTCCCTCACCAATCTTCTGTCCCTTTGATGTTCTCACTCTCCCTACGTCTTGCCCCCACCCTTTGATGTTACGCCTCCTTCCACTACTACTACTTCTTCTACTCCTTCTCAGCTCCACTCCCTTCTCTGCAATACTACTCCACCCACCAAACCACTACTCCATCCTCCAAACAACTACTCCTAAACCACAACAATGAACAATATTGTGCATACTGTTGATAACAGGGTAAGAAGATGGCATAATGCCTTTTTTGTTCGAATTCAACCTCTATGGGATTCTGATTTTTATGGAAGATTGTTTATGCATGCAGTTGATTTGTCTCCTCTCCCCTCCTCCACATGTCCCACCTTTTTCTTCGTCTCTCTTTTGTTTTGTGTTGCAGTGTTGTGGTACTTATTTTCATAATTTAGAATTGACCAATGTATATCACCTGATAAAGACGTAATGTTGAAATACTTGTTGGACATTTTCACTCAATGAATAGTCAACAATAAATGACTACAAACTAGTCAGTGAAGACTAAGAAGAGTCCTGATTTAGAATATTTCTATATAAGTGGATTCAAAGATATTGTCGGAAAAGTGGACATCTGAGTTGATCTTAGGACATGCAATAATAATCATAATTTATTTTAAATATTTAAGACCTATATGTTATATCATGGTGCTTATTTGTATACATCCATCTGTTTATCATTAGCTCCAGTGGACACACAGAGAGTGCCCCAGTAAACCCATGCAACAATCAAACCACTATGGAATTCTCCTTAGGTGCAGAAAATCAGAGGTGCTCCCAATCTCTCATGATCTACTTTATACATAGCTTTATCAACCCAACACTGCCCCAAAAGACAAAGACAATTGTATGGAGCAACAGTCTTGCATTTGGCCTAATTTGTATATCCAGTGCCTTGCTGAGGTAGCTCGGAACCGGAGGAGAAAATCCATTGATGGCACTGTGGCATGTGTGACTTGGCTCAAGTAAATGCATTTGTGCCCTAATGTTTATAAAGAGAATTATTAGCACAAGGGCAAACAGTGCCATGGTGCAAACTTTCTTTGACAAAATACCTTTTTTCTATTTTGGGGCAATTTTTGCTACAGTGGTAATACTCTGCAAAGTTGCACTTGCAGTGCGGTAATGGTTTTGTAACAAGGCCCATGGAGCACAAAAATTGTATTGCTACAATATTTCTAAATTGTGGTAAACTCCCTTCTCTCAACAAAAAAACATTTCTACTGCTGCCCCTTGGGATTTGTCCACCTTACCACTTATTAGCCCCTGTCCTAACATTGTTGTCTTACCTAATTTAAAAATCCACTTGTAAAAAGTAGCACTAGAAAAAACTAGCATGTCCTCCCATAGCCAAATTAAGTATGCTCTTTTTTGTCAGCTCTACCTAATTCACTTTCTGTATTTTTGAATTTTGTGTAAGTTATCCCCACTTAATTGTTCTTTTTTTACAGTCTTATGCTGTATTTGCAAGTTCAATCTTTAAAATGTATTATACTGCTGGTGAAGGGTATCCAGTGATTTCAGCACTGAAAACAAACATTGTTGAGTAGAATTTTTTTTCAGTCACTATCAAACAACTTCCAAACATATTCTAGCACTGGAGTTTGTTTATATAATTGCAGCAGTCCTAAAATATGTTGGGAAGGGTGTTTAGTGGGTGGAAATGTATTCTGCTACTCCATCTCTGTGCTTACTTAGTAAGTGTTAAAAATAAAAATAAAATTGCATTTTAAAATGCACAAGCAGGTGTGCCCATGCTTCGCACAGTAATTCCTCCTTCAGTCCTAGTTTGCACTTTATTTAATTAACTAAACCAATGCTTCTTTGTAGACAATATTGCTAGTCTTTCCTGTAGGACCTAGTGTGAAAAAAATGGTCTTTGTTTCCAACCCTAGAGCAAGCCACATAAAGCTGAGCATGAGAAAAGTATGAATCCAATGAGCTTCCAGCTACTTTGAGTTGGAGCATCGAGATTGCGCAGCACCATTATTGGTGTCCCG
This sequence comes from Ambystoma mexicanum, assembly GCF_040938575.1. Classification (NCBI taxonomy): domain Eukaryota; kingdom Metazoa; phylum Chordata; class Amphibia; order Caudata; family Ambystomatidae; genus Ambystoma; species Ambystoma mexicanum. Next base: position 289,775,542 of record NC_090928.1, read on the forward strand.
ATCTACAGCTGAGGTAGCAGCAACTTCAACATAAGTGCCATACGTGTAGGGCTGAAGTGTGTAAGCTTGAAGTGCCGTACCTGTACATGTTTGACTGAAGCATGTAAGCTTCATACTGTTGAAATGGCATTGATTTAGTAACTTCCGTGGGAAATTAAGTTTGTGTAATTATTATGAGAGAATTGCTACGATGTGACAGACAGTGTCATTGTGGACACTATTGAAGAGACATGCATTGTTTCCTGTCACCCGCATTACTACAAAAGCACTGTTTTGGGTCACCAGCATTATTTCAAAAGTAAGTGCTGCTAATGTCAGCTAGAATGCTGATAGCGTGGACAATTTAGGGACAGTGAACTGCTGAAGTTTTCATGAACTTCTGAAGTTTAGGAACAATTAACTCATAACTACGGCAGAACTATGGCACAAAGAGCCATATTTCAGGGGCAAGCAAGGCAGACAGCTTAAAAAATAAATAATCAGAAAAAGGTATATTTTATACTTGTTCCATTGTCAACACCATAAAATCTCCGCACATGCCAAATTTCAAATGTGTAGCATGTTGTGCAGTATGCTGAAGAGGTCAAACAGACACACATATCCAAGCATTGCAGGCCGCTAAGATTAGAACAATTTATATTTTAACACTTTTTAGATTGTCTACACCATGGAACCTACCCAGATTGCACATTTCAGGTTTGTAGCTTGTTGGGAAGTATGCTGAACATTTCGAACACACACACACCCACACACACACACACACACACACACACACACACACACACATATTTCCCTTTTATATAGAGAGAGATTTATTTTATTAACTGTGCCAATGGATTGTGTTCTTTTCATGCACATGCTTTGACGCCATCATTTTGTACAAGTTGTCCAACCATTGTGAAGCTCCTTTTTAAAATGTTGTAAAAAAAGGAAGAACAGGAATAATCTATGCTTGTATGTATGTATCTATGCATCTATGTATGTATGTATGTATTTCCTTTATATGGATTTGAATTGAAAAACCATGATGCTGGAGTGACATAATAGATGCCCACGCTCTTCTATGCATTATTGCTTTCGTGTCCCTGTATTTATCTCTCTGACTCTTGCCCTCGCACTCCTATTCCAGGGGCTTTATTAACACCTTGATGGCTGCCATTCAAAGGGTGAGTTTGGTATATTGAATAATTTGAAGCACGCTTCTGGCTCCCAAGGGACTTCCTTGTTTCCATCTGCTCACTGAGAGCTGTTTTTCCTTTATATTGACAGTTGTATTCACAAAACTATCTGACTGCCTTCATCAGAGTATTCTGACAACGCGACAGACATGCGTGGATTTTTTTTGAAAATTTAATTAGTGCAATTTGTGTACATGTTTTTGTTTCAAAAAGGGACATACTTAAGTTTGGTTTCAGTAAATAGCCTTGTGAAATGCTCTCTAGTGAGCGTTTTGAGGTGCTCACATTCCAGTCACTCACTTCAAAATGATACAGTCATCATGGTGTGAAGCTTGGTATAAGTCTTTGACATTAATTTTCAAGATTCCTTTCAAGGGTACTGTTATTTGGGGAAATGCTGCACTAAAAGAAAGTTACCTTCATGAAGTTAGAGTGGGGCACTTTTAGAATGCTTCCCATTACATTAAGTTGGGAAATAACACGACGTGATTGAATCATATCTTTAATGAAAGACAAATTGAAAAATAATTAATAGGACGCCATACATGTTCCATAAAGAAAACAAAATGGAATAAAATGCAAATACAAATATAAGGATGACAATTTCAGAGAAATGGCAAGCAAAATTAGAAAATTGTCTTAAACATAATTTGTATAAAATGTTTTATTAACTTTTTCAACACTTAAACCTATTTACCGCTCACACCTACGTACCTCCCTCATACATCCCCCACTATCACGAACATACAGTGGTTAGCATGAATACCAATTACTTTATTTCTCTAAAAAAATGAGATTAATCTGCCCAACTGAAGAAAAGTGTATATTGTTTCCATATCAATTTACAGCAATAGTCTTCGAACTAGTTGGTTGGCCCCTCAAAAGAGGTCCAGGAGAGGGGAGGGGGCACGGGCGCGTTAAAAAGCGATTATTGTGACTGTTTGTGACTCTTTCAATACAAAATGTAAGCATTTAATAGAAAATGTAAGAATCTTGTGGGGAGGCCTGAAAATAATAAAAAATAATCAAGGAGTGGGAGTGGAAGTGGGAATACTACTGATTTACAGTGAAAAGAGGATACAAATGTTTTTTTCTGAAGTGGCCAAAATGGGTCATATTATCTATCTATATAGATGTGGGCAAACTAACAGAGCATTTTCTAAAAACATAACTTACATAGTGCAGTAGTAAAAAGCAGTTTCTTGCAGTCATTGAATAAGATCTTTCTCTTAACCTAGGGTAATGGACATATTCGAAAAGGTTAGGGACAGAAAAAAGAGAAATATGTCAGCGTTTGTGCATGCCTGTTCCGTGCTCGTGTCTGTGGTCAGCGGTGCCGGTGTTGATGACGGCATGCCGAATGCTGGATCTGCTCATTGGCCTCCCCTGTTTTCTCACCCCAGCACCACTCTGTGTTGCCTCCCATGCTCACCCAGGTCTGCTAAGAACCAAGTTGAGCAAGGACTAACAAAGGGGCTTTTCTCCGAGGTGAGGTAACCCTGTGTGCATTTATTGATATTGGTGCTGGTAGCAGTGAGCCGTTTCTGCAGTTGGCCAATGTTATGCCATATTTCTATTGTGTTTTTACTATGATTTGTAATGTTTCAATGTCTTTTCACATCTTAACATTCTAAGGTGGATCTAAGGGGATGTTAAGGTGGAATCCCACACATTATTGCACATTATATATTGTATTTGCACTTTCCTAGTTAAAGTGCAACTGTAGTGTTGGAATATTTACATTAGTTGTGTAACTTGCCCTACTCGTATTTTTCGCACTGCTACTTACACTACCTGTACTGACTTATTTATCCTGATATGCTGTTCTGATTCACTCATTCAGGCACGCCTATTCACTAGTCACACTGTTTTCTGTATGTCTAGTCAACATTACTTTGTTTCACCATCACTATCTGGTTACAGTGGAGACTAACCTTAGCTTAACCCTAAACACTCTCTCAAAACAGAGACATTGAGATATTAAGATATGCCACAACACGTAAGACAAGAAGCTTTAACAACAGGAACAAAGGGTGCTGCTCAAAGAAAAGGGAGACAAGAAGAACACGCAAGAAAAAGTAAGACGTCGGTGGTTACGGTGCTTTCCGATTAAGAACTTCAGAGACACACTGGGAACATCCAATGTGAGATGAGCCCTGAGAAGTAATACCAGCAAACCGTTGTCATCTGTTCCATCTAGCGGCAAAGGTAGAACAGATTTTACGGTCCCAAGTCCTAGCAAAACAATCTTTAAACAAACATTTTCACACAAGCCTTGGTTGAAAGATAGTGTAGATCAGAGATACTCATTATATGCAGTGCTTTCAGTGGGACCATAAATCAGGGTGGCTCTAATGAGTCATGAGCATTTATTTCTTTGAGGGTGGGACCAGAAGCGTGTAAGGCCTGGCCTAATAAATGCAATGGAATAATAATGCATTTCACTGTTTATCAGGGGTAGAGCCATGGCTCTCTAGAGGTGCTACCAATGTGGGGGTGTAGGTGATCGGTTTGGGGGTGAAATGTGTTTGGTGTTAATGATGCAATGATTGTGTCTGGGTCATGGCACAGAATCCGCATTGCTAGACCTCAAGATTCAGCTTGACGAAATCACAGATGCAGGAAAGCCTGCACTCTTTCTCCTTCTAGACCTCTCAGCAGTGTTTGATCTTGTTGATCACAAGATCCTCTGCCATCACCTTACCACAGCGGCCAACTTCTCTCCACCATCAGAGTTTTTGCAGATATCTCTGTGTTGCTTCCCATGCTCAACCAGGCTTTCTAAGAACCAAGTTGAGCAAGGACTAACAAAGGAACTTTTCTCCAAGGTGAGTTCAGATGGCACCATATGTCATAATACCACAGCAATACACTGGGATTAAACAAGATGAAAGTCAGTGTTGACACTCACAGGTCAAGAGAATGTCATAGCAAGAAGTTATTGAACACCTCCACGTAATTATCATGTCAGGCTAATCACATGAGTTTGTACTCATCCTGAAGATTCTTATTTAGCTATATTTTATTTTCCTTGCTAAGAGTAGCACAATGTCTGAAATGCAGGTCTCTATAGTGGGTCGTAAATTGGACTTCAATTTTTAAGAATATGCTTTTTTAATGTATTTATTGTGCAGTTAGTCACACAGAGACTTTTACACATTTTACATCAATTATCGGTCATCATTGAAATACACTTTCTTAGAGAACCATAAAAATATACATTTGAATATGCTTTTTGACAATCACTAAAGCTCTGTTTAGCCATCAATGGGATATGGAGGGGTCGAGGTGCCTAACCCTGCACACATAAAACTGGTGAATTCCTTATTCGATTGATTAATTGATGAGGCTCTGTCAGAAGGTCTCAAGTTTATGACAGGCTAAAAGCATGTGTAGCCTACCACAACATTTTTATTGAAAGTAATTTTTAAAATAAATATTGATACACTTGACTGAAAACCACCATATACACTTATCGTTTTATCTACGTATCTGGATTGTGAATAGCAGCGTTCAGGAAAACGCAAAAACAAAAACGGTGTTGTAATTATTTCACAGTTCAATGTACACACGCTTTTACTAAAAAAACATAGCCCACCACAGACATACATTAGGCGGTTCAGGCGACCAACCCGGGGGTACCGTTCCACAATCAGGTTAGATACATTAGTTACGTGTCAACCAACCGATTTAGACAACATCTACAAAATGACCATTTATCTTTAGACAACTTTGGCATCATGCCAGCATACACATCTTCATTGTTTTTTGCCCATGTCGCATCCGCCAGCCAGGCTTCGACTGTAGAGGGTGACTTACGAGTCCAGTATTTGAATATAGGTTTTGCTAATAGGCAGCAGAGGTTTACAAATCTTTATTTAGTCAGAGGCAGCCAGGGCCTGGTCAGGCCCAGCAAACATAACTGTGGGTTTGGTGCAATTGTCTCCCCTAACATATCTGCAAGTGTGCTACATATGCCTGACCAGGAAGCATGCCATACAGGCCAGGTCCAGACCATATACATATAATCCGCTGATTCAGTGTTACATCTGGGAAAGTTATCTCTGTTTTCTGAGCTAATGTGTTCCAGTTTGGCAGGTGTACATTGTAGCCTGTGCAGCACCTGGAATTGTATCATGCAAAATCTTGGGTTGAGGGATATGCGACCCGTTAGCTTTCACATGTCGCGCTGGTCGCTATCAGAAATAGCCAAGCCCAGGACATCCTTCCATCTTTCACATAATATACCAAATCTCATCAGCATACGTCTTGGGTTAATGCATGTAGCACAGCTACTACGTGACGGCAGCCCTGCGAGTTAATGATGGCTGCCAGGTTAGGGTCATCTGTTGGTTCGTTGGGGAATACAGGCCACTGGTCTTTAAATGCGGCCCTCCTTCTAAAGAAGTGCAATCAGAACGGGGACATCAGTGTGCTACTAACTACTGCATCCTGGAATGACAAAAATGTCCCGTCTGCATACAAATCACCCCCCACATTAGTTCTCAGCAACCTCCAGCTAAGTCTGGTAGATCCATCCATCATAGGCGGGATGCTAAGTGATTTCTATAGTGGCATGTGTCTACTGAATGGTGTTGTCGAGTTTGTTATTCGATAGATCCTATGCCATTGCAGCAAAGTGGTCTGGACAGGGTCCAATTTACAAGGGTCAATGTACTTGTCTTCAATGAGTAGAGTGCGTATATCTCAGTCGCCAGCCACTGCCTGTTCAATTTTCACATGAGGCAGGGGTTGTGTAGACCAGAACCAGCAGGATGCATACTGCACTTGTGTCTCCATCCAATTGAGTTCTATGTCAGGTGCTTAAAATCCACTCTCCTCATATCACATGGCAAAGTATTGCAATTTATTCCAAACTGCACCCCAGCATCACAGAAATTGGGAGAAGGCATTGGGGGTCATTCCGAGTTGGGCAGTAAGGGTTTACAGGAACCGGTAAGGATGCCGATAAACACTTACCGCCCTATTCCGAGGTCCCTTAGCGGGTCCCAGCAGGACGGGTGGTCTGACCACATGTTCTCTGCGGTTCCCGTTAAGGGACCTTGGAGCTAAGAACGGTACCGCAATTTGAGGGACCGTTTTTAGCACCTTCCTCTTTCCCATTGAGCCCTATGGGGGCTCAAATGGGAATGGGGAATGATTTACTAAATGGGGACTTACCGGGTCCTTCAGGGTTGGAATGACCCGGTAATTCCCCATTCAGCAAGGCCGGACCTGGACCCGTTATTGGAGGCAGCCATGGTGCTAGAAGCACCATGGCTGCCTCCAATCTCGGAATGACCCCCATTGTCTAGGGTGCGAACGTGCCCCTTGCAAGGCCATATGCAAATATTTTCAAGACAGATATAACAGTTTGGGAAGGACTATCATCTTTATCAGTGCGACCCAGCCAGCTGGGGACATTGGTATATGTTTCCACTTGTTCAATTTGTTGGTGATTTGCTCACTATATAGGTCATAATGTTTATTAAACAGTGATGGCTGTGTCCTGCTTATCCATTTACTTAAATAGTGTATCTGGTCTGCTGTCAATTTCAGTTCACACACGCTGGGAGTATGGGTTGTGGCGCTAGTGAGAGGAAAGATTTCATATTTAGATTGGTTAATCCGCAGTCTTACCATACCATATTAGATCATTACGTTTCGGGATTAGATTTATGTGCTGATCCCTAATGCAAAGCAGCACATCAACTGAGTATAAAGAAATTATATCGGGCTCCCTAGAGTATGTACGGGGAAGCATATCTATCGACGCTACTCTGTGCAGGATCTCAACCAAGGTCCGATTTAGGTCAATCCTGGATGACTTGTCATGTACAGTCGAGTAATATGAATATGAGCGAGTAGTATGGTGCAATGCTCATCATACATCAGTAAACTGGAGGTTGTGCATTGCTGGAGTTAAAGCATGGTCTGCCTTTGTTATTGCTCTGCTAGCAGTGTCTGTGCTTTCTAGCTCAGGGCAAAAGATTGTATTCATGTCACGGCCCCAGATAATTTGCATTTCAGGAAATGTGTAGCATATGCCAACATTGTCTATAAAATTCAAGGTCATCAACGTTGGGACCATATGTGTTTATCAGCAGCACTTCTTTCTTTAGGAGCATCACGTCTACTACCATGTAGCGACCTAGTGGGTCCACCAAGTCTTTGGCCCTCATTACAACACTGCGGTAACCCATGCCGCTATTAGCACCATGGTTGCTGCCGGTGTTGTAACGAGTCCGCCAATGTTCAATGGGGAATTACCACCCTATTCCAAGGTTGGCGGGGCGGTAATTCCCCATTGAACATTGGCCCTTCCCCATTCCCATTTTTGCCCCATAGGGCTCAATGGGACTGGGGAAGGCGGCAATTACGGTACCGCAAATTGCGGTACCGTAATTACTTCGAAGGTCCCTTTGCGGGTCCCTACTTTAACGGCTGGTCCAGACCAACCGTTCAGGTCGGGTCCTGCAAAGGGACCTCGTAATTAGGCGCTACGGGGTTAACGGCGCCGCAGCCTTTTACGGCGCCGTTAACCCCTTAGCGCCAGGGTCGTAATTACCCCCTATGAGTGTGAAATGCAAGGACTTGTGAATGATGTTGTAAAGTACCTGTGGCATCCCCAGGATTTTGAAAAGGAGCGATTAGTTGACAGCACATGCGTTTCTTGTAAGGAAACAATATTTGCTTTATGGCATTTTATGTGTGCAAGGATCTCTCTGGCATTTATCGGGTTACTCAAGCCTTTTATATTTCAGCTTAACATGACAATATCAGGGTGCATCTCTGTGTGGTCTGAATTGAATCGCTTTCACTCCGGGTAAACGGTGTTAAGCAGGCTTTAAGCCTAGTGTACCATCTCTTGCATTGTGTTTCATTCTATTAAACAGGCAAGTAATTTTAATGTTCCCCCTCTATAATCCCTCTCCCAATCACAAACTCGGGAGTATCTGCCCATAGCATACCCAACAATAACAACAAATTAGGAGCAACCCGGAAATCTGGCATGGGGGTAGCTTCAGTTATTCTGACCAGATTTCACCGCCTTTGACTTATGTAGGAGTTATTAGGATTTACAGATCCACATGAGCACCCAACGAGGGTACAGCATTTAGATCTGATACACAAGAGAAAGAATGTATCTGATATGTTCGCCATGAAAAGCATTGCATAAATTATACATCTGTCACAGAGGAGATTCCTGACACTGGCGAATGTCTTACGTTCCAACTGCACCAACGCTGGGAAGTCTGGATATATATCCAGATGGATTCATACCGCAGCTCGCCCCCTTCTCCCAGACGTGTTGCAGTATCTTGTTGTGATCCCTGTAGTTCAAGTATCAGGCCACTATTTGTCTCAGTTGCGGACTTGGCTCTGGTTTAGTTGCATGGTGTTACGCTCACCTGGTATCCACGGGGATGCCACCCAGCCAGTTGGTCGCTGATGCCCTTCTCAATGATTCCCTGGTGCGGTTCTTGGTGGAATTCCGCCTGGAAAGGAAGACTATGTTTAGGATTGGACGACCAAGGTAAGCTTTCCCCCACCTCCCTTGTGATTTCAGCCCCTCCGGGTTCTCTTCTCACCTTGTTATTGAAGTTGGTGGGCTCTCCGTCCTGCTTTCTGAGCAGGGTCGCGTTGTCTTTCGTGGGCACGTGCGGTCCAGTTATTTCACTGACAGCGGCCCAAGTAATGTCTTTCAGGTAGGTCTTATTGCGATTTATGGAGTTGTTATTCTTGCATGCCTTTTCTCTGTTCGATAATGTCTCTTTTTATTCTCCCTTAGGTGCACGGAGCGTCCGCTAGGCGAACTGGGTAGGCTGGTTTTCACCGGTGAATGATGGCACACAATAGCGCTATGATGCGGTAAGTAGGCGCTTTGCGCAGCGCGGCAATGTCTCGTCTTCACTGACCTTTGTTTTCTCTTTTTCGTAGGTCGCGGTGTGCTCCCAGTGTGGGTGGAGTTCCAGAGCTTTACCGGTCAAAAAACAACTAGCCAGGTAAGTCTCTAAGCGACTTGGGGTTGAAATGTCTCTACTACCTTCTTTAATTATGTCTTTCTTACTTTCTCAGGTCCTTCGATCCGGACGGCAAACCCTCCAAACGGAGCTGCCCAGGAGTTGCGAGCAGTGAAGGATGGAGATTGCAGGTAAGATTCTGCTGCTAACGATGTTCTTTGTTTTTTCTGCAGGTCCGGATCTTGCCAGGCTCATGAGAAGCAGAAGACGGTGAGCGTCACGTTGCTAGTAGCAAAGTAACGCAAAGCGTGTTGTCTTGTTCGGGTGTGGTTTAAATAGCGTCTCTAAAGTAGTCCAGGTAAAGTAGTCCCTAGGCCACCACACTCAAAACACTATACAGCATAGCTTGGTTCTAGGAATCAAGCTATGTGGATGCCTCCATGTTGGCTGAAAGCCTAAATAAAGTAGTTCCTTAAGCAGATGTCTTTCCCAGTTTATGAGCCTGGCGCCAAAGGTGCCAGGGCAGGCCGCAAGAGGGCTTGTGAAGCGGATGCCAGTCCTTATTTGCGATCCAAAGTCTGATTCCACCTGGCCAATGGGCTTGCCAGTGGGGATCAGGGCTGAGCGTCGTGACACATGGGCTCTATTTGCATGTTCAACTGTAAAGCGCAGTGAACGATCTGTGCCCTCCAATAGCTCCAGCAATCATTTTTTGGCAAAGTCCTCCATCCGTCCATTGGCAGCATTCTCAGGGACCCCCACTATGCAGATGTTATTGGAGCGGGACCGTGACTCTAAGTCATCGAACTTCACCACCACATGCTTCTGTTTTTTAGCGAATCCCATCTTCACAGTAGACAAGTCATCCTCCCCTTCGGTGATTCTTGTTGCTTCTTTATCTAGCTTGGTAGGCACAGTTGTGAGGTTCACTGTTATGTCATCCAATGTATTCTTCACTGAGGCAAAGCCAGTCTGCATGCTGTCCAATAAAATCTACACAGTGGCATATCCTGCTCTGGTTGTAGCTCAGGACCTTCTGCTGTATCATTGCTGTGTGTTTTGGCCTTTTTGGTCTATCTCGTGTGAAGGCATTCATCCTCCCTAGTTTCTTATAGGTGATGTTGCTCTTAGTCATCGTGTACAGGTGGCAGTAGACACTCACAGTATAGTGTGGTGTAATTTCAAGGGCATTCTAAGTGCATTCAATGACAGAAGTGTAGTGTGGTTGGGCCCACACTTGCAGTGTGACTAATGTCCACAAAATGCCAGTAATATTCATATTGGGACACTTGGGTGCGCGTAGGTCAGAGCGACCCAAGATACTGACAGTCGGTCCGCAACACGGACCGTCAAGGGAGAGCTCAGGTTAAATGCCTTGACAGTTTAGTGTAAGCGCTAGAGCAGCGGGGACTGATTCTTAAAGGCCACCCCCGGAATCTGCGCTGCAGCGAAATGCATCCCAGGAGGAAGAAGAAGGAAGATGAAGAGGAAGCGGAACACAGAGCTATCCATTCTGTGCAGTCCACACACCGCGATCGAGCACCCAACCCAGCAAAAGTTAGCTAAGGCAGGCGTTGGTGCATGTGGTGCCGGATGTATTGGTACGATGTTGCTGGCAGGGCTCCATGGTCCGGCGCTTGGTAGAGTTCAGCCAGGTTTGCGTTCCACCGTAAAAGACAGTTATGGCACACCAGTAACATGGAGAAGTATAGGAGATGTATAGTACGTGCAAATTCCCTGTTTCTTCGACCCTCAGTTCTTTCTTTTTCATGGCATGAGAGCAATTGGGCCTTTGTGGCTCTGCTGCTTCTGGCTGTGGCTTGAGAGGTGACATGTGGGCCGATGAGACTGCAACATATGTGTCTGGTTTATAGTAGCTGATTTAACATGCTGCTATGGTACTCCAAATGGTGGTCAATGACATACAAAAGGTTTGTCAAAGAGCCACTCCTATGTTTCACTACATCAGTGAGGATTTCTATAGGTCCCAAGGTCCACTTGAACTCTTCAAATGACCCTGCACAGTTTTCTTCCAATCCCACTGTTGTTGGAGAAATGTGGCGACCCCAGGATTGTACTGCTTAGACGACATGGCGGCAGTCCTCAGTGTTGGCTGGCTGATGCAGCAAGTGTCTTCCTTTGGATTGTTGGAGGCTTTGGGTTCTTTATAGACATGGGTTTGGGAGACAGGTGTGTTATATTTATTGATTCTCCAGTGATGTCATTGTCTTCCACATGACACTGCTCCTGGTGGTGGGATGTCTCCTAGCCTTTAGGCATATGTATTCTGAAAGAACTTCTAGATGATGCTTTGAATTATATGGGGAGGTCGAATGCCAATGATGACCCTGCGCTTGAACCTACCAATGCTTGTCTCCTCTTTTGTCGATGTAATGACATTATTGGTGCCTTTAATAGCCCCCCAGGGACCTGTTGTGTTGTCCCAGACTTCATCCGGTAAATCAGGGCTTTCCGGGGTCAGATTTGGCGTGTGAATCATTACAGTTTCTAGATTTAGTGATGACTACAGCTTCATGTGAAAGGAGACATATGGCATAACACGTACGTTGTGCGGTTGTGGTGACAAATGTTCTCTTGTATGTGTTCACTGTGGTCCTCTATGCCTGACCACTCCCAAGTGTCTGAAAGTGTTATGCAACACACCTGGGATTACAATAAAACCCGCCGACAAGGGGGGTGGGATTGTCATTTTAAAAACTAGTGACTATGAAACTGAGTGTCAACGTCTCCTAAACGACACCAACTCCTATATGAAATTAGGTCAAGATCCTACTGCAAGATTGCAGGATGAGATAAGAAGTCTCACCACCCATGCAGAAAATGAAGAATGGATCTGCGAGGATGAACAGCGTTTTCTAAATAAAACATATCCCAAGTGCGCAGCTTTTTACATCTTACCTAAGATGCATAAACACTTAACAAAACCACCGGGCAGACTCATTGTGTCAGCTATTGACTCTTTGCTGGAACCCCTTTCCATCTACGTGGAGTATTTCTTAAAACCTTTTGTGGAAAAGATGCCCTCTTATGTAAAAGATTCCACTGAAATGATAAAAATTACTGAAAGTCTAGAAATAAGAACTGGTGACATCCTTGTCACTATGGATGTCGAATCGCTGTATACATCGATCCCACAAATGCAGTGCCTCGAAATCCTAGGGAAGTTCCTACACACAAGGACTAATCCACATCGTCCCCCCACTGAATTTATACAGGAATGTGCACGCCTGTCCATGACGGAAAACTTTTTTCTATTTAAAACCCAGCTCTACAACCAAAAGCGTGGAGTTAGTATGGGAGCCACCTTCGCTCCGGATGTGGCCAACCTGTTCATGGCAGACTTTGAGAACAAATATGTACTGGGGGCCAATAACATCTTAAAACAACTATCTGACCTGTACCAGTCTTTGGTTACCTGGCACAGGTATATTGATGATATTTTCTTGATATGGAGAGGGGACCAAAGCTCTCTCAATACCTTTACGATATGGGTAAACAACTGTAATCCACATATTAAGTTCACGTCAGAATCCAACCTGAAAGAAGTTCATTTTTTGGATCTGAAAATCAAGGTATTTGGGAACAAGCTAACAACTAGTCTGTTGAGGAAGCCCACAGATAAAAATACATTACTGCATTTCACCAGCTTCCATCCAGTAGGGCTAAAAGAAAATCTGCCATATGGGCAGTTCCTGCGCATTCACAGGAACTGCACTGACAAAGAAGATTTCTTGGAACATGCCGGACAATTAAGAACCAGGCTAACTGAAAGAGGATATCCCCGTAGACTGGTGAAGAACAACTTAAAAAGGGCGGCTAATACCCCGTGAGAGGTGTGTCTGAAACTGAGACACGAGAAAGGAAAAAGAGAAAGAAGGGAGAATAGTCTATTCGGAACTGGGATTTGATCAAACAACCTATCAGTTTATCAAAGAAACCCCTTTTTGCCTTTAAAAAGAACCAGAATCTGCAACATAAATTGGTGCATACCTCTGAGGAGACAAACAGGGAACAGACCGTAATAAATCAGTGGGGTCGGCCGCCAATAGTGGGTCATCACAAATGTGGTGGATGTGTTGCATGTCCTCTGACAGAGAAAAAAACTGAGGTTAAATACGGAAAAATATGCTGCCAACTACGTGCACACACTAATTGTAGGTCAAAAAATGTAGTTTACATAATTATGTGTCCTTGTGACCTTCTTTATGTAGGGAAGACCACCAGGGAAGTGCGACAACGCATAGGAGAGTACAGGTCCTGTGTTAGAAATAAGGTGCAGGACAAACCCTTAGTAGATCATCTCATTCGACTGGGCCATTGCGACACCGATCTTAGGTGGTTTGTCCTCCAACATGTCAAAGTGTCCCCACGAGGAGCAGATGTTGCCGCTATTCTCCACAAAATTGAGCAAAAGTGGATTTACACTCTGAACACCGATAAACAAGGTTTAAATGTTGCAGTGGAATGGAACCACCTCATTACCCAGAAATAAACATTCATGTCTTGGCTTAACTAGCCTTGTGACATTCCAGTGTAGTGAACATGTCAACCTGTGGCATTTTCTGCCGTTGGACAGCTTTTAGTTTATTTCGCTATTTTTCTTATTTTTTCAATTATTTTTTCATTCATTTATTTTCCTGATTTAGCACTGTCATCATTTTTGATTGTTTACATTTCTTTATTTTTGTAAACAAAAAATTAGGCTTCTTGCCTGCTACTTTGTGCCATTTCTGGAGAGAGGTTGTTCCACAGTTATCCAGCTACTAACTACACATCCCTGTGAGATTATAACACACCTTAGGTTCCAAATAAACCAGGAAGCTTAAACTACGAATGAATGAACCATAATCTAGGAGCTTTCTTCCCTCTCAGTGTGGGATGATGCAGGGAGTAGTACCAGTCCCCTTTCTTTGACTAGCCTTGATGCTATTAAAGACTAGCGAGTCTGTTGTTTATGTATCCATGACTAACACGGACGTGGTGGTGAAATAACAGCTCACCGTTAGAGGATCGGGTGACATTACGAGAAACAACTACCCATAACGAGGTAAGAAAAGCAGCATCTTGCTTTTACTTAGGCCGTGGAAGGCTGTTTAGCGTCTCACGGCATCTCGGGATCGCACTGCACGTGTGTCATGGCGGACTGCTCGAGCACGGGAGGCCCTGCTTGTGCGACGTGCAGCCGCGGGATCGATCTCGGCGGGCTGGCGCGTGTCCGCGCAGTGTGAGCGGATGCACAACGTAGCAACTTGGAAAACAGCAATTTGAGAGACTACATGATGCGTTGTGCATTTGGAATAAGTACACTGGTGGAAACATGGTCTGAATAATATGTGCCATGTGCAACAAGTAAGGTTTATCCATGCACAACATGTGAGGAGGTCTAGTTTCACTATACCTCTTGTATCTAAACAAATATAGAATATAGAATTGCGCCCTGAGTATAGAAAGGGCTAGGAGATGTTCATAGCTCTTGGAATAGGGGATGGAACCACACAGCTGGTTTGGTTGTTTCACCTATTTGAATAGGGAATTGTAATTCATTTAGTTTATTTATTTTTTATCCTTTTCATAGGTCATTGGACCTGATTTATTTGCATTTGGCAGAATTTGAAGCACCATCTGCAGATTTGTTGAAAATAGGACCGTGCCTAGAACGCAGGCACACTGTCCCAAGTAGGTGTAGACGTGACATTTGCATGATTGAATATTTTCTAACCAAGATGAATGGTCAATAATTGGGGTATTGTCAATATTTAGGTTGTGGTTTTGTGGGGCAACTAGGACCCATCGAACAAATTGGACTGAAGCCAACATCTGAATCAACTGCGCCGAGTAATAAGTGCAGGTGAGCCAGATCATGACTAGTAAAGAGTCAGTGCGGATATCAATTATATCATGAAATAAAGAGAGGGGTGACACAAGAACTGAGCATTTTTTTAATGATTTTTAATTGTTTTATAGAGACCTGGGCTTACCCTACCAGAACAGACAGCATACAGAAGCTTTGCTGTTGGTTTGTCCCGAAGAAAGTTGCTACACTGAGAAGACGCCAAGAGTTGTTTTTAGAACAACTGAAACATGTGTAGACATCTGGAATCTGTGAGAGTTATATCTACAAAGATGGGTTTACTGAGCAATAGATCTGAACCCAGTATAATTACAACAGCCTAGTGGTCATATCTAACCATAAAGAGTTAGACTGATAAGAGAGGAAGTATGAATGAAATGTAGAATGAGAGAGAATGAATGCTAGTGTATTGTGATAGGTGAGCCTGGTCTTTAAAACTGTGTATTCGAAATATATTGATTTTTCTTTTGAACACACAATATGGATATTTAAAATTGTGAAAACCAAAAAGATTTTTTTCTTCAGAATGTATATTGTTCTTTTATATGTTTATAAAAATGTGTATGACACAATTAATCTGATTTTATGTTGTTGAACTAATTGAACTACTGGTCGATATTTATAAAAAGACCACATATTAACAGAAGAGGACACCCCTCTCCCCGATTGGCCCAATTTATATTGTTTCACTGACCACTCCCAAGCACAGATGCACAATACACTGTACCACATTGGAGGTGCCTATTTAATAAATATGTTCTCTGGGCCTAAAGTGGGGGTGAATAGATGGTTGGGCAGGACAGACAAGCACATTGGAATTGGTAAGCAAACATTGCATAGGTGGTTTGGCTTTGACACTGTGCCCATGCACATTTACCAGTCAGGAGCAGTGTATATCTCAACGGAGACAGGCCTGGGTTGCATTTGTGTCTGTCTTGCTAAATATGTTGGGGTGTGGGTACCAGGTACCATTCTGACAGACCCACAAGATCCTACTACCTCAACCGCCTCAACATCCCTAAATACAAACTGAAAACGGCAGGAGAATCCAGTTTCCCTGTGTTAGCTGCCAAGTGCGGGAATTCCCTCCCCCAGCCATCATATCCGAACCCTCCTTCTGGACATTTAGATCCAAAGTGAAAGCTTGGCTTTTCTCCCAGATCAACATCCCATACTCCGCAAACATTTAGCCAACACAGTAACCTCTCAAAACCGCCTCCCTTAAGCCTGCAACACTGTAACATTCCTGTATCATTTTGTAACCTTTAATGGCACCATCTGACCTATATGTAACCTTGTCAACCAGCCATGTCTTCTGTAACATTCCAGTGTCATTAGGTAACCTTTTACTTAGGCCCCTTGATCAATATGCAATTGGTCAACTAGCCATGTCCTTTGTTCTTTTTTTGTATGTGCCTGTAACATTCCGGTGTCATTGTGTAACCTTTTGCTTGGGTCCCTTGATCAATATGTCACGTGGTCAACAAGCCATGTCCTCTGTTCTTTTTGGTATGTACATGTAACACTTCATGTAAGCTCAAGCGCCCAGATACCTTTGGGTTTGGTGTGCTTTACAAATAATAAACTCAACTAAACTAAACTAAACTATTGCATACATTTTTCCAATTCCTGAGCAATTAATTATGGGAAGGCGTAATTGGCATCTGTGACAAACATGTGGGTTGTCATTTGCATGCAACAGGTAATTGGGCACATATACTAATGTGATGAGTGGTTTTGTTTGCTGATATTTGGCCTTTAATGTATGTAAGCCTGAGTAAGGGGGGGGGGGGGCATTGTGATTTGGTGACTAAGGCTTTAAAAAAATGTAGCTGGTATGCCAATTTCCACATCTCTAATTCTATAAAAGAGCAAGCAGAAAGTTAGGGGTCTGCAATCTGTGGCTCTCCTGATGTTCTGGACTATGAATCCCATGATCCTTCGCCACTGACTATGCTGATTTGGGCTGATGGAGTTGTAGTTCAAAACATTTGGAGGGCTACATGTTGTAGGCACCTGCACTAGGTGGATATATCAGATTTACTGAGCTGACTCTAAATGGGGTTCCTAATCCTCAAGGGTGCCTTTGTTTAACTTACTTGTGGAAACACATGTATTTTGTAAAGGTATACACTACAGCAGCAAGTTATGACGTTTTGGGTTCGATATGACTGCTATGTACTCTCTTCCTTGGCCAGGTTTGCAATTGCAAAGAGTACCTGCTTTACCCAGACAAGCTTCTAGTTGGATGGAGGGTGTCAGGACTTTGTGGGGGAATAGGATTGAGTGTAATGCAGATTACTGCTAAGCAATACACCCATTACCCCAATGTGCTTTATAACGTGTCCCAGTCATGACATGTGAAGAATCGCAAGGGCAACCATCAACCCCAAAGAAGATCTGCAGGGTGATGGTGAAGGCAGCCATATCATACATTTCCAAGCAAGGTGGGAGAGAGGTGTTGGGGGTAACAAGAATTAAGATAAAATGACCGCCAATGCTATTTTTGGAAGAAGGCATAGTGTGATGTAGACACACTTTATGCATTTGGACTGGGGCAAGGAAGGGCAGGGCTATGTTTAAAGAAGATTGCCAGTGGGTGAAACAGATGTTCCAGTGCACAGAGGAGCACGTAGCTCTTCCTAGTGTGAATAGGATGTGGCATGGATGTTGAAGGATTGGACCATTTTTGTGTCCTTCTATTCCATTATGCATGAGATATCTTTTGCATGCATTCAAAATGTGTATTCAGAAAAGAAACCCATTAAAGAGCACAAAAATACAAATTCACAACACATTGCAACGTAACACGGAATATCACTAAAGTTACAGGAAAAATGAATTCAGTGCAACATACTAAAAATGAAATTCACAGAGTAGCCATGACACCTTTGCTAAGATACATAGCTCCTTTTAAAAAGGATAACAATGCCTGAGCAACATATGGAGAATCAGCAGATAAAAGGAAGGATAATGCCGAATATCGTTTTGTGCCTTTGTATCCTACTCCTGATGCTAAAATGTTCGCTTCTGTACAGACTAGCATCTCTGTGCACTGTGCTCAAGGGAGTTTAGGGCTACAGACGATGAGACAGGAAGGGCAGGTGGCATAGGCATAATAGGATGTCTTTGATCATTTGCTTTTCAATGGGCATGGGCCATGGCAGTCAATTTGTGACTATATGTGATTGCATTGCCATGTCTGACAATGTATTATAGAGATGGGACATTGAAAATGGCGTGGCCTTCCGCTTTGAATGACTGAAATAACCTTCACAAATTGTTGTAGTATGATTTGAATGTGTTTCCAGGGACCAAATCTGTGGGCCTCATTACAAGTGAGGCGGAACGGGTTAACGGGACCCGCTAAAGGAGGCGGACCCGTTAAACCCGTTCCGCCTCATTACAAGCTCCCCTCGCGGGACCTGGTAAGTAACGCCTGGTCAAACCAGGCGTGCTTACTGGGTCCCCCGAGGGAAAGAGGGAGCAAACAACAGGCCGCACGTAATCGGCCAGTTGTTTGCTCCCTCCCCCATTCCGATTCAGCCCTATGGGGGCTGAAATGGGAATGGGGAAGGTCCGGGCCCGGGTTACTGGAGGGAGGAATTACCGGCCCTCCGAACTCAGAATGGCCCGGTAATTCCCCATTCTGGGAACCTGCACCCGATTTTGGCGGCAGCCATGCCGCCATTAGCGGCATGGCTACTGCCAAAATCGTAATGAGGCCCTGTGTCTTAAGCTGATACATTTCTGTTCTGTGATGTATACATTCGATGTATTCTATTAGCATATACGAAGGTATGCATGTCCTCGAAAAACACCCAGCAGGGACCCTAGTTGGATGCATGCTTGTTCTCTTTTGAGACCTTTGAGTGTATGTTGGACCCATGTCCTGGGATTCTTTTTTTCCAAGGAAGGTTTTGCTGGTATGAAGGGTGATTTATTCCAGAATTTGGGTAGTGTCTTTCATTGAGGAAGGTGAAATAGACTGATGTCAGTGACACACTAAAATATAGGGTTTGGATCATCTGCTGCAGATCACAGTTGGTATCCCAGGGCAATGGGCCTCATTACGACCCAGGCGGACTTCGCGGTGCTAAATGCACCGCGAAGCATGGCGGAAAGCCGCCGATAGCGCCATGGGGGTTGGCGGATTTACCGCCCCATTCCGACCTCGGCGGAGCGGTAAATCCCCAATCCCCATTCTGCCCTTCCCCATTCCCATTTTTGCCCCATAGGGTATAATGGGAGTGGGGAAGGAGTTAATTACGCCACCGTAAAATACGGTGGCGTAATTAACAACGAGGTCCCGTAGCGCCATGGTTTTCTCCGGCTGGTAAAACCAGGCGGAGAAAACCTCCATGGCGCTACGGGAACTCGTAGTATGGCGGAGAGGTACGCCATGCACTACGCTGGCGTAACACCCTCTCCGCCAGGGTCCTAATGAGGCCCAATATGTTGTTTTTGTAGCATTGTATGTGGAGGTGATCCATGCTTTATAGGTGGTGCATGAGATTAATCCACCTGGGCCTCGAGTGTACTTTCTGACAGGAATGAGCAGGGTGACGGCGATAATACATCCATAGTATCTCAAGGTGAGTTTGTGGCCTTGGCTGCTATGTTCTGTGTGTGATTCTCATGCTAATCGTGCTTTTATGGTTGCCAGTGGAGTGGTCCCTTGAAGGTCAAGGTTGTGTCCTTTGTATTATATGGTTCCCCTCAACCATCCCTTTATGGCTTTTAGAATCAACAAAGTGGTTATTACGCTTCTTATTTTTGTTCAGGATTGCATTTGGTAGCACTAGAGGTTTGGGACTAGCAGTGTGATGTTGAACATGGACCCACTGTCTGGCGAAGGCTTTTTAAGTACAACAGGGGACCAGATTTCATTTTCTGGTCAACTGTAATTGCTGTGTGAGTAGGCCTCTGGGAATATGCTGTCTTGGGCCCTTAGACCTATACAGTTCATTCCATTGCCCTCCCTAGTTGCTGTGTTGTCATAGGTGCCACACAGCCATACTTTGCTGGGGAACTTATTGACATGCATGCTTGCTCCTTAAAGATCCACTTCAAACTGGCTTCCATTGTAAACACTCCACCCAGCTCTCACCCATAAATGTGCCTAACATTCTGTCTAATGCTCACCACACCCATCCTTTCTGACCTTTCTGCCACTTTTGACACTCTTGACTTTTCCTCTCTCTTCCTCACTCTCCGGGACCTTGGGTTTCACAAATGGGCTCTTGCCTGAATAACCTCCATCCTGGAATGTTGATCCCTTAAAATCTCTTGGAACTTGCAAACCTCTGACCCCACCCCTCTCCCTCTCTACACCCCCCACAGAGCAGCACTTGGACCGCTGCTCTTTTCCCTCTATACCTCTGTCCTAGGAAGTCTTATCTGATCCTTTGAATTTCACTATCAGCTTTTTGTTGATGACACTCAAATAGTGTTATCCTTTGCCTCCTTCACTCCAAGCATCTTGGAACAGATTAAAAACTGTCCCACTGCAATTCAAAACTGGATGGCTCTCTGCTGTCTCATGCTGAACAAAAGAATTGAAGCATTCGTTCTCTCAGCTTCCAATGCAATGCCTCCCATTCTCACCCCTCTCCTAACTACTTCCTACCTCACAATCTTAGGGTCCTCTTTAATAGGGACCTATGACTGCAACAATTCATCGCTACTGCTGCTCATAATTAATCTGCTCAATGTTTGGAAAATGTATTCTTTTTTGAATAACCAGTGTACAAAAACTATAATTTCCACTCTTGTGCTCAGCAAATTGGGTGACTGTTGGAGCCTTCTTGTGGCCTTCCTTTCTTCTCATTCCTCTGTCTAGAGAAAGTTCTAAAGATTGCTACCTGCACTCTCAACAATCTACCCAGATTGTGCCCACGTCTACCTACCAACAACATGCTGGTTGATTTCCATGCACACCTGCTCTGTATTCAAATTCCTTCTCCTGCTCTACCAAGCTATCAATGGTCTTTCTCATCAATGCCTGTCTGATTGTAGCTCAGTATACTCTCCGTCTCGTTCCTGTCAATGCTCCTGAGAACTCAACCTCACAGTCCCATATGCTCACTATGTCTCCTCTCCCTTCTGCTCTTTCTCCCTACTCACCCTGCTCCACTGGAACCCACTGCCCCTAACAATCAAAGCCAGCCCAACTGTGGATCTCTTAAAATCCCAGCTTCAACCTATCTTACTTGCTAAAGTGGGAGCTCCCCCACCCCTCTTCCACATCCTCCCTACCTGACCACACTACTGCCTCCAATGGCACGCAATAGTGTAATTTTGTATATGTAATTGCTCTCTGAGGCTCATGTTACCTTTGCAAGTCACCTTTTGTCTTATATACATTTTGTATCTGTTTTTATGTTGTTTTTTTCCCTGTTGTCCTAATTCTTTAGAATCTCTGGCTCTCTACTTGTCCTCATCTTTATTCTATTGTATAGGCACCCTTCATGAGAATGCTTCTACCATCTGTACATGTGTATTGTACGTCATTTTTGATTGGAACTGACATCCCTGGTCTTCAAATAAATACAAATGCAAATACAGAATGCAAATACCCTGACCATGGTGAGCCGTGTGATGCACTGGTTTTGCTACTTTGATGTCAAATTTACTTCTGAGCTGCCCTTGAAATTCTGAATGGTTCTATGTCTTTTAATCGACTGCAAAGTATCAACATATGAATTGATCAACTTCTAATGGTTGTCCTGTTAAGGTGACTAATTAGTTCAATTTAAAATAGAAATGTTTAACTTGATCTCTACCTGATTGCCCATTGGACAAGCTGCTCAGTCTGTAATCTGCAACCTGCGGGCAGTCGGCGCAATACAAATAAACAAACAAATAAATAAATAATGATGTGACATCTTTTTGAGATGATGATGAAAACAATGTGTTGTTTATTTCAATATTTAAAGCATGGCCATAGCTTTGGAGCAGTTGAGTGCAGTACAAGGTGTTGGTTGCCACTGTTTGGGCTGGCATCTTTTAAAAATAGAGCAGTACTGTGAGTTGCTGTGTATATCCATCAGGATTAGGCATTGTTGAAAAATCCATGTTTCGAGAGATTTGCAAATTATTTGAATTGTGGTGGCATTCCTAGGTGATGCCGGGATCAAGTTCCGGAGGGTGGGTGCATAACAAGAGAAGAATTGTTTGTGGTAAACAAGTTGTGATTCGAGATGGCTGTCGATTTGCTGCACAAGGAGGATGTGCCACCAGATATGAGGAGCTTAACCGGCACGAACGCGGTGTGGTACTTGAAACTGATTTGCAGATGATATATGCATTCCCTAACAGTATGCTGACCTGGAGAAGAAGCCAATGTAATTTGCATCAGACATGGGTGATTCAGTCACATTTCCATTCATATGTAATACGACGTGCTGTAGAATGGTGAACTGCTTTTATAGGAGCCAAGTGAGATGCTGGGAGCTTTTTCAGGAGGGCATTTCTCCCATCAATGTGCAAGACCACAAGGGCATGCATTACGGTAAAGATGTTGAGTGGCGGGATAAGTGGTTTGATGCTTTGCAGGATGGAGATTTGGAGACAGTCCATTTGAGCCTTCTTCACTATGTTTTCTGGAAGCACCTGGTCAATGGTGAAGCCTAAGGATTCTGCTGAATCCAAGAGTTAAAGACCACATCCTTCTAGGCATATATAAATGAGCAATTGCTAGTTGGTGTTTAGTGGGGCGACAGATGAAGATCAATAAAGTCATGGATGGGTAAAGTTTGAAGTAGGCCATTGACATTCAGGACTGCATGATGGCTAGGAAATCATGGGGATGATGATGACTGATGTCCTGTAGGATATTTACTATCATTTGCAACTGAGAATTATCTGTGTATTGGATGAGTGTGCCCAGAGGCTTCATGTAAATGATTGGTCAGAGGATGGCACCTTGGGGGACACTGCAAGAGACTGGGAGTCAATGAGAATGGTCATTTGGAATGGTCTGGTGTGTGCCAGAGAGCTGGAAGGTAAACCAATTCAGAACAGCACCAGTGAATTCCATCCTGCCAGTAAATGGTGGGGGGACTAGGGGGGAAGGAAGCAATTTTGGTCTTGAATTCATCAGAGAGGTCATGAGGATGAGGAGACATGAGTCACCCTTATACGTGATTTGGAGTGCATCATCCACCACTTGAAGACTGCCTCCCTTGATACTAAACTTGCAGTGGAACCCTGACTTGTATTCATTATTGAATTGTAGTTGTTCGATTCTGCCAAGTATATATATAGCGACTACTTTAAAATAAATGTTATGCCATTAAACAGGAGGTTGTTGATCAGGTCATCTGACTCTAGAGTAATTTTTTTCAAAAGAGGTCACATGAGTCCAATTTTGAGGGTGTCCAGGAATTACCACTTTTTGAGGGAGACATTAATCATTCTGAGGTATATGTAGTGCCAGGCCCACTAATTGTTTAATGATGGAGGCCGGTGTGATATGCTCAGGGTAGCAAACAGCCCATCTCTCCTTTTTCTTGCTTGTCTGGGTGTCCTCCCTATGACCACTTTCCTGGTGCACCCCTAGCCTGTCCCTACCGATCTCTTAGCACTCCACAGAAATCCTAACCACATTATCCCACCTCCGGACCAACCAGTGTCCCTGCTACTAACCTACGCCTGTTCGACACCATGCTCTCTGGCCCCACCTCACCCCAGAATTAACCCCCTTTCATTTCTCCCTATCATAAACTTGTCAGTCAGGCTGACAAGTAAGCCAATTTTACCAGTCGACTGTTCTAGCTTGATGACCAGTCTAAGATGACCAGATTCACCCAACTATCTTTTGTTAGTCATTCAGGTGACCCAAAGCGTTCTGAATCCTGTTTCCCCACCTGTCATTACTTTGGCATGTTGGCAAGGATGTCATGCTCTACAGGGTGGGGGGGGTTCTCTGAAATGGAGTTTGACAGGCCTCCTTGTTCTTTAGCGGTTTCATTTCTATTATATTTCTTTGGATATCCGTTGCTCAATGCCCAGAGAATTTATCTCATTAGTGACCCTTTTCCAGAGGAGAGCTCTTTGGCTCAATGTGGCACACTGTCAAGGCAGGTTGCCGAATTCCACATTGCACTGCAGACAGAAGTTCATCCAGACATCTGTCTCTGCTTCTGTGAAGTTGTGCTTCTTCTGGGTAGGCTTTTATGGAGTCGTTCCACTAGCCGTGATGAAATGAGGAAACTGCCATATATTGGGTGTTTTATCTTACATAGAGTTTTTGGGAGAGAACACTGTGCACTAGATAGTGATTATGATTACTTATGATAAGCAGCTGTTGGAATGAACATTAGTTATAGTGTTTGCTTTTACACCATTGTTGCATCAGCATTTGATGTTCACACTAGTGTGGGCCAATTACCTTGATGTATATATGCTGTGAACATTGATTCATCAGTAGCTTCGTTTGGTGCATTTGGATCCAGCTCTACTGGTGAGCCTGTGCCTCTGTTGTATTACCTGTGCCATAGGGTGTGTCCTAGATTTTAGGGGAGTTTTCGGAATGGAGGGAACGTGTAAAATGGATTATTTGTTCAAATCTGAGTAGATAGAAATGCCCTAATTAATATAGTTGTTTTTGAATGACAATGTTTTATCTGCCAATTTGTATACTGAAAGCAATTGGTTAATCTAGTTTGCATCCTGTTTCCTCAGTGAATTGTAGATTATAGCAAGGCTTGCTTATAATATTCACGTTTTCCAATAACGACAAATGTTATTCAGTTGCACTTCCTGCCAATGCGAGGGTTTGGGGGATCAGGGTGTTTGTGAATAAATTCCTGATGGTTAGAACTGTTATGCCAAGTGTAGGAGACGGAAATGGTTGTAAGATAATTTGGCATTGCTGCGTGTTTAGGTTCTATTTTGGACATCAGGACAGAGCCCTTTGCTGTTGTGTTTCTTGGTGAACATAACAATACTGTAGCTTAATTAGAATTTGTGTTAAAGTTTTTCATATATATTTAAATAGTTTTATAATGTCCAAACACAGCTCGACAGTGTTTTAAGAACAGTAGCTACAAGTAAACTAATTGTAAAAAAATAAAACAATGAATACTACCTAACATAACTTTGTTATGGGAAGTTATGGTTTTCTAGTATGGTTTTTAAAAAAGAACCATACATTTTACAAAAAATGTGCATTCATAGGAATACTATGGTTTAAGGTATGCTACTGTTACAACAGAAAACCCCAAAACATAGATCATCTCAGTTATGTTGACCAACATAACCAAAGTTAAAGCAACTGGGGGCTTTTTTCTTTAAACTGATTTGCTCGGTGACTCCTCCAATGATAATTCCTTAGTTCTGTTCTTGTCGCATCTTAAAAGAGTATAATGGCAAAAAGCCCAATGCCTCTCCTTCCAGTAAACCTATTGTTACTCAATGAAGACAAGCGCCAAGATAAATCGTCATCACCACTATTTATTCATCCAATAATTTGTGCCCTTTGGATGACACGTGTTTCGCCTTTGCGCTTTTCTCAAATCAGGGCATATTAGTTTTGCTATTAGTGTTAGACATGAACATTAGTTATATATAGTAACAGTGAATTAAAATACTTAACAGTCATTCATTTATCCAAAAGCATACATTAAATGTGTTAACAATAGAAATAAAATCATGACAGACATAACCAAAGCTCCTCACTTCTATGCACTGCTAATGATGTCACACTAACATCAATGACAATCTTACAAATATCATCAATGCCATCACTGGTGACATTGGGCCTCATTACAAGTTTGGCAGTAGCCTTGCTGGTAACACCGGCAGGCTGCCGCCAAACTTGCATTTTTTCCTGGTACCCATAAATGGGCAATTACTGTGGTCATTACGGCCCACCGGACCCGGTAATTGCCCATTCGCGGGCACTGGAGAAAAAATGCTCCCCATTCCCATTTGAGCCCAATAGGGCTCAATGGGAATGGGGAGGTTGGATGCACCGGCACCATTCAGAATGGTGCTGGTGCATTCGACATGCTCTGCTTGCGGGTGCCGATACACCCGCCATTCCATTCCTGGCGGGCTTGAAGGCACAGCGAGCAGTATTCGTAGTTTGCGGGTCCGGTAACAACGGTACTGGCAAGCTTACCAATACTGTTTTTACAATGAGGCCCATTGTATCTGATACCACCAATTACTGCAATTTTATTAATCAGGTCCCACTCCATGGCTACCACACAAAGGCAAAAGGCATGAGCATAGTCCACACATATTACTCCTGAGCATAATACACTGGAGTGCTTTTTTCTGCACTCCAGTAATAGGCTCATTCTTTGACCCTATTACCTTTGTCAAAAGTATTGCTAATAGGAAATGGTTTTTGGGCATGCCTTCTACTATGCTTGGCATTATCTCAGTACCCAATGGCACATGCTTCAGCCATGGTCTGTGGGATCTGCACCCAAGGCATTGCACCATGTTCTATGCACAGTAAACCTACCACCAGAACCGAGGGGTTCATGATTGTTTAAATGCCCTTTGCATTTGGTGCTGTGGCCCTCAGGAACCACGTGCTATAGCCTGCAGCCATGGCATGTGGTTACTGAGCAAAGGGCAATGCCTGTGGCCTTGAGAATTGCCCTGAGCACAACAAGCATCCCCAATATCCCCACATGCACCACCATTAAACATCCCAAACTGTGAATCACTTCTCATTCAATTAGCCTTGGACAACCAAACCAAACTCACCTTCAGATCACCACCATGCAACCTTCCTTTCACAGACACATGTGTAGACCCCATCATCAACATCACCTTAAAATATGATGACCTGATCATAATACGATACCTCAATATCTGGTTTGAAAAAGACAACCCCAACTCACCTAAAACACTGACAAATCAACTATCAACGGTCCACCTACAGCAGTTGGTGAAGGGACTCAAAAGGTAGGGGACACCCTAGATGAAATTTGTTGGAAAGGAAACTGGTTACAAATGTACTCCATTGCAGATTCTCTGGAGCGACCACCTCATAATATGCTTCCTTATCTATCCACCAATGCAAATGAAAACCAACCTCCCAAATATTCCATCAAACATAAAAGAAACTGGAAATCCATACACACTGTAGACCTAAACACAAGACTGAATTCCACAAAACCATCAATCAGCCTCTTGGGTTCATCTAACATCAAAGAAAGAACAGAGACAGTCCAAATATGGATCACAGAAATACTAGATGATATTGCACCAGAAACATTGTTCACCCCCCTCGCTAAAGGAAACTACAGCAGGATGGTTCACACCTCAACTCAGAGCACTGAAGAAAACTAACAGGAAATAGGAACAAGAATGGAGGAAGAACTCCAGTCATCACATACCGAAGACAAACACAAGTATACAAAGCCAATATCCTCAAAGAAAAAAAAAAAACAATACTACATGAACGTATCACAAATTCATGTAGCATTCATAAAGAGATGATTAGCATCATCAACCATCTAAGAAACTCAATAGCCTGCAGTAACACCCACACCCTCACAAATACTGTGTAGTGACCTTGCAAACCATTTCAAAAAACGCAATCACAACCATCCAGCATGTCCAAAAGCACCAACAACACCCTAACCTTCCAATGCCAGAATAAACCATGAGATTAAACAACTACTCCCCAATTTCAACAGAAAGGTTTGCCAGCCTAGTGAACACAAGAAAAAGAGCAATCTCACACACAGACCTTTGTCCACCAGACATGTACAAGAAACATCTCACCCAACAAACACCTGTAGACTACTTCACAACCTCTTTAACCATTCACTGGCAACAGGAAATGTACCAGGAAGCTACAAATCGGTATACATCAAGACCCCTCAGGAGACACAGAAGACCAAACCAGCTAGCAATCAATATCAAACATCTCGTACCCAGCAAAACTCCTAAAAAGCTACATGTAAAGACATATAAAGACAAATCATGGAACATGTACAAAACAACTGGATACTAGACCAGGCACAAGTGGGAGGATCAGAAACAGCATTACTATTCCTAGGAAATTATCTAAAAAACAACTCTGACTCCAACACTACATCAGCACTAATGATACTAGACTTATCAGCAGCCTTGAACAGAGTCCACCCCAAACCTTTCTTCAAAAGACTCATAGAAATGGGAATTAGCAAAACAGCTTTACTGTGGTTACAGTCCTTGCTGACAGGAAGGAGAGAAACGATGTGGCTAACTCCCTTCCGCTCAGCACTATGCACAACATCCTGCGGAATGCCACAAGGCTCAGCACTCTTGCCATTGCTCTTCAACATCTACATGGCACAACTCATCATTGTCATCAAAAGATGTACTACTACTGGCGGGTTGCCGCCGGACCCGTAATATTTAATGGTGCCTGACATCCTGGTAACACCGGGGGATTACAACCCCGGCGGTCTGGAAAGTCAGACCCTGGTAAATTGTAATTCCCCATTCCCAACACGGAAGCACTGGCACCATTAGTAACGGTGCAGGTGCTTCCATGATGGTCTGCTTACCCTGGCTGCTTTGTCTGGCAGGGTCCGAACTGTCGGGTACAGCGGCTCCGGCATGCAGACCTGTCATATGCCGGTCAGGAAACAACGGTGCTGGTAAGCTTACCGCCACTGTTGTTTCCCTACCGGCAGGCTCATAATGAGCCCCATTGTCTCACCTGTTGCAACTATGCAGATGACAAACCATTACCTAAAAATAAAACAACACTAGTGGAGAACCTGACCTAACCCTTATCAACTGACTCACAGCAATAATTAATGGATGAACACCAACAGACTTAGAGTCAACCTGGACAAGCCAGACATCATCATTATGCCCAACAGCCCATCAAATCAACACCACATTCCAAGGTCTGCCAAAAAGGGAAATTAGCCTGAAACTTCCAAGTTGTTAGAAGTCTCTGCAAATTAATAGTCAATGGGCCTCATGCCAAGTTTGCCGGTCCGGAAATAAGGGTGCCGGTAAGCTCACCAGCACCCTTATTTCCGGACCAGCAAACTATGCGTTTGCCTGCCAGAGCTGCTGTGCCCCACAGGTCTGACCCTGCCGCATGCAGCAGTCATGGTAAGCAAAGCCATCAATGAAGCATGGGCATCGTGCACAACAGTGCTGGTGCTTCCATGTACACATTCCCATAAAGCCCTGTGGGACTCTATGAGAATGGGGATTTACAAATGCACCCGTGCCTGACTTCTCGGTACATTTTTACGTGTCCGGTGGCAACCCACTGGTAGCACCGGCAGGGTTACCACTGGGCCCATAATGAGGCCCAATGACTTAACACTTGAACTGCAACTCAGTGCAGTAGTAAATAAGTGCTTCTTCCACAAACACACAATCAGGCAGACATTATCTTCCCTCACTTTCCCATAAGGAACACTCACCGTCATCACCCTCATCATCTCTACAATTGACTACACTTAAATTTCGGAATGCTAGACTACCTCACCAAAAAACTGCAGCGAATACAGAACACAGCTGGAAGAATTTGCCTCAGACTCACTAGGAGATAACACATCACTTCAGCACCGAGAACACTACACTGGCTCAGTCAAATAAAACGTTTTCTTCAAACTGCTCTGCATAACACACAGGGCAATCGATAGCCAAGGAGAGGAATTTATACAGGAACGAATCTCCACCTGCAAACCAAACCAAATACTGAGAATCAGGGGCGTTGCTAGGGGGAGGGCTAAGGGGGCTATAGCCCCTGATCTTTTGGTTGTAGCCCCGGGTAGAATCTCAGACCTAGCAACTCCCCTGCTGAGAAGCAGCAATGTCATTCACCTTGAACCAAAGCAATACTCTAACTTAAAATTTAGTGGGTCAGGATTCTCCTGCAACTCAGCAAAACTTTGGAACTCGGTCTCAAAGGAAATGTAAACAACAGAAGATTGCCTAAAGTTCTGAAAATTACTAAAACCATGGCTCTTTAAATCACAGATCTAAACAGGAAATACCATTGAAGAGAAACAGCCAACCACAAATCTAGGAGAGACATTGAAAACCAAAACAACCAAAACCTAATGAACCATAAATGGGATACCCCAATGCGCTTTGAAAACTTGTCTATAAGCGCATAATAAATAATCAATCAATCAGTGAAATAAAGCATTTTACTGCAAACCACCATACATTGAGATGAACTCAGCCAAACTGACAACCTCCCATAGATGCGCACAGACGACTCTCATCACTAACCCTACTAAAAATGTTCCAGTATCCTACATACTCACCCTCAACCACCAAACTAAATACACACATACCTCTACTCCAGCAGACACTTTTGACACCACTGCAACTGCACACACTGTACAACACCCAACATTCTAGTGAAAAGTATACCACAGACACACAAACCACCCCATGCACACTTATACAGAAAACACTACCAAAGTCTTACCAACTAAAAGCAAACCCAGCACAGAGTAACAATTGTTTCTGAACTGAAGCTACCAACACCACAACAAATCTCTTTTGCTCTTTCCCTCAGTAACACTCCTGATCCTAATTTCCTTTCCAGATCCGCCAGGGCACCTGGAGACAATGAAGATGGCAGCAGTGCGTGATATGAATCACAATAACATTCTATGACATTGCCTGTGCCTATGGCTACAGTCCGCAGGGCATTGATGTCTGCTATT
Source organism: Ambystoma mexicanum (assembly GCF_040938575.1). Classification (NCBI taxonomy): domain Eukaryota; kingdom Metazoa; phylum Chordata; class Amphibia; order Caudata; family Ambystomatidae; genus Ambystoma; species Ambystoma mexicanum. The sequence goes on from NC_090928.1 coordinate 289,806,221, forward strand.
CACGTGGCACAGCGACTTCACCTTGAGTTCATGCAGGCCAAGATGACCATCTCTGGTGTGCCCCCACTGCAATGCCTGTGACTATGCCATATGGAGAAGAAGGCTGGCGAACGGCTTCTGATCATGTCACAGACCCAGTGACCCCACAAAGATAAATGCCTACACATACACATTAAAGACAATCAACAGTTAAATAACTTCTTTAATCACCGACATCCTCTTTACAAAGACGTTTTTGCACTGTGCCCAATGTCCATCCAAGGAACACATCCTGCAATACAAACCGCATTGTGAATGTAAATGCAGGGTGGGTGGTCTTCTGTCCCGTCAGACCGCCATCTCAGAATTTGGAGTTAGTCAAATTGATTCACACACACACACAGAGAGAAATTGCCTCATTAATATGTATTGGTCTGCCTCTGCCCGCCTCATTGCATACAGCCTCTTTGCAATTACCATGCAATATATGCATCCAGCATGGATCGAACGTCAGATTTTCGTGCATCCCTGCATTGTGCAAAAATACTGCAATGCTTTGATAAGGCTAACTAACACACTTGGCTCATGATTTTGTAAATACATTTCAGAGTAAGGTCATCAGCTGCACACAGCATGTATAATGATATATTTATTTGAATCGTAATCCTTTTCCAGTGCAGGACACCACTCTTCACTCAGGACAGCAAACCAGGGGGAAACATGTGCATTATAAACAAAAATGGAAATGCAACACATAAAAATATCTTGAAAACATATTCGAGAGCACCAACTTCCTATAGCTAAGGACCCCAAATTGCAATCGCTCTCTCATTCTGGCTATTACAGATGTAGCCAGGGCCACGCCCCTTCGTCGTCTCAAGATGGATGGTCATACCTCTTCGCTTACATACATAAGCAGCTCCTTCCACATTGCAGACACACTAATGGCCAACAGTGGAGTCTAACTTTATCTTAGTGCTGTGCCAAATCTGCTTTAAGTAATTGAATCATATAAAGCGGGTGTACTAAGAGGATCAATAAGTTAGGAATTAAACTAATCAACGACCAAGTAGCAAAAACATTAATCAGACCTTTGGCTGTAACCTGATTAAGAAAAAGGAAGCTATTTTAGATACATTGCACAGATGAACTAGGATATTGTGCACATGTGCCTGGAATGCTGAATTAGAAATATGGCATTACTTAATGCGATGCCACCATGACTGAGGTGCCCAAATATGACTTGCTCAAAGTCACTCTTGCCAAATATGATTGTCATGGTTCATATCCATGTCTGTATTACAAAGGTTTGTATACAAAAAGAAAAAATGCAGAATATGGGACTCAAAGCTACTAACATTATTCTATATTTTCATTAATATGAAAGTCACGTTAACTCTCAATCTTGCATTTAGTTTTGCTGGAGTTTTCAGCTGATAGTTTGGGCAATAATCATCTGTTAAAGTTAAACACACTTAGGCGGGTGTGGGCAAGAGTCTGCACCAGGGGATTGCGCTTTGTCATGGCTCCTGAGTTTGTGCCCACTATGTCGCCTTTGCCGCAGGCAGTTTTTCCACCCTTATTAAAATATATCCCACTCAGTACATTGAGGGGGCCATACAATTGCTCTGGTATGACATACCTGATCGGAGGAGGAGTTGCAGATTGCCTGGTGAAAATCCCGTCCATGTTTAAGATGGCAAAGTTGGCACACCACAAGGTCACTACAGCACTCGGGTTGTGAGGGGCCATTCCACCAGCTGTTGCGAAGAACGGGGTGTGCATGCTGCTTCCTGTACATCTAAGTTCTTCTTTAGAAACCCTACTGACCCTAATCATGCCCTGTGTGGACATGTAGTGGGAGCCACAATATGTCATGGCGCAGAAGAGGGGATGTGGTCCAGGGGAAAAAGGTGAAGGCAGCACCCCTTGGGAGATAGGCAATTCACTGCACTGCTTCTACTGGAGGCTGAATTGATGGTTTGAGCATTCTGGTGTGGGTGCTGTGAGGCAAAAGCTGGGCGCAGAAACAATGCTATTCTGATTGATGGGTCATATTGTTTATCGGATATTGCGAATCACTCAGCAGAGGCATGAGTGGCAACGTGAACGGGTTTGATGCAACACACTACCTGCTTTGATGGAGGAGGAATGGGCACTGGGGTGGCTTGATCGAATGCATGCACACACACAACTTGTTCGAGTTTAATTACATGACTATCAGAATTTCTATTAAGTTGCTGTAGAACACATTGATGGATGGGTAAAGTTTTTGGCATGAGCAGGGAAAAATTGGTTGTCACGGTCTTGCTGACCAGTCAGGCAGTTGAATTAGAGGCACCAGTATAGGGTGGGAAGAGCTATACTGCACCTTAGATGGAGTAGCAGTGTGTACACTTGCATAACGCTTGTTCGAGTGCAATAGCTGACATGAGCAGGTACATTTCTCTAAAAAATGACTAGGCACGCATTTAGGCAAGGTGAACATACTTTGTAGTGTTCTTAGAAAAAAATCGTTTGCACGGTCTGGCTAATCACTCAGGCAGTGACACTAGCGTCCAGGTGATTAGGTGTGTGAAGCAACATGCCACTTGTTTGGACAGAGAAGGAGATTTTCTGTGTGGAGGGGACCTGGCCTAGCAGTTCGGGCTGGGCCGCTACCTTCGGTGGCGGCAGCTGCTGACTGATTTGCACATGGCTGGTCCCCTTTTGCAATGGCGCAGACGGGCTAAAAAACAGTGGTGTGGAAGGTTGCCCAGAGCAATTGCCAGTGGTTTAGATTCATTTGAAACCTTCCACCCATCACTTTTGTGGTCAGTTTGTTTCTCCTTGTGAGAGAGGGTATGCCCAGACGTGGGTCCCTTGCTTGCTGCGCCACAGGGAACCAGGCTGCACCTCATTGAGGAGGTCCAACAAGGCTGAAACATGTCTGGTGTTGCTTGGTTTTCTGTGCGGAGGGGACCTGGTCTAGCAGTTCAGGCTGGGCTGCTACCTTTGGTGGCGGCAGCTGCTGACTGATTTGCACATGGCTGGTCCCCTTTTGCAATGGCGCAGACGGGCTAAAAAACGGTGGTGTGGAAGGTTGCCCAGAGCAAAAGCCAGTGGTTTAGATTCATTCGAAACCTTCCACCCATCACTTTTGTGGTCAGTTTGTTTCTCCTTGTGAGAGAGGGTATGCCCAGACATGGGTCCCTTTCTCGCTGCACCACAGGGAACCAGGCTGCACCTCACTGAGGAGGTCCAACAAGGCCGAAACATGTCTGGGGTTGCTTGGTTTTCTGTGCGGAGGGGACCTGGCCTAGCAGTTCGGGCTGGGATGCTACCTTCGGTGGCGGCAGCTGCTGACTGATTTGCACATGGCTGGTCCCCTTTTGCAATGGCGCAGACGGGCTAAAAAACGGTGGTGTGGAAGGTTGCCCAGAGCAATTGCCAGTGGTTTAGATTCATTCAAAACCTACCACCCATCACTTTTGTGGTCAGTTTGTTTCTCCTTGTGAGAGAGGGTATGCCCAGACGTGGGTCCCTTGCTTGCTGCGCCACAGGGAACCAGGCTGCACCTCACTGAGGAGGTCCAACAAAGCCAAACATGTCTGGGGTTGCTTGGTTTTCTGTGCGGAGGGGACCTGGCCTAGCAGTTCGGGCTGGGCTGCTACCTTCGGTGGCGGCAGCTGCTGACTGATTTGCACATGGCTGGTCCCCTTTTGCAATGGTGCAGACGGGCTAAAAAACGGTGGTTTGGAAATTTGCCCAGAGCAATTGCCAGTGGTTCAGATTCATTCGAAACCTTCCACCCATCACTTTTGTGGTCAGTTTGTTTCTCCTTGTGAGAGAGGGTATGCCCAGACGTGGGTCCCTTGCTCGCTGCACCACAGGGAACCAGGCTGCACCTCACTGAGGAGGTCCAACAAGGCCGAAACATGTATGGGGTTGCTTGGTTTTCTGTGCGGAGGGGACCTGGCCTAGCAGTTCGGGCTGGGCTGCTACCTTCGGTGGTGGCAGCTGCTGACTGATTTGCACATGGCTGGTCCCCTTTTGCAATGGCGCAGACGGGCTAAAAAACAGTGGTGTGGAAGGTTGTCCAGAGCAATTGCCAGTGGTTTAGATTCATTTGAAACCTTTCACCCATCACTTTTGTGGTCAGTAACTTTTGTGAGCATGGTGATTAGGGAGGAGTTGGTTGTGCTGGGTCAGCTTGACTTGATGATCAGTCGCAAATGACGTGGTTGAGCACAATCAATGACACAAGCAGATACATTTCATTTAAAATTCATTAGCTCAATTTGTGGGAGGGGAATATGTCTTTGGAGGGTGCTGACAAAAATAGTTTGCAGGGTCTTGCTGATCACTCAGGCATTGGCATTATTCGTTGCGTGTTTAAGTGTGTAATGCGACACACAGAATTTGAGCTGGGGTGGCGTGTTTCAAAGTACACTATCAATCATCTTGGTTGTGAGAAATAACTCACTGTAACACTTAATGGACAGTGAAGATGGGGGCTCCAAATCTCTCTTGGAAAACCCCTTAAATAGAAAAGGTACATGAAAATATCTTGATTGAATGAACTAACATCAATTTCTCCATGCTGAATGAAACATGCCTAGCCTCGGGGTAGTGTTTCCACAAGTGTAATGTTAACTCATCTGGGGTTTGAAAGGTTTGTGAAGGTTTTGCCAATCTACTGACAACATCCCCATTTATCTTGCTTCTGGTAAAGTGCCTGGGTCTGGAAGTTAGTTTGGGGAACATTACTTTGTGTTTTTTTTAGAATTAAACAGGGCATGAAATCGGGACATAATAGCTCCTTGGTAGGTTGGAAGGAGCTTGACAAGGCGAGTATAGAAGCAGATCCTCCTCAAGGCCATAGAAAAGCTATGGATCAGGGATTGGTTGGAAACTCAGGTCATATGTAGGCAGTTTAGTGTTTCCTATAATTTTAAGAAAGAATGTAAAACATTTTTTTTTTTTGTTTTTTTTTTGATGTTTTAGTTTTGTCTCAAACTTTTTCATCATTGTGATTCGTGCGAAATACGTGATTAAAAGAAGAAAAAAAGGTGTAGTCTGCGATGCTAGGAAAGCATTTTTCCTCCGTTGATCTCGAGAATGCTGTGAAGGTAAAGGACAGCTGTGAATATGTATTTGTTATTTTGTCCACTGAGAATCGCAGCCCATCTTTCATCTGTTGTCATTTGCTGCGAGGCAAAGTCAAAGTAGGCCCCAAACTGCTTGCGCTGGTTGGCGAGAGAGGGACATTCCATGACCAGATGGAATATGGTTTCTGGTGTTGTGATGATTTCACAAAATCGACAGTGGTTGTGGTTTTTTGGGATCTGTCTTGTTGATGCCAAGTAGTCATTAGTTGATAAGGTGTTCAGCCGGATTTTTAAGAAGGTTGATCTGATAGTTGGATCAGGGAATGGTAAGATGTCTGGTTGTGGTTCATGTAGTTTTCTGTTGTCCTTATTGCACTGCAAAGTCCGTTTGTATGTGTTTTTCTTTTCGATGGTTTTGATCCAATTGTTTTGTAGCATTTTGATTTTGGCGTGTTGGGGGCGTTTCGTTAGAAGTTCTTCCGATATGTCTTCTTGCTCCATTTCTTTGGTTATTGTTTTTTTCCAGGTTTGTAGTATTGTATTATTTAGAGCAGTTGAGTTGGTTTTCAGGATTTGGATTGCAGGGGTCTTGTCATCCGACAATATTTTGCGGTAGATATCTAGTCTTTTCCATCGTACCATGGAACCGATGGATTGGGTAGCTACTTCGTAGCGAATTCTCGCCATGGGATATGATTGAGGAAGGGTTAAGATCTTGCGCCAAAATATTGCTTCAAATTTCGCCCAGTCTACCTGGTCTGCATTCATCATTGTTTCAGTTCCATATGTTATGATAGGAATGTATTTTTGTCTGTAGAACATGATGATGGGCTTAAATGAGAATTTTCCGTATTTTCTGTGTAGAATACATCCCTGTCGTGCGAGCGCTTGAGCCTTTTGTTCTAGGTTGTCTAACCAGTCTGTTTCTGTATTTGATTGATCGATGATAATGCCAAGGTATTTAAATGTTGTGACATTTTCCAGTCGTATTCCATTGATGTTGAAATCCGGTGTTTTTTTTGCTTTTGCTTTAGATTTCGTTAGAACCATGGTTTTTGTTTTTGTGCTATTGATTGTTAGCTCGTTTTGTTTCATGTAGTCACTTAGTGCTGTAAGAGAAAGTTGGAGTCCAAATTGTGTTCTGTCGAGCAAGACGATGTCGTCTGCATAGGACATGATGGGGACCGGTATTGAGTTTATTTTTGGAGGATTTGTTTGAGTGTTCGAAAGGTGTTGGTCAATGTCTGATGTAAACAAGTTGTATAGAGTCGCTGCGAGGGGGCATCCTTGTTTTAGACCATTCGCTGTGTTGATAGGCTCCGTTGCCAAACCTTGTTTTGTGAGTCTGATTTTTATTGAGGTGTTTGAGTAAAGTTGTATGATGGGTTCAAGGATGTTCGCAGGGCAGTTCCATTTGCTCAATTTAGCCCAGAGCTTTTGACGAGGTATTGCATCAAAGGCCATCTTTAAATCAATGAATGCCGTGTAAATCATGGACTTGTTGTTTATTGCTTCGTGCTTGATGACGTGCAATAGGAGAAGATTGATGTTAGTTTCAACGTTACGTGTGAAGCCTGTTTGTCGTGGTGAAAGTCATCCAGTGGAAGTGGCCCATGCAGTGAGTTGCCTCAAGAGAGCTGTTGCGAAGATTTTTCCGAGTGGGTCAAGCAAGGCAATCGGACGGAAGTTCTGAGGGAGGTCACGTGGTCCTTGTTTGTGGATCGGAACTATGATGGCTGTTCTCCAGGTAGTTGGAATTCGATTGTGTATGTTTATAATTTCCAAAATCTGTGTCATAAAATCTGCCCATGTCGCAGGATCTTGTTTAAGGACAGCATTAGAGAGTCCATCAGGGCCCGGAGCTCTTGAGGGATTGAGGTTTTGGATCATGTGTAGTAGCTCTTCATGCGTGATGACTACAGTCCATTTTGTTTTGGGTTTGGGGTTGAGATTTTCTTGAGATTGGTGTTCGTGTGCTGCATACATGGTCGAGAAACGAGTAATCCATGTTTGTTCTGGTACGTTAGCTGTGAGCTTGTGTTGTTTTTGCTGGTTGTCGTTCAGTAAATTCCACAATTCTCTTGTATTATTTGCCTTGTAGGTCTTCATTATTGATTCTGCATCTGTCTGGAGGAGAATTGCTTGTTGTGATTTCCTCCAGTTATTGTATCGAAGTTTCAATATTCTACTCTCCGTCATAGTTTCTGGCGTTTTGTTTTTCTTGAGATGTTATATCTGTTTAGCCAGCTCCTTTTTTCTTTGTGCTATTTCTTCGTTGTAGGAGTGTACATGAGTTCTTTTCGGACAGTGTTTTGGTGTTTGATGAAATGGAAGCAAAATCCATTCATAATTCAACTTTTCGAGATCTGGTTTTGTTGAAGCAAGTAATTTCATCGGCAGGAGTGATAGCGCTGATTGTGGTATTCGTAGCCTTGAAGATGTGCCAGTAAGTTCAAGCATTGCAACTTTTACGTTTTTTTGGCTGATAGTATGTGAGGTGACAATTAGCTTGTTGTGGTCGCTGTTATCAGACGTTATCGTTAGAGCTGCCTTGACCGATTCATGGAGGTTTTGCGAAAGAAATATGTAGTCAATAATTGCTACTGAATGGCCTCTGGTCCATGTTGGGACAAAAGGAGTGGAGTTATCTTTTGCATGGTTTAGGAGAGTAAGATTTCGCGTTATGGTTTCTTTCATCCATGTCGATGCTTTGCCTGTCAATTGTTCGAGTGATCGTGGTGTGCCAGTTGATGTGATTAGGTTGATATTGAGATCTCCGCACAGTATAAATTTGAGGCGTTGATGGGTCCCTACTAAGTTGGCTATTGTCATGAATACGCCATCGATGAATGCAGCAGATGTAATGGCTGCAGGATTCCAATACAGATTCAAGATGGCGATTGTTGTTTCGCCAGTTCCTTTTTTTCGTTGTTGGTGCGCTTGTGTTGTTATTATAGTCAATTGAGTCCAGGGGTTTATATTTTCATTGCGCACTACTTTCCATTGCGGGGTAATTTTGATTAGTGTGAGTAGACCTGATGCTGGTCTTCCTTGATGTTTTTTTATGGCAGGATTTAGGAAGGTAAGATAACCGTCGCATGCTGGTGTTTCGGTGATCCAAGTTTCTTGGAGACAAATGATGAGGTATTTCTCAAGATCAGATGAGGGTTGAGTAAACAAATGTAGGTTTCCTCTTGTGTTCTTTGAGCAGAGTGACCATATTATATTGTTATTGATTGGTTGTTATGAGTGGGAATAGGTTGAACTTCTTGAGGAAATGGTTTCTGTAAATGACATTTCTAAATCATAAATTCTTTTGAATGGGCTCTCTTGTGTGTTCGATTCTTCGGGATTTCGGAAATACGGCGAGTTTGAGTATTTCGTTGAGTAGTTGTTGGTACGATTTTGCGTATACTTTTTCGCAGGATTTTTCCTTGATGACGTTGAAGCCCAGCAGTTGAATCCGAGTTTGAGGAGTTGCTCGCGTTTTGTTATGATAAGTTCTTGATCATCTGGATCAGATAATTCTACAATAATTTTATCTAGGTGCTTTTCATCTTTGAAAGTGATTAAATCAATCTTGTTAGTTGTTATGTGTTTTAGCTGTGATATCGCTCCAAATAGTCTAAGAGTGTTAGTTCTGTTAAGTATTAAAGGTTTTGATCTGGTAGTTTGATTTTCAATGTGAATTTGATAAATTAGGTTTTGTTCTAACGGATTGATGAAGGAGGGAGATGTGCAGTCGGTAGAATCTATTGTATGGGAGACGAAGGAATCATCTGAGACTTGGTCGTAGTCATCAGGAAGAGATAATCTGCAGGCGGAAGTGTTCGAGGAAATCTTGAAAGTTTCCTGTAAAGGATGTTCTGAAAAATCTTCATATTGATATGAGGTTTGTAGTTCGCGGTTGGTGGAGTATTCGTCAAGAATAATGTATCTTGGTGGTGTTGTAGAATGAATGGGTGGTGGTGTGTCATCTGTTTCGCGATCTTCGTGAGTTGAGCAGTTTAGAAGTTCTTCATCAGTGGAGGCTGAGTGTGGGAGCAGTTGTGACAGTTGAAGATTTGAGGTATCTTGAGTATCTTGTTGTCTGTTCGAAGGTTTTGTCAGCTGTGGTATTGCCTGATGCAGTGGTGCTTGGTGAGCCTGTATCAGTGTTTTCTCTTTTGTCGCTTGTAAAGCTTGATCCGTAGTTTTTATTGTTCTCAGGAAGGCTCTAGAGCCTATTTGTTTTTCCTTAGTTGTCTTGGGCTGTGTTGGTTTGGTTGTGGGGATTAGTTTTTCTTTCGAGAAGATCTTAAACTGTTCTGGTTTGGTCACTTGTGATTGACAAGTGACTTGAGTCTCTGTTGGGAGGGATGAGGCCAATGTCATCGGTTGTTGTGCGAGGCTTGCGTCCGAGCTTTCAGTTTGTGTGGCAATTTGTTGAGTGTTTGGACTCTGAGGTGGTTGAAGTTGGATGCTCTTTGAGGCTAGTTTTTGGTTTGATTGGAGTTGTTGTTGTAGTTTAAGTAGAGCTAGAAGTTCGTTGTTTAAGTTGATTTTTTCCTGACGATCACTTCTGGCCATTTCTGTTAGACGTTGTTGCCATCGATTTGATTGCTCTGCTTCTAAGTTGAGACGGACCTCCGTTGTGTTTAGAAAATTTTCGATATAGATCTGTTTGGAATGAATCATTGCTAAGAGGGTTCCTTGGTCTTTAATATTGTCGTTCATGGATTCGTGTAGTTTGAGAAAAGGTATCATGGTTTGAGAGAGTACTGCCATCAACATGTTTTGCAAATCGAGCATTGTGGTTGGAATTCTTGGATTGGTATTTTCGTCGTTTTCCGGTTTGTTGGGTATTGAGGTAGGAGAATTGCGTTCTGTTGATCCTGCTAGCGGCATTGAGTTATCATTTTTGTTCATGTTATCTGGTGTGTAGAAGGATTCTATCGTGTCATAGTTGAATCGATTAGGAATGTTCTGGTTTCCTGTTTGATTCGTGTCGCGTTCTGTCTTAATAATTCTATTTCCGGTTTCTTGTGTTAGACATAGGGTTGATGTCATCTGTGATTGGTGGTTTCCTATAGTTGTACTAAAAATTTCTTTGCGTTTGTCAAGGCTTGACATGATTGATTCTATTTCTGTTATGTCCATTGATAGTCTTTTTGCTTTGAGTAGAATTTGGGAGTTGATAGGTTCTGGCAATTGGGAGCTTTTGATTGATTTGTGAGTCTGTAGCCATGCAATTTTGGCTAATCTTGCTTTTTCCTTCTTTGTTTGCTGCATTGTGTTATTTAGAGAAGTGTGTGGTATAGTGAAAGTTCGTAATTCTTCTGGTTGCGGTTTGATAGGTTCATGGTTAGGAAAATCAACAGTTTTGTAGGAAGGATAGTCTTTATTGTAATTGTGAATTTTGGAGGAGCTAATACTATTTTCCAGTAGCCCTTGTTTTCCATTGTTCTTTTGTTCGGTATTACTGGTTCGTTGTTGGTGTTTTGCTATGGCTAGTTGCAGTTCGGAGGTGGTTGTGTCTTCTATTGAGCCGAAGTCTTTTTCTCTGTCGTGCAGTTTGGTTGAGAGAGAGGTCTCTCTATTTGCACTTGGTTCTGCCTGGAGCTGCGTGACGGTGTTAATCAGAAGCGACTCTTCGCGTGTATCTTCAGGGCGCTTTTTCAGTGGGTTGTTTGTCTTTTCCGGTTGTTCTTGAATGAGACTGTTGTTCGTTTCTTCCGCTGGTTGTACGGCTAGATCTCTTTGAAATGGTAGTGTTGTCGTTTCGTGAAGATGGTTTGTGGTGTCGGTAATCTTGGTGTCCGTTGGTCCGGACAGGGGGTTTCCTTCTTCATTAATTGTAGATGCAAGTTTGCCATCTTGGGTGTAAGAGTTGTTGCAGGCTAATGTTAGCAGGGGGTCTCGGTCGAGGTAAATTCGAGTGTCATGTAGTGGTGCACTTGAGGCGTCTTCTGCTTGGACAATTAGCTGAGCGTCTTCGCTGATATTGACGCGAGGGTTGTTAGTGAGATGTTCAGAAGTCTCAGATGTAGTGTATGGTTGGTTTGGTATGCTGATTTGATATTGCAGGACACGGTAGTCGTTAGGTTGCCCTGTTGGGTCGCTTGTTGCATTTGTGGAGTGATCTATATTGCGAAGGTGCTCAATTTGATTGTCAGGTTTGTGTGGGTAATGATTCAGAGCAACTTTTGGTGGGTGTCCTCGTGAAAGGGATTGTTCCATCGTGAGTTGTGACGAGTCCAAGTCAGATTGGGCCGCTGTGTTGAGTTTTGTTCTCAGTCTCGTCTTCGGGCGGGCAGCTGGTGGTTGCTTGGGTCGAGTTGCCAACATTTCTACTTTGTTTGCTGGCGGATCTGTTGTGTCCTGACGCGTTCAGACTTTGATGGTGGTAATTTTGTTCCTCCTATAAGTTTGGTTGAGGTGGTGAAAGAGCTGACCACAGGATCCAAGGGGCTGGCCCTTTCGGTCTCCTTTGGTGGTGGTAACTTAGTTCCTCCTAGAAAATTGGTTGAGGTGGGGAAAGAGCTGAGCACAGGATCCAAGGGGCTAGCCCTTTGGGTCTCCTGCAGTGTACCGGGTTTGGGAGTACTGGTGTCGTGGGTGATTTCAGGGGGAGATTTTGTCTGTTGAAAATCTGGCACGCAGAGGATCCAAGGGACAAGTCCTTTCAGTCTCCTGGATTGCAGATGGTATCAGCAAGAATGTCTGTTTCCCAGGTGTATCCTTGTAGGTTGCTCTATCGCTCTCTCAGAGCGAGGTGTTATCAGGGAGAGATGTTATCTGTTGAAGGTCTAGGGCCCACAGTATTGAAGGGGCGGGCCCTTGCGGTCTCGTGGAGCGCAGGTGGTGTGTGCCGGGTTGTCTATTTCCAAGGTGTATCCAAGGAGGTTGCTCTTTCGATATCTCAAATCAGGATGTTATCAAGTAGAGATATTAGTCTGGCGCTCACAGGATCCAAGGGACGAGCCCTTTCGGTCTCCTGGAGCGCAGGTTGATTGTGCAGGGCTGTCAATGTTCAAGTGGCGGGGCCTTTTGTAGCGAGCAGCCATGTTGAATTTTCCGCAGGTTTTCTAGACCGAGATGCGTGTGGTGTTTTCGAACTGGGTAGCAATCACTGGGACGAGTGATCAGCGAGTCCCATGTTATCCTCAGTGAACGTCCTGGGCGTGGAAGGATTTGGCACTGCAGCACTTTGTGTTAATTTTCACAGCAGGGATTTGGCACTGCAGCACTTTGTGTTAAATTTCACAGCAGGGAGATGAGCCGTTTACTGCTGGCTTTAGAGACGTCAGCTGCGAGATATCATGTGGAAGAGTCGCAGACAGGCCCGCGAGTGATAGGTATGGTGGGCGAGGGAAACAGAGCAAGCCGGTCGTAGGGGGGGATTGGGTTCGGTGTGAAATGACCCGGTGCCTGATGTAGAGGGCCAGAGGTAGTTGATGGACTTGTTTCCGTTCTGGCGAGGAGGTTCGTCGATGGGACTCACGGAGACGGGGTGAGGGGGGGTGAGCAAGGAGCTCTTGGGTCCTCTCGTGAGTGGTAGTTCTAGTGATATCTCGGAGCTGGCGCGTACGTGAAACTTGTATTCGCGCAGGCACCGGCAGTCAGACAGGACCAGGGGGGCTGACGGGCGCAAATTCACCTGTTAACTGGGTTGTTGGCGGGGGGGGAGACTTGGTGACGCGCTGTCCGCGGAGTACAGCTTTCGACACTGGGACAGTTGTCGGAGGAAGGAGGGGGTATCAGCTCAGGCGTGGTATAATGTTAGTGTTCTGCGTTTGTTGTTTTCTCAGGGAGCTTCTAGTTGGTTTCTTTAGAGAAGGTTCCAATGGGATATAAGGTGTGGGAGCGCCGCGGAGCCTGCAGAGCCTAAAGACCAAAAGACTCTGCAGCAGACTCCGCGGCCGCTCCGCGGCTTCCTGGGTAATTTGAGTCCTCAAAGTGTGGAAGTAGAAAGAGGACAAGAGGGTAAAGCAGACCCTCACTGGAATCAGGAGCAAAACGCTGTAGAGTCTCTCTCCAGGCACGACCAAAAGACTCTGCAGCAGACTCCGCGGCCGCTCCGCGGCTTCCTGGGTAATTTGAGTCCTCAAAGTGTGGAAGTAGAAAGAGGACAAGAGGGTAAAGCAGACCCTCACTGGAATCAGGAGCAAAACGCTGTAGAGTCTCTCTCCAGGCACGACCAAAAGACTCTGCAGCAGACTCCGCGGCCGCTCCGCGGCTTCCTGGGTAATTTGAGTCCTCAAAGTGTGGAAGTAGAAAGAGAACACGAGGGTAAAGCAGACCCTCATTGGAATCAGGAGCAAAACGCTGTAGAGTCTCTCTCCAGGCACGACCAAAAGACTCTGCAGCAGACTCCGCGTAAATCCTTTCGACACACCACACAACATACAGCAACTTGTTTTTAAGAGTAAGATTACATTTGATACCTACAAAGGGGGTACTGGGAACTCGCAATAAGCTGGAATTCAGTGCTAAGACATGTAGATTTTGTAGGGGACCACAGGAATTGAAACCCTGATTAATTTGGTGTTAGAGTGTGAACGTTTTAAAGAGCAGAGGTTGTGAGTTGTGCGAACATTTCTAAACAGTTATGGACTTTTAACACAAGAACAATGGTGGGATGTCGTATTTAGCAGATGTCATGCAAAAATCACAATTGCTTTAGTACAATTTTGAAATAGTTTGACATTGCAAGACGGATTGTTTTTTGAGTGATTTTAGAGAGTTAGCTATTTTATGGATAGGTTTATTCGTTTTGATGTATTAGATGTATTTAATGTATTTGATGTGTTGAAATATTTGAAATTGTGAGAAATTTTTAAATGAATTATATGAAGTGATCTAGCAAAGTACATGCCAATAATAACAAAATAGGTTTGTTTTGAGAGGTATTAAAGCGATACTTCTCGCTTGAATTCATGAAGCGGAAAACAGAATGAGAACCCTATTTTATTGACCTCATTGGGCCTCATTACGACCCAGGCGGTAAGGGGTTAACGGCAGCGTTAACAGCACCGACCCTTACCGCCTGAGTACGAGGTCCCTTAGCGCCATGGCGCTTTTAACACCTGCTTTTAGCAGGTGTTAAAATCCATGGCGCTAAGGGACCATGGAGTTAATTACGCCACCGTAATTTACGGTGGCGTAATTAACGCCTTCCCCACTCCCATTATACCCTATGGGGCAAAAATGGGAATGGGGAAGGGTAAATGGGGATTGGGGACTTACCGCCCCGCCAAGGTCGGAATGGGGCGGTAAGTCCGCCAACCACCATGGCGTAAACGTAGTTTACGCCATGGTGGTAAAGTCACGGCCCAGGCGGTAACTTACCGCCTGGGTCTTAATGAGGCCCATTGTCATAGTGCTGCATACCAACCATGTATATGTATGGTTGTTTTGGAAAATAAAAGACAGTTGAGAAAAATGTGTGAAAGAAAAAATAAAAAAGTGCAAGGGAAAGGAAGTGGGAAGAGATAGGGGGTTCCCACTGTACTCTGTAATGTGGGGCCTTTTTCCATCTATGCTGGGGTACATTATTATATGTCTGGTATCCTCAACTATTCCATGTTTTTGCCCTGTGGCAGCATTATGATATAATATTTTATTTTCGCTATCCTCTGCCCTTGCTTGAAAAGGATATGCTTTCTTAGGTTTGTTATAATCATTTGTTTTATAGTATTTTATGCCATGTCACGTTTAAACTCCTGGGACACGTGCTAACATGGTTCTGTTAGGCTCTATGTGCTTTTTTTCCGAAATGCATCTTTGCCAGATATGTTGACTTGTAATTTTGCTTTTGATGTACAACCTCTTTTAGCTTCTGGATGTTGTTCCCACCTAGAACTCGACCCAGAGCCAAGTTTGGCTTTCCACTTCCTTCCTTAATTCTTCTATACTTAGCCCCACTACACACTTGTGCTTCCCTTTCTTAATTCTCCATTCTCACTTGCAAACTAGTAACTAAATTGCACTTCTGTTTTGAAGGCAGTTTTGCTCTTTTGTATTTCTATGTGTTTGTTTATTATTGTAGCCACCCTTTCATGCTGTTTTTATCAACATGATGCCATTTCTCATTATACAACCTTCGTGTTTTTTCAATTTATATTTTGTCATCTTGTTTTATGTGAATGTGTTATGTGAATTTCTCTGTACAAGGTCAGCAAGTGCTTTGAAGCAGCAAAAAGGAGACAACACTCCATACAACACCCACATTGATGAATTATATACACAAGCAGCATTCTGTTCATGAAAATTACCCTACCTCTTAAAATAGTTTATACATTAAGTTGGTAAACAGACTCCATAACCCTGCTGTAACTAAGATATCCATGTTGCCCTATTTTAACAGGACATTTGCAGTTGCAGTACAGTTTAAAAAGGGTGAAAATTGTTGGATTATGCAGACCAACTCCTGAAAAAGCCCAGTCAAAGCCGAAGTGGAATCCTACTTCACACACCCATATAACTATCCACATAAAGATACTAGCAAGCCTCAAGAACTCCCATGAGATCCGGTTCAGGACTTTTGTCCCAGAGGAGCCAGAGTTCCAAACCCACATTGTTTTAAAAGAGTCACTGGTCCTTCCAGGTTTTCCTTTATAAAGAACCTGGTTGTTTGTGGCCTAGGGCAGTAAGTAGGAGGGCATGCCCAGGCTGAAAATGTCTCTGTGGTACTGTGAAAGGCTTGACAACCATACTCACTGCTTAGCCAAATATTGCTTGGCTGTTATTGCATACAGAAGGACAAACAGCTGGCCCATCTCTCCCTACCATCCCCATTTGTCGCCATCCAGAATAGACTTTGTATCTCCAGAATTAGTAATCCGGAGTTTGTTTTGTCTGATAAATTAAATATAGTCGCAGAGAATGAAAACCAACCTGCTTCGAGGGGTAGCTTGAGCACATGTCAAATCCATCACACAACCATACTCTACAATTTGTTTTATTCTATATTGAACCAGCCCTTAGGTAAATGCTCCCTTATCTATAGTGCCATTGGAACTTACTTTCAATTGCAACATTCTTTAATTTTCCATCCTTATTGGGGCAACATGCACACAAACATTCACAACATTACCCCTCCGTATTTTACCTACTATGTTAAGTCTTTCCCTGTTAGGCCATTATTTGTTGCCCCCCCCCTCCCCTTTTTCCCTCCTGCTCCCTCTCCCCTGTTCCATTTCCTTTCAGACCGTGGTATGGAAACTTTTAGCAGTGGCACAACACCCTACTTTCTGGACAAGCATAGGCGCAATGAGACTACTACGGTGGAGACTTGGCACCATACAAAATCTTTCTAACAGCATTAATACAAAATAAAAAGGTTTTGCTAAACTGAAAATTGAAAATGTTGCACATTTTTGAAAAGGTTGCAAAAAGCGGGAATTTCACATTAATGACATACAATCAATCGCAATGGTTGTTGCAGTTGTTATAAACATCTTTTTGGGTGTACAAGCTGCTCAAATCCCCATTTCCCTTATCTGTAAGTCCACCATGGACTAAATTCGATCCTGGCACTATTGTTTGGAAGACTGCTCAATGCTGTACAAAATGCAGGTATCCAGTAAACTGTAGTGTTTTTTTTCAAAGCTATTTGGGTTCACCTTGCTGTCACCTGTTAATCTAAATGATAATTTGCAGCTTTGGAAAGTGGTTTGAAAGGGGTGACTTATATGCCAATTATTCCCAAAGGAGCCCAGTAACCATATACAAGGGTCCCAGTCCCCACAATACCTGTGGAATCCTCAAGTATTTTCTGGCAGGGCACAATGAGCGTTTGGTCTGTAGCCTCAGAGCTGTATCCCCAGCAGGGAATGTCAGACTGAAATTAACTCTTACTTGAAGAGTATTTAAGGACACCCACTAATCTTCAGCTGAGCGTGGAGAGCGGTCGCCGGTGGCCCTAGGGGAACAGCAGGCCTCGGAAGCCCTGCCTGGGCCTCCGTGAGTTATTTGCTTTTCACGCTCTGAGCGCGGTGTTTGGCCTGCTCCTGCTCCACCCTCCCACTTCCTGGTCCTCCTCTCCCTCCCCGCCTCCCTGCCCGCCCACCCCCCCCTCTGATTGGCTGTGTGCCTGCTTCCCCTCTGGCCTACTCGACGGCCGTTCCCCCCGCTTGCTTCTTTCTTCAGCTGAGCGTGGAGAGCGGTCGCCGGTGGCCCTAGGGGAACAGCAGGCCTGGGAAGCCCTGTCTGGGCCTCCGTGAGTTATTTGCTTTTCGCGCTCTGAGCGCGGTGTTTGACCTGCTCCTGCTCCCCCCTCCCACTTCCTGGTCCTCCTCTCCCTCCCCGCCTCCCTGCCCGCCCACCCCCCCTCTTATTGGCTGTGTGCCTGCTTCCCCTCTGGCCTACTCGACGGCCGTTCCCCCCGCTCGCTTCTTTCTTCAGCTGAGCGTGGAGAGCGGTCGCCGTTGGCCCTAGGGGAACAGCAGGCCTGGGAAGCCCTGCCTGGGCCTCCGTGAGTTATTTGCTTTTCGTGCTCTGAGCGCGGTGTTTGGCCTGCTCCTGCTCCCCCCTCCCACTTCCTGGTCCTCCTCTCCCTCCCCGCCTCCCTGCCCGCCCACACCCCCCTTCCTCTCCCTCTGCCTATAACCTCCCCCCTCCTTGGCAGCCCTCTGCCCGGCAGCCCCCGCGGCTAAGGGCCCCAGGCCAAGGGCGACTCCTACAGTGCGGCTCCCTGTGTGTCTGCAGGTGTCCGCAGGGGACGCCGGGCGCCAGTTCCACCTGTTCTCCGTTCCCCGGCCCACCCCTCCTACTCCTGGTTACATCCGCATGGGGCCTTGCCTCACTGTATTCACAGTTGAGGTAAACTAGGGTGTTATCCTCCCCTCGCAGGTTTCTCAAAGTTAGGTGGCCCGGTACCTAATACGCATTACTGTTTGCTCTGAACTATGGTAAACTAGGGTGTTTTTCTCCCCTCGCAGGTTTCTCAAACTTAGGTGGCCCGGTACCTAATACGCATTACTGTTTGCTCTGAACTATGGTAAACTATGGTGTTTTTCTCCCCTCGCAGGTTTCTCAAACTTAGGTGGCCCGGTACCTAATACGCATTACTGTTTGCTCTGAACTGTGGTAAACTAGGGTGTTTTTTTCTCCCCTCGCAGGAGTCTCAAACTTAGGTGGCCCGGTACCTAATACGCTTTACTGTTTGTTTGCTCTAATTGTGGTAACTTGTGCTTGCCGCTCACTTCCTGTCTGCGTGCTCTCGTTTCGTCTGTCTCCCCCCCTCCCTCCTACTCCATGGTGCTCTCTGTCTCGCCTATCTTCTCTAACTGCTTCTCCATTGACTATCCTGCTCTCCTCACTAAATCTGGTAGGAAAAAGTTTAAAAAGGACATCCTGGTCTCCAACCCAGGCCTCCCTATCGCTGACACCTACACTAGTGCCTGCTCTAAGGAAACTCTCACTGACATCCTCTTTTTCGTGCCTTCGCCTGACCTATGGACCCTTCATATGGTCTCTGTGCTCTCTCCTTTCTCCTCCTCTCCCATTAATGGTGGCACCCGTTGGGATGTCCTCTTGGCCCCCTTCCGCTCCTCTAAGGCCATCATTAATGTCTACGCTAATGGGACCATCTTGGTCCAAGGCCCTCAGGCCAACCTTCTCCTCTTTGATAGACGCTTCCCACACCTCATCAACTTCCTCTCCTCTCCTGCTGTCCCCCCTCCTCTATCCTTGGCTACCTTGCCTCTACCCTCCCTCCCTGCCCCCTCTCGTGCTCCTTCTTCACGTCCTTCTTCAACACCTCCGCAGGGCGTACCTCTGATCTGTACCCCTCCCCGGAAGTTCTTCATGGAGGGCAACCTTCTCCACATTGCCACTCTAAATTCTCGCTCTGCCATCAAACACTCCTCTGATATCTGTCACCTTCTTGAGGAACTGGACCTCGACGTCCTCTGTCTCACTGAGACATGGTTCACAGCCAGCTCTGCCACCAGCTTTGACACACTCCTACCTGACGGTTACAAGATCCTCTCCATGCCCAGGCCTAACCGTGCAGGGGGTGGTGTTGCCCTTATCTTCCCTGAGTGGATTCCTGCCACTGTCACTCCTACGCAGACCTACTCCTCTTTTGAATGTCTTGTCTGCCGACTCTCTCTCTCTCCTAGCCATTCCCTTACCGTGGCTACTATCTATCGGCCACCTGGTCAAATTTCCTCCTTCCTCTCTGAGTGGGCTGACCTCTCCTCCTCACTCCTGTCCTCAACCACTCAACTCCTCTTTCTTGGCGACTTCAACATCCACCTTGATGCCTCCAGTCCTCCCACTGCTCTCTTTCGTGACCTCTGCGACTCTCTCTCACTCTCTATTCTCCCGTCTTGGCCTACTCACTCTGCTGGGCACACTCTTGATGCTCTGATCTCTTCTGACCTTCCCCTCTCCGTCCCTCTCTCCACTCCTCTCTCCTGGAGTGATCACTTTCTCCTATCCTCCCACCTCACCCTCCCTACCCCACAGGCAAAGCCACCCTCTTCACTGCCACCCACCTTCTCGGTCATCCGACCCATGAAGCATGTGTCAGTTGAGGCTTTCGCTGCTACCTTCTCGCCCCCCCCGACCCCTTCGGCTGACTCCCACCCTGACACAGCCCTCTCCATGCTCCACTCTGCTATATCTGTTACTCTTGATATCCTTGCCCCCGTCATGAGAATCCGCCTGAAGCCCAAAGCCAAATGTAACTCCTGGTATGACTCGGATCTCGCCACCCTAAAACGCAAGTGCAGGGTTGCAGAGAGGAAATGGCGTGTTTCATGTTCATCCTCTGACAAACTGGCCTGCCGCCTGCTCCAAAGGCAGTATCGGCTCTCCGTTCTCACCAAGAAGAGAGCCCTTATCCAGGCCCACATCTCTGCGGCATCTAACAACTCCGCCGAACTCTTTAAAATCTACAAGGAGCTGGCCTACCCTGTTGCAGTCTCTACCTCTCCTGTCCCCTCCCAGGCCCTCTGCACTGCATTGGCCTCTCACTTCATCTCTAAAACTCAGGACATCCTGTCCTCGCTCTCCTCCTTTCACCTCCCTCCCTCCCTTCCCGGCTCTTCCTCTGGCCCTTCTGCAGTCACCCCTCCTCCCTTTTTCTCTGCCTTTCCACTTTTCTCTGCTAACGAGGTTTCCAGACAAGTCCGATCTATGAAAGTCTCGTCTAACAGGTTCACCCCTGTTCCTCCAAAACTATCAAGGACCACATCGACTCCCTGGCTCCTGCCCTGGCTGACTTTTGCAACCACTCCTTCGCCTCTGGAGTCTTCCCTTCCACCCTCAAGCACTCCCTTGTGCACCCTCTTCTCAAGAAACCCTCTTCCGACCCCTCCTGCCCGGCTAACTATCGCCCTATCTCCATCACTCCCTTCCTGGGCAAGCTCCTGGAGAAACTGGCCATCTCCCAGCTTAACCTCCATGCTGAATCTGTTGGTAGTCTTCATGACCATCAATCTGGTTTCAGAGCTGCCAGAAGCACGGAAACTGCTCTCCTGAACATCCGTGAAGACCTGCTCTTGAACCTCGATTCCAACACTTCGTGTGTTCTCATTCTGCTCGATCTCTCCTCTGCCTTTGACACTGTCAACCATGCCATCCTGCTCAACCGTCTCCGTGAAAACCTGGGTATCACTGGTCAGGCTCTGGTGTGGCTGACCTCTTTCCTTTCAAATCGACCCTCCCAGGTCCAACTGGGGTCCTTCCTCTCCGACATCTTTTTCTCCACCTGTGGTGTCCCCCAGGGATCTAATCTCTCTCCCTGGCTGTTTAACCAGTATCTGGCACTCCTTGCCCACCGCATCGCCGCTCTCTGCCCTAATTTCCAGTGCTATGCGGACGATACCCAGCTCATTTTCAGGCTACCCTCAGCCTCCCCCTCTCCTTCCCTCATCTCTGACTGTCTGTCTGCTATCCAGGAATGGTGTGCCGCCAATGACCTCTGCCTTAATGCCAGTAAGACTGAGATTCTACTCATCGGTACACCCACTCCCTCCTTCCCTGCAGCTCTCTGGCCTGCCTCCCTTGGCCCCCTCCCTGCTCCTACCTGCAATGCAAAAAACCTTGGGGTCATCTTCGACTCCACACTCTCCTTCTCTCCTCATATTTCTGACGTCGCTAAGAAGTCACACTACCAGCTGCACCTCCTCAGAGGTATTCTTCCCTTCCTCTCCTTCCCCCAGAAGCCTACTGTCTCCCGAGCCCTGGTTCTCTCGAAGCTGGATTACTGTAACAGCCTCCACCTTAATCTGCCTGCCTCCACTCTCCGCCCTCTGCAACTCATACAGAACAGAACTGCGAGACTTGTCCTTGGCCTCAAGCCCAGGGACCGTATCTCTCCAGGACTGAAATCTCTACACTGGCTCCCAGTGGCTGCGAGGATAAAGTTCAAAACCCTCTGCATTGTCCACAAGGCCTTCTGGGGCCTTGGTCCTAAATACCTTCAACTCTCTCTTCCCAAATATCTTCCTTCCCGAGCCCTTCGCTCATCCGCCTCCAACTCCCTCAGGGTCAGCCGCTTCTCGAAGCAACAAGCTAGGGGTAGATCTCTCTCCGCGGCAGGGGCCTCCCTCTGGAACAGCCTTCCTGCCTCCCTGAAACTTGAGGAGAACCATCTCCGGTTCCGGAAGCACCTCAAAACCTTCCTCTTTGCCTCTGCTTTCTCTCTCCCTCTCCCCTGCTGAACAGCTAATATTCTTCACTGAAACTGCACTGATTCTGCAACTGGACCACTCTTAACGGCCTCGGTCCTGGGCCCAGCCACTCTCCACTTGCACTGATGCCCTGGAACCCCTCTGCACTGCGGGACTGTCTCTGTATCCCTACAGCCCCCCCCCCCCTTTTCCAGCACTTGTTCTGCACTTACCTTGCACTTGCCACCAGCTGGCCCTATTTATTTATTACTTTACGCCACTTACCTTGTACTGCACTTCCCCCCCTCCCCTTCCCCTTGCACTTTTCCCCCTCCCCCACCCCTGCACTTGCGCGATCTGAATGACACCTGGCCTAGTAGGATCGTTGTCTGTCTCCCCTTGTTTCCTCCCCTCCCTGCCTCGTCGCGCCTTGAAACACCTGTGTATAGGCGCGTTACAAATGCCATATCATATCATATCATATCAATCCCTACTATGGAGCCGACAGTTTGGGAGCTAAGGGATCCTTCTGTGTTTGATTATTGGGGACACAGGTGTTTATCTTGTTGGTTTGCAACATGAAAGATTCCCTCCTGCTCCTCAGTCCTGTGAGGTGGCCTTATTGTGGTGTAGGATGGTGTACAAGCAAAAAGCATGCCAATGTCATATGTCAATACCAGTGATGGCCTGTGATTTTTTCATTGGAAGAGCAAAACATTTCCCATTAATATTCTTCAGCATCCGAGTGCAACGAGGGTGCCCAAACCAGGTGGAAGGGCCACAGGGTGTGAGCGTTGATGGGTTGTTCTACCCAAGAACATTTTTTAAAGCAAGCGTTGAAATGGTGCATTTTACAGCTCATTTTCAGTGAACAATTGAGCAGAAAGCTGCAAAGTTGATAATCAGTTGTGTAGGGTGAAATTGAAAACAGAATCAATGTGATGTCAAGTCACCAAGAGTGCACATGAGCATTTTCCAACACATTTTATGGTGCCTTTACCCTCTATATGCTAGTATACCATTCTTTGCCTGCTAATTGTGCCCATACATGTTCATACTGGCTGCACCAATGTATGCCAGCATTTCCACATAATAACTTATTATTTCGCCCATAATTCCAGCTATGAAACTTTAAGAAAATATGATCACGCTGGATCTGCCAATAAATGCCATTATCCCCATATATGAACATGCTCCTGTTGATTTTGCCATCAACACCAGTAAAAAATGCCATGTCATATTAAAAAATCTGTCCATACTAGTTCGACCAATGTAGGCAAGTATGACAATGTAAGAACATTCATCATATTGGCGTTGCCCCTAATTGGTGATTCATTTCCATAGTCACCGTTTGCAGTCTGCACAGCAGCAACATTCCATGGCTCAGTCACAGGATGTCATCTTCTTAAAAGGAGTCCTTGAAGTTTTACTTCAGCAACTTTCATGGTGGTAGTGGTTCACATTCTGCCAAGCCTTAAAGGATGTTATTTTTCCAAGAGGTGTTTACTAAGTTGCTTTAAAGAAACTCCTGCAGGTTTCCCATGCACTGGCCCTTATTAGTTTGTCCTGTGGTTCCTCTGAACGTCATGATATTGGCTCACTTTGACTGTAGCCAACTTTGTTTGACGGGGTGTTAGTTTTGCCTGTGGTATCATGCCAATTATTGGGATTTAACCTTTCATTAACACCCGAAAATTGTAAGGAGGGTTTGGAGGATTCTCCATAACTGTTGAACATGTAGGTGATTTGATTTTCCATTAAGTTATCTCTCCGCTAATGAAGACGTTAAAATGATACAGTATGTCGAAACCGGTCAGTGGTGTTTTGTTGAAGTTGCAGGAAGATGGGCATTTTTTAATTGAAGCCATCTCCTTCATTTTGGCCACTTAGGTTTAATTTCCATATATGTTTAGTTTATACTTTTATTTGTGTGCTGTTTGAGTTTAGAGTGCGATTGTAGTGTGTGATTGACCTGGTTTCTGTCCTTCGTCTTAGACTTGTGTTCGTTATTTTTCTATTTTTTACTGTCCTTGTTTGTCTATGCTATTTATGCTTTTGATGTATGAGTAATTCTGCTTTTATTGAAATATTAAAGGTATCATTTTTGGAACAACATTCCTCAGGCTATATTTTTGTTTATAGTCTTCATTGTTCCCAAGTCTGGGGAGGTAGGGACACATGCCAATCTGATAATCGTTGCCCCTTATGCCACGAAATAAAAGCCAAGCCACAATATAAAACACGCATTTGCTGGCTGCTCAAATGCCTCCCTCTTGTAAAAACTCTCATGATGTTAGCTTTGCCCTTATCACCAGTGTAAAAAGCAATGTGAAGGGAAGAAAACATGTCTTTGGTGGCAGCAAAAGGACACTCCTTCTCCATGTAAGAACACCCAACATATTGTCTTTGCCCTTAATGCCAATACAAACATCTCAACAAAGAGTAAGACAACATGGCCTTGCTGACTGCAGAAATGCTCCCCTATCCATGTAAGAACCGTTATCATGTTGGTGTCACCCTTTCTGCCAGTGTAAAATGGCATTCCATGGTAGAAAAACATGTCTCTGGTGGCTGCACACATGCCCCCACCCATGTCTAGGTAGGCTCATTTTGGCTTTGCACTTAGCATTAGTATAGAATGTCATGCCATGGTAAGGAAATACATGCACACCATGAAAACTGTTGATAGGGTTAATTTATAAGAATCAATTTAAATCCACACGTATCATATGAAAGGGGCTAAGGTCCTGTTTTGTCAAATATGGAAAGAGTAGTTGCACACATTATTAGAAGAGGTATTTATTGATGTACAAATGGCATGAAGAATACATCAAGTAAAAACATATCTCACATCACAAAATACTTCAGCTGAATAGAAAATGACAATATTACATGAACTCAGCTAAAATGCAAAAATGTGCATAAAGTGCATGAAGTACTATGATGTAAAGTGCTATACAGAGTCACAGAGTGCAAAAATCATGACAGTGCAAGTGCATGTTGTAAGGAGTATCTGGTGTGGAGGCATAATTGAAGGATGGCACACTCACACCCAGTAGCTCTGTAGGCTACCAGTGTTCAGTGTTCATCAATCACAAGTTTACAAAAATCATTGGTTAACACAATACAATACGCAATCTACATCAGTATCAATGGGCCTATACTACAAAAAACTTGCATGGATCCAATGGTGCACCCACTAGTTTCAACGACCACAGCACTACTATCATCTTCCACATCATTTAAATTGTTTCTTATAAATTAACTCTATGAACAGTGTTCATGATGCGCATAGGTTTGTCCTGACCTCTCTCGGGTTTTCTGGACTCCTGGTGTAATACGGTAAGAAAACATGTCTTTGCTGGCTCCACACATGCTTTTACCCATATGTAAGAGAACCCATCTCGCTTTGCCCTTAATTCCAGGATAGAATGTTATGCTTTAGTAAGACAACATGTCTTTGCTGGCTACAAACCCCTCTGCCCCATATGTAAGAACAGTCATCTTAGCTTTGCCCTTAACTCCAGTATACACTACCATCCCATATTTGTTTTAAAAAGTCTCTTTGCTGGCTACACAAATGCCCGCCCCTCGCATGTTGAAACAATCAGCATGTTGGCTTTGCCCCAAATGCCACTATAAAATGCTATGCCATAGTAAGAAAACATGTATTTTTGTTGCTACATAA
The DNA here is from genome assembly GCF_040938575.1 of Ambystoma mexicanum. Lineage (NCBI taxonomy): Eukaryota > Metazoa > Chordata > Amphibia > Caudata > Ambystomatidae > Ambystoma > Ambystoma mexicanum. The sequence goes on from NC_090928.1 coordinate 289,831,585, forward strand.
ATTCCCTCATATGTCAAATGAATCATTATGTTGGCTTTGCCCTTAACGCCAGTGTCATATTAGGACAACTGGTCTTTGCTGGCTACACAAATTCTCCCACTACACCCACACTACGGCTTGGCACTCTGGACTTGTGTTAAGGGCAAAGCGAAAGCTTTTCTCATACTATGGCATAGTAATACAACAGGTCTTTGCTGGCCTGGCTAAAAAATGCCCCCCACCCCCATGCCACAGCAAACCAATCATCATGTTGACTTTTTCCTTAAAGCCAGTATAATATGTAATGCCACAGTAAGACACATTGGGCCTCATTCCGAGATTGCTGTTAGTCATGGTGCTATTTGCACCATGACTGCCACCAATAACGGGACCGAGTCCAGTGTGGTGCAATGGGGACTTACCGGTCTAGTCCGACCCTGGCAGAACCGGTATTGCACCAACCATTCCCCATTCCCATTTGAGCCTCTATAGGGCTCAATGGGAATGGGGAAGGTGCTATTTATGGGCCTGCTAATGGCAGGCCCATAATTAGCGGCCTGGTCCCCTAACGGGACCCGTAAGGGAAGTTTGGTCCGACCACACGTCCCTAGTGGTTCCCGTTAGGGGACCTCGGAATTGGGCAGTAGGGGATTACTGGCACCGGTCTCCTTATCGGTGCCCGGTATCCCCTACCGCCCGACTCGTAATGAGGCCCATTTTCTTTGCTGGCTACAGAAATACCCCTCAAACTGATTTTTAATAGCACTCTTCTTGGTTTTGCCCTTAAAGCCAGTATAGCATTCTATGTCATAGTAAGAAAAATGTCTTTGTTGGCTACATAAATGCCCCCCAATATGTTAAAAAAAACATTAACTTGACTTTGCCCTTAACACCTTTACAAAACGCTACGCCATATCAGGAAAACAAGTCTTTGCTGGCTACACAGATTCTCCACTTCCCCCACCCCATATATGAGAACACTCATCATGTTGACGGTTTAATATGTGTCTGCATTGCTATGCCCAGGCAACAAAACATGTCCCTGCTGGCTCAGTGCATCAACTCTATCCCCATCCTCCTGTGTAAGCACACATTCATATCCATTTAAATGTTGTTCTTATATTGCTCTATATGCCAGAGTTCTGCCTCGAAGCATGCCATCATGCTTCAAACCAGTGCTGCTTAGTGTTGTCTTGTTCTCAAGACAAACACATTGCCCTTGGCCTATCCTCTTGGTATTCATCACACAAGTAGCCACAGACCCACGCAGACCCTTAAATGCATGAATTCATACACTCACAGTGGTTAAAAAAGAAAATACACTTGCACACTTTGACAAATCATACACACACGTAAACAGCAGCATTAATTCACTTTCATATTAATCAGCATTCATTCCTTGCCCGATTCAGCAATCATCCGAATTAATAAATGCGCACATTCAAAATAAGTAATTTGCTTTCCCTTCCACCAGGCCCAACTCACCCGACCCACATGCACCCTCACACATATTCATACTGGGCATCACATTCACAAGCACACAATCACTCACATACATGTGTGCCCTCATGTATAAACACTTTATTCTTTTAATTAATATGATTTTAAATTATTCGTTGGCTCAACCCCAGGATCCCACTCTCTACACAACTGCTCTGGAAGACAGGTTGCAGGGAGAGGTGTCAATAAAACATAGGTATGGTATGCTACTCTCACAAATATACCCTTCTTGGACTCCTTTCCCAATTCTGCAATCTTCAGTATTTCTGGTCCTCAGTGTGCAACAGCTGGCAGTTGTGGGTCCACTGTTGCACATATGGCACATACATATTTCAGTGACACATGCTAACTAAGAAAGGACGGTAGCCGACTTCAGTGTTTCTTCTCAAGTAATCTTTGTGGTTATCAGCACCTATCTGTGTTGACATCAACATTCTAAACTGTCCTCCAGCTTGAGTACAATTGGAACATGTGTTCTGTGCAGTTCATGCAATGCACTCTGACAGTAGAAGCCTCACTGTACCTCTTGTTTAGCAATTGTTATTCATCAAAGTATATGAGCCCGATATTCTAGCAGGCTATTGCAGGATACCAGTGCTTTGACATTTACAGAAATAGTATCCTCAAAGGTCGCAGCAAATTATAGTTGAGGCAGAGTGGGGCCTCTCTACAACTGCAAGGCAGGTCAGCCAAGGCGGTGGAGTTGGAGTGGACACTAAGCCTGTACAATCAACCAGGGAATGAAACAGGGGGGAGGAGATAACCCAATATCAGGTTAGGTGGGAATTTGTCAGGTGTGGGACTAGGTGTTAAGGAGTAGCCATTGCTTGAGCTCCTTATTGAAATGTAGAAGTGAGAAGGTGAGTCTGGTGTTGACAGTGAGGAGGTTACAGAGTGCGGTGTGTAGACAGAGAAGACCCGTCTTCTGGGTCTTATCTTCCTGCACAGGCAAAATTCAAGTCTGCACTTGATCTTCTTTCCAGTGGGTTGTAAGCAACTGGAGATGCTGAGCTTCTCAGTAAGGTAGCTCGGGGACTTGTGGTTGAAAGTATTGCAGATGCTGCAGGAGGATTTGAAGATGATACATGCTTGCAATGGGAGCCAGTGCAGTTCAATGAAGGTTGCAGGGTTGTGCTTGAAAATGCAGAATCCTTTGATGAGTTGTGCTGCAGCATGTAGGACACATCTCAAGAGTGGCAGGGTAGTTACCAGAGGGCCTTCCTAGAGACCATTGCCATCATCAAGGTGGGAGAGGGAGATGGTTAGGACAACTGAAGTTGTTTGCTGGGATGAAGTGCATGGCATTCAATGTGAGGGATAGTTGGTACCAAGCCTGTTCTGTCTTCTTTGCTATGACCTACTTGAAGAAGTGTATGTCTATATAGAACCTCATGGACTTGGCAAAGGTGCTCAGCTGGGGTGTGAAACCCTTGAGGTTCATAGTGGAGAGTCAGGTGTACATTTCAGAGTGTTCAGTGTTGTTGGTCAGCAGTATGAATTTGAACTTGGAGGGGTTTAGCTTCAGGTAAGCACTGGACATACAGGACTGGATCAATGTGAGTCAGACCGTGATCCTGTGGATGTAATCAATGGAGGATATCTTGAGGAAGAGCTGCCTGTCATCTGCATATTGGTGGGTGGGGATGTTTTGTGGGTGGTTCTATGTAAAGGTTGAAGAGCAAGAGGCAGAGAATGGATTATTGCAAGAATCCACAGGTTATGGGTAGTGTTGACGATTAGTGAGGAAGGATTTAGACCACTGAGAGCAGTCTCAATAATCTCGATGTGGCAGTGTAGATGTCGGTCAGTGTGTGTTTGTATACTATCTCGCAGAGTTGAGGAAAATTCACCTTGAAGGAAGCTGTTTCTATGCTGCATCTGGTTCTAAAGTCAGATTGGTAGGACTGAATGTGGTTGTTTGCATCAATTTGTTGGAAGAGTTGCGTAGCTACTGATTTCCCAAGAATCTGAGGTAGGAAGAAAGGATTGATGATAGGGTGGTAGTTTTGATGTCGTTTGGGTCGAGTGTTGTTTTTTTGAGCAGTGGGAGTTTTTGCCCAGTCTTTAAGATCAAGGGAAGGTAACTTGCTTGAGGGAGATTTTGATGATTGCCAGGTAAGGGAGAAGTGCTTCAATCAGAAAAGGTCTGTCGTACAGAGGCAGGGAAGTTGTCATCTGCATACAATGTGACTTTAAGGAATGATAGTGTGTCAGTCAAGTCTTCCAAATGGAATGTGTAAAAGTTTGTCTAGGTTGTAATGAGTTTTTGAGAAAGGATGTACGTGATGCTGTCAGTTGTGTCACTGGTGTCTACTTGCAGGGGGATCATGTTCATCGTGGGTTGGGGGGAGGATTGATGTAATGCTTGATGGCCTTGAAGAGAGATATGCTTTTACTGTTGACCTTGGCTATGGTGTTCTCCTTTGTTATAGCAATTTGCCAGGATGGCCACCAGGATCAACAGAAGTTACATAATCAGATTTCTTTGTGTTTGTGTACAGTTTGGGGCAACAATAACAAACAGGGTAGATACAAGGTAAACTAAATGTCTCTCAAAGTTTCTTGAGCTGCCCCCTGCTGTAATAAGTATCTACTTCATTACATGACTTGGTGTGAGTTTGCTTGGTGAGTCCCAAATGCCTTGTGTATGGGAGAATAGGTCCATGAAACCCCCTCCCCGACATGCCCCACCTACGTGAGGCTCGTGCCTCGTCAGCGAGCCCTCCCTGTTACCGGTGCACAGGTAACGGGGTGGCTGCTGATCGACACACAGGGCCAATTGAGTTGTACTGTAACAGTACTGTAGACCATAGACTCCATTATGGGAGCATCAGGACTCCATTCTAGATAATAGCGACCTAAACCCCAAAGAGACAGCCTGCCTGCAGATGCTGCAGCTTGGCCCCCACTCACTGTGCACAGAGAGCCATGCCCTCCCCCGGCGCCTCCACTCCATGGCAGATCCGCTGAAGGCCCGTTCTCACGAGCAACTAGACACAAACAAGTATCAGAACAAACACTGTATCATTTACCTTCCGCAGTACATCACTGTCCCCGAAGTGACCTGACTCGCGGTTCAAGTCTAGAAAATAACAAAAAACCATACTAATAGAACAGGCCTCGACCCCGCATCTAACCCCTAACATGTAAAATATATGGTGTCAATACCCTCCTCGTATGAACCCCTGTCGATGGTCCCCAAATGAAGTGTCAACCACACACCAAAGCCTAACGATTCATAGGGTTGCTTTGTTAAGTATAGACACCCGTGTTGGGGAAGGGATAAAAGTTCATAAGCATTGGTAAAGTAAGAATCACCTCAGCCCGTGTAAGATACCATGTGCCTAGAAGACTCAATGAAGGAGCTTGATACAGCCCACCTAGTGCTAACTAACGAATGCTGCTAAGTACAAAGGAAGGCGGAAAAATCATTACCGAGAATATGTGTGTGTTGTACAGTGGGACACGTTTAAATGCATGAACAAGAATGTAAATGTACTATCACCTCTGAACGTACTGCTTCTATGCTCCTAAAATGTAGTCTTCCAATGTTCAGTGATGTATGAAACACTGCCAAACATTCATAGTTGTATATGAAATAGTGCATGAATGTATAGAAATTAGAAATGTGTAACCACTCTAATATTACTAACTTTATTAACCGTCTTCTCATTCTGCATAGTGTGCAGCCCAGGCACAGAGAATTGCTCACACACACAAGGCCATCTCCCCCTCCTCCCGCCAAGGTCCACCAGGACTAGCTGGTGCACGGGCGGCACAGCCTCACCTCCCCTCATTCCGTTAGACCCGCTTCAAGTATTCACCTCCCCCATATCGAAGGCTGCCATGGTCGGCCAAATGAAGTATTTACAACCTGGTCCTAAACCCCACCGCCTCAAGGGGCCAAAGGTGCACCTTCACTGATCCAGTAGTACTCCAGCTCACCCCAAGTTAATGGGCCTTGGAGAGCAGATATTCAAACCTGTACTAACATAGCATAAAGTAATTCTTCACTACATCTAACAAGACCAGTATGACAGGGCAGCTCACCTCATGCCCTTAAACCAGACACTCAAGTTTATGACACCCGGTCAACAGGTCAGAAGTAACAGTGCCCTGATGTATTGCTAAAACTTCACATTGCATGTGTTTCTCCAGTATCCTATTATCCCTTAGAGTAACATATTGCAGGATTTGCAGGACAACTGGAATCGTCTAAACGGATGAGTGTTTGTGTGTGTGGCTACAAGGGCAGAATGTTAGGGCAACCATCTATCAACCACACTGACCGCGCCTGGCCTGGCAGCCCCACCCTGATGAGCCCAGCTGACCCATCCACCCCACGTTGGCACCACGCTGATGTCCACCAATCCTGGAGCTGCTCATCACTGCTGCGCCTATAGTTAGTCGACGCCACCCAATCCCCAAGACTATGTGCCCCCTATAGTGTGCAGGACTCATGATGTGGTTTTGTAATAAATAAGACTGTCTTTGCTATTGTCAGACAGAGCGCTCTCTGAGGTTGCAGAATCCTTTGCATGCCCGATTTGACTAGATAAAAAATCTTTTACATTTGGTCTTGGTCTCAGTCCCTCCTGGGGTGTGTGCTTTACTGTCTCTCATTGTGGGGAGCGTAATGCCTTTTGGAGACGCTTGCTTTCAGTGGTGACCCCGAAAGCGTGATTACATTTTTACATTTTTTCATCGTCCCCTCTGGCACGAGAAATTCCGGGCGGCAGTGGAGACGATCGGTGCGCCTGCTCAAGATAGCTGCCCATCTTTGGCAACTGGTTCGCTTAGACATGTGCAGGGAATAGGACAAAGGGTATGGGGTCCCGCTCCAAAAAAAACCCCTTTAGTACCGCTCGCCAGAGCCGGGGGGTGGCCATTGAGTGTGAGGCAGCGCCGCCTGGACAGACCCAGTCCGGAGAATCTTGAATCAAGACGGGCACGTGAGTATTGAGTGCAAGTGATTAAAAAAGGAGAAGGGGAAGGGAGCCAGATTACACTAGGTTATTTAAGGGGTACTTTCAAGTATTAATGCTACTTGTATTTACTTTACTCTGCACATAGCCATTAGGACAAAAAAGGTGAAATAAGAGAAGATAAAGATGGGAACCTAGCTCTGCAAGGGGGTAGAAGGCGGCGCTGCATAGTGCTATCTTAACTAGTGCTGGGAATAAGTGAAAAGTGGAGAATAAAATTAAGGTGTCTAAGAATTGGGAGACACAGTGTATACGTTAGAAACTGCTATTTTCTTTCTTCTTCTACTTCAGTCGGGGTACCTCAGAGGTGAACAAAAGATAAAAACTTTTAAAAGGGTCGGGCAAGTGATGATCTAGGGTAAGGGGACCTTATCAGGGAGAGAAGTACAGGGTAAGGAAAAAGGGGAGGGGTAAATGTTATGTGTTGTATGTTAAAAGTATGTTGAACGTCTGTCCCACGCTGCACATGCTAAGTTAACAATGTTTCAATGAGTTGTAAAAAGATGATGTGGAACTGATGACATTGCGTAGCTCTGTGGTATGGTCATTGTAAGTGTGACCCAGTAAGATTTGAAGGTAGTAAAATAGTGAGCAAGTACTTTTGTATATGTCCAAGAATTGTTTAAGATAAGGGTCACACACACACCTATAATCTACAGTGTTAGATACACAATAGTACAGAAAGATAAATACTGAGAGTATAATATGGGGGCGGAGACACCCCTGGCCCATATTTGTAAAAATCTACCTGGTTATGCAGAACGTATAAAAAAAGTACCACGATAAGTGGATAACAGAATTAAAAGGAGAAGGATAACCCCATGTATGGCCAGAAGGCGGATCATTCAATAAAAGTGTCCTGGCTATGGTAGCCACATGTATATTCATGAAATACAAGGGGAAGCAGTTTCAAAATAGAAGAGACAAATTAGATTTGTGGAGGCTATTTGAAGAAGTGCCTCCACTTAAAAAGAAATAATTATTACCGAACCTGCCCTCCACCGTTGACACTCCCCTAACAGTACATGAAACCGAAAGGGAGGATACAGGAAAAGAGGGATCAATAGAGGTAACATGATTGTACCCACTCCTAAACAAACCAGTGCCAGCAGAGGGATATAGTGATCCCACATATGTGCCCACCACAGCCCCCACTACCACCCCACGACCAACTGCGCCACCACCATATGAGTGCCCCAGGCAGCGCAGACAGGTAAGCACCCCAGCAGTAGATATTGAGAAGTTAACAGAGGACCTAGATTCTAGGCTCTCAATGGCAATACATGTGACCACAGTGGAACAAGTGTTGCTAGAACTGAACAAACACCTAGAGCACAGGCACTCGACAGGTCATGTGAAGAAAAACGGACGGAAGGGGAAATACTGTTCAGGATTCAGGAAGAGCCAACTCGAATAATAGAACTGGGGCCACAGGAGATGGAAGAATACACAGGTGAGGAGGGAATGGCTACCGGGGGAATGGAAGAACTGTGGTGCGATATTGAGGACGAAGAACAGGAAAGTGGGAGGTTGGGTGTGGCGATGGGAGGAAGATCAGGTAGAGGAGAGGAAACACCTCTGGGAAGGACAATGGAATATGAATGGACAGGAAGATTAAGGAATAGAATGGGAAGAATGGCAATGTTAGGAAGGAAAGGATTGATGGTGAGTACTGGCACAACAACAAAGAGCAAACTACAACTCCCATTGATACATAGGGGAGGTGGGAGACCAAATTACATACCCTGGGCCCAGGGGGGGCAAGTAAGTGGATATATGCATTTGAAAAGCATACCACGGGAGTGCCATTAACAGTAGGAGATGTCAAAAGTCTGCTAGTATTGGCAGTGGGTGACCAGGCAGATAGGGTGTGGGCAAAAGCTGGTTTCCCAGGAGTAACATTGGATTGTGATCGCCATGATGGAGCATCCTTTAACACAGTGCGTGCAAGGGTATGGGATGCACTAAGGGAAACATGTCCAGACACACCAGATTTACAGTCAGTAATGCACAATAAATGATGGGGAGGATGCTATGGATTACATTTTTCGGGTGCAGGAGATGTGGAGAGCCAAAACGGGCATGTCCTGGTATCAGTCAACATCCCTATTTTACTTAATAATAAAGACAGGGCTCCCAAAAGAGGTACAGAAAGCCCTCAACAAAATAGCAGGGATCAAAGCAAAAGGGTGGCCAGAAATACAAAGCATAATAGTGCACCACTGCAAAAGAATAAAGGAAAGGAAGACAGAAATTGCCCAAAAAAGGTTGGCGGATGAGGCCAAGTTAGTACAAACAAAGCTGGTGAAGGTCGCTGCAGCTGTAGCAGCACTCCCCCAAGACACAGAGGGGGAGGAGGAGGAGGGGCTGGTAGCGATACAAGGGGGGATACAAGGGAGGATGGCAGCAAATTGGGCAGGCAACGGGCAGCCACAGTGGAATGGACAGGAGCAATACGGAGGTCCGCAGTGGCAAGCGTGGACCCCCCCGTGGAGGTCGAGGTGGATACAGGGGCCGCAGAGGGGGTGGTCAACGATACAGGGGAAATGGAGGATATGGAGGACAAGGTCCTGGGGGGGACAAGGAAACTATTGGAATTGTGGGAGGTGGGGACATTTCTCACGAGAATGCAGAAGCAGACCAAATAACGTGTATCAAGACGATCAACCATGTGGTCATCCTCACCCAGGGAGCCCTATGGATTTCCCATGGGAGGGGCACAAGGGCAGCCAGAGCAGGGGTATGTAGAGCAGCGAAGAGAACCTCCTCAAAATGTACAACAGCATCCACAAAGCCGCGATCATATGCAATACACACAAGGTAACCCCTTCGCCACGACTGCTAGCGGTGCACCTGCCCCATATGGCAGAGTGGTGGTGGTCTCAGGAAATGTCTTCAGTCAAGGGGGGAGCATGAGACATCCAGCATAGGATAGCCCACAGGGAGCACTTGCGTGTCCTGTTCTATCTACGACCTACAATGCAGCAGAGGAACCATTGATAGGGGCTCAGATAGGGAATAAACAGTTCAAATTTATGGTTGACTCGGGAGCTGAAAATCATGTTTACGTGAAGGCCGGTTTCCGCTATCTAATAGTACATTGGAGACGCTGGGGTTCTCTGGGGCTGTTGTCGAAGTTCCTTACACAGAAGATTTAGATGTCACTGTGGGGGGTAAGACAGTGAGGACACCCCTACTGTATTACGAACAGTCCCCAATTAACTTGCTTGGAAGGGACCTTCTCAGTAAGCTTAATATGACTATCTCCTTCAGGGAGAGAGGGATAGTTTGTTCAACCCCAGGGATCTGCCCCATGCGCGTAATGCTGGTGGTGCATGCGTGAGCAACAGCACCAGAAGTGTGCGGCACACCGGTAGATGCCGATGGGTTTATTCAAGGACTGAAATCATTGGCACGGATAGTCCACGAGTTGAAAAATCTACAATGGCGGGTACCCGCAGAATTCATCTTCCGACCAATAGCACGCCCAGAGATAGTGCCAGGGACAGTGATGTCTTTAGATTTGCATGCAGTTCAAATCTCAGCCAAATGAATAGCCGTCATTGCAATGGATATACATGGCTGCGAGTGGCGCACAGTTTTGTGCATCGATGCCGACATTGCATTGCAAGACCTGTCAGATGAAGATCTTTTCTTAGATTCAGAAAGTGACGGTGAGATAAAAATGGAGATAGCAATACCCTGTGACATGATGATACAAGAGAGACAGATGCCAGTACAGTTGATGGCAGTGGTGGGGGCACCGCCTTCTTTCTTTGATGGTGATATGAAATTAGTGCCCAGTAATTTGTGGACCACAGGACCCCATGATGTGGGTTTATTGCATGGAGTCACCCCAGTTAAAATAAAACTCAAACCTGGAGCTATATTGCCAATGGTAAAACAGTACCCCCTGTTCCGAGAAGCAGAAGAAGTTATAAAAGAGACAATAAGCGCATTACTGACCCAAGGAATAATAGTACCTTCAAATTCGCCATGTAACACTTGCATTTACCAATCAAAAAAGCAAAAGGTGGGGCATGGAGGATGATCCAAGACCTATGCCCCCTTAATGACTTAATTCAGAAAGAGTTCCCTTTGCTCCCCAATCCAGCACCCATATTGTGCAGCATCCCCAAGAATGCATCACATTTCACAGTAGTTGATTTGAAAAATGCCTTCTTTTCCATCCCATTGGCAGAGGAGGGCAGGTATCTAACAGCATTTACACTGGGAGGAAAGAGATACGAACATTGCAGGTTACCCCAGGGGTACTGTGAGAGCCCCAGCATATTCAGCCACATACTCCATGAATATCTAGGGAACATGACAGCGGAGAGCATAATTATTCAATACGTAGATGATTTACTCATCTGCGCAAAGAATGAGGAAGAATGTAGAAAAGACTCTATTGCTCTCTTGACATTGCTGACCCACAAAGGCTACAAGGTCAACAGAGGAAAACTACAGTACTGCCAATGAGAAGTGTTGTACCTGGGACAGCTAATCTCACAAGATGGCAAGGAGATAATACCAGACAGGGTAGCTGCCATTACAGCAGTAAGATGGCCCAACACAGTGAAAGATATGCAAACATTTCTAGGAATGTGTAACTACTGCCGAGCATGGATATTAGATTACGCAGCATACACAAGACCGTTATTGCAGGCACTCAAAGAGGCCTAACGAGAAAACACAGAAATTCAATGGTCAGCAGAAATGGGTGATGCATTTACCTCCCTCAAGGAATTGATCTCAAGCGCACCAGTGCTCGCGAACCCTGATTACGAATTCGAGTTTTACCTGTTTTCCCACTGCAAAGGGATCCTCATGACAGCGGTATTGACCCAAAAAACATCCCTAGGACACAAGCCTCTTGCCTACTACAGTGGCACACTAGACGCAGTAATGCAAGGACATTTCACTTGCGAGCAGTCTCTCACAGCCGCAGCATTCGCCATTGAGAAAAGTGCAACAATAGTGATGGGCTGCTCCGTGACACTATTTGTGGAACACTCCCTATTCGCTATATTAGAGAGATTAAAGAGCACACTGACAACTCAAAGAGCAACTGCTTAAGAACTAATCTTGTCCAGTGCAAACATACACATCGTCCGATGTAAAACAGTAAATCCAGCAAGATTAATTACAGAACCATGAGCATTAGAAGACATGCAGGAACACGACTGTACTACTTACAAGGGGAAGGAAGGGGACGGCCCGGTGGTAAGCGAAAATGCCCTAAACAAAGAAGAAGTTTTCTTCATAGATGGGTCAGCATCAATAACACAGATATGGGGGAAAAACATGTGGGGGTGGCAGTTGTGAGATTGGAAGAAGGTGAGTACGAAGTGATAGTACAACATTGCCTGCCATCCCATTACTCAGCCCAAGCAGCAGAGCTTATAGCACTCATTGAAGCATTACGTGCAGCAAAAGGGTGCACATTCACTATTTACACAGACTCAGCTTACATGACCACTACAGTACACGGCGGGTTGACAAGGTGGGGATGGAGAGGGTTCTACAGAGCAGATGGGTCACCAGTACAACATGCAGAGCTCATGAAAGAACTTATTGAGTCATTGAAAGAACCTACCATGGTAGCCATAGTGAAGTGCCAGGCCCATAAGTTTTCTTTGGGAAACGCAGCAGCGGATGCTGCAGCCAAGGAAGCCTCCTACTTAGTGAAAGAACTAACAGGTGACTACCTGATGCACCAACATGTATGGGAAGAGCTCCAAGATGGATACAACAAAATGCCCATTTCACAAATACTGGAGTTACAAGACGGGGCAAGTGAAGAAGAAAAAGGGCTATGGGAAAAGAGAGGTTGTAGCCAATCAGCAACAGATCTGGAAGGTGGTAATGCCACTCAAACTCTTAGAAATAGCGTTCCAACAACTACACTTCCCAGCCCACAATGCTAAACAACACATAGCAGCAGAGATTCAAGAGGACTGGTTTGTACCAGGCCTCATGGAACATATATCAAAACTAGCAATGGAATGCACAACATGTCAAATATACAATTCAGGAATGACCCTAAGGACACTGCGAGGAACAATACCCAAACCAATAGGGCCCTTCAGGGAACTGCATATTGATTATGCAGAGATGGGAGAAAGGTGTAAAGGTGCACGTTACATGATAGTGGTCGTTTGTCCATTCTCCAGATGGGTTGAAGCAGGGCCATGTGCACGACCCGATGCCAAATGCGCTGCAAAATTCTTAGTGAGGGACGTATTCTCGCGCTGGGGAATTTGCGACGTAATTCGCTCGGATAATGTCACAAATTTTGTTAATGAACTTTTTAAAGAAGTAACAGCTCTGTTAGGAATTAAGCATGAGCTTTGCTCGATTTATCATCCGCAAAGCAATGGCGTGGTTGAGAAGATCAATGGCCTTCTAAAGGGTAGGCTGTAAAATTTGTGTTTTTCCCTCAAAAAGAACTGGGTGCATTGTCTGCCTCTGGCCTTATTCGAGCTGAGAAATCAGCCTAGCAAGGACCACCATTTGTCACCGCACGAGATTGTGACGGGAAGACGCATGCACACAGCACACTCCCCACTATGCAGACATTCAGATGCGCACAAAAGCACCACTATACTAGGAGAAGAATTTAATGGCTATCTGACAAAGCTCACCAGAGCAGCCCGCATTATATCATGGCAGCTTGCGCCACCATTTACACAAGAAGAAGGGAATGAGGTAGTAACATTTGTCAAGGAGAACCCACAAGGGCAGTTAATGCCAGCAGACATGATTTTTGTACGAAGTTTCGTACGAAGGTGGAATGCCCCAATATTTAATGGCCCTTATGAGGTGATATTTTGCACACCGACTGCGGTGAAGGTAAAGGGCTTGAGATATTGGATACATTTGACCGACGTACGTAAAGCATATGACAGTGTCAGAGAGGAACGAGAAGAAGAAGCACAGACGACAGCAGAGATCTCACGTTAAAATAAAAAGCAAACGATTAATATTAAAACGGGTACAGAGTAAAAGAATGATAGCAAGAAAATATACATTGACGAAAATAGTTTCTGTGCCAAATGGAAAATGAAAATGAAAATGTAAATAAGGATGAATTGCAATTATGAAATCTCTCTCTCTCTCTCTCTCTCTCTCTCTCTCTCTCTCTTTCTCTCTCTCTCTCTATTATATAATAAAATGAAGAGTTCAACTGTTTAAGTACGCTTAATGCACTTTTATGTTTTAACACATAGGAGTAACCATGGCAACGAACAGGCAGCCTGCAACGAATAACATTAGGGCAGTTAGAAATGTAAATAATGCATTCAATTTACGTAGATATTCGTATGAATGTGGCCTATTTGTGTGTGCTGTTTTATTCTTTGCAATGATGTTTGGACATATTACTTATTGGTTCATTTCATTCATCTCTATCGAGATGAATGAGGGGGGAGGGAATGGAATTAACATGGGAAATGGAACCAAGGTGGTCAAAGAGGGTGATAACTTAATATGGAATGGTTTCCAGCTTGTATGGGGCTATGGTAGAGTCCCGCCCAACTCACAGCCCACAAATAACATCAATAGCAGCCCGAGTATAAATCCAACTCTACTCTCAAATGTCTCAGAATATAATGTTTACAGTCTAAATGATTGTAACCCTTCTGTCATATCATGGTTATACAATACTACTGCCACACTGTTCTCACCAGAAGTTACCCCAACAGCGGAAACTAGAACACTTATAGGCAGAAAGGAAGAGAATGAAGAAACACAGAGAGGTTTCTGTCTCTATATGATGCATGGGAAAAGGGGGGTGCAGGGAAAAGGGGGCCAATATCACATATAGCCCAAGAAGCAAAGAGCTACCTTAGAAGCAGTAGGAGGAAGAGGGAGGTGGGAGGAGAAAATATGACAAATATTCTGGCTTGGGACTAGACACAATAGAAGACCCCAGACATCCACACCAGTCAAACAAATGGTATGCAGACATGAGTTCCACCGCAAAACAGAAAACTAACGAGAGATGTTATGTCTGTTCCCTCATCCCCCATGCTTCAGGTACACCTACATTTCTTTTGCCTAAAGAATTGCCTCTTGCAGATGCCCAATGTCTCCTTCATCTCACTTTGTGCAGAATTAAGAACACCTTTCAGGCACACAAAGTATTTTTCGAATATGTTTGAAAGAACCTTTTTTCGTGATCAAAGGGACATTGTTTTTGGACAATAAATGGAAAGATGAAGAAATATCATGCAAAGCTGAAGCGCTGCGAGGACTGGCGGCTGAAAAACTACAGTGGATCGAAAAAACGTGCACACCAGTTTGGAAGGAGCACATCATGAAACTGACCTGGGTGACCGCCATAGAAAAGCCGTTCAAACTGCAGAAAGAAATATCATATGATCTGTGTTTCCAGGGCGAAGGAAAAAACTCAATGGGTGTAACTATCCCAGACATGAAGAAAGGAAGAGTGGCACTTATGGACACTTACTGGGTCTGCGGCAAACAGGCGTATTTGCACCTGCCACAATCCTGGAGGGGCACATGCTCCTTGGCAACGTTGCATTCAGCATTGATGGTGATTCCGGAGAGCCATATCAATGGGGGAAAAAGAGTGCTAGATGCTCCCCATGAGCAAAACACCCTGCCAACAGAAGAGCCACAACTGTATGCCCTGTCTCCCGGAAATGTGCAAGAGGTGTTATCAAGGCGGCAGAGATCATTCAACTACATATCAAAAGCCTCCTCAGAATTATTGGCGCAGATTCCAGACAAATATCGATTGTTCAATTCTGCAGAAACGTTCTTCGCCTCACTCATTCCAATGCAAATGCTCCAAATCACACGCTGGGAGCTGATCCAGCTAGCTAACGACACTAAAGAAGGGTTTAACGTGATCAAGGTGGAGCTAAGAGCCCTGTGGTTAATGACCATGCAGAACAGGTATGTCCTAGACCTGTTAACGGCGATGGACGGCGGGGTTTGCCAAAAAATTGGTAGTGCATGTTGTACATTTGTACCTTCTAAAGACGCAGATAATGGTACACTGTCACATGTTATCGCAGCAGTACACAAGCTGGGGGAACGAATGAAAAACGAAGGTGGAGCAGACCCCAGCACCTGGTTCGACAACCTCTTCTCCTGGGTACCAAATTGGCTTGGATTAACGGTCAAAATGCTGATGCCTGGTGTGGTATTTTTACTTTTGATTTTTTTGCGTGTGCCAGCTGGGTCTTCGATGTTGCGCAAATGCAGTGCCTAATGGCACAATGATGATGGTGACAATGGGAAACACTCGAGGAGTCGCACAGATCATGCAAGAAGCTCAAGTACAATCATGTGAGTACCCTGAACCAAAGTATAGAATGGTGCCTTTATATTATGATGGGGACATAGTAGATAGGTTATATCACACCACAATAAAGGAACCTTAAGAACGGGAGTGGTATACAGAAGTATGGGTGGAGGGATGTTATACATGACCTGCACACGAGATGAGTATGCTAGGAGGGGGTAGAGTCTGAGGGGGGTGTGTAGAGCCTGGATGCCAATAAAAGGTACACCGGCATGGGACAAGGATGTTGCAAATGAAAAAGAGCATCAGAGGTTGGGCGAGTTACAGTATTCGTTACTTAAGTAACGAAAGGGGGGAAATGTATGGGAGAATAGGTCCATGAGACCCCCTTCCCGACATGCCCCACCTACATGAGGCTCGTGCCTCGTCAGGGGCCCCCCTGTTACCGATGCACAGGTAACGGGGTGGCTGCTGATCGACACACAGGGCCAATTGAGTTGTACTGTAACAGACCAGGGATTCCATTTTGGGAGCATCAGGACTCCATTCTAGATAATAGCGACATAAACTCCAATGAAACAGCCTGCCTGCAGATGCTGCAGTTTGGCCCCCACTCACTGTGCACAGTCAGCCATACCCTCCCCCGGCACCTCCACTCCATGGTAGATCCGCTGAAGGCCCGTTCTCGTGAGCAACTAGACACGAACAAGTATCAGAACAAACAGTGTATCATTTACCTTCCACAGTACATCACTGTCCCCGAAGTGACGTGAATCGCGGTTCAAGTCTGGAAAATAACAAAAAAACATCCTAATAGAACAGGCCTCGACCCTGCATCTACCCCCTAACATGTAAAATATATGGTGTCGATACCCTCCTCGTATGAACCCCTGTCGATTGTCCCCAAATGAAGTGTCAGCCACACACCAAAGCCTAACGATTCATAGGGTTGCTATGTTAATTATACACACCCGTGTTGGGGAAGGGATAAAAGTTCATAAGTATTGGTAAAGTAAGAATGACCTCAGGCCGTGTAAGATACCATGTGCCTAGAAGACTCAATGAAGGAGCGTGATACAGCCCACCTAGTGCTAACTAACGAATGCTGCTAAGTACAAAGGAAGGCGGAAAAAGCATTACCGAGATTATGTGTGTGTCGTACATTGGGACACGTTTAAATGCATGAACAAGAATGTAAATGTGCTATCACCTCTGAACGTACTGCTTCTATGCTCCTGAGTACACCACCAAACCTAATGCTACCTCATGTGTTATCCAACTGCTACCATGTGTGATTGCTAAAATGTAGTCTTCCAATGTTCAGTGATGTATGAAACACTGCCAAACTTTCATAGTCGTATATGAAATAGTGCATGAATGTATAGACATTATAAATGTGTAACCACTCTAATATTACTAACTTTATTAACCGTCTCCTCATTCTGCATAGTGTGCAGCCCAGGAACAGAGAATTGCTCACACACACTAGGCCATCTCCCCCTCCTCCTGCCAAGGTCGGCAAGGACTAGCTGGTGCGCGGGCAGCACAGCCTCACCTCCCCTCATTCCGTTGGACCCGCTTCAAGTATTCACCTCCCCCATATCCGAGGCCGCCATGGTCAGCCAAATGAAGTATTTAAAACCTGGTCCTAAACCCCAATGCCTCAAGGGGTCAAAGGTGAACCTTCACTGATCTAGTAGTACTCCGGCTCACCCCAAGTTAATGGGCCTTGGAGAGCAGATATTCAACCCTGTACTAACATATCATAAAGTAATTCTTCACTACATCTAACAAGACCAGAATGACAGGGCAGCTCGCCTCATGCCCTTAGACCAGACACCCAAGTTTATGACACCCGGTCAACAGGTCAGAAGTAACAGTACCCTGATGTATTGGTAAAATTTCACATTGCATGTGTTTCTCCAGTATCCTATTATCCCTTAGAGTAACATATTGCAGGATTTGCAGGACAACTGGAATCGTCTAAACGGATGAGTGTTTGTGTGTGTGGCCACAAGGGCAGAATGTTAGGGCAACCATCTATCAACGACACTGACCGCACCTGGCCTGGCAGCCCCACCCTGACGAGCCCAGCTGACCCATCCGCCCCACGTAGGCACCACAGTAATGCCTTTTGGGGACGCTTGCTTTCACTTGTAAAGTCTTTCTCTTAGGTCTTCAAGTTGTGCGGAATGTGTTTGTTTCCATGGTAGTGTCTGAGCTTTGGGTACCCACTGGCACAGTGCTAGGTTAGGGGTAGTTGCCTACCTGGGACTTCCAATCTGGATGGAGCGAGGTCCAAGAGTTTGCAAACTGTGGGTGGGTGGGTTTCTGGAAGGTGCAACTCTAGTGTTTTCTCTATCAATCAAGTGCCCAAGAGACACAGCTGGTCCTGCCATGCCACAAGCTCATGCCGCCTCTCACCAAGGGCTACTCTCCTTCAAATCCGAGACTCACCCCTAACCCAGTCCCTTTCCTTCTGGCTTTGCACCTGTTGATGATTTCCCCCTCCTCCTTGAGTAATTTGCCTTCCATGTAGTTCCTTAAAAAAACCTCCTTCCTGGTACTACACACCAACACTCTCTCTCCTTCTCCGCCTCTAAGATTTTACCAATTCTCCACCACATGCCACCACACTCTGTTCCTCAAGCCTCCTCTTATTGGCTCCACGGTGCTCCTTTTGTTAGTTCTACTACACTCTCCAAACACGAGCTGCATTCCTCTTCAGCAACTCGCAAACTGACTGTGTTTGGAGCTACATTTATAGGAGTCTGGACCCTACATAGGTCTGGTCTTTAGGACAACTGTCTGCAGCTGTGACTGTACAAGAGGGTTCTGCCATGATTGGCTGAAGCATCTTCTTTCCTGTATTTGGAAGCCTTCTTGATTTCCACTAGTCTGCTTTGCCTTTTCATGTCTGCCTGCTGCTCGAAGATCTCATTCCCTGTATGATTCTGGGATGCTGAAGCATTTTTTGACTTTTGCCTGTTTTCCTCCAGTTGGTCTGTTCAATACAATTTCTTTGTGAGTGTGAGGGAGGTTGAAGTATTACCCCCCTCTTTTTTTTATAAGAAAGGGAGGGGTGCACTTTGCCTCATTTTAGGGTTAAATGTTGTTGGATTCCCTTGGCTATTTTTACTGTGGGTTGCAATGTCCTTCTGTGGGTAGGCCCACTTTCCCCTCAAGCTCTCGTGCACCTGTAATGGTGAGTGTGGTTCATTGGTCTGGTCTGTGTATTCAGTCAGGAGACACAGGGGATCGTGTGACAGGTCTTGTTTTATTTCATTATTTCCCCTACTGGCCTGGCAAATTGGCAAAGGAATTCTCTAGGTTTAGCAGTTTTTACTAAGTGAGTCATGTGATCATCCCCTGCTATGAGGGGGGGCTGCAAAGGTGACCCAGAGTGTTTTAGGATCCCCTAAAGCACTCCCAAATCCCATCGGTGGACCTTGTCACAGGGTGAGCCATGTGGATAACTCACAAACCCTGTTATTGTTGAACTCTCGCAGGGAAGGGGTCACATACGCATTGTTGTCTGCAATCCTGCAGGAAATTAGACACAAAGGCCCTCATTACGACCCTGGCGGAAATCGAAAAACGATAGCGGAAATGTAATACCGCCATCGAATACCGCTCGGTGCGATTGTGACCCGTCACCGTAAAGTACGATGCCATTAGCGACACCGTAGTGAACGCCAACGCTAACTGCACCAAGTACGCGCACGCGCGCCATGCAAAACCGTAATTACCACCATGGCGCAACGGTACGCGAATTCTGACCCCAGCGGACATTTACTTAACGCCATCAAGCATGGCGGAAAGTACCATACCGCCATGGTGAGAATTACGGCATCGTGAACCAACCGTAAATGGCCCTACTGAGTGCCTGTACACCACTCCCTGCCCACATTGCACAACTCCTCGTAGGTGCAATGAAGTTACACAATGCAACCAGTGAAATGTACAAGTCACCCATGCATGCCAACGAACAAATGAATGTAGGGGCTCCAAGTGCCTTGTGAGTGGCCATCCATATTTGGCATGTCACCATTGCCGTACTGATGCAGCACAGGCATGTGAAGGTTCAAGTACAGCAAAATGAACTGAAATATGAGACAAAACAACAACAGGCCCCCATCGCTTGACACCAGTGTAAGGCAACATTCAAAGCAGTATCCTGAGGGAGACTGCACCAGCCCTGTACTCATGCCAGTAAACAAACCAACCATCAGCATAAGCATGTACCACACAAGTTGGCAGAGTGACTGAGCAGCCAGGCTCATCTCAAGAGGGGCCAATGGGAGCTGCAGGGCACAGATGGCACGAATACAGAAGCTATTCCAATGGACATGACCTCAGTCTCCCTCCAAGAAACGCACGCAAACACAGGCACCTGTGACCAGCCATTTTCTGATAATCACATCATTCCACCAATCCACCTGGCTGACCGGCATCTGTTACACAAAAGCTAATCCCCCGCCCCTAAGCATGACATCATTAAAACAGTCATAATGGCAGCCCCTATCCCTGACCTTACTGGGCTTCGTAGGCAAACGCGGCCAGTACAGTACCACACAACTATACTCAGAAGCCGGAACCCAATGCAGATCTACTCACAATACATCGCTCCACAAATAGGAATATGCTACATTACTTGCAAAGAATAACGCTACACGGTTAACATCAGAATAAAATTTTAATGCACATCAAATTCACCAAGCCCATACAGCTATTAGGTCATAAACCCCAAAATATTTTCATTACTGTGGGCTGCATCCGCAATAAATGACCAGCTACTCCTTGTGTGACGCCCTGTTCTTTCATGGTACACAGGGGCTACATTCACGTTCAAAAAGGCAACATGGAAGCGCCTAGAACCGCAGGGCCGTCCCATTAGGTAGGCACTAGTCCAGCTGAAAGGTTGATATGTTGCTCCTAGCCACTAGTACTGCGTAAGGGCATGTGGCCCATTGGCGATCGTCCCATAAGATCGTAATGGTGCTCCACTGATTAACTCGAAGCAGCAGGTGTCGGGAGTAAAAGCCATCTGCAGGAGTGGCATACAGATGGCAGCGGCAAAAGGGGAGGAGATACCTGTCACCCAAATGAAATGAAAAAGAATAGTATGGGCATCAGAACTTCATTAGTATTACTCACTTCAATGATCACACTAAATCTACAGCCAAATGCATGCTAGCCCACTCAAAAGGATTATTTCCACCCAAAAATCACTTGCCAATCATAACAATATAAATCAAGGTGAAAACACTATTACAAACGAGTGTATGTGTGCATGCGTCTGTTAAAACAGAATTCATGAGATGGGATTAGTAACGTGCATAGACACAAGTGTTGGAAGGCGCGTCGAGACAGGGAGGGTTGAACAAGGGCAGATAGATGATGGTCCCACTATGGCAGCTCTGCATCACATAGCGCAGGGGAAGGGGATAGATTCCAAAAAGCCATGTACATGGCAAACTCTCAATTAAATCATCTGTCCATGCATCCATACATCATTCCCTCATCCCGGTATAAAAACGCCTGATTATTTACTCACATAACATTTGAAATCTCCATTGAGTCTGTGCGTAATGCAGTCTGCAAAATCCACTGTGCTCCAGCCCGGAATTCTAGTGATGTGAAGCAACATGTATTTGGGAACGTCCTGCCTTATCGTCCACTACGCTATTGCGCATCCCATACTATTCATATCAATCATTGCATTCTCGCCATGGCCCCTGTCCCAAGGACATTAAACAATAGAACGTTATATTTGCAGTCAGACGTGTGGGCGTCTCCTCGCCGCTAGCTGAAAACCGAAAGCGGTGTCCTTCGAATTCCTCATTTGCAACATCACGTCGAAAAGGCATCTGTGACCGCTTGAAATCACACATTCATCCATGTAGTGCGGCAGTGTGTGAAAATGGCAACTGACTTCACTCACAAATGGGACGCCCCGCCCGTCGGTGAACCTCGGTACAGTGCTCGCCCAAAGGGGATTGCAGCTGGCACAGGTGGAATGAATCACCACAGGTGGAGGCTACACAGCCTGAAAACACATAAATTGCACACCCAACCCCCTCCCACAACCACACCCACTCCAAAATGCTACCGGCAGGACTAGCGATGTTGGCCCTGGGGGACCTGATAGCACTGCAAGTACTCCAACTTCAAGAAGAAGACGAACACCAACTACTACAACAACCGGCCGCACAGAGGAGACGCAGGAGGAGGAGGAGGGCAAGGCAGGGCCAGCAAGGCCCACCAGCACAGCCACTACCACCACGCAGGCAGCCCGCAATCCCACGCCTCCGAGCTCATCCGTTCAACCTCACTGCTGAGCAGATCCACACCCTCTACCGTTTGGACCGGGACACCATAATCACCATTGTGGACATGACACACGCTGACCTTGTCAGCATGATAGATAGCCCAACCGCCATCCCACCCCTACTGAAGGTGGTGTCTGTACTCCACTTCCTGGCCACAGGCACCTACCAGCACACAGTCGGACAGTTGCATGGCATTTCACAGCCACTGTTCTCACAGACACTATTGTAAGTGCTCGATGCCCTCCTGAAGCACGCAGACGACTACATCTCATTACCACGCTCGGAGCTGGAGATTACAAACACAAAAGTGGGATTCCATGCACTTGCCGGCATAACGGGTTGCATTGGTGCCATCGACTGCACCCATGTGGAATTGGTTGTCCCATATGCCATGGAGGTCCAGTACCGCAACCGGAAACAATATCATTCTCTTAATGTACAAATGGTGTGTGACTCCAACAGGATCTTTACACATTGTTGTGCCCGATTTCCTGGATCAACCCATGATTCTATGGTCTTGAGGAACTCTACAATACCACGCTACATGGAGCGACACGCAGGGAACAGATCCTGGCTACTCGGTGAGTCTCATTCCATGCATGATAATGTGGGGTATGTGATGCGGCAATGACCTGGCAGGAAGGGGGGGGATGCGTACGTAGCAATGTCATTCCACAAACATCCTTTATTGTCCACATACAGGTGATGCCGGGTATCCACTGAAGAGATGGATCCTTACACCACTCCGGAACCCACAGAACCAGCATGAGGAGGACTACAACCATGCCCACTCACGTACCCGTGTAGTCATAGAACAGGCATTCGGCCTACTGAAGGCTCGTTTCCGCTGCCTCAGCAGGTCTGGCGGGGCACTCCTGTACCGCCATGAGAAGGTTGCAAAGATAGTCATGGCATGTGTCATGCTACACAACATGTGCGTACGTAGAAATGTGCCCATGCCCCCTGACGCAGAACTGCAAGCACCTGAAGATGGTCATGATGAGGCTGGGGATGTGGCAGCACCTCAAGGAGTCCGCGAGGCACAGGAGGCCCGTGAAATTCGTCTGAATATCATAGATTCATGCTTCTAGCACTCACGCCTGGTGGCTGATGCATGGACACGGGACTTGTGGCACTGTGTGTGTCTGGAACATGCACAATGTGGACTGTACGCCTATAAAGGCCTCGTACACAAAGATCAATGTCCACACATCTCATTGGATGATTATGTAATGTTTATAGCATATGTGAAATTATATTACACACCCCATCGACCCGCCACCCAAGTAAGCCCAACACCCCCCCTCCACTCTCCTACCTCCCCCCCGAACACCAGTGTCCAAAGATGCTCATTGTCAGTGGGCAGACGCTATTGCAAGCCCCCTCTCCGGGTATCAGGGGCACCCCTGCCTGTGGAGCGCAGGTTCCTCCCAGATCTACGTTGGGGGCTGCCCTGGACGGAACTTGATGTCTCTGCCTGCTCACGTCCATGCATGTCCCTAAGGGTTTGTGAGAGCTCAGTGAGCACACGGCGCACAGCGGCAAGTTCACCACATACGTCTTTGGATGTCGCATGCAGTTCCCCCCTCAGGCTCTCGGTGCTTCTCTCCATTTGTACCCTTAGTGTCTCTGTACTTCGCTCCATTTGTGCCCTAAGTGTCTCAGTAGATGTTTCTATGGCTGCCTTAGAAGCCCCACATTCATCAGCATGCTCCTTGAGGAGCGTGGCCAGTTGCTGCTGTTGCACGATCACCTGGTCGAGGGACTGTTGCCTCTGCTGGGCCATGCCCATTTGCGGTGGTGTCACAGAGGGGCTGATCACCTCATGTTGCCTTGCCACAGGGCTTGTGGGGGATGGCCAGTCGTCGTCTTGTGGGTGCCCCTGCGTGGTATCCTCATGGTGTACGGGATGAAACGAACAGGGGGATTGAGACAGGTCATGGATGCGTCCTACATCGACAGCACCGTTGTCTGTGTCGGAGCATGCTGGCATTAATGCAGTGTCACCTATGGTGCTGCTGCCATCAGAAGCAGTGCCTTCTGTGGCATCCATTGGGGGGACCTGTGGTGCTGCTGGTGTGGGCATGCTGGCTGCTGGGGTGCCTGTTGAAGTCCCCTCCTGTGTGCTGCCACTTGATTTGTGCTGCTGCCGTGTCTTGATCCGTGCAGCTGAGGTGGAGGGTCTTTGGCCGTTGGTCTTGGCCCTCTTTGCAGGTGTGCTGGTAGGGGTGTCCTGCAGCTCGTCGTTTGACTCGGACCCTGTGGTGGAGTAAAGGAGGGCGAGCGTTATTTATGGGTCTGTGGAAATTGGAATGGCAATGTATCACATGCATTGGGGTGGTACCTGAGGGTGATTTGGGTCAGGGCCTTGGAGGTGGTTTCATTTTTGTGTGGATTGAGGATGCAGTTGTTTTGCAGCCTGCAGTTAGGGTGTGCATGCTGCACGTGTAGAGGGTGTTTTTAGGATTTTTGATTGTTAATGTATTTGATGTGAGTTTTAAAGTGCGCTATCAGGCCAATGTATGTGGCCGTTCTCCTGGACATGTGTTTCTGTTGCACTGTGTGGACACATGGTACTTCACATGATTGGACATTGTGGATTTAGCATTGTTTTATTTGGCCCACCTACCTGATTCTTCGGATGTCTGCACTCCTTTCTCCATCCCTCCGACTCCCTCTATACTCTCCATTCCAATGGTGGAGGCACAGATTTCTTCCCAGGGGGTCAACTTGATGGGTGATTCCGATCCGCCCCCGGTAGCTGTGGCAATGTTACGGTTGGCTGATAGTATGCTCCGTACGCGTATCTGCAAGTCGTCCCATCGCTTTCTGCATTGCTGTGGGGTGCGGGGTGCGGTCCCCACCGCACTTACCCGCTGTGCCACCAGGGCCCATATGGCCTTCTTGTTCGCAAGTGCCGTCCTGGTCATTTGCGTCGAGAAGACGACGGCAGTATTCTCCTGGAGGGTCTCTGTGAGCACGGTGAGTTCCTCATGGGAGAAGTGGACCTGCCGCTTGCGGTCGCACGCTTTTTTAGCAACTTTTCCCATTTTGATTGTTTTAACTCGGGTGGCTAACGGGTTGGGATGTGTCTCAGGGTCGGATTTTTGATGGTTGTGTTGGGATTCTGATTTTATAGGTGTACGGCGTGCTGTTTCCCGTTCCGGGCCCATGTTTTTACTTCCGTTTCCGTATATTTACGGTCACGGTATTTTGCGATTACCGCTCATTACGGTGACCGCTATGATGGGTGGCGGAATTGCACCTAGGGCGCCGTACGACGGCGGTGAGGGGCGTTTTGGGGACATTTCCGCCATCGCAGACTTTGCACTTCCGCCATGGCGTGATGCTCGTGCCCGATGGGTCAGAATTAGCCGCACTTTACTCCATCGTGCAATGGCGGAAACGCTATTTACGCTATAGCGGTCAGGTCAGTTACTTTCCGCCAGGGTCGTAATGAGGGCCAAAGACTATTTTTGCCACACTCCACCACAAAGAGGGCTCACAGGTATAATCCTTGCCTCACTCCCACAGGGAAGGATGTACACACACACACACACCTATTTTGTTCTGCACTCCCTCAGGAAAGTGAGGACATTGACCTAATGTTTGCTGTACTTCCACTAGATAGGGTGTACACTGCTATAACTTTTGCCACACTCGAGGGGAACACAGACATCATTTGTGTTACACTACCACAGAGAAGAGGGCAAAAAAGAATGTTTCTGCACTCCCATAATGAAAAGGATGCACATACTTGTTTTGCTGCATTCAGGAAAAGGGTGCACATGTACACATGCACACACACTCTTTGTAAGCCTGTCTCATGAGACACAAGTCAAAATGGGAAGAGGAGTTATTTTTTTTAATACTTTCTCAAGTCTGAGCTGGGCACCTTTACCTTTACGTGGTGGTGCTCTTTGCAAAACATCATTAGCAAATCTCAGAAACCCACATTGCAGTGCTGCCAGAGGTTACAGACCCAGGTACAGTAACATCATTTCAACATGACCTGAACAGTTGATCTTGCTTCCCAGGTTCATAAGACAATGGGCCTCATTACGAGGTTGGAGGTAGCCATGCCGTTTATACCAGCATGGCTAGCCCCAAACTCGGGTCTGGCTCCGGGGCCTGCAAAACAGGAATTACTGGGCCATTCCGACCTTGGAGGGGCCGGTAATTCCCCTTTCACAGGACCTGAAGCCGGTACGTCCACATTCCCATTTGAGCCCCCACGGCCCCACAGGGCTCAACGGGAATGGTGAGGATGGTAGCAGTGGTACCGTTCATAACGGTACTGTTGCTACCATCCAGTTCTGCTTGCGGGTGCCCCTCTGCACGCCTGGTCTGACCAGGCGTGCAGAGCGGCACCAGCGAGCAGAACTCGTAATGTGGCGGTAAGGCAACAACGGCGCTGGTAGCACTACCGGTGCTGTTGTTGCCTTACTGCCACTATTGTAATGAGGCCCAATGTCTCCTAAGCTGATGATGGCCAGTGTTTTCACTAGCTATTACTTTCACTCCATTCTCCATAGGGTTACATGGGCATAAAGTGCTCTCCTTATCTCGCTTTTTCTATTTTAGATCAGTGGTGATCTATGCCTGAGTTGAAACTACTGGCATCGCCCAATCACATAGTAAACCTACCTCAATTGTATAACTTTGAAAATGATGACTTTATGGCAGTAGGACTCAATCCATTTTAGGGCTGGACTTGCTAAGTGCAAGAAAACTGTTTTAATGTTGTTCAAAAGTGTTTCTACTGTCTTTTATGCAACTGACTACTTACCTGTATTACACTCGTTTTGAGCTGTATGCTTTTTTAATTACCCATAAAATGAATATATATATATATATATATGTGTTGAAAAAAAGAGGAGAGGGGCGCACTCCAGTTCCCTGCACAGTAAACCTTCCCAGCCACAGGTGTTCTCCTCCGACCGGTTTCTGTGCCAATACACGTCATCAGGGAGGCTGTCTTAACTTGCAGCTCACAGCAAGTGCAGGTGTTACCACTTAGTGAGGATTCTGCTGCAAGGACTTCTGGTAGCTGTAGTCATCAGGTTAGCAAGGAACAGACTCACACCCAATCCCACAGTGGGGAAAGGGGGGGAGTAGCCTACAGTGAGGCACTCCAAAGTTGGGCATAAATTACCCCGGTGCAGCACCCTATTAGATTTCTGAAGATTCCACCCTTCAGAAAACTTACAAATGTGTTGAAAAAAAGAGGAGAGGGGCGCACTCCAGTTCCCTGCACAGTAAACCTTCCCAGCCACAGGTGTTCTCCTCCGACCGGTTTCTGTGCCAATACACGTC
This sequence comes from Ambystoma mexicanum, assembly GCF_040938575.1. Lineage (NCBI taxonomy): Eukaryota > Metazoa > Chordata > Amphibia > Caudata > Ambystomatidae > Ambystoma > Ambystoma mexicanum. The sequence goes on from NC_090928.1 coordinate 289,858,974, forward strand.
ATCAGGGAGGCTGTCTTAACTTGCAGCTCACAGCAAGTGCAGGTGTTACCACTTAGTGAGGATTCTGCTGCAAGGACTTCTGGTAGCTGTAGTCATCAGGTTAGCAAGGAACAGACTCACACCCAATCCCACAGTGGGTAAAGGGGGGGAGTAGCCTACAGTGAGGCACTCCAAAGTTGGGCATAAATTACCCCGGTGCAGCACCCTATTAGATTTCTGAAGATTCCACCCTTCAGAAAACTTACAAATGTGTTGAAAAAAAGAGGAGAGGGGCGCACTCCAGTTCCCTGCACAGTAAACCTTCCCAGCCACAGGTGTTCTCCTCCGACCGGTTTCTGTGCCAATACACGTCATCAGGGAGGCTGTCTTAACTTGCAGCTCACAGCAAGTGCAGGTGTTACCACTTAGTGAGGATTCTGCTGCAAGGACTTCTGGTAGCTGTAGTCATCAGGTTAGCAAGGAACAGACTCACACCCAATCCCACAGTGGGGAAAGGGGGGGAGTAGCCTACAGTGAGGCACTCCAAAGTTGGGCATAAATTACCCCGGTGCAGCACCCTATTAGATTTCTGAAGATTCCACCCTTCAGAAAACTTACAAATGTGTTGAAAAAAAGAGGAGAGGGGCGCACTCCAGTTCCCTGCACAGTAAACCTTCCCAGCCACAGGTGTTCTCCTCCGACCGGTTTCTGTGCCAATACACGTCATCAGGGAGGCTGTCTTAACTTGCAGCTCACAGCAAGTGCAGGTGTTACCACTTAGTGAGGATTCTGCTGCAAGGACTTCTGGTAGCTGTAGTCATCAGGTTAGCAAGGAACAGACTCACACCCAATCCCACAGTGGGGAAAGGGGGGGAGTAGCCTACAGTGAGGCACTCCAAAGTTGGGCATAAATTACCCCGGTGCAGCACCCTATTAGATTTCTGAAGATTCCACCCTTCAGAAAACTTACAAATGTGTTGAAAAAAAGAGGAGAGGGGCGCACTCCAGTTCCCTGCACAGTAAACCTTCCCAGCCACAGGTGTTCTCCTCCGACCGGTTTCTGTGCCAATACACGTCATCAGGGAGGCTGTCTTAACTTGCAGCTCACAGCAAGTGCAGGTGTTACCACTTAGTGAGGATTCTGCTGCAAGGACTTCTGGTAGCTGTAGTCATCAGGTTAGCAAGGAACAGACTCACACCCAATCCCACAGTGGGGAAAGGGGGGGAGTAGCCTACAGTGAGGCACTCCAAAGTTGGGCATAAATTACCCCGGTGCAGCACCCTATTAGATTTCTGAAGATTCCACCCTTCAGAAAACTTACAAATGTGTTGAAAAAAAGAGGAGAGGGGCGCACTCCAGTTCCCTGCACAGTAAACCTTCCCAGCCACAGGTGTTCTCCTCCGACCGGTTTCTGTGCCAATACACGTCATCAGGGAGGCTGTCTTAACTTGCAGCTCACAGCAAGTGCAGGTGTTACCACTTAGTGAGGATTCTGCTGCAAGGACTTCTGGTAGCTGTAGTCATCAGGTTAGCAAGGAACAGACTCACACCCAATCCCACAGTGGGGAAAGGGGGGGAGTAGCCTACAGTGAGGCACTCCAAAGTTATAGGGTGCTGCACCGGGGTAATATATGCCCAACTTTGGAGTGCCTCACTGTAGGCTACTCCCCCCCTTTCCCCATTTATGGGATTGGGTGTGAGTCTGTTCCTTGCAAACCTGATGACTACAGCTACCAGAAGTCCTTGCAGCAGAATTATCACTAAGTGTTAACACCTGCACTTGCTGTGAGCTGCAAGTTAAGACAGCCTCCCTGATGACGTGTATTGGCACAGAAACCGGTCGGAGGAGAACACCTGTGGCTGAGAAGGTTTACTGTGCAGGGAACTGGAGTGCGCCCCTCTCCTCTTTTTTCAACACATTTGCAAGTTTTCTGAAGGGTGGAATCTTCAGAAATCTTATAGGGTGCTGCACCGGGGTAATATATGCCCAACTTTGGAGTGCCTCACTGTAGGCTACTCCCCCCCTTTCCCCATTTATGGGATTGGGTGTGAGTCTGTTCCTTGCAAACCTGATGACTACAGCTACCAGAAGTCCTTGCAGCAGAATTATCACTAAGTGTTAACACCTGCACTTGCTGTGAGCTGCAAGTTAAGACAGCCTCCCTGATGACGTGTATTGGCACAGAAACCGGTCGGAGGAGAACACCTGTGGCTGAGAAGGTTTACTGTGCAGGGAACTGGAGTGCGCCCCTCTCCTCTTTTTTCAACACATTTGCAAGTTTTCTGAAGGGTGGAATCTTCAGAAATCTTATAGGGTGCTGCACCGGGGTAATATATGCCCAACTTTGGAGTGCCTCACTGTAGGCTACTCCCCCCCTTTCCCCATTTATGGGATTGGGTGTGAGTCTGTTCCTTGCAAACCTGATGACTACAGCTACCAGAAGTCCTTGCAGCAGAATTATCACTAAGTGTTAACACCTGCACTTGCTGTGAGCTGCAAGTTAAGACAGCCTCCCTGATGACGTGTATTGGCACAGAAACCGGTCGGAGGAGAACACCTGTGGCTGAGAAGGTTTACTGTGCAGGGAACTGGAGTGCGCCCCTCTCCTCTTTTTTCAACACATTTGCAAGTTTTCTGAAGGGTGGAATCTTCAGAAATCTTATAGGGTGCTGCACCGGGGTAATATATGCCCAACTTTGGAGTTCCTCACTGTAGGCTACTCCCCCCCTTTCCCCATTTATGGGATTGGGTGTGAGTCTGTTCCTTGCAAACCTGATGACTACAGCTACCAGAAGTCCTTGCAGCAGAATTATCACTAAGTGTTAACACCTGCACTTGCTGTGAGCTGCAAGTTAAGACAGCCTCCCTGATGACGTGTATTGGCACAGAAACCGGTCGGAGGAGAACACCTGTGGCTGAGAAGGTTTACTGTGCAGGGAACTGGAGTGCGCCCCTCTCCACTTTTTTCAACACATTTGCAAGTTTTCTGAAGGGTGGAATCTTCAGAAATCTTATAGGGTGCTGCACCGGGGTAATATATGCCCAACTTTGGAGTGCCTCACTGTAGGCTACTCCCCCCCTTTCCCCATTTATGGGATTGGGTGTGAGTCTGTTCCTTGCAAACCTGATGACTACAGCTACCAGAAGTCCTTGCAGCAGAATTATCACTAAGTGTTAACACCTGCACTTGCTGTGAGCTGCAAGTTAAGACAGCCTCCCTGATGACGTGTATTGGCACAGAAACCGGTCGGAGGAGAACACCTGTGGCTGAGAAGGTTTACTGTGCAGGGAACTGGAGTGCGCCCCTCTCCACTTTTTTCAACACATTTGCAAGTTTTCTGAAGGGTGGAATCTTCAGAAATCTTATAGGGTGCTGCACCGGGGTAATATATGCCCAACTTTGGAGTGCCTCACTGTAGGCTACTCCCCCCCTTTCCCCATTTATGGGATTGGGTGTGAGTCTGTTCCTTGCAAACCTGATGACTACAGCTACCAGAAGTCCTTGCAGCAGAATTATCACTAAGTGTTAACACCTGCACTTGCTGTGAGCTGCAAGTTAAGACAGCCTCCCTGATGACGTGTATTGGCACAGAAACCGGTCGGAGGAGAACACCTGTGGCTGAGAAGGTTTACTGTGCAGGGAACTGGAGTGCGCCCCTCTCCTCCTTTTTTCAACACATTTGCAAGTTTTCTGATGGGTGGAATCTTCAGAAATCTTATAGGGTGCTGCACCGGGGTAATATATGCCCAACTTTGGAGTGCCTCACTGTAGGCTACTCCCCCCCTTTCCCCATTTATGGGATTGGGTGTGAGTCTGTTCCTTGCAAACCTGATGACTACAGCTACCAGAAGTCCTTGCAGCAGAATTATCACTAAGTGTTAACACCTGCACTTGCTGTGAGCTGCAAGTTAAGACAGCCTCCCTGATGACGTGTATTGGCACAGAAACCGGTCGGAGGAGAACACCTGTGGCTGGGAAGGTTTACTGTGCAGGGAACTGGAGTGCGCCCCTCTCCTCTTTTTTCAACACATTTGCAAGTTTTCTGAAGGGTGGAATCTTCAGAAATCTTATAGGGTGCTGCACCGGGGTAATATATGCCCAACTTTGGAGTGCCTCACTGTAGGCTACTCCCCCCCCCTTTCCCCATTTATGGGATTGGGTGTGATTCTGTTCCTTGCAAACCTGATGACTACAGCTACCAGAAGTCCTTGCAGCAGAATTATCACTAAGTGTTAACACCTGCACTTGCTGTGAGCTGCAAGTTAAGACAGCCTCCCTGATGACGTGTATTGGCACAGAAACCGGTCGGAGGAGAACACCTGTGGCTGAGAAGGTTTACTGTGCAGGGAACTGGAGTGCGCCCCTCTCCTCTTTTTTCAACACATTTGCAAGTTTTCTGAAGGGTGGAATCTTCAGAAATCTTATAGGGTGCTGCACCGGGGTAATATATGCCCAACTTTGGAGTGCCTCACTGTAGGCTACTCCCCCCCTTTCCCCATTTATGGGATTGGGTGTGAGTCTGTTCCTTGCAAACCTGATGACTACAGCTACCAGAAGTCCTTGCAGCAGAATTATCACTAAGTGTTAACACCTGCACTTGCTGTGAGCTGCAAGTTAAGACAGCCTCCCTGATGACGTGTATTGGCACAGAAACCGGTCGGAGGAGAACACCTGTGGCTGAGAAGGTTTACTGTGCAGGGAACTGGAGTGCGCCCCTCTCCTCTTTTTTCAACACATTTGCAAGTTTTCTGAAGGGTGGAATCTTCAGAAATCTTATAGGGTGCTGCACCGGGGTAATATATGCCCAACTTTGGAGTGCCTCACTGTAGGCTACTCCCCCCCTTTCCCCATTTATGGGATTGGGTGTGAGTCTGTTCCTTGCAAACCTGATGACTACAGCTACCAGAAGTCCTTGCAGCAGAATTATCACTAAGTGTTAACACCTGCACTTGCTGTGAGCTGCAAGTTAAGACAGCCTCCCTGATGACGTGTATTGGCACAGAAACCGGTCGGAGGAGAACACCTGTGGCTGAGAAGGTTTACTGTGCAGGGAACTGGAGTGCGCCCCTCTCCTCTTTTTTCAATATATATATATATATATTACATGGCCACGGAAGTTGCTGATTCCATAGGAAGAGCACTTTTTGGGCGGCATATAACTTCACTCCCCCTGGACGAATCCACACCAAACTTTGCAGAAAAAGTATATGGCCCACTCAGAATATTGCTATAAAGTTTGGTGAGGATTCATCTAGGGGGGGCAAAGTTAAAGGGGGGGTCCCAAAACTTTTTTTTTCCCAAAGACTGAATGGGGAAAAAACTTGGCTCGCGCCTACAGCCCAATCATTCTGTTAGATACCTTTACATAAAATGATCATTAAAAAATGACTCACACAGACAGCCACATATCATTCAGAGGTGCATGTAATAACTCTCTTTTCAATTCTTTCTTATATTACAAGGTGTTCTAGCATAGGCTGTCTGTCCCCAGCATGCATGTTAGTTGGCAGCCAGCATGAGTGCAAACACGCATAGCCTATGCTTTTGAGTACATAGGGAATGCACAATTGGGATGACAATTTTCCATAACAGTGCATACATTTCGTTAAAATAAAAAATAGAAAATGGACCATTGTTTCCCAGGGATCATACTTTTAATTATCAGTCTCCATTATATAGTGACTAGTCTGCCAATCAGCAGTTATTGCTTTCAAAAGGAGCTTTTTGAATCTCATATGCGTTAGAACCACCCAAGTGTGCTTCTCTTTGACAGAAATTAAATAATCAGTCGGTCCTGCCTCACGGGCAAATGACAAATAATTCGTAGAGGAGCTAAGGCACCACATAGCATTCTCCCTATTGGTTCCACTCAACTGTAACAAGGAAGCCCTTATTATGCTCTAAGCATCCTGCGGTGTCACGTTGGAGCACTCATACCAGGCACCAAGGCCTATGAAATTGAAATGATGTCTAAGAAGCTACAGCAAGAGCACCACAACCGTGGAGGGAATTCCCCTTGTGCTGATCAGCAACGGTTTGGCTAGCCCAACCTGAACATAGGCGTGCTCTTTATCTAGGTATGTATCTTGGTTGGTAATTCTAGTGGGAACCGCTAATTTGCTGTTCCCCTTTCATCTCCTTCCAGGCATCAAGGTCCAAAGAGGCTTCATCTTTTAATTCCCTTCTGGTGACGCAGTGAGCCACAAGGAAGCTTTGCATTTCATATCCTAAGCAGCATACACAGGGACACACAGGTCACAGGAGAAGTCAAAACAGCTGCTTTCAATTAAATGACTGCATGGCTGCCAAGCACAGCCAGCGCAGGACAGAGCAGAACCAACTACCACTACCAAGTGGAAACCACCCAGCCTGCACAGGTGCAGGCAAAGGGACAGATACATCGTTTAATATCTATGTTATACCTGCAGCTACATAAACCTGAATGAGTTCTCAGAATTCAGAATTTAATTTCAATGTTAAATATATAGGCCTCAGCAATGGCATGAAAGTATAAACCCATTGTGGTGAAGGGCGCCGCTGTCTGGTGCTGTGTGCTGTGTCCGGCCCGTGAATTGCTGTGGCGTTCTGGCCCCTCCCCCTCCACCAAGAAGGAAGAGAAGTGCATAAAATCTCCTGCTGGCCACCCTTGCGGTTTAACTCCGCCGTGGTGAAGGGCGCCGAGTCTGCTGCTGTCCGGTGGCTGGAGGTGGGGCGAAGTTCCCCTGGCGTCCCTGTTTGAAGGCTTCTTAGAGTTACCCTCTTCATGAATTTGGCATTTTCTGCGGATCGGCACAGTGTCCTGTAGCGGAATGTCTTTCTTTTGACTTTTTCATTTTGCCTAATTCCTGGTCTAATACCTGGATTTTGCGCATTCCAGTTTGCGCAAACCCTAAATTCTCTGGCTCGCCAGCTCCAGATGGCCCAAGAACAGGCTGAGGTGCCACGGAGTTGTGGCACATTGGCCATTAACATTATCGAAAAGTACAGCCCAGGATCGCTGAGGGCTAATTGACAAGCAGCCAGATCACCATACATCGGGCCTGTAGTTGCGAGTTTTAAAGGTGGGGCAGGGGGGAAAGTCGGACCACTCCTTAAGCTGTCGGGCGTTCCAAGCCCACCAATTGCCTCACCTTTGCCGGCAGATTTCGTCACTGAACAAAGGCACAAGTTTTGTCAATCAAGATCCCTGCTTTGGGATTTACTTATATTACATTGATTGTGATTCCAGAATCTATATCTTATAATAAAAGGGTCGGCCATTATCTTTTATTTTAACTTTTACATTTTTTTCTTATTTTTCTCTTTAATGTGTCAATAATGTTTTAACAATTTTTTGGTAAGCTTTTAAACTGATAACAATTTTAAAACTTGTAGGTTTGCTTTTATCTGGGAGTGTGCTTTAATAAGGTTTTATTTACTAACTGTACCTTTTAGCTGTGTTATCCATTTAAACCTGTGCAAATAATCACTTCAGCCCGCCTAATCCCTACAATATGTCCAAATATAAGGCAGCACAGCCCATTCCACTAGGGGGACTAGCAAAAGGGCGTATACATTGCTCAAGCCTATTAGTGACGTCAATGTCCTCATAACAGAAATAAAAAAGGTCCGCTGCACGATATTGAAGGCCCAACTAACGAGAAATCAAAAGACCCCCGAATAGGAAGCCAGTGGCAGCTCCAAATTGCATATCTGCCATGGAAGACATTGAAATTCTACCTGAGGGTGTAGCCCCCATCCTAACGACAATACTGTAAGTGAAAGCCCATATCTTTAGGCAAGGGGGGTTGCCTAAAGATCACATGGGTGTATATGAAATAGGGCCCAATGAGAGGCAGGAGGAAGGGAGAAACTATGCCCTCCCTATCATTGTGCAAAGGGATACAGATGCCCAAGTATTTGTTTTAAAAATCTTTTATTTATAAATTAATATTTTATAAAAAAAATACAATAACCTCCCTAAAACAGTCAAAAACTTGACAAATCACTGCATTTTGACACATAACTATGTACAAAACAAGATACAAATTACATCAAAATCCCTCACTAAACCAATTACATCTCTCAATTACCCACCCCAAAACCCCTAATTACACATATGCAACACCAAGTCTAATATAACTTAAGAAATGTACCCCAGATTTTCTCAAACAAACCCAATTTCCCATCTTTCCTGTAAAGCACCTTCTCCATTCCTGCCAAATCATGTATTTCAGTCAACCATGTCTCAATATTCAATGACGGTGTAGATTTCCAATTCTCAAAATAATTTTCTTACTAGTATTGTCCCTCTGAACAACCACTTCTTCTGATTTTGATTGAGATCATCCAATGGCTCATCACTCCCCAATATCACCACTTTGAAATCCAGGACAGGCAGCCCCTCTATCACCACATCACACACCCGTCCAATCTCATCCCAGAACAATCTCACCAACCTACAGTCCCACAACAAATGTTCCAACGTACCAGTCTCATACATACTCTCCAACAACCCTCTTCTATACATCTTCTCTGGCGTCCAATAAATCCGATTGAGAATCTTTATCTGTCTCGGCCTCTCCGTAAGTCCCAATGAGCACAATTTTACATTCACACACATTTGTTGCCACAAGTCCTCTGTGATATCCGACCCAATCCTCCTGCCCCACTCCACCCTTAGTGCATCATTACAATAATAAAGTGACACAATCACTCTATATAGTTGACTGGCCAGGCCCCCTTCTCTTCCTACCACTTTCCTAGTAAACAGATCCAAATCAATTTTCTGCTCCAAGTCTACACGTCCTATTGCTCTTTTAAGTTTCAGAAAATCAGAGGCTTTAAAGTTCTCTATATTATATTGTTGCTACAATTCCCTCGCAGTCATCCAACGGTCATTCCTAAACGGATCGGCCACCCACCGAACTCCTCCTAAAAACCAATCCGCCCAAAAGAACACGTTACCTTTTAGTTTAATATCGGGATTCAACCATATCGAGGCACCTGGCTCTTTAAATGCGTCCACACCCAAATACTCACATAAAACCTTCCATGTATACCTTAAGTTCTCAATCAACAGATCTTTCCCAGAACTCTGTTTCGAGATTTAGGTCAATATAGCACGCAACGTCAGAGGCCCATTTAAACTAGTCTCAGCCTCCACCACACATCCTGCAACTCTTTCACTATAGGAACCAAGAAATACAACATGAAAGCTAGATGATATGCTCTGAAATTTGGAACCCCAAGACCACATCTATGTGCTGGCAATTGCAATTTCCACAACTTCAACTTCGGAGGATTCCTATCCCACAAGAAGTCCTGAAGCATTCCGTCCAAATCCTTCCAAAATGTTAATGGCACCATTAAAGGGATCATACTCAAAACATAATTAATTCTTGGGGCAGAGATAATTTTCAAGGCATTCACATTGCCCCACAGAGAGAGTTTCAACAGACTCCATCTATCCAGATCAACCCACTACACACGACTCTCTTGTTTTCCTTAATCATGTCTCCAATCTCAGGAGTCCCAATTCCCAAATATAACAATTTGTCCGGACACCATCGAAATCCAAAACCCATTACAAATTTCCTATCAACAGAATGTGATAAAGGCATAATCTCTGATTTCGTCCAATTGATCTTGTATCCAGAACACAATTGGAACTCTGCCATTATATCTATTAGCGCCGGTATAGAATTTTTAAGATCACCAAGGACCAAGAGCATATCATCTGCAAACAACCAAATCTTCTGTTGTAATCCCCAGTTCTATCGCCCCACCACTTCATCAGCCTCTCTGATCATCTCAGCCAACGGTTCTAAAGCTATCACAAACAATAATGGTGACAAAGGCCACCCTTGTCTCGTCCCTCTCTCCAACAGAAACTTTCCAGACCGCATACCATTGGTGTTAACATCTGCAGTCGGATACTGTACAATAGCCTGATCCATGAAACAAATTTCTCACCAAATCCCATCTTGATCAATACTGAGAAGAGAAAATTCCAATTCACTCTATCAAAAGCTTTCTCGGCATATAAGGACAAAACAGCACTGTCTGCATGTTGATCATTCGCCTTGGAAATGATATTCAAGATTTTCCTGATGTTACTGGAGGTCTTCCTACCCTTCACAAAACCCGACTGGTCCACATGGATTAAAGAAGGAAGCAAATGTTCCAATCTAACCGCAAGAATCTTCGCCAGAATCTTATCATCGGCATTGACAAGACTTATAGGCCTATAACTCGACGGAAGAGTATCATCTTTTCCTTTTTTCAGGAAGACAGAAATCATGGCATGCCTAGTAGATTCCGGCAGCACCCCGTTCATCATTGACTCCATATACATATCCCTCAAGAGTTGGAGTCCGGCAGTAACCTGTAAAATTCAATAGGAAACCCATCAGGGTCCGAGGCTTTTCCCACATTCAGTTTACCAATAGCCTTCTTGATTTCATCAACTGAAAAATCCTCCTCCAGCAACATCGAATCATTCTCAGAATCTTAGAAAGACCCACTTTTTCCAGAATGTCTGCACCCCTGCCAGTCACCTCCAGCTCATTTTTGTACAATTGTACATAAAATTCCCAGAAAATATTGTTTCTCACCTGGATGATAAGTTCTTTTGTCATCCTGACCCCGAATCGATGGTATGGATCGCTCATCTTCTCCCGTCCTCAATCTATAAGCCAACCACCTATCACATTTTTCACCCTTCTCATAATATGCACATTTAAGATAAAAGTCATTTCGATCCGTACGCTCATATATCAGCGATTTCAACTCTCTCCTTACCCTTTTTAGTTCAGAAACCACCTCCACACATACTGGATCTGCCATCACGCTCCTGGACAATTCAGTCAACCTCTTCCCCAACACTGTCTCCCTAACAATGCTCTGCTTCCTCAATCCACTAGAAACACCGATCAAATGACCCTGCATCGTACACTTCAGAGCCTCCCAAACCATACTCGGACTCACCTATCCAGTGTGATTACACGCCACAAAGCAGTCAATTTCTTTTTTCAAAGTTTCTACCACTTCATCTTTATGAAGTAAAGAGACGTCCATCCTCCAAAATGTGTGCTTGTCCAAGGCATACCTTAACCGCAGATGCAAAGTCACATGGGCATGATCCGTTAAAAGTATGCTACCAATTTCACTCGCCTTACAATATTCTGTCATCTCACAAGCCGTTAAAAACATATCCAATCTAGAATAAGCCGAGTGTGCTCCCGAAAAAAAACTGTACTCTCTATTGGACAGATGCTCCAGCCTCCAACAATCCTTCAAATCATGTTCCAAAAGCAAATCAGCCAAAGCCAAGTGTTGCCTGTCTACAATTCCCTTAACAATTTTCCCACCTCTGTCCAAATTTGCGTTCATTACAATATTAAAATCCCCACCCAAGACAATATTCCTTGACCCCATATCCTGCAACGTCTGCGCCACTTTTCTAAAGAAAGACCCATCATCCACTGAAGGTGCATAAATATTACATAAAGATACAACATGACCCTGTAAATCTATCAGCAAAGCAATTATCCTTCCTTCCTTGTCAGATACTTTCCTCAGAACCTTGATTGGGGCATTCTTTCTAATCAATATCACCACTCCTCTGGATTTTGTATTGAACAAAGCACCATGAACCCTCCCCACCCATCCTTTCTTCAATTTTTCAATTTCATCTTTCGCCAAATGGGTCTCCTGCAAGAAACATATATCACCCCTGAGTCCATCCAAAAAATGTAATACCTTCATCCGCTTTTAACATTATTCAATCCATTTACATTCCATGTCGCCAACCGCAGGTCCTCACACATCATTTCCACTTCAGTACTTTCCCACCTATTAACAAAAGTCGACACCTGCAACTTAAAAGAACTTGGTAAAATATATACACCCACACCAAGGACACCCAACCCACCCCCGCTGAAACAGATGCAGTTAGCAAACCACAAATCCACGTAGCAATGCGAAAAAACATTTTAAAGTCCCAACGCCCCGAAATCCTCAATCATGATGAACTCAATCAGAAACATCAAACCACAAGCAATAATATCCAAAAAAAAACAACAACTTCAAAATACTCCTCATTTCATCACCCCAATTCCACTCAAACTCAACAATTAATCGACTAACTTGAAAACAGTAACCAACTATGCCACAGACCTCACTCAAAATCTAACCCACCCCACACAGCCCAAACACCCGACCTAGCCACTGGATTCCCCCCCTAATCGCTGCAATACAGGAATCACCTTAATACTCCATCAGTACAATACAGGCATAAACTTTGAGGCATCCATCATACCCATCATTCCACCACCCGCTGGCCCCCCTATCAGAAACATTGCATGATGAGCAAAAATCTATTCCACGTCATGACCACCACCTATAAGCAAACTTAATAACAGACCTAAAAGACCCCTCCTCATATCACATCACAAACAAGAGATGCCACAAATCCATCCCGAACCCCTCAACTCATGACCATCCAAATCCCAGAACTACCACATAAATGCCCAACTCAGACAAACATGAATAGCAATCTGGTTAATAGCACAGAGCCAAGAAAGCAGCCCATAAATACTCAGTCAGTATAACATTAAAATTTTATGAAATGTAGCACCCAAGCAGGTACAGGGCCAATTACTACCCCGACATCTCCACCCCTTCCATTCTCAAGGTGAACAATATGTCACACCTGCCCATTGTAGCTCAAACGTCCCACCCTCAAAGGAGCAGATAACAGCCCAAACCACCCAATTTTCATCACCTGACCTAGGACAGTCCTTCCCAATACAATTCAAAGAAAAGTAGACTCATAAATATATTTAAGTTCCCATGTGAAGATACAATGTAGCCTGAGATTTCCATGTCTAGACCATCAAATGTCCAATATACATCAACTGTCAATAGCAATACATCATATGCAATGAAACCACAAGAACACAGTTGCATAATATCCCAGACATCACAATAAATTCAACACAGGTGAGCCCGTCATAATGCCACAATGCCTCAACCCCCTGGAGAATGGAATGGCAAAACTTCAATTCAACATCCGCACTCAAGACAGATATCAAACACATACATATGTCCTCCCACAAGTTGTTAAGAAAAGAGAATTGGTTGGGAGGCACTACCAACAATAGTTAGAGTTTACTATAGGTACATTTACCCAAAGGATCTTAGGAACTCTGTATCATTCAAGTATATACTATTTCAGGTGCAACAGGGAGAAGCTCGAGGCCACTCAAGATTCAAAATACTGAAGAACAAGACATGCACCGACCGTTGCCGGCCGGTAACTCTGTGCTGCACTCCTCGCGGGAACTAGTCCCAAATAGTAATTCTGCCTTGCAGAGACTAAAGAATCCCTCGCGGGAATATTTGTTCGACAAGGCTCAGTTTTCACCAGTCTTCAGAATGGTGTGATTGGCTTGATCGAATGTTCAAATAGTCAACCGGGTACATTCGGCCCTGTCTAGCTGTGAATCTCCAACCAAGAATGAATCCGGCAGATGAACAAACAGGTGTAAGGCAGACCCAATTGTTATTACATCATATCGCCAGTAGGTTTGATAAACAGATTTAATTTACACCACACCAATACCTTAGATGTGTGTAAAAGAACTACTTTAATTCACAGTTTTAGTTCATACAAGTCAGTTTGTAATTCAAAAACAAAGGACAGCATTTCAATTGAGCTAAAAGAATGCTCTAAAACAAACCGTGTGCGATAAAGTACAAAAGTAAAGTACACTTCATCTCAGTATAACATGATAGAGAAATTCATATACATGACAGTTGTCAAATTTGTATTTCACTGCTTCTGAGCCTTTACATTCACTCTGCTCAGAAGTTTTTCTAAAGACACTCCTATTGAGTAATCAGTGCCAGCGTGTTTCGGATTATTGGAAATCCATCTTCAGGGCAGGACGTGTTTTAGATTCAACAAAATTCGATAGGGATTCCTACAAAGTATAATGATACACTCATTAAATTTATATAAAGTTTGGAAGAACTCGATAGGTAACTCTCCAAAATGGAGATAGACTGACCTGCTTTCCTTGGTAAGCAGAGATAATTCATGGCCACCTGTATGGGTTCCATGTAATAATGTCGCCACAAAAATTTCGCCATGCAAAAATATCGCCGAAAAATGGCCGTTTTTTGTGGCGACATTATTGCATGGAACATGCGGGGGACACCCCGGCAACCCCCAAAATTATTATTTTTTATTTTTTTGCCCCTGTCCCCATATATATTGTCACCGCCCCATATATATAGTCACCCAAATAAAATCGCCATGACATTTTCGTGGCGATATTATTTATGGCGACCATATACATGGTGATATTATTACCTGATACCCCTGTATGATGTAAGTGACATACCACAAGTCACAGTACAAGTCTGGGTGCCAGAAACACCTTCCCAATAGCAGCTGCCCCAAATCAAATTCCGGCAGATAACGTAAAAATTGGAATCAACAGAGACTTCCCGAAAAATCATTAGCGTTCTTCCCCACATATAAAATATGCGTAAAGCATCGTCTGCCTTGCCCGGATATGTCCAAGCATAATGAGATGTCTGTGAAGGGGTGTTATGCGTGTGTGCCACGTACACGCATATAAAATAATCAGAAGGCCTGCACAGCAAAAGTACTACCAGTGCTCAAAGTTATGGATTCCGTAGCACGCGAAAGGGAGGGACATCAACTTTGGTGAAGTCACAGTCCATTATCCACCGACTAGGCACAGGCACTCCGCTCTGAGCTATGAGGGGACTTACACGGACATGACCCCACAGCGTATTAAAGCCATCAATCCACACTGGAGGCAGATAGTGAAAAAGAACTGCATACATGTTATACCAACAGATGAGTTAAAACTCAAAAGTAAGGGCGAAAGTAGTTCATATTTGGTGGACATGCACTTGAGTTTCAAAGCACTACTTATCCAGCGTTCTTCTTTCCCAGGTGGGTGCTGATCCTCTTTGCGCATCGAGTCCTCCCGCCAAACACTCCATCCACTCGCTGCAATAGGAAGTTCATCTAAACATAAAACGTTGCCGCTGCCACGCTTCTTAATCCAAGGATAAAAACATCAATTGATGATGCGCGACGCACGTCCCATCACGTGATTCCACCAAAAAGCAAGGTCCTTTCCTCAAATTGCTTCAGGCAATAAACCAAGGGCGGAAAGATGCACAAGCAGAGTGAGTGCATTCTTCAAAAAGGAAACGTTTAACTGTGGCAAGTTTGAAGCGCCATTTTGATATATCAATATGAACTGTTAAAAACTATATGATAAAAAAAACAAATAAGCAAACAGTACCTTCAAATGTCTCTATTAAGTAAAGTTTCCAGCCAACTCACCGCTTCTTTTGAATCCGAAGTGGTCTTATCCCCACCAGGGAGGACAAGAGTCAGGACATTATTTCTATTCAAGAAAGCCTTCACCCCAGCAAGTTTAGCCATGTCCTTAGCCTCTTTAAAAGACTTCCTGATGGCCAAAGATTCCCTGGGGTAATCAGAGTAAATAAAAATCTGTTTCCCCTTATAGAAGAGTTTGCCTTTCATCCTTGCAGACCTAAGCAACTCCTCCTTTATCCTTGCACACATAAAGGAGATGAGAATTTGCCTTGTCTTAGGCCCACCTTCCCTTCCAACCCTATAAACATTATCCAGGTCACTCAGGACTATCTGATCATAATGACGGGAGGATTTTAAGATGTCCGACACCAACTTCATCAAATCTTCAGTATTATCCTTCTCAACACCAACTAGCCTCAGGTTCCTGGCTCTAAACTTCAAATCCAACTCCAAATGTTTATCTCCACCCTTCTGTACTTCTTCCTTCAAACTGTTATAAGCTCTAAAGCTTCCAGCCATTTCAGAGGAGATGGATGCAGATCCATTTTCCAAGGCAGAACCTGACTAGTTGGGACACCTTCAGGGAAATATCCTCCATAGTAGACTTGACATCCCCCACATATTGTACTACTTTTCCAGGATCCTGGGTCATCGTCAACGGCAAAGAGTATATGTCCTGAGTGCTTGGTGTCTCCTCCATCCCCAAAGCTGGCTTTGATTTCTTGGAGATTGGATTTTCCGCAGTTCCAATTTTCTTTTTTGAGTTCATAATCATCCAATATTATCATAAAAGGGAGAGGGCCAGGAGCTACAGGATTAAGCTGCTGCCTCTGCTGCCTGTATTCTGGAATTCAGGTGCCCAAGTAATTGAACTCCATATGACAAGGATCTTTTAATATGATCTAGTCCTATTGCCCCAAGTGATACAGACGGTGCCATAGACTATCAAAATTGAAGTTGGGGAAGGCTACCAAGCCCATTTTGGAAGATAGTGAAGGGGAGATTGAAGTTATGTTCACCACATCAAATCAGTATCAGGCCTTGGAGGTAGAGCACCTCAAGGGAGGAATCCACAATACCCCCAAAGAGACCGGCGTCCTTGATAGACACAACAAAGATGCACTGAGTATGATGCAGGCTAACCTAGACCGCAAGCATTCCAGCATGGGAATAGATACGGGGTACCAAACTGAGGGAGTCATCTTGCATAACACAGCTGATATGGGGAGAGATGCCAGCCTCGTAGACCCACCAGGTGGGGTCCTTGGTCCAATAAATCATAAGTATGATGAACTGGAAAAAATTATTAAGGAACAGTTCCAATCGCTCGCAGCCGATATAGCACACATTAAAGAAAGGCTGACAACATGCCTCTTTATTGGGCTCATGAAAACCAGGAACCCAACCAGTGCTCAATCATCAAAAACCACCCAGCCAAGTTTCTGCCCATTGGCCCATAGCCCAAATATTGTAAAACAAAATAAGGGAAAGAGCAAAGAACACAGTGGGATGGCAGGGTGTTAGAGGGCATGGGGAGTCAGGCCTTGATTCCCCAGAGATGCAGCGAACATGCCTAGTGGCAGACCATGGGGGCCCAAGGAAATGTGGGGTGGGGACTCTGGGCATCGTGATGGGTAACACCCAGATTTCCAATTAGCGCACCCCAAATGTACCCCTCACTGGATCACAGAACCAAATAATACACCTCTGTGGGCCATTGATACAGGCAAGGCCTCACCTTTACCAGGGTGAGGTAACCCCCACACATCCAGTAAATGTGAATAGTGTAAGGGGACAGCAGAAGTGGCCGTCCATTAAACTGCATAGTGTGGGGAAAGTGGCACCCAGGTCATATCAAACACACAAGTCCCTCACAAATAAGGTCACCCATTATTTTAGATCAATGAGAGGATGTACAACTGTTATTAGAAGCATAAGGCACAGACCATGTCACAATGCTGATGACCAGATTGTGGTCCTTCTAAAAAAAATGATTGGCTGATAAATGGTCTGCTATCCATAGAAGCCAGAACATTTCCTCCTGTGGGTTCAAGAATATCAATCAGGCCAACAGTCGACACTCAGCTGAATGATATTAGGAACATCAACTATTTGCCCCTTACCTGTGCACCCTGTTTAATGAACATGAGGACGACGTGTAAGTGATTTCAATCCGGCACTTCACCTAAGTCAAAGCCTAGCGTGTAATGCACAACTGAAATCCTTATTTATTTGTGTCTAAAAGTTCTTTTATTCTGAATGAAGTACCACTCATATCACACCCCTCTTTTGGAACCCCCCCGGTCACACGAAAAAGGAATCAGGCTGGTTTGCAAAGTTAAAATATTTATTTATGTATTTACAATTAATCACACTATGTTTAATGAGCAAATCACCAATGGGGTGATGTAACACTAAGGAATCTCTTTAATGCACAAGGAGCAATAGTGAGCAAACAATTCAGCACAGAAATAATACTTTTGTGTGTGTGTTCAGAACAGCTAGCAGTGTGGTTACTATTTACCCCTGCAGCCCCTCAACCCCCCAAATAGGCAATGTAAAGAGATAGGAGGAGAGAGCAGGTATTGAGGAATGGCAGAATTCAAACAAAATAACAATCCCAATTCCACCCATCACGCAAGAGAAAAACAGAATTGATTGGCAAGCTGTCCAAATGGTTTTTAAAGTTATCTAGAGAATGGATTGGGTAAAACACTAAATGTGGTCTAAATTGCTGAACTTGTTTAAATTGTTATGGGAGCCGCTTTGGATAGTTGCACATACACACTAGCAATGATTTAATACTAAGAAGCAATGTGAAATCTTAAAACTGAAGTCGAAACCAAGCAAAAGCTATTTTACAGATGTCACAATTTCCCTAAAACGAAATTTGCGGCAAACTTTTCCGTGCGCGGTAATAGCGATTATGGGAGGCGTATGGATTTGGGATGCAGTTTTAGGTGCTATGGAAAGCTGAGGATGTGAGCTTCAAGCAGAAGTTTTGTTTGTAGCATAAAAACTGAAGAAGTTATGGATGTTTTAGTGGAGGTCGTTTTTTCTGAGATAGGCGCAAGAATGGGAAAACAGGAATGCACTTTTAAAAGAAAAAAAGGATTACTTACACTAGATTATGACTATAGAAAAAGAGAATGCCACACATGAATCTCCACAGTCCTGGCCAGGGACCCTTCACGTGGTGAATACTCACTTTCTTTCTGGGATTTCATTTATTTATTCACAACACTAATGATTTATGATTTTAGAAACAGAGAAGAGAAACTTAGCGCAAGGAAAGTCCTGACAATTCAAAAATACTCCTAACACTACCTGTTCTGAATACAAGAGAGGATGGGTTTAAGACAGGGATTACTATGGACAGTACATATGCTGTCGACACAGTCCTATCTATAGATACTCACTAGATATGTTTCAAATGGAAACATCAGGATATTGGTCCGTCAAGATTTCTGGTCAGGGAAGGGAACCTGGTTCTGGGATAGACAGCTGGGCACACCGGACTGGACTGGGTCGTTCACAGCACGGCACAGGACTGGATCGGGTCTGCAATGGCTCTGGTCACAGCACGGCACAGCTGGATTGGATCTTTTGGTTCTGATGATAATTCTTTTAGCAGGCAGCAGTACAGTACAGCCCGGCTGTTTGTTCAATGTTCCCCTTTGGTGGTGGGATTCTAGTTCTGGAATTTAAGGCATAGCTGCAAATGGTTCAGCTAATGGAATGGGCCTTTCTGCTTTCCAAGCTTCTGGAGTCTGGAGCAAGGAAGATGGATGGTTCTCTAGCAGGGTGCTCCGCCAGCAATCAGTTAGTGGGTGAATCTGTGTGTCCCCTTCCAGTCCTGAGCTGTCTCTATTTATGCTTATTATAAAGGGATGTGTGTGCTGGTTTATCCTAAACTCGCCACTTGGGCAGGCGATTGGCTAGAGTCTCCTCTCTAACTTGTTAGGAGGAGTGAAACAGGGTGTCATCTTAATGGTGTGAGTTTATGAGGCCTAGAGTCCACCCCTAGCTTTTTGAACACAAAATCTACTTTTGACACAATACATATTTACACATATGCAACCCCTATTACAATCATATATATAGATTTCATATTTTGAGTAGCAGATACTCCACAAAACCCCTTCGCTGTAGGATCTTGTGTCTGCTTTCCACCGAATTCCGCCCTTTTTATCAGGAACACAATGTCCAGTTTATCAGAAAATGTGTACAAATGTGCGCATTGAACATGTGCGCATTGAACATGGGCATAAGTGTATGAAGTTTCATGCTTCTATCAAAAATACAATATGCGTAACATCACTTTTTCCGCTGTTTCTTCCTAAAAAATGTCACAGAGTTCTGGTGCCTTTTAAAATGTGCAGCCAGGATTTAGATTCACAAATATGTTATTTTGGTATTTTTAACAATTTTAAGTGGTAAATTATATGTATTTCAATGAAATGTTCTTTGTGAATCTTCAGCCCCAATTTATTGTTTGTCTCCACCTCCTTCTGCCTCTCTGCAGTTCAGAAGCAGTCTCCTCTCCTTTTCTCCTGGGCCAAGGCCATTTACGACCCTTCACACTTGGCATTCATTTGAGCTGGAGGAAGTCCATTGTCTCCCTCTGGCTCCCCAGCAATTGGCACCTCCCCGTGAGTTTCAGTTGGGGGGAAGTGTCCTCCTTCTGGGAAGAAACCTGCCTTTCTAGTTCTTGCATCTCAGCCAGGCTTAAATTAATTGTTATTACTGTTGCATTTTTCATTTGCTTAAAACCAACTTGTAATTTCAAAACAGGCAGCTAGAACACTTATTTCAGATTCTAAACCATGGGATTAACAGTTACAACATAGGTTACTCTCAGTAAGATGTAATTTACATTGCAAACATTTGCTTTCAGCTTATACATTTTTTAAGTTAATCAGGCAGGCTTCTGACAGCTGTCATACAGGTGGCCGAGGGTACTGCGCCCGGATTTTGACAGATTCCACAGGCAGGCAACCTTTGCTGTGGATGTTTTTATGACAAATTCAGCTTTGCATGACATTGTAATATCACCATGATTCCTTGAACTAAATTAATTGTAGCACCCATCAAGCATATTGGATGTTTGAGAGTGTCTTGTACCAGCATTCTGCAGTTTCAGCAACCAAGAAAAAAGATTTTAAAGCAAGATTTTGGATTTCTTTCAGCAAAGCATTGCTTTTCCCTCTGTGCTCCATTTTTACATGTTGTGAAGCCCAGTGACATGTTTCAGGAGTGAGATCACTGTTCCATCACTGACAAAATGCATGGTAGATTGGGCAGCCATCTTTTTGTGTTGCAAAGCATGATTGTCAGCGGCGTTTTGGCGTGACCAAGGATGTTGCTGCCATTTTCGGATTTCTGGCACCATCAGAACACAGGGATGCTGCATGGCAGAGCAAAAGTGGGTCAATTCCTCCCACAGAGCCCCCCTGCCAACTTAAATTTGACTGCCCATCAAGGGCAAGTCGGGAGATTGGGATGTTCTTTCTTTCTTTTTGGTCCAGATGGAAAAGTTGTCTGCTTCTCCCATTAGTGCTGGATCGACAGGTTCTCCTCGCCGGTTCTGGATGGAAGTATGGAGTAATACTTTGCGCCGCTTGGTCTTTCGTCCCGGTCCCCAAATGGGCCTCCTTGGTGCTTAGAATCTTTGGTTTCAGTACTATGAGACAGAACAGAGCATGGTTATGGATATTTCCACACCACTATTCATTTAGTGGGGCAGATGCAAACATTTGACATACAATTGACAATATTTCCCGCCTGTAATTCCTAATGATTTTGACAGGTGGAATGGATTTAACAGTTGGAATTTTCTAGGGGGCCGGAATGTCCCCCTCTGGGTTTCTGGTTGGCTCCTCTATTTGCTGCAAAGTATGCCTGGGATGGCAACTCTTCAGCTGGTTGATGTGGACCCACTTGTCTCCCCCCTCTGCCACACTGCCCTTGGGGATGCAGATTTTGTAGGTGGGTCCTGGGATGGTCACCTCTCATCCATTTCTGAAATTCCATTAATCACTAGGGTCCAAATTAATATCAAGTTGGTTGAGGAGGTCCCAGCTCATATAAAAGGTGGAAGGAACACCTCGCCCAACCCAGTAAGTATCTACTATGCTTTTGTTATTCCTAGAAATTTTAATCATGCAACTGCTAATCAGAGGATGTTTGGAGTGGGGTGATCCAGATTCTGTACCCATTGCTGCACTGACTCTCCGGCGGGTAGGGTCTGGTCTTTTGGAAGTTTGTTGAATAGTTCTTCGCTAATTAAGCTTTCTTCGCAATTCAAGTCAACTCGGGTGAGGACAGACTCCTTCCCATCATTTAACTGAATCGGGAGGAAGCACTGTTCACCGTTTTTCAGAATACCAGCTAAGTTCTGTGCTAGCTTGATCTCAATTTTGGCTGTGAACTTGGGGTTTTTGAATTGTACATCAGTGTAAAATTTCAATGTATCTCCCTCCAGGGTGGAATGCCACTTGAGACTGGAAGGGAGGCTGATTTGCAGAAGAGTTCACCTCAGCGTTTGGTGGTCCAATAGCTATGACGGTGATGTGGGGTGCGTCCTTGTTCTGGAAGTAGAACCTGACTAGGTCTCGTTTTTTCTCAACGATGTGGCATGTGCCAACTTAGACTCACATGGTTGAGGCTTTGCTTTAATTTAATCGGCCTGTGGGTCTGGGTCCAGAGGACCTTGGTCACGCAATCTATGAGGGGAGACAGCCTGCGGAGGATGTCATTCCCTAATGGACAGGGGGTTCCCTCCGGCACCACAACCAAGACCGGGTTCTTCATTTTGTGCCGCCCGATTTTAATTTCCAGCTCTGCAGACCCTTCAACAGGAATGTCCTTCCCGTCAAAGTTCTGGAGCTGTCCAGGAAGAGGGGTGAGAGGAATTTGGTATTGCTCCCCCCTTCTCGAATTTAGCTGCTCAAAGACCCTTTTGGACAGCAAGGTGACTTGGGATCCATTGTCCACCAGTACTGGAATTGCGCATTGCCCTTGCACCTGGACGGAGGCGTAGAATCTATCTTACTTTTCCTTCAAGGGGCAAAGGTAATGGGTGCTCTGGGCAAGCTAAATGGTCAATTTGCTTATTTCTGACTCTGACACTGGGGTGGTTGGGTCAGGAAACGGTGTCGGAGTGGGAGAATCTAGCACAGGAGTCACACACACCGCTATTTGGGGAGTCACGGGCTCCCCTTGTTCTGTTTCTGGGCTGCACCCCCCTTTCTGGAGGCAGTCAACGGAAGTGATTAGTGAGGTTTGGGGTTCCTGTTGGGCTGGTTTTGGGTTGCTCCCCCCTTGTAGGAGGCAGTGCCCAGAATGGAGTGGGATAATTTGGGTATCTGAGCACCCAGTATCATGCTCAGTGATTTGAGGAGCCTCAGGCTCCTCCCTTTCTGATTCAGGGCTGTCCCCCCCTTGTTGGAGGCAGTCCTTAGAAGGGTTTTGGGGAGCTAGGGACTCTCCTTCCTCTGATTCTGGGCTGCCTCCCCCTTGTTGGAGGCAGTCCCCAGAATAGGTGTGGGCATGATCCTGTGTGGGATCTTGGGAATGTGTAAGAAAAAGGTGATAGCTAGATATGGGGGAAGTTTTGGGTTCCCCTGGTTCTGATTCTGCGCTGCCCGCCCCCTTTTTGGAGGCAGTCACCAGGATGGGTTTGAACCAGGGGATGTTCGTGCTGGTCATTCTGGGTACTGATAATGGGCGGTTTCAACTTGGTCCCCACACCTACCCAGTCTGGATTTGGATCCTTTGGGACCCATTTTTCTTTGGGAGGAGTTCCCCCATTCCTGAAGGAGAAGATCCTTTTCCCAGGATCCTCTGAGGACCCCTCTCCTTCAAACTGGAAGATTTGTACCTCCTCCTCAAAATGGGTATTTTTGGGCTCTTTTTTTCTCCTACCCGTCCTGTGCTCCTTGGGATGCAGACTTTCGGGGGCAGGAGATTTTGGTTCCAGTTCCTGAGTTTCCAGGGGCTTTTCACAAGTGGGGAATGAAGCTTCCTCCAAGGCTTTACACCCTCCTTCGCCTTGTGCCTCCTCCCTGGGAACCGGTGGGTTGTTGGGGTTCTTCCCCCGTCATTGTTCTGGAGCACCAGACCCATGATTCGAGGAGTTCTGAGCCGCCATGCTTATCTGAGGGTTCTGTTGAGCCCTCAGCATGCGACCCAGATCCTGTGCCATGTTCTGGACCTGGCGCTCTAGTTGGGACATCCGCTTGGCTGGTACGGGGTCCTCAGGTCTCCCCTGGGTTGATCCCGGGAAGGGTAACTATCCCTTCTGGGAAAATACCCCTGGTTAGGGAAGTTTGGGTACCCCTCCACCCTTGGCCTCCCCTCTCCCGGATTGAGCTGTCTGGGCTCAGGAAAGTGGGGAAAGAAGGATGGGTTGTTTTGGGGGTTGAAATTTGGCGGGTACCTGCGAAAGAAATTTGGTCCGGCATTTGGGGGATTACTGCCCTCCTGGGGAAAGTGAGAAGGAAGTTCCCTGGGTTTCCTGCTGTCTGGTTGGATCCCCCCCTTGGGCTGGAGGAGTCCACATATAACCCAGAATGGGCCTAATTGCCTTGTAGTGTGGGCTTATGTAGTCAGGGGAGTTAGGGGTCCCATTTGTGGGGTTACCTCCCTGGCTCCCTGTTTGTGATTGGCCCAGGGGCCTTCAGAGTTTGGGGTTGTTTGGATTCTGTGCGGGAAGGTTTTTAGGCCCCCATCTCCAGATTTAAAATGGGGGCAACCTTCACCTCTGCCACCTTAGAAGCAGTAGGGGTGTTGTTTGTTTTGGGGATTTTGCTACTATTTTTATTTTCTAACAGCTTCTGTACTTCATAGATGCGCATTGCTTGTTCAATGACCCAGTCTAGTGATCATTTCTCATGAAAGTCCCTCACTAGCTGTGTCATAATATACTTAGGGAGAGCATGAAAGAAGGTGTTTACGAATTCTTTACTGTCAGTGCGCACCCTTCTAGTGGTCTGCACAAAGGCACGTTTTAATTCCTGAACAAATTCTTGTGGGGCCTGGTCTACCCCAGATTGTAAGTTATAGGCTGCCTTGCGTGCCTCTTGAGGGTTCCTATGAATGGAAACGTGTTTCAGGATGGCCGCCCTATAGGTGGACCACCTAGAATGGTGCTGATCCTCCAGCCCTGCAAAGAAGCTGGAGTACTCAGGAGAAAATGTCCACTTTACATACTGTATACAGCTTTGGCTGTCCTTCAGATGGAAGGTTTCCATCATCTGTTCAAATAACTCAAGGTGCTCCCAAACAGAATATTTAGCATTTTTGTGGTAGGGCATGTGATGCTCCTAATAGCTTATATTTGTTTCAGGGGATCCTTGAGCAAGGCCCTATTAACCTTTTTAGCCTTTTTACTTCTTGTCAGCCTGGTCCACTCATCCTCTGACTCAGAGGCACTGCTACCAGAGGTGGCTGTCTGGTCTTCTAGGCTCTCCCGGATTCTGCAAGCTTGGGAATGGCTGGCAGAATGTGGGGGCCTAGTTCCTTGGGTCCTGTGGCGCTCAGAAGAGTCTTCTGACTCTTCCTTGCTCCCAGGATTGGCTGAGTACCCCCCCACTTTCCTAGCTGGGAAGAGGTTTTTAGTATGCCCTTAGTGGGCCTAGTCTCATGGAATTCCCCACCAAATTTCACTGCCTGATCTCTTGATGAGTTATATTTCTGAGGATCTATTTCTCTTATCCTCCCCTCACTGGAGTCTCCCTGATCAGAGAAGATGGCCCTAGCACTTGGGAACATGTACATAGATGCCCGCCCTTCCATTTCTGGGAGGCGCTGACCTATTAGCTCCATATTCCTCACGGGCCAGGTGATTTTCTTCCACCTTGGTTTTTAAATAGTTGACTTCCTGGCCTAAGGCGTCCCTTTCCTGAATTAGAGTACCCCTCTGTGCAGCCAGGTCATCCCTTTGTTTTTTAAATGCTCCAGCTCTCTGGAACTCTTCATCAAATTCTGTTTGGGATTCAAGGTCTTTGATAATTAATTTATTATTTTCCTCTTTTAATTTGTCTATGCAGTTCTCTAAAGTGACCATCTGTTCTGCGCATGCTCTGTTAAAGGCTAATTACTGTTTCAGCTTTTGTTGGCTCTGTTTTAGAGAATCCAATCTTTCCTGACACACTTTTTGCAGTGTCTACCCTCTCTTGCTGCAGGAGATCCAGATCTTCCTTTACTTTTGTCAGGTACTGTCTGGTTTCACTCTCTGATTCTTGGCTCTTTTGTAGCTTTTGCTCTGCAGAGTCCAGATCAGTTTGGGCTTTCTCTAGGGATTGTACTTGCCTTTTTGCCAGGTCTAGGTTTTCTGCGTATGTTTCCTGTATTACTCCAATGTCGAGGTACAGATATGCCGCTATTTTGGCAATTTTACATTGCTCTTCTTTTGCCCTTGGGTCCATGTAAAATTCACTAAGTGTCATGTGTAATGGACCCTGATCCTGCCATGTATCTAATTCTGTGGCAGTGGCTTGTTGCTTGATTTCCTGCAGCCAAACATTCTCATCCTGCTCTGCCCATTCACCCCTGACAAACAGTTTGAGCAGTAGGTGTTCTTTTGCCATATTAATTTCCAGTGGGGTCGCCATTCCGGAAATATTAATTTCCTTCTGACTTATATCAGGGTTATTTTTACCTTTGCAAAACAGGCCCAACTCCTTTGAGTGTTTCTATTGAAGGGTGTTTGTACAGTGTAGCATATTGTGGTAGCCCAACAAGGTGTCTGTACCCCATCAGTTAGCACGCTGTGTTAGACTGTCACAAGTGGTATGTCTAATTCAGGATCTCGTGACGAGCCCCCAATCTGTAAGTGATTTCAAGCCGGCACTTCAGCTAAGTCAACGCCTAGCGTGTAATGCACAACTAAAATCCATATTTATTTGTGTCTAAAAGTTTTTTTATTCTGAACGATGTACCACTCATATCACACCCCTCTCTTGGAACCCCCCCGGTCACACGGAACCAGGAATCAGGCTGGTTTGCAAAGTTAAAATATTTATTTATGTATTTACAATTAATCACACTATGTTTAATGGGTATAAAATAATAACCAATGGGGTGATGTAAAACTAAGCAATCTCTTTAATGCACATGAGCAATAGTGAGCAAACAATTCAGCACAGAAATAATACTTTTGTGTGTCTGTTCAGAACAGATAGCAGTGTGGTTACTATTTCCCCCTGCACGCGCCTCAACCCCCCAATAGGCAATGTAAAGAGATAGGAGGAGAGAGCAGGTATTCAGGAATGGCAGAATTCAAACAAAATAATAATCCCAATTCCCCCCCAGCACGCAAGAGAAAAACAGAATTGATTGGCAAGCTGTCCAAATGGTTTTTAAAGTTATCTAGAGAATGGATTGGGTAAAACACTAAATATGGTCTAAATTGCTGAAATTGGTTAAATTGTTGAGGGAGCCGCTTTGGATAGTTGCACATAAACACTAGCAATGATTTAATACTAAGAATCAATGTCAAATCTTAAAATTGAGGTCGGAAGCAAGCAATGTGTCAGAATTTCCCTAAAACGAAATTCGGGGCAAACTTTTCCGTGCACGGTAATCGCGATTACTGGAGAACCGTATGGATTTGGAATGCGTCAGGGAAGGGAACCTGGTTCTGGGATAGACAGCTGGGCACACCGGACTGGACTGGGTCGTTCACAGCACGGCACAGGACTGGATCGGGTCTGCAATGGCTCTGGTCACAGCACAGCACAACTGGATTGGATCTTTTGGTTCTGATGATAATTCTTTTAGCAGCAGCAGTACAGTACAGCCCGGCAGTTTGTTCAATGTTCCCCTTTGGTGGTGGGATTCTAGTTCTGGAATTTAAGGCCTAGCTGCAAATGGTTCAGCTAATGGAATGGGCCTTTCTGCTTTCCAAGCTTCTGGAGTCTGGAGCAAGGAAGATGGATGGTTCTCTCGAAGGGTGCTCTGCGAGTAATCGGTTAGTGGGTGAATCTGTGTGTCTCCTTCCAGTCCTGAGCTATCTCTATTTATGCTTATAATAAAGGGGTGTGTGTGCTGGCATATCCTAAGCTCGCCACTTGGGCGGGCGATTGGCCAAAGTCTCCTCTCTACCTTGATAGGAGGAAAGAAACAGGGCGTCACCTTAATGTTGTGAGTTTATGAGGCCTAGAGTCCACCCCTTGCCTTTTGAACACAAAATCTACTTTTGACACAATATATATTTACACATATGCAAACTCTATTACAATCATATATATAGATTACATATTTTGAGTAGCAGGTACTCCACAAAACCCCGTCGCTGTAGGATCTTGTGTCTGCTTTCCACGGAATTCTGCCCTTTTTATCAGGAACACAATGTTCAGTTTATCAGAAAATGTGTACAAATGTGCGCAGTGAACTTTGGCATAAGTGTATGAGGTTTCATGCTTCTATCAAAAATTGGCACCCCCCTGTGAGTTTCAGCTGGGAGGAAGTGTCCTCCATCTGGGAAGAAACCTGCCTTTCAAGTTCTTGCAGCTCAGCCAGGCTTAAATTAATTGTTATTTCTGTTGCATTTTTCCTTTGCTTAAAACCAACTTGTAATTTCAAAACAGGCAACTAGAACAATTATTTCAGATTCTAAACCATGGGATTAACAGTTACAACATAGGTTACTTTCAGCAAGATTCAATTTACATTGCAAACATTTACTTTTAGTTTATACATTTTTTAAGTTATTCAGGCAGGCTTCTGACAGCTGTCATACAGCTGGCCGAGGGTACTGCGCCCGGATTTTGACAGATTCCACCGGCAGGCAACTTTTGCTGTGGATGTTTTGATGACAAATTCAGCTTTGCAGGACATTGTAATATCACCATGATTTCTTGAAGTAAATGAATTGTAGCACCCATCAAGAATATTGGATGTTTGAAGGTGTCTTCTACCAGCATTCTGCAGTTTCAACCACCAAGAAAAAAGATTTTAAAGCAAGATTTAGGATTCCTTTCAGCAAAGCACTGCTTTTCCCGCTGTGCTCCATTTTTACTTGTTGTGAAGCCCAGTAACATGTTTCAGGAGTCAGATCACTGTTCCACCACTCACAACATGCATGGCAGATTGGGCAGCCATCAATTTGTGTTGCAGAGCGCGATTTCCAGCGGTTTTGGCACGTACAAGGGTTTTTCGGCCATTTTCGAATTTCTGCCACCATCAGAACACAGGGATGCCGCATGGCAGAGCAAAAGTGGGTCAATACATCCCACAGATGAACACATCTAATTATTC
Source organism: Ambystoma mexicanum (assembly GCF_040938575.1). Lineage (NCBI taxonomy): Eukaryota > Metazoa > Chordata > Amphibia > Caudata > Ambystomatidae > Ambystoma > Ambystoma mexicanum. The sequence goes on from NC_090928.1 coordinate 289,887,589, forward strand.
TGGCCAGCACAGACCTTGAGGCCATAGATTGACACATTGCCATCCCCGTACAAATTAAGAAGAGCAGAGAGAAAGAAGTGAGTATGATCTCCTTGAATAGGAATATCTCGGGAAACATTTGTTAGAGACCGATTGGTATGACTCTGTCCGAGCACACTACATGATATGCTTTCAGGAAACTTGGAACTTGGGGCCGACCACTTTCCAGGGCTATGAGGACTTTCAGGTGCCAGCTTCAAAGGGACACAAGGGCAGGCACCTTCGATGGACTTGCCTTTTGGATTAGCACAGCCCTAGATTTCCTAATAGATAACATGAATGTGGATCCCCAGATGTACAGTACTTGGTAATGAGCCCTCCGGCATACCAACCAATAACCCTTGCTAATGTGTACAATCGAGTTGCTGATAAGGCCCTGACAAATGCTATCGAATTGCTAGGGATCCCTGTAGAGACAAGATTGTGCCAGGACGAACTGGGCCACCAAATCATACTTGTAGGTGATCTAAATCTTGAAATAGAGCTTCTTTTAGATCTAGAGGGGGCATGGGATGACTCGATTGAGTCATGGGACATACCTCCTTTGGATCCACCACTGAGGAGCAAAGTTTACCCAATGGTCTTTTGTTATGCCACCTTGCTATTAGGGATGGGGCTCAGGGCCTGTAATGGCTGCTTTAAAAAGGACCAGCCGCCAAAGCCTACATTTGAAGGGCCCAGTGCCACCTCCCATATTGACTATATTGTTTTATCAATGAAACTGTGGGGTAATAAAAAAAAGATTTTGAAGTCATGATTACACAAGGGAGTGACTATTATCTGTTAATCTTGAAGGTTTCCAATTGGGGTGGACACGAGAAAGGTCCCCATAGTATTCCCAGCTTTTCTACACACATACAGGGCCTATTCAAACAGCTGATAAAATGGCCAGATCTGGACCTGGCTCAAGTGAAACCTCACATTTATGATGCCAGCTTGCCCCTCCTAGGACATCTCTCATTGATGAAACCAGGTGACCCAGATATTTTTTCTGTTTACAACAAAGTTGTCCAGACTATCCAACCCTTCATCTCTAAACCTAGCAAAAGCGTAAAAAAACATACAATACAATCTCAGCCATGGTATGACGTGGACATTCAGATAGCGAACTCTGACATATTAAATTGCCAAAAAAGACACAAAGGCCAAATCAAGTTGAGATTGTTCAGGGCATCCTATAAAACCCTGATTAAAACCAAAAAAGAGGGCCATGCACATCAAGAATGGCACAAATTGCAGGAAGCTTCACAATCTGGAGATTACTGTATGTTTTGCAGGAGACTGAGTGGGAATAATGAAATGCAAGAAAGGGGTGAGGTCCGAGACAAGACCAAACAACTGGAAGAACCACTTTCAGGATCTTTATGGAAATGGAGACCACATAGTTGACCAGGTGCCGACAAATAAAATCAGGACAGTGGTAATATCATTGAACTAATCTACCTAGAACTGTTGGAGTTATGTAATGCCATTTCAACCCAGAAGTGGGGGAAGGCACTGGGTCCTGACTTAATGCCTTTTGAACTAATAAAAAATGGCACCCACTAAATGGCTACTTTTTTAACACAAGCCTTATGCAAAGCAGGTTCTCCCCCTCCAGACAAAATGCCAAATAATAAACCCGATTTATAAGAAGGGAGGGAGAGATGCTCCGTTTCTTTATTGAGTGGGGAAAGTTTTTGCAAAAGCCATACATGAGCATCTGCAAGAGTGGGTATCCAGGGAAACGTACTTTAGATCAGACTTTCCGTCTCCACATGATTACACAGAAATAGGCGGCTCTGAAAGATGAAGGTATATTCTACCTTCGTCGACCTTAGGACCACGTTTGACTGCATGTCTAGGGCGACATTGTGGGCAATATTAGCAATATTAGCAAAAAGGGGTTCCAGCTGAACTCTTACAGATAATAATCCAACTGTAGTTTAACAACACTCCCTCAGTTCCCTGGGGGTTCAAGGGAGAACTCACAGATCTGTTTAAGGTATCCAGAGGAGTGAGGCAGGGATGTATCCTGGCCCCCTCCTCTTTCTGATATACATTGGTGAGGTGGTACCGTATGTTAGTACGAAATGTATTGATTGCCTGAAGCTGGGACAAGAAGCTTGCCTGATGTTTTGCTTTGCAGATGATGCAGTTCTGTTATCAATGGCTGCAAAGGGCCTCACAACCACCATAGAGGTTTTTGCAGATAAATACTTGGAGCTCCAACTGTAGATCAATATGGAGAAAAGCAAAACATTGGTCTTTCGGCAAAAATGTAGAACTTTCGCAAAAGGCAGGTTGTTATGTTACGTTGTGTTATGTTCTGTTAGGTAGATTTATTAAGCCACAAACGTCCGAAAGCACCATGGTGCTGAAATGTGAGCAGCATAGATTATCAGCAAGTTTAGAACACAAGTGTTTCCAGTGATCGATGAAAGGAGAGGTGGTCCACAGTCTCACGCAAGGTGAGAGGGAGAGCATTCCATGCCTTGGCGGCAGCCACCGAGGAGCCACGCCCGCCTGTCCGAGTGCATAGGAACCAAGGGACCACGACAAGAGAAGCGGACTGTGATCAAAGATAGCGAGTCAGAATGTAATGAGGACATTTTACCTGGATGTATTCAGCCCCCAAGCCATAAAAGGCACAGTGCTCCATACACATGGATTTGAATAGAATTTGATTTTCCACCGGAAGCCAATGGAGCTGTCTCAACAGTGGGGTCATATGGGTTCCAAAAGGAGGACGAAGAATGGCCCTTGACAGCATTCTGCAATATCAGGAGCCGATTTATCAAATACTGTGGCTGAGCTAGATACAGCGAATTGCAGTAATCTAGACCACTCATAACAAATGCAGCGACCACAGGGGCCTGACAGTTTTCAGGCATGAAAGGGAAGACTTTCCTAAGGATACGACGTTTGAAGTGGCCAGTCTTGCACACCGCCGCAACCTGTTCATTGATGGCAAGGGAAGAAGAAATCTTGACCCCCCAATTTCTGACCAATGATACCGGTATAGGAAGGGGATCAAGAGATGCAGGCCAACAGTCTATTGTCCAGAAGAGAAGAAAAGAGGCGGTACCAACAACCAACACCTAAGTCTTGCTGCCATTTAATTTCAGCCAATTAGCTGTCATCCACGCCCCCACCTCCTCCAGACACTTCCTAAGCCGACTGGCCGTAACAGACTGATTCAGGTCTAATCGGACCAAGATTTTCATGTCATCTGCATAAATGTAGGTTGGCCATTAACAACACTTCCCTCGAACAAGTGCATGCGACAATATGATCACCTAGGGGTGAGATTCAACGACCAAAGCAACTGGCCTTCCCAGCTGTCTAAATCTAGCTTGTCTTTGGAAAAATATGGGGGGAAGGGCATATTGAGATTCTTCTATACATATGGCCAAGGCCCTATTTCACCTGCTAGTAAAATGTATTCAGCCCAGGTCAAGTCAGCAGCAATCTACCGGGCTGACATCTGGGGCCATTCGGACAGCAACAAACTGGGTCTGGCTGAAAGACCTTTTTTGAAAAAACATTTAGGATTACCAAAATCATGCCTGAGTACTCCCATTTACTTTGAATTGGGCCTCAGACCAATTCAGAAAGAGGTCCTATTCAGATCAGTATTCTTCTGGCTGAGACAGCGGTCGGTCCCAGAGTTGCAAATATATTGGGATGCTACTACTCACATACTGGAGGCTGAGAGTGGCAGATCTTTGCCTTGTTTCCAGCACTTCAAAACCTGTTGGTGCAAATGGAACTGGGAGATCTGTGGCTGAACCCTCAGGGAATTACCCATGGTGATCTATCCAAAGCACTCAATATCTCTTGTGGTTTGATCGAGGCAGAGTTAACTAATGACTGCATCAGGAACCACTTATTTATCTTATAAGCCAACTATGGGGCTCAAAAAATATCTAGACCATGTTAGGCCCCAACTTGTGCGTAGCCTATACGTTTAGATTTCCCAACTGGAATTGGTATGCTGCTCCGAAAAATGGGTGCCCAATGGAAATGAGACATGCCCAGCTTGTGGATAGGAATCCTTGTTCCATTTCTTTTTCTTTTGCAAAGGCAATCGTGTAGCATGATGTAAGTTTTAAAAAAACAATATGCAACACACATGGTGATATAAGTCTCACGCTCCAGCTTTTTAAAAGTAGTGATGATATAAAAGTGGTTTATTTTGTAGCAGGTTGCCTTGCCCTGGCTTGGTGAATAAGGGCAAAAACCATAAAAGATGAAAGCCAGGTGCCATAACTCTTAAGCACTTTTCTACTTGTTTGCACTTCTTGAGTCTGTTAAATTAAATGTCAAATGGTGCTAAAATAATGTGGATGGTACCGTGCACCATGATTTTAGAACACACTCAAGGTTTTAATAACAATTTTTATACTATATAATTTTTTGTATTGTTGGTAATGAACTATGTTCCTTCATTTATTGTATCCGCTATGTCTCCTTAAAATGTGTATTCATGGAAAATGACTGTATTGTCGAATAAAAGCCAATTGAATTGCATTGAATTGAATAATGGAAATTATTATTTCAGTGCAATTTGGTCATGATTCATGAGGGGTGGGCTAACCCACTGTAAAGTACATCCCCATATGGCATGACAAAATGCATTAGGCCAGTGAAAACAAAGAGGGGCATTCTTGTGGGTGTGAGTATAGGAGGCAAACCTATTGCAGATTTCTCCCAATCTGAAATTGACACATCAAATGATGATGTATGGGTGGAATTTGTTGAGTATGTAAAGTTTAACACCAAGGGAGCTTGGAGTTTTGGGGAAAACGCAGAGGATGGGAGTCTGAATACAGAAGAGCTGATTGGGCTTTCACCTGGATGTAGTAAATGAGAATCCAAACTGAATTCAAAATCCTTTACAAGACAGAACCAGGTTGCTTGAAAGGGATTTTGCTTGAAAGGGATTTGGGAGTAAGGGGACAGGCCAAACGGAGGAAATTACCAGCTAGCGTTGCCTGGAGCTGTTGATCTCCCTACCTGCCCTGGGCTTAGAAAAGACAAACCAAAAGTCAGTACCATAACCACAGTGTATTAAGAAAGATGTTCCATGAATTAGTTAAATTCAAGATAACAATTAAAAGTATTTTGAGGGAACCCCATTTACAAGGTATGGCACTAAATGGGGACTTGCTCTGTAAAATACCTTTTGTGTAAATATATTTACAATCCAATGCCCCAGAAAGCACAATTGCCTGGGGCATAACAGTCTCTTAAAGTATTAATTCATTTGGTGAGTGTTTAACAGTAGCACATTATAAATGAGTTTGGGAGCATGGTGGACAACATGAACCACAGATTATCAGGGGTTGATAGACTACATGACCCATGAAAAACATCATTTACGTAAAAGAGAAATCCTGGATAGAGTTGGTGACCCCTCAAAATGGAAGACAATTGTGGATAATTCCTTGCCTTCACTCCCAAGGATTTTTTTTTTAAATAACCAACCTCATTTTTCCAAATAATATTGAACAGAAATAGACATATTACACTCTAAATTCCAAATAAAGTTAACTTGCTGATTATTTTTCTATTTGAATTTGATTTTTTTTCTCATGTCTGTGTGACCCTTCAATACATCAAGATATGTTTCTCTACAACATTAAGGCTTCTACCCTGAGATACTTGTATCCATACCCAATGATGTCGAACATTTTAGAGTTGGAATAACCCTAGAATAAGAAAGTTATATGAGAAGACAATCTTTTTTTCTCTGAAGTCAACACTTAAAAGTGTTCTGAGAAAGCTTAGTGTATTGTGGTTTTATACAGTTTATTCTAAGAATAGCTTAATCATATCTGTGACTCTGATAACAGATGATAAAGTGTATGTTTATATAGGAGAGGCGTTTAATCTGTTGTCAAGAATAGCTATTCACATTTGTTTTAATATGTATGGACGTTTAAGTGCATTGTGAATGTACACATTTGCGAGATAATATTGGGCAGGTTGCATTTGATTTCAGAAGCTCAGATGCCTTTACTTATGTGGAATTATGTGGTTGACTTGACCAGCACTGAAAGTTCAGTGACCACAGTTATTTATTTTATTTATTATTTTAAATGAAACAGAAGATAAAACAGAATATTGAATGTTACAACACCCTGTTTCTTGTCCTAGATGTTGGGATGGGATTGGTGTGGTGGGTGGTGTTGAATCAGGGACATTTCCTCATCAAAAAACCATTTGTGTGAAATTCTGAAATTATTGTATATTGAAGTTGTCTTGTCACAGAAAATGGGGGCTCTGTTCAGGAGGTGGAAGTTTCCATTTCATTGATATCTACACATAATTGCATTGTGTAAGGGATTGTGCTCAAGATAACAGATATGTGTTAAGTAGCATTGTTGTGCTGAATTGTTTTGTCCCTGCTGGATGCTCTCAAAGGACACAGGTTGTTTTTGGAAGAGGACAGGGTTAGTTGAAAAAAGAATTGTGTTGAATTTCTGTCATGCCGCCGGTTTCTAGTCGCCGGTGGGGGCTATGGAACGCCTGGCGCTGGCGGCGCCATTAGAATTTTCCGGGTTCTCTGTCCTCTTCCGGGTTTCCTGCTCTAGTCTTTGCTCTGTCTTCCTGGCTTTCACTACTTTAGCTCCGCCCTCTTCCGGGTTCGGCGCGTTGCAACTTTGTTTATCTACTTCGTTGCTTGCGCCGTGTGTTTTTTCCTCCGTAATTCTCGCTCTGCCCCTTGGCCCTCTGACGGCATTCCTTAGCCGTCCCTTCTCTCCTGTTTCTACGTCGTGGCATCCCCTAGCCGCTCTGTCTTCCTTAGCTTTTTCCCACGGCGTTCCTTCGCCGTCCTGTCCTCCTGTCTTCCCGCTTGCTCCCGTTTCTTTCTCTTCCCTTCCTGCTTGTACCTGTGACGCTCCTGTTCCAACGTTCGGATTGTTTCCATTATCCGTCTCTCCCGAGAACCTTTTGAAGGACTTGCTTCATCTTCGGTCTTCAGTCCAGAAAAGCTCCATCAGGCATCCTCCATCTGTCACAGGGTCTGCAGGATTTCATCGCTTCACCTCCCGGACCTGTTGAACTGCCTTCCTACTCACAGAGGGTTTTTTTTGAGCATCTGCTTTTTTCCCTCTTCTATTCGGTCCCTGTGGGAAGGAAGCCTCCTGCTTCCCTGCCTGGCGGGGAACCAGGGTGGCTTCCCACTGCGGACGGCCCTACCTCTTCTCAAAAAAGAAGAAGACCAGGAAGAAGTCTATCCGCCATTTAACTTCTTCTGAGGATTCAGGTGAGGAGAAAGGGGAGGAGGTTGTGGATATTACTGATACTCCTTCTAAGGCTGCTGAGTTTGACAGTTTGCAACGCCAACAGTTAAGAGCTATGGCCTCTCCCGAGCAGGTGCAAGAACTGCTCACAGCTGTGCATACTCTCACACAGGATTTACAGGTAGTCAAAACAGAAAATACTACCCTCAGACAGAGGTTAGACAGTTTCGAGCAGTCTCGCAGTGACCTTCCTCCCATGCCTTTATCCTGCGGTAAATACGACGGATCACCCAACAAATTCAAGGAATTCATGGAGGCTTGTGTGATCTATTACACATTCAGACCCCATACTTACGCTGCAGACCAAGCCCACATAGGGTTTCTGATTTCTAATCTGACCGGAAAAGCCCTGTCATGGGCAGCCCCTTTGGTAACTTGTCCAGTCCTCTCCTTCAGGATTATGCTGGGTTCACAGCCCAGTTGAAACTGGCGTTTGAACGACAATATACTACTCTAGTAGCCAGTGAACAGCTACTAGACATTCATCAGGGGAACATGGACCTTTTGTCCTACATATCCCGCTTTAAGAGGGTGGCCGCTGATGCAGGTTGGCAGGAGAATGCTCAGTATACTATATTTCGTCGAGGTCTGAGAGAAGACCTTAAAGATGAACTAGCCAGGGTTAATCGTCCTTCCACACTCACGGAACTCTGGGCTACTGTCATTCAGCTCGACCTCCGGCTATCTGAATGACGGTCTGAACGTCGGAGGCAACGTGGGTCTCCAATTTTAGCTGACACAGCTCCGTCTTGCCCCACTCCTGCGGGTTGAACGAAAGACAAGCCCATGCAGATTAGAACCACTAGAGGACCACTTACGGCCGAAGAATGAAATGGCGCAGCGACCTCAATCTCTGCATGTACTGTGGTTCCAACACCCATGTCTTAAGGGATTGCCCAGATGTACCACGCCGCAGGTCAGGAAACGCCATACCTCGGAACTAGTGGGGACCAGTTACCGAGGGGGATATTCTGGTCCCTATGTCTTTTTGTCTATCACACCAACAGTCAGCGCCACCGACGACAACCGTCTCATGGTTATCGCAGTCCAGTTGAACCACTCACATCAGACATTCAAAGTCCTAGCGCTAATGGACTGCGGGGCGGCAGGATGCTTCATGGATGTCGTCTGAGCAGACAAGACAGGTATTAGCCACCTGGAGAAGGAAGAAGACCAAAAGGTTAAGGGTGTTGATGGTACGCCTTTAAGCTCCGGTCTCATCACTCACGCCACCTCTCCCATGATAATGAAGGTGCTCCATCATACCGAGACCATCCAATTTGACTTGATCTGAGCAGCTCATTTCCCTGTCATTCTGGGGGTTACCTGGCTCCGGAAAAATAATCCTACAATTGATTGGACCAAGAACCAATTGTCTTTCTCTTCTAGTTTTTGTAAAAGATCCTGCTCAGTACAACCCTTGGCTGCTACAGTCCACACACTTCCTGATCCTCATACCCTGACAGATGTGTCATCTGTGAACAACATTCCCAAGGAGTGTCTTCTCTATCAGGAAGTTTTTCATGATGAAGGTCCTCAAGAACTACCTCCGCATCGGCCTGAGGATTGCCATATCACACTGGTACCCAATGCGGTGGTACCATTTGGATGCATGTTCTCTCTTTTCCTCAAGGAGAAGAAAGTACTTAAGGACTACCTTGACTCCAACTTACAACACGGTCTCATACAACACTCCCACTCTCCTGCAGGGGCATCCCTGTTTTTTGTTCCGAAGAAAGGCTCTGATGAATTACGACCTTGCATTGACTACCGGGGCCTCAATCAAGTGACGATAAGAGACCGTTACCCCATTCCTCTCATAAGGGATATTCTGGAGGCGGTCCAGGGAGCACAGATCTTTTCCAAAATCGACCTCCAAAGAGCCTACCATCTTCTGCGCATCCATTCAGGAGACGAATGGAAGACTGCGTTCCGCACTCCGTTTGGATATTATGAGTACTGTGTCATGCCTTTCGGCTTGGTCAATGCGCCATCAATATTCCAGCGCTTTATGGATCGAACCTTCTCGGATCTTCTCTTTCAGTGTGTTATTGTCTACCTCGATGATATTCTGATATACTCGAAAACCGCCCAGATCCATAATACTCATCTCCTCCAAGTTCTTAAAAGGCTACAAGACAACCACCTCAAAGTCAATGCAGAAAAGTGTGTCTTTGGAGTCCCTCAAGTATCTTACCTTGGTTGCATACTGTCCTCGCAAGGCATTAGCATCGATCCAGCCAAGACCAAAGCTATCTTGCGTTGGCCTCCTCCGGGATCAGTGAAGGAAATTCAAAAGTTCCTTGGTCTTGCGAACTTTTATCGCAAATTTATTCAGGGATTCTCAGAAACGGTTCTTCCCATTACTAGACTACTTAAGAAAACTTCCAACCCTTTTTCCTGGACTGAAGAAGCTGACCAAGCCTTCTTACTGTTAAAGGAGAAGTTTTGCTCTGCTCCCATCCTCGGGCAACCAGACCAAGGGTTAAGGTTCATAGTGGAAACCGATGCCTCTTCAGCTGCCTTGGGGGAAGTTCTCTTACAGGAACATGCTGGTCTCGAATACCCTGTAGCCTACCTTTCCAAGACCTTGAATGTCATGCAGACTCATTACTCTGTCATCAAGAAGGAACTACTGGCCATGAAGATTGCTTGTGAAAAATGGCGACACCTTCTGCAGGGGGCTATTCATCCATTCGAGATCAGAACAGACCACAAAAATCTCAAAGTCCTGCAGAATATGGAGTGTGTCAATTCACGCCAGGCCCGATGGGCCCCTTTTTTTTCACAATATGACTTTCTTCTGACCTACCTGCCGGGATCCAAAAATATTCTAGCAGATGCCCTTTCCAGGGGACCATGTCCCGGTTGTCCTGCCAGGGAACTTCCCAGTTTGTTGCTTTCTGACGTCAAATTCATATGTACCGTTGATGCTTTCTTGGAGAAGGTACGTCAAGTCACGCAGTCTGATGGTCTTCCTCTTACCACTCTACGCTCGGAAGACATAACGATCCAGGATGGTTTGGGATTCAAACAACAACGTCTTTACCTACCCGATTCACAGACTCGGCGCACTGTGCTAAAATGGTGTCACGACAATCTTTTGGCCGGGCACAGGGGGTAAAGAACACCCTGGAACTGCTTCGACAAAGCTTTTGGTGGCCTAACATGTCTAAAGAGGTGGTCTCGTATGTTCGCTCCTGTCCGATATGCTGTAGATCTAAGTATTCAACTCAACGATCCATTGGGTTCCTACAGCAAGGTGAGGTACCGAAAAGACCTTGGAGTCTTATCTCGACAGATTTCATCGTGGATCTGCCAGCTTCCGAGGGATGTTCCTGCATCATGGTTACAGTTGACTGTTTTTCTAAAATGGCCCATTTCACACCTCTGGCTGGGTTACCCACCACTGCTGAGATGGCAACCCTGTTTGCCAGAGAGATTTTCCACCTGCATGGCACTCCTGACAAGATAATCTCGGACAGGTGTTCGCAGTATACATCACGCTTCTGGAGGGAACTATGTGTGAGGCTGGGCATCGACCGTGCCTTATCGTCCGGCTTCCATCCCCAAACCAATGGACAGTCGGAAAGAACAAATGCCACCCTTGAGCAATATCTACGCTGCTTCACCAACAATCAGCAGGACAATTGGGTTAGCCTTCTCCCTACTGCTGAGTTTGCCTACAATAACTCTGTACACAGTGTCACTGGTCTTAGTCCTTTCTACTGTTCCTATGGGTATCATCCCAGTTTTACTCCTTCCCTGTCTCTTGCTCCTTCTACTGTTCCTTCTGTGGATTCTCTTCTCACTACTTTGACAGAGGCCCATAAAACTGCTGTCAATAGTCTACGGGCTAGTAGCCAGCGCTATTGCGATCAGAGTAACCCCAAGCGCTTGCCCTCCCCGCTTGGCAAAACGGGACTAATGTATGGTTATCCACCAAATACCTCCCGCGTTAGCTGCATCCCTCTAAATTGTCTCCCAGGTTCTTGGGACCTTTCCCCATACTGTGCAAGATCAATCCTGTTGCCTATCGGCTTTCATTACCCAAACATATGCACCGCCTTCACCCTGTCTTTCATTCCTTTCTCTTAAGGGAGTATAGGCCGGACCCCTATCATCGCTCCATACCGGCTGTTCCAATCCCTGTTGCTTTACCCCCGGAGGAGTATGTGGTGGCCTCCGTGTTGGACTCCCGCTTTCGGGGAGGTCGCCTGGAATATCTCATCCATTGGAAGGGGTACCCCCATTCTGAGGACTCCTGGGAACCGGTCTCTCATGTCCATGCCCCATCTTTGGTTCAGAGGTTTCACCGTCTCTTTCTGGGCAAGCCTGGGGGGGTCTCCATGGGGAGGGGGCATGCTGTCATGCCGCGGGTTTCTAGTCGCCGGTGGGGGCTATGGAACGCCTGGCGCTGGCGGCGCCATTAGAATGTTCCGGGTTCTCTGTCCTCTTCCGGGTTTCCCGCTCTAGTCTTTGCTCTGTCTTCCTGGCTTTCACTACTTAAGCTCCGCTGTCTTCCGGGTTCGGCGCATTGCAACTTTGTTTATCTACTTCGTTGCTTGCTCCGTGTGTTTTTTTCCTCTGTACTTTTCGCTCTGCCCCTTGGCCCTCTGATGGCGTTCCTTAGCCGTCCCTTCTCTCCTGTTTCTACCTCGCGGCATCCCCTCGCTGCTCTGTCTTCCTTACCTTTTTCCCACGGCGTTCCTTCGCCGTCCTGTCCTCCTGTCTTCCCGCTTGCTCCCGTTTCTTTCTGTTCCCTTCCTGCTTGCACCTGTGGACGCTCCCGTTCCAACATTCGGATTGTTTCCATTATCCGTCTCTCCCGGAACCTTTTGAAGGACTTGCTTCATCTTCGGTCTTCAGTCCAGAAAAGCTCCATCAGGCATCCTCCATCTGTCACTGGGTCTGCAGGATTTCATTGCTTCACCTCCCGGACCTGTTGAACTCCCTTCCTACTGACAGAGGGTTTTTTTTGAGCTTCTGCTTTTTTCCCTCTTCTATTCGGTCCCTGCGGGAAGGAAGCCTCTTGCTTCCCTGCCTGGCGGGGAACCAGGGTGGCTTCCCACTGCGGACGGCCCTTCCTCTTCTCAAAAAAGAAGAAGACCAGGAAGAAGTCTATCCGCCATTTAACTTCTGAGGATTCAGGTGAGGAGGAAGGGGAGGAGGTTGTGGATATAACTAATACTCCTTCTAAGGCTGCTGAGTTTGACAATTTCTGGGGAGTTATGTAAAAAATGCATTTTGGAATTGAGAAAAGTAACTCATGTAGATTGTTTATATTATTATGTATTAATAATCAGTAGTAACTGATTGTTATTTGTGATCAGATATCCATTCTAAAATATTTAGGGATGTAATGGTTGATATAAAAGGGCCCAGGATAATGTGCTAGCTAGGTATTGTCTGCCTGGGCAGTGGGTGACACAGGATCTAGAGTCATAGAAAGACAAAATGAAGGAAATAATGCAGAAAAAAGGAGCACATATTTCGGAAAGAACAGAGAACATTAGGCCAGATATTGCAGACACGGTATATGACGTTCACTAACAAAGAACAAAGGCTTATGTTTGAAAACTTTCAGATCAATCTTTTTCTCCACCTCAATATGGTGGAAGACAGATTAGTGTAAAGGGAAATTACTTTTTTGAAATGTGTTTATTTATTTGTGTCTATGGTTCATACACACCTTTACACAATTGATAAAATGAAGCTACATATCATTATTAAATACAATCATGATAACTATATACAACATTTTAAAAATAGATACGAGCATTTACCTTCTTCCATACATGGCAGATGGCTTCTGAGATGACAATGGATTCCACCGACTTAATGGAGGCCCAAAATGGATTGTCTTCAATATGTAAAATATTAGGTACAAGGTTGCCATAGCTATTGGTATATCCCCTCTCCATTTCCCTGCATTGAGTACGGACATGCCAAGAGGTTTCAATTTCAGCCCCACAGAGACGAAAGAGCCTTTCTTCCCTAGGAGTCCATGGCCAGCGCCGTGTATGCTCACATGTCGGTAATATATTATATTGAAGATAGATAATATACCTAATTTTCCCAGAGAATATTTTTGTAAGATAGGAACAGGGGGCCCACTGCCTAAAATCGTGAATACTGTATTCAATATTCATTTTTCGTTTGGACACGTAATCAATATTAGTACAGCGATCATGATCTCTAGCTGTGTTTTTCAGGAGGATCAGTCTGTTAGGATTAAGCAATACCTCATCCAAATTCAGATTTAGATGCACAATATATCCACTGAACACTTCTTTCAGATTCACTAAAAAGGAATCATTACTATTTTTACTATATAGTCCTGCCAAGAGACTATAAATCGAGTTTTCATCCAACGGAGTCAGTATGATCAAAAAATACAAAGTGCATTTTTGTATCATGCACATTGATCTGACAGATAAAATACCAGGCTCCATTTGGAGTGCCGCCAGAGGAACGGTTTGTGGGACAGCCAGTATTGTACGCAAGATTTTTGCTTCTAGATATTTGATGCCCTATAGCTTGCTTTCTGATACAGTGGCCAAGCCATATAACATGCTTGAAATTATATTGTTGGTAGAGATTGTAATAAGTCCATCGATATTATTACCTCCTCTCTTGTACATGATGTTTCTGAGAAGTAGCCACTTTTTCAAAACCTTTGACCGTAGATTTGTACAATAGAAATCTTTACAAGGGTCATTATTGATCATTACACCCAAGTAATTGTAAGTATCAATCACTTTCAATTTTGTGCCATTAATACGCCAAGAGGGTACAACAGTTTTCCTGTTATGCCCAAAGATATTACTTTAGTTTTCATACCATTTATGTTAAGATGTTTTTTTTGGGGCATCCTCCGCGAGCGCATTCAGTGATCTTGGTGGCCCTATAGGGGTGCGGTCCATAATGATGGTATTGTCAGCATAGCTGGCCCATGGGACCGCAATTCTCCCAATCACCGGAGCAAGTTGCAAATTGCTTTTACATGGTGGTCAAATTAAGATACATAAATATTTTATAGTGTGGGGGCCAGAAAGCACTGTGCTTTCCGTCCATATTGGTATGGATGTCTGGTTTAAGGGCAACTGCAAGGGATTTCAATCAGGCACACACCCAAGTCTCGCCCAGCATGTAGTGCGCAAATGAAACCCTTATTTGTTTTTATCTATAAGTTCAATATTCTGAATGATATACCACTCATATCACACCCTTCTCAAAATACCCCCGCGGTCACACTGAACCAGCAATCCGGCTAATTTGCAACAGTAAATGTTTATTTATGTATTTAGAAATTAAATCAAAATATATTTTTAATAGGTAACATCAATCACCAGAGGGTGACAAGAACAATGAATAATATATTTAATGCTCTGGGAATCAGGTAATGAACACAAGAAGAATGCAGCAAAGAAAAGAATACTTTTGGGTTGGTTTGGAACAGATAGCACTATGGTTAGAGGTTCCCCCTGCAACACCCCTCAACCCACTAATAGGCAATTTAAATAGATGTGAGGAGAGAGCAGGTACTCAGAAAATAATACAGAACAAACAGAATATCACTCCCACCTTCCCCCCTTAAACACAAGAGAAAAACAGATTTGACTTTTCAACTGTCAGATTGACTTTTCAACTGGCTGAGCAAAAACACTAAATGGTGTCAAAAATGCTTACATTATTATAGATTTCTACGGGAGCCACTTTGAACAGATGCAAGCAATCACAAGCAATGATTTAATCAAAAGAAAACAATTGGAATCTCAAAGGCAAAGTGTGAAAAAATGTAAAGACAATGCACACGTGTAAAACGTTTGCAAAATGTAAATTTGCTGCAAACTTTTATGATGCAATTTTTGATAAAAGCGGGTTAACTACACTGTTTCTATCTTTAAAACTGAGGGAGTTATGGAGGTTTTAGTGAGAGGTGTTTTTAAAAAATAAAGACACAAATTTGGACAGGAACTTCAGTTTAAAGCCAGAAAATATGGGTTATGCTTTTACTCAAGACTAGAGCATGCAGACTAGACAACCAGGTTGGGATTGAAATAAGCTCTGAGACTGATTCATGACTTCAGTAATAGATCCCCAGCACCTTCCCCAGCGGAACCAGTCCAAACACTCAAAGTGGGATTTTTGGATGAGAGTTACATAAATAAAATGACTATGAAAATGACGCTTAACAAATAGACAGAATAAGATAGCACTAAAATTTTGATACTGTTACTGGTTATGGGAGTAGTGGAACAAATAAGGCAAGGTATACAATAGTTCTCTAGCATCCTATTAATACTCACAATCCACTGGGATTTAAGATTGTTGGCCCATCAAGATTCTGGTCAATGGATTGGGTCTATCAGGGAAGGACAGCACATCAGGCATGGGACAGGATCAGCTAAGCCGGTCACCGGAACTGCACGGGATCTGCCCTTCTTGTTTCTGGATATTTCAGATCAGCGGGATGGTGACCTTTTCACACATCTATTTCCTGGCCTGAAGAATCTGCCATTGTTCAGTCCTTGGTAGCAGACACAAGTCTGTCCTACCCCACAATTATCTTGTGTCAGTGAGCATCTGCCGAGATCAATGCCCTCCCCTTGGGTGGAAACCTGTTTTTCAACCTTTTGCAAACCCAGCCAGCCTAAGTTAAATTTTAATTTCTTGACTTGAAGTCCAGCATAAAACAAATGTGTTGCATCAGATGACATAGATAAATTATAGTCTTAGATTTAAACCCGTGGGATCAAAACAACTGAGATCCATCTTCGTTTCAGCAACAATCCTTTTATATTTGCAAATCCGGCAGATCTTTAGTTTTAGACAACTTTAAAGTTTAATCAGAAATGCCCATTTGATGGGGCTGTCACTCACAGGTAGCCCAGTGTGGCTGCACACAGATTTTTGACAGGAAGTGTCATTCACAGGCAATCCAGTTTTGCTGAGAAAATGTCTTGCTCTTAACATTTCAGGACCTTGTAAATTCACCTTGTAAATTCACAATGCTTTGTTACATGAATTTTAGCGCCAAGCAAGATTTTGAGTGTTGGACAGTGTTATGTACAGGTATTTTGCATTTGCAGCAGCAAAGTAAATGTCATTTACAGGCAATATATATGCCATAGATAGCAGAGTGAGGTCACATATTATAGCAGAGTGGGTCAGTACATCCCACACACCTTCTCCATTAACTTTAACCCTAACTGTTATGTTGGTATATAAAGCGGTGATGAAATGTAGTAGGCTAGTTTCAATTCCCCAATTCCTAACTTTTTTCCATTAACATGTCCTTATTACTGTATCAAAGCTTTGCTAAAGTCAATGAAACATACATATTGTCAGTCTTATTTCTTTTGCTTACAAGAAGCCATGAAGTAGTTTAGCAAGGTAATGTTAGTAAGGGTGCCTATGCCCCTATGGAAACCTGTTTGGAAGGTAGGTAATATTGTTTTTTCCGAATCCATTTGTTTAATTTCTTGATAAGTAAAACCACAAATACCTTTTGATTGGCATCAAAAGGAAAATTGCATGAACACAATCACAGAAACATCTCAAAACACACCAGTAGATTCAAAACTCAATCAACAAGTTAGTGATTAGGGAGAACAGGACAATTTGCAGGCTTTGCATCTCTTCTCTATCGATTACTCTTGCTACCTTCCACAGCAAAAAACACATTTAACGGTTGCAATGGGTCTCCCCATATTGATTATATTTTTATTTCAGGTAATATGTGGGATAAAATGTGTAGGTGTGGATCTTTAGCTCCACCCCTTTACCCAAATTAGGCCCACCTCTAACATTAGAACGTGCAACTTTTGTCCATAAAGCAAGTTTATTGTACAACGGCCGGGAGGGGGCTTAAATGATATCTAACAGTCAATCTAACCATGCTCTCTCTGAACCACACAAAGAACACATATTATATAGAGTCTGCAACAGTTAATACACTCCCCCAGATACCGGTACAAAGGCATCCCCAAACATGATTGGTTGCCCTGTACAGAGAAATTTAAAACCCACACAGTTCATTAGACACAGACATTATCACACAATCCTTTAAAACATATAATTACAAGGTATATATTTTCAACATACCCCTTTCCAAAACCCGGTCCATATTTGGTGGCAGCCTTGCCTATCAGTTACAAAATAACAGAATTCCTATTAATGATGCACACAGACATGCCCTAAAAATACCTAAGCACATGAAGATGAGAGAAAGACACAGATTCCCTTTGCCCTAGTCGTGTTTGCTTACCGCTTAGCCCAAACCTGTCCAGTGTCCAATTTTTATGACCATTGACCCTTCCTTTTCACATGAGTTCCGCCCACTCTCTGACAACGTATTAGCAATTGCTCTCCTAAAATGTATTACTACTGATCTCTGTAAGTGTCCCGGGTGAAGCCATCTGTTCAAACAACCATGCATGTTTTATAAATGCCTATCCCTTACAAAAATGAACTCTACTGTTTGACCTCCAGCACTTGAGCCATCTACAAACTGACGGCAACCACCCAGTTGACCAGCTTACGATACCTGTTCCCTGACTGCTGATAGGCCTTTGCCATGATTGCGGAAACACCCCGATACATAGAGCAACCACACCTCATATATTTAATATCTTTTAGTAAATTGAAAAATACTTCCCATACATGTATACCATTATGTTTGCATTTTGTACCTATTATGGTCTCCTCTCATGACCACCATTCATACAGCTAAACTCAATGTGCACATATTGATCACCTGTTTCACCTGAGTGTTGAGGGGCCATTTGTGTGATAATGTTTCATCGTTGTATTTCTGTGCACATGCAAATCAACAAATGTGTCACCTCTACATAAAATACAAGTAAAATGTAACACTTATCCTTTTACAATAAATATTGTAATATTTGTAGCAATTTGCGAAAGTGACAGAAATTACGCTGATGAAGTTTCCACCCCCAGTCAGTGATATGGCGCGCGAAGTTTGAACTTTTCAGATTTCCCCACATTCTCCCTTTAGTTTGTATTTATTTGTATTTTGTATTTTATTTATTTGTAGCACACGCCAGGCCCAGGGGCATCCGGGCACGAAAAATTTATGAGCATTTTTACAAGGTTCCACAACATATACAAATCAACAGTAAGGCAAATTTACAATATAGTACATAGGCAATAAACATAGGTAGATATCATGTGAACAAAACTTAGTTGAGACAACGTTTAGTAGAGGCAGATAAGTCAGGGTGATTGCAACGGGGGAGGCAATCCAATACCTGGGGGTTAATTAATCCAATAACTAACACAGTACTTTCATCGAAAATTGCACTGCGAGTCGCTCCTCGACTCTTGCTGTTTTACAACCTTACCATACGCTTCCTGGAGGAGGCGGGACTATGCACGGCACGTGCTTGGATCACGTGACCTTGGGAGCAGCTAAAGGACACAGGCTACCACCCTTGCGGCGTTAAGCCCGGCAGGGGTGAAGGGCGACGACTGTTTCGCGGCTGTTTGGCGCTGGTGGAGCCCCATCAAGCCGGGAGACTGTGATCCCTCATAAAGACATGACCGCAAGGGCAGTAAGAATAAATAGAAAAACTTAGGCCATTGAATCCCCCCCAGAAGATGAAGAAGGTAGGTGCTTGAGAAGTATGAAAATGACCCAAAAACAACAGGGAATCACCTCAAAGAGTCATGAGAGAATACCGACACATAGTCCCAAGAGAAACGAAAATGATAGAACTAGTGAATGGGGTCTGCAAGATAAGGGTGGCCAACAGATTTTACATCAGATTTTGGCTCCACAATCAGAACAAATCGTGCAAATACAACAAACAGATCCCTCAAAATCGTTACTGACTCCAATAGGGGTGAGTTTGCAAAATGCAACGAAAAAACTACAACCGCAGCCATCGCCACCATTGCAATTACTTCCTGAGCCCGATCCTGACCCCGTCGTGGAGCCGGTCTCGATGGACCTGGTTGACCAGTGCGGGGATTCCTCGGCTGGGATACCGGGGGCTCATAGAGTCGGCCCCTCAGTTACGAGTGGGGAGGGGAACGGCCAGGGAGGAGGGGGAGGAGAGGACGCCGCGGAGACCATAAAACACGCACCACCCGGCAAGTCGAGCCGAACACCTCTTAGCATGGCCCATCAGGGGGAGTTGACGTCGGGCCAAATCCAAGTGGAGGCGGCAATCCACGCGGAGGCAGAAGGCAGCACAGACGACAAGGACAATCAAATAGATATGGAAGAAGTCCTTACGGCCAGTGAAGGCAGTAAAACACCTAACAACAAAAAAAGGCAAAGGCAAATGGTTAAAATCACCACAAAAAGAAATAAGGGTGGTAAACATTTCAACAAAAATAGGTCATCAACAAATGAAAAAAATTCAGTGACAAACTACTTCACGTCTCGAGTTAATACAAAAGTGGTAAATAGACATCACATGGAGCTATCAGACATGGAGATACTCGATGCTTTAAATGAATGCTTACCCCTTTTAAACTACGAAGGCTAGACTGTAAAAAGAGTGGAAAGCTAAGAGCCAAGGACGTTTTAACATTGGAGGAGAAAGAGGGATCATTGAACCAGTTAGATGAAAGAGAAAGTGAAGAGCCCGAGACACTCAAGATACTTCTCCCCCCAACGACCTTGAAAGAAACAGAGACACCCAATGGCGATCTGCATCTACAAATCGATACAGAAACAATAGAAGAAGGGGAGAAACGGGACAACTTAAGGGCCAGGGAGCAGGAGAAACCAAAAAACCAACAGGAAATGGAAAGTCTATTTGAAAAACCAGATACCGGTGAGAAAGAAGAAGCCTCTGGTGGTACACAAACAGGGATGGATAAGACAAATAAAATACTGCGGGAAGTAGATACAGCACTTGTTTCGAATTTGGACAAAGGAGATACGTCTGAATCAGATAACATAACATCCACAAAACCACTTCAGGAGCCCGACCCGATAGTAAACGATGAGACTAGACGGGAACGACATCTGAGCAAAATGGAGGAAAACACACACTCAGTTGATCAACCAATCCCGTCCAAGGTGTCAACACCAGTTCAGGCCCAAACGAAGAAACATGGGCAGAACCACCATCAAAACCTGTGGGGCCATGAACCACTTAGTCCTCGACCAGATACGATGGAATATCGAAGTCGCTTACTTGACACTGTCGCACCATCACAAAATCTGGGGGGAAACAAGACAACAATTATAACTGATGCCCCACTAAGGAGATCTTCAACGCAGCAACACTCTTCGAGTTCAGCGGAACACTTAAATAAAAAGACTGACCTACTTTCCATCATGTCATCGGTAAATATAACACTTGCCCCATTCATGAAGCTCTACGAAGCCATCGCTGACTCATTGAAGGATCACACTAGTATTCAAGCAATGATGTACAGCAAAGTCATCTTTGTAGAAGCCTATATCATGGCCTTAGAAGCCAGGAAAAAAAACAACCAAGAAGCGAACCACGATTCATCAGCCACGCCTAACCAAACACGTGGAAAAGATGAGGCTCAGGCAGCGACGACAAAAACTATAGAAACTCAAACAATTACCACGATAGACTTAACAGCGAGCAAATCATCCACAGAAAAAGCCACTAAAGTAGTTGAGACGAATACCCGTCTAGGACAATTAGAGCTTACACCGAACTCAAACAAACCAGTAATCGCAATTGAAGTATCTGGAGATCAACTTCAGGGACGAGAAATCGTCCAAAAAAAAAAGGGAACAAAAAAATCGTTACCTAAGCTGCCTAAGCCACGTACAGAATCAGTAGAGGCGATTTTCCAAGTTTTTAAGCGGCCAGCAAATCACAAAGATAAAGTACGCATGGAGGAGAGCTTGGATATAAATACAGAATCCATGAAAAAACAGGAAAATTCGGAAACGAATAAGACATCACCACCGAAGACGACTTATGATTTTCTGGAAAACGATGAACTAATGAACCTGAGTCAATATGCGTCGGAAGACTCTACTTCAGACATGAGCCCAAAGAAAACCTCCAAAACTCTGTATTCACAATCGGCCGGTAAAATCAATAAAACAGACAATAACATAGAGGTAAACTCACAATGGACCGAACAACATCAAAAACAAAAAATGGTGAAAACCCGTAGCCGAGACAAAAACGAAATCGAGGTTACTGAAACGTTGAGACAAAAAATTCTGAAACAAATGATGGAAACAAAAAAGGAGAGAGAAAGGGCGAGATCAAGAACACCAGAACAACGGAGTAGCAGAACCTTAAAGAAGGTAGATCACCATTCCCGCGTAAGACAAGAGGCCCGTGAAGGTGAACGCTCAAATCGAACACAGCGAGATGATTTTCAGTATCGTCAAGACGAGCAAGAGAGCAAAAGCAAAAGCTCAAGAGGATATACGCCAATGAGCAAGGACACGAAATATAAACATGACAAACGCGGAAAAAACGAAAAGATCACCACAACCTCATCACGTGGCTATGGAGAACTGAGTCCACAGCACAGAGCTAGGACCAAATGGCCCAATCAAAAACCTAGGAAATGGGACCAAGCGAAATGGCAGATTAAATTAACGCAAGTGGAAGAAAATGAGGACAAGGTAACACTAAACAGAAATTCGGTATTAAAGTTGTTCAAATACATCCGAAACCTAAAATATATCAAATCAGAAGATTTATTAGTGGTAGAACCAAGTCATAGAAACACCAAGGCCAGAACTTACTTGCATATAGCGTCAACGAAGTTAAAAAATACCCTCCTTGAAAATAAAAGAGAATTAGAAAATATGGGATACGACTTTGTACCAAGTGACGCAGACAGAGCAAAAATACGACAGCAAAGAAAGGAAGAGGAAAGAATCTCCAGATAAAAACTTGAATAAACAGAGTAATTCCAACTCACAAACAAAGAAAAGTTACACAAGTCCCGGAGTTAAGGAAAAGACGCAAGAAATGAAAAAGCGAGAAGGTCAAAAATCATTGAAGTTGAAGAAAAACATCCAGTACGGAAGAAACGAGACAGAAGACAAGAGACATATCTACAGTGGCATGGAAACATCCTCGCGAAAACAGGAACGAAAACAAGAAGATCCAAGAAATATTCACAGAGCCAGGGAAACAGCAGCTCGCAGGGAACAGAATCAGGAGCAACAACAAAACAAAACTGAGAGCGCACTTTCACTAAAATGTGCCCCAATGAAAGGAATATGGTCCTGGCTGCCAAAAGCATTAACAGAAAAGAAGCAAAAATAGCAGTTTCCTGGAGTCGAGCACATTCAACGAGGGAAATGCAAGGGAGGAGAACAGAAGCAGTCAATAAAAATGTGCTCGTGGAACACGAGAGGACACCTTCACCTCCTATCCGCTAGCGACATGACTTTGGGAGCATATGATTTAATATGCCTTCAAGAGACCTGGCTGTGTGAACCACCCTCTATGAGAGGATTTGATTTAATCTTGGCACCCGCAAATAAGGGCCGTTTGGGAAGACCATCTTCAGGGCTTCTGATCGCCTGTAAAAACGGAAGTGGGATTAAACTAGACAAGACATTGATCAGTAACCTGGAAATATTGATGGTGAAAGCCTCATGGACTCGCAAGACAAATAACAAAGAGGGCTATGGAAAAACACCATTAATAATAGCAAACGTCTATTGGAATCCAGCAGCCACAGAAACAACTACCTTCCTGGAGAAAGTCGAAGAAGCATTGGATATAGCCCTGGCAGATCACTTAGTAAACCACTTCATGATCTGCGGAGACCTAAATGCAATATGCTCTACAGATCCAGAGAAAGGAAGCAGTCAAGTAAATAGACAGCGGGGAGAACAGCGCGGAAAACTATGGACCCGTCTGATGAAATCAAGAAATTTGCACAATTTACATGAAGCCTTCCCAGACCCAAAGCGTCTGCCAACATGGGAAAGAAATAACTCAAAGGCAACAATAGATTACATGTTTGTCACAGAACCGATCTTGGCTATAACAAAAGACTTTGGAATAATTAGAACAAGGTCCAGCGATCATAATCTGCTCTCAACTTCTTGGGAGGCATCAAGCCCCCCGAACGACTATATGAAAGTCGACATCATAATCAACGGACAAGGTAATCGACTAAAACTATCAAAGGAGCAAATTGTGGAACTAGAAAATCGATTTAATTCCATTCCATGACGGAAATAGCGGAGGAGAATAAAACCAACTATGTCCCACTTCTAACAAAGTACAAAAAAACTACATTTGTAAAAAAGTTTGGTGGAAACCCACCAAAACATGTGTTCGATAAACCTCTGGTGGAGAAACGCCGTATCCTTCGTAAAATCCAACGTAGAGCAAAAAATTAAAGATACACCAGCAGCATACGAAGAAGCAGTGGCTGCAGCAAAGCACTACAAATCCTGGGTTAGAGGACATAGGTTAAAACTCTACCAACAAGACTCGGAAAACATCTTAAAAATGATAAGTGGGAGAAACACAAGAGAATTTTGGAGTACCTTGAGAGCCACGATGGATGTACAAGAAAAATCATTAATAAGTGAGGTGGGCGAAATAACATGGGTAAAACACTTTGAAACAATGTACTTGGCTCCAACGAAACCCTCTAGCGAACTCGTTGGATATGAGCAAGGCCCATGGCTAAAAGTGGACGACTCCGAGGAGATCCGACTAAAGATATCAAGTCTAAAGAACTCAAGAGCCCCGGGGCCCGACGGGGTCACAAATGTGGACTTAAAAACAAATCCTGAAGAGTGGGCAAGCCTACTGAGTAAAATCTTCAGAAAATGTTCGGATTTGAGAACTATACCGCCGTCTTGGAAATCAGCAACAGTGGTACCCATTTTCAAAAAAGGTGATAAAAAGGACCCAACGAACAATAGACCAATTGCGCTACTCGATGTCATAGGGAAAGTGTTTGGAGCAATGTTGCTAGATCACTTCAAGCTATGGGCAGCAAAAGCCCCTTGTGAAGACCCATTTCAAACGGGATTTAAGAAAAATATGGGCACGACGGACAATATTCTACTCCTTTCCGTCCTGAAAAATAAAGTCCTGGAAGGGGGCCCAAACATCTTTGTGGCATTCATCGACCTGACCCAGGCCTTTGATCGTATAGACAGGGCTAGGCTCTGGTCTAAACTGGAGGCATGGGACTGCCCTGCCACCTTGCTAAACCCAATCAAGGCATTATACACAGACACCAATATGCGGATCCGCTTGGACCAAAACGGTTTATTATCAAACCCGATATCAACAGCTAGAGGTGTGAAACAGGGGTGCCCACTGGCCCCGGCCTTGTTCTTAGCATTTATTGGCGATATAAATGACTCGGACACAACAATACGATCTTTCCCACCGAAAATTTGCAAAACACCAATAACGAGGCTCCTATATGCGGACTACCTAGTACTTTTGGACTATACTCCCGTGGGATTAAAGAGACAAATGGCAAGTCTGCAGAATTATATGCAAGAAAACCGGCTAGAAATCAACATCAAAAAAACCAAATTGCTGAGACTCGAGAAGTCGACTAGAAAAAGCAAAGGACCGAGCTTAAACCTTGAGGACAAACCAATTGAAACAGTCTTGGTCTTTAAATACCTAGGAGTCACATTAGACAGTACAAAACAAGACAAAGCTATGCAAATAGCGCTAACAACGAAAGTAAACCAAATGGCAGCCCAAGCCAGGGCAATAGATAGAAAGTTTGGCAGATACTCGCTGATACCAGTGCGAGAATTTTATAAGAAAAAAGTTATGCCAACTCTATCATATGGAGGCGATGCCATGATAAACTTGCCTTTAGACATCTGGACAAAAATGGAGTCAAAGTTTTGGAGGAAAGTCCTCATGCTGCCTAACTCAACATCGGGTGCCTCGATTCGTAAAGAGCTCAGCTTGCCGTCCCTTAAAAGCTCCGTAGAACAGGCAAAATTGATGCTTTATAGGAAATGCCGGATGGCGGAGCCTCCATCAATTTATAATTTGATAAATCAGGAACTCGAACGAACCACCACTGGAAGCCTAACGAAATGGAAAAATGATAACATCCATGTGTTGGAACAAATTCAGGAGAACGAAGAAACACTAACCACTAATCCGAAACTAGTCCTCAAAAAACTACGAGAATACGATTGGATACGAACTCTGGAAATTGCAGGAAAAAATAAGTTAACCGCACATCTGCCACCAAACGTTAAAAGACTAAACGAACTACAAGAATTCATTAAAAAATTCCCTTGTAGGAAGGGGAGAGACATGTTACTACGTGCTCGCCTCAATCTTCTGCCAACAAACGAGATCTTGGCAATAAGAGACAAAACTGAATCCAATTTCTGTCGTTTTTGCAACATACAAGAAACAGAGTCAATACGCCACTTACTGCTAAAATGTGCCGCAAACCAACAAGTAAGAAGCCGTTACTTGAGACATATTTTTTCGGACTTTACTATAGCTGACGAAGATACTTGTTGGGCTCGCTTAATGGGAGGAGACAAGACAAAATGGCAGATAGCTACGTACAAAATATTAGAATCACTAAATCTGCCACGGACATAGTCCGCGAGGACGACACATTTTAGCGACACCATCAGTTTTATGCGAGTTTTATGACAAAATGTCATTTTGTAAAATTCTGTTGATTAAATACAAAAAAAAAAAAAAAAAAAAAAAAAAACTAACACACCAGTTTCAAATCATCAATCTCACTATTTTTATGGAACAAATCTTCACAGCTGTTTTCACATAATCCTCCACTAGACAACCCCAATTTGACTCATCATTACTTCCGCAATCTAACCATTGTTCTACACATTCACTCCAACCAGCAGAAGGATCAAACCCCCCTTCAACCATTCCAAAAACAGTTTGAGTGCCACTGTGAAGAGAATTGGTCCTATACCTAGCCATAGACAGGGTTACAAAAACATGGCAGTATTCCTAGGCATCTGAGTCGAGCAGCATCAAAGACATAACTGACAAGAACACAAAGTACTAGAGAAAAAATCAAAACAGCTAAACGTACTTTTAAGGTTATATTCATCATCAATGGCATCCAAGAGGAAAGAGAGTAAAAATAATTATTGTCAGTAATTCCCCCCTCCCTCTCCATGGCCCCCATTCCGATTTTTCAGTTCAGTAATTGTTTGAGCCAAAGTTCTGTTATCCAAGTCATTGGGAGACACATATGTCCAGCAGGTTTTCCCCAAGTTATGGCACACCCAACCCTCCATAGCTGTTAGGAGGTCCAGGATATAGCGATTCTGCAAGGTTACAAGACGCAAAGCCCTAAGTTCTTCTTTGATGGCACTGAATGCTAACACAGAGGATGTGACAAACAATAGCAACTCGTAACGGGTTATCTGAATCCATTTTGCATTGAGAGAGGATTGTAAGCCTGGGGCAAATAGAGAGGAAAAAAAGTTTCAGTACGATTAAACAATCAAAAACTAATGGTCATTAGAGCCCAGAAGATGCTGCTGACACATAGTTAGATTTTTGTGATCTCCTCAAAAAGTCTGTTTCTCCAGAGTCCTGAAAATTTTGTATATTGTCCATGTCCAATGACACAAGGGATGCAGGGGGATGCAGGGGGAATGGGGGACAAAGGGAGAACAAATGTGGACTTAGACAGTGGCAGGTACTGCTGCAGAACTACGAAAACAGGCATGTGCAAAGTGGTTACGCTGCATACACCTCTCCAGGCCGAAGGTTTGTGCGAAAAGGGCCCACAAGACCAAAATAAATCCAGCCAAATCAGGAATATGCAGAGTGGTGCCACAGTTTTGATTTATGCCCACATGAACTGTGCCATCACCCTTAAAACAAAGAAAAAAATGTGTACGTTTCTGGATCTTAACAGGTTTCTTAGACTACTTGAACCATGTCAAGAAATGCACATATCTTCTCCAAACCTTTCCACATGCCAAATTAGTTTGTGCCACCCCTTTATCAGAGAGTCCCACCATACCTCCAGCCTTGCAACTCATTACACCCTTCTCCCAATTGTTGTTCACTAGCATCAGACTCTCAAGGTTAGCTGCACTCTTTGAGTAAAATGAACATCTTTGCGATCTTCCCCAGCTGAATTTGAACATTCATTATCGATCGGAAGGACAGGAGCTGCTACAGATTGCCCGTGAAACTGTCCTCGAACCCTGCATAGAGCTAGGGGCCTCAGACAATGTGCATCTGCTACTTCTACCTCATCAGGAATAAATAATCTAGGTACACCATAGGCATGGAAATGAGGGAGCAAATGTAACATGACTCAGTAACTGTCTCTCTTCCTACTCCTTTCATGTGCTGGCACCATGTGTTACCAGCTTCAAAACTGTGTGTGTCATTTACAAATGCTAAAGTCCTATCAGAATCATCAGATGACAAATCCATTTGGAACATTGTTGCATTTCTGGTCCATTGAACCCAAATAGTCTAATGTTTCCTCCCCTGTACACATTTTTTGTCCACCACATATGACCCAAAAAGAAAAAAGAAAATAACTCTATACATTGCTGAATCCATTGTACTTCTACAACCAATTCCTACTAAAACAATTCTAAATGTTAAGACAATGTATTAAAAAGACAATTTATTAAAAGCAATTCTTAGGGTTTGAAAAGTGAAGTAATTTCAGTGAACAAAGCATTAAAGTAGTGAGTCCCATTATTGGACCTTAACACTTCACAAATACTCCACCGTGGAAATACATCCCTCACCAAAAATCTTTCAGCTGATTTGGCATCAGGGTGCATGCAAGGTCCAGCCTTAAGCCATCAGGAAAATAGACACACAACCACAACTAAATAACGATAGGTGCCACACTTTTGTACCATATCAATGAAATCAACATGTAATTCCTTAAATGGACCTGAAGGTCGGAGTATACACTCTCTTATAACCCTCATAGTATTTCCTGTATTGAATTCCTTACAGAGTGTGCAATTACCAATGCACCTGCTCACTTGCTTAGAGAGGTTGGGCACAAACCAATCCTCCTGAAGTTCTGCTGCAATTTGTCACCGAGGAGTATGCCGGGAAATGCAGTTGCTCCAAAGCCACAAGAAGCAACTCTACGGGCATCACTATCTTCCCCGTCAGGTCGTGCCCCCACAACAAATCTGTGGGTAAGAGCATGCATCCCCTCTTCGCCAAAGCTCCTTTTTCTCCTGTAGTGCTTTTAACTGCAGTTCAACTATTTGTAACAAGGGGACTGCAGTATACAGGACCGGAAACTGTGCTTGTTGGGACATCATTTCAATTTTGGGGATAACTGGGAGGGGCAAATAAGCTGCAGCCTTTGCCGATCGGTCTGTGGCATCGTTACCAAGTGCTACAAAATCAGTTTTGCCAGTATGCGCAGTGCATTTTGCAACCCCTGCCTCCACAGGCAATGTTAACACCTCAATTAATCATGAAAGCAGTGCAGTATGCTGGACAGGTGTCCCATCATACCTTGTAAACCCTCTTCTCTGCCATCTAGATAACACAGAATGTAGTGTTGTGGTAACATATGCAGAGTCAGAGTAGATAGTGACTGCCTTCCCCTTACTCATTTCCAGCGCCTCAATAAGTGCAAGCAACTCGGCTGTTTGCAGAGAGTAATGTGACGGCAATCGCTTTTCCACCTCCACCCGGTACACACCACCCACAAGACTTACAACTGCTGCTCCTGTACGTCTCTCACCAGTGCCCTGATCAATCATTGAGGATCCTTCAACAAAACGTGTTCTTCCTGTCTCCAAAGCATTTTCTTTAACTCTTGTACCTTTTCCCTCATCGTCCTCATAGGTCACACAAGCATGAACATCATCACCAGGCTGCACTGGGTCATCCAAAATAGTCAGTGGGTTTACTACAAGACACCTCACTGGTGTACAGAAGCATTTGACAAAATAACCCTGTACCCAGAAACTCTCTGAGTGCCAAAGTTGATTTTGACTTTTCCAAAATGGCAAACAAGGTATTCTCCACCTACAGTGTCGCTGGACAGCCCATAGTAATGGCTGAGCATTTTTGTATTGGAAAGGCTGCTACCACAAGAGATTGCTCACACGGGCACTGACCCTGTAAACTGAGTCTAACAAGGCACTATAATAGACTAACGGTTTGTGACCTAATGATGTTGTATGTGTTATGACTGCTGTCATTACCTTCCCATCTGTATGTGATAAAAGAAGAAAATGGCCTTTGGTCATATGGAACCACATAGACTGGAGCATTCCTGATTGCAACCTTGAGCTCCTGAAAACAAGTTCTCATTTCTTCTGACCACTCGATCAGACTCTTCTCTTTCTGCACTTCCTTGAGAGCTTGCAGCAGGGGCCTTGTTTAACTAGAGTAGTTGAAAATCCAAGACCTAAAATAGTTACAGAGCACCAAAAACTATTGCATCTGTTTTACCGTAGTTGGTTGAAGCATGTTCTGAGCTGTGGTGGCTCTCTCAGGCATTACCCTTCTCCCTGCGGATGATAGAGCCTGTCCCAAATACACTACTTTTGTTTGACAATATTACAGTTTTTCTTTGTCCACTTTGTACCCCATCTCTGCAAGAAGTGTGAGGAGCCTTACTGAGTCACCTCTACAATGTTCCTCTGAAGCACAACAAACAAGTAAATAGTCCACATACTGAATTCCAGTGCTGGACATTTGTAAGTTCCCCAAATCCATCTGAATAAAGCATTTTTCAAATCAATAACTGTGAAGTGTGTCGACCCAGTAGGGATGCTACAGAGAATTGTAGCAGGATTTAGTACCGCCAGAAATTCTGCTTCAACAATGTTGTGTAGAGGCTGCAAATCCTGAACCATCCTCCAAGAAGACCCCTTTGCCTTCTTCACAGGTTAAATGGCTGTGTTACATGGGGACACGGAAGGTTGTATAACGCCTTGCCTCAACAACGCCATAATGGTCTCAAAAATCCCTTTGTCTGCCTCTTTACACATGGGGCATTGCCTAACCCTTGGTAAAATTGCTCCTTGTTTTAATGTTATTTGCATGCCCCTATATTTTTCAATAACCCCACATAATGGGGATTGCTGGTCCATAACTGTTTGGCACTTTCTCCTAATCCTCCTTCCAGTATAGCAATGTTTTTCTCACAATGAGTAACGTCTCTTGTATCTCCCTTTGCTCCACCATTAACTGACAAGGCAGCCCAATCTCAAAAACCATTTCACCTGCGTCTTCCAGATCCTCAAACAATTGCTCATTGTACACATCTCTTAACGATGAGGACGGATCCATACACAGCACCATGCGCCATTTGCCTCCTTCCTCATCAGTGACTTAAAGAACCACTCTGTTGTTCTTCACAACCACGGCTTCTAAAAGAATGGTAATGATAGTCCCTGGTGTTATATCCTGTGATTTGACAGACTGGAACAAGAATTCTAGTGGTATCCGCCATGTACAATCTCTTATTCCAGGTACCCAATTTAACACTATCATTAACCCATACAAGAATAATGTAGAATGTACTGGCACCCCCCTAATCACACTGTTGCTGCAATGCGTGGGGAAATGTGCTGCTTCTCTTAATGGGTACAATCCTGGAGTTGAGCATACTATACCGTCCTTTGAAAACGTGATCGACATACTAAGCTTGCTCAGGAGGTCCATTCCCAAAAGGTTTGCTGGAGTATGTTTGCAGTATAACAAGGGAGCAGATAAAATGTGATGACCTACCTTGATACGCAAATCTTCAGTGCATGGAACCGATAGCACAGCCCCAGAAACTCCCTGCATGTCCATTGCTTTGCCTGATATGGGCAATTCACCTTCTTTAATACAGGATTTTGTGGCCTCTGTGTCGACCATAATGTAATTGATAGAATTGGACAAGTCAGAGATACCTGTGGGCTGGCCCAATCCTGATACATTTGAGCACCAGGATGTGTAAAAGGGTTTTCTCTGAGTACATTTGCTCCAGTGCAATGGGTAACTGACCCATTCAGTAGAGGATTCTTCTCCCAACCCTATACTGGTGCCTGGGCTGACATGATTAGGCGTGAGTCTGTGTCATACCAGTTCCCAGGTTCTGATCAACCTGCACTTGCTGTAATGGCACAGAGTTTGAGGCATCAGGCGATATTTAGTTATTCGTCTGGAGGGGACCTGCATTACAATACTGTGGTTGACTTTGACAATCCTGTGACACATGCCTCATTCTTCCACACACCCAACACTGCACTCCATACATTCCTCCATACCCCCTTCCCATAGGCCCATTGAACCGGGGCCCCATTCATCCAAATCCACCGAATGACCCAACGCCCCGCAAAAATCCTCCCCTACTCCGTGGACATCTTGGTACATACCCACCCATCCATGGTTGTCCCATTCCAGAGTCTATTCCTCCTTGTTTCCCCAACTGTCCCTGCTGTCCCTCTATGGAGCTGGTTATCATTTCTCCTTCTAAACAAATCTTCACTCATTTTTTCTGGACCAGCTTGGCCTCAGCCTTTTGTGCCTGGTCCGTACTCTCCTTTTCCTTTTCCTGTCACCTCTCACAAAAATGCACAATGTGCACCTGTATCTCCTGCCAACTCTTTGCCTCCATCCCTAAAACCATGTCTAGGTCATACTGTACTTTTTTAGGAAGTCCCCTATTCAACATGTGATAAAAAATAGCCACATTTGTGTCTCATCCTTCTCCCGTCTCTGCTCTCCACATCTCCTGAATCAATTGAATGTGGGCAGTGGGATCCTCCTCTAACTTAATTGTTTTTGACAAAATTGAATTTACGCCTGGCCTATCAGGATACATGATCCTAAGTGCTCCCCAAGCTTGGCGCTATAATTATTGAAAGCTGCTCCATTTTGGGTATTCATCTCTAATTGAATTCCAGGATACCCCGCTTTCTTCCACAACTGATCTGCCCGTTTCCCCTTCAAGGCCGTGAAAAGGTTTTTTATGTCAACAATTGCTAGCATGACGCCGGCAGTTTGTTTTTCTAGAGCATAAATCCACTTCCCCGCACCTGTAGTTAGCAAAGAAAGTGTCTTCATTAAGTTATTCCTTGCTATATGTGACCATGCAATATAATACACCCTCCCTGGACCCTTAAGAAGTAGTGGGTATTGAGTCACGTTTGCTTTTCTAGGGCTTCCCCTATCTGTCCTAGCCCTCTTCCTATTGCCATTCAGGCTCCATGGCACGTCCAAAGACCACATGGCATAATTTGCAGAGTTCTTACTAGAGCAGGGGGCATAGACTCTGCTTCCTGTCCTCCTTGCTTATTGTCTGTCTCCCAGTCATCATCCTCTTCCTCCTCTGTCCCTTCTATCACAACCCCTGATCTTTTTGTGGGTACAATCACACCCCCAGGGCTGCCATATCAGACTGTCTCTCTTCCCCTTCATTCTATCTCTGCATCTATAGTGGTGCTTTCCTTTTCCATGTCCACACTTATTCTATTTATGACAGATTTATCAAGCCGTATTAGAATCTGACCATGTCTCCGTCTTCCGTCCTTCACTTCCTGTGTTTCCCTGTTCTCATCTTCCTGCTTTTATTCTTATCCTGTTGTACCCATGCCACTTCATTCTCTACTAACCTTGCTGCTTATACCTGATTCTGCTGTTCTTGACTCTTCTTCATGCCTGCTCCTTAGAATTCTCTCTCGCTCTGGATCTTTTTATCCCAAGGTTAATGCTGATTTATCCTTAAGATAGACTTTTCTTCTTCCCTCTTCCATTCGGGGCCCGCCAACAACCTTTACTTAAGAAGGTGTTGCCCTTCCGCTTCCCTCATATTCCTGTCTCTCGAAAATTGGTGTAGATGGGGGTGTTACCCTTGACTGTCTCATAACCACTGGAGTAGTCACTGGAGAATATGGAGGTTCAAACTCTGGATTTGTATACACTTCTGCGGGTGACAAAGTATAGCACCCATATGTGTGTGGTGCAGAAAAACTTCCAACGCCTTCCTTCCTCGTCTCTTCTTCCATAGTCACAACCTCCTGGGGCTTCCCGCCCATCTCATATAACCTCCATAGCTCCACGATATTCAGTCTATTGTCCAATTTTGATGTTTGGTGTCTAAGAAAGTACGCTGATTTTCCAATATATCCTTATCATATGACACCTCACAGGCCATGGTTTAGACATCTTGCCCTTTATTTCCCTTAACCATCCCTGAATTCCTGATGATATTTCAAAAATGTTATTTTGTATCCGGGGAGCACTTGACATAAATGGTTCAATGGAGTTTCTATGTATCAACGAAAATCCCCCAAAATCCTGATATTATTAAAGGACTCCCCAACCTGTCAATACAAAAATGACAACCCAAAAATTCCTTTTCCGTTCCTTAAATGATTTTCCCAAACTCACTCTCCGCAATCACTGTTATATCATAACCACCTCAATAACTATGTTTTCCTCAACTGCGCACAAAAGACAACATCTTATTAAAACATGTTGGCCCAAATTCTTTCCATTCTTTTGAGATTTGACCTTCACTCGAGCACAGAAGGAGCGCAATGTTTACCGCCACAACACCGCTG
Organism: Ambystoma mexicanum; assembly: GCF_040938575.1. Classification (NCBI taxonomy): domain Eukaryota; kingdom Metazoa; phylum Chordata; class Amphibia; order Caudata; family Ambystomatidae; genus Ambystoma; species Ambystoma mexicanum. The sequence goes on from NC_090928.1 coordinate 289,921,435, forward strand.
TATCTCTTCTTCTTTTCATTAGTTTGGCCTTTTCTACTAATGAGACACTACCAGAGGAGACACACACTACGTTAGACTAACCAAGAAACTCAAGATGCTGGGTCCACGAAACTTGAGTTGCTGTGCCCACCTGCGCCATTATTACAAGTAAGGCATTACCAAGTTCTGCCTCAGAAAGGTATCTACGGGTGGTTTTACCATAATATGGCACCAACTCTAAAGTGAGGGCTCCAAGCGACCAGACAAGCATCCTGAAGGGTATCAAGCCTATCCCGATGAGAAACACATTGCACTGAAAGACTACACCTCTAAAATAACAAACTCGATCAAATAAAAATGTTTTAACAACATTAAACAATTCATACACTTCCTAAACACATTCACTCTACAACCTGCTTAGTGCCTTCTAATCCCATAAACACATTTCTTGCCTACCTAAGAACCGTGTTTCTTTTTTTCTCCTATTATACCTCACTTGGTTTACCTGCCAAAGATGCACTTACGTGGACGTCGAAACCTTGAAACACTCCGAACTGGTGCTCACCCAATTGGTTCTGCTTCACAACTGGGCTGCACAACTTCTGCCTCGGGGACCAGACAGGCCCCTTGGTGCGTGAAATCTGCTTCTTTTCTGTGCACAAGCTGGTTCCTGCAGTGAAGGACCACAGTCGAGCTGGAGGAAGAGGTGACCCCCAATATTTTCAGAGAGCCTAAGGCTCCTACCTGGGTCACCAAATTTTAGGCATGGACCTTTAGCTCCACCCTTTCACCCAAATTAGGGCCACCTCTAAAATTAGTAAGTGTGCCTTTTGTCCATGAAGCAAGTTTATTGTACAATGGCCGGGACCGGGCTTAACAGTAAAACTAACCCTGGTCTCCCTGATCCACACAAAGAACAAATATTATATACAGTTTGCAACAGTTAATACACTCCCCCAGGTACTGTTACAAAGGCATCCCCCCATGATTAGTTGCTCTGTACAGAGAAGTCTAAAACCCACACAGTTCATTGGACACAAAGATTATAACACAATACCATACAACTTATAATTACAAGGTTTACATTAACACAACCTTCCCAAAAACTTCTCCATATTTGGTGGCAGCCTTGCCTCTTACAGACCTGCCCTAATAATACCTAAGCATATGAAGACGAGAGAAAGACACGTAGATTCCCTTTGACCTATTCATGTTTGCTAACCGCATTACCCAAACCTGTCTGGTGTCCGATTTTTGTGACCATTGACCATTCCTATTCACATGAGTACAACCCACTCTCTGACAACGCAATTGCTCTCGTGAAATGTATTACTACTGATCTCCATAAGTGGCCTGGGTGAAGCCATCTGTTGAAACAACCCTGCGGTTTTCATAACAGCCTATCCCTTACAACAATGAACTCTCCTGCTTACCACAGATCATATCTTCCCTTCGCCCTCCGTCACTTGAGCCATCTGCAAATTGACCACAACCACCCAACTGACTAGCTTACAAAACTCGTTCCCTGACTGCTGATGGGCCTTTGCCATGATTGTGGAAACACCCTATACATAGAGCAACCACACCTAATATATATTTAATATCTTTTACTAAATTCAAAAAATACTTCCCATACATGTATATCATTATGTGTGCATTTTATACCTATTGTGATCTCCTCCCATGACTGCCATTAATACAGCTAAACTCCATGTGCATATATTGATCACCTGCTTCACCTGAGTGTGGAGGAGGCCTCCGTGTGACAATGTTTCATTGTTATGTTTCTGCATGCATGCAAATCTACAAATGTATTGCCTCTACACAAAATAAACACAAATTAACCTAAATGTAACAATGATCCTATTTACCATAAAAATTGTAATATTTGTAGCTATTTCTGAAAGTGACAGAAATGACGATCATGACGTGTCCACCGCCCATTCAGTAGTATGGCACGCGAAGTTCGAATGTTTCCAAATTCCCAACAAATGTATGACTTTGAAGTTGTTGACAAATCCTCTTTTGGTCTATTATCTGAGGCAGTGGCCACCATTTTTACTCGAAATTTCATTGGGGTCGTAACAAGCAATTGTCATCAAGTGCAATGCAAAGAAATCTTTAAAATGGGTCAATTTGGTTGAACAGAAAACTAAATCGGAAGCATATTCAGCAATTGTAAGCAATCTGGGAAATACTTGCAGAAACAGCATGCTAGATAATAAAGTGATAGAAGAATTTGAGCAGTTGGGTAAGAATTCAAATCCGTACCTGATATACACCACCGGAAAGATTAGAAAGGAGGGCTCTGGAGGCTAACACATCATATGATGAGGACTGCACTGAGACAGAGAAAGATATGATTTTATGTGCAAGATCTGAGACAACCTTAGATAAGAATAAGGTCTGATGCCTCAGAGCTGAATATAAAAACTTAATTACCAGGAAAAGAATTGCGTATGCTAGATCATGACGGGGTGCTCTACAGATGGCCTTGGTAGAGGTGGAAACTACCCTCTTTTGGAAGTTGGTAACAGCAAAAAGAGCTGGATGGGGGCCAGCACCAACAATGTTGTATTCCCAAAGATGTCTGGTGGGGGCATTTTACCAGACTGTATCACAGTTTCGAAAAATCAATCGGGATGCATATAGAAATAATTCTGAATGGCCGAATTCCTATCGGGAATGGCAAATCTCAATAAATTTGGTGGCAGCAGCACCAAGTCCGCAAAAAGCCAGAAAATCAGCAGGTTCTGATTTTGTGCCAGTAGATTTCTATAGAGATGAAATGATGATCTGGACTTCAACTCTGTGCATGGTTTTTAATGCTGTAATAAGATCAGAGGCTGTCCCAAAATCTTGGAGGAATGCAACTATACTCCCTATCTATAAAAAAAAGGAAGCAGAGATTGCCCAGGGAACTACTGCCCAATATCTCTGCTTGACAGCACTGGAAAACCTTTGGAAAAGTAATCTTGATTCAACTCCAAAATTAGGCAGAGGAAAATGAGATGTACAAGAAGGCTTTCGCACAAGCAGAGGAACTGTGGACCATTGTTTTCTGCTGTTTTTATTGCTCCAAATGTACACTATGTTGTGTAAGATTAAGCTGTATGCAATATTTTTGGATCTGAAAACCACCTTTGACACTCTGTGGCAAGAAATGTGACTGACTAGAAGTGCCCTGTGCAACTGGTGGAATCAATTAATTCATTGTATTCAGAAACCCTGGATTTATTTTGTTATGATATGGGGGGCGAACAGTCAAGGCCTTTTGCCATGAGCAAAGGGGTCCGCCAGGGGTGTGTCTTGGCACTCCCCCTCTTTTGCATCTACATCCAAGGAATGGTGGATGCATTGGAGGGGGGCTGCCTCGATGCACCAAGATTTGCATCTAGGAAATTGCCAGCACTTTTTCATGCAGATGACATGTTTTTTCTGGCAACAACCCCAAAAAGGTCTGGAGAAATCATTGAACATTTTTATGGCTAAGAGTAAAGAGCTCCTTTGAAGTTGAATATTAATGAAAACTATAAAGTTACGGTTTTTAAACCACGTTTTGCTAGGATTGGTTCTCTGAGAATAGAAATTGATGGCACAAGGTTGGAACAAGTTAAATATTTTGACTATTTAGCGACTGGGTTCCATGAATCAGATGTTTGGACAGAACAACTGCTTAAGGACTTGAACAGTTTAGGGAAGTACAGTGGGGAAATACAATCCTTTTTCTCCAGCCAAGGCAGCATGGCAATTTCTGCGGCCATGGGTCTGTATGGAAAGCAAGCTCTGGCAGCAGCCCTCTATGGGTCAGAGCTCTGGGGTAATGTCAATGCGGTATCTCTATCTACATTGGAAAACACATTTATGAACAAATTGCTTCTGTTACAAAAAAATGCCCCAACCTCATTGTTACTTTTGGATTTTGGTGTTCTCCTTATAGCTGACCAGATTGCTCTTAAACCAGTGTTATACTCGGTTGGACTCTGGAGCTCTCCAGGGTTGGAATTGAATCGGAATTCCCTGAAAAATGTCTTGTTATTGGAGGGGGCTAAGAGTTGCAGCTGGCTTGTACATGTAAAGCGTTTGTTAAATACATTGGATGCTGGCTCCTTGTGGGATAATCCCATTTTCTGTATGAGGAGCTCCACAATATTTTTTAAAGAAAATGAAAAAATAAAATCTGCAATCTAAGATAGTTTCACTCAGAAGCAGTCAACTGGTTTTGCTAACTAGTATGATGGGCAATTGTAAAGCGTTTTTAGATTAAATTCACCCAGCATACGAGCAGTTGTTATAAGTTCCAATGATGTTAGGGATTCTCCACACAGCATTGTACACTCAGTCATGGTTGCCATTGACATCTGGTTTATGTCCCCTGTGTGGATTTACAAATGAAAAAGTTGTACACAATATGTTAATCTGTTCCATCCCCTTGAAATTGAGATGTATGTACTTGAAACCAATATTGAATGATGAAGGGATCGGAGATACACATGAAGCAATGTTGTTTTTAAAGTGCTCAGTAAACTGGAAGGTTATTTTTGCAGTTGGAAGATACTCCAATAGAGCATGGCTGCTAAGATGGAGGATTGTCGCAAATGGGTTTGCCAGATCCTGTAGTAATGAGAATTAGTCAAATGTGATGGCTAGTGGACTCAAAATATAGAGGCTGCAAGCTTTGCTCTCCTCTAATGTTTTAACAGGAGATGGATCATAATGTTACATTTTATATGTTTTAGCTATCTAAATTTGATTGATTGTGATTCTAATCCAAATGAATGTTTCAGTTTTAAAGTTTTTAAATTCCTCTTTTTATTGTATTGCAGTGTTGAATGCTGCTAAAGGTTTATACCTAATAAATCTTTGAAATTGAATTGATTGCTACCATCTACAGGACCCCTGGGCCAGTCTCCCTCTTCCTATCGGAGTGGGCCAACATCACATCTTCCCTCCTGAAAGCTACATCTAAGCTTCTCCTCCTCTGAGACTTTAATATCTATCTAGATTTCCCTAGTGGCCCTACCTTTCCACAATCTCTGTGACTCTTTCTCCCTCACCATGCTTCCCTCTGGTCCGGCTCACTCAGCTGGGCACACTCTGGATGTGATCATCTCAGCTGACCTTGCTCTCTCTAACCCTCTCAGATCACCTTTCTCTTGTCTGATCATTCTCTCCTCTCCTCTCACCTGGAGCTCCAAGGCTCCCCCAGCTAAGCCGCTATCCGCAATGCCAGCCTCCTTCTCTATCATCCGACCTATGAAGTGAGTGTCAGTCGCTGGCTTTGCCTCCTCTCTTATCCCTCCCCTCACTCCTGCACTTGAGTCTCACTCTGAGTCAGCCCTTTCTAACCTTCACCTCTCGATATCCAACTACCCTTGACATCCTTGCCCCTGACATGAGGATCTGCATGAAGTCTGATGCCAAGTGCAACTGTTTGTATGATTCCAACCTAGCCTTGCTGAAAAGCAAGTGTAGAGTTGCCAAATGGAAATGGTTGGCTTCTCTCACATCCTTTGACAAACTGGCCTGCTGCTTGCTCCAAAGACCTTACAGATTCTCCATCTGGTCTCAAAAGCAGGCCCATATTCAAGCACACATCTCTGGGGACACCAACAAGATGACTGAACTCTTTAAACTCTGCAAGGAACTTGCCAATCCTACTTCCCCCTCCCTCCTCCACCTTTGCTTAGGCCTCCCACCGCCCTTCTCTCACCATCCATCCTATTCATCTCCTTTTCACTCATTGCACCTGATGAGGTCTTCAGGACTATTTGCTCAATGAAAGTCTCCTGTAAGCAGGTGCTTCCCAGCTCCTCCAGAACTTTCAAGGACAATATTACGGCCATCGTTTCTTCTCATGCTGAGTTCTGCAACCAACCTCTTGCCACTGGCTCCTTCCCACTACCTCTCAAGCACTCCCTAGTGCACCTCCTCCTAAAAAAACATCTCCAGCCCCTTCCTTCCTGACTAACTATTGCTTTATCTCAACTACCCCCTTCTTGGGATCTTGGGAAAACTTCTTAAGGAATTGGCCAATTCCCAATGATCCAGCACACTAAATCTGTTGGGTGTCTCCACGACCACCAGTCTGGCTTCAAAGGAGCAAGAGGCACAAAAAAAGCTCTCCTGAACACACGTGAAGACTTGCTCCCTAACCTCACCTCCAATTCTCCCTCTGTCCTCATCCTCCTTCATCTGTCCTCTGCCTTCGACACTGTCGAACATGCCAACCTCTTAAATCGACTCTGTGATACTCTGGGCATCACAGATCAGGCACTGACCTGGCTGACCTATTTCCTGTTGAATAGATCCTCCCAGGTTCAACTGGGCTTTTTTTCTCCTCTACCTCACTCTCTACCTGTGGAGCCACTCACAACTCTATCCTTTCTCCGTGGATCTTCAACATTTACCTTGCTCCTCTTGCTCAATCTTTACCTTTTCTCCTTATTTCCAGTGTTATGCAGGTGACACTCAGCTCTCCTTCAATCTTCCCTCCTCTACCTCCTCTCCTTCCTCTCCTTCCTCTCCTTCCTCCTTCATTACTGATTGTCTGACTGCTATTCAGGCATGGTGTGCTGCTAATGATCTGTGTCTTAATGCCAGTAAGATCGAAAACCTTCTCATATAAACTCTCTTCCTTTCTTACCTCCTATTCTCTTGCTGCCATACTTGGGCCTACTTGGGCCCTCCCTCGCCCCACCCTCTTGTGAGGCAAAAACCTGGGTGTCATCTTCAACCCCTCTCTCTCCTCTACTTGCTGACCTTGACAATAAGGCTCACTTTCAGCTTCACCTCCTCAGAGATATTTTTCCTTTCCTCACCTTCCCACAGAAACTCAATGGCCCTCATTACGACCTCGGCAGTAGCCATGCCGCTATTGGTGGCATGGCTGCCGCCGAAATCGCATCCGGGTCTGGGTCCTCAGAATGAGGAATTACCGGGCTATTCCGAGTTCGGAAGGCCCGGTAATTCCTCCCTCCAAGGACCCGGACCCGGTCCTCCCCCATTCCCATTTCAGCCCCCACAGGGCTGAATGGGAATGGGAGAGGGAGCAAACAACGGGCCATTATGAGTTGGCCCGTTGTTTGCTCCGTCTTCCCCTCGCGGGACCTGGTAAGCAAGCCTGGCTTGACCAGGCGTTACTTCCTGTGTCCCGCAAGGGGACCTCGTAATGAGGCGGTATGGGGTAAACGGCGCTGGCACCTTTTACGTCGCTGTTAACCCCGTACCGCCAGGGTCGTAATGAGGCCCAATGTCTCTAGAGTTCTGGTTCTCTCCAGGCTGGACTACTGCAACAGCCTCTTCCTCAGTCTGCCTCTTTCCTCCTTCTGCCCTCTCCACCTAATCCAGAATAGGGTTGCAAGACCCAGCGGCTGCATTTCTCCAGCCCTACAATCTCTCCACTGGCTCCCGATGGTTGCACAGATCAAATGCAAGACCCTCTGCATCATCCACAAGGCTTTCTGTGGCCAGCAACAGTGCTACATCCAACTTTCTCTCCCTAAATAACTCTGTGCTAGAGTCCTTTATATATGTATAGCTTAAACTATATGCATGCCAGATGTTTCTCCAAGCAGAGTGGGGGATAGATCTCTTTCTTCAGCAGGATCCTCCCTCCAGAATGGGCTCCCCGTCCCTCTCAGACTTGAGCTGAATGTCCTTAAATTCCGGAAACTTCTCAAGACCTTCCTTTTCTCCTACTCCTTCTGTCTCCCCCTTCCTTACTGTTACGCTCACCTGTATCCACGGGGACGCCATCCAGCCAGTTGGTCGTTGGTGCCCTTCCTAATGATTCCCTGGTGTGGTCTCAGTGTGGATGGGATTCCGCCTGGAAATGAAGACTATATCAGGACTGGATGACCAAGGTAAGTTTTCCCCCACCTCCCTTTTGTTTCCAGCCCCTTCAGGTTCTCTGCTCACCTGGTTGTCGGAATTGGTGGGCTCTCCGTCTTGCTCTCTGGGCAGGGGCGCGTTGTCTTTTGTGGGCACAGGCGGTCCAGTTACTTCACTGACTGCTGCCCTTGTAGTGTCCTCCAGGTAAGTCTTATTGCGATTGATGGCGTCGTAATTCTTGCATGCCTTTTCTCTGTTCTAAATGTCTCTTTTTTTATCTCCCTAGGAGCGCGGAGTGTCCGCTTGGAGAACTGGATATGCTGGTTCTCACCGGGAGATGATGGCGCGCTATAGCGCTTTGATGCGGTAAGGAGGCGCTTTGCGTAGCTCAGCGATGTCTTGTCCTCACTGACCTGTGCTTTTCTCTTTTCGTAGGTTGCGGTGAGTTCCCAGCGCAGATGGAGTTCCGGAGCTATGCTGGCCGAAAAGCAACCAACCAGTTAAGTCTTTAAGCGCTTTGTGGTTGTAATGTCTCCACTACCTCCTTTAATGATGTCTTCCTCCTTTTCTCAGGTCCTTCGATCCGGGCGGTGAGCTCCACGAACAGAGCTGCTCAAGAGCCGCGAGCAGTCAAGGATGATGAATGCAGGTAAGATTCTGCTGATAACAATGCTCTTGGTTTTTTCTGCAGGTCCAGAATTCACCAGGCTCGTGAGAAAGGGCCTGAGAAGTGGATGCCAGGACTTATTAGTGATCCGAGCCCTGATTCCACCTGGCCAATGGGCTTGCCAGTGGGCATCAGGGCTGAGGATCATGGCACTTACTAATGCTCCTGTGCTGCTGCATCTGGCTTCCTGGTCCCTTCAGAATCATACAGGGGCTGGGCCCTCCATTGACCAGCATGCCTCGATACCTCCTTACCAGCACTTGCCCTCGGGCACCCATTCCTGACTATACCACTGACTCTAGTCCACCCCCTTCTTCGCACTAGTCCACCTTCAACCCTTCACCCTGCGCACTGCTAGACCACTTAGTCTTGCCAACCCCCCTCCTGCACTTGACCCTCATCGCTTCCCCCAAAGTCCTCGCCCTCCTGGCTCCCCCTAGCACTTTCCCAGCCTCTGGGGACCCTCTCTTTCCCCACCTCTCCCCTCCCTCCTTTACCTGTCCTGACCTGCCATCCCCCTTCAATTCCTCCTTGTTGCACTTGCACTATCTGAATGTCACAAGACCTAGTAGGACAATGTATTGTTATTATCTTCCTACATTCCACCCTCCCCTTTGTCTTTTGGCACCTGAAAACATGTTCTGCTGTATAGGTGCCCTACAATAAATAAATAAAGCAATTTAAAGAGGCTGTGGATAACCAACAGGTGTCATTTAAAAAAAAAGAAACTGGGTCCGTTTGAGGTAAAAAGGTGGACTGAAAGTGTGCAGAGAAGCCAAATAATGTTTATAAAAATAAATGTGAATTTTAATGATGAAAAGAGTTACAAAACACATAGGAATTACATGTCTCTAAAACTAGAACATTCATATCAAGTCAGGGAAGTCCGATTAAATCTAGGAAATAACTACTACAATGTCAAAAACATTCATAATTGAAATGTATAATAATGCTAAATTAAGGCAAGAAATTAATGAAAGTAAGTTGAATTCAGAATCATCAGTTAAAGGTAGGAGACCCATGGGTCTCATGAAGAAGGCAGATGATCCCCTTCCCCTGAGATTACCTCTCCAATGTCCAGATCTTCACTAAGACACATTAGCATATCTGGTACACCTGATCATAGTCAGAACTAGGGGGTGTTTTACAACATGCTCACTTCCCAAACAACCCCAGACAGATGAGAATAACTGAGTTTCCTGTCAGACACAGAGGAATATTTACACCTTCAGGTAAGAGGAGAGGAGAGTGCCTCACTATGTCAGGTGTAGACAGGAGAGGAAATAGGAGCATCCCCAAACAACACATCTGTGAAGCATTTTTACAAAATGATTTCAGAGACCAAGAAAGGGATTCAACAAATCCCTTTCTGTAGTAGGGACTATGAGGGCAACCCAAAATCCATATTTAGAGGGGGAAGCACTGATTTGAGCAGCAGAAAGAAACACCATATTATCTAACCATTCAGAAAGGATTTTATTCACACAACCCAGAAGAACACTCAAGAAGAGACAAAAGGCGTGGGGCATGTTAATCTGTAAATATTAGACATGTGTGATTGTGGGATGGGGCTACTGGGATCAAACAATCAGCCATATATTGTGTCAGCTTGGTGAACAGTGCTGCAGTCATGAAAGGGCGTGCGTGCACTAGCTTTCTTGCCTAGCTGTCTCCACAACAGAATTGAGTGACCAGGGCCCAGGAAGCTGCTTCTTTGATCCCTCTCTGAGGAGGGGAAACACCTTCCTCCGGGGACAAGAGCCATTCAGGGATGCACCCTTGGTACATGTGCGTCAAAGACAGTCCTGAAATAACCAAGCCACTGTCATACCTGGGTACTGATTGCCAGAGCCTCAAGTTTAGCAGACATGGGAAGGGGTGAGTTAGAGAAGCTAGGCCAGAGTTACAGGTCCCTGAGGATTTCACCCTTTGTGTATTCTACTAGAGTCCCTAAACGTCTTGTCCCCCTCACTTGCTGCAGGCAAAACACTCTGGGTATGACATCAAAAGGCAAATAACACTTGTTACATTCGCCTGATTGCACCGCTGATAACAAGCTTGGTTTGGACCAACCCACTGTAGCAATATACCTTTAAGGACATGAAACCCTGTACTTAGTTGATTTATCTTGGGACTCTCAGAAGAATAAGAAGGACTCAATGGAACTCTGTTGGGAATGCAGGCTGTTCCAAAGTCTTCTGTCATAGAGGTAAATTCAGATGACTCCAATAAAAATGACAGCTCTTCTTCCTATGCCCCCCACCCCCGTCCCTGTTCAATAGCACATTTGGGCTACACTGATGTCGACAAGGACTGCAAAGATACTGATACCTTGGAATTTCCTTACTGGAGGTGACATAACCCTGCAAGTGCTCTCTATGACCCTTTCTTGCTGTAATGCAAATACAAGTATTTACTTTGTCCTGAAACACTGGACTCACTCTTCACACAACCACATAATCAAGGAAGCAAGGAACCAACCCTGGCTATGCCTGCATCTCCAAACTTCCTATGGAAATGCCAGTTTGGGGACCTTCGACGGCCTCCAAGCTGCTGCATGGGAACTAACCATAGTGTTCTCAACCACTCTGCTCGACCGACTCTGCATCTCTGACTTCACACTGAACCCGAAGCACTGCCGTCTGCGCATCTGAGACCTGCCAAGTTGTCTAGAATCTCCGATTGGAGTCTGATGACTAGTGACCAACTTTAAGATGTTGCTGCTGCAGTACCCTGATGCCATGAGCCAGCTCATTGCCAAATGCAAATCTCCGCTTCTCTGCACCTGAGACTGCTAAACCTTCCAGCACAAATTATCCCAAATCAAGTGCTGAACCCAGCCTCTTCAATTCACAAGCTGTTTCTGCTGCCTAACAGAACTACATCATTAGACTCAAACCCACCCCTCCCCAACACAACATGAGGCCATTGTTGAAATCGCCCAAACTCCCAGGGACACATTGAAATGCCTGACTCAAATCTGTGGGGGCACCAAAGACAAGAACATACACCAATATTATGAAGAAAAATGAGTAAGTACAAGAGGAATATGAGGATGTGGTAGGAAAGATATGCCAAGCTCTTTTACATCCTGTGAAAATACCCCTCTGAGTTTACTAAAATAAATTTGAAAAGGCCAATAGTGACCCCTCTCCATGATTTGAGATAAAATCAGAAAAATCAGGAAAGGAAAGTTCAGTGAAAAGACAAATGTGGCAATCATTGTTAAGAACGGAAAGAACTCTGAGGAGATGTAACCAAGTGCTTTCTATTTCAACAGATAGATTGCCACCTCCAAAATAAGAGAACACCAACTTATAAGAAGAGTGGTGATTAGTTTAATATAAAATAATGAGATTAGCCAAGAAATCTCTTGACACGAGGCGCAAATGGAAGACAATATAATAACTCTGATTGAGAGACCAAAACTAGATGGTATTTTCCTTCTTCTCCAGGCCTTTCAAGAGATCATATGAGAAACAGATGCAATTACCATGAACATGAGGAGCGCAGAGTCCCTGTTCCATTAATGATTTTAAAATGCATGTTTAGTCCTTCACCAACCTATTTGAACTGGAGCTTGAGGAAGATACCCACATCATTGTGGGCAAAGCTCAAGTACATGTAACCTTGAAAATGAGAACCATACATTCAAAACTATCCACTTATGTACACTTCCTATGTAAGTTGGAAATGAAAGATGAAAGATTTTTCGTGCCTATCCAATTTCAGGGAGAGTGGGACCTATTGGTTGTTGTAGATACTGGGTCTCAGGAAACCATGATCTCCCAAGTGATACTCAATATCTTGAACCAAGGAAGAGGTGAGAATCATTGGATTACCCTCAACCCCCTTCTTGGTGAACTAGACAACTTTGATGCAAAAGAAAATCCAGTAGCTGGAGTTACCAAAGAAGAATTAAAAAAAAATGTGACATCAACTCAACATGCAGTGATAGTTGTCTAGCCTCAGGGAACACCTTTCTTATTGGAGAATAATTTACCTAGAAGGTCTCCACCTTTGATAGATTGAGTGAACCACATCCTCTGGACTCAAACTTCAAGTTAAAAAGAATGCAAGTGATGTTAGATGAAATGGTACTTTGCACCTTACTGAAGATCATCCAGACAGAATGGAAATTCATTTTCAAAAGACTCAAGTCACTACCATATCTGTGAAGGAACAATATGGTTGTGAAGAGACTTCCATCGAATCATTGAAAATAAATAAGCCACCAAATAAGGAGATGCAAACACATTAATGTCTCTCCACCGTTGACCTTCAGCAGGTTTCTAGATGAACCGTTGGAGAAATTAGGAGATAAAGGGCCTGATTCATGGAAGTGTTTTACAATGGCGCAATCCCATTGGAAAACGTTTCATGAATCAGGCCCAACATATCCAATACACCTATTATATAAAGGAAAGACATGATCATATTCTTCCCTATTCAAATTAATGGAAGTAAGGAAGTAACAGGTTCTGTCAAAAGTCTGTTTAACTCAAGAACAAAACGTTATCAATGAGAATCTGTTTAACCAATTACAGAAAAATAAGAACATTACAACTTTCATCTTGTAGATAAATGGGAATATGGCCTTGATGTGATGGATTTAAAACATCTGATTACTAGCAAGTGAATGTTGAAGATCACAGTTAGAACTTAAACAATAAATCATAATTGCTGGATCATAAGAGATGTTATTTCTGATTTTCATATGGGTAACATCATGCTACACTGATTAGCAATTAATTTATTAGCAAAAAACATCTGGTACAGAAAAAGCAGAAACAAGATGGACTGTAATGATCTCTAAAGGACATTTTTCATAGCTAGCACTGACATTTAAATCAGCTTCCTTTTTCTGGAAATACACAATAATATACTTTGCCAATAAAGACCAGAAAAGGCTGAACCTTTTTTAATGAAGCTTTTAATAATATAGATAATATTCTTCAATAACAAAGACTTTCTCTGATTTCAACTCCATTAGTAGATGTCAAAGATAGTACCATTCAAATAATTGTTGACATTAATGATGCCCAAAGCATCATTTCTCTCAATAGACCTCTGTTGGCATTGTTGGCAATTTCATTTTTTTAAGGGACTTAACACATGCTATCATTGCTCAAATACCTGACGATTTCTATAACAATACTCATGGTAGAAAACCAGAGAAGCTCTATGCTTGACAAGGGGGAAAGTGTATCGAGGACTCTGTGGGCCTGATTCACAGAAGCGTTTTATAATGGCACAATCCCATAGGAAAGCGTTCTATGAATCAGGCCTTATGTATCATTATGTGGTGGAATATGTTACGTTTGATATTGTGAAAAATTGAAAAGTGTTCAAGAGTTGCAAGTAACTACCTCCATATTAAGGAATCATACATCCATGTAAATACCATAAATAGCGATCTCTCCAACCAACGTGGAGATACTTCAGAAAGAACCAACCAGAAATTCCCAGGTTTCTGTGAGATGGTTGAAGAATAAATCAATGTAGACAATGCCGGTGAGACGGAACCCCAAAGACAACAATTGATACAAGTGTTTCAATATTTCCAGAAGATGTCCTCTTTTGATTCATGACTGTGAACATGCATCTCTTAATTACAGAACAATACCTATAATAATACCTATAATATGCAAGCAATATTAGTAGAATGCTCACATCCATGGATTCCCTCAAAAAGATGATCACAAATGTGGAATCCCATGAGCTCATTCATCGTATTCATGGTACCTTTGTAAGAACCTGGTACTTGCAATATTGAAACTAGACGGACTTTCAAGACTCTGTGAAGACCTTATGGAACTGAACAAGTGGGTTCCAATGTCAAGGTGACCTCTCTTAAATCAATCAGGAACTTGCACAGATCAAAGGTTCTAAAGTATATTATTCTCTTCATTTTACAAATTGATATTGGACTGCCTCACTACTCTGTGAACACCAATGCAAACGTACCTTTAACTTTGAGGGTGAGGAGAATGCTTGGACCCAGACACCATTTGATTTAATGAACAGTGGAAATTAATTCAATAAATTCCCAAAAAAAAGTTATGTCTCAACTTGTGGAAAGAGGGAAATTCGCTTATGCAGATACTGTCTAACAGAAAGTAAAATAGTGTAAGAACATTTGGTGGAGATCTGCCACCTGCTGACATAATTATGGAATAGGGCATTAAACTATCTCTTCAGAAAGCAGAGTGGTGTGAAATCAAAGTTTGCTTATTAGGCCTTGTAAACAGAGCTGAAGGCATAACGCCTCAGAATAATGATAAGAAAGGTGGGATGAAAAGTCTCTTAGCATACACCACCTACAGTTGTAAATTCATAGATAATCATGCAGAGATCCAGAGCCCAAAATAAGTCTGCCATGACTCCTGGGAAGCAGCCTTTGTCCACAGTACTCCTAAACAGTACTGTTAAAGCTGTAGCCCAGGTAGAGGGGTCCTACTTCAATGTATTGTTGGTTAAGCCCGGGGGGCCTTGGAATGTTTGCTTCAATTTATTACATCCAGAACCTCATCAGCTACAACCAGAATGGTCCACTCCTTGCCCGATTGGTTTCCTGGGGCTGCTCGGTGATACCTATACTGCCCATGCCCAATGAGTAAAGATCCTCAAAGTGCTCAACCCAAGAGTCCTCGGGTACCGCCTTCAACTGCACAGTGGTGGCCGAGGGCTCCTGTGCATTTACTAGCTCCCAGAAGGAAGCTGCATAATCATTTCTGCATCCCTCTGGAGTAACTTTGCACGTTGGTATTTACAGAAGTTATTCTCATTCTGTTTTATTTGCTTGCACTTCCTCACTTTTATTTCAACAGAAAGAGTTGACTTTGTACTTTCTCTAATAGACGTCCTCATGTCCCTTTTCTTAACTACGAGTTGCTCATCAAAGGCGTGCAGATGAGGTTTTTTTCACGTTCCCACTGTTGGCTGCTCTTTTACTCATTACGTTGCTCACCAAGTTAGCCAAAAAGTTATCACAGTTTTCCACGTT
This sequence comes from Ambystoma mexicanum, assembly GCF_040938575.1. NCBI lineage: Eukaryota > Metazoa > Chordata > Amphibia > Caudata > Ambystomatidae > Ambystoma > Ambystoma mexicanum. Next base: position 289,936,920 of record NC_090928.1, read on the forward strand.
AAATACGAATAGCTTCCAATCAAACGTGGATTCCTCCATGGCTCTTGTTAAGTTATTATTCAGGAGCCTTATGTTGTCAGGTGTCAGGCGAATCCTCTTCTGCCATTATTAATATCAGGTTTGTTGGTCCCCCGTCCTGCCTACAACTGAGCAACTCGTTAAAATTGACCCTCACCATACAGTGGTCTCTCCAATGTTTGTTTCTTTACGTGATCTGTAGCTCTACACAACTATCGAACACAAAGTGATCTACGGAGATATAGTCCAGAGTAGATTGGCTGGCTCCACAATGCCATGTTGGCTGACAAAACACTTCTCCCTTCACTCTTCCAATCAGCTTCTCAGGGCCCAGAGTTGTTAAAGTTACACACCACTTCCTGAATGCCTGTGCTTTAAAATCAGAAATCACCATGTCAGAAGTAATATCCCAGCCTTACTGCTCGGTATCAAACCCTAGGCATGTTCCATTTAAAGCACCCACTAATAAAACGTGGACCGTGATTTTCCTACGCTGCCATGTTAGTATGCATCATTCACAAGAACTCAACCAAGTTGCTCATTCCTTTATGCCAGTATATATCAGCAAAATTGGGTTTGGTCCCCTAACGTTTATAGTTCAATATACATTGCTCCAAATTAGAGATTTGGCACCTAGTCAGCGATTAACCCGTGGCCAGAATGGATTGCTAGTAGCAGGCAACTGGCAGCATGGCCTCCACAACTAGGCGGCCTGAAAAAATACCTGATAACCATCATTCACAGGATGTAATCTTAGCTGAGGTTCCTGTAAAACTGTTACGCTATTTTAATAAGGACATGGCTTCCATATTTCTAATCATACTCCCTTGAGAGTTCCATGATATGAATTTCAGTTGTTCCGTGCTGCAGGGAGGACTGCGATCAGTGGGTAGGTTACCGGCCACTCTTTTTCCACAGAGTTGATGTAACCCCTGACCAGTCTACCTGCACCTCTCTGGTCCATGTGCCATTTAATTTCATAGTGACCCCCAGGCCACCAGGTCCTGTAGTACCCTTTTGCTCCACCATATGGTCGTCCCAATGGTCAAAACTAAAGCTGAGATGTCTCAGCTTCTGGATTTCTGATAGAACCAGCTCCTTGATAATACACGAGTCAAAGCGCAAGATGCTCCTATCAGTTATCTGGAAATGCTACTCTTTCAGTATCCAGAGGACAGGGCTCTCAGGCATAAAATTTCTGATCAGATCAGTAGAACGTCATTTCTATTGCAAACCGGGATATTATCATCAAAAGTACTGGTAAGTAATCATTTGTTGTCCTCATTCTTATGTGAATCAGTTGTGCTCTCAATGAGATTCCCCGGCTTTCTATCGGGGTTCAAATGTACCTGGATGAATCCCACCTCCCTTACATCTGTACTTCCTGCACACCTCAGAATGCTGAAAGGAGTATTAATTTTCCTGCCCAGTGTGTTACGGTTTACTAAGTGGTCACCATTTACCAGACCAGTAGTGCCTTTAGGGTACAGCTCACCCCCCGCCCGCCCACGGTATGCCACAATATGCCACTAGGAATAGGTTCAGGTACACAGCTATTCATTTTGGGACCATTTACGCAACTGGGCCAGTACAATTTCCTCAGAAACATGTATTTGTATTTATTTGTATTTATTTATTTGTATTGCGCACCTTGCCCGGAGGCTTGCGGGCGCATGTTTAGTAGGCAGTTACAAGTTGCAGAGGAGAAGTTACAGGTTCCAGGAGAAGAGGTTAACAGTTACATAGGTAGTGATACAGTATAACATGAACGGTGAAAATGACAATGATACAGTATAACATAACGGGTGAAAATGACATAGATAATAACAACAAAGTAGCAGTACCCAAGGTTACAGTAGAAGGGTACGCGCTGTGAGCAGTTACAAATTTACAGGATGTCTTGTTCCCGTAACCAAAGTTTAGCTTTGGTTTTGAATACGTGGCAAAGCGGAATGTTCCTTAGTGCATTGGGGAGTGAGTTCCAGAGCTTGGCAGCAAGGACCGGAAAACTTGACCCTCCTGCCGAGCGTAATTTGAAGCTGGGGATGTCCAAAGTGTGCGCCTGGGCAGCTCTCAAGGGTCTGGTGGCTGTGTGATGCGAGAAACGTGATATTAAGTAGGCTGGAGCTGCATTGTTCTGTGCCTTGTGTGTGAGCACAAGTGATTTGAGTGATATGCGGTGCAAGATAGGTGACCACTGGATGTTGCGTCTGATAGTGGCTATATGATTCCGTCTAGGTATGTTGAATGCTGCCCTAATGGCGTTGTTTTGTGTGACCTGTAGTTTGTCCAGATTTCTTTGGCTCGTCCCAAGGTATAGGGCATTGCAATAGTCTATTTTGGATAAGATGAGGGTTCTCGCGAGGGTCAGACAATTGTCTGGAGTCAGGAATGGCCTGCAGGCTGTAATCAATTTGCAGGTGTAGGACGATGCAGAGACAACTGCATTGGTTTGTCGTGTGAGGGACAGGGTAGAATCAAGGTAGATTCCTAGAGTTTTGGTGACATTGGCCACTTTGATGTCAATCCCGTCAATAGTGAAGGAATTGTAGTTGGCGTCAAGTTTCGCGAGTTTAGTTTGGGAGCCCAGGATGATTAACTCTGTTTTTTCGTCGTTAAGGCAGAGCCCATGATTGGCCATCCAGGCCTGGATGACGGAGTAGACCGTATTAAGAGATTTTGAATCGGTTACAAAATCACCAGTGATAGGGATGAGTATCTGGGTGTCATCCGCATAATTAGTGTAGGAGACACCCAGATAATCAAGGATATCAAAGAGTGGTTTAGTAAACACATTGTAAAGGGTGGGAGATACACAGGATCCTTGTGGGACTCCACAGGGGACGTGGGAGGGGTCAGCCGCTGCTAGTGGAGAGAAGACCCTCATGGTTCTGTTGGCAAGGAATGAACTGATCCAAGAAGTGGCTGCTTCCGAGAAGTGGGCGGCGATTTTGAGATGATGACAGAGAATTTGGTGGTCAACCAGGTCGAAGGCAGCTGAGAGATCAAGGAGGAGCAGGAGTGCCAATTTGCCCTTGTCTTTCAGGTCCTCGATTTGGGTTTTCAGGTCCAGTAAAGCTGTCTCAGTGCCATGCCTGGGACGGAAACCAGATTGTCTCAGCCCTAGTAGATTGTTGCGTTCGAGATACTCCTGGATTTGGAGATAGGCTGCGCGGTCAAGGATTTTAAGCAGGAAAGGCACAGTGGTGATGGGCCTGTAGTTTGAAGGGTTGCTGGGGTCAAGATTGGCTTTTTTAATTAATGGTATGACCCAGGCATCCTTAAGGTTGTCAGGTACGGTGCTTGATTCAAAGGAGGCATTTATGAAGGAGGTAATAAATGGGGCGAGCTTGGGTGCGGCTTCCTTAATGATGACAGCGGGGCATGCATCACCTTGGCAATTGGAAGGTTTTAGTTTAGATATAATGATTTCTACTTCCTTGATGGAGAGGGGAGAGAAGCTGAATGGTTTGAAGTTGTGATTGAGTGCTTGTATTTTATAATTCAGGGTGGTGCTCGTTGAACTTGAGAGGTAGTTTTTTTTTGCTTTGATTTTAGTTTGGAGAGTGGTGATTTTGTCTAGTAAAGCATTTTGGATGTTTGTACACCAATCAGTGTCAGGGGTACACTTATTGAGAGGAGCGATAGGGGACTCCAGTTCCTTAAGTATCTTAAACAGTTCCTTAGTGTTAGAGCGGGCTTGGGTGATTCTTTTGTTATAAGCTTCCTTTTTGGCAGCAAGGATGGCTTCTTTATAGGCCAGGGTGGCTAACGTAAGATTATTTTTGTTGGCCAGGGAGGGGATACTTTTCCATGAGGCCTCTGCTTTTCTTTTTTCTTTGCGTAGGTCACGTAGTTGCGGAGTGAACCAAGAGTTCAAGTGGGTCCGTGGTTTTTGTTTACGCAGTTTGATAGGGGCGATAGTATTAAGGGCTTTTAGCATAACACGATTATAAGTGTCTACTAATGCTGTGGGGTCAGTGCAGGACTCTGAAGCTGCGTGCAATAATGGGAGGATGAGTGGTAAGAGTTTCTCAACAGTGATGTCTTTTTTATTCCGTGTGCGCGTGGGCGGTGCGAGGTTTTGTGTGTCCTCAGGAGGGCTAGTGTTAATAGAGAACGAAATAAGATGGTGGTCAGACCAAGCGCAGGGGGAAACAGTAATATCATTAAGGGCACAGTTCATGTCGGCAATCCAGTCAAGAGTACGACCTTTGATGTGGGTGGGCTCTGTGACATGTTGTGTGAAGCCGAAATCAGTCAGGACATTTGCAAGATCTGAGGCTTTGGTGTCATTCTTGTCCAAGTAACCCAGGTTGAAGTCACCCAGGATGATGATTTGGGAACTAGGCTTCGCACTGGATGCTAGAATAGAGGAGATATCTTCAACGAAGGTAGATGTGGGTCCAGGAGGCCTGTAAGTTAGGTGAACAGTGGCTGTGTGATTGGGCGAGAGGGATAGTTTGAGAGAAAGCGATTCAGCTGAGTGTAACTGAAGGCTGTCCGCAATTCTGATGTTAAGCGTATTCTTGAATATGACGGCTAAGCCGCCGCCCTTAGTTTGGTTGGTATCTCTGTCGCACCTGATTATGGTGTAGTTGTCAGGGATAGCGAGTGTCAGAGAGGGTCCAGAGGCTGCGTGCAGCCAAGTTTCCGTGACTGCAAGTAGGTCCAGGTTGTCTGAGACAATGAGATCAGCAATATCAAGGGCGTGAGCTTGGATAGAACGTGCGTTTATAAGAGCACCTTTGAGCTTAGGGACCGTGGTAACGTTGTCTTGTTGAGTATTCGAGGTAGGAGTAAAAAGGTGTTGTGGTTTGTGAGGGCTGGAACTGCAAGTGTTGCCTGATGCAGGGCTGGTAGTGTGGTAAGACCAATGTGTGCATCTAGATGCTAATTTGTGGTTCCTGATTGATAAGGCACAAGGTAGGCTAGGTTGGGTAGTAGCAACTGAGATGTCTGTATCCCTATTCATAGGGGATTGTTTAAAAGATCCATTTGTCTTCACGTGTAAAGGGTCTGACTGTAGAAATGTGAAGCTTCTAGGGGCTAATGGACCAACTTCTGTTTGTATTGCCACAGGTGTAGGGCCGCCACTGCCTAAGAATATCTGTGAACATTGCAAGTTTGTACTTCCCCACCGTAATGTGTGCCTGGTACTCTGTCTGTCTGGGCCACCTCATCACACATAGTGCGAGCCCCCACCTTTGTCACCTCATCATTATACACAACACCACTCTGGACCATAGCAATTTCGCCCTCACAATTCCTAACAACCCCGTCCCCTTCTTCAAATATTTCCAACCCACTTACATTGGCACCATCGACACTCTCTTCCAGCATCAGAGTCGTTGTTCAGGCAGCACTTTATTTGCTCTCTCGTACTAGCTGCCTGTCCAATGAGTCAACAATTGTTACATTTCTTAAAAACGTATGCGATGAGGCACATTTCTTTTTTATGAGTTTTAGTTTTGTTTTTGGTTTCTTGTTCTTTTTCCCCCAACTAACATTTCTGTTGGCCTCTTTCCCCTGCTAGTACCCCGTATGCCACACCAGAGTGCCAACTGCTCTACCGGCCACCATCTCACCCCTAATAGGAGGGGGAGTTGCCACCTCCGCCCTCCTATAGTGGCGTGATGGCCCGATCCTTTTCCCTCATCTGTTTATTCACCCTTTTCTATCGGGGTGATATTTACTAGCCTTTTCCTAACTCCCATGGCCACATAGAGAGTTGGAGGGGACCATATGAAGGGAAGGAACTTCTCCCAATAAGTCAAATATTTAATTGATTGCACTTCAAATCAAAGTACGAGCTTTGAGCTTTGACCTCATCATAGATGTTATCATCCAAATCAAGTAATGAACTGAGCACCATATTGAGTGCAGAAACAGTGGGAGAGGTAAGCCTTATTCTCTCGTGCAAGGCAGCGTCCCTTGTTGGCCTTGACAAACCGTCAACAAATGGACTATTTTCCAGCAAATTAGTTAGTTCAGTGGGGGATCCTATAAGTGAAGCATCACACGTCTGCTGTACTCTCAGAGGGATGTAGTTCTGCTTCTAATATAACCGAGTCCACAAACTCGATCATACTTAAGTCATTCACATGAGAGTGTCCAATTGTTGCCTTTGCCTTAATGTGAACAATTGACCTTATGTCAGTGCTGGATCCAGTTCTTTGGAATAAAGTCTGGCCAGCAATCGGTGAGAGGGCAGGATAGGCAGATTGGTTAGAGTGGAGGTGACCATTTGGATTGGGTTTGGGTGTTCTTTCCCAAGCGGGCTTGGGTGCCCGTTGTGTACCCTGCATATCCATCCCATCCATTCATGGTCTGTCATCACCCAGATTATCTCATCTTCTTGGTTCACAGAGCCATTCACTTTGGGCTTATCAGCCATCCAACCACTTTCTACTATTGCTTTATTTGCAACTTGGTTTCCCTGCAGTAAGGCCTCATTTTGGCTTTTTCGCCCCATGTGCCAGGCCATGCACCAGCTCTTTTGATTCCTGAAAATTAAAAGGCTCTTACACCCGCAATAGACCGCTACCGATTTGCACTGCTGTTTTGTCAGGGAGATCACTCAGCTCAATGAGACTTATCCCACAGTCCCTGAAGGATCTCCCTGACCACCTTGACCACCTCAGTCTATATTTTACAGGCATAATATGTAATGCACACCATCACATGAAATGCTTGGTCTGGGCTGCAGACCCACGAGAGAGGGAAATAGACAGACGCCCTCCACACATGCACACCATAGAAAAAGGGCTTGCTCTAAGGCAGAAGACAAACTTTCTACAGAGATGTATGTGAGTGTCTTATCACACCTTGTGCACATGCCGTACTGGCAAGGGGGGAAGCGGCCATGTGGCTTGAGCCAGCAGGTGAGACTGCACTGCACAAACACTACAGACTTGCCAGCAACTTAGCCACAGCTCAATCTATCCTCAGGAGGGACACGTCTCAACTGCTCGCCAACCCCAAAAGCGAGCGGTCCTGCAGCCAGCTCAGCACAATACGATGCTCCCTACTCTTGCTGGGTGCAGTCTGGGTAATGTTCTTCACTGGACATATGCATACAGCAGCACACAGCATCAGCAGCCTTCCGCACCGCCCGCTTCTCACCCGCTGCCCCCCGCTCAACACTGCTCCACTCCAGTAACTTCCAGCAGCCATCCCTGCTTCACCCATGCATCAGTCGTTCCAGCTCACCTCAGCTAGAACTAGTATAGAGTAGAACAGCTCGCGGTGTGAAGCCGCACCATGGGGAAATTGCAGCAAAACAGAAAATATCTGCTTCCGGCACCCAAGTAGCCTCTGACCCTAGCAGTAACACATGAATAATCTAGTAACAGAGTTGAATATTCACAGCTGTAGGTACTCAGAGCAAAAGGATGTTTTAAAATTCCAAGAAAACTGAGCTAAATGCCATTCAGATATTGGAATCAGTTCAAATCAGCAAACCTGCATATTATATGAAGAAAGCAAGGTCAACGTTCAGGATGCGTGGTCAGCCACTAATGGCCACTTCAGAGGAACAGATGCACACTTAAAATTATGAACTTTGACCTAAGCAGATCAATAAGGACTCCTCCATTATGTGTCGGCTTCATGAAAAGCGCCCTCTAAAAAAGAAGCCTTTGTTCCCAGGATATTTGTTAAGCACATATCTTCTGTAGTATTAAACCTCCTTCTAAACATGCAATGTTTAGCCTTGGAAAGAAAGCCATTTTAAATTGCAAATAATATAATTATTTTCAAGGATTCATAGTACATTCCTATATGTTATTACATCTGTTATGCATGCAGCTACAGAAATCTGAAGGAGATACAGACTTTTATTGTGATTCTGAATCTATAGGTCTCAATAATGGCACATTATTAATATTATATTTATTATTATTATCGCTATTGTTATTATTATTATTAATAATAATAATAATAGTAATAATAATACTGTATTTGTAATATGCTTGAAACCTTGAGAGGCACCAGAGCACAGAGAGGCCGAAAGAAAGATCCAAATGATAAACATAGCACAGATCAAAGTGAGAAGAAATTCTAAAAACAGTAGAGAAACGTCTTTCGTCTCTTCTTGAAGGGTGGGGGAAGCTGATTCCATACATTTGGTGCTATCACATTGCATAAGTGACCGCCACAGAGCGTTAGCTTAAAGTAAGGAGTTTGAAAAAGCGCTTTGGTTGAAGAGCGCAATTCCCTGCAAGGTCTACAGAGAGTGATGCGATCCTTCAGGTACTGTGGAGCGCTGCCGAGTATACATTTATGAGTAGTGATCAACACTCCAGGTCAAATTCACGCTGCAACTGGAAGCCCATGCAATTATTAAGATGTGTAAAATGTGGTAGTGACTAGGAATATTCACAACCAACCAGGCAGCAGTATTGTGCACCATCTGTAGACGTTTAATGTCTGTCTTGTTTGTCACTGCAAGCAAAGTGCTGAGGTAGACGATTTTGGAATTGATGATTGCTCTTGCAATCGTAGCCCTATGATGTGTAGACAGCAAGGTACATAAATGTCCCAGAAACCTAAGATAATAGCTGCAGGAGCTAATGATGGCATTAATATGTCCAACCATAAACATAGTTGTGTCAAGTGTAACTCCAAGTGATTTAACTTTTGACATAGTTTTAATTGGGCAGTCATCAACAATAAAAGAATCATAGGTTCTATCAAAACATTTCACTTTCTCAGCAGAGGAAAGTGGCAGCCATTCAGTCAATCAGTCTGTAACTCATAATCTGAAAGTCCACAAGGTCAAAATCAGCCAACAGGTCAAGAAATATAAGAAGACCAGCCTTGCCTTGATCCAGTAACTGAAGCATCGATGACTGGAGAATAAGCATAGCCATTTCAGTTCCATGTGACCTGCGAGAGCCACACTGATGCAACCCCAGAAGGCCATTTACATCAATGTGACCTTCCATTTGTTTATATGCAAGAAAGTCAAGCACCTTAAGTAGACATGTTGTTTTGGTAATTGTCCTTAACAAAGTTGGGAATTAACCAAGTGCTGGTATAAGCAATGCAGAACATTCCTTGACCTCGATGGCTGGACAGAAGTCAGCGGCACAGGTGGGGGGCTTCAAAATATTTAGAGCTTCTGCAACCTCCTGTCCACTGACTATTCTGAAATAAAATTAGAGATGATCTGTCGATATCCATGTCTACATCTCTCATGGGGGCACACAACAATGGCAAATCATAAAAGGAAGAGTCGACACTGCATCCATCCCTGAGTGCCTTAATTGTATCATCAAGTTTGTTTTGAATGGAGGTACACCACTCAGTACTAAGATCAGACAATTTAGTATTGGGAACAGGAGTTTCAAGTTTGCGTAACACAGAAAACAGAACAGTACAATAAACTATAACAACAATATATATTCCAGTGCAATTTGATCATATTCCCTGGAGGGTGAGCTAACCCACAGTTAAATACCTCTCATTATGACATGGAAAACTACAATAGACCAATCAAAGAAAATGTGGCCATTCTTGCGAGTATGAGTATGAGAAGGGAGCCTATCCCATGCTGTGTCCAATACAAAAGCATGCAGTGATGCAGCATAGATGGAGTTTGTGGATTCTTGAAAGTTAAACAAATAGGAAGTTGGGAGAGGTTTGGGGAAAGCATCAATGGAAGATAGCCTGTACAAGACAAGAAGAGATGATTGAGGTTCCACCTGGATGTAGCTGTTTGAAATCTTTTTAAGAAGGTATTTTCATAAAGAACTGAATGAAGTAGCCTTTCCCCAGGCAAAACCAAATTGCCTGAGAGTGATTTGAGAGCAGGGGGGGGCAGACTTAAAGGGAGAGTATACCTGGCATCGTTGCCTGGAACTGTTCATGTCCCTACCTATCCTGGGCCTTTAAAAGACAAACCAAAAGTGAGTACAATTACCCCAGTGTTTGGGGTACATCTCCCAATAATTAGTTAAGTCCCAATTTAAAGTATTTTGGGGGACACCTGGTTTCAAGCTATGCCACGAAATGGGGAGTAAGCATGCAAATTAAACTTTGTGAGTTTGTATTTAAAATAGAATGACCCTGAATGCAACGCTGCACTGAGCATATATTTGTCAATGACTGTGACCAAGTATTAATTAATTCTCTGATTTTTCACAAGAGCAAATAATATCTGTTTTTGTGAGAATGGGTTACACTGTGTCTCACAGATTTTCAGGGATTGAAAGACTGATTGACCTGTGAAAACCATAGTATACATGAAGGAATAATTCTGTGTACAGTTTCCTAACTCAAAAATTGGAATAGGTTACTAATTCCCCTTCATTCCCAAGAAAATAATGTTTAAATAACCAACTTAATTTTTCCAAATGTTATTGTGCAAAAATTGAAGGATTCCATCTTAAGTAGGCTCTTAATGCTAAGTAAAGTTAACTTGATGATTCTTTTCCTATTTAAGTTTTATATTCTCTGACTTCTGTGACCCTTTAATACATCAAGATATTTTGCTCTGTAAAATAAAAGCTTCTTCCCTCAACCAAAACTTTAAAAATAAGTAGCCAATTCAAAGCTACCATATATTCTTGTATCTATCAATGTGCCAGAAACCAAAGTCATCCAACACTTTAAAGTTTAATAAGCCATAGAATAAGAAAGTCATATGAGAACCAAATATTTGATGTCAACAATTTTCAACACTTGTCAATGTTTTAACAGAAAAAGTAAGTCAATGGAATAATGATACACTAAAAATTGTTGTATATATTATTTGAGTTGATCACAGATGCTTATTTGAATGTTTATATTAGGGAGAATGTTACTCTTTAATCTATAATACTATTTAAGATTCGTGTTTATATGTATGGATGTTTGTGTGCATTGTGAATGTAAAAATTAGGAAGGTAACAGCAGGCAGGTTGCATTCCTCTTCGGTACTCAAGCTGCCTGTGTTGATGTGGAATTTTGTGTGTGACTCCCTCGGCACTAAAAGCTACGGGCTCCTTTAATTTCTATTATAAACAGACTGTTTCCTGTCCTCGATTTTGGGGTGGGATTGTTGTGGTGTTGGTGAGGGGTTAGATCTGGAACATCTCTCCATGACAGAGGTTCCATGTGAAAATGTTGCTGTGAAAAAGTCACCAGATAGGCGATTTTATTTTCCTCCCCCAAAATAAATTCTTTCCCCAAATATTTAGGAGGGGAATAATCATATATTATTACCTCCAATCCTAGAATATGTGGGGAAAGTGTTTGATTGTCGGGAGGCTGCATTGTTAGGGAAATGGCACTACTTTCACAGCGACATTATCACTGGATACCAAAAGAACGATGTGTTAGAAATCCAGATACATTCCATAGACTGAAATCATGACACTGCCTTTTACCATCATTGGGAATCTTGCTGACCATTGTGTTCCTGACTGTGCAGCCCTCTCTTCCACCACCATCTCACCTATATGCTCCTTTCCTTCTCTTTCTCCTTTACAGCCCTATCATATTCTTGATGACCCCCCCTTTCCTCCTCCACCACTTCTACTGCCCTCTCCCTTTTCTCATCCACCATCTCTCGTGCATGCTCCTCTCCCTACTTCCCGCCTCCTCCTCCTACCCTTCAACATCACCATCATCCTGACCATCACTTCCAGCCCCACGTTGCACCAGTGTCACCACCAGTCCCACCATCAACCCTAGCAGCAGCTGAGTCTGCTGGAAAAAGAGGTAGAAGATTGTGTCTGCGTGCCTCATCACACCAGACATGGAATATAAATGGACCTCCCCCTCTCCAGATGCGAGTTAAAGGGTACAGTTCCACATCACATCCACATCCTCCCCCACATCAAGATCACTTCACAAACTAATAGGCAGCGCTGTGTTCAAATAAAAAAAACATAACACACGTTTTTCTTCAAACAAAGGGTTTTAATAAAACATTTTTAAAAAATAGTTCCCAAAAACAAACTAGTGTAAGAAACCCAACTGTCTTCAAGGAAACAAATGTTTTCCTAAAAAGAGAAAATAAAATGAGGTTTCCCTACTAAAATAACTGTTTATTCAAAACCCAATCCTCTTCCCAGTCAAGAAAACACATTGCTGCCTAATCAGTCTCAAGAAGCTCTCCAGCACCTGCTACTGCGTGGATCATTCCTGCCTCAGATTCTGCAGCTAAAGTCAAAGGACAAAGGAAATAGGGTGTTGCACGCCCTTTCTATAGGCGTTTGAGCACACCTTGTACCGTAGAATTTCCCAAAATAGCTCACGAGCATCACACTGGGCCTGATTCTGCAGTGTGCATGCAATTGTAAGAAAGTGTACCTCCATTAAGGAGGAACACTTTACTTACAAACACCTTCATCTGATGAAGAAAGAATGGCTTGACAACAGCCCGAGCAACCTCGCAGGAATGCAGGGCAGTCACATGGAGAGGATGATCCTCCCAGCAGCACTTTTCTAGTTTAATGAAAGTTTAGGAATACTTTCTTAAACTAGAAAAGTGGCAGCCTATCAAGAAATGCTGGCACGTCCCTGGAGCACGTTTCCCCCACCACGTGTGATTTTAACAGCTTTTGCTGCTGGAAAGCACACCTACGTCAGAATGATGGCGCTGAGACTGCAGGGGGGAAAGTTGTATTTCCACACACTTTTTATCAACAGCTCAGAATCAGGCCCACTCTCACCCAAATCCTTGCACAAATAACCAGATCCCACGTGGACACCGGAAGCTCATCGGAATACTGGCGTGAGATCAGTTATACCCCATGGAATGCACTAGAATCCAGCCGTTGAGGCTGCAGGATATTGCAGATCGGTTGTCAGGAGAGTTGCGCAGGTTTTTTTTTTTATATATAAATTAAGATTGTGGTAGTGCGTTGTATGCTAGGATGTTGCTGTTGCATTGTTCGTTTTTGTACACTGATTATTAGGAGTAAGCACTCTGTATTTTTTATGTTCATGTTTTATATATGACCTTTTTGTAAACTGCTCTAACACCCCCGATCTTTTTCGCATTTCATGAATACGCCACTAAACCTGAAACGGAAATAAACGATGTGTGCCTGACAAAAGGGAAAGGGAAAGGAAGCAGGCAAAAAAAGAAATATACAGCAACACTTAACACATGAAGCTGAAAAAAATGCAAGAACTGAACGTTATTACTTTTATTGAAATTGTATTTCAGCTTTTTCTCTTTTGTACCGTATTGACAATGTTCTCAGGCAGGTGCCACTTTGGATTATTAAAACAGCTGACCTTAGACATTTCTCCCGAGACTTTCATGTATCTACTTAACTGAAACTTTTATTTTATTTTCGGAGAGCAAAGAAATGTTAAATATTTCACGGCATGCACTGAATGTTTCCTCAGCGTAGCGCCGTGATATTTGCAGCCCTCTGACATTATCAAATGGATTGACATTTCAAATATGTGTGGTGCACCGTGGGTACTAATTTCGCGAAGGTGAGCCACGGCCTCCCTCACATTGTGGCGCAGCGAGAGACGAGCACCTATTTAATCACAGCCTCTGAAATGAGATCAGAAGGCACCGTGTTGTTAAACATTTAAAGCTGCTGTCACAACAGATTCCGGGAGAGTGCGGCTGCAAACGGTACTAGGCAAAAGAGCACGAGAGTGTTATTCACTGTGGAAATAAACATATTCGCGACAACGCACTGAATGCTTCGGGCGAATTGATAACTTACAAGACCCTCCTTCACTGGCAAAGCCCGAGTCGTAGCTCTCACGATAGTTTTTGAATGGTCGATTTTCCTGATAATCGCTTTGCAATTTATTTTGTTTCTATCATGGAAAAAATCAGTCTCTTGCTCTACCTCACAAAATGAATTCCTATAGTACAGTACTGTATAGGCAGGACATGATTAAAACTATTAAATGCACTACTTGAAAATAATAATTGAAACATTAGAATCTTCTAACATTGTCACATGTAAGCCCTGCAAACTCCCTCAAAAGTGATCGTCAGACTGTGGTGAATTTCCTAGTGAGATCTCGGAAGGAAATATGCACAAGGTTCTCAGTAATGGAGACACAGGTTAAGATGCAAGGAGGGATCCGGTGAGTCTGGGGGCAGAGGAGTTACAAGATGGAATGGAGTCCTGTGCATCTGTGAATGTTATCCAAGTAGGACAGCACATTAAAGTATGCATTAAACTATGCAGTAAAGTATCTCAGTAGATTAATGCACCTGCTGCAGAGATCTATGTGTACACTGCAGGTCGCACCTTTTAATCTGTGTGATAAGAACCCAGCCTTTCATCCTTCTGAAGTTGATCAAAGTTGAAGTGGGAAACTCAAGATTGCATGTGTAAGTGGATTCAATTCAACACTACAGCTAAATCAATGCCTAGTCTGGGATGCTGAGGGAAACCCTTATTGATATATTTTTATGTCCAGTTCGTTTACTCTGGATGACAACCCTTATATAACACCCCTCTCTTAGAATCCCTCTGACCCCACTGAGCCATGAAGTAGGTTTGTTTTGCAAATTAAAAGGTTTATTTGAAAATTAAACAATATATATAAATATATATATATATATATATATATATATATATATATATATATATATATATATATCACACTTTTATAGTAAATTAATATTTGATAGCACACTTGTGAAGATGATAGTGATCAACAATGGATAATGTTACAGTGGTACACTCTTTCTGATGGCTTAGAAGTGATATAGAGAGGAAAAAGTAGCTGACAATGCTTTTATGGCTTCAAGGACAATGCAATGATGAATGAAAATGCAGTACAGAAAATAAACTTGATATGACTTCAACAAAAGACAATGTAATCTTCTTTGACAATTCACCCCTCCCCCCCTTATGCAAGGTAAAGAGATGGAAGGAAAGCATACAGTTCTCAGGAATGCAATCAAATATAATTCAGTTCCCCCCTAGCAAGCTTAGAGGAAAACAGGTAGAAGTTTTAAACACAGGCCCAAAATGTTTTGAATGTGATGACAATGAAGTGGGAAATGTGCTAAAATTGCTTTTAATTCCCTATAGGAGGTTCAGGGTGGGTGACAGCTACTTTGTATTAGTTCAGGATCACTTTAGCAATGCTCTATAAATGATTGTCAGGTTGCAAAAAAATTTCAGCAAAGGAAAGCAAGGACAAATATTTTTACACGTGGCTGAAATTAAGCAAAATGTCAAATCGCGGCAATTTAGTCGCGTGCGTCGAGCGCAATTACGGAGGGAGTACAAGGAGTAGCAAGTCGATTTAGAGCTTGTTGGAAAGCTTAGAATCTCAGCTTCAAAATAAAAGTTAAATCTCGCTTCTATCACAAACGATTTTAGTAAAGGTAGTTTTTTGGATTTGAAATTTGAAAACTCAGAATGACAGATGACAGTTTTCAGGTTTAAAGATGACAGAATGACACGATTCTAGGAGGCAGTTCTAAATAGGTTAAAATAGTTTGGATTAGATTATTTTAAACTAAGAGATTGGGTTGGCACAGTGCTAGCTGGGTACTCACACTAGATTTTGGACATGAATGCGACTTCGTCACGGATCGGGTCAACCGGTTGGGCTGGACTCCTGGCGGTTCTCTCACCATGGACGATCTCTGCCTGGTTCTGCTCACAGCGATCTGGGTCAGCTCTGCTAGCAGCGCTGCACAGCGGTCTGGATCTCTGGTTCTGACAAAAGTTCTTGGCACTGCACGGCCGTCTGGTCTCTGGTTCCGGGTACAGCTCTGCTTTCTGGGTGTTTCTGGCACAGGGTTTTAGCCAGAATCAGACAGCTCAGCCCGGCTGTCTGAATAGTTTGGTTTGGTTGCTAGGTTTAGAAGGCCTGCTGATAGGAGTTCAGCTGTTGGATTCTAGAGTTCTTGGAGTTTCTGGATGTGAAGTCTGAAATCAGGATGTGGAGTTGTCTGTCAAAATGCTCTGCAGAAAGTGAAAAAGAAAGCCCTATCTGGCTTCCAGTGGCTCTTTTTATGTGTTTAGAAATTTGGTGGGTCGGCTAATTCTGCATGCCCAACCCTCTCAACTTATCATTGGTCAGTTCCTCCTCTCTTCCTTGATTGGGGGAAGGAAATGGAGTGTCAGAGTGATGTCAGCCATTTATGATCCATTGAAGAACGCCCCTTTACTTTTGCTTAGAAAATCATTTTTCATAACTACCCATCCTTCCCCGATACACAGTTGTTTGACATTAATGTACATATTACAGATTAATTATGGTGCATGCTTGTTCGACTCTGATCTTCCTAAGTGCTTGCATTCAAAAATGACAACTTAATTTTTGTTCTTAGTTGGTTTACCAATGTTAAATCTGTATCAAAAATTACACAAATGTACACCCTCCTTCTACACACATTCCAGTAATTTACTAGGTTTCTAGCATAAACACAGTGTCTGTAATATCAATTAATAGTGGGGTTTTGCCTCAGAACATGGTACAAAGTTGAATCAAGCCTTGAATTGTGGGTACATTTCTTAGATTAAGGTTCTCCAAATTGCCTATTTTTGTGAGCTTAATACAAGCAATTAACTTAAACATATATTTGCTGCAATATGATTCCACAAAAGTGTCTGGGTCCGCCCCCAGAAACTTGGGAGTACCACATGTCTCTCCTCTCCCAGGCAGGGCTCTGTTTACAGTCCACATTGAAAATCAACATACCCCATTTAAGGGAGAGAGTCTATTGGTCGGCTGAGGTCAGCAGGCCAGGGGACCACTCTGCATTTGGTTAGCATGTCCATGTGATCTCCTGGGCTGTTGTGTGGGTCTCTGAGGTGAGAAGGTTTCCCAGCCTCTTGGCCTGTTAATGCAATCAGATTGTCTCTGGGAACAGCAGGTGGTTAAGAGTTTTAATTAACCAGCGGGCCTTTGAAGTTTCCTGCTGTCTCAGGAGGCTGATTAGCTTCTGAAGTAGCAGTTCTCCTGTCAGAGTTTAGACCGCTAGCGCCGGTTTGTGGACAAAGCTGGTAATGCACCCATTTTTGGGATCTGTCTTGAATTAATGCATTTCAATAGAGTGGTCTTTTGCTTGATAGTATAGGATCCTTGCTTAACATTGTTTTGATGGCATCCTTACAGTAGAGTGGTGATGTGGAACCCCCCACAAGAAGGTTGTATCTTTAGAGTGGTCTTGTGCCCATGATTTTAGCAACTTTTTGACATCAATAAAAACGGATTTTGAACAGAAGCATCTTTCTTTGCACTGGTGGGTGGCAGATTAGGTGACCATTTTGGTGTGCGCAAACTGAAAAGAAAACTTGTTTCAACTTTTGCTTCTGTTCCAGAGTCACACAGGCATCAGGCAGGTTGACTCTCTCTTCCACCATCTGCCTGAAGCCTGAAAAGACTTCTGGTTTTGCTATCTCAGCGGCCTCCTCCAGCTGGGTGGAGAAGTCCTTGGTCAGAGTGCTGATTTGGACTGGAGGCTTCAGGTGGGAAAGGCAGCCCTCATGGACCTGGAAAATCACCTCATCCCTTCTGAAGTCACAAGTCACGTCTTCCTTACCATAAGGGCAAGAAGTGTACACCAGGAAGTTCCCCCCATGCCGGGTAAAGATCCTGTCTGGTGTTGTATTGTCATCACTGTCACTGTCAACACAGTTCTTGGGGATTGGTCCTAACAGTTCATTTCTTAAATCAATGGAGAAATGTCGATCATCAACCGCGATTCCAATAATGGTGCCTGCGGCTAGAGTAATACTCTTTAATTCGCTGTTATCCACCTCTATTGAATGGTGTCATGTTCTATGCTGACTAATGGTGTTGGGTTTACCCCTAACCCTTGCTGTTGGAGAGAAGCATTTAGATGAATATAAGCATCAGAGTTTTTCAATTTTTGTCCTCTTTTAACTTTCACTTCCAGGGAGAATTGTCGGGTCCTTTCTGGGATGGTGACTTCCTCTTTAATCTGAATTTCGACCGCATAAGGTAGCAATTGAGCTGACCTAAATGCTTTTTCTGGATCATCAAAGCCCATGGGATTATCCGCTAATCGGGACCAAGCTTTGAAGATTATTAGGTCCAAACTAATGGCAAAGCGATTGAGAATGTCACTGCCTAAGTAAAAGGCGGCAGTGATTTCTCGCACGACCCAACAATTATGGACTATGCTCTTGTTGCCAATGGAGATTTGGAGCATACACCTGATTGGCAGGAGATGTTTCGAATTGGGTGTTTCCAGATCCATTTCCCATTTGTCTATCAGTTTGAATGTGGGAATGGCTGGATCTTTTGGGAGTTGGTGGAACATGGCTTCGCTGATGAAGCTCTTACCGTTGTTCACACACACTCGAGCGAGAACAGAGTCCTTCCCATCATTTAACTGAACAGGTATGAACAACTGCTCTCGAATTTGCTGAATATCAGCCAGGCTCTGAGCTGATTTCACATCTTTCTGGACTATAGGAGTGGGAGTGTCTGATTGTGGATTGGTAAAGAATTTCAGAGTGTTTCCTTCCAGTGTGGAATACCACCTTAAACTGTAAGGAAGGCTGATTTTTAGAAATAGAGAGGACCCCCCATCACCAGTCTGTTGTCCTACTGCTATTACTGTCACGTCTGGAATTTGGTTGTTTTTTGGAAGTGAAATTCTACCTGGTCAGATTTTTGTTCAACCATGTGGCAGGTGCCATTTAAACTAACATGGTTGACACTCTGTTTTAATTTTATTGGTCGGCTATTGTGGGTGCAGAAGACCTTGTTCACGCAATCTATTAGGGGTGACAACCTTCTCAGGAGGTCATTCCCTAGTAAACAAGGGGTGCCCTCTGGAGTCACTACTATGACCGGGTGTTTCACCTTGTGTCGCCCAATTTTGATGTCCATTTCTGCAGTCCCCTCGATGGGAATTTCCTTCCCGTCAAAGTTCTGCAGTTGTCCAGGAAGAGAGGTGAGAGGAATGCAGTAATTCTCCCCCCTTCCTGCATTTAGTTCATCAAACGCCCTTTTGGACAGAAGGGTAGCTTGGGATCCAGTGTCCACCAGTGCCAAAATTGTACCCTGCCCCTGTACTTGTACCGGGGCATAGTATCTTCCCTCCTTCTCCTCAAGGGGGGACAGATAATGCACATTTTTGGACAACTGGTGGGCTAACTTTCTGGTTTTGGACATTGCGAGAGAAGAGATTTGGGCAGAATTCTGTGGAGAGCCTGGGGAATCTGAAAGAAAAAGTTGGCAACTGGAAATGGTTTCGGGTTCTGGGCCACCCCCCCCTTTTTGGAGGCAGTCATCAGGATGGGTTTGACCCATGGGATTTTGGTATTGTTGGTTCTGGGATAGAATGATGGGCGGCGACAGCTCAATCCCCACATCTACCCAGTCTGTTGATTCGGTTTTAGGTTCCCCTGGTTCCGGTTCTGGGCTGCCCCGCCTTTTTGGAGGCAGTCACCAGGATGGGTTAGAACCAGGGAAGTTTGGTTTTGTTGGTTCTGGGATCTTCTTGGGATCCCTCTCCCTCAATTTGGAAGACCTTTACCTCCTCCACAAAGTGGGTCTGTTTGGGTACTTTGTTTCTCCTACCCCCCCCCTCTGCTCCTTGGGAGGCAGACTTTCAGGGGTAGGAGATTTTGTTTCCGGTTCCTGATTTTCCAGGGGCTGTTTGCAAGTTGGGAAGGAAGCTTCCTCCAAGGCTTTACACCCCCCCTTCCCCTTGTGCCTCCTCCCTGGGAACCAGTGGGTTATCGGGGTGCTGCCCCGTCATTGTTCTGGAGCACCAGGCCCAGGGTTTGGGGCATTCTGCGGTGGCATGCTCATTTGAGGGTTCTGTTGAGCCCTCAGTATGTGACCCAGATCCCGTGCCATATTTTGGACCTGGCGCTCTAACTGTGAAACCCGCTGAGGCTGATACGGGGTCCTGTTTTCTCCCCTGGGCTGATCCCGGGCAGGGTAGCTATCCCTTCTCTGGTAATACCCTGGGTTGGAAAGATTTGGGTACCCCTCCACCCTTGGTCTCATCTCTCCCGGATTAGGTTGTCTGGGCTCAGGGAATTGGGGAAAGAAGGATGGATGAGTTTGGGTCTGGAAACCTTGTGGATACCTGGGGAAAAAGTTCGGCCCAGGGTTTGGTGAATTTCTGCCCTCCTGTGGGAAGTTTGGAGGGAAGTTCTCTGGGTTAGGTGCTTGACTGGATCCCCCCCTTGGGCTGGAGGAGTCCACACATAACCCAGGATGGGTCGGTTTACCTTGTAGCGGGGACTTACATAATAAGGGGAGCAAGGGACCCCATTTGTGGGACTACCTCCTTGACTCCCTGTCTGTGACTGGCCCGAGGGCCTTCTGTTGTTAGAGTTGTTCTGCGCAGGCAGGTTTTTAGGCCCCCCCATCTCCAAATCTAAAACGGGGGCAACCTTTACCTGCGCCACCTTGGCAGCAGCAGGGGTGCTGTTGGTTTTGGGGTTTTTCTGCGCATTACTTTTATTTTCTATGGGCTTCTGCACCTCATAGATCCGGGTGGCTTGCTCAATGACCCAGTCTAAAGATCTTTTCTCGTGAAAATCTCTCACAAGCTGGGTCATTATGTACTTGGGCAGAGCATGGAAAAATGTGTTGATGAATTCTCTGCTGTCCGTGCGCACCCTTCTGGTGGTCTGCGCAAAGGCACGCTTCAATTTTTGCACAAATTCTTGTGGGGCCTGATCCTCCCCACATTACAAATTGTAGGCTGCCTTGCGAGCCTCTTGGGGATTTCTATGTACAGAAAAATGTTTCAAGATGGCCGCCCTATATGTGGACCATCTTGAATGGTTTTGGTCCTCCAGCCCCGCAAAGAAACTGGAGTATTCAGGGGAGAATGTCCATTTGACGTACAGGATGCAGCTACTGCTGTCCTTCAAATGGAAAGTCTCCATCATTTGCTCATAGAGCTCCAAGTGTTCCCAAACAGAATACTTGGTGTTCTTATGATAAGGCGTGATGACACTCCTGATTGCCTTAATCTGTTTTAAGGGGTCCTTAAGCAAGGCCTTTTCACCTTATTGGCCTTTTTGGTTCGGGTAACCCTGGTCCATTCATCCTCTGATTCAGAAGCACTGCTCCCAGAGGTGCCCATCTGATCTTCCAGGTTTTCCCAGATTCTGCAAGCCTGGGAATAGCTGGCAGAATGTGGGGACCTGGTCTCCTGTGCCTGTGACACTCAGAGGAGTCTTCAGATCCCTCCTTGCTTCCAAGATTTGATGGGTGCCCCCCCACTAACCTAACTGGGCAGAGGTTTTCAGGATGCCCTTAGTGGGCCTACTCTCCTGGGGTTTCCCACTAAATTGCACTGTACTTAGGTGCCCATACCCGGATGCCCGCCCATCCATTCCTGGGTGGTACTGGCCTATGAGCCCCATACATCTGCCATCCCTGTGGCCCTGTGCTCATGTGCGCATGGGGACATGGGGGTGGCAGAGTCCAGGGACTGGGAGAGATGAAGGCCTCTGGTACTAGGGCTCCTGAGGTTATGCTCAGGCGATTCCCTTTCCCAGCGAACCTCATCTCTATCAGCCCTTGCTCCCTGTTGCAATGCAAGAGCCTGCGCTTTCTGTTCCTCAGTTAAGGCCTTACTAGACTCTATCAGTCTCTCCTGCATGGCTACCTGTTGCTGGAGCCTATCATTGTGCTGGAAGAGAGCCTCAGTCTCTCTCTGTGCCTCCTGATTGGTCCTGGAGTACTGGGCCAGTCTTTGCTGCAGGAGGGTTACCTCCTGAGTCCCATCCCTACTGGCCTGCTCCTTTCTTGCCAGAGACTCTTCCACCCTCCTGGTGTGCTTAAACACGTTCTGAAGCTCTTTTTGGAGGTCACCCAGCCCCTGGAGGGCCAAGTGATTTTCTTCAGTTTTTCTTTTTAAATGGCAGACTTCCTGGCCTAAGGTGTCCTTTTCCTGACTAAGAGTCTGCATTTGTGCCGCCAGGTCGTCCCTTTGCCTTTGAAAGGCACCAGCTTTCCGGCGCTCCTGATCAAACTCTGCCTGGGTATCCAGGTCTTTCAGGATCAGTTTATTGCCCTCTGCCTTTTCCCTATCTAGGTGGCTTTGCAGGGTAACTACCTGCTCAGCACATGGCCTATTGAAATCTAATTGTTGCTCCAGCTTTTTCTGGCTCTGCAGTAGGGAGTCCAAACCTTCTTGGTACTCCTTCTGCAAGGCCAGAAATCTGGTATCCTGGTCAGACTTTTCCTGTTGCAGGATACACATGTCCTCTTTGATTTTAATGAGATACTGTCTGCTCTCATTTTCTGACTCCTGGCTTCTGTGCATCCTCTGCTCAGAAGAGACCAGGTCAGATTGGGCCTTCTCTAACGCGATCTGTTGCCTATTTGCCAGATCTTGGCCTTCAGCACATTTGTCCTGCATGGCTCCCATATATAGATACAAATATGCCGCTATCCTAACCATCTTGTCGTGTTCATCTTTAGCTTTAGGAGCCATGTATAGTTAGTTCACTCAGGGCCACATGTAAGGGACCCTGATCTCTTCAGATATCTAACCCAGTTGCAGTGACCTGTTGTGTGATTGCCTGCAACCACGCATCCTGGCCCTGCTCAGTCCATTCACCTCTCACAAATAGCTTATGTAAGAAGTGCTCTCTGGCTATTTTGATGTCTACCAGTGTCGTTATTCTGGAATTTGAGTTCCTTCCTGACTCACAGAAGTTTGTATTTTATTTTGCAAAACAGACCGTTTCCTTAGAGTGTTCCTCTGAGGAGAGCTTTACAGCGTAACACAGCATGGTGATCTAACCATATATTTATCCTCTCTGCTGGCACACTGTATTAATCTGCACAAGTGATAGTTCTAATCCAGAATCCCCGGCTACGAGCCCCCACTTTGTAAGCGGATACAATTCAACACTACAGCTAAGTCAATGCCTAGTCTGGGATGCTGAAGGAAACCCTTATTGATATATTTTTATGTCTGGTTTGTTTACTCTGGATGACAACCCTTATATAACACCCCTCTCTTAGAATCCCCCTGACTCCACTGAGCCAAGAAGTAGGTTTGTTTTGCAAATTAAAAGGTTTATTTGAAAATTAAACAATATATATATATATATATATATCACATGTTTATAGTAAATTAATATTTGATAGCACACATGTGAAGATGATAGTGATCAACAATGGATAATGTTACAGTGGTACACTCTTTTTGATGGCTTAGAAGAGATATAGAGAGGATAAAGTAGCTGACAATGCTTTTATGGCTTCAAGGACAATGCAATGATGAATGAAAATGCAGTACAGACAATAAACTTGATATGACTTCAACAAAAGACAATGTAATCACTTTTCTTTGGGCCTCATCACGACTTGGGCGGTAACGGTAACGCTATTAGCGCGGGCAGTATTAGCCCTACCGCCGAACTCCCCGGCGCTAATAGCGCCGGATCACGAGTTCGGCGGTAATGTCAATCCCCATTCCTCATTGAGCCCATTCGGGAATGCCCCATTCCCCATTGGGCTCAATGGGGAAATTTCGCGCTAATACCACCGGCGGATTTCCCGCCGGCGGTAATAGCGCGAATTTTTGGCAGATTTCCCCCCAGCTCAGAGCTGGGGAGAAATCCGCCGAAGTCCTGCTTTGGCGGACCCTTATATCCAGCGGTAATAGCGCTACTGTCGGATTTAAGGGTTACCGCCAAAGTCGTGATGAGGCCCTTTGACAATTCACCCCCCCGCCTCTTTATGCAAGGTAAAGAGTTGGAAGGAGAGCACACAGTTCTCAGGAATGCAATCAAATATAATTCAGTTCACCCCCTAGCAAGCTTAGAGGAAAACAGGTAGAAGTTTTAAGCACAGGCCCAAAATGCTTTGAATGTGATGACAATGAAGTGGGAAATGTGCTAAAATTTCTTTTAATTCCCTATAGGAGGTTCAGGGTGGGTGACAGCCACTTTGTATTAGTTCAGGATCACTTTAGCAATGCTCTATAAATCATTGTCAGGTTGCAAACGAATTTCAGCAAAGGAAAGCAAGGACAAATATTTTTAAACGTGGCTAAAATTAAGCAAAATGTCAAATCGCAGCAATTTAGTCACGTGCGTCAAGCGCAATAACGGAGGGAATAGGAGGAGTAGCTTTAGAGCTTATTAGAAAGCTTAGAATCTCAGCTTCAAAATAAAAGTTAAATCTCACTTCTATCACAAACGGTTCCGGAGATACGGCCGATTTAGTAAAGGTAGTTTTTCGGATTTGAAATTTGAAAGCTCAGAATGACAGATGACAGTTTTCAGGTTTAAAGATGACAGAATGACACGATTCTAGGAGGCAGTTCTAAATAGGTTAATATGGTTTGGATTAGATTATTTTAAACTAAGAGATTGGGTTGGCACAGTTTTAGCTAGGTACTCACACTAGATTTTGGACAGGAATGCGACTTTGTCACGGATCGGGTCAACCGGTTGGACTGGACTCCTGGCGGTTCTCTCGCCACGGACGATCTCTGCCTGGTTCTGCTCACAGCGATCTGGGTCAGCCCTGCTAGCAGCGCTGCACAGCGGTCTGGATCTCTGGTTCTGACAAAAGTTCTTGGCACTGCACAGCGTTCTGGTCTCTGGTTCCGGGTACAGCTCTGCTTTCTGGGTGTTTCTGGCACAGGGTTTTAGCCAGAATCAGACAGCTCAGCCCGGCTGTCTGAATAGTCTGGTTTGGTTTCTAGGTTTTGATAGGAGTTCAGCTGTTGGGTTCTAGAGTTCTTGGAGTTTCTATATGTGAAGTCTGAAATCAGGATGTGGAGTTGTCTGTCAAAATGCTCTGCAGAAAGTGAAAAAGAAAGCCCTATCTGGCTTCCAGTGGCTCTTTTTATGTGTTTAGAAAGTGGATGGGTCGGCTAATTCTGCATGCCCAACCCTCTCAACTTATCATTGGCCAGTTCCTCCTCTCTTCCTTGATTGGGGGAAGGAAATGGAGTGTCAGAGTGATGTCAGCCATTTATGATCCATGAAGAACGCCCCTTTACTTTTGCTTAGAAAATCATTTTTCATAACTACCCATCCTTCCCCGATACACAGTTGTTTGACATTACATGTACATATTAGAGATTACTTATGGTCCATGCTTGTTCGACTCTGATCTTCCTAAGAGCTTGCATTCAAAAATGACAACTTATTTTCGTTTTTAGTTGGTTTACCAATGTTAAATCTGTATCAAAAATTACACAAATGTACACCCTCCTTCTACACACATTCCAGTAATTTACTAGGTTTCTAGCATAAACCCAGTGTCTGTAATATCAATAAATAGCGGGGTTTTGCCTCAGAACATGGTACAAAGTTGAATCAGGCATTGAATAGTGGGTACATTTCTTAGATTAAGGTTCTCCAAATTGCACATTTTTGTGAGCTTAATACAATATTTTAGAAGCAATTAACTTAAACATATATTTGCTGCAATATGATTCCACAAAAGTGTCTGGGTCCGCCCCCAGAAACTTGGGAGTACCACATGTCTCTCCTCTCCCAGGCAGGACTCTGTTTACAGTCCACACTGAAAATCAACATACCCCATTCAAGGGAGAGAGTCTATTGTGTCGGCTGAGGTCAGCAGGCCAGGGGGCCACTCTGCATTTGGTTAGCATGTCCATGTGATCTCCTGGGCTGTTGTGTGGGTCTCTGAGGTGAGAAGGTTTCCCAGCCTCTTGGCCTGTTAATGCAATCAGATTGTCTCTGGGAACAGCTGGTGGTTAAGAGTTTTAATTAACCAGCGGGCCTTTGAAGTTTCCAGCTGTCTCAGGAGGCTGATTAGCTTCTGAAGTAGCAGTTCTCCTGTCAGAGTTTAGACCACTAGCGCCGGTTTGTGGACAAAGCTGGTACTGCACCCATTTTTGGGATCTGTCTTGAATTAATGCATTTCAATAGAGTGGTCTTTTGCTTGATAGTATAGGATCCTTGCTTAACATTGTTTTGATGGCATCCTTACAGTAGAGTGGTGATGTGGAACCCCCTACAAGAAGGTTGTATCTTTAGAGTGGTCTTTTGCCCATGATTTTAGCAACTTTTTGACATCAATAAAAACGGATTTTGAACAGAACCATCTTTCTTTGCAGTGGTGGGTGGCAGATTAGGTGACCATTTTGGTGTGCGCAAACTGCGCGGTTCTCCTGGATTCTGCGTGAATGTGGGCGGCGACAGCTCATCCCCACATCTACCCAGTCTATTGATTTAGTTTGTTCTGGGAGAGAATAATGGGCGGCGACAGCTCATCCCCACATCTACCCAGTCTATTGATTCAACATGGGTCAAAACCCTTGACACATGTCAGACAAGCAGAGTCCGTCAAATGAGGGATTTCAGAGTCTGTTTTTCGTCATTAGTAGGTCAACACATTGAGTATTATTGAGGTTTATAATATTACAAAACAGGGACATATACCTCTGAAAATCCATAGGGCAGGGGAAGAGTCAGTCCTGCATTAGGGGAGCATGAAGTTTTAGTTTTTCCTGATTTTGCTTCCATGAGGACTATCAAGGTTATTTAATATAGTGGGAGTCGATAGCTGCAGGTTAAGATCCTCAGAAAGTCTGATATGGGTGAGGCAGAGTCAGTCGTATGCAAGCATTCATGATAAAGATTATGATGTTTCTTTAAGGAGTACTATGAAGTCAAGTAGGTTTGCAGTGTTATGAGCGCTGGACCTGGGAAATAATACATATCGACAGGAAGAGTCCTGTTCTCAAAACATTTATTGGCACAAGTGATACATTCCCTAAGCAAAACACACAACAAAATGGTACCCAGTCATTTTATCACAAACGTTACATAGTGGTACATAACAGAGTGCACAATAACACTGAAAACCACCAAAAAGATTAAATAAATATATAAAGGGTAGTTGGGTAAAGGTTTAAAATTAGTCGGGATGGGGTTAGGGTGGCGTTATAAGGGTGGAAAATTGGGAGCTTGGAAGGGGGAACCCGTAATAAAAAATAAAATAAAACAATCAGTGTTTTTCAGTGCTCTGCCTGCCATGAAATGTACAACTCTGTAATTGTGGTTGGTAAAATCGCATATAATTAACAAAACAGTTTGACAGACATGTCCTGATTGAAAACATTACACCTATTGTCATACATCTGGTTTATACTTTTCACATACACAATATCCTAAGATTAACAACTACCTGCTAAGAAAGGCCGGCAGTTAGGCACAGTCAGTACTGTTCCTTTGGCCGTACCCCAACCAGACTAACTGCTTGACAAGGCCACAACAGATCATACAGAGCACACTTTGCAGGTAGGATGAATGTGCCCAACAATCATGGCACTTAGTGCATGGCTTTGGACATGCTCCAAGCACACTGCTCTTACCAGCCAAACTTACCAGCAAAGATCCACGTGGTGCATTACGCTCTGAGACTCCTACGCCAAATACGCCCTTACATTCCTAAAGAAGATCATACATCTGTGGTGGGTGCATTAACTAGCCCCCACTTAGACTAATGTAATAGTCAATTGTTGGGTGTTCCATCCAAACAACTCCATGGACTTCAAAAAGCACAGAATGCTGCAGTTAGGATGATATTCAAGATGAGCAGAACTGCTCATGTGTCTCCATTTCGTTGTGAGCTACATTGGCTTTCAATTGAATATTGTATTAGCTTTAAGGTAGCCTGTATCATATTGCTCCTCTATATTTGAGAGAGCCGATTCAGCCATACGACCCTGTGAGACAATTGCACTCTATTGATGGTCATTGTCTTCCCGGGAGGATAGCTCAGCAGCAACGTATTCGCCTCAGAAGCAAGACGACACAAAGCAACACTGCTGGTTCGATCCCCGGTTACGCGCTTAGAAACCTCTGGGTATTTAAGCGCGTTATAAATACGCAACTAAGACAAAAAAAATAGTTCCTGTAACAGCGCCTCAATGCCTGTGGGCTGTGGGAGCGCTTTAAAAATGCAAATAAATAAAAGAAATCTCCTGGTTGTTCCCCATTCAGCAAATAAATCATGGGGCGATAGAAGATTCTCTGTCTTTGGTCCAAAGTTATGGTACTCCCTACCACTAGAAATAAGGATTCTGAGTTCACTCCTTCAGTTTCGTCGAGCATTGAAGACCTTTTTGTTCAGATAAGAGTAGTCCTACATCTAGGGAGTGTTCTGTATGGACTTAGCTGTGTTGTCTATCAATTGCTGGTTTCATCTGCGTCGCTATACGTTTTGTTCTGTTTTGTGAACGTTATAAATACCAAAATACAAAATATAAAATACAAAGAACTTGCTGAGAATGGTCACAGGCAATGTGAGTGATCAGAGGGCCTGGATTGCTGTATTTGCTCTTAACTGGGTACACTGACCCTCAGTGCAGAACAAGCTTGCCTGTCCCTGTGGTTTCTGGCCTGAGGTCATTTGTCAAGCACACCAACTGTGTGTAAATCCTCTTTTGACCAAAGAAGTGCAAGGGGAAAAAGCATTCCATGCACTATGCACAAACCTGCACCACAACCTGTTTCAATTATAAAGGTTAAACAGTTCAAAATAGGCTGCCAAATCTATTTTTGCCTATGTCAGTGGTAAAACAGGAGACCACACTGTCATTGGCCGCCCGCAGAGTGAAATGAAACTACGTGAAAAGGCAGTGTTACATTCGAAGGAAAACCGAGAAGTGCTTTAAAATCTGTTTTTCCTTGGTTGTAGAAAACTGTGTAAAAGTTGGAAAAATCAGTATTTTACAGGTTGTTAATATGAAAATGCTGCTCACAGTTTGAAACTACTCTGAACCCTGTGTGATATTCAGACTCAAAAACTCTGAAAGCAGAAGGCCCAATTCCAAAGCTGAACCTTTCTTAGCTTGGCCTTTAAAATCTTGCAACCTGATTTTACCCCAGACCCTCCAAGGGGCACATCAACAATTTAACAGCCTGGCTGTGCTGTTTTCTGCTCCTTGCCAAGAACTCTTGCCAGAACTCAGAGATCCAAACCAGTAGAGCAGAGCTGTAACCAGATAGCTATAACTCAATAACCCACCCATCAGATCCAGTCCAGAGTGCCGTGCAGAGACCAGAGTGCTGTGCTCAGTGCAGAACCGGGTGCCTGAATACTGTCCGATTGGCTAGCAGAATTCCAGTCCAAAACCTTTGACCAGATCCTGACGGGCCCATTCCAAACCATAATTGTGAGTATCTATAGCATAGAATTGTCCATAGCCAATCTCCTATCCTTAAGTAATCCTATCCAACCCATTGCAACTTATCCAGAACTGCATTGTAGAATCTCTTGTTTTTATTGAATCTTTCCCTCACCCATATAGTCCTTTTATAATTGTAGTGATAATATCATCTTTGCACTAATATTTTCACTGAAGAAAGACAAGTGTCTTGGCGGGCAAAAGTCAGAGCAGAGGTGCCGCTGTTCTGGTGGCTGTCCGTTGGGTATCTTGCATCTTCATAGCCTCCCTAAAGTAAAGGATATCTGTTAGTAGATTCAAAAGCGCATCTTTCATTTGAAAATCTTGACTCTTTTTGTGAAAAATTGACCTCTAATAAAACCTCTGTAACTTCTGAACCATACATGCTAGAAAGCTAGAAATGCCACTTTCCGACCCTTTATAGTTTTTCTGTAATCATGTTTCTCGCACGCTGAAAAGTTTGCTGCGATTCTGCATTTGGCTCAATTTCATCACATGTAAAATAGCTATTTCTTGCATTCAACCTCAGAATTAGGTTTCCAATCTGCTAGTTATTCAATCATCAGTGCTAGTGTTTACCTGGAACTATCCAAAGCGGCTGCCACTAGTTTTGAATCCAATTTAGAGAATTAAATCCATTTTCAGTGTTTTTCCCATTCATTCAAAATCACATTCAAAAGCATTTGACCTGTTTTGAAATCATTCCTGTTTCTCTCTAAGCTTGATGGGGGAATTGGGATTGAAACTGCATTTATTGAAAGAACCCTGTTTTCTCTCCTTCCATCTCTATATTGCATATTAGGGGGGATTGAGTAGTATCGGGGGGAAAGAGTGATTACATTGCATTTGACTGAACCCACACAAAGTTTTATTCTCTGCTACAATATTCTTCTCATCCATACTCCTCCTGATTAAAGAGATTGTTGATTGTAATATCACCCAACGCTGATCATTGTATACATATTAATAGTGTGATATCTAGATATTGTTCAAATTCATAAAAGTGTGATATATATCTTGTTCAAATCCATAAAATAAATCTTTTAACTTTGCAAAACAACCTTCTTCTTGGTTCAGTGAGACCGGGGGGATTCAAATAGAGGGGCGTGATATAAGGGTTCATCATTCAGAAATAAAAACTTTTAGACATAAAAATATATATAATTAAGGGTTCCAACTGTGCATCACACGCTAGGCATTGATTTAGGTAGAGGCCGGGTTGAAATCACTTACATGTGGGTAGGGTCAGTGATTTGCTGAAGGAAGCCAGTGTGTTCAAGAGACATGGCTACGCTTTTGGCGCATCTATCAAAGGGGTAGTTGAGTCCCTGGTTGAGGTCACTTAAGATGAGAAGTTGGAGTTTAGCTTTAATGAAGGACTAATGACTTGTAAGAGATCATCCTCGAAGGAGGCAATGGGGCATGGAGGACGGCAGATGAGGTGGAGATTGATGGTGTATGTTGGTTAGATGGAGAGATTGGCGACAAGTGATTCACAGTTTGGTATAGGGCTAGAGTTGATGGTTCTGATGGCAAAGGTGTTTTTGAATATGAGTGTGACTGTTAAGGATTCTGTCTTTCCGTAGGATAGCATAGCTGAGCAGGATGGCAATGGATAATGCGGGGCGGGCGGCATGATGGAGCCATGTTTCGGATATGGCAAGCAAGTCAGGGTCATTGGAGGTCAAGAGGTCATATATCTCAGGGGAATGAGCTGTGACTGCCCTAGCATTGATTAAGGCACATTTGAGAGGACTGGTCTTGGAAGGGGCAGTGGGGCGCAAGGTTTCTTTTTGGCTGGTTGATGTGGGTGGAGGGTTTCCATGTGCACATATGGAGGAGCTTGTTTCTGGTATGGATGGGGCGTGGGGCTGAAGATGGGGGAGTAGTTAGGGTTGTAGAGAGTCTCCCGGTGCTGGTTTAGAGAAAATGGTTCTTGGTGGTGAGTGATGGAGGAATGATGGTGGTTGCTATGGTGTGTGCGAAAATGGGTGATCTGGGCAGGGGAGCGGGATTAGCTTATAATGTATAGTTCCACCTGATGAGGGCCAATCCTCAGGGGCATGGGGCTGTGGATTAGCTAGATTACGCCTGTAGAGCCTCCTGTTCTGAGAGCCATTGTTACAGGCTTCGTGTTGTCCCTTCATTTTATGTGCAGGCTGTGTGAGATCAACCCCACCATTGCGGATTGTAGCTGTTTGGGAGCATTTTGTAGCTCGAGCCACAACAGGCTGCTTCTCTCACTGCTACTCACAGTGACAGGGGGCACTCATATGGTCTCTCTGACTTGATACAGCATAGAGCAGTTCTTCAGGCCACTGTCACTCATAAGTCTGCTCATTTGTAACCAGAAGCATAAGGCATTGCCCTTAGCCATGTATGTGGACTCTACCTCCTCCAGGCTAGTCCTCAGAGCACACCACTGGGGGAGAGCAGCAAATGAGATATGCCCACCAAAAGTTGGAGGAAAACTAACAATATCCAGGGAGGGGCACTATATGACTCTATGTCTGACCCAACCCACCTAATCAGTTCCACCACAGAGTTTAGGCCAGTATAAATAATAACACCACTGATGACATATCACCCTCCAAGTGCGCCCCAGTGGGAGCACCAGCCATGGACCATATGAGCATCATTTCCATTGTCCAACATGATGTAAACTGTAGCTGATTTCATGTGCATCCATAGCAGGGGTCTGCCACTCTGTGCACTATCATGGCTGCCTACTAGTGGCTATTGTTGCTGTGACAGCCCTTGCTGCTCACCAGTGGTGTGGCGGTCATGATGTGTGGGAGTGGTGCTGGGGGAAGCCGCCACAGTGTAGGCTAGCCCTCCTGGGCCCCCTGTGTGCGCTTCTGACTGTTAACGGTCTGGGGCACTGTCAAGCTGCCCTCAGCCATGTTTAATCAGAGCACCTTTCAGGGCCGGATGGTTTGAAGTGGGCCCTGAGCGCAATTCGCTATGAGGTGAAATGGGACTCACTGTAGTTTGGGGAGCACGCTGTGCTCTAGCGTCTCTCTGCTCGCCTCTTTAAATGCATCACATTTTTCGATGCTTCGTTTCTGCGTTCCTGCCCGCCAGGCATTGCTAGGGTTGTCATTCGGGATCTCTGTGCCCGTTACTGTCTATGCCAGAAGTGCCGTAAGTAATCTGTCTTCCTCTCTGCTGGGGGGCACCAGCATTTAGGCCGCTGCCGTTCAGGGTCTCATATCCTCGCTGCTGGGCAGTGTGTAACTCTGTCCCTCTGTGAAGAGGTGCTGGGCCACATCCAACACCGTTCCATGCCCTCAACAATGACTGGGGAGGGTTTTACAGGTACTAGGCTGCTATTCTTTCAATCAAGGCGAGGGAGACGAGAGCTCAGGCAAATATAACATATGCGCCCACTGGTGGCGTTTCCTTTCTGTTCTTTCTCTCACTATTATGTTCCTACACTAACTTCTTTTTCCTCTCTCTTAGCTCTCTCCTCATCGCCCTTTTCAGGCTCTTATTCTCCTCCTCCATTATTCTTAACTCTCTATCCTCCTTGGTCTCCTGATCCACCACCAGTCTTAAGTCCTCGCCTTCTCCTTAAACCTCTATCTACTATCACAATCTCTCTTTTTTCCCCATTAATGCTCCCCTTTTCCTCATTCAACTCTGTTTCTAAATCTTTCCCCATCCATTGTAATGCTTATGTTCTCTTTCACCATCTCAGCTATTCTCTTTCTTCACATTTCCTCCTGCGCCACCATTCATTATACTCTGCCTCACACGCCATACTCCGACTCAAAGACTACTCTGTCACTCCCTCCCCCTTCCCTTTGCTTAGGAGTTTGGCTATGGTATGCCCTGCTGTTCAAGATCCAAAGGTTTGAGTGTATATTGTGATTGGGGCATCATAGGTTTCTCCAGTGAGAATAATAGCAAACAGAGCAGGTCCCAACTGTTGGCTGAGGTTACTTTATCCGAGGCTGCCAAATTGGAATTAGAATGTGAGCAGTGATGGTCACTGGTACTTGGCAAAATCAAGTTCTACCTTTTCCCAGAAGCAGGAAAGATTTGGATATTCTGATTTCAGCAGGTCCCCACAAGGGCTGGCAGGCAGGGTTTTTGATTGGATGTGTAAGTGGAAGCAACAGAGTTGATTGTATGGGAAAAACAAATGTGCGCAGCATTAGCCCTAAGGGTTTTGTAGAAGGCTTTGGTCTATGGTCCAGGGCCCAGCAAGGCCTCACAGCATTTTCTCAGAACTGACAAAGAGGTGTCAGAGGTTTGCTTACATGATCCACCTTCTGCTGGCTCTTACAAAGTATTTGAAAATACCTGGTGATCTGTACTTACAAGCCTCTTCCCTCTCTGACCCCATATTTCCTTGTTCCTAGTTATTGTCCAAGAAATGCTTGGACATCTGGTTCAATGGGTCATATAGTCTATGTTTCTCACCCAGCTATTCTGGTGAGTGAGAGTCCAGCATGGGTGGTTAGAGTCAGTGACTCCCCCTCCCAATGCCCTGTCTCCACGAATCTGTAAATCAACCCTTGGCCCGTCACCCTCATTTATCTTTTTGGACGCTTACCATGCCAGTCATAATGACCCTACCCACTGCATGCCCTCGGAAAAATAAACTGTCTTGCAGTGCATGCAGAGCTTTTCAAAGCAGAGTGATCCTCCCTACACTGTGCTCCAACCACATGAAACGATAGGTTCTTAGCATCTACTCCCTAATATGCGGATCCAGTTTTTCTTTTTTACACTATGGTTCATCTTTGGAGGATGCCCTTATCATACTAGTTTCAAGACCTATAAAAATAATTGTTCAGCACAGGATCAACATAGCAATTCCGTATCTGCTGATAGAAGATATTACATGCATTAATCATGTTCAGTTTTCCTTGATCAAAACACTTTCTTAGTTCAGAATTCAATTTGTGTTCACTACCCATCTGCAGACTCCAACTGACAAAATGACACTATTTTTGGCAACATTTTTAAAAATAAAATGTTTATCAAATGTTTGCCTAACAGAGTAGAGAGTCTAACTATGACCAGAAATCTGCTTCTCACACAAGCTAGTGTAAAAGCATCCATCAGGTTTTTCTGTAGATGAGAGCTGAAATCCCCTTAGGAATTTCAAAGCAAAGTGTAACTTTTAAGACATCTCCTATATGCTCACACGCCCAACCTTCATGTAACTTCACAAAACATTCCTAAGAAATCAGCGTTGGATCCATACTTTTACTTTAAATGTATTCTCAGTTTCATCAATGGCGCCAAAGTTATTAGCACCTCAAAAAGTGCAAATCCGACGGTGAGTACAACTTAACT
Source organism: Ambystoma mexicanum (assembly GCF_040938575.1). Lineage (NCBI taxonomy): Eukaryota > Metazoa > Chordata > Amphibia > Caudata > Ambystomatidae > Ambystoma > Ambystoma mexicanum. The sequence continues at coordinate 289,971,322 of NC_090928.1, forward strand.
ACACACTATGACTGATGCCGTTATTAATGGATGTATATATTGGTGAAGTATTCACACCAGTTAAGGTTAGTAAAGCAGTAATAACTCACGCCCAACATGCACCACTCACAATGCCACATATTGAGCTATTTCACAAGGTAAAAACATTCATGGAAAGCATAGGGTGTGCTGTGACAAAAACATTCTTGAGTGCTATTATTTTTCCTCTGCCTTTCCCTAATAGCTTTTAAGAACTGTATGTACATGCATGTTCACATTTCTTGCCACACAGCTGTTGAGTTTCTGTTGAATTTAAGTTTGCATTGCAACCATAATGTCACTTCAGCTAGAGATGCATTCAGTGAATCTCGCATATTTTCATTACAGAACATTAAACATAACTGCACTTAACACTGTATTTTTAGTTTTATTTTTATGATATACACTACCCATTGTGTGTGGCCTACTGTCATGACTCAAGAACTGTGAATACTCCCACAGTGCCCACAGTGCTTGGTTTGCAGCCATGCCCAGTGAACACTTTGAGGCACCCGGCACAGCGATCACAATGTCTTGCAGCCATCCCTAGGCTGGACTCCTATTCCGGAGGCCGAGTTGTGGTTCATGCCCCAGAAACAATAAACATGCTCACAGTGAACAATGGATACTGTACATGGGCCCTGGCCTTCACTCATGCCAGGGCACCATAAACAGACTCATACCTCCCACTGACCATAGCCTTGCCACATGGAAATGCTGCCCAATGCTCAATATACAGAAAACATACACACAGTGCCTACTGGCATGACCTGCACCCACAACTTGTGGAAACACAGAGCAATGTGTGGGCACAATAAGCATACCCAGAATGCTAGTCAAATTCTCAATATACTAACCAAGATACATGATCTGTAGGTTTCAGTGGAATCCTGGCACTGTGGAGCAATGCTTGATTCATCACATTTTATACAGAGTTGTAAGATGAGGCAGAGATCCTGCAGGACTTGCATATATGAATCAAAGCACTGCTTTTAGTCTAATAAACAGGAAGAGGCTGTGGGAAACTCTAGAAGCTTTGAAGCTTGGTAATGACCTTGTGGGTATGATAATCCAAGTTTACACTTGATTGGGGGGCACAGGTAGGTTAGGGAAGGGTGTGAAACTGATAACCTGTTTCAAGATGTCCAGAGGAATCAGGCAAGTCTGTGTAGATAGGATATATTAGTTTGGCATGGTGCCAGAAAAACTGTTTCAACTATAAAATCCAAACCCCGATCGTAAGGATGAATCATTTCTTAAGTACTCAAAATGTCCTAAACTCATGTTTGAAATCCATGTCACACAAAGTCTTAGATACATGCAAGGTTGCCTTAGTCATAAGCCTCTGCACCAGTGTACCTGAACAGATGTATATATCTATATATCTATAGGTTGATAAAAAAAGTAATAATAAATACACATATAAGAAAATAAATCACTAAACAGTTCGTAAGTAAACAATTCCATAAAAGCTAAAATAGCAATCCATACCAAAGAGTATAATCATCACTTATCAATGTGCAAAAAAGAAATATATCCAAAATATCACTATCGTTAGTCAACAGCTTTCCATATTGTTAAGGCAGCTTTCAAAAATATTTTTACTGTTGAAGCAGCAGCTATATCTGGGATATGTAGTAAAAACATCAGAGAAATCAAGCGTGCTCTAAGACCTCCAGATTGAAGTACTGGGATCAGTGTACTGTTCCTTATGGGAATGTACATAGGACAAAACAAAATATAATGCATCATAGATTCTTATTTCATAGGGAAAAGAGATCCCAAAAAGGCACCAACAGATTATATCAGTCATGTCTTGGAAAGACAGTAATATGAGCCCTTCCAGACCGTTTGTCAGAGAATGTTATGTCCATATATTTAAAATGGGTAACCTGGACCAGTTTATGCACACTGAATGTAATTGCTGGGAACCAGTTTCTTTTTAGACCCAAAGCAAGCAATTTTGACTTCTCTACATTAACTACTCATTGATGGTGGTACATGAAATCTGCAAATCTATTCACATGAAGTTGCAGTGCTTTATTTATCTGGCACATCCCTGGCTAAGACCTTTAGCTCTGAGTCAAGTGCATTGATATATAGGATAAATTACAGCTGTGACCCTGGAGGCAGCAGATCTTGGCAGTAAGATTCAGTAGCTAAGAAGGGAAGGCGAGCTTTGGTGCAATGAATTACAAGGCAAGCAGAGACTGCAGGCACTAAAATCTTGGTGAGTATAGGTAAAACGGATAATTAATTACGGTACCCCCATAGTATAATTAGTGAGGGACACATTTGACACAAAAGGGCAAGAACTCATTGGTCTTTGAGGTACTGAAAAACAACTGGGTTACCCCAGTGTAAATTATGAATCGTTCGGAAAGGGGTAATAGTGATTTAAAATTCAGAAAACAACCAAATGATGATAACATAGGAAATATAATTGCACACAAGAAAGGAGTGTGGTTTAATTTAGAATTAAACTAAACCATTCAAGTGTTTGAAGATGAGAAAGAAAAAAAGAGAAATACACTGGAGGAACCCAAAGAGCAAAGGATCAATAGACAATCTAAAAAGAACATGCCACATTAAAAAGATGAAACACACACCTTTGAACAACTAATAGATAGTGACAAAGTGGACCATAACGGAGTAAATGGTGCACTGAATGGCTCAGAAATAAATGAAATAAACATTTATAAAATGATATGTGAAGACAGAAAAACTGTTGATAGGTTTTCATTACCTGATAATTCTAATAGTACTTATTTCCACTGAAATGAACATTCCCCAAAGGATATTTGCATTTGATTTCCCAGAGGAATATTTTGAGCCACAGATGTTGCAAGAGTCAGAATTGACAGGTATGGAACAAGATTCAGATGAGTTTCAAATCCACAATGCGGATATTCTGCCACATGATGCTAATGAAAACAAAAAAAAAAACCCCAAAAAACGGTTGTGCACCAGAGTGGAGGTAAGTGATGGAAATCAAAATAATGGGGAAAAGTAGAACATGAATAGGGTGAGAACACACCTGGCCTGCTATACTAGAGGGTTAATCAGTGGCAAAGTTCCAAATCAATTCTCAGGACAGAAAAATAAACAGAGAGACTGAAAAAGAGATGGGCATATAGAGGGCACAATTTCATTTCATATACCCCTGTGCAAGCTGAAAAAGTTTTCTGGCGGTGTTGGTGAATTCTGCTATCCTGCCACTTTAACTAATTTACCAGGATTCCCCCAGCTCTGCTGTCATTAATAAGGCCTGCTCCATCGAATGCGAAGCGAAAGTGCAAGCGGAAAGTGTTAGGCGGTGTTGGGTGGAAGGCATCCGAGGTCTAAGCATTTTGTGAGGTGTCTCGTGCCTGGGGCTGATTCAACACTTTGGGACCAGTCTCAGGAAGACAAGTCCTGCACATTTCTAATGAAGCTTTAAGTGTAATCAAGCTTAATTAACTCAGAGCGCTGTGTCCACGTCTAGTCCTGTAACGAAGAGAACACTACTGGCGTGTTAGTGTGCAAGCTGGATCAGGTGTTAGAGCTTTCCACATACTGTGGTGTGGGCCGTGTGCAGTGAGGGACTCCCTCTTTCTCTTCATTGTAGGTAAGAGGGTGTTTCTGCTGCTTCCATCTGTGACATTGCCCTTTTTTTTACAACATGTTCCATAAAGAAACGCTATGCAGCGCTGCTGCAAAAAGCCCTCGGAAAGCAAAGAAAAGAAATGCCAGGCTGTGTGATAGTATAAAACAAAGCAAGTTTCTGAATCCTCTACATACCCCGGCTTCGCAATCTGAGATCACAGCTTTCATTGCAGCAAAATCCACATCTAAGCCTCGCCACTCATCCATATTAATTAATGACTCTACCGATCAGTCTGTATCACAGGCAATTGACAATAACAATTCTCTTTTGAAACTGGTTGCAAATCCAAAACGCGCTTCCTTGGGAGGTAAACAGATCGTACATGACCAAAACATTCTGGAAGATGTTTTTGACATTTACTTATCCAACTTACCTGACTTGGCCACCCTCGCCTCTTTTTCAGGATCATTGTATAGCCATGAATCTTGTAGTGATGCCGAAGAGCCCATTTTAGCTTCTGAGTTTACGAGCAGTAATGAATTTAAAAACAATTTCAATACAATTGTCTCAAAAATAGAAGCACAGACTTCTTTTTTGGCATCAATTGTGAAGGAGGAAAGTGAAGCCAAAACAATTCTGGCACAAGTACTTGTTATTGTTGCCGTTTTGAACAAAATGAGCCAGTAGCAAAAGCACGTCATAAAACAATAAAGTGTCAAAAATACACAATGAGAGCCTTAATACCACCTGTAATGGAGTTGTCAACAAAGCTGTCAACACCATTTCGCACCCTCTCGAAATATCTACTAAAGCTATTCTGGTGGGATGGGACTATGAGGAAATTTACATTCCTCCCCCCACAGAACTAAAAAATGGTTTAAAAAAAAATCAGAGTCATGAAATTCAAACAATGAGGTTCCCGCCTGCCAAATAAGGTTTGTCCCCTTAAATACACTTTAGTGGAAAAGACCTTACCTGATGTTAGCATCTGACAGGCATACTTGCACGTCCCACTTAAGATTGGGGGGAAAAGACCATCGGTGGACCAACTGTATGGGGCTGTTCTACAAGCTAAGAAAAAAGACAACAATCTTTCCACCATAGTGGCATGTAATCAGCCAAATTCACAAAAAGCTCCCACTAATATCAGGTCATCTATAAGTGTGCAAAAGCCAGAAGATATACCACAAATGGGCTACCAACAGGTATCCTCGCCCACTGATCTACCGATTATTGCTCCGAATGCCCTTAAATATCTTGACAAGTGGATTATTCTTGAGGAGAATCACCCAACAGCATCCAGTCCATTCCTGAATAGAACTTGTCGTCTCTTGGCCATTTTTCAACAGCTGCTGTACTTCGATGTAATCCAATCATCGGATGTTTTGAAAATGTAATTGCCGGAATGGAACAGTTCTACTAATTGGGAACTATTCGATTTGCATCTCCTTTGACCATTGCTCTGTTGAAAACTCATGCATACTTTTTTACCCAACTGGGATTTTCCTTGATAGCATGTACAAAGGCCAAAAGAAGCTCTAACGGCTCACTGCAGCAAGAGGTACAATTCGGAATGAGAGTCGCTTAGAGCTCTTCAAATCCAATGTGCAAGACCCAGAGAGTGTGTGCCCTAGGTTAAATACTGGCTGCCTCAGTGCCCTCAAAAAGGGGCACATTGACCTACTGCTCCTCCCAAACGACAACAGTGGATCTCATGGAACACTAAGGGCTTTTGCTCATTTCTGGTACACCCGAGGTTAAAAAATATATGGAGACTGTGGATGTCTTTATTTTAGAAGAAACTTGGTGCATCAAACCAATTACTATCAATGGATTTCATATCCTTTCCCATGAGGCAATTCACTCAAAAAAGGGTGGGCCAGTGGCGGTTTAGCTATTGGGATAAATTCACATTTAAATGTGTCCCCTTTTCCATGCTCTCCAATTTCCCCATATGTGATGTTGGGAGTTTAACATTCTTCCACATCTGAACTAGAGTAGATGTTAATAATCAACAAATACGACCTCCAACGCAGTTCTCAGACAAGGATGATTCAGGGGATATTGGAAAGTTCCATCTGTAAATGGTTTGAAATCTCCCCTGTAGGACGTGTCGTGATCGCTGATGATTTCAATCAAAGTGACCTACAATCGACATTTATGATGTGTTCCCCTGCTTTTTGCTCTTTGCACAAACTAGCAATACATTTTGACATAAAGTTCCTAAATTTTCTCACTTCTAGTCCATATATGTCTAATTTTACTTGGACACACGAAATTGTTAGATCTTACATTGACTACGTCCTGACAAGTCTATCTTTGAACACTTGTTGTAGACCTATTGTGATCAAGCATAACAGGCTGAGCAACCATACGATTCTTGGTTGGTCCATGGATGTGACAAGTGTGTCCTCTTATTTTTTAAGAAAAATTGACATAAATTCCAATTACCAAGGACAACACTTGCATTGGTCAGCTAAAAACATTGAATATAAAAATGTGATCCTATACTGTGATCAACCAAAATTGGTAGAAGCCTTAAGATCTGTCGAATGAGATCTGGGGAAAATGGTAATCACTAAAACAAAGTCAGTGCCAATAAAGACCTAGAAAAACAAAAATAATAATAGCACTAAAAACATCGCCCCATTCTGTCATGTCATTTCTTCGAAAAGATCATGCAGTAGCCAGAATAAACTGTAACCTAAATAATCAGGATAAACAAAAAGCTCTTAAAAATCTACCCACCATACATAAAAATTGGCTTAAACAGCATAAGTGCTCCCTTAGAGGCTCTAATTGGCAGAGACTGTTTAATTGGCTCAAATCTCATAATGAGAGAACATGTTGGTCGCAATAGAACGACTTTCGTAAAGTTCCAGCTCTGTGCCAATTAAATCCTATATATCAGGAAGTATGGCTTAAACATATTCGGGAACTATATTAAATACCGGCTGAACCGTATCCTGATAACTTGTCTGACGGAAATAGAGCCATACTGTCTGATGTACTTGATACGCAGCATCTCTCAAATCCTGACTTTGAAGATAGTAATTTAATTTGATTAATCTATAAATCTAAAGCTTCACGGGCTCCCGGTCTGGATGGCATTCCTAAAATAGTGATCAAGGATCAGCCGCAACTAAGGAAAAAAAATGTAAAGCCCTTTTTAAGTATATAGAACAAACTGGCACCATCCTTGAAAGTAGACAAAGATCTATATTGGTCCCTAACTTTAAAAAGGGAAATACACTAGAGCCATCCAATTATCGCCTCCTGGCGATGATTGTCGCTAGTCAAATGAAATTTGCCTACATCATCCTAGAAAAATGTACCATCTGGTGAGAAGACAGAAATATTCTTAATATTTTACAAACAGGGTTCAGAAAAACCTTTAGTAAAATAACTAACATCACTACTCTCCAATTCCTTGTTGCAGAAAATGACAACAAGAAGGGCCTTGATTTATTCTGCTGTTATGTGGATTCACCAGGGCATTCAACCTTGTCTCTAGATCCAAACTTTGGGCAAAATTAGAACAATGGGGAATTGACCAAATTTGCTGCACTTTATTCAGCGATTTTACTCAAACACTTCTATCTCCATACGTCTCAGCTCTGATAGATATCACTCCAACTAATTCCAGACAATTCAGGGCCAAAATCAGGGTTGTGTTTTGGTCCCCATTCTCTATAATGCCTACACTGCTGATCTGGAACCTATCTTGCATCATGTCCGAAATGTCCCGCCGCAAATAAATGGTATAAGGATCATGAGCCTGTCATATGCTGAGGATATTTGTCACAGCTCGCCCCTGGAAGGTGTGGCAAAGATGGAGATTCCATTGAGCCAATACCGGAATTATAGCAGCACTCTAGTCTTCCAGACAACTGTTTATAGGGGAGCCACGTCCCCTTCCTTTCACGTTGCATCTCTCTTGTTTCAGTGCCCCTTACTGTTCCATGTGCTTGCATTGCTCCATTATCCTTCCATGGGGTCCGTCCGATCGGTTCCCGAATCTCTCTATCCTTCTCTCTCGGCTCCTCCTCCCTTCTGTCTTCCTGTGCCCGTATCTTACCTGTCCCTTTCCTTCGTTTTGTGCATTCCTTCATGCATTTCTATTAGCTGGTCTCTCTTCCTACTTCCAGAGCGGGTTACATGGGCCGGCATCTTTAGCCATGTGATCTGTTCCTTTTCCTATCGTACCCTTCCGCGTCTCCCTCCTGGTACTCTGGGGAAGATGTTTCTTTTACAGTGTCTGTCTTCATTGTTTCCTCCATTATATCTGCACTCTACAGTGTTTCATTCTTTCCTCCCCGGTTTAGGTATTCTTTGGGGCCTTCTGGGGGCTGTTCCTTCTGGCTACCTGCATATTCTGTTACCTTTAGTCCAGACCTTTACGGCCCCATTCCCATTTTGACCGGGTTCTTCCCTGTTCTGAACCTGTCAGTCCTGCAAAGTCTACTACTACTTCTCGCCAAGTCTCCTGTCTGCCTTCCAGCCAGCCTCAATCCGATCTTGCATCCTTGGTCGAACCTATTGGCTACCTTCAGTCCGGTATTTCATACCATTAGTCAGCAAGATTGGATTAAGCAACTACAATCAATCCAGCGTACAACATCACAGGGTTTTTTTATGCCTTAACCGGCTTTTTCCCTGTGTTGGGGCTGGCTCCCTTGGGTCCACCTGACTGTAGTTACATCCACGGTCAAGGTGGCCTCAGGTGGAGCTCGTCCCTATCTCTACGAATGGAAAAAGAGCAAGAAGACTGAAGAGACTGGTAGAGATCAAAAGACTTCTAAGAGAGAGAGAAGAAAGGAAGAGAAGACCCTTCAAGAACAGTCCTTTCAGGATCCAAGTGAGGAGAATAAAGGGGTGGTGAGTGCAGAGTCTGACAATGTTATACTTTTCAATCAAACGCAAATTGGTCTACAGCGCTCTATCACTGCACTAGTGGCTTACCCTAGGGAAAATTACATGGTAATCAATACATCAAAGACAAAGACGATGTGCCTAGGAGGGGCCCACACAGCTAGAGAACCATTTAAATGTAGAATAGATAAAACTCTGCTGGAAAATACACAGGAATTTATTTATCTGGGATTCCCTATTAAAATTCATCCACCCCCCTCTTACTACAGTGCCATTGCTAATAAGAAAATCTGGGAAAAATGGCTCGTAATTAAGAATTACATTGAGCATCGCGGGGGGAACAACATTGAGGGATTTGTTGAGATATATAAAGTGATTAGTATACCTTCAATACTGTATGCACTGGAAGCTCTTTGAGTAGAGCAAGTAAAATGGTGAAGGAAGCTTGAGGCAAAATGATCCCACTCTATCATCAATCTCTCTAAAGCCATACCAGTCAAAGCATTAACACTATAATATGGCCTACCATCTCACAACTCGCTGTGGTGTACTCGAAGAGTATTGCTCTACACTGAACTGCATAACATTCGATCCAGTGTTCAAATGCATTGTTACAGCTTTTGGGTGAACGGCTGGATGAAGAGTTTAACAAATAATGCATAGAAGAGTTAAAAATCTTCACTAAAAATCATCTAGAAAAACTAGGTATTGAATTAGAAATGGTTGATTACAGTTCAAATTATGAAAGGATAATTAAACTTAAAACCCAACAGTGGGACATTGCCTTGAATATTGAAAAACTACACAAATATCAAAAATATAAACACTATTCATATCAGGGCTTTACAGACAGCAGCCACATAGCAATCTAATTAAAAACAGTAGCATCGAACTAAAGAAATGTATTATGTTGCTTTATTTTAATATCCTTCCTACTAAAGAATATGTTCGTTTATGGCAACCTGCTACATCGCAAGATATCTCATGTAGATTTTGCCAGACAGATGTTGAAACTAGTCGTCATGTGTTCACTGCCTGTACAGACATGAACGATTGTTTTTTGAAGGGCTACAGGGCTATTTTAGCTATATAGATAACATACGCGAAGACCAATTTTGGTCAACATTATTGGGAGCTTAATCTGTGGTGATTTGGTCGAAATTATGTTAATGTGTGTATTTCTATCAATTACCTTATTTTAGGATGTACTGATGTAAAAATGTTTTAATAATTGTGATATAAAGATATGTGCTTAAAGTTTTGTAACTAAACTAAATGCACAATAAAATAAAATAAATAAAAAATAAGTGCTGAGATGAGCAACAATTCATACTTCCTGTGCATACTTGAAGACAGATATTACACACCTGTTACAATTGAATAGAAATGCAATGGCCCTCATTACAAGTCAGGGGTTAAGGGTTTAACGGCGCAGTCGGCGCCGTTAACCCTTAACTCCTGATTCACACTTTAAAGCCTGCTTTTTGCAGGCGTTAAAGTCCGAGGTGCTAAGCGACCTTGGTGCTAATTACGGCACCGTAAATTACGGTGCCGTAATTAGCGCCTTCCGCATTCCCATAATGCCCTATGGGGCAAAAATGGGAATGGGGAAGGGCAAATGATGAATGGGGAATTACCGCCCCACTCACCTTGGAATGGGGCGGTAATTCCGCCATCCACCATGGCGGAATCCTGCATGGACTATGGTGCTAATAGCACCATGGTCCACCGCCTGACTTGTAATGAGGGCCAATGTGTTTACAATAATGGATACAGGCACACCGGCAACTGTGATGTCAATGACATTGTTGGATAGCATGAATGAAGGGAGACTCCCACAAGATATGCTGAAATTGAAACAGATTAAAGGCCCCATTTATAATTTCAATGAGGAAGAAATACCGGTAGAAAATGCCACTGGAGTTTACATCAAGGTAGGGAAACATAGACTGAGGCAAGAGGTGGTTGTCACTCCCATTGAGGCGATCTCACTCCTTCTAGGAACACATTGCTGAAGAGACTGTCACCCCTCAATGATGGAATAGAACAAGTTACTTTCTTACTTGGTAACGTTCTTTCGATGGGATGGTCCGACAACGTATTCCATATCTATGACAGGTAATGACCACAGCTGTGCTGCTTCGGAAAATCTTCGGCGTCTGCATCCTGCGTCGATGACGTTGATGCGCCGTCCCCGAGGACCTCCTCCGATGGCCGACGTCACCCGATGTGATAAGTACAATGCACAACGCCCATAGCCTCAGTTGTAGTTTTTTCCCCCAGAACGTGTGCCACCAGTTTTCTGCCAGTCAGACACACAAGGCCTTGCGGAACGCAAGCTGCAATCGCAAAGAAATTCTGCAGCGGGGAAGGTAGGGAGGGAGTGATATGGAATACGTTGTCGGACCATCCCATCAAAAGAACGTTACCAGGTAAGAAAGTAACTTGTTCTTCTAGGGGATTGGGTCCTCCGACATATTCCATGTCTATGACAGACTCCCAAAGCAGTACCAAGCAAGGAGGTGGGAAAAGAATTAAGAACACAAATTTAGCATGCCCAATCAAATTGCGTAATAAAGGACTGCCTTGCCAAAGGCCAGATCCTGCCCTCGGATGGATTCGAGGGAGTAGTGGCGTACAAAAGTATGTACTGAAGCCCAGGTGGCTGCATCACAGATGTGACGAATAGAAACACCCCTCTGCAGGGCAGTAGACGCAGCCACTCCCCTGGTAGAATGGGCCCGCAAGCCAGCCGGAGGGTCCTTACCCGCCAAGCGGTAACACTCGGAGATAGCTAAAATAATCCGAGACAAAGTCTGTTTCGTCATAGCTTGTCCCAAACGCTTTCCAGCGTAACCAATGAAAAGTTGATCGTCCACTCTGACCCGGGACATGCGCGAAATATAAAAGCTCAACGCTCTCCTAGGATCAAGCCTATGGAGCCTCTCCTCTTCCTTACCAGGATGTGGAGGAGGATAGAACGCCGGTAGAACAACCTTCTGGCTCAAATGAAATTCCCAAACCACCTTCGGAAGAAAAGAAGGACGAACTCTAAAGACAACCCTGTCATATGAAACACAGTGAAGGGTGGCTTACCTGAAAGTGCCTGTAACTCACTCACTCTGCGAGCGGAAGTAACCGCAACCAAAAACACAGTTTTCAGAGTTAACAGTCTCAAAGGGCAAGAATGCAAAGGCTCAAACGGAGCACCCATAAGAAACTTAAGAAGAAGGTTCAAATCCCAACCGGGCACCAGAAAGGTGACGGAGGGAACACATTAGTGAGCCCTTTCAAAAACTGAGAAATTAAAGGAATCTTAAAATAGGAACATTCTCCAGACGAGCGCTTAAATATGGACAGCGCCGCCAGGTAACCTTTAATGGTCCCCACTTGCAAGCCCCTGTGGGCCAAGGAAAGCAAAAAAGACAGAACCATGGGAATGTCACATTCAAAAGGATCGACATTCTCAACTCTGCACCAGTCGCAGAACGTTCTCCAACGGCAACGGTACAGAGACTTTGTTGCCGGCCTCCTGGCCGAGAGCAACACCTCCATCACGTCTTTAGGGAGGTCCCAATCCTTATACCTCAACCTTTCAGAAGCCAAGCGTGAAGGTTGAGGGATCTGACCTCTGGATGGAGAACCTGACCCCCCTCCCGTGAGAGCAGATCATCTCGGTAGGGAAGACGACGTGGAGGGCAGATGGACTAGTCGAGAAGGTCCGGGTACCACGTCCTCCGGGCCCACGCCGGAGCAATGAGGATCATCCGGGAACTGAACCTCCGTAACCTCTGCAGTACTTGCGGGATGACGGGGACTGGAGGAAACGCATACAGCAGTGGGAATGACCACTCCACCACGAACGCGTCTCCTAAGGCTCCTTTTGGAGGAAATTCCCACGAGCAGAACCTTTCGCACTTCCGGTTGACACTGGAGGTGAAGAGATCCACTTGAGGGGTCCCCCAAAGGCCGAAGATCTCCAGGAGAATCTCCTGAGCCAGCTCCCACTCGTGAGAGATCATGCTCTGCCTGCTCAGAGCGTCCGCCGTCTCATTGTCGTCTCTGGACAGATGAACAGCCGAGATCGAAACTTCCTGCTGGATGGCCCAGAATTCGAGCTGCATCGCCTCCCTGCACAGAGGAAGTGACCCTGCCCCCCCTTTTTGTTGAGGTACTGCATGGCCACCGTGTTGTCCGTTAGAATCAGGACACTGTTTCCTCGCACAGTCGGCTGAAAAGCCTTCAGGGCAAGCCTGACGGCCCTCAGCTACAACAAATTGATATGGAGTCTGGACTCCGACGGAGACCAACGACCACTGACTGTCAACTCGTTGGTATGAGCTCCCCATCCCGTGAGGGTGCGTCCGTCACGATCGTCACATCCTGCCAGGGCAGCCAAAATGGGGCCCCCTTCATCAGATTGCCTTTGACGGCCCACCACAGAAGGTCCTGGGCGACCGAGGGCGGCACCTGAACAGGGTCCGACAGCCTGCCGGAGGACTGAGACCACTGGAGCTTGAGTGCCCATTGCAAAGATCTCATCCGCAGACAAGCCTCTGGCACCAGAAGAATGCAGGATGCCATGAGGCCGAGCAATCTCAAGAACTCGGACGCTGGAAGATTCTGGGCAAGTTGAAACTTGTGCACCATCTGCTGAATGTGAAGAGCCCTCACCTGGGGAGGAAAACACTGCCCCAGGGTGTGTCAAGCACTGCTCCGATGTACTGGAGCCGCTGTGTTGGTGTCAAATGGGACTTCTTTAAATTGAGGGAGAAGCCCAGCTTGTGAAGGGAGTGGCAGGTGAAGGACATATGATCCAGGACTTGCTTGGGAGAACTCCCCCTGATCAACCAATCTTCCAGGTAGGGGTAGACGTGAATCCCCCCTTTCCTGAGATGCGCTGCCACCACCACCATGAGCTTGGTGAAAACCCTCTGGGCGGAGGTCAATCCGAAACGGCAGGACCCGAAACTGAAAGTGCGAGTCACCAACCGCGAACCTCAGGTACTTCTTGTGCTTGGGATGGATCGGCACATGGAAGTAAGCGTCCTTGAGGTCGAGAGACACCAACCAGTCCTGAAGTTGAAGGGCCTGGAGGACTTGAGAGAGAGTAACCATCTTGAACTTGTCCTTCCTGAGGAGTTTGTTCAAACCGCGCAAGTCCACGATGGGTCTCAATCCCCCGTCTTTCTTCGAAATCAAAAAATAAGGGGAATACCATCCCTTGTTCCTCTCCGCTACAGGCACCAGTTCTATGGTGCCTTTCTCCAGCAGGGCTTGAATGTCCTGCACAAGGAGAGGATCCAGACTCTTCAAAGAGAGGTTCCCAGGTGGATTGTCGTGAGGCCTCTGCCGAAAGGGAAGACAGTAGCCGTGGGTTATGATCTCCAGAACCCACATATCTGAAGTAATGGCTTGCCACTCTACAAGATGCTGCGCCAGCCTTCCCCCAACCGGCGAACAATGGGACCTGGCCTCATGACTGAGTGGTAGCGGCTGCGGCGTTGCCTGAGGGCAAAGAGGCAACTGCCCGAGCGGTCTTGGCACCTCGAGTACCCTGTTTTCCACCTCTAGCACTCTTACGGTGGCCTCTTTGACTGCTAGCTCCTCTCGCTTTACTGAAGGACGAGTAATAGCGAAAGGAACCTCCCCTCCATTGCTGTCCCCTAGGTTGTCGAACTGCAGCACCCAACGACTTTGCTGCAGCTTTGGAGGTCTGCAACCTCTCAAGGCTCTCGTCAGCCTTGCTGCCAAAAAGATGTTCACCGTCAAAGGGCATGTTGAGTAGCCGGGACTGTACATCAGGAGCGAACCCAGACTTCCGCAACCACGCAAACCTGCTTATTACGGTGCTCGCCGCCATGGACCGGCTGACACATTCTGCCATGTCCAAACCCGACTGAACGGCCTCACACATGGCATCCTTGCCATCCTGAACCATAGCAAGGAAACCATCCCGTTTGTCCCCTTTGGGAATATGTTCAGCCGCTAATGCAACACAGTTCCACAGAGTGTGTGTGAAACGAGACAAGGCACATATGGAGTTGGCCGCCTGAAGCGCCATACCCCCTGAAGAAAACACTTTCTTCGCCAAGCCGTCAAAACGTTTGTCGTCCCTATCTGGAGGGATGGTAGGATACAATGCTTGCTTTACCGGGGCTGTAGCCGGCTGCACCTCCAAACTCTCCGAAGTGGGGTGCCTGGACAAGTTGCAGGGGTCGCTACTGGCTGGACGGTATTTTCGCGACAAAGACTTGCCCACTGCCGGGAGACTCTCCGGAGCAGTCCAAGCCGCTGCCACCCTTCTCTGCAGAGCCATATGAAATGGCAATACCGGGTCAGTGGGGGGACCAAGATCAAGGATGTCCGTGAGATCATCCTGAACGAACTCCCCTGGCGGAGCTGACCAACCCAAGTACTCAGTGACCCGAGACATAAGGCGCCGATATGAAGAATCGGCATGAGTGCCAGGCTCTGGCCTACAAAACTCGAACTCCGGAGAGGTGTCCTGAGAGACGCTCATCTGGTACCGTCACCGGAACCAAGCCGTCATCACAGCCTTCATCACCCTCTGAAATGTACTCCATGTGCTGAGAGGAAGACCCCTGGGGACCAAAGCTGTGCCTGACCTTAGCCAGAGCCTTTCTAGGGGCTAACCCCATGCCACGGGGCCCCTCCAACACGACTGCCTCGAAAAGCATCGAGGATGCCTAACGAGTCGGTGCCGGCATCGAGAGAATTTGCGCCGACCTCAGCTGCAGCGCCGCCAGCATCGACGGCATCGACACAGGCCTCGAAGCTGGAGCTCCGAGCATGTCTCTCGACAACCTAGGCGCCGACAGCGTCGACGACCCCCTCGGAGCCGAAGCCTCGAGAGAAACCGTCGACGACCTCGGCGCCACAGGCGTCGACGTCTTCTTTGAAGACGGCACAGGATCACGCGGTCTCGAGCGCGTCGAGGACCGGGACCTGGAACGGGCATGGCAAGAACGGCTACCCTTGTCTGAGCGGGACCTTTCCCACGAGCCGTGACGACCACCCGAGCCCAAAGGCGTACGAGTGATGTCTCTCGATCGGTGCCGACCGACCCCACTCGGAGGCGCGGACGTTCCGGTGCCCTGCGATTCAAGAATCGCTAACATCTACTTCCCGAAGGAAGCCCATTCCTCCGGTGTCGCTTGCACAGTGGGATAAACGACCCGCCGACAGGTGGAGTCCTCAGAAGAAGACGGGCAAGGCGACGATGCCGGCGCTTCCGGGAATGCCTCAAAGAGGCAGAGGAGTGGCGAGACCGACTCCTGGAAGGAGACCCACTGGACATCCGACGATGACGTGGAGAGTCGCCTCTCGAGTCATCCGTCGAAAGCCCCATAGACCTCGACTTCCGGGGCTTAGACACCCGACCTACTGACAGCTTCTTCTTGCGTTCCCGCAAGGCCTTGGCCGTGAGCCACTGGCAGTCGACACAGTTGTCCGTATCGTAAACTCCAAAGAGTCGAGGCGTACCGAGATTCACGAAGTGAACACGATCGCGGAAAAAACAGAACTGAGGCTATGGGCGTCGTGTGTCCTACTTATCACATCGGGGGACGTCGGCTATCGGAGGAGGTCCTCGGGGACGGCGCATCGACATCATCGACGCAGGATGCAGACGCCGAAGATTTTCCAAAGCAGCACAGCTGTGGACATTACCTGTCATAGATATGGAATACGTCGGAGGACCCAATCCCCTCGAAATTGGGTACTGTAGTCTTTGGCCAAAAATCCCTTGAAATTTAAAAAATGATGAGTCAGGTTAGCAATGCAAAAAAATGTCGCTGTTATTTTCATGTGCAAATGAAATGTAAGCAGAAAGAGAAAAATAGCCATTAGAGATCCACTTGGGTCCACAGAAGAACTGGCAAACACAGATAGATGAAAATACATGGCAGTTCTATCTAAGTGATGACGACTGTGAACAAAGTGAGGCTTCAAAAACAGATCAAGAAAAGTATATTTCAACAATTGCAGAAATACACATGAAGGAAGGTCAAGTCTGGATACCTATGCATGTGAATGTGCATCCAGAAAGGATTGAGACAGTTTTGGCCCTGGAACAGGAATGTAGTTTCATTAATGAGAATGTGTTCAAACAAATGCTTGGCAGAGAAGATATACCAAGTTTTAAAATAAAAAATCAAGACATTTTTGGGACAGATGAACATGATTTTGGACAAGGAATTGTGGAGAGATGCATGTTACAATCACAATAGGGTCCAAAAGAATTCATCACAATATAGGGATTGTAAGTGGAACTAAAGCCAAATTCTATTTGGGGAAATACATCATGCACAGAATGAGTATGGTTATAGATTTCTTGAACCAAAATGTTTGGTCTAGAATCGGTGCGGCAGCACCTGAATTTGAGGATAAAGACATATGTAGATGAGCTTCAAGTGAAGAAGGATGTTACCATTCCTGCATTCAAAAGGCGAATCGCAATGCCATTAAAGTACAGGAAGGGACACAAATTGAAGAAGCCCAATGCATGTGTGTGCCTCAATTAATCAATGACACAGCAGGGACTAGATTGTAAATATAAACCTTTAGTGGGCATTGTGGGTGGCCCCATTCGAATATGTGTGGATAAAAAAGGTTATCAGGACATTTACATGGAAGATGCTGCACCATTAGTGATGGCAAGGCAAAATGAATGCTATACTGCAGATTTAAAGAACCCAGTCATAGGGAATGTTCCTGAAAATGATGTCATGTTACAAGGCAAATTGCCCGAGTCCTTAGATTCTGACCCAAAAGGGATTTTCTGGATTCAGTCAGTATGACCCTATGAACCAAAAGATGTGATTTGTTGTCATCTGGATGATTGCTTCTTATTTCTGGTGGATGAAGATTAGACAGATGAAAAACAGTAAATTGAGGTGAAGGTTGAAGTGCTAATATACTTGAGGGTGGCATCTCTCCAAAGAAATACTGCCACACCGTTTGAAGAAAGCACATACATTCCTCCTTTGGAGGATTTTACAGAATTGTCTAAAATGGTAGAGGAGCACATGTAGGATGCAGTTGTTGCCACCAACGAAGAGGAGAAAGACCAATTGAGAAAACTATTCATAGAGTTCAAGGATGTGTTTGCTAAGGATACCTATGGTTGTGGCCGTAATGATCTTCATGTTGCAACACTTCCTGAAGACTTTGGTAGGGAACCGGTATTTGTGTGACAATATAGGCTATCTTTGGCCAGTTTAGAGTGCTTGGCAGAAATAATAAAAAATGTGGAGTCCAGAGAAATCCTTTAGAGCTATTCACAATACCTTGATGGTGGTTGTGTCATACATGAGAGAACTTAATAAGAGGGTGTCTGTGTCAAGGTGGCCACTCCCTTTTATTGATCAGGGCCTTGTACAGATCCAAGGGTCAAATGTTTGTATTACTTTAGATTTAACTGCAGGCTACTGGAGTGTGCCCCATGCTAAGGATACACAAAATCTATTTGCCTTTTTTGTTTAAAGAAACTCAGTACTCATAGAATTGTACCCTGTTCAGGTTTATCACAAGTGGAAGTGAGTTTGGGATGTTCCTGGACAAAGGGCTCTCAGATTCAGCATAGAGGGGAACTGTTGTCTATGTGAATTATGTCTTGATCAAAAATGAAGATATAAAAAGCCATTTCAATGAAATTGGAAGCTCAGCCAGTTGCACTGGGCAGAATCTGCAGTGGTGTAGAAGAAGGGTAAACTTCTTGGGACATGAAGTTGCAGAGCAAGGATTAAACCCACCAAAGAAAACGGTAGAGGTCATACAAAAATGAAAAGCTCCCATGAATCTGGAGAGTTTAAGAGCTTGTTAGGGATGACCAGTTACAATAGGAAATTAATTGAAGATCTTTCTGGATATAGGGTTCCCAGATCAGTGTATATCAGTGGTCTTGTATCAAAGGCATGATTGAAATAACAAAACCGCTGCATATTCTAGCAAAGCATTGTCACGGTTAGAAACAAAGTTGTGTGAATGTGAAAAAGCACTGTTCACTACAGTGTGGGCACTACAACACTTCCACCACATTATTCAAGGAGAGTGGGTGATTGCTGAGACTAATCATCAGCCCCTGCAATTCTTGCAGAGTACAATCATCAGATTAGGGAATTAAGCCCAGTCAAGAATTACATCATGGACATTGGCATTGCAGGGATTCCCAGTGTAAGTGAGATATGGGCAAAATAAAAAAGAGTGCAGTAGCTCAGGGTCTGGCCGACGTACATGACTGTGCAGCTGTAGGTGCTACAGATGTTACAAAATTAGAAACACACTTGACTGAATTTGAATAGTCACCACAAAGGGCATTCGATAAAGAAGGGTGCAGGAATCTCCCAACTGTGTATGTGGATGGGTGTGCATACCATATGGGGGTGATCCTGAAAACATATTGGTGGCAGGAATAGGGAATGTGTGGGTCAAATGTGAAAATATCCCACAAGTGAGCATGAGACTAGATCCCAAAAGTAGTCAAGTGTCAGAATTGGCTGCAATTTACAGTGCAATATCCATAGCTGTAGAAAACAAATTAAAATAAATAGTTTTGTTTACTGACTCTGGAATAGTTTTGTAGAGTACTTACAGGGGTGGAAGCTGAGATGAATGGTCACATGTAACAAAAAGCCACTCAAAAATGGACAATTAATTCAGGCCATTGGCAATCTTGTTTTAGTGAATGAGATGAAAATTCACTGGAGGAAGATAAAAGGCTACTCCAGAATACTGGGGGAAGATAAGGAAGGAAATACCAAGGCTGATCAATTGGGCAACATTGGGGTAGTAATGTGTGAATTGTTTCCCATTGAGCACTTGCTCAGTGAGATCAAAGTGGATGTGGTAACACGTTCCAAATCTCAGCGAGCAAGTGATCAACCAGTGGTGCAATCGAGTTTTGATACGCCCAATCAGGACTTGATCAATGCACAAAAAGAATATCCAGTCAGATTTCTTTTATGATCATCTGTCAGATGCAGAGAAACATCCTGTAGTAGAGGAGAACTGCAAAGGAAGAGACAAATGTAGGGTGTTGTTAAAGAATAAAAAGAGAATTTAGCTGCAAGGCAGATGTTGGTCCAGGAATCAATTTCAGGTCAGATCCAATGGGTGGTCACCCTGTCATTTCGAGGGTTGATGCTACATCATGCCCTTGATGCAATCACAGTGGGGTACAGAAGTTTGCAGAAAACATTGGAAATATTGAGAGAATATGCTTATTGGCATCATATGTCCCAGGATGTGGAGTCATATACTCGGGGGTGTTTGGTGTGTGTACAGTCTCAGCCTGCCTCCCCAACACATAGGGCATCATTGATAAAAAGAGGTCTGACACTACCCTGGTCAGATTTGCAAAGAGCTTTCATTGGCCCGGTCCAAATATTATCATGTGCAAACAAATACTTGCTAACAGTGACCTGTGTACTGTCTAAATGGTTGGAGTGCTTACTATAGTGCACATACAGTGACATCTTTGTTAGTGAATTACATATGTTCTTGGTATGGTTTACCTCAAAGAATAGGATCGGACCATGGAAGTAATTTTACTAGTGCAATGAAGACCAAGATGTGGTAGGTTCTGGGAGTAAGGGAAGCTACATATTTCATACCTACTATCTTCTAGTGGTGGTGTGGAACAACCAAACCAATCAATATTAAATATATTTTTTTTAAAGTGAGGCTGAAGCAGGTTCAATTTGGGATTTGTGACTCCCTTTGGTATTAATCGCCATTAGGGTGACCCATCAAAGTCTACAAATCTCAGTTCACATGAAATCATGACAGGCAGGAAAACAGTTTTAGCCCAACACTTGTTATACAGAACCAATGAACAAGTCCTGGTAAATGCATCCACAAATCATGAATGTGTGGAAGAGTTGAGAAAACATTTGCAGCATGCATTTGCATTATCACAGCAAAATCTAGAAATGACAGCTGAGGGTGCCCAATAATATTATGACAGAAAATCATCTGTTAGTTATTATTAAGTAACACATAAAAAGCCAATTCATGGCATACTGGTGTGGTCAACGTTTTGCCTGTTCTGTATAGAATAAGGAACAAGGAAGGGGATCTGGTTCTGGAAATGTTTGTTCACGTGTACCAGATCAAACCGTTTCAGCTGAAACATGAGATTAAAAAGATAGAAGACTCATGAGAAACCAGTGGGGAGTGAGAGGTGTAACAGTCACATTAAAATCAAGGTAAGTCAGTGAATATGGTAGTAAGGTAAGTAACTCATGCAAGGATTGAATGGGATTCATCAGAGCAGGTAAGTAGGTGTATTGGATGTGGTGCACCTGAATGAAAAGTATACTGATATCAAATAGGTGAATTTGTATAATGCATATATTAATTTCCAAGTAATTAAAAGACAAGATACATTTTAAATGAAAAGTTATATTTGCTTATTATTTAACCTGTCTGTCTCTCTCCTCTGGTTTAGATGCTCCAACTCGTTTCCTTCATCAGCATTCCATGGAGCCGGATATTCATGGTGATGGCCACAGGAGAGAGTGTCAAGCTCACCTGATTCCCACGGAGGCGCAGGTCTGGCTTCGAGTGCTGATGCTTCTTCTATGGTGAAGCGCAGGACTCTGAAGATGGACTCACTGGCTCGCAGGAATATTCCCCTGTGCGTGAAAAGGGAGTATTACCTACTGACGGAATAATGCTCAAGCCTCCCACTCCCTTCCAACCCTCCACGATACCCTTCCTCGATTCCCCGTGAAGTCTCACCTTAGGGTCTGGAAGGATGAGTTCTCCATCCTGCTTCTGATGCAGGGGCGCGTTGAAACCCAGTTACTTCACTGGATTGAGGTTTGATGGGGGTTCAAATAAGCTTGACTATTCAGGTAATGCGCTGTAAGAGTTCTGTAGCAAGTTCAAAAGTTCAAGCTTAATAATAATGTTCATTGTCTTATTGCAGCAAGCGCTAACGCTTATGTCTTTTTCCCCTTAGGGGCCGGGGTTCGGAATGCCGGAGATATGGCGCCGACCCGAAGTGAAACGTGCAGTTCCAGTAAATGACAGGTAAATTCTGGATGAGCGTTCGGGTAATGTCTTTGCATTCGCTCATTCAATGTCTTTGTCTTTTTTCCCCATAGAGGCCGGGGTCCGGAATGCCAGGAAGCGGCAGGACCCGAAATGAAATGGGAATGACCCAACAGGTAAGTCTTAGAAGGAAACTGAGCTTTTTCTATTCCCTTCCTTCTCTCACCTTGTGTTCTTGTCTTTTTCTCTCTAGGCTCTGGGAAGTGGCTGCGGATCCGGATGATCGCTGCTGAAGATGGAGGTACCCAGGAAAGGTGAGTGAAATGCAGCGCTGCAGCGATCGAAGCGAAATGCTTTTAAAATGATGTCTTCCCTTTCAGGATCGTCGGTGTGAAGTCTCCGTGATGCAGCTTTAGCAGGTAAGGTCTTCTTTCTCTCCAATTCTCTCTTAGCAGGTGACCCAGGATGCTGACAGGCGTGGCTGAAGTCCAGAAGCAGGAGCTGACACGGTGAGCATCCAGCTGCGAGGAGCAGAACAACGAGAAGCTTGAGTTGCTGATCGGGCGTGGTTTAAATAGCTTTGGAAGAAGTTCCAGGTATGTATCCTTCCACCGATCAGGTATGTACCCTTCCCCGACCAGACCCAGGGGAAAGTAGTTCCACAGGTAAAGCAGTTCCATTCAGGCCTCAAGAGGGCCAGGATGTAGCAGCATGGTCTGCATCAGGTAAGTGCACCTTAAAACACTTGAACACATGTCTAGCTTTATGAGCCTGGTGCCTAAGGCACCAGGACAGGGGTCCAACATGAGCCTGGCGCCTAAGGCGCCAGGACTGTGTCCAAAGGGCCCCAGCTTGGGCCCGCTGGCACTTCCCTGGGGAAATGATGCCTGCCTCAGGGGTTGCTGGGTCGGACCTGGCTCCTTGGAGGTAGGCATCATGACAGTACCCCCCCTCAAGGCCCCTCCCAAGGTTGTTCCCTCCGGGGGTTTTGGCTTGTTCAGAAATCTCCGGTTGAACCTTTGTATTAATCGAGGTGCGTGAACATGGTTACTAGGCTCCCACGATCTCTCCTGAGGTCCATATCCCTTCCAGTCAACAAGATAGAAGAGTTTGGACTTTAACACCTTGGAGTCTAAAATGTCTTTACTTCGAATTCTAATTCCCCTTCAATTTGAACTGGGTCTGGAGGCTTGGACAGTCGGGTCCCTAGTTGTACTGGCTTCAAAAGTGATGCATGAAAAACTGGATGAATACGCATGTTAGATGGTAAATCCAGTTTAAAGGCCACGGGATTGATTATAGCCTTGATGGGATAAGTTCCTATGAATCTGGGATTGAAGGTTCGCGGGCCCTTGAGGGGTAAATGTTTCGTTGCTAGCCATACCTGATCTCCTACTTGGTAAGGAGGAGTTTTACTTCGGTGCAAATCAGCGTTTTCTTTATACTTTTTCTTGGCTTGCTGTAAATGAGTTGCAGCTTCTTTGAAGGCTTGGGTTATTGTGGAATGCAGATGATTTACTGCGGGCATTTCCAGGGTCAGAGGTGGATCTAGATCAGAGGTGCGAGGATGGTGACCATACAAAGTATAAAAAGGAGTTTGTCCGGTTCCAGAATGCACTGAATTGTTGTATGCATATTCTGCGATCCAAAGGATGTCTTTCCAATTTAACTCGGATTGATGTAACATGCACCGAAGATATTGCTCGAGAGTCTGATTGGTTCTCTCGGTTTGTCCGTCGGTCTGGGGGTGGTGGCTGGTGGATAGCCGCACATCTATTTTGCTAGTTGGCAACACTTCTTCCAAAAATGGGAGATAAATTGACTTCCACGATCCGAGACTAATATGGAAGGGAAACCATGTATGCAAACTATATTCTCCAGAAATTCCTTGGCCAAGGTGGAAGCTGAAGGCAAACCTTTTAAATGGATAAAGTGGGCCATTTTGGAGAATAGATCCACAATTACAAGGATAGTGTTGTAACCAGCACAAGGAGGCAGGTCAGTTATAAAGTCCATTGACAAGGTGTGCCATGGTGCCGGTGGAATATCCAAGGGTTGAAGTAGGCCGGCTGGCCTTTTTTTTTTACCCTTGTTTTGGGCGCAAATTCCGCAAGACAATACAAAAGACTTTGGGCCTCATTACACGGTAGGCGGTAAGGGTTTACCGGTACCGGTATTTTACCGGTACCGGTAAACCCTTACCACCTTACTACGAGGTCCCTTTGCGGGTTGGTACATTAACGCCTGCTAAAAGCAGGCGTTAAAAAACGAACCCGCAAAGGGACCGGGGTGCTAATTACGGTACCGCAATTTGCGGTACCGTAATTAGCGCCTTCCCCATTCCCATTATGCCTTATGGGGCAAAAAAAATGGGAATGGGGAAGGGCAAAGAAGGAAGGAGGAATTACCGCCTTCCCAACCTTGGAATAGGGCGGTAAGTCCCCTTTCCTCCAAGGCGGTACCGGTAAATTACCGGCATGAACCATGGCGCTAATAGCGCCATGGTTTACCGCCTACTGTGTAATGAGGCCCTTTATGTCTTTTCTCCAAGAAGGCCACCAGAAGTGGCGTTTGATTTTTTCCTCCGTTTTAGCAATACCAGGGTGTCCTTCCATTAATGATTCATGATGATGGGCAATAACAAGTTCTTGCAATTCTTTACTAGGCAGAAACAACCGCTCCTGGAATTAGGGTAAGTCATCCTTAACGGTGTAATGAGGACCCTTTTGACTCCATTCCAGTAAGGCTGGAGAGTCTAGAAGTTGTTTTACTTGCGTTTGGATGTCCTCAATAGTTTGCACTGAAGTTAGGCCTAAGATTCTTTGTTCAGGTATGATTGGCACAGGTTCTAAACTCGAATTGGGTTCTTCCATGCCAATCAGGGATAAGGTGTCCGCTTTACCATTCTTGCAGCCAGGGCGATAGGTAATTACAAAATCAAATTCTGCAAAGAATAGAGCCCATCGGAGTTGTTGTGAAGATTGAGCCTTGGCCGTCTTTAAATACTGTAAATTTCTGTGGTCCGTAATTACGGTGATGGTGTGTCTTGCCCCGAGAAGGTAGTGACGCCAAGCCTTGAAAGCAGATTTAATAGCCAGTAACTCTTTGTCGGTAATTGCGTAGTTGATTTCAGGAGGAGAAAATTTCCTGGACTAAAAGGCCACAGGGTGTAGTTGGTTAGTTTCTGGGTCTCTTTGCGACAGGACAGCTCCCATGGCCGAACTGGATGCATCGGTTTCCACTATGTACGGGAGATCTGGGTGCGGGTGCTTCAATACAGGTGCAGAGGTGAATTTGGTTTTCAGGTCCTGGAAGGCTTGTTCGGCCTCAAGAGTCCATTTGAAGCGTTTGTTTTTCTTTAGGAGAGCTGTGATGGGTTGGACTGTTCGGGAAAATTCCGGGATGAATCTTTGATAGAAATTGGCGAAGCCGAGCATGCTCTGAACTCCCTTCACCGAGCTAGGAGATGGCCATTTGAGGATGGCGTCCACCTTTCGCGAGTCCATTCGGACTCCTTGAGGTGTCAGGATGAATCCGAGAAACTCCACTTCTGTGGTATGAAAAACGCATTTTTCGAGCTTTGCAAATAGTCTGTGCTGGCGCAATTTCTCAAGAACTGCCCTAACATGTTTTCTGTGATCGGATTCTGAAGAGGAGTACACCAGGATGTCGTCAATATAAACAATGACACAGACGTCGATAAGTTCCCGAAGAACATCATTCATAAAGTACTGAAAGGCGGCAGGTGTATTGCACAAACCGAAGGGCATCACCTGATATTCGAAGAGCCCAAATTTGGTGCGGAATGCAGTCTTCCATTCATCGCCTTCTTTTATACGCACCAGGTGATAAGCTCCTCGGAGATCTAACTTGGTGTACACACAAGCGTCTTTCACCTGGTCAATAAGCTCAGGGATCAGGGGCAGAGGATAACGATTCTTAATCGTTATTTGATTTAGGGCGCGATAGTCTATACATGTTCTAAGGTCGCCCTCTTTTTTCGGCACGAAGAAGAGAGCTGAGGAGACAGGAGACTTGGACGGGCGAATAAAACCATTGGCTAGGTACTGATCTAAATACTGACGCAAATGTAGGTTCTCAGGTTCCGTAAGAGCATAAATCCTACTACAAGGTAGTTGAGCATTGGGTACCAGATCGATTTGGCAATCATAAGACCGATGGGGAGGTAACGTGTTAGCCGGTTCCTTCTGAAAAACGTCTTGGAATTCTTGGTATTCTGACGGTAGCTGTACAGGGGTGGAAGTTGCTGAGGCTAGACCCATAACTGGATTTCTTGGGTAACAAGTTGGTTCACAATCAGGAAAACTTATCTTCTTTGCTCGCCAGTCAATTCTGGGATTATGTGTTTCTAACCAAGGAATTCCAAGAATTACTTGAAATTGTGGGGCCTTGATCACATCAAACACGATTGCTTCCCGATGTCCATCCTGACCCACCAGTGTCATTTCAACAGTGGAATGCGTTACAGGCCCTGAGGCTATTTCGGTTCCATCTACTGTAGTAATGACATCTTGGGTTACTTTCGGGCGGAGAGGGAGCTTAATCCTGGAAGCCAATTCACGGTCTATGTAATTTCCAATAGCTCCACTGTCGATGTATGCTTTCATAGCATGCAACAGCTGAGGCTGTTTTGGGTCCACGAGTACCATTGGCATGACAAAATGCGAGGTCAAACAGTTTGTTTTCAAGCTCGGCAAGCGGACCCCTACGCTTGTCGGGCTAGGTCGTTTCCCGAATCAGGTGTCAATAAATCGTTATCTGTGGCTCCAACCACCTTCTTAGGTGGTTTAACCGGACAATTTCGAAGAAAGTGACCGGAAGTCCCGCAATACAGGCAAAGTTGCATTTGCCGCCTTCTCTCTCGTTACTTCTGTGTTAATGGTCCTTTAACACCGCCGATTTGCATAGGTTCGGATACGTCGGTACTCTTGGAGTTAGCGCGGGTTTTGATCGGTACTCGGGTTCCGTACTTGAACCGATCTGCTTTTCTATTTTGAAGTCTGTGATCAAGTTGAACCACCAAGTCTATGTAGTCTGCGCAGACCTGGGGTGGATCTACTATCTGAGCTAGAACATCCTTAAGCTCTCCGCGCAGGCCTCGATGAAACAATGTGATCCTTTTGTTTTCTGGCCATCCAGTATCCACAACCAGTCTATTAAAGGTGGCAACGTAGGACAGAAGATCCTGATTACCTTGTCGTAAGGATAGCAGTTCGTTATCAAGGGCCTGTCCTAGAGAGTGTCGAGCAAACAATCTTTCCATGCTGGCCTGGAAACCCGAAAATTCTGGAGAATGGGATCATCCTGATTTACCAATGGAATAGACCAATTGGCAGCACTGCCACTGAGGTTAGATAGTATAAAGGCTACCTTGATCTGGTCGTTAGGGAAGGCCCCGGGTCTGCATAGAAAGTGTAAACAACATTGGTTCATAAAGACGGCATATTTCTTGGGATCCCCCGCAAAACGTTCAGGCGGGGCCAAAGGCATGTGTCCAGGTAGATTGATTTGTACCGGGTTATTCAAACCCATTGATGTGGAAGTATCTCCGGAATTAGGTAAAGGAGTGTGCCCTGCCTGGGCCTGCAATAACCTTTTGGCCAGGTCATCTGTTCTTTCCTTGGATAGGATCAGTTCTCTTTTGAGAGCGTTAGTCTCCTGGCGGGCTGAGTGCACTTCTGCCCGTAATTCCCCCAAAAGCTGGGCCAGCTGATCTGTCTCGGAAGTCTCCATAGCGCCCGGGTGGGAAATTGTGGGTAGGCTTCGCGTTCTGTCACGCTCACCTGATTCCCACGGAGGCGCAGGTCTGGCTTCGATTGCTGATGCTTCTTCTATGTTGAAGCGCAGGACTTTGAAGATGGACTCACTGGCTCGCAGGAATATTCCCCTGTGCGTGAAAAGGGAGTATTACCTACTGACGGAATAATGCTCAAGCCTCCCACTCCCTTCCAACCCTCCAAGATACCCTTCCTCGATTCCCCGTGAAGTCTCACCTTAGGGTCTGGAAGGATGAGTTCTCCATCCTGCTTCTGATGCAGGGGCGCGTTGAAACCCAGTTACTTCACTGGATTGAGGTTTGATGGGAGTTCAAATAAGCTTGACAATTCAGGTAAGGCGCTGTAAGAGTTCTGTAGCAAGTTCAAAAGTTCAAGCTTAATAATAATGTTCATTGTCTTATTGCAGCAAGCGCTAACGCTTATGTCTTTTTCCCCTTAGGGGCCGGGGTTCGGAATGCCGGAGATATGGCGCCGACCCGAAGTGAAACGTGCAGTTCCAGTAAATGACAGGTAAGTTCTGGATGAGCGTTCGGGTAATGTCTTTGCATTCGCTCATTCAATGTCTTTGTCTTTTTTCCCCATAGGGGCTGGGGTCCGGAATGCCAGGAAGCAGCAGGACCCGAAATTAAATGGGAATGACCCAACAGGTAAGTCTTAGAAGGAAACTGAGCTTTTCCTATTCCCTTCCTTCTCTCACTTTGTGTTCTTGTCTTTTTCTCTCTAGGCTCTGGGAAGTGGCTGCGGATCCGGATGATCGCTGCTGAAGATGGAGGTGCCCAGGAAAGGTGAGTGAAATGCAGCTCTGCAGCGATCAAAGCGAAATGCTTTTAAAATGATGTCTTCCCTTTCAGGATCGTTGGTGTGAAGTCTCTGTGATGGAGCTTTAGCAGGTAAGGTCTTCTTTCTCTCCAATTCTCTCTTAGCAGGTGACCCAGGATGCTGACAGGCGTGGCTGAAGTCCAGAAGCAGGAGCTGACACGGTGAGCGTCCAGCTGCGAGGAGCAGAACAACGCGAAGCGTGAGTTGCTGATCGGGCGTGGTTTAAATAGCTTTGGAAGAAGTTCCAGGTATGTATCCTTCCACCGATCAGGTATGTACCCTTCCCCGACCACACCCAGGGGAAAGTAGTTCCACAGGTAAAGTAGTTCAATGCAGGCCTCAAGAGGGCCTGGATGTAGCAGCATGGTCTGCATCAGGTAAGTGCACCTTAAAACACTTGAACACATGTCTAGCTTTATGAGCCTGGCGCCTAAGGCGCCAGGACAGGGGTCCAACATGAGCCTGGCGCCTAAGGCACCAGGACTGTGTCCAAAGGGCCCCAGCTTGGGGCCGCTGGCACTTCCCTGGGGGAAATGATGCCTGCCTCTGGGGTTGCTGGGTCGGACCTGGCTCCTTGGAGTTAGGCATCATGACAGAGAGAAAGGCAGAATCTATTGGACCAAAAGGGGGGAAAGATGGAAAGAGACTTGTAAGCGTGACTGAGAGGACTGGTGGGAGAAATGACGAGATGGAAGGATGCAGTCTTGTTATGAAGTATTTTGTGACATGGACACAGACCTCTCTGGCGAACAAACTAGATATACTCAAGCCGGGCCCAACATTAGGTCTTGTGATGGATATGTAACCACCTAGTCCAAAGGATGCTGAATCTAATAATTTTGATTTCATTATTTTTTCACTATTATTTTTTCATGATATCCTCATGTCTATATTCTCTGTTTTCTGTATGGACATTTGTTGTCAATTGTTTCCTAGGTAAGGACATTTCTTTCCATTTCCTTCTGGGTATTGACATTTATTGCCAATTTTTTTTCCCTTGATGGACAATTGTTGTCAGTTTCTTTTCATCTATGAACAATTTTTTTATTACTTAAAAGCCATTTGCTGACACTTCAATATTAAGAAAAACAAATGGTCACGTGGTTGCGAAAATCACCAAATTGAATGAAATTTGTGAGTTTGGCTAGGGGGTCATGCTTCCGTAATGTATGGAAAAAATTCAGTATTGAGTATGAATGTCGATCAAAATACCACCATGATAGATGGAAATGCTTACACATGGGGAGCCTGGATGGAGAAAGAGTTGATAATCATAGGATGCACATGCTTTTTTAAGCCAAGAGAGTTGTTTTCTACTGAGAACCCATGTTTGTTGAGTGCTCTCTGCAGAAAAAGGGGGAAATATGTTGGGAAAATTATCAGATGTGCTGTACAGATGTGTAGCACAGTGAAGTGTACGGTGTAAGTGATAATGATTTTAATATTACTAACAGCTAATAATACTAATTGTAACACTGCTGATATTAGCAATTAGGCTGGGGCCAGAGGGGGTTTGCTTAGGTCATAGGCCGTGTTGCAGGCTGCAGGTGCATGCACATTCACACTGTAATATTAGTTTAAAAACAAATGCAAAATTGAAAAGATGAACAGTGGTGTGACTTGCAGATGCTGGATTTAGGGCATGATGAGACAGCAGAATGAGATCTGGAAAGATCAATTTCATTGTCCCGGTTGGTGTAAGTCAGGAAGCAGAAAGGAAGATTTGTTTCACATTCATCATGGTTCCGTGGTGTGTAGGACAACATTGCTGTGCAGAGGTTATCTTAAAAAAGAGCAGAAAAGTCTGGAATGTTACTGGGGGTGGTGCCTAAAAAGGGGGTGGTGATTGATCAGAGACATCACTAATGACATCACACTGGTATCTGAGAATAGGAGGGGAAACAGTAAAGAATCCATATGTAAATGTAGGTAGATTGGGGATGGCGAAATAGGGCTAAAAGGTGATAGGAAGAGAAAGAAAGGGATGGGACATGCAAAAAGCAAGAACAGAGAGAGAAGGCGAGAGAGAAAAAAGAAAATTGAGGAAGTCAGATCTGTGTTGCTGACTGAGGTGTGACAGTGCAGGCTGTCTGGAGATTAGAGCTTCATAGGAAGGAGCTGGGGGCTGATTGGCGATGGTGCTTGCCCACTGAGACCCAGGAGCCAGCAGATTTTGGCAGTGAGAGATAGTATCTGAAAAGGTAGGGCGAGCTCTACTGCAAGGAATTACAAAGGAGGCAGACTCTGCAAACACTCAAATCTTGTTAAGTATAGGGAAAAAGGATGAATAAGTAGGGCACTGCCCACAGTCTAATTAGTGAAGTGTCAAATTGAACACAAAGGGGCAACAACAGATTTGTCTTTGAGGTACGGAAAGACAACTGGGTTAACCTGGTGTAAATTGTGAATCGTTCGGAAAGGGGGAGTTTTGTTCTGTCATACAGGAGTGCTCAAAACTTGCTTCTATGGAATGTATGTCGTCCTGTCAATTTCACTAACGAAAATAATCAAGGGACGCTAAGGGAAATGAGAAATCACTGTTCTGATGTGGGAGCTGTGAATGAGCACTAAGGATGTGTTGAATATAAAGTTGTTGCTTTAAATAAGCTGCAAATACTAATGTAATTTTGAATCATGGAAGCTGTCCTTGCATGTTTCTTTTTCGTTTAAGTTATATGAGAAATGCAATGTTGTATGTGTGCCCACGTCTCATAAACATTTCTCATATGTTGGCTGCTTTTGATGAAACACAATATAACAAGAAATACCCCAACTGTAACAGAGTGTTGTGGTTGTCATTGCTTCTGAGTTTTTTGTTGTTTCTAAAAAACAGGTGTGAGAGTGTTTTGCTCTGCCTAGCATTGTACCAAGCCTTTCTGACATTTAGTCAAGGATCCTGGAATAAAAATGCAGCAACAAAGAGGTGTTGATAAACAATTCTCACAACTCCTGGTACTTCATTTATAGTGAACCCATGTTGTTGATCTGCTGTAGCAGTGATCTATCTAACCCTGGCCCATTGATGGCAACCTACATATTTCATTGATAAAGAGTTGAAAACTGCTGACCCAAATTAGATGGGGGTAACCCCAATATCTGCAATTATTAGGTATGCTTAAGACCACCTGCTATAACCTCCCAATATCTTTAATATATATGGACTCCTCAGTTAGTTTATCAAGAGCACACTTCTTGTTTTCCTGAGAGCAAATTATCGTATGATTATTTCTTCCAGTAAGAATTTCATCACAGGTGTTCCCTTTCACTTTAAGAGCAAACACTAAGGGCCTCATTACGAGGTATGCGGTAGAGGGCTAACGGGGCTGGTAGGGATGCCGGCCCCGTTATCCCTCTACCGCCCCATTACAAGATCTCCTTGCGGGACCCGCTAAGGACACCTGGTAAAACCAGGCCTCCTTAGCGGGTTCCGCAAGCAGACCAGGATGCAAACAACGGGCCCGTCATTAATGGGCCCATGGTTTGCATCCTCCCCATTCCCATTGAGCCCTATTGGGGCTCAATGGGAATGGGGCAGTACTGGGTCTGGGTTTCCTGAATGGGGAAATACCGGGCCCTCCAAGGTCAGAATGGCCCGGTATTTCCCCATTCAGGGAACCCGGACCCGGTACCCGGAACGGGGGTAGCCATGCCGGAAAAAGCAGCATGGTTACCTCCAGGGTCGTAATGAGGCCCTAAAGCTGCTTGGCTTTTCTACAACGTTATCATACCATTTTTACAATATTAGCAGAACATTTACAATTCAATATTAGTGCTTTAAACATAGAACTTACCAAATGAAACAAAGAGTAAATGCTTCCAAAATATTGTCATCACTAGCAAAATCACCTATGCATGTCAGCATTTCATTGAAACCCGTACAAATAATGTGTCCATATATTGTGTGCTCACTGCCAACCACTTAGTAAAATGCATGTTACTATGAGTAACACATAAGGCTGTAGGATGTGTGAGAGAAGAGGTACTAAATTCACAATTTCATATAAATTTAACAGTGTAATTATCAATTTCTGAATGCATAATAACCTCAAAGTCAACAATTTGGGCCCGATACTCAATTCCCACTAAACAAAAGCCAATGGTTGAACTTGATCTCAGATCTGAACAGGTACACTTATCAGGACAATTGGAGGTAGTCTTTCTGCTCAATGACCTCAAGCCCAATTCAAGCAAGAATACATTACAGTTTAACCCTAAACTATCATAGCACAGATCATTCTGATGAATGCAGGGATGTTCCAGGCCCTATCCTTCTCATCCATCAATCCTTCCGATGGTCCATTCCCCAACTTTACATTAATGTCACCAGTAAGTATTAAAAGATCCCTCCCATTTTGACTTATGAGATTATCTGCAAGAATGTACTCCAGGTATAAAGTATAAGTGATGCAGGTTTTCCCTGGGATATTTGAAAAATGAACCATGGTCAGGCTATGAATGTGTGGCGCACGCTAACGTCAATTCAACAAAAGTTTTTTCCACTGAATTTCAGGGTTGCGTTGCATCCGATTGTTTCACCTTAACGGTACTTCTACTAAAGATGTTTTACTGAAAATATATGTTCAGAGTGAAAGATTAAAAATGGTAGATTTTTGAAAAATTGTTTATCTTTAAGGTTTACTAAGATGTGGAAATGCCAAAAAGAAAACATGCTGTGACAGCAACCCAGTCAAATGGGGTCATTATAATTGAAACAGAAATATCAGGGCTGGGAGTGTTTCCAAATGTTTATAGAGCTAAAACAGCAAGGCAGGTCAATTAAGCCAACAGCATTTGGGGGTCAACACCATGTCACTGAGTGGAGGTGGCGTACTGTGCATTTTTAAAAGGGCCATCAATGGTCCCTGGATCCTCGCCTTATAAACGCCCATGCATAAAACGTGGGCTCACCAAAATCACATGAAGCTTGAGGATGGGCGCCCAAACTATGAACGTCCACCTGGTCCAACCCTGCAGCTCAGCTGACTTGACTCATTTTTGATAATTATGTTAGCTGAGGTGTTGGTCCAAAAACACAGTGCATACATTTGATCTGTATCGTTTTCAGGGAATTTAGTTTCTCTTTCTGTTTGATGGGAGTCATCAAGTAAGGAAAACTGCTTAAATGTGCTCATTGAGGTGGGTCCATTAATGGATTCCTAGCCTCCATTCCATTTGAAGGCAGAACAGATACACTTTCTTTTAGAGCAGTTTCACTGATAGTGACTTCTAAGGGCTACAAACCTTATCTGGAATATATATGTGCCGCAGAATTTTGAAAGTTATAACAAAGGCAAGATTCCCCTATATTGTGTTGAAAACCATCTCTCTCTGTTGTGTAACTAGGATGTCAGTATGAGAGAAAGGCTGGGGCCTTTGCTTGTGCAAGGAAACATTTCAGATTTTAGAGTCACTAGGTAAAGAAAATTACAAATATGTTTTACCGCATCAATTAGCTGTTACATATCAAGCTTATTATTTGAATATCATGGTTGTTTTATTGTATTAGATAACGCACTTTTCTGTTTTATATGTTACTGATGTTTTATATAATAGATAATTAAATATGAAGGAACTGTGATTATAGCTTGTTATTTATGATTTGATGGCGTGTTGACAAATTAACTTGATTTAATTGATTGATGCTCATAACGAAAACTGGGTATGGCCTTTATCCATGATTAATTATAATTACAACTGTTCTTTTATAACACACTTTATACCAGAGACTGGTTTCTAAGTGCAGGATCAGGATTCAAACCTGCATTGTGCTGCGTTATCTTGATTCCGAGGCTAACACATTGCCCCTGAGATATTCCCCCTCACCTGTTGCCCAGCGTTATTCCATGCCAAGAGAACACTTTGCCTGAGTGCCCAGCCACAGCAACCACATCCACATTGCCTAATGGGCGTGGCCAAGCAAACCTACCCACAATACCCATTGGACATGTCCAGAGAACTCTCATCCCGAGACAGGGAGGGCTGAAAACAGACCCCCAATGCCCACTGTGCATAGTCTCACTCTGGTCAAGGACCCAGGCATCATATACACAGTCAAGGTGGCTGCTGGGACTGACCGCAATCTATGTTTAGGCGGCTCTATGCCCAGGGATGGTCTTAAGCCATACCGCAGAATGGGGATTGCATTTGCAGTTCCTGCTGGGGCTAGCCTGTGGCCAGTGTGGATATTAACAATAACTGAATGTTTGGCTTGTGAAAGTCATAGTAGTCTTTTGTAAAGGGTGCTTGTTGTAGTTTGATTGGGCATACCAAAGCCTGAGGATCAGATCATTGTGGGAAGTGGAGGAGAGGCTTCCAATTGGATACAAGGTACATGATTGTTAAACTGTGCAGATTAGCCAGAATACATTCTATGGGGGATACAAAGGACATGGGTGGGAAACATTGGGAGGAGAAGAATTGAGAACATCATTCTGAGGTACTCACGGAATCTCTGTCAAAATGGGAAGGAGAATGTGGTGAGGTAATGTTTTAGCATGCAGAGGCACATGATGTTGAGGGGTGATTAGTGATTAGGAAAATTAGGTGGGGCCCTGGAGACAGAGGAGAAAGGCAATCCACTCACAGATGCCCAGCATGAGGTTGCTCACTGCACCAAGCAAAGATATCCACGTGTAAGCAGGCAGGTTGAATAGTAGATGGTAACAGTCAACTTGTTTGGTTACGAGTCAGTGGGGACCAGCAGATTTGGGTTCAGGTTGGTAGAGACCAACTCATTAGGTGACAGGATTGGAGCGATACAATGAACGTGACAGCATATCATTAATGATCAATAAAGTAAATAACATAATGGTAATGACCAACACATTTGGTTAACGGGCCAAGAGCAACCAGCACTTTAGACAATAGGACAGTAGCAACCGACAAATTCGGTAGCAGATCAGTAATGACCAATACATTACCTGGCATTGACAAAAAAGTTTGTGGAATGGTAAATCCTGGTCTCAGGTTGCAGTATTCAGGACGGAAGGTGGTGGTCAGTGATTATGGATGAAGTGATGGAACTCAGAACGCCTTGATTGTTTGTGGCATTGACTATTTGGCATAAGGTACAGGGAGGGAAAATGAGAAGACTGGTGATAACATTTGCAAATACAACAAGGATAGGCAACATTCTTTGGAGGAAATGTTAAATATAATTAAAAAATACATTTTATAAAAAGAGCTGTATACAGAACAGTTAAATGTGTTGGAGTTAGTTAAAACAGCTTGCACAGAGAAGGAACTGATATAAAGGCAAAATACATGTGATGATAACTTTTACAGAAGTTATTTTCTACTTATTTGAATGGAGTACCTGAAGGTACAGTAATGTTATCTGACTCACACCATCTTGGCAAATCTGGGATTAGAGACCAGATCCCCACATTACAAGTTGAGTACTTTTGCAATGTCTAGACACACGAGCCGTAGTATGCTGATAATGGTTTAGCTAGTTAAGCCTAAGGGATCAATGAGCAATTGAAACCACTAAACCGCGTGGTTTTAACGATTACACTAAAGGAAGACTCAATATTTAAATGATATCTTATCTTGGGTGGGCAACCAAGTTGTATGTCTGGCTGGCAGATTGAAAAATCCAATGCATCAAGAAAAGGAAAAGGCTGTGACCCCCGAATGGCTACTGCAGTTGTTTCAGAATATAACTACCATCCAACCTAACCAGTTTAGTCAGCGGTGAAAGATCTTGAGAGTTGAAGTTCAGCACTTCTGGAAGGCCACATAATGAGTAACCACAAAACAAGCTTGATTTTCCGGCAACGTGTGGTTTAGGAATGATTACATTTCACGTGTTAACACTGTCATGTGGGTTCGTTGTACAAGTCTCAAAAAGAGTAAAATTATGGTAGAAAAGTAAGGGTTAACACTTTTGCACATTGCTTTACACAGAGCCAGGTCCATTTCCCAGTGCCCTGAAAGGTTCCATGTCACACCTGAAAAGATAGGCATACAGGTGTTTCCCCAAAGGTGGTGACACCACACCGATTTATTCTGCAAAGTTGCCGCCTTAATTTACACCTCAAATTAACTGCTTGGAAAAATGTCTAGAGAAATAATACAGTCATGTTGACGAGATACTGAGCAGGAGAGGGTGGGATGGGGAAGGAGGGGGCAGTATGTAATATTTCTGCCTTTTAAAGCCAACACAAAAATGGTTTTAAAAAATCGTTATTTTCTGTGTGTGTGCTTTAAAATGCGGAAATATGACCAGGGACATCATTTGGGGGTCACCAGGGGTCGCAACGGTGACCCCTGTGGTCTCCCTTGCTACCCCTTAAAAAAAAAATATATAATATATATATATATATATATACATTACATGGCCGCGGTAGCGGCCATGTAGTTATGGTTAAGTTGGTGTTTCCAAAGGAAGAGCACTTTTTGGGCGGCTTATAACTTCGCTCCCCCTGGACGAATCCTCACCAAACTTTGCAAAAAAAGTATATGGCCCACTCTAAATTTATTTGCAAAGTTTGGTGAGGATTCGTCCAGGGGGGGGAAAGTTATAGGGGGGGTCCCAAAACTTTTTTTTTCCCATAGACTGAATGGGAAAAAACTTTGCGCACGGCTACAGCCCGAACCGCTGGACGGATTTACACCAAATTTGCGGCAGGAGCGGCGGCCTGGTCCCGAAAGCGTGCTTTTGCAAATTTGGTGTAAATCCGTCCAGTAGTTTTTTAAAAAATGACCATAATGTGAGGCAAAAAAATTAGTGATATCTGTGTTCGCTTCACGGACGGACTTCCCTGTTCGCTCTGCGACAGCACCCCGATTGGCCCATGGCCTTGCGTCATGTCCGCGGACATGCGACGTGTTCGCTGATTGGATGGCGAGGGGCGTGGAGCATGTCACATTTTCTGTGGCACCCGCCATCTTGTATTCGCCGTCGACCGCGTACAGCGCGGTGAAACGTGGATAAACAATGGTATTTAGTGCCCTGTGTTGGTGTGTAAGAGTGTTTGGGGAGGGTGGGGGAGTATGAGATAGGTTCAATGTTTTGTTTTTTTATTTGCTAGACGTTTTTGTTGCGTTCGATTTGTCCGCGGAGAACACGGCTGTTCTGACATTTTGTAAATAAACTAAATGGTGGGGTGTTTAGAGGATGGAGTATGTGTCATTTTTGTTCGCAAGGAAGGTAAAAATGAGCTATGAAAACTCGCGGTGTACTTAATTGTTCGTAAATACACAAACTGGGGGTGTCCTCAGGACGCTGTCCGTATTGTAATCTGTCTAGTTGAATGTGTTCTAAGAACACTCGCAGTGTCCCGAAATGGTTGCAATTACACAAAATGGGGGTGTTCTGAGAACGTTGTTTGTATTGTTCGTTGTCAGGGTGAAAGTGTTTTAAGACCACTCCTTTTGTCCGCTAATAGTACAATTTCCTATGGGCGTCAACTGACTTTTTGTCCACTAAAGAAACGATAAATCTGGCTGGTGTGCGCCGACATTATGTGATAATCTTATGACTGGCGCTATTGACCTGGCTGACTTGCTTTTGTGACACTAAATCATATCTCCCACCCCTAAGCCTGATATTATCAAAGCATTCATATTCCTCGCCTCTCTCCGTGACGTTACAGGGTGCGTCATCAAACGCACCCAGTCCTCTCCAGTCCTAAGTGACTTTACACAGAACCCGGAAGACAACACATGTCCCTCGCACCCCTCCCGAAGCCAGAATCCAGCTCCAGGAGGCAGGCACTCGGAGCAAGGCCTGCCTGACCTTGTCCTAATGGAACGCCTGACCCCGCAATTCCGGGCGCATCGCGGCGCCACAACGAGGCCGCATCTTTACTTTTCTTCGGCCTGCATCCGCCGGCAGGCGGAAACGCCGGCCACAACAAAGGCCATACTAAGGCCTGTTGGGTGCCTGTTTGGAGCCATAGGAGCCAGGGGCCAGGAACTTTGCCCTTTCCGCTCCAGATTCTTCATAATTAGAAGGTAATGGCAGCTCAAATTAGTATTTATGGACTGTAGATATATACGAATTTAGGGATTAGAATATGAAGATGTCTTGCTTACATTGTGTTGTGCCTTATGGTCGCCATTAGACCACAACTGATTGTGTTTTGCCCTGATTCATGTTGTGCCTTTAGTCTTATGGCCCTTGCCTTTCACTGCCAATTTGATCTTAGGTGGCCCATGTCTATGTACATGATTGTTGTGCCACCTAGCTCTCCTCTCTCACCTAGGTGACCAGGACTGTCATCATGCACGTCAGTGTACTCCTTCCATTACTCTACACACTATCCCTTCGACTTGCCCAAGTTCTCCAGCTTCCTACGGTAGCAACCTCCACACTCTGGGTTAAAATGGACCAGCCTTCTACCAGCATGGCACCCCCACGACCTCTCGTGTCACCTAGAATGAGCCCGGCAGCACCCGCTGTAGGCCATACCAACCAATACCTCAACGACCCAGCTTTATGGCTGGATCACTTTGCTAGGAAACCTACACCTAACCAACCCTGCCCCCTCTCTCTTAGAAATAAGAGACTAGGCACCAGATTCCGCCTACGCCTGCGCCACATCCGTCACATCACCAGGAAACAAACCCCCCTCTCTCCTGGATCTCTGTCAACTGCCACCACATGCAAACCCACCACCACCGAGGTTAAACTGCCCATGTTCAAAGGTGCCCTTATTAATGCTAGATCCCTCACTGCACACGCACTTGACATAGCTGACCTCATCACCACGTCTGACCTTGACTTCATAGCTATCTCCGAAACATGGCTTCATGCCGCATCTGGCCCCTTACTAGCGTTAGCCCTACCGCCGAACTACGGCATCACACGATGTGACCGCTCCACCACCTCTTCCAAAGGCGGCGGTGTGGCCTTCATCCATAAAAATACTCTTGACCTAAGAGAGTTACCTGATTCCAAACTCACATCAGCCGAATTGCTGTCTGTCAAACTAGCACTCACACCTAATCAAACAGCCACCATGCACCTAATCTATAGACCTCCAGGACCCGCACCTACCTTTGTCAGTGAAATCTCCACTCTTCTCCTTAACAATACAAAGAACAATTCGCAAACAATCATCCTAGGCGACCTTAACTTAGGTCTTGGTGACTTAAAAGACCCTGTGGCCTCTGACCTGGAGATCGCACTATCTGACCTCGGCCTTACCTTATACATCCAAGAGCCTACCCATATTAAAGTTAGAACACTTGACTGGGTAGCTGGCTCCAATTGCAATATCAAGGTCCTTAACAATACCCCCTGTCTATGGTCCGACCATCACATTATAACTTTCAACATTGAAGCCACACCACGAATCCCGTCACCATTAGCCCCAGCACTCCCAACTAGAAGCAAAAAAGATATAACCAAGGAGAAACTCCTCCCATTGTTACTCCCGTCCCTTAACACAGCCACCAACTCTTACTCTGATCCAACCTCACTAGCACACACCTACAACCAAACAATGCGAACTGCCATTGATTGTATAGCACCTCTCAAACTTAGAAAGGCTAAACCTCAAGCTTATCTTAATTCATGGTTCACACCACAGTTAAGATTGCTCCGCAAAGCTAAACGCTGTGCCGAAAATCGATGGAAAAGCCACCCCTCAGACGAGCATAAAGACAGTTTCCTTCTAGCCTCACTCTCCTACAAAGATGCCATCATCACGGCAAAAAAGGAATCTTTCAACAACCGCATTATTCAAGCCGACTCGAACACCAAGGAACTCTTTAAAATCCTAAGAGAGCTTGAAACTCCAGTCGCCCCCCCTGACACATGCGTGAAAGATAGTAAATGGTGTGCCAACATCCAAGCAGCCTTACTAAATAAAATCTCCACACTACAAGACAAAATCAAAGATAAACAGGACAGCCTGAAGCGCGACAACCACGCTCCTTCCCTCACTAAGGCCCCCTTGCCAGACTCTACCAACATCACACCATTCGCATTCTCTCCGCTTACCGTGGCAGAGGTAGAAAATATAATTCTTAGAATTAAGCCAACTAACTGCCAAGGTGACCCGTGCCCAGCCCCTACTATCAAGGACTCAGCGCATGAGTTGGCCCCATTCATCACGGCCTTCATCAACTCTTCCTTTCAAACAGGTATTGTCCCGGACAATCTGAAGGACGCTTGGGTTATCCCACTGCTTAAAAAACCTTCCCTAGACCCTAACATTCCCACTAACTTCCGACCTATCACCACTGTACCATTTCTGCTCAAGATCCTAGACCGTGCCGCATACTTTCAGATCCAAAATTACTTGGAAACTAATAACTTGCTAGGTCTACGACAATCTGGTTTCCGCCCCAGACACGGGACAGAGACCGCATTATTAGACCTTAAAACTCAAATCGAGGATCTAAAGGATCAAGGCAAACTAGCAATGCTACTACTTCTCGACCTTTCAGCCGCATTCGATCTGGTCAACCATCAGATCCTGTGCAAGCACCTCCATTCAGCTGCCAACTTCTCTTCCTCGGCTGCGGCTTGGATCAAATCTTTCCTGAGCAACAGATCCATGAGAGTCTTTGCCCCATCCGCAGCCGCAGACCCTTCCCCGATTCACTGTGGCGTTCCTCAGGGATCTTGTGTGTCACCTACACTCTATAACATTTTCACGAAACCACTCTTTGATGTGCTTGACTATCTGGGTGTCTCCTATACTTACGATGCGGACGACACCCAGATACTCATCCCCATCACTGGTGATTATCTAGGTGACACCAAGGCCCTTAACGACGTCTACTTGGTCATCCAAGCCTGGATGGCCCAACATCAGTTGTGCTTGAATGATGACAAGACGGAGCTCCTGATCTTGGGCACTGCACAACGCCTGAGCAGACTAGAGCCGTCCTATCAGTCATTCAACATAGATGGTAATATCATTCGTGTCTCAAAAGATACCAAAACGTTAGGTTTCTTCCTTGATGCCACACTCTCATTAACCCGTCAAACTAATGCTGTCAGATCTGCGTCTGCATACACATGCAAACTTATCGCAGCTTGCAGACCATTCCTCACTACGTCTAACAGCGTTACGCTAGCGAGAACCCTTATTATGGCTAAAATTGATTATTGCAGTGCTCTTTATCTTGGCACCAGCCAAGAGAACCTGAACAGACTTCAAACGACACAAAACAACGCCATTCGTGCCGCTTTAAACATTCCCCGACACCACCACATCACAGAAACCAGAAGTAAGTTAAATTGGCTACCTGTCAAACAGAGAATTTCACTCAAAACACTCGCCCTTACGCACAAATGCCTAGCCAACAAAGCCCCGATCTACCTTGGTAGTCGACTGTCGCGCCACTCTACCTCCCGACCTCTAAGAACAGCCCAATCCCACTGTCTAGCGATCCCCAGATTTAAATTGCAAAAAGCAGGGGGCTCAAGTTTCCCCGTCTTAGCTTCCAAGTTATGGAACTCCCTCCCTGTTTCAATTAGAGCGGAAGACTCTTTCAATACCTTCAAAGCCAATACTAGATCTTGGCTTTTCAACCAGCTTTAAGGCCGGCTTTGCGTTTCTTCCTGACCTACCCTGACTTGCCGACCGCTACTATCACCTATCGGCACTGAAACTACTGTACATATGTATATAAGATCCTCTTGTAAATGTATATAATGATTCTTTGCTATACCTGCATATCGGATCCCATGTGTAAATGTTTATGATTCTCTGTTATACCTGCATATCTGTAACCTTTTACAAATTGCGCCCTGATGCCTCCGGGCCTGCTGGTTTGTGCGTTATAAATAAATAAATATAAATACAAATACAAATACATATTATGTCACAACACAGCGCGCCACAATTCAAAATATGAAACAGTGATTTAAAAGCAAACAGCAAGATTGTAAATTTTGTAACGTACATTTATTTGACATCAAATGTTTAGAGAATATTCAGCAATTTGCATTTGTCTTTGTTGTCAATCCGCAAAAGTTCATGTTGAGGCATGCAATGTTCCTTTGCGGTACAGAGGGTGTTAGATCAGCTTACAACTCAGTGCGCCACAATTCGGAATATGAAACTGTGGTTTAAAAGTAAACAGCAGGATTGTACATTTGGTAAAGTACATTTATTTCACATGAAATGTTTAGTGAATATTCAGCGATTTGCTATTGTCTCTGCTGTCGATCAGCAAAAGTTTATTTGGAGCCACGCGTTGTTCCTTTGCGGTAGATAGGCTGTTGGTTTATGATAAAAGCAGTAAATGGTCGCTCTGATAATCGGAAGGTTGCTCCAAAAACTAGCCATTAGACCACCCTATTGGTTGGTATGTTGTTTGTAGCCGCTAGTACTGCGTAAGGGCATATTGTCCTTGGCGATTGTCCCATAAAATGGTGAGAGTCATGAAGTTGCATACTTGGACCTGCACCTGGCAGTTGAAGACCCCATCTGCTGGAGTCTGTAAATCGTGACATAGGCAAAATGGGGCCACATACCTGTTTTAAAAAACATAAATTAGTCTCACCAGCCGATCTTCATTAAAAATCATCATTTTATTTATTAGGGCGTGAAACTATTTGCTATCGAAGATAGTGCAACGGAGTATGTTAATAATAAAATAATAATATTTTCCCATTCATATAGCGCTAAGAACCGTGAGGTATCTAAGCGGTGCTTATTATTAACCATGGTGTGTGGTGCTCATTTATCGACCACGGAAGGATGAAAGGCTGAGTTTGGCCTTGCCGGTATTCAAACTTGCGTTAGCAAGCTGTGCACGGATGTCAAAGCGAGCGTTGTACTCGCTGTGCCATTTGACAGGCTACAGTGAAGTGGCACAGCGAGTAGAGCGCTTGACTGCCTATAGACCGGTTAAAATATTTGTATTAACCCACCCTGTGTCGTCTGCCCTTTTCAGAGCCCTCTAAACAACAGGGGATCAATTCGGCGGTGATAGTGCGTGGTAGAAAACATTATGCCACTTTCAACGGACAAGTTCAACTTGAGCGGTCTTTAATGCTACGCTATTGTAATTATATTTGGTATAAAATAATCTAAAGGGTTACTTACAGTACAATTGCAATTTCCATTGTCTACGAGTGGTGCAGTCCCAAAATACGACTCCGCGTGTGCCAACAATCTTTCGCATAGTGATATAACATATAAAAGTGGTTTTGTTTCATAAATTTCATCCTTATCTTCTCTTACGTTTTAGCAACACTCCTTCAAGAGAAGTCTTTCATCACAATCTCTGTCTGTCAAGGTCAAAACACAATACAACCTTATAGTCCGCTTCGTGAGCCTCTCCGGGGCCCGAGAAAAAAATGGAAGCAGCTGACCTTCACTGTGAACGAGCATAAATTCTTACTTTGCAACATTCTGTGTAAAGCCATGTGTAGAAGTTGTTTTTTGCACGCCATGTTTGTATATTTTTTGCGTGATATTAAAAAAAGTTTGTTTAAAGGACGTTATGGTTTTAAGTACAGCCGAAAAACCCCTGAAAATCGCAAGTTATGGTAAGCTATGAAAAATAACTCGCGCCACCACCGTGCACTGCTAAGACTAACACCCAGGACATCAAAGATGACATCGCAAATGTCATTGATGAAATCACTGATGACATCACATGTATATGTACTTTTTCTTGAATTTGTGTACTAGGGATTTTTATTATAATGTTGCGATAAAAGTGTCAAGGGTATTGCAATAAATATCATACCGTTATTAGTGCTTTGAACGATGCATTGATATAAATAGCATTGTATTATGGGATTCTATCTAGTATACTGAGCTACTAATGGAGAAACATAGCATTGTGTGCAGAGTACAAGATGAAAGTATAATATTTGTAATGTTAATATGTTGAATAATGAAATGATAATTGTCCTGAAATGTTTGAAAATTCACAAAATGGGGGTGGTCTGAGGACGTTATTCGTATTGTGTGATTGCTTAGCTGTATGCAATGAGGGAATGGCCCAGAGAGTAAAGTGGACGCCGTCCGCGGACACCGCGGCTGTTCGTGGACAGGGCGGGCTACATCCGGGTTTTTCCAGGAAATCCAACATGGAAAGAAGACTGTACGGATCAGCCAATCAGATGTCGAGGTTGTGGATTTGTGTTGAAAGAGACTGTGTGGTGAAGATGGCAGAAGTGGAGAAAGTCAGGGTGTTGGTGCTCGGAGATATGTTTGTGCATGGTTTACAGCAGTACGCTGAATGCAGGCATGTTGCAAAGAACTTTGATGTGAAAGGAGTGGAGGTGGTGTGGAGCACTGTGCCTGATTGCAATGTACAGGGAATTGTACAAGTTTGTGAGGATATGGGCACGATGAACAGTCTGCATGTGGTAGTTTTGCACAATGGTGCTTTCCATTTGGGCAACGTCAGTGCCCCTACTTTGTTGGCTGATTTGGAACGCTTGGTTCAAGCCGTAATGAAGATCCTTCCAAATGCAAAAGTAATTTTTTCTGGATTACTACCTAGGGCAATATGGGACAATAGTTCCGTTTTTTGTCCTCAGCAAAACATTGCTAGGTGTGTCATCAACAGAGGCATGTGTGCCTTCATGCTTAGAGCTGGTATG
Organism: Ambystoma mexicanum; assembly: GCF_040938575.1. Classification (NCBI taxonomy): domain Eukaryota; kingdom Metazoa; phylum Chordata; class Amphibia; order Caudata; family Ambystomatidae; genus Ambystoma; species Ambystoma mexicanum. Next base: position 290,015,966 of record NC_090928.1, read on the forward strand.
TTCTTCTGTAACAATGAGAATATTGATGCCAGTAATGCTGTTAATTTTAAAGAAGATGGCATTTCTTTATCTTTTACGGGAAATGCCTTTCTATTTTGGAATGTAAGGGTTGCTTTGGAGAAGTTTATGTAAAGATTTTAGGAGTAAAGTAAGAAAAAAAAAACAAGAAAAAAAAATACAAAATAGGTGTCTGTCAAGCATCTGTAAAAAAAAAACAGCTTTTTTCAGAGCTAACTTCAAAGGGGAAATGGGGCACAATATTTAAATTTACATTCACCATGCTCAGATTTTCGATTTGTCCGCGGACATGGCGGGAGTCCGCGGACATGAAAATCACTACGAGGGGGTTAGTATGTTCTATGTTACATGTATATGAAGTCAGGGATAATATGGTTAAATTGTGCTACTAAAAACCTATGAAATTCAGTGAAAAAACTTTGTTAAAGGGACGTTATGGTTAAGTTGCGCTACTAAAAAGCTATGAAATTCAGTAAAAAAAACTTTGTTAAAGGGACGTTATGGTTAAGTTGCGCTACTAAAAACCTATGAAATTCAGTGAAAAACTTTGTTAAAGCGACGTTATGGCTCAAAGTAAAACCGAAAAACCCCTGAAATTCGGCAGTTATGGTAAGATAAGCAACCATAACTCGCGCCGCCACCGTGCACTGCTAACACTAACACCCAGGAAATCAAAGATGACATCACAAATGTCATTGATGACATCACTGATGACATCACATGTGCATTTACCTTTCATGAAAAGTTGGTACAAGGGATTCTTAGTGTAATTTTAATAAAAAAAAGTGTCAAAGATTATCGGAATAAATATCAAGTGCTAATCAGTGCATTATGCTATGCATTGATATAAATAGCATTCTATTATTAACTTCAATCCAGTATACTAAGGTACTCATGTAGAAACATAGGCATTGTGTGCAGCATACATGATGGAGGTGCAATATTCATAAGCTTGCCATGTTGAATATTGAAATGATAACTGTTTTCATATTAGAGTTTTGAGTACAGTGAAACTTGTGATAAGTAGGTAATAAAACCCACTTACTACATAATTGCATTATTATACACAAATCACAAAGAGACAACACCACATACAAATATGAATATATACAAGGGAATTGAAGTAGGAAAAAGAAACAGCAATAGTAGCAGAAACTGTTCATAACCTAACAGATTACCTTTATGGAGAGAAATGATTGCTCTGTTTCAAAGCTGTTACTTACCCTATCTATATATATCACATGATGTGTCTGGACCCTAAGGAAAATAGTGTGAGTACAACATATAAAAATATGAGCATATACAGGGAAAGTACAGTAATAAAAAAAACATCAAAAGTATCAGAAAGTGCTGATAAATCTACTGATAATTTTAATGCACAAAAAAGGATTGCTGTCTTTCAAGGTTGTGACTTCTCCTATGTATATGTTTCATATGATATGACTGGACCATAAGGGAATTATTCTAAGAACATACTTGAAGGATAAGTCTACGAATATAGTAATTTACAATTTTTAGTTCCTGAATGTTACTGAAGAAAATCATGTGGCCTAGATATGACAGGAAAGGAAAAAAAGGGAGAGGCAGCCACGTGATGTCATCAGTGATGTCATCAATGACATTTGTGATGTCATCTTTGATGTCCTGGGTGTTAGTGTTAGCAGTGCATGGTGGAGGCGCGAGTTATGGTTGCTTATCTTACCATAACTGCCGAATTTCAGGGGTTTTCGGTTTTGCTTTGAAACATAACGTCCCTTTAACAAAGTTTTTTCACTGAATTTCATAGGTTTTTAGTAGCGCAACTTAACCATAACGTCCCTTTAACAAAGTTTTTTGTTACTGAATTTCATAGCTTTTTAGTAGCGCAACTTAACCATAACGTCCCTTTAAGTTTTTTCACTGAATATTATATATATATATATTTGTTTTTTTTAAATGTAAACTCCTGGGCTGGCTGTGGCCAGTGTCATGAGGCTATTTGTTTGTGGAGTGGCTGGCTTTCTTGTTCAGGCGTCTTAAAAAAAACAGGGGGTTACACTAGTGTAACACTTTGAGTAGTGACCCTAAATAAGAATGAATAGGAATAACAAATAATTCATCTTTCTGGAATTCTATACAATAATTGCTAGACTCATTAAAAGGTTTATTTCAGGCACACTTCAGGGGGTGAGTCCCGATTTCGGTCTGTTCTTAAACACCTCAACTCAGCCTTTCATCCGACAAATAAGTACCAACACTGGTGATATTGTATGTGTATTTTTTTTCTATATAAAGTGCTTATGCCTAAGTGCTTTATAATAACACTTCATTATCATTTGGCCTTGGATGTCTTTTTGCATTATTAAAGATACATATGGTGATCCATTCTTGCATGAAATGTATATCACATTATAGTGATATCGTAACCATATTTTTCGTTGTGTACGTAGGAGCAATGCCATGTGATGACCCTTCCTGTCAAAGGGCGAAAGGTCGTGTTCCTTCACTTCGGGGATGGGTCACTTTGTGTGATGTCACTTACGCGCCCTCTGGCGTTTTGGTGAAATGACGTCCCTCAATATGACCTAGAACCGGCCATACGTATCCTGCATTGTCTCACATGTGTTGTCTGCCATAATGAGATGAATACGGTAACACATTTCAACGTTGTTGACCTCATCTGTATCATGTCCATGTTGTATGCAATATCAGTCTTCCCAAAAGCGGTTGAGGCGTTGAACTGTAAATGACTGACCCCTGTATCAACCAGGGCCAGAGAGCAAGCCTTCATAAAAAGAAGCATTCACTACTTCATAAATGTGAAGAAGGGCTCTGATGGGGAACTAACAGATGCCTGTCCCAGAGCAGCCAGCTACGCACATGGAGGGATAACCTCTACACTGGTCTGGTTCATCTTTATGTAAATGAAACTATATCACTTTTCTACAGTGTCTTCTTACATAACCCCAAACCTGCATGTGACCCTAACTATTGCCACAGTGCACACATCTGCGTAACTGCATTAAGAGTTGATAGGAAATATATGATTGTCGTGACTGGGGAGAAAGTTGGACATATTGTTATTATCAGAGCAATTAGGAAACATACACCTCCAGTGCCGACCTGTGCAGCGCAAACATGTCCTTATGCAGCAATCCTCTGAAGCAGTATAGTGATCCTTTTGACCCACTCTGTTGGCACCACGCCTCATTCTACACTAAAGCAGGAGTATGCACCTCTGTGGAATGAACGTACTGCAGAGATAAATGTCAAGTATGGTTTTGCCTCCAGGATTCGAATGGAAACCTACATTTGTGTACGCAAAACTGGACATGCAATGCTGTACAAAATGCATAGGGATCAAACATGGCTTTTGGGGCAGTGACTAGCATAACACAGCAGTACATGCACTATGCTTACACTTGCCACACATGGAACCAGCAGAAAAAGTGTAGCTATTATACAAAATACTCAATACCTGGAAAGTGTGTCAATTAACAGGCAGTAGTTGGCCTGATTGCCATATGAAGCCAATGCCCTGATCTAATGTACTTCAGATGGGTGTACCCCTGTCATATTAAGGGAAAACATGAGGTTCAATATATGTACTGTCCCAGAAATCAGTGACTACAATGATGTTGTTCCTAAACAACCAATCCCGCAGCACAAGATCCGGAAAGCAAAACTAGCACCAACCAAACATTTCATAAATGCAAGTTGGGCAGTTGGCATATGTGCAGAAATGCATTTGCACAGTTCCATGAATCAGGGTTTTTGTCAGCAGTACAAAGTCACTTTTCAGTAGTGAAAAGTCACTTTGAACCATGCAAAAAAATCCATGAATCGGGCCCTAAATATTAACAAGATATGCAACAAAAGTGAATGCAAAAACAAATTCTCCACAGACAAAAGTGGTAGCGGATTACTTCGCCTGACACTGTGGCTTACTCACCTGGCCCTGTTGGATTGGTGTTCATGGTGGAGATAGCGACCGACCAAGGGAGAGGTGGTGTGGGCCACTGACAGGGGACTGTTGTGCCAATGTAGGAGCAGACCATGACTGGATTGAGAAGAATAGGGTTTATTTCCCAAGTCAAATGCTGCTTTATGAGGGAAAGGGAGAACTCATGGCGAATCAGCAGCCCAGTCATGGTAACCTGCACCTGGGAATTCTGCAGGCTGGATTCCACTATTGAGTGGCAGAAGAAATATTTCTGCTATCCAAGTGGTGCACAGCAGATAAGGAGGCACTGTAAGCACTGGAAGCAGCCAGGCTGTGAAGCAAGGGCTTCTCTCGGGAAAGACAAGCATTCTTTCTGGCCTCAGTGTATGCCTCTGCAGCAGCTGTTGTGAGAGAGGCCTACTCGCAGGCCAGTCAGGCATCATCTCTGGCTCACTGGTTGAGACCAGGCATCTGCAGCTGCAGAATCAGTAGCAGCCACAGAAGCAGAGGCCTGCTCTCAAGCCAATCAGGCATCCTATCTGGTATTGGTGTAGGCCTATGCAGCAGCCATAGTCATAAAAACAATTGTCTGCCAAGACACATATGGAAATTCTTTTTGCTGGGGCACAGGAGTTCAGGCCCCCTACTGGCAGTGTTTTCACTGAAGCACCGGCACCAGTAATAACAGTGCCGGTGCTTCAGTGTCCCAATTCCAATGGAGTCCTACGGGACTCCAGGGGAATGCGGATTCACCGTTCCACCGCTGCTCATGATATCCTAGTAGCACTGGGATGTCAGGCAGCGGAAACAGTGTTACAGTGTAGGCGATAGCCTGCCATCTACCGGCGGGTTCTATGGATGACCTCTTAATGAGGCCCTATGCACAGACAAAAAAAGTAATAAGAAGTCATTTGAGTACAAGACTGTGTAATAATTGTCCACACTAGAGCAGCATCATAAAAGGGAATTATGTGAATCACCCCTATAGTGGGAAACGCATATCACAAAAACATTCAGCTATGTGTGATTCAATGAACGTTGTCTATGGAATAAGGTGTCCTTGCCATATATTTTATGTTGGTATGACGACATGGAAAGCAAAAACTAGATGGACTGAACAGAAATCTAATGTCGGTACTAAAACTAAAAGATCACCTGTTGCACACCATTTCAATCAAGCTAGACACTATGTCGCACACATTCAGTTTGTAATTTTGGAACAGATGTAACTCCTAGGTGAGAGGCTGACATTAACACCATGTTACTTCACAGAAACACATATTGGATTGAAATATTAGACACAATGGGGGTCATTCTGAGTTTGGAGGCAGCCATGGTGCTATTAGCAGCATGGCTGCCTCCAAATCCGGATCCGGTCCGGTCTGGCTGAATGGGGACTTACCAGGTCATTCTGACCCTGGGGGACCCGGTAAATCCCCATTCAGTAAACCATTCCCCATTCCCATTGAGCCCTATAGGGCTCAATGGGAATGGGGAAGGTGCTAATAACGGTACCGCAAATTGTGGTACCGTTATTAGCTCCAAGGTCCCTTAATGGGAACCGCAGGGAACGGGTGGTCAGACCACCTGTTCCTGCTAGGTCCCACTAAGGGACCTCGGAATAGGGCGGTAAGGGTTTACCAGCACCGGCATCCTTACCAGTGCCCGTAAACCCTTACCGCCCAACTCGGAATGAGCCCCAATGATTCCTAAAGGAATGGAAATAGAATGGGATATTTCATGTTTTCTGTAAAGTAATCGTCTTTAGTTGAGCAATGTCTAACAGAGATGAGATTCATGTCTGGTTTATTCATTGGATGGATTGATGAAAGGTTTGCCTAGTAGAGAAGAGACCTGATTATCAACATGGATTATATATGATTACTAAATGGTCGAATTGGCATTATTCATTTGAAGATAACTCTAGAATAAGATTAACTTACTGTGAAGTCAGTGATGCGCAGTAACTGATTCAGAATAATCAGGAACAATAGTAATAGGTTACATTGAATAGAGGAAGAGAGCAAGTTACGCATATGAGCCATGTCATTTCACTGATGAAATCCTCTGGGACCATGGCTGTGAACAGTGGAAGTAATTACTTCGAGAGCGACTCACATTGAACAACGATTTGAAGCTCTGTACGAAAGCTGAACACAAATAATAATGGAGACTTATGATTTTAAGATAGTTAATTAAAATAGAGGTCAGTGACCAGGATTATAGAATGTAGCTTCACGCACGCTTTAGCGTGACGTCATCACATCACTGCATGTTGTATTCATCAGGTGATGTAAAATATATTTAAAATACGAGCGTGGGGCAGGCGGCGGGTTTTCCAGCTTTTCCTGCCCTGCTGCCTTTTTGAAATACATTAACAGGCCGATTCCTGTAATTAGTCCCAAAAGTGTCACACGCAGCTGGCGCACAGCGTGCCCGTGCGAATGTCTGCGCCAGCCACGTGCGATAAAATCAATTTCCGCGCACAGCGTATTCATGGATTCTCGCCTCCAAAAGCAGACGTGGCGCAGAGTGGCGCAGCGACCCTGCAGCAGCGCCAGTTACGCCCCCAAGAACGCCCTCGTGCAAGGAAAAGCAATCAAGATCGCAAAACCATCGCAAAGGGCTGCGCCAACCCTGTACCAGTTTACCGGACTGGCAAACAGCAAACGCAAAGCGGGGAATGCGTATTATGGGTGTCGGGAACACGCGTGCGCGAGAAGTTTCACACGCGATCTGGCCTGGGGGAGTGTGTGCGTGTATTTCAGGGGTGCGCGAGAAGTATTACACGTGAATGGCCTGTGTGCGTGTATTTCAGGGGTGCGCGAGAAGTTCCACACGCGAATGGCCTGGTCGCGTGTATTTCAGGGGTGCGCGAGAAGTACTAAATGCGATCGTGAAGTTCCACATGCGATCTGGCCTGGGGGAGCGTGTGCGTGTATTTCAGGGGTGCGCGAGAAGTCTCACATGCGATCGGGCCTGGGGGAGCGTGTGCGTGTATTTTAGGGGTGCGCGAGAAGTTCTACACGCGAATGGCCTGGGTGCGTGTATTTCAGGGGTGCGCGAGAAGTCCCACACGCGATTGGCCTGGGCGCGTGTATTTCAGGGGTGCGCGAGAAGATCCACACGCGATTGCCCTGGGCGCGTGTATTTCAGGGGTGCGCGAGAAGTTCCACACGCGATAGTCCTGGGCGCATGTATCTCAGGGGTGTGCGAGAAGTTTCACACGTGATTGGCCTGGGCGCGTGTATTTCCGAGGTGCGCGAGAAGTTCCACACGCGATTGGCCTGGGGGAGCGTGTGTGTGTATTTCAGAGGTGCGCGAGAAGTTCCACACGCGATTGGCCTGGGTGCATGTATTTCAGAGGTGCGCGAGAAGTTCCACACGCGATTGGGCCTGTGGGAGCGTGTGCGTGTATTTCAGGTGCGCGAGAAGTTCCACACGCGATTGGCCTGGGCATGTGTATTTCAGGGGCTCGCGGGTGGTTTTACAAGCAATCAGGCCTCAGGGAGCGGGTACGTGTATTTCTGTGGCTCGCGGGTGGTTTCACACGCGATCGGGCCTGGGGGAGCAGGGTACCACTCACCGCCTGCCTTGCGTGTAGAAGAACGCGTAGCCAACACCCACCCGCTGTGAAGTGATAGCGTGTGAACCCCAACACCTGCAAAACACATGCACCGCACCCCACGAAAAGCAACGCCCGTGCGCGATACGTCACAGACGCGCATTCGCGCTAAGGGCCTTTGGTCCAATGGAATCGCGTATGCGTGCTGACGCACTTTCCTCGAATTACACGCTGATGTGCAGAATTTTCATGTGCCAAATCACTCCGTATCAAGCTGGCCACGCGTAAGCACACGGAAGACCACGCCCAGAAGGCCGAACTACTGCCCCCCAGAGCCCCGAGCACGCTCCCACCTGCCATCTGCTGCTGCCTGGCTGCCTGCTGCCCACGTGACCTGCCATTTGCTGCCTGCACATCAGCCAGGGGTGCTGTTGCTTTGACCACCCCTGCTGGAACCGAAGACTCCCGACTGGGATTCCATCGCTCCACAGCCCAGTCCCAGGAACCAGTTGCCCACCCACTCCTGCCTCTGGGGTTGTCATGTCGGGCACTGCAACATCTGGCACCACTGACAACCCCCGGCCAGAGAGGCAGAGGGGCACCAGCTTCAGTGCCACCGAAGTTGGTGTCCTGGTGGAGCAAGTCCTGGGGCAGTATGATGCCCTCTTCGGAAGTTCCCGCGCCGACAAGGAAGGACGTACTCGGATCTGGACTGACATCGTGACTGCCATCAACGCGGAGGGGGTGGCAGTCCGCGACTTCCAACATGTCAAGAAGCGCTGGGAGGACTTCAGGTCCAGGACCCTGAACAAGGCCCGGCGCCTCTTGAAGGCAGCGGATGCCAAGGGGCGCCGGGGCCACTTGCCGAAGATCAGATGAGGGTCCTGCAACGCATATCCCCAGCGCTCCACGTCCAGGTCCTTGAGAGGCAGACCCGTCTGGAGTCGAGCGGTAAGTGTACATGCATCCTGATTGTGAGCTGTGCGTGTGGTGATGTTTCAGTAGTGTGCAGGTTGTACATCTGTTTGTATGGGGTCGAGTATGGGTGGAGGTGTACAGGGCCGTGGGGCTAACACATGCGAGGGCTGTAATGTGTGAGACATGGATGGTGCTTGTGTGCGTAGACTTGCATGCCAGATGCAGTTGTGTGGGCACACATGTTTGGATGAATGTGTATGTAAGTAGACATGTCCGTGATGTCACGCATGTATGTTGTTTTCAGCTGCATGTATCAGCACTGTGTACATTGTGTGTATTTGACAAGGGTGCAACAGTGATGCAACATGGATGTATGTGACAGCGGGATGTGGAAGCCTGATTGGCAGATGTGACATGGATGCCCATCTGTACACTGCGACACTTGGCAGAGGTGTACACATGCATGCAAGTGTGGTGGTGTGTGTACATGTGTGGTGCACTTCCTGTGTTGCATGTGATGTCTGGCTCAGCTTTGCCTGCTCATGCTGTTGTATGGGTATGGATGGTGCTGGCAGTTGCGATATGGCTGTGGTATGGCTCATGTGTGCGCGTTGAAATGACATGTGTGTTGGGGATTGTGATGGCATGTCTGAGGTTTGCCAATGCCACTCATGTACAACTGTCATGTGTGTATGTGTCCATTGTACAGTGCCCTGATGCCTGTGTTTTATTTCTCCCTGTCTGCAGCGTCAACTGATGAAGAGGGCGGAGAAGGTGCTGTGGAGTACAGCGGCGGGGATCCCACCGCCAGCCGGAGACGCAAGGCCCGGCTCCCCTCCCATGTTGTCATCTCGTCGGGGAGTGAGGAGTCTGGTGCCGCGTCCCAGGCCGCAGCTGCCGGGGGGCGGTCCAAGAGGCGGAGGTTGGAGTTGGACTCCTCGGCAGCAGAAGGGGCAGCTGGGACCCCACAGGGCCCAACGGGGGAAGATGGCACGGAGTCATCCAGGTTGGTGGGGGGTTTGGTGGAGGAGGAGGCCGTGCAAGCAACAGAGACGGGGTCTGGAGGTGGGGATCCCACTGGTGCTAGTGGTGCAGTGCAGGACCAGGGACAGGAGGCAGCACAGGCCGCCGCGGAGGTGCCTGTGTGCAATCCTGTCCCTGATCCTGTCCCTGCATCATCTTGTACCAGCAGGGATGCCTACGTCCAGACCCGTATTCAGGCAGGGAATGAGCAAACGACAACTGGCCTTCCTCTGCCTGCGGACGTGGCTATCCGGGTCCGGGTTGAGCCTGTCCTGACTGGTGTGGCGTTGCTTCAACGGGCCATGCGAGGTGACCTGCAGTCTTTTCAAGAGGAGACTGCACGTCATCTCGAATGGCTCGTTGACCACGTCACCCTGCTGGGACAGGTCACCCAGGCCGGATTCCTCCGTTTGATGGGGCTTGCTACGACCCCCTCCTCAACTGAACCCCCTACACGCCTGTCGTCCTCCGTGCCATCTTCCCACCCATCAGTCACCTGGGTGCCCTGTGGAGCTGCCTCTGACGGTGCGGCCAGGCTGGTGGAGGAGGCATCCCTGCCACAGTCGGGAGTCGAACGTCCAGCAGGGGTGGCCACATCAACGACTGCACCCCAGCCGGCAGAGGATGTGCAGGCAGCAGGAGGCAGTGCACGGGCAGAGGCACAGCAGCAGCAGCAACGTGGTGGGAGCCATGAAGGCTCGGGGCCTTCAACATCAGAGGGGAAGGCATCGGCCGGAGGGCAGGAGGACCGAGGACGGGAAGTGTCTTTCGTGTGGCAGCGGTTGGGCCACGCCATAGATGCGGAGCGACAGCGGGCGGAAGAGGCACGGCTCACGATGGTCAGGGCGGAGAAATCCATGCGGAGGGCCCTGAGGCGGGCTGAGTGCCTCGAGGCAATCCGCAGGGGGTTGGAGGTGAAATACACTCACACGCTCCCCCAGGCCCGATCGCGTGTGAAACTTCTCGCGCACCTCTGAGATACACGCACACGCTCCCCCAGGCCCGATCGCGTGTGGGCCTTCTCACACGTGTAGAACTTTGGCGCAGGGACGCTACCGCCTGCTTTCGTGTGGCAGACATGTATGGGCCTGTGCGCGTCTTTGCCCGTGCGCTGTTTTTCCCTATTCGATTCCATGAATACGTGTTGCAGGCGAGCGTGTGGGCGTTCTGCGCACTTGCCTCCTGTACTTCCCCCGTGACGCCCACATTTTCACGAGTTGTTCCCCGTTCTGCGTGTGACGCCCCGAGTTACGCCTACTTTTGTTATGTGCGCCGCGCTATGTGCGAATTCTCTGTGGCCTTATCACACGGCGTTCGATGACCTGTGCGCCAGCATGCTCCAGCGTGCGCCGCACACTTTTTCAGCGCACATTCCACATTTTGCGCGTGCACGGACTCCCATGAATTGATGTGCGATGTTTTCTGTGCGATAATCGCACTTGCACTGCAATTTTCGCTATTTCACTGCCGTTTTTTCGGCGCACATTAATTCCATGAATCGGCCTGTAAATAGGTACAAATGTTGTTTTAATTTATTATCCAGGTGCAGGTGATTTAGGACCATAACTGGAATCTTAAGGAGTTTGATCTTACTTTCTTGCAGGACTTATTTCTGCTGATTCCAATCATCTTTGTTTGACTAATGTGGACATTTGTTATACATGTTGTAGACTATCGGAGCGAAGGGTAAGATAAAGAGGATCATTTTATATTCTATAGTGTTGGAATACTAGGTTTAGTTTGTGGTAAAAGATGTATTTGTATTTATTAACAATTATATAGCGCTTTACACCAAAGCGCTTTACAATAGGACAACGAGAATAACAATAAGCAAAACATAGTAACATTTGAATCAAATACCCGAAAACAGTACAAGGAACAATTTAACTTATTAAAGAGGTTGAGCATGAGGGCAGAGGGGCCGTGGTGAGAGAAACAAGAGGATAATAACAATTACAATAAGCAATACATAGTAACATTTGGATCAAGTGCTAGAAGACAGTGTGAAGAACAATTTACATGAGTGATGTATTTAAGCATGAGTGGAGAAGGCTAAGGTGAGAGAAGCAATAGGAGTCGAGGTAAGGAGAGAGTGAGGTGAGGCAGGAAGTGTAGAAGTTAGGGAGGTGAGTGGAGGAGGTAGGATTTTAGGGAGGAGCGTATGGTAGGATAGGAGGAAATAGAGCGGATGTGGAGAGGGAGGCGGTTCCAGTGGAAAGGAGGAAGTAGTATGAAGGAGCGGAAGTGAGAAGGGGTACAGGGGGAGGGGGAGAAGAGAGTAGGAACAGGTCAGAAGAGCAGAGTGGGCGAGAAGGAGTTTAGAAAGTGATAAGGGTGGAAAGGTAAGGTGGAGCAAGACCGTGGAGGGATTTGAAGACGAGGCATTTTGTTGCAGGTCATGAACATGATGGGCAGGTTAGTGCCAATAGATTTTCTTGAAGACTCAGGTCAGCTGTAAACTAGTGCCTTGATTTAACTAGTTGGTTAAAACTTGGATGGGGAATAGTTGATCTATTATGTATTTATCATCCTAGAAAGACAGTTCTGATTCACCTGAAGAAGGATAGGTTATCCAAAACGCATCGTGATAGAGAGAGAAGGGGGTTAGAAAAATATATTCTACTGGGTTCTTTTCCATACACGAACTGTTGTTGTACAATAGAAGAAATTGCACTGTATAGTGTCATGTTTAAAAACTTAATTATTTTTTGTGATGTAATTCTTGTGATATAATTGAATTTAATTTAAAAATGGTGTGTACTGTAGCACGAAGTACATATATTATTTTGAAATGAATACATTATAAATGATTATGTGAATGTGAAATATGTTTTCAAATCATTTAATTTGATTTCATTTATAAAAAAACAAATGGAAGGTATATCCAAAAAGAGTGCTTGGGCTTTCTCAGTCAGTCTGAATGGGCATTGTTTGTTGTTTAATATAAGGTCTTGTACCCTAGGATCAACCCGGGGCCCCAGATGTTTATTGATCATAGATGAAAGATCTATTGATTTAGTTGTTGTGCACCCCTAAACTACATTTCCTGATCAAGGAGGCCCAGTTTGGTGACTTATGGCAGATGAATCAAGGGACCCACACCTGGGCATTGCCTCTCTTACACAAGTAAACGCACTTTAATGATATGATATGGCATTTATGAGGCGCCTATACACAAGCGTTTCAAGGCTCGAAAAGCCAAACATGTGATGGTTGGAAGATCTTGAACGAATCCTAATCTTTACAGTGCCCTCGGCAACCTTCCACACAATCATTTATTAGCTTATCTGCTCCATAGCAGAAGGGGATCAGACTGGGACTGCCAACAATGGGAGCAGTCCAGCCCAAACTGTTGGACCACCTCCCCCATGCAAAGTAGCACAAGCAACAACAGACAAATACCAGCCTTGCTTAGCCTCATCAGTGAGGTGCATCTTGCTTTTCTATGGCACATCAAGCAAGGGACCCACACGGGACCAAACCAAGCATATGATGGGTGGAAGGGTATAAATCAATCTTGTCGATTGGCAGTGCTGTAGGTAATATTCCAGAACACGATGGGAACGATTGACTCCCTATGGTCCAGTGAGCAAAGGAGCCACATCTGGGCATATCCGGTAATACAAAGGAACTCTCTCTGGACAACCATCTTCCAAACTGTTTTGTAGCAAGTTTGTGACCTTGCACTAGGTGATCAGCTATAGGCAAATCAGGCATAGTGCCACCAATGGGAAAAGTCCAGCCCCAAAAGCTGCGCCACCTACCCAATGCACAGAAACACAGCAACCCCAGACATATTTCAACCTTGTTGGGCCTCAACAGTGAGCTGCAGCTTGGTTCCTTGTGCCGCAGTTAATCACACATGCCTAGGCATACCGTCTCTCACATAAGGAAACCATCTTTCACTAAAAAGTATGATCGGTGGAAGGTTATGAATCAATATTGACCATTGGTAGTGTTATTAGCAACCTTCCTGGGCACCATTGTTTTATCTCGACTGCACTATTTGGCTAGTAACAAGCTTGGTTATAACCCTTCCCGTTTTAAAGACTAAAAAGCAGTGGTATGGAGGTTTGTCCAGAGGGTGACATGTCTTCATTGGGCTAACATAGGCAGTGCAGGAATTACCTGTGCTGATATTGTGGTGTGGGTCATTACCATGCTGCTAATGTCAGCTCAGCAATCACACATGTCTGTGGTGGAATAGGTTGGAACAGCCGGGGAAGGGGTGTATAGGGAGGGAGAGAGATGGGTAAAACATGGGCACCAGCCAGAATTGGGGAGCCGTACAACTGGTGCAAAACTGAGCTTCAAGTTACAGCAGTGGACACAGTATTGGGGGGTGAAGTGGGGCAGACCCCCATCAAACAAGAAGATGGGGAAGCATAGAATGGTAGAGAGGTGAAAATGCCCCCCTCTTATAATATAACATAGGCCACTGGAGGGCCCTGTCACTAATGGCGGCAAGCCCTTTGAAAGAAAGACCCATGCAATGCATGCAGCACAAAAACTGCAGCACTCTAAAGACATGGGACCACCAAGAGCAAAGCCAGAACTTATAATTCATTCAAAACCAGCCATGACTATTCTGTTTTGCTAAAGACACCCTGTTTGAGACACGTTTGCGCATGTGTGGGTTCCGACCTTGACATGCCCAGCAACTTCACTGATGATGCCAAATGAGACTGAAACATGTCTGGGTTGCTTGGGACTAGGTTGCTTTTGAGGTGAGACTAGGCAGTGTTTTCCTATGGTCTTTCCCCTACTTGAATGGCATGGCATGTTAAAAAACTGTGTTCTGGTGGTCTTCCCCCCAGAGCCTTGCCAAAGGCTATGATCCATTTAAATACTTCCAGCCATGACTGTTCTGTTTTGCTAAAATCCCTCCAAGTAAGACCGGGATACCCAGATGAGGATCTCCAAGCTTGACATGCCGGGAGACCCAAGATACACCTGGCTGATGATGCCTTATAAGGCTATGATATGATATGATATGATATGTTATGATACAATATTTTATTTATATCACGCTGATACACAAGCGTTTCAGAGCACGGCTGAAGCATGTCAGGGATATTTGTGATCTTATGTAGAAGGAAAGTGACCTAGCAGTTTCTTCTGGACAAACCCTTTTAGGGTGGGACTTCACCTAATTTATTTATAGCATTATTCGTTTGTAATGGCATGGCAGTCTGAAAAATGATGGGATGCATATTTGTCCAGACTAATGCCAGAGAATATGATTCATTCAAAACCTTGTAGACATCCTCTTCTGCTGGGATACCATGTCATTAGGTGGCTGAAATATCAACACACAGAAGCTCAATTATTACATCCAATATATCTCAGTAATAGACGTTCACTTGAGAGCCCATGGGAATCTTTGCTACACAAGTATGTTAACCAGCTTCATCAGTTGATGTGCACAGGACATACGTGTTGCAGACATGTGTTCCCTCTACATGGGGTGTTCCATGTATCACACCATGACTTTTGTAAACAGGGGTAGAGTATTTGGGCAGATCATCAATGTGTTATCGTTCTTGACTCCCATTTGTCTCAACAGCCATTGGAGCAGACATCTGATGGACCACCTTTCCATTGCCTTTCCCTCTTTCTCCTAGGCCTTGTGTTAGCAGTCATTCTATTAAGTTGGTTAATGCCATAGGGTTGGGAGGGCTCCCTGAGGCTCTCAACAGTCATGCCGAGGAGAACATGTAGGAGACATGATACACGTTTTAGACACATCACAATGACAGCATCAGATATGACACCATTACCGTAGCTGGAATTTCACTCCTCATTCTAATTTCCTAGTACATGAACACGCATCGATGTTCTGGTGTGGGGCTGGACCGAAAGATAGAATCAATGCCCTCTCATCCTCAGGGAAAACACGCAAGCTCTTCTTCTCAACATCATCTCAGTATTAATGATGGCTGTCGAATGTGTGTAGTGCTGCTTGCCAAGTGGAAGGGGAACATTGAACTGCATGCATGTTTTGGACACAAAATGTGGCTTTACCCACCCTTGAGGAATGCATGCTTGCTTGCATGCAATTTGCGTTTAAGCAAAAGGCATTTGCTTCCCCTAGCCCACATGACTGAATGGTGGGATGCACTAATACTTGTTTGGGCACCACATCTGCATGATACAAGGAAAAACATTTCTGCCAGCTCCTGCGCGCATCATTTGCACTTCAAAGTGCTGATATGGGCAATTGCAGTGAGGGGGATGCAGCTCATGTAAGCTCTGGAGTAGGCAGTGCTCTCCATTCACTGTTCGTATGGGCAATGAGAACAATCCATGAGTCCTTATGTGGGTCTCTTTTACAACTGCTACATGGTAATATTGGGCAATTCCCTATGTTCACACTGTTAGGCACAATCATGCTCTTTGGTGCAGTACAGCCAGGCAGCGACTTCCTGTCACAGGTGAAATGACAAGGGTGTTTGACTGTGGCCTCAGTGGGGTTGCGTGATTATTCGCTTGCTGCAATTAGCTCTAGCTACATGGTTTGCTCCCTGACACACCAGAGCACTCTTTGGTAAATTAGAGTAATGGGGGATCTGTCCTTTGACTTGTTTGTAGATATTGAGTCATCAACTACAGAGGTGCATGGGTCAAGTCAATTGTGTGGACGCACCCTGGTACAAAGTGACAGGATGCACCTGTCATGGGGGAACATACATTGGCTGGAGTTCTGCAGGAAGGCCTTCCAGTTGTTGTTGCACTGGCAGGACTATATCTTTTGTCCCACAGTGCGAAAGAGGTGTGTAACCTTTTCATTACACCCTCAACCAGGACCCTCAGCTCATTGCCTGAGATCTTGATTCCGTGTGATTGAAGCCTGGTTCAGGTAAGGCAACGACGAAGGCACATTGGTCAGGCAGGGGGTGAGGCACTGAATGTTGCTGCAGGAGCAAGGACCAGGAAGATGAACAGAGGATTTCAGGGGGACGACTAAGTATCAGGGTGTTGCAATTCTGCGCACGCCAGGGGGGGGTTGGAGCAGCAGTTACCAGATGGTGGTTCCAGGAGCAGAGGGTGGGAAGACATATTGGGGGGATCTTCAAGGGGAATGGAAAGGGAGCTGCAGTAGGGAAGGGTGGCAGAAAGGGCCAAAGGGGGGCGGGGGGAATTGGCATCATGGGAGGGAGTGAAAAGGATGATGCAGCAGTCAAAGAGGCAGAAGGGGCAAAAGAGGGGCAGCAGCTGTCAAGGGGGAAAGAGGGTAAGGGAGTAGCAGCTCTCAAAGAGGAAGACACAGGGAAGGGAGGCAGAAGCAGCCTAGGAGGGGCGTGAGGTGCTGCAGACGTTGGCAGTTAGAAGGGACCATTGGTGGACATTCACTGTCAAGGGGGGGAAGGAACAATGGAGACAGTTTATGTCAAGGGAGGGCAGAAGAGGCAGCAATGGGCATAGGGATGTGGGGTTGGTGATGTCAGGTGTGAAAAGAACATATCAGCGAAGTGCCTCGTAGTGGGCCTGTGTCTGGAGGGTGTCATGTGTTTTGGGGGGCTTGTGGGCTTTCTGAACCCTGTGGCAGATTTGTAAGCATCTGGCATCCATCTTTTCTGGAATGCATTTTAACACATACACAGCTAGCAATGGAAATGATCCCCTGCATCCGGGACCAGTGGCATTGACGCACGGCATGCACTGTTAATATTAATTCCAGATAGAGGTTTCCACAGTGGAAGCCGCATTTCACTTTGAAAATCCATGCCCACCCCTTACATTTGGACACACACACATTATGACCGCCCTTTCCATGCTATGTAACATGATCCCAAAAGCTTCTCACAGGAGCTGCCACCACCCAATGGATATTTTTAGCCCACGGATGGTTAAAGAAGGTGTTAAGACAGGAGTATCTGTGTTAAGCTTATCTTAACAATACACCGAACTATGGTGACTGTGCGCATTAGACAGCCACGGTTATGTGATGTATTTATATTTCAGGGATGTCAATGAAGTCACCAGTGGGACCAGATGGATGGTTACAAATGTGTGTACTGGCGAGGCAGGGGTTTCGTTTTGTTTTCTGGTAGGGAGGGGGTACTTAACAGCCATACAGTGTCTATCATGATTCACTGGCCTCCCTCAAAACAACATATGGTTTAAAGCGAGCTTGCATTTAATTCTGGTGTTAAACCAATGGCTTCCTTGGGAATACTCTTGACCTTTAAGCATTCTGAAAGCAAGGAGACTTCCCAGGAATCCATTGCAACTGTCTCCCACACTTTTCACACACGTAGTGGAATAGTCAGTCGCAAAAGGGATTTCGCCTGTGTTTTTACATTTTATGTTTCTCCTAAAAGGTGGAAAAGAAGGCATAGTGGACTTTTTGCACAGAGTTGCAGACAGGTCAGTCCCCTCCAGTGCAATTATTTTTATTTTTTTTAAAATGACCCAGATTTGTTCAGATCAAAATCATAACATTGGTGCGGTATTAAGTGAAATGATCGTTGTTTTACCGAGAAAACAAAGATCGATTTAGAAAGACCGCACATATCTGTCTTTCTAAATCGAATTGTCAGCCCCTGAGCCGCACACCAGTGCGCGCAAGAGCTCACAGGCATGGCGAGACCCATGGGAGGAGTCGTGGGAGTGTCAGGTGAGTGAGTGTCTGTCTCTGTGTGTGTGAGAAAAGGAATGTTTGAGAAGGGGATGGGAAGTGGGGAAATTAAACTGGAAGTGTGTTTGTGTATGTGGTGAGGAAGTAGGGGAGCGGGGTAGCAAGGAGGAAAAGAGGGTTTGGGGTTGAATCCCCGCAAATTAAAAACAAAACCCTTAGGCATGTGATTTTTCGGATGTTTGAGGCCTGCTCAAAATCGACCGAAATAAATCGTTCTTTTTTTATGTGCGTCCTTCAAAAACAGGAAACATCACATAGAACCCATTTGAGTTCCACCCGATACAAATACTGTATGCTGTGAATTATATGGTGGCATTGTGCACCCAAACGTTGGCATGACTCCTTACATCTTTCATCGACAGCTATAAGCAAAAAGGGGACACTGGGAGTCATCATGAGTTGGGCGGTAAGGGATACTGGGTACCGGTAAGGAGACCGGTGCCGGAAATCCCTTACCGCCCAATTCCGAGGTCCCTTAGCAGGAACCATAAAGGATGTGTGGTCTGGCCATACGTCCTTTACGGGTCCCGCTAAGGGACCAGGGCGCTAATAACGGGCCTGCTATTCGCGGGCCCGTTATTAGCGCCTTCCCCATTCCCATTGAGCCCTATGGGGGCTCAGATGGGAATGGGGAATGGTTGGTTGAATGGGGACTTACCGGGTCAGCACAGGTCGGAATGTCCTGGTAAGTCCCCATTCAACCAGACCAGTGCCGGACCCGGTATTGGAGGCAGCCATGGCGCAAATAGCGCCATGGCTACCTCCAATCTTGGAATGAGGGCCACTGTCATGGATTGTGTACCTGCCACCATCATAATGATATTTGCAATGAATATGGCTAGCCTGCAAAAGTATGGTCAATGGTTTACAAAGAACATTTATAGTATTTGTGGATTGCAATGCTAAGATAAAAGGGGAAGTTCATTTAGCTTTTTATTAACACATAAAAGTAGGGACCAGTGTCCACTGGGTGACTGTTACCAAACTTCCAGTATGCTAACTATCCAGTTTATGTAAACCAGCATTGGAATGTTTTGCCAAACGCCTGACCCAAAATGTTGAATGTCACCTGCTCACATGCATGAAATGACAGAAGGTATAGAAAGGCAGAATGATAGAGGGTATCATTCATCATTAGGAAGTTTGAACTTTTCAGCTTTGTGGAATTTCTCTGTTTCAATGATATATCTCAACTGGCACAAGATAATGTTTAGTTCTCATTGATAGGTGTATACATATGTTGTCATTTAAGAGTGGGAACTAGGAAATGTAGGTGCACCTTCTGATGATTGACATATCAATTATGTCTCTCTCTCTCTCCTGCACATTCCTCATGGTCAGACTGGCGCTTTCCACTTGTGTGTATAAACCAATGTACTGTGTCACAAAGATGGAATATCATCCTGCATATCTGATTCCAAAATACTGCATTGATAACCCAGTGGAACTGACAGGATGTCCATATGCTGTGGGGGAGATTAGGTCATAGGTAAGAACATGCATTTGACCAGTCATTTGTATCAATAAATGAGGGAAATGATGTACGATGCTCTTTAATGCTCTCACTAACCAGTCAGCAAACATTAGCAGAATGTCAGCAGCATACAGCATTTTCTTATTCTCATATTTTGGGTTATGATGAAGATTACATTATTGCTACTGCTCACCACAAAAGAAAATAAATCTATTATGAGTGGAAATGAAAGGGGATGTAAGAGGCTTTGCTCTCCTGATTTTCAAGAACTTTCTTAAAGAAGGTTGCTGCATGGCAGTTTGGTCCACGGGATATGGACAGGATGGTTTGTGCACAACACGAACAGCCAGAATATCGATTCCTTCGACCAGATCAAGCGTTAGACGTTTTTCTAGACATCTGAGTTAAGAGGTTATACTGGGTTCAGTCTCACTTTAATATAGGAGCAGGTACCTAGAAACTCACGACAGCTGATGTTTGGCTTCCGACGAATCAGAGGCCGCCCATGTTTATTAGGGAATGGAATTGTAACTGGGATCCTGCAGGTTTTACAGTAGAATTTAATTGATATTAGGCCTGATGAAGGGCTAAGACATTAGACGAGAAATGTGTAGGGGTTTTGAAGGGGAGCATGATTTGTGAGTGGGTGTGGCTTTAAGTGTGAGTTGTGGATGGAGGGGCAGTACACTCCTAGCACGCATTGTAGGCCGAGAAGGCCAACGCACTCATATAAACCATGAGCATTTACTAGTTTGAGGAGAAGGGCAAACACTAAGAATGCCACGTGCATTTAGTAGTTGGAGGCAGGCAAAGCACTGGGGACCCCACATGCTTTTAACATGTGGAGGGGATGGCTAAAGTAGTTTCTTTGAGTGTCCCTGAAGCTACCACAACCTTCCCCTGATAGGTAGCTAAATATTTCCCAGCATGCACTGCCCTATCTCCTTCGAACCTGGCCCAAGTTCTCCCTGCCCCAACATGCCCCCTACAAAGTGCCAGCCTCTTACTCCTCCCCCTCTTCATGCTACATCTCAACCTCCATCTGTCCCCACTTAATCTCTGTCTTGTCCTGCTGGCTGGCTACTTGATTTCTAACACAAACCCAGAAAGCGAGGAGTCAAGCCCCTCGTCTACTCCCCTATCAATTAATCCAAATAAAATGACATGTAGCCAAAAGTGGTAATGTGAAGAAATCAAGTGACAAACGCTGAGATTCATGCAAGACTAAAACAATAGGAAAGGGTTGTGGTAACAAATAGTAGGGCATGGACTGACTAATACGCAGCGCAGGATGACTTCTAGCATTAACACAATTATTCCACACTAAAAAGGAAACGTGTTACAAAACTTTTTCTTTTTCATTTTGTGTGTGGCATAATGGGAAAAAGAAGCAGGTGGAAGTACAAGAGGAACGTTTTTGTGTTTAGCATTTCTTCACATAGTAGTGAGAGTAATTGAAGATTAGCAAGGGGGCATACAAAAACACACACACTAACAGACAAAAACAGATAAAACAATGATCAACAAATACCAAAAACATCGCAAACAGACACAAATAGACTGATGTGTTAAAACAGGGATCAACTAAATACATCAAGCACTACAAACAACAAAATAACATTTCCAAAATGCTCCCAATCCCACCAAAAAACTCCACAACCACCTATGTGTGAGCATGTACCATCTACTCCACTTGTAACAGGTAAACAAAATTCATATAGGAAGCAGGAACCAAACTGGGAATTAAAATCACCTGTAAACTTTTTTTATAACTGGCCAAGATCTCTGATTGGTTGGTTGAACTCCCGTCTTGTGTCTTGGAGACTCCCAATTTGCAACAGGAGTCGAAGCTTGCTTGAGTCCAGAGGTGGAGTTCATCCCTTGGGAAACCTGCAGGCATCCCACCTGGCAGGCCTGAGATTGCAAAAGGGTACATTTCGAGAAGTTCAAGTACCTCTAGAGCAGAAGAAAAACCTTTTGATATAATTCTGTTGGATACAGGGAGGTTGTTCAACTTCATGTCATGAATGTTTACATAGGACATCGGTGTTGTGACTTGGGCAGTGATTTGCTTATCTCCCCGGTTGTTCGGATGTACATTGATGGACAGAGGTCACCGTCACAGCTACTTAACATCACAAGGTAAACTAGGGAGGGATGCTCTATTTCACTGATGTTTATGATCTATATGAAGCCATTCATTTATTTGGTTATGACAAATTTAAATGTCTTCTTTTTAGTAGTCAGCGCGGAAGGGCTTGGAAATGGAAGCCAACCAGCCTGCAGAGAAGAGGCCACACACTTCATCCACAATGCAAGCGGGGGAATAGGGGTATTGGAAGAGCAGGCTGTCCCACTACATTTGCTGTGTACAGGTACAAAGCATTTGGCAAAAGGTGCACAAAGAACAATCAGCCGACTGTTAATCAGCAAAACTATGGTAAGCGATAATACAATTGCCTTTTAAGCTGTTTATATACTAAATGCATGATAGAGTGCTGGTGAAGTAAGTGATAGAAACTGTGACATATTGAAATGGGCACAAGAAAATCCAGCTCTCCACACAGCTCTCAAAAAGTCAACAAAGGGTGTGGTTTCTTTAAGGTAGGGACACAAGCACTAACATAATGCACCCAGCCAACAGATCTGACACACATGCAGAAGAAGCCCACTTTCTACTGGATCATTAAGTAGATGATTATATAAACATCCCACTGAATGTAAAAGAACTATTGCACCTGCCATGTTTTAATGACAAAGGCCCACCAAATGGTACATGGAGAGTGGCCCCCACTAGAACACATGACCAAAGGACTACAAAGAAGGCCAAAAACAAAGAGGAGATGGGGGGAATTAAGAGGAAATGTAATAAGGCAGACAGTAACTCTCCTACAGCTCATTCAGCGAAGGTGTCTAGTACTCAACAGAATGTGGATATCCACCCTAACCTGAAGTCATTATTTGTAGCTGTAAAAACAGGGTACAAACCCTGAAGGGCCACTAGTATCAACCTGCAACCTTTGAGAGACAATATTTTGAGAAATTGGTGGGAACCTAGACATAGTTTCTTTCTTCTAAAATATAGCATCAAGACTCAGTTAAAGTATTGACGCCTACAGAAATGATCTTTTTAATACATAAGAAGACAGTTGAGAAATATCTTGTTACATTTAGGAGTTCCCAAGATAATCTGGGAGAGTTAAAGAGAGAAAAAACTGAAAAAACAGGCTCCATAGAACAATCTACCTTGGAACACTGAAATGACATTTACCCAGATGACCAAATTAATGATACATCTAGAGTGGTAGGAATGTGTTTAAGATTATGTCCCATAATATCGCAAAAATTAGGTCTTACTAAGTGAGCATCATTATAGACCATATATGATCACTCATGCCACAAATCGAAAAAACTCAAACTATATCGAACATTGAATAAGAGTGCTGTTTATATGACATGTGCACCTAAATTGAGATGGGGCCATAGAGGAGAGGATTCTTTAATAACTTTTCTATTATCCTGGATGGTGTCCTGAAAGCCTCCAGATACCTGTGCAAGACAAATATAGATTATAATTATCGATTATATATGTCTTATAATCAATCATTGGAGCCTAGCGGGTGGGTTGATTTTGATCAACCACAGAACGTGCCCCTGAATGACTATCCAACTGAAGGCTATTCCTCTCTGTAAAGGGATTATCTCTCAGCCTCATCCTACACTTGGTAGCAGAGAAAAGCCAGACAGCATGTTTAATAAACTAGCAACACATTTACAAAAGCAGTCTAGCAGCTCTTGGAAAGAGTTGAAAGAGACATTGGGCCTAATTGACAGACGCGTTTTATAATGGCAAAATCCCATTGGAAAACACAATTAGGCCCATTGTCTCTAGATGTGTGCATCCCTGTAGCAGATGGTTCATTGCATAATGCCAGTGCTATTGATTAATTGTTTTGTTCTCTACCACTGTTGTCTTATTTTATAAGAAGGAGTCTACATAAAATAGTGGAAAAATCAATAACTAGATGTATGTCTGCTCCTGGGATATTCTAGGTGTCCGATCCAAACTGGAAGACATTCATTGGTTGAATTTCATCTGAGAAATTAACATTGGTTGTTCAAAGAGTTTATTTGCCCCTGAGGATTGATCAATAACCTACGTTGCCAACATTAGGCCCCAGAAGATGCTGTCCTCGTCATCTAAGGAGTTGTCGGATGTGCCAAAAACCATTGACATTAGAAAGTGCTCAGCATAGTCTGAGTCTGACTGGATGTGAAAGGTTGCATAGTGAACATTTGCGCTTATTGGGGAATTTTGTACATAATCACTTGGCACTCGGGTAAGTATCTTTTTGGAAATATAGTATAAACTCAGCTAACACCAGTTTAATCATAGCAGTTTATAATGTGTGGTAGATTGTGTGAGATATTTTAGAGAAATCTGAACTGGCCTCAAATGAATTTGAAGTATTTTGATTAATTTAGTATTGAAACGAATGTTTATAACTTGGGATTTCTTGTTTTATAAGGATGTTTTGACTTATGTATTTTAGAGATATTTACTGACATAAGTAACATGTTAATAATAATATGTGAATGAAGACGTGAAATAGTTGTTTGAACCACAGCAAATTATATTAAATCAAATGAAACAAATGACTTGTTTTTCTATTCCTGTGGGTTACTGCATAACCATTATATTGAGAAAGTAAATCTGGTCTACAAAGGGACAGTAAACCAAACTGTGACAATACAAAGAAAAACACTATGGTTCATATAAATTATCAAAAGTGTGTACAAGCCTAATATTGCAAGCATAGGTCAGCCTAATATGTTAATGGTACAACACTTAATGTGGTAGTTCATAATTTTGTAGTCCATAAATGAAGAGGTAGCTGTTAGGTATATTCACTCTCATATTGTAATCTATCACCTCAGTGCATTTCCCAAAAAATAAATCCATGTTTGGAAATACAGTGAGGTAGTAGATTACAATATGACCGTTTTGTGTACTGTGTCTTTGTAGACAAGATGTACTTGCTTAATGCATTGATATGTTCTTTTGTTCTCAACTAATGATTACTTTTTTCAAGGTGTTAATACGTTCTGTTGATTTCAATCAATGATCATTTGTATGAAATATGCTTGCAAATGTGTACATATGGTTGTTAGCCCTACACATTTGTCTACACCTCTAGGAATCAATCTGTTCTCTGATCCATCTGCTAAATGGCTTTGTAGTGCTAGAGAATCAGTCTACCTTCAACAACATGCTTCTCATTTTCTGAGTGTTTGAGGGTGGTGTCATTATCCCTAATGTGTGACGATGGTCTTAGAGTGGTAAATGTGCTGCAATGAGTAAAAATACTGTCTAGAAACAAACATGTGTTTAAAATTGCCATTGTGATTGCACAATGTGTGAATACATTGTAATTAGAAAGAGTGATTATGTTTGCAAAACTGGCACACTTTGGTGTTTTCCCCAATACATGTAGACATACACAAAGGGCCCTAATGGCAGACAGAAATGCTGCTGCAATTTGGTTTAGGGTAAGATAGATTGTGTCAGTCCCCTCGCAAATCTCTGTGCTTTAACATATCACTCCCAGAATGTGAGCATTGCCTGTGCTTCTACCTTTAGGCTATCATTACTAGAGTGTGTTTAGAGAAATGTGTACAGTAACACATGTTTAAGGAGTCACCTTTCGTGTTCTACGATACACATATTTTCGTTGTAACCATTCTGAAAATATAATAATTTTCTCTCGTATATCCCAGCTTCACCATATTATCGAATCTCCCTTTTTCCATAGTTTTTTTTTCTTCTTTCAGCTGACTTTATTGCATTGGAATATATTTAAATAGATTGGCTTAGGACAATGATTGTTTCCTGTTGGCCTCATTAGCATGTGCATAGCGTAGGTCAGGAAAGTGTTGTGTCGCAGGAATTGGACCAAGGTTTTTTGGGCCAATGTGGTTGGACAAAACTGTTTGCGACGAGTAGAGACACCTGATTGCTCAGAGAGCATTCATGACATTACGATAGGACAGATATGTACACCCTTCAGCAGGACGTATTTATGGAGTACTCGTCATGTGACACTGTGACCAGACATTTCTCTCAAAGAGGGACCTGATGTGAATGAATGGATGTATTGCGTTTGCAGGAGGCGGGATATTTCTTCCTGAAGGCCTAGTGTGGATTTTCAGAATGTTTTTAGGCTTCAGATCTGTCCAATTACTGGTGACTTATAAAAATCATAGGTCTGGAGTGCGGGTCTGGTTAGAGCGGTCAGTACCCGATATATGTGTGATGATGTGTTCCTGTCTTGCAAGACAACAATATGGTGGCCTATGTCATCATCCAACATAGATGTGTAAGCCTGGTTTCACTGACACCATTGTATGCATAGAAACACTTAGAGAGGTGTAGATAGTAAAAAAATAGAATTTGAATTATGAGTGCATCAACAAATACACATGTAGGAACTGTTGGGTATTTTGTGGATATTTGGGCTTTGCGGTATTTTCTTACCACCAAAATACCTTTAGCAATAATCACTCTCTGTATTCATATTGGATCACACATAATAATAATACATTGCATTATTTCAGAATTCAGACCTATTTAGATAATGTGCGCGATAATTTGCGTGGTTGGTTTATTTGTGGCCCCAATATCCAACATCCCTTGTTTTTTATCTAGATTGTTCTTGATCACTAGAGAGACCTCAGGCCTACATTTTAGGGATACCACATTTTCAGTGTTAGTGTTGTGTGCCACCATGGGCTATTGTGGTATTTTTGTGGTAATTTCCACTACCTTATATACGGTATGGAACTATGTCCAGAGAGTCTCTCTTCCCGTTGGCTCATGTACCTCCAACAAGCTATGCTACAAACAGTCACTCACAACTGTCCATACTGAATATAATCATGCACACATCTGTTTTAAAATGACAATTGCACTGTTTAAAAATCTACCCACGTTTAAACCTTTTCCCATGCAAAATGAAAGAGAGAAATAATACACACTAGCTATCTGTTTTCAGATATTTTTGTATTATAGAAATTCCTTTAAACACAGTTTAACCCTTTTTTACAGAAATAAATGAAATGGTACAACATTATTTGTGATAAAATGAACAGAGAACTGCGAGAATATATTCAATTGGTAACATTACATATGCTGATAAGGGACTGGGACTCCCTCGAATACACTGACTGAACAGTTTTGCACACTTTCGCAAAGCTCCCACACTTCTGTAATACCTTATCTGTTCAGCATGAGTTTTCTCCGGCTATTCTCTTTCTGAATTTGGCTCCCTTGAAGATTAACCCAAGTGAAAACAAGCGTCTGTCGTTCTCAAACCGGGGTTATTGCCTGGAATTCTCAGCTTTTGCAGCAGGAATGCTTCAGCCAGGAAACAGGTCCTTCTCCCAGCTCTGCAAGATGTCGATTGTCCTCCCCCTCTCCTCAAGCTTCCCCAGCAAAACTCTAATCACAGCCTCTAGCTTGCTATGACGCTGCTCCAATCAGAATCAATCATGTCATCTCCTCCCTCACTACACAATGGCTCATTTCTACAGTAAAAATTTGTAACCAACTGATTTCCTGTTCCTTCGAGCTCTTTGCTTCCTGTAGTTATGTGGACAGAGCAGCAGAGAAAAAAAAATGAATGTGCGTTTAAAAGTTCACTTTCAGAGTAGGCCTAATTCTGCAGTGGAGACACATTTTTATTAGTGGGTTATGTTAAATGCAGTTTTATTAGTCAGGTTAGTTATTAATAAGGTTAGTTATTAATTTTCAAATGTGTCTCTTGCACCATAGGCATTTCAGGTGAAAAATAGTGTGCATTTTTGAATGTGCACGTGTGCTTTTAACTGTAAAAATAGATTTGCATCTTATACGTAAAAATCGTTTTTGACTGAATAGCCTGTCTTTACTTATATGTCCATGTTACTCTGGCAACACATATAGCATTGCACCACACCCATGTGGTGGTGCTGCATCAAAAAAAATTGCTACCTGTGCAGTAGTGCTGTACTCTGTGCTGTAACACGCCAAATATCCTTACATACCCTCCTTTTGTTTTTAGAACTTGGCTACGATCCAAGCCAATTCCTAAAAACAACTTGTTCTTTTTTTTCTTTTAAAATGCATGTGTATTGGGATATCTTTCTCTTCCTGACGTAGCTACTAAAATCAGTAACATTTTCATTTTTACTGATAGCACAATCAACCATCCACCCATGATTAGCACCAGGACAGCCAAACCCACTATTGAGCGTTCCCCCCCAGGTTCCCCAATTAAATTTTTCCACTTCTATTATCCCCAGATTACTAATTGTAATATTGTTTTTTCTCAAATTGATTTTTATAACATGTCTTTCTTTGTGATTCAATAAATATTCCACATCCGGATCTATTGGAAAAGTATCCCTTTGAAAAAAATCGATATTTTCCACTTGGCTTTCCCAAACATCATTTGTTACATGAAACAATGTTAACCCCCCAATTGACACAATTGTATCCTTTGGAACCTGTAAATAAAAAACATTATATTTCACCTGTTTAACCACATATGTTCCATGGTTTAAATGTACTACCGTCATGTTCTTTAAACAGGTGCTGACCAACCATTTACCTCTGACCATCTTAGCCTGTGCCATTTCTTCACTCCCCATATTGCTAATAATCACTTCACACCCTTCTGATATACTTGGGTCAGATTTCAAACCAGAAATAGCATCTGTGGCATCAGGAACAAACGGTTTACCTGGACACATATAATTTTGTTCTCTAAATTTGACACATGTTTCCAGGTTTGGTATTAAATAAACTTCAGTTTCCCATGACTGAAATGCCACCACTTCTGGAGTCTTAATCTTAATAAATTTGTCCTCTTGCCAAAATCCCACGTTGTGTACCCACTTCGTTTGATAAATAAGTTCAGGGGCTACATATGGGATGCATAGCAAAAATCTGATCTCTAGTCTTTCCAAGTCCACATATAACGGCATTGCATTACCCATTTCGAATGCAATTTTTACCTGTATTATATCAATTTCCCTCCTGGTCAATCTTTCTATCATTTGACGAATAATATCCTGCGAAACAAAATACAAGGGGATATGTCCTTGAATCAATTGTGAAACTGCAGTTTGAACTTCTCTCATATAATTCGTTAATAGTCTATCAACAAGACTCATTATGTTCAATATTTCATTTAAAGTTCTGTCATGCTTAAGTATTATTTTAGTCGCCGGTTGCATTACATCCGCTTGTTCATTTAGAATGATTGCAGTTTCATTTATGAATCTTACTTGTTCATCCAGTCCCCCTCTAATTCCATCTAATGTTTTTTGTATTATTTCTAGGTCAATACTCAGTTGTTGCGCTTTAGTACTCAGTGTTCCTACCGAAATAGAATTGGCTGTTGATATTGTGGTACCTATTATGGCTCCAACTATAGACATTACCAATGATATCGCGAGCATCACTGCAATTCTCTTTCCTCTCCTCTTCTTAATGTCTGCTGAATTCACGAATGTTTTTTCCAATTGCATTAATATATCTCTTATTGACTGCTTAGTGTCCTCTTTTCTTATTTCCAGCCACTCTTTAGTCTGTTCAATCTTAATTCCGGTATTGTTCAAATGTTTTTCAATCAAAATCTCAGGATTCAATGGTATGTATATATTTTGGAAAATCATCCTTCTATCACTCATGATGAATCCTGGTACCTCTTCCACCGCGATACCAGATGCTGGTCCAGGTTCAATGACAACCTGTGCTTCTGAATTCTTGAATATCCCTCCAAATATCATCATCATTAACCATATCATCGGTATCATCTTCAATGCTGAGCGCTTTGCAGCCTTGGTCTTCAACCCTCTTTGGGCTTTCCCGGAATCCGTCCACGTGGGCTCCAGGACTCCGTCGTCTCCCGTGGGCTCTGATCCCGGAACCTCCGACCAAATAATGTTAATTTTCTAAATCAAATAGAAAATAAACAAATTAAGTACATAGCACAATACTAACTTCACCCTTTTGCCAAAAATAAAACATGCTTGGTAAAAATATTTTGTTTTCTTTTTTTTTTTTTTTTTTCTGAAATTAAACACAAGTTAAAAAGAAAACAAGCACATATAAAACAGCATTCAATATTTAATACATTTTCTCTCTGCACACCAACCATGAGCTTCCATTATATGTATTTATTTATTTATTTATTTTATATTATATATTTTTACATATATTACAGTGTTTATGTGCCATTATAACAATCAACTTTTTAACTTCTTTGTCACTGCCTCCTGATTGTACCCATTTATTTTCTCTTTTTGTGTTCAAGGGACTTTATCTGTTTCTACATGCTCAAGCTGCCTGATCTCATGTCTGGGATGGCATGGTTTGATTTGATTTACATGGACGAACTGCTCTATTGCCGTTTCACCTTCATTTTTCAAAATTGTATAAACTACAGGAGAGACCTTATCTATAATTCGAAATGGGCCCTGCCAGGCTGCTAGAAATTTAGAATGTTTCTGTTTACTTTTTCCAAAATGAAACTTGTACACCTGATCCCCTACACTGTATTCCTTTACTGATGTCTTTTTGTCATAATAAGACTTTGCACTGTCAACAGCTCTTTCCAGATTTCTCTGCACAAAAGCAAATGCATGTTGCAAATGCCTCCTCAGTTCATCAATATATTCATGAACTGTGGATGCACTCACAAGTGTCTGCTCATGTGTTCTGTATAGTAGGTGTTGTGGTAACACCATGTTCCTACCTGTCAAGACCTCATGGAGGCTAACACCTGTTGCTTTGGCAGGAGTTGATCTGATTGCCATCAAAACCAACGGTAAACGTAAATCCCAGCTGGAACCTGCTTCTGCCACAAATTTCTTTAAAATATCCACAACAGACCTATTGCTTCTTTCAACTGTACCTGAAGACGCTGCCCGATATGTGATATGTAGTTTCCTTTTCACACCAAGTATTTGCCATACCTTACTCATTAGAGTACTTGTGAAATGACTTCCTCTGTCTGACTCAATTCTTTGTGGCAACCCAAACCTTGAGAACACATGGTTCACCAGCAATGTGGCTGCTGTTTGCGCACTACAATCTGGTGCAGGAATGCATTCAATCCACTTCGACATCAAACATACCACACTTAAAATATAACGGTTTCCCCTGCTCGACCTTTTTAAAGGACCTACATAGTCTATTTGCAAATCTGACCATGGGAGAGTTAGGCCTCTTTTCATCAATGGTGCTCTATGCATTGGTGAAGCAGGTTTAAATTGGGCGCATACTAGACATCCTCTAGTATATAATTCCACATCTTGGGACATATGTGGCCAGTAAGCATAATCTTTTAGTATTTCTAATGTTTTTTGTGAACCTCTATGACCTGCAGTTATGGCATCATGTGCATGGTGTAGCATTAGCCCTCTGAATGAAAGGGGTACTACCCACTGTATTTGTCCTGTTATGGACTCTCTAATCATGAGTCCATCCTGTAATCTAATTCGTGTTTTGTTCTTTAATAGCACCCTCAACTCTTCTTTTCCCATGCAATCATTTTCTGTTAAAGAATTTTGTTCAGGATCTATCAAATGATTATAATAGATTCCCAAAATTCGATCATTCTTTTGTGCCTCAATCAAATCTTGGTCTGGCGTGTCATGACTCCACTGCACCACCGTTGATCTACCTCCTTTGGTGCTTTAGAACGTGTCACTGTATCAATTTGTATTTCACCCATTAAATAATCAATAGGTAGCAATTCTCCCATCACAGCCCAATCTTTGCCAGGTGGTCTGCCTTATCATTTCCCTCCTTATCCTCTCCTGGTGTTTTTAAATGCCCACGAATTTTTCTCCAGTATATTGTTAAATTATTCTATGACACCAATTTGTCTATGGCTTGTATCATTTTTCCATGTTTAAGTGGCTTTTTGTTGTATGTAACCATGCCTCTTGCTTTCCAACCAGGCAAATACTCCACAAAGCTATTCCATGCATAGTCAGAATCAGTCACCAGGACAATTTCACTGAACTTTTTATCAACTGCAGTAGCAATTGCTTTATAAATGGCTGCCAATTCCGCCACCTGACTGCTCCTATCTCCAATCCTCATCCCTATACTGGTGACGCCTTCACATTTCAACCAGACATTTCCTATTCCTACCACTAATTGTTTATTACTGTCATTTTCAATGTTAAAAGCACAACCATCCACATATACAGTTAGCAAATCCTTGCATGTTTTTTCATCAAAAGCTTTGTGTGGTGATTGTTCAAATTCCTGCAAACTAGTTTCCACTTCCATTTCATTTGGTATTTGTTCAGCTGCGCAGTCATGTAAGTCAGCTAACCCTTGAGCAATTGGGTTCTTTTTATTTTGTCCATATCTCACTTCTACGGGAAAACCTTGTAATGCCAGCGTCCATGAAGTGATTCTGGACTGCGCTAGATTACCTGATCTAATTCTTTTACTCTCTAAAAATTGCAAAGGTTGATGATTTGTTTCAATAATCACCTTTTCTCCCTGAACAATGGGGCGGAAATGTTGTAGCGCCCACACAGTGGTTAATAGGGCCTTTTCACATTCATTAAATTTTATTTCAACTTGGGAAAATGCCCTACTTGCATAGGCAATGGTTTTGTGATTCAAATCGTGTTTTTGTGATAACACTGCTGACATACAATGTTCAGAAAAACCTATTTCTATAAAGAAATCCCTGTCCTTTATGGGGTATGCTAAACATGGTGCCTTTACAAGACATTCCTTTAATTTAGCCACTGCATCAGACTGCTCTTTTTCCCATTTCCAGGGAGTATTCAGTTTAAGCAGTTAAGTCAATGGTTGAGTGATTTCTGCATAATTTTCAATGAACTTTCTGTTATAGCCTGTCATCCCTAATAAACTTTTTACTCCTTTCACATTTTTAGGATCTTTTATCCTTTGTATGGCCTCTATTTTCTTCTTTTGTGGATTTAGCCCATGTTCAGTCACTTCATGCCCTAGCCACAAATACATGTTTCAGGATTTCGAGTATGCTTTTGTTCTTACAATAATGACACCCTAACTGGTCAGAATTCATATAGTCCATTCTGTGCCTAATTTCCCTAGTTGGTAGCTTGTTTCATCAGAAGCATAGAAATCATCGACTGACCCATTTTGCCGAATATATTGCCAAGAAGGGAGCCAAAACTCCAATTCTCTTGTGATCATACTTTAGGTGGGATAGAGAAGGGTACCCATGCAGTCTTTCTAATGTACAGAATCCGTCTTGTTCGAATAGACATTTCTATGCACAGTCTGTCACAGTTCCCTCAAAGAGCTGTTTTCTTTCCCTATTGCCAAGACACAATGACCATATTTCTCATTCACCTAAGAACTACTCCTCCTTGCCAGGGGGTTTTTTAGGTCTTCAAACAGGGTCTTATCAATAATGATAAGAATATCCACTCCACACGTGCTGTAAGGGAGGTTATGCCCGATTCATACCGGATGGTGTCAATAGGAACAACATTAGGCACTTTCAACACCCTGTTCCACACCGAATTCCAAACAGGGCAGAGTGTCTAATAGAGATAGTGAGTACACCTCCATCCCAGATATTATTTTGGGAACTACTTTCTCTTCGTAGAATTTAATAGAAAATTTAAGAGTGTGATTACCATTACAAGTGTCCATGAGGACCAATTGATTTAATAATGGAAGGGTTTGATCTCTTATCCAAGCTTTCAGATTGTCCCTACTCGGCATAGCCTGGATATTGAAGCCCAAGTATATCAGAGAATCTACTCTCGTGATGATTTCACTCCCAAAATGCCATTTGAAGTTGGACCTACTCCTACCCTTAGACCACTAGAGGATCTTTGTTTTAGGTGCATTGATCATGAAAAAGTGAGAGTCGGTGCAGACAAGACATTAATTCAATACCCTCAGTAAACCCATTGGTTTAAGGAAGTCATCCGCATACGAAAACGAGTACGGCCTGCACTGCTCGATTGCAGATGACATGAATACGGCCGGTTGTCGATGTTCACCATTATCCGATAAGCAGAGCTTAACCAAACGCAACCCTGCCTGACCCCTCTACCTGCGGATATCCGTTGCGAAAAGGCCCCTTCACAGTTCAGCCTTACCTGAATTTCTGATTGTGCACGAAGTCCAATGAAAAGTCTTAATAGACCTTCAGGCACCCCCCATTGATTCAGCTTGGTCCACAGTGGCTCGCAGTTCACTGCATAAAAAGCTGCAGTCAGGTCTATAGAAGCCATGAATACATTCTTATATTTACCATCCCACGCTAGATGTTTGACAAGTTTAACAATTGTCCCGTTTAAACCACTTCCCATGTTCCGGCAGAAACCCATTTGTGATTTGGTTAATCTGCCTGCCGCAACCACCCACTCCTCCAGATGGGACACCAAGATAAAGAAAATACCTTGTTGTCCGCATCTAGGAGGGCGATTGGTTGGTTGTTCAGTGGATACCTTTTTAAACTTCATTTAAAGATGGGAACTATGTTGGCCTGGACCAACAGGCTGGAAGCATGTTCTGGATTACTACGTTTGGAGCACACTTAACACATCTGCCCATGTATAAGAGTCGGCTTTAAACACACAGTTTGACAATCTATTAGAGCCAGGGGCCCTCAAACAACTTATCCTCTTGAGGACCTACAATGAAATGTCAGAGTCAAAGGCTGCTAACTCCATCCTGTCCCCTTCTCAGGTAAGGTAAACATAACGGATTTACTAGGCTCAGAGTGGAGGTCAGAAAAGTGCACGTACCACTCATATTCAGAGACAGCATTGATTTGCTTTACAGAATCAGCGATGCCTATAGAGTTCATCAATCTCCAAAAGGAATGCAAGTTCTTATTTCGCAAGGTGGTTTAAAGGGATTCTGTATCAGCCTGACCCTCCTACTCCTGTTGTACCTCAACCAGTTGCGATTTGACTGGCAAAGGTGTTTTCGTGAAGACACAGCAGAACCCGGAGATAAATCATGTCTTTTTCCTATGAGTCTCAATGATTTCCTCACTGATCCGTTCCTCTCCAACACTTCCTTATTGTATGCATGCCTGTGTTTTTTTTATAGAAATGGCCGACCGCCACAATCCTTTGCCTGATGGTTTATGATTAAGTCCTTCAAAAATACCTAAAGACCCAAAGTGTCCACACCATCGTAGTACTTTCTAAGTATTCTGTCAAAGAATTGTTGACTCGCGTGACCAAACCTTGATTCCAAGATAAATGAGTACTAGCTGAATTAGTAGTCAAGTTCACCACTGACAATTACCTAGCCAGTTCCAACAAACCATCGAGAATAAACAAGGCAACTACCCAAGAATGGTCACTATGCAGTACTGAACCTCATTACTTCATCAACTGTCAGCCATTCCATCAAAATCTCTGAATAGGCCAACCTCAGTCTGCAAGAAATGCAAGCAACCATGAAAACCAAAGAAGCTCACCTTGGTAGCCTGGATATCTTCCATATCACAATACTTCTCACTGATTCTATCCACACCAAAGGAAGCCACCTGGTATTCATCTTATCAGTGAAAATCAACTGCCTCCCTCTGATTTGAATGGCCTAACCACACAGCAATACCTGTCAAGCTCCAGCACTCGAAGCCCTCCTTCAAGAGAAAAAGGAACGAGCATGGATTTGTTGACATTCATTCAGATATTCCCTTGGACACCTTTGAAGAAATCTCACCAATCTGGCTTCCACACTCACTCCTTCATTGGATATCAACATCCCTCTCAACCAGCTCAAATGTACTCTAACTGACTGCACCAACATATTAGGCACAGTTGAAACTATGAATCAACAAAACTAAGCCATCTGCACTCTGGTACACACAAGGACCCACTGACAGTAAACATGCCATACACAATTAAGAGAAGATCCTCCCACATTGTTAAGCCTCCACTCAGCCTGCAGGACGATCATCACCTCAGACAAAATAACATTGCTACACAGCATCCATAGCAGAAGCCTCCAACAAGAGGAGAACCCTTTGCAATGCCATCAAACATTGCATCACCCTCTACCCACATTTGCAGTGCTAGAATCTAAAGAGAAATGCAATGCAATCAACATTGTCCTAAAAGAGACAAAATTGACAAAGTCTGTTGCCACTTTGATGACAGTCTACACACCATACCCA
Source organism: Ambystoma mexicanum (assembly GCF_040938575.1). Lineage (NCBI taxonomy): Eukaryota > Metazoa > Chordata > Amphibia > Caudata > Ambystomatidae > Ambystoma > Ambystoma mexicanum. Next base: position 290,051,738 of record NC_090928.1, read on the forward strand.
CCCCTGCCAAACCACCATGCAATGTCCAAGATGGTCAGATATAAAGACCAAAAACACTGGAAGAACATTCTTGCATTACTCAAGACCACCTCCTGGAAGGAGAATGTCATCCCAGCCTCCATCTTGAAGATTATGATGGGAATGGGTCTCACTCCTCTCCTCCATACTATTTACCACTCACTCATGCATATAGTCCCAGAGAATTTGAAAACTGGCAAGTTCCTACCACTACTAACGAAACCCACGATTGAACTGGACAACTTAGTAAAATATTGCCCCATCACCCCTCTATCAGGAATAAGAAAGATCATCGAGAAGATGTCACACTCCAATTACATTGGAAATCATCCATCAAAGCCTCCTTCAAGAATTCCAGTCTGGTGTCACGCCTGCCCGATACACAGCAGTCACACCTACCAGTCCCCTCGCTCACACCATTCCCCCTGATCCCGCACCTGGCCTCCGTCACGTCCCCAGCTGTCCTTGCCGCTGTGCAAACACTCAGCGGCAGTCATTCTTGCACTGGCACCTACCTTGGCGCTTCTCTCCTAGGTAGCGCTGGTCCATGGGCGCACGAAGGCATTACACGGGCATACGAAAACAACGCTCTTCCACAGGAACACAAAGTCACTCAAATCACGTGACCAAACGACGGCGAGCATCTCCTTTCACATCAAGGGTCACGTGACACGCTTTCCAAGTTTCTCTCATGACTTGCGTCAGGTGACTATCCCACGCAGTCAAAAAGGATCGGGGAAATGAGGAAAGAGTGCTTCACAGCTGCTTCGTTGGAGTGCTACACAGCGGTTTGGACTTCTTGGAATTCTTGAATAATTTTGACCATGGAACGTTATTTGGATTGCTTTGATCTCCCCTGAAACTACGGCGAACTGGTGTCTCACGGTATTTTGACCCTTGGCTCTGTGTTTTTGGATTTGGACTTTGAATTTGGATTCCTCTTTGTTCTTCTTGCTTCTGACCTTGGACTGCTACCTGGATTGCTCACGGATTATCCACTGTACTACATACTTTGGCTCAGGTGTTTTCCATCCAGAGTGCTGCCACTGACCCTACTGCTGTCCTTCCTCATTCAAGGTTACTCTGGCCATCACATTTGGGTAAGCCCCCTGACATATTACATTGTTGTCTTACACTATTGTGCATTGCTACTGCTTGACCTGACTAATCATTGCCTTACAGTGGTTGAGGGGTCCTTCTGGTGTTCCTGGTTCCAGGCTGACGGCATTCTACACCTGTGGCCTCAAAGATTGCACTGGTAGTGATTGGTTTTCTACTAGTGTGGTACTTGGGGACGGAGGTATCTTAATCTGCACGACCATCAAGAACAGAACAGACTGTGAAGCCTTCTGGTCATCCAGATCATGAATACCTCCACAGGGACCCTGTAACTGCTCTAATGCAAGCAGTCGCAGCCCTTAGGTCCGACATGGCTGCGGCCACCACAGCGATCCAACACTGCATGGACGCTCTGCAGAGTGCCCGACACCCCTTACCCGATGATGCCGAGTTTGGAGAAGCCACACCTCAGGGGCCGGCTCCTTCCACGACCCCCACACCGCCTACTCCTTTCGTTCTCCCAACCCTGTTTACCCTTGCAACCCCAGAAAGATATCAGGGAGACCCAAGGAAGTATCGTACATTTCTGAACCAATGCAAGCTCCATTTCTTATGTCAACCCCAGGTATTCCCTGATTCTGACACCAAAGCCACTTTCTTGCTTTCCCACTTGCCGGGCGTGGCAGCTACATGGGTGAACCCTTTATTAGAAGGCGATCATCCGGCACTTTACGATTTCGACCTCCTAGTTAGCAAGATGTCCAAGGTTTTCGACACAAGGTACAAGGCACAATCCCGGGACCTGGAATTGTTAGAACTCACTCAGGGCAGACAGACACTCATCGAATATATAACCCGCTTTAATCAGCTGTCTGTGGAAACATCTTGGCCAGAGAATAAGAAAGCAGTTGTATTCTATAGTGGTCTGTGTGGTGCAATGAAAGATACTCTCTCAGTCGTACCGTCCCTCCCTGCCGTCCACACAGACCTAGTAGACCTGGCTTTACAGGTGGACGCCCGGAGAATCGAGCACAGGGCGGAAGCAGGTCTTTCCAGTCACCATCCTCCCTCCTCAGCAGTCCAAGCCCCAGAACCCATGCAAATAGGTGGGATCCATAGCCCCATAACCCATGCCAAATGGAAACAAAGGCGATACTGCATCATCAATGGACACTACGTAAAAGAGTGCCCCCGTCGCCCAAGAAACAAGAATCCGGGTTTTCGGAAGGCTCGCCCTTGAGATCAGGGGTACGGGCGAGCTCTCCATTGACCCCCTGTGAAGTTGCATTAAGCCGGTTGTAGTCCAGGCAATGCTGATCCCTACCAAAGAACACAAGCATGCAGTCCACATCGTAATAGATTCAGGGGCCACTGGCTGCTTTATAGATATCACATTGGCCCAACAACTCAATCTACCATTGATAAACAAAGAACACCCTGAACCTGTACAGGACATGGATGGTACCTCCCTCACTTCTGGTCCTATTAAGCAACAGACTGCTCCTCTGGAAGTGGTAATCAAGGTAACCACAAAGAAACGTTGTCTTTTGACCTCATCACGACCCCCCAATTTGGTATCATCCTAGGCATACCATGGCTAAGACAGCACAATCCTTTGATTAGCTGGGGAACCGGACAGGTGTTCTTCGAGTAAGAGGTCTGCCAGCATTTCTGTCTAGTGGAAACAGAGATGACGTCCAACCCTGCTAGCGTTCTGGGAGCTGTGGCTTCTTTAGCCATGGAGGATAACGACTCTACGGCCACTACGCCTCATACGCTTGGGGCCGTTCTGGCCGGAATCCCCGATGTATATCATGATTTTCATACCGTATTCGACAATGCCTCAGCAGAAGGCCTACCACCACACAGGCCTTATGATTGCCCCATTGACTTAGTGCCAAATGCCCTGATACCAAAAGTCAGGATTTACTCACTGTCCCAACCAGAGGAACAGGCCCTGAAGGATTACATCCACCAGGCCTTACGACTAGGTCATATCTGTCCTTCCTCCTCTCCGGCTGCAAGCTCTATCTTCTTTGTTCCGAAGAAGGAAGGGGATTTACGTCCTTGTGTCGATTATAAGCAGGCTGATTTCTATCACCATTAAGAACCGGTACCCTATTCCCCTTATCTCTAGACTGCAAGATAGATTGTCCCATGCTTCTATCTACACGAAGTTAGACCTATGTGGAGCTTACAACTTGATCCGTATACGGAGGGGGGATGAGTGGAAAACGGGGTTCTGCACCCGACAGGGTCTTTTCGAGTACACTGTAATTCCCTTCGGGTTGTGCAAAGCCCCCGCTACCTTTCAACACTTCATAAACGACGTGTTCAGTGACATCCTAGATGTCTTTGTAGTAATTTACCTGATGACATCCTAGTCTTCTCCCCTACAATGGAAGAACATGTCCTTCACGTCAGGGAAGTCTTGTCCCATCTTAAAAAGAATGCTTTGTTTGCTAAGCCTGAGAAATGCCTGTTCCACACCACTGAAGTCAAGTTTCTAGGCTTCTACATAACACCCAGGGGTTTGTCCATGAACCAGTCAAAGGTCTGCGCCATCACGAATTGGCCTACCCCTGTTCGCCTTAAACAACTGCAGTCCTTTCTTGGTTTCGCTAACTTCTACCGGCGTTTTATCGCTGCTTTCTCTTCTATTGTTGCCCCATTGACAGCGCTAACCAGTCCTCTAGTCTCTTACCATTGGACATCAGAACATCAGGCAGCGTGCGATACCCTGAGGTTGAGGTTCACCACCGCCCCGTTCTTCAACACCCCGATCCAGAGCTCCCTTTTGTCCTAGAAGCGGACACCTCGTCCTTTGCACTGGGTGCAGTACTCTCACAATCTTGTCCGACCACGGGTCGTATGCATCCTGTGGTTTACCATTCCCGGAAATTCACTTCTACTGAACAACACTACACTTTTACAGAAAAGGAGTTCCTGGCTATCAAAGATGCAATGCAAACCTGGCGGCATCACCTCCTGGGGGCTAAACATCAGACTATAGTATATTCAGACCACAAGAATCTACAGGACTTGGCTTCCCTAAAACGCACGAATAGCCGACAGGTACGCTGGCATTTGTTTTTTGACGCATATGATTTTGTGATCATGCATAGACCGGGGGCGGGCCACGGGAAAGCTGATGCTCTATCACGCTCCCCAGGGGGGGAATCCCTTCTTTGTTCCCAGACACGTTATTGGAGGATGGTCATGTTATCTGTGCCTGTACCCCATCCTCATCCATGTTAACCACCATACGCCACTGGGTCTCCCAAAATCCTCATACATTGGCAGAATGGGACCCTATCATCCAGGAATGGGTTGCCAATCGTACATGGTAAACTGTTTCTGCCCACAGCCGACACACGCAATCAGGCTCTAGATTGGTCTCATGACGCGGCTATCAATGGTCATCCGGGGCAACATCGTACGCTGGATCTACTGAAACGATGGTGTTGGTGGCCACCAATGAAAAGTGATGTTGAGAATTACGTAAACACCTGCTCAGTGTGCGCACAATGTAAATCAAGCATGGGTCGTCCACTGGGACTGCTACAGCCGCTACCAATTCCTCCAAGACCATGGCATACGGTCTCGATGGACCTCATTACTGATTTACCTCGTATACAAGGCAATGATACCATTTGGGTAGTTGTTGATTCACTAAGATGGCACGATTCATACTCTGTACTGGTATACCCTCTGCTCCTACACTGGCCAGTTTATTCTTTAGATCCGTTTTTTGCCTCTTTGGTTTACCACAAGTCATAGTCTCCGACAGGGTTACACAATTCACGTCCCGTTTTTGGCAGGCCCTAACCAAACTGCTTGACATTGATGCAAGGTTTTCCTCCGCTTACCACCCAGAGAACGATGGGCAGACAGAGAGGGTGAACCAGGCCTTGGATCAGTATTTGCGCTGCTTAGCCCTCCAGTATCAGTACACATGGCTCAATTAATTACATCTTGCTGAGTTTGCCTACAACAATGCCCTACACTCTTCTACTGGTTTCTCCCCATTCTATTCCCCGTATGGCCAGAATCCCCGCACCCTTCCACTCCCAGATTTCCCACCTACTGGTACCCCTGCTGCTAATGCTTGTGCCCTCGACCTTGCCGTCGTTCACGCCCAGACTCTAGTACATCTGCAGGAGGCCTAGGCTTCCATGAAAGTGGCGGTTGACAGGAAACGGATAGCAGCTCCTGATTATCGGGTGGGGGATCGGGTATGTTTGTCTTCCCGACATTTGCATATTTCTGGTTCTCGTAAATTGCTCCCTCGTTTTGTTGGCCCCTATCGGATTTCCAGGATCATCAACCCTGTGGCCTTGCGCCTTGTGGTTCCCTCTGCCTGGCGTATCCACCCAGTGTTTCAGGTCTCCTTGCTTAAGCCTTGCCCGGGTCCTACCCGTATCTTTTCCCCTCCTGCTCCTGTTTCGGTGTCCTCCCCTGATGTGTTTGAGGTCAGTGCCATCTTGGGTTCTCGTTTCAGTAGGGGTCGTTTACAATACCTCGTGGACTGGTTGGGTTACGGTCCGGAGTATAGCTCGTGGGTTCCCTCTCGGGACGTCCATGCCACTCTGTTGGTTGCTTGCTTTCATCGGGACCATCCGTCGAGCCCACAGGGTCGTGGGCCTTTTGGGGGACTCTGTCACGCCTTCCCGATCCACAGCAGTCACACCTACCAGTCCCCTCACCCACACCATTCCCCCTGATCCCGCACCTGGCATCTGTCAAGACCCCAGCTGTCCTCGCCGCCGTGCAAACACTCAGCGGCAGTTATTCTTGCACTGGCACCTACCTTGGCGCTTGTCTCCTAGGCAGCGCTGGTCCATGGGCGCACAGAGGCATTTCACGGGCATACGGAAACAGCGCTCTTCCACGGGCACACAAAGTGACTCAAATCACGTGACCAAACGACGGTGAGAATTTCCTTTCATATCAAGGGTCAAGTGACACGCTTTCTACTTTTCCCTCATGACTTGCATCACGTGACTATCTCACGCAGTCAAAAGGATCTGGGAAATGAGGAAAGAGTACTTCACAGCTGCTTCATTGGAGTGCTGCACAGCGTTTTGACCACAGAACGTTATTTGGATTGCTTTGATCTCCCCTGAAACTACGGTGAACTGGTGTCTCACGGTATTTCAACCATTGGCTTTGTGTTTTTGGATTTGGACTTTGAATTTGGATTCCTCTTTGTTCTTCTGGCTTCTGACCTTGGACTGCTACCTGGATTGCTCATGGATTATCCACTGTACTACATACTTTGGCTTAGGTGTTTTCCATCCAGAGTGCTGCCACCGACCCTACTGCTGTCCTTCCCCATTCAAGGTTACTCTGGCCATCACATTTGGGTAAGCCCGCTGACATATTACATTGTTGTCTTACACTATTGTCCATTGCTACTGCTTGACCTGACTTAATCATTGCCTTACAGTGATTGAGGGGTCCTTCCGGTGTTCCTGGTTCCAGGCGACGGCATTCTACACCTGTGGCCTCAAAGATTGCACTGGTAGTGATTGGTTTTCTACTAGTGTGGTACTTGGGGATGGAGGTATCTTAATCTGCACGACCATCAAGAACAGAACATCTGGCTTCTGAGCATGATGCCGTACAGAGACACAATCAGGCAATTGACAAGTTACTCCACATAATGGACAATTGTGACCTATATCTCCTGGTCCTTGACCTCTGTCCCACATACAACATGTTGACGACAAAGCACTACTCAACACACTGTCCTCCTGCAGGATATTTGATGCTACAGCATTTCAACGGGTTGACTCTTACCTCACCAACAGACACCAGCTTGTCCCAATACTCAGAGTCATGCAGAGTGGCACAGTGTTCCAAATTGTAACTTGTCATCTTCAAACTCTACATGGAGCCACTGATGGCACTTGTGGCCAAAATCAATACCAAAATCCACTAGCATGCTGATGACACACAGCTATACCTGAAGGTCAACTGTCTCAATGATATTTCCCTTTTGAAACACTGCTTGCTCCATTCAAGCCTGGATGTGAAGTGACTACTTGGAACTTAATCCTTACAACATAGAGTTTATCCTTCTAGGGGGTGCCACCAAAACACATACGTTCAAAACTGTATGACACCATTAAGATGGATCTTAATGACTTCTCTCACATCTTGTCCCTAATGCAAAGCACCTCAGCGTCACCATTTATTGCGACCTCTACTTCAAAGTACACAACACCAATAAGACAAAACAGCATGGTACTAGTTCTCACTCATGCATGCATCAAACCATTCTTCCCGCCTCAGACTTCAGATCTGTCATCCAAGCCCTGGTGCTCTCCCACCTGGATAGTGACAACGCCCCCACGCAGGTGACCCAACCAGTACTCTGGTGCCTCTGGAATCTGTACAAGATTTTGCAGCACACCATAGGACTGAAGCAAGTATGCATGCTTTACTTTTACTATCCGATTTGCGAAATATGTAAATGTCACCGGCATACTTTTGCCATCCAGGTGTGTAACCTGACCTGCATAGTGTATAGTGTAATGTGTACATTGGGACATTCAATCAATTAATGAGATGTTAGTTTGTTGGCATATTGAATCCCTTCATTCTAATGTGCCACAGGATGAAGCCCAGACAATTATAAAACATAATTTAGAACAGAGACAACCTCCTGTGTTACTACCTATAGAGTTTTTAGTATATTTTGCATGACTAGCCGAAGCATGAGAGAAACATTTTCGCCCAGTTTAGATAGCATATATGTGCCATAATTTGATAGCAAAGTCAATAATGAGATGAAACCATTTAATTACCATATATATTTACAGCAATAACATGTTCTATTGCTAGTGGGAAACAGTGTAGGAAGAGCAAGAGTTCCATACACTGCTACATCAATTTAATTAACATATATTTGAAATTCACAGTGCATTTGATAAACATGGGATTCTTAGATATTATGATTTTGGTGAGAGAAACCAAATTGAAAACATCATTCTACACACAACCACTGATAGGGACTCAGTGCTACAATATGAGATGCATCATCTGAAAATATGAAAAGCATCAGGGGGCGCATGAGCATGGCTGCCTGAGCCTGCGTCTCTTCACTCAGGCTGAATCATTCTAATATTAAAACAGTTTAAACTGCAATTCTGCAGTTCTACTTTCTCTGTTACTCACTTTCTGTGGACCCTCTGACCGCATTTTCAGCAAAAATCGGATCCACCTTGACCGACATTGGATCGAGCCTCGGGACGGCCTCCTCCCGTTCTTATATCAGGCTGACCCTGCGGGATCCTTCCCGCCTTGCAGACATCTAAGGCGGCAGTCATTCCCTCCAGCCACTTCACACCTGGTGCCAGCAGCAATCCCTGGTTCCTCCACCCGCCCGGTGCAGCCCGGACCCCCTGCGACAGCGGCCGTCTACGGAGCCAGCATCGGACCGGCCTCAGAGTCTCTTCTCCTGGCTGTCAGACCCCGCGCGGCCTGCAGAGCCCGCCTTCTTCACACTGGACCCAGACCTCCTCTTCTACCCGAGGGGTCCCGGTGGGCACCTGACACACTTCCACCCGAGAGGTCCCGGTGGCCACCTGTCACCAGCGGCAACCCCTGGTTCCTCTACCTGCCCGGTGCAGCCCGGACCCCCTGCGACAGCGGGCGTCTACGAAGCCAGCATCGGACCGGCCTCAGAGTCTCTCCTGGCTGTCAGACCCCGCACGGCCTGCGGAGCCTGGCTTCTTCACACCGGAACCGGACCTCCTCTTCTACCTAAGGGGTCTCGGTGGGCACCTGACACACTTCCACCTGAGGGGTCCCGGTGGCCACCTGTCGCCAGCGGCAACCCCTGTTTCCTCTACCCGCCCAGTGCAGCCCGGACCCCCTGCGACAGCGGCCGTCTACGGAGCCAGCATCGGACCGGCCTCAGAGTCTCTCCTGGCTGTCAGACGCTGCGCGGCCCGCGGAGCCCGCCTTCTTCACACCGGATCCAGACCTCCTCTTCTACCCGAGGGGTCCTGATGGGCTCTGAGGGTCGGGTCCTACTAATTCAGCATTGGTTCGGGCCTCGAAACAGCCTCCTCCCGCGCTATCTTTGGGCCGGCCCTGCGGGATCCTTCCCGCATCACAGTCATCTTAGGCGGCAGTATTCCCCTACTGACACTGCACACCCGGCACCAGTGGCAATCCCTCGATCCTCCACCCGTGCTGTGCAGCCCCGGACTCCCTCTCCTCGTTCGGGTTCTGGGTGCGACTGCATCAGTCCACGGTGTCAACGTCGGACCGGCTTCGGAGTCTCTCCTGCTGCCGGACCCCGCACGGCCCTTGGTGTCCGCCTTCATCGCACCGGATCTGGACCTCCTCTTCTACACACGGGGTCGCAGTGGGCTATGAGGGTCGGGTCCGACCTGACCAGTATTGATTTGGGCCTCGGAACAGCCCCCTCCCACTCTATCATTCCCGCCTCACAAACATCTAGGCAGCAGTCATCCCCTCCTGCCACTGCACACCCAGCGCTAGCGGCAACCCCTGGAACCTCCATGCACCCGATACAGCCCCCGGAGCCCCTCTCTTTGGATCGGGGTCTTGGTGCAGCTGCAGCCATCCATGAAGCCAGCAACTGACCAGCTTTTTAGATCTCTAAAACAAAAAACTAAACTAAAACTAAACTAAAACATGTGTAAGGCAACCCCTGGAACCTCCATGCACCCGATACAGCCTCCGGAGCCCCTCTCTTTGGACCTGGGTCTGGGTGCAGCTGCAGCCATCCACAAACCCAGCAATTGACCAGCTTTTTAGATCTCTCCTGACCGACTTGCTCCACACAGCCCTTAGAGCCCCTCTTCATCACATGGGGTCCGGACCCTCCTCATCCACACACGTGGTCCCTGTAGACCTGCATCGTTCCCTAAGCCCCCTCTGCACTACGCAGGCTCTGACCTAGCCTGGACAGCTCTGTGTGTCCACTCTGCGGCTTCAGAGCACCCCGCTCTTCTACCAACCCCTTCTCCACTCTACGGGGTACTGGAGAGCCTGCTGTCACTTACAGAGCCTGAGTCGGATCCTCCTGGAGCCTCCATTCCTCCCGACCTCATTACACCCGAGCGGAGATGGGGCGGCATTGAGCATCCCTTCAACAGCCCTAATGTGATCCGCTTCATTGTTGACCCCCCCTTCACTACTCCATTCCTGGTGCAGCGGCCCGAATCTGCTACTCACTTTCTTGCCTCAGGCGCCAGTTCTCCTCCAACCACGACCTTGAGTGCCTACTCCCTCTGACCCTATTGATTCCGGCCGGTCATCCTTCAGTACTGAACCCGTGACCTCCTTGCTACAATTCGGAACTTCCACCTTGTTTTCCTGCCTCAAGCACCTGGACTTCTCCAACCACAGTCTCGAGAACCTACACCCTCTGACTCTTTTGGCTCCTCCTAGCTGTCTCTCACCACTGACTCGAGTCCATCTTGGACACCATCCCCAATTGGGCTCCCCAACTTGAATGCCCAGTACCTGCTCCCACTGACCCTTTGCGATCTGCCATATCTCCCTTCCACCTCACTCTCCCCCCTCCCCTCCCTTCCCCCTCCTCCTCTCCCTTCTACTCTCCTCTTTCCTCCTTATGCCTAGACCCCTTCACTATCCCCTCCCCCAATCCCCCAGCCACCCCCTTCCCTCTCTTACCGTCCTTACCTTCTTTACCCCCCCACTGCCAAACAGGCTGCCCTCATGAACATTGCTCTCTGGAACGCCAGATCCATCTGTAACAAAGCTGCTGCTACCCTTGATCTATTCTTCCGTCTTAACCTCCATTTCCTCTGCCTCACTGAAACCTGGATTCCTCCTTATAACACCTCTGTCCCCGCTTCCTTAATGACCTCCTCTTCCTCTTTCCTCCATACCCCCCGCCCCTCTGGCTGTGGTGGTGGCGTCGGTCTCCTATACCACTCCAAATACATCTCTTCCTCTTCATCTCCAACTCTTCCCTCTTTCCCTTCCTTTGAATTCCTCTACAAGTCCTTCTCCTCTCCCCATCCTATTTCCTACCTGATCATCTATCGTCCCCCTGGCCCTCTCTCCTCCTTCTTTGAAGACCTAGATCACCTCCTCTCACTTATTTCTCCCTCCCCCTCTCCTCTAACTGTACTTGGCGACTTTAATATTCATCTTCCTTCTCCCCCCCAATCTTCTCCCCTCCTCTCTTTACTTGATTCCTACCTCCTCTCCCCCCTTCCTTCATCCCCTACGCACTCCTCTAGTTCCACTCTTGACCTCATCTTTAACTCCTCCTATCACTCCTCCCCTGTCTCTTCTCTTCCTGTTTATCTCTCTGACCATGCCTTACTCTCGTTCTCCCTTTCTCCTCTCTCACCCTCCACTAATACTAATCCCTCCCCTCCAATCTACTCACGTCGTGACCTGCGTGATTTTGACACTACCCTTTTCTCCCTCACTTGCTCTTCTTCTCTTCCATCTCACCAAGACTTTGCACTACTCTCTCCCGATGATGCTCTCTCTTCCCTTTCATCTTCTATAACCGCTGCCCTAGATCAACTCTACCCCCTTTCTCTCTTCCGCCCTACTCGGAAACCTTCTCAACCCTGGCTTACTTCCCATCTCCGCTCTATGCGGCGCCTTCTCAGGCGACTAGAGAGACTTTGGCTCAAAACTCCCTCGCTTTCTAATCAAACCTCCTACTTCTCTTACCATGCACTTTACAACTCTTGTCTAGCTATGACCAAATCCTCCTACTACTCTATCCTTGTTCAGTCTCAAGCCTCCCATCCTCGTGGGATTTTTCAAACTCTTTCCCGCCTTCTCTCTCCTACCACTCCTGATCCCTCTTCCAATTCCACACTTTCTCCCTCTGACTTTGCCAACTACTTTTCCTCCAAAATCATCACGCTCAGGCAAAACCTTAACTCCCTCTCTGACTCCCTCCCTCTCTCCTCCTCCCCCCTCTCCTCCATCTTCCACCATGTCTGTCTTCTCATCTGTTTCCCATTCTGATGTCTCCTCCCTTCTATCCAAAGCCCACCCCACGTCCGCCCCCTCTGACCCTCTCCCCTCTCTTCTCATCCCTAGGATTTACCCTCTTATTATCCCTTACCTTACCACTTTCTTCAACTCTTGCCTCTCCTCATCTACCTTTCTCTCTGCTTTCAAACATGCAACGATTATTCCTATTCTTAAGAAACCCTCTGCTGATCCACTGCTCACTGCTAACTACAGACCTATCTCTCTTCTGCCTTTCCTTTCTAAACTCCTTGACCTCCTTTGTCTCTACTTCCTCTCTCCTTCCTCCTTTCCAATCTGGTTTCCGTCCCAAACATTCCACTGAAAATGCTCTCACATGTATTCTCAACTCGCCCCTCTCTGCTCGTCATGCTAAGCAATCCTCTATTCTTATTCTCCTTGATGACTCTGCTGCTTTTGACACTGTCAATCACCCACTCCTGCTCCACACTCTCTCCTCCTTCGGGTTCAAAGGCCCTAGTCTAAAATGGCTATCCTCTTACCTTTCCGCCCGTTCCTTTGCTGTCTCATGGGGAGGCCAGACCTCTCTTTCCTTCCCTCTAATTTACAGTGTTCCTCAAGGCTCTGTACTTTGCCCTTTCCTCTTCTCTCTCTACACCTCCCTCATTGCCCCTGTTATCACCTCCTTTGGCATCTACCATCATTACTATGCGGACGATACTCAACTCTTTCTCTCTTTCTCCTCCTTCACACCTGACATCCATCTTAAACTCTCCTCTTGTCTCACAGCCATCAAGAACTGGATGTCCTCCCGCTTTCTTTCTCTCAACACTGATAAAACTGAAGTCCTTTTCTTCCCTCTAATACTCTTTACATCCCTCTCCTACACCTTTTATCCACTTTCCTCCCTCTGATCTCCCTATCTCCACCCATGCTCGCAATCTAGGCGTTCTATTTGACTCCTCTCTCACCTTCTTGCAACACATTTCTCTCACCTCCCGCACCTGCCGATACCACCTCTATAATATTCGCAAAATCCGTCCCTCCCTCACATTCCTTGCTACAAAACTCCTAATCTCCTCACTCATCTTTTCCTGCCTCTTCTACTGCTCCTCTCTACTCTTCGGACTTCCTTCTTCTCAGCTTTCCATATACCACTCTACTATTCGTACCCTTTGTCTCCTTACCCCCCGTGATTCCACCTCCTCTTTGCTCTCTCACCTTGGCTGGCTACCTTTCCACCTACAACTCAAATTTCACTTTCTCTGCCTTGTTTTCAAATCCCTCCATGGTCTTGCTCCTCCTTATCTCTCCTCCCTTCTCTTCTTCTACACCCCCTCTCGCTCCCTTCGTTCCGCTGACCACTTCCTTCTCACAGTACCTCCTCCCCCCTGTGCTTCCTCCCGGTTCCGGTCCTTCCATCTTCTTGCTCCTTTGCACTGGAAATCTCTCCCCCTCCCAATCCGCTCTTCCACTACCCTCACCTCATTTTGCACTTCCCTCAAATCCCTCCTCCTCCATTCCCCACCGAGAAGCCCCCCTGCCCTTCCTAATGATATTTACCACCAGGGTAAATATCTACTTCCCACCCCTGGTTTCCCCTCTTTAATTCCTCTCTCCCCTCTCCCATTACACTCTCTCTCCCTTCCTTTTACACTTATTCAATCCTTCTCCTGCCCCCTTCTACACTCCGATTCCCACTCCACTTCCCCCATCTCAGTTAATTGCTCTTTGCACTGTTTTGTGGAATGATTCAAGTTGTAATTTCTGCTCACAATGTTAATTGTTGTTATTTCTATGTATTTGTTGTTCCATTGTACAGCGCTTTGGTGTAAAGCGCTCAATCAATCAATCAATCAATCAATCAATCAATCTGTGTAGCCCTAAACAAATTCTCTGCTATCGAACATTTTTGAGTGGGCAGAAATTGGCATTATAAATATGACTATTATCTGCATGAAGGTAAAGTAATTTAGAAAATATCGGCAAGAGGATATTCATATAAAATTATACTCAGAGTGAAATAGATAGTATGGAAAATGATGACACAGTTTTTGACAGCCCTACATTAGGACATATAGAATTGGATGTTGAAGATACTCAGCATTGCCTTTGGAATTTACCATCAGTTCATGTGCACTTTAGATTTGGTAATTGTGAAATTTGTCAACATTTTGAGCTTCAGGCCCTTGGTTACATGCGTTACAGGATGGGATTACACCAGAATAATTCTGAGTCCAAATACCTGAATAAACTCAGAAAGATGGCAAGTCAATGTTTATTAGCAATTATCTAAAACAGGAGCTTACAACGAACATTAATGGATGTAGGCTTATTCTATGCAATTTCTGCAAAAAATACACGTATATATTATTTTCACATGTCAGACTGACTTCACACTACATGGTAATAGTAAAAAACCTATCAGGGCTCGGGATTGGTTAAGGGAAACATCTAGATATACAATCATATAGGAGCTAGGATTGTTATGCATATCTCTTCAAACAGATCATTTAAAAGAAATCAGTTACACAGTGTTTCATTGGTTTCTCAAGCTATACGGTCCTTCGTTATACAGACTAATAAAATTGGTTTGGCGCGCTTGTGCTGTATCTGGAACATTCGGTCCATTTAGCAAACACACAAGCCAAGACCCAGGTGCAAGGAAATAGGACTTGAAGCTGCTTTGCCACCCAATTAGACCAGAATCACTCATCACCCATGCCTTCTGCCATGAAATTGTCTTTGTACTTGGCCTTGCAGAGTATTCTCATCCTTGGAATTCAACGGGAGTTAGGGCACTCGCTATCATGTCTGGAACTCCAAGTTCAAGCTCGATTTTCAGCCTTGACACAAAACCAAGATTCTGTTCATTCTGCAACCTTTAAATGTCTTTTATTTAATAAAGACTCAGCAACTTCTGTGTTCTTTCTTGCACCTTAACGTGAGAGGATTCATCCTACGCAAACATATTCTTCTTCAGATAGAAATCTGACCTCGACTCCTTGGATCTTGACTTCAGGCCAGACAGCCTCGCAATTCTGCTTCAGCACCCGATTTATTCAACTGTGACACAGCCTTTCATGTCTTCTCCATGGCCTTTGGCTTAATTATTTTATAACACAAATGTCCAGCCTCTGCACAATGGCGGCTTCAACCTGCAGTATATTCACTAGTTGTAGCTAGCCTATGCATTGATTTGATCTATCTTGCATTTCAGGGTCTGTACATTCTTCATGCTTCTAATTTCTTCAGCATTTTCTACCACGTAATCTTCTTCTCTTACACTTTTAAGGTTCACTTAATTCTTTAATTTTTTATTTCTTCTCTGGGATCCATAAATTGTCTCCATTCAATACTTCAGGACTTCATTCACACTTTCTTGTGACTTCATCAGTCCGTCTTTTTAGTGTGTTCTCATATTTCTCCAGGGATCTCTTTCTACAGGCCGGCATTACCTCGTGGATACATTCGATACGGTTGTCTCAATGGATATCTTCTTCCAAACACTCTCTGCGGTATTGGTATGATTGCTTGTGTCAAACAAGTCACGCACTCATGTCTCAATACAAAGTAGGAAGGGGGGGCGTGATCTCCTGCGGATGTATACACCTGATCCTCTACAATAACAACACATGAAAGAAGAGCAGGAAAGAAGGGATTATATCTCGGTTAGAAGAGCAGGAAAGAAGGGACAAGAATAGTGGATCAAAGATCAAGGTTCAGGTCAGGCAATGTGGCAATGGAATAAGTGACACATTATGTTACTATGAAGCACACAAAGATAACGTATGATGGAAGAAGCTCACTAAAATCAAATTCTTAGGCTTAGGAAGAGAGCAGGAGAGGAGGAGAACTTGACCAAGCCCTTTCAGAACTAGAACCGTATTGGATTAGAACCTTAGTCTGTGTAGAGAGTGGGTTGGATGATAGGGATGAGTGAAGAATAAATTGGCTATCTCCATCAGACCCATAGAATCCAGGTAGTTTCACGTGTTTAACCATTAATATAAAGCACAGTTCTGCATGTAGATTGGGCACAAAAATGGGATTTCTCTGAGTGAGGATTGAAGTCCCATTCCCCCACTAACCTGTGCCCAACCCCCTAACTCAAGGTGCCACACACAAGCCTGCCCATTGTCCCAAGTACCACATTGATCTGTGTCCCAACTGCTGCAGAACCCAAGGTGGCACCCACAAGTCTGCCCTCATCCCAGTTCCACCACTGATCTGTGCCACGACCTCTGAACCCAAGATGGCATCGTTAGATCTGCCCTGTTCCCCAGTGACCTGTGCCCTAGCCACCTAACTCAAGGCTGCACCCACAAGTCTGCCCTCATCCCAGTCATCTTACTGACCTGTGCCCCAAACCATGAACCCAAGGCAGGTGGCACCCACAAGTCCACCAAGGTACGAGTTCCCCCACTGACCTGTGCAGCAACCCCCCAAATCAAGAAAGCACCCACAAATCCACCCTTGTCCTAGTCCCCCCACCGATCTCATTTGGAGAACATGTAGAATATGTAGAAGGGAATAATTGTCCTGGGAAATATGGGAAATAATAAATAAAAAAGATAGGAAACCTACAACTAATGAACTATGTACATGAGTCAGCAGGCTAGTCCATTGTGATCTCAGACAATGCCTCCACCAAGGTCGATTTCCTCTCCACCTGCACCGCTTGTAGCCAGGCCTCTATTGTTTCCTGGAGAGATATTGATTGGGCATAATGCAAACAATAGAAGAGGTGTGCATGTATGCACCTAATATGCCTGCAAAGTCTCAATCTGTCAATTCTTCCTGCCTAAGGCCTTGCTGTCAGCATCTCACATAGCCTGCACACAAGTAAAGTCTTTCACCAAAAACTGACAGAGCACATCCCCACACCTATCAATTTCACAGATGTGTGCCATTACATATGCACAGCATCGGCATGAAGCTGCATGCTAGGTAAGAGTTGTACAACACACATGTCGTGTACGAACAGACATGCTCAAATCATTCATCAAGCATTCCCCTGGAGGACAAAAATACTCTGTTCAAATGTTCACCCAGTACGTATTCACAAGCAATTTGGATCCATGTGTAGAGGAGCATCTGTGTGCATCTACAGGAGATCCCACCCCCTACCTCCCGTGTATTGGAGACATGAGATCGTACTGTGCCTAACACCAGCCATTTTGTTTTTAAAACATTTTTATTGGCATGTATAAATTGTGCGTTACAGATTATTCCTTCATATTTATCATTACAGTGCCATTTCTTGCCATTATATTACAACTTCAACAACGTACCAACAATAAACAACAAATGTCTTCATCTACTACTTCACATTACTTTACTCAGCATTGCAGGGGGTGTAATTCCAGTCCATTCCTACCAAGTTCCAGGGAGACAGCGCAGACGGGTTAGGACCTTGCTTATGGTTTGCAATACTCTGTATGTATTCGTTTGAACTTACCTGTTCAGGGGGGTATATCATCAGATGGGAGAAACATATCTCTGATCAGGGCTTTCCATGCTTCAAATGTGACACTTACATCCACAGCGCTTCCAACTGTACCCGCACCCCAAGCCTCTATTTCTGCTGCAGCCCACCTTTCCATTTCCCTCTTCCACCTTGCATATTGCGGGCCCATCTTCGATTTCCATGCCATTGCTATTGTCCTCTTTGCCAATATACATGCCATGCTCATGAATTCGACTGTATGCTTAATCTTGCTCAGTCTGGGATAAATGCCCAAGAGACATTCTTTTGGGGACCATTCATATCTGGCGATTCCAGCCTTCCTACACTGCTGCTCAATTTTTGCCCCAAAAAAATTGTGTTTTCTCACACCCCCAAAACATATGCTTTAGGTCAGCCTCTTCTCTACCACACCACAGACATGCTGATCTGGTTTGTTTGCTGAAGCTTGCCACCCTCATAGGGGTCACATATGTTCTATATAAGACATTCATCTGTATCAATCAGAATCTAGCATTCCTAAACACTTCCTTGGGGTGCATCAGCACTCTCTCCCATTCTTTCTCTGTGATATCTACTCCCAGATCCCTTTCCCATTTAGCTTTCAGCGTGGTGGCGCGGGGGTTAGGCCTGTCATTTAGTTGGGCGTACTGGCACTGGCCTCCATCCATCGCTCAGATTATATAATTCTGTCATCAGAGGGTTAACTTCTGGTTCTTCCAGCCACTCATCACAATTTGTTCTAGCTGCATGTTTAATTCTATGATACCATAAAAATATCCCAGTTCTCTAAATGTTCCTTCTTCATATATGTCTCCCCAGGTATACAAGCCCAGTCTTTCCCAATATCTAATGGTGGTAAGGTCAGTGGTGACCATTCCTGACTCTGCCATTAGCGGCATTTCAGGCGAGTAAGGGTGCACCAAGTGTAGGACTGTTTTAACCCTGTTAAACACTTGCCTGTCCAGTGTCACCAGCATGGGGTCTTGTCCCATGCGGTTTTGTGGGGACCATAACATTTCTTTCAAATGCACTGGTGCAACCAGATCTCCCAACAGTCTTGTTTCCACAGTAACCACATCTGATAGCCATCTATTTACATGGCTCATTTGTACCACCAGATAGTACCTTTCAAAGTCCGGGAGTTGTATACCACCTTCCTTGTAGGGTAGTGTCAGTGTTGGCAGTGCTAGTTTGTTGCGTGTCATCCCCCAGATAAAATCCCTAACCAGTGCTTCCAAAGTGTGAAAGAAAGATGGCTTAATGTAATAGAAAATGTTTTTTAAAATAAATAGGAACCTCAGTAATATGATCATTTTGGCGATTGATGCCCTCCCCATCATTGATAGTGGTAGTTTGGACCAGAACTTCATTGAGTTGCGCAAACCCTGTACCACAGCCACTGTGTTGTGTTCATGTGTGAGTGTTGGTGTGTGCCTAATTTTAACCCCCAAGTATCTGAACTTGTCTCGCTGCCATTGTATTCCAACCTCTGGTAGTTCCTCAATTCCTTTCCCTCTCAGGCCTGCAAGTGGAAATATGCAAGATTTATGTGTACTGAAGTGTATCGCAGAGTAGTATGCAAAATTGTCTAATACTTCTAGAATTGTCGATGCATTTTGTTTTGGCTCCCTCAAGTAGAGCAGTATGTTGTCTGCATAGAGTGATATTTTATGGTGTTCCCCACCTATTTTTATCCCTGCGTCAAAAAATTGCTTTCTGATGTAAATCGCAATGGGTTCCAATCCCAGGATGTAGAGCATGGGTGATAGTGGGCATCCCTGTCTGGTACCCCTCTCTATGTCCCAGGTCCCTGACACCATCTTCCCTGTCTATACCCTTGCCTTCGGGTCTTTTTATAGTACCTGTACCCACCGCACAAAGCCCTCGCCAAACCCGAATTCCCATAGGACCTCTACCAGCCATTTGCAATATATAGAGTCGAATGCCTCAATGCCGTCAAGTGACATCACTGCTAGGTGTTTCGCATCTTGTTGTGTTTGCGCCATAACATGCTGCACTCTGTGTAAGTTAGCGGTTGTGTTGGGTCCTGGTAAAAAACCTCTTTGGTCCTCGTGTATCAGGCTCCCTATCACTCTGGACAAGCGTTTGGCTAGTATAGTGGTTAATATTTTAACGTCGTAGTTTAGCATGGCTAAAGGGTGGTATGAGTCCCAATCATCCATTGGTTTATTTGGTTTGGGTATCAGGACTATCAGTGTTTCCCTCATGCTTTTTGGTAGTATTCCAACTTCATATGCCTCCTGGAACACCTCGTGGAGTACCGGTGTTAGCCTTGATTCATATGCCTTGTAAAACTCAGGAGGGAGTCCATCGCTACCTGGAGTTTTGCAAGTGGACAGTGATCGTATTGCGCCTGTCACATCCTCGGGAGTGATTGCCTCATCTAGGGCCTCTCATTGCGACTCGCCCAGTGTGGGTAGTCCAATTTCCTCTAACTTGTCTTGTATGTCTGCCAACGGTACTGGGGTGTCGGGGGCATATAGTTTAGCGTAGAAGGCTACAAAAGTGTCATTAATTGATTTCGGTGTCTTGTATAAGTCCCCATTTTTTCCTCTGAGCATTGTCGTTGGATGTCTAGGATGTTACCGCCTTCATAACAATGCCAATAATCTGTTGGGTTTGTCCCCCTCTTTATGTGTTCCGGTGGTGCATGTTACGGAATCAAACTTGGACACTCTTCCCCATGCCTCTTGAAAGCAGTTCTGGCCTCGGCTAGTTTCATTTCCTCCTCCCTGGTTCCCAGGTCAGTAGTTTACAACTGTTGTATACCCTCCTCCTGTTTCTCTAGCTCCCACTTCAGCATCCTCCTGATGCCTCCTGCACCCGCAATGACATCCCCTCATATTAATACCTTCAGGGCTTCCCACATCGTGCTCCAATGGTCTACGCTACCTTGGTTAATCGTAATGTATTCCTCCAGTTTATCCTCTAGTTCCACTTTGAAGGTCCTGTCAGTGAGTGCTTCCGTGGGCATTCGCCATAGCGGTATGGGGGGCCGGGGACCTGTCATCGCCCAGTGCATTAGCAGTGGTGAGTGGTCGGAAATTGATCTGCCCATGTATTGTAGTGATTCCATTTGTGCCATGTGTGCACTGTCTACGAAGAGGTAATCTATTTGTGTATGCAGACCATGTGGTGAGGAATAGTGCGAGTAGGCTCTGACCATGGGGTGGCATTCTCTCCACGCATCCACTAAATCTAGTTGTTCTATCATGGAATTCAGTGCCAGTGGGGCTGCCTCTGCTCGGTTTCGTGGCAGCTCAGATCTGTCTAAAACATTGTCACTTACACAGTTAAAGTCTCCACCCCAAATATATAAGCCCTCTCGGTGTTGGAATAGTTTAGGGTAAAGCGTATGGATGTGTGCAGGTATGCCATGGTTGGGAAAGTATGAGTTTACAATTCAGATCTCAACTTGTTCAATTGCACCCCATAATACCAGATATCTACCCTCTGCGTCTACTTCAGTCCCCAACAACCTGAAGTGCACCCCCGGGCCTATCCAAATGAACACTCCTCTAGCGTATTTAGAATAGGTAACCCCATGAACCTGCCCCCCCCCAGCATTCCTTCAGTTTGACCATGGCTTCCGCTGTGAGATGGATCTCTTGGAGTAGGGCTATGTCCAATTTTTTTCTGTGGAGGTAGGATTTGATTCTGTTTCTGCGCATGTAGGTGCCCATCCCATGCACTTTCCATGTCAAGATTTTAAGTTGCACCGCCATGGTTGCAGTAATAACCCCCTTGACCCCACCCCACTGTACTCCCGCTCAGATGTGGTTTATGAACATGGACGTCAGCCACCCGCCATATCTCGTTGTGAAGACATCGGAACAGTGTAGAAAAACAACACAAACCAACTGGTCGCGCCCAGCGACTGCATTGCAACTGCTGCACTCGGGCGCTCTCGCACTGTTTTGCCTCTTCCAGGGTGTTCAGCGCGAGTGTTTTCATGCCAACAACAGGTCGGCACCGGTCATTCCGTGGGGTAGACCTTGTTGTGTAGGCTGTCCAGCTGAGCGTGTCATCCGGCCATTCCAGAAATGCTTCAACGGTCGTTTTATTAGTGTAACTTGTTTCCTCAGTGGTGGTCACAGGCAGTCGCAGTTTTAACACCAGCCATAGTATTAATACCACAGCTAGTGTTTGAAAGAAGATATCCATTGAGACAACCTTACTGAATGTATTCTCGATGTGATGATAACCTACAGGAGGAAAATCCTGAAGGACTATGAAAGGAAGCAGCCAACAAATTAATTACATCATAAAGAAGTGTGCACGATGTCCTGAGATACCGGCTGGAGAGGATGCATAGATCCTGAAGAAACTAATGAGGAAGTGAAGAATCAAATGAGCTTTCCAATGTTAAAAATGACAATTATAAGTCACCATAGAAGCTAGCTATGAGTAGTGGATAGAATGTAGGCAAAACCACCATTGCACAGAATACTGGACATTGGTATCATGAATTTAGTAAGTCAAAGCCCATGAAGCGGGAATGGAAAACTGTGTTGCAGCAATAATAGTTGGTTTGTGGAGCTACATGGGAAGGCTGTCTGGCCTGAAGCCAAGACTGAAACAACCAAGGTCAGCTATGTATTCTGGAGAAGAACGAGTATGCAGAGGATGAAGCTTCTCACGTTAAGCTGCAAGGAAGATTAAATAGGATGCCACATTTAAATTTATTTAAAGCTTTTAAAAGCTGCAAAATGGACCAAATCGTGGTCTCCTGTTATGTGAGTCAAGGATGGAAATAGACAGTGAGTTCCAGATACGATAGCGAGAGCCTTCACATGCATTCTCAAAGACAAGCATACTCTGCAAGGCTAATTACAAAGACAATTTCATGGCGGAAGGCATGAATGATGAGAGATGCTGGGCTACTTAGGTGGTGGAGTAGTTCAATGCTCTACCTCCTTGCACCTGGGTCTGGGCTTACATGCTGCTAAATGAACCGAATGTTCCAGACATGGCACAAGCGTGCCAACCAATTGTATAGGTCCATATAATGAAGGACTTTATAGTTTGAAGACCAATGAGAAACTGTGTATCTAATCCTTCTGAAATGACATGTTTTTTAGAGGTAGGCATAAGTTGTTCACCTGATAATGAGCAACCAATAACAATCCTTGCTCCTATAGAAAACTATACTTAGATGTCTCCCTTAACCAATCCCGATCCTTGATAGGTTGTTTGACTATTGCTACATAGTATGACATCACTCTGATGTAGTTTTTATATAAAAAACATATTTTGTGTAGAGATCATTGAGAGACTGAGCGTTTGTTAATGTTTGTTATAACGTCCCTGTTTTAGATACTTTGCCATCTTCCTGAGTTGGTTCTTTTATTTGGACTCAGAATGATTCCGGTGTGATCCCATCCATTACATATGCACTTTCCTAAAGGGCCATAAACTCACATGTCTGCAGGTCAAGGACCTGGATGTGTATGACTTGGTTAACCCTCTCCAGGACCCAGAGATGAAGTGGTGACACGCGATGGCAGCCTACACGGTGCGCCTCCATGGTAGCAGCTACATCGAGGGCCGCCTTCACCTTTGCCTTGCTCGGATCCTCAAGTCATACAAGCTCTTCTTGGTCTGGTCCACAGTACAGACTGCAACCCCCTCTGCGTTGATGTTAGCCGTGATGTCTGCCTAGATCCTCTGATGCTCACACATACCAAGCTGCTTCTACAGATTGAAGAGGGCATCGTAATGGGCCAGGACCTGCTCACCAAGGATGCCAAATGTTGAAGCATTGAAGTTAACAGCCCTTCTGCTTTGCCTTGGGGGTGCTGGTTGATACTCCAGACATGGCTCCCCTTAAGGCTGGTGGGGTGAAGCTGGGTTGTGACGATGCATGCTGTGGAACTGTGGCGTGGTACTGAGGTGTGGAGTTCCCAAGATGGCAGATGAGATGGTCACAGAACCTGACAGGTTATTCACAGCAGAACAGTCCACGAGGGAATATTAGGCACTCCAAGGCAGTGCCAGTGGTGAGCAGCCAGTCACAATCTACCGGGCATCAGGAGGTGGTGAGGTTTGGAGGCAATATAGAGCAGGAGAAGGCAATAAATGACATGAGACAGGCAGAACAGGTGTCTCTCATACATGCAGGAGGCAGCAGTTTGAGGATCAGAGGAAGGGACCTATCACATAATGTATGTGCCACCCGCTGAACATGCCATCTCCTCAACTGCTGCACACACTAACAAACAGCATCTATTGTGTTAGGAGGGGAGAGAGGACATGCAACAACAGAGGCAGGCGATTTGCAAGGAATGTTTTTTGGCTCCAGTGGCCTCCAGCGGAAGGTGAAGGACACCTTGAGGGAAACACTGCATGTGGAGAGGGTGGCCTCAAGGAAATCCCGACATCAAGACACAGAATCCAACAGCAAATGCCTGCAGGCAGAGATGTTGGCATTTAAGGAATTCCAACTTCAAGACGCAGAAGCCCAGAGTCAAGGCCTTGAGGCAGAGATGTTGGCTTTAAGGGAATCCCAACGTCAAGACGTAGAAGCCCAGGGTAAATGCATTCAGGCAGAGATGCTGGGACTCATTACACGGATGGCGCTAAGGAATTACCAGCACCGGTAAGGTCACCGGTGCCGGTAATCCCTTAGCGCCATACTACGAGGTCCCTCAGCTGGTCCCGTCCTTAACGTGTGGCCAGACCACACGTTAAGGAAGGGACCCGCTGAGGGACTTCAGGGCAAATAACGGTACCGCTAAAAGCGGTACCGTTATTTGCTCCTTCCCCATTCCCATTGAGCCCTATGGGGGCTCATATGGGAATGGGGAAGGGCCTTAGTGAATGGGGAATTACCGCCCCGCCAACCTCGGAATGGGGCGGTAATTCCCCCATTCACCAAGGCGGAATCGGTAAAATACCGGCGGCAACCATGGCTCTAATAGCGCCATGGTTACCGCTGTCCGTGTAATGAGGCCTGTTGTCTTTAAGGCAATTCCGCCGTCAGGACACGGATACCTTGAGGCAGTCTCTGCATGATGAAATGTTTGCCACAAGGGACATCCTCTTCCTTGAGACAATCTCTCAAGATGAAGTTGGAGTCATCAAGAGTCAGCATACATAATGACTCTATATCACAGGACATTGTAGCGATTTGGATCCTCATGCATGAATCCCTCTGACGAGTGGATGTAGCCAATGAGGACCAGTCTTCGGCACTGTGTGGTCAGAGTGCACTATCCGAGGATCCAACGCAGGGTGTTGGTCCCAGTTGAACCATGCAGGTGTTTGCATTGGCCACATCCACACACATACCTATCAACTTTTCACAGCCACCTCTTCTTCATGCGCTGTGGTGTCCATGAGCCCAGGAAGGGGAATGCTTTGTTAGTTGATTTTGTTTTGATATTTTTGCTTCCCCCTCCAGCGTTGACTATTTCTTTTTTTGCATTTGTATTGTTGCTTCTGTCAGAGGTGGACTATATTTAATTTTTCTCCCCATCCGGGAATGACTGTAATTGGTTTTTACAACTGCTCAAGGCGGACAATATTTCATTTGTGTACCCGTCCATTCTCGTAATGCCAATGCGGATACTCAGTGCTAGGTTGAGGTCGGGAAGCAGTCAGAGCAACACAGCTGAGCCAGCAAGTAAGGTTGGGCATGGTCAATATTGTTCATGGCCAGTGACATGTGTACCCCAATAGTGGCATGCTGTGGCACCTTTAGGGGTTGCACGGATGATGTGATTTGGTGATGTTTGGGTGATGATCACTGTCACTGAAGATTTGAGTTGTTGTACTTGTTTGTGTGTGTTTGTGTGTGTGTCTCCTTGATCAGCTATGCATGTGCTTTGGGTTTCTGGTTGTACATCCACAACTTGCTGCTTGGAGACAGTCTCCTTGGAATGTTCTTGTACACATGATGCTGGTGAGAGTTGATGCAGAGGCTTCATGTTTTGTGTGTCATTCAGCCTTGCATGCCCTCTCCTGCAATATTTCATGTCCCGTGGTAACTTCATGATCGGGGTGGAGTGGCCTATTGAGTACTCTGGTAATCTCATGTTAGGCCTCTGTATTCTGGTCCTTCTTTGTGTGTTGTTTCCACATGTTCTCATGGGAATCGGGTTGGCCATGTCATTGAAATGTGATATGGGATCACTTTGGGTATCATTTTTGAAGGCAAGTCCCTGGTTACACTCACGTCTGAATGAATACAACCCTCTAGGGAAATAGGCCAAGAGATAGCTTGCAATGATAACAAGATTTTAATTGTACAGAATAAAAAATATCAGCAAAGAACTCTGCTGCTCAAGAACGTTCTAACTCCAAAATGACTGACATTGCCTTTTGAGGCTGAAGTGTCACGGAAGATGTCACATATAGAGTCTAAACCCACACAGTTCATTGGTAAGACAGTATACATGGTCCTGCTCCATAGGGGATGCCAGGTTACAATTGGTTAGTTTTCTCTGCCGTCAGTCAGGCTCCACTTGGGTCAGCTGGGCTCATCTCAGGGGTCTTATAAGTAACAGGTATTAACACTATCATGCTACACTAAGCTTGTTACTATATCACTATGCCATGCCCCTTGGAGGCTCGGGAACTGGTGACAGGGGGAAGGGTGGAAGACATACAGTCCTACTGACCCACACATTCTAAGCTTTGTTGATACCGCTCCTCTCGCACCGAAGGTTTTCCACCCTCGTTATGATCTATAATGTATTCCTCCCTGTACCTCGCAGTACAAAGGATGTATTTATTCAAAGAGGTGAAACAGTTGTACATGCTTAGATCTTTTAAAGCCAGTTGGTTTTAAGGTTGGAACTGGTGTCACCCACTTATCTTATAATGCAAGGGTGTGGGGATCAGGTCAGTGGCGTGGGCCATGGCTCTGGGTATGCTGGGTGCGGTTCCTTACCTTAATGTGCTTAGTGGTGTGGGATAGACTAATTTCCATCCCAACATTCCCCCCTTCTGTTACTTCTACAGTTACACATTTTTCTCCATAATTTCCATGGCCTCTTTTGGTTCCCAGTCCACACTGTCCATGTTGCATGGGCATGCAAACACCTGACTGTCTCATGCTACACAGCGGATATTCCACGTGACATGTAAGCATGTGGGTGATGCGTGTAGTGTGGTGCATTGCTGGTGAAGTGCAGGTGTTGATTGCCCATATATCCTTCTCATGTGTACTGTGTCATGTTTCTAATGTGTTTCTATTAATATGGTTAGGGAATGTTGAGAGAGAGAAGTGTGCTACCTTTACCTATTTATGTTTGTGTATCCTTTGGTTGGCTAGTTTGCTTTCTGGTACTTCTGGAGAGAATCTTCATGATTGGATGGGAACATTTTGATGGTATCAGAGACGTGCATGTGGAGAGGACATGCATGTAGAGGGTGTGGGTGGGCAGCGGTTGATGTTACCCATTGCAGGAGCACATACATGTCAGAGGTGTGTAAAGGTGAGCAGGTCCAGCAGAAGTGGTGCGCAGTGAGACGTCATAAAGATGGCAGTCAGGAGAGCTCTTTATTGCAGTTGTTGCATGTCACTCCGGGGAGCACATGGTATGGTGACATTGTGCCTGTGGATGGCTTCACTCTGTTATTATATTTGACCTGTGTTGTGTGAAGGTGAGCAGGTCAAGCAACAATGGGGCAGAGGGAGACATCATGAAGATGGCAGTCAGTAGAGCCCTTTCTTGCAGTTGGTGAATGACACTCAGGGGAGCACATGGTATGGTGACATTGTGCCTGGGATGGTTTGACTCTGTTTAGGATTTTGTGCCTCTTATAAGGATACTTTTATTTCCACTTGCTATGAGTATGTTGGGGTTTCTGTACTAGATGTGATGAATGTTGATGGGGTGGTATTGCAGTGTTCATGTTTTGGGGCACACACAGTTTGCCTCTGACAGATACACACTAAAGGTGGTGTTATGGGCAAGCTGGATTGGCCTGATTGCCTAATTGAAGGGCATCAGGGATGTGGCTTCACTGTGTGTTGTCCACAGGGGTTGCAGTTCAGGTGAAGTATTTTTGTACAACATGATTACATGTTTTCTGTCCCTGTGCCCTTTGGCTTACTAAGGGAATGGTGGTGTCTGTGGATGAGGGTGGTTTCCCTCCTGCAGCTCTGCTATGCCACGACATATGGCAATATCGTACAGGACACAATATTCCAGGAAGATCTTGCATACTAGAGGGGGTGCATATAGCGATACGCCACCTGAGTGGTCAAGGGAGCAGAAGCATGACTTGAGCACCCTTAATATGTGCTCCACTATGCCCCTATTGGCTATGTGTGCCATGTTGTAGCATGCCTCACCTGGGATGGCTGGATTTGTGATTGGTAACCAGAATGGTGAGAGTGGACAGGCACTGGTCCCTGCAAAGGGGGAAATGGTTGTTGTTTTCATTTCTTGTCATTTTCTTGAGTTCCTGTTTGTATTGTGATTGCTTGTTTATGCCAATTAGTTGATACTCACAGAAGAGCCAATGAAATGCCAAATGCTCCTGGTGCAAGGGCCTAGGATATGGGCAAACAACAGAAGATGTAGCTGTCATGAGTGCATCCCGGGTAATTGGCATTGACATGTCTGATGTCCCCTTGGCATCACAGATCACCTGTGCATTAATGGAATGCCAACATTTCCTTTTGCGATAGATGTGCTCATTTTCACGGGGGTGAGGGGCTGCAGTGCTTCCTGTTTGCCGTTGATGGCTCCCAGGACCTGTGGAAAGTGTGCAGCTGCGTAGAATTCCTGGCACACTCTCTGCCTTGCCTGCAGTCTGCATGGCATGCATATGTGCCTATGCACACATGCCAGGATGCAGGACATTACCTGGTGAAGGCACCTGGATTGTGTGGGTTGTGATATACCCTCAATGATGTCTGCAGTGTGCTGGAATGAACCAGCGGCCAGGAGGTGTAAGGCTGCTAGCACCATGACCAGTGGTGACATAGCCTGTGAGCACATGGTGGGTGATGCCAAGTCATTCTCCCACTCCTTGACCAGGTCTATTAAGACATGGGGAGAGTTGCGGTATCTAATGTACACCTCCTCGTCTGGCATCCCAAATAATGTGGTGTGTGGTAGGAATATTCTGCACCCCCCTCCTCTGCCTACTCCTTCCATGCAGTAGAATCAGATCTAAAAATGCAGGACCTGGCATTGTGGCAATCCTAATTTGGTTGGGGTTGCATAGCGCTTTTTAGGATTGCCTATCATTGTGCTTTGTGCTTTGTGACAGGATAATGGTGGCAGTAAATCAGTTTGCTTAGGAGTCTGACAGATATATTCTGTGAATAGGGTTTACTTGGCGCTTGATAGGGCGTGTTGGTTGTTGGTACAGTGCCTCCCTACCCACGCCCAGGTTCTTCCTCATTTTCCTCATTAAATGAGGATTTTGCATGTTCTGCCACCTATTTTCTACTTTGTGCTGGCCCTTCCCACTCATTTTGCTATTGTCGCGCAACACGTTCCTGCACAGCACAAAGTAGGAAGGGCCATCGCAAAGTCTGATTTGTGAATCGGGTTAATCCATCTTACACAGTGCAAAGTCACCTTCCACCGTGCAAAAGCTTTGGTAAATGAGGACCTAAATCTCTTTGCTATGCAGCAAGATTCTATGATACGCATAGACAGCGTTCTTCTAGACACTCTTTCTATACAATTATTTCTGTTTCAGTGTTTTCTTTGTGTTGAGAGCATGTCCGATAAAAGTATGTACACAGTAATATAATAAAATAAAATCCACATGAATAATAACATTTATTCGAAAGTTAAAATCTTAAAACTAAAACTGTACCATAATAAGATCTCTCTACATGTATTACTAGCAACACGAAAACAAAACTATTACAGTTAAAGGCTACAGCCCTTATAATTCCATATTCCAATATGGTCTGCCCTTAGCCAACATATGTTACTCATGCTCCAATAATCACATCTATAGTATACTCTCCGCCTTTTGTTCTGCTGGTTCTGGCCCAACAGAGATAAGAAACCCGTCTTTCCTTCAGTGACCACTTATTTGGGGTACAATGGAGGGGCAGCGATTTCAATCATTTGCTAGATTGTTGTTGTTTCCTTCCATTTGCTTCTGTGTGGAACACACACCTCACTAGACGAAATTGCTCTCTGCAGCACTGCATTGTCCCTGCTTGATTAGTACTGGGAGTGGTGAGAAATGCTGGCATGTCCTATTGGATGGATTGGTTTAGATTGAGTTTTCACTGGACTTCAGGGTCAAATAAAACCACCATAGCAGATTTCTTAGTTTGTACAGAAAATAGCCATTATGTATGTTGCTATTTAACTGTAATTTACAGATTTATTACACATGGGGGGTCAACGTCAGAGGGTCATTCTTCCCACTTTCTTCTTGTCAAAAGCCTAGATTGCATTGCCCTGGCAGATAATATTGCATGGCAAGGCGAATGTATTGAACTTTCTTGATGCTCCTGTGGTGGAGGTAGTGGGTAAGGCGGTATCAAATTCAAAAGCTGAGATAACGGTGAGGAATAAAAGACAAGCTTCATTCAATGCACCATCAATACATTTAATTCAAATTAATATATTTCTTTATAAAGTGCTAGAAAGGGCCTGAAGGCTAACCCAATAAAGGGTACAAACACAAAACATTAAAATAACTAAGCCTATAGGCCAGATACAGGGCAGGGAAAAATCCAACAAGATCCAGGTGTCACTTGAAAAGGTGTGTTTTCAGGTTGTGCTTAAAGATTTCCAGTGATTTGATGCTTCTCAAATCCAGGGGCAAAGCATGCCACTCCCTAGTTGCTGCAGCAAAAAATGCACCTCTCTCTACTATAATTAGTTTTGTCCCAGGGACAAAGAGCAGGTTAGTGTCATTAGATCTTAATGACCTCTGCATGGAATTTGTGGCCTGACTTTCTGCTAAATACGCAGGACAATTGCCTGACAGACATGTGTGAGCTATGGTGAGCAGACGATGAGAGATTGAGAGCCAGTGAAGGTTTCTCCTGGCTTGGGAGAGATGTTCTCCCCTTGTTAGCTCTTTTACCACTCTCACCACGCTATTCTGCATCTCTGAAGTTTCAACAGGTCACCCTTATTAATGCCCACCAAGAAACTACTGCAATAATCAATTTTTGAACCAATGATAGCCCTAGCCACAGGGATGCAGTTTGTCTCTGACAGGTATGGTCGAATCTGTGTCAGTAGTTTGACATAATGTGCTGACATGTAGACCATGATATTGAGCTGGGAATGCATACTCATAGTTTGGTCCAGGTAGACATCTAGTGTCTTAACCTTAGCTTGCATCTCGATCCTGCAACCTGCAATCATGAAATGCTGATATTCAAGACCCAGGCTACCTAACCGGACCCCGGTACCCGCAGTCATGAGCTTGGTCATGTCGTCTTTGAGGGCAAGCCCATTCTTTACCACCCAGGCCTGTATCAAAAAGTAGACTTGATATTCTGCAAATCCTCTTCATATAATTTGATCATAGGTATTACACACTGCGTATCATTTACGTAATTTGTAAATTTAATTCCTTTGTCCGCCAGCAGATGACATAGTGGTAGGGTAAAAATATTATAGGGTAATGGAGAAAGGCAGGCTCCTTGTGGGACCCCATTCAGAACTTTAGCTGGGGCTGCCTCTGAGGTACCAATGCAAATTCTTGCTGAATGATTTTCCAAGAGTGATTTAAACCATGCAGCCTCTAAGTTGTAAAAAGCGGTCACTCTCTGAAGTCTATCTGTCAGAAGGGCATGGTCGACCAGATCGAACACTGCAAACAGATCTAATAACATACGTGATACCAACTGCCCGGTGTCTAAAGATTGCAAGATATTCGACTTCAAATACACCAAGGCTGTCTCTGTGCCATGGACTGGCCTGAAGCCAGATTGCCACTTGCACAGAATGTTGTTACTCTCCAAGCATTTTTAACAAGAATAGCATAATCATGATTGGCCGATAATTAACTTGTAGTAGCAGGTCAGGCCTGTGTTTTTTTTGTGTTTTTTTTTATTGTGGTATGATCCAATCATTCTTAATAAATTCTGGCAGTGCTCACTCCTTGAACAACAGGATGAAATATGTTGTTATGGTGGCGATCAGTGAAGGAAGACATGGCTTCACTGTAATAGCAGGACATACGTCTCCACCACAGCTAGTAGGCTTGAGTTTTGTGATGATAACCACCATCTCCACTTCTGTTACTGAACTAAAGCTGAACTCTGTCGGACCTAGCTCCCTGGGGACCTCTCCATTTTCCTTCTGTCCAATCTCCTGTATTGAACTTCCTATCTTTGCTGGTAATGTTTTCCTTAATCCTGTGAAGTTTACTGAGCATAGCCTCTCGAATTGAAGTGCACCAGGCACGGTCCTTAACAACCTCTGCCGTTCTTTTAGGACATTGATTCTCTGGCTCTTTCAATGTTTTAAACAATGTATGTGACTCATGTTCAGTATTGGTAATTGGCTTTGATGATAGCCATTTCATATATCTTGACTGCTTTTAGATAAGCTTCCTTATCTCCTAGTGCCTTTGTTTCACACCAAGTATTGCCAAGTTACCTTTGTTTTGCTTTCTACCTCTGTAATTGCAGTGTTTACCAGATGCTCACTTTTCTTTCCGGGACTAGTCTTGTCTTGGATCGAACAATGGCAATAATTGCTTTAGATATCATATCCTGATACATAAGGACTACATCATAAGCTGATTTAGCGTTTGCCATGTTCACAGGTAGTGGCAATATAAATGACTCCATGGCATCAGGAGTAAGTTTCCTCAAATGTCATGGCATTATCATGGTTCTGGTTGTTTTAGGTCTACTCAGTCGCTTGGGCAGTATTACATCAAAAATTACAAATTAGTGGTGTGAGCAGGGACGCAGGGATATGTTAGGTTTAGTAGTGTGTGTATTAAGTAAGTGTCCAAATCCAGTCCTATATATTACCTTTATTATGGGTGGCTTTATGAATTTGCTGACTAAAACCCAGTTCATTAAGTAATGAATCAACTCTCATGGTTGCTGGATTTGAGGCCTCCCTTAGCCGCATATTAGAATGAACTTGAAGGTGGGTTTGAGTAGAGCGAGTAGGTGTCCAGTCATAATTTCGAATGAAAAATTTCGAAAGACAAAAAAGTCGAATCAAAAATGTTGAAAAAAAAAATGTCGAATTATTTTTTTTTAGATTTTTTTTTTTGGCTCTAGTTTATATAAAAAAAATAGGTAAAAACAAAAAAAAAAGGGGGGTTGGGGGAGAAACCCCCCATTTCGAAAAAAAAAATGTCATAAAAAAAAATTCGACATTTTTTTTTTGACTTTTTTTTTCGACTTTTTGACTTTCGAGATTTTTGTATTCGAAATTATGTCTATAAACCGAGCGAGTAGTATGTTGATCAAATTCCGGCATGAGGACTTTGATTTGTGTAATCTCACAGAACGCCAGGCTGGAGATTTCCTCTTCCCAAGCCTGTAGATCCAAACTATAGATAAATGCTACATCCCTGCTTTCCCATTCAATCTGTCTGCTTGGTATAGATCATACCCTGCGTGAATAGCCAGTACAAGCAGTGGGACATCTGCTTCATGCAACCAGGTCTCTGTCAAGGTGCATATGTCAATTGAAGTGATATAATATGCTACCTCAGGCCCATATTTCAGCAATGGTCTAGTATTTAGAAGCCTGACTTTGAGATGGTGTGCATTGCAACTTCTTCATAGACCATTTTTTGTTAGTCCAACATAATTTGAGACCCGATGTCTTCCTCTCTGACCAGCATGTTACAGTTGTTAATATCTCCCAGCCGGCTGCCTGCAGATGGAGCCTCATTTATGTCCATACCTAATAGACCATTCTCCCTGGAGCTGGTATTAGCCTGACTGCAAATGGCACTCTCTGAAGAGTATCCTTCGTGTCGCTAATGGTGGTATATATAGAAAAGAAGACATGACATGATTTTGACATTGTTTCAACCACATGTAAATCTTGCGCATTGATTGGTTCACAATTTAAATCCCCTACAAAAGTTTATACATGGATGTGCCCT
Organism: Ambystoma mexicanum; assembly: GCF_040938575.1. NCBI lineage: Eukaryota > Metazoa > Chordata > Amphibia > Caudata > Ambystomatidae > Ambystoma > Ambystoma mexicanum. The sequence continues at coordinate 290,085,309 of NC_090928.1, forward strand.
ATTCCCTTAAACCTTCCCTTTGTGACCAGAGCAGTACCATCGCTCCAATCATGACCTAATGTCCAAATTAAGTGAAGTCCTAGGTTTTCATTGGTTGACTCTGATGATACAAGTTGTTACTTGGTTGTGGTGTCTCATGGTGTGCTTCACCCCATATTATTGACCAATCTCAATGAGGTGCTAACAGTGTGACATTTAAAAACTTAATATCTCATCCTTTGCCCATGCGACCAGAGTTGTTGCCATCTCTTAATGGTTATTATCCTTACAACTGTACAACTAACAGTTTAATTTGCGACTTCTCATTGGAAACATGTTTCACTTTTTCTTTTTTAATTATTTATTTATAGTTTAATTGGTTAATTAACACCTTAAACACGTATACAAGTATAACAAACATATCTGACCAAATTACATTTCATATAACAATTTCATAGCTCAAATACAGAATCAATATGACATTTATACAATACAACAAACATATCGTATGAAATAACATTTCATATAACATTTCATATAACAATTTCATATCGCAAATGCTACTAAATCCTAAATCAATTACTAAATCAAAATACCAGCAATTTCATTTAACCGTTTTACAGATCAGGATCCGGTAAACAAATGGAATCAAATCTTCATAAAACCAATCATTATAAAAGCCTAATACTCCATTATTCTAATTAAAAAATACATTCCATAAACCTAATTCAAATTCACAATAGTGCTATCAGATAGATGTTCCAACTTTCTTAAAATTTTTCTCCATATATAATAAGCTGCACTGATATATATCAGTGGTTCTGCCGCATAAATACTTGACCAAATTGGTCTGATACTGTCAGGTATCGAGCCGGGCTTGACAGGAGTGGAACAAGGCAAGCGCCGTCCTTGTCTTGTCAGACACAACAGGGGCGTTCCAAGATGCGCCATCTGATACAATCCCATCCATTCCCTCTTAAAAAAGGGTTAACTCACTGCCGCAATAAGTTCATAAGAAGTTATCCTTCCTTTTGGTCGCGGTGGCAGTTGCCATGGAAATTAGGGCAGGGACACTAACTCACGCTACGTCTGACGCACGTTATGGTCATGTGACTGTAACTTGATAAACTCTAGTTCGCAGTGAACTCGTTGCTTCTGATTTTGAATGAAGTGCGCTACGTACCTTGACCAAAGACTCTGTGTCTGCTATTGACTGCTTTAAGGATTGATTTGTCTTACGCCTGATTAAACGTTTATTGCCAGCCCATTACCGATTTGGACTTCATAGGATTGCTTCCTGTTCTTTGGGATCCACACGACTGCAAGAGCTCCATAAAGACTACCTTCCTCCTCCCCTCACCCCGGTACGGACTAGAGACTGCCGGTGTACCATTACAGGGTGAGGGTGGAGAGTCCTCATTTCATCAGGTATTCCTTGTGGACTTCCTTACCCCTAGACGTTCGCGTGCCGTCGGGAATAGTCCCATACCCCTGTACCTGGCGGTCATACTGGAGCATTGGTTCTATATGGAATATCCTCTATCCATCCCATGGTAAGAAGTGTCTGTCCTTACTCTTGTTTGTACTATCCAGTTTAGTCTCTGTGAGCATTAAGAATTCTTATGTTCTTGTTTATTGTGACAGATATTTTCCGGCTTTCCTTTGATGTTGATGTAAATACAAGTCACGTGGTGTCAACTTGGAATTCGATCACTTATACGAAGGACGTCTCCTGCCACGCGTTTTGGGTCCATTCTTCCAAACAATTGACCCCTGGTACTGGTTTATTTGTATCCAGACACAGGGTTACATTGTAGGGTAGCATTCTTCTTCTACACTATGGGGGCAACTTGAGCAGGCACTCTTAACAGATACAACCATCCCAAAATCATGAATCAGGTCTTTATACCCTCTATAATACAATTCAAGCAATTTCTCACAGTCAGTCAGGAGGTGTCTTATTGTTTCCACCTCCTTTTGGCACAACCTGCACATCCTTTTTTCTCTTGGAATCCCAATCCAGAAACCAACATATTCATAGCAGGGAAGTATGTTGAATCTCAATAATGTAATACATCTAGAAAGATTGTGAGTTCCTACCTTCCATAAATAGCTACAAGGCTTGGAAACCACTATACCTTGTAAACTACATACTTCATATTGTTGCTTTTTTCCAAGCACCTCTACATTTTTACAAATATCCCACTGGGTAGCTTTTCTCTTCAGGACTTTAAAGAACCTATTCATATGACTTTTTTCATTAGGTAAATTAATTTTAATATCACTTAACATATTAAGAGATGTATCCCTTAGGTCTTTTATAGCTGCATTCATATTCTTCTGCTCAGCCATACATCTACCCATTATTTTCAATAAGCTATCATCCTATTCAATTGGCAACATAATTCTAATATATAGCTTACAACACTTGAGTTTCCATTGGGTGGACAGGGATGTGAATCCCAATTCGCTTCTTGTAGCCTCTATAGGAGTAGGTTTAGCTAGGCCTAAGGCGGGTCTCCATAATTTCCCTTCAACTTTTCCGAGGTCTTCCAGATATCTAGCTGCCAGTGTTTCCATTGCACATAGAGCCCCCAAACAATACAGCTCTTATAAATCTCCAGCAAACCCTCCACTGAGTGGCCACCCTTAGAAGCCATATAAGATCGAATCACATTCTATTTTTCTGTTACGTTACTTTCAATCATCTCCTGATAATAATTACGGGAAGGATTATCCCTAACTAACATACCCAAATATGGGTATAGTTCTACCACCTCAATCAGCTGAAACTCAATTTTCCATTGGAACTTATAGTTCTTTTTCTTTTTCCTGCAACCCCCAAAAACCATAATCTTTGTTTTCTCTATGTTAATACTGAGATTATTGTCAAGTGCATAACCTTGCAACTCATCTAAAGACCTATATAAACTAATCAGGGTTGTATCCATTAATACTGTGTCATCTGCATATGACATCCAGCTGATAGCCATTTTATAGGTGGTGGATGATTATTCTTATTCTCCATCCTATCCCCCATGTCTGCAACATACAAATTGTATACGACAGGGCGTTGACACAGCCTTGTTTAAGAACCAAATTGGTGATAATAGTTTGTGATTTATTTAACCCGTTATTCAAACAGATAGTAACTGTTGCATTACTGTACATTTCTCTTAACAGATGTAACACAAGGGGACTTACTTTCCAATTTGCTAGCTTATTCCAGAATTTGTCTCTGATGACACAATCAATAGCTCTTGAAAAATCTATAAAACAAACATATACGATTCATATCTTTGTTCTTTCGTGTTTCAGCAATCACATAATTTAATTCCACCATATTATCAAGTGTGCTGAATCCTGTTCTAGAGCCCGTTGGACAGGGTGACAATAGCTTATTTTTATTAATCCAAGCTTTTATAATAAGCAGCAGCAAAAAGCAAAAGATTTTACAGCTTGAGTCTGCCTTTGCCAACAACTGATAGTTTTTTGGGCAGCTTCTATTTCCTTTTTTGTGGATGGGAATGAATATGGGTTTACGCCAACTCTCAGGAATTTTCCCACTTTTCCACATACATGTATAATATTCTAACAAGATCTGTGCCCACCTCAAGGGGTTATGTTTAATGATGATATTAGACAATTTATCTGGCCCTGGGGCTCTCGATGCATTCATCTTTTTTATAATGGTCAAAATATCCCCAATGCCAAAGGGGAAAGTCCTATTAATTCCCTCAAGTCTAATTTCTCTAGTAACATCCGGCCTATTTTCTATATAATAAAGTGAAGATATGAATTCTGCCTATGCCTCCATACAAATTGTATTAATATCTGAATCTGTTTCTTCTATAAGATATTAACAGTATAAATACCAAACATTTTTAGAATCATGTGTGCGACATAAGGTCAGAATCATTTTCCAAAAACTGATATGGATATCACACCTTTGAGCCCTAAGCCAGTTTTTATATTTCGTACGGAGGCTAGTTGTACTTTGAAGTTTTCTAACTTCTGACATATACCTATCTTTCTTAATAGTATTCATGTCCACCTTAAGCCTCTTCTTCCTTTCATTTATCTGTCTATCATAAATGGTCTTATGTTTTTTCCCGTCCTATGGGTCAATGTAATTCTACTACTATTTCCCTGTGATAATACCTAATAGATTTCCAATAGCCTTTAATCCATTGCAGGCAATCTCTTGACCATCTATATCTAAGATATCAAACAATTCATAACATTTATTTACATTTTCATCTGTCCAACATAACCTATTCGAAGCCCCATGGATGTTCATGCTTTCACCTTTTATATCCTTCCTAGTTTGGCGGCCATATACACAACATTTCAATATTTTATGATTACTAAGGGATGTATGAATATGTTTAAAGCTTTTAAGTAATTTTAATAATCCGATATTTATGAACATATAATCAATTCAATAGCTCACCTTCCCATTGGTCCAGGGTGTATGATTATCGCCCAGAGTCCTCCCATAGGACATCCCTTATCTCCAGCTATTGCAGGTTTCATAAGAATATTATATCCCTCCATAACTAATGTCCCCCTTACCCATGTCTCCAGAAGTGCAAATACATTGCTACTTTTTAACAATAGAGCACCTTCTCTCTGTAGGAAACATCGAAAACCTCTACTGTTCCATGAGATAACGGTCAAGCAAGTATCTGGCTCCCTATCACAATAAGTTGGTAGGTAATGCTCATCTGGAACCCATTTCTCCAGATGTTGTTGCTTTTCCAAGCCTAAAGGCAGTTTCTCCCCCGTTCTCTGCAATTTATTATTGAACTCCCCAGCATTTTCAATGTTGTTACACACAATTATTTTGAAATCATTGTTCCATTCTCACTGGAATTTTCTCTAAGTAATTCCACCATTACTGCAGTGCCAAACCGTACAATAGACCAATTATTCCAACTCCCAACCTCCGGTAAAAGGATGCTTTCAATGTCTGAAGATTTGTTACATTGTAATTGAGACACTTTATTCAGGCACTTCAATAGCCAATTTCTATTTAAATATGGGCTGTCTTCCCTAGGGGCGTTCTCAATTGTTTTTATACTCTTACCTCTATTTCTAGACAACATTAAGTGGTCTCCCTTTACATTAGCACCATCATTTATGTTATCTTTACTATTCTGACTCATAGCCAGTCTTTCCATTTCCACCTTATAGACCTCCCTTTCTCTAGAGTTTAGGCCAGATCTTCCCATATTTACCGGTACATCCAGAAATTTGACCACCAACTCATTACTTTCTTGTAGATCTTCCTTATCCCTACCTACTGGTGAAACTGTATGCTCCTCTAGATCAACAGTTTTACCTTTTTCTATAAGCCATGTTTCCCCGTATCTTTAGGTTTAAGCTTATTTTCCCCTCCCACTTGTACTATGGGATTAACATTTAATTATCTTCTACCAAGACTTTGAGAATGTATTAAGCCACCTTCTTGAGCTATATTGCCTGCTGTACTATTATCTTCACCACCCTCTTCCTCTTCCATTACCATTATATCCTCCCTAATGCTCCTCTCCAACTTAGCTTCCTCAGTTACCAAAATACACAATTCACTCAACTCCCCATTCTGTTCGCTAATAACGCCATTTTGTAATGGAGACCCCTTACTGTTTTTCCAATCTGTAGGGATTACATTCAACATGGCCTTCATGTTCTCATTCACTATAACAACCATTTCCTTCGCCGTTTGTTGTCCATTCATAAGATTAGCACAGATCCCCAATAACATATCTACAGAGACTGTTAGAAGGCTGTGTCTTCACTTCAGCCCATATCTCAGATCTCAAGTGTTCCCTTTCCCAAGTGTAATTTGGTTAACAACACGGTTCAAAATTAAAGCTCCCTGCTCCCCTTTAACTTTCACAGTTTTGTTGTTTCCAATTTTCAAAGTTTCCTTTCTGGCATCTTGTAGCTTTCATACATGTTGGAAATAAAACTACTTTCTGTGGTTTAAGTTTAAAGTGTGCATATAAATTTAATTTCAGGGTTTATTTGTTTATTCTTCAGAGTAAAGTTCAATTTGAAGCACAACACATGGTAAGTTGCAAGTTCGTTAGAGTTAAATTAACTTTGGAACTCTGCATGCAATGGGCTGCTTAAATGTAGGTTCCTGTTCCTTCTCTAACTTCGAACAGGTCTTGATTGTGGCTATTCGCAAAGCTATAGTTTAGTTCAGTATTCTATAATGGTAATGTTCATCTGGAACTTATCTTTACATTGTCTATTGTTCAAGAAGTGTTGTTCGTTCTACATTAAATTCTTCTGAAATTGTCTGATTTGTGTTTGTTCTGTGTTAAGTGTTTAAAGTTAGTTTGTTTTGCTTTAAGTGGATTTCACAATGTCCATAGACCTTCAAAACCGTGTCTTATACTGTAAGCGACCCCTCCGATACAGAGTAATCCTGCTGGTTCAGTGAATGAAGTTACGAAAGATCAGAAGCTTTTGAAAACGAGCTCATGAGAGCCACATGACCACTCTGCTCCAAAATATCTCTTGACAATAAGGTTCATTCATTTGTGCACTGGGTTTCCCAGCCACCAGAAACTCACTGGTTGTTCTGACAGGTCTCATTGCAACCCGAAATACACAGTCTCCGATTTTCAAGGCCCATCCTCCTCCTTCTGCCCCTCAGGGAACTCTCTGCACCACAGAATGAGCAACACGGAAATGAGGGAAAGGGATAGCCTTTCTGCACCTTCCCTCTCTTCACTCCCTCTGCTCCACAGAGGCCAAGCTCCTCACCCACGCTTCCATGGGCCATTTTGCTCCACGGTCCTCAGTGTGTCTGCATCTCATTCCTTGAAGGTTCTCTGCCAGTTGCCTTGATCTCCCTGCTGCTGTCCCTGTCTCAATCTCAATCTTGTTTGATGTCTCTTTGAGCTCCTCTTATGCGCTTGCAGCCCCTTTAAATGCTGCAGATGTGAGCAGTCAATGAGCCCTGCCTGACCACAATTAATGGGACATGCCTGACCCTGACAGCTCTTTGCGGCCTCCTCTTCATTCCAGTACCAGAGTGGTAAAATAGCCTGTTCCTCATTGCTCTTAGTTGCCTCTTCTTTATCCCAGTATTGTCAAATGTCAATGAAGAAGAAATGAAGGGAACTGGCTTGTAAAAGCCTATGAAAGTGGGGGAAAGGTTGGTTTGGCTGCCAATAGGAAAAGGAGTATACCATGTCTCGCCAAGTGCACCCCATTCCTAGTTCCCAATGACCCTCCACTCAGGTGATCCTCCCTCGCTTCTCCGCCCCCACGGTCGGGATGCAATAGTGATGGCCTTTCCCAGGCCACCTTGCGTAGAGTATCCAAGGGGCTCAGGGGTGAGAATACCATCAGGATTCTCAGATACCCTTCCCCAATGTAGGTTGGAATGACGTGTTTCACCGGGAAACCGGGAAAGGAAGTCAACCTTATCTTGTTTTTGACTTTTCCGGTATTCTACGGTGGGAAACCAAGATTGATGGTCCAAAAAAACCTGCATATCCCTTAGGTTAGATTTATTTTGAGGTTTTAGATCTCATTTCAATGAATCAACATTTTCTTCCCCACTAGCCCTTTTTCTTAACGGGGAGAGATTTTAGTTTCCGTAAAGAGAAGATCTGTTTATAGAAATCTCAAAATGTATTTGGGCTACCTGTGAAACCCATTGATCGAATTTGGGTATATCGCTTCCCAAGCCCAATGGAGTTGGTAAGTCAGAAATCACTGCTACAGTTAGGTCTAGTTTTTTTCCCAAAATGGTAATCGGGATTTGGGTTAACAAATACCTTTTTGTATGGCTGCTGCATGGAAGGCATGGTATCAAACAGTGAAAGAGCCACAAGTGATCTCAGTTCAAGGGTGTTTATTGAACTTCAATGGGTTGCTTCAAGGCCTATCTAACCTAAATCTAAGGATGGGAGTGAGCTACGACCATCAAATAATAATAATGCAGTCCCAGTCAAGTCTCTGTCAAAATAAAATGGCCTATTCTAATAAACATATTTTCAATCCTTACTTCTAAACAGAAAAGGGTGTGGGACAATAAGGTATGCAACAAAGAAAAGTGTTCAAGAAATAATATGCCTGGCAGTTGAACAGTTGGCCTCCCTTCCCCATGTTTTCAGCACAGGCAAGTCAGCACGTTCAAGCTGCACACGAGGACACAGTTCAAAGCATAGACATCAGGGTCTTCTGCCAAAGTCCCTTTCCAATAACAATCTCTTATTGCAGAGGTTCTGATGTAACAAACAAATGTCAAAGTTCCATTTCTATTAGGATCTCCACATGCACAAGTTCTCGCTTTCAGTATTTATCATGGGTCTCCCTACTTCAGGTTTGGACCTCTTTGTTCCACACTGCTTGCTCTTGGTCTCCCGCGTTCAGGCTTGGACCATTGATCTCCCTCTTTCAGGCCTGGATCCTCTTGATATCGAAATTGAAGACTTTTGAATGTGCGATGGGTTTTGCTTAAACCATTGCAGGACCATTTCGATTCACTTTATGCAATGTTCTCATCAATATTTTGGCTTTCGGTTATCTTAGCGAGACACCTTACAGATACCTCCGATTGAGCACACTCATGGTGCCGATCCACTCTGTTTATGGTATCATATCTTTCCTTCTCAAGTTCCAGCACCTTTTATACAGTGTTGCCGCTTGCAACCTTGACTTCAACACAGACCGGTCTTTCACTGGTCTCCCCAACTCACTGGCTGTGTTGATCTCTCTAATGCTTCTTTGTTCTTGGAGCCAAGAACATTACTCCGGCGGCTGCCGCTCCTCCCTACCTTGGTTAGTTACGAGGGAGAGCCTTCTGTATCTCTGATACAAAAAGCAGGAGTCTTCAGTCTGGTTTCCTGGCCTTATGCTTTCTGCTTCAAAGGTTTCTGGAAAGTAACCGTTTCTTGCCGAAAAGGTCAATCGTATTTCCCTCCTTGCAAACCCTTCTTGGCTTCTCATCTTTCTCCACTCGTTCAGCTGCCAAATAAAAACTGTTGTTCCTTTGTGTGCTTCGCCTTGCTCAGAGTGTGCTTTCGTGTCCTGCATGTTATCTGTGTGGGGAAGTTTAATCGAAGTCAGGTGTGAGTGATTGTCAGTAATTGATCATAGTAGAGGGACATGTCAGGTACACTGCACGGGTGTGAGTCTGTTTTCTCCCAGAGCGGGCTGTCCATGGGAAAGTGTTGGAGAAGAGAAAGGAAGGGGTACAGTTTCTATGTTTCCTACCTGGTAGGATGGGGTAAAGGTGTAACAGGGGCAGGATACCGCATCTTGCCATCCGGTGTCCCACTCCCCCGTTGTTACCAGACCGGCACACTCGTAATGAGGCCCATGGGCCCCATGGCAGAGTATATCATTAATTGGGTAAAGTCAGAATTCATGCCACTAAGACCAGATATTCCTTAGGATCTGGGCAGGGTTGCACCATTCAAGCTGCAACTCAGGAGCATTACATTTCTGGGTGTATAGATATGCCTCAATTGGCAGGCTGTAATGGAGCTGAATTACACCCCAATAATAAATAAGATCCTACAGGACCTCCGTAGCTGGGCCGCTTTACCGCTCTCACTATCAGGAAGGAGTAATGCCTTTAAAATGAACTCCCTCCCCAAACTGTTGTACTTAGCTAAACTGCTGCCCTTCGCTCCCACGAAACCAATGCTTCAAGACCTTGACTCCCATATCTCCAAATTCGTTTGGTGAGGTAATAAAGTGTGCATCAGGCTTGAGGTCCTGCAGGCGGATAAGTCAGATGGCGGATTGGCACTCCTGGCCTGGAAAACATACTACATGGCAGGCATGTCTGCTGGGCCAAACGCTGGCTGAACCACGAGAACCAGGCCAGCTGGAGATTCACTAAACCCTTACTGCTACAGCCACTGATGCCGCAAGAAGTTGTAGCGATACCCCTTACACACCTCCCCGGCGGGGTGAAACAGCATCTCCTGATAGTACCCACCCTCGTCCAGTGGAATAACATGAGTGCTTTACAAGGGTTGCTTACGCGAGTTATGCCAGCGTGGATCAGCATAAAAGCTATCCTGTCAATTGGACTAAATCGAAAAATCCTTCAGGTGCAAGACACTATCTGACCGTAGGTCAGAGTCATGGATCTGTTCGATAATGGTGCACCCCTTTCCTACGCGGAGGCCATACGGGTTATGGGCATGGGCGAGGGACACTGGCTCCAATATATGACAATTTTAGCAGTTATCTCCAAAAACACCACTGAGGAGTCCAGACAAGCGACCCCGACAGCCGGGAAAATAGAAATCGGTCAGAATCTGAACACCTTCGCAAGGCTCCAGACATTTTATTCTACCAGCATCCAAAACAATTTCAGTCTTAACCGCACCCTAGAATCCCTCTTGGCCACTGACTTAGGTACTAACCTAGACGTAGGGGACATTTGCGAGTTCTTCGAAGCCATACCCGCAGTCTCGTACTGCTTCAAAATAGGGACATCCAATACAAAATCGGCCAGCATCTCTACTACATACTGAGCAAAATGTTCAGGATGGGATTGACACAATCCCCTCACTGCTGGTGCGAATGCCGAGGGCCCGGCACCTTGGGGAACATGCTATGGTCTTGCCCTTTCATCAAGAGCTTTTGGCAATCAATACACTGTAGGACCGAAGGGATTGGAGGGTCAGGTGTTCCTCTGACGCCTGATCAAATACTATTTTGGGCCCATCATGAAGACTGGCACGAGATGCTCACAACACAATGGGTCATACATACAGTGCTCTTTTCCTCTCGGAACTCCCTGGTCCTTACATGGAAAGATCCTTACCCACCTTCTTTAACCACATGGGAATCCCTTTTAAACACAGTGTACTACATGTAACACAGGGACCTTAGGCATCAGGCTAGACTGACCCAGGCAGCTAGCATCCTAGAGACAGCAGAATCATTCCTGGGTTCTACCTTTACACATAACATTTCATTGCACATGAAGGGGGCCAGCCACCCAATAGGAAACCCATGGGGGGGTGAGGCGGGGGTTGGGGGTTACAGGGGCACCACTACCTCATGTAGCATGGGGGGTTCTGAATATATATATATAGACTGGGTAATCACCTCAGACCGACCACATACCATAGTTGGTTCTACGCAGATGAGTAACTTCACACATTAGGGGAGGACGGGGGAAGACAGAAAGGGGGAACAGAAGAGAGGCAGGGGATGGGGTCTTTTGATCAAACCAATCAAATCAAAAAATAGCATTGAGGGCTGCTGATTGCTTTCCCATGGCCGCAGCTTGACAGCAGTGCTCTATGATACTGTGCCAGTGTACTGTAATTATGATGGTTTTTATCTGCTTGTTTTTGCTGCTGAAAAACTAATAAAAAGAGGTTAAAAAAAGATAATAAACGAAGATAGGGGAAATATCCTGATCTTCTGTAATACGAGTGGCGGTTGATGGTGTCTACTCAAAAATATTAAAACAATATATTTAATTAATTTGGTAGTAAGAGAAAAACGTGAGTAAGTACTGACAGTCTGGATTGGCTTGTCGTAACAGAGCAGACACTTCTCACACTGCAGGTTAAGATAAACAGCTAAGATTATGCAGTGCTATTCCAAATGGATTAAGGGCATGAGCAATAAAACAATAATTGTCAAATATAGTATTCCGAAATCTGGTGACATATTTGCATGCCACATATAAGGGAAAGAAGCTAGAAAAAAAGATTGGCAGTATTAGAGCTTTGGAAAATGTACCGGAATGAGAAAGAAGATGCAGTCTATAAAGTGTGGATGCTTAGTGAACATAAAGGGGAAGATGTAACATCTTCAGCTCCTCTTTCCCCTTCTGAGAAACAAGACAATGGTCCTCATTCCGAGTATGGAGGCAGCCATGGTGCTATTAGTGCCATGGCTGCCTCCATACCGAGCTCCAATACCGGGGTCTGTGAATGAGGAATTACTGAGTAATTCCGACCTTGGAGGACCGGGTAATTCCTCATGCACAGAACCATTCCGCATTCCCATTTGAGCCCCCATAGGGCTCAATGGTAATGGGGATGGCGCTAATAACGGGCCCGTTCATAATGGGCCCGTTATTTTCTCCTTGCTCCCCAAACGGGACCCGGAAAGGACGTCTGGTTTTACCAGATGTCTGTTCCGGGTCCCGCTAGCGGACCTCGTAATCAGGCAGCCCGTAATGAACGGTGCCAGTCCCGTACCGGCACCGTTCATTACGGGACCTCCAGCCTCGTAATGAGGCCTATAGAGAAAAAGAAGAGGCGTTTTACCCTCTAAAGTCATTGAAAGCAGCAGTGGGTTATGTTAATACACCATATGAACCCCCTGACTATACTAGTGAAGAGACAGAAGAATAGAGTAAGAGTAGAGAATGTAAATATATACAGACAGGCAATGGGCCTCATTACGACCCAGGCGGTAAGTTACCGCCTGGGCCGTCACTTTACCACCATGGCGTAAACTACGTTTACGCCATGGTGGTTGGCGGACTTACCGCCCCATTCCGACCTTGGCGGGGCGGTAAGTCCCCAATCCCCATTTACCCTTCCCCATTCCCATTTTTGCCCCATAGGGCATAATGGGAGTGGGGAAGGCGTTAATTACGCCACCGTAAATTACGGTGGCGTAATTAACTCCATGGTCCCTTAGCGCCATGGATTTTAACACCCGCTAAAAGCGGGTGTTAAAACCTCCATGGCGCTAAGGGACCTCGTAATTGGCGGTAAGGGGTCGGCGCAGCTAACGCTGGCGTAAACCCCTTACCGCCAGGGTCGTAATGAGGCCCAATGAAAGTAAACAGGATGATGAGATGAATAGACAGAATAAACAGATAGAGATAGAAGAGGCAGAGAAACAAAGAAGAGTGACAGATATAGCTAAGGGTACAACAATAGTGCCGAATGAATGGATGGGAGGACATATATTGCTTAAATTAGACAACAAAGGTATTGGTGGGGTTTGAGAAAGAGAGGAAAGGGAAGAGCAAGACAAGAAAATGGAAGAGAAGGAAGAGGAGAGGCTATATAAACAAGAGAGATACAATGAATGTAAACAAAGTGAGGCGTGAATAAGGCAGAAGGTGAGAAGAGGGAAAGAGAGGTTAAAAGAGGAGAAATGAGAAGAAGTAGGAGCACAAAGATTGAAAGCACGTAGGTTACAAAGAAGGTGAGACGCAGAGGAATTAAGGAAAATAAGGAGAAGGGAGGAAGAAATGAACTTAAGTAGGGGATTTAAAGACAATGAGATTGAATATGTATGCCATACAAGCATGATACCCATAGAAACTCAAGAGTGAACTGAAGAAGAGAGAGGGTTGCAACCATCCCATGGAGGATGGCGAGGACCATTAGATATGCCAACATGAAGAGAAGAAGACACAGAGAGCATAGGAACAAGAATGGGGAAGCTGCATAGACAAATGAGCGATAAGGAAGTGTATAGAGCTCAAGAGGGCGAACAAGGAGCATCCTCTAGGGGAACATGAGGAAGCTTAGATGATGTCAGAATAAACGATCATAGGGCTATGTCCTTACATAGGTTAGATCTTGAGGAAGCGGATGCAGACAATAGTCATACGAGTTGGGGCATAATGATGTCAGACGAGGAAAGGAAACAAAATAAGGAGACTTGAAAAGAAGGCGCATATGGATTTTCAAGAGAATCAAGTGTAGATTAAAGGGTAAAATGGTTAGATCTAGAGGGCCCTATAAGAAAGACACCAGAACCAATACCATATACTGAACATCCACAAGTATGATCGCATAGTACAGGGGATGCGTCCCCGCCCTATGTGAGCAGATTAAGGGCATTGCCAGGGAGAAGACTAGCAGGCAATGATTATGCTGCCTGGAAGACAAGGAGTGTGGGTAAATATGACAAAGGATCAGGGTTTTCATAATTTTCACTATTACAGAAAGGGGGGGTCGACCGCAGTATATACCATGGCCCCAGATGGATAAGGATAATTTAAAATGCACACTTCTGAGTTTGACTTCCGGTGCAGGAACATGGATTAAGGAATTGGAGAAAAGGATGTCAGGAATGACGTTAGCTAAAGGCAATATAAAAGGCCTATTAGCCATTTTAGGGGAGAGATCTGATTCGGAAAAGATCAGGGCATACAAAAGTAACTGCACAAAACAAAGTGCATGATGGAGCACCATTCAATAACTGTAGATGAAACCTATGGTGAGTGCTTATAGTACAATATACAGATACATCGGCTATTGGGGCGATATTTACTAGAAAATTAGGGAGGATGAAGATCCCATTGCTTTTATTCAGGATATTCATGTTTGCTGCGTTTTAACACACCTCACCTGGGGAGGCTGGATTCCTGATTCATGTCAACAGGAATATTGACAGCAGGTAGGCAATATCCCCTGCAAAGAAGTGAATGGTTGTTCATTGCTTGTATTTTTATTTCTTGTGTTTCTGTGTGTGCTTGTTTGTGCATGATAGTTGATACTGACCCACCAGCAAGGTGTTTCCAAAGGTTCCCAATGCAAGGGTCTGGTATATTGGGAGAAGGCCGAAGAGCGGAATATGTAGCTGTCATGCCTGCATCCCGGGTAATTAGCATTGCTGTGCATGATATGTCCCTTGGCATCACAGATTTTTATGAACGTTTTCTCTAGAAACAAATTTTCCTCAATAGACTATGGACCCTAAACATTTTGCTTTTGTTTTACACACTGTCCTGACATTTTACAGTGCAGTGAAGCCTTCATCTCACTCCGCTGACCATTTTTTTACACATTATGGGGAAACTGTATGTACTTCAGGCCTCCAGTACTGTTCCCTTTAGTCTTTTACTTTGTTGCCTGTTTGGGGAACTTGCTATCATTGTACATAGCATCTTCCAATGCAGAGCAGTAAGGTTTCTTTTTGTGTTACCCTAGCCTCCACAAAAGGGATTTGAGATATGCTAAAGGACAAACTAGTGGCAGCAGTTATTTTTCCGTCCTTGTTACTGTATTTTTGGTTAGCCTCACCGCATTTACCATGTTTGGCTTCCACCTGTGGCTAGTGTCCTACAATGGCCGTGCACCAATATTTCGTGTGTAGCTTGGCCTTTTTGTGTTTTTCTCTTCTTCCTGCCCTCTTAGGCCACCACGAAAATCCTTGTTTGGTCATGCACTTGCCCGGGAAACACAAAGGTTTATCGGGCTAGTGCAGGGCAAGTGTGTGAGGAGCCAGGAAGTGGGTTGGGACTGTCAGGCCCTAATACACAACCTGGTTCCAGAAAGTCTGGTGCGCAGATCGGCATGAGATCCACAGTGGTCCCTGATCACCACCTCATATGGCACCCTACATAATGTTGATCATGGATGGAAATTCTGGGCCTCCTCCTCATCCTCCTCCTTCCATGCAATAGTATCAGTCCTAGCAATGTAGGGTCTGGCATTGTGGTAATCTATGTTCATTGGGGTTGCATTGCACTTTTAAATGTGCTTTGCGTTCTCCTTTGCACTTCATACAATTGTGCGATAGCTTCTGTGAATAAGGTTTCCATATCGTCTGATGGGGCGTGTTTGTTGTTTGTGCGGTGCCTCTCTCCCCACGCCCATATTCTTCCTCATGTTCCACCTTGAATCGGGATTTTGTATGTTCCACTCCCTTTTTAGTTCTTTGCGCTGGCCCTTCCTGACCATTGCACTCTGTGTCACACAAAGTGCTCCTGCGCAGCGCAAAGTGAGAAGGTCCAGCACAAAGTCCAATTTGTGAATCGGAAATTGTTTTTCTGCATGGTGCAAAGTGTGCTTTTACGGCTTCTACTATTGCTACCCAACATTTTAAGGAGCTAAGATTGTTTCCAATAGCCCCATCATTTACAGGCCAGTCAGCTGCAATTGTAGTCCTGATTTTTCTCAGACGGTCAGATGGTGATTCCTCCGTCCCTAACAGAATCACAGGGTTAGGTAGATACCATCTCATACGTGGCGGTAAAATATGAAACCACCCAGGAGAGCATTTTATGAATCCCTCGTTAAAGAGTTCACTGACTGCATTTTTTACACTCTGATTTGTGAACCCAACAGCTGACTCTTTAGCTAAATATCTAAGAGGAGTGGCAGGAACAAGGGATGTCAACGTGGGTATCCGCAACTCCGGCCTAATAGGACACATCGGAAAGCAGTCTTGGACGCCCAAAAAGAGTGATCTTAGTCATCGATTTTCAGTCATTTCCAGAAGAGCTGAACCTGCAGTTCCATAGGGAGCAACAGACGATCATTTAACATGAAGGACCTCCATGCATTTCATGAGAATTGAGAACCAAAGTTATAATAAAATGTTAGGAGTCCCCCAATCCTTTGATGTAGGAGATTCCTGCCTCTCAGTTAATGCCTACCCAGTACCCGTTCTGTGAAAAGGTAATTCCTCAATTTGTGCAATACAAGCGATTTTTTATGAGCATGTTTTCCTTCCAAATGGTAAATTAGTTTTCCCTAGATTATATGCATGGCCTGAATTCCATAAGAAATAGTTTCTATTGGATTAATTGTTTTTATATAATGTGCACCTAATACGTACCTGTCTTTGGTTTCTTAGCGCGGATCCGGGATTCGAACCTCTGTTGCTATTTATTTTTCATTTATTTAATTATTATATTCGGTTGTACGCCCAAAACCCTTGGGTACCACGGCGTAGTTTTGCTTCCAAGTGCGCGTTGCCCCTGTGCTATCCTCCGTTCACAAGCCGGCCTGCCAGTAAAAGTGTAAACCCGCAGCACATCGACGGTGCTCATGAACTTGCTCCGCCACAAGCAGCCCAAGGAAACAGTACCCTAGTGGTGCTTGCAGTTCAGTGAGACCCAGGATCTGCAGCAACAGCAAAAGAACATGGGGCCTTTCTTCGCTCTGCTAAAAAAAAAAATCATCATTATCATCATCATTATTGTTACATCAGCATTTATATCATTGAAAGTCTCGCTGTCAGGCCATCCCGGAACAATTTATGAGCTTACAGGAGATGTTTAGCAGTTTTTATTATGCACGCACCATATGGTGCGGTGTGATTACGCTTCTATTTACTACCGACATCGAGGCTGAGTAACTGCTGATTACACAAAATAGCCAAACGGAGAGCAAAGACAGAACGAATTAAGTCGTTAAAGAAATAAATAGACACACACAACCTTTCATTTAGAATCAGCCAAGGCTTGTGGAAAAGCTGACACCCTCCTATACAAATGTGTTGGTCATAAACTGCGCACTGTTGCTTCCTGCATTGCTACTCTTGAGAGGGCGCTGCAATGGTTAAAATCTATGAGAACTTCAATGTCGTCAGGCCGCACCTGCAATTGTACTTACATTATTTTCTCATGGGATCTGAAGCGGATTGGTGTTTCAGTCTCAAACTAGATTGTATTTTCATGTTATGTTTAATGCATACAATACATATTTCACCAAATCTGTATCTTTCTGTTTGACATCATTGCTTCCGTTTTAAAAGTTTTGGGTCCAAGAACGAACACAATTCTAATAAAAATTAAGAGACTCAGCAATTAGCCGCACCGACTTTCCGTGAAACAGCATGATTTTGAATTTGACATCGCAGAATAGTCCTCTATACCAAGAATCAGGTTAATAATGCCCGCCAGGGCAGTAACCAGATTGTTCCTGTCTTCCTGGTGAGTGTAAAGTTGTAGATGATCAGAGCCCTTGTTTTTAGGGCATAGATCTTGCAGGCTACAACACCGTCTAATAAGTAGGCTCCCATTCCTACACATCCCTCTGCCTGTCCAGAGCCCATAGCTATCAAACCAGCAACCAACTAGACTGTTAAAAGAAACATGTCTTTTTTTTTGTTATTATTACCCAGCACCCATTCCTTGGTCCAGAATTCCTGTCTTGCAAGATGTGGCTGGGGTGATTGGGAGCAGAGGAACTAATTTCTTTTTTGCCCTCTCCTTTTTTCTGGGCATGGATTCCTTCTGGCCATCACAAGTGTGCCTCTTTCCCTGGACCCCTGAGACGGCTGGCAATGTTAAAGAGTGTGTACCCTCATGTTCTGATGCTGGAATGGACATAACTGGGCTTGGCCAACTTCTCTCTTGGCTATTGTTCCTCTGTCTTCCCAGCTCTGCCACTTCTGGGAAATTGTCTAAAGCAGGCAAGCCATGGGGAGCAGGAGCTTTGCAGTAAGTACAGGGTTCTCCACTACGAGGCAATGGTCCCCCTCGAAGGTTCAGGCATGGAAGATTCAGCTTGTCTTAGAGACAGCTGTGTCCCGTAATCCTCCTTGCGGGTTCTGTCACTACTCATTCAGTTTGCAGCAAAAGAGACTGCCTTATTGGGATCATTCATGTGGTTTTGCCTACAGTGGGCTGTTTGTAAATGCCTGTCATAGCCTTTTCCCAAGAGCAGGATGAAGCACATGTTGTTGCTGGTCAAAGGAACCATGCATGCATGCTCATGGTGGATTTCTAAAACCCTGCTGACTATCTTTAGACGAGGTTGATGTTTTTCACTGTAGGTTTTTTTTAATGCTAGGAGAACGTTTCACTTAATTACTTTTTGCAGGGTGACATGTCTCTTCTCAGAAACAGCTCATGTGTTGAATTGTTACCTATTGCACTGGTTCTCAATTGGCAAAGCACGTCGGGATCAAGGTGAAGTACATCCTGGAAGGGGCTTGAGAGATGTAAACTGGAAGCTGTTGGAGTAATCAAATGCTCATCTCATTTTGGTGATGGCAAAAGAAAGGTGATTTATTAGTTTGCATGCAAGACCAAAAGACAGAACCCCACCCATTAAACCATTTCCTCTTGACTAACCTACACAATACAACAGGATGGACCAGTGGAAGAGAGGGATTATTCATATCAAAATACGTTGTCTTTTTACAAATACTGACAACCACTTTGTTCAATAACATAACAATTTCAATTTTAATAAGAAACACAAACATTTTAAATACATAAAAATATATAAAACACGTACATTGTGTATCAATTTTGTCTTGTACTCCTGTGCTTGTACCAACACTAAATACAAAGATGAATCACAGCTCCCTGTTCTTTTTCTCTACCATTCATTCACTTTCATACTGATTTTCATTCATACTAAATATCTATTCTCCTTCTAGCACAAATAGGCGAGATACTGCTGTTTGCACAATTTTATATGGTTTAGATCTATTGTCTCTTCAATACATCTGTGGAAATTTAATCTCACAGGGTTAAAGCCTCTACATATGTTTCAGTTGTCTCTGTGGTGTGATTTCAGTCCTTCAATACAGCAAACTTCTTCAGGACGAAGAGGACAGGAACCTGTCTATGTCCTGTCTCGTGGGTGTGGGAAGCCGTGAGACCTTCCCTTGGTATTTGGCAAAGGTAGATCAGATATACGGATTTAATCCATGGTCCTATGCAAGTCTTTAATACCTTTAGTAACATAGCATGGGGACTGCACACTATCACATGGTGTTACCCATATCCTAGGCACACTAGAAGCATGTCAGATCTTGCCTCCATAAGGTGGAATTATTACACATTGTAAGGTTTTTCGGATTACCAAGATATTACCGAATACAAAATGTTTGAGGAAGATAAAAACGAAAATGACTTCCGGTTTTCACTCCCGTGAACACTTCTGACAACCCACTGCCCCCCACCCACTTACTTACCGCTTGGCAGCACACTTCTTTGTGTGCTGACATATCTTGCATCCCTCTGCAAAGCCAGTTCACCTCACTTGCTTGAATGGGAGCTGGCGCTGCAGGGTCATCGTCTTCTTTTTTATTGAATAGGGAGATGGGTACTCCTCTGATGCCCCCCAAGGGCATTATAGTGTACAAGGCTGCAGGGGACACCCACGCAGCCCTACGGAGCTTGCTCACTATAATGACACCGAATGGCGGATTTTTTCGAAAATTTCTGCTGTACTCATTTTCGTACATCGATTTTCTAATAAAACTCCCATTCGTATTTTTTAATTTTAAATAATTTATGGATTCCCTGGTTTTCAGTATATTGATGTTGTTTGGATAAAGTGCTGAGTCCACCTTGCATAGGGCTTCAAACTTGCAAAGTCCAAAGGGCAATTAGTTAATGTGTGCATTAGCCACTTGGAGGCAGGACCAGGAGAACCACTATTAATATCTGTCACCTACGTTAACCTACAACAAAGAATCATTTAAAAATAGCTAATTAGTAATGCCTATTGTTCGATTTGTTCGGCTAATGCCTCTATGTATTTTTTAAGTTGTGCTATGCTGCTATCTCTTGAGATTTACACTTTTAATTGCATGACACACCCTCACACTTTTGTATTCATGTCCTTTGATAGATGAGACTAGCACCAACATGTTGATCTCCATTGTTATATAAAATGGAAAAAGACATAACTGTGTTAGAATATGTTCTTATATTTATTGGAAAAAAAAACATATACATGTCTGTGGTGCCCACCTCATAAAACTAGGGAATTCATCAGAAATACTACAAGCAAATCCAGTAAACCATAAAACACCACGTTTTACTTTGCAACCTGCTTCTGTGTCTTGCTATCTTTGATAAATAAAAACAAGAAACACAGACAGGAAAACTTAAATGGGTATTCTAAACAGTGCTTCAAAATTGTGTTTACCTCAACGATAAAACCATAATTATTGATGCATTGCTATGAAATGCCATATCTTAAAACATGCAAAATAAACGAATGGTTAGGAAAAGTCAGGTTATTAAACATATACACATCAATAACATTTGCATCAAGGAATACCTTATTATCAACTACACACACATTTTGATCGGTGGTTCAGAAATACTTTAAACATGTATTGAAGCTGCATTTATTTGAACAGAAATAATTGAGAAGTTGAATTTTGGAGAACATATGTTTTCTTTGTTAAGCAAAGAAAAGTTCACATTCAGGAGAAAGATAGTTTCAAACTAAAGACAAGTGAACAAATAACTCTAAATGCTTTTTGTTTTGCAGTAGGGATTGAACATGCTGATTACATGTGCACCATTAGTTACTGGAATCACATTTCCTTAAGAACCCCTTCCACCCCCCAAATGTTACAAACACCTGTAAAAGAGAATGTAAAAAGGGAGATTAATTCCACTATGGTTGTTACACTTCATATAGTATTGTAATTCCTTTCTTAACGTTTTTGATTTCTAGGTCACATATTCCATGAGAGCCCTGATTATTCAGCAAACCAGTGGAATCCATGTGTTAATTTTCTCTACAGAAGGAAAAAGACCACTTGCAAAATGTAATTCCTAAACTTTTGAAACATGCAAATTCATGGAAGGTGCAATGGTTCACTTACACGTGTCAACCGATGGGTAGACATTTTGGATGAGATTCAGCATCAAAGATTAATCAGTCTGCACCCTTTGGCTGCTGCTTTTCCCCTCTGTCCTGGGTGTAGTGGTAAACCACCGGACACCACATAATCCAACTATTAAATTCCACTTTTCAGCCCTTGGATTCAGCTACCAGAGTATCCCATGCTCTGTCCCCTTTGGTTCTCCAGGTGGATTCTCTTGAGCTCAGGTGGGCATCATTTTAGTGCCTGCAAATTGACAATAATGTGCTCTGTCAAACTGTATAGGATGTTGGCTTGCAAGAATAAAAGGATCCCCTTCCTACCCCTAGGCCTATGACTATATATACTAATGCCACTCCTCCCACATAATAGTAGTCTGATTCAGCAATATCCTATTAGAAGCAACTATGTTGGCTCTGATATCACAAATGACTATCAATGGAGTCTACTTCTGTAATATCATTAGTCTAAAGACTTGGAGTGTGATGAAAAGGGAGTTTCCAAATCCCACTTCGCTATACTTTGTGAGTGACTTGTTATTTGTGCTTTCATGTTTATTTTATTATTGAAAAACATTTGTGTGCTAAATAATTTGTTATTTCTGCACATGTGCTGATTCCAATGAAGTCACTTTGGGACCTAACATTACAGGAAAAAATTAACCTGTTAATGCTGTTATGATGCGCTTGCCACTGACATGTGCATCATATCAAGTACGGTCAAAAGATAAATCTGTACAATTAATAGAAATCCAAAAGTAAAATTTGTTGTATTTCCGTTTTCTTCTGATCACAGCAAACACGTGTTTCGACAAAAAGGTATTTTTCAAGGCTGATATTTAAACAATGTTAATGTGATATCAATTGTACCAGTGTGTATTACCATTTGCATACATGAACATTATAAATACATAAATACCAAAAAGGTAGCAGGCGCCCCTCTCTCGAAAGAACACGGCACGATAACCTGTTCAGTGGGCATTAACCATTTTGAGAGTTTGCAGCCATCTGCTTTTTGATCACTGTACCTTTCACAGATGGGAAATATCAATTTACATATCAAATCAAATCAAATTCTTTAATGTGATATAGTATGAAAATGAATTCAAACTTTACACATATATTAATACACATAAAAATCATACATATATATAAGATCGTACATATAGAATCATCAAACCAAAAATCCCTACAAATAACATCTAATACAAAATGCAAGTCGAGTAAAATAAGAGAAGTTGAGAGATTAAATTAGAAGAAAGGTAGACATGGTCACTAAAGACCTTCGAATTATTATTAGTTACATAATTTTAAAACGGCTTTGCCTATTTTTCAAGCACCCTCAGGTCACTACGTAAAAATCAGCGTTAAGGTTTACTCAAGTTTCCACTTCATGTTCTATCTGTTGCCAGACATTATACAGGGCTATGAATAAATGCATATTCGATGTATTGGTACAGTACTGCCAAAACCTAAATTTGGGTATAGTAAGCGGATCATGCACAAATTCACCCAAGAAATGGACAATAGTCTTCTTGAGTGCTCTACATTGCGTTAGTACATGTCTAGCGGTCTCTAGGCACACAGTAGATTTACACAGTCGGCACGTTCGCTCTGCTGTAGGTATATTTCCCTTGCTCCTATTTTAGATAAAGTAGGCAGTTGTTCCAATCTAAATAGAATAATAAAACGGCGGAGTCTTCTGGTTGGGCAAAGGAAAAGGTAGTCCTGTGGTTTCATGAACTTATATACTCTATAGTTAACGAAATGGTAAGATTTGAGGGAGTCCAGATGGGCAAAATTCTCTAGCCAATCCCAAAGGTCCACCTTTTTCCCCAGTGCATTTAGCATTTCTTTAGTCACACTTGTCCCTCTATGCGTCCAGCCAATTTCATTAAGGAATTTTCCCATATCTTTATACAAGAATGAGGTGGTAAGTTTTTTGCTTAGTTCCTGATGGAGGGCCGTTAGTAGGGGATTAGGGGAACCACTTGTCATTTTGAGGTAGAACCCAGTTCTTTTTTTCAGCACCATAGCCTTGAGTGACGGCAGGCCTAGCTCCAGTCTTATCAAGGCCATTGGCACCCCCGGGGGAAGCCCCAACATACGCCGCCAGAACTTTCCCTCTAGCACTTGGAGCCACGCCATATTTACCGTCAACAATGATTCCAGGCCATAGATGACCATGGGTGCAAAAACTTGCATATACAGGTGGCGTGTTCCCCACAAAGTGAAGCCCCCTTGTTTGTTGATGAAGGATGCGATAAGTGCGATCGCTTGGAGGGCCCTGATGTTACGGCCCTGTTTGCAGAGCGCATAGTCTCCTAGGGGCTCTATTTCCACTCCTAGGTAGCGGTAAAATGGGGCGTACAGAATTGTCTGTTTATGTACTATCAGATTCACACGAGTTACTCTTTTCTTAGTGAATCTTAATACGTTGGTCTTCTTCAAATTGATGGTCAGGCCATTGATCTTAGCATATTCCCAGAGGACATGTGCAGAACGCCTGAGACCACCAATGGTGTTATCAAGGACTACCAGGTCATCTGCATACGCCAAGACCACACACATCACCTCGCCTAACTTTGGTGGACAATTATTAACCTCCACAAGTGTCGCCGGGATGTCGTGTACATACAGATTATAGATGAGAGGGGCTGTGACACAACCCTGCTTCACCCCTCTGTTTTGGATCCCATTTTGGGTCGACTGCCCCTCCTGATTGAGTCGGAGGCTCACCGAGGTGTCTCGGTGGAGCAGTCTGAGATAATATAGCAGACCTGTGGGACAACCCAGTACTTCTAGTTTGTTCCAAAGCCTGGCTCTTGGGATTGAATCAAAAGCGGCCTTAAAGTCGATGAACAATGCGTACATTGGGGGCTGATCCTTACTAAGTGCTCTCATACGCAGTATGTCCATTACTAAAAGGTTATGTGAGGTCGAGAACTCCCGCCTAAAGCCGCATTGGAATCTGCTGAGTATTTGCTTCTCTTCCACCCATTTTTGCATTTCACTGAGTAGAAGGGAGGCAAAAAGTTTCCCAGACACATCCAGCATG
This sequence comes from Ambystoma mexicanum, assembly GCF_040938575.1. Classification (NCBI taxonomy): domain Eukaryota; kingdom Metazoa; phylum Chordata; class Amphibia; order Caudata; family Ambystomatidae; genus Ambystoma; species Ambystoma mexicanum. Next base: position 290,109,636 of record NC_090928.1, read on the forward strand.
GATAGTAATCTATAATTACTTGGATCTGTGCGGTTGCCTTTTTTATACACCGGGATCAAGATAGCCTTTTGCCAAGATCGAGGGATTTCCCCCAGTGCGAATACCTTATTAAAGAGTACAGAGAATAGCTCTGCCCAAAAAGACGAGTTACTTTTTACCACCACATTCGCTAGCCCGTTGGGTCCGGGGGCTCTAGAAGACTTAAGGGTAACAATTTTGTTAAGTATTGCCCCAGGTGAGACATCAAAGGGTTGAATGATCGGAGGTTTCCCCATAGGCCGGTTTGCCGACCCCTCTTCTTCCATATTGCGATTTAGGAGAAATTGCTCCCATACTTTCTTATTTATTGGATTGGCAACTAAGCCTTTGGCCCTAGTTCTATTTTCATTTAAAAGTGCCCATATACTTCGAGAGTTCCTGGAACAGATAGTTTTAATAAGTCGCTGATAGCAGTTGTTCTTCTCTGTTGACTTGACGCTCTTCACCTCCGACCTATATCGATTTTTAATTGATCTTAGTTTCTGTTGGTATAAGGTTTCAGAGAGATTCTGGCTTTTTAGACTACGTATCGTTCTTCTCAGTCCTCTCTTGAGAACTCTGATTTTCCTGTTATACGGGAGAGGATCATTTCCTTCTTTCATAACATATCCCTTTTTAGTTGCTGCGTGATGGCCTGAGAAACCTGATATCCACTCTTCTATTTCATTAGCAGACATAGCCAAGAAATCTCGTCCGCTCTCTTCTGTGTCCCACTTTAGCGCTTCTGATGCCGCTTTGACATTCTTCTCAGACCAAATAATTCTAGTTCCTGCCCCGTTAGTTGCAATACTTCCAATATTTAGCTTGGGAGTGTCAGGAATCGGAGTCATAAATGAACATAATATTGCAGCATGGTCACTTCAACTGTTGGGCTTTACCCACATATCCGCCACTCTAGTCTGCATCAGGGGGCACATAAATATGTAGTCCAATGTACTCCATGATGATCCATTGGACCAAGTGTGCTTCGCCGGCCTGTCACCCGAGGTGCGGCCGTTGATCATAGCCAGGTCCCAAGAATCAAATAATTGCAACCACCCTAGGCCTTCCTTTTCTCTCTTTCCATGGGTCATCCTGCATCTAGCGCTAAGGCCTGGATTGGAAAAAATAGAAGTTTCATCTTCCATATGACAATTAAAATCCCCCACTATCATAACTGCCGCATTGTTTGGTCCCATTGACCAGGAAGACAGTATATCCAGTATAGCCTCTTGCAGAGAGTCTCTTACACCTGCGCCGGGGGGATTGTAGAGGTTGATAAGCAGAAGCTTACCACTTCCCTTATCTTGAGGGTATGCTACCTCTACGGCCAACAAATGGTCCTCAGCTAGGCATTGAATTTTGCGTGACATCATGGAGTTTACAACCCCCGTAAGTAAGCCGCCAAACGGACGTCCTTTGCTTCCCCGGTGTGCCGGTGATTGGTGTATAACATAGCCATCCAAAAAAAGGGGTTCCCGAGCCCAGGTCTCTTGTAGGCAGATAAAGCTATGCTGGGATAAAAGAGCTGCCGAGCCCTCTGCCCTAAGTAGATGGGAGAAGCCTCTACAGTTCCAAGATAGTAGTGATAGGCTTCAATGCTTATACACCAGCTTCGGAAGTGTCTCTAATAGAGACTTAATTGCTTGTTGTACTTCAGCCAGTAGTGGGTTTTCCCCTACCACCAGGCAGGAATCGTTTTCCAGATTCGAAGTTATATCTGGGACTTCAGGAATTGCTGTGAGATCGTTCTCCTGCAGATCCACATCAATAGCGATGTCCACTGCTTTCAGCTCTTCCTTATATTCTCTGAGTAATTGGGCGGTATTCAGAAACAAGCAGTGTAGAGCAGAGACATTAGGATTAGGGCCCGATAGTGGCTCAATAAACAGAAAGTCCTCTGATTTTAGTACTCGGAGTTGAGGGATATGGTATAGCCTGGTCAGTTGCTCCGATCGTGCCAGCCAGGAGTGGTTATCCCTTGGGTATAGGTTCTTTATAAGGCAGATGCGATTCGTGTGGTTAACCTGGGCATCCTTCTTTTTCTCTGGCAATATAGGCTCCAATGATTCTCTTAATGACCGTCTCTCATATGGGGTATCATGCTGGGTTATTATGCTTGCTTCACACTCTATTTCAGAGATCTCCCCGGTAATAAGATCGAGGTTCTCCTCATTTTGCTTCTCTTTGGGTTTCAACCAATCTGCCAGAGGACCTTTTTTCTGTGCCATCCGAACAGCCGCTCTCCTCATCCTTTTCCGGGCTTTTCTTGATCGAGTTTCCATCGCAGGGCCACTTCTCCCTGAAGGAGGCAAAGAGCCTGTTGTAGGAGGTTTATTTTTAAGAGCCTTTTTTGCCAGTCTCCGTTGTTTCCGTGTGAGGGGGCCCTGAGGACTATAATTCTGCTCCCGATCTACTTCCTCGATGGAGTCCTCTTCGATCGAGATGTTAGTCTCCAGTTCCTCCTGAACCACACTATCCTCTCTCTCGTCTGCCTTATCTTCCATCTCCTTGGCAATTTGAAGGGCCTCTGCTAACTTTTCTTCCGCATCCTCTTTTGGTAAATTCTTCAATTCCAGTGCTAGTGAAATAGCATTGGAATTTACCAGGATACGGCCCGTCATCTTTATCAGAATTTTTAGAGCAAATTGAAGGGCGCCCACGGACGTTTGCAGCTCAGCTAGTTGGGTAGAGCCGGATATAGATCCCCTATCCCCCATTGTCTCATTGTCTGGCTCATCCTCCATCGAAGCCATTGCAAGATTCGGGGAAATGGAGAGACGTTCGCGGTATCCTACCACATTATGCTCCCCCGCTACAGAATTCTTGCTGTTATCTTTCCGGGTCGGTGAGCCACTTGGAATAGTCTGTGGGGTATAGGGTTGCATTTCTCTTTGTATTGTCAGACACAGGTCCAGGAGGGAGTTATTATCAATATCGTCATAATTGGAAGAATTGATAGAATGACTGACCCTGGGGACTTGCGCCGGCCCCTCGCTCTGCGCAGGCTCTTCATCAATTGTGGTGGAGTTTGTCTCGGGCGGTGGATTCACCGGGAAAAACTCAGTGATGGCACCGTGTGCTACCGGGAGTTCATATTTAGCATTCTTCCTTCGTTTGACCCCTTTTTTATTGGGCTCCTTAGGCTCTCTCTGAGCTTGTGTCTTATTATTCCTCAGATTATATATAGAGTGTGTAGCTCTCTTCCCCCGCTGCATCACTATTATTCTGGCACCTTAATGTGATTGGGGGATTCGTGGGGTCTGCTAATTACAGAGAACTGCACAGTTTGTTACAGATAGACAACTCACTCAGAACACTGCTCTGGCAGAATAGGGACTCAAGTTTGTGCCCAGCGAGCCACGGAACATTCGTGTGGTCTGCCCAATCTAAAGGCTGCTCCGTTTATGTCACAAAGACAGCTCAAAAAAAAAAAAAAAAAAAAGCTGTCCTGGCAGAAAGGCACACAATTCTATGCCCAGCAAACCACACGTTAAGAGACCACGTCTCCCACCAGACCCAGTAGCCTCTCCACTTACTTGCACCCTCGCAAGCCGCTGGGCTCAATGTTGCCCAGCACTGCTCCTCTGTTGCACTGTCTCCGGAGCTGGGGGCTGGCTCTGCACACTAGGAATACCGTTCCCTGTACAGTGTGCCGTGTGCCGTGTGTAATTGCGTCTTCCTTCCGCTTTCTTTCCGCGGGCCCCTCATCCAGATACCGCAGGTACCGCAGGGAAGAGTCCACACAGTCACCAAGGGCCGTCCGCAGTATTCACGGACCCCTCTCGCCTTGCTTGCCTCGCTCGCCTCGTTTGTTAGAGGAAAGGACCCACACGTACTGCTCGCAGTTCACGCTCGTGTCAAGCCGCACCTCCTCGTCTTCCTTTACATATCAGATTTTGTCCCACCCACATGGGCAGTCCAGCACCGAAATGCTATGGCAATTCCCTTCTGAACAAGAGTACCAACAGCAACCCCCATACATGTGTTTCAGCCTTGTTGGGCCTCATCAGTGAGGTGGAGCTGTGCCTCTTTGAGCACAGTGAGCAGGGAGTTCATGTCTGGTTGCCCCCAGGTAACGTAGGGTGACCAACCCCAAGTTCCTTCCAAAAATACAAAAAAGGTAGCAGGCACCCCTCTCTCGAAAGAACATGGCATGATAAACTGTTCAGTGGGTATTAACCACTTTGAGAGTTCGCAGCCATCTGCTTTTTGCTCACTGTACCTTTCACAGATGGGAAATATCCATTTGCATATCAGTCTTTGTCCCGCCCACATGGGCAGTCCAGCACCGAACTACTATGGCAATTCCCTTCTGAACAAGAGTACCAACAGCAACCCCATACATGTGTTTCAGCCTTGTTGGGCCTCATCAGTGAGGTGGAGTTGTGCCTCTTTGAGCACAGTGAGCAGGGAGTCCAAGTCTAGATGCCCACAGGTAACTTAGGGTGACCAACCCCAATAAATACATATCAGGGTCATGGTTTGGGGACAGGATAAAGCAAGCAAACAAACACATAGGAAAAATAAACATAAAAAAACGAAATTCAGCAAAATGTAGCTGTTTATCATACTTAATGCAAATTATTCCTTTTTCCCACCTAGTCTAACACTATAGGCAACACATGGCAAACAATTGTTAGTTCTAATATGGATTAGATGAAGCACCCAAAATCCCTGCATATTAGTTTATCAAGTGTTGGTTTGACAGTTTGGTTAATAATGCACCCATACATTGTGGCAAAGGTTGCATTTTTGGTAAGTGGAATTGTTGATAATGGAGCATCTTAAAGTGTATTCAGAATTCCATTGTGATCATAAGTTCTCATCAAAGTGATACTCAATAGGTGCTCTACATTATGTGCCTGGTGGGATATCTTAATAGATTCACCATTTGTGGCAAATTGGACTTTCCTGTAGATCAAATAAGACACATTATTGTCAGTCCTCTAAGAAGTACTGAAGTGGGAGAATGGAAGACCAGGCTCCCGTCCTTCACCTCTCGCGCTTGGCCTAGAGGGTCACGGCCCAGACACCCGCCGCGAGAAGAGTTTGTCCATTTACCAGACGACCAGGTACCCTGGTACAGGAACATACGGATGTGTCCATCTGCCTGCCCAGCAGCCCGCACTGGCCATGCCGACACCTGCGGCTCGGATCAGCTAGACTAAAATCCACACGTCGTTAGAGATGCCATGACGACCTAGACAACGGGAAGCACATCTGTACAAATATACACACTGAACATCTCCACACCAATCTACACGAAGAACATACTCAGTGCTCTGACGTAGGCGACAGGCATATTCACGGACGTGCATCTTTATTATTTTTACATAGGCTTTCAGAATGCAGAAACGCAAGACGCATCATGAACTCATCTATAACGCTTGCTCACGCTTCTCTTGAAACCCGTTACCACCATGAGAGGTATAATGGAAACACGATACTGGTCATGGAAATATATGCTATTATAACCTAAAAGCACCTATGCACCAAACGGACTACTTATGCACCAGGCCCAAGTAGGCCTCAACCAAGAGCTCCCGTGGACATTAACAAAGCAAGAGTCAGGTTGCTGATCCTGCAGAAGGAACCCGGAGGAGCAACCAGCCAAGGTCGCAATGTTGCAAACCCACATTCCAAGAACAAATCATCAAAGGCACGATGTTGCAACCTCGCACTCCGCGCCCCAAACTATAAAGTCACGCCGGCAAATTAAACCAGACGCGCAGTATAAAAAACAATATTAATTGTGCAGAATTCTGCCTCTTTCACGGTCCCTCCCCACGTGACCAAGCCGAACCTGACGAGATGCCAAAACCCAGGAGAGAAAAGGCGTCTGGGTCCCTCGCTACGAGACACAGGCCGATACACTTGAAAGGATCAATGAACATCTGCTACAGTGGGAGCGGTCAGCCTTCCACCTATGAATAAATCCTCACATTGTCTGCACGTACCCATATTGAAACATTGTTGCAATCACAGGTACACCGAGAGCTGGGAACAACGGTGGTCCCAGGCTGGGAAGCTCACGAGTGCACCAATCAGAACATGGGGCTCTTATCTCAGACGTCAGTAATATTAGCCAATCCTCAGGAGTCTTCATGTAACAATTCTTATGTATCTAATTGTAGGGACAACCCAGATATACCACCTGACTACACCTTGTCCACTAATATCATTCTCTATATGTGTACTATACTAACCCTACCACTCGAGCAACCAATTAAGAGTGGCGATAGGTTTTTTGTTAACTTTCTGAAGTGACGCAAGTAGCGCGTCATAATGCAGCAAAAAGGGCTGCGAGCCCCACGATTGTGTGTGTGTCAGGACGAACGCGTACGCTCCTTGACCCATCCCTGCCGTTTTGTCTAAATAAACAGCAGAGTCACCTTGCTCCTTGTGTGTGTCTCATACTCTATCTCATCTGGGATATACGGGAGGAGTTGGGGCCTCCCTGCCCGGAGGTCTGCGGACGGCCCGGCCGACCCCGGCAGAATTTCCCCCCGACAAGTTGGAGGCACTGCTGAGATCTGTTTAAGATCGACTTTTATTTTTAATTTTTCCAGGCACTCCCGTTGCGAGGAGGCCCGGCGGCGCGGCCCCCTCTGCCGTTGCCCCCTTCTGAGGACTACAGGACCATCGCGGAGCTGCGAGAAGACCGGACAGCGCAATCCGGATATTGGCCCTCGGGAGCCGGTTGAGAAGTATCCCGCCCGCGGTCGGCGAGTGTCCAGACGTTGTCCAGACGAGGGGAGGTGGCGAGCCGCTTGGAGGGGTGCACGCAGTCGAGCGGCCCTGCATCGAGAGAACTTGGTGAGCATGACACGCACAACAAGCAATGCGAAATTGTGAGGGAGGGGGAGGAAGTAAATAAGGGAGGAGGGAGGTATTGTACAGATGTGCGGCGAAGGTTTAACTGAGGGTTGCCAATGGAATGAATGGTAGCGGACGAGTGCGAGAGCAGTCGGCTAAGTTACGCGAAAGAGGGGGGCGGGGCACGAAAAAATCACGTGCAGCCGCTCGTAAGACACTGATGGCCTAGATTGCGACTACGTGTGAGGGTGGGTGTGTGTGGTTTCCTACGATTTGACATTTATTGATCAATGAGTAGATGAGGTTCCCTATTGTTCGAGCAAGAAACTCGATAGGTAGATGACGTTTCCCTGTGGACGGTAGCTAGTTACATAGTTGCCCAAAACGGAAGATAATTGGCTGGTTAAGCCCTCCTGTTGAGGGGCGTATCACACGCGGTTATATTATTGATGAGATTACCTTGTTCCAGGAGAGACAGGAAGACAGCTGTAGGGTTAGCGGGGTAGATTGCAAGTGTATTTTGAACTTAAAGAACATAACAAGAATGTACCAGTAGCTCGAAGAAATCGGTGACGTCACCAGTAGGGATTTAATAAGATATCGCGAGCACAAGAAACTTTGGGTTTGAGAGTGGTGGGGAAGAGAAACATGATAAAGGAGCGGATACGGAGATAAACGATAAACGAGTGGATCGAAAGAGGAGAAGGGGAAAGGGGCGTGGCTGCGCACGGAGAACGCCGGCCACGGCAAGTGTAAAAGGGGGAGGAGAACGGAGAAACAGGACGACTGTATAAGATCGTCGTAAGGGGTACGCAGCCGCGGGGGGCTGCGTGCGCTTCGGCCGCAGGGGGCCGTAGGGGAAGGAATATAATCTAACATCATACATATATACATATATATTTGTTTTTATTATTATTATTTTTTATTTTTTATTTTTATTTTTTTATTATTAGTATTGCATAATTTGTCAAAGGACTGTCGTAAGTCCCCACACTTGCGGGGCAAGGTAAGCAATATAAGGTTGTATATTGTAAACTGCTAGTAAAGGGAAGGGTAACAAGGGGAGTGCCATTATGTCATACGGGAGAGGGTCGGGAGGGTGGGGGAATACCCTCACTACCCCACTACAACACATATGCACCACACTGCCACCACATAGGGAGAAATTAATTAAGTACAGCATAGAGTGGACCCAGGGGACGGACAACAAAATGTTAACACCATGGCCGCCTAATGGTAGTTTCGATCCATATGCCCAACATTCACTACTAAACCATCTGCACAATACGTACAAGGGGAAGAAGTTGGCAAACCATGTGGAAGTGTTTAACTTATGGAGGATGTTCCAGGGGTCCCGACCAGGACCAAATGGAATGTTCACTATGGGGGAAACACCGGAAGAAAAGGAGATTAAGAAAGAAGGAACGGATGGGGAAAAGGGGTGTGAAAGGACAAAGAATACGGGGAATGAAGGACAGGGAGGAGAAAAGATTGATAAATCAAACGACATAAAAAAGGAACCGAACAATGAGATACCCATAACACCGGGAGTGAAAACAGAGGGAGGAGGGTTGTACCCTTTAAGAGAATTAGGAGAAATAGAAGGACAGTTCAGGGCGGCTGAAGGATACTCGAACCCGGCATACAGCCCTCCACCATATGTGGCTCATAGGAAGATACCAATGGGGGAAGGGAGGATTGGAGAAGAGCAGACTGTAGAGATAGGAAACGATGAGTGGGTAGCTGCACAGATATTATTGAAATTACGAGGCTCACTAACTGGAGAAGAAAGGGAGGCGGTAAAGAGAACAAACGAGGATAGTGCCAGAGAGAGTGAAATGAGGGGAGAGGAGCTACTACGGCAGAAGGAAGAGATTTTGGAGGAAAGATTAGCAAAACTAAGGGATGAGCAGAATGAATTGATCAAACAACTTGAGAGGGAGGAAAGAGAGAGAGTGAGGAAAAGGAAAGAAGGTAAGAACGAATTGGAAAAATTAAGGGAACGAAATGAGGAGCAAAAGAGAGAAGCTGAAAGGGTAAAAGCAGCAGCAGATAGGGTATCAAGAGTAGTGCTGAGAGAGAAGAAGAAGGAAGAAGAAGAAAAGGAAAAGGAAATGGAAATATGGAGGAGGAGGGTACTATCAGAGACAGCTAAGAAATATGAAGAGGGGAAGGTAATAGAGAGTATAGTAGAAAGAGAAAGGGTGAAATGGGAAAGGAAGAAAGAGGATGAAAGAATATTGGAACAGATGAGCAACGAAGTAATGGAGGAATTGAAAAGGAAAAGGGAGGAAAATAGTAGGGAAATGGAGGAGAGAAGTGAAGGGGGAAGAGAAGGGAGGAGTAGGGAGAGTGAAAGACGGGGAGATGTATATAAAAGTAGAGAGGTAGCAACAACATCAGCACTAGGGGGAACAGTTGGTAACAACGAAAGGGGAGAAAGAGACCTAATAGACTTAAAAACAGTAACAATAAAAGGAAAAAAGGCAGAGTGGGGGGTGCCATTTATGAATGACTTTTGCAGTGAGGAGGAAGAAGGAGTGGAGAAGGATGGAAGAAAGAGTGAAAGGGAAAGCTTAGATAAGCTATACCTCACTAGAACACACATAGATTCGCCCTGGATGAGTAGAAGATGGGAGGAGCTGGAGAGAAGTAAGGAGGGAGTGAAAAGAATAGGGGAAACACAAACCCATGAAACCACGCCACCCACATCCCCATCACGCCCTCCCACGTCACACCCTACATGTTCAACCACCGCACGCTCACTGCACAGAATAAAGCTCGCGCCCTTCATGAACGAACTTACACCTTATGCATGTCGGCTTAGGGACCTCCCTAGTCGCAGGCAAGACAGACAAATAAACATACCCATATTGAACACAGGAATTGACGAAAAAAGGGGAAAGGAAGAAGAGGGAGATAGGAGCAGAGGTAGTAAGGAAGAATTTGAAGTAGTAAAGGAAACGGGGGAAGAGGAGGGGTGTGAAGACTCAATATTATGGAGCGTAAAGGGTGACACAAGACAGAATTTAATGGCACTGTTGGAGAGAGGAGGGGTTAGACCACAGTATGTACCTTGGAAACATACGGATAAAGAAAATATAAAATGTAGGCTCCCATCACTAAGTGGAGGTGCGGGTAAGTGGATATATGAAATGGAAAAACACACCGCAGGACAGAAACTAGCAGTAGGAGATGTGAAGGGCCTGTTAATATCAATATTAGGGGATAGAGCGGATGACATTTGGAAAAGAGCGGGATTCCATGGGGTAACAATAACGAACACATCGCATGATGGGGCACCATTTGCAAACTGCAGACATGCGCTATGGCAGGCACTGAGAGTGCAGTACCCAGACACATCAGACATAGGAGCCATTACTTCCCGTAAGATGGGTGAAAATGAGGATCCTGTTGATTATATCCAGGATATTCAAGAGAAGTGGCGCATGGAAACTAGAGAACAATGGGACAAAACACCAGCCATATTTTATCATATACTAGTACAAGGGCTCCCAGAAGGAGTTCAGAAACAACTAAAGAAAGTAGTGGGGATGGAAGCAAAACCATGGCCAGAAATACAACTGACTATAGTACATCACTGCAGGACATGGCAAGGAAAAATGAAACAAAAGGAAGAGGACAGGAAAACAGAAGAGGCCAAACTAGTACAGAAAAAACTTACTAAATACACAATGGAAGGGGCACTAATAACCACGCCCACACCAGTGGCCCAACGCCCAACGCAAGTAGTGGCTGCACAAGATCCCGCTCAAATAGCGCCTCCACAAGGTGTAATACAGCAAGTGCCGCCTCTGCAATTACACGCACCAAACATGGGAGGAGGGTACCCAATGCAAGGAACTGGGTATTATAGTTATAACAGAGGGAGAGGAGGGTTTATGAGGGGGAGAGGATACGGATATAATACCCAACAACAGGCTGGGGGACTTAGAAATTACTACCCCACAGGGCAACCCGTATACCAGGACAACACAGGGAGCTTCCCATGGCAAAGCAGGGAACCACCCGTGTGTTGGAGCTGCGGACTATTAGGACACATGTCACGTACATGTAGGGTCAGGCCAGGAACACCAGCATGGAATGAACAAGCACAACCTAGGACCTCACAAGAACAGCAGGGCATACAACAACAGCAGATGTCACAACAAGGGAGTGACCCACAACAACAAACAACACAACAGCCACAAACCTATTCACTGCCACAACAACAAATAACACAGCAACTGCCACCGCCACAACAACAAGTAGCGTTAATACAACCACCACCCCAAACTCAACAAACGCAATTGGGTAGGGTGACGGTGTTGGGACACAACCCTTACACAGGGAATGGCCAATCATTGTACCCCCAATAGGTCAGCCCACAGACGGCCTTGGTGTGTCCCATCCTGTCAGTAACACCTAATAGTGCGGAGGAACCACGCATAGAGGTAACGATAGGTGACAAAAAATGATCATTCCTTGTTGACACCGGGGCAACCCGGTCTTGCATAAGGGAAGGTAAATTTAAGATGTCAGGCGAAGCCATGAACACCCAAGGATTTTCTGGGGCTAAAGGGTTGGTTCCATTTACTGATAACGTTCCCTTATCTATTGGAGATTATGATCTGTCAGTCCCACTTTTGTATTATAGTGCCTCACCAGTAAATATACTGGGGAGAGACATAATGAACAGGTTGAATATGACGATCTCCTTTACAGAGGATGGCATAATTTGCTCTACTCCAGGGATTAACATGCTCGCAGCACGACAGATTTTGCAAGCATACTGTGGACAGACAGCGATTAGGGCGGAGCCAGTAGATGGCGAGCTATTCCAGTATGGCACAGACATGGCATTTGCATGGATGCCAGGGATAGAAGGGAAAATATGGAGGAGGCCAGCAGCCTATCTGTTCCGACCAGAAACACCAGTTAATGAACTGGAAGGGAAGGTGTTTGTAATGGACATTGAGAGCATTATTGCAACAGCTGATTATGTTGCTGTGCACGCCCAAGATAAAGAAGGGAGAGCATGGAGGGCGGTGATAGCACTAGCAGAAGGATGTAGGCTGACCCAGGTGTCAGATGAAGAGCTGTTCTCAGAAGAAAAGGAGGAAGATGAAATGGTGTTCATGATGAGTGTAGAAATATGGCTAAGAGTGGCTCACAAACAAGTAGCACAGAAAATTGCAATGGCACTTGAGGCACCCGCAGGCACCCCAGTCCCATTTTTTAAGGAGGATATGTCAAAGGTGCCCAAATCATTATGGACTATTAGCCCTTATGACGTGGGATGCATAAAAAGCATAGGGGGTGTAAGGATAAAATTGAAAAAAGGTGCCATACTACCAAGAGTGAAACAGTACCCATTGTCAAAAGAGGCAGATGAGGGCATATATGAAACCATAACGGCCCTTATAAACAATGGCATATTGGTCCCCTCAGAATCACCATGTAACACAGCTGTGTACCCGGTGCGCAAGGCTAAAGGGGGGTCTTGGCGCTTCATCCAGGACCTCAGACCCTTGAACAACATAGTAGAAGCAGAGTATCCAGTAACAGCAAACCTGGCCACAATATTGTGTGGCATTCCAGCAGAAGCATCACGATTTACAGTGATTGACCTTAAAAATGCTTTTTTCTCAATACCATTACACCCAGACTCACAAGATTTGACAAGCTTCACTTACCGAAATACAAAGTGGAAACATACCAGATTACCACAGGGGTATTGTGAATCACCCTCAATTTTCAATAGAGTAATACAGATGGATTTGGGTAACGTTGAGGTGGAAAGCACAGTGTTACAGTATGTGGATGACATAATAATTTGCAGTACAAACGAAAGTAAATGTAGAGAGGACTCCTTAAAAATGTTGACAATATTGGCTGAAAAGGGGTACAAGGTAGACATGGAAAAGATACAATACTGTCAGGAACAGGTACTTTACATTGGCCAACTGATATCCCAACATGGAAGAAGGATTGCACCACAAAGAGCACAGGCCATCTCAAGCACTCCCGTGCCACAGACTGTGAGAGAACTGCAGCAATTTCTGGGGCTGTGCAACTACTGTAGAGCATGGGTATTTGATTACAGCTCATACATAGGATCCCTGCTTGAGGGTTTGAAGGAAGCAAATAAAGGGGAGAAAAAGTTGGGATGGACTATGGAAATGAGGGAGGCATTTGACGAATTGAAAGACGCGATATCAACTGCTCCAGTACTGGCATCCCCAGACTATGAGCGACGCTTTTTTATATTTTCACATTGCGACTCAGCAGTGATGAAAGCAGTATTGGCACAAAAAACGAGCATGGGCTATAAACCAGTAGCATTTTACAGCGGGCACTTAGACCCTGTGATGTTAGGCCACTTCCCTTGTGAACAAGGTCTTGCTGCAGCTGCTTTTGCAGTAGAAAAAGCATCAGCAATAACTATGGGGTGTCCAACTACACTGTTTGTGGAACATGCACTATTTGCGATATTGAATAAACCTAAGTCCACACTAACGACACAGAGGGCATCAGGTTATGAGATTATTTTGTCTAAAGCTAAACTAGCAATTGTTAGATGTAGCACGGTTAACCCTGCAAGGTTCCTAGCAGAAGTAATTGAAGAGGGAGATTACGCCCACGACTGCACCCAAATAACTAAAATGTACTCATGTACTAGAAAAGTTGAAGAAAACGCACTAGAGGGAGGTGAGCTTTTGTTTATTGATGGGTCATCAACTATTGATCAAGGAGATGGGATACGAAGGACTGGGGCAGCAGTAGTAAAAATGATGGAGGCGCCGGTGTGTGTGGCTATGAAGTGTGTACAACTACCACAGCATTACTCTGCTCAAGCCGCGGAACTGGTTGCACTAATATTGGCATTAAAGGAAAGTTTTAATAAAAGAGTAACCATATATTCCGACAGTGCATATGTTACATCCACTGTCCACTCAGGGTTATCAAAATGGAGAAGAAGAGGGTTTAGGAGAGCTGATGGCACTCCAGTACAACATGCCCTCTTGTTGGCTGAACTAATTGAAGTAATAAACGACCCCCAAGAACTAGCCCTAGTCAAATGCACCGCACACACCAATGGTGAAGACTACGTCTCAAAAGGGAATGCAGCAGCAGACGCACATGCGAAATATGCTGCATACTTTGGTGAGATATGGAACCCCACAGACTCACAGAGAGGGAGAGGGAGGGGAATAGCTAGGGAGATGTTAATAAGAGAAGGGTACACCCATCTCCCAGCCACACAGATTATGGAGCTACAAGCGGCTGCACCAATGGCCGAAAAAGAAGTATGGGTGAAAAGAGGATGTACAATGTCACCAACCGACGCACTATGGCGCCAGGGTGGCACTGGGAAAGTTGTAATACCGTTAGCACTGTTAAATACCGCCCTGAGCCAATTACATCACCCTGCCCATACAGGCAAGGAAATAATAGCAGCACGAATTAGAGAAGATTGGTTTTGTCCTGAGTTAAACTCTCATGTGTCAAATTTTATCAGCAATTGCCTCACATGTCAACAGTTTACGGCCGGTCATACTCTAAAAGTGATAAGAGGTACCATACCCCGGCCAGAAGGACCTTTTCGGCACCTTCACATTGACTATGTTGATATGATCAACATATGTCAAGGTAATAGGTATATGATTGTAGTAGTATGCCCATTTTCCAGGTGGATTGAAGCAGGGCTCTGTTCACACCCTGATACGTTTAGAGCAGCCAAATTCATAGTAAGGGAGGTTTTCCCCAGGTGGGGAGTGTGCGAGGTGTTAAGATCAGACAACGGCCCACATTTCGCAAACAAAATGTTCCAGCATATCACATCCCTGCTGAACATTAAACACAAATTTGCATGTGCATACCACCCACAGGCTAATGGTGTATGTGAACGCCTGAATGGCTTATTGAAGGAGGCAATTGCAAAAATACAACAAACAACAAAGAAAAGTTGGTTGTATTGCCTTCCGTTAGCTTTATTTGAACTGAGAAATAGGCCAGGGTCCGACCACCACCTCACCCCTCACGAAGTGGTTACTGGACGTCAAATGCGCCTTCCCCTAACCCCCACGTCAAGGGCATTCACAGACCACAAAAGTTCAGCGAGTGTGTTAGGTGATGAAATGTATCAATATGTGTCTTCTTTGATTACTAGTGTCGTGTTTGTGTCTCAACAGCTCGAGCGCACACGGGGCGGGTCTACCATCAATAAAGAAAAAGGCGCAAGTACAGAATTGGGAAAGGAGAACTTGTGCAAACTTGCCAAAGGTGACCACGTACTACTTCGCAATTTCAATAGAAAGTGGAACGAGAAGAGGTTCACTGGCCCCCATCTGGTAGAGGACTTATCAACAAGAGCAGTAAAACTAAAGGATAAGCGTGCCTGGAACCACCTACATGACGTAAAGATCTACAAACTGCAGACCCGCCCCAGCGCCAACGACAGGTCCATTGGAAGAACAGCAACAACATCCCCGACAGCGGAAGAAAGTTCCACCACAGACAACGACCCAATTGTTCCCTCGGAGACGATAACTGACGAAGAAAGGGGTGATCCCCATACTGCCCACCCCATGGTCACACGCTCAAAGAGTAAAAATACTTCCGCCATCTGAGCGCAAACCCCCCCCCATTGACTGCTAAGTACAGTTGTAACTAAAACTGAAGGACATTGCTTGCACCAATACACATGTAAACACGTGAATGTTCTCTTTTTTTTCTCTCGCACATACAGGAACTGCGTAATATTGTATTGTTAAGAAAAGCTAATTAACAAGTTCAGTGTACAGGCGTAGATGGTGCTGCCAGACGATAACTACCCAGAAGAATTGTCACACCAATTTGTATACGAAATAAAAAGGCCAACATACCTAAAAAGGAGAAGGGTACGTGTCTACTACACAGCCTTCCTCCTGGCCATAGAATATTACATGCTCCACCTCCGCCCATACTTGCCGGTCCTAAGAGACCGATCACTTAGAGTAGCGTGGGAGCAGCTCTTCGCCTGGGCACTGAATGACTACTTGATAGGGAGAGCTTAAAGGAAACAAAACTAACATTTTAATAACGAGCACTTTTGAGAATTTTTAGGCGGGCAACTTTAACGTCACAAGAATACGCTGCCAGGACTGCAGCAAGGTAAGAGCAAAATGCCGGTGAGATTAGCATATGTAATAAAAATAATAGGGATTTTTATGATCACCGGGTTCTTGGCTGCCTCTGTCTGGCAGTACAGCTACGCTATCAATTTTATTGCTGCACCCAAACATAATATACCCCCGTTCCCTGCTGCAACAGGTGTTACGTCAGGTGGTAATAGTAACATTGCACCCAAGCAAAATAGAGTTAAACGCAGCACATACTCAGACAATAAAGGTATTGATAATTATGTACAAGATTCAGCACACGTCGCAAACAACATATGGTACCAGCACATGACCCGCATTGGTAAGCAGACAACTGAGGATAGCTGTTACGTTTGCTCATTAATACCATACGCCATGAGCGCTTCACGAACATTTGTTGCCACAGAAATAGATGAAAAGACAGCACAGTGCATAATATATTTGGCCCTGTTCCAAACGAAAGGAAGATTTCAAGGAACAGTAGTGCACATGACATGGAAAACACCAGACTCATACCCATATGAAAACAACTTCCTCAAGACCTATCTGAGTTATCACAAGACCAGTTTACATGCTGAAGCATTCAGATACATAACAAGTGGCCCTGCAAAAGGAGAAACAAAGAAGGTAACACTGCAGTATCTACCATGTGATTGGTACGCCACTGAAGTTCCGGGTAAACAAGGATGCTGGGAGAGGCCGCTACTGACGATAACAGGAAAGGTGTATCTGGGCAACAGCTGGGAGATAGGAGTGATTGGCAGCAACATGGTAACAAAAGAAACTATCTCAACCATCGAGACACACAATCATCGATGTTGGACGACGTGGATCAAGTATGTACCAATGCTCACGTGGGTCGAAGAAGATGAAGACCCAATAACAATACTACCATTGACGGCGCCCAAAGTATGCTACCAGCATAAAGGAGAGGTGGACGTAGGATATAACACCAATTGTGCAAGCGTGATGGAGTTACCTGAGGGGGGAGCGGGAACAGCAGTAATAATGGACCATTATTGGGCCTGTGGAGAAAAGGCATATCATACACTGCCTCCCCTGTGGAATGGTGTGTGCACAATGGTACACGTCAATGTACCCTCACTAGTGGTACCTAAGAAGAATGTCGATGTGGCGAAATTTCCTAAAATGGATGAAGGGGATAAGAGAAGAAAGAGATCTGCACCACTTCAGAAGGAGCAAGAGAACAGCAGTGATACTGTCCTAAATAGGAGAAAAAGACAAGGAGAGCCACTGACAGGAAATTACCTGTGGGGAAGGTCGGAAACGGAACTAACATCAATACCGCCAGAACACAGACTATTCAGCAGAGCAGCAATGTTCTTCTCCTCAATAATACATCCGGGACTGCAGGCATACGCAAACGCAAAATGGCTCCAAATAACCAGATGGGAACTAATGATGACCATCAATTCAACAGTAAATGGGTTCAACGCAATTAAAGAGGAGCTGCGAGCTGTAAGGATGGTAGCACTCCAGAATAGATATGTATTGGACCTTCTCACAGCAATGGAAGGAGGAGTTTGTGCAAAGATAGGACAATCTTGCAGCACGTTCATACCTGCCAACGATGCTGACAATGGTACACTGACAGAAGCAGTTTCACAATTGGCCCAGATGCACTCCAAAATGATGGATGAAAGTAACGGTGTAGACAAGGATAAGAGCTGGTTTTCACTATTATGGTCATGGATGCCATCTTGGCTGTCAGATGGACTGAAAATAATAGTGGGGTGTACTATTTTGGCTGGAGCTACTCTGATCATAATTAGGTTTTGGAAGGCCCGGAAGGCACGCACGACTGACGAGTTGCTGGAAATGGTGGGAATGCACCCCTTAATGCCAGCAGATGACGGCCAGCATACAGGTGTGATAATACAAGAGAGGGAGAAGTTGCGCACCCAAATCATCACCAACCATCTAGACCCACCATCAGTGAAGATCGAGAACCCAAGGAACCCCAGGAGCTACATAGGAAGATGGGTATACTGTACTCCTGGAGGAACATGTGAATATATGTATTGGTCATTTGAAGATCATGTAAACCATTATGGACATCTCGGAGGGATAACTAAGATATGGAGGGTAAGAGGAGATAACGAGAAGGATATGTTTGTGGTCGACAAGTCGACCAGAGGGGGGACTGAAGTGGGAGAATGGAAGACCAGGCTCCCGTCCTTCACCTCTCGCGCTTGGCCTAGAGGGTCACGGCCCAGACACCCGCCGCGAGAAGAGTTTGTCCATTTACCAGACGACCAGGTACCCTGGTACAGGAACATACGGATGTGTCCATCTGCCTGCCCAGCAGCCCGCACTGGCCATGCCGACACCTGCGGCTCGGATCAGCTAGACTAAAATCCACACGTCGTTAGAGATGCCATGACGACCTAGACAACGGGAAGCACATCTGTACAAATATACACACTGAACATCTCCACACCAATCTACACGAAGAACATACTCAGTGCTCTGACGTAGGCGACAGGCATATTCACGGACGTGCATCTTTATTATTTTTACATAGGCTTTCAGAATGCAGAAACGCAAGACGCATCATGAACTCATCTATAACGCTTGCTCACGCTTCTCTTGAAACCCGTTACCACCATGAGAGGTATAATGGAAACACGATACTGGTCATGGAAATATATGCTATTATAACCTAAAAGCACCTATGCACCAAACGGACTACTTATGCACCAGGCCCAAGTAGGCCTCAACCAAGAGCTCCCGTGGACATTAACAAAGCAAGAGTCAGGTTGCTGATCCTGCAGAAGGAACCCGGAGGAGCAACCAGCCAAGGTCGCAATGTTGCAAACCCACATTCCAAGAACAAATCATCAAAGGCACGATGTTGCAACCTCGCACTCCGCGCCCCAAACTATAAAGTCAC
This sequence comes from Ambystoma mexicanum, assembly GCF_040938575.1. Taxonomy (NCBI): domain Eukaryota; kingdom Metazoa; phylum Chordata; class Amphibia; order Caudata; family Ambystomatidae; genus Ambystoma; species Ambystoma mexicanum. Next base: position 290,128,530 of record NC_090928.1, read on the forward strand.
GCCGGCAAATTAAACCAGACGCGCAGTATAAAAAACAATATTAATTGTGCAGAATTCTGCCTCTTTCACGGTCCCTCCCCACGTGACCAAGCCGAACCTGACGAGATGCCAAAACCCAGGAGAGAAAAGGCGTCTGGGTCCCTCGCTACGAGACACAGGCCGATACACTTGAAAGGATCAATGAACATCTGCTACAGTGGGAGCGGTCAGCCTTCCACCTATGAATAAATCCTCACATTGTCTGCACGTACCCATATTGAAACATTGTTGCAATCACAGGTACACCGAGAGCTGGGAACAACGGTGGTCCCAGGCTGGGAAGCTCACGAGTGCACCAATCAGAACATGGGGCTCTTATCTCAGACGTCAGTAATATTAGCCAATCCTCAGGAGTCTTCATGTAACAATTCTTATGTATCTAATTGTAGGGACAACCCAGATATACCACCTGACTACACCTTGTCCACTAATATCATTCTCTATATGTGTACTATACTAACCCTACCACTCGAGCAACCAATTAAGAGTGGCGATAGGTTTTTTGTTAACTTTCTGAAGTGACGCAAGTAGCGCGTCATAATGCAGCAAAAAGGGCCTGCGAGCCCCACGATTGTGTGTGTGTCAGGACGAACGCGTACGCTCCTTGACCCATCCCTGCCGTTTTGTCTAAATAAACAGCAGAGTCACCTTGCTCCTTGTGTGTGTCTCATACTCTATCTCATCTGGGATATACGGGAGGAGTTGGGGCCTCCCTGCCCGGAGGTCTGCGGACGGCCCGGCCGACCCCGGCAGAATTTCCCCCCGACAGTATGCTATATCAATCCTCAAACTAATAAAGTAATAATGAGTGCCCATACCGATTATACCCGGGGTAAGGCCTGACTGCAAATAGATAAGGGCTTTATCTGATGTACTAGATTTTTCTTTGATAGCTGTGAGGATTTAAAAAAAAGCTATTTAGGAATTTCATTTTGCACTTGAATATGATTGCTGGAAATGTATTGCCGCTGACTAACATCAAAAGCTTAACTGTTCATTAAATATAGCAATAGTAATAAGCACTGTCTCTTCTTAATTCTCGATGTATAGTCCTGCAAAAGGCAGGAAAATCACATAATTATAATGGTTGTGATTATAATTCCTTAAATCACCCAATGTGTCTCTAAGGTTTGCCCCAGTTCTACTTCAGCTTCTTTCGTTAGGAATGCAAAAGCGTTCTTAACTCTGTTAGTATTATTAACTGTTGTTATATTCAATAAAAAAAGATTCTCAGATTGGTAGCATTCTATGCTTCCTGCTACAATGTATCTTAACCACTCTTCCTCCTCCTTCTCCGCCTCCTTTTATTCATTTTCCCCCCTCTAATCTTCCTCTCTTTGCCCATGCTCGTAATCTAGGCATTTACTTTGACTCCTCCCTCTCTTTCACCCACCATATTTCTCTTACTTCCCACGCATGTTACTACCACCTTTTCAATATTCGTAAAGTCTGCTCCTCCCTCACCTTCCTTGCCACTAAACTTTTAATCTCCTCCCTCATCTTCTCTCATCTTTTCTACTGCTCTTCTCTCCTCTTTGTGCTCCCTGATTCCCATCTTGCCCCCCTCAAATCCCTCTACCACTCTACCATTCGTATCCTCTGTCTTCTTTCTCCTCACAACTCCATCTCCTCCTGGCTCTCTCATCTTGGCTGGCTTTCCTTTCATTCCCAACTCAAATTCCATTTCCTCTGTCTTGTCTTTAAATCTCTTCATGATCTTGCCTCCCCATATCTCTCCTCTGTCATTTCATTCTACCCTTCCCCTTGCTCTCTCCAATCTGCAGATCTCTTCCTTCTCTCTGTTCCTCCGTCCCCATGTGCCTCCCCTCGTTTTCGCTCCTTTCAGCTCCTTGCCCCCTCCACTGGAACTTCCTTCCTTTCTCTATCCGTTCCATCCCCACCTATTCCTCCTTTCGTGTCTCCTTGAAATCTCTACTTCTCCACCCCCCTCCCTGACACTCTTATCCCCTCCTTCCACCCTCCTCTTCTTACCACTCGCTGCCTGCTCTGTTCCTTGTAAGGCCCCTCTCCTCCTCTCTCGTTCTCAGCTCATTCCTCTTCCTGTTTTCCCCTTCCTCCCCCTTCTCCACCCCCTCCTCTCTCGTTTATCTTCACTGGCAAATTGTTCTACTTACTGTATTACTGGTTTGATTCATATTTTGTAATTGCTTCTACTGTTGTTATTGTATCCTTGTTGTTATAATGTAAAGCACTTTGGCGTAAAGCGCTATATAAACACAATAAACATAAACATACCAATTGTTAATAATGATTAGTAGTTATTAGTTTCCTTACCTATTATGCCACACATAAGTGGTGGCCCAAGTGCACTAACAAGCAGTCTGACTTGTGTTACCTTGTTGACATACTGAACAAGTGCTTGCTAAGGCCAATACTTGATCCATCATGGCAGAATATTTGCTCAATAGCAGTGAAGATAGGGCTGGCCTTTTTGCGCCAAAAGGTAATACTAGCAATATTTTCAGAAACAGTGATACAAAAACGGAAACTTTGAGACAGAAAGTCGTTTGACTAGAGAGGTTATCAAAGAAAGAAACAAACGAGTACTGGGAACAGGCCTCAATGTCACATGATCTGGATGATGGGAAAATTCCAAGAGGCTTAAGAATTCTTATTTTAACTTTGAGAATACAGAAAACTGTGATCTAGCAGGTAAATGGGAAGATCATTTAAATCAGAGCTCAAAAGTTATGATTGAATTATTGGTAGAGCATTCTACCAGGGAACGTGCTAGAATTCAGGAACAGATTGAGAAAGTTAAACAGGAGATTGCGGACATGGGTAGCGCAGATGGTACCAAACAGAAGAATTCCAATAATATGTACACAATTCTGAACGTGTATCAAGATGAAATCAAACTACAAAAGCCTAGAAAATAACTAAGGGTTCACTGTGACTATTGCGAGGATCGTGTTTCACTTTCCAGCCCAAATTTGATGAATACATGGTTCTCTGCTGAACTAAAAGCATTACGCAATATTAAAAGAACTTCTGAAGCTAACTGGAGAAATGTCCCTTCTTCTCCCAACAAGGAAAGGTTCTCGATTGCTGCGGCCACCTACCAATACAAAAAAGGAGATCTATAATACCAGAATTCAGAATGCTAAATCAGGTACTAAAGAACTCTTCTCCATTTTAAGAGAACTGGAGTGTGCCGCCTCCTGAAGGCTGTATTAAGGCCAAGGCATGGTGTGCTAACATCCAGCAAGCCTTATCAGACAAGATGGCCCTTCTTCAATCCAAAATCGAGACCAAAAAGAATAGCCTCGCTCCCAATGCCCATTCACACAATGCACCCATCCCTCAATTGATTGATTGATTGATTGATATTTTATTTCTATTGCTCTCGTACACAAGTGTTTCAGAGCGCGACAAGGCAAGGGAGGGGAACAGGGGAGAACAAAACAGTGATCTTACTAGGCCCAGTGACATTGAGAATGCGCAAGTGCATGGGAGAGGGAGAGTGGAAAAATGCATGGAAGGAGGGAGAAGTGGAAAGTGCGAAGCAGATGAGAAACAGATAAATAACAATAATAAATAATAAAGGCAACAAACTGTGGTAATGCAGCCAGCAATTTGCAAGTGCTAGGTTTAAGGCAGCAGGCAGGGTAGGTCTGATAAGTGCAGGAAGAAAAAGGGGGGGCTGTATGGGTACAGATACAGAGCCCAGTGCAAGAGGTGGCCCGGAGGCAGTGCGGGAGGGTGGCAGGGTGAGCAGGTACCTGGGCCCGAAGGACAGAGGGTGGCCAGGTGCACAGTGCCAAGAGAGAACAGATTAGCAGGGGAGAGGGGGAGCGAAAGCAGAAGAAAAGAGGAAGGTCTTGAGGTGCTTCCGGAACTGGAGATGGTTCTCCTCAAGTTTTAGAGTGGCAGGGAGGCTATTCCAGAGGGAGGCCCCAGTCGAAGAAAGAGATCTACCCCCAGCTTGTTTCTCTGAAAAACAACTGACCCTGAGGGAGTTGGCGGTAGAGGAGCGAAGAGCTCGAGAGGGGAGGTATTTGCAGAGGGATAGCTGAAGGTATTTTGGACCCAGGCCCCAGAAAGCCTTGTGGACAATGCAGAGGGCTTTGAATGTAATCCTTGCATCCACAGGGAGTCAGTGGAGAGATTTCGGGCTGGAGAGATACGATCCCAGGGCTTGAGGCCAAGGATAAGTCTCGCAGTCCTGTTCTGGATTAGTTGCAGAGGGCGGAGTGTAGAGGCAGGTAGATTTAGAAAGAGGCTGTTACAATAGTCCAAGCTAGAGGGAACCAGAGCTCGGGATACCATGAGCTTCTTGGGGAAGGAGAGGAAAGGCAGAGTACCTCTGAGGAGGTGCAGTCGGAAATGTGACTTTTTAGAGACCTCAGAGATGTGAGCGGAGAAGGAAAGGGTGGAGTCAAAGATGACCCTGAGGTTCTTAACCTCGCAGGTGGGGATAGGAGGAGGGCTAAGGGAGGCCGGCCAGAGTGTGAGGGGAAAGGATGGTGAAGGTGTGCCGATGGGGAGGATCTCTATCTTGCTGACATTCAGACAAAGATCATTGGCGGAACATCAATCCTGAATGGCAGTTAGGCAATCAGAGATGAGAGGGCAGCCTGAAAATGAGTTGAGTGTCATCAGCGTAGCACTGGAAATTTGAGCAGAAAGTGGCAATGCAGTGGGAGAGAGTTGCCAGGTATTGGTTGAAAAGCCAGTGCGAGAGGTTAGACACCTGGGGAACACCACAGGTAGAGAGGAAGATAGATGAAAGGAAGGACCCAAGTTGGACCTGGGAGGGTCGATTTGAGAGGAAAGAGGTCAGCCAGGTCAGACCCTGATCAGTGATACCCAGGTTTTCACGGAGACAGTTGAGCAGGATGGTATGGTTGACCGTGTCGAAGGCAGAAGAGAGATCGTGGAGGATGAGGACAGAGGGAATGTTAGAGTCAAGGTTGTAGAGCAGATCTTCACGGATGTTCAGGAGAGCAGTTTCCGTGCTTCTGGCAGCTCTGAAGCCAGACTGGTAGTCATGGAGACAGCCTACAGAATTGGAATGAAGGTTAAGCTGAGAGATGGCCAACTTTTCCAGGAGTTTGGCAAGAAAGGGAGTAATGGAAATTGGGCGATAGTTAGCTGGACAAGAAGGATCAGCTGTGGGTTTCTTGAGAAGAGGATGCACAAAGGAGTGCTTCAGAGGGGAGGGGAAGGATCCCGAGGCAAAGGAGTGGTTGCAAAAATCAGCAAGGGCCAGAGCGAGGGTGTCAATTTGGTCCTTGATGGTTTTAGAGGAACAGGGATGAACCTGTTTTGACAAGGCTTTCATAGATCGGACTTGTCTAGTGACCTCATCAGGGGTGAAAAGAGGAGGATGGTGGGTGGGTGGCTAAAGGAGGGTCAGCAAGCACAGATGGAGAGGGGAGAGGAGGGGCGTGGGTGGAGAGGGTGGACAGGATGTCCTGGGTTTTTGAAATGAAGTGAGAGGCAAGGGCATTGCAAAGAGCCTGGGAGGCAACAGGAGGGGTATAGACTGCAGCAGGGTTGGCCAGATCCTTGCAGATTTTAAAGAGTTCAGCCGAGTTGTTAGATGCTGCAGAGACATGAGGTTGACTGTGGACTCTCTTCTTGGTGTGGACAAAATTGCCTTCTTGCCCTTCATTCCACTTCTCCCCAGTAACTGTGGAAGAAGTGGCAAATATACTCTTGAGCCTCAAACCGTCTCCTGCCCAGCTTCAGTTATCAAGGATGGTGCAAAATAATTGCCACCCTTCATTACAGCTGTGATTAACTCCTCCTTCAAGAATTCCTCAGTCCTCAACAACCTCAAAGAAGCATGGGTCATGCCTCTACTCAAAAAACCCAACCAAGATCCCAACATACCGACAAACTACACACCTATTACGAGAGTCCCATTCCTCCTGAAGATACTAGATAAGAGTGGCCTAGCTCCAATTTCAACAACACTTGGAAGACAGCAACCTTCTAGGCTTGTGACAATCTGCCTTCAGACCTAGGCATGGGACTGAAACAGCCCTCTTGGACCTAAAAATCCAAATGGATGCAGCCAAAGACAAGAGCAACCTGGCCATCCTGTTCCTGCTGTATCTATCTGCAGCTTTTGACCTAGTCGACCATCAAATCCTGACTAAACACCATTCCACTGCTGCAGCATTCTCACCAAACGCTACTAACTGGATCCAATCCTTTCTTTCAAATAGGAAAACCAGGGTCTTCGTACCCACAGCGGCTGCTGAACCAGTTCCTATCCAGTACGGAGTCCCCCAAGGGTTCTGTGTTTCACCAACGCTTTATAATATCTTTACTAAGCTCCTAAAATCATCTGGATTATATGGGTGTCACCTACACGAAATATGCGAATGACACTCAGGTCCTCATTACTCTCACTGGTTGCTATGAGAGAGATCCTGTAAAGCTAAATTAAATCTATCTAGAAATATAGGCCTGGAAGGCTACACATAGCCTCTGTTTAAACCATGATAAAACAGAACTACTGATTGTTGGCGTTAAAGTCCATCTAAACAAACTCGACCCTCGTTACCAATCATTCAACATTAATGGTAATATCACCAAGGTCACCAAAGAGGTCAAAACCCTCAGTGCCTACCTTGACTCCTCTCTCTCCCTCAAAAAGCAAGTAAACTGTACAGCCTCTACCACAATTTATACTAACCAATTAATCAATGCATGCAAACCCTTTCTGACCACAAACAGTTGCCTCACACTAGCCAGGGCCTTGATTTTGTCCAAACTGTATTACTGTAACACTCTATTCTAAGGTTCAACTAATCACAACCTGAATAGTCTACAAGTTCACCAGAATAATGCCCTTCGACGCGCTTTAAACATACCGCACACCAATCACATCTCCACCATTAGACGGGACTCACATTGGTTACCAGTATGTGACAGAATTAAAATACACACTCTTGTCATCACCCACAAATGCTTGTCTATGACAGCACCCCAATACCTGACTGACACATTTTCAAGGCCAGCTCCACCAGACCTACTAGATCACCTTATCCACACTGCCTTAATATACCCAAGTACAACCTGAAAACAGCAAGCGGGTCAAGCTTCCCATTGTTAGCATCAAAGTGCTGGAACACACTCCCTACAGACATTAGAGCTGAACCTTCCTTCTGGTCTTTTAGATCCAAAGTGAAGGACTTTCTCTTCTCCCAGAAACATTAGCTCTCCACTCATTCGATGTATCATCAGCACTTCTCCTATGCTCGTCCAGTTTGCCCTTAATTAATGTACCTGTACCACTGCTATATCTATCACCATTGCTTTTTCAGTCTGGGGAGTATTTATTCCCAGCCCATCATTAACTTTCATCTACCCACTATCTGGATGTTGCAGACATACAGACCATTCTGTAACCTGGTCCGTATGCGTACTGTTGTAACTCCAACCATTTTGTAACCTGGTCTCCACAATTCTTCGTTCTTTTGTAACTGTAACTCCGACCATTTTGTAATGTGGTCTTCACAATCCTTCGTTCTTCATCTACTGTACTCTAACTGTAACAAATGGTCAATGCCTAAGAGCCCACATACCTCAGGGTTAGGTTGCGCTATAGAAATAATAAACTAAACTAAACTAAACTAAACATGGGTTTTGTTGCTCTTTCATCTAACAGCGATCTCTGTTGTCAATATTGACATAAGCGGCTGTGATATCACGCACAACATGCTTGTGATGTCACACACACATTCAGAGTATACATAAAGAAACAAAATGACACCCATATGCACCACACACCCGCATTGCACAGGAAGGATTCCTGACAGGACACCCCTTCCATAATAGGTAAGGATATTAATAACTACTAATAATTATGAGCAATTAGTATTCGATACATGGTAAAAGGCAGCATAGTATCTTAACTATCTGAGCATCTTTTATATTGAATATAACAACATTAATAATAGAGTTAAGAATGCTTTATGCATTCCAAATGATAGAAGATGAAGTAGAACAGGGGTAAACCCTTAAGACACAATGGCCCTCATTACGACCCAGGCATTGGACCATGGTGCTAATAGCCCCATGGTCCATGCCGGTAACTTACTGACTCCGCCATGGCGGAATGGGGAATTACCACCCCATTCCGAGGTTGGCGGGGCGGTAATTTCCCATGCCGCCATGGCCCTTCCCCATTCCCATTTTTGCCCCATCGGGCTCAATGGGAATGGGGAAGGAGCTAAGTACGGTGCCGCAAATTGCGGCACCGTACTTAGCACCAAGGTCCCTTTGCAGGTTGGTTTTTTAACGCCTGCTAAAAGCAGGCGTTAAAGTGCCACCCAGAAAGGGACCTCGTAATCAGGAGTTAAGAGTTTAACGGCGCCGCCACCTTTTACGGCGCCGTTAACCCCTTAACGCCTGGGTTGTAATGAGGGCCAATGGGTGATTTAAGGAATTATAATCACAACCTTTATAATAATGTGATTTTCCTGCCTTTTGTCGGACTATATATCGAGGCAATGGTAAACCGAATAGCGAAGGTTCCCCTTGTGGCTAATAAAAGTGCCAGTGCTTCACTGGCAAAAGTAATGGATTATTACCAATCAGTAGACACCAATCAGTAGACACTACTAATCCGTCCCAAAGGTACACCATAACCACTTCTTCATCACCTTCATATTCGATACTAAAAACCAACAAAAGTTCTGCTCGCTCCCATTATATTGTTAATAATCAATTGTTGCTCAAACTGTATTATACAGTGCAGAGGGAATCTTCAGATGGGCAGAATGGAGTGGTGGAGGCTAATAAGGCTCCTCTGGTGGATTGCTCTGTACCCCCTGAAACACACAATAGATTGTCTAAATCTCTGATAATGGAAAACTTTGCGAGTGATGTGCATAGTGAAACAGACTCGTTTTAACGTACAAAGTGATTTTGACTCTTTTGGCTAATCACATAATTCTGTGCCTCTTTATGAGGAAGTGGTTAAATTGTCAGCAACCTGTAAGCTTTAATGGCACTTTGTTCAAAGATGGCTGCTGACGACCAAAATAAACCATTGTTTATTTCTAGTAAAATAGTGCACATTATCATGTTTCATAGTGGCTGGAACTCGGAGTGGGAGGTAATTAGCATTCTTCATACTCCGATAAACAGGAGTGAATCAATTGTAGATCAAGGGGAGGCAGATTTATTTATGCCGCACCGGAGCTGGAAGTTCTGATTAGTAGCAAGGATAATCACCTGATAAGTGCCCAGATGGAGTCCGATTTTAATACTATTGAAATTGAAAGCTTGGATTACATTTACTTATCCCATAAGAAAAGGGAAACAAGAGGTTGCAAAGACAGGGGAAGCAATTAATACTGAGAACAACGAAAAAGGTTTTGAATGTAAACGAGTATATAGAAAAATTGAATGGGGTCAGACTGGAGGCGATTGAACAAAACAAACCCAACCCAGTGCCAACAGGTCAAATGAAGGTTATGACAGCTGTGGGTCAAATGGTAGAGGTAAATAAATCTTTGGGAACAATGCGTCATTGGTTGACCAAAGATACAAAAGGTAAAACGGGGTCAAGTAGGGATAATAAACATGGGGCTCCAAAGGAAAGAGGAATATTAATAGTTAGTGAGGGTACGGAAATGGAAATTAAGGAGTGTGAGCCACGGGAGTTCATTAAAATGACCATGGGGGTAGAAAACAGGCCTGATGAATGCACTGTGAGGCCTAATAAACATAATGTCTCAAAGCTAAAAATATTGGAATCTGAGGCTACTAATCTTAGAACCTTTATAAATAGATAGAGAGTGTTGAAATTGTTGCAAAGTATCCCACAGTTGTCAGTAATTTACTCAAGGGATATGTTACTAGTTGAGCTACAGGACTGCTGATTTAAACTCAATTCACTATTACAATTGAATCAGCCACTAATGTTAGCTCCTGTGAATCTCTAACCGCCAAGTTAACACTATCTAATACTCAATCCATCTCCATTCACCTTATCTACCGACCACCGGGCCCTCTAGGGTCATTTGAAGAAGACCTCACAGACATCTTATCAAACAATCTTAAAAACTCCTCACAACACATCTTACTAGGAGACATTAACCTCGAATTCAGCGACCCTGCAGACGCCAATGCCAGTACAATCAATAACACCCTAGAGGAACTGGGCTTCACCCAGAAGATCACTGAGCCCAACCATATCAAAGGGAGAACTCTGGACTGGCTATCTGTGCACAACTGCCCAGTCCTGGTCTCTGCCATACTCCCGCAGCCCTGGACAGACCATTACTTGATCTTGTTCACCCTAGAGGCAACCCCAGCACAAGCTAACAGCATAGCTCCAGCTGTCCAATCCCGAAATAAAAAAAACATCACCCCCGAAAACTTGATCCCGCTAATCACACCAACCTTGAATGCCATCCCGGATCACACAGATCCATTCACGATGGTGGACATCTATAATAAAATCATGCTCTCATCCCTTGATGCCATAGCCCCTTTGAAGCTAAAAAAGAGCAAGCCCCGGAAACACATCAACTCCTGGTTTTGGCCTCATCTTAAAGCCCTCAGACAGGAAAAGCGACGCTGTGAAAAGATCTGGCGAGCTTACCCCTCAGAAAATAACAAAAAAAACTTGAGCAGTCTAGCTTCCCAATATAAAAAAGAAATTATATTGGCCAAACAAACGTCTTATAGTACGCGAATCTCACAAGCTAAATCTAACACTAGAGAGCTTTTCACAATACTTACAGAGGTTGAATCCCCGATCCAAGTGCCCGACTCGTGTATCAAAGATAAAAACTGGTGCACGGGCATACAAAATGCCCTAGCAAACAAAATCTCCTCCCTTAAGACTAAGATAAGCATTAAAAAAGAATCTCTGCTCTGCCTCTACTAAACCGAGTACTGTCTCCCATAAAAAGGCTCACCTGATTCAATCATCCCCCCCAGCGCACAAACCCTCCTTTAATTTCCACAAAGTATCCAGCAAAGAGGTAGAAAATACCATTCTCACCCTCAAACCCTCAAATTGCCACAGAGACCTATGCCCCGCTCAACTGATTAAGGACGCAGCCCGTGATCTTGCACCATTTATTACCAAACTAATAAATGTGTTTTTCACATCAGGCACCGTACCTAATAATTTAAAACAGTCCTGGGTCCTCCCTCTGCTTAAAAAACCAAATTTAGACCCATCCACCCCAACTAACTACCGCCCTATTACCACAGTACCGTTCCTTCTTAAAATCATCGACAAAAATAGCATACCAACAGTTCCAACATTACCTTGAGCACTTCCATCTCCTAGGCGTCCAAAAATCGGGTTTCAGGCCACAACACGGAACCGAAACTGCACTTATAGATCTCAAGGCACAGATAGACGAGCTGAGAGACCAGGGTAAGACAGTACTATTGCTACTCCTTGATCTCTCTGCGGCCTTCGATCTGGTCGACCATGAGATCTTGTGCAACCACCTACAAAAAGCTGCCCACTTCTCTCAAGAAGCAACCAATTGGATCCAATCCTTCCTTAATAACCGCACGATGAGAGTCTTCTCATTGTCACCAGCAGCCGACCCGACACCCATCACTTGCGGCGTGCCTCAAGGATCTTGCGTCTCCCCTACACTATATAACATCTTCACAAAGCCCCTTTTTGATGATCTAGACGATCTGGGTATCACCTACACCAACAACGCCGATGATACCCAGATCCTCATCTCGTTGTCGGGGGATTATGACAAGGATTTGGCCTTCGTTAGTAACGTGTACCTCATCATCCAGGCATGGATGGCCTCACACGGTCTATGCCTGAATGATGACAAGACGGAACTCTTCATTCTAGGCTCTACACACTACCTCAACAAGCTGGGCCACAAATACTCATCGTTCATAATTGACGATAACAAGATGAAGGTAGCTAAGGAGGTTAAAACCCTCAGCTTCTATCTAGATTCCACCCTTACCTTCAACAAACAAGTGAATGCAATGGCCTCTGCCACCTCCTACACTTGCAAACTCATTAGGGCAGCCAAACCCTTTCTCTCCCCCACCAACTGTACCACCTTGGCTAGGGCGCTGATCCTGTCCAAGTTGGACTATTGCAACGCTCTATATGTAGGCTGTAACAAATATAACTCAAATAAAATCCAAATCCTCCAAAATAATGCCCTTAGAGCAGCCCTCAGTATCCCGAAGAAAGCCCATATCTCAGATTCCAGAAGATCTATCAATTGGCTATCCACCAATGACAAGATATTCCTTAAATCGGTGTCTCTGATTCATAAATGCCTCCACCAAACAGCCCCTCAATACCTCATCGCCAGATTTACTAGGCCCACCCTCTCTCGCCCCTCGAGAACGGCCAATTCCAACCTTCTTCTGGTGCTCAGGTTCAAACGTACAATATCTGGAGGCAACAGCTTTCCAGTAAAAGCAGTGCAATTCTGGAACTCCCTTCCTCCTACCTGCAGGGAGGACCTACCCTACCACCAGTTCAGAGCCAGGACTATCCACTGGCTCAAATCTCTCGACTCATAACGACATTCCAATGCCCAGATGCGCCACTACCATGTGGCTCCTTACCTCATTGAATGTAAATATGTTTATAGTATTGCCTATAGTGTATATGTTCTACCCTTCCTATTTGGCGTGACCCGTCCGGCACTGTAACCTCAGCTGGACCTCACCCTACTGTATGTAACTAAGCTTTGCAACCCTCTTGCTGCCTTTGCGCCTGGCTACCCCTGGGTTAGGTGCGCATTACAAATAAATACAATACAATAAACTGGTTGATTATACATTGTTCTACACCCCTGTTTGTGTAATATGTGTTAACTTATGCCACGGTGCTTACATTTAACGATTTTGAGGTAATTCTATTGCAAACAATTACGGCTGATTTGGCAGCTGACTCCAACTAAAAGTAAAAAATTTGAAGTAATTTGGAAAATTAACTTGGGAAAGAAGGTTTCGTAATGGGAATCGAAACTCACAGCCTTTAAGTTAGCGCTGGATTTTAAATCCGGCAAGCAATTTTCTTCTTCATATTGAATTAAGGAGAATGTCCCTCTGTTGTTAAACATGGACATCATTAATTTGATGTCTTGGAAGTTGCATGGTTATAGCTCCTTTTTATATAATAAGGGCCAATGGCATCTGCTTGACTCAGACATATTTTGCCTTCAGGAGACATGGTTTATCAATTCCTGCATTATGGGTGGCTTTGTGATTGCACAGGAAATGGTGGCAAAAAATAAATGTAAGGGTCACCAGAGAGGTGGCTTAATCCCGGGTGTAAAAACATATCTGAATCCTGTCGAGTATCTACCTAAATGGCAAAATAAAAATGCTCATGCTACCCAAGTGACATATTGGGTTAAGGACATAAGATCAAAACTGTTGTTGATAAATGTGTATGACTCACCTGGTGGCCTATTGACCAAGGAGATCCAATTATATTTAAATATATTATTAACTCATTGGGTATGTGAAGATGAGGGAACATTTTTCATGGTTGTGGGTGACTTTAATGAAGCATGATCTAAGTCCTCTCTACCTAATGGAAAATGTAGGAAATCAAGAGATACAAATTCCAAATCGTGGGCTTGTTTTTTTTTATAGGTGGAATATGCGATTCATTGACTTTGAAAAAATAAAGGAAGATGCCAATGCAAAAAATAAAGAATTGTGTACATGGTTTAGAGGTGAGTCCAAGTCGAGAATGGACTACATCTTTGTATCTCAATTGCTGGCCGAATCAGTGGGTGCATAGTCGACAGTTGGCGTTAACATTAAAGTTACAACAGAGCATCAGGTGTAACCCCATGCTCACCCATGTTTCAAGTAATGAGCAGGTCAATATGTCAATAGGTCAATTTGGACAGCAGGAAATATTAAGGTGTTTAATTTTTGTGTGTATGAATTTTGGGAAAACTCAGGGTTTGAATTTTGAAAACTGTAACTTCAGTCAGAGGGAGGGTATTGGAGTTGTTGTCTATGGTATCGAGAGGGCAGAGGTCCATGCAAGGGTCCTTGAGGTAAGATCCCATACTGTCACAAAGGTTTAGACATTTTTTTTATCTTTACATAGTAGTGAAGAGAAAAGAACACGGGGCAGTGATCAAGAGGATAAAAAAAGAAAATCGAGGAACCCGGGGTGAGTTGAAGAGAATGATTGTCAGATTGATGACAAGCTATAAAAATTGGATTAGATCCTATAAACAATCACAATGTAATGCTAACTGGAATATAATATCTGCAGCATTATTATCTAAAGATAGTAAGACATTCTGGTACCTGGTTAATTGCAAAGGCTCCAAGAAAGCAATGGCAATTAATCCAATCTCAGAGAAGGAGTGGATTGAGACTCTTGAAATATTATACTCTAAAATTGAGGGTTGAAATGGAAAAGGTGTGGGAGGAATAGATACTGAAGCTAGTAACTGACGATATTATGGTTAATGGTTCACGTTTGATGTTGAGGATATCTTATGTATCATAATGGGCTTAAAAATGTTGAAAGCTCAAGGGACTGATAAGGTTCCAAATACGACATTCAAAGAACAGGCGTGAAACTAGTGGCTCGGTGCACGGTTAAGAGTCCCAGGTGCAGGTGGGTGCACGTCTGGTTATGGCTGTGGGGCTCATGTAATAGCCCCTGAGGCTGTGGAATGTGCCGAGGCCTGCAGGTCCCTGTGTAGCGCATCTCAGTTGGAATGGTCCATGGATTCTGAGATTATTGGAAGTGAGTGCGGAGCTAACCTTATGGTGGAGCATCGGGGCTAAAGCTCTCGGTTCGCATGGGTATGGTACAAGGAATTGACTAGGTCGGGGATATTGGGGTTGATTTAACCACTGAGATTCACGAACTACGCACAAGAATCAGGGAGTACCTCAACTCCCTAAAAAAAGCTGAAGCAAGATACCCACTATCAACCCACTGGCAAGAACAACACCAGATGGACAATCAGAAAGCGTTCTGATTTGTCGGGTTGGAGATGATTAAACCGGAAGCAAGAGGAGGAAACAGAGCCCTAAGATTACGGCAAAATGAGGCCAGACTCATTTGCCAGTAGTTTCACGCCACCCTCCCAAGGGCACATGCGCTAAACATCAGGCGCTCCCCAGCAAGCTCACGCTCAATCAGGCACTGTTGCCCCACACTCCCAGACCATCCTCCAACACCAAAACTCCAGACCACACAACCACTGCCAGCACTAGGAAGGTGCCCCGACACCCCATTCAGATCGTTTCCACTTGCTGACCCCCACGCATCATCATGCTCGTACCACATACTAGACATAGCGGAAAATGTCTTATCCCCTGGCCACATGAACTTTCATACCTAACTCTGTCTCACCACACACCAAGGTACCAAACTATAATGACTATAAAGAACCCTGGCTAAACCCTCCGCTCCTTAAGCCACCCAGGACACCATTGAGCTACCAAGAGACCTCTCTTCACTCCAACCTCAACCCAACCAGGGACAAGACACCCACCAGGTGAGCCCGATCCAATGCCTAATCTCCACCACATTGCATTGACAGTCTCCATATCTGCAAACTATACTAATACCTGTTCACCAACTCTTCCTTCCCTTGTGCTTTCCCCACGCTCTGATCGAATTACACATGGTACTTTACTAATGACTGTCATTATTTGGATTGTGCTTTTCCACTATTATATATTTGAACAATATGGATGTATGGGGATATGCATTTCCAATGCCCACACACCTCTTATTGCCATTGCTCTTTGTGTGCTTATTTTTTTAAAAAATGGAACCACCAATCAAATGCAATATCAATTTTTCCACCATGTCACGTCATGTGATATGGATTTAAACACCTAACCACAAATCACACTCCCACTGCACTTCTCACAAAAATATGATATTTTCTGGACCTGTTAAACTTCGGTAGCCGTGATAAAGACCTGTACGGTCGAAACACCTGTCAGCACCTGTCAGCACCACCTGAAGAACAATGTTAATCCACCTTGTGACTTTGCTGTATTAGGAACAGCTGAATAAATCATCAAGAAATTGAGTAAACCAAATAAAAACAAAAACAAAGAATGAATCATGTGGACTCTACCTACCTACTCAGCTGAGTATGGACAAGTAGTTTTTGTATACTAATTACAGTACTAGCGCCAATCGAGTAGAAACTAAAAACCAAACTACCAGTGTAAGGGACATACTTATTATATAGTTAATTGCATTCTGGTGGTTGTGGCCCCCACCGTACTAATGTGTGTAGTAATTATAGGTAATGTAGTAGGAGTATGGCCAGAATTACCACAGTAGTAATATGTGTATAGTAATTGTAGGTAATGTAGTGGAAGTACAAAGTGTTTGTAATATGGAGGAAATATGTCATTGAACTGTATATGGTACTTATGATTATAGTATAATTGTAGATAGCACTCTTAGAATATGTAGTTGATTATACTTGCAATGTTTACTTAGTTTCATAGCATCATGAAGCTGGAAGCTGGTTTATTTTCTGTCAGAAAGAAAAGTACAATTTGTTAAGCAGGATAGTTTAATAGCTTTAGTTGTATCCAATTTTACATATGTATTTTTAAAGACACTCATAAACAGTACATTATAAGTACTATGTTTGGTACAACTTTAGCATATGACACACTACTGTTGTCTTGATATTAAATAATCATTGGAAAAAAATCCATAGTGGATAAAAAAGCCTGATTACAATTATGTGAGTGTAAGTGTGATTGTATGCTTGTTTTGAAGTATGTTGTGATTAAGGGAATGCTTGAAGTAGTTAGATACCTGTTGGCATATTCTAACTACTTTAGAGGTTAGAAGATGTTTCGTCGTGTAAGAATTGAGATGGCGTATATGAAGTGTTTTGGAATTAAATTTATTTTTTAAATAGCTAGATACCTGTTGGCGTATTTTAACTAGATTGACTTTGAAAAGTACAATTGTACTATTATGGATGTAGTTAGATACATGTTGCCATATTCTAACTGTCAATTGTGCTACACATTAGTGACTAAATTTGATTTGAAGGAAAATTAAGTAGGCATGTGTCAAATTTGCTAGTAACCTATGTTTTAGAGTAACTGAGGTATCGTTACATTCAAACCAACCACTTCTTTGTATGACATATATAATGTACAATGACATCATTTGGGGGTTGCCAGGGCTCACAACTGCGACCCATGAGGTCTCCATTGCTACCCCTGTGGTCTCCCTTGCTACCCCTAAAAAAATAAATTACATTTTCTTTTTTTTTATTCGAAGCTCCTGGGCTTTGAGCAGCACCTTGTGGATTGTTGTTTTTGGAGTGGCTGCCTTTCTTGTTCAGGCCTCTTAAAAAAAACAGGGGGTTCCACAAGTGTGACACTTTGAGCACTGACCCTAAATAAGAAAGAATAGCAATAACAAATAATTTGTCTTTCTGGAATTCTATACATGAATTGCTAGACTCATTAAAGGTTTATTTCAGGCACAGTTCAGGGGCATAGTCACAGATGTAGTCTCTTCTTAAACACATCAAATTCACAATGCTGACAAAACTTCCAAAAATCATTTAGAGAAGAATAAACATCCATTACGGACTATGAATTTTGCAAGTCGCAGTTATAGCATGTTTTTTTTTCTGATGCTGTCTCTGTTATGGTCTTCACAAGACATTCCATCTCGGTGTCCTCGGTCACTTGACAACATCCTTTTGCCTTAAAGCTTGTGTACAGTGTAGAAATGTTTGACCATAGCACATAAAGTGGCCTTTGATTTCATTGTGCCACAATTAATGTTTTTTGTAATGTGTCCATCTTTCTTATCTCCCGTAAGGATATTTGTTTGCATGTATGAGGTAACGAGTGCCCACAGTACGGGATGCCATATCATATCATGCACTGTTTTCCCTGCATTACTCTAAATTCTTTAACACACAGTTATGAACCCTCCCAATGGTAGGTATTTTGCTTTCTTACTTTGAGAACACTTAGACATGTAATTGTTCTTTTTACTATAGCCAGTAAGCTAGCTATAGCCAGTAAAATAGGATTGGGTGCTCAATGCTGCAAAGTGTGTGTCCTCTGCAGTTTGCAGGTTTGTATCCCGGGAAAAAAAGAAAAGTCAGCCTTTCATCATTCTGAGGTCACTAAATGAGTACCAACACAGGTTGGGTGATATTGTATGAATATTTGTTCTATATACAGTGCTTAAGCCTAAGTGCTATATAATAACATATGATCATTTGGCCTCAGACACCTGCTTGAATTCATAGTATGTTGGTAATATGGGTCTATACACACTGATATTAACAATACATATGTTGATCCATTATTGTATGAAATGTATATAACATTACAGTGATATTATAACCATATGTTTTGTACTTGGGAACAATGTTATGTGATGCCAGCACCTGTTTTGTCAATGGGTAGAAGGTTGTGTTCCATTGCTTCCCGTGATATCACTTTGGAGTGGGGGCAAATGACATCATGCCCTGTGATGTCATCAGAGGACAAGGGTCATGTGGTGTCACTTCCGCTAGCACTGGCATTTTGGGGAAATGATGTCCCTGGCAGTGCAGTACCCTGAGGTGGCCATGTCACCAGTCTGGTATTCTATACCTGCTGTTATGAAGGTTTGTTTTCTTTGCAAGATATACTTGGCTTTGTGTGAAGTCTGCAAGCTTACAGTTATTTTGGGACCATCTGCATTGTACCTTAGAAGCATTAGTATGACATTGCCTATGCCTATGTGAGTTTATTTGTATGGTGGAACGATTGTCTGACTTGCAAAAGGGACATAATATGCCATGATTTGTATTCTTCAGAAGCTTTTGAATTGCAATGGATTCAAAATTTGTTATGGACAAAAATACAAATCGTTCATTAGGCTGTGGTCTTGTGAAACATGGTTGCAGAAAGTGCATGTATGTTTCCATGTGTATGAAATCTGGAAGATTGTATTTATAGGCATATTAGTTTGGTTTCCAGTACTTGCAGTAAATACATAAGGAATTCTTGTGGATCTTCCTGTGTGTTTATGGTAAATTTGACCATTCCTGCACAGTAGTTCAATTATTGCCATATACTTGAGTCACTTTACGTGTTGTAAGGATTAGTTGTGGCATTTCTATGAAGGACGAGCATTTGCAAACACAACTGGTCTGGGCTGTTTAAGTAAATGTTGTGAACAATTGGCGGCAATGGAAAGAAAAGATTCATTGTTACACTAGCATTACAATTTGCTCCAGTTGTGTTGTTGAATTTAAATAGGCATGGGAGTTCTGTTTGTGGATCATTTGATGGGCCTGCAGATCTTTCTGGAGAAGAGACATTTGTGTCTTTGTTTTTTGATGGACGTGCATATGACTTTGTACTAGACAGTTTTGTGGTTGTATTGTTTGATGCAGAAGGAGTTGGTCATTGTTTCTCTAGCAGTATTGCTGAGTGATCTTTTATAGATTCTGTTAGCACTACTTGTCTTTTTAAAGGTTTCTTTTTTTGAGGAACTGTTTACATATCTTGATGGGGGTGTATAGTGCCCATAGCCTGTTGTATTCGAGGATGCAAGGAATGTCAGCGTTTACTTTGCTTCAAAGTTAACTTGGAATACACTATTGAGGGTATGCAGACGTGAAAGTGCTATATAGCTCATACCTACTTTAAAGACTGTGCTGTCAATGTCAATCAATGCTTGATTTCGGGTTAGACCTTGTGATTTGTGAATAGTGACAGCACATGCAAGAGATAGAGAAAATTGCTCTCTCCGTACGTACATGTCTTTGAAAAGAAGGAAACCTGCTATTGTCCGGCCAATTTTTTAAACTTTTGCAAATTTGTCAAAGTGGATGTTGAAACACTGAATGATGTTTTCATGTGGATATGTTTGGAAGCCAACAACTGTACTAATTTCTCCATTAATTGAACCCTGTTCTATATCAAGGTTATGTTTTAGAATTAGTCTGCAGTTTAGACACAAAGTCAATATTTTCTCAAATCCAGCTTTGTTGGAGATACATTTTTCTAAGCTATTTCGTTGTGCTGATGCTTATTGACACATAGGAACTGTCATGCCATGCACTTCTAGTTTGTCTGTGAAGCT
The DNA here is from genome assembly GCF_040938575.1 of Ambystoma mexicanum. Lineage (NCBI taxonomy): Eukaryota > Metazoa > Chordata > Amphibia > Caudata > Ambystomatidae > Ambystoma > Ambystoma mexicanum. Next base: position 290,148,649 of record NC_090928.1, read on the forward strand.
GATATGCAGTATGGGGTGCATTTCTTTTTTCAACGTTGTCTCATTGAATTGACTACAGCTTGCAAGGGTTGGCATTAAAGACATGCATTTTAGATTTTGATGAGTTAATTGTTCCATGGCATCAGGAGCAGATGTGTTTTGTCCATATAGCTCATGGATTAGCTACTAAGTAAGATGGATGTTGCATCATTAGTAAGCAGACCAGTTCTAATGCTTTTTAAAATGTTAGCATAGGTGAGATCTGCAGACTGATGCATGTTTTGAATTAGTTCTCTGTAGTGAAAATGCTGTCAGAGATTTACATTTCCAATGCTGCTGAGGGTATTGCAGCATTGTTTGTTTCCTAATATTTTGGAAATAGTTTGACCTTTCAATGGTGTTAACTGTAGGAGGACTCCAAAAACAGTTCTTGGTAGTTGGTTTTTAGGACTTCTTGTATTCTGAGATGATTTAAAGCCAACATGAGGTTGGAAACCATCCGTACTTCATCTATCAGGAGCAATTTAATTTGTTTTAGAATTCTGCATACTTCAGTAGCCGCTCCTGCTGATACTTTGTAGTATTCTAATGTGTTTTGGTGTTCTATGGGCAGGAGCAGTAGTCGGTGTAAAGTTACACCTCCTATGTTGTAGGCAGATAAACCTGTGGGGGCTGTTACTACAGCTGAAAGGTTGTTGTTTGTCACGATTTGTAGAAATTTGCTGATTATTTTCATTAAGAATATTTGACCAGAATCAGCTTCACCACTTCCCAATAGGAGTACAGTTGAATAATTTTTACAGCTACAGGATTTAGTTTCATGTTTAAAATCATGTTCAATTTATTGGGTGACTTCTAGATAAATGGTGAGTTTTTCATAATTTAGCTGTGATTCGAGCACTGACAAGTCTTCCTCAGATTGTTTATGTTGATACATGGCTATTTCTGCTTCATTTAGAATAGGTGGTTCTCCAAGTGTTTCTTGGCTTCCTGTAAGGGAAGGTTGACTGCCCTCAGAAGTGTCTTTGTCTAGTCAAACTTCAATTTCTTCCACTTGTTGATGTCCATTGTGCAACATTTGTTTGTATTGTTTGAAATTGTAATTTGTTATACTGTTTTCAATTACTTTGAATGCAGCTTCAAATGAGTCACCTAATAATTATTTTTTCTCTTCTCCAAGGTTTAAAAAGTTGGAGTAGGGGTATGAAATACAGTTCTCTATGTTGTGGATATTTAAATGATAGCTTTATATGAATAATGAGACTGGGTTTGGTGAGTTTCACTAGGTTTCCTTCACAAGTTGAGAGTGAATAGTTGCCAGTTATCTCATTTGGTGTGACAATGTTTTTCTAGGTGCAGTTTTTCTATCTCTTGGTAGGATTTAGTACTCTTTTTGGGGATGAAGCTGGTCCAAGGTTCAGCCAGATAATATGTTCAGATTTGCCACATAAGGCTGTACCTATTATTCGGTCTGCAGCATCGTAGCACCTGCATTTTATGTGGAAGAGCATTATTATACTGGTGCTGTACAATTTCTGTGATAGTGGTTTGTCAGATGATATCATCCCAGAGGTCTTTTAACTCTGTTTTCTCAGAGTTGCTGTTATAGGCTGTTACATATCTTGCAACTGCTGTGGAATCATCTGCAATGTATTGTATGTCTATTTTTGAATTACACAATAGGGCAATGATTGTGTTGTAATCATTGATGTACTTGAATGCTTAGTTCCTTTTAATGTTGTGTGCATTTTCGTGGGATTTGCCATTTATGCTGTGTGTAACTTTCCTTTTGTGCAAACTGGTCTAGGGAAGCCAAAGCAAAATTTGGTATAGTATTTGACTTTGTGTTTTATAACTTCCTCGGCAGTATTTGCCACACTTATGTTTTTGGAAGAGTGAGATTTGTGCATGTAGGTCACTATCTGTGATTTCTGAAGGGATGTCACAGGTAATGTATTTTTCAATAAACTATAAAACAGTGGTGTCACTATCATAGCCAAAGTCTGGAGCATCTTTTATCCACAAAAGCATGTGGATGTGTGGTGCTCCTCTGGATTGATATTCTTTTTTTCCAAAAGAAGTGTTGCACTTCTCCGAGCGAAGGAGTAGGTTTATTGCAGATAAAGTGCAGCATGGCAATGAAGCGATGGTGCAAGTACCTTGATACATTGACAGGGTAAAGAGAATATAGTATTCCTGGTGTTTCTACATCTATTTCATCTTTATTTTGGTTTGCAGTGCATAAGAAGTTGTGCAAGTCATCCCATGCGTACTCTGCACAACTTACAGTAACAAACCATGTGGGAGGCGTAGGTTCCTTAGCATACAGCGTATATCACTGTGACATCAGAATCAGTATTCTTTTGTACCACACTTACTTGCCAAGAGATTTTTGATGCTTGGCTGCAAAACGTCATGTTTGTCTTTTATTTTTTTAAGCAGTTGGGTAGCGGATATGTTTAAAAAGATAGAGCCTCTTTTTAATGTGTGTGAAAGTCCATAACATAGAGTTGCTAGTTCACTTTTGAAGAGGAGGTGTCCAATGTATTCAACATTTTGTCTGAATCTGGGGTCTTCATAATACTTTTTGAAAGAGCAATATTCTGACACACTAATTTGCGTGGACCTTTCATCATATCTTCCTCCTTTTCCTGTAGGAAAAAGGAGAGGAAAAGAAGGTGCTTCTACAGTTTTTCCCATATGCTCATTTGGGGTCTCTTGGCTTGATGCATTTGATATGTTGCAAATGCATCACCAACAGTGTTTTTGGAGTGTAGTGGGTGAAGTGTATACTGGTCTAAAATGTTGGCTGAAGTAAGAAGATCTAGACATTAAAATTGGCCAGTTGCTGGTCAATCTTGACTTATTTGGGTGGTTTCTCTTAAGTTTTCATCTACGTTTATATCTTTGTAGTATTCACTGTTTTATTTTTGATATTTTAGGGCTTGTCCAACTTTGTTCATGTTGACTAGTTGTTGCCAAAAAATGTGTTTTGTTGGCACACCATTAACTAGTACAATCAAAGATCGAACTATTGGTCATTGTACTCCTCGAATTTGTCAATTTTCTTTCATATCTAATGGAAAATATACTACTTTGCCGCGGATGCCCTTTAGTAAATCGGATGGAGGTAATTTGGGTGATTTCAGTTGAAAGTATATTATACCTTGAAAGGGGTGCACTGTTTGGATTATAATGCTCTCATACAAGTTAAGTTGTTGGAGAGCTTTCCGAAGTGGGAAGATTTCTAAGTTATTAGTGATAGCCCATGAGGCATTTGGTTATTGTCAAGCTTTGTGTTGCACTACATGCAAACCATTGAGGGTTCAGTTATTTTGTATTTTGTTTCTGCTGTTATATATAAAGCTAATTGGAACCATTGGGATTCTTCTTTGTCTTCTATTTTGTCGGCAATATTTACTATTTTTGTGCTCTTTTAATAAAACATTCTGCAACAACAGACACACATTTGATCTGGTATTTCAGCAGATGTGTTTTGAAACTTAGCTATTTCTTATTTGCAGCTCTTTATTGGGACGTTGGTTTTTATAAGGTTTTCAGTAACGCTTTCTGAAGGTACAGAATTTTCTAAATCAACTACCTTTCCAAAGTATTTACGTTGGATGTGCTTTATTTCTTGAAGCAGGTCTTTGGCTGTTACATGTAGGAGAACGTTATTTAAATTTTACAGTTCTAGAGCAGAACTTTTGCACAGTACAGTCGATGCACAAGATTCCGTATAGTAGAGTGGGGTTTTGCTAACATTTTGATGTGGTGCAAAGTGCTTTTGCAACCAGTTCCTAAAATTCAGGTTAATGAATATCCTTGCAGGACAGTGGGGCTTCACACTGGAAAGGAGTCCATGGTTTGTAAAGTTTTCATTCTACTTTTCTCTTTTAGTTTCACATACTGATTGAGGAATTGTCGTAAATATTTAAAGAATTGTTGGCATACATTAAACTTTGAGCTGCATGTCCATTTGTACTCTGGACAGTTTGTTTGGGTGAAAGAAACATTTGGTTCAAAGTTTGTTGCAGATTCTTTTTCTATAAGGGTTTCTTTTGCCATAATGTTGTCTTCCACCATTTCATACCCTCAACCATTATTGTCTATGGCAATTGCTTTTTGTTGTTCTTGTTTACAAGTGTCTTCAAACATGATTATGTTCTGCTTGTTGTAGGGTACATTTAAAAGCCCTAGACAGAAGCCCCCGTCTCCTGAACAGCAGCAGTTAAACACTGCCACCAAAAACGGCCTTGTTTTGTTTTTATTTCATCTGAATGATGTACATTTCTACACTACTACCAAAAACGACCCTGCTTTGCTTTTATTTCCTTTGAATGACAAGAAGTTCTACATTTCAATGAAACATTGGCCTTGCTTTACTTTCTTTTCACCTGAATGACCAGAAGTTATACACTGCAACCAACAACAGCCCTGCTTTACTGTTATTTCACATGAGGGGCAAGAATTTCAACACTATTAAGAAAAAAGGCTTTTGTTTTCCCTTTCACATGAACAGCAGCTCTTTAAACACTGCAAACGAAAAACAGCTTGGCTTTTCTTTTGTTCACATCAAATTAAAGAACAATGTGGAAGGGGCCCTACCCCTCATTATCAATGGACCAACAGCAAATGCAAACTTGCTCAAAAAGGAGAGAAATCAAAGAATCCTGTGACCTGCAAGGCAGGGTTTTAAACATCAGAAGCAAAAAGTCTGCACACGTGTGAAAAGAGAAATGGCTTTAAGAAGCCACAATGGAAAGATAGCAAGCTGCAAATGTCAGGGAAATATCATGTGGGGGTTGACCAAAGCGAATGCAGATTATGTTCCAACCCACAACACTCCAGTCACCTTGAATAGACCCTTACTACAGGAAAAACCAGATCTGACATGAAGGCAGGAACTCATGATGACAAAGCCCCACTCCTACTGAATATCACACATATCCTATAACTATCACGCAATAAAATTTGATGCTGGAGAGGGCATCATAATTCCATGCTCTGCAGACATGAAGGCAGGAGTCCAAAGATTTCAAAGGAGGCAAAGTGTGGCTAGAGCTTGACCAGGAGGTGTGAGCTCCTTCTTGCACCCCCTTCAAAAGAACCCACACCACTTCAAAGAGACTTATAAAAAAAACTCTGGTTACAGACTGAGCCCAGGGAGACTGGTGGCCCTCCCCCAGGTGAAACAAGACACTCCCAAGTTACATTAAAAGACTGATTTCATTTTAGGCATTTTTGCAGCAATCAGAATAAGAATCAATTTTGTTTATGCTATTTCTTCCATGTAATTTCTAGGCAGTTTGCATTTCCCTAGGACTTTGAGAACTGAAATGAAATGGCCAGTTAAGACTAGTTACTGGATGATCTGAACAGGTGACAAATATGATAGTTAATGGAAAGATGGAAGATGAAATTAGGAACATGCTGGATCATTTTCAGAGTCATAACTGTTATACATTTTATGAAAATGACAAAGATTTGTCGAAGGTCCATGCTACCTCGTACAGGGTTGGTGATCGGCTTACCTACTTCCCTATGAGCAACTGAAACCACTTATCTATTTCATATGGCATGGGCTAGTATAAGTATGAAGTTATGAGAAATAACTAGTTTTTGCCAAAAAGTGGTCACGAGAACAACAAATTGTAATAAATGCAAAAAGACAGATGGTGGTCTTTTCCCTTGAACCATTCATGACTGGGGTCAGAGAGACAGAGAGAAACTGTCCAACCTTGGCGGCAGGGATAATTACAGGGTACTCCCCCTAGATTGCAAAGTTAGTGATGTCATTTGTGCAATATGAGGGGGGCTGTACTAGGTCAGGGAAACACAAAAGAATTGGGGGAGACAGGAGAAGGTGGACAGAGAGAAGGCGGCTGAACCTTACCATCTCTGTGAGTGCAGTGACCAGACCCCTTGCCCTAGCTGTCCGGAGTGTCCTGAGATCGAGCTGGATGTCCTGAATCCTAAACCAAGGCTTGCTTTGTAAGAAGCATATATGCCAGCCCTAAATTGCATAAGCCCTCGTGTTTGTAGCATTGCATCCAATATTTCCCCATTGAAAACCCTTTTGAAAACCCCATTGAAAACCCCATTGAAAACCCCATTGAAAACCCCACATTGCCAGTATAATACAGTCACCTTCCCCTAGAAGAATCTATTATTAGCCTGTGTATGTTAGCATATCTCCTTTAAAAAAAAACTCTGTTGTCTGTGTAAATCCTTAGTATTTTTCTTAAGTAAATCAATTAATTTCCCTATTTGAAATTCACAGTGCAAGATTGTTGCCCTTTGAAACCAACCATCCTCTCCCTGGTGCTGCATTTAATTATTATAGTCATTAAAGTGTTGCCTCAAAAGAATTATAGGCCGATTCATGGAATTAATCTGTGCCGAAAAAACGGTGCACGCGTGCGACAACGTGCGATTCGCAGTGAAATAGCGAAAATCGCAGTGCAAGTGCGATTATCGCACAGAAAACATTGAACATCAATTCATGGAAGTCCGTGCACGCGCAAAATGTGGGATGTGCGCTGAAAAAGTGCGCCGCGCGCGCTGGCGCACGCTGGCGCACAGGTCATAGAACGCCGTGCGATAAGGCCACAGCGAATTTGCACATAGCGCGGTGCACATAACAAAAGTAGGCGTAACACGGGGCGTCACACGCAGAATGGGGAACAACTCGTGAAAATGTGGGCGTCACGGGGGAAGTACAGGAGGCAAGTGCGCACCCACACGCTCGCCTACAACACGTATTCATGGAATCGAATAGGGAAAAACAGCGCACGGCCAAAGACGCACAGGCCCATACATGTCCGCCACACGAAAGCAGGCGGTAGCGTCCCTGCACAGGAAAAAAATGTGCGCCAAAGTACTACACGTGCGAGAAGGCCCACACGCGATCGGGCCTGGGGGAGCGTGTGCATGTATCTCAGAGGTGCGCGAGAAGTTTCACACGCGATCGGGCCTGGGGGAGCGTGTGCGTGTATTTCAGAGGTGCGCGAGAAGTTTCACACGCGATCGGGCCTGGGGGAGCGTGTGCGTGTATTCCAGAGGTGCGCGAGAAGTTCCACACGCGATTGGCCTGGGCGCGTGTATTTCAGAGGTGCGCGAGAAGTTCCACACGCAATTGGCCTGGGCGCGTGTATTTCAGAGGTGCGCGAGAAGTTCCACACGTGATTGGCCTGGGCGCATGTATTTCAGAGGTGCGCGAGAAGTTTCACACGCGATTGGCCTGGGCGCGTGTATTTCAGAGGTGCGTGAGAAGTTTCACACGCGATTGGCCTGGGTGCGTGTATTTCAGGGGCTCGCAGGTGTTTTCACACGCAATCGGGCCTGGGGGAGCGGGGTACGTGTATTTCAGGGGCTCGCGGGTGTTTTTACATGCGATCGGGCCTGGGGAGCGGGGTATGTGTATTTCAGGGGCTCGCGGGTGTTTATACACGCGATCGGGCCTGGGGGAGCGTGTGCGTGTATTTCAGAGGTGCGCGAGAAGTTCCACACGCGATTGGCCTGGGCGCGTGTATTTCAGGGGTGCGCGAGAAGTTCCACACGCGATTGGCCTGGGCGCGTGTATTTCAGGGGTGCGCGAGAAGTTCCACACGCGATTGGGCCTGGGGGAGCGTGTGCGTGTATTACAGAGGTGCGCGAGAAGTTCCACATGTGATTGGCCTGGGCGCGTGTATTTCTGGGGCTCGCGGGTGGTTTTACAAACAATCAGGCCTGGGGGAGCGGGGTACGTGTATTTCTGGGGCTTGCGGGTGGTTTCACACGCGATCGGGCCTGTGGGAGCAGGGTACCACTCACCCGTCTGCCTTGCGTGTAGAAGAACGCGTAGCCAACACCCACCCGCTGTGAAGTGATAGCGTATGAACCCCAACGCCTGCAAAACACACGCACCGCACCCCACGAAAAGCAACGCCCGTGCGCGATACGTCACAGACGCGCATTCGTGCTAAGGGCCTTTGGTCCAATGGAATCGCGTATGCGTGCTGACGCGCTTACGCGCTAAGGGCCTTTCCTCGAATTACACGCTGACGTGCAGAATTTTCACATGCCAAATCACTCCGTATCAAGCTGGCCACGCGTAAGCACACGGAAGACCACGCTCCTGCCCAGAAGGCCGAACTACTGCCCCCCAGAGCCCCGAGCACACTCCCACCTGCCATCTGCTGCTGCCTGACTGCCTGCTGCCCACGTGCCCTGCCATTTGCAGCCTACACATCAGCCAGGGGTGCTGTTGCTGTGACCACCCCTGCTGGAACCGAAGACTCCTGACTGGGATTTCATCGCTCCACAGCCCAGCCCCAGGACCCAGTTGCCCACCCACTCCTGCCTCTGGGGTTGTCATGTCGGGCACTGCAACATCTGGCACCACTGACAACCCCTGGCCAGAGAGGCAGAGGGGCACCAGCTTCAGTGCCACCGAAGTTGGTGTCCTGGTGGAGCAAGTCCTGGGGCAGTATGATGCCTTCTTTGGAAGTTTCCACGCCAACAAGGAAGGACGGACTTGGATCTGGACTGACATCGTGACTGCCATCAACGTGGAGGGGGTGGCAGTCCGCGACTTCCAACATGTCAAGAAGCGCTGGGAGGACTTCAGGTCCAGGACCCTGAACAAGGCCCGGCGCCTCTTGAAGGCAGCGGATGCCAAGGGGCGCCGGGGCCACTTGTCAGAAGATCAGATGAGGGTCCTGGAACGCATATCCCCAGCGCTCCACGTCCAGGTCCTTGAGAGGCAGACCCGTCTGGTGTCGAGCGGTAAGTGTACAGCATCCTGATTGTGAGCTGTGCGTGTGGTGATGTTTCAGTAGTGTGCAGGTTGCACATCTGTTTGTATGGGGTTGAGTATGGGTGGGGGTGTACAGGGCCGTGGGGCTAACACATGCGAGGGCTGTAATGTGTGAGACATGGATGGTGCTTGTGTGTGTAGGCTTGCATGCCAAATGCAGTTGTGTGGGCACACATGTTTGGATGAATGTGTATGTAAGTTGACATGTCCGTGATGTCACGCATGTATGTTGTTTTCAGCTGCATGTATCAGCACTGTGTACATGTGCATTTGTGTGTATTTGACAAGGGTGCAACAGTGATGCAACATGGATGCATGTGACAGCGGGATGTGGAAGCCTGATTGGCAGATGTGACATGGATGCCCATCTGAACACTGCGACACCTGGCAGAGGTGTACACATGCATGCAAGTGTGGTGGTGTGTGTACATGTGTGGTGCACTTCCTGTGTTGCATGTGATGTCTGGCTCAGCTTTGCCTGCTCATGCTGTTTAATGGGTATGGATGGTGCTGGCAGTTGCGCTATGGCTGTGGTATGGCTCATGTGTGCGAGTTGAAATGACATGTGTGTTGGGGATTGTGATGGCATGTCTGAGGTTTGCCAATGCCACTCATGTACAACTGTCATGTGTGTATGTGTCCATTGTACAGTGCCCTGATGCCTGTGTTTTATTTCTCCCTGTCTTCAGCGTCAACTGATGAAGAGGGCGGAGAAGGTGCTGTGGAGCACAGCGGCGGGGATCCCACTGCCAGCCGGAGACGCAAGGCCCGGCTCCCGTCCCATGTTGCCATCTCGTCGGGGAGTGAGGAGTCCGGTGCCGCATCCCAGGCCGCAGCTGCTGGGGGGAGGTCCAAGAGGCGGAGGTTGGAGTTGGACTCCTCGGCAGCAGAAGGGGCAGCTGGGACCCCACAGGGCCCAACGGGGGAAGATGGCACGGAGTCATCCAGGTTGGTGGGGGGTTTGGTGGAGGAGGAGGCCGTGCAAGCAACAGAGACGGGCTCTGGAGGTGGGGATCCCACTGGTGCTAGTGGTGCAGTGCAGGACCAGGGACAGGAGGCAGCACAGGCCGCCGCGGATCCTGTCCCTGCATCATCTTGCACCAGCAGGGATGCCTACGTCCAGGCCCGTTTTCAGGCAGGGATGAGCAAACGACAACTGGCCTTCCTCTGCCTGCGGACGTGGCTATCCGGGTCCGGGTTGAGCCTGTCCTGGCTGGTGTGGCGTTGCGTCAACGGGCCATGCGAGGTGACCTGCAGTCTTTTCATGAGGAGACTGCACGTCATCTCGAATGGCTCGTTGACCACGTCAGCCTGCTGGGACAGGTCACCCAGGCCGGATTCCTCCGTTTGATGGGGCTTGCTACGACCCCCTCCTCAACTGAACCCCCTACGCGCCAGTCGTCCTCCGTGCCATCTTCCCACCCATCAGTCACCTGGGTGCCCTGTGGAGCTGCCTCTGACGGTGCAGTCAGGCTGGTGGAGGAGGCATCCCTGCCACAGTCGGGAGTCGGACGTCCAGCAGGGGTGGCCACATCAACGACTGCACCCCAGCCGGCGGAGGATGTGCAGGCAGCAGGAGGCAGTGCACGGGCAGAGGCACAGCAGCAGCAGCAACGTGGTGGGAGCAATGAAGGCTCGGGGCCTTCAACATCGGAGGGGCAGGCATCGGCCGGAGGGCAGGAGGACCCAGGACAGAGAGTGTCTTCCGTGTGGCAGCGGTTGGGCCACGCCATAGATGCGGAGCGGCAGCGGGCGGAAGAGGCACGGCTCACAATGGTCAGGGTGGAGAACTCCATGCGGGAGGCCTTGAGGAGGGCCGAGTGCCTCGAGGCAATCCGCAGGGGGTTGGAGGTGGACACGTCAACGGCCCTGCGGACCCTCGGGGCCATGGAGGAGGACCACCTCCGGGACATTGAGCAGGAGTTCGATGATGCCCTGGGCCGGGACATCCAAAAGTGAGTCGTCAGACTAGCCCGCTGCCCTTGTACATAGTTATGTAGGTAGTGTTAGGTTTCCTTTGTTTTTTGATTTATTTTGGACCTTTTGGACATTGGCCACATTTTTGTATATAGTTTATTTTATTAGTTAGTGTTGTTAGATAGGTTTCATTTCTTTTGTTGGGATAATGGACCCTGGCTTGTTCGTCTGTACATAGTTCACTGTTGGATTTAATTTTTCTTTCACAACTTACCCATGGAGCAATGGCTTTCTATTATTATTTCCCATTGGATTTGCTTTTGTGGACAGTGACTTTGGACACCATTACTTTGGATTATGATTTTTGGTTTTGCTTTTTTTCACGGACATGCTTCTTTTCTTTTTTGTACATTCCCATTTCTGTTTCTTTATTTTTGAATCTATTTATGTTTCCTTGAATACATATTTTTTTATCGAACTTCAATGTGTAGTATCATCTCATTGGTTTCATGCATATCATGATATCGGTTTTGAGATTCACTGACACCCATTGGGTGTATGTGAGGGACATGTGTTTGTTTCGAAACTTGCAATTGTTGGTGGAGGGTGCCCCTGCACTGCTGGAGGGTGGGGGTGGTGGGAGACATGGGTGGGGGCCTGATGGAGGGTGCCCCTGCACTGCTGGGGGGTGGGGGTGGTGGGAGACATGGGTGGGGGCCTGGTAGAGGGTGCCCCTGCACTGCTGGGGGGTGGGGGTGGTGGGAGACATGGGTGGGGGCCTGGTGGAGGGTGCCCCTGCACTGCTGGGGGGTGGGGGTGCAAGGGGACATGAGTTGGTGATCATTTGTGCAAGGAGACATGTGCCTTTGCTGGATGGCATGCCCATGTTGGGTGGGCTGCCTGCGGGACATGACCAGGGATGCAGGGTAGTCCCCTGTGGTGTGGGCTGCCTGCAGGGGCTGTGGAGGGTGTACAGGGAACACCTGGGAGGACCCACACTGCCAAATCACATGTAGGACTCCCCGGCACCCCTGAAATACACGTACCCTGCTGAAATCGCGTGTAAAACTTTCCACGCACCCCTGGAATACACGCACACGCTCCCCCAGGCCAATTGCGTGTGGAACTTCTCGCGCACCTCGGAAATACACGCGCCGAGGCCAATCGCGTGTGGAACTTCTCGCGCACCCCTGAGATACACGCGCCCAGGCCAATCGCGTGTGGAACTTCTCGCGCACCCCTGAGATACACGCGCTCAGACAAATCGTGTGTGGAACTTCTCGCGCACTTCTGAAATACACGCGCCCAGGCCAATCGCGTGTGGATCTTCTCGCGCACCTCTGGAATACATGCTCCCAGGGCAATCGCGTGTGAAACTTCCCGCGCACCCCTGAAATACACGCGCCCAGGGCAATCGCGTGTGAAACTTCCCGCGCACCCCTGAAATACACGGGCCCAGGGCAATCGCGTGTGGAACTTCTCGCGCACCCCTGAAATACACGCACCCAGGCCCTTCGCATGTAGAACTTCTCGCGCACCCCTGAAATACACGCACCCAGGCCATTCGCGTGTGAAACTTTCCGGGCACCCCTGAAATACACGGGCCCAGGGCAATCGCGTGTGGAACTTCTCGTGCACCCCTGAGATACACGCGCCCAGGCCAATCGCGTGTGGAACTTCTCGTGCACCCCTGAGATACACGCCCCCAAGCAAATCGCGTGTGGAACTTCTCGCGCACCCCTGGAATACACGCGCCCAGGCCAATCGCATGTGTAACTTCTCGCTCACCCCTGATATACACGCACACGCTCCCCCAGGCCAGATCGCGTGTGGAACTTCTCGCTCACCTCTGAAATACACGCGCCCAGGCCAATCGTGTGTGGAACTTCTCGCGCACCTCTGGAATACACGCGCCCAGGGCAATCGCGTGTGGAACTTATCGCGCACCTCTGAAATACACGTGCCCAGGCCAATCGCGTGTGGAACTTCTCGCGCACCTCTGGAATACACGCGCCCAGGGCAATCGCGTGTGGAACTTCTCGCGCACCTCTGAAATACACGCGCCCAGGCCAATCGCGTGTGGAACTTCTCGTGCACCCCTGAAATACATGCACCCAGGCCATTCGCGTGTAGAACTTCTCGCGCACCCCTGAAATACACGCACCCAGGCCATTCGCGTGTAGAACTTCTCGCGCACCCCTGAAATACACGCGCCCAGGCCATTCGCATGTGGAACTTCTATTACACCTCTGAAATACACACGCCCAAGCCAATCGCGTGTGGAACTTCTCGCGCACCCCTGAAATACTCGCGCCCAGGCCAATCGCATGTGAAACTTCTCGCGCACCCCTGAAATACACGCACCCAGGCCATTCGCGTGTAGAACTTCTCGCGCACCCCTGAAATACACGCACCCAGGCCATTCGCGTGTAGAACTTCTCGCGCACCCCTGAAATACACGCACCCAGGCCATTCGCGTGTAGAACTTCTCGCGCACCCCTGAAATACAGGCGCCCAGGCCATTCGCATGTGGAAGTTCTCGCGCACCCCTGAAATACACGCGCCCAGGCCATTCGCGTGTGGAACTTCTCGCATACCCCTGAAATACACGCACCCAGGCCATTCGCGTGTAATACTTCTGGCGCACCCCTGAAATACACGCACACGCTCCCCCCAGCCCAGATCACGTGTGAAACTTCTCGCGCACGCGAAACACCCGTAATACGCGTTCCCCGCTTTGCGTTTGCTGTTTGCCAGTCCGGTAAACTGGTACAGGGTTGGCGCAGCCCTTTGCGATGGTTTTGCGATCTTGATGGCTTTTCCTTGCGTTCGTTCTGCGCCACGTCTGCTTTTGGAGGCGAGAATCCATGAATACGCTGTGCGCGGAAATTGATTTTATTGCACGCGGCTGGCGCAGACATTTGCACGGACACGCTGTGCGCCAGCCGTGTGCGACACTTTTGTGAGGAATTACATGAATCGGCCTGTTAGTCTCTTTGTAACTGAAAACCGAATTTGTCCTTGTATTGTGTGCATTACCAAACAAATTCCCATTTGCATCTGTCCTATTAAACCCCAAACCGTTTTTCCATTGTGAGCAATTCCTTTTGCCTACAAGTCTACTTGTTATTTCCATTTGCCACTGTATTTCTTTGCATTTGCTTTCTCCCAAACCGATTTTCCCATTGCATTTCCATTTTTGCCCGGGTGTGCTGATTAGTATTCTCTAAACTGTCCCTATCTCCTAAGTGTAAGCAATCCGAATGTCCTTCTATTCTGTCGCCTAGCAGTTGTGAGTAAGAATTAAAATCCCATTCTGCCATTTTGCTCCAAAAACGGGTTTTCACTTTATTTGCTGTCGTCCCATCTGTGGGTGGTGGGCTTACCCCAAATCTGATTTTCTCCCCCTATTCCTACTCCTTGCCACTTCCTTCCACTCAAAGGAGTCAAGTTTAATTGATGTTTGGGGTTGAGTGTTGCAGCGGGGAGTGTTAATACTCTGGTGCTATCACTTTCAACCTGATGGTATTTTCCTGCTTTGTCATTAAAACAAAAGGGAGGGTAACAGTTTATTTCGACCTGATGGTATTTTCCTGTTTTGTCAATAAAACAAAAGTGAGTGTAATAGTCCATTTCAACCTGATAGTATTTTCCTGTTTGTCATTATAACAAAAGTGAGTGTAACAGCCTATTTCCACTTGGTCCCTCTAGATAGGAGGTTGGGTGCGAGACGGGTTGGAGGCCTACTCAAAAAAAGAATCTGTGGTTTATTAAAAATAAAAAGCACTTTATTGTATGCAACATTCTTTGTCGAGGAGTCGCTGGCTGGAGTGTGCTGTGTAATAAAACCGTGACATTGGGCCTCATTAGGACCCGGATGGTAAGGGATTACCAGTACAGGTAAGGGCACCGGTACCGGTAATCCCTTACCGCCCTATTACGAGTTCCCTTAGCGGGTCCTCCCTTAACTCCTGGTTTCACCAGGCGTTAAGGACGGGACCGACAAAGGGACTTTAGTGCTAATAACGGTACCGCAATTTGCAGTACCGTTATTAGCGCCTTCCCCATTCCCATTGAGCCCTATGGGGGCCCTATGAGGGCTCAAATGGGAATGGGGAAGGGCCCTGGTGAATGGGGAATTACCGCCCCTGCCAACCTTGGAATGGGGTGGTAATAACTCCATTCACCAGGGCGGAGTCGGTAAGGATTTGGAGGCAGCCATGGCGCTTCCAAGGCCCATTGTGTAAATCCGTTCACCATCACAGAAGTTAGTGTTTTTGTTCTGTTTGAAATCAATATAAACAATGTTCTCTGTAGTAGAGAAGTGCTGTCAATTAGAGCTTGCAGGATTAGTCTAATCGAGTAGTTTTTAAGGGTAGACCGTGACTTTTCTGCTGTTTTTATAACGCTGTGAAGAACTCTACGGTGGAACATTTTCTGTAACATAAATGTTTTAGATTGCCTTACTGTGACTACATTAACACTGGTCGATACAGTTTTAAGGTTCGTCAGTAGGTCTGTTTTTGTTTGTACGTATTTTTTACTTTTAGTTTTTGCAAGTGGGGCATTATCTTTTTTAGTCGTGGCTGGTTTAGTTTAGTTGAGTGAGGTTATTAGATCTTTTGTTTTAATGTTTTCTATAGATTCTTTTAGAGTTGGATGACTATATGCTGTAGTTTTATTCTTATCTGCTCTATTCTTTCTTTCTTTTCTACAGAGTTGCTTTGTAGTAGGCATTTTGTTGTGTCTGTTCAGAAAAGAGAATGTTTGGGTTGGAAGGTTGTGCAATGTATATGCATTTATGGTGCATGGGTTTGTGGGTGTGATTGTAGAGATGAATAGCGTGCTGTTTGATTTAAGGTGGTATATTAGGTGTGGCTGAGAAGGTTGTGAGAGTAAGTATCTGCAGAATTGGGATGGTGCTGAATTAGTGAGTAAGGATGTGGTAGTGAGTTGGAATCTTGAGAGACATTGTGCTGTTTTGAGGAGCAGAGTGGGTGGTGCAATAGTGGTGTTTAGATGGGAATAGGAAGAGTATGGATGGTGGAATAAAATGGTTTACTGTGCAAGAAATGTTGGTTTGAAAAGAAAAGTCTGGCGTAATATATAGTGGAACTGTGCTGCTGTAATTACATATATATACATGGAACATTAATGCACTTACTTTGTTGGATGTGAAGGTTATTCGTTTTTCAGTTCTTGTCTTTGGTAATGTGCTTCTTTCCTGTAATTCTAAAAGAAAATGAGTGGGGATATGTAGTAATTGTGAAGTACTTTTAGTAAGCAAGATTTTTATTTATGAAGGAAGGAGGAGTGGTGCGGAAAACAGTTAATACAATTGGTGTACGGTTATCAATGTTTGCTTTTAGGAGCATTTTCATGAAAGTTAAGAAATGCGTATGTGCATTTATAGAAGCTCTATTACGTTTTGTAAAAGAGAAGAAAAGTTGATGGAAAAGATTTGTAGTACACTTTTCAATGGCAGTGGTGTGTGGAACATGACATGATGCATTCTAATCTGTGGATGTTTATGTAGTCCTAGATTTTATATTTGCATTCTGGGATTTGTAGTTCCACTTTTCCCATTATGAAAGTTGTACTACAAGTCCTAGATTGTAGAGACGAAATGTTGTGCAAATCTATTTTATCTGCTTTTACTTTCTTTTATGAAAAAGTGACACAGTGCTGCTATAAATGCATATATGCATTTTTGAACTTTCTTCAAAATGTTTCCCACATTTATTTTGAAAAGCACAGCATTTTATATGTTTATATGATATACATGTCACAGTTTCGAATCTTGAAGTTCAGTTGTGTTTTTTTCTTAGCATTCTGGACTTGCAGTTTGAGTTTTGTAATAGGAGAAGTGGAATTGGAAGTGATAGAATGCAAAGGAAAAAATGAAAGACTTAATAAACACCTATAGATTGGAATGGGTAATGTTCGGATGAATGCATGTGCTGCCAACATATTAAACTGACAGACACTAAGTGCCACTTAAAAATGGTCTACAGATCTATGTTATCTGCTTTTCCTTTCTTTCATAAAAAGTGACACAGTGCTGCTGTACATGCACATATGCATTTTTTAACTCTTATCAAAATGCTTGTAAAAAGAAACATTTTGAAACACAGAGCATTCTAATTGATTGCTGCTTCATGTGAGTAGGGGATGAATGCTGCAATTGTATGGCATTTGCTACAGTGGTTACAAAGGAGAATATGCTTATTGAGAAGCTTATTACAGAGTACGCAGCAGGAACCCTCTATATGTATATATTTATTAAATTAAAGAGTTTTTAAATACAAGCATAGCTGTACTATGTTTTGTTAGATGCATCACATCGGATAGGGCATGCCCAAGAGGCCAGTATCATCAAATGAAAGTGATACATTCAAGATCGCGCAAAGACAGGCAAGGGCGGAGTTGCGAAGTTACATGAGCAAGTGACAGGGGTTCCGTTAGTAGGTCTGGAGCCCACAAGAGGGAGTGAAATTGGTGAGTCTCCGGTAACATGGGGAATCCTGTATGGAGAATTAATGAGTGAACAAGTTGATCATGCTTGGTTTGCTGATGGTTCAGTCAAATATGTGGGGACTGAGTGACACTGGAAAGCAGTAGCATATAACCCTAAATTGAAGAAAGTGTTAACCACCTCAGGAAAAGGGAAAAGTAGTAATTTGCAGAATGATATGCTGTGTATCAGGCTTTGAAGCAAAGGCGCTTGGTTGTTGCTACATCTATACAGACTATTTGTCCGTTGCGAATGAGCTGGCTGTCTGGCTGCCTAAATGGCAGAAGAATGGATGGAAGATTCATGCCAAAGAAGTATGGGGAAAGGAACTATTGCAGGCTATTGCTGAAATGCTGATGTATACCGCAGTCACTGTGTATCATGTAGATGCCCATTTTGCAACAGATTAATTGGAACCATGGTTCAATTCTTTTGCAGATGAACATGCCAAGATGTCCGCCATGGACGCGAGGTCTGAAGAAGGTGATCTGGTGGGGATTGCTAAGTGGGACCACCAGAAGAGTGGGCATCTCGGAGAAAAGTCTACTATCAGGTGGGCACAAGATACGGGAATTAGCCTTCCATTAGAGATTGTGAAAACAGTGATTCAACAATGACCTATGTGTCAACATCAGAAGCAGAGATTTATACTGCGTGTAATTAAAGGCACATTGAAATGGGGTAAATTGCCCGGACAGATTTGGTAGATCGAATATATAGGTCCACTGCCCATTAACCGAGGATGCCAATATGCGTGCATCTTTGTGGACATCTATTCCGGTTACTTGATGGTGTTGCAATGCAAAAGAGCCACACAATTGAATACAATTACATTGCTGGATCAAGTTGCTGTGTATTATGGGGTGCTCTTAAAGTTTCAGAGTGACAATGGGTCCCATTTCAAGGGAAAGTTGGTTTTAGACTATTGCCAGGAGAAAGGCATTGAATGGATCTTTCATGTCCCATACCACCCTGAGGCTTCGAGGTTAATTGAGATGATGAATGGATTATTGAAAGAACAGTTTTGCATAAAACTGGTGAAGGCACCTTGAAAGGGTGGAGTGAGCGTGTGTTGGATGTAGTGCAAATGCTAATCAACCATCCCATTGTTAATGGTGAGACTCCTTTAATGTGCATGTTAACGCTAGCCTTGCAAATCAAACCAAACAGAGTTATGTACACTTTGTTGTACTGGGAAATGTCTTCTGGGGCTTTAGCTCCTTATCAAGCAACCCCTGAATCTGCTGGGGTGGATTTGCGAGGCAGGAAATCCACATAGAGTCCTGGGGCATTGTTGTGATTGATACATGGATTGGAGTACAAATTCAGTCTGACCATATGGGAGTAGTTGGCCCTAGATCTGGATTACCACTGAAAGGTATTTAGGCATTAGGAGGGATAGTGGATGCAAACTATCAAGGAGAGATAAACATAATTATCATTAACAATGGAGAAAATGTATTGCACATATTTATAGGGGATAGTGTGGCACAATTAATTCTGGTACCAGTGGAATTGTCAATGGTGAAGAAAGAAGAGCCACCTACTGTGGGGATGGGGATAAGAGTGTTGGCTCATCCGATAACATGGTTCCGCGAGTGAGTTGTGGGTGGAAAAGCCCAATGGTCCACCCTTCCCGGTGGATGTCATTGCAGCAGGAGAGGATCAAGTGGTTTTTCTGATGGAACCCGGGAAATGGAAATGGATTAATGTTCCCGCTAATAAATGTTATTTGTATGAGTAATGTACTCCACTGATATCGTGTTTTGAATTCTGCTTTTTTAGTTCCTTTGTGTGTTGGTTGCCTATGTGGAGATTAATGCACTTACTTTGTTGGATGTGGAGGTTATTCGTTTTTCCGTTCTTGTCTTTGGTAATGTGCTTCTTTCCTGTAATCCTGAAAGAAAATGAGTGGGGATATGTAGTAATGGTGAAGTACTTTTAGTAAGCAAGGTTTTTATTTATGAAGGAAGGAGGAGTGGTGGGGAAAACAGTTAATACAATTGGTGGACGGTTGTCAATGTTTGCTTTTAGAAGCATTTTCATGAAAGTCAAGAAATGCATATGTGCATTTATAGAAGCTCTATAACATTTTGTAAAAGAGAAAAAAAGTTGATGGAAAAGATTTGTAGTATACTTTTAAATGCCAGTTGGTGTGTGGAACATGACATGATGCATTCTAATCTGTAGATGTTTATGTAGCTCTATATTTTATATTTGCATTCTGGGACTTGTAGTACCACTTTTCCCATTACAAAAATTGGACTCCAAGTCCTAGATTGTAGAGACACAGTTAGGACTGCATAAACAGCCAAAGATTGGAATGGGTTATGTTAGGAAATATATATGTGTTGTCAATATATTAAACTGCCACACACTGAGTGGCAATTAAAAATGGTGTGCAAATCTATTTTATCTGCTTTTACTTTCTTTTATGAAAACATGACACAGTGCTGTTATAAACACATATATGCATTTTCTAACTATCTTCAAAATTGTCCCAAATTTATTTTGAAAAGCACAGCATGTTATATGTTTATTTGATGTACATGTCACAGTTTCGAATCTTGAAGTTCAGTTGTGTTTTTTCATTTGCATTCTGTGACTTGCAGTTTGAGTTTTGTAATGGGAGAAGTGGAATTGGAAGTGATAGAATGCAAAGGAAAAAATGAAAGACTTAATAAACACCAATAGATTGAAATTGGTGATGTTCAGATGTATGCATGTGCTGCCAACATATTAAACTGGCAGACACTAAGTGCCACTTAAAAATGGTCTACACATCTATTTTATCTGCTTTTCCTTTCTTGTATGAAAAAGTGACACAGTGCTGCTGTACATGCACATATGCATTTAATAAGGTTCATCAAAATGCTTGTTAAAAAAAACATTTTGAAACACAGAGCATTCTAATTGATTGCTGCTTCATGTGAACAGGGGATGAATGCTGCAATTGCATGGCATTTGCTACAGTGGTTACAAAGGAGACTATTCTTATTGAGAAGCTTATTACAGGGTAAGTGGCAGTAACCCTCTATATGTATATATTCATGAAAGAGATGAAATAATCTTTTTTTTAAATACAAGCATACCTGTACTATGTTTTGTTAGATGCATCACATCGGATAGGGCATGCCCAAGAGGCCAGTATCATCAAATGAAAGTGGTACATTCAAGATCGTGCAAAGACAGGGAAGGGTGTAGTTGCGAGATTACATGAGCAAGTGGCGGGGTTCCCATTAGTAGATCGCGAGCCAACAAGAGAAAGTGAAATTGGTGAGTCTCTGGTAAAAATGGGAATCCTGTATGGAGGATTAATGAGTGAGCAAGTTGATCATGCCTGGTTTACCTATGATTCAGCCAAATATGTGGGGACTGAGTGACACTGGAAAGCAGTAGCATATAATCCTAAATTGAAGAAAGTGTTAACCACCTCAGGAAAAGGGAAAAGTAGTCTATATGCGGAATTATATGCTGTGTATCAGTCTTTGAAGCAAGAGGCGCCTGGTTGTTGCTATATCTATACAAATTCATGGTCCGTTGTGAATGGGTTGGCTGCCTGGCATGGCAAAAGAATGGATGGAAGATTCATGCCAAAGAAGTATGGGGAAAGGAACTATAGCAGGCTATTGCTGAAATGCTGATGCATACCGCAGTCACTGTGTATCATGTAGACGCCCATTTTACAACAGATTCATTGGAACGATGGTTAAATTCTGTTGCAGATGAACATGCCAAGATTTCGGTCATGGATGCGTAGTCTGAAGAAGGTGATCTGGAGGGGATTGCTAAGTGGGCCCACCAGAAGAGTGGGCATCTCGGAGAAAAGGCTACTATCAGGTAGGCACAAGATACGGGAATTAGCCTTCCATTAGAGATTGTGAAAACAGTGATTCTACAATGCCCTATGTGTCAATATCAGAAGCAGAGATTTATTCTGCATGTAATTCAAGGCACATTGAATTGGGGTAAATTGCCTTGACAGATTTGGTAGATCGATTATATAGATCCACTGCCCATTAACCGAAGGTGCCAATATGCGTGCATCATTATGGACACCTATTCCGGTTACTTGATGCTGTTACCATGAAAAAGAGCCACACAATTGAATACGATTACATTGTTGGATCAAGTTGCTGTGTATAACGGGGTGCCCTTACAGATTCAGACTGACAATGGTTCACATTTCAAGGGAAAGTTGGTTTTAGACTATTGCCAGGAAAAAGGCACTGAATGGATCTTACATGTCCCATACTACCCTGAGGCTTTGAGGTTAATTGAGAGAATGAATGGATTATTGAAAGAACGGTTGCGCAAAACTGGTGAAGGCACCCTGAAAGGGTAGAGTGAGCGTGTGTTGGATGTGCTGCAAATGCTAAATAACCATCCCATTGCTAATGGTGAGAGTCCTTCAATGTGCATGTTAACGCTAGCCTTGCAAATCAAACCAAACAGAGCTATGTAAACTTTGTTGTACTGGGATATGTCTTCTGGGGCTTTAGCTCCTTATCAAGCAACCCCTGAATCTGCTGGGGTGGATTTGCGAGGCAGGAAATACACCTGGAGTCCTGGGGCATTGTTTTGATTGATACATGGATTGGAGTACAAATTCCGTTTGACCATATGGGATTAATTGCCCCTAGATCTGGATTACCAATAAAAGGTATTCAGGCATCAGGAGGGATAGTGGATGCAGACTATCTAGGAGAGATAAACATAGTTATCATTATCAGTGGAGAAAATGAGACCCACCTCAACAAAGAAAAACTAGATGTGGTTAAAAAAAAAGTCGAAGGGGATTACCAGAGGAGCAACGTATTAGGCATATGCCAGGTGGGTAGTCACCTGGGTGGTGCCACATGTATCCTTCCAGTTGCTACAGGCCACGGGAGAACCAGATGGGAGGATGGTAGTGATTTGGGGGTTACTAGATAACAGGGAATTGAGCATCATAAATATGTATGCCCCCAACCAGGACACAGTGGCCTATTTTAAGACACTATGTAACAAAATCAGCACGGTTTTATGGGGTGGGGACTTCAATTGCACGCTGAACCCTAAAATGGACAGGTCAGACACTAAACTAGATAAGCCCCGCGGCGAAAACGCTACAAACCTTGCTGAAAGATTTTTGGCTGGAAGACATGGAGGCAGCAACATCCGAATGATAGGCAGTACTCACACTACGCTGCCCCCCACGATTTATACACAAGACTAGATTATATGTTCGCTGCAGCGGAACTTGATAGGGAAATTACAGGTTCAGAATACAAGGCAAGAATATTATCGGACCATTCCCCCCTGGTTCTAAGGTGGCGTCACCAGCCCTCTAGAGCCAGGATCCCAACATGGAGGCTCAGGGCCCAGGCACTAAAAGACACCGCATTCCGAGAGGACCTAAGGTAGGAGATAATCAGGTACTTCAAAAATAATACAGGAAGTGTGGAGTTGGAGGGAACCCTATGGGAAGCCTTTAAGGTGGTAGTGAGCGGTGCAGCCATATCAAAATCTAAAGGGCCCCAGTGAGGAATAGAGCGTGAATTACTACAGACAGAAAAGATACTGGAAACAATCATGAAAAGAGAGGGTACCTCACGGGAAGATGCCGAACAAAAGAGCCAGCTGCAACAGGCTTGTAGTGGGCTCTGGGAGAGGCAATGCAACCTGAACTATAATAAATATATCGAAAGACAGCATGCAGGGGGTGACAAACCCGGAAGGCTGCTAGCATGGCTATACAAGATTGAGACACCAAGATTAGCGGTCAGGGAGATAAAGGGAGAAGAAGGCCAAGTTTGGAACACCCAAGAGGGAGTGAATGAGGGATTCCTTAGATTCTATAAATGCCTCTATGAAGACACAGGGGACATTGCAGTGCAAGAGATCCAAGAAACGCTAGAAGATATAGAACTACCTAAACTGAATGAGGAAGACAGAGAGCACCTAGATGCCCCAATCACAATAGAAGATTTGGAGACAGTGGTAATACACCTGCCCACGAGCAAAGCCCCGGAGACAGACGGGCTCCCTAGTGAATTCTATAAAACTTTTAGACAAGAAGTGCTCCCCCACTGTTGGCAATGCTAAATGAGGCCTTTGAGAAAGGGAGTCTGCCAGAATCCCTGAGGGAGCCGATGATCATTCCACTCCTGAAACCTGACAAGCAAAGCACAGAATGCGGGTGGTATAGAACCCTATCCATGCTAAACCAGGAGAGTAAAATCCTCATGGCCGTCGTGCTGGCAAACAGGTTGAAGAGGGTAATAAGTAAACTCATACACCCCGACCAAACTGGATATGTCCCAGGCAGAAGCATTTCTGAAAATCACAGAAGGCTCCACCACATAATAGAACAGGTGGAGGGAGACCCCAGTGAGATAGCAATAGTCTCCTTAGATGCAGTGAAAGCGTTTGATTCCGTAAAGTGGCCCTGGATGTTGGCGGCATTGAGAGAATACGGTATGGGACTGGGATATTTGTGGTGGGTAAAAATGGTATACAGTTCCACGACCGCTAGGGTCAAAACGGGAGCGATCATCTCAGATCAATGGCAACTTAGCAGAGGTACGAGACAGGGCTGCCCATGGTCCCCGATGCTATACATCCTTGCGCTAGAACCATTAGCGATTTACTTAAAGGAATGGTTTGGTCAGAAATATTACTATCCCTATGGTTCGGCCATGTGTTTTTAACCATACATTGATCGATCGTACAAAACTTTCCTATGCACCTTGCCAGAGTTTTCGTCTTTTGAACACAAGCGAAGTCAGGCAGCAGGGTGCGGCCATCTTGTGATAATCTTATCACTTGCCGCATCGCCCTAGGTGACCTGCCTTTGCGGCACTAAATCATATCCCCCGCCCCTGAGCCTGACATCACCAAATCATTGATATTCTCTGCCTCTCTCCGTGACGTTACTGGGCAGCGTAGCCAAACGCGCCCAGTCGTCACCTACGCGACTTGACACAGAACCCAGAAAACAACACACATCGGGCCTCATTACGAGGTTGGAGGTAACCATGGCACTATTAGTGCCATGGCTGCCTCCAAAATTCTTCCGACTCCGGTCTGGTGGATGGAGCAATTACCGGTCCATTCCGAGGTCGGCGGGACCAGTAATTCCCCATTCACCAGAGCCATTCCCCATTCCCATTTGAGCCCCCATAGGGCTCAATGGGAAGGCAGCAATAACGGTACCGCAAATTGCGTTACCGTTATTGACCCCGGTATCCCTTTGAGGGTCCAGTCCTTAACGCCTGGAAAAACCAGGCGTTAAGGAAGGACCCGCAAAGGGAACTCGTAGTAGGGTACGGTGCCGGTAATCCCTTACCGCCCAACTCGTAATGAGGCTCATCGTCTCACAGCATAGTGCGTCACAATTAGGAATATGAATCTGTATAATTGGTAAAGTACATTTATTTTACATTAAATGTTTCGATAACATTCGGCTCTGACATATTCAATCAAAATGGAACTTTTTTTCTTTGCTCTCATTCCGCAAATCCGCAAATGTTTATCGTGAGTTACGCGCTGTTCCTTTTTGATATGCAGGGTGTTCGTTTTGGGTAAATGAAGCACTTTGGTTGCACGGTGAATTGCAAGGCTGGTGCATCAACTTGGCACTAGACCACCGGAAAGGTTGTTATGTTGCTCCTAATCGCTGGTACAGCATAAGGGCATATTGGCCCTTGTCGATCGCCCCAAAGAATAGTCAAATAAATCCAGTAATTGACATGTAGCTGCAGCTGGCGATTGAAGAATCCATCGGTTGGGGTCTGGAATAGATGGCAATCGCAGAATGGCACGATGCACCTGTTTGCAAAACATAAAAAATATAAATGTGTCTCAGTAGCCGATCTTTATTACAATTAACCATTTTCTTTATTAGCGCAGAGTTGACACAATGTGAACTGAGAGAATACAACGTGGAATATCAAAGTACTCCGCTATTTGACTCCAAGGATAGTGAAATGGAGTATGTTGAGCTCTAAACGTAATGCGTAAACTGAGGCAACCATTCATGTCAACGATTTTTCATAAACTGAACTTACATGTTACTAGGTCCAGTTTTGGAAAGGACAACCTTATCATATCATACGTTATTACACCCCTCTTAAATTCAATCCCTTTCGGTATGGTCCCTGTCTCTCAAGTTCAAAAAACAATAGAACCTTATACTGTGTGCACGACGCGTTGGCCTCCCCAGCTCCCAAGCAAAAATTCAAAGCTGGTGACCTTCACTCACAATGAACATAGATTCTACCTTGCAACATCCCGTGTCAACACATCCATGAGAACTTACATTTTGAAGCACAGGCCCTGGAGGAAAAAATTGGGGCTGTCACTGCTCACTGTTCGTGGCGCTGCTGAGGGTTAGGGGAAACTTGCCAATGACAGAATGCCCCCTCCTCCAAAATTATAGTTGATGTAACACAAAAATGGAGTCAAAGTGTGTCTAGTGTGGCATGTTTTCACAGTCAGTACTTCTTGCGTGCCTAGTATGTTATGTAGCCTAGGTCTAATCCCTTTTGTGTGATGAGCAGATATTCAGCTGTTTCGGGAATTGTATGGCAAGGCAACTGCAAAAACCCAAAGATTCTTACACACTATTATCCAAGGGACACTAACACGAAAAATGAAGGTCCCATAGCAGCTCGACTAAACTGTGAAATGTGAAAGCAGTGTTACATTTTATGTCAATCGTAATAATTGCACTTTTTTTTTTAAAACGGACTAAGAGGAGAGATTTCAAAAGAAAAATTGCTTACTTTATTTGGACACTTTATAAAAAAATAACAAAAAAAAACAGATGGCAATCATTTGTACCGGGATTTGAACTGTTCAACAAGCTCTGCTTTGGGTGGACATGGCACATTGGCAATGTTTTGTGGCAATGTATGTGTGCTCTGAACAGATTAGCGCGCAATTCCATGAGTATGCATCTCTATGACATTAATAATTAATTCTTTCACAAAATCAAATTCCATTTCCTCATATATTGGTTTGACCACCCATGTTTTGCTTTTTTCCGTAAAGGCCGTAGTGTAGAGAAGCATTACTAAGTTTCCTGCAGTCCTAGATTGTTCACGGCCTACATTCTCATTATGCGCTAATACCGCTAGTAATGTCCTTTATTTCATGCCTCCGATGCTGACCACAATCTTCTCAATGGCTTTGTGTGGGAGTGAAGATGGAATCAACCACTTCTTCTGTGCCTGCTCTGGGGACAAAGGGCCATGTTCACATTGGTGGAAATGTTGGTTTTCTGTCCAGTGGTGAATGTTGGAACAGTGGTGCATTAGTGACCGCCGTTTTTCCAGTACAATTTCCACAGACCCATCACATGTTTTGGAGCGCCACCAAAGATGGTTGCTGAAAGACTGGGACCACTGTAAAATACTTTTTTTTTCCCTGCAGCCGAGATTTTTTTATTGATTGATTTGGCAACATGCTTATGTTTAATATTTGGAAACTGCTCTCTCATTGTCTTGGCTATTGAAACGTGTCTGTCCGTGGCTATGAGGTTGATTTGCATTCCCCTCGATTGTAGATATTCCAGTGATTTTACAAAACCAAGTTTCTCTATGCCACTGAGGATTTACATTGGGACACCTGCACGATCACCGAACTCACAATTTTCTTACTTTCCATGTCCTGGAAATGGTATGTGCAGTACTTAGCAGAAAATCCGGGGCTGTCACACTGTCCATCGCCGGCTAGCCTGAACCGTTTGTCGGAGAATGTACTTTGAATAGACAATTGTCCAATGTTCCAAGATTCACTAATGGCAGGGAATAGATAATCACGTTGGTATTTGTAGTACTGTGTTTTAGAAATGAAATGGAGTCCCACAAACTGAAAGAAACTGGATAACTTCGTGAAATTAGAGCCACTGAAAAGTAAAGCTGCTGCACACAGTAGATTGCCAGCTGGCAGTTTCTCCAGTTAAGCGGACCATGAAAATGTTTTATGTAACTTTTCACAGGTGGCATGTATTTTGAGGTTACTGCCTTGTGTTAGACGAGTCATATTCACCAATGGCTTCCCACATACTTCCCCTCTCACTGAATGCACACATTTCATCATCTTTATAATCTCCATCAAGCTGCTGTCGAATACTATGTATTTGGCCTCTTTTATTAGACTGTCATCCTGCATCACTGTTGTTTCGGACTGAACCGTTGTGGACATATCAGGCAAACTGGACATACTATAGTTGATATCTTTGTCTAGTTCGTCAGTCAATAGTGATGATGCTTCAGTCTCTGTCATTTCAACATCTGTTACCTGACCATGGATAGGAGAAAACATCAATGTCGACTGTTTTTGGGAGGCATTTTTTTGGCGGGTGTCGATTGTGTCAAGTGCTCTGCGAGTAATGTAAAACTATCTTGTATACATTCAGTTTCATCTTCATCTGGCAGAGCAGTTGCATTGTAGCAATAGTCCAAAAACACTTTGCTGGATTCGCCGGTCACATTAAATTCATTTTCATCTTGAGTGTGAACACGCCGCGCCTCAATTAATAGTTCCTCCATGGTGAAAACAGTTTGGCAAGCAGCATCTCTCATTTATGTTGCTGTCTGTGTCTGCATAGTCCGTACTCCATCGGGCAACTACAGGACAGATAGGAAAAGGGATGTTCAGTGTAAATCCAACATACAGAATTGTACAATTTACATAAAAAAGCATATAATGAACGCCTCAGCACAAAACAATTGCTAAAAATATAAACTGTTTCTAACTAACCTTATTTTTCTTTCTTTCCTTTGAAACCTGTTTTACTCTAACATCACCATCAGCAAGCTGGTGCACCGACTCAGATCCATGTGCCTCCCATTCAACATACCGATCTTGTATACATCCCTAGAAAAGAGTATCCATTTAAAATAAGTAATTTGCATTACACATAAAATTAGACCGACTTACTTTCATTAGAGGGTACTGTCAGCAGGCATACCTCTGGCTCTGGATCAACTACAAGGTCTGGCTCCGGAACAACAACAAGGGATAATGTAATTGTAGAGGATGCTCCAGCATCTCCCTGAAACACAGTACTTGCATTAGTATGGATTAAAATATTGGAAACTGGACAGACACTTTGGAAAGACGACAAAGGTACATTTCAATAGCAAAACACGAATGAAACATTGTGTAAAACAAAGACACGATATGTAAATATGATCATATTATCTCGTTCGATGTAACTTTCAGTACCCATACATCTGGATCAACTACGAGGGATGTTGTAATTGTAGAGGACGCTCCAGCATCTCCTTGAAACACAGTACTTGCATTAGTATGGATTAAAATATTGGAAACTGGACACACACTTTGGAAAGACGACAGAGGTACATATCAATAGCAAACCACGAATGAAACATTGTGTAAAACAATTACACAATATGTAAATATGATCATATTATCTTGTTTGATGGAACTGTCAAGACCCATACCTCTGGCTTCGGATCTACTACGAGGGATGTTGTAATTGTAGTGGATGCTTCAGCATCTTCCTGAAACACAGAACTTTCATTAATAAGGATTAAAATATTGGAAATTGAGCACACACATTGGGACGCGTACAAAGCCACATAGCAATAGCACACCACGGAAAACATTGTGTAAAGTAATGACACGATACCAAAATATGACCACATTATCTCAAATTCCATGCATCAAACAAGTCTGGAACAGAATAGCCAAGTAAGATTACCTGATATGTGCTCGAAGTAGTTGATGACTCCAGACAAGACATGGATGTTGAATCTTGTTGCTTCATATTCGGTGGATAGTGATGGAGTTGCAAAGGGAAAGTATTATTTGATTTAGAAATGCTAACATTAAAAAGTGGCATGTTAGGAGACTGAATATGATAAAATTATGCTTATGTAAATGCATAATATAGCATAGTTATCTGTGCCCATAAATCAATCTTCTTTGAGGGTTCTAAAAACAAGGTCTGATGTTTAGCAAAATGGTCATTATTTAAAAAGCTAATCAATCATATAAATATCGAAAGTATTATAAGTGACATTTACGCCTAAAATACCAATCAATCCATTTGGTTACCTGCACACTACCGCAAGGCCTAAAGCTAAATCCGGAAGCGTGACTCACCTGTGGCGGCATGTGAACGAATAAAGTCGGAATAGCGTTTGGGAGCAATTTTCGAGTTGTTCTCAGTTGATTCTTCTTTGTGTACAAGGATGTGTCGTGCATATTCGGGGTAAAGTGCAGGCTGCAGATGCGGTATCGATCACCCCTCTTATCCTCCAAGACTTTTTTGACTCTACTTTCAAGCTCTTCCGGTGGATATCCGCAATATCTGACCCATTCTCTTATTCGATCAACAGTCTTAAGGAATACATGCATTGTAATGCCTTCAGATTTGTCATGGGTCTTCGAAGGGCAACCAAAATTAGAACATGCAGGCATTGTTGTAAATTCTACAAAATAAAGGTCAACATTATTCTGAATTTTTTTTGCATAAAAATGTGAGAAAGAAGGAATTAGACCATACATTGTTCAATGCACGCATTCTTTTGGGAACCACAGCAAAACCAGTGCAGCGTGGGCGGCTGTATTATAGGACAACTTTCACAAACAATTCATTGATGTGTTGAAAATCAGAACATGTTACTCGTCCCTTGAATGTACTATCGTGCTTGAAAAGGAAACATGCTTATATTATAGACACGGTCCACGAAGGATGCAATTCGATGCCAATTGACACTGATAAAAATTGCTATATCGATAACATAACAAATGAAACTCAAGTCAATAGCAATGAGACAAATGAACATAGCACTACTAAGTATGTTACTTCGAAATAGATAGAAATTTACAAATGAAGGAGATATGATTAGGATACATGCCCTTACCTTGACCAACAAACAGTTAGATTCAGCAAGCAGAGTAGTTAGTGGCAGGAGAACAGGGAGATGTTCACAGGTAGCACACTGACGAGTTCACTGGAAGCGGTCACAGAAGTTCACAGATAACACAATGAAGCGCAGATTAGCATTGGTCACCGGGCTTCTCGGGTAGCATGTTCACGAGTTGACTTGCAGTGCTCAAAGATGTTCCCATGATAAATATCAAGTGGTTTATAAAGAATTACAAAAAGGGGTGTGTTTGTGAATGAATGACGTGTATATGTCTTGGTATTATGTGGATTGCAGGGGGCGGCCTGCTTCAAGGGGAGCCTGTCTGGAGACATGGGGTCTGAGGAGGCCTTGTGAACAATGACCCCTGCACGAAAGATAGCTTTGAAGTGTACATGGTCTGTGGCACCTTGGCCGGTCGTGCCCATGACTGGTGTGAACTGCCTTTGATAGTGGAGGGGGGATGGATGGGCCTGGGGCATGCAGACAAGGCACCGGAACACTGCTGAAAGGAGACACATTTATGTGGATTGCAGGGGCGCGGCCTGCTTCAAGGGGAGCCTGCCTGGAGACATGGGGTCTGAGGAGGCCTTGTGAACAATGACCCCTGTGCGAAAGATAGCTTTGAAGTGTACATGGTCTTTGGCACCTTGGCCGTTCGCGCCCCTGACTGGTGCAAACTGCCTTTGATAGTGGAGGGGGGATGGATGGGCCTGGGGCATGCAGACAAGGCACCAGAACAATTCTGAACAGAGACACACATATGTGGATTGCAGGGGCGCGGCCTGCTTCAAGGGGAGCCTGCCTGGAGACACAGGATCTGAGGAGGCCTTGTGAACAATGACCCCTGCACGAAAGATAGCTTTGAAGTGTACATGGTCTTTGGCACCTTGGCCGGTCGCGCCCCTGACTGGTGTGAACTGCCTTTGATAGTGGAGGGGGGGTGGATGCGCCTGGGGCATGCAGACAAGGCACCGGAACATGCTGAAAGGAGACACACTTATGTGGATTGCAGGGGCGCGGCCTGCTTCAAGGGGAGCCTGCCTGGAGACATGGGGTCTGAGGAGGCCTTGTGAACAATGACCCCTGTGCGAAAGATAGCTTTGAAGTGTACATGGTCTTTGGCACCTTGGTCATTCGCGCCCCTGACAGCACCCCTTGGCAGCGCACATCCCCTGGTGCGAACTGCCTTTGATAGTGGAGGGGGGATGGATGGGCCTGGGCATGCAGACAAGGCACCGGAACACTGCTGAGACACCTCGATTCACTTAAAAACTGAAACAACCATTGATAAAAATATGTTGTGTTTTATTTTGTTTCTTATTTTGATGGCACAAAACTACTACACGTTGTAAAGGTCTGGTTGCAGCACAGCAAGGGAAAATCCCCTCTACTGACCGCTGTCAGTGGGTAAAGTTTCTCCAGTGGCACCAACGACACATTCAGGTATTACTCGTCGAACGTGGTGTCCAAGCCTCCCATGAAGCCGCCATGTAAAAGAACGATAGGCCATCAGCCGGTACCACCTGTGAAAGAGAAAGATAGAAACTGTTTTTAAATGACCAAGATAACTGTATTAAACCTTAGTTGTCAAAGACAATTCTAGTATCCAATGGCATTTTTGCCAGAGGAAATGCTAACTAGACACTGCACAATATTGAACGAATTTTATACGACTATCACTAGAGAATTGCAAGGCTAAATTGATATGACAATGATATATTGAAGTTACGAGAATAAAGCAGAAATCCATGAAATAGTAGTGGCCTAACTGACTTCACAACCAGAGTATACTTACTATTTACTTGGATTACGAGGGCGAACTTCTTGCACGAAGTTCGTGCTTAAGCACCATCAAAATCCTCAACACTGATCATGTGTGGCAGGCTGCCCTGAAGTCTGACAGCTCGGTAATGCATTGCGGCCGTGTGCCACCTTCCGATATGTAGGCCAAGCATCCAGAGTTTTCTCGGCAGGAGCAGTTCTCCTCCTCGGTTGGCATTAGCGCGCACCCATTGCAGGTACACTAGGTGGAGACGCCGCCCATGTGACTAGGTCCAGGCTCTTGATCTGTTGAATCGTCCCCCCAACTGTCGTCTGAAGCCCCATCGTTTCCGCATCTTTCTCTTTCCAGTAATGCCTCATCGGAATAGTCGGGCTGGTACTGGTAGGGCATTATTGTTGCCATTGTGTGGTAAACAAACAAAAATAATGTATAGCCTTGGTACTGGTATCTGTTACACGGGCTACAAGCAACGAAGGTAGCTGACCAGAGCACAGAAATGAGTCACAGAATACTCAAAGAAATACAGTGAGAGGAATGGAATAGAAAATCTGCTGTTGTGTGTTGTGAAACGGTCTGTTTATACTTATTGAGGAAAGAGGCGCCCTGCCATTTCCATGGCGACACGTCATTAGCTGAAGCGCAGAGAATGTTGACACGAGACGTGCTTTGGCGTTGTGAAATGGGCGGTACGCGACTAGTGTTGTCAGGCTCAGGGGAGGGGGATATGATTTAGTGCCGCAAAGGCAGGCCACCTGGGGCGATGCTGCAAGTGATAAGATTATCACAAGATAGCCGCGCCCTGCTACCTGATTTTGCTTGTGTTCAAGAGACAAAAACTCTGGTAAGGTGCACAGGAAATTTTTGTACGATCGATCGATTTACGGTTAAAAACACATGGCCGAACCATAGGGAAAATAATATTTCTGACCGCACAATTCCTTTAAGACAGCAATACGAAGAAATAGGAGTTTATACGAAGGTGGGGGCCTCACGTGATATCACTGTATGCAAATGATATGCTGCTGTATTTGCGATACCCGGAAGAGAAGATGCAATACATCCTGGAAGTGATGGAGAGATACGCGACTCTTTCGGGTATAGCAGTGAACCCCAAAAAATCATGCATGTTCCCCTTGGGGAGGTATAAGGGGGTCCAATGGGGGAACTTACCTGTTTTGCAGATAGCCTGGGAGACTAAAACATTCAGGTACTTGGGGATTAATGTATATCATAGAACTAAAGACGAGCACAAATATAATACGGAGGGAGCTGTGGAGGGAATCAAGAACAGCATGGGATTCTGGGCTAAGCTCCCCCTGGCTATGGTGGGTAGGGCGGCCCTGCTCTAGATGGTAGTCCTACCTAGGCTACTACACTTCTTCGTAAACATCCCATACTTGTTGCCCAAACGGTTCTTCATCAAACTTGAGAGTATATGCAGAGGATATTTGTGGCACAGCTCCAGAATTAAAGTGGCCCTATGGAAGCTACAGAACACATACGACAAAGGGGGCATAAACCTGCCAAACTTTGAGATATACCACCTAGCAGGGCAGCTACAATATGTCACTAGGTGGCTGTCAGAAGAAGAGACAGTGGAATCTAGATTACTGCAGGGGGATTGTGACCCTTACTTTTTGAAAGAACTGATATGGCTGCCCAAACTAGAGTTGCGGGGGAAACCTAGATTGCTGGAACTGGGCTGGGAGGCATGGCACAAAGCGTGCCAAGTTATGGGTAACTCTACCCCATGCTCCCCGCAGACGCCACTCGTGGCGTTAAGCGGGGTTTTGAGCAACTGCGGAAAGGGATCCGCAAACACTGGGAGACGGTGGGCCTGGTGACCCTGGGAGACGTATGGCAAGACAGGAAGGCGCTGGATTTTCAAACAATAGTGGAAGAGACCGAGGTACACAAAGGGCAATACATCACATATACCACACTAATAAAACGGGTGAAAGAAACATGGTCTGAAATAGTACTAGCAGAACAACCTGATACTGCCATAGAAACCATGTATGATATCTCAGAGGGAGGGTACGAAACGTAACGGATCTATGAACTGGTGATGTCCAAGTTGGGAAAGGAGCTGCTCCAATTAAGACGGTATTGGGAAGAGGAAGCGGGAGAAGTTATGCAAGACGGGCAGTGGGAAAGAGCCCAGAGATATCACAAAAAGGTCTCTAGAAACACAAGGCTGCAGCAGATACAGCTAAAGAAGAACTTAAGTGCCCCAAGTGTGGTGAGGGAGAAGCAAGGATGATTCATATGTTCCGGGTGTGCCCTGAGGTGGGTAAATTCTGGGAGAAAGTAAAGCTACGACTAGCTGAAAAGGCAATCAAGCTGGACATGGAATCTATATGGGCATGCATGCTGGGGGGATTCATCAGACCTCACAATATAAAACATGTTTGTAAACTTAAAGACCTGGCCTATATCCTGGCCAAAAAGAGGATATCCATGAGCTGGAAAGCATCCCAGAGACCCAGACTAGAGATATGGTGGCACAACCTCCTGAAATAGGCGGAAGCCAAGACAGTAGCATGGAAGGAGGCAGCCAGCCGATAGAGGGGAAGATGGTGAAGTGGGGCCTCTGATAGCATGGAGAAAAATGGTGGCCTCATTGTCGGAACCCTCCCTGGTCAACCCCAGTGAACAGGACAAGACCGGGGACGAGGAAGTGGATGTGCCCCAGCAGGAGGATAATCCGACAAATGGTTGTGGAAGCTCGAGTTCAAAGGGGGTGAGGGGTATGACAGCAATTATAAATATATATGTAAAGTAAGCTTGTGTAACTTGTATCAGAAATTGTCAGGTGTGTTGGTTATGTTTTTGTTTGCTTTGAAAATCAATAAAAATATATATTTTTTACAAACAGTGGAGAAAATGTATTGCACATACTTAAAGGGGATAGGGTGGCACAATTAATTCTGGTAACCTTGAAATTGTCAATGGTGAAGAAAGGAGAGCGACCTACTGTAGTAACAACTCGTGGGGATAAGGGTTTTGGCTCATCCAATAAGATGGTTCCGGGAGCTAAGGTGTGGGTGGAAAAGCCCAATGGTCCACCCGTACCGGTGGATGTCATTGCAGCAGGAGAGGATCAAGTGGTTCTTGTGATGGAACCCGAGAAAAGGAAATGGATTCATGTTCCCGCTAATACATGTTATTTGTATGAGTAATGTTCTCCACTGATATCTTGTTTTGAATTCTGATTTTTTAGTTCATTTGTGTGTTGGTTGCCTATGTGGGGAGGTGTGGAGTGTCTTCGGGAGGGTCTGGGGACATGCAAGAAGAGGTGGCAAATGTCTCGATCTTGCAGATGGATTCAGGGATCTGGATGATGACTTATGACTTTTCTTTGATCGTTGCACCGATGACGCATCAATTGCAGCGTATTTCGGTGCTTTAAGAAAACGACACAGGCGTAAGCGTGATGCTTTACCCTCTTCTGCAGTGTCTATGTCTTTTGTACAGCATGACTATTTGGCCATTGTCGAGCTATCCGAGAATATATGGGTTTTCCTGGCTTGGCAAGTGTTGAACATCTCACATTTCTACTTAGCGGATGTACACGACTCTGCAAAACTAATTTCCATATGCCTTGTGGATATACCAACACCCACCCCTTTGTTATGACATCTGTTTAGGGTGTTAAATGAGGATTCCCTGGTGGAGGAATCCGATGTGCAAAGTCCTTTTTTCCGTTTATGTTCTGTGGAGGAACATGACACATATAATCACTTACAATATTGCTCCTGCTGATGTGTGTTATCAAATTACTGGTGATCTGAACTATATCGGTAAATGTCAACAACTAGATTTTGAACACTGATCAAGGAGGAACTGATTTTGAAAAGTGCTTATGTGCTCGACTAGCAATTGTGTGTATGGATGTACCGTTTTAGCTGCCAGCCACCTGAATCATGTGAAACTCCCTGTGGGTTGGTTATTCTCCTGTGGAAACTATACATGTTATTACGTTCCTGCTAACATTTTGCGTGTCCCCTGTGCTTTAACATGACTTAGTTTAATGATGTATCCTTTGCAGCCTGCTGTTTGGCGATCTACGTGGTCCATTCATTACACTGCACTGTCACCTGACTGCGATTCCAATGTACATTTATTGTCTGAAGGAGAAGTATTGGCATTGACTATTTTTTTATAGGGATTTGGATGTTAGCAGCCAAAGGATATAAAACTGTGATTAATTTAGCCTGCCTAGTGGAAAAAGGGCTTAATGAAACTTCTCAAGCTTTAAATGAGCTATTGTTAGATAGTAAATATTTTAGAAAGGCTATTTTGCAGAATAGGGCTGCTATTGATTATTTGTTTTTGAAACATAATTTAGGTTGTAATGTTGTGGAAGGGATGTGTTGTTTTAAGTTGGATGATCGTTCCCATTCCATTGAGAAACATATTGGCAGGTTGAAAGACCTAATTGGTCAAGTTACTCAAGACCAGGACTGGAGTTGGTGGGATCTGGTGTTTGCATGGAATCCAGAAGCATTGCATTCTATTTTGTTTTGGGTTTTTGTTGTTATTATTATTTTGTTTTGTTGTTGTTGTTGTAGTTCATGTATTCTGAATTTATGTGGTATGTTACATACATTCCGGGAACCTTCTTTTCGCCCATTGGGTTATGGTAGTTGATTGTCCAAGAGGTGGAGTGTAGTGCGTGTGTGAAAATGAGCTAAATAACATGGCACCGGTGCGCTGCCATTTTGGACATTCACTTCCATTACCGTAATGAAAGCCTATGTTTTCATGTGCTCAGTAAGAAAACATGAATTTTGCAACAGCTGCAAGCTCACATAATGATGTCAGATGAGCTAACTGTGGAGGATAGTTGTTGTATTGTCCTCTGAAGGACGAGCCAAAAAGGGAGTTGGAGCTTTGCAGGTGCAGTGATGAGGGGTGCTGGGAACAAAGGCGAGGGAGAGAAGCTGAGTTTTTCCACTTCTAGTTGGATTTTTCCAATCTTTGCTCCCAATACTTGCTGTCTGCCCTTCGGCCGAGGGCAGTCTGGTATCCATGAAGGGGTGTGGATCTCCCCATAAAGAGAATAGGTATTCCTCATGGAAAACAGAGAGAGTTGGACCCTGGGTGATGCAGTCTCATTGAGAGGGAGGACCCTCCGCTCCAGACGCTGTTAGCAGGAGTGATCTCTCTGTCTACCTTCTCTGGGAGTCAGCAGTTTTGTGGTGGCCGAGATGAAGGTGTCTTCTGCAACCATACTAATGTTGATGCTCTTTTTCTATGTTTATGTATAATCAACTATATGCTATGTTTTAGTTAGTGCATGCGAATTTGGTGTGACTAAAGGGCCTGTAACAAACCATTTATTTTCTTTTAATTAGTGGTCTAAGTGTGATGTAGTGCCTCTCTGGTCCAAGAACTTTTTGGGTCTGTGCAATAGGGTGCAGGAGTCTGTGGCACCTGTGCGTGACCGAAAAAGCAAAACACCAATATGTCCTGCTGTTGTAGTGATGAACTCCATTACCAACCTGGAAATATTCCTGAAGGATTTGCTTTTGTGCTATGTGAAAAATCAAGTGCAGAATGCATGAACTGATGCTCTTGTGGGTAGAAGCAAAAACAACAGCAAGCATGGCTGCCATGGAAATGTTGAAGGGAACTCGCTAAGTCCCTTCTCCATTTAATTGGTGGGTCACATGACAACTATAGAAGGTATGACACCTGGAGAGAAGAAGTGATAGGGGGGTAAGAGGTACTGGGAAGAAGATCGGGAAGGGTCAACATATCTGGTGTTTTTTTGCATGCCAGTAGAGAGCATGTGGCTGAGGAAATGAGTCAAAACGTAGAGTTGGTGGCATGGACACAGTCTTTGACTGCTAATAATTATTTGTTTCCTAGTGTACTGATTAGTTGTTAGAATAATTGACTTCAAATGTTTTTATTATGAAATAACATTCTTTGGCAATTCACTATAATTGTTTTATAGGGATACAGTTATGGTACAGTTATAATATATTTATTTTTATTTTGTATTATTTTAATTGGCATGTTTTAGCAAAAGCTTTTCATACCAATATACACACAAAAATGAAAACCTATGCATGGTGGGAACAAAGTCAGTCCAGTAATTTTAAGTCACTAAACCATTGTTGCTGACTTCTGCAGTTAATTTTGTCCTACATGAATTTAAAAATTCACACTAAAATAATTGTACATCATAATATGTTACAACTATGCTTACAATAAATACATCATCATTGTTTAAAATCTCCTGATCCGTCCAATTGAAAGCTGAGATCCAATATACCCCGCCTCATATTACATTAATGATTATTTGTCATTGTTTTATATTTGTCCAGCGATGCAAACGCATCTTCGATAAGTTGAAAAGTGATATTAACAATGGAGGTTCATTCCCTAAAAGACATTTGCCCCAAAACAACAAGATGCTCACAGTTTCAATTTTATAAACAAATGTATTCAAGATCTGTTGTCATTTTAAGCTTGTAGCAGGCCATACAGTCAAGATGTGTTTTAACAGTTCTATCTCCTCAATTTCATGACATAGGCCATAAACCCTTACTTGGGATGTGTTTTCTAGTCCCAAGGACCGCGAAGCATGGCTGTTGGTTTAACGTGAGCATTAGTAAAAATAGCCTGATCTCCGGGCTGGTGCATTTCATCAAATATCCCTGAGGTTTCCTAAGTAATTGTGCTTCACCAACAATTGGAGAGACTTGTACTTAGTGATCCTTTCCACATTTATATACTAATCCCAATGCAGAACTTTCTTCTTTAATTGGGATATCAATTTTTGGGAATTTTTCTTGGAAATCTGGCTTCCAAACAATCATCTCAAAGAAAGCTCACAAGATTTAGTTAACCAGTTACGTTTTTTTTTATCATCATTACTGCTAGTTTCTTCCTTCATTGGTCTAAGTGTCATTGTCTAATTGTTACTAAGTTAGGCCTAGAGGTGAGGCCAAGTTCTAATCTCAACACACTTATGGGAATCCATTTGGCAGTGCCTAACATACAGTGTAATATTGCCCCTTCCAGCTTATCCAACCATTTTTTATTTAAGGATACCAAGATTCCAACCTATACAGTGCCATAGGTACCAGAATATGCGTATAAATCAGTAAGAGTCCACAGATGCTAAATCCACTTCTAACTTGAAGGAATTGCATAATGGCACCCAATCTTCTATGCACTTTTTGCTCTATCGCCGTCTTTAAGGCGATTGCACTACGTTTTACTGAGATAACATTGCCTAGATATAGATAATCAGCAGTCCATTCAACCAGGAAATTATCTAACATTAGTATTTTTCAAATTTCTATTGGAGTCAAATATCTTTTTTAAATGTGTTTGCGAATCATATGCAGTGGCACACTCCTTAAGGTTGTGCATGGCCCACATGATGCCTATTTTAGAGTGGTTCATCAACACTACGTCATCTGCGTAGGATAAAATTGAATTATGTTGTGAACCTCACTTGGGGGCAAACATTTAATTTGAGTGAATCTCTCCCGGAGATCTGCCAAATAGAGATTAAAAAGGAGGGGTGCACGAATGCACCCCTGCTTCAAGAGTTGTATTTGTTAGGTAACCTATTTCATCAATACACACCTGAACAGATGTATCAGCATTCATCTGGCAGAGCATATTTAAAAGTATTTTATTCAAACCTCATTTTGATCATTTAATCCACAATGTATTCCCATTGAGACAGTCAAAGGCTTTGCTGAAGTCTATGAAGATGGTCTATAAACGGGGAGGCTTTATTCGGTTTAGCCCTATTGATAAGTGTACATAGAATTATCAGGTAGTGTTTAGTATCAGGTTGTGTATAGTACAGCCAAGGCAAAAACCAACTTCAGTAAAATGTAAGATTTTAAGAGTTTTATCCTACTTCTCAATGTCCCGGCAAAGAATATTCACAAATATGCGGCTAGAAACATCGAGCATAGTTTCCAGTAGGAAGATATTTTATTCAAATGCACTATATAATTAAAGTAAGTTAAGAAAATTGTTCTAGGTCAAAAAAACGATTTAGAAACGCTCCGAGCGGTCTTTTCAAATCCTAACTGTCATGCCCCTGCAACACACGAGTGCGTGCAGGGGCTAGCAGGTTGACCGAGATGGGCAGGGCAAGACGTGTTACAGGAAAGTGTGTGTTTGCGTGTTTGTGTGTAAGAAAGGGGACAGTGTTTGTGGTCGGGAGAGGGCTGGGGAAGGAGTGTGTCTGTGTGTGTGTGTTTCTGAGTGTTCTGGTATGTAAGGGGGTGCTTGGGAATAGGTGTGTCTGAGTATGAGGTGGGGTTGGTGTGGGGCAGCGGCTGAAGAGGTTTCAGGGGCAAAACCCCAATCTCAAAGGGCAGAGGGAGAGGTGTTCAAGTATTTCAAACATTAAAGGCTGCCCAAAATTGTTCTTTTTTTGGTGCAGCCTTTAATATTTGAGATAATGGGCCTCATTACGGGTCTGGCGGTAACCGTGCCAGTGCTACCAGCAGGTTGCCCCCAGACAAGCAATGATTTACCATCCTTGACTTCCTGGTAACACTGGGGGTTTACAACCCTGGCGGTCCGGGAAGTCAGGCGCCGGAAAATGGTAAGTCCCCATTCCTATAGAGTCCTATGGGACTCTATGGGTATGGGGACCACAGAAGCACCAGCACCGTCAATAACAGTGCCAGTGCTTCCGTGAAAACTCTGCAGGCGGGTGCCGTCCTGTCCGCAGGTATGACCAACCAGGAGGGACGGCACCCACCCGCAGAGTTGTAATATGCCGGTTCGGAAACAACAGTGCCGTTAAGCTTAGCAGCACTGTTGTTTCCAGACCGGCATAGTCGTAATGAGGCCCAATAACATAGTACTAAGAAAATAGCTGCCCAGGTACTAGAATCCTCTTTGACAACTAGGTTAGTTTAGCAATCATTGCCATGGGCTCCCATATTCTTTTATGAGCTTATCTTTTTTTTGATATCCTGCTGATCGAATAAGGATCAATCAAAGGTATCTCAGTATAATATAAGTTCTTGATATGTACTCCCCATTTATCTGCACATTATTAATAGAGCAATATTGACTCTACTGATGTTGTTGTTAATTAAATCCCAAAACATTTTTGAGTCTTTTGAGGAAAGCGTTTTATGCATAATCTGCTTCTTGGTTCTCCCTTTTGTGCTCTCTTAGTCAATGTTTATAACCATTCTTACTCATTCGTATGTGCTTTATTCTGTCAGCTAAAGAGAGAGCTTTATTCTTTAAGGTTTTCTTGTGACATATCTCAAGAGCTCAATATGTGTCTGAATGGACTGGAGGGGGTTGCATGTCTGGATGGTGCATTCTGCGCAGGGACCTGCGCACAGGGCTTGTTTGGGTTGAGCTTGCAGGCGTGGTTGTCGTGGATGTGGACGGTTGTGGCTCGGATGCCGCAGGATGCCGTTGCTCCATGTTGTTGGGCATGCATTTGAGTATTTGTGCTACAGATGCAAAGCCCTCATGGACCCGCTTTGCTGTACGGTTTACAGCCCAGATGATTGCCACAGTGTTCTCTCTGTTGGCCCTGCGTGTTGCCTCCCCATCAGACACATATTGCTTTATTATGTCATGAATTGACTGTTGACGGTCCTCCATTCACGACATCTGTCCATCCATGTCCCCGATTGAGGTGGTTCAGGATGGTTGCATGGCTGGTGGAGACATGCGCAACACGGGCCTGTACTCGGGTGGAGATGTCTCCTCCTGGCTGCAGTGACCTTCAGGTTCATGCTCAGGGGAGCCCTGTGGTGTGTCCTGTGGGCTGGGCGTGTGTGTCCGACATGCTGCCTCCTGCATTAGGGTCCTCCTCATGCCCCTCGTCCTTGTTGCCACTGTGTTGGGCGAATGTAGCAGCCTCGCCCACAGAACTTGTGGCTGCCGACTGCGTACCGTCAAGGTCGCTTGCACTGATGTGGACTCATCCCCAGCAATGTGTGTCTCCTTGGGGGCCGATGCATGCATGTGGGCAGGCTTCCTGCCCGCAACATCTTTATGCAGGTGTGCCTTGCTGGCATGGGTGCCTCCGGCCTGGTGCTCCATGGCGACAGGTGCAGGTGGCTGCTTGACCTGTGTTAGGGGCAGTGCACCCGGTTGGGCACTGGTATGTGCTTTGTCAGCCCTTTTGCTCATCCTTGCACCCCTGGACGTGGATGGCCTGGTGCCATCGTCCTGACCCCTGGCCTTTCTTGCAGGTGTTCTTGGCTGTGCCGCTGCATCATCCCCATTGCTGTCAGAATTCGTGCCTGTGGGGGATGGAGAGGCATGGCATCAGTGACGGGGGGACATGGGAGGGACATGCATCCTGCATGCACTGGTGCAGTTTGGGCCATGTGCTTCGTTGTGTGCTTGTTGGAGTGGCGGACATGGTGCTTGCAAGATTGGGGGTGGGATTGTATTGCCATCCCTCAGGTGCAGCCATGTTTTCCATGTTGTCTGTTGTGAGGCCTACAGGTGTGTTGTGGCTTGCGTGCACTGTGACATGTTCTGTTTGGTTGTGTATCGGGGGTGTATTAGGTATTGGAGAGGCATGCAGCATGAATTTTGATGTGACAGTGGTGGACCAGCATCTCGACAGGGATGTGTGTATGTGTGTATGATGGGCCATGTATGTGCTCTCATCAGATTGACATTTGGTGGCCAACTTTGTACTTGGGATGTCAGGGGTGTGTGGGGACTTATGTGGTGTGCAAAGGGTCACTCACCGTCATCATCCGATGCTGGGACTCCATACTCTGCTCCTCCAACTCCTTCTATGGCCTCCATGTCCATGATGGAGCTGCAGGTTTCTTCCCACCTGAACAACTT
The DNA here is from genome assembly GCF_040938575.1 of Ambystoma mexicanum. NCBI lineage: Eukaryota > Metazoa > Chordata > Amphibia > Caudata > Ambystomatidae > Ambystoma > Ambystoma mexicanum. Next base: position 290,191,362 of record NC_090928.1, read on the forward strand.
GATGGGGGAGTTTGGACCGCCGCCTGTTGCCTCCCCCTGGCTGCGGTTGGCTGAGAGTATATTACGGACTCGCAGGCGCAGGTCATCCCATCTCTTCCTGCAGTCCTTTACGGTGCGTGTTGTAGTTCCCACCGCACTGACCTTCCTTGCAACGTCCTCCCATATTTGTTTTGTGCACAACTGTGCTGGACACCGCAGGTCCGCACAGAAAACAATATTGGCCACAAGCGTGTCTGAGAGCATATTGAGCTCATCATCGCTGAAGCGCAGTTTGCGCATGCGATAAGTGCCTTTCTTTGTCACTTTTGCCATTGTCTTCCAGCAGGGATTGGGAATTCTGGTGCACAGGTCCTGTCTGCCGAGGATTGCAATGGATTGCGTTTTTCAAGATGGCCACCGCTGCATTTCCCATTCCGGTGCAATGACGCTACTTCCGGTGCCGGTAATTACGGACCCGGTAATGATGGTACCGTTATTTAGGGGCACAATGAGGATGGAGGGGGTATCAGAGCATTTCTTAATGCCACTATCGGGGGTGGTGGTGGACGTAACCATCATGGCGGTGCATCTGTTCCCGGCATGCCAGGGCGCGCGTGCACGCAGATTCGTAATCAGAAGTTGTTTGTGGCGTAAGCACTGTACGGACATGTTCATACCGGCATGCCGGTAATGACGGATTTTTACCGCCAAACTCGTGATGAGGCCCAGTGACTATTTCGACAAAATCAATACCATATGTGGTAATTCTGATAGTCAATGAAGTATAGTAAAATGAAGTACCCCCATTTATTGGCCCAATGTCCTGTTGATCTAAGATATCATGTTCTCTGACATTGGTTTTCCAGCTTTCAAGTTCCTACTATCATCATTATTCTCATCATGCTCAGGTAACGCATTATAATAGTTACCATGTATTACCTCACTTGGCGTTTCCTGAGCAATATCAAGTTCTGCTTGATTGTCTTCATTTTCGATTGAAATATGAGCACTGGATTGATGTCTTTTATTTACCTGGATACATTTTGTTATTATTTACTATTTTAGCTTGTATTAACCAACCATCCAGCTTGTTGTTCTGATTAGACAGTTTCACTGAGACCTTCTTTTCCTTTTCTTTTGATTACTCAGTTGTTGAGCATGTGTTTCCGGCTGTATTTCCTCAATAATAGGTATTATATCGTCGAGGGCTTCCGTATTTTACGATTACTTTCTTTTCACAATTCATAAAAAAGCCTAGACGACAAGCAGCACAGGTTTGAAACCCGGTCCCGTGTTTACATGCTGAACTCCAGTATAAATCGTGATATACAAACCCAATGTAATGTTCTTTAATACAGGAAATGCCTTTGTAATTAGTAAAAACCAACAGAATATGTCCCCACAGGTTGTAAGTTATCGGTGATAAGGTATGCCTAGTACCTATACACACCTCATTTTCTCTGAACAAGAAAAGCAAAGAATGTTTGCCAAAACATATATTTCAAAATAAAGGATCACTACTATCTGTATTTGTAATTAGTACACACATTTTAAGTCTCATTGGCCATTTGTGAAATCCTTATACATTTGTGGTTATTTTATCCCCATAAGTTAAACAATGCTACCGAAAGTGTTCACATGGATTTAACAGACTGCACTGTGCCTTGTGAAGAATCGACAAACTACAACAGTAAAATATCGATCAATAAATGTGATTGCAGCTGGTCTTACAAAAAACGAACGACTTCTGTCACTTATCAAGAGAGAAGCTCAAATGCACTCAGATCCCAGTAGGGGTTTGTGAATCGCTTGCATTCTTAAACCCTCATTTCCTTCATTGCCAATTATAAGATAACATGCATGCTACATTAAAAGGTTCCAAAACCTCTCAGCATACGTATGTGTCTGGAAATTCGAATGCAAAACAGGAGAATAAGAAATGGCTTACAATATTCCCCTGAGCCTTGCTCTGGTTGTAGAAAGAGGATTTGAGGACATCCACCAATTTAAAACCAATAGGCAGAAGGGAACACAGAAATGAGGGATATTTAATCCCACAAATCAGTCTCAAGTGAACTAAACTTCATCCATAAACCTATAATATATTGCATTTTAAATGCTCCTCTCTTTAAAAACATCTTCAGCCTTTTAAAGTGTTTCAAAATCAAATCTCTTTACAGCTCACTATCCAATTTACTGCTGAGGATGTTGTTTGAAGTGGCATCTATATTATGACTCTGAAGGCATACATATTCAGAGAATTCTTACATGTTTGTACTTTATGATATATTTTTGATAAAAGGAGTTATTGAGAATATAATTAAAAAATGGAGTTAGAATTCACAATGTTAGGACTAGATTAGAATTCATAATGTAGGCAATACATTAAATATAAAAATGAAAAATATATTTTGTACCGAAGAAAAACTTTCCTCAAGATGCACATTTTATTATTAGAAATAACAGAGTGGTTTTGGGAACATAAGCAACATATATTATGGTGTGGCATAAAACAAATTGGCTAAATTATGCATAAAAGGTTTGCCAAATCTCTGAACATTTGCTTAAGGCTTGCATTGCCCCAGCCATGATTCCAATGGAGGCTTATTTAGTAGGTATTGAAAAGGCGAACCACTTAGTCAGGGCATCAGTAGTTGAGGGGCTCATGCTGTGATGAGCTAAGATAGCACCTGTGTTAAAGAGTGTGCTCCTATATATCGATCCTATTGGTTTTCTGTTGCCGGGTGTCATGAAATATCATCATTACTATTGCAATGTATTTACCTGTATGCTTATTTATTATTTACGTATTTATTTAATTAATTGTTTATCTTGGCCAAGACACGAATTATGTTAGTTGCACTATTATTGAGCACACATTCCCATAGAGTATATTCGAGAATTTGGGAAAATCAGGGATGAATGGTAAACTTAACCCTGGGTGGCTGCCCTTCTTAGACAGCCATCATTGGATGGATGGAAGCAGAAGCATTTGCCATATCAGTGGTCACTTTAAGCTGACTGTGCCCTTTTGTTCACACCGAGTGCGCAGAGCTACAAGGAAACATTGCACTGTGTTGCAGCCCAGGTATACTGCAAGTCCCGGAGGGTAAATCCTGCCTTCACTACAGAGTGGGAATCCAGGATTTACCCCCTTCCATCGACTGCCTCTTCATTGTATCCAGGAGGGTAGAATCCAAGAGACAGAGAAAAGGGGTGGAACGACAGCACAGCTCAATGAATAAGAAGCTGTACTTTGGTTCAGCGATCCCGGTGTTGTACCAGTACCGGGTGAGGAGGCACGACAAGGCGGTGACGTGGATGGTATGCCATAGAGGAGGGAGATGATAAGGCGGTAGGGGTTCTGTGAGGGGCTGTTGAGTGGAGGTGGGGCTAGGTGCCGAAGGGGAGCTGGGAGGCGTTTGGATGGGGTTAGTGCTGGAGACTGGGTTGGACGAGTTTACTGAAAGGGGCTGGAGGGCTGAGGAGGCGCGTGAGTACAGGGTAAAGGCCAGGAATTAACAGGTATATGGGGGTAGAGCCCCAATTTACAGAGGAATAGGAGCCGAACAGTAAATACGATTTGATGGTGTTACCCCCAACGAGTGTGGGTCAGTGGACAAAATGTGTCTGTTGTGAAACCCCATTGGTCGAATTATACCCACGGACTCTCTCAGAAGGGGAGTCTGCTGAAGGGTGCTTGATAGGAAACCTATAGACCCCGAATCCAAGACCCCCATAGCACGGAGAGACCTAAAACAGCAACAAGTAATTAATTGTCATGACACAACTTCTGCTGACATGGCAAAGGTGCTTGTGCAACATAAAAGCGAGTGAAAACAGCACTGATCTCTGATATCTGAATCAAGGCCAAACAGCTCAAGCACGAGCACTTCACCGTCAAGTCTCAGGTAAATAAGAACAACAAAGCCAATTCACTGGTGAGGGTGACAGTGCTGCCTGGTGTGTTTATTTCTAGTCGTTTGCCCTTTCCACTAGTACATGTACCCTCCCTGTTCTGCCTTGGAAGAGTTTGATATGGGTGTACAGTACAGCGTGTTGTGTTATTCCCATTTGCAAACATATCATACATTTGTATTGCCATTCAGAGTGTTGTCATTGGGATACACACTGTGTGTTATGTTCTTGTTGTCTTTTATTTGCGAGTGCCCATGTTATTAATATGTTTTATGTTTGCTTCCTTTAGTGCCAAGACCGCAGCTGCATGGTGGCCATAACTGATCCCATCACCTTCAAGGCTGTCCAGTGCCATTCTCCTGGATGCGTTCCAAAAAGCTGTGAAATAAACTGTACCGTCATAAGCAGCATTTATACATCCTAACAAAACAATGAGTTCCTTTATTGTCCATAAATAAAATGAGGAGGTGGCTGCACAGTTCAAGTGGATGGGAGAAACATAGGGTCCACTGGCTGAGGGAGAACAGGGGGTATACAAATCCATGACTTCTACCTCAGTGTGATGATGTCACCTCACTAACTCTGGGAACATTTACTAGGGTGGCCAATGAGCTTGCCTGCCACTCAAAGATAGTCGTTGATGGGTCTGGGATGACATGGACCAGGACCCTGGGCCACCCAGTCCTAGCTCCCACCATAAGACCTGGGACCATTATATGAGTCTATTTAAGGATTATGGGCCTCATTAAGTACAGCAGTGAGCAAGAAAAGCAGTAGTAATTCCATTACTTCCAATGTTCTGGTCGTAAGAGAATGACCTCGGCTTTTAACGCAGTGTCGGATTTTCCTGTATATTTACCATGCAAAATTACTGGTTGCAGTCCATCCTACAAAAATCTCTAAAAAGTTCCATGGACTCCAAAAATGGGGATCTACATTGCCTTACCACCACTAATAATCCTGCGGTAATGCCAAGCCCACTGCATTCAGGTGCATGCCGCAAAGAGAGCAACAACAAACCTTGCCTTCCTCACACTACTTCATAGAACATAATCAAGCACATATTGCGGCAACCATAGTAACGCCTGGCATAATAGAGGGTGATGAAGTTAAGCAGCACATTTATAGAAAAGGTGGATTGACGTGGTGGTTTCACAAATGGAGAAAATCATACGGTTTCAAATACTACAATCTCCAGAAGCCACGCAGGCTTAACTAACTCCCCAAGAGCCTTGTTCAATGATATCCCCTGTGATCTGGCAGTCTTGTGAGAGCAGATCTCAGATTTGTAGGTGCCTTCCCTGCATTCACCCATGGACCCTCTCTAAGCCTTTGTCCTCTTAAGAACGCTTTGCCTGACAGCTCCTGGGCTTCGCAAAGGAAGATAAGTGGGATCCTAGTTTGATTTCTTGAGAGGGGAGATTACCTGAAGGGATTAACACAGAATGAACAGAAAGACTCGACGTTTGTTTTGGGCTAATAAGACAGTAAATGGGACTTTACCATGATAAAATCCTTCATGATTGTGTAACAACATCACATTCTGGTGGACCTAACTGAAAACAAAGTAACCCACAAGCATTTGAGGGACTAATTACTGAACCGTAAGCCTTCCAAAGAGGTGTATTTAAAAGGATTGGTCAGTATTCCAGGATTTAGTACAGGTTGCTCAGGCAGTATTCAGAGCCAGCCGTCAAAAAGTGAAGAACTGTGTAACAAGAGGGTGCAGTGAGATTGTTGTTCATCATCTGCTGTGAGGCAACTACACATAAATGCAGAAAGAGGTAATTAGAGGTAGGCTGGGTATGTATGGAAGGTCACAAGTGGGGTAACAAGGAGTTGACCACAATATTCAAACAGATGTACAGTCACACCAGATCTGGAATGACTGAAGGGTCATACAAATCCAAAAGGCAACTAAAAACGTCCCTACCTGCTTGAATAGTTGTCTTAAGAGCTATAAGAGAGCGTCCATCTGTGAGGACTCCTGGAGTGAGTATTTTTTTAAAGAGGACCCAGAATATAAAAAAAACAGGGTACCAGTCCAGTACCCAGGGTATTAGGTCAGAAACTCAGTTAAAGAATTAAAGTGGTGTAAGGAGGAACACACATGTAGTGTGGTGTTGAGGAGGAGCATCAACAGAACAGGAGTAGAGCTGTGGTGTAGAGTTAAGTCAGGACTCCAGCGCTCCAGAGAGAAAGGTCTAAAGAGTCCTCACATGCTGACCTGTATAAATGAGTAGGGCAAATCCAGTTGGCTCTATTTGAAAGCTAGGGAGAGGCCATATTACTATCTACAGATCATAGAAAAGACCAAGTGACATCTACAGGGCCTACAAGGGAAAACTCAGGGGGTGTATCCCACCATCAACCAGAGAAAAGCAAGAAAAAGATCAGAGAGTGCTCCCTTGAGAATATGGGGCTCATTATAACTTTGCTGGTCCAAAAATAATGCTGGAAAAAATTCTGGTAATTCCCGCACCAACATTTTGTCCAGACCGGCAAAGTACTTGTCTGCCGGTGGGGGCAATGGATCTCCCGGCAGGCCTGACCTGCTGGTAGATCAGGCCCCCACCGGCAGATAAATGACTCAATCACTGGCGTACCAGTGATTCAGGAGTTCACATCCTATGGAGTCCTATAGGAATGGGAATTTACTGTTACTCCACCACCCCTAATATCCTGGTAATATGGGAATATCGGGCAGCAGATATGGTAAAGCAGCTTTCCCAGTATCCCGCTGGAATTGCAGGCAGGATACCAGGAGCGCTGTAATGACTCCCTATGTGTGCTGGGCAAATACAGTGAACCATGGGAATTTAGTACAGAGCCTCGCAATGTGTGTTTTGAGCTTGTCTCAAAAAGTGCATGTCTATGTTCAATACTATTTCTTTTAGCCTAAGAATTGTGCTCAGCCTCTTTGTAGTCGCCAGTCACCTTTGACACCAGCTTCCCATGCCTTCAAAATTAAAAGCTTCAAATAACAATGCCATTTCTCCTTAAACTATCTTCATCTGTGCACGTTTAGCCATCCCCACAGTGCACCTCCCCATCAGTATGCACTCATTCATTTATTGATATATGTAATTATTTACAGTGAAATGCAATTTGTGTTGAGCCAATAAATGCAAATAAACCATAAAACAAATAGTTAAACTGTGTGTGTGCGTTGTGTGTGTATGATTGTGTGTCCTGTCATCTGATGTGTATCAGACCTAATGGAAATCGAAAATGGCCTCTATAAAGCATCCTCTGCCCCATTCCCCATTCTTCCTCTATTCCCAGTAGTAATGACTATCCCGGATATATGCAGCCAAAGCCCAAACCCCCTGTGGCCCCCAGTGGCCCCAAAATGGCTGTAGGCACATCCAAGGTGAGCTGAGTGTGAAAGAGTGACCAGAAGTGAGCACATTGTGTTTGGAGGCTTTATTGGATCCAGTTGGAATCATGTGTCGCTTGTTCTCTCCAGGAGGTGGGAAGTGTTTAATGACTCCTTGAAGACTGAATAGAATATGCAGTATTGTTTATTATGTTTTAACATTATTTTGATATATATCTATCTACACAAATTTGTTCTGTTTTATGGTGTACTCATCTCCTGTAACTTTTAGGGGAATCGCCACCATCCCTGCAACCGAAAGGGCTGTGCACATGTCCAAAGTGAGAACAACATTTTCGCATACGAAATCACGTATTTGGTGCTTCCCGGGTCCATTGACAAGCAGTGTTAAGATTGTTTTATCATGGTCAATCATACTACAGAAGATTTCCTGTAAAACTACTTAAACCCATACTTATGTGGTGGAATACTTTAGTTCGGCAGAGAATGTAACCATTTGGGGTCATTGTATGCACACAACGGTGTTGGTTTTATGTCATCAGTGATCAAGTGATTAAGGAAAGAGAATTGAGGATGAGGCAGAGACTTTGGTCAAATACATTGTGGTATACAAAAAGTACTTGTGCAGAAAACCCCTTTTTCCAAGATTGAAGAAAACACCTGATCTCTGCTCCTTCACAGCAGACTGTTGTGATAATGTATATTATATTTTGCGATATCTATGCAAATGCTTATGTTTTGGCTTATGGCTGTATGTTTTCATGTATATGTTGTGGTGTCATGAAGGGCTAAGTAAGGCCTCATTACGACCCTGGCGGTAGGGGGTTAATGGCACCGGTAGAGCTGCCGGCGCTGTTAACCCCCTACCGCCTCATTACAAGGTCTGCTCGCGGGACCCGCTAAGGACGCCTGGTTTTACCAGACGTCGTTTGCGGGTCCCGCGAGCAGCCCAGCATGCTAACAACGGGCCCGTCATTAACGGACCCGTTGTTAGCATGCTCCCCATTCCCATTGAGCCCTATGGGGGCTCACATGGGAATGGGGATGTACCGGTTCCGGGTTCCCTGAATGGGGAAATACCGGGCCCTCCAAGGTTGGAATGGCCTGGTATTTCCCCATTCAGGGAACCCCGACCCGGACCCGAGTTTGGAGGCAGCCATGCGCTTATTATGGCCATGGCTGCCTCCAAACTTGTAATGAGGCCCATTAAATGAAAAGAAAAATAGTGATAAAATAACCAAAATGAATATAATTTCACAAATGCTGATAAGTCTTTTTCATTGGGTCTTGCTACATGTCAAAATATCTACTTTGATATAATACCAATGATGTACAATATTTTAAAAATAATCCTTCTTTTCCTCCTAAAATGTCATACTTCCATGCTTGGAAGTGCATCAGACCACTAAACAAAATGGCTTATATTGTGAAATGATCAAAGTACATCATCTATTGCCTTTTATTGTGTTATAGCTCATTACAAGCTTTTCACAAATTAACAAAAGATAAAACTAATCGAGCTAAAAGGCCCTGATGGCCTTAGTAACCACATGTTCAAATTGAACCCTCCGATATGGGCTGCAATATTGAATAATCTTTTCCAATGCCAATGTATCATCAGGACTCATAAGATTCCTAACTCATGGAAAACCTCAATTATTGTTCCTATTCATAAGAAGGGCGACCGCACTTTACCGTGCAATTATAGACCCATTGCCCATTGCCCTTCTTGATGCCGCCGGCAAGCTTTTTTCCAAACTTATCCTGCAGGACTTCAACACTTGGACCAAAGTAGCACATGCAAGAGACCTGTTTCAGACGGGTTTTCTCGCTGGCCTAGGCACAAATATTAATTTGTTCTGTCTCAATGCTCTCAAATCGCAAGCGCAAAATACTAAGCAAGCACTCTATTTTGCCTTTGTGCCTCTGGGCTGCCCCACCTTCCTCTTCCTTTTTTACTTGTCACACCTTCAATGCAGCTCCTCCTCTTCCCCTTTTCCTCTTTCCCCTCAAACCACACCCTCTACTTTTGCAAACCCTTGCTGAGCACTGCCGGCGTTCTCAGTGCACGGCTGCCTCTCCCACGTGGCCCTTCCCCATCTGGGCGTGGCCAGCGTTCTCCGTGCTCGACCACCCCACCCCCATGGCCCTTCCCAGTCTGAGCGCGGCCGGTGTTCTCTGTGCGCGGCTGCCTCTCCCCCTTGCCTCCTACCCGTTCGCACCCTCTGTCCCTGGCCACCCGTAGATGGACGCAGGGTATATTGCGATGTCCTATACAAACCCTATGGGTGATGTCACTTCTAACACACTGTAAGCACTCATAAATTTCAAAACTTCACAAATGCGCTCTCGTCCTCACACGGTTATCCCCATTAACCCCACAGCTGTCTTCTCGCCTCATCTGGAGCAAGGTAATCATCAATCAATTTACTTAATATAATCGGTCTGTGCATGCTGCGTCGCCTCGCATGTGATATGCCCCCTCTCCAGAGGATCTTAACCAGCCAATTATCTTCTGCACTCGCTAAACAGCCTGGCTACCCCCTGCGGGAAAACGTCATCTACTTAACGAGTTTCAACACTCATTTAGTAGGGAACCTCATCTACTTATTGATCTATAACGTCAAATCATAGGAAAGCCACACACCCCTCTTACACAGGTGTCCGCGATCTTGAACCAATCCGCGCCCTCTAACAATCACACGTGGGTGCCTGAGGCCCCACCCAATCCACTTTGTGATGCTGTAGGGGACGGTCCTCGTGCCTGTCCCGTTACACCTCACACCTCTATTGCCACAGAACAGTCAAAATCAATTTCCACACCCTGTTACAACCACCCCCCTCCCTCTTTACAACTCCTCCCCCTTCCCGCACAACATTACGTTGCTGGTTGGGTGTGCCATACACACCAAGTCCTAGTGAGTCGGGGCCGCTCGACCGCGGGCACCCCTCCCAAGCGTCTCACCACCGCCCCTTGTCTGGACCACGTCTGGACACTCGCCAACAGCAGGCGGGATGATTTTCAAGTCGGCTCTCCCTGTAGTCCTCGAAAGGGGGCAACAGCAGTGGGGGGCCACGCTGCCGGGTTGCCACGCAGCAGGAGGCCTGGTAGTTATGCTCTTAGGGTAGGTTAAGTAGATCTCAAACAGATCTCAGCAGTGCCTCCAACTTGTCGGGGTGATCTCCCGGGGGCCGGCAGAGCCGTCTGCGGTCCTCCGGGGTTGGGAAGGCCCCAACGACTCCCGCGTCCCAAAAGGAGTATGAGACACACACAAGAGCAAAGTAATTAATGCTGTTTATTATAGTAACGGAAGGGATCGTTCTCTGCCCGTATGCATCCGGGGAGACGCTCTCGTTCTTAGTGGGGCTCGCAGGTCCTTTTTACCGTAGTATGACGTGCTGCTCGCGTCACCTGCGAAAAAACATCACAAAACCTATCACCACTTCAGGTTGGCTCCCCGAGTGGTAGGGTTAGTATAGATGATTATATGGAGGAATATTAGTGGATAAAGACAGGTCAGGTGGCACACTTGGGTTGTCCCTAACAATTGTTACAATAAATATGTTACACGGGGACCCTTGGTGATTGGTTAACTGAAATGGCGTCATTGAGGAGCCCCTCGTACTCTGATTTGTTCCCTCGTGAGCCCCCAAGCCTGTGACCATCGTTGTTCCCAGCCCGCGAGGTACCTGGTGTTGGCAACATTGTGCAACTATGTGTTAGTGGTGGACAATGGAGAGGTCTTTGCTAGTGGCTGATGATCATGCCTTTTCCATCGGTGTAGCTGTCCAACTTGTCGCTTCGTTGTTGCAACCTGCGTCTCAGATGTGGGACCCCGGCGACTTTCTGTCTCACGAGCTTGGCATCTTGTCAGTTTGGCTTGGTCACGTGTGTGGAGACCGTAGCTGGAGCAGAATTATGAGCATTTGATTTGTTTTTCGGCCCAGAGGGGTGCTTGGCGGCGGCAGGTGTAACCTTGGTACTGAGAGCTCGGCATGTGAGTTGCAAGATTGTGGCCTTGGCGGTGGGCTCTCGCTGGGATTCGTTCCGCATGGTCAGCGCATTGCTTTTCGTCTCGAGAGAGTTTTTTGTGTTAGAGGCTCTTGCCTGGGGACTCTTGCTTTGCAGCCTACTCAGGCCTAGTTCCTGGGAGGTGGTATATAATCCATAACATGGGTGCCACAGGGCTACAGTAGCAGGGGATATATACAAAGGCGTCTCTATGAGGACAACGATGCATGTCCGTGAGTGTGTCAGTCTGCTACGTCATAGCACTGAGCATGTTCTTCATGTAGGTTGCTGTGTGATTGACCAGTGTGCATGGTGGCACGTGTTTTCTTGATGTGTGAGTGACCAGTGTGCATGGTGGCACGTGTTTTCTTGTCTCTTGGCTATGTCGTCATGGCATCTCTAACGATGTGGATACTTGTGGCTGTTGTTTTAGTTGATCTGGTCCATATCGCAGACGTTGGCTTGGCCAGGGCATGGTAGTGGGCATGCTCCTCGTGCATGTGGGCCACGAACACATGTTACCTTGTTGTCTGGTAGGGAGGTGAGCGGGTCAAACTCCTCTTGCGGGGGGTGCTTAGGCCATGATCCTCTAGGCCAGGGTCTGGATGAAAATGGGGGAAGTGTGTTCTCCCATTTTACCACATCATCAGGAAGGGGGTAATGGAGATAGGGCTGTAGTTTGACAGACAGGAGGGGTTGGCAGAAGCCTTTTTGAGGAGAGGATGCACAAGGGATTGATTGAGGAGCAAGTTAAAGGATCCAGTGGCAAAGGATTGATTGCAAAAATCGGCAACGGCTGGATCAAGGGAGACAATGTTGTCCTTTATAGTACTGGTGGAACAGGGGAGCACCAGTATGGATGAGACTTTCATAGACTGGACTTGTCTATAAACCTTATCAGGTGTTATGGGAGAAAAAGAGGAATGTAGGAGGGAAGGGGAGAGAGGAGCCAAGGGAGGCCTGAGCGCAGGTTAGGGAGAGGGGTGAGCAGTACAGGAAAGTGAGGACAATATGTCCTGAGTTTTAGAAATGAAGTGAGAGGCCAGAGAAGTGCAGAGGGTCAGGGAAAGCAGAGGAAAAGTGAAGACTGCAGTAGGGTTGGGGAGTTCTTGCAAATTTTTAAAAGTCCAGCTGTGTTTCTAGTGGCCACAGAGATGCCGGCTTGGAAATAGGCCCTCTTCTTTGAGCAGATGGAGAGTATATATTGGCTTTGGAGCTGGCGGCATGCCAGTTCGTCAGAGGATGTGCTCAAAGCCTGCCACTTCCCCTCAGCCGCTCTGGACTTGCATTTCATATCGGCCAGGTCAGAGTCATACCAGGAGATGCACTTGAAGACAGGTTTCATGTGGATCCTCATGATAGCGGCAAGGATGTCCAGAGTGTTGGAGATGGAGAGTTGAAGGTTAGTAAGGGCTCTGTCAGAGTGAGAGTCTGTGGCAGAAGTAGGAGGGGGTGTGAAGGTGGCAGCAAAAGTGGCAACTGACACTCGCTTCATAGGTCGATTATACTGAGAAGGAGGCTGGCAGTGCGGGCAGGGGCTTAGCCGGGGGACCCGGGTGGTGCAGGTGAGAGGACAAGAGAGGACAAGAGAGCATGAATAGAGTCAAGTGGGGGAAGAAGAGAAGGGGGAAAGTGTCACATTCTAGGGACAATGACCAATGGGAGCCACATGAACTGGTGGTACAGGAAAGAGCATGGGGCATTAGTCCTCAATCTCTACAGAGGCCACTAGCAAACATGCAGTGACCGCTGCCCATTCCCACAGTTGTAAAAAAGGGAGAACGTACTAGAATGCTCTAGGGCTGGGGTGCAGCACAGCAGTGATATCAACCACCCCCTGCCAAAAATCCAAAACAGCCGAGTGTTCCTAATCAGTTCCTGTGCAATGTCCAAGTTGCTGGCAACACCCTAACCAGAGGTTGAGGGTGGCGGGCTACCAGCTGCACCCTTCTGTAGGAAGGATCCCCTGAACTACATAATGAGGCCTGGAGAGACCTACTGCAAGTGATAATGTACTAAGAGTGTGAGGGTACCAGTCCAATACCACAGGTTCTCAGATGGAATACTATGTTGTCACTAGGACTGGTTAGTGTGTGGACATTCTTGGAGTTGAGTTGATGGAATGTCTGGCTGAACAGCAAATGCATGGGTTGTTGATAGACAACTTGCAATTTCCAATACATCCAGTGTTAATTGAAAACAAAAACATGAAAGTCTACTTTACAACACAACCACATCTATTGTGGGCAGTACATTAGACTGTGGAAACTGGACTAAGAAGTGGTGGTGGGCAAACTTAAGAGACATGCAGAGCTCTATCACCCTTTCCTCCTGTAAGGTGTGGTGCAGGAGGAAGTAATGAAGCAGTCTGGTGGAAGGACTGACCTCACAGAGATACTCCTCACCTGTGAGGGTGGGAAAGATCTTTGGGAGATTTTAATAACATTAGTGAATGCTTTCTGGCGGTGTTTGATACATTTTCATACTGTAAAATTGCCAGAGAACAATGTTGGGTGGCTGTGACCTGTCAAAGTGTTTGCAAACGTTATCAGCCTATGAAAGAGCCTGACAACTTTAATGGGTTTGTGCATGTTATTGGAGACCATGAGAACTTTAGAGGCTGCTGCATTCTGTGGAAGATCCCAAGAACATTCGTGGCTGGCTGTCCTCCCTAAAATAGCATAAGAACCTTATTAGTGGCTGTTCCATATTAAAGATCCCAACAACCGTATTGGCTTTCTGTGTCCTATGTAAGAGGCGGAGAGCTTTAGTGAATGGATGAGCCCTGAGACAAGTGATGTGAACATGATTCAAAAATGTTACTTACATATTAGCCAACAGCATGCATCAGACTTGAACTGGTCAGGGCATCTCAGTCATGGTCACAAGTACAGCTATCCATGTCCCAATCACATGCACCATGAAACAACTCTCAGTATTTTTATTGTACCGGGTAACCGATCATTGTCATCCTCTGAGTTGGTGTGTTGACTATGGGTAGAATTTGTTCCATAGACTTCCATCTTAAAGTAATGGTTATTTCTTCCAAATGTCAATTGATTAAGATGCAGCCAGCGAGGCTTCTCCTGTGGTTAATAGACCTTACTGCATTTAATGCTCTCATGGACAGCCAATAAGGGGCGGGGGTGGGGGGAGCTGATCGATTTTGCTCGGACCCACACAATTGTTGCTAGTAAGACAGAGAATGTATATAGCAATGCTGTAATGGGTCATTATCCCTTCCCATGGGTGATGTATCCTGTAGATAAATAGGCATAAAGCATCTGTGTGGTTGTCTGTTCCTGCTGATGATCCCAATCTATTTACAATGTTTGAGTCAATGATAAAGGTGTTTCACAGTTTCTCCTTCCTCTATGCTGCAACCCCACTGCTCACCAGGTTTTGAACAGTTGACAGTAATGCATGATCTTGACAGGCCCGGTGTAGTTAGCAACATGGGGGCTAGTTGGTGTTCTCACAGCATCCGCGCACACTTTCACAGTGTCTCCTCTTTGTCATGCTTGCTGCATGTCCTCCTTCTCCTGGGACATGTAGATGTAAAAGTGGCGACATTATTTTAAATGTGTGCCTACAAATAGACCCTGCAGTTGCTCAATGTTATATTTAAATTCAACTACCCATTGACCACCAGGCAAAGTTAAAAGCATGTTCCTCGCCAGCGTAGTTAAGTGAGCTCAAGCAATGATGCCCGAGGGAGAGCATCCCTCAGGGATACATTCTGATGACTAGCAGAGTTGGTGGCTTCCTCGATCGAAAATGTGCATTATGGAACTGACATTAGTTAGCTGCTGCCACTCACGCAATGTTAAACATGCCTCAACCAGAGCTCTGACATCAGAGTTTCAGTAATCTGTGGTGGCATTGCACCACTCAATCAGCCTGTCAAACATGTGAACAGCAGAATCCCAACGGGTGGCCACTGTGCTCTTCACGTTGTGCAGTGACAGCTTGTGGCACACTTCTACTTAACAGAGTGCATTTTGCCATGGTAAGCCCAACTGAAAGAGGAGCACATATGTTGGGTCTCTGCAACCATTTCTTTCACAAGTTCACAAATGCCAATAAAGCATCTGACCATGAGGTTAATAACATGCACACATCAGAGGATAGGCATTCCCTTGCAACTTCATGAGGTGCAAAGGACATTTGATCTACTTGCTGTAACAAAGATCAAGTGCAAACTTGAAGGCCTTCATCTAAAGCTTTCATCTCCTCCACCTTCTCTCAGATGTCAACTTCCCTGTGGTTTCTGGTCTGAATCCTTGTGTGCACAATGTTGCCTGGTGCTAAATTGTACAACCTATTGCCCTTTTCAATTACTCTGGGACCTATTTTGCCTTTGGAGGATGGAAATTCCTCCCAGTGTGCTGTAATGATCATTTAGTCAGTGCACTGACTTCTAATACACATGTCCAAGGTGTAGTGAACAGGGTAGCATTGAGCAGGTGTTGTCTGTCATATTTTGCCCATGCTCTAATGTTTCCATATTTCTGAGCTCATCACTGCTAGGTGTTGTCCGAGCATGGAGTCGCACTACAGACACATCCCCTCCACGCCGATACAACAATGATATCTCCCTTCCTGCTGAGATGAATATCAGCTCAGACCTACAAATCCTGACCGGTACAATGTATATCAAGTAAGTCACCTGAGCTGTGTCACTTTACCAATACCACCACCCCAAAACTTACACTGACTATTAGCCCCCTCATATGCACCACCATTGTGTAGACGAGTTATAGCCTATCTATAACACCAAATTTGCCAACATTCAAGGCTCTGGCACTCTGCCCTCAGGGTCCTCTGAGTCAGATCACCAGTAGGCACCCTATTACTTTTTGGGAACTATGATTGCACACCAAATATGGCTGCCCAATGCCCCAGCTAACCCAAGCCTACTTCCACAGGCTCCACAAGCCTACTGAACTTCAAGTTTTACTCAGCCATGTGCTTTCTATATACCACAAGCCCCTTGACCACCACTTATATCTACATGTAATGTTTTACTATCAAAAGGTACCCTACTACTGGGCTACCATTCATATCTATATGTAACTCAAAACTAGGTGTGATTTTTTTTTTTTAAACGTGTCATAAGCCCTAGGCTTTCATTCGAATCTAGGTGTGATTTTTTAACATGTCATAAGCCCTAGGCTATCATTCAAATCTAGGTGTGATTTTTTTAACGTGTCATGAGCCCTAGGCTATCATTCAAATCTAGGTGTGATTTGTTTAACGTGTCATAAGCCCTAGGCTATCATTCATATCCATGTGTGATTCATATCTATGTGTGCTTTTTCTAACGTGTTAGACGGCTACTTGTAATGACCAGCCTTGCTCTCCCCATGGTCTTTCAATCCCAGGAGTCCCGGGACCAAATAGATGCTTTGAAAAACTTCCTCCTACGCCTTCACTGATTGCAAATGTCGCGTATGCTCGCCAACTCATACGACATTCCACCCACTCACTTCCTTCCAAAGGTGCATCCTTTGACACACACTACTACCCCATACCTGAAAACCCCAACCATCAAGAGTTCAGGGGTGAATCTCCACCCTACTGCATCTCCTTCCACTCAACACCTTGCTCCCTTGATTACAGAAACAAACGCCTAGCCACCCGCAAACCTTAACCCATAAAAACCCTCCCACCACCATCCCACCACCATCCCACCCATTGCACGGAGAAATGAACTACTCACCTCTAGGACGAAGACCTGCCTATCAACTTCAACTAGACATCATCATGCATTGATGCGCACTAACTCATCCCATAACATTGTCACCCATTCTACATCACCTGCACTAGATAAGGAGAAGCCTACAAAACCCAACGCCATGAAAACCAACATGCTGGCCATTGCAAATACAGACACCACAACACACGTCAAGGGAGCCCTTATCAGTGTCAGATCCCTCCTGGCACACGCCCTTGTCATCACTGACCTCTTTAAGACCAATGATCTAGACATCCTGGTTATCACAGAAACCTGGATGCACCCAGCAGAAGGCCCTATCCTTTCCCTGGCCATTCCAGAGGCTTACACCATCCTTAGGAAAGCTAAAACAATCTCCAATGGAGGTAGGATGGTGCTCATTGCCAAGAATAACATCAGTTTGAGAGAAACCGGCAATCTCGCTTTCCCTTCGGGAGAATTGATCTCATTCAAAATCTCCCCCTTGGCCACATCCAACCCTACCCTTCACCTTGTCTACAGACATCCAGACCCTGTGACCTCATTCGAAGAAGGCATTGCCTCTCACATCGCAATTAACACCAAACCTCTGTCACAAATAGTCATCCTGGGAGACTTCTATTTAGGCCTCATTGACCAGGCAGACACCCAGGCTCTCGCTATTGCCAACACCATTGAAGCACAAGGCTTCACTCAGCATGTCTCCAACCCCATGCATGACAAAGGACGAATAATGGATTGGCTAACTGACCTCAATTGCCTCACCAACACACTAGCCAACTACCCATTCCCATGGTCAGATCATAATGTCATTTGATTCTCCATCGCTGTGATAACCAAACCCAATATTCCTCCTCAACTTACCCTGGTGACACTTTCAAGAAGCCATTGGAATATCAACCCTGACAACATGCTCCTGTTACTGTTACCAATAACTACCCACCCATTCACCACAACCAATCCCACCGCTAAGGTGGCCCTCTACAACCAAAGCGTCCAAGCTGCCATCACCAAGGTTGCTCCTCTGGGCAACCGCAAAACCAAACCTATAGCTCACACTAATTTGTGATTCACCGATAGCCTCAAAAGCCTACATTCCGTGAAAAGAATTGCTGAGTGTGCCTGGAAAAAAACACCCTCCAAAGCAAACAAACTACACGTCAACACCATAGCCACAGAATACAAGAAATCTACTATACAATCAAAGGGTAACTCTTATAATCTGAGAATTGAAAATGCTCACTCGGACACTAGAGAGCTTTCCTCCATGTTAAGGGACCTCGAATCACCAGACCCAACACCTGACCACTGTATCAAGTATTGGCCCCAGTGCACTAACATCCAAAATGCCCTTTCTGACAAAATCACCCTACTCCAAAACAAAATCATAGCTAAAAAAGTTAAACTCACCTTAGACACCAAACCAACAGTCGTACCCCCCACGCCATAACTACCATCCCTAGATGCAAATTCACCCCTCTCACCACCGCCGAAACAACAACAATCATCAAGGGATGAAACCTTCCAGATGCCAAGGTGAAATATGCCCTGCCACTCTCATTAAAGACTGCATTAATGAGCTTGCACCGTTCATCATGACCTTGATTAACAACTCCTTCTCCTCCAGTAAGGTCCCAGAAAATCTGAAAGAAGCCTGGGTACTCCCATTGCTCAAAAATCCTACCCTGGATCCAAATGTTCCCACCAATTACCCTCCTATCACAACAGTACCCTTCCTTATGCAAATACTTGACAGAGTGGCTTACCTACAGATCCAAAAATGTCTGAAATCCAACAACCTCCTAGGCCTACTCCAGTCAGGCTCCTGCCCTGGTCATGGAACTGAAACCACACTTTAGACCTCAAAATTCAAATGGACCAAATTAAAGACAAGGGGACTTAGCAATTCTCCTTCAACTTGACCTATCTGCAGCCTTCGATTTAGTTAACTACAATATACTATGCCAACATCTTGCTTTAGCTGTCCACTTCTCGACTAATGCTATGAACTGGATTAAATCATTCATTTCAAACCGCACAATGAGATTTTTCTCCACCTGTGCAGCAGCTTCACCAGCCCCAGTCTCATGGGGAGTTCCCCAAGGTTCTTGTGTTTGCCAACTCTGTACAATGTGTTCACTAAGCCACTATTCGACCTCCTAGAAAAACTGGGAGTCACATATACCAATTATGCAGACGACACCCAAATACTCCTATCAATCACCGGAAAATGTGACACTGACTCCAACCTACTGAACAAAATCTGCCTCACTATTCAAGCCTTGATGGTGCAACATTAGCTTTGTTTCAATGATGCAAAAAATGAACTACTCATCATCGGTAACCAATCCAAGCTAAATAGACTATCCCAAACCTAAAAAGTCTTCACCATTAATGGTAACATCATCACTGTAGCAAATGAGGTAAAAACCTTAGGAGTTTACCTTGACTCATCACTTTCCCTAACAAGACAAGAAAACACCATAGCCTCAGCAGCAGCCTACACCCCCAAACTGATTATAGCTAGCAGACTGTTCTTAACCACAGACAACTGTATCACCTTTGCCAGAACACTTATCCTCTCAAGGATCAACTGCTGTAACTCCCTCTTTGTAGGCTCCAATGCCTGAAACATTAATAAACTACAAATAATTAAATACAATGCAGTCAACACCCTCAACATCCCGAAAAAAGAACATATCTCATCAGCCAGATGCAACATCCACTGGCTGCTGGTTCGTGATCGCATCAAATTCAAAACCCTCTCACTAACACACAAGTGCCACTCTAATAACGCCCTGATCTACCTACATAGACAAATCTCTAAAGCCCAGTCCAACAGACCCACCCGCTCAGCCTACGCTTGTCACATTGCCATCCCCAGGTTTATAGTACAAAAAGATGGAGGTTCCAGCTTCCCAGTAATTGTGGCCAAACACTGCCACTCTATGCCCCTGGCCCTGAGATCAGACCCACCCCTTTGGTCATTCTGCAAAGGCCTCAAAACCTGGCTCTTCGCAAAGAATCCTAGAAACTCTCTGTAACCTATTACCCAAGCAAGCCAATCTTGGGATGTCTCTAAACTTGTGACTGCAACCAATAAAAGCAACCTTTAAACCTACTACCCAAGCAAGCTAATCTTGTATTGTCTGTAAATTTGCCTGTAACCAATGTAAGCAACCTCTTAACCTATTACCCAAGCAAGCTAATCTTGGAATGTCTGTAACCTACTACCTGTGCAAGCAACCACTGTAACCAATCCTCTTAGGTAAAAGAGCGTAGATGCCTCCGGGCTATGTGCGCTATACAAATGGCAAAATAAATAAATAAATAAATAAATAAATAAATAAATAAATGTGTCACTGTAAACAAGGAGGTAGAGTTGTGTATACCATTCTTAAGCATTCTAAGGTTGAATAAATCCAGGGATAACTGCAGACTGACAAAGATAAGACACTTGCATGATGGCATGGCGAGGGATGCTCCTCAGACTCTTTAACTTCTTCTGATGTCTGTACATGGATCTCAAGTTGCCCTGCACCAAAAGATAGATCACCAGAAGAACAAAATACGTTAACACTAAACAACTAGAGTGGAATGTATACTCTTCTGAATGATGTGAATGTACGGGGATGCAGGGGAGAAATGTCTAAGAACACTGATCTTCGTGGCAATGGAAAGCAATGTGGCATTATAGCACAGCAGGAGGGCTGGAGCAGGTGATATCTGCCCACAGGTATAGCACATAACTAGAGTAGCAAATCATACCATCTGCTACAACACCCCACAAGGCTAAAACATCATGATAATTAGACAAAAAAGACACACATAAGATACAAAACAAATATTTGAAAATGGGTCTTGAAACCTTGGAGTGGCTATTGTCAAGATATATTGGTGGCTAAGGTAAACACTGAGCATTGAGGCGGAATTCTAGGAAAGAAACCGAAGGCCTTGAGCAGTAGCTAGAACCCTGTTCTGACCAATTTCTTTAAATAACCTGCTACTGGCATAGTATGGACATAAACCTTATGCTGGAAGGTTGTACTGGCTGATGAAAGACTGATAGGCTCAGACCATTTTCGGGAGATCAGAGTTTTTTTGTGGCCAGTACTGTCGAGATGCACATGGTTTATCACAATTAGCTCCCCCGTGGAACATTGAGTATGATAAAGGCACATTTTACAACGACCGTCCCAAAGAACAGTATTAATAGGGTCTGGTAAAGAAATGTAGGGTAGAGGAATAGGAAAGGATAAAGGGTGCATGTATTCCTGGGCAAGGAGGTAACCCCTCTTGTTTTTCTTTAATTCGCTCAGTTTAGGTGAATAGGATCATATGACGTGTGGGCTCGGGCAGGCAGTGGGAACGCTGAAAGAGGTTTTGCCTGCCTAAGAACATAATTCAGCTTTGTCCTAATGCAGGCTTGTACTATCAGGGAAAACCTCTACTAGCAATAATCAGATTAGAACTGTGCACTTACCCAGGTGGTAATGATTCAAAATATCAAAATATGAAGTGAATTATGCAAAGTCTAGTTTTCCATGATTTCTAAAGTGGAGTGCAATGAGCGTGTAATGCTTTCTTTTCTCGACAACCTTGACTGTTCAAATTGTATTTAAGGACACATCCAAGGTACAAGCAATATCTCAGTGCTAGAAGTTGTGAAAGATCTGTGGTGAAAGTTAGCAAAGCTCTTTCTGCCATGAACACACCTACATCACAGTAACATTGAAGACTTTCCTTCCAGTTCGATGCTATGATATTATAAGTGATATCATACCTGATGTCACGTTTGATGTCGATCACATCTGTTGACTGGGTCCTCCGGCTATTAATACCTTCCAGAATCCTGATATTTTTCAATCTGGCAATAATACACGCGGCTTCTGACCTTTGTTCGCTTGCCCCAGTTGAGGGGTTATAATTCTTACACATCTGACTTTTGGTCCTGAGGAAGGCGTTTTCTGTCCAGATTTCTACGCCGAAATGTATTTCAACTACATCTGCCTGACCTTCTTTGGCTAACTATGTTGACCATTGGACTTACATTTGCTAGGCCAGTTTGCTTATACGTAGACCTGAGTAGTACTGTAAGAAACAGCAAACTAGTGTGAATATATAAGCCTAGTTTACACTAGTTATCTATTCCTAAAACCCCATAAAGGAACAATAATTGGTTTTTGTTTCTTTTTGTCCGGGGTTCTTTGGCGAATACATATGTGGATTTTCAGAACCAAAATAGGTTGAAAACTAAGCAATGTAAATTCAAAAGATGATGAAAACTAAATAATGCTATAATATCCTTTTGCCTTAGGAATAGAATATACTTTTTTTGCGTCCATCCACAACTTTTTTGTCTAAATGAAAACTTTGCCTTATGGGGTCTCTTTGTCAAAAATGTTTGTATGATCTGTTTGCTTTACGTGTACTTAACTTTTTATTGTCTTCTACGGTGTATGATTAATTCAAATGTCGATATTTTGATCAAAGGACTGTATTCAAAATAATGCATCTTTTGAGAAATGATAATTTTTGTGTAAAATGTCAGTGAAGTTTTCGCACCAAAAGTTGTTTTATGTTTTCTATTAAAATAATGAAAGATTGTAGCTAAAACTCTGGTCAATATTCAAATGTTAAATCTATAGCAATGATGCTATGATCACTTGCTAACTAGAGGTAAAAAACACAGAGCCAGAGTGAATGAGGACACTCTTTGGAACCAGAAAATAGGAGGCCCTAATGAGAGCGATCCTCCAAGGGAAACCTTATGTTAGACCTGTTTACTAGCCTGTGGCATTTTTCATGTATGCTACAGTGTGGTATACCAGTTGTTTGCTTTTTGAGGTTGGAAAAAGTGAGGTGAGTATTGGTAATTGGTATACCATATCACCTGCATTTTACACCCTGTGGGGTCATCATTATTTTTTTCTTGATCACATCTGTAATGCCATCATTGTGGTTATGGGGTGTGCATCAGTGGGCACAAAGTTAAGGTGGCATTGCTTTCCAGATGAATTGAATTTGTGGGGATTTGTTTTGCTAAATCGTCATCTTAACGCCACTTTAAACATTTCTTTTCACTGAATTTCAATGCTTTTTTTGCAACGTCTTTTTCCCATTAACTGTTTTGCAACCAAATATGTTTCAGAAAAGTTCAAACCTTTTGTTGTTCTATGCCTTCTAATGTACACATTAGCACTGCTGTAGTATTTTTGATATATTTCAATATTTTAAGTCATTTTGTATGAATTTAAAATAATGTAAACGTTGTCTTTTCAGGTTAACACTAATTATTTTAACATACCAGAGATAATACAAATTAGATGGTATTATGCTACAAATATTCAGACGAGCACTATAGATTTGGACTTGCGAAATAGATTATTTTTCTGAACATACATTTACATTTTTCTTCAAAGGTGTTGATTTTCCAAACACAAACACAGCCTTCTCTGATAAAAAAAAAGTTATGATGATAATAAGGTAACGTTAAATTAGCATATCTAACAATATTATGCATGTAGCACATGTTCCTTCCTATTTCAGGTTATCATATCAGTACTGTAAGAATAATAGATGTATTCTAAGTACACAACCTGTTAATATTAAATTTAATCCACAGACTGTAGAGGAGAAAAACGACTCTTTGGAAAGAAAAAAAAATCTTTGATAGTGTTTAATCCTTTAAATAATTTGTAAAAATGACTTTCAAAATGTCTTGGTCTGCATATTACAAGAAAGAATTCCCTTGTCTGAGACTAAAACCGCTTTTATTTTGGGTGAAGATCTGCAACTGCGAGAACCCCAAGGTCTATTGTGAATCTTTGCAAGATCTCTTATCAACAGCTAGAGACAAAGAATAACCAACGTTTCCTCGCTGTTATGGTAAGTGTGCTAAAGCCTTATTGAAAGAGGTATATGAGGAATGGGTAATGTATGAGACCATGCTGATCGGAAATCTTTTGACAAGAGATTGTTTGGAGCTTGTTCTCAAGGTGGGGGAAAATCAGTTAGTGATGTGCTGGTAGTGTCCATTACATGACAAAACAGTAGCCATGTTCTTATTGTTGTGTCCTCTTTGCAATATAACAAGTGAACAATTGTTTTATCCACTATTGGGGGAAACATTAATAAGATTTATAAGGAATGCATTATGCTTCTACAAGGTTACAAAAGATTAGGACCAAGTAAGGAATATTGCTTCATGTCACGTAGTAGCTTGCCAGAGAGACTAAGATATATTTTGGCGAATCAGAAATAGGGGAGAGGTATCTCTCTGATGCCATGGTTTAGTCTAACAAATACGCTAGAAAGGTTAATACCAATTTTTTTATAGTGTGACAGCTATAGGAAGCAGTGAGTGGATGCAATGATTACGATTTTAATAATAGTTTATATAATAAAAGTGCATCAGTTAAAATATTATATTAAATATGTTTATCTATTCAGTTGTTTGAGACATGTAATTGATGCTTTGAATAATTAATAACTGAAATGGAGGAATCAACCAGAAAGCTATTAATGTATTTCACTTGCTTTGCACAATGAATTTAAATAGTCTTTGATTCTCTGAAACACCAAAATAGTATATGAATAGAGATATTGTTGCTTTGATGAAAACATAATGTTTGCATTGTACATATCTATATGGTGCACTTTGTTGGCTAATGGTATGATACTTACTTTTGTAATTGATAACATTTTATGTAATTAATGTATTGGTGGGACTGATTGACAACTGTTGCATTACAGTGTGATTTATGTGATTGCATGGCTAATGCTGACATAAACTGAATAACTTGTAACACAATGGTAAAATAAAAATAATAATTAGGTAATACAATGTATTAAAAAGAGGTAGTTCAGTCTAAAATATAAATAAAATTAAAATAGAGCCATATGCTATCCTTCTTTTGTACTTGTGGTAGTAGTAGTAGTAGTAGTAGTAGTAGCAGTAGTAGTAGTAGCGGTAGTAGTAGTAGTAGCAGTAGTAGTAGTAGTAGTATTAGTAGCAGCAGTAGTGGTAGTTTTTCTCTGATTAAAATCCATCAAAGTGCAAAACAACATGTTAGCAACATTAAGCTAGATATTACAATTAACTTTCCAACAGTTAAGATAGACACATATGTAAAACCTTAAATAAGAATAAAATAAAACCCCCAAAACATATAATCTATAATCACCAAATTAAACAAATTAATTAATCTCACTCTTGGACAACTATTGGTTTAGTTCTTTCACTTGTTGGTTTCTTACTGATTATTTTTTGTTTCAAAAAGTCTTTGACGCTTATACTTTCAAAAAGTACACTTAAAAAATTAGAACTGTATTTAAAACTCATTCACTTTACATAGTTAGGACAATGTTATAAGCTCTGAAAAAAATGTTTCTTGGGATGCAGAATTTATGAAATGCAGAATGTTAGTGTAACCTTTACTTGGGAAACCTGGATACTTACCTTAACATGCAGTGTATATCCTCAACTAGGTCATAAACACAGAAATAAATACTTATTTTTGGCACACTGTAATGATGATGCACCTCCAAGTTCTAATTAGACAGTACTAAGTTTGCAAGAGGAAACACTTCACTTAAAAGTGTATCCATAAAAAGAGCTAGTTACTTTCATAGCCATATGGTTTTTCATACATATTTAATACATTAATTTGCTAAATCTACTTTTCTTATTTCTACTATCTTCTGAAAAACAAAATACACATTTGCTTCCAGTAGTAATAAGCAATCATTCTTTATACTCCTAGGAAATGTGGATTTGTTTGAGCTAAAGAATTAATAACATACCAGCCAATCTTTTACTTGTGGCAGCTACTGGTGTAGTGACCACTATTAATTGAAATAACCTCATTGAAAATAATCCAATGGTTGCAAAAGCGTTTTTGGAAATAGATACCTTCCCTTGGAAACCTATTTTAAAAAGTTATTGATCTTTGTGCCGTCAGCCCGGCATATTTACAGCATAATTATTAAATATTCCTTCCTTGAACTCCATATTTCTGACAGAGGTTTGAAGGCAAGAAACACTGCTGATGGAAACCATGTCCTGATGACAGAACTTGCTGACTGCGCAAGGTTGTTATTGTAAACTGCAAACATAAGGTTGAGTTTTAGTAGTATTCAACCCCACTTTTAAGAGTGAAAGTATACTGAATATACCTCTGAGCAGTTTCAAATGTTTTGCTGAACAAGGAGCCACTGGTTTGGTAGTAGGTAACTGCTATGTTTTGCCTAATTACAACCATAGTGTGTGTTAGGGGGATTTCTAGGCAGGCAGAGCTGTGCTAGGAGTCTGCGGACAGCCAGCTCATGGAAGGCCCTAACTCCTTCCCTTGTCCGAAAGAAGTCGAGGTCCACAAAATTAGCAAAAGGTTACTGCGGTTTTATTACAGCCAACCAAACACACAGGGGTCATAGGCACATCGCGCTGCAGTCTGGTTCGTAGGACAGTTTTCATGGTATGTGACATCACATTCTGCATCACTCGTTGGACTCCCTCCCAAGAACCTAACTCCACTCAGGATAGGCCGCTGAGTGGTAGTTCCAATATAGGAACCCATAGAGAGGTGATATTAGTGGATGCAGCTGTGTCAGGTGGTGTGCTTAGATCATCCCCCAAAATTGTGACTCCAAAAATGTAACATTGGCTAAACCCTGTGATTGGTCAGTGGGCCCCCATACCTGGGACAAACTGTGTTCCAAGCCCGCAATACACCTGTTAGTAACACCTGTATGCTATGTGTCAGTGAAGTGCAACTATTTATCAGCGTTATACAATAGTGTGCAAAAGACTAATGCCATGAGAGCGTTCAATTCCCCTCATACGAGGTACCCGGAGAGTTGCGAGTTTGTTGATAACTTCTGCCTAGTCATGGGATGGCTGCTCTTTTCCAGCCTCCGAGCATTGGCCCAGTATCAGCTCGGCCGAGTCACATGGTTGGAGACCAGTCTTGAGAGCTCAATTGCTCCGAATGGGTCTATGGGGGTCTATGGGGGTCATTCTGAGTTTGGAGGTAAGTAACTGTCCTTACCCTCATGGAGCAAATAGCATGTCCGTGTAGTCAAGAGGGCTATTACGACTTCGCGGGCACGAGCTTTGCGCCATGCCGGTAAGGGCATCACCGCCATGCCGTAAAAGGCCCGAAAAAGGCCCTTAGAGGCATCATGTAAAGGGCAGATCGCACTACCGGCATCAATCAATGTGGCATTAGCTGTCAGAAAGGTCTGCTATGCCTTCCTCCTCTACTGAAGACTCCGTCTCTCCCTCCTCCCCTTCCACCTCACCTCTGGGTTTCCAACAAAGTGCCGGCTTCTGGTTTTCTTTGGGTCTGGTTCTCTCCTTTTTTCATGTAGATAAGGGCGACCGTAGAAGGACGCCACAGTGTCACCTTGTAGGTAAATTGTGGCAATCCTCCGCGACTGCCTGAGGATGGGGAAAAAGCCAGAGGCACAAAAAAAAACAAAACTGTCAAAGTCGGATGAGGAAACAGAACTAGCTTGCTCTGGAAGAAGATCTGTGGACTGTAGCAATGGTCTTGGTAAGTCAGCAGACAGGGGAATCGGAGCAGAAAGGAGGCCACTCTGAAAGGTTGATTGTTGAAGAAGACGCAGCAAGGAATATAGCTTGCCACAGTACAGGACACCGGAGGAAGTAGTCCAGGGACAGGCAAAGTCTGAAAACTGGATGGCAATCCGAAAGGCAAAGGCAAAATCAGGGCGAGGTAAGGCAATCCTAAATACAGGCCGAGTCGGTACACAGGAGGTCAATACAGAAGGTAGTAAAGAAGGAAAAAGGGAAAAACAACGGATAGACTAGAATGGGAAACAGAGATCAGCAAGAAAGCAACAGAAGGCGGGCGGAATCGGGAGGTAGGGTAAAGGGAAAGGGTTCAGCAAGTGGAGAGAAAGCAATGGAAAAGCAGGAGAACACAGCGGAAACAGGGGCAAGGAGGG
Source organism: Ambystoma mexicanum (assembly GCF_040938575.1). Classification (NCBI taxonomy): domain Eukaryota; kingdom Metazoa; phylum Chordata; class Amphibia; order Caudata; family Ambystomatidae; genus Ambystoma; species Ambystoma mexicanum. The sequence continues at coordinate 290,219,298 of NC_090928.1, forward strand.
AACGAACAAGGAAGAAAAACTAGCCAAAAGCTACGAGTGAACGGAGAAAGCGCCGGCAAAAGCAGACACACTGGAAAACAGGACGTTGCAACTGGCCCGACGCCGGAAGTGACAGAAAGATAACAACTGGCGTTGGCAGCGTCGCACGAAAGACTAGACCTGTACTCGGCGTTTAGCAGAACGTGATGGAAACGGTAATGGAGTGCGCCATTTCCATCGGTTCCAAAGGTCGCCAGGTACCCCAGGATGTGACAGTATGCCCCTTCCCAGGACCCATCCCTCCTGGCGTCCCCGGGTGTCTCTGGTGGAACTTTCGCAGCAGAGTGGGGGCATGTAGATGGGATCTGGGTTCCCAAGTATTTTCTGACCAGGGGTATCCCTTCCAATGGATGAGGTACTCTAAGCAACCCGGGCGATACCTGGAGTCGCATAAGCGAGCTACCTCATATATATCCTTGGAGGGATCGGTAGGTACCAGCGTGTTACCCGAACTACGAGCCCATCTGTCAGCCACAAACGGTCTCAGCTGGGAGGCGTGAAACACAGGGTGGACACGTCGTAGACTGTTGGGAAGCTGGAGGCAGAAGGCTACAGGGTTTATGACTTGGGTAATCTTATAGGGTCTGATGTATTTGGGGGACAGTTTGGATGGCCGTACCCATCGTGGCAGGAATCTGGTGGACAGTAACACCTTGGTTCCAATTCCCCATTCGGTCACCGGTCTTCGGTGTCTATTAGCCTGAGTCTTGTTCATTTCTTGAGCCTCTTGTAGACCCAATCTGGCTTTGCAGTGTGCTTCCTGGATCAGCGCTAAAGAAGTATCCACAGAAGGGACTTTGGAATCAAGACTAACCAGGGGAAGGATAATACTGGGGTGGTAACCGTAAGTACAGAAAAAAGGACTCATGCCTAGTGCGGAATGACAGGAGTTGTTATACGAAAATTCAGCTGTGGGGAGGAGTTGGACCCAATTGTCCTGTTGATGATTCACAAAACAGTGGAGATATTGCTCCAGAGTACCATTTAGACGTTCTGTTTGTCCGTTAGATTGAGGGTGGAACCCAGATGTTAGTGCCCTTTCGATCCCCAACTTCTTGCAAAAGGCTGTCCAAAAATGGGAGGTGTACTGGCTACCACGATCCGAGATGATTTTGGTTGGAAAACCGTGTAGTCTGAAAATGTCTCTGAGGAAGATATCTGCCATTTCAGAAGCCAAGGGTACCCCTGGCAAGGGCGAGAAATGTGCCAATTTGGTGAATGAATCCAATACTACCATTATGCATGTGCATCCTTGAGACTTGGGCAATTCGACGATAAAGTCAGTTGATAATATTTTCCATGGACCGTCAGGAATGGCACATGACTCCAGTAATCCTATGGGTCTTTGTGTGGAAGACTTGTTGCGAAGACAGGTTGAGCAAGACTGAACATATTGGCTGGTCTCTTCTCTCATCTCGGGCCAGTAAAAGTGCCGTTGTAGTAAGTCCATTGTACCCTTAATTCCACGATGACCTGCTATTTTGGAATCATGACACCAAGAAAAGGCGGTCTTTCTTAATGTCGGCGAAAGCAGGTACAATTTGCCGTTTATTAGATACAGGCCGTCCTGGGTGATATTTTCGGCTTTCTTGTTGTGCTTTTCTATCTCGAACTTCCCTACAGAATCGTCCTTGATTTGTTGCAGGAAAGTGGATACCACCCCGATCCTCTTGGACTTTGGGAACATAAATTCTGTAGTCTGTTCCGGTTCGGAAATATAATCACTACGCGTGGATAGGGCATCTGCTACAAGGTTTTGCTCGCTAGGGATGTACGTTATATCAACATCGAACTGAGCGAAGAAATGGGCCTACCTTGCCTGTCTTGTGTTGTAGCATTCGAATTGGCGTAAAACTTGCAGATTCTTATGGTCCGTTCGGATGGTGAAAGGATGTTCTGCTCCCTGGAGAAGGTGGCGCCATTCTAAGCAGGCCATCTTCATAGCCAACAACTCCCGCTCTATAACAGAGTAGTTCCTTTGACTACTACTTAGGGTCTTGGAGTAGTAGGCCACCGGGTGTTCATTTCCTTGGTAGCTTTGTAGTAATACTGCCCCCACAGCGGCTGCTGAAGTGTCTGCTTCAACGACGAAGGGAAGATGTTGATCCGGTTGCCGGAGTATCGGAGCAGAACAGAAGGATCTTTTGAGTTGTTGGAAGCTCTCTTCAGCTTGGGAAGTCCAAAGAAATGGTGAGGAAGATTTCTTAAGAAGTGAGGTTATAGGTACCACCTGTTGAGAAAAGTTGAGAATGAATTTCCAGTAGAAATTCGCCAAACCAAGGAATTTCTGAACATCCTTAACTGACTTGGGTGGTGCCCAGTCTAGGATGGATCTGACCTTTTGGGGATCCCTCGGGAGAAAGGATGAAACCCAGGTAGGATATTGAAGAAACAGAAAAAACACATTTCTCCAACTTGACGGAGAGATGGTTTTCTTGCAGCCTTCGGAAGACTTCCTGACGTGTGTTGTGTTCTTCTTGGGCTTTTGAAAAAACTAAAATGTCATCAAGGTATACTATAGTTGTATGTCCTAGTATGTCGGAATAAAGCTGGTCCATGAAGCGCTGGAAAATGGAAGGTGCGTTAAGTAACCCAAAAGGATAACCTGTTACTCGTAAAGACCGAAAGGAGTCCTGAAAGCGGTCTTCCATTCATCTCCTGTCTGAATATGAAGAAGATGGTAAGCATTACGTAAGTCCAGCTTTGTAAAGATTGTAGCGGCCTGGACAGCTTGAATGATCTCAGTGATTAATGGCATGCGTTATCAGTCTATTATAGTCACCTTGTTAAGACCCCTGTAGTCAATGCATGGGCGTAACTCATGAGTCCCTTTTTTAGGGATGAAAAACAATGATGCCCCTGCTGGAGATTTAAAAGGTCTGATTAATTCGTTGGCCAGGTTCTTGTCCAAATAATCCCACAGATACTGCCTTTCCTGTATATACAAAGGATACAAAGGAACCAGAGCCCCAGGATGGAGATCGATGCAGCAATCCTCAGGTCTGTGTGGAGGTAGTTCTAGAGGAATCTTTTCAGTCACCACTTCTGCGTATTCGTTGAGATGGGATGGCAGACAGTGAACCATCTTGGACTCGCTGCTGCATGTAGTCTAACAGCTTCATAGGTAGGTTTTGGCAGGCAGTTGGTTTTACAAAAGGAGGAATGGAAACTCAGTAGGTTCTTGGACCAGTCTATGGTAGGGTTATGGAACCAACCAATGCCCGAGATAATAGGGAAGTGTGCTGCTTGGATTATATCAAAGGAGAGACGTTCTGAGTGCTGCTTGATGAACATAGTGAGTTCTTATGTGGTGTGGGTGATTAGTCCTGAGCTCAATGGCTCGCTGTCTACTCCCTCAACCTTTTGGTCCTCCTTCTTGGCAATGCGGACTAAGCCTTTCTGTTCTGCCCATTGGGTAACAATGAAATTCCCAGCAGCACCACAATCAAGTAAAGCCTGGGTCTGGATCGTGGATTTTTCAACAAACAAAGACACCGCCACCACCATAAAATGTGCGTCTTCTGTCCTTTCTGAGGAAGTGACGGAGAGGGTGGCATAGGGACTAGGGATCACCCCTCGGTAGTGAGTCCCCACACTTATTGAGGGCAATCGTTTCCCGACCGTCTAGGAGGCACATCAGGGCAGTCTCGAAGTAGATGGGTGAATGACCCACAGTACATGCACAAACTACCTTCTCGGCGTCTCTTGCGTTCTTGAGCCGTGAGAGGGTCATGGGGGGTTTCCGATTTGGATAGGTTCCTCTCTGGAGGAGCGAGTAGAAGGAGGTGGTATTGGGGGAAGGGAGTCAGCAGGAGACAAAAAATAGCCTTTAGTCTTCTTGCGTTCGGCTCGTCGTTCTGCTAGGTGGAAATCGATACAGAGAGTGGCTGTGATTAAATCCGCGAAGGTAAGAGGACGTTCAATGCGTGCCAGTTCATCCTTCAGGTCCTCTCTCAACCCTCTACGGAAAATGGCGTACTGTGCTTGTTCTTGCCATCCTGCTTCTGCTGCTATTTGTTTAAATTGAGTTATGTATGACAGTAAGTCTGTGTTCCCTTGGTTAATGTCCAAAAGGTCCTCAGATGCCAAGTAGGTACTTTCAGTGCACAAGAACGTCTGTTGGATCAGTGTTTTAAAGGCATCATAATCTTGGAGAACCGGATCAGCCCGGTTGACCAGAGGAGTAGCCCAAGCTAGGGCATTTCCGGTCATGTGGGTGATCATGAACCAGACTTTGGCATGGCCTGAAGAATATGCTTGGGTTCGAAAAGAAAAATGTAAATTACAGGCATCTAGAAACTCCTTAACTTTCTTGGGGGTGCCGTCAAATTTCCCTGATACTAAGGGAAGTGGAGGTAAATCCGTCATAGGTTGTTCTCGTTCAGTGACCCTTTGCTGTAGAGTGGCGTTTGCAGTTTTAAGATTCTGGACCTCCAAGTTTAGGCTCTGAACAGCTGCTACAAGTTCTTGCTGTGGAGTGGCCATTGTGGTTTTGTGGCGTTGCAATCTGTCAGAAGGGTCTGCTATGTCTTCCTCCTCTACTGAAGACTCCGTCTCCCCTTCCTCCCCTTCCACCTCACATCTGTGTTTCCAACGAAGTGCTGGCTTCTGGTTTCCTTTGGGTCTGGTTCTCTCCTTTTTTTGTGTAGATAAGGGTGACCGTGGAAGGACGCCACAGTGTCACCTTGTAGGTAAACTGTGTCAATCCTCCGCGGCCGCCTGAGGATGGGGAAAAAGCCAGAGGCACAAAAAAAAAAAAACTGTCAAAGTCAGATGATGAAACAGAACTAGGTTGCTCTGGAAGAACATCTGTGGACTGTAGCAATGGTCTTGGTAAGTCAGCGGAACGGGGAAGCGGAGCAGAAAGGAGGCCACTCTAAAAAGGTTGATTGTTGAAGAAGACGCAGCAAGGAATAGCTTGCCACAGTACAGGACACCGGAGGAAGCAGTCCATGGACAGGCAAAGTCTGAAAATTGGATGGCAATCCGAAAGGCAAAGGCAAAATCGGAGTGAGGTAAGGCAATCCTAAATACAGTCTGAGTCGGTACACAGGAGGTCAATACAGAAGGTGGTAAAGAAGGGGAAAGGAAAAAACAACGGATAGACTAGAATGGGAAACAGAGATCAGCAAGAAAACAACAGAAGGCGGGCGGAATCGGGAGGTAGGGTAAAGGGAAAGGGTTCAGCAAGGGGAGAGAAAGCAATGGAAAAGCAGGAGAACACAGCGGAAACAGGAGCAAGAAGGGAACGAACAATGAAGAAAAACTAGCCAAAAGCTACGAGTGAACGTAGAAAGTGCCGGCAAAAGCAGACACACTGGAAAACAGGACGTTGCAACGCGCCCGATGCCGGAAGTGACGGAAAGATAACAACCGGCGTTGGCAGCGTCGCACGAAAGACTAGACCTGTACTCTGCGTTTAGCAGAACGTGATGGAAACGGTAATGGAGGGTGCCATTTCCATTGGTTCCAAAGTCTCCAGGTACCCCAGGATGGGACATTAGCAGCCACTGCTAATAACGGTCACCGTAAACAAGCGGAACCGGAAGTAGAGTCATCGCACAGGAACGGGAAGGAGCACAGCGGCCATCTTTAAAAACACAATCCATTGCCAACCTCAGCAGCCAGGACCTGTATGATACTGCTGTTTGTGAAATCTCATTCTCTAACATACCACGATGCCTAAGGGTGTGAAAAAGGGTGCCTCCCGCCAGCGTAAGGAGCGCTTCAATGAAGATGAGCTGACCAAGCTAGCTGAGATCCTGCAAGAACATGCAGATGTCGTGTTTGCCCAGAGCATGAAGAGGGAGGCCATAATACGCAAGAAGGAGATCTGTGCACTCGTGGCGCAGAAAGAAATCACGGTTGGTAACACCCCCCGCACTATCAAGGACTGCAGGAAGCGGTGGGAAGACTTGCGGCTGCGATTCCGCAACATACTCTCTGCCAACAGGAGCCAGGCAATGTCAACTGGATGGAGGAGCAAGCTCCCCCATAAAGCTGTCCCTGTGGGAGGACATATGTGCTAGCCTGATTGGCATGGAGTCAATAGAAGGTGTTGGAGACATGGAGTGTGGTGCCACATCATTGGCGGACGGAGGTGAGTGTCCTAAGAAAGCACTGTAATGCAGAGTCTGATGATCGTCCACCAATATGTCAGTCTTTAGAGGCAAGCCATGGCCCAATACACACACATTCCCAGCAAAGTTGTGGTACGCAGCACAGACACATGCAGATGCCTGCAGCAAGTCTATGCCATACCATACACAAACCACACTAAGATGTCAATGCCATGAGTCACACTGCATGATGGCCCCAAGAAATATGCATGTCGCATACCATATGTCTGCCCCAACATGAGTGACCACTGACGGATGCCTGCGTTACCCACCCACGTAGCAAGCAACGTGATCGTCCAAACTCTGCTGCCTATTACCCTCTATTGTGTAGATGAGCAATTATACAAATGTATGCATGATGCTTCTCAAACCATCACTCATGCCGTCCCTCTCTTCGACCCCCACAGGCCAGACCATGACAGTGAGGCGCAAGACTCACCCTGACAACGAACCACACCCCGGAAGAGGGCCCGGGATGAGGCCAACAGGCCTTCCACCTCAAAGGACCAACCCAAGGCCCGCCATGCACCACCAAGGAAACCACCTACAGATGCCACAGCACTTGTGACACTAAAGGCAGTTCAGACGGAAGCCGCAACCCCTTTCCCACTGCCACAGGACACAGCTGATGCTCCACACTCAGCAGAGTCCAGCTCAGTCGGGGAGGTGGCAGCCACAGCACCCATGGCTCAGGAGGAGGCGCAAGAAGAGGTGTGTGTGCCTGTGGAGGACGAATCCTCATAACAGCCCTGCACACCAAGACCAACACCATCCCCCCAGATCACATCGTTGGAGTCAGACCACCCCACCACCCCGGAGCAGTCTGGGGGGGAGTATTACCAAGGGGCCATGAGTCCCATAGTGGAGACCATCCAAGTCCAACATGCCATCCAAGCACCCTCCACCTCCACAGGTGTACCGGCGGGGCTGCAGCGTCATGAGGAGCTGACTGCCCTTGTGCGTCAGTTTGTGAATGACAATGCCCAGGCAAGGCAGGAGTGGTGTGAAAACACTGCCTCTCTGGGAAAGATAATTGCTGATAACACCGCCTCCCTGGGCAAGATTATTGCAGACAATACAAGCCGACTGTGTGAGGAGGTATCCGCCCTGCGGCAGGACCTTAGCCGCATCGCTGATGCTATGGAGGCAGAACGTCCGGCACCCCAGATGGAGCAGGCGGCCACACCATCGTCCTCCAGCTGAACCCAGACCAGCCCACTCCGTAGGTTGTCGCGCACACTGCGCCGGCTGGACATGCCGCCACCAGGTCCAGGGAGTGCCAAAAAGTAGACTGCTCAGCCTGATGAAGGCATTACACACTTGTTGGGACATGTGTGGGGGAGTTGTGGAGGGAGGGTGAGGGGGAGATGGTGTGTGGGGGAGTTGTGGGGGGAGTGGGAGGGGGTGAGGGTGGTTGAGGGTTAGTGCACTTTCGTTTTAATTGTATATTTCAATACACCCGTTGTGTTAAAAGAAAGACTTGAGTGGACATTCATCATTGCGCATGTGTCATTTATTCATGTACAGTGCAAAGTGTACATGTACCCCCACACCCAGTGCCCTCTGTCCAACTATCATGTCACCCTCTGCAGCCATGTGTGTCAGAAATATTGTGCAATCACTGACAGACGCACAGCACGTTCCTCCTGTGCATCGGCACCGCAATGATGTGCAGCCACTTCTTCTTCATCCCCTTCATCATCACCAGGTTGTTGCAGTTCAATGTCAGGGGGCAGGGGCACATTGCGTCGGATACACATGTTGAGCTGCATGACACTGGCCATGATGATCTTGGTCACCTTCTCATGCCTGTAGAGGAGTGCTCGATCTTATGGGCTAAGGCAGCGAAACCATGCCTTCAACAGGCCAAAGGTTTGCTCAATGACCACACGGGTACAGGTGTCGGATCGATAGTAGTCCTCCTCGTGCCTGTTCTCTGGGTTATCGGACAGGGGTGAGGAGCCACAGCATCAAGGGATAGCCACTGTCACCTGCATGTGAGACAAAAAAAGGTATATGTCAGTCCATTGATGATGGACAGCTGTACTAGTCACACATGCCAGCAGATTATCGTTGGTCACATGCACATGTTCCTGGTTGTATGCACGCCATTTTTAGGCCCTCAATGTGTCCTGTGCCATGGAATAATGGTGTGGGTAGCATCTTCAAGATGATACACGGTGTGCTCTGCCGTCTTGTAGCTCATGCATTGTGTACGCATACATCTGTGTCCGTGTCCATTTAGTGATGTGTTGTTTTCTGTAGGATTTTCTGATTGAGAGCTTTGGCAGTAGGCTCTGCAATATTAGGCATTCAGTGCTGATTTTCCCATGGTGACATGTAGCATTCCTGTGGTTGTGGCAGCCCGGTGACAGATAGTGGGTTCCCTTGGTGGTTCAGTCCAATGCTCTCCCATTGATGCTTGTCCTGTGTGGTGATTCGCTGGAGACATCAACATAGTGCATGTACACTGCATGTTGCTGGATAGTGTTACGGAGGGGGAGGTCCGCTGATGAGTGGTGCACATGTTGTGGGATGTGGGGTGGTTTACTGTTAGTCATGTTGTGATAGTTGTCGACCTTACTTCATTCCTATGGGATTTGGGTGTCATGTACTGTCTGGGATGCTTTGGGGCACAGTGTTTAGCGATGTGCACATTGTGCTGTCACATAAACATTGACACCATGGTGGTGTGTGCATCTCTCCCCTCATTTCACTGTCATGTGCCTGTCATGCAACTTACCAAGCAGCCAGGCACGTCGTACAGCATGTCGCTCCGAGAAGCGTGGTAGCGTGGAGTTCCGCAGGACCATTGAGTCATGAGTTGATCCGGGATATAGGGCACAACAATGTGTGATGATATTGCTGGTGTCGCATACCATCTGCACTTTGATGGAGCGGTATTGCTTGCGGTTGCGGTACACCACCTCCATGGCATGTGGGACCACCAACTCCATGTGGGTTCAGTGGAGGGCACCTATACAATTTGGCATGCCTGACAGTGCATGGAAGCCAACTTTTGTTTCAAAAATCTCCTGGGGTGTCCGTGGTAGGTGTATGTAGCCCCTTGTGTGCTTGAGGAGGGCATCCAGCACTTGCTTCAGAATGCGAGAAATAAGGGTGGTAATATGCCATGCATGTGCCCCACTGTGTGCTGGTAGGTGCCTTTCGCAAGGAAGTGGAGAACAGACACTACCTTCAGTAGAGGGGGGATGGCGATGCGTATTTCAATGAGGCTGACTATGTCGTCATGTATCATGTCCACGATGGTGGTGATGGTGTTCCGGTCCAGATGGTACAGGGTGTGGATCTGGTCAGGGGTTAGGTTGAAAGGGCTGGCTCTGATTCGAGGGTTTGGGGGCTGCAAGCATGGTTAAGTTGGCTGCACTGCGGGGCATGCTGGGCCTGTCTCACCCTCCTTCTCCTGCTGCGTCTCCTCTGTAGTGCCTGCTGTTGCTGTTGTTGTTGTTGCTGGTGTTGCAATGCAAGCATGTCCTCCAGCAGCAGTATTGCTACTACTATTGGAATCATCTTGTTGTGGGAAGGGGTGTGGTGTGTGGGTGTGCTCCTTTTGACAATACCAGACTCCATTGCCTCCACCTGTACTGATAGTGTGCACCTGAGGCAGTTGGAAACACTGCACATAGCATTTTACGGTTGGTTCAAGATGCCGGTATTTACGGCATGCTGGTATCCACTATTTGCACCTTCATGATGCCGGTATTTGCTTGTCCGCCTGACTTGTGATTTACTCCCTTTAGCGGCATGCCGGCATTGCTGGCATGATGGGCCGCGTTCCCCTGCCCATGCCGCTATTAGAGGCACCGTTATTTACCATCCTGCTAATAGAAGGTTGGCAAGTCGGAATAGCCCGGAGCTGTAAGCGATGCCGGTAATCCTTTACCGGCATCGTTGGCATCGTTTATCTCTTAGCTCCAACCTCGGAATGAACCCCTATATATTTCAGGGAATATTCTCTGCTGCAGCTGGTGTTACCTTGGCTCTGCATATGGAATGTCATTTGCAACATTGCGGCCTTGGCTGCTGTTGCTTCTGCCGTGACTGTTCTGCTTGCGCCACATCTTGGAGCTTGAGATTTCTCTGAGACGATCATAGCCTACTGTATTCCCTAAGGCCTGCTCTGGCTTCTACTATGTATTTTCCATAGTGACCATTGTTTAGTATGCATTATAGTCAGTCAGGTCCCAAGAGTTCTCCTGTCCTTTCATAGGGTTGGTTACATGTAAGCATTTGCAAGCATGTACATAAGCTCTTCTGGCTTCTTGCACTTCTGCTGAGCTGTAGCAAACCTAATGGCAAAACAATAAACGTGCCGACAGTATGTATATGTCACTGTCCTCTTACTCATCGGGCTGTACGTGTGTGTTCTTTATGTAGATTGGGTGTGTCAGGGTTCCGCATGTGCTGATTGCACATGTGCTTCCTGTCTAACGTAACTATGTCGTTGTGATGTCTCTAACGACTTGCGGCATGGCTTCTTGGTGCTTTTATTCGATTCTATCCATGTAATCATCTCCAGCTTTGTCTTGTCTCTCCTCATCCACTCTAGGTAGGGTATGTATTACTGCAGGGTTGTATGGTCTGCTAGCAGGGTACCTTTCGGCGTAGTTGTCCATGGTTGGAGCAGTGGGGATTGGTGTAAGCTTGTAGGATCGGCGGTCATGTTTTTGTTGGTGGTTCTTCCGGTTGGGGGGTCTTTCAGGACGGAAGGCAGTTTTGGATTTTCCCTCTTCATTTGTTTATTGTTCTGCCCAACAACTCTCGCAGTCCTATGCAACAGACCAAGGTGTTGAGCATTCAGCATACAAAGCCGATATATGCAGCGTCTGCCACCAGTTTAGACTCATCAAAGGATAGTAAATATAATCCTCTCATATTTTTACACAATATGACATGCCTTATTTAAAGACAGTGTGGAAGGTATCAATCAATACAGCATCTAAAGTAATTCTTTCAGATTTATGAACAGTGATCACATAGGCACATAGGCAGAGCACAAAGGAAATTATTCTCTTTTCACAAACAGGTCTTTAAAATCATAAAATGCTTTTCGGTTCTACCTAGTGGATGATTCTTACTAATGCAACTACATTTGAAAAGCATGTATCCAATGTGAGGACCATCCAGAAAGACTGACAAAAGAAAGGACACCTCCCATTGCTGCATTTACTAGACACATTTCCACAGTCAAATTACATTTTAACATAACTCGACACTTAGTGAAAAACATAAAACCTCAGAAAAAATCCAGGCCAGCTAATTGAATCAAAAGTGCATTATCTTTCAAATGCAATTCTATGGGCATCTCAGACATCAACAGTAGTTTCATACTCAAAGCTCATCATAATAGAATAACTTTTATAAAATTATGCACAGTAGCCTATTCTGCCAGTAGCTTTTGGAGTATCTTTTGAGCACAGTCTGGCTGACTGGTTATTCTTTAAAAGGAGTTAGCTGCAGAAGATCACCAAAAACAAGTAATTGTTTTCCGATAAAGAATATCTCATAATCAATATTCGCAAATGAACAAAAGCTAGTACTGGATTAGACATCATACTGATAACATCAACAATGTGAACTTTAACTTTCCGGAAAACACATCAAATGTTGTGGGGTGCTTCAGGATAAAGTTTCTGAACTTCCAATTTGTTATCATGCTCCACTGGTAGAATGGATAGTAACAACTCCTATGCTAAATGCTGTTAAAACTGTGGGGGCAGTCACAACGCAAGAGACAGTGCAGGTCCTGCTGGACTGAAGATCTGAGAAAGTATTTACCTGTTCTAGCCTGTCAACAAACATCTAGCAAGAAAGGAAGGTATTGCTCACAGAGCATTCACTATTTTTATGCTTCAACCCGTGCATATATCTTTTTCAATTTCATCATACATTTTCCCTTTGACTTATGTTCTGCAATGCATCTAAATCAATATTTAGGTCATTTGCTTGCCTCAACTATATATATTTTTTACATTTATTTCAGCGCACAAGGTTCTGAGGCATCTAGGCGCTAGTTACAGTAAGTGCTTGGTACCGTTCATAGAGTATGTGAACACGCATAAGGATTACAACATAATGGTGGGTGATGGTAGCATCTATAGACATGCTTCACCTTGTAGTTCAGGGGCTACATCAGGCATGTAGCCAGCATAGAAGATAAAATAGGTGTGAGTATACAGACTGGCAAAGCCTCACCTCATGGTACGGTGCACTACATCAGGTATCCAGACAGCATACAAGACAAAGTATGTGTGAGTATTCAGACTGGCAAAGCTTCACCTCATAGTATGGGGGATGCATCAGGCATGCAGACAGCTTAACATACAAAGTAGGCGTGATTATACAGACTGGCATAGCCTTGCTTCATGGTGCGGGGGGCTACTTCTGGCATGGAGACACATGCACACAGCATGGTAAAAAGAGTCAGAGTAGGTTACCCTTATGGCAAGGTGACATTAAGGTGGGTGTCCTAGCAGCCAGGTAACATCAAGGTTCAAGTCTCAAGGTGGTGGCCTAGCAGCCAGCTAACATCAAGGCTCAAGTGTCTAGGCTAGCCTTAAGGTGATGTAATAGCAAAGTGGGCGACCTGGCGGTGGAGTATCATCATGGAGCAGGTATTTATTTATTTATTTATTTGCATTTTTAAAGCGCAGCAGCTGCCCTGGGGCATCGTGGCGCTGTTACAAGAAGGTTTACTTGGCATGTTGAATCGGTTACAGGAATGGCTGTGGTTCCAGGGTTACATAGGAACCATAGCCATGATACAGTAGTAATTTACAGACAATATTGCATGCGATACAATTTGAAACTGGGTTTCACTTAAATATCAAACTCTCAGCGACGACACAGGGAGGGCTGGAGCATTTGGTATCAAGGTAGGCAGGACCTATGGCATGCACTAATATATCACTGCCTGTTGTTAATCGTGCATAACTTTTTAAAGCAGATTCTGGAGTAAGGGAAGGTATGGCAGAGTAAGCCATGTGTCAAAGGAGTGCGATGTCGCAGGCTACAGGTAGGCACTTGATTGGCTGCTTAAAATGGACACTGAACTAAAAAGGGATCTGGAAGCGGGGTGATGCGCAGTGTGGCAATGGCTCTACTGATAGGATGGCAGTGTGACAGCCAGTTGCGTGGAAGGGCCAGTGCGCTGGAGGACCTGGTGGCAAGGTTGGGGTGGGTTGTGGGCACGCAGTTAGGGATGAAAAGCAACGTCGCTATAATGTGATGGGGAAGTCGGCAGCTTAACATGGGCACAGAGGTCTCCTTACCCGCATTGGGCAGAGTGATGATGGTATGTGGAAGGCCCCGAAAAACATTAGCAAAGTGTTATGACTTTAGTGCCATTAAGGGTGAGGGGGGAAGGACACAATAAGCTGGGAACTGTAAGAGTAATGCAAAGGGAAACACTGACAGTTAGAATACAAATTGACTGCATGAGACGCAGCAATCATGCATGTTCAACCTCCTCCATGGCAAGCTCAACATTAGCTAGCACCAGGGTTCTCACAACGTTTTTCCTTACAACCTTTTCAATACTCCTGTCTCCCCTTAGCAGTATCATTGCTATGTCTGCTGCCATGAGTTCTTCTTGATGATTTTCTCTTTTAGTATTTTGAGATACAGGTGAAACCTTGAGTAAAGAATGTAAATTTTCCTTTCTTCAAAGGCAGCTTCAAAAGTGTCAGAACTTCCAGGCAGCTCTTCCTCCTTACACCAAAAGAAGAACAACTGCAAAAGTAGAACAGTGCTCAGCCAGTTTCATGTAATTGATGTGAGAAACTCCAACTCAGGAAACCTAGGTCTCAAATAGAGACTTCTATATCTATCATACATTGTGCAAAACAGCATATATTTCTCTTCTGTTTCAGCAGGATTCTTGCAGCAAGAGTATTCATCAGTTGATGGCTCGTTCCAGGATTTTGACCTATAGTCTAAAGGTAATATACCACATCTAAGTGTAATGAAGAGAGGGCATGCACACGCTGGCTTCCTATGATCTAGATTGCTCTGGTATCCAAATATGACATGACATCCCTGTATCGAGACACCAAGGCAGAGTTTAACCTCTGCATTAATACTTGCTCTTCCTCCTTTTAATGGCATTTAGAAGCATTTAACTATTTAGTATCAGATACAACCATTCCTTTGCATATTGAGGTAGGCTTAAAAAGCATAGACTAATTTGCCAAGTGGAAACCTCTTATTCATTGGGCCACAGTCCCAGCATTTGGGTAAACACAAGGATGCTGTAAAAGATGTATTGTCACAGGAGAGAGATGCATACATGTCAGGGAATCCCTGAATAATGTTGGTCTGAGTGGAGTCGGGGACAATCTCCATGCAACTAATTCATTGATTAGGAATGAAGTAAAATAAAGAAAGAATGTGAGCTGCATGAACAAATTATTGCTTTGCAAGATTTACGTCTCAGTTACCCTCTATACATATTGGAACACAAATTAGCTGTTGGGTCATGAGTGGTACCTGAACATATTGAAACCCAAATTCTTAATATCTTTATATGTCAAATTCAGATATGGAATATTACCTATGTGTGAGCTCTTCAATCGGTGGGACCCCAAGTTTGCAGAGAGTTGTGCTTACTGTAAGGCAACTGTGGAAAACACTGTCCATTTTATGTAAATCTATCCTTTGTATGTGAGGTTCAGGAAGCGTTATATTCAAACAGCTATTTCTTTATCATGGGACCAGTTTTGAAACCCATGCAATGGATCTCTGTTACAGATCGGAAAATGGAGCCACAGTATGCTCTGTGGTGAAGTATTTACATAGAGCGTGGCTGAAGAGAATGGAATTCCCTACACTAGCGACATGAGTTTAACTTTTCCATGTAGGGACAATAGCCTATGGCATTAAGATGTATTGAGGGAATTTATATGTTATATTGTGTTATTAATGTTGTAGTAGTTATCTGCAATTACTAGTACTTTCCTTTTTCTTTTTTGAGTAAGGTGTCATTGATGGCCAATTTATGTACTCTACACTTTTCATACAGGCTGACTTTCACGTTTAATTAATTTTATTACCCTTTTAACTTTTTTTAGGGCCTCATCTTGAGTTGGACGGTAGCCCTTAAATGGTGCGGTAATGGTGTTACCACCGCATTCACCACTCTGCCCAATCTCAAGTCTGGCGTGTTTACCCTCCGCCCATAGCTTGGGGTAAACACGCTAGGAAATATCACCATTTTAAGTGCAATTACCGCTGACGGTATTAACTCATGTTAATTGTGCCAAAAATTCCCCATTGGGGACCCAATGGGGAATGGGGAGAAAGGGTTAGCGCCCAACCCGCAATCCAGCGGTAATACCGCCAGACGGGTGTGCGCTAACGCAAATAAAGTTGGCCGGTATCCCGCCCGGGATTCCGCCCAACTCGTGATGAGGCCCATAGTGTGTTATAATCTGAACTGTGTATTTCTATATGTCTGTTTGATGGATTTTCTTCAGAAAAAAAATAATTGAAAGAGACAGAGAAAATATAGCAGCAGGATTAACACAGAGCTCAGCACATCCTAGATAATGTTAGTGAAGCACCACCATCTTGAATTAAGATATAACTAAGTGCACCCCTATATGTACCAAATGTACTCCAAATTCTAATCCAATAAACAATTGGTTTCAAGGTAATATCGAAACCAATATAAGTTAGCTTCACTACCGGATGAGGAAGCATCATGTAGGTATTCTTGGATAGACCAAGAACTTTCTTCAAGAAACTATTCTTGGTGATAGAAATCGTAGCACTCTGACAAAACCCCCACAGTTCTGCACCATATAACAAAGCCTGTTCCGCCTTATGTTCATATATCTTTTAGGTTTGTCTCAAAGTCTCATCAACATGCTCTTTTGCAAATCTGATGATTACTGCAGCAAGCCCATATAATGTTTGGCGGTTCTTTCTAAGCTATTACAGAGTACTCAGTCATTGGCAGCCAGCCACACTGGGACAAAGAAGATAGACCAATGTGCCACAAGTCCTCAAGCAAAAGAAACAAAGGACTGTGTATCTACGCTATGGAGGACCATGTTGCATTTAATAAAATGAGAAGATGGATCAGTGAAGTTTTCACTGGATCTAGGAATTTCAAACCAGGGTTGACAAAGAAGTCAAGAGATACCAACATGTCCTGAGCAAAGAGGATGCCAGGAAGCTGTCGAAGGAGGCACAAGAAGGCAGGAAGCCAAGTTTTGTGCATGGGAAGAAGATGGAGGCAGTGGTGTGACCCAGAAACGGTGGACTGGGTGCTTCACATACTGTGCTGAGAACGTACCAGGAAGGGCTCTGCAAATCCTACGTAAAGAAGAAAGGCAAAATGAACGACAAAGAAGGTTGTGCTAGAAGGAGGAAACTGACCCCACAGGAAGAAATGGTGACACCTACCCGATTCAAAAGAGATAACAGGAACGGCGGGAGATCCAGGTGGGAGACCAGTCCGAAAGAGAGTGAAGATTACAAAGGGGCTAATCATACTGGTCGCAGTACAATAAAATATTGTAAAGGAGTGAAGATTACCACGCAACTTATTATACTCATACCAGTACAATCAACTATTGGAAAGACAGTGAAGTTTACCAAGGGACTAATCACACTCATCCCAGTACAAGTAACTATTGGAAAAAGAGTGAAGATTACCAAGAGACTAATCATACTCATCCTAAAATAAGTTAATATTGTGAGCAGAGTGAAGACTACCAGGCGAGCAATCATACCCGCCCCAGTAAATGTGAACATTGCAAAGAGAGTAGAGACTGCTAAGGGATGAGTCAGACTCATCTCAGTAAAGAGGAATATGTTAAACCAAGAAAGGAACACGACGAAAGCCATCCAACGTACTTCCAGAAAAGTTTAAAGATATATAAAGAGGCACTGCAAGATTCAAAGAAGCAGGAAGGAAATCGTTATTTGTGGAACAAGGGAACTTTTGTATAGAAAACAAGGGGAAACCCAGGAGATGTAAAAACACCCTTGAAGAATTAAAATAACTCATAGATGACATTACCAGAAGCCATCCCAATACATAACTGTTAAGGCTATAGGAGCCTGTCCAGCAGAAGGGAGTCATTCTCCCAGACCCCTCTTTTCTTTGAGTTTCTTGATTAGTGGCGGGCCAGAATAGGATAGTTTTGGACAGAGGGACTGACTGTTGGTTTGGACAACCTCACTTACAACAAGCACCCTAGTCAGTTTTATGTTAGGTAGGACAAACACCTTCTTACAAGGGATAAATAGGCCTTTTAAATTATTATTTGAATAAACCAACTTGTATAAATGCCACCAATTTGTCTATCTCCTTCTTCTGGATTACCACATATGGTCAGAAGAGGGATTGCATCAACCTGATACAAAGATGACCCACGCCAACTTTTTCCCAGAACACATAAATAGTTGGAACATCTTGGGTATCAGCTTTCATTTCTTGAGTCCAGAGACTATTTTACCATGTTGAAAGACTGTAGTCGGCAACGATTATAAAATCTTTATTCCACAGGGAGGCAGCGAATACCTGGATGAGACAAAATTGTCCTGAAACTAGGTTTCCAGAGAGAGATCCCTCCCGGTTTTTCCATCTACGTAATTCCAACAGCCAAAATGTGTCCGAAAACTGGAATCATTGTTCTATCCTTTTTCACCATGAAGAAGAGTTCTGACTCGTTCTCCTAAATTAAATTGGGCAGAGATCCAGAATATTGCTTGGCTTTGTGATCATTATCTGCGTCTTGCAAAATGTTGTACTAGTCTGAAACATTTTAGATTCTTCCATAATAGACCTCAACATCATATTTTTCTTATATTGAGGATGAATTCACTAGAAACTTTGGAAATAATAGGACCTAAAAGAGCAATTCCAAGGCCTCAGCGAGTACGGTGATGATGTAAATCGACACATGAATTGGAGTCCCTTAAAAATGTGTTTATATATTGTCCCTCATTTAAGAAAAGTAGTATCAACAATAATTGTGCAAGATGAAGATTCTTTGTTAACCAAAGACATTTGGACATAATATCAATGCAGCAGTCAATTACGCCTTTTATTAGCTATTGCACATTGTTGGCAGCATACTTTGACTAGATTAAATTAAGCAATGAACTAGTATATTTACATGATTGGTTTGACAGTGATTGTGTACTTGTTATTAGATGCATGGGAAACATAATATTTATCAATTTCCACTTTTCTTTTTTCTCTATATATGTATCTTCCTATGATGAATTTAAGGCATTGGGGCTTATTACAAGTTTACTGCTTTTCTGGTGGTAAATCCGGCAGAATACCAGCAAACTCTATTACTGTTACCAGTACTTGGTCCGGCGGTATTACCACCAGATTATGAGTGTCAGTAGATGGTGTAAATCCGCATTTCATGGAGTCCCATTGGGCACTATGGCAGATAATGACAGTATTATAGGCGCTGGTATTACCAGTGCCTGTAATGCTGGCAATTATTTCCTGGTGAGGTGGCATAACGATCTCCAGCTATTAGGTATTTCCACCACCTCAACAGCAAACTAGTAGTTGGCCGGGGCGTTAATATTGGCACATTATTACCAAACGGTCAATTTATAATGAGCTCCATTGCAATTTGTAATGGTACGTGAGTTTAAAAGGTTTCATTTTAACCAAAGGTCATGCAATAAAAAAATCCACATAAATTCAACAGGTTTTCCTCGAGATTCTCATGGTAAGAGAATCTCGATAACACTAACAAAGTGCTCTCTAACCTCCCTCAAACTGTTCAACTCACAATCTGCTACACTCCATCACTCTACACATCTGCCGTGATTCCAAATGTCCCTTGCCTTCCTTCAAAATACCATTGTCATTGTGTTTCATTGTTATAATCGACACAGGGTTACCATGCAAAGCCCTCACATTGAGCTTAAAGAAATAGCAGCATTTTGTTTCTGAAAGTGTTGAACGCTGAAATGCAATGCAGATGCATAAGAAAATGTGGAACTGGGGGCACACCCTTGCTAATGAACAAATTTACACCAAACTAGTTTCTTTCTTTAAATTAGTGTAGGCGTGGGCGGAACCACGCAGGCGCTTCCCCATCCAATTGGATGATGTGCACCTATCCACCATTCAGCATTCAACCCACGTAAACTCACAATTCCTCCCACCGCCCTGTCTGCCTCACAAAATCCAACAACACACTACTCCTCCTCCTGCCACTCACCCCGTCACCTCCCAACAAAGCCTTCCCACTCAACTCAGCCACACCCTGCGCAGACAACCGAACCCTCATCAATTCTCTCTCTCTACAGCATGTCTGTCACACCTAAACAGAAAATGTTCCACAGTCTCAGACACTCCACACACCGCACAGTCCCTCGACTCTCGCTTCCCCACTCTAAACAGACAGTCATTCAGCCCCATATGCCCTATTCTCAATCGATTCAGCATCACCTCCTCCCCCCTCCTCCATTCTAGACTTCGCGGATCCACCTTTACTGACACTTTCTCACAAATACCAAACATCCACCTGCCTTTCACCCCACTCACCCACTTCTCCTGCCACTCATCCATGACCCGCCTCACCATCACTGCCTTCATCTCATCCACACTCAAAGGCAACCTTACATCAACCGCTTCCCTTCTCATACCCTCACCCGCCGCCAGATCCACTAACTCATTTCCCAGAATGCCGCTGTGACTGGGGACCCACGCCAACTCCAGATCCATCCCCCCATGCACACACCGATCAATCTTTCTCCTGATATCCAAAATCACATCCTTCCTATCACCATCCCCTGCCACAATCGCCTGCAACCCACTCAACGAATCTGAAAACACCACTACATTCTCAAACCTCAACTCGCACACCCTTTCAATCGCCATTGCAATCGCCACCAACTCAGCCGTACAAAATGACACATCCGTCAGACGCCCCACTTTATACTCCCCAGTGCTTTCCAAATAATACGCCATTCACACTCTTCCAGATACCGGATCCTTTGAACCATCCGTGAACACCCTGCACCCTTCTTTCTCTGCCACATATGCCTGACCCAAAGCTTTGATCTCACCCCGCAATCTCTGCTTCTTTGACACCACACTCGTCAACTCCAAGCACACCTTTGGAGACCCCATCATCCACATCGGACACCTCACCAGATCCATATCTGTCACAACCATCAACTCGCCCACACCCCACTGCACCCCCTTCTCCCACATGTGAAACCCCAAAGTGCCCCCTTTCCTCCTCCACCGATCCCCATAATAGTCAAACCTCCAATTATACCGCAAACATTCACGTACCGGATGAGCCACACTCTTCGCACTACACTTCACCCACCACCTCATATTCAACACATCCCTTCTCAACCCCAATGGCATCTCCCCCACAAGTACCTGAACCGCATTCACTGGAGAGGACCTCATCACACCCGAACACACACTAGTTTCTTATCCAGTGGTTTTCACAGGCGTTCGAAGAATGCAAAGTTTTCACTATCGGAAAACAAATGGGAGTA
Organism: Ambystoma mexicanum; assembly: GCF_040938575.1. Lineage (NCBI taxonomy): Eukaryota > Metazoa > Chordata > Amphibia > Caudata > Ambystomatidae > Ambystoma > Ambystoma mexicanum. The sequence continues at coordinate 290,239,979 of NC_090928.1, forward strand.
GGGGGAAAACTGCTTTTTTATTGTTTGCCTAATAACCTTTCAACAATTGGGAAAATGTGATCAAATTTTGAAATTACTCCACACTTTACTTAGGCTAATATAAACATTTAGACCGCTTCGCCGGGCAGAGATGATACTTAAAATATAAACTTAAAATGTGGAAGATTGCACAATGTATGGCACCTAAATGAAGTTAAAGAAACTAGTGGGCAAATAAGCATAGCTTGACAAAGAGAGCATGTAAAAGGGGAAAATCTAATGTCAAGCGGACTAATCATCAAAAAAACTCTGGCTTTGGTCTATAAAACAAGATTCCCGCAACAAACTACTACCCCACCACTGTACTGCTCCCCTCCTCCATTCCCAGGGCTCAAGTCTATGGTACACACCCCCGCACACGTTTTTAAGAGGGCGAACGTCGTCCACCCAGGTGGGGCAGCGTGTAAAACAATATTGTTTGACTGTCTTTTTCAAATGTATTATTTGAAGTGTGATCTGGGGGTTCAAACTGTGGTAGCCAGGTTCACAGGTTGGGCACTTCGCCACTGCTCCATACAGCCTGGAGAAGAACAACAAACAACAAAAGATGAAAGGTTATATTTGGGTACTGCACTGTCCAGGGAAAACATTGCCATTGATTCATAAGGTTTAAAACGTGCACCATTTTATCAATTTTCAGATACCATTGGAAGAAAAAAATCATCTCTTAGTTTTTTTGTTTGTGTTGATTTTATGGAAGGCAAATGCCCATTTGCCCTGTGCAATTTGTATGGTTATGCAAAGCCAACTGAATTACCTTTGTATATTTGACCTTGATATGCTAATTTCTGGTGAAGTCACATCCGATTGTGTAAGTTAATGAGTCCCCCCACTTTTTTAAAAAAAAAGACTGGAGTCCTATTTGCATCCTCCACTCTACTCCTCTTCTCCTGCATGCTACTAATAACCTTCCCCACTACACTACTACACTCTTCTACCCTCCTCACTCTGACTTCTCAAACATCCTCCTTTTAACACACCACTAGAAACATGCTAGAAGGACTCAAGATCCTCCAGAAAGTCTAGACTGTGGGAAGGTTTCTACATGCCTTGGTCTACGATGATACTTTGGAAGGATCAAAGCCTCACCACTGCCAGCCCATTGACAGGCTTTTTGTCCTTGAGCACTTTGCACAGAAGCACAAGCCTATAGTTGTGGTAAAATAAAATCCTTTTGTTCTGCATGTGTATGAGGAGGAAACCACCAATTATTTCGAGATTTATTTTGCTGTCTTTTCAGGAAACCTTTGTTTCAAACTTGGCAAGTTCGGATTTCACACATGCAACCCTTAACAAATGTTTATTTGGTGCCTAGGGAAAGAAGTAAGTAGAAGGGCTTTCCATGCTGCATTTGCATGGGCATAGTTGCTACATGCCTTGGCTTACCATGGCACTGTGGACGGTTCACATCCTCACCACTGACAGGCCATAGACAGGCTTTGTGTCCTTAAACACTTTGCAAAGACGTAACAGACTAAAGGGCCTCATCACGAGTTGGGGGCTAACCCCGGTGGTATTACCGCCGGGGCTATTAGCCCTACCGACAAACCCACCGGCGCTATGAGCGTCGGAACACAGGTTTGGCAGAACGGTAAGTCCCCATTCCCCATCGGGCCTGTTCGGGAATTTCCCATTCCCCGTTGGGCCCAATGGGGAATGTTCAGTGCTATTACCTGTTGGGTGTCCTGACCCACGTTTAAGCTATCATGCTGCAATATTTGGTGCTGTGGGCTTAGAAAATTCAAGATGGCGGAAAACCCACATGTGCGCCGAAATCCAGGAAAGCTGCGCAGTTTGTGCGCACACCGAAATGGTTGCCTCACTTGCCACCCACCAGTGCGAGAATGAAAGGCCGGGTTGCCATGAGGGAAATGGGTTGCCAAAGGAAAAACAGTAGCGCCGGTTAGCTTCAAAGCGCTTTAAAATCACCATTGGACTACCCGCACAGTAGTCTGAACCCATTGGGAATGGCAATGCTGATTGCCAAATGCAACCTAGAATTGTTGGGAATTCATTTTCTTAAATCCCAAAAATGGGTGCAGTACCAGTACTCACCACTATCCAAAAGCCGGCAGTTTAAAACCACCCTGTGTTTCTCTGAAGGCAAGTCAAAATGCCTATTTTCAAACATTGCAATATGTGCAAAATATTTACTGAACACCAGCAGACATTTGGCAGAATGGAGTTTTGTGTGCCTACAAAATCTGGGAAATGAAGAGCCCAAAACAATGCTTATAACAAAACTGCTATGGAGTCAGCAGTTTAAGTTGCACTGGATTTAAAGACACTAAAATCGAAAATGTTTAGATTAAATGAGTGAGCTATGTTTGGTGTCACATGCCTTTGTAACTGTTTAAATGTCATAGTTTTAAACTTAGAATCAGCCTTCTAGCTGCATATGTAAAAATGTTTAGTTTTATTTGAATGCAGAAACTGGGGAACAAAAAGTGACAGTTTATCTGAAACCCGGCTTAAGGAACTGAATTCTGCCTGGCAACTACCCCCATCAGGAGGGAAACTTGAGTCACCACTGTGTTCCCAGGCCAACCTTCCTTTTGCTGCCCACACTAAGGATATGCCATCTATCTGATAATTGAATTAACTGTGCTCTGCAGGAGAGTGAACAAAGCCCTCTTCACTCAGGCAAAGGTTTTTATTACCGCAGTCGTAAATTGTAGCTTCCTCTTGGCAGGAGCTGGGAGGAGCACTGCCTGTGAGAGCAAGCTGGCTTGGCAGAAACTGGAAAGACTGGTTTCTATACCATGTGACCTGGGAAACCACACCCCTTTGGAGCCAGAACATAACTTTAAAAAGATGAATAACTCATAGTACGGACATGTGAAAATTTTATAAATGATACCATAATTCTTGTGATTTTTCTGCCCACATTTTAAGAGGTTTTTCGACCCGGTGGCATGTTCAGGGGGGTTTTAGCGGAAAAGTGGATATTACTCTAAATGTATGCATGTTAAAAATCTGAAACTTCATCAGTTAATGTCCGTATTCCCTGCACACATGTATGTAAAGTTGGGTCAATGTCAGAAATTGCAAAATCAGTTAAAAAGTGAAATATGTGCCATTTCTGAATGCAAGCTCCCAGGAAGAGCAGAGTTTGAACAGGGGATACCTCCTGTAATGCATGATGGGTGCATATGATTTTAAAACAATATGTACCTCTGCAAATATGTATTTGTTTCAAATCTAGATTTGTGTGTAAGTTGACAGGAGGAGTGGACTTTCTGCAGGCTGTAAAATGACATCACTCTGACTCACAGTTCATTCCCCAATCAAATGATAAATGGAAGTTTGACCAATTAGAAGCTGAGAGAGAGGTAGGGTCAGTGATGCTAGAACACACCCACATTCTAAACACATAAAAGCAGACAGACAGGACAGATAGGGACTTTCCAAATCCATCTGCAGCGGGACGCTCTGCCGGAAAAATCCATACTTACCTCCATCAACCTCCAGAAAGCCAGACTAGAGACTTCAATCTATCCAGAACTAAGAGAACCAGAGAGAAAGCAGTGCTGTACCCAGAGAGACCCAGACCAGCAGAGAGAGCTGACCCAGATCACTGTGAAGTGCAGAGGCCAGACCAGACCAGACCAGAGTCCAGTCTAAAACCCTGACCAGATCCGTGGCGAGGCCCATTTCACTCAAGAATATAGTGTGAGTACCTAGAAAACTGTGCAGAACCAATCTCTTAGTTAAATAATATAATTCAATCTATTTAACCTAAGTAGAACTGCCTCCTAGCTGTCACCTGTCATTTCTAGTTGCAAGCTGCACTTGTCATTTTGAGCTTTTGAAATTTGCAAACCCAAAAACGACCTTTATTAAATCGCTCATATCTCCGCGACCGTTTGGGCTAGAGACTTGCAATAACTTTTATTTGATAGCTTAGAATCGTGGCTTTCCTACGAACCTAGAACCGCATTCCTACCCCTCATAGTTTTACCGCAATCGTGGAACACGCATCCGCGAATTTTGCCGCGATTTGCAAATTTCTTCACATGTAAAAACTGCTGCTGCTTGCCTTCCATTTGCCAGAAATTCGTTTAACCTGCTAACTATCCCTGCATCATTGCTAGTGTGAGTCTGGACTAATATTAACTACATACCACTCACCCTGAACCTCTAAAAGGGAATTAAAAGCATCTTAGCATATTTTTAATTCATTGCCAGCACATATCAAAGCAATTTGGGCCTGTGTTTTTAAACTTCTGTTGTCTAAGCTTGCTGGGATTGAACTGAATCACATTTGATTGCATTTCTGAGAACTGTGTGTTTCCTTCCATTTCCTTGCCTTGCATCAAGGGGGGGGGAGGGAATTGCCAGAGAAAAGTGATTACATTGTTTTGTTGAAATCATATTGAGTATTTCTATACTGCATTTCATTCATTGAATATTGCATCCACCTGAGCTTACATAAAGCATCCTCTACCACATTATACTTTTGTTCCTATTTACCAGTGTGCTACCTTATCCATTTCATGTCAACTCATTAGTGATTATAAGAAGTGTGCTAGTGCCAGATTCTCCGTTGTTGATCTTTATCATATCAGATTAAGTGTGCTATTCAATTATTAATTTATTATAAAGTGTGATATATATATTTTAAATTATCAAATAAACCTTTTAAACTTGCAAAACAGAACTACTTCTTGGCTCAGTGGGGTCAGGGGGATTCCAAGAGAGGGGTGTTATATAGGGGTAGTCATCCAGAACGCATGAACTGGACATAAAGATATATCAATAAGGGTTTTCATTCAGTATTCTAGACTAGGCGTTAACTTAGCTGTAGTTCTGAATTGAATCCTCTTACAAATTGGGGGCTCGAGCCGAGACGTTGGGTTAGATTTACCACTTGTGCAGCTTAATACAGTGTGCTAACTGACGGGATACATACATCCGGTCGGATCACCACGCTGCATTACGCTGTGAAGCATTCCTCAAAAGGGACACTCCAAGAAAAGTTCTGTTCTGCAAAAATAAAATACAAACTTCTGTAAGTCAGGACAGAGACCAATCTCTAGAATGACGACCTTAGTAGACATGAAAATAGCCAGAGAGCACCTCTTGCATAAGCTATTTGTGAGAGGTGAATGGACCGAACAGGGCCAGGATGCGTGGTTGCAGGCCATCACACAACAGGTCACTGAAACAGGGTCAGATATATATAGAGATCAGGGTCCCTTACATGTGGCCCTGAGTGAACTATATATGGCTCCTAAAGCCAAAGATGAACACAATAAGATTGCCAGGGTAGCGGCGTATTTATATTTACATATGGGAGCCGTGCAGGACAAATGTGCTGAAGGCCAAGATCTGGCGAGTAGGCAACTGCTGGCATTACAGAAGGTCCAATCTGACCTGGTCTCTTCTGAGCAGAGGCTGCAGAGGAGCCAGGAGTCAGAAAATGACAGCAGACTGTACATCACTAAAATGAAGGAGGATATGGATGTGCTGCAAAAGGAAAAGTCAGAACAGGATACCAGATTTCTGGCCCTGCAGAAGGAGCACCAAGACAGTTTGGACTCCTTACTGCAGAGCCAGAAAAAGCTGGAGCAACAATTAGACTTTAACAGGGCATGCACGGAGCAGGTAGCCACCCTGCAAAGTCATCTAGATAGAGTGAAGGTAGAGAGCAACAAGCTGATCTTGAAAGACCTGGATACCCAGGCAGAGTTTGATGAGGAGCGCCAAAAAGCTGGTGCCCTTCAACGGCAAAGGGACGACCTGGCGGCACAAATGCAGGCTCTTAGTCAGGAAAGAGACGCCTTAGGCCAGGAAGTCTGCCATTTAAAAAGAAAAATGGAAGAAAATCACCTGGCCCACCAGGGACTGGGTGATCTCCAAAAAGAACACCAGAACTTGTTAGAGCACACCAGGAGGGTGGAGGATGCTCTAGCAAGAAAGGAGCAGGCCAATAGGGACACAGCTCAGGAGGTAACCCTCCTGCAGCAAAGACTGGCCCAGTTCTCCAGGACCAACCAGGAAGCACAGAGGGAAAACGAGGCCCTCTGTGAACACAATGATAGGCTCCAACAACAGGTAGCGATGCAGGAGAGACTGATAGAGTCCAGTAAGGCCTTAACTGAAGAACTGAAGGCACAAATGCAGGCTCTTGCATTGCAACAGGGAGCAGGGGCGGATAGAGATGAGGTTCGCTGGGAAAGGGAAACTCCAGAGCATAACCTCAGGAGCCCTAGTACCAGAGGCCCTCATACCTCTCAGTCCCTGGACTCTGCCACCCCCATGTTCCCTGGCGCACATGAGCACAGGGCCACAGGGATGGCAGATTACTATCCAGCTAAGAGTATGGGGCTCATAGGCCAGAACCACTCAGGAATGGAGGGGTGGGCATCCGGGTATGGGCACCCAAGTACAGTACAGTTCAATGGGGAACCCCAGGAGAGTAGGCCCATTAAGGGCATCCTGAAAACCTCTGCCCAGTTAGGTCAGTGGAGGGGGTACCCATCAAATCCTGGCAGCAAGGAGGAATCTGAAGACCCCTCTGAACTGCGCAGGACACAGGAGACCAGGTCCCCACATTCTGCCAGCCATTCCCAGGCTCGCAGAATCCGGGAAAACCTGGAAGAACAGACGGGAACCTCTGGGAGCAGTGCCTCTGAGTCCGAGGAAGAATGGACAAGGGTTACCCGAACCAAAAAGGCCAATAAGGCAAAAAGGGCCTTGCTTAAGGACCCCTTAAAGCAGAGTAAGGCGATCAGGAGCGTCATCACGCCTTACCATAAGAACGCTAAGTATTCTGTTTGGGAGCACTTAGAGTTGTTTGAACAAATGATGGAGACTTTCCATATGAAGGACAGCCAAAGCTGTATTCAATATGTAAAGTGGACCTTCTCCCCGGAATACTCCAGTTTCTTTGCGGGGCTGGAGGACCAAAATCATTTAAGATGGTCCACCTATAAGGCGGCCATCCTGAAACATTTTTCTGTTCACAGAAATCCTCAAGAGGCTCGCAAGGCAGCCTACAATTTGCAATGTGGGGAGGATCAGGCCCCACAAGAATTTGTGCAGGAGTTAAAGCGTGCTTTTGCACAGACCACAAGAAGGGTGCGCACAGATAGTAGAGAGTTTATAAATACGTTTTTCCATGCCTTGCCCAAATATATCATGACCCAGCTCGTGAGGGATCTTCATGAGAAAAGATCTTTAGACTGGGTCATTGAACAGGCTACCCGGATCTATGAGGTGCAGAAGCCCATAGAAAATAAAAGCAATGCCCAGAAAAACCCCAAAGCCAACAGCACCCCTGCTGCTGCCAAGGTGGCAGAGGTAAAGGTCACCCCCGTTTTGGATTTGGAGATGGGGGGGCCTAAAAACCTACCTGCACCTAATAATGCTAGGCCCAGGAGGTCCTCGGGTCAGTCACAGACAGGGAGCCAAGGAGGCAGCCCCACAAATGGGGTCCCTCGCTCTCCTGATTATGTAAGTCCCCGTTACAAGGGAAATCGACCCATCCTGGGTTATGTGTGGACTCCTCCAGCCCAGGGGGGGGGATCCAGCCAAGCACCTAACCCAGGGAACTTCCCTCCAAACTTCCCACAGGAGGGCAGAAATTTACCAAACCCTGGGCAGAACTGTTTCCCCAGATATCCACCCGACTTCTAACCCCAAAATCATCCATCCTTCTTTCCCCAATTCCCTGAGCCCAGACCACTGAATCCGGGAGAGGGGAGGCCAAGGGTGGAGGGGTACCCAAATCTTCCCAACCAGGGGTACTACCAAAGAAGGGACAGCTACCCTTCCCGGGATCAGCCCAGGGGAGAAAACAGGGCCCCGTATCAGCCTGAGCGAGTTTCCCAATTAGAGCGCCAGGTTCAAAACATGGCGCGGGATCTGGGTCACATACTGAGGGCTCAGCAGAACCCTCAGATGGGCGTGCCGGCGCAGAACGCACCCAACTCTGGACCTGGTGCTCCAGAACAATGACGGGGGCAGCACCCCGATAACTCACCGGTTCCCAGGGAGGAGGCACAAGGGGAAGGGGGGTGTAAAGCCTTGGAGGAAGCTTCCTTCCTCACTTGTAAACAGCCCCTGGAAACCCAGGAACCGGAAACAAAATCTCTTGTCCCTGAAAGTCTGCCTCCTAAGGAGCAGAGGGGGGGGTAGGAGAGACAAAAGACCCAAACAGACTCAGTTTGAGGAGGAGGTACAGATCTTCCAATTTGAGGGAGAGGGATCCTCAGAGGATCCTGGGAAAAGGATCTTCTCCTTCAGAGAGGGGGGAACTCCTCCCAAAGAAAAATGGGTCCCTAGGGATGCAAATCCAGACTGGGGAGATGTGGAGACTGAGCTACCGCCGCCCACCATCTCATCCCAGAACCAACAGCAAGAAAATCCCCTGGTTCAAACCCATCCTGGTGACTGCCTCCAAAAAGGGGGGGGCGGCCCGGAACCGGAGCCAGGGGAACCCACAATGGCTCTGATCTCCAGTTGCCAACTTTTTCTTTCAGATTCCCAAGACTCTCCACAGAATTCTGCCCAAATCTCTTCGCTATCGATGTCCAAAACCAGAAAGTTAGCCCACCAGTTGTCCAAAAATGTACATTATCTGTGCCCCCTTGAGGAGAAGGAGGGAAGATATTATGCCCCGGTACAAGTACAGGGGCAGGGTACAATCTCGGCACTGGTGGACACTGGATCTCAAGCTACCCTTCTGTCCAGAAGGGCCTTTGACGAACTGAATGCAGGAAGGGGAGAGAATTACCAAATTCCTCTCACCTCTCTTCCTGGACAACTGCAGAACTTTGACGGGAAGGAAATTCCCGTTGAGGGGACTGCAGACTTGGACATTAAGATTGGGCGACATAAGTTGAAACACCCGGTCATAGTAGTGACCCCAGAGGGCACCCCTTGTTTACTAGGGAATGACCTCCTGAGAAGGTTGTCACCCCTAATAGATTGCGTAAACAAGGTCCTCTGGACCCAGACTAGCCGACCAATAAAATTAAAACAGAGTGTCAACCATGTTAGTTTAAACGGCACATGCCACATGGTTGAACAAAAATCTGACCAAGTAGAATTTCACTTCCAGAACAACCAGATTCCAGACGTGACAGTAATAGCAGTAGGACAACAGACTAGTGATGAGGGGTCCTCTCTATTTCTGAAAATCAACCTTCCTTCCAGTTTAAGGTGGTATTCCACGCTGGAAGGAAACACTCTGAAATTCTATACCAATCCACAATCTGAAACTCCCACTCCTATAGTCCAGAAAGATGTGAAATCAGCTCAAAGCCTGGCTGATATTCAGCAAATTGGAGAGCAGTTGTTCATCCCTGTTCAGTTAAATGATGGGAAGGACTCTGTTCTCGCTCGAGTGTGTGTGAACAACGGTAAGAGCTTCATCAGCGAAGCCATGTTCCGCCAACTCCCAAAAGATCCAGCCATTCCCACCTTCAAACTGATAGACAAATGGGAAATGGACCTGGAAGCACCTAATTCCAAACATCTCCTGCCAAGCAGGTGTATGCTCAAAATCTCCATTGGCAACAAGAGCATAGTCCACAATTGTTGGGTCGTGCGAGACGTCCATGCCGCCTTTTACTTAGGCAGTGACATTCTCAATCGCTTTGCCATTAGTTTGGACCTAATAAACTTCAAAGCTTGGTCCCGATTAGCGGATAATCCCATGGGCTTTGATGATCCAGAAAAAGCATTTAGGTCAGCTCAATTGCTACCTTATGCAGTTGAAATTCAGGTAAAAGAGGAAGTCACCATCCCAGAAAGGACCCGACAATTCTCCCTGGAAGTGAAAGTTAAAAGAGGACAATATTTGCAAAACCCTGATGCTTACATACATCTAAATGCTTCTCTCCAACAGCAAGGGTTGGGGGTAAACCCAACACCATTAGTCAACATAGAACATGACACCATTCCAATAGAGGTGGATAACAGCGACTTAAAGAGTATTACTCTAGCCGCAGGCACCATTATTGGAATGGCGGTTGATGACCGACATTTTTCCATCGACTTAGTAAATGAACTGTTAGGACCAATCCCCAAGGACTGTTTTGACAGTGACAGTGATGACAATACAACACCAGACAGGATTTTTACCCGGCATGGGGGGAACTTCCTGGTGTACACTTCCTGCCCCTATGGTAAGGAAGATGTGACTTGTGACTTCAGGAGGGAGGAGGTGATTTTCCAGGTTCATGAAGGCAGCCTTGCCCACCTGAAGCCTCCAGTCCAAATCAGCACTCTGACCAGGGACTTCTCCACCCAGCTGGAGGAGGCCGCGGAGATAGCCGAACCAGAAGTCTTTCCAGGCTTCAGGCAGATGGTGGAAGAGAGAGTCAACCTAGCTGATGCCTGTGTGACTCTGGAACAAAAGCAAAAGTTGAAACAAGTTTTCTTGGATTTCCAAGATCTCTTTGCGGTAGACTCATATGACTGTGGTCGCACTGACATCCACACAACCACAATCCCCACGGACCCTGGCATGACTCCTGTGTTTGTGAAGCAATATCGCTTGCCTCTCGCATCAATGGAGTCCCTTACTGAAATAATTAAGAACCTTGAGTCCCGGGGAATAATCCGTCCAGTCCACAGCACCTTCAATAATCCGGTGCTGGGAATATTGAAGCCAAACGGCCAGTGGAGACTCTGCGCCGACCTCAGGGAGCTCAACAAACGGGTCCATACTTCCCGATGGCCTCTGCCCTACATTGACCAAGGGCTGGCCCAGATCCAGGGGTCACAGGTATTCACTGCAATAGACCTGACCAATGGGTACTGGACCGTGCCTGTCAGTAGGGAGGACCAATACAAACTGGCTTTTACCTTTGGGGGCCAGCAGTACACATGGACCCGGACTCCCTTCGGATACCTTAACTCCGGTAATGAGTTCAATATTTTCCTACATAAGGCCATGCCCGACCTGGGTGCAAGGGGTAACCTGGCTTATGTAGATGATGTCCTCATCAAAAGTTCATCTGTGGAGGAACATATAGCGGAGATCCGTTATGTTCTGACACAGTTGAGGGCCGCCGGAGCAAAACTTTCCTTTCAGAAAGCACAGTGGTGTAGAACCCGTGTTAATTTCTTGGGGCATGAGATTACTCCTCAGGGTCTTTGTCCCCAGGAAAAGAAAGTGGAAGCACTTCAGAAACTGAAAGACCCCACAACCCTGCGGGAACTAAGGAGCCTCCTTGGACTGACTAATTACAGCAGAAAGTTCATTGAGGGCTACGCAGAGATCACCAGACCCCTGATTCATCTCCTGAAGGGGGGGGTCAAGTGGGAATGGGGTCCAGAACAAGCCGAGGCAGTAAAACAACTCAAGAGAAGCCTCTCACAAGCGCCTTGCCTAGCTTACCCTGTCAGAAACAAGGAGTTCTTCCTGGAGACAGGGTTCTCTAATACGTGCTTGACGGCAGTATTATACCAAAAGCATGACAAGGTCAATAAAGTAATCTCCTATGCGAGCAAAACTTTATCCTCTGTGGAGGAAAAATTCAACGATTGTGAGAAGGCACTCCTGGCAATGGTGTGGGCATTGAAGAATTACCGCCCGTTTATCCAGGGGGAACACATCATAGTGGAGACTCCACACCAGCCTCTGCAATATCTCCAAAGTGACAGAATCCGGGCCGGAAATGTGAGTAATTCCCGAATTACTTCCTGGATTCTGTCAATGCAAGGCTTTCCTGTGGAGGTCAGATATGGCCAAAACAAGAAGAGTCCCCTCGCGCAAGGTCTGGCTGACTTGCATGATTGTGCCAGAGAAAACTGTCTCGAGGACGAAAGTCTGAAAATCAAGGACAACATGGAGGCATACCTTAATTCCCCACACAAAGTCTTTGAAGAAGACAAGTGTGAGGGAATGCCCACTGTCTATGTGGATGGATGCTCTTACCATGTTGACAACAACGGGGAGAAAGAACTGGTGGCTGGCGTAGGGAATGCATGGGTGAATGAGTCCCCAGAACCCTCCGCTGGATACAAAATTGGTCCCCGAAGTAGTCAGGTGGCAGAATTGATGGCTGTGCATCATGCCATCCTCACTGCTGTCCAGCATCAACTCCACGAACTGGTCATAATCACAGATTCGGATTATGTACGGAACGGGTTCGTGGAGCACCTGGTTAATTGGAAAACCAGAGGCATGTTATGTGCTAACAACAAACCCTTGAAACATGGGAAGTTGATCCAAAACATTGATGATCTGGTCACATCGAATGGGATGACCATCTACTGGAAAAAGATCAAGGGTCATTCCAAAGTAGAGGGACCAGACAAAACTGGAAATGACTTAGCTGATCAGCTGGCCAAAACCGGGGCCATCCAAGGGGATCTAATTGAGATTGAGTCCCTGTTGGGGGAAATCCAGGTCACTGCTATCACTAGGTCCCAGACAAATGCTCACAACGACCTTTCAATTGCACAATGGAGTAAGGAGACCCCTGATGCTGATTTGATTACCGCTCAGAAGGGGGATCCAATTATTGGTAAGTTTTACCAGCACCTTGAGGACCCTGAGAACTTTCCCCTGACGGATACCGATTACATTGGGAAAGAGGACCTAAGAGTGTTGATGAAATGTCCAAAAATGTTCCGGATCCAAGACGGTTTGTTGGTAAGGAAATCCAAAGCTGGCCACGATCAGTGGGTGGTTCCTACCTCATTCCGAAGCCTGATGTTAAGTCACGCCCATGATGCGGCCACCGCCGGTCATAGGGGGTTTCACACAACATTGGAAATCTTAAGAGAGGTTGCATACTGGCCACACATGGGCCAGGACCTCAACCAATATTTGAAGGGTTGTCTTGTGTGTGCACAATTTCAGCCGACATCCCTCACACACCGGGCGCCTTTACAAAAGAGGGGAATGACACTGCCATGGTCAGATTTACAAATCGACTTTGTAGGCCCTGTGATTCGCTCGGCTAGGGGGAATAAGTACATGTTGACTGTGACATGCTTGTTTACCAAGTGGGTGGAATGTCTCCCAGCCCCAAATTGCAAGGCAGAAACTGCAGCTGCCTTGATGATTAACCACATCTTTTCCCGTTTTGGTCTACCTCAAAGGATTGAGTCAGACAGAGGTAGCCACTTCACCAGTGAAGTAATGACAAAGATGTGGGAGATACTGGGGGTCAAGAGAAAGCTGCATATTGCTTATAGACCAGCTTCTTCTGGGGCAGTAGAGAGATATAACCGAACCATTGTGAGCATATTAAAGAAGTTTGTGGCAGATTCTGGGCCAAGTTGGGATATCCGATTACCTCTGGTCCTAATGGCTATCAGATCTACCCCTTCATCTGCAACCAAAATGTCACCATTTGAGTTGATGACTGGACGCAAGATGGTGCTTCCTCAGCATTTGCTCTACAGGACCCAAGAGCAGACACTGATAAATGCCTCCACTACTCATGAGTATGTAGAGAATTTAAGGAAACACCTCCAACATGCTTTTGCTTATGCTCAGCGGAATCTAGAAAGATCGGCTGATAGCATGAAGACCCATTATGACCTGAAAACTTCCAGGAAGGAATATCAGGTGGGGGACCGGGTCTATCTATACAACTTCCAAAGGAACCAGGCCAAGCAGCGCAAATTTTTGCCTACATGGAAGGGACCCTTTGAGATCATCGATAAGATCTCCCCTGTGGCCTACAAAATCCACATCCCCAAAGGCGGTTCGGCAGAGGGGGAAGACAAGTGGGTCCACATAAACCAGTTGAAATGTTGCCATCCCAGGCACACTCTGCAACAACTGGAGGAATCCTCTGGAATCCTAGCGGGTACTGTCTCAGACTAATTCAGTTCCAACCATAAAACATACCACATCTAGTCTCTAAAATATTGTGATTTGCATGAAACTGTCTCTTAGTTATACTGTTTTCTTTATCAAAATAAGAATGTAATGTTTCGTCATGATGAAATGCATATGCTGTCCCACCATCTCAACAGTGGTGGAAAAACGTCTATGAGTAGGTATTGCCGCTCTTCCTTTGTCGTCCTAGGAGAAAGAAGACCTTGAGACTGGCCAAGGAGGATGATCCGGAGACCGGGAACGAAGATCCAATGGGCCCAGTGGACCGCCCAATACTCCCATCAGGACTGGCGAGGAGAACCGATCGATCAGTACCGGATGGAGAAGAAGATGCTGAACTGTGCCATCTACAGAAGAGGAAGAAGATTATGCGGACAGGCCGGTGCGTGGGTCAAAACCCATGGGCACGCGACTCCCCATCGACTCAAATTCAAAGTGCAGTCGCGTGGGGGGGCTTGTTGGGTGTCCTGACCCACGTTTAAGCTATCATGCTGCAATATTTGGTGCTGTGGGCTTAGAAAATTCAAGATGGCGGAAAACCCACATGTGCGCCGAAATCCAGGAAAGCTGCGCAGTTTGTGCGCACACCGAAATGGTTGCCTCACTTGCCACCCACCAGTGCGAGAATGAAAGGCCGGGTTGCCATGAGGGAAATGGGTTGCCAAAGGAAAAACAGTAGCGCCGGTTAGCTTCAAAGCGCTTTAAAATCACCATTGGACTACCCGCACAGTAGTCTGAACCCATTGGGAATGGCAATGCTGATTGCCAAATGCAACCTAGAATTGTTGGGAATTCATTTTCTTAAATCCCAAAAATGGGTGCAGTACCAGTACTCACCACTATCCAAAAGCCGGCAGTTTAAAACCACCCTGTGTTTCTCTGAAGGCAAGTCAAAATGCCTATTTTCAAACATTGCAATATGTGCAAAATATTTACTGAACACCAGCAGACATTTGGCAGAATGGAGTTTTGTGTGCCTACAAAATCTGGGAAATGAAGAGCCCAAAACAATGCTTATAACAAAACTGCTATGGAGTCAGCAGTTTAAGTTGCACTGGATTTAAAGACACTAAAATCGAAAATGTTTAGATTAAATGAGTGAGCTATGTTTGGTGTCACATGCCTTTGTAACTGTTTAAATGTCATAGTTTTAAACTTAGAATCAGCCTTCTAGCTGCATATGTAAAAATGTTTAGTTTTATTTGAATGCAGAAACTGGGGAACAAAAAGTGACAGTTTATCTGAAACCCGGCTTAAGGAACTGAATTCTGCCTGGCAACTACCCCCATCAGGAGGGAAACTTGAGTCACCACTGTGTTCCCAGGCCAACCTTCCTTTTGCTGCCCACACTAAGGATATGCCATCTATCTGATAATTGAATTAACTGTGCTCTGCAGGAGAGTGAACAAAGCCCTCTTCACTCAGGCAAAGGTTTTTATTACCGCAGTCGTAAATTGTAGCTTCCTCTTGGCAGGAGCTGGGAGGAGCACTGCCTGTGAGAGCAAGCTGGCTTGGCAGAAACTGGAAAGACTGGTTTCTATACCATGTGACCTGGGAAACCACACCCCTTTGGAGCCAGAACATAACTTTAAAAAGATGAATAACTCATAGTACGGACATGTGAAAATTTTATAAATGATACCATAATTCTTGTGATTTTTCTGCCCACATTTTAAGAGGTTTTTCGACCCGGTGGCATGTTCAGGGGGGTTTTAGCGGAAAAGTGGATATTACTCTAAATGTATGCATGTTAAAAATCTGAAACTTCATCAGTTAATGTCCGTATTCCCTGCACACATGTATGTAAAGTTGGGTCAATGTCAGAAATTGCAAAATCAGTTAAAAAGTGAAATATGTGCCATTTCTGAATGCAAGCTCCCAGGAAGAGCAGAGTTTGAACAGGGGATACCTCCTGTAATGCATGATGGGTGCATATGATTTTAAAACAATATGTACCTCTGCAAATATGTATTTGTTTCAAATCTAGATTTGTGTGTAAATTGACAGGAGGAGTGGACTTTCTGCAGGCTGTAAAATGACATCACTCTGACTCACAGTTCATTCCCCAATCAAATGATAAATGGAAGTTTGACCAATTAGAAGCTGAGAGAGAGGTAGGGTCAGTGATGCTAGAACACACCCGCATTCTAAACACATAAAAGCAGACAGACAGGACAGATAGGGACTTTCCAAATCCATCTGCAGCGGGACGCTCTGCCGGAAAAATCCATACTTACCTCCATCAACCTCCAGAAAGCCAGACTAGAGACTTCAATCTATCCAGAACTAAGAGAACCAGAGAGAAAGCAGTGCTGTACCCAGAGAGACCCAGACCAGCAGAGAGAGCTGACCCAGATCACTGTGAAGTGCAGAGGCCAGACCAGACCAGACCAGAGTCCAGTCTAAAACCCTGACCAGATCCGTGGCGAGGCCCATTTCACTCAAGAATATAGTGTGAGTACCTAGAAAACTGTGCAGAACCAATCTCTTAGTTAAATAATATAATTCAATCTATTTAACCTAAGTAGAACTGCCTCCTAGCTGTCACCTGTCATTTCTAGTTGCAAGCTGCACTTGTCATTTTGAGCTTTTGAAATTTGCAAACCCAAAAACGACCTTTATTAAATCGCTCATATCTCCGCGACCGTTTGGGCTAGAGACTTGCAATAACTTTTATTTGATAGCTTAGAATCGTGGCTTTCCTACGAACCTAGAACCGCATTCCTACCCCTCATAGTTTTACCGCAATCGCGGAACACGCATCCGCGAATTTTGCCGCGATTTGCAAATTTCTTCACATGTAAAAACTGCTGCTGCTTGCCTTCCATTTGCCAGAAATTCGTTTAACCTGCTAACTATCCCTGCATCATTGCTAGTGTGAGTCTGGACTAATATTAACTACATACTACTCACCCTGAACCTCTAAAAGGGAATTAAAAGCATTTTAGCATATTTTTAATTCATTGCCAGCACATACCAAAGCAATTTGGGCCTGTGTTTTTAAACTTCTGTTGTCTAAGCTTGCTGGGATTGAACTGAATCACATTTGATTGCATTTCTGAGAACTGTGTGTTTCCTTCCATTTCCTTGCCTTGCATCAAGGGGGGGGGAGGGAATTGCCAGAGAAAAGTGATTACATTGTTTTGTTGAAATCATATTGAGTATTTCTATACTGCATTTCATTCATTGAATATTGCATCCACCTGAGCTTACATAAAGCATCCTCTACCACATTATACTTTTGTTCCTATTTACCAGTGTGCTACCTTATCCATTTCATGTCAACTCATTAGTGATTATAAGAAGTGTGCTAGTGCCAGATTCTCCGTTGTTGATCTTTATCATATCAGATTAAGTGTGCTATTCAATTATTAATTTATTATAAAGTGTGATATATATATTTTAAATTATCAAATAAACCTTTTAAACTTGCAAAACAGAACTACTTCTTGGCTCAGTGGGGTCAGGGGGATTCCAAGAGAGGGGTGTTATATAGGGGTAGTCATCCAGAACGCATGAACTGGACATAAAGATATATCAATAAGGGTTTTCATTCAGTATTCTAGACTAGGCGTTAACTTAGCTGTAGTGCTGAATTGAATCCTCTTACATACCGCCTGCAGTATTACCTCTGGCGGTAATAGCACCGAAAATCAGCAAAATCGCAGCAGATTTCCTTAAAGCTGGGGGAAAATCCACCAAACCTGTGATTTGCTGGACCCTTAAATGCAGCGGTAATAGCATTACTGCCGCATTTAAGGGTTACCACCAAACTCGTGATGAGGTCCTAAGTATTGGGTAAAAAGAAATCCTTTTGGTATGCATGCATTTATTCGCTTTTCAAGCAGCATTTTTGAAGCTTGGCAAATTTGGATTTTTGACATCCTAACTCTCCCAAATGTTTTTGGCAGCCTAGGGAAGGAAGGAAGTAGCATGGCTTTGCTGTCTTTGTTTTCTTGGGCATGGCTTCAACATGCCTTGGCTCACCATGAGATGAGTACATATCAGACATACCTCCCTGGCATGGCAAACACCTCTCTCCAGCTGTCTCTCCTTTCCACGATGGCGCCATAGAATTCATTTGAGTCTCATGATAAATTTGTTCCAATTGTACATCCTCCATCTTTTCCTCTTCATGCCTACCTTCCTGAGCATCTTATCTATCCCTTGTCCTCATCCCAACTGTCTATCCAACTCTCTTCCTCCCTACCACTATTGCATGTTCTATCAAACTTTTCCTTTGCCTCGCTGACAAGCAAAGCACTTTGACTCCATAACCCATGGCACTATACAAATGCAAAATTAATGTGTGGCACATATAAGTGGCAAATGAATGTATGGGCCTGGTTAAATGTACGTTTCTGTAAAAATTAAGTTCGGTCGAATGTTTCTTTATGTTTATTTGTTATTTTTTGTGTGGGGGCATTGTGTTTTTGTGGGATGTGACTTTGTTGTTGTGTTTTGTTAATATTAATTCGCCCACATTTACTAAGGAATATGAGAGTGGTAAGTCCAATTTCCGTCCAAATTGAGTATAACTTACATTGAGGTATCTTGCACAAATTTAACAAAAGAACTTACAATAAAAACACAGATAGTTACGCAAAGTTGAAAATGAGTAAATAAGCCCAATAAGACCTACAAATCACTATCTCAGGTAAAGAACTACTGAAAACTATGCAGACACACCCACAATCACCACAAAGTCATCTGAAGGGAGAATGGAAACACAAATCCAAAACAGGTCCAGTAACACACCAAAGAACCCATCAAACACACATACTGCCACATACGTGGGTCCAATACAACCATCCTGAAAAAAGGAACAACCCCCATGCCAAACACATGCACCCAACGTCAGGAAACAAGACACACCTGAAACCCACACAGACACACAGCTGCAGAACATTCCACAAAAACAAGGACAAACCAACTCAAGCTACGACGATGCACATCAGCATGAACATTATGATGCCATACATCCGCACATTAAGGCACATAGTGCCACTCTATGCCTCCCACATCAGGAGATGTATCCCTGTGACCTAGAAATAGTGCTCTAAACCCAGCAATGGCATGATGCTGCTGCTGCAGCTGACACACTCCAGCCGGGCAGTAGATGGAAGGAATGGGTCTTCCTCACCATGGTCACCCTCTTCTGAATGGCCGACACAGAGGTTTACCGAAGGTATTAATTCCCTCTGCACGTCATCATGTACATGTTACGGGAGTGAGAGGGTGATTTTCACCCCATCACCACATGTTCACATGCCACCGGGGCACAGGCTGAGCTCATGCCTGCCGTGGATTTCTTCACTACTGGCTCTTCCCAGAGGACCAGTGGCATTGTTGCAGGCATCTCCCAGGTCACGCAGTCATGCACCCTGCAGCAGGTTGTGGATTGCATCATATCGAGCAGCAAATGCCATGTCCACATGGCCTCGACCCAGCAAGAACAAAGACAGATGGCCTGTGGAATCTACACAGTGCACTGATTCCTGCGGGTCATTGGTGCCATTGACTACATGCATGTCGCTCTATGCCCCTCATAGGCAAATTGAACATCTATCTCATGACACCCTACAGACAGCCCACCAGTGTGCAACAGAAAAGATACACAATGGCACACAGGGCCACCAGGGGCATCATTGAGAAATCCATAGGCCTCATGAAGTCAGGATTCAGATAACTAGATCATTCGGAGGGTGTTCTCCTGTACAGGCCACACATCGTGTGCAACATCGTACATAACTGTTGCATCATGCATAACATTGAAGTGCACAAAAGGTGTATGTGCAGCATTAGAACCTGACCTCAGGCCAGAGCCACAAACAAGGCCACTGACCCGAGGGGAGCCCAGTGCAACAGCAGTGCGAGTGATGGAGCAGTTGGTCAAATGAGCACACATGCTGCCAGAAAGGAACAATGACCGCACACAACACAGTGTCTATGATGAAAGGATGATAAGTGACAGGCACAGCCTGCACACATTTGCCTGCCTGAGACACCCATGGAAACAGACATCAGCCCATGCCAACATATAGCAAACATACACGCCACGACAAACACAGGTGTGCAGTGCACAAAAAAAAATATGAATAAATACATACAACCATACTGGCACGCCAGGACTGCACATCCCCAAATACCCATAACACATGATCCGGCAATAGCAGGGATAAACAGCAACTCCATTGCACACAGCATAACTTAAACCACATTGTACCTCTCAGAACAACCAAATTCAGCATCAGTGTCCACATGTACACCCACACCATACACATGCATGACATTTCACACATGACCAAATGTCTGCATGCCATACCCACAACAATTACCAATAGTGCACAACACATCATGACACAACTACAGTCCAGTAGTCCAAACACTCCCGGGTGCCTTGACTAATACATATTGACTGACTTGATCAGACATGCGTAAAGCAGAGCATATGCCATCCCCCAACGGCACATCTGCCACCCACCCATTGTCCGTCCCCAGGCAATGGCAAGAAAGCACTACACAACACCTATTCACAGGGCACTTGCACAGAAGGCCAGAGGTACACTGGGGAACAACAGAGACTGCATACGGGAAAGAACACACCACTGTATTGCATGGCTGTGGTGTCATTACGCATTGGCCATAACCTCGCCCACAATGACACCACATGCACACATTAACAACTATTGTTTGACAGAACACAGCGTTCAATGTGACCAGGAGTCGTGAAGTGCCCTCATGGAGTGAGCAAAGCAAACATCCCAACACCCAAAAGTGTGCAATGAACAACTGGAACACTGGGTGACTGAACCTTGGGATGCACAAATTATGGACTAGTGGGTGGTGAAGTGACAATAAACACCCACGGAGATGCACTGGTCCCATCAAGTACAAAGTCGGAAGGCAGACACAACATCATAATAGCAATGGGGGTGAGAGGACACAGGTGAGCCCCGTGTGGATTCCAAAACCGACATACCCAAGGAACATCCAAGGGATGCTCTGATAACATGATGCACTGTAACTGCAGCCTCCAACATCCCTCCACCCAACATGATAGCCCATGACCAATATAGTACAAGTATGAACATCATTGCCCTTCCTTACCTGAAGTAGGACACTGCGCCAGACAAAGCACCACAACACAGTAACTAGTAGATTGCAACAGGACCCCTGCATTAACCCCATGGAATGACACGTCTCTCCACAATGCTGTTGCACTGTAACGCTCACCTGATTCCCGTAGAGGCGCCGGTCTTGACTGGGCGTATACCGTATCTTCAAAGGTGATGTGTAACACACGGCTGGCTCTTTGGGCTGGACCTCTGTGCACTGTATGTCTGACTCGAAGGGTAAGATGTCTGCAGATAGAAAATATGGGATTAATGAACTGGGTTATTGAATGTCTCTCTCTTCTTCCCTTTCTCTTCTCCTGTAGAACCCCAAAGGTTAACGCTCTCACCTTAGGTAAGTGAACGCCGTGCTCTCCATCTGCCTCGGGGCAGGGTGCTGTAACCAGTTCCTTCACTGGATAAGGGGAGCAGGCCTCTTGACTTCAGAGGACTGCTGTCCGTCGTTTACTGCACGAACGGTAAGTTTTGAGTAATTCTAATGTCTTTAAAAGTCTTTAGTAATGATGTCTCTTGTTTTGCAGGGTTCCGGCGATGGCGGATGACGGGCTGAAGTGAGTTGAAGATGGAGCCCGTGTGACGAATAGAAGCGCCTGGAAGCACGTAAGTAAGCGCTTGTTGTCTGCTTCACGATGCGCTCTAACTGTCTTTTTATTTTGCAGGTACAAGTTCGGAGCGGCTGCAGGGTGCCGGAATACCCACTGGGTTAGATGTGGAAAGGAGTAATGGCACGTGAATATTAAAGTTCCCCAATGTCTTTAAACGCACCTTGTTTTGTCTTTCAGATGCCGGAATGCTGTGCGAAGACCTCCGGAGCGCACGAAGAGTGGTAAGCCTTTGTCTTTCAGATGCCGGAATGCAGCGCGAGGCGTTGGTGACAGCCGATGGACCAGGTAAGTGAAGCGCTGTCACTGAAGACCGTAATGCTAACCTGTTCTTTCTTGTCTTTATAGGTGTTGCTGAAGACTGGATTCAGAATGGTAAGCCTTTTTCCTTAGGCCCAGGATCAGATGCAGAAGACACGATGAGCGTTCTGCTGCAGAGGATGCAGAATAACGCAAAGCAAGATTCATCCATCGGGTGTGGTTTAAATAGCCTCCTGTAGTGCTTAGGTGTCTCCTTCCACAGCCACGCCTAGGTAAGAAAAGAGTTCCTGCTTTCCAGAAGAGTTCCAGTGTTCTGAACCTAGGGAGTGGCTCCTGCCCCACCCAACAGGAAAAGTAGTTCCAAACAGAAGAGGATCAGAGGCTCAACTGGCAGGCAAGTAAGCAGCATGGTCTGCTGCAGGTAAGTCCACCCAAGCATTATGAGCCCGGCGCTTCCGGCGCTGGGACTGGGCATATTTATGAGCCTGGTGCCACTGGCGCCAGGACTGGGTCCAAAAGGTCCCAATTGGGACTGGTTGGCACTCGGAACCTGGGTTATGGATCTGCTTCCAAGGGAGTTGGGAAAACCCTGACCTTTTGGAAGCAGAGATCATGACAGTACCCCCCCTCAAGGCCCCTCCCAAACTGGGCTTCTCCGGGGGTTTTGGCTTGTCAGGAAATGTTCGGTGAAATCTTTTGATTAGGCGAGGAGCGTGGACATATTCAGCAGGTTCCCAGGATCTCTCTTGGGGGCCATAGCCTTTCCAGTCAATTAGGTAAAATAGTTTAGATTTGGAGATCTTGGAGTCCAGAATGCTTTTAACTTCAAACTCGAGTTCTCCATCAACTAGGATGGGTTTTGGAGATTTAGTTAGTCGGGTTTGAGGTTGCACGGGTTTTAATAGAGAGACGTGGAAGACCGGATGTATCTTCATGTGCGGGGGCAAGTCCAACTTGACCGCTACTGGGTTTACTAAGGTAGTGATGGAATAGGGACCAAGGTATCTTGGGTTGAATGTGCGTGGCCCTTTTAGAGGTAGATATTTGGTGGATAACCAGACTTGATCCCCTACTTGATATTGAGGGGCTTCCTTCCGATGTTGATCTGCTCCTTTCTTGTATTGTTCTTTAGCCCTTTGAAGGTGAGAAACAGCTTCCTTAAAGGCTTGGGTGATTGTAGAATGCAGGTAGTCTACTGCTGGTGTTTCAAGATCTTGGAGGGGATCCAACTCCGAGGTTCGAGGGTGACTGCCGTATAAAAGAAAAAACGGGGTTTTCCCAGTTCCCGAATGGACAGAGTTATTGTAGGCATATTCGGCTATCCAAAGGATGTCTTTCCAAGTTTTTTCAGTTTGTTGCAGCATGCAGCGTGAATACTGTTCCAGAGTTTGATTGGTCCTCTCGGTTTGTCCGTCGGTCTGAGGGTGGTGACTGGTCGATAGTCTCACATCAATTTGAGCCAACCGACAGCAACTTCGCCAAAAATGAGAAATAAATTGACTACCTCGATCCGAAATCAGACCCGAAGGAAAACCGTGCAGTCGGACGATGTTTTCGAGAAATTCTCGGGCCAGAGTTGCTGCTGTTGGCAAGCCTTTGAGCGGAATGAAATGCGCCATCTTGGAGAGTAAGTCCACGATTACTAGAATCGTATTGTATCCGGAGCATGGAGGTAGATCGGTGATGAAGTCCATAGAAAGCGTATGCCAAGGGCGAGGTGGGATGTCAATAGGGCGTAAGAGGCCTGCTGGTCTTTCCTTTTGACTCTTGTTTTGGGCGCATACTCCACAGGACATTATAAAGTCTCTGATATCTTTTTTCCAAGACGGCCACCAGAAGTAGCGCTTGATCTTTTCTGAGGTCTTGGCCATACCGGGATGTCCTTCCATTAAAGAATCGTGATAACAAGAGATTACTTTTTCTGTAAATCTGTGCTGGGCAGGTATAATCGTTCTTGGAAATACAATAAGTTGTCCTTTACTGCAAAGTCCTTTCCCTGCAGATGCCAATTCTGTATGTCTGCTGGAGTTACAAGTTGCCTGGCTTTATCCTTAACTTCCTCTATGGATTGTGTGGCGATTACACCAAGAATTCTTTGTTCGGGAATGATTGGTACAGGTTTAGGGTTGATCAAGTGTTCTTCCACTCCCATCCGAGAAAGGGCATCAGCTTTACCGTTTTTTGTACCAGGTCGATAGGTAATTATGAAGTCAAACTCGGCAAAGAATAATGCCCAACGGAGTTGTCTAGAGGATTGGGCTTTTGCGGTTTTCAAATATTGCAGGTTTCGGTGATCCGTAATCACAGTAACGGTGTGTCGGGCCCCCAGCAGATAATGCCGCCAAGCCTTAAAGGCAGACTTGATAGCCAGAAGTTCCTTGTCAGTAATCGTGTAATTGATTTCAGGAGGCGAGAATTTGCGGGACCAAAATGCCACGGGATGCAACTGATTGGTTACCGGGTCCTTTTGTGATAGAACTGCCCCCATGGCAAGGCTTGAAGCATCAGTTTCCACGATGTAGGGGAGTTCGGGGCGAGGGTGTTTTAAGATTGGTGCAGAGATAAATTTAGTCTTCAAATCCTGGAAAGCTTGTTCCGCCTCGGTAGACCATTCAAAACGTTTGTTTTTCTTTAACAAGGCAGTGATGGGCTGGACTATTCGAGAAAATTCGGGGATAAACCTGCGGTAAAAGTTAGCGAAGCCTAACATGCTTTGCACACCTTTTACGGAGGATGGTGATGGCCATTTGAGAACTGCATCGACCTTCTTTGAATCCATTAGCACTCCGCTAGGTGATAATATGAATCCCAAGAATTCAACTTCAGTCACGTTGAAAACACATTTTTCCAACTTAGCGAAAAGTTTGTGTTGACGCAATCTTTCGAGGACCATTTTCACGTGTTTCCGATGCTCAGGTTCCGATGAAGAATAAACGAGGATGTCGTCAATGTAAACAACAACACACACATATATGAGCTCTCTGAGGACATTGTTCATAAAATATTGAAAGGCGGCCGGGGCATTACAAAGTCCGAAGGGCATGACCTGATATTCAGATAGCCCATATTTGGTGCGGAAGGCCGTCTTCCATTCATCGCCCTCTTTTACTCGTACCAAGTGGTAGGCTCCTCTAAGATCCAGCTTTGTATATATGCATGCTTTTCTGACTTGGTCCAGGAGTTCAGGGATCAAAGGTAACGGGTATCTATTCTTGACGGTGATCTGGTTCAGGGAGCGATAATCTATACAAGTTCTAAGGTCTCCTTCCTTTTTTGGAACGAAGAACAAAGCTGAAGAAGCAGGGGACTTGGAAGGACGAATAAACCCATTTGCCAGGTATTGATCCAGGTATTGTCGAAGGTGAAGGTTCTCAGGCTCGGTGAGGGCATAAATTCTACTACAAGGAGGAGTAGATCCAGGTATCAGGTCTATCTGGCAGTCATAAGACCTATGAGGAGGTAGAGAGTTAGCCTGATCCTTCCGGAAAACATCTTGGTATTCTAGGTATTCGGGAGGTAACTGGGGAGTCTCTGAAGAAATTGCTGCCAGTGCAACACCAGGTGGAGGGTGACAAGTAGAGATACATTCTGGAAACTGGATCGTTCTTGCTCGCCAATCGATCAGAGGATTGTGTTTCTCTAACCAAGGTATTCCTAGAATAATCTGAAACTGAGGAGCCTTGATCACATCGAACACGATCTTCTCATGGTGTCCATCTTGACTTACTAGCGTCACTTCTTGAGTGGTATGCGTTACTGGTCCGGAGGCTATCTCCGTTCCATCCACCGTAGTAATGACGTCCTTTACAGCCTTGGGACAAAGAGTTAGGTTCATCCTCAAAACCATTTCATGATCCACATAATTGCCGATGGCACCGCTGTCGACGTAAGCTTCAATTGCATGTAATCGATCCGGATTATCAGGGCTAATGAGGACCATAGGTATCACGAAATGCGAGGTCACGGAACTGGTTTTCACGCTTGGCAAGAAGACCTCTATTCTTGTCGGGCGAGGTCGTTTCCCTGCTCAGAGTTTGTAACTTTGGTAACTGCAGCTCCTACTGCCTTCTTGGCAGGTTTCACCGGACAGTCTCGAAGAAAGTGCCCTGAGTTTCCGCAATAGAGGCATAATTGCAACTGTTTTCTCCTTTCCCGCTCCTTTTGTGTTAGAGGACCTTTCAGGCCCCCTATTTGCATGGGTTCCCCGGAGTCTACTCCTTTGGAAGGAGTTGGCGGTTTGGAAAATACTCGAGCATCAAACTTGGAACGATCGGCCTTCCTGTTCTGCAGTCTGTGATCTATTTGAACGACTAAGTCTATATATTCCGAACAATCTTGTGGGGGATTCACTACTTGGGCTAACACATCTTTGAGCTCTCCACGTAGACCTCTATAAAACAGCGTAATCCTTTTGTCCTCAGGCCATTGAGTTTCCACTATCAGTCTGTTGAAAGACGCAATATAAGCCAAAAGGTCTTGATTACCTTGTCGCAACGAAAGAAGCTCATTGTCCAAGGCCTGCCCCTGTGAATGTCTTGCGAACAGTTTTTCCATACTGAGCTGAAAAGCTTGAAAATCATGGAGGACCGGATCATCTTGATTTACTAGAGGGATCGACCAGTCTGCCGCATTGCCACTAAGGTATGAAAGCACGAAAGCTACTTTAGCTTGATCAGTTGGAAAGGCTGCTGGCCGGCATAAGAAATGCAACCGGCACTGATTGATAAATACTGCAAACCTCTTTGGCTCACCAGAAAATCGTTCGGGCGGAGCAAGAGGTACATTCCCAGGTAGGTTGATCTGCACTGGATTCATAGAGGATGTAGAAGGAAGATTTCCCCCAGATGCGGGTAACGGGGTCTGTCCGGCTTGTGACTGTAGCAATTGTCTAGCGAGATCATCTGTTCGCTCCTTGGAAATAATCAGTTCCCTTCTTAGAGCGTTCGTTTCCTGACGGGCTGCATGCACTTCTGCCCTTAGTTCCCCAAGTAACTGGGCTAGCTGGTCGGTATCCGAGGTTTCCATAGCGCCTGGACGGGAGTTTTGCGGTAGGCTTTGCGTTCTGTAACGCTCACCTGATTCCCGTAGAGGCGCCGGTCTTGACTGGGCGTATACCGTATCTTCAAAGGTGATGTGTAACACACGGCTGGCTCTTTGGGCTGGACCTCTGTGCACTGTATGTCTGACTCGAAGGGTAAGATGTCTGCAGATAGAAAATATGGGATTAATGAACTGGGTTATTGAATGTCTCTCTCTTCTTCCCTTTCTCCTCTCCTGTAGAACCCCAAAGGTTAACGCTCTCACCTTAGGTAAGTGAACGCTGTGCTCTCCATCTGCCTCGGGGCAGGGTGCTGTAACCAGTTCCTTCACTGGATAAGGGGAGCAGGCCTCTTGACTTCAGAGGACTGCTGTCCGTCGTTTACTGCACGAACGGTAATTTTCGAGTAATTCTAATGTCTTTAAAAGTCTTTAGTAATGATGTCTCTTGTTTTGCAGGGTTCCGGCGATGGCGGATGACGGGCTGAAGTGAGTTGAAGATGGAGCCCGTGTGATGAATAGAAGCGCCTGGAAGCACGTAAGTAAGCGCTTGTTGTCTGCTTCACGATGCGCTCTAACTGTCTTTTTATTTTGCAGGTACAAGTTCGGAGCGGCTGCAGGGTGCCGGAATACCCACTGGGTTAGATGTGGAAAGGAGTAATGGCACGTGAGTATTAAAGTTCCCCAATGTCTTTAAACGCACCTTGTTTTGTCTTTCAGATGCCGGAATGCTGTGCGAAGACCTCCGGAGCGCACGAAGAGTGGTAAGCCTTTGTCTTTCAGATGCCGGAATGCAGCGCGAGGCGTTGGTGACAGCCGATGGACCAGGTAAGTGAAGCGCTGTCACTGAAGACCGTAATGCTAACCTGTTCTTTCTTGTCTTTATAGGTGTTGCTGAAGACTGGATTCAGAATGGTAAGCCTTTTTCCTTAGGCCCAGGATCAGATGCAGAAGACACGATGAGCGTTCTGCTGCAGAGGATGCAGAATAACGCAAAGCAAGATTCATCCATCGGGTGTGGTTTAAATAGCCTCCTGTAGTGCTTAGGTGTCTCCTTCCACAGCCACGCCTAGGTAAGAAAAGAGTT
The DNA here is from genome assembly GCF_040938575.1 of Ambystoma mexicanum. Taxonomy (NCBI): domain Eukaryota; kingdom Metazoa; phylum Chordata; class Amphibia; order Caudata; family Ambystomatidae; genus Ambystoma; species Ambystoma mexicanum. The sequence goes on from NC_090928.1 coordinate 290,267,954, forward strand.
CCTGCTTTCCAGAAGAGTTCCAGTGTTCTGAACCTAGGGAGTGGCTCCTGCCCCACCCAACAGGAAAAGTAGTTCCAAACAGAAGAGGATCAGAGGCTCAACTGGCAGGCAAGTAAGCAGCATGGTCTGCTGCAGGTAAGTCCACCCAAGCATTATGAGCCCGGCGCTTCCAGCGCTGGGACTGGGCATATTTATGAGCCTGGTGCCACTGGCGCCAGGACTGGGTCCAAAAGGTCCCAATTGGGACTGGTTGGCACTCGGAACCTGGGTTATGGATCTGCTTCCAAGGGAGTTGGGAAAACCCTGACCTTTTGGAAACAGAGATCATGACATGCACACACCACCCGTGCATATCCAGTCAGCATGTACACAAGAGAAGTTAAGACCCTAAGCCAAAAAAGAGATGCACGAATTGCAAGAAAACACAGTTTTATTGCAAATGCTAAGTAACGTCCGGAAGGTCAGCCAGTCGTGTGAAACTGGAAACTGATAACTCAACACGCCCATATACTTTCTAGACATTGGGTATATGCAACATTCCATCATCTAAGTCAGCATTAATTGTCCTACTCTAATTGGTTAGTACCATTATCCCACCCTGATTGGTTAGTACAACAATATGCTACATTCGATGTGCACACCATGGTAGATGACCTAATCATGCCGTTGGTGGGAAGAGCCAGATCTGCCCTTCAGAGCAACAAATTGAATACAATAAGTTCCCTATCCTGCACCCAGAGAACAGCTGGTATTCCCAAGCCCTGCTCATCCACGATAACGCATGTCCCTGCAACTACTGCATACTCATCTGTGTGTGCCAAGGACACAAACAGTTAGTTCCTATACTTGCAAAGGGTCTTACTCTTGAGTATCTGGGAAAGGGTCTCATGAGAAAACAAACTTGAGGCCAGCATGCTGGAGATTGACTTCACATTTTTTGCTACTATCACCCCCCCACCTACCCGGCAACCTGAAAAGCTCTCTAGAGTGCACTAGAAACAAAATCCAATTCAGCAGTATGACAGAACTATTGAAATAAAATGGCAGAAACATTCCCTTCGATAATGTTCACCAGGCCTCAACTTAATTCACTAATCACGAAGCCGGAACTCAATTTCAATAAAATGCCAGACCTATTAACTTCATTAGTATTCAATATTGTTGAAGCTTATATGTTCTTCTACATTTATGACATTGCACCTGCATATTTACTTTCCCCCTTCTAGTTGATTTTTCAAGTACTCTACACATCTCTTTCATTTTATCACAAGGTGTTTTTGGCACCCAAACCTTCATAATGTTTCTCAAATCCCCTGCATTCTCTTCTGGGATGCATGGCAAAAACAACATTCCCCATCACAAGTAGGATCAACATACGTTTCAAAATAATGTTATGGGTGGTTAGGGCATTCAAACTGTGTTCCCTCTGGGCAACTTAGGTGAAATAGTTTGACCATGCAAGGCTTGTCCCCAAAAATCCATTGTTCAGTTTGAGTGTGAGCATCCTTCAGAAAGGAGTGTCATCAACAGGTTTATTGCGAGAGACATCATGGGCATTACCTTAACCATCATTTTCTTGCAGAATCATACAACTCATTTTTAAGTGCAAAAAAGAACCAGCAGAAAGATAATAAAAGGAACTAATACTTTGAGAAGCTTGCCCATCAAGGAGCACACCAATGAAAAGATTGAGGTGAACCAGTCCTCGCTCTGCACCCCACATTCTTTCTCCATGGTGGTGCACAACGTATGCAGTGCGTTCATTGCGTGTGAGAGTATTCCATTATCCACATTATTGGAGGGCTTATATGTGCAGCAAGAAGTGCCAAGTTTTACACAATCTCCCCCCTCAGTTCTTAGATCCAGAACGTACCTGTTCTACACTGTGGTCATTCTTATGATGCAGAGTTCTTCCTTAATAGCATTTAACCAATTTTCAGTGTCATTGGGTAAGCCAAACATTGCCCCTGCCCTACATCCAATCAGCCCTTCAACCCATTCATCTTTAAAGAAGACATTGCCTTCGATCAGTAACCTAGGTCTTCCTTTACAATGGCTCTGCCCTTCATTATTGGAACAATGGAATGCAGGCGGAGCCCTGAAGACAAACTCATTCTTCCTAACTTGCTTTTCCCTCAAGTCAGCCATCTGCCCTTGTCCTCTTCTCTGATATGTCTGCATGAGATCACTCAAACCCTTGTCCTCTGCTACAATCTTCAGTTCCACATAATTGTCATCATATTCTGTCATATTACGTAGAAAGGCTCTGAGGGGTGGGCCAATGCTGCCTTAAGCATTCAAATAGTGGGACATGTGGTGTACCTTTGGCAAGTAAAATTATTTGATATGAAATCAGCAACACGCTCTTGTAAATCCCTCTTGTAAATTGGCAGCAATGTATCCCTTGGATGTGTGTGCTGGAAAGAGCAACTGATCAAGGGTGATGGTGGGGCACAGCGATTGTCCCTGAAATGATTTGTCTCCATACAAGGTATGTAGGAGACAAGGAGCACCCCTTTTTGCCCACAACTCTTTTTCTTTCTGGGAGCATGTGCTTGTAGTTAAATAATCTGAGCCAGGAGTTGGGCATTGTATGATACTGTAATTTCTACCTGCTTTAATACTAGATTAGAGGACACCATGTCAATAGGGTTTTCTAAATATTCTGCTTCCTTTCCTGCTAAGTCTGCTTCATGAAGCAAAGCAAAAATGGGTATGCAGTGCGTTCATTGCGTGTGAGAGTATTCCATTATCCACATTATTGGAGGGCTTATATGTGCAGCAAGAAGTGCCAAGTTTTACACAATCTCCCCCCTCAGTTCTTAGATCCAGAACGTACCTGTTCTACACTGTGGTCATTCTTATGATGCAGAGTTCTTCCTTAATAGCATTTAACCAATTTTCAGTGTCATTGGGTAAGCCAAACATTGCCCCTGCCCTACATCCAATCAGCCCTTCAACCCATTCATCTTTAAAGAAGACATTGCCTTCGATCAGTAACCTAGGTCTTCCTTTACAATGGCTCTGCCCTTCATTATTGGAACAATGGAATGCAGGCGGAGCCCTGAAGACAAACTCATTCTTCCTAACTTGCTTTTCCCTCAAGTCAGCCATCTGCCCTTGTCCTCTTCTCTGATATGTCTGCATGAGATCACTCAAACCCTTGTCCTCTGCTACAATCTTCAGTTCCACATAATTGTCATCATATTCTGTCATATTACGTAGAAAGGCTCTGAGGGGTGGGCCAATGCTGCCTTAAGCATTCAAATAGTGGGACATGTGGTGTACCTTTGGCAAGTAAAATTATTTGATATGAAATCAGCAACACGCTCTTGTAAATCCCTCTTGTAAATTGGCAGCAATGTATCCCTTGGATGTGTGTGCTGGAAAGAGCAACTGATCAAGGGTGATGGTGGGGCACAGCGATTGTCCCTGAAATGATTTGTCTCCATACAAGGTATGTAGGAGACAAGGAGCACCCCTTTTTGCCCACAACTCTTTTTCTTTCTGGGAGCATGTGCTTGTAGTTAAATAATCTGAGCCAGGAGTTGGGCATTGTATGATACTGTAATTTCTACCTGCTTTAATACTAGATTAGAGGACACCATGTCAATAGGGTTTTCTAAATATTCTGCTTCCTTTCCTGCTAAGTCTGCTTCATGAAGCAAAGCAAAAATGGGTCTGTGTTGTTTGTGTGATTTGCAAATTTTACTACCACAACTACTGTATTAACCTGCAGAGAAGCATGGCATGCTGCACGGGTGTACCATCTGATTATTTAAACTCATGATCTGCCATCTGGAGAGGATGGATCACCCTGTACATGTGGCATAAACTAAATCTCAGTAAATGGTAGTGCAGCACCTTGGGATAGTTCTAATGATGTTATGAGGGCCACAGGTTCTGCTGCTTGTACAGCATAGTGTGAGGGAAATGGCACCTTAGCTAGTACATGGTATTCTTCTGATTCAAGACTTCGAAACTTCTGCCCCGTGCACCTTATTCCCGTGCTCTGATCAATCATTGATGAACCATCAATGAAAAGCTCCTTCCCTTCTTCAATTGCATCCTCTATAATACAAGCGCTTTCAACAGTTGTGTCCACATATGCAGTGCAATCATGTACTGTGTCATCTGTATTAGTTCTGCAATACATTTGGCTGGATTTACAGTGTGACACGTTGCGATGTGGATCGAGAGATTTGACAGAATAGCCTCATACCCTGATGCACGTTGAGAGTGGATTTTGATTTTTCGAAGATTGCAAAACTGCATGCTCCACATAAGGGATGAGAGGGCAACCCAGGGGAATGGTGTTTGATTTCTGTATGGCAAATGCAGACACTGCCAGAGCCTGCTCGATGGGAATCGTCCCTACATTGCAGAGTCCAGAAGATTGCTGAAATAAACCAGAGGATTGTGTCCCAGTGAGGTTTTTTGCATGAGGACAGTTGTCATCACTTGGCCATTAGAATTTGAGAACAAAATGAATTGTTTTTATAATTTGGTGTGGCTATAACAGGGGCAGTACTGATCCCCTTTTTGTGCTCCTGAAAATATTTGATCCTCTCATCTGTCCAAACAATGGGCCCCTTTGCATTCTGTACTTCCTTTAGCCCCTGTGGCAAGGGTTTGTTGTATGTTGAATGGCCAAGTATCTCTGCCCAAAAAATAGTTACATAAACTCAGAAACTGTTGCACCTGCTGGACAGTGGTAGACTGTGGTGTGTTCTGCATGGCTGCAGCCCTTTCTGTGGTTATTTTTCTGCCTGCATATTATATTATCTGCCCTAGGGACACAACCTTTGTTTAACAATAATGCAGTTTATTCTTGTCCACTTTGTAACCCTTCTCTGCCAATAAAGTCTAGAGTATTAATACGTTATTCCTACAAAACTCTCTGTTGCACTACAGACAAGGAGGTCATCCACATACTGAATCAATGTGTTCTGTGGTTGTAACTTCCCTAGATCCATTTGCAAAACCCAGTTAAAAAATACTTGGGGAGTACCCTTGGGGCAAACAAATGTGTTGGAACCTCTGTCCTCTGTAAGTAAATGCCATAAGGAGTTGGGACTAAGGGTGTGATGGGATAGAGAACAATGCATTGTTTAGGTCTATTACAGTAAAATAGATGGACTCCATAGGGATGTTACAGAGGATGATCGTGAGATTGGGGACCACTGGGACCTCTGCCTCTACAATGTTGTTCAACGGGTGCAAGTCTTGAATCATGCTCCACGTTGACCATTTTGCTTTTTTCACAGGATAAATTACTGAGTTGCATAGTGATTCTGGTGGCTGTATTATGCCCTGTTGCCATAAGGCCTCTATGGTGGAGGAACTGCCTACATCTGCATAACTTGACATGGGGTATTGTCTCGCTCTGCCTGGTTTCAGTGTAATGCAAACCACCCTTCTGCTCTTTAGGAGCCCTACATTGTGCGGGCCAGTGGTCTACAGGATACTGCCCACACTGTCAAGATAATCCTGAAAGTGTGACGGCAATGTGTTGGCAAGGAGCAGGGTGTGTGGTACCTCTCTGCATTTCACTATCACCTGACAGGGTATGGAGATCTGAAACATTATTTCTGCTGTTCATCTAACACATCCTTCAATCCCTGTGTTGGGTCAATGCATTAAAGTGTGTGCCATTCAAGGTCATCTTTGTCCAAACCAGACACGATTACAAAGTCTGCCTTGGTGATTACTGATTTCAAATGTCATGTGATCATGGTGCAGGGTGCCCTTTCCTGCTGCACTGCTAACATACACATAAATTCAGCAGGTATTCACATAATGTTGTCTCTGAACCATGACACTAGACCTAAAAGGTCTCTCCTCTAATGAGTTCTCTTCTTAAATCCTCTCTCTTGTTTGATCCCTTTTATTCTCTTTCACCTTAGTCTATTCACTGAAACTGTGCTTATCTCAGTAGTGGATGACCTTGCCCACCTAGCTGACTAGCATGGCATGGGGCGCTCATTTTATAATGCAGCGTTTGACACCGTGGTCCACCCCACCGTGGTCAACCAATTGTCTTCTGCAGGTCTTTCTGGCTAGTTGCTTACCTTGTTCTCCTCTTTTCTTTCTGACCACACTCAATCTATTTTGCTTTCTCCTTTTTCCTCTAAACCAGTGCCTTTGTTGTGCGGACTCCCTCAAGGTTGCACTCTGTCACCTATCCTGTTCAACAAATTCATCCTGCCACTTCTTGCTCTCACCCACTCCCAGGACTTCTTCTGCTATTCCTATGCCGCTGATACGTAGATTATTTTACGTCTTGATCTGTCTTGGCCTGATATGGCTCTTCGGGATTGCTTGGAGGCTGTGGGTGGATGAATGACCAGGAACTGGTGGAAACTGAATGGTGAAAAGACAGAGGTGGTGGTTGTTAGCTCCGCTTCCCCACTTCTGTTCTGGACCACTGACTTTTGGCCTGCCAGTTTTGGACCCTGCCAAATATCGGCTGCTTCAGTGAAAGATCTGGTTCTTAACATTTTGGCATCTCTGTCAATGTCGGATCAGGTGGTGGCTGTCTGTCAAGTCGGCCACCTTAAGTTAGTTAATGACCCTTCGCAAGGTCCTGCCCTACTTCCCTTCTCAATTTCATGCTCATGTTGTCTCTAACCTGGTTATAAGCGGTATTGACTACTGCAACCCCCTCTATTTGGCTCAAACTTCCCACTTAATTTGCTGACTTCATCTCTTCCAGAAAATGGCTGCACGAGCTGTGCTTCACCCTCCTTTTGTCTCTCACATGGACCCCTTTCTAGGTCAGCTTCATTGGCACCTTGTTGGAAAGTGTGTGGTGTTAAAATCTCTGTCCATCGTCCATAGAGCTTTTTACAAACTGGAGGCTGAATATCTTCAGGAAAAATACTGTCCCTATGTCCCCTCAAGAGTATTTTGCTCTCAATCATCATTAACAATTCAAGCCCCCGGATAAAATACTTCTGGATAGTTGTATGCATTTCTTCCATTATAGCACCAAAAGCTTGGACCTCTCTTCCATTTGCCCTCTGGGCTATGGATAACCATCTATCCTTTTGGTGCTCCCTGAAGACTCTTTTATTTTAATTCAGAACTGACTCTGCTCTTGCTGGCTAGTTACAGTCCCTTTACCGTCAAGATGCCCTTGGGTGTCTCATGAATACAACAAAGGGACTAACAAATTATGCATGCCTATGGTGATAGTTACATTTTAAGTAAAACTAACCGATGTTATAGCCCCAGAAAACCCTTACATGCCCATTATTGTTCCTGACAACAGGAATGACCCTTCCTTGATGCAGGTAGCCCCCGTATCAACCAAGAAACAAAATGTTTGATCCCCTATCTTCACTCAAACTCAAACTCAGAGTTCCTGTTGCGAGTCCATAGTTACTGAGAGAACTGGATACTTCAAAGCTCCCTGTGGGCTGTCCTATTGAAGGTGAACGTTCAGTCCTGGGAATGGGAAAGGATTACCCTTAAAATGCTTGCTCCCATGTAATGTGTCACTGTGCCGAGTGGCAGGGTGTTATTATTCCATGGTTGAGCAAGTGACTGGGTGAAATTGGAAGCCTGAGGTTGAGTGGATTGTTCTTGCATGCTGCTTGGGGCGTACGGGGCGAATTAGGGCTGTGGGTGAAAAGCAGAACGGTATGTTGGTACATTATAATTAAAGGGCATATTTGGCCTGCTCCTGCATTTCCATCCAAAATGACCTATCTTCCTACAGGACCAACATTGCAGACCCATTCGGGGTCTCAGGTCACCCATACTATCCTCTCTACCTCTTTGGAAACATCCTCTTCCTCTCCGAAAACCTCCTATTTCATCCTCATATCTCTAGGCCCCTCTTTCCATCTCTGTGTTTGTTCAGGTTGGCCTTACATGGTGGCAGTTATTACCACACATTAAATGCTCATCTTTGCCTGCTTTTTCTGCACCAGCATTGCTTCTACCCCGGCCGGTTGCTCTGCCCAATCCTTATCCTTTTTCTGCTCCTGTCAACAATAATATACTATGTGTGCCCTGATCTCTGGCCACAAATTTACTTCTATTCCCACCACCTTGTTTAATCTGCTTGTACACCCGTCTCTTACCACCAGTTCTCTTGAATCTGCTGTATATAAAGTGTGGGGCCCCCATCTGCCCTCATTGTATGAGCCATGATGGAATTCATGTCTGGTGTCTCAGGGTATATGTCCCTTAAAACCTTCCATACTTGCGCTCAGTATTTATTGAACAGATCTCCATTATGGGCAGTATTGCTCAACGTTACTTCCTAATTCCCCACTCTTCTTCCATAGCTAATCAGCCTTTTCCCCTGAAAGGGCAGCAAACAAACTCTTCATGTCGACCACTGCTAAAGTGATGCCTGCAGTTTGTTCCTCAAGAGCATGCATTCACTTGCCCACTCCTGCTGTAAGTGCGGGTAAGGCAACGTTAGATTTTCCCGATCCATGTGAGTCAGGGCACATAATTGGGTCCCCCAGTCCCTTCTGCAGCAAGGGGAACTGTATTCCCCTTTGTTTAGGGTGGGTGACCAGCCCCCCCTTCTTAGATTTGGCTAGGGACATTCATCCAGGTCACAGTGGAAGCCTGCATCTCCACGGTGTTACCTCCTGGGAATCCTCTGACGTCCACCCACCATCATCCTCCTCCTGTTCTACCTGTGTACACCACAACTCATTATCTGCTAAATCCCTGTCCCCATCTACATATGGCATGATCTCCTTGTCTTCAGAGATTTGGGGGTCCTTGGCAAACTTACTGTCTATCTTAAAGAAAGAGGATCGGCCAGGCCCTTCACTGATCAGTACCTACAGGTGCACGGTGCTCCTGCTGTTTGGTTTGCTCTGCAATGCTTGTGCCTGCTCGTGCTCTGTCATCTAAAGTCCCCCTTCTACTTGCCGGCAAGCTTTGTTCCCTATTGTTGAAATCATTGTATCTGTAGTGGCATTTGTTAAGTATTAATGATATTATGGCAGTGTTGACAATGAAATATAAGGTACATGTTTCTATAGTACCGACTGTAAAAAGTATACCCTATGGTCCATTTTTGCGGTAGAAAAGAATCATCTCTGAGGATCATGAGTTCATCAGAAAAACAGAAAATCTGCAAGCAGAATGTGTGGACATAGGTTGCCATGAAGCAACCATAACAGCAGCTTTAGAATGAACTACTACAGTGACAAGGTCAGCAGTGTTGAAACCTACACAAACTGTTCCATCTGAGAACATAGTATATGTGACCACAATTTAGACAATCTTGAAAAAAAACTAGAACGTCTTGAAATTGGATCGAATTCTTTCACAATTATTGGATCAACCTTCAACTTTTGCATATCGAAAGAGCAAGTCTGTAAGGGACTATTTAATTCAGGCTGAATATACCTTATACCAACTACACAAGACAAAGTTCAAGGGCACATTACAATGCAAAAATTGTCTACACTGCCAACAGATTTTAAAAGGCAATTACATCAATCAATCAAAATGTGTCAAAAAAGATATGGTTAAGGCATTCAATCACGGGTGACTCCTCAAATCTGATCTATGCCATTAGGTTCCCGTGCTGCATCTTTTATGTCGGACTAACTAGGAGAAAAGCAAAAACAAGGTGGACAGAATACAAATCTAATGTGAGAACCTGTCAGGCACATTCACCGACAGAACAGCATTTTATACAAGCGCAACACAACATAGCTCAGATAAAGTTCCTAATTTTGGAGCAAGTGAGGTCTCCCAAGCGAGGGGGGGTCTGAACACTTTACTTCACCAGAAGGAGATATTTTGGATCGAGCAACTTGAAGCATTGAGCCCAAGAGGGATGAATATGGAATTGTATCTTACATGATTTTTACGCTATGTACACAATAAAACAATGCTTGTTCCACAAGTTGATTTTGTTACAGTTTGTGATGTTATGCAGAGCTTACACCATTGGTAATGTGATCAAAATGGATAATCTAATGAAGTGTTTTGAGGAGAATGCAAAATGTATATAAAATAATATCTCTCAAAAAACATACTGCACATTATGCGAAGTAAACACTTCAGATTAGCATTTGGAACATAAAGAAATGGTCATGTCTATAACTGTGACATTTGGTTGTTAACATTATCCAGTAAAGCATATTTGAACATGTAATTGGCTTGGCAACAAATGAGCATCTTTTAAAAAAAGAATAGTTATTCTTCTAGTTAATAATTTAAGTGACACCTACATTGCTGGCCTAGAATGTTGTGTGGCCACTGACAGTATCAGTAATGTAGCCAGTCTTTTTGCGATTGAGCAGATACACAAACCATTATTCAATGAAACAAAGGGGCTCATTACGAGTCCGGCAGGAGCCATGCCGGTAAAACCGGCAGGCTGCCGCCAGACCCTTAGTGACTTACCAGCGCTAGACTTGCCGGAATTCCCGGAGCATTGCAGCCCCATTGGTCTGGTAAATCCGGCGCCAGCAATTCTGTAAATCCACATTCCCGTGGAGCCCCATAGGACTCCATGGGAATGGGGACCGCAGAAACACTGGCACCATGTCGTAATGGTGCCAGTGTTTACGTGCATCTCCGGGCGGGACGGCACCAGCCCGCAGAACTCGTAGTTTGCGGGTCCAGAAAACAGTGCTGGTACGGTTCTACCGGCACCGTTAATTTCCGGACTGGCAAACTTGTGTTGAGGACAATCTCATTTTATCATGGAATGTTCCTTTTAACATTCCTTTCAGTGATCATTGCATGTGAGACTGAGGGCGGTCTATAGCATCAACATATCTTATACACAGCATCAAACTCTACTTAAAGATGGCTGTTACAGTATTACAGAGAATCCAGACTCCCCAACGGTGACATCATATGGCACGCAGCACGTAACTGTCATGTGACACACCCTTTATACTATTTAATGCAGGTGTAGGACGGGAGGCTGCTTGCAGCCACTTCCCGTTTCCCACGTTCTGCATAATTGCATCTAGGTGAGTCAGCCATGCACTTGGTTTTATTATTAAAGGACCTGATCTCTGAGGTTTGTCAGAAATGATGTAGTGATTTCCCTGAGGTGGATTATAATATAGGGCGTTACTTTTACTTTGATCTCACAGCACATAACTGGACTTGAGATTGTAGTGCACTGTAAGATCTTTGAATTATGTTTCTAGTTCACAAGTAAGTGCAAAGGGTATTTTTGCATTGTACTGATTGGAGTTATAATTAGGTTGCTTGGTGTTTGTTTTCAGCACTTGAAGCTTGAAACTGACTGTTGAAGAGGAAGGTCAGTCTATTTTGATTCTGTTGTCTAACAATTTGATACTTAAAGACCTGTTGTTGATAATATTTTAATAGTTTTATCATAACTTTTCAAAACTGATTTTGATAAATAATTCTTTCAATTGCAGTTCTCTTGTGGCTACTAACAGTATGTCAGTCAACAGGTAGCTGCACACGTTTAATCAACATACGGACGGTTCCGTTCTGGTGAATAAGAGGCAGGACATTAGACTAAATGGTATTTATTCTATTTACGAGATTAGTCATAGAAAAGACAATATTTCCACCTGATCAAGGTACTATATGTCCCGAAAAACACATAGTAGTAATGGGAGCACTTTGAGGAAGAACCATCTTTTTTGGCTATTGTGCTGTTCTCATACCTGGTATTGTAACACTGTTTTTGAGCATACCAATGTGCTTTTAAATACCCATTGTTTTATGGGATTAATATATGATGTTGATAATTAAGCAATGTGCATAACATTCTTCTTATTCTTGTCTTAAAAAAAGAAATACTTGAGATATGTGATTTGTAACAAATATAAGTGCATTTACTGCTTAGGGCAAACATTAAATTCTTTTCGTTATTCGGATTCACACGAATTAGTATTTTTTCATTTTGAAATCACTAAGAACAATTGAGAGGATTATTCGTTATAAGAGTGACTGGATAACTTTTCAATACATTGATGAGCAGTGTATATTTTGCTTTATTTATTAATATAATAAATCATGCTTCAAGCATGAAAAGGACACCTTAAAAATGAATGCAGTATTTTTTATATCTATTCCCATGTTTGATTTATTTCTCTTCATTATAATCAGTGTAACCTTAGTCAAAGCACACAGGCAAGGAAAGATCACATTAACAAAAGGCAGGGTCCATATGTACGGAAGGATGTTGCATGAGCCAACGTATTGCTACATAAAGTCACAGGTTTCACAGATACAAATTGCTAAATTGCAATCAACAAAATAGAACTGCAATTTGCAATTGCCATTGAGGATCACAAATGGCAATCTCTTGAGATTGCAACACAAATGTCACCAAGGGTTGAAACCCTACGGTGCTGTGTTATACCTTGCAAAGTAATGCTTGATTTACAGAACCAATCTTTAAATTGAACAAAATAATGTCCTTGTTCATAAACAATTGTGTACGAACAGTCTTTGTAGAAAGGTGGAATCTTTAATTTGGAGATGAAATTGGGGGTGTCCATTGCATCTCAGACCTAAACAAGTCCTTTATCGGGGACAGCATCTTAAAACATTAACAATATAAAGTTTAACAAAGCACAAATAAACATAAATACCAAACCAACTCCCTTACTTAGAGCTGTATTGCTGATATCAGAATGATACCTGAGTGAGTTTACTGCGAGAAGCCTGTTAGAAAATAGATGCAAGGATGGGTCCATGAAATAACACTATGACATCATTAGATGCTACGTAATGATGTCACAAGTAATGATGTGATAAGGTCTATGGGCCTGATCACAACTTCGGCGGTAACCCTTAAATCCGGCTGTAGCGCTAATACCGCCGAATTTAAGGGTCCGCCGAATCAGGGCTTCGGCGGATTTCGCCCCAGCTCTGAGCTGGGGGGAAATCCGACGAAAATTTGTGCTATTACCGCTGGCGGGAAATCCACTGGCGGTAAGAGCACGAAAATTCCCCATTGAGCCTGATGGGGAATGGGGCATTCCCGAATGGGCTCAATGGGGAATGGGGAATTACTTTACCGCCGAACTCGTGATCCGGCGCTATTAGCGCCGGGGAGTTCGGCAGTAGGGCTATTACCACCAGCGGTAATACCGCCGGCGGTAACGGCCAAGTCGTGATCAGGCCCTATGTCTGTAATGCTCACCTGATATCCAAGGGGATGCCACTCAGCCTGATTGGACGACTAGCAATCTCGAACCTCACCCTTGGAATCTGCTTGACCGAGGATTGGGCCTGAAATACAGGAATTTGGATATAACTTTACTGTCTCTTGTTGCTTGACTCCCACCTCCCTTGAGGACAAACCTTCCCCTTTGTCCTCTCCTCACCTTGTTTTCTTGTATTGTGCACTCTCCGTCCTGCTTCTCGGTGCAGGGGTGCATTGTTGATGTGGGCGCGGAACAACCTAGTTGCTTCACTGGTGCAGGCTCTATGTGTCCAGACTTGCTGTAACTCCAGTGTCGCACTCTGCCCTTTTTCTCACCTGTTTTTCTCGGGGTTGAGTCTTCTTTGGAGACTTTTCCTTCTTCCTGGTTTTTCTGGACTTACACAGATAAGGGCGCGTGTCCTCTGGGTCTGGGTCCAGTGTGAGGTTCGCTGTATGACTCAGGAAGCTGGGTGAAGTTCAGTATCCAGGATGGAAGCACTATGGTGGATTCCAGGAAGGAACAGCGCCGCAGATTCAGAGTTCAGAGCGAGCAGGACACTGGTATTAAAAGTGACCAATCATTTTGGACTTGGGTAGAGAAGCAACGAAGATATTGTTCAAGGGTTTGATTCACTCGTTCTGTGATACCATTGGTTTGGGGATGATATCCCGAGGAAAGAGCTTGTTGGATCCCTAATATCCTGCAGAGGTGTTTCCAAAACTGACAGTTATACTGTGGTCCTCTGTCCGATATGATCTTAAAAGGAAGTCCATGCAGTCGGAAGATGTGTTCCAGGAAAATATCAGTTCTGATGAGGATGGTAATTTATACAGAGGAGTAAAGTGAGCCATATGAGTGAATAGGTCAATGGTGACCATGATAGTGGTATAACCTCTGGAAGGCGGCAATTCCACAATGAAGTCTGTAGCTATGATTTCCCAAGGTCTTGTTGGTGGAGTTGGCTGTAATAAGAGACCTGCTGGCTTCTGGTTATCATGTTTGTTCTGATTAGAGACGGAACAAGATTGAATGTACAGCTGTATGTCTGTCTTCATCTTGGGCCACCAAAATTGTCTTTGTATTAGACGGAGGGTGTTGGAAATACCACGATGACCGGAGTGAAGAGTATCATGGCAGAGATTTATTATCCTTTGTTGTAGTTTCTGTGTGGGGATGACCAGTTTAGTATCCTTGAACAAGTATCCGTCCTTGATTCTTAAGTCCCATTGATTCTTCTCTGAAAGTCCTTTCCAAAGTTCCGAAGTATGAGTTTGCACGCAAATCTCTTCCAGCAGGTTGTTTGCTTGAGCTACAAATATGGTATGAGGAAACATCTTGGGATACGTTCGATCCTCCGGAGGTTCATAGTCTGGACAACGAGAAAGTGCATCAGCTATTACATTTTGGGTTCCGGGGACATGGTGAATCTGAAACTGATATTGGGCAAAAAAGAAGGCCCACCTAGCTTGGCGACTATTCCTACATTCCAGAGCTTGCAAAACTTGTAGGTTTCGATGATCCGTGCAGACATGGACCGGAAATTTGGCTCCTAGAAGTAAATGACGCCACTCTGTGAAGGCTTGACGGATGGCTAGCAGCTCTTTCTCTAGGACGGAGTAATGGGTTTCACTAGGAGTTAATGTCCGAGAAAGGTAGGCAATGGGATGCTCCAAGCTATCCTCGAATTGCTGTTTTAGAACGGCTCCAATGGCATAATTGGAGGCATCTGTCTCCACTATGAATGGTCGATTAACATCAGGCTGAGCAAGAATGGGAGCTTGTGTAAATTCAGACTTTAACTGTTTGAAGGCTTTCTCTTGGGCCATGGTCCAATGAAATGTAACATCTTTTTTCAATAAGGCAATTATTGGTTGGACAATCTCAGAAAAGGAAGATATGAATTTCCTATAAAAATTAGCCAAGCCCAGGAAGGATTGTATCTGTTTCACTGAGGCGGGGCTCGGCCAGGATAAAATAGCCTTGACCTTGGACTGATCCATACCGATACCATCGGGAGTAAGGACAAACCCTAGGTAGTGAACAGTAGAAGTATGGAAGATGCATTTCTCGGGATTCGCCAGGAGTTTATTTTCGCATAAGCGTTGTAAAACTGATTTCACATGTTCTTCATGCTTGAGAGGGTCCTTCGAAAATATTAGAATATCATCCAGATAGACAATCACAAAAAGGAACAGCATGTCCGAGAACACTCGATCCATGAGACGTTGGAACACCGCTGGGGCATTAGCAAGTCCAAAGGGCATGACCAAGTATTCAAAATGCCCAAAGGGTGTTCTAAAGGCTGTCTTCCACTCGTTACCTGCCCTGATACAAATCAAATGATATGCGCCCCTGAGATCCAGCTTGGTGAACTTAACTGCACCTCTTACTGCCTCCAGAATGTCTGAGATCAAGGACAATAGATAGCGGTCCTTGAGAGTACATTGATTTAGACATCGATAATCAAGACACGGTCTAGTTCTTTATTGTCTTTTTTAGGAACGAAGAACAGGGAGGCCCCTGATGGAGATTTAGATGGTCGTATGGTGCCATTTGTGAGATTAGTATCCAGGTATTCACGAAGGGCTTTCTTTTCTGGTTCTGATAGGATGAACATCCTTCCAAATGGAATCACCGCAGAAGGTTCTGTCTAAATTGCACAATCTTCAGGTCTGTGGGGAGGTAAGGCCTGAACAATGGCGGAGGAAAAAACATCAGAATATTCCTGGTAAGCCTCCGGGACCCGGATGATGTTTGAAACTGAGATTGTGTTCTGATGAGTTGTAGGAAATTCCTTGGATGGTGTAGGATCAAGGTCTGGATGTAAGCAGTGGGACATACAAAACTCAGAACCCAGGAACAAGGATCCCGCTGCCCAATTGATATAAGGGTTGTGTCTTTGAAGCCAGGGCATTCCCAAAACCATGGGGTAATGGGCAGACTTGATGATGTCAAATCTTATCCTTTCTCGATGTTGATTTATAGCAAGCTCGATCTCCTTGGTCTGCAGGGTTATAGGTCCGGAAGAAAGGGGTCTTCCATCAATTGCTTCCACAGGTTGCATGATAGTCTGGGATTCATAAGGAATATGATGTTCTAAGACCCATTCATGATCTATGAATACCCCCATAGCTCCACAGTCGACCAATGCCAGGATGGGATATATTTCTTTCTTGGATGTTGTCAAGAAGGCCTGTAGGATTACCAAGGAATTTTGTCCAGGAGAGTTCAAGGATGGAATAGAGGTGGAGCAGACATCTCTCTCCTGAACCTACGCTCCGTTTCGGATCGGGAGCTGGCATTTCCCGAGCGCCGTGGGGGGGCAATCGGACATTCTCTTACTAAATGTTTATCGGATGCACAATACATATATAATCCAGTATGAATCCTTTGCATCCTCTCTTGAGGTGTAATGGGTCCACGGGAGGCCCCTAATTGCATAGGTTCAGGCTCATTGCTTGGAGTAGAAATGCCTTCTGAGCTCGAAGGGGTTCCAATGGGGTTTTTCTGGAGTGGTAACTTGGTTTTCTTCTTTTCTGCCTTTCTCTCCTGAATGCGAAAGTCAATCTGTAGAGCGAGATCCTTTAGGGCTTGAAAGGAACCCGGGCGTGCCACTCTGGCTAGTTCGTCCTTGATCTCTTCGTTTAGCCCTCTTCGAAATAAAGTAAAACAAGCTTCAGAGGACCAATCTGCTTCTTTAGCCAGCTGTTTGAAGCGTGTGACATACGTGAGCAAGTCCTGGGTATCCTGATGAAAGTCGAGTAGACGTTCCTGGGCACTGTAAACTTGTTCCAGGCGTTCGAACATGATCTTGAGGGCCTCTATAAAGCCGTCGTAGTCATCCAGGAGAGCATCAGCAGAGTTAACCAATGGGGTGGCCCAGGTCAAGGCATTCCCGGAAAGATGAGAGATTATAAAGCCCACTTTAGCCCTGGGCATAGAAAAATAATAAGGCTTAAATGTAAAGTGGACCAAACAAGAATCTAGGAATCCACGAAGGCTCTTTGCTGAAACGTCGTATTTATCAACGACGCTACCTAGAATTACACTCTCCTTCGTGGCACAATCACGGGATAACACCAATTGTTTTAACGCAGTGTTTTTCGCCTTTAAGTTTTGCACTTCGGTCATCACCTCTTGCATGCCACGCATAAGATCCTGGACGGCCGCTTCGATGTCTGTATCGGGGTCGGTCATGTGGTGTCTCAATCTGTCACAGGTTTCCCCTTTTATCACCTGTTTTCTCTGTTTTGCGGAGTCCTTTGTCAGGGTTTTCTTATGAGCAGTTCGGGTCTTGTTCAAGACCGCTCGGCCGTCTTCGGATTCCGGGATTCGATCAGCTTTTTTGTCCGGGATCTAGGAAACTCCAGGAAGCTTGGAATGGAGACAGCACACGGAGGCGGTCTGCGCGGAATGCGGAAGAGACAGGATCAAGGAAGGTAGTAGGAAAGGAGAAGGAGGAAGGTCCGGGGACCAGGAAGTAACACAGTTCAGGAGTACGAACTACGGAGCACGTCAGGCCACAGCTATCGGTAGCGTTGAGACACGTGGAACCGCAGGGGAGTGGCTAATTTATAGAACGTGCTGCATAGGACGTAAAGGTCGACAGACCGCGTTCCGTGTATACGGCCATGTTGGGTGTACTACAGCGAGTAACCCCCGACGTGCCAGGGACCGGGAAGACCAGAAGGGGCGTGATCGATGGATCATGACATAGTGGGGCAAAGGCCATATTTTCGGTTTTGCATAGTTATGTATCTGAAAATGACCTAATAATAAATATGGGGAAGACCAAAGTAATTGTGGTCTCTAACAAAAAAGTGAAACACCCTAGTTTTACTACTGTATTGGGCATAGTGGACTACGTGGAAACATACCCATATCTTGGCGTGGACATGTCCTGCAGAAAAACCTATAGGAATTTTGTTGCGGCTAAAAGAATTAAAGCTGTACAGCCGATTCAGTTGATTGCTAACTTTGCAAGAAATACTGCAGGTTTTTCCCTTGAAGGGATCATCATTTTATATAAACAGTGTTTTGGACCTATGGTGCTATAGGGGCTGGAGGTCTTTTAAATCTGAAAATTCACTCAAAGCCGAAATGTCAATTGTTGTCAATAATGGCTCGGTGTAATTCTCTATTAGAAGGCAGCAGGGTCGATGGATTTGAGATATTAGTGTCCGAATTTTATAAGGCTATTAGATGGAGTCCTGAATTCCAAAGGGGAACTAAGTATGATACCCTTAAACGTATTTTTAAAGTAAAGGCCAAAGAGTGGGATTATGTAAATAATTACACCCACCTGGAAACCTTACGGAGTTCCTCACTATTGCATGGAGTCGTGTACAAATATTTGCAACTGCAGACTTACTTGAAATTGTTTCCTAATCCAGCACCCTTACACTTTAGACTATGGTTGCGTGTTAACCAATTACCTGTTTTAGGTATTGGGGATACTACTTAATGCGCGATACTGTAGAATTTGTAAAAATCATGTATTGATGGAGACCGCCAAACACCTCTTGACTGAATGTGCTGTCGTGGGGCCTATTTATATGACCATATTAGGTGGACTTGTGCACTCCTATAAATCAATCAAAGACAATGCCTTTTGGCTATATTGTTTTAATACGGAGAACCAATATGTCCACCTAGCTTTGTATCAACTCTGGAAGATTATTAAAAAGCATTTAAAGTTGGAGTAGGATTAGTTTGGTATAGGTAACTTCTTGCTACCACTTTACTAGGATTGTGTTGGTAGTTGGTCGCTTAGACTCTGTATATAATGAGCATTTTTTAATTTGTATAATTTTCTAATTGTATTTTTAGATATATTATTGAACTTTGGTATGATTATTTTAATAAGATTTGTTTTAAAATGTGGTTTAAAAAAAAGAATGCATATTAAGGTGTACTATTTGTCATGAATTAAGGTTTTACAAAGTGTTATTTAATGAAGTTTGTAAAGTTCTTGTAGAACTGAACAAATAAACAAATAAATAGATGTTCAAAGAACTACCATTCCCATTCCCATTCCTCATGGAAGACAACACTGCCAAACACATCACAGACTCTACAAAACCACACACAACTCAGTTACATAGGCATCACAGATACACACAAAGTGATCATTCCACCATGCCACATGTGCCACTTGAGCACTTCCAGCAATGGACCAATCCCACATCACCCCTATATGAGCCCCGCCGCCAACAATCACTCCATGCCATACTTGACCAAAGCCTTGACATGCACAATAACCATCTTACGTTAAGCCACATTGATACAGCGGTCAAGACAACCATATGCAATGCACCTTATCCTACATGCGTAACGATGCAATTAGTCATGGGGCTGCCACCATACCAAAACACAGAAACACTTCATAAATAACAATGTTGCCTACACATGCACCACCCATCGCCAATGGCAGCATTACTATATGCACAGGGGTCAATCATACATGGACATTAGTGGGTTGACAGTGCAATGGGAAGATGCATGAGGGCCAGATGCATGCCCGTTGTAGGGTATTTTGTGGAGATTTGGGGCCTGACAGTATTTTATTACCGCCGAAAAATAACTTAGCAATAATCACTCCTTGTATTCAGATTTGGCCATGTGCAACAATAATACAGTGGACATGCATTATTTTAGCACCCAGACATGCATATTTGGTATGCGTGGTTGGTATGCGTGGTTGGTGGTATTTTGGTGAGCATAATTCCCTTGTTTTATTTGTGGCCCCAATGTCCAGAATCCCTTATCTTTGCTTAGATTTTTCGTGTAATCACTAGAGAGACCTCAGACCTACATTTTAGGAATACCACATTTTCAGTGTTAGTGTTAGTGTGCCACCATGGGCGATCTCACTGACTTATTTACGACAGAGATCTATATGTGGTAATTTTGTGGTAATTTCCACTACCTTATATACGGTAGGGAACTATGTTCAGAGAGTCCCTCTTCCCGTTGGCTCATGTACCTCCAACGAGCTATGCTACAAACAATCACTCTCAACTGTCCATACTGAATATGATCATGCACACATCTGTCTTAAAATGACAATTGCATTGTTTAAAAATCTCCCCTCATCATCAGCACTGTATTGGTAAATATAAAATACACCACCCGTCTGCTTTCAAATATTTTTCTGTATTATAAAAGTTGCATTTAAACACGATCTCACTCTTTACAGAAATAAATAAAATAGCACAGTAACAGCATTGTCTGTGATACACTGAAAAAAAAGTGGCGGAGAACAGAACACAATTTGCAACATTAACGTGTGATTAAGGCACTGGAATCTCCTTTCCTACTCTGACTGAACATTCTCGTACACACTCAGCTCCCACACTTATGTAATTACCTTATCTGTTCAGTCAAGTTTTCTTTAGCTGTTCTCTTTCTGAATGTGGCTCCCTTGAAGATTAACCCCAGTGAAAAGGAGCGCCTTTCCTTCTCAAACCGGGGTCATTGCCTGGAACTCTCAGCTTTTTCAGCAGAAATGCTCCAACCAGGAAAAAATAGGTCCTTCTCCCAGCTCTGCCAAATCTTGACTCTCCTCCTTCCTCCTCAAACTCCCCCCAGCAAAACTCTGATCACTCCCTCTAGCATGATACTTGCTATGACGCTGCTCCAATCAGAATCAATCATGCCATCTCCTCCTTCTCTACACAATGGCTCATTTTTATAGTAATACTTGGTAACCAACTGATTTCCTGTTCTTTCGAGCCCTTTTGCTTCCTGAATTTATGTGGACAGGGCAGCAGAGAAAAAAAAATGGATGTGCGTTTAAAAGTTCACTTTCAGAATAGGCCTAATTCTGCAGTGGAGACACATTTTTATTAGTGGATTATGTTAACCTCAGTTTCATTAGTCAGGTTAGTTATAAGTAATGTTAGTTATTAATTTTCAAATGTGTCTCTCGCACCATAGGTATTTCAGGTGAAAAATAGTGTGCATTTTTGAATGTGCACGTGTGCTTTTAACTGTAAAAATAGATTTGCATTTTATATGTTAAAATCGTTTTTGACTGAATAGCCTGTCTTTCCTTGTTAATCTGGCAACACATATAGCAATGCACCGCACCCTTGTGGTGGTGCTGCATAAAAAAAAATTGCTACCTGTGCAGTAGTGCTGTACTCTGTGCTGTTTGCTACCTGTGCAGTAGTGCTGTACTCTGTGCTGTAACACGCCAAATATCCTTACATACCCTCCTTTTGTTTTTATAATCTGGCTATGATCCAAGCCAATTCCTAAAAATAATTTGTTCTTTTTCTTCTTTTCACAATATAGCAATCCAATAAAATGAATATTCATGTGCATCAATGAAAAAGTTGCAATCAATACAGTATTCATCTGAGTTCATTAGTTTACAAAATGTTCTACATTTGCCTTCTCAGTGGAAGTGGCATTACTCTAAGTTTAGATTTTTCAAGTCAATTAAAAACAATGAAATAAAACAACTAACCAAAACAAATAATTAATATAACAAATTAAAATAAATAATTAAAATAATAAATACGTGGAACTCCATATGTCAGCACTCTTGTCTGCCTCTGATATGTCCCGACCAGCGATGTTATTTGGTTCATTCGAGTACACTTTCATCTTGGCAATCTTAGATCCATAGGAGTCATCTTTTTTAGCATTCTGGTTATCTTGTCTTCACCTCCACCTGTAGGCAGGCATCTTTTGGTCTTCATCCAGGGGACTCCAGGACTCCATTGTCTCCCGTGGCCTCTGATCCCGGAACCTCCGACCAAATAATGTTAATTTTCTAAATCAAATAGAAAATAAACAAATTAAGTACATAGCACAATACTAACTTCACCCTTTTGCCAAAAATAAAACATGCTTGGTAAAAATATTTCGGTTTTTTTTTTTTTTTTCTGAAATTAAACACAAGTTAAAAGAAAACAAGCACACATAAACAGCATTCAATATTTAATACATTTTCTCTCTGCACACTAACCATGAGCTTCCGTTATATGTGCATTTATTTATTTATTTATTTTATATTATATATTTTTACATATACTACAGTGTTTGTGCCATTATAACAATCAACTTTTTTTAACTTCTTTGTCACTGCCTCCTGATTGCACCCATTTATTTTCTCTTTTTGTGTTCAAGGGACTTTATCTGTTTCTACATGCTCAAGCTGCCTGATCTCATGTCTGGGATGGCATGGTTTGATTTGATTTACATGGACAAACTGCTCTATTGCTGTTTCACCTTCATTTTTCAAAATTTTATAAACTACAGGAGAGACCTTATCTATAATTCGAAATGGCCCCTGCCAGGCTGCTAGAAATTTAGAATTTTTCTGTTTACTTTTTCCAAAATGAAACTTGTACACCTGATCCCCTACACTGTATTCCTTTACTGATGTCTTTTTATCATAATACGATTTTGCACTGTCAGCAGCTCTTTCCAGATTTCTCTGCACAAAAGCAAATGCATGTTGCAAATGCCTCCTCAGTTCATCAATATATTCATGAACTGTGGATGCACTCACAAGGGTTTGCTCATGTGTTCTGTATAGTAGGTGTTGTGGTAACACCATTTTCCTACCTGTCAAGACCTCATGGGGGCTAACACCTGTTGCTTTGGCAGGAGTCGACCTGATTGCCATCAAAACCAACGGTAAACGTAAATCCCAGCTGGAACCTGCTTCTGCCACAAATTTCTTTAAAATATCCACAACAGACCTATTGCTTCTTTCAACTGTACCTGAAGACGCCGCCCGATATGCGATATGTAGTTTCCTTTTCACACCTAGTATTTGCCATACCTTACTCATTAGAGTACTTGTGAAATGACTTCCTCTGTCTGACTCAATTCTTTGTGGCAACCCAAACCTTGAGAACACATGGTTCACCAGCAATGTGGCTGCTGTTTGCGCACTACAATCTGGTGCAGGAATGCATTCAATCCACTTCGACATCAAACATACCACACTCAAAATATAACGGTGTCCCCTGCTCGACCTTTTTAAAGGACCCACATAGTCTATTTGCAAATCTGACCATGGGAGAGTTAGGCCTCTTTTCATCAATGGTGCTCTATGCATTGGTGAAGCAGGTTTAAATTGGGCGCATACTAGACATCCTCTAGTATATAATTCCACATCTTGGGACATATGTGGCCAGTAAGCATAATCTTTTAGTATTTCTAATGTTTTTTGTGAACCTCTATGGCCTGCGGTTATGGCATCATGTGCATGGTGTAGCATTAGTCCTCTGAATGAAAGGGGTACTACCCACTGTATTTGTCCTGTTATGGACTCTCTAATCATGAGTCCATCCTGTAATCTAATTCGTGTTTTGTTCTTTAATAACACCCTCAACTCTTCTTTTCCCATACAATCATTTTCTGTTAAAGGATTTTGTTCGGGGTCTATCAAATGATTATAATAGATTCCCAAAATTTGATCATTCTTTTGTGCCTCAATGAAATCTTGGTCTGGCGTGTCATGACTCCACTGCACCACCGGTTGATCTACCTCCTTTGGTGCTTTAGAACGTGTGACTGCATCAATTTGTATTTCACCCATTAAATAATCAATAGGTAGCAATTCTCCCATCACAGCCCCAATCTTAGCCAGGTGGTCTGCCTTATCATTTCCCTCCTTATCCTCTCCTGGTGTTTTTAAATGCCCACGAATTTTTCTCCAGTATATTGTTAACTCATTCTCTGACACCAATTTGTCTATGGCTTGTATCATTTTTCCATGCTTAAGTGGCTTTTTGTTATATGTAACCATGCCTCTTGCTTTCCAACCAGGCAAATACTCCACAAAGCTATTCCGTGCATAGTCAGAATCAGTCACCAGGACAATTTCACTGAACTTTTTATCAACTGCAGTAGCAATTGCTTTATAAATGGCTGCCAATTCCGCCACCTGACTGCTCCTATCTCCAATCCTCATCCCTATACTGGGGACACCTTCACATTTCAACCAGACATTTCCTATTCCTGCCACTAACTGTTTATTACTGTCATTTTCAATGTGAAAAGCACAACCATCCACATATACAGTTGGCAAATCCTTGCATGTTTTTTCATCAAAAGCTTTGTGTGGTGATTGTTCAAATTCCTGCAAACTAGTTTCTACTTCCATTTCATTTGGTATTTGTTCAGCTGTACAGTCATGTAAGTCAGCTAACCCTTGAGCAATTGGGTTCTTTTTATTTTGTCCATATCTCACTTCTACGGGAAAACCTTGTAATGCTAGCGTCCATGAAGTGATTCTGGATTGCGCTAGATTACCTGATCTAATTCTTTTACTCTCTAAAAATTGCAAAGGTTGATGATTTGTTTCAATAATTACCTTTTCTCCCTGAACAATGGGGCGGAAATGTTGTAGCGCCCACACAGTGGTTAATAGGGCCTTTTCACATTCATTAAATTTCATTTCAACTTGGGAAAATGCCTTACTTGCATATGCAATGGTTTTGTGATTCAAATCGTGTTTTTGTGATAACACTGCTGACATACAATGTTCAGAAAAACCTATTTCTATAAAGAAATCCCTGTCCTTTATGGGGTATGCTAAACATGGTGCCTTTACAAGACATTCCTTTAATTTAGCCACTGCATCAGACTGCCCTTTTTCCCATTTCCAGGGAGTATTCAGTTTAAGCAGCTTAGTCAATGGTTGAGTGATTTCTGCATAATTTTCAATGAACTTTCGGTTATAGCCTGTCATCCCTAATAAACTTTTTACTCCTTTCACATTTTTAGGATCTTTTAATCTTTGTATGGCCTCTATTTTCTTCTTTTGTGGATTTAGCCCATGTTCAGTCACTTCATGCCCTAGAAAGTTCACTTTTTTTCTTGCACCATTGTGCTTTTTGCAAAGATACTTTGGCGCCTGCTTTCTGCAATTGGCCAAGTACATGTCTTATTTCATCAAAATGGCTTTTCAGGCTTTCATTTTTTATCAGGACATCGTCCACATAAACTATTGTTCCTCTTTCCGCTGCATCCGGCATGGCCTTTCTCAAAAATATGCCAAATTCACTCCCACTATTGATGTACCCGAACGGAGCTCTAAGCCAGGCATATTGAGTCCTGTCAAATGTAAAGGAAAATAAATGTTGTATCTCCTCTGCCAATGGCACGCACCAATATCCAGAAGTGAGATCTAATGTGGTAAACACATTTGAACCATGTACCTGAGCTAGGCCATGATCAATGAATGGCAGTGGCCATCTAGATATTGGTACTCTTTTATTTAACTCTCTCAAGTCTGCACACAGCCGCCATTGACCATTTGGCTTTAACACACCTAAAATAGGTGTATTGGATGTGCTATGAATGGGCCTGATGATTCCCTGCGATTCCACATTTTTAATAATCTCTGCCAATGATTCTAATCATGCCAGCGGTAGTCTATACTGGCGCACAAACACTGGATTTCTGCTACACCCTTCTGGTAGTGTGGCCACATGTAAATCAGTTAAACCACAATCATAAGCATCTTTTGCAAATACATCCTTAAACTCCATAAATATCTCCCTCAGATTGTCCCTCTCTTCATTGCTTTCACATGCATCCGCTAAGGAGATCTGCTCTTCTACCATTTTGGAAAATTCTGGAAAATCTTCTGGTAAGGGAATCTCGGCGCTTTCCTCTAACTGTGTGGCTGTGTCTTTTTGTAAAGCTGCCACTTTTAAATATTTTGGCATATCAGCTTCCACTTCAATGGGCTGATTTTCTGTTTCATTTTCATTTAAATTAAATATTATGCAATCCTCTTGATGGCAGCACACTGTCTCATTTGAATCATAAGGATACACAGAATGAATTTTAAATATTCCTTTGGGCTGAGAGTCCAGGTGTTCTGGCAACTCGCCCTTGGCATCTACATATTTTTCAGGAATATTCCCAATCACCATGTTATTTAAATCTGCCGTATAATGTGATTTTTGTATGGCCATTCCTAATGGGGAGTTTTCCTCTAAATGAATATCCTGACAACCTTTATTATTTACCATGATTTTTAAAGATCCTTCACCAATGTCTACCAATGGAATGTATTCACAATACAGGCCTTGCTGTTTTATGGATTCATTCAGGCATACAAATGCATCAGAGCCTTTCATCTGCTGTCCATTTTTGCATTTCAGTGTTATTGCAAACTGTTTTGTAAATGCAGGAATAATAGTATCTTTCCTCATTTGTAATTCGATTGCATAAGGAACCAGTTGTGCACAATGATAAGCCCTTCTTTTGTCTTCAAATTCAGGAGCCGGACCACCTAGGCGTGACCATATTTTTTGATTAAGGAAATCTAACACCATACACATTCTGTGCATGATGTCATTTCCCATGTAAAATTCATTTTGTGCTCCACTCACTATCCATACATTATGGTAAATTGTTTTCTGACCAATGCTAATTTTAAGCATGCATCTGCCTGCAATTCGGTTTTCAAAGTCTGGACTGTCCAACCCAGAAACATATTGGTTTTTAATCCTAAATTTCGGGATTTCTTCCCTCTCCATTATTTTTTGCAACAATTTCTCATTAATGAAGCTCCTTTCATGTCCAAGCGCTAAAGTGGCTTTTATTGTTTTAAAATAGTCATTTATACCAACATGAACCCATGGTTGCTCATCTTCCATGTGTATTTCTGCCAGAGTGGTAATGTGTTTTTCTGAATCTATTTTAGGAACAATATTCTGTTTGCACGTTTTCTCTTTTAAATAAAAACGTAATGTGTGCTCATCTATGGCAGTCTGCCAATCTTTCCTTGGGTCCAAGTATATTTGTACAGGTAGTTTTTCATTGTCGCTCTGCATTTTGTCTTGACACATTAATATAACAGTGACACTAGGTATGCAGCTATTCTGGAGATATACCTCCACAGCATCATTTGTTTTGGCAACGGTGTGACATTCATTTATATTGCTGTTTTGTGATTTTAGTTTCTTAGGCCTCAATGGTTTTTTGGTTAAGGACCACAGCACTCCATTCACCCCATCTATGAGAGGAGACAATCTTTTCAGACAATCTGTCCCCATCAGAAATGGAATTTCACAAATAGATGTGATCAATACCTCTTGTTTCATTCTGTGCTTTCCTATTTTTATGTCAACCTCAGTTACACCTATGATGGGCACCTCCTCCCCATTAAAGTTATGCACTGGGCCTTGATTTTCCTTCACTGTGATCTGACTCTGTGGAGGTCTCCCTTCATTGATACTCTTTACCAGCTCCTTGGACATAATTGTGGCCTGTGCGCCAGTGTCAATCATAGCAAAGGTGTGGCATTTTTCTTCTACAGTGATGGGTGCATAATATCTGTCCTCAACTTCCTCTAATACACATAAGAAATGTGAATTCTTACTGATTTCAGGGCTCACCTTTCTCAGGTCTTTTTCACTTTTGGCTAAACACATTGGTAAATGGAAAGACATTTTTCCCTCCTTTTTACCCATTTCTGCGCGAGAGATTTTATTCATTTCTCCATGATCAGAGGTTTTTTGGAGTGTGGCCACTGTTCGCCCATCCATCTGGGTAACATCAGAGACCACATTACAATCCTCCAACTGAACATGTGTAACAACATCATTCAGCAATTTGTCATTTTTTAATTCTGTGCATTTGTGATCATTTAGTGCGATACCAGCCCTTTCCGCCTCTTCAAAAATATGTGGCTCAAAGAATTCTTCAGGTGATTGACTTGTACCCTCCTTGTGAGTATTTCCTTTTTCTGTCTGTGTTTGGTCATTGTTTTGCTTGCCCAGGGAAGGAGCTATAGCATCCCCACTTACTCCCTGTTCACTGGTATTCCCCATGCATGAGTCATTTTTCTTAAATCTGTTCCTTTGTTCTTCTGGAATTCCTAATGTTTCTTTTTCATTTGTGCAAATCTTTTTACTGTTTTATTTAGCTCTAAGTTAAACCGTACCTCTTTTTTAGAAGTATTTGCACTTTCTGTCACAATTTCATTTACTGGTACTTTCATTTTTAATCCATTAGGCATCTCAGAGTCGTTATGCAAAATTATATCAGAGCAATCTGTCATTTTGGCACTGCAGTTATCATGAGTACTTAGTCACTTTTCGGAAGCCCCCCGGTCATTGCTATGGCCATCAGCCCCCTCTTTGGAAGGTTGTTTTTGCGCTGTATAGAGCTTTCCTATTTGCTCAGCTAACATTTTCACTTGGGCCTCAAGGCACTGGAACCTTTCCATCTCTCTAGGATCCTCTTTCTGTGGCCTAGGTCGATATTGGTTGTTTTCCCCCTGATTGGATCTATTCTGATACCTCTCAGGTGATTGATGTCGGTTAGGATGGTTTCTGAACTCTTGATTCATTTGTGGAGGGGAGCGGGTTGTACCCATCCTTTGATTATAGTCCCCTGGTGGGGAATCATTGTACTGGCGTGGATTGTAGTTCACGTTTTGCCTCATGTCCTGTCTCTCAGATTGTGGGTACTGGCCCCTAGGTTGATTTCCATTATCAGTAAATCGATCCACATATCGGGGCCTATCCTGATTACCATATATCATGGTGCTGGGATCAAATCTGCTCTGTGTCCCCAATGACTGGTAGGGACCATCATTTCTTTGATCTTGATTTTGTCTCTGGTTATTATTCATACCTGCCATATCAGGCCGGTATCCTACCCGGGGTCTGTCCCCTAAATACCTAGGGCTGATGTAGTTCTCTCTATTACTAGGATCATGTGATTGGAACATTGGTACAGGAAATGGCGATCTTTGTTGATTACCCCTTTGTTCAGGTGTCACATTATTTTTACCTTGGCTTTGAGCAGACTCAAGGGACATTTTGGCTGACCTGATTTCCATTACTGTGGCTGAGGGTTCTTTAGATTTAGGTCTAGTATCTTTCATTTTATCACTTTCTCTACCCTGACAATAGAGTACCTCATATAGTTTTGTGCTTTGATGTACAATCCATTCAAGGGACTTGTCACGGTCAAATTCACGGACCAATTGGGATATGATGTCTTTCTGTAGCCCATAGAAGTATGCAGTTTTAAACTCATTGGAATTTGAGTCAAAAGATACATCAAAGCGAGAAAATGCTCTTTTTAAGTCTTGTAAAAATTGGCGAGGGGATATATTAGGTCCAGCAGTAATTGTGTACGCGACTTTCTTTGCCTCCTGCAATGACTGAAAAGGAGAAAAATGACGCCTAATTTCTTTTTCAAACTCCAGCCATGTCATATTCTGCTGTTCATTTAATCCCCTTATGATGCTGGCCGTCGGGCATCTAAAGTTAAATGAAAATATTGTCTGTACTGTTCCTTAGGTATCTGGAGTGCTTTAAAAATGTCATGCACCGCTTCTAAGTGATCCTCAATGCAGCATTCACCTCCCTTTTTAAATGGTTTGATCAGGGCTTTAATGGATTTCATTATTTTTATGGGGCTACTTGTTTCAATGCATGGAATTGCACTATTTTGTGATCCACTCCTGTTTTCAGGTGTATGAGATTGGTGGCCGCCCCCAATGGGAGTATCAAATCCCCCAAGGGCGCTGCAACCAAGTTCAGTCACCGGCCCAGTCACTGGAGCACTAGCTCTTTGGGCAGAGCTAGAATTCACCTCCACTCCATTGAATGTGGTACCCTGCCGCCTCTCCTGGGACCTGGGAATGCACATTTGCTGTTCTAAGTCCTTACACTTTTTAAGGAGTCTGTTGGCTTCATCTTGTAAATAGTTGTTTTCACTATTCATCTTATTAATCACCTCCTGCATGTCGCACATTTGCATTTGGCATTCATTGAACTCTTTATTTCTCTTGTCTCTTTCTTGAATCATTTTAATCATTTCTTGTTCTGCACTCTGGAGATCACCTTCTTTTTCACAATGTTCTTTTTGTAAAATCTGCATTTCTGAAACAACCTCATCTTTATCCTGCCTAATGTGATCCACTAAGGCTTTTAAGTGTGCCAATTCTTGCTCACTATCTTCAAATTGTTTCTTGCTTTTGGATAACTGAGTATCAAAGTCTCTGCATTTTAATTGCATGTCTTTTTGGCATACATCCAATTCTGCTCTCAACATTTCCTGATTTTTACTTGCCCCATCTAATTCAGTCTTTAACCTGTTAATTAGCTGAGTATCATTCTCTTGCATTCGCAGGGACTTGTTTAAAATAAACCATATTTTGCTGCATAGCCGTATTAAACAGTCTTTCTCTGCACTTTTATCGGCTGCATTCAATAATCTTGTAAGGCAGACCTGAATCATGCTGCCTTCTGCAAAAATATTGTCTAGTTTTTCTTTCTGCACCTCACCCTGAATGCGGTTACTCCATTCTAACGTGCTATTTGACGACCAATTCCCATGTGCAAACAACTTTGCCTCTAAATATTGCACTAGATCTGAGAATGTGGTTTCCCTTTGTGACATTCTGAAATTCGTTTTTAGTGGCACACTGCTATTATAAAATGGGTTCCCTTTAATGTGCAAATGGCAGTGTGAGACACACTTGCCACGCCCAGTAGGTACTCTATGATCACTTTCCCGGCCTGCAACGCACCATAAATATGTAGGGTATTTTGTGGAGATTTGGGGCCTGACGGTATTTTATTACCGCCGAAAAATAACTTAGCAATAATCACTCCTTGTATTCAGATTTGGCCATGTGCAACAATAATACAGTGGACATGCATTATTTTAGCACCCAGACATGCATATTTGGTATGCGTGGTTGGTATACGTGGTTGGTGGTATTTTGGTGAGCATAATTCCCTTGTTTTATTTGTGGCCCCAATGTCCAGAATCCCTTATCTTTGCTTAGATTTTTCGTGTAATCACTAGAGAGACCTCAGACCTACATTTTAGGAATACCACATTTTCAGTGTTAGTGTTAGTGTGCCACCATGGGCGATCTCACTGACTTATTTACGACAGAGAGCTATATGTGGTAATTTTGTGGTAATTTCCACTACCTTATATACGGTAGGGAACTATGTTCAGAGAGTCCCTCTTCCCGTTGGCTCATGTACCTCCAACGAGCTATGCTACAAACAATCACTCTCAACTGTCCATACTGAATATGATCATACACACATCTGTCTTAAAATGACAATTGCATTGTTTAAAAATCTCCCCTCATCATCAGCACTGTATTGGTAAATATAAAATACACCACCCGTCTGCTTTCAAATATTTTTCTGTATTATAAAAGTTGCATTTAAACACGATCTCACTCTTTAGAGAAATAAATAAAATAGCACAGTAACAGCATTGTCTGTGATACACTGAAAAAAAAGTGGCGGAGAACAGAACACAATTTGCAACATTAACGTGTGATTAAGGCACCGGAATCTCCTTTCCTACTCTGACTGAACATTCTCGTACACACTCAGCTCCCACACTTATGTAATTACCTTATCTGTTCAGTCAAGTTTTCTTTAGCTGTTCTCTTTCTGAATGTGGCTCCCTTGAAGATTAACCCCAGTGAAAAGGAGCGCCTTTCCTTCTCAAACCGGGGTCATTGCCTGGAACTCTCAGCTTTTTCAGCAGAAATGCTCCAACCAGGAAAAAATAGGTCCTTCTCCCAGCTCTGCCAAATCTTGACTCCCCTCCTTCCTCCTCAAACTCCCCCCAGCAAAACTCTGATCACTCCCTCTAGCATGATACTTGCTATGACGCTGCTCCAATCAGAATCAATCATGCCATCTCCTCCTTCTCTACACAATGGCTCATTTTTATAGTAATACTTTGTAACCAACTGATTTCCTGTTCTTTCGAGCCCTTTTGCTTCCTGAATTTATGTGGACAGGGCAGCAGAGAAAAAAAAAATGGATGTGCGTTTAAAAGTTCACTTTCAGAATAGGCCTAATTCTGCAGTGGAGACACATTTTTATTAGTGGATTATGTTAACCTCAGTTTCATTAGTCAGGTTAGTTATAAGTAATGTTAGTTATTAATTTTCAAATGTGTCTCTCGCACCATAGGTATTTCAGGTGAAAAATAGTGTGCATTTTTGAATGTGCACGTGTGCTTTTAACTGTAAAAATAGATTTGCATCTTATATGTTAAAATCGTTTTTGACTGTATAGCCTGTCTTTCCTTGTTAATCTGGTAACACATATAGCAATGCACGGCACCCTTGTGGTGGTGCTGCATAAAAAAAAATTGCTACCTGTGCAGTAGTGCTGTACTCTGTGCTGTTTGCTACCTGTGCAGTAGTGCTGTACTCTGTGCTGTAACACGCCAAATATCCTTACACCGTATATAGCAACATGACTCAACAGTAATGTTATTTATTTGCAAGCATTGTTACTATGTGACATACTGAAAGGTTTTTCATTAGGGGAGTACCGGAATTCAGATTACAGTAAATATTCAGCTGAAAATGAGATATTCGGCTTTGGCCGAATACTTAAATAATGATCACTCGAAGATGAATAGTTAAGCCTTCAAAATGCATTAAGTACTGCTTTGTCATTATGCCTGGGATCATTCATTCAGGCATTTCATGTTTAAACTTTACAGGTGTCATTAAATAAATACTGCTGTCACTTTTCTTTGATTGAGTACAGTCAGAGCAGAGGTGAGAAAGTGCAAACAAACTTCCTGCCCTTCATGTGCTGGACAGACAGACTTTCAGCTGGTGGTATACCGGGGAGAGGAAGTGTGACCATTAGCAAATCTTTCAATATTCCGAATGTATCTCTAGTCTCTCCTGTATTTTTCAGTTGAAAACCATTGACCTGGTACAATATTCCATGAAGTCACTATTGAAAAATGTTTTATTTTGGTGCATATTGATTTGCTGATGACCTGTGGGAGAAATCTGAATGTTGAAGGTTTCAATCCCACCAATTCCTGATCCTAATAATATAATTAAGTGGATTAATATAGCTGTGACAGAGATCAACGTTAGTTCCGAACCCTGACTAAAATAGATCAAGATATAGAGTACCTGAAGCAAACAATTGTATGCAACCTCCAGGCCAAGGTTATCAAGAAAGTAAGATGGCTCAGTTGGAAGTGTTCCTGCAGCAGAGATGTGCTTGTAATATAGAAATGTTGGTTACAATTCCTGCTCTCCTACTTTATCATGTTGCCAAAATGAGTCCCTTTTAATTGAGTAAAAATGACAGATGTTACTAACGTACATGTATATATTTTATTTTAACCAGAATGCCCCAGTACGCAGCAGTAGAAATATTCCTCCCAACATTAGAGAGATAAAAAAGAGGGATATTTGTGTAATAAAAGACAAGGAGATACAAGTTTACAATTTAGAAACAATGGACCAAATGGATGTACAAGTGACACAAATAAATAAATATGCACACGCCAATGAAAGATCTGAAAATCAGCACTGTCACTTCCGTATATGGTCAGTCAAGACCATGAGTCAGCATTCCCTATATATTTTTGTCTGGTGTCTTTTACCATGCCCCAAAACACCACAAAAATACCCCACCCAAAAAATATCGAAAATGGTATCTATTAATGAAAAGAAATGTTTCAAATGCCCCATTCACATTCAATACTGCAGTAGAAACCATGGCTTTAGCATCGCAGAGGTTTGTATTAGGTAGTACTTCAGCAGGTAGGACGAAAAGGAGTATTTGAAAGTACAAGGAGACACATCCCAGTCGATGCTGGCACCAACTGCGTACAAACTATTCTCATGGGCTAGTTTTAGTTTTGTTGGGCCGTGCCCAAAAAGTGAAACCTATGAATGCACAAAAATACAAACACTGCTATTATTTAAAAGTTTCTTTTCTGGTAATGGTTTACACAAGCATCTTCTATAGACAACAAAGAAAATAAATGGAATAAAAAACAAATATACATATTTGAATGTGTGTTTTCAATTTACAAGATGTTTTTCTTGTCTACATAACTATTTATTAAAAAAAGGAAACTATTCGGCTCTGTAGTCGACTCGGGCTGAATACTTGTCCAACTGTTCCGTATTCAGCCGAATACCTAAATCTACAGTTTGGTACACCCCTAGTCTCATTTTCTTTCCACTTCCCAGCCATGAATATGGAGGAAGGGTTCCCTGTGGAATGCTCCGCAAGCAGTGAGGAGGGATAACAGCACCTTCCTGTCTGTAGTGTACCCACGAGGAAGCCCAGGAGGAGAAGGACTGGGGGGACCACATCTCCCTCACACAGGAGGACCACCATGCTGATTGGCCATCTGGACACTGGTGCGTGGGCCTCCGAGTTGCACTACCTGCATAGGAGGGAAGAGCAGTGGTGCTGGCTGAGGACAGCATACCCCTCTCGCAGGTAGAGGAATACAATGAATATACCAGCAGTGAAGACTCCATGCATCTAACATACCCGCATCAGCACTCGCAATACAGTGCCTTACCCATAGAGTGCCAAAGTACCTCAGCCTAAGCCACTGCTGTGAATTGACCCCACCTTCCGGCTGCACAACCACTGCTGCAGCTGCTGGACCATCAGGATTGGAGCATCCCAAGGGGCTCCACGTTTTACTGAAGCAACAGTGGCTGATTTTCGAGACAGTGGCCAAGTTAGGGCACGAGATTGCAGGCATGTAAACTGTGTAGATGCCATTAACAACACTGGCAAGGACATTCACCTCAACATTTTCTGGTTGGGCACTGCCCTGGATACCAAAACTGAGTCAAACTTGGGATTGCCAGGCAGACCTGAGCCCTAATGGTGGATGAGGAGCAAAGGAGCCCCGGGATGGTGGACATGGCCATGCAGGCGACTGGTACACCCCCCTATGTGTGTCCCCCCCCCCTTGGGGAGGAGGACAGCTTGGCCTCTCCAGAATCCCAGGATGAACCACAGGCCTAATGGTGACATGAGAGGGCAAGGAAGCGGCACCCGACTCCCACCTCACACTCAACTGATTCCTCCTCCTCCACCACTGCCACACACTGCCTTCCATACCACCAAATCCTGAAACCCACACTCCACCATCATACACTGCCACTTGTACAGCACCCCACACACTTGTACGAAGAACGTTTTTGTAATGCATAGAATAAAATAAATTATAATCACTAATATTTGTCTGTTGTGATTTACAATATGCAAAGGCATGCAATGCATGTGTGTGGAGGGAAGTTGTAACTGTGAATAGCGTGTCCTGGGGAAAGACACATTGTGAACATGTGAACAGATTGCGATATACATACAGTACATTTCTGATTAAATATCACTACAGACACCAACCTACACCAACGCAATGGTCTGTGTACTTACTCGTTATTTTTGCTGTTGGCATGCGTCCATTCAAAACACCTGTGCATCCGTTTTGTGACATTATATACAGTGCACTATTCCAGTCCCATTCCCATGTGTAGCAACATCAGTATACCGATCACCCATACAAACACCTGGCTCACACACATAGGCAGAACAAGCTGTATGTCATATTCAGGTGTGACAAAACAGTGTCAACCGTTCACCTCAGGCAACAATGCCACATGCAAGGTAGCACAAGGTACAGTCGACAGTCACATTCCACATGTGACTCATTCACCTGTGTCTGGTCAATGACGTGTGCGCACACATGTAGATGAAGTCCTGTCATATGTTAACCACACAAATATATCACATATAGCACTTAAGTCACACAAACACGTATCAAGCACACAAAGCCAGGGCCACAAGGTGAGCACAATTGACTCACAGCCATTCAGCAGTGCAGGACTCGGCAAACTCTTCAACACCTGATTTCACTCAATGGAAATGTCATGATTCTGAACATTCATTATCTTGCCTCTGTATAATGGGAATCATATACATGACATTTGCAGAGTCAGAGCTAACACACCCATCTAATCATAGCAGGCATCCACACCAGTGGACCATGTCTGCTGCATGCCACTTATCAAGGACAGATGATGAATGCTATGACTCATAAGTACACATGGAACATGTAGATACATGCTAGTTTCTTAGCACCATATGCAAGTTACCGTGTATCACACAAGTGTCTAAGCATGTACCCTGCATCCCCTTCCTGACTGACAGGATTCAAGCTGTCCCCAGCATGTGCAAAGGTCCCACTGTACATATCACTTTCCTGTCAGTTCAACTAGACGCCTGAGGACACAAAGGAAGGGGTAGTCGAGCTGTTTGTACGTCTGTATCTCCGTTATATGATTCTCCCTTAATGCAGAGTCGACCCCGGATAATAAAAAATAGGGAGTGCCCAATTTTGAAAAACTGCAGTTCAATGTGTGCTACACAAACCACTGATTCCAAGTAGGAGCAGCATACATAGGTGTGGCACATGAACATGCCCATGTTGCATGCCTTTGTGCATCTGCATGTGTGCACACATGCCCTTGTGCTTCTGCATGCGTGCGCGTGTGAATGCTACCTTCTATGCTTGGTACAATCCAAGCTTCCTCAATGCATCACTCCTGGGACACGTGTGGAAGCCGTGACTGCACCCAGGCTTATGCTGATTGACTGACACCAAATGGTGTAACTTCTGCCTCAGTCTGGTGCCATAATAGCAATGACAACGCCTAGCAACCATAGCCTTCCTCGCCAAGTTGGACCGGGCCAGTACATGTGGTCAACAGCTGACATGGGAAAGAGCAGGAAATGCTGTGGAGGCAGGGGTGACACAGATCCACAGGACCCACTGGTCTGTGCAAGAGGACCACAAGCAAGGAGAAGGGGCAGGCAAGCCACCTCTGAGGACACCAGTACTTCGACCACAAGAGGCCCCCCATGAGGAGGGTGCAACATGGGCTAGCAGAACACCGCCAAGCCCATCGGCACCAGTGGAGCCTGACAAGCACAAAATCCCAACTGCCCCTCCAGAAGATATTGAGGGCATTCCTGCACACAACCTCCCCAGAATCCAGATGAGGAAGAGCAGTAGGAGGGGAACGCCATTCACATGGGAACTCTGGAGCCTCCCGGTGGGGAGGGTTCTCTTGCATCACCCCTGACAGCCAATATTGTTCCCACCATGCAGTCTGCACCTAGCAACTTGGCCCCCAACACACCCGCAGGATGACTCGCCACCTTCCGGGCATGACACCTTCTCTGTACCTCCTGGGTTGCGAAAACCCAAATTCACCCAACAGGAGGTGGAGGTCCTGGGGGTAGAGGTGCTCAGCAAGTATGGGCACCTCACCAGTCTAAGCTTGCTGCACACTGAGGTGGGTGCACGGACCATGTCTTGGGCCAATATTGCAAATCACATCATGGTGCTTGGTGTCTATCAGCACAATGTGAAGAAGATGAAGAATCACAGGGACAATATCAGGTGGGTCACTGGCATGAAGGTATGGAACTTGCTGGAGGCAGGGCCAGAAGATCAATCATTTCCCATGCGGCAGGCTCTTATCAGACACCTGGAACTCTGGGTCCTACAGTGGATTTGACCAGATATCTATGTGAGGGTTGTGCACATTGTCATGACCCTGAATATGCCCAGTGAGTGTTCTACCTCTTATCACTGAATATGGTATGTCAATGATGCTTGTGTCATGCCTATCATTCCCGAAATGTGTGTGTCACATGCATGCTCACTGTGTCTCCAATGTAAGATAGCATTTTCCTGGTATCCACATGTGCAAATGTGTCTCTTGTCTGTTATCTGTGTAGACTTTCAATGTCTGCCACATGTTTGTTCTGTATGAACTTTGGTGTGAGCATTGCATCATGTATGCCTTTCTCCTCTCTTGCAGCCTCCATTGCCAGTGACCCCATGTCCCAGGACGACTCCTGTGTGAAACCTCATGTCATGTTAAAGCTACCACTCACCCACAGGACATACACAAGGAGGATATTGGCAGAGGTGGAGATGTCTGAGGTGGACGCCCAGGTGAGGCATGAGGAGGCACAGGAGCTGCAGAAGATAGGTTATGCAGGGCCTTGTAGCCCACAAGGGTTTAGTTGGCTCAGTCTGCTGTGGCCCAAGTGACTCCTCCTGCTCCACCTCTCCTAGTCTGTGTGTCCCCCAGCCAGCTGAATGAGGCCCACTCCCCTTCCTGGACTGTCTCAACCCCTGCTATTCCTGCCCCACCGTGTGTGTGTACTTTGAACCTATGTGGCTTTGGGTGGGTGGTACAATGTTGACCATGAGCCCACACTTGCACATAGCATGTGTGTCATTTGCCATGGCATTGCATCACCTTCACCCTTGTGCAATGTATGCAGATTTCACGACCTGTGCACATTTGCATGACTTGTCTGTGTGATTGTGTCATGATGCACATGTGAATTCACACTTACATCAGGTGAGTAGTCCTGTGATGAAGACAGTCTTTACACTCCATCAGTGATGTGCATGTCAGGTCATAGAGCTTCTGGAAGATAAATGGCAGGCATGGAGGTGATCTGCCTATTAATAGGCCTATCCATTGAGTCATTGGGGGTCATTACGAGTCGGGCGGTAAGGGATACCAGGCACCGGTAAGGAGACCGGTGCCCGTGACCCCTTACCACCCGATTCTGTGGTCCCTTGGAGGGAACCATAAGGAACGTGTGGTCTGACCACAAGTCCCTTACGGGTCCCGCTAAGGGACCAGGGCGCTAATAACAGGCTTGCCATTCGCGAGCCCGTTATTAGCGCCCTCCCCATTCCAATCGCGCCCTATGGGGGCTCAAATGGGAATGGGGAATGGTATGTTCAATGGGGATTTAACGGTCCTGCCAGGGTCGGACTACACCGGTAAGTCCCCATTGAACGAGACCGGACACGGTATGGGAGGCAGCCATGGAGCTAATAGCTCCATGGCTACCACCCATCTCGTAATGAGGCCCATTGAGTCCATATCATCTTGCGTGTTGTCCAAACATGGATGAGACAGTACGCGCCATACCCACACCTTTAAATGTGGGTGGGTTGTGTGCATGCTATTCCTGGAGGGTTGGTGGAGGGGGGTGCAGAAGGGTGTTAGGTGCCATGCATTTCTGTACGCAGCAGCCATGCACTGCCCACATCTGGGAACAACACACTGATCTTGGATCCGATATGTCAATAAGATGATTGAGGCCTTGTTTTCTGCATCCTTGTTGTTTGAAAGACTCATCTACAACAGTGAAGGAAACACTGGATTTTGTGCCCTACCTCAACTGATTAGAGCAGAGGGAGTAGGACTGTGGTTGCTAAGTTACAATTTGTGTGGCGGTCACCACTTCTTTGGGGGATGCCTATGAATATGAGCACCATGATCCGTCTGTTAGTGTTGTAGACGGAAGGGTCTGGAAGGGGTGATCATTCAACTGCTCCTCTTTGGCAGACTATTGACTACAGATGGGAACATTGTGAGTATGTGTGTACCGCTGTGTTCATCAAAGGGCAAGTGTGTGAAGAGCTGTGGACATGGTGAGCATTTGCCTGTAAATGTAACCCATGTCAGGGGAAGCATGTCGACACAAGTCTATCCTTCGAGACGTCTGCATCTGATGTAAGGACACTTCTTTAATTCAATGGCCCCATCTATGTGTGTTGCTGCAATCTGTGGGAAGTGATGGGGTATCACCTCCCATATTGGCTTCTACCTGTAACTTCACTGTTGCTAGATACATTTTTGGTGTTTGCAGAAGGTGTGGAATATTTGTTCTAGAAAATTGATTTTTCTGTGAGGTGATGGCCATCCACCTGCCATTTGGCAGTTGCCTGTTGATCATGCACAGTGACATGTATGGACTGATGTGGCCCTGAGGCCATGCTTTGCATGGTGACCAATACCCTTGTGCTACCCCAGTGATGCTATCAGCATCTTTTCTAATAAAGGGTACCGTTACCCCTAGCACTGAGAGCATGTGTCTATCGTACATGTTGAAAGCTGCTCATCTTGGTGCCTTGCTCTGTAAATTAGAATTGCAGCATTTTCGAGCTTTTCTCAGATGAAAACCCTCCTTTTTAAGTGAACTCGTCCACTTGAAATGTATCTCCGATCGGATTTTCCCATCGGGAGATACTTAGCAGCATAGGATCCTCATATATCTGTCTGTTAGTTTTCGTTCTGTGTTAAGCGCCCTGATGCCCTCGGGCTGTCGGTGCTATAGAAGCAGTTACATACATACATACATACATGCATGCTGAGTCAAATGCAGAGGGATGGGTGCAAAGTCCATTGTGGGGAGGTGGACCATTCCTTAGGGAACATTCAGGGGACCTCTTGCGGTCTTCTCTTAAATGTGTCATGGTGCTTTCTGAACGGTCAAATGTGTTAGTGTCCTACATCAGGTGATCATGGTTCACTCATGTTCACATATGTGCGGGTTGGACATGGTCTGTCAAGCTGAGTGGAGGAATGTGGGGGGCACAAATTGTGGGAGAGGTGATGTCCGCAGTGGGTGTCTGTGTAGCTGTACTACTTCACGTGGGCGATGTGGAGTTTTTTCCATGGTGTGGGTGAACCTTTTGGGTGAGTCAACATTGTTCCAAGTGATGCACTCTCCTCTTCATGTCTCATGCCTGGCAGTGCAGGAATAGAGTGTACACCTGAATTTTCATGTCACAACCTGCCTACACAATCGCTACCCTCAATGCTAGTGATGTTGTGTCATCATAACCTGAGTATTCTATGGGTGAATGGATGCGTTGGCACTTTTTTACGTTGTGCTTGTTGTAGTTTACAGTTACAGTGCCTTTTGTCAACAGTGCATCCCCAGGGTCTCTTTCTGTGTCCTGTTCTGCCGGGCGATGGTCATATCGGTGAGCCAGATAATGTTGACCCACACTCTCCATTGTTGTAGATGGGGTTGTGCCCTGTTGGGTGAAAGGCGTGTAGAGCCTCTGCATGTCACATATTTGCAAGTGTTGCTTTTCAATCTGTGTATTCCTGGCTCTTTTCACTCTGGTATCCTATCCACACTCGGCTCCCCTGTGTGCACCCCAACCCCACCTGTTTGGAGATGATGTGTCTGGCATCCGACTTTCTAGTTGGTGGGACCAGTGCATCTTTTTAGATGCTTGGTGTCACTTTGCCAGGCCTGGTGGCTGCATTCCAAAGTGCAGTCAGTCCCAGTGTTCCAGACAATGGTCACTTTTGGGTAGTGAGATTTTTCTTTGGTCACTCCATGGAGACACTGTGGGACTCCGGCTCCCATTGAATGTGATGGCCTGTCTGCTGAGACCCCATATCGTGTGTGCCAATGGTTAGCCATGCATGTGGGAGATGTCATTGGGTAACCTTCCCACCAATCTTAATGGAATCACAACCATGCAGCACATGAATGTGTATTGCCCCACATGCACTCTTAGATGTGTCCCAGTGTACCTCTTCCCCTACACCACAATTGGCTTTTGAGTGACTGTGGTGTTGTGCTGTGTTGGCATACGCTGCTTTATGTCAATGAATGAGTGATGGAAGTGCCTCAGGTGGATGGTGTATTCTCAGCATGACGACCGTCATGTTAGGGCAGCCAAAGTTGATTTTTCAGTCGGAAAGGTTGATATCTTCGTTGTGATGCTGAGGAGTATTTTAACTCTGTTTTTGATGCACTGCCATTCTCTCATGATATGTCCAGCACAATTGGTCATTGGTGTACGTACATGCAGATGATTGGTTATGTGTCACATGTCTTGTAGCCCTAATTTATAGTGGCATGGATGAATTTATAGACACTGTTAAGGATCCGGTTGTGGTGAGGGGTGGTTGGTTATTTGAGTGCTGCTTTGTGCAAAAGCCCTGTTGTTGGTCCCCACTTCCTACAAACTCATCCTTCAATCAATTTTGGTAATGTGCAGTGGTTGTGTGGTGGAATGGTTCTGTGTGTATATGGCCATTTCTTTTTGGTGCATTGTGAGGTTGTGGGTGGGTGTGGAGGTGTGCATGTTTCCTATGTGTTGGCATGCTCACATGGCTTTTTACATGGTTGTCTCAGGAAGGTGACTGTGTACAAGGCTTACCGAGCACATGCCATCCTTTATTCATGGACACCGCCTGGTGTGCAGTCCGTGTTCTTTTCAAGCTGCATGCATGCCCATGGGAAGAAGCTGTTGACCAGCTGCTCCTTCACTCGTGCTGCAGTCACATTGTGCTTCCCCCGAGTCAGCTGCCACACAGATGGCTGTGGCCTGAAGTCAGGTACCAGTTCCACATGTACACCTTTGTGCACTGCATTGTTAAGCAGGATGCAACAGGCATGTATGATGTCGCACACAAGGTATGGCTTGTACAAGAGCACACCCAATGAGTGCTCTAGACTTCTGAATCGGGCCTTCAGGAGGACTATAAACTGCTCAATGATGGCCCTGCTGGCCCAGTGTGCTGGGTAGTACCTTTCTTGCTGCGTAGTGGTGGGCTGCCTGTAGGCTGTCATGAGGTAGGTGTGCAATGAGTAACTGGCTCACCTTCGTTAAGGAAGGATGAGATGGGTGTTAGTGTGAATTATTTCTTCCATCATGTGGAGTATTCCTTGTCTATCCTGTGATGGTGTGCACATGCTCTGATGGTCATGTGTGAAAATGAGGCTCTGTGTGTGTGTGTGGTAGGATGTGTTGAGAGTTTGGTTACCTACTAGCTGCCACATGTCCCCATAGTGTCTGGTTTCCAACTGTGCACTCAAACTGGAAGAGAGCATCACATACCAGTTGGGCATTGATGGAGTACCGGCGGTGCTGGTTTCAGTACATGTATGCATTGGCCTGGGAGGGATATAGTGCGACATGGGTGAAGTTCATTGCACCATGGCTCTGGGGAACCAGTGTGCAGCATAGAATTCACGTTCTTTACGTGATATGATGCATGCAACTACCTGCTGCAGAGTTCGTGTTTGGGTAGCCTGAGAGATGGCTCTAGTGAAGCCACTGATCTTCTGAAATAGCCAGTGGTTAAGAAATGCAGGGCGGGCGACCAGGAGCTTCACATGTGCCCTGATGGCATGTGAACATTATAATTATAACGGCGTAAGTCCTTTTCGTAAATAGGTGTAAGTTACCTCCATGGAAGATAAGATTTATTTTTGGCATAATTTGGAATGATATCTCTTATTTTCCTTAGTTAATTTGGGCCTTATAGATATGGGGCTCATTTACTAAGCTAAAAACAAAGTGCACATAAAACCTATGCCCAAAAATGGCTTAAGTTTGACTTACACTTTTTTTTACTTATTACATTT
This sequence comes from Ambystoma mexicanum, assembly GCF_040938575.1. Classification (NCBI taxonomy): domain Eukaryota; kingdom Metazoa; phylum Chordata; class Amphibia; order Caudata; family Ambystomatidae; genus Ambystoma; species Ambystoma mexicanum. The sequence goes on from NC_090928.1 coordinate 290,311,140, forward strand.
TGTCTTACGCTATTTTTGAGGTTATTAAATCAGTTCCGTATTCATATACATATGCAGTTACAAAAACAACTTGTGTTAAGCGACAGTTCAGGTGAAAATGCAAAAAACACTTGAAAAACGGAAGTTATTGGAAGTGACGCAACCTTAACTCAAGGTCCCCCGTTGAGTCATCGCTGAGGGCGTTGGTGGAAGCATCTGAGCACTCATGTTCTAAGCAACAAGGGGTGATCTGATGTAAAGTCGTCTTCACTTCCAGCGCCAATTTAATTTCCTGGTGTTTGTTGTAATAAATTACTTCATCTTAGCTGTACGACTGCATTTTGAGGGTTTTGGTATGCTATACCTTACACCACTGGTACTAGTAAATAACCATAGACTACAACACACTGCCCATGACCTTCAGCCATGGCAAGTGCCTCTGTGGTCTAAATAATAATGGCACACTGGACACTGTCACACTGTACCAATTAGGGTAAAATAATGTAGCCTGCTGGTCATGTCTTGTAGTCTCCTCTATAATTTTTTTTATTTTTTTATTTATTATTGATATTGTTGAAATAAATCAACTTTTCAATACAAATCTTTACATATAGTTATTCGTAAAATATACATGTGAAATTAGAAAAGAACTCATTATGAAAATGATTAGGTTAATACATATACATAATATACAATTCTCATTAAAACGACAAAAAGGAAAAGTTATTCAATTCACATAAAGCACGTACGACCAAGGAACAGTGAGAACAAGAAAATTCAACGTGCCACTCATACATAAATGGTGGTAAAATCAACCAGAAAAGAAACAACAATTGCTTAACAGGTTAAATTCACTCCCTAAAGAAAATTAACAATTGCAATTTGGAGAGAAACCTTAGTCGTACACAGTAACGTGGACCATCTTTCCGATGATTCTAAATTCCCCAAATAGCTACAATGCCCTGAGAAAAATTTCAGGCACTCTTGGAGTAGCGCAGGGCATAGCGAGAGTATATGCTCTAAAGTTTCTGTGGCCTCGATAGTCTCCTCTATAACAGTAGATGACCAAAGCCCATTTGCCCCTTTTAGTAGTAAATAACTATGGCCCAATTTGCGACAATGAGGAACCAGAATAAGAATGCATCCTCCGAAATGTTATGTTTTAACATACATTTTACAAAGAGTTTTTTGTGGTCCACCATATCTTCTTGTGAACTTTTACCACAAAAATGTACTGCACAATCAATGTCAAATTACTGTAAGAACCCTCGCACAGAATTCAGTTCCCCTGAGAAAAATGCTCACGGCAATCCAATATGTTTTCGTTCTTGTTAAAACACAAAAAGGCATGAAAAGATAAACTCTTTCAGCATGCCCCCCTAAATTCAAATATGCACAACTCCTCCGTTTTATGTTCTGCCCCCATCCACCCTTAAAACAAAGTGCCCCTTTCTTCTCGTCTAATATACATTTTCCTTCATTTCCTCTCATAAAGCGCTTGCAATTCTGTGAGAATCTCACAAATTACCCGCAGTAATGCTGAACACCTTTTGCGTTATCCCGAACAAGGTCAGATTGAAAAGGCCTCTATCTCCATCCTGAAAGTGTGAAACACACCCATGGGTCTCCGTGCAGCCTCCCCTAAAGCATCCTGATGCCTTGCCCACCTGCAAATATAATTGTGAGCGCTTTTATACCGGGAACGGCTCACATCATGCAAAATAAAAAAAAAAAGCTCTCTTTCCGTTTCAGGAAAGCCTCAGTGGACCATGCAAAAGTGTTTTTTGGAGCAGAGGACACCCTGTCCTCCATCAAATGTATACAAAATGACTTCAGTGACTTATACTAAACCTCAAAAAGGAATATGCGCACCGCTATGTGCCCAACTTGTTTCTTATTTGGGGCCAATCTGTCCAGTGATTTTTACTGTGCACCTTTTCAAGGAATGCATATTTTTACCTTCAGAAATTTATAATTGATCAAAAAACTGTTTTTATTTCAATGCTTGCTAACCTTTGAACCATTGGACTAATTTCCGCAAAACGTTGTAGCTTAGTGGGGCCTGTGTAGAATCTCAAACAGATATGCAAATCGAGTCAAACGGTTTTAGCAATAGAATCTTCCCAAACATTAATGGTTCACAGGTTTCCCCTTAACCAAAATATGTATAGACTAGTAAAAGGTACCCGTACTCCGCACGGGTTCCGTAAAAAGAATGATAACACACTCAACAATTGTTGAAATCAATGATCCTGTAAGTCACTGTTCCGACTCGCTTAAAGTGAGCCCTTTTTGGTCCTTCTACGACCACCTTGATGTTTTGCCGATTTCAGGCAACTGTTTCATGTGTCTAAGGACAGAAATCCGGGGGAAAAGGTTGGGTTGTCCAGATTTCATGTAGCCATTAATGTCCAGAGGGTCCTAACAGGTAACTATTCAAAATATAGTGTAGATTGGTGGAGCGGTGTGGAATTGTAATAAGGAACAAACTAACAGATGTTCTACTTTATATAGAGAGAGTTAGAGAAGAGATAGTGACAGGCCCTTTAACTTAAACGTGCAAGTGGGCGGAGCTAACAATGATTCTTTATGGGAATACAGGAAGAACATACTCTCCCTTAGCACATAAGGGCTTCTGAGAACATCACTGTGAGAAGTGCTGTTCCCAACCCCAAGGTATGCCAGGGGGCTGGCCAGTCATGATGTGTGCTGCAGAGCAGCCCGTTTGAAATGTGCAGGGAACCTTTATTGGTAAGGTGATCTGTGCAATTCTAAAATGAACACAAATGAAAAAAGTGCATCTTCGTTTGCGTGCATTTTTGTCACACTGTCCTACAGTCTTTCAATGCATTTTGGGACCCAGGCACATTTCCTATTAGTGCTAGGACTCGGAGCGTCATGGCCCTGGTGCAAAAACGCACTGAATTATATATTTTCTGTAATATGGGAATGTTTGCCCCTGTGCAAAGTTTCGGTGATAACACCCTACGTATACGGTACGACGTTCAAGTATACATTAATTGCATTTTGACGTTGAAGGATAGGGATTGACTCTGTTTGGAGCTGCAGTTTATAGCACACGTGCACATTTGCATTGATACAATTGCTGTTCTTAGATTCTGTCCAGTCCTCTAACAGAAATGCATTTGTAAATGTATACTAAAGTTCTTTAAATGTGCATGTAAGTAGGATTCCTCATTGCAGAATTATTTCTGTGCTAAAAACTTCACTCTTCAACTAACCAACTGAATACACTCGTCCCTATCTCACCTCCCCTCCTCGTTGCTATCCCACTGTATATATCCATTGTACTATGCAACCAAGTCAATCTGCACTGTAAATATTAATTATACTATGCAACCAAGTCAATCTGCACTGTAAATATTAATTGTACTATGTAACTAAGTCATTCTGCTTGGAACAGCGCCACAATGCCTCCGGACTGATGCACGCTTTATGAATGTGAATAACTAAATAAATAAATAATTGTAAATTGAGTTCTGCATATGGCAGTCATTCTGATGTGACATGAAAAACTGCCACTCTTCAGAAACCCGAGACTATTATTTACCCATTTAGGTGTAGATTGTGTTTTATTCTTGTCTCATTGCACCATATCCTGCTTCAGCCATTTTAAACCTCTCATTTATCCTCAATTTCGTGAGACATGCTGCACGTGCACTTTTAAATTCACAAAAGATGTCTACAGTTACTTTCCCATAACTTCTAATTATTATTGATGACTTGTTTATGTAACACTTCCCTTCCTCCTTTGTCGGCCTGCATCCTCTAATAACATATCCAGTTTCTCCAGTAATAGCACCTGTCAGTCCCCTGGGAAAAGCTGTGAGAATGCGAACACTGAAACAAAATAGAACAAGCTGACTCCACAGGAGTATTTCTTACAATTAAACACGAACATGTGACCTGTAATGGCAGCTGAGGGAATGCTCAAGAGGGACAGCCTAGCAAAGCAGTGTTCACCTCTCCAAACTGGCGCTTCTTGGCAAGTTCAGGGTCAATTTGTTTATTTCAGAGGACGTCTCCTGCAGAGTGCAAATTAAAGAGGTATTCATAGCAATATTGCACAGCTTTAATATAATAGTATTGCCACATGTATGTGTTGGCCCGTTCCATGTGCTATGTCTTGAGGGTGAACATCGGCCATGCCCTGGGGAATGCGACTCTAAGGAGTGCCGTCTGAGCATGTTAATTCTAGCCATCACTATGACTGGGCATTGCCAAAGGCTTGGTGGGACATTCACGATGGCTGCCAGACCAAATGTGCAGCTGGGAATCAAACAATGACAGGCTTGTGTTCTGATTTTAATTGAGGCGCGAAAATAACTAGAATGGTGGTTGTGAACATGCCATTAATGACCCACCACCCAAGTAAAAGACCTGCCTGAACTGAGTGTTCCTTAAGGTGGGGGAGAGTGGTCTGGAACTTTGAGGCAGTGACACCCAGCTTTCCAACCAAATGGATAAGAATCTAGGTATTGTCCACATATACACGATAGGGCTGGCCTATAGGGCAACTGGGCAATGCCCGAAACCAAAATACAAAATGCTAGTGTGGGACAATTTTTTCTGTCAAAGTGGCACACTTTATTGGCCAATGTGGGCCAGTCTGATGTTATTTCACCATGCAGCTAGTAGTTTTGACCAATGTTACGCCCTGTGCACAATCCCTCAAGGGTGAAAGCTCCTTCTCATCCTTTCCACCAACCCATCTTTCCTTTATATAGGAGTGACAGCAGATGGCCGGTTGCTTCCCTCCCTTGGCACTAGACTAGACACCTGGACACGTGGAGGATGCCAGCACAAATGCTCCCCCATCTTTTGAGTTACATGGCTACGAGGATGCAGCACCGGAAGACATTTTGGGGTTGGCTTTATGGTTATCAGAAGCCCTTCTTGGGGGCCTGGGCTCCTCCCTGCCTCGACCAGTGCAAGTCCTGCTACCGGGGGGCAGGCTTTACAGAGATCGCCAAAAGGAAGAGCACAAGCCATTCATTCAGTGTGGAAAAGGATTGTGGTGGCTCCGGATTGTGAGAATCTGTCGCCCGGGTACAGTGACTGACCGAGCATCAACAGAATCCACACAAATATGACAAGGAGAAATGCTAAAGTGCACAGTGGCTTCAACACATGTTCTGGCATACACATGGAACACATAAACAGAGGAAACCCCCTAAAGAAAAACATTTTTGAATCATAAAATATTAAAGGTTCATCCAGGATCCAAACTTAACTTTAAGCACGCAATTTGAGACACATGTAATATGCAGACCACTGAGCCCATGAGTCCTCGAGTGTGGTTACGAAAAGAATCAAACTCTTCTAAACCGTGCAATCATCCTACATGGACATGCGCTACTAAAACCCTACAGATTGTCCAAACCCATGTGGGAAAGAGAGGATGTTTCCCACCAAAGCAAATTTCCTGATGGCACCTGCTCTATGTAGGACAGGCGGACTGCAAGGGGTGAAAATGTCCCATTGTCAGAGGGTTGTTCTGGCCATCAGCGCTCCCCTTACCTCCCCACCTCGTGACCAAATCATGTAGCCTCTTTCATCACAGGCCGTTGTGGCAGGAGGTTATAAAATGCTTGTGCACGTGTCTTTATCCTCGGTATTACAAATAAAGGTCTGCCTTTTCTGCCAAAGCCTCCACAAAACCCCTCCCATCAGACACACGATTTACTCACCATGACTGACCCGAGACTCCGGATGAGAGGACTACTGTCCCGGTCCCAGCGGCTTAAAGCCAAGGGGACCGTCAAAAAAGGCTCAGTTGCCGCTGGCCGTCTCTGCTGAACCACTGTCTGCCCTGTCTGTGCGCTCCAGCCAGGGTGTGTTTAAGACTCAGAGTCTGGGCACCCCTGCCTTGCTGGCCCACACGGGCCGTCAAGCTGTTTGCATGCTCCAGAAATAGGTGATCTGGCCCGCATGACACAGCACAGCACCTCGGCGTCGCAAGAACAAAAAATTAGCTGGTGTGCCGCCTGAGCATTTTTGCTTACCGGGCGGCGCAGCAGCAGTTTTAAATGTATTAGGGTGCCTTGATGGGCAACTTATGTAAGTATATGTTGCTAGTGTGTATGCAAAAGATGCGTCTGGTCCTCCAGGCCAGTTGACTAACTTGTTACAAGTTAGTCAACTGGCCTGGAGGACTCGACCCGCCGCAGCATCCATCGGCCCGAGCCGGACAGCAAGCATTGCTACATATTACTGGTCCTGCCGGACCTGGTGACGGCAATGAGCATTTAAATGCTGGGCATCCAGGCCATTGTGGTGCTGGGGCGCGCCGTGCAATAGCACTGCAGCAGTGGAGGGTCAGTTCCCTTTCTCCTCCGCGCATAAAAAAATGGCAACAAGGCAGTCCGGCGGCTGCAGAGTGCACCTGTTGCCATTTTTTTGTGAAGAAGATCTGACTGTCTGTTCCGCAGCAGAGCACTGGTAGCAGTCAGATATTCTTTAAAAAAATGTCAACAACGAGGCGGCCGCACAGAGCACCAAGACCTCTACAGCTGCTTGCCTGCTATTAAACACCGTTTGGAGTGCTTAACAGCAGAACAGCTGCTGCAGATGCATTGGTGCACGATGTTGCATCTTCGTTGTTGGCAGGCTTTTTTGCTGTTGAAGATCTGACTGTCTGCTCTGCAGCGGAACACTGGGAGCAGTGAGATCTCCCAAAACAATGCCAACAAAGAGGTGCAGGCAGGTCCGAGCGTGACCACCAATAAAGGACTCTTCTGTAAAGAGTGCCGGTGCCAAAAAAAAATACACAGTAAGCATTGTCATACCCTCACTCCCGCTGGGCAAAGTATCTCCTGAGCACAGCAGAAAGTGCACATTAATACAATGTTGAGCTGCCGCAGTAAATATGTGATTTATCTAATTATCTGTGTTTGCGATAAGAAATATTTTGGTAGTACAATCAGAGAGGTATAATTTTGTATATGTGACATAAGATTCCTGCTTGCACAACGTTGGGTGGAACTACACAGTTTGCAAGAAAAGAAAAAACTGAGATGTCTGGCAATTGACCAAATCAAAGTGCAAGTCCCTGCAGGAGATACAGAGAAAAAAGTGAGGAAACTGAAAGCAAGATATATTTGCAAATTTAAATCAACCTCATTGGTTCTGAACATGGATGCAGCGATGCAACATTTTTAGGAATATGTCACGTTATGAAAACACACTTCTGTTCAGTGACTTGATACCCTTAATGCAAGTGAAATGAGGGAGTAACGGTACATCAAAAAAGTCTAGCACAATGACCTCTTTCATTTTCCACCAACATTACACAATGGCCCTTTAAAGATACGACTGCATGGATGGCATAGTTCCATTTTCATAACCATCCACTATATATTGGCTTCACAATGGTAGCACCAAATATTGTTTTTTAGTGATTGTATTGTCATGCGCAGATATGCCAATGAGATATAAGAGTATTAATTGTAATTAAGATGGGGCATTGACGACACATGATTTGTTATATTCAAATAACATCACTGTTATGCTGATGCATTTTGTACATTTCTTTTGCACTTATTACTAAAGTACATGAATAAGGAGACACAGATGGGTCATTTCGATGTAATCTATATATATATATATATATATATATATATTTGTGAAAGTTTGTATGTTCAGGGTTGGCTCCAGCCCCATGACAGTTGGTGGGCTGAAATTCTGGGCCAAGGTCAGCTGTCAAGGGTTTTGACCCATGTTAAATCAATAGACTGGGTAGATGTGGGGATGAGCTGTCGCCGCCCATTATTCTATCCCAGAACAAACTAAATCAATAGACTGGGTGGATGTGGAGATGAGCTATCGCCGCCCACATTCACGCCAGAATAGGAGAACTGCGCAGTTGGCACGAGACCAATCCAAAGATACAACCTTCTTGTGGGTGGTTCCACATCACCACTCTACTGTAAGGATGCCATCAAAACAATGTTAAGCAAGGGTCCTATACTATCAAGCAAAAGACCACTCTATTGAAATGCAGTAATTCAAGACAACTAAAAAATGGATGCAGTACCGACAAATTCCCCAAGGTGGCGCTAGTGGTCTAAACTCTGACAGGGAAACTGTATTTAGGAGTTGCAAGAGGGGCAGGGACTTCAAAGCTTGTTGGTTAATTGGAAACCTTAGCCACCTGCTGTTCCCAGAGGCCAAGAGGCTGGGAAACCTTAACACCTCAGAGATTCCCACACCAGGAGGCAGGATATCACATGACCCTGTTAATTGATTGAGGAGAGACTTCCAGGCAGCCTGCTGGGGCCCACACAAAAGGCTCTTTCTGTTGAATGGGGTATGTTAATTTTGAGTGTTTCCTGTCAACAGCCCTCTGCCAGCAAGGAGAGACATGTGATCACTGACGCACCCCGACTCCTGGAGGCGGACCCAAACACTTTGGGGAGTTGAATTGCAACAAATATATATTTTATAGAAACAGTGATAGTTTATTGTAACCAAATGACAGGAATGTACAACTTTGAGAGTCTTAGTATGGAAAATGCCATCACGATTTGAGTCCAAACTCCGATTTGTACCATGTTCTGGGGCAAAACCCCGCTAATTATGATTATTGTAGACAATGTGTTTAAGCTAGAGACATGGAAAGTTACTGGGATATATGTGGAAGGGAAATGTACCTTTGCATAATTTTTGATGAAAAGCCAATGTTGCAAAACCCACTAAAATTGAAAATAAGTTGCCATTTTTGAATGCAAGCTCCTAGAAACACCAGAGTCGGGACAGGGACTATCTTTAGTAATATATGATGTGTGTATGTGATGTCAAACAACTGTGTACCTGGGAAATATGTACTTGGATCAGGAATAGATTTGTGTGCACATTGACCAGGGGTGTATCATTTCTGCAGGTCATAAAAATGACATCACTCTGACAAACCATCCCTTCCCAAATCAGGGACCAAAGAAACTATTGACCTATCAAATCAAGAGAGGGGCAGGCTTAGGGATGCTAGCCTCTCCACCCACTTTTCAAAACACATAAAAAGAGACTGCTGGGACAGGTAGAGTCATGCAATTCCATTTTCTGCGGGACGCTCTGCCGGGAGACTCCAGACTTCACATCCATCAATCTTCAGGGACCAGAAATTTACTTCAGAACTTAAAGCAAGGGCCTAAACCCACAAACTGAGAACTCTTCTCAGCAGGCCTCAGCATCCTTAAAATCATTTGGAAACTATTCCACAGCAAGGGCGAGCTGTCTGAATTCTTTTGCCAAGAACTTTTGCCAGTACCCAGAAAGCAGTGTTACATCCAGAATCCACTTGATCCGGACCGGAAGCAGACCAGAGATCCAGAGAACCACAGGCTGCTGTATCCAGAGAGCTGACCCAGATCGCTGTGAAGTGCCGAGACCAGAACCGGAGTCCAGTCCAAAACCTGACCAGATCCGTGGCGAGGCCCATTCCTGCCCAAAATATATTGTGAGTACCGCTAGAACTGTGCAGAACCCAATCTCTTAGTTAAAATGATCTAATTCAAGCTATTTTAACCTAATTAGAACAGCCTCCTAGAAATAGTGTCTTCTGTCATTTGTAAAGCTGCACAACTGTCACCTGTCAATTCTGCAGCTGCAAGCTGTCACCTGTCATTTTGAGTTTTACTTTAAATCCAAAAATCTACCTTTATTAAATCATCCGTATCTCCGGAACAGTTTGTGCTAGGAACGAGATTTCACTTTCATCTGAAAGCTTAGAATCTAGGCTTTCCAATGAACCTAGTACCGACTTCCTACTCCCTATACTTTTTCCGTAATTGCGAGACACGCACTCGCGAAATTTACTGCGATTTGCGATTTGGCCCGATTTCTTCATCTGTAGAAATCAGCAGCTTTTTGCTTCTCTTTGCTAAAATTCGTTTGCAATCTGCTAATCATTCATAGAGTATTGTTAAAGTGAGCCTGAACTAATATAAAGTAGCCATCACCTACCCTGAACCTCTAGAGGGAATTAAAAGCAATTTTAGCACCTTTTCACTTCCTTGCAAACCACATTAAAGTAATTCGTCTGTGTTTAAAACTCATCCCTCTTTTCCCTAAGCTTGCTGGGAGAACTGGAACTGTGTCTTGCATTATAAAGTATGATTTGTTGGGATTCTTGAAGACTGTGTGCTCTCCTTCCATTTCTTGTATTGCATAGGGGGGGGAGTGAATTGTCAAAAGAAAAAGTGATCATATTACCTTTTGCTAAAATCATAACAAGTTATTTCTGCACTGCATTTTATTCCACCTTGCGTTTCCTTGAACCATATAAAGCATTCTTTCCCACCTTATTCTTCTGTTCCTATTCATAAGTTACCTCTTGCTGACTACTGCTCATATTCACTAGTGTAATATCCATTATCAATTTATTTATAGAAGTGTGAAATATATATATATTGTTTACATTTTCAAATAAACCTTTAAATTTGCAAAACAAACCTACTTCTTGGCTCAGTGGTGTCAGGGGGATTCTAAGAGGGGGGTGTTATACAAGGGTTGTCATCCAGAGTAATGAACTGGATATAAAAATACATCAATAAGGGTTTTCCTCAGCATCCCAGACTAGGCATTGACTTAGCTGTAGTGTTGATTGAATATCGCTTACAAAAGTGGGGGCTCGGAGCCGGGATATTCTGGGTTAGATTTACAACTTGTGCAGATTAATACATTGTGCCAACTGACCAAATACACATATCCGGTTAGATCACCACGCTGTTTTACACTGTGAAAGCATCCCTCAAAGGAACGCTCTAAGGAAACGGTCTGTTTTGCAAAATAAAATACAAACTTCTGTAAGTCAGGAAGGAACTAAAATTCCAGAATGACAACCTTGGTAGATATGAAAATAGCCAGAGAGCACTTCTTACATAAGCTATTTGTGAGAGGTGAGTGGACTCATCAGGACCAAATGGTCTGGTTGCAGGCAATCGCGCAACAGGTCACTGAAACAGGGTCAGATAGATGGAGAGATCAGGGTCCATTACATGTGGCCCTGAGTAAATTGTATATGGCTTCTAAGGCCAAAGATGAACACAATTAGATTGCCAGGATAGCGGCATATTTGTATCTATATATGGGAGCTATGCAGGACAAATGTGCTGAAGGCCAAGACCTGGCAAATAGGCAACAGATGGCGTTAGAAAAGGTCCAATCTGACCTGGTCTCTTCTAAGCAGAGGCTGCAGAGGAGCCAGGAGTCAGAAAATGATAGTAGGCAGTATATCATTAAAATAAAAGAGGACATGGATATACTGCAACAGGAAAAGACAGACCAGGATACCAGAATTCTGGCTTTGCAGAAGGAGCACCACGACAGTTTGGACTCCTTACTGCAGAGCCAGAAAAAGCTGGAGCAACAGATCAATTTCAACAGGGCATGCACAGAGCAGGTAGCCACCCTGCAAATAAAACTAGACAGAGAAAAAGAGGAAAGCAATAAATTGATTTTGAAAGACCTGGATACCCAGGCAGAGTTTGATGAAGAATGCCAGAAAGCTGGTGCCTTTCAAAGGCAGAGGGACGACCTGGCATCACAAATGCAGGCTCTTGGTCAGGAAAGGGATACCTTAGGCCAGGAAGTCTGCCATTTAAAAAGAAAAATTGAAGAAAATCACGTGGCCCTCCAGGGGCTGGGTGACCTCCAAAAAGAGCATCAGGGCTTGCTAGATCACACCAAGAGGGTGGAGGAGGCTCTGGCAAGAAAGGAGCAGGCCAGTAGGGATGGGACTGAGGAGGTAACCCTCCTGCAGCAGAGACTGGCCCAGTACTCCAGGACCAATCAGGAGGCACAGAGAGAAAATGAGGCTCTCTGCCAGCACAATGATAGGCTCCAGCAACAGGTAACGATGCAGGAGAGACTGATAGAGTCTAGTAAGGCCTTAACTGAGGAACTGAAAGCGCAGGCTCTTGCTTTGCAACAGGAAGCAGGGGCGGATAGAGATGAGGTTTGCTGGGAAAGAGAAACTCCTGAGCATAACCTCAGGAGCCCTAGTACCAGAGGCCTTCATCTCTCCCAGTCCCTGGACTCTGCCACCCCCATGTCCCCTCGCGCACATGAGCCCAGGGCCACGGGGATGGCAGATTACTATCCAGCTAGAAGTATGGGGCTCATAGGCCAGTACCTCCCAGGAATGGATGGGCGGGCATCCGGGTATGGGCACCCAAGCACAGTGCAATTTAGTGGGGAACCCCAGGAGAGTAGGCCCATTAATGGCATCCTGAAAACCTCTGCTCAGTTAGGTCAGTGGGGGGTACCCATCAAATCCTGGCAGCAAGGAGGGAACTGAAGACTCCTCTGAGCATTACAGGACACAGGAGACCAGGTCCCCACATTCAGCCAGCCATTCCCAGGCTCGCAGAATCCGGGAAAACCTGGAAGATCAGACGGGCACCTCTGGGAGCAGTGCTTCTGAGTCAGAGGATGAATGAACCAGGGTTACCCGAACCAAAAAGGCCAATAAGGCAAAAAGGGCCTTGCTTAAGGACCCATTGAAACAAATAAAGGCAATAAGGAGTGTCATCACGCCTTATCATAAGAACGCCAAGTATTCTGTTTGGGAACACTTGGAGCTCTATGAACAAATGATGGAGACTTTCCATTTGAAGGACAGCAGTAGCTGCATCCAGTATGTCAAATGGACCTTCTCACCAGAATACTCCAGTTTCTTTGCAGGGCTGGAGGATCAAAACCATTCAAGGTGGTCCACATACAGGGCGGCCACCTTGAAACATTTTTCTGTGCACAGAAATCCTCAAGAGGCTCGCAAGGCAGCCTACAATTTGCAATGTGGGGAGGATCAGGCCCCACAAGAGTTTGTGCAAGAATTAAAGCGTGCTTTTGCGCAGACCACCAGACGGGTGCGCACGGGTAGCAGAGAATTTATCAATACGTTTTTCCATGCCTTACCCAAATACATAATGACCCAGCTCATGAGAGATTTTCATGAGAAAAGATCTTTAGACTGGGTCATTGAACAGGCTACCCGGATCTATGAGGTGCACAAGCCCATCGAAAATAAAAATAATGCGCCGAAAATCCCCAAAACCAACAGCACCCCTGCTGAAGGTGGCAGAGGTAAAGGTTGCCACCGTTTTAGATTTGGAGATGGGGGGGCCTAAAAACCTGCCTGCACCAAATAATTCACAGCCCAGAAGGCCCTCGGGCCAGTCACAGACAGGGAGTCGAGGAGGTAGTCCCACAAATGGGGTCCCCCGCTCCCCTGACTATGTAAGTCCCCGCTACAAGGGAAACCGACCAATCCTGGGTTATGTGTGGACTCCTCCAGCCCAAGGGGGGGGATCCAGCCAAGCACCTAACCCAGGGAACTTCCCTCCCAACTTCCCACAGGAGGGCAGAAATTCTCCAAATCCTGGGAAGAACTTTTTCCCCAGGTATCCACCCAATTTCCAGCCCCAAAATCATCCATCCTTCTTTCCCCAATTCCCTGAGCCCAGACAACCTAATCCGGGAGAGGGGAGGCCAAGGGTGGAGGGGAATCCGAATCTTCCCAATCCGGGGTATTACCAGAGAAGGGATAGCTACCCTTCCCGGGATCAGCCCAGGGGAGAAAATAGAGCTCCGTATCAGCCTGAGCGGGTTTCACAACTTGAGCGCCAGGTACAAAATATGGCACGAGATCTGGGTCACATACTGAGGGCTCAACAGAACCCTCAGATGAGAATGCCACCGCAGAATGCCCCAAACTCTGGACCTGGTGCTCCAGAACAACGACGGGGGCAGCACCCCGATAACCCACTGGTTCCCAGGGAGGAGGTACAAGGGGAAGGGGGGTGTAAAGCCTTGGAGGAAGCTTCCTTCCCAACTTGTAAACAGCCCCTGGAAAACCAGGAACCGGAAACAAAATCTCCTGCCCCTGAAAGCCTGCCTCCCAAGGAGCAGAGGGGGGGTAGGAGAAACAAAGGACCCAAACAGACCCACTTTGTGGAGGAGGTACAGGTCTTCCAATTTGAGGGAGAGGGATCTTCAGAAGATCCTGGGAAAAGGATCTTCTCCTTCAGAGATGGGGGAACTCCTCCCAAGGAAAAATGGGTCCCAAGGGATGCCAATTCAGACTGGGGAGATGTGGAGACTGAGCTACCGCCGCCCATCATCTCATCCCAGAACCAACAATACCAAAATCCCATGGGTCAAACCCATCCTGATGACTGCCTCCAAAAGGGGGGGGGCGGCCCAGAACCCGAAACCATTTCCAGTTGCCAACTTTTTCTTTCAGATTCCCCAGGCTCGTCACAGAATTCTGCCCAAATCTCTTCGCTCGCCATGTCCAAAACCAGAAAGTTAGCCCACCAGTTGTCCAAAAATGTGCATTATCTGTGCCCCCTTGAGGAGAAGGAGGGAAGATATTATGCCCCGGTACAAGTACAGGGGCAGGGTACAATTTCGGCACTGGTGGACACTGGATCCCAAGCTACCCTTCTGTCCAAAAGGGCCTTTGATGAACTAAATGCAGGAAGGGGGGAGAATTACTGTATCCCTCTCACCTCTCTTCCTGGACAACTGCAGAACTTTGACGGGAAGGAAATTCCTGTCGAGGGGACTGCAGATTTGGACAACAAAATTGGGCGACACAAGGTGAAACACCCGGTCATAGTAGTGACTCCAGAGGGCACCCCTTGTTTACTAGGGAATGACCTCCTGAGAAGGTTGTCACCCCTAATAGTGTCAACCATGTTAGTTTAAATGGCACATGCCACATGGTTGAACAAAAATCTGACCAAGTAGAATTTCACTTCCAGAACAACCAAATTCCAGACGTGACAGTAATAGCAGTAGGACAACAGACTGGTGATGGGGGGTCCTCTCTATTTCTGAAAATCAATCTTCCTTCCAGTTTAAGGTGGTATTCCACACTGGAAGGAAACACTCTGAAATTCTTCACCAATCCACAATCAGACACTCCCACTCCTATAGTCCAGAAAGATGTGAAATCAGCTCAGAGCCTGGCTGATATTCAGCAAATTGGAGAGCAGTTGTTCATACCTGTTCAGTTAAATGATGGGAAGGACTCTGTTCTCGCTCGAGTGGGTGTGAACAACGGTAAGAGCTTCATTAGCGAAGCCATGTTCCGCCAACTCCCAAAAGATCCAGCAATTCCCACATTCAAACTGATAGATAAATGGGAAATGGACCTGGAAGCACCCAATTCAAAACATCTCCTGCCAAGCAGGTGTATGCTCAAAATCTCCATTGGCAACAAGAGCATAGTCTATAATTGTTGGGTCGTGCGAGACGTCACTGCCGCCTTTTACTTAGGCAGCGACATTCTCATCGCTTTGCCATTAGTTTGGACCTAATAAACTTCAAAGCTTGGTCCCGATTAGCGGATAATCCCATGGGCTTTGATGATCCAGAAAAAGCATTTAGGTCAGCTGAATTGCTACCTTATGGAGTTAAAATTAAGATTAAAGAGGAAGTCACCATCCCAGAAAGGACCCGACAATTCTCCCTGGAAGTGAAAGTTAAAAGAGGACAAAAATTGAAAAACCCTGATGGTTACATACATCTAAATGCTTCTCTCCAACAGCAAGGGTTGGGGGTAAACCCAACTCCATTAGTCAACATAGAACATGACACCATTCCAATAGAGGTGGATAACAGCGACTTACAGAGTATTACTCTAGCCACAGGCACCATTATTGGAATGGCGTTGATGACTGACATTTCTCCATTGATTTAGGAAATGAACTGTTAGGACCAATCCCCAAGGACTGTTTTGACAGTGACAGTGATAACAATACAACACCAGACAGGATTTTCACCCGGCATGGGGGGAACTTCCTGGTGTACACTTCTTGCCCTGATGGTAAGGAAGAAGTGACTTGTGACTTCAGGAGGGATGAGGTGATTTTCCAGGTCCATGAGGGCTGCCTTTCCCACCTGAAGCCTCTGGTCCAAATCAGCACTCTGACCAGGGACTTCTCCACCCAGCTGGAGGAGGCCGCTGAGATAGCAAAACCAGAAGTCTTTCCAGGCTTCAGGCAGATGGTGGAAGAGAGAGTCAACCTAGCTGATGCCTGTGTGACTCTGGAACAGAAGCAAAAGTTGAAACAAGTTTTCTTGGATTTCCAAGATCTCTTTGCGGTAGACTCATATGACTGTGGTCGCACCGACATCCACACCACAACAATTCCCACGGACCCTGGAATGACTCCAGTGTTTGTGAAGCAATATCGTTTGCCTCTCGCATCCATAGAGTCCCTTACTGAAATAATTAAGAACCTTGAGTCCCGGGGAATAATCCGTCCAGTACACAGCACCTTCAATAATCCGGTGCTGGGAATATTGAAGCCAAACGGCCAGTGGAGACTCTGCGCCGACCTTAGGGAGCTCAACAAACGGGTCCATACTTCCCGATGGCCTCTGCCCTACATTGACCAAGGGCTGGCCCAGATTCAGGGGTCACAGGTATTCACTGCAATAGACCTGACCAATGGATACTGGACCGTGCCTGTCAGAAGGGAGGACCAATACAAACTGGCTTTTACCTTTGGGGGCCAGCAGTACACATGGACCCGGACTCCCTTCGGATACCTCAACTCCGGCAATGAATTCAACATTTTCCTACATAAGGCCATGCCCGACCTGGGTGCGAGGGGTAACCTGGCTTATGTAGATGATGTCCTCATCAAAAGCTCATCTGTGGGGGAACACACAGCAGAGATCCGTTATGTTCTGACACAGTTGAGGGCCGCCGGAGCAAAACTTTCCTTTCAGAAAGCACAGTGGTATAGAACCCGTGTTAATTTCTTGGGGCATGAGATTACTCCTCAGGGTCTCTGTCCCCAAGAAAAGAAAGTGGAAGCACTTCAGAAACTGAAGGATCCCACAACTCTGCGGGAACTAAGGAGCCTCCTTGGACTGACTAATTACAGAAGAAAGTTCATTGAAGGCTACGCAGAGATCACTAGACCCCTGATTCATCTCTTGAAAGGGGGGTCAAGTGGGAATGGGGTCCAGAACAATCCGAGGCAGTAAGACAACTCAAAAGAAGCCTCTCACAAGCGCCTTTCCTAGCTTACCCTGTCAGAAACATGGAGTTCTTCCTTGAGACAGGATTCTCTAATACGTACTTGACGGCAGTATTATACCAAAAGCATGACAAGGTCAATAAATTAATCTCCTATGCTAGCAAAACTTTATCCTCTGTGGAGGAAAAATTCCACGATTGTGAGAAGGCACTCCTGGCAATGGTGTGGACATTGAAGAATTACTTCCCGTTTATCCAGGGGGAACACATCATAGTGGAGACTCCACACCAGCCTCTGCAATATCTCCAAAGTGACAGAATCCGGGCCGGAAATGTGAGTAATTCCCGACTTACGTCCTGGATTCTGTCAATGCAAGGCTTTCATGTAGAGGTCAGATATGGCCAAAACAAGAAGAGTCCCCTCGCGCAAGGTCTGGCTGACTTGCATGATTGTGCCAGAGAAAACTGTCTCGAGTACGAAAGTCTAAAAATCAAGGACAACATGGAGGCATACCTCAATTCCCCACACAAAGTCTTTGAAGAAGACAAGTGTGAGGGAATTCCCACTGTCTATGTGGATGATGCTCTTACCATGTTGACAACAATGGGGAGAAAGAACTGGTGGCCGGCGTAGGGAATGCATGGGTGAAGGAGTTTCCAGAACCCTCCGCTGGATACAAAATTGGTCCCCGAAGTAGTCAGGTGGCAAAATTGATGGCTGTGCATCAGGCCATCCTCACTGCAGTCCAACATCAACTCCACGAACTGGTCATAATCACAGATTCGGATTATGTACGGAACAGGTTCGTGGAGCACCTGGATAATTGGAAAACCAGAGGCATGTTATGTGCTAATAACAAACCCTTGAAACATGGGAAGTTAATTCAAAACATTGATGATCTGGTCACATCGAATGGGATGACCATCTACTGGAAAAAGATCAAGGGTCATTCCAAAGTAGAGGGACCAGACAAAACTGGAAATGACTTAGCTGATCAGCTGGCCAAAACCGGGGCCATCCAAGGGGATCTAATAGAAATAGAGTCCCTATTGTGGGAAATCCAGGTCACTGCTATCACTAGGTCCCAGACCAATGCTCACAATGATCTTTCAACTGCACAATGGAGTAAGGAGACCCCTGATGCTGATTAAATTACAGCTCAGAAGGCGGATCCAATAATTGGTAAGTGGGTGGAATGTCTCCCGCCCCCAAACTGCAAGGCAGAAACAGCAGCTGCCCTGATGATTAACCACATCTTTTCCCGTTTTGGACTACCTCAAAGGATTGAGTCAGACAGGGGTAGCCACTTCACCAGTGAAGTAATGACAAAGATGTGGGAGATACTGGGGGTTAAAAGGAAGCTACACATTGCTTACAGGCCAGCTTACTTCTGTAGCAGTGGAGAGATATAACCGAACCATTGTGAGCATTTTAAAAAAGTTTGTGGCAGATTCTGGGCCAAGTTGGGTTATCCGATTATCTCTGGTCCTAATGGCCATCAGATCTACCCCTTCATCTGCAACTAAAATGTCACCATTTGAGTTGATGACTGGACGCAAGATGGTGCTTCCCCAGCATTTGCTCTACAGAACCCAAGAGCAAACGTTGATAAATGCCTCCACAACTCATGAGTATGTGGAGAATTTAAGGGAACACCTTCAGCATGCTTTTGCCTATGCTCATCGGAATCTAGAAAGATCAGCCGAGAGCATGAAGACCCACTATGATTTAAAAACTACCCGAAAGGAATATAAGGTGGGTGATCGGGTCTATCTATACATTTTCCAAAGGAACCAGGCCAAACAGCGAAAATTCTTGCCTACATGGAAGGGACCGTATGAAATTATAGACAAGATCTCCCCTGTTGCCTATAAGATCTGCATCCCCAAAGGCAGTTTGGCAGAGGGGGAAGATAAGTGGGTCCATATAAATCAGCTAAAGTGTTGCCATCCCAGGCACACGCTGCAGCAACTGGAGGAGTCCTCTGCAATACCAGAGGGGACCGCTCCAGATTAATTCAATTCCAACCCTAAAATATCCCACATATAGTCTCTAAAATATTATGATTTGGAAAAAAAAAATGTTTTATAATTGTATCTTGTTTTTTGTTAAAATAAGAATTCAAATATTTTGACTATAAAATGTATATGCCACCCCACTATATCAATGGTGGTGAAGAAATGTCTACGAATAGGTATTGCCACTTTCCTTTGTCGTCCTAGGAGAAAGAAAACCTGGAGACTGGCCAAGGAGGACGATCCGGGGACCGGGAGCAGAGACCCGAAGGGCCCGGGGTACCGCCCAATATTCCCATCAGGACCGGCGAGGAGATCCGATCGATCCAACTGGGTGGAGGAAAAGATGCTGAACTGTGCCATCTACAGAATTGGAAGAAGATAATGCGGACATACCAGCGCAAGGGCTCAAAACCTCCTTTGCACCCGACTTCCCCTCGACTTGAATCAAAGCACAGTCGGGCGGGGGGATTTGTCAAGGGTTTTGACCCATGTTAAATCAATAGACTGGGTAGATGTGGGGATGAGCTGTCGCCGCCCATTATTCTATCCCAGAACAAACTAAATCAATAGACTGGGTGGATGTGGGGATGAGCTATCGCCACCCACATTCACGCCAGAATAGGAGAACTGAGCAGTTGACACAAGACCACTCCAAAGATACAACCTTCTTGTGGGGGGTTCCACATCACCACTCTACTGTAAGGATGCCATCAAAACAATGTTAAGCAAGGGTCCTATACTATCAAGGAAAAGACCACTCTATTGAAATGCAGTAATTCAAGACAACTAAAAAATGGATGCAGTACCGACAAATTCCCCAAGGTGGTGCTAGCGGTCTAAATTCTGACAGGGAAACTGTATTTAGGAGTTGCAAGAGGGGCAGGGACTTCAAAGCTTGTTGGTTAATTGGAAACTTTAGCCACCTGCTGTTCCCAGAGGCCAAGAGGCTGGGAAACCTTAACACCTCAGAGATTCCCACACCAGGAGGCAGGATATCACATGACCCTGTTAATTGATTGAGGAGAGACTTCCAAGCAGCCTGCTGGAGCCCACACAAAAGGCTCTTTCTGTTGAACGGGGTATGTTAATTTTGAGTGTTTCCTGTCAACAGCCCTCTGCCAGCAAGGAGAGACATGTGATCACTGACCCACCCCGACTCCTGGAGGCGGAAACAAACACTTTGGGGAGTTGAATTGCAACAAATATATATTTTATACAAACAGTGATAATTTATTGTAACCAAATGACAGGAATGTACAACTTTGAGAGTCTTAGTATGGAAAATGCCATCACGATTTGAGTCCAAACTCCGATTTGTACCATGTTCTGGGGCAAAACCCCGCTAATTATGATTATTGTAGACAATGTGTTTAAGCTAGAGACATGGAAAGTTACTAGGATATATGTGGAAGGGAAATGTACCTTTGTATAATTTTTGATGAAAAGCCACTGTTGCAAAACCCACTAAAATTGAAAATAAGTTGCCATTTTTGAATGCAAGCTCCTAGAAACACCAGAGTTGGGACAGGGACTATATTTAGTAATATATGATGTGTGTATGTGATGTCAAACAACTGTGTACCTGGGAAATATGTATTTGGATCAGGAATAGATTTGTGTGCACATTGACCAGGGGAGTGTCATTTCTGCAGGTCATAAAAATGACATCACTCTGGCACACCATCCCTTCCCAAATCAGGGACCAAAGAATCTGTTGACCTATCAAATCAAGAGAGGGGCAGGCTTAGGGATGCTAGCCTCTCCACCCACTTTTCAAAACACATAAAAAGAGACTGCTGGGACAGGTAGAGTCATGCAATTCCATTTTCTGCAGGACGCTCTGCCGGGAGACTCCAGACTTCACATCCATCAATCTTCAGAGACCAGAAATTTACTTCAGAACTTAAAGCAAGGGCCTAAACCCACAAACTGAGAACTCTTCTCAGCAGGCCTCAGAATCCTTAAAATCATTTGCAAACTATTCCACAGCCGGGCGATCTGTCTGAATTCTTTTGCCAAGAACTTTTGCCAGTACCCAGAAAGCAGTGTTACATCCAGAATCCACTTGATCCGGACCGGAAGTAGACCAGAGATCCAGAGAACCACAGGCCGCTGTATCCAGAAAGCTGACCCAGATCGCTGTGAAGTGCCGAGACCAGAACCGGAGTCCAGTCCAAAACCTGACCAGATCCGTGGCGAGGCCCATTCCTGCCCAAAATATATTGTGAGTACCGCTAGAACTGTGCAGAACCCAATCTCTTAGTTAAAATGATCTAATTCAAGCTATTTTAACCTAATTAGAACAGCCTCCTAGAAATCGTGTCATCTGTCATTTTTAAATCTGCACAACTGTCACCTGTCAATTCTGCAGCTGCAAGCTGTCACCTGTCATTTTGAGTTTTACTTTAAATCCGAAAATCTACCTTTATTAAATCATCCGTATCTCCGGAACCGTTTGTGCTAGGAACGGGATTTCACTTTCATCTGAAAGCTTAGAATCTAGGCTTTCCAACGAACCTAGATCCGACTTCCTACTCCCTATACTTTTTCCGTAATCACGAGACACGCACTCGCGAAATTTACCGCGATTTGCGATTTGGCCCGATTTCTTCATCTGTAGAAATCAGCAGCTTTTTGCTTCTCTTTGCTAAAATTCGTTTGCAATCTGCTAATCATTCATAGAGTATTGTTAAAGTGAGCCTGAACTAATATAAAGTAGCCATCACCTACCCCGAACCTCTAGAGGGAATTAAAAGCAAGTTTAGCACCTTTTCACTTCCTTGCAAACCACATTAAAGTAATTTGTCTGTGTTTAAAACTCATCCCTGTTTTCCCTAAGCTTGCTGGGAGAACTGGAACTGTGTCTTGCATTATAAAGTGTGATTTGTTGGGATTCTTGAAGACTGTGTGCTCTCCTTCTATTTCTTGTATTGCATAGGGGGGAGTGAATTGTCAAAAGAAAAAGTGATCATATTACCTTTTGCTAAAATCATAACAAGTTATTTCTGCACTGCATTTTATTCCACGTTGCGTTTCCTTGAACCATATAAAGCATTCTTTCCCACCTTATTCTTCTGTTCCTATTCATAAGTTACCTCTTGCTGACTACTGCTCATATTCACTAGTGTTATATCCATTATCAAAAGTGTGAAATATATATATATATATATCTTGTTTAAATTTTCAAATAAACCTTTTAATTTGCAAAACAAACCTACTTCTTGGCTCAGTGGGGTCAGGGGGATTCTAAGAGGGGGGTGTTATACAAGGGTTGTCATCCAGAGTACTGAACTGGATATACAAATACATCAATAAGGGTTTTCCTCAGCATCCCAGACTAGGCATTGACTTAGCTGTAGTGTTGATTGAATATCGCTTACACAGCATAACAGACTGGGGTGGACTGGCAATGGTGACATTTGATCAACCCCACCCATTCGCCCTGCACACGGCAGTGTCCAGTCCTGTGCTATCAGTACGGGAAATTTCAGGAAATTGTCGTTTTTGCAATTATTGGCTTCAACCCAACAACAGTTGGTGGGCTGAAGTTTTGGACCGAGGTTGGCATACCAGTCTGGGGTGTACTGGCGATAGTGAAATCTGACCAACCCATCCATTCACCCTCCACAGGGCGGGCCGTCCCTGTGCTATCAGAGTGGCTTGTCCTTTTAATGCTTTCTTGTCTGCGTGTTTATGTTTCACTGCACCCTGATGCCTGCAGGCTTTGGCGCTATATTAATAAAAATAAAATGAAAAAAGTAGGTGTGTTTTTCGGGAGATTGATGATTTTGCGACGTATTCAAAAATCGGAAGTTAGGACACAAGGTGGGCATACCAGTCTAGCGTGTACTGGCGATGTTGAAATTTGACCAACCTCACCCATGCGCCCTACACAGGACCGGCCTTGTGCTATCAGTGTAGATGATTTCGGGAGATTGATGGAAGTTGGGACACAATATAAAATACACAAGGATAAAGCACTTCCCCACGTGCATGTCAGCTACATACCCGAGCAACGCTGGGTGGTGTGGCTTGTGGTAAATAAAGAGGGGTTACAAGTTTTTTACATTTCAAGATGATGCCACCACAACATTTTATTCTGTGACTAGAAACTCAGCAGGTGACTGAGCATCACATGAATTTCACTTTTTAACTAGCATTTTCCACATGGCTATCGGGTGCAGCACTTTTCGTTTTGGTTGGGGAACAAAACCCCACTTACTCAGTTAAGAAAGTTAGTGGTGTTATGGAGTGTGAAATACCGTTTATACCAGATGCTGCGAGGTCCAATTAATATCACTATAGATTATGGCCCCGATTCATGGAATATTTGGCCGGTTCTAAGTGAATTTGCACTGCTGAAAAGTGACTTTGCACTGCCGACACAAACCCTGATTCATGGGGCCGTGCAAAGTGTATTTTTGCTGTGCAGAGTCCAGGCAAATTCATTTGTACTGCAAAAATGGCTATGCGCTGACTTTGCCAGGACTTTGCACGTCAAAAATACACTTTGCACGGTTGCATGAATCAGGGATTGTGTGGCTAGTGCAAACTCACTTTTCAGCAGTGCAAATTCACTTTGAACCAGGCAAATATTCCATGAATTGGGCCCTACGTGTTTGCAGTCGAATTGTTTTCATTGTACAATTCGTTGCAGGTACACTTGTGTTAGAGGTTCTGCAGTCAATGCGATGGTCGTTTTCAGGACTGGTACTTTGCCAAGGAAATATGGAATCGCAAGGACTTATCAAAATGATGTTTTGAAACTTAAGGCGCATGTACTACATGTAATGGATCTCAGACACAGGTCAGTCTCTGTTGATCCTATCAATGCCCTATAAACTGTACGCTTAAGACATTAGAGTGATTGTAATTGTTTATTGATAGGATATACGGAAAGATAGTAAATACAATCAGTGTAAATACTAACCACTTCTGTTGAAGGGTGCATCCATTTTAGCTGCACACCGCACATAAGGTACTGAATATATTTCCATCCAATTTGCAATTTAATTTTGTTTGAACGTCCCCACTTTTAATTAATTTGGTCCATACCCAGCATGAAGCAAGCTGGTACAATAATTTGATTCTTAATAGTGCAATGGGAACATTGCTTAATACAACCATTGCTAAAACATCAGTTATTGTGGTGACACCTGTTGACGTTTTCAGTATTCTTAGGATTTTATCTTATTTTCATTATAAATTCAGTTAAATCATTATGAATTTATATATGTGAACTTTGACCTTTGTTGTGTTCTATTTAAATATTATTTTTTCTTCTTTTTCTTTTTTTTTACTTTCTTCATCTATTATATTCCAATATGGAGATGATTTGTTTTTATGACATATGCGCATCTGCCTTCTGTAGTCTTGTTACCTGCAGATTGGAATTGACCACACATAGTTTTTCTGTCTGGAATTGTTCAGAACTGACCCTATTCTGCCTTTACAAAACCTTCAGAGGCCGAAATTGTTTGCAATGAAGTTGGCACAATTCTTTCTGCAGAACAAGCATAACTCTTTTTATTTGCTGTTTAAGAAATCTGTCATTACTAACACAATTTGAAATATGAATAGAGTGTTTGAACTCTTCTTAACAATATACACAGTTGAATACAAACAATTGACTGGTCACATATTTTGTTGCTGATCTATAGAGGCGCCTGCATTTAAGGACATTGTTTCAGCATAGCAAAAAGCAATGTTTAACAAGAACCACAGGGGGGGGTCACGTGCCCATTGCATATTTACAGCCCATACACCAGGGACAGCAAATGCTTTGCATGCCTGCAGGCGCTGTGCCTTGGGTATATCCGAGGACCATACACCTGGCAGAGTGATTGCTGGACAACTGGAAATTGCATTTAGTATATCATTCAAAATCTACAATAAATCTACAATAAATTAAAGAGAGATGTATATTTAGTTTATAAAAACGTTGTGCTGGAACACCTTTACTTGAAGGGAAGCCCTGGTTGCATTTCAAAACATTCATATCACAAAAAGCCAAAGTTAATTGTAAGCAATACAAATGAAACTCACACATGCTGTCAGACAAAACAACAGGTGACATTGCATATGGCTTTATTAATGACATTACTGATGACTTCACATTTGACTTCACCACTGGCATCCTCAAATAAGCAATGCAACTAGTCCAGCTTCTGCAAAGTTCCAGTTAGTTGTTAGAGCTACTTCCTATAAGAAGAGGGGGGGGGGGGGGGTGGGTTATTAGCCAACTGAGAGTTATGCATAGTGGAATGAGGAGAGAATGGAGCCAACATGGAAGAGACTGAAATGAGAAGCAATCATTGTGCCAATATGTGTTGGGTACAGTCCCCAACAAATAAGCTCTCGCCCAAACAAAGGCATTTTCAGGGAGCACAATAATCCTGTGTATGGTATGGCATGTAAACTGCAGCATATTCTATGTGCAGAGAGATCTGGGTCAGCTGTCCATGTACATTTGTTGTGGAACTTCCTATGGGCAACTACCTTGTGGCCCATTTTAATCAAATTACTCCAGGGTAAAATCAAGGAACTACTGTACATGTCTTCTATGTAGTATGACACACGATAAACCCTTTGTCCTGATATAAGATCTTTTGTCTTGGCAAATGATGTGAGAAACCAAAGGGGGTCTCACCTATTAGTCCCTGGGGAGCTCTCTCTCAGGTGGCCAGGGTATGACTATCACATTTGGATGGTGTCCAGTCATAATGTCGAATGAAATTAGTCGAATTACAAAAAAGTCGAATCCAAAAAGTCGAAAAAACAAAAATGTCAAATTTTTTATTTTTTTATTTATACATTTTTTTTTGGTTCCGGTGGTAAAAAAAAAGGGGTAAAACAAAAAAAATAATGAAAAAAAGGGGGTTGGGGGGGAACCCCCCCATTTCGAAAAAAAAGCAACCAAAAAAAAAATTTGACATTTTTGTTTTCAACTTTTTGGATTCGACTTTTTGACTTTCGAAATTATTGAATTCGACATTATGACTATGAACCCATTTGGATCAAAACCCTGGCGGTGGACCAGTGAGGGAGAATCACCTGGGTGAGGGCTATAGCGGGACTGAAGTGAGACGAACGATGGTGAGACACGGTAATCCCCCCTTTCCCGTACACATGATCCATTCTATTTTATAGGATCGTCCAATGTCCCAACTCCCCCACTTTCTACATAAACACTGGGCAGAGGAAGAGGACGACTGAGAGTAAAGAGGCTAACCCTTGCATATCTCATTGGACATGTGCAGCTAATTGGGTCAGACAAAGTCAGGCATTTGACTTTAAGTGCATTCATTTGATACCAAATAGCACTCCTCACACGCATAAAAGGCAGAACATGGAGACACATTCTGAGCAAGGTGGAACACGAGCAAGAGCAGAACTTCCGGAGTGACATCAAACCTACTGGATCAGAGGAACGGACCGAGGGACAAGAGCAAATGGTAGAGAACCCTAGGAGTTCCCTGCAGGAGGTTGTTTCCTCCAAAAGGCCACAAAAGGTACATGAAGAAGGCCAAATCCTAGACGCGAAGACTGTATTGTGTTTCATGGATGCCAGCGACCATGCAAGGTGAACGGCAGAGTTAGGGAGGCGAGGTAAAGCCTGTATTAACCTTGACTCGTAAATTAAAAAAACTGCAAAGACAAGAAAGAAGTGCACACAGCCGGTGAATTGGCAGGCCACATGAAAGACTGGTGTGTGTTAAGGAATGATTGAAGTTGCAGCAGTATATCACATAATTGAAGGCTGCACACAGGTGGATGATACGCAAAGGAAGGCAGACCTTTGATGAACTTTGACTTACTGTTAGCTGTGAAACTAGCAATACTACGTAGCAGAGTGGTCCAGCGAAAGGAAGTAGCCCACTCGAAAGTCTCTGTGAAAGATGAATTGGTTTCGTTATGAAGCGATAAAGTTAATGAACTATAAAAAGCAAAGACATCAGGAAACCATCAGAGTCTGACTGAGGGAGACCAGAAGTGTGATAAAATGGGGGAAAGGAACCCCTAAAGGATGCAAATTGAGCTTGGGGAAGGAAATCCCTGTGAGTGTTGTGTTTGAAAGGTCCGGACCCAACTGAGGGAGACCTACATGAACATTGTGCTTTGAAAGGTCGGAGCCCAACTGAGGGAGACCTAAGTGAACGTTTTGCTTTGAAAGGTCCGAGCCCTACTGATCGAGACCAATATGAGCTTTTTGTTGAACTGTGTTTTGAAAGCTGGAAAGAGAAACTTTAATGTGGATGGCCAGGTGTGCCTTGATCCATGTTTTGAACTGCCTTTGTTTTGAGAACCTGAGCAATAGTGTGTCATGCTGTCTACTTGGACCGCCTAACTCTGTGCTGTATAAAGTGGGAAGGAGAGCTGACTCTGCCAAAATTATTCTTTATATTGTAACACTGATTTTCCTTAGCATACATATTCTCCTTTACACACTTTCTGTACAAGATATCGGGCAGGCATTAGGTTTTGTTAGTGTAGGTCATTTTGATTTAACAGACTCAACTAGGACTGTTTTATTTATTGTTTGGTGGTAGAGAATACTCCCATCCTAGCCATAGGCAGAGTATGAGTTTTTCCAAACCCTGAAAATTGAATAAACGTTTTACAAATTGTACTTTTTGTGTCCATGTCATACCTCTGGTGAATTTATTTCTATTTCCCATCTCCAAAAAGAATCAATTGTCTCCTACACTGTGTAGGGTGGCACTAGGCTGGGACCATAGCTCAAGGGCAACACGTTTGTCTGGGAAGCAATACAACGCATAGCAACACAGATTCTGATCCTGGTCTTGCACTTAGAAATTGGTCTCCGGTCTCCGGAATAAAGCACATATTAAGAGCGTTATAAACAAACAATTATATTAATATGGAAAATGCAGGATACATTCTCCAGGTTTTGGCCAAGCCGAATTCATGGTGATCTATAATGATATAACTGGCTATGATGAAGGTTATGTACTGACTATGATAAATGCGTACCCAGCTTTGTATTTTTATTACTTTAGTCCAGTAAAATATTAATAGCGGCAAATCACAATATGAGACAGGAAAGTACACATAACACAACAGCTTCAGACAAGCAATACAATCACATGTAACCTATCCCTCCAGGTCTCAGCTTGTATACATTTTTAATACATTGAAGTCATGGTAAAAAATGTATGAGTTCATGACTTCCTTAAGAAGGGTTCCTTTGGTTTCACAATTATTTTCAGTGTCTCTGCATACAAACAATAACGTCAACATTCTTCTGCATACTCCCTTAGCATGTCCAAATGTTAGAGGGCAGCTGTGTGTTCGTTATAATTGAAGTGAAGTCAGCCTGTGATGCACTTTAAATCAAGCAATGTGAGCAGGTTTATTTAAAGCAAAACATTGTGCGGCTGCTTAACAGGCAAGTGAGCAAATACACATTTCTTCATGTCAGAATGGAAGTCCATCTTACAAGAAAGCATATCATTTTCAAGATGGATTCCTGTAACTGAACTTTATTTTACTTTAATAATGTAAGCTGCACACCGCAGGACCCAGAGGCTTATGGGTGCAACAAACACAAACAATGCCAGTGCAGGTTTGTAAGGAGCTGTACTATTGCCATTTCAGAGTTTTTCTACTGTCTTCAGTTTATAAAGAATTGCATTGTCAGTCCAGAAAAAGTAGACACCTCTCAAACATGAGGCAATGTACTTCCTCATGTGTTTAGTGTTAGAAATATATAGCCATAAGCTTGACTGAAGTACAGCCATTTTCAAGTGATTGAAATCGCCATTTTGTTTTCTAACGTTTGCCTCTTGCTTTCTTTTAAAACTGCTTTGCTAAAAACGTATTCTGCTCCACTAGTACATTATTGTTCATGTAAAGTGCAAGGCCGCGATAGTCTTGTTGAAACATAACGCAGCAACCCAGACAGAAATGCCCGGTCTCCTCCCTCACAAGTCCTTGGAAGCAAGCAGCGAGGCATTCTAATCAGTACACAGGTGCCAGCTAGTCTTGTTAATACAGTAGAAATGTTAGAAGCGAAGATTAAATGGCTTGAATTATGCTCTTCTTTGCGGCCCCCCTTTCCTGAGCCCTTTAGAGCCCTGGAGAGCAAGTCGACCCACAGTACACGAATAAGAACTAGGAGATAGTGTGGCCTGGAATGTGTCTCTCCCCTGCATGCAGCTTGCTTGCAGAGAACAGAAGCAGTGTGTTCCTATAACAAAGAATTGTGTCTGTAGGCTCATGAAATTGCAAACTGTTGCTAAATAAATGTCTGAAGGTGTCAAACTCGTCACAATTGTTACTCATCGTACCCAATTCAAAGGAAATACATTATCGGCGGTATTGAATGTGTCACCACTGATTGTAAGATGCTTGATTTGTATATATGTAACTGTTGGACGATTCTCACTTTCTTGCGTCCCCCAGTGTCTGGAAACACACGTCGGGGGGCGTGGGCCCCAGTTAGCCAACTGTGACTAGTTGTTTTGCAATAAACCCTAGCTTTTGGGAATATAACCTCGTGTCTGGCGTATTAGTTTGTGTGTGGTGATTGTGCCTTGTTTCCATACGCGAGGGTCCCTCAGGGGCCCCTTCAAGATGGCACCCAAACAGGGACCCTCCCCCACTTGTTTCATCGTGTACATTGTAAAATAAGGAAGGCGGAGAGAACGGCGAGGACAGGACGATCGAGCCGGGATCAAGAGGTGTTCGGGGCACCCCTGTGAAAATGATGAGAGACTCCTTTGCAGATCTGCACACAACTGATCCCTGATCGATGTACCCTGCCGGAGAAAAAAGGAGGCGAGGGTCCCAAAATGAGGCAGAGTGAGCCAAGATACGCAGACACGACATTATTGGTTGCGTCGGTATATGGACGAATTGCGTCTTGAAAGACAATTTGACTGATCAGGTGAGTCGTGCCCCGATTCAAAGTAACACTGATATTGGTTGAGAGTTGATTTTGCAAAATCAAACACCCAGTGTAAGATTGATTAGCCGAGGGTAAGGTTAAAACATGCCTGGGGTATTGTCCACTTTAGCAGGATTTTTTCGCTGCGGTAGACAATCTTTGGAAACTTGCCAGGTCGCCACTCAAAGGGTCGCCGGCGTATGAGATGTATGTGAAGTCTGGTGTGGGAGCGATAATGTTTTGTGAGAATTGGCATAGGCAAACCAGAAAAGAGGAAGATCTGCAGTGGCCGAATCACGGGAGTTTTGAGATTACAAGGATAGATTACTTGGAGAAGGTGTTGATGAAAAAGAAAACACGTCCTGCAGCATTTGATATCCTTAGGGACTGAAGAAGGGAAGCTATTCTTCGTTGGA
Source organism: Ambystoma mexicanum (assembly GCF_040938575.1). NCBI lineage: Eukaryota > Metazoa > Chordata > Amphibia > Caudata > Ambystomatidae > Ambystoma > Ambystoma mexicanum. The sequence goes on from NC_090928.1 coordinate 290,341,480, forward strand.
AAAGTAGAGAGAAGAGCGTGCGCAGGCATAAGTCAAAAGCAGAAAGGGTGAAAGAAAAAGAGGAGGAGGAGTGGAATGATATTTTGAGAAAATCAAATAGACGTGGTCAGTTGAGTACAGATAAAATATACCCACAAAAAGAGTTGCATTCATCAGATGAATTGATAAATAATATATTGACTGATACAAAGCAAGGCTCAAAGGAAGAGACTAAAAAGACTGTGTCAGTGACTATTGCTCAGCCCCCTCCAGTTGCTCAGCCCCTCCCTATTGCTCAGACCCCACCACAGTCACAAATCATACAACAAGCGCCTCCCATTAGCCTGCCAGCGCCGCAAAAGTTGCTTCCCATTCCCGTTGTCCCATCTGCACCTTCCTCCCAAGAGATTGTTTTTGTCCCATCTGCCCCTCCAGTAATTGAACTTGAACTCCTTGAAACGAGAGAGGGGACCGGACAAAAAGGATGCGCTAGAGTGACCAGTAGTGCGATCAGCAAGGAGAGAAAACAAGATTTGCTAGAACAGGCAGAGATGTATATAAACGGGAATGATGAAACGACAACGCTAGCCTCAATGTATGATTTCAGGAGGAGCAATGAAAGACAGGTATTGTTGGAATGCATGGGGGAATATTTAACGGCGAGATGGAAACAGTTAATTGGAAGGCTACCGTCACAACAGTTGTTGGATAAGAATGCATTAGCACGTTGTAGAGAGAGAGATGAAGAAATAAGGGAGCACGTAGACAGACTTTTTGAATTTAAGAATTAACTTGATGATGAATATGCTGAAATGTTTGCCACACCGGGGTATAGGAGTAAAGATATTAGGAGAGAAAGGGGGGAAGCGGTGACACCATATACACAGCGGCGATTTTTGCCATCGTCAAGACAGACAAGTGATAAACTAAAAGTATGTATACGAGAGGCGTTAAGATGGATTTCAGATCCTAGTATCCCCACAATGGAAATACACAAGACATTTGATGAATACCCCTTGCCAATGAAAATAGAAGCACTACGAACAATGGTTGAGGTGCTACTTCAGCAAGTGGCAGGACACAATAGAGGAAGAGGAAACGCACAAGGCAGAGGTAATTCGAACATGCATGGAGGGTCTCTGGGACTAAATCAGTGTGCGTACTGCAGGGAGGAAGGTCACTGGCGAGCAAATGTCCACATTTACAAAATAGAAATGGGTATGGCCAGAGAAGACAGCATAGGGGGCATCCAGGAACAAATGGGCAGAATAGAAACAACATTTCTATGTTGCACCAAAATAGCCAAGGAAATGGTACCCAAAATCAGAACCAAGCTCAGAATCAGACTGCTTTTACCCCGAATCAGGGCCATCAGAACACACAAAGTGGAAATAGAGGAACGGGTGGGAACATTTTTGACACCCAATCAAATACGTACTATAGTAATAGCAGCAATTACACATCGGATGATGTGTTGTTACCTCAATAGGACAGCCCAAGACAAGGGTCGGAACCAGTGCCTATTCCCGTGAATCAAAAAGGACCCTACGTAGAAATGAAAGTTGGGAATAGAGAGCATAGCTTTCTCGTAGACACGGGGGCACAAAAGTGCTCGATAGACCATTACTTGGTTCTGGAGATACCACTGTCAGGGCAAAGAAATATTTCAGTAGGGTTTGCAGGTACCCCAGTGATCAATCCTGTGTCCCAACCAGTAGCAGTGACATTAGGTCCATTCACTGAATATTGTCCATTTCTCCTAACAGAAAATTGTGGGGAAAATCTTTTGGGGTTAAATCTATTGAAAAAACGGAGTGCAGTTATCCATTAAACACCAGATGGAGTGTTCTTGACAATTGCGCCACAGAATGTACCAGTGTCTGAATTCTGGCTAAACCTTTGCCAGGAGAATTGAGTGAAATGCCAACTTGCATATGGGCGATGAATGACAATGATGTGGGATGATTGAAGATAGAGCCAGTAAAAATTGCCCTGAAAGAAGGAGTAATGTTACCACGTATTCCACAGTACAAAATTTCAGCAGAAGGAGAGAAAAGATTGAAAAGTATTGTTTCTGATTTGGTAAAATTGGGGGTGATTGAAGAGATTATAGGCAGCACATGTAACTGTCCCATTCACCTGGTGTATAAGAAAGGAGGTAATGAGGTACCATATCGTTTCATAATTGATCTGCGTGCACTTAACAAGGTAGTAGATCCTCAATTCCCATTGGTTCCAGACGTCACCACAGTTTTGACAATGATTCCTGCCTCGGCAGAGTACTTTAGTGTTATTGACTTGAAAAATGCCTTTTTCAGTATTCCAGTACAAAAGGAAAGTAGATATTCGTTTGCCTTCACATTAGGAGGATGATCATTTACATTCACGCGCATTCCACAAGGCTACACAGAGAGTCCGAGTATTTACAGCAGAGCATTGAAAGAACAGCTAGATATGCTAGAATTACCGACAGGTTGTGTATTGTTACAGTATGTAGATGACTTATTAATCGCTGCTGATACAGAAGACATTTGTAAAAAAGGTACTGGTTTATTATTGACACATTTAGCAGCGCATGGCCACAAAGCAAGCTTAAAGAAATTCCAATATTGGCGAAAGGAGGTGGCTTATTTGGGCTACCTACTTTCGAGAGAAGGGAGAAGACTGACGCCAGAGAGAATAGAGAGTATTTCTGGTATGCCTATTCCAAAGACACAAAAAGGAGTCAGAGCTATAATAGGCATGGCTTCATACTGCCGGCAGTGGATTGTAAACTTTGCATTGATTGTGAAGCCAATGGTGGCATTGACAAAAATGGATGCTGTGATGCCTTTGCAGTGGAATGAAGAATGTCAGAGAGCATTTGATCTGCTCAAAACTGCATTGTGTTCTGCTCCAGTTTTGAGCACACCAAATTATGAGAAAATGTTCAGATTGTTTGTACATGAAAGTGAAGGCTGTGTATTGGCTGTTTTGACACAGGAACAAGGTGGAAGAACTAGGCCATGCGGCTATTTTTCTTCCGCGCTGGATCCTGTAGCGCGCGCACTACCACGTTGTTTGCGAGCTGTTGCAGCGGCTGCTGCATCAGTGAAACAAACCGAAGGAATGGTATTGGGGCACACCTTAATTTTGATCGTGCCACATGCTATAGATGTTCTATTAAATAGAACGCAGACGCAACACCTCACCTCTGCTAGATTGACCAGATACGAAATTGTCCTTTTTGCGCCACACATCCAAATTATGAGGTTTAGCGCTTTGAATCCTGCAGAATTAATGCCACTACCCACGGAAGAGCTAGGTGAAAATGAATCACCTCCCCATGATTGCTTAATGGTTACTGAGGAAGAAACAAAAGGAAGAATTGATTTGACAGATACCCCACAAAAAGAGCCAGATGGAGAACTGTTTTCTGACGGCTCTGTTAAGTTCGAGGTCCAGACAGAAAGCAAGTTCATAAGTACTTTATTAAGATTACACACAGACAGCAGGCACCCCCTTTTAGAGGCAGGCTCCAACTGACCGCAGTAGAACATACAGTGAAGCAAAACATTCTCATTAGAATTTCCTGACATCACAATTACTCTGTTTTGTCAAAACTCCATAAGATGTATAAATGACCATTTTACATGAGAATAAGAAAAGCATACACCAGAACACCAGAATGCTGTTGTTCGCCCTACCAATGTCAGGGTGTGTGGCTATGCGGATTCTGATATAAAAATCCTGGAGGAATTTCTTGCTAAAATAACTTATAAGGAAAGGGACTGCCAGGCCATTCTCCTTGTGGCGGAAAAAGGGACCTCTCTGTTAGGCTGGGAGGAGCAGAAGAAGTTGGGTTTAAGGGTACAGGCTAGTGCACCCGATCCTATCACCATTGCCGAGGTGGGAGATTCCTGGACCAGGGAATTTCCACAAGTGTTTTTTGAGAGTACAGGAAGGTTAAAAGAGTTTGAGCATCACATTAAGCTTAAAATCAATGCCCAACCTGTGGTACACAAGGTACGTCAAGTACCACTGAAAATGAGAGCACAACTGAAGGAGGAGCTTAATAGTTTGGTTGACAAAGGGGTGATTGAGCCAGTTGCAGCTACTGAATGGTTGTCTCCAATTGTTCTGGTTACCAAGGCTAATGGTAAGATAAGGTTGTGTGTCGACCTGCGCAGTCTCAATAAGAACATAGTGGTGGAAAGGCACCCGTTACCAAATATTTCAGATGTTTTGTCTACACTAGGAGAACCTAGGTTATTTTCCATCATTGATCTCTCTGCTGCCTATCATCAGGTTCCGCTGTCTAAAGAGTGCCAACATCTTACTGCATTCATTACTCCTGAAGGTGTGTTCAAGTATAACCGAATGCCCTTTGGTTTGGCCTCTGCGGCATCGGTATTTCAGAGAGTAATGGAGACAGTACTCAAAGGTCTTGAAAAAGTAACGGTGTTCCAAGATGATATTCTCATTTTTGCCAAGGATGGTCCTGAACATGATAGGATACTTAGATCAGTGTTGGTCAGGCTCAGGGATGCGGGTCTGACGGTACAAAGGGATAAATGCAAGATTGCTGTCACAGAAGTGGACTACTTGGGGCATAAGATCTCCTGCAATGGTACTTCTCCCAGGAAGTCACTAGTTGATAGTATTGTGGGTGCTCCCCAACCCCTGGATAAAGAACAGTTACGCTCGTTCATGGGGTTGGCGGAGTACTATCACAAGTTTGTTGATGGGTTTTCTTCCATGTCGTCTCCTTTGAGAGATCTATTGAAAAAGGGCACCAAATATGTGTGGTCGGAAGAATGTCCAGATGCCTTTAGTAAGATTAAAGATAGCATTGTGAAAGCACCTTCATTAGCAGGGTTGGTTTCTGGTAGGCGAACTGTGCTGGCTGTAGACGCAAGCACATTAGGGCTTGGTGCTGCTCTTTTTCAGTATGATGGTAATATTGAACACATTATAGCTTTTGCCTCCCGACCACTGAGGGGTGCAGAAAGCAATTATTCCGTGGTGGAAAGAGAGGCCCTAGCAGTGTCATGGGCAGTGTCTCATTTAAACATTTTTCTATGGGACCAGTCGTTTATTGTAAAAACAGATCATAAACCCCTGGTCCAGCTATTGGGCAGTGCAGAGTGGGCTAAGGGTTCACCCAGAATATCTCGGTGGATGATTGACTTACTGGCATATGATTTTAGAATGGTGTACATACCTGGAGGAGAAAATGTGGTAGCTGATTGTCTTTCTAGACTGCCCGCACTGAATGAGAGCCTCAAGGATGTGAGTGCGGAGTGTACTGTGGGCATTTGCGAACTGGTACACAATGCTATAAGCAAAGAGGAATGGGAATCTGCCGATGCTAATGATGAGGTCCTGGGGCAAGTCAAGTTGTGGACCAAAACGGGTTGGCCCAGGAAAGACCTCATTGAGAAGAAATTTGATTATTTTTATTGCTTTAAAGAGGAGTTGAGCATATCAGAGAATGGATCTCAACTCAGAAAAGGTATGAAGATTGTACCTCCCTGTGATATCAGGCCCAGGTTAGTGGACATAGCTCACCAAGGCCATTTAGGTATGGGGAGTACCAAAAGACATATCAGACAATCCTTTTGGTGGCCAGGGATTGATGGTCAGGTAGAGAGGTGTGTGAGGAGTTGTAAAGAATGTGAGAGAAGTGACAAAAGCAAGATTGTTAAAGAAGCCCCCTTAAGACCCGTCAGTGTTCCGGGAGAGCCATGGAGAAAATTAGCAGTGGACTTAATAGGGCCTATACAGGAACTGGGAGAGGATTTTAAATATTTTATTGTCCTGGTGGATTATCACTCTAAATGGGTTGAGTGGAAAGCCATTAGGGAAGCAACCGCTTCACAGTTGATAACATTTTTTGAGGAGGTGTTCTACAGGGAGAGATTCCCCTCAGAGCTTGTTTCGGATAATGGGATACAATTCTGTTCGGATAGAATGATGGAGTTCCTCAATAGGTTTGGTATTAAACACTACAGGACAGCACTTTACCAGCCTAGAGCGAATGGTCTTGTTGAGAGAGCTAACAGATTCCTTAAGGGAGGATTACAATTAGCCATGGCTTCTGGTCTAAGGTGGCAGACAGTTCTCAGGGAGATGGTATGGAACTACTGCTGACTCCACACTCTGTCACCGGCATTTCACCCTTCACATCTCTCAAGGGAAGACAACCCGGTACAAAGTTATGTCCGGGCTGGTTGGACTTAGCAAAGAGTGTACATGTAAACAGGGAAAAGATCATGGATCTCATCAGAGAGGCCCAGGACGAGTACAAAGGGAGGTTTGATACAAAAAGGGGTGTCAAGGTGATACCATGGTCAGTGGGGGACTGGGTTTATGTAAAGAATCCCAGGGTTTCTCCCAAGTGTATTGAGAGTAAAAAAAAACTGCTCAGGTTGAATGATTATTACCTAGGTTAAATTCCCACAAATTAAAGGGAAGAGATGCAGGGTGGGAAGATACTGTTGCTAGGTAGTATCTGTGTCACAATGGAAGATCCGGGGCTTGGTCAGACTTGTAGATCGAGTTCTGCGTTGTTTCCTCCTTTCAAGGCGTGGAAGATCTGTTGCTGAGCAACCGACGTCACAATGGGAGGACCGGGGTTCCTGGAGGACCACGCGCCCTCTGCAGTGCGTGTCTGGAGGTGCGCGCTGAGAGGGGGGGGCTCGCTCGGGAGCTTGCGCTGTGTCTGGTGTTAGCCTCCTCAATGCCGCGCTCCGGGCCGGAGCTCAAATGCAGCCCAACATCGCGAGGAAGTGCGCGCTGGAAAAGGAAGCTCGCTGTGAGCTTGCGCTGTCCTCGCGCTGTCTTCCTCAATGTCACGCTCCCCGCCGGAGCTCAAATGCAGCACAACGCTGCGAGGAACCTCGTGCCGGCGTCCACGCTGGGGGCTCGCGCAGGAAATGGCTCGCGCAGGCTCTCCGGCGGCTTTGGGCCCTTTCCCAGAGGTTCACACTCACAGCGGCGCCAAAGCCAATCGAACAGCTACTAGCGGCGGCGCCAGACCAAGTACAGCAATATGCGCTCACCTCCCTGCGCCTGCCTCCTGCCTGCCGTCTTCCTGGGAGAGTTGAGCCGGGTTTCCGGGCGGCGCCACCACACAGGAGACACAGAATTCCACGGTGAGTTATCAGCAATCCTCATCGCCAATGTTAAGTTCGAGGTCCAGACAGAAAGCAAGTTCATAAGTACTTTATTAAGATTACACGCAGACAGCAGGCACCCCCTTTTAGAGGCAGGCTCCAACTGACCGCAGTAGAACATACAGTGAAGCAAAACATTCTCATTAGAATTTCCTGACATCACAATTACTCTGTTTTGTCAAAACTCCATAAGATGTATAAATGACCATTTTACATGAGAATAAGAAAAGCATACACCAGAACACACTCCTGTTTTAAATTACCTGATGGCACATCAACTGCTGCCTATGCTATCACTACGTTGAAGAGTATTGTAGAAAGCAAAAGAATCCCCTCCAACTCTGCACAAGCTGCAGAGATAATAGCGTTGACTAGAGCCTGTGAGATATCTGAAAATTTGAATGTGAACATATATACTGACAGCCAATACGCCTTTGGCGTGATTCATAACTTTGGCCAACTTTAGGCTGAAAGGGGTTTCTTGACATCACATGGAGCCAGGATTTAACATGGCCCTTTGATTGTACGATTACTGTCTGCACTTACGTGTCCAAAGCGCCTAAAAATAGTGAAATGCAAGGCACATAATAAAGTAACATGTAAAGTGGGAGAGGGAAACGCATTTGCAGACAGAATTGCAAAGCAAACTGCCACTGATTTGAATACTAAAATGTTGACAGTACAGTCTGAAGAAGTGCCCTGCATGATAGAAAATGGAATTGCTATTGTCAAAGAGATGCAGGCAGAAGCCACTGCTGACGAAATACGAGGATGGGCTGAGGGCTCTGCAGAATTAGATCTAGAAGGTTGCTGGGTAGACAAGAAGAGTAAAAATTGGATGCTGCCCAACTCCTATGTAACTGCAATGGTCACGATGGCCCACAGCCCTACTCACATTTGTGCCAAAAAGATAGTTCAGCATCTAGCTACAGTATGGGAGAACACACACATAAAGAAAATACTGAGAGGCTGGTCCAGAATTGTATCACATGCCTACAACACAATGTGGGGAAGGGAACGGTGACTCCAACAGGCAGTTTCGGCCCTCCCTCTATGCCATTTGAGGTAATCCATTTTGATTTCATAGAGATGGAGAGATGCCAAAACTTGAAGTATGTTCTAGTGGTTATATGTGCATTCAGTAAATGGGTGGAGGCATATCCATTAAAAAACTGCACTGCGATGAGCACTGCAAAAGTAATGTTAAAAGAGTATTTTTCCCGTTTTGGTCTGCCCCGTGTCATCTGGTCAGATAATGGTCCTTATTTTGTGGGCGCAGCGATATTACAGATTTGCGCAGGTCTCCAGATTGACAAGAGATTCCATTGTTCTACACACCCCATGAGTGCCGGTCTTATTGAACACCACAATGGCATTTTGAAGGCCAAAATAAGCAAAATTTGTGCAGGGAATAGGTTTAGCTGGGTAGACGCATTACTACTAGTGTTACTGTGCATGCGCACATCTGTGCAGGCAAGAACTGGGCTCTCCCCATACGAGATAGTGATGGGGAGGCCGGAAAATGTTTGTGTGCACCACAGCCAAAGCGACTAAAGGAGCTTGAATATCCTCTACTCAGCATTTATTGTAATCTGTTAATTCTAAAATTGCATTTGATTTATCAGCAGGTGCAGGAGGCATTAACAATCCGATACACTGGTCCGGGGCATGCACTGGAACCCGGAGAATGGGTGCTGATCAAAAATGTTGAAAGGAAAACATCACTTGCACTCAGATGGCGTGGACCCTACCAGGTACTTTTAACAACACAGACCGCCATCCGCGTGGACGGAAAGAAAGCGTGGATTCATGCAATGCATGCCAAAAAGGTCCCATCACCGTCCGAGAAACTGCCTGATCCAGACGACCAGAAAGAGCCAGCGGTCCCAGAAACTAAAGAAATTGTTGCCAGTTCTTCGCCACAAAATCTGTCTGATCCGGAAATAAAGCCTGGAAAGATTGCTATAAAAGAGAAAGGGCAAAGAGTGCCCCAACGTTGTCTAGCAGAATCTGCATCATTGCTGGCTGACACAAAACGTGTACCACTGTGGCGCCCACCGTCTGCCATTGCGCCACAGGCTGACTCCGAGCTTGAATCTGGAAGTGCGTCCGCACTATTCATTGATCACACGATACCAGGAGCAAGGCAATATAATTTGCGGAACTGGAAGAAAGAGTGATCAAATCTTCATTTCTTTTGATATTTTTGCCACTGTTTCCTATTGTGGATGAAGTAGGAACCGTAGGCCTAGAGGAGAGCGGCGTGAGGGTTGTGCAAATTGGACAGCCAAAAGCGAGGCTCCTCGGTACTAAAAAAAAATAAAAATAAATCCATGTGGAGATCACCCCTTACGGACAAGAGGGGCTCACATGGTACAAAGGCAATTGATAACTGCTCTGAAGTCCTTTGAGCAATGTGCAGATGCACAGAAATCTTGCACAACGTATAGCAAATCCAGACTGCTAAGAACTGGCAGAACAGACTGTTGACATTTACTGAACTTATTGACATTCGAAAGAGTGCAACGATAACAGATATTCACGACGAACATTGTTGGAGAAGAAGAAAAGCGAGAGGAAAAAATGCCAGAACCAGCTTTTGCCCCCTCCTGCACAACTGCTGATAATGAGTTAAACATAGAGACTGGAAGGTTACACAAAAAGAATTACCGAAAAAATTGTATGCTGATCTTAACAATAGTTATGTGCATAATGGGTATATTAGCCCCAATACTGACCGTACTGGTATTATGGTACTTGGAAGATATACACCCCTTAGAAGTACTTTTTCCTGTTAGGAACATCTCCACTACTGAAAGCCCGGTTCATCTAATTACTTACACTCTGTCCCCAATGGAAGAAAGACACAGGGAAGGTTATGGGAATAACACACTACTGCTAATAATGAATATGACTCACTCCATATTAAGAAAGAATAATTGCTGGGTATGTGCCCACTTGCCGCAGCATGGTGGTAAGGGAATTTGTTGGTATGTGCAGCCCCTGCCATTGAGTTCTGCATGTTACGCATCCCTGAGTGCATTACATTATGGGAAATGGAACGAAAGTAAAACTGGTCAGTTGGATAAAACAAATATGAATGAATTCGAAGAGATCATTATGAAACCCGTAGGTTGTTCTATATTTCACAAAGCACGATTGATCACAGCGGTAGCGATGCCACACAACAGATTATTTGTGCCCTATAAATCATCTGTAATGATGTTTCATATGAACACAGAAGGAAATAAAGACACAGTGCCCTCCTCCTATACAGTAAATTACAGTCCACACTCTGTCCCCTTTTGCCTGAGGAAAAAGGGTTCCTATTTGGTAAGGACATTCACTAGATGCATGAATATAGCATTCCTTGATAAGGAGGTAGAGCCAGTGTATGTAGGTGATCCCGTTTATTTTATTTCTGGAGAAAAAGCGTATCCCTGGTTACCTAGAAACTGGGGAGGTACTTGTTACTTGGGATTTTTGTTCACAGGGGTATTCCTTTCAAGAACAGCTGATATAGCAAAATTGGCCAGGTCAAGACCACAGCTAAATGAGGAAGGAGGATTGATCGCAGAGGACATAGCAAAATCATTCATACCATTTTGGGGCCAAGCAATAACTCCTATGATATAAAACAGCTGTCTGGAATGCTGGAAAAAAACAATAAACGGAACAACAGATATATTATACAATATGACATTAGAGGAAAAAGGAATTAGATTAATGACACTCCAAAATAGAATGGCTCTTGATGTAATCATGGTTGATCGTGGCGGAGTTTGCAAAATCGTGGGGTCAGCGTGTTGCGTATTTGTAAGCAACTCTTCCCCTACGATTTTCGAAGCGATAAGAAAGTTGCATGTTTTAAGCTCTGACCTTCACCCCCCTGAAAGGAGTTGGGTATTAAACATAAGCTCCTGGTTCTGGGAGGTATTACGCTCATGGGGATGGAAATTATTTGCAATCCTAGTAGCAGTGCTAGGAATATTCATGACATGTTGTTGTTGCATACACTGCTTACCTATAGTATGCACTGAAATAAGCGAGGAGTGCGTACAGATGGTAGGAAAAAAGAGCCCTACTAAAGCAAGTACTCACAGTAATGATGAATTGAAGACAGTAAAATAATTCATGTCAATCAATATTGATGACAATGAGGAAGAGACCAGTAGTGTACAAGATTCAGAATCAGGATCAGATACTTGGTCGGGAGAGGATGCAATGTATGGATGAGGCGTTTGGCATACGGCCAAAAGGAGGGTTTGTCAGTCCAGAAAAAGTAGACACCTCTCATACATGAGGCAATGTACTTTGTTGGCCGAAGACCATCTGCCTCATGTGTTTAGTGTTATAAATATATAGCCATAAACTTGACTGAAGTGCGGCCATTTTGAAGTGATTGAAATCACCATTTTGTTTTCTAACGTTTGCCTCTTGCTTTCTGTTAAAACTGCTTTACTGAAAATGTATTCTGCTCCACTAGTACATTATTGTTCATGTAAAGTGCAAGGCCGCGAGAGACTTGTTGAGACAGAAATTCCCGGTCTCCTCCCTCACAAGTCCTTGGAAGCAAGCAGCGAGGCATTCTAATCAGTACACAGGTGCCAGCTAGTCTCGTTAATACAGTAGAAATGTTAGAAGCGAAGATTAAATGGCTTGAATTATGCTCTTCTTTGTGGCCCCCCTTTCCTGAGCGCTGTAGAGCCCTGGAGAGCAAGTCGACACCCAGTACATGAATAGAAACTAGGAGATAGTGTGGCCTGGAATGTGTCTCTCCCCTGCACGCAGCTTGCTTGCAGACAACAGAAGCAGTGTGTTCCTATAACAAAGAATTGGGTCTGCAGGCTCATGAATTTGCAAACTGTTGCTAAATAAATGCCTGAAGGTGTCATACTCGTCACAATTGTCAATCATTGTACCCAATTCAAAGGAAATACATTATGGGTGGTATTGAATGTGTCACCATTGATTGTAAAATGTCTGCTTTGTATATATGTAACTGTTGGACGATTCTCACTCTCTTGCGGCCCCCGGGGTCTGGAAACACACGTCGCGGGGTTGGCCAACTGTGACTAGTTGCTTTGCAATAAACCCTAGCTTTTGGGAATACAACCTCGTGTCTGGCGTATTAGTTTGTGTGTGATGATTGTGCCTTGTTTCCATACGCGAGGGTCCCTCAGTGGCCCCTTCAACATTATACCTTTATTCTGTTACCTCATTCTGACCTACATTTTTCAATGACAAATGTTTCCCCTTTGAGACCAATATTATTAGTCATATACCTTAAAAATGTCTGGACAAACAGCTAATGCCTAAGTCCTGTATCATCAATTCTTCTGAGAATTTCTTCTGAAACAATTTCTCCTGGATTTCCAGTACATTCTCAGTTGCCTCACCCAAATGTATTAATACACATTTGCTAATAGAAATATACAATACCCCCCCAGCAGGACTGCAAACAACAACACAATCTTGTGCAATATGGAAGCTACCAGTGAGCCTAGTAAACCTGCTAACCAGGACAGTAAAGACCATCCAGTATAAGAATTATCTGGGTGTAATGAGGCCACAATATTTCCAATGTGAGTGATGATGGCAGTAATGTTATTACCATCATTGGGGATGAATGTACAGCATTCAGATCTCACGAGAGTGCAAACACCTGCTTGTGATTAGGACCATTCAATTGTGCAGAATCATGGTGTGAATAGCCACTTGCTCTTGTGTATTTAGTGAAAGGGACATAGTAGTGTTGTTAACTGGTATTTCCAAGAACTGAGATAATCTCACCCCCTGCAGGCATTGAATATCCCATATTATCAATCAATAGTTCTCAATCTGATGTGCTCCTTCTTCTCTGTGGAGATGGCAACTTAGAATGAGTGCCTAATGGCAGGTTGAAAATACCCCCATTTCACAACTTCCACTCCAATCCATGGGTAACAAGGAGTAAGTATTGACCCCACAGATGAAAACGTTCTTTGATAGGTGATGTAACCCGATTTGATAAAGGTAAACCTTTTATTAAAGGAAAAGGTAACATTGGCTACAGCTACATTAATACTGATGGGTGATGTCTGCATCGGATCATACTCTTAAACATAGAGCCCTTATTGGTGTAACAGAGAAGGCCTGTAGCAAGAGAGGAAAGATGTATTGCAGACGGTTTTTTCAGAGGCTGGTTTGGGCACAGAAAATGTGGATGTCCTGACAATCCCAAATTGATGACAAAGGTAGGGCTCTGAACCTTATTTCCCCAAAAAACGGTCTATGATCTCTGAACATGTTTATCCACTTAAAAGGAACAAGAACTATATGACATGCCGAGGCTAACTCATTGGGGGGTGGGCTGAGCACAGGCCTAGCAGGCCTAGCAAATTGACTGATTGGTTGCACACTACAATGTTGCATGCAGTACAGTATTTTGGCTGTCGACCATTGGATGCAGATCTGGACCTTACAATTCATGGCAGTATGTTTTGAACGTAGTCCCTCTTAGACAGTATCAAAAGCTCTAAACAGTATATATATATATTGTTCTGACCAATTAATGTATCAACTGACAGTTCTCAGGTTGTTGAATAAGCCTGGGAAGGATGCAAAAGTGAATCAGTTCTCAAAAAAGTATTTGAAAACGGAGGCAGTGGCAATGTTGCTCAAAGGAAAGAACCTGCGAGGCCAGAATCCAGCCATGGTTGTCAGTGGACTCCGTTTATAGTTGAGGTTGAACTATACCTGGCAAAGCCGCAGAAGGCCAGTTATAAATAGAAACTGTCCAGTAACAACGTTGTAGATAGAGAGCTATATTATCCATATGCGATACCTAATGGAAAGTTGTGTGGGCATTGGAACCTGGATTACCTCCATGTTGCAGATGTGATGTGATGGTTAGACAGGACTTCTACATGGGAACATAAACTAAAAGGTTGTACTGTCTTTCTCCTACCCAACCTTCTACTGTAACAAGAAGCTATAAAGTACACCTTTTCCTTTCATACTTACTGCCCACGTGTGGTTCCTGTCTGATGTCTCCCATGCCTGCATACTTCATTTTGGCGAGGATTGCTTTGAAAGCTAACCCAGTTGAAGATCGACAACAGGAGAGGTCCAAGAAGAGGTGAAGGACTGGCACTACCTTTGATCCTGAGAGGTGCAGTGGCGGATGGAGGAGGGAGAGTGCAGACCGGGGCATAGTGTAATGGCCCTCCAGTATTATGAAGTTCAATTGTGAGGTTTCTGTGCCCAGCTGAGCCCAGCGCAAGATACAAGGTGGCGACGCAGAAGGTCTGATGCGCTGCTGATGATGGTCTTCGAGGCAAAGTTCCTTTGCAGCACCATTGATGGTCTTGCAATGTTAGAAAATAATGTCCATGTTGTTTGGCACAGCGTGCCCGAGGAGAAGCACAGAGATGGTGAATAATGCCCAGAATTGTATGCAAGGATGCCACTTGTTGCAACAGCTCGGCGTGGCCTCCCTGCACAGGACGGTGCACCTCTGACCCAATGGCTGAAAAGCTGTTGTCCCAGATGGAGCGATGCCTCTTGGGACATGTAGTCACTCTGCCATAGGACGTGCAGTGTCTGGACACTGGACGGTGCTAAATGTGTTTTCCTTCTGCCGGTGAGGGCTGAGGTGTGTATTGGCGAACCTACATTTGTTTTTATTTTATTTTTTAATAAATAATGGACACATTTTCAAAAATTCATTGAGCGAGAGCATTTTCTCGATGGTTGCGTCTTTCACTGTGCCCATTTCTAAAACGCAAGGCCTTCTCCAATGGAACCATGTCCTTCGTTCATGGAGCACGTGGTGTTTGCAATGGAACACTCTTGGCTTCTGACTAGAGGAAAGGGCTTATGCACGCTCCCTGCATGTAGGACGTCAAGCCTTATGCTGTCCGTTTCTTAGATGGAGGTACAGTACGGAGAGATGAGGTACTGTGTTTAGCAGCGGGAAAGCGTGTTTATGGCATGTTTGAGAAAGTGCTGCTAATTATTAACACGGTGTAACTTACAAGGAATCCTAGAGAAACAATGTTACTAGTGGGGCACAAAGCCCCTCTATCCAAGTCTTTGAAACCAGTTGCATTCTCACATGTGAGACACCGTTATCAGGAAGGGCAGGATAAAGTGACACATTTAGTGGAGCTGAATATATTCCTCAGTGGTTCACATAAGTTTCACACAAGGGGCCTCATTACAACCCAGGTGTTAAGGGGTTAACGGCGCCGTAAAAGGTGTCGGCGCCGTTAAACCCTTAACGCCTGATTACGAGGTCCCTTTGCAGGTTGCACTTTAACGCCTGCTTTTAGCAGGCGTTAAAAAACCAACCCGCAAAGGGACCTAGGAGCTAATTACGGCACCGTAATTTACGGTGCCGTAATTAGCACCTTCCCTATTCCCATTGAGTCCTATGGGCCAAAAATGGGAATGGGGAAGGGGGCATGGTGAATGGGGAATTACCGCCCCGCCAACCTTGTGCAGTGCTACACTGTGGCAATAAGACCCGAGGCGGCAGGCCAATACCACCCCAGGTAATGCCCCCGGGGCCGTAGTTACAGGCCCGAGGGTAGCATGGACGGTATTGGCCCGCCGCCGAGGGTCTTATTGCCATTAGTACCCCGGCCCGTTAGACCGGGGTACTAATGGTATTTTTTTTCTGTTTTGAGCGTTTTGAAACAGAAAAAAAAAAATGGATGCCGGGAAAGGGAAAACATAGTCCGTTTTCCCTTTCCATGGCGGCCATCGGTAGCGGACGCGCTGGGAACAGAAGTGTTCCCAGTGCATTCGCTCCCAAGACCAGATGAAAAAAGAAGGTAAGTGGGGTTGGGAGGGCGGAAGGGAGGGGAAGGGGAAGGAAGAAAAAAAAAATGTACCGCGGTCTCCGACTGGAGACGATGGAAGCCTCCAGCCGTGTGGAGGCTTGGAGCGGGGATGGCCCCGCTCCGAGTCTCCACGCGGCTGGAGGTTTCCATCATCCCCCGCCGGAGACCGCGGGATAGAAGGTAAGTGGGGTGGGTGGGAGGAGGGAGGAAAGGGAAAAAAATGTCTTACATGAGTCCCCAGCGGGGGACGAAGGAAGCCTCCAGCCATGGGGAGGCTCGGAGCGGGGATTCCCCCGTTTCAAGCCTCCTCATTGGCTGAAGGCCTGCCACGCCCATCGCCGGGAACAGAGTACCCGGCACGCACGGCGTACAAGGGAATACCGTGTGGTATGGCTCACAAATGAGCCAATCACCACGCTGTATTCCTGTTGCGCCGCGCGTGCCGAGTACTAATGTAATATATACATGGGTGTTCATCACCATACATTTGAGTTAACCAACCTTGAGCAAAACCTTATTGTTCTTCACAAAATAATGTAAATGACTTTTGATAATCGAGCAGACCAAACACTGGAGCTTTGAACATTCTTTTGTAATCTCAATAAAGATCTCTTTTGCTTCAGCTGACCAGGGCAGGGGTTCGGAATGGACATCACTTTGATTTGTGGTTTATCTACTTCTATCATAAGTCTGGATGAGTTTTGATCTATTACATGATCTTGTATGGTCTTTTGGGTATGGTCTATTACATATGATTTTCTTGTGTGATGATTAAATATTAGAATGTATTTTGAATGTGACCTTTGAAATTGTTCTAAGTGTAAACCCTTAGGCTATCATTATTTACTTTCACACATAGTTACCACATTCCCTGTAGGGATTGAAATATTGGGGGCTTGAACCCAACTGTTGCATTTGAAAAGTTATAGGATAACAGTAGTATTATCTAACAAATAAAGGTATTGAGAACTTCTTCAAACGCATCCCCATCTCGATTTAAATTTAGCTTGAGTTTCCCACTTTTATTCATTGATGGTGCATATCATGTGTTTAGGCACAGTCTGCATAGGGAGGAGATATGGTGATAATAAAAGAAATAAACACGTTGGGCATTCCCACCCAAGCATGTTTCCAAGAGGGGGAGCAGGGGTGTGGTTGGCTGGAGTCCTCATTAAGAGTTTGGTGGTAGAGAAAATAATGGAATGACTGCCAGTTTTTCAGCTCTGCCAAAATTCTCAAAATAGTCACAAACAATGGGAATTTGAAATCTGATGCATTGTTGCATAGTGATGAGAGCTAATCCAATAAAAAGGTAACAAAACCCAGATGTTTAAAACTGCACTAATACAGCATGAGACTTTAATTTGCACTTTGATTCACTACTCAAACTCATGATTGCTGCCTGGTTTTGGGTAAAGGAAATATCCTCCACATAACACCATTACTGCACGTGGTAATTACCACAGGCAATAATTACCAATCCCGATGGAGTCCACCAAAATGGGTAAACACTGAAGGGTCTGCTTGACTCTAAATCATGAGGACACTTTGGACCACTGAAGTAGCAGTCATTTCATTTTCTGGTATTACCAAAGGTAATAATGCCAAATTATGATGTGATCCAAGAAGTCAGACTACAGCGTTGTGATTATAAAATAAATACACACTACCTGGGTTCCACCCAAACATGCTGCATGTGTCTAGAGCCCAAAGAGGCAGCATAATGCAGGGAGATAATAAGAAACACACTCTCCTGATTACCACATAACATGATGCACTGGGGGTGAATATGGACCGAGAATAAGGCATCATGCCACTGTCCTGGTTACCACTCAAACATGGCGCAAAAGTCAGGGGGAACCCAAGCAGTCAGAATGAGGCACAGTGATAATAAAATAAATAAACACTGCCGTGGCAACCATCTAGCTATGGTGCTCGGGGGAGGGTTGCCCAATATGACATAGTTAGACATCATGATAATAAAAGAAAGAAAAACTGTGCTGGTTGCTGCCCAAACATGATGCACAGAGTGCAGGAGCACTGGAATTTAGAATAAGGCATGGTCATAATAAAAGAAATAAACACTGTCCTTGTAATTTACCGTGCTTTCCTTCACTTCCACGTGGACACCGGAGAGCACAGTAGATTAATCCTATGGTGATTTTGACGCCTAAAGTGAAGCTCACGTAAAAGTGAATGTTGTTGTTGCAACATACAAATAGCTATGACATAGGAAAAAGCTCTATTTTGAAGTAGAAAAATGAAAATGTGTGAGTCTACTCTCCTACAATACAAATGGTTGCTATGAATGGACACTGCACCTCCAGAAAGTCCGAAGAAGGCGTGTAAATAAAAAAATAAATGTCAACACATATCCACCTGCTGCAGTATGCAGTCCTGAACAACACTAACTCCTACTCAAGCTGAATTCTTCTTTTCTGCGGTTGCACTTTCCCACTGGTGTAGCTGCAAATGGCAGACTGTGTGAGGGAAATACTGAGAGTGATGATAATTTGCCGATTTCTGTAATGAAATAAGCAGCTCCATAAAGCTCCTTCATCTTAAAGCTCATATATGGGCTCATGCATTTAGAAAGCGCTATGCTCACACATTCAGGCATTGAATGGACAGTATGCATATCATCAGGGTCAGTAGGTCAAGCATCTCATAAGTGGTAATGCACAGTCAATACTGTAACTCTAAGGTGATCTTCAGAAAAGGTTCCTTCAAATAGGTGTAGTGAGGCAGGCAGATGCTGACAAATTTCACGTAAAATTCTATGGTTGAATTGTTTCCTTGGTTACCGTATAATGGGCCTCATTCCAAGTCAGCCATTCCTGTAAACATGTGGCGGTATCAACGGCAATCAGCACTTTTTACGGACCAGACAACTACATGTGAGGCGGACCACAAGCGCCGGAAACACCGGCACTGGTAAATAAGTATCTGCAAATAAAGGCGCCAGAGGTGCAGATGATCACCCAACATCCCCCTAACTGTTGGCGGTATAAAAACACCACAATGGCAACACTGCCACATCCCGAGGCTGTCCCTTCCAGTAACACCACCCAAAAAATGGCAGTAAAGCAGGCAAACGCTAGGCGGTGAAACCTCCACCTGACAGCCGGTGGTAAATCGTTAGAAAATGCATGCAGGTGTGGGAAATGAGGCCTCAGGTGTGCCCAATGCACCCAGATGCACCCGAAACTGCATGGAGCATCTAAAAAGGACAAACCTCGAACAGAAACACTTCCAAACACCATCATGCTGTCACTGACTGCAGTCAGCATTGACCTGCAGCTGCTCCAGGCCAACCTATTGCTGCAGAGGCTGGAGGACCAACAGAGGGCCCAAGAGGCAGTGGACAGCAGGAAGAGGAATGAGAGGAGGAGGTGCCATGCAAGGCATGCACCCTTACCCCATGTGCGAGCAACACCATGGACCCTTAGTGACATGCAAATCCTAACACTGTACCACCTTGACAGGGAGAGCATAGCATATGCCCTCAGCATGATCCAGGAAGACATCAAGAGCAGGATTGGCATCCGCACAGCCATACCACTGCTGGTGAAGCTGGGGTCGGTTCTGCATTTCCTTGCAATGTGCACATTCCAATACACTGTAAACCAGCTGCATGGACTAGCCCAGCCAGCATTCTCAAAACTGTTGGTAGAGGTGCTGGACATACTCCTGCTGCATGTGGGACAGCATGTTGCACTCCCAATCACCAAGGCACAGATGAACGCCACCAAGGCAAGATTCTATGCCAAAGCTGGTATGACCAATGTAGTAGCTGACCTGGATTGCACGCACATCGAGCTGGTCTTACCCCATGCCCTGGAGGAAGACTACAGGAACCAAAAGCAGTACCATTCACTGAACGTCCAGGTCACCTGTGATGCAGACCTCACAATCACCCACTGCTGCGCCCGGTTCCCAGTCTCAACCCACAATTCCATCATCCCATGCAACAGCACACTGCCAGCGTACATGGAGGGGCACAGAGGCCAACCTATCTGTGCATTGGGTGATTACAAGTCACAGCACACAGAGACTGCTGCATGGGGGGTGTTGTCGCAATGCTAATGAATGCCTTGGGAAGGCCCCACAGACACTTGAAGCCCATCCCTGAGACAAGACAGGCTGCTGATCACCGTAATGGGACATGACACATCGAGCTGCATTGAATGGGCAAACTGTGCAACCCAAACAGGCCACACACACACACTGGACCACAGGTACCCAATGCAACAGTGTAACACCCACAGAATGCATGGCCTGCAAGGGGCCCAGGCATGGTTGCATAGGTGAGTGAAAAGTAAGTGTACTTGGGGCGCAAATGGCCCTCGAGGAGGTGCACATATGACATGCAACAACACACCCAAGAACTAATGTAACTAGTCACAGTTAGCATAAGCACCCATCACATCACTACACAAGTCAATTGATTAATTGCATGGAAAACTGTGTGTTAGCATGAGATACCAAGCCCTAGACACCTGTTGTGCGTGTGAAGGGCAGGAGAAAGGAACAGGCCCATATCACACCAATGGGAATCAGACACATGGGGTGCACTCCATGTCACCTAGTGCATCACACTGCCATACATGACATGTCTGCCAGATGAAATGCCACAAGGGTACCCCTCAGTAGCAATGGACATGGCATGTGTCCCAGGCCAGTCCTTTGTGCCCACACCCATGGCTGCTATGTATTTGGGGTCTGAACAAGATTAGGCATGTCTGTAGCCCTCCCCCCTACGTAGTACATGTTATGAAGATGCGACGGAGGCAGGTAAGCTTGTAATATAGGTTTATTAAATATATTAGTGAGAAAAGAAGACCCCACATCTCATGGGCTCCCTTTCCTTCAGCTCTCTCCTCCAACTGTCCTTCCTCGAAACATAACAAGAAACCTGCACCAACATTCCATGACATCATAATGCATAGCTGTTCCACACTAGGGTTTTCTTGCACTACCCTTCACATAGGAAGAACTCCTCCCCTAAGAAGAAACAACATAACACATCTCCCCCCTTTTCTCCTTTTTTTTTTTTTTTTTTGTATCATCAGATTAGTTCACTCTTCATAAAACCGGTTTTAAAACAAACTACCAAGAATGGCTCAGTTACTGTCCCCAGGCTCCTCTCCTGGGTATTGCCCACACATGGCTCTCACGTGTGGCCTCTCTTCACAGAAGCAACTCTATTTTTATTCCACACTTGCCCACCAGTAACTCGCACTGCCCCTTTCATAACTGCCACCACTCTGACAGGATCCGAATAAAGAAGCTCACCTTTCCTCCTTATCACTCCTCTCTTTATTCTAACCCAGTCACCGCATTCCACACGTAACTCCTTCGTTCCTCTCTTCAAATTCTCACGTCTGACCCACTCTGACTTCTTCCTCACTAATGATTTTCTCACTTCGTCCACAACAAGATCGGTCTCCCTACATCTTCCTAGCCATGGCGGACAAGCTATAGAGTATGGCTTCCTTCCCCTCATGAGTTCAAACGGGCATAGACCCGTTGTAGAATGTGGTGCCATCCTCAAAGCCCACATCCTATTCTGTATCAAGGCTACTTTATCTAAACCACATTCTTCTCCCATACGCACACTCTCCATCACACACCTATTCATTCTCTCAACCACACCATTTGACTCGGGATGGTATAATGAAGTCCTTTTGTGACCAACTCCACACTTCCTCAAATAGTTAGAAAATCTTTCTCCAATAAACTGGGGACCATTGTCGGTCAACACAGTCTCAGGCAAGCCCTCACTTGCAAAAATCTCCTGTAGAACCTTTATCATACACTCACTCGTGATCTCCCTCACTATCTTAAAGTCTACCCATCTGGAAAATAGATCCACCACCAGAACAATATACTTACCACGGGCATAACCAAGTTCCACTGGACCAAGTATGTCCATGGCAACATCACACCATATCCTGGACGGAAGACCGACGTCCACTAATGGTTGTTTTCTGGCCACCACTCCCTTTCCACTCTTAACACAAAACTGGCAATTTGCCAGACAACTTTCCACCTCCTTGTCAAAACCCGGCCACCAATAATCTTCTCTTAGTACACCTTTGGTCTTGGTTATCCCTATATGACCGCTATGTGCTAGATCAACCACTTTCTTCCTTAATCCTTTCGGGACTACCGCCCTACCCCATCTGAACAAAATATTATCACTAACGGACAATTCATCCTTCACCTCCCAATATGGCTTCATTTCTTCCACCAATTCCACCTTTTTGGGCCAAGCTGTAGATTCAACATACGTAATTACTCTCCTTATGATATCGTCTCTTTCCACTTCGTCCAACCACTCCTGCTTGGATACAATACCATCCGTGTTGACAAACACTAACTCCATCTCCTCACTCTCCATACTTTCGGGACCTGCCACCCTTATCCTAGATAAACTGTCCGCCAAAACATTCTCCCTACCGGGTATGACCTCCATCCCAAAACAATGTGTTTGCATCCTGGTAACCCAGCCTGCCACTCTCCGAGAAACTTTGTCAAGGCCTTTATTTTCAAAAATTGCTTTTAGGGGTTTATGATCCGTTCGTATCACAAATTCCACTCCCCACACAAAATTTCTGAATCGTTCCACAGCCCAAAAACATGCCAGTGCCTCCTTTTCTAACACAGAATATCTTAACTCCGCTCCCTTGAGACCCCTTGAAGCATGGGCAATCACCTCCTCAGAACCATCTTCTTGCTTCTGGGATAACACAGCTCCCAGTCCGCTTTCACTCGCGTCTACTGTGATTATGGTTAGCTTCCTTGTATCAAAACATCCTAATGGCCTGGCCATGTTTATTTCTTCCTTTATCCTGTTAAACTCCATGTCACACTGGCTATTCCATACAAAATCGGCTCCCTTCTTAAGAATCTTTCTCATCTCTTGTACCTTGTCAGCATAGTTTATCACAAATTTGTGGTAAAATTCCGTCATCCCAAGAAAAGAGCGTAGCTCATTCTTGCTTTTCGGTTTCTCAATACACTTAATGGAATTCACCATGTCTGCCTTGGGCTTAACTCCCTCTCCCGACACTTCGTGTCCCAGATAATCCACTTTTGCCTCCGCAAACTTACACTTCTCACCTCTCAAAGTAATACCTCTCTCCTCAAATAGCCTCAAAACCTTTCGTAGGGTCCTGTCATGTTCTTCCATCGTGACACCACTCACCAACACATCATCCTGAAAACAGAACACTCCCTTGATACCCTTCAACAACCGATCCATGATCTTCTGAAACACAGATGAAGCGGACGCCAGTCCAAACGGCATCCTCCTAAATTGAAAAACACCTTCATGCGTCACAAAAGCAGTAACTTTCCTACATGCCTCCACCAATTCGACCTGATGATAAGCTGACGTCATGTCTAACTTAGAAAAATATCTTCCACCCCCCACCATGGTCAATAGTTCACCCATGTTCGGTAGCGGGTGTCTGTCCACTAACACACACTTATTCAATTCGCGCATATCAACACATAACCTTATGTCTCCCGAACTTTTCTTTACAATTACCACTGGGGATACCCATTCAACCCCCCCAGCTCTCTCAATCACACCTGACTCCAATAGCTTCTGTAATTCCTTTTTAACATTCTCCCTTAACGCAAGAGGCACTGGTCTGAGCTTCGCCACGACAGGTATACTGCCCCTTTTTAACGTTATTTGATGTTGAAACCCTCTTATCCTTCCCAACTTCTCATTGAATACTTTCCCAAAATCCGACATATATCTGTTGTGACACACAGACACTTCGGATATTTGCAGTACTTGCTCTGGGTGATTGGGATCGAGTCTGATCCCTAAATTCTTTTGTTCTCTCCATCCTAACAGAGATTGCCCCTTCTTGGTAACATACACTTTGCCATCACAATTACGTCCCTTAAATTCAAATTTACTCCACATATAACCCAATAAATCAATCCGATCTTGGTTGTACCCTCCTGGCTTTATATCAGGTTCTAACAACTCAGATACTACCCCTCTCATCTCGCACTCAAAGACAGCCCTGGATATTAAAGTTATCTTTGACCCTGAATCAGCCATCATTGATACTTCACGCCCATTCACTGTCACCACAGTATATGGCCGTTCACAATCATCAGGATCCCCACCATTTGCAACAACATTAACAGTATTTACGATAACATTTTGTAATGGCACCACAACTTCCTCTTCAGATGATCT
This sequence comes from Ambystoma mexicanum, assembly GCF_040938575.1. Lineage (NCBI taxonomy): Eukaryota > Metazoa > Chordata > Amphibia > Caudata > Ambystomatidae > Ambystoma > Ambystoma mexicanum. Next base: position 290,365,671 of record NC_090928.1, read on the forward strand.
CCCCTCTTCTTCCTCATTCACATATAGTACTCTTCGTTGGCCCGACTGTCCAAATTGGTAGTTCTTGCAGCATGATGCTAAATGCCCTCTCCTTTTGCATTTTGAGCACATACTTTTTCGCCCCGGACATACAACAGAGGACGCAAAGTGTGTTGCACTGGCACAACGATAACATAGCCTTTCGTCCTTCCTATCCTCCTTTTTCTCATATCTCTGCATCGACTCTTGATTCTTCCTCTCTTCGGGATTACTCCTCCCTGTCACCCTGTTCTTTCCTCTCCTTTTGTTCTTCCCCTCGGCCACAGACAATATCTCCGGCTTATTTTCTTTGTGTTCCCCACCTTCAGATTTGGAGAGTTTGGCCACACATGCTAAGGAATGCTCCACACGTTTTGCCAGATCCAATACTTCATCTAAACTTGGCTCATCCTTTAACCACAGTTCCTCTCTTATTTTATTCGACCGACAATGTGTCATGAATTGATCACGAATATGTTCATCGAAATTTCCCTGAAACTTGCATGTAAGAGCCAGATGACGTAACGCAGTCATATAATCCTCAACAGATTCGCTCTGGGCTTGTGTGCGCATCTGGAAATTGTACCTCTCCAAAATCGTGCTCCTCTTAGGATTACAATGCTTATCAAGCCTCACCAGTGCGGACTCGAATTCATTTAATTCATCCCCACTTCCGTCATTTGCAAGTTGGGGTAGAGTTTCAAAAATTCTCTGGCCCTCGAAGCCCAAAAAATGTAACAACAATGCTACCTTCCTCTCGGCGGAGTAGGCCGTTCCGCCAGCTGCTTTCATGTAGTGCAGAAAACCCTTGCGCCATTGTGGCCATGCGATCCTCGCCGTGCCTGGGGCAGACATAAAAATGGGAGGACCCGATATCCCTGGCAAAGCTGCCATGTCCGCTGCCAGCCAAAATGTCACTGGCCGCGCGCGTTTTATATTTTTCTTGCACCAGATACTACTGGCCTCTGTTGACTTTGAGAACTTTCAATGTCCCTTTAAGGAGTCTCTCCTTCACACCTCCAGTTACTCCACTGATGCCCTAGCATAAAACCGCATTGTTCGGTAACTGGTGCCTTGTTACAGTTAGTTTGCTCCTCTATTCAGTGGATTACGGTAATCCTGTTCACTCTTCCCTCTATTAAGCAAAATACGGTACTCAACCTGAAAGTCCGCTTCCTGCAGCTTACTTTAATATGCTGGTGCCTAACAACGACACACCTTAGGCAAAGGCACGGGATCACCTAACGGAGTTCGGAAGGATGACCCCAGAGGAGGGCTGAAATAGACACAACACACTTACTTCTGTCTCGTTGGGGAATGCGACGTACCCCGCACTCCAAACAGCGGCCACTCGACGTCGCAGGAGAGCGGAGCGACCAACACACAGGCTTCCACACTGGGCCGCTCAACGCTGCGTGATAGCGCAGCAGCCCTCGCTCTCCCGATCCTGCTCCTGGCACGCCGTAAAAGTTTCTCACGGAAGGCCCCTGCGCGGTTGGAAGCGCCCACACGGCGGCCACTCGACGCTTCAGGAGAGCGGAGCGGCCAACTCATAGGCTTCCACACGGGCCGCTCAACGCTGCCTGAAAGCGGAGCAGCCCTCCCACTTTTCATACGCCAGAGAAGTCTTGCGCTGCGGCCCCTGAGCGGGTGGCGGCGTTCACAGGTCCCACTGGCGTCCGCAGCTAATTTCGTCAGCTGGTCACACTAATTTGCATGGGGCATCCAGCGAACAACCAGGCCAGTCTTCTTCGCGCGTGTGGCGTGGACAGTGTTCCCCTCCGGAGCCGCTCACTGGAACCAAAAGTGGGGTCAGCCTTATGGCACTGCGACACACACACAGGGCGAACTTGGAGATGAAGGGGACCAGTTCACAGGAGCCTGCAAAATGCCGGAGTCCGGATCATGCGTACTTCAGCTGGGGTCTTCTCTTCACCTGCTAATCCGTGGCATCTAATCCCATCCTCGTCGCCATTGTTATGAAGATGCGACGGAGGCAGGTAAGCTTGTAATATAGGTTTATTAAATATATTAGTGAGAAAAGAAGACCCCACATCTCATGGGCTCCCTTTCCTTCAGCTCTCTCCTCCAACTGTCCTTCCTCGAAACATAACAAGAAACCTGCACCGACATTCCATGACATCATTATGCATAGCTGTTCCACACTAGGGTTTTCTTGCACTACCCTTCACATAGGAAGAACTCCTCCCCTAAGAAGAAACAACATAACAGTACACTCCACATGAAATGGCCCAAATATGTATAGGTGTACTGGTCTGACACATGTGACCTGTCATGTAACCCTGACCATTGTGTACTGCTGAAATTATGCACCGAATCAGAGTACCCAATGACATGCTCACATGTCTGACCCTCTTGCAGGTGACCCCTGATATCCGCAGCTCCCATGGGTGATGACTCCCCTGAGAAATCCCCAGACACCAAAGGAGCTGGCATGCAATTGTGCCACATCCGGACCTGGGTGGCAATTGAGCATAGATTTGGCTGGTAGAAGGCATGCTTCTGATGTCTACATTGTACGGGGGTGTTCTAATGTACAGGATGGACAAGGTGGGCAAGATTGTGCTCGCATGCACCATGTTGCACAACATATGCATCTGGTATAACATACCCCTGCCCCCAGATGTGGTCATGCCCCCCTGAAGATGAAGACGCAATGCCTGTGGGTGGCACACATGAAGACACTGCATGTGCAGAGGCCAGGCTTGGTGGGATTGCTCGCCAAGAGCTCAATGAGAACTGTTTCTGATGTTGCCAACCTCTATCTCTATCAATGCACCCTTTGCTGTTAGTTGCACATAATAAAGAAATGCACACAATGACTAATGCCTGATCAATGCTGCAAGTGACAAGTATTTATGTGAGGAAGTATATATCATAATGTGCATGAAATAGATGTCCAATCCTTCCCCAATCACCCAACCCAACAACACCCTCTGCCAATCACCCACCCCAGCACTACACAACTACAACATTATTGTGTTTGTGACTCACTTTTGTGCACATTTAGGCTTTGGGTCTGATTCCTGCAACCTTGTGGTGAGGCGGCGCATTGAACGTCACCTTGGCGTGCTTTCAAGGGATCCCTCAGTAGGCGTATTGAAGGTGGAGGGCTCTGATCCCTGCTCACAAATGAAATTAGGTGTCAACTGCATGGCCTGTGAAAATGTCGCAGCTGAGGCAGATGTGGCATCTGTGTGTTCACAGACCATCTTGCCCAGTGTGACCATTGTAGCAGTGGCAATTCCCTGGGAGTGTGCCATGCGGCGGACGAACCCCTGCATGCAATCAAGCATGCACGCATTTTGCACTTTTGTTCCCTGCCACGTGTGAATGTTCCCCTGCTGGTGCTTGATCTGATCCAGGCATGCAGGGATTGCCCACAGGTTGCCATCCGCCAGTGGTGCTGGACTATGTGGATTTGGGGGGGGCTGGACTGAAGCATGGTGCGGTGTTCCTTCATATGGCTCATATGCCTCCCTGGCCTCCTCCTCTTCCTATTTGGTGTTGGACACATCTGCAAAGGGCAACTGTGCCATGGGATGGTCTGAATGCCGCAAGGGGGTGCTGGTGCGTGTCAGTGCATTTTCCACTGGTACGTGTGTGCTGTCTCTGCCTGTGCTGTTTGTGACACGTCTACGGTGTCTGGTGGGGGTGCTGGTGGTAGGGGCAGCTGTTGTTGGTGGTCCTGGCTGGGAAGCTGCTGCTGTTGGTGGTGTTGGCTGGGTAGCTACTGTTGGTCGTGCTGCCTGGGCAGCTGTAGGTGTATTACTGCTGGTGGCTGGGCTGGAACCGCAGCACTGCCATGCTGCCTGCTCTGGCCTGCAGTGTGTTGGGCCTCCTCAGTTGTCGGGACTGTGCTTGTGGCTGCGTGTGAGGGTCCTGCCTCATCGCTGTCCGTGGAGAGGGTACCTGTTGGGGAATTGATCTATTGTTACCACTTTGCCACACATGTCGTTGGTGATGCATTCAAACCATCCCTTGATGTGTGCGTCCCAGTGTTGATGGTCTCGTGCCTCACATGGTTGGTATTGCTTGGATGGGTTGCCATGCAGGGGGCGGGGCAGGCATTGACAGTTTTGTGCTACATGACATGGCATGGATCAGGCCACTTGCCATGCCCATTGCTCTGCGCTATGCTGGTCGATGCATGCAATTGTGGGGACATGCACATGCACTTGTACTTACTGATATCTCTGTGGGTCCCTGCTCCAGCCTCAGCTCCCCAAATGCCATTAATTCCTTCCATCTGGAGGATGCTGCTGAGGAGATCCTCCCATGGCATGAGTTGAAGAGGATCTACAGTGCCACCACCAGTGGCTGTGCACTTCCTCCTGTGCTTTTCCATGGCACTGCAGACCTTTGATTTGAGGTTGTTCCACCTCTTCCGACAGTCCTTTCTTGTGTGGGGGACAGTCGCAATGGCCGTCACATTGGCCACCACCTCTTCACAACTGGCAGTGTTCCTTTGGCTGCTTGGCTCCCTCTGCCTAACCCCAAACAGTTTATTTGCATGTTGCAGAACAGTGTCCACTCAGGCTGCTACCTCTGTGTATGCAAACTTGGGTTTCCACAGGTGGGAATCCTTTCCTGGAGTGCTCTGCACCTGGGACGTTTTTGGCTCAGTTTTGGGCCTGGATGGCTGAGGGAACCAGTGGATTGAGTTAGATTGTGTTTTTAATGATGCCTGCCCCAGTCCTTCCGGTTTCAGCACATTTCTTTTTTTGGTGCCTGTATTACTACCGCTGCATGCTTTTTACAGTGTTAATGACATTTTTTGGCATAGACGTTTTTACCGCCATTTCTCAAATTGTAATGGCTATTTTTTATTTTCATCCGCTAAACAGACATGCCGGTATTGCCGCTTCTGGCATCGGTTTGTGTGCATGCCCGGGTACTCGTAGTATGCCATGGATTCCAGAACCTACCCCGCCAGAAACGCTAATACCAAAATGCCGGCATTCGCTGATTTTTTCCGGATAACCCAGAATGAGACCCAATGTACGATCATCTAGGCTCCTCACCTTAATCAGTACACATTGATATTCTTTTTATCCTGGGCAGGCAGAAATCATCCTTGTAAAAAAGTATGAACAGGATGCAATTGGCCAATTGTGGTATAAGGCTCTCTGCAGGAGGTTCACTTCTCCATTCCTATGTGGCAGCCTCACACTACAGCATTCCAACCAGAAACAGAATGGGTAGCCAAATTAAAAAAGATGCTGGCTGCACACAAACCACAGTAGAAATATTGGAATCAAAGCATGTCTGTTTTTGTTTCCACCCATAAGGTTTGCAGAATAAACATTGAAAATAAAGACAAAGAATAGTCCACCAGATAAGTTTGCCGGTCCGGGAACTACGGGACAAGTAAGCATGCCGGTACTGTAATTCCAAGAGAGGCAAACCACGAGCTGTGCTCGCGGGGTGCCTCTCTGCCTGCCACGTCGGACCTGGTGGGCAAAAAGGCACCCGCGAGCACAGCATGTCGGATGCACCAGCACCGATATAAACGGTGCCGGTGCATCCGACCTCCCCATTCCCATTCAGCCTTACAGGGCTGAATGGGAATGCAGAGCATCTTTTTCCAGTGCCCACAAATGGGCAATTACTGGGTCTGGCAGGACCGTAAAGACCCGGTAATTGCCCATTCGCGGGCCCGGGAAAAAAATTACACTGCCGCAGCTGTGCCTGTATTACAGGCATGGCTACCCCAATGTCATAATGAGGCACAAAGTTGTCACGCCCCCATCTTCATCCACGCGTTCCATGGACACATCCCAGAATCCAGCCTCCACTATCACCACCAAAATACATGCCAGGACATACTCTCCCCTGCAGGCCTGCCGGCAAAGGGTGGGACAAGGTCAGTTACGCCGGTTTTTTCCTCATTTCCCATCCCGGCGTTGGTTTCCATTCCGGCGTTGGCAGTTGCCATGGAGACGCGCCACGGGCATCCTACAACGTCTCCGTTGCCGGCACCTGGGAGCTCCTAATTCAGCATGTTCGATGACGTGACGGATGATGAGAGTCACGTGATCATTAGTCAGCGTTCAAAAGCGGCGTGCTGACTGCCCTCCAGCGCTTCACAGCTGATCCTGTTGGACGGATTACGGATTACAGACTACCACTGACCTCGGATTGATCTTGGACTCTGATTTGGCTTCTTCCTTCACGGTACCTTTGCCTGGAACTTACTCCTTTTGGTATACCCTGCTGGAACTGTTCTCTCCTGGACTTGACCACGTTTTCGTCCCCGGACTGCTATTGGATTGCCCTTTTGTTATGAACTTTGTTCTTGGATCACGTACCTTTCAACTGATTGACTCACAGCTTCTGGCTTCTACGTCAGGTGGTGATTTCATCCTACTAAGCACATTACCAAGCTGTCATCTTGTCGTCACCCTTGCCGGCTGCCTCCGATAACAACCTTACACCAACATTGGGTCCCGACCAACTCCTAAGGGTAAGCCCTATTGTAGACTTCTTACATATTCATATACAAGTCTAGGGTTCTGTGTTTATGACCTAACTTCGTGTTTGCCTTACAGTGGTCTTAGGGGGCATCTTCCGGCATTCCTTGTTTCAGGCTGACGAAATTCACCACCTTGTTTGCTTGAGTGGTACTTGGGGACGGAGGTTTCATCGGCTACACGACCATCAAGTCTTGACAAAAGTATTGTTACTGTGGAAAAACCAAATCGGTCTTGGATCCCAATTGTTAGGAATTAATAAATGTATAGGGCATGCAATACCCTTCCCTGGACAGGGACTTTAACATGTATAGCTCTGCGTTGTTTTGCTTCCATGACAAACGCGCTGCTATCCTCCCAGCCCATGTTACTGTGAGGGAAATGTGTGTACTGAGCATTTACAGGAATGCAATAGGGCTCACTCCTCAGCCATACACCCTGTGAAATGAGTAGCATATTGTCTACCTATGTTTCTTTCTTTTTTGTTTTGTTCATTATTTTAATGTTTGGAGACATCAAACAAAATACCACAAAAACATGTTTTTAATATGCCAATCCCAAAAGGCATTCACAAAGGTAAGAAGAGTCAAATCCAGCTCTGCAGACTCCTTGCCAACAGAGCCAAACTCTCTCCCCGCTTTACAATCAACACTGTGACAATGAATGCAGCAGAAGAGAAGATGAACTTCAACCCACCGCCCACATTTTGCAATGCACTCAAATCATGCAAACCTTGGGCATGTGCAGCTTGCTTTCTGTCGTGCAGCAAACCATGGATAGATTCTATGTCAAGACGGATGCGAGCATTAAGCTTTCATCTTCTTTATTTTCCACTCTCCAGCAGTTTCAACAAATATGAACTTTGTAAAACTTTCTTTTAAAATGTAACTTTTTTTTTTTTTTTTTACAAATAAACTTCAAGTCCCATCATTCCTGTAGTCCCTCAGTCTCTGGCCATGTGACCTAGTCCTTCCTGTTCCTCTGTCCTTCCTCTTCTTTGCCTGCTCTCCAGAGATAAGTAACGTTTTTCATATGCTCCATGACATGATGTATTTGTTGAGTGTTTTAGCATATTTAATGGCACATATACAATTTTGATATATCCATAGAGCGCATGCGGCGCAGCGTTCGGATTTTGATGTGATATTGGACTTTAGATGTGAGGACTCTGCGGCCCTGTGCTGCACTACCCGGCACCTCGGGGGCCTGCAGATTCCCTCACACGAGTAAGCCACAGTGCCGTGTTAGCACTGGGAGCAAGTGAGCCCCCACCCTTGGGGAGGCGGGGCCACACGCGAGTGAGGAAACCCTGAATTTGTCCTTTCCACTCGCGTATAGCAGCGAGCGGGAATCTCCCTCACTCGCTGCGTAGTCGCATGAGCTCTAGTCCCCACCCTTGAGGGGGCAGAGACAACAGTGAGCACGGCTCGCGAGCAAGGGGAATCCCGCTAATGAGAGCCAGAGCGTGACGCTTGGCAAGAGGGGCCCCCACCTTTTGGTAGGCGCAGCCTACACCAGAAAGCTCCGTGTGGAGTAGAGTTTCGAAGAGGACAGAGCAATTGCTTTGTTGCGGAGCGCTGATAAGCTCCAGTATTTATATAATTGTTTCAATTGAACTGAAAAAATCATGACTAAGTGTATATCTACACTAGGGACAGTATAAGAGTCCCAAGAAATACTGCACAAATCAGACTGGGTGCAGATAAGGTGCAGCCTCGCAGAGTGGATTCAGTGGACGTGCCACTACACCTTTATTAGGTATTTAAGGCACCTGATAGCACCAGAAAATGTCACATTTCGAGTGGAGTGAGGAGGAGGCGGCAGTCTCCAAAGACCTAGCCTATAGTTTTAAGGAGGTGCTAGGGGATTCACGGACAGAGGCAGTGGCTCAGTGAGTTAAACCTCTTCAGGAGAGACTCCAGACCATTGAACAATTCTTGAGCCAGAAAAACGTAAGCACCGAAGACAGCACGTCCACCAGGGACGCTGCAAAGGGCCCAAAGGGGTGTAGCAATGCCCGGAAGAGTGAAGACTCTTCTGACCCCCCGGGCCAATTTGAAGGGGCAGGATCAGAGGTCCCAGAGGCTTCTGACACTTTCAGCAAACTAAGGGAAGCGTTCATGAGGAAATCGCAGGTGCTGAGCCTCGAGACCCCCTGGGCAATATGGAAGGAAGTCTCCTCGAAGAGGAAACTCAGGAGTCTCCGAACTCCTCGCAGGAGGAAGCTGATAATGAAGAAGACGAGGAGAGCTAGCCCCCTACGAAGAAAAGGCTTAGGAAAATGAACAATCTAGAAGAGGATGAAACCTCTGATATGTTCCAGCCTGAAGAAATAAGAAATCCCAGATCATCAGAATGGGTGCCCTCCCCGAGGGTAGCTAAATATATGATGCAGAGACTGCGTAAAGCATTGGAGAAGGAAGTAAGACAGAGGATGAGAGCGGAGTGTCCGAGACCGGACATGCCGGGTAAGGTGGCAGAAGCACCGGAACTCGATCCGAAGATGCTCTCCTTCGTCACAAAATCGAATAGAGACCCCAGGAAAGGGATAGACCGCTCCTGGAAAAGCTGCCAGGAAAATATCCTGGACATGGCTGGTCCATTGGTGAAAATTATGGATCTGGCAGAACGAGCTAAGGACACCGGAGAAGAGGTGGACCCAGGAGCCCTAGCAAACTGGGCGCAAGGAGCCGTATGCCTGCTGGGCAACGCGAACTGTGCAATTTCTTCGGAGCGCAGAAGGGGCCTCCTGCGCAAAATAGACAAGAAACCAGGAGATCTGTCGTCTTATGAAGCAGGCGAGGCAGCGCAAGGCCTTTTATTCGGTGACACATTTGGCAAAGAAATGGGGAGGTTCGTGGGAACTTACGCCTCCCTAGAAAAGGCGCAAGCCTCGATGAAGAAAATCTTTCCGGAAAGAGTTTTTAGTGGGACCGGTCGGTTCAGATGCCGAGCGGCCGGTCGCTTCCAATCGTACAGAAGGCCTCAAGGAAATAGAAACAACTACTGGGAGAGCCGACAACCAGACTCATTCTTCCCACCACGCAGCCACTTCCCGAGAGGGAGGAGAGGCAGAAGACAAGGAAGAGGACACAACTTCCCCTCAGGTGAGAGTTTCTGCATACCCACCAGTGGGAGGGAGAACAGCGATGTTCTGTGAACGCTGGCGCTCGCTTTTCAGCGACGACTGGGTCCTTCAGACAGTACAAGGCATGCACATAGAGTTCATAGGGACCCCCTTCCAAAGACAAACACCCCATCCTCTCATCGCAGCGCAGTGAGAGAAAAAGCTATTATACGCAGAATTGCAGAAGCTAGCAGAGAAGCGAGCGATAGAGCGATGCGTGACACGCCCAAAATTAGTGAGCAATATGTTATTAGTCCATCGAAAGGACAAAGTAAGACCGGTAATAAATCTAATGAACATGAACAGATGGGTAGTTTACAACCATTTCAAGATGGAAGGGACCCATCAGCTCAGGGATACACTCAGGCAAGACGACTGGCTAGTGAGAATAGACTTAAAAGATGCATACCTGACAGTACCAGTCCACAAGGAATTTCGTCCCTTCCTAGCATTCGACTGCGACGGGCAATTATGGCAATTTGCCACAATGCCATTTGGGCTGGCATCAGCGCCATGGGCGTTTACGAAGATAATGAAACCAGTAGCAGCAGCGATCAGGGAAAAGGGTATTCGTATGATCATATATCTGGACGATATCCTACTGATGCCCAGCTGCAAAGACACACTCCTCTACCAAGCCGACTGGGTGGCGAAACTCCTGACGTCTCTAGTTTTCCTAGTGAACGAGGAGAAGTCGGAGATGATACCAACCAAGAGGCTAGAATTCCAAGGATTCATGTTAGATACCAGAACGGCAACTCTAGAGCTTCCGGGCAGGAAGATAAGAGACATAAAGAGAGAATTGAGAGTATGCCTCAAAAAACCGTTATATCCCTCCGCACAGTGGCACGAGTGGTAGGCTTGTTAGCAGCCTCGATACAAGCAATCTTTCCGGGCCCACTTCACTTTCGAGCTCTGCAAAGGTTAAATATAAGACATTTGCAGCAGGGCCTCCAGTATCACCACTTAGTACACATCGACCAAGAGTCCAGGACAGAGTTACAGTGGTGGCTGGCGAACATGGAAGCATGGAACGGAAGAGCCATTTTGGGCGACCACCCCGATCTGATAATAGAGTCGGATGCCAGCCGAGCAGGCTGGGGAGCCCGATGCCAGGATTTTCAGACAGGGGGGAGGTGGAGCGTGGAAGAACTCCAGCTGCACATCAACTGTCTGGAACTATTAGCCGGATCTTTTGCAATCAAGGCGTTTACCAAAGGGAGAGTGAACTCCTGTATTCTGCTGAAGATGGACAACATTTCAGCAGTAAAATACATAAATCATTTAGGCGGAACGAGATTCAGATTACTGGCGGAAATAGCCAAGGATTTTTGGCACACCTGCCTGGAATCAGGGATTTCAGTGCTAGCCGAGTACCTTCCGGGATCGCTGAATGTTATAGCGGACTGGAACTCCAGATGCCTATCAGACTCCAGCGATTGGATGCTGGAGAAGAGCATATTCCGACAGCTGGAAGAACTGTGGGGACCGGTTCACACAGATCTGTTTACGTCCAGACTGAATGCACAAAAAGAGAAATTCTTCAGCTGGAGATTAGACCCAGCGGCAGCGGGAGCGGATGCTTTCCTGCAGGACTGGAGAGAACAAGTACTCTACGCTTTCGTGCCATTTATAATGATGAGCAGAGTTCTGGCGAAAGTACGCAGAGAGGCAGCGAGCCTCATAGTAGTAGCTCTGATCTGGAAATCACAAGTGTGGTTTCCGACGCTCATGGAGCTGTTAATAGACTGCCCGAGATTACTACCTCAAGAAGCGGGCCTGCTCACGGACACAGCTGGGTCATATCACCCTCTGAGGGTGAAGGGGACACTGCCGCTGATGGCGTGCAGAATAGCAGGAGACGCTGGAATCTCCAAGGAATTTCGGCGCAGGCTGCGAGCCTCATCGCCGAGTCTTGGGCACCCTCTACCAGAAGGAGCTACGACGCAGCTTGGAATAGGTGGCCGTCATGGTGCAGAAAGAGAAATATTCATCCCGTTTCTGCCCCTCTAGTTGAAATAATAAATTTCCTAGCAGAGCTGCTCCATGACGGTAAAGCTTGCAGGACTATAGGAGTGTATAGGTCCGCAATCTCAGCAGGACATCTGCCTATAGAAGGGGTTCCAGTGGGAGAAAACATAGCTGTGATAAGGCTCTTGAAAGGGATAAGATTTAGGAAACCCCCGCAACCAAAGTACGATACACTATGGGACGTGTCGATAGTGCTAAGATTTCTGGCAGACTGGCCGAACAATAGATATCTGTCCCTGGCGCAGTTGTCCGGTAAGCTTGCTATGCTCCTGTGCATGATATCATGCAGGAGAGTAGCAGACGTTAAAGCATTAGAGATCAATAGGAAGACTTATGGCACCGAAGGAGTGACATTCAACATAGCCAGGAGGACAAAGACAGATTCTCCTACTATCACTTACCCATATATGCAAGAACATCCTAAGTGGTGCGTGGCATCATGTATTAAGGAATACGAGAATAGGACGGCGGAAATGAGGCCAGCGGGAATAACCCAACTATTAATAGCGCGTAGGAAACCACATAGAGGAGTAGCAACAGCCACTATAGCGAGATGGGTCAGGGACATCATGAATCTAGCAGGCATTGACATGTCCAAATTCGGTGCGCATTCAGTCAGAGGAGCTATGGCCTCGAAAGCAGTAGGGCAAGGCACAGCATTGCAGGACATCATGAAAGCAGCTGACTGGGCTAGCGATTCAACGTTCAGGACGTTTTATTTTAAACCAATAAATGCAATAGCAGAGACAGTGGCACGAAGCTTTGAACAAGCTTAATGCTCGCCTCCATCTTGACATACAATGAAGATTCCTCCTGCTAATAGCACAGGGAGCTCTTGATTCTATTAAAGACAAGGACGCGAGCATTAAATTCCTGTTTCGAATACACAGATTAATGAAGTAAATGATGTAATGCTTTGTTGATAATTAACATGACTATTTCCTCCAGAATAGGGTGTGTATTCCCCGCCCTAACATACACAATTTTGTTTTCTTCCTGACATTAGGAGATGAGCAAAAGAACAGCTGAAGATCATGATTAGATCAGTTATCTGGAATAAGCTCGCAAGTTCGAATGTGAGAGTCCAATCCAGCACAAAGCAGGAAGTTCAGAGCAAGTTGGACAGTTAGTTACGCAGTTAAGAAGGATTTCAGTTCAAGCAGTCAAAGAAGAGGAAGGACAGAGGAACAGGAAGGACTAGGTCACATGGCCAGAGACTGAGTGACTACAGGAATGATGGGACTTGAAGTTTCTTTGTAAAAAAAAATACAAAACAAAGTTACATTTTAAAAGAAAGTTTTACAAAGTTTATATTTGTTGAAACTGCTGGAGAGTGGAAAATAAAGAAAATGAAAGATTAATGCTCGCCTCCTTGTCTTTAATAGAATCAAGAGCTCCCTGCGCTATTAGCAGGGGGAATCTTCATTGGAGAGGCGTACTTAGGCTCTTCATAAGCATATCAATGATGGTGAAAGAAATACATTCAACTGATGTAACTTGATGAGACAATGGGCTTGTCAACAGGTCAAATGGATCTCATTCTTCAAACGACCTACATATTTCTATGGAATATACTGCCCATTTGTTCTGGGTTCTCTAAGCCTCAATGCTAAGCAAGCAACTGAGTCCTGAGTGGTCCTTAGCCAGGCACTCAGACGCTTTGGGTGTTCAATTAGGAATGGGGTCGTTGGACCTGAAAAACTTGACCTACTGCCCATTTGACCTAATTCCTTTGACCTAATTCTTTTTTACCTACTGCAGAGGAAGACCCCCCCGCAACCTCCCTAATGCGGGGCTAGAAATTGGCAATACTACAAACAGAGAAAGGAAGCTAGTTTGAAGAGCCAAGACAGAATGGCTACGTCTGCTGACTCATCGAACATGGGGTGTAACTATGAGAGATAGTTAGATGTTCCAGTGTATGAGAGGGGACATGAAACATCTATAAAATAATGAAGGTCAACTCCATGAATAGCTGAACAATGCAAAGTTATTGTCACTGTATATAAAAAATAAAAAAAACATACAACCGTGCAGCAAGTGAAATGAATCATTTTTAAAGTAACTATGTTTTTGTCATTCGAAGCAGAGAATTAGGCTTGCCGGTTCAAGTAGTAGTTCCATTATAATTATATAAAAGACTGCCCTCATGTGTGGAGCATATATAGACCCCCTGCCATTTCAGTAAAAACGTTCATTTACAATAAATATTAAATAATGCGATACATAACACTGCGTAAATTAATACTCAATATACTAAATAGGTTTCAAAGTCATTCTAGTTGCAACTGCACATTTGAGAAATGTGTTTATGCCCTTGCAGGACCCTTGGCTCTAGTAAAGAGATGAGTCTGTATCAGTTGCAGCTTCGATCTCACAGAGGTAGAAGATATGTTGCCTAACATTTTGTATCTGGGGCAAACGGAAAGACAATGCAATATTGTTTCTATATCTTTGGGACAAAAAGAACAATGGCAAACAGAAAGAACTCTACCATGCAATTTTCCAATAACAGTGTTAGAGGGCAAATAGTTACATTGATGTCATGTGATACAAAAGCTTTCAGATGTGGAGAAACTCCAGTGTAAATATGGTCTGAGTACATCTGGAAGGGATATCTGCAGATGGGACCTGTTTTCCCTTTTAGTTAATTTCTCTGCTTGTTCTGTTACAAGTGCCTAAGAACGCTTTTTTTTTTTTTTACTGTTAAACGACTTATATATCAATGATTTTGAACTCATTCATCCAATGAATAGAATTGATCTTAAGCACATGTTTCTTTATATGTAATAGCCCGGGAATCGTAGTAGCTCCCCAAAGAGATAAAACACCCTTTAATATTGTTCAAACAAGATGTTTGACAGTCACACAGCACCAATAGTCACATTTTTGTAGAACTGCTTGAGCTGCAGGAGAATGTATTGCACATGGACAGCCTGACAAGTGTTTCGAGCATAAACGTGCTCTTCTTCTGAGGCTGATCAAATAACAAAACATTACAAGTGTATGTGATGGGCAAATAATATACAATTAAAATGGTCACAAATCAACAGAGAGATTAACAAGGCGGATAAACAAATAAAAAAAAACTATATATACAAACCAACCGTATTTGTGACATTAAGGTATATTGATGTTAAATTCATCATCCATTTTGATTCAAAATGCACAAAGTACATTTTAACAGGTATGTGGGATATTTCAACCCACTCATCCAAGCCCTGCAACATCTCTGTGCATTGCTGGCAGAAGAAACATCAGAATGACCACCGGAAAGCATGCTGCTCGCTGGAAATCACCAGAAATTGCGCAGTGAAAACCTGAAAAATAGGCCACCATCCACTTTTGCCTATCTTAGTGAGCACAGGAGATCACTGACAAAAACCACCATTGGGCTACCCACAAAGTAGCCTGAAACCACTTGGAAATAGCAATGCTGATTGACAAAGAAACACAGAGCTGTTTGAAAATCTGTTTTCTTGATTGTCAAAAATTGATAAAATCATGGCTCACAAATCACCTAAACGATCCAAACTCTTTGTTGGGTGTTCCACATAATTTACTGCAATAATCCACATCAATACAATGTCACCAAGAATCATATGTTCTCAGAACACAATCCTATGTTAAAGATACTTGATGGAAAGACAGCTGTCCAAAATGGGTGTAATACCGGTACCCGCCTCTACCAAGAAGCCGGCGTTTTAAAACCATTTTTTTGTAAAGTTGGACATTGAACCCCAAACTATGCCCAAGAAAGACTTGCTATCAGAAGCCTAAGAGGTGGATACAATGCAAAACTATATTCTGAAAAGGCTTGAAGGAAGAAATGTTATGTATTTGTTAAAAATGTGGGTTATATTATAAGAAAAGACAATTTGTAGGCATTGAGTTTAAGAATTAAGAGTTTCCCACACTGTGCTTCAAACAAATTTCACACCTTTTCCCTGGACAAAGGAAGCTTCCCCTGCCCTTGGCTAAGAGATTGACAGGCTGGTGTGAAGAGGAACTAGCAGAGGCACCCTGGCCTGTTGCTCTCAGTCAAGACAATGGATTCTTTGGAATGAATAGGAATATGCTAAATTCGGGTGCAACTATCAAGAAAGTGTTGGCAGAAAACAAGACATGTGACCCTCTGAGTCAGCCCAGCTCTAGGAGGCGGACCAGACTGAGATGTGAATTGAATTGAAAGCAAATGTATGTTTTATAAAAATGCTTATAACAAATTGTACCAAGCTGACAAAAATGGGAAACTCTGAGGTTCTTAAAATGAAAAATTCCCTCACGATTTAAGACTAAGCTGGACACCATGTGATGTTCTCAGACCAAACCCCAGAATGTATTCATATTGTAGCTGCTGTGTTGTTGCTATGAACATAAGAAATTAACAGTAATATGCCCAGAGAGGATATGAATGCATGTCTAAAAATGGGTGCAGAAATAATATTGGGAAACCCACCAAAAGCGCAAAAAGTGGTCATTTCTGAACCAAAGCTCCTAGGAAGATAAGAGTTGGACCGAAATGTACCTTAGGCAATCTGTCATGAAATTTAGGTAGCATTAACAAGTTGTGTATATTGTAAATATGTGTTTTTATGAAAAATCGATATGCTGTACAGACACAAAGGGGAGTGTTTTCACCTAAGCCATAAACATGCACTGGGTGACACGCTGATCATTTCTCCAGTCAGGGGACAGGAAATCCTTTGACCAATCAAATCCTTAGAGGGTTGGGCATAGAGAATCAGCCTCCCCACCCACTTGGAAATACATAAATAAGGACTGCTAGGACAGATTGGACACACACATTTCCATTACTCACCGATTTCTTGGCGAAGCACCCTGCAGAAAGACTCCAGACTCCAGATAGATCCAGAGACCAGACTCTAGAACCAAACTCTAGAACTTTGAAGCAGAGAGGCCTAATCCAAAAGCTGAACCCTTCTCAGCAGGCCTGCAGAATCTAGCAACCTGATTCTAACCCCTAAACTCCCGAGGGGCTCTCACCTTCAACAGCCGGGCTGTGCTGTTTGCTATTCTAGCCAAGAACCCTGTGCTAGAACCAAGGTCCATACCCAGAAAGCAGAGCTGTATCCAGAACCCGTCAGATGCATTCCAAGAGGCCACCCAGACCGCCGTGCAGTGCTGAGAGCAGAACCCAGAGTGCCTGAGACCTGTCCGGTGGGGAAAGCGAAGCCAAACCCTTGACCAGATTATTGAAGAGGCCCATTCCATTCTAAAGAGTAGGAGTGAGTATCTAGTCTAGAACTGTGCATGGTCATCTCTTAGTTTAAAGTAATCTTATTCCATTTCACCCACCCAGAACTGCATTCTAGAACCTTTTGTCCATCCTGAATTCTTCTCTCCTCCACATAAGTCTGTGATAATTGTAGCAATAATCATCTTTGCGCTGATATTTCTGAAGAGGGACAAGTGTTTTGACGGACAGAGATCAGAACGGTGGCGCCGCTGTTCTGGTGGCTGCCCGTTGAGTGTCTTGCTTCTTTATAGCCCCTTAGTTTAAGTCCATATTGGTTCAGAATCTATAAAGCGCATCTGTCATTCTGAAATCTTGACTTTATTTCTGAAAATCTACCTTCACAAAAACCTCCGTAACTTTTGAACCGCACGTCGTAGAACCGAAAAAATTGTCATCTTGAAGCTAAGATCCTAAGCTTTCCTAAACTTTCCAACAAACCCAAAATGACATTCCAATTCATTAGTTATTCTGTAATCGGGTTTCACACACACGGAAAAATTGCTGCGAATTACCATTTAGCTCCATTTCAACACATGCCAAAATAGCTGTTTCTTGTTTTCAATTGCTGAGATTCGCTTTCAATCTGATAATCATTCATGAATCATTGCTAGTGTTGACCTGAACCAATCCAAAATAACTCTCACTAATGCTCAATCTCCTTTAGTGAATTAAAATCATTTTAGCATATTCTTCACATTCATTGCTATCCCATTCAAAAGTATTTTTGCATGTTTAGAATCATACCTGTTTCTCTAAGCTTGCTGGGGGAACTGGAATTGAACTGCATTGTTGATTGTATTTCTGAAACCTGTGTGCCCACATTTCCATCTCTTCATATTGCATGGTGGGAGGAGTGAGTAGTCACAAGGGAAAAAGTGATCATATTATCTTTTGATTGAAATCATATCAAGTTTATTTCTGTGTTGCATTATTTCCCATCTTGCATTTCCTTGAACCATATAAAGTATTCTCTGCTACCTATCCTTCCTTTTCCTACTCCTTACTGATTAAAGAGATTGTTGAGATTGTAATATTACCCATTGATGATCATTGTCATATTCATAAGTGTGCTATTCAGAGATTATTTTATTCATAAAAGCGTGATATATATATATTGTTCAATTCTTCAAATAAACCTTTTAATTTGCAAAACAAACCTACTTCTTGGCTCAGTGAGGTCGGGGAGATTCAAAGAGAGGGGCGTTACATAAGGGTTTGTCATCCAGATTTAAAGAACTTTGACATAAAAATATATAAATAAGGGATTCCATTAGGCATCCCAGACTAGGCATTGACTTAGTTGGAGTGCTGGATTGAAGTCACTTATAGATTGGGGGCTCGGTAGCCTGGACTTCTGGATTTATTCTACCACTTGTGCAGCTTAATATAGTGTGCTAACTGACAGGATACATACATCCTGTTGGGTTACTACGCTGTGTTACACTGTAAAAGCACCCCTCAAAATAAAATAATAAACTTTTGTAAATCAGGAAGGAAATCAATTTCCAGAATGGTGATATTGGTAGACATCAAGATAGCTAGAGGGCACCTTTTACATAATCTATTTGTGAGAGGTGAGTGGACTGAGCAGGACCAGAATGCGTGGTTGCAGGCAATGACACAACAGGTCACTGCAACTGGGTTAGATTCCTGGAGAGATCAGGGTCCCTTACATGTGGCCCGGAGTGAACTATATATGGCTCCTAATGCCAAGGATGAGCACAACAAGATTGCCAGGGTAGCGGCATATTTATATTTATCTATGGGAGCCATACAGGACAAATGTGCTGAAGGCCAAGATCTGGCAAGCAAGCAACTGTTGGCATTAGAGAAGGCCCAATCTGATCTGGACTCTTCTGAGCACAGACTGCAGAGGAGCCAGGAGTCAGAAAACGAAAGCAGGCAGCATCTAATTAAAATAAAAGAGGACATGGGTATCCTGCAACAGGAAAAGGCAGACCAGGATACCAGAATTCTGGCCTTGCAGAAGGAGTATCAAGAAGGTTTGGACTCCCTACTGCAGAGCCAGAAAAAGCTGGAGCAACAACTGGATTTCAATAGGGCATGCGTAGAGCAGGTAGTCACCCTGCAAAGCCACCTGGGTAGAGAGAAGGCAGAGTGCAACAAATTATTTCTGAAAGACCTGGACACCCAGGCAGAATTTGAGGAAGAGCGCCAGAAAGCTGGTGCCCTTCAAAGGCAGAGGGACGACCTGGTGGCACAGAGGCAGGCTCTTGCTCAGGAAAGGGATATCTTAGGCCAGGAGGTCTGTAACTTAAAAGGGAGGCTAGAAGAAAATCACCTGGCCCTCCAGGGACTGGGTGACCTCCAAAAAGAGCATCAAAACCCGTTAGAGCACACCAGGAGGGTGGAGATGCTCTGGCAAGAAAGGAGCAGGCCAGTTGGGATGGGACCCAGGAGGTAACCATCCTGCAGCAAAGACTGGACCAGTACTCCAGGACCAACTAGGAAGCACAGAGGGAAAATTAGGCTCTCTGTCAGCACAATGATAGGCTCCAGCGGCAGATAGCCATGCAAGAGAGACTGATAGAGTCTAGTAAGGCCTTGATTGAGGAACTGAAAGCTCAGGCTCTTGCATGGCAACAGGGAGCAGGGGCTGATAGAGATGAGGTTCGCTGGGAAAGGGAAACACCTGAGCATAACCTCAGGAGCCCTAGTACCAGAGGCCTTCACCTCTCCCACTCCCTGAATTCTGCCACCCCCATGTCCCCTGGCGCACATGAGCCCAGAGCCACGGGGATGACAGATTACTATACAACCATAAGTATGGGGCTCATGGGCCATTACCTCCCAGGAATGGATGGGCGGGCATCTGGGTATGGGTGCCCAAGTACAGTGCAATTTAGTGGGGAACCCCAGGAGAGTAGGCCCACTAATGGCATCCTGAAAACCTCTGCCCAGCTGGGTCAGTGGGGGGGTAACCGTCAAATCCTGGGAGCAAGGAGGAATCAGAAGACTCCTCTGAGCGTCCCAGGACACAGGAGACTAGGCCCCCACATTCTGCCAGCCATTCCCAGGCTCGCAGGAATCGGGAAAACCTGGAAGATCAGATGGGCACTTCTGGGAGCAGTGCCTCTGAGTCAGAGGATGAATGGACCAGGGTTACCCGAACCAAAAAGGCCAATAAGGCAAAAAGGGCCTTGCTTAAGGACCCCTTAAAACAGATTAAGGCAATAAGGAGTGTCGTCACGCCTTATCATAAGAATGCCAAGTATTCTGTGTGGGAACACTTAGAGCTCTTTGAGCAAATGATGGAGACTTTCCATTTGGAAGACAGCAGTAGCTGCGTTCAGTATGTCAAATGGACATTCTCCCCAGAATACTGCAGTTTCTTTGCGGGGCTGGAGGACCAAAATCATTCAAGATGGTCTACATATAGGGCAGCCATCTTAAAGCACTTTTCTGTTCATAGAAATCCCCAAGAGGCTCGCAAGCCAGCCTACAATTTACAATGTGGGGAGGATCGGGCCCCACAAGAATTTGTACAGGACTTGAAGCGTGTCTTTGCGCAGACTACCAAAAGGGTGCGCACGGATAGCAAAGAATTTGTTAACACTTTTTTCCATGCCTTACCCAAATACATCATGACCCAGCTAGTGAGAGATTTTCATGAGAAAAGATCACTAGACTGGGTCATTGAACAAGTCACCCGAATCTATGAGGTGCAGAAGCCCATAGAAAATAAAAATAATGTTCAGAAAAGCCCCGAACCGACCAGCACCCCTGCCGCTGGTAAGGTGGCAGAGGTAAAGGTTGCCCCCATTTTAGATTTGGAGATGGGGGGGGGCCTAAAAACTTGCATGCGCAGAATAATTCCAATCCCAGAAGGCCCTCAGGCCAGTCACAGACAGGAAGTCAAGCAGGGAGTCCCACAAATGGGGTCCCTCACTCCCCTTACTATGTAAGTCCCCGCTACAAGGGAAACCGACCCATCCTGGGTTATGTGTGGACTCCTCCAGCCCAACGGGGGGGGGTCCAGCCAAGCACCTAACCCAAGGAACTTCCCTCCTAACTTCCCCCAGGAGGGCAGAAATTCACCAAATCCTGGGCAGAACTTTTTCCCCAGGTATCCACAAAATTTCCAACCCCGAAATCATCCATCCTTCTTTCCCCACTTCCCTGAGCCAAGATCACCTAATCCGGGAGAGGGGAGGCCAAGGGTGGAGGGGTACCCAAATCTTCCCAACACGGGGTACTACCAGAGAAGGGATAGGGACCCTTCCCGGGATCAACCCAGGGGAGAAAACAGAACCCCGTATCAGCCTGAGCGGGTTTCACAGCTTGAGCGCCAGGTCCAAAATATGGCACACGATCTGGGTCGCATGCTGAGGGCGCAGCAGAACCCTCAGATGAGCATCCCGGCAGAATATGCCCAAACTCTGGACCTGGTGCTCCAGAACAATGACGGGGCTGCACCCCGATATCTCACCGGTTCCCAGGGAGGAGGCACAAGGGGAAGGGGGGTGTAAAGCCTTGGAGGAAGCTTGCTTCCCGACTTGTAAACAGCCCCTGGAAACCCAGGAACCGGAAACAAAATCTCCTGCCCCTGAAAGCCAGCCACCCAACGAGCAGAGGGGGGTAGGAGAAACAAAGGACCCAAACAGACCCATTTTGTGGAGGAGGTACAGATCTTCCAATTTCAGAGGATCCTGGGAAAAGGATCTTCTCCTTCAGAGATGGGGGAACTCCTCCCAAGGAAAAATGGGTCCCAAGGGATTCAAATTCAGACTGGATAGATGTGGGGACTGAGCTAGCGCCGACCATCATCCCATTCCAGAACCAACAACATCAAAATCCCCTGGTTCAAACCCATCCTGGTGACTGCCTCCAAAAAGGGGGGGGGCTAGAACCAGAACCAGGGGAACTCAAAACTTCTCCCATTTCCAGTTGCCAACTTTTTCTTTCAGATTCCCAAGACACCCCACAGAATTCTGCCCAAATCTCTTCTCTTGGAATGTCCAAAACCAGAAAATTAGCCCACCAGTTGTCCAAAATGTGCATTATCTGTGCCCCCTTACGGAGAAGGAGGGAAGATACTATGCACCGGTTCAAGTACAGGGGCAGGGTACAATTTTGGCACTTGTGGACACTGGATCCCAAGCTACCCTTCTGTCCAAAAAGGCCTTTGATGAACTGAATTCAGGAAGGGGGGAAAAATACCAAATTCCTCTCACCTCTCTTCCTGGACAACTTCAGAACTTTGACGGGAAGGAAATTCCTGTCGAGGGGACTGCGGATTTGGACTTTAAAATTGGGCAACACAAGGTGAAACATCCGTCATAGTGGTGACTCCAGAAGGCACCCCTTGTTTACTAGGGAATGACCTCCTGAGAAGGTTGTGTCCTCTAATAGACTGTGTAAACAAGGTCCTCTGGACCCAGACTAGCCAACCCATAAAATTGAAACAGAGTGTCAACCATGTTAGTTTAAAGGGCATGTGCCACATGGTTGAAAAAAAGTCTGACCAAGTAGAATTTCACTTCCAGAACAACCAAATTCCAGACGTCACAGTAATAGCAGTAGGACAACAGACTGGTGATGGGGGGTCCTCTCTATTTCTGAAAATCAACCTTCCTTCCAGTTTAAGGTGGTATTCCACACTGGAAGGAAACACTCTGAAATTCTTTACCAATCCATAATCAGACATTGCCACTCCTATAGTCCAGAAAGATGTGAAATCAGCACAGAGCCTGGCTGATATTCAGAAAATAGGAGAGCAGTTGTTCATCCCTGTTCAGTTAAATGAAGGGTAGGACTCTGTTCTCGCCCGAGTGTGTGTGAACAATGGTAAGAGCTTTAACAGCGAAGCCATGTTCCGCCAACTCCCAAAAGATCCAGCCATTCCCACATTTAGACTGATAGACAAATGGGAAATGGATCTGGAAGCACCCAATTCCAAACATCTCCTGCCAAGCAGGTGTATGCTCAAGGCAACAAGAGCATAGTCCATAATTGTTGGGTCGTGCGAGACTTCACTGCCAACTTTTACTTAGGCAGTGACATTCTCAATCGCTTTGCCATTAGCTTGGATCTAATAAACTTCAAAGCTTGGTCCCTATTAGCAGATAATCCCATGTTTTTGATGATCCAGAGAAAGCATTTAGGTCAGCTCAACTGCTGCCTTATGCAGTTGAAATTCAGATTGGAGAGGAAGTCACCATCCCAGAAAGGACCCGACAATTCTCCCTGGAAGTGAAAGTTAAAAGAGGACAGAAATTGAAAAACCCTGATGCTTATCTTCATCTAAATGCTTCTCTCCAACAGCAAGGGTTGGGGGTAAACCCAACATCACTAGTCAGTGTAGAACATGACACCATTCCAATGGTGGTGGATAACAGCGACTTAAAGAGTATCACTCTAGCCGCAGGCACCATTATTGGAATGGCGGTTGATGACCGACATTTTTCCATTGATCTAGGTAATGAACTGTTAGGACCAATCCCCAAGGACTGTTTTGACAGTGACAGTGATGACAACACAACGCAGACAGGATCTTTACCCGGCATGGGGGGAACATCCTGGTGTACACTTCGTGCCCTTATGGTAAGGACTATGTGACTTGTGACTTCAGGAGGGATAAGGTGATTTTCCAGGTCCATGAGGGCTACTTTTCCCACCTGAAGCCCCGAGTCCAAATCAGCACTTTGACCAGGGACTTCTCCACCC
The DNA here is from genome assembly GCF_040938575.1 of Ambystoma mexicanum. Classification (NCBI taxonomy): domain Eukaryota; kingdom Metazoa; phylum Chordata; class Amphibia; order Caudata; family Ambystomatidae; genus Ambystoma; species Ambystoma mexicanum. Next base: position 290,389,288 of record NC_090928.1, read on the forward strand.
AGCTGGAGGAGGCCGTTGAGATAGCGAAACCAGAAGTCTTTCCAGGCTTCAGGCAGATGGTTGAAGAGAGAGTCAACCTAGCTGATGCCTATGTGGCTCTGGAGCAAAAGCAAAAGTTGAAACAAGTTTTCTTGGATTTTCAAGATCTCTTTGCGGTGGACTCATTGGTCGCACCAACATCCACACAACAATTCCCACGGACCCTGGTATAACTCTAGTGTTTGTGAAGCAATATCGCTTGCCTCTCGCATCAATGGAGTCCCTGAATGAAATCATTAATAACCTTGAGTCCCGTGGGATAATCCGTCCCGTCCACAGCACCTTCAATAATCCGGTGCTGGGGATATTGAAGCCAAATGGTCAGTGGAGACTCTGCGCCGACCTTAGGGAGCTCAACAAACGTGTCCATACTTCCTGATGGCCTCTTCCCTACATTGACCAAGGGCTGGCCCAGATCCATGGGTCACAGGTATTCACCGCAATAGACCTGATCAATGGATTCTGGACTGTACCTGTCAGTAGGGAGGACCAATACAAGCTGGCTTTTACCTTTGGGGGACAGCAGTACACATGTACCCAGACTCCATTCGGATACCTCAACTCTGGTAATGAGTTCAACATTTTCCTACATAAGGCCATGCCCGACCTGGGTGAGAGCGGTAACCTGGCTTATGTAGATGATGTCCTCGTCAAAAGCTCAACTGTGGAGGAACACATAGCGGAGATCTGTTATGTTCTGACACAGTTGAGGGCTGCCGGAGAAAAACTTCCCTTTCAGAAAGCACAGTGGTGTCGAACCTGTGTTAATTTCTTGGGGCATGAGATTACTCCTCAGGGTCTCTGTCCCCAGGAAAAGAAAGTGGAAGCACTTCAGAAACTGAAGACCCCACAACTCTGCGGGCACTAAGGAGCCTCCGTGGACTGACTAATTACAGCAGAAAGTTCATTGAGGGCTACGCAGAGATCACCAGACCCCTGATTCATCTTTTGAAGGGGGGGGGGGTAAAGTGGGAATTGGGCCCAGAACAATCCGAGGCAGTAAGACAACTGAAAAGAAGCCTCTTACTAGCGCCTTGCCTCGCTTACCCTGTCAGAAACAAGGAGTTCTTCCTGGAGACAGGGTTCTCTAATACATGCTTGACTGCAGTATTATACCAAAAGCATGACAAGGTCAATAAAGTAATCTCCTATGCAAGTAAAACTTTATCCTCTGTGGAGGAAAAATTCAACGATTGTGAGAAGGCTCTCCTGGCTACGGTGTGGGCATTGAAGAATTACCGGCCGTTTATCCAGGGGGAACACATCATAGTGGAGACTCCACACCAGCCTCTGAAATATCTCCAAAGTGACAGAATCCGGGCCGGAAATGTGAGTAATTCCCGAATTACTTCCTGGATTCTGTCAATGCAAGGCTTTCCTGTGGAAGTCAGTTATGGCCAAAACAAGAAGAGTCCCCCGCGCAAGGTCTGGCTGACTTGCATGATTGTGCCAGAGAAAACTGTCTCGAGGACGGGAGTCTACAAATCAAGGACAACATGGATGCATACCTCAATTCCCCACACAAAGTCTTTGAAGAAGACAAGTGTGAGGCAATGCCCACTGTCTATGTGGATGGATGCTCTTACCATGTTGACAACAACGGGAAAAAAGAACTTGTGGCCGGCGTAGGGAATGCATGGGTGAACCCTCCGCTGGGTACAAGATTGGTCCCTGAAGTAGTCAAGTGGCAGAGTTGATGGCTGTGCAACAAGCCATCCTGTCAAGGATGGCACTCTATTTAGAGTGGCACAGGACACCCAGGAAGGATTTGGGTGGTTGTGTCAAAGTAAAGAGGGCAGAATAGTTCACACACAGCGGAAAGAAAGGAGAGCGAAGAGTAGACAAGTTTAGTAAGGGAAAAGGTACAGGATAGATTCCCTCTTGGGGTGTATGCAGATATAGGAAAAGATAATTCCACAAACCTTAGGAAAACTCTAACCTTCTGCACAGTTTGCTATAACAGAGGCCCAGAGTGTGTTGTCTGTGTCTGGCGGTGTAGAGGAGCTGCAGCAACCAGTCTTTCAACGCTGCTTATTTTGGAGGCGGACCTAATTATAAAAACACCGGACACACGCGGAGCGTCGCGGAGTGCGGCGAGTGTGTTGTCTGTGTTGCTTGGGGAGCGGTGGATCGTGGGAAAACTAAGCTCACAGTGAAGGTAAGGTAAGACCTGACTAAGTTAAGACACTTAGTGAGAAGTATAATTTATCCCGCGTTCCGTGCCCTAAGTCAGGCGCTCCAAACTCAATTACACGCCCTAGTGCTCCTTATCAATCTCTGTGGAATTGCGGCCGTGACTGCGGGGCGTTGCCCTTTGAACGGCCACATCTCATAACACAGATTCAACTAACTTCCCTCTCGAGACCCAGCCGTGACTGCGGGGTATGACCCTTGGAGCGGCTGTGACTCGTGTTTGTGAGGGATCTATTTTGGTTTGATCGTACAACGACACTAGTAACTTAAATCAAAGCACGGGCGCCAATATCACTTGACATTAAGGACTTGAAGAGTGTGATCGCTGGATGCAAACCGGTGGATATTTTTTGCGATCCAAAATGTCCACAAACTTGAAAATATCAAGTACGTCCCTGACTTTAAAATCTACACCCAAAAACATCTCGAAAGTTAATATTTTGAAGAGGAAGGTGCGTAATCAATCCCTGGATACTGTCAATAAGAAATCGTGTGAAGGAGATATTCGCGACTTCTGTAAACCAAAAAAATTTAATAAGGAGAACATCTTGGACACTTATAATACTTCCATAACGGACACGCAACTCAGAACGGTTGTGGAACAAATAATAACAGACACAGAACACATGTCGGTTAATTCATTAAGTGTCCCCACTTCTCAACATAAAAACGAGATGCATAAAGCGGGTAAAACTGGGTCATTTGATGTATCTCAAGATCCAAGTCAGTCAGAAGGTTTAGTTATTCTAATCAAGGATCAGGTTCAGTTTGACGAAAAATTATCCAACTCACTTAACAACTTAAAATTGAATAAAACCACCGCGGGTCTAAAAGACGAGAGACAAAAGATCACTCAAACAGTCACAAAGAACAAGGAATTACTATATGATGAACAAGGGACAAGCGTGAATTCAATCAATCAATGCAACAAAGAAAAAGCCACATCAACTGAGTCGGTTCCTATTGACCTTGAAGAAAGAGAAGAAGGGTCAAGTCTACTTTTAGATGAACTGTCAGCTATAGCTTCGACATCTATGTATTCAGACAAGGATAACAGTCTGTATAAATCGCCGAGCTTATATGATAAATCAGGAAATACGACACATATGTCCCTAGCTGGACTAGCAAATGAAGGGAAGACGTCCCCCAACCATAACAAAAATAATTCACCATGTGCAAGATCAACACAGGAACCATTATTCCAACATAATCTGTTGGAAATTACTCTCAATTCAATGCATATGACAATAGTCACATTAACAAAGCTCTTCGAATCTATGGACTCTAAACTAGTAAAACAAGCCAAGCAACTGGATCAATTAGTTAAGTGGATGCACAATGTGATGAGCAACCCGGCCACTGTGCCTTGGGATACAGATAAATTGATATCGACTGCTGTGCCTAAAGAGAAGGCCTACCAAAAAATACCACAAATCAAGCATGTGATTAAAGAAGCTCTCCCTCAAGAGTCTTTACACAATTCTGTCATAATTATCGAAAATGCGGCTGATCTATCACAAGACCAGATTCAAAATGTCGTTGATATACCTGCCCAGACAAAGAATGTTGCACCCCTTGCTGCGCATATGCAATCTAACTATAGTAAGTCAACTTCAGCCACAAAAGACAAGAAACTGTCACAGTCTCCTAATAGAGCAATGTACAATCTATTTCAAAACACCAAATCAACGAAAGACAAAATAGATTGCGGTTCAATCTGTAAAAAAACCAAAAACCAGGAACGACTGGCAATACGCTCAAGGGCCAACATTAAACACCTTATTAAACGGCTGATTCCAAAAATGAAAGGCAATTCAAGGGTACCAATCAACAAGCCCGCTAAAAAATTCAAAAGCAAAAGTACTGAGTTACTATCTGAAATCCCTGACAATAGTGGCAAAGACTATCTACCGCTGAATCAGCTCATCGCTACTATTGAAGAAAACGATCCCCCTAATGAAACATCGAAAAAAGATACGCGAACTGATCCAGCAATGGTTCCAATTTTAACTCAAGATGCTAAAGCACAATCTTTAATAACAAAACAAGTAAATGTCACCCATGTGTCGACCCTTTGCAACCCAATAACGACAGTATCGATGGATGGTGGCCCCTCCTTGGATAGCTGTTCTAAACGAGATGTACTAAACAGTGCAAAGCAAGATGGAGAGAATTCTTCAATACTGGCCGACATCAAATCCCAGATTGAAAATTCAATAAAGACCTACCGTGAGATGCAACAATCAATGAAAAGCACATCTCAGCCAAAAAACAATCAGCTGACTGTGCCAATGGCTACTATAAGTTCTCGTGATGTGAATCCCCAAACCGTACAAAAAGAACAAGTCACTCAAGTAATTAATGTGAATTCCCAATTATTACAACAAGACCAAGCCATCCAAGAAAGACGACAAGTCCAAACAACTCAGCAGTCTCAACTTGCCTTATACCACCAAGCTGTGCAGCAGTTGTTAACAAGCTCTAACCAAAATGCCAATTTAAAGCGTGACATATCAAATGAGAGTGGAAACTATCCTCATCTGCAAGAATGTTCGACTCAACAGGAGATGACCATAAAGTATAATAGTCAGTATCCCCAAGACAACCGGGAAAGACAACATCTTCAATCATGTGAGAAACAGCAGCCAAAAGCAGCTTGCATAGACACACTAATAGCGAAAGCAATTGAAAATTATTTCATTTTGAACATGAAGCTGCCAATTCGAGCTAATAAAACAACCACAGAACTAGATTGTAATTTCACAGCTCCTAAACAGCAAGAGTCTGAAAAAAGACAGGTACTGGCGAATCAGAAAGAGAATAGTGCCAGGGGTGGCATTGGATCTCAGCCAATAAAAAAACAAAAATGGCTCAATCAACATAGATTGATCCTCAAATGTCGACCTGCTCCATACCCAGAATACGTACTCAATCGAGCTAGTATTCTGGCAATCTGTGAAGACATCGATGCTCTTCGTGACATCACCTCAATTGATATCGATCAAGTTGAATTTCTAAATGATCACGATAAATCCATGGTGAGACTCTGGCTGCCTTCAAACTTGACAAGAAACGCTCTATGGCAAGCTCGAATGGAACTATTTGCCTTGGGGTTTGTGTTAGCCAGAGATCCCATGTGCTTAGATGAAAGAGGGAACATAACCCTAGAATCCAAAAACAACTACATGGAACAACATGATCAGGAACATTGTATCCAATTTAATGAAATTACCAACTCAAATTCAGCCAAAATCTATCAAGCTCCAATCTATGATGAAGAGGAAAAATCATAACAAAGAAAGGAATTAAGGACACTTTCTCTAATTAGCTGGAACACGTGTGGTCATAGCCACTTATTTCAACATACTGCAGAAGTCCTAAAATCGCACGATATCATACTGCTGCAGGAAACATGGCTAACAAAAAAACCCATATGGGAGGACCATACTGTTATATTAAATCCAGCTATTTCAAGGCAATGTGGAAGACCTTCCTCAGGTCTGATGATAATCACCAAGAATCATAAGAACTGGAGTCTAAGCGACTGGGCCTCTCCGAATCCCTATTTGCAACTGGTCAAATTGAATACGAGTGAGAATGTCTTTGCATTACTTAACATCTATCGAAATCCGAAAGGCATTGGGGATGACAATTTTTTTTTGGAGTTAGAACTCCTTTTGAATTTAATCTCAGACGCTTCCGACATCACCTCAATTTTTGTAGCTGGAGATTTAAATTTGCAGCTTCTACCTAATCATAATTTGAAATATAATCTCACTTGTCTAAGACTAAAGACCCTAATGAAAACTCGGAAATTGATCATGTGCAATGGCTCAATATCAGGCGATTTGGCACCAAAAAATACCTGGTGTAGAGGAAATGCATCCTCCATAATTGATTATGTTTTTGTGGACTCACTTACTTTTTACAGGGCAATTACCTTTCAAATTCTGCCGCAAACAAGTAGTGATCACAATGTCTTGAACCTAAAATGGAATGTCAAAATGAATGTGCCGCAAGCCAACCAAAGATTTGAACACATAGTGTTAACCAACAATGCCCGTTCACGATTGGTTTGGAATAGGAAGAACTTAGAAGCATACTGCGCAACAATTGAAGCAAACATACACAGTGACTATACAGTCCATCTTCATTTATTTGAAGTAGCCTACAAGAATAGAAAGCTTGATTTCGCAAAATCCAAGCATCAAAGCGATTTGATAATACAACAGAAAAAAACCACACTAAGGAAAAACCGAAAGGCAATTCTACGTTCTAATTGTGTTGACAAATACCAGAAGGTAAAATCACTCAACTGTCAATACACCAATTGGCTAAAAGGTTATCGTTGTACCTTGTATCAAAAGGATGGGGAATCCATGTTGCAAAATAGTAGGAACAAAAATACTGGTCAAATGTGGGCACTCCTCAACGACGCCCTGAATTCAACACAAAAGGCAGCTCAAATAAATGGAGTAAGCGAAAATCAATGGATAAACCACTTCACCAACATGTATCAGAAAGAGCTGTGTCACCCAACTAATGTTGTTAGACAGAATTCCAACTATAGTGGGCTACAAATTGAAGAAGAGGACGTATTACTCTACATAAAAAGGCTCTCAAATTCACGTGCACCAGGGCCAGATGGTGTGAGCAATTTCATGTTCAAACAAGCTCCGACACAATGGGCTAAGATCTTGACGTTGATCTTCAATCAAATCATTCATAATGCCTCAATCCCGGACTCATGGAAAAAGGCCATCATTATACCAATTTTCAAAAAAGGAGACCGCTCACTTCCAAAGAACTATAGGCCCATTTCACTATTAGATGCATCTGGTAAGTTATTCTCTAAATTCATTCTAAGAGACTTTAACAAATGGACACTTGAAGCAGATGTCAGAGATCCTTTCCAAACCGGATTCGTAGCGGGTATGGGAACGTCTATTAACTTGCTCATGTTAACAGCTATTATTGAGCATCACAAAGTAATTAAACAACCATTATACTTCATTTTCATAGATCTACGAGCCGCGTTTGACTCTGTGTCACGTGAACTATTAATCCAAAAACTAATTCGATCAAGATGTCCAAGTTATATCATACAATTAATAGAAGACCTGCATACTAATAATTCTATACAAATTCGACTTACAAATGAAGGCAAATTATCTCAACCTATCAAAACATTCCGTGGAGTGAGACAAGGTTGCACTCTAGCATCAGCACTCTTTAATTTTTTTATCTCAGACATTGGTCAGTCGTTTGAAAACATCTTCATTGATTCTCCAAAATTAAAGAATAAGGCTATTCCCTTTCTGATGTACGCAGATGATTTGGTTATTATGTCTAAAACACCGAAGGGACTACAAAAGTCTTTGGATGCAATCATTAATTACACTCACAATAACTATTTAAGCATTAATCATGAGAAAACCAAGGTGATGACCTTTAATGTCAATCATAAATCATCTAGAACAATGAGTAACTGGAACATCGAGGGAGAAACTCTCAAAATAGTAAACCACTATAATTATCTGGGCGCACAAATATTTTCAAAAGATCAAGTCATGACATACAAACAACAACAAAAAGACAAAGTGATCACCTTTATTCAGCAATCCAAAATAATTACAAGAAAATATGGAAAGTTTACTCTGGTCCCGGTCCTATCATTCTATAAACAAAAAGTTACACCAATTTTGCTTTATTCATCAGAATCAAGACCAGTTATGACCGACAAATTTTGGAACTCCTTGGAAGCAAAGTATTGGCGCAGTGTTCTCCAGCTGCCATCATCAACGCCAATAGCCATCATCAGACATGAATTGGGACTCATCTCCCTACATTTCAGATACATATGGCTAATAATAACATTATTCCGGAAATGCTTATTGGCAGTGAAAGATACATCGGTCCTGAGCATACTGTCTGATTACATCTTTGGCTCCAATGACAGCTTCATACAAAAATGGCGAAACATAGTCATTGACACATTGGCTCTGATTGATGTTGCTCTATCCAGTCTACTTCAAAATCCGGATCATATCAAAACGAGACTATTCGAAAGAGATTGGAATAACACCAGAGACAAATGCACCAAGTATTGTGATTATGATTCGACAACCTTCACAAACAAAAAGCATTCGTACCCAGAACGCTATCTAATCAAATTTCCATCAATCAAATATCGGAATGAGTTATTACGGCTAAGATTCAACATATGGCCAACGAGACAAGTGTTGGCCCGTCGCAAGCTCATCAATAAAGAACAAGCGTTCTGCAGATTTTGTCGACAACAAGATACCATTGAAACATTGAGACATCTGCTCACCGAATGTGAATTTCTTCTACAATTTCGTGTTAAATATTTTAGACATCTAACTGAGCCATTTGGGGTCACTACATCTGATGTACTATGGAGAACTATATACTCTGGGATATCAGTAGCTGTGTCAATTGGGGCAATGGCCTTTCTAGAGGAACTGAAGCTTGAACAAAATCAAGTGGAGCAATAACATGATCATCACAGTACTAAACAAAAGACAGACCTATCAGAAGTTTGACCCCTTGCAAAAAAAAAAGATATGTTAAAAAAGATATGTATATATTGTTAAAATGATTTTCAAAAATTTTTTATTTTAAACTTAAGATATTGAAAAGTTGTATATTTCAACTATATCAATAAAAAAAAAAAAAAAAAAAAAAAAAAAAAAAATAACAGAGGCCCACACTGTTTGCTCATGGCTTGGAACAACAGCTATGGGTGTCTGTAACGTAGAAACTAGACAAGGGATAGGGCAGAGGTTGCCTGACGGAAACCAACAGACAAGCTCTGTACAAGGGGTTTACAAACAGTACAAGAGAAGACACTAACAGATAAATCCAGGGAAAAGGAAGTTGAATAGCAAACTAGCAGAAGGAAATGAAGGGAAAGGCGTATAACAGGATTGGATAGGGAGAAAGAACTGAAGGTTGAAAACAAGTAAGAAAGCAAGGGAGCAGCAGTCACGGAACAGAGGAACTGTAATATCTGAAAGTAAATAATGAAGGTAACTGATGTGGATAACAGAGGACTATAGGGTACAAGGTAGAAAGCTCAGAAAAGCAAGGAAGCAATGGACCAGCCTAAAAGGAGCAGGGCTAGGGCTTAGGGCAGCGGAGTGAAGCAGGCTGCACAGCAAGTAGCCCAGAAGGGCCAGGCAGCAAGGAGTGAGCCCAGAGGAGTAGGGCCACTGACTGTAGAAGGGTGCAGGAGGACTGTAGAATGCTGCTAGACTGGAAGCTCAGCGGATGAAGACTGTAGATTGAAGGCAATGGAGTGAATCGGCTGTAAGGCAGGAGTCTGGGAGGCAAATGGCGGAAGGTAGCAGTGGGGTGTGATCGGCTGCAAGGCAGGAGCCTGGAAGGCAAGAGTGGAAGGTAGCAGCGCAGAGTGATCGGCTGTTTGGCTGGAGCCTGGAAGGCAATGGCGGAAGGTAGCAGCGGAGCGTGATCGGCTGCTAGGCTGGATCCTGGAAGGCAAAGACGGAAGGTAGCAGCGGAGAGTGATCGGCTGCTTGGCTGGAGCCTGGAAGGCAATGGCGGAAGTTAGCAGCGGAGCGTGATCGGCTGCTAGGCTGGATCCTGGAAGGCAAAAACGGAAGGTAGCAGCGGAGAGTGATCGGCTGCTTGGCTTTAGCCTTGAAGGCAATGGCGGAAGGTAGCAGTGGAGCGTGATCGGCTGCTTGGCTGGAGCCTGGAAGGCAAGGACGGAAGGTAGCAGCGGAGCGTGATCGGCTGCAAGGCTGGATCCTGGAAGGCAAAGACGGAAGGTAGCAGCGGAGCTTGATCGGCTGCTATGCGGAGGAACTGCATACAAAGATACGTAGCTCCAAGCAAAAAGGTGCTGGAAGGACTCTTAATGCAAGATACTGAGCCCCTGCAGGCAGCAGCTTTTATACTGCCCAGCCCAGCACAGAGGCAGGCTAATTGGTTGCACCTGGCTAAGCACACCTGCAGAAAATCTGCCACCTCCCTCTCTGTGTTCCTGAGCTGGTGGAAGCAGAGCAAATCGGTAGAGCTTCTGGGGATTGTAGTTCCGATGATGACCAATAGGAATAGCCAGGAATAGATGGTTATAGCCAAGTGCATTATGGTTATTGAAGTTTGTTGGAAAAAATAGAAAAGTACCAAAGTCTCGAAAATGAGAAATAAGGTCCATAATGATCGCCAATGGATGCGCCCATGGCGCAGGCATGACACATCCTCACTACTGCCCAATATCAATTCCATTGGTTAATTGGAAAACCAGAGGCATGTTATATGCTAATAACAAACCCTTGAAACATGGGAAGTTATCCAAAATATTGATGATCTGGTCACCTTGAATGGGATGGCCATCTACTGGAAGAAGATCAAGGGTCATTCCAAAGTAGAGGGGCCAGACAAAACTGGAAATGACTTAGCTGATCGACTGGCCAAAACCGGGGCCATCCAAGGGGATCTAATAGAGATCGAGTCCCTGTTGGGGGAAATCCAGGTCACTGCTATCACTAGGTCCCAGACAAATGCTCACAATGATCTTTCAACTGCACAATGGAGTAAGGAGACCCCAGATGCTGATTTGATTACGGCTCAGAAAGGGGATCCAATAATTGGTAAGTTTTATCAACACATTGAGGATGCTGAGAACTTTCCCCTGACAGATACCGATGACATTGGGAAAGAGGACCTCAGAATGTTGATGAAATGTCCAAAAATGTTCCGAATCCAAGACGGTTTGTTGGTGAGGAAATCCCTAGCTGGCCATGATCAGTGGGTGGTTCCTACCTCATTCCGAAGCATGATGTTCAGTCATGCCCATGATGCGGCCACAGCCAGTCATAGGGGGTTTCATACAACACTTGAAATCTTAAGAGAGGTTGCATACTGGCCACACATGGGGCAGGACCTCGACCAATACTTGAAGGGGTGTCTTGTGTGTGCACAATTTCAGCCAACATCCCTCACACACTGTGCGCCTCTCCAAAAGAGGGGGATGACACTGCCATGGTCAGATTTGCAAGTCGACTTTATGAGGCCCGTGATTCGCTCCTCTAGGGGAATAAGTACATGTTGACTGTGACATGCTTATTTACTAAATGGGTGGAATGTCTCCCGGCCCCAAACTGCAAGGCAGAAACAGCAGCTGCCCTGATGATCAATCATATCTTTTTGCGTTTTGGACTACCCCAAAGGATTCAGTCGGACAGAGGTAGCCATTTCATCAGCGAAGTAATGACAAAGATGTGGGAGATACTTGGGGTTAAAAGGAAGCTACATATTGCTTACCAGCCAGCCTCTAGTGGTGCAGTTGAATGTTACAACAAACCCATTGTGAGCATATTAGAAAAAATTGTGGCAGATTCTGGGCCAAGTTGGGATATCCTATTACCTCTTGTCCTAATGCATCAGATCCACCCCTTCATCTGCAACTAAAATGTCACCGTTTGAGCTGATGACTGGATGCAGGATGGTGCTTCCCCAGCATCTGCTTTACAGGACCCAAGAACAGACATTGATCAATGCCTCCACAACCCATGAGTATGTTGAAAATTTAAGAAAACACCTTCAACATGCTTTTGCCTATGGTCAGTGAAATCTTGAAAGGTCAGCCGACAGCATGAAGACCCACTATGACTTAAAGACTACCAGGAAGGAATACAATGTAGGAGAACGGGTTCATCTATACAATTTCCAAAGGAACCAGGCCAAACAGTGAAAATGTCTGCCTACCTGGAAGGGACCTTTTGAAATAGTAGACAAGATCTCACCAGTCGCCTACAGGATCTGCATCCCCAATTGCAGTTTGGCAGAAGGGGAAGACAAGTGGATCCATATTAATCAGCTGAAGTGTTGCCATCCTAGGCACCCCCCGGTAGCAACTGGAGGAGTCTTCTGGAACCCCAGAGGGGGCCACTCCAGATCCATAAAATTCCAACCCTAAAATATTCCACATATAGTCTATAAAATACAATAATGCAAATGTCTCCTGATTTATAACATGTATATGTCCGCCCAACTCCATTAATAGTGGTGGGGAAATGTCTACAAATATGTTTTATTGCTTTGTCATCCTAGCAGAAAGAGAGAGAGATAAACCATGGAGACTGACCAAGGAGGACAACCTGGGGATCGGGAGCAAAGATCGAGGGGCCCGGGGTATCGCTCAATACTCCCATCTGGACTGGCGAGGAGAACCGATCGATCCACAGCTGGTGGAGGAAAAGATGCCAAACTTTGCCATGTGTGGAATCCGGAGAGATCTTGCAAAGTTCAATTGATGGATTGATGGAACTTAAACGGCCATCACAAGAGGGGGGCTTGTGGGATGTATCAACCCACTCATCCAAGCCCTGCAACTTCACCGTGCAGTGCTGGCAGCAGAAACATCATAATGACCGCCGGAAAGCATGCTGCTCGCTAGAAATCACTAGAAATTGCGCAGTGAAAACCTAAAAAATAGGCTACCATCCACTTTTGCCTATCTTAGTGAGCACAGGAGTTCACTGCCAAAAACCACCATTGGGCTACCCAAAAAGAAGCCTGAAACCAGTTGGAAATAGCAATGCTGATTGAAAAAGAAACACAGAGCTGCTTGAAAATCTGTTTTCTTGATTGTCAAAAATTGATAAAATCATGGCTCACAAATCACCTAAAAGATCCAACCTCCTTGTTGGGTGTTCCACATCATTTACTGCAAGAATCCAAATCAATACAATGTCAACAAGAATCATATGTTCTCAGAACAAAATCCTATTTTAATGATACTTGATGGAAAGACAGCAGTCCAAAATGGGTGTAATACTGGTACTCGCCTCTACCAAGAAGCCAGCGTTTTCAAACATTTTTTGTAAAGTTGTACATTGAACCCCAAACTATGCCCAAGAAAGACTTGGTATCAGAAGCCTAAGAGGTGGATACAATTCAAAACTATATTCTGAAAAGGCTTGAAGGAAGAAATTGTTTAATGTATGTGTTAAAAATGTGGGTTATATTATAAGAAAAGACAATTTGTAGACATTGAGTTTTCCACACTGTGCTACAAATTAATTTCACACCCTTTCCCTGGACAAAGGAAGCTTCCCCTGCCCTGGGCCAAGAGATTGATAGGCTGGTGTGAACAGGAACTAGCAGAGGCACCCTGGCCTGTTGCTCTCAGTCAAGACAATGGATTATTTGGGATGAATAGGAATATGCTAAATTTGGGTGTAACTGTCAACAAAGTGTTGGCAGGAAACAAGACATGTGACCCTCTGAGTCAGCCCAGCTCTAGGAGACGGACCAGACTGAGATGTTAATTGAATTGAAAGCAAATATATGTTTTATAAAAATGCTTATAACAAATTGTACCAAGCTGATAAAAATGAAAAACTCTGAGGTTCTTAAAATGAAAAATTCCCTAACGATTTAAGACTAAGCTGGATGCCGTGTGTTGTTCTGAGACCAAAACCCAGAATTTATTCATATTGTAGCTGCCGTGTTGTTGCTATGAACATATGAAATTACAGTAATATGCTTAGAGAGCATACAAAAAGTGGTCATTTCTGAACCAATGCTCCTAGGAAGATAAGAGTTGGACCGAAATGTACCTTAGGCAACCTGTCATGCAATTTAGGTAGCATTAACAAGTCATGTATATTGTAAATATGTGTTTTATGAAAAATCAGATATGCTCTACAGACACAAAGGGCAGTGTTTTCACCTTAGCCATCAACATGACACCGGGTGACACGCTGATCCTTTCTCCAGTCAGGGGATAGGAAATCCTTTGACCAATGAAATCCTTTGAGGGTTGGGCATAGAGAATTAGCCTTCCCACCAACTTTGGAAATACATAAATAAAGACTTCTAGGACAGATAGGACACACACCTTTCCACTACTCACAGATTTCTTGGCGAAGCACCCTGCAGGAAGACTCCAGACTCCAGATAGATCCAGATACTAGACTCTAGAACCAAACTCTAGAACTTTGAAGCAGAGAGGCCTAATCCAAAAGCTGAACCCTTCTCAGCAGGCCTGCAGAATCTAGCAACCTGATTCTAACCCTTAAACTCCCCAGGGGCTCTCACCTTCAACAGCCGGGCTGTGCTGTTTGCTATTCTAGCCAAGAACCCTGTGCTAGAACCAAGGTCCAGACCCAGAAAGCAGAGCTGTATCCAGAACCCGTCAGATCCAGTCCAAGAGGCCACCCAGACTGCCGTGCAGTGCTGAGAGCAGAACCCAGAGTGCCTGAGACCTGTCCGGTGGTGAGAGCGAAGCCAAACCCTTCACCAGATCTTTGATGAGGCCCGTTCCATTCTAAAGCCTAGGAGTGAGTATCTAGTCTAGAACTGTGCACAGTCATCTCTTAGTTTAAAGTAATCTTATTCTATTTCACCCATCCAGAACTGCATTATAGAACCTTTTGTCCATCCTGAATTCTTCTCTCCTCCACATAAGTCTGTGATAATTGTAGCAATAATCATCTTTGCGCTGATGTTTCTGAAGAGGGGCAAGTGTTTTGACGGACAGAGATCAGTGCGGTGGTGCCACTGTTCTTGTGGCTGCCCGTTGAGTGTCTTGCTTCTTCATAGCCCCTTAGTTTAAGTCCATATTGGTTCCGAATCTTTAAAGTGCATCTGTCATTCTGAAATCTTGACTTTATTTCTGAAAATCTACCTTCAAAAAACCCTGTAACTTTTGAACCGCAGGTCCTAGAATTTAACTGTCATTTTGAAGCTAGGATCCTAAGATTTCATAAGCTTTCCAACAAACCCAAAATGACATTCCAATTCATTATAGTTTTACTGTAATCGTGTTTCACGCACGCAAAAAAATTCCCGCAAATTGTCATTTAGCTCCATTTCAACACATGCCAAAATAGCTGTGTCTTGTTTGCAATTGCTGAGATTCACTTTCAATCTGATAATCATTCAGGAATCATTGCTAGTGTTAACCTGAGACAATCCAAAGTAACTCTCACTAGTGCTGAATCTCCTTTAGTGAATTAAAATCATTTTAGCATATTTTTCACATTCATTGCTATCCCATCCAAAAGTATTTTTGCCTGCTTAGAATCATACCTGTTTCTCTAAGCTTGCTGGGGGAACTGGAATTGAACTGCATTGTTGATTGTATTTCTGGAACCTGTGTGCCCTCATTTCCATCTCTTCATATTGCATACTGGGGGGAGTGAGTAGTCACAAGGGAAAAAGTGATCATATTATCTTTTGATTGAAATCATATCAAGTTTATTTCTGTGTTGCATTCTTTACCATCTTGCATTTCCTTGAACCATATAAAGTGTTCTCTGCTACCTATCCTTCCTATTCCTATTCCTTACTGATTAAAGATATTGTTGAGATTGTAATATTACCCATTGCTGATCATTGTCATATTCATAAGTGTGCTATTCAGAGATTATTTTATTCATAAAAGTGTGATATATATATTGTTCAATTCTTCAAATAAACCTTTTAATTTGCAAAACAAACCTACTTCTTGGCTCAGTGAGGTCGGGGAGATTCAAAGAGAGGGGCGTTATATAAGGGTTCATCATCCAGATTTAAAGAACTTTGACATAAACATATATAAATAAGGGCTTCCATTGGGCATCCCAGACTAGGCACTGACTTAGTTGGAGTGCTGGATTGAAGTCATTTACATGTAAAAAAAAAATACAGTGAGGCATGAATGTTTTCACATTGTGACAAGGAGTATTGAAAGGAAGATAAAAGAGAAGAAAGAGAGATAAGAAGAAAAACAAGATTATTAGTTAATCCCTGTTTTGAGGTGCTTGGGTGAAAAACAGCTAGGCAGGTGCTCGCTAGAGCCATTATATTCACAACCTTGTTTTTGTAAAGTACCTTATATATGAGTAGGATCTTATCAGATCGATACTTAGAGAGGGCGGGTATGATATCCTGTAGCAAAGGACACAAATATGGCTGTTGTTTGGTAATGCACAGGTTATGAAACTCAAATTGAGTTGGCACTCAGTCAATTCCTAATTCCTTAATACACTCATAGTAACATGTCCAATGTATTAACATCAACATACCTCTTAAGTTTTGCCGTTGTGGTAAATTACTTTGCAAATGCAAAGGACGGAACCATTTGAGTGCACATGTGAATGTGCTTTATACTGTAGCAAAGAGACAGACAATGTGCCAGAATTGCTATTTAGTAATAGGTTGATTTTGAAACTCGATCTGAGTTGTTCATGCGAATGAAGGTGCCTATTTCAAAAATGCACTTATAACGTGCCCAATAAGTTAACATAAACATACCTCTTACGCTTTGCTATTGCAGCATCTTACTGCATTTGCAACAATTTGAGTATGTGGTCAAACGTTATTGAGGGAACAGTAACTAATCCAATGCAAGAACGTGAAAGAAAAGAAAGGAAAACAGCTATAAGCGTCAGCGGACTGCTCATTGTCACCTCACATCCAATTCCGAGCGAAGCGCTCTCCATGAATCACAGCGGTAGTCTAAGGGACTGTGTCCCAATCATTTTACCTAGGTGGTTGGCTCCTCTAGGATTGTGATCCCCACACTAGTGGCGAGCCGCGCGCACTCTCAAGTATTACAAAAGGATAACTAGTCCGTAATCCGTGCATGCCTAAAACGGAAAAACTCCATCGCCATTTTGGAGGAGTATTAACTCATTCCACAACCATTATAAATGCAGAAGATACATCGATGTATGTTGCATATATTAAACTGAATTGTTTTAATAAGACTGAGATATATAAGATTGCTTTTACCGGAGGAAAGATTACTCACTGTAATGGCCCATGCAGGGACAAACATCAGCAACTAAAGAATATAAGAGGCTCTACCAAAGCATAAACTGAACGGATTTGTTATCAATTAAGACCCCTTGGGCTTGTGAAAGTGTGGTGTGACAGCAAGGAGTCCATGATATTAGTAATATAGAGCCTCCTGCATGACACCTGCTCAGCCGCACACCCTTTAATATTGCTTTGGAAAGACTTGCGTGAGGATTTGCTTGTGCAGGAAACAAATGGAGCACTAGAGACATTTATAGTTGGTCTTAAGTGTAGCCTAAACTTTGTTTGTTGTGGATTAGACCAGAGCGCTATGGGGGCATTCAACAAATTATGACAGAATTCAAGTGTATGTTTTATATACTGAAGATCATGAGGAGATTCAAATCCCCTGATTTCTGAGTCATATATATTTTTCTCAGATGCACTGGTTTACCTGCCAGTGTTGCAACGCGAAGCAACTGGATAAAGATTGGCATTCATGTTATTGCTACAAATGAGAGATGCCATCAGAGTAGAGTGGTAGTGCCTTGCCCACAGTCTCCAGTAATTGTAAGTGATCTTTTTTGGACTCCACATTGACAAGCATACAGTCTAAACATGGCTTTAGATTCTTGATCCTACCTTTTTCCTTTTTTGACGGAGATGTGACTCACAAGTAGACCCAGTGAATCCACCCACTATACTGTTGGCTCAAGACTGTTGCATCAAAACATCTGCATGAATTATCTCCACGCAGAGCCATTTTTCATCCACCATTGCCCTTGTATCAAGAGCTGAGCAATAGTTTGAGTTGAACTTCTGAAAAGCTGAACTTCCAGAATACATTTCTAATGTTAAAGATCACGCTGAACTGAGGAGCAGCAATTATATTTTAGTCTTTGAAAAGTTACTCAGAATTCACTGCAATGGTTCATGATTCGAATCCCTCTTTCCAGGATATGGCAAACATGTCTCCTCCTCAAGAGGAACTAGAACAACTCAGCATGTATTTTAATATTCTTCTGCCATGTTAGAGAACTGCTTCAGACAGGAAGTAGTCACGACAGGTTTTGATAGAAAACACATGCAGGTATTATGATTCACCAGGAAAACTGACACAGAACACTCATCAATTCATTTACTGCTCCCACTCTTAAACCACACCTTAGCAATTAACCTGGGACAAAGTCTGCTGCCGATCATCTTTAATGCTCCAAATAGTGATTAGATTAGATTACATTATTAATACATTGGGCCCTAAGGGACTTTCCTATGAAAAAGGCAATAATCCAAAGCATGTTACTACATTTTAATTAGTGACACACCTCTAAAACACAGTATCAAATACAAATCAATAAAAAAAGAAGCAGGTCCATAATATGCGCTAAAATGCCCCCAACAAAACGGGTGAAAAAGTCATATGTTAATGCATATAGCCTTGCAGCCATCACAGTAAAAGACATAAAGCCGGTTCTGGGTGAGAAAAAATGGGCATAGTGATCGCTCACTGCAGCTAAGAAATCACGCACATTCCTTATCATCAAATTCGGCTGGGCATATATTTTTGTTCCTCAGCTATTTGTGCAAAGGGCAAATAAGTAAAACATGGAGGGTATTCTCAATCATCCCATGTCTGCAACTACATTAACTGGTGTTACTCACCTTCCATGCTTTTCTGACATGTTTGAGAGGCAGTTTGTCACAGAGGGCCAAAATAAACAGGCGTCTTTCCTCAGCTTGCTTAAAATCTGCATGTAAGGTTGCATGCCAACAGCACCTGAGTAAACATCTGCCCAGGCAAGAGTATCCAGTTTGTATGTAGTGCATTCATACATGCATTTCACCCTTTCGGATTGTTTGTTTATTTAGATCACAGAGTTTCATTGCCTTAGAACAATTGTGAATGGTCTGTACGATGAAGGAGCATTGTTAGGACCTTTTTTAGTGCAAGGGTACAATAGTACTCATGCGCCATGGGACAGAGTTCTATAGGTTTACGAAAAACGAACAAACAACTTACTTTATAATGGAATCCATCAGGAAGAGGCCCACTTAAAAGGTTTAGGAGAAATCCAAATAGTGAATTATCATAGGGCACTAGCAAACTAGCAAACTACTTACCCACTGACAGTCCTAAATAGCACACAGGAATATGCACAGCATCACTACACGAATAACATATTGACTTTAATTGTAACAAAAAAAATCCTTTTATGAAATAATTATTCTAACATGTTCTTCCTCGCCCACTCTAGAGCATCATTGTCTAAGATTTTCCAATTATTTAATAGCATGGTTTTCTTGTAGCTTAAACTCCCAACACCAGACCATAAATCATCTCGAAAGTATTTGGTGTGCTACTACCTCAAACGACAATTTAGAGAATTTAAAAAAGGAACAATGCTGTTATTCCTGTGAGATTTCTAAAGCAAAATATTATTTTCAATATGCCTTTAATGAATCAGCTTCTAACCAATCAAACACACTGTCTACTGTGTTGAAAGCGATAACAAATCAAATCCCTCCTAAACAGCCTTCCATCTCTAGTTCTAAATGTCAAAATGTTGGCATGTTCTTTTCTATCAAGGTTAATGACATTAGGAAAATAACACCCTGTACAATCACTGAATGTTTTCTTCTAACCTGAAAAGCCAATATAATTTGGGATTGTTTTATGTTTCCATATACTGCTAATTTTTTTTTCTTTAATACAAAACACTATAGCCACTTTCTTTGTTGATGACCCCTTTATGGCCTCTAGAGTAATAGAATTTGATTCTAATCTGTCTTCCTTTTTCCCACCAGCTTTTTCATCTCTCATTTCAGTCTGGTTGTTGACTTGATGTTGTTAAAATTGTGCATGTTTTGCCACTGTTAAAAAAAGAACCCTTCTGCTGAGTGCAGGGCTAATTATAGACCAGTCGCCTCACTATCATTCTTAGGTAAATTCATTGAGAGAGTTGTTTAGAATCAATTAAATGACTGGATTAATGATCAAAACCAACTTGCCACATTGCAGTTAGGATTTCAAATTGCCTGTAGTACTGAAACAGCCAAGTTACATACTGTGGACGATATTTGTATAATCCTGTATGATGGCGGCTATTGTCTGCTTGTGCTGCTCCTTTTATCAGGAACCTTTGATACAATGGACCATGAGATTCTTTTTGAAATGTTATCATGTTGCATAGGAATTCGAGAGCTAGTAGTGGACTGGTTTTGTTAAAATTTGATGAACTGAAATCAAAGGCTTACTATGGGAACTACCCATTCTGACTCATTCCCAGTTTCATTTGGAGTCCTGCAGGGATCTGTCCTTGCACCATTGCTTTTCAACTTATATATGGAACATTAGGGAGTTTGGCTACTGTAAGGCGAATGACCCAAAACCCGAAAAACAAAAACAATCCCAAAGAGACCAAATAATCAATGCACCGTTGGAAGTAAAACAAAGTTTTATTACATGCAAAAGTATCTGACGGTCCCGTAGAACCGAACTAACACAGAGCTCACCCCACCAAAAGGGGTTACATCTTTTATAGCGGAAAACCTCAAATTAACAAGGTTATGCATAAAAAAAGATTACAACATGATCCCACACTCCACATTGGCTAACACCTATATACAATTCTAATTATCCCATGTAGTCCATTACCTTATTGGTCACACATTATCTAAAACACATTCCCCGAAACACGTGACCTGATACACAGTCATTGTAAAACTTAGGAGTTGATTAACTACCAGATACATTGTTACCATAATACATTTCTTTAACAAGTAAACATTCTTGACCATCAAGTGATGTGCACCTCTCCGCCAGAGCCTGATCAAAGTGTGAATAGCAAGGTCAACCCTGGTTTCATAATACAATGGGCTTCCTCATTACAGCAGACACTGTGGCACACACAAACTGCTCCCTGCTCTTGGAGATAAATGATAGGCATCACCTCTGCTCCTTCCATCCCAAATCACAGTAGAGCCCTAGGACGTCTCCTCCCTTATCTCCCTGGGAACCCAGGTGTCCATGAATGATGTGATTATGTTTCAATTTTGTTCATTAATTGATCCCTAGTGTGCAGAGCCAGCAGTTTAAATAGGATGACCGCTCTTCGGGTGAGGGCAGTAGTGCTCTAAATCTTCCCCAGGCCTCTTGACTTCACAGAACCCCATGTCCTGCTTACATGAAATCAACCTTTAAAGGCGAATGCTTACCCTTCCTTCCTGGACCCAACATTCCTTTCTCTTTTCTTCTAGACTAAAATTCCAAAGCCCGGGCTTCACACATTCGCGATGCTGTTATCTGGGAAATATGCTCCACTATTTGTGTAAACACAAAAATGTTGTGTTTTTTGGTTTGCTGTGATTTTCCAGTGGAACACCCCCATAGACACTTAGGATTTAATTGGCTATTGTGAAAATCCATGACAAGGTGATGACCTGGATGTTACTTTTCTGATTTTCCTATTGGTCATACCTTCACCTGACCTTTATGGACAGGCCCTGAGGCATGTTGTGGTACTGGAGGTAGCAAGTAGGGATTTACAGATCACATTTTTATATGTAGTCTGCTCAAAATTGGTTTACATGAATCCTGTCAATTTTCAAGGACTCTTATGAGAGCATCTGTTGCATTATTGGGAGACTTTTAGATATAAAATTCAGGAAAATGTGCCGCTAAGTATGGTAAATTTGCACGACTGTGTATATTTTTAATTAATGCCCTTAATGGAAACTATTGCTAGTGATTAAAGGTGTATGAAGGCAGTTGAATAACTGAGTGTGATGCCAAATTGGACAAGATGATTCCCTAATAAGGGTGAAACTAGGTACACAGTTGTGTACAGCCTTGAGAAATGTCTGTATTGTGTAAAAGGGATCTATGTGATTACTTTGAGAAGAAAAAATATCAAAGCCGAAAAAATGAGAGGTTTTTTTTCCGCACATTTCAACGCAACTATATGCAGGGGAGACCCCTGGATCCCCTCATACTCACCTTGCATTATTTATTACACTAACCGACCCCCTCAAATATATTTGCATTGAAATGTGCAGTTAAACATTCAGCATTTTCGGCTGTGGTATTTTTGTTCGCACAATAAAGGGGTGACACTTTGATAAAGCTATGTGTAAAATAGCACTGCCCTATTTGACAAAGACAATATATTCTGGAGCAAAAGCTCTGAACTGGAAGTGATCTTCCAATGATGATTACTGGGTGGTGCTGTGGCATCTGTGAATTGGCTCAAATGCCATATTCTACTTTCTCAAAACAGTACTCAAAGAAAAGCCAACAACAAAAGATCAATCGCAAAACATTGTGTCTATCAAAAATACAAAATCTACTTAAGTCTAGGTCCCATCGAGTGAGGTATAAAGATAATACTCTCCCCTGTGAGCCCAACATGTTTCTATATGATCACCTTCTGGAAAGACTAACTGCCCAGAAAGTAATTTCCTACAAGCTGGCAACAATAGAGCTCAAACCGAACTCCAGCCACTTTGCCATTTAAGCTTAAGAGCCCTTAAGAAAGCTAACCCGGTGCCCAATTATTGTACCATCTGCACCTGACCCTCAGTTTATCAAACTACAGCGATGATTGAATCTCTATGGTCTGGACACACAGTCTCCCCACCAATGCCTTGGACATAGTTTCCAAAGAAATTAAGAGGAATCTCACTGCCTCTGGATTCTGAGAAATATAAGTTTTGTAATTTGTCACCATTTTGAGTTTTGCAGGGAAGAGAATCCTTTCCCTCCTGCCCATTTCCACAAGTGCCAATTTCATAGGCTTAAATACCCCCTATTATTTCTGAATCAAATCAAAAGGTTCAAGAAAGGGAATAGAAACATTCCGACCAAACAGGTCCGTTTTCAGATCAACAAGCCACCAGACACCTCACAGAAAACAGTCGTAGTAGAGGTAGGAGAGGATCAGGAGGATCTAGAAAACCCAGACGGCTTAGACGCCTATCGATGTTTAACGCGAGCGACATCGAAAGAAGCAGCCAAAAAACAAAAATGAACAACTTGGTAATGAATATATCCAATCAAACATTAACAGAAGATGAAATCAGTGTACTGAACAAAGGCTTATCATTTGACCCAACAACAGAGTTTGAACCCATTGAAATTCACGTGGACCTTTTCAAATTTGTTTGAAAACTAAAACTTAAAAAATTCTTCGCGACGCAAGTTGAAAAAAGAAAAGTACCATCTGAAACAATAACTAGGAGTGATATAACCATTGAAGAACTAAGCAATATTCACCTATTAAGATCCCTACAAGAAGCAGGGGATTACCCAATGCATCAAACAATACAAGAGTTACAAATACAACCAACCGGCTTATCGACTAAAAAATTGAAACCCAAATACAGGTTCACATCAAAGCTATCACCGGACAACATGGTGGACGCATTTTACAAAGCCGTGACACAAGATCTATATCACTTAAGAACAAGACCTTTGACAAAAAGAAAGAATATCTTTAAAAATCTTACAACAAATGAAATACTAGCTACACGTAGGCTACAAGCTAACAAAGAACTGGTCATTAAGGAGGCGGACAAAGGTGGCAACATTATAATAATGAACAGAGTGGATTACATTAAGATGGCCATGAACCACCTGGAGAACTCTAAATGCTACGAAAAACTAACAGCCAATCCGACATCTAAAATAATACAAGATTTGAAAAATTACATAGATGCATGGCATCAACAAGGATTAATATCAGACAAAGAGAAAATGCACCTACGTGTAATTAAACCAACAATCCCAACTATATACTTTCTCCCGAAAGTTCACAAGGAATACGAGACCATGCCAGAAGGGAGGACCATAGAAAGTGGCACAGGATGGGCGACGGAACCACTAGCACAATACATTGACAATATAATAAGACCTGAAGTAATCAAGATCAAAGCATACCTGAAAGATACAACAGCGGCTATTAAAATTGTTGAAGAAATTAAGTGGCAGGACACCTATCTATTAGCAACATGGCATGTTAAAGCTCTTTATACATCGATTGAATACAAATTGGCCCTGGAGGCAATAGATTACACCTTTAAGAACAGATCTGAGTCCTATTTTAACTATGCATGCATGCTTAAGGAAATGCTCATGGAAACATTAGAGCACAATGTCTTCATCTTTGACAATCAATTTCTCCGCCAGATTCGGGGTGTTGCAATGGGTGTTAAAACGCCCTGGTCCTCGCAAACATCGTGATGGGAATGTTTGAAGACTTATTTATATATCAACTAGCAGATTTCCAGAACAAGACAATCAAATGGCTAAGATACATTAATGATGTACTGATTATTTGGAATGGGACAACAGAAGAACTAGAGTCTTTATTACACCAAGTAAATGATAACCAATTCGGCCTTTAGTTCATTGGACAAAGTAGTAGATCAGAAATATATTTTTTGGATCTAACCATCTATGTATCAATCACCCTTTTCTAAAGGTTATTTACAAAAACCTTTAGAAAATAAATGGAAGTCAATTCGACACTTTATGCGACAAGTTGCCACCACAAACCAGTTATCCACAATATTCCCAAAGGGGAGTTCGTCCGAGCAAGACGGAATTGCACAGAAGCATCTAATTTTGAGAGTGAATGCCAACTGTTATCAGAAAGATTCAAAGTGAGAGGATATTCAAAGAAATCAATCACAGCTGCAAGAAAAAAAGCCAAGAGCATGACCAGACAACTAACACTGTCTCAAGAGAACAAAAGTACACAACCAGACAGCAATATTCATTTTATTACTGCATATTGTTCAAACAACAAAGAAATCAAGAGAGTCCTAAAGAGAAACTGATACTTATTAAAATTGGATCCACACATATGTCAATATATACAAGACCACCCAACAATAATTTACAGGAAAGCAAGAACTTCGAAAAATATGTTGAGCCCATCCATGCTGCCAGAAGAAGAAAAAGAACAAGAAGCGACAAGACCACAGGCATGGCTACACCAACCACCACATTGTTCAATGTGCCAATATGTGGTACAAGAAACCGATGCATTCACAAACCATGAAGGTGTGAAAATAAGAATCAAAGAACTAATAAACTGTAGATCCAAATATGTGATCTATGCGGTGATATGTGTTTGCAATCTGCTATACATTGGGAGCACTATTCGAGGGTTAAGAACTAGGATCACGGAACACATTTCGGCTATAGGAAGTCAAGACAAAAACCTCCCGCTGTCCGTACATTGGCAAAACCAGCATCAAATGCATAATAAGAAAGATCTTAGGTTTATTGGTCTCAAAAAAATTAAGTTGGGCAAACGTGGAGGTTATCAAGAACTATGCCTACGGCAGGAAGAAGCCAGATTAATCTGCCGTTTTAAAACAGTTGAACAAGGACTCAATTCAGACAATGAAATGATTCATTTCCTGTGATGTAACAGCAATGAAAAAGACAGATCAGAATAACAAGTGTATTCATCAATGCATATCTGTACAGAAACTATGTTGTCTTAATGTCTAAAGTTTTATTTTCGGCCAACGAATAACATTGAATGTTTCCAGTAATGTATAACATGTCAGATGTCATTTACAATTATCATTTTTCAAAATATAGGGTCATCAAGGGAAAAAATTGCACAAGCCTACAGTCAGGATAAAACAACTCATTGCAAGTACCAATGCAGTGATATAAAAAGGAATAATACACTGGATTATACAAATATACCAATTTCTTGGTTCATGTAGAGATCCCATGGGTTGATTGAAAAATAGTCAGGGAAACGGAATGAAGAAGTCTGGGACAGAAGACTACCATAATTAAATAAAAAATAAAAAGCGTATGAAATAAAATGGAAGACCTCCTTAACCACAATGCACCACTCCCAACACAGAAGCTGGTTTAATGTCAACAAACTCTAGGATAAGATTGAATGAACATAAACCCCTCTCCGCCCCCCCATTGGCTAACCTAAAAACTAGAAGATATAATACAGTTTTCTAAATAATTACTATTTGGCAAATACATCGACTTTCGAATCCGTAAACTAGAGCTAACACGTTGTAAAGCATAACTTAGGAGAATAGCCCAAAGTATGGCCGGTGAAAATGAAAGTACAGAAATCAAAGAAGGACTAGAGGCGTAACCTCGACACGTGAGGCGAGATTCAGGATAATTTGGAGTTAAGCCCTTAAGATGGGGAGGGAAGACCACCCAGTTTTGAAGATGCACGCTTCACACAGAGGCAGGCATGCTCCCTACCTAGAGACTAAAACAAACCCTTTTTAACTTGGGTAAACAAACTCGCGTAATTGGGCACAATTGTAAACATGGAAACTAAAGGGAATTCAAGGTGTTTTCTCTCGTATAATAAGAGGGAGAAACACATGATCATGATTATCGCTAGTAATTGCAAATAAGAGTGCGCAATAGATGGCCCAAGCGTGTCTTTCTCCAGTAAACAGGAGGGAGTAACACACGACTAGTGTTATCGCTATTGTTTTTCAAAACATAAGTGTGAAATAGATCATTATTT
The DNA here is from genome assembly GCF_040938575.1 of Ambystoma mexicanum. Taxonomy (NCBI): domain Eukaryota; kingdom Metazoa; phylum Chordata; class Amphibia; order Caudata; family Ambystomatidae; genus Ambystoma; species Ambystoma mexicanum. Next base: position 290,415,828 of record NC_090928.1, read on the forward strand.
GAGCATAAACAGCTGACAAATATGCTCAGAATTAAAATCAAAATTGAATTATTCAGTTAAATGGAGCTATCAGAGTAGGTAACAGCAGCCGAAAAGGACTAATCGATTTTTCTATTTAGGAGGGATCAAACCCTAGGACTTTGGTTACTTAATACGACTAAAAATAATTTCCGGAAAGGGGGACTCCAACCTTGATAAGCAAGGGTAAGACATGAATTTCGTTGTGTCTTACTGGTGATAAATAACGTAATATAAGTCCAACCTACTCCCTCTGCAACATTTACAATCTATTGATTTCTCTTTCATTTCACTACTATAATGGACCTACCCACAACTACACGAGGTGTCATACGTATGTGTCACTTTTCGGGTGTTTATTGTATTGAGGGATATATGTATAAGGGTAACAATACCAACTAAGGTCACCACCTCACCAGCACAAATGTGGAATCAAATAAGAAATTATGTAACAAATTTACTCAAAATGGTATTTTATTTTGTGTTTATGTTTCTATAAAAAAACAGCCCGGATTTGAAAAAGGCGCTAGATAAAACGCCAAAACACGTGTCATCCATAAAGGGCGAAATACATACTGAATAAACCAAGAATGAAGGAACTTGATTTTGTGAGTTTAATTTAATACACAAGGAATTTGGCGCAAGAAGGTGCGGGCACAATCAAACGTTTTCTCATAGCGAATAAACGGAGCCACACCCCTGCGACAACGGAAAAATAAAGGAAGTATAACAAAGATAAATATCACATAAGAAAGAGATCATCAGCTCCATAAGCATCTATTAACAAGTCGCGAGAGTACACCTTAACATATCTCCACACAAAAAAGTTCCTCTATATCTGCACTATTATTTATTGCTCTTCACACACACATCAGGAAATATGAAAACTCGCCTGCCGTGAAAAATGACCACCTCTTTTCTCACCGTCACATTTTGAAAGACTTCCTCCCTAGCCATCTGACGCTCACACTGAATCACAATCATCGCCTTCTCTTGGTTCCCCCACCACTTCTTATGGAAAGTGATAACATCCAGCGATTAGTTACAACTGTATATCCTCTTGCAAATGCATGTGTTCTTGAACCGAGGCCAGGCAAATCCCACCAAATGTAGCATTGAAGCTCTTTAGGGAGGTCCCTGGATCTAATTTGAAGTATTTTGGGGGTATGCTCTGCAGCAACCATCTTATTATTCAACTCCATAACTGTCTCATGTAGTTTATCTGGTTTTGGATCAGTCTTGGGTGCTCTTGTCTCAATTTTACAAATCATTTCCATAACTTCATGGCTCGAGGGAGACGAAGAACGAAGAGAATCAAGGATCAAAAGGTCCTCAACTTGGACTAAAGAAAAATTATTTTTTACTGGTAATGTCCAAGTGTTGTTATGCCATTGTTCAGGAAAATAGAATTTGAAAGCTTAAACAAGTAGACAATCTTTCTAATCAGATCCCAAACACATCAAAACCATGGACTCTTAATGTGTAAAATATGTACATGTGCCATGAGAAGAATAGACTACTTTTGTTTCAGGTCAGTGCTTACTCTGGCCCACACTCTCCCTACTTTGAGTGAGCTCACTCCTACCACACTCGCCTTACTGGTGCTTACATGTCAATCCCACTTCACTCATTTTAGAATAGGGGTCCACATGACAAGTAATAAATAAAGAGGGACCATGCCTAATGTCAAAATGGCCACCTCATGGGACTTAAATGATTTTTCTTGCACCATGACCAAGATGTTCCATCTAGTGGGCACTGGAGGACCTATGTGTCATCACCAACCCACTCACTCTCAGCCCCAGATCACAAGCCACATCACTGCAGTTTCTCAAAACACAGCAAGCACTGAGCCACATGACCCTGCCCACAGAACTGTGGTGGTGGCTGCAGCTCCTCTTCCAGCATCTCTAGCAGCAAATCCACACCCATAGGACACTGAGGAAAACGGTCACTGGCAAGTCCCTCAATAAACACTGCCACCAGAGTGAGGGATAGTGCATCAGGAGGGATAAATACACTCGCACCACAACCCTTCATGTACCCATTGATAGATTACATAGTTTCCCTTCCCTCAGAAGGCCATCAAACCCTTCATGTAATGATGAGGGAATCGGTGGGTGGGAGACTCGAAAGTGAGTGACCATATCGTTCAGTGGCCAATCAACACCCCCTAACGTTGTGGGATGTTTTTACCCATGCATCCGAGCCCTGCCAAAAAAAAAAAAAAACTGTGCATTACTGGCGTTGAAAACATCATGATGGCCAGAGTTTCCCAGAAAATGCCCAGGGAAATGCATGAAGAATAGGCTGCCACCCATTTTTGCCGATGTTATGGGCACAGAAGGGCACTGCCTAAAACCACCATTGGACTACCCACACTGTAGCCTGAAACCATTGGGAATGGCAATGCTGATTGCCAAAAGCAACCTAGAACTGTGGGGAATTCATTTTCTTAAATCCCAAAAATGGTTGCATTACCAGTACTCACCACTATCAGAAAGCCGGCGTTTTAAAACCACCAGACTTTTGTGTAAAACTGAATAAATGAACCCAAAGCAGGCCAAAGAAAGACTTACTGAGAGGTGGATACAATGTAAAGTTATATTCTGAAGTGACTTGAAGGTTTATAACAAGACTGGCTGAGCTCTGCAGGTCTGCAGCGTCTCAAACTGAAACTGGATTTAAAATTACCAAAAATTGAAATGTGTAAATAAACTGAGTGACCTACTTTTGAGTGTCACATAGTTTGTAACTGTTAAAATGTCATAGTTTTGAACTTAGAATCAGCATTCTAGCTGCATGTGTAAAAATTGTTAGTTTTATTTGAATGCAGAAAACTGGGTAACTAAAAGTGACATTAGCTGGGGCCTGGCGTAAGGAATTGGATTCTGCCTGACAACTTCTCCCCAACTGGAGTGAAACTGGATCCACAGCAGTTCTCAGGCCTGGCTGCATTCTGAGGGGAGGTTACCCTTCTCTGATTGAATTACCAAGGGACTGCTAGAGACTAAACAAAGGACCCAGGCAGAGGGTTTATTGGGGGGAGGCCATAAATGGCTTCCTCTTGAACAATGGGCCTTCCAGGGCCCAGGCAGATGGTTTATTGGGGTAATCGTAAAATAGCTTCCTCTTGGCAGAAGCTGGGAGGGGCAGGGTCTCTGAGCTTGGCAGAAACTGGATGAACTGATTTCTCCACCATGTGACCTGGGAAGACACACCCCTGTTGGCCAGAATATGATTTTAAGAAAGATGTATAACTCATGGTGATACCATAATTCTTGTGATTTTTCTGTGCACGTTTTAAGACGTGTTGGGAATTTGTGTGATGTTCTGGGGCAAAACCCTGCTATTTATGTATACTACAGACTCTGTGTTTAAGCTAGAGACATGGGAATTTACTGGAGTATGTATGGACAGGCCGTGTATATGTGTATAATTTTTAATGAAAAACCAATATTGCAAAACCAGTTAAAAAACGCAAAATGTTGCCGTTTCTGAATGCAAGCTCTTAGAAACATCAGAGTTTGAACAGAGTATACCTCATGTGATACGTGATGGGTGCATGTAATTTCAAACCACTGTGTATCTATGAAATATGTCTTTAGGTCAAATATAGATTTGTGGGCAAACTGAGCAGGGGAGGATCCTCTGACCCATAAAACCTACAGCATCACCATGACACACATTCCTTCCCCCAATCAAAGCAGTGCGGAAAGCTTGACCAATGGGCAGTTGAGAGAGGGGCTGGCTAGCGATGCTGCACACACACCCACTTTCAAAAGACATAAAAAGAGCCACTGGAAGCTAGAGAGGACATTCAATTCCATTTGCTGCGGAGCATGCTGACCGACGACTTCACATCCAGAGATCCTACACTTAGACTTCCAAGCTAAACAGAGACTACAGAACTTTGAACCAAGAAGGCCCACTGCAAGCAAAAGTATTTGTCAGCAGGCCCAAAAATCTTTTGCAGACTATTCACACCCAGACCCAGGTGTTGATTCTGGCCTGAAACCCTTTGCCAGAAAGATCCAGAAGCAGTGCTGTACCCAGAGAAAGCAGAGCAGTATCCAGAACCAGAGGCCAGAGATCCAGAGTGACCCAGATCGTTGTTAGCAGAAACAGAGAGCTGACCCAGATCACTGTGAAGTGCCGAGACAAGAACCGGAGTCCAGTCCAAAACCTGACCAGATCCGTGGCGAGGCTTATTTCAAAATATATTGTGAGTACCTAGCAGAACTGTGCAGAACCAATCTCTTAGTTAAAATAATATAATTCAATCTATTTTAATCTAACCAGAACTGCCACCTAACTGTCACCTGTCATTTGCAAAGCTGTCACCTGTCATTTTCTAGCTGCAAGCTGTAACCTGTCGCTTTGAACTTTTAAAATTTCAAATCCGAAAAACAACCTTCACAAAATCGTTCATAACTCCGTAACCGTTTGTGCTAGGAGCTTGGTTTAACTACTCCTTATACTTTTGCCGTAATCACGATTCTGGCACTCGTGAATTTTGCCGCGATTTGCGATTTGGCCCGATTTCTTTACTTGTAAAAAGATCGCTGCTTTTGCCTGAACTGCTAAATTTCATTTGCCTCTTAAGAACCATCCCTGAATCATTGCTAGAGTGAGCCTGAACGCATATTAACTAGATACCACTCACCCTGAACCTCCTGAAGGGAATTAAAAGCATTTTCAGCATATTTCTCACTGCATTGTCACCATATTCAAAGCATTTTGCCTGTGTTTCAAAACTCCTATCTGTTGTATAAGCTGCTGGGGGGTGAATTGTCCAAGAAAGTGATTACATTGTCTTTTTCTGAAACCCTATCAAGTTTTTTTCTGTACTGCATTTTCATTCCACCTTGCATCCATTTGAAACCATAAAAGTATTGTTGCTATCTTATCCATCCTATAACCACTCATCATTCATTATAAAGAAGTGTGCTAGTGCCAGACTATCCATTATTGATTACTGCTCAGATTAAGTGTGATATTCAATTATTAATTTATTATAAAGTGTGATATATATATATATTGTTTAAATTCTCAAATAAACCTTTTAACTTGCAAAACAGAACTACTTCTTGGCTCAGTGGGGTCAGGGGGATTCCAAGAGAGGGGTGTTATATAGGGGTAGTCATCCAGAACTCATGAACTGGACATAAAGATATATCAATAAGGGTTTCCATTCAGTATCCCAGACTAGGCATTGACTTAGCTGTAGTGTTGAATTGAATCCTCTTACAAAGTGGGGGCTCGAGCCGGACGTTTCGGTTAGATCTATCACTTGTTCAGATTAATACAGTGTGCCAGCTGACCAGATACACACATCCGGTCGGATCACCATGCTGTGTTACGCTGTAAAGCACTCCTCAAAGGAAAGCTCTAAGGAAACGGTCTGTTTTGCAAAAATAAAATACATACTTCAGTACGTCAGGAAGGAACTCAAATTCCAGAATGACGACACTGGTAGACATCAAAATAGCCAGAGAGCACTTCTTACATAAGCTATTTGTGAGAGGTGAGTGGACTCATCAGGACCAAACGGTCTGGTTGCAGGCAATCGCGCAACAGGTCACGGAAACAGGGTCAGATACATGGGGAGATCAGGGTCCCCTACATGTGGCCCTGAGTGAACTATACATGGCCCCTAAGGCCAAGGATGAGCACAACAAGATTGCCAGGGTAGCGACCTATTTATATTTACATATGGGAGCCATGCAGGACAAATGTGCTGAAGGCCAAGATCTGACGAGTAGGCAACTGCTGGCATTACAGAAGGCCCAATCTGATCTGGACTCTTCTGAGCAGAGGCTGCTCAGGAGCCAGGAGTCAGAAAATGACAGCAGACGGTACATCACTAAAATAAAGGAGGATATGGATGTGCTGCAACAGGAAAAGGCGGACCAAGATATCAGATTTCTGGCCTTGCAGAAGGAGTACCAAGAAGGTTTGGACTCCCTACTGCAGACCCAGAAAAAGCTGGAGCAACAGTTAGACTTCAATAGGGCATGTGCTGAGCAGGTAGTCACCCTGCAAAGTCACCTAGATAGGGAGAAGGCAGAGAGCAATAAACTGATTTTGAAAGACCTGGATACCCAGGCAGAGTTTGACCAGGAGCGCCAGAAGGCTGGTGCCTTCCAAAGGCAAAGGGATGACCTGGCGGCACAGATGCAGGCTCTTAGTCAGGAAAGGGATACCTTAGGCCAGGAAGTCTGCCACTTAAAAAGGGAAATGGAAGAAAATCACCTGGCCCTCCAGGGACTGGGTGACCTCCAAAAAGAACACCAAAACTTGTTAGAACACACCAGGAGGGTGGAGGATGCTCTGGCAAGAAAGGAGCAGGCCAATAGGGACACAGCTCAGGAGGTAACTCCTTATACTTTTGCCGTAATCATGATTCTCGCACTCGCGAATTTTGCCGCGATTTGCGATTTGGCCCGATTTCTTTACTTGTAAAAAGATCGCTGCTTTTGCCTGAACTGCTAAATTTCGTTTGCCTCTTAAGAACCATCCCTGAATCATTGCTAGAGTGAGCCTGAACTCATATTAACTAGATACCACTCAGCCTGAACCTCCTGAAGGGAATTAAAAGTATTTTCAGCATATTTCTCACTGCATTGTCACCATATTCAAAGCATTTTGCCTGTATTTCAAAACTCCTATCTGTTGTATAAGCTGCTGGGGGTGAATTGTCCAAGAAAGTGATTACATTGTCTTTTGCTGAAACCCTATCAAGTTTTTTTCTGTACTGCATTTTCATTCCACCTTGCATCCATTTGAAACCATAAAAGTATTGTTGCTACCTTATCCATCCTATAACCACTCATCATTGATTATAAAGAAGTGTGCTAGTGCCATACTATCCATTATTGATTACTGCTCAGATTAAGTGTGATATTCAATTATTAATTTATTATAAAGTGATATATATATATATATATATATTGTTTAAATTCTCAAATAAACCTTTTAATTTGCAAAACAGAACTACTTCTTGGCTCAGTGGGGTCGGGGGGGATTCCAAGAGAGGGGTGTTATATAGGAGTAGTCATCCAGAACTCATGAACTGGACATAAATATATATATAAATAAGGGTTTCCATTCAGTATCCCAGACTAGGCATTGACTTAGCTGTAGTGTTGAATTGAATCCTCTTACAAAGTGCACCCTTTTCTTGCAGTAATCAGTTGTGAGGGCTCCTTTCTTGGCCAGTAAAGGGAATGGCAGAATCGTGGAAAACATAAATAGTGAACGATTATGTGTGCAAAACAGCCACAGGTAAGACTAACAAAGAGGTATTAGCAAACGTGTTTCACCAAGAGAAAAAACAATCAAAATAATAAACAGCATTCATTAGAGAATAAGCTTAATCCCGTGTTGAAAATGAAGTGCATTCAAAAAGAACAAGAATCTAAGGGATACTTTGGTTCACACTTACGTAGAAGAAAAGAAGACACCAAACACATTGTGGGACCTCCCGAGTGTGGTGGGACACTATCGATGTGGCACTTGTGTGGCGTGTCGCTACACCAGCCCGACAAAAACTTTTGACTACAAGGAATACCATCGAATTCTACAGACCCACACCAACTGCAACAGCAGGTTTGTGATCTATGGAATACAATGCCCGTGCCACCTACTCAATATAGGGAAAACAACTAGACCAGTGAAACAGCGGATTTCAAAGCATAGATCCTATATCAAAAACAAGGTACTGGACAAACCCCTGGTTGACCATTTCAGTCGACTAGGACACACAAATGATGACATTTCCTGGACCATCATACAGCAACTTACTCTGCAGAAAAAGGGAGGGGACAGAGAGAAAGCTCTGACGAGACTCAAGCAACAGTTAGTCCATAAACTAGACACTGTTAGAACAGGTTTAAATATATCTGTAGAATGGAAACACTTCTACAGCCAGTGAATTTAAATGAACGGCCTAACCTCTATGATGATCTCAACAGATCTTACAATTTCTGGTACCACGAGTACATTATTTGAGGCTGTGTCACTGGGGAATTACAACCCTTCATCCATACGTCTTCATTTTCAATACACATATTTGGTTGTTACAAGTTGCACTGTATGATACCCATTTCGCACATGAATCAACGTGGACATATCTTTATCTGTATTTATTATTGTTTGTTCTGAAATGTGATGCATAAGTGATTTACATGTTTAGATTTATTACAGATTGCAAACCACAATTGTCAACATTGGGTGGCTCCACATAAACTCCTCCCATTCCATGACATCACATCTGCGAAGATCTAGGCGTTTGCTCGCTGTTCCGTTTACCCTGCAGTTTACGTGCAATTAGCGCACACTACGCTTGCCTTACTTCACACAGTATTTTCGCTCCTAGCAGAGGCGTCCAGCGGGTCCACCCCTCGAGCCCCCATGGCTGTGTATGATTGGCTACTGAACAAATGACTTCCTACTACGGGAGCGCCACTACCTAACCAATCAACACGACCGACGGGTTTGATTACCTGAGTTTGTCATGGCTACAGTTTCACTTTCAAGGCGTCCGTGTCCAGAGACGTTCGTGTCCAGAGACGCTGCCCCTCCTCGCCTAGCCCAGATGTAAGAGGATTCAATTCAACACTACAGCTAAGTCAGCGCCTAGTTTATAGTACTGAAAGAAAACCCTTATTGATATACCTTTATGTCCAGTTCATGCGTTCTGGATGACTACCCCTATATCACACCCCTCTCTTGGAATCCCCCTGACCCCACTGAGCCAAGAAGTAGTTCTGTTTTGCAAGTTAAAAGGTTTATTTGATAATTTAAACAATAGGTATATATATCCCACTTTATAATAAATTAATAATTGAATATCACCCTTAATCTGATATGATAAAGATTAACAATGGAGAATCTGGCACTAGCACACTTCTTTATAATCACTAATGAGTTGACATGAAATGGATAAGATAGCACACTGGTAAATAGGTACAGAAGTATAATGTGGTAGAGAATACTTTATAAGGTTCAAGGAAATGCAAGGTTGAATGAATGAAATGCAGTATAGAAAACAACTTGATATGATTTCAGCAAAACAATGTAATCACTTTTCTCTGGCAATCCCCTCCCCCCCTTGATGCAATGCAAGGAAATGGAAGGAAGCACACAGTTCTCAGAAATGCAATCAAATGTGATTCAGTTCAATCCCAGCAAGCTTACAGAAAACAGATAGGAGTTTTGAAAACACAGGCCCAAATGCTTTGATATGTGCTAGCAATGGATGAGAAATATGCTGGAAATGCTTTTAATTCCCTTTCAGAGGTTCAGGGTGAGTGGTATCTAGTTAATATTAGCCCAGGCTCACACTAGCAATGATGCAGGGATAGTTAGCAAGCTAAACGAATTTCTGGCAAATGGAAGGCAAAACCGCTGTCTTTTTACACGTGAAGAAATTTGCAAATTGCGGCAAAATTCGCGCGTGCGTTTTCCGTGATTGCGGTAAAACTATAAGGGGTAGGAATGTGGTTCTTGGTGCGATTCAAAGCTAAGATTCTAAGCTTTCAGTTACTGCAAGTCTCTAGCACAAACGGTCACGGAGATATGAGCGATTAAATAAAGGTCATTTTTCAGATTTGAAATTTTAAAGTTCAAAAAGACAAGTGCAGCTTGCAACTAGAAAATGACAAGTGACAGCTTTACAAATGACAGGTGACAGTTAGGAGGCAGTTCTACTCAGATTAAATAGATTGAATTATATTATTTTAACTAGGAGATTGGTTCTGCACAGTTTTGCTATGTACTCACACTATATTCTTGAGTGAAATGGGCCTCGCCATGGATCTGGTCAGGTTTTAAACTCGCCTCTGGTCTCTGCACTTCACAGTGATCTGGGTCAGCTCTCTCTGGTTCTCTGGTCTGGGTCTCTAGTTCTGGATAGATTGAAGTTTCTAGTTTGGCTCTCTGGAGGTTTGATGGAGGTAAAGTATGGATTTTTCCGGCAGAGCTTCCAGCGGCAGATGGATTTGAAAGTCCCTATCTGTCCTGTCTGTCTGCTTTTATGTGTTTAGAATGTGGGTGTGTTCTAGCATCACTGACCCTACCTCTCTCTCAGCTTCTAATTGGTCAAACTTCCATTTATCATTTGATTGGGGAATGAACTGTGAGTCAGAGGGATGTCATTTTATGGCTTGCAGATAGGACACTCCTCTGTCAGATTGCACACATTCTATATTTGATAATAAAAGACATATTTCACAGTTACACAGTTGCTTGAAATTACATATACATGGTGTGGCTGAATTTAGCCATGTCTCTGTCCAAATCTGCTGTTTCTAAGAGCTTGCATTCAGAAATGGCACATAATTTACTTTTTAACTGATTTTTCACTTTCTGACATTGACCCAACTTTACATACATGTGTGCAGGGAGTATGGACATTAACTGATGAAGTTTCAGATTTTTAACATGCATACATTTAGAGTAATATCCACTTTTCCGCTAAAACCCCCCTGAACACGCCACCGGGTCGAAAAACCTCTTAAAATGTGGGCAGAAAAATCACAAGAATTATGGTATCATTTATAAAATTTTCACATGTCCGCTCTATGAGTTATTCATCTTTTTAGAGTTATGTTCTGGCTCCAAAGGGGTGTGGTTTCCTCTCAGCACAAGGTAGAAATACTGGTTTATCCAGTTCTGCCAAGCCAGCTTGCTCTCACAGGCAGTGCCCCTCCCCTTTCCTCAGGAGGAAGCCACTTTTTACGACCATTTACGACTCCTGCCAATAAAACCTTTGCCTGAGCCAGGACAGGGCTTTGTTCAGAGCTCCTGTAGAGCACAGGTAATTCAATTATCAGATAGATGGCATATCCTTAGTGTGAGCAGCAAAAGGCAGATGGGCCAGGAACACAGTTGTGACTCAAGTTTCACTCCTGATGGGGGTAGTTGCCAGGCAGAATTCAGTTCCTTAAGCCAGACTTTCAGCTAACTGTCATGTTTTTTTGTTGCTTTTTAAATTAACTTGCAATTTTACACATGCAGCTAGAATGCTGATTCTAAGTGCAAAACTATGACATTTCAACAGTTACAAAGGCATGTGACACCAAACATAGGTCACTCATTTAATCTAAACATTTTCGATTTTAGTGTCTTTAAATCCAGTGCAACTTAAACTGCTGACTCCATAGCTCAGCCAGTTTTGTTATAAGCATTGTTCTGGGCTCTTCATTTCCCAGATTTTGTAGGCACACAAAACTCCATTCTGCCAAATGTCTGCTGGTGTTCAGTGAATATTTTGCACATATTGCAATGTTTGAAATAGGCACTTTGGCTTGCCTTCAGAGAAACACAGGGTGGTTTTAAAACGCCGGCTTTTGGATAGTGGTGAGTACTGGTACTGCACCCATTTTTGGGATTTAACAAATGAATTCCCCACCATTCTAGGTTGCATTTGGCAATCAGCATTGCCATTCCCAATGGTTTCAGACTACTGTGCGGGTAGTCCAATGGTGGTTTTAAAGCGCTTTGAAGCTAACCGGCGCTACTGTTTTTCCTTTGGCAACCCATTTCCCTCATGGCAACCCGGCCTTTCATTCTCGCACTGGTGGGTGGCAAGTGAGGCAACCATTTTGGTGTGCGCACAAACTGCGCAGCTTTCCTGGATTTCGGCGCACATGTGGGTTTTCCGCCATCTTGAATTTTCTAAGCCCACAGCACCAAATGTTGTGGCATGATAGCTTAAACGTGGGTCAGGACACCCAACAAGCCCAACCACGCGACTGCACTTTGAATTTGAGTCGATGGGGAGTCGCGTGCCCAAGGGTTTTGACCCACGCACCGGTCTGTCCGCATAATCTTCTTCCTCTTCTGTAGATGGCACAGTTCAGCATCTTCTTCTCCATCCGGTACTGATCGATGGGTTCTCCTCGCCGGTCCTGATGTGAATATTGGGCGGTCCACTGGGCCCATTGGATCTTCGTTCCCGGTCTCCGGATCGCCCTCCTTGGCCCGTCTTCAGGTTTTCTTTCTCCTAGGACGACAAAGGAAGAGCGGCAATACCTACTCATAGACTTTTTCCACCACTGTTGAGATAGTGGGGCAGCATATGCATTTCATCATCACAAAACATTACATTCTTATTTTGAAAAAATAAAAACAGTATAACTAAGAGACAGTTTCATGCAAATCACAATATTTTAGAGACTAGATGTGGTATGTTTTATGATTGGAACAGAATTAGTCTGAGACAGTACCCGCTAGGATTCCAGAGGATTCCTCCAGTTGTTGCAGAGTGTGCCTGGGATGGCAACACTTCAACTGGTTTATGTGGACCCACTTGTCTTCCCCCTCTGCCGAACCGCCTTTGGGGATGCGGATCTTGTAGGCCACAGGGGAGATTTTGTCGATGATCTCAAAGGGTCCCTTCCATGTAGGCAAAAATTTGCGCTGCTTGGCCTGGTTCCTTTGGAAGTTGTATAGATAGACCCGGTCTCCCACCTGATATTCCTTCCTGGAAGTTTTCAGGTCATAGTGGGTCTTCATGCTATCAGCTGATCTTTCTAGATTCCGCTGAGCATAAGCAAAAGCATGTTGAAGGTGTTTCCTTAAATTCTCCACATACTCATTAGTTGTGGAGGCATTTATCAGTGTCTGCTCTTGGGTCCTGTAGAGCAAATGCTGGGGAAGCACCATCTTGCGCCCAGTCATCAACTCAAATGGTGACATTTTGGTTGCAGATGAAGGGGTAGATCTGATAGCCATTAGGACCAGAGGTAATCGGATATCCCAACTTGGCCCAGAATCTGCCACAAACTTCTTTAATATGCTCACAATTGTCCGGTTATATCTCTCTACTGCCCCAGAAGAAGCTGGTCTATAAGCAATATGCAGCTTTCTCTTGACCCCCAGTATCTCCCACATCTTTGTCATTACTTCACTGGTGAAGTGGCTACCTCTGTCTGACTCAGTCCTTTGAGGTAGACCAAAACGGGAAAAGATGTGGTTAATCATCAAGGCAGCTGCAGTTTCTGCCTTGCAATTTGGGGCTGGGAGACATTCCACCCACTTGGTAAACAAGCATGTCACAGTCAACATGTACTTATTCCCCCTAGCCGAGCGAATCACAGGGCCTACAAAGTCTATTTGTAAATCTGACCATGGGAGTGTCATTCCCCTCTTTTGTAAAGGTGCCGGTGTGTGAGGGATGATGGCTGAAATTGTGCACACACAAGACACCCCTTCAAGTATTGGTCGAGGTCCTGCCCCATGTGTGGCCAGTATGCAACCTCTCTTAAGATTTCCAATGTTGTGTGAAACCCCCTGTGACCGGCAGTGGCCGCATCATGGGCGTGACTTAACATCAGGCTTCGGAATGAGGTAGGAACCACCCACTGATCGTGGCCAGCTTTGGATTTCCTTACCAGCAAACCGTCTTGGATTCGGAACATTTTTGGACATTTCATCAACACTCTTAGGTCCTCTTTCCCAATGTAATCGGTATCCGTCAGGGGAAAGTTCTCAGGGTCCTCAAGGTGCTGGTAAAATTTACCAATAATTGGATCCCCCTTCTGAGCGGTAATCAAATCAGCATCAGGGGTCTCCTTACTCCATTGTACAATTGAAAGGTCGTTGTGAGCATTTGTCTGGGACCTAGTGATGGCAGTGACCTGGATTTCCCCCAACAGGGACTCAATCTCAATTAGATCCCCTTGGATGGCCCCGGTTTTGGCCAGCTGATCAGCTAAGTCATTTCCAGTTTTGTCTGGTCCCTCTACTTTAGAATGACCCTTGATCTTTTTCCAGTAGATGGTCATCCCATTCGATGTGACCAGATCATCAATGTTTTGGATCAACTTCCCATGTTTCAAGGGTTTGTTGTTAGCACATAACATGCCTCTGGTTTTCCAATTAACCAGGTGCTCCACGAACCCGTTCCGTACATAATCCGAATCTGTGATTATGACCAGTTCGTGGAGTTGATGCTGGACAGCAGTGAGGATGGCCTGATGCACAGCCATCAATTCTGCCACCTGACTACTTCGGGGACCAATTTTGTATCCAGCGGAGGGTTCTGGGGACTCATTCACCCATGCATTCCCTACGCCGGCCACCAGTTCTTTCTCCCCGTTGTTGTCAACATGGTAAGAGCATCCATCCACATACACAGTGGGCATTCCCTCACACTTGTCTTCTTCAAAGACTTTGTGTGGGGAATTAAGGTATGCCTCCATGTTGTCCTTGATTTTCAGACTTTCGTCCTCCAGACAGTTTTCTCTGGCACAATCATGCAAGTCAGCCAGACCTTGCGCGAGGGGACTCTTCTTGTTTTGGCCATATCTTACCTCCACAGGAAAGCCTTGCATTGACAGAATCCAGGAAGTAATTCGGGAATTACTCACATTTCCGGCCCGGATTCTGTCACTTTGGAGATATTGCAGAGGCTGGTGTGGAGTCTCCACTATGATGTGTTCCCCCTGGATAAACGGGCGGTAATTCTTCAATGCCCACACCGTTGCCAGGAGTGCCTTCTCACAATCGTTGAATTTTTCCTCCACAGAGGATAAAGTTTTGCTCGCATAGGAGATTACTTTATTGACCTTGTCATGCTTTTGGTATAATACTGCCGTCAAGCACGTATTAGAGAACCCCGTCTCCAGGAAGAACTCCTTGCTTCTGACAGGGTAAGCTAGGCAAGGCGCTTGTGAGAGGCTTCTTTTGAGTTGTTTTACCGCCTCGGCTTGTTCTGGACCCCATTCCCACTTGACCCCCCCCTTCAGGAGATGAATCAGGGGTCTGGTGATCTCTGCGTAGCCCTCAATGAACTTTCTGCTGTAATTAGTCAGTCCAAGGAGGCTCCTTAGTTCCCGCAGAGTTGTGGGGTCTTTCAGTTTCTGAAGTGCTTCCACTTTCTTTTCCTGGGGACAGAGACCCTGAGGAGTAATCTCATGCCCCAAGAAATTAACACGGGTTCTACACCACTGTGCTTTCTGAAAGGAAAGTTTTGCTCCGGCGGCCCTCAACTGCGTCAGAACATAACGGATCTCCGCTATGTGTTCCTCCACAGATGAACTTTTGATGAGGACATCATCTACATAAGCCAGGTTACCCCTCGCACCCAGGTCGGGCATGGCCTTATGTAGGAAAATATTGAACTCATTACCGGAGTTAAGGTATCCGAAGGGAGTCCGGGTCCATGTGTACTGCTGGCCCCCAAAGGTAAAAGCCAGTTTGTATTGGTCCTCCCTGCTGACAGGCACGGTCCAGTATCCATTGGTCAGGTCTATTGCAGTGAATACCTGTGACCCCTGAATCTGGGCCAGCCCTTGGTCAATGTAGGGCAGAGGCCATCGGGAAGTATGGACCCGTTTGTTGAGCTCTTTGAGGTCGGCGCAGAGTCTCCACTGGCCGTTTGGCTTCAATATACCCAGCACCAGATTATTGAAGGTGCTGTGGACTGGACGGATTATTCCCCTAGACTCAAGGTTCTTAATTATTTCGGTAAGGGACTCCATTGATGCGAGAGGCAAGCGATATTGCTTCACAAACACAGGAGTCATGCCAGGGTCCGTGGGGATTGTTGTTGTGTGGATGTCAGTGCGACCACAGTCATATGAGTCTACCGCAAAGAGATCTTGGAAATCCAAGAAAACTTGTTTCAACTTTTGCTTTTGTTCCAGAGTCACACAGGCATCAGCTAGGTTGACTCTCTCTTCCACCATCTGCCTGAAGCCTGGAAAGACTTCTGGTTTGGCTATTTCCGCGGCCTCCTCCAGCTGGGTGGAGAAGTCCCTGGTCAGAGTGCTGATTTGGACCGGAGGCTTCAGGTGGGAAAGGCAGCCCTCATGTACCTGGAAAATCACCTCATCCCTCCTGAAGTCACACGTCACATCTTCCTTACCATAGGGGCAGGAAGTGTACACCAGGAAGTTCCCCCCATGCCGGGTGAAAATCCTGTCTGGTGTTGTATTGTCCTCACTGTCACTGTCAACACAGTCCTTGGGGATTGGTCCTAACAGTTCATTTACAAGATCAATGGAGAAATGTCGGTTATCAACCGCCATTCCAATAATGGTGCCTGCGGCTAGAGTAATACTCTTTAAGTCGCTGTTATCCACCTCTATTAGACTGGTGTCATGTTCTATGTTGACTAATGGAGTTGGGTTTACCCCCAACCCTTGCTGTTGGAAAGAAGCATTTAGATGTATGTAAGCATCAGGGTTTTTCAACTCTTGTCCCCTTTTAACTTTCACTTCCAGGGAGAATTGTCGGGTCCTTTCTGGGATGGTGACTTCCTCTTTGACCTGAATTTCAACTGCATAAGGTAGCAATTGAGCTGACCTAAATGCTTTTTCTGGATCATCAAAGCCCATGGGATTATCCGCTAATCGGGACCAAGCTTTGAAGTTTATTAGGTCCAAACTAATGGCAAAGCGATTGAGAATGTCACTGCCTAAGTAAAAGGCGGCAGTGACGTCTCGCACGACCCAACAATTATGGACTATGCTCTTGTTGCCAATGGAGATTTTGAGCATACACCTGCTTGGCAGGAGATGTTTTGAATTGGGTGCTTCCAGGTCCATTTCCCATTTGTCTATCAGTTTGAAGGTGGGAATGGCTGGATCTTTTGGAAGTTGGCGAAACATGGCTTCGCTGATGAAGCTCTTACCGTTGTTCACACACACTCGAGCGAGAACAGAGTCCTTCCCATCATTTAACTGAACAGGGATGAACAACAGCTCTCCAATTTGCTGAATATCAGCCAGGCTTTGAGCTGATTTCACATCTTTCTGGACTATAGGAGTGGGAGTTTCAGATTGTGGATTGGTATAGAATTTCAAAGTGTTTCCTTCCAGCGTGGAATACCACTTTAGACTGGAAGGAAGGTTGATTTTCAGAAATAGAGAGGACCCCCCATCACCAGTCTGTTGTCCTACTGCTATGACTGTCACGTCTGGAATTTGGTTGTTCTGGAAGTGAAATTCTACTTGGTCAGATTTTTGTTCAACCATGTGGCAGGTGCCGTTTAAACTAACATGGTTGACACTCTGTTTTAATTTTATCGGTCGGCTAGTCTGGGTCCAGAGGACCTTGTTTACGCAATCTATTAGGGGTGACAACCTTCTCAGGAGGTCATTCCCTAGTAAACAAGGGGTGCCCTCTGGGGTCACAACTATGACCGGGTGTTTCAACTTATGTCGCCCAATTTTAATGTCCAAATCTGCCGTCCCCTCGACGGGAATTTCCTTCCCGTCAAAGTTCTGTAGTTGTCCAGGAAGAGAGGTGAGAGGAATTTGGTAATTCTCTCCCCTTCCTGCATTCAGTTCGTCAAAGGCCCTTCTGGACAGAAGGGTAGCTTGAGATCCCGTGTCCACCAGTGCCGAGATTGTACCCTGCCCCTGTACTTGTACCGGGGCATAATATCTTCCCTCCTTCTCCTCAAGGGGGCACAGATAATGCACATTTTTGGACAACTGGTGGGCTAACTTTCTGGTTTTGGACATCGATAGCGAAGAGATTTGGGCAGAATTCTGTGGAGAGTCTTGGGAATCTGAAAGAAAAAGTTGGCAACTGGAGATCAGAGCCATTGTGGGTTCCTCTGGTTCCGGTTCTGGGCTGCCCCCCCTTTTTGGAGGCAGTCCCCAGGATGGGTTTGAACCAGGGGATTTTCTTGCTGTTGGTTCTGGGATGAGATGGTGGGCGGCGGTAGCTCAGTCTCCACATCTCCCCAGTCTGGATTTGCATCCCTAGGGACCCATTTTTCTTTGGGGGGAGTTCCCCCCTCTCTGAAGGAGAAGATCCTTTTCCCAGGATCCTCTGAGGATCCCTCTCCCTCAAATTGGAAGATCTGTACCTCCTCCTCAAACTGAGTCTGTTTGGGTCTTTTGTTTCTCCTACCCCCCCTCTGCTCCTTAGGAGGCAGGCTTTCAGGGGCAAGAGATTTCGTTTCCGGTTCCTGGGTTTCCAGGGGCTGTTTACAAGTGAGGAAGGAAGCTTCCTCCAAGGCTTTACACCCCCCTTCCCTTTGTGCCTCCTCCCTGGGAACCGGTGAGTTATCGGGGTGCTGCCCCCGTCATTGTTCTGGAGCACCAGGTCCAGAGTTGGGTGCGTTCTGCGCCGGCACGCCCATCTGAGGGTTCTGCTGAGCCCTCAGTATGTGACCCAGATCCCGCGCCATGTTTTGAACCTGGCGCTCTAACTGGGAAACCCGCTCAGGCTGATACGGGGCCCTGTTTTCCCCCCTGGGCTGATCCCGGGAAGGGTAGCTGTCCCTCCTCTGGTAATACCCCGGGTTGGGAAGATTTGGGTACCCCTCCACCCTTGGCCTCCCCTCTCCCGGATTCAGTGGTCTGGGCTCAGGGAATTGGGGAAAGAAGGATGGATGATTTTGGGGTTGGAAGTCGGGTGGATATCTGGGGAAAAAGTTCTGCCCAGGGTTTGGTAAATTTCTGCCCTCCTGTGGGAAGTTTGGAGGGAAGTTCCCTGGGTTAGGTGCTTGGCTGGACCCCCCCCCTTGGGCTGGAGGAGTCCACACATAACCCAGGATGGGTCTGTTTCCCTTATAACGGGGACTTACATAATCAGGAGAGCGAGGGACCCCATTTGTGGGGCTGCCTCCCTGGCTCCCTGTCTGTGACTGGCCCGAGGACCTTCTGGGCCTAGCATTATTAGGTGCAGGTAGGTTTTTAGGCCCCCCTATCTCCAAATCCAAAACAGGGGTGACCTTTACCTCTGCCACCTTGGCAGCAGCAGGGGTGCTGTTGGCTTTGGGGTTTTTCTGGGCATTACTTTTGCTATCTACCGGTTTCTGCACCTCATAGATCCGGGAAGCCTGTTCAATGACCCAGTCTAAGGATCTTTTCTCGTGAAAATCCCTCACGAGCTGGGTCATGATGTATTTGGGCAAGGCATGAAAAAATGTATTAACGAATTCTCTACTGTCTGTGCGCACCCTTCTGGTGGTCTGCGCAAAAGCACGCTTTAACTCCTGCACAAATTCTTGTGGGGCCTGATCCTCCCCACATTGCAAATTGTAGGCTGCCTTGCGAGCCTCTTGAGGATTTCTGTGAACAGAAAAATGTTTCAAGATGGCCGCCTTATAGGTGGACCATCTTAAATGATTTTGGTCCTCCAGCCCTGCAAAGAAACTGGAGTATTCCGGGGAGAAGGTCCACTTTACATACTGAATACAGCTTTGGCTGTCCTTCAAATGGAAAGTCTCCATCATTTGTTCAAACAACTCTAAGTGCTCCCAAACGGAATACTTAGCGTTCTTATGGTAAGGCGTGATGACGCTCCTGATCGCCTTAATCTGCTCTAAGGGGTCCTTTAGCAAGGCCCTTTTTGCCTTATTGGCCTTTTTAGTTCGGGTAACCCTTGTCCATTCGTCCTCGGACTCAGAGGCACTGCTCCCAGAGGTTCCCGTCTGTTCTTCCAGGTTTTCCCGGATTCTGCGAGCCTGGGAATGGCTGGCAGAATGTGGGGACCTGGTCTCCTGTGTCCTGCGCAGTTCAGAGGAGTCTTCAGATTCCTCCTTGCTGCCAGGATTTTCTGGGTACCCCCCCCACTGACCTAACTGGGCAGAGGTTTTCAGGATGCCCTTAATGGGCCTATTCTCCCGGGGTTCCCCACTGAATTGCACCATGCTTGGGTGCCCATACCCGGATGCCCGCCCCTCCATTCCTGGATGGTACTGGCCTATGAGCCCCATGCTTCTGGCTGGATAGTAATCTGCCATCCCTGTGGCCCTGTGCTCATGTGCGCCAGGGGACACGGGGGTGGCAGAGTCCAGGGACTGAGAGGTATGAGGGCCTCTGGTACTAGGGCTCCTGAGGTTATGCTCCGGAGTTTCCATTTCCCAGCGAACCTCATCTCTATCCGCCCCTGCTCCCTGTTGCAATGCAAGAGCCTGCATTTGTGCCTTCAGTTTCTCAGTTAAGGCCTTACTCGACTCTATCAGTCTCTCCTGCATCGCTACCTGCTGTTGGAGCCTATCATTGTGCTGGCAGAGAGCTTCATTCTCTCTCTGTGTTTCCTGATTGGTCCTGGAGCACTGGGCCAGTCTTTGCTGCAGGAGGGTTACCTCCTGAGCTGTGTCCCTATTGGCCTGCTCCTTTCTTGCTAGAGCATCCTCCACCCTCCTGGTGTGCTCTAACAAGTTCTGGTGTTCTTTTTGGAGGTCACCCAGTCCCTGGTGGGCCAGGTGATTTTCTTCCATTTTTCTTTTTAGATGGCAGACTTCCTGGCCTATGGCGTCTCTTTCCTGACTAAGAGCCTGCATTTGTGCCGCCAGGTCGTCCCTCTGCCTTTGGAAGGTACCAGCTTTCTGGCGCTCCTGGTCAAACTCTGTCTGGGTATCCAGGTCTTTCAAAATCAGTTTATTGCTCTCTGCCTTCTCTCTATCTAGGTGGCTTTGCAGGGTGACTACCTGCTCAGCACATGCCCTGTTGAAGTCCAGTTGTTGCTCCAGCTTTTTCTGGCTTTGCAGTAGGGAGTCCAAACCTTCTTGGTGTTCCTTCTGCAAGGCCAGAAATCTGGTATCCTGTTCTGACTTTTCCTTTTGCAGCACATCCATATCCTCCTTTATTTTAGTGATGCACTGTCTGGTCTAATTTTCTGACTCCTGGCTTCTGTGCAGCCTTTGCTCAGAAGAGTCCAGATCAGATTGGGCCTTCTCTAACGCCATCTGTTGCCTTTTTGCCAAATCATGGCCTTCAGCACATTTATTCTGTATGGCTCCCATATATAAATATAAATATGCCGCTATCCTAACAATCTTGTCGTGTTCATCTTTGGCCTTAGGAGCCATATATAGTTCACTCAGGGCCACATGTAATGGACCCTGATCTCTCCATAAGTCTGACCCTGTTTCAGTGGCCTGTCGCGTGATGGCCTGCAACCAGGCATCCTGGCCCTGCTCAGCCCATTCACCTCTCACAAATAGTTTATGTAAGAAGTGCTCTCTGGCTATTTTCATATCTACCAAGGTCGTCATTCTAGAGATTGGTCTCTGTCCTGACTTACA
The DNA here is from genome assembly GCF_040938575.1 of Ambystoma mexicanum. Lineage (NCBI taxonomy): Eukaryota > Metazoa > Chordata > Amphibia > Caudata > Ambystomatidae > Ambystoma > Ambystoma mexicanum. The sequence continues at coordinate 290,436,847 of NC_090928.1, forward strand.
GAAGTTAGTATTTTATTTTTGCAGAACAGAACTTTTCTTGGAGTGTCCCTTTTGAGGAATGCTTCACAGCGTAATGCAGCGTGGTGATCCGACCGGATGTATGTATCCCGTCAGTTAGCACACTGTATTAAGCTGCACAAGTGTAAATCTAACCCAGATGTCCGACACGAGCCCCCAATTTTGTAAGAGGATTCAATTCAACACTACAGCTAAGTCAGCGCCTAGTTTATAGTACTGAAAGAAAACCCTTATTGATATACCTTTATGTCCAGTTCATGCGTTCTGGATGACTACCCCTATATCACACCCCTCTCTTGGAATCCCCCTGACCCCACTGAGCCAAGAAGTAGTTCTGTTTTGCAAGTTAAAAGGTTTATTTGATAATTTAAACAATAGGTATATATATCCCACTTTATAATAAATTAATAATTGAATATCACCCTTAATCTGATATGATAAAGATTAACAATGGAGAATCTGGCACTAGCACACTTCTTTATAATCACTAATGAGTTGACATGAAATGGATAAGATAGCACACTGGTAAATAGGTACAGAAGTATAATGTGGTAGAGAATGCTTTATAAGGTTCAAGGAAATGCAAGGTTGAATGAATGAAATGCAGTATAGAAAACAACTTGATATGATTTCAGCAAAACAATGTAATCACTTTTCTCTGGCAATCCCCTCCCCCCCTTGATGCAATGCAAGGAAATGGAAGGAAGCACACAGTTCTCAGAAATGCAATCAAATGTGATTCAGTTCAATCCCAGCAAGCTTACAGAAAACAGATAGGAGTTTTGAAAACACAGGCCCAAATGCTTTGATATGTGCTAGCAATGGATGAGAAATATGCTGGAAATGCTTTTAATTCCCTTTCAGAGGTTCAGGGTGAGTGGTATCTAGTTAATATTAGCCCAGGCTCACACTAGCAATGATGCAGGGATAGTTAGCAAGTTAAACGAATTTCTGGCAAATGGAAGGCAAAACCGCTGTCTTTTTACACGTGAAGAAATTTGCAAATCGCGGCAAAATTCGCGCGTGCGTTTTCCGCGATTGCGGTAAAACTATAAGGGGTAGGAATGTGGTTCTTGGTGCGATTCAAAGCTAAGATTATAAGCTTTCAAATGAAAGTTACTGCAAGTCTCTAGCACAAACGGTCACGGAGATATGAGCGATTAAATAAAGGTCATTTTTCAGATTTGAAATTTTAAAGTTCAAAAAGACAAGTGCAGCTTGCAACTAGAAAATGACAAGTGACAGCTTTACAAATGACAGGTGACAGTTAGGAGGCAGTTCTACTCAGATTAAATAGATTGAATTATATTATTTTAACTAGGAGATTGGTTCTGCACAGTTTTGCTATGTACTCACACTATATTCTTGAATGAAATGGGCCTCGCCATGGATCTGGTCAGGTTTTAAACTCGCCTCTGGTCTCTGCACTTCACAGTGATCTGGGTCAGCTCTCTCTGGTTCTCTGGTCTGGGTCTCTAGTTCTGGATAGATTGAAGTTTCTAGTTTGGCTCTCTGGAGGTTTGATGGAGGTAAAGTATGGATTTTTCCGGCAGAGCTTCCAGCGGCAGATGGATTTGAAAGTCCCTATCTGTCCTGTCTGTCTGCTTTTATGTGTTTAGAATGTGGGTGTGTTCTAGCATCACTGACCCTACCTCTCTCTCAGCTTCTAATTGGTCAAACTTCCATTTATCATTTGATTGGGGAATGAACTGTGAGTCAGAGGGATGTCATTTTATGGCTTGCAGATAGGACACTCCTCTGTCAGATTGCACACATTCTATATTTGATAATAAAAGACATATTTCACAGTTACACAGTTGCTTGAAATTACATATACATGGTGTGGCTGAATTTAGCCATGTCTCTGTCCAAATCTGCTGTTTCTAAGAGCTTGCATTCAGAAATGGCACATAATTTACTTTTTAACTGATTTTTCACTTTCTGTCATTGACCCAACTTTACATACATGTGTGCAGGGAGTATGGACATTAACTGATGAAGTTTCAGATTTTTAACATGCATACATTTAGAGTAATATCCACTTTTCCGCTAAAACCCCCCTGAACACGCCACCTGGTCGAAAAACCTCTTAAAATGTGGGCAGAAAAATCACAAGAATTATGGTATCATTTATAAAATTTTCACATGTCCGCTCTATGAGTTATTCATCTTTTTAGAGTTATGTTCTGGCTCCAAAGGGGTGTGGTTTCCTCTCAGCACAAGGTAGAAATACTGGTTTATCCAGTTCTGCCAAGCCAGCTTGCTCTCACAGGCAGTGCCCCTCCCCTTTCCTCAGGAGGAAGCCACTTTTTACGACCATTTACGACTCCTGCCAATAAAAACTTTGCCTGAGCCAGGACAGGGCTTTGTTCAGAGCTCCTGTAGAGCACAGGTAATTCAATTATCAGATAGATGGCATATCCTTAGTGTGAGCAGCAAAAGGCAGATGGGCCAGGAACACAGTTGTGACTCAAGTTTCACTCCTGATGGGGGTAGTTGCCAGGCAGAATTCAGTTCCTTAAGCCAGACTTTCAGCTAACTGTCATGTTTTTTTGTTGCTTTTTAAATTAACTTGCAATTTTACACATGCAGCTAGAATGCTGATTCTAAGTGCAAAACTATGACATTTCAACAGTTACAAAGGCATGTGACACCAAACATAGGTCACTCATTTAATCTAAACATTTTCGATTTTAGTGTCTTTAAATCCAGTGCAACTTAAACTGCTGACTCCATAGCTCAGCCAGTTTTGTTATAAGCATTGTTCTGGGCTCTTCATTTCCCAGATTTTGTAGGCACACAAAACTCCATTCTGCCAAATGTCTGCTGGTGTTCAGTGAATATTTTGCACATATTGCAATGTTTGAAATAGGCACTTTGGCTTGCCTTCAGAGAAACACAGGGTGGTTTTAAAACGCCGGCTTTTGGATAGTGGTGAGTACTGGTACTGCACCCATTTTTGGGATTTAACAAATGAATTCCCCACCATTCTAGGTTGCATTTGGCAATCAGCATTGCCATTCCCAATGGTTTCAGACTACTGTGCGGGTAGTCCAATGGTGGTTTTAAAGCGCTTTGAAGCTAACCGGCGCTACTGTTTTTCCTTTGGCAACCCATTTCCCTCATGGCAACCCGGCCTTTCATTCTCGCACTGGTGGGTGGCAAGTGAGGCAACCATTTTGGTGTGCGCACAAACTGCGCAGCTTTCCTGGATTTCGGCGCACATGTGGGTTTTCCGCCATCTTGAATTTTCTAAGCCCACAGCACCAAATGTTGTGGCATGATAGCTTAAACGTGGGTCAGGACACCCAACACAGACGAACACATTAAGGTACGAATGCAAGCCAAATCCTATGTGCTCTGATTCTAGGCCACGAAACAGGGCCTAACACAGTACTTTGCCCTCACTATACCTGCAGACCTATATTTTGCTCGCCGATAAGTTCTCTTCACCCATGCGTGTTTTTCGTACACAGATACTGTCACGTTTGGACAATCTGGGATAGAAACCACGATTCACAGTAGGTGTCTCCAGCATTTTGAACCAAGAAGATATATCTTACCATTTGAGGTAAGATTTTACCCATTTTTCTCGAACTCATATATGACACCACGATCTTTATAGAACTCTTTATATGTCGTTACAGGTAAACATTTGTTCCCTCAACGACGCATTGAATGCACCAAAGATATCTATACCCATGATGGAATATCTTAATTACCCTTACACTGGATACGTTTTCGGTAAGATCCAGGCTCCTCTACCAGAAAGTCTTCTGTTTTTAATGAAGCAACCTATGGGAGCTTTGTGAATTAACATTTTAGTTGAGGTCATTGTTCCACTTACCCCTTCCCATTTGTTGTTCATAGATAGAGACCCCGGGACTACCATCCATTCCATCACACGTCCTGATGAAGGCCTGCCCATAAAGCTGCACTATACAGCTCCTCGAGGCCGAAACACCTTTGTGTCGACGATATCACCATTTGAACAGTGCACATTTGAAGCATTGTTAATGTGCCTTTTGTATATATGTCCATTGATGTGGGTTTATCTTTATTCTTGTGACTGCACAATTGAAATGATCAACCAATACTAGCAGTTATCTGTTGTTGTTATTGCATTGAGATCCAGCCTGTTTTAATGGATCATACCTATATGTGTTGTTTTTTCTAAACATCTCTGGGTTCTCTTTCCCCTCCAACATTATCCAAATGTAATTAAATACATTTTGTGAAGAATAATGCAGTAAAAAGTGACTGTTATATTTGCTATAATGTTTGGAACTATGTGACCTCTCACCCTGACGTTTTTGTCAATTCAACTTCAAGGTCTACATGTTGCCAACTTTTCTTTTCCCACCTACTCCACAAAACGTCCAAAGGCAAAAGAGAATGGCCTGATTTACAAACATGTTTTAACATTGCATTGGAAAGTCCCATTGAAAATATTTTTGTAAATCAGGACCTTAAAATTTGCTTCCCAAAAAGAGTTTCATTCTGCCCTAGAGCTTGTATTCAAGGCCACACAATGAGATTTCGAAATGCAATCTGTGCTTCAAGATTGTTTGGGCACAAACAAGTTTTGTCACCTGAAGTCCGGTCAGGTGGACATATCACCTCTGCCCAAGGTAAAATGAACCTTGTCTGAGTTGCTAGATAATTGTCAGGTTCCATGTCATAAAAATCAATCAATAAATAACGAATTACATTTTAATGAATTTATAATAACAAGAAAAATAACCCCTGTTTCCCGTGCTAAAAAACCCACCCAACCCCCTCCCCACAAGATTTAACCATTTACCCCACCCCCACATATATTTTCCTAAAAGAATTCAGCATGTTTTCGTTATTTTGAATTTGTTATAATTGTCACTCTCTATGTATTTTTCGTTATATTCACTATATACCAACTGACATAGCACTAATAACCAGGTTTTGTGAAGAGTTGCCTGTAGTTCTGTATGAAGCTTTAGTTTGAATATAAACCCAAAACCTGCCCAAAGAGCTTTGCACTGGGAACACATATAATATAGAAAAACTAGTTTTGCAGACCCTGTCATGTGGCATCCCTATAGGTCCCAGATCTGGCAGATGTGCCATCAGAAGATTCTCCCTAAAGTGTTTGCAGAGTTTCCCTTATGACTGGGATGCAAAGGAGGTAGTGTTTCCCAAACAAAGCTTGTTGTGCTATAGCCATTATTACAATAAATGTTTACCTTTCTGTTGCATCTGTTTGACCATAGCCCAGAAGAACAGTTCTAGGCATCTGGCTGGTATCACACGATATGGTGCTTCTTCTTTTCACTTTGTAGAGTTCTCGGCATATGGCTGCTACCACACGTTCTGGCCTTCGTTTTGCTTTGTAGGCCTGGCGAGCTTCTTCCCAGGATGTGTGGGCCTGCCTTTTGGAGCTCCTTGTGTTCCAAACAATGTCAGGAAGAGAAACTGAGACATAGCTTGATCAATTGGCTGCCTCTCCTACCAACATTTCATCTCCAGATTGTGGAGCCTACTGAACTAAACAGAACCCCACCGTACCACTCTCTAAAGTGGTGGGGAAAGAAAGAGTGACTTTACCCACATATTGTAACTTTAGGTTTCTGCAGTGCATGCCGCCAAGCTTAGATAATACAAATGACTTGGTTATTATGCAAAGACGTGTCTCAGGGGCTTGGGAACCCCTTGTGTCTCAGTTCACCTCTGGCAGAGCTGGAGCCACATCTGTCCATGAGTTCAGATGCCTTATTGGCTTATTGGGAGGCTTTGCCCACACACTGTGGATGCTGTTTCAGGCACTATTTGCGCTCTTCAACAAGATGTGTTCTTAGCTGTCTTAACTGAACTTAAACCCACTCACCCTAATTTCAGAGCACCCATATTCTAGTCCCTGAGCTATAAGACCGTTTACACAATGGGGGTAAGGTTTCAGGTACGTTGTGAGCTTTTTATGAATATACGAAAGTAGCTGTCTTAGCTGAACTGCAACAGTCACCCCGTTTCTAGGTCACCCATATTCCTGATCACTCAGATGTAGACCTCTTCTATGTGTGGTCTATAAGAAGCAAAGAGATGTCATTTACCCCCTCAATCATTAATTGCTTTAAAACAACAAACTCCTAGCATTAATATAACGACACACAGTGTCATATATTGTGCTAGTTTTACTAGGCTGTTAACTTTTGGGATCTTTTAATAAGCACTGTGAAAAGTACAGGTCGTTGCATTTGTTGCAGGTCCCTGCCCCTTTAAGGGAATAGACAGGAGCTCGGTGGGAAAGAGAGGGTGGAGAAAGGAAGAGGAGGAGTCAAAGGGGAAGAAGTCAGTGCCTAGTTGAGTTTAATAAAGAGAGACACGTTTATCCAATACTCTGGTGCCGTGTCCTTATTTATATGCATGCCGGGGAGAACAGCATTGACCATGGATATGTTCAGAGAGAGCTACACTTTGCATAGCTAGCAAATATTTCGACATTGCAAGTCGTGGAATAATCTACCCTCTACGTGTGTATTACAACAAGCAATGCCTAGCACTATTCTATTTTTTTCTGCCTTTGTACTATATTTTATTTCTGCAAGAAAAAAACTACATAAAATCAAGCAGCAAACAACACAGATGGGGTGCGTTAGGCGCATAACCATCTCCCCTCTTACCGGAATACTGTGCATTTCTCATTGCTCGGCTGCCAGTGTGTACTCTACCCGCTCACAGATTCATAACAGGCCTGGTTGCAAAATTCGCAGAAATCCAAGAAAAAATGAATCAATAGTAGGTCTCGTGTTTAATTTGAACGTGCTTGTCACTTCTGAATTACGGTGATAATTATATCCGACATGATTGGTCTCCCTCAACCATGTCCCAAAGGAGAAAGGTTCAGCCACAGTGGTTTCCCAGTAATACATTATGAAACTCCTGAGTCTAAATTGGTGTCATCTGCTGCAGGCCTGCAACTTTGTATAGGTGAGTAACCATCCATGCCCTAATAAAGCAGGTAATGGAATCCGAAACGAAATGTGATTTCTTCCTTTTAGGAAGAGCAATTTGGTCTAAAAGTGAAGAAAAAAACAACCCATTTATGAGCTCCACTTCCATGTGATGTAAAATCGCTTTCTTTATTCACCATCAGAAAAATAAGAAATAGTGCCTGCTTCTTTCCACTCAGGGCTGGCATTTTGTAATTGGCGAATAAAATGGCTGTCCTGATTGTATGCCAGGTTGCTATCAAGCAGATGGTGCTGCTGGCATTTGCCTGCTGATAAAATCATAACTCAAGTTGCATATTTTATTCTTGCTTCCAGCTACAGTGCATTAAAGGTGTCCTTGGCAGGAGAGGGACAGAACGACAATGAGCAGTACAGTGCCAGAAGTTAAATATTGCCCCATTTTCATCATCGATCTGCCCACATGAAGTATGAATGCTCTCTGGATTACCTAGCTCACTACTCCAATATAGCAGAGGTAGCCATCAGCAGAGAGCAACTGACGACAACCTGTCATTTGTTTACCCACCACTTCACACCTTATTCTCCCCTCGTTCCTTCTATCTTACTTTTCCTCTACTTCTCGATTTCTCCTCCCTATCTTAAACCCTCCATGTTTCACACTCCACATTCTCCTCCGATTCCCTATTTCCTACTATTCTGGCCCCCTTTTCTCCCGCTAAGCCACTCTACTTCAACTCTGTACCTCTCTCACCTTAGGTCAATCACTTCTCTCCTTCACTCTTTTTCCTTTTCTCCAAAGAACTCTCCCTCACTGCAGAAACAACTTTGATTGCTGGCTGTTAGTTCACATTAATACAAAAATATATTTGAATCTGCAAATGGAGGTCATTATCCGACAGTGCGCAGTGAAAGCAATTCTTCTTCCTAATTAACATTGCAGACTGCTGTCTGCAATGCCTCTCCATTGTCTCACACGCTCTGGGCGGAAAAAGAGATCACCCATGGAGGTGGAGAATTATGTTACCATGGGCCTCATCACGAGTTGGGCTGTAGCTCTTAAATGAGGCGGTAACGGTATTACCGCCACATGTAAGGGCTGGCCCTATCACAAATTTGGCGCTAAATGGGCTGTTTTACCTCCAGCTTTTTCTCGAAGTGAAAATCCCATTTAGCGCCCTGTATTACCACCGGATGTATTAGCGCAGAAGATTCCCCATTGGGTTAAGTGGACCCAATGGGGAATGGGGATTTACAGTTAACACCCAACCCGTGATCCGGCGTTAATACCACTGGACCGGTGGGCCTTAAAGCTATTACAGTTGGGTGGTATTACAACCGGGGTACCACCCAACTCGTGATGAGGCCCTTTGTGCGCAACGTGAGCAACAGTTTTTCCAGCGGTATGTGTGATCCCTGCAATATATGTTGCCTATTTAAAACTGTCAGTTGTTCTGCTATTGTTGTCCTGAATGTTTCAAAGAGTTCTTCTTTTTGTATTTACCTATGAAATCTCAATTTTTGTATTCTGAGAGATTATCCTATCACTCTCAAGAGTTAAAGTTAGAAGAGAAATGTGTACCCCCATTGGGATTATCATCTAATCACATTGCCAGCAACATGCGCTATATGTGCTTATACAAGTCTTCGTCTTCAGTAAGCTGGTGGCTACTCCCACTCACAGCTCCTAAAGTCCACCTGTTTCATTTACATTTCTAGCTAGATGGAGCATTAGCTCTCTGTCAGATCTGTTGTAGGTACGTATTTGAGGAAACCTGGTACCAATAACGTGCTTTGTGATGCAGATGAAATTCTGAAGCCTCCACTTCTTGCATTTGTGTGTGTCGGCGATATTGGACAAGTTATTCCTTCCTTTTCACCCACCCTCTGCACTCCCTGACATCTCCCTCTCCTTGGTCCCTACCCTCACAGAATAGTTTCTGCTTCAGCGCCAGGGACTGGAAATATAATTATCAGCTCAACAGAGAAAGTAAAGCCTTCCAATGCTGTTACCCAGATTAAGGCACGTTGTGAAAACAAAAACAGGACTACATCAAACTTTTCAAGGCAGGCACTCAATGGTTGGTATTCTTCGAGCTTTTTTAACAGAGGTGTTATCAATCTCTTCTGTTATCAGGTAATATTATCCCCCTAAATAATCTCGCCATACATATACTTGCCGGGAAATGGCATAGGCAACATTATTTAGGGGGATAATATATGGGGTAAATGGGAGCGGGGGCTGAGGGGGTGTCACCATGCTCCATTTAAAAAAAAAAATGTGGGTTGTGGGGGTGTCCACTGCAGGTTCCATGTGGTAATATTGCCCAAATAAAATGGCGCCATTATTGCATGGCAATAGTTATGTGTGGATATTATCGCTTGGAATCCCTCTTCCTGTGAACATACAGGACAAGAAACTGAGCAGAAACGCATTCTTGGAATTACAGAGCGAGTGTAGCACACGCAATAAACATAAAATGCAGCATCTCATCCAAGTAGGATTAATGAACAATCTGAGCAGTCATACACAGTTCACTCTACACTTGCGCTGTATTTTTCAAAACAAAAGCCCTGCAGCTGTTTAGCTTGTTACATGTGCACCTGTGCCTGTAGGAATCCTACTAATCGGTGCGTGTTGGCTTTGTGTGTTGCTCTCAGATTTGCGCCGGTTTGGTAGTTAAGCCAAGATATATTTTGCAAACATGACCGACCCCCATCGGCAGTGTAAGTAAAATACTACTGGGTTCAGGTCGAAACCCAAAAACTAAAATGTTAAGGCAGGAATGCAGATAGAGGTGTCTCTTTCGTCTCCAACACCACTTCTCCAGTACTGCAAACTAGGATTAATTCCTATTGTGCTGAGAAAAATGAGTGTCAGGACTACCCAAGACGAGATTCTCTTCTTTAAGAATACTGTACAGAGTTTTCCAACAGTCGCTGGAAAATGTGCATCCCCAATGCAGGATGAGCAAACAAGTTACTCGTGTTTAACAGCCTCCCGTTCTCCAGAAAAAGACCAGAGGAATAGCACTGTGCACTGCAATGCTGTCATAACAATCATAGTCGGTGATGTCTGCTTAGTTGACACGAAAAAAACATCTTCCAATGTTGTGTATAATTTTGCCTTTTAGTCACATCATGCCTATCAACAAGATGCATACCTGTGTCACACAATGACTAAGACTTCTGTGGTGTGTTTTTATATTTTGAACGAAGTACAAACTATCGAGGAGCACAACAATGGGCCAAGTCGGATCATGGCAAGGTTGAAATTGGCTAATCCTGGCTTTGAGAATCACAAAATATTGCATTCTGGTACTTCTCTTTATTGCTAACACTACCTTTACTGACTACAAAGCCTGTGAGTAGGCCTTTTTCTTCCCCTCTCAACCCGATATGATTGGACATAATGGGCAACATTACGAGTTTGGAGGTAGCCATGCCGTTTTTAGCGGCATGGCTACCTCCAAATCCGGGTCGGGGTCCGGGTCCCGCAAAAGGGGACTTACCGGCCATTCCAACCTTGGAGGGCCCGGTAATTGCCATTCGTGGGACCCGGACCCGGTACATCCCCATTCCCATTTGAGCCCCTATAGGGCTCAAATGGGAATGGGGAGGAAGCTAACACCGAGCCTGTTAAAGACGGGCCCGGTGTTTGTTTGTTTGTTTGTTTGTTTTATTATTTATAATGCGCTATTATACCCAAGGGTATCAGGGCGCAGCAATTACAAGAATATGCAAAGCTTGGTTACAAAGTGTACAAAGTTCAAATAGCATAGGGAATGTACAGAGCAGTAGATGAGAGCACACAATATATACAGTATATACAAATTAAAAGGTGGCACACAAGGTTAGCATCCTGATATGCTAGCGGGTCCCGCTCTGCACGTCTGGTCTGACCAGGCGTGCAGTGCGGAGACCGCTGCAGACCTCGTAATGTGGCGGCTCGGAATGAACGGAGCAGGTCCCTTACCGGAAACTTTCATTCCGTGGCCCCCACACTTGTAATGAGGCTCAATCTCATTCCTTTGAATATTTTATTATTTGCGTTAGTGTATGTTTGTGGTTTAATAGGTACTCCAGCTCTGCATCAATCGGGAACTCCTGTCCAACACATCAACCGTTTCAATTTCCCACCGATTACACATGCCAAGATAAAAGAAGGAAACCTGTCCAGTTGCGATCACTTTATCCTTGGGGGCTGCAACAAAGAACACAGGGCCCGATTCATTGAATGGGGCACAGAAAAGGCTCAAGGTCCACGCACCAAGAAGGACCCTGCTGGAGCTGTGGCACAGAAAAAAGATTGAGTGCCACATGTATTAATGGATTTAAACACTCATTACTAGCCATCGCACAAGTAAAAACAAGCTGCCTTCAACACGCCCCCCAGCACACCAAAAAGCAAGCAAAAGGACTAATACAGTGCAAGCCTTCACGCCACCCCATGCACACCATCCAGTAGCTCTGTGTCACTTCACAAGCCCAGGCTGCACCCCAGCAAAATCATGCATCTCACCTCACAAGCCCAGGCTGGATCCCAGCGGAATCGCTCCCCTCACCTCGCAAACCAAGGCCGCACCCCAGAGAAAATGCGTGCCATCAATCGCAAGGCCAGGCTGCACCCCAGTGAAATCGCGCAACTCACCTCGCAAGCCCAGGCCGCACCACATAGAAAAAGAGTGCCCTCCATCACAACCCTAGGCCACACCCCAGCAAAATCGTGTGCCTCAACTCGCAAGCCCAGCCCGCACCCCAGCGAAAACACATGTCTCACCTCGCAAGCCCAGGCTGCACCGCAGTAAAATCGTGCTCCACACCTCGCAAGCCCAGGCCGCACCTAATCGAAAACACGTGCCCTCCAGCGCAATGCCAAGCTACACTCCAGCAAAATCACGCGCCCCACCTTGCAAGCCCAGGCCGCACTGCAGCAAAAATGTGCACCTCACCTTGCAAGCCCAGGCCGCACCCCAGCGAAACTGTGTGCCCTCCCTTGCAACGCCAGACTGCATCCCAGCGATAAGACGGGCCCCCCTCGTAAGTGGAGTCTACAACCCTTACCAAAACGCTCCTCTGCACACTCTGAACCCATTCTGGCCACATACCCCTTACTGCATATTAACTACTCTAAGCAAAAGAAACCGGTGTCGGCAAACTGTGGAACCCTTGCGTTCCCTGCACACCTATTGTGTTTGTAGGAACAAGCAATATGTATGGTGTTATTAGAACGTAGAATTGAAGAAAAACTATTCATTCATAGATGTATGAAAGGATTGTTAGTATAGGAATCAGCATAACATCCAGTAGATACATATCTTAGTTTCTTAGTTCCAATAACAATACAATTAATTCATTCAATTATGTCAAATACATTTGACATACATGTAATATTTCTGTACAGTTAGTACGGATAATAACTTAACACGTTTTGGGACACTAGTCCCTTCATCAGGTGAAAACGTTCCACTATATTTCTTTAATCAATCTTCACCATGATCTGTGTTATGAGACAAAAACAAGCATAGAATATGTCAGCTATGCTATGCTTCGTTGATTTATACAAATCATGTTAAGTTAAATATATATCAATTGTCTCTCATGACAACAATCTAGTCAGTCACCTTTCAAAGATATTGTTGGGGATATATGGGAAGGGTACCCTTCGTTAGAGATGTGAATGGATTCTTGAGGAGGAGTAATCCCGTTATTATTGTAACCTATGGGTAATAATGTACCATCAGAAAGGCTTCCAAATCCTAAAACAGTTTTAAAGATGAAAAAGGGCACTATATCGGGTGTCCGTACCTTGGATGTCAAGCGGTGGGAGACAAACTCATTGTGATGTCCCTTACTGGTTCTCTAGAAAAAAGACAGGACAGAGCACTATTGCTAATACGGAAATCGGATTGACAGGAACCTGTATGACTCATATCGCCTATGATTGACCTCAAGCAAGAGATGTGCCATAGCGTGTAGGGACAATGCATCTTCTTCTAATGAAAAATGGCATGGTTACTAGGAGCGGTGCTCTGTAATGGAGGACAGAGAAGTGATCAGAGGACTAGTGGATCCTAATATCCCAGCTATCTCAATAGTTGTGTAACTGTCTGAACGTACCTACTGTCAGGTCTGGCTCTGTGATGAGTGTGGGTGTGTGTGGGAGTCTGTTCTTGGATGATGGAATCTGTTAATCTTGAAGAGTTTTTATTCTGCCTTAACTACAATGTCCAGAGTGAAAGTAACCCAATCCAACATAAAGGAGGGGGGCATAGAGCTGATTGGTCCAGGAAGTCACCTGGTGGACTTGGCAACATTGTAAACTGCTTTTCATCATCCAGTCTGAACCAGGAAAGTCCTGTATTTAATGTTCTCCTATTTCAAAGTTATTAAGTTTAGTTTAAAACCATTTTCCAAACTCCTTTCCCTGAAGCCATTAAAATCTATCTAGGCTGTCTGAATCCCACAGTAAGAGCAGGGAGGTGTCTGAGGATGTTGTTAGGGAGTTGAGGGAGGAGTTAAGGGCAGCGCACGTTGAAAATGAGAGGTTAAACAAGAAAATTGACGATGTTTGTGAGAGAATGTCCCAGCTTCAACAGGCAGTGGGTCCCTGGTTACCCCCGGGGGTTGAGGACGTCAGGGAGCCTCCTATTCTAGTGAATGAGGGGGCGGGGTCAGGATTTGGAGGAGTCAAATAGAAGAGGAGTTGGAGCTCAAGGAGGGTATTTGATTCCGGTGCCTTTAGCTCCTCCAGAACGCTTTGGGGGGGGACCCAAAGAAGTTTCCATCTTTTATAACTCAATGTGAGTTACATTTTTTATGCAGACCTGAGGGTTTCCCTGCTGAAGAAGCAAGGGTGGCTTTTATGCTGTCTTTTCTGACGGGAGAGGCTTCGACCTGGTCAGTCCTTCTTGTTAATCAGGGAAGTCCATTATTATCAAATGTGAGTCTCTTTAAAAAGGAATTCCATAAGATGTTCGGGAAAAGAAAATTATCTTTGGCGCTAGATGGAGAGTTACTCAAGCTTGAGCAGGGAAGTCGAGTGTTGGTCAGTTATAATACACAGTTTAAAATGCTAGTACTAGAGAGTAGTTGGCTGGAGAAAAAAGGGCATCATTGTTTTATCGTGGATTGCGAGAGGAATTGAAAGATGCCTTGTCTGTTATTGTTGATTGTCCTTCAACGTTTGAAGGTTTGGTTGACTTGGTGATGCAGGTTGAGTTTTGGTTAGGGGAAATAAAGAGTGAACGTAGGAGAGGGTGGAATGAACTGAGATCTGTTCAACAGGTGACTAGGCAGAGAGGTGAATCTGGTTCCAAGGAAGAGAATGAGAGGAAAGGTCAGGATGATAACAAAAGACAATGGGGTCCTTTCTCCAGAGAGGAGAAAGATAGGAGAAGGGCTCATAATCTCTGTCTGTACTGTGGCAAGAGTGGACACTTTCTGGGAAATTGTCCATATACCCCAAAGAGAATTCAAGCTTCACATAATCGGGGTCAACAAGTTACTAACACCATTCAAGCGGCAGCACCTCATATCACAGTTACTGTATCCTTTTTTGTTGAGGGGATGTTTAAGGTGTCTGGTCCTGTTATGATTGACTCAGGATCTACCTCTAAATTTCTGGATTGGGGTTTGGCAAGGTCTTTAGGGATACCTCTTGTTAAGAAAGAAGTTGCTGGTTTGGTTAGGGCAGTGGATGGTTAAAATTTGACCTCAGGCCCAATCACCATGAGACTACTCCGTTGGAGATGGTTATGGGAGAATACCATGGAGAGACCTTAATGTTTGAACGTATTGATGCTCGTCAATTTAAGATAATCCTTGGAATGCCATGGTTGACTCATCATAATCCTTTGATCGACTGGAGTAAATGAGTGGTGGAGTTAAAGTCTGATTTTTGTAAGGAATGTTGTTATAATTTTGAGAATGGAAGGAGGGAGGCAGAGGAAACGGAATTCTGGCTTGGACGGAGAGGTTGGGTGAGACTCAATCAATTGGATCGATTATTGGAGAATTGCCAGAATATTATTATGATTTTAGGGACATCTTCAATGAGACTGAGGCTGGGAAGTTACCTCCCCATAGGCTCTATGACTGCAAGATAGACTTGGAAGTTGGGGCAATTCTACCTAGTAGTAGAGTCTACTCTTTAACTGAAAAGGAGAATGAATATCTGAAAGAGTATTTAGCTGAAAATCTAGCTAAAGGGTTTATCAGGCATTCTCAGTCGCCGGCTGCCTCACTCTTGTTTTTCATTCCTTGGAAGGCCGGAAAATTGAGAACTTGTATTGATTATCAAGCCTTTAATAGCGTGACTGTCAAGAATAGGTATCCACTACCACTGATTTCGGAAATGTTAGACCAGATTCAGGGATCCACAATATTCTCTAAACTGGATTTAAGAGGGGCTTACCACCTGGTAGGGTCAAGCAAGGCGAAAAATGGAAAACAGCTTTTAATACCAGATTTGGCTTGTTCGAGTACCAGGTGATGCCTTTTGGTTGGACATGCAGGATATCGTAAGACTCTTGATCTTGTTCAAAGACATTTCTGGTGTGAAACCATGAGGGAAGACATTTTGAACTATGTGAAAACCTGTCAGATCTGTGTGAGGTAAAAATCTTCTGTGTGAAAACCAACAGGCTTGTTGGAACCCTTATCAATACCGCCACAACCTTGGCACACTGTGTTCCTAGATTATATTGTTGGTTTGCCCATGGATCAAGGATGTTCCAATATTTTAGTGGTAGTGGACGGCCTCACGAAGGAGAGTCATTTTATTCCTGTCAAGGGGGAGGCGACGCCGACTAAATTGACACCAAAAATCTCTTCAAGAAGTTGTTTGTCTTCATGGTTTACCAAGTCAAGACAGAGGCTCTCAGTTTATCTCGAAATGTTGGACAGCCTTTTATAAACAATTGGGAATTGAAGTTCGATTGTCCTCAGGTTATCATCCCGAGACCAGTGGGCAGGCAGAAAGAGTCAACCAAGATTTGGAGAAATGTTTACGCTGTTGTTGGGAGGAAGGTTGAAGTTGGGTAGATTTGTTATGGTTAACAGAGTTTGCATATAATAATTCAACCAACGACTCTATGTTTCCTTTTTTTTGTAACAAAGGTTTTCATCCACGCTTTCTTATGGAAGATTTTGAAGGGGATCCTATTAATCCAGCAGTTGAGGAGAGGTTGCAATTGATGAGGGAAGGTTTAAAGAGGGTTACTAAGACATTGTTAGTGAGCAAAGATAAGTATAAGAAATTTGCTGACAGAAATAGGAAAAGGAGTCGGAATTATTGCGTGGGAGATTTGGTTTGGTTGTCTACTCGTTTCTTAAGATTAAAGGGTAAGAACAAATTCAGTCCAAAGTTTGTAGGCCCATTTGAGGTCCAAAGGCTCATAAATCTGGTGGCCGTAAGATTAAAATTATCTGGAGATTTAAATGTTCACCCAACTTTTTACGTTAGTCAGCTCAAGCCAGTTATTAAAGGGACTAGATTGAAATAGGCCTCCACTTAAGTTACTTTGGACAGTGAATATGAGAAGTATGAAGTGAAAGAAATACTTGATTCAAGAATTTCTCAAGATGGTTTGCAATGCTTGATTGACTGGAAAGGTTTTGGGTCAGAGTAAAGATCTTGGGAAGCAAGTGAGGATGTATATGCCCCGTTATTAATGAAAAGGTTTCATAAGAAATGTCCTTGCAAGCCTAGCCCTGAGGTCAGGTCTTAAGAGAGGTGTACTGTCAGGTCTGGCTCTGTGATGAGTGTGGGTGTGTGTGGGAGCCTGTTCTTGGATGATGGAATCTGTTAATCTTAAAGAGTTTTTATTCTGCCTTAACTACAATGTCCAGAGTGAAAGTAACCCAATCCAACATAAAGGAGAGGGGCAGAGAGCTGATTGGTCCAGAAAATAGTCATTTAAGGTCAGGCAGCATTTGATTCAATACATGCATGTGCTTAACTGTGAAAACTGTAGTGTCTCTTCGAGTACAAACAGAACGCTTTAGTTTCTGTGTTTCTGTGTTTAAACTTAGCGCACAGGTGAAGCAGCTGAACTATTTAGTTCATAAGCAGTTTGTAGATTTAAGTGCTAGTTGTTTTACTGCTATTGGTAGTTTTTTCTAGGCAAACCACATAAAAGCACTTGAAACAAAAAAGACAATTTATGTACAATAAACTTATTAAATATTTTTAAGAAGCATTTTGAATTATAAAGAATTTCCAGCTTCAACTCAAGTAGTATTAAAGAACTTAAAGCCAAGTCTTCATGTCATCAAATAAAGTCACGTTGAAACTTTTTTGATAAGAGGAACTCTCTAAAAGAACTCCAGTTCATCCATTTATAATATAAAGAAGGAAATCCTAAAGAGAATCCAATGCAAAGACTTTTTGACTATTGAAGAGGTTGAAAGTGATTTTAAAGGAAACAAGAAATCTCTGATCTGCAGATTACTGATCCTTTCATCAAGTGGCAGATGATGCACAGGTAGAGAGAATAACTGCAGGAATAGAAAGGGAGATATGAGACATTTTTATTTTTTTATTTTTTTGGTTTATAAAAGAAAACCTTTACAAAAATAAGAATAATATCAAAAAGTAACTGCATTAAAAAAAACAAAGGTCCCTCAGGGAGCAGGGGTCTTTAACAGCAATCTTTTCATGCTACATAAGTCTTCTTTTAAATTATGATGGAGCTTATTTTCAAGACTTGTACTATATTTGCTGTTAACAAAATCTCTTGACCAGCAATCATTCTGTCCCAAAAAAACTCTGAGATAAGACTCTCCTCCTTGGCCACAAATCTTCTGAAGAGCAGCAATCTGGTTTTCCACGTGCCTTCGCACTCTATTAACAAATGTCTTATTGTTTGATTGCTGGGAGCTATACTTTGTTCACAGAGTTTTCTTGCCTGTTCCCCTTGGTTTCTTTTTACCAATATTTCCCCAGTAGCCGCCACATTTAGTTTGAGCCTCAAAAAATTGTTTCTTGATATTTTGTCTGGGAACTTTCAAAGATATTGAGAGAGGGAGCCCACCTTTCACCTGCAACAAAAGATTCAGAGGATTGATAGATCTTACACTGGAAATTGTGTCTATCCAGTCCCAGGTTTCTAATGATTTTTCACTTTACCAGGATTTGAAACAACCACTTCCAAGCTCAATTCAAGCCTGATTAATATTCCTTTTATTTTTTTCTGCAAGCCACAAAGAACCTGAGATCTTCAGTTTTTGAGGTGCTCATTTACCTCGTGGAAAAGGGAATCTTTCTTGCCAATGATGATTTCACAAAACTAAAATTAACTTCCAGTCTGCACAACACCCTAATGAGACTAAGCTCAGTTCAAAACACACTCTCAATTGAGGTGCACATTGGCAGAGCCAAGGTTTTTTTCCAAAGTAAGTCCTCAATTCTGTTCCAATTTGTGTGCCATAAGAGTTGCTTCGCTTCTAAGCCGTATATATGTACTGGGACTGCTTTAGCCATGTAAAACCTGATTAAATATGACATTGAAAATGTGCAATATTTTGCGTTAAATGTTTTCATTTGTGGTATTATTTGGGTAACTTTCTTTCTTTGTTGTTTGCCGGGCACGCAAAGATCTTGTAGCCCAGGTAGGTCAGTTCTTCCACACGTGGGATAGCCTTCCCATCCAAAAACCTATTTTCATAGCTGATTTTCTTCTTTGGGTGCTTGAAGATCAGGATTTTGAGGGATTAATTGTAAACCCATTAAAACTAGCATACTCCCATAGCTTGTACAGGAGACGTTGAAGGCCCACTGCAGAACTATCCAATAATACAATGTCATCAGCGTAGGCCAACCAGTGCAGCCTCCTTCCATTTATCACTGGACTGGCCAACGCTGAAGAAGACAAAAAGTTTCCAAGATCTGAAATAAAAAGGTTAAAAAACAGCAGTGCACTCAATGCAACCTTGTCTTACCCCTCTATAGACCTGGATCAGAAAGATGACTTTGTTCGTCCAGGCGCACTCTTAAGGTTGTATTTCTATGCAGCTCAATTAACATTGGTAAAAGGGGATATGGAATCCCCCAGCTGTGTAGTTTTCTCCAAAGCAAATATCTGTCCACATGATCAAATGCCTTGGATAAATCTACCCAAGCCCCATAGAGAGGTAGGTCCAATTTCCCCTTTGTCCTTTCGCTTACCAGATTTAAGATTAAGCCGTTTAAACTGGTGGACAATCCCTTCCTGAATCCTGTTTGATGGCATGAAAGAATCTGCTGTGATTCCACCCAGAATGTAAGCTCTCTCAAAAGTAACTGTATAAAAAGTTTTCTGTCAATATCAAGGAGGGCGATGGGACGATAGTTTTCTGGACTAAGCCGATCGCCCCCCTTGAAGAATGGAATGACAAGTGGATTCTTCCACGAAGGTGGAAAAGTATGGGTCTTCAGTATTTCTTGAAATAAGAGATTTAAGATCTCTGCCCATAGTTTTGGGTTATTTCTCAGAACCTGGTAGGTTAACCCATTTGGTCCTGCGGCTTTAGACCTGGAGGACTTAGTAATTAGTTCAAAAATGTCATTTTCATCATAGGAGAGAAACCAAGGGGGATCCATATTACAACAAAATTGCGGGGACCCTCAAGATTTAAAGTTTTTCAGAAAGATATTCCACCCACTTTTCTTCTGGGACTAGATTACACAGGGAGCTGTTAATACCTGTTTCTAGTTGACCCACCACCGCCCAGAAGTTCCTAGAGTTATTTGCACTTAACAGATACAACATTTGTTCACCATCTTGTTGCATTCTTTAGAATCTCTGGTTTCTTGACCAGTTTCTTTAGGACTGTTTTCCTTTTTTTAGCTCAGAGTAAAGGATGGTCTTATCACTGATCTCTTTTTTTAAATTGTGCATTGTACTTCTATGTTCTCTTTTTTCTTATGGGTTTCTTCATTGAAGATGTGGAGATGATCTTGCTTCGGGACTGCACCAATCTTGCTTGGTGGGTGAATAAGCCAGATAAATTTCCCGAATTTCTCTGGGTGGAGTTCTTCCTTCCATGCTAGGTTTGTGATTTCTCCCAGTTTTTTATTTAGGGTTTACCCTCCTTGCTTATACTTTGACACTCTTAGCTTTCCCTTGTGGCCTTCCACTTCTTGCCCCAATCTCATGCCTCTACAACGTTGCAGATCAAGAAAGGAAAGTTCCAACCTAGAATGATCACTCCCACCTTCATGATTTATAGTCAGACTTGATTGGAGGCAGGACAGTTCATATGAAACAAAGATATAGTCCAACGTAGATGCTGAGTTCCCTCGGCGCAAAGTTGTCTCGACATTTCCGCCTTCCCTAGGCTTCCCCTGAATTCTCTCTAAATCCCATGAGGCCAGGAAGTCTAGCCACAGTTTTCCTCTTCTTGAGAGTTTACTTCCTTTTTGTGAAAGCTGACCACAAAGATTACAGTCTGTATTAAAGTCCCCCGCAAAGAGAATGTTTATTCCCTCCTGTTTAGTTTTCACCTTAGTTAATCCAGTTCCGCAAGAAAATGCTGAAGTGTGGAGGTGGCAGGATTCCAATAAATGTTAATAACTGCCATTTCCAGTTGTGGATTGTTGGTTTTCATCTCTATTTTGCAAGCTTGTATTCCCACAAGATTGTTGCATATTGGAGTGATCGACTTAAAGGTGGAATTTTTAAAGGCAAGTAAAAGGCCTCCCCAACAGACTGCCTTTAGTTTTTTGAGACGCTTGAAGATTATAAATTGAAAAACCCTCAATCTCGATCGAATTTACGAGCCAGGTTTCCTGAAGCATTAGGATATCATTGTGTCCCCAAAGGTCTTCTTTAAGTTGTTTCTTTTTCCGGAAACCTGGGCCTCGCATATTCCAGCAGATCAGCTTCAGGCCATTTTGCTTTGAGCGTTGGAGAGGGCTTGCATCTTTCTTTTGCAGTTCCCCTGCTGGGCCCCCCCATCTGGACACCTGCTATTACCCCTGAACTTTCCATATTAGGGAAGACTCTTAATTTGTTTTCTTCCAGCATTTCGTAGACCGTGAGGCCCACCCGGCCCAGGTCAGTCCTATAATTTAGGATTGCTTGTTTTGCTCTTCTTGTTTTCAGGACAATTTCCACATGATGATGATCACTTTTAAGTGGAAATTTAACATATTTGCTTGCAAAGAGGTACAGGTTTGGGACCTTCTTCATGTAGGAAAGAATAGCTGATCTGTGAGAGATTTGTTTTTGTTGTTAGGAGCCTGCCTTAGCCAGACTTTTGGTATTGTATAATCTGCCTCTTCTGTGCTCTTAGCTTCTGCTGGTTCTTGAATGAAGACAGGTTCTAACTCCTTCATTAAGCTTCTTCCACTGTTGGTCTCCAATTTTCTACATTTCCCCAAGCCATTCCATGTATCCTCGACACAGATTATCATTGCCGGCCTCTCTCCCTCTTGTATAATTTGTTTAGGGGGACTTATGGAAGGGATAGGCACCGGTTTCTCTGTCCGTTTTGCAAATATCGGTGCTAATTTCAAAGGTATGTTTGAAGGCTCCCCAACAGTATCACGATCTGGAAATCATTTTTGCAACTTAATTTTCTTTTTTTCTCAAAAATATTGGGGCTATTTTAATGCTTGTTTGACCTTTTCCACAGCTTTGTTTGCTTATTTTCTTTGGGGAGGAATCCATTGGATCAGTTTGGAGGCCAATACTTAGGCATTGGATTTTTTTTTCCATTTTGCCTTCACCTTTCCCCATTTGAGAGCTTTTTGAACCTGTTTGTTTTTGGAGGGAATGACAATCGATCTTATTTGATTGTCACCCAAGGGCAGACTAGATTAAAATGAAGCAGAGACTGGTGCACCCACCAGAACAAGCTCGCTTTCCACATGTTTCCAAAACTGGTTTGCACCTGTTTTCTTAGCAAAATGACTTTTCTGTTTTTTTGTCTTTTTGTGCGTTCTTTTTGCTTGTGGGAGAGGCGTTCTTAGCCGGGTTATATTTGCTTTTTTCCGTTTTGTACTTCTACCTTTATAGTTTTGAAAGGAAGCTGAAACCCAGGTATCATCAACATGGGCTGGCCCATGTATGATTCTGTCCTCAAGCAACGCTGAAGTGTCAATAACCACCACCACGTCATCGACTACCACATTTGCTTACCTTCAAAACTCCTCCAAAATGGATTCCGAAAGAGGGGTGTCATCAAATGAGGGGTTACCGACCAGACCCTCATCACTTGGAGTTTGCCTGGAGTTTGCTAAGTGTAGAACATTTCCGGTCAGTTCTTTAATCATCTCATGCGTGGTGTCACTATCTTTTTTTCCTGTTTGAGTAAAAGAAAGATTTGAGCAATATCAAGTCCTTGTTTCACCCCTTCCAGTTGTTTTTCCTTGAGGGTAGGGATCAGAATACCGTTCATGGCAGTACTGAGGCCCACAATTGCTGATTAATTTTTTGCTGTTTCATTTGTTAGTTCTAGCAAAACACTGGCTTGTGCTTGCACTTCCATTTTTAAGTGTTCAAATACTGAAACCAGTGAATTTAACACAAAGCTAAGTGCCGAGAGGGTACTTTCACTAGCTTACTGAAGATTGCTTTGTGGGTCTTCGCTGGGTCTGACTTGGGGTCATGTGTTATATTTGGCGGTGACTCTCTTTGGTTAGTTGGATCCAAAACAGTGTTTTCTATAGTTTCCATAACCAGGGGAAAACCCCCTTCTTTGATCTCTTGTGTGCATTCTATATTTTGCCACACTCTGTCGTCAAGGTCTTCTGCATCATTTAAACTGTTGTTTCTTTTCTTGAGGAAGTGATCTTTGATTTTACTCTGAATTTTTTGTTGTTGTTATAGTATACTCCAAACCTGCTTACACCCCTTTCTCAGTGAAGTCAATGTTTCATCTACCCCATCTGTGTGTGGGGAATGAATGTGGACTTGAGCACAGGTGGTTATGGGAGCATTCTGTTGTGGGGTTGGGATGATTGATAGAGATGAGCCGGCTTCCTCCCCAACCCTCTGTATTTGACCCAGGTAAGAGCCATCCTAGTCCGGAGTGCTCTCCAGGGTTGGTGTATTGCGAAGTCTCATTCTGCAACACGGATTCACTACGTGAGAGACTCACAGTAAAAGGGGAAAGCTCAATTGAAAAAAGGCTGCAAATCTATGGCTCTTTTGTCTAAACAATGTGATGATGAAATCCGGTGCTGAAGTATTTATACCGACTTTATCCTCCAGATGAAATATTAGACAAACAGGTGGCAGACCAATGAGAGGCACTCAGAAGGTAATTTCTCAATAGAGTGTTTCAAGTTGCCACTACAATTCCCACTACATGCCCTTCGTAGATCCCACTTAGAAATACTGCAACTTAAAGGCCCCTAAATTGCAATAAATGCACAGAGGGGAAAATTGTCTAAAATAGCCTTTGCCTGGGACAACACAGATTCACAGTATCTTTAGTTAGAGTTTTCAGTCACCAAGTTAAAAGGGATTACCTTCAAAAGGAACTTTTCAAAGAGGCGGCATGGAGATTGTAAGCGACACACGCGCAACACCTTCTGCAGCTCTAAAATATGCCGCCACACCACGCAGTCAGCGATTTGTAGTACTCAATTTCCGCAACATGAATTGATGATCCCCTGAACCAACCAGAGCCAAACAGCGGCTCAACAGCGCAGACAGAACACAAAGCACTGCCCTTGACACGTCACTCTGGCTTCACGCTGCAAGGGTGCTATGCTCTGTTTTTTATGTCTGGGTCCAGGGGGGCGTGGCTAAGTGCTCCAGGTGCCTTAAAGGCAGAGGCACTGATTCTCCAGTCTAACCGTGCCCAGCAGCAGCACGCGTAATTCATCACCAGCAAAAAACGTGTTGAAATGCAGTTTCTCGAAGTCACAAAGTCCACGAAAGATATCACCTGATCCACAGCGGCTCAACAGCGCAGACAGAACACAAAGCACTGCCTTTGAATCTGCACTCGGGCTTCATAAGACATTTATTTTGATAGTAATTTATGTTCATTTGTTTCCCTACAGATTGATGCCTGACTGAAGAAAGTTATCAGTGCCTTTTTTTTTTATTTTCTCCACTTCCCCTTTCCCTTAAGAGGGTTGGAACCTCAGCTGCTAGTCAGTTCAGTTGTTGCTCACACCTTCTTGGGAGACTGTGGGACTCAGCAGCTTCCACAAACAGAAGTTTACAGTACCGTACACCTACCAGGTGAATATTCGTCACTCTCTCTAAGATGATAGAAGCCAAAAACAACTCCTTGTTCCACGGAGGCGATGCCTATCTTTCCATGAGAAAGAAATTGAATGCGAAAGATCACCGATTTTATCTACACACCCATCTGTCCCCATTGGCTTGGCTGCAATGGCCACCTTGTCCCCTTCCCCCTTTGTCAACCTGGATGACTCCAGGCCATGTTCTACCATGGATGACCCCTGTGTGGCATTACCTGTCCCCACTGCTGCTGAGGAGTCTCCTCCCACGTCACCTTCTTGAACGCAACCCCAGCAGCCATGCCCAATGCCACGGCGCTGCCACAGCTACATCGCTCCCCAAAGATGAGCTGTCATGGGTGCATGGCTGGGGCCTGCGCCTCAGCCTGGTGGAGGCATCCCAGCAGCCATGCTCCACAGCATGGCTTCTGCCCTTTCCTCAGATGCAATGTGGAAAAGGAGACAGAGAACAGACTGTACTGCACCAAATCCGGCATGGCATCAGCAACATTCACATGAACATGATGAGTCAAGGGAACAACCATCAACCTCCACACCTCACTCTACCCAATCACATGAAGCTACTTGCCATTGCAACAAGTACATACACATGTCATGCACACACATCAACTGAGAGGCCCCAAGCAGTACGATGAACAATCACATCAGAGTATCGTGAACTGCAATGCCTATACGTGACTACGCCAGACATCCTAATGCACATCCTAATGCACATGTTGCATCCAGGCATGAGTGATGCCCAGTCACACATTCTCATTTTTGCACATACACATGAGCATCATGCATGCACATGACACGGGCAACACTACCTCACCTGTCACACTTGTCATCCAGGTATGTCTCAGATACAAGTAACTTTACATTTCCACAGTCTGCAAGCCAGCCCTGCAACACACAATGCAAGTGATAGCACATTTAAAATATGTATAGGTCTAAATGCACACATGGATGGCAATGTCTGAGGGATGCAAGCAGACATCCGCCTGAGGTACATACTTGCTGCAAGCCTAAGGGGGTCACTGCCAACATGCTGGTACATGCACAAACCACATGCACTGTAGAGCATTGCACCACATGGCTACTCATCAGTGGACTCCAGATGTGGACGTAAATCGCAGACCTGGTTGTCCAGCACCAGGTATAACTTCTCCAGGAACCGCATGTTGTTAGCCGACATCCGACACCTGCATGAACGGTGCACCTCCGTGGTGGCACCGGCCTGGACGTAGCGCAGGGCCTTGATGTGGGTCCTAGATTTCAGGTACTCCTAGTGCTTGTGCATGGTCTTGAAGGTGTGGGATGCCATGCCCGCAGCGTTTATGGCATCCATTATCCTGTCCCAGATCTGCTGGCATTCTTCCTTGCCACGTTGCATCAAAGGGTGGAAAGGGCATCATATTGCTCCAGGACCTTCTCCACCAGGATGTTAACTGCACTGGCGGTGAAGTTGACAGCCCTCTGTCTCGCCGCCACAGGGTTTCCGCTCTGGTCAGAGGATGATGGTGCTCACATGCAACCACTGAGACAGATGTGGGTGGGCAAGGTGGCCCTGGAGCTGGGCTGCGGAGCGGTGGTGGTGGAATGGCACGGTGGGAATCCAATGAAGCAGCTGGGTTGGTCACAGGGCGAAAGGTAGGAGCATAGGCAATGGCTGGACAGCAGGCATTCTAAACGCAGAGCAGGTGGGGAGCAGGCACACACACTGTACAGAGAGCAGCAGATGACTATGTTGGAGGCAGCACAGGGCAGTAGGAGGCAGGTAAAATGGCACAGAGGCAGGAGAGTGGGTCTTCTGTGTCTCGCGATGTAAGCAGCCAGAAACAGAGTGAAGGGACTTTGCGCATAAAGAACTGGAAAATCATGGACACGTGAAATCTGAGGAAAGGCCCTCAGCACATAGCGTATCTGACATGCGCTGCGCGCAGGCCTTAAGTACGCCATATTCGGGCATACATTAGTACATCTAGAAGCAACTTTTTTTTCCAGACTTTTTCTTTTCTTTTTTTCCCAGACTTGCGGCATGTTCCCATTGTGTACAGTACAAACAAAGTGTCTACTACTTGAGACACTCCTATCCTCTGCACACCAATATAACTGAACATACAGTAAAAAAATGTATTATTGTACAATATTAACATATTTACTTGTAATCTGGTAAAACACACACATATGCATAAACAAGTACATTTCAAGACATATCTTCTGTGTATCAAATCACATTTGTTTTCTCCAAAATATAATTCTTCTCCCATCAAAGGGGAAGAAAAGAAGAAAAGAAAGTCTTCTATGTGAAGTACTTGAAGATCAACACGTTTCGGGGATACACCCCTTCTTCAAGAGCAATGAATTCTGAAATAACATAAGAAAACCCTATCAGGCTAATGTTCTACTCCAAGTTCCCAACTATCCTTTAGTTATTCTGTCATACATAACAGGGATACAATCCCCCACTTAGTGATACAATCCCCATCACCACATATCCATAGTGAGGTTGTTCAATATATGGTGGTTATAGCTTCAAGGCCACGCTCCCATGTATTGGTTTCTGGTCCTGGGAAGATGTCCAAGGGAGGGTTGCAGTCCTGCAGCCAGGGACATGGGCATCACAGCAAGGGCCATACTCACTTGGGTCAGGCAGGTGTGGCCCTGCACACATGGGGGACATGTGCAGACTTGGCAAACAGTGGGGGAGCAGCAGATGTTGTATTCCACACACCAACAGGGTGCGGCCTTTGAGAGTTTGTCTGAGGGCATGGACAGGGTGGCCACTTCCATGATCCTCTTTCAGCACAGGTGGAGCAACAGCTGCAGGTCATGCGGTGCACATGCCACTCCCACAGGCTGCGCATGGAGCCCAACATCAGGGGCCGACGGGCAGATATGCAGTGTCTGCAGGCATCCCTGCTTGCAGAGGGTCAGGCACACAGGGAAGCCCTGAGGCATTGGCCCGCCTGTCACTAATTTGGAGACAAAGTTCCCGGTGAAGGTGATGCAGGATTCACACCATGCTGGAGCAGTCCGTGGATAAGCATGAGCAATGTCTTGCATGCTGAGCATGCGTCATTATTCCCCATGTTTGCTGCATTTGTAAAATGTCTTATATGTGCTTTGCATGCTACCATGTCAGGATGCTTTTTTTAAGTGGTACTCATGTCACTGTGTTACCTCCCTCTGTAAACTCATCTATGCCCGCACCTACTGTGGTGTAGTGCATGTCATTGGCCATCTCCAGTCCAGGAAGTGTAGTCTTTGATGTGTGTTTCACTTGGCCTTTCCTCTCACTGCCACTCCCTCTCCCTCTCTCCTTGTTGTGGTATGGTGCACTCACGGGCAGATCACAATCTATATCCTGTCACCCTCTTGCACCCTGTGGTGCTATTGCAGTGGGTGCTCTCTGCACATTTTCAGTATCTATTCATGTGTTGTCTTGGATGTGCATGTTCTTTCTGTTGTTACTATGCATGCCATTGCATTTAGGGGGTGCGGCATGTGATGGGTTGCATCTTATGCGAGGCTGGTGGGTAACCTGTGCAGGTAAGTGAAGGGCATTTGTAGACACCTGTGTGGTGTTTTTTCTGGGAGTCTTGCACTGTGTGTGATCACTTTGGATTGACTTGTCTTGTGGGGCACCAGTACTACTTCATGGGTGCATGTTTCACAGAGTGTGGTTCTGGAGATAGGTCTGGGCATGGTGTTGTTTCTATGGATTGGTGGAGTCACTGGTTTCGTATTCAAAATGGTGGGGGTTCTAACTCTGTGGGCCTTTCTTGGGTCATTGGCAGAGGGTGGCAGGGCTGGCTGTTTGTGGCCTGTGACAGGTGTTGATGGTTGTGCTGGTGTGTGTCTCATTGCACTTTGACCATGTTTACTGAGTGACACTTCACATTCCTTGCAATGTTTGTTGGGTAATGGTTCGACAGCACATTTGGCCTCTCTCGCTTAGGGTTCCCTAATTATGGTGTGCAGCCCCATTTACAAGCCACAACCATGGAAACACTGATACGCATTTTTGGGATGCTATGTTGTGCACGAGCACATCACGTTTTACAGTGTTGGTGTTTTCACATGCATGCTGCACCACACTGCTGCATTGAATTGAATGCACAATTGCATCAATTGTATGCTGTCACAGTGAAGTCTGCATTGATCGCACACTTTTACTTTGCATCCTGTGTTTAGCATGCATTTATCCTTGCTTGCAGTATCGCATTGCTTTGTCTTGTCTGCTTATGTCTTCCATGGCAGTTGCCTCGGTGGCCAGCCTTCCATTCTGACATCGGCCTCTGTGAATTGATGCGTCAAGCGTGATCCTACCTGAAGTGCAAGAGATGAGTATTTGTGTACTTGCATTCTTGTGCTTTGCTTCATGGGATACAATGACTGTGTTCAGGGCACTGTCCCAATACTACGCACGTGATTGCATGCCTCCTCATGTCATTGGTAGTCTTTAAGGGGTGTCCCTGCTTTTTTGGGGCTCAATTATCTGCATATGTATGTACTGTCTTTTCATTGTCATGCATAATGTTGACTGATGCACGTGTTGTGTATGTGCCATCGTCTTATGAATGGGGTTATGTGACATGCACATGTGCTGCGTGTCCCTGCGGGGGACAGGCTGTTTGGGGTTTGTTGTTGTTTGTCACTGTGTGTGTTTTGTGTGTTTGATTTGCATGCAGTGTGCAGGTGTTGCTGCATGTGTGCTGGGATACTTGTTGATGGCTGTCTTGTGAGTTTCTGTTTTTATGTCACTGCGGGGGGTCGTGGTTCTTGAGTTTCTTGGTGTATGGATGTGTTAACTGCACTCTGTTTCATTTTGTTCATTGTCTGCAGATCCTTCCATCAGGGAAAGATGGCAATTTCATTGGATGAAACTTTACTGTCGACTGCATGCCGAGGGGAAGGTAAGATGTGCATTTATCTTGATTGTTATGGAATGGCTATTTTAGTTGCTGCATGTCTGGATGTGTCCCCCTCTTTGTCACAATTGTCTATTACCACTTTTTAATTGTTGTTTTTGGGATGGGGTTTATTGTGGTCATGTTTGCCAGATTGAGTAACAGTTGGATTGATACTGCAGTGCTTTTCTACACCCCACTATAGGGACATGTCTGTGTACATGATGCACATTGTAGGACATGTGTGCAGCTATATGTGATTTTGCTTGTTGTATTTTGTGTCCATGTTAATTTTTGAGGCCATGTATGGCTTGCAGCTCAGACATGATGTTTCAGGATTCATCGCTGCTTGCACGTTTGACAGGTATCTTAGTCATATGGGATGTTTTTGGTGCCAAAGAGGTGATTTCATTAAATGTTTCAAAAAAAGGTAGCAGGCGCTCCTCTCCAGAAGGAACATGGCATGATAACCAGTTCTGAGATGAGAGTTTGCAGCAAATGCTTTTTGCTCACTGTACCTTTCACAGATGGGAAATAACCATTTGCATATCAGTCTTTGTCCGCCCACATGGGCAGTCCAGCACCGAAATGCTATGGCAATTCCTCTCTGAACAAGAGTACCAACAGCAACCCCATACACGTGTTTCAGCCTAGTTGGGCCTCATCAGTGAGGTGAAGCTGTGCCTCTCTGAGCACAGTGAATAGGGAGTCCACGTCTGGTTACCCCCAGGTAACTCAAGGTGACCAACCCCAAGTTCCTTAAAATATTTCAAAAAAAGGTAGCAGGCGCTCCTCTCCGGAAGGAACATGGCATGATAACCAGTTCTAAGATGAGAGTTTGCAGCACACGCTTTTTGCCTACTGTACCTTTCACAGATGGGAAATACCCATTTGCATATCAGTCTTTGTCCCGCTCACAGGGGCAGACCAGCACCAAAATGCTATGGCAATTCCTCTCTGAACAAAAGTGCCAACAGCAACCCCATACACGTGTTTCAGCCTTGTTGGGCCTCATCAGTGAGGTGAAGCTGTGCCTCTCTGAGCACAGTGAGCAGGGAGTCCACATCTGGGTACCCCCAGGTAACTCAGGGTGACCAGCCCCAAGTTCCTTACAAATATTTCAAAAAAAGGTAGCAGGCGCTCCTCTCCAGAGGGAACATGGCATGATAACCAGTTCTGAGATGAGAGTTTGCAGCACACGCTTGTTGCTCACTGTACCTTTCACAGATGGGAAATATCCATTTGCATATCAGTCTTTGTCCCGCCCACATGGGCAGTCCAGCATCGAAATGCTATGGCAATTCCTCTCTGAACAAGAGTACCAACAGCAACCCCATACACGTGTTTCAGCCTTGTTGGGCCTCATCAGTGAGGTGAAGCTGTGCCTCTCTGAGCACAGTGAGCAGGGAGTCCATGTCTGGTTACCCCCAGGTAACTCAGAGTGACCAACCCCAAGTTCCTTACGAATATTTCAAAAAAAGGTAGCAGGCGCTCCTCTCCAGAAGGAACATGTCATGATAACCAGTTCTGAGATGAGAGTTTGCAGCACACGCTTTTTGCTCACTGTACCTTTCACAGATGGGAAATATCCATTTGCATATCAGTCTTTGACCCGCCCACATGGGCAGTCCAGCATCGAAATGCTATGGCAATTCCTCTCTGAACAAGAGTACCAACAGCAACCCCATACACGTGTTTCAGGCTTGTTGGGCCTCATCAGTGAGGTGAAGCTGTGCCTCTCTGAGCACAGTAAGCAGGGATTCCACATCTGGTTACCCCCAGGTAACTCAGGGTGACCAACCCCAAGTTCCTTACAAATATTTCAAAAAAAGGTAGCAGGCGCTCCTCTCCAGAAGGAACATGTCATGATAACCAGTTCTGAGATGAGAGTTTGCAGCACACACTTTTTGCTCACTGTACCTTTCACAGATGGGAAATATCCGTTTGCATATCAGTCTTTGACCCGCCCACATGGGCAGTCCAGCATCGAAATACTATGGCAATTCCTCTCTGAACAAGAGTACCAACAGCAACCCCATACACGTGATTCAGCCTTGTTGGGCCTCATCCTTGAGGTGAAGCTGCGCCTCTCTGAGCACAGTGAGCAGGGAGTCCACGTCTGGTTGCCCCCAGGTAATTTAGGGTGACCAACCCCAAGTTCCTTGCAATTATTTCTAAAAAGGTAGCCGGCGCTCCTCTCCAGAAAGAAAAAGGCATGATAACCTATTCTGAGATGAGAGTTTGCAGCACACGCTTTTTGCTCACTGTACCTTTCACAGATGGGAAATATCCATTTGCATATCAGTCTTTGTCCCGCCCACAGGGGCAGTCCAGCACCGAAATGCTATGGCAATTCCTCTCTGAACAAGAGTACCAACAGCAACCCCATATACGTGTTTCAGCCTTGTTGGGCCTCATCAGTGAGGTGAAACTGCGCCTCTCTAAGCACAGTGAACAGGGAGTCCATTTCTGGTTGCCCCCAGGTAACTTAGGGTGACCAACCCCAGGTTCCTTGCAATTATTTCGAAAAAGGTAGCCGGCGATCCTCTACAGAAAGAACAAGGCATGATAGCCTGTTCTGAGATGAGAGTTTGCAGCACACGCTTTTTGCTCACTGTACCATTCACAGATGGGAAATATCAATTTGCGTATCAGTCTGTGTCCCGCCCACAGGGGCAGTCCAGCACCGAAATGCTATGGCAATTCCTCTCTGAACAAGAGTACCAACAGCAACCCCATACACGTGTTTCAGCCTTCTTGGGCCTCATCAGTGAGGTGAAACTGCGCCTCTCTGAGCACAGTGAGCAGGGAGTCCACTTCTGGTTGCCCCAAGGTAACTTAGGGTGACCAACCCCAAGTTCCTTGCAATTATTTCTAAAAAGGTAGCCGGCGCTCCTCTCCAGAAAGAACAAGGCATGATAACCTGTTCTGAGATGAGAGTTTGCAGCACACGCTTTTTGCTCACTGTACCTTTCACAGATGGGAAATATCCATTTGCATATAAGTCTTTGTCCCACCCACAGTGGCAGTCCAGCACCGAAATGCTATGGCAATTCCTCTCTGAACAAGAGTACCAACAGCAACCCCATGCACGTAGCTTGTAGTGGTGACATCCTGAAGATGTGCCTATCATGTGTGCTACCAGGATAGTTGGCATACACTTCAGTAATGATGCCCTTGGCATCACACAAAACCTGTACATTGTTGGAGTGCCAATGTTTCTGTTTGCAGTAGATGTGCTCTGTTGCTCGACTTTTGGGAAGTGCGCCACCACATAAATGTCCTGGACCAAGACTTGCCTTTGTGCGGTGCTCTGGGCATATAGATATGCCGACAGACAGAAGGATGTGCAGTTATGATTGCCGACACCTGGTGTAAGTAGTGAGACTGCGTGGCCTGGGAGATGCCACATACTATGGTGGTGGTCTGCTGGAATGAGCCAATGGCCAAGAAATGCAGAGCAGTTAGCACCTTTTGCAAGGTGCTCAGCGCTTGGGAGCACATGGTGGGTGATGTGAGGTCATCTTCCCACTCCGTGACCAGGTGGAGGATGATATGGCGGGGGCCTATACCTGCTATAGACCTGGTCATCAGTCATCCCAACTAGGCTGGTCCTTTGGTGGAAGATCTGGGCCCTGGCCATCCTCATCCTCCTGTGGTGGCCCTGGGTGATTGCTGCAACAAATGGTGCATTTATTGTGGCTGTATCCGTGCTTTTGTTGATCGCATGTGCTTTTTATGCATTTGTTAGTGTGTGCATTGATGTTTACGCCTGCTATTGCGTTGCATAGGTGTTTCTGGATTTGGGCTTGCTTTTTCACACCAGCGTGCCTATTCAATTCCATAAATACATTTGTTTTGCGCGCATTTGGGCGGTGCGATTGTGTGATGGTGGTATATCCCTCGTAACGCCCACATTTTTGCTTGTTCTTCCTCATTCCATGTGTTCTACCAACTTTTTAGGTGGCTGCGCAGACCCGGGCGGTCCTTCACTTGGAGTCTCGCACAAGCCGTTCGTCAGGTCCCAGTGATGTGAGGACAGGCGCGGATTCCTCGCGAGTTCCCGGTAAGCCCTGTGCATTGTGTTCCATGAATCAATGAACGGAAATCGCATGCAAATACCTCTTTTCCAGCGTAGAATATTCAAAGAATTGGGCACACCATGCACAGAAATAACCTCACCACAACATTCCTGTGATTTAAACTGTATAGTGTATTACAAAGGTTGTATTGGGCCAAATGTATGATGTATGGCCTGCAAAGCCAACAGCAAGTCTTCAACATGAGTTACAGAGAAAATGTGGAGGCAGCTTGAAGGCATATTATACAAAATATTTAAACGAGACAATATACTTGTAATAAAACAAAGAATTGCCTCTCTGTTTTGTTTTATGACACTCATCATGTTGCCTTCCCTGTGCGACAGAGAGCCTGCAAGATTGCAAGATAGGTAGAAGAGAGTAATAAGAGGGGATTTTACTTTCAAAGGAAAGAAATGGGGATTTAACTCCTAAGGGAATGAATTCACTTTGAAAAATAAGCCTTGTGAGATTGAGTTTGCAGCCCAACACGTACAATGCTACATTCTCACATGATGCCACCACATCTAATACTCAGTATGTTAAATCACTAAAAAGTGACCAAATTCCAAATGTGTATTTTTAAAATGCCAGCTGGATGTACTAAATACAGATTTTAAACTTAAGAGTTAACGTTTCAAGAATGCTTGTCCTAAAACAGTGATGAGTAATGACTCTTGGCCTGTGCAGAGGGTATTAGAGGCATGCATGGATCATAATGCATTTTAACCTACCAGTTTAACATACAAATCTTAAATGCATTTGCAGGGCATTAGATAAACAAGATTACAAAGATTGAATTGGCACAAATTCATGATTTGTGGGCTGTAACTGAATCAGCTGGAGCTTTGTCATTGGCATTACAGCCCGCAAACCCTAAAATTGGTTTGTACATGTGGTAGTAGCATGTGAGAATGTAGCATTCTACATCTTGGGCTGCAAACCCAAATGCACCAAAATATTTTCTTCTGAAGTAAATTCCATTCCCCTGGGGCTTAAAACCCCTCCCCTCTTCCATCTCTGTTTTGCTTATCTTCCAGGCTCTCAGTTGCACAGAGAAAGGAAGACGATGAGTACCAAACAACGGAACAGAGGTAATATTTTGCTCTATGGCAAATATGTTGACTCTATGTTAAATATTGTGTATAATCGGCTTTCAACACCCTCCTGAATATTCTCTGCAACTCATGTTGAAGCAACAGTTGGCGTTGCAGCCAGCAAATCATACATGTGTGTACATCCAACCTATATAGTATGTTGTCCAATCACCAGCGAATGGATTTCAGACTTGTATATATAATGTATACTGTATTTTGTCACAAAATAACTCACCAAACAATGATCTCTACTAACCATGCATGTGCAGAGATGTCAGGTTATAAATTACCGACAGACCAATCACGCTGTTCTCCACCCTACTGCTCATATAAGACCTGACCTAAACTATAGGTAGCATCGGGATGAAGGGGTTACTTGCGTACAAAGATTTTTGATTATTCAATCTCACATTAGCCCCTATAGAGTCTCTGATTAAAATACCCCCCGCCCATGACTGATATACAACTAATGTGGGTTGTAGTGTCTTTGCATAATTTTCTTTCAGTCACGACCAATCATTGTGGCCAATCCTGGTCCGGCACAGCAGTTCAGGGGTAATGAATGTGATACTCGGTAAGACCCAATCTCAATGTCAATGCACCCCAAATTGCTATATAGAGGAACAGCACTCACACTTTCATATGCCACCCTCTGTTAGTTACTTCCACTTATGGTGTGATTATGAAGAGGCTTGAGGAATGGGTTCTGGGTAAATAATGTTTTTTCTGATGCCCAGCTAGCAGTTCAGTCTGTGCTGGGAACTTTTAATAGGTGTACAAACCTGTACTTGCTAGTCTCCAAGTATGCCCTACATGCAGGAACGCCTGTCTACATGGCTTTCATGGTCCACAGTTCTGTCTTTGATTACGGAGACAGGGGACTCCTGTGGAGAACTTTGCGAGATATGGGAGTCCCTGGTGCCTTCCAGCGTGCACTGGAGACTCCACACTCTTACTCTACGGTCTGTATCTAGTGTGGTAACAAAGGTGAAGTGAGTGATATTATTATCCTGGAGCAAGAGGTTCGGCAGGGGTGCACGCATGCACCCCTTCTTTTCAATCGGTGTGTAAATGGTTTACCATCCTTCTTAGAAAGTGTCAACGCTGACGTACCTCATTGTGCGGGCAGGAGGTTCCGTGTCCTAAGTTAGGCTGATGATGCAGCTTTGTTGGCTAGGAACCCAAGATCCCCATCAGTGTCTTGTAGAAGGGTATGTCAGGTTTATCTTCCTTAGGTGACTGAAGGTTAATGCTGACAAAAGCTATATAATGTGCTTCACTAAAAAACATCTGTGATCCTACAATCTTTCTTGATGGCTGCAGACTTAAGGTTTGACAGAACCTTGGCATAACGTTTAGGAGACTACGAAATTGGAAGAAAAATGTAACAATCAGAAGGCATAAAATCAAACATTGGCATTTTCAGATTTGACAAATTGCTGCAGCATTTTTCTGTTAGTCATATGCTAACTGCCTATACGGGTAAGAGTTTGGCTACATATGTTTACGGTAGTGAACTTTGGGGTGTGGGTGATGTGAGGAGAACTCCTTCTCGCCTTCTGGAAGTGCCTCCAACAACAGAATATTTTAATACTCATCTTGAAACAGGCCTTCCATATATCACTGACACCATGAACGAAACCTTTTATTTTTTGTCTTTCTTCGTGGAAGAGCAAGGAAGATATTTTAACCAAAGCTTTGATTAGCCACTTGATGTCCTTAGGTAATGTTTATAAAGTTAACTGGTTATTTATTTATATATATATATATATATATATTCATTTCTATGTATAAATCGGGGAATGTGTGGATATGTGTGGATATGTGTGTGTGTGTGTGTCCGTTTGAAATGCTCAGCATACGTCCCAACAAGCTACAAACCTGTAATTTGGCACGTGGGTAGGTTCCATGCATGGCGTAGACAATTTAAAATGTATCAAATATAAATGTTTCAATTATGTTATGTCTGCAATGCTTGGATATGTGTGTGTGTCTGTTCAAAATGTTCAGCATACTTCTCAACATGCTACAAACCTGAAATTTGGCATGTGTACAGGTTACATCGTGCAGACAATGTAACAAGTATGAAATACACATTTTTCTCATTTTTATTTTTTCAATTGGTCTCCAATGCTTGGACATGTGTATGTGTCTGTTTGAAATGTTCAGCATGCTTCCCAACATGCTACAAACCTGAAATTCGGCTTGTGGGTAGGATCCATGGTGTGGACAATGTAACAAGTATAAAATATATCTTTCTCTGATTATTTTTTTTAAGCGGTCTGAAATGCTTACCACTGCCATATGGCTCTTTGCAGCGTAGTTCTGCCGCAGTCCTACATTTATTGTTCCTAAAGTTAGCAGTTCATGAAAACTTCAGCAGTTCCTAAACTTTCCACACTATCAGAATTCTAGCTGACATAGCTGACCTAGCGGTATTCACTTTTGAAGTCATGCGGGTGAAACAATACAGTGCTTTTGTAGTAATGCGGCTAACAGGAAACAGTGTATGTCTTTTCAGTAGTGTCCACAATTATGTTGTCCATCACATCATGGCAAATCTCTCATGATAATTACAGGAACTTCATTTCCCATGAAAGTTTTGAATCTATGCCACCTCAACAGTACGAAGCTTACATGCTTCAGCCATACACATACGGGTATGGCACTTCAAGTTTACAGGCTTCAGCCCTAGGAATTACAGTGCGAAGCATGGGTGCACGTGCTAGTTCTATATAAAATTAACTCTCAGCTATGTTTACGCAATGGTGGTTGGCGGATTTACCGCCCCATTCCAAGGTGAGTGGGGCGGTAAATCCCCATTTCCCATTTTACCCATTTTACCCTTCCCCATTCCCATTTTTGCCCCATAGGGCATAATGGGAATGGGGAAAGGCGCTAATTACGCCACCGTAAATTACGGTGACGTAATTAGCACCAAGGTCCCTTTGCGGCATGGGTTTTAACGCCTGCAAAAAGCAGGCGTTAAAATCACCATCCCGCAAAGGGACCTTGGAATCAGGCGTTAAGGGTCGGCGCCCTTTACGGCGCCGTAAACCCCTTAACGCCTGGGTCCTAATGAGGGCCAAAATCATTTATTTTATTGTGGCTTGTGATCTCACAATATGTTCACGCTATCACTCTCTCACCTCAAGAGACTTAGGATCCGATTCATAGAAAATGTGCAAAGACCTCGCTAAGTACTATGCGTGTAAATCAACTTTGTGCCTACTTGCACGCGAAAGTATCTTTTCGTGTTATGCGTATTCATGGATTTTAAAGCGCAAAGTAACCCGATGCACAAAGAAATCCGAGTTGCATATGGAACGCATACAGCAGGGCCTCGCGTAAACAAAAACCATTGCCAAAGGACAATCTTTCTGCCTACCTTTGCCACAACATCCAGCACCCAGGCAAATCTGCTCACGGTCCCCCGTAAGTCAAGGCTGCACCCTGTGAAACTGATCGTGGTCCCCATTAAGTCACAGAAAAATCTGTGCGAAACTGCATGCGCAGTCCCCATAGGTCAAGGCTGCACTCCTGCGAAAGTGCACGCAGTCCCCCCACAAGTCAAGATAGCACACCAGCAAAATTGCACCTGTTCCCCCATAAGTCAAGGTAGCACCCCTTTGAAACTGCATGCCGGTCCCCTGATAGTAAAGGCTGCACCTGTGTCAAAGCGCATACACGGTCCCTCCGTAAACCAAGGCTGCACCCGTTTGACACTGCATGCATTGTCCACCATAAGTAAAGGCTGCACACCCCTTCGAAACTGCATTCACGCTCCCCCGTATGGAAAGGCTACCCCCATGCAAAAGTGCATGTGCTGTCACCCCGTAATTCAAGGCTGCACACTGGGGAAGCTGCAGACTGTCACACCTTCTCTCAAGGCACCCAAACTACTGGCCCACACCTTTAAATCATAGCAGCCCCCTCAAGTCTCAATGCCGCCCATCAGCCCAGCTCAACTCAGCTACTATGCCAGGTAGCCCCCTCAAGTCCCAACACCACCCACCAGCCCCCCTCTACTCCCCCACTAACAGGTGTCAAGTCGTAAAAAAATGTGGGGGGACTCATAAACATAAGGAATGGGATGTGACATCACCAGAAATTAGCATATCAATGTGAAATATGTTAATTTCATTCCATTGGCTTTGTATAACCATACAAATTGCACAGGATGAATGACATTTGCCTTTCATAAAATCAAGGCACACAAAAACCAACAGAGGATATTTTCTTATAATAGTGTTTTGAAAACAGTAAAAGGTGTGCATGTTTTATACTCCCAAGAATCACTACCAATATTTTCCCTGGAACATGCAGTCCTGAAATTTGGCATTTTAACTTTAGTTGTCTGCCATGTCTCATCATGATATATGGTGCAGTGGTGAAGTGTCCGGCCTCTGAACCTTACAACCGTGGTTCCAGCCCAGAAGTTGCATAAATTGATGAAAGACAGCCGATTTCTTTCATTTTACACTAAAATAAATGGGGAGATGGTGTCCACCCTCGACTTGATCCCTGGCCACCACGCCAGGCAGTCTGCTCAAGTACCGACACCACCCACAAGCCCCATTGACCGCCACCACAACCCCAGGCAGCCCCCTCCAGTCCTGACACCACTCACCAGCCCCCCTCACCTCCACCACTACCCCAGGCAGCCACCTGGCAGTACACCCCCTCCCCACATCCTCCTGATCTCAGATACATCACCAAGACAGTCCCCTCAAGTCCCAAACACCACCCACCACCCTCCCACGGCTCCACCACAATGCCAGGCAGCCCCCTGACAGCACAGCCCCAACCCCAACCCTCTTTACCTCTGACACAATCCCAGTCAGCCCCCTGACAATACATCCCCCCACCTACACCACTACCCCAGGCAGCCCCCCTGACCTCCCCCACAAACCCCAGGCAGACCCCTTACAGCACAGCCCCACCCCCAACCCTCTTTACCTCTGACACAACCCCAGTCAGCTCCCTGACAATACATCCCCTCACCTACACCACTACCCCAGGCACCACCCGCAAATCCCGACACCACCCACCAGCCCCCCTCACCTCCGCAACAACCCCAGGGAGCCACCTGACAACACCCCCCTCACCTCTCCCACTACACGAGGCAGTCCCCTGACATTACATCTCCCTCCCCTCACCCCCCTGAATTCTGTCAGTACCCCCAGGCAAGACCTACCGGATGACACACCCACCATTCCAATGCTGATCAACAACTTACCTCAATGACACCGGCCAGTCTCCAACATGTAGTACACAGGCCACATATCCTCCTGCAACTTGAAAAACTAGGAGCACTGCTGCAGCATACATGTCCATAGCTCATCACAGGACTCTGTTGTACATCACACTCAGTTGCACATCAACAGGACAGCATAATGTAGCACCAGCTACACTGTGACCACACCATGTACATTTGACATAGTAACGAAATGGAAAGCGATGTAACGTTTCATGGTGCCCATGTGCCATTGCAATGGGCCCACAGTGCTGTAGGTAAATGCCCTAGGAGGAACAAGTTTGAGACATTGCAGAATGTACTCAGTCATATGTAATGTGTGTGTGCATAGGAGCCTGTACAAAGGAATGAAGGGAGGCAGTCAGGTAGGTAGGCATGGATGGCAAAATCCCTGCAAGTGAAACAAGTTGAACTGGCATGTGGCTGGGTGATGTGTAGGCTGTCAGAGCATGGGAGAGTCAAGGAGATGGACAATGTGTACAGCCAGACTGAAAAATAAATAATCAGAGAATTCTGCATTTCAGTGGCAGATGTGCAGCATGATACAAGAGCAGGTTGTGAGTGATTACAGATGTTGCTAGTGGGGTCCATTGCATGGGAGGGATACAGCCACTGAATAATGAGTGTACAAATGATGAGTTTAGCCCACACATCCACAGTGAGGCCCCAATCCACGTGACAGTCATAGTTGAAATACATTCCAAAACATAGAAAAGGGTTTTTTAGACATGGACAAAAAGAGACTGCAGCAAGCGGGTGATCATGATTGAGAAACTTTAAGAAGCATTATAACATTCACACAACAAAAAGAAAACATGAGGAAGGGTGAAATGTCCACAGTTGAAATGGAAATAAAAATCCAAAATGAAACCTAACACTAAGAACTATATACACAGGCTATATATCCTCCAGGGCAGAATCCCATTCCTCATCTTCGGCCTGGAGGTAGGCCTCTGTTCTTTCCAGCAGGTCTTGCAGGCCCTCTATCATCTTCCTCTCCTCTTCCTCTGCATCCCTGCAAACAGCCTCCAGGATGGCATGCCCACCCCAATGTCGGCCTTTCTGACACCTCTGTCGTGGTCCCGGCAATCCTTGCCCCCCTAGTGATGTGTATCACATAGATTATAAATCCAGGTAGCTGGTTGGTGAACACCATAC
Source organism: Ambystoma mexicanum (assembly GCF_040938575.1). Lineage (NCBI taxonomy): Eukaryota > Metazoa > Chordata > Amphibia > Caudata > Ambystomatidae > Ambystoma > Ambystoma mexicanum. The sequence continues at coordinate 290,477,498 of NC_090928.1, forward strand.
ACATATAGCCTATAAGGGATACCAGGTGATTGGACCCAGCATCTTCTGCCCGTCTTCTTCCATGAGGGGGATCTTCTTCTGTCGTCATTCGGTACAAAGACAGAAATTGGCAATGATTTACACAGGCCATGATTTCACAACCCTACCGTGCACTTGGTATCAAGGAGATGAGCAAGGCGGCTACTTTTGAGTCATGAAAACTTCTCAGAACTACATGTACCCGCTCGTTTTACCAGACACGTTGGCACCTCCACATCTTTCCCACCCAAGGCATACAGTTGTTACCTTCGCCCCCTGTGCACCGTGCAGCACAAATCCCATGGGCTAATAGTGGGGGCAGCCCAACCCTGCTCTCTGATCTTCCTGATCGAGTGATCACTCTACAGTGTTATGGCCAGGGGTCTTGGGCTGGTCAGTGTACTCAAATGTCTGTGTCCTGGGCTCTTCCTTCTAAAATATAATGTTATTATACAGATGATTATAATGTTACAATTAACTACGTTTCCACTACCCTCTCTCCTCCTTTCTCCTTCTACAAATATCTCATCCTAAATTGCCTGGGTGCCTGGACATTTGACCCTCCTTTCCAACATTCCCCCCTTTCAGCCTCATCATTCCACTGTGTTCCTTTCTTGGGCACCCACACTCTAAATATGGACCACATGTGAGATATATACAGCCCCCATTTCCTTCTACATCACTAAGTCAACTTAATGTTCCACATAGTTCTCAGGATCTGGTGGGTCCATGGTAAGTCTTCCAGTGGGATCAATACTTTGCTATATTCTCACCATGTAAGGTTTATTTGGTGTCTTCTTTTTTACCTGCTTTTGTACCACAAGGTGCACTCCTGACCCCAATTGAAACCATCATCATTGCATTATTAGGGATTGATTTAGCACAGCATTGACATCCCAATTGGCAGGTGTAGAAGATCACCAGCATGAACACGACCACTGGCAGCAATAACCTCACAACTGCTCCCATCCACAATAGTGCCCACGAGAAGAGATCATCGAACCATTCACTTTTCTGAATCCCTGCTTCGCTCTGCATATATTCCCTGAAAGTGTGCACAGCCTCTTTATCTGCGTGAGAGACTCACAGCATCGTTTGGGGGCACGTATGTGCAGCAGGACTCTCCTGTTTGTTTTTACAAATGCCCCCTCTATGGCTGTAAGCAGATGGAACACATACCGGTTCCGCAATGTCATCAACCTGATTGCTCTCAGTTCAACCGTGATTGAATCCTTGTTCAGCATCATTCGCAAGCTGTATCAGTTTGTATCTAACTATTTGCAGCCATTTGGCATTGACTGTTGCTTCTATACATAGTACTAACAGTGAAGCAAAAAATGTCTCTATTATACAGTATGTATTGATCAGGTTGTTCTTTGAGAAATTGAGCCGAGTTTGATGATAGATAGTTAGACCTTTTCTTCCTCTTCAAAAGTATGATTTCTTTCTCTGGCAGAATTTAAAAAACAGGAGGCTGTAGTGGGGATGCAGAAACAGTGGGCTTTGGTGATGATTTGGTGGTACCCAGGCTCCCTTTTCTCATAATTAGATGCACTTCTGTGATCACAAGAGGAGATGAGTGCTGCATGGTCAGCGAGCATACACCCCTCCATGATGTTGGGAGGTGCAAGAACGCCTGCTGGCTGCAAAGCCAGTAGGTATCCATCACTGTGGCTGTCCCTTTTTTGAGATCTGCAACGTTTATTGTCACATTGCACTTGTCATTGGTACCCACAGAAACATTGCCTGCATTATAGAAGCACAGTTCATATTCTTCCTGTTTCTGCACCTTCACCAGCTTCTCTTTTGCTTCGATCCATGTTAGCTTTGCCACATGCTTCCCCCAATATTCTTGACATGGTTTGTTTACCCTCTGAATCACTTATTTTTTTCCTGTCCTATATGTCCTTCTGCCATACAGCTTAACACTCTCTCTCCCCACTGATTGGCCACAAACCTCACTCCTTCTAGCTGCATGTATGGTCATTGCAAACACTCTACACTTCTGGATTCCTCATCAGAAGGCGTATGCTCTGCGATTGGAATTTTGCCATCTACATATTGCTAGATGAACAAGACATTGAACATCCAAAAACTGAACTTCTTGGGGTATTAATACCTTGAGTGCTCCCGACGCATGTGGTATTAAGGAGCAAATATAACAACTCCCATTTACCCTTTGTTTTCCACCCAGCTCATGTCTGCGTATCAACTGTTACTCAACTCTGGGTGGTGCACGTACTCTATCATATCAAAACCTAAACCTGTATACTCATCATATCTCTTCCTAGATTGTCTTTTAAAACATTTTAATTGGCTAACTTTGCATCTGATAATACATTATTCATTTTTTATGATATTACGTCCCCATTTGGTGGTATGTTAGCATAAATTCCCTGTGTTGTGGTATTGTCTACAATGTGATTGGTACATCAATCCCTTGTACACCTCCCTCAGATATCCCCCTCTTTATATGCTCCAACCATATAAAATGACCTTCTAAATATACTGCAAAACCAAACATAAAGCACAAAATATTTTCAGTGTGAAATGCATTATGCACATATACATGAATGAAAACAAGGACATGTTATATATGTCTTTGGTTGCATTTTGTACAGTAGAAACCAGCATATCAATGAGCAACTTTACTGAGATCCTGAAATAAGAAAAGAAAGAACAAGAATATGCAAGGAAAAACAACCAAAAATACTTTACTAAAAAGAAATCAGTTAAAGGAGACACATAATGAAATTGTAAATATAACTCAAAATCATATGTAGAGCTGGTAAATCACTCTGCAAGTATATGTGTACTTTTACTCATGTACAGTTGTTGTACTCGCTAAAGGGGGGTGTGCATCGGGATCCTTCCGAACATCAGAAAGGTATACCCAATATCACAGCTCCCGGACATTCACTGCAAATGGAGTGGCATAGACGATGGAAAATGGGTCGTTATATCTTGGCTCACTCCACATGCATATGAAGTTCCTCACAAACACCCTATCACCAGGTGACAATTGGAGAGGTTGTGAAGATGTTGAAGTAGAAGCAGCTCTGGTTGGTTCTTCAGACCGCTGTGGTAATATCTGTTGAGAGATACATTTTATTGATCAAGTTAATGCAGTCAGGTAGTTCCTGAATACCTCACCCAAAATGGATGCTGCACTGTGAGATTTACTGTCTTGCACCGCACTATGTAGATGTTTGAACTGGATGGAATAGCTTCATATGCGGATGCCCGCTGCATCATCAAAGTGGATTTAGATTTTTCAAGGATAGCAAATACTGCATGTTCCTTATACAGTGTTACAGAACACCCCATGATAATTATGGAGCTGTTCTCGATTGCAAATTTAGCAGCACCACGTGCCTGTTCACAAGGGAGCTGGCCCAGCATTACTGAATCTAGCACTTCACTATAATAGGGGGATGGTTTGTGTTCCCTAGTGCTTTTTGGCCTGAGTACCACATCATCATTTGACCATTTGAATGGGAAAACAAAAACAACTCTTGGCTGTAGTCAGGGGTTGCTAACACTGGGGCAGTGGAGATTACATTGTTCTGTTCATTAAAGCACATGAGCATGTCCTCTGTCCATGTTATCTTGGTGTATGTCTTTTGTGCCTCCTTGAGGCCCTGCATCAGGGGCTTAGTGTATGCAGCATAATCTAGAATCTGTAAATACAGAGTCCAAGGAATTTCTGCATTTCTGTGACCGTTTTTAGTTGGGGGCACAGCGCACTGACGCAACACGCTCTGGTATTATTTCTTTACATGCACAGATGTCAATTGTCCCAAATAGAGAACATCTTGGAGGCAATATTGTAGCCTAGCTCTGTCTACTTTGTACCATTTATATGCTAGCAACTGTACAGCGTGACAGAATCCTTCCACATTGTTTCTCATTATCACTGCACACTAGCAAATCATACACATATTGAAAGATAGTGCTTGGCACCTGTATGTTCACCAAATCTGCATGTAATATTCTGTTAAAGATACTAGGGGATTCACAGTACCCTTGAGGTAATCTTGTCTGCTCATACTGCTTACCGCCATGCGTAAACGCAGTAAGGTTTTGAGTGTCTACATGCAGCGATATGGAAAAGAAGGCATTTTTCAAGTCCACTACCATGAAATGTGTTGCTTGTCTTGGGACGCTACACAAAATAGTCACAGGGTTGTGAACGACCGGAATCTCTGCCGGTACAATGTCATTGAAGGGGCCGAGATCCTGGATCATTCTCCAATTTGACCCCTTGGCCTTTTCTATCAGATATATAAATGTGTTGCATGAGGAGGTAGAGGGTACACTAATTCCTTGATTTAGGAGTGCAGAGATGGTATCTCTGATCCCGGACAGTGGATATTGTTTCATCCGGTGCAACACCGCACCTTGCTTGAGTGTTATTCAAATGGGTGCCACCCCCTGTAAAAGGCCGACATTGTGGTCGCTTGTTGTCCATAACCTCTCAGGAACCTGTTCTAAATCAGTGATAGAGGGCGCTGTCACAAGGGCCATCAGAGAACACTGTATTTTATGATATTGCATCATTATCTCATAGGGTATCCAAATAGCCAACACTATCTATCGTTCCATCATCAACCCAGTCCTCAAACAATTCTGCATCTGTCACTTCTTTTAGGGGTACTATTGGTTTAATGCACAGTACAGTGCACCATAAAGTAATCCTTTTCTCTGATACCACCAACCATTGCAAGTCCAGTGAGATTATTCTCCCTGCCACCAATTGTGGGGTCACAATGGGTCTGGAGTTAAAATCAGATGGTATCCACCAACATGCCTTCCCAAAGTTGGGGCGCTGCATCAGGTAACACTGTAATCCCATATACAAACATATTAGGATCAACAGGAATGCTGCAAACCACCACTGCCCCTTCTCTGGCATATATTATCTCCATTGCTCTGATAGCACACATTCCTGGGGTAGCACATATTATTCCCCGGTGTTTAAAAGAGATGGTCATTGTAAAGACTGGAGGGGGGTGTCTGTACTTCTGCTCTCTATATGGTAGAGGAGAGACACAGAGGACCCCAGCCAAGCTTCTCTATTCAGTAGCTATGGTTGAGCAATCAAAGCCTAGCTTCTCAGGAAGGTGATGTGGGCTGGTTCGTAAGTACAGTGTAGTCCCCAAGCACCCACAAAAGAATGGCTGCACACTGTATTGGTTAAAACACATTATATAATTAATATTCAAGGTTATATATAATACCACGATAACTCACTTTGTGCCCAGAAAATCAACAATGGTAAATATATGCAGTTCTAAAGTGGTACCACAACTATTATCAGATCTCATTAAAGTGCATCAACTTTACTGTCAAAATGTCACACAGATCAATAAAGAGGAAACCATCAGTAGAGAGAGGAAGGAAAGCAAGATGGTTGAACAATTGTCAGAATACTGGTCACTACCATTAAACACAGCTCTGTGTGGAGATCCCCCCACCTGGGCAACCTGTAGAATAAAGATACAAGCCCAGTCCATATATTGTTCACACTAGACTTCCCAATAGTTCTGCAACCCGAAAGTACCTGGCGTTGTAGCGTTCCTCGGCGGGAAATCGACGGCCCTTCTTGAGTGCCCTCCCTTTAAGGCAGGAGTCACGGGTCATCGAACGTCCGACGGAGAACAGGGTGAGCTACGACGGTGAAGTGGCAGTTTCATTCCTAGCAGTGCTCATTGACGGGGAAGCGTAAAAGTCCTGCAAGGAAGAGGCGTGCGGGGCACCTCGGTGTCGATAGTTCTGGACCGCAAAGAGTTTGAAGAACTGTGGCCCAGCAAAGGCGTTGAGTAGTAAGTGTCTCTGTGGTCTTTGGGTGGTGGGAAACCCACCGGTGGAGGCTCCTCGGCACGTCATTTGTCAGGCCTTCTCCAGCAGGATACAGCGGCAACGATGTGGACGAGAGCGTCCTTGGATCAAATGAAGTTCTTAGGCAAATGAGAGCACAGCGGCTCCTGTCGGCGACGGCGGTCGTCGACAGTGGCGGACAACAGTCCGGGCGCTTCTCTTTGTGATTCCGTGGCAGTCCCCGTCTTGGGTCGGCAGCCTGTCAAAGGTCTGTCTACCAAGGCGCTTTGGCAAAGATCTGCTGGTGCACGGTGGTCCCTCGTAGCTCGGGAAGAGGGCGGCTTACCAGGTCCTCTCCGGGTCAGTTCTTGGAGACACAGCAGCTTTCAGATTGTGAAGGAGAGCAACAGCAATTCTTCTCTTCCAGCAGGGCTTCAAGGTTAAGCTTCAGTTTCACTCCAGTTACTCTTCAGCTTCTGAACATGATTCCTACCAGTGAGAGGTCCCCAGATATACTGTTGATCTCCCATTCATTCTGCTGGTTCATACACAAGCATCCAATCACGACTGAGGGCATTCATGCAGGCAGGCAGCCAATCAGGCACACGGTGCATTCAGGCCATTCACTTCTCTCCAGACACTCACAACAAATAATGTGTATTGGGACAAGTACCAAGCCATTCAACACTCCACACTGCATTCATACCGGTTTCGGGCAGGGCTATCTCAGTCATTGTGTCAAACACAAGATACTAGACACCCACAACATAGAATGCGTATTCGTCACACACTCCATTCACCCAGGTCCCACCCACAGGCGTACCCACAACATACGGTCATTAAGAAGGCTCCAGCCAGTCTGGTCAGCACTTCCCTACATTACCATATATGGAACTTCCACCCAACAGCCAGTCAGGGGGAAGGGGCAGAGTCAGGGCTTCCCGGGACTTCGGGAAGATCAAGGTAACAAGCGATGGAAGGCAAGGGGCCATGGGGGCCATCTTGTCTCCATCAGGAATCTACCGATTCCAATGACAGGGCCTGGGCATCCCAAAATGGAGGACGCCCAGGGCACCAGTCAATTAAGCACGGAGCTGCCACCAGCCCGTACCCTGCTCTGTGGGTCACACACAGGTGCCCAAAAACATACACTAGGGGCACAGGGTTGCACCCCTACCCATGTGTGCCATAAGGGTATCCCATGGGTCTGTTCACAAAAACCAAAGGAGAGAGCTGCACCGCCAGGAGTCCCATATGAACTCCTGCATGGAAAATATGACAGAACACACGATAAAAAGCAGTAAAGGACAAGGATATGGAGTCCCTGTCCCTCCAATGCATTTCCAGCATCACAGTCATGTTTATCTTTCTTAGGAGGTCACTCCTAATACACTTTCTGGTGAGGTTTCCGAATACAATAGAGGTGCACGCACCACTTTGCCTACTATTTTGATGGTTACATCTTCAGTAAATGGAACCGTTGTCACAGTCTCATAGAAGCCTTCTGTACCAAAGGTTTCACTCGGTAACGGGAAGTTTCCTTCACTAATGCATGGTTTACCGCCACCCTAATCAATGATAAAGATGACTTGTTTATTTCTTATCTCAGCGCCCACCAAGTGTTTCTCATCAGGGTGGGTAATCACCGACAGGACAGGGCATGCAAGAGCTCTCTGTGGCTTGGCCTTGTCAGGATATGTATTGTTACCTGGGAACGTGAAAGGGTTTCCTCCCAGAATGCCCACTCCCTGATAATGTGTCACTGTCCCATTTGGAACACATTGCTCCTGGGAATTGGGGTGCTGTATGATGTGGGGTAAAATATAGCCCCTGAATGCCAGCAATAAAGAGGCCAGATTGATTTGAAGGAAACTGGCTAAGGTGGAGTCCCATTGAAGTCTAAAGCCAGCACAGAAATGGTGATGTCAGACATGAAACCTAATGAACCAAAAACAGGCCTAAATCTCAAATGAAGGAAAATGTGCCTTGGAAACTTAGAAAGTGCTGGATGGGCCCAAAGCATGGCAAACGACATATGTGGGTGAAAATGCGGTTTTACTAAATACAACAAGACCCAATCATGATCTTCGCCCCCACAGAAAGTATACTTAGATGTTCCCTTTAAGAATATCACATCCCCTAGTAGGTTTTATTATTTTGCCACGTAGTTTGAAGTCACTTCTGATGAATTTTTAGCATAAAGTTTTGTTTTTTCATGTAAATCATTGAGAGACTTGAGCGAACATCCGTTGGTGTCTGTTGTACTCCCCATTTTAGATAATTGTTAATAAAACAGCCGTGATTTTGCCAAATATCCTGAGTCAGTCTGATTGTTGATGTATTGATTGATTTATTTATTACTTTTACATAGTGCGCCTAACCCTCAGGCATCTGGGCGCTTGAATTTAAGAATACGTTACATTAAGATACTTAGTTATGCAGTACGGTTGCAAATGCAGGTATGGTATCAATACACAGAGTAAATGCAGAATTCAGTATTGCAGTTTTTTGTTGAGCTGTGTAGGTCTTGTCTACAATCAAAGGACCAGGAGGAAACCTAGTGCTCCTTTTTTGTAGCAAGGTTGATTCTTAGTATCCTGGTTAAGAGCCAAGTTTTTCGTTTTAATGAAAGGACCATAGTGACGGGTCTGTCCTTAGTTCCATGGGCATGGCATCCAAAAGTTGGCTGCCATAACAGGGAAGCTAGATCTACCTGCTTTTTGTCTTTTGTATCTTTGTGTGTTCAGTTGCTCTAAGTAGGCAGAACCTGGGTAAGTAAGATCGGCATCCCCATCCATCTCAGATACTGTGTTCTCATCTTAAAGGGCCTACGGGTTCACGTGGTAGCAGGAGAGGATGGTTAAAGACCCATCGACCCAGTAGGCTTTTAGAAATTTGGAACATCGGGAAATCCTTCCTGTTTTCCACAGGTGCTGAGCGTATCAGAGGCGATGGTGGCTGGTTGGAGGAGGATCAGGAGCTAAAAACACGAATGGTGAGTAGATTGAGGTGACTGGTAAGATAAGGTAATGGGGATTGTGGTAAAAGTACAAGATAACAGGGGTTGGTTAATATATGACGAGGAGTCTCCGAAAAATAAATGACGATGAATGTCAGAAAAGGAGTCCTAAGCTCAAGGAGCTTTTAAAGGAGTAATTTCAAAACCCAACGGGTACTTAGGCAGCACATAGACAGGTCTATGGGAGGAAATGATTCAATCTCCAGATGGAATATTATAGGGGCTGAGAGAAAAGGAGTGTCATGACAAGATATATGTGAAGTCGACTAGTCTGTTTTGTTTGTGCATTTTAAAGTTTTAAGAAAGGTGTTGAGGAACGACAAATGTAAAATTGTGAGGTTAAAGAGTAAAAAGTTGTTATCTATCTTTTTAGTCATTATCAGCACCGACTGAACAGGTAGATTGGAGTAAACAGAGAAGTAGAGGTTTTAAGCGCGAGAGTGTTGCACACTCATATTTGTTATTTTTCTGAAATGTATTTTATGTAAATCAACGGTAAGTATCGACAGTGAATTGAGGCTTGTCGCAATGGTGGATGTTACTCCACTGATGCATCTTTGCAAGCAACTGCCAAAACACGCACCAAAGCTGAAACAGTACAGTGCAGAATGTGTTAAGTGTAACGCAGATAAAATATTCATGCCATGGCCGCAAGGGGGATTGCTGTCAAACGCGGTTTTGCAACACATGACCACATACTTGCACGCGGCGTACACAGGGAAGAAATTGGAGGAATACATTGGAGAAAAGGTTAGCTAGTTTAGAGTTCTGAGGACTGGATGCTTAATCAAAGTAGGGAGGAAGGTGTTGAGCCTTCTGCTCCCCTTATCTCGCCCGAAGTAAATGGTGATAGTACAAAAGATGAAGGATTGTATCCATTTAGGGAATTAAAAGCGGCAAAAGGATATAGTAGTCTGATACATGAACCACCTGCTTATAGCAGTGATGATAGCTCGGAAAAGGCTAAAGGTCTTGCAAGACAAAGAGGAGAAAAGTGAACAACCAAATGTGACCCCAGCTATAGGACAGTAGATTAAGAGGTGGAAAGGAGAAAGAGATAGAGCTGACGAGGTTACGCTCATATAGTACAAATGGATGGGTGGACAGATACTGCTCAAGCTTGATGGGAAGAGTATCAAGGAAGTAAGGCAAAGGGAAGATCAAGATGAACAGGATAGAAATGACAGGGAATGAGAGAAACGATTGATGGATGATGAGCATAAAAGGAACAGTAGACAAAGACGAGAGCAGATTTATGAGGAGGAGCAGCTAAGAAAGGAAGAAAGGGCAGAGGATCAAAAGAAGCATGACAAAGAGGCAGAGGTCAGGGTCGGACTGGAACAAGAAATAGCCCCGGAAGTCTGAAAAAAAGTGGCCCACCTGTCGCCTCAAAAAAGTGGCCCACCTGTCGCCTCAAAAAAGTGGCCCTCAAACCATAATCCGTGAATCGCATCAATTCACGACTTTACAGAAAATGCTATGCCAAAAACTCACAACTGGATAAATTGCCTTTTGCAATAGGGTGGTCAACTTTTCAAAATGGCTTTGCTGGACACTTGGTTTGTAGCGGGCAAGATTTTATAAAGCGCCTGGGCGGGTGGGCAACTGTTGTCTTGTGGTAGTCAACCTCATTCGTCCTCTAGTTTGGAGGGAAGAGCAACTGCCTTCGCAAAATACTTTGGACATGTCCCAGGGCACAATATTTCACATCAGAGTAATCACTGGTTTTAATATGGTATTAATATGCTACCGATGGATACGCTTATCATAGGTGTGTAGATCTTGTGGACTACTGATGTTGAGTCTGGGTGTGGGGAAAGGGTGGTGGGGGTGGCAGATATTGGGTTGTTAGATTAGGGGTAGCAATTAGAGGAATCTGCTGTTAGTCAGTCAAACTCTGTATTGCTTTGGAACATTGAATGTCAATTATCTGTCTGCCTTGTGGTAGTAAATAAAGCTGTCGAGAAAAAAAAAATAAAGGCGTGGATGTAGATCCCCTTAACATCAACTCAATTTCTTTGGGAAAAAAACTCCTGCCTTAGCCCGCCTGCTTCCCAACCACCTAAGATTACAAAGAGACCTAAACACCTGCCAGTGCTCCTCACGCTATTTAAATAAGGACATTGAAAATCTACAAGTGACACCTCCCTTCCTGAGGAGATCTTCTGCATTTAGTTTCCTGCACCCCTTTCCCTTTTGCCTTTCGTGCTCTGAAGCAGGAAATGATGGCATGATAAAAACATGTTTTTATTAAAAACAAAAAGGCTGCTATCCTCCTCTCTTCCACTGTGGATCCACTGACCTTGGTAATGGAATCACAGATCCCCTGGGCAAACATGGCAACTGCTTTTCGAAGCTGTTCCTCTTTGCGGATGGCCATCACAGACCATTGGGGTCATTACGACCCAGGCGGTAAGTACACCAACTTTACCACCATGGTCATGGTGGATGGCGGATTTACCGCCCCATTCCAAGGTGAGTGGGGCGGTAAATCCCCATTTCCCATTTACCCTTCCCCATTCCCATTTTTGCCCCATATGGCATAATGGGAGTGGGGAAGGCGCTAATTACGGCACCGTAAATTACGGTGCCGTAATTAGCACCAAGGCGGTTTAGCGCGATGGATTTTAACGCCTGCTAAAAGCAGCCGTTAAAATTGGAATCTAGCGTTAAGGGTTAACAACGGCGTTAACCCTTAGCGCCTGAGTTGTAAAGAGGCCCCATGTCTTTACTGTTAAATCCCTTGCCACCCTGATGCCAGATGTGTGCCCCGTGCAAGGTGGCTTGAGATCGTGGCATCTTTTTGGTGGAAAAGAACCACCACACCTTTTAAGACCACATGCATGGAGTCTAGCATGTGCTGTAATATTGTGTCATGTTCAGGTGAAATGTCATCTATTGCCCAAACTGACAGCCAATTGGAATGCATTTATTAACTTCCTGTTTCCTTTCAACCTAAGCAAACCAATCTGAAATGCCTTCAAAATGTCCCAGATGGTTTCTTGCCATACACTAATGACATTCTCTTCTCGTCCTCCGTTTTTTTTTTATTGCACTAAACCGGGAACCAACTTTACTAATGTGTTTCACACAGTGACTGACGATTACACCGTCTGTCATCAAATTCCCTTATGTAACGCATACACCCGGGCCTCTCCTGCAGATTTAAAACCGGGAATCAATGGAGACCATTAAATCATTGGGTTTAACCTCACCCATATGAGGAGGGGGATCCCTCTGTCTGATGAGACACTCATTCTATCTGACCATAAAATACTGTCTCAGCTTTGCCATAAATCATTGCGCCACCCCTCTGCAGACAGGCGGGATCTCTCCGGAACTCATTCAAGGCCATGATGTCATTCAAATCATGAATTATCGTGTGGTCACCGGTACCGTCCCCAGGGAGACTAGCGTCTGACTTTTATGCCTCCTTGGAAACTATGCCACCGACTTTGGCTGCAAACCTAACCATGCTAGGAAAAATGTGTGCCTCTGAAAATGTTCTAAGCGAAATGTTTTGCTGAAAGCACTTCAGAATTCTAGAAACTCTGTCGGGAAGATGTGAAATAGTGGGCAAGCCCAGGTTCTAATCCCGACGTCTGCACTAGTCTAGCACTAAACAATGTGTGATTCTGAGCATATCAATATACCTCAAATTATAAATATGAATACTGGAAAAAGAGGTCCTGCATAGTTGGTCATCCAGTGCTGTCCCTGCTTCATGCATTCCCCCACCCCTTGCAACACACAAAAGCATTACACCTAAAGTGCTTGATGGTGTCAGGGACAGGTACCCAGGCATCCTGTCCAAGGAAGGGACTTAGGCAAGGAATCTATACTGCAAACATCCTCATTTTTGTTCCCCCCAAGCTGCATTACACCGCTATCATCTCCTTGCCCATCCATGCATAACCCAGTATCATCCTGCTTCACACACAGCCTAGTGAAAAGGGCGATGCGTAGATCTCTCAAGGAAGCAAGGAAACCTTTGGAAATGATGCTTATATTGGCCTGCCTGAAACGGAGTCACACAGCAGCGACACTAATGCAAGACAGTGGCATTATTCAACACTTAGGCATTTATCATAAGAACAGTCTGTTCTTTTCATAGCACTCTCACTGAGGTGCTAGAACACTTTCATAAACAATCAATATTAGCCAACTGCAATTAGTGTGCATTTGGCGACCTCAGAAGGATGAAAGGCTGAGTGGACCGTAGCAGGATTGGAACCTGCAGAGCACACCCATCTCAGCAGTGAGCACTGAAACCTGCTGTGCTGTCTTACCAGCCATTTATCGAGCCGGCTGTTGGTAATGCCTTGATTCTGAGGGTTAGATTTCATGATAGTGTAACACCAATTAGTACAGCACTTAGGAGCAGGAAGGGTGTGTGATGGTGCACTTCTGATAAACGTGATAATATTAATGTTGTATTTTCCATTTGGAAAGCAGTGTAGGGCAGAGAGGTCAGGAGAGGCAGAAAGTTCACAATCATTGAAATGGTTACACTCCTGAGTCATCTGTGCAGAGGGCTATCAAGGCACACAATCTCACAGACTGCATGTCGACACTCACACAACCGAACACAAGGACACCTGGGGCAGCAACAGACCTCGCCCCCTGTCGGCGTGCCTTCGCTCCCCTAACACCTAGTCAGGGCCTTCACGTTCCCTTGCAATCTATGCAAAGCTTCCTGCATAGCCAGCCCTGCACGCGCACATTAAGGGACTTCACTGTTGACACCAGATTGGAGAGTGCCACGTTCATGCAAATCTTCATGCAAACCCTACTCCCTGAACTCTGGCATAGCTGCCAAGTTGCCCACATACATGCCTGACTCCTCGACCCAGTCCTGTTTCTGTTCCCCTCTGCATGCTGGGACTTGTAGGCTAATCCTTACAATGGGAAAAAACAAACTACAAGTTCCAGCATGCAATTGGAAATACAGATTAGGACTAGGCATGGGTGCATCTAGACTAACATTTCGTCGGTGGAGCTGGGCCTAACCGTTCAAACGTTGAGAGGGACGCTAACATCACAGACTGTGGGGGGGACTTCCTTTTGTGGGGGAGGCTAACTTCTTTACACATTCAAAAGAGACTATTCTAGTGCACTCGCAACGTTACAAGCTTTTAACTCTCCCCTTCATATCTGAAACCACACACACCTAATGCCGTGAGAATGAGCGGTCTCCTGAACCCCCTAATCTTCCGATCCCTCCACTGACATGCAAGTACTAACTCCCCTTCCCACTCTCCCGCCCCACCAATGCCGAATTCCCTTGTCTACAAATGTATGTATAAGAACGCAAGTACTAACCGTGAAACGTGTTGCATTAGTAATTGCCGGGCTTGTGTTAATTGTGCAGCCGATGTCACTATTTATTTTCTGTGTCCTGTCGTCCTGCCATGCCAACATAGGCCATAAGAAATAGTCTGTCACATTTCAGAAATCCTCATGACGATTCCCTCTGATCACGAACACGTAATGGAGGACTACTCTGTGCGCACCAGCGTTACTTATTAACACTGCATGATTGGCGCATTGGAAATCCCACCAGCCAGTAAAAAAAAAAAAAAAAATGTGTAACTTACGTCTGGCGACTGCGGGACGAGGTGTGGGCTTCAGCTACCGGCCCCAGTGCCTCGCCTATGATTTCGGCCAAGCCACGGGCTGAATGGCCGTCTGCGTCGGGTCAATCAGGCTCAGCCCTCTCAGAACCAGGAAGTTCAGGAACTCACATGACCGGCCCAGCCCCAACAACCTGCCATTGCAAATGCAATGAATCGCAATAAAAGGAGCGGCTCCTGGCCCCAGGAGCTGCTCCCCTTGCCGTGACCCACTGCATTTGCAATAACTGGCGCCACACTGTCGCCGGATCTGCCTAGAGCCCAGGGCACCACCAGGCCAGTGAATTCACCAAAGAAAGGCAACACTCGCGTGTTACCTCTCTTTAATGAATGCACACGCTGTGCGCCGTGCAAGCCAGCCTGCAAAATATTGCAACCTGGGCCCGGCACACCGGCCACACACAGCAAACCGGCCCCCAGGGCCTCGGAACGTATCGGCCACGGGCCGATTGGCCGATGGGCCAGTCCAGCCCAGGCAGAGAGCCATCGAAGAATGAGACAGGAAAGGAAAGAAGAGAAGAGAAAGAGGCTCAGAGATTACGCGATAAAAGAATGCAAAGACGAATGGAAGAGTACGTAGACCAAACGAATGAAGGGAAGAGAAAAGACAAGAAGAAGAAAGGGTTAGTTGGGAAGTGACAAACAAAGGGAATTAGATGAAGAAATGGAGGGAACAAGTAGACAGAGGGCATGGAATATTGATTGCATTGAGAAAGAGCTGATGGAACCGAGTCCAGTAATACCAGGGGGCAATATAGAGAAGATTCTCCCATCGCAAAGAGTAATGCCAGGACCATCTAGGGTAAACCTAGATGAGAATTTCGAGATAGGAAGCATCACACATAAGATCGATAAAGCTTATCAGGAGATGAGGACAAAAGGTGAATTGGGAATTAGAGGAAAAGGAGATTGATCTATAGTTGCCCAGTTACAAGGAAAAGAAGGAAGCCCGATTAGTCTCAAGCATAGAGACTTGTCTTTAGACAGGCTGTCTTTATATAGGGATGAGAAAGATGAAAACCATACTAGATGGGGACTGGATATGTCAGACGAAGACAGAGAAACCTTCCGTGGGGAGGAGGGAGAAAGTACATGCGGTCCCGAGAGATGTTTGTAACCAGACAAGGAAGTGAGATGGTCGGATCTAGAGAAACCTAAAGATAGGAAGCCAGACCCCATGACATACCCAGAGCAACCTATAGGATGATCAAATAGTGAGAGGGGGAATCTCCACAATATGTGAACAGGTTGAGGTCATTGACAGGTAGAAGGCAATCAGGAACCACTGTCCCCAGTATGGATAGTCAGACGAAGGGAGCCGATTGCAGATTTTGGTTCACGCAGTTCCCCTTACTGGAAAAAGGAGGGGCCAGACCGCAGTATATCCCTTTGCCCCAGATGGACAAGGATAATTTAAGATGTAAACTTCCTAATTTAATGGCTGGTGTGGGAAAATGGATTTATGAGCTAGAAAAGATGACAGGAGGCAATTCTCTAGCTAGAGGGGACATTAATGGTCGCCTAGCAGCCATTCTTGGGCAAAGAGCTGATGACATTTGGACAAGGGCAAGTTACTCAAGTGTCACATCACAGAACACAGCTCCTGACGGAGCGTCATTTAATAATTGCAGAGTAGACATTTGGAGAGCACTCAGGGTACAGTTTCCTGATACGTCAGATATTAGTGCAAATATGGCACATAAAATGAAAGATGACAAAGATCCACTTGCTTACTTTCAAAGTATTCAGGAATGCTGGACTTTGGAATCGCGAGAGCCGTGGGGGAAATCCGTGCCAGTGTTTTATCAAATTTGTGTCAGGGATTGCCAGAGCAGGTACATAGACAGCTCAAGAAACTAGTGGGAATGGAATCGAAGACATGGGCAGAGATACAGTTGACTATCGCACATCTTTGCCGATTGCTACAAGAGAAAAATAAGAGGAAAGAAGATGCTAGAAAACTAAAGAAAGTTAAGCTAGTTCAGAAGAAATTGTCAAAGTACGCCATAGAAGGGGTGGTATTGACAAGCGGAGAAGGGCTGGGTACATCGCAAGCGAGTAATCAACGCCAATCAGATCAAGGAGGGAATCGGTTCATGCCGCAAGGCAGAGGAATGGGCTTCAGATGAAGAGGTGGTTTCCAGAATAATCAGAGCAGTTTTTAAAAAAAACAAGGTGGGTTTCAGAACATGCAGAATGATAACCAAAATGTGAAAGGAGTTTTTAATCAAGGGGGGCTGGCCAGAAGAGCCCGTCCTATATGTTGGACATGTGGTATAACAGGGCACATCGCGCTAACATGCGGGAGCCAAGGGTATGTCCAAAATGGGCAATTCCCAAGAGGGGGAACAGCTTATCCTCCAGCATATAGCTCAAAACATAGGGATGGGTTTTTGCAATATTAGACAGTGTATCAAGAATAAGCGCCGCAAATACAACAGGCTTTGCAACCACAGCAAGCACCATTGAATCTGCCGCAAGGGCAGTCCCAGCATGCACCCATGCAGATACAGCAGAGTGCGAACACGGGACAGTTACTAACACCTAGAGTAGGGTGTGTCACTGTTGTGGTGGGAGGGAGACATTTTACAGGTATGGTAATAAGCATGTATCCACAATAGGACAGCTCACAGGGTGACTTGATTTGTTCAGTACTATCAGTGACAGCAAACCCCCAAGAGGAACCAAGGGTTGATGTTAGCATAGGAGGCAAATATTTTTCTTTTTTAGTAGACACTGGGGCAACTCGCTCATTTGTACGAGAGGGAAAATATCCGTTATCAGGAAATGCCATGAATGCTCAGGGCTTCTCTGGAGCTAGAAGTAGAGTTCCTTTTACTGATGAATTACCAGCCTCTATAGAAGAGTGTGATATGTCTGTTCCATTATTCTACTCAAGGCAGACACTGGTTAACATTCTGGGCCGAGATTTAATGACAAAGCTAAATATGACGATTTATTTTTCTGATGAAGCCATAGTGTGTTCCACTCCAGCGATACATTATCTAAACATGGGTGAATTTATAATGCCGTTTATTGGGTTAATAGCTCTTCAAGGGATGCCATTACAGCCAGAAGTCTTTTCTTAATGGGGTATGCATTTTGTTAACATGGCTACCCCGCTTAGTGGGCAAAATTATGAGGTTACCTGATGAGTTCTTGTTCAGGCCGCAGGTACCTATGGACAAAGAAGGGGACAGACTATGCCCCTAGAGTTACAGGCAGCCATAGAGCGAGGGGAACTGACCATCCTCGAAGGAACAGATGACAAGGGCAGCCCATGGAGAATGGTAATTGCCATTGGGGAAGTGTATAGATTGACTGACGTCACAGAGGAAGGTATGTTTAGAGATGACCCGTCAGATGATGAAGTAGTATTAGAGATGAGTGTTACATATTGGATCAAAATAGAGAGAAGGGAAATCCCACAGCAAATGGTGATAGTGCGGCAGCGCCCAGCATTTTTTGATGAGCACATGGAAAACGTGCCAACCTCTTTATTTACTACAGGCCCTTATAATGTAGGCTTATTGAGGGGGGTGGGAAATGTTAAGATTAAGCTGAAACTAGGAGCAATTTTACCTCAAGCGAGACAGTACCTGATGTCTCGAGAGGCGGATGTGTTTTTTTTAAGACTATATCAGCTATGAAGGAACAGGGTATCTTGCTGACATCAGAGTTATTGTGTTATTGTGTAATACTGCTGTGTATCCTGTGAAAAAATCGAAAGGGGGGTCATGCAGGTTAATTTAGGGCATGAGGCCAATTAACTAGATTGTAGAGGCAGAGTTTCCTTTAGTTCCAAATCCTGCAATTATTTTGAGTAGTATCCCCACAGAGGCACAATATTTCACTGTGATTGACTTGGAAAATGTTTTTTTCTCAATCCCGTAGACTCTCAAGACCTTATGTCATTCACGTTTCATCAGATTAAGTTGATGAGTACTCGTTTGCCCCAAGGGTATTGTGAATCTCCATCAATCTTTATAGGGTCCTGCAGATGGACCTAGGCAATATTAATTTGGAAAATAGTGTTGTGCTGCAGCAAGTAGACGACATTTTAGTTTATAGCATGACAGAAAATGAGTGCAGAAAAGATTTGATTCAGTTAATGACTATCCTAGCAGACAAGGGATACAAAGTAGACAAGGACAAATTGCAATATTGCCAGGAATAGATGTACATAGGCCAGTTAATCTTGCATGAGGGAAAGAAAGTTACACCTGAAAGATCTGAGGCGATTATGAAAACACCAAAACTACAAACAATAAAGAAAATGCAGCAGTTTCTGGGATTGTGCAACTATGTTAGAGCATGGGCATTTGATTATAGTTCATACACAAGACCCCTTTATCAGGCTTTAAAGAAAGCTGAAGTGAACAAGGAAAACATAGAATGGACTGAGGAAATTGAGGGAGGGTTTGAGGAATTGAAAAAAGCAATTTATACAGCTTCAGTTTTAGGAGTTCCCAATTATTATGAGGAGTTCTTCCTGTTTTCGCACGCAAATTTAACAGTTATGACAACTGTGCGTACACAAAGGACTACACTAGGGTACACAGTGAGATTCTAGATCCAGTTATGAGAGGACACTTTCCTTGCAAACAATCACTGTCAGCAGCGTTTGCCATTGAGAAGTCTACACACATTGTGATGAGATGTTCCATGACTTTATTTGTTGAGCATGCTTTGTTTGCTGTTTGGAGAAACCTAAGGATACTCTAACATCTCAGAGGGCTTCTGCACATGAGGTAGCTATATTGAATCCAGCAATCAAAATAGTCAGGTGTAAAATAGTGAACCCTGCCACGTTGGTAGCCAAACCTGTGACAGTGAATGAGCAAGTGCATGATTGCTCAAACTATGAGTAGTCTATGACGAGATACCAAGGGTAAAGGAGAAATCTCTAGCAGGAGGGTAGGTTCTCTTATTAACAGGTCATAAAAAACTGATCAAATGGATGAGGAAAGTCATTCAGGTTCAGCTGTGGTAAGGCACAGAGCTAATGGGGAATTTGAAGTGGTAACAAGTGCACGACCACCGTCTTACCTTTCAGCACGGGCTGCAGAATTGGTGGTGCTTATTGTCACGCTCGAGAAACACACCGGGCAGGCAGTAACCTCGGAAAAGGGGGTCTACCTCCGAGCGGACGGCACTCCAGTGCAACACGCTGGATTATTGGACTGGCTTATTAAGGTACTACAACTCCCAGTAGCTATTGCAATAGTTAAGTGTGCAGCAAATACTAAGAGAACTGATTTTATATCACACAGGAACGAAGCGGCAGACGAAGAGGCCAACAGGGTTGCATAATCTTCAGATATTTAAAGTTTTGATACTCCAGATGTAAAGGAAAATGTGGTCTTGATTATGATTGTAAATGGAGGGTTTAATCATTTGTCCAGAACACAGTTGATGCAATTCCAAGGCAGTGCTCCTCAGTAAGAGCAGGAATTGTGGAAACGGAGGGGGTGTTCTTTATCCCCTTATGATACATTGTGGTGACAGGACAGCACTGGTAAACTGGTGATGCCTGTAGCATTATTAAGGGTAGTGCTTGAACAGCTGCTCCACCCTACACATGTAACTAGGGAAAGCCTTGCAGCAGCTAGTGCAGAGGACTGATGTGTACCAAATGTGTTCAAACACATTGCCTTGTATGTAGTAAATTGCATTATATGTCAAAGGTTTACTGCTGGGCACACACCGTGAACAATCAGAGGAGTAATTCCTCAACCGAACGATCCTTTTCAGCATTTACATATCGACTATGTCGATATGCTGCAAGTATGTAGTGGAAATAGGTATATGATAGTGGTGGTGTGCCCCTTTTTGAGATGGATTGAATATGGTTCATGTACACACGCTGATGCCACTTGTGCTGTGAAGTTTTTAGTTTGAGAAGCCTTTCCTACATGGAAAGTATGTGAGGTGTTGAGATCCAACAATGGGCCTCATTTTTAAATGAAGTATTCAAACAGATCAGCCTATTTCTAAGTATAAAGCATATGTTTTCTTCTGCTTATCACCCACAAGTGAACGGAATATGTGAGAGACACAACGGTCTGCTCAAAGTAAGAATTGCTAAACTCAAATTGACACTGAAGAAGGGATGGCTGCATTGCCTGCCCCTTGAATTATATGCATAACCCCATTCACTGCCAGGGGGCTGGATTACCTTCAGTTTCACGTCGGTGTGCGCAAAGCACGTCGGCATGAAACTGAAAGTAAAATCACTGCGAGAAGGTAAGAGCCCTTCTTTCTCCGCCTCTATCTCTGGTCATATTTCAAGCCGGAGATCGAGGGGGGTAACGTTTGAAATGGGAGATTTTCCCCTTTCCAACTATACCCATTGTGTGGCATTGCCGCAGGGCGTGCGATCCCTGGGCAGCAATGTCACTGGATCAATAGAGATCCATTTGTGACGCAGGGGGGCTGCTTACTAGGTAAGCAGCCCCCTTCCCCCCGTGGCCCCAAAGCATGGGGCCACAGCACTGGAGACCACTGGGGGCAGATGATCACTGCCCCCAGGGGTGAAAAATAAAATATAGAAAAGTCGAGGGAAAAGGGAGGTGGGAGGGGGTTTGGGGCCCTGGGCCTACTAGCCACCAGGGATATTGGCAAATGTGGTGTCATTGGAAAGGGAGAGATACTCCCCTTTCCAACGCAACCATATGTATGAGGCATTGCTGGTCACGGATCAGCGCAGAGTGCTCGATCCGTGACCAGCAACCCACTGGACCACCAGGGATATGTTTGTGATGTGGGGGGCAGGGGGGCTGCTTAAAGTAAGCAGCCCTCTCTCCCTCTGGCCCCCAAATTTTTTGCCCCATGAAATGGTGGTCCCCTCCTCCCACACCAAGTGGAAAGGGGGGCCACCCCTTGTAGCCCTCCCTGGGGGCAGGTTTATGGCCGCAGGCAGGAGTACATGAGGTGGCCCCCCCATCCAATTGGGGGGCAGGGGGAGGGCTACCAGGAATTAGTGTGCAGGCCCCCCAAAGCAGGCCCCCCACTGGGGGCAGATGGCTGATCATCTGCCCCCAGGGAAGGGGGCAAAAAAATGAAAATAAGAAAAGGGAATTTTGGGTGGGATTGGGGGGGCCACTAGCCACCAGGGATATATTTTACCCAAGGGGAAATGGGGGCACCCCTTGTATCCCTCCCTGGGGGCAGATATCTGCTCCTAGGAAGGGGCATCTGACCCCAGGGAGGGCTGCATGAGATGCCCCCCTCTTATCTGCCCCCAGGGAGGGCTGACTGAGATGCCCCCCCACATTTGGTTCCCTGTTTTCTTTTGTGGCTTGGACACCCGAGGCCCATATTTGTATGTTGTGCTTGTCTGGAGAAAGTGTGAAATTCAGGTGTCAAAACACACTTGGGGTTACCTGTGTTTTAGGATTTCCCCTTGGCTCCCAGGTAGGTGCACCCACACATGTCAGGTACCGTTTTCATCAGGACACCTGTGGGAACGCTGGACAGTAGGCCATGTGTTGTTGGCATGTGTTTCGATGGCTGAACTGAGTGAAATGTGCGGAAAATGCATTTTGTTTCTCCACATTTCGGACTTTGTGGGGGTGTCTGGGTAATAAATTCTGGGCCGATTTGCACAAATCATACCTCTGCGGATTCCCACAGGTGTCCTCTTTTCGGAAATGCATGGGGTTACCTGTTTTCCTTGGTGGCTTGGACACCTGAGGCCCATATCTGTATGTTGTGCTTGTCAGGAGAAAGTGTGAAATTCAGGTGTCAAAACAGACTTGGGATTACCTGTGCTTTAGGCTTTCCCCTTGGCGCCCAGGTAGGTGCACCCACACATGTGAGGTACCGTTTTCATCGGGATACCTGTGGGAATGGAGGAAGGTATAACATTTGTTATATTTGGGTGGTTTTCATAACGTTTTGACCCATTTTCTGGTGCCCTTTGTTAGATAACTCTTCCATTTCCCAAATGTGACCTACATTTAGTCGCTGCTTTAGGCACCATACACTTTTGTAACCTGCACAAGTCTCCTACCCTTGAAAAGGTCTGCCATTGCTCTTTTTAAAAAGTTATGCTTGCCATTCCTCACCACATTCGTTTTCCTGATTTACACATGCTAAATGCAACTGTTCAGGCCGTGAGCATAAAACTTCTGTGTACCATGGCTCAGTGTTTGGCTTGTGGTATTGCTTGTTTTCTAAAACACTACGAAAAATGTGTGCTTTCCTAACTGCAAGAGTTGGGGGAATGTAGCGGAGCATTGCTTTTCACAAAATTCATAGAAGCCATTGCCGTACCAAGCCAACCATGTCCAACACACCTTTTTTCCGTCATTTTCCTGCTTTTCCCCCAATCTATGGCATTTTCCCCTACCTAGTTGTTGCCTGACCTACACAAATCACCCCTTCCTAAACTTGGAATTTTGTCTACTTTTAAGAAATATATGCGTTTCTGTCCTCCAATTCGGCTTTCCTACCATTTTCTTCCATTCCGTCCATGCATGTCCCATTGACAAAAATGGCCAAAATCGCCTACCTCTCACAAAACAGTTGATAACCACATCAAAATATTTTTTTTTTTTGTTTCCACTCAACCTGTTCTTAAAAGCCAGGAAATTGGGGAATAAAGCACAGCAAACCATTTGTTCCTAGCTCTTACAAGGAAAAAAACACAGGCTTCTTTGTACATCATTTTATTGGCATTTTTTGAAATAACCCAGTATTTTCGCACTTTTTGCTTATTTTCACTCACCCCCCCTACAGCAACCTAGGATTACTAGGTGGCATTATGACCGCCTAGAACTAGGTAGGGAAAAAAGGAGCCAAATTTGGCCGAGATATCTCATGTAACATAAAAGTTACAAGGCATTGAATGGCCACATACCGAAATCACCAGAAAAGGCCCTGGCACTGGGGGGAAATACCCATGGCACTTAAAGGGTTAAGGAATCAGCCTGGGTCGGACCACCACCTCACACCACATGAGTACATGACAGGAAGGCAAATGAGAATGACCCTGTCCCCTCCATCGAGTAGAAGTGATGCCCAGACGACTGAAGAATTGTTAGGAAATGAGCTATGTGCATATTTAACATGTATGACCGCTAGTAACCCTGTCATTTCAGATCAAATCAAGCGTAAGGGGTGTCGGTCTCAGGACACAGATGAAGACCATTTAGTAACTGGATGTGCAAAACTACTAGCTATACCCAAACTATTTGTTTGCGACATCATTTTAGTACGCAACTTCAATAGGCAGTGGCACGAGCCCCGTTTAAGTGGACCATACATTGTCGAGAATGTCACTCCCTCAACAGTAAAAGTCCAAGAAAGGCGTGCATGGATCCACTCGGGAGACATGAAGCTGTATGCTGCTGAGACCGAAACACCCAACCCATTGATTCGGAAGCAAGACAAGAAGAAGCAGTTCAGCACATGCATGCTCAATCGATGACGAGGAAGATGGACGCTAAGATTGCTGATTAAATAAATGCAAGTATGCATTTGGACTGTGGCTCGCCTCGGACACTCTGTGTAGATATTTTAGCAGGAGTGAAAATGAATGTTCTTGAGCCACAGGAATCTTTTTACTTGGACTTTTAGAAAGTGCTGGTGTGCAAAAAATGCCAGATTGTGATTTCATTTTCGAGAAGTACCCTGATTCGTTACTCACTGAGTTTCTCTTTGATTAGATTAATGGTCCTATCTGATGTGGATATCCATAGACTCCTTATCATTTTCTTAATTTTTATACTCTGAGCTTACCCTGCTCTTGTTGAGCAGAGAACTGACATACACACTTTTGTGCGGGAGCCTAAGAATGGCCATGCGAATAGAAGACTGCTGAGATAATTGAGCAAATTCTAACATCGAACAAGGCTGCCTGATTAAAATGTTTTTTCTTCCTTAATAAATAATACACAATCACAATGTGGATTATTGAGAATAATGCAGCTCCAGAAAGTGAGCAGACTTGATGATGTGTGGAGAGAGACCAGTGTTGGGGTCTCATATACTGGTGCTTAATATATGTGTGCACAGCATCTGTCATTGTTTTTCTGTTTTTGCTAATCCACACTGCTTATCTTGCTGGTCCTAGAACGATAGCAGTCCCTTTGATTCACC
Organism: Ambystoma mexicanum; assembly: GCF_040938575.1. Lineage (NCBI taxonomy): Eukaryota > Metazoa > Chordata > Amphibia > Caudata > Ambystomatidae > Ambystoma > Ambystoma mexicanum. Next base: position 290,502,092 of record NC_090928.1, read on the forward strand.
CCACCCCAGTGACCTCTTCAGAGTTAGATGTTTCAAGGAGACCAAGGCCATATGTGATTATCCCTACACCAGTGGCACATGTAAGGTCACCCATTTCTCTGATAAGTGTTTCTATGATTCCCCCTGTAGGATGCTCCATTTTTCATATACTCCATGACCATTATGTATGAGCTCATTTGACAAGAAAGAGGCCCAAGTGAAGTGCAAGGGAAGATGATTATGAGTTAAATAATTATCTAGACAGTACAGCAAATCTGGGGAACAACATATGGTATCAACACATGAAAGAAGTAGGAAAGAGTACCTCTGAGGATTGCTATGTTTGTGCTCTCCTACCTTATGCTATGGGGAAGTCCAAGATATTCATAGCTAGAGAAATAGATGTCCAAACAGCTCTTTGCCTCTCTCATCTTGCACCAGGGTCAAACAGCATTGTTGGTATGGGTGACTGAATGATCAGCTCCAGAAGAAGATGATTATGTTCAAGATTTGAAGACAGGAGCAAGAGCACACACCAGAGATCATGTGATACTATATGAGCAGCCTGTAATGAAAGGAGTAGGAATATGATGGGAGATAAATAAGAAGCTCAATTCCCAAGGAAAAACTGATGAAGAAATACGAAGATGCAAGACGAAGATGCAAGGAGAGAGGACACATGCAGATCTGGGGAACAGTATTCTCTCCAGATGGCTGGGAAGAAGGCATAGTTGTATGCAGATCTGTGGCAGTTACAGGCCATCACAAACCAGTTATAGACCGTGCAGAAAAAGGATACAAAGCTCTATGGCTGAAGCTTTCAAAGTTGTTGACATGGGTCGAGGACAAAGAAGGCCTATTGCAGATAGTTCCTCTGGCTAGCTTGGAGCTATGCTTCAGAAACAATGACACTTGAAACGTTGGAGAGAATCAGAGGTGCAGTTGAATCTTCGATGTACCAGTAATGAAGGATGGAATAGCAGTGATAATGGATCACTACTGGGCCTGCAGATCCAGAGCATATATGAATCTGCCCAAAGATTAGGGAGGATTATGTTCCATAGTGATTGTTCATGTTCCAGCACTGCTGATACCGAAGTGTGACCTGAACATTTGAGAATTTCCAAAAGCAGGTGTTCATCTGAGAAAGAGGAGATTGGTTGGATTTCTCAATCAAATAAAGAGAGAGAACTACTTCTCAGCTAAATCGATAGAAGCTTTCAATAACATTCCATATGAACACAGGTTGTTCAGCGGGACTTCAGCGATATTCACGACAATCTTCATGCCAGGGATCCAGATGATGGCAAATGCCAGATTGTTACAGATAACCAGATGGGAACTCCTGCAGACAATTAACACTACCATAAAGGGATTTAATGCGATCAAGGAAGAGGTGAGAGCCATAAGACTGATGACTCTTCAGAACAGACATGTCTTGGATATGATTACAGCTATGGAGGATGGTGTTTGTGCCAAAATCGGAGAATCATGTTGCACATTCATACCTTCTAACGATGAAGAGAATGGGACCTTGACAGAGGCCATAACGATGCTCACAAACTTACATGTCAAGATGGAAGAAGAAGTGGAAGACATTGCTGATGACAGTTGGTAAACATCAACCTTCTCATGAGTTCCAAAATGGAAGGCGAATATCTGCAAATTTCTTGGAGCCTTGTTGGTGATGATCATGTTTAGATTTGGTGTAAATAATAATCACACAATGTAAGAAGACAGCAAAGAAACAACAGGAAGGAAGATCATGACTGATGTCGAGTCAGGGTTTGGACCCAAAAAGCTGACGTATGAATAAATCAGAGTCTATGTAAAAGCGAGTATTCAGGCACCTCAGGGAACAAAAAACCACAATAAGTATGTGAGTAGATGGATGTACTGCAACCCAAATGGACAATGTACTCTTATGACCTGGAGTGTTGATGAACATGTGAAATCAGCAGGATGCCTGAAAGGAGTAACAAAGATATGGACTCTAAAGAAGCACTTCTTCGGACAAGGATGTCTAGATGTGAAGACTGATGGGAGAGTGGTCGATAAATCAACCAGCAGGGGAGTGTAGAGGAAGAGCCAAGGACCTCTACTGAAAATTCAGCCCCCATTCTGCCTATATGTTGGCAGCTGGAAATGGCAAAATGCACAAAGCCATTAATCATACCTATACTGTGAAAAGTCCTTGAAACAATTTATCGATTTAGAAGACCCTATATGTACCCACGTAGATTGACGGTCTTCAGAAAGAAGTTCCGGAAGAAGTGTGAAGATGAATGAAAGAGGAGACTGGTGTCATGATGCCTACCCCCGGGCATCCGGACCAAGCCCATCAGCCCCGGGAGCAGGCATCCAGGTGCTTACTAAAAGCCCAGCAGCCCCGGCTAGGGGCTGTCTGGGTACAGTCCTGGCGCCATTGGCACCAGGCTCATAGAGGAAATCAGTCCTGGCGCCATAGGCGCCAGGCTCATGTACATTACTTACCTCATGCAGACCATGCTGCAATGAAGTCAAGCCAACGTGAGGCCTGAATGGACTACTTTACTTCAGGGACTATTTTTTTACTCGGGTGTGGTTCTGGGGGAACTTCTTACCTGGGACTACTTTGAAGGCTATTTAAACCACGCCCGAACAGCAGCACATGCTTCACGTTATTCTGCATCCAGCAGTGTAACGCTCACCATGCCTGCAGTCAGCATCCAGTCTTCTGCCACACCCGCCTCGAATCCAGAGCTCCTAGAAAAAGAGGAAAGAAGAAGGAAAGGTTAGAACACGGACATTATTTTAATTCCTTACCTGATTCCGGATCCATCACATCTTCGAACTTGGAAAGGACATTATTTCTGCACGTGTCGCATCGCCAGCTGCAGCGCTGCGCCATACTCACCAGTCCTCACAGCATTTTTCGATTCGGCGCTGCCTCCATCATTTTCCTCGCCGAACTCCAGCATCTAGGGGACAAAAGAAATATAAGGTGAGCCGAGAGAGCCAACAAATACAATCTCTTTTTACCACCATAGACTTACCTGATTTACCACCGGAGGCATTATTCGTTAACATCCTGCAACTTCTTATGCCGCACCTGTAAGGAGAGAGAAAACAACAAGTTAAATACACGCATCTTTTACCGGACAGTGTTGGGTAATACAGACTCTTACCTGAATGCCATCAGCTGTCACAAGACAATCTTCTCTTGGACCCAGCTGCAACAGAAGAAGGGAATGGGACAAAAGTGAACATAGGACATATTGAACTCTTTGGACTTTATACTTACGGGTTCTCGCCAGGAACCTCAGAGTCATTATTCATCCAGAACTCTTCCAACACCTTCGAACCAGTGAAGTAACTGGTATCTACGCGCAGGATGGAGAGCTCATCATTCAAAAACATAAGGTGAGATTACTGAAAGGGAATATCGGAGGTGATTAGTGGGGAGAACAGTGGAGTGCCATTACTAGAATCCACGTGTGGCTAAATCCCTTTCTCCACTTGCAGGAGAATACTTCTACGGGTGAAGCAGGCAAGATTAGGCGGGCCAGTCCAGTCTGTCATCTCTGCACTACGCTTCACGTTGAAGGAGACTGCTGCTGTCCGGGTCCGATCGACGCTCCTGTGGGAGCCAGGTGAGCATAACAGAACGCAAAGCCTATCTACAAATCCCCACCTGGGTGTTATGGAAGCCTCAGAAACCGACCAACTAGCCCAATTATTAGGGGAACAAAGGGCGGAGGTGCACTCCGTGCGCCAAGAAACGAATGCCCTCAGGAGAGAACTGATTGTGTCAAAGGAACGTACTGATGATCTTGCTAGACAACTGCTCCAAAACCAAGCTGGGCAAACACCCCTACCTGGACTCGGGGGGAATCCAACTCCTGTTTCATCGAGCAATCCTGTGCAAGTGATTCTACCAGGGACTATTCCTTTAGCTCCACCCGAACGCTTTGCTGGGGACACAAAAAGGTTTGAAGTGTTTATGAACCAATGGCGCTTGCAATTTTTATGCAGACCTGGAGCTTTTCCAAATGTCCAAGCCAAAGTAGCCTTTGTACTATCGTAGTGGCAGCGCAGCTGATTGGTCAATTCCACTAGTCAACCAGGATGACCCTCTTCTTCGGGATTTTCAGGGTTTTCAAAGGAGCATGGAAAGACTATTCGCCAGACATCCACAGGGACAGGCCCTGGATAACAAACTTTTATCCCTACGACAGGGTAACCAGGATCTGCTAATCTATATCGCAACCTCCAATAGGTTGGTGGTGGAAACCGGATGGCCTGAGGAAAAAAGAATTACATTATTTCATCGTGGACTTCGGGGAGAACTCAAAGATGTTTTGGCTCAAGTTGTGAACCCACCTCAGGATTGCACAGAATATATAGACTTAGTGGTCCAGTTAGACCACCGACTTCAGAATAGAAAGGCTGATCGAGCTAAGTTTCGATAATCGGGTATGGGTTAAACCCAACGTTACCCCCAAAGGAAGGAAACTACATGGACCACGAATTGGCCTCAAGGATGAATCAACCCCTTTGCAAAAAGACCGCTTCGGATGTCATCACCACAGTCGATGGAACTGAAATTGCCTCTGGACCCGTAACTCATTCCACTACTGAGATGACACTGTTGGGACAAGATGAGCATCGAGAAACTATTGTGTTTGATTTAATCTAGACCCCACAATTCCAAATAATTCTGGGAATGCCATGGTTGGAAACACATAATCCTTGTATTGAATGGCGAGAGAAGAGAGTGACCTTCCCGGATTGTGCACACACCTGTTACCCGGAAAAAACCTTGAACAAAGGCCTGGCCACAGTCACTAATCCAGTCATGCAGTTACCTCAGGAATATCAAGAATTTCAGGATGTTTTTCAAAGAGACAGGCAAACACCTTACCACCTCACAGATCATATGATTGTCAAATCGACCTCGTACCCGGTGCACAACCTCCATGCAGTAGGATCTACGCCCTTACGGAACCCAAAAATCTTCACCTACAACAATACTTGGACCAATAGCTTGCTAATGGCTTCATTCGTCCATCCAAGTCTCCTGCATCCTCAGCTTTATTCTTCGTGCCTAAAAAGGAAGGTGACATTAGAATGTGCATAGACTACCGCGCATTAAATCAGATTACGGTAAAAAACCGATACCCATTGCCTCTGATCCCCGAATTACTAGACCAAGTAAAGGATGCTTCTATCTACACTAAGTTAGTTCTCCGAGGGGCATATGATCTGGTACGTGTAAAGAAAGGCGATGAATGGAAGACTGCCTTTCAAACCAAGAACGGGTTATTCGACTACCAGGTGATGCCCTTCGGGTTGTGCAATGCACCAGCAGCCTTCCAGTATTTTATGAACAATATCCTTTGTGAACTCATTGACGTCTGTGTTGTCGTATACATAGACGATATTCTAGTATACTCCTCCTCAGAATCAGACCATGTTAAGCACGTTTGTGCAGTCCTTGAAATACTACGCCAGCACAAGTTATACCCAAAATTGGAGAAATGTGTTTTTCATTCTACACAAGTTGAATTCCTTGGATTTATCCTGATTCCAAAAGGAGTTCGAATGGACTCTCAAAAGGTGGACGCAATCTTCAAGTGGCCATCACCCAGTTCAGTTAAAGTGGTACAAAGCATGCTTGGATTTGCTAACTTCTATCGCAGATTTATTCCTGAATTCTCACATAATGTACACCCCATCACAGCACTTTTGCGAAAAAACAAACACTTCTTGTGGACTGAAGAGGCTGAAAGAGCCTTCCAAGAGCTAAAATTGAAATTCACGTCTGCACCTGTCTTAAAGCTTCCACGCCCTGAGTTTCCATACATAGTTGAAACCGATGCATCCAGTTTAGCCATGGGAACTGTACTGTCCCAGAAGGATCCTGAAACCGGTTAACTTCATCCAGTAGCATTCTGGTCAAGAAAGTTCTCGGCACCTGAGTTAAACTATGCAGTTACTGATAAAGAGTTATTAGCCAATCAAGTCTGCTTTCAAGGCTTGGCGGCATTATCTTCTCCGTGCCAGGCATGCCATCACTGTAATCACTGATCACAGGAATTTGCAGTATTTGAAAACAGCCAAGGTCCAATCATCGCGTCAACTTCGATGGGCATTATTCTTTGCCGAATTCGATTTCGTGATTACTTATCGACCAGGTTTTAAAAACGGCAAGGCAGATGCCTTATCCCGAATAGGGATGGGAGAAGCATATTCGAACCCGGAAGCAGTGCCTATAATTTCAGAACAAAGAATTCTTGGCATTACTACTCTACAGACTTTAGAAGATATTCATATAAAAATTCAACAACTTTTCGATCCTGCAGCCCTGCAGGACTGGGTAAAGAAAGGCAAAGATTATTCAGTCAACAATGACCTACCTTATTATCAACGGCGTCTATTTCTACCACACAAGGAACTACAAGAACTAGTTATCTCCAATTATCATGATGCTCTGATGGTAGGACACCCAGGTATCGCAAAAACTGAAGCTAAAATTAAAAGACAATTCTGCTGGCCCACCTGGCGAAAAGACGTAAAGTCATTTGTGCTATCATGTGGTATCTGCGCCCAAAACAAAAGTCAGAAGAAAAAACCAGCTGGTCTTTTACAACCTTTGGATATTCCACCTACGCCATGGCATACTTTGTCTTTAGACTTTATTACTGGTCTACCTCCATGTAATGGATTTAACACCATTCTAGTTATTGTGGATCTTTTTTCCAAGATGGCCCAATTTATTCCTTTAAAGGGATTACCTTCCGCTTCAATTTTGGCCAAGGAATTTCTCGAAAACATTGTTCGAATACATGGATTTCCTTCTGTATTGGTCTCTGACCGAGGTAGTCAATTCATTTTGCAATTTTGGAAGAGATGTTGTCAATTAGCACAAATCGACGTGAAGTTATCAACCAGTCACCATCCCCAGACCGATGGTCAGACAGAGAGGACCAACCAGACTCTTGAACAGTACCTACGTTGCATGCTACACCAAACCGAAAGCAATTGGAAGGAGATTTTATGGATTTCCGAATACGCATACAATAACTCTGTACATTCAGGAACCGGACAAAGCCCCATTTATACCATATATGGACATCATCCTCGAACCTCAGAACTCGATTTGCCTCAACACTTAGAAATGCCTGCAGTGAATCATCTGCTATTACACAAGCCTTTAAGGAAGCAACAGAACATTTGAAACAAGCGAATGAGAAATACAAGAAAAATGCTGATCAATATAGAAGTGATACTCCACAATACCAGATTGGGGATCAAGTTTGGCTGGCTACAAAACACATACCTCTAAAAGGGACTCCGACTTTTAATCCTAGATATTTGGGACCTTACACTATTAAGGCCATTATCAACCCGGTGGCCATCAAATTGGATTTACCCTCTAATATGAGGATTCATCCTGTCTTTCATGTTTCACTCCTGAAACCAGTTCAACCCGGAAAAAGACTAGCCAAACCACCCGACCCATCCTAATAGATGGGGAACCCGAATTTGAAGTTAAAAATATCCTGGACTCTAAAATGGTTAAATCAAGACTTTTTTATTTAATCGGCTGGAAGGGTTACGGACCACAAGAAAGGTCATGGTATCCTAGTGACCACGTTCATGCACCTCGGTTGGTGAAAAAATTACATCAGAACTTCCCAAACAAACCAGGACCAAGGGGAAGAACACCTTTAGGAGGGGCCTTGGGGGGGAGTGCTGTCGTGATGCCTACCCCCCGGCATCCGGACCAAGCCCATCAGCCCCGGGAGCAGGCATCCAGGTGCTTACTAAAAGCCCAGCAGCTCCGGCTAGGGGCTGTCTGGGTACAGTCCTGGCGCCATTGGCACCAGGTTCATAGAGGAAATCAGTCCTGGCGCCATAGGCGCCAGGCTCATGTACATTACTTACCTCATGCAGACCATGCTGCAATGAAGTCAAGCCAACGTGAGGCCTGAATGGGACTACTTTACTTCAGGGACTATTTTTTTACTCGGGTGTGGTTCTGGGGGAACTTCTTACCTGGGACTACTTTGAAGGCTATTTAAACCACGCCCGAACAGCAGCACATGCTTAGCGTTATTCTGCATCCAGCAGCGTAACGCTCACCGTGCCTGCAGTCAGCATCCAGTCTTCTGCCACGCCCGCCTCGAATCCAGAGCTTCTAGAAAAAGAGGAAAGAAGAACGAAAGGTTAGAACATGGACATTATTTTAATTCCTTACCTGATTCCGGATCCATCACGTCTTCTTTTTCGATTCGGCGCTGCCTCCATCATTTTCCTCGCCGAACTCCAACATCTAGGGGACAAAACAAATATAAGGTGAACTGAGAGAGCCAACAAATACAATCTCTTTTTACCACAAGGACTTACCTGATTTACCACCGGAGGCATTATTCTTTAACATCCCGCTACTTCTTACACCGCACCTGTAAGGAGAGAGGAAACAACAAGTTAAATACACGCATCTTTTACCGGGCAGTGTTGGGTAATACAGACTCTTACCTGAACGCCATCAGCTGTCACAAGACAATCTTCTCTTGGACCCAGCTGCAACACAAGAAGGGAATGGGACAAGAGTGAACATAGCACATATTGAACTCTTTGGACTTTATACTTTCGAGTTCTTGCCAGGAACCTCGAAGTCAATATTCATCTGGAACTCTTCCAACGCCTTCCAACCAGTGAAGTAACTGGTATCTATGCGCCCCTGCATTCCACGCAGGATGGAGAGCTCATCATTCAAAAACATAAGGTGAGATTACTGAAAGGGAATATCGGAGGTGATTAGTGGGGAGAACAGTGGGGTGCCTTTACTAGAATCCACGGGTGGCGAAATCCCTTTCTCCACTTGCAGGAGAATACTTCTACGGCTCAAGCAGACGAGATTAGGCAGGCCAGTCCAGTCTGTCATCTCTGCACTAGGCTTCACGTTGAAGGAGACCGCAGCTGTCCGGGTCCGATCGACGCCCCTGTGGGAGCCAGGTGAGCGTAACAACTGGTGACATCACAAGAAGAAGAGATGACGCACCCAGAAGAGATGCCAATGAAGAACAAATATAGACCTCATAGAATCTGATGGCGAAGTAGCGAAATGAAGAATGCATGTGCAGAGAAGCACAGAAGAAAATGCAAAGCCATTTTACAAAAGTGCAGATGCAGTAACGCAAGTAGACAAAATAATTATGAGGCAGGCTACGTAGTGAATAGACTGCAGATGGTGCAGTTAATATATATATAGAATTTGGATGTTCCACTACGCATTTTAGCAAACTTGGACCACGTAAATGAAAGGGCTGGAAGTGTGGCTCAGCAGAACAAAACAAGCTGAAGGAGAAGGATGATTGGAGAAGGCTTGCCTGGCCCAGTGTCAAGAGTTGGGGCCGCCAAGGGCCTGGTTATCTACTCTGAGAAATGATCTGAGCTCCTGTTTGAGGTGTAAAGGAAAACATTAGAAGTGCCTGGTTTTCTTCATTTAATAGTATTAAATACAACGAAGGAGCTCAAAATGTGGTCTCTATTCACGTGGTCAAATGAAAATGGGTTTTTGGGTAAGCTACACCGAGACCAGAAGATAAGGCCATGCCTTCACTTGTAAAAGTATATTTTGCATGAATACTGTCTGATAGTAAACATTGGCCTAACCACGCTTGCATCTCACTGTAAATCGCATTTGAATGAACCTGAAATAGGGTGCCTACGCTGCTATTTTAAGTTATCCGCTATTTTGATTAACTCCTGCTTTCTGTCCCGTATTAGAATTTGGGTTTTCAGCTCCAGCAGAGCAAAATGAACTTTGTACTGTGTCAAAGTAGATAAACATGCTGAAGGTGCTAAGGTGAATTGTTTGTCCTGCACTAAGGAAACCTTGGAATTAAACAAGAGCTGTGCTAATCAGTAATTTAGATGCCATCTGTACCAACTGTGTCTTCTCCATTCAAATAGCAAAACAGAATGATGAATAGCTGAACATGTGCTTTTGCAGAAATCTTTGTTTTCGCTCCTTGAAACTAAGCTGACTTTAAACTTAAGAACAAATGGTAGACAAATATAAGTAAATGAAATAAGGACTGTTACCCTTGTGTTCAATGTTTGAAAAACATATGGAATTTTTAACAGAATACAACCAGCTATTCAAGAATGTTTTAACATGTATTAGTTATGTTTAAAGGCTATGTACCCTAGGTAAATGTGTTTGTTAGGCAGAATCCTGTGCAGTTCCCTTAGGGAGCACTACAGAAGATTAAGACTACAGGTATGAGCAATAAATCCCCTTTGGTATATCTGTACCACAAAGATTTAGTTGTTAGCTGTGGCTAAGTAGCCAGACTTATCTCAAGAAGGAGATGAGCAGTATTCAGGGTTTACACAACAGGACTACAATACTAGGGTACAAGGAAACACTGACCAAAGCTTTGTTTTAAAAAAAAATCTATATATATATTTATTACACACTTCTAGTTCAACACATTAATCACAGTTATAAAAGCAAGTTAAAATCTGTCAAGAAAAGTATACACAACTCCCTAGTTAAATTGTAGACAAGTTTGAGCAAGAGTGAAAACTGAGCAAAACAGCACAGTGAAAACCAGACACAATTGGCACTCTATGAATTTCTCACAAGGGAGGGAAAGCACAAGTTATACAGGAATATCTTCTTAGACACCCTCGCAACACTTCCCATAAGTTTGTGAACAAGTTTTGTCAAGGCAGTACTTTAGTATGTACAATACTTAAATGAAAACCGAGCAAATGGCACTTCACAAGTTTTAAAAATGGGACGAAAAATGTGGTTATAAGAAGTGGGTGAACCAACACAGTTCTAGTTGAGAAGCAATCTAGAGAAGGCAGTTCTAACAAATTCAACCAGAGTCAATAGGCCTGTGCCATAGTCAGTGGTACTGGGCAATGGGCCCAGGAATAAAATGTTCTTGTAGCTGCAGTCAAGTCTTTGTTTAAAGATTCGAAAAGGTGGGTGCAGAAGGTGAAAGACAATGTTAGAAGATAGGGGCGGCCAACCCAACAGGTAGGTAAAGGATTTAAAACACCTTTACGGCTACCAACGAAAAAGGGCGGCCTGGCGGAACAAAGTACCTTAAAGTGAAGAAGAGGCGCCTCCGGTGGTGGTTGTTCCTGTCAGTTCCTGCAGTTAGGGAGATCTAGCAGAGGAGGAGAGACACTCATCATGGAGGAAGGTTTGAGTTACTGCACTGCCCAGGGATGAAACCAGCCGTGGTGCTGCCCAGCGAATAAAAGGTACGCTCCTTTAAATCCTGGTCCGGGTGGACGGGTGCCTGGCTCCAACCAAGGAAGGCGATTGGCAAACTGGTTGGCCCCACCAGCTCAAGGGAAGAAGGCTCTTGCAGATGAAGATCTTCTCTCGTTGTGTGGAGAAAAGTGGTGAGACGCTGCAGCAGGGCTTCATCGGTGGTTCAGTTGTTGCAGATGTCTTTGGCTCCTCTCCTCTTCGGCTTCTTAGTTCCAGTGGCAACGTCTTGCTCTTCCAGTCCTCAAGACCCTGCTTTTAATCAAAAAGATGCCCATTCATACAGCCTAGCTGTCACTCACACAGTGGAGTGGTCATCCTGGCGGGAGACCCTCCAGCCTATCAGGGCAGAGTGCGACATGGGTTGCTGAGGCAACCCTGTCCAGGGGTACTACTTCCCCTCCCACACAATGGACCCACCCCAGGCTCAGTGGCGCCGAAAGGAGTGCTTCTTGGAAGGATCCCCGACCTGAGTTAGGAGTTTAGAGAAAGACACGAGAAAGAATTTATATAAAAGTTCCGGCAAATAAAACCCACCGGAGTAAAGTTAATATAAAAATAAACCGGTGGCATGTTAGAGGCTGTCAGTAAATGTGGTAACCTCGAACAATGGGAAAATCCCATAGGGGAATATTCGTAGTCGAATATTTTTGGTAGTAACCACTGCCACCAGCCAGAAACTTTTGAAAGAGGGACTGTACGTTACCATCTCGAAAAATGAACATAAGGGAAAAACTATTAACCCTTGCCAGAACCTCCACAGTAAGATGGGTTGTACTGGTTTTGTTCATAAAGATTGACTAGTAAAGTCAATGGGGACTTGACATGCCCTGGGAGACAGAAGTCAGTCCCAGGGTATGGAGTGTATGTTTGGGGGTCGCTACGACACCCCTGTGTCACTGCACGGAGGGTGCTGTGTAACACATGTGGATAAAGACGGTTCCTATGGGGGTGAGATAAACCCCATAGACATTAAACACAAAAAATAGCCTAGAACACACATAGCAAATATGCCTAAGAGTGGGAAAAAGAGTCACATTCTTAGCAGGAGAAAAAAAAAACCTTCAAATCCAGCAAAGCTGCTTGGGGACTCTATAGGTAAGGGAAATTAGCCATAGAATGAGAATTCTCCCTAACAGTGTTACACGAAGAGGGGCTGGACGATGTGTCCGGCATTGCAAGAAAAATGTATAAATACTCATGTTTTTGAAATGTCCAGCACTTTCTCATCTCACGGTGTCTGCTTGCACACCCGAAGAGAGACCCTCAGGATTGATGTCACATCGCTAGTTGAAGACGAGGCTGCCGAAACGGGATCGGAGAGAGAAGGGGGCACCTGCAAAGTGAGACGTGAATCCTCTGCAGTACTGCACGCCCGATCCCTGAACGGTAAGCAGCATTTAGTAGGACATCACGATGAGGGTCCCCGTATCGAGGCCCACAACGATTTGTAATCTGATCGGACCCCTTTGAAATTTGAAATCAGGTGAGTCGTGCCCCGATTCTTAAAAGTCCTGATATTGATTGCAGTTTTGTTTTTGCAAATACAAACAATGCCAGGTAAAGAGAGTGATTTTATATGCCTGGGGAATTGTCATCCTGTTTCAGGGTATTATTCCACAGAGAGAGACAATCTTTGAAACAAGGCCAACTGGCGCCACCCGATGGGTCACTGGCTTATTTAATGTTTTGTGAGTAGGCCTAGGAACTATAGTATTTAATGAAATTTGGCACAGACAGACCAGACATGTTTCCGAACTTCAGTAGCCAATCTATGGTAGTTTTGAAATTGCCCGCCTAGAGCATTTAGAATCTGTATTGTTGAGAAAAAAGGCTAGGCCTGCAGCATTTGATGCAGTTAGAGATTGGAGGAAGAAAGCTATGCAGCAACTCAAAAGTAGAGAAAAAGCATGCACATAGACACATGACGAATGCTGAGAAAGCATTGTTGTATGATCAGCAGGTACAGTCAGAATCTATTATAAATATGGATAGGGCTTTTCAACTAGATGTGCAAAAGATATATCCTTCTCAGGATGTTCATACATCAGATGAGTTACTTAATAAATTATTGAATGAACGTAGAACTGTTTCAACTGCTCCACCTCCTTTTGTGCCTCCTCCCGTTGTTGTTACTCCTCTTCCCATTGTTGTTCCTCTTCCTCCCGTTGTTGTTCCCCCTCATGCACCTGCACCCTTGCCGACAGTTGCTGTCCCCATATCTCTGTCTGCACCGCCAGTGGGATTGCCTCTGCTATCTATTGAATCTTTGCCAGGTGGTTCTGCTCTACCTGTTGTGATGGAAGGGGCAGGAGCTGATACAAGAATAGTGACTTGTGGCACAGTATCTAAAGGCAGAAAGAGAGAATTGTATACATGGGCTAAAAAGTACATAGAAGAGGGTGATGAATTGGCTGTTTTAGTTGCGATTTCTGTCCAAGGCGGTATTCCTGAACAGAATATTGTGATAGAACGGATGGGAACATATTTAGATATATGGAGTGATTTAACAGACTTGAATGTCCCACATCGGTTGAGGTATTTGAATGTCCTTGCCCGCTCAAGGGACACTGTGGAGAAAGTATATGAGCATGTGGAGAAGATATTTGAGTTTAAAAGGGAGCTAGATCGATTACAGGAAGATGAAATGGATGGTAATGAATGGCAAGCTTCATATGTGCAGAAGCGACTTCTTCCTCCATTGAAACCAATGAGTGGAGAATTTGCACAAGAGATGCTCTTAGATGGATTTCGGATGTTTCAATTTCTCCCATTGAAGTGCATGACACGTTTAGTCATTATGCTCCGGAAATGCAAAGGAAAGTGTTACAGGTGATGGTAGAGTATCTACAAGATGAATTTATGAAGAGAAAGGAATGTTTTCCGGCAGATTTGATGGTCATTTATAAAAGAGCCTTTTCGCCCGATACTGCTTTGACTACTTTGTCACTTGATTTAGACTTGTTGCTTAATAGACGTTCGGATTTGCCTACTTTACAATTGCCAATGAGGGTGGTTCCTCTGACATTTGTTCCAAAGGTAGAGATTCCAGCTAATGTTGCAGCAGGAACACCTGCCATTACCACTGAAGCACATTATGTCTGACAGTTTTTCCACGTTACATTTTCTAGACAGGAAGTGAGTACCATTAGGCAATCAATGCCAGATATTAGGAATAATCCAACAGGATTTTATAAAGAAATTGAATTTGTTTTGCATTTGTCAGTTTTCACGCTGGGTGATATAGATTTGTTGTTTCCCGTGATCCTTCCTGCTGATTTCTGGAAGACGATAAGGCAGGGATGTGTGATACATTGGATGCCTTAGTACGAGTAGGTGGGGGAATGAATGCTGGTGAGAAACCGCCACAGTTGATACTGATGTTGCCAAATAGAATAGTGACTAAATTGAAAACTCTGGTTCCTGAAAAAAGAATCATATGGGATAAGCTTACGGCTTGCATGCAATTGAAGTCAGGGGTGCAACTGAGTATTTTAACAGATTTGAGAAAGTATTTTCAGATTTTAGTGGTCAAGACGTAAGTACAGAGCCAGGAAAGAGGCTGTTCTTTGATAAGTTTGTGTGTTGATTATTGCCTGAAATCCAATCAAAGATCACGATTTCTGAGAGTGCATGGCAAGCCAAATCACAATCTGAAGTGTTACACATGGCTGAGTACTATGAAAATATGGTTAATACAGAGAAGGAGAAGGTGGAAAAGAAGAAAGGAGACCTGAAAACTAGAGTTTTATTGCAGCAAATAGCTAGAGGAGCCGGAGGTGGGAATACACATCTTAGAGGTTCATTTACACCACAGGGCGGCACACAACTGGGTCCTGTACATATGAACCAGTGTGCATATTGTAAACAGGAGGGTCGTTGGCGAGCACAATGTCCTATCCTTCAGCAGAGATCAAACAGCACATGTGGTGCCATGGGTAGACGATCCAGAGGCCGTCCTGAGATAGGGGGTCCTGGTAGAAGTCAGTTTGCACAGACTCAACAGACACTATCACAAGATAATCAGCATCAGAGTGTTACTAGTGGGAATCCTTTGAATGTCTATTTTTCTGAGGATTTTGGATCTGACGATATACTGTTCTGTTAGGACAGCCCCAAGCAGGGTCTGGAACCAATACCTATTCCCGTCGATCAGAAAGGGCCCTATGTCGAAATGAAGGTGGGGAATAGGGAGCATCTCTTTTTGATAGATACAGGAGCACAGAAGTGTTCTATTGATCATTCACGGGTTCCAGATATTCCACTGTCAGGGCAGAACAACTTTTCTGCAGGGTTCTCTGGTACACCAGTGGTGAGTCCGGTCTCTCAGCCGGTACCAATTTCACTGGGACCATTTACTGAGTCTTGTCTATTTCTATTGACGACAAATTGTGGCAAACATTTGTTGGGATTGAATTTATGAAAGGAATTGAATGCTGTGATTTACTGTTCTCCAGATGGAGTATACTTAACGATTTCGCCCAAACAAACTTCCATTCCACAGTTTTTGTCTATGCCTTTACCAATTGAATTGAATAAGCTTCCAACATGTTTATGGGCAGTTAATGATAATGACGTTGGAATTTTTCAAATTGAACCCATCAAAATTGTGTTGAAACGAGGAGTTAAATTGCTGTGTATTCCACAGTATAAAATTTTGATTGAAGGTGAACAGGCTTTGAAGAATATTATTTCTGATTACGTAGACTGAGGTGTAATTGAGGAAATTGCAGGAAGTGTGTGTAATATTCTGATTTTACCAGTTTACAAGAAAGGGGAAAATGTGATTCCATTTCGTTTTATTATTGATTTGCACGCAATTAATAAAATTGTTGCTCAACAGTTTCCGATTGTACCCGATGTTACCACAATTCTGACTATGAGTCCAGCTACAGCTATACATTTTAGTGTTGTGGATTTGAAAAATGCTTTCTTTAGTATCCATGTGCATGTTGATAGCAAATATTTGTTCACGTTCACCCTAGGCGGACGCTCGTTCACATTCACTGGTGTGCCGCAAGGGTACACTGAGAGTCAAAGCATCTACAGCAGAGCGTTGAAAGAACAGCTTGATACGCTTGAGTTACCTTCCACTTGCACGTTTTTGCAATATGTTGATGATCTACATCTAGCTGCTGATTCTGAAGTTGCTTGCAAAGAAGGCACTGTGATGCTGCCTATTAATTTAGCAAAACATGGGCATAAGGCTTAGTTGAAGAAGTTTCAGTATTGTCAACATGAGGTTGCCTATTTAGGCTATCTCCTGTCGAAGGAGGGAAGAAGGCTGACACCTGAACGGAAACAAAGCATCTCTGATATGTCTGTTCTAAATACACAGAAAGAGGTCAGAACTTTAATATGCATGGCCTCATATTGTAGATAGTGGATCCCACATGTTTCTTTGTTGATAAAACCTTTGTTGGCACTGACCAAGAAGGACATTTCTTTGCCTTTACCATGGAACATGGATTACCAGAACACTTTTGATTTGCTTAAGGCTGCGCTGTGTTCAGCACCAGTTTTGGGCACACCAAATTATGAGAAATGATTTGTTTTGTATGTAAATGAACGTGATGGATGTGCTTTGGCTGTTTTGACAAAGGAACTTGGGGGTAAGAATAGGCCGCGCAGCTATTTTTCCTCCATGTTAGACCATGTTACATGTGCTTCGCCAAGATGTTTGAGAGCTGTAGCTGCTGCTGCTGCATCCGTGAAACAAAGTGATGGTATGGTTTTAGGTCATTCTTTAACCGTGATGGTACCCCACTGTGTAGACGTTGTATTAAACAGAACACAGACGCAACATCTCACATCAGCCCGATTAACAATATACAAGCTGATTCTATTTGCTCCGCAAATCCAAATTAAGAGATGTTGTTCATTGAATCCGGACAAATGATTGCATTCTCCACAAGAGAAGGATTGCAGTGTCGAAATGTAACATGATTACCTCTTTATCACAGAACAAGAAACTAAGGGCATAATTGATTTAATTGATTCACCCTTAAAGAATTCACAAGTGGGAGCTATTCTGTGATGGCTCCTGTTTTAAAGTTCCGGATGGTACATCCACCGCTGCTTATGCAATCACCACATTAAGCACTGTTGTGGAAATTAAACCAATTCCACATAATTCAGCGCAGGCCGCAGATATTATTGTGCTAACTAGAGCTTGTTAAATTTCTGAAGGACTTAGAGTAAATATATATACAGATAGTACGCATTTGGGGTGGTTCATAATTGTGGTCGACTATGGGCTGAGAGAGGATTCTTGACCTCACATGGAACAAAAATTCATCATGCCACTCTGATAGTCCGGTTGCTGTCAGCACTTGCCCTTCTTACGCAACTATCAATACAAAGTGTGCCGCACACCAGAAAGTGACAGACGATGTAGGAAAAGCGAACACTTTTGCTGACAGAATATCAAAATAGACTGCTATTGATTTGCACTCAAAGATGTACGTGCTTGATCCAACAAGATGTGTTACTGACACTTGTATGATGGAAGAAGGGATTAGCTGTATGAAGGAACTTCAGGCTGAAGCTACCCCAGAAGAAATTAAACAGTGGGCTGAGAGTACAGTGGGTCTAGATGATGAGGGTTGTTGGGTGGATAATGAGAAACAAAGATGGATGCTACCCAATGCCTATGTCTCTGCTATGGTCACCATGGCTCATGGCCCAACACACATATGTTCCAAAAAGATTTGCCAACAGTTAGATCCCTTCTGATATAACACAAATATCCAGAAAAATGCTGAATATCTGGGCCCGAGTTGCATGATATGTTTGCAACATAACATTGGGAAGGGAACACTGACACTGAAGGGCAGTTTTGGTGCCCCCTCCATGCCTTTTGAGGTGATCAATTTTAGCTTTATTGAGATGGAATGTTGACAAAACTAAAAAAATGTCCTAGTTGTGATCTATGCCTTTAGCAAATGGCATGAGGCTTTCCCACTGAAAGATGTTACAGCAATGTCAATGGCAAAGACCATGCTTAAGGAATATTTTCCTAGGTTTGGCTTGCTGAGAGTAATTTGGTCCGATCATGGTCCACATTTTATCGCTGCTGTCATCCTGCAAGTATGTGTGGGATTACAGATTGATAAATGGTTCCACTCGGCCAGACATGCTCAGAGTGCCGGCCTTAAATGGCTGACACTTTGCCAATAGCCTTACTATCAATATGGATGACTGCACAATCAAAGACAGCGCTCTCCCCTTATGAGATTGTCAAGAGGAGACCAGCTAATGTATGGAATGCACCGAGGCCCAAGCAGTTGAAAGAAATTGAGTACCCACTTTTGTCTGACTATTGTGATCAGTTGACTCAAAACTTGCGTTTGACTCACCAACACGTACGAGCAGCCTTTTCTGTAAAGAATGAGGGTCCAGGCCATCGACTCGGACCTGATCAGTGGATCCTGGTGAAGAATTTTGAGGGGGGCACCTGCCTTGCACCTCGTTGGAAAGGACCACACCAGATCCTTTTGGCTACGCAAACCGCAGTACATGTGACCAGTAAGAAACACTGGATCCACGTGACACATGTGAAGAGGATTCCTTTTCCTCCGCCCTATGACGAAGGGGAGGAGAAAGGAATTGATGATCCCGATGTTCACAACGAGTCTGCTTTGATCGACACCAAGGATGTCACGAAAGTCCTTCCTGAGCCCGTGGGACCTGGGGAGATTGCTGTTTCTTCATAATCTTCTTCACTGTCCATCAATCTTGTTTCTGCTTCTTCATCTTCTTCAGGAAACAACAACGCTTTGTTCTCCGATCATTCAGTACCTGGAGTTGTAAGGTACAATCTGTGATCACGGAACAGGATTTAGATTTAGGGCCTGCTGAAATCCCATTCATGTAATAGAATTGGAAAGTACAGCCAGGATTCTGTGCCCACAAGAAACCCACAAGAAACCACTGTTGCGTCAGTCCCTCATCATTCCTCTGCTGCATACAATAAGAGGCAGGGACTGGCAAAGTTACTTTCAATCAAGATAGGCCACGTGGTCAAGTACCACTCATGGATGAACTGAAAAAGCCTAACAGTGAGACTTTTTAACGGACGCTAAGAAACTATTACTATTTTAGGGGCCACTGGTACTAAAAAGGATCTTCATTGTTTTGCTGAT
The DNA here is from genome assembly GCF_040938575.1 of Ambystoma mexicanum. Taxonomy (NCBI): domain Eukaryota; kingdom Metazoa; phylum Chordata; class Amphibia; order Caudata; family Ambystomatidae; genus Ambystoma; species Ambystoma mexicanum. Next base: position 290,521,499 of record NC_090928.1, read on the forward strand.
AATGAGTCCACCCACCGAGGATCTAGGTCCCTGAGGACCAAATGGATACTGATCACAATAACAGCTGTATTGTAATTGCATTGAGATTTGGGTTTTGGTATCTGGAGAGTGTACATCCGTTTGATGTTTTATTGTACACTGGAAGTGTCTCCACTGTGTCTCCACCTTACGTGCTTACACACACTCTTCATCCTCGAGACCTCCAACATAGAGGGGGTTATCATAAAAACACCCTTTTGATGATCATGAACGCAGCCCATGCCTTCCTGAATAAAACCAATTGTTGGATATGTTCACTTCTGCCACACCATGGGGAAAAGGGATTGGGTTGGTATATACATCCACTCCCTCTAACTACAGCATGTTATGCTTCACTTATGGCATTATTCTTTGGTTGATAGAACGATAGTGTCACTGGGAATTTTGATGGGACTAATCTCAATGCATTTGAAAAACAAGTTTCAGCACCTTTAGGAAGTTCTCTCTTTGCGAATAGGAGCAAGCTAAATGTTGCTTTTATTAGGTCTTCTGATAGACTTTCCAGACCTTTCCAATCAATGATTACTTTTAAAATGGCTCCCATTGGTAATAGGGAAGCCATGTCTCCTTTCTATACTATTAACCATAGTCCAAACTCTGTTCATTTTGCATACGAAGATACGGTTCGCAACCAGTGGGTACATTTGAGGGATGAACGAACGTTGCTGTGCTAACTAGTGAAGATAGACCTCTATATGTAGGAGATACTGTTTACTTTGTGGTAATGAGGCATATCCTTGGTTGCCAAGAGATTGGGAGGGTACTTTTTATTTAGGTATAATATTACCAGGTGTATATGTTGCCACCAGTGCTGAAGTTTCTAGAACTCGTCCCAGGCGGGATGAGGATGGTGACACTCCCTCACAGATTCTGGGTGATGTTGCTAAATACTTTGTGCCATTATGGGGAGAGATAATAAACTCCCAAGATATTAGAAAATTGGCAGGGGTTTTAGAGAAAACCATCAATGAAACCACTGACATCCTATACAACATGAAACTAGAGCAAAAGGCTATTAGATTAGTGGCTCTTCAAAATAGGATGGTGCGAGACATCATTCTAGCTGAGCATGGTGGGGTGTGAAAAATGGTGGGATCTGTGTGTTGTGTTTTTGTACCCGATTACTCCCCCAGGATATTCAAGGCAATTAAGAAATTGCACACCTTAAGTACTGAAGTACATGTTCCAGAGGCAAACAGGGATATTGGCAAATGGTTCTGGGACTTGTTACGATCTTGGGGCTGGAAAATCTCTGCAGTTCTAATGGTGATCTTTGGCATTGTACTGTTTTTCTGCTGTTGCATACAGTGTCTTCCTGTCATTTGTTCTATGATAGGGGGAAGTTGTGCACAAGCAGTTGGTAAACTAGAACCTAAGACACATATGCCCAGAAAGATTACTAATGCCTTGGTAATGCAGGACATCGCCATAAAGGAGTTAATGGCAATCAATGTTTTTGAGGATAGCGGTTCAGGATCTTCTGACGATGATACATGGTTTTCGGATGATGCTAATGTTTGAGTAATGCTCTTGGCGTAGGCGAAAAGGAGGGTTTGTAAAAGTATATTTTGCATGAATACCATCTGATAGTAAACATTGGCCTAAGCACATTCGCAACGCACTGTAAATCGCATTTGAATGAACCTGAAATAGGCTAACTACACTGCTATTTTAAGTTATCCTCCATTTTGATGAACTCATGCTTTCTGTCACATGTGAGAATTCGTGTTTTTCATCTCCAGCAGAGCAACATGAACTTTTTACTGTGTCAACTTAGATAAACATGCTGAAGCTGCTAAGGTGGATTGTTTGTCCTGTACTAAGGAAACCTTGGAGTTAAACAAGAGCCGTGATAATCAGTAATTTAGATGTCATCTGTACCAACTGTGTCTTCCCCATTCAAATAGCAAAACAGAATGATGAACAGCTGAACATGTGCTTTTGCAGAAATCTTTTGTTTTTGCTCCTTGAAACTAAAGTGACTTTAAACTTATGAACACATGGTAGACAAATATAAGTAAATGAAATAAGGACTGTTAACTTTGTGTCCAATGTTTGAAAAACATATGAAGTTTTTAGCAGAATACAACCAGCTATTCAAGAATGTTTTAACATGTATTAGTGTTATGCTCTCCTGGCTCCCACAGGGGCATCTGTCACACACCGCCGTGACTGGCGTGGCTGGAGACGATGGCGTTGGAGCGGCCATTAGCTGTTCCGCCACGTCTCCATGCAACGCTCAGCGGCGGTCTAGTCTTTCGGCCGGCCGCCGGGGAGGACCGTTTTTAGCCGCTCCATCCCGGAAGTCTGCACGTTGCAACCTACTCGCGTCAGGCTTTCGGGTTGGAGCGCTCGTAAGTTTTCTCCCTCTGCGTGCTGCCTTGCGCCTTTTCTTGGCTCCGGCTTTCTCTTTCCTGCTGCTGGTGCCCTTCCTCCGGTCGATCTTTTGCCCTCTCTCTCCTGGGACGCGTGGGTTCTCACCAGGTTTCGCAGGGATCTTATTCCCTTTTCCCTTCCCTTTCCTCCTGCTTTCCCTCTCTGTCTTTGATACAGTGTTTCGCGGTCTGTCTTTGGGGATTGCCCCCGTGTTCCTCTCTAGGCTCCTCCACTACACTCTTTACTGTATGCCATATTCCTGCCGGCATCTCATCCCAGAAATTCTGAATTTACCTTCTGCTATACCAAGTGTGAAGACCACCAGAGACCATCACCAAGGGGTTTTTTATGCCAACGGCTTTTTCCCCTCTGGTCTGAACCGGAGGAGGGCCCCCCCCCAGACCTTCTATTTTGGGGTCAGGGTGGCTTCCCTTTGGGGCAGATCCCTTCCACAAAAAAAAGGAAAGAAGAAAGAAGAGCTGTGGAAGAAGCGGTTCGGAGGAACTTTACATTCAGAACTCACAGGTGAGGAGGAAGGGGATTGGAGTGACTCGGAAGGGGTGAAGGGAACACCTGAACCTGACAGCATCGATCGGACCCGGACAGCTGCGGTCTCCTTCAACGTGAAGTGTAGTGCAGAGATGACAGACTGGACTGGCCTGCCTAATCTCGTCTGCTTGACCCGTAGAAGTATTCTCCTGCAAGTGGAGAAAGGGATTTAGCCACCGGTGGATTCTAGTAATGGCACCCCACTCTTCTCCCCACTAATCACCTCTGATATTCCCTTTCAGTAATCTCACCTTATGTTTTTGAATGATGAGCTCTCCATCCTGCGTGGAATTCAGGGGCGCATAGATACCAGTTACTTCACTGGTTCGAAGGCGTTGGAAGAGTTCCTGATGAATATTGACACAGAGGTTCCTGGCGAGAACCAGTAAGTATAAAGTCCAAAGAGTTCAATATGTCCTATGTTCACTCTTGTCCCATTCCCTTCTTGTGTTGCAGCTGGGTCCAAGAGAAGATTGTCTTGTGGCAGCTGATGGCGTTCAGGTAACAGTCTGTATTACCCAACACTGTCCGGTAAAAGATGCGTGTATTTAACTTGTTGTTTTCTCTCTCCTTACAGGTGCGGCGTAAGAAGTTGCGGGATGTTAAAGAATAATGCCTCTGGTGGTAAATCAGGTAAGTTTATGGTGGTAAAAAGAGATTGTATTTGTTGGCTCTCTCAGCTCACATTATATTTCTTTTGTCCCCTCGATGCTGGAGTTCGGCGAGGAAAATGATGGAGGCAGCGCCGAATCGAAAAATGCTGTGAGGACTGGTGAGTATGGCGCAGCGCTGCAACTGGCAATGCGACGCGTGCAGAAATAATGTCCTTTCCTAGTTCAAAGACGTGATGGATCCGGAATCAGGTAAGGAATTAAAATAATGTCCGTGTTCTAACCTTTCCTTCTTCTTTCCTCTTTTTCTAGGAGCTCTGGATTCGAGGCGAGCGTGGCAGAAGACTGGATGCTGACTGCAGGCACGGTGAGCGTTACGCTGCTGGATGCAGAATAATGCGAAGCATGTGCTGCTGTTCGGGCTTGGTTTAAATAGCCTTCATAGTAGTCCCAGGTAAGAAGTTCCCCCAGAACCACACCCGAGTAAAAAAATAGTCCCTGAAGTAAAGTAGTCCCATTCAGGGCTCACGTTGGCTTGACTTCATTGCAGCATGGTCTGCATGAGGTAAGTAATGTACATGAGCCTGGCGCCTATGGTGCCAGGACTTATTTCCTCTATGAGCCTGGTGCCAATGGCGCCAGGGCTGTACCCAGGGGGTAGGCATCATGACAATTAGCTATGTTTAAAGGCTATGTACCATAGGTAAATGTGTTTGTTAGGCAGAATCATGTGTAGTTCCCTTAGGGAGCACTACAGAAGATTAAGACTACAGGTATGAGCAATAAATCCCCTTTGGTATATCTGTACCACAAAGATTTAGTTGGTAACTGTGGCTAAGCAGTCAGACTTATCTCAAGAGGAAGATGAGCAGTATTCAGAGTTTACACAACAGGACTACAATACTAGGGTACAAGGAAACACTGACAAAAGCTTTGTATTAAAAAGAATATATATATATATATATATATATATATATATATATATATATATATATATATATATATATATATATATTACACACTTCTAGTTCAACACATTAATCACAGTTATAAAAGCAAGTTACATTTCTGTCAAGAAAAGTATTCACAACTCCCTAGTTGAATTGTAGACAAGTTTGAGCAAGAGTGAAAACTGTGCAAAACGGCACAATGAACACCAAACACAAATGTCACTCTATCAATTTCTCATACGGGAGGGAAAACACAAGTTATACAGGAATATCTTCTTACACACCCTAGCAACACTTCCCATAAGTTTGTGAACAAGTTTAGTCAAGGCAGTACTTTAGTATGTATAATAATAGAAAATGCAATGAACGTGAGAAATGATCTGAGCTCCTGTTTGAGGTGTAAAGGAAAACACTAGAAGTGCCTAGTTTTCTTTATTTAATAGTATTAAATACAACGAAGGAGCTCAAATTGTGGTCTCTAGTCACGTGGTCAAATGAAAATAGATTTTTAGGTGAGCTACACCGAGACCAGAAGATAAGGCCATGCCTTCACTTGTAAAAGTCTATTTTGCATGAATACCATCTGATAGTAAACATTGGCCTAAGCAGGTTTGCATCTCACCATAAATCGCATTTGAATGAACCTGAAATAGGTTGACTACGCTGCTATTTTAAGTTATCCGCTATTTTGATTAACTCCTGCTTTCTGTCCCATGTTAGAATTTGTGTTTTCAGCTCCAGCAGGGCAAAATGGACTTTGTACTGTGTCAACGTAGATAACATGCTGGAGCTGCTAAGGTGAATTGTTTGTCTTGCACTAAGGAAACCTTGGAATTAAACAAGAGCTGTGCTCATCAGTAATTTAGATGCCATCTGTTCCAACTGTGTCTTCCCCGTTCAAATAGCGAAACAGAATGATGAATAGGTGAACATGTGCTTTTGCAGAAATCTTTGTTTTCGCTCCTTGAAAATAAGCTGACTTTAAACTTAAGAGCAAATGGTAGACAAATATAAGTAAATTAAATGAGGACTGTTACCTTTGTGTCCAATGTTTGAAAAACATATGAAGTGTTTAACAGAAAACAACCAGCTATTCAAGAATTTTTTAACATGTATTAGTTATGTGGAAAGGCTATGTACCCTAGGTAAATGTGTTACACGAAGAGGGGCTGGACGATGTGTCTGGGATTGTGAGAAAAATGTATAAATACTCATGTTTTTAAAATGTCCAGCACTCTCTCATTTCACGGTGTCTGCTTGCACACATTGCGAGGTGTTGAGAGCCAGTCAGCTGTTCTGTTAAAATAAAGTGTACTTGTACCTTAGTACTTGTGACTGGCGTATTTCTATTATGTGGTATTAAGCCTCAATATTCTTTTAATCTTTCACACTCCCTTTTATGCTCAGGCACAGTGAGCCTTTGCAAGGCCGAGTTGAAACGCATTAATTGAATGGCAGACTGCAGGATTGCTGATGGATGTTGGGCTAATTGGGTCTGGAGGCATGACCAGGCCAACCCCCCACTCCCCCAGCACCTGGGGTACCAGCTTGCGTGCTGCTAGCAAGTGTAATATTCCAGAAGGGAACAAGCATGCCAACCAATTGTAGAGGTCCACGTAGCAAGGAGTCCTATAGTTTGAGAAGCCAATAGAACATTGTGTATTAGTCTAACTCGGAAGATGACTTGCATTTGGTGTGGGCTTATTCGTCCACCTGACTTTAGAGACCCAATCACGATCCTCGTCCCTACAGAAAATATACTTAGATGTTCCCTTTAAGCCTATCGCATCCCTTAGTAGGTTTTATTTTGCCACGTAGTTTGACGTCACAAATGATTAATTTTTGTATAAAGTTGTGTTTTTTTATATAAATCGTTGAGAGACTTGAGCAAACGTCTTTTGATGTCCGTTGTACTCTCTGTTTTAGATAATTGCTAATAAAACAGCCCTGATTTTTCCAAACTTCCTGAGTGCGTCTGGTTATTGATGTATGAGTAAGATGTGCATTTCGCGCCTAAAGCCCTCATCCCCCTGTCTCTTGGGATAACTCTTCAAAGACCCATTCCAGCCTTCGCTTGGCCTTGCAGGGCACATTCTTTCTTGGTTAAATACACCTCTGATAAGACATAATGAAGAACTGTGTGTGTGTGTTCAAGAAATTAACCTTCTGCAAAGCTTCTAGGGCTGTGAGCAAAGAACACATGCACACCCTTCTAACCCCACAGAACGGAATGTAAATGAACTAGCATAGCTGTGGCACTAGGCCTCATTTTCAAAATGGCATCTTACTTCTAAAATGGAGTTTCATTATACACGTGATTCTAAGGTTACAATTCACAATGTTTCCACTACAATATGGCTTCTATGAGTGGGCCCCCTCCTTAATCCATTCTCCTTCCACAACTGCCTATCTAGGGGCTGCGACTTTCTCCCCTGCTTCCCAACACCTGCCTGAATTGCCACCTCTGTGTTGATTGGCCATGCATTGACTGCCGCTGCACATTCCTTATCTGCTTCTGCCTGACAGAGGGCAAGCTGTCTGTATGACACGTGTCGGGGGTACAGCACTGGCACTGCCCTGAAGGGTCAGCACTAACAGACCAGACAGTGTGGGTGGGATTGGTTCACAGGGGGCTGTGGTGGATTGTGGCACAGAAGGCTCCCTGGAGGATGACTGGGGAACAGAGGAAGAAGTGGAAGAGACCACCCAAGAGCAGTGCTCTTGCCAGCTGGCCCAGGTATTGGCACACACGAGTAGCTAACACAGAATCACAAATCAATGCTATCCACCTCGCAAGGTCAACCAGCAGGGCCTGCTCCATATCTTGGGTGGGTTCCCTGGTTGGAAGGAGGGCCTCGGTTTGGGTGGAGGCGGCATTCACAAAGGCAGTCACTGCTGCAGCAGATGGCCCAGGGACAACAGGGACAAGAGGTTGTACAACAACCCCCACTTTGGACTACACATCCTTATGTCCCTGGGCTAGGGGTGCAGCCTGAACACCCTCCTTGATGCCCCCACCAGACCCTGTGTGCTGGCCTGCAGTAACTTCGTTCTTCACCTTCATCACCCTGGATGACTCCAGAGAGTCTTCCACCCTCGATGGCCTGTCTACTTCCACACCCTGTCCCACAGCAGCTGAGGAATCCCCCACCATAATCACCTTCTGGGACTTACCACAAGAAGCCTAAACTGTTGATACTGGTGCTCCCCAGCCAATTCTCCCTGATGAGAGGTGGTGTCAATGGGGGCTAGCTGGGGTGAGCGCCTGGGTCTGTTTGCCCAGTCCTTGTCCTTCCGCTCCACAGCAATACCCCTGTCCTCTTCATGTGCAACAGAAACTGTAGAAAATGGGACAAAGAACATTGACATCAATCTCAGTGTCAATGCGTGTGTGGCATACACAACATTAACAGTAACAATCATGCAGAACATGTCAACCAGCAACTGACACACACAAACACAACACACACACATGTACACCCATGCAATTGGCATGACTTCTGACACATGAGCGTAGGGACAATGATGAATCACAGTCATGACACAAGAGCATGTCAACACAGCACATTGTTGTGTGGTCACAAACACATTACAAATAACATGCAATGCCACCACAGCAAGTGACACATGTATGACATGCAGTTGGGGCATAGGAAGTGCACCTAGGTACCTGTCTACCAAATTACAGTTAGCAACATGCACCCATGACAGCATCACCTGTAAGCATGCAGCATGTACTGGCACACATTTGTGAGGAACAATCGCTTATGTCATGTTGATAGTGGTCTGCTGGGCTTAGGCATGATTTGGGCCAGGGTACGTCCTTTACCTTCCGGTCTAACTATGTATTCAGTCATTAATGCTGTCTTGTTATGGCTAGCTCTCATTTTGTAGTTTGATACGTCATAGAATGTCTTCCTTAGATTCTGTTTGTAGTTGGTAGATTGTTGGGGTCCGGGATCGGTGTCTTCATCGCTGTTGCCAGGGATGTGTGTGCCACTGTGGGAATTATTCTAGTTTTGCAGTGAAGAGCCACAATTTGAGCAGTTCCTGAATTGGAGGTGCTTACTTGTGTTGCATATATTCTTTGATAAATCGTTCCATATTTTTAGCGTGAGGTGAGAGAAATAGGATCCTCCAAATTTCCTCTTGTAGTGTTTTGGTTCCAGGCGAATGTCGTTGCGTGATCTGAGCATTCTTGTTGGGTGATGTGGGTATAATTTGTCTCTCAGGAATTCTGCACCTTGATTCTGGATTTCTCTGTGTGTGAAGCACATTGATTTGAATTTGATTTGTTTTTTTTATTGGTAGCCAATGAAGTGTTTTTAGCGCAGGAGTGATGTGTTCTCTTCAGGGAACTTTGAGAAGCAGTCTGGCTGCCACATTTTGAATGCGTTGGAAGTTTTTTTTAAAGTCGTTCAGGCATACCAAGGTATAGGCTATTGATGTAATCTACTCTGGACATGATGAGAGCGATGATGGTTAGTGTTTTGTTGGCAAAAGATAGGAACGGTATGATCTTTTTTGCCGCTTTCAGTAGAAAGAAGCATTTTCTGAGTATACCGTTTACTGGTGGCGCTAGGGTGAGTTTGTTGTCCATCAGGGCTCCCCGGTTTTTTACAGTCGACTATGGGGCTGGGTTGTACTGAGTTCCCTTTGCCAGGGGATGTAGTGGTTGTTGCCTCCATTTCTTGTGATGATCATTATTTCTGTTTTGCCTGAGTTGAGATTGAGGTAGTTAGAGTTCATCCAGTTGAATACATCACAAAGGCAGTTCTCAAGTGTTGTGTTCTCTTCTTGAGGGTCTTGTATTTTGAATACTATTTGTCTATCATCGGCGTAGTTGTAGCAGGTGAGGCCATATCTTCTGATGATTTTGATCAGCAGAGAAAGTTATATGTTGAATAATATCGGGGAGAAGGATGATCCTTGTGGTACGCTGCATGTTTATTCTCTTGTGTTGGATTTGAAAGGTTTCATCCATATAGTTTATTTTCTCTGTGTTATGAAGCATTTGATCCACGGTAGGGCTTTATCTGTTATTCCCAATCTTTTTAGTCTGGTGATGAGGATGTCGTGGTTAACAGTCGAATGCCCCCGAGAGGTCTAGAATGATTAAGACTGTACTCTTGTGTGAGTCTGCGTTTATTTTTAAGGTCATCCCATATTGAGAGGAGAGCTGATTCCTTTCCTCTCATGGTCTGAAAACAACTTGTGCCTGGTCAAGTAGGCAATGATCTTCTATGCATTCTTGGGTTGTTTTTTATATGTACGTTTCGAGCAATTTAGCTGTATTTGAGATGTTGCAGATGGGTCTGTTGTTAGAGAGGTCCTCTATATTTCCAGCTGTGTTTTGGAGTAGCGGTCTGATGTATGCTGATTTGAAGGATTGTGGCACTTTCCCTGTTGAGATATAAAGGTTGAGGATATTCCTGTGGTATTCTATGGGGGTTCCGTGTGAGAATTGATTTGAATATGTCTGGTGGGCAAGGATCCTCCCGGTAGTCTGTTTTGCTGCTTTGATTGACAAGTTTGACGAAAGTCTCCACTGATATTTCAGGGATGTTTAGCAGTTTGTTCAGGCGTTCCTCGTAAGAGTCACCAAGATATGTAGTCTGATCACATGCTCTGTTATGTATGGATTGTTGGATGGTGGTGATTTTGTTTTTGAAGTGGTCTGCTAGGTCATTGCACAGTTTCATCAATGGTATTGGTGTGTTGTTGCTGCCTGGTGGATTTTTTATTTCATTTATGATTTTGAAGATTTCTTTTTGGGTGTTCGGTGCTGTGAGGATTTGGCTGTTGTAATATTTCCTTTTTGCTTTTTGTATTTCCTTTTTGTAGGCACGGATATGTTGTTGAAGCTTAAATGTATTTCCTGTGTCATTTGTGGTTCTCCATTCTAGTTCTAGTTTTCGGTTCTTTTTTTTCTTGGAGCTGAGTAGTGGGGTGTACCTTTTTGCCGTTGCTCTTTTACGTGAAGGGGTGAAAGGTTTTTCTTAGGCGATTTTGCCGATCGTTGATGTTATCTAGTTGTGGAGTAGAGCTACTTTTTTGTCTAGGTTGGCTTCTTCCATTATTATTTCATTTGGTTTGCTGAGTTCCATAAATTCAGTTAAGTTGGAGTTTTTTATGGTTCTCCAATTGTTCCCAGATTTGGCGATGTCCTTAGTTACCCAGCTCATTTGTAGCATTGAAGAGGGCATCATTGGCACCCAGGGCACGATCCACCAGGATGCCAACTTTGGTGCAGGTGAAGTTGGTACCCTTATGCCTCACTGACGTGGCGGTGCCGCTCTCTCCAGAAGAGGTTGATGGTCCCGACATGGAAACCCCTGAAGCAGGTCTGACTTTGCTGGGTCCTGGATAAGTGCTGTGGCGCTGTGGTGGAGTTGGTAGGGAGAGGTGGAAGTCTCAAATTCCAGATGAGATGGTCACAGGCTCAACACAAGAGAACAGACAATTGCAGAACAGCTGGCGCTGGCACTCCAAGTCACTGCTGGTAGGCAGCAAGCACTTGCGCTCAATCAGGCAGCAGCAGGTGTTGAGTGTTTGAAGCAATGCAGAGCCGGAGGAGGCAAAAGCAATGGCATGCAGGCAAGAGGAACTTTGGTGCGTGTCCCTCATCCACGGCAGCACAGAACAGAGTAAAGGCCCTTAGCGTGTATGTTACGTGCCAGGTGCTGCACATCGCACACCTACATGGCTCACAGCAGTGATGGTGATATTTAAGAGGTTCGATGCGCATCACTGGTTGTGCATGAGAAGGTATGAAGACAGATGTGTTTCGCAAACATGCATTTTGTGGGTGCTACGCAAGCCATGTCCATCAAGTGATGCGTACAGCATTTTTCTTTTTGGGAGTTTCCCGGGTATCATGTATGCAATAGTTTTCATTGGGGTGCCTCTGAGTATTGCATACTGTATATTTTACCTTTTGGGTTTCATTGGTGCCTTGCTGGACCACGCATCTATGTGGTACATCACATAGACTGTTCCCTTTCTCATTTAGCCCTGAACAATATATTGGTGTGCATTTCATTCATCCATTTAGCCTGCACCATGAGTGGTAAGGCCCCAAAAAGGAAAGGGAATAGACTGGGACATGTTGCAGACACATCTGCACCAGCTCCAGGAGGTCATGGTGTGCCTCAGCACACAGGTGACCCGGCACCTGTACGTGGACATGGTTGAGGGGCAAAATGTGAACCAGCACCAGCAAGAGCCACTAGGTCCAAGAGAGGTTGCCCTGCAGAGCAGTAAGATGCCCCATCCCAAGACCCAGCACAGGATAGGGGTCCACCGAGAAGCATTTCACTAATAAGGAGTTTCAGATCCTCCTAGACTATTTGACGGATCACCATCATGAGATGTACTCCTTTGCGGACAGCCCCTATACTCCTGCACAGCATATGGTGCATTGGCAGCATGTGATTCGGAGAGGCACACTAATGCAAAGGACCATGCAGAAGGTGAGTGACAACCTGGCATCTGCACAGGGCACTAGAGGGGGGCCAGAAGAGGAGGTTCAGCTGACTCCAATTGAAGAGACTATGAGTCAACTCATAAGGAGTGAGCAGGTGCAAGGTGTGGGAGGCCTGGAGACCTATGAGGACACTTCTGATGAGTGGCATTTGTGTGCATTGTATTTGTGGATAATTACGGATGACCAACCCATATGTGTGCAGTAGTAGCTGCAGTTGTCAGCCATCCATGGCCAATTCATGTTTGCTTCCCTGTATACTTCTGTCACATGCCCTGCATTCGGGGACGTGGCACTGTGGTTCCCATGCATGGCACATGTTTGCGCGACATTTAACATCACTGTCTACTTTGCTTCACAGCAGTGCCAATACTTGTATGCAGTGTTGTCACAAACCAAATATTTGCACAGTGCAAGTCCCCATGATGTGCCCCCCTGACAGTCCCATATCACCTCAAACCACACCTCTGTGTCAGGCAAAAGACATACCTCCTCACCATTAATGAACCATTGCCACACTAATGGGCCCAGTCAATTTTCATTGTACATCAGGCCCATGTGATAATATGATATTGAAACACAGCCGTTGCTGCCGAGGTGAATGTTTGTTCTGTCACCTGCCCCAATGGAATGGCTTGTCAGGATGGATTTCCAAGTTGCCTGTACTGACACAATATGTTGTGACTAGCCTGCTGGCGTCAGAGTGCCACAGACAAACTGCCCTGTGTTGTAAGTGTTATGTTGAATGAATGCTCTTAACTTGTATATTGAATGGGGCAACACTAGTCAAAACATAGGTTGAATAATCTGATGGTTTGTCCTCATTTGAAGGTGGACAGTCATGTATTCTAAGATTGAACTGTCTGAATACAACCCATGAGAAAATGTTTAAGGAAGAACGACACCAATGTGTGCACCTGTCTGCTTTGCATGTCATGAATGTGCATGTTGTTATTGACACTTTTATCATGGGCACATATGTGGGGAAAACTAAATATATGACTGCACATTACAACTAATACCATTTATCCTTGATGCACGGCTCTGTGTGCAAAATCATGATGTGTGATGCATGTGCGTCCAGCCATTGTGAGTATTTTTTGCATTTTAATGCGCATGTTTGTCAAGGTACTCCTGAGTCATAGTGGTGTTGTCTTTCGATGTGCAGGTGACGATACATCAGATGCAGAGGAGGGGTGTGGGGGGGAAGAGAAGGAGGTCCAGTCCAGCAATGGAGGCTGTGGTGGCTTACACCATAAACATCCACAGGTGCTCATCAGTTGTGCTCCTGACTCGTCTGACTCTGCAAGTGACATTGCAGAACCAGGTGCGGTTGACTCATTGAGGGACCAGGAGGGTGGCACAATGGGCAGGTCGAATGGGGCCGTTGAGTCTGCGGGGTGCACCAAGCTTCACGGGTCCAGTCAGTGGGGTTGCCTACATCTGCAGTGGTTAGGGTTGCACAATCTCACTCCCCTGAGTTGGGGTCAGATTCTGGGACTGCTGCCCAAAGGCACGCTGTAGACCTGCAGCCAATGACAGGGGTCACACTACGATGGTCCTGGACCCCAGCATCCCACCACCGTCAGCCATTCACACATGGTGTACTTGAGCATGATGCAGAGACAGTGTGGGAGCAGAACATTTTGCATGCAGGCATTCAGCATGATGACAAGTACCAGGACTTTTCCAGGGAAATGTATCACATGGCCGGGGACATGCATTGCATGGCCAGGGACTTTGCCACACCTGCTGACCATGATGTACAGCATCTGATCTCTCAGGGACATCTGCAGCAACTGATGGCCGGCCTGGAGAAGCTGTATGCTGAGATGCGGTCCTCAAGGCTCTCCCACAAACAAGGCATGGAGGCCAACATCAAGGGCCAACGGGCTGATCTAAAGTGTCTGCAGGACTCTCTGCATGCAGATGCAGTGGTACATTGAGAAGCTCTGCAGCAGGAGATGTTGGCATCTAGAGACTCCCATCGCTGTGAGATGGAGAGCGTGAGGGCTTCACTGCATGAGGAAAATTCTGCCACAAGGTCCCAGATCTATGAAGAGATGGATGCCTTGAGGCAGCTGCTGTCCCAGCAAGGTGATGCATCATGGGTGAGCGCACATGCAGACTCTGTGGCCATTCACAAAGAAATGCATTGTGACCTCACCACCTTTGGAATGGTGGTGCATGCAGCAGTATCATGGCTAGCCCTAGCCAATGAAGACCAGGCTTTGGCACTGCATGGACAGGATGCACTGCCACCACCAGCTGATGATCCACTTCAGGATGGCAGTCACAGTCCACCCATGCAATCTCAACCCTGCCATGATGTCCATGAGCTCATGGATGGATTTTATTTATTTATTTATTTCATTGGTGTTGTATTTTTTGTCCACTCAAATACTCACTTGGACACACCCCCTCCCACTCCCTCCTCCAGGGTGTGCATTCCCCCCGCACCACAGTCCAAGATAGATTTTCTTTTTTTTTCTGTCCAGGAAGGACTTTTTCTCTTTTTTTTCCAGCCTTTTTGAGAGGAACACATTGCTCCCATTTGTTATACCCCTGTCCAGGATGGACATATTTGTTGTTGGTTAACACTGTATGGGTTAGACATTTATATAGCTTTTTCTTACTTGAGAGATGGGTTGTTGCCCTTTCAAGGATTTATGAGTGAAGTGCTAGACATGCAGCCATGCTCAGTCTTGTCAACTGACATGGTTCACCTGACTCCAACAGAATGACACGTACAGGTAACAATCGGTTAATAGACTTTTTGAACATATGTGCAGTATGCATGATTTGGTCCTATGGCTGGTGAAATGCAATTTCACATGTTGTTGCAGTGATCGTGATTTATCCAATAACTGCACTCTATGAGAGTTCCACCCTCCATCATTTCACCTCCCTAATCCTCATGCCCTTCATTCACAAATACAGAGGATCCGTCTTCGGTGGAGGTGATGAGCGAATCAGATCAGGGCACTTCTGTTAGCAGGTAAAGTTGAGCACTGTCAATCATGTGCATGTCTATTTTAGTGTGCACCCCAATCTTTGCATGCATTCTCACACATTTGATTTTCACTGAGTGAAGTTATTTTGTCACGGTGAATGTCAGTGCAGATCTGTGTTTTTACAAATGTATGTGTGTGTATATCACCTTCAACATCCATGTGTGTGCATTGGTTTCCAGCTTCCACTTCCACAAACGACAGCCGACTCATGGGAATGTGCAGCACTTATCACACTTGAGCCATTGGAAGTATATGACACATACTACAACAACATCCTCATACACATCCTCAAATCTCTGTACATCTGGACTCTGCATTATGATTGTCCACCTCTTGCCTAACTGACTGTTATTATGTCTTCTAACCACCACCCTTCTCCCCCACACCCCATCTGTCCTACGCAGTTCCGCAGGTGTACTCCCTGCCCTCACTACTCTTTGACTTGTGCCAGAGCACACTACACACCCTTATCTGCTGACATGACCTGCCCTGCTACAACTACACATTTTAGAAACACATCCATTCATAGATCACCAAGACCTCAGCTGCTATCCTTCATGCCCTTGCTTTTGGAAATGCAGATCTTGCACTATGTCTCCATGCACTCCACAGGACAGGTTTGGCGCACTTGGTGCATCTAGGTTTTTTCTGGTTTAAACATGTGGCTCCCTGAAGGCCTTTAACTGTGTTCCTCATTCAAGTCACTTGTTCATCGTTGTTTTCTGGATAGTCTCTCCTCCTGAATGTATTGCATGACTTTTTTTCCATTACTTGTTGTTCTAATACAGCACTGTGAATGACTGCACGGTATGTGTGTGTACATTGTGGGCACATGCATGTGGTCCATCATCCCCTCCCCACAGGTTCTGTTGATCTGTTGTCCCTGTAGGTGCACCCTATGATCCCTGCCTCTTTCCTGGGACTATCTCGTCCAAGGTGTGTAGTCTGTTGGAGGGGGCAACAGCTGGAGATTGAGATTCAACTGTGTGTTGTTGGGTGGTGCAGCATCTGGAGCTGTGGTTGAACTCACTTATTTGTGTGAATGTTGCAAACATGGGTTTCTTTCTGGTTTGCATGCCATGGTGTGTTGAGCATGTTGTTTTTGTGATGAGAAGCTGAGGATTACACTTTCACAGGTGGCCTCCGTTTCCTAGTCTGCCCTTCTCCCTCATGCCCTATTATCCTTCTACACCACCAACATGTGCTATTTTTCCATCAATTGGCCTTCTAGGCTCTAAGACTATACTTATTTCCTGTCTTTCTGCCTCTGTCTTCTTCACTTCATCCCTTCTCTCTGCACTCACCCACTGTAACAGCCTCCATCTCTCTCCTCATCCCCCATCAACCAGACTCCCCCTTGTTCTACAATTCCCCTCTCTCTCTCTCTCTCCACTCTGCAGCTACACATTCATCACTCTGTGTCCTGTCTCCCTCTTGCCCTCTATCATCCTTCACATCAGCTCCCACACTTGCACTTCCACTACCCAGACCTTCACCTCCTCACTTGGTGTCTGTTTAGCTCCCCTGCATCCTTGGATGTACCAAAGTCCCAAGTGACACCTGACGGTGGGTGTGTACAACTTAAATGGATGCAATCAATGGGCTGAATTATGGCTGCATCCTGGGGCTGACTGACACCTGTTTTCAGAGTGCAGGTCTTGCAGTGGTTGAAATGTGTTTTCTTCACTGCCAGTGATTGCTCTGTCAAGAAGATTTGATATTGTTGGATTCATTGTTGCTCACGATCTGTGGTTTCGTCTTCCGGTTGTTGACACTGGGTGTACCATGGTGGTCATGCTACCTTTTCCATATGGCAGTAATAAAGGCTGTCCAGTTTGTTTACTTTCATGCAATGTATGTCTTTGCAAGCTTAGAATGTTGTTTCAGGTCACATGCTGTGGATGTGCGACAGGTGGGTACCTTTTGCAGGTAAGTTAAATTCACTCATGGGCCACAGGTTGCGGTGTCAGTGGTAGGGAGGCTTTCACTGTGTGGGGTGTTTTTCATTGCAATGGCCTGAGGTGAGCTAGTCCTGCTACATGGTTGCGATGACACATGGGGTTGGTAGGCTGGCAAGTAATTGCTTGCATTTTTCTATTTGTCATGCCTGCCCCACGGTATCCCATTCACTCACCTTTTCATGGCATGTCTACCCATACTGGCAGACCACTCCTGGGGCTTTGGCTCTGTGTGGGGATGCAATTCCCAGACTACTCTCTATCCAGTAGTTTTACAAAGGTAGCGGGCGCCCCTCTCTCGCAAGAACAGACATGATAACCTGTTCAGTGGTTATTAACCACTTGAGAGTTCGCAGCCACTGCTTTTACTCACTGTGCCTTTCACAGATGGACTACTCTCTATCCAGCACAGCATAGCAGGACATGTGGGGGCCGCCCTGTTTGTCTAACTACAACAATGTGGATGTCCAACCCCCATTGTTTGCCATGGCAACGCGTACCATAGCCCTGCATCTATTTTGACACCTGTTATCAGCTGCTCAGTGTCTCTCAACACTCCCATCAGTTCCAAGCTCATTGGTCCTAATTCAGTCCAGTCCCTCTGGGCTCTGCCTTCCTTTCCTCTTGTCTGTTGCCTGCTCCCTTTTGTATGCCATTATCATTGACCTGTGTTTATCATTCCTTCCTCTTGTCTGCCTTTATTCCTGCTGCCTCTGTGCCCTGCTTTCCTCTATGACTGCTGCTGGTTCGCATATCTGCCTTCTGCCGGATCCTGTCTTTCCTGCAATCGCTGAGGATTTTACCTACCTTCATCGTGGCATTGGGAGGGCTTTCGAGGGGATCCGGGGTTTCCATCCTCTCAGGGATCTCTATTCGGGAGTTTTCTCTGTGTCATTCTGACTACATACTGATTTGTTGTATCACAATGATCCTTTGCTGGGACAAGGTATAAGTGGAACCTGGTCCTTCACAGTATGACACTCAGTTGGGCAGTAAGTGGAGGTTTTGTAGGTGGTGATGGTGTCACTCTGTGGGGTGTTATACATTGCTTTGGCTTGAGGAGAGCTGATCCAGCTGCATGGGCGCATGAACAGTGCTGTGGGATGCATCTGTGCTTCCAGGAAAATTAGCATTGGCCTGCATGATGAGTCCTTTTGCCTCACAGATGACCTGCACATTAATGGAATTCCAATGCTTCTGGTTGCAGTAAATGTGCTATATAAAATGTGGGGTGGGGGGCAGTAGCGCAACATGCGTGCAATCAATGGCTCCAAGTACACGTGGAAAGTTTGCTGCAGCATAGATTTCCAGGCAAACGCTCTGCCTTTCCTGAAGTGTGCGTGGCATGTATATGTGACTGCACATGCATGTGATGTGAAGCAAGCCAAGACATGGTGTACACACCGGGATTGCTTGGCTTGCAATATGCCCCCTACAATGGCAGTGGTGCACTGAAAGGATCCTGTGGCTATGAAATGTAGGGCTGTCTTCCTCCCACTCTCTGATCAGGTCTAGGATCACATGGGGGGAACCAGTCCCTTAGATATACCTGGTTACCTGGCATCCCAAATAGCGTGGTACTTGTGAAAATCCGGGGGCTCTGCATCCCCTTCCTTCTGTGTCCGTGCACAATGGCTCCCAGAATACCTGCATTAATCCTGGCTGACCGACGTTGGAATGGTGTGCATTGTGTGCTTTATACTTATTGTTTCCTTTGCACATTGTCCTTTTTGTCTACTATCTTGTGGCGGTGAGGTCACAAGGTTGAGTGTGACTTTTCCTGACATGAAGTTGCACCTTGAAATCCTTGAATTCGGTAATGTTTGCGCTTGGATGGGCAAGCAATTTCTTTGTGTGGCCTGTCGCTCAACACACCCATGTTATTCCTTGTTCTTCCTTATTTTTATGGGAGAAAGTGCATGTTCCGCCCCCTATTTATTTAGTTGTGTAGGCCCATCCCACACTTTGCATTTAGTGTTGCGCACTTTGCTTAACTGCACACAAAGACGTGATGGGACCCGTGCAAAGCCAGAGAAATACATGTAAAATCTGATCCAGGAATTGGTAAAAGTTTTGCTCACTGAAAAGTGTGCAAAGTCACTTTGCAGCACGCAAACCATTCTATGAATCAGGCCCTTATTTGTTGTTTGATTAAAATGGTGTTCATTGTCACACATGGGCCAACACTAGTATATAGGTTTTGATGAGCTAGTCTACGCTCTTCAATAATGGATTGGGCTGTTCAGCTCAACAGCTGATGGTCGTTCCGGGCTCAATCACAGTTTTGGCATTGCTGTGTAAAAGCCCAGTATTTCCCAAGTGGAACCAGGGTAGTAGTTTCTAGAACATCACAAGGTTTATTTTCTTGTAGAGGATTTTTTTTTAGTTATCAAACACCCATTGCCTTCTCTTCTTGGCCCTCGTGTCCTTCTTGTGATCACTGGACTCTATCACTTCCTGGGACCCAGTCCCACCTGGACGCTCAAATTGGATTTCAAGATCAACACACCTCTATGTTGGAAAGGGAGTTTGGTCACCTCTGGAATCAATGAGATATGACAGTGTTAAGTATCTAACACTTGTATGTTACTGTTGTGGCATGCTTATTTGTCAAATTAAAATGTACTGAAGGTTCTTTTTAAATGTATGTATATATTTATTGTATTTGATATACACACAAAGCCTGTTTATAGTCACTTTGCTGTCTGTGACTGCCTACATCCTCCCAGAGGTGTGCCGTGTATTCGAAAACGTTAGCCACACAATCAAGGGAAAGGAACCAGGTCTCTCTGCCCATTTGCAAGGGACGGCTTCAGTTAAAGCCTCTCAGGATGACCAGGGTCCAGGAATCAAACAGGAATGACCATGCAGTTACCTAGTGAAGTGCTTACTTGCAAAGGATCATTTAGTGACTGGTCAGCAACTTTGCGTGCCAACTTCTCCTACAGTGGTTCTCCCCTTCATAACAATCAGTTCATTAAGCAACTACAGGTGCTTCGGCATTGTGCAGTTAATCGCCAAAATATTGCTCAGCTAAACTGTCCTTCTTCTTGTAATAATACCTCGAGCATCAATGATAGCCTTGCAGTGCGCGTGGTCTTGGGAGGATAACTCAGGGGCAACGTGCTCGCCTTGGAAGCAAGACGACATAGAGCACCAGAGGTTCGACCCCCGGGTCCACGCTTAGAAACCTCTGGGTATTAAGCGCCTTGTAAAAAACCTATCATATCATAACATACCATTTCAGTGAATTAATGTTCTGTTTGAAATCCCCCAACTTGCCCTCCGAGAAAGCAGTCAATACACCCACCGGCATCACTTGTTTGAACCACTGTAGTACACACACCTTGCAGCTGAGCTCTTCTTTCAATGAGCATTAACGAACGCTGGTGCTCCAGAGTCATGTATGTCTTACACTACCGTGTCATTAGCCAAGAAGGACGCACACAACTCGTTTCCAACATGTATGAACTGCCATAAGGACACGTAAAAACTATTCGACTCAAAACACAGAGCAATAATTGCTGGCTGCGGATTACAGCTTGACATTTAGCAAACACAAATGGTGTTACATTACACAATTATATGCAGGGAGCAATCATCAAAGCACGCCATTTTAGAGCTGACCTATAAAAACGCATTTCGGTACAAACACAGACTCTTTGAATAAGCTCATTCCACAAGTTCAAACGGACTGCAACAGAGAACAGAGAAGAGAAAAAAAAAGAGATAACAGCATTACTCTTTTAAAACATGTCGGCCTTGGATTGAAATGCCTGTTCACGGACCCTATCTTCTGCCATATGTGGACATCGCTTGTTTCTACTGCACGTTTTAAACACACACCAACAATATTGTGGTTTAAAGACCATTGTGGCTTTCTTACTAGTCTACAGCACACCAAGGCAGCTAAAAGAAAGTGCCCATTGGCTGGTCAAAAGACTTTAGGTGTCAAACTAAAGTGTGCCTATGTTTTCTTTGTTATACTCATTTCGCAGTCGTGAGGGCCTGTTTTCACCAGTTGCTCACCTAGTTCTCCAATGTCCAAGGTCCCAGCAATAGTGTGAGAATGGCAGCCACATATCGGGGGAAAGGGGCGGAGCACTGCTGGCCATCTTCCAGGAACTCTAGGAGCCAACGCCTCTCGGAATGACCTACCAGCAGGGTTTTGACCGGAATGTCAGTCCCAAGTTCAGCCAACCCTACTGCTCCAGACAGAACAGCAAACTCTGTATTTTCTAGCTCTATGCTCCCACTCTTTAAACCTGAGGGTTTCTGCAACGACCTCCATACATGTCCTAGTCCGTGCTTAGTCCCCTTTCAATTGGAAGCTCTCATAAAATCATGCTGCCATGGAAATAAACCCAACCTCGGAGAGATGAGGGTGGGCACCACTTCTGTTGTATAGTCTTAGAATCAATTACTCGTAGAAAATGTCTGTGACAATGTGTCAGGGCATACTACTAAGGCTTAGGCACCTAGGTATGAAATATTGCAAAGAAAGGAACAAGGAAAGTTTCCCAGTTCATAGTATGCTCACGTAATGCTCTTAAAATAAGCTGCACTTATTCTTATTGGCTGTTTGCAGACTCTTCAAGAAACTCTTAAAAATACCTATGCATCGCTGGGATAAAGATAGTTCCCAGATGTTTCTTTTCTTTTTTTAAAGCAGTAATCTCCAGATAATTGTCTAAGCAGGGCTAAGTGACATGTATCTTGAATCAAATGAACATAGCCAACAATGAAAAAATACAGTGCAATAAACAAAATGTAAACAGTGGTCATTGAAAGTCAGTTTTTAAGGAAACATTCTTAATAATTATTGATAATTACATACCCATAATATTGTTTTTTCGTGTTCGGTCCAAAAAGGTGGGATTAAATGAAAAAAAGGAAAAAAACAGGGCAGATCAGTGTATATTGTAATATATGTTGCTACCGTAATTAGTATGCCAAAAGTAAATGTAAGGTGATTACCTGGTTGCTTCTTCTTAAAGCATAAATCTTTATGTCCCGGGGACAGGTAAATTTATCTAATCTAATACACTGTGTTTGAAAATTACATGCACAGATTGCGTTGTCCATCAGTACAGACTATGGGCCTCATTACACGTTGTGCGGTAAAAACCCCAAAATACGGGCATGGCGCTATCAACGTGTCCGCCCTTGCAAGAGGGCGCTAATAGCGTACCATTACAAGTACGCGGATATGAGCATAGCACCATGCCGGTAAATCCCCTACCGCCATGGCGGTAAAGACCCAAAAAACTCACTTACCGCCCTCGACAAAAGTGCAGATTGCACCTCCGCCCTCCTGCTGCATGCAAATAGCGGTCACCGCAATTAGCGGTGACCGTTAAATTGCGGAACCGGAAATAGCGTCATCGCACAGGAACGGGAAAGAGCACGGCGGCCATCTTCAAAAACACAATCCATTGCCATCCTCTGCCCCCTGGACCTGTTTGGAGTCATTAGCTGTTGAAAATCATCCGGGACACCTTCAAGATACCCCAGGCATTCAAAAAAAGCACTGACAGGCAGCGCAAAGAAGAATTTACAGCAGAGGAGTTGAACATGCTGACCCAGACCCTGGCTGAGAATGCTGAGGTTGTTTTTGCAAATGACATGCGGCAGCCGACACTACTTAAGAAAAAAGCCATCTGGGAAGAAGTTGCAGTGAAAGTCAGTGCAGTGTGCACCAGCACCCGCACTGTGCGTGAGTGCAGGAAAAGGTGGGACGACCTCAGACTGCGGGTGAGGGGCATCCTTGCTGAAAACCACCGAATCGCCAGTGCAGGTGGAGCTGGTTCACCCATCAGACTTAAAGAATGGGAGGAGACCTGTGAAAACCTAATCGCTTTGGAATCCATTGAGGGAGTAGGCATCATGGAGCTAGGCGTGGGTACCACTTCGGATGGAGGTGAGTGTACACATGACAGGATGCTATGTGAATGTACTGTTCCCCCCATATGTGAGCACAGAATCCTCTCATGCATGGACACACATCCACACATGCATCCATCCCTCACCATGTCAGTGTCAGACCCAAACACACACACATGCACACATCACCAGAGACAAGTTCCAAACACAACCATGCATGGATGAGGCACTGAACTGGCACATCACCTGTATCCACAACTACTGAGACCCAATGGCCACAACTGCATCATTGATGTATTCTGATTTAAGTATATTGAAACGCAACCAATGCCATCCCCCTTCTTGTCCCTGACAGGCTCACATACAGATGGTGAGAATGCCGGAAATGCATCCCAGGCAGCAGCTACGAGTAAGAGGCCAAGGGCACAGGACTCGGAGGACACCCCCACAACATCAAGGGGCAAGGGGGGAAGGTCACACCTGATGAGTGTGAAACATCATAGGAGTGCCACTGCCAGGGCAGAAGTAGCTGCACCACAAACTGCAGACCCATCACCAGAGGTGAACCCACAGCCACCAATACCAGCCACTGAGGGCCCACTATCAGCTGCGGCAAGCTCCGCTGGAGAGGCAGCCGCCACAGCCCCCCTATCTGATCCTGAGGACACTATAGTTGGCCCAATGGGGATGCACACCCCAAGCCCCCCTAGAAACCCAGAGCCAGCACCATTCCAGACACCTGGGTCTGATGTTACTGTGAGGACAACTTTCCATCCATAATGTCCCCCATGGTGGCTTCACCTGCTGCAATGGATGCATCTGAGGCACAGCATCCAGTACACCATCACCCAGCACTGCCCTCCATCTGCCCACCATCCTGCAGCGTCAACAGGAACTGACTGTGCTGGTTGGCCAGCATGTTGAGGAGGCTGCCCATCTCAGGGAGGATATTGTGGAGACGACAAGGCACTCCACTGAGAGGATGGACGCCTGTACTGACAGGCTGTGTGACGAGATATCCAGGCTCAGGGAGGTCCTTACTCGCATAGCCGACACAATGAACCGCCACTTCTCACAACCAGGACAGTCTGCCCCATCGTCATCTGCCACTCAACACGCACCACCAGGCACACGTCTGGCCTTCCTCCAAATGCTGCTACAGACAATGGCCAATAGGGGGTTAATGGCGATTCCTCTGCGTGCATGGGCCAACGCAAACATGGCAGACACATGAGGAACTGTTGTGGGGGGTGGGATGAAGGGTGTCATGGATCTGTTGTGGTGGGTGGGGGAAGGGTCTCATGGGTCTGTTGTGGGGGGTGGGGGGAAGGGTGTTATGGGTCTGTTGTGGGGGTGGTGGGAAGGGTGTTATGGGTCTGTTGTGGGGGGTGGGGGAAGGGTGGTGGGATGTTTGGGAACATGCACTTTTTCATCTTTCCGTTACTTAATACACTGGTGTCTAATCAAAACACAGGCTTGGACATTTCATTGTGTTTGTGTACTTTATTGGAGACAGTGTTCATTGCGTACTTGTAAACATACACCAGTGCATCACTACCCATGTCCATGTGAAAGTACCAAAACATGTCCCTCAGAATATTTGGTTGATCAGATGCTGTCTCACAGCACATCCCTCCTGGCCATCCCCTCTTGTATTTCCTGCATCCCCTTCGCCTCCGTCCTCATCAGCTTCATCATCCTCATCAGGTGCTTCTATTTCAACGTCAGGGGGCAGTGGCACATTCCGTCTGATACACATATTGTGCAGCATGACACATGCCATGGTGATCTTGGCCACTTTCTCATGGCCATACAGGAGAGCGCCACCAGACCTGCTAATGCACCTACACCGTGATTTCATAAGGCCAAAAGTCTGTTCAATCACGATGCGGGTTCCGATATGTGCACAATTGTATTCCTCTTCGTGCCTGTTCTGTGGGTTCCGTACAGGTGTGAGGAGCCAGCTCCTCAGGGGATAGCCCGCATCACCTGTATGGGAGAACGAATGGGGTCCTGTTACTGTTCACCTGCAGAGCAGCCTGTTCATATCACACAAATTGACATTGCATAGTGATTCCAGTACACAGTCAATGGCATACATGCAGTTGGTCCGTGTGACAGCAATTTGCAAGGGTGAGCTCGACCCTGCAAGTAGACATGCCCCATTACTGTCTACAACAGTAATTGACATGTCCTGGGTGAGGCGAGGTCTTAGGTGTCCCAGGGCCCATGCAGACTTTGTTCCTCACTGTTGTTGTACTGCCATTCCAACATAGATGTTGCCATGCAGTGAGGCATCACTTCAGTGGTGGTAAAGGTGCGTGGTGAAATGCAATGTGTATGGCTAGGGCTGATACTTTTGCATGCATCATACGGCACATTGTATTATTGATGTTGTGCTGGACTGATTCCGGACGACTATCTTCATAGCACGTATGGAATCTGGCCATTTTGTGGCGTACAATGTTGTGCAATGTGTATGTGAATGGATGTTTGATGCTACTAGACCTGGAATTTCTGGTGTGTAGTGTGGCTCATAGTTGCATGTCGGTTCAACTGTAGTACGTTGCGGCCTTCCCAGATGGACATTGGCGTACATCTTTATGTGCATTTCCCAGTTGGAGTATGTATCCTCCTCCCCCAATCACACCCAGTTGGAGTATGTATCTCTCCCCTCCCAATCACACCCAGTTGGAGTATGTATCCCTCCCCCTGCCCAATCACACCAAGTGGAGTATGTATCCCCCCCAATCACACCCAGTTGGAGTATGTATCCCCCCCCAATCACACCCAGTTGGAGTATGTATCTCCCCCCCAATCACACCCTGATGGAGTATGTATCTCCCCCCCAATCACACCCAGTTGGAGTATGTATCTCTCCCCCTATCACACCCAGTTGGAGTATGTATCTCTCCCCCCCCCAATCACACTGCCATGTGCTTGCCCTGCTACTCACCAAGTAGCCACAAATGTTGTGCGGTTTGTCGCTCCATGCAGCGTGGGATAGCTGAGTTCCGCAGGACCATGGAGTCATGGGTTGATCCGGGAAATCAGGCACAGCAATGTGTGATTATCTTGTTGGCGTCACATACCATTTGGACATTGATGGAGTGGAATTGCTTCCTGTTTCGGTAGACCACTTCATTGCGATGTGGAACCACCAATTCCACATGTGTACAGTCAATGACCCCGATGCAACTTGGGATGCCTGCCAGTGAATAGAATCCTACTTTGGTGTTTGCAATCTCCTGGGCAGTCTGTGGCATGGATATGTGTTCAGGTGCATGCTTCAGGAGGGCATCAAGTACCTGATTCAGCGTGCGTGAGAATACTGGTTGGGAGATGCCATGCATCTGTGCCACTGTATGCTGGTAGGTGCCTGTGGCCAGGAAGTGGAGCACAGTCACCACCTTGAGTAGAGGGGGGATGTCTATGAGGCTCACAATGTCATTGTGTGTCATGTCCACGATGCTGGTGATGGTATCCCGGTCCAGACGGTACAGGGTGTGTATCTGCTCAGGGGTTAGGTGAAATGGACTGGCTCTGATCCTGGGCATTGGTGGGTGCCTCTGTGGTATGATTAGGTGCCGTGGTGGTACTTGCTGTGCCTGTCTTGCCCTCCTCCTCCTCCCCCTGCGTCTTCTTTGCGCTGCCTGTTGTTGTTGCAGCTGCTCTGCAATCATGTCCTCACGCCCATGTAATGTTGCTAGTATTGGAACCATCTTGGTGTTGGAAGGGGTGTGTGAAGGGGTGTGGTGTGCTCCTTTTGAGCTGCCACAGTCTCCATTGCCTCTACCTGTGCCGATTGTGTCCACCTGTGGCAGGTGGGAACACTGCTCAGTTCTCTTAACGCGTGGTTCGCGATGCCGGTATTTGCGCCATGGCAGTAAGGGGCTTGCGGGGCTTTACCATGCCGCTATTGGCGTGTCCGCTCAACTTGTGATGCTGTGCTAATAGCGGCATGGCGTAATTTATGGGATGGTGGGTCGCGCGCACGCGGACTGCCCGCTATTAGTGGCACCGTACTTAGCGATGCCGCTAATAGCGGTGTGTCGGGTCGTGATTCGCATGGGGATTTAACGTTACCGGTATTTCATTACCGGTAACGTTAAATCCCTACCGCCTACCGTGTAATGAGGCCCTATATATTAATACCCAGCTTCTAAACTGTAGGGAAAAAGGACCACGACAAGATGGTCATTTCCATGACATCGAAGTTCCAGGTCACACATACTTCTATTATCACTCCATTGTGATTGACTGAATGACATGACAAGAGGGAATATCCCTTTCTGTTGTTTAAACAACATGTGGTATTCCCCTTATAGATCTACAGGGTAATTCATAGATTTCAGCGCAGAGGCAGCGCACGCGAGCAGCGCAGAGAGCTAGCGTGCGCCAGCGTGCGCCAGCCATGTGCGCTAAACAGCATTCTGGCGCACCGCTTATTCATGGAATATCAAATCCATTTTGAGTGCTGGCGCAGAGAACATCCCGCAGCGCCAGTTACGCCCCCACGAATGACCCTTACGCAAGGATAAGGCATTGAAATCCCCAATGCAGCACAAAGGGCCGCGCTAACCATGCACCAGTTCACAGGGCCAGGACAGTGCATTTGGGGGGTGCGTGGGAAGTTTCACACACGATAGGCATTGGGCGAGCGGGGTACATGTATTCCAAGGGGTGCGTGGGGAGAATCACACGCGATAGGCCTTGGGGAGCGGGGTATGTGTATTCCGAGGGGTGCACGTGGAGAATCACACGCGATAGTCCTTGGGGAGCGGGGTACGTGTATTCCGAGGGGTGCGTGTGGAGAAACACACACGATAGGCCTTGGGGAGCGGGGTATGTGTATTTCGGGGGTGCGTGGGAAGGTTAACATGCATTTTCGCTGCCACGGGAGGGGTACGTGTACTCCTGGTGTGCCCCAACGCAAATTGGCAGTGTGTGTCCTCCCAGGTGTGCCCTCTCACCCCTCCCTAGGCCCTACAGGCAGCCCACAACACAGGGGACTACCCTGCACCCCCACCCCACATGTCATCATGCACAAGTGAGCACCGACACATGTCCCCCTGAAACGCCACCCACCCAGCAGTGACAGGAACCTGCCAGCAGGCTCCGACTCATGTCCTCCTGCATCTCCACCCACCCAGCAGTGACAGGCACCTGCCAGTAGGCCCCCACACATGTCCCCCTGCACTCCCACCCACCCAGTCACCCACCCAGCAGTGACAGGGACCTGCCAGCAGTTCCCGACTCATATCCCCCACCCGCTCACCCACCCAGCAGTGACAGGCACCTGCCAGCAGGCCCCGACTCATGTCCCCCCACCCACTCACCCACCCAGCACTGACCGGCATCTGCCATCAGGCCCCGGCTCATGTACCCTCCAACACCTCATGAGGATCCACTTACATAGCAGCACAGCTTAGTTTTGTGACCAAATGGCTAGATGATGAACCCACATCTGAAACACCATTGCTACAGGCCATGCTGCGCCAATTCCATCTGAAAGAACTGGTCTGGGCACCGTCCAAACTGCTGGGAAATTTACCCTTTTTGGCTGATCTAGGGAGGAAAATTTGGCACAGGGCGAAAATGCTCACTAACTCACAGAATTCCTATGCCCCAGAAGTTCCCCTGATCGCAGACTTATGCACAACACTTTCTGATTTGAAACACATCAGGCTCTGGGAGAGGGAAGGGGTCTACACCTGGGGAGATCTGTATGATGAAGGCACTTTCAGGGAGTTCACCTCGCTACAGGAGACGGAGGGCATACATGCCGGCCAATTTCTATGGTACCAAAGAACCGGTGCTGTGGCCCGACGCAAATGGGACTCGTGGCCGGAAGAACCAGCTACAGGCCCACTCCTCACTCTGATATACAACTTGGGAGAGG
Source organism: Ambystoma mexicanum (assembly GCF_040938575.1). Taxonomy (NCBI): domain Eukaryota; kingdom Metazoa; phylum Chordata; class Amphibia; order Caudata; family Ambystomatidae; genus Ambystoma; species Ambystoma mexicanum. Next base: position 290,550,264 of record NC_090928.1, read on the forward strand.
GCGGTAAACCCATTTCGCAAATATATGGCCACCTGATCGACATGCCAAATCCTTGGAGCATGGAAATGAAAAGCAAATGGGAGGTGGACATAGGCCGGGAAATGTCTGAAGGGGAGTGGAACAGAGCTCTTACATTCCCCAAAACGGTGTCCAGAAACCATAGATTCAGGCATATTCAGTTGAACATTCTGCACAGAACTTACGTGACCCCGTGCCGCATAGCCACCTTCAATCCCCAGGCACAACCGACCTGCAACTGGTGCAAGGGGGAAAAAGCGGATCTGATCCACATGTTATGGGAATGCCCCAGAACAAGGGCTCTGTGAGAGAAGGTCCAACAAACATGCGAAAAAGCAGGCCTGAGCAAATATAACTGGACACCCGATGAGTGCCTCCTAAGAACCTACCCCAGACCAACCAAACTGAAACATGCGAAAAGGCTCATGAACATATTGTGCATACTGGCCAAAAGAACTATCGCAATGGCCTGGAAGAAACCCATGGGCGCTCAGTTCAAACTATGGCACAAAGAGACTGAACGGTGGGTGATAGCCGAGACCGTGGCATGGGAGGACTGTGTGGCCACATCCACGGATGACTCCAGTATCTCACTCGAGGCAGGGAAGGACTCACCAGACACATGTTCCACCCCTCGGATGATAAACCCCCCTGAATTGGAACTCAATCTAGGCCCATGTGGGACCTATCATAAAGCCAGTAGCAGTGGAAGTGCTGCAGAGGATAGAGACCTTTCGGAAGCCCTCCCCCTTTTTGAAGTTGCCAGATGGTTCCCCTTCGCTCCCACCCTCCCCCGTAACCGTTGACGATATATGAAACGGACAGAATATGGAGACAGTTATGGTTGTTTTGTTTTGTATTTGTAATTTTTTTGACGTTAAGTTAAACATATGTTTATTGCTATTTGAGAATGGCTCTATTGCACACAACTTGTTTGATATTATTGAAAATGCCAATAAACAAGTTTGAAAATAAAATGAGGATCCACAATCATGGGCCTTATGGCCACCCAAATCACACCCCATGCCACCCCAGTCCAAACACACAACCAGGTATGACATCCACCCCACAATGAAATCCCCATCACATGATACATCCCAAATGGCAAGTATGCACATCAACATATTTCCGTCACACCCACACAATGGGTGCATTTGATTTACAAAACACACATTGTGACATGCATGAAACCAAAGAGAAAATACCACACATTGAAGTAGGAAATAAAAATGTATTAAACACAAAAGCAAAGGAATGAAATGAAACACATACAAATGGAACTAAATAATGAAAAGCTGCATGTCCAAAATATAAACCAAAAATGCATGATAGAAAAATCCAAAGCAATCCAAAAGCACGTGTCCAAAGTGTCAGTCAGGCAAAACAAATCCAAAGTGCAAAAACAATAAAAAACCATTGATCCATGGAAAAATAATAATAAGAAGCCAAATCAATTGTCGAACTATTTACAAAGTACAAATCCAGGGTCCATGTGCCCAATCATTGAAATGAAACCTATAAAAAAAACCCTACCTAATGAAGAACTATATACAAAAACGTGGAGCATTGTCCAAGCTCCCCAAAATAAATAAAAACAGAAAGGAAACCTACCACTAACTAACTATACACAATGGCGGCGGGCAAGTCCTACGGCTCACTCTGTGATGTCCCGGTCCAGGGCATCATCGAACTCCATGTCAATGTCCTGGAGGCGGGCCTCTGCACTGGCCCCGAGGTCTCGCAGGGATGCAGTCATGGCCTGTTCCAACTCCCTGCGAGTTGCCTCGAGGCACTCAGCCCACCTCAATGCCCGGCGCATGGAGAACTCTGCCCTGACCATGGTGAGCTGCGCCTCTTCCGTCCGCCGCTGCTCCGAGACCTATCCGCTGGCCCAACCGCCGCCACACGAAATACACTCACATTCCAGGGTCCTCCTGCCCTCCGGCCGATGCCTACCCCTCTGATGTTGATGGCCCTGAGCCATCATCGCTCCCACCTTGAGCCTGCTGCTGCTGTCCATGTCCCCTGACCGATGATGCAGGCACATCCTCCATCTGCTGGTCTCCAGTTGGTGGGGTGTCCACCCCTGCTGGACCTCCGACTCCCGACTGTGGCAGGGATGGGAGCTCCACCAAGCTGGCTGCGTTGGTCAGGCCAGGTCCACAGGGGGCCCTGATGGAATCTGGGCCAGAAGACGGCAGGGAGAACGACTGGCGCATAGTCTCCACAGAGGAGGAGAGGGCCGCCAGAGTGCTCAACACATGTAGGAACCCTCGACCAGGGCCCCTCCCAGCTGTGCCACATTGGCACGCAGCTCTTCGTGATGGCGTGCGTGATCCCCCCACGAAGCACACACGTCATCACGAATGACACATGTGCGCAACGCGACACCAATCAGGACGAAACCCATACGGTCAGGGGTCTCCTTGTCCGCAGGTAGTGGAGTGCCAGATAACGTGGTCCTCCCCCCTACCTGCAGACGGGCCTGGCACAGGGCATCCCTGCTGGTGCATGGTGGTGCAGTCACAGGATCAGGGACAGTGACATGCACAGGCCCCTCCGTGGTGACCTGTGCTGCCTCCTACCCCTGGACTGCACCACTTGCACCAGTGGTACTACCTCCACCAGGCCTCATGTGAGGCTCAGTAGCAGCCTCCTCCTCCTCTGTGGAGACCACCAACCTGGATTTCTCTTCACGATCTTCTGCCATCACAAGCCCCTGTGGGGGCTCACCCGGCCCTTCCGCTACAGCCGTAGTGGCAGACGCAGCAACAGTCCCCTCGCTCCCAGATGATGGCAATTCCTAGGAGGGTGGCTGGGCCTTGCGTCGCCGCCCGGTGGAGGCATCCCCGCTGCTTTGCTCCACAGCACCGTCTCCGCCCTCTTCTTCACTCGACGCTGCATAGAGGGAGACATAGAACACAAGCATCAGGGTACTGTACAATAGTCCCCTAGACAGGAAGCAATCATAGAGGGAGATATAGAACACAAGCATCAGGGTACTGTACAATAGTCCCCTAGACAGGAAGCAATAATACATGAGTGGCACTGTCAAACATCACTTCCATCCTTTCCCTCCACAACACATGGGTCATTGTAGGCAACACACATGCAGAAACAGGCACGGCGCATGCAATCAACATCAGCATCCATGTACAAGGGCCTCTATTGACAGAAATGTTGGCTTCAAACTCACATGCATCATGGCTCATACTGATCCCATGCACACACATTACCGGAGGGTCATGCATCAAGGCTTGTACACCACAGACAAAGTGGATACAAGGATGACTAGACTGCATAAGTGAATCAACACATTGTCACGGAAATGTGTCATGCATCCATGGTGTTTCAAAGTCACACACACGCTTCTCAGACACACAGACATGTACACAATACATGTACATGAGAGCAGCACCCATCTCTCACACCCCATCCATGTCAAAGAACAGAGACAGGCATGCATTCATGTGTGCATTCCGCATGCTACTCCCCATGTTGCATTGGAACACATGCACCATCCATGTGGTTCACGCATGACTGGTCTCACATGCATTACCATGATGTCCCTGCACACACACATTCATACATGGCCTATGTCACACTACAGGCAAGTAGCTAACTACCAGCACACTGCAGCATGCCCTGTTTCACACAGCAATGCATGGCCACTTACCGCTCAACTCCAGACGGGTCTTCCTTTGAAGGATCTGGCATGGAGTGCTGGGCTTATGCGTTCCAGGACCCTAATCTGGATGTTGCTCAGGCTGACCCGGCACCCCTCTGCATCCTCTGCCTTCAAGAGGCGCCGGGCATTGCCGAGGGTCCTGGTCCTGAAGTCCTCCCAGCGTTTCTGGACATGCTTCATGTTGCGGGTTGCCACCCCCTCTGCGTTGGTGGCAACCACTACGTCCTCCCAGATCCTCTCCCGTCCTTCCTTGTTGGCGTGCGATGGTGTGAAGAGGGCATCATAATGCCCCAGAACGTGCTCCACCAGGTTACCAACTTCCTTATCGCTGACGCTGGTAGCCCTCTGCCTCTCTGGCTGGGTGTCGCCAGTGGTCTCGGATGGTGTTTGCACCGACATGGCAACTCCCGAGGCAGGTGTGGGTGGGCAACTGGGTCCTGGGGCTGGGCTGTGGAGCTATGGTATCCCAGTCGGGAGTCTTCTGCTCCAGCAGGGGTGGCCACAGCAACTGGACTCCTGCAGATGGCTGCTGTGCAGGCACCAAATAGCAGGGCACGTGGGCAGATGGCAGGTGGGAGCGTGCTCAGGGTTCTGGGGGGCAGGAAAATGGCCTTTTGGGCAGGAGCGTGGTCTTCCGTGTGTTATCATGTGGCCAGCTTGATACAGTGTGATTTGGCACATGAAAAAACTGCACGTCAGCGTGTAATTCGAGGAAAGGCCCTTAGTGATTATGCGCGTCTGTGATGTAATGCGCACAGGCGTTTCCCTCAACACAGGTGCATAGTGCATCAGCACGTGAAAAAACAACACGTCAGCGTGTAATTCGAGGAAAGGTCCTTAGCACGTATGCGCATCTGTGACATCACGCGCAAGGGCGTTGCCCTCAACACAGGTGCATGTTGATTATACACGTGCAATAACTGCACATCCGGGTGTCACTGCGTGCAATTGGAGGAAATGGCCTTAGCGCGTACGCGCCTAAGTGACATTGCACATTTGGGCTGGCTGAAAAGGCACACATATGATGCCATTTTCTCGTACATGCTTTTTGTGGAGAGCGAGCGGGTGATTCTTGTACTTCTTGTCGGTTCACACGCGATTACTTCACAACGGTTCCTGTTCGTATTCCCTGTTTACTCAGACAGCGTTCAATTCTTCTTTTGGCAGGGGTGTTGCCAACGCGCACATGTGCGTCTTTTTTATGCTCTTTTTACAGGCAGACGGTGAGTCGCACACGTATTTTCCAACTGTGGTTGCCCCTGTGTGTTGTGTACCCCTTCAGAGGTCATTGTAGGCTGCGTGTATCACGCATACGCTTATTTTTGTGTTTCTGGGTGCCACAGCGTAGTGCGGGTTCATTTTTCCATGCACGTGGTCTACCAGGGGTTGCGTGCACGTTGAATATTGTTTTTGGGGTGCCTGTGCGTTGCGTGACCCGTCATCTTCCCCCAGGGGTCACAGACAGCCTTGCTAGAGAACTAGGGTATGAATTCCCTCTAGTACCTTATCCCTTTCACCCCAATTGCCCAGGACAATTGTTTACTGCGACTCCTATACGCACAACATCAGTGCCATGGTTGGGAGGCAACCAAGCAGTAAGGGAGGCAAAGGTGGCCGAGCTCAAAGAGGTGGGCGCGGTAGGGGACGTGGCCAGGATGTGCAGGGTGGCCCAAGAGGCTAGTGTGTGGAGGACCAATCGTGGCCACCTATGCCCCCCCAATGGTAGGGGGAAATCTATCTGACACCAGCCCTTGTTAAACGGCCCATATTGTCAACTGAACCGGCACAGGATGACTCCCAGGCTGACTTCTGTGTCACCAAGTCTAAGCCACGCGTGGCGGGGAAAGTTGCTGTCACCAGGCCACGTGAATCTGGGGCAGCAATGTCATCTGCTGCCCCAAGTAGCCAGGGTGAGGAGGCTGCAGGGGCAGCTGCAGCTCAATCCACCCCAGCTCTGAGTCTCCCAGCCGGGACAGTGTCGGGCCAAGTCTATCACACCGAGGTTGGTCCTGCCAACATCACCCTGCAGCCAATGCCTGCAGTGAATCTTTTGGTCATTGTCTCTTTGGAAACTTCCAGTGCCCAGTCCACCTGCACTTCTGCCCCTACCAACCAGAGCGGCGTAAGCCACTCAGGATCCACACCACCTTCCAAGAAGAAGAAGGGTGCTCTTGCAGTACAGGCTGGGACCCCAGACACGGCTAAACATTCTGGCACGTCAAGGAAGCCTAGTTTCAATGACACCAAACTAGATGCACTTGTGGCCTATGTGTTGGCACATAGCCGCGAAATGGTGGTGACTGCAGGGTGCAAGACTACGCCTGCTCAACGTAGGGCCCACTGGCAGACCATCACGACCCGCCTTAGTTCCCTTGGATTCATGAAGCGCACAGCTGATGATTGCTCTAAGCGGTGGAATGACCTGAAACGCAGAGCAAAGAACAAGCTGGCTTCCAATCATACCTCTACTCTGGTGACTGGTGGTGGGTCTCCACCAGAGGACGACCAAGTCACTGAACATGAGTCTGTCGCTGGAGGCTTCATCACAGAGGATCAGATCCGAGGCGTGGGAGACCTACCAGATCTTGAAGAATTGTCCGGTGAGTGCCCTTGCATGTGTGTGCAATCCATGTGTATGTTGCTTGGGTGATGTATTTTGATTGAGTGCCAGGTGAGGCTGTGTAGTCATGACTGGTATGGGTAACCCATGTGGTCCGGCCAAACCATTCCCTGGCCTTGGGTTTGGGTATGACAGTATCCCTTCTGACCACAGTTGCCAATTTGCACCAGATTACTGCAGTTGCCCTTCAACTGTCATCTTGCAACATTGTTCAAAATGTTTTTCTGTTCATTTAGCCTGATTGTTTCGATCCTTGCCATTTTTACCACGCATTTTTTTGCCGTACTGCCACTAACATAACATACTTCTGTCATAGATTACATCCCACAATGGGCCACATTTATTACCTTGTTATCGGAATGATTTAACCATTCAGGCTGATTGAGTAATGGCCTGTACACAATCATTTTTCGGCCCTGTTTGAATGTTCAACATGACTGTTGTCTTCTGTCATGTTGAAGTGACCAACCATTGATGTATCCATCTGCCTGCCATCACTGCATCAGTGAACACTGGATTTGTTGCAGTGGCACATGCGTGTTTTGTCACACTATTTTGCATGTTTTATCTCATGATGTCCATCTCACATGGATGGGTGATAGTACTTATTTCCTACCATATGGCTGTACTTGTCAACTGTACCATGGCTATGCTACGTGCCATCTGTGTGCTGGCATGCGTCATGTATGTGTATTGGACATGCCACTCACATGCTAATGTGTGATGCCAGTGCTATCCAGCATGCAGCACATGTGTTGCTTTTCCATCATGGAGTCCTCAGTATGTGCTTTTTGCCTCCCCTTCCAACTCAATGACAGTGCATGCATGCCAGGGTTATTGTCATGTGTGACATGTGTCATTTATGTACTGGATGTCTGTCTCGTCATGCCTAAGTGTGTGGGCTATGGTGCTCATGCCTGTTTTCATTACTTTTCTTTTATGTTTTTGCAGGTGATTAGGCACTAGATGATGTTGAGGATGAGGAGATGGCGCAGAAGCAGGATTACTCACAGCCACAACCAGGCACCAGTGGAGGACGTGGGGTGGTGGTGGGTAAAAACCCATTTGTCCTAAAGACCATGCTGTCCAAAGGTGTCTCTGGGTACACCTCCGGACCTCTATGAATCAGGTGCCGAATCGGACATTGAGACATATGTGCCGTCGCAGGTGAGTGTTTCTGGCAGGGATGCTGTTCTGTTCAACCCACCTGCACCGGGAATAGACCCCTCTATGGGGATTTCAGTGTTGGAAAGTGCGCCTTTGGTGGTTACGGATGCAGGGTCACACTCCACAATATTTGCTCCTGTTCCTGGGCCAGCAGATCAAAGGAGGAATGCAGTCTGGCAGCCTCAGGCAGTGCCAGCACAGCAAGGTGCACATCGCCTTGCCCCAAACAGGTGTGGTGCCCGCCAACCAGGCAATACTGTGTGGGAGAACTCCATGTACAGTATAGCAGCACAACAGGGGGCATCGTTTCAAAACATGGCTCAGGCAATGGATAGGGTGGCCACTTCCATTCTCCCCCCTGAAAGGCAGATGGAGCTCCAGCAGCAGGCAACAGACTCCGTTTGCCACTCACACAGGGAGGACATGTTGGCGTCCAACAGGGACTGACAGGCTGGACTGGAGACTCTCCGCACAGCCATATCTGTAGAGTCACAGGCCCACAGGGCAGCCCTCAGGTTAGAACACAGCTCCCTCAGAGATACTCTGGGGGAACTTGAGGTGTCCCGGAGTACAAGGGCAGAACAGCAGCTGGAGCAGCTGACAAGTACACTGTCAGCTGAGCTCCAGGCAACCCGTCAGGAGATCCGGGCATCATACGAGGCCATGCAGGCAGAAATGCGTGCTACCCGTGAGGTGCTGGATGGGAATCTCGGTACCATTATCCTCCAGAACCAAATCTTCCACACCCGTATGCGTGCTGCCATGGAGGACCATACCAGGGCTTTGCGTGGTCTGCCTCCCATATCACGGCCACCTCCTGATGTAGCAGCAGAGGGTGATGACAGCGATGACAGTTCTCCCACTGTAGGGTAGCCGTGCAGGCCATGAGCTCATGGAGGTTTTTCTTTTCTCTCAACATCCACTCATGTGGGTTTTGGGGTGCACCCTGTACCTCATCCCTCCGGGGTAGCCTCCCCCCTGGTCCACACGTGGCCATTTTTTATTTTTTATTTCTTTACAGTGTGTTGTTTTGTGTGGCTCCTATAGGCATCCACTGTGTATTCCAGCTGGACACATGCAGGCTTGTCCTGTCTTTGGGTTAGATGCTTGGGTTCCTGACACACACACCCCTCCTGCTTTCCCTTTCCATGGGCTTGCAAAGGGTGTGACCAAGTGACAGTAACTTACACAGTGACACTTGGCTCCCATGAGTTGTGTGGCCAGTCTGTAGTCAAAACTGTGTGTACATCCCTAGTGGGGATTGTTGTTGGATTCTCCACTGCATGGTGGATTGATATTTGCTTGTGCAACCATGCCTTTATCCTTATATACATGTAGCTTTTTCACGTCTTAACAAGCCCATCTCCTTTGCAGATGCAGTTCATGTTGTATGCAGTACCCTGACACATTTGCCTGACAGCAACACTCTTCAGTTGGAAGGGGTCAATGTGCTGCCTTAGTCAGGTTGTTACACTTGCAGTACTTTAATTTTTTGCTGTCATATATTGGCACTGTTTCATCCTGTACTGATGTCTTGTGTTGCTGGTAAGTATTTGTTCATGTGTGCTGTTTCTTATTCATTACTGAGAGCATACATATTGTCTGTGGCCTGTTTACATTAGGGACAGTTCACTTTGTGACACTTGTGTCATGTGTTGTGCATTCATTTGGTTGCTTTCACATTGCATGCCATGCCATGGTGTGTTGGGTAGATGAGATGGGGAGGGGTTGGGTGAGATGGCACTATTTTGATGTGGTATTTTGCAAGGGGGTAGTCATTCATGCTGCATGAATGTGTGTCTTTTTGTGACACAGCATTGGGTGTCTTTAAGTAGGTAGGGATGCACACAATGTAACACTTCCAGGTGAACAATCTCAGGCTGGTATGGTTGTGACAGTTGACTGTCCTTTTTGTCATCATCATTGATTTTCAGCTGGTATGTGCCAGGGCTGTGTGCACTCCGCAGGGGTGGGATTTTAGGTGAAGTAATTTGCCAGCAGCTGGGTACCGGCTGCCTCACCATGTGCCCTTTCACCTCCCATGCGCAGCAGCCGTGCATGTGTTTGGGGATGTGGGGGCACTACCATGTCCACCAGCACACCCCGGCGGGTTGCAATGTTGTGCAGGATACATGCTGCCACTATGATCCTGCACACTACTGGGGGTGCATATAGCAGCTGCCCACCACAGCGGTCCAGAGAGCGAAAGCGTGACTTGAGCACTCCATATGTGTGCTCCACTATGCCCCGGGTTGCGTTATGGGCTGTGTTGTATCTTACCTCAGGTGGTGTGGTGGGGTTCCGAATTGGCGTCATCATGTAGGTGCTCAGAGGGTAGGCCATGTCCCCTGGGGAGGTGATGATGGCTATCATTAGTGGGGTTTTCACATTACTCAGTATCTGACATGCATGCATGTGCAGAGGCATTTATACTCACCAATCAGCCATGTGTCGCCATGCCACCCAGCTTCCAGGTCCCAGTTTAGGGGTGACATTCTGAAAATGAAACTATCATGGCTTGACCCTGTATAGTTGGCATATACTGAAGTGATGGTTCCCTTGGCATCACATACTACCTGCACGTTGATTGAATGCCAGTGCTTGCGGTTTTGATATATGTGCTCAGTGGCCCTGGGAGGACGTAGAGCAACATGGGTGCAATCAATGGCATCGAGCACTTTGGGGAAGTGTGCCACCGCGTAAAAGTCCTGGACCACGGCCTGCTTTCTGCAGGTGTTCTGGGCATGTATGTGTGCCTGCGGACTGAGGGGCGTGCAGTCATGATGGCCAACACCTGGTGTAGGCAGCGTGACTGCGTGGCCTGTGACACACCCCCACTATGGCACTTGTCCGCTGAAATGAACCAGTAGCCAAGAAGTGTAGTACATTGAGCACCTTTTCCAAGGGGCTCAGTGCTTGCGAGCACAGGGTGGGTGGTGTGAGGTCATCCTCCCACTCACTCACCAGGTCGAGGATTATGTGTGGTGGAAACCTGTGTCTCCCATACACCCGGTCATCAGGCATCCCAAAAAAGGCTGGTCCTGCGTAAAAAAATGCAGGGCCTAGCTATCCTTCTCCTCCTGCGGTGTCCCACGACCACTGCTGCGAGGAACGGTATATTCATCGTAGCGTCTGAGCTTGTTTGTTATTTGCGCACAGTTTTATGGTGCATGGGGCCGCTTATGCCTGCTTCCTGCTGGCGTACGTGTTTCCGGATTAGCGCGTCTTTTTTGGCACACTCCTTTCCCCTGTTCGATTCCATGAATTGGTGTTGTTGGCGCGTGTGTGGGCGTTGCGAGCATTTACCTCCTGTACTGCCCCAGTAACGCCCACATTTTCATGCATTGTTCCCCATTCCCCGTGTTATGCCCCGTGTTCCGCCCACTTTTCTTGTGTACGCTGCGCTATGGGCGCTTTCCCTGTGCGCCACCCACGATTTTATGGCACATCCCAGGATTTACACGCGCACTGAATTCCATGAATCGATGTGCACAGCTTTGGCACGCGTGCGCTGCGATATTCACGCTTGCGCTCCCCTTTTCGGCTGACATATATTCCATGAATCGACCCGCTAATGGTTTAAGAAGCAACCAGGTAATTACCTTACATTTACTTTTGGCATGCTAATTCCATTTATGGTAGCAACATCCCACGTTTTTGAACCGAACACAAAAAAACAATATTATGGGTATGCACTTATTTAAACTTATTACCAATGTTTACCACTGTTTGAATTTTGTTTAGTGCCATGTTTTTTTTGTTTTTTGTTTTACTGTTGGCTATGTTAATTTGATTCAAGATACATGTTGCTTAGACCTGAAGACAGAACTTGTTAAAAAATGCATTGGCTCACACTGCTTAAACAATTATCTGGAGATGCATACTGCGTTGAAAAAAATGTAACATCTGGAAACTATCTTTATCCCAGCGATGCATAGTTATTTTTAAGATTTTCTTGAAGAGTTTGCCAACAGCCAATAAGAATACGTGCAGCTTGTTTTAAGACTATTAAGCGAGCATACTGCGAACTCGGAAGCTTTCCTTGTTCCTTTCTTCGCAATAAACCCAACTTCCTCATACGCAAAACCCCCTTTGTTTAACCCATTCAGATCACTTCCAAAGTAAAACAACATTATACATTGTGACTAATGTCCCTGCTACACTGTCATGTTACTTGCGCATCACTGCTCCAAGGCCAGGAAGTATGTCGCATTTTTTCAAAACAAACAAGCCTGGCCTTCGGTATACCTACTGTTTGAACGCACCGGCCAAGGTTGCATGCAGAACTGACCAGCTTCATTTGATTAAAGCTACATGCAGCCACCGTAACAGATCCTGCAATTTTGGCCATTTCTAGATCTTCCTATTATTTAACCCCAACACTTACCCTCATGAAGAACAGATTTCAACCATTTCCGTTAAAAAAAAAAAATAGTGTTAGTGCAAATTATTAATTTGTACCATATACATTACACAATGACAAATTGTGCACCTTCTTCCTCATTGTATCGCTTTGCACTGGGTTCACCAGAATGCACACATGCCCGGATGTCCTAAACACAATCGTGTCCCAGCAAAAGCCCTGTTGCCTAAGCAGCCTAATTCTGTGTGTATGTTCCTCTTCCTTGCATTGTCCTGTTCAGAGGTAACACACGTGATGTTGGAGGGCTGTACAGCATACTCCAGATACAATAATACAAAGTGAGACCCCTGCAGAGGAAATGCAGCTCCAAGGCTGGCAATTGTAATGCTCAATTTGAAAGACTGCTCTTGCAGGTACAAGTTGGATTTCACATGGTCTTTGCTAGTGCAATCAGATGTGAAAACATGCTTAAGACATCCAATAAGATAACCCATGCAGCAGCGACAGAGTCAGCATTTCTTTCTTTACAGCTGTAGAGAAATGGACCGCGTAACTGACAGTTACAGGGCATTCCTGTCCGAGGAAAATGTCCCCAAGCACACATTTCTCTGGGTATGTTTGAGGATTTACACAGTGAGATTCATATATAAAGCTGTAAGATACATTTAGTCAGTTACATTAAAAAATGCACTCTCTAATGCAGCATTCTTCGACTTAGAGAGAGATGTCTTAACAACACCACATTGTGCCTGTACAATTGCGTTCTGCCTACCCATGAAACACAGTCCCTTCCTGTGGAGAATCTCTCCTTTGCACAGAACAAGGCACAGTCTAGTTACTGGCACCCACAGGACTCTTACTCCATTCCCCGCAAAAGGATGCCTCACCTTCATGTGTGACGGCCCAGGCCTGGATGAACATCACAATTGAATATCCATCTTGTTTTCCTCAATCTCTGCCAACCAACCATTGCTTCTTGTGGTCTTCCTACATCATTTTACTAATAATTGCTACAATGTTGCTGTGCTTGGTACAGCTGAACAAGTGGTGCTTGTGAGAGCACATACAATATGTGTGGTTTCAACAGTTCTCTTATTTTGTGGATGTAAGCACAATGTTTCATACTTTACTTCTATAGCCATTTGTGTTGTTATATTTGGTAGAATCTTCAGTCCCTGAATGTTTTGGACTCTCAACTGTGCCTTTATTTTCTGTCCTTGAATTTAAAGTCATTCAGAACAATTTTTTATTAGGCAGGTTAATTCCAGCTGTTATGTCAGTGTTTATGTATGCATAATGTAATTCCATATATTTTATATACATTATTTTCAGTATCTCAGATAATTATTTGTCACTTTCATCCTCCTTGATTGTTTTGATTTCAATGTTGTCTGACAGCATCGGCTACATCCTTTCAGTAGATACATGTAAAGACTTATTTTTGACACGTGTTTTGAATTTCATTTGGGGGAAGGCAATAACGATGATCATGTAATGTTAATTGCAACTCTACGGTTAGAGGGGGATCCCGATGCAATGTTCTATGACCAAGAGCTGTCTACGAGTGAAGCGGGCAATGCTGTAACAAGACTTCAAAGGGGGGGCAAAGTATTAAATTATGAACTGAGGATCTTGGCTCAGCAGATCTCGGCTCAACAGCTGTCTAACCTTTGTAACCCACGGGATTTCTCTCGTTTCTTATCTAATGTGGCCCCAAAAGAATCAAACATCCAGAAATTACATGGGATATTCAAGCATTCCTTTAATGTTGATATAATGGTGAAAAAGAAGAAACTCAGAACTCAGAGGTTTGTGAAAGAGACACTGTCAAAATACAGAACGTCTCAAGGAGGGCCTGAGAGTGCTGAATAACTCTTACAGGAATTGGGTTAGAGCTCATAGGAGTCTTATGTTCCAGCAAGATGGGGAGAAAATGCTAGCAGCCTTATCCCGGGGAAACTCGAGAAACTTTTGGGTGTTGGTCGGAATGAATGGAATAAGCTCTGTGCAAAAGCAGGATGTGGTTATCCAAGAACAGGTGTGGTTTGATCATTTTGCAGGGGTCTATGATTGCCCGAATACTAGTCCTGGGGAGAGAATAAAACTGGGTAATTGGTCCCTGGACTTTTCAGCCGCAGATGTAGAAATGTTGATACGGAAATCCTCAACTTCTAGAGCTGCGTGGCCGAATGGCCTGAGTAACTCAATCTTAAAAATTGATCCTCCTTTGTAGGCAAGGGTCTTAAAAAAAGTGTTCAGTAATATCATTTTGGGGAAGATTCTTCTGGAGTCTTGGAAAAATGCTATAGTTATTCCTATCTACAAAAAGGGGGTTTGATTGCTAGCAGCCAACTATCGGGCAATCTCCCTTTTAGATGCAGACAGCAACATTTTTGCTGGTCTCATCCTAGGGGATTTGGAAGCTTGGGCAAAAAAAACGGGAATTATACCAAGGCAGCAATCAGGCTTTAGAAAGGTCCTCTCAACCTCACTCAATGGGTTGGTATTGACTTGTTTGACAGCATCATCCTTTCTAAGAGGAGGTCCTCCACTGTATGGGGCTTGGTTGGACCTCTTACAAGCTTTTGATACTATTGATAGGAATCTATTATGGAAAAAAACTAGATGCCTGGGGTATTCCTCCCAACCTACTGGCTATCCTGATACAACTCCACTCTATTAACTTCATGAGGGTAAGGCTGACTAGAGCTGGCCTACTCACAAATCCGATTAGAATACAGAGAGGTGTCCGTCAGGGGTGCCTACTAGCTCCTTTTTTGTTTATTCTATTCATGGCCGACCTAGCGGGGTGGCTGAAAGGTATTGGACTAATATCCCCCGTAATTGGAAATTCAAAAATTAATTGGTTGGCGTATGCAGATGACATTGTAGTCCTCGATCATTCTCAAGTAGGGCTGCAATGTCTTCTGTCTGCAATAGAAAATTACGTACGAAATAATAGTCTCATCATTAATCCTCTAAAATCTAAGATCTTAAGACTTAAACAACCACGGAGGGTGGTGAAGCACTTTGTGTTGACCTTGAACCAATTACCAATTGAGATTGTGCCGAATTTAACATACTTGGGAGCAACAATAAGCTCCTTTCCAACAAAAGGCGATCTCTTGCGATCTATTGAACTAAAATTGGTAAAGTTGGGAGCACAAATGGTCGGTACTTCCCCTAGTGAGATTCTATATAGGCAAGGTCGTTCCTATAATTCTTTTTGGTCTAGACTATAATTGTTTAGTTCTGGATATGAATGGGATCCAATTGAAGCCAAATTGTGGAAACGCACACTGGGACTACCAGACCCTGTCCCTATAGTGGCCCTAAGGTATGAATTGGGTCTTGCCTCACTTAGATCTTGGTATCCAATGGAAATGGCTGAACCTATATAGAGTGATCCTAGAGTTTCCCAAAAATTCCTTATTTGAGGAAGTAGCGCAAGAGCTGAAAATGGGTAAAAATGGCTTCTTGAATAAATTCCAGCGAAGATGCTCAGAAATATTAGCGAAAGCAAGTTGTGATGTTGAGCTTCTGCTGAGTAATCCGGACAGGGTGAAGGATAAGATGAAACAGCGGGATTGGATTGATACCATAGAGACGATGAGGAGGGCAAAGAGATCGGCCTCGTTTACAGTGATTGATAAATGATTATCAATGCTCCCTGACTATTTAAAAAAATCACAGATCTGCGGCTGGGTTTAGCTATCCTTAGATTTCACCTAAATCTCCTCCCGACCTTTGAGATTAAGGCTACAAGGGATGTTGAAGGGAAAATACTACCTAACTGTGATAAGTGTGATAATAGTGTTAATCAGACATCTAAACACTTATTATCAGAGTGTCCAGGCACCTGGAGTATGAGGGTAAGAAGATTTGATAGGTTTGTCCATCATCCGTTATGGCTAAATACCACTGATTTCTGGGGGAGACTATCCTCATGTCATGAGTCTGCTCTCTCAATGGAACTTGTTAGAGCTCTGAGAGAACTTAATTTGATTAGTGACTGACTTGTAAGGAGGAGAGAAGGAGGGGAAGGGTGATTGGATGCAACGAGGTGACGGATCCGTTTTTTCGTACTTTTAAGTTATTCGATTTTGTGTTTTAATGAGTAATATGTTTAAATTTAGTTTCTAGGAGACCTAAGAGTTATAGTGAGGAAAGAATTGGTGTTCTCCTGCTCGATCACCCTCCCTTTTCTGTCCTTTTTTACTACTTCCTAGATGTGCTGTTCTTTAAGAATTTATAGTCTGTGTTGAATTGTCTGTCTATTTAAAGATAACATTTTAGGAATTGGAATGGTCATAATTCTTTTTTATGGTTGTAATTTTAGTTGTCTGATGTATGTTTGCTCGTGAAAAGTGTTTAAAGTCAAATGTTGGCTATGTCACGATAAATAAAAAAAATAAAAAAGTAAAGACTTGTTTGGGATCTTTCTGCAGCAATATTAAAAGACAAAAAAGGCACTAACGGTGGCTATAATTATTGAAATATAAATAGCATGCATATATTGGTGTGAAAACGTGAACATTTGGTCTACATGGCACAGTATATATTTTGGAGTGCAGAGAGGAAGAGTTCTAAGTGACAGCTGAAAGCATTTTTACACATTTTCAAATGTCACTTGTAAGACATACATGTCTTTGTTTACATCTTCTGTACCTGTATGAGTAATTCAAACACATTGTCAAAACCATGTGGCACTATGGATGTGAAACATTCATTTGAATTTTGTATTAGAGATGTGCAAGGAATTTTAACTGTGCGGGACAAAAGTTATTGGGCCTCATTACACGGTATGCGTTAACCATGGCGCTTTTAGCGCCATGGTTGCCGCCGGTATTTTACCGTCTCCGCCTTGGTGGATGGCGGGATTACCACCCTACTCCAAGGTGACGGGGGTGGTAATTCCCCATTCACCAAGGCACTTCCCCATTCCCTTTTTTGCCCCCATAGGGCTCAATGGGAATGGGGAAGGAGCTAATTACGGTACCGCAAATTGCGCTACCGTAATTTGCACCAAGGTCCCTTTGCGGGCCCGTTCCTTAACGGCTGGTAAAACCAGCCGTTGAGGTCGGGTCCCGCAAAGGGACCACGTAGTAAGGCAGTAAGGGTTTACCGGTACCGGTGCCCTTACTGGTACCGGTAAACCCTTACCGCATTCCGTGTAATGAGGCCCATTGTGTTTCTTTGTGAAACCAGTAGAATCATGCCAGTCTAGAAACATGGTGGATGCAGCTATTATTTGAGATAAACTGCCTGGTTCCATTTAACATAAAACATTTTGCTTAGCCTTTGCAACAATCCTGCTCTCCGGCAGCCATTACCTGTATATGTCCCAGGTGTTCCTTGCACTGAAGCTGTGAAGGTTCTTACAGTTTCAACGTCCACTCAGTTTCCAGTCTGATCCACACATTTCGTATTACTTTGGGAACAATAACTAACACCATAGCAACTGACACTCTTGGGGATTTAGATATCAGACACAACATGATGGATGACGCAGTCCAATATGCAGGCAGCCCACAGACCAGGCATTATTCAGTTAGTAGTAGTCCACACTCCCTTGCTGGGCATATAGGTATTTCAGGAACACTGTGGCACTTGATGGAGAACTTACACACGTTGTACCAGGGCCACAACAAAGCCGTAGATCTGAATATCCATCCAGCGCCTTCGGCCAGGACTGATGAGAGATGAAATCTAAGCTTTGACCTTAGCTGCTCTTTTAGTCTTTTATTTCACTTCAAGCATTGTACCATTTAATCTTTTGACCGGTAGCAGTGAGGTTAAACAAGAGACCTATTATCACATTCCTTGTGATGGTGTGTATGTATTCAATTAGGTGATGCTCTCACATGCGTGCATCTATATTTAAGAGATGTGCTCCTGTTTTCAACCCTGCCACGTGTTTGTTTCAGTTGCCCCTGCTTCTCCTCATGCATTAGGCAGTTGTTAATATGCCATGCTGATGCTAGTGAATTGACTCAATCCCAGACAAAAACGTCAACATCTCTTCAGTTTCTGCTTTTAATCCTCAGCGTGACTTTATGCTGTGCCAGACATGTTTCATATTGTGAGGA
Source organism: Ambystoma mexicanum (assembly GCF_040938575.1). Lineage (NCBI taxonomy): Eukaryota > Metazoa > Chordata > Amphibia > Caudata > Ambystomatidae > Ambystoma > Ambystoma mexicanum. Next base: position 290,568,209 of record NC_090928.1, read on the forward strand.
ACATTTGGGAAAATAAGACGTCACTTGAAAGTTCAATATTGGTAATAGCAATTAGCCTAGCATTTCATTAACCACTTCCCAGTTGTCTGGATGTGTCTCATTACCCAGAAATGTATACCAACCTCCTTGCCCTTTTATGACAATATAGTCTTTGAAAGGTTAAGCTTTGGAGGGTGATAAGAAGCACATGTAAATAGGGTGCAAACAGAATGCAACACCAGCAGCGTGTCCTTTTAGGCAATTTTTCCTTGAGATATACACATTCTCTAGAATGTATTGTTATTTCTCACTAAATGTGTTACCATATATCACTTTTCATTTTGATTTGTCCATTCATCATCTGCTATACGCATTCCTGGAGCTGTTAAAGTCTTAGCGTTGTCACTTCTTGGACAGAATATAGCAACTCACCCCGTAAGACTACCTCCCAGACTATGTTCTCGATTTGGTCATTTGTTTGCCATCCGTCATCAACAGCATCTTTCTGTGGAATAGCCTTCATTGATCTGTGAAATGGAGATAGGTTGCACAATAGGAATTCAGACTCGTTTTCTGTGTTGGTCTTTGCCATCCATTCTGTTTAACAGAGCAAACTTTTGGCCAGTTTCTCAAAAATGAAGGCAAATGAAAAAAGTGCATATGATGCACTTTTTGCATTCTTCATTCCCTTTAGAAATGCATAGGTCACTTTATTCTGAAAGGAAACTTGGGCATTTCATGGTTCGGAGGGTTTGATAGCAGTGCCAAAAAGGTACTACCTATTTCCCTTGAAAACGTTACTGTCAGGGGCACATTCCTTTTTGTTTTTTTCCCTGGCCAGGGCCACATTCCTGACAATAATGTCGTACAGGCTTTCAGCACCCATGGGAGTACTGGAAGCACATTTCACTGTGGAAGGCCCTTAAAAGAAAAATGGATATCTATTCCTGTCTACGGGTTAGAAATGCCAGTCCACCACCAGTGGCTCATACCGCTGCTGCTCCACTTTAAAGAAAAGAATGTCAAGGTCAGCATTGACCCTGTCATGCAATGAGCCCTGTGTTCCTGTTCAAAACAGATGCATTGAAACTTTGTTGTTTTTTTGTTGTTGCATAAAGTGCATTCTGTTGGGTAATTTTGTATGCACTGTAAAATAAATAAATAAAAAGAAACACGTGTGGATGTATGCACATGAACAAAGGTGTGAAAAAGGACACTTGAATGTGTGCATCTATGTTGCACACATTCACATGCCGTTTCAGAATGTTGGCACCTTTCTTCATTAAATGACCAGATGAGCTAGCACATCTTCTCATTTGCACCAACAAATATTTGAGAATTTGTCGAATTAAGTTTTGGGGATTCTTTTTTAAATTATGTTCATGCGCCGTTTCGATGTGGGCATTGTCTTCAAAACAGAACCTCTCTTCCAATCTTTGAAAGATCAATTTTTAAGCATATTACATCTTCTTGTAGGCACTTGTCCCGAGTTACACTTGCTTGCCGCAGAGAACAGCCTCAGGCAAGTGTTGATGCCACATTCCCACAAAACATTCCCAGAATTTCCACCAGACACATTTCTACTGTACATTTTTCCATCAGGGCCCGCATCTAACCTTCTCTGTGGTCACAGGTACAATCTTTTGAACATCCTTTCAGGGTTTTTCCCGCGATTTATAGCCACCAGTTTGCCATTTAAAGTTCAACTGACAAGGCTATAAACAAAGCCATTCGCTTCACTAACCAGAGGTGCTGTAGGCTACATCATCTTGGGGTAGAGTTGTTTGCTGTCAGAAACTCGAGTGGGTCAGGATCCGCCCACCTACACATTAGAATGCCGTATTGGTGGTGAGGAGCACTTCATATGACATTTGCTACCTTGGCAGCAAACAGTTTTTCTGGTGCACCCAGTCCCCTGGCTTGAAATGGTGGAATAGCATTTCAGGTTTCAATGGAATGTTCTGCTGGACATGTATATAGGTACGTCTGACAACTTTGTCCAGGTATTGAAAATAATGCAGCAATGTATCATCAAGCATCTGAACATTTACCCAACATTTTTGGGACTGGAGGTGATTCTGGTAAATGCATTTGTTCACCAGTGACGATCTTACAAGGGCTAAAAATGTGTATTCTATTTGCAGTGCCATGCATAATCATTAAAGCAAGCAGCAGCACACCATGACACTCCAGTACACATTTGGAATAGTTTTTAAATTTCATTTTTCAAGACCCCATTTTATCTTTGCTCCTCCCCTCCAGATTGTAAATGATGTGGACAGTGGAGCCTCTGCTCAATCTTTAGCACACGGCACAGTTCCAGCACATCTTTCCCCAGGCAGCATGTTCTGTGATCACTATGCCCCTCTTATCTGGGTCAGTGAATGTATAAGGTCTCCCGTCCTAGAGTCCATGCCTCCAGAGCCACCATCTTCTCCACAAGCACACCACACTTTGTGTCTGTGAAGCAGGGGGCACGGGCATCTGCCGTGATGTCAGCTCAAGATACATCCTCTGGCTGCCTGGCAATTTGTCCTTTTGCCGCCTGTCCCATGAGGTGTCTGGCATTGCCCTGATGTAAGTGGTTTTGGTGGCATGGGGCCAGTTGTTTGTTAGCACATGCTTATTGCCGTCGTACAGTTTGATAACTGCAGAGGTCTGCTGTCACTTCTGCCTGTGTACACTCGGATGCTGGAAGTAGTCCGACATCACTTCCACCACCATAAATTCTGAAACCAGAAGTGGTCTGAGGTAATTTCTGCTAGTGGATGGTCGAATGGCATCAGTGGGTCCACCTATCTACCAGTGTCTGCTGTTGTAGTGCACATGGACATTCCATTGATATTGCATATATGTCATTATGCAGCAGTGTCCTGGCATGCAGGAACAGGGAATAGTGATTACATACATTGGTGGTGATTTGGTGGTCCAGCTGCCAAACCCCAAATAAAGCCACAGGAGGGTAGGTCATTCCAACTATTAACAGTGATGCAGACTTTGATCAACTCAGTATCACCAAAGCTTTTGTGCATGTTGCAAGTTAACTTGATCATTTCTTCAATTTAAACAAAGCTAACAATGTGTGCCTGATCCCAAACTAATGCTTATGAATTATAGTTGCCCTCTGAGTCAATTAGATTTCTGCCCCACCTTACCATACTTTGTATTGAAAAATGGCATAAAGGAATGAAGAATATACATGACACAATGAAGTCTGCTAATTAGCCTCCATCCAGCGACTGGCCCCCCCGCTCATCATTCTGTTCCTTACATGTGTATGAGCCCTGCAGGACTCCCCACAGAGCCCACAAGCTTAAATTCGGATGATGGAATAAGTTACCTTTAAGGAAGTCCCCTAGGGGTGCAAGGCAGCATTGTCCCTGGCTTCATACCCTAGAGAAAATGCTGAGCATGGACTGTCAGCTTAGCCTGGTCTGTCCTTCAAGCCTACTGCATCATCTAGGGGTAAGTATTAGTGTGAGATTATTCTTCAGTGTGGTAGGTGAGGATGCTTGCTTTGCTCAGGGCGGTCAGGCTACGATGGATTCTACAACTTCCTGTCTTCAGTATTAGTGACCAGTGGATAATTGTGAATCCATAATTATGATTAATATTTGTTCACTGTGATGAATCTGGCGTAATCATCACTCCTTTCCCAGGGAAAGTCTCTCCCCATGTAGCCAGGGAAAGGCAGAAGCTAACTGATCCTGATCCTGGGGATGGCTATCTGCGGGAAGGCCACATGGGGTGGAGACCAACCTCTGTGGAATGGAGAGAATGCAGGAGGTTCACCCTGGGAAACACATAATAAAACCTCCCTTGAAGGGACTGGTGGTAGTAATGCTATATATCCTTCTCAAGCCTCTAAAACATACTCTGCAGTAGAAGGGATTGAAAGCCGTGAACAAATACATCTTGATTCCCATGAATTCACTGGGATGAGTAAGAGGACAAGAACAATGTGGATTGACAGCAGCCAGAATCCTGTGCTGCTGTCTAGTCTTTCTGATGAACCCTACCAGGAGTTTAAAAGCTGTAACAAGATTGAAAGAGCAAGAAGCTCTTATCCCGATGAGGTTTGGGAAGCGGTAGGGTTGCAGTGGAAACTCTGAGGTGAATACCGGAGAAGTGAGAAGACCGGAGAGTGCAGGAGATGCCAAAGTGAAGAGAAGGAAGACCGCTTCATCGAATGCCACACGCAGCGACGCTGGGAATGCCAAAGCAGCCTGAAACTACTGGTGAGCCCAGGCCAGCAGAGGGAAACACCAGGGTGTTAACCACACAGCAACCAAGAAGGGAGGGCTCTATTCAGAGAACATGTACAAAGGACCTGGAATAGATAAACTAGCCATAATTATATTGCAAGAAAGAGACTGGGCCAAACAGGGAATCCCAGCAGGGGAAGTAATGAACCAGAACAAGACATGACGAGAGCCAACTGGGAAGGGTAACGGACCCAATATTGGCAGAAGAGAACACTTTATGAAGTCTGGTGAAGTCCTGGTAGGAGAATATACCAGGCACTATGAAAGCGGGTCTGGAACTGGCACCGTAAATTACAAATATATACGCATGTGAGAAGTCCTGGCAGGAGAGTATGCCAGGCATGTGAAGAGAATATAAGACTGTAAAGCATATTAAAAGTAAAGTTGAATAATACCTGCAGGAGTGTACACCAGGTGTATTGTTTGGGAAATATGCTTCTTCAAGAGAGTGGGAGCAATCTCTTGATATTGTGAGCTATATAAACTGATGGTTTCAAACATATGGTTGTCAAGAGAGGAAAAGCTATACCTTGACGCTGCAAACCTTGTGAACCAGAGGAAAAGGTATTTCTTTATTTTGTGGCAACATTGGACAATCCGAAGAAGGAAGTGAGGACCTGTTAATATGTTGAGACTGTATTATCAAGGAGTTGTGGAAATTCAAGAGAAAAGGAACCCCTTTCAGATACTTTTGGAAGATTAGTTGAACTTGTAAAATGTAGCTGCAGGATGCAGCTAAGAGAACATTTACCCTTTCACTTTATGATTGGGTTAGAATGTGAGGGTCAGAGGACAGAGAACTTTTACTTTTTGGTCATTCTGACTTGGGCACTAGTTATTTTGGTTGAGGCAGGGAAACCCCACATAATTATAGGAAAGTGTAGTTTATCTCCAACCCCTTTTTCTTGAATACATGTTTATAGCAATCAAAGTAATCAAAGTATTACTCTGTGTCCGCCTCTTACTCATGACCCATCACATCACCTACTCCTAGAGGGAGTGTGTAATGCTTCAATTCAAAACGAATGTCTATTGGTCAAATCCAGGTTTTCAAAACACACACACCCACCAACATCCCCTGTGCACTTTCAGAATGATTTTCCTGTTCCAAAAGTAATTGGCATGGACCTATGATCCGTTCATTTGGAATGGCCAATTGAGCAAGACAGGTCTAGATTGGGGCACACAAGTCTAGTTTGCAACTTCTAGGCCTTCCTGCAGGTTGATCTGGTATTGAGCAAATGTATTTAGGACAACGTCTTGGGGAATTAAAGCAAGCGTGTGTTTTTGTGCAAAACATGTTAGCTTCCAGGGGGTTCGTATTGACTAATTTGCACTACAGTTATTTCCATTATTTAGCAGCTGATCATTGGAAAAGTATGCAAATGCATCTAGCTGAAAGCATAACATTCTAGAATTGAATTGCTTAAGGTGAACATGTTCCTTCTGCTAGGCCTGCACTTGGCTCAAAATTGACTTCTGTATCCTTAATGTATTTGTCCTTCTGGACAACTCTATAGCTGGTCAATGGGCCTCATTACGAGTCTGGCGGTAACCGAGTCGGTAAAACTGCCTGGTTACCGCCGGACTCGTATTACCATTCCGCCTCCATGATTCCCGGAATTACCGGGACATTACAACCCCGGTGACCCGGGAATTCCGGAGGCGGAATGGTGTAAATCCCCATTCCCATTGAGTCCCATAAATGGGAACGGGGATCATGGAAACACCAGCACTATCTCGTGATGGTGCCGGTGTTTCCTCGTCCGCCTGCAGGCGGGCGGTGTTAAACCCGCCAGGTCAGACCTGGCGGGATTGACGCCTCCGGCTGCAGGAGTTGTGATCACCCGGTATGGAAACAACGGTGGCGGCGGGTTTACCGCCACCATTGTTTCCATACCGGGTCGGTTTTAATGAGGCCCAATGTGTTTTAACTATTTTTCTTGAGCAAGTCTGCAACAATAATATTTTGGTTGCACCCTGTAATGAATGCCTTTGTAATAGTTGTTTATTTTTGTATTTAGATTGCTTTGTAACGTTGGCAAGCTTTGGTGTTCCAATCTTCCAGGTACCTGCAGTTCCTTTGGACCTCAGCATATTAACTGAGCCATATATAGCTGCTCTTTCCTTTCGGTATTGCTTTGAAAGCAATTAAATGAATACCTAGTTCATTGAAATACTTTAAAAAAGTGTTGTGATGCAGTAGCTGATAGCTGACAAAACACTGAAAATCAGCTTTACAGGTGGTAAACCTGTCACTTATAAATGTCATAATGATATCATGGTTCTTTTTATTGTACATTTTCTACTAGTATGTGTAAAAAGGTTTTATCATTTGCATGTGTGAAAAGTTCATAGGAACTCATCACAATAAACATAAATAAATCTTCAAGAAATACGTTTTTAGAGATGGCCCAAGAGTGAGGACTTTCATATTTATCCAATGTGTCATGATTGTAATAATGATTTTGAACAAAGTTCAAAGTATGTTCATGCAAACTGAATCCCCAAGAATATTCACAGAGCTAGAGTCGTTAAGGTCTTTTTTCCCAAAATTGACACCAATATGAAGCCAGAGTGTCAATGTCTAAGGGCACATACCGAAAAGTGCATATCTCCTCTTACAATGGACTATGACATTGGAAATATGTATTTGTATTAAATTATTGTTATATGTTGGAAACCAAGTAAACCTTTTTTAACGGCTCTATTTCATCTACATTGAAGATACCCTTTTTGAAGCAGATGTCAAAAGAGTCATCTGAACTCTCTTCATGAGGCTCGAGTGCAAAAAAGAATATTGTGAATTAAGAAAAACTCATAGCAAGCAGCTTAGGATTTTGCTCTCATACAATTGTATGCAATCTTAACTGAATTGGTCACTTTTAAAAAAGATAGAATTGAATTACTCATCAAGGTTTTAATGTAATTTCCTTAAATACCATATTGGAGTAATGTTGTCTTGACTGCAATGTGTTGTGCTTCACATTTTCCGATTATATGTTTGCTCCTGGAGTTTGCGAGTCACATTTGCACGTTGTCTTATTCTGGTCTGAATATTCACAGTTTAGGATGATATTTCTTAGGCCCCTTTTAATAGAATTAGGTATTCCTCAGTCTCATCAAGGATGCATTTTCGTATTGCCTGTTAACTCAATGAATGTTACCTGGGCCTAAAATCAATGTCTACTGTTGCATGAAGAATGAGAACGCAAGCTGTTAATATGAACTAAGCATGACATGCACAATTGTATTTTTTGTATTTGGATGTTTGCCGGAATGTTTTTTAAAAAAATTCTATGGCCGGCACAAAATAAAGTTATACTGACTATTATTAATTATTAGTATTATTAATTATTATTATTATTATTATTATTATTATTATTATTTTTTTTAAATACAGTATTATAGAGTTTAAAAGAAATCATTAATACATTCTACAAAAATGTAATAAAATCATGTAGCATAAAACATTTTATTATTAGTATAATATTGAAATAGCATCATACCCCAATCAATTATTAAACCATTCCAGAGATCGTTTGCAATATGTTCCCATATGTGAAGACAATCCAATATTAAGGGTATTTCATCCCACAAAATGTATCTAAATCAAAAGACAACAATGCCAATAGCTATTATGCCTGAAGAATGTGTGTGCAGATACCTCCTTCTAACTGGTCTACAGATCTAGCATTCTATATATAGATATGCTAACCTTTCTTTCTTATTCATTAATCTCCACATGCAACATGATGTCAAGGATGGCACTCTATTAAGAGTGGCACAGGACACCCAGAAAGGGTTTGGGTGGTTGTGCCAAATAAAGTGGACAGATAAGAACACACACAGGGGAAAGGAAAGAGAACGAAGAGTAGGCAAGAGTAGCAAGGGAAAAGATATAGAATGAATACCCTCTTGGGGTGTATGCAGATATAGTAAAAGAGTATTCCACGAACCTTGGAAATACTCTAGCCTTCTGCACAGTTTGCTATAACAGAGGCCCACGCTGTTTGCTCATGACTTGGAACAGCAGCTATGGGTGTCTGTAATGTAGAAACGAGACAAGGGAAGGGGCAGAGGTTGACTGATGGGAACCAACAGACAAGCTCTGTACAAAAGGGTCTACAAACAGTACAAGAGAAGATACTACAGACACATCCAGGAAAGAAGGTGATAGCAAACTAGCAGAAGGAAATGAAGGGAAAGTCGTGTAACAGGATAGGATTGCAGAGGACAGTAAGGAACAAGGTTGAGAGCTCAGAGGAGCAGGAAAGCAATGAGTAAGCCCACAGGAGTAGGACTGTAAGGTAGAAAGCCCAGAGGAAAAGGGCTTAGGGCAGCAGAGTAAAGCAGACTGCACGGCAAGGATCCCAAAAGGGCCGGGCAGTAAGGAGTGAACCCTGAGGGACAGGGCCGCTGAACGTAGAAGGTAGCAGAGGACTGTAGAGGGCTGCTAGGCCGAGCACCCAGCGGAAAAGGTAGGTAGTAGGCAGCGGAGCGTGATAAGCTGCAAAGTAGGAAGGCCCAGAGGACAAGGGCTGTAGGTAGTCAGAGTGAGGTAGGCTGTAGAGCAGGGAGCCCAGAGGACAAGGGCTAAGGCAGCCAGAGTGAGGCAGGCTGCAGAGCAGGGAGCCCAGAAGACAAGGGCTGAAGGCTAGAAGGCAGCAGAGCGTGATCGGCTGCAATGTGGAGAGCCCGGCAGGGCAAGGGCGGAGGCTGGAAGGCAGCAGAGCGTGATCGGCTGCAATGTGGAGAGCCCGGCAGGGCAAGGGCGGAGGCTGGAAGGCAGCAGAGCGTGATCGGCTGCAATGTGGAGAGCCCGGCAGGGCAAGGGCGGAGGCTGGAAGGCAGCAGAGCGTGATCGGCTGCAATGTGGAGAGCCCGGCAGGGCAAGGGCGGAGGCTGGAAGGCAGCAGAGCGTGATCGGCTGCAATGTGGAGAGCCCGGCAGGGCAAGGGGGGAGGCTGGAGGGCAGCAAAGTGTAACAGGCTGCAAGGCAGGAAGCCCAGAGGAGCTGGACTGAGGCAGGGAGCCCAGAAGGCTATGGCTGTAGGCAGCAGGGTGTAGCAAGCAACAAGGCAGGGTCCAAGTAGGAGTGAAGGTAAACAGCATACAGGATCCGTAGGAAGACGCGAAAGGTGGAGGAAGGACTCTCAGATGCAAGAGGCTGAGCCACTGCAGGCAGCAGCCTTTATACTGCCTAGCCCAGCACAGAGGCAGGCTAATTGGTTGCACCTGGCTAAGCACACCTGCAGGCAATCGGCCACCTCCCTTTCTGTTCCTGGGCTGGTGGAAGCAGGGCAAGTCCCTTGGGCTTCTGGGGGGTGTAGTTCCTTTGATAACCCATAGGAACAGCCAGGAATCGATGCTTGTAGCCAGGTGCATTGTGGTATACGTAGTTTGTGGGAAAAATAATAAAGTTCCCAAAGTAAATATAGATGGATCCAAGAGTCTGTTGCAAATAAATGATAAACAAATAGTCCATATTGAGCGTAAATGGAGGCGCCCATGGCGCAGGCATGACAGTATGCCCCTCTCCAGGCCCCTCTCCGGGCTCCCTGAAGACCGACCTATAGGAAGAATGTCTGTCACACCGAACAAGAGTCTTAATCCAAAAAGGCACATCATGAAGCACCAGAAACGGGTTGCAAGGTGAGAGTCTTGAACGACGGAGATAGTACCAATGTTCTGAACTTTTGGTGTAGAAATCAGAATAGACAAAGTCTTTGGAACACAGACCCCAACTGTGTGTGCATGAAGAGAGGAACTGCGAAAAACTGCTGCAGGCTCCCTGATAGATTTTGCTTTGACGGGCAACCGTATGGTGCTGGAAAGTGGAGCCATAGGTACAGCAGAGTTGGTAGCTTTAGGAAGATTTTCCAAGACATCCGGAGCAGCAATGACAACGTTAGGGTTAGCCGCAGAGAGTTCAGGAGTCACAGCAGCGGTTTTCCCATGATTAGTAGACAGTTCAGAGGTTACAGCAGCAGTGAGATCTTGAATGGCTGTAGAGAGTATCAAGGCTGTAGCAACTGGGTGTGTGGGTGTCATGAGAGAACCAGCGGCTTGGAACGCACCTGAGACTGGTAGAGTAGAGTCTGGCAGTCTTAGTGCTACAGATACACCAGCAGGAACAACTGGAGCAGTAGTCTTAACAGGGAAACCCTTCGCTGACTTTGCAACAGTTAGCATGGCGGATGTAGGATCAGGAAGAGAAAGTGCTGAGGGATCAGGTTGTGTAGCAGAGGATTCTGCTGCAGCGAGCACAGCTGCGAAGGAAGTAGAAATCTGGGCATCGGGAGCATCAGAATTAGCGGTAGCTTCAGGAATCACAGTAGCTATAGCAACTTCAAGATTTGCAGCAGGGACTTGAGGAGTCTCAAATGTGGCAGGGAGTTTAGGAACCATAGCAGCAGGAAGATCATGAATTGCAGTTGGAAATTCGGGTGCTGTAGCAGCTACAGACAGTTCAGGGGTTGCAACTACTGGTAGATCAGGTACCACAACCACTGGCGATTCAGGGGGTATCGAAGAAACTGAAGATGTTGATTGCTCAAGAGTGTTATCTGATAGCACAGCCACACTTTGGCAAGCCCCGCTTGCCAACTCAGCATGCTCGGTGTGAATTGCGCCAGTCTCTTCAGCTGCCGTTGTCATTTCAGAAGAGGTTGTAAGTGTGAGTACTGGACAATAGGCAAGGGTGAGGGCGGAACCATCCTTTGACTCAGAGGGATTTCCAATCAGAAGACCACCCTTGTTTTGTGGTGTAATGGCTGTGTGAGTGATTTGACCCACCAGAGGAGTTAATTCTTTTCTGTCAGTACAACAACCTGAGTTTCTGTGGCTGGAAGGTGAAAGAGCTGTGTCAGTCTTTAGAAGGGATACATATGCTATATTTAGGTCTTCCATCTGCTTGGTATAAGTCTGTATACTTTTCTGCGTGGCAATTCCAGGCCTTATCATGTTGATCTCTAAAGATAAGATGTCAGGTGTTGGACATAGTGTCAGATGGTCTGGTGACTTGTGTCCCTTCATAAGATTCTTATAATGCAAATAAACAAAGTCATCATAGAGGTCTTTGGTCTTTCTTTTAAGGCGTAGGAGTTGTTCGTGTAGCAGGTAAGTATCATTAGCTTGATCTAAAGCTTCAGAAGCTGGTGTGGCAGAAAATTCGGTTGTAGCAATGGGAAGACTGACCTTAGGGTTATTGTGGTTAGTAGATACTGTGGAAGCATTAAGATAACCGATGGTTAGTATAGGTCTTTTGTACCCAGGACCAGATGCACAAACCTCAGGATAATGACTGCCTTGTCCTGTCAAATAAAGGTTTCCAGCATTCTGGGGAGCTTGCCAAGCTGATCTTGCGCATATCACTCTGGCAACAGCGTATTCTGGGTTAGAGTCTCCCACAATGAGTGCTATATCCTTGTCTGTTGCGGTGTTAGAAGGCTTGTCAGAAGATGCAGGAGTGTTTTTCACTGTTTGGTTTAACAAGATCTGTAAGAATTCATTATCTTGCTGTAGCTCTGCAACAGATAAGGACTGCGGGTCATAGTCGCAAATGTCATAATAATTGTACATGGAAGAAGGGTCAGCTAGCCAGTGAGTATAGTACCGTGCTTGTAAATCTTGGTTTACTAAGGCGAGACTGTCCTTTAGACTAAGGTTCTTGTTTGCTGTCTTTAGGGAAACCATAGGTTTATGCATAGGTTTCTTAACCCGAAAGGAAAGCATCTTTGGTCTGTGTGTGCCTTTCCGGCCTATGGAACAAGACATTTTTGGCTCTTGTATTCTGTCAAGGATGGCACTCTATTAAGAGTGGCACAGGACACCCAGAAAGGGTTTGGGTGGTTGTGCCAAATAAAGTGGACAGATAAGAACACACACAGCGGAAAGGAAAGAGAATGAAGAGTAGGCAAGAGTAGCAAGGGAAAAGATACAGAATGAATACCCTCTTGGGGTGTATGCAGATATAGGAAAAGAGTATTCCACGAACCTTGGAAATACTCTAGCCTTCTGCACAGTTTGCTATAACAGAGGCCCACGCTGTTTGCTCATGACTTGGAACAGCAGCTATGGGTGTCTGTAATGTAGAAACGAGACAAGGGAAGGGGCAGAGGTTGACTGATGGGAACCAACAGACAAGCTCTGTACAAAAGGGTCTACAAACAGTACAAGAGAAGATACTACAGACAAATCCAGGAAAGAAGGTGATAGCAAACTAGCAGAAGGAAATGAAGGGAAAGTCGTGTAACAGGATAGGATTGCAGAGGACAGTAAGGAACAAGGTTGAGAGCTCAGAGGAGCAGGAAAGCAATGAGTAAGCCCACAGGAGTAGGACTGTAAGGTAGAAAGCCCAGAGGAAAAGGGCTTAGGGCAGCAGAGTAAAGCAGACTGCACGGCAAGGATCCCAAAAGGGCCGGGCAGTAAGGAGTGAACCCTGAGGGACAGGGCCGCTGAACGTAGAAGGTAGCAGAGGACTGTAGAGGGCTGCTAGGCCGAGCACCCAGCGGAAAAGGTAGGTAGTAGGCAGCGGAGCGTGATAAGCTGCAAAGTAGGAAGGCCCAGAGGACAAGGGCTGTAGGTAGTCAGATTGAGGTAGGCTGTAGAGCAGGGAGCCCAGAGGACAAGGGCTAAGGCAGCCGGAGTGAGGCAGGCTGCAGAGCAGGGAGCCCAGAAGACAAGGGCTGAAGGCTAGAAGGCAGCAGAGCGTGATCGGCTGCAATGTGGAGAGCCCGGCAGGGCAAGGGCGGAGGCTGGAAGGCAGCAGAGCGTGATCGGCTGCAATGTGGAGAGCCCGGCAGGGCAAGGGCGGAGGCTGGAAGGCAGCAGAGCGTGATCGGCTGCAATGTGGAGAGCCCGGCAGGGCAAGGGCGGAGGCTGGAAGGCAGCAGAGCGTGTGTGGAGAGCCCAGAGGAGTAGGGCTGTGGCAGGGAGCCCAGAAGGCTAGGGCTGTAGGCAGCAGGGTGTAGCAAGCAACAAGGCAGGGTCCAAGTAGGAGTGAAGGTAAACAGCATACAGGATCCGTAGGAAGACGCGAAAGGTGGAGGAAGGACTCTCATATGCAAGAGGCTGAGCCACTGCAGGCAGCAGCCTTTATACTGCCTAGCCCAGCACAGAGGCAGGCTAATTGGTTGCACCTGGCTAAGCACACCTGCAGGCAATCGGCCACCTCCCTTTCTGTTCCTGGGCTGGTGGAAGCAGGGCAAGTCCCTTGGGCTTCTGGGGGGTGTAGTTCCTTTGATAACCCATAGGAACAGCCAGGAATCGATGCTTGTAGCCAGGTGCATTGTGGTATACGTAGTTTGTGGGAAAAATAATAAAGTTCCCAAAGTAAATATAGATGGATCCAAGAGTCTGTTGCAAATAAATGATAAACAAATAGTCCATATTGAGCGTAAATGGATGCGCCCATGGCGCAGGCATGACACATGATCACATTTCACAGTGTGTTTTTTTCCAAGATCTTTTTACTTCAACAACAAGAATAAGATTATGAGATACTCTTTTTGCAAATTCAACAGCCAGTTTATTTTATTCCAAATGCTCTGTATTAAGAAAATAATCTGTTTCTCTCAAATTCTGTTTCATCTGCCTTTTACATCGAGGTTGACTAATCTTCTTGTATATACCCACATTTATTTTCATCCATAATTCTAGACAGAGAAGCCCAAATCTTCCTACTTTTGAAGTTGACCTTTTGCAAGCCAATGGATGCATTTTTTTTTCAGTATTGATCATGGAAAGTTTGGTTTAACAACTTTAATAATCATTAAAAATAGAGCTTGCCCTTTCATCTTCGTTGCAATAGACATTATATCACAGTCTGCCCATATACATGTTATCCCTGTTCTCTTACAAATACTTAATGTCCTTTTTCCAGCACAAACCTTCCAATCTTTTCAACATTCTTATTTATCGAAGGTCCTGATTTCTAAGCCATAGAGTTTAGAGCTCAATCAGATTTTTGTTTTCTTTTTCCTTTTAAGTGGAGGCGTTCTAGCAATTGTTTCAAATTGCATTTTCTGTTTTGAAAATAAAACTGTCATAAAGCTGCCATTGGTTGGTCCATTTTCTTAATTAAATTAATGTGGTGGTCAACCCATGTTATTCATGATGATGCCTCAGCATTTGTAGTGTCTGAATCCCTCCATAGATGTTCCCTCTGTTCTGGAGGAGAGGAATTCGCTGACGGGCCCATTGGTCAGCACTCACCCTCTAGAACTTGTAAGACAAGATAGCTGCACCATCTAAGGACAGGGGGTGCAGGATTCACTTATTCCGACACGGACTCAACAACGAGGACTCAGTAGTTTGGCAAAGGGAAGTCTATTTACTGATACATTCATCAAACAGGGAAACAAATGGGAATCAGCTGTAGTGCGATCGCCTGTCTCGCTCCGACTTCTGCAAACTTCAGTCGGACAGCACTTCTTATAGGCAAAAATCGTCATTACTGACGTCTAGCTTTACAAAAATCACAATGCAATATAATTGGTTAGGAAAGGTAACTTAAGTATAGGTGTTATATCTGTATATGATAGTAGGGCATGCGGATTGGATAACTCTAATCGGGTGGGTGTCTGCGCCCATCCCTCTACCTCACGCGTGATAGACGTCACTACAACTACGACATCCTATTGGTTACAATATCTATAGGACTCTGGATAACTTGGTCCATTGTGATTGGGCAGGTTACACCCCTAGACATAAATGTCCACTTTTAATTAGCAGCATGCAGAATGGACACCCCTGTGCCTGGTGTCCCAAGTTTCACCCTGCCTCCCTTCCATCAATCAGTATTTTAGGGCGACGTGTCAATTAGTTGGCTAAGGATGGCCTTGAAACTGTAGTCTCTTATCGGGAAAAGTTATGGCATCCTCGGGTCCTGGATGACATCAGGCGATGGTACTTCTTCGCGCCTGGCTGGTCACATGTTAGTTCACCATGAATCTGCTTCAGTTTCCAGCTTTTAGTGCATTTAATTCTGTGTCGGCCTAGCCAACTGCATGGGCCCCCCTTATCTTGACCTTCTTGAGGCAGGCTGGTATGCTCTGCAGTTGTAGTCTTGTGAGCTGACGCTCTCCTCCCCTTCTCTGGTTGACCTCAATTTCCTAGGCATGAGCCACTCTTTGTTGAGTTTCGATTCCGCTCCTTTTCTTGCCTTTGGCTGAGTTTTGAAACTTGGCCTGTCAGGCCTCTGGCCGCTTGGGTACCTTTCTGCTTTTACAAAATGGAGTTGCACTTGTATAATGTGCCTTATTTAGGTAGATATATGGTTGGCGCTTGCAGCTCTATCTTCTACTAAGCATTGCAAGCAATATTGATTTCTTAGCATCTTGCGTTTCAAGCCTATTTACACACATTTCACAGGATGGTTGCTTCCATCTTGTCCCGTAGCACTGTTTCCTTGTAACATTGTCTCCTCTCTGTGCCCATTCCATTCAATTTCATAGTTACTCGCACTGGCGTGTTATCTACGATAGCTGCTCTTGTTCATTCTCGGATCTGTTCTGGCCCTTGTGTCATTTCCACTGGCCTTCCATTAAGGCTTTTGGGGTCTCTTCATGGACCATGTGTAGGTACTCCTCATTTCTTATCAGCAGCTGGTATGGCTGTCTGATAGGGTACCGTGCTGCCCAGGGTTGTCTGGTTATCGGTGCTTCAACTGGTAGGGATCTTCTGATGTATACTGGGCAGAGTCCCACTGCAGCTCTTTGTAGGTTCATTTACTCTTCATACGTCACATACCTTGGCGAGTACACTCCTGGTGCCTCGAAATGAGGGGAAGGGGAGCAGGCCATGTCTGGGACCTCCTCTACACTCCCCCCTCTGGTTGGTTCATCAACCACTTCTGCAATCCCCTTTGCATTCATTTCTTTTCATTCTTCGGTGTCATGCTCATCGTCCTCTGCGTTGGTACATGATGGTGTGAATGTGTGAGTCTTTGGAGTCCATATTTTTATCACTCCCTTCAAACTCCCTTCTGTTTTTACATGTTCGTCTTTGTTCCATGTCATTAACTGACATTGTTCATTTGGGCTGCAGTAGATCCATTTTCCTTCATACCTTCTTCGTTTCTTAGGGTATGTGAACTTTGTTCCCTCTGGCGCAAATTTGCAGGCTTTCACAAAGTCTCTTATTTCTTCATCAGTCAGGTCTCTGGGCTTCCATTCTGGTTCGACATCAATCATTATTCTCATCCCTATGGCTTTCTTTGCAGTTTTCTGGCACTGTGTAATGATTATCTTGATTACACAGAATCCTAGCAGTACCATTGCTAGTAGAGCTCCCAGAAACTTGAATATATCTGCCATCCATTGTGGGACCCACGAGAATAGGTCTCCAAACCAGCTGTCATCATCTACTTCATCACTTTCATTGATCATCTGGTTTTTCAGGCTTGTCAGCATGTTTATGGCCTCTGTTAGGGTTCCGTTTTCTTCATCATGTGATGGTACAAATGTGCAACATGATTCTCCGATTTTTGAACAAACACCTCCATCCATCACAGTGATCATGTCAAGCACATATCTGTTTTGGAGGGTCATCAGTCTGATTGCTCTCAGCTCTTCTTTGATCGCGTTGAATCCGTTTATAGTGGTATTGATGGTCTGCAATAACTCCCATCTGGTTATCTGCAACCATTTAGCATTCACTCCAACTTGGATGTGGGGCAAGAGTAGTGTTGTGAATACTGTTGAGGTGAGGCTGAACAGCCTATGTTTGTATGGGATTGCATGGAATGCCTCTTCTGATTTGGGAGAAAAGTAATTTTCCTTCTTCATCCTGGATACCAGTTCCACAGATCTTCTTCTTCTTAGATGAGCATCTGCTTTCGGGAAACTGTCCCACTTTAGGTAATTCTTAGGGATCACTAGTGCGGGAACTTGGATATTCACTAGTGTGCATATGCCTCCTCAGTTTTTCGGCAGCCTTATGTATGCCTTGGATCCAGACGCCCAGTAATGGTCCATAATAACTGCGGTTCCTTGTGTCATTCCCGGAGCTTCAAAGATTTGTCTGCAGTTGTGGTTCTCTCCCATCTTCCTTGTGCCATTGTTTCTGAAGCATAATTTCAGGCTCTCCAGTGGCACTATCTGCAGGGGTCCCCCTCTATCTTCGACCCACGTTAGCAACTTTACTAGCTTTGGCCATAGAGGTTTGCATAACCTCTGTGAATGCCCTATTGCTTCCTTGCAGGCTCCAAGGACAACCCACACTCGGCAGATTACTACTCTGTCTTCCCATCCATCTGGGGAGACCACTGACCCCCAGATCTGCATTTGGCCTCTGTTCTTCCAGGTTTGAGCCTCTTCTGGAGTTTTTCCTTGAACGTTCAGTCTTGGGTTTATTTCCCATCTTATCCCTGATCCTTTGACACCAGGCTTCTCATACCTGATCACATGATTTCTGGTGTGCGCTCGGTTTCTTGTTTTAATGTCCTGGACATAGCCATCTTCATCCGAGTAATTCTTTTTGTTGGCCCATATCAATAAGGCGTCTCTTCCCATAAATTGACCTCTGGTGTTGCACATTGCTACATGTGACATACAGTGTGCTGTAGGGACATCAATTTCTACAGCCACAAAGATCTTGGATTTTCCCATGCTGTATGGTAGGAGTGCACAGACGAAGCATTCTCCTTCTGACTGCCTTTGTCCTACTTTCTTCATGTGTTGGTACCATATGTTGTTTCCGAGATGGGCTGTGCTGTCCAGGTAGTCATTAAGTTCATTGTTATCTTCGTGAGGGCTACTCTTGATTCTCACCGTTCTTCTGTAGTTTGCTATGACTCCTTCTATGAATGCATCTGTGCTGCTTTTCCACTTTGGGTATCTCAATGGAGCAGGCTGCCTCGACTGCATCGCTGTGTTAGGAGGAGGATTTGTGCTTCCTTTCCTTCCCTTTTGCAGTCTGCCATAAACTTCTCGTAACCACCATTGGTTCATCAGCCTCCCAACTTGTGGCTGTGTTGTAGGCCTGCGGCTTGTTCCTTGCTTTGGAGCAGGTGTGCTTGCAGTTATAGTTTCTATAGTTCTGTTTTTCCGCTCCTCATGCAGCTTCTTTGCTTGGACTATGAATGGGAACAAATACTCTATTAGCATGTATGTCTTCTCTGTGAGTTCTTTCGTGGCCACTTCTGTTCTTTCAAGGGATTTTGCTATTTCCTCCATCTTTGGTAATTCACTTGGCTTTTCTTGGTTATCTCCACTATTCACAGGAATTGAATGTTCGGCAGGCAGTCTCTATTTCTCTGCTGCCTTGTAGCCATTGACACTTGCCCTTGTCTGTGTGTATCCTGTGTGTGGGTGCGTGCAGTGGTCAGTGCAATGTTTTCATTCATTCCGTGCTGACCCTGTCTCCAGATTTTTTCCCCATTCATTACCTCACGTGTATACGTATTACTGCTAATTACATTCAATTTTAAATCATTTGCTTCAGCATTAGCTCTTCTTGGGACTGGAATCATTATGTAGGGTGTGGGTGCTTTTGTGGGATTCGTATGTTCGTTATCTGGTAAGTGCACAGAAATTGGGGCGCTTCGCGCACCAATGGAGGGAGCAGTTCTGATAGTCAATGACAGAAAGACAATGATGATCACCAAGCATATACACATGATAGAGCTGTAAGACATCTGGCTGCATTTTCTCCCAGGAAAGCGGGGGCGCCCTTCTTTTGGGGGTAAAACCAAGCTACTGTTCTGGGCCCCCCTTTCGAATGAGTTCATAGTCAGTTATTTATTCCTTCTTTTGCTCTGGTCTCATATTTCGAGAGTTCATTACTATTAGAGGGACGAGTGCTTCTCCAATGTCCCCCCTCACGTGAGTGACGACGGTAGTCTCTGGGTCCTCAGTACAGTTCCTTTGCTAGACTAAGGAAAAGGGTTAGGCTAGCAGTCCTGATACATCACATTTATTTATGCGTTTCTAAAGTAGGTGAGGTCCCAGTGGATGCCTCGAATTTGCCTTGGTCCTGAAGACATGCTGGTGACAGTTCAATGTGAAAGAAGAACTGAAAGGACTGCTACAAATTGCACAAAAATCAAATAGTGAAAAAATAAGAAAAATAAAAAATAAAAATAAAAGTGAATTTGTGGCAAAAATAGGAAAAAATGAGCTAATCGTACAAAAATAAAGTTGTAAAAATAGGAACAAAAATAAAAATAAAAATGAGCATGTGGAAAAATAGAAACAGAGTCAAAATTGCCAAAATAAGGTGTTGTTCAACAGGAACAAAAATAAAAGCAGAAGTCAATATGTGAAAAAATAGAAAAAATGAGAAGGATGCAGAAAAGGAAAATTACGATGGCGAAGTTCTTGTGTCTGCTACTTTTGTTCGGTCTCTCAGTGACAAGTTGAGGAACAGTGTCTCTTTCCTCTATCTGCTCCACGATGAAACAGTGACGACAAAGTTCTATTTTGAATTTTCTCCTTCTAAGGCTCTCCTCAGCAGTGGATGTCCATAATTGCTTCTTATTTGCGCTATGATAGCCCTCAGGAGCCTGTTTAATTGCACGTTTTTTGCTGGATCTCTGAGGAATGCGGGTAGGTCAACATTGCTGGCTCTACCCACTCGTTCTGGAAAGTTTTCAATGAGGTGGAAGAAAACACAGTATGCATATTGGCTGTCTTCTGGTGTTAATGACATTTGCTCTGGTTGTCTAGCCTCTAGATCACAGAACTTTCTTGCAGCGTGAACAGTCTTTGTCTCCTCGATCTGTCCCTTGGCTAAAGGTCTCACTGGAATCTCCTTAGGAATTCTCGCTGGAAGTTGGACAGTTCCACTTGGAGTATTATGCTATGGAGAAGTGTGCCCATGTGTGGGGCGTTGGCCGGATCTTTAAGGAAGGTGATGACGTCAACATCTGCAGGCCTTCCTACCATTTCAGGATAGTCCGTGACTAGTCTGAGCATGACATTTAGGCTAGCTGGGTATCTGCGGGAGTCCGGGACATCTGCCTTGTTTGCTGGGTCCTGAGCACAATCATTTCTTTTGACGTGAACAGTGTTTACACTTTCCTGCTGCGTGGATTGCAACCACGTAATTTAATTTGTACCACACTTGGTTTAGGAATTCGTTGTTTCTTGGATCCCTGATGAAGGTTAGGGTATCTGTGGTTCTCCCAATGAGTCCTGGGCATTCCTCTATGATGTGGAAAAATAGGGTATACGTAAGTTCATCCATGATCACTTGTGGTGGAGGCATCTGTACCCTTATCACCGTACTCTGATAGTACAATAAAGGCTTCCGTGATGACAGTTGGCAATTCCCAGATTATTTTCTTGTTGGCCGGATCTTGGATAAAGTCTGTGACACTGGCTCCTCTCCCTATGAGTGATGGGTATGCTAGCACCACGAATTGGAAATAGGTTAGTACATCCCACTTGAGACTTCTGCCGGAAAGTACCATGATTTCTGTGAACAAAGTCTCCACACTGATTGCATCAGGATACTGTGTTACACTCTCAGGCAATGTCTTATTTGCAGTCTATCAGAGTCTTGATTCTTTGCACTTAATTGAGTATGTCATGCTTTTGAACGCTCATTTTATCCATGTTGTTGTGGCTTAGGATGTGCTTCTCTTTACCCTGCAACTGGGATGTACAGAGTGTTCATTAAGTCTTTATTTCCCCTTGCTTGGGGAACCTGTCCCGTTCTATGCCACACCTTGCATCCGGGTTCTTTGTCTTGATTTTCTGCTCATGCATCCTTCTTCTTCGCTGTGGATCTTGTTTGCACATGCTGATGTTCTTTCCCATTGTCCGTGGTCTCTTTGCAGTCGGATGCAGCAGGAGGGCTCTCCCCTTTGTAAGGCTTAATGTCATTTATGAAGATCCATGCCCTTCTGCCCTGGAGCTTGACGGCAGAGAGGGTGCAGTCCTCTACAATGAACGGGCCATTAAATCTTGGCTCGTCCCACCTTTTCCTGGTAAAGTTCTTCACCAAAACGCTGTTACCAGGGAAGACAAGGGGCGCATGTACACCTTGCTCGGTGTCTGCTTCAGCACTTCCTGCTGTGTTTTGTGCTGCGCCACCCCCTCTTCGCCGTCGCTGCAGCTGGTCTGAAATGACAGAGGCACTGGATGTCAAACAGTTTAGGTACTTTTGCATCTCTGTTCCCAGAACCTCCCTAGTCGGCTGGGCATCACAACTAGCTCTATCTCTGGGGGTAAGAGGGGTCCTCATCCTTCTGCCTGTAACTATCTCGTGCGGCGTGAGGTGATGGTCGGAGCCTGGTTGGTTCCGAAGTGCATACAAGTGCAGCCATCCCTTCTTTAATGTGAGCTTCAACTTGGCTATCCTCTCCTTAAGCAAGCCGTTGATCCGTTCACATATCTCATTCCCCTCTTGATGATACGCCGACGAGAACTTGTGCTTTATACCAAGCAATGAACTAATCAGTTCGAACACTGAGTTTACAAAGTGGGCCCCATTATCTGATCTCATTAACTCGCACACCCCCCATCTAGGGAACACTTCTCTCACCAGGAATTTAGCAGCACAGGCAGCGTTGGGGTGTGTACAGGGATCTGCTTCTATCCATCTAGAGAATGGACACACCACCACAATTAAATACCTGAACCCATTGCACACTTGAATCATGTTGACGTAGTCGATATATAAGTGCTGGAATGGTCCGTTTGGTCTGGGAATGATTCCTCTCACTACTTTTAATGTGTGCCCAGCAGTGAATTGCTGGCGGATAATGCAGTTCACCATGAAAAATGCAACGTGCTCTGCCAAATTTGGTGTGTACCAGTCTTCTGCGAGCATTGCAGCAAGATTTTGTTTTGTTATGTGGATGGGGTAGTGAGGGCGACAGGCATTACTGGTTTACCAGTGCTGTCTTGCCTCCACAACCCGTCAGAGGGGTTTAAGGAACACCCTTGACGCTTCCATAAATACTTCTCCTCCTGTGGTGCCTCCCCCTGGAGCTCCATTAGCTGAGTCTGCCCCATACTACTATAAGCTTCTGGTCTGGCACGCGCTACCATCATTCGCTAATGGGTACGTGCCACCTCCACGTCCATGATTGTTTCATTTTTGGATGCCATGCACTTGGCTTCTATGTCTGCTTCATGATTTCCATGAGACACAAAATCTGTCCCCTTGGTATGAGCGGCGCATTTCACGACCGCTATGCCCACTGGGAGCTGTAGTGCTTTTATCAGCCTGTCCATAAGGCTGCATGTTGTACTGGCATGCTGTCTGCTCAGAGGTAGCCCCTCCTTTTCCAGTGCGCTAGACCTGCATGTACTGTGGACGTCACATAGGCTGAGTCACTGTACACAGTTACTTCCTGGTCTGCATGATTCTCAATGGCGAGTATCAGTGCCAGCAGTTCTGCAGCTTGCGCAAAATAGTGAGAGGGTATTCGCGCACTGACGAGTACTCGAAACTCTCCATTCGCTAGGTGCTTTACCACGGCCACGCCTGTATACCTTTGTCCGTCTTCTCGGTCAATTCTCGAAGACCCGTCAATAAAGACGATCTCTCCACCTGCCAGGGCATTTTCTTTTACCCTGGGGATTTCATCATAGAATTCCTCATAGTTCGCAAAATCATGTGTGGGTTCTCCCTCAGTGACTGGCTCAGCTATGAACGTAGTAGGGTTTACAGTTTTACATTGCACTATTTTGATGGATGGATTAGAGATAATCACCTCATAGGCGGATGTTCTTTGAGATGTCAGTGTGCCCTTTGGTTTTTCTAATATGGCGAGCAGCGAGTGCTCAACATACAACGTCATGGAGCACCCCATCACAATGGATGACACCTTCTCGATGGCGAATGCGGCAGCAGCTAGATTTTGTTTGCATGGGAAGTGGCCCTTCATGACTGGGTCCAGACTCCCGCTGTAATATGCTAGGGGCTTGTACCCCAGCGAGGTTCGCTGTGCAAGCACTGCCGTCATAAAATTGCCATCGGTATGTGAGAACAAGGAGAATTCCTCTGCATAATTAGGAATCCTGAGAACTGGGGCCTTACAAATTGCCCCCTTGAGTTCTGTAAACCCTTTCTCCATTGCTTCATTCCATTCAATTTCTTCTTTTGTTGCCTAGGCCTTTTTAAGGGCCTGTAGCAAGGGCTTGGTATACAAGCTGTAGTCAAAGACCCATGCTCTGACATAATTGCAAAGGCCTAAGAAACTTTGCATTTGTTTTATCGTGTGCGGCTTGGCCGTGTTCATGATAGCTGCAGACCTTTCTGGGGTTACCTTCTCCCCCTCATGTGAGATCAGTTGCCCTATGTACAACACCTCCTGTTGGCATTACTGCAACTTATCCTTGTCTACTTTGTATCCCTTCTCAGCCAGTATAGTCAATATCTGGACAGAGTCGTGCCTGCATTGCTCTTCAGTGGTGCTGCAGATCAGAATGTCATCTACATACTGCAAAACAACACTGTCCACCGCAATATTGCTTAGGTCCATCTGCAGGACTCTGTTGAAAATGGATGGAGACTCACAGTACCCCTGTGGCAACCTCGTACTTTTCAGGCGCATTTGTCTGAAAGTAAATGACGCCAGGTCTTGAAAGTCACGGTGCAATGGGATTGAGAAGAACGCATTTTTCGAATAGATCACCGTGAAATATTTTGCCTCAGTGGGTATGTTGCACAGAATTGTGGATGGATTAGGGACTAGAGGGAATTCGGCTTCAACTATATCGTTTAATGCTTGTAAATCTTGGATTAAACGCCAAGACCCTCCTTTTGATTTTTTTACAGGGTAAATCACTGTGTTGCAAGGTGATTCTGATGTCACTAGGATGCCCTGCTCCATCATGGCGGAGATTCTCTTCGCGATTCCTTCATCTGCCTCTCTGGACATGGGATATTGTCGCGCTCGTGGTAAAAGTGCTCCTGGTTTCAGTTTGATTTTCACTTCACCCGCCCCCTTCAGGATACCTAAATCATAGGGCCCTGTAGTCCATACTGTGGCAGGCACTTGGGCCATGTCATCCTCAAAGTATTCTGGGCGTACCAGTGCCAACGTCATTCTCTGTGGCACCTCTTGTTTGATAATTTTGACCCAAAATATGAGACTCACCTCCACCCTTGTCTCTTCTAGGTCAGGGTGTTCTTCGAACAGATTGTCATCGGTGACATCAGTCACTCGATACCCTTCTTCAATGGGAATAATCGCACACCATTGTCTGCCTTCATCGTCATGTCCTTCAACCAATACCACTTTTCCTCGCACTGCGGCAAATTGTATTACCAAGGGAAATACTTGTCCCTCCTCTTCGTGCATGGGTATTCTTGGTCTGAATAGAAACTCATCAGGGGTTCTCATAGTTTTGTCTGCGAGGCCTGGCAATCCCGCCATGAGCACCTGCACGCCATATGCAAAGACTTCTGGTTCTAACGGTATAGCTCTCATAGCTATACGTCCTGAGTATGCTCTGATCATTTCACACACGTTTGAATAATGCATTCCTGGGGTGGAGCATACTATACCATCCTCGGTAGACGAGATGGTCATGTTTAATTTAGTCCTCAGGTCCCGACCCAGAATATTTACTGGGGTCTGGCGTGAATATAATAGAGGTACATTCATTTTGCGCTCTCCCACTGAGACTGGGAGTGCCTCTGCAAAGGGAACTCTACTATGAGCTCCAGTGAAACTCTGGGTATCTATGGCCTCGCCGGACAAGGAAAATTTGCCTTCTCTTATGCACGAATGTGTTGCACCCGTGTCAACTAGGAAGGAATATTCTTTACCCCCTATGGTGACATTCACCCTAGGTTCCCTATTAGGGACTAGTGTCATAGGATAGAACACATCAGAGTCTACCGTGAACTGTCCTATTTTATATGTAGGTTCGGTCCACTGTACACTTGTGTGTTTCCCCCATTTCCAGGGTTAATTCCCCCTCTGTGATTATTGCCCCGAGCCATCTGCGGTGGTGCCTGCTGGGGTTGTCCTTGTGGCATATTCCCCATGTTCGGTGGTTGAACCACTTGCTGTGCACCTTGCTGCAAGCCTGCTGCCTGCTGCTGCACTGTGTAATTTTGTGCACCGCCCTGTTGCGGGATGGCACGTTGATTCGCCATGCCTGCCCCCATCCCTTGGTTATTTTGCCACATGCCATGACTTCTGCACATGCGTGCCACGTGTCCAGTCATTCCACACAGACAACATACTGGCGGTGGTCGGGCCATCTGTCCATCTGGCATACTTGGATTGCCCATCTGTGTGTTCTGGAAGCCACCTTGAACATTCTGAAACCCTCCTTGGTTACCTCGAAACCCTCCCTGATTATTTTGCCAACCTCTTCCTCCAAAACCTCTTCCTCTCGGGTAAAATCCTGTGTTACCCTGATTTGAGAGTTTCCTTTGCACTAGCTTCGCCTCCTCTCCCGTACGAGTTGCCTCCTTTTTCCGATTCTTTTCTTGCAACAATCTACAATAGTGTGCGATTGTCAACTGTATTTTGGCCCATGGTTTAGCTTCGATTCCTACCAATTTCTTGAGCTGTTTCTGCACCGGTTCTGGTAACCCTTGGCACAATATATGGTAGAATACAGGGATGGATTTCGTCCAAGATTCATGAGTTTCGAGCACCCAAGCGTCTTGAAAATTCTGGATATAAAGCAACGGATCCTCTGACTCTTTCATTTTTCGAATCATTATTGCTCCCATATCAGACGTGTCTGGATATAGCGTACGCAGCGCTTTCCACACTGCTGCTCTACAGTGGCGCTCCGTCATGGGAGGTGTCAGTTATGGTTAACCTAGGGCAGCCTGCCCTTTTCCACATGTCGTCTGCTCTTTCACCAAGTATAGCAATTAGGAGCCCCTTAATGTCCCCTATGACTAGGGTGACACCCCCCGTCATTTTCTCTAACTCATGTATCCACTTTCCGGCTGCTGAGGTCAGCATTGGAAGCTTATTTTTAAGGTTCTCTCGGTCCATGTGTGGCCATGGAATATATTGCGCTCTTGTTCCCCCCTTTTCTAGCAATGGGAATTGGAATGTACAGTCCTCCTTCTCCTTCCCCATACCTCTCTGGTCTTTCGCCGGGGTGGCGTTCCCGCCTTGCCGTCTACCTGGCAATGCCCTTAACCTGTCTGCATAGGCAGGTGCCGATGCCCCCCTCTGACTGTGGGGTGTTTCTTCATGTCAGCTGGATTGTCCAGCAGACTTTGGTGCACTACTTGTGGACCCTCTAGCATCCGACCATCGTGCCTCTCGATCCCTTGGGAGCCGTTTTTCGCACCATCTCCCTTCGTCATGTGCCACTTCCTCCGTTTCCTCACCGTAGTCAGATCCTGAATACTTCAAGTTTACACAACTTCTTGCATCTTCTTCGTTCTGCCCAATCTCTAGCCTGTCTAGGGACAGTCCCCTGCTCCCACTACTTCGGGTGACATCCTCAGTGTCATATAGCTGAGTGCTCTCTAAGCGCTCATCCTCCCTTCCCCCTTGGGAAATTAGTTCCAGCCCCATCTCATCATAGATTATATCAATCGTTTCCCCGATGCTTCTGGTGTCGAAGTCATCTTCAATATTTGTCCCGCTTATAGCTGGTACCGCATCGCTTGCAGGAAAGAATTCTTCTATGTCTTCCCATTCTACAACAGGATTGGATTTTTTAACTTCCCGTTGTAAATATTCTAGATCTCGTGCCCTCTGTCTGTACTTACGTTCTGCTTCCTCATCTATTTCCTTTCGCTTCTTTGCTTCTTCTCTAGCCTTATCTACTTCCCTCATCTGTTCATTTCCACGTTTCTTTGCCCTTCTAAGTTCCTCGTCTTCTCGCTTCTTTACTTTCCTTTCGTGCACTCTCCTGTCTTCCTCTTACTTTAGCATATTCTGACTGTACTTCTCATAGGCTGCGCATTGTGTGCCACTGAGCGGTATTCCTTGCTCTTCGCGATATAGTTGTTCTCGCCTCAACCTATCCTTCTTTCTTACCCTCTCGTCTCTCATTTCCTTTACTTTCTCCTTTTCCTTTCTCAGCTCCTCATCAGACCATTCCCTCGGTCTTATGTCATCACTCCCTTTACCATCAAGATATAGCAATATCTGACCTCCCATACACTCGTCCTTTGCGAATGCTAACTCGCTACTTCCTTTCTGCTTCTTTCCCTCTCTCTCTTGAGAGAGAGAGGTGCACTACTCTGTGCCTGATCCTTTCCTTCATCTCTGCGTCTCTCCTTGTCCCTCGGGAACACAGAGGCAAGATTACTTTCCTGCTCTTTTTCTTTGATGTCGTCACTACTGCATGCAAGCGACTCATATGCCGGGTTGCTGTACCCCGTGGCTGCCTTAAGTTCTCTTAGCGGGTAAAGACCCTCTGACTTACTCCCTTCGATCACTGGTTCAGGTGGGGCAGGTGGGGCGGTAGGTGTCTCACCCCCCTCTGTACATACATTTAATATCCAATCTGCGGGTGGTTCTTCCACCTTCGTTTCTTCAAACATTTTCCACAGTTCCAGCACATCATGAAGTTTCTCTAGCTTTTTGCCGGTATATGTGGCATGTAGGAATGTGGTCATGTGCTGTAAAACAGCCTTAGAGAGTGACCCGTTCTGGGGCCACGGCATAAACATCTTATTTGCGGTGCCCTTAACCCACTCCTGGACATATTTCTTCAGCTTTGTTGCATGCTTGGGCAGCTGCTTGCATACATGCGCAAGCGGGGTAACTTCCTCCATTCTTAATTTCATCACCAACAATAATTATACAGTTCTGTTACTCTTTCAATAGTATGAGCGAGCACCAAATACGCAAGCTCCAATCCAGTCTTTTTCACGCAAAATGTTATACCAACAATTTACTAAAAACTCATCAAATTCAGTGGCGATTCCCTCTTAGTTACAGAATCGCGTAAAGCAAAATGCATTTCAAACAATCGTCTATACAATTATTTTACATTTAACATACAACAGAACACATATGACAGACATTTCACAGACTAGACAGACACCAGCTGGTCATACGCATACCTGCCTTCTAATTAATACCCTGTCATGGGATTTGAACAAACCTCCTTATGACGCCTTTAAACGTCATCGTAGCCTAAATTGTCCCCCCTCTGTGGGCTCTGGGTTCACGTTCCTTCTGACCACTCTTTAAAGCGCAGGAACAAGGCGAATCTTTATGTTTTTGCTCAGGTGCCCCACTGGTATTCCTTACGTTTTATTCTTCTCGGGTGCCCACCGGTATTCCTTACGTTTTTACTTCAGGTGCCCCCATGATATTCCTTGCGTTTTATTTCAGATGCCCCCCTGATATTCTTTACGTTTTTATTTCAGGTGCCCCCCTGATATTCTTTACGTTTTATTTCTTATGCTCGAGTCATTACCCCCTACATACATACAGTCTTCTATACTTCTAACTACTTTATTGTTGCTCCACCACCCTCCGTTACCTTTCCCTTACCGGCTCTAATGCCTACACAACATTTGCCAAAGTAACGAGTTTTATTGGTTCACTCACCGATCTCATCGTTTCCTTTCTGGAACTTCGGGATCACCGCCCCTTCCTCTTCCTGCTTTTAAGGTTTTCGTCCGATCCGCTGCCCATGTGAATGAGAAGGGTTATGCCTGGAAAGGCGGGTTCCTTCAGACCCACTGCAGATTTTTTGAAATTTGACTCTATCATTGTCCACGGGAAGCTTCTCAGTCTACTCAGCCGGAATGCCGAAAGGACTTGTGATCTTACCAAAGAGTTACTTTGTGCCTTTGGTCTAAATCTGTCTTACGCTATATCAATATTTAATATAATTATAATAATTTATAATCGATGGCCGGAACCATCCTCAACTACCAAGTGTTCTGGAGGAGGGGAATTCGCTGATGGGCCCATTGGTCAGCACTCACCCTCTAGAACTTGTAAGACAAGATAGCTGCACCATGTGAGGACAGGGGGTGCAAGATTCACTTACTCCGACACCCACTCAACAAAGAGGACTCAGTAGTTTGGCAAAGGGAAGTCCGTTAAATGATACATACATCAAACAGGGAAACAAATGGGAATCAGCTGTAGTGCGATCGCCTGTCTCGCTCCGACTTCCACGAACTTCAGTCGGACAGCACTTCTTATAGGCAAAAATTGTCATTACTGACGTCTAACTTTACAAAAATCACAATGCAATATAATTGGTTAGGAAAGGTAACTTAAGTATAGGTGTTATATCTGTATATGATAGTAGGGCATGCGGATTGGATAACTCTTATCGGGTGGGCGTCTACGCCCACCCTCTACATAACACATGATAGACGTCACTACAACTACAACGTCCTATTGGTTACAATATCTATAGGACTCCGGATAACTTGGTCCATTGTGATGGCCTCGAAACTGTAGTCTCTTATCAGGAAAAGTTATGGCATCCTCGGGTCCTGGATGACATCAGGCAATGGTACTTCTTTGCGCCTGGCTGGTCACGTGTTAGTTCACCATGAATCTGCTTCAGTTTCCAGCTTCTAGTGCATTTAATTCTGTGTCGGCCTAGCCACCTACATGGGCCCCCCTTATCTTGAACTTCTTGAGGCAGGCTGGTATGCTCTGAAGTTGGAGTCTTGTGAGCTGATGCTCTCCTCCCCTTCTCTGGTTGACCTTGATTTCCTAGGCATGAGCCGCTCTTTGTTGAGTTTCGATTCCGCTCCTTTTCTTGCCTTTGGCTGGGTTTCGAAATTTGGCCTGTCAGGCCTCTGGCCGCCTGGGTACCTTTCTGCTTTTACAAAATGGAGTCGCACTTGTATAATGTGCCTTATTTAGGTAGATATATGATTGGCGCTTGCCGCTCTATCTTCTACTAAGCATTGCAAGCAATATCAATTTCTTAGCATCTTGCGTTTCAAGCCTATTAATACACGTTTAACAGGACAGTTGCTTCCATCTTGTCCCGTAGCACTGTTTCCTCATGTTGTAACATTGTCTCCTCTCTGTGCCCATTCCATTCAATTTCATAGTTACTCGCACTGGCGTGTTATCTCCGATAGCTGCTCTTGTTCATTCTCGAATCTGTTCTGGACCTTGTGTCATTTCCACTGGCCTTCCATTAAGGCTTTTGGGGTCTCTTCGTGGACCATGTGTAGGTACTCCTCATTTCGTATCAGCGGCTGGTATGGCTGTCTGATAGGGTACCGTGCTGCCCAGGGTTGTCTGGTTATGGGTGCTTCAACTGGTAGGGATCTTCTGATGTATACTGGGCAGAGTCCCACTGCAGCTCTTTGTAGGTTCATTTGCTCTACATACATCACATACCTTCGCGAGTACGCTCCTGGTACCTCGAAATGAGGGAAAGGAGTGCAGGCCATGTCTGGGACCTCCTCTACACCTCTATCTTACATGATAATTAATTAATGATGATACCTAAGCATGTGCAGTTATTGACTACCTCTATAGATGTTCACTATACCATGAAAAAAGTGTATTGTTGCTTTAGACGTTAACATTAATCGTGTTTACCTCCTATGGTTAAGTTCACATTCTAGATCTTTAGAGAAGTTGTTTATTGAAGTTAATACTGTTTATATGGTGATAAGAGTCACATCCAGTATCTCAAAGTAATCCACTACTAAATGGGTAGTGTCATGTTGTAATGGAATGTAATTATTTTTCACTAATGCATTTGACAAATTAGCTATGTATAAATTAAATAATACCAGAGACACAGCATTTTCTAGGTGGGCGACCAAGAGACCAGCAGGAGGCAGGAAGGAGAGTTTGTATAGTTGTGGTGGGAGGAGAACACTAGTAGTTGAAGCAGAATGGTAGAGTTTGAAGGGGAGTAGTAGTGGTTGGAAGAGAGTATTATTGTTTTGATGTGAGTATTAGTTGTTGGAAGGGAGTAGTGGTGTTTGGAGGAGAGTAGTAGTAGTTGGAAGGGAGTTGTTTTGCTAGTAGAAGCAGTTTGGGCGCAGTAGGAGTATGAGAGGAGTGGTAGTGGTAGTGTGTAGGAGAAGGAGTAAGGGCAGAAGAAACATCAAAGGGTTATAACAGGAGGAGTGAAACATCAGAGAGAAAGCAGACCATTGGGGAAGAGTTTATATATTTATTTAGTTCATTTGTATAGCGTGCTAAGCCCAGAGGCATCAAGGCGCTGGTTACAGGCATTCACTTTATGATCATAAGAAATGGTATAGTAATGGGTTCATTATTTATGCAAGAGGTTAAAAGTGTCAGCCAGCCTGTGGCGTCATTGTAGCGTATGGTGTTAGATGGGCTCATGTCGATTTAGGAATGAGGGGCACTACTTGATTTCTTGTGAGAACAACAGCGTCTTCAAGTAATTGCTGAATATCCATTGAGAATGTTCAGCTGTAAGTGGTAGTGGTAGTGCATTCCAAATTTTTGCGGCAATGTCTGGCAATGTAAGACCGCCAGATCACTGCCGTTGGTATCTCGGTATGGTAGGGCGCTGTATATGGGAAGCATGGGTGGGTCTTGCGGACTGCGATTTTTTGAACTTCTGGGACAAGTACTTGGGGGCTCTATTTGCGATGCATTTATGCGTGATGGCCAAGGTTTTGAATAGAATACGCTCTTTGATAGGCAACCAAAGTATGCTCCTTCTCGCCGCAGAAATGTAGTCAAGTTTGGGGATGTCCAGTGCAGCCCTGAAATCATTGTTTTGGATCACCTGAAGCTTATTGAGGTTATGTGTGGATGTGACTGAGAATAGGGCATTGGAGTAGTCAAGCCTTGAGCCAATGAGGGCTCTGGAGATAATGAGGCAGTTGTCCGAGGAAAGGAAGCATTTGCCCAAATTGATTAGTTTGGTGCTATATGCTCCAGAGAATGAGATGGAATTGACCTGCCTTGTGAGTGAGAGGGATGAGTCGAGACTCCCAGGGTTTTGACCTTGCTTGAGTAGTTCATGGAGAAGATGCAGATAGAGTAAAAGGAAAAGGTAAGAGTGTATGTGAGCGGAATAGACCATTCCTACAGAGCAACTGCAGACACTGTTCCTATTCCCATTAGGAAACTAACCTGTATCAAGAGTAGGGAAAGCTAGAATAGTCCCTGAGGGAGTCAGTGAGCCTTTGTTTAGGAAAACCATTGCTAGTTCAAGGGCCTAGACAATAGGGGTTACAGTTCAATAGTATTACAGGGAGATGCAGATGACTGTGATATGGTGGGAATCCCAGGAAAGATGAGAGGGAATGTGGGATGGTTGTAGGCCCCACGAATAAATCGATAAAAACATGTCAACAGTGCTTGAGTCTTAGAGTGGTTTCCAGGCCATCTACGAAATTCCTCACATTGTGATCTCCCTTCTCCCCAAAGTGAGTGGGCATGCTGTACATGTACCACTCTTACAGTGGCCCAAAACTGAACAAAAACCTAGCTGTTTAGTGAGTATATTCTCACCATATTTTCTACATATGATATTTAAGGATTCTTATAAATGTCGAGCCTTCTTATAATTGGTTATTTATAATGTGCTTAATACCCAGAGGTTGAAACTGTGTTGCTCCTCATCGTCTTGCCTCCAAGGCAAGCACGTTGTCCTTGAACTATCATCCCGAGACAAGGCCAAGAGTGCTATTTAATCTTTGATACTTGTTTCTTGGACTAGATGCCAATTACTCTATATTAGAAAATAATGATTATTACTTGTCTTATTGAAGGCGATAACAAACACAAACTGATCCATCTTATCATGCAATAATCATTTTGGAATGAGTGCAGCATTTATATGAGTATTTTGTCAACATTTTAAAGCCCTTTCAGCTGGTTTTTTTGGATATTTGGATATCCCCAATCTTCCCTTTACTGTCTCAGGTTTTTATCTTTCTTTAAATATTTGTCATAAAAGTGCAGTTTCATATAACATGCATACACTTTCCAGAAGGACCATTCTCATATAAGCTTTCAGTCTCTCAACATGTTAGCGTGAATTATTATCTTTCATTAACTTTCTTTAACTTCAGGAAAATTGTGCATAACAACATCATTCAAGGTGGGCCTTAGATATGCAATGTTTAAAGGAAACTTATCAGCCTATTTGGTTTGTTCTAAGCCCTTGAGCTGTTTCAAGTGTCGTTGCGACTGAAACATTCATTATTTTCTTAAGGTAGAAAAGTGCCAGAGTGTGTTATTAGATTCCTCAAGCTCTAAATAATGCAGGAGAGTTACCTTCCTAATGTGAGTATACTTGGGGCACATTAGAAGTAAATTAATGTCTGACTCAGGCAGACACTCGACTCAAAGCAACAGTTTTTTCCAAAGGGGAGCATTGAGAATCTAAATTGTGTTATCCAAATTCGAGTGGCGGACTCTTTAACGCATGTCAGACACTGCTGCACCTGGCCATAACAATTAACCATAAAGTGATTTGTGATCTTTTTCAATTTGATACTTCCCCTATGATCAAGTAGTTTCTAAAAAAGTCTTTCACCCAAAATGTTTCTTTGTAAATCTTTGATCAAATCTGGATGAAGGAACAGGGCATTTCATGGACCGAGGTCAGAACACACTGGACTTGATAATAAACCATGCAACTTTAAAGAGATTATCTCTTGTAGGCAGATCTTTAACAATTAATCTTACAAATAATACATGAGGATTTACTCACAAAGACAGCCAAAAGAGTATGGCTTAATTGATACGTGGTCTAGAATGTAGCCTTGTCCTAACTCATTATACATGGCAAAATTGGGTGATGTGGTGGTTGAGCACAATATTCTTTAAAATAAATACCTTTTCAGCCACTTGTATGGCAGCATAATTCGTATAGCCCCATATCGGGGAGCCATTGAGGCAGATTGTCCTCAACCTAGCCTGATAGATGCTGTTATGTCCCCAACTCCCGGCCGAGGCGTCGGCGAGAAGTCAGGAATATGGGCCTTGGTCTGCAAGGCCCCGCTGCGCAGCTCCAGCGGGAGCAGTAAAGACACAGATACATGTGTGCTGCTGTCCTGCCCCGGAACTGCCCATGTGGAGTGGGGGCGGGGCTTTTATTGTGAACGCCTTTCATCACCGCGTAGCGGGATGCAAGGCAGATGTAACATTCCTCCTTTATTTTAAACAAAACATTAACAAATAAACATTACTTGGGCAAACTATTCAAGCCAGTGAGTTAGGTAGTCTCTCGAGCGGTCTTCTACCACTAATAGTCTCTGAGTTTGGCCGGGGGCCGGGGCGCAGTTCTTAGACTATACTGTCCACCCCTGGGTGCAGTCCCCTGACTCCCATCGGGTTGCTCACCTTCATGATTCTGCTCACCCCGTTCTGGTTCACTCGTCGGCTCTTCCATTCTGTTGTCCATGATTTCTTCGTCTTCCGGGTGGTCATGTCCCTCCCCCATGGGCGGGTCCTCTTCTTCCTCCGGTTGCGGCTCGCCGTCCGGCCATAGATCTTTTGGTACTGCCTTGAATCTAGATGCATTTCTCGTTACTTGCCTTTGTCCCCTCTTGGCAGTTATCATAGTGCCGTGCTTCTGGCTTGTCATCCCTGGGACGGCGTCGTATTGGGTGTCTAATTTCGATTTTGACGGGTGTCTCACCATTACCTCTTGGTCACCAACTCGGTGGTGGGACCTCTTGGCATTCCTTTTTTTGCTCATGTGTTCGTTTGCCACGGTCCTCCTTTGTTCGGTGCGTACACGGTCATACGTGTCTGTGCTCCTGCTCGAATGGTGCGGGATGGATGAGTTGATGATGGTTTCATACATTATGTCCGCCGGCGGTATCTCCGTTGTGCTGTGGGGAGTTACCCTGTAGTTCCTTAGGAATCTGTATGAGTCCACCCTCCAGGGGCTTGAATTGACATGCGACAGGCTCAAGACTTTGTTCACTGTTCGCATGAATCATTCAACGTCGCCGTTGGCCTGCGGCCATCTCGGCATTATGTGGTGGTAACGGATGTTGAGTTCTGCGAGGTATTTCTTGAATTCCTCTTCTTGGAACAGTGGGCCGTTGTCACTCCTGATCCTTCTTGGAAGGCGGTGCGTTGCGAACATTTTCTCGATTATGGGTATGACCGCCTCCGCTGCTGTGGAGTTGACGATTTCGACCTTCAGGTACCTGAAGTGGTCGTCAATCACCACCAATAGGTGTGTGCCCTCCTGTATCTTGCAGAAGTCTATGATAGGATGCGCTCGGGACTGGGCGGCACCCCCGTTATTTGGCATGGGAGGCAGGTGTTGATTAACTGCTCCACTTTTTCATCGAT
Source organism: Ambystoma mexicanum (assembly GCF_040938575.1). Classification (NCBI taxonomy): domain Eukaryota; kingdom Metazoa; phylum Chordata; class Amphibia; order Caudata; family Ambystomatidae; genus Ambystoma; species Ambystoma mexicanum. The sequence goes on from NC_090928.1 coordinate 290,603,597, forward strand.
GTGGGGGAACCAGACATAGTGCCTGATCTGGGCCTTGGTTCTTACTATCCCCTGGTGACCTTCGTGAGCCAATGCCACTACTCTGTCCTGTATGCTTGCGGGGATGACGATACGGTCCCTCGTAGAATGAGCCCCTCTTCTGTGATGGATAGGTCTTGTCTGACTGTGAAGATACCAGTGAGAAATTCTTTGACTTCCGCTGTTCTGTTGTGGATGTTCTGTAGGAAAGAATTCTATTCCCCCGAGATGATTGTGTCTTTCAACAGATCACAACATGGGTCACTTTGCGTGGCCTCTACGATGTCTTCTATTCCAATGGCTCTTGGTTTCATAGTGTGTATGACCTGGCAAATGTGTTCCTCCGTTTCTTCCGCCACGTGTATTTCCCCCGGTGTGGCCGCTCTTGGGTGTCTTGACAGGAAATACGCCGGGTTTCCACTGCCTGGCTGATATGCTAGCTCAAAATCATAGTGTTTTAGATGTAACAGCCACTTTGCAATCCTGGCAGGGGGATGTGATGAGGTGTTCGTAAAGATAGGGAGTAGTGGTTTGTGGTTTGTGGTCCATATAGGTCTTGAACTTTGGCCATATAGATATAGATGAAAATGGCGGCAGCCTCACAGCACTGCGATTGCTTCTTTTTCGATATGGGAGTACTGTTGCTCTGTCGGTGTCAGGGCGCAGGATGCATAGGCAATCAGCATTGACTCTTCTGTGTTGGCTACCTGTATGAGGGCTGGTGTCAACGTACAGTTCGGTCGACAGTGCAGGGTCATAATATGCCATGGTGGTGTCTGCCGAGAGTGATGCCTTGATGTGTTCAAACGCTTCTTGGCAGGTGGGCCCCCAAACCCATTTCATGCTGGCCTTCGTGAGTTCTCGAAGGGGTTCTGATAGTGTGGCCAGGTTTGGGATGAACCTTCCACAGTAGGTTGCCATTCCTAGGAAGCTGCGAACTTCCGTTGGTGTAGTGGGGGGTGAGGCAGCCTGGATGTCCGCTACTTTTTGGGGGTCTGCTGAAATGCCTGAGCTGTTAAAAGTGTACCCAAAGAAGGAGATCTCTTCCTTTAGGAACTCGCACTTCTCTTTGTGAATTGTCAAACCAGCACTCTCTAGCCTGCTGAGTAGCATGTGAAGCCTTCGTACGTGTTCTTCCTTATTCTCTGCTGAATGAGAATGTCATCACTGACGTTTAGAACCCCCGGAATGCTGTGTATCACCTCCTGGATGGTTTTCTGAAACACTTCAGCCACCGTGGAGATTCTGAACTTGAGCCACTTGTATCTGCATAGGCCAATGTGAGTGGAGAACGTCGTGATTTACCTGGAATCACGGTGTAGTTTCAGTTGGTGATATCCGGCGTTCAGGTCAACCTTCGAGAATATTCTGGAGCCTGTGAGGTCTGCTACTATTTCATTGAGAGTCAGGGTGATGTGACGCTCCCGTTTTATCACCGCATTGGGGAGGTGTATGTCAATGCATATTCTTACTTTCCCAGGTTGTTTGGGCTTCTTGGTGACAACCATGGGTGACACCCACGGTGTTGGCCCAGTCACTTCCTCGATGATGCCCGCTTTCTCAAGTGCCCGGAGCTCCTTTTCCACATGGTTTCATATGTGAAACGGCGTTCTTCGGTGTCGCACTGCTTGCAGTTGGACAGACTCATCGATGTGCAGCTTGATTGACTTTCCTTTGAGGCATCCAATCCCTTTGAGGAGGTTCGGGTACTTTTGAGAATGTTGTCGACGTCTTGTGATTCAGTCACTTTGCATATGAAACTTATCAGTCCCAGATCTTCTGCTGCGTCTCCGCACATAAAACACTCAATCCCTGCGTTCACTACATAGATTCTGGACTGCAGTGATTTTTCACCCTTGCTGAGCGTGGTTCGGAATCTGCCTACAATGGGCAGTGAAGTTTTGCACCCATATGCAAACAGTAGCGTGTCCGTCGATTTCAGGCAGGTTGGGGCCGTAGTCTTTAGAATGCGGTCAGTGGCATTACGTTAACAGGCGCCCCAGTGTCTATTGTCATTTGCGTGCCTTGCCCTTCGATCGCTACCTGGCATTTTCGCCTTTGCAGTTTCCTTTTGGGTGTTGTGTTTCCGTAGTTTAGTGCCGAGACTGGGTATACTGTCTTTCCTTTTTTCCATTGGTCGTTCGCAGCTTTTTGCTTGGTGTGTGTCACATCATCCCCTTCCTCCTCTCTTCCTCCTCGGTTGACGAATTTGCAGTCTCGACGCGGCGGGCGCTGGCCTGTTTCTTTTTCTTTCCCACATTTTTCCTGGGGTGTTTGGGGTTGTTGTTGTGGCATCCCCGACGATATGCACACTTTTGCGTAGTGGTCTTTTCTGCCGCATGCCCCGCATGTGGTACCTTGGGCCGGGCAGTTGCATCGTCCGTGGGGAGGCACTCCGCACCACCCACAGTCTGTGGGTCCTGGGATTCTCTGTTGCCATCTGGGGTGTGTGCTGTTTCCACTGGCCTCATCCCTCGTATATTGGCGATTCGTGATCTGGGCCACGGTCGCCATGGTTAGAGCCGGCTGGAGTTTCTGCAGGGTCGTGCCCATGTATGCCAACCAGGCATGTGCCAACTCCCTCTGGCAGCCAAGTTCCAGGATTCTGGTCAGGGATATTCCTTTTTCACTTAGCACCATCCTCCTTAGCTTCTCTGAATGTCTCCAATTTATGAGTTGGCGTCGGATCTCCTTTTCAATGTCCGTGAATTCACATGAGATCGCGAGTTTCCAGAGCCTGGTATGATAGGCATCCAGTGTCTCGTCCTCCATCTGGAAGGTGGTGCAGAATATAAATGTTTCATAGTCTGGATTGAGTTGGGGCATGAAGTGGGCCGTCAGGGTGTCCTTCATTTGTTGGTAGACGTCGAGGCCGTCCGTGATCGCCAGTGAATTGAAGATGCATAGGACCTCATCCCCAACATTCAGTAGAAGATGCGACCTCATTTTCCTTGATGTGGTAATGTCTTTGCGCTCCATGGCCTTCTCGAATTTTTGTATCCACAACTGCCATTGTGGGCCAACCGATGATGGGTCAGTGTATGGATCAAAGGGGTTGAGTGCAATGGTTGAACCTCCTTGCCGGCGTGCCTGCGGCGTGGGCGGTGACAGTTTAGCGCCCATTCTGGAGGGCGTGCCGGGCCTGGGAGTGGACGTGCCTGTCGCCATGTTTTGCGGATTTGGTGCCTGTCAGTACAAACTTATGGCAATTGTTCTCTCACCTTGGAATGCTATTGGTGAGTCCTCTTGGCTTCTCCATCGTGTGTCCACATGTTGGCCCCGTGGCTTATTCTTCTCCCCTTCTCTGCCTGCTGTTTGGCGTGAGGATGTCTGCCCGTTGGTGTAGGGCCACCCAGTGCTAGATTTTCAGCCACAGTTGTGGGCAAAGACAGTTGCCATCCAAACGTGTGTTTCGTGGATTGCTTCAGATGATTTAAAGAAAGATGTGAAGAGCAGAAACATTTTTTTATTTTTTATTTTTTTTGGCGGGAAGTCAGGAATATGGGCCTTGGGCTGCCAGGCCCCGCTGTGCAGCTCCAGCAGGAGTATTAAAGACACAGACACACGTGTGTTGCTGTCCTGCCCCGGAACTGCCCATGCGGAGGGGGGGCGGGGCTTTTATTGTGAACACCTTACGTCACCTTGTAGCGGGATGCAAGGCGGATGTAACAGATGTGTAGAGCGTCTTCAAGTGATTGTTTTCCCCTATTAGTTGTTAGCCTGAAGAAAGACTTGATTGATTTGACTCATAGCCATTGATTGTTTGTGTATATAAGCAAGCCCTCTTAAATTATCTTTGAAGAGCACACCCAGGGACACATTGTTTGATGAGCTCTAACCTCTTACCATTTGGCTTGGAATTCAGATCATGTATTAATAATAACATGTGTATCGTGATCAATTAATGCAGAAATTGTGTTTCCGTTGTGCTCATTGCCACGATTAATCCAGTTGAGAAAATCAGATATTTGTGCAAGGGTTACATTTCCAAATTTGATAAAAGCTGTCTTTATAATAATCCCAACACGAAATATTATATCTAAACATGTTTTTCACTGTATCTATGAACCTGGACTGAAAATATGCCATCACCCATACGTGCCTGTGCAACACAGCCAACCCCCCCCCCCGCCCTTGCCCCTCTCCTAGAAAATAGCTACAAGACCTACCAGGTCACCCTATGCTCACTGTCTACTCCTTCTGAAAGTTAAACAAGCAAAAGCGGGTGGCTCCAGCTTCCCCTAAATCACAGTCAAACAGTGGAACTCCTTCCCCCCCTCGCTGGCAGCAGAAACATCCTATTGGGTATTCCGAAAAGCACTGAAAACCAGGGGCGTTGCTAGGGGGGGGGCTAAAGGGGCTATAGCCCCTGATCTTTTGGTTGTAGCCCCGGATAGAATCTCAGGAGCTACAGCCAAAAGACTAGCTAGCCCCCAGTCCCAACAGTTCCGACATCAGCTTAGCCCCGGGTCTTTTCCAGACCAGGCAACGCCCCTGCTGAAAACACAACTGTTTGACTAGACTGAACCACTTTCGGTGCTTTGCTCACGTTCCCTGCACCACTGACATTAACTACTGAATTGGATAATATTTTAAACCTAATGCAAATAAAGTGTATCTGTAACAGCGCATCGATGCCTCTGGGTTGTTTGCACGCTTTATAAATGAAACAAATAAGTAAATATATGTTTGCAACACTGGGAAAATGTTACCCCATACATTTTCCCCTATATTTGGCATAAATCTCATTATGATTACTGAAGATGAACCATTTTTGGCCATGCAGTGTTTGAAACTCTAAACCAAAATCTGCTTGGAATAATGAGAAAATGTGTCGTTTTTTTTTAAATCCCCAAAATACTTCATGTGCATCTCGTAAAATATTTGTGTACAAGTTTTAGATGTTGTGCATTATCACTATGTCCCATGCTGTGAAGAAGGGGGCTCGTTTAGTAATGAACATTAGAAGGGTTTTTGGTTATGAAAGGCTTCAGAATACAATCATCAAATGTAGACAGCAGTTCAAGGATAGATCTGATACCTAAAACTACTGGGTGCCTTGGTGGATACATCATACTTGTTTTGTTTTTTGGACAAAACATGCAATGTTGCATTTAAGGAGTGGCCATTATTCATGGAGTTGTATCATTTTTGGTACTACTCTATCCCTCAATCACACCACCTTCAACAATTGAAGTGATTTCAGCTATTAACACACTTGCAGGGTTCTTTGCAAGGGGTATATAGCATTCTCGGTTCTGAGTTTTTAAATTGTCTCAGTATGTCTTGGTCTTGCTATTTGTATCCATCACAACAATCACCCCCACCCCTCATCAGCCAGTTTAGAAGTCACAGATTGATTATTTCTTAGAAAGTGTATGGCCATACAGTCATCAAAAGATAAACTGTTATGGCCCAACCACGTGTTATGCGTTTGTAACAAGTCAACTGCCTTCCAAATCCTTTATTGAAAGCTCTTAATTTTGGATCTAGGTTGTCTGTCCTTGAACGTTTTCTTCGCGGCCGGACTGCCTGCAATGTAACTGCTTGTGCCCCTGTTTTGACTATTCATTGTAAATGGGGCCAACCAATTGTTGCCCCTACCCCCAATATTAAGGATGTGGTGGAAACCCCTGCACCCCAAATACCCGAAATACCAAACATGGGGAACGGGGACACCCCGCAGCTCCGCTGTTCATGTTTGGTATTATTGGCGGCAACCTAATTGGTAACACCCAAATCGAACAAAACGTCCATACAGACAGTTTTAAAAAATAAATAAATTGGGTGTTACCTTAATTTTGGACGAATACTTTCCAATGTAGATGCACATGCTGACCTTGGCTTAAAACCCAAGGGATCATGGATGGGTTCTTTTTGCCTTTATTGAAAAAAAAACTGTTTTATGATTTTGTTTAAAAAAAGAAGACTTTGGTCTTGAATGTGTAAACATTAACCTGTAGAGTCTGACTTATATACACACCCTGACGTAATAGGGAGCTTTTCACTGGGGTAAAGACTTAGTAGGATACATTGCCAACGTGTTACTATACTGATTGGTTGGAAGTAATCACATTTTTATCTTCCTTGTGTTCCTTACCAAGGCAAAATGGTTTAGATTACCCTAGGAAACACCTGTCTCATCTCTGTTTGAGACCCCTGATTGTTGGGCCTTGTCATTCCTGTTCAAAAACGTTCTGTGCCCCAGTTAGATCCCTGTGAATAGGTTGTCTGATTGTATTCTGTGAATAATAAATGTCTTAAACAAGGATAGGCTTTCGCTACTTCGAAATATTCGATATCTAGGTTCAGTTTTTCTAATTAGTGATTAGCATTAATTTCCTTAAACATTTTTAAAAAATGTACTGAATGTTTAGGATCTCCCACTGAATGATTATCTAAAAATCCTTTTCTCACCTGTTCTAATTCACCTGTGTACAGTGATTTTGGCCTGTATCAATAATACGTGTTAGCAAATCTATCAAACAGCACTTTCCAACATTATGATACTGTCCAAGAAAAATGCATCATGGTTTAAAAATGTAGATACAATACTAACCTGTAGACCATCTGGAATGATTGTTTTCCTTGAGGCAATCTAGCATTATGTGCCCATCTAATTCAGGCTTTCTTATCATTTTACATAATCTCCAAATGATTTTTGATTTAGTTTTAGATGTACAACATTTACAAATATCATCTCACCCAAAAGCAAGTGTGTCCTTCTCAGGCAGTGTTTAGAAGCAATCCTATTCTGCCATCTTTCAATCCCACAGGATACTGAAAACTGCCCGATTAACAAATTGAACCAAGAGAGACAGAAGTCTAATAAAAGTAAACCATATAATTTCAATCAATGCAAATTTAGATGACTAAATAATTGAAAATGGATATGATAATATAATATAAATGGATATTAGTGGACATATACAAAATGCATTGTATATGTATTCACGAATGTATACACACAAACATCAGTGGACCTGCACAAGTCCCTAAGGTATAATGTCTGTTAGTATACTGCACTTCGTTTATTCAATGTGAACATGCAGAAAATGTGTCATGCCTTCATTTTAGGATGCTGATTTGACACAATTCTAAGCAGCAAAACCTCAAAAGGTGTGTTGCCAAAACACAGTAAAATTGCTCCAAATATTCCCTGCAGTGGTACAGAAGTATTAATGTCAACTTAAACAACTTAAATGTAAATTGTTGCAAACCTATGTGCCAGGTGTTCACTATATATACACCACAACACGTTGGGGTAGTTAAACCTCGACCTCCCATACACATAAGAACATATATGACACCCAAATACTTATTGAATTCTTTAAAACATTTCAAAGGTTTGAAGTAGGATTTATGTGAGATATTGTGTGATTTTGACAAGTTGTGTATAAGAAAATCAATACACATTTCTGTCTGGACTAATGGAGAAGGCCATTACATGGGTAGAATCAGTTTAGGGTTCAATGTTCTCTGCATTAACCTGTGACTGGCATAATATTGATGTATATAATCAGAGTGTGTTGCAAATTGCACAATTTTTAAGGACCACCATAGCAGATCCCCTAATGAGAATATGCACCTTATTCACTCTGCTCGGAGTAAAACATATGAGGTACAGATGAGACACTGATCACATCTGCAGGTGATTAACTCACCAAGCCATTTCACGAGATTGGGGCCATGAAGGAAATGTTACTTTACCAGAAAATCATATCTCAGTACTTTTTATAGCAATTCAAAAGCTATTTTAGCAATGTTCTCACTATCCACTGAACCACAGTAAACCATATACTATGCCTAGGAAGTTGGAAACAAGAACCCTTGCAGGGGAGAGGGGTAGGAGAGGACTGCAGGGATAATTCCAGAAAGGACCTCTTAAATACAGGGGCCAGGCTCTCTAAGAATTTCGAAGAAGCATGAAGAGTAAAGGCAGAGGTGGTACTGCAAAAGGTATGAATGTTTATCAAGCCGGTATTCTGAGAAAATCGCTTTGTGGAGGTGAATTGTTCATTAGGAATGGTAAGCCTGACTATGCATTTAACACTTATTTTGTGCTCCTTCTCTTACTCCTTTTAAATAAATTGCAAGTTTCACTGGTATGTTACAGAGGAGTGGGACATGGGCATCACATCTATAGGTTGTCTAAGAGAAGTAGCTGTAACGCTCACCTGATTCTCGCAGAGGCGCCGGTCTTGACTGGGCGACTACCGTATCTTCAAAGGTGATGTGTAGCACCCGGTTGGCTCTTTGGGCTGGACCTCTGTGCACTGTATGCCTGACTTCAAGAGTAAGATGTCTGCAGACAGAAAATATGGGATTAATGAACTGGGGTTATTGGGGTGTCCCTATCTCTTCCCTTTTTTGCTCTCCTGTAGACCCCCAAAGGTTAACGCTCTCACCTTAGGTAAGTGAATGCCGAGCTCTCCATCTGCCTCGGGGCAGGGTGCTGTAACCAGTTTCTTCACTGGATCGGTAGCGCAGGCCTCTTGACTTCAGAGGACTGCTGTCCGTCGTTTACTGCACGAACGGTAAGTTTCGAGTAATTCTATTGTCTTTAAAGTCTTTAGCAATGATGTCTCTTGTTTTGCAGGTTCCGGCGATGGCGGATGACGGGCTGAAGTGAGTTGAAAATGGAGTCCGTATGATGAATAGAAGCGCTTGGAAGCACGTAAGTAAGCGCTTGTTGCCTGCTTCACGATGCGCTCTAACTGTCTTTTATTTTGCAGGTACGAGTTCGGAGCGGCTGCAGGGTGCCGGAATACCCACTGGGGTTGATGTGGAAAGGAGTAATGGCACGTGAGTATCAAAGTTCCCCAATGTCTTTAAACGCACCTTGTTTTGTCTTTCAGATGCAGGATGCAGCGCCGAAGGCCTCCGGAGTGTGCGAAGAGTCGGTAAGCTTTTGTCTTTCAGATGCCGGAATGCTAACCTGTTCTTTCTTGTCTTTATAGGTGTTGCTGAAGACTGGATTCAGGATGGTAAGCCTTTTTCCTTAGGCCCAGGATCCGATGCAGAAGACACGATGAGCGTTCTGCTGCAGAGGATGCAGAATAACGCAAAGCAAGATTCATCCACCGGGTGTGGTTTAAATAGCCTCCTGTAGTGCTTAGGTGTCTCCTTCCACAGCCACGCCTAGGTAAGAAAAGAGTTCCTGCTTTCCAGAAGAGTTCCAGTGTTCTGAATCTAGGGAGTGGCTCCTGCCCCACCCAACAGGAAAAGTAGTTCCAAACAGAAGAGGATCAGAGGCTCAGCTGGCAGGCAAGTAAGCAGCATGGTCTGCTGCAGGTAAGTCCACCCAAGCATCATGAGCCCGGCGCTTCCAGCGCTGGGACTGGGCACATTTATGAGCCTGGTGCCACTGGCGCCAGGACTGGGTCCAAAAGGTCCCAATTGGGACTGGTTGGCCCTCGGAACCTGGGTTATGGATCTGCTTCCAAGGGAGTTGGGAAAACCCTGACCTTTTGGAAGCAGAGATCATGACAGTAGCATTCACAAATTACTTCACTTTGAGGAAATACAATTAGATGTAATACATTTCTATTTGGCATTGTGACTGGAGGGACAGAAAGATCAAGGAAGGCTAACTGGCTGCACCTACAACTTTTCCTTCCTTGACAAGGGAACTAAACTCTGTACCCATTATGAGCACAAAAAGACACAAAAAGACTCACCTACAAACAGCAATGATTCCCATATGTCCCTAATATATCTTTCAATAATACTGATAATCAAGGTTAATTGGAAACATAGGAAGGAGTTAAACCTGGCCCTGGTCTTTGATGGGACCCATGCCCCAACCTGGAAGACATTTGAGGAATTAAAGGACACTTTAAAGTACCAGAGTGTAACAAAAGGTGGATCCATAAATTAAAAAGCGATCAGAACTTTTTAAATGGCTAAAACTTGGTAGCAAAACCTACTACTGAATTATAGGTGTCTTCGTCAAGATGAGGGAAGTCATTGAATGCACACATTTCTTCACATTTGGTGCATAGGAAAACGATATGAGCTCTCATGCTGATGAATGTTCTTAAAATTCCACTAAACATTTGTTTTCTTGCATTGTTAACTCACATATTAATGATTGTTCCTCTCTTCTTGGATTTCTCGCTTATCAACATACACCTCTCTGAGCTATTTTTAACTCCTCTGTTTGCCTTAATTTACATGTATCCCCTCCCGACTCTATCACTCACACATGCTTCATTCTCTCCAAAGGCTATCTCATCCTCAATTTCATTTTCTATGTATTATATTGATGTTCTTGCACGGGATGGCTCCTGGGTATCTTTCGGCTCTTATTTCTTGGTATCAACTTTCACGTTCCCTTTGTTTTAAGCACAATTTTGTCTATTGGTTCCATACATTCCCGGTGCTCAATCACCTTTTCATTCATTCTCTCTTTTGGCACCTAAAGTACGGAATTCTCTCCCATCCACCATTCAATCTATAACTTCCTTCTCCTACTTTCAAGCTAATTTCAAAATGCATTTTCTTTCTTCTTCTTAAAACTATATTTTATCATGTTATTCTTGACTATAATTTGTACTGTTAGATTTTTTCCTCAGAGCTTTCGTGATAAACGCTATATATAATCTTCTTCATGCACCATTGAGGACAGCTGGCAGTGAATCACACAGAACTCATTTGCTTGAGTATGACACCTGAAAATATTGCCAAGGCTACTCCGATACACTTTTGCATATAACATTACACTGCCCTATATTGCCAATTATCTGGGAAGGACCACTGAAGTCTTTCCAGTGAGAGTAAAGTTGCAATTTTTAAGGAGATTTTGATGTTTATGCACCAGTAACAACTGATCCCACAAGACAAAGCAGCTCAGAATAGAAATGGGTACATTTGAGTATGTGGACTGAAAAAAGTGACTATCAACAGGAGAAAATCTGACATAAAAGAGTCTCAATTGTCAAACCTCTGCTGTGCTTAGAGGTGTGTTCATGATGACTAGGAAGTTACAAATATAAGTTACAAAATATTTTTGCAAAAAATACATTAAGTTCCTTAGAATTAATATTCGAACTTGTGCAGATTTGTTTGACTATTTCATTTATTTGATATATTGTTTGCTTGTTAGGCACGTATACAGCAAGTAAAATACTGTTTCAAAGCGCCCACAGGGAGAGTTGGCGTGGGGGTGACAAGGGAGTGAAATACATTACATAACACAATAAATAATAAGAGCAGTGGAGGTAAAAGGAGGACAGATGTACCTACTGTAACTTGTTAGTATTCAGAACGTACAAAGGCAGCAAGGAAAAGGGCAGAGGGAGTAAGTGCTGGGGAGTCTGGGCTCATAGGTGAGCCACAGATGAAGTACTTGGGTTGTTGAGTGCTACAAGTTCAGGGGCCCCGAGGATGGATAAGGGCCCCAGACACCAATCAAAGCAACTGTGAGATTATTAGAGAAGAGAATTAAGGAAGGAGGAGTTGAAGAGGAAGGTCTTGAGGAGCTTTCGGAATTTCAGAAAGTCCTGCTCAAGGTGCAGAGGCGGGGCGGGGGTGTTCCATAGGAGGGAGCAGGCTGTGGAAAGCAATCAACCACCTACCCTCTGTTTAGCAAAACACTTTACACACAAAGAGTTGGTGCCAGAGGAACAAAGTGGCCTTGAGGGAGAGTATTTAGTAAGATAAAGATGAAGATAGTGTAGAGCCCAGACCCAGGCAGCTTTGTGGATGATGCAGATGGATTTGAATTCATTCTGCGCAGCAACCAGGAGCCAATGAAAACTTTTTAGGGAAGGAGAGATGAGGACCCTGGTCTTAAGGCCAAGTATAAGTCTCACTGCCCTATTCTGGATTAGCTGTAGGGGTCGCAGAGTAGAAGAAGGCAAATTCAGGAAGAGGCTATTGCAATAGTCAAGCCTAGAGAGAACCAGGGCTCGGGTCACATTGAGCCTCTGGAGAAAGTGAGAAAAGGGGGAATTCCTTAGAGAAGGAAGAGCTGAAAGTGTGACTTCTTGGCAATGTCCTGACTCCGAGGGAGTAAGCAGAGAGAGGAGTCGAAGATGACTGTACGGTTTCTGGCTTCAGAAGAAGGAGCAGGGGAAGAACCCAAGGAGGAAGGCCAGAGTGAAGGGAAGAAGGAGGGAGCAGGGGTCCCGATGGAAGGATCTCAGTTTTACAGGCGTTGAGGCAGAGATCTGTAGAGGAGCACAGGTACGCATCCGCAGGAGATCCTACCCCCCCTAGTTCCCCTGTATTGGAGCCATGAAACCGTGCTCTGTCTAACACTAGCTATTGTACCAATACCGCAACGAGTAGATGGAAGATGGTATCCATTAAGGCGACCACATTGAATGTACCCTCGAGTTGATGACAGCCTGCAAGAGGATCTTCCTGAAGGAATATGAGAAAGGGCTAATAAAGTGAACTGATGACATCATAAGAAAGTTTGCACAAAGTCCTGAAATACTGAATGAAGACAATGGGCCTCGTTATGAGTCCGGCGGTACCCGTGCCAGTAAAAATGGCACAGCTGCCATCAGAGTAATTTTTTTGCGGCACCAGGCAATGGGGACTTACCAGGGTATTATGGCCCCGGGAGTCCCGGTAATTGCCCATTGCCGGGCACCAGAAAATATTACTCTCCATTCCCATTCGAGTCCCATTGGACTCAATGGGAATGGGGAGGATGGATGCATGGCACCATTCATGAATGGTGCCGTGCATCCGTTAATGTCTGCGAGCGGATGCCTTTCCACCCACCAGGTCAGAACTGGCCGGCGGAAAGGCACCCGCTCGCAGAACTTGTAGTTTGCTGGTCCAGAAACAACGGTACCGGCAAGCTTACCGGCACCGTTGTTTCCAGACCGGCAACCTCGTAATGACCCCCCAATGTATGGATCTAAGACGAGAAAGGACGAAGTAAAAGAATCAAGTGAACCTTAAAAATGTAAAAGAAGAAGATTACACGTTAGAAAATGCTGCAGAAATCAGAAGTTTAATGAATGTACATATGCTTAAATGCAAGATAGATCAAGTCATTGTATAGGCTAGCTACAAGTAGTGAATAGAATGCCGCCATTGTAAAGAAACTGGACATGCATATCATGAAATAAGGAAGAGAGAAAATGGAAGGCTGTGTCGCAGTAGAATATCAGGTTGTTGGAGCTGCGTTGGGAAGCTGTCTCGCCTGAAGTCAAAAACTGAGAAGTTGAGGTCAGTAATCTACGCTGAAGAGGAACATGTGTGCGAAGGAGGAATCCTCTCATGTTAAGGTGCAAGAAAGAACACAAAGGATGCCAAGTCTTAATTAATTTAAAACATTTAAAAGCTTGCAGAAAAAACAGAATCGTGGTGTCTTGTCACGCGAGTCGAGGATGGAAAAAGGGCTCGAACTTGGAGTTCCAGACACGATAGCAAGTGCCCTCACTCCCTCACTCCCGTTGCATTCCTAGGACAAGAATACTCTGTAAGGCCAAGTACAAAGAGAATTTAATGGCAGCAGGCATGGATGATGAGAGATATTGGGCTAATTGGGTGGTGGGGCAGCTTCATGTCCTACTTAATTGCACCTGGGTCTTGGCTTACGTGCTGCTAATAGAACCAAATGTTCGGGACATGGTACAAGCATGTCAAACCAATTGTATTAGTCCATATAATGAAGGACCTTATAGCTTGAGAAACCAATGAAATGCTGTGTAACTGATTTTTCTTAAAATTACATGTTTGAATAGGTAGTCAGGAGTTGGCCACCTGATAACGGACAGCCAATAACAAACCTAGCTCCAATATGATTGTATATCTAGATATGTCCCTTAACCAATTCCAACCTTTGATAGGTGTTTCACTATTGCCACGTAGTATGACGTCATTCTGATGCATAAAGAAGTATATCATTGTATTTATTGTGGAAATCTCTGAGAGAATGAGATTTACATTGATGTTTGTTGTAAAGTCCCTGTTTTAAATAAGAGCTAATAAAACAGCAACTTGCCATCTTCTTGAGTTTGTCTGGTTATTTGGACTCAGAATTATTCTAGTGTAATCCCATCCAGTAACAGATGCACGTTCCAAGGGCCATAAACTCAGCTGGTTGGAGATGCACCAGGACTGGATGGCAGATAGACAGTCTGGGATGATGGAGGGTGCAAGCAGAGCAAGGTAGATGTTAAAGAGCCACCAAGTGGAGCGTATAGAACCCTGGGGGACTCCATAGGTGGAGAAGGAAGTAGGATAGAAGAAGGTGCCCAAGATGAATTGGGAAGAGCAGTCAATAAGGAAGGATGTCAGCCAATGCAGTGCCCGTTCCCATATACCAAGTGTATCGTGGAGCCTTTGTATGAGACTGGAGTGGTTGACTGTGTCAAAGGCAGAGAAGAGATTGAGAAGGAGGAGGACAGCAGGGGAGTTGGAGTGCAGGGATACAGCAGTTCTTCACGGGTGTTCAGAAGAGCCTTTTCCGTGCCTCTTGATCCTCGGAATCCAGATTGATGGTCGTGGAGACCATCAACAAGTTCGGTGTGTGAGTTGAGTTGGGGCAATACCATCTTCTCCATCAGCTTCCCCAGGAAGGGGCCGATGGAAATAGGGCAGTAGTTGGCAGGGCAGGTAGGGTCTGCTGAAGGCTGTTTCAGGAGTGGGAACACAAGGGGGTGCTTAAGGGAGGAGGGGAAATATTCAGTGTCAAAAGAGTGATTGCAGAAATCAGGCAGTGCCAGTGCAAGGGAGCCAATGTTATCCTTGATGATTCTGGATGAGAAAGGGGAAACCTGTTTCGAAGAGACCTTCATGGAGCGGACAACTCTGGTAACTTCTTCAGGTGTGACAGGAGAGAAGGAGGAGAAAGAGGAAGGAGGAGGGTGGGGGCCAAAGGAGGCAAGGGGGTGAAGGATGGATTGGGAGGGTGGCTAGCAAGGGTGTTCGGAATGTCCTGAGTTTTTGTGGTGAAGTGTGTGGCCAGTGCATTACAGAGGGCCTGGGAAGGATAAGGGGAAGAGGAGATTGCAGAAGGGTTGGCTAGTTCCCTGCCTATCTTGAAAAGTTTAGCAGTGTTGTTGGATGCACCGGAAACCCGTGCCTGTATGTGGGCTCTTATTTGCCATGGATGTAGAGTCTGTATTGCCTTTAGAGCAGGCGGGAGGCCAGTTTGTCAGAGGGTGAGCCTGAAGTTTGCCACTTCCGTTCAGCCACCTTGCCCTGGATGTTACGCATAGATGCAAGTTTCAGGTGGATATTCATGACTGGGGCAAGAAGGTCTAGAGTATTGGTGATGGAAAGGTAGAGGATGCTGAGAGCAGAGTCAGAGATAGTATAAGAGGTGGGGGTGAGGGCAATGAAGATGGAAGTGAAGGCAGCATCTGACACTCAATTCATCAGGCGGATGTTAGTGAACAAGGTTGGTGGGGATTTTTGGGGGGTGGTCAGAGGGCCAAAGGGACCCAGCTAGGAGAAGAGGAGAGAATGGCCTGACCAGAAGAGGGGGGTGACTAATAGAGGGGAGAGAAAGAGGTCAGAGTGTATGAGGGTGTCCAAACTGTATATATCTGAGTAGGTTGACCCAGAAGGGAGAATGGAGAGGGAAGAAGACGTACAGAGGTCAGTGAAGAGAGTGGATGCAGAACCAAGGGAGTCCAGTTGAATGGTGAAATCACCTAGGAGGAGGAGGAGGAGGTTGGAGGCGGAAGAAAATACAGAGGATCAGAAATCAGCCTATTCAGAGAGGTACAAGGTGGTGGTGCCTGGAGGTTGGTAAATGCTAGCAATGGTCAGGGTGGAGATGGGAGAGATGACCAACTTGCAAACCAGGTTTTCAAAGGAAGGGTAACGCTGGGTGGGTAAGATGGAAGCAGGAACCCGCTCAGGGAAGATTAAGGCAACCCCCCACCAGTGAGGTGAGATCGAGGCTTGGGGATGATTTTAACTGCGGGACAAGGGCACAGGGTGTTGGGTCCCGCTCCTCACTGTTTTGGCCCAGGAGAGCCTCCATACTGCGTTGTGGACTTATGGCCACACCACTCTGCCTTCTTCAGTTCCACCCCGGACCCACTAGGGTGAAGCCCGCGGGACAAGGACACAGGGTGTTGGGTCCCGCTCTTCACTGTTTTGGCCCAGGAGGGCCTCCATACAGAGGCAGACTTCTGGCCATGCCCCCTCTGCCTTCTTCAGCTCCACACCAGACCCGCCAGGGTGAAGCCCGCAGGACAAGGGTGCAGGGCGTTGGGTCCCGCTCTTCACTGTTTTGGCCCAGGAGGGCTCCATACTGCAGCGGACTTCTGTCCACGCCCCCTCTGCCTTCTTCTGCTCCACGCCAGACCCGCTAGGGTGAAGCCTGCAGGACAAGCGCGCAGGGTGTTGGGTCCCGCTTTTCACTGTTTTGGCCCAGGAAGGCCTCCATACTGCTGCGGACGTCTGGCCACGCCCCCTCTGCTTTCTTCCACACCAGACCCGCTAGGGTGAACCCGCAGGACAAGGGCGCAGGGTGCTGGGTCCCGTTCCTCACTGTTTTGGCCCAGGACAGCCTCCATACTGCAGCGGACTTCTGGCCACGCTCCCTCTGCCTTCTTTAGCTCCACACCTTACCCGCTAGGGTGAAGCCCATGGGACAAGGGCGCGCGGTGTTGGCGTCCTGCAGGGATGTTTGTGGCTCCGCACTGTGGTTCCTGAACTGTGAGCTTAGACCATCTCACCCTCTTCCAACCTCCTTCAAGTAAGGTGAGGGTGAACTTCAAAGGGGGTTTAGTGAGAGGTGCACTATGGCCCATTGAGGCGGGCAGATCCTCCCCCAACAGGCTGCTGTAACATTTTGGAAACTTGGAACTTCAAGCAGCAAAACCCACTCCAACAATGGAGCCCCCACCTCCTTCACCATTTTCCCCATCTTTGTTGGCCAACTCTGTCCTTTTGTCCAGCATTCAAGTCATTAAAGAGTCTGAAACCAAAACCTAATGGAAGACCCTGTCGGTGAGACGCAAATGGGGGGGGCCTCACAGGGCTTTTCATTGAATCCCTCTGACCCAGGACGTAAGGCGGAACTGTCAGCTAAGGAACTCTGCCACCCCCCAGGGGGTTGCCATGCTCCCTTAGGAAATAGGCCAGCAGCTCTAGATGCATTCTACTCGGGGATCCCGCTCAATTTCCAGCTGGAGACTCCCTGCCCGGGAGGTGGGTCACTGGTCGAAATTCACGAAGTTTGTGTCCCTCCTGCTATGAATAGGTCTCCACCTTGTATGGACATGGGAGCAGTCAAAGGCAAAGGTAAAGGATACACTGGGACTGAACCCCTCTATTCTCCCATGCTAGCCAGTATCTCCTGCTCTCAAGCCCCCCTTAAACTCCCTATTTTGTCCACCCTGCACTCGCCTTTTGATTCCCTATGTCGGGGCCTAGCGAACTCGCTTGCAATAGCCTTGGGTAACTCTCCACCTCCGACACTCTTTGATAGCATCTTGCTACCTGGATCCACCTTATGGCACACTGGTATGGCCCCCGCCCCAGCCTCAAGTCTGGAGTCCCATGGTGATCTTCCTACACAAGCCAAGTCCATAGGTCCTACGCATGCATGAGGATATGGCGACCAGTGAAGCCACTGTCACCATGGGCTCTGCGGGTTCCTCCAGCAGTGTCTGGAGCAAGAATCTTCCTTTATCAAGTACTGGTTCCAGCACTTACCTACACTTAACCCCACTTAGAGCTCCCATTACAACCAATATTATTGCGTACTTATGGCAGGAACTCAACCATCCTTAGGCCTACTGTTAGCTCTACTAAGGGATGTAAATGTGACGAGGTGCTTGCTAAAAACCATCAGGAAACTCCTTCTTACCCTAACAGAAAAGCAGGGGTAGGGAGTTGTAATGTTATTGGGGGAACCTGTGATTGCAAGTCAGGGGGATAATGGCTCCGTCACCCCACGTCTGTAGCAATTTATGGCTATGGACTGTGCGCACCCAGCAACTTCCATAGCACATGCTGTCCCTCATGGTAGAGCAGCAAGGAAAACACCTCACCTAAATGACCCTCCTGAACGAAGAATCTCGCCCCAAGAGCATTACAGTGAACCCAGAACCTCGCCCCATGAGCATTGCAGAGCACCTTACACCAAGCCATCGCCCCCCAAACTGTGGGGCAGTCCACCTGTCCTGCAAAGGGTCTAAATGCGAAGGTCCCCATAGATAACAACCCTTATTGTAGGGGGAGCATGTTCGAGCGACATGGCGAGGGTGGGCCTGGCCCCGGCATAGTCTCCATGGGGTACCAAAACTGGCAGAGACCAAGAAAGAACCAAGGGATGCCCTACTGAATAAATGTTTGCACTGGTTGTGGTCCGCGAAACGCTGTGACTTTGTAACAAGAGAATTTTTTGGAGGGATGCTCTAGAATTAGTCACACTGGCTCGAGCCTCTCTGACTCTGTGAAACTGACTTTCAGGAACTGGAGAGTGGCTAAAGGGGTTTTGGGAAGATCGGGGTGGCATGGTCATGCTGATAAGGGTGGGATCTCAATGAGCCAGTATCCCCTGCAAGGCCTTAATGTTCACCCAGTGATATCCAAATTAATTCCATCCTACACACCCTTAACTGGTGCAAACCTCATCCCCCTAGGGCCTAATGTAGCTGGACCCGCTGGACTCTGCGCTTATCTGTATGGGTCTGGTTATCTTTGTCCTTTCCATTTGCTTTGTCCTTTCCGTTTGCTTTGCCCTTTCTTATTTTTTCTATTTTCCCATGGTATGCTGGGTTATAATATGAACTTGTTGTTTTAACTTCTGTATTTAGGATGCACTTTGATGGCCACACAGCCGAATAAAGTTTGTATGATGATGATTTTGAAGCCGTCAGGGTGGAGGGAGTCAAAAGCAGTGACTGAGCTGGCATTTAACCATGTCTCGGTAAGAGCGAGAATGTCGAGGTCAATGTCTTCAAGAAGCAGGCAGATGTCAGCCGAGTGTTTGTTGTCAGAGGTAGCGTTAAGATTCGCCAGATGGAGCACGTCTCTGCCTTTGAACATTTTCTAAGGTGGTGTACAAGGGTGTGGTACACCAATCAGAGGAGGTAGAGGGAGAGTGGTAGGGGGAGATGCAGGAGAAGGAAGGTAGTTAATGACAGAAGGCAGAATCCGGTCAAAGAGGAGGAGGTTGGGTATAGGACCCTGAACCAGGATAGTGCCTGTGTGATAGAGATTAACGAAGCAACGTGAGGATGAGAAGCCAGCCAAGAGAACTTCCCACTTTGTGCCACCATTAATGGTAGAGGATATGGAAGGAGAAAGAGTGGAGTTGCGATGGGGGCTCCATAGATATGGCGAGTTGACAGAGAAGATGATATCAGTGAAAACCTCTCTGAAGGAAGCGCTGATGTAGGTGTCTGCGATGGGAAGTCTTTTTTGTGCTTTTTACTACCGGACTTCGTGAGAGAGGATGGATCGGTGATAATGTAGCAGTTAGAGAAAATAGGAGAGATGGAGAGAGCCATAGGGGCGGCACAGGCTAGTTGAGGACTTGAAAAAGGGTGGCTGCACCGCACATTTCTAGCAAAACTCACCAGGTGGCTTAGTGCAAGAAGTCACAGAGGCATCAATGCAATCCAGAAAGGAATAGATCATCATTAGGGAGTTTTGACACTGGGCAAAATGAGCACTGACGGCATAAGCACTTGGGCAAGTCCTGAATGTCTTTATATGAGTGGGAGTTGTGTGCACTACTTCAAAGCATTTAGAAAATCTGAATACCTATTGTAATTACAACCACCATATTTGTCAACCAGATTTGAATAAGTCTGAGGTGTACCATTTGCAAATAAATTCTGGCTAACATTTTCGGACACACGCCCAATGCAGAACATGAACTCTGGTCTGTGTTCTTCTCAATGCCACAACACCAAGGAATAGTCCACAATGTGAATTCTCTCATCGGACTCCCAGTCTCCTGGCTCTGGTTAATGTCTGTGAGACAGTTCCCTGTTCCCATGCTAACATTGGCGGCAGGGCTTGAAATGTGTCAGGTGCATTCCGCCATTAGTAGATCTTCTTGTTAGACTAGCCCTATGCCAATAGACAGCTATTTTTTTTTTTTTTTTAAATGTTTTATTGGTTAAATATAATTTAAACCTTAAACATTACATCCTTGTGACTTTGGTAAATTCATTATTTCTTCATTAAAACGTCTTAGTTCCAATCCAAATTTTCTTCACACAGTGATTACAGATTCCTTACCCCCAGTTACCTTATGGTCCACTGTTCCATTTTTCACCAATTAGGTAACTCGAGCATTTAATACATAAGGCAACTCATGCCCTTTTCTTATAGTTCTGGCCCCTCCTCCTCCTGGTTTAGGTTTAGCATTTCAACAAATTTTTATGCATCCAGCGTTTTCCCAATTTTTTCAACAGTGAGGAGTCGTTCCCAATAGTTTTCTTCCGTCTCCTCAGTAATATTCGTTACGTAACTTCCCATAGAGGTCTCTCTTTTAGATTTTAAAGATGGGCAAGTTAACATAACATGCCTTATTGTTTCCAGTTGATCCTTCCTTTTGCAGAATCGGCAAAAGGCTGCTGTATCTTCAATTTGCTTTCTTTTCCATTTAACTTCTCTGCAGTTCCAGATATTAAGTCTGCAGCACAGCAACCGATCCCGATAGTGCTCATTCGGGAATTTCAACAGGTAAGGCGGTAGGATATTCAAGGCTTTTTTTCCCACACGATGTTATAGCATAAGTTTCTTTTCAGTCTTTGTTCCTGTGTTTCCTCCCAGTCTTTTTCCTGATTTAGTCTTTTTGCTTTATCCGGGTTATTCTTTAAGGTGTCTTCTAAAAGGTCTAGTTTCAGCAAGTGAGCCTTACAACTGCTTTTCCACTCCATAAACATTTTGTCTTCATTCAAAATGTTCGTCCGAGCTAAAATTTCAAATGGTTTTGGTGGATCATCCAGAAAACACTTCCTATACAATGATATGGATTTCCACAGAGCGACAGAGGTCACTGATTGCAGCCTAAACTCAGTTCTTATGAGTTCAACTGGTAGCGAAGTTGGGAGGCGTAAGATTTTGCGCCAAAAATACGCCTCACAAAGTTTCCGAACCTCCCATCTTAGGGCCAAGAGTGCTTCCGTATCATAGGTGATGACCGCCACCACTTTCTGCTTGAAGAAGGTGACAATAGGGGTTAGCGAAAACTTCCCATATCTGCGATGTATGCAGACTCCTTGATTTGTTAGAGCCACTAATTTTTCCCGGATCAGAGAATAGTGTGCTTGTTCATTGCAATTTTTGTTGATCAATATCCTCAGATAAAGTGACGTTTCCACTTCCTCCAGTTTTTGCTTTTCCAATGACCACATCGCAGTTTTTCTAGCTTGCTTCCTCCCCCGGGTAGATTTCATAGTTAAGATCATAGATTTTTTGACATTCATCTTCATACTATTTTCCTTTAGATAGTTATTAAAGGTCTCAATCCTTCTTTGTAGGCCTATAGGGGTTTGATCTATGAATACCGCGTCATCCGCGTACAACATCGAAGGTATCTCTTTTCTTTTTATCTTCGGCGGGAATGCACGGATCTTCTCCTGAGCGGTTTTCATATCTGCCAGATATAGAACAAAGAGGAATGGCGCTACTGCGCAGCCCTGTTTAATTCCTCTGTAGGTTCCAATCTTCCTAGAAAGTCCTCCATTACTTGTTATTTGGATCTTAATGGAGGTATCAGTATATAATGCTTTGACAGCAGGTAGGTCCTTGGGGCATCCCCAGTTTCGCATCTTCGACCACAAGCGCTCTCTGTTGATACCATCGAAAGCTTGTTCGAGATCGATGAAAGCCAGGTAAAGCTTTTTTTTCCCTGCTAGTGTATTTGCCTTCAACAGATTGATCAAGAATAGATTCAAGGCGGTGCCGACTCCACTTACAAAAGCTGTCTGTCTTTCATCTAGGATTTTCGCCTCCGAGGTCCATTTTTTTAGGTCTCTCAGTAGTACAGATGCAAATAGCTTGCCAATTGAATCTAAGAGAGCTATAGGCCTGTAGTTCCTAGGGTTTTCGCGATCTCCCTTTTTATAGATCGGTACTATATAAGCCTCTGTCCATGTAGATGGTATTTGTTTAGTTTTCATAATTTGTTGGAATAGTGTATAGATTAACTCCGTCCAGGTCTCACAGTTTTCTTTAAGGAGTTTGTTGGAAATGCCGTCTGGCCCGGCAGCTCTTGAGGTACTAAGTTTTTTATTAGGATTCTAATATCATCCTTGTCGAATTTCAAGTCCCAAGGAATTGTGTCAGGGATTTCTTTTGTGTTTTTTTCCTCACTATCTCCTTTATAAAGAGTAGTGTAATGTTCAAACCATTTGTCTTCCGCGACTTGATTGATACCTACGGCAGATTGATTTTGCTTTCTGTTGTTAAGTAGGTCCCAAGTACTTCTGGCATTGTTTGTTGATATTGCTGCGATCATTTTTTCAGCATCATTCTGCATTCTTAGATGTCGAGTTAGACAGCTAGTGCTGCAGAGGCCTGTTGTACAACGACGTAATGTAGCACTTGCCTCTAAGGTATCTTGGGCATTAAATAAGGTGCCACCAAATGTGGCACTGAGCTTAATTTTGAGTTTTGTGGTAATGAAAAGGTATTTCCGAAAAAGACGAGAAAAATCATGTGCCATTCTCACTACTTGGTCCAGTAGAATCACTGTAACAATAAAGAAGTGTACATCCCCATTGTTGGAGCCTATACAACTTCAACAGGATATTCATGGATTCCCTGCAAAAAATGTAAGCCTTAAAGTAGAGGATTTACCTCAAGCATCTTGACAGCACATGGCGCGAATTCCCCCACCCGCCCCAGGACAAGGGAGTTCACCCATATATACACTCATGTGGAGGCTATTGATAGTCTCTCCATAGCTGCTTCGAAGGGCACTGATTAAGTGAACATTCTGGTGTGGATATTAGAGGGTTGGGACCAGAGATTTTAGAACCAGATTGGGTATTGCTCATTAGTTATTACCACATCCTGCTCTTCCAAGAGACCTGGTCGGTGGAGCCAATCCACTTGCAGGTGTACTCTCTTTTCTTTCTTTTCTTTGTTTCGGCCACAAATGGTTGCACTAGAGGGTGTCGCTGGGAGACTTTCCATCTATGTGACAGTGGATATCATCTGGGAATGAAAACAGTACATGGAATCTGATAGCAATACACAATTTGTGACCTTTAAGGGTAAAAAGGGTCACAGTCTAGGGCTAATCAACTTCTACAATAACAAAAGAGGCAAGGGCACAATAGATCTGCTGGATGCACTATAAGATCTATTGCTCTGCAACATTGCTATGCATTGCGTAAATTCACCTATTGGCATGGGGGTGAGT
Organism: Ambystoma mexicanum; assembly: GCF_040938575.1. Taxonomy (NCBI): domain Eukaryota; kingdom Metazoa; phylum Chordata; class Amphibia; order Caudata; family Ambystomatidae; genus Ambystoma; species Ambystoma mexicanum. The sequence goes on from NC_090928.1 coordinate 290,626,935, forward strand.
TTAATATGCGTCTGGGTACTGGAGGCAACCTCTTTATGCTGGGAGAAGAAGAGAGAGTTTACTCTGTTCCCCCAGCCTCTCAGGTTGACTCATCCTCCTCTGATAATGCTCTGTACCTCTAAAGATTCTAGCTGAATCAGGGAATAGAGCCGTACATGGCAGGTTTTATTTGCCTTGAGCCAGGGACTATACATTTGATAACAGAAGATTACAGAGCATTATTGATTATGTTTGTACAATAACCCCTTGCTCTTAGATGGGCAGGACCAGATGTACTAAAGGGTCATCTTTTTACCCTTCCGGTTTCAATTTTATTGGGGCCTAATTTTAAGCTGAGATGATTTAATAACAGTAACGATAAAGAACTTGATGAGACAGTCATTAAAGACACTAGGTCAGAACTCCTGATATGTCTGCATAGTAACATTACTGCACTGGACATTGTCATGGCCTTTGACAACTTTACTAAGGCCGGTAAGAACATATTTAGGCCCCCAACTAATAGCAGAAGGGATGGTCAACATTACCACACGTCCTGGCTGTTTCATACCAGAGAGGAGGAGCAATGAATGCTCCTTGGGGCTTTATAAACAGCTATGGTGGACTCTAAGGAAATTCCTTTCAGGCGCAAGGAATACAAATCTGCTCTTTCAGAAAAGAAGAAATAAATTGCGATCTCCAACTTGGAACTACTGCATGAGGCCTCTCTTCTATCTGATTCCAAAGTATTCTGAAGGATTGAAGCATTCTGAAATACCCCCTCATCTTTTCTAATGTCACTTCATTTTTAATTAATTGAAGGCAGTTTGCTAAAGTGAGCACAACACAGAAAAAGATTGCAAAAGTGATACAAATTAGATGTGAGGAGCAATTGTCTAGGAAATCATCAGAAAATAATGCATTGATTGTAACTGACAGCGGCATTTCATTTGTCTTTCAACTGTAAACCTCAGTTGTTTTCTGTGTGTATTACTTGAGTACATTGAGCAGGATATCCGTGATATTTTCCAAAGAAGAAAAACAAATTGAGAAATGACCTACGTTTTTTGACCGAAAAATGAAAATAATGCAGGGGAGTCCCCCTGTTCCACCCTCAATCCCTATACCCTAACTTATGCCCTTACCCGACCCCCAACCTATTATTTACTGTACATATACCAAAATACCTACTATTTTCAGTCAAATAAATTAGATAATTTCTCATTCTTTTTTTTGTATTCGGTTATCTGAACGGATTGACATTGAGCAAGGTCAAATCTTGTACTCTCAGGGACTGGAAACTGAATATCAAGTGATCATGAAGCAATTGGATCATGATTTGATAATAATGGTCGTGTCCCCCATGATTTCCTGCAGACTGATTCAATGTCATTTTGTGATAGCTTGTGTGTTTGTCTTGTGAAAATTATCTGTTGACTAGAGGAGACTGTAGCTTGTTTATTTTCCTATGTTGATTGTGTGACATGGTATTTGTATATTTATTTTTCTTGTCTGAATGTCTTCAATGTAACTTGTTATTAGGAATATTTTGAACACAAAAAGAAAAACTTGCCAAACTCTTTCTTGACATTTGTTCACTTTATTTAATTAAACAGCATCTTCTGGTTACTCTTTTTGTTTATCCAAGAAGAAATGCATTCTCAAGTAATAGTTCTCCTTGTCATGGCCTTTGACAACTTTACTAAGGCCAGTAAGAACATATTTAGGCCCCCAACTAATAGCAGAAGGGATGGTTGACATTACCACACGTCCTGGCTGTCTCATACCAGAGAGGAGAAGCAAAGAATGCTTCTTGGGGCTTTAAAAAGAGCCATGGTGGACTGTAAGGAAATTCCTTTAAGGCACAAGGATCACAAATCTGCTCTTTCAGAAAAGAAGAAATAAATTGTGATCTCCAACTGGGAAGCAATGCATGAGGCCTCTCTTTTATGTGATTCTTTTATCTGATTCCAAAGCATTTTGAAGGATTGTGTCCAGGAACTTTGGAGGTCAAAATATGGGGTGTGCATCAACTGTGGATATACACATAGTGGAGGAAATGTGGCAGAATTATTATAAAGTACTCTTCAGCCTAACGGATAGGTCAAAGACAAACAGAGGTGGGCCATTTTAGGGACAGGCAGTCATAGTTGGTCACGTGGAGTCAGTGACCTTGAGGGAAGTTACCCTTACTCACAGGAGACAAAAACCCTTCAAGTCTCCAGTGATTGATGATGTGCTTAAAGACGTATTTAGCTACCTACAGGACGTGTGAGCGCCCTTCCTGACCCAGGTGTTTAATTCCATTATTAAGACAAACAAAATTCCTGATAGTTGGATAATTGGATAAATTGTTCCAATATTCAAGAAGGGTGACAAAAGTTCCCCCATTTCGTATAAATCCTATCACTCGGTTGGATGGGATATCTAAGCTGTTCTCTGGTATCATTTTGGATTGTTTGGTTGATTGCCTCACAGTAAACAATATCCTGTCAGATACCCGATCAGCTTTTCACTCAGGCATGGGTACAATACACCAGTGCCTTAATCTTTATTTAATTCCTGCAAAACATATCTGGGTAATGGGTGCTCCTATCTACATGGCCTTTATGGACCTCAGTACAACCTTTGACCACATGGACAGTAGTCTACTGTGGACGTCCCTGAGCGATATCGAAGTTCCGACTCCACTGCATGATTCCTGGATACACATTTGCTAGGGCCAAGATGGTGATCTTTCTGAATGTTTGGCTGTTGAGAAGGAGATTTACCAGGGCTGTGTCCTTGTCCCAACTTTTTTCAATCGGTCTGTCAACAGACTTACTTCTTATCTTGGATCCCTTACTAACATCGATGTCCCTCAGTGCACAGCCCGGAGAATGCCAATGCTCAGCTATGCCGATGAAGCTGTTCTCCTGGCAAAGACGCCTCGATCTCTCCAGGCACTTATCATGGAATATGATAAATATATTAAGGTTTGGTGGCTCTGTGTGTTCAATGCTAAGTGTTTCACAACGAAGATGCTGCCCACAGATGTTTTTAGATGGAAAGATGGTGGGCAGCTGTTCCTTTTATGACTATTTGGGTATTTTTCTCAATAGATAACTAAAGTTGAATGACCACATTTCCAGGCAACGTGTTAGGATGTGTCAAACTACTGGGGGAATCTTTAGATTTGCTGCCAATATAGGCACTCCTCCGTGGAACATATGCCGAAGGTCAATGAGGGAAAGGCCAAGCCCATGGGGATCGAAGGATGCAATATAATGGGGTACCCAAGGACCCCTCCTTACAAAAGATAGAACATACTTTAATCAGAAGTCTCTTTATGGTTTCCCCATCTACACCTGTGTTTTGCGACGATATTTACTTAGTGCTGTTCTACCCTCTTTCAATTCTTTTATACTGCTTGGCAATGTTTTATCTTCATTTATCTTCTACCCATGCTTCAGTTCCACTGTTAGCCATTCTTGATTCCTAACATCTCCTACCTCTCCCTACTCCTCCGTCTCATATATCTGGTTCTTGTTTTGATCTTATCTTTACTTCATCTATTTCTACCTCCTTAGCTTCTGTTCACCCAGTTTATTCTTCTGACCTTCATCTGCTTTTCTTTTCATTTTTTTCTCCTACCTCAAAAAGTTCTATATCTTCTTCTATTCCTACTTCTTCTTATTCTTGTTGTGATCTGTGTACCTTTAATTTCCCATTATGTTAGTCTTCCTGTATTTCTAGTCTTCTTTCTCATTCTGCATACATGGCTCTTTCTAATGATAAGGCTGCTTCGATCTTTTCTTCTTCGCGTTCCTCTTCTCTTAATGATTAATATCCATCCTCCCCATTTTCCCACTTATGGAAGTCCCCTGGCTCACCCTCCAGATTCGTTCTCTGCAACATGCTCTTAGTCCCCTCGAGAGACGACATACTCTGATGCTGATCGAGTTCAGTTTTCTAATCACATTCTTTATGATGACTCTCGTCTTTCATCTAAGCGCTCACATTTCTCTGGTCTTTTGCACTCAATCCTCTCATTTGTGTTGTCTCTTTCAAACACTCTCTCATCTTTTTTCTCCCACTTCCCCTGACCAGTCTCTTCATTCTACTTTGACTGAGTCTGACTTTTCTACCTGTTTTGCTTCTAAGGTTGATACTCTTTGTACAGCTATTGCTGTCAATTCCTCTTCTTGTTCTTATCTATTCTCCTCCTCTCCTTGACCAAGTATAATATCTGTATTTTCTCCTGTCTCTAATTCTGATATTTCTTTGCTTCTCTCTTGGGATCATCCTACTGCTTCCCCTAATGGTCCTCTTCCTTCTGGTCTAATTACATGAATCTATCCTTCACTTAATTCTTACCTCACTAGCCTTTTCAACATCTCTCTAACCACTTCTACTTTTCCTCTGCTTTTTAAACATGCAGTTACCATTCCTATCTTGAAAAAAACATATCTTAACCCTGCTGTACTTTCTAATTTTTGTTCTATTTCTCTTCTTCCTGTTCGCTCAAAACATTGGGAACATTTTCTTTACTTAGAGATTTTGTGATTAGTTGCAATGAACTCTATTCTTCCCCCTTTCCAATATGGACTTTGCCCTCTCCATCCAACAGAAACAGCTCTTCTTTCTGTTTGCAATTCACTGCTTTCAGCCTGATACTCTAAACACTCTTCTGTACTTCTACTTTTAGGTCTCTCTGCTGTTTTTGACACAGTGGTTCATTTGTTACTCCTTCAGTCTCTTTCTTCCTTTGGTTTTTCTGGATCTATACTATCTTGGTTTCAGTCTTACCTCACTAAAGGCACCTGCTCAGGTTCATGGGCTGGGAATTCCTCTCAGCCCGTTCCTCTTTCTCACAGTGTTCCTCAAGGTTCTGTTCTTGGTCCTGTTATTTTTCTCTTTTTACTTTTCATCTTGCCTCGCTCACCTTCCCTTTTGGGTTATCACATCACTTCTATGCTGATGATAACCAACACTTTTTGTGCTTTTCCTCCATTTCTCCCACTATTTACTTGAATCTCTCATCCTGTCTCTCTGCTATGTCTGATCACTTTCTGGTCCTTAATGCCTCTATAATTGAAGGTCTTTTCTTTCCGGCCTCCATTCCCTCTCCTTCCCCTCCTCCCTCTATCGTCTCCCCCCCCTCACTTCTCCCTATTTCCTTCACTGCCCCAATCTTGGTTCCTATCTTGATTTTGATCTATCGTTTTCTTTTTTTTTTTTTTTTACTATGTGTATTGTGCTTGACATTACAACAAGAGAACAAGCAGCATACAATAGTAGGAGAATATACAACCAACATACACAGATTGAAAGTGGTATATACAGAGAGTCAGGGGGATCAGCACATAGTACAACAATCAGAGCTCACATATTGCAGTGATAATCAATGTATCTAACTTAAGTAGATGTAGGGGTGGGGAAGGAGGAATCATCAGGGTCATCATCAGTTTCGACAGATATAGAGGAGATGTAGGAACGGAATGGAGACCAAAACTCCTGGGCCTTGACACTAGTGGCTGCTGACCTGTCGAAGCCTCCTCTATGTCCGGAGCCCAAGTCACAGCATGGAGCCATTGAGCGTGTGTGGGAGCCCTGGAGTGGAGCCAGCATAACAAGATACAATGAACTGCTAGGAGCATACATAGCCCTGCCAGTTTCCTGGAGTCCCGGCCAAGACCAGGGAGCTTGTGAAAGAGGCATGCCAGTGAGGATGGGGCGATAGTGTAATCCAGGATGTCAGACATAGTAGAGCAAACCTGTCCACAAAACTGAGAAAGGTGCGGACAATACCACATCACATGTATGTATTTTGCACCCTCAGAACCACATCTGGGGCACCTAGGCGGTGGTCCTTAGACATATGATGTAATATGATCACAGTATAAGGTGTGTCTGAGTTTGTCAAAGGGGGGAGAATAGCGTTGGACTGCAGTAAGGTAAACAATCTGGAGACGTTTCCCTTAGAGGACATGGTATTCAGGATTTCAGCGAGTATAGGGTCATCTGGGGGAATGGTGGGAAAGACAGGGTACCTTTTCTTAAGTTAATGGCAGGGGCCCATATATTGGAGCCAGATGGAGGGCCTCCCCCGCAGGGATGCTGGTAGATCTGGCCATTCGAGGAAATTACCCTGGTCCAAGACATCTCGGGTAGTTTCAAAGCCTGTGTCAGCCCAGAGGCTCACTGAAGCTGGGGATATAAAGGGAGACTCTGGAAGGAAGTTCCATAGAGGAAGGTTGCCATGAAAACGATGGGAAAAATTAGCCAGCTTCCATAGTTCAGTCAAAGCCATTGACGTGGAGCCTATGAGGTCGAGGGTGTCAAACTGGACACGTTGAGAAGAGAGGACTAAGGAACGGATATCACAGCTCTCTACAGCAAGCCGTTCGAGCCTGTATGTGGTGGAGGGTTTGTAAGGTCAAACCAGTATGAAGCGTATTGCACTTGAGCAACTAACCAATATCTTTAAAAGTTGGGGCAGCAAAGCCGCCCCCAGACATGGGGACAGTTAATGTGTCCAGTTTAAGACAGACCGCGCCGGAGTGCAACAGAAAGGTATTGACAGTGCCGGTCAGTGATTGAAAGAAATCATTACCAGGCCACAAGGGGATATTAAGGAACCTGTATAGGAGCTGGGGGAGTACGACCATTTTTAGAATACCGATTTTACCCGCCAGCGAATTTGGCAGTATAGCCCAGCCGGTACATTTCCTGGTAAGGGTAGTCAAGTATTTTCCATAGTTGCCAGTGTACAGCAGATTAGATTGGCGAGCAACCACTACTCCGAGATAGGTGATCTTGGTCTGTTACCATGTGAAACCCAAGCGGTCTGGGGTGGGGAGAATAACTTCAGTAAGTGGAAATAGGGTAGATTTAGAGCAATTTACTTTGAGACCCAAAATCACTCCAAAGAGGATGACATTGTCCAGAATAGGGGCAAGGTTGTTTGCAGGTGTATGAATGAAAAGCAGGGTGTCGTCAGCATACAGGGAGATGATTTCAGGAGGGCCGGAGAGTCTCAGACCTCTATCTGCATGCATTTGACTTATCCTATCATCTAGGGGCTCTATGGCTATAGCAAAAATCAGAGGAGAAAAGGGCAACCCTGGCTACGTGGAAGAGGGTTGAACACCTGTCTTCAGTGCGGACCCTAGCCATTGAATCAGAATAAAGTAGTCTGATCCAGGACCGGAAGCGGGGCCCGAAGTTGCACTTCTCCAGGACTCCCCAGAGGTAGCTCCAGGAAACAGAGTCAAATGCTTTCTGCATATCAAGGGTGTCTGCCACTGCCTGTACGTTCGGGTCAATCCGGCTAAGAATATTAAACACACAACCAAAATTAAGGAAGGTGGAGCACCCAGAGATAAACCTGGCCTGGTCTGCGTGTATAATGTAAGACATGTATGGGCCCAGTCTCAGGGCCAACACTTTGGTAAAGATCTTAACATCACAATTAATAAGGGAGAGGGGCCAGTATGAGCCACATCGAGCGGGGGATTTGCCTGTTTTGAGTAGCACAGAGATTGTAGCTTCCCGGAAGGAAGCGGGGAAGAGCACCCAACTCACAGGATTCCTTCCAAAATGTATGTAATTGGGGACCAGGTGGACTTTATATTGCTTGTAAAAATCGACCGGGAGGCCGTCGGATCCAGGGACTTTACTGGAGGCCAGGGAGTCAATGGCCTTAGGTATGTCTTCAGCAGCAATTGGTATATCGAGACAGTCCGTAGTCTCAGCAGAAAGGACAGAGAGCGGGAGGCTGTCTAAGTATGCTTCCACTTCAGCCATAGGGATACTGTCAGCATTAGAATAGAGGGATTCATAGAATAAGCAGAATTCGGCATTAATAGCTTGCGATGACAGTGCCAGGGTGCCATCAGGCCACTCTATAACCGGGATGTGGGGCAAGCCGGTCTCCTGGCGGAGGAACCTAGCCAAGACACGACCAGGATGCTCCCCTTCACCATACCTGTGAGCCGAGTGGGGGTAATCTAGGAATTTCCTTTCTCGTTCCGCATGGGCGCAGAATATATCTAATTCTATGCCGATATTGGAGAGAGCATCGGGAGACTGTGAGGAGGTGTATTGGGTCTCAAGGGAGGAGGGTAGAGATTCACTGTTCGTGATGTCACTTCAGATCACTCTCAGTATCCCTGACTCTTTGGAGATTGATATGCCCCTTATGTAGACTTTGAGTGATTCCCAAAGGGTAGCTTGCGTACGGACTGAACCAGTATTTAGTGCAAAAAAGTCATCTATGGCGGTCCCTAGCTCCGTCTTAAAAGCAGTGTCTAACAGGGAATGAGGTTTCAATTTCCATGATCGAGTCCTATTGTTATCCGTACCCCAACTGAGGGAAATTGTTATCGGGGAGTGGTCGGAGAATGTTCTGGGGAGAATTGTCATATGTGCGATGGTTCTAATGAGTATATCTGATACGAGCCATCTGTCGATCCGTGAGTGTGAGTCATGTACCGAGGAATAAAAGGAGTATGCTCGAGAATCCGAATGCATCAGCCTCCATGCATCCGAGACCATCACCTCCGTCTGGACATCAATAATGGTTTTAGCTGCCTTGGAGAGTTGACAGGGCTTGGAGCGTGATCTATCGAGATTTACGTCTAAGATAGTGTTAAAGTCCTCTCCCCAAAGGATTGGTACAATGGGAAATCCAGAAAGCTGAGAAGCCAGATGTGTGTAAAATTCAGGGTCATCTATGTTGGGGCCATAAATGTTAAGGAGCATGACCTCACTGTTTAATAGTGTCCCAAATAGTAAGACATAGCGATCTAGGGGGTCCACATCAACCACCTTATGCTGAAACGTAATACTTTTGTGTATCAGGATCATGACTCCATGATTCTGGGTAGAGTAATCAGTATAGTATAGCTGAGGGCCCCAAGATTTAGCAAAACTCCCACACCCACCAGTTCAAGCATGGGTTTCCTGCAAAAAAGCAGTTTCACACCGTACTGTTCGACATATAACTGCAGTTTACGCATCTTTACGTAATTACCCAGTCCCCTAATATTCCAACTCATACAAACAAGGTTGTCGTCAGCCATCGAAATAGTCAGCAAATATAAAAAATACAGAATGTTCAGTTAGAAGCTGGGACACGGGCTCAGCAAAAACATGGTGAGTCCCCAGTCTGTATGCGTAAGACTGAGCTTGTTTGTGTTCTCTAATTCCTTATCGCATGTTTTTCAACATAACGCCCATCCTGCGCCACCCCCACCCCCGGCCCTCTCCCAATCAGAGGGATGAAAACCCGGAAAACTTCTAGCAAAACCAAAAACAGCGGCATCATCGCCTGGGGGGCTGTGTTCTGGCCATGAGGGGCGCGGCTTCCAAGACAGGGAACAGATTAGACATTATTGTGCTACATAGCATGAAGGGAATGTAAAACAAGTGGAAAGAGCATATTAGCGGAACTGAGAAAATAATCAGTTGGGCCGGAGTAGGCAGTAGACTAAAGGGCCTACTAGTAACAAGCTCCGGTTCAAACTAGGTATTGTCATATAGTTCCTGATGAACATAGCAACATGATTTTGGCTGCTGAGGCACATGTGGTCACCACAGGAAATGCTTGTCGATACATTTGGAGGCCTCTTCTGGAATAAAGAAGAAATAGAGTGTTGATTTGAGTGCTCAATCCTGAGCTTGGCCAGATATAGCATCAAGTATTTGACCACCAGGTCTCACAGCCTCTGCTTAGCTAACAGGAAGGTTTTACGTTCCTGCTGGACAGATACAGAAAAGTCAGGATGCTGGTGGATTCTGGAGGAGCCAAGGAAGAGTTCCCCCTTGGCTCTCGCTGCCCGGAGTAGTGAATCTTGATCACGATAGTTCAAATCTCTTGCAATGATAGTTCGAGGAGGTGCACCTGGCTTTGGCTTTGCCTTCAGGGCGTGGTGGGCCCTCTCTATTGCGAATTGTGGGGAGAGTTTAGGGGAATCCAGTAGCATGAGCAAGGTGCATTCAATATAGTCTTCCATGGGACCGTCAATTCTATCCTCTGGGACCCCAAGGATGCAGAGGTTGTTGCATCTGGAATGCGATTCAAGGTTTACGTTATTCTTGCGGATGTCCAGCACCTGTCTGGAAAGCATAGTCACCTCCACGCAGAGGGCAACAATGTGATCTTCAGCGGCCCCAACCATCGCCTCCACCTCCGTATTTCCATATGGGCTTTGATCGATGATATGGTTCCATTCATGTCATCAAGTTTGGAATGTAGAGCAGTGAATCCTGACCTGCATGTAGTCCATCATCTTCTGAGATTCGGTGGATTCGGGAGGTGATGACGTGGTGGGCTCAAGTTCATGAGCGAGCTCAGCAGATTTTGGTGGCGCTTTCGCGAACATGTTGATGGAGCTCTGTTTTTTGTTGGCACCCTTTGTCATGATCTCAGCGGCTTCACCGAAGTACAACTGTACAGAGCACAGTGAATAGTAGTGACCAAACAGGATCAGGAAGTCCATCCTCTGTGAGGATCAGCAGACTGTGGGGTCGTCTGGCGCAGGCTGCAATGAAAAGGTGGGACTCCGGGCAGCGTGTCAAATTAATGATCAAGTATAGTTGTCAGACATGGGGTTAGTACGGTGGGGCGTGTGGGAAACAGACCTTGGCTGGAGGTCCAGAGGCCATGTGTGGGCATCCTCTGGGTGGCTTCAGAGGACAAGAGATATAGTAGGGATGGTCAGTAATGCCCTCCAAGCCTGACAGATGTAGCATATACTAGGTCCAGGCCGGTTATGGCCTCACTTGTTTGATGGTGAAGAAATGTGTAGGACAGGCCCCAGTTGACAGTGCATTAAGGAAGTAATTAAGTGATCTTCCAGGAGTTGACCTCAATTGGCTTCATGGTTGCAGTCCCCCTGGTCCGCTGGGGAAGTAGAAAGCGTAAACGTGTATAAGGGCGATCCAGTTCAGGAATATCCACTCCCTGATTTGTATTGAGAAGTGTGGTAGTCCTCTGCTAACTTCCTTGTGAGATGCCAGTCATTGGTTTTTCGTGCCTCTGTGTACAGATTTGAAGGCACGTCTGCCCCGAGGGTAAGGCAGTATTAGGCAGATGGGCCTGTGTGATAATGAAGAAGGACTAGGAGTTTCAGGCAGGATGTGGTAGCTTTTGGTATGAAACTTTGGAAGGGAAGCTACCACAGTAGCAAAGTCTATCGGAGGGAATCAGGCTCCCTGGTGGCAGCAGTACCAGCAGTGATGTCTGCTTGTGCCGGTCTATACCGCACCCAGATGGATTGTGTTCCCCCACGTATGGTGGGATGCCAGATGGTGATAATAGCACTCAGGATGTTTATTGGACGTTTAAATGCAGGAACCAGACTTGTACTTCGTATGTGCTGCTGTTGGTGTACAACAGGCTGTGAGGTGAAGCCGAGGGCACGAGCACGTAAGGGAGCCAGTACAGTGTGTGAACGTTGAGTTGTAATAGTGTCTAGAAGTTCCTCACGCCAAAGCCCAGTCAGCGGTGCTCCGGGCACAACCGGAATGGAGGCGGACCGATAGTCGTGCCGCGGCAATGACTAGGAGGGGTGCAAGAAGTGGCCCCCCCAGCGTCCACATCACGAGCTGGATCTGAGCAGCATTTACACAATTGTAGGGGGGCTGTGTCCCGGGGGGCAGGTGAGGGGCTCCATGTACTCACTGCGGTGGGCCCGCAATCATTGGCCATTGTCTGCCAGCCCTCCAGGAGTTAAAGGCACAGCACTGAGCATCAATCGTATGAGGGTTCAGCTGCTCAGGCCCCAGGCCCGGGGCGCCTCACCCCTGAGTGATGACCCAACAAACTGAGACCGAATGGCACTGAATGGGGCATTGGTATGCGTGGGCTGGGCTGGTGAGAATCGACTTCTTCGGTGTGACAATATCTCAGACTCAGTGTGCTCCTGGAGCTCGATATTCAAACAGTTGCTGGTGAAGGGCTACAGCAGGCAGCTGACCGGTTATACTCTGAAATATTTGCTGTACCACCGCAGGTTTTAAAGAGTAGGATTTCTCCCAGCATGGAGCTCGTACTCAGACAGCCATACTTCTCAAGCGCAACAGCGCCCCCGGTCTATCTTTTTCTAATCATATTTCTATTTTTTGTCATTCATGTCGATTTCACCTGTTTAATGTTCATAAGGTTAGGTCCTTTCTCAATTTGCTGCTACTAAACTTCTGATATCATCGCTCATTTCCTCTAGGCTATTTTACTGCTCTACATTACTATTTGGTCTTCCTGTCTCTACTCTGACTCCCTTGAAGTCTATTTTTAACTGCTCAATTCATCTTCTTTATTTACTATCCCATTGTGACTCTATTTCTTCCTTGTTATCATTCTTGGGATGGCTATCTTTTCACTCACAACTTAAATTTCACATTCTCTGTATGGTATCCAAATCTCTTCATGGCCTTGCACCAATCAATTTTGTATCTCTTTTGTCTTTTTATGCTCCTCCCCACTCTCTTCATTCAAAATCTCTCAGTTTGTTATCAGCTCCTCATCCCCCTTGTGCGCAGTAACATTTCCATTCTTTCTCACTGCTTGCTGCTTTTCACTGGAATACTCTTCCTCTCTCTTCATTCTATTGATTCTTACTCTGCTTTTCGCACTTGTTACTGAAGCTGTTCTCTATCATTTTCAGTATTGTGTTTAAAATGTAATTGTACTGTAAACTGGATCACTACAGCGCTTCGGCATAAAACACTAAATAAATAATAAATATTCAAGCCTGTGTCTCTGCGGCATCTAACAACTCAGCCAAACTCTTAAAACCTGCAAGGAGGTTGCCAACCCTGCTGCAGTCTCTACCCCTCCTCTTGCCTCCAAGGCTCTCCGCAATGCCCTTACCTCTCATTTTATCTCAAAAACCCAGGACATCCTGTCCACCCTCTCCTCCTCTCCGCTTCCTTTTCCCTCTCAGTCTGTGCTCACTGACCCCCCTTTAACCACCCCCAACCCTCCTTCTCCTCCTTTCCTCTTTTCTCCTCTGATGAGGTTGCTAGACAAGTTTGATCTATGACAGCCTCGTCAAAACAGGTTCATCCCTGTTCCTCTAAAACCATCAAGGACCACATTGGCACCCTCGCTCCGGCCCTTGACGATTTTTGTAACCACTCCTTTGCCTCAGGATCTTTCCCCTCCCCTCTGAAGCACTCCCTTGTGCATCCTCTTCTCAAGAAACCCACAGCTGATCCTTCTTGTCTGGCTAACTATCGCCCAATTTCCAATACTCCTTTTCTGGGCAAACTCCTGGAAAAGCTGGCCATCTATCAGCTTAAACTTCATTCCGATTCTGTTGGCTGTCTCCATGACCACCAGTCTGGCTTTAGAGCAGCCAGAAGCTGTCACGGCCACAGGCAACTGGCGAGTCTGGCGGAGGTGGAAACTCAGACGCAATTAGACTATTCCGCCACGTTTCTTTGGAAACGCATTTCGCGGTCTAGTCTTTCTTCCAACATGGCCGCTAGTCGAGTATTTCATCATTCAAATCACGGCGGCTCAGCGCGTTGCAACTGTGTTTCTCCTTGTTGCTAGGGCTCGTTACTGTGTTCCCTTCTGCAGTCATTTTGCCGCCCCATTTCCTTCCCATAACCCTTTCCTCCCTTGCTTTTTTCTTTTCCCGTTATTCCCTTGTTTTTTTTTTCCTGTTCTGGTCCTTCCTCCCGGTTAGTTTTTGCTTCCTGTTTCCTTATCACTCCTCCTCCAGCAACGTTTATTTACTTTGCGGTTGTTTCCCGCTATACTCGTCCGACTTTTGAAGTGCTCCTTCGGTGAATCTACATTCCATCTCTGCAAGTTTTCACCATTGCGAACCAGCCAATCGACAGTCCTCATCTATACATCGAGGGGTTTTTTGTGCCCTTGTGGCTTTTTCCCCTGAAACTTATCTGGCTGTCGCGGAGAGGAGTCATCGTGAATTTCTCTACATAAGAGTCACGGTGGCTTCCTTTCGAGGCAGACCCTACCTGCTCACAAAAAAAAAGTCTCAAGCACGACACCCCCGAAGGAAGAAGCTGAACTACTCCACTTCATCAGGTGAGGAGGAGGAAGGTACCTTGAGGAAGCTCTGTTATTCAAGTGAAGGGGAGGACATTACAGACCCCGCGGTCCATCCAGTAGGACAGTCTGCTAGTCCTGACAGAAGCACATAAACTGCTCTCCTGAACATCCCTGAAGATCTGCTCTCCAACCTTGACTCTAACATTCCCTCTGTCCTCATCCTACTCGATCTCTCTTCTGCCTTGGACACGGTCAACCATACCATCCTGCTCAACCGTCTCCATGATAACCTGGGTATCACTGATCAGGCTCTGGGATCGTCCCTCCCAGGTATGACTTGGGTCCTTCATATCATCTGTCTTCCTCTCTACCTGCGGTGTTCCCCAGGGGTCTAACCTCTCGCCCTGGATTTTCAACCAATACCTAGCTATTCTCGCCCACTGCATTGCCATTTTCTGCTCAAATTTCCAATGCTGCGCTGATGACACTTAACTCATTTTCAGGCTGCACCTTGGCCACCTCCTCTCCCGCTCTCATCTCTGATTGCCTAACTACCATTCAAGATTGGTGTGCCGCCAATGACCTTTGTCTGAATGCCAGCAAGACTGAGATCCTCCTCATCAGCACACCGTCACCATCCTTTCCCCTCACTCTCTGGCCAGCCTCCTTGGCCCTCCTGCTACCCCCAGGCTAAGAACCTCGGGGTCATCTTTGACTCCACACTTTCTTCTCCGCCCACATCTCTGAGGTCTCTAAAAAGTCAAACTTCCTTCTGCACCTCCTCAGAGGTACTCTGCCTTTCTTCTCCTTCCCCCAGAAGCTCACTGTCTCCCAAGCTCTGGTTCTCTCTAGGTTGGACTATTGTAAAAGCCTCTTTCTAAATGTACCTGCCTCTACTCTCTGCCCTCTGCATCTAATCCAGAACAGGACTGTGAGACTTGTCCTTGGCCTCAATCCCTGGGATCGTATCTCTCCAGCTCTGAAATCTCTCCATTGGCACCCAGTGGATGCAAGGATTAAATTCAAAACCCTCTGCATTGTCCACAAGGCTTTCTTGAGCCTGGGTCCAAAATACCTTCAGCTATCCCTCCGCAAATACCTCCCATCTCGAGCTCTTCGCTCCTCTACCTTTAACTCCCTGAGGGTCAGTCGTTTTTCAAAGAAACAAGCTGGGGTAGATCTCTGTCTTCAGCCGGGGCCTACCTCTGGAATAGCGTCCCTGCCACTCTAAAACTTGTTGAGAACCATCTCCAGTTCAGGAAGCACCTCAAGAACTTCCTCTTTGCTTTTGCCTTCGCCCCACCCTCTCCCCTACTGATCTGCTCTCTCTTTGCACTGTGCACTTGGCCACCCTCATTCCCCTGGGCCCATGTACCTGTTCACCCTGCCATCCTCCTGCACTGCCTCCTAGCCACCCCTTGCACTGGGGACTGTATCTGTATCCATATAGTCCCCCACCTCCCTTGTTCTTCTTTTTTTGCACTTATCAGATTTACCCATTTTGCTGCTGTAAACACACTACTTAACAGTTGCTGGCTGCACTACCAATGTTTATTGCCTCCATCATCTATTTATTTTTTATTAATTATTATTTATTTGTTCTCCTCCGCTCTGCACTTTCCACTCTCCCCCTTCCATGCACTTTTCCCCTTTCCCATGCACTTGCGCGTTTTCAATTTCACTAGGCCTAGTAACATCGCTGTTGTTTTCTCCCCTGTTCCCCTCCCTTGCCTTGTCGCGCTCTGAAACTCTTGTGTACGAGCACGATACAAATAAAATATCATATATCATATCATATCATAAACAAATACAAATACAATTACTCCATGCACTTAGAAGTGTGTATGGCTCACCTGGCGATAATAATTTCTGTTCTACCAATCTGCCTCTGGGTTTCACTTTGGACAGGTAACACAAGTCCCCTAACGAAAGATTTAATTAAGAATTTAATTTCCCAAACAGGCTACTGCAAGGTTGGGTGGCTGGCACTTAGGTCCCTATAACAAAGGCTGCTTATTTTCTTGATCCAGATAAATCACCTTCTCTTCGTAAGACACAGGTCAAAGACTTGGCAATGCAATTTCTGGCATCCCATAGAGAAGATGAGATGCTGCAGAAAACCAAAATCAGTGCTTACTTACCATTAGCCCCCAGTAACGGCTTAGCTGACTACCTACGGGTAGCGACAGTGCTGCTGCACAAAGCATTTCTGATGAAAACCTGACTGAACATACTACCCGTGGGGGCAGTCACTCAGTTCTGGACCTCGAATCGAGGTAGGGATTCTAACAGTAGATGCATGAGTGGCAGGCAGGAGCCATTACTGCATCTTAATCTGCTCTGCCTGCTGAGTAATGATTTTTGGGCCAGATTTATACTTAGAATTTTACAAGAGACTGAGATTACGTCTTGTCAAAGGGCTTTTCAGTTTTTGCTCACCTCAACAAAGTCTGTGGTCTACTTTGGTCTAGCTAATTATTTGCAGAGAGTGCGGCGGTGGCGGGCTTCGCTTTTATCTGCCGTGGAGGCTAATGTTAGGCCGTTGTAAATGAAATGATAGTCTTTGATATATAGCGAGATCGGAGGGGGTCTGCCTGACCGGACTTGAATTAGGCCTCTTGTTAGCCTGTGTGGTCGAGGGATATGGTATATGTTGTGGCGTGGGTAGGCCAGAGAGTGTGTGTGGCACAGCACGAAATGACACAGAAGCAGGGTTTCAACAACACGTCTGACTTTATCCAATTCCAACATTACTCTGCCCCTTCCCCCTCCCCCTCACTTCCCTTCCCCACGTCAGTTTCCATTTCCAACACCCGCCTCCCTTACCCATGGTGACGTCAACCTAGCATCCCCCTCATTTTAAACAGTTACCAGACTCTTCACAACAGGTGTCGGTCTGGTGGACCACACTAGTCCATTTCCTCGATTCATCAGCGCGGCTTGTTCTGAGCCCTTGCGGATGTGCACTGAAGTTCACTGGGGACTGCCCACTAACCTCACTCTCCACCGGAGCTTCGTGATCAGAGTCCTCATTATCCCTGTGGTCTCTCTGGTATGGGTCATCAGATTCAAAGTCCGGGGGAGCGTGCACCCGCCCACTTAGTTGCCTTGATCCCAGGGCCGGGATTCCCTTAAAGTGAGAGGAATTCCGAGTGACTGACCCTTCCGGACCTTGGGCCGTGATCATGGAGCCTTTCTTTTGCGTGACTATTAAGGGTTCCTCCCGAAATGTGAATGTGTGCTTATGCGTTTGTGGCTGTTTCACAGCTACAACATCTCCCACCTCAATCTGAGGTGCTCTCGCACTTCGGCGAGTGTCTGTGTATGCCTTCATGTGAGCCTTCGCTGTCTCATCCCGCTCCCACACTTCCTTGTCTAGCTCAGGCGGGTGACTGACCTAGTCTATTTGCGGAAGCAGCGTTTGTGTGTTCCGTCCAAACATTAGTTCTGCAGGGGTCTTCCCCGTTGTGCTATGGGGTCTTCCCCGGTAATCTTTCATTAGCTGATTCAGCACCTGTTCATACGGCTGTCCAGTTAGCTTGGCTATTTGTAATGCTCTCTTTAGATTTGCCATGAAGTGTTCTATCATGCAATTGGCTTGGGGCCAGAGGGGAATTATTTTCCGATGGTTAAACCCCAGGTAATTTGCGCACTGGGCAAACTGGTGCCTGCTGAAAGGAGGGTCATTGTCGGTCTTGAGCACCTTGGGAACCCCATATGCAGAGAAGATGTGATCTAGTGCAGGGATGACGTGATGAGCTGCGTTCGACGATATCAAGTGGGCTTCTGGATATCGTGAGTATTCATCCATCACTGCTAGGAAGTATTTCCCCCCTTCGATGGGCCCGAAGAAGTCAGCAGCCACAGCTTCCCATATTCATTGCGGACGGTCAGACATGATCAGTGGTTCCGGGTGTCGGTTGGGCTTCGAGTCCATGTTGGGAAACCAAACCTTCGGCCGAAGCATGTACTTGGTGGATACCATGCCCCTGTGATTTTCATAAACTAGCACGATGATCTTTCTCCTCAGGGCTGAGGGGATAGCGCTAGCTCGTCCTTCACTTGTATAAGGCGCTCTACTTCCGCATGTATCAGATCTCCTGCTGCTCTCCCTCTCTCCTTTGCCCTCCGCCACATGCCCGATTCAAGTCCCTCACATACAATTTGGCAGGCTTGGTCATTTTCTGTTTCCCGAGCTATTATGTCCGTATCGACTCCCTCCGGGGAGGTCTGGTGTATAAGGTATCTGAGGTACCTGTTCTTCACAGAGGGTTCTGGCGCACACTCCTCCCGGGGCCTTCTGGACAGAAAGTCTGGAGGGTTCTCACCTTTCCCCATCGGTGGACTATCTCAAAAGCATAGTCCTGTAGCCGCAACCCCCATCGGGAAATTCGGCGTGGCATTTTTGCCTGTGGATTTCCGTACAGAAACAGTAGGGACTAGTGATCTGTGATGACTCAAAACAGCTTCCCATATAGAAAGAGATGGAAGTGCTCACATGCCCATACTACAGCAAGACCTTCCTTCTGGGCTTGAGAGTAAGTTTGTTTAGTGGCAGAGAGGCTCCTGCTAGCATATGCAACGATGTGTTTTTGGGAGGGGTCTCTCGAGTCCACTTGGGCTAACATGGCTCCCAATCCTACTGGACCTGCGTCCACCGTTAGTTCAGTTTTGCGGCTTGGGTCGTAGGATGACATGTTTTCTGCTTATGCGACTCGTTCCCTGATGACCTCAAAGGCCATCTGGCAGTCGGCAGTCTAGTGAAATGCAACATCCTAGTTGTCTCAACGGCTCACTGACAGAGGCAAAGGCCCTCATTACGACCCAGGCGCTAAGTATACAACATTACCGGCATGGCGTAACTAACGTTTACGTGCTGGGTCAAAGCCGTAAAAAGCGGGACATTACGACCCATCGTGCACGAGCATTACGCCATGCCGGTAATGTAAACTGCGCCATGGCGTTAATGCCCCCAAAACGGCACCTACCGGCATCGTATGCCGCGCAAGGTGCACCACCGCCACCCCGACCACCGTTCATAGCGGTGACCGTAGTTAGCGGTCACCGCAATTAGCGGTGACCGTAGATAAGCGGAACCGGAAGTAGCGTCACCGCGGCGGAACGGGAAAGAGCACGGCGGCCATCTTTAAAAACACAATCTATTGGCATCCTCCGCAAACACTGGACATCCGAGCCTGAGACCCGGCAAATACCATCAGCAACCTTCATCCTGCAAGAAAATGCCTAAAGTGGTCAAAAAAGCCTGTGACCGCCAGCGGCAAGACCGCTTCACCAGAGAGGAGCTTACCATGCTTGCGGAGACCCTCCAGGAGAACGCCGCAGTGGTATTCTCCAACCAAATGACCAGACCGGCCATAGCCAAGAAGAAGGACATATGGGCACTGGTAGCTCAGTGGGTTAGTGCCGTGGGAACAACACCCCGCAATGTGAGACAGTGCCGCAAGCGGTGGGACGATCTCCGGCTCAGAGTCAGGAGCATACTATCGGCAAACAGGAACCTGGCCACAGCAACCGGGGGAGGATCGGAGTCCCCTATTAAATTGCAGCCATGGGAGGAAATCTGTGCCTCCACCATCGGAATGGAGAGCATAGAAGGAGTAGGAGGAATGGAGAGAGGAGCCCCGACATCAGGCGATGCAGGTAGGTGGCTCAAATCAAGCCATGCAAAATTCACCAAAGTCCATTCATGTGAAGTACAATGTTGCCCCATAGTGTAAATGCAACACATCAGCAGGAGACTGCCCACAGATACATCCGATCTCCACCCTGTACACATGCAGTATGCACACCCTAACTGCAGGCACCCACATACCTCCATGCTACTTCCACACAAAAGGGAGACAACCTGTTTTCCCCTGCCTCAAATGTGCCGCATGTACTAACTGATAAGATGTCAGTCGTCACAATGCCCGCCCAATGTCCGCAGACCCATCAATAACACTTTCCCTCCTTTGCTCCACCACAGGCTCAAATTCCGACCTTGAGGATGAGGACACCACTGCCTCCACACCCACCAAGAGGGCCAGGACAACTGTGCCAACACCACAACCCTCCACCTCTGCCGTCCCGAGGAAAACCCCACAGCAGCCAAAATCCATGCCAGGAAAACAGGACAGGGCAGTGACAGCCACCCCAGCAGGCAGCACAGAAGCAGCAGCAGCAGCAGCAGACATTACCCAAATCGTGCCCACAGAAGGGACAGGCTCTGCTGCAAGCAGCACTATTGGGGAAACTGCTGCCATTGCAGCCTCCTCCGATAGCGAAGCAGGGATCATTGAGGAGATTGATGACGGAAGCCCCACTGCCCACCCTCATTCCCCCTACCTGTCCCTAAGCAGCCCGCATGCGGATGCCACACAGGGGCAGTTAGAGGATGAGGATTGGCCAGGCTCTCCATCCCCGCTGCAGGAGGTGAGCAGCCCAATGGGAATACCACTGCCATTAGCTATGGTCCAGAAAGAACAACTAAGCCTGGAGGAGATCGTCACCCGGCAGCAGCAACTATCCTCGCTCCTCAATGAGCATGTTGCAGAATGTGGGGGGTCAAGGGAAGCAATGGAGAAATGTGCGGAGACAGTGAAGGCTGCTATAGAGTCCTCCACAAAGGACATCTGCGCAGAACTCGCCGCTGTGCGGCACGTCATCTCTGACCTAGCGCAGACAATTCGGGACATGCGTCCAAATGAGCAGGCAGGAACCTCCTCGGGTGCCAGCTCGACACCAAGCAGCCCCATCCGCCGATCGGGGAGGAACCTGCGCAGCACAGGCAGGGGTGCCCAGGGGGCCAGGGGAGGGGGCTGCCAATAGTGGCCGGACAGTGGAGAAATCCTACATCAGACACTGCTGCACAGACTTACTCACACCTTTGTAGGGATTCCAGGGGGGAGGGTGGAGGGGGGGAGTGGGTGTGTTGGGGAGTTCAGGGGGGAGGGGGGAGTGGGTGTGTTGGGGAGTTCAGGGGGGAGGGGGGAGTGGGTGTGTTGGGGAGTTCAGGGGGGAGGGGGGAGTGGGTGTGTTGGGGAGTTCAGGGGGGAGGGGGAGTGGGTGTGTTGGGGAGTTCAGGGGGGAGGGGGGAGTGGGTGTGTTCAACAAAATCACTTTCACAATACACTTTTCATATTTGCACTAATCAGATGTGTGGACATTGCTCATTGCGTATGTGTGATTTATTGGTAAACAGTCCCCAGTGTCCATATAACAGACGCACACAGTGCCACAATCGTCATCTCCAGGTGACACCCCCCATTCGCGTGTGCTAGAATAATTGGTTGATCAGAGTACTACGCATTTCATGCCCCTCCTGTGCATCGCCGCCTCCATGAGGTGCTGCCGAATCCCCACCTTCATCATCCTCATCGTCAGGTGGTTGCAGTTCTGCATCAGGGGGCAGGGGCACATTGCGTCTGACGCACATATTGCGTAGCATGACACATGCCATGACGATCTTTGCCACCTTCTCATGGCGGTACAGGAGTGCCCCACCAGACCTGCTGAGGCAGCGAAACCGTGCCTTCAATAGGCCAAATGCCTGCTCAATCACCACACGGGTACGTGTATGTGCACGGTTGAAGTCCTCCTCATGCTGGTTCTGTGGGTTCCGGACTGGTGTAAGGAGCCACCTCTTCAGGGTATAGCCTGCATCACCTGTATGTGGGCGAGAATGTATGTGTCAGTCATGACGTCTATTTCAAAACATGACGTGCCACCATGGCTTGCATCCAACTGTTACTTCGGACCTCTTTTAAATGCACTAATTGATTCACACTATGCGACCAGTATATGCTCATGGCTCTTATGGAATGTTGTGCATGCCATCAACCAATGTATGCAGGGGGGTCAAGTGCCTTGTGAGTGTCCATCCACTGTGTTCGTTCTTGCCGTTTGTTTTGGTGGCCTGGCACGTGTCCTGTGAGGTCAACGCTCACATCATTGCAACATTGCTGTCAGCCTCATCATGACCCCAGTGAGCAATACTGATGTTGATAGGGACATTTTGTGGGCCTTGCTGTCTGTGTGATGGTGTGTTGATGTTTCTGTCCGTCATGTGCCTCATTCGTGCGCAGTTATGGGGACAGGCCTTTCAGTGGATGGTGTCTGGTGACGTGCATGTAGGTGCATTTCGTTGAGGTCAATGTGGTGTGAATTGGTACAATGCACTTGCAGATGGTTGTGTCATGGTTGGGGCACACCTTCATTCACGTGGTGGGGCTGCATACATCGGGCATTAGGTTTAGTGGTGTCAGCTGAAGTTTGTGCTGCTTTAGGGTATGATCTGGCTCCGTTGTCTCTGCTACTCACAGCCAGGTGGAGTATTCAGTAGGGGTGGGATGGCGGTTGGTGTTTCTATCATGCTGACAATGTCGTTGTGCGTCATGTCCACGATGGCGGTGATGGTGTCCCGGTCCAAACGGTACAGGGTGTGGATCTGCTCAGTGGTGAGGTTGAATGTACTGGCTCTGATGCGTGGGATTGTGGGCTGCCTGCGTGGTGCCACTGGCTGTGCTGGTGGGGCTTGCTGGCCCTGCCTTGACCTCCTTCTCCTCCTGCGTCTCCTCTGTGCAGCCTGTTGTTGTTGTTGTTGTAGTTGAAGTTGTAGCACTTGCATTGCTATCAGGTCCTCCAGCCCCAACATTGCTAGTCCTATTGGAATCATTGTGGAGTGTGACTGGGTGTGGGAAGGGGTTGGGTGTGCTCTTTTTGTACTTCATGACTCTGTATTGCCTCCACCTGTGCTGATTCTGTGCACCTGTGGCAGCTGGATTCACTGCACAAGGCCCTTTACGGTTGGTTCGCGATGGCGTAATTAGCACCATGGCGGTAAGGTACTTAACGGGCTGGGTGATGGCGTTAGGTGCATGTCCGCTTGGGTCGGCATTCGCGTACCTTTCCGCCATGGCGCTAAGTACGGTGTGGGAGGTCGCGTGCGCGCGCCATTGGCGCAGTTAGCGGCAGCGTTAACTACGATGCCGCTAATGGCATCGTAGTTAACGGTCACGGGTCATGATCGGACCTAGCGGAAAACGATGGCGGTAACCATTTACCGCCATCGTTTTTCACTTAGCGCCAGGGTCGTAATGAGGCCCAAAGTCTTTAATGTATCAGTTGCAGTAGCTGGCCAGGCCTAGGAAAGAGCGCAATTCAGATATGTTTGCAGGGGCCGAGGTGTCGTTTAGCGCTGCCACTTTTTCCGGGTCAGGTGTCATGCCCGTCTCTGAAAAAACATGTCCAAAGAATTTTAATGTGCTCTTACGAGACTCGCATTTTTCGCGGTTCGCGGTGAGATTTGCATCTTTCAAGGCTTTGCACACCTTCATCAATGTCTCGTCGTGTTTGTTTACGTCTGTGCCGAAAATCAGGATATCGTCACTGTAGTTGAAACAGTTTGGAATGTGTTTGATGACATTATTCACCTCGGCCTGAAATATTTCTGTGGCCGAGGACACCCCGAAGCTCAACCACCTGTACCGAAACAGGCATGTGCGTGACAAATGTAGTGATGTTCCTACTTTAAGGACTCAGTACAAGTTGATGGCATCCTTTCTGCAGGTCCAGTTTGGAGAATACCTTGGCTCCGTTTAGTAGGTGGATCATGTCTGTGATGCGGGGAGCCGGATGCCTCTCCCGCCTGATGGCTTGATTTGGGCACCTCATGTCCACGCACAGTCGTATGGCTTCAGACCCTTTCTTGGGCATGGGCACAATCTGTTATAACCAGGTGGTGGGACCCGTGGCGTACTCAATGATGTCATGCTCGAGCAGTTTGTGTAGCTCATCCTCTACTTTCTTCTGGATGTTGACGGGATCCCTCTATAGGGTTGGGCTATCGGGCATACTGAATCATACACATGGAGTTTGATCTGTCTGTTTTTTAGCTTGCCAATTCCTTTAAATATGCGGGGATATAGGTTGTTGACCATCTCCACTGGGTCGATATACTTGTGGACCATGATGTTGTACAAGATGTGAATGAGTCCCATGGCAGCCGCGGCTCTGAAACTTAGAACACAGCCGCTGTCTGTCTCGGTGGCCAGAACATGTATGGGTACTTTCATCTTGTGTCCTTTGTAGCGACAGATACCGTCAAATTGTCCTAGACAATTAAGGGGTACTTTGGCGCCATAGGCATATACGTCTACTGTTGAGGGGTGTAGCTTTGGCTTCTTGGGTAGTTCTTTGTAGATGTTTTCGCTGACCACATTCACTGCGGCTCCCGTGTCAATGAGAAATTCAGTCGGTTGCTCATTTAACTTGATGATTAGGGTGGGGCTATGCTCCGTGATGGTGGGGTTGCCTAAGGAGTACACATATGCTCTCTTCTTCTAGTCGCTCCCCCACGAGTTGGGGTCCGAGTCTGTGGGGGGCTGTTCCACTAGGTAGCGCACATGGCGTCTTGATCTGCGCTCTGGCACTGCACGCATTAAGTACCTTCTTCTCTCTATTCTCTCTCTCTTTTGCTTATCCTCATCTGAGTCTCTTTCTCGTGGATCAGGGTTGGGTTGAGTAGGTAGGTTTAGGGCGCTTGCACTCGGGAGAAGGGCTGACGATCCCGTGCCTCGCACCTTTGGTCGGGATGTGTTGTCTCTGGCTCGGTCTCTCCCTTTATCCCTGAACAGTCTGCAGACTGCCTTGAAGTGACCTTCCTCACCACAGGAGGTGCAACATTGTCCAATGTACCGTCATGGGGATATTCAAACCCGCACTTGTAGCAGAAAAGTTCTTCCACCTTCCTCTCTAACTGGAACCTATGAAGGTTCTCTCCCGGGTTGGCACTTCCAAAGCTCTACACCTGAGAGTCTATGGCCCTCTCGACCCTGGCGAGTGCCAGTATCTCCTCCAGCATGCAGGGATTTTTGTAGCAGTTTTCTCCGGTTTGCCTGTGACTCACATGCTGATATGATCTGAGACCTCAGGGCCTCGCTGTTGGAGTAGTTAGCGAAGTCACAGTGTTTCATCTTGGTGCTTAGGCGCATTACGTAAGCAGGTTTATACACAAATAGTGAGCACGCTTTTATAGCATGAGTCCTCTTTTTTCTGGGGTCTGTTGGATGAGGACCAAATGTACAGCGGAACACAAGAAGGATTTCCAACAAACTACCATTACATATCCTCACCAGGGGTTAACATAACTAGCTCTCACAACAAATCCATGTAATCACAAACCATCAATCTTTTAACAAATATAAAGAGATGGAAGGCTCAATTTTAGCAAAAATAATTCATCAGTTTATTATGTTTTCTAATAAAACAGACCATTGGGTCACATTTGTACAATTCATTATACATACATAAAAAACACAAGAAACAAAACACAGATATAAAAACCTAATCTACAATTTAAATCTTGTGATGTGTTCACCTAATATTTGGTCGTCAGACAATAGTGGTGTTAGTAGCACAGTGGGTGACTTTACAATAGCCTAAATTTATATTGCTACAGCGTCCCCACTCCTTTTGTGTCGACGTGCACAAATACGTTTCCAGCCTTGATATTTTCACACCGACTTCTCCTAAGGTTTTTGTCAATTAGTCGTGTATGTAAGGCTTTCCTCAGGACACAATATTAACAGGTACAGCTTGTTACACAGTCAAGTATACAATGTCTCGAGATATCTAAAAAAAGGAAGAAAACAACACAATAAATTACTAAACGAGCCTAATATTATTCTTCACATGTATTTATAGCAGAGAACCTATGTTTCACCCTCTCCATCTACTTTGGTGGGTACGTTTGTATTACAGAGACACATGCACAGGTACATATCGTGGCATTGGCAACTTAGTATGTGCCAGCCCTACAATTTGGCTTGTCATATCACAGTATCTTTTTTTTGGCACATATTATTCGGCCTAACGTTTCTTAATATAAATAGTGAAGAAAACGTTTCTTATTGTCAAATGGCACCATTCTATAGTTGTGCCATTCGGAGACTATCAAACTGAGATCTTACAGACTAGTGGTGTTGAGTCCACATAGATAACTTAATTTGATCCTAAATGTATACTAGGTACTAGTCAGAGCATCACGTACCGGCAAACAGTCAGGAAAAACAAGACCTCTATGTTGTTGTGGCCTTCATATTTTGGATGGACACTTATTCCCACTTCACACAGTGACGTTACAACTCAATCCTGTCTAAATGACAGAAACGAGAAACACAGACCAATCAATGACGGTGTGTTTGTTCTGACACAACAATGGATGTAATACTATTAATGTCGCTAAAATTTAGGTGTGATTACAAACGCTAGAGACAGGGGACGTACCAGCAAGAAATCACTGTGCCAGGCTTTGTGATACCACAAAGATGTTTTTCATCCACATGCAGAAAGACAGACGTTTGTCACTGCTTAGCTTCGCACGTTTACTACAAAGGAAAAAGATCACACGTGCACGAGTGCGGTTACTCCACCAAGTCTATTTGTGCATCAAAGGCTTGTTTTATATTTTGGCTAGTATAAAGATTACCTTATAGTCATAGATGACTCGTGTCAACTGGCCTTGGCGATTACCGCCAGCGACTGGAGCAAAACAAGTTATTTCCTCTGACGTCATCGCGGTATTAACGTCTCACAACAAGTCACATGACCTGCACCGCGGAAGGGCAGCTAGACATATCTGTATGTTGGACGGACATATTTGAAAGGGCAGTGTATGCTGCAATATGGCTAAGTGGCATAATCTACGCATTGAGAAAAAACTGTTTATTACAAAAATGGTCTCGGTATGTGTGCGCGCACTCGGAAGATCAACTAAATTATTTTTGCAAAAATAATCCCCATTCAATATACAAATTTAGACCATGTTTAACCGAGTCCAAATTATATATCCATTTTTGTTCTAATTTACGTAATTTCCTGTCACGATCACCTCCCCGTGGGTGATAGTCCATTATTTGCAACACGCACCAGAATATATCATTATGTGTGTGTTTCATCATTTTGTAATGTTCCACCAGTGGTTTATCCGCCGTGTTGTTTTTAATACACCCACGGTGTTCCCCAATTCTTGTGCGCACCGGACGTTTGGTCTTACCGATGTATATGAGGCCACATGGGCATATAATGCAATATACCACCCATTTGGTGGCACAGTTGCTAAAGAAATCCAATTTCCAGTTTCTGCTTTTCAGAGCTATGGTTTTAGTGTTCTTTGTAAATTGACACATATTACATTTCCCACATTTGAAATGTCCTATTGCGGGGGGTAGTTGCCACAGTGTGGATTGGGCGTTTGGACTGGATTTCGGCACTGGATAGGTGTGGACCAGTTTATCTCTGATGTTGGTGAGGCGTTTAAATGCAAAACGGGGAGGTGGAATATTAAAATCCTCTGTGTTGATCATTTTCCAATTAGCTAAGACGGTTTTCCTTAAATCATTGCTAATTGGTGTAAAAGAAGACACACAGGTGATTTTGTCTAAGTTAGTCGTGGTGTGTTTCGATAGGCAATCTGTCCTTGTTATATTGGCGGCCTTTTTATAGGCCCTTCTAATGATGTGGGACGGGTATCCTCTTTCTTTCAAGTTCCTTTTTAGGACCTGGCTATGATTTTTGAAATCATTTTTCTCAGAGCAATTACGTCTGATCCGGAGAAACTGGCCGAATGGTAAGTTTTCTCTTAATGCTTGTGGATGGTAGCTGTTGAATTCTAGTAGGGTATTTTTTTGAGTAGGTTTTTTATATAAGCTTGTACCAACCTTATTATCTGCCATTCTCTGGATGGACAGATCCAGAAAAGGGATTACATTTTCATTCGACTCACACGTGAATTGTATAGACGCCTCTCTGGTATTCAGCCAACTTGTGAACACTACTAGTTCTTCTTGGGTGCAAGTTTCTCCGGATCAGAGGATTTTAATATTCCACCTCCCCGTTTTGCATTTAAACGCCTCACCAACATCAGAGATAAACTGGTCCACACCTATCCAGTGCCGAAATCCAGTCCAAACGCCCAATCCACACTGTGGCAACTACCCCCCGCAATAGGACATTTCAAATGTGGGAAATGTAATATGTGTCAATTTACAAAGAACACTAAAACCATAGCTCTGAAAAGCAGAAACTGGAAATTGGATTTCTTTAGCAACTGTGCCACCAAATGGGTGGTATATTGCATTATATGCCCATGTGGCCTCATATACATCGGTAAGACCAAACGTCCGGTGCGCACAAGAATTGGGGAACACCGTGGGTGTATTAAAAACAACACGGCGGATAAACCACTGGTGGAACATTACAAAATGATGAAACACACACATAATGATATATTCTGGTGCGTGTTGCAAATAATGGACTATCACCCACGGGGAGGTGATCGTGACAGGAAATTACGTAAATTAGAACAAAAATGGATATATAATTTGGACTCGGTTAAACATGGTCTAAATTTGTATATTGAATGGGGATTATTTTTGCAAAAATAATTTAGTTGATCTTCCGAGTGCGCGCACACATACCGAGACCATTTTTGTAATAAACAGTTTTTTCTCAATGCGTAGATTATGCCACTTAGCCATATTGCAGCATACACTGCCCTTTCAAATATGTCCGTCCAACATACAGATATGTCTAGCTGCCCTTCCGCGGTGCAGGTCATGTGACTTGCTGTGAGACGTTAATACCGCGATGACGTCAGAGGAAATAACTTGTTTTGCTCCAGTCGCTGGCGGTAATCGCCAAGGCCAGTTGACACGAGTCATCTATGACTATAAGGTAATCTTTATACTAGCCAAAATATAAAACAAGCCTTTGATGCACAAATAGACTTGGTGGAGTAACCGCACTCGTGCACGTGTGATCTTTTTCCTTTGTAGTAAACGTGCGAAGCTAAGCAGTGACAAACGTCTGTCTTTCTGCATGTGGATGAAAAACATCTTTGTGGTATCACAAAGCCCGGCACAGTGATTTCTTGCTGGTACGTCCCCTGTCTCTAGCGTTTGTAATCACACCTAAATTTTAGCGACATTAATAGTATTACATCCATTGTTGTGTCAGAACAAACACACCGTCATTGATTGGTCTGTGTTTCTCGTTTCTGTCATTTAGACAGGATTGAGTTGTAACGTCACTGTGTGAAGTGGGAATAAGTGTCCATCCAAAATATGAAGGCCACAACAACATAGAGGTCTTGTTTTTCCTGACTGTTTGCCGGTACGTGATGCTCTGACTAGTACCTAGTATACATTTAGGATCAAATTAAGTTATCTATGTGGAATCAACACCACTAGTCTGTAAGATCTCAGTTTGATAGTCTCCGAATGGCACAACTATAGAATGGTGCCATTTGACAATAAGAAACGTTTTCTTCACTATTTATATTAAGAAACGTTAGGCCGAATAATATGTGCCAAAAAAAAGATACTGTGATATGACAAGCCAAATTGTAGGGCTGGCACATACTAAGTTGCCAATGCCACGATATGTACCTGTGCATGTGTCTCTGTAATACAAACGTACCCACCAAAGTAGATGGAGAGGGTGAAACATAGGTTCTCTGCTATAAATACATGTGAAGAATAATATTAGGCTCGTTTAGTAATTTATTGTGTTGTTTTCTTCCTTTTTTTAGATATCTCGAGACATTGTATACTTGACTGTGTAACAAGCTGTACCTGTTAATATTGTGTCCTGAGGAAAGCCTTACATACACGACTAATTGACAAAAACCTTAGGAGAAGTCGGTGTGAAAATATCAAGGCTGGAAACGTATTTGTGCACGTCGACACAAAAGGAGTGGGGACGCTGTAGCAATATAAATTTAGGCTATTGTAAAGTCACCCACTGTGCTACTAACACCACTATTGTCTGACGACCAAATATTAGGTGAACACATCACAAGATTTAAATTGTAGATTAGGTTTTTATATCTGTGTTTTGTTTCTTGTGTTTTTTATGTATGTATAATGAATTGTACAAATGTGACCCAATGGTCTGTTTTATTAGAAAACATAATAAACTGATGAATTATTTTTGCTAAAATTGAGCCTTCCATCTCTTTATATTTGTTAAAAGATTGATGGTTTGTGATTACATGGATTTGTTGTGAGAGCTAGTTATGTTAACCCCTGGTGAGGATATGTAATCGCATTACGTAAGCATCCATCGTCTCACCTTTGATTTATTTGGTGGTGTGAAACAGGTATCTCTCATAATCCACGTTGGTGTGTGGAGCGAAGTAGGCTGCCAGCGCATCCTTGAGATCTTGGATGGAGTCTATGGAATCAGGGGGCATTTTGTCAATGATGTTGTGTGTGGTTGACCCTACTGCGAGCTTCAACAGGCATATTTGCCATGCATCTTCGATCGGCCCAGTGGCCCCCATGTATAGGTCAAAGTCTCTTATCCACTTGGTCCATCTACGACCCATGTTGTTGGTGTCGGTGACATCAAAAGCGCCGGGCATTTGTGTGGCCAGCGTGTCTGGTAAACGGTATGGTGCTTCATCTGGTGCCTATGGACCTGGAGCCGGGGGTGCGTTTCCTGTGCTTGTG
The DNA here is from genome assembly GCF_040938575.1 of Ambystoma mexicanum. NCBI lineage: Eukaryota > Metazoa > Chordata > Amphibia > Caudata > Ambystomatidae > Ambystoma > Ambystoma mexicanum. The sequence goes on from NC_090928.1 coordinate 290,657,433, forward strand.
CTCCTTGATTGTCCCCTTGCCCCGACATTTCTCCTTTCTGAGGATGGATCTTTGCACTGGGTGCTTCCTGAATCAAAACTGCTTCTTGCCGATGCTCCCCCAGTTTAGATGGCCACCAACATTGGTCGAGCCTGCACTCGCTGGGGTCTGATGGGCGCCTTTAAAAGGCACAAGCACCATCAGCCGTGTCTCTGGTTGGGTGGGTGGGTCCTTTACAGCACTTACTGTGATCCCGATCTCTGCGCTCTGTAGGATGGCACATGCCACTCTCCTGAATCACCACTGCAGCCCAGGTGATGTTACAGCCTCCTGCTGCTTCTTTCTCATTCTCCACGGCCCCCTCCGCTTCGTGATCACTGCTGCGGCCTGGGTGTGGATGCTTCTCTCTGCGATGTTGTGGGCCGGCTCTCTGCCCCCTTCAGACTGATGTTGCGGCCTCGGGACCACCCGCTCCTCGCCGGTTTGCAACACCTCCAGGCAACCGCTTGCTCTCCTTCCTGCGGTGCAGCTGCGCACTCCAGGCCGCCCGCCTCGTCGCCAGTGTTGTGGCATGGGTAAGCCAGAGAGTGTGTGTGGCACAGCACGAAAGGACGCGGGCGCAGATTTTCAACAACACGTCTGACTTTATTCAATTCCAACATTACTCTGCCCCTTCCCTCGCCCCCTCCCCGTCACTTCCCTTGCCGATGTCAGTTCCCCTTTCCAACACCCGCCTCACGTACCCATGGTGACGTCAACGTGACAGTATATTGTCTAGTCGATGGAGCTGTCGTTTGACTCATGCACAAGTTTTTCCATAGTTTTTGGATTTAGCCTATGACCTTGGGTGTTATTTGTAAGCTGACGTCTATGCATGAACTTGTGCAGAAGTAATGAGATAATCAAGGGTGTTGTTGTAGCCGTATCTCTTACCATGATGTGTGTTTTAGATCCTGATTGTCAAATTTTGCATCTGTTTTAATATGAATTTTCCGTTTTCTAACATGTGATTACTATGATACTTTTATGGCTGTAATGATCCGAAATAAACATGTGATTGAATGAGTGACTTTAAGGTCAAAACTTGGAAATCGATTTGCACCCACAGGTAAGATCTGGCAGTGTCCCGCCTGTGTTCCATCAGGCATCTGAGCCTACTCCAGGGTGCTTCCATGTTTTTTTCTTCACTGTCCCTAGACTCTCCCTGTCCCCTCCCCAGCCCACGACCTTCCCCGCAGGCCCCGACGACACCCCACACACCTTCTCCAACACCCTTCTTAACCACCCACTTAACTGCTGCCCCAGCATCTTCTTGTCCTGTTGCTGAGTTCCATCTCTGTCCTCGGCGCAATCCATAGAAATTGAAAAGGAGTTTCCATCCTTTTCCTTTTCTCACGTGGCGCCCATTTTTTGTGTTTTTTTTATTCCTCTGTGGATCGGGCACGCTCAAAGTGTGCCCACCCTGTCTCCCATGAAAAAAAGAAAACAACTTTTCACACACATGACAGAGCCCCAAGCTGTAAAGAGCTATCAAGCCCACATGCCGGCAACAGCCCTGAGCCCTCTCCCAGGCATGGGCTGGCAGGGTATGTCACCAGCCTGACACCCCCTCACGCCCCAGGCGGTGGTTATAGCTATAATATGGCCACTGTCCATTAAGTCATGAGTGTCTTAAAAGCAAGCTGTAGCGGATGCATGTACACTGAGCTATCCCTGAAAAACGCTGGGGGTATATGAGTGTGCTAGCATATCATACATTCAAGTACAATGTGTTAGTATATAAATAAATATAACTTTCATAAAAGCTTTCAAAGCATATGCATAAGTACACAGAACAACTTTCACATCAAATACTATCCAGTAGAGAATACAGTGCTTTATCTTTAATGGAGCAGTGTTGAAAATAAAGCACAACGTTTCATGCGTTACCTTTATGTCTTACATAATGTTGCACTGTTACTCAGTATTTCTAAATAGTATTAATTTCCTGGAAACAGCCTGTTGTATTTTTAAGGATTACCTCTGAAAGAAATAGCCAGCACATAAGGGATGTGGTTACTAGGGCGGTGACCGCTGAATGTTTAATGCAAAGGTCACATCTGGCTGTGATTTCGCAGAAGCAATTCCTGGGGCGCAAGAATTGATTACAGCGTGCTAGTGTGCCAAAAGAGGCTTCTGTCCAGGGGAGTTTCTTAATAGCAGCTGTTACCCTGTTGACCTGAAATGTTCATTGGTGTACTGTAAACGGTTCTTCTCAACCTCACACTGTTAATAGTGCTAGCAAAACCCACGAGACGGATAACACATCTTTTGATGTAAAGGTGCGAAGGTTGCGTTGGTAGCTATGAGAAATCACACAAATCCGGATTAAAGATGTTGGCTAGGGCAGACTCCTGCAGATGGTTGCAAATTGTATTATATATATATATATATATATATATATATATATATATATATATATATATATATATATATATATATGGCATTAAGCAGCACTGCTTTGTGTAGGAACACGATTTAATGTATCTAACTAGGTTACACAAAACAAAATAAAAAGTTTGTTTTAAAAAAGAAAATGTGAGCGAACCATTTTTAAGTGAGAGTCCCATAGTCAGAAAGATGTTTCATGATCAATTTCATGTATGTGTCAATCAATCGAACCATATTGCAATTGATATTTATTAAGGCCCTCCCATTGGCTCTGGAATATCATTTTCATCAAGTTACGTTTGCTTTAGAAAGCCAGTATAATGCTCCCGGCAGCCCAAAAAAAAAAAAACAGTATTACATTTCACTTTCATATTTACTTACGTTTCATCATTAGAAGCATGGCGATACGGAAACAGCGGTGCCGTAATCTACCGGCATTGTTGTTTCCTGACCTCCAGACTACGACTCTGTGGGTGCCGTCCCACCAGGCAGGTCGGGCTGGACGGCACCTGCCCTCAGAGTTTTCACAGAAGCACCGTGCCGGTGCTTCCATGGTCCCAATTCGCATAGAGTCCCATAGGTGTCTATAGGAATGGGGATTTACAAAAATACTAGCACCTGACTTCCCGGCCGTCTGGGTTGTATTCTCCCAGTGTTACCGGAAGTCAGGCGCCAATTCATTGCGGGTCCGGCAACTACCTGCCGGTAGCAGCGGCACGGTTACCGCCGGACCCGTATTGAGGCCCATATGACTCAGCGTCTATCGCTATACTTCGATTAATGTAAACACGATAAAATCCCTAAACCAGGTAGCAGCAATTACCGGATTATTTCTCTAAAATAAAAAACGAAAATTTGCAAAGCAAATAGACCTGACTTCCAGAAAATTAGGTGTGTGTGTGTGTCCCATTTTTCTTGTACTTAGACCTCTTTACTTATTGTTAAAATTCTCTTTTCTGGTAAAAATGAAAAACAGACAAGAAAAGCCTCACTCTGTGCGCTGACTTCCCTTCCCCGCCCCGACCTCATAGCCAATGCCACGACCCAAGAGTTCTGCGCATCTCTCAGTTTCACCAGGAAGTGCACACTGTCGTAAACCTGCATTTGTACTGGAGAAGGTACAATTTTATGGTTATCAGTGTTATTGGCCTCATCTAATTTGCATCACAGCCAAGTGGAATTGTTTGTTTATATTAGCATTTTAAATTATAACTGTGCCTCCACCCTTTTTCTTTGGCTGTAGTCAGGAAAGGGAAAACGGGGGATTTAATTACTATAAGTGCAAACATATTCATTGTAATCTGCAAACTAAACATGGCAAAGTGTCAATTAGTGATAGTGTTTGTGTACGTGGGTGGCATTTCTTTGCCATGTACAACCGTTCTGTAATTGTCATTTGCATTTTACTTACCCCTTCCGCTGTAGCTTTACCTACAGATTACATTAGAATCTATAGTACGCCATACAGGAGGGAAAGAACATATGAGCAAAGCCGCTCAGCTATCACCCAGCCATACGGCAGGGGTGCGGGCCATAAGGCTGACATTGGAAGATTCACATTTTTTGGTTATTTATTTTTAATTATAATCACTGTATACCCCATTGGACACATGGCCATGAGTGCAGAACACAATGGGCCTGATTCCAAGTATGGTGGTAGCCTTGCCGGCAGGCTGTCACCAAACTTGCACATTTTTCTGGCCCCTGGTAATGGGGAAATACAGGGCCATTACAACGTTGGCGGACCCTGTATTTCCCCATTGCCAGGGGCTATTAACTTTACTCCCCATTTCCACTTGAGCCCCATGGGGCTCAATGGGAATGGGGAGGCCTGTAGCATTGGCAGCATTCAGAATGGTGCCGGTGCTACCGGCAGTGTCTGCTCGTGGGTGCAGACACGCCCGCCAGGTCAGACATGGCAGGCGGGAAGGCACCCGCAAGCATAACTCATAGCTTGCCGTTCCGGTAACAACGGTACCAGCAAGGCTACTGGTACCATTGTTACCAGACCGGCAAACTTGTAATGAGGCCCAATGTTTCTGAGCTCTTGTCGGGTTCCCCTTAGTAAACACTTGAAGCTCTAGAACAAGTAGTTCCACCTCTTGTACACCCATGGTCGAAAGCACAATTTAGATGTAGAAGTAGCTAGAGGACCTTTGTTTGATTGATCTTCTAACTATATATGTGAAAGGTCTTGTCAGAAGACTCTCTTTAGAAATACTATTAGAAAACGAAAGCTAGTGAGAATGCAAGGCACATTTGGGCTCACCAGATGAGAGCCTGTTTCTTTTAATCTTGTGGTTGAACTCTTAGGGACAAGAACCATCTCTGTCTTACATAGTAGTGCCTGTCATTGTTTGCATTATTTACATAGACTCTGACACTACACCAGCGGCTTCAGGCACTACAGAGGAAGCGGTGTGTACACTGGAAAGGCATCTACCAGACTCTGAAGAGACATGAAGGTATGTAATGGTACCAAGGGGTGGAAGGCCAAATGGGTCGAAATTCGTGGTTGTGCAGTGTTCCCCACTTATCTGAGCACCACTCCAATTTCAGTCTCTAGAATGAGGTCAAGTGTGCTTGTCTTTGCCAGGGTCAGTTAGCTATACTCTTTTCTCTTCAGCTTTTTTCCCAGGACAATTGCCACTGGCAGCTACTGGCTAAATCGTGGCTTGCCATGTAGTCGAACACAGCACTCACTGTCCTCTTGCACCCTAGCTAATCACAAGTCACTGTGACTCAAAAAAACAGAGCATGCATGTATTTCAAATGATGCTTTGGACCCCCATTTCTGTTATTTACAGTCAGAACACAGTAAAGGATGGTAAAACACATACGGCCGCCCCTTATGTCATTTCGAATGGGTTACTTACATGTATGTTGAAAGTGGACCATTAGGGGGTGGGGTAGAAACATTGGAGAAAAAGCACTGCAGGAAAGAAGGAGCATTTGGGTGACGGGCAATAGGGGTTACAAGAAGTGCAATGGAAACAAGGAGAACTGGGATTGCAATAACAATGGCAGAGCTGCCAGGTACACTAGGTGGAGCAAGGAGAACATTGGTGTCACAAGGAGCCTCAAGGAGTCAGTGGAGTAGGACTTCAAGGTGCTGGCAATATTACCAGCTACTGGATCTGCATACTGACACCCAACTGATCTTAATTGCAAAGTTCTCGAAAAGGCAGGGTCCATTGAGGATTAATCTCATATGATTATTGCATTCTCGGCCCAACTGCGAAAAACGGATGGAAAATACGTTAATTATTCTATGATGTCCTCATTAAAATTGAACAAAGGAAAAATAGTCTCATTTCTACTTTTATGTGTGGAAACTTTCTCATTGCATCTGCCCTGGTCTAAAATAGAGGAAAATCATGTGGAAATAGGTACTAGATCTACCCAAGGTGGTCCCGGTGGCCATTATTCGTTTCAAATTGGGTTTACTGCTCTTGAAAGCTCTTATCGACTGATAATGTAACCTCCTCCGTATTCGTTTTACTGCAAACCCAACGAGTGTATGACAAAACTATAATTTCCCATTTTTTAACTGGTGGATTTCAAATTGTAACAACTTTCGCGAAAAAGTTGACCTCATTACTTTTCTGAAAACACGATGCGTGTAATCGAAATACCATGGCACATGGACTCGATAGTGACAGTAGGTGTATCAAAGTCATACAAACGTTTATCTCATATCCCTCTTCTGGATAAAACCACCCCCGTCTTTCTTTACTTAATGACATTTCCGACTAGAAAGGCAAGGCTAAACTTTACTTCTCACCTTCGAGGTATTAGGCAATGTTCAGAGGATATTGCTGAACCCGCAAACTTGTAGATTTTGTAAGAATGAGAATAACTTGGAGTCGTTGGAAAAACGATTTATTACCTGTCCCTACTTACACTCTTTATAATTCTTTCACAGGATTGAAGGTCTTTGTGAGATAGCTTTTTAGTTTTTTCTAGATTTAGTGTTAAACCCTTGCATTGTTTTTATTTCGTCGAACCCTTTCTGATTTTCTTTCTCTTAGTCCTTTTTCGATGGATGTTTGTGTTTTTATTACTCTTCTACCACATATATAATTGAATTGGTGTGCATGGTTGTATGTTTGTGGCAGTTTTGTTTTTGTAAACCAAAACATAATAAACTAAAATGTGCTGTGCAATAATAGGTTCTCTCATGCCCTAGTGGACATATTTGTTGTCATGCGAGGAAGATCGTCATTGAAACATCAAAATGGTAAACGTGGGTATGTGGTTTGCTAGCTTTAAAACCTGGAGGAGAGATACGTGGTGAGCAATTCATTGCATGCAAGGGCCATGTCCTTTACAGGGCCATCTTTTTGTGGACTGGCAAGTTGTTTCTGGGGTTTAAGGGTGTTGCAGGGGGCTTTTTCAGAGGGAGTTAGTCACAGAGCAGAAAGGGGGTTGTTGAGGATATCATTTAAAAAAAACAGGCAAATGGGTTTGCAATGGGCAAGGTTTGGGGGTCATGAAGCAACGTATAGGGGGTAGAGTACCAAAGCAAAGTTCTGGTAGGGTGTTTGGGAGGAAACAAGAACAATGAAGAATAAAACAATGGGGTGCCCAGATGGGGGAAGGGTGGGTGTGGGACAAATAGAAGGGATCAGGGAGGGATGTAAGGAACAGGAATGTTGACGGGAATAAAAAAAACAATGTTATTTATTTATTTTTACATTTGCAAAGCACGCTAAGACGAGAGGCATCAAGGCACTGCTCCAGGTACAAGTTGCACAAGATTACATATTACACAGGAAAAGGGAGTTATGTCAAAGAGGGTAATGTTGTGAGGAGGCTTACGTGCAGTGCTCCTGAAACAGCAAAGTTTTCAACTGTTTACGGAAGATCCAGTACAAATTCAGCTCTCAAGGTCTCGGGCAGGGCCTTCCAAAATTTGGCAGAGATGACTGGAAAGCTAGCAACACCAGCCCTAGCCAACCTGAATTTAGGCTGGAGAAGTGTAGGCAGTTCTGGTCAGTCATTTGGAGTGGGCTTTGACAACTATCTGTGATAGGTATGGGGGTGCATAGTTCGAGAGGCACTTGTGGGTGTCTTGAAAGTGATCCTATCTCTGATAGGGAGCCAGTGTATGTTTTTCCTAACTTCAGAGATATGTTCTTTTCTTTGGATGTTGAGGGCTGCTCTGAGCGCATTATTTTTGCCTTTTTGGTATATTGCATGTTGATGTACCTGCGAAAAAAGGGCATTGCAGTAAACCAATCTGGAGCCAACGAGTGCTCGTGCAATACTGAGACAACTGTCTGAAGGAAGGAAAGGATGGTAGGCGTTAATACGTTTGGTGGTGTAGGCTGCAGAGGAGGTGATGGCATTGACTTTGCGTGTGAAGGAGAGTGAGGAGTCTTGTATACTCCCAATGTTCTTTACAGAGATGGAAGTACAGATTGAATTGGCATCAATAGAGAAGCCAGAGTAAAAGCTGATCTAGGATTATTAGCACCGCCACAGATCCAACTAGAAGGATTTTGGTCTGTTCATTGTTTAGGCACAGTCAGTGCATGACCATCCATGCCTGGATGGATTGGTAGACAGCATTAAGGGTAGCAGAGTCTATACCATATTCACGAGAGAGGAGGAAGAGAATGTGGGTGTCGTCTGCATAGTTAGTGTAGGAGATGCACATGGAGTCGTGGAGGATGATCAAAGGTTTAGTGAAAATGTTGTAGTGTGGAAGAGATGCAGGACCCTTTGGGGATGCCACAAGAAATTGGTGCCAGTGGGGGGCATTTGCATTGTCTACAAAGACTTTGATTGTTCTGCCTTCCAGGAAGGAGGAAATCCAACTGGATGCTTGTGTTGAAAAATTGGCTGCAGAGGTTAGGTGTTGGCAAAGAATCTTATGGTCAACCAAGTCGAAGGCAACAGAGAGGTCAAAGATGGGGTTGCAAAGGGGGAAGGGGAACCTGTGGGCCCGAAACAGGTGGAATGGGCTATAACGTGCTCTTTGTCAACAGCCTTTTAGATGTGCTTAATTTGTCAAGCTACTGCCTATGATGAGCAGCAGCTGACAACCAGAGAGCACTTTATAATTAAATGTTCCTAATGTCAATCACCTTACACTGAGGATTTCTAGTTCAATCAGATGGTTAGACAATCCATATCACATTGTAGGGAGACAACGGCATTCGGGAAGCACTATAAGAACTGGAGAGGTCAAAGAGTTCTAGCGGTTTCCGGAACATCTCTGGGTGCAGGGGAGTGGGACTACTAACAGGCAAAGTAGCACACAGCATGAGGGTGCACACTATCCCAGCACACAATATATAGTTAATGAAAGGGTGCCCTTATAATGAATTAAACAGTCTCTGCAACAAAACAAGAGGTGCATTGATCACTCTTAAACAGAAATGTGCCTACAAGGATATACTGATTGATGCATGTTGTGATATTAATGGGATACTGAACAGAGTACATTATTTAACATTAAACATTATTTGCACTAATAACGACACATTCTATCACCAGTAATATGGAGATGTTGATTGCTGGTAGGCTGCAGGGTTCTTTTGTCGAAATCGATTTTGTTGATTTTTTGTTTACATTTGTCCGCCCTCCCCGCAACGACCCAAACCTCCACCTTGCATTATTTGCAGGATTACCCACCGCCCTCATATATTTGCAGCCACATTCATCTAAAACAATTCTATGATATCTGCCACAAAATAATCTCCCTATCCCGGCTGAAGACCTGATACAATGCCAGGTGTAAGGCAGGAGAGAACAAGTTTGTTTACAAACTCAAGATTGGAGGAAGAGATTTCCTTTGGAATGCACTAGACGGTAAGGCAGGCTATGTGTTATATTTTGGTGCAATGCCTATTAGCACAGACGGTATGATTTTTTTTGTTCTTGTACTTAACAGACAACCCTATACTGCGTTTATGACTATTGTTTATATTCCCATTTCCATGTTTTCATTATATATTTGTATGTTTACGAAACACTTTAATCTTTCAATTTTCTACTAATAATAGACATGCAACACCTGAGCACTGATGTAACGATATATTAAATAGCCCCGTATAATAACCTTAATAAATGCATTAAGCCAAATCCGGAGACTTGGGAGAAAGGATGTCTTGCTTCTGCCAACATAGATGGTAAACCCACCTGGAGAGTTTTAAACACTTGGGACTATGTTACTTCCAAATATGAGTAGCTTCCAATTCCTGACACAGTTTGGAGCACTAATATGCAGTGCATGTGACTGGATCTATAATCCGTTTCTGAGAAGAACATTGGCACCTTTGGTTCATGTCAACATGCTACAAACCTGAATTTTGGCATTTGGGTAGATTACAAGGTGTAGAAATGTAAAAATGATAAAATATACATTTGTCTAATTTATTTTGTAAGCAGTCTGCAATGCTTGGATGTGTGTGTGTGTGTGTGTGTGTGTGTGTGTCTGTTTGAAATCATCAGCATATATGCCAAAATGCTACAAAGCTGGAATTTGGCATAAGGGTAGGTTCCATGGCTTAGACAATGTAAAAAGAATAGAATATACAATGTTATCTGTTTTTCTAAGCGGTCTGCAATGCTTACCCCTGCAATATAGTTCTTCACGCCATAGTTCTGCCAAAGTTCTATGTTCATTGTTCCTGAAGTTCAGCAGTTCATGAAAACTTCAGCAGTTCATTGTTCTAATAATGTCTACAAAGAAGCATTGGTTCAATTGATTAAATATACTTCAAACTAAGGGCCTCATTACAGGTGTGGTCCAGAAATAAGGGTGCCGGTCGCACCGTAACGGCAACCTTTCCGGACCACCACAATACCACTTTGCCTTCCTGGGCCGCTGCGCCTGGCATGTCTGACTTCTGGGACTCCATGGGAATAGGGACTTATACTTCCTGCCCTCTGATATCCCGGGCTGCCGGGACTTGCAATGTCCCGGTGGCACCGGGATCTCAGGCAGTAGAAACAGTGTTTCACATCAGCCGGCAAACCACCGGTAGCACAGGTGGGTTACCGCCAGATTCGTGATGAGTACTGAAGGAGGGATTACCGTTCGAAGCACGGGTACACCTGCTAGTATATTACATGGCCAGGGTAGTGGCCATGTAGTTATGGTTAAGTTGCTGTTTCCATAGGAAGAGCACTTTTTGGGCGGCTTATAACTTCACTCTCCCTGGATGAATCCACACCAAAAAGTATATGGCTCACTCTGAATTGTTCTGCAAAGTTTGGTGAGGATTCGTCCAGGGGGGGCAAAGTTATAAGGGGGTCCCAAAACTTTTTTTTTTCCCCATAGACTGAATGGGGAAAAAACTTGGCTTGCGCCTACAGCCCAAACCGCTGGACGGATTTTCACCAAATTTGGACCAGGAGTAGTGGCTCGTTCCCAAAAGCGTGCTTTTGCAGATTTGGTGAAAATCCATCCAGTAGTTTCTTTTAAAATGACCAAAAAGTAGGTCATAAAAAATTAGTGATATCTGTGTTCGGTCCGCTGACACACTTCCCTGTTCGCTCCACGGACAGTGTTCTGATTGGCCAATCGGCTTGCGTCATGTCCGCGGACATGCGACGTGTTCGCTGATTGGACGGCGTAGAGCGTGAAGCGCATCAGATTTTCAGTAGCGCCCGCCATCTTGGATTCGCGGACGTCCGCAGACAGCGCGGTGAAACTTGGTTTAAAAATTGTATTTAGTAGAGTGTGTTGGTGTGTAAGAGTGTTTGGGGAGGGTGGGAGAGTATGAGATAGGTTAAATGTTGTATTTTTTTATGTTGTAGAACCTTTTGTTGTGTTCGATTTGTCTGCGGACAACACGGCTGTTCTGAAATGTTCTAAATAAACTAAATGGGGGGGTGTTCTGAGGACGCAATATGTGTCCGTGTTGTTCGCAAGCAAGCTGAAACTGTTCTAAGAACACTTGCGGTGTCCTGAAATGTTCGTAAATAAACAAAATGGGGGTGTCCTGAGGACGCTGTCCGTATTGTTCGCTGGCAAGTTGAAAGTGTTCTAAGAACACTCGCGGTGTCCTGAAATGTTCGTAAATAAACAAAATGGGGGGGGTCCTGAGAACGCTGTCCGTATTGTTGGCTGGCAAGTTGAATGTGTTCTAAGAACATTTGCGGTGTCCTGAAATGTTCGCAAATAAACAAAATGGGGGTGTTCTGAGGACGCTGTCTGTATTGTTTGCTGGCAAGTTGAATGTGTTCTAAGAACATTCGCGGTGTCCTGAAATGTTCCAAAATGGGGGTGTCCTGAGGACGCTGTCCGTATTGTTCGCTGGCAAGTTGAAAGTGTTCTAAGAACACTCGCAGTGTCCTGAAATGTTTGTAAATAAACAAAATGGGGGTGTCCTGAGGACGCTGTCCGTATTGTTCGCTGGAAAGTTGAATGTGTTCTAAGAACATTTGCGGTGTCCTGAAATGTTCGTAAATAAACAAAATGGGGGTGTTCTGAGGACGCTCTCTGTATTGTGTGCTGGCAAGTTGAATGTGTTCTAAGAACACTCACGGTGTCCTGAAATGTTCGTAATTAACAAAATGGGGGTGTCCTGAGGGCGCTGTCCGTATTGTTCGCTGGCAAGTTGAAAGTGTTCTAAGAACACTAGCAGTGTCCTGAAATGTTTGTAAATAAACAAAATGGGGGTGTCCTGAGGACGCTGTCCATATTGTTCGCTGGCAAGTTGAAAGTGTTCTAAGAACACTCATTATGTCCGCGGACATTAAAAGTTCCCATAAGCCATAGTTCAAATGTTTGACTCTATGGGTGTGATATGCTGCGGTGGGTGTGGCCAGGGCATAGAGTCTTTGGTGCATGGCCATATCGTAATATGGCCATGCACCCAAGACTGTATGCCCTGGCCACACCCACCGCAGCATATCACACTCATAATGGCTTATAACTTTGGGATCCAAAAACAAATTTATAAGGAACAAAGTTATTAGCCTCTATGGGTGTGATATGCTGCGATGGTTGTACTTATTATAATATACTTACTGTTTGGTTTAGTAACTGGAGTACATGTATTTCTTGTTCATTTCTGTGATAAAAGAAAAGATCATGTTAGTATTGGTATTTTGTGATGACTTATTACATTGAAAAATCAACATTTGTTTTTGTTGACCCTCATATTTAGTAGATTACAAACCAGAGTACTGTGCAATTTGCTCAGTTTCTGTGTTTGTTGCTAAAATCGTTGGGTCTGTGGGAGAAAAAAAAATCCATGTTGGATTAAAAAAAAAACCTTTTTCTGTTATGCTACAGTTTATTTGTTTGTTTGTTTTCAGTGTTCACTTGTTGTTTCTGGCTAATGCTCTATATATTGGCTTGTTGCAGTTTTTTGGAGCAGTAACATATCATTCATTTGTTTGTATATTGTAAAATGTTTGAGCAATTAGATACCAGTAGGCATATTCTAACTGTCTATTTTTTGATATATTTTAGTGGTATTGATTTATCTTTTTGGATATTGTTAAATTATGGGACAGTTAGATACCAATTGGCGTATTCTAACTGTCTATTTTTTTATATAATTTAGTCATATTGATTTATCAGTTTGGATATTGTAAAATTTAGGGTTAGTTAGATACCAGTTGGTGTACTCTAACTATCTATTTTTTGCTCTTATTTAGTGGTATTCATTTATCTGATTAGTTGTTGTAGAATCTTTGGGCAGTTAGATACCTTTCGGAATATTCTAACAGTTTATATTTTTTTACTACAAGTTTACTTAAGGTTTAAGTACAGTTAAGTTAATAAATTTTGATTTTGAGAACATTAAATAAGTGTTTGAAAGATTTGCTGGTAATCTCTGCTTTAGAGTAATGGTACTATCATTACATTCAAACCATCCACATTTCTTTTTTATATATGCAGTGTAGTGACCTGAATTGGTTGTGGCTCCTGCATGGTAGATTATACCTATTGTTGTGAAGGTTTTCTTACCAAGTGATACATGACCATGTGTGAATCCAGTCAGCTTGCAGTTGTTTTTGGTACCATCTGCATTGTAACGTAGAAGCATTAGTATTACGTATTTACTATGTGTTTGTATAAGTAAGGTGGAGCGATTATCCGAATTGCAGGTAGTACATAATGTACCATGGTTTGCATTTTGTACAAGATGCTGAAATGGAATGGATTCACAATTAGGTATTGATATATATACGAAGCGTTCATTGGGGATTTGTTCTTGTGTTGCATTGTTGCAGAGGGTGCATGTATGTTTCCACATGTATGAAATCTGAAAGATTTCATTTATAGGTATGTTTTTATTTTCCACTACTTGTAGTAAGTACATTAGAAATTCTTGTGGATCTTCCTGTGAGTTTATAGTGAATTTCACCATTCCAACACATTAGTCCAATTGTTGTCTTATTCCATAAACACTATGGCCCTCATTACGACCCTGGCGGAAAGGGGTTTACGCCGGCGTAACCCATGGCGTACCTCTCCGCCCGACTACGAGTTCCCGTAGCGCCATGGTGATTTTCACGCCTGCTTTTTGCAGGCGGAAAAATCCATGGCGCTACGGGACTTGTCGTTAATTACGCCACCGTAATTTACGGTGGCGTAATTAACGCCTTCCCCACTCCCATTATACCCTATGGGGCAAAAATGGGAATGGGGAAGGGTAAATGGGGATTGGGGACTTACCGCCCCGCCAAGGTCGGAATGGGGCGGTAAGTCCGCCAACCCCCATGGCGGAGTTGGCAGCTTTGCGCCATGGACCATGGTGCAAATTGCACCATGGTCCTCCGCCAGGGTCGTAATGAGGGCCTATACGTGTTATCAGGATTGTTTGTTGCATTTCTGTGAACTATTAACATTTGCAAACACAATTAGTCTGTACTGTGTAAGTAAATGTTGTCAACTATTGGTGGTAATTGAAATAGAATAATCATTACTACATTTGCGTAGCAACTTACTCCAACTATATTTGAGAGGTTAAATGGACCAGGTAGTTCTGTATCTGATTGATTTGTTTTTAGTTTGTCTTCCTTCTTTGACGAAGTACCTGGTTTACTTTCCCTAACGGGTTCTTTTATGTTTCTGGTACTTGATGAAGTTTTAGTTTCTTTTACTCTCTTTGGAGGATTTGCAGTGACATCCTGTTGCATTTCTGTTTGATTTAGTTTTCCTTTACAACATTTTACTTTTTGTGGTACAGAATATGTGTTTAGATGGGGGGTGTATAGTGAGTGAAGACTATTGTATTCTAAAATGCAAGGAATATCAGCGTTTACTTTACTTGCATCAAAGTTGATTAGAAATAGACTGTCATTATTAAGTTTGTAACCTGAAACTGAACTGAATTGCGATAGTACTTCTAGTAAATGTGGGAGGTGTGTTTTTGGGTTTTTGATGAGAATAAGGATGTCATCAGCATAAGCAGCTGTTTTAATATGGGATGTACCGCTTGCTATACCTGGAATGTTTTTATTAGATCTGATCATTTCTAATAATGGCTCTAAGGAGAGGATGTATAAGATAGGTGAGAGGGGACACCCCTGTCTAGTACCTCTATTGAGGGAAAAAAATGGGGAGGTAAGACCATTGATACAAATTGAGGATCGTGGAGAAGAATAAAGTAAGCTGACTAGGGAAATGAACTTATCGCTACAACCGTGCCAGCGGAGGGATTGAAACATAAAGTCCCATTTACTAGAAGTACTATCGCAATTCAGTTCAGTTTCAGGTTACAAACTTAATAAAGATAAATCAGAAATTATGCCCCTCAATCCCTACTGCCTTAAACACGACATTGACCCCTTTGGTTTTAAATGGTCCAGTTCCTCTATTAAATACCTAGGTCTTAGATTTGCTCCCTCGATCCCGGACACCATTAAGCTTAATACACATTCATTACTAGATAAACTAAAGGAATTAACATCCAGATGGTCCCCCTTATATCTTTCTTGGTGGGGACGACTAGACACGATCAAGATGATGCTATCACCAATAATTTTATATTACCTACAACTCCTATGTGTTCCGATATCTTCCTCCTTTTACAAATCAATGTACTCTATTCTTCTAAACTTCCTTTGGGGACAAGGCAAAAGTAAAAGAATTGCTCTAACCAAATTGAAGGCACCATATGACAAGGGAGGGGTCAAGTTTCCCGATTTTAAAGCATACCATAATGCCTTTCTTTTGAAGCAAGCCAGATATTGGTTTGCCTGTCCCATAATGTCAGATATTCCCACATGGTGTACCATAGAGAAACAGCTTGTGTTTCCTATAGAAATAACGGACCTCATTTATGTATTCAAGCATTCTTCGATGTCTATATCAGACCCTATCAGAGCTACAATATCAGCCCTCCAACTCTTTGTATTCACACAGACAAATTCCCCCCAAAAAAGCCTCTCACCTTTTTTATGGCATAACAGCAAGATAACGATTAATAACAAAACCTTAAACAGAAAATCCTGGAAGAAAAAGGGTATTAGATTTATACAACAAATTATAAATAAATCTTCTATCCTTTCTTTTCAGCAGCTCAAAAATCAATTCGCAATTCCCAACACTGATTACAATTTCTATAATAAGTTAGTTAATTCTTGCTTTGATGCTCTCCGCAGCTCCTCCAATGAGATTCTAACTCCTGATGTCTCAAGATTACTACACCTAACAATGCCCACCGACACTAAGGCTTCTAAATTCTATGGCATTCTCATATCATCCCTTAAGATTTGCACAATACGCCACAAATGGGAAGAGGATTTTGGTTACATTTTTAATGAATATACATGGTTTAAGATTTTCTCAAGAATCAAGGACATCTCTGCTTCAGCAAATATCTCCCAACATTTTCTCTTCTTTATACACAGAGTTTTCATCACACCTGCTAAACTATGCCTCACTAATATTAATAACAATGATAACTGTTGGACATGTGGAGCCACCCCTGCTTCGTATGAGCATATGTTCTTCATGTGTCCATATACCCACAGATTTTGGCAACAAGTGTGGAAGTACCTTAACTCTATTTTTTTAACTAATGTCCCTCTGTCATTCATGAACATTGTCTTAGGAAGCCTGGCTATTACCACCTACTTGCCATCTGGTGCATCTAAACTCTATGATCTCTTCATTTGTTTGGCCATGAAGAATATAACTGCCAATTGGAAAGACTCCCGCTCCTTGTGCATAAGAAGCTGGTGGAATAACATCTGTCTCACGCAAAAGATGGAAATGTGTATGGCAAACAATCTTAATTCTATACCTAAGTTCAATGCTAAATGGTCATTTTTCATTCGTTATCTGGATCATTTTAATGTAACCACGCATGGAATGTGACTTTTGTTAATATATAACACTCCTTTGATGCTCGTAAGATTTTTATGAATGAATCTTAACCCTAACACTGTATTGAATATTTATTTTACCATATACTAAAGAGCCACACCTCTACACCTACCCCCCTACCTCTCCCATCCCCTCATTTTTCGTGTTTGTCAAATGTTAGTCTTGTGTTCGTCCTCCCCCTACTTAAAACATCATAATGCAGAAATCGTTCAGCACTAAATCGTGCGCAACACTGTGTCACAATGGTTTCGTTTATGTTTCAATTATTATTGTAAGTTGTTCATCAAATGCTTAACCTCATAAAGTATGTAGTGCACCCTATTAATAGATCCTCTGGATCACTACTATTTTACCATAGATTATTCTCAAGTACATGTAATTGGTTAACTGCATTATGTTTTGGATATTATGACGTTACAAATGTATTCTACATACCTTAATAAAAATTATTAAAATGAAAAAAAAGAAATAGACTGTCAAATGTACGTAAGCATGATAGTGCTACGTAGCTGATGCCTTCTTTAAAGACTGTGTAACCAATGTCTATCATTGCTTTGTCTAGGGTAAGACCTTGTGATTTATGAATGGTGACTGTGTATGCAAGAGTTAGAGAAAATTGTTCTCTGTGTACATACATGTCTTTGAAGAGAAGGAATCAAGCTTTTGATCACCCTATCCTTTTTACTTCTGAAAGTTTGTCAAAGAGAATATTGACAAACTGAATTTTGTTGTCACATGGGTATGTTTGAAAGCCAACAACTGTACCCAGTGCTCCATTAACTAGTCCTTGGTCCACGTCAAGGTTATGTTTCAGCATTACTCTGCAATTTAAGGATAATTTTAATATCTTTTCCAAGCCAGCTGTGTTTGAGATTGAATTTTCTAAACTATTTAGTCTTGTTGCGGCTTGCTCACACATGGGTAGTGTCATACCATGTACATCTAGTTTGTCTGTGGCGCTAATTTCCATTATTGGTTGCATTTCTTTACTTAACATTATTTCATTGAATTAGAAACAGCTTGCAAGAGTTGGCATTAAGGCCATACAATTGACATTTGTATGGGCTAATTGTTCCATAACATCGGTAGCACATGCATTATCGCCATAAAGTGCATGAATGTGCCGGGTTTTCAATATTGCTTCTGCTTCTTTAGAAAGTATACCCACTCTGATACTTTTAAAGATGTTGGCATAAGTGAGATCTGCAGATTGCCGCATGTTTTCTGTTAATTCTCTGTATTGAAAATGTTGCCAAAGGTTGACATTTCCAATGCTGCCAACAGTTTTACGGCAGAGTTTGTGTCCTAATGTATTAAAAATAGGCTCACCTTTTACTGGTGTCAATTGAAGAAGATCTCTAAAAACAATAATGTGTTTTCCTGCAAAGAGCTCTTCGTAGTTTGTTTTGAGTACTTCTTGTAATCTGAGGTGAATCAAAGCCAACATTAGGTTGGACACCATGCTCACTTCATCTATTCGTAGCATTTTCATTTGTTTTAATACTCTGCGTAGTTCCAGTGCAGCTTCTGTAGAAAGTTTGCAATAGTCTAATTTGTTTTGGTGTTCTACTGGCAGGAGTAGTAATCGGTGTAAAGTGACACCATCTATGTTATAGGCAGCTAAACCTGTGGGGGCAGTGACAACAGCTGACAGTTTGTTGTTTGTCAATTGTTGAAGGAATTTACTGATGATTTTGATTAGGAATGTTTTGCCAGAACCAGCTTCACCACTGATGTACAGTAGTATAGGTTTGTAATTTTGGCAGGTGCATTCTTTGTTTTCATGTTGTACACTATGTGCAATTTCTTTTGTTACTTCTTGAAAAATGCTACATTGCTCATTGTTTAGTTTTGATTGTAGTATAGTTAAGTCTTCTTTATCTTCATACTGACACATGGTGTTTTCTTCTTCTATCATAGCTAATTCTGCCTCATTTGTTATTAGTAGTTCTCCCAGTGGTTCTTGGCTTCCTGTTACAGAAGGTTGACTACTGTCAGGAGTGTCCTTATTTAGTTGGGCTTGGAGTTCTTTTTTGTGTTGCTGTTCATTGTGCAACATTGTTTTGTACTGTGTAAAGTTTACATCAGTTATAGTGCTTTCATTTGCTTTGAAAGCGTCTTCATATGAGTCATAGTTATCTAGTATTTCTTCTTCTTTTCTCCATGGTTTAAAGAGTTGTAGCAGGGACATGTAATATACTTCTTTATGTTGAGGAGTCTTTAATGACAATTTGATATGATTAATTAAATTTGGTTTGGTGAGTTTTACTAAGCTGCCTTCACAGTTTGTCACTCTGTATTTACATTTTTTTTCATCAGGTTTTATATTATTTTTGTATGTGTAGTTTTGGGCTATGTGGTATAGACACATGGTTTCCAAAGTATTACTTCTGTTTGGGTAGTATGTGTCCAATAAATTGTTTTTTAAAATGTCTTGGCTGTTGGGATCATGTTTGGCTATTGTTTCTATATCTCCATATGATTTTAGAACTCTTTTTCTAGATTTAGCTGGACCAGGACTTAGCCATACTATATTTTCATATTTACCATACAATGCAGTACCAGTTAAACGATCAGCTGCTTCATATGATCCACATTCTCTATGGGTGAGCATTTTTATGGCCAAGCTGTATAATTTCTGAGACACTGTTTTATCTGATGACAGGTCATTCCAGAGGTCTTGGAGCTCTGTCTTTTCTGCTTTGGTTAAGTATGCTGTGACATATCGTGCAAATGCAGTAGAATTGTCTGCAATGTACTGCACATCTATTTTTGCATTCTATAAGTGGGCAATGATTGCATATATTTTTCTTCTTCTGTTCTTTTTATGTAATATGTATTTTTAGGTGACTTACCTTTAATACTATGTCTAACTGAAGACATGAGGTTGTTCACTTGACCTGTATTTGTAACTGGTCTAGGGAAACCAAATCGGCATTTGGTGTAGTATTTCCCTTTGTTTTTGTATTTGCGACGACAATATTTGCCACATTTGTGTCTTTGAAATTGTAAAATTTGTGCATGAAGATCACTATTTGTGGATTCTGTTGGAATTTCACAAGTGACATATTTTTCAATAAACTGTAAAACAGTGGCATCACTGTCTTGACCAAATTTAGGAGCATCTTTAATCCATAAAAGCATGTGGATATGTGGTACTCCTCTGGTTTGGTATTCTTTTCTCCAAAAGAATTGTTGCACTTCTCCAAGTGGAGGAACAGTTTTATTACAAATAAAATGTAGCATAGCAATGAAGCGATGGTGAAAATATCTTGAAACATTAACAGGATCCAGAGAACAAAGTTCTCCAGGTGTTAGTATATCTATGTTTGTTTTGTTTTTGTTTGATATGCGTAGGAAATCATGTAAATCTTCCCATGCATATTCTGCACAGCTTAATGTAACAAACCAAGTGGGTGGGCCAAGGTTTCTGATCACACAACATACATCTCCATGACGTCGAAACCAGTACTCTTTAGTACCACACATATTTGCAAATAGATTTGTAATATTTGATTGTAAAACCTCATCTTTTTGTTGCACTTATTGTAATAATTGTGTAGCTGTCATATTTGAAAGTGGGATCCTGATTTTAATGTGTGTGCAACTCCGTAACATAAAGTTGCTAGTTCACTTTCAAAGAGTAGGTGGAATATGTATTCCACATTTTGTCTAAATCTGGGATCTTCAGAATACATCCGTAATGAGCGGTCTTCTGATGCTGATATTTGAATAGGTCTATCATCGTACCTTCCTCCTTTACCAGTAGGAAAGAGTAGAGGAGAAGCACGTGCTTCTATACTTTTTTCCCATATGCTGATTGGTGATCCTTTTGTTTGACGCATTTGGTAGGTTTCCTTCTATGGTGTCATTAGAGTGCAATGGATGAATTGTATAATGGTCTAAAGTATTTGATATTGTAGCAGGATCTAGGAGCTCAAATTGACCAGCTTCTTGTGTCTCTTGAATTATTTCAGTTGTATCCTTCAAGTTTTCTTCAATATTAATTTCTTTGTAATATTCATTACTCTCTGTAAGATATTGTAAGTCTTGTCTAACTTTATGTAAATCTACCAGCTGTTGCCAATTTTTTTTGTCTTTTGTAGGTACTCCATTTACTAAGATAATTAAAGATTGCTGCATTGGACGTTGCACTCCTAGAGTGGGCACATTTTCTTTTAGATCTAATGGTAAATACACTACTTTTCTACGAATACCTTTCACTAATTCAGAGGGAGGTAATTTTGCTGTTTTTGGTTGAAGGCGTATTATTGCTTAATTTGGGTGCACTGTTTGAATTATGATGCTCTCATATAAATTAATTTGTTGTAGGGGTTTTGGTAGTGGATATAATTCCAAATTATTTGTGATAGCACGTGAAGGAGTTTGGTTGTTGTCAAGTTTTGAAGGGCAGTAACTGCAAAGTACTAAGGGTTCAGTTATTTCATATTTGTTTTCTGCTGTAAGGTAGAGAGCTAATTCAAACCATTTACAATCTTCATTGTCTTCTATTTTGTATGATAGTCTACAATTTTTGTGTTACTTTTATAAAACGTTCTGGGGCAACATACACACACATGGTTTGTTAATTCAGCTGATGTACTTTTAAATTTTAGTATTTCTTTTTTGTATGTGTGTAGTAAAAGGTTGACATGTGTAGAATTGTTGCTAATTTGGTTTACAGCTATTTCATTCGTAAGTGGCATTCACTTCCAAAATATTTTTTTCTGGATATAGTCGATTTCTTCAAGTAGGTCTTTTGCTGTACCATGTAGAAGAATGTTATTTAAATTGGCTAGTGCTAAAGCAGGACTCTTAGCATAGTACAGTTTATAAACTAGATTTCTTATAGTTGAATGATGTGTTGATATCCTTTTGATATCATGGAAGGTGGTTTTGTAAGTAGGTCCTGTAATGCAGGCCAATGAATGTCCTTGTAGTCCTGTGTACTTGTGTACTGGACAGGTATCCATATTTTGCAGTAGTTTAATTTTGATTTTGTCTTTGCCTTTCACATATTGATTGAGGAATTGGCGTAAAGACTTGAAACCATTTTTGGGAATGTTACACATTGATGTGCATGGCCATTTGTACACTAGACATTCTGATTCAGTTGAATGGAGCATCAAGCATCACACTTGAACTATTGTTAACAAACCCAGTTTGAGCGAAACAAAAGCTGTTTGAATATGATTAGATTCAAAATCGCAACTTGTGCCTCCAGTATAAAGATTTTGATACACGCGTCTTTGGCATAAAAGCCTTAAACATAATAGAACCCTATTTATTAAAGTGCCCGAGCCCATACATACGCTAACAATTCCTAAGGTTTCGTTTTAACCTCTGGCCCACAACACAGATTCTAGCCAGACGCAAGCTTATTCCAAAATGTGCAGATTTCTGTCGTTTTTGTTTAGATAAATCTCAAATCGAATCCTTGGAACATTGTATTCTATTCTGTCCAATGCTGGTATCTCAAAGATCGAAATATTTTAAAAAATGCAACTTGACCAAGTTTATGTTTATGTCTACAAGCGACATTTGGTCAAATATATACAATTTCCCGAACCTGGACATGCGTGTGGCAATCATTCGTTTTCTCGATTCAATTTTTCCGAGATCGAATGATTCCCATTTGGGAGAATATGTAGGTTAGTCTTTTATTTCTGATTTCTGTATTTCTGTATTTAACCTTCGTATTGCTTTGCTTTTAAATGTACTGTCGCTAAATTGTATTGAAAAATTGTTAAATGTTTTGTATTATTTACTTGTATATTTGAAAGGATGATTTTATTATCCATATCAAATAAAAAAAAAAAAAAAAAATAAAAAAAAAATGGAGGGGTAATTCTAAGTTTTCAAGGCATATTTTTGTAAGGAGTACTTCTTATTGTATTATGGTATTATTAACTTTTTCATAACCTCGACCACTGATATGTATGGCAATTGTATTTGTTTGCTTTTGTTTGTATGCTTATTCATTAAAGTATGGTTCTGTGCTTGTAGTGTGACTCCATTCACCTCCGCAGATACTTAAGAAGTGCTTTCTGTTGACATTTTGTTTATTGAAAAGTCTTTTTTGTAATTTAGTCATTAGTTTTTTTAGTGGTTTCATTTTGTTTAACACTAAAATAAATACATTTCTTTTGAGAAGAATTGCACTGTCTATCAACGTTTCTAAGATTAATTTTGTACGATAGGTTTTAAGGGTTGACTCTGGTTTCTCTCCTGTTTTTATAAGATTTTTAAGGACTCTGTGTTGGAACATTTTGGCTAAAATACTTTTCTTGGTATGCTTACTTTGCACTATATCAAGATTTATAGAAGCAGTTTTATCTGTAATGATAGCTGATTTTTTGTTAATTGTTTTCTGGTTTTCTTTACATTTTGATAGAGGAGGCAAAGTTTTTGTACTTGAAACTTCTTTTGTTTCACTAAATGACTGTATTAGCTGTTTTGCTTAAACTTTGTTTTACAAATTCTGCTAGAGATGGATGCTTATGTTGGACACTTTTATTTTCATTTGCTCTACTTCTGTGTTTCTGTGTTGCTTTCTACAGACTTGATTTTTGGTAGGCATTATTTAGGGTCTGTTGAAAAAAATAAACAAGGTATGGGTTGGGGTGTTCTGCAATGTATGTGTGCTGTGTTCATGAGTGTTTGAGTAAGATGATAAAGATGTATGTAATGGTGTGTGATTGTGCATTGGGCAAATACAACTAGTAGGGATGGGTATTCTTGAATTAATGTGCTACTAAACTGGGGTTCAGATGACAGAAAAAAGTAAGCTAGTGGTGTGGAGAAGTACAAATAGTAAATCTAATGCTATACAATTAAAACAGTTGTTTGTTCTATAATATCAAAGTTCTAGCAGCTGAGTTGGGTCATTTGTGTGTCGAAAAATAGGAATTTGTGGGCCATTCTGGCTGCAAATTGCTGTTTAAGAAATGGGGATTTTTGGAGAGAATGGTGCACAATTTCTATTTTTAGGCACAGAAATAGCATGAATTAATTTTACAGTTTGTTTGAGTAATAATACAAATATTATGGTGGTATTCAACTTACTTTTTTTCTAAAATGAGCAGGTTACTTCTTAGTTGTTCTTTGTACTTCAAAATCGTCTGCTTCTTTTCAGGAGAATGGTCTTCACTGCAATAGTAAAATAAACAAATTAGTAATTTTGTTTGTATATAGCACTGTTTTTAATTTAGACATTGATTTTTTTCATTATCATCCTCAGCGCCTTCCTCAAAACCATTAAAACTATCTTATTCACATAAGATACGTCGCACCATTTGAATACCTATCATATGTTCTTAATGACTAAACTGTATTGCAATGACTAACTGTAGCAAGAAAAAATATATTTACTATGCCTTGTGAAATTCATAATGTACCACTGAATACCACTATTCCTGTAACTAAGCTCTTGCAAGCAATATTGCTTCAATGTCATGGGCTGCTTGCGCTATATAAATATAAGTAAATAAATAAATAAATAAATGGTTATGTTATTGTACAAGTATTGTTGTTTGAGATTTGAACATAGTGTGTGCTTGCAATTTTGTTAGACTATATGCACTCTATATATTTTATTTAAAAAATGTTAGTTCAACATGATTTGAATATGTGTGTGTGAAAAGAAATTAAATAGTATAAAGGTTTGTAAGTGACAGTTGATTTTAGGAGATGGAAAAAAAGACAGTAAGTTCATTTTACAGATTATACAAGGTAAAAGTCAGTTTATCTGTTTATATGAAACTAGAAGAATTGTACATGTACTTTAAGGAAAATATGCATACCTGTAGTTTGTGTTCATACATATGGATATGCATGGAGCTGCAAGTAGAAATCTTGGAGACTTGTATAGTATTTCTTGTAGAAGGTGCTTTCCAATGAAATGACACTTGTACTCAGAGAGATTAACAGTAAATTTGCATTGCTGATCTATGATGATGCAGTTAGATGTAGAGGTGTTCTATGTGATTGGTGGATGGTCATGTGACTTCTTAGCTACATCCAATGAGGGAATGGCACAGAGAGTGAAGTGGAAATGGTAGAAGGGCTGTCCATGTTACGATATGTCCGCGGACATGGCGGTAGTTCACGGACATCTGGTGTTACATCCGGGGATTTTTGGGTTGGGAAGCCATGCAAATGAGAATGAGCATACGAAGGGATTGGTCTGGGAAGTTTAGTGGGTGTGTTGTGCCAGTAGAGAGTTTCTCAGATACTCTTTTTGCTGAAAGAAGAACAGATAGCTATGGCTGTGTGTTTCAGAAAACAAATTGTTTGGATTTTGGGAGACTCGTGGATACATTGGTTGAATGTGCATGCAGAAAGCTGTGGATCTAGATCTTGGATTTCCACATGTGGAAGTATACTGGCATGGAGTACGTGGAATGAAGTGGTTGGACTTGCTACCTCATTGTGCTACTTTGGAGACAGAGCAACATCCAGATTTAATTATAATTCATTGTGGAGGGAACAGTTTAGGACATGTGTCTGGAATTTCTTTGCAATTTGCAATGAAAGAAACACTTGGGAAGGTCATGTACATGTTTCCAAATTCTCAAGTAATTTTTTCACGGATTGCGCAGAGACAAATGTGGCTTCGTTCTTCTTCATTTGGTCCACAAATGGAGAAAGCAAGGAGAAATGTCAATAAGGCTGTTTGTGCTTTTCTAAGAGATTTTGGCATGTCCTCTTTTCACAATGAAAATATTATTTTTCATAGTACATACATTTTTCGCAGAGATGGATTCCATCTTACTTATGCTGCCAATCAGATTTTTCTGAGAAATGTACAAAATGCATTGTGACCTTTTTTAGAATTACAGCATCCATTTTGTAGTAGGTGTTGATTATTTCTAATTTTTCAAACACAACCACCACCAAAAGGCTCTTTTCAGAGCCACCACTTCCTCCCAGATAAAATGGCAATGGTTGTGATAGGGCAGCATTCCAAAATTTTAGATGTCCGCGGACTGCCCACAGACTTCTAAAAAATACACAGGGCCCTGCTTCATTTATTTTCACTTCTATTTTTTAACTGTTAATGGCGGCTCTGAAAAGAGCCTAATTTTTTTTTTGATTTTTGTTGTTTTATATTTTTTTGGGTTTTTTATACAAGACACGCTAGGAGAGGAGGGGAAAGGAGGGTAAAGGGGGGACACCAAACACAGGGATAAGAAAGGGTGAGCTGAGAGAGGAAGATGTAGAGTGGGTTTTATTTGGGTATTGAGCAGATCTTCTCGTGCTCTGAGACGATAGTCTCAAAAGCACTTCAAAGTTGCTCCCCCTGCAGAGTACTGCGTCGCAGTACATACACACAACTGTGACCCTCGAAAGGTAAGGGTCATCAGCATTGTGTATGGCCTGTGAGGCAGCTTCAGGAATATGCTGTCCCACAGGAGTGTTCCTTGTGGTGACAGGATCAGAAACGGAGGATGAAGTAGTGGAAATCAACCTGCTAACTCCTCGCAAGGTACAACCTTGCAAACAGCCCCATTGTGGAATGACTTCAGGTGTCGCTTCATGGTAGTGGTCCCAAAACTGTACGAACCAGACCTCCTGCGACTGAGTACCATTTTGCACTCGTTGCAGGTGACTTGGTTCGCACGAGCCTTAGGAGCATTCCCACAAATGGTAAATAACCGCCACACCCAAGACTCACACTGAGTGCGGGTAGTAGGGAGTTCAACTACCTCATCCTCGTCATCCTCTTCTTCCTCCTCTGCATCCTCACTCCTGTTCCCCTCTTCAGGCCCTTGGGGAGGTGGTGGTGGTGGAGGGGGTGGGGGTGGTGCTGAAGCAGATGCAGCACCAGGTGGCATCAGGTTCTTGATGGAAATCTGCAGATGGCAGAAAAAATAGCTGTGCTCTGTAGGATAGCCAGAAACACAATGAGAATAAGCTCTAGGGCGTGGTTTTTTATAGGGGTGCTTGTATGCAGTTCGCGGACATGCGCGCTGTCCGCGGACAGATCGAACACAAAAATGGGTTCAAAAAGTTTCAAAAAGTATGTAGAAACTCACGATTACTATGTGGGACTTGTGTCATGGTGAGTTTTTCTGGAAAAATATTGTGGAATACTTGAAAATGTACTTTTAAATTGTTCGGGGACACGAACAGTGTCTGCATTCAGAACACACGATCACCGTGGGTGCGGTCACATGATAGCTTCGCGAACATGTCCGCGAAGAGAGCGGCTGTCCGCAGAACACCAAATGCACCGACAATGGTTTGCGCATCCGCGTAGATGTTCTACAGACACTGTTCGGGTCCTGATGAAATTAAAAGTGCGTCACACGTCAAACGAACAGTTAAGGACAGTCGGTTTTTCTTAGAACAGTTTCAACTTGCTTGCGAACAATACAGACAGACATAGCGTCCTCAGGACACCCCCATTTTGTTTACTTACGAACATTTTAGGACACAACATGTGTTCTTAGAATAGTTTCAATTTGGTTGTGAACATTACGGACAGGCATAACGTCCTCAGGACAGTCCTATTTTGTATATTTACGAACATTTCAGGATACATAATATGTTCTAAGAACACTTTCATTTTGTCAACGAACAATATGGACAGTGTCGTCAGGACACCCCAATTTTGTCCATTGACGAACATTTCAGGAGAGAGCTTGTGTTCTTAGAACAGTTTCAACTTACAAACGAACAATACGGACAGGCATAGTGTCCTCAGGACATCCCCATTTTGTTTATTTAAGAACATTTCAGGACACTGCGTGTGTTCTTAGAACAGTTTCAACTTGCTAGCAAACAATACGGACAGATATAGTGTTCTTCAGGACACCCACATTTTGTTTATTTACAAACATTTCAGGACACCGCGTGTGTTCTTAGAAGAGTTTCAACTTGCTAGCGAACAATACGGACAGACATAGTGTCCTCAGGACACACCCATTTTGTTTATTTACGAACATTTCAGGACACCGCGTGTGTTCTTAGAACAGTTTCAACTTGCTGGTGAACAATACAGACAGGTATAGTGTTCTTCAAGACACCCCCATTTTCGTTTCTTTACAGACATTCCGGACACCCACGCTGTCGACGGACACCTAAATTGTTTTTTTTTTTAAAAACATGAAATGAATTAGAACACAATATAAAAATGTAACTTTATTTAACATGTAGGATTCATTTATGACAGAGAAGGTGAGGCAGAAACTGAAACAAAAACAGGAGAATTAGGGGTTTCAACAGGATTTGTATGAAGTGAAGAAGGGATGGAAGTCTCATCAAAACATTTTAGTTCATGGAGAGGGTTTGGGGATAATTGACTGGAATATGGTGAGGGGGGACAGGTACACGTGGTTTTTTGTTTAAAATGATCTTCCACAAAGGTTTTTAAATTATTAAAATTAGCCAACAATAGGTCAATTTTTTCTTGTATGCTGTGAAGAGTTTTATCCATAACAGCTTTTTCTGTAGTACTTTCTATTTTGGTATGCTCTGTACAAAAAATATATATATATGTTAAATATATAGAAAATAATAATAATTAAATGGTTTATATTATAACGTGTCTACCATTAGATTCACTATCTTCTGACATTTCCTCATGTGGGAAATGCTCCTCTAGCCACTCCAGAGTACTAGACATTTCTGTGAGTAAAAAAAAAAAAAACATAGTATCATTTTTTTCAAATCTAATACAGAAAATGTACAATATGAGTAAAATGCAGTAAACTTACAATTTCAGGTAAGGTGTGTTCTGAGTGTTCTGTAGATCTGCAGTTGTTCTTGGTTGTGGAGTGTCGTGAGGTAATTATGTTGGAAGCCTGTGTATCTTATTTTGGTATATTCCATTTTAGAACATATTGGGCCTCACTACGACCCAGGCGGTAAGGGGTTTACGGCGCCGTAAACAGCGCCGACCCTTACGAGGTCCCTTAGCGCCATGGCGGACTTAACACCTGCTTTTAGCAGGTGTTAAAATCCATGGCGCTAAGGGACCATGGAGTTAATTACGCCACCGTAATTTACGGTGGCGTAATTAACGCCTTCCCCACTCCCATTATGCCCTATGGGGCAAAAATGGGAATGGGGAAGGGTAAATGGGGATTGGGGACTTACCGCCCCGCCAAGGTCGGAATGGGGCGGTAAGTCCGCCAACCACCATGGCGTAAACGTAGTTTAAGCCATGGTGGTAAAGTCACGGCCCAGGCGGTAACTTACCGCCTGGGTCGTGATGAGGCCCATTGTATTTAAATGAATGGTTAATGTATTATATATATGGGTTACACTTCTTATGCATTACTACATATAATGTGTATGTGTGCTGGTTTGTGAATTTTGTAAAATGGTCTTATGTTATGATATAACAATTAAACATACCCCCCCAGAGTTTTTAGGTAGTGATCTTACTGTCCGAACATGTCCGCGGACATTAAAAGGTTCTCGGTCATCAAACTCAGTAGAGGAGGTTCAGTATGTTCAATTTTACATGTACATAAAAACAGAGTTATTATTATTAAATTGTGCTACTAAAAACTTATGAAATTCATTGAAAAAACTTTGTTAAAGGGACGTTATGGTTAAGTTGCGCTACTAAAAACCTATGAAATTCAGTGAAAAAACTTTGTTAAAGGGACATTATGGTTCCAAGTAAAACCAAAAAACCCCTGTAATTCGACAGTTATGGTAAGCTAAGCAACCATAACTCGCGCCACCACTGTCTAGTGGGGTAAGCATGACTTTGTTATATTCTTGGACCAAAGTAAGGTCTAGGTTGTCAGCTAGTGAGTTTAAGGTTGGGAGAATGGCAGGGATCACTTTGTCCACTGTGATATTCTTTTTGTTCCTTGTTAGACAACGTGGGGTAGTAGGTAGGGCCATCAGTGGTGGTCTAATGGTTGATAGTGTGAAAGACACAAGGGAGTGGTCTGTCCACAGTTGCGGTAAGATAGAGCTGAAGGTGGCAGTGCAATTGTAATCAGCTACCCAGTCTAAAGTTCTCCCTTTATTGTGGGTAGGTTCTTACATTTTTTGTGACAGGCCTAATTTTGATAGGATATTAGCTAATTTAAGGGCATGCTTATCCGCAGGATCGTTAAATCCTAAATTGAAGTCACCTATTAATAGCACTTGGGTGGTTGTTTTCAGATTGTTAGATAATAGGCTGTAAATATCCTCCTCAAAAGGCCCAAGTTGACCAGGTGGTATGTAGTTTAAGTGGATAGTAAGTGACTGGGAATTAGTTAAGGGGAGTTTAGCAGTGATAACTTCACAAGATTGAGTGATTTGTGGGGGGTCTAGTGTCAAGTAGAGGCTAGATCTAGATATGATTGCGATGCCTCTGCCTCGAGTTTTATCCCTGTCTTGTCTAGATATCGTGCATCCGTCAGGGATGGCTAGCATGAGGGCAGGTCCTGCCGCGTCATGTAGCCAGGATTCCATTATAGCAAGGAAGTCCAAGTTACCTTCTAGTATTAGGTCAGAGATGTCTGTTGCATGGGCAACCACAGATCTGGCATTTATGAGTGCTCCTTTAAGGAGAAATGTCTCAATTTTGGCTGTAGCATGGGTACTTAAAATCAATACACTTAAAATCATAATGACAACAACAGACAGTGGTTCAACAACCCAAGGAGCCCGGGATTCAACCATGTCTATGCTTGAATACGCAAAAAAACACCATCAAAATATGAAGCTCTGTCACTGACTTTGCCAGTGTGGAAATGGCCACATTGCCTGCCTAGGATTTTTAAACCACTGATAATAGCAATGGCCACATTGCAATATGCACAGTCTTCAAAAAAGCTCTGCATAACGGGAAGCTGGCGCACATAGTATGCTCGTGGGGGACTGTGGAGTTGCTTGAAAACACTAATTGGGAGAAGAGTAAATGTGGGTTGGCTGATCAAACTTTATACAGTAGAAGTTAGCACACATTGGGATTTAGTCAGCAAGACATCAAGCCAAATGCCTCCTAAACACCATTTGCTGTATAGGTGCATTATAAAT
The DNA here is from genome assembly GCF_040938575.1 of Ambystoma mexicanum. NCBI lineage: Eukaryota > Metazoa > Chordata > Amphibia > Caudata > Ambystomatidae > Ambystoma > Ambystoma mexicanum. The sequence goes on from NC_090928.1 coordinate 290,688,139, forward strand.
GCCCAATAAATAAATAAATACACTATCCACTAGGTGGCACAGAGCTTCACTTCTGCTCATTCACAGTCCTCATCTTCAAATGAGACAGAACCCCCAACCCCCAGCACACTTTCACAACCACTATGTCTTAAAGAAGACCAAATCTAAAAAATACCACCAACATAATCCTGGGGTACTTGTTTATAGTGGGAAGCCAGATACAACTCTTGCCCTATTCTTTGGTGAACACCAGAGAATTCTGGGAATGTGTCAACTATGTTTGAACAAAATATCAGGTTCACAACTACATATTTTTCCACTGCTCTGGTGCCTGGTCTTCACGGAACACTTTTAGTGATGATTTTAAAAAATAAAATCGCATCTGTCATGCAAACCATTTATGTGCATCATGGGAGTTGGGATTTCTTTAAGTAATTCCACACTGCTGCCCACTACTATTTCAATCTACCGCCACCTCTCTCTCAACTGCCATACTGATAGAAATGTGCCCAAAGGCATCTCTTTCAATGTTTAACATGGAGAAGGCGAGCACAAATGCAATAATCTTGGCAGTATCCAATGCCAAGGTTTTGAAGGGCTTAGACCTAAAGTATTATCTGTTAGTTTTGTTGTGAGCAACAATTACAGCAACATTTTGCATGCAATGGAGGATGGCAATTACTGCCATGTGTCCTGTTTTGTGCATTGCTGTAACCTCATAGTACAGGACTTCCTGAAAAAGTATGCAGAACTTTAACGCCTAATGCCCTTTTTCGTAAAACGTGCGGCCATTTCAGTCATTCTATCCAATTCCAGAGGATGCCGAGTAGATTGTAAAGTTTAAATCAGGATCCCTGCTAGGCTTTATATTTAATGATTCCAACCAATGGACATTAACACCAGGTACTTCAACACCACTTTGTACAGTACAAAGCTTTTAATGAGTATGTGGTGCAACACAAAGGTGAAGCGTAGTCAACATTGTCTTTGAGTCCCAGGAAAAATAATCTCGTGGATCAGTTCATCCAGCTTGTAGACCCTTTTCAATATGCTACATAAGCTACAAGCAACGATAGCACTGCACAGCAATGTAATCCTTCCAGTGTAGGTGCTCAAACTCCAGATACGGAGGATGGGGCAGCAAAATAGGGAGGAGGAACATTTTAGAGGTTTTGGGTCCATCCCATTACACACACCAGTGCTTAAAAAACAGGATTAACACAGACATAGTTGTATTCAAGGAATCCAAATGTTCTATAATTATAAAGCTATGCTACTGATCTCGTTTGCCTGATTGTTTGCCTCTTTTGGATAGTGACTTTGTGGATTCTGCAATGGCAAAGGAGAGAGAGATGTCTCACTTGCAAATTCCTAAGAACGGGACTGGTAACATGCCCTCTTCATCTAGATTCCCAGCACAGTGGACACCCCCAATGTGACCACCTAGTATCAGTGAGTGGAGCCCGCTTGCAATGCTGTCTTCTTCTATGGAAGTACAGCCAAATTCCCAGAACCCAAATTAGAACGGTCTAGTCAACTTGGAGTGAAGACACAGTACACTGGTTAAATGTCCATGTAAAGAAAGACATCTGAGGAAATCAAGAGGCAGTATCTCAAAGATAACGGGCTAATGAATATAGATGGTGATCCTTTGACTTATTGGCACAGCAAAATGAAGGAGTTGCAAACACAAGTGAGTCTGAAATTCACATATGAGCTCTGTTGCCAACATCAACTCTAAATTGTTTTTTAGTAGATTATGGTGATTATTGGAGAAAGAAGGATACGCCTGTCAGCGAAAAATGTGGAATTCTAATAATGCTGAAGAGAGAACCAGCATTTCCTACCCTGCAGACAAATTGTTTCAGATGAGGAGAATTTAGAGCAAGCACATCTATGAGACGTTCACTATGTTCCTGCAGCTACTGACTTCTAGGGTGATGATGCAGAGGACGTCAATGTCACCAACTAGTATTGTGGGTACTTCTGTAGTGCCTAACATTGGAGAGACTCAGAAACTGCAAACATGATATGAGTTTGTAAAGCCTATAGTCATCCTAACCTCGATATACACTTTAATCTTCCCTTACCCAAAAATTATACTTACATATAGAATCCACATTTTAGAAAATGCTTGATTCATCAGCAGAAACATTATAAGAGTTGACTGATCGCATCGCAAAACAACATTAGAAAAACAACTATCAGAGGTTTTATGTATGTCTTCCTTCATCATGACATTTGTGATGAAATACATGTGCTCTTTTAGGAACTGCTGGGTTTTATATAATTGCCTCAATTCTTTTATATATTTTTTGTGGGGGAATGTTCACTGTACTTCCCTCCAATACAAAGTACTCAAAGGCAATGCATGGGAATGGATAATGTAACTCACTGTATAAAAAAGAATGTTAACCTATAAGAGCTGTCAAAGAAATGAGTAACACACATCACTACTACAACATTTGTGAAATACACAGTCAGAGCCTTTTCCCACTCAATTCAGCTATTAGATTGGTTGCAAGGCAATGTTCTGGTTTTATGACATGCATGACTGCAAAGGAGTCTGTTTCACAAAATCATTATTGTATGTGGTAGGAATAATCTATGGCAAGGTAATTCTGTCCCGTTTGGGAGACTGGCTTGTGGAGAAATAAATCATCATCTAAATATTAAGTATATGTTTTTAAGAAGAAAACAGCAATATTGGCACACAATCCCAGCTAAACAAACTCAAAGACTCATACAAATCCTTTAGTATCGACAGAAATATCATCACCGTGGCTAAAGAGGTCAAAACCCTGGGAGTATACCTAGACTCTGCGCTATCCCTAACCAAACAGGTCAACGCTATTGCATATGCAGCAGCATACATTGCTAAACTAATCAATGCCTGCAGGCCCTTCCTGACCACTGATAGCTGCATCACATTTGCTAGAGCCCTTATGCTATTCAGGATCGACTATTGCAACTCCTTCTTTGCAGGCGCCAACTCCTGCAATATAAAAAAAGTACAAGTCATCCAGAATAACGCTGTTAAGAGCCGCGCTTAACATCCCCAAAAAAGTCCACCTGTACAGCTGGACGAAATATCCACTGGCTCACGGTCCACGAACTCTTCATGTTCAAAACATTGTCTCAGACCAACAAATGTCTATCAAACACTGCGTCAATGTACTTGTCCAGAAATATCTCCAAGGCCCAATCCATCAGACCCACGCAGGCTGCCTACTTGCACTTACTCGCCATTCCCAGATACAGGAGCCAGAAGGCCGGGGGAAGCAGCTTCACTGTGATTGCCACCAAACATTGTAAGGCCCTACTGCTCGCTCTGAGATAAGATCTCTCCTTCTGGTCCTTCCGCAAGGGCCTCAAAACCTAGCTCTTTGACCAAGACCTCCAAAAGTAATTGAATACTCACAACACTACAAGCACGTGGCATTCGTCACCTCCATATAGACCAGAAACACAGATCTATGAACCATATACGTACCTTCTATGTTTGTAACCATTTGTAACCACTAATCTCATGTAATCCAATGCCTGATTCTAAACACTTGTAACCACTACATTCATGTAAACCAGCGCCCAGTTGCTCCCTCCCCGATTCAGTGCACGTTATAAATGACAAAATGAATAAAAAATTGATTATTTTATCAATATGAAGGAAGTGTTTGATGGGGTGCCCAGATCCTTGCTATGGTCTAACTTGCATAATTACAGAAATCAATTAACCGTGCAAAAATCACAAGTGGACAGTTATACTGCAAAATCTGCAAAGGTTAGATGAGGGTTTGGGGTCAGTTGTATAATTCGCTCCCCATCCAGGAAATCCCTCTTTTGTATGAATAACTTTGCATCAGACATAATAGCATTAATAGCTGATGCACCGACAGTGAGTGATGAGAAGGTTAGGATACTGTTGAATGCAGCCAATACGATTTTAATTTCACAAACGTCTGTTAGAGTTAAAGAATGAGTTTAACTTTTCTCTGTTCTTTTTATTGCGAAATGTTTGGAATGTTGGAAATCAATTCATTAATTACTAAAGCAAATGTTTGTTCTCCTGTGACAATCAAAGCATGAGGCAGGCTGTTCCACCTTAATTATTGCAGATTAGCTGCAGCAACATACATCAGAGGCTATGAGGGAGCGCCGACAGGTGAAGCTCCGAAGGCCCTCTCATAAGGCTCCTACCTGTCTGGCCCTGCCAGCCACACCACCATCAGGCATTGAACCTGGCTGCAAGAGTCGCTCCATCATGCCGCAATGAGCGCGACACTAAGGACTTGACCCTACACCTGATACTGGAGATATGCTTGCCTTCATGCTCACTCCCAAAGCTGGCCTATTATCCCATTGCTCACTAGACCACAGAAACATGTCCCTAGCGATGCACACTATCCAAAGTCATCCTCCTGCATCCTACCCGACCTTTATAGGCACTATCTTGTTTGCCCATCAGGCTGCCTTACCTCTGCGCACACCTGCCACTCCAGCACTAACAGCAATCAAAATAAGACACAGCATACACGTTCAACATGCTCAATCCTATCGACAAAGCCAGGAAGACCCTGTGCACCACACACAACAGAACCCATCCCCCTTATTAACAAACTCACGCTCACCATGGAGCACATCACTCAAGCCTAGGGTACCCAGACATTAATAACACTACATGAACTTGCTACCAATGTTTTGAATGCCCATAGTGTGCCCAAGCCCTGTTCATTTGAGCCTGCTGCCAATGTTTTGAGTGCCCATATTGTGCATTAGCCCTGTTAATTTGAGCCTGCTTTCAATGTTTTGAGTGCCCATACTGTGCCCAAGCCCTGTTCATTTGAACCTGTTGCCATTGTTTTGAGTGCCCATACTGTGCACGAGCCATGTTAATTTCAGCCTGCTACCAATGTTTTGAAGGCCCATACTGTCCCGAAGTCCTGTTAATTGGAGCCTGCTACCAATGTGTTCAGTGTCCATACTGTGCTTAAGCCTTGTTCATTTGAGGCTGCTGCCAATGTTTTGAGTGCCTATAATGTGCCCAAGCCCCGTTTATTTGTGACTATTGCAATGCACTCTTTGCAGGTTCTGACACCAGCAATGTCAAAAAACTACACATCATCCAAAAGAATGCATTATGAGTGGCACTAAATATCCCCAAAAAAGAACACATCTCCGTAGCCAGACGAAAGGCAAATTGGATGCCAGTTTGAGACTGTGTCTTGTTCAAAACCCTCTCCAACACTCACAAGAGCTTAACCAACACTGCCCCTAAATATTTGACTAACAGATTCACCAAACATCAATCCAACAGACCCACCCGGTCAACCCTTTTGCACCTCCTCACCAAACCTGAATTCAAACGAGAAAAGACAGGGTGCCGCAGTTTACCAGTTGTAGCAGCCAAACTGTGGAATGCCCTCCCTCTGTCCCTTAGAACAGACCCTCCCACTTGTCCTTTTCAAGAAAAAAAAAAGGAAAACTTGGCTTCTCTCGTAAGATCTATAGATCACCCTGTACTGCACTTAGGGATGTCCTGCTATTTGGGTTTCCCCCACCACTACTGCACTTACAATCCCATGGCTGCACTGAACTGCACCTAGGTTTGCCCTGCTGCCATCACGGTAATTACTGTGTCATGTTTGTACTGCAACCAGCACCCAGATACCTTCAGGTTTGGCGCACTCTACAAATGTAAAATAAAATAAATAAAAATAAAGAAATTAGTGATCTCCCAACAGAAGAAGTAACAACATTTAGGCATTGGATTCTCTGCCAAAGCAGCCTGGTGGAGGCCAACTAAAGAAGAGTTTGGTGATATTCTCTCATCGGATTCCCAAGTTTTTTGAGAAACTCTGAAATATACCCGCAGTCCGACTCTCCAACTTTGTAGTAGAAGAGATTTTGGGTCTTCATCTTAATGCTCCAAATGTTCTGGCATAGATGGCATTTCTGGAACTTGATGTGATGGGTATTGACTACAGGATTGCATTAAGGCTGTTACATTATTGAATGCATGTGTGGGATAGCCATCACATGTCAAAGAACAGGGATGCTTTATTATTGTAACACAACAGGCATTGCCTTGGTTCAAAAATATTTGGGGGCTGACTGTAGCATTAACCATTCCATCTGTCTGGTATAACCCAGGTTCTATGAATAGTAGGAATAGAACATTGGTAAACACTGAGTTTGAAGAGAACGTGATGATCAATATATGGCTACCGAATGTTTGGAGATCTTACAATTCAAAGAATACCTATTGGCCAAGATATTTTGATTCTGCTAAATAAACGTATACAAAAGTGGAACTAGAATCCTGTCTGAGCTTACTGTTTATGGATCACACTCTTTATAATCTCTTTATAAGTACCTACATATATACTTACTGGCACTGGCTGAAGCTGACTTGACTAACACCTACAGGCATTTTAAAAATCTTTTTGAGAGCATTTTTAAATCAAAGGAGAGGTGGTATAGTTGCCTAAAGAGTTTGGTTAATGTTTGGGAAACATGTATTTGTAGTAGTTATCTTGACTTAGAGGGAAACCCTTTTTAGCAAATAAAAATATTTGCAGTAATAGCTATGGATGATCTGACTAGAAGACTCAAAATAGTTTAGCAGTTAGACAACAATACATTAAACTGTTTAAGACTGATTGAGCATATGCAAATAAAGGCTAACACTAGCCACATCAGTTAATGATTGAGGTTACTGAATATAGTAATTCATAGATAAAGTAATCTTTGTTTTTCTTTTTGTTTCCCTGTTTACATATGATCATTTTGTTCTTAGTGCTATAGCTATATGTGAGTGGGTGTTTGGCGTGTTTGTTTTCTCACATGTATTAATAGGCTGCAAGCTTATTGTGTAAATTAGGAAACTAACGACATAACCAATTCCCTGATGAAGCTCACCAGAAGTCATGAATCAATGCATAACCTTGCGAGTGAAACATGTGTTGGCACTTAGATGGCACATTAAGTAACTGATTTAGAGACAGTACAAACATCTAAAGTGCCTTATGTTAATGTGTGCTGCAAACTCAAGGTACACACAGGGATGACTTTTTTTATTTGTAATATGACTACAGTAATTAGTTTGATAAAAATATTTTCAATAGAAATGGGATTACAAAGAAAAATGTCATTTTCTTTTGATTGAGGTAATTTAGGAAGTTCACTTCCTTTTGAAAAGACTTAAGAATGTGTATTTCTTTGTATTTTTGTTCTAATTTGAAATATCATATGCTCTCCAAAATAGTATGCTAAACTAAGGGATTGTTCAATAAAATATGTAATTGTGTTTACCCAGACACTTGATTCAATTTGAATAAGGAAAATAAATGATCTATGACATATTATGCTCAATTTGTATGGTTACTTTGTAGAGGAATAAATATTTAAGGCCTAATTCACAGAGGAATTTTATAATGAAAACCCCCCGTTGGAAAATGCTTTGTGAATAAGGTCCTTAGAGTCTATTAAATACACCATATGCCTGTGCTATGTTTACAAAAATGTGCTTTGGTATTTTGTGCTTAGCTAAATTGTATTTAATAAACAAGAAGAAACTTTACTGAACTTTATTGAACTTCTTATTTTTATGCACCCTTTAGACTCATGTAAGATGGCCGAATACGGTTGCATACTGAAAAAAAAATGGTATTAGAAAGCCGATCACAGCTGAATGATAATGCAAAATTGACAAAATATTGTGAGTTAATCTAAACTGTTTCAAATTATTTGTTCACATCGACAAATTTTGTGATGGAAGCTTAGAATGAATTTAAATGCTCTTTTTTAAATGTATAGAACATGTTCATTATGTATTTCAATAAAGTATTCATGTTGTTTCCTTATGTATTTGCTTATAAATTGATGTTGTAAGAAAATGGTTCAATAAAGCATTTTTGATTATGATGGAAATCCGTAGCTAAGCTAGTCGAAAAGCAGCAAAACTCTTCTCCTGTGTGAGGAATTCGACCATCCACACTCGGAGTGTATGCCTGCTTCTGCTTTTTTGAAGTTTTGTAATGAAAATAATTGATGGGAGATCAACCACAGAAAATGTGTAGAGCTAATCTGCACACATTATCCTCTGTTCACCGCACAACTCATTACGACCCTGGCGGAAAGTGACTGACCGGACCGCCACAGCGTAAATAGCGTTTCCGCCATTGTACGAAGGAGCAAAGTGCGGCCCATTCCGACCCATCAGGCACGAGCACCACGGCATGGCGGAAGTGCAAAGTCCGCGATGGCGGAAAAGACCCCAAAACGGCCCACACCGCCGCCGTACGGCGCCCTAGGTGCAATACCGCCACCCATCACAGCGGACACCGCAGTGTGCGCCTACCGGAAAGTACGGTGACCGGAAATATACGGAAACGGAAGTTAAAACATGGGCCCGGAACGGGAAACATCCCGCGTACACATATAAAACCACTAAAACCACACAACCACTAAAAACACTACCCTGAGACACACCCCAACCCGTCATCCACCCTAGCGAAACCAAGAAAAATGGGAAAAGTAGCGAAGAAAGCGTGCGACCGCAAGCGGCAGGTCCACTTCTCCCGTGAGGAACTCACCGTGCTAACAGAGACCCTCCAGGAGAATGCTGCCGTCGTCTTCTGCACACAAATGACCAGGACGGCACTTGCAAACAAGAAGGCCATATGGGCTCTGGTGGCACAGCGGGTAAGTGCGGTGGGGACCGCACCCCGCACCCCACAGCAATGCCGAAAGCGATGGGACGACCTGCGGATACGCGTCCGCAGCATACTCTCTGCCAACCGCAACATTGCCACAGCCACCGGGGGAGGTCCTGAATCACCCATCAAGTTGACCCCCTGGGAAGAAATCTGTGCCTCCACCATCGGAATGGAGAGCATAGAGGGAGTCGGAGGGATGGAGAAAGGAGTGCAGACATCCGAAGATTCAGGTAGGTGGGCCAGATAAAACAATGCCAAATCCACAAAGTCCAACCATGTGAAGTACCATGTGTCCACATAGTGCAACAGAAACACATGTCCAGGAGAACGTCCACACACATCGGCCTGATAGCGCACGTTAAAACCCACAATAAATACATAAATAATTAAAAACCCCTAAAACACGCACTACACGTGCAGCAGGCACACCCTAACTGCAGGCTGCCAAACAACTGCACCCTCACTCCACACACAAATGAAAGCACCTCCAAGGCCCCGACCCAAATCACCCTCAGGTACCACCCCAATGCATGTGATACAATGCCATTCCAATTCCCACAGACCCATCAATAACCCTCGCCCTCCTTTACTCCACCACAGGGTCCGATCCAAACGACGAGCTTCAGGACACCCCTACCAGCACACCTGCAAAGAGGGCCAAGACCAACGGCCAAAGACCCTCCACCTCAGCTGCACGCATCAAGACACGGCAGCAGCACAAATCAGGTGGCAGCACAGAGGAGGGAACATCAACAGGCACCCCAGCAGCCAGCATGCCCACACCACCACCACCACAGGTCCCCCCAACGGATGCCACAGAAGGCACTGCCTCTGGTGGCAGCAGCACCATAGGTGACACCCCATTGATGGCAGCATGCTCCGACACAGAAGACGGGGATGTCGAAGACAGATCCATCCATGACCTGTCCCAATCCCCCTGTCTGTCCCATCCCGTACAACATGAGGATACCACGCAGGGGCACCCACAAGACGACGACTGGCCATCCCCCACAAGCCCTGTGGCAAGGCAACATGAGGTCAACAGCCCCTCTGTGACACCCCCGCAAATGGCCATGGCCCAGCAGAGGCAACAGTCCCTCGACCAGTTAATCGTGCAACAGCAGCAACTGGCCACGCTCCTCAAGGACCATGCCGATGAATGTGGGGGCACTAAGGCAGACATAGAAACATCAACTGAGACACTTAGGGCAGAAATGGAGAGAGGTACAGAGACACTAAGGGCACAAATGGAGAGTAGCACCGAGAGCCTGGGAGTCCAAATGGAGAGAAGCACCGAGAGCCTGAGGGGGGAACTGCATGTGACGTCCAAGGACGTATGTGCCGAACTTGCCGCAGTGCGCCGTGTGCTCACTGAGCTCTCACAAACCCTTAGGGACATGCATGGACGTGAGCAGGCAGAGACATCATCCGTTGCAAGTTCCGTCCAGGGCAGCCCCCAACGTAGATCTGGGAGGAACCTGCGCTCCACAGGCAGGGGTGCCCCTGATACCCGCAGAGGGGGCTTGCAATAGCGACTGCCCACTGACGATGAGCATCTTTGGACACTGGTGTTCGGGGGGGAGGTAGGAGGGTGGAGGGGGTGTGTTGGGCTCACTTGGGTGGCGGGTCGATAGGGTGTTCAACATGATATCACATATGCCATAAACAGTGCACGATCAACCAATGAGATGTGTGGACATTGATCTTTGTGTACTAGGCCATCATAGGCGTACAGTCCATATTGTGCATGTCCCAGACACACACAGTGCCACGAGTCCCGTGTCCATGTATCAGCCACCAGGCGTGAGTGCTAGAAGCATACATCAATGAGATGCTGACGAATGTCACGGCCCTCCGGTGCCTCGCAGACTCCTTGAGGTGCTGCCACATCCCCGCCCTCATCATGACCATCATCAGGTGCTTGCAGTTCTGCGTCAGGGGGCATGGGCACATTTCTACGTACGCACATGTTGTGGAGCATGACACATGCCATCACCATCTTTGCAACCTTCTCATGGCGGTACAGGAGTGCCCCGCCAGACCTGCTGAGGCAGCGGAAACGACCCTTCAGTAGGCCGAATGCCTGTTCTATGACTACACGGGTACGTGAGTGGGCATGGTTGTAGTCCTCCTCATGCTGGTCCCGTGGGTTCCGGACTGGTGTGAGGAGCCATCTCTTCAGTGGATATCCAGCATCACCTGTATGTGGACGAGAAACGTATGATGTGGAATGCCATTGCTACGTACGCACACCCCCCCCCCCTTCCTGCCAGGTCATTGCCGAATCACATACCCCACATTATCATGCATGTAATGAGACTCACCGAGTAGCCAGGATCTGTTCCCTGCGTGTCGCTCCATGTAGCGTGGTATTGTAGAGTTCCTCAAGACCATAGAATCATGGGTTGATCCAGGGAATCGGGCACAACAATGTGTAATGATCCTGTTGGAGTCACACACCATTTGTACATTCAGAGAATGAAATTGTTTTCGGTTGCGGTACTGGGCCTCCATGGCATGTGGGACGACCAATTCCACATGGGTGCAGTCGATGGCACCAATGCAACCCGGTATGCCGGCAAGTGCATGGAATCCCACTTTTGTGTTGGTAATTTCCTGCTCCGAGCGTGGTAGGGAGATGTAGTCGTCTGCGTGCTGCAGGAGGGCATCGAGCACTTGCAATAGTGTCCGTGAGAACAGTGGCTGAGAAATGCCATGCAACTGTCCGACTGTGTGCTGGTAGGTGCCTGTGGCCAGGAAGTGGAGTACAGACACCACCTTCAGTAGGGGTGGGATGGCGGTTGGGCTGTCTATCATGCTGACAAGGTCAGCCTGTGTCATGTCCACAATGGCGGCTATGGTGTCCCGGTCCAGACGGTAGAGGGTGTGGATCTGCTCATCAGTGAGGTTGAACGGATGTGCTCGGAGGCGTGGGATTGCGGGCTGCCTGCGTGGTGGTAGTGGCTGTGCTGGCGGCCCTTGCTGGCCCTGCCTTGCCCTCCTCCTCCTCCTGCGTCTCCTCCGTGCGGCCGGTTGTAGTTGGTGTTCGTCTTCTTCCTGGAGTTGGAGTACTTGCAGTGCTATCAGGTCCCCCAGGGCCAACATCGCGAGTCCTGCCGGTAGCATTTCGGTGTGGTTGTGGGAGGAGACTGGCTGTGCAATTTATGTGTTTTCAGGCTGTATGGCCTCCACCTGTGGTGATTCATTCCACCTGTGCAAACTGCTCTCCCCTTTGGCCGAGCACGTCCCGCACACAACGCTGCAATTCGGGGAATGGCATCTTGCTATTGCAATCATGTATTTGTACCCGATGGCCGTGTAACATTGGTTGATATGTTCATTCTGCTATGGTCCCATTGTTTCACATACTATCTGTGCAGTCGCGAACAGACTTGTGAAGGGTCAGTGGTACGTAGTACTCGAGTAACGGTGGGCCCTCATGCATCACTGTACCGAGTTGCAACGACGGGCGGGGCGTCCCATTTGTGGGTGAAGGCAGTTGCCATTTTCACACACAGCCGCACTAGATGGATTAATTAGTGATTTCAAACGGCCACAGATGCTTCTTCGACGTGATGTTGCAAATGAGGAATTCGAAGGGCGGCGCTTTCGGTTTTCAGCTAGCGGCGGGGAAATGCCCACAGGTCTGACTGCAAATATAACGTACTATTGTTCAATGTCTTTGGGACAGGGGCCATGGCGAGGATGCAATGATTGATATGAATGGTTTGGGATGCGCAATAGCGACGTGGGCGATGAGGCCGGACGTTCCCAAATACATGTTACTTCACAACACTGGCATTACGGGCTGGGGCACTGTGGATTTTGCAGGCTGCATAACGCACAGACTCAATGGATATTTCTAATGTTATGTGAGTAAATATTCAGGCGTTTTAATCCCGGGATGAGGGAATGATGAATGGATGCATGGGCAGGTGATTTGATACAGAGTTTGCCATGTACAGGGCTTCTTGGAATCTATACGCCTCCCCTACGCTATGTGATGCAGGGCTGCCATAGTGGGACCATCGTCTATCTGGCCTTGTTGAGCCCTCCCTGTCTCGACGCGCCCTCAGACACTTGTGTCCATGCACGTTACCAATCCCATCTGATGGATTCTGTTTTGACAGACGCATGCACAGGTACACTCGTTTGTGATGGTGTTTACACCTCGATATAGATAGTTATGAGTCGCAAGTGGTTTTTGGGTGGTGATGAACCTTTGGAGTGGGCTAGCATGCATATGGCTGTGGATTTAGTGTGATCATTGAAGTGAGTTGTTCGAATGTAGTTCTGATGGCCATTCTGTTCTTTTTCTTTTCTTTTGGTTGACAGGTATCTCCTCCCCTTTTGCCACTGCCATCTGTATGCCACTCCTGCAGATGGGTTTTACTCCCGACACCTGCTGCTTCGTGTTAATCAGTGGAGCAGCATTACGATCTTATGGGACGATCGCCAATGGGCCACATGCCCTTACGCAGTACTGGTGGCTCGGAGCAACATTTCGGCCTTTCAGCTGGACTAGTGCCTCCCCATTGGGACGGCCCTGCGGTTCTGTGCGCTTCCATGTTGCCTTTTCGTACGTGAATGTGGCTCTGTGTACCATGATGGAACAGGGCGTCACACAAGTAGTGGCTGGTCATTTCTTGCGGATGCAGCCCACAATGGTGAAATGTGTTTTGGAGTTCATGGCCTGATGGCTGTATGGGCTTTGGTGATTTTGTTGTGCATTAAATTTCTATTCTGATTTGGCCCGTGTAGCGTTCTTCTTTGCAAGTGATGTGGCATATTCCTATTTGGGGAGCGATGTATTGTGAGGAGATCTGCATTGGGTTCCAGCTTCGGAGTTTAGTTGCGTGGTACTGTACTGGACGCGTTTGCCTACGAAGCCCGTGAGGTCAGGGATGGGGGCTGCCAATATGACTGTTTGAATGTTGTCATGCTCAGGGGCGGGGGATTGGGTTTTGTGTAACAGATGCCGGTCAGCCAGGTGGACTGGTGGAATGATGTGATTTTCGGAATATTGCTGGTCACAGGTGCCTGTGTTTGCGTGCGTTTCTTGGTGGGGGACTGTGGTCATGTCCATTGGGATGGCTTCTGTATTCGTGCCATCTGTGCCCTGCAGCTCCCATTGGCCCCTCTTGTGTTTCATTTGTTCGTTGGCATGCATGGGTGACTTGTACATTTCAATGGTTGCATTGTGACTTCATTGCACCTACGGGGAGTTGTACTTTGTGGGCAGGGAGCGGTGTACAGGCACTCAGTGGGGCCGTTTACGGTTGATTCGCGATGCCGTACTTCTCACCATGGCGGAATGGTTCATTCCGCCATGCTTGATGGCGTTAGGTACATGTCCGCTAGGGTCGGAATTAGCGTACCCTTGCGCCATGGTGGTGTTTACGGTTTGGCATGGCGTGCGCGCGCGTGCTTGGTGCAGTTAGCGTTGGCGTTCACTACGGTATCGCTAATGGCTTCGTACTTTGCGGTGACGGGTCATAGTCGCACCGAGTGCTATTCGATGGCGGTATTGCATTTCCGCCATCGTTTTCCGAATTCCGCAAGGGTCGTAATGAGGGCCATAGTCAGGTGTACTCTGGTGGGACACAGCCTACAGGCGCAGTCCTCCCTGTCACATTTAGCTGGAATGTGACAGCCACAGGTACATCAAAGCATCTCAGGAAGGGGGAGTTAACACCTTCCTCCAGCCATGGCCAGCCTAATTAAAATATAAAAGGCTCCATGGATCAGCCCTTTTCTATTGTAGTTTTGTGAGGAGGCAGTGCCTACTGATAAGAGTTAACTGAAGGAGGCCTGTAAAGGGGCCTTTTCACAGGACACAAGGGACAGGAAACACCAACACCTCTTTGATATGGAATGCGTCAACTTGAAGTTTGCTCCCAGCCCTCTGTATGAAGGGCAGAAGGGCAGTAAATGGCATGTCTGGGACAACTGTTTACAATATGCAGTCCTTGCAAGGAGACCCCCTTTCAGAGGGAAGAAGTATGTGAATTGATTTAGACAGAAAGTCTGTTCTCACCTCAAACTTCAATGGATACTTGTGCTTTGATCGGGAGTCACAGAGAGACACTCTGATCCACAACTGACAGGGAGATGGGTGGGTCCTAGTAGTACATGTTGTGACCCCTTACCTTTCGTGTTGCAAAGCACTCTGGTTATGACCTCACGCATAAGAGAAGATTGTTGTTGGGGACCCAGAATTGGTTCCTTAATGTAGGCTTAGCCTGCACCAATCACCGGGCCCATTTGGCTTTAAAAAAGGGTTGAGCCCCTCTTTTTGGCAGATCATCCAATGATTTAGAAAGGCGTAAGAAGAAGGACATATGTGGACTCTGGATGAAGGTACAGTCTGCCTTATAGCTTCCACCAGTGAGGGAAGGCCAGGACTTCCAAGAGAGAAGCTAAATCCCTCCCCTAAACATCTCTCAGGGAACAGAGGTAGATACCAATCTCAGAGGACCCATCCAGCAGCTCCAGAACCGGTACCCAGCCAGCACACAGCATGCCCTGTTAGGTTCTGCCAGCAAGCTTCCTAGGTGGGAATTGCCAGAGAGTCTATGAGCAAAGGCCTGCAAGCACTCTCCTGAGCTTTGGCCCATCCACCTTAAAGGACGACACACACCTTGTGAAGAAGCTAGGACGAATGCCACAACAAGCATCAACCAGTATTCATCTCTTAAGGACATTTTGAAACTGTTGGGCCCTCAAACCGTGACCAGCTGGACCACTGACTGTTGTCACGCTGCAGTCAATAAAGCCGCCTGAGACGCCTTGACCAGTGTTACAGATCCGCCAACCAGCACAGTGACGATTCTTGACCCCGAGCCACTGTGTATACCAGCCTGCAGCTGCCCGTCCATCCTTGCTTGCCAAACTGCCTGCTGCCTGATACCCGCAGCAGTCTCACATCTTGAACTCTGTTGCAAGACTTGCAATGAATCCTGGAACTGACTTGACGCTGTCGAGCATCAAGATTATCTTAAGCACCAGGTTTATTGTGGTTCTGTCCCCCTGGTCTTTCTCCGTAGTCCCCTAGTGACATGTACGACCCCTTTCTCCCTTGGTGCTGAAACCAAATAACCTTGAACAGTTAAGACTGATTGCTCTATCGACTACCCTCCTTTCAGTATCCAGAGTGCATACCTTCCCTGTCCCCTATGTTCATTTACTGGGTGGGTTGTATTTTGTAATGTGCTAGAACTGCCTGTTGAAATAATAATAATAATAATAATAAAGTAGATATTTTTATACAACCTTGACTGGACAGTCCCTTTTATCATTGGGTAATAATTGCATTTTCACTGTGTTGCAACTAACCAACGATCCACGACCTTGCGGAGATAGGCCTGCCGTTCTGTCCACGTACTAAAATTGGACAAGGAGGTTTATAATTGACTTATTTTTCCAATCTGTTTGGATCCCTTCTGGTCTACTAGAGGTGTGGGGCTGATTGATGGTTTAGAAACCGATATTCATCTCTGGATCACTGGTGCCCCGGAAGTTGATGCGTCACACCCTGAAAGTATGAACATGCCCACAGCGGCTTGCAAACAAGTGATAGTAGAAATGCAAGTTCCATATGTTTATTTTAGTTTTTATACTTGTGTCTCTGGTTGACATGCATCCTTACACAACTTTTTCTTAAATCATGCTGTTGGTATTTACAGTTTCAATTTGCATTATTCTAAAATCATGAGAGTTTTACACTTCAGCGAACAATCTTATGAGTGTGTTTCAAGAAAGCAATCAAATCTTTTCTATTTCATTTCATGATGGTTCCATTTTTTGAAAATAAAAATTATATAATTCAATCTTTGGGTATGATCTGGAAGAGACTGCCTTTCATAATATGTTAAAAGCAGAAGAGAAATAAGGAAAAGATAACAGCAAATAGAAAAAAAGAGAAGGAAGAAAGAGTACTGTTCAAATCTTAACATGTTGGTTTCTGGTTAGAATTAAAATTTAAAGCTACTAAGAATTGTAAGTTTGCTAAATTAAGAGATACAGAATTTGAGTTGAAGATCATGATCCACATGTCTTTACTTGATAGTGTTTTAAAGCAGCCCATGTGTTTAAAAAAACATTATTTTCTTTTTCAGACTTGGTAGTTAGTTAACAAGTGGTCTAATGATTCCTTGCTAGAGTCAGTCATACAGAATCTGCACTTTGTAGTAAACCTTGTTCGAAAGGACTATTCCGAGACTGGTCTGTGGCTGGACTGTGGTTTTACTGTGGACTCTGGACTCTGGATGTACCCCCAGAGCAAAATAAAACAAACACTACGGTACGCAGCAGGCTCACTTTGGACTTTGACCGTCACCTCCATTCAACATATTACGTTTTGTTTTGTTATTGTTGCAGGTTTATTTTTGCGAACCATAAAAGATTGTGTGTTCTCTTAATTTTTTCCAAAAGTGTGAAAGCCCTGCCCACTTTTACCCACAAACCTACATCAGGAACAGTGCCCACGCATCTTTGCGCGCGCCTCTGTAGTAAGCCCTGTTTGAAAGGGCTGTTCCAAGGCTGCTCAGACCTGGGCAGAACTGGTAGGCGGTCTCACTAATAATTGTTAATATTATGTCTATGTGATCTGTAACTAATATTTGCAATCTTCATTTTCCTTTTTTGATTTTTGTGTTTTTTCTTTCATTATTTTTTGTTCTTCCCTTTTTATTACAGTTGTTTTTTATATTAACAGCTAACCTGATAACTTACATGTGCACATATACAAGCTTCAAGTTTTATACGTTAAAAACAAGCATGCCATCTAAACTTGAAACTTTAAAATAAATAGGACGACTGAAACGTACTCCATGCAAGAATAAACAGTTTCCTCTTTTCGTTAAGGATACAATGTTTAGACCGAAAGAGAGGGCGTATTCAGCCTCTGCGGATATACGCTCCTTTTATTCTACTGATCTTAAGAAAAATTTAACGGTTGTAGCAATTGTCAATGAAGAATCAACTCAAGTCTCCACAGGCGTTGTTAGAAGGACAGGTGAATCCACTTTAATTGACGTGAGTGACGGTACAATGTCATGTTTCATGGCCATAACGTATAATGGCAATTGCATGACTCTGACACCAGAAATTGGGCAATACGGTACCCCGTCCTATGACCCATCAGAACTGCATAAATACTTTCAACCACCCAACTTAACTAATTTGGTGAAGGGAAACAAGGTTGTGCAGAGCTGTCGGCAGCAGGATGTCTTTACCTATACCAGCTCAATGACTGCAGATTTAAACTGCTCTAAAACTTGGCATAATTTACCAAACATTCCTGGTTTAATAATTGAAATCAGTGAAGGTTCCTTGAAGCATCTGACCCAAGAGGGTGATCTGAACAGAAATGCAGTGAATAGTGACAATATGCGGGAAGTATCCCAGACTATTCCTCTTTCACAGTCTCCGATCATGTTTGCCACTGCTTCAGCTAACTCGTCCCCTCTTTCAATTATGTTTTCTGATGAAACACCAAACCAACAATTAGGGAATCGCATAACTCAGCTGAATTCTTCTGTTAATAATCCTATGCTTTATACTACATTGACAGCTATGAATCTGGTGCTGACTATATTGAACAAACTTTATGATGCTTTGGAACAAAAACGGGTCACCCAATCAATGCTGTTAGATCAAATTCTCACTCACCAGCGAGAAACCAGCAGTTGCTCTTAGAGTTAAAACCACTACACCTCATCAAGCCTCATCTGGTATCAATGCAATTGGGTACAGATGACTCTGATAAAGAGTATGTGAATGTAGCGACTCAAACCTTTGGTAACCTAAGTTCCACAATGCATAATGGTCAAAATAATTGTTCTGAAAAATCATCACTTGTGAATGATTCTGTAATAATAATTGAGACTGTAAAGGATCCCACAGGTAAATTGAAAACATCATTGATACAAAGTTCAGACAAGGTGAAACCGATAGTTGAATTTGATATATTTGCGAAAGCGCCAACTGTTCAACTGACTAAGCAAAAGCCTCTTGCTCAGTTGAATAAAAACAAAAATACAAAAATGTCGAACACTTCAACTTCTTGTGGATCTAAGCAATTTTTAAAGAATCTTACGAGACCCAGTAAACAAAAATTCATTGCAAGCGAAGCAATTACTAAATATAAGAAATTATCTATACAAAATAAAAAGTCAAAAGTTCCTTCAAAATCAGGTAAAATTCAACCTGTGGTGTATGAGGCTTTAGATTAACTAATTGGAGCTCTTGAATCCCATAACCCAGAAGTATGTGACCAGAGGATTTTGAAACCGGAAATCGGGAACACTTGCCCATAAGCCACAACATGCCCGTGAATTTCCTGATAAAGCTGTGAAAACGCTTGATTCAAGATTAGTAGACATTGAGAAAATAATACAGTGCTCTCTTATATTAGGTGCTGCAGAAATTACTTCTTGAGTACATGCTGTCACTACTGATTCATCTAAAATTCTCCAAGGGCATTTTGCCATAGGTCCACACCAAAACAGTTTAACGCCTTAATTCTTCCAACCGATTGCATTATCATACTCTGATCATACGCTGTCGATCTGATAAAGCTGAAAAATATGATCTGAACCGGGCATCGATCCTGAAAATTCTTGCAGAGATACCTGCATTAGAAGGCATATACACAACTGATATAGATTGAGTCAAATTTCTACACGACATAGATCTAACTAGTGCGAGGTTATGGATACGATCGGGATCCATATTGAATTTGATTTGGCAACCTCGATAATTGAATTTTTGACCTGGGTTTCACGCTCAATTATGAATCATTTGAACAATATAACACAGTTCAGCCAAATAAAGGGATGCTTTATAAAAAATGTCCCCTTAGTAGTACAGCAAAGGCAGGTTCAACCGGAAGGTACATGGATTCAACAACGCAACAACCACAAAGTAAACATATTCATTCTTATTATCGATCTCAGACATGATATCCCTCTGATCATTGACCAATACCAGAAGTTCAAAACATAACCCTGAAATTAATATCCTGGAAAACTCACAGTTGTGTAATGATCAACCTAACAAGCTTAGTGATTTTGACATCATAATTTTCCAGGAGAATTGGCTGACCAAGACTCCTGTCTGGGAAGATCATACCATCTTTATTAATCCGGCTATTACCAAATCTAAAGGCAGATATTTTGCGGGTCTACTTGTGGCCACGAGACATTCCAAGGGTTTAATTCTAAATGAGTGGGTTATGACCAGTAGTTATGCACAGCTGGTAAAAATAAAACTTCAGCATCACTGCATTGCAGTCATTAATTTGTATTGGAATCATTTAAGCAATACCGATAAAGGTTTTTTCTCTAATACGATTACAATGTTGGTTCTTATTGCAATGGATAAACATGCCACTGCTACTATTATTGCTGGTGATTTAAACCTACATAGTTTATGCGATTCAAAACACCATCATTAAACCAGAGCTCATAGATGGATCAGCTTAATGCTTAATCAGCAAATGTTTATGCTCAATGGAGCCATTGAGGGAGACTCTTCGGCCAAACCCACATGGCACTGTGATCTACAACAATCTATCACTGATTATATTTACAGGGATTCCAAATTATTTATACAGATTAGTATTTTTTCAGTACGGAGCCAAAGTGAAAGTGACTATGAACAATGGTGGGCTAAATGGTCCTGGCCCCTTCAGGGCACTGGGAACATTTCGCAATATTGCAATGGGGAGGTGCTAGATTGTAATGGTCGAAATCAACTTATTTGTAATCAAAAACAACTACAGGATTTGCAGGTAATATTACAAACCCATAGAGACAACAATAAGTCAAATTCTCTTTATCAGAAGGATTACACTTTGAGTTTGTATTTATTACAGGAGATATCTTAATATATCAAAGAAACCCATGTTTAAACATAAGCATGATTTTGACCCACAGATCAAAATAAAGAAACTCCATTTGCGGCAAGCAATATGTAAAGTACCAGTTATTGATAAATATAGATTTAAAAAAATGAAGATCTTGGAATCTCAATATAAGAATTGGATAGCCTCTAGAAGATCCATATTGCACCAACATGTTGGTGAAATAATGCTTCGAGCAGTTGCCTCTAGAAGCTTAGGTACAATATGGCATTTGCTTAACTTTTCTATCTTAACTTCTCAATCTTCTCACAGATTAATGCTGTCCCCGAAACCACCTGGGTTAAGCATTATACGCAACTTTATTCTAGAGAAAAGTCAACTATACAATATAATCAATCTATTCCTCCCTTGCGTCCTCCACTAGAATTTGACGTAGATGACATTGCTAGGTTGTCTCACTCCAGAGCGTATGGGCCAGATTGTCTACCTAATAGTAATTTCAAAGCCAACCTTGATCACTTTGCTGATATATTATTTTTAATAATTCAGGAGGTAATGCAAATGCAATGCATTCCTGCCAGCTGGAGGATGTCAATAATAGTACCTATTTTTAAAAAAAGGAATACGACACAATCCAGAAAGCTATCACCCAATAGCTCTGCTGGACGCGCCAGGGAAATTAATCTCGAGGCTAATATTGAGAGACTTTACATCATGGATTAATCAAGGTAACCTTTCTGATCTGTATCAGACGGGATTTATTCCCGAAATGGGAACCTCGATCAATCTTCTAACTGCCTTGGCAATACAACATCAAATCAACAAATCGAATCAGCCAATATACATGGCTTTTGTCGACTTTAAGAGCGTTCGATTCTGTCAGCAGGGCCCTTTTGTTTCATAAATTAGAAATAGCAGCATATCCATCTAACTTCCTGATTTAATAAAGCAACTCCATACATATACATCGATAACTGTTCGACTAACATCTGATCGCAAGCTGTCCCCAATGATACAAACTGAACGTGGGCTGAAACAGGGGTGTATGCTTGCGCCCAAAATATTTAACTTCTTTATTTCTGACATGGGCAAATCATTTTCCTCTCTGATTACAGATCCTCCCCGATAAGGGCAAAATTCAATAGCGTTGCTATTTTATGCGGATGATCTGCTACTACTATCTAAAACCCTGATTGGTCTACAGAGGCTCTTAAAGGAATTGGAAAGCTATGCCAATCAAAATTATCTTGGAAATTAATATCTCCAAAACTAAGGTATTGATTAACACAGTAGCAAAATGCTCTCGTAAAAGTACATATAAATGGAATCTCCATGGAAACGGACTTGATGTAATACAACAATATAAATACTTAGGCATTAATATTAGCAATCAAAACTCAGACTCCTCCTATATTAGGCTATACTACTGAACTATAACTATTGCAAATTTTCTTATTCATCCTTGATAGACTTTTATTCCAAAAAAGGTGACTGCGATCATTCTCTATGGATCTGATACCAAGATGCCGAAGATGCAGCAGTTTTGGTTGCACCTAGAAAATGTTTGAAAAAAATCTTACGCTTACCACAATGCACACCGATGTTTGTGATAAGACATGAATGTGGGCTTTTGTCATTGTATGCTTTGTACTGCTGGAAGGTGCTAGGTCTATTTAGGAAACTAATCATGGCTGCTGTTGGTGATCGTTTGATGAGCCTACTTGCAGAATATATGCTAGCTTCTGATCATGCATTTCCTTGCAAATGGCGCAACTTCGCTATTAATGTAATGGATATTGCAGATATCATGGCAGAGATGCTCATGTCTAATCCTAAGTGAAGATGAAATTGTGGTGCATGGATTGGATCTGAACCATTGAACAATGTAAACAACATAACAACTATAGAGAAATTGCAAAAATAGACAAGGCATTCAAAACACCAGAGCAGTATTTATTGAAATTTATAGCACCCGGATATAGACAAATATATCTGCGATTTCAATTTATTGTGATTAAGTCAAAAAAAACAATAAAACCATATGAGTCTTGCTGTCGATTTTGCAATATACCAACAAGTAAGGAGACTTTACGCCACCTACTAACTGAATGTAATGCTTTATTGATTAAGCAACATTTGCTTTTTAAACTTAATTTTGAACAATGTATAATTTTAACATCACAGCATTTGTGGGAAAGGCTGTATGACTCGAAATTACACATGGTCCAAGTAGCGATAGCTAGTTTATAAACCAACTTGAAATTGAAGACTGGCCTATATAAATAGATACTATGATAAGTAGTGATTCAGTACAACTTTCACATGACATGTTCTTGAATTATGAAGAATGTACTGTTGTTGTTTTATATATTGGAATGAAACACCTTTTTAATTTATATAGTTAATTTTCACGAGTGCCTAAATAATAGCAATGTGTTTGGGACATTTACACTTGAGTTTTAACATCTGGCAGTAGTAGTTAAATTCTGAGTATTTTTTTGTTTTTTTTGTTGCTAATTGTAGATATTTTATGTTGTATAATTTTTTTATCTAATCTTTGATAATATGTTTTATTTCTTCTGTTTGTGAAAAGTTCTTAGGGACTAAAACACAATAATAAAAAAAAAGAATCTGCACTTTGCTTCAGACCTTGGCAGAATATTGCGAAAAGTTAAGACTTCTTTAGTTGGCCAAAAACTGAAACAGATGCTCATTAGGTGGGCTCTGCACTTGAGATCAGGGAATTTTAATGAATAGGTAGGGATTTGGTCCAAAGATTTCATAATGAACATATCGACATTGAATTCTTTATAGGTAAAGAGGCCGATTCATGGAATAATTAGCGCGGTGCAAGTGGGCAAAAACGTGCGAATCGCAGTGGAATAGCGAAAATCGCAGTGCAATTGCGAAAATCGCACGAAAAGCAGCGCACGTCGATTCATGGAAGGCCGTGCGCGAGAAAACCAGCGGATGTGCGAAAAAAAGTGCGCGGCGCACGTTGGCGCACAGGCCATCTAACAGCGTGCGCCAGGTCCCTGCGAAAATCGCACAGGCCACAGCGAAAATCGCACATAGCGCGGCGCACGCAACAAAAGTAGGCGGAACACGGGCGTAACACTCGGAATGGGGAACAACTTGCCAAAACGTGGGCGTCACGGGGGAAGTACAGGGCACAAGTGCGCGGAACGCCCACACGCTCGCCTACAACACGTATTCATGGAATAGAATAGGGGAAAAAAGCACACGCTCAAACCAGCGCACAGGCACAAACACGACCGCCACAAGAAAGCAGGCGGTAGCGTCTCTGCGGCTGTAAGAAATGTGCGCCAAAAGGTGCGCCAACAAATCGCACCTATATACTGCCATGATGAATGTCCCATACTGTGGCCCTCCAGGAAAAATGACGTGCAAAGGGGTACCCACAAACACGGACACCCGCTGACAAAAAATACGTGTGCGTGTATACCGGGGTGCGCGGGAAGTCTAACACGCGATTTCAGCAGGGTACGTGCATCACAGGGGTTCGCGTGAAGTTTCACACGCGATCGGGTCTGGGGGAGCGGGCTACGTGTATATCAGGGGTTCGCGTGAAGTTCCACACGCGAACAGCCTGGGCGCGTGTATTTCAGGGGTGCGCGGGAAGTTCCACACGCGAACAGCCTGGGCGCGTGTATTTCAGGGGTGCGCGGGAAGTTCCACACGCGAATAGCCTGGGCGCGTGTATTTCAGGGGTGCGCGGGAAGTTCCACACGCGAATAGCCTGGGTGCGTGTATTTCAGGGGTGCGCGGGAAGTTCCACACGCGAATAGCCTGGGCGCGTGTATTTCAGGGGTGCGCGGGAAGTTCCACACGCGAATAGCCTGGGTGCGTGTATTTCAGGGGTGCGCGGGAAGTTCCACACGCGAATAGCCTAGGCGCGTGTATTTCAGGGGTGCGGGGGAAGTTCCACACGCGAATAGCCTGGGGGCGCGTGTATTTCAGGGGTGCGCGGGAAGTTCCACACGCGAACAGCCTGGGCGCGTGTATTCCAGGGGTGCGCGGGAAGTTCCACACGCGAACAGCCTGGGCGCGTGTATTTCAGGGGTGCGCGGGAAGTTCCACACGCGAATAGCCTGGGCGCGTGTATTTCAGGGGTGCGCGTGAAGTTCCACACGCGAATAGCCTGGGCGCGTGTATTTCAGGGGTGCGCGGGAAGTTCCACACGCGAATAGCCTGGGCGCGTGTATTTCAGGGGTGCGCGGGAAGTTCCACACGCGAATAGCCTGGGCGCGTGTATTCCAGGGGTGCGCGGGAAGTTCCACACGCGAATAGCCTGGGCGCGTGTATATCAGGGGTGCGCGTGAAGTTCCACATGTGATTTGACAGTGTGGGTCCTCCCAGGTGTACCCTGTACACCCTCCACGGCCCCTGCAGGCAGCCCACACCACAGGGGACTACCCTGCATCCCTGGTCATGTCCCGCAGGCAGCCCACCCACCATGGGCATGCCCCCCAGCAAAGGCACATGTCTCCTTGAACTAATGAACACCAACTCATGTCCCCTTGCACCCCCACCCCCCAGCACTGTGGGGCACCTGCCAGCAGGCCCCCACCCATGTCCAACTCATGTCCCCCACCACCCCCACCCCCCAGCACTGTGGGGCACCTGCCAGCAGGCCCCCACCCATGTCCAACTCATGTCTCCCACCACCCCCACCCCCCAGCCACCAGGGTCAGCCTCCACCAGGCCCCCACTCATGTCTCCCACCACCCCCACCCCCCAGCCACCAGGGGCACCCTCCACCAGGCCCCCACTCATGTCTACCACCACCCCCACCCCCCAGCCACCAGGGTCAGCCTCCACCAGGCCCCCACTCATGTCTCCCACCACCCCCACCCCCCAGCCACCAGGGGCACCCTCCACCAGGCCCCCACTCATGTCTACCACCACCCCCACCCCCCAGCCACCAGGGTCAGCCTCCACCAGGCCCCCACTCATTTCTCCCACCACCCCCACACCCCAGCAGTGCAGGGTCACCCTCCACCAGGCCCCCACTCATGTCACCCACCACCCCCACACCCCAGCAGTGCAGGGTCACCCTCCACCAGGCCCCCACTCATGTCTCCCACCACCCCCAAACCCCAGCCACCAGGGGCACCCTCCACCAGGCCCCCACTCATGTCACCCACCACCCCCACACCCCAGCAGTGCAGGGTCACCCTCCACCAGGCCCCCACTCATGTCACCCACCACCCCCACACCCCAGCAGTGCAGGGTCACCCTCCACCAGGCCCCCACTCATGTCTACCACCACCCCCACCCCCCAGCCACCAGGGGCACCCTCCACCAGGCCCCCACTCATGTCACCCACCACCCCCACCCCCCAGCCACCAGGGGCACCCTCCACCAGGCCCCCACTCATGTCACCCACCACCCCCACACCCCAGCAGTGCAGGGTCACCCTCCACCAGGCCCCCACTCATGTCACCCACCACCCCCACACCCCAGCAGTGCAGGGTCACCCTCCACCAGGCCCCCACTCATGTCTCCCACCACCCCCAAACCCCAGCCACCAGGGGCACCCTCCACCAGGCCCCCACTCATGTCACCCACCACCCCCACACCCCAGCAGTGCAGGGTCACCCTCCACCAGGCCCCCACTCATGTCACCCACCACCCCCACACCCCAGCAGTGCAGGGTCACCCTCCACCAGGCCCCCACTCATGTCTCCCACCACCCCCAAACCCCAGCCACCAGGGGCACCCTCCACCAGGCCCCCACTCATGTCACCCACCACCCCCACACCCCAGCAGTGCAGGGTCACCCTCCACCAGGCCCCCACTCATGTCACCCACCACCCCCACACCCCAGCAGTGCAGGGTCACCCTCCACCAGGCCCCCACTCATGTCTACCACCACCCCCACCCCCCAGCCACCAGGGGCACCCTCCACCAGGCCCCCACTCATGTCACCCACCACCCCCACACCCCAGCAGTGCAGGGTCACCCTCCACCAGGCCCCCACTCATGTCTACCACCACCCCACCCCCCAGCCACCAGGGGCACCCTCCACCAGGCCCCCACTCATGTCACCCACCACCCCCACACCCCAGCAGTGCAGGGTCACCCTCCACCAGGCCCCCACTCATGTCACCCACCACCCCCACACCCCAGCAGTGCAGGGTCACCCTCCACCAGGCCCCCACTCATGTCTACCACCACCCCCACCCCCCAGCCACCAGGGTCAGCCTCCACCAGGCCCCCACTCATGTCTACCACCACCCCCACCCCCCCAGCACTGTGGGGCACCTGCCAGCAGGCCCCCACCCATGTCCAATCCATGCCCCCCTGCACCTGGGTCCCAACATTCCCCAATCATGTCCGTAATGCCCATCCTCCCCTGCCAAAAGGCCCAACCAACTATCACACCCACCCACATATCAAAGGCAATTACATGTTACACCCCCAATTTAAATAATGCAATTTAACACATGTCTGTCACACACAATGGCTGCAAGTGAATGACAAAACACCCAACATGACATGCCTGAAAGCAATGAGATGATACGACACATTGAAGATTAAAAAAATAATATGTATTTAACAGCAAGTAGAATGGAAATGAAATAAGAAAAAACACAAAGCAAATCAAACAAAACAAGATGAATGTCCAAGAAAATAATCTGAAAAATTAAAATAAGCCAATGAAGAAGATCATCCTGGGTCCATGAGCCCTACCAAATTAAACCTAACTGACTACTAACTAAAAAGTGAACTATATACAAAAAAGTGGTGCATTGTCCAATCGCAACCAAAAAAAAATCAAAAAAACAAAGGAAACCTAACCCTAACTATACAACTATATACAAAGGCAGCGGGCTATTCGGACGGCTCACTGGTTGTTGTCATGGGCCAGGGCATCATCGAACTCCTGGTCAATGGCTTGGAGGCGGGCATGTTCCCTGGCCCCGAGGTCCCGCAGGGATAACGCAGTGTCAAGCTCAAACTCCCTGCGAAGACCCTCGAGGCACTCAGCCCGCCTCAGCGCCCTCCGCATGGAGTCCTCCGCCCTGACCATCGTGAGCCTTTCCTCCTCTGCCCGCTGCCGCTCCGCACCTATCCGCTGGCCAAACTCCTCCCACACGGAACACACCACCATCCCAGGGTTGCCCTGCCCTCCGGCCGATGCCTGCCCCTCTGATCTTGATGGCCCCGAGCCATGATGCCTCCCACGTCGAGCCCGCTGCTGCCTCCGACGCCACTGCCTCTGCCAGCACGATGGCATCCAGGCTGATGGAAACCACCGACGCCGTCGTGCACGTGCCCTGCCCGATGATGCCGTCACATCTTCCATCTGCTGGGGTCCACTTGCTGTGTTGTCCACCCCTGCTGGACCTCCGACTCCCAACTGTGGCAGGGATGGGATCCCCACCGAGCTGGCTGCATTGGTCGGGGCAGGTCCACAGGGGGCCCTGGTGGCATCTGGGCCGGAAGACGGCAAGGAGAACGACCGGTGGATAGCCTGCACAGAGGAGGAGAGGGCCGTCAGATTGGCCAACACATGC
Organism: Ambystoma mexicanum; assembly: GCF_040938575.1. Lineage (NCBI taxonomy): Eukaryota > Metazoa > Chordata > Amphibia > Caudata > Ambystomatidae > Ambystoma > Ambystoma mexicanum. The sequence continues at coordinate 290,716,245 of NC_090928.1, forward strand.
AGGAAACCCCCGAACATGGCCGATCCCAATTGGGCCACGTCGGCACGGTGCACTTCGTGATGACGTGCGTGCTCCTCCCGGGAAGCACGCACGTCATCACGAATCACAGCCGTGCGCATCGCGACCCCAATCAGGACCTTCTCCACGCGGCCAGGGGTTACCACGTCCGCAGGTGGAGGGGAGTCAGGTGACATGGACATCCCCTCTACCTGCGGACGGGCCTGGGACGGGGCATCCCTGCTGGTGCATGGTGGTGCACTCACAGGGTCAGGGACAGTGACATGCACAGGCCCCTCCACGGTGACCTGTGCTGCCTCCTGCCCCTGGCCCTTGACTGCACCACTTGCACCAGCATGGATGCTCCCACCAGGCCCCATGTGTGCACCAGTGTCGGCCTCCTCCTCCTCTGTGCAAACCACCAACCTGGATGGCTCCTCACCGTCTCCCGCCGTAGCAGGCCCCTGTGGGGGCTCACCCACCCCTTCCGCTGCAGCCGTGGGGGCATCCCCGCCGCCTTGCTCCACAGCGCCGTCTCCGCCCTCTTCTTCACTAGCCGCTGCGTAGAGGGAGACAAAGGACACAAGCATCAGGCTACTGTACAATGGTCCCCTAGACAGGAAGCAATAGCAGATGAGCACCACTGTCAAAGTACACTTCCATCATGTCCCTCCACAACACATGGGTCAGTCCAGGCAAAACACACACAGTAACAGGCATGGTGCATGCCATGGACATTTCCATGCATGTCCAATGGACTCTAGAAACATTCAATGATATGTAACTCACATGCATCATGGCTCATGCATATCACATGCACACACTTCACCTCAGTCACATCCATCTGGCCCCAAACACACCGAACACAGGCGAAACAAGGGTAAGTTGGGTGCGCCACTGAATCTGTGCATTGTCACACACATGTGTCATGCATCCATGGCATGCACAAGTCACAGACACGCAGGTCAGGCACACAGACATGGCTACCATATATGTACCTGGCATCAGCACCCATCCTTCACCCCCATCCATGTCCAGGTACAGAGACTGGCATGCTCTCATGTCCAAAATCTGCATAGGGCTCCCCATGCCGCATTTCAACACATGCAACAACCATGTGGGTCACACATCACTGGTCGCACATGCATTACCATGATGTCCCTGCACACATACATGCATACATGGCCCATGGCACACATACAGGCAAGTATCATAGAACCAGCACACCGCAACATGCCCTGTCTCACACAGTAATGCTTGGACACATACCGCTCAACTCCAGATGGGCCTCCCTCTCAAGGACCTGGGCGTGGAGCGCTGGGCGTACGCGTTCCAGGACCCTCTTCTGGATGGAACTCATGCGGCCCCGGCCCCCCTCCACGAGGCGCCAGGCCTTCACAAGGGTCCTGGACCTCAAGTCCTCCCAGCGCTTCTTGATCTTCTGGACGTTGCGGGTTGCCACCCCCTCCGCGTTGATGGCAACCACACAGTCGGCCCAGATCCTCTCCCGTCCTTCCTTGCTGGCGCGGGACGATCCAAAGAGGGCATCATACTGCCCCAGGACATGCTCCACCAGGACACCAACTTCGGTGGCAGTGAAGCTGGTGCCCCTCTGCCCCTCTGGCCTGGGGTTGCCACTGGTGCCAGATGTGGAAGTGCCCGACATGGCAACCCCAGAGGCAGGTGTGGGTGGGCAACTGGGTCCTGGGGCTGGGCTGTGGAGCGATGTAATCCCAGTTGGGAGTCTTCAGTTCCAGCAGGGGGGGACACAGCAACTGGACCCCTGCAGATGGCTGATGTGCAGGCACCAAATGGCAGGGCACGGTGGCAGCAGGCAGGCAGGCAGGCAGGCAGCAGCAGATAGCACGTGGGAGGCTGCTCGGGGCACTGGGGGGCAGTAACTCGGCCTTCTGGGCAGGAGCGTGGTGTTCCGTGTGTTTTCGGGTGGCCAGCTTGATACGGAGTGATTTGGCACGTGAAAATCCTGCACGTCAGCGTGAAATCCGAGGAAAGGCCCTTAGCGCGTAAGCGCGTCAGCACGCATACGCGATTCTATTGGACCAGAGTCCCTCAGCGCGTAAGCGCGTCTGACGTGACCCGCACGGGCGTTCCCCACTCAGCACGTGATGACGGAACACACGTGGAAATACTGCACGTCAGAGTGTCATCGCGTGATTGGCCTATGTACGTGTATTTCATTGCGTGTAATTGGACAAAAGTGCGCGTACACGCGATTGGCCTATGTACGTGTATTTAATGGGTGCGCGGCCACTTACACACGCAAGTACGTCAGCGAACCTGTATCCCGTGGTGCGTGTGAATTTCCACACGCTATTGGACTGGGAACTGGATTCCAGGGGTGCGCGGGTCACACGCTGTATCCCGTGGTGCGTGTGAATTTCCACACGCTATTGGACTGGGAACTGGATTCCAGGGGTGCGCGGGTCACACGCTGTATCCCGTGGTGCGTGTGAATTTCCACACGCTATTGGACTGGGAACTGGATTCCAGGGGTGCGCGGGTCACACGCTGTATCCCGTGGTGCGTGTGAATTTCCACACGCTATTGGACTGGGAACTGGATTCCAGGGGTGCGCGGGTCACACGCTCGCCTAGAACACGCGCAAAGCATAAAATTGCGGACTTTAACAATTACAAGCTCAGACGCCAGGATGAACATACCGTTCCTAGCAGCAGTGGCAGTGGGCTACCAAAGGAGGAGGAGGAGGATAGTCAGGGCCAGAATATTCACACCCAGAACCAGCCTTTTCGGGATGCCTGATGACCAGGTGTATGGGAGGTACAGGTTTCCACCACACATAATACTGGACCTGGTGAGTGAGTGGGAGGATGACCTCACATCACCCACCCTGTGCTCCCAAGCACTCAGCCCCCTGGAGAAGGTTCTCAATGTACTGCACTTCTTAGCCACTGGATCATTTCAGCGGACAAGTGCCATAGTGGGTGGGGTGTCACAGGCCACCCAGTCACGCTGCCTACACCAGGTCTTGAACATCATGACTGCACGCCCATCAGTCCGCAGGCACATATACCTGCCCAGAACACCTCCAGAAAGGAATGCTGCCGCCCTGGATTTTTACGCAGTGGCACGATTCCCCAAAGTGCTAGGTGCCATCGACTGCACCCATGTGGCTCTACGTCCCCCCAGGGCATCTGAGCACATCTATAGGAACCGCAAGCACTGGCATTCCATCAACGTGCAGGTAGCATGTAATGCCAAGGGAATCATCACCTCAGTATATGCCAACTATCCCGGCTCCACCCACGACAGCTTCATTTACCGAATGTCCACCCTAAGCCGGGACCTAGAAGCTGGGCGGCATGGCGATACATGGCTGCTTGGTGAGTATGTATGCCACTGCACATGCATGCATGTTGGATACTGAGCAAGGTCACAACCTCACCAATGATACCAATCCCCACCTCCACAGGGGACAGTGCCTACCCTCTCAGCCCCCACATGATGACGCCAATTCGGAACCCCACCACGCCACCCCAGGTAAGATATAACACAGCCCACATTACAACCAGGGGCATAGTGGAGCGCACATTCGGAGTGCTAAAGTCACGCTTTCGCTCCCTTGACCGTTCTGGCGGGCAGCTGTTATACGCTCCCCCAGTAGTGTGCAGGATCATAGTGGCAGCATGTGTCCTGCACAACGTTGCAACACGCCGGGGCCTGGCCGTGGACATGGTGGTGGCCCCACATCCCCAACCACATGCACAGCCGCTGCGCATGGGAGGGGAAAGGGCACGGGGGGAGGCAGCCCGTACACAGCTAGTGGCTAATTACTTCACATAGAAATCACACCCCTGTGGAGTGCACACTGCCCTGGCACATTCCATCTGACAATCAATGATGACTCAACCTGACACTGATCATGAATGTCTGGAGAATGAACCGGGAATACCATGTCAGCCTGAGATTGTTCACCTGGAAGTGTCACAATGTGTGCATCCCTACCCACACAGACACCACCAATGCAGTTTTGTGAAGTTACACATTGAAGCAGCTAAAATGAATACCCACTTGCAAAATGCAACAAGAGGACAGTGCCATGTCAGCCAACCCAACCCCAGCACTGCCACACGACACACCGTGCCATGTCATGCTAATTGCAGGTAAACAAAGTAATCCCCACAACATGACATCACTCTCACTATGTACAGTGGCACTATTAGAAACCTGCAACACCTGATATGCTCACAGCAATGCCGGACCAACAACATACTTGAGCACGTAGTACCATTAACATGACATCACAAATGTTACATATTAGTAGTCTCACCACCTGGAAATGCCTGCACTCCCACCACTACCAACTGTGCAGTGTTGGCGCCATGTAGAGTTGTAGGTGCACTGCTGCCAACATGGTCCCCATCTCCAGACTAGAGGTCCTTGTGTGGACTTGAGGAAGGGACCTGCAAATTGGGAGGTAGACACAGAAGAAGAGTTACACATCAATGCAACATGCAGTGTACAACACAACAGCAATATGCACTATGAATGTATACACAGTATTGACTACAGACTGGCCACACAGCTCATGGGAGTCCAACGTCACTGTGTAATTCACTGTCACTTGGGCACACCCTTTGCAAGCCCATGGAAACGGGAAGCAGGAGGGGTGTGTGTGACTCAAACCCAAGCATCTGAACCAAATACATTACAAGCCTGCATGTGCCCAGCCACAATGCAGCGTATGCCCACAGGAACCACGGAAGCCAACAGATCGAAGCCAACAGATCGAAGCCAACACATCGAAGCCAACACATCGAAGCCAACACATCGAAGCCAACAGATCGGAGCCAACAGATCGGAGCCAACAGATCGAAGCCAACAGATCGAAGCCAACAGATCATCCCAAAAAAATTGGGAATAAAAGAAATAAAAATAAAAATAAAAATAAGAAACAATCAAAAATGGCCATTGATGGGCCCGGGGGGGTTGGGGAGGCCACCCAGGAGGTCCGAGGACAGGATGCACACCAGAACCCACCTGCGTGGATCCTGGGAAGATAAAACACCTCCATGGGCTCATGGCCCACACGGCTACCCTATTGTGGGAGTATCACTGCTGTCGCTATTATCACCCTGTGCAGCTGCATCCGGAGGTGGTTGCACTATGGGAGGCAGCCCACGCAAGGCCCTAGTCTGCTCCTCCATGGCTGCAAGCATGCGGGTGTGGTAGGTCTGGTTCTGGAGGATGAGTGTGCGGAGGTCCCCATGCAACAACTCACGGGATGCCCGGACCTCCGCCCTCGTTGCCTGCATCTCAGCTGAGAGCGTACGGGTGAGACGCTCCAGCTGCTGTTCTGTCCTTTGGTGTGTTGAAGCCTCAAGCTCAACAAGAGTCGTCCTGAGGTGTAGGAGCTCCTGCCTCAGGGCTTCCCTGTGGCCCTGGGACTCAAAGGAGATGGCCTCCTGCAGAGTCGCCAGTGCCGCCCGCCTGTCCCTGTTGGACCCCAACATGTCCTCCCTGTGTGACTGGCAGATGGAGTCGGTTGCCTGCTCTAGTCGCTCCATCAGCCTTTCTGGGGGGACAATGGAAGTGGCCACCCTATCCATGGCCTGAGCCATCATCTCGGATGATGCAGCCTGTTGGGTAGCCATACCGTAAATGGATTGCTCCCATGCGGTATTGCCGGGTGGCGTACGGCCACCACGTCGGCGGGCACCACACCTGTCTGGGGCAAGGCGAACTGCGCCTTGCTGTGCCGGCACTGCCTGAGGCTGCAGGACTGCATTCCCCCTCTGATCTGCTGGCCCAGGAACAGGATCAGATGTCGCGGAGTGTGACCCTGCATCCGTAACCACCGAAGGCGTAGCTGCCAACACTGACATCCCCATGGAGGGTACTGACCCTGGTGCAGGTGGGTGAGACAGAACAGAATCCCTCCCTGGAACACTCACCTGCGACGGCACGTAGGTCTCATCCGAATCAACACCTGAGTACAGCTCGGGGGAGGTGCAGCCAGAGACACCCCTTGAGAGCACGACCTGCAGCACTTGTGGGTTCTCCCCCACCACCACACCACGTCCCTCACTGGTGGTTGGTCGGCCCTGGGACACCTCCTGGGTCTGCACCATCTCCACAACCCCAGCAGTATCAGGTGCGTCTTCCCCTGCAAAGACATGAAAACAAAGAAATGGAAACAGGCATTAGCACCATGGCACACATTGAGGGCTGAGAAGCAAGAGAACCAGTACTTGATTGACACATGTCCCACATGACTAAAACCCTCCCATGCATGCACCCTCACTGCGTATGAAGTGCAGGCAAATGGCACACACTGATGACACCAAGATGGAAGATGAACAAATTTTCTGCATGCTGCCTGGCAGTGGCATCACACATTGGCCTGTGATTGGCAGGTGAGACACACATGCCATCACACAGATGGCATGTACCATTGCTATTGAGTGAAGATGGAGAGGAGGGCAGCACCTATTCATTCAGTCCAGTTCCCGCATGTAATAGCTTTTCTAATTCTAACAGGTCAGATTTTTCACCTGGAGCTGCCAGTCTGAAATGGTCAAATTGCACAGGGACATGTGTGTACAAATGATATCCAGGTAACAAAGTCACTCCACTTTACCATACCCATGTCAGACATGTGACTAGTGGACAGCGACATGCCTAGTGAAAGTGGTGGAATGCAAACAAACAGACTGAATGAACAGTGAAAAAGAAGCAAATATGTTGTGTCAAGGTGACACTTCAAGGGCAACTGGCGTGCAGTTGTGCTAGATGTCTACTGTTGGCAGAAGGGATACTGCTATGGCCAAATGCAGCTGCGCAGGAAGGATTGCATGAAGCACATGGCTGACCCATACGACTCAGGCGCACACACTCTCACCTGGCACCCGAACAGAAGCCCTCACACACACACCATGCACATGGATGACACACACATGCATGTGCACTCACCGGACAATGCCTCGTAATCAGCCAGATCTCCCACGCCTTGGATCTGTTCCTCCGTGACGTAGGTCCCAGCGACTGACTCATGTGGAGTGAGTTCCATGTCTACTACTGGAGACCCACCTCCAGTCACTAGAGTTGCGGCATGACTTGAGGCCAGCTTACTCTTTGCCCTGCGCTTTAGGTCATTCCAGCGCTTATAGCAATCATTGGCTGTGCGCCTCACGATTCCAAGGGCACTTACGATGTCCGCAACGGTCTGCCAGTGTGCCTGGCGTTGTGCAGGTGTGGTCTTGGATCCTGCAACAATGACCATCTCGTTGTCATGTCCGGACACATACTCGACAAGTGCATTCAGTTCGTCATCCGTGAAGCTGGGCTTCCTGGACGGGCCGGACTGTGTAGCCGTGTCTGGGGCATCAGCCTGTGCCGGACGAGCACTCTTCCTCTTCCGCTTGGAAGGTGGTGGTGATCCTGAGTGTCCTGCGCCGCTCTGGACACTAGGGGCAGGAGCCCTGGTGGACTCTGTATCAGGAGTGTGGGATTGCACACTCAGCATGGGAGTTGGTGCAGGCATTGGCTCTAGTGTGATGGTGTCAGGGGGAATGTCAGCAGCATGGACTAGGACCGACACTGTCCTGGCTGGGTGTGTGAGGGCTGGGGTGGATGGAGCCGCAGCTGCCCCTGCAGCCTCTCCGCCCTGCCTCCTTGGTGCAGCAGATGACCTTGCTGCCCCAGATCCACGTGGCATGATGGCATCAACGTGCACCAGCGCACGTGTCGTAGCCCTGCTGACCTGGAAGTCAGCCATGGAGTCAGCCAGGTCTGGTGCCACAATGGGCTGGTCCAACAAGGGCTGAGCATGGATGGTGTCAGCCACTTCAGCCTCAACGGGAGGGGGGGAGGGGGGGGAGGGGGGGGATGATGGGTGCCCTTGACTGGTCCTCCACACATGGGGGGACAGGCTCACCCTGTAAGTTACGACCACGTCCCCTACCGGATCCACCACGGCCACCACTTGTGGCTCTTCCACCTTTGCCACCCTTACGGAATCCTCGCCTCCCAGCCATGGCACTGATGTTAATGTGCGTATGGGAGTGGATGTAGACTATTGTCCTGGGCAATTGGGGGTCAAAGGGGTTGGGTACCAGATGGTAATTGTACCCTAGTGCTCTAGCAAGGCTGAATGTAACCCCTAGGGAAAGATGACGGGTCACGCAACGCACAGGAGGCCCAAAAAAGGGAGATGACGTGCACGCAACCCCTCCTAGACCACGTGTGCAGAAAGAAAAACCTGCACTACGCTGTGGCACCCAGAAACACAAGAATGAACGTATGCGTGTCACACGCAGCCTAGAATGACCTCTGAAGGGGTAGGCTACACACGGGGCAAGCACAGATGTTAGATACGTGCGTGACTCACCGTCTGCCTGGTAAACGAGCGTGTAAAAGGAGCACGTTTGGTTGGCAACACCCCCGCCAAAAGAAGATTTGTACGCTGTCTGAGGAGACAGGACAACAGTAGAAGGGAACACTGTTTGAGGGAACAGGCCCAGGTAAACCAGTAAAAGAGAAAAAAGAGAAAAAGCTGTCAGAGGTAACAGGGAATACGAACTAGAAACGCCGTGAAGTAAATCGCGTGTGAAACGACAAGAAGTACAGAATTCACCCACTCGCTCTCCACGAAAAGCACGTACAAGGAAAACGTGTTCTACACGTACCTTTTATACAGGCCCACACGTCCAGCGTCACTTACGCGGCGTGTACGCGCTAGGGCCATTTCCACCTATTACATGCTTTGTCACTTCTGCGTGTAGGGCCATTTCCACCAATCACACGCGATTACACTCTGACGTGCAGTCTTTCCACGTGTGCTCTGTCATCACGTGCTGTGTGGGAAACACCTGTGCGGGTCACGTCACAGAAGCGCTTACGCGCTGAGGGCCTTTCCTCAGTTTTCACGCTGACGTGCAGGATTTTCACGTGCAAAATCACTCCGTACCAAGCTGGCCACGCGTACGCACACGGAATACCACGCTCCTGCCCGGAAGGCCGAACTACTGCCCCCCAGAGCCCGAGCACGCTCCCACCTGCTGCTGCCTGACTGCCTGCTGCCCCTGCACTGCTGGGGGGTGGGGGTGATAGGGGACATGAGTGGGGGCCTGGTGGAGGCTGCCCCTGCACTGCTGGGGGGTGGGGGTGGTGGGAGACATGAGTGGGGGCCTGGTGGAGGGTGCCCCTGGTGGCTGGGGGATGGGGGTGATAGGGGACATGAGTGGAGGCCTGGTGGAGGCTGCCCCTGCACTGCTGGGGGGTGGGGGTGGTGGGAGACATGAGTGGGGGCCTGGTGGAGGCTGCCCCTGGTGGCTGGGGGTTGGGGGTGATAGGGGACATGAGTGGGGGCCTGGTGGAGGCTGCCCCTGCACTGCTGGGGGGTGGGGGTGGTGGGAGACATGAGTGGGGGCCTGGTGGAGGCTGCCCCTGGTGGCTGGGGGTTGGGGGTGATAGGGGACATGAGTGGGGGCCTGGTGGAGGCTGCCCCTGCACTGCTGGGGGGTGGGGGTGGTGGGAGACATGAGTGGGGGCCTGGTGGAGGGTGCCCCTGGTGGCTGGGGTGTGGGGGTGGTGGGAGACATGAGTGGGGGCCTGGTGGAGGCTGCCCCTGGTGGCTGGGGGGTGGGGGTGGTGGTAGACATGGGTGGGGGCCTGGTGGAGGCTGCCCCTGGTGGCTGGGGGGTGGGGGTGCAGGGGGACATGAGCAGGTGTGCAGGGTAGTCCCCTGTTTTGTGGGCTGCCTGCAGGGGAGCGTGGAGGGTGTACAGGGAACACCTGTGAGGACCCACCCAGCCTAATCGCGTGTGTAACTTCCCACGCACCCCTGTAATACACGTACCAAGCCAAATCGCGTGTGAGAATTCCCGCGCATACCTGAAATACACGTACCCTGCTGAAGTCGCGTGTAAAACTTCCCGCGCACCCCTGAAATGCATGCGCCCAGACTATTCGCGTGTGGAACTTCCCGCGCACCCCTGAAATACACGCGCCCAGGCTGGGAGACATGAGTGGGGGCCTGGTGGAGGGTGCCCCTGCACTGCTGGGGGGTGGGAAGGGTGGTAGACATGGGTGGGGGCCTGGTGGAGGCTTCCCCTGGTGGCTGGGGGGTGGGGGTGCAGGGGGACATGGGTGGGCGCCTGGTGGAGGCTTCCCCTGGTGGCTGGGGGGTGGGGGTGGGGGTGGGGTGGTAGACATGAGTGGGGGCCTGGTGGAGGCTGCCCCTGGTGGCTGGGGGGTGGGGGTGATAGGGGACATGAGTGGGGGCCTGGTGGAGGGTGCCCCTGCACTGCTGGGGGGTGGGGGTGGGGTGGTAGACATGAGTGGGGGCCTGGTGGAGGCTGCCCCTGGTGGCTGGGGGGTGGGGGTGATAGGGGACATGAGTGGGGGCCTGGTGGAGGGTGCCCCTGCACTGCTGGGGGGTGGGGGTGGGGTGGTAGACATGAGTGGGGGCCTGGTGGAGGCTGCCCCTGGTGGCTGGGGGGTGGGGGTGGTGGTAGACATGGGTGGGGGCCTGGTGGAGGCTGCCCCTGGTGGCTGGGGGGTGGGGGTGCAGGGGGACATGAGCAGGTGTGCAGGGTAGTCCCCTGTTTTGTGGGCTGCCTGCAGGGGAGCGTGGAGGGTGTACAGGGAACACCTGTGAGGACCCACCCAGCCTAATCGCGTGTGTAACTTCCCACGCACCCCTGTAATACACGTACCAAGCCAAATCGCGTGTGAGAATTCCCGCGCATACCTGAAATACACGTACCCTGCTGAAGTCGCGTGTAAAACTTCCCGCGCACCCCTGAAATGCATGCGCCCAGACTATTCGCGTGTGGAACTTCCCGCGCACCCCTGAAATACACGCGCCCAGGCTATTCGCGAGTGGGACTTCCCGCGCACCCCTGAAATACACGTAGCACGCTGGGAGACATGAGTGGGGGCCTGGTGGAGGGTGCCCCTGCACTGCTGGGGGGTGGGAAGGGTGGTAGACATGGGTGGGGGCCTGGTGGAGGCTTCCCCTGGTGGCTGGGGGGTGGGGGTGCAGGGGGACATGGGTGGGCGCCTGGTGGAGGCTTCCCCTGGTGGCTGGGGGGTGGGGGTGGGGTGGTAGACATGAGTGGGGGCCTGGTGGAGGCTGCCCCTGGTGGCTGGGGGGTGGGGGTGATAGGGGACATGAGTGGGGGCCTGGTGGAGGGTGCCCCTGCACTGCTGGGGGGTGGGGGTGGGGTGGTAGTCATGAGTGGGGGCCTGGTGGAGGCTGCCCCTGGTGGCTGGGGGGTGGGGGTGATAGGGGACATGAGTGGGGGCCTGGTGGAGGGTGCCCCTGCACTGCTGGGGGGTGGGGGTGGGGTGGTAGACATGAGTGGGGGCCTGGTGGAGGCTGCCCCTGGTGGCTGGGGGGTGGGGGTGGTGGTAGACATGGGTGGGGGCCTGGTGGAGGCTGCCCCTGGTGGCTGGGGGGTGGGGGTGGTGGTAGACATGAGCAGGTGTGCAGGGTAGTCCCCTGTTTTGTGGGCTGCCTGCAGGGGCCGTGGAGGGTGTACAGGGAACACCTGTGAGGACCCACCCAGCCTAATCGCGTGTGTAACTTCCCACGCACCCCTGTAATACACGTACCCAGCCAAATCGCGTGTGATAATTCCCGCGCACCCCTGTAATACACGTACCTGGCCAAATCGCGTGTGATAATTCCAGCGCACCCCTGTAATACACGTACCCAGCCAAATCGCGTGTAAAACTTCCTGTGTACCCCTGTAATACACCTACCCAGCCAAATCGCGTGTGATAATTCCCGCGTACCCCTGTAATACACGTGCCCTGGCTAATCGCGTGTTAAACTTCCCGCGTACCCCTGTAATACACGTACCCTGGCTAATCGCGTGTAAAACTTCACGCGTACCCCTCTAATACACGTACCCTGGCCAATCGCGTGTTAAACTTCCCGCGTACCCCTGTAATACACGTACCCTGGCTAATCGCGTGTAAAACTTCCCGCGTACCCCTGATATGAACGTTACCCGCTTTGCGTTCCTTGTTTGGCAGCCCTGTAAACTGGTCCAGGGTTAGCGCAGCCCTTTGCGATGATTTAGCGATTTTGATGGCTTTTCCTTGCGCGAGGGCGTTCTTGGGGGCGTTACTGGCGCTGCTGCAGGGTCGCTGCGATACTCTGCGCCACGGCTGGTTTGGGAGCCTAAAATCCATGAATACGCTGTGCGCGGAAATCGGTTTTAGCGCACGTGCCTGGCGCAGACATTCGCACGCGGACACTCTGCGCCAGCCGCTTGCGACACTTTTCTGCGAAATTCTATGAATTACCCTGTAAGTGTGATTCCCACACACCTATCAATGCAGTTTCTTTCAATTTCCTCATGGAAGATTCTGGTCTTTCAAGTAACATTGATAAATCAATGTTAGCTTTTTGCAACAGATTCTTACTGTACTGTCTCCATTGGGCTAATGGTGAATTATGTATTGATGTAAAGGCTCTGGCAAGAATTGGAAGCAGCGACGGGTCCTGTGAGTGAGCTAGTGAACATTTTATAAAGAGCATTATTGATTGCCATTTGACCATTTATTGGAGAGGTAGCATTCCCAGCTCAAATCTTACCATCTGCATAGGGAACCCTTTTTGGTAAGGCCAGTAATGCTTTCCAATTTATCCCCTCTAACATATTTCAGTTGGGTTGGTTTATTACTGGTTTTGTTTGGTCTCCATAGATGACAGTCAGAATCATTTTTGTCTATAGAACATAATTATTGCTGTGCATTAGAATTTGCCATATTTATTCCAAATTAATTTTGTTAATGATGTTAGAGATTGCATTTTATATCTGATTTCATTCTTATATGGCATATCTCTTAAGTTATTGTTTATTTTCTGACCCAGAAATTTATATTCATTTATGTTCAATAGAAATGTGCCTCGTAGTGACCATTTTTTAAATGGAGCTTATTTATTTATTTTTTTGGCAATAGTTAATGTGTTAGATTTTTGCACATGAATTTTCAGGAGGTTTTGATAAGCATATATCTGCAGGGCAGCTAGTTTACATTGCAGACCGATGGGGGTGAGATCAATCAGCACCAGATCATCGTCATCTAAGAGCCAAGAAATTGGAGTGTCACCCACTTTCGGAGGAAATAACCTAATGGGTTTTGGTGCTCTGTTGATGTCCTTTATATAGAAATTAAAAAGGGTGGAAGCAAGGATGCATCCTTGTTTGAGTCCTCTAGTAGTTGGGATCTTTTTAGACAAGAGGCCTTCTTTGTTTAATTTAACTTGAATGGAGGTGTTTGTGTAAAATTGTTGAATTAAATCAAGCAGGTAACTTGGACAGCGGCACTTCTTGAGTTTGATCCATAGCAGGTTGCGAGAGATGGAATCAAATGCCTGTTTGAAGTCTATGAAGGCAAAGTAGGCTGGCTGATTGTTTTCAATGACTTGGTCTTTTATGGCTGCTATCGTTATCAGATTGACATTTGTGCCGAGACCTGCCATAAAACCTGATTGGACGTTATCAGTTTGCAATGCTGTTTTTAACAAGAGATGGAAGTCTCGGAGAATAAGCTGTGCAAAAATGTTGCCTGGGCCATCGAGTAAGACTATTGGTCTGTAATTCTCTGGATCTTCCCTATTACCTTTTTTGAAAATTGGGGTGATTACTGAATGTCTCCATATAGAAGGAATTTGATTCTGTTTATTTATATTCTGAAAAATTGCTAGCAAGATAGTAGTCCAGGCCATACGGAATGCTTTCAGGGAGACTTTGGTTAGTCCATTAGGGCCCAGAGCTCGAGCTGAGTTTAGCAATTATTAACATGATGTGTAGATGGTCACATTTGAGCTGCAACTGATCTGTTTTGCAAATAGTAATAGGAAGCATAGTTTCTTCTGCGGTTAACAAAGACGTGAAATGTTTGCACCATGCTGATTCATTAAAAATATTGATCACGCTTGCTGCTGCTGTATGATTATGGGCACTCTTTATGAGGTTCCATATTTGGCCAGCATTTTTCCCATGTAGTGTATTTAACATTTGCTCTGCATCTATTTGTATTTTAAATATTTTATATTGTTTTATCTTGTTTTTATATTTATTGTGCATAGTATTGCACCACTTCGGGGATTCTGAATTTTTCCTCTTGGTTGCCTGTCTAATTTAATTTCTCATTTTCGTTTTGAATTTCTGAATTTGGCATCATATATATTACTGTTCTAGTCTGTACCACTCACCCATGGCGTGGCTTCGACTCAGTGTAGAATTGTAGTACTTCATCATAATCGGTTGCATATATCTCATAAGAGTCTTCATCATGGTAGTAAGTTAGTTAGGAAGCTTGTATCAAATTACTATAGTATTTATTTTTAATGGTCAGGCTTGGGCGCAATTAAACTTCTAGAATGTTATGATCTCTTTTGTTAGTAGGAATTATTCTGAAGTTTGGAATTTGGTCTATATTACCCTGGGGCACAAAAACATAGTCTATAATTGACGAGGCTGGATTTCTGTGCCACGTTGGGGCTGCCGGCACATCTCTCGCAATCATGCCATTTAACATGATGAAGTCTCTTGTGGGCATAATTTCGAGCCATCATTTAGCTCGATTTGATAACACATCATCCTTTGTAATCAAACATTTCAAATATGGATCCCCCGCAATAACTGTTGTCGTAATAGAAGGGTCACCCAAGATCAAATCTAACATGTTCATTACTAGCTCAATAAAAATATCATCCGTTGTGGCCAAGGGATTCCAATAGAGATTCAAAATGGCTATTATAGTGCTCAGGGTATGGTCGCTCATGGGTATAGATAATTTTGTTAGCTTCATCTCTGGGGCTGGAGAAGCGCTTCAAGGGAGGATCGAGCCGATAATTTCAATGCCGTTAAAATCCCCATCGATGGTCTACCCAATTGACACTTTATGGCTGGAATCCAGCAAAGTTGGTATCAGTGCCAGATGGGCTGATTTGATACCCATGCTTCCAGCAAAAGAATTAATTATAGTTTGCTATTGTGAATGAGGCATTTCTGTCCATTAGATGTTTGTATCCTCTTGTATTCCAGACTGCCATTCTCACGTGATATGGTGAGGTATGTTCTTGGCTCTAATCTCTCAGTGTATCTGTGGGATGAAGTCGAGCTTTGTTGACCCAAGCCCACTCTGGAAGGTAATGGCTTCAGATTTATAATAAAGTATGGCATTTAGTATAAATACTGTATACTAGTTGTATCCTTTTTTATAAAATGTGATCTAGCAATTGTTCCCTTCTTCTGTCTCACTCCCTGTTTCTTCCTCTCTCTCTGTCAATTATTTATTGTCGGGCCTCAATGAGTTCCCAGTTCCTCCACTCTATGATTGTGTCCTGTCATGTCAGAGAAGGAGGTCATCATGTAACAAAGAGATGAACTAATGTTTACATTTCAAAACAATTGAAAGTAATATATAATCACCCATATGTGGTGTCCAGAGTTTATTTCCCTTCCAATTGTTTTATAATTATTTAATAACGCAACTCATTGCAGATTGTTGTACAAGGAGTTTCTCAATGACCAAATGATGTATGTACTTTCCGGTTGTAGTGCGATCTGTCGGAGCCCAATGTTTATCACTCCTCATAGCTCTATTACTCTCTATTGGTTTTTTTGGGGGGTTTTAAAACTTTTTTAGGCACAGTAAAAGTCACATACAGTAAAAGTGCCAAAGTGAACCAAGTGTGTAGTAACAATACAGAAATGGAAAAAAAAGTCCATAACCGAAATGCATTTACAAACATACAGTAAAAGACATTAAAAATACATACAATGTATTCCTACCTGCTACATCTACCATACGTTTGTAGGGACTGGGTATGGTCAAAATATATAGTCTTGAGGGGATGCTGTTCTCCTCTGGTGTTCCGAATTAGTGGCAACAAAACAGGGCTTATTGTAGACTATTCTTCATTACAATAGTCTGTGTAACCAATCTTTGGTCAACGTCACTAGTATTTAGTTGTGGTTTGGTCCAGGCCAGATTGAATGGATTCTGGTTCTTTCTAGAGATGTTTCGGCAGGATGCAATCACTTCTACTGCCTTCTTCTGGACATGGATTGGGTGCCCCTAAGCTGGGAGAAGTAAGCACTTGGTTATTTGAGATGGGCTTACTCATATTATTTTCAAAAACAAGAAAGGAGGGAAGAACGAAAAATGATGGGCCTCATAGTGGCCTAGTGACAAATGACCTATATTGGACCATCCTTCTGTAAAGTAGTGGATTGATGCTAGATCAGAGTCAGTACTGTGTCACGTTCCTCTGTTCACTCATGATAATCTCTTGGGTACAGGGGGCTGGCAGGTGGGGCCAATCTGCTTGAATGTTGCCTGTAAAGTAGAATCCCAGTGCTTACTGTATAGGAAAGGAGAGATAGATCATGAGATGTAGATGGGATGCTAAAAAAAAAGGGGGAAGGTTAGACCCCCTGGAAGTAATACAGTTATATGTGCACATTGAATTTGAGTGTTTAGTTACCATTGTAGTGTAAGTGCCCTGGTGAGGTTGGGCTGCCCTTGGAATCATCCATTTCTCCAAACAGGCACTGGTTGATGCCTATACCTAGGGAGGAAGGGGGAAGGATAACGTAAGGGGGTGAGAAAGCCAGCCTGCTATTACTGCTTGAGTTTTAGAGCAGTAGTGTCAAAGTAGTTTTTTTACCTGGAGAAATCACAGCAGAGAACTCCAAAGTGCTGGTATGGGCTGATACACGCGCCTGCTCGTATTTTCAGCGTGTGATCCCGGGATTAATCAGTGTACCCACATCATGCTTAAAGAGATATTCAGAGATGGTGGGTCAGTCCGGTAGTGTCAGACGTCTGTGAATAGTATCTCATCTCCACAGAGTTCTATCACTGCTAAAAGGTTGCCTCTTACCTGTCGGGGTGTTTGTTATCTGTTCCATTTGCAACTCTGGCAGAGGGATGCAGAGGTTGTCAAGATGACCTAAAATGCTTTTCTGATGGTAGTCCTCAACGCTGAATATTTACCTCTCATAAGCAAGCTTCTAGGTATTCTTTCTGCCATGCGTTTCAGCGTATTTACAGTTATTGACCAGGGGGATCACTTCATTCTTCTTTGTATCCATAAAAACAGCATCATGGAGTACACGTTTCTCTTACTGCTTCAGTTACATCGTCCTTCTTAAGTATTCTCATATTGTTTAAGCATAGGGTCTTATATCTGCTTTCGGACATTCTTTTGCTATTATAAGACTTTGTTTCAAGTACGTCCATGTCGCACACCATTGTTTCATGACTGCTTTTCGACAACTCAACAAGGGACATCCTTCTTGGTAGTTTTCCTCCACTGCTTCAATGTGAGAGTATCTACTGAATGGCTGCCTGAGATCATATCATTTTTCATACAATCAACGTGGTACGATCATGTCGCATAAACTTGTATATGTGTTCCCAATTGTAGCTCCTCATCTGTTACTCCAACATGGTGGGTGTGAGGGGGCGTTGACTAGGGAGAATGAGTCCACTTGCTCCTCTACATATAGGTTGGGCAGTAGCGATTGTTAGTAACATTAAATCACGGCTGCACTTCATCGCAATGTGGCTGTAGCAAGTCAGATATTCTTATTGTCCAGAAAGAGTACTGGTGCATTCCGAGCTATGAGTCCCAGGGGGACTATTTTGGCTTTTAAGTATTCCCACAGAAAGTGGCCATGTACTTCAGCCTGGAAGCATTTCTTCTTCAGTTTAAGTAGATCCTTTCCTGATGTATTGATGGCTGTAGTTTGATTCATTCCACGAATGTTGAACAGTGAGGGCCCACTAATGATCTCCCTTATTTGTGCTTCAGTGAAGCTCAGCGTGTTCTCCATTGTCCATCTTATTAAGTAACATTCTTGTACTCGGTATTTGGGTGCTCTGGTCAAGGTCAGTGATTAAGTAAAATAATCTCTCTGGTGGCAGACAGTCTGGCTACTGTTAATTCAAAACGAACCCTATTACAGCGGCTGCTGGATTTAGAACATATTTAACATAATGGTGCCCTGTACTATTAGGACTTTGGGCAGAAAAGGTGCTCATGTAACATGCAGTTGTCCTAATGTTTAACTTTCAAATCAATTCAATTAATATATCATATAATCACCCATGCGTGGTGTCCAGAGTTTGTTTCCCTTCCAATTGTTTTATAATTATTTAATAATTCAACTCATTGCACATGGTTGTACAGAGCGTTTTTCATTGCCCAAATTATTTATTATGTACTTTCAACTATAGTGCGAGCTGTCAGAACCCAATGTTTGTACTCCTCATAGCTCTATTGCTCCATATTGCTTCTTTTTTTTTTTTTACTTTAATAGGCACAGTACAAGTCACATACTGTAAAAGTGCAAAAGTGAACCAAGTGTGTAGTAACAATACAGAAATGGGAAAAAGTCCATCATCAAAATACATTTACAAACATACAGTAAAAGACATTAACATGCATACAATTAATTCCTTGCCTGTACATCTATCATGCGTTTGTCGGGTCTGGGAATGGTCAAACTGTCTATATAGTCTTCAGGGGGTGCCGTTCACTTCTGGTTGCCCTAATTAGTGGCAACAAAACAGGGCTTCTTGTAGTCTATTCTTCATTACAATAGTCTTTGGTTGACGTCAATAGTATTTAGTTGGGGTTTGGTCCGGCCCAGATTGAATAGATTCTTGTCCTATCTGATGACGTTTCAGCAGAATGCAATCACTTCTACTGCCTTCTTCTGGACAAACATTGGGTGCACATAAGGTAGGAGAAGTAAGTACTTGGCTATTTGAGATTTGCTTACTCATATTGTGTGCTTGCTCTGCAAGCAAAAACAAGAAAGGAGGGAAGAACGAAAAATGATGGGCCTCATGGTGGCCTAGTGGGTACTGAGCTCTATTGAACCGCCCTTCTGTGGAGTTGTTGATTGATGCTAATCAAAGTCAGTACTGCGTCATGTTACTCTGCTCACAGTGATCTGCAGGTTAGATGGCAGCCATCTTGTCATGGCATTGTAGCAAAGGGGGTATCCCCTGTGCTGGGATTGTGAAGTGATATTTACAGTAGAAAGGTATTATTGATAGTACATGCTTGCATGAATGAATCATCCTAAACTGACAGCACCTTAGGGGCAGCCCCGGATGTGAGATCCTGCTCTGAGTATGCAGACCACTGTCGTGAGGATCAGGAAAGGAGGTGCTGAGAAAGAGTGAAGGGATAAAACTGTAACCAATTTTGTATAGGATGAAAGTCAAATAGCCTTGCTAACGTTTAAAATGGAGAGGCCGAGAGTGGGAGCTGAGGCTGTATACGCAGGGTGGCCATATTATCAAAGAACAAAAACTGGCACAGGCCATCAGTATAAAACTGTGACTACAACTTTATACTTATTTATATTTAATTATTTATGGGTTTATATAAAGGAAGAACAATGCTCTTTTGATCACAAAAGAACAGACAATAGATAAGAAACCAGATTTGATGGGAAGCAGTGAGCTTCTTGCAATGGGATGAGTTTGAGGGACATTCTGACCAGGTTGTGGAGGGGTGTAAATGGAACAGTCACCGGGGTCAATACATAAGTAAACATGCATAGATTAAGGACAATGAACATTGGACATTTTTAAGTGCAGTTAGGTGGTACGGTCAGGTTTGCTCGGGATGTGACCATGATGGTTGAAGTGACAGAGTGGAGGCATAGGAAGTGAGGGACAGAGGCACGTTAGAGGTGAGGGGTACATGTTAGCTAGCAGGAAGATGAGAGGTAGGTTAAGAAGGTAACTCATAGGTGAAGATGTAGGCTATTAGTTTAGTTTTGAACAAATCAGTGTGGACTGTTTCTCAGCTGTCCGGGGGAAGAGAATTTGATGCAAGTGGAGCAAGAAAAGAAATGGAGCAGAAGCGAGAGGAAGCACAGGGAGAATGAGGAGCCACAAGGGTAGTCAAGAAGGCAGAGCAGAGATTATAAAACGACTTTTACAGTTGTATAGAGGGGGATAAATACAGTGGTGCCTTACCATGGCTAGATTTGCATACCAGGAGAAGAAATTCAAACCTGGTCCTGTTATGCATCGTCAGCCATCATGCCTGCTGACGGTAAGAGGAAGTAGTTGAAATATGTGGAAGTTCAAAGAGAGTGCTGGTTGCAAAAGGACGGAAAGCATAGATGGTCTGACCAAGGTGGATGCTGGCAGAGTAGTCCAGTTTAGAGAATACTAGAGTGGTTAGGAGATGCTTGCCGGTGTTGAAAGAAAAGAGGTGCCTGATTTTCCTAACACTTAGGAGGTTGAGGTGAGCTGCTGTTCCAGTTTTGGAGATGAAAGTTGAGAAGGTGTGAGAAGGGTCCCAGATGATGCCAAGGTTTCTAGCTGAAAAAGAGTAGGGGAGAGCGTCAGGTGTAAACTAAATTGACAGAGGCAGAGATGAGAGAGAGTTTTTGGCAGGGAAGAAGAGCACCTATTTTTGGTAGAGTTTAACATCAGAGAGTGCAAAGCTATCCAATATTTAATTGGTACCATAAGGAGGAGATTTGTGCCCCAAGAGCAGAGGTGTAGAGTGTGCAGAGGAGCTGATCCAAGAGAGAGCCTTGTGGAACAATAATAGTTACAGAAGAGGGTTGAGAGGGGTTGTTGCTCCAGGAGACAAAGAATTGTTGAGGTGCATGGTAGGATTAAATCCAGGCAAAGGCTTGATCGTGAATCCGAAGAAGAAAGAGAGTATTAAGCAGAGGCGTTGCTATGGTGGGCTGAGGGCAGTATAGCCCCAGGAATTTTGGTGGTAGCCCCGGATAGAATCTCAGGGTTTACAGCAAAAAGGTTAGCATAGCCCCAGATTGTTTCCAGACCTAGCCACACCCCTGGTATTAAGTAGATCAGTGTGATTGACAGTGGCAAAAGCAGCAGACAGGTCAAGGAGAATTAGGATAGAGGATAGGTTGGAGTGCTTAGCAGAGGCGATAAAGTTGGATACATTCATGAGAGAAGCTTCCGTAGAGTGACAGGAGCAGAAACCTGCTTGTAGGGTGTCTCAAAGGTTGTGGATGTCTAGGAAATTGATATGATGGTTCAACACAACCCTTTCAAGCACTTTAGAGTAGTGAAAAAGGAGAGTCACAGGGTGAAAGTTAGTCGGTAGATTTGGGCCAGCCCCTTGCTTTATAAGAGAAAGATGACCATGCCTGTTTTGAAAACAGAGGAAATGCAAGCAGATTCAAAGGACAGGTTGAATAATTCACTGTTGTGAGAGGCCACTAATGGGGCAATAATCTTGACTGACTATCTGAGGGGCAAGGGAGTCTGATGGGGCACAAGACGGGTTAGCCTTCATCAGTAGAGCTATCATTTCATCAGCATTAGTGTGACTAAAGTGGGAGATAGAGGCAGAGGATGATGGGAGAGTAGGTGTAGTGTAGCATGCAGGAGGAGGGAGTGTGAGGAAGGTCAGGAGAAAGTCTAGGCCACCAAAGGGCAGGCAACACAGAAGAGGGACTGGCTGGATCACCCTGGCAACCAGTACATACACACGCGCGTGACCCGCTACAGCACCTTCCAGCACACACAGCCGAGGCGAGGTACACGAACGCTGCACTTTTCAGGTAAGCCCTTGCAGGGGCCGTTTTGCAATTTGTCCGATTCACTTAGGGTCCACCAGGAAAGTGTGATTTACACTTTTTTTTAAAAACTCTTTATTAATTTTTTAAGAAACATTCCAAAAACAAACAAAACATATAACAATATAACAAAATAAAACATATATAATCGGCTGTTTGGCACTCTGTGTGGGTATCTCTTCTCATCTTTCATCTCAGAGTGATCCGGCAATCGTGTTGTTGTGGGCTAACTCTGTGCCCGTGGCAGTCTTACAAATTCCCCCATTTATGTACACCTATTCTTGTGGACTTCTCAAGTGTCTTTTCGTCATTGTTCCTCTCCCCTCCAGGGTTGTCCCCTTCACTTTCCTCTCTGTGTTCAAACAGGTCCTGCATAAGGGAGTTCCATACTGTTATTTTTTGTCCTGTTTCCCGCTCTCCTTTCTGCACCGCTCGTATCCACACCGTCGTTTCTGCCATTGCTCATTTCCTGAGGTCTGCCCACCATGAGTCTATTGTCGGCCCCTCCTTTGTATTCCACGCCATTGCTATCCGTCGTTTAGCTAATATGCATATTAGATCTTTCATTTTTGCTAGATGCGTCCTGTGTCTGCCTCCTCTTGGGAATAGGCCCAGCAGGTACAGCTCAGGATTTTCTGCTTGTATTTGAAGTCCACTTCTGGCCACTTTATGTCTGATTCCATTCCAGAAGACCTGTATCACTGGGCAGGTCCAGAACATGTGTATCATGTCTGCTTCTTCATCGGAGCAGCGGGGGCATGTGCGGGGGTCTCCCAGGTTCATTCTGTTCATCCTTTTGGGCACGAGGTATGCCCTATGCATGGTGTATAGTTGTGCTTGTCTGAACCTCACGTTCTCGATACTTTTTTGCGGTATTTCAGTGCTCTGGTCCATTCCTGATCGCTAAGGGGTCTCCCTAGTTCTTCTTCCCAGCGTTCTCTTATATGTATCTCCTGCGAGTTATTGGATCGTAGCAATTGGTCGTATAGCCTGGAGGTTGTATGTCCCCCTTCCGATACATCATACCAGGCATCTAATTCTCCTTCTGTATCTTCCTGTTCTGGCCATTCCGGCCACCTCTTCTTAATTGCTAGTATTATTCTGTTGTGTAGGAGGAATTGACCTTCGTGTATGTCGTATTCTTCCACCAAGTCTCGGAAACTCCATCCATTGTTCGTCCACCCTCAGATCATCTATTTGCGCTACTCCTTTGGTTTCCCAATGGGATCTGTATGTTGCGAGTGTGCTTGCATCTATGCCTAGTAATCCCGCTAATGGGATTTGTGTTGAGCAGGGATCTTTTGCCCTCTGGAGTTTCCACGCCCTCGCCCACAGTTCCATTGCAAGCTTCAGCATGTTTGGCAGGGTCCTGAGCAGGGATTTGTCGACCCATGGTAATTCTCGTAGGTAATATGATTTTAGTGCTGGCTGGAAGAGTGTTTTGTCTATTGACTCGTCCTCGCCCAGCCATTTGACCACAAATTGCAGTTGCCCTGCTAAATAGTATTTTTCAAAATCCGGCAGTCTGATGCCCCCTTCTTCATAGTCCCTCTGTAGGCTTGCCATTGCGATCCTGCACCTCTCTCCTCCCCACAGAAACCCTCGTATTATTGTGTTCAGATTCTTAAAAAAGCCCTGGGTATGGCATGCAGGATATTTGTAAAATAGTATAGCAGTCGTGGGAGTACCACCATCTTCAGAATGGCCGCTTTTCCCATCATCCCCAACAGGAGTTTCCCCCAGAAGTCCATGGCTTTTGTGTTTTTTCTAGGGCTACCTGTGTGTTGTGTTTGTGCGAATCTGCAATGATGTGGTGTATCCCTATTTCCAAATATCGGAAGGAGCTCGGCGCCCACGCTAGACCCATATCTGGAAGTTTGTCCTGAGGGACCCCCTTTTAATCAGTGAGAGGAAACAGGACAGACTTTTCTTTATTAATGGCTATTCCTGAGAGCCTGGTGTATGCGTCCGCCGCTTCTAGGAGGCAAGTTAGGTTAGCTTGCGGGTTCTCCACGAAGAGGAGGATGTTGTCTGCATACAACGAGATCTGGTGTACCACTCCATCTATTTCTATCCCTGTGTCCCCATATTCTGCCCTGAGAAAGACCGCCCACGGTTCCAGAGCCAATATGTATAACATTGGTGACAGTGGGCAGCCCTGTTTGATTCCTCTGTATATTCTCCAGGGTTTCGAGATATGTTTTCCCGTTTTCACCCTTGCTCTGGGATCTCTATACAGCAGCTTAACCCATCTAAGGAACCCTTCCCCCATACCAAAGTGGGCTAGGACTCCCCACAGCCTCTTCCAGCTGACGGAGTCGAAGGCTTCAACAGCATCTAGTGACACTACTGCACATTCACCCCGTCTCTGATTTGTCTGGTCTATGACATGATGCAATCTGCGGAGGTTCCATGAAGTGTTGCGTCCTGGAACATAGCCCGTCTGGTCTGAGTGGATCAGCGTGGATATTACAACCTTCAGACGGTTAGCCAGGACCATGGTAAGTATCTTGGCGTCTTGATTAATGAAGGAGATCAGCCTATAGGAGGCGCACTCTACTGGGGATTTCCCTGGCTGAGGATTGGCGCAATTATCGTTTCCGACATGCTGTTTGGTACTTGTATTGTTTTGTATGCCTCCTGATATGTTTCGCACAATTTTAGGGCTATAGTACTCTTATATGTCTTATAAAACTCTCCCGGAAGTCCATCCGGGCCCTGAGATTTGGCCGGGGGGAGCTCCGAGATCACTGTCTCGATTTCTTCTACAGTAATAGGGGCATCCAACAGTTGGGCCTGTTCAGCTGTTAGTTTCAGTAGTCGTATCTCTGCTAGGGCGTCTACAATGTCCTCCGGCTCCACCTCTGGGTTAGGAGCATAGAGTTGCTCATAAAAATCGGTGAATAGATTGTTTATATCTTCCTGATTCCTGATTCCTGACCTCTGTCCCTGTTTTATCTTTTAGCACGACTATGGGATCCCTTTTATTTTCCTGTTTGGTGAGCCATGCCAACAGTCTGATGGGTTTATCTCCTTCTGCGTGGAGTCTCTGTAAATATTTCCCGTAATTCAGCTTCCCTAGTTTCTCCCAGAGTTCTATGCATCTTGTTCTTAACTCCAGCAGTTCCCTTGGTTCCACTCCCGCCCTCTCTGCCCTCCGTTCCTCCAATTTTATCTGCCTCTCTAGTTTGTCCAATTCTTCCATGATTGTTTGTTTTAGCCCTCCCGTTTTCCCAATTGCCGCCCCTCTAATCACTACCTTGAATGCGTCCCAGAGCGTAGCATTACTTTCTACGCTGCCTTTGTTATGTTCAAAGTATTCTTCTATCACCTCTTGCAGATGTTCTTCCAGTTCTCCCTCCCCTGGGGCCTCTGCTCAGAGGCGCCACTTTGGTATTGGGGCTTTCCTGTGAGTGTGTGCCCATGTTGCCAGTATCGGAGCGTGGTCTGAGAGTGTGCGTGCTTTTATGTCAATTCCTGTGAATTCTGTCAGAGATTCAGACCCCTATCTATTTGTGTGAATGTGCCGTGGGGTGCGCTATAATGTGTATACTCTCTCCCGGTTCCGTGTACCTGCCTCCAAATGTCCACCGCTGGAGTTGTTCAAGGGTTCTTTGGAGCTCCTTAGTGGGGGGTGCTGGCTTCCTATGTTTGTCATCCGACCTGTCGAGAAGCGGGGCCATGGTGCAATTAAAATCTCCCGCCCAGATGAATGTGTCCTCCCTGTATTGTGCCAGCCTGGGCTCCAAGCCCCTGAAGAATTCAGACGCATCGTGATTTGGGGCGTAGGTGTTAATCAGACATATTTCCCTGTTTTCCAGCATTCCGTGTACCAACAATAGTCTTCCTTCCGGATCGCTTTCCAGCTTTATTAGTTGGACCAGTACTCCCGGCGCTATCCAGATTAGCGCCCCCCTTGCGTAGTTCGAGTATGTGGTGCTGTATACTTGCCCCCCCCCCATTTCTTGCCCACCTTGGCCTGCTTTTCTGATGTGAGATGAGTCTCTTGCAGCATTGTTATCTTGACTTTCATCTTGTTCAACCAGGCATACACCCTGAGTCTTTTGACGTAGCGTTGAGCCCTCGCACATTCCAGGTTGCTATCGTTATCTCATCAGGGTCCATCTATGCATTGTTTACTCAGGCTCTGTTGTCCCATAGCTTTCCGCTTGTTTTTCACCCAGTTTCCTCTCCTTTTGTCTAGCTCTTGGGGCGTGCCCCTCTTCTCTTGGTCTTCTCCGCCTTTTCATCTGGGGTGATTCCCCTCGGTTAGTTGCCGTGTGCCTTCCCGGTCCCCTCTCACTCGAGCTGTTCTGTGAATGCTTGAATTGTCATTCCCACCGTTAGTGCCTTGTGCCAGCCAGCCAAACTTATTGCTAACCAACAGATAAACCAAAACTTCCAAACTAACGCCCAGTCACCCTCCCCCTGCTCGGGCCTCTCCACTTCTCTTGCTCTGTCCGCCGAGGTGGAACAGGCCCGCCGCAGCATGATGCCTCCAAACTGGCATCCGAACTTGTGAAACGTTCATTTTGGGGTTGTGGCTTTTCCTAGCCTTCACAGCTGGATTGAAGCGAGTCGCTCCTTCATACTCTGCATCTGGCTTAATGCCTTGCTTTATGTTGACATCTTGTTTCTAAAGTCGACGTTTCCACTCACCGGAGCTGGTTCTCTTTGTTATTCTGGTTTCTTTGTCTTTGCTGGGGGATGCCCTGCTGGTCCATCCACGTATCAACATCTTCAGTTGAGTTAAAGAACCATGGTTTTGTCATGATTCCTGCCCCCCATGTCCCCCGCCCTCCAAGATGTCAGGCTGGAGCCAGGCCACGATCACCTACATGCCCTCAATGGCCTCGCCATCCCTCCAAAGACCCACTTGGAGTCAGACCTGGCGCTTGTGGCCCAGACTCACTCACTCCCATAGTATAACATTGGGGATTGGACTTGTAGTGCATTGATGGGGACAAGATGGATGCCCCTACATATTTTGATTCCCAGAACTGCATGTGGTGTCTAGTCTTTTGGGTGTAGTTCAGCCCAGAGACAACTGGCATACCCAGAGACTATTTAAACCACCGTGTTCTGATCGGTCTCCAATAGGCCTGCATCTTTCTTCTGCGCTCAGCTCCTGCAAGAACAAGAACACTGTTAGTAACAGCCTTACCTTGCGGCGCATCTGGCCATCATTCATCGTCTTCTGTTCTGCGGGCATCTTCAGCTGTGTCATTCCCATCCCGCACGCCGCTTCCTAAGTAAAAGGGAAAAGAACAGAAAAAAGGCATTAGTAAGCATTCAGCAAATCTTTGCTTATTTTTATAGATAGTACGAGCTTCAAAACGCTTACCTGAATCCCAGCCTCTCTGGGGGAACTCTGTCTCCGGAACTTCTCATCCATCTGCAAGAGGGAAAAGACACTCCAGGTTAGCGTGCAAACATCTAGAGGTGCCGCATACTATGCTTACTCACCGCATTTCTTCTTCATAACCGGCATCCACGCTGAAAGCGTTGCGGCACCTAAAAGACACAGAAAAAGAACTCAGTTCAATACAAATATGAAAGGGTCGCATATCGCATCGCACTCTCACTCACCTTCAGCGCTACTCATCTCAGCAGCACGCCGCCATCCCTGGACGCCGGCCATCATCTAAGGAAGGAAAGGAACGAAGTTAGAGAACTGTTCAAAAGACTCATTATACTTACCTGTCGGACTCTTGCCAGTGAAGTAACTAGGCAGCAACGAGCCCGCATCAATCAACATGCCCTTGCACTGAAAGCAGGACGGAGAGCACACTTTCCAAGAAAACAAGGTGAGCTGTTGATCAAAGGGAAGGGTTGGACCCCGGGGAAGAAGGGGTTCAAGCACACAGAGACAATAGGGAGTTAAACTCTACCAATCCTGTGTTTCAGGCCCAGTCTCCAGTCGAGTAGACTCCAGGGAAGGGTTTGAGGTCATAAGAGGTCAGAACAGGCTGAATGATGTCCCGTGGATACCAGGTGAGCGTTACAGATTTCCCTTGATGGAGTACCTTAAGTTTGGCCGGGTATAGGAGCATGTATCGCACTCCTGTCGTCCTGAGGTGCTCTTTCGTCAGGCCGAATTTTGCTCTCTGTTTTTGGACCATGATTGTATAATCTGGATATATAGTAATTTTGGAAGTGTTCCTCTTAATCATTCCCCTTCTCTTGAGAATGATAGTATCTTCTCCCTATCCTTGAAATTCATGATCCTGGCGATCATCGCTCGCGGAGGGGCGCCTGGCTGAGGTCTTTTGGTCAGTGCTCTGTGCGCCCTCTCCACCGTGAAGCCTTGGGACAGAGTTCCTGCTCCAATCTCTTGGAGCAGCATGTATTCAATATATTCGGTGGGATCCCTGCCTTCTTCGCCCTCCAGAAGCCCAACTATAGGAATATTGTTCCTTCGTGCTCTGCCTTCTGCGTCCTCCGCCCTTTGTTCCATGATCTTGACCTTCTGTATCACCTCCGACATTTGTGTTTGCGTGACCGCCACATCCTTGGTGTTTTGCTGCACTTGCTGCTCCGTTCTTGTTACTCTGTCCGTCAGATTTCTGGCGTCCTGGCAGAGGAGACCCACGTCTACCATGAAAGTGTCCAGTTTATTTTCCAAGGTTGCCTTGAGGGTGCCTATCGCTGCGTCCCTTTTAGCCACAAGGGACTCTTTCAAGGCGGCTATTGCTTCTAGCATCGGTCCTTCAGTTGTGTTTTGCGCCTGTTGTGTTGTGCTTGAGGTAGCCATTGCTGTGTCCGGCTGGACAGGTTGTTTGTTTCTGGATGTTTTCCGATTTGGCATTATCTCTATGGAACTCGCCTTTGTACAGCTAGATGGTCTACGGATCCGGGTCCGTCCGTGCCCGGCCCTATCAGTCTCTTAGTATCTCGAATTCCGTTCCTGGGCTTCCTCACTATGGATTTGCAACCATCCTGTGGGTTGTTGTGTGCCCTCTTTATCTGCCGGGGGAGCTTGGTGCGCTGAATGTTGTGTCTTGGCTTGTTTAGTATCGACCCTCCTTTAGTGCACCTCAGTGGTTCTTTTGCGGCTCTGGCCTCTCCGGCCTACAAGATGGGCGGCTTGCGGTCTGCTCGGCATGTACATTCCGCTCGCCGCCAGTCTCCAGCGCTGCGGGGTCCACTTCTGCCCCTCTCGCTTGCCTCTGCTTCTCCGAGCTTCTGGATATATTGTCTCCGGAAGGAGATGAGGCCTGTGTGGTTGGGAGCACTCTCCCCTCTAGGCTTCTTCCAACCCCATATCTTTATGGTATCCGCATCAGCTCCCGGGCTCCCTTTCCTGGACCGCTTCTGTCCGTCTTCGGTCAGCCGCGGGTGTTTGAAGCTGGTTAACTCAACCCGCCTTGGTTGTAGGTCTTGCAGGCGGGGTGGCTCCAGAGGGAAATGAGGCCCACTTGCGCTCGTGCTCGTGTCTGAGTGGGGCTCGGGTGCGTTCTCTAGACTTGGCTTTCCGGCTCCGTGCCTCTGTAGTGCCCGTATCGGCTCCCCGGGACCCGTTCTTTGGACCGCTTGTGTTCGTCTTCGGTCGCCTCTCCATGAGGGCTCTTAATGTGCAGGGTGTTGTCTGTGCACCGCCAGCCGCTCCTTGCCCGCGGTTAAAAAGCGCTGACTTTCCCTCCAGCGGTTCGGCCGCTCGCATCCACCATTTTGTTTCCCACGGGCGCCGTCTTCTTTCGTCGTTTTCTCCTCGATTCCTGCTCTGATTTCCGTCGGGAGACTCAGCTAGTATTCTACGGATGTTCCGATGTCTGTTTCTGTTAGTTTTAGGTACTTTTTAGTGGTTTTGCGCCAGTTTTGGATGGATTTGCTTCAGGATCTCAGAGGAGCTTCTGGATCGTGCCTCCTACTGCATGGCTGGCAAGCCACGCCCCTGTGATTTACACTTATGACCAATCGAGTGGTCTAGACCAGCAAGAAGTGAAATTTGCAAGCGCAATTCTGACGGTAATTTTAATAAAACTAATACGATGTCTTTTATGTGATGACGGCGTTCCAATACAAACAAGTAATATTACCACAGACTCGTGAGCTTGAGCATAAGTTAGGACACCCAACAAACCTTTTTAGAAATGTATCAAATTGTCTATTACAACCTGCTATTTGTGATACAGCGGGATCAGAATAGGCCAGTCATGACATAAATACAATTTTGTCATGAGCATTACGAGTTCGGCAACAACTTTTTACCAAGGAGTAGCCTCAAATGTTAACATCAAAAAATGTTATGTCATGTATCAAAGAAATATATAACTATGATGCACAGGTAGGATTAACCCAGGGGAACACGGAAGGAACAACAATTTGCGCATCCACAGACAATGAGCAAGATTATGGATGGTAAGAACATGCACATTTTAGTTTTACTTTATTAATGGCAACTATTCCATTAAGTTGTTTATATGAGGGAATAACCATCACTTAGCGTTTCAATACGTAATGTGTCCACATGTATGCAATGGTGTGCACGTGCAGAGCAAAATTAAATATTCCAGTCATGTAAGATGCCCTATCAACAATAAGATAGTTACATGTGACCCATAATATGTTGCTATTTGGTTTGTGGTCACTGCACCTCGTCTAATGCTTTTCACTAAACAAAAACTGTATTCTATCATCTTCAGAGAAATGATTGCTTTTATGTATTGTTTGTTGTTTGTGATTGATTCTGTGACATGTCAATTTACTGTTTTTTTCTTTTTACTTTTCATTTTTTGTTGTTTATCACCTTTTTTTACCCTCCCCTATTACCCTTCATGTATTTATTGTCAATACGCTATCTTTTGTGATTGTCTCACCTCCTTAACAAAATCCCACCCGTCACCCCTCCTTATGCATACGCCTGCTACCATTACAGTGTTTAAAATGATTGCCCTGTTTTGAGGAATGCTCAGGAGGGCCGAAACATGTGTCAATAAAAGGGCACTCCTACGGGAGTTATGCTTTCTTTCAAGCCTTATTTTGAGTCATTGCATTATTACATTATTGAACCCATGTGGCACAGTCAATGTGTGAAAACCCAGCAAAAAGTAACCCAGATGTTGCAGGGACAGTCTCTAGATCGATCCTGGATGCATCGTTGTGGTCTCCTGGCCTCTGCAGGCAGCTTCAGGCTGATGGAAAGAGGGCTTCTGGTGGTGTTGGGGTGAGCTCTGTGTTGCCCCCAGCCCAGTTCAAGGCCCTTTTGGAGAGAGAAAGACCTCCCAAAGATGGGAGTTTTGGGATAAGAGGTCACAGGGGCAGTCCCTAGATCAATCCTGGATGCTTCTTTTGGCTCTCCTGACCCCTGCAAGCAGCTCGTGCCGATGGAAAGAGGGCTTCTGGTGGTGTTGGGTTGAGTTCCCTGTGAGCTCCCTGTTTCTCCCAACCCATTTGAAGCCCCTTTTGGAGACTGGCAACACAGTAGCACAGGGGAAGGGTAGGACATTGGATGTTCACTATTTTGAAATGTCATATGTTTGGCAGCAACCACAAAACTTGAAATGCTAATCATGGTTATCTGAATAAAAAAATATATATATTTGTCCAACTGCAAGTCATGTATTTAAAGCTCTGTTAAATTAAAATGTGCTGGTGCAAAATTCCATCGCTGTGTTATTCTGGGAGATAAGAGAGCCACACATTACTGTTACCTAAATGTCACCCTGTACTCTCCATCTCCTGCCCTAAAACATGTATTTATTTATGTGTGTATTTTTTACACATATTGTGCACTGTATGCAAAAGCCATCCAGCACAACCAAAGAAAAAACAGATCTCTTGAAGGAACTGCTGCTGTGCTTTTCATGGGTAAAAGTGGAATGAAAGCAACAGCAATTGAAGAATCTTCCAAAGTGGGTATCAGACTGGTATTTGGTTGGATACATAGGCCCTCATTACAACCTTGGCGGAGGACCATGGTGCTATTAGCACCATGGTCCATGCCACTAAGGTTGCAATTCCGCCATGGTGGATGGCGGAATCACCGCCCCATTCCAAGGTGAGTGGGGCGGTAATTCCCCATTCACCAATGGCCCCTTCCCCATTCCCATTTTTGCCCCATAGGGCATAATCGGAATGGGGAAAGGCGATAATTACGGCACCGTAAATTACGGTGCCGTAATTATCGCCAAGGTCCCTTTGCGGCATGGCTTTTAACGCCTGCAAAAAGCAGGCGTTAAACAGCCATCCCGCAAAGGGAACCTTGTAATCAGGCGTTAAGGGTCGGCGCCGTTTACGGCGCCGTAAACCCCTTAACGCCTGAGTCGGAATGAGGCCCACAGTCATCTCATCCGTCCTTCAGGAATGTAACCATCACACTGAGGGTGCTTTGTCCGCACATTGAAGATGAGGAGGCTGTATAGGTCAATATGGTGCATGTTGGGGTTCTAACAGACTTTTTAAGGAACCTTGTTTTGGTAATTATTCGTTTTGTGCATACTATAACAAGTGGATGGGTTGGCAGTATGAACAACCACTCAGTGGACAACATATTATTATATTTATAATAATAATCATCCCATCATCATCATCATCATAATAATAATAATAATAATAATAATAATAATAATAATAATAATAATAATAATAATAATAATAATAATAAGTATTATTATTATTATTATTGTCATTGTTATTGGGGTATTTATTGAGTAGAGAATTAACTTTGAAGAGCACTTTACATTCCTAAAAGGAAGAAAACAGTGAAAAACATGCAGACCTAAACATTGCCTTGGTGCTCACAGAAGAAACAGGTCATTTATTTTAATCTGTTCCTTCTCAGGAAAGAATGATAGCATGGTGTGTCATCTCAGGAAAAGTATCTATTAATACAAATGTATATTTAATGATTGCACTAACATTGTAAATTCATTTTTAATTATCACTTCCAGTATATTGTAGTCATAATCTGAAGATTAGACTTAAGATTGAGCAAAATACATTATCAAAACTGAAAATAACAATATAAACTATTTCCTTTTGAGCTCTTTTGAAGAAAAAAAAAACATGAGAGCGTGAAAGAGGAAAAAGAAAAAAAACAATGAGTGTTCCTGGATGCTTTACATAAACTCAATGAGCATTCTGGCAAAATAAGAATGTCAAACCCATGAGAATAATATACACAACTCCTTCCTGACCAAGAAGTCGAATGGAAGTTGACTCTCCCACCTTGGTTGGCACTGGTCCCAGGCTGTGTATAACAGGTAACCATGAGTCAGCCAATGGGGTGGGGGGTTGGCAAGAGGGTGAGGGAGAAGTTGTGGTAGGGAAGTTGAATGGATAGGCAACGGGTGTTTAGGGAAAATAACATACAATACGTACTGTGAATACTAAGACACACTGGCCCTCATTACAACCCTGGCGGAAATCGAAAAACGATGGCGGAAATGCAATACCGCCATCGAATAGCGCTCGGTGCGATTATGTCCCGTCACCGTAAAGTACGATGCCATTAGCGACACCGTAGTGAACGCCAACGCTAACTGCACCAAGTGCGCGCACGCGCGCCATGCCAAACCGTAATTACCACCATGGCGCAACGGTACGCGAATTCTGACCCTAGCGGACATGTACCT
Source organism: Ambystoma mexicanum (assembly GCF_040938575.1). NCBI lineage: Eukaryota > Metazoa > Chordata > Amphibia > Caudata > Ambystomatidae > Ambystoma > Ambystoma mexicanum. The sequence goes on from NC_090928.1 coordinate 290,749,423, forward strand.
AACGCCATCAAGCATGGCGGAAAGTACCATTCCGCCATGGTGAGAAGTACGGCATCGCGAATCAACCGTAAACGGCCCTACTGAGTGCCTGTACACCACTCCCTGGCCACATTGCACAACTCCTCGTAGGTGCAATGAAGTCACACAATGCAACCAGTGAAATGTACAAGTCACCCATGCATGCCAACGAACAAATGAATCTAGGGGCTCCAAGTGCCTTGTGAGTGGCCATCCATATTTGCCATGGCACCATTGCCGCACTGATGCAGCACAGGCATGTGAAGGTTCAAGTACAGCAACATGAGCAGAAAAATGAGACAAACAAAAACAGGCCCCCCCATCGACTGACACCAGTGTAAGGCAACATTCAAAGCAGTATCCTGAGGGAGACTGCACCAGCCCTGTACTCCTGCCAGTAAACAAACCAACCATCAGCATAAGCATGTACCACACAAGTTGGCAGAGTGACTGAGCAGCCAGGCTCATCTCAAGAGGGGCATATGGGAGCTGCAGGGCACAGATGGCACGAATACAGAAGCTATTCCAATGGACATGACCTCAGTCTCCCTCCAAGAAACGCACGCAAACACAGGCACCTGTGACCAGCCATATTCTGATAATCACATCATTCCACCAATCCACCTGGCTGACCGGCATCTGTTACACAAAAGCTAATCCCCCGCCCCTGAGCATGACATCATTAAAACAGTCATAATGGTAGCCCCTATCCCTGACCACACTGGGCTTCGTAGGCAAACGCGCCCAGTACAGTACCACGCAACTATACTCAGAAGCCGGAACCCAATGCAGATCTTCTCACAATACATCGCTCCACAAATAGGAATATGCTACATTACTTGCAAAGAAGAACGCTACACGGTTAATAACAGAATAGAAATTTAATGCACCACAAAATCACCAAGCCCATACAACCATTAGGTCATGAACTCCAAAATATATTTCATTATTGTGGGCTGCATCCGCAATAAATGACCAGCTTCTTCTTGTGTGACGCCCTGTTCCTTCATGGTACACAGGGGCTACATTCACGTTCAAAAAGCCAACATGGAAGCGCCTAGAACCGCAGGGCCGTCCCATTAGGTAGGCACTAGTCCAGCTGAAAGGTCGAAATGTTGCTCCTAGCCACTAGTACTGCGTAAGGGCATGTGGCCCATTGGCGATCGTCCCATAAGATCGTAATGGTGCTCCACTGATTAACTCGAAGCAGCAGGTGTCGGGAGTAAAAGCCATCTGCAGGAGTGGCATACAGATGGCAGCGGCAAAAGGGGAGGAGATACCTGTCACCCAAATGAAATGAAAAAGAATAGTATGGCCATCAGAACTTGATTTGTATTACTCACTTCAATGATCACACTAAATCTACAGCCATATGCATGCTAGCCCACTCCAAAGGATTATTCCCACCCAAAAATCACTTGCGAATCATAACTATAAAAATCGAGGTGAAAACACTATTACAAACGAGTGTTTGTGTGCATGCGTCTGTCAAAACAGAATCCATTCGATGGGATTAGTAACGTGCATAGACACAAGTGTTTGAAGGCGCGTCGAGACAGGGAGGGTTCAACAAGGGCAGATAGACGATGGTCCCACTATGGCAGCTCTGCATCACATAGCGCAGGGGAGGTGGATAGATTCCAAAAAGCCCTGTACATGGCAAACTCTCCATCAAATCATCTGTCCATGCATCCATACATCATTCCCTCATCCCGGTATGAAAACGCCTGATTATTTACTCACATAACATGTGAAATTTCCATTGAGTCTGTGCGTAATGCAGTCTGCAAAATCCACTGTGCTCCAGGCCGGAATTCCAGTGTTGTGAAGTAACATGTATTTGGGAACGTCCTGCCTTATCGTCCACTACGCTATTGCGCATCCCATACTATTCATATCAATCATTGCATTCTCGCCATGGCCCCTGTCCCAAGGACATTAAACAATAGAACGTAATATTTGCAGTCAGACCTGTGGGCGTCTTCTCGCCGCTAGCTGAAGACCGAAAGCGCCGTCCTTCGAATTCCTCATTTGCAACATCACGTCGAAAAGGCATCTGTGACCGCTTGAAATCACAAATTCATCCATGTAGTGCGGCAATGTGTGAAAATGCAAACTGGCTTCACTCACAAATGGGACGCCCCGCCCGTCGGTGAACCGAGGTACAGTGCTGCATGAGGGTCCACCGTCAATCGAGTACTACATTCCACTGACCCTTCACAAGTTTGTTCGCGACTGCAAAGATAGTATGTGAAACAATGGGACCATAGCAGAATGAACATATGAACCAATATTTCACTGCCATCGGGATCAAATACATGATTGTAATAGCAAGATGGCATGCGTCAAATTGCAGCGTTGTGTGCGGGACGTGCTCGCCCAAAGGGGATTGCAGCTTGCACAGGTGGAATGAATCACCACAGGTGGAGGCAATACAGCTTGAAAACACATAAATTGCACACCCAACCCCCTCCCACAACCACACCCACTCCAAAATGCTGCCGGCAGGACTAGCGATGTTGGCCCTGGGGGACCTGATAGCACTGCAAGTACTCCAACTTCAAGAAGAAGACGAACACCAACTACTACAACAACCGGCCGCACAGAGGAGACGCAGGAGGAGGAGGAGGGCAAGGCAGGGCCAGCAAGGCCCGCCAGCACAGCCACTACCACCACGCAGGCAGCCCGCAATCCCACGCCTCCGAGCTCATCCGTTCAACCTCACTGATGAGCAGATCCACACCCTCTACCGTTTGGACCGGGACACCATAACCGCCATTGTGGACATGACACAGGCTGACCTTGTCAGCATGATAGATAGCCCAACCGCCATTCCACCCCTACTGAAGGTGGTGTCTGTACTCCACTTCCTGGCCACAGGCACCTACCAGCACACAGTCGGACAGTTGCATGGCATTTCACAGCCAGTGTTCTCACGGACACTATTGCAAGTGCTCGATGCCCTCCTGAAGCACGCAGACGACTACATCTCTCTACCACGCTCGGAGCAGGAAATTACGAACACAAAAGTGGGATTCCATGCACTTTGCGGCATACCGGGTTGCATTGGTGCCATCGACTGCACCCATGTGGAATTGGTCGTCCCACATGCCATGGAGGCCCAGTACCGCAACCGAAAACAATTTCATTCTCTTAATGTACAAATGGTGTGTGACTCCAACAGGATCATTACACATTGTTGTGCCCGATTTCCTGGATCAACCCATGATTCTATGGTCTTGAGGAACTCTACAATACCACGCTACATGGAGTGACACGCAGGGAACAGATCCTGGCTACTCGGTGAGTCTCATGTCATGCATGATAATGTGGGGTATGTGATGCGGCAATGACCTGGCAGGAAGGGGGGGGGGGTGCGTACGTAGCAATGTCATTCCACAAACATCCTTTATTGTCCACATACAGGTGATGCCGGGTATCCACTGAAGAGATGGCTCCTTACACCACTCCGGAACCCACAGAACCAGCATGAGGAGGACTACAACCATGCCCACTCACGTACCCGTGTAGTCATAGAACAGGCATTCGGCCTACTGAAGACTCGTTTCCGCTGCCTCAGCAGGTCTGGCGGGGCACTCCTCTACCGCCATGAGAAGGTTGCAAAGATGGTCATGGCATGTGTCATGCTACACAACATGTGCGTACGTAGAAATGTGCCCATGCCCCCTGACGCAGAACTGCAAGCACCTGAAGATGGTCATGATGAGGGTGGGGATGTGGCAGCACCTCAAGGAGTCCGCGAGGCACAGGAGGGCCGTGACATTCGTCAGATTCTCATAGATTCATGCTTCTAGCACTCACGCCTGGTGGCTGATACATGGACACGGGACTTGTGGCACTGTGTGTGTCTGGAACATGCACAATATGGACTGTACGCCTATGAAGGCCTCGTACACAAAGATCAATGTCCACACATCTCATTGGATGATTGTGCAATGTTTATAGCATATGTGAAATTATGTTACACACCCCATCGACCCGCCACCCAAGTGAGCCCAACACACCCCCTCCACCCTCCTACCTCCCCCCCGAACACCAGTGTCCAAAGATGCTCATTGTCAGTGGGCAGACGCTATTGCAAGCCCCCTCTCCGGGTATCAGGGGCACCCCTGCCTGTGGAGCGCAGGTTCCTCCCAGATCTACGTTGGGGGCTGCCCTGGACGGAACTTGCAACGGATGATGTCTCTGCCTGCTCACGTCCATGCATGTCCCTAAGGGTTTGTGAGAGCTCAGTGAGCACACGGCGCACAGCGGCAAGTTCAGCACATACGTCTTTGGACGTCGCATGCAGTTCCCCCCTCAGGCTCTCGGTGCTTCTCTCCATTTGTACTCTCAGGCTCTCGGTGCTTCTCTCCATTTGTACTCTCAGGCTCTCGGTGCTTCTCTCCATTTCTGCCCTAAGTGTCTCAGTTGAGGTTTCTATGGCTGCCTTAGTACCCCCACATTCATCAGCATGGTCCTTGAGGAGCGTGGCCAGTTGCTGCTGTTGCACGATCACCTGGTCGAGGGACTGTTGCCTCTGCTGTGCCATGGCCATTTGCGGTGGTGTCACAGAGGGGCTGGTCACCTCATGTTGCCTTGCCACAGGGCTTGTGGGGGATGGCCAGTCGTCGTCTTGTGGGTGCCCCTGCGTGGTATCCTCATGGTGTACGGGATGAAACAAACAGGGGGATTGAGACAGGTCATGGATGGATCTTACTTCGACATCCCAGTTTTCTGTGTCGGAGCATGCTGCCATTAATGCAGTGTCACCTATGGTGCTGCTGCCACCAGAAGCAATGCCTTCTGTGGCATCCATTGGGGGGACCTGTGGTGGTGCTGTTGTGGGCATGCTGGCTGCTGGGGTGCCTGTTGAAGTTCCCTCCTGTGTGCTGCCACTTGATTTGTGCTGCTGCCGTGTCTTGATCCGTGCAGCTGAGGTGGAGGGTCTTTGGCCGTTGGTCTTGGCCCTCTTTGCAGGTGTGCTGGTAGGGGTGTCCTGGAGCTCGTCGTTTGAATCGGACCCTGTGGTGGAGTAAAGGAGGGCGAGCGTTATTAATGGGTCTGTGGAAATTGGAATGGCAATGTATCACATGCATTGGGGTGGTACCTGAGGGTGATTTGGGTCGGGGCCTTGGAGGTGGTTTCATTTTTGTGTGGATTGAGGATGCAGTTGTTTTGCAGCCTGCAGTTAGGGTGTGCCTGCTGCACGTGTAGAGGGTGTTTTTAGGATTTTTAATTATTTATGTATTTAATGTGAGTTTTAAAGTGCGCTATCAGGCCAATGTATGTGGACGTTCTCCTGGACATGTGTTACTGTTGCACTATGTGGACACATGGTTCGTCACATGATTGGACATTGTGGATTTAGCATTGTTTTCTTTGGCCCACCTACCTGATTCTTCGGATGTCTGCACTCCTTTCTCCATCCCTCCGACTCCCTCTATACTCTCCATTCCAATGGTGGAGGCACAGATTTCTTCCCAGGGGGTCAACTTGATGGGTGATTCCGATCCTCCCCCGGTAGCTGTGGCAATGTTACGGTTGGCGGATAGTATGCTCCGTACGCGTATCCGCAGGTCGTCCCATTGCTTTCTGCATTGCTGTGGGTTGCGGGGTGCGGTCCCCACCGCACTTACCCGCTGTGCCACCAGGGCCCATATGGCCTTCTTGTTCGCAAGTGCCGTCCTGGTCATTTGCGTCGAGAAGACGACGGCAGCATTCTCCTGGAGGGTCTCTGTGAGCACGGTGAGTTCCTCACGGGAGAAGTGGACCTGCCGCTTGCGGTCGCACGCTTTTTTCGCTACTTTTCCCATTTTTATTGCTTTCACTAGGGTGGATGACGGGTTGGGATGTGTCTCAGGGTAGTATTTTTTATGGTTGTGTGGGAATTCTGATTTTATAGGTGTACGGCGTGCTGTTTCCCGTTCCGGGACCATGTTTTTACTTCCCTTTCCGTATATTTACGGTCACCGTACTTTCCGATTGCCGCTCATTACGGTGACCGCTAAGATGGGTGGCGGAATTGCACCTAGGGCGCCGTACGACGGCGGTGAGGGGCGTTTTGGGGACATTTCCGCCATCGCAGACTTTGCACTTCCGCCATGGCGTAGTGCTCGTGCCCGATGGGTCGGAATTAGCCGCACTTTGCTCCATCGTGCAATGGCGGAAACGCTATTTACGCTATGGCGGTCAGGTCAGTCACTTTCCGCCAGGGTCGTAATGAGGGCCACTGACATCTAACACAAAGCATACAGTCTGGAGAAAAAAGATGAAACGCTTGCCCTTCCCTAATCAAAGGCATCTGAAGCCATGCAAGAGTGATTGCACACACATATGTAACTGACAACATAAAGTGAAAGCACTTTAAGCACATTGATTTTGCAACTTATGACATCACATTGGTAGCAGCACGAGGAACATGAAACTAGCAGCACACAACCACTTGGATCAAAGCAACTGCCCTGAAGCTGCCAGGCGTTCAAAAGGAACGTTCACTGCTGATTCTTCCTTATGCAAGTTTAGAACGTTCACTCATTACATTTCTTGTCAATTTCACTGGATTACATGATCACATTCACACAAAATGCTTCCTGTTAATTTCACAGGATTACTTTTCAACAGTTAAAAATTCCAAGTACTTATTTTATGCCCGGGGAACCGTCCTCAGTTTACCCAGGTGCTGCAGTGCGAGCAGGAAGTTAGTGGGCTGGAACCCGCTCCCAGTCTCCATGCGCACCCGTCCTCATTGTGCTTAGAAAATGAACCATCTAACCAGCAGGTAACTGGCGAGCACCGTACTGCCTCTTGCTGCCCCAACCTCAGGTCCTCAGTTTCACTGCATTGTCCTCCAACACGGCCCATGCCTACACTCCCAAAATATCACCAGCAAGCATCAAGGGTTGTGGAGTAGCTAAAAGGCTCAGTCCTGTGAGAGGCAAGAACTACACGGCCTCCTGGGAACTGTGGTTCCAAACGCAGTACAGGGTCCCAACACACTACATCACCAGAACGTATTAGCCTGTGTATTGTGACTCTGACCACATATGCCCTCATGACACAAGCTAGCACCCCAATTCCTCACAAAGAATTACCACAGATCTTTAGATTTGGCAAATATGTCTGTGATTGTGATAAAGGGCTTTAATGCTTGTATCACTAAGTACTTAGAACACACTAGACTTGGTGCTCATTTTTTACAAGACTCACCCTAACATTAAGATGTTTCTACTCATTAACCACATATACTCACTTAGCTAGCCTCACAATATGGATGTGTTGATAAAATGCCTTTGACATCCATCTCTCCGCAGAGTACCAACCATTGCATTTTTTAACAGGAGGATCTGAGAGTGGAAGAGGATGGGCAGTACACAATACACATACATCCAAAGAGGTTTATATATAGGATAGCATACTATAGACCGTAGAGCCAGTTAATAGTCTTATGTGACGCACATTTTTAATTTCACTTTTCTACTTCTTCTCAGCCTTGTGTACCTACATGCCCAGGGTTCTAAGCAGGACTGGCTCAGAGCACACAATTTCTACTCAGCAATAATGTACCTGTGAGAAACCAGAAGGTGTCTTACCCCACTAGTCCCTGGGAATCTGTCATCCAGGTGGCCAAGACACGGCCATCACTTTTGGATACAGTTCTTGGGGGTGGACCAGTGCGGGATTTGGAGTGGCACACCGGATGGTGAGATGCAGTATCCCCTTCCCTATACCACCTTTTACCCAGCCTACCAAGTAAGATATGAGGATACACAGGATCTTTACCCCGCCCACCCTTTTACAACACAAACACATTCTCACGGACAGGCCACTATGAGAGCAAACAGACTAACACCTGAGCCATATACCTTACGTGTATACCAGATGTGTCCCAATACAATGGTCAGGCAAGGTCAGGCAATTACTGATCATCACACACACCTGACTTCCATTACACTTTCCCACACAGATAAAAGGCAGAGCATGAGAGCACACTATTAGCGAGGCAAAGCACACAAGGAAACAGCAGTTCCAAGATGGCAGTTTAACGAAAGGAGAAAGATGGCAAACAGAAGGGGATCGCAAAGAGGGAAGTTCCCTTGACATTTTCTACAAAGAACCATTACTTTCACAAAACCTGGAGAACAGAAAACGTAAGACCAGGAGACCAGGAAACCAGGCTGAAGAATCATGCATTGTGTGTCGGAGATACCCGGGGCCCTCCTGCGTCAGTAATCAAGGCAGGGAGAATCTCCAGTCGTCGTGGTACTGTCCTTGGCTCGAAGAACAAAGCCGCTTCAGTGAAAGCAACACAGCCGGTGAGTTGAGGAGACTGATACAAGACTGTTCTGTATTGAAGCCAAGGTTGCAAGCAGTAACATTGTATGGCGAGCGCTGGAATGAACATTGTTAAAACGCGTGTGATAAGAGACGTGAATGAAGTTAAACTGCCAATGAGTGATTGAACTTTAAAGCAAGCTACAATACCTTTGATGGAGTGGTCCAGCACCACGTGAGTACTCAATCGAAGGTCTCTGTAAGATATCCAGTTGAGAAGTAATAACATTTGTTAAAGTTGGTCCAAGCCCAACAGAGGGAGATCAATTGAAAGAGAACAAATACATGTGAATCTAAGTGGTCCTGCGAAGGGTCAAGTTAAATCCTGCACACAGTCAATTGTCTTCAATTTCGATGAAGTAGAGAAAGTTTGGAAACGTACATGGATTTGGTTGATCCCAACAGAGGGAGATCAATTGAGATATTGTGGTAAATTGGGTCTGAGCTCAGCAGAGGGGGGCCGGGGTGAATTGAAATTCACCCAAAAAGTTGTGCATGAGAATCCTGAGGAGAAAGGAACTTTTCAATGTTTATTTGTTGCATCAGGCCCTCTGAAGTAAGAGACTTTGAATGGCAAAGACACTTTGACAAAGAAGGCCCTGATACTAAGATTTGAACTGCATCCTTGTGCTAGAGAATCCAGAGGCTGTGCTAAGCTCAAGTGTGCCTCCTTGTCCCATGCTGCAAACGTGTGGAAGCGAGGCCGATGGCTTGCATATCCTGACATATAATTTCTTGAACAATTTTCTTTTGCGTAACATTGTTTACCACACTATCTTGTATTTATAAATAAGGATTGGCAATACGTTTATTAGTATAGGCCCTTATATTTTGACACACTCTACTAGGACTTTGTTATTAATATTTGATGGTCATACCCAGCAACCCCTGTTAGGTAGAATCCTGTGCAGTTCCCTTGGGGAACACTGCAAAAAGATTAAGACTAGAGGAGCAGCAGTAAACCCAATTGGTAGCAGTCTGCACCACCCAGATTTACCTGGTAGCTGTGGCTGAGCAGTCAGACTTCTCTCAGGAAGAGTAGGGCAGTATGCATAGTATACACAATAGGGCTAAAATACAGTAGAGCAAACAAACACTGACCAGAGCTTTGTATAAAAAGTATATAGTTATTTATTTAAAACACACTTTAGGTAATACACTAGCACTCTGAATGAAAAGTAATCTAAAACACAGTCAGGTAAGTATACACACCTCCCTTGATAACTATCAGACAAGTCAGGGTTAAAGCACAACTATTTGTTAAGACAGAAGTGAGCGCTTAACCTTGAAGGCACTCCAATAGTTTAGGTTAAAAAGGGAGAGAAAAGGCAGAGCATAAGAATAAAACAGTTCCTAACACTTTGAAGAGTTCAGAGCAAAGGGAGAAAGGCAGGTTATACTGTAGAGCCAAAGTTCATAGGCCAGGCCCACTTTAAATGAAGCAAAGCAAAATGTGCCCAGGAACACACGGTTTAAAGTGCACTGAAAGTCTTTGCAGAGTGTTCAAAAGAGGTTGGGGTGAGTCAAAAGATATAGTTAGAAGGCCTAGAGCCAACCCAGTTTAGAAGCCAAGGATTTAAGGGTCACCTTTAGCAATCTGTAGAAAGGGGAGGCCAGGCAGGACACAGTACCTTAAGAGAAAGGAAGCTCCAGCGGGGGCAGTTGTTCCTGGCAGTGGTAGGGGTTCATGGTTCTGACCAGAGGAAGAGAAGATTTCGTCGAGGAGGAAACGTGGAGTCGTTGCACTGCACAGGGATGAAACCAGCCGCGGAGTTCCCGGTAAAAAGGTGCGGTCCTTTTATTCGTGGTCAAAAGTGGTGAGCTTGGCTATCTGGCCGCCGGGGTGCTTGGCACGGGTGATTCGACCAAGGGCTGTCTTCAGAAGGCAAAAAGGGTGAACTGGTTGGTCCCACCAGCTCAGCGGAAGAAGACTCGTCTAGCAGAAGATCTTCTCTTGTCATCGGGAAAGTGGTGAGGTAGCTGCAGCAGGGCTTCACCGGTGGTGTCATCGTTGCAGATGGCTCAGCTTCATCCCTCTTCGGATTCTTAGGTCCTATGGCGACTTCTGAAGTACCAGTCCCAAAGGCCCTGCTTTTATGCAGAAAAACCCCCATTCATCAGCCTAGCTGTCAATCACACATGCTAAGTGGTGAGCCGGGCGGCTCACCACTGGGCAAATCAGAGTAGAGTGTGACTTGCGTTGCTAAGGAAACGCAGTCCAGGGTGCCAATTCCCCGCTCCACCTTCCTGGGGAACCAAGACAGAGTGGCACCATTTGGAGGGCTTCTGTGAAGAAGCCCGCCAAAATAGTGGAACAAAGGGCTCGACCTTGGTCAGAGTTACAGAGACGGACACAAACGCCATTTTAGAACCGAGTTCTACCAAAAACACCCAATCGGTGATTTAATATTAAATAAATTAACGGGTGGTATCTTTAACATTGCACCAAAAAGTGGTGCGTTTAAAATCAATGGGAAAATCCCATAGAGAATATTCTGGTGGAATATTTTGCATGGTAACCACTGCCACCAGCCAGAAACTCGACGAGGGGGGACGGGACAGTGCCCCCTCGAAAACAAACCCAGGGGCAATCGAATTACCCCTTACCAGTATTTCCACAATATGATGTTTGTAATGGTTCTGTTCACAATTTTGGACTAGTAAAGACAATGGTGACTTTACGTGCCCTGGAGACAGTAGTCAGTCCCAGGGTATGGAGTCTATGTTTGGCAGTCACTATGACACCCCTGTGGTACTGCACTGAGAGTGCTGTGTACCACACATACAGAAAAACAGATGATACCCTATGGAGTAAAAAGGAACCCCACAGCCCATAAGCACATAACAAGTCAAAGACATACCTCAAATCATGCCTAAGAGTGGGAGTAAAAGAGTCTCACTCTTAGCAGGAGAAAAAAACAAACCCCAAAAAACCAGTAAAGCTGCTTGGGGACTCACTAGGTTTGGGAAATTAGCCTTATAAGAGAATTCTCCCTAACACTCACCTCCCCCAGACTAAGGGACAGGAGGATTGAATCCACTCCTGGATGAATCTCATACCTCTAGTCGGTTACAAACATCCTAGAGAGACCATCAGCATTTTGGTGGTGACACCCTGACCTCTGCTCAATGGTGAAATCAAACCCTTGAAGGCAGATTGACCATCTCAATAGTTTTGGGTTTTCCCCTTTCATTTGCATTAACCATCTCAAGGGTTGGTGGTCAGTCTGAATAACAAAAGTAGAATCATACAAGGATGGCCTAAACTTCTTAAGAGCCCACACAATAGCAAAACACTCTCTTTCAATGGTTGCCCACCTTGTTTCCGCACCTTCAGTTTTCTACTGATGAAGCAAATGGGGTGTTCCCTACCTCTCTCATCCGGTTGGCTAAGGAATGCACCTATACCTGCATTAGAAGCATCAGTTTGTACAATGAAAGTTTGGTGATAGTCAGGAGCTCTGAGTACAGGAGCTTGACAAAGGGCTTTCATAAGGTTTTCAAAGGCCTGATTGCACTACTCATTCCATTTGACCTTTTTAGGGAATTTAGGAGAGGAGATCACATTCAGTGGAGATGCTATGGTCCCATAGTTCTATATGAAATTCCTGTAGTACCCAGTGAGGCCTAGGAAGGCTCTCACCTGGGTCTGAGTAGTAGGTGTTGTCCAATTTTGCACAGCTTCAATCTTACTGGGCAAAGGCCTTATTTCACCACCTCCCACCTCATGTCCAAGGTAGACCACTTTACTCTGCCCAATCTGGCATTTACTTGCCTTTATGGTCAGATTGGCCTTTTCCAGAGCCTGCGAAACCTGTCCTAGGTGGTCAACATGCTCCTCCCAGGAGTGGCTGAACACTGCAATGTCATCCAAGCATGCCATGCAACAGTCCTCCATCCCAGTCAGAACCTGATTTACCATCCTTTGGAAGGTTGCAGGTGCATTCTTCAGTCCAAAAGGTATAACCTTAAATTGGTATAAGCCAACTGGGGTAGAAAATGCAGTTTTCTCCTTGGCATGGTCTGTCAGGGCTATTTGCCAATAGCTTGACGTCAGATCAAATGTGCTGAGGAACTTGGCTGCACCAAGTTTATCCACCAACTCATCTGTCCTTGGCAAACGATGGGCATCAGTCTTGGTGACTGCATTAAGAGTTCTATAGTCCACACAGAATCTCAGTTCTTTGGATCCTGCCTTTGGTACTAACACAACTGGGCTAGACCATGGACTAGTAGAGGGCTCTATTACCCCGAGGTCAAGCATCTTGCTGACCTCTCCCTTGATGTGGGTTCTTACATTCTCTGACATTCTGTATCCTCTGCTTTTTACTGGCTGACAGTCACCAGTGAGTATATATGCTGTCCCCAAGGGGTCAAGCCTGGTGAAAGTGAGAACAGGGAGGCAAACTGATTTAACATAGATTTGCACTCTTCTTGTTGCTCAGGTGTCAGATTTGAAGAGCGATTAACTCCTTCAATCTTTTCATCCAAAGGTAAGCCTCTGAGGAGATCGGGTAGAGGTTCACTCTCTTCTTCCTCTGCAAAGCTCCTACTTCAGGCCTAGAGACATACGCCTTTAGTCTGTTGGTGTGGAAGCCTCTGGGAGCCTCCTTGGGATTGCCCAAGTCCAGCAGATAGTTGACCTCTCCAAGTTTACCCACAATCTTGAAGGGTCCCATCCATTTGTCTTGCAAGGCCCTCTGCCTTGTTGGAATCATAACAAGAACTAGCTGGTCTTGAGCGAACTCAACCATGTTAGCCTTTTGATCATGCCAATGCTTGACCAAAGCTTGACCAGCCTTCAAGTTATCACTAGCTTGAGCCATCATCTGTCACATTCTCCTCCGGAGTCCTATCACGTAGTCAGTCACTCTGACTGGCTTGGGGGAAGGAGCACTCTCCAACCCCTCCTTAATCAGGGCCAATGGACCTCTTACTGGATGGCCATAGAGAAGTTCAAAGGGACTATAGCCTACTCCCTCCTGAGGGACTTCTCTATAAGCAAAGAGAAGGCATGGCAGTAGAAGGTCCCACTTTCTTCTAAGGGGTTCTTCTAAAGCACCTTTCATGCTCTTCATTGTTCTATTAAACCTTTCAACCAATCCATTTGTCTGTGGGTGGTAGGCGGTAGAGAACTTATAGGTAACTCCACAGTTTTTCCACATGGCTTTCATGTAGTGGGGCATAAAATGTGACCCCCCCCGTCAGAGATTACCTCCTTAGGAAACCCAACCCTGGTAAAATACCAAGGAGGGCCTTAGCCACAGCCTGAGCTGTAACAGTCCTCATAAAAATTGCCTCAGGGTATCTAGTAGCATGCTCTACTACAACAAGGATAAACCTGTTGCCTGAGGAGGTTGGAGGATCAAGGGGACCAACAATGTCAATCCCTACCCTCTCAAATGGGACTCCCACCACTGGGAGAGGCACTAAAGATGCCACATTCTTGGAACCATTCTTGTCAGAAGTTTGGCAGGTGTGACAGCTCTTGCAGAACGTATCTACCTCAGCCCCCATTTTTGGCCAATAAAAGTAGAGTGAGAGCCTTTCCTTGGTCTTCTTGAAACTCAAGTGACCAGCCAAAGGAATCTCATGGGCTAGCAGCAAGAACTGAAGTCTGTATTCTTGAGGGACTAAAAGTCGTTTGTAGTCTCCAGGTGCAGACTCAGTCGGTTCACTGTAGAAGAGGCCATCTTCCCAGTGTAACCTATACTTCCCAGGCTCCTGCCCATCAGCCTGAGAAGCTGCCTGGTGGCGGAGACCTTCCAGAGTTGGACATTCTCTTTGGGCCTTACGGAAAGCTGATCTGCTGGGGCCACCTTCTGCCAGTAAAGACTGCAGCTCATGATGGTCAGCAGGGTCCAGATCTCCAATACGGTCTTGGCCTCCAACTAGCTCTTCTTCAGAGTCTAGTTCAACCACACAGGTTTGTACCTCCCTCTCAGACTCAGCTGGAGGTGTAGATATGGGTGTAACTTTGGACAACCTAGGGGAAGTCCTTGTTGGAAGCACTGGAGTGCTTGCTGCTGGTTTCTTCTTAGAAGCCTTGGGTTGCCCCTTTGCTTCTGGTTGCTTAGAGACTGCAGTAAGTAGCTTCAGTGGAGTAGGAGTGATTTATTCCTCCATCATCTCCTTGGGAGAACCTCTCAAGGTTTTCTCCCATGCTGGTCTGGTTAGTTCCTGTAACCTTTTACTAGGAGGTCTGGGGGTATGTGACACAACTCCAAGATCTTTCAGATCATTTCCCAACAGAACTCTTCCTGGTACCTCACATTGTACACTGACAGGTATCTTCACAGTCATATCATTGCACTGGATGAGAGCTGGTAACTGGGGACACATCTGCACAGGCCCTCCAGCTAACTTGGTGAGGCATTTGGGTCCCCTAGCAACCTCCTCTGCCTTGAAAAAAGATTAATCCACCACAGTTATGCTGGCCCCAGTGTCCCTAATGGCAGGAGTCTCCTGACCATTCACCTGGACACTGTCCTTATAATACTCTTTAGTATTATCTGGGATAGAATTATATACATCTAAATGCTGTTGTTCCCACAACCCCAGGGACAGTAAAGAAACACTGGATGAGACTCCAATGGGATCATCAGCCAGTAGTAGAAGGTTTTCACTTGTCATTGGTACTTCCTCCTCTGGAGCGAAGGCTAGGGAGACAAGCTGGACCCCTGAAGGTTTACCCTTACATCTGGGATCTCCTTTCACATGGTCAGTAGAGCCACAAACATAGCATTTTCCAAATGCTTTCTGGAATGGAGGCTTGATCTGACCTCTTTCTGGTCTGGGACCAGAAGGTACACTAGTCTGATTCGGTTTCCCTTGTGGCTTACCGTAGAGTTTCATTTGGGGCCCTCTTTGGAATTGGAATTATTTGAATTCTCTTTGGAGTCCTTTTTTGGCTGTTTCCCCTCATCCTTTTTCTGAGTTGCCCCAGAATCCTTGTGAGTAGCCCTGTTGGCAACCCACAAGTCAGCAGCCTTAGCTAGCTTCTTGGAATCTAATTCCTTTGAATCAGCTAAGTGCTGTCTGAGCTCAGGAGAGCAGACATCATAAATTGACTCCAACATAACAAGATTTCTCATTCCCTCACAAGTGTTCACTCTGTAACCCTTAATCCATCCCTCTTAAGTGTTTCAAACTTTCACTCACCCAGGTAGCCCAAGGGGTACCATCATGCTTTTTGAGGGTCCTAAACCTCTTAAGGTACACGGGAAGGGGTCTTCCCAAATCTAGCTATTAAAGCTAGCTTCACACATTCATAATCCATCCTATCCACCTCCCCCAACTCCATTACCACATCAGATGCAACAGGGGGGAGCCTAGAGAACAACCAAGGATGCAACTGATTCCCTGTGATGTCCTGGAGCCCATGATTATACTCAAACATAGCCAAACAATCCAATACATCCAATTTAGGTTCATACATACCCACAATCTCTTTAGGCATCCGGGGTCTTTTGGGACTGGAACTGCTAGAGGATCCGGGGAGAGAAGTATTTTCAACAGACAATTTCTTCATCTCTAGCTCATGCTTGAGCTCCATTTCTCTGAGCTTTAGTTCTTGGTGCTTTTGTTCAGATTGGGCACTAATTCTTTTGAACTCTAATTCAAGCCTCATTTTTTCTAGTTCAATTAATTCAGGACTTAATGTGGGACCTGGCACAGGTCCAGTAGACATAGCTTGAGGTGCTAGAGCAGGCAGAGGGGCAGCAGGGACAGTTACATTAGTCTCACTTTCCTATTCTGAATCTACAACAATATTATCAATACTTTGATCCATATTACCATCATTACTGTTGTCTACATTTGCTGGGGAGGTAGGTTCCTCTGAACCACTACCCAGACTTTGCTTTTCTAACAATCTTTCTATTAGTTCCATTTTCTTGTCTTTAACAGGAAGATCCTTATGTCTACAAAGAACTCTTAACCAATCAGCAGTTTTTGCAGAAAGGGACTCCTGGCTGTAACTTTCCATAGTTGACGTGTTAAAGAAATGAACTTTTACAGTGCTAAGCTTTGTGGTTAGTTGCACTAAGGTATTTAGACACTCTAAAATGTATACTCAATACAAATTCCAATGCTGTACACCAGTGTTAGGCAGAATCCTGTGCAGTTCCCTTGGGGACAATGCAAAAAGATTAAGACTACAGGAGCAGCAGTAAACCCAATTGGTAGCAGTCTGCACCACCCAGATTTACCTGGTAGATGTGGCTGAGCAGTCATACTTCTCTCAAGAAGAGTAGGGCAGTATGCAGAGTATACACAATAGGGCCAAAATACAGTAGAGCAAACAAACACTGACCAGAGCTTTGTGTAAAAAGTATATAGTTATTTATTTAAAACACACTTTAGGTAACACACTAGCACTCTCAATGAAAAGTAATCTAAAACACAGTCAAGTAAGTATACACACCTCCCTTGATAACTATCAGACGAGTCAGGGTTAAAGCACAACTATTTGTTAAGACAGAAGTGAGCGCTTAACCTAGACGGCACTCCGATAGTTTAGGTTAAAAAGAGAGAGAAAAGGCAAAGCATAAGAATAAAACAGTTCCCAACACTTTCAAGAGTTCAGAGCAAGGGGAGAAAGGCAGGTTATACTGTAGAGCCAAAGTTCATAGGCCAGGCCCACTTTAAATGGAGCAAAGCGAAATGTGCCCAGGATCACACGGTTTAAAGTGCACTGAAAGTCTTTGCAGAGTGTTCAAAGGAGGTTGGCGTGAGCCAAAAGATATAGTTAGAAGGCCTAGATCCAACCCAGTTTAGAAGCCAAGGATTTAAGGGTCACCTTTAGCAATCTGTAGAAAGGGGAGGCCAGGCAGGACACAGTACCTTAAGAGAAAGGAAGCTCCAACGGGGGCAATTGTTCCTGGCAGTGGTTAAGGTTTGTGGTTCCGACCAGGGGAAGAGAAGATCTCGTCGAGGAGGAAACATGGAGTTGTTGCACTGCACAGGGATGAAGCCAGCTGCAGAGTTCCCGGTTAAAAGGTGCAGTTCTTTTATTCGCGGTCAAAAGTGGTGAACTTGGCTATCCGGCCGCTGGAGTGCTTGGCACGGGCGATTCGACCAACGGCCGTCTTTGGAAGGTGGAAAGGGTGAACTGGTTGGTCCCACCAGCTCACAGGAAGAAGACTTGTCCAGCAGAAGATCTTCTCTTGTCGTTGGGAAAGTGGTGAGGTAGCTGCAGCAGGGCTTCACCGGTGGTGTCCTCGTTGCAGATGGCTCAGCTTCGTCTCTCTTCGGATTCTTAGGTCCTGTGGCGACTTCTGAAGTTCCAGTCCCAAAGGCCCTGCTTTTATGCAGAAAAAACCCCATTCATCAGCCTAGCTGTCAATCACACATGCTAAGTGGTGAGCCGGGCGGCGCAGCACTGGGCAAATCAGAGTAGAGTGTGACTTGCGTTGCTAAGGAAACGCAGTCCAGGGTGCCAATTCCCCACTCCAGCCTTCCTGGGGAACCCAGACAGAGTGGCACCATTTGGAGGGCTTCTGTGGAGAAGCCCGCCAAAATAGTGGAACAAAGGGCTCGACCTTGGTCAGAGTTACAGAGACCGACACAAACGCCATTTTAGAATCGAGTTCTACCAAAAACACCCAACCGGTGATTTAATATTAAATAAATAAACCGGTGGTATCTTTAACATTGCACCAAAAAGTGGTGCGTTTAAAATCAATGGGAAAATCCCATAGAGAATATTCCGGTGGAATATTTTGCGTGGTAACCACTGCCACCAGCCAGAAACTCGACGAAGGGGGACGGGACAGTGCCCCCTCGAAAACAGACCCAGGGGCAATCGAATTACCCCTTACCAGTATTTCCACAATATGATGTTTGTAATGGTTCTGTTCACAATTTTGTACTAGTAAAGCCAATGGTGACTTTACGTGCCCTGGAGACAGTAGTCAGTCCCAGGGTAAGGAGTCTATGTTTGGCGGTCACTGTGACACCCCTGTGGTACTGCACTGAGAGTGCTGTGTACCACACATACAGAAAAACAGATGATACCCTATGGAGTAAAAAGGAACACCCATAAGCCCATAAGCACATAACAAGTCAAAGACATACCTCAAATCATGCCTAAGAGTGGGAGTAAAAGAGTCTCACTCTTAGCAGGAGAAAAAAACAAACCCCAAAAAACCAGCAAAGCTTCTTGGGGACTCACTAGGTTTGGGAAATTAGCCTTATAAGAGAATTCTCCCTAACACTCGCCTCCCCCAGACTAAGGGACAGGAGGATTGAATCCACTCCTGGATGAATCTCATACCTCTAGTCGGTTACAAACATCCTAGAGAGACCATCAGCATTTTGGTGGTGACACCCTGACCTCTGCTCAATGGTGGGCCAATCAGAGTAGAGTGCGACTTGGGTTGCTAAGGCAACGCAGTCCAGGGTGCCAATTCCCCCCTCCACCCTTCCTGTGGTACCCAGACAGAGTGGCACCATTTGGAAGGCTTCTGTGGAGAAGACCGCCAAAGTAGTAGAACAAAGGGCTCGACCTTGGTCAGAGTTACAGAGACGGACACAAACGCCATTTTAGAATCGAGTTCTGGCAAAAAGACCCAACCGGTGATTTAATATTAAATAAATAAACGGCGGTATCTTTAACATTGCACCAAAAAGTGGTGAATTTAAAATCAATGGGAAAATCCCATAGAGAATATTCCGGTGGAACATTTCATGTGGCAACCACTGCCACCAGCCAGAAACTCGACGAGGGGGGACAGGACAGTGCCCCCTCAAAAACATACCCAGGGGCAATCGAATTACCCCTTAGCAGTACTTCCACAATATGATGGTTTGTACTGGTTCTGTTCACAATTTTGGACTAGTAAAGCCAATGGTGACTTTACATGCCAGGGAGACAGTAGTCAGTCCCAGGGTATGGAGTCTATGTTTGGGGGTCACTGTGACACCCCTGTGGTACTGCACTGAGGGTGCTGTGTACCACACATACAGAAAAACAGATGATACCCTATGGAGGAAAAAGGAACCCCACAGCCCATACGCACATAACAGGTCAAAGACATACCTCAAATCATGCCTAAGAGTGGGAGTAAAAGAGTCTCACTCTTAGCAGGAGAAAAAAACAAACCCCA
This sequence comes from Ambystoma mexicanum, assembly GCF_040938575.1. Lineage (NCBI taxonomy): Eukaryota > Metazoa > Chordata > Amphibia > Caudata > Ambystomatidae > Ambystoma > Ambystoma mexicanum. Next base: position 290,768,883 of record NC_090928.1, read on the forward strand.
AAAATCCAGCAAAGCTGCTGGGGGACTCACTAGGTTTGGGAAATTTGCCTTATAAGAGAATTCTCCCTAACAACCCCAGACATGTTTCAGATTTGCTCGGTCTCTGTCAAGACGTGGACTCCCGAGTGGACTAAATACCTCAATCCCCAAGCACCAGTCAGGGAAGTCAAAGTAACTCGCTAGCCGGTTATTGGGGACACAGTTGGACTGGAACTGCAGCACCGGATGCCCAGGCAGCTGGAAAGGAAGGACAATGTTAGGACACAATAATTCATAAAACAACAGAGTAAGAATACAGGTAAATAACCTAGCTAACTGGGCACCAAGGGTGGAATGAAGGAAGGGAGTGAAAAATCCTAGGAGCAGGAAAAACCTCCCTCCAGGAGATGAACAGCACATGATGGTAAAGTACAGTCAGATGTTCCAGCAGCAAGTTCCAGGGAAGTAATCCAGATAGAAAAATCTAAAGTGCAAAGTCCTTTGAAGACAGAAGTGTGTCTAGGTCACCAGAACACAAGGGAAGTGCAGTAGCAATCCAGGAGGAAAAATCCAGGGTCAAACACCAGAAGAAAAGAACACACAGGCAGACAAAAATCAAGGAATATCCAACATGCAATCCAGTAGACAGAGCCAAGGTCAAAAGCCACAAAATTTGGAATCAAGAGAACAAAAACACCAAAAGCCACTCACAGGATCTACTGAGAAGCAATGAACAACTGCTGTTCGGGCCTTTTATAGCCATTTCCTGGTTAATTGGTCATGTGACATTGTGCTGGTCACGTGACTCGGAGAACACATTTGCCGGGTGTCCAGGAGGCACCATGGCAACTTCCAATCATGTTGTGGTATGCACCTTGATCGCAAAACCCCAGGCGAGCCGCTGAAAACCCCACTGCAGCGCCAGCACAGGTAAACTGTGATGCCCTAAGGACCTCCGTTGGCATGGCAGCGAGGCCACAAGATGGCCCCAGAGTCAGCGCAGATGCGTGAGTGTTGGAGGAGCCTCACTATGATGCAGCGGACAAGATAAGTTCCTGACAGAGTCCCCCCTCAAAGGTCCACAACCCCATTGGCGCGAGGGATGATCCCAATGGAAGCGGGCAACCAGGACACGGGCGTGGATGTTGGCAGCGGGCTCCCAGGACCAGTCTTGAGGTCCAAATCCTCCCAATCAATAATATACTGAAGATGATCTCTACTATAGCAGGAGTCAAGAACAGCGTGGACCTTATGCTCATCCAAAGAGTCTTGGACCATAGGCAGAGGAGGCACCACTATGTGAATAGAAGGAGGACATGGTTTCAAGAGTGAGATATAAAACACTGGGTGGATATGCCATTAGAAAGGCACCGTCAGCCAAAAGAGACTGGGCTGATGACCTTGGTAATCCGATACAGACCCACAAAACGGCGAAGAAGTTTGCGGCAACCCAGAATACGGAGATGCCGCGTAGACAACCAGACCCTGTCACCAGTCCCATAGAGCGGTGCCGGGTGTCTTTGCTTGTCTGCCGACACATGGCAGCCTGATCTTCTTGAAGATGGGAGAGCATCTGCTCGTGTATTGCCGTGAGGTCCCTCAAGCAGGAATCTGCAGCAGGAGTAGATGTGGGTGGCTGATCCGATACAGGTAGAGTATGGGGGTGTTGAACATACGAGGAAAAGAAAGGAGAGAACCCAATAGAAGAATGGGGTGCATTGTTATAAGCAAACTCTGTCGAACATAGGATGTGGAAACAGGATTTTTGATGTTGCAAACACAGACAATGCAGGTGCTCTTCTAGAGCCTGGTTGACATGTTCCATTTGACTATCGGTTTCTGGGTGGTAAGCTGAAGAAAAATGGACATGGATACCTAAGTGTGCCGTGAGTGCTCTCCAGAATTGGGACGTAAACTGAGAACCCATATACGAGATGAGGATGGACTGGAGACCAAACAAACACAAGACATGATGAAACAAAGAGTTCAATGAGTACGGGAGCCAAAGGTATTCCAGAACAAGGAACAAAGCGAGCCATTTTGGTGAAGCAATCAACCACAATCCAGATGGTGTCGAACTTCTGGACTATGGGTAAGTCGGTGATAAAGTCCATTGAGACCATGTGTTAGGGTTTGTGGTTAATCGGGATTGGTTGGAGTAGGTCAAGTGGTTTGCCCCTTTGGTTCTTACTTTGGGCACAGAAGGAACACCTGTCAACATAATCGATGACATCCCGAAGCATGGAGGGCCACAAACACCAATGATGGAGGAGAGCTAAAGTCTGTCTGTGATCAGGGTGTCCATTGATTAAAGAGTCATGAGATCATTCCAGGACCTGGAGTCCAGTGGGGTTTGTCAGCATGAATAGAAGGTCTTGGACGAAGGGCAGACCCCCAAGGAATATGGCGTTCTACTCATGCAGACTAGCCGGATGTTGGGAGAACCATTCACGGATCTCGGTGATCAGACTGGGGTGTGGAGTTCATAGACAAACAAAATGGGTTTTCTCAAGGATGGTATCAGGTTAAATAGGAAGGTCATCCCCCCGCAAGATTAGACAAAGCATCCGCCTTGCTATGGGCCGAACCTGGGCAGTGCTTAATTTTAGAATCAAAGGTAGGAAAGAACAAATGCCAGCAAACCTGCCAGCTTTTGATACACTTCATGGAAGCCAGATCCTGGATGTTGCAGTGGTGAGAGTACACCGTCAAGGGCCATTTAGCTCTGAGCAAATGGTGTCTCCATACCTGAAAGGCATATTTAAATGCCAGTTGCTCTTTCTCAGTGACCATGTAATGCAATTCAGATGGAGAAAACTTGCAAGAGTGGTAAGCCACTGGATGTAATAAACCGGAGTTTGGACTGGTATGGGACAGGACTGCCTCCAAGGCAAAACAAGAGGCGTCAGCTTCTACCACAAAAGGATAATCCACATTGGGATGCTGTAATATTGGGGCGGTCGTAAACGCTACTTTCAGCGTGTTGAATGCTTCTTGTTGAAACGTGGTCCAAACAAAGGGCACTTTGGGACTCGTGAGTTTGGTCAATGGAGAGACAATAGCAGAGAAACCAGAGATGAACCGTTGGTAGAAATGAGCAAAACCTAGGAAAGATTGCAAGGCTTTTACCGTAGTGGGAATGGGCCAGTCTATTATGGTTTGGATCTTGGCGGTATTCATGGACAACCCCATGGATGTAATGTGAAAACCGAGGAAGTCTATTTCGGTCAAGTGAAACATGCACTTTTTGGCCTTGGCATAAAGAGAATTATTCTTAAGGCGTGAGAGGACTTCTTTTACGTGGTTTAGATGGGACTGGTAAGATGGCGAGTAAATCAGTATATCGTCTAAGTAAATGATGATGTAGGAATCTATGATATCATGGAAGATGACGTACATAAACCTCTGAAAGGTTCTGGGTGCATTGCACAGACCGAAGGGCATTACAGTGTATTCATAGAGATCATGCCGAGTACAGAAGGCAGTTTTGCACTCGTCGCCTTCCTTATTCGGACCAGATGGTAAGCCCCTCGGAGGTCTAGTTTGGAAAAAAACGGTTGCCTGTCTTAATTGTTCCAGCAACACCGAGATCAAAGGAAGGAATGGAGTATCGATTCTTTATGGTGATCTGGTTGATCTGTCTATAGTCAACAAAAGGATGAAATGCCCTTCCCTCTTGGGCACGAAAAAGATCAAACTGACAGCAGGAGACTGCAAGGGTCTAATGTGTCTGGGACGAAAAGAAGTGGCTATGTTCTCCTTCAAAGCCTTGTTTTCAGTGGGGGATAAGGAGTATATATGCCCACATGGTATCTATGCATCCGGGAGCTGGTCTATCGGGCAGTCATGTGGACAATGTGGGAGCAAGACCTCTGCACTGCCTTTGTCAAAGTCGTCGGAGAAATGTTGGTATTCTTGTGGAATTCTGGACGTACCTGCACCCACCAGATGGGTTGCTGCAACCAGGGCTTGGCAAGGGGAACAGAACGACACATCAGCCGAGAGGCAATGTTCCTGACAAAAGGGGGATACAAAGTCTACGGAGCCATGCGTCCAATCGACCAACGGGTCGGCAAATGAATGGAGACCAAATGGTGTGCCATAAATGTTGACGGCGACAAACCCCTGCCCCCCCCTAAAATTACACCCATGTCCGCAAGAAGATTCCGAATTGGGGGGCTGTTATAAGATCGAATTATACCTTTTCTGCATGGATGTCTTGGATCATGAGAGGAATGAGAGGAATGGTCTGTTGTCTTATGGGACCAGAAATCAAGAAAGAGCTGTCAACCGCCTGCACTGCTTCAGGTTTTATTTTGTTCTGCAGGGGTAGATTAAGGGATGAGGCCAAACTGATGTCAATGTAATTATCCGTAGCCCCAGAATCCAACACCAGGTGGACGTCATGTTTGACAGAATCAGGCATCAAGTGGACAGCATTTATCACCAAGGGGGCAGCAGGCCCGGATAGTTGCGTGGGCAAAGAGGGCATTGAATCTGCGCTCATCCATGCCCCCCTCTTTATGGATGAGCCTTCTGAAAACCTGAGGTTCCCTTGGGTCATTTGGCACATTCCTTCAAAAAATGCCATGATTGACTGCAGTAAAAACAAGAATTGGTCAAGTGACAATATTTGCGCTCAGTGGGAGTCAATGCCCATGGGTTTCAGAAGATGGTGGGGGTCCAGAAAAGGAAAAACTAGGAGTGTTAGAAGTTTCAGATTTTCAATCTGCCCTTCGGGCATCCACCTGTAGTGCCAAACCCACTAGATGGTGATATTGAACGGGTAAAGCAGGGACTTCAACCAAGGCGTCTTTCATGGAGTCACTGAGACCCCTATAAAACACCCCAGCCTTCTTGTTCTCAGGCCAGGAGGTCTCAGCAGCTAGTTGGTTGAATATAGTAATACAGCCCAACAGACTGGTCTTGCCCTTAACTAAATCGAGTAGCTCAGATCTCGAGCCTGGTCCTTTAAACGTGTATCAAACACTTTGGTCAGTTCTGCCACCTGTAGATCAAAGTCATAAAGAATAGGGCTATTACCCTCTAACAGCGGGTGGGCCGAGGTGGTAGCCATCCTGCTTAAATAAGAGAGAGTAAAAGCTGCATTTGTGGTGGAGTCAGGGAAGGCTTGAGGCCTACAGGAGAAATGTAGTTTGCACTGGTTTAGGAATGTCCAAAATATCTGTGGGTCACCGTGAAATGTCTCTGGCGGGGCCAAAGGAAACGGGTTAGGTATGTAAACTGGGGCCTGTGGGTGAAGGCTACCAGACAGTGGCTGCTGAATGGCTGGGTCCCCGAATTCCTCATCTGGAGGAAGTAGATGTCTCTCACTTTGTATAGCGTCTAGACGTTGGTGAATGGCTGCAGTGGCGGATGACATGTCAGCCCACAGCACAGTGATGGCCTGCACTAAAGTGGCTACTGGGTCTCCGGCGGCGGCATCCATAGTCCACACGGAAGGGAGAAAGGCTTCTCAGTCTGTCAAGACGTGGACTCCCAAGTGGACTAAATACCTCTGTTCCCAAGCACCAGTCAGGTAAGTCAAAGCAACTTGTTAACTAGTTATTTGGGCCACATGTGGACTGGAACTGCACCACCGGATTTCCAGGCAGCTGGAAAGAAAGGGCAATGATAGGATACAATAATTCGTAGAACAGCAGAGTACGAAGACAGGTAAATAACCTACATAACTGAGCACCAGGAGTGGAATGAAGGTAAGTAGGGAAAAAACCTAGGAGCAGGAAAAACCTCCCTCCAGGAGATGAAAAGCACAGGATGGTAAAGTACAGTCAAACATTCCAGAAGCAAGTTCCAGGGAAGTAATACAGATAGAAAAATCCAAAGTCCAAAGTTCCTTTGAAGACAGAATTGAGTCCAGGTCGCCAGAACACAAGGGAAGTGCAGTAGATATCCAAGAAGTAAAAATCTGGCGTCAAAAAGCAGAAGAAAAGAACACACAGGCAGCCAAAAATCAAGGAATATCCAAAATGCAATCCAATAGACATAGCCAAGGTTAAAAGCCACAAAAATCAGAATGAAGAAAATCGGAATCAAGAGAACAAAAACACCAAAAGCCACTCACAGGAACTCCTGAGAAGCAATGAACAACTGCTGTTTGGGTGTTTTATAGCCACTTCCTGGTAAATCACTCATGTGACATTGTGCTGGTCACGTGACCGGGAAAACGAGTTTGCTGGGCATCCAGGAGGCGCCATGGCAACCTCCAATCATGTCGTGGTATGCGCTGTGATCACGCAACCCCAGGCGAGCCGCCGAAAACCCCAATGCGGAGGGCAGAGAACCCCAATGGCGGACGGCAGAGGGTCCGCGGTTTAACCGTGATGCCCGAAGGACCCCCGTGGCCATGGCGGCGAGGCAACAAGACGGCCCTGGAGTCGGCGCAGAAGCAGGAGCGGGGGAGGAGCCCACCTCCGGGGCCGCATACAAGGTGAGTTCCTGACAGTCTCATCAGTGAGAATTTGGGCATACCCTCCCTCACAAAGGGAGACAAATCATAGCCAAAATATGTGTCAGGTGGAATGCTTTTAATTAATTTTAACTACTGGCAGCATTCTTAGCAAATTTCCACATCACCGTTTTTAGCTTATCTAGGAATCCGCCTTATGGATATCAGTCTGGTGTTTTCATCAATAGGAGCAGCCCATCCAGAGATGCCAGGCAACTGCCCCATGCGGTGGCAACTCCAGAAATATGTTGGCCTTGTTGGGCTTCATCAGTTGGGTTCAACTGTTCACAGCTCATCTTGTTAATATCATTCTTAATTACAGTATGGGTGATCATTTCAAAGTGTTCTTTACACAGATATCATTGTTTAGGAAAGTTAGCAAACCATGATGAAAGAAGAATAAAAACAATAAAACTGTTGTTTTTTTTAAAACATAGTGTTCTTTGGGCCGGAGGGCACTTTTAACAAAGGACTACAATGCAAAAGCCATGTCTGACATAGATAGTATCGTGTATGCATTCATGACATGTTTAAAATTAGAGCCCCTCTTTTTTTAAACTTTGAATACACGAGAAAAGAATACAAAGTGTCTCAGATCCTCTGCAGAGGTACCATGCACAGGTTACAAGCGTGTTTATTATTCGCACAGGTTTCCACTTATGCATTACGGGGGGATAATGGCAGGCGATTAGCCCTAAGATTAAATATCACATCACACATGCGAGAGTCAGCAAGCTAAGTAGGCTAATTTCCAACAAATGATCACAAACCAACTTGAAGTAATGGCGGACTGTAGTCTTTCGTCCTTTGAAAGCTTACCTCTGTTCATTTTTGAGATCAAAGTACTTAGAAGCCCACGTTTGTTGTTGTTTTTAAAGGCCACAGTGCCTGAATATTGGAACATATGTGACGAACTAGACTGATAAATTCCATTTTTGATATATTGCAGAAGAACAGATAGCGAACAATCAGGCAGTTAGGGCACAAAGGAGAGGCACGCACCTAAAACAGCATTACTGATTTTCTCGCTTTTAGATAAAACATGGAATTGCTACCATATCAGCAACATTAAAGAAACATCTCAGTAAAAATTACGAACTCAGTGAAGAAAGGTATGTTGTGAATTGCTCACTTTTTTCTTGAAGCACATAGAGTAACTAAAGGTAAAAGTGATACTTTGTTCTGTCATTCTTGCAGCCACAAATAGAAAGTCAGAAGTGGCAATTAGATAAATTTACAGCATTAATCATTGCCCTAAAGATAGTAACAATGACGTCCAAAGAATGTCTTAGTAACAATAACAAACTAGAGAACAGACACCACAGGACTAGTACGGGTGTAGGATTTGATCTGATTAGATTAGTTTATTGGTTGCAGTATTTCAGAGTTTTGAAAATATAAGGACAGTGTTATATAAAGTCTCGTGGACCAACAGGAACATAATCAGTCAAGATCCCAATCTACAATTGTGGTGCTTGCCGTGGCGTCTTTGTGACCTTCACCGGCTTTGGCGTTTTTTCTTCTGCTTTAAGGTAATGTGGACCCCTGGCTATGTGTACTGGACTGCTTGGATTCCCCTAAATTGGAGTGTGCCTCCATTTGATCCCCTGTGCACTGATATTGGCTCTGGGCTCTGGATTGTGTTGGACCTCCCTAGGAATTGGTCCCTGGAGCTATCATTTGACTACACTTCTGGAGCTGCTTTGCACTTACCTGGTACCCCTGGATTCATGGAACCGTGAGACTTTGGAGTCTGCTTTTATTTTGCCTTTTGGACTCTCAGGTGAACAGGGTGTGCTGGGGGGAACATAGAGGGGATAGTTTGGTGTTTTTCATTCCAACGTGTTCTCCTTGTTTTTCAGCTTTGTATCTTGTTTCAGGTGGCAGCCCTCCAACCGTGCGTCCAGTCACCTGGCCAGTGTAGTATTTTAGCATCATTGTCTGGGATATTGGGACAAAGGTATTCAGTCCACCTGGGAATCAGTTTCAGATTGTGACAAATATACTTCTTAGAGCAATTTAGGAGTGTTGAAGATTATTTTAGAATTTGATGAAATTGTAGAAAATGTTTTTGATTTTATTATGCAATTATGTTCGATTGTATCTTAAAGGGGTGGAGTTTATGTAATAATACACAGAATTTTTGCATCAAATTAATCATTTTTATACTGGTCACTATAAGCCCTTTGTGTTGATATAACATTTTTAAAATTGAGATGGTTAGGAATGAGCATATATTTTTCCACTCCAAATCTATCGTGTGCAAGTACATTTAATTTTAAATACTCCTTTTCTGCTCCCAGAAAATCATGTCAATATTTTTGACTCCATAGTCTTTTCTACTCTGTATAAACAAATCATATGCCAATATTTGTGATTTCGTAATCTCCTCTGCAAAGTCCAAAGAAATAATGTGTCTGTGTATGGAATGTTGTACTGCACCCCAAAGAATCTGTTCAAGGTGTGTGATTTCGTTTTCTTCTCTTTTGTGGCCAAAAGAAATCGCAAGGTCAATATGTGTGCTTTCTGATCCCCTTTCTCTCATTCAAAAAATCTTATGCTAATACCTGTGGTTTCATATTTTTGTCTCAAAATGACAGGTCATTGCATGTAATTTCATATTTGTATCTCCTGCGCACAAAAAATATGGTTCATTTTGAATGATGCTGTACTCCACCTCTCCTGTGACCAAAATGTATTGGTCAATATAGTTGATTTTATATTCTTTTTCTCCTGTGCAAAATAAATCACGTGCCAATGAGTGTTATTTCATATTTTCCTGTCCTAAAGCCCGAAAAATACCCCAAATATTGGGTACATGGGAGGCTACTGTTTTTTGAGATAAGATGTTCCAAGAAATCAATGGCAACAAACAAATGCAACCCTGCCTTAGTCAAAATGCACCTGTCCTTCTAAGTAACTATTAAAGTAATTAAATTCGTGCGTGCTTGTGCTAAATTGTTACATTACATAACTCCTCTTATTTTGTTGTTTATCTCATTCATTTGCATTAGTGACAATCAATGGTCCTTGATTCATCTGTATTCATAAGCAAAAAAAAGCCTATCTGGTGCACAATATTGGATGTCATATGACAGCTAAGATGTTCTGTATTGAAAAATCATCTCAACGTTAATAGCATAGGTACCATACAGACATGTAAATAAAATATTTAAAAAACACGTTGTCATCCAGGGTTGACACTCTGTAATCAGGGTGATTCCATACTTGACCACAGCATGTTTCAACTCTATAACCAGTGACAAACTTTCTGCAGGGTACATTGTGAGGAAATGCATTCGACCTAGAAAGAGTATGCGTATTGTTAGTGGTGTAATGATTGCCACTTCTAATCTGCATTAAAACTAATAATCAAAGAGTATGTTTTTAATTTGAATATGCTATTACTGCTTAGTAGGGTCAAATTATAAAACAAACTCGATGAAGTGGCCATCTGATCATTGCTTCGGATAGTAGCAAGCCTGTGGCAGTGAGCGAGTGTAAGACATACAATTTAGAAATGTAATGGAGATTTCAAAGAGTGCTATGCATTCCTCTCCATCTAGCCAGCCTATGAGTGAACAACCCCTATTTCAAAGCAATGAAAGGAGGGAAGTCAACCTCGAACTTGAGATGGAGGGAAGGGTAGTCGAGGTGAGCTCATGAGGCTGTGTGTCCTTCTGATCCATCAGCCTGAGTAGGGAGAACAGGATGCCAATTAGAAAAGCAAACTAAAAAATGAATGGCATATTTAAGACTGATGTCTCTCGAGTAAAGTGAGAAGCCTAATCGTTCAAGCAGTGGCGATAGCATGCATCTATCTATGAAATTACAAAAGCAATATAAATGAGGAGTGGGGCACATGGTAGTGAGTGGAATGATGGTGCAAGACAGGATGATGGAGCCTCAGGATGAGGCTTAAGTGGAACTACAGAGGATCTGATGTGTGTCATGCAGTGCAGACGCTTGCTGTGTATTTCAAATTATGTTCTGAAATAATAGCAGATGAGCCTACATTGGAAGGGAACGAAGAAGGCTATGGGGTTCTATGTGATATTTCTGCATTTTGATGGATGAACACAAGAAGACTGATTTATTTCGGCCGATTTTGTGGAGCCTTCAAAATACGCAACTATTGCGTATCTGACGGGGGTTCACTGCATCAACCCTTTCAGGGATCCAATCCATCGCGGTCCCACCACAACCATCTCTAGTGCTTGCATGGTTTTGGAGAAATCGGGAGGTTATACCCCCAATTCACCTTTCCTTTCCAGCCACCTCCCTTCCTTGCCAAAAGAATTCCCTCTAACCCCCACCACAGACACACTTGCATGCAAACACATTTACATCTACCTGCTCTCTTGCACACATCCCTTCCGGTCTATTCCCCATCACAAACATTCCCCCTTCTCCACCACACAGACATAGGGACACACACAACCGCGACTTCCCTCTTCGGATCCTGCCACACCTGTCAGCCCCGGCACACACTCGCATGCATCCAGGGGCGTAACAGATTGATGTCAGTTCAATAGAAAGACCGCTCAGAGCAACATTATTTGTGTGTTTGTTTTATTGATTTATATAGCGCTCCGAACCTGAAGGTATCTGGGCGCATTGCATAAGGTTACAGGTTTCATTGTCATATTTACCGACACTACAGGTAAAATATACAGTACAAGATAAGACAAGGTATAATACAGTGTAATACAGAAAGTACATTTGATAGTGGTAGGGGAATAGCATGAAAACTCTGCAAATGCCTTTTCCCAGGAACGCTCTGAACACCCCCAAAAGCTGCAGTTTGTGTCGTGGTGCAGAGTGGCACATGCATCCCTGGCTCTCAAAGGGCGGTGATCTGGGACATTCCAGTCTGTGTGGTATGTTGCCCCTTTATGTGGCAAACAAGGAGCAGGTGGCACATCGTTTTGCGTCATTTAAACATTTATACTGTTTCATGTGTGCTAATGACGACGTTATTCTTCAAAATGTGTGTAGCTACTGGGTGCGAGAAAATGCTTGTGGATGTAGAGATATGTTTCTTGTATTTATGTATCTATGTGTTATAAAGACAAAAAATATGCAAAATGAATAAGTACACATTTATTGAAAATATAAACTTTCATGGTAGAATAAGTCTACAAATTTACAAGAGCTTGGATATTTTCTGATCTGCAAAACTCTTAATGATGACAGCATCTGAGAGCTGTCTGGGGCCTTAAATGTCTGCATCCTGCAAGTGCTTTTTTTTTTTTAAAGCGTATGAATGTAGTTAAGTGGCATCGTTTTCCTAATTTACAGGACATTGCCTTCAGAAGTTGATTCAGCGTATTCTCTTGAAAAACCAATAGTCTTTGTTCCCTAGGCCATACATATGATGTAATCGCAGAAATAAATTTAATGTAAACTTGAAGTTGCCCAGCTGACCTTTTTATGGATAACACTTTTTTTTTTTTTTTAATGGCGCATTAAGATATTGCTGAATTACACTGGCGTTCTTACGGAAGTACATATGACATCCACATTAATATCAAATTATGGTCGGTTCTTTTACCTTGGAAAGGGGACAAAATGATGGGAATTTAATAATTAGAAGACAGGGTCGATCGCTCAGGTTCCAGTTTTAATTTGTAATTTTATTAGAATCTCTTTTCAAGTGAAAATCTCTGAAAAACAGAAATGTATCTATGATCGTCTGTTTTGATGGACAGAGCAGAATAATGTGTATTGGAAGTAGGCACCTTATATGCAGCCATTCTAAAAACCTTTAAAAAGGGGTACCCAGTAAGGGACAATGAGATTGTAACATGCAATCTCATTGGCCGTCTTCGGGTAGTTACCAGCCCAATAAAGTCTTACCTGCATTTCTGTGTGCGTTAGAGTTGCCAATCGAGGCGATGCAGTTCGAAGGGTCCAACATGTTAGGATGGTCAGTGAGTCAGTTTGAGATGACGTTACTGCTGGGTTGAGTCTGCACTTGGCTTTCCTGGCTGCTTGAGTCGGATTGAGGTGAAGTCCTGTTGGTTCAATGCAGTGCTCGAAGATGCAGTGAGTTGAAGACTTCTTCAGTGAAAGCCGGTTTTCAAGTCAAAGCGGTGATGAGCCCTACTGGTGCAAAGCGACGTTGAGCCGGTTCGAAGATGCAGACAAACAGATCAAAGTCGTGAAATGGGGGGCGTGGCTAACTAGCCATGAAGTAGGATGTCTTTCCTGGCAGCTCCTGGTGATCCACAATCGATCCTCGCATTAAACATGCATATTGTCATTTGAAAACCCTGTCAACAAAGGAGAGAGCGTTGGAAGGTGCACTGCAGAGATCCTCTGAACTACGTGAGTGAAATACTGCAGGATCCAGAGATAATCGTGTCGGGAGCAACGGAAAATCACTAACAAAGGAAGCAAAATGGCAGACCCGGACTTCAGAGGGCCCCCCGGCAACTTTGTATCAAGTAAGAAGCCTTGTCCTGCAAAATAGACAAACGCTTCGCTCTGGCAGCGGCAGCAGAAGCTGAGCACTGTCAGTGATTTTGGCACCACTGGAGATCGAGGATTGCGGAGCAGTGTGGCTGTAGGAGACGGATACGGCCCGAGGACCGAGGACCCGACAGGGGACCTGACAAAGGAGGGAGCACGGCACAGGCAGTCATCGGAGGGGGCACCGGATGACTTGCGTATGCGGTGGAAATAAGTTCCACAACGGACATTTTGCAACACAGAATGGCATGGACCCTCTGCTGAGGCCATCGGATCACGCACGGCCAGAATAAAAGAAACAGGAGAATCATAGCTGAGAAGCAGCCATCCACTAGAAAGCCTGATTACACCGAGCCCTGCCCTTGCATCCGCATTATCAAGGCACCCTGAACGAACGAAGCAAGGAAGCTCAGGATGGCCGGAGGGGGGTGGGCTGCAATGACAACTACACGACTGCAATAAAAGAAACTGGAGAAACATAGTTGAGAAGCAGCCATCCACTATAAAACCTGATTACACGGAGCCCTGATTACACATCCGCACCATCAAGGCACCCCGAACGAATGAAGTAAGGTAGGGCAGTGTCGGCGAGCAAAGTGACTGAGACAGTGTGAGCCACTAACGTATGGGCTAATTGTGCACATATTGAGGCGCCCCCCCGGTGGCAGGAACACGCAGTGCGCAGGGCGCCAAGGAGAGGAGCTGAGTAGTGAGCAGTGCCTCTGGTGCTGGAGCGCAGGATAGCCGGAGGGGGTTGGGCTGCAATGGCAGGTGCCGCACTGAAGGTGCAGGGCAGTGCTCCACGAGTCGAGGAATGGAGAGAGTGAAAAGGCCTGCAACATTGAAGTGTAAGCGGCCAGGAAGAAGTGGGCCATATGCGCACGGGCCAAGCAGGAAGCGCAAACCAGTGCCCTGCAAAGAATGAAAACGGACCACAGCACACACTGAAGGAAGATGCCCGAATAGAGGTGGATGCATGCTGTGCTGGCACTATGGCAGAGTAGAGTGCAGCATAAGGGGAATAATAGTGGCGTACAACGCACAATCAATGGACATGGGAATGAATGGTACATGCTTCTCTGGCACAACGGACTGAGCGGCACGGGTAGTGCCACACACTGATATCAGAAGACAAGCAAGAACATATATGACACCCCCCTGCACCGGGATTTAGACTGTGTCATGGTACGGCGGGACAGGAGGTCCCAAAGAGGAGTGGCAGCAAGGCTCTGCAAAAATTGCAAGCGTACAGACACGCTCGCATAACTTGAGTTGGGGCGGAAGCACCCCCATAGTAGCGAGGAGCACACACAAGTACGGAGGATGCTGCGCCCAGAGATAACTGCCACGAGGCCCCTACAATTTAAAGGAATGGCAGCCAAAGCACCCAAATCCAACAGGAAACAACCCTCCATTGAGGAATTTGCTAGGAGACCACAAGCGTCGGGAGCAAGTAGTGGGGGCCGCCAGGGCACTAATGCATCGGAGAAGACGACACCCCAAGACGAACAAGTGCTAGCGGCCATCGCTGAATTGAAGTTATTGCTGGGAAACCAGATGAACGCGGCACTATCGGACATGAGGACAGCGCTCAAGTTCAAAATTGATGCAGTAGGTGTGGATGTCAACCTGCTGCGGCAAGATGTGAGGGCACTATCAGAGCACACGGGAACACTGGAAAAGGAGGTGAAAAGCAAGAAGACCATGGTCACTACCAAAAAAAAAAGAGATCCACGTGCTGCAACAGCAAGTGCGCAAGTTAGTGTCCAGAGCAGAGGAAGCGGCAGGGTGGGCTCGAAGAAATAACAGGCGCATATTAGGACTCCCGGAAGGAGAGGACGGCGTTGACCCGACGAATTATGTGGAAAATATGCTGCTACAGGAGAGCACGGGCGGAGCACTGAGCCAAGGGTTTGCAGTAGAGAGGGCGCACTGGGCCCTGCCAAGGAAGCCGCCGCCGGGAGCCCCACCAAGGCCCATCATCACTAAAATCTTGAACTACAAGGACAGGGAGAAGGTCCTAGAGTACTTTCGCAAAGGGAGAACAATAAACAGTGCATCAGCGACCATCACCGCATACCCGGACTACACCCTTCAGGTGCAAAGGCAGCGTTTGAGCTATGTTGCAGTGAAAAGGAGGATGCGTGAAGCTGGCTACAGATATATGTTGCTGTACCCAGCAAAAATGAAGGTGCTTCTAAGGACCAAAGCTTTGTTTTTTGAGATGCCGGAGGATGTGGCCGCATGGCTGGACAGACAGAATTGCCCGACGGGAGGGGACGACCAGAAGAAGGACTTGGGCGCAGAGTAACGCAGACATGAGCATGCGCAGAACTATGGCACTGAAGGCCTTATGTGAGATATATGCAGCATACACGCAGACATTGGGACTGGATTATAATTGTTTGAGGCATGCAGTCATTGCGTTATAGAAGGCTTTTTTCCAGGAGACTCACTACCAACCCCCAGCTAGGAGACGCACCTGCACCCCCAGTAGTTGGATACATTAGGATATTAGTAGCATAGTATCCCCCTGCTGGGTTCCGAGTATCGGCTAAGCCGTAGAAAGGGACTAGATTCGGGGTAGCCTGAGATCCAGGGATGGAGCTGGGCACTTGTTTGGGGAGTTGGGGGCGGGCAAGACAGACGGCGGGTGGGAAGTGGAGGGACATGGGAGTGGAGGGGAGTGAGTTGTGGGATTTGGAGTGTTTATAGTTAGAAGGGTGTTGAGGGGATTGGAGGGAGGGGATGGGAGGGGGAACGGGAAAGTTGAGTTGGGGAAGTGGGAGAGGGGAACAAGCTTATATTTGGACGTGGCAGTTAGATGGCGGAAGGGAAAAGCGGGCCGGAAGAGAGTTAAGATATGGACAAGTGATGGGGGACCTTAAGATAGTAACCTGGGATGTCAGGGGACTCAACAATTATCTGAAAAGGAACAAGGTCATGTTGTACTTGAAGAGGCAGAACATTGATATAGCCTTGCTGCAGGAAACTCACCTTACGAAAGAAAAACAAGAAGTGATAAAGAGAAAATGGAACGGGACCGTTATGGGGGCAACGTGTTTGGCATATGGCATTGGGGTGATTACTTGGATAGCGCCACATGTACCCTTTCAGTTATTGAAGCACACAGCAGAAGCCGACGGGAGAATGGTGGGGATACGAGGGATGGTGGAAAACAGGGAGTTGGGCATTATAAACACATATGCACCAAATCAAGACACAGCGGCATACTTTAAAGCTCTGTATGGAAAAATGAGCCCATATCTAGGAGGCGCGATTGTCTGGGGAGGTGATTTCAAGTGCACACTGGACCCCAGGGTGGATAGGTCAGATAATAAGCAGGATAGGCCAACCCAGCAGCCAGAGTGCTGCGGACCCTGTTAAGCGACCTTCAGTTAGAAGATGTATGGAGAATGCACCACCCCAACGATAGACATTATTCACACTACTCTGCTCTGTAGAACCTATATACCAGATTAGATTATATGTTCGCCAATTCTGAACTTACCGGGGAGAAAGCGAGCTCGGAGTATAAAGCGAGGGTCCTATCAGACCACTCACCGTTGCTCCTGAAGTGGCAATACCAGCCTCCCATACCGAAGATTCCAACGTGGCGGCTTAGAGCCAAAGCACTAAAAGATACAGAGCTCAGGGAGGATCTGAGAGAGGAGATAATTGAATATTTTGAGGAAAATACTGGTAGCGTAGACTCAGAGTGTACCCTGTGGGAGACATTCAAAGTAGTGGTATGTGGGGCAGTGATATCAAAATCCAAAGGGCTCCAAGGGGACATAGTAAAAGAGCTGCAAAAAACGGAAAGCAAATTAGAATCAATGATGAAAAAAAGGGATGCCACCCAGGAAGATGCAGAAACCATGAGCCAATTGCAACAAGAATGTGGAGGATACTGGGAGAGACTATGTAACCTAAATTACAAGAAGTACATAGAAAGGCAACATGCTGGAGGAGATAAGCCGGGAAGGCTGTTGGCATGGCTGTACAAGCAAGAGAGGCCCAGACCTACGATAAGGGAGATAAGGGAAGAGAGTGGGAAAATACTAGACACCCAAGAGAGTGTGAACAAGGGATTCCAGAAATTCTACCAACACTTATACGCAGATGCAGGTGGAGTGGAGGAGAGAGAGATGAAAGAGATACTGGAAGACATTGGGTTACCTAAATTGAGTATAGAAGAGAAAGAGACCCTGGAGGGCCCCATTACATTAGAAGAGTTGGAATTGGTGATTAGACAGTTGCCCACCGACAAAGCCCCGGGAACAGATGAGCTCCCTAGTGAATTTTATAAAATGAAAGTCGGAGGTGCTACCCCTGTTATTGGCGATGCTAAATGAAGCGTTTGACATTGGGAGGCTACCAGAATCACTGAGAGAAGCAACGATTATCCCGCTTCTTAAGACAAATAAGCCTAGCACAGATTGTGGGTCATACAGAGCGATATCCATGGTAAATAAAGACAGCAAAATACTTACAACTGTGCTGGAAAATAAGCTCAGTGTTTATAAATAAATTGATACACCATGATCAGACAGGTTATGTTCCGGGGAGAAGTATAGCTGATAACCATAGGCGGCTTCACTGCATCATTGAACAGACAGAACGAGATGCAAACGAAGTAGCAATAGTCTCACTAGATGCAGTGAAAGCCTTCGACTCAGTGAGGTGGCTTTGGCTCATGGCGGCCTAGGAGGAATATGGGCCCGATTATTTGAGATGGGTGACGCTACTGTATAGCGCGAGTGATTATCTCGGATAAGTGGCAACTCAGTAGGGGCACCAGACAAGTCTGCCCCTGGTCCCCGATGTTGTATATTCTAGCACTGGAGCCTTTAGCAATATACCTAAGTGTTACACTCACCTGGTTCCCACAGGGGCGTCGATTGGACCCGAACATCTGCGCTCTCCGCCAACATGATGCGTAGTGAAGAGATGACAGTCTGGACTGGCCGCCTAATCTTGTCTGCTGGACTTGTAGAAATATTCTCCTGCAAGTGGAGAAAGGGATTTATCCACCCGTGGACTTTAGTGATGCCCCCCCCCCCAACTGTTCTCGTTCTCCCCACTAATCACCTCCGATATCCCCTCTTGGTAACCTCACCTTATGTTTTTAAATGATGAGCTCTCCATCCTGCATGGCATGCAGGGGTGCGTAGATACCAGTTACTTCACTGGTTTGAAGGTACTGGAGGAGTTCCGGAGGAATATTGACTCCAGTGTCTATAAAGTTCAAAGAGTTCAATATGTCCGATGGTCACTCTTGTTCCATTCTCTCGTTAGGTTGCAGCTGGGTCCAAAAGAATATTGCCTGGAGGCAGCTGATGGCGTTCAGGTAAGAGTCTGTATTACCAAACACTGTCCGGTAAAAGTTGCATGAGTTTAACTTGCTGTTTTCTCTCCCTTTATAGGTGCGGCATAGAAAGATGCGGCAAATTAAAGGATAATACCTCCGGTGGTAAAGCAGGTAAGCCTATGGTGGCAAAGAGATTGTCTTTGTCGGTTTTCTCGGCTCACCTTGTTATTTCTTTTGTTTTCCCCCCAGGTGCTGGGTTTCGATGAAGAAAATGATGGAGGCAGCGCCGAGTTGAAAGATGCGGTGGACTGGTGAGTATAACGCGCCGCTGCTGCTGGCGAAGCGACGTGTGCTGAAATAATGTCCTTTCCAGGCTCGGAGATGTGCTGGATCCGGAATCAGGTAAGGAATCAAATAATGTCCGTGATCTAACCTCTTCTCCTTTCTTTTCTTTTGTCTAGGAGCTCCCCATTCGGGGCGGGCGTGGCAGAAGACTGGATGCTGACTTGCAGACACGGTGAGCGTTACGCTGCTGGATGCAGAATAACACGAAGCATGAGCTGCTGTTCGGGCGTGGTTTAAATAGCCTGCAAAGTAGTCCCAGGTAAGAAGTTCCCCAGAACCACACCCGAGTAAAAAATAGTCCCTGTAATAAAATAGTCCCATCCGGGCCTCACGTTGGCTTGGACTCATTTGCAGCATGGTCTGCATAAGGTAAGTGAAGTCTATGAGCCTGGTGCCTATGGCGCCAAGACTGATTTCTATGATGAGCCTGGCGCCTAAGGCGCCAGGACTGATTCCAAACAGCCCCCAGCCGGGGCTGTTGGGGTTTTAATGAGTATCTGGATGCCTGCTCCCGGGGCTGATGGACCTGATCCAGATGCCCGGGGGTAGGCATTATGACACTAAGGCAACAATATGAAGAGATAGGAGTCCACACCAGAGAAGGGCCACACCTCATATCACTATATGCGGATGACATGCTGCTTTACCTGAGGTACCCGGAGGAAAATCTGCAATATATCCTAGAAGTGATTGAACGATTTGCGACATTCTCCGGTATTGCGGTTAACACCAGGAAGTCGAGCATTTTCCCTTTGGGAAAATACAGGAGTGTTGCGCCAGACAAGCTGCCGGTACTGCAAATACCGTGTAAAATTAGCACATTCTGATACCTGGGTATAGATATTTACCATGAGGTGGAAGACGAACATAAATATAATACGGAGATGGCAGTAGCTAATATTGAAAACAGCATGAAGTTCTGGGCTAAACTCCCCCTAGCCATGATGGGAAGAGTGGCACTGCTGGAAATGGTGGTCTTGCCTACATTATTGCACTTTTTTGTGAACATTCCATATTTGCCACCCGAGCGTTTTTTCGGTAAACTACATAGCTTATGTATAGGGTTCATCTGGCATAACTCCAGAAACAGGGTAGCCTTATGGAAACTACAAAATGCATATGAGAAAGGGGGAATAAAACTGCCTAACTTCGAGATATACCATCTGGCGGGGCAGCTGCAGTATGTAGCCAAGTGCCTGTCTGAAGAGACTACAGCAGAGTCCAGACTGCTGAGGGCTGAATGTGCACCCGTCTTTCTGAAAGAACTAATATGGCTGCCTAGATCAGAGCTGAAAGGACGACCAAAACTGTTAGAACTAGGGTGGTAAATGTGGCATAAGGCATGCCAGATTATAGAGAACCCGTCACCATGCTCCGCCCAAGCGCCGCTGGTAGCACTATGGGGAGTAGATGAGCAACTGAGGAAAACAATACGCAGGCATTGGGAACCGCTGGGCATAGCAACAATGGGGATGTGTGGCGGGAATGGAGGGCACTGGAATTCACAACATTAATTGAGGAAACCGGAGTGCACCCTGGGCAATATATTACCCACACCGGAGTGTTAAGGCAGATAAAAAGCCACGTGGTCAGAAGTAGTATTAGAGGACCAACCAGATCCGGTCATAGAAACAATGTACGACATCTCGGAGGGAGGGCACGAGGTGTCCCGGATATATGAACTCTTAATGTCCAAGGTGGGGAAGGAGGTGACCCAGCTAACACGAGAGTGGGAGGAGGATGCAGGAGAACCCATGCAAGACAGGCAATGGGAAAGAGCACAAGGATACCATAAGAAAGTGTCCAGGAATGCTAGATTACAACAGATCCAGTTATATATAACCCACAGAGCGTACATGACCCCTCAAAGGATAGCACAATTTCGAAATACAGATATACAAAAATGTCCAAAATGTGGAGAAGCGAATGCAGGGATGGCACACCTTTTCTGGGCATGCCCAGAGATTCGTAAATTCGGGAGAGAAGTTACCCATCGTCTCACTGCGAAAGGGATCACACTAGTCGTAGAATCGGTGTGGGCATGTATGGTGGGAGGATTTGCCAGACTCAGTAAAATGAAGCATATATACAAACTCAAAGATCTGGCGTACATCCTGGCCAAACGCAGAATAGCTATGGGGTAGAATGCAAGCTAGAAACCTTGGTAAGAGGTGTGGTGGCACGACCTACTAAAATGGACAGAAGCGGAAACAGCAGCATGGTTTGATGCGGCCAATAAAGGGGAAGACGAAGAAGTGGGAGCGTTGATGGCCTGGAGGCAGCTAATATCTACATTAACTGAGCCCGCGTGCGCCAGTTTAAGCGAACATGACACCTCCGGGGTCACAGAGGAAGAAGTGCCCCAGGAGACATTAGGTCCAAGGTGCAACAAGTAAGCTCGAGTTAAGGGTGGGTTGGAAGGAATGACAGCGACTACATATGCTAATGTATAAGATGCTTGAATAAGTAATGCTTTTGCCGTCGGGCGTGTTGTGATGTTGGGTTTATTTTGGAAAACTTAATAAAAATTGTTTTGAAAATAAAAGTTGTGAAATGCTAAAAGCAGCACCACTGGTCCTGTATCAATTTGAAAGGAGTCAAAAGCAGCGCAGATGTGCTCCAAAGCATTCCAACTGCTGTTTTACTTTCTGGTTAATACTGTGGCAAAAACCGCCAAGCTGGCGGACCATTACCGCCTATGGTAATGCCCACAGAGTCTGAAGTTAATGGTGGCCCTGTGAGCACAGGTGGTAATGTCCCGCCGGCTCAGCGGTTATTGTCATTAGTATTCTGGGGTTTGCAGGGTCGGGATACTAATTTTCCCGTGTTTGCAGGCCCGGAACAGTAATGGCTGACAAAACCTTTTCAAGCGGCGTTTCTTTTGCTGTTTGAAAAAGGTTTCGGCACAGTATGTGTTGGTTCTAGGAACACTAGAACGTGTATACTGCTTCATTAGTATGGAGCAACAGAGTGCAATTGTGGGCCAAGTTGCTCCGTACTAATGAATGGAAGAAAAATAAAAATAAAAAAAGGCAACCTCAGAAAAGGGAGAAGGGGCTACGTGTGGTTGCAAGGTTGCCTTGAAAAAAAAAAGAGTGTACCCGGCACGCGAACGACGTTCATGCGTCCACAGGGTTACACTGTGGTATGGCTCGGAAATCCACATGCCGTGCAGAGTACTAATGAGTCGCAATCCAGGGGCTGCAGGGACATGATGAGTCCTCCTTGCTCTGAGCTGCCTGTCCACTTAGAGAGCCGGACCAAAGCAAAAATTAACTTAACACCAACAAACAATATAAAGACCAACAAAAATCCTCAAGCTCAAAATGCTGCGCAAATGACCGGGACCAAGAGAAAGAAAAAGATCAGAAACAACAAACACAGACTCACAGCGGCAGAACACACTCCCACAGACAGGAACGACAGGAACGACAACGGAACCAATGCAGAGAGAAGCAGACAACCAAACACGACTATGCAGAAGAAAAACGGACATCGCTATAAATAAAAAAAACTTAACCTACACAATAACACCTTACATCACCAAAACAAGAGGAACTTCCACTCGACACCTACAACATTTTGAAGAAGAACCTAATAAAAACTAAAACCCAAGACGGAACCTAGTAGAACTTTTCGACGACACAGATGCACCTGCACCAACACCTCAACTAGAGATCAACCTGGAAGGAAACCTTAACACCAATCAGAAGACAACCCCGACAGTAAAGCCCAAACCAAACTACACCTTTAAACTCCACTGCAACCTAATAAACACAAGATCCATGTAAAAAAAACCTCAACAGAGATCTTTGACATTCTCTGTGACAACAGCATTGATATCCTATTCATCACAGAAACATGGCTGGACAACAACTACAAAATCACACTCCAAAGCTGCCTCCTAACCAACTTCAAATGCCTTCAGGAAAACAGGAAAAACAAAAAAGGAAGAGGCCTTGCAACAGCAATCAAAGGACACCTGAAAATAAAAACAGACAAATCTCTCAACATCATCAACTGCGAAACCATGGTCATGCACCTATTAGCGAATCCAAAAACCAACAGCGCATTCATTCTGGTGTACAGACCACCGACATACGATGCAACCGTTGTTGATAACTTCATAGAAGCCATCACCAACATAGCCAGCAAGCACGAACATCTAATTATCCTGGGGACTTCAACATCTTGTTTGAAGAAAGACACAGCAACACCCAAAACTCACTAATTGGACAGCTTAGAACCATGAAACTACAACAGCTGGTCAAAGGGGCAACACACTAGGCAGGACACACCCTCGACGCAATCTTCGCCAAGGAAAAACGTATCACCATGGCACCAGCGATACAAATACTGTGGAGCAACCATCTCATCATCCCATTTGTGATCAAACTACCAACTCAAGTCTGCATCCAGCCCTCCAAGCTCACAACCATCACAAAAAGAAACTGCAAAACCGTCAAAGCAAGCAACCTATTTGAACAACTGGAGATGACCAAACCCTCAACTACAGAACTAGAGATGGCTGACGCTAGACTGGAAAGTGGAGCTACTGAACAAATGGATTGCTCATACAATTGGAAACATCGCCCTGGAAAAAACCATTCACACCGTAAAAAAAAAGGGCAATGGCAAAATGGTTCACCCCACTACTAAGAACCATGAAAAAGGACAACAAGAAGATGGAAGTGGAATGGAGGAAAGAATATAACCTAGACAAGAAAATACTGTTCCGAAAACAAATCCGTGCAAACAAGAGCGAAATACAAAAGGTGATGAGAAGGCATTATGATGACAGAATCACCAATGCCACCAACACACAAAAGGACATGTTAAACATCATTAAAGAAATGAGAAACCACCTGGTTGCGACAACACTCCAACCCACTTCAGAGAAACTTTGCAACAACTTGGCAAACCACTTCAAGAACAAAATCAATGACATCCGACAAATCATACAAAACAGACCAACCAACCATAACATTCAATCAACCGGACCTAACACAGAGCCATAGCACAAACTCCAAAACATTTCTGAAATATCTGCAGGGGCATTTGTCTTGCTGGTAAAAAACAGCAAGAAAGCAGGATCACCCATGGATGCCTGCCCCCCCTGATGTCTACAAATCCATCCTCGCACAAGAAACGCCATCAGAATACTACAGAAACCTCCTAAATCTCTCACTCACAACAGGAACTGTACCAAGATCCTACAAATCAGCATATATCAAACCGCTTTTAAAAAACACTAGTGGCGAAGTGGAAGACCTCTCCAACTACAGACCGATTTCAAACATTCCCTACCCAGCAAAACTCCTTGAAACTTACGTATACAAATTAACCCAAGAACATGTAGAAAAACATGACCTGCTAGACCAAGCAAAAGTCTGTTTCAGACCGGCAAGAGGAACAGAAACAGCACTACTATCCATCAGGGACGACCTTAAAACAAACACAGACTCCAACACGACCTCAGCTCTGATTCTGCTCGACCTCTCCACAGCCATCGGCACAGTTAGCCATGACACCCTAATCAAAAGACTGGGAGACATAGCCATAACGGACATGGCACTACTCTGGATTAAATCATTCCTAGCAGACAGAACAGAAACCACATGGATAAAAACCTTCAAATCCACCCCATGAGTTAACGACTGTGGAGTACCACAAGGGTCCTCACTATCACCACTGTACTTCAACATCTAGCAGACTCCAGTAATCAGAATCTTCAAGAAATACAAAATGGCATGCTACAACTATGCAGATGACACTCAAATCATCTAAACAATAGAAGACACTCAAGCCGATCACTCAACCATAATCGAATGTCTAAAAGAAGTCTTTAACTGGATGAATGCCAACAACTTGAAAATCAACCCAGGAAACACAGAAATCATGATTATATCCAAAAACCAAGTGAACAACACCTACATTCCGTGGCCAACAGAAATGGGATCCGCACCAACACCATCTAAGGTAGTAAAAAAATCTGGGAGTCCTGATGGACAACACCCTAACCTTAGAATTACAAATAAATGCAATAATCAAGAAATGCGTCTTCCTCCTTCACACAACAGGAAGAATCTTACCTTTCCTCTCCTTCACCCACAAAACACTCACAATCATCACACTCATCATGTCAAGAATCAACTAATCAAACAGCCTCTATCTCGGGATGCCATAATACCTCCTGAAGAAACTACAACACAGCCAAAATAAGCAGCCAGACTTCTCCTCAAATTAGCCAGAAGATACCACATCGCTCCAGCACTAAAAACACTGCATTGGCTCCCAGTCGAACATTGCATCACCTTCAAAACAATGTGCATAACACACAAGGCAATCAGCGGACAGGGAGCTGAATTCCTACAAAAGAAAATAACAATCTACAAGCCAAAGAGACTCCTCAGATCAAGCAACTAAATCCGCCTGGAACAAAAACCGTACCTTAAGAAAAAACTAGGAGCTCCTCCTTCTCCCACCTAGCCACAAAAACCTTGAACAACATCCCGAAAGTAATAAGAAACACCAAAGACCACCTACAATTCAGAAAACTACTAAAAACCTGGCTCTTCAACATCACAGATTCAAACTGAAAAAACTAAACACTCAAACGGGAAACACAAAGAACAGGATGACAGAATATAGGATGACATTGACAACATCCAGAACCGACTAAGGGAAACTGCTACTATAACAAGAGAGACAATGCTACGTCGAATACGACACAAGCGACACCCCATGAGGGCAGAAATCAACATCCCTTGCCAACTCCACCCAACTACCTCACCAGCTCCACAATCGCTACCAAGTATCATATTTGAATAGAGTTGTGTGAATGTTAGCAGTTGCCACACTTGAACTAAGTTGTGGACCTTGGCATGGGGTGAGCCAGGATGGAGTTGTGAATGATGGCAGGTGCTGCGCCTGGACATAAATGCAAGCCTTGGCATGTATCACGCTTCGAAGGGGCAGTGAGTGGTAGCCTGCATGAGCAGCCAGATAAGACGATGAATGCCAACCACTGCCACATTTGGATGGAGTTCTGTTGGCTGACTGATGCCACGTACTGACTCAATTGGGAATGCCATCTGGGCCAGATTTGGATGGACTCACAAATGCCTGCTTGCCCAGCATACAACAGGTTTGACGGAGGTGGCCGGGGCCGAACTTGGACAAGGTTATGAATGTGAGTGGGCATCATGTGTGGAAGGGACTGTGAGTGTCGGCCGGTCCCAGATCTGGATGTAGATGCGGAGATGCTTGTGCGCCCCACCTGGAGATAATATGGAAGTTTAGCGCCTCGCTTCCAGACAAGCAATGCCAATTAACCAATCCACTAACAATTTCACCCCTCTGCATACACTTCTCAAACTCTAAACAAACACAACCACAAGCCTATAACACAACAATAAGCACAAACTTCACTACACTGCAACAACAAAACAAACCACACTTTGGGCCTCATTCGGAGTAGGGCGGTAAGATATACCGGGCACCGTTAAGGAGACCGGTGCTGGTAATCCCTTACAGCCCTACAATGAGTTCCCTTAGTGGGTCCCTTCTTTAAAGCTTGGTCTGACCAGGCGTTATGGACGGTACCCGTTAAGGGACTTTAGAGCTAATAACGGTACCGCAAATTGCGGTACCGTTATTAGCTACTTCCCCATTCCCATTGAGCCCTATTGGGGCTCAAATGGGAATGGGGAATGTTTTTTTCAATGGGGACTTCCCAGTCCCACAAAGATCGGACTACACCGGTAAGTCCCCATTGAACGAGACTGGTGACGGTACCGTTATTGGAGGCATTCATGGTGCAAATAGCGCCATGACTACCTCCAATCTCGGAATGAGGCCCATAGACTCGCACGACAGCACATGATGACTGCCGACCGGAAAACACCACAAGCCCAGCCATCTGAGTTAACCGGGTTGAGGCCGCCAACAGCACATCACTGCTCTCTTGCGCTTTCCAGCTTATTCCCACTAACTCACCCCCCCCCCCCCCTTCCCTTTTTCAGAGCCACCAGATCACCAGGGGACCACTCCGGTGGTGATAGTGCGCTGTGCAAATATCCTTTAACATTAACATTAACATTGCCTGTCTCATCAGTATGGGAAACCTAAGACAATTTACAATGAAAAAAAGATCCTCTGAAAAAGATGGACTGCTATAGGAATTATACAGATGAACTACTTTATAATTGACATCACGTTTTCCGTTAGTTCTTTTTGTTAGTTAACTATCTTTTAAACAATTTATAATCGTGATCTTATTGATGATTCTGGCCCATCATGTAGTGATGGGAAAGTTTCTCTAAATATCCAGGATTTCAATGTTGCATCCTCCACAATCTATAATAGAATTAACACATATGACCTGATCTGCTTTCAAACCGAGAAGCACAAATGTGAAAGAAAGTTCTTTTGCAACACTGCAGACAATAATTGAGTGTTGCATTTCAATTAAGTCACAATTAAGTCACAAAATACAAACGTGCAATCTGTTTAGGAATTATTGTACTACAGAAATGTACATGTTTTCCCTAAACGCACTGTGGAGCGTTATCTTAAGCAGGCATCGTTATTATCGTGCAAACCAATGCATCAAGACCACTAAAGTTGTCCCTCAAAAAGGAGGCACACCCTGGCCCTGTCCTTGTAGCACAGATCTACTACTTCCATGTTTGTCCCCGCTGTATTGACGGCTAGTAATCTGCAACGGAGTTGTGCTACAGCAGAAAAGATTCAGAGCTGACACAGCTAATGTAGCGACCACGTGTCAGCTCTGATTTGAATTTTCGAGCTATCTCTCACTATAGGACATACGGCTGCTTTGTTTGTGATTCTGAAGAAATTAGATATGTACGTTCTTGCAATTGACATGCTCGCACTCCTATCTCCGCAGATATGAGGCAAACATATCCCTGTATAACTGACGAAGATAGGCGTGAACTAACTTGATATGCCGCATTTGTTGTGCTCCTATCCTCAGAATACCTAGGCTGGAATTTTGAGGTATGTGGGTTTTGTAGTCCTGGGTATGCAATGTACAACTCTATTGGCATTATAAATGCATGCTATAGTAGTACTTTATGGATAATATCTCACGGTTATAAGGACCTGGGGATAAGGGTGCTGTACACGCCACAAGTGGATGAGCCCTTTTTTTTTTTTAAAAAAAAGATCCTTCCGTTTTCCTTTCCCTTGCCAGCTAATATAGACGACATACTTAGTGTCTGCTGGATATTACACAGCCATTGGTTGCATACAATGACCACAGTTGTACCTTTGAAAATTAGTTTTGGTACATTTGTACAGTGGTAGGGGTTGACCTATTCCTTTCTCCTTTTCTCCCTGTAGGGACGGAGGTGTCTGCCAAATCCGGATTTGCGGATTCCCTACGGAAATGGGCTGATATCTGAATAGCCAGGTCCTGAAGAAGATCACAACAATATCATTGGTCAAGGAAACCGGTCGCCCCATTCAGATTCTGGTGCTGTCCTTGAAGTTGTGTTAGGATACACTTATCACATTTTGCTTACACCTGTTTCAGGAAACAAGGTCCTGTGGGCATAATTTTAGTTTTTGGTTCCTGTCAATGGGATGTCTTGTTTCTTGACAACCAGGAGTGACCTACAAATGCTCCTCGAGCCTGCTACCTAGATGGTTGATAAAGATGTGAGAATCCCCCTAGGCAGCACACTTCCTGAGAACACACGTGAGATAGGTTTAATCAAGTACACCTGTCTAAGATCACCACCTTTGGATTTAAAAATTTTGCAGAACGCATTTAGTGTGTCATTGGAGATTATTGACAGTCTTCTCCCGCTATCCCTTTTAGATAGGTGGTGCACCACTGTTTACCTAGAGAGAACTCTCCCTGACAGTGCCAGGGTGTGCTTCCTTTTTGAGGGACAGCTTTGTTGTGAATGTTTTCCCTAAAACAGGATACAGCATATTGGAGTTGAGTTATGGTGGGTTGAAAGCAGACTACTTGCACTTTCCATGGATATTTACCATTAATGGCAACTGTTCGAGAGACATAAATGGAAAAACTATTCATCTCATGAAGGTGAAGTGGAACATTTTAATTAAAACGATTAATCAAAGGTTTAGTTGTAGCAAAGAAAATCATTCTGTGTTTTGGGAAATTGTCCTAATTTATTTGTTTTGAAATATGGCTTTTGGGGCATGGTGTAGTTAGCCACGTTATCACATGCAACTAACATTTGAGGCACATAGGACATAGTCCATGTGATTAGAAAGTACATTTTTATAGCTTTATGTGCCTCTTGGCTTATGGGTAATTTCTCTGTAGATATGTTTTGTTTCCTTGTTGAACAACTTCTGCATGTATTCATGTGCCTATGTTTTTTTTTGTTATCTACACTGCCCGTATGGTATTGCTAGCTAGCTTTGCACAGCCTATGTACTCTTCTCTAAATTGTATTGATTTAGAGTTACTGAAATATTTTAAAAAATGTGGTTAGTAATAAAAGGCCTTAAATACTGTTATGACTTTATCTGGACATAGATATCAATGCAAGAAGACTTTGCTTTTCATTCACTGCCTTTGACACAAACCGATTAAAGACAGTAAGTCTCACGACAGCTCTAAGATGCCAAGAAATGGATGAACTAAAGGACTGGGAAAAATGCGTAGGGAGCTGCATACCGTGATCCGTCACCAACCGGACACAATGAGCATACCCACTTCAGTGTTGTAAATAGAACAGTCAGATTTTTTGACAACAGAAACCCAGATTCAATATTACGATGATATGCTCACAATGGGCCTCATTCCAAGTTTGTCAGTATTCTGGCAGTAGAAGTGCCGGAGTGCCAGCAAACAAAATTGATGTTTCTGGCACTTGGTCTTCTGGAATAACTGGTGTATTACAAGTGCCGGTAAGGGCAGTTAATCTTGATCCCTGGGAGTCCCATAGGACTGGATTTTGCCACTATTACTGGCCGTACCAGCAATGAAGGCAGTTTTTGGCCAGTAGGAGTCAGCTTTACCCCCAGATTTTAGCTAAATCCTTAACCCCTACTGGCACAGTTGTACCGGCCAACTCAGAATGAGGTCCAATGTTCCTTGTTGATATGGATGTGGTGATACATCATGGCCAAGGCCAGATGGTGGTGTGGTCGAAGCGCACCGAGATTTATCTGCACAATGGGGCGAGCACTCTCATGTGTGTGAAAAAGACCAGTGTCTGCTATAATCCCAAACACATATATTCAATCTGATGTGGCCTTCATTACATTCCAGATAAAATGTGAGTTTATGCACTATTCACATGCATAGAACCCATCACATGCAAGATGCTGATCATCATCATAGTGTTTGTTGTGGGAAAAAAATGAAATTGTATTAAAAAACCAATTCTGTTCATGATCCTAGATAGCACAGTGAAGATAAAAAGAGAAGAACAGGATAGTTCTGAATGGCAGGATTACAATAGGAGATGCTTCTTTCTAATCTTTAGTGCTTGACAAAAGTAAAGCTGAAAAAATAAAAGAAAAATGTACACTTAACAATAAACACAAGGCTGGGTGGCACAGTGTAAAACCAGCTCCTCTTAAAACCAAATAGTTCTTTTCCTGATGTGCATATAATCCGGACAAAAAGTATATGAAATGTAGAAGTTCGTCGCTTGTAGGCAATGGTTTTCAATTGGAGCATTTGAAAATACTGCAGTTACTGCACATAGTGGAATACTGTTAAAATGTACCCTTCTTACAATGCATCAATCTGTTTTCTTATCATTCCATGAATGATAATCCTGAATCCTATTATTTAAAATAAAATTAATCTATGGTTAAAAGGTTTGACAATTCCTCACTCTCTCTGTTCTCAATGAGAAGATAATTTGAAAACATTGTATAGTCATTGCACATAGAATGATTTAGCAGAGATGGAGAGCGATATATCATTGATTTTCGTTTGAAACTTTTTCAAGATGATAAATTGGGTTACAACTGCCATAGCAATAGACCAAACACGTAACCAATGGAATACAGGTTCAAGAGATCACTGACCCTCCAAAAAGGACTGGTCTAAATATAGATGCCTGACATAATTAGCAGCAGATCTAGGCAGACCTCAAGGTTTCTTAAAGAAATACTTTTCCACTGTTTGTAGGGAAGGTGTATTGGGAAACCCCATAATGTAGCCCCATATTTAGCTACTGGTTTAATCTTTGTCTTGTAGACCTTAAGGATCATTCATCTTTAGCGGTTGCTCCTTGCACATGGTCATCCAAAATGTAACTCTACCCATTGCCTGTTTCATAGTTTGGGTTTGTTTATCAATATGACAATTTTTTGATGAACTGGTGGTTGATTGATTTGTTATTTATTATGAGCCTATGCACAAGTGTTTCGAGGTGCAACCAGGCAAGGGAGGGGGAACAAACGGAAGACAAGACAAAAGATCTTTCTAGGCCTAGTGCCATTTAAATCATGCAAGTGCACAACAGAAGAGCAGCGGAGAGGGTAAAGGGGGAAGTGCAACCAGAGCAGCAGGGCTCTGGGTTAAGTGCAAGGATGGCTGGGACTACAGGGCGCAACCCAGCCAGGTTATGCAAGGTAAGCCATGTGACAGTACAAGGTGGGTCAGACGACAAGTGCAGGTGGACTGGTCGGGCTAGGGGGGCTGGTGCCCTGTAAAACTAAGAGCACACCAAGCAGCCAGTCACCAGATGGATGAAGGAGCAAGGCTAGGTTAGCAGGGAAGAGGGAGCCAGAAAAAGGAGGAGAAAAGGAAGGACTTGAGAAGGTTCCAGAACTTAAGGAGATACGGCTCAAGGGAGACAGGGAGCTATTGCAGAGGAAGGCACCTGCACAGGAGAGAGACCTACTTCCAATTCTACTCCAATTCCAGGCACTGGAACGGGGGATAACGCCCCAGCAGCCCAAGTTATCGGCCCAAGCGAAGCGAGGCAGATAATGTGGGCTCCGGACCGTTAACCCCCATTCCAGCCCCTGCAATGGGGGATGAAGACCATTAGCACCCCAGATTCCCAAAGCAGGAACCCGGGGTGCTATAAAAAAAGGATATTGTTTCCTACACCGGGGCGCATGTGGCGTCCCGCTGAGAGAAAGGAAAATCCTTTTCCAAGATGAACACCATGGAAAGGGAAGGCGGGGCTCCGTACATTGCCCTTCTTCCCTTTCCATGGCAGCCTGCAGAGGCAAAGAGAGAACCCTATACCATATTACCACAAGACAATTTGTTTCCCCTTTCAAACCTATCCCACTTTCGAATAACTTTACCACATAGCCGGTCCAAGGTGGACATGGCCACTTTAACCCCATTTGTCGTCCCTGGTGGTCATGGCCAGTAGCCAGATTGTATGGGTCATGACCTTATGCCATGACCCAAACAATCTGGCCACTGCCCATGATCACAGGCTATACCTCAGTCACCAACATATATCATTATTTTTTGTACCTACATTATGACACTTGTTAAAAAATAAAACACAGGCACATTTGCAAAAACATGCTTTAAGGTCCTTGCCAATGCTGCTTACATGAGTTTGCTGGAAGTCCGCCCATGTTTTATTTTTTCAAAAGTGTCAAAATATATGTACATACAATAGTCCTACAACTAAGACCCCAATTGACAAAATCCATTCAGACTTTACACAAACATTCAGGGTTGGGTCTATAATGTTTCTGAAAATATTTGTCGACATTCGTCAAATGGCAACAAAGTTATAAGCCATCTAGAAATGTTGAGACCCCCTCTAATTTAGCCCCCTCTTGACAAAATCACACCAAACCTGTACAAAAACATTTATATCTAAGTCTACAATCTTTTTGCAAAGGTTTGTGTTGATTTGTCATATGGCACCACATTTATAAGCATTTACAATATTTTGGGAACCCTCTCTAATTTTGCCCCCTCTTGACCGAATCCCACCAAACATTGCAGAAACATGTGTATCTAGATTTAGGGGGTCATTACGACCTGGGTGCAAAGGGATACAGGGCACCCGTAATGACACCGGTGCCGGTAATCCCTTTGTGCCCTATTCCGAGGTCCCTTTACGGGTCCTTCCCTTAACGCCTGGTTTTACCTGGTTTTACCAGGCATTAAGGACGGGAATCGCAAAGGGATACCGGGGTCAATAACGGTACCGCATTTTGCAGTATCATTATTGACGTCTTCCCCCTTCCCATTGAGCCCTATGGGGGCTCAAATGGGAATGGGGAATGGCTTCTCAAATGGGGACTTATCGGTCCCGCAAAGGTCGGACTAGACCGGTAAGTCCCCATATCACCAAGTCGTTGGTGGTACCGGTATTGGTGCTTGTCATGGCTCTAGTAGCGCCATGACTAGCACCAATCTCGGAATGAGGGCCTTAAAATCGTGTTGCTAATTTTTGTGCAGATTTGTCAGTTGGCACCACATTTGTAAGCCTTTACAATATTTAGGACCCCCTATCTAATTATGTTCCCTCTTGACAAAACAGTACCACACTTTCCAAAGCCATTCAGAATCAGGTCTAGAATAAACGTCCAAAGTATCATGCAGTTTCATTTAGTGGCATCAAAGTTATAAGCCATGCAAAAACATCTGAAGTGTTTGCGAACATCACAGGACTGCACCCGAATATCCAGACTGTTTGTGGACTTCGGGGATGAAAAACAGCTCATTTTTGACTTCTTATGGCCATATCCCATCCCATCCTCATCACCCCTCGCCTCCCCAGAAATTATTTGATAGGTTTGCCAAGTGCAATATTCTGGTTTTTAATATGTTTTTACTGTGATGTTCGCAGACATCAGCAGCTGTTCGTGAATCTAACGTGGCGGGAGTTTCCAAAAAATCGGATGCACTTCATGCTTTTCACCATCCAATCAGTGGGCGTGTCTGATGTCCGCGGACATTACTTCGCCCTCTAGGCCAATCAGATGCCCATCCGCGGAACAAACAGGGAAGTGGGCCCACGGACTGAACCCAGATATCACTATTTTTGTTACCTACTTTTGGGAAATTTAAAATTTATACCAAATTCACAAAAGCACACATTTGGGACCAAGATGCCACTTTTGCCGCAAATTTGAGGAAAATCCGTCCAGCGGTTAGGGATGTAGGCAGTAGCAAAATCTTTTTTCCATTGCGTCTGCAGAAAAAAATTGTGACGCCCCTATAACTTTGCCCCCACTTGATGAAATCTCACCAACCTTGCCAAATAGACAGGGCCATATACTATTTGTTTGCAAAGATTGGTAAGGATTCGTCCAGGGGGAGCAAAGTTATAAGCCACCCGAAAAGTGTTCTTCCAATGAGTTAAGAAACTTAACCATGACCACAGGGCCACTACCGCAGGCCCTGTAATTCCACAGACACAATGGAAAGAAATGTTTGCTCACGCCTACAGCTAAAACCGCTGGATGGGTTTTCACCAAATTTGAGGCAGGAGTGGGGGCTTGGTCCCGAAAGCGTGCTTTTGTAAATTTGGTGTACATCTATCCAATAGTTTTCTATAAAACAGGCAAAATGTTGGTCTGAAAAAAATGTGTGATATCTGGGTCCTCTACGCGGACCCAGTTCCCTGTTCACTCCGTGTACAGGACTCTGATTGGGCCAGAGGGCATCGTCATGTCTGCAGACATACGACACGCCCACTGATTGGCTGGTGAAAAAGTGTGATGTGCATCATATTTTTCCCAAATGCCCGCCATGTTCTATCTGCGGATAGCGCGGTGGGGAACAGGGCTAGGAAACATGTTTTAAGTCATTTGAAGTTGGGAAGTGGGGTTGGGGAGGGTGGGAGAGTGAAAGATGGATGATATGGGGCTATTTGTTTAGGTGGAGGCAGAGCATGCGGGGCACTGCAGTCCGCTGACACTGCGGTAGTCCGCAGACAGTGTCTTGGGTGGGTGACTTATCTGGTGAATGCAGGCAGGCTTTATTAGAGTAGGGTAGGGGAGTGGAATGTAGATACTATGAGGATGTTTGCATCGGTTAAAAATAGGCCATGCACCCAAGAATCTAGCCACTGGCACAACTACTGCAGTATCATACGGCCATGCAACCAAGAATTTGGCCACAACTATTGCAGTAGGTAGTGTTTGGTGGGCAGTTGAAGAAACCTGTTTGGGGTTATTTGGTGACTTCAAGAGGGCTTGTTATAGAAGCGGAGTGGAATCTAGATTATATGATGATATTGGCATTGTTGAAAAATAGGGTTGGCGGTTAACTTTGATATCTGCAGATGGTGTTTAAATAGGGAAGTGAAGGTCAACTTGTCATGTGTTGGTTGTGGCCAGATTCTTTGGTGCATGGGCGGATTTTACTGTGGTGGTTGGGCCCGTCGCTAGACTCTTGGGTGCATTGCTGTAGGCCATGCACCCAAGAGTCCAGGGACTGGCCAATCCCAAGAGTCTACTGACTGGCCACAACCACCACAGCGTAATACGGCCTTGCACCCAAGAATCTGTCCACTGGCTATAAGCATTGTATTAATATGTGTAGAGAAATGGAATGTGGCCATTGGAAAGAAGCATTACAATAATAGTTGTATAGTCATTATACACAGTGACACAAAACCATTGAAGTGGAAATGGTACTTTTCATTGATGTTCCATTGCGGCCACAGATTGACTTTGGTGTACATGGTAATGCAGGAGACATCTTTGCTTCTTTCTCTTTGAAACAAAACATAGCATAATATGTTAGGTAAGGTACTTCATAATGTCGCATTGCTAACAATCTCACATATTCATGTACTTTTTAGACACTCATAAATAGTACATTACAACTACTATGCTTCAAGCAACATTACTATGCATTCTGCACATTTGCTGTGTTTGGTTGCATAATCATTGGGTCTGTGAGAAAAAATCCATGTAGGATTAAAAAAACCCTAGTACATTCATTTGAAGTTACGTGTCACACTATGTTTGTTTGAAGCGTGCAGTACTTACAGGAATGTTTAAGGTGCACAAATACGTGCATTTGCTATTACAAGCACTGTTGCAGTAAGAAAACTTTATCTTCATGTATTCAAATGAATTGTGTTTGAGACCGCCTTATTTCCCCAGATGTGTGATGTCATCAGTGATATCATCAATGACATTTGTGATGTCATCTTTGATGTCCTGGGTGTTAGTCTTAGCAGTGTACGGTGGTGGCACAAGTTATGGTTGCTTAGCTTACCTACATAGTTTGCAGGTGGTGTTTTATTTCTCTCAAAGCAAAGAGTACAAGTGAAGCATAAAGGCAATTTCGCCTTGATTTATTCTACACTTTTCCACTCTGCTTTGAGAGTGACGGAAATTACATGCACAGGCTCAGCCACAGGTGAGTACAAGCATTGGTGATGCCCTACATGCAATTACAGTTTGTTATAAAAATGACCCCCAAATGTACTTTCTTTTTTTATGATCACTGTTAACCGGTTACGCACTTCTCTCTGGCAGTAAGTCCTGCTGCAGCATGGGCCTGTGGTGTATTTAATCTTTCTGCTGCTCTAGGCCCAAATAAGTACATGCACCCTCCCAACTTTACTCCACCTCTGCGAGACCTACACTTTCACCAAATTCTGCCCCTTCAAGAAACTGTCCGCATTGTCCAAACTATTCTCCTTCACCCCCATTTTGTCCCGTCCATAACATAAGGACATTTTTAGGTTTGCAGGGATTAGAAAGTTATTGCTTCCTCTCTGTTACATCCAGCCTTTCATCATCTATGTTACATCAGATGAAAGTGTGTTTGTGTTTGCAGATCTCTGCGTACCAAGATTTGGAGAAGGCAGTGGGCCTCATTACGAGTCAGGCGTTAAGGGTTTTACGGCGCCGTAAACGGCGCCGACCCTTAACGCCTGATTACAAGGTCCCTTTGCGGGATGGTGATTTTAACGCCTGCTTTTTGCAGGCGTTAAAAACCATGCCGCAAAGGGACCTTGGTGCTAAGTACGGTGCCGCAATTTGCGGCACCGTACTTAGCGCCTTCCCCATTCCCATTAAGCCCTATGGGGCAAAAATGGGAATGGGGAAGGGCCATGGCGGAAGGGGGAATTACCACTCCGCCAACCTCGGAATGGGGTGGTAATTCCCCATTCCGCCATCGCGGATTTGGAAAGTTACCGGCATGGACCATGGTGCTATTAGCACCATGGTCCATCCGCCAGGGTCGTAATGAGGCCCCGTGTATTCTACCGTTGAATGCACTAGAGGTAATTGTTAGGGCTAATTGTCTACTTTTGGTTAAGTCCAAAAACCATCTTTTAGAGGAAAGAAAGTACAAACACTCTCTGCCAACACAACTGAGAAAAGATTGGAATGAGGAAATTGGGTTTTTATGTCAAGATCTTGTTACTCTCACAAATGTCATGCTGTCACTCTGAGACAGAGCTAGACAGGTCTGTAATAATAATGCAACATAACTATATTTCTACATCCGTTCTTGTAAAATGGTATAGGAACATATTATAAAAATGTTGAATAAAAGGAAATCAACCCCCTTCTCATGGTTACAGCTCTGGTGTTAGCAGGGGGCAAAATGGAAATAAGGCAAGTTACCTGCTGCAGCCAATGTACCTCCAATCACTTGGGCTGGAACACCATTAAAATATGGCAAAAATCACTCAGGAAATTTGGAACTCTGCCTGGGCATAAACACATCAGTAGAGTAAAGACAGTTGTAGAAGTTTCTTGGAATCTTTGGCTGTGCATTCTCATGGTGGAGTGATGGATAAGGGCAACCCTGAACATTTGTGTGTGGGAAACAACAGCAGTCCTTGTAGCTGTGTGGTGCAGTCAGCTTTTATAACAAATGATGTGGTACATAGTGTTTTACATCATTTCTATTTTTGCAATTGTTCAAAATATCCAACACTCTAAGAGTAAAATTGAGCAATGGATTGGGTGTTCCAGTACAATATTACATTTGTGGGTGTGGTTTAGGCTATGGGGCTTGCCAGCTAGCATTTACGTTAAGTTAACATGTTTGTTAACTCATAGAGTTGGTTGTTCTGTACAATACTGTCACAGTTTATTAGGTGGTCACACTCAACACAGGAAAGTTCCTTTACCCCTAAGCAAGGTGGTGCACAATAAAGCGCTATTTCTTTCAGATTCACTTTGATGAGGCCTCCTGCCCGTCCCGCACCCACCCCAACAAATACCCTGTGTCACCAATGGACTAGGAACCAGGCTGGTGTATAGTAAGGGTATCTATTTAAGGTTTGGCAAAGAAAACTAGCAGTCAAAATCAGCCACCAACAGTGTTGCAACATCCAATATCACAACAATACCTCAGTTATTAAAAGAACACAGGTACAAGTTTTAAACATGCAGTCACAACCTAAGACAAATTAAATTTCAATAAGGCATGGAAAACATTCACAATACAATGGAAAAAATAGTTTTGCAACACACATTCAAAGGACAGGCATTGCTTTGGTATTCTGGTTTACGGGGCAACAAAATCAATGGGGAATTTCATTTTAAGCTTACATTTAAAAGGCACAGTTGGTAAAAGGGACTCAAATGGTGAAACACACATGCACATGTGAAGCAATGAGTGAAAATTCTGGTCAGAGAAAATGAGAACAAAGGGGACATTTTGTTTTGCAACACATACAGATGAGATGCAAGCTTTGGAATTCTGATTTAAGATGAATGTGGATGAAGGGGACATTTCATTTTGCAACACATTAAAATGAGATGCAATGCTTTTTAATTCTGATTTAAAATGCATGGGAATGAATGGAAAACTTTGTTTTGCACCCTTCACACAGACTTGAAAGGCGGTGTGTCATGGATTACTTCTTTTAGGATTCAGTATCCTCCACCCTCTTCTGTACAAGAGTCAGGTGTTTCAGAAGCACAATCGCCCAAGTCTTTATGGTCTATACTGGCTCTAACACACTAGGCATGAAATTTGTTAGTTTTGAACTCTAACAAAACTCATACCATGATTTTTCTGTATGGCAATTAATTGATTTACTTTAATCAGATGTCCTAAGGGTCTACACAGTGTCTCCCTCTTCCCACAATTTAATGAAAAGGATGAAGGTGGCCTGTTCCCAACACAATTCACTTTCAAAAGAGATTGTGGTTTTCTATGGGGAAATAACATGGATGAGATTTAATCCATTGTGTAAAGGGCCTATTGAGTTTCACCCACCCCCCTTTTTCTGTGGCCCCGAACAGAAGTCCCTTTCACATGAATGGCAGCATATAAACATTGAACCAAAAACGGCCTCGCTTTTGCTTTTGTTTTTCAAGTAAAGTTAAAGAGCCATGTGAAAAGTGGCCTACCTGTCATTACCAATGGACAAGAAGCATTTTAATTTACAAAAGAAGGAGGAATCAAAGATCCCTGTGACATGGAAACAGGATTTGTAAACATTGAAAGCAAAAACAGCCTGCACATGTGTTTGCAAATAAAAATGGCTTTTAAAAAATCAAACTGGAAAAAATATCACTGCTCACAGAAACATTTCAGGAAAACAAAAACATGATGTGTGGGTTGACAAAGACCAATGTATATTATGCTTCGCCCACAAACCTCAGGTGATATTCGAAGATCCACTTTGTCTTCATGAAAAAAATATCAGCCCAAGGAAAACCTGTTTCTGGCAGTGTCAAAACTTCAGAAAGGAAATCTCCTGCTTCCAGCCTGCATGTCACATCTCCCATCTAATGACCCCCACAATATTATATGCTGCTGAAGGTGTCAAAAGCCCAGTGTCCTCCAGACTTGTTGGCTCGGGAAGCAAGGGCTTCAAGGAAATACACCCTTGGCTGGAGCACGACTAATATGTGTGCAAATGGGGGCACACACTTCAAAGAGCAAACTACCAACTTCAAGGAGACTCATGAAACCCCTCTGGTCACAGGCTGGCCCAGGGAGACAGAGGGCTGGGCTGGATGAAGCAGACCTCCCATTTGCTGACCTTGAACATTCACAATTAATTTAAAAGGACTATTATCATTTAGCCCTTTTTTGCAGCTTCGATACTGTGGATTGAATTCATTTTGGTACTATTTTTATGTAATTTCCAGATGATTTTGGGGATATAAAATGCATATACCTGTGACTCTGGGAACTGTAATTGCCAATTAGACTAGGATTATGGCTAGTCTGAACATGTTCCAAATGTGAGAGGTGGTGAAAAGGTGGAAAGTAAAATTAGGGATATGCTTTATAACTTGCATCATCATAACTGTTGTGATTTTTATGGAAATGACAGAAATGTGCCACATGCCCATGCTACATCGTACGGATTTGGAGGTCAGTTTAACCAATTCTCCATGATCAGCTAAAACAGAAAATATGTTTGGTGTGGCAGTTGCTAGTAAAATTATGAAGCTGCGATACATAACTACAAGAAAAGGTAACAGGCGCCCCTCTCTAGATAGAACATGGCATGATAACCTGTTCTGTGGTTTCTTCCCACTTTAAGAGTCCACAGCCATTGCATTTTGCTCACTGTACTTTTCACAAAGGAGGAATATCCATTTGCATATCAGTCTTTGTCCCTCCCACAAGGGCAGTCTAGCACCAAAATGCCAGGTAAACGTCCTTTGGACAAGAGTATCAACAGCAACCCCTTACACGTGTTTCAGCCTTGTTGGGCCTCATCAGTGAGGTGCAGCGGTGCCTCTCTGAGTACAGTGAGCAAGGGGTCCACGTCTGGGCTCCCCCGGGTAACTTAGGGTGAATAACCCCAAGTTCCTTGCAAAAATACAAGAAAAGGTAGCAGGTGCCCCATAACTAGTTTTTGCAAAAAAGTAGAAAGAATAACAAAAGGGCGATTACAAATAGCAATTAACAGATGTTACTCCAGTCCCCTAAACCAATCGTGACTTGTAGGCGGGGTTGGGAGGAAAGAGAGGGGTAACTGTCCAATCCTACTGGCAGGGATTATTGCACGGTACTTCAACAAGATTGTAAAATTGGTGATGTCATTTCTGCTGTATAGAGGGGACTGCACTAGGACAGGGAGACAAAAACCAAGGAGACAGAAAAAGGGGAAAGACAGGAGGACAGAGAGAAGAGACAGACCATCAGGAAGGCTGCTGAAACTTACCATTCTGACAGCTGTAATGAGACACCAGTGGAGATTGCTGAGAGAGCATCTGGGTGAGTTGTCTATTTCTAGGAATGCCTCAAAGCTGACTGGGTGCTCTGGTGGACAGCAGGAGAACATATTTGAGAGTGAAGTGACCAGACCCCTGCCCTATCTTTCCAGAGTGTCCTGAGATACCACTGGCTTTCCTGAACCTTTTACAGAGGCTTGCTATGTAAGTAGAAGTAAACCCCGGAAAACCAAAAGTTGGTTGGAGTCTGCTTGCCTTGAATCATTTTGCTTTATAGTGGGTGTGGGGGGGGGCGAAACTGTGTAGATCCTTAGCCTGTAACCAAAAATATTAATGTAATTAATTCCCCATTTGGCAGAACACTACGGGGTGAATTTTGTTAAAATTCGAATTTAACAAAGCTCACTTCCCAGTGTGCGCTGAAAACTATAGACTACAATTTAATTGGGTAATCCTTGTTGTCCAGTTGACCCTGACTTCTATGATGAAGAGGCATGTCTTTGTTCTTAAATCAGTCCAACCTTTTTATCCAGCTTCTCCAACACAGACCGTTCAGTAAAGGGGGTCTGAAATCCAGAATTCTCCAAATCATTAAAATGTTTCTGTCTGACTTCAAAACATAGACCAAAGCAAGGGGAGGTCTGAAAAACAAAAATATAACTCAACCTGTGTTTGTTTTAAAGAAAATGTTTGGGCAAAATGATATTATTGATCAGTGTAATTATTTAGTGAAGTGAAATTTACAGAAAGTAAGAATTGTGTGTGTTCTTTTTAGCTCACCTTTGTGATTTATTTATGCTGAGAGAAGTTCATTGAGTTTTGCCAAGGATAAAGTGGTGTTTAACATTTTCGTGCTAATTTCTATTACTTTTAATTTAAATAAATACCAACATATTTACTGTACACTGGCCTGGTTCTTGGCTCATTGTTATCTCATGGGTGAGGGATCCAAAGGGCTTGATATGTGCCTGGGATAGGGCTAAATAAAGAATCTGTTAAACAGTTTGTTAAATAACCACTTGAGTGGGGAGGGACGTGACTCCCTATGTTCCAGGGAGGTGTATAGGTAGGAAATTAGGAGTGTGTAAGAATGTAGTGAGGAAATCAAGCAGGAAAAGGTTGATTTTTCCCCTGCATAAAGAAAGCTTTATTAAAGTGCAATAGGGCAATTGTGAAAATGACGAATGTACAAATTGTGGAAGCCAGGGAGCATCTCCTAACTAAATTATTTCTCAAAGGAGAATGGGGTGAGGACGATGCAGGAAACTAGCAAACCAGAATTGTGCAGGAGGTTACCTTACTAAGGAATATTTGGCTTGAAGCTGGGATATTGCACACAGCACTTGAGACATTTTATATGACCACAAATGCTCATGATGGACAAATACAAATGGCAGAGGATAAATCAGTTGGAAACTGAGGTACAAAAGGGACCGTCAGGTTCTCACAAACTGACCAAATTAGAGAAGAAAGGAACGAGATTGTAGAGCGAGTGAGGCAAATAGAAGCTGAACTATTAGAGGCAGCAAAATATAGGGATTAACAAGAGAAAGTGATTATTCTCCTGAAGGAAAAGCTCCTTGAATATGCATGCAGCTTACAAGGCTCACAGAGGGAATCACTTCAGCAGGGTGTGCAGCAAACAAAGGATCGGTTGGTAGCTCAGAGCACGGTGCAAGAGATTAATCAGGCCTTAGTATCAGAATTAAAAAGCCTGCTCTCTGACTATCAACAGCAAATAAATAACACAGAGACACAGGTGTGAGAGCCTCACCAAGGAAATAGAAAATTATAAACAGGACCTGAGGCAGCCTGACCAATCAGGATATGGGACAAGGCACACTGATCAAGGTGAGGCGCCCTTCCAAACAGGGGCCCCATGCCAGTCATTTATATCCTCTCATGCACAAATCAGAACTGACCTCATGCATGCCACCTATCCAGAACAGGGCGACATGAGGCAGTTTGACTTACCAAGGCCTAGTCCAACTGATCAGGAAGGACAGTCCCTGTCTGATATTGATGAGTATTCATCTCTTCGACACAGAAGGGAAAATGGCCGGACCAGGAGAAAGTCAGGGAGTTAGATTGGCTGAAGATACTGCTACAAAGAGACTACCTTGCCCACTTCAATGAAGAAGAAAAGACAAACCTCAGCCTAGGAATGGCATGCTAAAAACCTTCCTATATTCAGGGGAAGGGGGAAATTCCCCAAACTCCCTGGTAGGAGGGATGAGGAAACAGGGTTCTATCCTGGGCCTGAAAGGAACTCTAGGGAGAGTGACCCTGAGAGTTCACTTTGGTCCAGGCTAGAGGAGTCCATACCAGATGGTCCTGGGAGATATTCCCAGTCTCATAGAGATAGGGAGCACATAGAAGACAGGGAAGGGAGTACGGGTAGCTGTACTAAGGCAGAAGGTGCATAGGAAGAAAAAGACAGGGAAGCAGAGCAAGGTTTTTGTGAAAGGCCCAGTAAGAGAAATCAAAGCCATATAGAGCTTCCTGACCCTATACCATGGGAATGGCAACTATTCGGTATGGGAGCACCTGGAACGTTATGAGCAGATGATGGCATCATTCCAGATCAGGAATGATGTGAATTGTATTGCATTTTCTAAATGGACATTCTCATCTGAGTATTCCAGTTTTTTTGCAGGACTGGAGGACCAGGATCATCATAAATGGTCCACTCAGCAATATTGAAACATTTTTCCACCCATAGGAACCCACAAGCCCGTGGGCTGCATATAACTTGCAGTGTGGGGAAGATCAGTTGCCAAGGGAGTTTGTGCAGGAACTAAAGTGCGCATTTGCTCAGACTGTAGGGTACATTTAAAGGCCCTAGACAAAAGCCCCCTCACCTGAACAGCAGTACTTAAACACTGCCAACAAAAAGCGGTCTTGTTTTGCTTTTATTTCATCTGAATGACACACATTTCTACAATGCAACCAAAAATGGTCCTGCTTTGCCTTTCTTTCATTTGAATGACAAGACGATCTACATTTCAACCAAATAACAGCCTTGCTTTACTTTCTGTTCACCTGAATGGCCATAAGTTATACACTGCACCCAAAAACAGCCCTGCTTTACTGTTATTTCACATGAGGGGCAAGAATTTCAACATTACAAAGAAAAACGGCTTTTCTTTTCCCTTTCACATGAACAGCAGCCCTTTAAACACTGCAAACGAAAAATGGCTTGGCTTTTTCTTAGTGTTCATCTCAAATTAAAGATCCATGGGAAAAGGGGGCCTACCCCTCATTATCAAGGGACCAACAGCAAATGTAAACTTACTCAAAAGGAGAAATCATAGAATCCTGTGACCTACAAGAGAGGATTTTAAACATTAGAAGCAACAAGCCTGCACATGTGTGAAAAGAAAATCATCTTTAAAAAGCCACAGTGAAAAG
Organism: Ambystoma mexicanum; assembly: GCF_040938575.1. Classification (NCBI taxonomy): domain Eukaryota; kingdom Metazoa; phylum Chordata; class Amphibia; order Caudata; family Ambystomatidae; genus Ambystoma; species Ambystoma mexicanum. Next base: position 290,812,946 of record NC_090928.1, read on the forward strand.
ATAGCACTGCTCACGCAGAAAATAGCAAGGAAATATGATGTGGGGGGGTTAACCAGAGCCAATGTACATTATGTTACAACCCACAAAACTCCAGTCATCTTTGCAGACATACTTACTGCCTGAAAAAAAAAACAGTTTGGGCTGAGGCAGGAGCTTCAAATGACAAAGCCCCACTACCCGCTGAATATCACACATATCCTATAAGCATCCCGCCATAAAATGTGATGCTGCTCTGCAGACATGAAGGCAGAAGCCCAAAGATTTCAAAGGAGGCAGAGAGCTTGGTCTAGAGTTTGACCAGGAGGTGTGAGCTCCTTGGTGCACCCCCCTTCAAAAGAACCCACACCACTTCAAAGAGACTTATAAAAAACTCTGGTTACAGGCTGAGCACAGGGAGACAGATGGCTGCAGGGGGAGGAAGCAGCCCTCCCCAGGTGGTACAAGACACTCCCAAATTTCATTAAACGACTGATTTCATTTTAGGCATTTTCGCAGCAATCAGAATAAGAATCAATTTCATTTTATGCTATTTTTTCATGTAATTTCCAGGCGGCTTCAAAGAGACTAATTGCATTTCCCTAGTACTTTGGGGACTGAAATGGCCAGTTAAGACTAGTTTCTGGCTGATCTGAACAGGTGACAAATATGACAGATGATGAAAAGATGGGAGAAGAAATTAGGAACATGCTGGATCATTTGCAGAGTCATGAAAATGACAAAAATGTGCCAAAGGGCCATGCTAACTCATACGAATTTGGCGATTGGCTTACCTAATTCCCTATGAGCCACTAAAACTGCATAGTAATTCAGTCCCCTTCCCATAGAAGAGTCTATTATTAGCCTGTGTATGTTAGCGCATCTCCTTTAAAAAAAATGCTCAGTTGTCTCTGTAAATGTTTTGTATTTTTTTCAGATAATCAATTAATTTCCCTATTTGAAATTCATGGTGAAAGATCGTTGCCATTCAAAACCAATCATCTTGTCCCTGGTGTTGTATTTAATTATTATAGTCATTAAAGTGTTGCCTCATAGGAATTAGTCTCCTTGTAACTGAAAACCGAACGTGTCTGTGTATTGTGTGCCTTATCAAAGAAACTCCCATTTGCATCTGTCCTATTAAACCCAAACCATTGTTTATCATGAGCAATCCCTTTTACCTAGTAGTCTACCTGTATGTGTCTCTGACTCTGACCTTGTCATTGAAAACTGATTTTCGTATTGTGAGCTAAACCCCTTCCCTGAGCTGCCTGACATACTAATCCAGTGTAAACTAATTTCCATTTGCCACTGTATTTTTCACTTTTGCATTTGCTTTTCTCCCAAATCCAATTTTCCCATTTCATTTCCACTCTGCACTGGTGTACTGATTAGTATTCTCTAAAAGTTCCCTTTCTCCTAAAGTGTAGGCAATACAAATTTCCTTTCATTCTGTCCCCTAGCAGTTGTCAGAACCAAACCCCATTCTGCCAGTTTGCTCCAAAAACTGGTTTTCGCTTTCTTTGCTGGCATCTCATCTGGGGGTGGTGGGCTTTACCCCAAATCCGATTTTCTCTCTCTATTCCTACTCCTTGCCACTGCCTTCCATTCAAAGGAATCAAGTTTATTTGATGTTTTGGGGTGAGTGTAAAAGGGGTGAGTGCTAAATCGTGGTGCTATCACCTTCAACCTGATGGTATTTTCCTGGTTTGTCATTAAAACAAAAGTGAGTGTAACAGTCTATTTCAACCTGATCATATTTTTCTGTTTTGTCATTAAAACAAAAGCGAGGGTAACAGTCTATTTCCACCTGATTGTATTTCTCTGTTTGTCATTATAACAAAAGTGATTGTAACAGCCCATTTCCACTTGGTCGCTCTAGATAGGATATTGCATCTGTGTTGCCAACATTTTGGTTACTGCTGTATATTGATTATTTTTCTTTTTCATTAATAATAAATTAATAACACAACGGCCTGGTTCCTAGTTCATTGTAGCACAGGGTGTTGGTGGAGGTTGTGTGTGAGACGGGTTGGAGGCCTACTCAAAACATAATCTGTGGTTTATTAAAAATAAAAAGCTCTTTATTGTGCACCACATTCATTGTCGGGGAAGTAGTCCCTAGCTGGAGTGTGCCTGTGTAATAAAATTCTGACAATGTGGGGCCGTGGGCTCTGATTGAGAAAAGAGTTTTCACCCGTGACAGTGCAACACAGCAGACTAACCCATTGAAGCTAGTGTTACTTTTAGTGGCTAGATAGCTGGGTTGCATTGTAAAGGCGCCATCCAAAAACTTGTACCCTAGGTATCAGGGCTGTGTCTCATGTCTCATAAACAAAATAGTGTAAGCATAAACTAGGCGGAGCAGGGTGGAGATTTTGTCCTTGCATAGATAACCCACCAGCAGTTGAACACATTTCATAATGAGCACCGTGTAAATTAATATAGCTAGACAGGACCTACTATCCAAATTGTTCATTAGAGGGGAATGGGCAGAACAAAAACATGAAGCCTGGCCATCTAGAATGATACAAGAGGATCCCTATAAATATGGATGTGTGGCAGGACAGTGGCCTGTTACATCAAGCCCTGACTGACTTCTATATGACACAGAACGTCAAAGATGAGTAAATTAAAATGGTCCAAAATACATGTACTTCCATATGATAGTCATAGAAGTAAGGTACCAGCAGAGAGTAACCTCTGTGCAAATTCAGTCTGAGCTTTTAAATCAAAGACAGAGTGAGTTAAGGCAGGTAGAGGAGAAAATGAGACAGAGCCAAAATTCTGAGTTAGAATTAGGAAACCTCATCCAGCAGCTAAAGGAGGAGTTAGCAGTACAGCAACAAAATAATCCAGAGCAGGAGTCCCAATTATCTGCACTAAATGAGGAGTGCCAAGAAAGGGTTCATTCCCTGAAAGAGAGTCAACTAAAATTGCGTCAACAAGTGACGCACAATAGGGCCTGCTTAGACGGTATGTGCACTGTAAAAAATCAGATTAAGCAAATAGAAGAGGAAAATAACTTGTTGATTATTAAGGAGCAAATTGACAAGGGGGGTCCTGGGAGTCTCTCTGCCAGCCATTAGTCCTGGTAACAAGAGACTTACCCAGAGTCTTTAGCTCACTATCTTTCACAGAGAAGAAATATCCCAAACATATCAGTCTTTGTCCTGCCCTGGGGCAGTCCAGCACCAAAATGCTAAGCAATTCTCCTCTGAACAAGAGTACCAACAGCATCCCCAGACATGTGTTTTGGTCTGGTTGGACCTCAGCAGTAGGGAGAAGCTGTGGCTGTCTAACAATAGCGAGCAAGGGGTCCACATCTGGATTCCCCTAGTAACTTAGGGTGAGACCCAAAGTTACTTAAATATGCAAATTGACAAGGGGGGGTCCTGGGAGTCTCTCTGCCAGACATTAGTCCTGTTTATGAGAGACTTACCCAGAGTCTTTAGCTCACTATCTTTCACAGAGAAGAAATATCCCAAATATATCAGTCTTTGTCCTGCCTTGGAGCAATCCAGCACCGAAGTGCTAGGCAATTCTCCTCTGAACAAGAGTACCGACAGCATCCCCAGACACGATATTTCTTCTCTGTGAAAGATAGTGAGCTAAAGAATCCAGACGTGGACCCCTTGCTCACTATTCTTAGAGAGCCACAGCTCCTCCCTACTGATGAGGTCCAACCAGACCGAAACACGTGTCTGGGGATGCTGTTGGTACTCATGTTCAGAGGAGAATTGCCTAGCATTTTGGTGCTGGACTGCCCCAGGGCAGGACAAAGACGATATGTTTGGGATATTTCCTCTCTGTGAAAGATAGTGAGCTAAAGACTCTGGGTAAGTCTCTCGTAACCAGGACTAAAGTCTGGCAGAGAGACTCCCAGGACCCCCCTTGTAAATTTACATATTTAAGTAACTTTGGGTCTCACCCTAAATTACTAGGGGAATCCAGACGTGGACCCCTTGCTCACTATTCTTAGAGAGCCACAGCTCCTCCCTACTGATGAGGTCCAACCAGACCGAAACACGTGTCTGGGGATGCTGTTGGTACTCATGTTCAGAGGAGAATTGCCTAGCATTTTGGTGCTGGACTGCCCCAGGGCAGGACAAAGACAATATGTTTGGGATATTTCCTCTCTGTGAAAGATAGTGAGCTAAAGACTCTGGGTAAGTCTCTCGTAACCAGGACTAATGTCTGGCAGAGAGACTCCCAGGACCCCCCCTTGTCAATTTGATTATTAAGGAGCTCCATTCCCAAGAGGAATTTGACCAGGAGCGCCTGAAGTTAAGCGATATGAAGCAGCAGAGATATAACTTGACTGAACAGAATGGTACACTCAATCAGGAAAAAGACACCCGAAGCCAGGAAGTGTGCAAATTAAAGACAGACCTGGAGAAAAGTGAGTTGGGTTTTCAGGAACTGACTAACCTAATATTAGGGATTAAACATTAATGGGCATCTACAACAGATGTAATGTGATCTAAAGCAAACAATACAGACCAAAAATGCACACTGTGAGGATATTGGTCCCCTGCAAAAGAGATGGTCTGAGTACTCCCAGACAATACAGGAAGCAGAAAAAGAAAATGAGTCCATTGGTGATGAGAACAGGGGATTCCAGAGCCAAGTAGTAGCACAAGGGAAGGTCATAGAAGTCAGGCAATCCCTGATAGCAGAGCACAAAGCTCAGGCCTTTGCATACTATCAAGAAATAGGGGCTGAGAATGAGAAATTTGAGAGGTTAGAAAAAGAGTGTGCTAGGTTTAATAAGGACTTGACGAACCCTGAACAGTAAGAGTGAGACAGGGCAATCCTGAATCATGGTGTAGGGACTGTGTACCAGGGGCCTCAATCCAACTTACCACATTGTATGCGCAAGGCACTGCCAAATTCATGTCTACCAGTTCACAAGAACCAGGAACCATGAGGCAGCCGGACTAAATTAGGCATAGCTTGATTGAGCCTGCAGGCCAGTGTCCATCAGAGATTGACGGACGTGCATCTCTGCTTAGGTTCAAAAATATTTTGGCCAATGTATCTGACCAGGAGGACTCCTATGAAGAGAAGATAAGGGAGTTAGACTGGCAGAAACATCATCTACAAAGGAACCACCTGGTCCACTTTGCAGATAAAACAGAGTCTGAGTTTAGGCCCCAAAAGTGTATCCTGAAAACCTGCACCCAATCTGGGAGGTCAGGGGAGTTCTCCACCAACCCTAGAAGAAGGGAGGAGTCAGATGAGTACTCCCCTGTGCGAAAGAGGGAGTCCAAGGGAAGTGACCCAGAGAGCTCACAATACAACAGGGGAGAAGAGACTAGGCCTGTCATTCTGGGAGATACTCTCAGTCTCCAAGAATCAGGGGCGACTAGAGGATAGGGATGGGACCTCAAATAGCAGCAGCTCTGAGTCTGAGGGCAAATGGACCCAGGTGCAGCAGAAAAAGAAGGCTGCCAAACAAAAGAGAACTCTGGTAAAATATCCCATTAAACAAATAAAAGCCATTAGAAACTTCATGACCCTGTACCATAAAAATGCCAAGTACTCAGTCTGAGAGCATCTAGAGCTGCATGACCAGATGATGACGTCTTTTGGCAAAAAAATTATCATAATTCTATGGAGTTTGCCAAATGGACATTCTCCCCAGAATACTTCAGTTTATTTTCTGAGCTGGAGGATCAGAATCATTCAAGGTAGTCTACCTACAAGGCGGCCATCTTGAAGCACTTCTCCGTGCACCGAAACCCCCAGGAGGCTCCCAAGGCGGCCTACAACCTGCAGTGCAGAGAGGATCAGGCCCAGAGAGAATTTGTCCAAAAATTGAAGCGGGCATTTGCACAAACCACTAGGTGGGTGTGCACAAACAGTAGGGAGTTCATCAATACCTATTTCCATGTACTCACTAAGTACATTATGACGCAGTTGGTTAGGGACTTCCACAATGAAAGGACCCTGGACTGGGTAATAGAACAAGCTTCCCGGATCTATGAGGTCCAAAAGCTAGTAGAAAATAAGAATTCCCCCAATACTCTGAAACGAACCAACACCACCGCTGCTGCCAAGGTGGCACAGGTGAAGATTACCCCAACTTTGTACCTAGAAATGGGGGACCTAACAATACAATTCCCACTAACAAACCAAACTGGAGGCAGAGAAGACCCTCTGACCAGTCCCAAGCAGGTGGCAGCCAGGCAGGGTACTCCACAAATGTGTCACCTGACTCTGCCACCTACATAAGCTTGCGGTCCAAGGGATATAGAACCATCATGGCGTACGTATTGACTCCCTGGATCTGGGGGGATCCAATCAGGTGAGTACGACCCCAGCGAACTTCCCTCCAAACTTCATTCCAAACTTCTCTCAGGAGGCAGTAATCCTACCACCCTCTAGATTAAGTTTCTTCCTCAAATACCCTCAAAACCACAACATTCAGAGAAACCCTCCTTTTTATCACCACTTTCAGGAGTCTAGACCACCAACTCAGGGAGAAGGGAGACCAAGAATGGAGGGATACCAGGGAAACTTTTCATATCAAAGCTACTCTGGGAGGTGGAACAGTTAGCCTGCCGAGAGCAGCAAATATTTGACCCAAGACCCCTGTATCAGCCATAGAGGGTGTCACATCTGGAGCGCCAGAGCTTGACCCAAGACCTGAGTCACATGTTGAGGGCTCAGCAGAGCCCTTAAATGAACATGGTTGCCCAGAACTGCTCAAACCCAGGGTCTGGCACCCCGGATCAATGATGGGGAGAACCCCGACAACCAGCAGCTTCCAGAGGAGGAGGCTTGGGAGGAAGGGGGATGCAAAGCCATAGAGGAAGCTTCCTTCCTCACCCGTGAAAAGCCCCTAGAAGCCCTTGAACCTGAACTCAAATCTCCTACCCCCGAAAAGCTGCAACCTAGGGAACAAGTTAAGTAGGAGAAACCAAGGGACAAAGAAGACACATTTTGTGGAGGAAGTCAGCATCCTCCAGTTTGAAGAGGAAGAATCCCTGGAGGATTCTGGGAAGAAAGTCTTCTCTTTCAAGGATGGGGGGTTTCCTCCCTATGAAAAATGGGTCCCAAAAGACCATAACTAAGACTGGGTAGGTATGGGGAATGACCTGGAAATGCCTATCCCTGAACCCCAGAAATGTCATCCTGAGAACTCAGAAATGAATGAGGGATCCTCCCCCCAAACCGGTTCAAGTGTCTGTCTCCAAGAAAAGGGGGACAGCACAGAATCAGGCGAAGAAGGAGATTCCCAAATCCCCTAAACCGGTTTAAGTGACTGTCTCCAGGAAAAAGGGAACAGCTCAGAAGCAGGGCAAAAGGGGGATTCCCAAATCCCCCAAACCGGTTCAAGTGACTGTCTCCAGGAAAAGGGCGATAGCACAGAATCAGGGGAAGAAGGGGATTCCCAAATTCCCCAAACCATTTCAAGTGACTGTCTCCAGGAAAAGAGGGGCAGCACAGAATCAGGGGAAAAAGGGGATTCCAAACTCCCACAAATCTCTGAATGCCAATTTTTATTACACATTCCGGAACTCCGGCACAGAATATTGCCCAAGGTCCCACAGTGTTGTAGTCCAAAATAAAGAAATGAACTGCCCAGCTGGCCCAAAATACCCATTTCCTTTGCCCACTGGAGGAGAAAGAAGGTAGGTTTTATGCCCCCATCCGGGTGCAAGGGCATTGTGCAAATTCAGCGTTGGTGGATGCAGGATCCCGAGCCAACTTCTTGTCCAACAAAGGCATTTGAGTAACTGAATTCAGGAAGGGGGAGTGTCACCTAATTCCCCTCACACCTCTTCCTGGACAACTCCAGAACTTAGACTGGAATGACATTCCCGTCGAGTGGACTGCGGATCTGGAGATAAAATTGGTTGACACAATGTGAAGCACCCGGTCATAGTCGTCACTCCAGAGGGAACACCCTGTATCTTAGGGAATTACCTCTGAATGACCTCCTTTGGAGGTTGTCACCCCTCATAGACTGTCTGAATAAGGTCTCCAGACCCGGGACCAACCGACCAATAAAATTACAACAGAGCACCAACTATCTATTTCTCAACGGCACATGCCACATGGTTGATCAGCCGTCTGACAAAATCCATTTTCGGAACAATCAAGTTCTGATATAACTGCAATTGCTGTTGGAGAACAAACGTGTGATGGGAACCCTTCTCCAGTCTTGAAATCAATCTTCCTCCAAGTTTTAAGTGGCATTCCACACTGGAAGAAAATACCCTGAAATGTTATACCGATCCACAATTTGAGAACCCAAACCCCATGATTAAAAAGTGATGAAAAGCCAGCTCAAAGCTTGGCTGATATTCAGAAAAAGGGTGCACAGCTGTTTCTCCCCATTCAGGTAAATGAGGGGGGGTGGGCTGTTCTCGCCAGAATATGCTGGAATAATGAGAAAAGCTTTATCAGCAAAGTGTTAGTCAGGAAACTCCCAAAAGAACAAACAATTCCCACAATTGCGTTGTTTTGTATGTGGGAATGGGGCCTGGAAACTCCCAATTCCTCACATTGCCTGCCTAGCAGGTGCATGCTAAAAATATCCATTGGTAATAAAAGCATAGTGCATAAATGTTGGGTCGTGCAAGATGTCACCTCTGCCTTCTACTGAGGCAGTGACATTCTCAATCGATTCGCAATTCATTTGGACCTCACTAATTTCAAAGTCTGGTCCCGACTGGAGGGCAACTCCATGGGCTTTGACAATCCTGAAAAGGCATTTTGGTCAGCTCAATTGCTACTGTAGGCAGATGAAGTTAAAACTGGAGAAGAGTTCACCATCCCAGGACTGGCCCAACAATTCACCATCCGCCTAAAAAGTAAGAGAGCAGGACTTGTGGTTGATTGAAGAACCCAGTGAGGGTAGAGCCCCGGAATCCTCTGAAGAATACAGGTCAGGAACTGGAACCCTGGAACCTGGATGAAGAAAAGCATATATATATATATAGTTATGGTTAAATTGCTAAACCCATAGGAAGAACACTTTTTGGGCGGTTTATAACTTTGCTCCCCCTGGACGAATCCGCACCAAACTTTGGAAATTAAGTATATGGCCCACTCTGAATTCTTATGCAAAGTTTGGTGAGGTTTGGTCAAGGGGGGGGGAAGTTAAAGGGGGGTCCGACAATTTATTTTCTTCCCATAGACATAATGTAGTAGTTGTGCCAGTGCCTAGATTCTTGTGTGCATGGCCTATTTTTAACCTATGCAAACATCCTCATATTATCTACATTCCACTCCCCTACCCTACTCTAATAAAGCCTGCCTGCATTCACCAGATAAGCCACCCACCCAGGACACTGTCTGCGGACTACCGCAGGGTCCACGGACTGCCGTGCCCTGCGTGCTCTTTCTCCACCTAAACAAATAGCCCAATATCATCCATCTTTCACTCCCCTGCCCTTCCCAACCCTACTTCCCAACTGCAAATGACCTAAAATGTGTTTTCCAGCCCTGTTCCCCACTGAGCTATCCACGGATAGAACATGGCAGGCGTGTGGGAAAAATATGATGCACATCACACTTTTCACCAGCCAATCAGTGGGTGCGTCATATGTCTGCAGACATAACGATGCCATCTGGACCAATCAGAGTCCTGTCACCTTCTTTTCTGACCAACATTACATTACACCAAATTCACAAAAGCACGCTTTCGGGACCAAGCCCCCACTCCTGCTGCAAATTTGGTGAAAATCTGTCCATCTTCCCTGTTCGGGCCGCGGTCTGGCCTCAGATTGTCCCCCAAAAGAATTCACTGACTTTTGCGTGATCCGTGGACATCGGGACGCGACCGCTGATTGGGTGGTGAGAAAACGTGAAATGCGTCGGTTTCCGCGAAACGCCCACAGTGTTGGATTTGCAGTCTTTTTTGGGGTCCACGGTCAGCACGGCGAAAACATTTTTAAAAAAAGCAACATTGCACTTGTCAAACTCAACAAACAATCTCTGGGGAGCTGGGGGGGATGAGGATGGGATATGGCCGTAAGAAGCCAAAAAACAGGTTGTTTTTAGTCACGGAAAAAGTTGTGTTTAGCATTTTTGTGCTAATTTCTATTACTTTTAATTTAAATAAAGACCAATGTATTTTCCGTACACCGGCCTGGTTCTTGGCTCATTGTTAGCTCAGGGGTGGGAGATCCAAGGGTAATGATATGTTTCTGAGATAGGGCTAAAAAAAAAGAATCTGTTAAACAGTTTGTTCCATAACCACTTGAGTGGGAAGGGAATGGACTCCCTGTGTTGAGTGTGGCTTCTCAATAAACTGTTACATTACACACTAAGGGAAAGGGATAGAGGCAGATGGCTCCCCATGCAATTGATGGCTTTAGGATATCTACTTACATGGGAGATCTCTGTTCTTTGCTCAGGAGGCCGGCCACATTCTTAGGACAATCTTTTGGCATACAGCTCACACCAGCCTCTCCCACAGCAAGCTCCCTCTCAGATAGCCCTCCCAGGTTTCTCCTTGCCTCTCTCTGCTAGTTTTTTCCTCGCAAGAGTCCGGCAGCAGGCTATCTCCTGGAATAAAGTCAAAAAGCCCTGTTCTCATTTAAACAAACCCTTTTTTAGCACTGATGACACTCCAACATGGTCATAATTCCCACAATCGAGATTGGCTAGCTCGCTTCCTTCCACTCCCTCCACCACACCCCCTGCCTGCTGATAGGACCAGGATTTGAGAGGAGTGTATGATGTAGGCTGAGAGAGGAGAAAAGATACATAATTTCAAAATAACGGGGAGTTGTACATGTTTTGCTCTGAAAAATCTCAATGTGGCAACTACCTTACTCTTTCAGATAACCACATGAATATATATATATATATATATATATATATATATATATATATATATATATATATATATTCACTAAAAAAAAAAAAACTTTGTTAAGGGGACGTTATGGTTAAGTTGCCCTACCAAAAACCTGTGCATTTCACTAAAAAAACGATTCAAATGTGCCATTATGGTTCAAAGTAAAACCGAAAAACCCCTGAAATTCGCCAGTTATGGTAGGCTAAGCAACCATAACTGGCCGCACCATTTTGCACTGCTAACACTAACACCCAGGACATCAAAGATGACATCACAAATTCGGGTACTTTCAACACAGTACGTGAACTCACGTAGCCCAAATGGCAAGGACCGTAGTTCAAAAGTACCACATGAGGAGTGGTCATCGTTCGCATCTCGGTGCAAACTTGGAGACGTGCCGCAACATTGCGATCAGTCTCAGCGCTCCACACCACCTCCACTCCTCGCACATCAAAATGATGTGCCACATGCCTACTTTTGGCATACAGCTGTAAACCTTGGACAACAATATCTCCAAGGAACAAAACCCTGACCTTCTGCGCCTCTGCCATCTTCAGTGTACGCACCGTCTTTCGCCACAAATGAACAATGTGAACATCTGATTGGCTGATTCCCACCATCCCCTTTCCATGCTCGATTTGCTGTAGATACCCCTATGTGACACGCCCTACCCGTGGACAAGCGGTGTCTATGTGCAGCACGTAACTCTTAGCTAGTCCTTCTACCCTTTCCACATCACTCGCAATTCCATTTCCTCATTGGACACAGCTAAGCAGTCACACAACCATCCACCAATCACATTAACCATCCCTACATCTAACTCTGTCATCAAAATTTTGCACTTCAAATGTACTATTGATCAATGTGAATGCAAGTCGCATATCATTACAAAGCACCTACTTTAAAAACTACTGTGCAAGTGTCGCAGATTTCTACGTACAGCTCCATCCATGCACATATGCATGCATAGAAACTACAGGTATGCATATTTTACTCAGAGAACATGTGCAACCCTTATAATTTCATTTAAAAAAATTAATACCACTAAATCTGCATAGGCAATCCATACCAAAGATCGTCCTTTAAGTACAAGATGTCCGATTTTTCATTGACACACCGCACTACTTCTTACTGTCTCCCGCATAACCTATACATATGTTAGAACCCTCCCTATTTAGTGGGAAACTCGATTTTCCATTAGGAAATGGCACAATCTTTTACTGTGTACCGTCTACATAAATGCTACATCCAATGCGATCGTATGAGAAAAAGTAAACACTCCCGATTGCTGTGGTGACATCTCCCTTCAAGGGTCTCCCAATTTTTTGAAATCGTACTTATAATGTGAAAGTACAGAATTCTTCCCCATTTACTATAATGAACTATCGCTTACAATCCTCTCTGCTATAGATAACACAGCTTAAAAGAAACAAGACATTTTTGTAACCTAAAACGTGTACGCATTTCTCAAGCACGTGCAACTGACATACTGCAAGTAACATAGAAAGGCAGCACATCGTGAAGTGAAATGCACACATGCACTGTGTTGAAATATCAAAGAAGAAAAAATCAAACCCCTTGTTTCCCAAATGAGATTAATTATGGGCAAATACTGTGGTCTCTCTCTCTCTTGCCCGTCCTTCAATTTTATCTCCTAAAAGTGGAACCATCAATGCTTTACATATTAGATATGTGTATATATGATATAGACGACATTCTAGACACACTTCAAGGAGGAATTTGGAAAAGTGTTTAAGGCTTCCTCCATCTGTTCCAAATGATATAGTTCATCATGAGCTAGTTATTCTCCCTTTATCAGCTAAACGGAACTGGAGGCTTCTGAATAACTAGGCAAACATTCTGGATCCCCCAGTTAACTCTCTTTATGAAGACCTGAACGAACATCTTGTTTTGGGTTATATGAGATCTTTGACCAAATATGCAGGTAAAATGAATGATTTAATGGCTATACTTGGTATTCTGAAGGAGGATCTAATATTAGGTCTACCTAGCTCTAAACAAAAATTTTACCTATATTATTGGAGTTGCCAGGCAGATAGAATTGGGTCCTATCGATCCTACTATGAGTTTGCCCAGTTCAGAAGGAAATGGGGTGACAGATCAGGTTATTTAATGTAGTTTCCTTCTGCTTCGGGTCGTAACACATATCTACGATTTAAACTTAATCTTTTCTACACCAATGAATGTTTGTGTAAATGGGGCACTTGTGATAAAGAATCTAACAAGGGCTCCTGCCGATTTTGTAAGGATGTGTCCACACTTGAGACGCTTAAACATCTAGTTATCGATTGCAAATATGTTGAAGATTTGCGACAATCAAAGTTTGGAAATTATATGATCTCCAATTCTAATTTGTCTCATGAAGCATTGTGGCATAGATGTATGCTGGGTGAAAGTACTAAGCTAATTCTAAGATTAATATCGGTCCTAACAAATATTGATTCAAAGCTGATGGACAGCAATGATCTATGAGAAGTCGTCTTTTGTATATGAGGTATTGATGTATGAATTTTTGGATTAATTTAAACGTGTAAACTTCTGCTTTTTCTTTTAAATTTATGTTTTGTATATTTTAAAGAACCTGTAAAGAGAAATGTATTAGATTTTGTATACAAAATTCAATTGTAAAGGTTTTTAACCAAATGCAATAAAAAAAAAAAAGAAGAATACTCCGACGATAAATACAAAATTAACGTGTACTGTAACATCACAGCTTTAAACACACAAAGTTACTAACTTCTTCTTCTTACAATCGCAGTGAAGACTACTCTCCTGAAAATCAACAGCATCTACACTGCAAACGACACATCCGAAGAAACAAGGTCATTCTGCAAAAAAAAAGTAAGTACAGTACGACCTTTATATTCTAATTATTCCTCAAACAGACTGTGTGGGTTATGTATTTAATTACGCACCAAAGCAAACAGTGATTTCTGAACCATTGTGCCCACAAATCGCCATTTACTAAACAAAGAGTAACAGGCAGAATGACTCACAAATCCCTGTATGTTTGGAACTGAAATAACATACAGATCCCTTAGAATGTTAGTACTAAAGAACAAATAGCTGTTTCAATGTTATGCCAGTACGTTCACTATTAATGCTTCTCCTCACCACTAGCTCACTTTCTACTCTCATCTGAAGAACATTGTAGTAGTATGCAAACAGAAAAGTAGACTTCCAAAATAATTGTAAGAGGCCAATGCACATTCACACAACACCACAAAGTGCTTGCCCATCAAACTCATGCACACAAGCACACAGCACACATACATTGTACAACAGATGAAGCCATGGCTTCTTTTTTTCAACAGACCCCAAAGAAAGCCTACCAAAAAGCAAGTCCGTAGAAAGGAACACAGAAGTAGAGCAAATAAAAATAAAAGTTTCCAACCTAAGCATCCATCTGTAGCAGAGTTTGTAGAGAACGTTGGAACAAAATGGCTAATACATTTGTTTACCAATACAAAGCAAGCCTCAATTACCGAAAACTTTACCTCCTCCAACACAATTTGGCACAAAGCACAACACTCTTCACAAACAATCGGCTACCAGTACTGCTAACAATGCTCCTATTAATTCTGATATAGTAACAAGAACCTATAGTAAAAAACATATTTTAGCAAAAAATTTCGCCACAGAGTCCTTCAGAATCTAATAAGAAGAGGATCAAAATCATCCTCACCCCTTAAAACCTACCGTAGAAAAATAATCCTACAAGCTCTCGTGGACAGTGCAATCACTCTCAAAAGGAAGTTGTTTATATTGGTGTTAAATAGAATGAAACCACTAACAAAGCTAAGTACCAAACTGCAAAAGAAACTTATCAATGAACGGAATGTGAACAAAAATAACTTCTTACATATTTGTGGAGGTGAATGGAGTCACACAACAACCACAAACCATATTTTAATGAAGAAGCATACAAACAAAATCAAACAAATACAACTGCCATCCATAGCAGAGGACGAGGATATGAAAAAATCTATAATACCATCATGGAACAAGAAACTCTGCTTAGAAAAGTATCCCCTGAAAACTCGGCATTACCTCTCGATTCGACTGAACCAGACCATCCAGTATACAAATAGCCATCTTTCAAATCTTTACGTCAGTTCCTCAATCAGTATGTGAAAGGTGAAGACAAAATTAAAATGAAAGTACTGCAAAATATGGATACCTGTCCAGTGCGTAAATACACAGGACTACAAGGACATTCATTAGCCTGCATTTCTGGACCTATTTGCAAAAGCACCTTCCATGATAACAAAAGGATATCAATACATCATTCAAATGTAAGAAATCTAGTGTATAAAATATACTATGCTAAAGGTCCAGCTTCAGAATTAGCCAATTTAAATAACACTCTTCTGCATGGTACAACCAAGTATCTACAAGAAGAAATTGACCGTAACCAGGGAAAACATTTTGGAAGTGAAAGTCAATTACAAAATGCAATAGTTTTAGAACAGACTACCAACATTTCTGCACATAGCAACCTTCTATTACACACATACAAAAAAGAAATACTAAAATTTAAAAGTGCATCGGTTGAAATACCAAACCATGTGTGTGTGTGTGTTGCTGCAGAACGTTTTACAAAAGGAACACAAAAAATGTAGACATAGCATACAAAATAGAAGACAATGAAGATTCCAAATGGTTTGAATTAGCTCTCTACCTTTTCGCCGAAAACAAATATGAATTAAGTGAACCCCTAATATGTTGTAGGTACTGCACTACAAAACTAGACAACAACCAAAGTCCCTCACGTGCTATCACAAATCATTTGGAATTGTCCCACTACCAAAAACCTTGCAACAACTCAATTTGTATGAGAGCATCATAATTCAAACAGTTCATCCATTTCAAGCAATTATATGCCTTCACCCAAAAACAGCAAAATTACCTCCCTCTGAATTGGTGAAAGGCATTTGTGGCAAAGTAGTTTATTTGCCATTAGATCTTACAGAAAATGTACACACTCTAGGAGTGCAACGTTCAATAGAGCATTATTTAATTGTGTTGGTAAATGGTGTACCAACCAAAGACCAAATAATTTGGCAACAACTGGTGGACTTACATAAATTTAGACAAGCCTTGCAATATCTAAAAGACAATAACAAATACTACAAGGAAATAAATATTGAAGAAAGCTTAAGGGAAACAACTGAAATAATTGAACAGTCATCCGAAAGTGGACAATTTGAACTTCTGGATCCTGCTGCAGTGTTCACTCTTTTGGACCAGTACACAATTCATCCATTGCATTCCAATGAAAGCATCGATGATGCACTAGAAACTTACCAAATACAACAAACTAAAGGTTCACCAATGAGCATATGGGAAAAAAGTATAGAAGCACATGCTTTTCCACTGCTATTTCCTACTGGCAAAGGTGGAAGGTACAATGACAGACCCACTCAGATTACGGCATCAGAATACCGCTCATTACGAATGTATTCACAAGATCCCAGGTTTAGACAAAATGTGGAATACATATTCCACCAACTCTTTGAAAGTGAACTATCAACCCTATGTTACAGAGTTGCACACATTTTGGAATCTGGAACCCACTTTCAAAATATTTCAGCTATGCAATTAATACAAAAAGTACAACAAAAAGATGAAGGTTTACAGTCAAGTATAACAAATTTGTTTGCAAACATGCGTGGTACAAAAGAATACTGGTTCCGACAGCACAGAGATGTACGTTGTATGATCAGAAACCTTGGACCACCGACTGTTACACTAAGTTGTGCAGAATATGCATGGGAAGATTCACATGAGTTCCTACGCATATCAAACAACAACAAAACCAACATACATTTATTAACACCTGGAGAACTTTGCTCTGTAGATCCAGAAGTTTATGTGTTAAGATATTTCCATCATCGTTTCATTGCTATGCTACACTTTATTTGCAATAAAACTGTTCCTCCCATCGGAGAAGTGCAGCACATCTTTAGGAGAAAAGAATACCAAGCGAGAGGAGCACCACATATTCACATGCTTTTATGGATGAAAGGTGCACCTAAATTTGGGCATGACACTGATGCCACTGTTTTGCTGTTCATCAAAAAATATGTTACTTGTGAAATCCCTTCACAACGGACACATAGGGCCTCATTACGACCCAGGCGGTAAGTTACCGCCTGGGCCGTGACTTTACCACCATGGCGTAAACTATGTTTACGCCATGGTGGTTGGCGGACTTACCGCCCCATTCCGACCTTGGCGGGGCGGTAAGTCCCCAATCCCCATTTACCCTTCCCCATTCCCATTTTTGCCCCATAGGGCATAATGGGAGTGGGGAAGGCGTTAATTACGCCACTGTAAATTACGGTGGCGTAATTAACTCCATGGTCCCTTAGCGCCATGGATTTTAACACCTGCTAAAAGCAGGTGTTAAATCCGCCATGGCGCTAAGGGACCTCGTACTCAGGCGGTAAGGGTCGGCGCTGTTTACGCTGCCGTAAACCCCTTACCGCCTGGGTCGTAATGAGGCCCATAGTGACCTGCACGGGCAGATTTTACAATTTCAAAGAAATAAATGTGGCAAATACTACACCAAATGCCGGTTTGGTTTCCCTAGTTACAGAAACAGGAGAAGTGAACAACTTCATGTCTTCAGTTCGACATAGTGTGAAAGGTAAATCACCTAAGAACACGTACTACATAAAATGAACCAAAGAATGTAAATATATCAATGATTACAATGCAATCATTGCCCTCTTAAGGAATGCAAACATAGATGTGCAGTACATTGCAGACAATTCCACTGCTGTTGCACGATATGTTACAGCCTACTTAACAAAAGCTGAAAAAACAGAACTTAAAGACCTCTGGGATGACTTATCATCAGACAAAACACTATCTCAGAAATTGTACAGCCTAGGCATAAAAATGCTCTCGCATAGAGAATGTGGTGCCTATGAAGCGACAGATCGTTTAACTGGTACTGCTTTGTACGGAAAATCAGACAACATAGTATGGCTAAGTCTTGGTCCTGCTAAATCTAGAAAAAGAGTTCTGAAATTATATGAGGGCATAGAAACAATTGCCAGAAATGATCCCAACAGCCAAGACATTTTAAAAAACAATTTACTGGACACATACTATCCGAACAGGAGTAGCACTTTGGAAAGCATGTGTCTATACCACATAGCTCAAAACTTTGCATACAAAAATAATATAAAACCCGATGAAAGCAAAGGCAGATATACAGTCACAGATTGTGAAGGCAGCTTAGTCAAACTTACAAAAAGAACCTTAATTAATCATGTTAAATTGTCATTATAAACTCCTCAACAGAAAGAACTATATTACATGTCTCTACTACAACTTTTTAAACCATGGAGAAACGAGGAAGAGATACTAGATAACTATGACTGCTATGAAGATGCTTTCAAAGCAAATGAAAGCACTATCACCGATGTGAACTTCACGCAGTACAAAGCAATGTTGCACAATGAACAGCAACACGAAAAAGAACTTGAGGCCCAAATAGATAATGACTCTTCCGACAGTAGTCAACCTTCTGTAACAGGAAGTCAAGAACCACTAGGACAGCCACTAATAGCAAATAAGGCATAATTAGCTATGACAGAAGTGGAAAACACCATGGGCCTCATCACGACTTGGGCGTTACCGCCGGCGGTATTACCGCTGGCGGTATTAGCCCTACCGCCAAACTCCCCGGAGCTAATAGTGCCGGATCACGAGTTTGGCGGTAATGTTAATCCCCATTCCCCATTGAGCCCATTCGGGAATGCCCCAATTTTCACGCTCTTACCGCCGGCAGATTTCCCGTCGGCGGTAATATCGTGATTTTTCGGCGGATTTCCCCCCAGCTCAGAGCTGGGGCGAAATCCGCTGAAGCCCTGATTTGGCGGACCCTTAAATCGGCGGTAATAGCGCGACCGCCGGATTTAAGGGTTACCGCCAAAGTCGTGATGAGGCCCCATGTGTCACTATCAAGAATATACAGAAGACTTAACTGTACAACAAGCAAAACTTAACAAAGATCAGCGCACCATTTTTGAAGACATAAAAAAACAAATTGCACATGGTTTACAACACAAAAATAAAGAATGCACCTGCCAAAATTACAAACCAATACTGCTGTACGTCAGTGGTGAAGCTGGGTCAGGAAAAACATTCTTAATCAAAATCATCAGCAAGTTCTTTCAGCAATTGACAAAAAACAATCAGCTGTTATAACTGCCCCCACAGGTTTAGCTGCCTACAATATAGGCGGTGTCACTTTACACCGATTACTACTTCTTCCAGTAGAACACCAAAACAAATTAGACTACTACAAACTTTCTGCAGAAGCTGCAATGGAACTACGCACAGTATTAAAGCAAATGAAAATGCTACTAATAGATGAAGTGAGCATGGTCTCCAACCTAATGTTGGCTTTGATTCACCTCAGATTGCAAGAAGTACTTAAAACAAACTAGGAAGAACTCTTTGCAGGGAAACACATTATCGTTTTCGGAGATCTTCTACAATTGACACCAGTGAAAGGTGAACCTATTTTTAAAACCGTAGGACACAAACTCTTGGCAGCATAGGCACTGTCAACCTTTGGCAACATTTCCAATACAGAGAATTAACAGAAAACATGTGGCAATCTGCAGATTTCACTTATGCCAACATCCTAAAAAGTATTAGAGTCGGTGTACTATCTCAGGAAACCCAAGCAATATTGAAAAACCGGCACATTCATGCACTTTACGATGATAATGCATGTGCTACTGATGTTATGGAACAATTAGCGCACAAAAATGTAAATTGTATGGCATTAATGCCAACTCTTGCAAGCTGCGTAAAATTCAATGAAACAATGTTAAACAAAGAAATGCAACCAATAATTGAAATTCGTGCCACAGCCAAACTAGACGTACATGGTATGACACTACCCATGTGTGACCAAGCCACAACAAGACTCAGGGGTCGATTCATGGAGCAAACGTGCGCCGAAAATCCCAGCGCAAGCATGCGCAAGTTGGCGCAAGCGTGAGAAACCCAGCGCATGTGCATGCGTGCGATTCAAGGAAGACGCTGCGCGTGTTTCCCGCTGTCCGTGCGCCAAATCTTGCCATGGCGCATGCGGGCACACACGCAAATAGCGCGGCGCACACAACCAAAGTGGGCGGAACAGTGGGCGTAACACACGGAATGGGGAATAACGCGTGAAAAAGAAGGCGTAACTAGGGAAGTACTGCAGGGAACTACACGGAACACCCACACGCATGCGAACAACCCGTATTCATGGATTCGAATACGGGAAACCCGCCCACGCCAAAAGACGCACACAGGCGTCAACGCGTCCACTACACAAAGACAGGCGGAAGCATCCCCGCGCACAGTATAAAAGTGCGCGCAAACAACAAACACGTATATACAGCTACGATGAATGCCCCATTTGTCGCAGCACTGATCGTGGGACACCGCAGGAGGAGGAGAATAGCCAGGGCACGCATTTTCGCATCACGGACAAGCCTTTTTGGGATGCCTGATGACTAGGTCTACGGCAGTCACGCTGCCTACACCAGGTACTGGCAATCATGACAGTGCGCCCCTCAGTCCGCAAGCACATATACATGCCCAGAACACCTGCAGAAAGGCAGGCCGTTGTCCTTGATTTTTTCAGGGTGGCACACTTCCCCAAAGTGCTTGGTGCCATAGATTGCACCCATGTGGCCCTACGTCCACCTAGGGCCACTGAGCACATCTACCGAAACCGCAAGCACTGGCATTCCATCAATGTACAGGTGGTATGCGATGCAAAGGGAATCATCACCTCTGTCTATACAAACTACCCTGGCTCCACCCATGACAGTTTCATATACAGAATGTCCGCCCTGAGCGGGGCCCTGGAAGCTGGGCAGCATGGCAACACCTGGCTCCTAGGTGAGTACAAATGCCCTTGCACATGCATGCATGTCACACACACACATGCAAATACACAAACCCCAATAATCACAACCATTTACACCTCCCCAGGGGACAGTGCCTACCCTCTGAGCAACCACATGATGACGCCAATCCGGAACCCCACCACACCACCTCAGGTAAGATACAACGCCGCCCATATTGCAACCAGGGCCATAGTGGAGCGCACATTCGGAGTGCTCAAGTCACGTTTCCGCTCCCTTGACCGTTCTGGCGGGCAGCTACTCTATGCACCCCCAGTAGTGTGCAGGATCATTGTGGCAGCATGTGTCCTGCACAATGTTGCAACACGGCAGGGCGTACCGGTGGACATGGTGGTGCCCCCACATCCCCAACCACAGGCACAGAGGCTGCCCATGGGCGGGGGCAGGGCACGTTGCGAGGAAGCCCGGACCCAGCTTGTGGCCACATTTTTCACCTAAACTCCCACCCCTGCAGAGTGCACACAGGCCTGGCACATACCAGGTGACAATCGATGATGACAAAGAGACAGTGAACTGTCACAACCCTACCACCCTGAGATAGTTGCCATGGAAGTGCCACATTGTCTGCATCCCTAGCTACTTAAACACAAGCTATCCTGTGTGACCAAAAGGCACACATATGACATGACATGATATGGCATTTGTAACGTGCCTATACACAAGTGTTTCAAGGTGCGACGAGGCAGGGAGGGGGGAACAAGGGACGACAGACAACAATACTACTAGGCCAGGTGTCATTTAGATTGCGCAAGTGCAGGGGTAGGGGGAAGGGAAAAGTGCAAGGGGAAGGGGAGGGGGGAGTGCAGTACAGGGTAAGTAGACTAAAAAACAAATAAATAGGCCAGCTGGTGGTAAGTGCAGACAAGTGCTGGGAAGGGGGGGCTGTAGGGATAGAGAGACAGTCCCGCAGTGCAGGGGTTGCCAGAGAGGCAGTGCAAGTGGAGAGTGGCTGGGCAAGGGACCAAGGTCGGTGAGAGTGGCCCAGTTGCAGATCCAGTGCAGTTCCAGTGAAGAATTTAGCAAGGGAGAGGGAGAGAGAAATCAGAAGCAAAGAGGAAGGTCTTGAGGTGCTTCCGGAACCAGAGATGGTTCTCCTCAAGTTCCAGTGAGGCAGGAAGGCTGTTCCAGAGGGAGGCCCCTGCCGCGGAGAGAGATCTACCCCCAGCTAGTTGCTTTGAGAAGCGGATAACCCTGACATGCAAGATGTGAAACACACACACCTGCAAAACAGGCCATGACCATCACTGTTATGTCACTCAAACCCTCCCAAACCACAACATGACATGGCAAGCAATAGCCATACACCAACACAGTACCAATAAGGTACACATTGCCATGTCAAAAATGTACAGTGGCATCAGACAATGATGCCTGACATGGAATCAGATGAAATGACTGACCAGCAACCTTCCACCCAAAATAAGTCATTCCCAAATGCATTACAAAAGTTGTAGATGTAACATAACAATGAATGCCTGTCTACATGCACATTGTGCATTGCAAAATCAACACTGCAGCTTCTGTGTACTGTGTCCAACTCCTGCAACACACTGCTCAGCGCACAGAACAGTGAACAGCTATTGTGTGTGATGCACACCCTGAGCATCACATCTAAGCGACAAACTACATCAAAAAGCAAATTAGGCATGTACAGGATCCATAATTGGTCACAGAACATGTGCTGCAGGGACACAGTGGGCACGAGAGGGCAAACAGAGTGTACACGTGGATATCCAAGGGTGGTTGTACATGTAGTGCATCATAGAGCAAGTGTGAGGGTCAGTAAGGACATGCACTCAACATATGCATGTGCAATCAAGTGACCATCAGTGTCCTCTACACATCACATGTGAACATTCACCATGTGTACACCGCAGCATGTCAAACCACAATGATCCCCTCACACCTGAAAGGTAAACACAACACATGAACAGGCATTGATCAGCAGAACACAACATGTACATAGGATACCACAATTACAATGTCAGGGTTCCCATCACACTGCAGGGCAAGGCAACTATCAACAACAAATCCCCCCCCCTCACAAATTACCATGACCCACTGAACAACTGCACCTGGGTCATGGAGCCTTCAACCCTCAATTTCAACTGGCCACAGGATCACCCTTCCCCTTCGTCACCATCTCCCACCTTGTGTGTAAAAAGGTGCCTGCACCCTCAGAGTCCACCCTCATTTGCAAAATCACAAAATCCAAGCCAGAAAAACGAACCAGAACACCCTCCAGTAGATGACTTGACATAGCAGTACCTCACAAAGGCCAAGTACTACCACAATGATGTAACAACCAAGGTAGCACAGTAAAACAATGTCACAACAGGATGTGAACCATGTGTGGTACATAACATAGAATGATGCACCATGAACGGATGTGTACTGTCACAGGTCCCGTGTACAGGCGCAGGAGTGACACGAAACAACCACCAGCCCCGTGGCCCGGGTGCCTGCAAGGTCAAACTCACACAGGCCTCTGAGACCCTGGTGGGGAAGGATGGTCAGGGATATGCAGTCAGGACAGGTGTTGGCACACTGGATAACTGGAATGAGTGGCAGGAGAGGGGAGGAGGAATGACACATGAAAGTAGGGAATGCACGAAAATGTACTACCTGCATGAACACATACACAATCCGAACAAACTTGGACATCATTGTCATGGCCTTCTGTAGTCCAGGCTTAGGAGTGGCACAAACCAACCACCCCCTCTAGGGTTTTGGTGCCTACAGGTTTGGGGCTTACATAGGCATCCGCAACCCCAGCGGGGAAAGAGGGTAAGGGACGTTACTTGGATAGGTACGGGAAGCAGGAACACCAGGTAGAGAGTACAGGGTTTAAAATTGGATAGGACTCCGGGTGATTAGGGGAAAACAAACATACCAAATTGAATTACACATTCATCCATGCATTAGTGCACCCCCCAGCAAGCCTATGCAGAGCAGTTTGAAAGAAAAACAACAAGACACTTAGCTCTGGTTTTGAGTGCTGGCCTCCTGCCTGCGCACTCTCAGGTCCGGTTACAGGAGCATTTCAATGCTGCAAAGAGAGCCACAGTTAACAATCTGTCCCTGCCCATAACACAAAAACACACCACCAAACATGCCCCATAGCAACAAACTACTCTACAAACAGACAATCTGATGTAGATGCTTCGTACCCATATGTAACATTACGCCTGTGATGGGTCATACACAGTCAATGCAGTAAGTCAGCCGCCGGTGGGTGCGTGGCAAATGGAACACCAATGTGTCACAATTCACACAACATGCAATGTTCCCTGGGTAAGCAGACAGACCCATATAGCAAGGCATGACTTCAGAACAAGTCGTGTTCCACCATGACCGAAACAAAGTAGGCAGTGCATGTTTCAAAATGTACATGGAGTATATCCCTTGCTGTATGTCCCTGTGAGCTGCCCCTTTCCATGTCTCAGAAGGCTACATGGTTGATACAAGTGCCTCGATGGACCTTGGTGTACCGGAGGGTATGTGCCACTGCCCCTGCAGGTGCCCCAGACAACCTTACAATCAACAGCCATCAGTCCACCAACACATCTGAGCTGCATTGTGTGCTTCAACACCAATATTCGTCCAAGCTCACCCTCAGTGCTGTTACTAAGCCTGCATGTGCAACTCGCTTTGCTGTGTTGTGGCCCCCCTGTGCTGCTCACCTTGCCTGGAGTTCCTTGGAACACGTCAGCAGTTCTAGGATGTAGGTCTGCAATCCCTGTGCCTCTGCTTGTGCACACATGTGCATGTGGGCACCAACAAAAGTGTCCAGAATTCAGATGTCCAATGGGCCATGTCTGCTGGCAAAGGTGGTCTGGAGGCTCATCCCCCTGCAGAAAGGGCATGAAACACATGATTAATGCTTTAAAGTCATCAGTGTGTGTCTCTTCAGGCATCTCATTACTGGACCATGTCAGAAACTTACATCAGATATCACACCATCAGTCCGTCTTTCACATCCAAAGTGTGGAACACACTATCTACGGCATGAATTGCAACAAGCACATGTACAGTAAAGATAAGAAACATACTACACAATGCATAGCAATGAATGTACACATTAATCATGAAACACCCCATCTAGCAAAAGCTGAACAGTGGACAATAACACTGCAATCGTCCCCACTAGGGGTGTCAACACAAGTTACACAGCACCAGACATGCCACAGATATGACAGTCCAAAGCCCTTGTGTAATAGGCTATCACACCGAACCATCCTTGCGAGCCCATGGATAAGGGAGGCAGGAGTGGCATATGTGAGTCAAGGACCCCAAGCAGCAAACACATACACAAGACAAGCCTGAAGGGCCCAGCTGGAACAGACAGTGGATGCCTTCAAAAGCCACAAAGCACCGCACCGTCACATGAAAGCACAATAGACAAGCAATTTTAAACTATATTAACTAATTACACTAACTATGAAAACCTACATTACCTAATTAAACTAACTATCAAACAGAAACTTAACTAACTAAAAGAAAAATCAAAAATGGCCACATGCGACCCGGGGGGGAGTGGAGGCCCCCAGGAGGGGGGAGGTACAGGGTGCTGCTCAACACCCACATGCGATGATGCTGAGCCAAAAAAAAAACCTCCGTGGGCTCAACACCTGCACAGCCCGACCTATGTGGGAGATAGATGATCGTCCGAGTCTGGCTCATCCTGGAAAGGAGGACGTGGCACAGTAGCCTGGCCATGCCTAGCCGCAGCTTGCCCCTTGTCGGCAGCAAGTCTGCCGGACGAGTGAGCCTGGTTCTGTGTGGCGATGTGACATAGGTCTGCATGCAGAACCTCACGTGATACACGTGCTTCCTCTTGCAAGGTAGCACGTGTAACACGGAGTTCCTCCTGCAAGGCCTGGCTGGACAACCGCTGCATCTCCTGGCAAGCCTGTAGCTCAGCCGAGATGGTACGCTCAAGCTGTGCAAACCTCTCCTCTGCCCGCTGCCTCTGGGACATCATAAGGACACCCAGAGTGGATTTGAGGGAAGCATACTCCTCCCTCAGGGCATCCATGTGTGCCTCTGCATGAGCAGCAATTGCTTGACGCAGAGACGACATTTCAGCCTGGTGTAACCTGTCTGAGGCCGCCATGCCCAGCCTGAGCGAGCGGGCCGTGGACCGTGCCGCCTGCTGCTGGAGAAGCACCTGCCTAGCAGGGGGGAGCACAGATCGGGCCACACGCTCCATGCTCTCAGCGATGTTCTCCATTGCTGCCCCCTGCCGTTCTGAATTGGCAGTCATGTCTTGGTCCCACTCAGTATACTGCGGTTGCGCGCGGCGACCGCGTTGCTGGGCTTGACCCCTGCTGGACCCAAGGACCAGGTGTCCTCGCTGTGTTGGCACCGCCCGCGGCTGCACGACTACATGCCCCCGACGACGTGATGTCCCAGGCACATCAGTGACTGGTGTGGAGGGTGACCCTGCGTCCCGATCCACCACGGGCGGAGGAACCAAGACTGTCTGATCCCTCAGTGCAGGTGTCGTGGACAGAGGAGTGTCCACATCAGAATCACTCACCCCTGACACATGGACTTGATGCTCATCCAACTCAACATGGACGTCAGTGTCGTCATCAAGGCTGGACTCATAGGCAGCCAGAGACAAGATGGACTGTAGCACTTGGGGGTTTTCGTGGCCTACCACCCCACAACCCCCACTTGTGCCGGGTTGATGTAGTGGTAACAACCCTGTGTCTGGCATGACAACACCAACCTCCGCCTCCATTGCATCATCACCTGAAAAATAGAGAGAAAAAAGGTCACTACACATGTCAGAAGCACACAACACACACACACACAACGACAACAAACGCATCAGGCAGACATGTGACACACAACATATAACCTGGCATGCATGCTGGGTCAACTTTGAATTGCTTCTGTGATCAGACCTGTTGAAAGGTGGCAGTTTCCATGGAAGTGGGTCTATGCAGTGCAGAAAATGTGTACGCCACTCACTACCTACATGTACAAGGACTCCATGGTGTGTGTCAGGAAATGTGAAGGCAGTGCAAGGTCAAATTCAGGCATCACGTGCATTTTGCATTCAATATGTACCATATCTAGAAGCCAAGCACCCCTCCACCCAAGTACAAAAGCAGGGATGCCTAGCATGGTATCAAAAGGCTGACCATAGACCTGTGTATTGACAAGCAATGTTGACTGGCATCAACAGCTTAATGTGATTCAAGTGACAACACTGCAAATGATGATGGGACAGTAAGCAGGACACATGATGAAAACTCTGGAGGCCGCCCACGTGTGAAGAAGACACTACAACAGTTGGACAGAGTCATTGGCCACTAAACAGGCTGAGGCCTGTGAGCCAGACAGATTGTCAGACCCTAAACATGTGTGCAACAAAGTACTGACCCACAGTTGACATGGGAAGGCTGATGAGATGCCATGCAATGTATGTCACCCAGGACTTGTATTACAGTGATCATCCAGTCAAGGACACAAAGGGGCATGCGTGCAATGCACATGGAGCATGAATGGGCACTCATGTCCCTGTGGGACATCTGACCTATGCACAGTACAAGTGAGATACCCTGCATCAAGTACTAAGGCTGTACCACAAGGCATATGTCTGGGAGATTGTACGCTGAAAGTTAGCATCTACACAGGACGCATGAACAGGAAAGTACACATTGGCAAGATTGAAGCAGACCAGTGCAAAGGTGGAACTGGGGTGCAGAGTGGCGGAGGAGGGGCAAGGGAGAATGCCTACATGGAGTCCCCGCATGCAGGCAGAGGAGACATGCACGTCTGTCATGCAATGACATTTTGCCTGGGCTGCGAGGAAGGTCACCCCACGCCACATGCAGAAGGGCCAGTGAGCTGGAACATGGACCGGAGGGGCATACTTGTAACCAGCATGTCAGTAGGGTGCAATAGTGGTGATGCGGACAGTCCCCGTATGCTCCACATGTCCACCATCCAGCAGAGCAGACATGCATCACGGAAGCATTGCATTACTTACACATCTGAACCATGTACACGTCACATGTAGTGGCAATCATGCACAACACATCCCACAAGTGAAACACACACGTCCTCAACAAACACGCATCAACACTCACTAGACTGGGCATCAAAGTCCAGCATCTCTCCCACTCCTTCGACCAATTCAGGTGGTATGAACTCTGCAACGATTGCCTCATGCGGAGTGAGCTCTTCCTCCTCTGGTGCAGGCCCACCGCCAGCCACCAGAGTCAAGTTGTAATTAGAGGCACGCTTAGCCTTAGTGCTGCGTTTGGTGTCATTCCAACGCTTTTTGCACTCTTGCGCCGTGCGCACCTCATGGCCGAATTAACTGACATGTTCCGCAACATGATTCCAGTGGGTGTCACGTTGGGCAGGCATAGTCTGACTATTGGCACCCACTAGCATGTCACGGCTGTGGCCCCGCACGTAGCCCACGAGGAAGTCCAGTTCCTGCTTGCAGAAAGGCTTCTTCCTCGACGTGCAGGAGGTCGTGGCTGTGTGTGGGGTCCCAGCCTGTGCTGCAGGTGCAACCTTCCTCCTCTTGGACTGTGGCGCAGACCCTGGCTGGCTAATGCCACCCTGACCAGTATGGCCAGTGGGTTCGGTGGATTGAGCCAAGGGAGTGGCAGCTGGGGAGACGACCAAAGGCCTGACTTGTGTCAGTGGCATTTGGGTGCCCTCTAATGGACGCTGCGCAGCAACATCAGCTGTGGCAGGGTCATTGACCGCAGCGGTCCTGTTTGGCAGACTCACAACCGGGGTGTTGTTGGGTGCATCTGCCCCTGCACTTGCCAACACCCGGCTGTTCGGGGCATCAGATGACATAACTGCCCCAGGGACACGTGTCTTGGTCTGAGCAGCCCTGCCTGCCCCTATGGTTTCCCTCCTGGCCTGTTGGAAATCTACCAAGGGCTCCTCAAGTGCCAACGCAGCCTGCGTTGGCAGACCCTGAGCCTGGGTGGCGGTGTCTACAGCTGCACCTGCAGCTACCACTACCCTTGAGCCCGTGGCAGTCGATGGAACGGACTGCTGGGTCACACGGGCGCCAGTGCCAGATGCAGAAGCTGCATCCCCCGGAACCACAGGGGGTGGTGGCATGACTGCACTGACACATGGCACAACATTGTGCTCAAGTGGCGCACCCCTGCCTCTTCCCCCTCTGTGGCCGCCCTGGACACCCTGGAGTTCCCCTACTCCCTGGTCAACACGGCCATGTCCCCGACCACGCCCGCCATGAGGAGTACGCCCAGCTGAGGCGCCCCTCACCTTTGGTGACCTCCCAACCATGGCACAGATGTAGTAGTGCCGGCACAGATGGAGTAGTGCCAATGGGAGGTGTACACCACAATTGACCTGGGCAATTGGGGTGAAGGGGGTGAGAAGCAAGATGGTAACAGCCCCCCCTGCACCTGCAAGGCTGTATGTGACCCCGGTGATGTAGTGACGGGTCACGCAACGCTCAGGCACCCCAAAACTGCAGTAAACCCGTGCACGCAACCCTGCAGCCTACGTGCGTGGAATCAACCTCGCGCAGTACGCGGTGGCACCCAGTAACACGAATAACGCGTACGCGTGGGACACGCAGGCTACTATGACATCGAAAATGGGTGCGATGCACAGGGGCACCCGCAGCGGGAAAAATAGCGTGTGCGACTCACCGTCTGACTAGCGCGATGCAGAAAAACACACGTAGCCAATGCCCCCGCCAAAAGAAGAGATACGTCCTTGATAGCTGTGAAGTTGTGATGGCGAGCGAAACAACAGGAAGCAACAACACATGTCGGTCTCCACGAAAGGCACGTACAGCGAACTGCTGCCCCTGCTCACCTTTAACCCGTGCTGAGGGAAACGCTTGCGCGCATCACGTCACTTACGCGCATGGGCCCTTTCCTCGGATTACACGCATTCCCACGCAGATGTGCAGTTTTTCACGTGCGCTGAAACGCCCATGCACGCCTGCGCGCATCACGTCACAGAGGCGCTTGCGCTTGAAGGGCCTTCTGTCCAATGAAATTGCGTATGCGTGCAGACGCGCTTACACGCTAAGGGCCTTTTCCCGAATTACACGCTGACGTGCAGAATTTTCACGTGCCAAATCGCTCAGTATCAAGCTTGCCATGCGTAAGCACCTGGAAGACCACGCTCCTGCCCAAAAGGCTGAATTACTGCCCCCCAGAGCCCCGAGCAGCCTCCCACGAGCCATCTGCTGCTGCCTGCCTGCCTGCCTGCTGCCACCGTGCCCTGCCATTTGGTGCCTGCAAATCAGCCATCTGCAGGGGTCCAGTTGCTGTGTCCACCCCGGCTGGAACAGAAGACTCCCGACTGGGATACCATCGCTCCACAGCCCAGCCCCAGGACTCAGTTGCCCACCCACGCCTGCCTCGGGGTTCGCCATATCGGGGCAAACACCATCCGAGACCACGGGCGACCCCCAGCCAGAGGGGCAGAGGGCCACCAGCTTCAGTCAGAAGGAAGTTGATGTCCTGGTGGAGCATGTCCTGGGGTATTATGATGCCCTCTTCGGATCATCACGCGCCGACAAGGATGGACGGGACAGGATCTGGACAGACATCGTGACTGCCATCAACGCGGAGGGGGTGCCAGTCCGCGACTTCCAACATGTCAAGAAGCGCTGGGAGGACTTCAGGTCCAGGACTCTCAACAAGGCCCGGCGCCTCTTGAAGGCAGCGGATGCTAATGGGCGCCGGGGCCACTTGTCGGAAGATCAGATGAGGGTCCTGGAACGCATATCCCCAGCGCTCCACGTCCAGGTCCTTGAGAGGCAGACCAGTCTGGAGTCGAGCGGTAAGTGGCCAGGCATTGCTGTTTGAGACAGGGCATGTTGTAGTGTGCTGGTTGTCTGATACTTGCCTGTATATGTGACATAGGCCATGTACGCGTGTGTGTGTGCAGGGACATCATGGTCATGCATGTGAGACCAGTAATGTGTGAAGCACACGGTTGGTGTATGTGTTTAAATGCTACATGGGGAGCCCTATGCGGAATGGACACATGAGAGCATGCCAGTCTCTGTTCCTGGACATGGGTGGGGGTGAGGGATGGGTGATGATGCCATGTACATGTATGGTTTCCATGTCTGTGTGTCTGACCTGCGTGTCTGTGACTTGTGAATGCCATGGATGCATGACACATGTCTGTGTCAATGTTCAGATCCACTGATGCAGCCTAGCGATCCTTGCATCCACTGTGTCTGGGGTGTACGAGTCCAGATGGATGAAAGTGCGGTGAAGTGTGTGAATGTGATAGGCATGACCCATGATGCATGTGAGTTCAAAAACAGCATTGTATGTTTCAAGAGTCCCTTGGACATGTTTGCTTATGTCCATAGCATGCGCCATGCCTGTTACTGCATGTGTTTTGCCTGCACTGACCCATGTGTTGTGGAGGGACATGATGGAAGTGATCTTTGACAGTGCCACTCATCTGCTATTGCTTCCTGTCTAGGGGACCATTGTACAGTACCCTGATGCTTGTGTTCTATGTCTCCCTCTACGCAGCGCAAAGTGAAGAAGAGGGCGGAGACGGCGCTGTGGAGCAAAGCGGTGGGGATGCCCCCACGGCTGCAGCGGAAGGGGTGGGTGAGCCCCCACAGGGGCTTGCAGCAGCGGAAGACGGTGTGGTGCCATCCAGGTTGGTGGTTTCCACAGAGGAGGAGGAGGCCGCTACTGAGCCACACATGGGGCCTGGTGGGGGCATCCTTGCTGGTGCAAGTGGTGCAGTCCAGGGGCAGGGGCAGGAGGCAGCACAGGTCGCCGTGGAGGTGCCTGTGCATGTCACTGTCCCTGACACTGTGACTGCACCACCATGCACCAGCAGGGATGCCCCATCCCAGGCCCGTCCGCAGGTAGGGGGGATGTCCATGTCATCTGACTCCCCTCCACCTGCGGACGAGGGGACCCCTGGCCGTATGGAGAAGGTCCTGATTGGTGTCGCGTTGCGCATGGGTGTAATTCGTGATGAGGTGCATGCTTCCCGGGGGGAGCACGCACGTCATCACGAAGAGCACCGTGCCAACGTGGCCCAGTTGGGAGCGGTCGTGGTCGGGGGTCTCATACATGTGTCGGGCACTTTGGCGACCCTCTCCTCCTCTGTGGAGGCTATGCGCCAGTCGTTCTCCATGCCGTCTTCTGGCCCAGATGCCAACAGGGTCCCCAGTGGACCTGCCCCGACCAATGCAGCAAACTCGGTGGGGATCCCATCCCTGCCACAGTCGGGAGTCGGAGGTCCAGCAGGGGTGGACACACCAGCAACTGGACCCCAGCAGATTGAGGATGTGACGGCATCATCGGGCAGGGCACGTGCACGACGGCGTCGGTGGATTCCATCAGCCTGGATGCCGTCGTGCTGGCACAGGCAGTTGCGTCGGAGGCAGCGGCAGGCTCGACGTGGGAGGCATCATGGCTCGGGGGCATCAACATCAGGGGTGCAGGCATCGGCCGGAGGGCAGGAGAACCCTGGAATGGGAGTGGCTTCCGTGTGGGAGCGGTTGGGCCCGCAGATAGGTGCGGGGCGGCAGCGGGCAGAGGAGGAACGGCTCACAATGGTCAGGGCAGAGAACTCCATGCGGAGGGCGCTGAGGCGGGCTGAGAGCCTCGAGGGTCTTCGCAGGGAGTTGGAGCTGGACACTGCTTTATCCCTGCGAGACCTCGGGGCCAGGGAACATGCCAGCCTCCAAGCCATTGCACAGGAGTTCGATGATGCCCTGGCCCATGACAACATCCAGTGAGCCGTTGGACTAGCCCGCTGCCCTTGTAAATAGTTATGTAGTTAGTGTTAGGTTTCCTTTGCTTTTTTCTTGATTTTGGACCTTTTGGACAATGGCCAACATTTTTGTATATAGTTTTTTTATTACGTAGTATTTTTAGATAGGTTTCATTTCTTCAGTTGGGATCATGGACCCTGGATTGTTTATATGTATATAGTTGACTGTTGGATTATGTTTATTTTTTTGGATTTACCCATGGAGCAATGGTTTTTGGTTTTGTTTTTCCCTTGGATGTACTTTTTTGAACTGTGACTTTGGACACCTTTCCTTTTGATTATGATTTGTGGTTTATCATTATTTTACGGACATGCTGCTTTTTTGATTTTAATTCCCATTGTCGTTTGTTTATTTTTAATCCCATTTATGTTTCTTTTAATACATTTTTTTCATCAAACTTCAATGTGCAGTATCATATCATTGGTTTCATGCATGTCATTATATGGGTTTTGACATTCACTTACACCCATTGTGTGTATGTGAGGGACATGTGTTCATTTACATACTTGCCATTGGGGTTGCATTATGTAATTGGCAATTCTGAGTGTGTGGATGCAATACTTGGGTGGGTGTTTGGCATGTGGAGGCTGCCCATAAGGGCCAGGGATCTAGATTGTGATGACGTGTTGGCTGGGGGACAAGTGTCAGGGCCTGCTGGCAGGTGCCTCCAATGCTGGGGGGGTGCAGGGGGACATGAGTGGGACATGAGTGGGGGCCTGCTGGCAGGTGCCTCGCAATGCTGGGGGGTGGGGGTGCAGGGAGACCTGATTAGGACATGAGTGGGGGCCTGGTGGCAGGTGCCTCGCAATGCTGGGGGGTGGGGGTGCAGGGGGACATGAGTGGGACATGAGTGGGGGCCTGCTGGCAGGTGCCTCGCAATGCTGGGGGGTGGGGGTGCTGGGAGACATGTGTGGGGGCCTGGTGGAGGGTGCCCCTGACTGGTGGGGGGTGGGGGTGCAGGCAGACAGGAGTGGGGGCCTGGTGGAGGGTGCCCCTGACTGGTGGGAGGTGGGGGTGCTGGGAGACATGTGTGGGGGCCTGGTGGAGGGTGCCCCTGACTGGTGGGGGGTGGCAGTGCAGGGAGACAGGAGTGGGGGCCTGGTGGAGTGTTCCCTGCACTGCTGGGGGGTGGGGGTGCTGGGAGACATGCATTGTTGATCAGTAGTGCAAGGTGACATGTGACTTGGCTGGGGGGCATGCCCATGGTGGATGGGCTGCCTACGGGACATGAGCGTGGGTGCAGGGTAGTCCCCCGTGGTGTGGGCTGCCTGCAGGGGCCGTGGAGGTTGTAGAGCAAACACCTGGGAGGACCCACACGGCCAATTCACGTGTAGTACTCCCCGGAACCCCTGAAATACACGTACCCTGCTGAAATCGCATGTGAGACTTCCCGCGCACCCCGAAATA
This sequence comes from Ambystoma mexicanum, assembly GCF_040938575.1. NCBI lineage: Eukaryota > Metazoa > Chordata > Amphibia > Caudata > Ambystomatidae > Ambystoma > Ambystoma mexicanum. The sequence goes on from NC_090928.1 coordinate 290,846,910, forward strand.
CACGTGCCCAGGACATTCGCTTGTGAGACTTCCCGCGCACCCCTGAAATACATGTACCCTGCTGAATTCGCTTGTGAAACTTCCCGCACACCCCAGGAATACACGTACCCAGGACATTCGCTTGTGGAACTTCCCGCACACCCCTGAAATACACATACCCTGCTGAATTTGCTTGTGAAACTTCCCGCACACCCCAGGAATACACGTACCCAGGACATTCGCCTGTGGAACTTCCCGCGCACCCCTGAAATACACGTACCCTGATGGAATCATGTGTGGAACTTCCCGCGCACCCCTGAAATACACATACCCTGCTGAATTTGCGTGTGTAACTTCCCGCACACCCCTGAAATACACGTACCCTGATGGAATCACGTGTGAAACATCCCGCGCACCCCTGAAATACACGTACCCTGCTGAATTCACATGTGGAACTTCCCACGCACCCCTGAAATACACGTACCCTGCTGAATTTGCGTGTGAAACTTCCCGTGCACCCTAGTAATACATGTACCCCGCTCGCACGGGGCCAATCGCGTGTGGAACTTCCTGCGCACCCCTGAAATACACGTACCCTGATGGAATCACGTGTGAAACTTCCCGCGCACCCATGAAATACACGTACACTGCTGAAATCGCATGTGGAACTTCCCGCGCAACCCTGAAATACACGTACCCTGCTAAATTTGCATGTGAAACTTCCCGCGCACCCCAGTAATACACATACCCCGCTCGCACGGGGCCAATCGCGTGTGGAAATTCCCGCGCACCCCTGAAATACACGTACCCTGATGGAATTGCGTGTGAAACTTCCTGCGCACCCCTGAAATACACGTACCCTGCTGAAATCGCGTGTGAAACTTCCCGCGCACCCCTGAAATACAGTACCCTGCTGAATCCGTGTGTGAAACTTCCCGCGCACCCCAGTAATACACGTACCCCGCTCGCACAGGGCAAATCGCGTGTGAAGCTTCCCGCGCACCCCAGTAATACACGTACCCAGCTGAAATCACGTGAGAAACTTCCCGCGCACCCCAGTGATAGACGTACCCCGCTTGCCGTGCTGGTACAGGGTTAGCGCAGCCCTTTGCGCTGGATTGGGGATTTTGATGGCTTTTCCCTGCACAAGGGGCGTTCTTGGGGGCGTAACTGGCGCTGCTGCAGGGTCGCTGCGCCACTGTGCGCCACGGCTGGTTTTGGTGGCTGGAATCCATGAATATGCTGTGCGCGGAAATGTATTTTAGCGCACGCGGCTGGCGCAGGGATTCGCACGCGCACACTGTGCGCCAGCCGCGTGCACCACTTGTGCGCTGAATTCTATGAATTACCCCCTAAATAGCTAGAAAATTCAATATCCAACACAGCTGGGTTGGAAAATTTATTAAAATTATCCTTACATTGTAGAGTAATGCTGAAACGTAACCTTGACATGGAGCAAGGGCTAGTTAATGGGGCACTGGGTACAGTTGTTGGCTTTCAATCATACCCACATGACAGCAACATTCAGTTTGTCAATATTCGCTTTGACAAACTTTCAGAAGTGAAAAGGATAGGGCGCTCAACTGCCCGATTCCTTCTGTTCAACGACATGTATGTACGTAGAGAACAATTTTCTCTAACTCTTGCATATGCAGTCACCATTCATAAATCCCAAGGTCTTACCCTAGACAAAGCATTAATAGATACAGGAAACACAGTCTTTAAAGAAGGCATGAGCGACGTAGCACTAACACGCTTATGTGCAATTGGCGGTCTATATCTAATCAACTTTGATCCAAATAAAGTGACCGCTGATATTCCTTGCATCTTGGAGTACAATAGACTGCGTTCACTGTACACCCCCCATCTGAAACAATATCCTGTTCCAGAAAAATTAAAACGTGGTAAAAGAAAAGTAATTCAATCAGAAATTCAACAGAATCTGACAGCAAATCCTTCAAAGAAAACAAAAGAAGGAAAAGGTTCATCAATTACCACCAGCAATTAGGGAACGTAAACCAGGTACTTCTTCAAAGTAGGAAGAGAAACTCAGAAAAAAGCACTCTGATACGGAACTAGCTGGTCCATTCAAATTTTCAAATGAAAGTGGTGTAGGTTGCTATGCAAATGTAGCAATGGATATCCTATTTCAATTGCCACCAATGATTAACAATATTTACTTACACAGTAAAGACCAATTGTGTTTGCAAATGTTAGTCCTTCATAGAAACGCAACAAACAATCCTGACAACACGTACAGTGTTCATGGAATAAGACAAGAATTGGACTACTGTGCTGGAATGGTGAGGTTCACTATAAACTCAGAAGAAGATACACAAGAATTTCTAATGTACTTACTACAAGTACTGGAAAACAAAAGCATACCTATAAATGAAATCTTCCAGATTTCATACATTTGGAAAAATACATGCACTCTCTGTAGCAATGTCATACAGGAACAAATCCCAAATGAGCGATTTGTGTATGTATCCATACCTAATTGTGAATCCATTCCATTTCAGCAACTTGTACAGAATGCAAACCATGCCAGATTATGTACTATGTGCAATTCAGACAATCGCTCCACCTTACTGATACAAACTCATAGTAAGTACATAATACTTATGCTGCTACGTTATAATGCAGATGGTACGAAAAACAACTGCAAACTGACCGGATTCACACACGGTCAAGTGTCACTGGGAAAGAAAACCTTTACAACAGTAGGTATAATCTACCATGCAGGAGCTACAACCAACGCAGTTCACTACACTGCATACATTAAAAAGAAATTTGGATGGGTGGAATGTAATGATAGCACCATTACTCTGAAGCAGAGATTGCCAGCTAATCTTACAAATGCGTATTTAATCTTCTTAAAGCCAAAATTTAATAACTAATGTGTACTCCAACATTACCAAAAAATGAAGTGAAAGCCTACATACAGTTAGAATACGCCAACAGGTATCTAACTGCCCAAGAGTGCATAACAACAAAACAGATAAATGAATACCACAGAAGTATAACAACAAACGCACAGTTAGAATGCGCCAACAGGTATCTAACTGCTTTTAAAAATAGCAACAAGGCTACAAGCATAACATAAATCAGAAACAAAAAGGAAACACTCAAAGAAAGCAAATAAATTGTTTGTAGCATAGCAAATGAAGTTTTTTTTTTTTAATCCGACAAGGATTGTTTTCTCCCAGACCCAAGGATTTCAAAAACAAACACAGAAACTGAGCACAATGCACAGTACGCTGGTTTGTAAACTAAGTATGAGGGTAAAAAAAAAGCTAAACTGTCTATTATACAATGTAAGAGGTCTTCATAAAATAGAAACACTAAAAAGGCTAGGTGCGCCAAGTACTCCAGTCATGTAAAACATATTTGGATTCTGCACAAATTAAACAGTAAGTATAATTACAGTCATTTCATACATATGCGAATCGACACGGCTAATCTATAGCAGTAATATGGTACAGTGACTATAGGCTGGACCTAGCATCTTTGATGTATAACCCACCACCTACGCCCTACAGGCAAGCAACCCACACTATAGGTCCTACCCACAAACATTGCTACATATCAAAACCATGGTGCTTCTAATTTTACTACTTTTAAGGTTACTTTTGCGTGCGTGGTCCGCAGCCATGCTACCAAGACACTAGAACATGCGCACAAACACAGCACCACACCACGCCCATGTTCACTTATAACCTCACTCCTTATCACTTCAGACTCTGGGTCCTGGCCAGAAACAGCAAACCATTTAGCTACCATTGTGGCTTCTAATTTCACTACTTATGTTCTTGGGTGCATGGCCTTTGGGCATGCACCAAACACTCTAAGTCCTCGCCACAACTACCACACCATATCAAACCCTTTGTGGCTTGTAACAACACTTCGGCCATGCAGCCAAGTCTCTACACACTCTCCACAACTATTTGACCCATAAGCAATACTACAATTGTATCAATTTCTGTAATATGCTGTGGTGGTTGTGGCCAGGGCCTAGAGCCTTGGAAGTCTGTTCTAGGGCCTACGGCCTACGGCCATGCATCCAAGACTCTACACCCTGGCCACAATCATCACTGCAGCATATTACACCCATGGTGGCTTACACATGAGTGACACACCCATACAATGAAACATTATAACTGTAGCATGTATTCAATTTGTACCCAGGACTCTAGGCCCTGCCCACACCTACCAGATACATAATCAAATGTGTGGCTGAGATGTATGATTGTGATATCCTGCACTGCTTGTGGGCAGGGTCTACACTCTTCGGTGTATGGCCTACAGCCTGCAGCCATGCATCCAAAACTGTACATCCTGCCAGCAAGCACCACACTATGTAAAATCCATGTTGGCTTATAACTTTAGAGTTGACAAGTGTGTTCTCAGCTGCATGGCCTTCAGCCATGCACTGAAAACTGCAGATCCTCCCCACAACCACCTGAGTGATGTGCAGTAGTACAGGTGTATCGATAGTTGTGGTATGTTTCATTGGTTCTAGGCAGAGGCTAGACTATTACCTGTATAGCCATAGATATTACAATGTATGGGTGTGCAGTGCTTATACCTCCAGTGCTTATAACTTTGTTCTTGGGTGCATGGTCATGCACCCAACACTGTACACACTCCCCACAACCATCTAATTGATAATCAATACTACAGGTGTATCCATGGGTGTGACATGCTGTGGTGGGTGTGGCCAGGGCCTACAGTCTTGGAAGTATGGCCTTCGGCCTACGGCCTACGGCCATGCAGCCAAGACTCTAGGCCCTGGCCACAACCACCGTAGCATGTCACACCCATAGCGGCGTACTAATCAATAGCACACCCATAGGAAAAAATAATGTAAGAACGACATGTACTCAATTTCAATGTTTGCTAACACCACGCGTGTCCTTAGAACAGTTTCAAGGTGCCTGTGAGCAGCATGGACTGAAATAGTACCCGTATTAAAACCCTAATTTTCTGTGAGTGATGTGCAATTCTATAGGCGTATCTATAGCTGTGATATGCAGCAGTGGTTGTGGCCAGGGCCTAAAGTCTTAGGTGTATGTCCATACATATTTCAATGTATGGGTTTGAAGTGGCTTATAGCTCCAGAGCGTAAAACTTGGGTGCATGGCCTTCGGCCATGCAGTCAAGTCTCTACACACTGTCCACAACCATTTGACCCATAAGCAATACTACAGTTCTATCAATTTCTGTAATATGCTGTGGTGGTTGTGTCCAGGGCCTAGAGTCTTTGAAGTATGGCCTACGGCCTATGGCCATGCTCCCAAGACTCCAAGCCCTGGCCACAACCACTGACGCATATTACACCCATGGTCGCTTATAAATGAGTTGCACACGCATGCAATGAAAGATTATAACCATAGCATGCACTCATTTTGCACCCAGGACTCTAGGCCCTGCCCACACCTACCAGATACATAATCGAATATGTGGGTGTGATGTATAAATGAGATATCCTCCACTGCTTGTGGGCAGGGTCTGCACTCTTCTGTGTATGGCCTACAGCCTGCAGCCATGCACCCAAAACTGAACGTCCTGCCCACAATGACCACACTATGTAAAATCTATGTTGGCTTATAACTTTAGAGTTGACAAGTGTGTTCTCAGATGCATGGCCTTCGGCCATGCACCAAAGACTGCAGATCCTCCCCACAACCACCTGAGTGATGGGCGGTAGTAGGGGTGTATCGATAGTTGTGGTATGTTTCAGTGGTTCTAGGCAGAGGCTAGACTATTACCTGTATAGCCATAGATATTGCAATGTATGGGTGTGCAGTGCTTATACCTCCAGTGCTTATAACTTTGTTCTTGGGTGCATGGTCATGCACCCAACACTGTACACACTCCCCACAACCATCTAATTGATAATCAATACTACAGGTGTATCCGTGGGTGTGACATGCTGAGGTGGGTGTGGCCAGGGCCTACAGTCTTGGAAGTATGGCCTTCGGCCTACGGCCTACGGCCATGCAGCCAAGACTTTAGGCCCTGGCCACAACCACCGTAGCATGTCACACCCATAGCGGCGTACGAATCAATAGCACACCCATAGGAAAAAATAATGTAAGAACGACATGTACTCAATTTCAATGTTTGCTAACACCACGCGTGTCCTTAGAACAGTTTCAAGGTGCCTGTGAGCAGCATGGACTGAAATAGTACCCGTATTAAAACCCTAATTTTCTGTGAGTGATGTGCAATGCTATAGGCGTATCTATAGCTGTGATATGCAGCAGTGGTTGTGGCCAGGGCCTAAAGTCTTAGGTGTATGTCCATACATATTTCAATGTATGGGTATGAAGTGGCTTATAGCTCCAGAGCGTAAAACTTTGTTCTTGGGTGCATGGCCTTCGGCCATGCAGCCAAGTCTCTACACACTGTCCACAACCATTTGACCCAAAAGCAACAGTTCTATCAATTTCTGTAATATGCTGTGGTGGTTGTGTCCAGGGCCTAGAGTCTTTGAAGTATGGCCTACGGCCTACGGCCATGCTCCCAAGACTCCAAGCCCTGGCCACAACCACTGACGCATATTACACCCATGGTCACTTATAAATGAGTTGCACACGCATGCAATGAAAGATTATAACCATAGCATGCACTCATTTTGCACCCATGACTCTAGGCCCTGCCCACACCTACCAGATACATAATCGAATATGTGGGTGTGATGTATAAATGAGATATCCTCCACTGCTTGTGGGCAGGGTCTGCACTCTTCTGTGTATGGCCTACAGCCTGCAGCCATGCACCCATGCACCCAAAACTGAACGTCCTGCCCACAATGACCGCACTATGTAAAATCTATGTTGGCTTATAACTTTAGAGTTGACAAGTGTGTTCTCAGATGCATGGCCTTCGGCCATGCACCAAAGACTGCAGATCCTCCCCACAACCACCTGAGTGATGGGCGGTAGTAGGGGTGCAGCGATAGTTGTGGTATGGTTCAGTGGTTCTGGCCAGAGGCTAGACTTCTACCCGTATATCCATAGATATTACAATTTATGGGTGTACAGTGGCTTATACCTCCAGTGCTTATAACTTTGTTCTTAGGTGCAGGGCCTGCGGCCATGCAGCCAAGACTGCACACACTCCCCACAACCATCTAATCGATAATCAATACTACAGGTGTATCCATGGATGTGACATGCAGCGGTGGTTGTGCAGTCATGAAAGTATGGCCATGAAGTCATGAAAGTATGGCCTTCGGCCTTCGGCCTATGGGCATGCATACAAGACTCTAGGCCCTGGCCACAACCACCGCAGCATGTCACACCCATGGCGGCATACTAATCAATAGCACACCCATAGGAACAAACAATGTAATGATGACATGTACGCAATTGCAATGTTCGCTAACACCATGCGTGTCCTTACAACAGTTTCAAGGTGCCTGTGCACAGCACAGACTTAAATAATACCGCTATTAAAACCCTAATTTTCTGTACGCACAAACATTCCGAACAAGGCATGCATAGAGAATACAATATTGACACCTATCGCCTGAACAAATACATTTTTTCACCCATCACTTACTGTGTGAACCACCACAAGCACTATGACACAGCAAAATAGGTTTTGAAATAGCATGTTGACGCTGGTCGCCGCTGTGCTGTCGGCGGATCCAAGATGTTGGGCGCATCCAAACAATCTGACGCACAACACGTCTCACTGCAGCCAATCGACAGAGACGTCGGGTGTCTGCGGTCACGACGGCAGCCCCTTATTCAATCGTTATCTTGTCCGCCAAGCGAACAGGGAAGTGTGACAGCAGAGCGGACATAGATATCACAAATTTTTTTAGACCTACTTTTTGGTTGTTTTAAAGAAAAGTACTGCATGGATTGTCACCAAATTTACAAAAGCATGCTTTTGGGACCAAGCCCCTGCCACAAATCTGGTGAAAGTCCGTCCAGCGATTTGGCCTGTAGCCGTGCGCAAAGTTTTTCCCCCATTCAGTCTATGGGAAAAAAAGATGTTTTGGGACCCCCCCTATAACTTTCCCCCCCCCCGGCCCAAACATCACCAAACTTTTCAAAAATATTCAGGGTGGCCCATATACTTTTTTTGCAAAGTTTGGTGAGGATCCGTCCACGGGGAGTGGAGTTATAGGCCGCCCAAAAAGTGTTCTTCCTATGGAAACAGCAACTTAACCATAACTACACGGCCACTGCCATGGCCGTGTAATATTTCGGCACACCCTGCCTGGGCATAGCTATCATTTTTCGCTGTTTGCTGCTGCACCAAAATAGCTAAATATGGAACCATTTCCAAATTAAACCTTACTTTCATGGTCTAACACTTTGCCAACTTTCCCATTTGTCAGGTGTATGAAAAAGACAGAATCAGCATTTTTCCCATAACTGAGTTTGTGTACATCACACACATTTCATTGTTACAGGGTCCCATTGGGCTTTTCATCCCCTTTAAAATGATCCTGGGGTGGACTCCATAGGACACACAATGCTCTTTTTATTTAGGAAAAATGTGTTCAATGTCTAATCAATGGCAAGGCATAACATTTTCCCCGAATTTCAGATTCAGATCAGATCCAAACAATTTCCATTTGTCATAAAACATGTAACCAGCCATCTGGTTTATCCATCATTATCATACCCTTTCCCCCTGCCCTTAAAAAGGGTCTTTGCTCCGAACTAATGCACATTTTATGTGGAGCCTGTCCTTAAAGGTCATTTCTGTTGGTCATGTTATCTGTACTTCCCATAATTTCAATCTTCTTCAATCTTCTTCTGTGTATATCTTAGCATTTAACTTGACAACCTTTCTCCTGGGGTCCTTAGCCAAAGGGTCTTTGTTCATAGCTAATGCACTTTTTATGGGGATATTTGAAATTAAGGTCGCTTCTGCTGGTTGGCTTTATCTACATCACCCACAGTTTAGATCTATTGCTTTGTATTTCTTTATATTTTTGCTGAATTAACAGTCTGGTTGCCTTGGAAGATCCAGTCACCAAAGGTTGGTGTCACTATTCAAGATACCCAGCAGCTCAGTGGAGAAAAACAACAGCAGGCAGTTACCTGCATGGTTCTAAAGGAATAACATTTTCCATTGGCATTGTATGTTTAACATGTTGTATTTTGAATTACATTTAGGCCTCCTGTTCATTAATACAATAAGTTCACTCTATCCACAAAGATAGGCCATAGTTACATAAGGAAGCAGCATTCTAATCTACACCAAACAAAATAGGCCCTTCTTGTCCATGCTGTCATTTCATATAATTAAATTAAGTCTCTTTATTTCTGATGAATGCATTCTGTCCTTCATCTTTATTTCTTAAATGTCAGGTATCAATCCTAGTTTCTATCTTTTAACTGTCCAGTGTTTCCGAATGTATTTGTTTCCTTCCATGTGCACTTTCGCATCCTGGTCTCTGTAACATGTTGGATGTATTTCTTTAATATAACTGTTGAAACAACATGAGTATTCCTTCAGTGTTGTCCATGCATAGGCCATTATTTACCTTGGGAAACCGATGTCCCCTTTAATACTCCAAGTAGGCCTTTCCATTTAAATGTCAGTTCATTTGTGACAAATAAGTGTCTATCTCCACTTGTGCAATTGTCCATTTTAGTAGAATTTAACTAGGCTCATTTATTTGCATGACACTAGGCCTTAAGTCAGAAAAAGAAGTGTTTTGGACTGGCCTACATTTTCCAATGGATATCACCAGCCAGCTTCACTCTTAAGTCCAGGCCTGGCATGGCCTCTTTATTTCTGACATTCAGGGGCTATATTTTACCCCACAAATCATAGGAACAGTTTGAGATCTGTGGGTATAGATGCCCTGCTGTTTTAAAATATAATTAATATAAAGATTACTTATAAGCATCACAGTTATGCATTGTGTGACATACTTTGCATTTGGTTCTCCTGGTAGCACTGAGCTTGCAGCAGAATGTCATCAAAGACACATGATGAACCCAGCAGGGATGCCATTTACCTGCTGAGCACTGAACCGCTTCTGTAAAGATGGCTGAATGGATATCTTTACAGGGCACCTTTCCTGCTGTTTTTGTTTTCACCCTTCTATGGCTTTAGGTATCCTTTCACAGGTTTCTTGATGCACTTGCGTCTTCAGATTTACTCTTGGCCATTTTAGCTTCTCTCATTCATTTCGTGCTTTCACCTTTTGGGTGGACAGAGACCTCTGAAATGGAAAAATAAGTGCTCACTTGAACATCATTTTAGGGCCACCTGTGGGAACTCTGTGCTTAACTTAAGCATAGGCATGTGTTTAATATTGTAAAATGAAGCATCATTTTTAACCTTTACTTTTCTGAAGGCAAAACCCTAGTTTTTGAAATTTTGCTTGACACAGTGTATGTGTATTGATTAGAAAGAACTCCAAAGATAATGTGAAGTGGCACCAATAAAATCCAATACGATTTTGCATTATGAAAGAGCATTTTGTGAAGATAAGAATGACCCAAGAGCTCTATATCTGTCATTTATATTTGTGAGAGTTGTATGACTGAATCGCTAAATAACTAAAGCACGCTGGGTTTAGTAGGCATTTTTATTTTATTTTAACAAGTCACCCTAACAAAACTTTTGCATGTATACAAGGTTGGCCATCAAAGAATTTAACTGTCAGAGTGGAATGTCTGCTAACAGCTCAAAATTCCTCGCAGTTTTGTGGATCAGCCAGAACCAGAGAAACAAAATTGGCTTTATATTAAAGAAATTACAATGACAATGGAATTAAAACTTCAATAAAATGCTGGTCTTCTGGCATCTGCCACCCTAGGCCTGGCCCTAGTCGGCCTTGTTGTAAATATGTCTATGGCGTGGGCCTACTTAATTAGCTCATGGTGATCTAACATGGACAACGGTTTTAACTCTGTGATAAAACCCTTTTTTTCTTTTTCCTATAGCAGGCATAGAAAAACAGTTACCCAGCACGGGCAACAAATAGAACAAGCGCAAAGAACTCACTGATAACAACGGTTTTAACTCTGTGATAAAACCTTTTTTTTCTTTTTCTTATAGCAGGCATAGAAAAACATGGGTCCCAAACGGAAAACACCACCACCCCCAACATCGGCGCAGAAGCCCAAATCACCACAATTGCTAGCAGCCATTGAAGCGGCAGAGCACTACGGATGGGCATGGGTTAGAGAAAATATGTACGGACTACCCAGGGAAGGAATTACCACCCCGTCCAGCCAGGAGGAGGTTCCTGCACCATTGAAAAAGAGAAAAATATCCAAAGACGCTAGAAAAGGTACCAAACAAATTGTCAAAATGAATGGAGAATATGGTGAAATTGCAGCAACTAATGGTAGAAATAAGGGGGAAACAGATGCCGCCCGCAAGGGAACCTGGGGCCTCAAACCCCCCCATCACAATAGAACCTCCTATAACGGTTGTCAACCCACCCGTAACACCACCTATAGCAACTCTGCCACAACAAGTACAGCAGTTGCCAATAGCGGCCACAGCTATAAATGCAACAGCCTCCACAACTCCAGCAACTGATCCAACAGGTGCCCTAAAAGCATGGACAATGCCAGGCGCAGACAGCCCAAGCGCGACAGGGACACCCGGCAGCAATACAACTGACATTATATCAATCTGTAATGCTCAAGTAGAACAAACAATGAAATCTTTCCAGACAGAGATATTAAATAGATATAAAAGATGCCTAGCATGGAACATTGATACCACAATCAAAGAAGCCATATGGGCCAAATAGTTTATAGAAATCTTTTCCCTAATAGAAGCACAGTGCAAAGGGTAAGACGCTTTTAGAGATCCCAAAAATATAGAAGAGAAAGCCATTGCCAGGGACGCCCAGGTCAAGCAAAACTGGGACAACTGGTTACAGGCCTTTGCCATACTAGCAACAATATATGAAGAAAAATTTCCCATGGATGGTAGGAAGATCTGGGCATATGTTGATAAAATAAGGGAAGTAAAAGTAACACAGAAGGGGAAGACATAGCTTGCATACGACATCAGATTTAGGAGGAGCATGTCAGAAAGACCGCCCATTGAGTGGGATGAAGTCCAGAACGATTTATACACCCTCAACGCCGAACCACCCCAGGAAGAAGATACCATGCATTCTTCTTCCAAAAATAGCAACAATTTGCAAGTAAGCAAATCCCATGACAATGATAAATCCAAAAAAGGGGAGCAGTCCTTTCGGAGGAACCAGCCGTGGGCGGCGAAAAATAATGCCCACAGACAGAACAAACAGCAGGATGGCAAATCCAACATCCCATGCAGAAATTTTGGGAAAAACTAGTGTACATGGGGCAAAGAATGCTGGTACAAACACGCCTGCACAAACTGCAACGGCGACCATGCAACAAGCAACTGCACCAGACTCCCAGCCAAGAAAGAATAATAGCCCAATTTTAGAACCAGGACGAACGCCCATCAACCCGGGCAATTTAAGGGACGCCCTAAACAGCTACCCAGACACAGAAAGCAGCAGGATAATATCGCAGGGTTTCACCAAAGGGTTTTTTATCCCATTTAAGGGCTCTGGGTCACAATACATCCCGATGAATCTAAAGTCAGCCAGGGACAACCCCCAGATAGTAGAAACCAAAATCAAGAAAGAACTGCAACTGGGCAGGGTAGCAGGTCCTTGGGATGCCATGCCTCTAAAGGACTATTTAATAGCTCCACTAGGCCTGGTTCCCAAAAAAGAACCCAGAAAAATGAGACTAATCCATCACATATCCTACCCCAAAGGCCAGTCTTTAAACGATGGCATCCCACACACAGAATCCGCTGTAACCTACACGCATTTCCAAGAAGCGGTAAGGCTCATACAAGAGTGCGGCAGAAACGCCTTGATGGTGAAGCTGGACATCGAATCTGCTTTCAGACTTTTGCCAGTCCACCCAGAGTCACAGCAGTGGCTCGGTTTCACTTTTAACAACAAATTCTATGTAGATAGATGCCTTCCCATGGGGTGCGCAGTATCCTGTGCACTATTTGAGCAATTCAGTTCCTTTTTTCAATGGGCTTTCCTAAAGCAGAGACCAGGGACAAAAATAGTACATTACCTAGATGATTTCATGGTCATAGGGCCACCAAAATCCGAGGAATGCGGCCAGGCTTTAGCAAACCTGGAGCACATGGCCGCACAGTGGGGAATTCCCCTAGCGAGGGATAAAACCACCAAACCAGACACAAACATAATCTTCCTGGGCATCGAAATAGACTCAGCAAAGGGGCTCTGCAGAATCCCAAAAACAAAAATAACAGAACTCCAGGCTAAAATACAAAACCTGATAATGAGAGATAAGGGGACTGTAAAGGAAATACAATCCTTAGTAGCCAGCCTCAATTTCGCATCCAAAATAATACCTCAAGGGAGGATATTTTCCGGAAGCCTGGAGTTCAAAATCAAATCACTCACTCAACCACACTTGCATATCCGGCTAGGCAGAGAGGTGAAACAGTACCTGGAAACATGGGGAAAATTCCTCAGAGATTTCAACGGGTCTTTACTTTGGCGAACGCCTTTAAACACTCGGTCTAACAGGGCCCTATACACCGACGTAGCTGGGAGCAAGGGGTTTGGAGTCATACTAGACTCCGAATGGGTGGCAGGACACTGGCCCAATTCATGGCAAACAGCACGGTGGACAAGAAACATCAGTTTACTAGAACTATTCCCCATCTGGCTAACATTACACATCTGGGGCAGGCGACTAGCGAATACGGAACTTTTGATTTGGTGCGACAACATGGCTGTAGTGGGCTCCATAAACAGAAGGTCTACGAAATGTCCTTTAGTACTAAAAGAATTACGAGCCATTACAACAGTCACACTACAAGTAAACATTGTACTCAAAGCGAAGCACATTTCAGGGGCAGATAATAACATTGCTGATGCCTTATCTCGCTTCCAGTGGACAAGATTCCGAGAGCTAGCGCCGCACGTCCAAGAACAGATGACGCCAATACCAGCAGAATGCTGGGCAACAATGGGAAGACAAGAGTAACGTCATCAACGCCAACGCCAGAGAGCACAGGCCGGGATGCCCAACGAAAACCAGACACCTCTAAAACGGGTGCCAACAACACATTGGCATCAACGCCAGCACCAGAGAGTGCAGGCCGGGATGACCAATACAAAGCAGGCACCTCAAAAAGGGGTGCCAGCAACACATTGGCATCAACGCCAGCGCCAGAGAGCCCAGGCCGGGATGCCCAACAAGAATCAGGCACAACAACAACGGGTGCCAAAAACCTCACAGGCTTCCTAACAGAGATGGCAGAGAGGGCGGTGGCAAGCACCACAGCAACACAGTACAGTAAGTCTTTGCAAACAGTATTCAAAGCCACAGGTTTAAACCACGTAGAACTAATAACGATTAAAGATATAGAAGTATTTTTAAAATGGGCCCGGGAACAAGGTTTCAAAAGGGATTGGGCCAAAAGACACCTGATGGCAATCTCATACTTTACGAAAATCCGGGGCGATTCAGACCCCAACCAGAACACACTAATTTCTTATGCAATGAAGGGATGGGGCAGATTGGAGGGGTCGCAAGTGGACACCCGTCAACCCCTTGATTTCACCAAACTGGTACAGATAGCAAGCAATTTGGAAGCCATATGTTGGCACCCTTACGAGATAATGTTATTTAAAACAGCCTTTTTCCTAGCCTACTTCGGGGCTTTTCGGGTAGGAGAACTCATCGCTTCCAGCACCAAGGGCACAAATGGCCTGGGCGTCATGGAAATCAGGGTGAGACAGCAGAGTGTTAATATAGAAATGCAGCAGTCGAAAACGGGTGCAAAAAGAACCATCAATATTTGTTGCATCGACGAGGCAACAAACTGCCCGGTGTGCATCACCAACCTCTATTACGCACAACGACCTAAAGTGGGGAGGGAGTTTTTTAATCCACAAGCATGCATCAGCCCTAAGCCGCTACCAATTTAAAGGAGTGCTGATGAAAGCAATCAGCAGAGCAGGGTGGGATCCCAAACATTTCGGCACTCATTCCTTCAGGATAGGTGCCGCCACTGCTGCATGGCAAGGAGGTTTAGCACCGCAACTACTAAAAAACATAGGGGGATGGAAGTCAAACTGTTATAAAAGATATATCAGATCGCAACCGATATAGCCATCCGCCCGTATAATATTGTCTTCGTTTTCCCTCCCTCCCACCACCAGAGAAACAACAGGCGAATTGAGGACCACACTCTGATCAGCATGGATAGTTGGCCACTCATTCGTTTTCAGGACAGGCAGATGGGCAGAAGAAACTAAAGATGGGCCACCTTTCAGAAATACCATTATGTCATGGTGGGGATACAGAGGCCTACGTTGGGCGGATGTCCACGAAACATTAGCGGAACTGGTGGCATACAGGGACCCACCAGAATTCCTGGTCATACATCTAGGGGGCAACAACCTAGTCAACACAGCTAGACGCACCCTATGCAAAGAAATGTGCTCCTCCCTAGCAGGCATTGCGCACAACTGGAGGGGTAGCGAAATATATTTCTCAGCCATCTTACCAAGAAAGTATTGGCTAGGGGCCAACTGCTACAAATCTATAGACATATCCAGAAGAAAACTGAACAGGCCCATAGAGAGATTCTATATGACCAGAGGACTGGGTTTCATAAAACACCCAGCCATTACACTAGGCAACCCAGACCTTTTTCTCGACGACGGCACCCATCTGTCTAGCCAGGGCATGGAGCATTTTTACCGGGAAATCAATACAACTCTTGCTCACAGGGGCTGTCACTAGGGCATACTCTTGGGAGAACACGGCCAGCCGGGAACCTGCCCGTGTGTGGCGGCACGGGTCCCAGGGGGTAAACTCAAGACCCGGTGCCCAAAAGTATGATACATCATGATATGTGATATTGTTATTGTCATAACCCATATCTGTACAATAAAATCCTACGGCCTGTTATTGCCAACACTTATAACAAGTTGTGAGCCTATCATTAAGGGTGAGGGTTCGGGGTTCGGCCATTACTAATGCATGCATATGGGTTCAGCAGTTATGGGCAATGCTGCATAGGCATCCCACAAGCGAGGCAGGGTAACTGCTGTTACCATCGGCAGCTGGCAGAGGGGCAGCCCCAACCCCCCGCGCCTGCTCCTCTCCTTCCCCCCCAGCTACGGAGACACGCAGTCTCGGCGGCACAAAAGCCACGGAAGGGTAAGGTGCGAACAGTCATCGCACCCTTCCTCCAAACAGCAAGGCGCTAAGCGCCATAAGGAAACAACCATCAGGCAGGGCCCAGGTTCAAAGATCTGCCCCCACCGGGGGGTCAGACAGTCGGCTATCCGGCTGGGGGCTGCGACAACAGCGGCCCCCACCACATACACAACAAAGACCCAGGGCCTCCCTGGGTCCTATAAATGAGAGCAGCATGCTCAGAGTAAACACAATCTGTTTGTGGACCCTGAACCAGGACCCAAGCAAACAGGAGGTTCACTGTTTACTCAGTGTCTTCCAAATCTTCTTGCTTCTTTACCACAGAACCCACCCACCCTACAAAAAGGGAGGAGAACAAAAAGAAGTACAAGGCACTGTACGGTACCCACAACAAGTCGTGGGACACAAGAAGGTGGCACGGGTCCAAGGGGGTAACCTCAGGACCCGGTGCCCAAAAGTATGATACCATCATGATATGTGATATTGTTATTGTCATAACCCATAACTGTACAATAAAATCCTATGGCCTTTTATTGCCAACACTTGTAACAAGTTGTGAGCCTATCCTTACGGGTGAGTGTTCGGGGTTCGGCCATTACTAATGCATGCGTATGGGTTCAGCAGTTATGCCGTTTTGCAATGCATGGCTGCAGC
The DNA here is from genome assembly GCF_040938575.1 of Ambystoma mexicanum. Classification (NCBI taxonomy): domain Eukaryota; kingdom Metazoa; phylum Chordata; class Amphibia; order Caudata; family Ambystomatidae; genus Ambystoma; species Ambystoma mexicanum. Next base: position 290,863,754 of record NC_090928.1, read on the forward strand.
AACGCCGGCACAAACAGAATGACATCACTTTTCTGCTACAAGGACGCGTATTTCTCTAGGTTTACAATATTTAGCATTGACAGTAAAGCCTGCTGAGGAGGCCCAGCTGTTTCCAGTTAGTCAGACCCCTAGGTAACCAATGATGACAATTTAATAAAAAATTGCTTTTGTCCCTAAAGTTTGCCATTGTGCACTGTGACCACAATTAACTCCGCCCACCCACAGCTCCGCCTCCATGACCCACCCACCGAGGGCCCTGAGTCAGGTGCTGCCCACGGGGCCCTTTGCCTTAAATCTGTCACTGAAGTAGGATGCCTCTAATGTATTCCATTCCCAGCCGCAGACTGGTTTTCAACATGCATTGCCTGTATTACCAGTCTCTGTGAAGAAGGCCCTCAAGAATGTGATAGGAACCTTGGTGGATCGCTGAAACCGATAGACCCAGACCAGGAATCCACAAGAACATTGTTATTGCTGGGCAGTGTGATGATCATTTGAGCTTTTGCCATTTGATCTACTACGCCTTGATTTAGTTTTTAATTTCTGTTAGGGACACATCTGGGATAAATAAAATTGTAGTTGTCCGAAATAGTGCTTTCCCTTTTTAAATGTCCCTATTTTTTCAATGTTTTATTTTCTTGATTGCACAAATGTGCTGTATGCTCTTTACTCATGTTTCTAGCACCATGCAAAACGCTTTAAATAACCTTTATCTTTCTTGTACATTCTCCGACTGGGAGTTTTCGTTTTTCAAAAAACGATGATGAAGCAAATGTAATTGTGCTAAAATGTCTTGTTCTATACGGTATTTAGACAGATGGCACATTACCATCCCTCTAGTAGAAGTAGGTGGTATCTATTAGGGACAGTGGTCCTTTCTCTGTCGCTTGGCATTTCCCAGTAATTCTTCCCTGTCCCGTGTTCGAATTCCAGTCGGTTCTTGTACTCTTTTGCTCTGTGAGATTGAAATAAGTTTTGGTTGAGTGCTTCCCCTCGGTGTGATTCTCTTTCCCCAGGGACACAGTTACACCACTCTGAAGACTAGGTGCTCTCAAACTACTACAGAAGTGCTGTGGCACTGCATAGGGCATATTAGCATATCTTAAGAGTGCAGCTCCCTGGGTGTTGCTTGTGTTGCACCAGCTGCAGGACTCTGGTGAATGCATTCGTCCTACAGGCAGTGATAGGTCATGCAATAAAGAGGTATCACGCTTAGGGAAACTTTATACAGAAACGTCGGTGTCAGACACCATCTTCTTCTCTTCGCAAAAAGGCCCGCTGTTTGAAACCACTGATTCGCAATAATTATTCAAAACCTTTTTCTACACATAATAGAGATATTTACCGTTTGAATTCCTTGTAATTGCTCTCTCACTGCAGCTGATTACTGGCATTTTGACGGTGTCGAGCGCCGGCGGTAATCATAGCATCGACTGAAGAGGAGTGAACTGCAGACTGAAGGCTGTTTGGCATACAGTAGTTATCTCATAAATGAAAAATCAATGTTTTCGACTTGCTTTACAGCTGTTCCCGCCGCCCCACCTCGCATATGATGTGATGAATAGCACGCTCTCGGGCTTGCCTTAGATGCTTATGCTAAAACCACAGAAATTACCGTACCTTTGGGGGACGCGTTCAACGACAAAGCCCATTAACCCCAGTGCAGCGTGTCTACTGCTCTCTCTCTCTCTCCGCCCAGCTTCGGGGGAAACAGAGCCCACCCCGAGAACGGCCAAGCTGTTTGCCCATTACTTGCGCATTGCTTGGAGCAAGAGCGACTGCGTCATAGATTATACACTTAACTCCCTTTTCGGATACAAGGTCGTTTATAAAATTATAGCGGAACCGGAAGACGCATTGTTGATGCATGTCCACCCCGAGGCCAACAATCTGCCTCCGACCATGAGAAAAAAAGGCAGGGGGCAGTCATAAAACCTTGTTATTGCTCTTGAATCTTTGCAAATTGTTGGAATGTTATGCAGAGCTGAATATGTAGAGAGGCCTAGCTGAACATTTAAAGAGCGTGCTGATAATGTCATGCTGTGCTGCATCTTAAAAATATCCCGTGGTACTCGCGTTTTTTTGCATGATGTCAGTGGCTGTTGCATCAGTTGTGTAGGACATCAAAGCCATGCATGAATTTCACAAGCCACACTTTATGTGACATGCATGCCAAGAGCTCGGCTTGAGGACGTATTTGGGAGTTTCCTGGTCTGGCCTTGGACCCAGGGGCAGCAGCAAGACACTCTTTGTGGGAGTGGAACTCTGTCTTATTCCGGCCAATTTCCTACCCTGACCCATCTAATGTTTGTCTTTCTATGTCGTATAACTGCACGAGTGAATGTTGCCAATACTCATGTAATTTTGGTAAAACATTTGAACTTTTCGATGGCTCAGCTAAGGTCTATTAGCGCACATGGACTGTTTCAGCTCCTGTCCCACCCAATCAGAATGCTTGCATTGCAGTCTATAACTAACAATATATACCACATTCCAAGCATTCCTTCACCCTGAGTTAGCAAGTCTGCTGCAACTGCCTCTCTAAGCCTTTCAAAGGTGTTAGAAGGATGTTTCCCAGAGGGACTTTGGTGAGTCCTTCAAGAGGAAACCCCACAGCAGTCTACATACATCAAGCTAGGCCATACTCTCCAATTGGTAGCGTGGCCGAGCAGTATAGGATTTTCTCTCAGGAGGGGAAGTTGGGTGGACCTTCACCTGTTAAGAATCATAAGTACAAAGCAGAGAATGTCCACACTGCCAGTTATCAAACTAGTGGTTTATTCTATATAAAGACTGAGCAACATAGGTATATAAAATCAAAATAATGTATCATGTGTAATTACTTCACCAGCACTAGCACATAACATCAAAACAGTGCTCACCCAGTATGCAGGGAAACCTATACACATTTATGTACAAGTTAGCAGCATATAGAACATACCTTTTAGGGTAACACCCAAATGGGACATTGGAAAGCACTAGGTTCAGACTAGTTCAGGAATAGTAAGTGAGATGCTTTAAAAAGACACATGATTGATTGTTTCAAGTCCCCACAGGAGAGCAAGGGAAAAGGTTACACATGATGTAGTTATGTTCCACAAGTCATCCTTAACAGTGAGTAATTCTCCTATTGTTACGTAAATAGGTTACCGAGTTAAGAGGAGAAGGAGATAGAGTCAGCAGTTGCAAAATAAATTCTCCAACAGTGGAGCAGGGCCCGTGTCTTCTGCCAGCACTCCCTCTAGTGATGTCAGCGGCTGCAGCAGGGTGCCCAAGGGGTGTCTTGAAGTGGAGAGGATGAGGTGCCTGACTGTCCCTGCCAGGCGAGGAAGGGTGCACCTAGACAGGCTCCCTCTGGTCAAAGAGGAAGCAGGAACCCGGAACAGGAGATGACGCGAGTATGCAGAGCATTCATGATTTCTTCGGGGATTCCGCTTCTCGGCAACAGCAGTAGGACGAAATTTAGACTGTCGACCAGGCAATAGTGTGGGTACTGCATTTTCATATAAATAAGACAAGTCCGCCCACCTCACCCTGCTGCAGGACGTGCTCTCCCTGCCCCACAATCACACACCATGCACCCATATTGTTTGGGACTGCTTTCCAACCAGTGGGAAACATCCCACATTCAATCATTCACAGGCCAACCCCCACCAGACAGCCTGGATGTGTTTTTAACTGTGAATAGAAAATGTCCTCGTCGTTATGTTCCGCGACCTGAAGCTTGCGGGCTCCGGCACGCAATAAATAAATAAATAAATAAACATACCCGGTACAAACCAGTACATACTGGTCATGGGCTATTGTGCCCCTCCAAGCTAGTGATGCACGTAGCCCATGCCCATATATGGCCACATCCTCTCCTCAGTGCAATGACTATAAGCGGGGAGGTGGAAGTCCCCCAGGACTTCGAGGGGAAATAGGAAGGGAACAAAACACAATTAGCCTGATTCCCAGAGCGTTTTCCTATGGGATTGCACGATTATTAAACACTTCTGTGAATCAGGCCCTATATGTTCCCGTGAAGGGTGTTCGCAAAACCCCCTTTGCAGTTAGATGGCTGGGTAGCCATTTTACACAAGGTGGTTAGAGAAACCCCTCTGCCACCAGCCCTTTTCTACTTCCACCTATCTGGGTAGAAAGGTCTCCCTGTAATGCTGATGGGGCAATGAGGGGTGCCCCCACAGTTTGGGTGCTTTATGGGCTGCCCAGGGGTGTACCTTAGAAAGTGCCAACACATGCAAAATGTGTGAGAGTTGTGAGGTTCATCATAAGACTCTGGATTTAGTCTCATTGTGATACAACTAATTAGGACCCCAACAGGGAACCAGCTGTGGCCTAACTGAGCCTCCAGATTTACCCCAACGTTGTGACAGGTCTGGTGAAGTGGAGACGGGTTCCCAAATCTAGTTTACATAAAAGTGAAAGCAATGGGAGGCCACTCAGATAACAGAACATTTACTTTCTGCATTAGCAAGAGGCAAAAATAAAAACAAATATGCTGGTTCTCTTAACTGCATACTGTACTGAGCCTGGGCATGCAGGGTTCTGCCACCGGATTAAGCAAATATTGCTGCAAGTGTGCATGCATGATCAAGTCCGAAACTCATGAGCGGAAAGATCCATTATTGGCAAGGAATATCTGTTATGAATGGAACAACTTTTTGCAAAAGTTCACTCGGTTGGAGACACTGGGGTCTAGTGGGTAAGTTCCACCTTCCGGTGTCTAAACTACCTCACCATCCCCTTACCACCGGTGTCCACTTTGGGTTCAGGATTCCATGAACTGGGCTCCACACCACCTTCTGTGTTATTTACAGGACCTGAAGATGCTACCCACACAGTAACACATTTTCTCTGTAAAATCCCGCCCTGTTCCATGGAACTATGGCTACACTATATAAAAACGACTATAAAAAGCAACTACCCCTAAAATAAATAAAACTATAACAATGAGTGTCATGAGCACCCCTATTTTCTAGAGAATCAGTCTATGTTTTCTTATTTACATCTGAAATGCCTATTTCTCCTTCCAGATCTCGGAATTCAAAAATTACCGTTTGAAAATGTACAGCACAGCATCGTTTCTTGTTGAGTATGTGCAATCAATACAAATGTTTTGATAATTGCTATAGACAAGATAATGATCTCTAATATGACTAAGAAGCCAGAGAACTACTGCCCTAATTCAATGATGGTCATCACGTTTGACCCCAATGTTGCCAGTTCCAATTAACCTGTATCATCATTTACATGAGCAAGTTAATATTGCACGAGCTGGGAAATGCAAGCATTGCAACACAACTGCCATCTTTTCAAAGAGAAAAGGAATTGTCTTCACAGATCCTGCCCATTCTTCAAATGGAAAGGAAACAAGTACATATACTTATACATACACTTGCCGCTAAACATACATACTATACGGTATATGGCTGTTTCATGGAAGCAAAAGAGTGATAACTCTGGTTGACCCAATTTTGGTTGTTTGATAAAATTATGTATAGAGGGCGTGAAGGAGTGGGAGGGTTATAGCATGGCTGTGAGGAATTCGACCATCCGCATGGCGGGCGTGTGCTTACCTGGGCTTCTTTTAAAAATGTGTAATTAAATGGAATGATGGTAGACCAACCTGAGGAAGATGTGTGGGGCTAATCTACACACATTTTCCTATGCTCACACCACAACAAAAGCATATACCTGTGTACTCTGGCATGGACACAGCCTACAGGATGCAGAACAGAGAGATCAATTAACCAGAGAGACTCTTTGATCAACAACAGACAGGATGATGGGTGGAACTTAGTTTCACAAGGAAGCGTGCCCAGAGCACCATCTGTTGAGAGAAGGTTTCTGACATATTGATTCTGGGAGACCCCTGGTTCCTGTTTTCACCCCGTTATCTTTTCCTGTTGCAAATCACTCTGGTTATGACCTCACACATATAGAAAATTGTTGGTATGGACCCCAGGATATGTCCACTAAAGAAGGCTTAGCCTGCACCAATCATTGTGGCCCACATGGCTTTAAAAGAGGGCTGGAGCCCCTCTTTAAGAAGATTATCTGAAGATGTCACTTGAAGTAACAAAGAAGATCTCAACCTTGGACCCTGGCTGAAGGCACAATCTGCCTTTCATTGTCCATCAGTGAAGGAAGGGAAGGATATCCAAAGAGGAAAACAAGAACCCTCCCCTAAATTTCTCACAGGGAAAAGAGGGTGAAATAAAACTCAGAGGACCCTCCAGTCACTCCAGAACTGGTACCGAGCCAACACACAGCATGCCCTGCTGGGCTCTGCAGCAAGCTTCCAGGATAGGAAGTGCCAGAAGGTATATGAACCTACAACCAAGGACAAGGCAGCTGCCTGCAACACACTCCTTAGCTTTGGCTTAAAGGATGACACAAACCCTTGAATAAAGCTCGGAGAAGTGCCTCGACAAGCACCTACCTCTATCCCCCTTGGAGGACATTTTCGAGCCAGCTGAAATCCTCGAACCACAACCAACGGCAATGCTGACCGTGGTCAAACCCCCATTGCTTAAAGACACCCGAGACATCTCGACCAGTGCTTCAGAAGCGCCGATCAGCACTGAGACAATTCCTGACACTGAACAACCATGTAGGGCAGCCTGCAGCCATTCGTCCAGCTTTCCTCGCTTAACCGTTGTGCCGCCTGATACCCACAGCGACTCCGGTCTCAAACTCTGCCACACAAGCCTGCAAAACACCCTGAAGCCGACTCGACTCTGTCGAGCACCAAGAACATCTACAGCACAAGGTATATTGTGGTTCTGTCCCCCTGGTCCTGCCCAGAAGGCCCCTATAGACCTTTTAAGACCAATTGGTGCTAAAGCCAAGAAACCTTAGCAAACTGTGGTTGTTATTAACCATACCGACTACCCTGCTGTCAGTACCTAGAGTGCATCCCTTTTGCTTCTTCGAAACAGTCTGTCCTCTGCATTCCTTTACGAGGTGGGTTGTATTTTATAGTCTTGCTAGACTGTTTGTTGTGATTAATAAAGTAGATATTTCTAATACAACCATGATTGGACACCCCTTTTATTGTTAGGTAATAATCGTATTTTTGCAGTGCTGCAACTAGACAATGATCGACAACCTTTTGACTTTTTAGAACTTCCCCACAGCACCAGGATTAATAAACCTGAGTTGTTGACCGGCCTCAAAGCTTGGAAGAAGCAAGGGTGGCTGGGGTAGAGACCCAGTAGACAGGCTAGGCCCTGTGTACACAAATGAAGAAGGCCTTCCAGAAAGGGCGGTGGAAGATGGCGACGAAGACAGCATGAGTTGTGATTCTCACCAGCCAAACCTTAGGAGGTCAAGTGTGGATTCCCAACACTCCAGAGCGTCAGGGAGGTCAAGGGCTAGTGCGGCATCCCACAGGTCTCTGGCCTCAACACAGCCTCTAAATGGCCCAGTAATTGTTCTGGTGGTAAGCAATGTTGCAGCTAGCAAGCTCCTGTTGGAGGAGAGGAGATTTGCTCTGTAGGAGCAAAAAGAGCAGAACAAGGTCACCATAGAGCTGCAAAAGCTGGCACTCAAAGAGAAGGTGGCCAACAGATCCACCTGTGGCGAAAGCAGTAGTAGTGGCTTAAACCAAGGTGCCCGGGATAAGCCCCGGCACCAAATCCCCAAATATTTAGTAAGTGCTTATAAAGTGGAGAAGGATATTTTTGATTGGTTTGAAGCACTTAAGCTTGCCTTTCAGCTACAGGAGTGGAGGAGGTACTGTGGGGTGCAGGCCGGATGAGTCACTTACCGACCCAGGGGACTGATGCATTTCTTCAGTTAACTCCTGAGTAAAGGCCGGTTTATGAGAGCATGAAGGCACTTAAGGAAGTTCTGTAAGACCCATAAACTGTATCTTAAGAGCTTCCGAGAGCTCAGAAAGAAAAGTGGGCAAACATTAGAAGCGTTCACACACTTGTCGTTGAAGTATCTGATTGAGTGGGTGTCTGATAACAAAGTTGACACATTTAAAGGGATGCACAATTTGATTGCATGTGAGCATGTCTTGAAGAACTGTGAGGTTAACCTACACCAGTATCTTGTGGACATGACTATCACAGACCCTAGGGAGCTTGCCAAAGCTGTCAAAAGGTCTGTAAGCACTCATGTTCAGAAAAAGGCTCAGGCGAGCACACTCAAACCTGGAGAGAAATCTGCAGAAAAGTAACATGGATGGGAAGGACAAAGGTCCAACCCACTCGTCTTCTAAGTCAGGTCCCCAAAAGAATGAAGGGAAATCCCAAAATCTTTGTTCAGCAAATCCCAAAATATTTGTTCAGCCGTACACACCGAAAAGAAGAGTCCAGGCACCCTTAACACTGGGACCCCTGCGTTCTCACCACCCAAAGATTGTTTAGTGTGTAAGGCTCTGGGCCATAGGAATGGGTATCCCGCCTGTAAGGGCTTACCCAAGTAAGACATAGGGAATGTTGGACTCATTTAGGAGGCCATGATAAGTGTGGGCCTCCTAGTGGAGGAATTCCCACTAGGACAAGGAGTGGCTTGATGTGGACTGGTTACACTGAGTGGGAATGATATCAAATCTCCAGAAGAGGTCCCAGTTCCGAATAATACTCAGCTGTTCTTAGAACTTGTGTACATCAATGGACACAAAACTCCTGAGGTTAGAGACACCGCGGCTAGCCGCACTGTGGTCACATGGCAGTGGGTGCAGCCAGGACAGTATATTACTGGGCCTGATTGTACAGTTTGTGAGTTTGACGGACAGAGTAAGCGCCCTTTGGCGATAGTAGAGTTCAGTTGGTGAGGTGAAATGAACCAACGCTGTTGTAGTGGTAAAAGACTCAATCCCTGCCATATTTCTGTTGGGTAATGATCTTCCGGACCCAGAGATAGTCGCAGTAACTACCAGATTGAAGGCCAAAGAGGTCAACAGATTGAAGACTCTCCGAGTCTTAGGGCCTGGAGTGCTTCCAGAGGGCTTTTGTGAATGACTGGCATGGTCAGTTGCTCCTGGTCCAGTTCCAGAGACTGCTGGGTCGCCTACTACTGCTTGAGTGGGCCAGTAGCCACTCAAGACCCTACTTTGGTAGCAGGGGACTCAGTGAATTCAGAGTTGCCTGGTGCAGTGCAGGAACCCGAGGTGGTGGACCAGGTAAGTTCAGATCCGAAGGGCCTGTCTAAGCTGGATTAGTTTACATCAGCTGGGGGCCCGCCCAGATCTGAATGACTTCTTTAAAGGCCAGTAAGAGTGTCACACCCTGGAGGGCCTGTGGAAGCTGATGGAGGAGCAGGCTAATGGCAAGGCCCCTGGACTGTTCAAAGTGTAGGGGGAGAATGGACCCCTGAACATTGAGCCAAAAGATTCTGAGGGTGAGGACACAAGAAGTTTGGTGATTCCCCAAAGCCACAAAGTTCCTTTTGGATTTGCCTCACCAGATTCCTTTAGTGGGTCACTTGCAAGTGGATAAGACATCAGACCAGTTGTCTGCACCCTTTTTCTGGCTCCAGTCGTGCGTAAAAGGTAAGGAATTTGCCCGGTTCTGCTTGACTTGTCCAGCTTCTGGCAAGTCAAGCAGTGCCACGAAGGCCTCCTTAATTCCATGGACATTTTGGGTCCTTGGATCACCAAACCAGCTCAGTGAACAGGTACATCTTGGTGGTGGTAAACCACTCTATTAGATACCCTGACGATGTTGTTCTGAGGAACATCAAAGCACTGTGGTTATGAAGGCTCTGATTGGGATACTCTCCCCTGTTGATTTCCCCAAGAAAGTAATTTCTGACAGGGGAACAACTTCATAGCAGCGTTTATAAAGGCTGTGTGGTCAGTTGAAGGTGTCAACCTTGCAACTGACCTGTCAGAAAAGCAACTGACAGACTCTCACCATTCATTGGGAACATTTACCAGTCTGTTGTCACTGACTAGAGGTTGCGCAGATTGGTGCAACAATGATGCGGACACTGGCGACAGTAAGCCGGTAAAGAGCCAAATTCATCGGATGTCCGATAAGGTCAGAGACACCATCAAGGAAGAAGTTTCTAAAATCTTGGCCGTAGAAGTGATAGAGCCATCCCACAACCCCTGGGCTAGCCCAGTGGTACTGGTTCCTTAATAAAGACCAGTGGTGGGAAGGCTGAAGTCTGCTTTTGTGTGGACTACAGGGGGCACAATTCTGTCATGAGAGCACCCCATTCCTCAGGCAGATGAGCCCATTGACAAGCTTGTCGTTGCCAAGTACATGAACACTTTTGACCTCATGGCAGGGTACTGGCAGGTCAGCTTGACAGAGAGAGCGAGAGGGAGGTCAGCATTTTTAACCCCAGAAAGACATTATCAGTTCACTGTGATGCACTTCAGATTGAAGAAGGCCCTTACTACTTTTCAAATTATGGTTAACCAGGTTTTGTCTGGACTGGAAAACTTCACGGTTGCCTATTTAGACAATATTGCTGTGTTCAGAAACACCTGGTAGCATCATTTATCCCACCTGAAACAAGTGCCTCAAGTGCTGCAGAACACTGGTCTGACTATCAAGGCCACAAATTGCCAGATAGCGCAGGGCACAGCGACTTACCTAGGCCACCTGGTTGGTGGAGGCAAGAAACACCCTCTGGAAGCTAAAGTACAGGCTGTGAAGGATTCGAACATCTCCACCATACAGACACAGGTCAGAGATTAAGTAGGTCTCACTGGGTACTACCGGTCGTTCATCAAGGGGTACGGGACCATTTCCCATGCCCCTGAATGATATAACTTCCAGAAAGATGCCAAAGAAAGTGACTTGGACACCTGTCTGTGAAACCTCCTTTTAGGATTTGAAAGATACATTTTGCAGGGCCCCAGTCCTGAAAGTGCCAGACTGCGGTCAGGAGTTCAATATCCAGACAGACACCTGTGATTTTGGGATTGAAGCAGTGTTAGTGCAGCTGAACTCTCAAGGGGTAGAGCAATCTGTTGCCTACATTAGCAGGTGACTGACAAAAAGGGAATGGAACTGGGCCATCATTGAAACAGAAGCTTACACGGATGTGTGGGCAATGCAGAAGCTGAAGCACTGCATCTTTCTGTTGCACTGATAAGCATTTGGAAGTAATATCTGGATTGTTCGACTGAGTTTCATTGAGGGAAATATACATAGCCCAGGGACTTCCTTTGTGTGCTTGTCTAGAGTGGAAAAATACAAGATTGTATTGACATGAAAGAGAGGTGTTTGAAGAAGACAGACACCCTAATTTTAAATGGAGTGGGGAGGGAGATAGCGATGTAAATGTAAGGCGAAATGCATTTATACCTCCCTCTCCCACTCTACCCCATGTTCATGCTGACACAAGGCGGTGGAGGGGCAACAAGCAGTAATAAGATCTCTGCCGTGCTTTCCATCTCCTTCTGTCATTTTCATGCAGGTGTAAAAAGAACGGATTCCTATGGAATCTGCTTCAGTTTTGTGCCAGACCAAAACCAGACAGATTTCATAGGAATAAACTAGTAAGCACTGCCTGCAAAGTGTATTTGCATGCAGTGTTTACTTTTTCACGAGACCGAAATAAATATGAAAGAAGTAAAAGCGAGTTTGCTTCTCTTTTACTCTTTTCATCTGCACTCTGCCTTTGATGATTTAACATTGCATGTGTGGGACCCAACAGCACATAAGTGCTAACGTTGGTACTACCCTGCATGCAATTTACATTTTTAACCAAATGAGGCTGAGATATGATATGATATGATATATGGCATTTGTAACGCGCCTATACACAGGTGTTTTAAGGCGCGACGAGGCGGGGAGGGAGGAACAAGGGGAGACAGACAACGATCCTACTAGGCCAGGTGTCATTCAGATCGCGCAAGTGCAGGGGTGGGGGAGGGGGAAAAGTACAAGGGGAAGGGGAGGGGGGGAAGTGCAGTACAAGGTAAGTGGCGTAAAGTAATAAATAAATAGGGCCAGCTGGTGGCAAGTGCAAGGTAAGTGCAGAACAAGTGCTGGGAAAGGGGGGGGGGCTGTAGGGATACAGAGACAGTCCCGCAGTGCAGAGGGGTTCCAGGGCATCAGTGCAAGTGGAGAGTGGCTGGGCCCAGGACCGAGGCAGTTAAGAGTGGTCCAGTTGCAGAATCAGTGCAGTTTCAGTGAAGAATATTAGCTGTTCAGCAGGGGAGCGGGAGAGAGAAAGCAGAAGCAAAGAGGAAGGTTTTGAGGTGCTTCCGGAACCGGAGATGGTTCTCCTCGAGTTTCAGGGAGGCAGGAAGGCTGTTCCAGAGGGAGGCCCCTGCCGCGGAGAGAGATCTACCCCCAGCTTGTTGCTTCGAGAAGCGGCTGACCCTGAGGGAGTTGGAGGTGGATGAGCTCGGGAAGGAAGATATTTGGGAAGAGAGAGTTGAAGGTATTTAGGACCCAGGCCCCAGAAGGCCTTGTGGACAATGCAGAGGGTTTTGAACTTTATCCTCGCAGCCACTGGGAGCCAGTGTAGAGATTTCAGTCCTGGAGAGATACGGTCCCTGGGCTTGAGGCCAAGGACAAGTCTCGCAGTTCTATTCTGGATGAGTTGCAGAGGGCGGAGAGTGGAGGCAGGCAGATTAAGATAGAGGCTGTTACAGTAATCCAGCTTCGAGAGAACCAGGGCTCGGGAGACAGTGAGCTTCTGGGGGAAGGAGAGGAAGGGAAGAATACCTCTGAGGAGGTGCAGCTGGTAGTGTGACTTCTTAGCGACGTCAGAAATATGAGGAGAGAAGGAGAGTGTGGAGTCGAAGATGACCCCAAGGTTTTTTGCCTTGCAGGTAGGAGCAGGGAGGGGGCCAAGGGAGGCAGGCCAGAGAGCTGCAGGGAAGGAGGGAGTGGGTGTACCGATGAGTAGAATCTCAGTCTTACTGGCATTAAGGCAGAGGTCATTGGCGGCACACCATTCCTGGATAGCAGACAGACAGTCAGAGATGAGGGAAGGAGAGGGGGAGGCTGAGGGTAGCCTGAAAATGAGCTGGGTATCGTCCGCATAGCACTGGAAATTAGGGCAGAGAGCTGCGATGCGGTGGGCAAGGAGTGCCAGATACTGGTTGAACAGCCAGGGAGAGAGATTAGATCCCTGGGGGACACCACAGGTGGAGAAAAAGATGTCGGAGAGGAAGGGCCCCAGTTGGACCTGGGAGGGTCGATTTGAAATGAAAGAGGTTAGCCACGCCAGAGCCTGACCAGTGATACCCAGGTTTTCACGGAGACGGTTCAGCAGGATGGCATGTTTGACAGTGTCAAAGGCAGAGGAGAGATCGAGCAGAATGAGAACACACGGAGTGTTGGAATCGAGGTTCAAGAGCAGGTCTTCACGGATGTTCAGGAGAGCAGTTTCCGTGCTTCTGGCAGCTCTGAAGCCAGATTGATGGTCATGAAGACTACCAACAGATTCAGCATGGAGGTTAAGCTGGGAGATGGCCAGTTTCTCCAGGAGCTTGCCCAGGAAGGGAGTGATGGAGATAAGGCGATAGTTAGCCGGGCAGGAGGGGTCGGAAGAGGGTTTCTTGAGAAGAGGGTGCACAAGGGAGTGCTTGAGGGGGGAAGGGAAGACTCCAGAGGTGAATGAGTGGTTGCAAAAGTCAGCCAGGGCAGGAGCTAGGGAGTCGATGTGGTCCTTGATAGTTTTGGAGGAACAGGGGTGAACCTGTTTAGACGAGACTTTCATAGATCGGACTTGTCTGGAAACCTCGTCAGCAGAGAAAAGTGGAAAGGCAGAGAAAGAGGGAGGAGGGGTGACTGCAGAAGGGCCAGAGGAAGAGGCGGGAAGGGAGGGAGGGAGGTGAAAGGAGGAGAGCGAGGACAGGATGTCCTGAGTTTTAGAGATGAAGTGCGAGGCCAGTGCAGTGCAGAGGGCCTGGGAGGGGACAGGAGAGGTAGAGACTGCAACAGGGTTGGCCAGCTCATTGCAGATTTAAAAGAGTTCGGCGGAGTTGTTCGATGCCGCAGAGATGCGGGCTTGGATAAGGGCTCTCTTCTTGGTGAGAACGGAGAGCCGGTACTGCCTTTGGAGCAGGCGGCAGGCCAGTTTGTCAGAGGATGAACATGAAGCACGCCATTTCCTCTCTGCAACCCTGCACTTGCGTTTTAGGGTGACGAGATCCGAGTCATACCAGGAGTTACATTTGGCTTTGGACTTCAGGCGGATTCTCATGACGGGGGCAAGGATATCAAGAGTAACAGATATAGCAGAGTGGAGCATGGAGAGGGCTGTGTCAGGATGGGAGTCAGCCGAAGGGGCAGGGGGGGGCGAGAAGGTAGCAGTGAAAGCCTCAACTGACACACGCTTCATGGGTCGGATGACCGAGAAGGTGGGTGGCAGTGAAGAGGGTGGCTTTGCCTGTGGAGTAGGGAGGGTGAGGTGGGAGGATAGGAGAAAGTGATCACTCCAGGAGAGAGGAGTGGAGAGAGGGACGGAGAGGGGAAGGTCAGAAGAGATCAGAGCATCAAGAGTGTGCCCAGCAGAATGAGTAGGCCCAGACGGGAGAATAGAGAGTGAGAGAGAGTCGCAGAGGTCACGAAAGAGACCAGTGGGGGGACTGGAGGCATCCAGGTGGATGTTGAAGTCGCCAAGTAAGAGGAGTTGAGTGGTTGAGGACAGGAGTGAGGAGGAGAGGTCAGCCCACTCAGAGAGGAAGGAGGAAATTTGACCAGGTGGCCGATAGATAGTAGCCACGGTAAGGGAATGGCTAGGAGAGAGAGAGAGTCGGCAGACAAGACATTCAAAAGAGGAGTAGGTCTGCGTAGGAGTGACAGTGGCAGGAATCCACTCAGGGAAGATAAGGGCAACACCACCCCCTGCACGGTTAGGCCTGGGCATGGAGAGGATCTTGTAACCGTCAGGTAGGAGTGTGTCAAAGCTGGTGGCAGAGCTGGCTGTGAACCATGTCTCAGTGAGACAGAGGACGTCGAGGTCCAGTTCCTCAAGAAGGTGACAGATATCAGAGGAGTACTTGATGGCAGAGCGAGAATTTAGAGTGGCAATGTGGAGAAGGTTGCCATCCTTGAAGAACTTCCGGGGAGGGGTACAGATCAGAGGTACGCCCTGCGATGGTGTTAAAGAAGGAGGTGAGGAAGGAGCATGAGAGGGGGCAGGGAGGGAGGGTAGAGGCAAGGTAGCCAAGGATAGAGGAGGTGGGACAGCAGGAGAGGAGAGGAAGTTGATGAGGTGTGGGAAGCGTCTATCAAAGAGGTGAAGGTTGGCCTGAGGGCCTTGGACCAAGATGGTCCCATTAGCGTAGACATTAATGATGGCCTTAGAGGAGCGGAAGGGGGCCAAGAGGACATACCAACGGGTGCCATCATTAATGGGAGAGGAGGAGAAAGGAGAGAGCACAGAGACCATATGAAGGGTCCATAGGTCAGGCGAAGGCACGAAAAAGAGGATGTCAGTGAGAGTTTCCTTAGAGCAGGCACTAGTGTAGGTGTCAGCGATAGGGAGGCCTGGGTTGGAGACCAGGATGTCCTTTTTAAACTTTTTCCTGCCAGATTTAGTGAGGAGAGCAGGATAGTCAATGGAGAAGCAGTTAGAGAAGATAGGCGAGACAGAGAGCACCATGGAGTAGGAGGGAGGGGGGGGAGACAGACGAAACGAGAGCACGCAGACAGGAGGTGAGCGGCAAGCACAAGTTACCACAATTAGAGCAAACAAACAGTAATGCGTATTAGGTACCGGGCCACCTAAGTTTGAGAATCCTGCGAGGGGAGAAAAACACCCTAGTTTACCACAGTTCAGAGACAGTAATGAGTCAACCGTAAGACACGTATGGTAGTTTTATTTCTGAATTGATTGTATGCTACGTGAGGTTTTTGCTTGAATTAATTCCATTAATTTAAGTCGTTGTGCCCCCTTATTTATCCGGGAGGTTATCCTTCAAAACCTCCCAGAGGTTATCGTTCAAAACCTCTATTAGGAATCTGCACTAATCAAACACCATGCAGTTAACTGAACCACAGTTTCGCTTGAAAAAATGTAGTGAAACTACCTTTGACTAAAATTCACACCGTGAATGGAACTCCCTGCCACCGGCTGTGAAAACTGTTCATTCGATAGTCATCTTTAAGTGATGCGTAAAAACACTTCTCTTCGATAGGGTGCACTAATCGATGATCTTCCTGAGTTGACTTACTTTGCTGTTCTGCTCTCCTCTTACTCCCTGCGCTCTGAGGTCTCAGGGCATGTAGCGCCTTACTTAAAAACAAAAATAAACAAATAAATAAATTGATTGTAGGGGGTTCGATTGTCACTCTTGCTTTTTGGTTTTTCGTGTTCCTTCATTTTAAGGAAGGGAGTGGGGGCTAATGTGATATCTAGTTGTCACCCAGAGTGATGTTTGTCAGAAACAGCAGTTGTCGGGGGCTCCTGGAGTATCTCTTAGCAATTTTGCACTTTGAGGAAGGAGTATAGTATGACTGCAATGTGTTCTTTTCTGTTGAAAAAAACAAGAAGAAAAAAACATGATACAAAATGAATTAATAAGAACTCAGAATGATAGAAAACTATACAATGTTCCTTAAAAAAATCCTAAAAATGTGCATGTGCAAAACAGGTTTAGTTTTTACTGTCTTCATTCTGTTATAGATGTAAAAGGTCATTGTTTTATTCATAGGCAAGTAAATAAGCATGTCTTTTTATGCTTATTTTTTCTTTCTTTCATGCGTCAAAATAAACTTGCAACATCAAAGCCAATCAGAAAACGCACAGGAAATCAATCATGTCAAGCTAATGTTGGTATATGTATGTACATGTGTATGCATGTGTATGTATAGTGGGCCATTGCACAGTAAGATGTTGGGAAAACATTAGGGCTCAGAAAGGGAAAGAAGCACCCCTGGGCACTCATTTCCCAAAACACGTTTTGCCTAAAATGTACTGTCTTCTAATGCTCTCATTTTGAGTGTGGCTGTGAAGGTGAACGTATATGCTACTTGCAAATGCTGTCTGTTTTCATCATTCACCATATTATGGTCTAGTTGGTTTTCAGAACATGTGGTGCCAGTGTTCAAAAAGTGATGTAGTGCTGCAAAACAATCACAAGGAAGGCATCCCTTGCACTTACTAACACACACATTGAAATCTTCGGTCTTGCCTTCTCTATCCTTTTGTTATTTAACCAATATGCAAACGTTGGCATTTGCCTTAAATCTGTGGAGAGCCACGAGTGGTCAACTTTGTAGATTAGGGTGCATTTCATCCATCTTTCATATATGCATGGACCTGTATTGACGAGCAGACCAGGGGAGTCAGGGGAGTAGTTTGAATCATGTTGAACGTTAATTGTTTCTACTACAATTAACAAGCCGGCTAGAGCTGTGCACCGCTCATTCAAAGTCGCCTCCTAAATCAGGCATTGCAAGGACTATACAACATTGAAATAAATGCAAAGCGTGTACCGCAATCAGACACCTAGGATCAGAATCAGTTTTGTGCAATCTGCGAACATTTTTAAGCCACTCCAAGGGAAATAAGTGGACTGAAAGATCTTGATGTCATTATAATAATGTTTGTTTTATGATAATATCATTTCTCAGAATTGGTGTGAGTCGGGTATGTGAAATTACTGTCAAAACTCTGAGAACGTATCAACCTTCTTCAGTCTGATTGCCTTCACATCTGGCCAGGAAAACACAAAAAGGTTTCATTACCACAAGGTAAGCCTGCCAGCAGATTACTACACCCTATAAGACGTGTATTGTACATGATTTAAACAATGTTTGAAATTCATGCTAGAATTATGTTTTCATATTTGTTGTAAAAGGCTGTCGACCCTTAATCAATACGTTTTTGTTTGATTTCTTGTTTTCCTTCCTGTTTTTCTTTTTAAATGGTCACTTTCCCATGTACTCACACCAGTTCAATCATGGCAACCAACATCCATCTTTCCTTTGTCTCCACACGTCTATCCCGCCTTTATTGTTTTGGGTGTATGCAGTCAAAGGGAGTTAATTAGGACTTTATAATATAAAAAATAAAATAATGTGTGATAAAATGATAGCTGCAGCAATTAGTAAGGTAGTGGACCTGCTGCTGGAGTGGAAACGCAGCCTAACATGGATGCAGTGCCTTGAAGCCATACTATGCAGTGGCTCTTTATTAACAATGGGAACCTAAAGCATGTGATAAGTAGCAGAGTCGTCTGCTGAAAGCCTGCACCTTGTGGAGAACATAGCAGCTGAGAGATCGCGCTGAGGGGGGCCCATGTGAAGCCTGGCAGTGACAGTAACATCAGGAAAGCAGGGTGGTGATGGCAGATAGGGGTGCTGCTGTTCCTGGCAACTGCCTTGGTGGCGTTATGAGGTAGTCTGTGGTGTTGTAATCAGGTGACCCCACACATGGCAGTATGGTGGCGGAGTTCGGGCAGAGTTCAGTCTGCGGCAGTCTCTGGTGGAGTCAGTTGTGAGGAGCTGCAGCTACTGCAACGACCGTGACCCTGTGTTACATGAGAACTGGTCTACACCTTAAGGAAAAGAAGCTCAACCTCCTTTAAAAACCTGCCTGGAGTGCGGAGCGCGCGCGGAGTTCGGGCAGAGTTCAGTCTGCGGCAGTCTCTGGTGGAGTCAGTTGTGAGGAGCTGCAGCTACTGCGACAACCGTGACCCTGTGTTACATGAGAACTGGTCTACACCTTTAAGGAAAAGAAGCTCAACCTCCTTTAAAATCCTGCCTGGAGCGCGGAGCGCGCGCGGAGTTCGGGCAGAGTTCAGTCTGCGGCAGTCCGCGGCTGAACGCAGGCTGAGCCAGGAGTGCTGGGCTTACTGCCCGGGGGAAGGTAAGAATTTTAACTTGTAAATCTCAACCCGATGGCTGAGCCGGGGCCTCTGACACGTGCTATGGCCAGGCAAACACTCCACTCCAAAGAGAAGTCGGACACATTTTGTTTAGAACGTGCCCAGCCGCTCGGATTGGACGAGCGAGGGCTTGCCGAAGCAGCCGCTTCTATGGATTCAATCGACAGTATCTCCACTCAAGGGGACTGTCAGCCTAAAGAGGGAGTGCTAGAGGGTTATGAATGGGAAATGCAGAGCAGGCATTATACAGAAGGCGAAACGCTGCCTTCGGACGATTTATGCTTGGCAAAATCGGCCAGTCCCCGCCTGGCTTCACTCCCCCTACGACAATCACTGAGCAATGTTCCCAGCGCCCCCTTACCACAGGTATCACCATTGGCCTCCTTAATAGCGAGTGAGTCCGTATCTCAACAGTCTGAACTCGAAGCGGACGACTCGTTTCAGCCGAGTCCACTGTATTAACAGCTAGTGAAGGCACGTCCAGTCAGAGGAACGTACGAACCAGCGGCTGGCTTTGGGAGAAGCCCACATGAGGAGGAGTGTGCAAACCTCCTACCCAGCGTTCACACCGAGTTTGAGAGTAAAGAAACGGCCGTCCATATGAACGTTTCTCTTCCTGTGACCGAAGTAAACACGCCAACGCTCCAGTCCTCGTGTGATGTGACAGACCTTGAACTTCTAGAGCATGAGGCGGTGTTGGAACCCATTGAACTCATAAGGTCCAAACTTAAGAGTCCTGTGAACAAGCGAGAAGCCCCACAAACTAGGGTGAGAATGAGCAGAGAATTAATCGACCATGGGAAAGCGATGTCATGTTGTTTACCGACTCATGCTGTTATAGAAAGGCCGAAAGTCGCTGCGAGAACAAGTGCCGACATTGCGATTAGCTTTAATAAAGCAAAGGCAATCCGGAAAGAGAGATGCGCCGCTGCAGAGCTGCTAAACAACTCTGCGTGTAGTACACTCGAAAACAATAGCATGGATTTTCATCAGGTGAACAATACTAACCCGAAACATGTGCTGGACTTAGCCGGGCATGAAGCTCGACTAGCTGAACGCTTGAAAGCTGACTTTGAGAGGATGAAGGAATGGTTGTCGGTCAGCTTTTCAAATCCCGAAATGGAGCTTATCGACAAACACATCATGAAGCTACCCCCCGCAAGGCAACACAGCGCTTTAGTGGATCTTGACCCGCAAATGTCATATCATGAAACAAGGGAGGTGTCGGAGAAGGCAGATGAATTTGTAATTCCCCCTACAAGTCGACTCCCTTGGCATGAGGCCGTGAGTGGGGTCACTCTTCCCAGCGACTATCAAAATTCGAACACGAAGACTGCATCTACATGCTCGACCCCCAAGTTACAGGCAGCTTTCAACACCGCGAACAACAAGAGGGCTGAAAGTGAGGGTTCCTGTGCAAAGAAGAAAAAGGACCTGGAAAATCCAAATTATGAAAATGAATCGCCGAAAGATGTGGCGGCAGCACTTAAATCAAATTTGTCGGCGGCAGCAGCACTACAAATACACAATAATGTGCTAGCCGCGTCTTCGGTTGCCCTCATGCCCTTCACCAAAGTATATGAAAATGTACATGACGCCTTTCAATCCAATGGAGGGCTGCTCTCCCATATTGTGGAAAAACTAGACAAACAAGACCAACTTATCTCACAGTTGCAACATAATCTTGAAATCGAAAAAACTTCACTAATTCTAATGCAAAAGCAAATAAATGAAGGCATGGTCAAAGAGAACCAGGATAAGAAAGAACTGTTAACAGCGATTACGGCCTGTCTAAATCAAATATCCACAACAATGAGATTGATGTTCCCAACAGAGGTCTGTAGTTCGGGAACATCACTGGTCACTAAAGCCCCCTTGGAGGCGTCCTCCAGTGAATGCCTAAAGACAAGGCCACTCGAGGACTCACGAAAGTCGCTCACAAAAGAAAAAGAAATTGTTGGAACCACATCATCCGAGATAACAGTGCCGAGGATGGAGATGTTAGTAGAATCAGAAGGCGTGACCACTGGAGCTAGAGCAAGCAATCATCAACAGTGTCTTTCAAACCTAAGCAAGTAGTGGTGGCAACTGAGCAAAAAAAACCAGAAGCCAAGAAATGCGCCAACCCAAGCCTCACTTTTGGGATCTTTAATGGGACAGCCAAAAACTTTAGTGGGTCAGACACCAACTCAAATAAAGGAAAAGCATATACCACGAAAGAAAAAAACTTGCAGTCAATAAACAACACTCCGAAAAAACGGAAAGAAAAGAAGAACAATTGCAAACCTCGCCAACAAGCTAGTAAATCAAGGAAATTCATACGTAACTTAACGACTCCAGTCAAACCAAACCTTTTTGCAAGATCTATTAAAAGTAATGTACCGCAGGTCTCTAAAGGGTTGAAAAGAACTGGCAAAGATGCGGCATAAACTGCGGAAGCAAAGGGAAATCCCAAAAAACGACAAAGACTGGAATCAGATGATTTGGTAAGCTTAATGGGAACTCCATCTATTGACCTTTGCAATCTACTTACATACTCAATTGAGGATGATTGCGAAGCATCCAATTCAAAGTGTTGAACAGCACGGT
The DNA here is from genome assembly GCF_040938575.1 of Ambystoma mexicanum. Taxonomy (NCBI): domain Eukaryota; kingdom Metazoa; phylum Chordata; class Amphibia; order Caudata; family Ambystomatidae; genus Ambystoma; species Ambystoma mexicanum. The sequence continues at coordinate 290,885,112 of NC_090928.1, forward strand.
GAGCAGCTCTGACACAAATGAGTCCCTCAAGTCTGAGGTGTCAGTGCTGGAAAATCCATGGATCTTAAAAGCAAAATCAGACCCTACGGGCGCCGTGCCACAGAGAAAGCACGATCGTGGTATTACAAAGGCGCCCAGGGCCGTTACTAGTAACGCGCGGTCAAATATCAAAATGCCAAGTGATGGCTTGCCTGCACAAGGAAAACGAGGTGGTAAAAACAACCTGAGAAGTCTGAACCCAAAATTAACAGCTGGACAGAGATTAAATGAGGCAAAGAATCACAGTTCAAGGGACCATGAGCCTCGAAATGAGAGATTTCCACGAATCGCAATTATGAACATACTTAAAGACGACCCTGATGTGAATTTGAACAGAAGAAATGTAATGCGTCTTCTACACTCGGTGCCGGCACTGAGAACTGTGACCACTGATGATATTGCGATCATTGAATACATGTCTGAAGAGCACGCGGATCAAGTTTATTTACACATATCTTCTTATGCAGTGCGTAAGGTAATCTTGGCAGCAAAAGATTAAATATTGCAGCTTGGCTTTGAGATAAGCGAATCTATGACTGAACCACTAAGACATGTATCCCTGGGTGAGAGGAAAGCATCAAACAGGGTGAGTCACAGAGTACCGAACCAAGAGCAACGGAAATACGAATTAAGACAACAATTGAGAACAGAACCCCATCCACAGCACTCTTCGGAACCTAACAAACATGGGGAGATTACTCAGTAGCTGACAGTTGAAAAGGAACAAAAAGCGCTTTCATTGGTCTCTTGGAATACGAGAGGCTTTCGTCATCTTTATGAAAGCTTCCCAATCGAGTTGGAAGACAATCTTATAATATGTTTTCAGGAAACGTGGTTAAGGAGCCCGCCAGTGAAAGATGGCTATGTCACTATATTAAATCCAGCAGGAAAAAATGCCCATGGATGACCGTTTTCTGGTTTGATAACCATGATGAGAATTGGCTGCAACTGGGAGGTGCTCAAAAGCGAAAATCCCAACATGTTTGTGCAATGCACGCTATTGCAGCGGAAAGGATGCGGTCGGAAATCACAGCAACACCTCCTAGTATTAAATGTGTATTGGAACCCGGTGATGATCACAACTAAGAAGTTCGCAGACACGGTAGCAATCTCGCTAGAAAAACACATGCAAGAAAAGACTAATAGCATGATCATTATATGTGGCGATATGAACTTGACGTGGTTTGACAAGAATGGTGGCCGGATGAACAATGGCCGAACTCATGGTTCTACAATCCAGGATAGAAGGAAAGTCTGGGACAACATTATGGAGTCCTATGACTGCGACATGGTGAATGGACAAATTGATGGTGACAGGCCACCGAAAAACACTTGGCATAACATGGGCAACGCAAAGGTACTAGATTACATCTGGGTATCGAAACACGCTTGGGATACAATTAAAGAAATGAATGTAATCCCATCTAAAAACAGCGACCATGATTTATTGGCAATATACTTGAAGATAACATCGGGACAAAAAACAACACAAGATCTCGAAATAAACAATAGAAAAAATAGGCTACGACTGTCTGCTGACCAAATATATAGCCTCACTGAGAAACTAGATGCAGCGAATAGTCTGATCGGCAGTAATGTAGATTACGTGTTGCTTTTACCTCGGAAAAATGTCCGGACTCTGTGGAAGAAAAATTCTGAGAAAGTGCACACCCACGAATGGAGCACGAGAGTAAATGAAGAAAAAAAGAGACTAAAACGTGATATATGCAACTTGAAAGCACAAGGCGGCAGCGACAGTATCAGCCTGATTAAAAAACAGAGACAATCGTACCGCAATTGGTCCAAAGCATTCAAGTATCAACGTGATCAAGAACGGGGAGAAGTGATGCTGAATTTGCTGAAATCTCACAAATGCAGAGACATTTGGCAAATACTTAATAACTGTACGGCCAACCAAGGCATCAGAATGGCAAACGTGGTGACAGAAGCAGAGTGGAACCAACATTTCAACAAGGTCTTCTTAGGAGATGTAGAAGTTGATGTCAAACAGTATGACTTAAGGTCCGTAAAGTGGGACTGCTCTGCATCTGTTGATGCTATATTATTTGCAATTGAAAGACTGAATAATTCACGAGCAGCCGGCCCGGATGGCATTACTAATGTCATGATCAAACAAGATAAATTGGAATGGTCGAAATTCATTGAGATTCTATTTGCTAAGATCGCAAGGTATAGAGAAATTCCAGCATCTTGGACATCCGCGATCATAGTGCCGATTTTCAAGAAAGGCGACCGGGCAAACCCAGCTAATTATCGCCCGATCGCCTTGCTGGATACAATCGGCAAGGTGTTTGCAAATTTTCTGCAAAAAAAATTAACCAAGTGGGCCCACACAAGTAGAATCACAGATTGCAGACAAACTGGATTTACTAAAGGCGTTGGTACTGAAAACAACCTGACTTTGCTTAACATACTAAAACTGAACGCTTTAGCAAAAATAACGAAGCTGTTTATAGCATTCATAGATCTTCATCAAGCCTTTGATTGTATCGACCGGGAATTGCTGTGGGCGAAATTAAAAAACTGGAAGTGCCCTCGTGAGATCTTGTTCCCTATCATAGCACTACACACTGCCACACCCATCCAGATAAGGCTGAACGAAGCAGGGCAACTATCAGAGAAAATGAATACCCAAAGAGGGGTCAAGCAAGGATGCCCAATTGCAGCTTGCTTATTTAAGCTTTTCATCGCAGACATTCCAGTAGCCCTGAGTGATGTTCGTTGCTTTCCACCTAAATTAAACGGATCCCAAATAAACTGTCTAATATATGCGGACGACTTAATTCTAGTAGACACCACGCAGATTGGCCTACAGCGTCTGCTATATAAATTACATCAGTACATGAACTTAAACCATTTGTCTATAAATACATCGAAAACAAAAATCATGAAAATCGGATCGCAGATAGGCTCAAAGAAAAATCGTTTTACTTGGAGAATTGGAAACACGATGATAGAAGAAGTAACGGAAATTAGATATCTGGGCATAATGATATCTGCCTCGATATGTGAGAAGATCTGGACCAATGATGTGGGTTATCGGATGAATATTCTGGCAACCCAAGGAGCAAGAATTCACAATCTCTTTGGCAAATTTTCTCTAACTCCGATCCGTTCATTCTATCTACAAAAAGTAATTCCATCCATCACCTATGGAGCCGAATCGGGTTGGAATCTTGACTATAAAATGTGGGCAAAACTGGAAGGTCAGTTCTGGAGACGTGTTCTAAGGTTACCGAACTGCTTTCCTATCTCGGTAATAAGGCATGAATTAGCTTTGGATGACCTACATACAACAGTGATCTGGAAATCATTAGCACTATTGAGAAAGACGCTAATAACGAACAAAGAACCTGCCTACGCGATACTGGTGATGGACGACGAGCGAGTTGCTGGGGGAATACTCGCAAATTGGTCTGCGAAGCTACATGAAGTCATGCTAGCAGCTAATATTAGCAAAGAAACACTGATAAAATGGCCACAAATAGCAAGAAAAAAATTAAAAGAATGGGCATGGGCACGAAACATGGACATTCTGGAAAGCCAGGTATCGGCGCCTAAACTTGGGCCGACAATTAACAAAATGAACAAGATGCTGGAATATCTCCTACAGTTTCCATCAAGACATCATCGTGATCGTTTTCTTCGATTACGAATGAATGCGTTAAGAACAAAGGAAATTTTACTAAGAAGAAAGGATCCAGAGACTTGTGACAACTGGTGCAGATTTTGTCAAAACGAAACTGAAACTGTGAGACACTTAGTAGTTGCTTGCCCCAAACTTAGATCCATAAGATCTATACACTTGAGCAAATATGCACCGAGAAATGAAAACATGGAGGACTGGTGGTATAGAATCCTGAGTGGGAGCTCGGTCCACCTTACGTGCTCGGTAATAAACTTTATTGATGTGCTCGATGTATAACAACTAATGTGGGGCTAAGGGTCGTTGCCATTGAGTAGAGGGATGTCTATTACAAAAAGTTTAATAATAAACTATAATAATAAAAAAAAAAAGTATGGTTTTGCAACACTGCTGGCAGTGGTGGTAGCGGAAGTGATTGTGCCAGAGATTGTGGAAGACGGTGTGGTGGCAACTGCATGAGAGGCGGTAGAAGTGGTAGCAAAATGGTGGTGTTTGTGGCAGATGTAGCAGCACCCTGCTAGGTGACACCAGAGCCACCACTACTTCTCTCACCTGATGTGCCAGTACCAATTGATCAGCCAGTGGGTGCACTATCATTGCATGTGCATACATGCTTAGGCTGAATGATGCTCCACACGCTATTTGGAAACCCGTTTGTGTCAGATGTTCACATTACTTGTTACACCATACAAGAGGCTCAAATGCATTGGCTAAGCATGCACCGTACATTTATGGCACACAGTGATTTATCTTGTGTGCATGGACATTTTGATGCTTTTGTCTTGATGGCCAAATCTAGTTGGACATTTAGACTATGTTTGACCATCCTGAGGATTGCTGAGGGGGGAGGAGGTGCAGTGCCCTCTAAATGACTGTTCATGTGAAGATTTCAGAAAAGGTAATAGGTTAATGACTCGACTGCTGTGGAAGGACCATCTCGAACGCTCTTTTCTACCCAATCCTTCAAGGACATAGAGGTCAAACATGGAGACTGCATTGTTCTCCACGAGTGCATCTCAAGAGGAGGCACACTACCATCTCTTAAGGGACCAAGAATAAAGAGCACATCAGCAGTGGCTGCCTGTTCCATCTAATGAATCTAGGAGCAAAATTCACATTCCTTCAGGGAGATCTGGAGGGAAACACAATGATATGATATGATATTTTATTTCTATCTTGCTCGTACACAAAGGGTTTCAGAACGCAACAGGGCAACGATGATCTTGTTAACTAATGATCCACTGGTCCTATTCTTGTGCATTAGTGTGATCAGTCAGAGTTCAGAAACTAGTAGTCACTGGAAAAGTATTGATTGTTATATTGTTTTAATGGTTCATTATACTCAACTTGTTGGCTTTTTCTCAACCCCTTTCTTTTCATAGCATCATGCTTCTCTTCACCACCCTGCAGTCACAGTGTCCCCTTTAGGCCAAGGATGGTGCCATCTGCTTCATTGCAAACATTGAGGAATCATTTTTACAGCTATTATGATGGCAGCTCCTTATCTAATCCAGCTCTCTGTAAATCTCCTTCAGGGTTTGAGCAAGATTCTGTTCTGGAAATGCCTCAACTCCAGCTGTGTAGAGGGTCTATTTTGACCTTGGCTGGATGCGCCTTGTGATCGAGGTTTTAGGCCTGCCAGAGAAACTCGAGTAGATGTCTGGGAGAAACAACCAAGAGTTTCTGGCCCCTGCTCTGATCACACTGTTCTTAGCACAACAGCCATTTAGTTCTGATGGATAAAAGTCCCAGAATTCGCCACTTGACACAATATCTGGGCAGCTTGGAATAATGGTTTGGATTGCGCCTGCAAACCAACATACGGGATAAGGTGAAATTAGCACCTGTGGTTTTCATATCCCAGGCCGTTTTTTCTATGTAGCAAGTTATTCATGCCTCCCAGAACTATTAGCAATTATGGTAATTCATGTCCCACAGTCATCCCCCTCCTTTCATTTGCAACTACACTATCGTTATTGCACACCGTGTTAAAATGTTTCTATGTGTCTTTGTCTCTGTTTGTGTATGTGTGTGTCTGTGTGTCTGAGAGAGAGAGAGAGAGAGAGAGAGAGAGAGAGAGAGAGAGAGAGAGAGAGAGAGAGAGAGAGAGAGAAGAGACAGGCTTTGGCCATGGTTTAAGTTCGGGGAGGTGGCGATGTTGTGGCTTGTGTTGGCTTTACGTGACTTACAATTCTTTTTAATGCATGTTTTTGACTTTTATGGTTTGTCCCGCCCTTTCATGTCTTGATATGCCATGTTACGCCTTGCAATAAGTGATGTATTGGGCGTTGGCACCTCTCACTAACCTGCGTACCATCCTACTTTCCACTACATATTACACACACTGACAAACACCAGCTAGTACCTCTCTCGCACATTGATACAATCCAAACTCAACAGCTCCCATGACAGCTAGTCCACAGAGCGCTCCGGCAAACCTCTGCCCATCCTGGTTCTCTGGGAAGGTCTCATTAGTAAAAGACTGAGCAGGATACTCATACCTGGGGCTCCCTTTTAAATACAAATACCCAAAGTGCCCTCACCACTACTCGCTTAAAAACAAACCAGCACACACAAAAAAGTGTTCTTCTAGTCTTTACTACTCAACACTTCAGGTCTCCCGGACCATTATTTGTGGGTCCTAGTGCCAAGGCGCCACTTCAATGGGAGACGTTGCTCTATGGAAGACTAGTTTAAATTGCATCAAGAAACACAATTCCCAGGAGAAAAAGAATGTAAACAACAATTGTCGATGATGGTGGGGATGGTTCTTCCCCTTCTAAATCACAGAGAACTGGGAATGACTTTGAATCACCTGAAATCAAAACGCAGGCTTTAAGGAGGAACTGAATGCCCTAATTTTGAGTTCACCATGAATAACAAAACCAATATGTGCAATTTATTCCAAGAAATCATTGACATTAGTAATGTGGATTGTAATGTTTTATAAAGAGGGCAAGAACAACATGTGCCCACTTTGCTTGTGGCTCACAAGGAAATGCTAAAATGGTTACTTAGTCACAAGCATTGGACTGATCACTTTCTGCTTTCCTCTCACCTGAAACTCTCTGTGCCTCAGGCAAAGCGTGCCCCAGCACCGTTCCCTACTTTCGCTGTCATTCGGCCCATGACGTCAGTGGATGCCTTTGCCTCTACTTTCCCTAATACTCCGACTCCTGCGGCTGACTCACACTCTTACACTGCCCTCTCTAACCTTCATCTCTATCATCAACACTCTGGACATCCTTGTCCTCGTCATGAGAATCCATCTGAAGTCTACCTTGTTTGTTTGTTTGTTTGTTTGTTTGTTTGTTTATTATTTGTATTGCACACCAGACCCAGAGGTATCAGGGAGCAGAGGTTACAAGGAAGTTCACAGCTTAAGTTACATGCAGAAATACAAGTTAAATTGTCACGGCTTCAGCTTCCAGGCTCAGGAGTGGCACGAACCAACCTACCCCTCCAGGGTCTTGGTGCCTGCAAGTTTAGACTTACACAAGCTTCCGCGACCCGGGCGGGGAAAGAGGGTTAGGATCTCGATGGTTGGATAGGTTCAGTAGTTAGGGTAACCGGAGAGAGGACTGGGAGAGGGGAGGTGGTCAGGGAAGGGGACATAGGATAACACAAAGCAATAGTTGGTATTCACACACATTCACAACATGCACATTTCCCCCCCAAACCCCACAACAAGGGTTATAACCAGAAAGGGACTTATCTCAAGGGGTGAGTGCTGGCCTCCTGCCTGCGCACTCTCAGGTCCGGAATCTGGAGCAGTGTTATGCTGAAAAGAGAGTGGGAATTACCATCTGCGTGTTACATCACACACCGAATGTTTACATTCACTCACTCTTGCACTAGAAGTTCATGCACCCTTCAGTGCTCAAGTAGTTTAGTACATGCAGCTGTTAACGTTGCCCCTTTACGAGCGGATTACAGCCGCGCGTGGCTCCTCGTCTTTTATTGCCCAAAAGTTCTGCTGGCTTTTTCCCTTTACGAGCGGATTAGAGCCGCGCGTGGCTCCGCGTCCGTTATTGCCCAAACTGTATTGCCCCAAAGGCTTCTGCGTAGCAACAACTCGTGGCGTAATCAAGAATGGCTGTTAGTGGGTTAAAACATGCTCGACTATGCGCTGCGTGTTTTTCTATAGTTGCGCATAGTTTGAATTGCAGGCACTATGGCGTTAATATTCAATTCAAGGCTTTCACTTAGCTTGCTGGAGCACGAGGGGGGACATGAGGAAGTTGGGCAGAGCCCCCCTGCGTGTGCCCCTGACCGCAGTTGCTGGTGGTATCCTCTGACTCTCTATGGTTCAGCAGAGTGCTGCGCGCCTTCCACCAGATCTGCTTACGCTGCCGATAGTCTGCGGTACTTATCTGAAAGGCTTGAGGGGCCCGGGTGGAGGTTGAATGGGGCGTGGCCCCTCATGAGCTTCCCCTTGCTCGGAGCTCCGAAGAACACGTTTTCTCTGGTTGCTGTCCTGAGCACAAGCCCCGTGCTCTTGTTAAACGCGTGCGCATGTGCGGGCGTGCCCCGCCCGATGTGGGCTTCAACATGTAGTTCTTGGCCTGGGGGTGCTTGGGAGATGTGGTCCGTGAGCTGTTTCTCCTGCAGAAAGGACACAACAGCATTTTGTACAATAGTATTTTGTTTTAAGTGGCTTGAATCTTCTTGATGCTGATTGTCATTAGTTCCTGAGCCCTTCCCAACACTGGAATACTATGTTTATTATTGTGGCCCATGACATACATGAAGTTCAAATCTTAAATTACAGGCATAAATGCACATAGCAAAATATGGAGAAGGTTTGAGCATAAAATGGCATTTTGCAAGTCGGACACAAGCAAGTTCGCTACTCGAGTTACAGGAATAAATACAGCAAACTGATGTGGAGCAGGTTCATACAAAGGTGGCATACACATGTTGGATAAAGCAGAGATGGGAACAAGCAGAAAAGCTGTTTCTATGGTCTACAGAAATTCTATGTACAGTGTCATGAAGGTGGTAGGCCTTGGTAATCAGATGTCTTAAGCCAGTTTATATAGTTATGTCTAAAGTTCTGGTAAGATTGATCAGCTCGGAGTGGGGGTGGCATGGAATTCCAAAGCTGGACCGCTTTAACAGGGAAACTGCTGACCCCAACCTTAGATAGTTTAAATCTGGGAATAATGAGGCAGTTAGTATTAATTATTCTAGAAGGTCTAGACGAGGTTCTTCTGTGGAATCTCTCAGAGAGATAAATAGGTGCAGCATTGTTCAGAGATTTGTGAGTGAGCGAGGCGGTTTTCAACTGGATTTTGTCATTGGTTGAGAGCCAGTTGTTTTGTCGCCTGACCTCAGATATATGTTCTCTCCTGGCTATGCAGAGGGCTGCTCTGAGGGCGTTATTTTAGAGGGTTTGTATTCTCAGAATGATATGTTTGTTGGCACCAATGTAGAGAGCGTTGCAAAATTCCAGCGTGGACAGGGTGAGGGCTCTGGCAGGATGATGCAACTGTTGTTAGAGAGAAATGGTTTGCCTGTTCTAATGAGTTTACAAGTCTAAGATGTTGGCAGAGGCCATGGCATTTTGGTGAAGGTGAGAGTTGAGTCGAGGTAAAAGCCTAAGGTTTTTACCTCAGTGGCGACTTTGATAAGGTTACCATCGATTAAGAAGGAAGTATAATCAGAGCCTAGTTTTTTAAGGTTGTTGGGGGTGCCAAAGATAATTAACTCTGTTTTGTCATCATTCAGGCATAGACCGTGTGGTGCCATCCATGCCTGGTTGATGAGGTAAACTCTATTCGCCAATGCCAAATCCTTTCCGTAACTCCCAGAAAGTGGGAGGAGAATCTGAGTATCATCTGCATAGTTCGTGTAGGTGATACCGAGATGTCCAAGATCATCGAAAAGGGGCTTAGTGAAAATGTTATACAGAGTAGGAGAGACACAGGGGCCCTGGGGCACTCCACAGGTAATAGGGATAGGGTCTGCGGCAGCTGAAGGGGAGAAGACCCTCATGGTTTTATAACTTATGAATTATTCAATCCAGACTATAGCCTCCTTGGAGATGTGTGCAGCCGAGGCTATAGGGCTGCATAAGACCTTATGGTCCACAAGGTCAAATACAGCAGAGAGATCGAGGAGTAGGAGGAGGGCTGATTTCCCTTTATCTCTGAGCTCATCGACTTTGGCTTTCAGGTCACTGAGGGCGGTTTCTGTTCCGTGTCGGGGACGGAAACCTGATTGGCGAGCTCCTAGAAGGTGGTATAATTCTAGGAATTTCTGAATTTGTAAATATGCAACCTTATCCAAAATTTTTTACGTAATAGTTCAAGTGCAACTCTTGGTATGACTCCGGCCTCACCGCCCTGAAACACAATTGCAGCGTGGCTGAGAGGAAGTGGAGGGCTTTGGGCGCATCATCAGACAAACTGGCCTGCTGCCTGCTCCAAAGGCAATACAGACTCTCTGTCCTGTTCAAGAAGAGAGGTCACATCTAAGCCCACGTCTCTGCAGCCTCTAACATCATGGCCAAACACTTCAAAATCTGCAAGGAGCTGGCCAATCCTTCTACACTCTCCACCTCTCCTGTTCCCTGCCAGGCCCTCTGCGTGATTCTGGCATTTCACTTCATCTCTAAAACTCAGGACATCCTTTCCTTGCTCCCCTCTTCCTCTCCCTCTCCCTCCCTCAGCCTCGCTCTAACCGCCTCTCCCGCTCCTCCTCCTTTCTCCTCATTCTCTCTCACAACACCTGGCAATTTTTCTAGACAAGTTCGATCTATGAAAGTGCCATCCAAACAGGTGCTCCTTGCTCCTAACAACCATCAATGACCATATTGATACCCTTGCTACAGCCTTGGCCGATTTCTGCAATCACTCATTCGCTACCAGACCTTTCCCCTCTCTCATTGAGCACTCCCTTGTGCACCCCCTCCTTAAAAAGTCTTCCGCTGATCCTAGCTGTCCGGCAAACTATCGCCCGATCTCTATCACTCCTTTCTTAGGCAAACTCCTGGAAAAGCTGGCCATCTCCCAGCTTACTTTCCACACTGAATCTGTTGGTTGTCTCCATGACCATCAGTCTGGCTTCAGAACAGCCAGAGGCACGGAAACTGCTCTCCTGAATACCTGTGAATATCTGCTCTCTAATCTTGACTCCAGCTTTCCTTTTATCCTCATCCTCCTTCACCTTTCCTCTGCTTTTGACACAGTCAAACACACCATCCTGATCAATTGACTCTGTGGGAACATGTGCATCATGGATCAAGCCCTGGAGTGGTTGACCTCCTTTCTCCTGGACCGACCGCCCCTGGTCCAACTTTGGTACTTTCTCTAAACCACCTCTCTCTCCACATGTGGTGTTCTCCAGGGCTCTATACTCTGACCCTGGCTCTTCAATGTCTACTTGGCCGCTTTGGCCCACCTTCTCCTCTAACTTTCAGTCTTTTGCGGATGACAATCAGCTCTCTTTCAGGCTCCCCTTAGCCAGCTCTCCTCTCTCACTCATTCCTGACTGTCTATCCACAATTCAGGATTGATGTGCCTCCAACGATCTCTGCCTTAATGCCAATAAAATGGAGATCCTGCTCATTGGCACCCCTGCTCCCACTTTCCCTCTCTCTCTCTGGCCGCCCTGCTTCAGCCCTCTTGCTTCTCCTTCCTGTAAGGTATAAAACCTTGGTGTCATCTTCGACTCCACTCTCTCCTTCTCTCCTCACATCACAGACCATACCACGAAGACCGACTACCAGCTGCACCTCCTCAGAGGTATTCTTCCTTTTCTCACTTCCCCCCAGAAAGTCACTGTCTCCAGAGCCCTGGTTCTCTCTAGGCTGGACTACTGCAACAGCCTCTTTATCAATCTGCCTTCCTCTACTCTCCGCCCTCTGTAACCAATCTAGAACAGGACTGAAAGACTTATCCTTGGTGTCAAGCCCAGGGACTGTAACTCTCCAGCTGTGAAATCTCTCCACTGCTCCCGGTGGCTGCAAGGATCAAGTTCAAGACCCTATGCATCACCCGCAAAGCTTTCTGGGGCCGGGGCCCGCACTATATTCAACTCTCTCTTCCAAAATATCTTCCTTCTCGAGCCCTTCGCTCAGCTACCTCCAACTCTCTGAGTGTCAGACGCTTCTGAATGCAGAGAGTGGGGGGTAGATCTCTCTCCTCTGCAGGTGCCTCCCACTGGAGCAGCTGAAGGCCTTCCTTTTCTCCTCTGCTTTCTCTCTCTCCCTCCCCTGCTGACCTACCTGTCTGCTGTGCCGACAGGTTGCTTGGCCACCATCAGAGTCTCACTGGGTACCACGCTCCTCCATGATCAGCCTCCCCTGCACTGCCTTCTGGCCTACCACACACTTAGGGGCTGCAACTGTAACCTCTGCAGTCCCCTACCTCCTTGCACTTATCCAGAGCCACGCTGCCCTTGCTGCACTTACTCAGAGCATACTGCCCAAATTGCACTTCCCCCTTCCCTCTCCCTTGCACTCCCCCTCTTGCTTCCCCCTGCACTTTGCGTTGTTGCACTTGCATGATCGGAATGTCGCAAAGCCTAGTGAGATCGTTTGTCTTGCCCCCCTCTATCTTCCCTCCCTTGTCTTGTCACGCCTAGAAACACTTGTGTACATGCGCATTATAAATAACATATCATATACCATGGTTAACAACTGCTCAGGGCAGGGGAAACCCAGTGGCAAAGGGGAAGCCGTCCTATGTGTGCAACTGCCAGCAGGTTGAGGTGCAGGGCGGTAGGATAGCTCAGGAGCGACACATTTGTCTTGAAAGCAATGCAACAATAGCAACAACACAGATTCAAATCCTGGTTTTGCGGCAGTATCAAGCACATTTTAAAAGAGCAATTATTAATATAACAGGCAACAGTTTCACAAAATGGGTTTTTGCAGTCTAGCGTGTTAGCGCTTCATGATTGCCGTTCACCTGGCCAATGAGGGGATGAACAAAGTTGTCCCTTTGAGGCCTCTTTCTTTATTTTGGGGCACAAAGTAAGCCAGGTGCATTAATGACTGAGCACCTTAATGCACGCAGCATGTCTTCCATGGGCCGCATTAATAAAATAGACACAGGGCAAGACTTTGCCAACGGCCCTTTGCTTTGTTTTCACAACTGTGCTTTTGTACGACTGGCACTCGTTTTGGACAGCCCGGCGGTCCCCGGAACTGTGGTGTCCTAAAACAGAAACCTGGAGCTAGTATTAACGAGCTGTGCGCAGACCTTCTCTCCAGAGAAATGAGCATCATTAAAAAAGAAATGTCGAAATAATACAGCATAGATAATTACATCAGCATGGCCTCATTCAACTTCCATCGTAGAGCATTGGCATCTTGCAGCCTCATGTTTCTGCGCGTATCAGACAGGTGCACCTATACGCTCATGCTTGAATAGAATACGCCCTGAGAAACAGTGAAACCCGTGTCAGCAAAATGGCCTCCGAAAAACTATGTGCAAGCTCTTCCATGCCGATCACGTGTTCAATTAAGTGCCACAATGAGAAAAAAGAACAGCACAAACGGGCAGAACGATGGTGCAAAGATGTGTTAGAGCACGTGTAGATGATGGCTACAATTATCTAAGTATGGAGGTTCAAGGTTTGAGAATATATATTTTCCAATCAAACCATTCTACAACAGCGTCTGCCCAATTAAAACCTTGCGTAATGCTCTCCAATTCGCGGAAACTCAGTGAACACGCTTTGAAGATCATAACTCTGAATGTAAGGCACTTCCTGCAGGGTCAGACTGGGACCAGAAATAGGACCGGACACCCAAGAAAAAGTGGCCGACCCCTCGCCTCAAAAAAGTTGCCCACCCTTCACCTCACGACCCTTGACTTCTGATGACATCTTCGAAAGTGAAATCCCGGGAAGCAATGAAACACAACCTTTCACCCTTGACAAAACAGGAAGTGGCATCAAATAGCATTGGTCCTAAGTACACTACGAAAATTATGGTTATAATTTCACTAATGTGATATACATTTCATACAAGAATGGATCACCATATGCATCATTAATAGCTGTGTGTATAGATCAATATTGTGAATGCAAGCAGACGTTCAAGGCCAAAGGATAATATGTTATTGTACAGAACTTACATTTAAGCTCTTTTTTATAGAACCAATGCGCACACAATATCACCCAACCTGTGTAGGTACTCATTTATCAACCTCAGAATGATGAAAGGCTGCGATTGCTTTGTTGTGATTCGAACCTGCAACCTGCAGATTAAACACTCATTGCAGCAGCAAGCGCTCAACCCACTGAGCTATCATATCGGCTAGTAAAATGAGCAATTACTCTGTAGTGGATACCATTAAACTGGAAACTGAGATTTAACTGCAGACCAGTTAAATTCATCTGCATGTCTGGTGCAAAGTTGGCCGCATGCTGCAGCGGCATGAGAATGATGCATGCATAAATTATGATGCACCAATCATGCATGCAAATCAATCATCACAGCAAGGTAACATGTGTTACCTTGTTTTGATGAATGAACCCGTTACAGGTTTTTGTTTTTCTTTTTTTTTCTCAAACGGGCTCAGGTGTGGGCAGAGACCGGCTGCCAGGGACTACACCTGATTTCAGCCCGGCCACGGGCCCAGTGGCAGATGGGCCAATCTGACCCTGACTTCATGTAACACACAAGGACGCAGAATTACTAACCTGGTCTAAGTCCCACATTAAGCATACTCAAACCATGCCACTCTGTCTAGCTGGTAGATAAGCCTTCATGCAGTTGCAACGACCCAATGATGCCCTAGTAGAAAATATCTACCTAACTAGCAGCCACCCGTCCTTAATGCCCCTGTGTTGCCTTTTACTAGAAAGGGACACTTAACAGCTCTTTCTAATATTCTATATCCCCTCAGCAGCCGGCAGACCCCACAGCTGATTCAGAAATTGGAGCTCAGCTGCACTTCAGGACGGTGGACTGCACCACCAGTCCTAAGACATCGACTACAGGTACCCAGCTTCATTGGCTGGTTGTACCATATTTTTCGTGACCTGATTGGCTGCCTACCTCTTTTGCCCTGCCCACCCCAAGCCACCAGGCGAAGCCTACCCACGGCGTACATATGGGCAAAGGCTCTCTCCATGGTTCACCTTTGGCGCAGTCCCACTGCCTTTCTGACTAGTCACACCTGTCCCGTTGGTCAGGCTGCATCGACGTACATTGCACGCAGGTAAGCATTGTTCCCGCTTGTTACATTATTGACCACTCAAATTTATGACCCACCGATTTTGATGTTATACAACACTTGCCGTGATTGCCTCGGTTGGGCATTACCTACCGCATACGGTTTTCATCAGTAACCTTCCTACTTGTCTCTTCGAAGCACTCAGCTGCTTGGTGCACCTTGTTAAAATGAGTACCATATTGTAAACTGTGCTTCTCACCTATCCTAGGTGTTCGTGCTTTGGTCTGCATGCACAGGCGGTCTGCACTCACCAAAGTATATCCCTACGTTGCTCCTATCGTGCCTGCATCCTACTTGTCCAGACCATCAGACTATAATTGCCTTTCTATCGGCGATCAACTAAACAGACTGCCTGCTTGTATCTTTGAATCTGGTTGGATCCAGAGCCGGCCTTAGGGTAGGGCAGGTCGGGCGACCGCCCGGTGCCCCATAGTCCTCTAGGGCGTCAATAGTACCCTAGGACACCAGCTCTGGGAGCCTTTCAAGGGCTACTTACCCCTAGCTGGCGTGGTCGGAGAAGTGCAATTTAGAAATTAAATGCACTCGCAGGAGCGAGCGCATTTAACAACAATAGGGTGCTTGCACCCTATTGAGATAATTACCAGCCTGCTCTGGTGCAGGTGTGGGGCGATTATCATCTTAAATTGTTGTTAAATGAGCAGCCTCCCACCGCGAGCACATTTAATTTTAAAATAACACTTCTCCCACCACAAAAAGAAACATGTGGCTCCCCCTGCCCCCAATTGACCAGTGGAGCAGCGGGGGGGGGGGGGGGGAGGGGGGTTGTTCTAGTTCCGCCCGGGGCGCTGCTGCCACTAAGGCCGGCATTGGTTGGATCCACTTATCACCTATCTGAGCACCACCTTCCCTCTGCGGCTCACCAGTCCACTTACTACCACCTCTGTACTGTTATCTTATTGTGCCTCTAACCATTTTGTCTCTGAAGTTAACCTGCATGCCTGAAGTAGCCGCCACATACCATGAGCTGTGGCTTTGTCAGAATGTGCTCTTAGCATACTTATTTTGTCTCCCATGTTAACCTGCATGCCTGAAGTAGCCCCCCTTAACATGGGGTGAGGCACACCATTTAATTCTATAAACCAATCTGTTCTTGAACTTCTCTATACACACTATGCACTTGCTGTAACTAACGCCTAGTTGCTGGAGGGCTTTGTGCACTGAAATAAATGCAGAAAATCAAATAAAATAATTAATGAAGAAATTATGTTATCCCCAGCATGGCTTCCTCGGGAAAACAGAGAGCATCCAGGCAAAACAGTAATTCCCTATTCAAAGGGATTAAATAAACTGTGTTCTTCTCTGTTAATGGGAGAGGCAGAAAGTATGTTACCAAGCAGGCATCTCCGCACTGGGAAAGCGGTCCAATACAGGTACTCCACAATGGCTTGTTCACATCCCAGACAGGAAGAGTATGCATGGCCAAAACAAACCTGAACAATTTAGACTCAATTTCATAACTTTCCATTAAGGCTTTACTTCTTTTACTTTACAGCACAGAATGTGCGTGTCTTCTCATGGTGATCCCGCCCCCCACGTCTCACCCTCTATCCATCAAAGACCTTATTCTGTCCTTCCAATTCTCGTGCCCACAATTCCTTTCTTCCTTCAAACTCGTATCTTACACCACCACAAGCATCAGACAAGTAGCCTATGTTCCATAATTTAACTCTGATACAGGAGCATAATTCCGGTCAAGATGTAATGTGCAACAGAAGGAGCATGATCAATTCCATATTTCTAATACTTTCTTTGGTCATAAATAGGTCTCATCCCGAACCCCCATCACCATTCCCTGATCACACAGCCCACCCAATTTGTCACACCTAACAAGTACAGGTGGCTTAATGCACTGAAACTCATCAGGGCCCCTAGACTCTGGAAGACTTGGTCATCAATAGGCATGTCAGGTAGAGCCACACGGCATCCTGCTCTTAGCAGTGTCGGTCAAGCCAAATGCCACTGGTAAGGGCCACTAGACATTCCCTCAAGGAAATAAGACTGAGGTTTACTGCAAAGGTACACAGCAGCTACCCAAAACTTGAATTGGGGCCCATCTCTAAATTCTACTTATGTGGGTCAGCTAGTGGTTTCTCATTGGGAACTTGATCAGGAGGGAGTAAGCAGTGCAACCCAGACTGGAACACAGACATAATGTTACTTTGCTGGAGGTTGGTTAGTCATGGTGGTGTTTGACTAACTTAAAAATTGGTTGTGTGCTCCTCTACCAATTCCAAAAGTGCTTGGGACTTGGAATGTAGTTATTCATCACTGCGCTTGGCTACTCAACAACTGATTATTTAAAAGTAAAATTTTGGGCAGGAATTGCTGACCCACAAAATAACCAACACAATAATGGTTTACATAATGGTTGTCAAGACATCAGATGCATCCTCACATAAAAAAAATGAAGATCCTTCCCAGAGGCTCTTTTACTTTAAGCCCACTTCGGAGGCTCAGATTTGTGAAATTGTGGGGAAAATGAAACCTACCTTGTGTATGGGTGATCTCTGAACCTCAAGACTCTTCAAGGATTCCATTGAAACACTGGCACCATGGGTTGTGCACTTGGTAAACTTGCCCTTCAAAGATGCCAGTGTTCTCCAGCTGATTAAGGATCCTGGGTTGCCCCCCTGATAAAGAAGAGCACCCTGACCCTCACAACCCTAAAATCTCCCGGCCAATCACTAACGTGCCGTTTGCTCTTAAGATTCTCAATCGAGTAGCATATGCTAAATTCAAAGAACACTTGGACAGTAATCACCTTTTCAATGTTAAGCAGTCAGACCTTCGGGCCAAACATGGGACAGATACAGCACTCCTCGACCTTAGGTTAAATGTGATGGGCATTGTAGATGTGGGCAAACTAGCGATCCTGATGCTTCTCAATTTGTCCAGTGCATTTCAACTGAGTTAACACTCATTGCTGGCCAGTAGACTGCATAGGCAGGCAGTGTGCTCTCTCTTGGCTACCCAGTGGATTGTGTCCTTCTTTGGCCCTAGCTATGCAAAGGTGGCTGTGAATGATGTCAGTTCCCAACTGGTACCAATCACATGTGGAGTGCCGCAGGGTTCATGCATCTCCCGTACCTTATTCAACATATGTATTACCCCCATTCTCTCTCTCTCCCATACGACCTGGGTGTTCAATTCACCAATTAAATGGATAACACCCAGGTCATCATCAAACTATCTGGAGACTATGTTAAGGATACCGACAATATTAACTGCATTTATAAATCAATTGAGGTTTGTATGGCCACAAACTCACTGGCCCTGAATGCCGATAAAACTGAATTGTTAGTTATGGCATCCGCCATTAAAATGAAAACACTCAGCCCCAACTATAATGCTTTCACCATCGCTGACATTCAAATCAAAGACACAAGGTCTATAAAGACCCTGGGCATTACACTGGATGCTGAACTTTCCATGAAGCCGCATGTTGCCCAAGTCAAGGCCTAATGCAGCTACATTTCCAAACTTTTAAACCACATCCACCCCTATATCTCCCTTCAGAATAGGGCAATCCTTGCGACAGCACTTATCAATTTGCGTCTTGACTGTGGCAATAGCCTCCTGGCAGGCACCGCAATTGATAACCTGAGCTCGTTGCAGGTTACACAAAACAACGCAGCGGGAGCCGTATTCGGTCTATCTTGTAGAGATCATGTCACGGCAGCCAGACGGAACTTCATTGGCTCCCTGTGAAACAGTATACCGTTGTTTCATCGACAGTCATTTTTACGACTGCCTTTTTTACGAGTACACAATTACGAAAAAAGTCATCTACATTTTGGGGGGTCAGAAAGAGCAGATAAGGATTTGTGAGGGTCTGTAATAGTTAAAAATAGGTGAGGTAGGAGTGGCTTGGGGGGAACCCCACACCAAAAAAAGTTGTTGATGACTTTTTTCATAATAGTGTACTCTCAAAAAAGGCAGTCAGGCCGGATTAAACCTCCGACTCACCTGAGGCAGGTTCAGTCTATTGCAGAGTTCAAGAAGGGAGTCAAGACCCACCTGTTTATCCTTGACCCTGATAAAGCTGCTTATTAACAAATACACAAGGGGTACCCTAGCCCTCTCTCCACTGACCAGGCATAACCTTTCCTCTCGGACTTCCCTCTAGTTTCTGTTGTTTGTTGTGTCCACGTTGCTTTTGCGCTCTCAGGCTCATGGGTGGTTTGGCATGTTAGAAAAACGAAATCAATCAATCAATGTACATTTCTTTACTGGTGCGTTTTCATTTTAGGTATCTAGAACATCTATCTGGATTAGCTTAATTGCAGTATAACAAGACCCCCCGACCCATCAGCCTAATGCCACAAGAAGACTATCCAGCCACATGTCTTTAAACTTCAAAGAGTCCTGTGACTCCCTCAAGTGCAGCATTTCAAATGTAGGTGAACCCTGGTCCTCTGCCATGAAATCTGCAGGTGACACTGGGTGCCCCATTCATAGTGGATTTGTGAACAGTCTATACAGTGTTTTGAATGAGTTTCTTTTTTATATATAGGTTGTGTGTTTGGGGGCAGAGGATTGGTGGTTGGTGGGTGGCACGGTGAGGTGGTGGGGGACGGTGGGGGATGGTGGGGGATGGTGGGGGATGGGTTGGGGGATGGGTTGGATGGGGGTTAATGAGGAACACCACATTAAAAACAAACACAACAAAAGACTTCGACCAAAAAGACCACAGGGGAAAATGCACAATTAATGTGCAAACAAGGAAAGTGACCTAGCTAAAAACATATACAAACCTGAATGGCTGTACAATCTCATGAAGAGGTTTGGGGTTTCAGAAGATGAATTTTGCAGGAATATTGAGATAGGCTTGCAAATCATGATGTTCCTAGAAGGTGTGTTGATAGTCCCGAGAGCTGCTTTACTTAAAGGGCAAACAATGCATGTTACTGTGTCGTAAACTAGCTGGCCACAGTGTATAAGTTAATCTGGGGGTAGGAAAAGAGAGGATTTCTGCATAAGTTGATGTTGATGAATTGATATTGATATTGATATTTTATTTCTATCGCGCTCGTACACAAGTGTTTCAGAGCGCAACAAGGCAAGGGAGGGGAACAGGGGAGAACAAAACAGCGATCTTACTAGGCCCAGTGACATTGACCATGCAAGTGCATGGGAGAGGGGGAGGGGAAAATGCATGGAAGGGGGGAGAAGTGGAAAGTGTGAAGCAGAGGAGAAACAGATAAATAACAATAAATAAATAATAAAGGCAACAAACAGTGGTAGTGCAGCCAGCAATTTGGAAGTGCTAGGTTTAAGGCAGCAGACAGGGTAGGTCATATAAGTGCAGAAAGAAAAAGGGGGGCTGTATGGGTACAGATACAGACCCCAGTGCAAGGGATGGCCCAGAGGTAGTGTGGGAGGGTGGCAGAGTGAGCAGGTACCTGAGCCCGGAGGACAGAGGGTGGCCAGGTGCACGGTGTCAAGAGAGAACAGATCAGCAGGGGAGAGGGGGAGCGAAGGCAGAAGAAAAGAGGAAGGTCTTGAGGTGCTTCCGGAACCGGAGATGGTTCTCCTCAAGTTTAAGAGTGGAAGGGAGGCTGCTCCAGAGGGAGGCCCCAGCCGAAGACGAAGATCTACCCCCAGCTTGTTTCTTTGAAAAACGACTGACCCTGAGGGTTTTGGAGATAGAGGAGCAAAGAGCTCGAGAGGGGAGGTATTTGCGAAAGGATAGCTGAAGGTATTTTGACCCAGGCCCCAGAAAGCCTTGTGGACAAAGCAGAGGGTTTTGTATTTAATCCTTGTATCCACGGGGAGCCAATGGAGAGATTTACGAGCTGGAGAGATACAATCCCAGGGCTTGAGGCCAAGGACAAGTCTCGGAGTCCTGTTCTGGATTGGTTGCAGAGGGCAGAGAGTAGAGGCAGGCAGATTTAGAAAGAGGCTGTTACAATAGTACAAGCTAAAGAGAACCAGAGCTTGGGATACCATGAGCTTCTAGGGTAAGGAGAGGAAAGGCAGAGTACCTCTGAGGACGTGCAGTAGGAAATTTTACTTTTTAGAGACCTCAGAGATGTGGGCAGAGAAGGAAAGGGTGGAGTCAAAGATGACCACGAGGTTCTTAGCCTCGCAGGAGGGGGTAGGAGGATGGCCAAGGGAGGCCGGCCAGAGAGTGAGGGGAAAGGATGGCGAAGGTGTGCCGATGAGGAGGATCTCCATCTTGCTGGCATTCATACAAAGATCATTGGCGGCACACCAATCTTGAATGGCAGTTAGGCAATCAGAGATGAGAGAGGGAGAGGAGGTGGCAGAGGGCAGCCTGAAAATGAGTTGAGTGTCATCAGTGTAGCACTGGAAATTTGAGCAGAAAGTGGTAATGCAGTGGCCGAGAGTTGCCAGGTATTGGTTGAAAAGCCAGGGCGAGAGGCTAGACCCCTGGGGAACACAACAGGTAGAGAGGAAGATAGATGACAGGAAGGACCCAAGTTGGACCTGGGAGGGTCGATCTGAGAGGAAAGAGGTCAGCCAGGCCAGAGCCTGATCAGTGATACCCAGGTTTGCACAATGACGGTTGAGCAGGATGGTATGGTTGACTTTGTCGAAGGCAGAAGAGAGATCGAGGAGGATGAGGACAGAGGGAATGTTAGAGTCAAGGTTGGAGAGCAGATTTTCACGGATGTTCAGGAGAGCAGTTTCCATGCTTCTGGCAGCTCTGAAGCCAGACTGGTGGTCATGAGACAGCCAACAGAATTGGAATGAAGGTTAAGCTGAGATGTGGCCAACTTTTCCAGGAGTTTGCCCAGAAAGGGAGTAATGGAAATTGGGCGATAGTTAGCTGGACAAGAAGGATCAGCTGTGGGTTTCTTGAAAAGCGGATGCACAAAGGAGTGCCTCAGAGTGGAGGGGAAGGATCCCGAGGCAAAGGAGTGGTTGCAAAAATCAGCAAGGGCCGGAGCAAGGGTGTCAATATGGTCCTTGATGGTTTTAGAGGAACAGGGATGAACCTGTTTTGATGAGGCTTTCATAGATCAGACTTGTCTAGCGACCTCGTCAGGGGAGAAAAGAGGAAAGGACGAGAAGGATGGTGGGGGGTAGCTAAAGGAGGGTCAGCAAGCACAGATGGAGAGGGGAGAGGAAGGTGTGGGTGGAGAGGGTGGACAGGATGTCCTGGGTTTTTTTTAAATGAAGTGAGAGGCATGGGCATTGCAAAGAGCCTGGGAGGCAACAGGAGGAGTAGAGACTGCAGCAGGGTTGGCCAGCTCATTGCAGATTTTAAAGAGTTCGGCCGAGTTGTTAGATGCCACAGAGACATGCGCTTGAATGTGGACTCTCTTCTTGGTCAGGACAGAAAGTTGGTATTGCCTTTGTAGCAAGCAAAAGGCCAGTTTGTCAGAGGATGAACAGGAAGTCCTCCATTTCCTCTCAGCCGCCCTACACTTACGTTTAAGTGTAGCAAGGTCAGAGTTAAACCAGGAATTGCACTTGGCTTTGGACTTCAAACGGATCCTCATGACAGGGGCAAGAGCATCAAGCGTATCAGAAATTGAAGAGTAGAGCAGAGACAGGGTTGTGTCAGGATGTGAGATAGCCAAAGGTGGAGGGTGGGGGAGAAAGTGGTGGCAAAAGCCTCAACTGACACACGCTTCATGGGCCGGATGTCCGAGAAGGTAGGTGGCAGTGTTGGGGTAGGCTTGGCTTGGGGGGAAGAGAGGGAGAGATAAGAGGAGAGGAGGGGGTTATAGCTCCAGGAGAGAGGAGTGGTCAGAGGGATGGAGAGGGGGAGGTCAGAGGAGATCAAGACATTGAGTGTGTGCCGTGCAGAGTGAGTCAGGCCACAGGGGAGGATGGACAGGGAGAGGGAGTCGCAGAGGTCACGGAAGAGTACAGAGGAGGAGCAAGGAGAATCTAAATGTATATTGATGTCACTGAGGAGGAGGAGTTGAGTGGTAGACGACAGGAGGGAGGAGGATAGGTCTGCCTACTCAGAGAGAAATTAGGTGATTTGACAAGGAGGCCGTTAGATGGT
This sequence comes from Ambystoma mexicanum, assembly GCF_040938575.1. Classification (NCBI taxonomy): domain Eukaryota; kingdom Metazoa; phylum Chordata; class Amphibia; order Caudata; family Ambystomatidae; genus Ambystoma; species Ambystoma mexicanum. The sequence continues at coordinate 290,908,015 of NC_090928.1, forward strand.
AACCACAGTAAGAGAATGGTTAGGCGAGAGAGAAAGCCTATAGATAAGGCATTCAAAAGAGGAGTAGGTCTGAGAGGGAATGATAGAGGCAGGAATCCACTCAGGAAAGATCAGGACTACCCCCCACCCCCCACCGGACCTGGAGGATCTGGGTGCTGAGAGGATTTTGTAGCCATCAGGGAGGAGAGTGTCAAAGCTTGCGACAGAGCTGGCTGTGAACCATGTCTCAGTAAGACCAAGAACATCAAGGTCTAGTTCAAGGAGGTGGCAGATTTCAGAGGAGTGTTTGACTCGAGAGCGAGAGTTGAGAATGTCAATATGAAGAAAGTTGCCAGTCTTAAAGACCTTCCGGGGAGGGGTACAGATCAGAGGTGCGGCCTGCGGAGGCAAAAGAGCCCTAGGAGGGGCAGAGGGGGAGGAGAAGAGGGCAAGGTAGCCAAGGGGGGAGAGGAGGGGACAGCAGGAGATGAGAGGAAATTGATGAGGCGAGGGAAGCACCTATCAAAGAGGAGGAGATTGGCCTGAGGGCCTTGCACAATGACAGTGCCATTTAGTTAGACATTAATGATGACTTTAGAGGAGTCGAAGGAAGCCATGAGAACTTCCCAGCGAGTGCCTCCATTAATGGGAGAGGAGGAGATAGGGCAGAGCACAGAGACCATATGAGGAGTCCATAGATCTGGCGAAGGAACGACAAAGAGGATGTCTGTGAGGGTCTGTCTGGCAGAAGCATTGGAGTAAGTGCCAGCGATAGGAAGACCAGGGTTAGAGGCCAAGATATCCTTTTTGAACTTTTTCCTACCAGACTTAGTGAGAAGGGAAGGCTAGTCAATGGAGAAGCAGTTGAAAAAGATAGGAGAAACAGAAAGCGCCATTGGGGTGGAAGTGAGGAGAGGATGGAGATACTGCGGGGGCTAAGGCAGGTAGGTGTGGGACAAAAGAGAGTGGTGAGGTCACTGGGCTGGCAAGTTACAGAGAAGAAACAGTATACAAGCATAATACAGAGAATTTCACAAAGGGCAGCACGATCTGACTTTTTAGCACAAAGGAAAAACAACAAGATTTTGACTTTTAAGAACAAAGAAAATACAGCAAGATTTGACTTTTTATAAAAAAGCAATAACAGCAAGATTTGACTTTTCAATCTTGGAATCAGATGTTAGCAAAGGGTTTTAGGAAGCACTGTGCATCAGGATGACAACATTGGATAACAAGCAGAAAGAACAGTGATAGTCAAAGGCGGCAGGAGTGAGTCCATAAGGAGGGAACTAACCCATAGTTCTGGAGGAGGCAAAGTCAAGGCAGTCTGGATTTCTTAGAGGAGTGAGGTGGCAGCATCAATGGGGTTAAGGTGCAGGAACGACCCCAATTAGCGTTCCGGAAGCGGACAGGGAGCAGACAGGGGCCTTGAAGTGGGCCTTTGCTGAGAGGGCCGGCTGAAGCCTGCCGGTCCCTGATTGGATGGAAGAAAACACTCAGCAACCAATGGGAGTGCAGCACAGGAAGAGGTGGTTCAGCACAGCCTGCCTACCCAACAAAGAAAACCACGGTGGCCATCTTGGAAGGGCCAAAAAACAGTCAAATAATCAGGCAATAGTGGGAAAAAATTGGCTTTCAAAATAGCAAGCAGCTTCAGGTATTAAAAAGCTCAAAAAATGGCAGCACGATGAAAATGCCAAATAAAACAGTCCTTTCCAACAATTATATGCACATTTTGTTTTTTTTTCTCGACATCTGTCCTGCAGGAGTACAAGGGTGACTAGAGTCAAAAGCACATACTGAGCCCTCACACTTTTACAAACCAAAAGCCAACACAATCATAACGGTAAAACAAGCACAGTTAAGAGCTTCAAGAGCTATACCTCCTTTGCCTATTGTAGTAACATGGGCCAAGGGAAGGCTATACTCTCAATAGGCGTGAGAATGTGATTCAGTAGCAACCCAAAGAGCAAAGTAAAACAGTCCAAAGTGAAGGAATGTCCGATCAAGGTTTTATAAAAAATATATACTTTAATCAAACAAACACACCATAATACAAAAATTAAAAGAAACACTACACACAACACACCCCGGAAGAAAGAATACAGAATAAACAAATATAACAAGATGCAACACTCTGAAAAATGAATCAGACATGAAAGGCAAGTGAAAACCACAATGTTCTTTAAAAGGGTATGTTCTTAGGTGCTAATGGGATAGAAGTGACCTAACTAGTCTTTAGAGCCCAAATATGGACCATGAGGGCAGTTAGCAGTCAATAGTACTTTTTTGCAGTTCTTGGCGGATCGACAACTTTGAACCATGCTTCATGCTGTTGTGCTAGCGATTTGACCCACGTTTGGGTGCAGCTAGTTATGTTGAACCAAGCATTGAGCTGGTGTTGAGCTGGGGTGAACATGGTGCTCAGAGCAGTTTAAAGGCGGCATTCAAGAGATGCAGGTTGGAGCGCTAACCAGGATCGGTTTGGGGTTGTGCCAGTTCGATTGGGGCTTGTAACCTCTGGCTAGGGGTGGAGAGTGCGATTCCCATAGTTCGAGTTGATGGTCAGCATTGGTTCAAAGTGGTGATCTTGATGCTCCACTGTGCGGTTTCACGAGGCAGCAGTTCCAGGTAGAGTCATTTGTTGAACTGCTGATTAGAAGCATTGAGTGATAATCCAGCGGTTCCAATCAGGGGCTGTGGATAAGCAGTTGATTTGAACAGGCGGCACTGCCACTTAGGCCCCCCACGAATATGCATTACAATAATTGACTGAAGTCTTTTCCACTTTCTGTTGGAGTATTCACCTTCACTTGTGAAACATTGTAGAGTAAAAGGGGGGCATTTTCAGAATTATATCAGTATATGGATTACACAGCAACCTGCCACCCAGACTCAAATAAGATGTGAAATGTCACCCAACATATTTTTCCAAATCTAGTTAAAAAGAAAGGCAGGTGGAATTTCAAATGATCCCTCCTATCCAGATTCAACTTAGGTGAAAAACCTAAACTTAAACTTGTGGGTTGTTGATTTTGAGTCAAATTATGTAATAATTGTCCATTCCTGTTGTGTCCTTTCTCTATGAGTTGCCCTAATCCTTAGGCTCTCCCAGTCTCAGTTGGGGTGGGGAGTGGAATGTGTGTGTTCCTAGGTGTTAGGGAGGTACCATTAATTGAAGGGGAGGGTCTTGATCTCCTTACTGAACTGTAGAAGCAAAGGAGAGTTAGTACCAAGCTGTTTGTGTCTTGTTTGCTTTGTGCTGTTTGAAGGAGAGGTGCATGTCAATGGTGAACACAAGGGACTTGGCACAGGTGGCCAGCTGGTATGTGAAGCCCTCCAAGGGCATATCAGAGGACCAGGTCTGGATTTCCAGGAGTTCAGTGTTGTTGGTCCACAGTAGGAATTTAGTCTTGGAGGGGTTGAGCTTCAGGTAAGCACTCGACATCCATGCCTGGATCAATGAGAGGAACGCTTTAAACCTGTGTATGTCTTTGATGGAGGATATCTTGAGGTAAAGGTGTGCATCATATGCGTATTGGTGGATGTGGATGTTGTGTGGAGCAAGGAAGGTTCCAAGCGGTTCCATTTACAGATTGAAGATCACTGGGCAAAGGATGGATCCCTGTGGCATTCGACAGGAGATGAGTAGAGTTGGTGAGCTGGAGGAATCCATTTGTCGAAAGCAATTAGCAGGGTACGATTTGAACCATGGAGTGATGTAATTGTCAGTGAGTGTCTTGTGGACTGCTGTGACAGATGCTGCTGAGAGGTCAAGGAGAACCATGAGGCAAGGATGGCCATTATCAAGGATTTTAAGGGCATCATCGATCACCTTGATGATAGCTGTTCCTGTGCTGCATCTGAGTCTGAAGCCAGAATGATAGGACTGAAGGAAGTTTCTGTTTTTTGCTGTGTTGGAGGCGTTGCATGGCTACTGATATCTCAAGAGTCTTACCTAGGATGGGAAGAAGGGTGTTGGGGCGGTAGTTGATGAGGTTGTCAGGGTTGGTTTCTTCAGAAGTGGGAGGATTTGTCCAGTCTTGAGGATCATGGGGAATGTGCCTTGAGTTACGGAACTGTTGATGATTGGCAAGTAAGGGAGCAGTGCTTTAATCAAAAGTGTCTTGAGTATGGAGGCAGGGAGGATGTCATCCACATATGATGTGGCCTTTAGGGATGCATGAATGGCAGTGAGGACTTCTAATGTGTGTGCTTAGAAAGTTGCCCAGGTCTTTGTGGTTTTGCAACATGAGATGTGTAGTGTGCTGTCATTTGTAGCGTTAGTGTCTATGTGTTGACAGATCATGCTGATCTTACTGATGAAGACAGAGTTTATGGAGGTGGATTTCTCGATGGAGTGTAGTATAGGTGAGTCAGGCAGAGGGTTAATACAGTCCTTGAAGGCTTTGAAGAATGCTCTGCTTTCATTTGTTGGCCTTCGCTATCGTGTTTTGGTAGTAGTTGGCCTTGGCAGTGATTATCAGTCGTCTGCATGTAGCCTAGAGTTCCTTGAGCAGGGTGAGGCTGGATGCACTGCATGATTTTTTTCAAAACCTCTCTTGTTTTCTGATGGTTTGTTTGTTGAAGTTTAGTTCTTGTGTGTACCAAGGTGTGTAGTTCTTGTGTGTACCAGGGTGTGTAAGCTTTAGGCTTTTTGGTAATGTTGTTTCACTGGGGCACGGCATTGGCTGTTGTTGGCATGGGTGGTGTTGAGTTGTAGAAGAAGTGAGTCACAGTCCTGGTTTGTAAGATCTAAATCAGCCCTTATGAAGTGAAGTTTGACCATGTCTTGCATGAGAGCATCCACTGGGAAGTTTTTCAATGATCTGAAGGCTTGTTTGCAGGGTTTCAGATGTGTTTGCTTGACTGGAGTGGTATGATTGATGTCTAAGAGGATTGCCAGATGGTCTAACCAGTTGAGTGGGATTGAGAGTGGTGATGGAGGGTGAGGAGGGCTGTGATGATGAGGTTGAGGATATTACCTTTCCTGTGAGTCGGGACTTTTGTGTGCTGTGTGAGGCTCAGAGGGTTACATGTGATTATAACAAATCAAAAAATAGTGAATGAAATAATACAGAAACAAATAAAATATCGATTTTCTTTTTTAATTGGGGGTATGCCTGCCTAAAACCTCCATTACCCATGCTTTTGACCCCACCGAACCAACCCCGCATTTTAGAACCCCTTACCTCCACCCCACTATATTCATTTTGTGTTATTTTTTCTGTATTATTTCACTCTTTTCTTTTTTTTTAGATAATGACTGCATTCTGTTCAGAGTGGTGAGTATGCAGTGGAGATCTTCTTTCATTTACTTGGTTGCTTGGTTTACTTGGTTGCTGGGTTGCCAGGGATGATGAAGTCACTGAGGAAGGCATGTGTGGGAGACATGGAGATGACTTAAGTCTGTGAAGTCTTCCATGAAGGATTTGTTGGGCTTGGGTTATCTTTAGGTGCCCCTCATGTCTAATGTTGAGCAACTGCCTAGTCATACAATAATGGTGAATAAAGAACACACTTTTGATAGATTGAGCACAGTCACAATATGGGAGACATGTGAAAAATAGACACTAAATTGAATACATTGAAAAAGGCTTAGTGACCATCTTTGGCCGTGGGAAGGCGGGAAGTGGCAGAAAAGGTTTTTGAAAGAGCCAATAGTCACAACGTTCATTTGGGTGCATGGCCATGATGCTTTCTGAATGATGGTGAGGCCTTTGCTGATCTTATTTGGATGGTTTTGTTGTAGAATTCTGTAGCCTTTGGGGATCAGGACATCTAGGATTGGTAATGAAAATGGCATCCAAGTCACATGTGGTGATGGGGTTGGTGATGTCTGCTGCATGGTTGGTTGCTGAACGGACATTGACAAGCATCCGTTTTCTTTTAGATGTAGATGAAGGAGTGTTGCTGGGATATATGGTGACACGATTGAGATTGCTACATTGTGATGTCCATGATGTTGCTGGTGAGCTGCATGGTTGGCGAGGAGTGGTGATGGTAGGGATGCGCTGTGTGGAGAGAGATGTGAAATATATATTTGTGAGAGCTTACCAGATGTTAGAGGAGCAGGGGTTCCAGGTCCGTCTGGTCTGAACAGATCCAAACAAGAATTGCCCTTTTCTTTGTCTAATCTTTGGACACCCAGATCAGGGATGTCCTTGATCGAAGAGTTAGGAAACAAGGAAGGAGCAAGCCAAAGCGGCGGGTGGGGCGTAGGTCTTGTGACCAGCAGACTCCTCAATGCGGTCTGCCTGGAGCTGGCCTGAAGTCCTTAAGTAGCTGCTGGAAGGTGCAAAAATTGGTGGTAGACGTAGGAACTGAGTGGCAGGGCCTGGTCACGTGGCCAGCAGCCTTCTCAATGCTTTCTGCCTGAAGTCCTTAGGTAGCTGCCTGGAAGGTGCAGAGAGTTGTGGTGGGTGGAGCATCTGAGTTGCAGGCCATGGTCACGTGACCAGAAGCCTCCTCAACGCAGTCTGCCTGGAATCCTTAAGTAGCTGCCTGGAAGGTGCAGAGAGTTGTGGTGGGCGGAGCATCTGAGTTGCAGGCCATGGTTACGTGACCAGAGGCCGCCTCAATGTGGTGTGCCTGCAATCCTTAAGTAGCTGCTTGGAAGGTTTGAAAACTGATGGTGGGTGGAGTAACTCAGTGCAGGGCCTGGTCACGTGACCAACATCCTCCTCAAAGCTGTAGGTGCACATAGTGTTATATTACTCTTTTTTACAGGGACCCACAATGTCCAAAGGCATATTTAAAAGTTAAATAACTTAATTTGGGTGTACAGCATTGTGTTTGTGTTGTTGTATATGTTTCCTAACTCTATTCATCACTTAACCACCTTGAGAAATCTTTACATTTGTTCCTGTTTGCTAGCTTCAATTAGCAATGTAAGTATCAATGATTGTTATTTCATCAACATCAATGCATGTCTCCTTTCTTAAACCGTTCAAATCATGCACGGGAGACAGGGATTAACTACACAAAAGAGATGAATAATCTCTGTTATTGCACATTTGAAGACTTAGCGTGTCTGCAGTAAGAGAACAAAATGATTAAAAGTTTTACTCAGACTAAAGTGACCTAAATTGGCCTTTTAATACAGCTTAGATTCTAATTATACTTTTCTTTCTCATTTGAGAAGCGTCAAGATTAGCCAGAGGACATTAATAATACAGGTATGTGGAAAAGTAAGTCCTCGCTTCTCCTGCAGCTCTCTTAATTGATGTTTCAGAATCTCAAGAAAAAATGTAGGGTCAGCGTATAATTTGTGACCTCCCCTGCTTTGCACATGTTTTACGCTGCACAGAACATTAATGCTGCCAGGCTAACTTCACATTTTATTTTATTTATTCAGTATTTATAATATGCCCATACAGCACATGGTGTTTCAAGGCGCAACACGACTAAAGAGGGGTTGGGGGGGGGGATGAAGAATAACAAAAAACGGTCCTACTACGCCTTGTGACATTTGAATCATGCAAGTGCAGTAACAAGAAGTGCAAGGGGATGGGGGCTGTGGGGGCAAGTGCCAGTCAGGAACAACATTGGAGTGGGTGCACAATTTGGTGAAACCTCACCTCATGGTGCAGGGGGCTAGATCAAGTATGCAGGTACAAGTAGGAATTCATACGCGAGTGAAGGCAGCCTGGCTAAACCTCGGCTAATGGCACGAGGGCGGGGGGGGGGGGGTAACATCAGGCATGCAGACAAGCAAATGGGACAAAGTAGGTATAATTAATTGAATGCAGACTGGAAAAGCCTTGCCTCATGGTAAGGGGGCTACATCAGTTATGCAGACAAAAAATGAGACAAAGTAGGTAAGAGGTGCAGTATGATACAACACAGAGGCAGCATGGGGCTGAATGAAGTCAATATCAGTAGTTACAGGCAGAAAAAATGCAAAGGCAGCACAAGGCTAAATGTTACAGGCAGACAAAATGTGAGGCAGCACAAGTCTGAGAGTTACAGGCAGATAAAACGAGAGGCAGGACAAGGCCTGGTGCTACAGAAAGATACAATGCAAAGGTGTCACAGGGCTGAAGAAAATGTCAAAGTCAGAAGTTGCAGGCAAGTAGGAATGCAAGGTGCCGCCCGAGGCTGACGTGAGATAAGTGGGTAGTCAGCATGTAAGCAAGCTATGGTAGTCTGTTGTGGGATCACAAATGCAAGATTTGAAAAGAGGTATATAAAGGGGCTTACATTCACCAACTGTTGGGGGGTCCCATTAAATATGGTAGCCGATAGGGAATGCAACAATCAACGGGGACGGCGAAAATGGAGAAGTTGGGCAGGCGCAGGTCAGTGAAGCCTCACTCTGCTCTATGTGTTGAGAGGCAGAAACGACAGGGAGGATTGCAGCAAACAATAAGGCTGCGAGAAAAGGGGTGAGCAGCCAGCACATGCAACACGAACTACCAGGTTTGTGTCGGCATGGCTGGTGCAGTGATGGTATTGTATACAAAGCAGATAGGGAATAATATTATCAGAAACGTAGCGGGACTTTTGGAAAATCTCTCTCCGAAACAGTATTCACACAGGCGGTCGAAGCCACAGTGAGGACTCCTTACATACTTATGCAAAGGTATGGCCAGAGACAGTCCGCGCATGGACAGTCCCAGACACGAGCTGCAACCAGACCCTTTTTTTAATTCATTTTTGCATTAGTTACAGTGCACAAAACCCTCGGGTATCTAGTACTTTATAAACGGGGCCCTTAGAGGGGGCAGGTTCGCCGGCCAGCTCCCTGAGCTGGAGAAATAAATATGATGCCTCAGCCAATCTGCACAGAGTGGAGGCGAGCAATTCTTTGTTGTCAAGCCCTATGAGTATCTCACAACTCCTTCCTGATCATGAAAGCCGAAAGGTAGTCGACCCTCCCTCCTTGGTTGGCAGGGGTTCCTGATTCTTGAGATAACAGGTAACATGAGGCAGCCAATGCAGGGAAGTTCCTTATTCTAACCGTGGTCCTTTCTCACCTGAATGGTGCCAGTGTCTACCTAGAAGGCCTTCTGGTGACAACCCTGGCACCCCTGAAATGAACGTGGTGCAGCATTTGACTTCGAAGGACCTTGCAAATCATACCACATCATCACCCCTCACTGAACCACTTCTGTTTCTACCTAAAATAATTATCACCTGCATATCTATAAGGCTGCCTCCCTCATGTCCCCAAGCTATTTGACATATAACATCAGGACATGTGATGGCTTCCACTCTGCAGGGCCATTAAGGAAACAAGAAGAAGAGGTCCCTTCTCTTCCTATGTCACCAGACTTCTACCGCTCAACATCTGCTCGCAATCTCACCCGAACTCTCAGCAGTGACTTCAAGACTCTACTTTTTAAGGGATGTCTCCTCCCCAACACCTACTTCCACACATCCTCCAATCCCAACAGAACCTGAGTTTGGGTTACTTCATACTTTCAGTTTCATCCCTTTGTTGCTTGTAGATCCCTTGATGCCTAATGGGCTGCACCCCCCATTGTTAGTTACCCTTTGCCTTATGTTGATCCCTTGCTATCTCCTTCCATGTACATGTACATCCTCCTATAACTTAGAAAGTGCCCCCTTGCTTCCAGAAACAATGTCCATCATCGATAAATAAACAAATACATAAATATGATTCATACAAAAATGCAAAACTTGTCACTGCCCACATTACCTTCACAAACACCCACCAAACAACATATTTGCATGAATAAACTGCCTTCATGTTAGGCAAACACTGCACACAAGCTGTGCCAGGACAACACACACCAAGATGGGAAGACACGAAAATGCGATCCATGCACCCTGCTGAAACATTGACACACTGAACATACATCCACATCGTACACAGCATCATAACATTCCCAATGTGCTGGAAGAAAGTCAAAAACCACCTGTCAAAATCACACAGTAATGCCACAGAAAAGAACCAGCATAGACACATTCCGATAGGAATGAACACAAACAGTGTCCCAGACACAGACCAGCAGGGAATATACAAGAGGGAGTCAATGCCACACCAGCAAGAAAAAACTAAAACAACACAGAAGAGGATTTGCATGAATAACTACAAATGCTTTGTAAACTACATACAAAGACATCCCATGAAAAATGCCACAATTTGGAAGACAATCCAGACCAAACATGTGACGTGCCCGCACTGCCCGAGGCACTCCTCCACATATCATCTACGCCATCTACCATGTTTTCCCAAATGCACCACTAACAAAAACATGTGCATCCAACCAGCACAACATGGATTATCAGAGTGTAAGATCTGCAGACCAACAGCTGCACAGGTACGTCATTTATGCAAGGACAACCACACAAATTAAACAATGCATGTGACTCAGCCCACAACCCTCAACTCATGTCATCACACCTGAGTCATTGCAACTTAATAGAAAGACAGAAATACAGATCACAACGCAGAGTGGCTGGACCACAGGATGTATGCCATGAACCAAAGATTGTGACCTGCATCCCAGGTGTGCAGCCACCAACGTTGATGTGTAATAAACAAAAACTTTACATTAGTTCAAAGTCATGCAAAACGTTATTTATGAAGATGCAAACACACTTGTAGGGAAGATCCAATAACTGCACCATAGATCAATTGTGGCCCAAACATATACGTAAGCACACAAAAGAGAACCCCATGACAGTCCTATGAGTTTGCCGAGCATACATGAATCTCCCACATGTAAGCGGTCTATCAGTGCTAGACGTGAACATCAGTGGGCACCATAACAAAGAGCTAAATACTGAATGCACAGGACAAAGTCAAGGTTGTCTCACAAGGTATAGCAAATATTCACACACTCAGGTTGGGACAAAGCAATGACATCACAAACGTGGAGCTATCCCAAACAAAATGCAATCGGTACCAATATGTTGCAGAAAATCTAGGCTCCCGTGCATTCAAATGTGCATGATAGCACAATCAATGATAGCCCTCTTCCACAATGCCCATGTGAGTCATGTGTACTGTGAACCCTAAAACCTTTACTACCCCGGCCCTGTTTGACATGTACGCCTGTCACTTGAACATAGATGACGGAAGTGTTATGACAGAAGTGGATTGGTCAGAGACACAGGGTTCTTACTCCACACAGAGGTCTGTATTGCTACGAACAGAGCATGGGGCACATGATGTGATATGTGTCTCATGGACAGTGAGCAGCAAATGTGAAGGGTATCAACCCCTGCACCTCACAGAAAACACATAGAACAAATGAGTGGAGGAGGATTATGGGCTTCTCAGAGTCCAGACTGTTGCAATCACTGGGTGTAGAGCAGCTGGACCAAATGCACATGCCATGCAACCATGCTGGCACCGCAACAATAAACATACCAAGCACTTACAGAAGTACCAGTTCTCCAAACGGGTTCTGTAGACAGACAAGATAACACTAATTCTGTAGGTCGCTGTTCCGATTAATGTATCGCTAGATGTGCTTTGCACCAGTGAGAATGGGTGCGTCTGGCTGGCTGACATACCCCAGAGCAAATGTTAGGGGGAGGCGAGAGTTGGTAAACTGCTGCACACTGGTCCCACCTGTCCCCTCACGCTGGCATGATCCAGTTCATTTTGGTGCATTGTGGTGCAAATAGCTTGGAAACCGTGCATTCAGCCTGGACCTCGAGTTTTGTTCCTCATGTCGGGACGGGTCTATCAACGATCACATTGATGTTTCGCAGATTTCAGGCAACCGTCTCATGCATGAAGGTGCTGAAATCTGGGGAAAAGGACGGGGTGTCCAAATGTCATGTAGCTAGTAATTTCCAGAGAGTCCTAACAGGTAACTATGCAAAATTTGGTGTAGCTTGGTGAAACGGTGTAGAATTGTATACGGAACAACGTTTCGCCAAGCCACAAACCCACAAACAAATTTTGACTTTTGCAGAAATCCAGGAAAAGGGTTGGGGTGTCCAAATGTCATGTCCAGCAGGTTCTAACAGGCAACTATGCAACATTTGATGCAGATTGGTGAAACGATGTGGAATTGTATGAGGAACAATGCTTCGTCACAAAACCCACTATAAACAAACAAACACATTTTCACTTTTATATATAGAGATTTCAATCACTGTGCTGTGTGCATAGCAAAAGCACCTCAAGATGTCATAGGACAATACAGAAAAACCTGTGCACCTCGCACAAATAGTCTTTGCCAGTCACAGCACGGATAGCTTTGAATATGTCACCTGCTAACACTACTCAGTCTCCATCTATGTACATTGACCATGCTACCTTGATCACACCTGCACTGTACTATGAACCATGAGCACATGGCATGCAGGACCATATCAATTACCTGATTGACCAAAAGAGTATTGCATTCAACCTTACCACAGAGCATGGAACATAAAGAGGATGGCCTAAACACATTGATGCATGGCCAGTAACCCACTCAGACACATTCCACGGCATGCAAACACATTTACCACATGGTGTAGAAAGAACAGAATAGCCTTAATTGGCATGGCCAATTTAAACATGTAATCCAAAATAGAACATCATATGAGAAATGGTATCTACATATGTCTGGAAACATTAACAAAACCTGCACAACCAAACATGAAAGAGCCCTTAGCAATAACAAAATAAGCACAGCTTGACCTACCTTAATCAGGTTTCTCTCTCCATGTGATGGTTCTCTAAATCCTGCCTCCTTCTTGCCTCAATGTCTTTGGCAGCCAAAAGAGAGTCCTCCATGATGGAAGCCTAAGCATAGTCTATCTCTTCCTCGGCCTGTGTCCATGTAGTAGCCGCAACACATGCTGCAGCCGGGGCTGCATGCCTCTCCTCCTGCCAACACATCTCTGCACATACAACTATCACCAGGGTCTCCCTGACTTCCTGCCTTTCCTTGCTGATGGGGTGAATCTGCTTTGCTCTTCTACCCAACTAGATTTCACACCTTTTCTGATTGTAGAAGTATTGCTCCCTGGCAATCCTTCATAGCTGCTGGTTCTCCCTCTGCAATGATGATCATCTATGGCGCGATAGACCCATCATGACACAGTCCTGATCTGTCTGCCATCCAGCACAGCCTGCAATCCAGTTGACACTATGGCAGGGCCAGAGCCCTGCACCCCACCTCAATTCCATTGTGGGATGCCACCTTGTCTGCCTCTGTATGGAACTCTGACTCCTCCAGGGACAAAGGCACTCCCAAAGTGGGAGTCATAGCTGATGTTAGATATGGAGCCCCCTCATAAGGTAGTCTGGGGCAAAGATGTGTAGGAGGGTCTATCCAAAGAAGGCAGCCCGGCTCAGTGCTGCCACCAGGTGGGTGAAGATAAGTGAACAACATTATGTCATGTGATGCAGCCTGCTGTTGACAGGCAAGGACTGCATCATGGAGAGTTTGTTTTTGTCCTATGCAATCCACACACCAGCAGTGGCATCACTGTGGCCTAGATAGTTCTGTCAGGGAAGTGGGATTTGTTTTGGTGGTGGGATCCAAGAACATACGCAGCCCTGAAGATGATAAACCCGGGTCTGTGACCCTCTACTGCTGAGGTGTTCACAAGAATGACGTTCCAAAGAGGAGTCCACAACCCCAGGTACATGACCCTCCAAATGTCATGGAGAGTGCCTGGGCTCTACATTGATATTGATGGTTTATTTGTATAGCACCAATACACATCTGTTTCAAAGCGCTTCAAGGCAGGGGAGGCAGCAAGGGAAAACACAATAACATTCTTACAGGGCCTTGAGACATTAAGAATGGGTAGTTAATTATCGTACTAGGCCTGGTGACATTTCAAATAGTGCAAATGCTTTGAATATGATCAGGGGAGAGGGGAGAGGAGAGAAGGTACAGGCAGGGAGAAGAAGACTGTGACACAGTGAGTGAGGTGAAAAGAAGCAACGCCGGGGAAATACAGTGATTAAGGAGCAAACAACAGATGGAATGCACCAGCCAAAAAGCAAAGGTCAATACTGAACACCTTATGTTCCAAGAGACCAGCATGTGCATGCCAAGTTTCAAAGACGTTGATGGGCACAACATGATTCAGGGCAACCATGATTACAAAATGATTCAAGAGTCCAGCATGAGAGTGACAAGATTCAAGATGGGTGAACCAACATGAGTCCAAAAAGTCAATCCAAAGCATAAGCAACAAAGCGTTGATGGTATTTCCATAAAGTGTCAATCAGACTCTGGTTTCGGGCAGGGCGGGTTTGTTGAAGCAGAGGGGGCATTGCAACTTTGGAATGCCCTAAACGGGGGTGACAGCTAAATTCAAGATTCAGGCACACAGGCACTAACATACAGCAGGGGGCAGCTAAATACCTTGTTTGGGCATACAGGCAGATATATACAGCTGGGGGGACAGCTAAATACAAGATTCAGGCATACAGGCACATACATGCAGCAGGGGGGATAGCTAAATACAAGATTCAGGCAAACAGGCACAAATATAGAGCAGGAGGGGGAACAGCTAAATACAAGATTCAGGGATATAGGCAAATAATATAGCAGGGTGACACAGCTAATGCAGTGTTACATCCATGACCATCTAGGCAATGGACAGGGAACAGACAGGGGCCTTTGGAGAGGGCCTTAGGAGGAAGGGGCCAGCTTGCAGCCTGCTGGCTTGATGATTGCTCAAGTATATTTGGAATGGGCCAATCAATAACGCCGCCAGCCCGGTGAGCATAGAGCGCTCAAGTGACCACAGATCAATGGTGCCGGCGGTGGTCATGAAGGTAGGCCGAAGGCCGACAAGCAGAGACCACACACAACGCCCCATGCAACAAAAAATAACAGACAAGATGCAACATGGAGCACACGCCCACAATACACCCACCATGTGTTCCTGGAAGGAGGTGGACACAGCTGATGGCACGAGCAACGTGCGGGTAAGGTGTGCTCTGGTTTATTTAAAGTCAAAGCCCTGCTAGGCTTATGTGTTGGATCCAAAGAAATCCTCATATTGTGGCATCTCGCAGGGTGCCGAGCGAGTAAGAGTGAGCCAGTTGGTGTCCAGAGTAGCAGTGGTAAAAAGGGAGAATTAAAGGGAACAAACAGGGGCCTTTGGAGTGGGCCTTGGAGGATTGCCATCTAAAAGCCTTGTCCATAGCATGCAGCTCCTCCTTAGGAGAAGGACCCTAACAGAATGACAAGGAAAACCATCACTGTAAGAATGTTTATACACGTGTTTATAGACAACTGTGACGTGTGGCCATGCAGACATCAGTGAAAAAACAGGTGTACAAATTTGGCGAACAGATGAATGCCTTGCATGCATGACTGTAGAGACAGTGTAATCAGAAGGGAACATGGCCACATGGATACTTGACCTCCAAATTCCAGACTCATCTTTGTCCATTCTTCAATGAGCATCTCATAGAGTCTGTAAGAACTGGATGCAATACACATGTTTTGCCAAGAGTGACTGCCAGAGTCCGGTTTTGTGGACCCTCCATCACATATCCACTAAATGTCACCAGACACCATGCAAATGTGTAATTCTCCTACAACTGTCAGAGGGGCTTGCGATTAGAAATAAGCCCACATAGCCAAAGGGAGAAAAGTACATAGGAAGCAGGAGTCCTGCAGACAAGAAAGGTTAGGCAACAGAGGCAGTGAACCGAGAGCAGCAGGGATTACAAGTAAAACAAACATGTTAGGTTCCCTCTTTGGGTGCATGCAGAATGGGGGAAGAGTTCCCAAAAGAACCAGGGAAACTCCAGCCTTCTAAGCTGGTTACTATTACAGGGCCCCCCTCTGAATGCTCATGGAATGGAGCAACAGCAGTGAGAGTCTGTGTCTGGACCCTAAGGCACCAACAAGGAAACAGTACTCAGAAGATGGAAGCCCAGCAGCCAATCTCTGAACAAAGGAAATACACAAGGCACAAGTGAAGAATTTTTCACTAGCTGTACAGCAGTCTGAGTTACTTTGGCTGGTAAGTGAATGAGCTGCGCTAAGCTTTAGCTGGTATACATATGCCAAGTTCAGGTCTTCCACCTGCTCTGTATAGGTCTGTATCTTTTTCTGTGTTACCACTTCAGGCCTTATCATGTTGATTTAAAGACAGAATGTCAGGTGTTTGGCATAGTGCCAAATGGTCTGGTAAATTGTGGCCCTTTGCTAGATTCTTATAATGCAAGTAGACAAACTCATCATTGAGGTCTTCAGTTTGTCTTTTAAGGCACAATAGCTGTTTCTGTAACTGGTATGTTCCTTTGATATTTTCCAGACCTTCAATGTCAGACTCCGGTGTAGAAGAAGAGCAAGGTTTTGAAATGGGAAGACTGACTTTTGTGTTATCGTTGTTAGTAGTTATTGGGGATGCATTAAGAAAACCTACAGTCTTTATTGGTCTTTTGTACACAGGAACCGCTGCACTAACCGCAGGACACTGAATGCCTTATCCTGTTAAATGAGTGTTATTAGCAGTCTGGGGAGGTTGTGTAGCTAGCCACGCTGATCTTGAGCAAATAGCTTTTGCAACAAGGATCCCATTAATGTATTCCTGTGGCATGTCATCTGAGGTATAAGAAGTGCCTGGAAAAAGAGCATCAAGTAGATTCAAATGGGGAGTAGTGTGCTCTGAGAGAGGCACTGTGGAATGCAGGTTCTTAGAGGTAAGTACATTACTGGCATGAGGGTCTGAATTGATGTGTGCGTTGGCAGCACTAAAATATTATGGGGATTTTCCATGGGCTGTGCTAGTAATGTTTGTAAAACGTGGTTCTCATCTTGCAGTTCCTCTTTAGATAGTATCTAAGGGTTGTAATCGCATATGCCATTGTAATCTAACATTGTTGGATCACTAAGCAACACACAACAATTAATTCTCTTGTATATATGTCTCTCTAAGACTAGCAGTTTTCTTGGCAAAGGTGCGTGAACCTGTAGTCTTACGCGTGGGGTTATTTTTCAGGTATAAAGACTCCTTAGGCTTAAGTGTGCCCACCCTTACTGGGAAAGCAGAATAATGTTGTTCTTGCATTCTGTCAGAGGGGCTTGTGGGTAGCGACGAGCCCACAAAGCCAAAGGGAGAAAAGTAAACAAGAAGCAGGAGTACAAGGAGTCCTGCAGACAAGAAAGGATATTCATCAGAGGAAGTGAACAGAAAGGGGCAGGGACTGCAAGTAAAACCAACATGTTAGGTTCCCTCTTGGGGTGTACGCAGAATGGGGGAAGAGTTGCCCACAGAACCAGGGTAACTCCAGCCTTCTAAACTAGTTACTAGTACAGAGCCTCTGAATGCTCATGGAAAGGAGCAACAGCAGTGAGTGTCTTTGTCTGGAACCTAAGGCACAAACAAGGAAACAGTACTCACAAGACGGATGCCTGTACGGGTCCAGCAGGAACTGAACAATGACTGCCCCCTGAAACAGGAACCATTACACTGTTTACAATGGCAAAAGGTATAATATTGAAATACGACAAAGGAAAGGGGCAGAGATTGCCTGCTGGAAACCCAGCAGCCACACTCTAAACAAAGGAAATACACAAGGCACAAGTAAAGAGAAAAAATGTAATAGAAATATCCAGGGGGAAAAAGGAAGTCAAAGTGAGCAAGGTTCAAGACAGAGAACTTGAAGAAAGAGGAACAGCAAGGACACTAGAATCTGAGTACAGGGCTAAGAAGACAGGAGACTGCAGACTGATAACAAGGAACAGTAACTCTGGAGTGGGATAACAAGGGCAGGACTAAAGACTGATAACAAGGAAACTGTAGCTCTGAAGTGGGACAACAAGGGCAGAGCTGAAGACAGATAACAAGGAAACAGTAGGTCTGAAGGGGGATAACAAGGGCATAACTGAGGACAGATAACAAGGAAACTGTAGCTCTGAAGTGGGATAACAAGGGCAGGACTGAAGAGAGATAGCACGGCAATGGGCTCAGAACAAGTAACTGCAGGTAGGAACAAGGTAATTAGTGTTAGAGAGCAAGGGGCTGTAGACTGTGAACATAGGACTGCAAGCAGGGGAGCTGGGCTGCAGTATAGGAAGCACAGAGGGGCAGGGCAAAAGGCAGGGGTATGAAGGCAGAGTAGTAGGGCTGCAAGGCAGGGAGCACAGTGCTCTGGAACAGGAGCATGTTCAGGAAACAACAGGACACAGCAGAGATCCAGCGATCAACGCAACAAAGGGCTGGAAGCGAGCTCATTGCAAGAGACCTGTGCTCCTGTGGACAGCTGCTTAAATACTGACCTGCCCTGTGCTGAAGTAGGTTAATTAGCAGCACCTGGAGCAGCACACCTGAAGGTAATTGGCCTCCTCCCTCTCTGGTCTTGGGGAAGTGAAAGCTGCACTGATCTCTAAGGCTTCTGAGGATTGAATTTCTAAGACTGCTGCATAGGATTAGCTAAGGAATGGGAACTGCCACAAGGTGCATTATGGGACCTGTAGTTTGTGAAATTAAATACGAAAGTTCCAAAGTCTTGCAAACGGAAAGTAAATACAAACATATGAATAGGTATTGTCCGGGGAGTATTATGGAGATGAATGAGTCCCAAATAGTCCACAATGGGTGCCAATTGGTGTGCCAGTGGCACAGTTGCGACAACAACCTTAAGGCAAATGCATGGCCAGAGCAAGGGAGAATTAAATGCTTTGCTGACATAAGCATGTCAAACAACAGATGGGCAACACTATATTGTATCTATGTGTTGATTAATGAACAATCCAGTCACATTCCCCACCCTCCCCCCATGGCCTGCATAGCTCACATGCAGCCATCAGGCAGCACAAGAGCAATGCATTCTGTGCAGATGAGGAGACGACATGTCCTTGCACCCTTCACTTGTGTAAACAGTACACAGCCTCATGTGAACGTCTCTGATGAACAAGACATGCACACAGATGTTAATAATGACATACACATGTACATCTAACAGCTAGCAGAGACTGCATACAACACTTGGCCAGATGTGTGTAATCCCTGTGTGACCTCACTAGGCCTTTTTTTCTCCTCCATTTGTTGTAATGTGCCAATGAGGCACCATACCGCATACTTGTTTGGAACATCCATGTTGTTGGTTGCCGTACTCTCTTACCTTCCCTAGTCGTGCCATCTCATTGAGGCATATTGACATTTTATAATCTTGTTCCCTTTGTCTACCTAATGGCAGTTTGGATCTGGACCTGCAGGTCAAGTACCTAGGCATGAAGCGCTGGGTTGACCTTCTCTGGGATCCAGACCTGTAGTGGGGACACGCAGTGGCGGCCATGAGAATGGACCTTGAGTCTGTGTGCATCCACAGTGGCTGCCCTCACCATCTTCTGGCTTTGGATCCTCATGTCATCCCAAAGTTTGTTCACATTGTCCACGGTAAGGACTGCCACCCATTTGATTAAAGCCAAAATGCTCTACCAGGTCCTACTTCATGATTTGGCCCAAACCTGATTCTCAGTGCTGAAGAGGGACCAGTGTCAGAGAAGTTGGTAGCTCTCAGCCTCACTATCTTGATGGGGTTAGATGATGTTCCAACCATTGGAGGGGTGACACTGGTAGAGATGACAGTGTGTCCTGAGTGTTCCTCGACTGAAGAACTTTGATGGTCAGATGGAGGTGTTGCTGACCAGATGAGGCAGATAGGTGTGCTGGGGGAGTAGATGGTATACTGGTTTAGAGTGCTCCAGCAGGAGCTAGTAGGCTGCAGTGGTCAAACTGTCACTCCAGGGCAGTGCAGCATCCAGTGATAATGTTGCTGGGGAAATGACCGCCAGGTGTTGACATTTCTCTAACAATGCACCCTCCAGAAAATCAAACACTTTTTCCCAAATATTCTAGGATTGGAGGTAAAAATATATAATTGTACCCCTCCTAGAATAAAGAATTTTAGGGATGGGAAAAAAAGTCACCTACCAACGTTTCACCAGTGACATTATCACATGGAACCGACAGTGCTAATGGTCAGCCACTAAATGCAGACAACCAGGCAGCAGGAGGTGTCTTGCAGAGAAGGCAGGCAGAAGCAACAGATGTGGAAAGTTAAGAGGACTGGGAAAAAATAAGTGGCATCAAGGAGCATGCTAAAAAGCATCAGACAGAGGAAAGATCCTTAGCACATAAGTCCAAAAGACATGCTTCATGTGCTATGCATGTTCATTGTTCACACACTGTTCAGATATGAAAAGGAGGTGAACTCAGGGATCACGCCTGTTTGGCTTAATCACAGAGGTCATGCAGGCCCCTTTGACTGCAAGAAGTAACATGAGCGAGAAGGGACAGATACAAAAAGAGAATGTAACACCAAGGAAAATAAGCTTCGCAGAAGTGGAGTTGGTCATCATCTCATGCACTATTTGTTTTTCTGTGTTGTTTGATGGATCTCAGAATTTGAATAAACCGATTGACTGACTGACATGTCTGCATGATAATAATAATAATAATAATAACAATAATAATAATAATAATAATAATAATAATAATAATAATAATGATAATACTAATAATAATAATAATAACAATTTAGCATTTATAAAGCGCTAAGAAACCTCAGGTATCTGAGCGCTGCTTATTATTACCCAGTGTGTGATGTTATGTTATGTTATGTTAGCGGTACTTGTATAGCGCACCGTCGCAAACGGAATTGGTCCCCAGGCGCTCTGGCGGATCTGTAAACAGAAAGGGTGGGGTAGGGTTAGTCGGGAGGAGGGGAGAAGAAAAGTGGGAGAAGTGGTGTGCTGTATGCAGCTTCAGCTCGGTATACACCGAGTGCTGGGCTTTGGTGCTAGTATCGGACCGGATGAAGGCCTCGAGTGCTGTGGGTGAAGTTTTATGTGTTGTTGGTGCGGTGTGGTAAAGTGCGTGTCGGATTGCTGGGAGAGAGATGGTTGTGTGATTTTGCGTGGGTTTAAGTATGGAGAAGATTGAGGGTTGGGTTAGATGACTTTGTTGTTGACCATTTGCTTTCATTTCAGCAATTCTACAGTGTCCTGCCATTTCAGCAATTCTACAGTGTCCTGCGTAATACATGGTAGATGGATCTGGTGGCCTGTTTCATGTTTGCGTGCCAAAGGATGGGCACTGCCTTCTGGTGTGAAAGGGTAAAGTGTGCAATGCTTAATTGTTCCATACAAACTCTCTGTTACTTGATATATATCACATACTTGCGTGTCTAAACTGTCATGCTTATTTATGGGCTACATACCCAATTGTGAGAGCCTTTTGAGTGTTTTCATTTCTGGATATGTGGTTCTGGGATGTGCACAACTGCATGAGGTCTTTCACCTCTAAAGGCTGTGATTCCAGAATGGGCAGGCCATTACTCTGGGTCGTTTGCTTCCTCTCCACATTCCTCATGTCACGTGAACCTGCCCTAATCGGTTCTGGCAAACATGAGACAAGGCATCATCCCAGGGCCAGTGTTGCATAGCTTTCCTTTCACTCTGCATGTTACTGTGAACAATACAAGTGTCAGGGGAAGGCATGTGGCGGTGCTACAAATGACTTAATATGGGATACACTTTAATGCTGCCCATGTAGGTGGCATGTCTCCAGTGCCTATGCAGCCACTGGCTGAGGAAGGGGTCAAAACCACATTTCAAATGCCATCTGGTGTTTTGTACTCACCCACCAGGGCAGGGATTGCAGAAATGGAATTGCAATCATCATGCACTGAGCATACCGTGAATGACAACCACAAACTGCCTAGTGGAATACATTCTGCCCAAGCACAGCTTTGACTCCCAACATACCTGTAGCTGTTGCAGAGGAGGATGGGCAGGGACACCAGTTAATTCATATAAGCATTGAAGTGTATGAAAAGAAGTAATGGAACTATGTTCCCTCCTGGCCTGCCCACGCTCTTCACAAACACCATCGCTGCGCCCCCTCCCACACACAATCCAAACCCCCAAACCCACATGCTATGAAGTGTAAGCTTCAACTTCTTCCTACACTTTTATTTTAAAAGTAAAAAAAAAATCCAGAACGTTTTCTTTTTAAAATAAAAGTATAGGAACAGTGAAACTTAAAAATAAAAAGTATAGGAGCACCTCTCCCGACCGTTCCCGCCCACTTCGACCTCTGCATATAAGCTATGAAGGACAAGGTGATAGAGAGGATGTAAGTTCCACATGACTTCATATCCAATTTGGCGTGGTAAGCAATGACATGGTTCAGGGGAAGTACCTGGGTTGACCTTGTATGCATATATGGAACCTATTTCAAGGCTGACCCAGGCACAGGGCTTTACCACAATGGACAATCACATGTATGAGGGTATGGTGAAAGACAAATCCTCGAACTGCCTTGTATCAAACCACTACAATGCATGCACAACCATGACCTGTGTACTTTCATATGTGTGGATGTGTACCGCCCTTTGTACATTCAGTTGGTGTATGACAATTAATGCCCTGTACATGCTGCCATGTGCCAAACTCCTTACCTGATATTAAACATGTTATCCCCAGGAGAGTGGGGAAAAGGGCACAAGTGCATGCTCTTCTCCCAGCCTCAGCCTGGTAATCATTGCTCCTGCTATTTGTGAACACGTTGGCAGGGGACACGAGAGGCCTAGTGAAGAAAGGATCCTGAAAAGCAGGGCGTCTGACATGGGTGTGTTGAGACCATGCTCCGGTCACCTGGGAAAGCCTGTGCTAATTGGAGGGAGAGGGCCTTACAGGCAAAAGAGCAAGCACTGTACTTCCAACTATTTTTGTCAAAATGGGCCATGGGTTTGGGGGGAGGAGTGCTGTTAGGGAAAGGGATGTAGATTGTGTAGAGTGACCCTTCTACCCTCTGCTTCTGGGTGATGAGCACAGTATGGCATATGTAAACGTGCTGACAATTTGGGCAAGGAAATGGGAGGCTACGTGTCAGTTAAAGTATGAGCATGAAATGGGTTTTTGACTGGAACAATGTAGAGTGATAATGTGGAAATGAGGAGTCATACACGCAGTGGCTGAGGGATTATTGGCAGTGTACTTGGCATGTGTGATTTTGATGTGTCATGGCAGGATCTCGACCTGACTTCCACATGTCCACTGAACGTAGCACTTATCGCCCATGAAACCGGGTTTGCATGGTAGAGACAGTCGAAGATTGGTTAGGGGATTTGTAATGATTGCTTGCATTTTTGTGTGATGATTGTGCTATGGTAATAGCAGCCATTCTCAATGCTGGCAGCCATGTCTGACTGTTTGAATAAAATGTGCATGGACAAAGCTTTGCATGTAGCAGGTTTGGTTGCTTTTCTGGCATGTGAAGCACTCTGTGGGAAGGTCATACTGGAGGGGCATAGGGATCCATTAGCCAGTTTGGATGCATTTAGTGCTGAATTATTGAAATGCATTGAAGATGCATTGGACCCTATGTGCCTGAAGGGAGAGTTTGATGATATGTGTTATGTGAACTTTACAAACGAAGAGTCATCAGAGGACGAGCCATGTGAACCACATGTGAGACGAGGCACACATTTGCCCTGCTCTGGTGTGTCAACATCTGCAGGAGTTGGATTAGGGTCAGCAACATTGGTACCAACATCACTGGAGATCTCCATGTTGAGAGGTCCCGCTAGATCAGGCACAGAGAATAATCCAAAGAATGTTGGCTCATTACAACAGTGCAGACCATCGTCATCATGCCAGCATAGACCACACATATATGGGGGTCGCTTTGCTGGCTTCTAATCCGACTGGGAGAAGTAGTTACTACATGCAAGCAGCAGACAAGAACAGATCCTGGAGGAGTTGTCTGGGAATATCACTCAGATGTGCCATTGGTTGGTAGATGCCTTTGGGATTCTCTGCTAGGAGACGCATGTATTGAGGAAGGACATGCACCAGGACATGGTGCCATTGAGGGTGGATATGCACTTGGACATGGTTGCCATTGGCAATGTTTGTCATACCTCTCTCTCACATATTGTTGTGGCAATGGAAGATCAAGCTTTGGCACTACCTGGTTTGATTGGGCTCCCCAGCCAGCATGCTGCACACGAGGATGTGGGTCACTGACTGGATAGATGATGCCTCTCCTTGATTTCCTTACATGTGAAATTGATACATCTAGTTGGGCCCTGCCTGGTTTTGGTGATAACTTTGATGGCGGGGACCCGCATGTCCGCCAATGTGATATTTATTTGGGGGTACCCTGTCTCTCTGTTTTCCTTTAGCACTACTCTTTTACTTTTGGAGGTGGGTATGGAATTTGGTCTGCATTGGTTCTGTTTGCAAATATCGGTCATGCACTTATGGAGCTCCATGGAAGTGCTAGTAAGAGTGTACAACAATGCCACTCATAGGGGTTTACATGATATCATTTTGCAACGTCTGTCTGGGCTATAGCCTTCTCACATTCAACAATAAACTCTTATGTCAGTGTGATGTGTGGTTATAAGAAATCTGATCCTAGTACATTGCGAGTGTGGTATGGTGAACTGGTGGCTAAGTACTTTCAAATGTTGGTTACAGTGTATTGTTTATTAATATTTGCGTATTTCTTAGATGTGTGCAAGGAGGTTGATCTTGCTGTTTTTGTTGCCAAGTTGGATGATGTGATGACGGCAGTACATGTGGTCTCTATGTTGTGGATGATTAGCGATGGAGACTACTATGTAGCATAGAAACCATGTGTTTCTTTGGGTATGTTTGTGAGATGCAGAAGCCAAAGGCTTTGCAATGTGTTCCTTCTCTCATTGTGCACATACATTGTACCTCCTGGACAGGCTTTCTCAGGGTGTTTATTTTAGGCAGACAGTTATTTCCCTCTCTCACTATTAAAACCTGCCATGGAGGGGGCTTTGGAGTGTGTTCACAACACAGGGTGTTGTTCATGCAAAGAATGTACAGACAACATGGTTGTGTGTGGTGCTCCCAATAACTTTTGACCTGCTAGGGGGATGGGTAGAGCACGTGAACTTGTCAGAAACCTTCCTGTATTTCCACAGATAGTCCAAATATTGATGCAATGTTGTGCAATACACAACATGACAGTGTGATCCTGCAAACTGTTAGGACTGATTTTCTATAATCTGGCCTGGTGGACAGATGTATAGAAGGCCAACCTAGTTTAGTGACAGGGACAACTCTGTGAGCTGTAGCCAAACCAGTCAAAGATAGCAAGGCGGGTGGTCACGGCTAAGTCCCAGGAGGGGTAAGCTTGGTATGGGGTCCTCAATGAACACGCACAGTGAAAAGTCAAGGAACACACTTAGACACAATTATAAAAATACTTATTTATTTATGGCCATATAACACTATGAAAAATGACTACTAGCATGTCATATTGTCACACAATACTAAATAAAAGACACATATGTACGATCAATGGAGTAGGGAAAATACATAAACCTTTGCAAAGGAAGGTAAGTATTAGCATGCAGCACTACAGGTCCACAGATAAACAACACTAACTTAAGAAGGTAATCACAAAGATTTTGGGGTCCAATGAAGAGTTCCAAGGGGTAGAGGACGGTGGGTAGGGCCATCATGGATTCTAAAATGGATCGCTGCAGTAGCAAAATGGTGGGCATAGCCAAATCAACAGTGTAGTTAGAGTTATCACTGGCATTAAATGAGAGATCATGTCTCTGATGCTAGACATAGTCTGCATTGGTTGCCTAAAGAAGCTAGGCTACCATTTTGCTTATTATTGATGACCCAAAAATGCTTGATTAGCTCTAGCCCTTTGTACCTGAGTGAAGTAGTGCTTCCTAAACTATGTGTCAGAACCCTTAGGTCCAATAATACCAACCAGCTTGAAATAACAGCCTGTAAACTGACCCAGTTCATTAAAGTTGCTTTTGTTTCTGGACACACCAAAGGCATGCAACACGCTGTCACCTGACCTGAGAGCACAACATCTACTGCAAAGTTTAGAAAGAAACTGAAGACCCTATTGTTTAGATAATGCTTTTGGTTATATTGTTTGAAGATTGTGATATCTCTGGCACCTATTGTACTGGTTCTGACTATTGTATTGTTTTTGTTGCCTGTTCTATTATGTTTTGCACCTGCTACTTGTTTTTGATGTGCCCTTAAGCCGCTGGGTCACTTGTGCACATAAAAAATAAATTAAAGTAAGGTATCCCAGGTAATCAAAGTGTTCTCCACTTTCAGAATGCTTCCGCAAGCAAACACTGGCAAAGCCAAACTGTTACAAAAGTTTCTAAAAGTTACCAAACTTTTAAAGGCGAGATAGGAGTTTAAGTAAGTGCTGTTACAACTTACCCCCCACACACCAATACTCTGTAGGACTCCCAAGAAGAAGGACATAGGTCATTTATCCCACCTTCAGCTATGGCCCTTGGTGCCCTGGTGTTGCAGGTTCAAGCATTCCTCTGGTCGGCAACAAATGCTAGTGAAAGGCCTTCAGGTTGGAGAATGCAGAAGTACTCAATGATGGGCCCCTCTCAGCACAGGACTGGATGCAGGAAAGCTGTTTTGGGTGACGGACACTAATGCACTGCAATGCAGGGGGAAACACTGGTCGCTGTCCGATTTAACCTCGAATCTCGGATCTCCTTGATGCTGGAACCATGAAATTTGAGTCTTGTAGTATACAATATCTATCACAAATGTTCCAGGCCACAATGCAATTCAAACACCAGATAAGAGCCGGAAATCCCACTAGCACATCTAAGATCTAGCCAACACACACACACACACACACACACACACACACACACACACACACACACACACACACACACACACACACACACACACACACACACACACACACGCACGCACGCACGCACGCACGCACACACACACACACACACACACACACACACACACACACGCACACACACACACGCACACACACACACACCCCCCCCCCCGCAACAGTGGTCCTATTATGACCACTGGTGGCAGAGCTCATGAGTACCATTCAGATACACTGAAAACAGTTTGTGGAATGGGACCATACACTCCCAAACCACTTACTGGCAGCAAACACACATGGCCCTGCAGATGCCCGCGATAAACCTCAGCATTCCGGGGCACTGGAAGTCCATATAAAGAAAAATGGCCAAGGGACAAACATAAAACCTTGTGGTATGGCCATGTTTGGACACTAGTCACATTAGGTAGCCAAATGCGGTAAACACAGTAAGGCTAAAGTGAATTACACCAAAAAATAGCAACAAGTTACTGCTGCCACCAGCTGTTCCCATAGGCATGCTTAAAGTTACCAAAAATCCATTGAAAGTTAGCCTTGGGCAAAACAGAATGTGTACCACATTGTAATGCATTGTACGATGCATTGTACAATGATAAAAAGTTTACAAAAGTGATTAGAAGTTACCAAAAGTGGCAACAAAGTAACAAGACTAAGGAAAACAATGTTTCCCAGTGCTGACTGCCTGAAGGACATGTCAGTTTACCCAAGGCAAATTAGCAAAAGCCAGTGTAGTGAAGCTGAAGGCTTCAAGGTACTGCAAAAAGAACATATCAAATTCAAATATCAAATCAAAAGGTTTGGGTGTCCATAAAAATTGGGGGAAGTTGCTGTAAAGAGAAATCTTTCCAAACATGTACCACTGGTGGTGTGTAGAGCAAGCCACCTCCACAGTGATCTAGGCAGAGGTGTGCTGAACTATGGCTTTTGTGGCAATGCATGCTGCATTGCATTTGTTCTCCCCAGGGGATGATGGATTACTGAAGGGTGTCAGCAGGAATGATGAGTGGGTATGCACTTTCCCCATCAATGTATTAATTTATTTAGTGTGCATTTATTAGGCGCTTATACAACAAGTAAATTGTGTTTCAAAGTGCCCACGTGGCAACTGGGAGCGAACATGGGCTTGAAAAACAATATATACGTTTGAGGATAAAAGACAAATCTGCTAGGCCTTGTGAGTATTCAGAACGTGCAAATGCAGAGAGAGAAGAGGGGAAGGGGGGGTGGGGGTAAGTGCTGGAGTGTCCATGCCCATGGGTGAGTAGGCCACTGGGTGCCGAGGCAAGTGCTGTGTGAAGGCAGAAGCTGAGGCAATTGGATGTGGGAGGCCAGATCCCCTAAGGACACATAAGGGCCATGGTCACCAATCCCAGCGACTGTGAGGTTAGCAGAGGAGGGAAGAAGGGAAGGAGGAAGTGAAAATTGTTAGGCAGAAATATATGCAGTACCCTTTGGGAACACCACACACAATTAAGACTACAAGTGACAGTACAAATTCACATTTGGTACAAGCCTGTACTACACAGTAAAAGTGGTAGCGATGGCTGAGCAGCCAGTCTTATCTCAAGAGTAAGTGAGCCGTATCAAATAGTTACACAAAGGACAGCAATTACTATGATTCAAAGAAACACTGACTCAAGGTTTCTGAGTAAAAGAATATACATTTATTTACACATCAGTTGTATAACATTTCACTAAAGTAAAGCAGTTGAAAAATCACGTTACTAATACACCACACCACTCCCAATAGTTTCCAGACAAGTTAAGCTCACAAAATGAAGTTGGAGCAAAATGGCACTAAAAGGGAGGGAAAAACAAAGTTAGGCAGAAATTGAGCAGCACCAACAGGTAAGTAAGCAGGGCGATCTAGAAAGAGGAACTACAGTGATGGAACCAAATCAAATAGGCTTAGGGCCAAAGTCAATAGGACACAAGTCTTTTGCTCAAGATCACACAGCTCAGGGTAGTTCGCGGTTAAGTCTTAAGTTCTGGATGTAGTTGGTCAGCAGAAAATGTAGTTTAAAGAGAAGAGAAGGACAAGCCCTCGAGTTGGCGAAAGGTTTCACACACCTTCACCGCAGCTGAACGAAACACACAACCGGATTTGCACAGTACCTTTAAATGGACAAGAAGCTGTAGCTGAGGCGGACGTTCCTGGTAGTTCCTGCAGGCTCACGGTTCCTGAAGCGACTGTCGGACTGACACGAAGTAGGAAGACTGGAGGGTCCTGCACTACCCAGGGAAGAAACCAGCAGCAGCGCAAAGCAACAAATAAAAGGTGCACTCCTTAATACCCAAGCAGGTTCCGACCTTCCTGGCTATCTGGCCCACTGTAGCTGTGTACAGCAAATTCGACCAGATGAGGGAGTCCTGGCTTGCTGTTTGTTCCCACCAGCTCAGGGGAAGAAGATTCCTGGAGGATCTTCTCTGTCATTGAAGTTTGAGGATTCGGACCTGCAGCAGGGCTTCACTGGGCAGTTCAGTCGTGGTAGGGGTCCTCTTCCATCAGCTCCTCGTCAGTTCTATCGTTCCAGTGGCGACTCTGCCTTTCCAGACCCATAGACCTGCTTTTTATGCAGTTTTCCCCCATTCACACAGCCAATCCAAGGAGAACCTGTGCAGGGAGTCCTAAACCCCTCCCTCACATCCTGTCCCCCCCAGACATACAGGCGCCTAAGGAGGGCTTCTGCATTGAAGCCCACGAAAAGACAGTGAACAAAGGAATCAAACCTGGTTTGGCGCGCAGAGTAAAACAAGAGAAAGACTTTTACAAAAAGAAATTGCGAATAAATCCATCCGGAACCTTATAAAACATATCTGGTCTAGCGGCTTTAAGTTCGAGGCTACCAAGATAGCCTAAAACAATACCAAGGTTATTTAAGATAACCGCGGTAGAAAAAATAGGGTAGTTACCGCTGCCACCAGCCAAGTCTTGATGAAAAGGGAGCAAAACAATGCTCCAAGAGAAACAGACAAAAAGGGATAAGTATTAACCCTTTCCAGTACTCCATGTAAGATGGTTTGTACTGGGTCTGTGGTTTTACAGAGGCTAATAAAGTTAATGGCTACTTTATGTGTTCTGGGAGACAGTAGTCAGTCCCAGAAAATGGAGTCTGAGTTGGGAAGCCTGAAAGACAACCCTGTGTCACTGCACTGAAGGTGCTGTGTAACACACAGTAAGAAGATGATGCCTGTGGAGTAGGTGAGGCTCCACAGTCTATGAACACAAAAAATATTAAACACACACAGCAAAAACACACGTAAGAGTGCAAAGAAAAGGCTCACACTCTTACCAGGTGAAAAAATAAATCCTAGAAATCCAGCAAAGCTGCTGAGGCACTCAGTCAGTAAGGGGAATTAGCTATTCTGTAGAATTCTCCCTAACAAAAAGGAAAGTCTTGAGGAGCTTCTGGAATTTGAGGAGGTCCGGCTCAAGACGAAGGGGAAGAGGGAGGTTGTCACACAAGAAGGAGCCAGCTGAAGCAAGAGATCGGCCTCCAGCCCTCTGTTTAGCGAAATGCTTCACACACAGAGAGTTAGTACCAGAGGAACATAGAGGTCTAGCGGGAGAATATTTAGCAATAGCAAGTTACAGATAGCGTGGTCCCTGGCCCCAGACAGCCTTGTGGATGATGCAGAGGGATTTGAATTTAATCTATGCAGCAACCAGAGCCAGTGAAGAGTTTTTAGGGCAGGAGAGATTTGGTCCCTGGGCTTGAGGCCAAGGATAAATTTTGCTGCCCTATTCTGGATTAGCTGGAAGGGTCGTAGTGAGGATGACGGTAGATTCAAGAGAAGTCTATTATAGTAGTCAAGCCTAGAGAGAACCATAGCTCTGGTAACATTGAGCTTCTGGGGAAAAGTGAGAAAAACGAGAATTCCTTTGAGAAGGAAGAGTTGAAAGTTGGACTTCTTAGCAATGTCCTGGATGTGAGGGAGGAAGGAGAGGGAGGAGTCAAAAGTAAACTCCAAGGTTTCTGGCTTTGGATGAAGGAGAAGGGGGAGAGTCCACAGAAGATGGCCAGAGTGAGGGGAAGAAAGAGGGAGCAGTGCAAAACCTTTTAGCTTCCATCCTGTGATGCATGCTTACATGTGCTTGTTTGTGTATGTGGTTAGATGTGTATGAGTTATACTCACCAAGCAGCCACATGTGGACAGAGGTTCCAGAAGAAAATACCGGATGCAGAGGTGAATGGAAGAGGATGTAGCAATTATGGGTACATCCCGGATAATTAGCATTCACGTGCATGATGGTGCCATTTTCAGCGCAGATTACTTGTACATTGATAGGATGGCATTTGTTTTTGTTTCTGTAGATGTGCTGTTTTTATGGGGTGGGGGTGTTGTAGTGTGACATGTGTGCAGTCGATGGCTTCCGGGACTCTGAAAATGTGCAATGACATAAAAGTGTACTGGGCAAATGTGTGCCATGTCTGCACCATGCAGGGCATGTTGTTGTGGTTGTTAAGGCATGTATTTGTATTTGTATTTATTTATTTATAACGCGCAAACCAGCAGGCCCGGAGGCATCAGGGCGCAATTTGTAAAAGGTTACAGATATGCAGGTATAACAGAGAATCATAAACATTTACACATGGGATCCGATATTCAGGTATAACAAAGAATCATTATATACATTTACAAGAGGATCTTATATACATATGTACAGTAGTTTCAGTGCCGATAGGTGATAGTAGCGGTCGGCAAGTCAGGGTAGGTCAGGAAGAAACGCGAAGCCGGCCTTAAAGCTGGTTGAAAAGCCAAGATCTAGTATTGGCTTTGAAGGTATTGAAAGAGTCTTCCGCTCTAATTGAAACAGGGAGGGAGTTCCATAACTTGGAAGCTAAGACGGGGAAACTTGAGCCCCCTGCTTTTTGCAATTTAAATCTGGGGATCGCTAGACAGTGGGATTGGGCTGTTCTTAGAGGTCGGGAGGTAGAGTGGCGCGACAGTCGACTACCAAGGTAGATCGGGGCTTTGTTGGCTAGGCATTTGTGCGTAAGGGCGAGTGTTTTGAGTGAAATTCTCTGTTTGACAGGTAGCCAATTTAACTTACTTCTGGTTTCTGTGATGTGGTGGTGTCGGGGAATGTTTAAAGCGGCACGAATGGCGTTGTTTTGTGTCGTTTGAAGTCTGTTCAGGTTCTCTTGGCTGGTGCCAAGATAAAGAGCACTGCAGTAATCAATTTTAGCCATAATAAGGGTTCTCGTTAGCGTAACGCTGTTAGACGTAGTGAGGAATGGTCTGCAAGCTGCGATAAGTTTGCATGTGTATGCAGACGCAGATCTGACAGCATTAGTTTGTCGGGTTAATGAGAGTGTGGCATCAAGGAAGAAACCTAACGTTTTGGTATCTTTTGAGACACGAATGATATTACCATCTATGTTGAATGACTGATAGGACGGCTCTAGTCTGTTCAGGCGTTGTGCAGTGCCCAAGATCAGGAGCTCCGTCTTGTCATCATTCAAGCACAACTGATGTTGGGCCATCCAGGCTTGGATGACCAAGTAGACGTCGTTAAGGGCCTTGGTGTCACCTAGATAATCACCAGTGATGGGGATGAGTATCTGGGTGTCGTCCGCATAGTTAGTATAGGAGACACCCAGATAGTCAAGCACATCAAAGAGTGGTTTCGTGAAAATGTTATAGAGTGTAGGTGACACACAAGATCCCTGAGGAACGCCACAGTGAATCGGGGAAGGGTCCGCGGCTGCGGATGGGGCAAAGACTCTCATGGATCTGTTGCTCAGGAAAGATTTGATCCAAGCCGCAGCCGAGGAAGAGAAGTTGGCAGCTGAATGGAGGTGCTCGCACAGGATCTGATGGTTGACCAGATCGAATGCGGCATGTGATGATGCACTGCAACACTTGATTCAGGCACTGGGATTGTGTGGGTTGTGGCATGCCCCCTATGATTGATGTGGTGTGCTGGAATGACCCTATGCCAAAAAAGTGAATGACTACTAACACCTTTACATGTGGGGTACATCATGTGAGCGCATAGTGAGGTGGTGTTAACTCAGCCTCTATATCCCCATGTACTGGATTACATGAAGGGGAAATCTGTACATGCCATACACCTCTACACCTTCCATTCCGAATATTTTGGCCGGGTTGTGGTACACTCTTTGCGTTCTCCTTCTTTTGCCATTGTTTGCTAGCACAAGTACAGAAGTAAGGTACAAACAGGATTTAGGGGCGCTGGCATGCAGTTGAGGTGCCGATTGAAGTTAGGGGTGCTTGTATGCAGATTAGCAGGGTGCAACCGACATTTATGGGGGTACCTACGCACACATATTTACTGGAGGCCTACTTCAGTTACGAGATTTGTAACACATTTTGTCGGGGTGAAGTTAGTAGTTACGGGGGACCGTGCGCACCTT
This sequence comes from Ambystoma mexicanum, assembly GCF_040938575.1. NCBI lineage: Eukaryota > Metazoa > Chordata > Amphibia > Caudata > Ambystomatidae > Ambystoma > Ambystoma mexicanum. The sequence goes on from NC_090928.1 coordinate 290,940,981, forward strand.
GATGGCAGGGTTGGTCTGTGTGGCTGGATCTGCTTTGCGTGGTGCATCTTGTGTAGGCGTTCCAGGGGCAACTCGGATTTCTTTCCGCATCGGGTTACTTTGCCTCTCGACTCCATGAATATGCAGAGCGGGCAAGCAAATATTTGCGCGCTGGTGCATTCAACATCGTTTTCGGCGCGAGGGACTTTGTACGATTTTCGTTATATCGTTAGATAAGCCTGTCACTTGATCTCAATACACAGGGGAGAAATTGTATTTCATTGACATTAAAATAACATTCAACGTTTTACTTTATTGTTCCTGCAACCTTCATTGTTACATTTCCAAGCGTCCCTTGTGGAATACACATTTCTCTATTTTTATCTCCTCCGATTTGATTTCTCATATGGGTAATTCCTCAAGTCTATAAATTAGTTACACCAGATCCGGGTCATTTTCCATTTGCATCCCAATTAAATTCACATCAAACTGTTAACCAAGCACCACAATTTGATCAAATAATTCAATAAAATACATCACTCAATTACATTCTTACATATTATTGGACTCACTTAAAAAATGCATGTGTTTGACCTTTTTTTAGCTTCTCCCTTTCAGGGCCCAAATCGCATGTTGTCCTAAAATGGTCTTTGTATTCATTCACGTGCCTGAATAATGCATTAGTTTGTTTGTACCTCGACTGTGATAATTGCATTGTAGTCAGCGCAAGATGTCATGCTTCAAACGGTGCGAAATGTTTCCTAACATACTTTGCGATTTTAATGTGAATGTGTTGTAATTTGCCAACATTGCTTTCATTTCGTACTCCAAATCGATATGTTTTGCCCCAAATTAGAAAAATACTGAAAATGGTGCTGACGTGCTCTGTGATGTTTTTTGAAGGTGGACAGTGTTGATGGGTCTATTTAAGGATTTTAGGTGTGAAAACATCCTCTGAAAATGTTGAGACATCATGGACCTGATTCGCAGAAGCCTTTCATAATGGTGCAAACCCATTGGAAAACGCTCTGTGAATCAGGCCCATAGGCTTCATGTAATGCGTCATTGCTCTGCATGTCACCCCCACTCTCTGAGGTGAGGAATGCCTACATCTCTTGCAAGATCTCGTAAATGAGTCGCAACTGCATAAGAATATGGACAACATATTAAAAAATCTGCCAGTCGGCATGACGGTGTTCAGGCTTTAAATCCGAGGCGTTGCTAGGGGCAGGGGCTGAGGGAGCTATAGCCCCAGGTCTTTTGGTTATAGCCCTGTATAGAAGTTCAGGGACTACAATCAAAAGGCTATAGCTAGCCCCGAATCCCGCCAATCCCGACAGTAGCTTACCCCCTGGTCTTTTCCAGTCCTAGCAACACTCCTGCTTTAAAGGAAACCGCCATTACAACAAAACTGAAAGTGATGTATGTTTCAATGAACGGCCACTTTCGGTAAGGACCAGAAGAGTTGTGATGTGGCAACAATTACTCTCAGTGGTCACAGTGTACGAAAAGATGTAGTGGAACTATGTTTCCTGATGACCCGCTCCCACCCCCACACCCCCACACCCCCACAAACCCCATCAGCACACCCTCCTCCAATGGGCAATACAAACCTCAAACATGGGTCCAACCTTTCCTCCATTCCACCCCCAACACTGTGTAAAGGCCGAAAGAAACACAGTGAAAGAAAATGCAAAATGCATCTAGAACGATCCCTTACCTTTATTCGTTGTTCCCCACAGCATGCAGCTTTACACACCACCCCCTTTCTAATCACCCACCATTCACAACTTTTAGGAGCATGCTAAAGATTAAAGCCACCCCTGCCAGCTACCCATTAAATTGCATGGCACGTACAGCTGTGCTTTCAGCATTTTCACGTTAAGTTGCTTAAATGCAGAAGAAAAGTTCAGATTACTATTGGAGTAGGTATATGATGAGGCTTTGAAATGGGTTTTGTCTTAAGCAGGCCACTGAAAACAATAGCAGCATCCCAGCAGTTCATAGAGTAGAGCGCTCGTTTTGACATCTGTGCAGAGCCAGCTGACACAGGTTCGAATCCTGGCAGGGCCAAACTCAGCCTTTCATCCTTCCGAGGTCAATAAATGAGCACCCCACATCGTGGGTAATAATAAGCAGCGCTCGGATACCTGAGGGTTTGTAGCGCTATATAAATGCTAAATTATCATTTTATTATTAACATAGCTCACTGTGATATGAGATTGGAGCTTGTCTCTCAGGTCCCATGTACAAATCCCCAGACAGGCGAACGCAAAAAACAAACACAAAACAAACGTGCTGTTTAAGGGACCACACGTAGTACAAGTTTCAACATACTCTAACACTTTTATTTTAAAATGAATCCATTCCAGAATGTTTTTTTAAAAAAAAAAACTAAAAACTATAAACATTAAAAAACACTAAAAACCTGAACTATGGCATTAGGTGATAAACACATTCAAGATAGCATAAAATAAAAGTATAGGAACGGTAAAACTTCATGAGTGCTGCAGAGGAGCAATGCCCCCAAACACTCCTGCCAACAATTCGACCACTGCTTACTCTAAAGGACAGCTTTGGTATTCCACACCATAAAGAGAATCAGGACCTTGGCCATCCCTATCTGTGGCCGTCCAAATGACTTGCTCTCGCAGCAATACATATTCTGGAAGCCCTCCATGGGATACTCCATTTTGGAACAGCTTCCGAAAATATACAAATCTGTGATGTTATAGAATTCAGGCTCACTATGGTTAAACAAACTGATCTACTCAAAGAGACACGTGCTAAAAAGGAACCACCATCATTGGTTTGTGTGTCTAAGTATTCCATTCAGAGAGAGAAAAATTGTGAAATCCATACATGCGATACCAGAGTAGAACATCTTTTTCGGGAACAACCAACGTTTATATACAAGAGAAGCACTAACTTGGGAGACCAACTAGCCAAAACTAGAAAAGCCAGAAAACCACGACGGACAGGTATGTTTCCCTATCTGCACAAACTGCGGGTATGTAACATAGGGCAATATCATGGGCGTAGGACATGAGGGGAATGGGGGAACAAATCCCCTCCACAATTTTAAGTGGGGGGATATAATAGCTTTTTATCCCCCCCAGAATGTGTGTCTCTATCGCCTTAACCTCAATGCCACGTGTGTGTGTTTCATTCCTGCGGCAGGGTTGGATTTGCCTCTCGGCCCGTGGCTGGGCCAAAATCATCCCTGGGGAGTGGGGGCCGGTTTCTGGCCATGCCTGGGCATGTTTGAAGAAAGAAAATAAAAAAATAAAAACATTTGAAAAAAACGATTATTGTTAAATCTCAGTTACCAGTTTAATGGTATCCACTACAGAATAATTGCTCATTTTACTATAGCCAATATGATAGCTCAGTGGGTTGAGCACTCGCTACTGAGATGTATGTGTGATCTGCAGGTTCGAACCCCATTAAGGCCATCTCAGCCTTTCATCCTTCTTAGGTCGGTAAATGAGTACCAACACAGGTTGGGTGATATTGTATGCATATTTGTTCTATAAAAAGAGCTTAAGCGTAAGTGCTATATATAGCATATTATCATTTGGCCTTGGACGTCTGCTTGCATTCACAGTAATTTGACAATATAGATCTATACACACAGATATTAATAATACATATGGTGATCTGTTCTTGTATGAAATGTATATCACAACCATGTAAATCGTAACCATATTTTTCGTAGTGTACTTAAGAACAATGCTATTTGATGCCACTTCCTGTTTTGTTAAGGGGTTTCAAGAGGTGAAAGGTCGTGTTTCATTGCTTCCCAGAATATGACTTTGGGGTGGGGTCAAATCACATCACTTCTGGAGATGTCATCAGAGGTCAAGGGTCGTGAGGCGAGGGCTGGAACACTTTTTTGAGGTGAAGAGTGGGCCACTTTTTTTGGGTGTCTGGGCCTATTTCTTATCCCAGTCCGACTCTGTCCTGCGGTGCCATAAAACACCTCACTGGGTCCAGGACCAGAACTCCCCCACTCCTCGCCCGCAGTGACAGTGTACGCCGTGTTTTCTCCCTGCTGCCCAGTACAAACAGTGCAAGAGAAAGCACACCTTTTCATCCGGTGTCTGTCGCTGTAGTCCTGGGTTAAGGGCTGTGGTGAGGAAAGGGGGTGCATTGCTGGCTGCCCCCGTTCACAATCACTCTATCTTCCTTGCTCACATGCAGTAGCAGACCACACCATATTTCTACCACTGCATTCAGTGTCCCAACAAAACCCACCTTTCTTTCCACAATGCATGCAGTGCCAGCAACACACCATATAACGTTTTTTCCCCCAATGCATGCATTGTTAGATCACCCTCACTCCCCAACATAATGCATGCAACGCCGAAGGAAAGCACCCCCAGAAAACAAACACCCTAGCTCCCTTTAAAACTTGAATGCATGTCGAAACACAGCCCATCTATTTCACTGCACCCCCCACTACACGCACTTTGTGAAGACACACCTTTTCTCTCCCCCATCAAGGGCATGTAATGCCAGAACACACACCCCTCCGACTCCTTTCACCCTAATGTGGCAATGCCCCATTGCCGAACCTGCCTCCTCCCTTCACCCCTTGGCCACAATGTATGCACTGCCACACAAGGTGCCTCACCCACCGCTCCCCGCTGTATGCAGTGCCACAGCAGCACCCGTGCGCCCTCCACCTCCATTCCACTGCACTGGTGCCACCCTTGCCCCTCCCCGGGCATTCCATTCCCTCTGCATGGAGATCTGCAGGTGCCACTGCCATGGATGCCCCCACTCCCTCGGCCGGTCAATGCCAGGGTGCGCTTTTGTGAGTCCATGTATCTTTCTGCGAGCAGTAAAAGAAAAACTGATTTATAATATTCCAGAAGTATTATAGATGCTGGTACTTCCGAGACTGTGTTAGGGCTGGGGCCGATACACGTTGGGTGTGCCTACATAACCTTCTTTTATAAAGCATAAACCTATGTGGAAAGCAGCCCCTGTACATAGGCGATGCACCCAGGAGGCCATTATTAGACACAGGTCCCTATAAAGACCAGTAGAGAAGATGAGTCAATCACATGTCACATGTGCCCAACGGAGCCCTTCAACTAGCTTAGAACAGTAAAATGAGAGACATTGAAATGGGGAAGATTAACATGTGCAGGCTCCAAAATGTGTTTACCCAAAGTGCAAAATGTAAGCACCACACCTCTCACATCAACCTCATTTGAGGGGTGCCACCGGCACCCTCCTTGGGATCAGCTTCACCCTCATGAAAAGCCAAAGCTTTTTCATAATCTAGAAAGGGGTGGGCGGACTAGTAATCCCTCATTACCGCCAGAATACATGTGATCTAATTTGCTTTTAATGGGATCACCACTACCAACATCTGAATTCGGCCATTTTGAAGGGACAGGTGGTTTAGCTGGCCCTGGAACACCAAGCAAGTATCTGCAGCGTGTAAAATACGATGTCAGCTTGCTAAAGTTAAAAGTAGACTGTCTGCAACTTCTGCTGCGGTGCCCCGCGCCTGCGCATAATGAACGTGCCCAGGATGAGGTACAAACTGCAAATGCCCTGCCTCCGCAGTGCCCTGCTGTGCAGCCTAAGCCTTCATTTTTCCAGAACAAAGGAGAAGCCAGGCAGCGACCCATGCTCCAGTGACTCTGGGACAGCATGTGGTATCGAGGGAGACAGAGTGAGACAGACTCTGAGTACGACTGCAACTCGACCTCCACCTAAGACCTCAGCTACCGTAAGGTAAGTCAAGTGGCGTGGCCCCCCCTATCCCAGGTGCAGGGCGGCATGGGGAGATTTATCAAAGGGAATTTGTCACTGCCAACGTCAGATATACAGTTTCCAAACACGTGCGATGCGTTGCAAAAGTAATAGGAATCCTGGCCTCTTAATGTTTTATGATGAAACTTTAAGAGGCCAGGATTCCCTGATCAGTTTTCCAACGCACCGCGCGTGTTTAGAAACTGTATATCTGACATTAGCACACTTTCATGAATTGAAAAACCTGAGGACCTGCCGCCCTCAGGTTTTTCAGTTCATGAAAGGGTTGTCCCTGCCAAAGAGGAACATCACATTGGAACAGCTCTTTGTTTGTTCCTTACTGTTGGGCAGCCAGGACTCACATTTAAGCTCCAAGCATTGGCCAACACAGGCTTTCAAGGCCACACAAACAAAATACGGAGGCCATTCACTGATACAGCAGAGGATCAAGGGTGCACAATTGGAGCTGGTATTTGTTAAGATAGATTTCTTAACTCTGACCTGTGGGCAGAGGTTCAGGAGGCCAATCTAGTTTCTTGGAACAGGGTAACCTTCTGGACTAGCCAGACCAATCAAGGTAGCTTGGCGGTGGTCAGGACTAGGTCTCAGGAGCGGTGAGGGTGACTCAAAGATCTCAATGAGCACACAGAACAAAGGACACTTACAAATCACTCCCAGTCAGGTGTAGATATATTAAAAATACATATATGTGTATTTCAAGGCCATTGCATTTCAAACACACAATCAAATCACAGTAATACAATTTAGACCAACACAATACTATCAAAATACATGTATACAAGACGCATGGGGTCTAAAGGATTAAAGCACAAAATGGGCCCACAACCTAAAGGGGAAGGAAACAGGCAGTGCAAATAGTCTTTAGCCCCTTCTACATCCAACACACTCCTAACTAAGAGGCAGTGCGATCCCTAAGAAGGGAGGAGCCTAATGCTCAAATGTACAGGAAATGCAAGCGCACACGGTAGTTCCAATGGGCAAAACATGGTCTATTCAGGTGTGTCTAGCAGCTCAGGTAGGTGGGTGAGGTGATGAATAGGTTTCCACTATTTGAGGAGGGTCTCCACTTGAGGGCAGAGTCGATTCCAAGAGTTGGGAATAGTTCTCTAGTTCACATTAGCAGTGGAAAGGAGAGGGGCCCCCAGGAGCGACTTGTGCATAAAAATGGATGGAGGCTCTAGGGGCCACCGTTTAGGGTTGACTACCAGTGCAATCCAGACCAAACTTCGGCAGTCGAGTCCACTTTGGTGGCAGGTTCATGTGCAGCAATTTTGCGGCTCTGCGGCTTTCAGCGACGAAGATACAGTGATGACTCCCAAACGACACAGTGGAAATTTCTCCGCTCCTGATGGATAGCTCAGGCCAGTTTCACTGCAGTAGGCTTCAGGGGCAAGAGGGGCACAAATGCATTGCAGCTGAAAAGATCGTCACCACGGCTGGGCGACATTGTAACCATGTATGCTCCGGTTCTGGCGCACTCGTCTCACTTCAGACCTGTGACCAAGTGTATGAAATTCGGTAGGAGGGCGCCGTGAACACAGAGCTAGCAGTATACTAAGTTTCTAAGGCCTCCTCTAAACGGAGGCAGAGACAGATCAATGGTCCTGCGTAAGCTGGTCATCCCACTGTGTGGCCCAGGGACACTTCCGAGAAGGCTTACTTGCAGGTTTTTGTGAAGGTGCCGAGAATAGTTGGTCCCACTATTCCAATGGGTTGAAGCATCTTCGCAGACCTTCTAGGATGACCAGATGCAGAGGGGCCCCACGGGACGACAGCAGGCCCAGGGTGCCAAACCTTCCAGCGGGTCACCAGCAGTTCCTCGACTCAGCTTCTTAGCTTCAGGATACTTGGATTATTTCCTTCGTTCAGTGAGATCTCCAGAGATCGACATGGTATGGCTGTTTGGGGGCTTCTCTTATCCAGAATCTCCTTTGTGCCAAAAAGAAGAGGACTCAATGGGATATCTGCTCACATTCAGGCATACCATACGTGGACCAATCACGGACCATAGTGGTCCCAGGCATTCACAGCACTCCAGACTCTCTGGCATTGGATGCCCTGCTGGATTTTTGTGACCATCTTGGATCAACTGATAAAATTATGTATGTAGAAAGGGTTGACTTATGTTCTATAGGTTGGCATATGCTACTATACAGGATCATGGCTATTTTCACCTCCTGGTCACTCTTGTTAGCCGTAGTAAGAGCTGTGAGAGTTAATATATGGTTGACATCTTTAAACATTACTTATAAATTATTAGTAAAAATGTACTCATTCTGGGTCCAGTAATTGTTCCATCACTGCAGACAGTATCGCACACGGATGTTCAACAAGATGAAAGGATGTAGTGATAGCATCCTGCTGCCGTTTTTCACATTTTTTACAAACGGGACATGGCCGGATGTCACATCATTGCATGCACACACGCATGATGTCATGCCACCCTCATTGGCAGCGGTTCAAAGACAGGTAAGGCATACATGGTAACATTCTGTGAACAAAAATCTGTACGAATCTTAAAGTTTCAAAAATAGTAATTAGCATAATTATGACATCATAAGAAATGTCATGCAAAATTTGACCTTATGACATCACAGGAAAGGAGCTCAAGTGACATATGGCCTTGAAGAGATCACAGGAAAGTGCAACATAGTGATTGTGGACCCCCCCTTGCATATAGCGGAAAACAGTCAAAGGCACCTGTGAGGTTCATACATTACAAGGGAGACAAAGAAATACAGCTGGAGGTTTACAGTTGCTGATTGTTACGAGACGACCAACTAACAGGGAGCTGAAACAGGAAATACCCACTAAATAGCTATACATACTTTTATGTCAGCAAGTGCCTGCTGTGGAAGAACCGGTGTTAAAAGCAAACAAGTTGATAACACGTCTGTATACCCCAAGGGACGTGATAGCTGCAAAGCATACTTCAAATGCTGCTTGTAAGGGAGGCCCCAGAACAAAAGTAATATAGCGAGAAATATATTGCTGTATTATAACTGCTGACTGGCAATGTGAGGCAGTTGCTGAGGTCCTCTCTGAGGCTCATGGTCCCTTTCACATGAAAAGGTTGAAAGGCCCTGATGCCGTCCTGCCCTTGACACATTCAATATTTAAAAAAGTAATGAATTTACCTTCCTCAGAGAATATACGTTTGCAGCTGTGTGTATACGGCACAGACCCTGGGAAGTTCCTATTCTGCAGTGAGAGACAGAGCCCCCGCTCGCATGGCACAATGAGCTCAGGCAGGCAGCCCTGGGAGGCAAGGATCATTTGTGTGGTGTCACGCTATGACACTTTGGCATTTGCCTGGACCTCACGGTGCACAGGCCCTGGGCAGAGTGTCTGTTTAATGTAATCTTTGGCCACGCACCATCCATTCATCAAATTAATGGGAATAATGGGCCATTTAGTGTGCCCACCTTCATGAATCCCATATGCTGCTCTCCTTGCTCACGACGGACAGGGCTGGCTGGCCAGGCAGCCAGGCCTGGAAATTGGTAAGTTGTAATAACAAAATCTGTAGGTGGTAGGGCTGTGTAAAAAGTAGTAGCCTACTGTCCAAATCGGTAGGGTTGGCAAGTATGGACAAAGGCAGCAGCCATGCATGCCACATGGCGCTGCATCCCAGTAAGGATTCTACGTGCATATGCCGGTAAGAGCAGAACACCTTTGGGGAATATAACATTTTCAAGAGCAGAAATAGAACGCAATTCCTAAGCGGTTTCTCCCATTTTCTCTTTTCTTTTCTCAGTTGAACCCGGTATTTCAACCTCTATGAGGTTTCTAAAGAAGGCTCAGGTACATCTTTTTACTGGCACATGCACCTTTATCTTAATAGGAAAGCATACATTGTACATGATGGTGTTACATGTTTTTTTATGTTATGTATTGCAGTTGTGCACAGAACGTTTTCATGTATTAAGGTAAACCTATTTTATCATGAAACCCCAATAGATAGAATATTTTGCTCACCCACTATGTGAATAAGAGATCTAATGGATGCCACTTCTTTTTCCTTTTCTTGTTTGTGTTGTTTTGTCTTCCTTGCTATTACTGTGCAATCTGGTTGGGATGTGTGCATATTGCAAATGTACCAATGTGTTTGATTAATATATCAGTGTTTGGCCCTGAGGATGGATATTAATCCGAACTGCATCATCTATGAAAACACTTGGGCATAATCCACTGCCTTTTGTAACAAATAAATAGATGAGCTGTGATACAACAAATAGAATGGATTATTGAATAGGTTTTATCAAAAGTATATAGAAATATGCATATAAACCTTTTTCTTACCCCATGAACAGGGGGCATTAGAGAGTGCTTGGCATGTTTATAGGTTTCTGTGAACTTCTATTGGTTATTGTTGAAATCCTGCTGCCTAATTATTTTAGCAACCAGCTCCATGAATGCCAATTTATTATTTAAGATATATTCTCTATTAATAGTGACTTGAATTTTGAATTCAGAAATTGTTGGTGCCCACCTCGGTTTCCCTTTTATAGAATTCAAGTTTACCATTCTAGCCTCTCTAATATCAAAAGCAGCCATTCGATATTTCTCGAGGCTTCATCACACGTCATAGGGCCTCATTATAGGTTTGGTGGTATCTCAGTGGTAAATCCAGATTACAAATGGTGGTAGGTGTTAGTCCCCAATAATTGGAGCCACAGGACTCCATGGGGGTTTTCGGCCATATTACTGCAAGTGGTAATAATGCCGAATTGGCTGATTTTGGGTGGTAAGGTGGCAAAATTACCTCCAGCTTTTTGCTGGAGGTTTTTCCCCCACCCTACCCACAAGCTGGTAGTTTGGCGTTGCGCTAGCATGGTAGTAACGGTATTACCACACCACAGAACTTATAATGAAGCCCATAGTCTTGCACACACATTAAGTACAACTATAATATCCTAGACTGCTTAAAATTTAGGATTATCAATAAAGGTACTAGATATTTACAACGTAGGGTACAACACCATGGAGATAAAATAGTCTGTAAATGTTTGTCTGGGCATACTTTCCTGCAACAAACCCAAATCACCCGAATTTTGGCTGATTCGCAAGACCGAACCCCTGAAAAACGTGTGGAGATATAAAGGGGTACATGTGGCTGGAGCTCCCATTCAGCCTCAGGCAGATTTCATAAATGCAGGTGTTTATTGCTCGGGACAGGCTTACAGTTTTTAGGGAATTTTAGGGATACTTGGAGCAGTTGTAGGAGGAAGTGTATCTAGGGGTAGTGAGTGACTGAGATCAAGTCAGAAGGTGTGCTTCAGGGTTGCGTTAGCTTATAAAGTGCTGTTTGACACTTTCATTGAAATGCAGTGGGTGAACAGCACAAGTGCCATCGCAAGATATTTGCAAAGGAGGGTGCCACTCCAGGCAGTTTACGTCTGTTGGAGTGAGTGGATGAAAAATGTGCCATCAGTGACACTTCGATTGGGGACATGGAGGAGAAAGGAAGCCCTGATAGCAGCTTCTGGGTGAGGCACACTCACCTACGTTTTCTGGGAGTGAGAAGCTAAGAATCAGTGTGGCAGTGGGAGACACACAGGTCAGTGTCTGTTTCTTGAAGTGATCTATGCCTTTGGGTAAAACCAAGGATGAGGAGTTAGAGGAGGTGGTAATACCTATACAACTTTGTGGGAGTGTCACATTCTCCTGATTTTTCTGGATGGGAGCAGCAGAGATTTGAAGTGGTGGCGGGTGACACACATGCTGGCAAATTTTGACCATGTCAGCACCCAAAGGGGCCAGAAGGCGAAGACATGAAGCTTGTGGTCTTTTCACTCCTGCAGCTGCACTTGATATGAGAACTATGGACACCAGAATTGCGCATGGTCAACTGAAGGTATCATCAAATCCCTCTTAACACACTCCCTTCCCACGTTACTCAGAGGTGCGTGCACCAGCATCTAAAGTATTTCACCACAACAATGAGCATCCCCCAAGACAGGGACTAGAAGTGGTGGAAATGGGAAACATTTGAAGGGAGATCATAGGCTAAGGTGGGGATGGAGCTTGGAGCAGAGGCAGAGTTCCAAGGAGGCAGAGTTCAGAGGGGGCAGAGCTGGCAGTTGAGCTCCACTCGAAGGGAATTTTTAAAATATAGTTTAAAAATGTTGCAATTTCTATCATGCTGCTTCTTTCCAAACTCCACACTATGGGCCAAATTCATAGAAAAGTGTGCAGAGATCCTGCAAAGACTGTGCACCGATGAACCTGTAGGTCTTTAAAGACAAGGTAGGACTCTACAGGGTGGATTGGGATGGAGAAATTACTCAAACATCAATATTAAAACTGACTCAGAAAGTTGGCAGACTTTGTCTGTTTTAATAACAATTATCTAAAACAGGGAGTAAAACCGGATGTCTGACAGTAAGATCTGTAAGCTCTGGATCCACAAGCCCATTAGTGGTCCATTGTCACTACTGTCCTATCCTTCATTCCTGGCACATCAAAGATTCATCCACATTGTTGGTTTTCTCCAACTTTTCTTGTGCCATTGTTTCTGAAGCATAGCTCTGCACTTGCCAGAGGCAGTACCTGCACTGGGCCTCCTCTATATTCAACCCATGTTAGCAGCTTGGCAAGCTTCAGCCAGAGAGGTCTCCATCCCTTCTCCACACAATCAATAACTGGTTTAAGATGTCCAGTTACTGCCACTGCTCTGCATACACCTAGGCCTTCTTCCCAGCCATATGGCCTCTCTCCTTGCATCTTCTTATTTCTCTTTCAGTCTTTCCTTGGCAATTAAGCTTTCTGTTTATCTCCCATCTGATTCCTGCTCCTTTCATTCCAGGCTGTTTGTATCTTATCACATGATCTCTGGTGTGTGGTCTTACTCTTGATTTCAAATCTTGAATGCAGTCATCTTCTTCTAGTGCTGACCATTCTGTCACCCATACCAAGGATGCTGTTTGACCCTGGAATTAACCTGTCGTATGGCAGAGTGCAAGATGTGTCAGACAATGAGCTGTCTGGACATCTATTTCTATAGCTATGACTATCTTAGAATTCCCTGATGCATAGGGTAGGTGAGCACAAACATCAGAGGTTATCTTTCCCACTTCTTTCATGTGTTGATGCCACATGTTGTTCCCCAAGTGTGCTGTACTGTCAGGATAATTATTGAACTCATAATCATCTTCTCTGGCACTTCTCTTGGGTCTCTTTCTATCCAAAATAATATTTACAAAATGCTCATGAGGCACATCAGACATCATCCTTCCTACAGGGGGACTCATAGGGACACATGTAAGAGAAATTGGTGACCTTGCACGTGTCATTGGTGTAGGGATCATCACATATGGTCTTGGCCTTCATGTAACATCTAGCTCTGCATAGGTCACTGGTGTGGGAAGAATCAAGGGGACTGTTGCTTTCTTCGGACCAGCAAGATAGGCAGCATGCATTAGTAAAACCAGGAAAACAATAATAGATGCTGTGCAAATATATATTAGGTACCATTACATTAGTCACCACCATCAACGATTTCCCATACGTCGCTGAGCTTGCTCGTTCTCTGCCACTGTATCACTTTCAGAACTCCACATTATGCCTGTGTACTTTTTTTTTAAGGAAGGAAAAAACTTTTATAATCAGGCAAATTCCTTAAGTGCTCCAGCAATTGTAAAATTTGCCAAATAATAGCTGAGAGCAATCTTCTTATAATTGGCCAATTTTTAGGATTATGCAAGACAACACGAATGTCAGTACTTCTCCCCACAAGTGAAGGATATGCCCGAAGAATAAAAATAAAGGCATTAAGCAAGAGACGGTGAATGTCGACATCAGATTGGACCATTTGGGTGTCTAAAGAGAAATTCAGTAAGAAATGAGTCGAGAAACTGCTCCCTCTTCCAAATTTTAACCAAATGTTGGCATTCCGGCATAATCGTGTTACATCCACAACTTTCTAACGTTCATTTCAAAAGATTCCTGTGGCTCAGGAACGATTGCTTTCACACTCCTGCTATAATATCTATAAGGAGTGTCCCATGGGAGCCACAGTCCAAATGCACATGTGCATTTATTCAACCAGAAGTTTCTTCCTCGTCATCGATTGAGTCTGTACATGCTGAACTAATTTGTGTTGACTTGCTTCCGAATCGGGTGGTGGTGTTCCGGTCTCACCAGCATACGGCTTGACGTCACCAAGGTGAATCCATGCGCGTCATTCTTGGACTTTTACAGTTGAGGGAGTGATATTTTCCGTTATATAGGGTCCACTGAAACCCATCTCGTGCCACTTCCTAGTGAAGTTTCATACTAACACAGCATCTCTGTCACAAAGTTTAGGTACTGATAAAAGTTTTTCAGGTCTGGTTTCTGAATGGTCTTCATCTGTGTCCTGAGAACGACACTGCAAAAGCTTGAATTGATCTCAATTGACAGAAATACTAGCGGTCATACATGTAAAATATGGAAGTAATTAATTTCCTACATTTCTGCTGTCTTCTGTGCATCACTTCTAATCCTCGATGTAGGAGTCAGAGGCATTCTCATTTGCCTCTCTGTTGTTAGTTCATGGGGTGTGAGGTGGTAGTCTGACCCTGCCTGATTCCTTAATGCATATAATGGTATGGGCAGGCAATAGAGCCATCCCTTTTTCAGTGACAATTTGTATTTAGCAATTCTCTCTTTGAGAAGACCGTTGAGTCTCTCACATATCCCATTACGGTTGTGGGTGATAAGCAGAAGAAAACTTGTGTTTTATTTTCAATAACAAGCTAAACTATTCAAATTATTCATTAACAAAATGTGGGCCATTGTCGGATCTTAGCACCTCACATACTAGCCATCTTGGAAATGCTTCTCATACTAAAAACTTTGCAACGCAAGTGGCGTCAGGGTGTGAACATGGACCTGCTTCAATCCATCTCAAAAAGGCACATAACACCACTATCATATACCTGTATCCAGTACATACTTGCAGCATGTCAAAATAATCAATATGTAAATGCTGAAAAGGACCATTTGGTCGAGGGATTACTCCCCTGATTGTTCGCAAGCTGTGCCCAGCAGTAAACCTTTGACATATGATGCAATTTACTACATAAAAAGCAACGTGTTCTAACAGATTTACTACAAACCAATCCTCCGTAATAGCTGCTGCAAGGCTTTCCCTAGTTATATGCGCAGGGTAGTGCAGCTGTTCAAGCGCCATCCGTGCTTCCCAGTGCTTTCTTGGCGGCATAATGCTTCAGGAGGGGATAAGGAGCAACCCCTCCTTTTCCACAATTCTTGCACTTCCTGCGGTACACTGCCTTGAAGTTCCATTAACTGTGTTTTCGGCAAATGATTAAAACTGTCTTGCATTATCACAGCCATCATTTCCCCCTTTCTTATGTAAGGAGTATCAAAGCTTGAGATGTCTGGAGAAGCTGCAAACCTTTTGGCTACTTCGTCTGTGGCTTAGTTTCCCTCTGAAATGAAATCAGCTCTCTTAGTATGTGCTGCACATTTACCTATTGCAATGGCTGCTGTGAGCTGTAGTACCTTATTAAATCTATCCAATAATGCTGTGTGTTACACAGGAGTGCCGTCTGCTCTGAGGTAGCCCCTCCTTTTCCAACGTGCTAGCCCTGCATGCACAGTTGATGTCACATAGGTGGAGTCACTGTACACCGTCACTTCCTCCCCTTCATATTTCTCAAGCGCAATAATAAACGCCAACAATTCTGCTTCCTGTGCCGAAAATTGAGATGGCATCCTAATGCTTGCCACAATTTCAAATACCACATGTTCTGTATGCCTCACTACAGCTGACCCAGTCTTTCTCCCTTAATTTGATTGATTTTTGATGACCCATCAATAAAGAGAATCTCCTCTCCTTACAGCGTGTTTTCTTTTACATGCGATATGTCGTCATACGACTCTTCATAACTTGCGCAATGATGCACATGCTCACCCTCTGCCTCTGGCTCAGCTACGAATGTGAAACGGTTCACTATTCTTTACCTGACTATGTTAATTGCAGGATTACATATAACAACTTCATATGCAGATGCTCTCTGGGATGTCAATGTACCCTTATGTTTATCCAAAATGGCACACAAAGCATGCTCAACCAATAATGTCATGGAACACCCCATTACAATGCTCATAGATTTCTCAATGTCAAACGTGTCTGCTGCCAGAAATTGTTCGTAAGGAAAGTGTCCTCTCACAACTGGATCTAAAATCCCACTGTAATATGCCAGAGGTTTGTACCTAATGTGGTCCTCTGTGTAAGCACTGCAGTCATAACTGTCCAATTCATGTGCGAAAACAGGTAGAACTCCTCTGAATAATTGGGGATTCCTAAAACTGGTTCTGTACTCATTTCTTTCTTTAATTCTTCAAACCCCTCCTCCATTTCCTCAGTTGATTCTATTTTGTCTTTGTTTTCCTGTGCCTTTTTTAGAGCCTGCAAAAGTGGTCTCGTGCATGAACTATAATCAAATACCCATGCTCTAACATAGTTGCCTATCCCAGATGCTTAATTTTGTGTGAACGTGTTTCCTTCCTGTGAAATCAACTGGCCTATGTCTAGCACCTCTTCTTGCCAATACTGTAACATCTCTTTGTCCACTTTATATCCCTTATCTGCTTGGATGATCATTAACTGAATTGAGTCTTGCATGCACTCATCTTCTGTCATGCTACAAACCAAAATATCATCTATGTACTGCAGCACAGCACTTTTTAAATCAATATTGCCCAGGTACATCTGAAGGACCCTATTAATCTGTGATGGATGTGATGTGATGGACACTGTGATGGAGACTCACAGTACCCTTGAGGTAAACACGTGCTTTTCAACTTAGTTTGGTTAAAAGTAAATTATGTCAAATATTGTGAGTCTTTATGCAACGGGATTGAGAAAAGGGCATTTTTCAAGTCAATCATCGTGAAATATCATGCCTCGACTGGGATACTACATAGTATCCGCGCAGGATTCTGAACTATAGGAAATTCTCTCCCTACAATCTGGTTAATTGGTTGCATGTCCTGGATTAAATGCTATGACCCTCCCTTTGCTTTTTTTCACAGGGTACACAGTGATATTGCACAGTGACTCTGATGTCACTAGATACCCTGTTCCATTAATGCAGAAATAGTTTTAAAAATACCCTCATCCACCTCTCGAGACATGGGATATTGTCTTGCTCAAGGTAAAATTGCTCCTGGCTTCAGTTTAATCTTAACTTTTCTGACCCCCTTCAGTAGGCCTATGTCATAGGGGCCTGTTGTGCATAACGAGGCTGGCCGCTTTTCTAAGTCCTTGTCAAAATATACTGGTCACTTCTGTCCGATCACCATTTCCTGCGGGACCTCTCTTTTCTCTATTCTTATCCAATATGTGCTATTCATTTCAAAAACTGCTTCATTGTCTGCTGGCGCATCTTTAAACAGATCCTCATCTGTGACATCAGTCAGTCTATACCCTTCCCCAATGGCAATCACTGTTCTCCATGGTCTGCCCTTGTCAAATCCTTTGAGCATGGCCAATTCCCCTCACACTATGGTTGCTACTAGTTCTAAGGGAATAATCTGTCCCGTCTCTTCATCCATAGGTACCTGTGGCCTGAATAAAAACTCATCAGGTATTCTCATAGTCTTTCCCACTAAGCCGGGTAGCCATGTTAACAAAATGAGTATCCCATAAAGGAAGACTTTAGGTTCCATTGGCCTTCCTCGTACGGCCATGTGTCCTGTAAATGCCATAATAAATTTGCCCACGTTTAAATAGTGTATCCCTGGAGTAGACCACACTATACCATCATCAGTGAAATAAATCGTCATATTAAGCTTTGTCATTAAATGTCACCCCAGAATTGTAACTTGTGTCTGCCGTGAATACAATAATTGAACACACATTTCACATTCTCCTATTGAGACTGGTAATTCATTAGTTAAAGGAACTCTACTTGTAGCACCAGAGAAGCTCTGAACATTCATGGCATTTCACTATAACGGAAATGTTCCCTCCTGTATACACGAGGGAGTTGCCCCAGTGTCTACTAAAAAAGAAAAAAGATTTGCCTCCTATCGTCACATCAACCCTTGGTTCCTCTTGGGGGTCTGGTGTTACTGATAGTATTCAACACATCAAGTCACCCTGTGAGCTGTCCTATTGTGGATAAATGCTCATCCTTGTACCTGTGAAAGGACTTCCTCCCACCACAGAAGCTCCCCCCATTCTAGGATTCAATAACGGCCCTGTGTTTGCATTCTGTTGTATCTGCATGGGTGCATGCTGTGACTGCCTTTGCAGTGGATTCAATGGTGCTTGTTGTGGCTGTTGTGCTTGCTGCATTTGCGGCGCTTGTGCTTGATACATACATCTGCTCTTGTGCAAACCCATTCCTAGCCTGTGGGCTATATGCAGGAGAATAAGCTGTCCCCCATCTTGAAAATTAGCCATTCTGTGCAAACCTTTGGCTTCCACACGTGCGTGCAACGTGTCCTATCATACCACATATCCAGCATATAGGAGGTGCTCTTCTAACTTACCCTCCTTGATTAAACCCACCTTGCATATTCTGATTACCATTCTGCATATTTGGAAAGCCACCTTGATTATTTTGAAAATTACCTTTCCCTCTGAGCCCATCCCTCGGCATCTCAGCATTAACCCATTTCCTCCTTGGTCCATCTGGCGTTGATTATTTGCCCGTGATGCACCCATTGCTTATTGCTGCATTCCCAGCCCTTCTTCGCTTGTCAATAACGCACCCTCTATGGCGTATTTCGACAATTTCCTTTGAACTAACTCTAGCTTCCTAGCCTCTTCCTTCTTCTTATTTTTCTCTTCCAGTAGTCGACAGTGGTGCACTATGGTCAACGGTATCTCCGGCCAAGCCCTTACCTCCATTCTCACTAATTTCTTGAGCTGTCTCTGTACTTGCTCTGGTAGTCGCTGACATAAAATGTGGTAAAATACTGCCACTGATTTTCC
Organism: Ambystoma mexicanum; assembly: GCF_040938575.1. Taxonomy (NCBI): domain Eukaryota; kingdom Metazoa; phylum Chordata; class Amphibia; order Caudata; family Ambystomatidae; genus Ambystoma; species Ambystoma mexicanum. The sequence continues at coordinate 290,959,705 of NC_090928.1, forward strand.
CCACGGCTCGCGAGTTTACAAAGTCCACTGTTCCTGAATATTTTTAATGTAAGCAGGTGTATCTTCGCCTTCTTGCATCTTACATGCCATAATTGCACCCATATCTGATGTGTCGGGACACTGTACCCTAAGAGCTCTCCACACGTCTGCTTGACAATTTTTAAATGACGCTCCATCATGAGTAGCATTCTGCGCCATGACACTTGAGTAGCCTGCTCGTGTCCAAATGTCATCTGTCCTTTCCCCAAGAATGGCTTCTAGGGGACCCTTATGGCTAAGGTGTTTCGTCCTGTCATTTCTTCTAGTTCATAAATCAATGTTTCCACATCCGCCGTTAAATTAGGGAGTTTACATCTTAAATTATCCTTATCCATCTGTGGCCATGGGATATACTGTGGCCTGGATCCTCCCTTCTCTAATAACGGCAACTGTGTGAACCCAAATTCGCAATCAGCTCCCATTGTCTGCCTATCCATAGCAGGGACAATGGTTCTGCATCGCCTTCTACCTGGCTGGTAAGATAGCTCAGCGGGTTGAGCGCTTGCTGCTGCGATCTGAGCGTGATCTGCAGGTCGCAGTTTTGAATCCCGGCAAGGCCAACTCAGCCTTTCATCCTTCCGAGGTCGATAAACGAGTACCAGTTTCAGTTGGGTGATATTGTATGTAAATATATGCTCTGTAAAGTGCTTGGGATTAAGGCACTATATAAATAATACATCATTATCCTCATCATTACCTGGCAATGAACTTAACTTGCTCAAATATGGTGGCGATTCACCTTTATCACTATATGATCGTCCTTTAGGGTGCTCGGGATATGCTATGGGATCTGGCATCCTCTCCTTAGGTTGTTCCAGATCAGACCATCTCACTTCCTTGTCTGACAGCATGCATCCTTCAGGACCACACGTACTTTCTCCCTCCTTCCCACGGAAGGTTTCTCTGTCTTCGTCTGACATATCTACTCCCCAACTAGTGTGACTATCATTCTTTTTATCTGTGTTCAAAGTCAGCCTGTCCAAAGATAAGGCTCTATGCGCGAGACTAAAAGGGCTTGCGTCTTTGCCTTGTGACCGGTCAATTAAAGATTGATCTTCTTTTCCCCTGCTTCCCGATTCACCTTTTGCACTCATTTCTTGATAAGCTTTATCGATCCTATCTCTGATGCTTCCTATCTCAAAATTCTCATCTAGGTTTACCCTAGATGGTCCTGGCATCGCTCCTTGAAACGGGAGAAACTCCTCTATGTCGCCCATGATATCGCTGGTCGTGGTTCCAATAACCCCCTTTAAATAGTCATGTTGCGTTCCCTTTGTCCCCTTTTCATGCCATTTCTTCATCTAATTCCCTTTGTTTCTTTGCTTCCCATCTAACCCTTTCTTCTTCTTGTCTTTTTTTCTTCCCTTTGTTCGTATTCTCTATACACTTCCTCTTCTTTTCGTCTTTGTATTCTTTTATCCCGTAATGTCTGAGCTTCTTCCTCTTCTCTCTTCTTTTCTAGTCTGCCTTGTTCTTCAACTGCTCTCTGCCTGTTGTCGAACTTTCGTTGCTCTTCTGCCCTTTCTTCCTTTCTTTGTTGTTCCTCCTGATACATTTGCTCTCGTCTTTGTCTATTCTTTCTCTAGTTCTCATCCTCTTTCAGTCTCCTTTCTCGTTCTCTGTCTTTCTTATTTTGCTCATCTTGGTCTTCCCCTTGCCTTATTTCTTCGATAATGTTCCCATCAAACTTAAGCAATATCTCTCCACCCATCCATTTGTTCTGCGCGCAAGCGTGATCTCGCCATCTTTGTCCTTTTCTCCTTTCCATCTTTTAATCTCCCGTTCTTTATCTGACTTTAGGTTCGATCGTTCACTTTTCTCTTCCTTTTCCTGCAAGACCTTAAAGATTTCTTCCTTTCTTTTAGTTTCTTCTTGACTATCAGCACTACCATAAGCGGGCGGTTAATATATAAGATTACTATACCCTGTTGCCGCCTTCAGTTCCTTTAACGGATACAGTCCTGCATCTTCTGTACTATCGCCATTTACTTCTGGCAGAGTAAGGGGAGTAAAAAGCTCAACACCTTCCTACCTGCTCTGGTTAAGCATCCATTCCTCATGGAGCGGATCTTCCCACTCCTCGTAGTACCTTTTCCAGAGCTCTAAAATAGCTAACCTTTTCTCCAATTTATTTCCCGTAAACGCTGTGTGCAAGTATGTGGTCATGTGTTGTAACACTGCTTTTGCTAGTTATCTCCCTTGTGACCACGGCATGAACATCTTTTCTGCTCTGCCTTTTACCCATTCTGCACTGTACTGTTTGATCTTGAGCATATGTTTCGGTAGTTTTGCACATGTGCATCAGTGGCGTAACTTCTCCCATTATGACAAGCCTAAATTGACTGTCTATACTTACCAGTGATTTTACACAAAATAAGTTTTCAGAAAAATAACAAATATGAGTGTGCACCAACAATTGCCGCTCCTACTTCTCAATTATCTCAATCTACCCTATGGTCGGCGTTGACAATGAACTAGGATAAATATTAACATTTTTCATAACACAACCTATCTTTGTAATTCTTAGGCACTTTCGTAATACATAAAATAGGAGTCTGAATTGTCTCCTCTCACAGATCTGTCTGTGAGCAGCCTAGTTGGTTCTATGTCATTTCATCGTGGGATGTTTTTTCGCTGGGTTTTTTACCACGATTTTTTTCTCAGAAAAACCCACCAAATGTATTATAATTTTTTGGGGGGGCCCAAGCCCCCCCATTTTCTAAAATATTTATGTTTTTTTCAGAAATAAAATTTGCGGGAAAAACACAGTGAAAAAACATCCCGCGATGAAAGGACATCAAACCGCCTAGTTTACCCATGTGGGTTTTCAGACAACTCCTTCTAAAATTCCATGAATTATGACTCTGGGCTTCTTATGGAGCGCTACTCGTCCAAAACATTTATTTTTCCCCCAGAAGCTCTTTGTCTAATTTCAACCAACCCAACGTTACTTATTTATGTGGTACCACAACCCTGTTTTCAAAGTTTGCCAGTTTCCTTAATCTACTCACCATTCGCCTTTCGGCTCCGTACTCTCAGGATCGCCTCCTCCTCCAATCGGCCACGGTCACCTTTTGTCCGCTCAGCGCCTGTGTAATCCAGGAGGGATGTTGTCAAAGAGGGGCCCATGCCACCTGTATCTCCATTACTTGCAATTTGTCTATATCGGCCATTCTCCACAGGAAGCTTTGCCATCATCTGGCTGGATGGTGGAGGGTGTCTGATGTTCTGACTATCCAAAGACTTACTTATCAGTGGGCCTTTCAAACCATCCCTTTTCTGCTACCAAGTGAACCCGTAGCTTCTTTAAGATGAGGTAACACTCAACAGGGTGGATGGGGATGGAGAAATTACTGAAACATCAATAATAAAACTGACTCAGGAAGTTGGAAAATACTTTGTCTATTTTAATAACAATTATCTAAAACAGGGAGTACAACAGACATCATCAGATGTCTGGCAGTAAGATCTCAGAATATTTCAGAAAAAAAACACTTATATACTAAAAACTTGTCATCATTGACATCACACTACGTGGCAAACTAAGAAAACATATGTGGCACTTTGATTGGATAACGGGGAACATCTAGGTATACTTTCTATGGGGCTTGGTGTGATTTGGTCTCATTGTGAGCGTCATCAAATACACAACGTCTCATTGGATCTCTAAACTATAGGGCTGTTTGGTACATGGCCCTTTATAATTGGTAGACACGCTTGTACCCTTCTGGAATATTCCACTCGTTAGCAGGATGCAAGCTGGTACCCCAGGTGCCAGTGGGTCGGGCTTGACCATGTCTCCCCACCCAATTAGCCCATCATCTATCATCACTCAAGCTGTACGCCATGCGAATAGTCTTTTGAGCTTGGTTTTGCAAGTATCACTGCTCCTGGGAATAAAAAGGAGTGTGAACATGACTTTATCTTCTGGTCTCAGTGTAGCTTGCCCAACGTCTATTCTTATCTGACCATGTGACTGGAGACCACTTTTTGAGCTCCTCCGTAGAATTTAATACCATTTAATAAAGAAAATATGGCACTCATTGTCCTTCTGCCACACCTTAATAGGAGCTCAGCTCTCACCTTCTCGTTCATTGTATCTTTCCATGATAGATAACCAGTTTCTTGACTGCCCCAACCCTTGACACTGGGCCAGGCTACCTTCTCGATTCTCCTTCCATCTCCAGCCAGGTTTATTCTGCTGCGCCACACTTCAAATCCCTCTATTCACAGGGTTTTCACTTTGCTAAAGTACGATGTGAAACTTCCAGATTCCTATGCATATATATACCTTGGTGGCGCCGCCTGCACTATTCACTACGTATAGCCAGCATTATGATTACTTTTTACTGCGTCTGTACAATTATAAAATGGTTTTCATTTTCTTCTGTGCTTTACACGTCCAATTTTCATTCTTCATATGAACGTTTACTCAATTCTTAACTTCTTCATCAGATTCTATATGGTCTATCCACCTTCTCTCTTGTCATCTCTTCTGAGGTGTGTAACTTTCTTCATGTGACATCACCAGTCTCTTCTTTCATCCATCTTCACATGCTCTTCAGGGATCCTTCCCAATAGACGGTCAGCTTTTTGTGGATACGTAAAGAATGATTTCCTTAGTGGATACTTTGTGTCAAAGGCTGCTCATGGTTTAGGCATCATTACAGGTGTCACCATTCTCACTAGTTCTGGTTCCCAACAGATAGGCAAAGTAGGGGTGGGACCTCCGGTGGAGGATTTTGGCTCCTTCTCTACACCAAGAACTACTTTGCCTGAGCCTGTGCGCTGAATTTATTATGCACGCTCAGCGTATTAATGGAATTGTTTGCGCAAAGTAACAGTGTATGCAACTCACGTCACGAACAACCCCAACACGCCCCCACGCAAAGTAAAAACAGCCAGAACTACTACCTGTGCATACTCCGCCTGGTGGGATGACATACACCGTTCAAACAGTGCATGGGGACCCCGCAAGCAGGCCTGCATCGCAGGGAGCCTGCGCAGTGTCCCACATACTTGTTACTGCACCCCGTCAACATCTGTTAGATTTATCGTGACTGAGGTAAAACTTGAAAAATCTCAGTGCAAACCCCCGTAAACCGTCCCTGCACCCCGCTACACTGCGTACGCGCACCCATGAATCCAACACTCGATCTGGTGACTCCTGTGATAAGTCTCTCTACGCCTGCCTTTGGGTGGCAGATAGTATGAGGGCTTTGCATGGCCATTTCCCAGCTGAGAGGTTGCGCTTGGATCCATGAATGATATGATAAGATATGGCATTTATAAAATATGTATCGTTCCATGAAATAGTGGGCATGCGATGGACTGCCTGCTGACTGTCCCTCATAATTCCCACATTGTCCCTTGTCTTCCTCATTTTCTGAGTTCTGCCCACTCTCATACCCTCTGCGCAAGCCATCACCATGCTTTGTGTGGTGTCTCGTGCAAGGCCCTCAGCCTCTCGCAGTGAGGTGGCAAGCTTGGGTGAAGTCCCCGCAAAGTCCAAAAAAGTATTGCGCTGTCGATTCCATGAATTGACAAATGGGATTTCATGCACGGTTTAGCGTGCAAAGTCCCTATTTTGGGCACAGATATATCCATGAATGGGGCTCTGTACATCAATTCAACTTTAAATCACTTCCATGGCAGTGGTGTACCCAACATATGTTATCATTTCCACTTTAAAATCGCTTTGGGAACCCATCACCAGAAAAATAACCCCATTGATGAGAATTTCCAATAACTCCGCCGGCAAGGTATACAAGGTGCTCACCTTTTAAACCCAGCAAAGTATATAGTGCAATTTTTCCTGGAAAACAAAATCCAAATATGAGACGTGTTTTGATGACAATTTTATGTGGTCTGGTGGGTAAGTGTCAACACTGGGAATGTGACAACCTGGATGAAATTCTGGTAGCCAAACAGTTGAGCAAGCTTGCTGCCCTCAAAAACACCCCAGGGGCGTTGCGTCTACCCTCTGAAAAAAGGGTCACTGTCCTCCCACATGTATCCATTCCTTGTGCCCTGAAAAGCAGCACATGGCCACAATCAGGGAAAAATAACCACTCCACTCTCCAGGATTGCAAACTCTCTTTCCACATCCGAGGAAAATATTCACGACTCACTTGCACTCTCATCATCTCCCCTTCTTATCCCCCCTGTTTGGCTTTTAACAATATTCTACTTTCTAAAAATAGCTTGAAAAGTACACAAACCATAGTAAGGTGCTCCCAGAAATACATAAATCCTTATAGAAATAGGTTGTACAATTGTGCCATTATGCCCCTCCATCTTGACTGTGAGACTGCAAATACCAGGCTCCAATTCAGCAAAAGGCAACAAGAATTGTGATGCTGGAATCTTCCATGGGAATTTTCATCTCAAAGCACAGATTCTTTGAACAAATCAGATTGGCGTATGGAAAGAGTCTGCACTGGAATTTAACTCACACGGCTTCTTTCTTCCTTCCTGATTGGACAGTTTTCACCATGAAAAGAAGAGTCATGCTCCAGATGATATTTGAAGGAATATTAAAGGCAGACACAGGCAAGTGCAATGACTCAACCAGTGTAGATAGTGAACTTCACATCCAGGTTATGGGGAGATCCCAGGGAGAGGACGCAACATGGGAACAGCACCTGAATACCAATGGCAGCCTCCAATACAAGAGATGTGAAAAAGGCGATGGGCGGATGTCGCAGTGGTTCTTTATTACTGAATTGCTCTGCTCTAATCCCAAACTCCCTACACCCTTTCTCGCACATTGTGCCTCTGCCACCATGGGAATAGGGACACGCAGAGGAGAATTAGGTTGGAATCCACCAACGAGATCATCAAGCCCCCAGCTTCGCTGAGGGACATTGACGCCTCATTCCATGTGTTAACAAGCGAGTCCCTCCATTGGCAAAGCTGGGGGCTCAGTAAAGCCTCATTTGGGCTGAGTCAGGCTGGGACCAATATCCTGGGAGACATTTGATGCTGGATCTGAGACCCGGCAAGAGCCTGCCCATTGACCAGCACGGAACAGCAGAGGTTTCACCTTCAGGTCCCCTGATGATCACAGTGGAGAAAGTGGTTGGTGTGCAGAACATATCTAAAGAGGATCGGGTTACAACAACAGAATACTTCTTCAGGATGAGACTGGAAATCCCAGGTCTCTATCTCCACTGCCTCCATTCACTGGGTCAGACATTAATGATGATGAAATTAATGAGGATCATTACAAAGACTGTACTCCATCATAGTCCAGACAAGAACAAGAATTGCTGTGCTGCCTGTTGGAAAGCAACAATAAAGCGGACCCATGACTGATTAGTAAGCACATACAATCATTACATGGCATCCAGAACAACATAAGCACCACCACCAGCGCCATCATTGCCATATGAACCCAGCCTGTGTGCTGTTTGTCCACTCCTACACAAGTCGAACGAGTGGCAGCACTTACTAGATAATAAACAGCAACCAAATCTGGACATTGCAGAACAATGCCCAGAACAAAAAACACTTGGCTACCTCCCTTCGGTTCACAACCTCACCTGTAGGGTTCCACAAGGCTCATCCTTCTCACCACTACTTTACAACACTTCCATTACTCCACTCTTGAAACTCATCAAAAGACATCAGGGCTTATTATAACCTTGCCAGTGCAGAATTAACATTCCGGTATTACCATATACCGGCACGTTTCTGTACCGGCAAAATATAAGTATGCCGGCGGGACACCTGATTTACCTCGAGCTGGCTAAAAAGATCTTTGATTATTTTGATTTTAAAAGATCTTTGATTATTGACCGTTTAGTTGAATTATGTATGGAGATCATTTCTTGTAAAATTGTTTGCCGCTGTGCTTTTTTTCTGTATTTATCAACATGTGTAAGATATTTGGATTCTTTTATAATGTCCCTTGCTTTTATGGTTCAATGCTAACCGAAATAAAGCTATATGATGATGACAAAGTACATTGTCTTTTTTTAAATCAGATCTTTTTATTTTTCATTCAAAGACAAAAATATTGTTTTCCGAATCAGTAAAACACAGAAATCTCAAGAAAATGCATGAAAGTACTAAGAATGAAATCCACAATAGAAATGTACAGACACCAAAGAATACAACACATAACAATGAAAATGTACAATCCACAAGTAAACAAGTTAAAAATATAACATGTGAAAGTTAAAAAAAAAAGAGAATTTTTAGCATTGTTCAACAAAACCTACACATTGTAAAAATGGCATAATAGTATTGTACACTTACACACCAGGTGAATAGCAGTAAGCTACAATTCCAAAATGGAATACAGACAGCTTCCCAAAAACAACCACAACAAATAACGTGTTTTCAAGAAAACTGAAACAAATGTCAACAGATTAATGAAACAATGTAACATTCACAGTCACAAAGAGATACATGCCCAAAAACACATTCAAAATGTTGTTGACAAAGCTTTTTTTAATTCAAAAGAAGTCAATTAAATACTTTGTCTATGCTCAAAGGGAATTGCCAATGTTTTTACATAAGTGCAAAACTACTGTCATAAATGTTTGTTGCTACACTGAAGAAAATATGATACACACTTCCTCTTAGAAAGTTACTTTGCAAACAAAACTTAACAAGTAAACAATAATATGATGTATGCTTTCACTAAACAAGTTAATGCTTTTAAATGCATTAAATGTATTAAAAAACAAATCCATTATTTACCCGAAGTTCCAAACCATCTAACTGAAAGCACTTATCCAAATCCACAAGTTAAATTAAAACTTGCAAAACACTGGGCGTGTACACAAACCTGTTTAATACTTCAATCACACTTTCATTCCCTTTAGTAATTTGCAAATAAGCATTGCAAACAGAAATAAAACAGTGGCAAAATACACATTTTACAAAAACTTGACACCTGTTATTTGAGGCAGTATACAGGCTTACAAGGACATCATGCTTTTTGTTCTTCTGGAAATCACTGCAATAGTTTATTTCAGTAGCACATGGCACTCCACATACACATTTAAGGTGTCAATATAAGGTTGGCGGTGTGGGAAAAAGGTTGTGGTCATTCTGTTACCACCTCTTTTCCCATAAATCTGGTGGTACATCTTCAGTTTTTCTTCCACAAATAAGCAGAATTAATGATAATGATAATGATGTGTTATTTATATAGCGCCTTAATCCAAAGCGCTTTATAGAGCACACTCTGATATTCTGCTGGCAGTTATTCTGCCAAACATCACCAATGGAGCCCATAAAATTGGGATTTACATGGAACCCACAGGACCAAGTAGTGGTAACAGTTATTCCATTTTGCAGTGTTCCCATGGATTTACAGCCGGAATACGACCAAGCCCATTATGAGGCTCTTTGTTTAGAAAATGTTTATCGCTAAACTATTACAGAAATAATTTTACAGTTAAAAGTAAGTATGCAATCGGAAAGTTTGCAAAAATCTAAAGACATTTGAAAGGTTATACAAGACTGATGATATAGAGTAGAACATTTCGAAGCCATGAATAAAGCTAACCTATTGGAAAGTACACCACATCAGAACTGCAATAAACAAACCTTTTCAGAATACAACATTAGAAAAAAAATGTTGAAATGTGTCAATAGCCCTCACATGTATGTGAGTGTTGCAGAAACACATACTATAAAAAGTCTCTCGAATGTGTTTACGCAGACAAAAGGCTAGTAGCATAAACAATAAAAGAATAAAATGTGGCTTAGACTTATAATTTATTCATTTCTTGAAAAGAAAATCTCACATGAAGCCAAAGTAAAAATGCATTTTTATTGCACATTTTTGGATAGCAAAAAAATGTGTTCAATTGCAAGTAGCATTAACCACAACTCATTTAAAAAATATTACAATATATAAACTTATATCACAAAATTAACTACCCAACTAAATGTAATTTCCAAACAGACCAGCAAATTAATAAACACAAGCTTTAAAAGGCAAAGTGGTATACTTATCTTTTAATATACATACACATTTACACACACTAGACATCAGGAATCATAATCTTCGAATGAATAATGGCGTACCAACACAAAGTGACATCTAGCAAGAATTTGGTGATTTGCATAAAGTGTGCCCTTGTTTAACATGGTTAAAAGATAACACTAAACATTAACATGTACATAAATGTAAGATAAGGACAGTTGTCGATTTTTTGCACATTTTCATATATTCCTCATCATTCACCATGCTTTTGGGACCATAGTTAATACATGGCATTGTTGAGCTTGTCAACCAATAGAAGGAGCATCACCAAGAGGATGCTGTTAGTGCTCTACTTCAAGGCAAACGCAGCTATAGATACCCTTATAGATGGGCAAAAAGGTGGAAACAGGATGGGACCATTGAGAACTGAAGGATTTATCTTTTCAGGCCAATACCCCACGTTCTCTTCAGTCAAGGAAACTACATGCCCTATTCCCACCAAACTCTCTATATTCCACTTTATTCGTTTTTACACATGACACTTGCTTCATTTTGAAGCATCATTATAACACATCATACATTGCAGTTGAACTCTCATTATTACTCGAATATTACTTCACTTTCTTCAGTGAGACAACACATAATAAATAGCTTTATTTGTGTTTTCTTTCTGTAAACAGAGGAACACAATCTGTCAGGGAATACAACAACAATACGAAATATAGTGAAGGACACCCGGTTCATTGAGGTGGAACATGTCAGGAAACTGAAATTAAAATTGAACATCGAAACACCTATACTTCAATGAGTGGGCTCAATGGAAGTCAGCCAGTTGTGAGGCAACACTTGACGTGTTCCTATATTTCTGTGTTTATTCTATTAATTTTTCAATGTGTTTATACATATCTTGCAAATTCAGGGCCACGCGCCAAAAGAGAAAATGGAAGTTTAAATACAATTACATAATTTTTGCAAAAGTTCAACCAATGCCAACCAAGTGAGCATAAATATAGCACACATCCCATCCCTATACCATCCAAAAAAGCAATAGAAATCCCCCCCAGAAAACATACAAAACATGTTTCATCTGTCAACTTCCTATACAACCCACTATTCAGCGAGTCTGTCCTTCTACCCCTGACATATTTTCACATTTCACAGTCCTGTGGTATTTCATTGGACCTTCTCGAGCGGATATTGTCTGACAGAGGCAAAAGTACAGGCACTGTTCTGAAAATAAACATCATTAGATACAATCAGATCAATGTTAAAAATTAGCGTTCCATTACTACTCCAAGGATACCTTTCACTTGAAACCACTCTTTCCAGCAGATTATTATTCTAGGTAACAGAATAGCCCAGGAGCTGCTGGAGCAGCTCACAAGACTCTCTCTTCCCCGCAGCACCATCGAGGCATGACAGCGTGAGGATCAGCTGTTACTGCAGCTGCCTGACATCAACAACGAGAATCGTCCGTTTCCACTCTGCGTGCCCTATATTTTATTAGGGTTCGACGATTCTGCACGTCTGCAAAGGCAACATATTTCATTTAACTTTATCACAGCATTTTTGCTGATTTGCCCCTTGCAAACCACGAGGCTTGCACTTGCTAAAATGGCCGCCTCGTCCTGAATCTATTTCCTCCAGTACAGGGAAGAGTCCCTGGACCCGGATTGGTTGCCTTCTTAACCAATCAAGCGCCAACGTTAGGCGCAAGCCGGCCTTCCACTAAGGCATTGCACCAAGGCATCTGACTGAGCTGACCGAGCTGTTAGAGTAATGAGCGACTCACCCTCCGTGGGCGCTCTATCGGCAGAACACTCGCAGAAACTCTGACCAGTACCAGAAATCCAGTAATATACATGCTGGACTGCACAACAAATTCCCTACAGTTCACGTAAGGTGAGACATCTCGAGTGCCTAGCACGGCCCACATGCACCCACTAGTCCCTAGGTCACCATCAGGCTATTCCGAATGAAATGTAGCAAACGGATTATTGACGCCCCTAATCCATCTACGCCTTTACTTCTTTCAATACTGAGCATTGAACCTTTTATAGTCGCTATTGCAAAACTTTCACTATCACTAATGGTAATCTATTACCTACCCACGCATGACACCTTGTTGTTGCACGTTTAGTCCATTTCTCGGCTCATATACTAGATATATTTATTTTGCATTTTTAAAGCTCTCACACAGCCCGGGGGCATCAAAGCGATGTTACAGGAATTGTTTGTTTCTTAGTTGCATATTTATAACGTGCTTAAATAACCAGAGGTTTCTAAGCACGGACCCGGGGATCGAACCTGTGTTGCTTCATGTCGTCTTGCTTCCAACGTGAACATGTTGCCGCTGAGCTATCCTCCCGGGACGCTATGTGAGTCACGCATACCGTACTCAGCCACTACTTGACGCTTTGCATACTTAAATTGATCTTTAGTGTGTCGGCAACCACGAATCAATAATAAATTACCTTGTCGCTATCATCAGTGGCATATCCAACGCATCACTGCAAGCACGCAACTGTGCCTTACCTATAAATGCTGCCAGCCCAGAAGGTTTAGGGGTATAGAGCAATTAGGCACCGGTGATTTATGTGTGTTCACCTTTGTTTGCTAGTTGTACTATGTCTCATGCATAGATGCTGCTAGCCCAGAAAGTATAGAGCAATTAGGCACCTGTGATTTATACATGTTTAAACTTTGATTGCTAGTCTTACTGCACCTGTGGTGTATGCATGTTTAAACCTTGATTGCTACTTCTACTGTGTCTCTTGCATAAATGCTGCTAGCCCAGAAAGTATAGAGCAATTAGGCACCTATGACTCATGCATCTTTAAAACCTTGATTGCGACAAAGTAATTGTATCCACCGTCTCCACCCTGCTAAACCAAGCATAGTAGGAGCCTTGTGCTTCCTTTTTATGCTCTCACCACCCCACAGCCTACCATTTAACATCAATTTGGCCTAGTTCCTCTTTGACACCCTTTCCAATATGCCAGTTTGGTTTTCCCTCATCATGTTCCCGTTCTGCATCTTACCAAACTATATACACTGTTTGGGTAATCAATACTGGATGCATAATAACGGCCTTAGTAAACCAGCTTATCCCTGGCACTACCCTATTAAATGTCCTACCTCATTCGTACCTACTTTACCACCCTTCCCAACTACAACAAACTATGCCCCTGAGACCATACCGAATGCCACTGTATGCTAATAGCTTCGACCTGAACCACCATACCACCTCCTATACTCTGGAACCTGCCGAGAGACAATGCAACCCTGCTGATAAACACTCTTACCCCTTCGTGGGTGAAGCAAGATTCCATCGTTTAAGGTCATAAACCCTTATCCACCCTAATCTGGCTAAACATGATCTCACACCTCCCAAACAAACTATGTCCAGAATGCACTCCTATCATCAAAACCCCACACCCAATCAGAAACCCAACTTAATCCCCAAGATAATGTCACATGCAGTACCTGACCCCCCTAGTCAGCCACTAATTACATTCAAAGGCACCCTCATAAACGCCCGCTCCATAGGAGCGCATGCCATAGAAATCCACAACCTCATTATGGAGTCTCAGCTTGACCTACTAGTAGCTACGGAATCCTAGCTCCATCAAGCCTTGGGCCCTCTGCTAACACTCGCTATTCCAACAGACTACACCATTCTTAGAACAGACAGGACCCACTCACAAGGAGGAGGTAACACCATCACAGCCAAAACTAAACTACAGCTTGGATCTTGTCCCATTGAAAACATTGCAGGATATGAAACACTGCTTGTAAAATTTCCTATTAATGAAAAAAAACACAATCAACTTAATAGTAATCTACAGAGTTCCTAACCCTAATAACCATCCAGAAACTGAAATTCCCTTACTGCTAGCTCCACTCATAAAACCCAACACCAAATGCATCATTTTGGGGGACCTCAATTTAGGCTTTAATGACAGCCCAGATTCCAAAGCAGAAGCACTTCACTCCTCCCTGAAGGACATAAGCTTTATGCAACTCTTGAACGCCCCTACGCACATCAAAGGTAGAACCCTTGATTGGATCCTCTCTCTTAACACACCTATAACCATCAACTCCATCTCTCCTCTTACTTGGACTGACCACCATACCATTACATTCACCATCAAGCACGTCAAACCCATCCTAAGCAAACCTAAAATAACTAATACCCACGAAACTAGAAATTCCCGGAAACTCACTCCTGAAAATGTAATGCCACTTCTTTCAAAAGCTCTAGATTCCACCTCAATCACTAGTGACAACCCCTGCCTTTTAGCAGACATCTACCATAACTGCCTCACTGCAACTATTAATGCTGCAGCCCCACTCACTACCAAAACTAAACGCTCAGACAAACGTTCCTGTTTTTGGTTCAATGATGACCTAGTCACTCTTAGAAGAACCAAACGTGCACTGGAACATGCTTTCAGAAAGCACCCCACCTCAGAGTCAGAAAAAGCCTACCAGGAGATAAACAAAATCTATAAAATAGCCATTATTACCCACAAATCCAATGTTTATAATACCAGGATTAGCAATGCCACCTCTGACATGGAATAATTATTCTCTATTCTAAACGAATTGGAGAATCCAGCACCAGCCATAAACTCTACCATCCCTAGTAAAGAGTGGTGTACCACTATCCAAGACTCTCTAGCAGCCAAGATAGAACTTTTCCAAAACAAAATCACAAACAAAAAGCAATTACTCGCAGACAAACCTGCCATCCTTAATCCGACCCTGTCACCTCATGAGATTTCCAGTTCCCCTTTCCATTTCATACCAGTTTCCCAAAAAGTAGTATTGGACAGCATTTGCAAACTCAAAGCCTCCAACTGCAAAGGTGACTCCGTCCCAGCATCAGTAGTCACATCTTGTGCCCACACTCTCACGCAATTATCACTTACTTTGTAAACGCATCCTTCAATAGCAATCTGGTCCCAACAAGTATCAAAGAATCCTGGGTCACTCCCCTCTTGAAAAAAACACTTTGGACCCCACTGTGCCCACCAACAACTGTCCCATTTCTCCTCAAAATATTGGATAAACTAGCCCTTGAACAGAACCAACTCCTTCCGTCCTAACCACAGCACAGAAACGGCGCTCCTGGATCTAAAAATCCAGATGGATGCCATCAGAGACTCAGGGAAACTCTGTATCCTCATCCTACTCGATCTCTCCACAGTGTCGACCTAGTAGACCATAATAAACTTTGTTCCACACTAGCCAAAGATTTCAATTTCTCAGCTAAAGCCACCACCTGGATCAAATCCTTTCTTGCAGACCAAACATCCAGGGTCTTCAGAGGTAAAGAAGCTGCCAACCCCATATTGGGGTCCCCCAAGGCTCCTGCCTCTCACCCATGCTATACAACACTTATACTAAGCTCCTTTTCTCAGCCTTAGGCGATATGGGTGTCATCTACACCAATTTTGCAGATGACACCCAGATCCTCACCCCACTATCGAGAGACTACACCCAAGATACCCATATTATCAACAAAATCTATGCCATAATTTCTCAAATATTTATCTTTATTTTCTCCTGAAAAATAAAGCAGATCAAAGATATAGAAGATTTCAAAAACGGTGTGTTTACCAGCAGAATAGTGCTCACACCAATTAAATTGTATATAAAACATATGAAGGTCTTACCTAAATTGCCTGACTAGATTTAGAAGCTTCAATGGAAATCTAGCTGAAGACCCACTAATACACGTTATTTTATATAGTTGCATGGAACCGAAAGGTAAAGTCCAGCCATTTGTTCTTTGTGTTTGATTACATTTCATTTTCAAATGCACTATTAAATCAAACCCTTTAGCATCTTGTGCTAAGTCATTATTGCAATCTCTCCATTGGACTCCCTGCCCCCTTCCTTCAGGTCCATAGGGAAACGACTGCTTTCCTTTGCCACCAAGAAATTCTGTCAATGGTGCTTGTAAATCCGCCTCCATTAATTTGCTAACACGCAACCAACCCCCCTACTTTATATGCCTTTATGGGGCACACATCTTTTAATTAGTTTTCCATCAGCTATACACTTGCCACAGCAATTCATTTGTTTCCTCCTAGTTCTGACTGGAAAATAATGTGTATATAGTCCCCTGCCTTGTTACTCATAACATATTGCAGGCTTCCCTTGTTCTCTTGTGTCTAAATATCTAGCGTGCTTCAACACTTTCTCCTCTTCCAACCCCTCCAATTCGGATGTATACTAATTGACCTTTTCACAAATGACCTCCAGAGAATTTACCTAATTTAAAAGGTCAATTAGGACATATGTGCGGGGGAAAAACCCCAAAACATCCCACCCAATGCCCTTACATTATTTATAATCCAAAACCAACCCAATACATACATAAAATAACTAAATGAATATAAAGGCAAATTGTGTACAAGGTCAATTAGGACCACTATAATTAGGTCAATTAGGACAAAAGGCCAATTGTAAAAGGTCAATTTGGGTAATACCTCCAATTTGTCTCAACTCAGACTCTACCTCGGCAACACTAAATTTTGTGATCATTGTGGTTTTACTCCTTGTACTTTCCCCATTGTATTCCTGCTCCACGTATTCATTTTACTCCTAGTCTACTTCCCTCACCGTTTTAACGTGTAGGTCCTTCCCACCTTTATTTCTTCCCCACATTGTTTACCCTTTAGTTGTGTTTTTCTGGTGTCTTGCTGTAGCATTTCCACTCCCTACTCTGTGTTACCCTCAGGCTGTGCACCATTGTGATTTGGTAAGTAGGTTGTGGCCAACTCAGTCTTGGGAGGGTAGCTCAGGTGCAATGCACTCAGGTGCAATGTGCTTGCCTAGAAAGCAACACGATGCAGAGTAACACAGGTTCCATCCCCGGTTCCGTACCTCTGGGTATTAAGCGCGTTATAAATAACCAATTATAACGTACTATCTAACTCTGTTTCCTGCTCCGATTTCGATCTTACTCCTCGCTTTTTATGTTATGTTATGTTATCGGTACTTGTATAGTGCACTGTCACCAACGGAATTGGTCTCCAGGTGCTCTGGCGGATCTGTAAACAGGAAGGGTGAGTAGGGCTAGTTGGGATGAGGGGAGAAGGAGAGTGGGAGAAGTGGTGTGCTGTTGGCAGCTTCAGCTCGGTATACACCGAGTGCTGGGCTTTGGTGCTAGTATCGGATCAGGCCAAGGCTTCAAGTGCTGTGGGTGAAGTTTATGTGTTGTTGATGCGGTGTGGTAAAGTGCGTGCGGATTGCTGGAAGAGGGATGGTTGTGTGGTTTTGTGTGGGTTTAAGTATGCAGAAGATTGAGGGTTGGGCTAGTGGGGCCTGTATCCTGATTCAGGTACTTATGGTTCTGTTAAGTTGTGTACCTGTGGGTTGGGATGTTACTGGTTCCTTGTGGGCTGATTTGCTTTGGTGGTGTTGCACTGATCCAACTGTATCCTATTGAGTATAGTTTGGATTGGTGGGTGCGTCCGAAGCTAATCTTCAGGTGTGGGACTGGGTGGGTGATATCTATTCTTAGGTGATCTAGTGTGACGCTGGTCGGTTAAGGATTTGAATGGTCAGGGTCGGGGTCGTGTTGATGTGTTGTCCCAGTGGATCCGTCTAGGTGAGCCTGTGTATTCAGACATTCGTATCCTTCTGTCCTGACTGGTTCTTTGGTTTCCGTGGGGTGAACATCCTTGGGACTGTTGTTTAGTTGTAGTTTTGTGTGGTGGGGCATTGTGCTTCCTGCTTTGTATTGGTGGACAGTGTGTAGTGATGAAACATTCTGTTTCTCACCCATTGCATTGGGGCCCATAGTACTTCCTTTCCCTCTCTATGTTTTGTCCTTAGGGCTGTAGGGGAAGGTAATAGTTAAGGTCATGGTCCTCTTGATGATTTGTTCTAGTCTTTCTGTCTTAGTTTGCTATGTTTACTGTCTTTGGTCATATTGCGACTGTCTCCTGTTTGGTCCTTTGGTATGTCGTGGGTTATTTACCTCAGCTTTTCCCATTGATTGATCGGTGTGTATCGCAGTCTCTCTAGGTTCATTGATGTTTTTAGTTATGTTGGTGCCCCAGTGGCCAGTCTTTCTAGTTATGACGTGAAGAGCCATGTTTTGAGCAATTTCCTGAATAATAGGTGGTTTCTTGTGTTACGTATGTACTTTGGAAGGTCGTTCCAGGTTTTTGGGGCTTGGTGAGAGAAGGAGGATCCTCCAAGTATCCTTTTGTTGTAGGGCTTCGGTTCCAGGCTTGTACCAATTGTATGTCTCTTTGAGAATATGACCATACATCTATGGCCCATATGGATGTTATACCTAGGCTGTAACCCGTTGTAAATGGTTTCTACACAACTGCTTCCTGCTTTCCTAAGTGAGCTTAAAGCGCATGGTGCTCAGATAGATGGCCCCTTACACACCGATAGGATGTCCTTCCTGCATTTGCCATGATAATTAACGCTATTTCCAGTTCACACAATGGCCTCCCATCCTTATTCTGAGGGTATGTGCCGGATGGCCGGACTTAAGGGGCTTAAAATGCTCTCTCCCACAGCAGGATTTTATCTACAGCACACATCTTTGTTGACAATTATATCTTCAATGCACAGGCCATGTCACTTTGAAGGGGATTCCCAAGTCACAGTCCCGTTTCTAGTCTATACACCACACATTACCCAAAGCAGCCACCAGCGTACTTGTCTATAAAAGTGTGGCAAAGCAGGATTGGCACTCGAAGGGATGGGCCGCCTCTCTTGTTCCCCTCTCCTCTTCACCCTTCTGTCTTTGTCAATTATCTTGCTGTAGCCTAACCTTGGTTGTGTTTCTTCTGTAGCATTATTGGCAGCTTTTCTGTTGTCATTCAGGGGACAGTTGAAAGGTTTCCTTGCATTTAAGCCGCCAGGCTTCAAGGGAATGCTTAAGCAAGGTATCCATCAAATTACTTTCCATTGAGGGATTTGCACGAAAAAATTTGCATTTAAAGCATGTTTTTAAAGGGCATAGGGTACATTTTTTGTGGGGTTTTAAAGGGTAAAAAACGGGGTGGGGGGCATTAACAATTTTTAAAAAATGCATTTGATGCACATTTTTTCAATGGCAAATTTTCGGTGGAAAGGACCCTCGATGGAAAATATTCGATGCAAAGACCATAAACCCTTAAGCAAACGCTGATCTGTCACACCGCAATGCATTGATTAATTTGTGTACGGCACCATTTTTAG
This sequence comes from Ambystoma mexicanum, assembly GCF_040938575.1. Lineage (NCBI taxonomy): Eukaryota > Metazoa > Chordata > Amphibia > Caudata > Ambystomatidae > Ambystoma > Ambystoma mexicanum. The sequence goes on from NC_090928.1 coordinate 290,978,909, forward strand.
CAGAAATTGCTATCTCAGAAAAATGGCATAAACCCTGTGCTGGCTATTCTTTCAATCTTTCTGTTTAGCATTCCATTCCTATCCACTGTCAATGACTTTGCATGCACCCCCGCTACTTCAACATATCCTCCCCCTAAATCCCGGTTTATTTATTTAAAATGTTTGTTCTGGTCCTCTTTTACTTTCTTCCACGTTATCTTCCCTCAATGTTGGACATTTTTCTTTCTTCCAACTGACCATTACATGGTTACCCCCTGGTAGGTTTGCACAACATGCTGCATTGCAGTCAAGATGTGGTGTGGTAGACCACTATGTGGTTATTGGGGCAGTATTAAAACCGAGTAACATAATATAGCATCTTTGCCATTTTCCAGATGTGTTAATGGAACACTGCAACTGGCACTGCTTCAGTGATCTGGCACACATATTTGTCTACAGTGCGTCCACGGATTCCACCTGCAACACATTTGGTTTATAAGCACATAACTGCTTTGCTGCTGGGAAATGATCGGGTTTACTGTGAAAAAAACGGCAAATCGGTTATTAGACTAACTTGTGATCTCCTTTGGATTTGCCTGTGAAATCCGATGGTTTTTAATCTATCAGAAAATTGTTCTGCAAAACACAATCCCCAGAGAGGGTATGTGCACCTAATGTCTTTGAAAGTGCAAAAATGGCCAATACATTCCCTCGATGTTCGCAGCTGTGATTTGACTCCTTTTAAAGCCACTTAACATGATCTACACTGAAAATCATCAACAATGATGTGAATTTCGGCTGACACTATTTTTATTTATGTCCCCACATCTGTAAATTCGTGTGTCCCACATTTTCTTCTGCTGCACATGTTTGTGTGTTTGTTTGTTTATTGTTTATAATGTGCATGCCTACCCTGGGGTAACAGGGCGCAGCAGTTACAAGTATATGCAAGGCTTAGTTACAACAGCAAGAATATAAACATACACAATGAAATAATAACTGGATTATATACATATACACAGATAACATGGCCCACAAATCCAGGGATGGGCACTGACCTCTGTACTCAATGATGTATGTCAAGGAAATACAATTATTAGCACCCTTGGTGGGAGAGCCAGCCAATCAGGAGGCTGGCAACATGGCCTGAATCAGCCCAACTAGCCCGCGTTCCAAGCGTTCGATGGCAGGTTCCCTCTCCTGCCATCTTCCCCCCACCACCGAACCCTTTTTCCCCCTCTACCCACTTACCTCATTGCGACCGCCGCTAGTGATGCTGCAGCTGCTACTTCCTCTCTGCTCGCCTTTTTCTGCCACCATGGAAAGGGAAGAGGGGCTCTGTACGGAGCATCGCCTTCCGATTCCATGGGGGCCATCTTTGTATAGTATTATCTTTGCCTGAACACTAAGCCGTGGGGCGCCTCATTTAAAGAAAGAAAATACGTTCCTGGAAGCCCCATCCCAGTCCCTGGGATGGGTGCTAATGGCATTAAGCACCCATTCCAAGGGCTGTAATCGGTGGTAACATCATGGGGCCCTGGTTACACGCTCTCGCTTCGCTTGGGCCTTTAACTTGGGCCGCCAGACCATTAACACTCGTTGCAGCCCTTGGAACGGGCACTTAATGCAATAATGTTCCTTCCGGATCCTCCTGATGATTATTTCGCTGACATTCCATGAACAATTCTGTGACTCCGCTTAAGCATATTATTCAGTGACTGCCTTTCTTTGATGCTGAAAGTAGGAACGTCCAGTCAAGTAACCCACTGGTGTCAAGAAACCTAATATAATCTCTTTTCCTCTGGTTTATTCTTTCATATCCTGTTTTTTTTTTTTTTTATAGAAAAGGGTGATGAGTTATCAACTACCATCTAGCAACTCCTGACACCCAGCTTTCTTCCCTTTCCCTCCTATCACACCAAAGCTTTAGCTCATTTCTCTTTATTGTGTATGTGGCTATGTCTCTGGCCAGCATCTGTGCATTTAATACCTGCATACACCACATAATAAACAAGCATCTGGTCCCCTTTCCGGCAACCTGTCCTCCAATTGGATTTCATTATTCTGGAAAACTGGTTTCACTATATCTCTTAATTTATGTTTACACACTGAACCCGATATTATTGTACTTCATTTTGTATGGTATACATGCCTGCATCTATGATACTTTAATACTATGTAAAGTGTTGCTTTTTACGGAGAAAGCACTATATAAAAAATACATCAGTACATAGTGATTCTAGAGGTATGATAAAACCAGGATGATTGCTGAAAAAGAAACGCACATCCGTGTGTGACTCCCTGTTGAGGCAGATTGCCCCAGTGTCATCTTTCTCACTACCCCTTCCAACGTTAGTGCCAGTTTCAATGGTACATGTTAGGCAGAAGTATTGCACCGTTCCTTTGGGTTTCACACCCGATTTAATTCAATTTACTGGGGTGGTTCCTTTCCTTCTGACAGAGCGAGTTTCCAATAAGTGTTTGCCACACTGTACTGAGAAAATAAATCAAGTACTGCATTTCAAGGTCACATTTTATTATAGGGAATTGTATGCTCTGTATTGCAATTTCACAGTGTTAGGTTTTACATACATAGGCTCAGTCTAACGAACGTTAAAGAGGACGTTCGATTTGATTTTTTTTTTTACATTACGACGGTTGATGCTGATGTTCATATAGGAAATAGGTGGCATGTATAATTGAGGAAGGATTCACGAATTAAACGTGTAAATGACAGTATTGGAATGCTGTTATATATTTGTCACGTTGCCTAAATGCTTCTATTAGCAGTGTAAAATGTATACACTTTCGTTTTGTAATCATTGCTCTAGTATGACTGTTCAAACATAATGACCTAATTTGCAATCGTGGCATTGAGTTCTACATATAAAACTGAGAGTTAAAGGTCTGGTTCACCTCAGGATTAGGTATGGACAAACATCTGCGTAGCTGAACTCATGGGACAAACCAAATGATGCATTCAGTTTCGCTGGACTTGCGAGATCTTGTGAGATTCGCTGGCAGCCCAAAATCGCGATCAATCTCACGCGCAGGTTTGACATCTAGGAGCCAGGTTACAGAAGCTTTTCACCGATGCAAGGGCAAACTTTGCACAGTATTAGCACTAGGGCAAAGTTGTCCCTATTTTTAAAAACACTGGGACACATGAAAAAACCATTGCACCTCAAAAAGTGCAGTTTGGCATATTTAAAGCACGACGGCTAAAATTGCACTAGTCCTAAAAAGATGCATTGTGATGCATCTTTGCATCAGGGCTAAGTTTGCCCTAGTGTTAATACCGTTGTGTATTAGCAAACTTTGCCCTGGTGCAAAAATGTAGTGAAAATGCATCTTTTTTGCGCTTGGCAATTTTCCCTTGGTGCTTTTAATATTCCAAACTGCAGTTGTCGAGGTGCAACGGTTTTTCAATGTGTCCCAGTGTTTTTAAAAATAGGGCAAACTTTGCCATAGTGCTAAAATCAGAAATATAGAATCTCTTTTTAGGTTGTAGTATGAGCCAGTATGTTTGGTTACATTAGATCAAAGTGGGCCAGTTATGTTGTCCTAAGTGTACCGATTTGATGGGTTACTGCACCAGTTTTCAGCAAAGGTACTAACCAAATATCCTTTAAAATCAGGGGCGTAGGAGACACATAAAATCTGGGGGGGCAGCGGACATCTTGGGGATTTCTACAAAATTAGAATTAAAATAGCAGTACGTATTAAATTACAAATATCACTGTATAAAACAAGAGAAAAGAAGAAAAGAAAACAGAAGAAAATTAAAGGATGCAGCAGCAAAGAACATGTCTTTGTATGTTGCATTTCTGGATTGATCATCTGTCTATCAGCTCATGTAAAGAGAGAGGAAATAACAATTACTTCCAGTGAGCCACAGCTAGGATGCCAGCTCGTTAAGAGGCAGATCACCTGTAAGTGGACTCCTGCCAAATAAAGGAGTTACAACCTTTTCTACCAAGTTGCAAGTTGCTACTTTTTTGTGTGGGGCAAGGAGACATGTGTGTCTCTTGGAATGGAATGATGGGGGTTTCAAAGAAAGAGGAAATCTTGTTAGTATTTCTGAGTAAGCCCTGTTATGGGAGTAGAGGGACCAGGTGTGTGATGTTGCTACTTTGACTGTCCTCCGAGGGGGGTACAGCAAACAAGGAGGATGAGCAATCGCAAGCCCACCCCCTTACAAGCACTCCCGAGGTCCGCGGCCGGATGTGTCGGACTCGGTGGATGCCTAGTATGTGGGGTGTATGTGGACCCAGGGTGTGGCCAGAGGGGCAGCCCGCTATGTGGGCTGCTCCTCTAGTGCCCCTGCGAGGGCTGGCCCAGCCACTCACGATGAATCTGGTCCCTCTTATTCCATCTCATGCTGACTTCAGAGCCTAGCCTTTCTTTGCCTTTCTTATTCTGAATGCAGAGCTGGACTCTGTTCCTTTCTCGTTTAACATTTGCTTCAAAGCCTGATCTATTTTATTCTCTCATATGTTACTAGGTCGGCAGAGCATGGGTCCTCTGCCCTGTTACATTATTCAAAGAGCCCCTCTGGCCTTTATTTGCCTCTCCCTTGTCTTACTGCTTGCTTGCTTAATACATACCTCCTTGCTTGAACACTCAACATATTCTCCCTAACACAGTAATGGCAGCTGCAGTCTGACTTAACTTTTATTTGTTCTTTATCTTAAATTGGCCTCTTATTTCAGCTTTTCTGTCTGCAGGGGAAAGGCATTTTCCAGTCACTGCCATGATGGTTCTACCTGGCCATAAGAGGGCAACAGCTAGCCAATATTGGAAGACCATGGGCAAATTATGCCAGAGGCTGGCAACTCCCTTCCTAATGCCTACTCAAGAGACAACTCTTGCCTCTGTTTCTAACAGTAATTCAGTGGATGAAGAAACGCGAGAACACACATATTCCTTATAAATGAAGGGGATGATGTCACACTTGGTTAAGGCATTTTGATCACACCAGGAGCTAATTTCCAGCTGAAACTAAGCGATTACCTTTTAGACTTCTGGCTTTAAATAACATTAGTATCACCTGGAAATAACAGAGGTTGCTCAACATGGTTCCTGGAGCATGAGGGGTACCCTACTCGTGGACACGGATGATTGGAGGACATTCTGGTTTGAAACCTGGCCCCTACAGCCATGGTGGCGGGAGGGGACTAATACTTGTGGTTGTACGTACCCTTTGAGGGTGGGCAGGCATTGCCTCCTGCTTTAGCCCACTAACAGCTCTGCTTTGCAACTTTATCACACATACCTGTCAGGTGGCATGTAACTCAATGCTACTAATGTTATCAGCCTCAGAAGTCTGGAATCCCTTGCTACATCAACTAGGGTACAGGTTTGCTACCTGAGACTAACCCATGTCTGAGTCGACATCTGTCGTCCTGTGTGGAAGACACACGCAGAAAGAGCAGGGCACAGTGCCCTTGTGGGTTTTTCACACTTCTTCCTCAGGGTGGGCACAATTCATTCCGCAGAGAAAGTGGCACATGCTGGGCAACATTCTCCCGCTTTGACAATTTCACCCAAAGAGCGAAATTGGCCATTTGAAATACCTCTGTCGACTTATTATTGCGCAATCCACACTGATAGGTCTAAGCACCTGCTTAAAGCGAGATGGCAATTAAGGGCATTTGCCAACGCACTCAAGAAGCACAGGACACCCTCTTACCAGCGACATGCCATGCTCACTCAAGCTGATCACAAATTGCCATTTATTTGGGGTCATGTAAAAAATATTTATTCATTTATTACATGTGTAGCATCACAGAAAACCCCCAAGCATTAAGGCACAAAGTAAACTGCATGGAGTGGACCACTTCCATTGTCGCATGTTTTTACTTTTCCGCCACAAAATGGAAGATTTTAGCGTAAAAGGCAGGTGAAATCACATTGCTTTTTCACTTTGGAAGAGTGTAAATACCTCGCACAATTAGCGAATGCTGGCAGAATTGACAATGGCTTCCTCTGGACTCTGCCCGCTTTTACCAGGTTTCATTTCCAAGCAGATCCCAGAGAAATCCCTTTCCTTGTTTCCAGCATGAGAATCCAGGCTGGCAGTAAGGCCACATTTGTCTGGTGGAGCGGGAAATACAGAGGGTCCTGGTATGTCCACTCAGCTCCCGAACTCCACCCAGAAAATGCACGGAAATCTGGCTGATTAGCAAAAGCGACAGTAATAGTGTTTTCCATCACTTCTTCTGAACCAATTGACCTGGAAGATGCTGTGTTGCATCGGAAGCTGAATGCATTTACTCTGCCTATTATCCCACCGGAAGATTAAGCCAGGAAGTGAACACAGATGTTACATATTCCTGTGCACAATCTGCATTTGGAACATTAACTAACTGAGCTACCTTACAAATGATATCTCCTCTGGGGCTTTACCGTCTTAACCCCTTAACTGCCATGGGTATTTCCCCCCAGTGCCAAGGCCTTTTTTGGTGATTTCGGTATGTCGCCATTCAATCCTGTGTAACTTCTTTGTTACATGAGATATCTTGGCCAAAGTTGGCCCCTTCCCCCCACCACCACATGTAGGTGGTTATGACGCCACCCAGGAATCCTAGTTTGCTGCATGGGCGTGAGAGAAAATGACCAAAAAGGAGAACATTTGTTTTTTTTCCAGAAAATGCCAATAAAATGTTGTACAAAGAAGCCTGTGGTTTTGTCCTTGTAAGAGTTAGGAATAAATGGTTTGCTGTGCTGGATTCACCATTTTCCAGGCTTTCAAGAACAGATTTTGATATGCTAATCAGCCGTTTTGTGAGAGGTAGGCGATTTTGTTTTTTTTTGTCCAATAGGACATGTGTGGACGGAATGGAAGAAAAGGGTAGGAAAGCTGAATGGGAAGCCAGAAAGGCATACATTTCTGAAAAGTATACAATATTCCAAGTTTAAGAAGGGGTGATTTGTGCAAGTCAGGCAACAACTATGTAGGGAAAAATTCCATAGTTTGGGGGGAAATCGAGAAAATGACAGAAAAAAAACACAATTTCTGCACATTTTACTCTGGAAATGTTAGAAAATTTTATTGAGTCTATGTACTTTACTGAGAAATATGAAATAGATGGAGTCTATACATGTTTTTTTTTTGTTCTATTTTTTTTACTGTGAAAGGTGGTTCCTAAAGGAATATGTCTTTTGTTGTTTTTGGATGTATTTATTTTGGCAGGAAATCTGAGAACGAAGGGCGGGGAGGGAAATGAGGGAAGAGGAACCAAACACTAATATGGAAGGGTAGGTGGACAAGGGAAAATGTTGCGTGTGTGTTATTTCTAAGGTAGGGGCAGTGTTTTCGCATGCTCCTTGATTACAGCAGTGGTAGTGGCTCTTGGGGAGGAGGGATGACATAAGCTGATGCCATTTTAAGATAAATAGCAGTTTTGCTAAAAGTATGTACTGTGTACTAGATTGTTAATGGATAATGAGTAGGAATAGGTGTTGGAGCTGTGCAAGGGAAATTTTGAAGTTGAAAGTTCCTAGATCAGTAGAAAATGCAGTTCTGAACTGTCCGCGAAGCAGAGATCTTATCGTGAAGTGCGGGCGTGTTCTCGGACACGTCATCATGCCGCGCGCCAGCGTATGGTCATGTGGCATTGTCCGGAAGGTCCACTATGAAGTCAGATGTTCGTAGACAGCTACGGATGAAAAACTAGTTCAATTAGTTTCAAAAAGTGTATAGAAGTGTTGAAAATGATTCCAGAAGGTGGGAAATGGCAGAGTTTTAAGGTGACACTTTGCTAATGGGACAAAAATATTGCTATATTGGGTAAGTATGATATTAGTAAGTTGTAGGAAAATAGCATGCACTGGTAAAAAACTATGAAATTCACTCAAAAAACCTTGTTAAAGGGGCATTATTGTTCAGTTGGACTAATAAAAACCTATGAAATTCAACGAAAATACTTTGTTAAAGGGACGTTATGGTTAAGTTGCACTAATAAAAACCTATGAAATTCAGTGAAAAAACTTTGTTACAGGGAAGTTATAGTTACAAGTAAAATATATATATATATATTTGTTTTGCCCTTCCCTAGGGGCAGATGGGCACATGTGTGTGACCATCTGCCCCCAGTGGGGTGGCAAAACGTACTGCCCAGGCTTGGGGTGGCTCTGCCAATATTTGCAATGGCCTCTCCCCTCACCGCAAATTGATGGGGGCATCTCATGTACCCATTCCTAGGGGCAGAAATGTGCCGCCAGGGAGGGCTACATAAGGTGCCCTCATCCACTTAGGGTGGGGGGAGGGCCACCCCACTTTCAAACACAACAAATCCTGGTGGTCTCGTGCCCCACCTTCCCCCACCAAAACAAGTTATAATATATGTATTTTGTTTTGCGCTTCCCTTGGGGCAGATGGGCACATGTGTGTGGCCATCTGCCCCCGGGGGGGTCAAAACGTACTGCCCCAGGCTTGGGAGGTGTGGCTCTGCCAATATTTGCAGTGGCCTGTACCCCCCACCCCAAATGGATGGAGAGCATCTCATGTACCCCTTCCTAGGGGCAGAAATCTGCCCCCAGAGAGGGCTACATAAGGTGCCCCCACCCACTTAGAGAGGGGGGAGAGGGCCAACCCCATTGCAAAAATCCCTGGTGACTAGTGGTCCCACCCACACCCACCCCACCAAAACTATGTTTTGTTTTGTTTGCCCCCCTTCCCTGGGGGCAGATGATCACCCATCTGCCCCCAGGGTATTGCTCCCATGCGTTGGGGGGCAGGGGGAGACTCCCCCCACTTCAAAAACAGATCCCTACACAATACACCAAACACCTATTCTGGGGGGGATACATTACATTACATCCCCCCACTTAAAATGATGGAGGAATTTGCCCCCCCTGTTGCCCCATGTCCTACGCCCATGTTTAAAATGCTCTATCTGTAACACATGTTTGTCCTAAAAATGAATAATTTCCAATTTCCAATTGTGAGACACATTTTACTAGGTTTCCAGGATAATTGTATAACCCACTCCGGCCCTGTATTTTATTTTATGTATATTGTTTATTTTCCCCTTATTCCTTGGTGTACCACATTGGAGGCCTGATTCAGAGGTCCGTATAAAAATAGAAATGTGTTGTTCCAAGCCGGAACAACACATTTCTTAACTGCACCATATTCTGACAGGGAAAGAATGTGGTGCAGGAACATGAAAGCCTCGGCTTTTGCATGCACCTGATTTACGGTTTGACAACAGCCATAGGAACCACGAGGTATGAAGGAAGGACAGCCACATGGTGGGGATTCTCTGCCAGCAGCACTGGTTTAGCAGGTCAATAAATGGAGTTAAAATATGATCCATCTGAGCTTCCGTTAAACTCCACTGCACATTTTTCACTTTTATAAGCATTGCATTTCTTAAACTGCAGCACCACTTTTCTAGTTTAATGAAAGTTTAAGAACACTTTCTTAAATTAGAAAAAAGTCAGTCTTTAAAGAAATTCTCGCAATGGCACTGCAGCACATGTTCCCAGCACAAGATTTTAGTACCTTTTGCTGCTGTAATGTACAGCATCTCCCCTCCAATACTTCCACCCACTTCAGAATGGTGGTGCTGGAAACTGGAGGGGAGAATGTCCTATTTCCACATGACTTTTATCACAAGCTCAGAATCAGCCCCTAGGTCTGATACTTATGCATTATGTTTGTTTGTAGGTTATGTTTTTGATCAAATTGTCTTACGATGTCACTAAATATTTGACATATATGATTCATGACTGTTTTGGTGCAATGTATTTATTACACACCGAGGGGGCGATTCTGAGGTGTGTGCAAATGTGAGAAAGTATTCCTCCATGAACGAGGAACAGTTTGCTTGCAAACAACTTACACTGATGTAAAAAGCATGCAGTGCAGGGACATGAAAACGTTGGCTTTGTATGTGCCTTATTTATGGCTTGACAACAGCCCTAGCAACCATCAGGAATGCAGGGAAGCCACATGGAAGGGATTCTCCTCTCAGCAGCATTGGTTTAGCATGAGAGAAAGATTGGTAAAATAATGGTACCTTTGAGGTGCCATTAAACTCTACTGCACACTTTTTCCCTTTACGAACAATCCATTTCTTAGACTGCAGCACCACTTTTCTAGTTTAATGAAAGTTTAGGAAAAGTGTCTTAAACTAGAACAGTGGCAGTCTATTAAGAAATGCTGGCAATGTCACTGCAGCACAGGTTTCCCCCACAGCGTATGGTTTTAGCAGCATTTGCTGCTGGAAAGCACATTTCCCCTTCAATATTTCCACCCAAATCAGAATGATGGTGCTGGAAACTGGAGGGAAGAATGTTGTGTTTCCACACACTTTTTTGTCATAAGCTCATAATCAGGTCCCATGTCATCCAAAGATGATGTATTGGTCCTCATCAGAATAATTAAACCTATTTTATATACAATAATTTGTTGAACCCCTATATAGGAGTTTTTTCCTTGATCTGTAATTGTGTGCCCTGGTTCCTACCAGTGGGGGCATTTATGCTTTTGGGGCACCACACTTTCTTTTGTCACTGAGCGCTACAGTGTGAACCAGAGTATGTGGCGACAAGCAACTGCAGTGAATTCATCTCTTTTGGAGGTAAGATGCCTGTACGTGGACACATTCCGCAAGCTATTTGGCATTGTGCAACCCAGATCTTTAAAGCAGACCTGGCAAAGCAATTGGTGTGGGTCACTTAGATTTTTCAGAACACTTTGTTCACACCTAATAGGAAAAGGAGCTGTGCGCCTCCCTCCCCACCAGATGCCATTGCCACCCATGGAAAGCCACGAGGCGACAAGCCGCTCCAAGATGGCTGACGGCAGGGCCTCCAGCTCTTCACCCTTGTGAGGCCTCAGCTGCTGACCTCTGATTGGCTCCCCCACCACCAAATAGCCTATCGGATCGCCAGTAGGCGAGAGCCGGCTCCCCAGAGAAGGCTCTGGGGAAATGCTCAGATCTTGACTGAGCTGACCGAGCGCTACCGGCGCAATGTGACGTCCCTATGCACAAACTGCTGCTTCTCGTCTCCAGTGCCCCTCTTGCTTATTCATCCAGCAGAGCGTGGCTACCTGCAACGCAAGGTAATCCTGCCACACGCTATACCACCAACATACTTTTGGACTTTATGTTACGCTTTGCCTTGCGTCTACAATGCATGCCCCCAGCTTGTTTCCGACATGCCTTCTGTAGCTCCCAATATTTAAGGCCTCACTGTACATGTCTAGCCAAACAGAACACCATCCATGCTGCCTACGCCTACTCACGTTGCTCCCCACTGTGCCCACCGACAGGCAGACAGCGCGATATGTAAGCTAACTCCCTTATTTCGGCAATGGCTAAAACACGGTGCACCCTTATTCTGACCTGATCTTCATGAATGTTACATTGCTCCGCTCACTAATGCCTGATATGTAACATCCAGCCTGATGCGACTCACCTTTGAACTTTGCCCGTATACACTGCACTGCCCCTGTCTTGTTATGCCCACTTTTGATGCAAACCTCAGGTCATCTGCATAGCACTTTCCTGCCGCGCCTCACAATTGGAAACTGAGATTGTTTGCCCACACCTGCTACAAGTCTAGCGTATCTGCATTGCCCAACTCCGTTGTGCCTTAATTGAATTTGAGACTGTTTGCAGACACCTGTTGCTAGTGCATCTGCATTGCCCAGTTGCGTTGTGCCTTAATTGAATTTGAGACTGTTTGCCTACACTTGCTTCTAGTGCATCTGCATTGCATAATTTCGGTATGCCTGCTAATTGATACTGATACCGCCTTGCCCACACTTGCTGCTAGCCCACACTTGTTTCTAGCCTAGTGCTCCTGCCTGTGCAGCTACACTGCGCCCACATCGTATTAGCTCACTTTAAACAGTCCTCTGTGTACATCCCAGCCACATATGCAGCATCTGCTGACTGCCAACCACCAATAAGGCCACCCACCACCTACAAAATGTTCCTACCAGTCATCTACTCAATACTGTTGAGAACTATTCTCCACCTTATCAATTCCTCATGCTTGGCTATTTCCACCATGAGCTTGGCCACCATTGGCACCACCCCACCACCCCCCATAGAACCCTATGCCACAACCATGCTGCCCCAATCCTCCTTACCATGTAGCTTCTCCGAAAGAAACACCAGATTACACTCCAGATTACCTAAACTGTACAAGCCTTGAGCCAGGGACTCGATCCAGTGCAAACCTACTAACCGTTCCATGACCATTAGCACCTGCGCCAACCTTACGTTGGAAAGACCAAGTCCAGCCCACCTAATACTATGCCCAAACACAAAACTTATGATATAGCCACCATCCCCATTAAGACCACTGCCGCACCCATAAAAGGCGCCCTCATTAACGCATGCTCTATAATAGCCCATGCTACAGATATAGAGGACCTCATTCTAGCAGAAGATCTAGATTTCCTAGCCATAACCGAGTCCTGGCTCCACGCAGCCGCAGAACCAGTCCTCTCGTTAGCCATCTCTGAAGACTACACCATCCTCCGAGCGGATAGAACAGAATCTAGAGGCGGGGCCTGGCCGTAATTGCCATAACACAGCTCAGCATTAGACTTGACTCCTCTACCCACCTCCCATCATGTGAATCACTCAGAGCTAAGCTGCCTACTACTAACTCACAAACGATATCCATCCACTTACTCTACAGACCTCCCAGACCCTTAGGTTCCTTCGAGGAAGACCTTAGCACCATCCTCACCAATAACCTAAAAAATTCCTCCCAGAGCCTTCTCCTAGGGGACTTCAACCTAGGCTTTAAAGACCTCAAAGATCACCAGGCTACCCTCATCAACAATACTCTTTCTGAATTAGGCTTTACCCAAAAAGTATCTGGTCCCACCCATAACAGAGGGAGAACCCTTGACTGGGTAGCAGACTATAATTGCATGGCCTCCATCACTGATAACTCCCCTCAACCTTGATCCGACCACCATCTCCTATCCTTTACCCTAGAAGCCTCGAGCCCCATCACCAACAATCTGCTAGCCTCAGCCATCCCCACGAGAAGTTACAAAAATATCACAGTGGAAAAACTGATCCCTCTCATCCTCCCTACACTTAACCAACTCCCTGCCACTCCAACCCTTACGACCTGGTAGAAGGCTATAACAAAACCATGCGCACAGACCTAGACTCCATTGCACCATTAAAACTAAGAAAATGCAAACCGAAAAAGCATCTCAACCACTGGTTCTCTAATCACCTTAAAACCCTTAGATTAGAAAAACGCAAAAAGGAACAAGCCTGGAGACAATCGCCCACAGACCATAACAAAATATTGCTCAATAAAATAATGTCCAAATACAAAAAATAAATCATAGCTGCCAAACAAGAGTCCTACAACCAAAGAATTGCACAATCCAACTCCAGCACCAAAGAGCTGTTCACGATCATTAAAGAACTGGAAACACCCGTGCTAACTCCAGACACTTGTGCGAAGGACAAACAAAGGTGCACCAGTGTCCGAAATGCCCTAAACAATAAAGCCACAGGCCTTCTAAAATTAAAAATAAGAAAGATTCCATAGCCAAACCAACCAACCCCACTAACACGACCCCGCACCCCACGCCCCAACATCCTCTGCCCAACCCCTCTCGCTTTAGCATCTCCAAAGTCTCCACTCGTGAAGTGGAAAAAATCATTCTCAGCCTAAAACCATCTAACTGTCAAGGCAACCTTTGCCCCCCACAATTTATTAAAGATGCGGCAAGAGACCTCTCGCCATTCATCACAAGACTCATCAACGCCTCGTTCTCCTCAGGCACCGTCCCCAGAAAACTCAAAGAGTCCTGGGTCCTCCCCCTTCTCAAAAAACCCTCTCTTGACCCCTCCATTCCCACCAACTACAGACCCATCACCACCGTCCCCTTCCTGCTCAAGATATTAGACAAGACACCATACCAACAAATCCAAAAATTCCTTGAAATAAACCATCTCCTCAGTATTCGGCAATCAGGCTTCAGACCCCAACACGGGACAGAAACAGCCCTTATCGACCTGAAGGCTCAAATTGACACTCTTAGAGACAATGGGAAAACTGCTTTACTGCTTCTCCTTGACCTCTCCGCGGCAATTTATCTAGTTGATCATAAAATCTTATGCAATCACCTGGACTCAGCTGCCCACTTCTCCCAAGAAGCCATTGGCTGGATCGAGTCATTCTTCAGCAACAGATCCTTGCATGTCTTCTCCACCACGGCTGGCGCCGACCCCATCCCCATTACATGCAGAGTCGCCCAGGTTTCATGCGTCTCCCCTACACTGTACAACGTGTTCATAAAGCCCCTGTTTGATGATCTAGATGGCCTGGGTATCACCTACACTAATTATGCCAATGATACCCAGATCCTCATCCCGTTGACAGGAGATTACAACCATGAGTTGGCCTTGGTGAACAAGGTGTACCTCATCATCCAGGCATGGATGGCATCCCACAGTCTTTGCCTGAATGATGACAAGACTGAACTCATCATACTTGGTTCCACCGCAAACCTAACCAAATTGGACCACAACTATACCAGTTTCACTATAGATGGAAACCCGATCAAAGTAGCTAAGGAAGTGAAAACCTTAGGAATATACATTGACTCCTCCCTCTTCTTCCACAAACAGGTTAGCCTACACATGTATGCTTATAAGAGCAGCCAAACCCTTCTTATCCACCCAGAATTGCATTACACTAGCCAGAGCCCTTGTATTATCAAAACTGGACTATTGTAACGCCCTTTACATAGGAGCTAGCAAACAGGTTACCTACAAAATACAGACGCTACAAAACAACGCTCTCAGAGCAGCGCTCAGCATCCCTAAGAGAGAACACATCTCTAACTTTAGGAGAGCCCATAACTGGCTCAACACTACAGATAAAATCCTGCTCAAAGTAGACTCACTAACACACAAATGTCTCAACAACGCTGCCCCCCGCTACTTAGTCGATAGAATAAGTAAACACACCTCCAATAGACCTACTAGAACTGCCAACGCCAATCTACTCACAGTTCAAACGCACCAAAATGGGTGGCAACAGCTTCCAGGTGAAAGAGCCCAGCATTGGAACTCCATACCACCCTCTCTAAGGACACCCCAAACCTACACACACTTTAGACGCAACTACATACACTGGATAAAGAACAATGACCGCTAACACCAGCCAACCCACCACCGCTACCCATTATGTAAATATGTATACTTGTAAATCTGCAAACTCTTGCCTTTATCGTGACTGCTGTAACCATCTTTGATCCCATTGTAATTACTGTAATGTATTGTAACGTGTAACTAAGCTTTGAATAATGCTCCTGCGCCCTCATACCCTCGGGTCTGGTGCGCAATACAAATTAATAAACTAAACTAAACTAAACTACATGCCAACACTATCCACTCCATTCAAAAGATGCTAATCCAGTCCTGGTTTTAACTCTGCATTTTAACTCTGCATTTTGAGACTTGTAGACCTCGATTTCCTCATTATAAATCCAGGTCTATAAGACCCGAAATGCAAAGCTAAAGCCAGGACTCACATAGCATCACCCAGATGGCATGAATAATGTTGGATAGTATGTTTTAAATGTAAGAATATGAATACATTTGTTTTTTACGATGCAGAATGCAGACAGTGAATGAGAAGTTAGAAGAAAATTAACAAAATTAACAGGGTGCAAATGTAAATACGTACACTTACAAAGAAGAATCTTATCTTAGATAACATAATATATGGTATTAGAGACTTTAACTGAACCAGAAGCATACAAGTTAGGCCTTCAGAATAGCTAAATTACATCTCAAAAGAGCAAGTGGATTAGACTCACTTCTTTCAGCCAAATACCACCCTTTGCAGGCTCTCATGAATGCAGGTACAGGGGTTACCTCCTCTACATCTTCAATCATGGGTGAATTGACTAGCCTATCATCCAGACCAGATAAGCCTTGCTCCCATACTGAGGAGAAGGGACAGAACATGAAAAGGAGAAGAAAGAAAAGAAGGAGAAAATTACATTAAAAAAAGCATATTTGTTTCTCGTGTCCATCCTCTCTCTGCAGGTAGTCTTGATTCTATTAAAGACACAGAGGCAAGCATTATGTTTTTACTTCTTTATTACTGCTTCCAACAGCTTTTGAAATCTTCAACTTTTTCTCTTTCTTAGTTTTATTTTTTAGGTTTGAAAACTGCAAACATGAGATGAAACATAAACAGAACATAGAGAGAAAAGGTAGCTAAAAACTACAATCCCCATGAGTCTTTGCAGCATACTAGTCCTGAGCCTCTGTCCTGCTGTCCAATCTGGGCTCTCCTTTAGGTACAAATTTCTGCTGCTCTAGGTCCATTCCTCTTCTTTTAGATGCTGCTTTAAGACTCTGTAACAGTCCAAGAAACCGTCTTAGGTAACTCCTTCTGCACTTCACTGTCTCGAGCTGTCCTGTACTCCAACAACTTTATTTGCCCTCCTCTCAATATTCTCCCCGCCGGCTCTGTGGGTGCCTGATCTTGAGTATTCTTCTGATCCTCTCCTATGTGAAAAGAGAATTATATTGTTACAGGGTAGGGGGAATCCGCTGTTAATGTCATTTCAACACAACATACTATTTAATCATCATTCAGCGTATTCCAACTGGGAGGGATAATGCTTGCCTCTGTATCTTTAATAGAATCAAGATTACCTGCGCTAAGCGCTTGGGCAATCTTCTTTCCATGTCAAGATCGGAGGCAAGCATTATGCTTGTTCAAAGCTCTCTAGAACGGATGTGGCAATATTAGAAATTGGTTTGAAAAAGAAGGTTCTGATAACGGAGTCACTTGACCAGTCAGCAGCCTTCATGATCTCTTGCAGCGGAACTCCTGCTGCAAAAGCTCTGGAAGCCATAGCTCCTCTGGTTAAGTGAGCTCCAAAAAACGGAAATGTCTATTCCTGCCAGGGCCATTATTTATTTTACCCATATAGCTATGTTGACTGGAGCTACCGCTTTATATGGCTTTCTGCGTGCTATCAAAAATTGCTTGACGCCCTGTGGTTTTACAGCTACTGTTGTTTCATAACACTTTATGTACTGTGCTACGCATAGTTTGCTGTTGTTCGGGAAATATGGATATAAGATCACCTTGGTGTTAGACTTGGTACGCTGTGCAATGTTAAACGATATGCCCTTGGGGTGGAACACTTTCCTGTCGATCTCTAAAGCCTTTACGTCTGAAACTCTTCTACAGGATACCAGACAAAGTGGTGTGGCTAATTTTCCTGACAGTTGTCTTCTCCAGAGTAGCTTGTTACTTAGCCATTGCTCAAACAGATTTAGGATTCTGTTAACATCCTATAGGGAGGAATATTTTGCCTGCAGAGGTTTGCTAAGCTTTACTCCCTTTATTAGCCTAGCTACTGCGAGATGCTCTCCAAATGGAACTCCGTCTACAAGATCGTGGCAGGCTGAAATCGTTGATCTATACACCTCGACTATCCTGAAGGATCTGCCCTCAGTAGGTAGGCTTGCTAGGGAATGTATCACTTGCACTATAGGGGCTGAAACAGGAGGAATACCAATCCCACTGCAATATAACTCCCAGGTTTGCCAAGCGGAATTATAGCTCCTAACTGTGGAAGGGGCCCATGATACTTTGATAAGTTCTGTAGCTTCTTCTGAAAGTCTAGGCAGACACCATCTGCACCTGAAACTCTGCAAGCTAGTAGCTTTAGCATTTGGTCTTGCACTAGCAGGTGTGGGGCTCCCGACGGATCTGGCAGGAGATTCTCTCTCTGAGAAATCCTCGGGGGGAAATCCTAGGAAAGTTCCATCAGAACTGGAAACCAAGCTTGGAATTTCCATTCTGGTGTCACTCTCACCAACTCTGTCTTGTTTCTACGTACCTTTGCTAGTGTCCTCACCAGCATCACGAAGGGGGGAAAAGCGTAATGTATCTGGTTGCTCCAGCTGTGAAGGAAAGCGTTTGTTCCTAGAGCGTCCGGGTCTAATCTCCAACTGAAGTACTTTGTCAGCTGTGTATTCAGCCTTGAGGCGAACAGGTCTGTATGGAAATGTCCCCATGTGTGTTTTAACTTCTCGAAGACTGACTTGTGTAGTTTCCAGTCGCGCGAGTCTAGCAAATATCGGGAGTTCCAGTCCGTTACTGTATTCAGAGCTCCTAGAAGATATTCTGTCATGAC
Source organism: Ambystoma mexicanum (assembly GCF_040938575.1). Lineage (NCBI taxonomy): Eukaryota > Metazoa > Chordata > Amphibia > Caudata > Ambystomatidae > Ambystoma > Ambystoma mexicanum. The sequence goes on from NC_090928.1 coordinate 290,997,063, forward strand.
TGATATATTTTTCTCTGGACAAAAATGGCCAATGTCCTTCACTGCAACAGAATACAGCATTGCGCCTTGTCCTTGGCAAACGCTTTCACCAGTTCTAGCTCCGAAAGTGACCATTTTCCTCCTGTTTCTGTCTGCCTGCGTCTGGCCCCCAGCCTGATCTGCTGACGTCTGATTCTATGATGAGTTCTGGAACATCTCCGAAGATGGCTCTGCCATTCCATGCATCCATATTGTGGAGCCACCAGAGAAGTTCTGTCTTGCTGTCCTCAACTAATGGCACTAGTTGATGGTATCTCCAACCTTTCTGGAGGTATCTGATCTTGTGCCACTGAAGGGCTCGATAGTGCAGGGCCCAGGAAAAATTGCTTGGATAGAAGCTGCTAGGAATCCCACTATCCTGGCTAGATTCCGAAGCAATATAACCGGATTCCTGAGAGCTGATCTCAGATTTTTCTTTATGGATCTCATCTTGGGTGCTGGGTGCTCCAGCGTCGCCTTCTTCATATCTATTATGAAACCTGGGAATTCTGCTCCCGTGCTCGGAGTCAGGGTGGATTTTTCCTTGTTGACCAAGAATCCTAGTCCTGTTATTATGGATATTGCCCAGTGTACTCGTTTCGGTAACCTTTCTTTTTCCCCTGCCATGAAAAGGATGTTGTCTAAGTAGATGATCATCCAAATTCCCTGATCTCTATGAGATTGGTGAAGGCTGCCGAAGGGTTGGCTGAGGTAAGGCCGAAAGGAAGACTTTTGAAAAGTAGTCTCCTCCCTCCTACTGAAGGGTATGTCGCTATGCCCGCTCTCACCTGTGGCATTTCCTTGTTGCCTGAAATATCCTCGCCCTCTGTGACCTATGTAGCCTCGGCCTCTGTTGGGAAAAAAGCATCTTGCTCCCTTGATTCCCAGTATTGTGCTCTGGGCCTTTGAGGCCTTCTGTTTGCACTGAAGCGGCCAGTTGAGTGGCCGTATCAACTGACCCCTGCAAAAACTCTTCCAGGGAAAACTTTCCTAATAGAAGCTTGTGCTTTCTCTAAGGCTGTAAATGTTCCCACAAACGTATTCATTTCTTTAACAAATGCTTCTCCGAAGAGCAAGCCTTGCACTCCTTCACCTGCCTAGTAGGAGGCCAGGTCTCCTAATTTGTTGTCAATTTTTAGAAGCATTGTTCTGCGTCTCTCCTATGAAATTGCGCAGTTTGCATTCCCAAGCATATATACCGCTCATTTCACCCGGCCTGCTAGACTGTGTGGGCCGACTGGTTCCCCTGTGTCTTTCGCTCTTTCTGCCAGGTCCATGATTTTTGCAATGGGCCCTCCTAGGTCTAAAATCTTGTCCTGGCATGTTCTCCAGGCACGGTCCATGCCTTTTTTGGCATCTTTCCCAGCCTTTGTCACGAAAGTGAGCATTTTGGGGTCCAGTTTCGGGGTGTCTGCTACTCTTCTGGTAAGTTCGGGTCTTGGACATTCTGACCTTAGGCACAATCTTATTTCGTTCTCTAAGGGTTTGCACACTCTTTGCGCCATGTACAATGCTACTCTCAGTGATGGAGCCCATTTGGTCGATCTGGGGTGCATGATTGTCTCTGGTTCAAACATGTTAGATATGTCCTCTTCATCCTGGGGGCTCTCCACTTTGCTGGCTTTCGGCTCGCAGGATAATTTCCTCTGTGGCTCTGTGCTCTCATTACCAATACTAGCATTGTCATCCTCCTCTTCCTCATACAGCTCGAACTCTTCTGAGAACGAGAGAGCATCCCCTGTATTTTTTGCCCCTGGGTAGGGAGTACAAGGCTGGGCAAGGCTGACTTTGATAGGAAGGCATTTTTAAGCCTATTAAATGTGTCAGCCGCCTCCTGTGGCTTCTTTTTTGTCCCCATCATAGAGCCCGGGCAAGTTGAAGAGGCTTTCCTCTTCCGGGCTGATTTGCCCCCCTTTTCAGTGTCTTTAAGAGGCTTATCTGTGGAGGTCCCCTCACCTGGGTCTTCAAGTATGCCAGATTTCTTGCCCAAAATGTCTTCCAGAACTTGCAACCTGTCCTGCAGAGGCTTAACTCCCCAAGTTACTGCTCTCATTAGGGAGTGCCCCAATACTTTTTTGAAACTTTGAGAGAGGTCTACCTCCTCCTCTCCTAACTCCTGTTCACTGTCCTCGCTCCACACCTCATCCCCCATAACATAAGCCATGCTAGTTCAGCTCTCTAGTTGTAGGCTGCGTAGGTGGAAAAATGCACTATCACACATGCAGCTTGGGCTGTGACACCAGCATCTTTAGCCAATAGTCAAACTGGTGTTATCTTCATATATATTATAATTTGTCTTTTTTTCTTCAAAACCAAAAATAACTGATTAGCCAATTAATTGCAGATGAAACACTGTTTGCACTTTTAATAACAGCTTTAGTGCCTGCGGAGCAAAGGAATTGTGATCCATGTTCGATTTGGAATGTTATACGTTATAACTCAATGCACATGCGCCGTTCAGTGCTTGGTGCATCATATTTATCACCGTCATTTGAACGTGCTGGCTGCAATCCGTCAAGTAAGGTGCCATAATTACTACAGAAGGTGAAAGTGGGATGTGAAAGCAGACCGGAGCCCTGTGCCAGCGAGATCGCTCGCAGGCCTGGTCTGTTTTGAAATAGTATACACGCAACACACTCGATTGCACTGAATAAGGGACACCGATGCCTGCGAGAAATTCAAGTGTATAATCTAACTACATGACATTCTACATAAATAATATATTGTACATCATCAGCGTGTGCAATGCTAAGCACGTATTAGAAAATACCTCAGATTCTACACAAACACTACATGTGAGGTAGAATAAAGTTACTTAGCTGTCAGTTGCAGCAAAACGGAAGAGGAAGGGACCTAGAGCAGCAGGGATTTGTACCTAAGGGAGAGCCCTGATCGGACAGCAGGACAGAGGCTCAGGACTACTATGCTGCAAAGACTCATGAGAATTGTAGTTTTTAAACTACCTTTTCTCTCCATGTTTTTTTATGTTTTCTTCTCATGTTTGCAGTTTTCAAATAAAAAAATAAGAAAGAGAAAAAAGTTGAAGATTTTAAAAGCTGTTGGAAGCAGTAATAAAGAAGTAAAAGCATAATGCTTGCCTCTGGTCTTGACATAGAATTGAACAACCTTACTTTCTGAGTCATTTCAATCTATCCTCTCACCCACTAAAAATCCTCTTGTCACAAAGCTCAGCTCTTGACACTAACCCTTCCCTCATTTATCATAAAACATTGTCATTTATTTTAGTGACTATATTTATGATTCTTCATAGAGTATTGCAGAAAGTGCTTAATTTTTTCAGTTATTAATGGCTGTATTCCTTCAGTTTTGAACTCTCAGAATAAGCACCAAAACCCCCATCACCCTAAATATATGTCTGCATTTAATTTTATTAATTCTCAAATAAGAATCCTTCTTGTTTCTTACCTTTGTTTTGTTGAGAGGCAGATGAATACGTCATCCATAGCTTATTCCCCTTCGCCAGCTCAATACTGCACAGGTGATAACCATTACTCACTAAAACAATCATACCATCCTTATCCCAGGCAGGTAGAGCAGGAAATTGACACAATCTAAGCTGAAGATTCCACGCTGTAGTTCTGCTGTAGTTCTACGTAAACATCAGCAGTTCATTGTTCATAAACTTTCCACACTGTTAGCAGTACTCACTTCTGAAGTCTTGCGGGTGACACAAAACGGTGCTTTTGTAGTAATTTGGGTGACGTGAAATGGTGCATGTCTCTCCAATAGTGTCTGCAATTGTTAGGTAGGATTTTGTAAAGTCCAACTGGTGTGGGACTTCACAAGACGTATTTCTTGGTATCAGGCAGACCCACCTCTTAATATAGGGCTGTACTACACAAGTTGGTTGATTGACTGAGCAGCCAGGCTTATTTTAGATGGAGTAATTGAGCACCAAGTAAACACTTACACACTTAGAGTTATATTAAATTATATATTTATATATACACAAGGCAAATAAAGCATTCTTTAAAAAGGAGCAACTAATAGTAACATTCAATGGAAGATAGAATTCAATTAAACAAGAACCAATAATGCAGGTGAGTAATTCTTTTCTATGCTAAACATGTTCCAGCACACGGAGTGACATCAATCAAGGTCAGTATAAGCACTGATTTTTGTTCACCAATACAAAATTGGGTTGAGGGGGGAAAATGGTTAGAGTTAAAGTAGAACACACTTTCAACTGGTTCAATACTTTCTCCAAGAGGGATGTAGGCAGTCTTTTATCCTAGCAATAATAGTGTCAACAATTAAAACCTGTAAGGGAACAAGCATTGCCAAAGCCAATATGGTTTAGAAGAGGAGCTTTTAGGAAACCAGGATAGGCAACATCAATGGGATAGTTTCAGTTCTGATGCAGCTTTTCTTAGAAAAATGTTATCAGTCAGGAGTTCTTGGAAAAATCACAGGAGCTCACGCTCAAAGGCCTGCAAAGGTGAGATGAGGTCAACTTCAAAGGGGTTAAGATAGTACTTTCCAAGCTAGGGAGCACTATAAATGGCAGAAGGTATTTCTACCCCAAGTCCCACGGTACCTTAGAATTGAAGAAATGGTTCCAGCTGTATGCCTTCCTGATGCAGTGATGCAGACCCTTGTTCCTGGTCCTTGGTCATGGTGACAAAATGGAGGATGTTTGGCATGCTTCTACAGCAGCACTCTTGAGAGGGACTCAGCAGCAATAGATTCCACATGATTCAGCGGATCTTTGTGATTCTGGCACCTTTTTCTTAGCGCCAAAGAGAAAAGAATAGCTCTGGTGGGAGTTTCTCTGGTTCCTTGGTCCTGGTCTCTGGTGAGGGGACTCTGGGTGAATATTTCCTGTTTCTGGAGGTCCTTCAAGGTGCCAATGAAGTTTTGCTTCAGTTGGCATCAGTTTTGGATTTGATCTTGGGAAGATGTTGCACTTGATAATGGTCAGGGGTCCGCGACCATTGGAGTTCTGCAGCCTGCAAAAGTAACGCAACTCAGGGGGTGAGCCACAATGTAGCAGGTCTCGAGGCTAGGTGGTCCCACCAGCCCAAGGGAGGAAGACATCCTTCACAGATCTTCCTGTTGAAACAAAAACAGTGTCAGCACAGCTACAAGGCTTCACCGGTGCTTCTGCAGTCCTGGAAGGTGCTGCTGGTGTCTCTGATCATCCTCTTCATCAGATTGTGCCTTCCCAAACACACTGGAGCCTGGGCGGGCTTCAGGGCTGAAGCCCACCAAAGGCAAAAAACACAATAGACTCAACCTAGTTTAAACAATAGAGTAAAAGCCCAGAAGAAACTAACAAACAATACATGGTGTAAAGGGAAGACAGGGGCCATTTTGGAAAATGGTCACCCATGGGTGCTCTACTGCAGCTGAGAAATCAGCCTGTAAGTGGCCTGAACAAAAGGTAGTAAAAAGTAACAACTGCCACCAGCCATTCAAGTTTGTTAGTATAACAAAAAGTTACATGGGAAGTGGGATACAGAGTTAATATTCCCCCAGAACTCCACATAGGGTGGTATGTGCTGGACCCACAAAAGGAAAAGATAAGTAAGATTAAAGCTATCACATTATTCTCGGGAACTGTAGTTCACACAAGAAAATGTATTTAAACATTAAGAGAAGTCCAAGGGACTTTTTAGTGGCACTGCACAGGGAGTGCTGTGTGTCACCATGCAAAAAGCAGATACCTATGTAGTTTACCAGACTCCATGAAACAGTTAAAAATCCAAGTAAGAGAAAAACACATGAGTTGATGTCAAAAAAGGACCACTCACTCGGGAGGTTAAAAATCAAAAAGATCCCAGATTCTAGTAAAAGAGCTGAGGGTCTCTAAGTCTAAAAGGAATTAGAACAGAAACTGACAATTTTCCCTAACAGCAATGGTGTTGTCTGTCACATCGTGGCAGATCTCTCATGATAATTACAGGAACTTTATTTCCCACGGGAGTAGATGAATGTATGCCATCTAAACAGTACGAAGCATACATGCTTCAGCCATACACGTGTGGGTACGGCACATCAAGCTTACACGCTTCAGCCCTACACGTATAGCACTTATGGTTGAGATTGCTGCTGCCTCGGCTGTAGATTGGGACACTCAACGCTCCAACTCAAAGTACCTGGAATTGATTGCGTTGTTATCCGGGTAATACAAACAACCATGCAACATCATCATCTATATTTGTTCATTGAAAGAACTTCAAACTAGGACTGAAGTCGGAATTCCCATGCAAAACATGGATGCACCTGCTAGTATTAGCTAAAATCCTAATAAATTCAGGGTGAAATAATTCCAACCACAGTCCCATCAGGCGTGACCCGTAGTTGAACAACACTGTCTATTCATTAGCAATGAACCCAGATTGGACACCTTCCTTACTCCTTAAATGTATCGCCAGACATGAGGCACCACACAAAGTGAAATACAAAGAGATCACCCTAGCTCATGGTCTAGAAATGATGGATGGTGTCTTCATTAATTGAAAGGAAAGAAGTCCATGAACCTCTCTCCCCCTACTCATGTCTGGCTCATGTCTTGATGACCTGTCAGTTGTCCAAGGTTGGTTAGTAAAAAAACAGCCATTGAGCATCTCCAATGTTAGGCTGCCCATGAAGTAAGGTGCCAGCCAATTGAATATTGTAGAGATGATGCCTTTTTACTGTTATCAATTTCGAGGTGGGCGTAGGAGGAGCCATAAGACAAGCATTACCTAATTAGAAATGTAACTCCTATAGAATGTATATGCAATCACCAATATTAGTCAATCCCTTTAGCCTGTAAGTTTTGGTAACTAAAATTACAGTATGATGCCATTCATGACGAATATATAAGCCATTGGTTTTGATAAGCATGTTGAGAGCACCAAGAATTGGATGCTTGTTTGCTGTCTCTACTTTATTTTGATGGTAATAAAGCTAGCTTTTGCCTTGCACTTTGCCTATTTCCGTCATTGTGTCCAGTTTGAACTGACTCCAGAACCTCTGTGTAATTTGGGACTTCCCAGGCTATCTGAACAGGTGGCAGCAGAGGTGATGGTTTGCTAGGAGTCATCAAATTGTCGAGAGGTCCCTACTGTGGCCCGAAGACTACAGAGGTGGTCTGTGGAGAGCGGGATAACACATGACAGAGAGAGGTTCACAGGAGCCCCTTTGGAGAACTGTCCAGTCCCTGCAGAACATCCCATAGGGCAGAGGGCAGCTAGCTATTAGCCGAGATTCAACACTGAAGAACCACAGCAGATCCATGGATGTAAGTATGACATAAGCCTGGCAAAATGGCCATAGGGAATTGTTTCAATATCTGGGGATTTTGATGAAATGAAGAGATTAATGATAAAGGAGATAGCTTCTGATAATGGTCAGGAAGGATCTTGTGGTTACCCTCGCTACAGGGCAACAATAAGAAGAGACACATACCTCACCAGGAGATGGGAAGATGGCCATAGTGTATTTTATTGTGTAGTAATTGCTGGCACCAGCCTCATGACAGCTTCGCCTTTGTGAAAAGTGGACTGTTTGTGTATATTGGTATACTTTGTGCAGAACGTGAAGTTGTGGTTTGGACCGAGGATTGTAGTCTGGTGTGGGAGCAGCAACATGTGGCTGTTCAGTGCATGGGTGACGGTTGTGTTGTCACTCAAAAGGTTTGGAGGGAAGAGCGAGGTGGGTCTGCTCAGATCATGAGTGGTGTTTGTGGTGCTGCTCTGAAACATTGGGTGATGCAGGAGGTGTGGTTTCAGAGTGAGAGACGCAGAAGTACTAAGTGCAAGAAAAATATTGTGCGGGAGTGTTTGAAAGGGAGGTAATAGAGGGTGAGTGTGGATTGAAATAATATTTGGTAAGTATTGGTAAGTAAGCTGTGACATATTATCATAGGAGACACTCCCATTATTCACTTGTGAAAAATATGACCCCGGTATAAGGACACAATTATTAAATACCACACACAGTGGATGAAGGACACATTGGGCAACACATTTTTGCCCTGGCCACAACAAGCCACTCACTCAACAGTACTGCAACACATGTGCACATATTTACATGCCGCGTATAAAGGAAACAGTTACAGAATCAACTAGCCATTCTGGCCCTGTGGAAAATGTATGAGGAAGAGATAGAGGAGCCACCTGCAAAAGAAGGGATGCTTAATCAGCTTGACGAAAGGGGCCTAGCATCCACGTTTCCTCCTCCTCCTCAGAGCAGTGATACATCTTTGGAAGCATAGGAATTATATCCATTACAAGCATTAAAAGAAGCAGCGGGGTATACTAATCCCACATAAGCGCCCGCGTACAGTAGTGAAGACATTTAAGTGGAGAAAAAATAAGCAAGCAAAGACCAGTGTCCACACACATGGAATATGATGAGAGCCGCGACTTACAAGAAAAACTGATAGAAGCTGAGTAGGAGGTCCAGAGATAGAGAGGCATACAGGGCAACAAGGATGAGATGATGATTGTACAGAATGAAGGGATAGAAGGACAGATAATTCTCATGTTAGAAAGGAAGGACATGGATGATTTTAAAGAAAGACAAAGGAAGTTAGAGAAAGACAGCAGCAGGAAGAAGAGAAAAGAGAGGAGTGAAAAAGAAAGAAGGAATGAAGAAGAAAGGGAGAGAGAAAGGATGCAAGAGGGAGAAGAGACAAGAAGAAAGCGAAAATTAAAAATGAAGAAATGAGAGGGAAAGAGAAAGGAAAATAGAGGAAAAAAGGGTAAGGGGGAGACAACGAGCTATGGAGAGAAGTAGGGAAAGGCAATGAAAAGAGTTTTATGATATTATTAGGGTACATAAGCTCCCATACAGAGAGAGCAAGGAGACAAGAACAGAGAGAAAGGGAGAGGAGCTTACAGTGACGTTGCAAGGAGGTGCATGATATTCTTAAAAAGCATACCATTCCTGATGAAGTAGAGGAAGAGACCACACGAAGGAAGATTGGCAATCTGTTTAGGAGAAGGAGGGTTGGCACCAGTAGCATAAAGGTAAAGGAGGGTCTCCGCAAGATGGGGGAAGTAATATATTGGAGGAGGTGATGAGTGGATTGTATAGGATTTGGCCCTGTGTGAGAGTGGATTTTGAATATCGAGAAGACAATGAAGATGAAGACAGTGACAACACTGTGTTGGAAGATGAAGAGAGAGAGAAAAGTGCAAAGGAGGAGGCCACACACATCCCTTCTACCAGCATAAGGGTAGGCAAAGAAATAGTGTGGTTTGATTTGGAAGAACCAGTGAAGAACACAGAGCCCATTGAATTTCCCAGACACCTGCACGATCAAACAGTTTAGAAGAGAGATCACTGTATGTGAAAAAGCTGAGGAATTTAGCAGGATGGAATAGAATGAGTGTGACAGACAAACGACACAGGGTGCGGCTGCACTCGGACAGAGTGCTGGGTTTACACAAGAACAGCAGATAATTACAGTAGAGTTAGATGCAGCAATAGTGAGGGAAGACAGAATGATTTTACATGGAGTCATGACGAAAGGGCAAACTGGAGAACAGTGATAGCTCTTGGCGAAGGACATAGATTGACTGATTTTACAGATGAGAGTTTGTTTACAGATGATGAGTCAGATGAGAAAGTGAGGTCTTACATATCAGTTAAAAATTGAAAATAGGAAGATACCTCAAAGAATGTCACTAGTAAAGAAAGCACCAGTCTTTCTCCAGGAAAATGTGTCATACGTACCAAGCACATTGTGGACCAGTAGTCCACATGGCATTGGTCTATTAAAAGAATTGGGGGCAGCCAAAATTAAATTGAAGCAAGGAGCTATTTTGCCACAATTAAGCAATATCCCATGTCAAAAGAAGCTGATAAACCTATCTAGGCCACTATTGCCACCTTACTGCGCCATGGGATATTAGTGCCTCCGGAATCCCAGTGTAACACAGCTGTGTACCCAGTGAAAAAAAATGACCAGGGGTTCGTGGAGATTTATCTGGGACACTTACACCACCTGAATCATTTTGTTGAGGCAGCGTTCCCATTAGTTCCAAACCCAGCCACGATATTATGTAACATCCCATCCAAAGCTAAACATTTTACAGTGATTGATTTAAAGAATGCTTTCATTTTCATGCCTTTGCATGACAAATTGCAATATTTGACCTTGTTCACTTATAGTGGGATTAAACTAAAACATGCCTGGTTACCCCACGAGCACTGTGATTCCCCTCAGTCTTTAACGAAGTGTTACAGATGGACTTAGGAAATGTACAACTTGGCAGCACAGAAATATAATATGTAGATTACATTTTAGTTTGCAGCAACACAGCGGAAGAGTGCATGAGAGAATCAGTAAAGCTGATGACGGTATTGGCAGAGAGAGGGTACACAGTTGATAAAGAGAATATGCAATATTGCCAAGAAGAAATCCTATACATAGGCCAGCTAATATCAAAGGAAGGGAGATGACATCGAAAAGAGCAGAAGTAATAATGAAGAAATCCAAGCCAGATACAGTCAAAGGATTACAGCAATTTCTAGTCCTTTGCAATTGTTGCAGGCCATAGGTTTTTGACTAAAGCACATATGTAAGGCCACTTTTAAAAGAACTAAAGGATGCACAGAAGGATAACAGTGATATAGCCTGGAAATCAGAGATGATAGATGCATTTTATGAATTGAATCTAACAATTAGCACATCTCCCATGTTTGGGATACCTGATTACAATGAAGAATTCTTTTTATTCTCCCATTCAAATGGAATAGTGATGATGGCTATCCCTGCACAGAAAACTACTATGAGACACAATCCATGTGCATTTTACAATGGGATTTTAAATTGTATTTATGTATTTATTGGACAATTATAAGGCACCTATACAACAGAACAGTTTTACAAGGCCCCACAAGGAAAAAGGGATAGAACACAGGAGAAAATAAAGCAATAACAATGACACTGAATAAACAATAGGACTAGAAGCTGTCCTACTAGGTCTTGTGACATTCGGAGCATGCAAGTGTAGTGAAAGAGGGGTAGTTGGAAGAAGTGCTGGAGGAGTCCCCTGGGGAGAGAGCGTCAGAGGTGCATGTGGAGGAGGCACACAGGTAAGTGTAAGGGTTGAGATTACCCAAGGGGAGGGGGGAAGTCTGCCACCCGGCAGGTAAGTGCAAGGGTGGGGATGATCCAAGGTGGCAGATGTCTGCCATCCTACAGTCAGATGTGGGCCCAGCGGGCAGTGCAGGGAGTGGTCCTAGTGGTGACTGGGCAGATGGCCTGGACCCTGTTGGATGCAGGAGGGACCAGGCCGCCTGTCTCAGCAGCATTGGGGTGGATTAACGAGGGAGGGAACAAGGGAAGGAGTAGGAGAAAAGAAAAGTCTTGAGTGCAGAACTTAAGGTGGTCTGGTTCAAGACACAGAGAGGGAGCGAGGCTGTTTCAGAGAAGGGTGCCAGCGAAGGAGAGAGATCTTCCCCCAGCTCTCTGCTTGGAGAAATGTTTGATCAGCAGAGAGTAGTAGCTGAACGATCGAAGGGATCTTGAAGGAGAGTATTTAGTGAGAGAAAGCTGCAGATAGCGTGGTCCCAGGCCCGGAAAACCCTTGTGAATTATGAAGAGGGTCTTGAATTTGATCCTTGCAACCACTGAGAGCCACTGTAGAGATTTTAGAGCTGGAGAGATACAGTCCCTGAGTTTGAGGCCAAGGATAAGTCTTGCAGCCCTATTATGGATAAATTGAAGGGGAAAATCAGCCACGGTCAGATCACGTAGATCCGACTGTTGCAGTAATCCAGCCTGGAGAGAACCAGTGCTCTAGAGATATTGGGCCTCATTCCGAACCTGGCGGTAAGGGGTTAACGGCACCGGTAAGGGTGCCAGTGCCGTTAACCCCTTACTGCCGCATTACGAGGTCCTTTAGAGGGTCCCGCTAAGGGTGGCTGGTTTTACCAGGCGCCCTTAGTGGGAGCCGCTAAAGGACCAGGGAGCTAATAACAGGCCTGTTATTAATGGGCCTGTTATTAGCTCCCTCCCCATTCCCATTTAGCCCTATGGGGGCTCGAATGGGGATGGGTATTTTGAATGAGGAATTACTGGGTCCTCCAAGGTTGTAATGGCCCGGTAATTCCTCATTCAAGGAACGCGGACCCGGTATGCAGTATGGGGGTAGCCATGGTGCTAATAGAACCATGGCTACCTCCATACTCGTAATGACCTCCATTGAGTTTCTGGAGGAAGGTGAGGAAAGATGTGAGGAGTAAAGGAGAGAAAGAAGTCAAAGTTGACTCCAAGGTTTTTGGCCTGAGTGGAAGGAGAAGGAGGAGAGCCCATAGACAGTGGCCAGAGTGCTGGTGGGTAAAGGGGAGCATGTGTCCGGATAGGAAGAATCTCTGTATTACTGGCATTAAGACAGAGATCTTTAGAAGCACACCAAGACTGAATAGCAGACAGGCAATCAGGAATGGAGGAAGAGGACGAGGGGAGCTTGAAGAAGAGTTGTGTATCATCTGTGTAAAACTGGAAATGACGAGCGAAGGCAGGGATCAGGTGAGCGAGAGATGCAAAGTAGAAGTTGAAAAGCTAAGGCGAGAGTATAGAGCCCTGGGCGACCCCACATAGAGAGAGTGGTGGGGATTGGAGAAAGTACCCAGGTGCACCTTGGAAGGACCTGTGAAAAGAGAAACAAAATATCGAGGCTGAGTACCCCAAAAGGAAATACACCAAACACAGGTTTCAAAGGAACATACAAAGTACTTTATTCTCTATCGAATACAATTACAAAACAGTGCAAAGTCAGATAGCTATCGGCCCTCAGTACAACACAACGAACTCCAGCGTGGTTCAGTGTGTTCAGTGAGAGACTGTACATTAGAATGCATTAGCTTTTTATACATTTTGTGAGCGCTATGGCCAACCCTTCTTCGGGTTAATATTCTACTTTATACATCACCAATTCTAGGGTTCGTTGCCGAGTCTCAACTAACCGCATCTAACTGGTTTGTTCTTTATTACATGTAACAATAGGCGTATGCATTAACTGTGTATTCTAAGTTTCGTATTGCAGGTCTTCTTAAACATTCATACGATATAATAAAACAGATGTTCTTTGTCCAATGTGTAAATACATTATCATAATATATACTCGTGGATTGGTTTCATTGCGCGAGTCATCCTTTTACACATAGGTCAACGTAGGACGAGGTCTCGGTTCATGACCTCAACAAGTAGCCTGCAGGCAGATTACACATTAGCGATGTACAGAGGTCAAGACGGCCATGTTGTATTTTGCAATGACATCGTCCACCATTTTAGCTCACAGGGTGACTTTTCCACATAAATCCTAAAATGGCAGTTTGACCTAAAATGGCGGCCTACATAGATTAAAGGTCAGGACCTTGCAACACAGATCTCGCAAATGACTTTCGAGCAGCTTGGCGTAGGCCAATATTAATGTATTTATTACAATAGGAGGCACGATATACTTTTTATTCCGACAGACCGTCAGTGAGGAAGGAGTTCAGCCAATCCAGTGCCTGGGACTGAGATACCAAGGGTGCCTTGGAGCCATTTTATGAGGATAGAGTGGTTGACCATGTCAAAGGCAGATGAGAGGTCAAGGAGAATGAGAACAACAGGAGAGTTAGAATCGAGATTTGCAAGCAATCTTTCATGGGTGTTCAGGAGAGCAGTTTCAGTACCTCTGGATGCTTGAAATTCAGATTGATGGTCATGAAGACAACCAACAAGTTCAGTGTGATGGGTCAGTTGGGGGAAGACCAACTTCTCCTGCAGTTTCCCAAGGAAAGGGGTAGTAGAGATAGGGTGGTGGTTGGTCAGACAAGAGGGGATGCACAAGGGAGTGCTTGAGAGAAGGCAGGAAAGAGCCAGATGCTAAAGAGTGTTTACAGATGTCAGTTAGAGTCAGAGTGAGAAAGGAGATGTTGTCCTTAATGGTTCTGGAAGAACAGGGAGACACCTGTTTGGTTGAAACCTTCATAGAGCAGACTACTCTAGAGACCTCATCCGTTGTGATAGGTGAGAAGGAGGAGAGAGTCGGTGGGGGTGGAATAGAAGCCAAGAGGGGGCAAGGGAGAGGGGTAGAGGAGGGGTAAGAAGTGAGAGAGGTCAAATTGGTCTGGGTTTTAGTGGTGAAATGGGTGGGCAGTCCAGTGTAGACGGCCTGAGAAAGAAGAGGTGAGGTAGAGACTGCAGATCAATTGGCTTGTTTCTTGCAGATTTCAGCCGAGTTGTTAGTGGCTCCAGAGATGCGGGCCTGGATGTGGCACCTCTTCCTGGAGTGTATAGAGAGACAGTAATTCCCTTGGAGTAGGTGACAGGGCAGTTTGTCAGAGGATAAGCCTAAGGCCTTACACTTCTGTTCAGCGACTCTGCACTTGTGTTTCAGAGAAGCTAGATCAGAATCATACCAGGTGTTAGGTTTGGAGGCAGGTTTCAGGTGGATCCTCATGACAGGAGCAAGAATGTCAAGAGTGTTAGAGATAGCAAATGTGAAGATTGGCAAGGACCGAGTCAGTGGGAGAGTCAATAGCGGGGGTAGGAGGGGAGAGAAAGTTGGTGTAGGAGGGGAGATGAATCAAGGGTGAAGGTTGGCAAGAACAGAGTCAGTGGGAAAGTCAATAGCAGGGGTAGGAGGGGAAACAAAGGTAGAGGCAAAGGCCGTGAATGACACTTGTTTTATCAACCAGATGACTATGGAGGAGGCTGGCAGTGCTGGGTGTTGCTCAGTCAGATATCCGAGAGGACCCAGGTGGGAAGTGAGAAGGGAGTGGTCTGACCAGGAGAGAGGAGTGGTGAGAGGGTTGGAGATAGGAAGATCAGAGGAGATGAAGGCATCAAGAGTGTGTTCAGCACAGTATGTAGGGCTGGAAGGGAGAATAGAGAGGGAAAGAGAGGTACAGAGATCACAGAAAAGTGAGGAGGCAGAGACAGTGGTGTCAAGGTGGATTTTGAAGTTTATAGGTAAAAGTCAGGAGAGAGGTGGTGAAATCAGGCAATTCTGAGAAACGGGCAGGGTGGCTTGTAGATAGTGGCATGGGTGAGAGAGAGGTAGGAGAAACACCGATTTTGCAGACAAGGCTTTGATATGATATGATATGATAGGTTATTTATAACATGCTTAATACCCAGAGGTTTCTAAGTGCGGACCAGGGGATCAAACCTGTGTTGCTACGTGTCGTCTTGCTTACAAGGAGAGCATGTTGGCGCTGACCTATCCGTCCAAAGGAAGAGTAAGGCTGAGTGGAATTGATGGATGCAGGGACCCACTCTCGGAAGATCAGGGGCGCTCTGCCACCAGATTGGTTGGGCAGCGATTTGGAGAGGATCTTGTAGCCATAAGGGAGGAGGGAGTCAAAACAGTGACGGAGCTGGCAATGAACCACAAGTCTTCAAGAAGGAGGCAGATATCAGAAGAGTGTTTGGCAGCAGATTGTGCATTCAGAGTGGCTAAGGAAAGCCGGTCACCACATTTGAAAGTTTTTAGAGGAGGTGTTATGGGGGTGGTACACCCGTCGGAGGTGGTGAAGGATGTGCAGAGAGAGAGGAAGGAGGAGTATCAGGAGCAGGTAGGAAATATATGAGGGATGGCAGGTGCCGGTCAAAGAGGACAACATTGTGTGGAGAAACCTTGGCCATGATAGCACCAATGTCATAGACATTAACAATGCACCTAGAGGATGAAAAGTGAGCCAAGAGTACTTTCCATCTAGTGGAGCCATTAATGGGTGAAGAGGAAAAAGGGGAGAGGGTAGAGATAATATGAGTGGTCCATATGTCTTGAGAGGGGACAGAGAAGAAGATGTCAGTGAAAGTCTGTCTGGAAGTAGCAGTGATGTAGGTGTCAGCAGTAGGTAGGCTAGGATTAGAGGTCAAGAGGTCTTTTCGAAGCTTTTTTCTTCCAGACTTCATGAGAGAGGAAGGATAGGTGATAGAGTATCAGCTACAAAAGATAGGGGAGATAAAGAGCACCATTTGAGGTGGACGAAAAAGCGACAGAGGGAGAAGCTGCACAATGCACAATTAAACTCACCAAGCTGCCATCAGCTGAGGGTGTAGTTGGCGGTACAGTCAGAAGTCTATGCCCGGTGCCAAGCAGTCACTAAAAAGCACATCTAGGTTTACATTTTGAGCAGAGTAATAAAAATAAACAGCAGATAATGATCACAAATGCAGCAAAAGTACAAATCAGTAGCGCTGGAAAGTGTGCCAGCCCTACAGGAGTCACTGTCACTGCTGGCCATTGACTTCGAAAAAGTTATTGGGAGGCACTGTGGGTAATTATGAGAAAAATGGGCTTTGTTGACCAGTTCAAAGGCTGGGTTCAACTCCTGTATAACTCCCCTATAGCAGAAGTGAGAGTGAACAGTTGGCCCGCTCGACTGGGAAAAGGGATGAGACAGGGATGCCCCTTGTCAGCCATGTTGTTTGCACTAATAATTGAGCCCCTGGCAATAAACCTGAGAAAGGCACAGACTTGGTCAGGCTTCTGTTGGGACAAGGCCTGGGAAGTCATAGTCTCTATATATATGCTGATGACTTACTATTTTATTTGGGCAACCCTGCTGTATCTTGCCATATAGTCACACAGATACTGGTGGAATATGGCAGGTTCAGCGGTCTGAAAGTAAACTGGTGTAAATCAATACTGTTCCCGATCAAGGGAATTGACTGTATACCTCCTGAGGGCTCCCCATACAGAGTTGAACTGGAACAGTTCCGATATCTGGGTATCCTGGTCTCGACCAGGCTAGAGGACTATGTGCCCAAGAACCTATACCCAATCATAAGCAGATTCACACTAGACGTAAACCACTGGGTGACGCTGCCATTAACTTTACTGGGAAGAGTGGCACTCTTTAATATGCTGGCCCTCCCCCATTTTCTATACATCTTACAAAATGCCCCTTTACACATTACAACAATGGAAATTCCAAAAATAAATAGGACATTACGAAAGTTGCTGTGGGGAGGAGGAGACCCGAGAATAGCTCTACACAACCTCCAACGCTCAATGTGGGAAGGAGGGATATGCAAGCTTATCACTGGGCGAACCAGATGGCGGTTGTAAATGACATACTGCATGGCAACCTAGAACTACCGCACATGCAAGCAGTGAGGGCGGCGAGATGTGACATGCCCCCGCTCGAAAGCCTATATCGCGTTGTGGACCGCCCTCCTCCTCGCACAATATCAACTCACATAGCCCAGATCTGGACGGAAACACACAGGCATATAGGCTGGGACAACAGAATTACTCCAATACAGCCCCTATGGAACAATGTATTCCTCCCCGAGCTCCACAAACTACCAAAATGGCAGAATTGGGAGTCAGCTGGCATAGTAGCAATCAAGGATGTGATAAAAGAAGGCAAAATCGTGTCCTTTTCTGACCTTTCGACCTGTTTTGGTCTCCCAGCAAATGAGAGAGATCACTACACACAGCTATCCCACACACTTAGAACACAGATGCCAGATCTCTCTGACCTACCTGATTGCACACCCATTGAGAGAAACATTGTTCTAGATAGTGTAAATGTTAAAACTACATCTGTTATGTATAATGCAATCTCTTTGTTTGCCACAAAAGAACTAAATAGTCTGAAATTGAAATGCGAACATGATTTAGGCCCACTGCTGCCTGAGGACTTGCAACTTTAATGTATCCTCGAGAGACAGCAATATCGGCCAGGATCAGACTCATACAATTAAAAGTACTACATAGGATATATTATCCACGGGTGACACTCTACCGCTGGGGCAAGATTGCAGATGCCAAATGCTTACACTGCAAACAGGAAGAAGGTACCTTCTTCCACATTGTGTTGCAATGTCCATGCATTCAATGCTGTTTTATGCTATCGAGAGTTTTGGGCCAACCAGTTCCTACTGATCCAAAGTTGTTGTTGCTGAGGATTGAGGAGGAGGGGGAAATTACCCGCTTTGAAAAACCTTTATTCTCAACGACCACAGTAGTAGCCAAAAGAAATATTGCACAATTGTAGGGCTCGGAGACCACCCCCCAATATGAACAGTGGGTCGCAGATGTGGACACCTGTATAGCAATGGAGCACCGAGTGTATACAGCTAGAGGCTGCCCTTGGAAATCCCATAAAATCTGGCAAAACTGGGAACAAACTTCACAGAGTACAAACAATGACTTACGGAACACTGTTAAATGGGGAGCTCTATGACGAGTCATGGTTCAGATGCTAACCTACAATGAGCTGGACAGCTGAAGACAATTATGGTAGCGAACTGTAATACCTTTGTTGTACGTATGTGTGTCTTCTTGCTTATTGTATGTTAGTGTTATTAATTAACAAAAATACAATAAAAAGTGTTATAAAAAAAAAGTACAAATCAGTGAACAGGTCTAAGGAAGAGCTAGATTCACATTTCTAATAATGCACTAAAAATGCAGCAGAAAGTCCATATTAGTTAGCAGTCTTAAGGGACAGCTATATTCGGGTTGCATAAACAACAGAGGTCAAGAGGCACAAGAGTCAGCACAGTCAGTCAGGGTATACTGGCAAAACGGTTTGGCAGTAAGAGAAGAGAGGCAGCAAGATGCATTTGGGAGTAGTGACGGAGAGGAAGACACAGCGTGAAATGCAATGTTTAAACAGAGGAGGAATAAAGAGATGCAAAATTCATCGGCGCTTTGTAGAGGAGTGCAGGGTACCATAGACTTCCAAAAGCCCAAAATACAGTAGATAGCATTATTTGTTTACCTTCGGTAATACGCCAGAGTTCACAAGAGTTCCAGCCCCCAAGGGCCACACAGATTGCCGTCTGCTCCTACACTTCACTCATGGCGAGCTGCAAAAAAAAGGTAATTCTACTTTTGGCATCCTCATGGTTACTCGGTGCAGTGTACCACAGCTGTGTTCTCCATGTTACTAATAGGACCCGGCTCTCCAGGGACAAAGACAGTTGCAGGTGGGCCATGTTGAAAATGCTGGGGTCCTCTCTGTGACCTCCCCAGGCCTGGACAGGGCCAGATTGGGAGGGACTTGGCCCTTAGATGAGGCTCTTTTGAGGGGGGCCACAATTGCCTGCCAGCTCTTTCTCCTGCTCCAGGAAGCAGCAGAGGAACCAATCAATGCAGGATTTGTCCCTGCACAGAACAACTGGTCCTGAAGCCCCGCGGGGCGGCCATGTTTAAATAATGTCTGACGCTGGATCTCTCTCTGTGGTGTTTCACTAAGGTGCAGTGGTAAAGGTTGGTGGAGCCCCCAGTGACAAAAAGAAAAGCACTCCTACAGATAGTGGGCCTTTATACCCATGGCCCTTGAGGGGGCTGGCGATTGCCTGCCGGCTCCTTCTCCTGCTCCAGGAAGTAGCAGAGCAGCCAATCAATGTGGGGCTCGTCCCTGCACAGAACAGCTGGTCTTGATGGTGCATGGGGCTGCCATGTTTAAATAATGTGCCATGCTGGATCTCTCTCCATGATGTACCGCCAAGGTGTAGTGGACATAGGATGGTGGAGCCCCAGTGACAAAAAGATCCAGTCATGAGAGGTAATCATCTTGGCAAGCAAGTATTGATGGCAGCAGCCTTTTTGATTGAGAAATATGCCGGTATAACTATTGGATGCACAGTTATATTATATGTTGTGCATTTCCAATTTGCCATACTTGAAAAGCCCAAAAGAACATTGACTAAACAGAGAGCCTCCGGTTATGAAGTAATTATATAAAACTCATTGTTTAAAATTGTCAGGTGCTGAGTGGTAAATTCAGCAGATTTATAGCAGAACAAGTAAAGGAAGGACATAACGTGCATGATTGCACTAAGTACACTGAAACCCATGTTGAAAAAGAACACATGTCAAGGAAAATGCCCTAGGAAGGGGATACTTCTCATAATTGATGGGTCATTGTCAATAGACCAGAGCACTGGTGAAAGACACAGTTGTACAGCAGTAGTGAAGGCAAAAGAGGATAACAGCTTTGAGACAGTGACAAGTGCGGGATTGCCAGTGCATTTCTCAGCAGAAGCGGCAGAAATGGCACCCCTCATTTAGGCACTTGAAGCTCATGAAGAAAAGGCAGTAACAGTGCAGGGGAGTTGCTAGGTCTGGAAAAGACCCGGGGCTAAGCTAATGTCGGAACTGTTGGGACTGGGGGCTAGCTAGTCTTTTGGCTGTAGCTCCTGAGATTCTATCCGGGGCTACAACCAAAAGATCAGGGGCTATAGCCCCCTTAGCCCCCCCCTAGCAACGCCCCTGTAACAGTGTATTCCGACTCTGCCCACTTGACATCGACCGTATTATCAGGACTGTCACATTGGAAGAGGAGGTATTCTACGCGCAGATGGCACACCAGTACAGCATGTACCACTATTGGACAGGCTCATATACGCACTCCACTCCCATCGGCCATCACTATGGTCAAGTGCTCAGCACACTTCAGAGGCACAGATTTGATTTCTTGCAGCAATGAGGCCACCAAACTGGAAAAAATAAGAGCAGCATGTTTTCCTGAAATATGTGACATTGTGACTGCTCCAAAAAAATACACATGTGCATGCAACATGGTAATGAAGGAGGGTTTTAATGTGCTACCGATAGCACAAATCACTGAACTACAAGGACGAGCACCACCAGCCCTAGACCAATTGCATTACTCAGCACATACAAGAGTGTATTGCAGTACTCATTTCGGTGCTCATTTCGGAAGACTGGTTTGTCCCGCATTTGGGAGTACAAGTCAGTGGGCCTCATTACAAGTTTGCCGGTCCAGTAACAAAGCTGAAAGGTGGTCATAAATGATTGTTTCTGCACATTGCTTTCTAGGAAAGCCAAATCTACATTTTTGGTAAAAATTTTCATTTGATTTGCATGTTCTTTTACAGTAGGATGTGCATTGCTATCTGAAAACGTATTACTTTGTCATCTAAGTAGGAGTTTATATTGCATTTGGAATTGTGCAAGAAATGTATTTTTCTATGAAGTGCTTAGGGATCTAGAGATATGATCTTCGAATTGTGGAGCACCTGCTGTTAGTGACTTGTCTTAACAGGGTGTGCATCCAGGATTGGGACAAGTACAAAAAGCTTATTGTACTACGTTATTGTGTCCAGCGTCTGATTGGTTAGTGTAAAGACAGTTGTAGAATGCTTGAAAGAATATGTTGATCCCCTCCAGATCTCTACTAAGGTCCCTGCCTGGGCCCTCTAACTCCATTATGAGCATCAGTTGGTGTTCTCGCTTGCTGACCCAGGAGAGTGTCCTGCTAGCCCAGTCGCCTTCGCCATATTTAATGGCCACTATAGTGTCTCAGAGAAACCTTTCCTCGCTAGTTGCTAGTGAGCCCAGCTCCTCCCTCCAAATCTTTTATATCAGTCTCTATTGTAAGCATGGACTTGCACAGTGTTTTTAGGACTCCTCCTTCCTTCAATATGCAGCACCCCCTAATGTATATCTTAAAGGCCTCCCAGATTACCCTTGGGTTGGGACCGAGCCCACATTAGTTTGAAAGTAAGATTGTATATCCTTCTTGATTTCTTTGCGACATTCCTCATCCTCCAAACGCCTGCTCTTAATCGCCAACATAATTGTTTTCGTGGTTTAGTTCATCCTGTAATATGAATTAATATTGGAGAGTGGTCCGAGAGGGTTCAGGGTAGCATAAAAGCCCAGATAACATTTCTGGCCAAGGGTGGTGTTAGCATAATGTAGTCTATTCTGGAGGAGCCACGGTGCACACTAGAGTAAAAATAATATTCCCTGTCAGCCAGGTGCTCCCGCACCATGCATCATGTAGTCCGTGATAGTCTGTTATGGCGAACCATGTCTGGGCCATGCGTGGTAGGGTGTGTTGGACTCTGGATGATTTATCCAGGTCTAGAGTAATGGCCATGTTGAAGTTGCCCACCCATGTCGTAATCTGGAAATGTATGGATATGGTTTGCACATTGTTGGAAGAATTCTGGTGAGTCGGTATTTGGAGCATACATGTTAATTAGAAGGCGTTTTAGCCCAGGTACCTCTCCAGCCAGTAGGATATACTGTCCATCCTCATCTGAAATCTGTTAGTGTAGTTTACATTCTGAGGATCGATTTATATATGTGGCCACCCCCAGCGAATGTGTGGTACATGAGGAGCTATACCTCTCTACTCCCCAGCCTGCCATGCTGGGGAGGATCCCTTCTCATGATAGGTGTGTTTCCTGCAGGCATAGAATATTTATTTACATGATGGTTCTTGACATAGTTTGTTATCAAACAGGATTATTTTCTGGTTGGTGAGCCCACGTTCATTCCATGACATTATGTTGTTCAGTTTCCCCCTTGGGTCAGGCATTGCCATATTGCGACCAGTGGTAAGGCTTTTCAGAGCCTATGGAATCCCCTTGATTCTAGTGGAGCCATTCAGAGAACCAGGTATCTGTTATATTGTGTGGTGAGCATTGGTACATTCTTGTATGCACTGTGCTCAACCCCCCCACCCTCATTACAAACCCTGTTGCATGAAAACGTATTATACCAAAACCCAACAATTACCACCCCCACCCATGCCAGAAACATAAACCTACCAGCTCCCATGTCCCCCCACCCAAACATCCCTCATCAACTAACACGGAAGAGTGTCCACATTGTCTGCGGAAATCGGGGAGCCTTAGGCAGGTAGGTAGCTCCTAGCAGCAATGGCTGTATTTGGTAGATTTTCGTTCTCGTACACCTCATGCAGGGCTCATCTTCAGTGGTGGCTGGGCAGGTAAATAGCAGTCCATGAGCCAACGGTAATGGTGGTATCAAGTTTAGCAACGTGGTGGCCCATCGGGTCAGGGAGGCCCAGTGCAAATCATTTGGCAGCTTCCAGGGAGGTGAAGAAGGTTACGGTACCATTGTGTGTCTCTCTGAGTTTGGCAGGATAAAGCATGGCATATTGAACCTCCTTTCTCCACAAGGTGTTTTTTACTGCCTGAAAGGTTTTCCATTGTTCCTGGACCTGCAAACTAAAGTCTTGAAAGAGGCGGATGGTGGCAGATCCCTACCGTAGTTCTCCCTTGCCTCTGCAGCACGCATTAGGATGTCCCTGTCGCAGTAAGTGAATATTCAGTAAATAATGGGGCATTTCATGGGCCCAGGGAGGAGGCCTCGGAGCAAATGATCGATGTGCCCGCTCCACCATCAACATACTCTTGACCGGAGGTTCCCCCTTGACTTCCATGAGCATTTTTTCTACAAATTGTTCCATGTTGTCAATTTGTGTGGATTGCGGTATACCCAGAATGAGGATGTTGTTTCGTCTGGATCACCCTTGCAGGTCTTCGTTCTGTGGCCACTTCCTGCTGCAGGGAAGCCACTTTGTCCTCACCTTCACCTATCTGTTGCTCTGCCTCTGTCATACGGCTGCAAAGTTTATCAATTTGAATGGCAGAAACATCGACCTTACAAGAGAGTGCATCTATTTTTGCACCAAGGTTGTCCGTGCTGCTTTTCAGGGCCAGTAATGTTTGGTTGAGAGCTGATACATCCAGGTGGGTAGGGCCGTTGTCCGGCAGCAAGGGTGACTGTGGATGATCTGCCGGCGCAAATTAGTCCATCTTGGCCTGTATTTTTGGGTTTCCCGTTGTGCAACACCCACTGCGGTTACGCACGTTGTCAGCCTCTCTTTGTGTCGTGAAATGACTTGCTGTGTCACACCGATATAATGGGTGGCTTGTGGGTCTCATGGGTGCACCCCCTCCCCACCAGGGATTATGTAACAGATCTAGTGCACGCTGATGTATTGGGGGAGTCAGACTCTGTTCGGGGGCCGCCACATATCAGTTTGTCATAAAGAAATAGCCTCTGTCGCAGACTGCGTTCGCCTGTCTCAGGTTGCCAGAGCCCGCTGGTGTAGTGTTCCCAGAATTTGGTGATGGATGCTGTTAATGTGGGGCCGCCGGGGCTACGGGAGCGGGATCCACTGCGGTACCCTCCAGGCCATATGCCGCCCATTGCTTTCTGCACCCTGTTGTGGCAGGCAGCCCCATGGAGGGACCGTTGGTATGTGCTGGGCGTGAGGGGTGATGTGGCCCCAGCTGCAGTGCGCACCAGCACAGGTCACCAGGTCTGTGGTGGTGTTCCCTGTGTTATGAGGAGGATACCATAGCAGGACTTCCCAGAGCACAGGGGGTGGCCCAAGAGCCCAGGTCCTCAGCAGCAGTTCAATAGCTCCTACGGGCTGCCCAGCCTGTCACGCTCGAAGGGAAGGCAGTCTTTCAATACTGGCAATGTGGAGCAGGCACCTCCCACTGGAGTACGATCGGGGCCAGAGAGAGTCATGCTCACGGAGCTCTGCTGAGGCTCCCTGTCTCTGCTCAAAGTACCTCCCTGGATGCATCCAGGGAGGAGGCAGGGATTACGCAGCTGGGTCAGAGACATGCATAGAACAGGTGAACCAACAATGGGAAGAGTATGGACTCTGTGAGGTACCAGTGAAAGTACCAGTACCTAAGAGAATCTGGGAGGCAAGCTACCCATTGAGAAAACCATACCTGCATATGAGAAAATATGATGGGCATTTGAATGAAATCCCTGAAGAAGCAGAGTAAATAAATGGACAAGACGAATGGTGATGTCACACAAAACTGAACTGACATACATAAAAGAGATGCAGAGACAAGTGTCAGGGATGGCACTCTATTAAGAGTGGCACAGGACACCCAGAAAGGGTTTGGGTGGTTGTGCCAAATAAAGTGGACAGACAAGAACACATACAGCGGAAAGGAAAGAGAACGAAGAGTAGGCAAGAGTAGCAAGGGAAAAGATACAGAATGAATACCCTTTTGGGGTGTATGCAGATATAGGAAAGAGTATTCCACGAACCTTGGAAATACTCTAGCCTTCTGCACAGTTTGCTATAACAGAGGCCCACACTGTTTGCTCATGACTTGGAACAGCAGCTATGGGTGTCTGTAATGTAGAAACGAGACAAGGGAAGGGGCAGAGGTTGACTGATGGGAACCAACAGTCAAGCCCTGTAGAAAAGGGTCTACAAACAGTACAAGAGAAGATACTACAGACAAATCGAGGGAAGGAGGTGATAGCAAACTAGCAGAAGGAAATGAAGGGAAAGTCGTGTAACAGGATAGGATAGCAGAGAACAGTAAGGAACAAGGTTGAGAGCTCAGAGGAGCAGGAAAGCAATGAGTAAGCCCACAGGAGTGGGACTGTAAGGTAGAAAGCCCAGAGGAAAAGGGCTCAGGGCAGCAGAGTAAAGCAGACTGCACGGCAAGGATCCCAAAAAGGGCCGGGCAGTAAGGAGTGAACTCTGAGGGACAGGGCCGCTGAACGTAGAAGGTAGCAGAGGACTGTAGAGGGCTGCTAGGCCGAGAACCCAGCGGAAAAGGTAGGTAGTAGGCAGCGGAGCGTGATAAACTTCAAAGTAGGAAGGCCCAGAGGACAAGGGCTGTAGGTAGCCAGAGTGAGGTAGGCTGCAGAGCAGGGAGCCCAGAGGACAAGGGCTGTAGGTAGCCAGAGTGAGGTAGGCTGCAGAGCAGGGAGCCCAGAGGACAAGGGCTAAGGCAGCCGGAGTGAGGCAGGCTGCAGAGCAGGGAGCCCAGAAGACAAGGGCTGAAGGCAGCCAGAGTGAGGCAGGCTGCAGAGCAGGGAGCCCAGAGGACAAGGGCTGAGGCTGGAAGGCAGCAGAGCGTGATCAGCTGCAATGTAGAGAGCCCGCAGGGCAAGGGCGGAGGCTGGAAGACAGCAGAGCGTGATCGGCTGCAATGTGGAGAGCCCGCCAGGGCAAGGGCGGAGGCTGGAAGGCAGCAGAGCGTGATCGGCTGCAATGTGGAGAGCCCGGCAGGGCAAGGGCGGAGGCTGGAAGGCAGCAGAGCGTGATCGGCTGCAATGTGGAGAGCCCGGCAGGGCAAGGGCGGAGGCTGTAAGGCAGCAGAGCGTGATCGGCTGCAATGTGGAGAGCCCGGCAGGGCAAGGGCGGAGGCTGGAAGGCAGCAGAGCGTGATCAGCTGCAGTGTGGAGAGCCCAGAGGAGCAGGGCTGTGAGGCAGGGAGCCTGGAAGGCTATGGCTGGAGGCAGCAGGGTGGAGCAAGCAACAAGGCAGGGTCCCAGCAGGAGTGAAGGTAAACAGCATACAAGATCCGTAGGAAGATGCAAAAGGTGGAGGAAGGACTCTCAGATGCAAGAGGCTGAGCCACTGCAGGCAGCAGCCTTTATACTGCCTAGCCCAGCACAGAGGCAGGCTAATTGGTTGCACCTGGCTAAGCACACCTGCAGGCAATCGGCCACCTCCCTTTCTGTTCCTGGGCTGGTGGAAGCAGGGCAAGTCTCTAGGGCTTCTGGGGGTGTAGTTCCTTTGATAACAAATAGGAACAGTCAGGAATCGATGCTTGTAGCCAGGTGCATTATGGTATGCGTAGTTTGTTGGAAATAATAATAAAGCACCAAAGTCTCGCAAATGGGAAATAAAGTTCCCAAAGTAAATATAGATGGATCCAAGAGTCTGTTGTAAGTAAATGATAAATATATAGTCCAAATTGAGCGTAAATGGATGCGCCCATGGCGCAGGCATGACAACAAGAGAATGCAGATATTCTATCAGGCATCAAGAACGTATCAAGGATAAGTGACATCTTGGGATCACGGTGAAGAAGCTTATGCCATAGAAACAGATGAAGATATCAAGATAGTTTATACGTGTACAGATGCAAAAGAGATGCAAGCAGACAAAGCAGAGGCTAGCTTATGGTGAATAGATTGCGGCAAGCGCTAATATAAATATTACACAGCCACAGTAGTGGCTGTGTAGTTATGGTTAAGTTGCTAATCCCATAGGAAGAGCACTTTTTGGGCGGCTTATAACTTCGCTCCCCCTGGACGAATCCTCACCAAACTTGGCCCACTCTGAATTGTTTTGCATATTTTAGTGAGGTTTGGTTCAGGTGGGGCAAAGTTATAGGGGGGTCCCAAAATGTATTTTTTTCCTATAGACATAAAGGGAAAAAACTTGCACATGCCTACAGCTCAAACCGCTGGATGGATTTCCACCAAATTTGCGGCAGGAGCCTGGCTTAGTCCCGAAAGCTTTTGTTAATTTGGTGTAAATCCATCCAGTAGTTTTTTTAAACTGGCCAAAACGTAAGGCAAAAAAATAGTGATATCTATGTCCGCTCCGCGGACACACTTGCCTGTTCGCTTCGCGGACAGGACATTGATTGGTTAGTCGGCTTGCATCATGTCCACGGACATGCAACGTGTTCGCCGATAGGCTGGGGTGAGGCGTGAGGCAAAATGCAATTTTGGGGAGTGTGTTGGGGTGCAGTAATGCTTGGGGAGGGTTGAGGAGTAAGAGATGGGTCAAATACTGTATTTTTTTAGGTGGCAGGTGCCCTTGATGTATTCGCCATACCCGCGGTCGTAGCAGCTGTCCGCGGACATAATAAATGCACTACTAGCTATTTTACTTTAGTATGATGTTGGTTTTGGGTTGTTAGTACAGCATTGATTATATTTAATATGATCTACAAGCAGCCTACATACCACAGTCAAAATGTTTGGTATTATAGGTGTGTTATGCTGCGGTGGTTGTGTATAACCTAGCAAAAACTTCACATACAAACTCTACAATCGAAACAGTACACAAACTTTTGGGTTGTGGATATTTGATGGGTGTTTGATTCTATGGGTGTGCTATGCTGCGGTGGTTGTGGCCAGGGCCTAGCGTCTTGGGTGCATGGGCCTGTGGGAAAAAAAATCCATGATGGATTAAAAAAAAAAAAACTTCTATGGTGTGGTACAATACATTTACTTCATTGTTTTACTGTTTATTTCTTGTTTCTTGCTAATCTTCTATCTTTGGCTTGTAGATTTGTGGGGCGATTAGATACCTGTTGGCGTATTCCAATTGTTTATTTTTATTTTTATGCTATTCATCTACCTGTTGGGTTGTTGCAGATTTTTTGGGGCAGTTAGGTACCTGTTGGTGTATTCTAACTGTATATTTCTTATTTGATTTTAGTAGTATTTGTTTATCTGTTTGCTTGTTGCAGAATTTTGGGGCAGTTAGATTCCTGTTGGCATATTCTAACTGTTTATTTTTTGTTACATTTTAGTGGTATTTATTTATCTGTTTGCTTGTTGCAGAATCTTGGGGCAGTTAGATACATGTTGGCGTATTCTAACTGTGCATAGTTTTGAAGTTGAAGTTTTGCTTTTGTTCATACACAGATTACGTATTAAATTTCGGTTTTAAGTAAGCGTTTACAAGATTTGCTGGTAATCTCTGCTTTAGAGTAATGGTACTATCATAACATTCAAACCATCCACAGTTCTTTTTTATATATGCAGTGTAGTGACCTGCATTGGTTGTGGCTCCTGCGTGGTAGATTATACCTATTGTTGTGAAGGTTTTCTTACCAAGTGATACTTAACCATGTGCAAATCCAGTCAGTTTACAGTTTTTGGTACCATCTGCATTGTAACATAAAAGCATTACTATTACGTATTTACTATGTGTCTGTATTTGTAAGGTGGAGCGATTATCTGAATTGCAGGTAGTACATAATATGCCATGGTTTGAATTTTGTACAAGTTGCTGAAATGGAATGGATTCACAGTTAGGTATGGATACATACACAAAGCGTTCATTAGGGACATGTTCCTGTGCCACATGTATGTTTCCACATGTATGATATCTGAAAGATTTCATTTGTATGTATGTTTTTGTTTTCCAGTACTTGTAGTAAGTACATTAGACATTCTTGTGGATCTTCTTGTGAGTTTATAGTGAATCTGACAATTCTGTAAGTGTTGTCAGGATTGTTGGTTGCATTTCTATGAAGGACTAACATTTGCAAACACAATTGGTCTGTACAGCGTAAGTAAATGTTCTCAATAATTGGTGGCAACTGGAATAGAATATTTATTGCTACATTTGCATAGCAATTCACAGCAGTTATATTTGAAAATTTGAATGGACCTGATAGTAATGTGTGGAAGTCATTTGTTTGGAGGGTGTGTTACTTCTTTGAAGAAGTAGTTGAGTTACTTTGGCCACTAGATTTGTGTTTGATTGTGGTACTTGATGAAGTATTAGTTTCTTTTTTTTTCTTTGGAGGAATTGTAGTGGTATCCTGTATCATTTCAGTTTGAAGTAGTTTTCTTTTACAAAGTTTTGCTTGTTGTGGAACAGGATAGGTTTTCAGATTGGGTGTGGAGTGAACACAGCTTATTGTATTCTAGAATGCAAGCAATATCAGCATTTACTTTACTTGCATCAAAGTTGATTAGAAATAGCCCGTCAAGTGTATGTAAGCGTGATAGTGCTAAGTGTCTCATGCCTTCTTTAAAGACTGTGCTACCAATATCTATTAATTCTTTATCTAGGGTAAGACCTTGTGATTTATGAATGGTCACTGCGTAAGTTAGAGTAAGTGAAAATTGTTCTCTGCGTACATACATGTCTTTGAAAAGAAGGAAGCGGGCTATTGAGCGTCCTATCCTTTTAACTGCTGATAGTTTGTCAAAGAGAATATTGACAAATTGAATGTTGTTGTCATGTGGGTATGTTTGAAAGCCAACAACTGTACCAAGTGCTCCATTAACTACTCCTTGCTCCACGTCAAGGTTACGTTTAAGCATTAGTCTACATTTTAAAGATAATGTTAATATTTTCTCCAAACCAGCTGTGTTGGAGATAGAGTTTTCTAGGGTATTTAGTCTTGTTGTGGCTTGTTGACACATGGGTAATATCATACCATGTACGTTCAGTTTATCTATGGAACGTATTTCAATTATTGCTTGCATTTCTTTTTTCAACATTGTTTCATTGAATTTGGAACAGCTTGCAAGAGTTGGCATCAAGAACATACAATTGACATTTTTGTGTGCTAATTGTTGCATGACATCATTAGCACATGAGTTATGGCCATAGAGTGCACGGATGTGCTTGGTTTTTAATATTGATTGTGCTTCTTGAGTAATACACCAACTCTAATACTTTTTAAAATGTTGGCACATGTGAGGTCTGCAGACTGGCGCATGTTTTCAGTTAATTCTCTGTATTGGAAATGTTGCCAAAGGTTGACATTTCCTATGCTGCCAAGAGTTTTACGGCACAGTTTGTGCCCTAAGGTTTTAAAAATAGGTTCAGCTTTCAGTGGTGTCAATTGAAGATCTCCAAAAACAATAATGTGTTTTCCTCCAAAGAGATGGTCATAGTCTGTTTTGAGGACCTCTTGTAATCTGTGGTGAATCAAAGCCAACATTAGGTTGGAGACCACGCTCACTTCAACTATTAGCAGCATTTTCATTTGTTTGAAAACTCTGCATAGTTCCATTGCAGCTTCTGTGGAAAGTTTGTAATAGTTTAATTTGTTTTGGTGTTCTACTGCAAGGAGTAGTAATCGGTGTAAAGTGACACCACCTATGTTGTAGGCAGCTGAACCTGTGGGGGCAGTTACAACAGCTGACAGTTTGTTGTTTGTCAATTGTTGAAGGAACTTACTGATGATTTTGATTAAGAATGTTTTGCCTGAACCAGTTTCACCACTCACTTATAGCAGTATAGGTTTGTAGTCTTGGCAGGTACAGTTTTTATTTTCATGTTCCACACCATGTTCAATTTGTTTTGTTATTTATTGGAAACACTACGCTGCTCATTGTTCAGTTGTGATGTCAGTACAGTAAAGTCTTCTGTAGCTTGTTCATACTGACACATGGTGGTTTTTACTTCTGTCATGGCTACGTCTGCCTCATTTGCTATTAGTGGGTGTCTAAGTGGTTCTTGGCTTCCTGTTACAGAAGGTTGACTACTGTCGGAGTGTCCACTTGTAGTTGGGGCTGGAGTTCTTCTTCGTGTTGCTGTTCATTGTGCAACATTGCTTGGTACTGTGTAAAGTTTACGTCTGTTATAGTGCTTTCATTTGATTTGAAAGAGTCTTAATAGGAGTTATATTTACCCAGTAACGCTTCTTCTTTTCCCCATGGTTTAAAAAGTGGTAGCAGGGACATGTAATACAGTTCTTTATGTTCAGGAGTTTTTAATGACAATTTGATATGATTAAGCTGTGTTTGATAAGTTTCACTAAGCTGCCTTCACAATTTACCACTGTGTATCTACTTTTCTTTTCATCTGGTTTAACATTATTTTTGTATGTGAAGTTTTGGGCTTGTGGTAGAGACACACAGTTTCCAAAGTGCTACTCCTGTTTCGGAAGTATGTGTCTAGTAAATTGTTTTTCAAAATGTCCTGGCTTGTTGGGAACATCTGTGGCTATTGTTTCTATGTCCTCATATGATTTGAGAACTCTATTTCTAGATTTAGTAGGACCAATACTTAGCCATACTATATTGTCAGATTTTCCATACAAGGCAGTACCCATTAAATGGTCTGCAGCTTCATAGCAGCCACATTCTCTATGAGACAGCATTTTTATGCCTAAGCTGTGCAATTTTTGTGATAATGTTTTGTCAGATGATATGTCATCTCACAGGTCCTGAAGCTCTGTTTTCTCTGCTTTGGTTAAGTAGGCTGTGACATATCGTGCAACTGCAGTGGAATTGTCTGCAATGTACTGAACACATATGTTTGCATTCCTTAGGAGGGCAATGATTGCATTGTAATCATTGATGTATTTTGATTCTTCTGTTCTTTTTATGTAATATGTGTTCTTAGGTGATTTACCTTTGACACTATGTCTGACTGAAGACATGACGTTGTTTACTTTACCTGTTGCTGAAACTGGTCTAGGGAAACCAAAGCAGAATTTGCTATAGTTTTTCCCTTTTTTATATTTGTGACAGCAATATTTCCCACATTTGTGTCTTTGAAATTGTAAAATGTGTGCATGAAGGTCACTATATGTTGTTTGTAAATGGATTTCACAAGTGACATATTTTTGTTTGAACTTAAAAACAGTGGCATCACTGTCCTGACCAAATTTAGGAGCATCTTTAATCCATAACAGCATGTGGATGTGTGGTGCTCCTTTGGCTTGGTATTATTTTCTCCAAAAGAAGTATTGAACTTCTCTTAGAGGAGGAACAGTCTTATTACAAATAAAGTGTAGCATAGCAATGAAGTGATGATGGAAATATCTTGATGCATTTACAGGATCTAGAGAGCAGAGTTTTCCTGGTGTTTTTATATCTATATTTGTTTTATTTGTGTTTGTTATGATAGGAAATTGTATAAATCTTCCAATGCATATTCTGCACAATAAATGTAACAAACCAAGTGGGTGGGCCAAGGTTTCCTATCATACAGCGTACATCTCTGTGACGTCGGAACCAGTATTCTTTTGTACCATGCATGTTTGCTAAAAGATTTGTAATACTTGACTGTAAAACCTCATCTTTTTCTTAAACTTTTTGTAATAATTGCATAGCTGACATATTTTGAAAATGGGTACCTGATTTTAATCTATGTGCAACTCTGTAGCATAGAGTTGCTGGTTCACTTTCAAAGATAAGGTGAAATATGTATTCCACATTTTGTCTGAATCTGGGGTCATCAGAATACATTCATAGAGAGCGATATTCTGATGCTGTTATCTGAGTGGGTCTATCATCCTACCTTCCTGCTTTTCCAGAAGGAAAGAGTAGCGGAAAGGCCTGTGTTTCTATACTTTTTTCCCATATGTTTATTGGAGATCCTTTGACTTGTCGCATTTGGTACGTTTCCAGTGCATCATCTATAGCGACTTTAGAGTGTAAAGGATGAATTGTATATTGGTCTGAAATATTGGATTCTGTATCAGGATTTAGAAGTTCGAATTGACCAGTTTCTGGTGACTCTTGAATTATTTCATTGGTTTCTCTCAGGTTTTCTTCAATATTAACTTCTTTGTAGTATTCATTGTGTTTTGGTTTTTCATTTTGCAGGGCTTGTCTAACTTTATGAAAGTCCACGAGTTGTCAAATTTTTTAGTTTTTTGTAGTTACGGCATTTACTAAGGCAATTAAAGATTGATCTATTGGACGTTGAACTCCTAGAGTGTGCACATTTTCTTTGAGATCTAATAGTAAATAAAATACTTTGCCACAAATGCCTTTGACTAATTCAGAGGGAGTTAATTTTGCTGTTTTTGGTTGGAGGCGTATTATTGCTTGAAATGGGTGCACTGTTTGAATTATGATGCTCTCATATACATTTAGTTGTTGTAGGGGTTTTGGTAATGGGAATAATTCAAGTTATTTGTGATAGCAGGTGAAGGTGTTTGATTGTTGTCAAGTTTTGCAGTGCAGTAATTGCAAAGTATTAAGGGGTCAGTAATGTCGTATTTTTTCTGCTATAAGGTAGAGAGCTAATTGGAACCATTTTGAACCTTAATTGTCTTCTTTTTTGTACGTTATGTCTATAGTTTTTGTGGTACTTTTATAAGAAATCCTGAGGCAACAAACACACATGGTTTGGTACTTCAACGGAGGTACTTTTAAACTTTAGTATTTCTTTTTTTATGTGTTTAATAGAAGGTTGCTATTTGTACAGTAGTTGCTAGTTTGTTGTACATCTATTTCATTTTTGAAGTGGCTTTCAATTCCAAATTATTTTCTTTGGATATGCTCTATTGCTGTTGAGAGAAAAATTGGGCGGAACCCTCTTTTTTTTTGTGAAGGGGGCCTGACTCCTGAGGGTGGGTATACTAGAAAAAGAGGAAATGGAGTCAAAAGGCTACCCTGACCCAAGACGGGAAAGGAGGTCACAACATTTGCAGCGAAGCTAGGTAATGGCTAGCTTATTAAGACAAACACCATTAAAGACGGCGAGAGTATCAAGAAAAAACAAGTTTATTTAACACTAACACGATAAACATATTTTCAGAAAATGAGACATATTTTCAAGAAGGGTGCTATTGCATTCAGGATGTGCAACCGTGAGCACATAAATATCTGCTATTTCGTGGGTTAGTAGGCAGAGTGAAAACTTAGTACATGTATTGCTTGGAATCACAATACGATCGTTTTTTTGACTTCCGTGTTGAAGATGTTGGCAGTGGTACTTGGGATGAAACTGAGACCTTTGCTTAGTACATCTATCTCGCTTGAAGATAGAATGTGTTCACTAAGGTTAAAGATAGGGATCACCATGTTTGCTGAGGTCATGGGATCCACTGTCGTGTTCTCATGGGGTGCTGGCCTTGGTGTCGTGACCTGCCGCGTTGTCCCCTCCCTTGAAAACTTGAGGCCTGTTGTGGATTTGTCGATCCGCTGGTACTAGAATCTGAGTCACTGCTGTTAGAACTGGTAGAAAAGGTTACAAATTTTTTCTTTTGTTGTCTCCGTGGGTTTTGTCTTGATGCGTTTGAGTTAAGCTGGTTGTAGAAGCCGGGGACCAGATAAGGATATGTCTTCTCTTCTTTATAGTTTTTGATGTCGTTTTGCAGTTTCCACAGCTTTTTGTCAATTGTAAATTTTTGAAATTTCTTAATTTCTTCTTCGATCTTTTCCAGATGGCTTTTTATGTCTGGTATTATAGAGTCCTTTTTTATTTGGTCCTCAAGGGTTTTTAATTCCAGTTGTTGCGTCTTGGTCTCTTCTTCCGCAGTCTCTATTACTAAAATGACCCAATCTCGTGAACATTTGTTACCAACGCCACTGAATTTGGTCATGAATCTCGGGTTGTCTAAGAAGACACGGGGTATATTTTTTACTTGTAAACCTTCTGGTATAATGCCAGCTTTGAGATATTCTAGCATCAGTTGGCCGTGCGATTCTGTACGGATAAGTTTCTTCTTTTTTTGGAATAGGATGTCTAAATCATCGAGTGCCGGATCTTTGGCTGGTGTGTCTGGGGTATTTTTAACCCCTAGTAACGACGGGGTGTCTAAAAGTTTTTTGTACAAATCATCGGAGAAACTTACTATATTTACGTTCTCCATTTAGTGTTAATCAAATTAATGATGCCCAACAACCAGGGGGTTGTCCTAAGGGATGAGAGAAAAATTGGGCGGAACCCTCTTTTTTGTGAAGGGGGCCTGACTCCTGAGGGTGGGTATACTAGAAAAAGAGGAAATGGAGTCAAAAGGCTACCCTGACCCAAGACGGGAAAGGAGGAAAAATACCCCAGACACACCAGCCAAAGATCCGGCACTCGATGACTTAGACATCCTATTCCAAAAAAAGAAGAAACTTATCCATACAGAATCGCACGGCCAACTGATGCTAGAATATCTCAAAGCTGGCATTATACCAGAAGGTTTACAAGTAAAAAATATACCCCGTGTCTTCTTAGACAACCCGAGATTCATGACCAAATTCAGTGGCGTTGGTAACAAATGTTCACGAGATTGGGTCATTTTAGTAATAGAGACTGCGTAAGAAGAGACCAAGACGCAACAACTGGAATTAAAAACCCTTGAGGACCAAATAAAAAAGGACTCTATAATACCAGACATAAAAAGCCATCTGGAAAAGATCGAAGAAGAAATTAAGAAATTTCAAAAATTCACAATTGACAAAAAGCTGTGGAAACTGCAAAACGACATCAAAAACTATAAAGAAGAGAAGACATATCCTTATCTGGTCCCCGGCTTCTACAACCAGCTTAACTCAAACGCATCAAGACAAAACCCACGGAGACAACAAAAGAAAAAATGTGTAACCTTTTCTACCAGTTCTAACAGCAGTGACTCAGATTCTAGTACCAGCGGATCGACAAATCCACAACAGGCCTCAAGTTTTCAAGGGAGGGGACAACGCGGCAGGTCACGACACCAAGGCCAGCACCCCATGAGAACACGACAGTGGATCCCACGACCTCAGCAAACATGGTGATCCCTATCTTTAACCTTAGTGAACACATTCTATCTTCAAGCGAGATAGATGTACTAAGCAAAGGTCTCAGTTTCATCCCAAGTACCACTGCCAACATCTTCAACACGGAAGTCGACAAAACGATCGTATTGTGATTCCAAGCAATACATGTACTAAGTTTTCACTCTGCCTACTAACCCACGAAATAGCAGATATTTATGTGCTCACGGTTGCACATCCTGAATGCAATAGCACCCTTCTTGAAAATATGTCTCATTTTCTGAAAATATGTTTATCGTGTTAGTGTTAAATAAACTTGTTTTTTCTTGATACTCTCGCCGTCTTTAATGGTGTTTGTCTTAATAAGCTAGCCATTACCTAGCTTCGCTGCAAATGTTGTGACCTCCTTTCCCGTCTTGGGTCAGGGTAGCCTTTTGACTCCCTTTCCTCTTTTTCTAGTATACCACCCTCAGGAGTCAGGCCCCCTTCACTAAAAAGAGGGTTCCGCCCAATTTTTCTCTCATCCCTTAGGACAACCCCCTGGTTGTTGGGCATCATTAATTTGATTAACACTAAATGGAGAACCTAAATATAGTAAGTTTCTCCGATGATTTGTACAAAAAACTTTTAGACACCCCGTCGTTACTAGGGGTTAAAAATACCCCAGACACACCAGCCAAAGATCCGGCACTCGATGACTTAGACATCCTATTCCAAAAAAAGAAGAAACTTATCCGTACAGAATCGCACGGCCAACTGATGCTAGAATATCTCAAAGCTGGCATTATACCAGAAGGTTTACAAGTAAAAAATATACCCCGTGTCTTCTTAGACAACCCGAGATTCATGACCAAATTCAGTGGCGTTGGTAACAAATGTTCACGAGATTGGGTCATTTTAGTAATAGAGACTGCGGAAGAAGAGACCAAGACGCAACAACCTGGAATTAAAAACCCTTGAGGACCAAATAAAAAAGGACTCTATAATACCAGACATAAAAAGCCATCTGGAAAAGATCGAAGAAGAAATTAAGAAATTTCAAAAATTCACAATTGACAAAAAGCTGTGGAAACTGCAAAACGACATCAAAAACTATAAAGAAGAGAAGACATATCCTTATCTGGTCCCCGGCTTCTACAACCAGCTTAACTCAAACGCATCAAGACAAAACCCACGGAGACAACAAAAGAAAAAATGTGTAACCTTTTCTACCAGTTCTAACAGCAGTGACTCAGATTCTAGTACCAGCGGATCGACAAATCCACAACAGGCCTCAAGTTTTCAAGGGAGGGGACAACGCGGCAGGTCACGACACCAAGGCCAGCACCCCATGAGAACACGACAGTGGATCCCACGACCTCAGCAAACATGGTGATCCCTATCTTTAACCTTAGTGAACACATTCTATCTTCAAGCGAGATAGATGTACTAAGCAAAGGTCTCAGTTTCATCCCAAGTACCACTGCCAACATCTTCAACACGGAAGTTGACAAAACGATCGTATTGTGATTCCAAGCAATACATGTACTAAGTTTTCACTCTGCCTACTAACCCACGAAATAGCAGATATTTATGTGCTCACGGTTGCACATCCTGAATGCAATAGCACCCTTCTTGAAAATATGTCTCATTTTCTGAAAATATGTTTATCGTGTTAGTGTTAAATAAACTTGTTTTTTCTTGATACTCTCGCCGTCTTTAATGGTGTTTGTCTTAATAAGCTAGCCATTACCTAGCTTCGCTGCAAATGTTGTGACCTCCTTTCTCGTCTTGGGTCAGGGTAGCCTTTTGACTCCATTTCCTCTTTTTCTATGCTCTATTGCTTCAAGTATTTGCTTGGCTGTACCATGCAGAAGATTATTATTTAAATTGGCTAGTGCCGAAGCAGGACTTTTCGCATAGTAGAGTTTTTGGACCAGATTTCTTATAATTGAATGATGTGTTGATATCATTTTGATATGATGGATGGTCCTTTTATGTATAGGTCCTGAAATGCAGGCTAATGAATGTCCTTGTAGTCCTGTGTATTTGCGGACTGGACAAGCATCCATATTTTGTAGTAGTTTCATTTTGATTTTGGCTTTGCTTTTTACATACTGATTGAGGAACTGCCGGTAAGATTTGAAAGATATTTTGGCAATATTACACATTGATGCGCACGGCCATTTGTAGAGTGGACGTTTTGGTTGAGTAGAACGGGGCAATGATTCTGAGTTTTCTGGGGATATTTTTGTTAGCAGAGTTTCTTGTTCCATAATGTTATTAAGTATTTCATACCCTTGTCCACTTCTATGTATTGCAATTGGGTATGTCTGCTTTTCTTCATTAAAATGTGGTTCTGTGGTCGTGGCGTGACCCCATTCACCTCCACAAATGTTTAAGAAGCTATTTTTGTTGATATTCCGTTTATTGAGACGTCTTTTTTGTAGTTAGTTTTGTTAGTGGTTTCATCCTGTTTAAAACTAAAATAAATAACTTCCTTTTGAGAAGGATTGTGAGAACTTCTAGGATTAATTTTCTACGGTAGGTTTTAAGGGTTGTGCATGATTTCTCTCCTGTTTTTAAAAGGTTCTAAGGGACTCTGTGGCGGGAAATTTTTTGTAAAATATTTATTTTTGATATGCTTACTTGCCGCTACATCAAGATTTATAGGTGCAGCGTTAGCAGCAGTGGTAGCTGAAGCCTTGTTAATCACTTTTTGTTTGGTTTTACATTTTGATGGAGGAGGGAAAGTTTCTGTACTGAAGGCTTGTTTTGTTTCGGTTAATGACTGTATTATTGTTTGAACTTTTTGTACAAAATCTGCTAGAGATGGATGCTTATTTTTGACATTTTTATTTTGATTTGCTCTCCTTCTGCTTTGCTTTCTACGGAGTTGCTTTTTGGTAGGCATTCTTTGGGGTCTGTTGGAGAAAAAAAAGAAAGTGTGGGTTGGGCTGTTGTGCAGTGTATGCGTATGCGTTCTTTGTGCATGAGTTTCTGAGTATGATGGTAAGTATGATTGTGGAGGTGTGTGATTCTTCAATGGGCAGCTATATCAATTTGGGAAGGCTATTCTTGTATGTGTGTGTTACTATACCAGGCTTCAGTTGACAATATAAAATATGCAACTGGCCAGGGGAAGCACTAATACCACATCTAATGGGAAAGGGTTAATATATTTGTTCCTTCTACAATACTAAAATACTAGTGTGCTTGAGTAACAGTTACAATATTATGTTAGTTTTGTACTTACATTTTTGTATGGAAAGAGGAGGTTTCTTCTAAGTCCTTGTTCGTACTTCAGACGCTGCCTCTTTTCAGGAGAGTGGCCTTCACTGAAATTTTAAAAGAACAAAATTAGTTAATATGTTTGTTTATAGCTCTTTTGTTAATGTACACATTGTTTTACACTTTCCTTTGCCTATGTGCATCCTGTATATTTTATTTAGATTCTGTTAGTTGAATATGTTTTTCAAATGACTATAATAGTAAACGTATAGAGCACACTTGTTTTTTTAATGTTATGTTAATGGATGTTAAGAGATAGAACAAATAATCGTATGCATTTTTGCTATTTTTACAGGGTAAATGGCAGAGATTGTGCATAAAATCATTCAATGTATGGTTTTGTGAAGGTGTGGGAAATAAAGCAGAAGGATTTCATATAGAGGCAGTGGTGTTGTTTGGTCTGGGAGTCTTTCTAATGATATTGGGCCTCATTACACGGTAGGCGGTAGGGATTTAACGTTACTGGTAATGGAATACTGTTAACGTTAAATCCCCATGCCAATTATGACCCGGATCACCACTGTTAGCAGCAACGCTAAGTACGGTGCCACTAATAGCAGCCAGTGCACGTGCGCGCAACCCTCCATCCCGTAAATAACGCCATGCCGCTAATAGCACACCATCACAAGCCAAGCGGACATGCCAATAGCGGCATGGTAAAGGCCCCAAAAACCCTTACCGCCATGGCGCTAATACCGGCATCGCGAACCACCCGTTAAGAGAACTGAGCAGTGTTCCCACCTGCCACAGGTGGACACAATCAGCACAGGTGGAGGCAATGGAGACTGTGGCAGCACAAAAGGAGCACACCACACCCCTTCCCACACCAAGATAGTCCCAATACTAGCAGCATTACATGGGCTGGAGGACATGATTGCAGTGCAGCAGCAACAACAACAGGCAGCACAGAGGAGATGCAGGAGGAGGAGGAGGAGGGCAAGACAGGCACAGCAAGCACCACCACGGCACCTAGTCATACCACAGAGGCAGCCACCAATCCCCAGGATCAGAGCCAGTCCATTTAACCTAACCCCTGAGCAGATACACACCCTGTGCCGTCTGGACCGGGATACCATCACCGGCATCGTGGACATGATACATGATGACATTGTGAGCCTCATAGACATCAGAACTGCCATCCCCCCTCTACTGAAGGTGGTGACCGTGCTCCACTTCCTGCCCACAGGCACCTACCAGCATACAGTGGGGCACATGCATGGCATCTCACAACCAGTATTCTCACGCACGCTGTACCAGGTACTCGATGCCCTCCTGAGGCATGCACTTGAACACATATTCATGCCACGGACTGCCCATGACATTGCAAACACCAAAGTTGGCTTCTATTCACTGGCAGGCATCCCAAGTTGCATTGGGGCCATCGACTGTACCCATGTGGAATTGGTGGTCCCACATCACAATTAAGTAGTCTACCGAAACAGGAAGCAATTCCACT
Organism: Ambystoma mexicanum; assembly: GCF_040938575.1. Taxonomy (NCBI): domain Eukaryota; kingdom Metazoa; phylum Chordata; class Amphibia; order Caudata; family Ambystomatidae; genus Ambystoma; species Ambystoma mexicanum. The sequence goes on from NC_090928.1 coordinate 291,037,479, forward strand.
CCATCAATGTCCAAATGGTATGTGACGCCAACAAGATAATCACACATTGTTGTGCCCGATTTCCCGGATCAACCCATGATTCCATGGTCCTGCGGAACTCAACCATCCCACGCTACATGGAGCGACAAGTTGGACAACGTTCGTGGCTACTTGGTGAGTAGCAGGGCAAGCACATGGCAGTGTGATTGGGGGGGAGAGATACATACTCCAACTGGGTGTGATAGGGGGAGAGATACATACTCCAACTGGGTGTGATTGGGGGGGATACATACTCCATCTGGGTGTGATTGGGGGGGAGATACATACTCCAACTGGGTGGGATTGGGGGGGATACATACTCCAAATGGGTGTGATTGGGGGGGATACATACTCCAACCGGGTGTGATTGGGGGGGAGATACATACTCCAACTGGGTGGGATGGGGGAGATATATACTCAAAATGGGTGTAGCTTGTCGTCCGTAGGACAAATGCACATACAGATGTACGCCAATGTCCATCTGGGAAGGCCGAAACATACTTGAGATGAACCGACATGCAAGTATAAGCTACACAACATAGAGAACAATCCTGGTCTAGAAACATTAAACATCCATCCACATCCGCACCACAAAAAACACAAATCTCCTACATGCCTTCAAGATAGTCATACAGAATTAGCGCAGCACAACAACAATAACTCAATGTGTCCTTGAATGCATGCAAAGGGATCACCCCTAGCCATAGCATTGAACCACGCACCTATAGCACCACTGAAGTGATGCCTCTCAGCATGGCAACATCAATGTTGGAATGGCTTTACACTAGCAGTGTGGTACCAATTCTGCCTGGGCCCAGGGACACCTAAGACCTGGCCTCACCCAGGACATGTCAATTACTGTTTGAGGCATTAATGGGGCATGTTTACTTGGAGGGTCAAGCTCACCTTTGCACATTGCAGTCACACAGATCGTCTGCATGCATGCTGTTAATTGTGGACTTCAACCACAATGCAAAGTCAATTTGTGTGATATGAACAGGCCGCTCTTGAGGTGAACAGTAACAGGACCCCATTCGTTCCCCCATACAGGTGATGTCGGCTATCCCCTGAAGAGGTGGCTCCTTACCCCTGTATGGAACCCACAGAACAGGCACGAAGAGGACTACAATCGTGCACATACCCGTACCCGCGTCGTGATCGAGCAGACTTTTGGCCTTTTTAAGACACGGTTTAGGTGCATTAGCAGGTCTGGTGGCGCTCTCCTGTATGGCCATGAGAAGGTGGCCAAGATCACCATGGCATGTGTCATGCTGCACAATATGTGTATCAGACGGAATGTGCCACTGCCCCCTGGCGTTGAAATAGAAGCACCTGATGAGGATGATGATGGTGATGAGGACAGAGGTGACGAGGATGCAGGTCATGCAAGAGGGGATGGCCAGGAGGAACGTACTGTGAGACAGCAACTGATCAACCAAATATTCTGAGTAACATGGTTTCTTTCTGTAGGATGGATATGGGTATTAATGCACTGGTGTCTGTTTTGAAGCGCACAATGGACCCTGTCGCAAATAAAGTACACATACACAATGAAGAAGTCCTAGCCTGTGTATTGATAAAACACCAATGTATTAAGGAATGTAAAGATGTATAAGTGCATGTCCACAAACATCCCACCACCCTTCCCCCCTCCCCACACAACAATCCCAAAACACCTTTCCCTCCTCCCCCACAACAGTCCCAAAACACCCTTCCCCCTCCCCCCACAACAGTCCGAAAACACCCTTCCCCCCACAACAGTCCCTTATGTGTCTGGCACAATGTTGTTGTCCAGCTATACACGTGGAAGCTTGACCCTGCAGTCCCTATTCGCCATTGCCACCACCAGCATTAGGAGGCTGGCTAGATGTGCGCCTGGTGGTGCGTCTGGAGTGGCGGAGGGGGCTTGTCTGACTCGAACTAGCGGATGAGGATGTGGCTGTCTGTCCTGGTGTTGGTGGTGGTGGGAACTGGCGGTCCATTGCGTCCGCTATCCGCGTGAGGACCTCCCTGAGTTGGACAATCTCCCCACACAGCCTGTTGGTACAGGCCTCCATTGCCTCCCTGGAGTGCCTGGCTGTCTCTATAAGCTCCCCCCTGAGACGGGCAGCCTCCTCCACATGCTGCCCACCAGCACAGTTATGTCCTCTTGGGGCTGCCTGATGCTGGCCAGGTCAAGGGCACTGTGGCGTTCTGGTGGTGTGACTGCTGCGCCTTCCGATGCAACCAGGACAACTGGTGAAGCCACCGGTGGGCTTCTGAACCTTACCATGTTGTCCTCGCCAGGGACACTGGAGCCAGGTGTCTGCTGTGGTGTTGCCTTGGGGGTTCCAGGGGGGGTTGGGGTGTGCATTTTTCATGTGGAAATCTGTCGGATCCTCCACATCTGAGAGTGGCGCTGTGGCTGCCGCCTCTCCTGTGGAACTTGTTGCAGCTGAGGGTGGACCCTCCGTGGCTGGGATCTGTGGTGGGTGGTTCACTTGCTGGTGTGGACAGTTGCATCTTGGCAGTGGCGCTCCACCGATGTTTGCCACTCTGCATGGGGACTCTTCTCCCTTTGCCCCTTGATGTCATAGGGGTGTCCTCTGTGTCCTGTGGCCTTGATTTTTTTCTGGCAGGGGGTGCCTGAGTTGGAGTGCCAGTATCTTCATTGTCTGTATGTGAGCCTGTCGGGGACAAAGAGGGGGATGGCATTGGGTATGGTTCTACGTACTTAATGCAGTATACGTCAATCATGCAGTTGTGTGTGGCACTAGTCTCTGGTGATGTGTGCATGTGTGTGTGTTTGGGTTTGACACTGACATAGCCAGGGTTGTATGCATGTGTGGATGTTTGGGCATCCATGAGGTGATTCTGGGCTCACATTTGGGGGGGCCTGAACATTCACAGTACATACTTTCATGTGTACACTCACCTCCATCTGAAGTGGTTGCCACACCATGCTCCATTGTCCCGACTCCCTCTATTGATTCTACTCCAATCAGGTTGGCGCAAGTCTCTTCCCACACCTTTAATTTTATCAGTGAATCAGATCCACCTGCTGTGGCTATGTTGTGGTTCGCAGACAGGATGCTTCTGACCCAGAGGCGGAGATCATCCCACCGCTTTCTGCACTCACGCACATTGAGGGTGGTGGTGCCCACTGCACTCACTTTCAAGGCAACCTCTGCCCAGATTGCCTTCTTGCGGATAAGGGTCTTCCTGACGCACGTCGTTCACAAATACCACGTCGGCATTAGCAGCAAGGGTCTGTGTGAGCATTATTAGTTCCTCCTTGGTGAACTTCTCCTTGCGCTGGCGGTTGGTGGTTTTTTAACGGCCTTAGGCATGGCGAGGGTGTCCTTGTGGCTTTCCAATAGCAAACTACTCAAAACAGGTCCAGGGGGCAGAGGATAGCAATGGATTGTGTTTTTGAAGATGGCCGCCGTGCTCCTTCCCGTTCCAGTGCGATGACGCTATTTCCGGTTCTGCTTTTTAACGGTGACCGCAAATTGCGGTGACTGCTGTTTGCATGTTGCGGGAGGTGGGAAGTGCTATCAGCGCTTTCATCGGTGCTGATAAGGGTCTTTTTGGGGTCTGTAGCGGCATGGCTGTAGGGTCATTACCGGCATGGCGCTATGCTCGTATCCGCGTACTCGTAATGGTACGCTATTAGCGGCCTCTTGCAAGGGTGGACACGTTAATAGCGCCATGCCGGTAATTTGCGATTTTTACCGCACAACGTGTAATGAGGCCCATTGTCTGCGCGTGTGCTTGAATGAAGTTGTATGCACTCATCCTGGCTGCATGTAATTTTATAATACACTGGACAGTCTTTTTCATAATTATACTGTTATTTTTTACATCTTATAATATGAAACAATATTTTTTAAGATAGGTGTGTGTGTAAACAAAGATTTGGAGAGCTGAAAGTTTTGCAATTGACACTTCATCATAGCAGATGGGAGAAATTACAGTAAGTTCATTTTACAGTGTATGCAGGGTAAGTGGCAGTTACTCTGTTCATATTTTTATTTATTTTATTTTACATTTTAGGTGCTTACGCAGCCCGCGGGCATCGAGGCGCTGATAAAGGAATTGTTTGTTTTTTAGTTGCATAATAATTTTGTCTTAGTTGCATATTTATAACGCGCTTAAACACCCAGAGGTTTCTAAGCACGGACCCGAAGATCGAATCTGTGTTGCTTCGTGTCATTTTGCTTTCAAGGCGCGCACGTTTTCTGCTGAGCTATGCTCTCGGGATGTATTGTATTACTAGAAGAGGTGTACATGTACTGTGTAGGAAATATATATACCTGTAGTCTGTGTTCAGGCATGTGGATGTGCATGAATCTGCAAGTAGAAATCTTGGGGAGTTTTATAGTAATTGTTGCTGTAGGTCCTTTGCAGTCACAGCCGAATTGTACTGAGGGTGATCAACAGTACATCTAAAGTGCTGTTCTGTGATGACAGAGATAGATGTAGAGTTCTTGGATGTGAATGGTGTCATGGCCACTGGGCTGGGGCCAGTGCTTCACTTCATGCAGGGTCCCAATGGACCCAGTCTTGGCGCCTTTGGCACCAAGCTCATTTCAAAGTGTGCATGGCACACAGAACAACGAAGGCACATGCAGCAAGGCGGGGTGGGGCCCTATTATCACAGGGAAGGCACGTGCAGAAGACCGAAGGAGGAGCAAGTTGGGGCCACAGGGCGGGGCCTAAAGGGAGTGGCTGGGGCCGTGCTATATAAGTTGGCCCCACCCACATACTGGCTCTTCGTGTTAGTCTGAAGACTCTTACCTGATTCAGCACGTGTGCCTTCAGTCTCCAGAACCCACCAGCACCTACCTGGCTCAACACGTGCATCTCCAGCCTCAAGTGAGCTTGCATGGATAAACTTCTACGCACTACATTTTGGCACAAATGGGCAGAGGGGAACTACGATTCCACCACGCTTTCCTCACTGCCTCTAATCTTATCACAGGAACAGGTCCAGCCTGCTGGACCCACGGAAAGACCGTAGTTGGGGGAGAGAAGCGACCTAAGGGAGCCAACTCCGGGGAGGGCTCCAACCATGCCACAACGCCCCTGCAGAGACCAGGTGAGTGTTATAAATGGTGTATGATTGTGTGACTGCTTAACAGTAGCCAATGAGGAAGTGGTGCAGAGAGTGAGAGAGTGTAGTGGAAAGGGTAGAAGGGCTGCCCCAGTGTTACTTACGTGCTCCATGGACAGCGCGGTTGTTCGCAGACAGGACACGCCACATCCAGGGTTTCCGAGAATGAAGTGGGAGTGTATTTTGAGGATTAGCCAATCAGGTGTTGAGGTTCTGTTTTGTATTGAGAGGGTCTGTGTGTAGTGAAGATGGCGGAGGTGCAGAAAGTCAGGATGTTGGAAGTTGGAGATATGTTTGTGAATGGTTTGGAGCAGTATGATAAATCTAGGAATGTGGCTAACCATTTTGACACAAAAGGAATGGATGTGGTGTGGAGCACTGTGCCTGATTTGATTTTGCAGGCAATTCTAGTAGTTTGTCAGGATGTAGCTTAGTTTCATAGTCCACATGTAGTTGTCCTACACTGTGATTCTGTGCTTTTGGGATATGTCAATGACCCTACTTTGTTGCAAGATCTGCAAAACTTGGTTCAGGATATCATGAAAGTATTTCCAAATGCCAAGGTTATTTTTTCTGCTTTGTTACCTAGAGGAGTATGTGACAATAGTTGTGTTTTTTGTCCTCAGCAAAATATTGCTATGTGAGCAATCAACCGAGGCATGTTTGCTTTCATGCTTAGAGCTGGTATGTTCTTTTGTAATAATGAGAACATTGATTCTGGTAATGTTGTTTATTTTAAAGAAAATTATATTTCTTTATCTTTTATGGGAAATGCCATGCTGTTTTGGATCATAAGGGTTGTTTTGGAGAAGCTAATGTGAAGGTTTTGGAGGAACATAAGACAAAAACAAAAAATAAAAATCAAGATAAAAGGTGTTTCTGAAGCAACTGCAAAAACAATTTAAAATGCCTCTTTTCAGAGCCAACCTCAAAGGAGAAATGGGGCACACTATTTAAATTTTCATTCCCTACGCTCAGTTTTTTCAATTTGTCCGCAGACAGCATGGTTGTTCGCGGGCAGCGCGCATTACATACAGGTATTTTGGGGTTGTGAGGCATGCAAATTAGACTAAGCAGAGAAGGGATTGGTCAATAAGGTTTACTGTGTGTGTCGTGTAAGGAGAGAGTTTGTCAGTAGGTGTTTTTCCTGAGAGAAGAGCAGATAGCTATGGCTGTGTGTTTCAGAAAGCAGATTGTTTGGATTTTGGGAGATTTGTGGATACATTGGTTGGAGGTGCATGCAGATCCCTGTGGAGTGGCTGCACATCTTGGATTCTCTCATGTGGAAGTGCACTGGCATGCAGTGCGTGGAATGAAGTGGGTGGATTTGGTACCTCTCTGTGCTTCTTTGGTGACGCAGCGTCATCCAGACATTATTATTATTATTATTATTATTATTATTATTATTAATTGTTGAGGGAACAGTTTAGGACATGTGTCTGGAATCTCTTTGCAATTTGCAATAAAGGAAGGACTTGGGAAAGTCATGGACATGTATCCAAACTCCACAGAGGCAAATGTGGCTGCGTTCTTTTTCATTTGGTCCACAAATGGAGAAAGCATGCCGCAATGTTAAAAAGGCTGTTTGTGCCTTTTTGAGAGATGTTGGTATGTCCTCTTTTCAGAATGAAAATATTGTGTTTTGTAGCACACACATTTTTCGCAGAGATGGAGTACATCTTACTTATTCTGGCAATCAGACTTTTCTGCAAAATATACAAAATGCATTGTGACCTTTTTTGGAATTACAGCAATCCATTTTACAGTAGGTGTTGACCATTTGAAGTTTTTGAAACATAAAAAACCCCACAAAAAGGCTTTTTTCAGAGCCTTCACTTCCTCCCAGAGAACAGTTCAATGGTTGTGACAGGGCAGCACTGCACAGTTTTTAGATGTCCGCAGACTTCTAAAAAATGCACATTGCCCTGCACTATTTATTTGTCACTTTTGTTTTTAAACTGTGAAAGGCGGCTCTGAAAAGAGCCTCTATTTCTTTTGTTGTTTTATATTTTTTGTTTTTTTTTAAACATGACACACAAGGAAATGAGGGGAAAGGAGGGTGAGAAAGGGACACCAACCACGGGGATAATAAAGGGCAGGTGGAGAGAGGAAGATGTAGGGTGGGCCTTGTTCAGGTAGGTCGCAGACCTTCTGATGCTCCTTGACCGCAGTCTCAAAAGCAGTCTGAAGGTTCTCCCCCCTGCAGAGTACTGTGTCGCAGTACATGCACAATATTTTGACCCTCGAAAGGTAAGGGTCAACAGCATCATGAATGGCCTGTGAGGCAGATGGAGGGATGCACTGTCCCACAGGAGTGTCTTTTGTGGTGACAGGGGTGGAAACAGAGGATGCTGCAGAGGAACTCAACCTACTACGTTTATTGCAAGGTACAACCTTATGAACAGCCCCACCCTGGAATGACTTTAGGTGTCGCTTCATTGATGTAGTACCAAAGCTATACTAACCAGCCCTGCCACGACTCAGCACCCCATGGCACTGAGCGCAGATCACCTTGTTTACTTGAGCTTTTGACTTTCCATCAACGGTGGTAAATAGCCTCCACACCCAAGACTCACGATGAGTGCTAGTAGTAGGGACTTCCATTACCTCATCCTCTTCATCCTCTTCATCCGTCTCCTCTGCATCCTCATGCCTGTTTCCCTCTGCAGGCCCTTGGGAATGTGGTGTTGGTGGAGGTCGTGGGGGTGCTGATGCCAAGGGAGTAGCAGCAGAAGCAATTTGGGATGCCATCTGGAAGGTTAATCACCAGGAACTATGAATGTGAAACCACGAACAGCAACATGCACAATTGTCCTGTTGTAAATCTTGGAAATCCAAAAGCAGAATGAGGATCAGCTCTGGGGTGTGGCCTTTTATAGGGGTGCTGGGGTGTGCTTCGCAGACACCTGCACCATCTCCAAACACTTCGAACACCAAGAACGGCTCAAAAAGTTCCAAAAAGTATGTAGATCGGCAGGGACATTGTCTGGGACATGTGCAATGGTGAACTTTTACTGTAAAATACCTTGGATTGCTCAAAAAAGCAGTGTTTAAATGTTCGGGGGCACGGACAGTGTCCGCAAATAAGGACACACGCTCAGCGTGGGTGCGGTCACATGATGACATCGCTGACATGTTCGCAAATGTGCAGTGACGGTTGTCCGCATGCGTGCGGGTGTTCTATGGACAGTGTTCGGCCCAAACTAATTAGAAGTGCGACACATGTGCAGCGGACAGTTGCAGAGAGGCGCGATGTTTGCAGGATCCATGTGTGTGATGCGCATGTGCGCAGGTGTTCTATGAACAATGTAGAAGTCCCTGAATAAAATAAATGTGTGTCAAAACTTTGCGGACAGGCGGACAGGATATGTGTTCTACGGATATATTCATTCTGGTCGCGGACATTACGAACAGCGAGGTGTTATTAGGACACCCCGATTTTGGGTGATTTTGAGAGGCAGACAACATCTTGTGTGTTCTAAGGACACCTCCATTTTAATTACGAACAGTACGAACAGGTATATTGTCCTTAGGACACCCCCATTTTGGTTAATTACAGACAGGCGGACATCTTGTGTGTTCTAAGGACACCTTCATTTTAATTACGGACAGTACGAACAGGTATATTGTCCTTAGGACACCCCCATTTTGGTTAATTACAGACAGGCGGACATCTTGTGTGTTCTAAGGACACCTCCATTTTAATTAGGGACAGTACGAACAGGTACTATGTCCTTAGAACACCCCCGTGTTGGTTAATTAAGAACACCCCAGATAGCCGTTTTGTCTGCGGACACCCTGACTACCTTTAAAAAAATATATATATGACACGTGCATATACTAAGAACACATTTAAAATGTTATTATTGTTTAACACTAGAAAAATTAGGAAAGAGAGGGGGAAGCAGAAACTGAAACAAATACAGGGGAATTAGGGGTTTGGACATGATGTATGAGAGGGGAGGAAGGGATGGAAGTTTCATCATATCGTTTTTCTTTGTGGGGAGGGTTTGGGGATAGTTGGCTGGGACATGGAGAGGGGGAACATGTACATGTGGGACAGTGGCATTTAATGTTTTCTTTAATGTGGTCCACAATACACTCTTTTAGTTGATTGAAGTGTTGAAGTAATACATCCAATTTCAGTTCCATTTGTTTGAGAGGATCTTCTATTATCTCTTTTGGTACATTAGTTTTATTGGTTGTCTGGTCTGTTAAAAAAAATGTGTTAAGTACATATAAAATAATGGTTATTAATTGGCTTATATAGAGACATGTTGTGTCTACCATTATTATCACTCTCTTCACTCATTTCATCTTGTGGGAAATTCTCTTCCAGCCATTCCAAAGTACTGGACATTTCTGTGTTAAAAGAAAAATATATATTAGTTTTAGTGTACATAATACAGAAAATGTATAAGTATATGAAATACATGTAGTGGACTTACTACTTTCTTTACAAACGTTTGCTGTTACTGGTGTGTAAGTATGTTCTTGCTTCTTGCTGTGCAGTTTCTGTGAGGTAATTCAGTTGGAGGCATATTTATTTAATTTTGGTATATTCCATTATATTGGAAATGCGACTTCAGTGTATGGTTGGTGTCTTACATATACAGTTTCCACTTCTTATGTATTATTAAATGTAAAATATTCATGTGGTGCTTTTTGATTATGTTTGTGTGTTTTTATTGTATGATACAATAATGGAAGATACCCTCTAAGTTTTTGGATAGTGCTGATGGTGACTGCGTGCGCCTGCGGACATGCGCACGGTCCGCGACATCAAAATCACTAGCGGGGGTAGGGGGTTTAGTATTTTCTATGTTATATAAATGTAAGCTAAGGGAGTCTTAGTAAACATTTGTCACATTTCCATTACCTATATTTATATTCAGGGAAAAAAAACTTTGTTAAAGGGGCGTTAAGGTTAAGTTGTGCTACTATAAACCTATGAAATTCAGTGAAAATAACTTTGTTAAAGGGACGTTATGGTTAAGTTCCGCTAGTAAAAACCTATGAAAATCAGTAAAGAAAGACTTTTTTAAAGGGACGTTATGGTTCCAAGTAAAACTGAAAAACCCCTGAAATTTGCAAGTTATGGTAAGCTAAGCAGCCATAACTCGCGCCACCACCGTGTACTGCTAAGACTAACACCCAGGACATCAAAGATGACATCACAAATGGGAATACACTGCTTGTCACTGGGCCACCACCACAGCAGCGCTGCATGTCTCCATGGAAATAATAAGCGCTGAGTGAGAAATCATTCTGAGACTTGTGCCTATGCTGCTAGTAATACAATCATACTAATCACTACACATCACATCATGATAAAAAATACAGCGGTATGCATCCAAAGTGGAGTGGACACCCTGTATCATCCGGACGACGTAACCCACACCATTAGACCATGGGACAGCACACATTGTGGCAAGGTAACATGTGTGCATACATCCAGGGACATGTGCATGTGCACAACAAATATCTGCAGGCATGTGTGATGAGTACAGGTGTCTATCAGGATTTGACTTACACATAGCTTATTTTGCACCCATGCAGGTGATAGTCGCTATCCCTTGAAGACGTGGCTCCTCACCCCTGTCCGGAACCTGCACAACAGGAACAAAGAGGACTACAATCGTGCCCATACCCGTGCCCTTGTGGTGATCAAGCAGATCTTTGGCCTGTTGAAGGCACGTTTTTGCTGTCTTAGCTGGTCGGGTGGGGACCTCCTGTACAGGCATGAGAAGGTGGCCAAGATCATCATGGCATGTGTCATGCTGCACAACATGTGCATCCAATGGAATGTGCCTCTGCCCCCTGACATTGAACAGCAACCACCAGGTGAGGATGAAGAAAATGAAGAAGATGGGGTTGCACATCATCCAGGTGGTGATGTACAGGAGGGACGTGCTGTTCGCCAGTCTGTGATAGGCCAATATTTCTAGGACACATGGATGCAGAGGGTGCCATGAATGGGGGACTCGGGGCCCTGGTTGTGGGGGTACATGGACACTATCCACTGTAAACCAATAAAGTACAAATACACAATAAGGAATGTCCAATCAAGTGATTTTTTGGTATACAACGGGTGTATTTAACAGTAAAAAGTAAAAAAGTATGAGACCCTCTACCTCACACACACACACCCTCCCCCTCCCTCCACAACTCACAACTCCCCCACACACAAGCCCTCCCACTCCCCCACAACTCCCCCACACCCCTCCTGCCCCCGCAATGCCTCCACAACCCCTCCCCCCACAACTCTCCCACACACCCTCTCTTCCCCCTACCCCTCCCCCCATAACTCCCCCACACACCCCCTCTCACCTGCCCCTCCCCCCACAACTCCCCCACACATGGCATGCAATGTTATGCCACTCGAGTCTGCATAAGTCTGCACATACAGGCTGACCCTGCTACTAATGTCCTGGGTCAGACTCCGGGGGCGGCATGTTGGGGCGCCGCATAGTGTGCACAGACCTGCGCAGGGGGCTCGTCTGTGTGGAGCTTGACGATGACCCCGTGAGGACATGCTCTACTGTCGGGGCAGGACACTGAGCCTCCAAGGCATACGCAATTATGGCAAGGACCTGCCTCACTGCTGACAGCTCCTCACAGATCTTTAATGTGCTGGACTCTATGGCCCCTTTCATGGCTGCAGTGTTCTCTCGGGCCTCCTTCCTCATCACGTCACCATCGAAGACATATTGTTTTACAAGCCCGGTCAGCTCCATCTGCTGCGCCTCCATCTGAGCCATCCTGAACTCCCCGTCCCGGACCCCTGTGGAGGTGGATGATACGTGTGGCAAGGGGCCCAATTCAGGTGGGTCCTCTGTGGAGCTCCAGGCGTCTGGTTCTGCCTCTCCTCCAGACTGGACGGGCAAGGTGCCATCGGGTGTGCTAATTGGGGTGTACTGGGGTATTTGTGCTGGGATAGGTGTGGCACCTACTTCCAGTGAGCGGTTGTCCTCCTCAGGGACACATACCTCACCTTGGGAAAGTTCCTCATCGCCACTCTGTGGTGCAGTGGCAGCTGCCTCCCCTACCGAGCTGTTAGCTGCAGACAGGGTCCCATCTGCCACTGGCTCAACTGCAGCAGATTCCACAGGTGTTGGAACTGTTGGTGTAGTGGCTGTCCTTTGACGCCCTCGTTCGCTACCATCCTGTGTTGCCTTTGTCCTCGGTGGCTGATGTGCCTTGCCTGTGCCCTTGGACGTGGAAGGCCTGTTAGTGTCTTTCCTGGACCTGGCCCTCTTCGAAGGAGTGGTGGCCTGTGCTGCAGAGTCCTCTGCATCGCTGTCGGTATCACGGCCTGTGGGGGACCGAAAGAGGGACGGCATCAGTGATGGTTGTACATCCATCATGCATTGCATACAATGGTATTATTAGTGCAGTTGTACACATTTGATGACTTGCTGTCCTACAGTTGTGGCATACAGGTTGCATTGCCATATGGTGGGGTTATTCAGGTTCACACATATGTGAGGTGGTTTATGCTGTGTGAGATGCCTTTGTGTTATGGACTGCGTGCAGTGTGACACATGCCGTTTCCCTGTTTGTGGTGTGTGTCTCAGGTATGACATTGGCATGCTGCATGCATGTGAATGTGACAGTGCTGGGGACGGCATCTAGGGATGTGTCCATGTGTGTGTAATGGCCCATGCATTGCCTCATGGCAAGGTCACATAGGTAGACCATCATCATACTTTGCATTACAGTGTTTTCTTTGGACACTCACCTCCATCTGCCGATGACGACACTCCACGTTCCATTTCTCCCACTCCTTCAATGGACTCCATTCTGATGGTGCTGGCGCAGATTTCTTCCCAGCGGGTGAGTTTAATGGGTGAGTTGGACCCCCTGCCAGTAGCCAGAACATGGCTCTGGTTAGCAGACAAGATATTGCGCACTCGGAGGCGCAGGTTGTCCCAGCGTTTTTTAACATCCTTTACAGTGCAGGGGGTGGTGCTAACCACACTGACTTTCTGGGCCACTAGCTCCCATACCACTTTTTTTTTAGCTGAGCAGCTCTCTTCAGGTATGAGGCAAAGACAACATCAGCATTCTCTGCCAGAGTGTCAGCCAGCATGTTAAGTTCTGTCAAGGATGGCACTCTACGAGTGGCACAAGACACCCAGACAAGTTTGGGTGTTGAAATAAAGTGGACAGATAGGAACACACACCGTGGAAAGGAAAGGGAGTGAAGAGTAGGGAAGAGTAGCAAGGGAAAAGGTATAGAGTGAATACCCTCTTGGGGTGTATGCAGAATAGGAAAAGAGTATTCCACGAACCTTGGAAATACTCTAGCCTTCTGCACAGTTTGCTATAACAGAGTCCCACGCTGTTTGCTCATAACTTGGAACAGCAGCTATGGGTGTCTGTGATATAGAAACAAGACAAGGGAAGGGGCAGAGGTTGTCTGATGGGAACCAGCAGACAAGCTCTGTACAAAGGGTCTACAAACAGTACAAGAGTAGATACAACAGACAAATCCAGGAAAGGAGATGATAGCAAACTAGCAGAAGGATAGGAAGGGAAAGTCGAGTAACAGGATATGAATAACAGAGGACAGAAAGGTAGGTGGAGCGCTCAGAGGAGCAGGAAGGCAAGGAGAAAGCCCACAAGAGTGGGACGGTAAGGTAGAAATATCAGAGGAAAAGGGCTACGGCAGCCGGAGTGAGGAAGGCTGCAGAGCAGGGAGCCCAGAGGACAAGGGCAAAGGCAGCCGGAGAGAGGCAGGCTGCAGAGCAGGGAGCCCTGAGGACAAGGGCTAAGGCAGCCGGTGTGAGATAGGCTGCAAGCGGGGAGCCCAGAGGACAAGGGCAAAGGCAGCCGGAGAGAGGAGGCTGTAGAGCAGGGAGCCCTGAGGACAAGGGCTAAGGCTGGAAAGCAGCTGAGCGTGATACGCTGCAATGTGGAGAGCCCGGTAGGGCAAGGGCGAAGACTGGAAGACAGCAGAGCGTGATCCACTGTAATGTGGAGAGCCCGGCAGGGCAAGGGCGAAGGCTGGAAGGCAGCAGAGCGTGATCCGCTGTAATGTGGAGAGCCCGGCAGGGCAAGGGCGAAGGCTGGAAGGCAGCAGAGCGTGATCCGCTGTAATGTGGAGAGCCCGGCAGGGCAAGGGCGAAGGCTGGAAGGCAGCAGAGCGTGATCCGCTGCAGGGTGGAGAGCCCGGCAGGGCAAGGGCGGAGACTGGAAGGCAGCAGAGCGTGATCCGCTGCAGGGTGGAGAGCCCGGCAGGGCAAGGGCGGAGACTGGAAGGCAGCAGAGCGTGATCCGCTGCGGGGTGGAGAGCCCGGCAGGGCAAGGGCGGAGACTGGAAGGCAGCAGAGCGTGATCCGCTGCAGGGTGGAGAGCCCGGCAGGGCAAGGGCGGAGACTGGAAGGCAGCAGAGCGTGATCCGCTGCGGGGTGGAGAGCCCGGCAGGGCAAGGGCGGAGACTGGAAGGCAGCAGAGCGTGATCCGCTGCAGGGTGGAGAGCCCGGCAGGGCAAGGGCGGAGACTGGAAGGCAGCAGGGTGTAACAAGCTGTAAGGCAGGGTCCCAGCAGGAGAGAGGATAAACAGCATACAAGGATCCGAAGACACTCGCGATAGGTGGAGGAAGGACTCTCAATGCAAGAGGCCGAGTCACTGCAGACAGCAGCCTTATATACTGCCTAGCCCAGCACAGAGGCAGGCCAATTGGTTTCACCTGGCGAATCACACCTGCAGGCAATCGGCCACCGCCCTTTCTGTTCCTGGGCTGGTGGAAGCAGGACCAGACTCTAAGGCTTCTGGGGGGTGTAGTTCCATAGAACTCCAATAGGAAAGGCCAGAAAACAATGCTTGCGGCCAGGTGCATTATGGTATGCGTAGTTAGATTACCATAATCATTAATTAGTAAAGTCCAAATGGAGCAAAAATGGATGTGCCCATGGCGCATGCATGACAGTATGCCCCTCTCCAGGCCCCTCTCCAGGCTCCCTGAAGACCGACCTGTAGGAAGAATGTCTGTACCACAGTACAAGAGTCTTACTCCAAAAAGACACATCATGATGCACCAGAAACGAGTTGTAAGGTGAGAGTCTTGAATGACGGAGCCGGTACCAATGTTCTGAACCTTGGATGTAGAATTCAGAAAAGATGAAGTCTTTGGAACACAGACCCCAACTGTGTGTGCATGAAGAGAGGAACTGTGAAAAACTGCTGCAGGCTCCAAGATAGATTTTTCCTTGATGGGCAACAGTATGATGCTGGAAAGTGGAGCCATAGGTACAGCAGAGTTGGTACCTTTAGGAAGGTTTTCCAAGACATCCGAAGTAGTAATGACAACATCAGGGTTTGCCATAGAGAGTTCAGAGGATACAGCAGCGGTGAGATCTTGGATGGCTGTAGGGGGTATCAAGGCTGTAACAACTAGGTGTGAGGGAGCCATGAGAGAGCCAGCGGGCTGGAAAACACCCGAGACTGGTAGAGTAAAGTCTGGCAGTCTTAGTGCTATGGATATACCAGCAGGAACAACTGGAGTAGTAGTTTCAGGTTTCACAATAGCTATAGCGACCTCAAGATCTTTAGTAGGGACTTCAGGAGTCTCAAATGTGTCCGGGGGTTTTGGAACCACAGCAGTAGGCAGATCATGAATAGCAGTTGGAAGTTCGAGTGATATAGCAGCTACAGACAAATCAGGTGTTGCAACTACTGGTAGATCGGGTACCACAACCACTTGCGATTCAGGGGGTATCGAAGAAACAGAAGATGTTAATTTCTCGAGAGTGATTTCTGATAGCACAGCCACACTTTGGCAAGCCCCGCTTGCCACTTCCGCATGCTCGGTGTGAACTGTGCCAGTCTCTTCAGCTGCCATTGTCATTGCAGAGGAGGTTGTAGGTGTGGGTACTGGACGATAGGCAAGGGTGAGGGCGGAAGCATCCTTTGACTCAGAAGGATTTTCAATCAGTGGACCACCCTTGTCTTGCGGTGTAATGACTGTGTGTGTGATATGACCCTCCGGAGGAGTTCATTCTTTTCTATCAGTACAACAACCTGAGCTTCTGCGGCTGGAAGGTGAAAGAGCTGTGTCAATCTCTAGAAGGGATACATATGATGTATATAGGTCTTCCATCTGCTTGGTAAATGTCTGTATACTTTTCTGTATGGCAACTCCAGGCCTTATCATGTCGATCTCTAAAGATAAGATGTCAGGTGTTGGACAGAGAGTCAAAAGGTCTGGTGACTTGTGTCCCTTCATAAGATTCTTGTGATACAAATAAACAAAGTCATCATAAAGGTCTTCGGTCTTTCTTTTAAGTCGTAGGAGTTGTTTGTGTAGCAGGTAAGTATCAGTAGTTTGATCTACAGCTTCAGAAGCGGGTGTGGCAGAAAATGTGGTTGTAGCAACGGGAAGACTGACCTTAGGGTTATTGTGGTTAATAGATACTGTGGAAGTATTAAGACAACCAATGGTTAGTATAGGTCCTTTGTACCCGGAACCAGATGCACAAACCTCAGGATAATAACTGCCTTGTCCTGTCGAATAAGGTTTTCCAGCATTCTGGGGAGCTTGCCAAGGTGATCTTGCGCATATTACACTGGCAACAGCGTATTCTGGTTTAGATTCTCTCACAATGAGTGATATGTCCTTAGCTGTTACGGTGTTAGCAGGCGTGTCAGAAGACGCAGGAGAGTTTTCCACTGTTTGGTCTAATAAGATCTGTAAGAATTCATTATCTTGCTGTAGCTCTGCAACAGATAAGGACTGCGGATCATAGTCGCAAATGTCATAATAATTGTACATGGAAGAAGGGTCAGCTAGCCAGTGGGTATAGTACCGTGCTTGTAAATCTTTGTTTTCTAAGGCGAGACTGTCCTTTAGACTAAGTTTCTTGTTTGCTGTCCTTAGGGAAACCATAGGTTTATGCAAAGGTTTCTTAACTCGAAAGGGAAGCATCTTTGGTCTGTGTGTGCCCTTCCGGCCAATGGAATAAGAAATCTTTTGCTCTTGCATTCTGTCAAGGATGGCACTCTACGAGTGGCACAAGACACCCAGACAAGTTTGGGTGTTGAAATAAAGTGGACAGATAGGAACACACACCGTGGAAAGGAAAGGGAGTGAAGAGTAGGGAAGAGTAGCAAGGGAAAAGGTATAGAGTGAATACCCTCTTGGGGTGTATGCAGAATAGGAAAAGAGTATTCCACGAACCTTGGAAATACTCTAGCCTTCTGCACAGTTTGCTATAACAGAGTCCCACGCTGTTTGCTCATAACTTGGAACAGCAGCTATGGGTGTCTGTGATATAGAAACAAGACAAGGGAAGGGGCAGAGGTTGTCTGATGGGAACCAGCAGACAAGCTCTGTACAAAGGGTCTACAAACAGTACAAGAGTAGATACAACAGACAAATCCAGGAAAGGAGATGATAGCAAACTAGCAGAAGGATAGGAAGGGAAAGTCGAGTAACAGGATATGAATAACAGAGGACAGAAAGGTAGGTGGAGCGCTCAGAGGAGCAGGAAGGCAAGGAGAAAGCCCACAAGAGTGGGACGGTAAGGTAGAAATATCAGAGGAAAAGGGCTACGGCAGCCGGAGTGAGGAAGGCTGCAGAGCAGGGAGCCCAGAGGACAAGGGCAAAGGCAGCCGGAGAGAGGCAGGCTGCAGAGCAGGGAGCCCTGAGGACAAGGGCTAAGGCAGCCGGTGTGAGATAGGCTGCAAGCGGGGAGCCCAGAGGACAAGGGCAAAGGCAGCCGGAGAGAGGAGGCTGTAGAGCAGGGAGCCCTGAGGACAAGGGCTAAGGCTGGAAAGCAGCTGAGCGTGATACGCTGCAATGTGGAGAGCCCGGTAGGGCAAGGGCGAAGACTGGAAGACAGCAGAGCGTGATCCGCTGTAATGTGGAGAGCCCGGCAGGGCAAGGGCGAAGGCTGGAAGGCAGCAGAGCGTGATCCGCTGTAATGTGGAGAGCCCGGCAGGGCAAGGGCGAAGGCTGGAAGGCAGCAGAGCGTGATCCGCTGTAATGTGGAGAGCCCGGCAGGGCAAGGGCGAAGGCTGGAAGGCAGCAGAGCGTGATCCGCTGCAGGGTGGAGAGCCCGGCAGGGCAAGGGCGGAGACTGGAAGGCAGCAGAGCGTGATCCGCTGCAGGGTGGAGAGCCCGGCAGGGCAAGGGCGGAGACTGGAAGGCAGCAGAGCGTGATCCGCTGCGGGGTGGAGAGCCCGGCAGGGCAAGGGCGGAGACTGGAAGCCAGCAGAGCGTGATCCGCTGCAGGGTGGAGAGCCCGGCAGGGCAAGGGCGGAGACTGGAAGACAGCAGAGCGTGATCCGCTGCGGGGTGGAGAGCCCGGCAGGGCAAGGGCGGAGACTGGAAGGCAGCAGAGCGTGATCCGCTGCAGGGTGGAGAGCCCGGCAGGGCAAGGGCGGAGACTGGAAGGCAGCAGGGTGTAACAAGCTGTAAGGCAGGGTCCCAGCAGGAGAGAGGATAAACAGCATACAAGGATCCGAAGACACTCGCGAAAGGTGGAGGAAGGACTCTCAATGCAAGAGGCCGAGTCACTGCAGACAGCAGCCTTATATACTGCCTAGCCCAGCACAGAGGCAGGCCAATTGGTTTCACCTGGCGAATCACACCTGCAGGCAATCGGCCACCGCCCTTTCTGTTCCTGGGCTGGTGGAAGCAGGACCAGACTCTAAGGCTTCTGGGGGGTGTAGTTCCATAGAACTACAATAGGAAAGGCCAGAAAACAATGCTTGCGGCCAGGTGCATTATGGTATGCGTAGTTAGATTACCATAATCATTAATTAGTAAAGTCCAAATGGAGCAAAAATGGATGTGCCCATGGCGCATGCATGACAAGTTCATCCTCTGAGAACCTTTCCTTCTGCTGCCGGGATGCCCCTTTGTTTATGGCCTTTGACATAGTGCTAGTGGTGTAGATGCTGATCTGACTGTTGGTTTGAGGCTCCATGTCCTGTATCTCGAGGATGGCAATGGATTGTGTTTTTCAAGATGGCCACCGTGCCATTTCCCCTTCCGGCGCAATGACGTAACTTCCGGTTCTGGTATTAGCAGGCCCGCTAATGCCGGGCCCGCTAACGCCGGGCACGCTAATGCCGGGCCTGTTATTTAGGGGTGGATGGAGGCGGAAGAGGTGTCAACGCTTTCCATGATGCTGCTAAGGGTTGTTTTTGGGTCTTTTGCGGCATGCCGGTACTGTTGATAGCGGCATGCTGCTACGCGCGTGCACGCATACTCATAATCAGCCGTTGTTAGCGGCGTCAGTGCTACCCGGACCAGGTATTTCCTCCATGCCGGTAAAAAGTGATTTTTTTTACCGCCCATGTGGCCTAGATATGTCAGTAAAGGAAAAAAGGGAGAGCCAGACATGTGATATCATCAGTGATGTCATCAATGACATTTGCGATGTCATCTTTGAGGTCCTGGGTGTTAGTCTTAGCAGTGCACGGTGGTGGGGCGAGTTATGGTTGCTTAGCTTACCATAACTTGCAAGTTTCAGGGGGTTTTCAGTTTTCCTTCGAACCATAACGTCCCTTTAACAAAGTTTTTTTTTACTGATTTTCATAGGTTTTTAGTAGCGCAACGTGACCATAACGTCCCTTTAACAAAGTGTTTTTCACTAAATATATATATATGCATATGGACTAGTAAAGGATTAATGTTTCCACTACGCATTATAGAAGTGCTGGACATTACCAAGAAGGCCTCATTTCTAGTGTGTCAAAGTTAGAAAGCAAATTGAATTACAAGGTGAATCTCAGCAAACAGAGTTGGGTGAGCCAAGAATCCAAGTTCTTATCAAACTGGAGTGAACTGACATTGGATACAAAATCATATGAAAAAACAAAACTTGTGTTCAGAAGGCATGAAAATAACAAGGAAGACCACAGAGGTCTATTAAAATGTAGTATTAAATGTACTAAAGGCTTGATTTTACGGTCTCTAGTCACATGGAAGCATGAAGTTGGATGAAAAAGATGGTCACACCTACGTACGAGGGCAGAGCGCATGCTTTCACTCCCTGAATTTCTCAGAGCTAAGAACACGTCCAAGGCCGAGCTTCAAAGCCTAATTGGCAATAGACCACTGATGTGATGATGGATTGATATGCTAATTGGTGGGAAGCAATGATTGAGGTGAGCTCACCAGCACTTGGATGGCCTGCCTGCATGCTGCTAGACGTAGATGGTAAAGTACTGACAGAGGTTAGAGTGCAAACCAATTGTAGAGGACCGTGTAATTAGGGGTCCTATAGATGTGTAAACCAGTGGGACGTTGTGTATTTAGTGACATTCGTAGTGGTCATTTTTAGGGGAGGGCTTAGTCGCCCCACCTGTTGTTAAGTAGCCAATCACATATTCACACTTTTTCAGACTAGTATGGATAGTATACTTAGATATTCACTCAGAGCCAATCACCCATACTCATAGGTTTTTGTAGTTTGCCACGTAGGATGACGTTAGTAAATACGTAGGTTAACGTCATTGATTTTCACAAAATATTTACTAAGAATGTTTGAGTTAGAGGATCGAGCCATTTCCTTGATGTTCATTATGCTCCCTGTTTTAGATAATTGATATTAAAACAGTCTTAATTTTGCCAATTACCTGAGTCGTCTCTATTATTGATGTATGAATAAAATCTGCATCCCCATTCATCTGCAGGGTAATTGCTGCTCATCTTAAAGGTCTGGGTTATCCAGTTCACCGCCAGCACTAGACCATCATGTTGGCATGGCTGCCTCGGGGGGGGGGATCGGGGCTCACCTGCAGTGATTATGTGGTCGGCAGGTCTCCACCTAATCGGAGGGCGGCACCACTCACCACCATCAGGCCGGGTATTCTATTTGCCCCACAGTGACTGTCTTGTCACGTGGCCGGGCCCACAGGCCTGTTACAGGCGATTGTGTTCCACAATCATTTCGGTGCGCAGGGGGGTCATCACAGCCTGCAGTTTTGATGTTGCACTGCCCGTACCTTCACATTGTCATACTATAATTCTCACTAAGAACCAGAGAGTCGGCACGCAGGATATCGAGGAAGGATGTTAAGCCTTTGCCAGAGCTTCTCAGGCTCCGACCATTTTCTAGCCATGTAACAGCGCCCCATGGATATAAAATGTTTGAAAGCCTTAAGCAAGGCTTTAAAGCATTGTATTGTTCTTACACATTTAAAATGAGCTCCCCCGTGATAAAAGTGGTAGGCAGCCAGAGGAGACAGTCCAAGAGAACCACATTTCCCCGTCACATTGATTGACAACTTATTTATATAGAAGACAGTTAACCCTTTGTCCTGCTCCCATCATGCTCTCTAGAAAGGGGAACCCTTCTCAGTCGCCCAGGTTAATATTGCCTGGCAGGAACTCAGGCATCTCCGGGGCATCACCAGGGAGAATAGATGTCGGTTGAGAAAAGGTGCTATGCAAAGGTGATCCTTTCCCATTTTACAAAATCCTATCTGTTCATTCTTATTTCATTTGAGTGCTGAGCAATACGTTTCACAGTGAAAGTCTTTTACAGAGTTCAACTAAAACTGAATTCGGCAGGATGGCCAAATCCAGCTCAGTGGATTCACTAAAAGTGATGGAATCAAGTGTAAGGATTTCAAAATGTTAACCCAATCTAAGGGTAGCATTCACTTCTCTGTGAACAACTGATAAAACAGTGACTGACCAACATCACTAAAAAATCCCCCTGGTTTAAAACAAACTGCATCCTGCAGATACCTTTAATAAGTCTGATGAGCTAGCTGAACACATTATAGATACTCTTGTCCCAAAAAAGCACACGTTAGCGAAAAACAAATCTACTAAGAGTGCTTGGTTTGGAAATACCATTGTTGTTGTTCAGCGCCTTAAAAGGAAAGCAGACAGAGATTGGCGAAAGGCCCCTTCACCTGCAACATTGGCTGTTTATAAACAAGCAGTAGTTGACTTAAAACAAACAATCCTTGAAACCAAATCCTTAATCTTTTGCTGATGCTGATGACACCCAGGTTGTCTTTGAATTGTCAGGCTGCTATAGCAAAGATGTTGCAGCTATTAATATGGCATATGAAGAAATTCAAGAGTGGATGTCCATGAACTCCTTAGCACTAAACGGGGGCAAAACAGAATTGTTGATTATAGTTTAGGGAAAAAAAAAAACGTTGTAAATTGCCATCAGCATATCAAAGTTACCTCATAGTTGAGAATAAAATCAACGTATCTGGGAAGGTAAAAACCTTGGGTATCATATTAGATGCAGAATTTCAATGAAATTACATGTATCCTAGGTTTGTGCATCCTGTGGATATGTCACGAAACTTCTTCACCATATTCACCCATATATCTCTCAAAGCAATAGCACCCGACTGGCCTCCACCTGGATTAATTCACGGCTAGACTATTGTAATAGTCTATTATTGCGTACAGCAAATACCAATATCCAGAGTTTGCAAGTTACTCAAAATGGGGCGGTGAGAGCGGTCTGTGGCCTTGCTAGAAAATAACATGTCACAGAGACAAAAAGAGGTCTAAACTGGCTCTCGGTTAAACATCGGATCACGCATAAAGTACTGTCAATTACTTTCAAATGTTGCAATGGAGTGGCACCACAGCATTTGTCAAATTGTTTTACCACTTTCGTTCCTGGTCGTTGTCTACGATCCCATGATCCATCAAAACTATTTCAGCCGAGATTTAAACTAAAAACATTTGGAGGTACCATGTTTGACTCTCACCTGAGCTGTGGCAAAAAAACCTCCCTTACAGATTTTATAAGGGGCCTTAAGACCATCTTGTTCAATAAAACTCCCGACTAGTCATTATAAATAGCCCGACATGCCCCCCACCTGACATTCACGGATTCTATTTCCTCTTCGCTGTGGCTACCTGTTTTTGTCTTGTTATGTTCAAGCACTTTGAGGCCTATTGCCGAAGTAGCAGCGCTCTATGAAAATTAAATCAATCAATCAAGTGGTTTCAATAGACTGGCCAGGTCGACTAGAAATCATCATATTTCCAATTGTTATTGTATTTCCTATTGTTGACCACCAAATATTAACTGACAGAGCCAGCCACACTGGATTACATTTGCACCAATCACAAAAGTAACGAAATGGAAACATTACTGTTTGAGCCAGCGTTATGCATGTATTGAGTTTAGAAACTGGAACATCATTTAAGTCACACAATAATACACCCAATGCAATTCAATATACAATCAAAGTACTTTATTTCAGGCAAAGCCCTTGAAAAGTTTACGCATGCATACATAAAATACAAATCATACAGTATAAAACAGCCATGAATAAATAAACAAATATTGTAGAAACAATTCGGGTCTCTTTCTTTTTACTGTGTCAAAATTCGGATTAAGTAGAAGCCTAATGACTGACTGAATGGCCACACCACTAGAGTCCAAGTCATGCTCTGGATGTGTCATGGCCTTGAGTGGTGGTCAAGAGTGCCTATGAGTTGTGAAGGCTACAAACCAGATAATCATATTTGTATTCCTCCTGCTAATAGCCAAAGGGTGTTCTGGTAAAACTCATCCCACTTCTGGATGTACTCAACCAGGAATTGGGTGTTTGCTGAATGAGTCCGAGGGGACATACAAGGAAAGTTTGACAATCGGGCCCGCCCCCATCCAACCTAGGTGGAAAAGAGAGAATGAGTGTCTGCCTTGCACGTTGTGTATTTGGAAATATGTATGCAGTATAAGAGAATTAAATTGGTTGTAAGGTTGTGAAATAATGCATGGCGGGCTAACTAGGTCAAGGTAGGCCTTCACATTAAGGAATACACTCTAGCAGGGCAACTGTTCATGATAAGACCGACCATTATGCAGAGACTGTCCAGCACCTTAGAAACACTCTTTGAGTCCTTCCTGCATTCTCCAGCGGTGGTCAACCAATGCCCACGGTAACAGAAGAGTGCACACTCTTCTGCTTAATTCCCTTGTCCTGAATGGTCATGAACAGTCAGGTCTCAAATACAGGAAAGTTGGGAGGAACTACAGTCACTGTGAAATGAAGGTGGGTTTTGATCTCTGGCTTCTCTGTGAGCAAAGTCCTGGACCGGGCCGCCTGGAAATATTCAGACGTTCTAGGAGCTTAATGGGGATGTTTGTAGTAGTGTGGGAGGTTGAACTCCTCGTTGTCAATTATTCCCTTGCCAGCCCATGTCACAGCATTGTTTGCATGCTTCTGGTCAGAGGCGTTTCTAGGAGGGGGGCTGAGGGGGCTATAGCCCCAGGTCTTTTGGTTCTATCCTTGGATAGAAGCTCAGGGGTTACAACCAAAAAGGATACCTAGCCCCGAGTCCTGACACTCCCAAAATTAGCATAGCCCCAGATCTTTTCATGGATGTCATTTAGGGGTCGCCAGAGGTCGCAACTGCAACCTCTGAGGTCTCCCTTGCGACCTCTGTGGTCTCCCTTGTGACCTCTTAAAAAAAGAAAAATGTACGTTTTTTTTTTTTTGTAATGCAAGCTCCTGGGCTGTGGCCAGCACCATGTGGCTGTCTTTCTTGTCCAGGCCCCTTAAAAAAAAGAAGACAAATAAGAACAGGAGTGCCATAAGTCTAACACTTTCAGAACTGACCCTAAATAAGAAAGATTAGGAATACCAAATAATGTGTCTTTCTGGAATTCCATACAATAATTGCTAGACTCATTAAAGGTTTATTTGAGGCACACTTCAGGGGGTGAGTCACTGATTTAGTCTGTTCTTAAACACCTCAACTCAGCCTTTCATCCTTCTGAGGTCGATAAATGAGTACCAACACAGGTTGGGTGATATTGGGTGTATTTTTAAGTGCTATATAATAACACATCATTACCATTTGGTCATGGACGTCTGCTTGCATTCACAGTAATTTGGTAATATGGGCCTGTACACACTGATCTTAATACATATGGCGATCCATTCTTGTATGAAATTTACATCACATTATAGTCATAGCATAACCATATTTTCCATAGTGTACAATGCTATGTGATGCCACTTCCTGTTTTGTCAACGGGTGAAAGGTTGTGTTCCATCGCTTCCTGCGATATCACTTTGGGGTGAGGTCAAATGACATCACTGTGATGTCATCAGGGGGTCGAGGGTCGTGTGATGTCACTTCCGCTAGCCCTGGCTTTTTGGTGAAATGACGTCGCTGGATCTTTTCCAGACGTAGCAACACCCCTGTTTCTGGTTTATGCTCATGCACTCTTCTGCCCCACCAACCAGCACTGAGATTTATAAAACCACCTCTTTACTCGAAGCCCTCCTCCGCCTTCTTGTTATGTTATCATTTCAATATTACAGTGAGGAACCGCAATTTGAAAATGTTGTAGAATGTGACCATTTCTGTTCTCCAATGTCTAATAAGCATTGAATGGAAGCAATATATTTCATGGCTTCTTGATTGCTCCTAATGTCATCCAGTGGTAGCAGAACATAATATCATATCTTTCGCGAAGAGGAACAAAAGTGCATTTTGAGAAACCGAAACAACACTTTCGGGCTCTGCGGGCGCCCTATTAATAGTTTCTGGCGCCGCTGAATATTCATGACACGTCATAAAACTAATGCTGAACATAAAAGTTGATGGGAGCGTTTGACTAATCGGCTCTTATTTGTTTGGAAATGCTGAAGTAATTGCCTGGTTTGTAAATTAAGCATCTGCTCTGGGAATTCACACAAAAACATAACGGAGCATATTCAAATAAAGCGGATCCGCAGCGGTTCCATAAATCGCATTATATGGTCTCATCAATTTTATTACACCTAAGTGGTAAACATGGCCACGCGCGGCAGAGAACCGTCCCGGGGCTTGGCCTGCGTGCTCAGACAAACGTCTACTGGTTCACATCAATACGAGATCACGCCTGGACTATTTCTATGGAATGTTTGTGAAACCCACAGCAAAATCCTTTACTGCCATTTAGCAAATGACAGGCGAGCAGCCTTAGTATAATGAGCTCCCGAATTGCTGCTTTGCGGCGCGTGGGGCATTTGCAGCTCCAAACACGTGTATGATGTGGAAATGCAGCTAGCGCATCCATTACAGCCATGCTTCAGCTGTTGCTAGATGTTCAGTGCAGATAAGGACTGCCAGGTCAAGATAGCATGCCACACCGTGACAATCATGCTTTCTGAATGTAAAGGTAAATGGGCTTTTTGAATAGTTTTCTGAAATCACTGTTTGCATTCGATTTCTCTTATAGCCAGTAGAGCATGTGTTAATATGAGTCCCTAACATACACATTGATCTAAATAAATGCATGTATCACATTCTCTTCGGAAGCCCCTGCCTTTGAAACTGTCCATGTCCCCACCAGCCCTTACCTTGCACCTTGAGATCAGGCTAAGACCTGCACAGTAGACAGAAAACTTTACCTCTGGGCAGATCATGAACCCCAAGTGGATAATTGATGTTCAAAGATGTACATTCTGGCACTGTCAGAATCAGCATGTAAGATTCATGGTAACAAACATTTTATTGTTAGACTGAGTGCTGTTAAAACAGTAATGAGCTCAGGGTGCATTATGCACTTAGTAATTCAAGCATGCAATTCGTTTATATCAGTCATGTTTGTCAAATATAATAGTCTGTAATGATTCTAATCTTCCCAAAATGCAGTTTTATTTCATACAAAGCAAGCTGGAACCCTCACTGGTGTTCTTTGTTCCCTTCCCCTTTCTCAAAGGCCTATTTCTTAAAAGTACTATAGGAGCCAGTACCAACTCCTCCATAATGGGGGGCAGAATGAGGACTTGCCAACAATTATGGATGAACCACTGCACCAGCCAAAGCAAAAGTAAAGAAACATGGTCTGTATGTTTTGCAGTTCCTTAGTCCGCATGCCCAATCTGCCATACAAGGCCAGGGGCGTTTTGCAACCTCACCGTTGTATTGCACATAGGTAAAGCAGGCTGGGGAAATGTGCATCAAAAGGTACTTAATGGTCACTCCTGCAACTTCCTCCACATTGAGGTGTCGTGGGCAGCGGTTTATGGTGTTCTTGCTCTATACTACACATGGCAGGAATCAGCAAAGGCCTCCCCATTCTTCCTAATTCACAGTGGAGCACAGTAGCCAAAGGTTCTCAAATTAATTGCAAGGAGGCAGAGTTGTGTCCAGAGCTGGAACAGCTAAGAGAAAAAGCATTTTAATATGTATTTATGTATGGCTGCATGCAGGTGAGAATTTGTTTATATGTATGTATGTACACTTGCATTTGAGAGGTTGTGTCTGCGTATGTGGAATTGTGTGTGAGTACAGCGTGAATATTATGGGTGTGAATGTGTACTAGTGTGAATGGGAGTGCACTGTTAATGTTGTATGGGGACATGTGTGAATGGCTATGTCTGTGTCTATACATGCAGGCTGGGAGCGAGGCTGGCGGGAGGAGGACATTGTTGTAGCCAGTATGATGATTTTCTTACATATACTTGTCATATTTTAATGGGATTATGGGCAAAGCCAATTTCAGTGTTCTTATGTGGGGGTGAGAGGATGGTCTACATTGGGGCAGCCAATATGGACATTTCTGAAAGTGGCATGTAATGTTTTACTGCCATTATGGGTAAAGTCCACAAGATGAGTATTCGAACAAGTGTTTGGAGAGCAACAACATTGCGATAGCCATTATGCATTCTTATAGCAACAAAGCATTTTTTTTCTGGCATGCTCAAAGCCAGCATGAATGAGTTTATGTGGGGACACTGGCATATATAGGAGCACTGGCAAACATGTTTAGGCACATTCAGTCGGAATGTTTTTTAAAATTGTATCTATAGTGAGAAAATGTGTCATTAAAATGCTCCTGTGCATCTATTTGAATTTTTCAAGTGTTATCCTACAAAATCTTGAGAATTGTGCATTTAATTATAATGTATGCATCATTTTCCTAGCAAATGATCAGACAGCCAAGGCCAAGGAAGAAGAAGACAGGCGTGCAGCGCAGAAATCAAGCTAAATACATCAGGTTGAGCAGCCATAGGAACTTGGAATGGATGTTGGTCTTAGATGATTAGATTAGTGTTGGAGCTGTGGAGGAGTAACTCCAAGAGAACAGGGCCTGGTATTGGGTACTGCCAGGTGGTCAAGCTAGGTTTGGAGCCATAGTGACCCAAAGAAAAGTGTCCAGATCATTTGAAGTGCAGGTGTTTTAATTAACAAGAGCAAACTCTTCCATCTCTCCTATCACAACTGAGGAGGTCACTAGAGTGGTCTGCTCTATGAAGGTCTCCTCGAAACAGGTCTCCCTCTGTTCTTCCAGTACTATTAAGGATAATATTGTCTCCCTTGCTCCTGCATTTGCTGATTTTTGCAATTACTCTTTTGCTACTGGGTCTTTCCCCTCTTCCCTCAAGCACCCTCTTGTGCGCCCCCTTCTGAAAAAACCTTTTGCAGACCCACCTTATCCGGCTAACTACCACCCCATCTCTATCACCCCCTTCGTTGGGAAACTCTTGGAGAAGCTAGTCTACCCCCAACTGACCCAGCATACTGAGCTTGTTGGTTGACTACACAACCATCAATCTGGATTCTGAACATCCAGAGGCACATAAACTTCTTTTCTGTACACCTGTGAAGAACTGCTCACATCTCTTGACTCTAACTCTCCAGCTGTTCTCATTCTACTTGATCTCTCCTCTGCTTTTGACACAGTCAACAACTTCATCCTCATAAAACGGCTCCACATTACCCTAGGTCTCTCGGAGCGGGCCCTAGACTGGCTGACCTCCTTCCTCAATGACCGTCCCTCCCAGGTTATCCTGAGCTCTTTCTCCTCTCCCACCTCTTTCTCCACCTGCAGCGTCCCCTAGGGCTCCAACCTCCCTGGCTCTTTAAAATCTATCTTGCTCCGCTTGCATGCCTAATTCCCACCTTCGCCTCTCATTTCCAAAGTTATCTAAATGACACACAACTCTTCTTCAAACATCCCTCTGACCCTCTCCTTACCTCCTCCATCATCACTGACTGCCTATCTGCCATCCAGTCCTGGTGTGCCTCCAAAGATCTCTGCCTCAATGCCAGCAAGACTGATATCCTTCCCATTGGGACTCCTGCTCCCACTTTCTTCCCCTCACTCTGACCACCCTCTATTGGCTCTCCCTTTTCTCCTTCATCTGAAGCCAAAAACCCTGGAGTCATCTTTGAATTCTCTTTCCTTCCTCCCTCACATTCAGGACCTTGCCAGGAAGGCCCACTTTCAACTCCACCTCCTCACTTTCCCCCAGAAGCTTTATTTCTCTAGAGATCTGGTACTCGCTAGACTAGATGAGTGGTTGAAGTGTACGAAAAGAAGTAGTAGAACTATGTTCCCTGCTGGCCTGCCCCCGCTCCCCTAAAACCCCATCGCCGCACCACCTCAGACACACAATCCAAACCCTCAAAGAAACACACCTGCTGTTTATAGGAATGTTCAGAGCTCTCCACTGAAGTGCAAGCTTCAACTTCTTCCTACACTTTTATTTTAAAACTAAACCATTACAGAACGGTTTCCTTTTAAAATAAAAGTATAGGAACAGTGGAACTTAAAAATAAAAAGTATAGGAGCACCGGTCCTGACCGCTCCCGCCCACTTCGACCTCTGGTCTAGACTACTGCAATAGCCTCTTCCTTAATCTACCCTCTTCCTCTCTACGACTCGTTCAGCTAATCCAGAAAAGGGCTGCAGGACTTATCCTAGGCCTCAAGCCCAGGGTCTGCATCTCTCCAGCCATAACATCTCTCCACTGGCTCCCGGTTGCTGCAAGGATCAAATTCAAATCCCTCTGCATCATCCATGAGGCTGTCTGGGGTCAGGGACCTTGCTATCTACAACTGGCTCTCACTAAATACTCTCACTCCATATCTTTACATTCCTCCGGCACCAACTCTCTGTGTGTCAAGCCTTCACTAAACAGTGAGCTGGTGACCAATCTCTTTCCTCGGCTGGCTCCCTCCTATGGAACATCCTCTCCCTTCCCTCTTCATCTTGAGCCGGATCTCCTCATATTCCAGAAGCTCCACAATACTCTACTTTTCTCCTCCTCCTTCCCTCCCTCCCCCTTGTGCCAAACCCCACAGTCACTGAGATTAGTGACCAAGGTCCATCTGGGTCCTGGCCACCCACCCCCAATCGCCTTCAGCCTCCACCCGCCCCATCACTCGCCTTGGCGCCCACTGGCATGTGATATCACAGGCCTGTACCTATGTATTGGCAGTTGACTACTCTTACCAAGTGATCTCTGCCAGTCACCTAACAGCTGCTTGTAACTTACTCCCTAGCATTTCCTTCCGTAGTACACCTAGCACTTAGCCCCCCTCCCTCATCCCTTCTCTCTCTCTGCCCTTGCACATTCTGAATGCTAACAAGGCCTAGTAGGACCACCTCTCTCTTTCATTGCCATGTTTGCCATTCTTTTCCATGTGCCCCACCGTTGCCATGTGGGCGTTTCCAAACACAATGTACTTGATGTATAAGCGCCTTCCAAACGCACAATAAATAAATAAATAACAAATAAGAGAAATTAATTACCAAGACCGGTGCCTCCACTGTGTTTCTTATAAAGCACCTGATTCCCAAGAGAGATAGAGTAGGGTCCTTGTTAGCGGTGCAACGCTTTCTCAGATGGGAGTTGCAAGAGGTGATGCCAAAGAGTAAAGCTGCATGGTCAAATGAGCCATTTCGGAGTGTAAAATTGTCTGGTCTCATGATGAAGCCATTATATTACTAGGTGGATTTGACTTC
Organism: Ambystoma mexicanum; assembly: GCF_040938575.1. Lineage (NCBI taxonomy): Eukaryota > Metazoa > Chordata > Amphibia > Caudata > Ambystomatidae > Ambystoma > Ambystoma mexicanum. Next base: position 291,068,290 of record NC_090928.1, read on the forward strand.
ATTGTTCACACTAGCTCCCTGATTGAGTCCTCTCTGGGGTATGCTGTTCAGTTCATGAAGGCTTTATCCGATACAATAGTCTTTAGCACACAACAAATATTACACACATCAATAAAATAGATAAGCATGGGTTACATCTGAGATCACAAAACACCATAATATTCATAGATCACAATATAGATAAAAATATGGATGAAATACAGTAACAAAAGCAATGTAGAAAAAGAGAGAAACCTATCAATTGGCAATAGGGAGAAGTCCAATCAGTTAGTTCCTACAGGCCCATGCAGAATGGATGTAGTTTGCCACCAAACAGACATTGTTAAAGTCGGTAGTTCTCGCCCACCAATAGTGCTTCCGCTGCACTACAAAGCCCTGCCTTCTTGAAGAGCAGTAGCATGTACTGCAACCTCAAGTCCTTAAATTACTCACAAAAGATCATGAAATAGATGGTGGTTTCCACTTTGTTACCACACAATGGACAGATAACGCTGTATGTAGCTAATTTTGCGAATGTCACAGTCTCTGTACTAAATTCCATATAAAGTGCTCATGTATTAACCACAGCAAGGAAATCAAGGTATTCTTCAAATCTGAATTCAGTTTTCACAAACAAGTAATGCATCCCTATTTTGAAACTGTATACATGAGTTTTCCAATTGTTCGAGCATAACTCTCTAAGTTACCTGTTTCACTATATGTGTAATACTTATGGTAATCACTTTTGGGTTCAACTACAAGTGACTCAAATTGTGCACACTCAGCTGCTGTTTAATGGGATGTACTCCGGGTGAGTGTCCTCCGGGTTGCCCGAGTATGTGAATTATGGACTCTCTGTCCTTTTTTAATTTCGGGGTCGTCCAACGCCTAACCCAGTACATAACCGACTTTAAAAATACAACTCTAGAGATTGGCATTAGCCCACACTCTAAATATAATGGGATGGCCAGGAATCTCTTCAGAAGTCTAAGGAACAACTTCAAGAACTTGTTTTCTATGGGGGCCAATGTATGCCACTCACTATGGTTTCATAGTTTTTCAACATACAGAGCTCCTGAGGTGGTTTGTATTTTATAGATTTAAATTGCTGGTGATATAGCACCCTCTCTATGGTTCACAAATAGTTTTTTCAGACCATCACAATGTTTCCCGAAAATAGTTGAGAATTTGTCAACCTGTTCAGACCAAGAACCGGTGTCTAAAAACCTCACACCTAGCTAATCATAGAAATTGACCTGTTCCAATTTGGCACCATCCACCTCAAGGAAACAGACCCACGTTTTTTTAGGCCCGAACACCATCATATTAGTCTTTGCTTTATTCAAGGTCAAGCTAATTTGACTACATTTATTGACGAAACACCCCATGCTGCTTTTGATCTCCATTGGTTAGGTTGCCAGTAAAACAGCATATTCCACAAAGAGGGCCGGAAATATGTTGGCACCCAACCTCAGGGGGTAATATCTTTCCACCTGGCATTTGTTCAATAACTCCAGGGCTAAATCGTTGGTGGAAATACAAAACAGGAGCGGGGCAAGCACGGAGCACTGCTGCATTCCCATATCAACTCTAAATGACTTAGTGGTCTCACCCCGAATCCCCAGCACACAGTAGCTGTGTTATCTTTGAAACTCTGGCTGATTAAACTCAATAGGATGTCGGGTACCCCCCTGCTCTTCAAAACCTGTCAAAGTTGGTTTCTGGAGACATAATAGAATGCAGTCTTCAAATCAAAGAAGACTGCATAATCCCTCATTTTTTAAAGACTGAATATTTTTTGCAAAATGATGGACAAACAAAAACATTGACCGACTGTACTGGTCCCCTGGTAGAATCCTGCCAGGAGGTGATTGATGAGACTGATGAAGTGTGCCCGATCCTATAGTCATTTAAGGATAACCTTTGCAAAAACTTTGCCACAGGCGTCAAGCAATGAAATTGGTGTATAGTTTCCGAGATATTCACTCCTGCCCTTTATCTAAGCCAAGAATCAGGCACCTTATTTGCCTTAAAAACTCTAATGAAAAGCCTCCATAGAACCAGTGTCCAGACGAGAGGCTCATCTTTAAATAGGTGTACAGACACGCTGACCGGGCCCGGCGCCTTCCTGCCCTTTGAACTACATAAGCTTCCTCTACTTCTTTTAGGGTCGTTATTATCGATTGTCCATATACTTCTATGAGTCCTCTATTCCCACCATTGGCCACACTAGAATGGATACTAACCTAGTCTTCAGTTGCTTCATAGAGTCCATGATAATGGTGGAGCCACTGTTCTGGGGTCATAGTGCAATAACGTGTATTTATACCTGGTTCCATTTTGCCCACAACCAAGGATCGGAAAGCCCTAGAGTTCCCCTCGCTAGTGGGATCCAGCAGTTCCTCCCACCTAGACCTATACTACACTTCTTTTTTCCCCTTTATAGTTAGCTTATATTTAGCTCTAGAAAGGTGCATCTTACTTCTGTCTACCCAATCCTCTTTGACGAGACATAGCAGTATTTCCTTCTTTACAAGCTTACACTCACTGTCAAACCAGTCACCATTTGTTGATCTGCCATGCAGATCCAGTGACATGGGGAAAGAGGCCAGTGACCAAGTGGTTGAACTCTGCTAGCACCTCCAGATCACCAAGTTCATTGCTACAAATATTTACAATATTCTCCATGACTGGCTGGTAGATTGACTCTCTGGACTCAGTAGTTACCAGGCTGTCCCACCTGTCAATATGTCGATCTTGGCCTGTCACCCATATCGATGTAGACTCAATTGAGTCCCTAGCATCCCTTCCTTCAGTAAATTGATTGCAGTAAGCGTCTTATGGTCACTTTCCCTTGTGTCGAGTATTTCAAAATTGGTAACCAACCCGCAGTCACTGGCTAATGTTAGATATAATCAATCCTAAAGGGGTACCATGGCCGAAGAAGGAATACCTAGCTGGTGGGTCACTGCTAAAATTACCTTTACAGGCCCTTAGGTTGAAGCCTTGTCAAATTCAGCATGTTTATGTATGAGGCTAATCTGCTTCTAAAGTAGGTATCTCTCACACTAGCTCTTGCTCATTCCACATCCCCTTTAACTCTCTAAGAGGTTCTAATTTCAGATTAATATCTGCAAGTGCCAAAATAATAAGTTTATTAGGCAGGCAAGAATCCCTCAAAGTAATTAGCTCTTTTAAAAAAATGTTTTTATTTTTATTTGGTTTAATTGATTTAACAATTTTTACATAAAGAAGAGTTAGTAAAATCCATCCATCCAAAAAGCCCTCAAGTCCATCAAAATGTAAGAATTAAAGCGTCAAATGAATCCCTCAATCCAGTCTGTACCCCATCCAGAGTTCTCTTGTGGGAAGCACCTTGACTAGACCAAAAGGTTTATAGGTTCATACAATATTTAGAGGCAGGTACATCCATTGGGGCTGGATGGTCCCTGACAGCTTGTGGGGCAAAACTCCCTAGATGTATCAGGCCTTACATCTCTGGTCCTCCAGCTTTCTTCTCGCGTTTTGATACAAATCAGTATTTTTAAAAAATAAAGTCACCCCAATCACACAGCGCGTGTCATCACCATTTGATAGCACCCTCCACCATTCATCTTCTGTTAGCGTTGTAAAGGCTGACATTATTTTCCCCAGAACGACAGTTCTAATTTGCTCAGTCCCTTCACAACTCAGTAGTAGGTGCCTGCTTGTTTCCACTTTGTCTCCCTTATTACAAAATCTACACTTGGACGTTGAAGATTCTTTTCTTATAAACAGTATTTTGTTTGTTTTGAGTTGATTTAGTCAGAATCTCAAAAAGAACCTGCTGCGAGTTTTGTCCGGAAATTTTTCAAGGTAGCTTCTGGTATCATTTAATTTCTTAGCTGTTGTTGGAAATTGTTTAGTGAAGCTGTATTTGGTGGCAATGTCGCCCGTGGATATCGAGTCCTGTTCAAATAGTTTTTTGGACACCTTGTCTGGGTTTGTTAGCAGCTGTTCTACCGAAGCTTCAATCTCCTTTAATAGACAGCATGTTATCAGCCTCCATTTCTTTTCCGATCAAATACAGAGCTTTTGGTTTGTTGTCTATTAAGGTTTTGCGGTACATCATCAGCGTATTTCTCTCTTTGATAGCTTTAAGTGAGGAAAGACATAGTTTGCGTCTGATTAATGGCATAGGGGTGGTCTTTGAGAGTCCAAGTACTCATCCCCAGAAGTAGCTCTCCAATTTAATCCAAAGGTTACCAGGAGGAAGAGCATGGCTTCTGTCCCATACAGTATTGCTGGAACCACCTTAGTTTATAAAAGGTGATTACTACCACAAGCAAGAATCTGACATACGTTTTGTTGATTATTTGTGCTTGTGTAGTTAACGCTTTGAGTTTTATCCAGTGCGCATCCTGCATTGGTCTTTCAGTGCTGTTGTTGCTCAGGGTAACTCCCAAGTATTTAAAGACATTAACTTTTTCAAGTTTCTGGCCCTCCACAAACCAGTTCAGTTTTTGATTCGTTCTTGCAGAGCTTTCCCATGTCATCACCTTTGTTTTGACTATATTCATTTCAAGGTTGTTATTCTTCAAGAAAAATGCCAGATTTGACAGTTGTCTCTGTAGTCCGACTGTTGTTAGGTCCAGCAAAATAATGTTGTCTGCGTAGAGAAGACGCACTATCGGTTCCCCTCCGATCTTCGGTGGGAAACATCTGCTTTGGCCTCTGTATCTGAATAGTCTGCAATATATGAATTATACAGTGCAGGAGCTAGGGGACAGCCCTGCTTGACACCTCTCGTTGTTTTAATTTCTTCTGAGAGAAGGCCCGCTTGCCCACGTCGAACCTTCATCGATATATTTTGATATAAGGCTTTGATTGGATCTACTATTAAAACAGGGCAGTTTATATGTTCCAGCTTTTTCCATAGTAAGTGTCTATTGACCTGGTTGAAAGCCTGCACCAGGTCAATAAATGCCATGTGCACTGGTTGACCAGACCATACGACCCTTGCTTTTATTACACTCAGCGTTAGTATGTTTGTAGTAGTGGCTACGTTCTTAACAAAGCCCGTATGGAAGGGGTCAGTCCTGTTTTCCTGATTCAGCCAGGTTTGGAAAGCGTCCAATGCGAAGCTCCCAAAGATTTTCCCAAAAACATCTAAAAGCGAGAAGGGACGGTAGTGCGCAGGGTCCTCTCTATCCCCTCGCTTAAAAATTGGGACCACGACCGCCATTCGCCACAATTCCGGGATGTTATGTTCCTGGTTGCAGTTCTTAAATACCTTGCTGATAAATGTTGACCATAGTTCTGAATTTAGTTTTAGGTCACTGTTAGGAATCCCATCAGGGCCCGGCGCCCTTGAGTTATTTCGTTTTTTTTTATTTTTAACAGGACTTCCTCTTCCCTATCAGAGATATTCCAGGGGCTCGTCTTGCTTTTTTGGTCGTTTCTACACATATTCCCACAGCTTGCTTTGTAGACTGGACCGTACAATTTCATGAAGTGTGACATCAACCTAGGTTTACTTACGCTATTGTGGAGTATGTTGTTTATTGTGGATCTTGCTCCATTTATAAGGGACCAGACGTCTTTAGATTTTTGTCCACAGAGAGTTTTCAAAAAGATTTTGGAGTCCATTTGGTAGAGGTGGGCTCTTTTTTGTCGTATCCGGGCTTTGTATTCCTTTTGGGCTGTGATCCATCTCCTCTTGTTCTCTAGTGTACCAGAAGCTATTGCCAGCCTTTTTATTTTCTCAGGATTCTTCATTTTACAACTGCTTCCTGGTTGTGGGCATGTTGGTGTTCAGATTGTAGGGTTTTGTTCTTCCCCTTTATTGTAAAATTATGTAGGAGAGATGGATAGTTCAAGGTGTTGTTTTCAGTTCCTTCCCCACTAGTTCTTTTGTTGCACATTACAGTGTAGTTATTCGTCAGTTGTGTGATGGAGTTCTCATTAAGCTTGAGGCGATTGCCCCTCACGTTCACCTGAAATTCATGGTGGTAACAATGCGTTGGCTTTTGGTTGTTAATCCAACAAGCATGTAGTAGGCTGTGGTCGCTGTGATGAGTTTTCTCTACTACAAATTTGGTCATCAGCCCTAAGAGTTCCTTTGACACATACATGTGGTCAATTGTACCAGTTTGGTTGTCCCTTTGCCAAGTCGGTATATCCACGTTTGCTTTTGTTCTAAGCCAATATAAATTGTGAAGGTCTCTTGTCACAAAGTTTTTTTCCAGGCTCCTTCCTATCTCCAGTATTGGCGCTGAGTTGTTTAAATGTGGTCTTTGGTTTCCTATCCCAGGGCAGATGGTGTTAACATCACTGGTTACTATTGTATAGTTGTGCCAGTAATTTATACTTGCTTCGTTTAAGAAGTTGTTTAAGCTAATTGCTCCATGGCTACCACCATACTCGGAATGACCCCCAATACCTCGTTCCTCTCTTTGTCAGCTACAGCCCTTCGGTCCTCACTGGAGTTCCTGTTCTTATAAGGACCCTCTAGTTGTCGATCTCTGTTTCTTTTCATCCACAGGTTTTCTTCCTCTGAGTCTGATGGAATAGGTTTTCACGCTGTTCTGAGGTTATCTTTTATGTGATGGGATTGATGGTTTTGGTTTGGTTCCTGCTCTTCCTTGGCCCTATTTCTTGTTGATTTTTCATTTGATTTATCAAACCATGATCTTTCTTTCCATTCCATGTTTGAATTTCTTCCATGATGGTTGATTCTCTCGTTGTTCTCCCTGAATCTTTGGGATTGCGGTGCTCATTGTCTTGCACCGAATCTATCAGTTGATCAATTTGTGTCATGACATATCCCAGGATTATTAGATGTTCTGCTCCCTTCGATAGTAGTTATCTAATGACTTTAGATCTAATATAAAGGTAGGACCTGGCCTTGCTTCCCGTTTCACATGGCTCTACTATCTATAAGTCATGACTCTGGATTTCATGTAGTCTTGGTACTTGTTCAAATAGGTTTATGAAAGTTCTCCTTTTCAGAGTTAGATCATCATTTCCCCGATATTTTCGATCCAGTTGAAAGATACATGTGCTTTTTATTTTTGGAGCTGCCCTCTTCCATTGTTCTGACTTTTTTGGTGAGGGTTTTGGCAGCTTATCTTTTAATAATCTCTGACATCTCCGTGGGGATTCTCTGTTGGGCCATTTCTGGATTTGTTTTCCAGAGCAGCTGGAGTCATAAGCGGCTGGTGTTTTAGCAGTTTCCTGGGTGATCCTTTCTTCCCCCAATCATGATAGCCTCTCGTTTTATTTCCTCTGCCTTCGCCCCTTTGATCTGAGTTTACCTTCAGATCTGTTTGCTTCACTTGCTCCCATTGTTGTTTAACCTGCTCCTGGTCCCTGATGCAAATCCTTTTCCTCATCTCCGACCCTTGATCAGTTCAATTTAAAGTCACTGCTTTCCTTTTATATCTAGGGGTCGAATTTGGTTCCGAATCCGCCTCGTCTACTGTGTATATACTCCACTCTGTCATGCCATGTGATGAATTTATTATGTCATCCGCTGGTTGACTGCAACTGTTAGTTATTTTTTGTCGTGTTGGCGTCTTGTATGTTTCTTTTGCCTCTTTTTTCTTTGTTGCCTTCTTTCATTCTGTGACGGTCTTCCTACTAATAGTAGTAAGAGATTTCTCTATCACAGACTTCTGATTGGTGAATATACTGAATGTGAAAACACTTGGATATCCTGTGTCTTTTTTTCTTTTTTTTTCTGAGACGGGTCTTTCAAATGTTAAGTGGTCCCTCCTTTAACAGGACCTGCTGCTCGTCTCTTAGAGTTGTGTGCAGTTTTCCACTGTGTGTTTCTTGTTCTCTGTATCTTGGTTTATTAAGAGTATCTTCTTTGTCTTTGTTACGTTTGATTCTTTGGCTAATAGGTAGCCCTCCATGTAGGTTAAGTTTGTGTGCATCAAAGCTATCAGTGATGTCTGATCCCTCATTGTATCATTCAGAGTCTCATAGAGTTTGCTGAAGGGCGCTATGGCTATAGTTATAGTAGACATTATAGACATTAAGTATATTTTTTTGAGTGCCGATTCTGTTTGCCCCTCAGACATCACTTCGCTTAGTCTTCTATTTGATCTTGGTGTAGTCAGCATAGTTGGCCCTTTCGTCCCAAACTTTGTGTTGCTTTTATTCCATTTTGATGGGTTTTGCTCTTTGTTTTCATCATTGGATGATCTTATGTCCGTTTGTGTTCCTGTTGACGTCCCTTTTATTTGCAATGGTCGCTCTGGGTTAGGCCATGTAGTTTGGGTACCTTTTGGGGAAGTATGATTGCCAGGGGTATTTTCGTTCCTTGCTGCATTGTCCTCGAGTCTTGTTTCTACTCTTGGATCTACTTCCATCTCTTTGGGTTTTAAATTCCCATAATTAGCTCTTGCATTTGCAATGAGTTTGACAGCGGCCCTTCCACATATGGGCAATTATATGCATAAAAAAATAATCGAATGTGTGCATTCTTATTCCTGTCAGAAAGCACCAAAGTATTAACTGAAAAGGATACGGTACTTAAAAGGATACAGGTGGTAGGGTCTTCCGGATCCCTGTTCACTCGTTTTGATAGTTGTGAAGTCAAGTTAAGACCTTCCAAATGATACAACTCTCTGACTGGTAAAACAGGCAGAGCGATGGATCACTGGAAAGGGCGTGGGTAAGGTATAAGAAGTCAGCCTAGAACAAAATAAAGTATCATGAATAACTGTCCCAACCTGGGTATGATGGAATAGGAAATGTTATGGATGCACACACTGACCTTGAGTCTAGGGCAGATGAATCCAGCAGAGTCTCTTGCGGAATCCAAGGTAGAACAAACGACAAGGAAGGGAAGGTTAGTAAGGGAGACTTATCCCGAACGGAACGAGGCTCACGCTAGATACCGGGTTGATGCACCACAGGATAGCGTCCAAAGTACTGTTCACTGTCACCTTCCACTTATCCTTGAAAGTTTCCTTCCCACGTAGTGTAAAGTATAGAAGTGAATCAATCCCCCTGTTAATAACACAGGTGCAGGAGTTGGAAATAGCGCTCCTTTTAGGGTATAAACAAAGTACACGCGGTTCTGGACAGCCGCGACGAAAAGAGCGTGTGCGTGTGGATTCACACGCGATTAGGATTCAGGCAGTCCAGGCCAGCAGCGCTTGAAGACAACATATGCGTGTGGAGTTACACGCGAGCAGGATCCACGCAGTCCAGGCCAGCAGCGCTTGAAGATAGCATACGCGTGTGGATTTACACGCGAGCAGGATTCACGCAGTCCAGGCCAGTCGTACTTGAAGATAGCGTGCGCGTGTGGAATTACACGCGAGCAGGATTCACGCAGTCCAGGCCAGCAGCGCTTGAAGATAGCGTGCGCGTGTGGATTTACACGCGAGCAGGATTCACGCAGTCCAGGCCAGCAGCGCTTGAAGATAGCGTGCGCGTGTGGATTTACACGCGAGCAGGATTCACGCAGTCCAGGCCAGCAGCGCTTGAAGATAGCGTGCGCGTGTGGATTTACACGCGAGCAGGATTCACGCAGTCCAGGCCAGCAGTACTTGAAGATAGCGTGCGCGTGTGGATTTACACGCGAACAGGATTCACGCAGCCCAGGCCAGCCGCGTTTGAAGATAGCGTGCGCGTGCGGAATTACACGCGAACAGGATTCACGCAGCCCAGGCCAGCCGCGTTTGAAGATAGCGTGCGCGTGTGGATTTACACGCGAACAGGATTCACGCAGCCCAGGCCGGCCGCGTTTTGAAGACAACGTGTGGATTTACACGCAACCAAACAGCTCCAGGAATCAGCGTGTGGCGGAAAACACGCTATAGAAGGCCAAAAGGTAGCTGTAGTAATCAGCAAGGATGCAGACCGGAGGTTCAGCTACACAACGCCAAATGATTCGATCAGAAGCAGCGAGTGAAGTTTCCACGCTGCTTAAATACGCAATGCCGTAGTTCACGTGACAAAGCAGAATACACGTGAGTTAGCGACGTGAAAAGTGCAAACGTCGTTTTCCCGGCAACGTGTCGAACAACCGCCATTTGGAATAGAACGGTCTAGCTGTTCTACGAGCGTAGGAGGTAGGACCACGTCCAGCATGCATGACAGTGCCATCCCCCAAAGGGGCAACCTCTCCCCTTCTCGTATGAAAACGCTTCAATAAAGCAGGAGCATGAATATTAGAAAGAGGTTCCCAGGATCTATCTTCGGGACCATAGCCCTTCCAGTCCACCAGATAAAACGGCCTACCAGAACGTAGTCTCATATCCAGTATGTCCTGTACCTCGTATTCATCCGAACCCCGCACAGAAATAGCAACAGGCCGCACAGGCAATCTAGTAGCTTCAGAACATGGTTTAATGAGTGACACGTGGAATACGGGATGCACTCGCCATCGTTGTGGTAAAGCCAGACGGACAGCAGCCGGATTAATTACTTGGAGCACTATATACGGACCAATGTATTTAGGCAATAATTTCTTTTTGCCCGGAATTCTCAAGTGCTTAGAGGACAGCCATACTTTCATACCAGCCTTGTAGACGGGTGCGGGTATTCTATGAGCATCGGCATAGAACTTGTCGCGTCTTTTAGCCTGCTCCAATTGCTGCTTCACCTTCCTCTGTAATTTCTTCAGATCACGAAAGGTACGGCCTGCGGCAGGAGTATCCAAAGACAAGCTGGAATCCAAAGGTATTGATCGAGGGTGCTGTCCATAAAGCGCATAGAACGGTGAAGTGCCTATGGCACTATGATAGGAGTTGTTATAGGCGAATTCAGCTGCCGGCAGGACCGTGAGCCAATCCGATTGGTACTGCAGACACAGACACCGCAGATATTGTTCCATAGTGCAGTTGACTCTTTCGGTCTGTCCAACAGTTTGAGGGTGATAAGCACTGGACATCCTATCATCAATCAGTAATGCAGAGGTTAGTGCTCTCCAAAAGCGTGACGCAAACTGTGAGCCCCTGTCTGTAATGATTACTGACGGTAGACCAAAGAAACGAAATATATGGTGAATGAATAGGTCAGCCAGAACAGCAGCGGTTGGTAAACCATTACAGGGAACAAAAAGAGCCAATTTAGTGAAATAATCCACTACAACCCATATGGTATCGAACTCCAGGTTTGGTGGGAGTTCTACCACAAAGTCCATAGATATCATGTCCCATGGTTTGTTAGGGACAGGTAGGGACTGGAGTAAACCCACTGGTTTACCAGGAGTGCTTTTACATTGGATGCATACAGAACAAGTAGATACATGATCTATGACATCTTTTGACATGGAGGGCCACCAGCACCATCTTTTGAGTAGTTCTAGTGTCTTCTTCCGTCCAGGATGGGCTGCGATCAAGGAATCATGATTCCACTTGAGGGCTTTATTCCGCGTTGAAGACGTCGGTAGGTAGAGCACTCCTTGTGTGAATGGTAAACCGTTATGTACATCCAGATTCATATCCTGGATAACTTGTGGATGACTTTTCACCCACTCTTGTACTTCGGTTTTTAAGGATGGTTGAACAGAACAACTACATATTACATGATCTGCCAACAACTGATTCTGTACTTGTGCTTCTTCCTTCGCCTCTTCACTCATACGGGACAATGCGTCCGACTTAACGTGTTCTCGGGCAGGACGATATGTGACCTGGAAATCGTATGGGGCAAAAAAGACATGCCATCGGGCCGTAAGGCATTTCATGGATTTAAATGCTTGAAGATTTCTATGGTCAGAGTACACTAACACCTGATGTTTGGCCCCAAGAAGATGGTGACGCCAGTCTCGGAAGGCATCCTTGATAGCCAGCAGTTCCCGCTCAGTGACGGTGTAGTTCCGTTCATATGGGGTAAGTTTGCGAGAGAAGAAAGCCACTGGGTGCTCCTCCTTGGTTTCTGTGCAAACTTTTGAGAGTACCGCTCCAGTAGCGACACTGGATGCATCCGCTTCAACGATAAACTGGCGATCTGGATCTGGATGTTGAAGCACGGGTGCAGTGGTAAATGCCTCTTTCAACTTTTCGAATGATGTTTGGGCATTTGGGTTCCAACAGAAAGGAACTTTAGAACTAGTTAAGGCCGTCAAAGGGGCTACTGTTTTGGAGAAGGAATGAATAAATCTGCGATAAAAATTCGCAAAGCCTAAGAAAGATTGTAATGACTTGACATTGTGCGGAACCGGCCAATTCAATATGGCCTTCACCTTGGAACGGCTCATTCGAGCACCTAGATTGGTAATGTCATAGCCCAGGAATTCCACTTCCTGTGAATGAAAGACGCATTTCTCGGATTTCACATAAAGATGGTTCTCCCTGAGTCTTTGTAGGACTGTAGAAACGTGTTTGACGTGTTCCGAAAAAGATGATGAATAGATCAGGATGTCATCCAGATAAATCACCACAAACTGGTCCATTATGTCCCTGAATATATCATTCATGAAGAATTGAAAAGTGGCGGGAGCGTTGCACAGACCAAAAGGCATCACTAAATACTCGTAAAGACCATACCGCGTCTTGAAAGCGGTCTTCCATTCGTCGCCTTCACGAATGCGAACTAAATTGTATGCTCCTCGCAAGTCCAATTTGGTGAAGTAACTGGAGGTACCTAATTGATCCAATAGAACGTTTATCAGTGGAAAAGGATATTGGTTTTTTATGGTAATGTCGTTAAGTGCCCTGTAGTCAATACAAGGCCTTAGATCACCCTCTTTCTTCGGAACAAAGAATAGAGGAGACGCAGCAGGTGATTGTGATGGCCGTATGAAACCCATCGCTAAAGCTTTGTCAATGTATTCTTTCAACACAACGTCTTCTTTTGGGGTCAGTGAATATAAACGACCTGTAGGGATTTTGGCACCAGGAATTAGTTCAATAGGACAGTCGTACTGTCGATGGGGAGGCAATTGTTCTGCCTGGCCCTTGTCAAAGACATCAGCATACTCAGCGTATTCGCATGGTATGGTAGCGTCGCTTTGATGTACCACCCTGATAGTTGACGCTCCCACCAGAGAGGCCAATATGTGTTGCTTGATTGACACCTCTTGACTGGTGAAGCAATGTTCATTGCAATGATTCGAAGGATACTGGAGCAATCCCGAAACCCAGTCAACGGCGGGATTATGAAGGGTTAACCATGCAAGACCAAGTATGATCTCGTACTGCGGAGCAGCTATGACATCGAAGATGATTTCTTCCGAATGGTTATTCGATAATGTCATCTGAACAGATACCGTCTCCTGGGTTACCATACCCGAAGTCAAAACAGATCCGTCCACGGTATTAACCGTTTCAGGTTTGTTTTTGTTTACAAGGGGTATGGAACAGTTCTTGGCATATGTGATGTCTATGTAATTGTTGGTGGCTCCGGAATCAACCATGGCCTTGGAAACCAATTCTCGTTCCCCACAACGTAACGTCACCTCAACAATTACGGGTGCGTGTTTAGGAATGGTACTGGAGTCCGATGAAACACTCGACATAGGGACTCCTGCTATTGTCGAGTTTTGGCGTTTCCCGAACGCTTGATGGGTTTTTTAGGACATGTCGCCAATAAATGCTCGGATGAACCGCAATACATACATAAATGGTTCTTTCTTCGGTTCTCTCGTTCTGCATTGGACAAACGGCCTCTCACGACGCCAATCTGCATGGGTTCGGGGTCGTTCGAGAGGACTGCCGGTGTCTCTGAACGCCCCGAGGCTTGCATGAAGGGCTTTTTCTCTCCTTTCCGAGCATTCCTTCGGGCATCGATTTGTAAAACTAAATCAAGCAGCTCTGTGAATCCCGTAGGAACCACCGGAACTGTAGATAAGGCATCTTTCAGTTCTTCTGAAAGACCCTTGTAGAAAACAGCCGTTTTCTTGCCGTCAGGCCATTGAGTTTCGGCCGTTAGTTGATTGAACCGGGCAATGTAAGGCAAAAGAGGTTGATTGCCTTGTTGTAGATTAAGCAACTCCAGATCCATGGCTTGAGTAGCATAACGCATGTCAAAAACTTTACTCATAGCAGCCAAGAGATCGTCACAGTCGTACAACAAAGGGCTATTAGTTTCCAACAAAGGGTTAGCCCAAGCAGTAGCTGTGCCCCCTAAATGGGAAAGCACGAATGCTGCTTTTGTGGTTAGGTCAGGAAAAGATGTAGGACGGCAAAGAAAATGGAGTCGGCACTGGTTAACAAAGGTGCTATAGGTTTTGGGATCACCAGTGAACCGTTCCGGAGGGGCCAAGGGAAACTGAGTGGGCATAACCACATTAATAGTTTCCTGTGGGGGTGTCATGGTCCCAGATCCAGGTGCAGTGGCCATTGGAACCTGTGCTCCCTGAGGAGTACCGTGCATGGCGTCTTGCATAACGTCCATACGGTGCCGTAACATGTCCTGTGCCGTAACCATTTCATTTCTCAAATCGCTGATCAACTGAGTCAAAACAGCTAAAGGATCCGTACCCTCCATGGCTTCTGATTCTGTCAGAAAGCACCAAAGTATTAACTGAAAAGGATACGGTACTTAAAAGGATACAGGTGGTAGGGTCTTCCGGATCCCTGTTCACTCGTTTTGATAGTTGTGAAGTCAAGTTAAGACCTTCCAAATGATACAACTCTCTGACTGGTAAAACAGGCAGAGCGATGGATCACTGGAAAGGGCGTGGGTAAGGTATAAGAAGTCAGCCTAGAACAAAATAAAGTATCATGAATAACTGTCCCAACCTGGGTATGATGGAATAGGAAATGTTATGGATGCACACACTGACCTTGAGTCTAGGGCAGATGAATCCAGCAGAGTCTCTTGCGGAATCCAAGGTAGAACAAACGACAAGGAAGGGAAGGTTAGTAAGGGAGACTTATCCCGAACGGAACGAGGCTCACGCTAGATACCGGGTTGATGCACCACAGGATAGCGTCCAAAGTACTGTTCACTGTCACCTTCCACTTATCCTTGAAAGTTTCCTTCCCACGTAGTGTAAAGTATAGAAGTGAATCAATCCCCCTGTTAATAACACAGGTGCAGGAGTTGGAAATAGCGCTCCTTTTAGGGTATAAACAAAGTACACGCGGTTCTGGACAGCCGCGACGAAAAGAGCGTGTGCGTGTGGATTCACACGCGATTAGGATTCAGGCAGTCCAGGCCAGCAGCGCTTGAAGACAACATATGCGTGTGGAGTTACACGCGAGCAGGATCCACGCAGTCCAGGCCAGCAGCGCTTGAAGATAGCATACGCGTGTGGATTTACACGCGAGCAGGATTCACGCAGTCCAGGCCAGTCGTACTTGAAGATAGCGTGCGCGTGTGGAATTACACGCGAGCAGGATTCACGCAGTCCAGGCCAGCAGCGCTTGAAGATAGCGTGCGCGTGTGGATTTACACGCGAGCAAGATTCACGCAGTCCAGGCCAGCAGCGCTTGAAGATAGCGTGCGCGTGTGGATTTACACGCGAGCAGGATTCACGCAGTCCAGGCCAGCAGCGCTTGAAGATAGCGTGCGCGTGTGGATTTACACGCGAGCAGGATTCACGCAGTCCAGGCCAGCAGTACTTGAAGATAGCGTGCGCGTGTGGATTTACACGCGAACAGGATTCACGCAGCCCAGGCCAGCCGCGTTTGAAGATAGCGTGCGTGTGCGGAATTACACGCGAACAGGATTCACGCAGCCCAGGCCAGCCGCGTTTGAAGATAGCATGCGCGTGTGGATTTACACGCGAACAGGATTCACGCAGCCCAGGCCGGCCGCGTTTTGAAGACAACGTGTGGATTTACACGCAACCAAACAGCTCCAGGAATCAGCGTGTGGCGGAAAACACGCTATAGAAGGCCAAAAGGTAGCTGTAGTAATCAGCAAGGATGCAGACCGGAGGTTCAGCTACACAACGCCAAATGATTCGATCAGAAGCAGCGAGTGAAGTTTCCACGCTGCTTAAATACGCAATGCCGTAGTTCACGTGACAAAGCAGAATACACGTGAGTTAGCGACGTGAAAAGTGCAAACGTCGTTTTCCCGGCAACGTGTCGAACAACCGCCATTTGGAATAGAACGGTCTAGCTGTTCTACGAGCGTAGGAGGTAGGACCACGTCCAGCATGCATGACATTCCTAGTTGTTATTAGATAGAGATCCAATGTGCTTGCATCACTGATCTCGGTTTCCTACTCAAACTCATTTTCCATCAGGGACAATAACCACCCCCCGACCCCCTTAAGTCTTCCTCTTACACCCTTTATTGCTGGAGTATTATATGCCCTCAACCCTTTAGCTCTATTGGTGTCAAGGCTCAGGTTTCCTGGATACAAACATGGTCATAGTTTTGAATGAACACCCTCCATCCAAGATTTATCATAAACTTCTCTACACCGGCTGCATTCCAGGATAACACTTTATATAAAGCATGTACTGGGATTGCATCTATATTAGGTGACTCACTGTGTTCTGGGATACCATCTGTAGTGGGGGGCAATTTGCTAAGTCAATCTCTATCATTCAGCCCTTCATTCGCATATGCTAATACCTGTTTTTTCTGCAGGTCACTTGGTCTTCAAATCCCCTGGTCTCAAACTCTGGGAATGAATGGCCTAATTGGAATTTACGTCGCTAAGGATGGGTATGGCCTTGCTTCAGTTGTCAAAAGTCCTTTGACACTACACTTTCCTTCTTGGTTATATTAATATAATTGGGATCATCCATGCCCTCTCTTTCACACTTAGCTATATGCTCTCCATTAACTGAGAGGCCTCCCCTAATGTGTCTGATCCAATGTATGCTTTTATTGGTCTGCATCTCATGAGTTTCAAAGGACTCTGGGCTCAGGTTGGGCACGTTGCACAAGTAGACTGATGGAAGCTCTCTTGTTTCCGCATGCAAATCCTCATAAGAGGTTGACCCTACGCTTGTTCTATGGGAGATGTGGTGCCTCTTTCGATCCATGCTAGGAGTTCCCCTAGGTGAGTGTGTGATCACATACCTGTTGATATTTCCAGAAACAGCCTTAGCCCGTTCCATGTCCTCCCGGGCCAAACACTGTTTGTGGTCGATAAACGCCCATGTGAGACCTCATTGGACCTTTGATTGCTATAGCTATTTTGGCTCGAGGCACACTGAGTCTCAGCCGTCAATCTACATCCAGAATGACTTGACAGGGATCTTCTTGGGCATATTAGTTAACTCAGACCCCAACCCATCCACTCGGTTTGCTAGGTTGATTACTATTTATCTTAATGTCCATATTTCGAGCAATAGTTCCTTGTGTCTGATATCTGAATCCTGTTTACACCTACAGCAGTATGACCCATGGAGTGACTTGATTGGCAAATTGTCATGAAGCCTTTGTGTTTTTTTAATTACACTTGTCGAGGCTTCCACAGCATTAGGCCTTTTAGCAGAGCACAATATAGTTTCTTCAGTTCATGCTTTGATGATTGGTTTGTCGCTAGAACCTCCATCTCCTACCTCTCCTCCCCCCAAATCCTCCTCCAATGGTGCAAATCTATTAAAAAGGCCGATGTCTGGGGCAATTTCAGTAATTTGGCAAGTTTCAGTTAGCGAGGTGCAATCAAGAGGATGTGCCCTACCACAAATTATCACAGGGATGATCATATCTTCCTGCGAAGCAAGGGGGAGGGGGGGCGTTCTCTATACTAGGCTGTGGGTAAACCTTGATAGCGCTGATAATAGTGGACCCTAGAGACCCTGAATTATACACTGGAATGAGATACTTTCTCCCCCCTTCCTCCCCTTTGTTCTTCTGCATCAAGTACTTGTCAAGGGGGTCCTTGCTGGTAGCTGTCTTCCTTAGACTGGGCAGCCCCACATTCCCAAAACCAACTACATGGGTGTCCCCAACTCCCTCCTTCTCAATTATGTTTAGGGCATTAATATCCCCCACTTCAAATACACAGTTAGAGGTGGTCACTTTAGTTATTTTATTCCTCCACCTCAATATTCCCCGCAGTATTGTACGACAGTCCCTTGATCTCGGAAATGAAAACATTGACCTCCTTTATGGGCTCAAAAGGATTGTACACCGTCATGCGGCCCACCCTGGCGAAATCGAATTGTAAGCTTTTCATTTCGACATTTTAGGTTATTAGGGGATCCTAGTCCGGAGTATGTTCACAATAATTGCAACAAAATGCAACAAAGTGATATAGTGCAGTAGATAAAGTGCAACAAAGTAATATAAATTAGGGTTTTCGTTACTAAGCGCTAAAGTGCTAATGTGTACAGAAAAAATGACTAGGTAATCCTAGTCCAGGACACGTTCACAATAATTTGCAATACGGTGCAACAAACAGATATAGTGCAGCAGATAAAGTGCAACAGTGTAATAGAAATCAGTCTTTTCACCAAAAATGCGCTAAAGTACTAATGTGCATAGATAAAATTACATTTAAAAGTTATGTGCATAAACAAGTTTAAAACACACAAGAACTGCTTAAAATAGTAAAGGTCTGTTTCATGGAATTTTTAGCAAAGTGACTTTGCATTGCCAACAAACATCCTGATTTTACACTGACTTTGCACCAGTGCAAAACCACTTTGCACTGCAAAAATACACTTTTCACCGCTCTGTGAATCAGGGTGTTTTTTGGCAGTGCAAAGTGATTTTGCATCACGATACGGTGGAGCTTTGCCTCTCTAAGAATAGTGAGGAAGGGGTCCACGTCTGGAATCCCCTAGTAACTTAGGGTGAGACCCAAAGTTACTTAAATATGCAAAAATCAAGGGAGGCCCTGGGATTCTCTATGCCGGACATTAGTCCTGGTTACGAGAGCCTTAACCAGATTCTTTAGCTCACTATGTTTCACGGAGGAGAAATATCCCAGACATATCAATCTTTGTCCTGCTAGGCATTTCTCCTCTGAACAAGAGTACCAACAGCAACCCAGACACGTGTTTCAGTCTGGTTGGACCTCATCATTAGGGTGGAGATGTGAAATGACTCCTGCTCCTCGCAGGGATCACTGGAGAATTTGTAGGTGGGTGGGTGGGGTAGAGAGCAGCAATGGCTCCTGCTCCTTCCTTCCTCTCAGCGCTTCGCAAACACCTGTGCCCTTGTCCCTCACAGGCATTCGCTGGATATTTTGCAGGTGGGTGGCGTGGCAAAGACCAGCAATGGCTCCTGCTCCTTCCTTGCTCCGAGGGCTTCACAAGCACCTGCCCCCTTCTCCACTGCGGGCTTCGCTCTCGCGTGGGATCACTGGAGATTTTGTAGGTGGTTGGGCAGGGCAAAGACCAGCAATGGCTCCTGCTCCTTCCTTCCTCTCAGGGCTTCTCAAACACCTGCACCCTTGTCCCTTGTGGGGGATCGCTGGAGATTTTGTCGGCAAGTGGATGTGGCAAAGACCAGCAACGGCTCTTGCTCCTTCCTCACTCTCAGAGCTTTACAAATGTCTTGGCCATTTTCCCCCTCAGGATACTGTGGTATGCACATCACAAGTTGTCTTAACCAATTAGAAGAGTACATTATTGTAACAATTTACTCGAGTATAATGAACCAATCACAGTGTTTTCTGCCGATGGCACAATTAGGCTTTCATGTAAGGGGCTGTATTTAGTTATTCACGACAATGGGGGAAACTAACTATAAGAATGTTTATATTTTTGTATAGGTGTTAGCCAATGGGGAATGTGGAATTATGTTATATCCGATATATTTTGCTTATGTTAATGTGCGGTTTTTACTATAAAAGATGGAACTTAGAATAGGCGTGTCGAGCGTTTTTTCTGTTTTCATTTCTATAGGAGTAACTGACACTCCCAGAAGTATTTGCATGTTAGAAAAAAGTGTTTTTTCTTGGTAGAAGTGCACTCCTTATTGACACCTTCTGGAGTGATTTGTTATCGATCAATTTTCATGTCTGCACTACACACTGCCTGTCTTTCTCCATCCTGCGCTGTCCTTCCTTGCCCCTCCCACTCTCCCTCCTTCCTCCTCCCACTGTCACTCCTTAGCCCTTGCACTGTCACTCCCACCCCCTTGTGCTATCCCTATTTCCCAATTTTGCTGTTGCTCATGTTCCCCTTGCGCTGTTACTCCTCCCGCTTGTGCTGTTGCTCCTTTCTCCATGTGCTGGCTCTCCTTCTTCCTAGTGCTGTTGATTCTTCCCCCTGCACTATTGTTCCTTCTCCCCTGGGCTGTCGATCTTCCCTTCCAGCACTGTTGCTCCTTTCCCATTGAGCTGTCACTCCTTCCCTGCTCTTATGGTTGCTCCTCCCTCCTTGTGCCATTGTTCCTTACCCTTGCACTGTCGGTCCCACCTCACTTGTGCTGTCACTCCTCCCCCTGAGCTGTCCCTCCTTCTCTCATGGGCTGTCGCTCCTTCCCCACTCTCACTGTCACTGCTTTCCCCTTGTGCTGTTGCTCCTTCCACCGGCACTGTTGCTCATTCCAGCCTGTTCTGTCACCCTTCCACCTTAGGCTGTCCCTCCTTCCTTTTGCGCTGTTGCTCTCTCACCCTTGTGCTGTTGCTCCCCCACTCTCCTTGCACTGTCATTCTTCCCCCTTGTGCTGTCACTCCTTCCCCCCTGCACTGTTGCTCTTTCCCCCTTGTGCTGTCACCCTTCCACTCCTCTGCTGTCGCTCCTTCCACTTTAGGCTGTCCCTCTTTCCCCTTGCGCTGTTGCTCTCTTACCCCGCTCCCCCACTCTCCTTGCATTGTCACACATACCCATTTGTGCTGTCACTCCTTCCCCCCTTCTGCTGTTAATCATTCCTTCAAATGTTTCGTCTTCATTCCTTCCCTAGATGCTAAATTCAAAATGCAATAAACTAGAAATGGCAAAACTATTGACTTTGCCAATGCTTGTTTGATAAGAGACGCAGAGAGCAGTTATGTTATCTGGTCTTGTACTGTGCACTGCTGCCACTTGTGTGGTCTCTTGGCGCTCTGGCAGATCTGCAATGGACGGAGTATTGGGGGCTTTGTTAGTGGAATTGAGAGGGAGAAGCACAAGAGTGCTTTGATGTGCAGTTGGCAGGTTCAATTCGGAGAAACCGGTCACTAGGCGTTGGTGCGTTTTGGTTGGTAGCCATAATGTGGTATTGGAGGTATTGTGTTTTGTGAGTATGGTGATTTGTGAGTACGTGTGTTTGGTTTCATGTTGGGTGTTGTGAAGTGTGTGCAGTTTGTGTTGCGGTGCAGTAGAGGTAGAGGTAGAGGAAGGGTTGTCTTTATGCATAAGGGTGAGTATGCAGAATATTGAGCTGTTAGTACAGTTGGTTAAGTGCGACAGATTTCCTACCCCCAAAATCTATCTAAGTTTAACACATTTCCAACCCAAGACTACAGCTAAGGGTGACACATTTCCTACCCCATACAATCCATCTAAATGCGACACAGTTCCTACTCCTAAAATCCATCTAAGGGTGTTATGTTATCGCATCTGTTCTCGCACAGCCACCACCTGCGTGGACACCGGTGATCCAAAGGATCCAAAAGGGAAGGAGGGCCGGGGGAGCACCACCAGTGGGACCAAGTGGTAAAAGCGCAAATTAGCACTGAGGCACTGCTGGCAGCCTCAGCTCGTAAAAATGGGTCAACATGCGCCGACTTGAGTTGCCCAGTGGCTGCAATGCTGCTCCTGGTGTGTGGATGTGTGAGCAATTCCTGTGGATGGCCCACCTTCCTGTTTGGTGTTGTGTGTATATTTTAGTGGTTTGTGATGGCCTAATGTTGTGTTGCAGTGGAGGTATGTAGTGTGTTGTGTTGTTTTGTTTACGGTGAGTAAGCAGAGTATCAGAGGGCTTGTTAGTGGATTCCTGGACATTTGTATCACGTTCATCTATTTTATATACAATGGCAGTCCCCAGTGGACATTCAATTAATACATTCACTGCCCTCCACGGTTCGGCGCACTGCAAGTGATAATCTAGTGGCATTCCAGAGCATGGTGGGAACAATTATGAGTGTGTAATTTGTAGATTTCCGACCTATGCATTTTTGGGAGTGCAGCTAGGGTCAAAACATGCATCGGGCCACATTACAAGTCTGCTGGTCCGGTAACCACGGGGCCGATAAGCTACTGACACTGTTGTTACCGGACCGGCAAACTATGAGTTCTGCAAGCAGGTGCCTTTCAGCCCGCCAGGTCTGACCTGCTGAGTGGAACGGCACCTGCTCGCAGACTATGTCGGATGTACCAGCACCATTCACGAATGGTGCCGGTGCATCTGGCCTCCCCATTCCAATTAAGTCCAGTGGGACTCACATGGGAATGGGGACTAATATTTACTGGCACCCGGGAATGGGCAATTACCGGGTCCGCCTGGGCTGTAATGCCCCGGTAATTGCCCACTCCCGGGCACCAGTAAATTCATGACTCTGACGGCAGCTGTGCTGGTATTTACCGACACGGCTACTGCCAGGGTCGTAATGACCCCCATTGTGTTAAAAAAAGCCCTGGATTCAGACATGACCTTTGTGCAAATCAACCTAGGTTCAAACGTACACTTTTGGTAAGCACAACTAGGTTCTAGCCTATGCTGTGTGAGATCAGATCACATAGATTCCCTACATGCACCTTGTTAAACTGCATCTAGATTCAAACATACACTGTGTGAAGATTCATCTAGGTACGCATGTACATTGTGTGAAAATAAAGCCCTAGAGCCTCATTACATGTTTGCCCGTCTGGAAAGCAGGAGCGTGTCCCACACTGAACACATGATTTGCAAAGGCTGAGAAGGAGGGGTTATGATATGATATGATAGGTTATTTATAACGTTCTTAACACCAAGAGGTTTCTAAGCATGGACCCAGGGATCGAACCTGTGTTCCTCTGTGTCGTCTTGCTTCCAAGGAGAGCACGTTTCCCCTAGGCTTGTGTGGGCCTGTGAACATTTTCACTTATTTTTATATGGGAAACCATTTACAGTTCTGATGGACCATCATGACCTCCTTTTTATATTTGGAAACCCACAGGCCAGATGCCTCCTCTAATTGCGAGATGGGGCCTTCAACTCAGGGAATATCAATTTTGTATTTTACACAGACACAGCAAGGAAGAAAACTGGCAGACTTTCTAACCCTGACCACATCGGCAGAGACGAGCTCCACAAATACAGACCAATACATCCACTACATTAACCAAGCGGCCTCCCCTAAGGGTGTCAATGTCAGACAGATTGCTCAAGAGTTAGATAATGACCCAGCAATTCAAATCATCCTACAATGTCTATGGTCAGGCAGGTGGTAGCAGGCCAAACAAATGGGAGAAAATACTTGACCGGAGACACAAAGAAACATTCAGGGATTATTCCTGATAAAAGAAGAATTAACGTGGGCTGAAGAAGGCCTCCTTTTGAACGGAACTAATATATTGATACCTAGAAACCTGAGGAGGAGGATGCTAGAATTGGCTCATGAGGGACACAGGGGCATGGAATCCAAAAAGAGACTTCTGCACAAGAAGATTTGGTACCCTTATTTGGATGGTCAAGTGGAACAGCTGCTCAAAGATTTCCCCACTTGTACCGTTCTCAACCCACACACCAGACCTGAGCCTTGACAAATGAGTTAGCTGCTTGAGCACGCATGGGACGTCGTGGCCATTGATTTCTTTGGACCCATTGCAGGAGGTGAGCACATACTCGTGGCTACAGATGAGCACTTACCCTATCCTGACACACAGATAAGGACTTCAACAGTGGCCTATCACACCATCCCGGCCCTGGATAGGATGTTCACGTTGTATTGGGTACCACGAGTGGTGAAATCCAATATTGTTCCCCCATTCACAGAACAGTACTTCAAGACCCTTGCCGAGTACATGGGCTTCAGGCATAGAAGGATTACTCTGATCTGGCCAAAGCAAATGGAACAGTAGAACGCTTCATGAGCAATATCAAAAGGACTGTCCAGATTGCCAATTTAACGGGAAACCCCATGGAGAAGATACTCTATCAACTCATCAGAGGTCATGTTCGGGCAGAATGTCAGAACCCTACGACAACACATAAAACTGCCCAAAGAAAGATACCCCAAAGATCAGAAGGTGAGAGCGCAAGATGCTATCGCTAAGGCTGATATGAAGCACCATGCCGATATCAGACAGAAAGCAAGGGAAACAAACGTACAAGAAGAAGATACTGTCATTGTAAGGCAAGTTTGCACTCACAAACATATGGCGGCATTTAGCAACACTCCGCTGACCATCACCTGAATTCAAATCTCCTTGATAAAGACAGGGGATGGGCAGTGGCACATAACCAGGAACTCCTTGCACTTTTGGATGTATCCAGATATGGTGGAGGGGGAACCGTGGAGAAAGGATGCAGAAACAAGGGAATCAGAAGAACACTAAGATGGTGATGGCGAAGAGTCTGATGGTGAATTTTATAGACCTTCTCAATAGTCCAGTCCGGATACAACTCATGAGGCTGCTACAGGATGGCCACAGTGAGCCAGAAATAAACCAAAGAGATTGATTGAAGAGATGGAATAAAGTTTGACTTAATGTTCGAAAAAGGGGGGAGGTTGCAGTGTACTGATCACGTGCATGATCAGGTGGCATGGGAGGGAGCTGGATGGCATGGTTAACAGGGTGAGTGGAAGGGGAGGGGAGTTTGTTTCCGTTTTTATCCAGATGAATAAAGACGTGCCAAAATGCAGCCTGGTGTCCGCGCCTCCCTTTGCATGTGTGGTGCTGTGTGTCAAGAGGACGCAACTGTATAAGGCACGCTACACTATTGTTTTATATCTTTGACTCAGGCAAAGGTGTGACACATTATTCAAATGGCGATTGGACCTCACCCATGGTTCTTTTGCTTTATGGAGCTATTTTGAGCACAATGCTAACACTTCAGATTTAGGTGGGAGAGTGCCGATTTTGCAATAGCAAATACTGCTGTTTCCCTTTGTCCTTCCTAAAATAATTCTAACCCCAATTCAAGCATATGGGAAAATTAATTTCTTCCACTTTCTGTGACAATGGATCTCATTATGATACTGGCGGTAGCCATGCTGGTAAAACCGACATGGCTGCCGCTGGTATCAATTTTTTCCGGCACCCGCGAATAGGCAATAAATGGGTCATTATTGCCTTGCAGGACCCGGTAATTGCCCATTCACGTGCGCCAGGAAATATTCTTCCCCATTGGATGCACCGGCACCATTCGTGAATGGTGCCGGTGCATCCGACATGCTCTGCTCGGGAGTGTCGGTACTCCCGCCAGGTCCGTTAATAGTGCTGATAGCTTACCGGCACCGTTACTACCAGACCGGCAAATTTATAATGAGGCCCAATATCTCCCTCCCCGGTGCGTCAGAATGCTGGCATATAAAGAAGACTCTATGGATGTTCCCCTTAGAACAGTATTGTTTGGCTATCAATGAGTTTATATTGGATATATCAGTCTGAGGCTTTATAACACTACAAGGATTGCAAGAATTGATATCAGACTTATTCATGTTGATAGTATGGGGGAATAACCGCTGCTAGATTAGATTCGTCCTCCTGCAATCAATCATTCTGAAATATTTATGAAACAATTTAAATTCCACGCTGGTTGTTCGTCACCCCTCTGGCCAAAGCCGGTGCTCGCAGGTACGATTTTATGCCCCACAGTATTAATCTACGGAACACGACAAGAGTTATTTATTTTGGTTGTTTATTTGTAGATTCCGGGCTTCCATTACAATTACCGAGACTTGGAACCTTCTCTCTTTGGTGCTATAAATCTCAATGAGTAGATATTAGACCCCGAAGGTTGTTAACCGCACTGCCTGTTGTCAGCTAAACATGGTGGACGTTCTTCTATACTCGCTGCGTTAACAGACTTACGTGTACGGATGGCGAGAAGAGTCCATTTTGGCATGTCGTTTGTAAATGAGAAACACATCCCTCTGTGTTATCTCCAACTGTAGACGACTCCATCCTAAGTAATGGCGAGCGCAGTCACGACGTGTGTGTCCTCTTCCATTTTCGAGTGTCAATTATAGGTTCTTGATTCACATTTTAATGTAGCAAATCGGCAAAGGTGTTTCGATGTTTTTATCTTTTGCAAACATAATATTCTTGCAGACCGTTTGATGCTGTATTCATG
Source organism: Ambystoma mexicanum (assembly GCF_040938575.1). Classification (NCBI taxonomy): domain Eukaryota; kingdom Metazoa; phylum Chordata; class Amphibia; order Caudata; family Ambystomatidae; genus Ambystoma; species Ambystoma mexicanum. The sequence goes on from NC_090928.1 coordinate 291,094,282, forward strand.
TCATCTGAACTTGAAATCGAGCCGCGATGGCACTGTAATCTTTGCAGCGAAATCATACCCAAAGCACCCCACAGGTATGTGAATGGCTGGCTGATGGCTTCCAGTTGCTGCTCGCTACTGCCCACAGTATCATTTTGATGAGAGTGAAAAAGAGAGTGAAAAGGCGGTAAAAACGTTAAGAAAACCAATTTCTAGATGTTGCATCGAACCGTGTTCATTTGTGTACAAGGTTAAGGAACAGGCTGCAACTCTACAAATTGTTTGTATGGAAAGAATGGTAGTTTCGGCTCTAAGTGCGATCAAAGGAACCACACACAAATTATCCATGTGGAAAATATAACTGCATGGCACTGGTATCAGAGGTGTTGCTAGGGGGGGCTAAGGGGGTTATAGCCCCTCGTCTTTTGGTTGTAGCCCCGGATCGAATCTCAGGAGCTAAAACTAGAAGGCTAGCTAGCCGCCAGTCCAGACAGTTCCGACATTAGCGTAGCCCCGGGTCTTTTCCAGACATAGCAACACCCCTGATTGGTATAATAACCATTTGGAATTGATGCACGGAATATCTGAGTGCAGGCCCCACCTGAAAAGTCCTCGTCAATTTAGCACCTGCTCAAGCCACATGCAAATCAGAAGTGGCAGCCATGGTCCAACTACACCAGCTACAACAAAAACTGAAAACACTTCCTCAATCTAGACCTCCATGAAGCCTTCCACAAATCAGGCGAGTGCCACAATAACATGAACACAATGGACACACTTCCGCACAGTCAAGGTTCAAGCATCACATACAGGGGTGTATTGGGAAACAAAAGAGAGGCTCGATTTTTTTTTTGTTTAAAGTGGTCCCATATTGCACATTTTGAGCAAGCCCAACCCTTTTCCTATGAGAAATTGTGAAAATAAACTACAAAAGAGTCTCAAGGTGCAGAGGCCCACCCGGAAATCTCCAGCCCTGATTACACATCAATGTTAATTGCAGCAGGCCTATTGAATGAGCAACAGATACCCTAGAAGGAAGTCCGACAGTCAACCAATCAGTCATATGGCAACCATCAAATCAGCCTGGCCAGCAGCCACCGCATCAGCCATCTCAGCAGACAACACACCAGCATTGGTAGAGAATAGTGCAGAGGGTTAATGGGTTGCCTTCCCATGTTACACTAGATACTCACCAACAAAGGGCTGCACCTGGCGACAATCCATTCAATTTTGAGAGCCATCCAGCCATCCAAAGCACTTTGAACTGCAATACTTTCTCCAACGAAAATGTTCTCTGTGCTACATGTGTGTGCATGTTGCCCATTTCAGGGAACCGTGGTGCACATGGCATTATCCAGTGACTCTTCAGCAAAATCCTCACACAGGTGCTGGACCCAATGATGCGATCCATAGAGCATTAACCATTTTCTCCAAGGACCCCAGCTGCTATACATGCTATGAAGCCATTCTGTGCCTTTACTGGTTTTCCCGAAGTGGTTGAGGCCATGGACAGCACACACATGACCCTTGTACTTACTAAGGTTGGAGACCATGTCTTAGGCATCGGACACATACAGCATGTCATCGACGTAGGAATAGATTGTGGTACAGACCTACTCTTCAACCATATAGGTGCATGCTTGCTAGGGGATGTGCAACCTGAGGATCCTGAGGTACATCTGCCTGCCATGCATAATGAAGGTACTACAATAATGCTGGAAAGGCCTTCTATGTATGAGTGCACCACAGCAATTGCCCATACATGTGATGTCACTATGGTAGCATTTATTTTGTATTTATTTATTTATTGCATTTATAATACGCCCAAACCTGTGGGTGTCACGGCATAGTTACAGACAGCTTAGCATGATTGGGCATATTTCCAGTCCATGCTTCTACAATAGACACAGTATAAATACTTGGAATTACAGCCCACCAGTTAGTCCCAAGTACAGTGATGACATTTGCAGAAGCATTGCATTTGGTTCATTACCCGGGAGAGCTCTATGTGTCCTGTATCATCACATGTTTTGGTTAGTGGAAACACAGAAGTGGTGCAACACAACCTGCATAATGAAGTCACTCAATGCAAGCACATAGAAAAACAAGAACAATATGCAATGTCCTACTTATCTTCATGCATCTGCATTTAGGTACACAGTGTAGGAATGTAGCTTTCATGCCCTGCTTGAAGGGCGGACATGGCCTTTAACGGCCTGCCAGCCCGAGTTAAGGCAGGCCCGAGCCAAGGGAGGGAGCTAATCTCCTGATGTAAAATGGACACAAAAAAAAGATGCATGCTGCCATGTGGAAAAGGGGCCAAGTCCCTTTTCCATGTTTATGGTGGCCAGATGGAGGAGCCTGGGCCCTAGGCGCAATACTCTGGTGCCGCAGGTAAGCGGAGGGGGTAGGGAGGGGAAGCAGGACATTTTGGGGTGGGTGGGCAACAGGCAGAGGCTCCCTGTGGCCTCCCCTCAATGGGGAAAAAAATAGAAAATCACCACCCGGGAAAGGGCATCGGGTGCCTGGGACAGCAGGTTGTGATTGTGTAATCTTACCCACCGTTCCAGTCATCTGATTGGCTGAGATCCCTTCCCCAGGTGCAAATGTATATGTTACAGCACTGCTATATCAAGGGCTCTTTGTGTGCAGCACTAACATAACTCATTACCCTCTCCTTCTTGCTGGAGATCCTAGATACTCCCAACAAACCTGGCAAGGGCACTGCTGCACGAGCCAGTGAAACTGAGTGGTGTCTTCAGAGGATAGAGGGGAGAGGGCAATATATACCACACAAGTGTTGTCTGATAACTGCAATCTGCTGTATTCTGCACCGCATCGCTGTCAGTTGCAGTGGGCCCATTATCGATCATGTGGCAATTGAGGAACACCCTGACAATGGGTCGGATCCACATTGGGATTAAGGGCAACGTGTATAATTTAGATGGTATAAAGCAAAGCAATGGCATAACGATACATAATTTTCAGAGATGTACTTTCAAAACCTTTCGTTTTTAAAAAAAAATAGATTTTAAAATCCCAAATCCCCCTCACTGACAAAACAATAAAATCAACAAAAAAAATCCCCCCTTAGGTTGTATTAAAACATGGGCTGTCATGCATTACAAAATAGTCCAGCAAAGGGGGTGATCAACAATACACAAAGTGTTCTTGAGCGAGCATAGGGTTTCAAAAGAAGGGCAAACGTTCATAATGAATATAGTGTGACAGCCGACGAAACAAGGGTCAAACAGATTTATTTTGCAATCCAAATAGGTCCAGGACTTATAGTGGACTAGGTTACTGAGAATGGAATATTCATAAGAAATTCAAAGGGATCAATCTAGCTGGCTTGACAACTGTTGTCCATGAGCCCATTCCTCGCTTTCGTGGGGAACCATCTTCTGGTGATCATATAAAACCCACTCCCAGTCCGTGGGGTTTTAAGTGTCTATACAAAGGCCTGGGTGAAGGCTGTTTTGCCTGCTTGACCGGGTGGATTGCAGAGGGGACCGTTGATGATTGGTCGCTGATTCTTACCTAACTAATCAGTGACTTGCTAATGTTTTCCAGTCTAGATTTTAGTTCCTTGTTCGGCTTCCGCACTAGGGACGACAGATGAAAAGACTCATTTGGCATTTTCTGGTCCCCACATTGAGGAGGCAACAGTTTGCAGCCATGCGAGTGGTTGTCTTTACATACCTAGCACTCGCAGAAATAGATCTTTCGTCAGCAAACACAAGCCTGTTAGTGGAGTCCAATGTATTTAAGCTCAGTCATGCTGATAAGATTGAGATGCTGATTTGATGGAGGTTCACCCACATGTTAATTCGGACACAGCTGATTATCTGATAATTGATAACAACCAGGAGAGTTTACCCCCCATTTTAGGCAGGGTAATGGGATTATAGTTCAGGTTAAAAAAGAGAATCAGATTGTTAACTCCTGTAAGATTCCCTCCTCATCCTTTAAGGTAGGTCATGACTCATCTCCTGCTGCTAAATCTGTTGTGAAATTATCCCAACACCTTCCTGAGCCGGTTGACTCCTGGCGTCTTGATGCACAGGACCATGGTAATTTTCTTTATTCACAAAGCCAGTCTTCTACAGATTAAACTTATGTTTGGGCAATGAATACCTCTCAGTCTAATTCAATTAATTAAAGTTTTCTCTAACCCATGTATCCATTCTGTGTTCTTTAATGCGAGATCTGCAGTTAATAATCGACTTCTAATGTATGACCTTATTACTGATCATCATCTTGATCTGCTCTGTACTACTGAAACCTGGTTATCAGAGTCCACATCATCTTTGTTTAATGATCTGTGTCCTGATGGCTTTTCGGCCTTTTGAAATTATTAACAACATTTACTGACTCATTCCAACAGGGAGTAAACCGTCTTGCCCCCGTGAAAAAAAAAATTAACAGGATGCATCTCTAAATCCACCAAACCATGGTAAAAAGACCAGGGGAGGGAGGCAAAATAATTGCTGTCATTAGTTAGAAAGGGCATGGAGAAAGGCACAAGATGAAAATCTTAGATCAACCTACCCTCAACAGGTGCAGGCGTATAGGTTCTTGGTAAGACAGACAAAAGGGCCCTTTTTTTAATCGAATTTTAACCAGCCCTAATTGAAGTGAAAAGCTGTTCCGAGTTCTCAGTGAACTCCATCTCCTCTGATCTATGCAGCCCTGCCTCAAAAATTCTGCGAGGATCCAGCACCATGCTTTGATAATATAATTACATCTATTAATTCCTTTATATCTTGACCTACATTGCCTATTCTCGTTTCACCTAAAATTGTGATTAGTCATAAGCAGTCAATAATCTTCAACACTTTTTTTTTTTATAAATATTTTTATTGGTTTGTTCAACCTTTAAAAAGAAAAAAATAACCAAAGCAAACAACACAAAAACAAAAAATACATCACATGTGAATTTTTTTGTTTTGTTTCCCTTCCTCCATCCCTCCCTCCACTATTTCGTCTTAACAACTCTATTAGCATTTCCATCGTATCATATTAAGGGATAGTATCATGACAGCTACCAGAGAGTTCAAGTCTTTAATTGCACCGGATTTACTTTTTGATCGTCCAGACGTCCTTTTACTACACGGAGAAAATGTATTAGTGCAAATAGAACTGCTCTATTAGATCCCTCAAATAAAGCTGCCCACCAGTCATCAGCCGTCATACATTGATGCTCATTAATCAGCTCTCCAAAATGGATTTGTCTTTGATGTTGGAAAGTTTGGCAGAACAGCGTTAGATGTTTTAAGGTCTCCTTATACTTGTTACAGAAACTACACCTTAGGTCGGTGTCCGCGCACTTCGCCCAACTGCTCATACGCTCCTTTGTTTTTAGCATATTTAACCTGAAGTGCATGTATAGAGATCTTGCATGATGATCTGGAAGAAGGGTTAGATAAGTGTGCCTCTGATGATATGCTTTAGCTTCTCCTGGGACCTCTTGCATTAGAGTTGAATTAGCTCTTGAGTCGCAAGTTTTGATCCAGTCAGCTCTCCAGATTTTAGTTTTTGCCAACTCGGGATTCTCAGATAACATTGTGACAGAAATGTCAAACTCCTTTAAAAGTGTTTCACAAAGGAGATTCCATTGAAAGAAAATCGTATGTTCTTTGGCGCATATCCGGCCTGTGTAATATTTTAAATTGGATCGCTGGATCTTTTATCAGTGTTTTCCTAAACAGACTCAATAGGTTCCAGGTGACTCTTGCATTTATCGAAATGAGGCCCAATTCATATCGGAGACAAACCGTCGAGGTGCCTCAGGGAAGCTGTAGAACTCGCATCCAGAATATGTTTTCGAGTGAGTTCCACAGGTCACTTGAACAACCAAATGCGTTTTCACCGCCATAAATTAAGGCGGGTACCACTTTTTGTTGGAAAAATTCAATTACTGGTTTTAAGGAGAACTTTCCAAATTTTTTGTTAATTAGAATCGCTTGGCAAGCCATCTGTCGGCATTTGCTCTTTGCCAATTCTGCCCATGGTGCATCATTTCTACTGGCACTGATCTTCATGCCCAGGTATGTAGAGTTTTTTACGGTCTGAAGTTGTTCGTTACCAAGACACCATCTGTTCTTTTTCCGTCGAATGCTACGGCCTTGCAATTTCTCAAAAATTAAAATTTCGCATTTTTGTTTATTAATTCGAAGGCCGTTAGCTGTGGTATAGATGTCGAGACAATTTAGTTTCCGCTGAAGGCCTATAGGAGTCAGATCGACTAGAATAAGATCGTCAGCGTAGACCAAGTAGTTGATAGGCGAGCCATGTAGTTTCGGAGGAAACATTGTTACACCAGTGAAAGCCTCATTTATGTCAGATATAAAGAGGTTGAAAATAATGGCTGCCAAAGGGCAGCCTTGTTTCACTCCCTTCTGTGTACTAATAGGGGCAGATAACGTGCCTTTAGTGTCCAAACGGATCTGGATAGTGGTATCCGTGTGTAATTCACGAATCGCTTCCACTAGACTTGGAGGGCAGTTCCATCTAATGAGTTTCTCCCATAACAGCTCCCTGTCTATGCTGTCAAACGCATGGGACAAGTCTATCAGAGCCAGATAGATCTTTGTGTTAGTTCTGATTGCTTCCATCTTTATGAGGTTCAATACCAATAGGTTCAAGCCGCATCCAACTCCCTTTACAAACCCTGCTTGTCTGGGATCTACATGGTTATAATCTTTAGCCCATTTTAACAGTTTCTGTTGCAAAAGGGTGGCATAAATCTTCCCCAACACGTCAAGAAGAGCTATGGGCCTATAGTTTTTTGGATTTAGACGGTCTCCCTTTTTAAAGATTGGGACCACTACAGCGTTTTTCCAAGACTTTGGGGTTGATCGGCTCGCGATGACTCGGTCAAACAGAGTAACACAAAAGTCTGCCCATAAAGCTGGAATTTTTTTCAATGTATAATTTGTTAGGCCATCAGGGCCGGGCGCTCTAGAGTCGTGCACATTCTTGATTATATCCAAGATGTCACTTCTCTCAAACGCCAGGTCCCACCTATTTGACGTCGTAGGTACCCAAGTTGGTACGGGTTTGTCACTGCAAAAAAGGTCTGTGTAGAAAGTCGACCACTCAGCTTCAGTTACTGCAATGGCTTGGAGGGCTTGCTGTGGGGCCATAGTGTTATTTATCAGTTTCCAGTATGCTGCTGAGTTTTTACCAGCCATTTTTTGCAGCATCTCTTCTGAGTCGTTTTGAAGCATAATCGCTGCATGTGATTTAAGCCAGTTTCGGTATTTGGCCTTGATCACTCTTTTGCTCTCTTTCATATCGTCGGTGTATGGACCTTTAAGTTTTCTTAGTTCTTGTCTCATCTCTCTTTTGCGTTGCAGAATAGAAACGTCAAATTTGTGCTTTGGGCGAAACTCGACGTGTTTTTGATTACGTTTATGTTCCTCAAAGTTAGACAGAAGATTTTGATATTCCAGAGATTTAACAGTGTGTTGAAAGGCATTAGAAATAGCCGCTACATCTGTATCCAAAAGATTTAGACGTATTCTACCAGTCCCAGTGCACACCGCAAACGGCCAACAGATCTGCTCACCCAAACAAGGGTGATGAATTGATAATTTTACCATATCGTGATCACTGTATTGCATTTTAATGACTTCCAGTTTCGTTGTTCTCTTGTGGATATTTTCAGTCACAAATATGTAATCAATGACCGATTTTTGATCATCTCTTCTCCACGTAGGGCAGGCCGGAATATCACCAACCGTTTGTCCATTGAGCATGTGCAAGCCTCTGAGATTTAGTTCCAGACACCATTGAGCCGCAGCTTGTTCGTGTTTGCAGTTGCCTCTCTTATTTTCATCAGTTTTAGCAGTATCTGGAATACAGACAATGTTTAGGTCACCACATACTATTAAGTCTAGCGGTTGCTCCTTTGTGAGTAAATCGTCGATCAAGGTTGTCACAAGGTCGATAAAGGTACGCTCTTCATTGCGTCTGTGGTTCCAGTATAAGTTGATAATATACAGGCAAGCTTCCTTGTTTATTTCTTTCTGATAGACACCAACGGTGGAGACCTGAATAAATGGTGAAGGATTATATGAGCTGAGGATCCGAAATCCAATGCCTTTCCTCACAGCCAAGAGGAGGCCAGCCATCGGCCTTCCCTTTGTTTGTTTTATAGCAGGATTAATAGCTATTTCGAATCCTTCCAACAACAGACTTTGAGAGAGCCATGTTTCTTGTAAACACAGAATGTCCAGTTCTGAGGCCCATGTTGTTTCAAATAGATGCATAAAGTCTCTCGTGTTCCAAGAACCTATATTACATATGTAAGTGCTTCCCGGTTCCTGGCATTATGTCATCGGTTCAGTGTTTAAGGTTTTGGCCAACCAGGACCAATCATCACATTTGTTTGTTATGATGGCAGGGATCCTCTCATTGTCTCATGTGGTAGATGGGTTTACCATTCCATTGACTGTAATTCTTATCAGATCACACCCATGTGGAGACGCTGCTGAGTCCCATATTCTTGGAGGACTAAGCACTTGACTTTCCTTTGGTTGATTCTCGGTGCTGTTCTTCAGATCTTGAGTAGATCTTTTATTCACATTGTTCATTGGTCTACTGCGAGACTTCTCTTGGGAGTCAGCAAGCAGAACACCTCCTTCGGCGTTAGTTATGTCGAATCCTAGGGACATCAATACAGGACCGGCGTCCAATAGTGCATCTGCTATGATCTTAGAGTGCAAATGTAAAATCACAGCATCAGTTTTCGTTTCATTCGGAAATTCCACGATTTTAAGGTCTTCAGAAGTTATCGCACGTAGGCGGGGAATCAGCTGACACAGCCGCAGCATGTTAAATCGATTTAGTATCAGGTCATCAGAAGATTCTATACGTTCCAATATTAGGCGATGAGGTGCTTGCCGCGTCGCTGGTTGATGTATTCTCTCCTTTGCCATTGGTTTTTGAGGTTGTTTAATTGATCGGTTCACCCACTCTGTTTGATTTTTATTTTTATCTGTAGGCATAGGCAGTTTAAACCTAGGATTGCTCGCTGTATGAGCACCGATAGGTGCAACCTGTGTCGCACATATAGAAGCTGCAACACGTTGGACACGGTAGATGATTCAGTCCCGACCTGCGGGCCTAGAAATGGGCCCTTTGTACGGATTTTGGCGTCAAGCATCCGTCTTTTGTCGTCCAAAGTCACAAAGCGGGGACTCTGCAGAACATCATCTGTGTTCTGCAGCGATGGTGGTTTAATCAGTTGGCAGATTCTAGACACTCCCTTAAACGCTTTCTCAATAATAGGCACATGTTGACTAAGCTTCAGAAATGAGGTACAAGGACTCTTGACTTCTTCCTGGGGTGTAATATCAGGCACATCTGAATCAGTGTAGGTAGGTGCGGCAGAGTCTAATTTAAGTCCACCCTGCGAAGATGCCACTGACCTGTCTCTGACGGTAAGTTCTTCCTCGTCATACACAGATACATTCAGTAAATCATCGGGATCATCACTAACACAATTTGATGTCTCTTTGAGATCAAATGGCATAGATTTTGTTGAGCTTACGACCATCTTTTTTCCAATAGTGGTATCTTTAGTGATGGCGCCATTGACGGTTACGTTAACTGTTTTGATGTTACGTAAAAATTTTCGAGCGTCGATTCCTCTTCTCGCTTTCTTTGCGGGTTGGTTTTTAGATTTTTTAAGTGAACCACCTGTGGTTAGTTTGTTAGCTGCGGAAGACTTTTGTGCAGCAATTGGTTTCTTGAAGATGTCGTATATTGCAGACACGGGATTTACCCTCGCAGGTGGAAACATCGATTGCAGTTGGGAACAAGACGGATCTTGATTAAGAGTCGGCTTAGAGGTTGAAGCCTCTTGGGGGTTTTGTAGTGCCAGATTCGTAACCGCCTGGCTCTCTTTTAGAGCAGTTGCAAACGGAGTACTAAGCTGGCATTCGTCTACCGCAGTGATAGCAACATGCGGATTTATAGACGGTCTCCTAAGTTTCTCCGTTGTCTCAGGTGTCAAGGTAAGATCTATCGAGTTTGCAGTGGCGATATGAGGCACAATAGACTCTGGAATTCCCTTATTGCTTAAAATTGGCTCTTTTTGCACATTGACAGGTCCGCATAATATATTGGCAGCAGTAGTGTTGTTGTTGCTAGCAGCATTCTCAGGTGGATTAGTTGATGTACATCTTTCAGTACAAAATGAGGAAACTGACATAACGCGTGACTGTTTCGCCTGGAGTGCAACATGAGGGGAGACTACCCCCTGGTAGCCGTGTTCTTTTTTTTGTTGTTGAAAAATACTCAGCGCTTCGTTAGCTACTTCAGCTAAAAGTTTTTTGTCTAGGTTTGCATTTTTTGCGTGATCTGATAGTGTTTCAAGCGCCCAATCTGTTTTTTTGTGTAGCTCTTGTAGAACTTCCTTACAATGGAGATTTTTGTTTTCCATGCTCTCCAGTTTGTGATTCATGGCAGTAACCACCGTAGAAAGCTCTTTTATGTTGTCATTGAGATTCTCATACATTTTGATGAAGGGTGCGATGGAGATGGTCATAGAGGAAATTATAGTTGCTTGTAGGTCCTTAGTGTACTGAACAGTTCTTGGACCTTCTGGATTTATAGAGTCAAGTGGTGGCATTCGCCTACCACGGTATGCCGGTCGTCGGATCTTGGGGTATGGCCGTTCCATTATGGATGAATCCGCTGAGGTTTGATCAGATGAGGAATCCATTGTACAAGAGGTGTCTTCAGTAGCTTGCCTTGACGCTAGGACTGTAGCTGGTGAACCCATTGCATTGCTAGGCTCTGTCGAGCTTCTTTTGAGTTTCTTGTTTTGAGAGCAGCTCAAACTGGGGGATACGCTCCCCCCAATCCTCCTTCGTTTATGCAATGAGCTTGACCTCAAGGTGAGCAATATGGGTTGCGTGGTAGAGGAACATGCCCCGGAGCCAGAATGATTTTTTACGGGAACCTTTAAAACCAGGTCACCGTTTGTAATATTTTTAACAGCTCTTTCTTTGTTTAAACGAGTGAGGTCAAGTAGCAGTTTGTTAGCCACCTCAAGTGAGTTTCTTCTCTCAGATCCTATTATGGGTTTAACAGTAGCAGAGCTCGATGTAAAAAGAGGCATGGCGCCACCCAAGACATTATTCAGACATAAATCAATACCCCTCTCTTCAACTTGTTGTGCTGCAAGACACACGGGCACCTTGATCCCACACGTAACTTCACTAAAAAGTACATTTGGTTCCTCAAATGAAAAGGCCTCTTTGCTGTTGTGTGCTGAAAAGATGTCAGGGTTTCCCGGTGAGGCCAAGGCACTATAGAACCCGGATCGAGGTGACTCATGAATTGTGTTTGTCTGTCCATTAGCAGTTGGACTAGTAGTCCCTGGAGACTTAAGAGGATTCCCAGGACGCAACTGCGAGTCACTCGAAACAGCCACGGATCCAAAAAGCAGACCCCGCCAGGTTCGCAGAGCACTCTGCTTAAGCAGGGCTGCCGCGAGACGGCGCCCTCTGTGACAGCCAGAATCCACCCCTCCGCCCGCCCAGCAAAATCAGCATCACACGGAGAGACCACTCCGACCCCGGACGGCTCCAGGCATCCGGCGAGGGCGGGGACCTCCAAAACAGCAACGGAGACTTCGCCGTCCACGTTGCCACCGCCACCGCAGCCAACAACGTCGGCACGCACAGCAGGCCCACAAGACCGGCCGGCCTCCCCGACACTCGGCAAAGCAGCGGACAACGATGGATGTATACAAGTGACGGGGGTTTGAAGTGTCTCAACGCAATTGCTGATACAGTTGCAATTACAATTACTGTGTGTGGCACAGTGTTTATGCTGGGAAGCACTCACCTCTGGCATAGGTACTGCCCGTGCAGATGAGCCTAATCTTGATGGTGATGATGGTGAGGCTGATGCCGCACCTCGGTCCCAAGGTCTATCGCCAGAAACAGTCCTTGCTGTAGATCTTGGAGAGATCAGTTTTCGTTGAGCGCGGGTTTCGCGCATTCTCACGCTGAGGCTATGATCGCAGAATGGGTGTCAGACCAGGAGGGCTACACACCTCCACCCCTCCACTCCTCCGATCCTCTGACTCCTCAGACTCTGCCCTGACTTTGCGCCCGCTCCGCGGGGGGGACGAGTCTTTGTAGGCAGACACACCCACAGCGAAAGATGAACAGAGTAGACAGACTTTCCGCTCCACTCTCCACAGCTCCTCAGACTCTGCCCTGACTCCGCGCCCGCTCCGCGGGGGGGACGAGTCTTTGTAGGCAGACGCACCCACAGCGAAAGATGAACAGAGTAGACAGACTTTCCGCTCCACTCTCCACAGCTCCTCAGACTCTGCCCTGACTCCACGCCCGCTCCACGGGGGGGACGTGTCTTTGTAGGCAGACACACCCACAGCGAAAGATGAACAGAGTAGACAGACTTTCCACTCCACTCTCCACAGCTCCTCAGACTCTGCCCTGACTTCGCAACACTTTTTGCACTATATCCGAGCCAGTCTTACTCAAATTGATGGAGACTTGTGGTTTTTGAGGCTCTCCTCTTGATTGTTGCCCAGCCAGAATTGTGAAACAACTGGGACCTTGTCTAATTTCTGATCTATGTCTAATGAATCAAACACTGAAAGCAACCAATTTAAGAGAGCACCTGTCTCCCCACTTCTAAAAATAACCCTGGTAGGATCCTGCTTTGCCTGTAAATTACTGGCCAATTTCACAACCACCCTACATTGGGAAACTGTTAGAGGCGGTGGTTACATCACAACTTCAAACGTTTTTTGAAGAAACAGATTTGCTTGATGACATTCAGGCTGTTTTTTGTCCAGACTATAACACTGAATCAGTCTTGCTAGATGATTTAAGATTTTGGGCGGATGCTGGAGGAACAGGTGTGCTCATACTAGATCTATCCACAGCCTGTTATACGGTTGACCATAGCACCCTTTTGAACACTATCTATGAGCCCAGTGCTTTGGAATGGATTCGATCATTTTTGAGCAATCAAAAACAAACATTACAACTTCCCCCCTTTTTCTCAACCATGAGAGATATCACCTGTGGGGTACCTCAGGGATCCGACCTCCATCCATTGAAATTTAATCTATATATGATCCTCTGCCAGAGCTAGTGCATTGTTTTAACATGACTAGTTACATGTAGGCTGATCGAGCCCAGCTAATATTACGTTTGAGTAACTCCAACAATAATCCAATCGATGAATTCAGGCTCTGAATTGAACAAGTGAAGATTTGGATAATGACCAACTGTCATCAATTAAATGAGCAAACATCAGAAATATATATTTGTAAACCCAACAAGATCCATACATCTGTACCAGAACCTCCAGGAAATTGGTACTTCTGGCCACCACATGTGCTGGGACTTTGCCCTAAGCCATCAGATTTAGGATGCAAACTTGGAGTCTGGCTGGAGCCCGATCTGTCCCAAGATGGAAAAATTAGCAAGGTTTCTAGCAGCTGCTTCTTTCAATTGAAAACCTTGAAGTGCTTCCTGCGCTATTTTTCTTTTTCAGAGAATGTGCAGCTTATGAATGCATTCATATCTAGTCACCCTAACTACTGCAATGCCATTTATTTAGGGCTCCCTATAAAGTCTTTAGCTAAGTTACACCGCATTGAAAATGTGCCTGCAAGGCTAATCTCCATCTTACAAGATGTGACCACATTTCCCCTTTTCTCTGCTCTCTGCATTGGCTACCAGTGGACAAAAGGATTCAATAAAAAGTTTTGTGCCTTACCCATAAAGCCTATTACAAAAAAGGTTCTTCATTGACCTGAAACCATTTCTTTCACAATGTGCCAGAGAGAAATCTTTGATGTACCTCTGCTAAACCTTTCACTACCCCCAAATTTAAGAGACATAAATGGGTGGCTGCACATTTTCTGTCAAGTCTTCAACACTGTGGTCTGGAACTCATTCCCTTGTTTATTCGAGACATGTATTTATTTATTTATTTATTCATGTATAGGTATATCTATTTACCTGCTTGAATAAAGCTCCAGTGCCGCAGAGACCCGATCCCTGCTGTGGAGCAATGAATGAGAGAGAAATGCCGGCTACACAACACAACAAAGTGGAAACCCACAGACTGGGACTAGCAAATCTCTTTGTTAACCCACATTTGAAAGGGACAATCCACTAGACCTCCATGCACTAAAAAAGGGAAACTTCCTGACAGTGGACCCAAACCCCCCGAACTGCAATTATTTTTTTCCAACGAAGCCAAGTCTGCAGAGTGTCAAGCCCATACTCACAAAGTGGACAGGAAAGGTCTCATTTTAAGATTTTACTGGCACATGCACACCCTGGGACGAAAAAGAGAAGAGAGATTGGTTAGCAACAAGGGACCCATCAAGACAAGGGGAGAGATATTTAATCAGGGGACATGAAACAGGAAGTTTGGGTGTATCGAGTGAGGTCAGTGGAGGAGGGTGAAAGCAGCCAAGATACCAGCAGGAAGAAGGAGGGAGCAGAAGCATGTGGATAAGGTGAGGCCTTGGCGTAAGGAGTGTGCATATGCAGAGATTGTAGTGTAAGGTGTGAGCGTGAGACGATATTTACAGAGTGAAAGGAGGGTGGCTGAGTAGTGGTGTTGGAGGAAGAGGTGTAGTGAGTGGGAGGAGGAGTATTGTTGGATCAGGAGTAGTAGATTGGGTGGAAGGGTAGTAGTGTGGGAGGAAGAGAAGTAGTGAGGTTGGAGTAGTAGTAGTAGTGCAGGGGAAATGGTAGTAATAGTATGAGAGGTGTAGGAGTGGGAGAAGGATTCACATCGAAGGACAGAGGCAGGAGAAGAGAGGAAGAGTGAAACATCACAGAGTATTAAGATTAGTGGGGATGAGTCAAGGGAGGGAAAGTTGGAAGAGTAGAAGGATAAGGTGATGGTGGTTGTGAGTGAATGCAGCTGAATCCTATGGAGAAATTGTAAGGCACTACCACATTCCCAATTAGAACATTAACCTTTGGCTGAGAGTAGGGAAAATATGGAAAGCCGTAAGAGAAACAGTGAGCATACATTTTGGGAAATCATCACTATTCTAAGCAAGAACATAGACAGGAGAGTTTAACAATCGATTGCACTAACTGGGGTTAAGCATGCCTGTGTTGGGGAGGAAGGTTGTAGCAAGGACAGTGAGGGGTGGCACTGGACCCCATAAAAACCTCAATAAAGACCCTTGAGACTCAGAGTGTTTTTTGTGCCATCTGTGAGACTTAGAAAAATTCAAATAATTAGCTCATTGAAACTAAGGTGCTGGACAGGTTGTGGCTAATTTTTTTTTTTTAATGTCTTTCCTTATTATAATACATTTATTTCAGAGAGTGTTTTCTTGGGATTTTTAAGCAGAATTTAGCTGGTAGGCATCATGCAGTGGATGATGGGGCAGTGTGTGTTGGTTGGTACTGCTGCTCAGACTTGGAGCACCCAGCTGATAGTGTACCTACTCGTGTATTAGTCTCCTACCAAGGCCTTTTATCTCGTTGTGTCTTTCAAAGGTGTGCATTTACACATTTTCATTTACTAATTTCTATTTACGGGTACTGCATAGCTTCATTATGATGGTGCTGATTCACAATCTTTCCACCAAGAACTGAAGTGTGGGACTCTTGTAAACGCTAACGTAATATTCTTAAAACCAGAATTTAATATGTAACCTGTGTATGAACATAATCAAAACTTCTACTTCAAAACTGTGCATAATTAGAGTATGCCAGCATGTATCTAACTGCCCCAAGATTCTGCACCAAGCAAACAGATAAAAAAATACTAAAATGTAACAAGAATACACAGTTAGAATACACCAACAGGTCTCTAACTGCCCCAAGATTCTGCAACAAGCAAACAGATAAATAAATACCACTAAAATCAAACAAGAAATATACAGTTAGAATACACCAACAGGTATCTAACTGTCCCAAAAAATCTGCAACAACCCAACAGATAGATGAATAGCATTAAAGTAGAAATAAACAATTAGAATATGCCAACAGATATCTAATTGCCCCCAAAATCTGCAACAAGACAACAGATAGAAGATTAGCAAGAAACAAGAAATAAACAGTAAAGCAATGAAATAAATATATTGTACCACAACATAGAAGTTTTTTTTTTTTAAATCCAGCATGGATTTTTTTCCCACAAACCAATGATTTAGAAAACAAACACAGAAACCGACCAAATTGCGCAGTGCACTGATTGAACTATAGTACTTGTAAAGTACCAAATATGAGTGTCAAAATAATACAGAAATGTCTATTATGCAATGCAATAACTCATTATGAACTACCTACACTAACATATGATCTTTTCTTTTATCACAGCGTATGTCTAGTCCAATTACCCATGTCATGAAAAAACTGCATCAACCACAAAAAACTCAACCAGTAAGTATAAAATAAATGGACTCACAAACACTGCTGCATAACACACCCATTCAAGCAAACATCTAACAATACACCACAATCCAAAATGTTTACTTCCATGGGTATCGTATGACGCAGTCCTTGTTACAATCTCTACAATCTTAACTGCATAGCCTAGCCAAAACCTCACCTACAAACTCTACAAATGAAACAGTACACAAACTTTTGGGTTGTGGATTTAACTGCATAGCCTAGCCAAAACTTCACATACAAACTCTACAAATGAAACAGTACACAAACTTTGGGTTGTGGATATTTGATGGGTGTTTGATTCTATGGGTGTGTTATGCTGTGGTGGTTGTGGCCAGGGTCTAGAGGATTGGGTGCATGGCCGAAGGCCTATGGCCTTCATCTATGCACCCAACACTCTAGGCCCTGGCACAACCACTGCAGCATAACACACCTATGCTACCAAACATTTTGACTGCGGTATGTGGGCTGCTTTTAGGGGATATTCATTACAATCAATGCTCTACTAACAACCCAAAACCAACATCATACTAAAGTAAAATAGCTAGTAGTGCATTTATTATGTCCGCGCACAGCCGCGAAGACAGCAGACATGGTGAACACATCAGGGGCACCTGCCACCTAAACAAACACAGTATTTGACACACCTCTTACTTCCCAACACTCCCCAAGCACTACTGCACACAAACACACTCCCCAAAATTGCATGTTGCCTCTGTACGCCGCAGCGGATCAAAGATGGCGGGCACATCGAAACAATGTGACGCACCTCACACCTCACTCCAGCCAATCAGCGAGCATGTTGCTTGTCCGCAGACATGACGCAAGTCGATTAACCAATCGGTGTCCTGTCCGCGGAGAGAACAGGGAAATGTGTCACAGAGCGGAAATAGATATCACTAATTTTGTTGCCTTATGTTTTGGTCATTTTAAAAAATAACTACTGGACGGATTTACACCAAATTAACAAAAGCACACTTTCGTGAGTAAGCTGCCGCTCCTGCCACAAATTTGGTGGAAATCTGTCCAGCGGTTTGAGCTGTAGGCGTGGGTTTTTTCCCATTATGTCTATGGGAAAAAAGAAATTTTGGAACCCCCTATAACTTAGTCCCCCCTGGACCAAACCCTCACCAAACTTTGCAAAAAAATTCAGAGTGGGCCATATACTTTTTTGCAAAGTTTGGTGAGGATTCGTTCAGGGCGAGCGAAGCCCAAAAAGTGCTCTTCCTATGGGATTAGCAACTTAACCATAACTACATGGCCGCTACCGCAGGCCATGTAATATATTTACGTAAAAACTTTGTTAATGTGATGTTATGGTTAAGTTGCACTAACAAAAACCTATGCAATTCAATGAAGAAACATTATTAAAGGGACATTATTGTTTCAAGTAAAACTGAAAAACCTCAGAAATTCACCAGTTATGGTAAACTAAGCAGCCATAACTCGCACCACCACAGTGCACTGCTAAAACTAACACCCAGCACATTAAAAGTGACTTCACAAATGTCAACAGGCACAGTCCGTGAATCCAACATGCCAGCTGTTTCGGAAAATATGAAGCAGCTCACGCTTTTCACCATGCAATCAGCGAGTGCGTCCGATGTCTGCGGACTTCAGGCTGGCTTCTAACCAATCGGAGGCCTGTCCGTGGAGCAACCAAGGATGTGAGACCACAGACCGAACCCAGATATCATTATTTTTTTACCTAGTTGTTGGCCATTTAAAATAATTTACAAAAGCACACTTTCGGTACCAAAGCCGCTACTCCTGCTGCAAACTTGATAAAAATCTGTCCAGTGGGTTGGCCGGTAGGCATGAGCACATTTTTCCCCCATTGCATCTATGGGGGAAAAACACATTTTGGGACCCCCTATAACTTTGCCCCACTCCTTGACATTACAGATGACATCACTGATAGCATCACTGGTGAGATCACTAATGACATCATCTGTGGCATAAACACAAGTCAATGTATACAAAAATGGGATACCATTTAAAGATGACTTTTTCTTTGTACAGTATGTGTTTTATTTCCATTTTAACATGTTTATCACTTACAAAAGGCACACAGAAATATATGTCTATGTAGATGTTTTCAAACAAATGCTGAATTTTAAAACTTCATTTCTTTTCCATACATATATAAGTTTAGAGTAATAATCCCTTTTTTTTACAAATCTTAAAATATATCTTAATATTTAGTTGTTCCTTGTATTAAAGCACTTCTCATGTCAAAATTATATATGTGCACATTTTTCTTACAATAAAACAATTGAGTATTTACACATGTTTATGTTAAAATGTGGTATATCATTAGGGTTCAACATGTGTCACTTCCGATTTATTTCGACTCTTTTCTTTTTTGTAAATGTATACAGTTTATATTATAGATAACATGTCTTAGATATATTTGTCAGAGACAGGAACATTCTAAGCAGTTTACTATTCATAATTCAGCTATCATCTTTTACCAAAAATGCATGTGTAGTTGTTTACTGTTTTAAACAATGTACTCATTGTTCAGAACTATTATAAAATGCTAATATTACATATGTAGAAACGTAAGGGTGGTATAAATATGGTCAAATACATAGTGATCTTATAACTGATGCCTTTAGTTAAATAATAATTGATGTCATATATGATGCCATTAGCGAAGCCACCAGTCATGTCATCAGTGATTTTATCAGTGATGCCAGAGACGATGCCATTAGTAATGTCACCAGTGATATCATCATTGATGTACTCTGTGATGTAATCATTGTGGTCATAGCTGCACAACAGTGGGGTGCGAAGTTAAGGTGGCTTTAGCTGATTTCAGGGGTTATGTTGCATTACATTCTCACCTTAACGTCCCTGCAACTAAAGTGTATTCCTTGAATTTGAAAGGTTTTGTTACAATGTATTTCTCACCTTAGTGCCCCAGCAACTAAAGTTGTTTCCTTGAAATTCAAGGGTTTTGTTATTCCATAGATGTTTTCCACAAATAGCCAGTGGCCATGGCTAGTGGTCTGGTAGTGCTCCAAAATATAGAGTGGGCATGGCAAAGCCCATGGCCACTGGCCATTTGTGGAAAACATCTATGGAATAACAAAAACCTTTGTTCAAAGACGTTCATCAATCACAAACTGAGTTTGACCTGTTTTGACAGTGGCATTGTTATACATTATAGATTACAGGCTTTGAGTACTCACAATGTTTTAGGCAATGCGCAGTAAGAGTACATTATTTGCCATGGATCTCACACTTTGGATAAGCAGCGTGCTACAATCCCTGGTTTTTATGGCCAGTCTCTTGGTGACTGTTGTGATACATCACAAGACGGCAACTAACAGCATTTAAGTAGCACGGGAAAGGAAAAGAAATGACCGACTGCAAGAATAACATATGCCCAGGTCCTTTTGCCCCATACCAAAAATCAAAAGCTGGTTCCCCTCAATTTACGCACAGTAAGTGAACATATACCTTAAAGTGAAATATACAAATGTAGTTCAATTCACCTACCTCTTAAGGAAAGTGTGCAAGCCAATAAAGCATTGGACTTTTAAAAGAAGTAACAAAAGTAACGAAAAATAACCTGAGTGAGGAAATGTTCCAATAAATATGCTGGACAAAGTATAAAAGGTGCCCCCCTTTTAAACCCTCCAATCTGTTGTGAAATATTCCATGGAAAAAAAATCCTAATACAAAACAAGTAATTGTGGTTTTGTGGGTAAGCGTCTGCACTGAGAACATGACAACTTGAGTAAAATACTGGTAGCCAAATACTTGAGCAAGCTTGCAAACCTCAATAAAACCCAACGGGTTGTGTCTGCCCTCTGAACAAATGTTATGCTGTCCACCCACATGTGTCCTTTACTCGTGCCCTGAAGGTCAGCCACAATCAGGGCAGAATAACTTCACCAGTGTCCAGGATTGTAAACTCTCTTGCCACATCGTGGGCAAATACTCATGTCTTGCTTGCCCTCTCAACATTTCCCCTCCTCAACCTCATATCTGGATTTCAACAATACTCTGATTTATAAAGATAACTTGAAATCCTCACATACCATAGAGCTGCACTAAATTGGGGCTGAAATCTAGCTGAGCTATCTACCACACCTTGATTATATAGATATATATCTGTGTTGAAAAAAATGCACAATCTACTGAACATCGCGAGCAAGCAGAGGCATATTTTACCAAAAGACTCAGACCTAAAATCCACAACCCCAAACAATTATTTGGCTCAAATAATCTTAGAGCTGCTACTCCTGATTAAACACTTTGGCCCTCATTACGACCCTGGCGGAATTCGCGGTGCTAAATGCACCGCGGAGCACGGCGGAAAGCCGCCGATAGCGCCATGGGGGTTGGCGGATTTACCACCCCATGCCGACCTTGGCGGAGCGGTAAATCCCCAATCCCCATTTTGCCCTTCCCCATTCCCATTCTTGCCCCATAGGGTATAATGGGAGTGGGGAAGGCGTTAATTACGCCACCGTAAAGTACGGTGGCGTAATTAACAACGAGGTCCCTTAGCGCCATGGATTTCTCCGCCCGGTAAAACCAGGCGGAGAAAGGCTCCATGGCGCTACGGGAACTCGTAGTAGGGCGGACGGGTCCGCCGCGAATAACGCTGGCGGAAACCCACTCCGCCAGGGTCGTAATGAGGGCCTTTATATTTTATTATACATGCTGCGTACATCCAGACAACAAAAGGTCTTCCTCGGGGCTGTTTAATCTACAATCTTCACTTCTGCCTCTAAGGTTTTCACCTTAGCATGGATGTCATTTGGGGGTCGCCAGGTGTCTCCCTTGCTACCCTTGTGGTGTCCCTTGACACCCCTAAAAATTCAACGTTTTTGTTCTTTTGTGTTTAAATTGAAGCTCCTGGGCTGTGGTGGCTGAAGCCATGTGGTTCTTTGTTTCTGGACTGGCTGGCTTTCTTGATCAGGCCTCCTAAAAAGATCGGGGGTTCGACAAGTGTAACACTGAGCAGTGACCCCAAATAAGAAAGAATAGGAAAAACAAATAATTTCTCTTTCTGGAATTCTATACAATATTTGCTAGACTTATTAAAGGTTTATTTCACGCCCACATCAGTGGGTGAGTCACTGGTTTAGTCTATTCTTTAACACCTCAATTTCACAATACAGACAAAAACCTCCAAGAAGCATGTAGAATCGAATAAGCATCAATTTCAAACTATGTATTTTGCTTTTCAGAAGTTGCAGTTATAGCATGTTTTGTTCTGCCGTTGTCCCTGTTACGATCATCTCAAGATGTTCCATCTTGGTATCCTCGGTCACTTGACAGAATCCTTGTGCCTAAATGTTTGTGTACAGTGTAAACATTATTTAACATAGCACATAAAGTGGCCCTTGAGTTTATTGTGCCACAATTAATGCTTTTTTGTAATGTGTCTATTTTCCTATCTACATGGCATGCTGTTCAGCATGTTTATTTGCATGTATGACGTAACAAGTGCCAAAAGTATGGGATGGCGTGTTATTGAGCTGCTTTCCCTGTACTACTCTAAATTCTTTAATATACAGTTATGAACCCACCCAATGGTGTGTATTTTGCCAACCTCTGAAGCCTGATAAGTAGATCTAAGCAGGCCTGACATATGGCCAACTTTGCACCAGACCTGCAGATGAACCGGCTTTCAGTTAAATCTGAGTTACCAGTTTAAGGATATCCACTACAGAGTGTAATTTGCTTTCTGACTTTGACAACATTCAGACATGTAATTGTCTATTTTACTATAGCCGGTAAAATAGCTATAGCTGGTAAGATAGCTCAGTGGGTTGAGCGTTCGCTGCTGCAAAGTGTGTGGGATCTGCAGGTTTCTGGTTGAAATCATGGCAAGGCAAACTCAGCCTTTCATCCTTCTGAGGTTGACAAATGACTACTGTAAGGATATTTGGCGTGTTACAGCACAGAGTACAGCACTACTGCACAGGTAGCAATTTTTTTTGATGCAGCACCACCACATGGGTGTGGTGCATTGCTATATGTGTTGCCAGATTAACATGGACATATAAGTAAAGACAGGCTATTCAGTCAAAAACGATTTTAACATATAAAATGCCAATCTATTTTTACATTTAAAAGCACACGTGCACATTCAAAAATGCACACT
Source organism: Ambystoma mexicanum (assembly GCF_040938575.1). Classification (NCBI taxonomy): domain Eukaryota; kingdom Metazoa; phylum Chordata; class Amphibia; order Caudata; family Ambystomatidae; genus Ambystoma; species Ambystoma mexicanum. Next base: position 291,116,821 of record NC_090928.1, read on the forward strand.
ATTTTTCACCTGAAATGACTAGGGTGCAAGAGACACATTTGAAAATTAATAACTAACCTTATTAATAACTAACCTGACTAATAAAACTGCATTTAACATAACCCACTAATAAAAATGTGTCTCCACTGCAGAATTAGGCCTACTCTGAAAGTGAACTTTTAAACGCACATTCATTTTTTTTCTTTTTCTCTGCTACTCTGTCCACATAACTACAGGAAGCAAAGGGCTCGAAGGAACAGGAAATCAGTTGGTTACAAATGGTTACTGTAGAAATGAGCCATTGTGTAGTGAGGGAGGAGATGGCATGATTGATTCTGATTGGAGCAGCGTCATAGCAAGTATCATGCTAGAGGCAGTGATTAGAGTTTTGCTGGGGGAGCTTGAGGAGAGGGGGAGAACAATCGAGATTTGGCAGAGCTGGGAGAAGGACCTGTTTCCTGGCTGAAGCATTCCTGCTGCAAAAGCTGAGAATTCCAGGCAATAACGCCGGTTTGAGAACGAAAGACGCTTGTTTTCACTGGGGTTAATCTTCAAGGTAGCCAAATTCAGAAAGAGAACAGCTGAAGAAAACTCATGCTGAACAGATAAGGTAATTACAGAAGTGTGGGGGCTGAGTGTGTCTGAGAATATTCAGTCAGTGTAGGAAAGGAGATTCCTGTGCTTTACTCACATGTTTAATGTTGCAAATTGAGTTCTTGTCTCCGCCACTCTCTTTTCAGTGTATCACAGACAATGCTGTTACTGTGCTATTTTATTTATTTCTGTAAAGAGTGAGATCGTGTTTAAATGCAACTTTTATAATACACAAAAATATTTGAAAGCAGACGGGTGGTGTGTTTTATATTTACCAATACAGTGCTGATGATGTGGGGAGATGTTTAGACAGTGCAATTGTCATTTTCAAGGTAGCTAAACATCAAATTTGCTGCAGCCGTGTGCACAATGTAATTCAGTATGAGCAATTATAACTAACTGTGTGTGTTGTAGTTTGTCGGAGGTCTATGAGTCGGCAAAAAGGGAGGCCCGGGACATAGTTCACTACCGTATATAAGATAGTGAAAATACCACATGGTAGCTCGCTGCCGTAGATAAGACAGAGAGAAATTGCCCATAGTGGCACACTAAAAATGAAAATGTGGTGTTCCTGAAATGCAAGCCTGAGGTCTCTCTAGTGATTACACGAAAAATCTAAAAAAAAAATAAGGGGTTCTGGATATTGGGGCCACAAATAAAACAAGGGAATTATGCTCACCAAAATACCACCAACCACGCATACCAACCACGCATACCAAATACGCATGTCTGTGTGCTGAAATAATGCATGTCCACTGTATTATTGTTGTACATGGCCCAATCTGAATACAAGGAGTGATTGTTGCTAAGTTATTTTTCGGCGGTAAGAAAATACCGTCAGGCCCCAAATCTCCTCAAAATACCCTACATATTTATGGTGCATTGCAGGCCGGGAAAGTGATCATAGAGTACTTACTGGGCGTGGCAAGCGTGTCTCACACTGCCATTTGCACATTAAAGGGAACCCATTTTATAATAGCAGTGTGCCACTAAAAACGAATTTCAGAATGTCACAAAGGGAAACCACATTCTCAGACCTAGTGCAATATTTAGAGGCAAAGTTGTTTGCACATGGGACTTGGTCGTCGAACAGCACGTTAGAATGGCGTGAACGCATTCAGGGTGAGGTGCAGAAAGAAAAACTAGACAATATTTTTGCAGAAGGCAGCATAATTCAGGTCTGCCTTACAAGATTATTGAATGCAGCCGATAAAAGTGCAGAGAAAGACTGTTTGATACGGCTATGCAGCAAAATATGGTTTATTTTGAATAAGTCCCTGCAAATGCAGGAGAATGATACTCAGCTAATTAACAGGTTAAAGACTGAATTAGATGGGGAAAAATCAGGAAATGTTAAGAGCAGAATTGGATGTATGCCAAAAAGACATGCAATTAAAATGCAGAGACTTTGATGCTCAGTTATCCAAAAGCAAGAAACAATTTGAGGATAGTGAGCAAGAATTGGTACACTTAAAAGCCTTAGTGGACCACAACAGACAGGATAAAGATGAGGTTGTTTCAGAAATGCAGATTTTACAAAAAGAACATTGTGAAAAAGAATGTGATCTCCAGAGTGCAGAACAAGAAATGATTAAAATGATTCAAGAAAGAGACAAGAGAAATAAAGAGTTCAATGAATGCCAAATGCAAATGTGCGACATGCAGGAGGTGATTAATAAGATGAGTGATGAAAACAACTATTTGCAAAATGAAGCAAACAGACTCCTTAAAAAGTGTAAGGACTTAGAACAGCAAATGTGCATTCCCAGGTCCCAGGAGAGGCGGCAGGGTACCACATTCAATGGAGTGGAGGTGAATTCTAGCTCTGCCCAAAGAGCTAGTGCTCCAGTGACTGGGCCGGTGACTGAACTTGGTTGCAGCGCCCTTGGGGGATTTGATACTCCCATTGGGGGCAGCCACCAATCTCATACACCTGAAAACAGGATTGAATCACAAAATAGTGCAATTCCATGCATTGCAACAAGTAGCCCCATAAAAATAATGAAATCCATTAAAGCCCTGATCAAACCATTTAAAAAATGAGGTGAATGCTGCATTGAGGATCACTTAGAAGCGGTGCATGACATTTTTAAAGCACTCCAGATACCTAAGGAACAGTACAGACAATATTTTCATTTAACTTTAGATGCCCCGACGGCCAGCATCATAAGGGGATTAAATGAACAGCAGAATATGACCTGGTTGGAGTTTGAAAAAGAAATTAGGCGTCATTTTTCTCCTTTTCAGTCATTGCAGGAGGCAAAGAAAGTCGCTTACACAATTACTGCTGGACCTAATACATCCCCTCGCCAATTTTTACAAGACTTAAAAAGAGCATTTTCTCGCTTTGATGTATCTTTTGACTCAAATTCCAATGAGTTTAAAACTGCATACTTCTATGGGCTACAGAAAGACATCATATCCCAATTGGTCCGTGAATTTGACCGTGACAAGTCCCTTGAATGGATTGTACATCAAAGCACAAAACTATATGAGGTACTCTATTGTCAGGGTAGAGAAAGTGATAAAATGAAAGATACTAGACCTAAATCTAAAGAACCCTCAGCCACAGTAATGGAAATCAGGTCAGCCAAAATGTCCTTATGCAATCGAATTACAAATGAGGAAAGATACTATCATTCCTGCATTTACAAAACAGTTTGCAATTTAGTTTAGTTTAGTTTATTATTTGTATAGCGCCGCCTGGCCCTAGGGCATCCAGGCGCTTGCGATGAATACAACAAGAATAATACAACAGAAATGTACAAACCGATTACATATTTACAAATTTACAGTCTTGGTGCATGCTAGTAAGGTAGGGCTAGGCAGTTTACGTTTCTTTGGATAGAAGCCAAATTTTGGTGTTGTGTCTAAATCTGTGAAAGGAAGGTTCTGATCTCAGCTCGAGTGGAAGTGAATTCCAAAGTTTGGAGGCAAGCACGGGGAAGCTGGAGCCACCTGCTTTTTGGAGCTTAAATCTTGGGATATTTAAGCAATGTGTTTGAGCTGATCTGGTAGGGCGCGCTGGGGTGTGGTGATTGAGATTGTCGGATAGGTATCTGGGTGCTTGGTTAGCTAGGCATTTGTGTGTGAGTGAGATGGTTTTATATTCAATTCTTTGTGGTATGGATAGCCAATGGCAGGTGCGTCTGGCGTCCGAAATGTGTTCATGTTTGGGTATGTTCAGGGCTGCTCGCAAGGCGTTGTTTTGTATGACTTGTAGTTTGTTGATGTTTTTCTGACTGGTTCCCAAGTATAACGCATTGCAGTAGTCAACTTTGGAAAGGACTAGCGCTCTGGCTAAGGTGATGCAGTTGGATGGTGAGAGGTAAGGTCTGCTGGCATTGATGAGTTTACAGGTGTAAGCAGTGGCTGATGATATGGAATTGATCTGTCTTGACAGTGTGAGGGAGGAGTCGAGGTAGATTCCTAGGGTTTTGACGCTGTTAGAGACGATGATGTTATTGCCGTCTATAGTGAATGCTTGATAGAGTTTGTCGAGTTTATTAAGTCTGGGTTGGGAACCTAGGAGAAGAAGTTCGGTCTTGTCGTCATTGAGGCATAGGCCACGCTTGGCCATCCATTCTTGGATAATGGAATAAATGTTGTTGAGAGCAGTGAGGTCGGTGGAGTAGTCGCCTGTTAAAGGGATCAGTATTTGGGTGTCATCTGCGTAGTTGGTGTAGATGACACCCAAGCGGTCCAATATGTCAAAGAGGGGTTTCGTGAACACATTATATAGAGTGGGGGAGACGCAGGAGCCCTGGGGGACACCGCAAGTGACTGGGGCTGGGATGGCAGAGGCTGTGGGTGCGTAGACTCTCATGGATCTGTTGTTAAGGAAGGAATGGATCCATGCGTTGGCGTTATCTGAAAATTTGGCTGCTGAGGATAGATGTTTGCAGAGGATGTCGTGGTTGACCAGGTCGAAGGCGGCCGATAAGTCAAGAAGGAGAAGGATGGCTAGTTTACCATTGTCTTTAATGTTGTCCATCTGTATCTTAAGGTCAATCAGGGCGGTCTCAGTGCCGTGTTTGGGGCGGAATCCTGATTGTCTGAGTCCTAGTAAGTTATTTTTCTCAAGGTGGTTCTGTATCTGAAGATAGGCAGCTCTGTCGAGGATTTTTAGTAGGAAGGGTACGGTCGTAATGGGTCTGTAGTTGGTGGGGACATTAGGGTCAAGGGTGGGCTTCTTAAGTAAAGGAAGAACCCAGGAGTCCTTGAGGTTGTTGGGCACTATGTTGGAGGTGAAAGATGAGTTGATGAGGGAAGTGATGAAGGGAGCAAGTTGTTTGGCTGCATCTTTAATGACTGGGGCTGGGCAGGTATCGCCTTGGCATTTGGACGGTTTAAGAGAGTAGATTATTTCTTCAACCTCTTTGATGGTTATGGTGGAAAACTCAAAGAGGTTATTGTCATCATTTTGGGGGGTGGTGTGGGGGTGTGTAGAGGGGGTGATGTTATCAGTGAGGGTGAGGCTTTCTTTCTTTGTCAGGATTTTGGCTTGTAGTGTGGCAATTTTGCCTAGGAGTGCTTCCTGGATGCTCGTGCACCAGTGGATGTCTTTGTTACAAGTGTCTGGAGTGGGGGAGGGTGATTCGAGTTCTCTCAGGATATTGAATAGCTCTTTGGTATTAGATTTGGCGTTGCTGATTCTTTCATTGTACATGTTTTTTTTAGACTGGATGATGGCTGATTTATAGATGTTCGATGCCAGTGCGTAAGATGTCTTATTAATAGTGGATGGTGACTGTTTCCATGCTAATTCAGCTTGTCTTTTGGATTTGCGGAGTGTTTTTAGTTTGGGGGTGAACCAAGAATTGAGGTGTGCTCGTGGTTTGGCTTTCCGAAGCTTGAGTGGTGCTATGGTGTTTATGGCCTTAAGGATAGTTGTGTTGTATAACTCTACTAGTTCAGTAGGGTTGGTCATGGTGGGTGAGAAGTCGATGATGGGTTGGAGTAACGGGAGGAGTTTCTCTAGTGTGATATTTTTGTTGTTTCTTGTGAGTGTGGGTGGGGCATTGGAGGAAGGCCCTGGTGTTTGAGTGCCTTTGTTGATGGTGAAGGTAATAAGGTGGTGATCAGTCCAAGCGCATGGAGTGTTGGAAAGGATGGTAGTGTTGCAGTTGAGGTCAGCTATCCAGTCAAGGATGCGGCCTTTGTTGTGTGTGGGTTGTGTGATATGGTGGGTGAGTCCTAATTCTGAAATTGTGTTGGCGACAGTGTGAGCTTTGTCATCTTTCTCATCATTGAGACCTAGATTAAAGTCTCCTAGGATGAGTAGTCGAGAGTTAGGTTTGATATTGTCAGAGAGTAAAAGGGCTATGTCGTCATTAAAGGATAGTATAGGGCCTGGCGGTCTGTAAATGAGGTGGATGGTGATAGTGCTTGTGTGCGTTGTGTGTAGTTTGAGGGTGAGTAGTTCCGCTGATGGCAGTGATTGGTTTTGTATGTGTCTTATGTTGATGGAGCTTTTTGCAATAATGGCTACTCCACCAACTTTAGCTGTTTGTCTGTCTGCACGGTAGATGGTATAGTCATTGGGTATAGCAAGTGATAGAGAGGGGCCAGACGCTGGGTGGAGCCATGTCTCTGTAATAGCTATGAAGTCGAGATCATTGAAGGAAATAATGTCGGCTATGTCTAGGGCATGGGCGACTACAGATCTCGCATTGATGAGTGCACCTTTGATGGTTTCGGTGGTGATGCGTGATTTTTTGATGTGGGTGCGGGGGGAGGGTGCGTTCAGGCCGTGTGATATCTGGTCTCACGGAAGTGTAGGGCGTGTGCAGGAAGGGGCAGATTTGGTTAAGGTTATATTTTGTTTGTTGCCTAGATTGAGGAAGGATACGGGTGTGTGTGTTCTGGATCTGAGTCGGGTGAGTCTCGATAAGCCTGAGCAGGGATAGGATTTGCTGGTAGTGAGGTTCGTGATAGTGGATTGGCCGATGGGAGTAATTTGTGATGCTTCTTGGGGGCTGGAGGTGTCTGCTGTGCGATGAGAGTCGATGGAGGAGGTAGGTTGGAAGGGGTTGATGTTGGGTAGGAAGGGGGTGGGGCAGGGTATGGGATAATGTCTGGGGCAGGCTAGTCTGCTGAGGCCATTGGGGTGTAAGCGAAAGTGTGGCCCTGTACAAGGGGTGTCATGGGGGACCAGGCAGAATGGGAACATAATGAGGAAGGTCCAGGTTATCATATCTGAATTTAGAGGGAATTGGCGCACAAAATCATCAGAGAGAAGCTAGTACGCAATGTAAGTGCACAATGGTGCTGCAGTGAGGGTACTGACGCAGAGAATCAGAGAAATGCTAGTACACAGTGCTAATACACAGTTCTAATACACAGTGCTAATACACACCATGAGGCACTACACAATGTCACAGTGGTCTCTAAGCGACCATAAGGCACAACACAATGTCACAGTGGTCTCTAAGCAACCTTAAGGCACAACACAATGTCACAGTGGTCTCTAAGCGACCATAAGGCACAACACAATGTCACAGTGGTCTCTAAGCGACCATAAGGCACAACACAATGTGAAAGTAGTTTGTGTTAGACCGTACTGCAAAAACAGGGTTCAGTGAAGGCTTGAAGCAGTTCAGGTTGCTGGCTGGAGCAGTGGAAAAAAGGTTGCTGTAAGGGGCAGTATGCTTGCCCCAGAGGAGATGGGCAGGGGATCTAGCCCTATGCTCGATGGCGTATACAGGCTAGAGATAGGCACCGTGTACAGTGCCTTCGAGGTGGGCCTGAAATGCAAAAATGGACAGCAGATGAAAGGCTCTGATGCATTTGTATGCCTGAATGAATCCATAAAACAGCAAGGCCTGGATTATGAATACATTCCATTGGTAGATATTGGTGAAGGATCTGTAAAAATTATGGTAAATAATAAAGGTTGTCAGGATATTCATTTAGAGGAAAACTCCCCATTAGGAATGGCCATACAAAAATCACATTATACGGCAGATTTAAATAACATGGTGATTGGAAATATTCCTGAAAAGTATGTAGATGCCAAGGGTGAGTTGCCAGAACACCTGGACTCTCAGCACAAAGGAATATTTAAAATTAATTCTGTGTATCCTTATGATTCAAATGAGACAGTGTGCTGCCATCAAGAGGATTGCATAATATTTAATTTAAATGAAAATGAAACAGAAAATCAGCCCATTGAAGTGGAAGCTGATATGCCAAAATATTTAAAAGTGGCAGCTTTACAAAAAGACACAGCCACACAGTTAGAGGAAAGCGCCGAGATTCCCTTACCAGAAGATTTTCCAGAATTTTCCAAAATGGTAGAAGAGCAGATCTCCTTAGCGGATGCGTGTGAAAGCAATGAGGATAGGGACAATCTGAGGGAGATATTTATGGAGTTTAAGGATGTATTTGCAAAAGATGCTTATGATTGTGGTTTAACTGATTTACATGTGGCCACACTACCAGAAGGGTGTAGCAGAAATCCAGTGTTTGTACGCCAGTATAGACTACCGCTGGCATGTTTAGAATCATTGGCAGAGATTATTAAAAATTTGGAATCACGGGGAATCATCAGGCCCATTCATAGCACATCCAATACACCTATTTTAGGTGTGTTAAAGCCAAATGGTCAATGGCGGCTATGTGCAGACTTGAGAGAGTTAAATAAAAGAGTACCAGTATCTAGATGGCCACTGCCATTCATTGATCAGGGCCTAGCTCAGGTACATGGTTCAAATGTATTTACCACATTAGATCTCACCTCTGGATATTGGTGCGTGCCATTGGCAGAGGAGATACAACATTTATTTTCCTTTACATTTGACAGGACTCAATATGCCTGGCTTAGAGCTCCCTTCGGGTACATCAATAGTGGGAGTGAATTTGGCATATTTTTGAGAAAGGCCATGCCGGATGCAGCGGAAAGAGGAACAATAGTTTATGTGGACGATGTCCTTATAAAAAATGAAAGCCTGAAAAGCCATTTTGATGAAATAAGACATGTACTTGGCCAATTGCAGAAAGCAGGCGCCAAAGTATCTTTGCAAAAAGCACAATGGTGCAAGAAAAAAGTGAACTTTCTAGGGCATGAAGTGACTGAACATGGGCTAAATCCACAAAAGAAGAAAATAGAGGCCATACAAAGATTAAAAGATCCTAAAAATGTGAAAGGAGTAAAAAGTTTATTAGGGATGACAGGCTATAACAGAAAGTTCATTGAAAATTATGCAGAAATCACTCAACCACTGACTAAACTGCTTAAACTGAATACTCCCTGGAAATGGGAAAAAGAGCAGTCTGATGCAGTGGCTAAATTAAAGGATGTCTTGTAAAGGCACCATGTTTAGCATAGGACAGGGATTTCTTTATAGAAATAGGTTTTTCTGAACATTGTATGTCAGCAGTGTTATCACAAAAACATGATTTGAATCACAAAACCATTGCATATGCAAGTAAGGCATTTTCCCAAGTTGAAATGAAATTTAATGAATGTGAAAAGGCCCTATTAACCACTGTGTGGGCGCTACAACATTTCCGCCCCATTGTTCAGGGAGAAAAGGTGATTATTGAAACAAATCATCAACCTTTGCAATTTTTAGAGAGTAAAAGAATTAGATCAGGTAATCTAGCGCAATCCAGAATCACTTCATGGACGCTGGCATTACAAGGTTTTCCCGTAGAAGTGAGATATGGACAAAATAAAAAGAACCCAATTGCTCAAGGGTTAGCTGACTTACATGACTGTGCAGCTGAACAAATACCAAATGAAATGGAAGTGGAAACTAGTTTGCAGGAATTTGAACAATCACCACACAAAGCTTTTGATGAAAAAACATGCAAGGATTTGCCAACTGTATATGTGGATGGTTGTGCTTTTCACATTGAAAATGACAGTAATAAACAGTTAGTGGCAGGAATAGGAAATGTCTGGTTGAAATGTGAAGGCGTCCCCAGTATAGGGATGAGGATTGGAGATAGGAGCAGTCAGGTGGCGGAATTGGCAGCCATTTATAAAGCAATTGCTACTGCAGTTGATAAAAAGTTCAGTGAAATTGTCCTGGTGACTGATTCTGACTATGCACGGAATAGCTTTGTGGAGTATTTGCCTGGTTGGAAAGCAAGAGGCATGGTTACATACAACAAAAAGCCACTTAAACATGGAAAAATGATACAAGCCATAGACAAATTGGTGTCAGAGAATAATTTAACAATATACTGGAGAAAAATTCGTGGGCATTTAAAAACACCAGGAGAGGATAAGGAGAGAAATGATAAGGCAGACCACCTGGCTAAGATTGGGGCTGTGATGGAAGAATTGCTACCTATTGATTATTTAATGGGTGAAATACAAATTGATGCAGTGACACGTTCTAAAGCACCAAAGGAGGTAGATCAACCGGTGGTGCAGTGGAGTCATGACACGCCAGACCAAGATTTGATTGAGGCACAAAAGAATGATCGAATTTTGGGAATCTATTATAATCATTTGATAGATCCTGAACAAAATTCTTTAACAGAAAATGATTGTATGGGAAAAGAAGAGTTGAGGGTGCTATTAAAGAACAAAACACGAATTAGATTACAGGATAGACTCATGATTAGAGAGTCCATAACAGGACAAATACAGTGGGTAGTACCCCTTTCATTCAGAGGACTAATGCTACACCATGCACATGATGCCATAACTGCAGGCCATAGAGGTTCACAAAAAACATTAGAAATACTAAAAGATTATGCTTACTGGCCACATATGTCCCAAGATGTGGAATTATATACTAGAGGATGTCTAGTATGCGCCCAATTTAAACCTGCTTCACCAATGCATAGAGCACCATTGATGAAAAGAGGCCTAACTCTCCCATGGTCAGATTTGCAAATAGACTATGTAGGTCCTTTAAAAAGGTCGAGCAGGGGAAACCGTTATATTTTGAGTGTGGTATGTTTGATGTCGAAGTGGATTGAATGCATTCCTGCACCAGATTGTAGTGCGCAAACAGCAGCCACATTGCTGGTGAACCATGTGTTCTCAAGGTTTGGGTTGCCACAAAGAATTGAGTCAGACAGAGGAAGTCATTTCACAAGTACTCTAATGAGTAAGGTATGACAAATACTAGGTGTGAAAAGGAAACTACATATCGCATATCGGGCAGCGTCTTCAGGTACAGTTGAAAGAAGCAATAGGTCTGTTGTGGATATTTTAAAGAAATTTGTGGCAGAAGCAGGTTCCAGCTGGGATTTACGTTTACCTTTGGTTTTGATGGCAATCAGATCAACTCCTGCCAAAGCAACAGGTGTTAGCCCCCATGAGGTCTTGACAGGTAGGAAAATGGTGTTACCACAACACCTACTATACATAACACATGAGCAGACACTTGTGAGTGCATCCACAGTTCATGAATATATTGATGAACTGAGGAGGCATTTGCAACATGCATTTGCTTTTGTGCAGAGAAATCTGGAAAGAGCTGCTGACAGTGCAAAGTCTTATTATGACAAAAAGACATCAGTAAAGGAATACAGTGTAGGGGATCAGGTGTACAAGTTTCATTTTGGAAAAAGTAAACAGAAAAATTCTAAATTTCTAGCAGCCTGGCAGGGGCCATTTCGAATTATAGATAAGGTCTCTCCTGTAGTTTATAAAATTTTGAAAAATGAAGGTGAAACGGCAATAGAGCAGTTTGTCCATGTAAATCAAATCAAACCATGCCATCCCAGACATGAGATCAGGCAGCTTGAGCATGTAGAAACAGATAAAGTCCCTTGAACACAAAAAGAGAAAATAAATGGGTACAATCAGGAGGCAGTGACAAAGAAGTTAAAAAGTTGATTGTTATAATGGCACATAAACACTGTAATATATATAAAAATATATAATATAAAACAAATAAATAAATATATATAATGGAAGCTCATGGTTGGTGTGCAGAGAGAACATGTATTAAATATTGAATGCTGTTTTATATGTGCTTGTTTTCTTTTTAACTTGTGTTTAATTTCAGAAAAAGAAAAAAAAAACGAAATATTTTTACCAAGCATGTTTTATTTTTGGCAAAAGGGTGAAGTTAGTATTGTGCTATGTACTTAATTTGTTTATTTTCTATTTGATTTAGAAAATTAACATTATTTGGTCGGAGGTTCCGGGATCAAAGCCCACGGGAGACGATGGAGTCCTGGAGCCCACGTGGACGGATTCTGGGAAAGCCCCAAAGAGGGGTGAAGACCAAGGCTGCAAAGCGATCAGCATTGAAGATGATACCGATGATATGGTTAATGATGATGATATTTGGAGGGATCTTCAAGAATTCAGAAGCACAGGTTGTCATTGAACCTGGACCAGCATCTGGTATCGCGGTGGAAGAGGCACCAGGATTCATCATGAGTGATAGAAGGATGATTTTCCAAAATATATACATACCATTGAATCCTGAGATTTTGGTTGAAAAACACTTGAACAATACCAGAATTAAGATTGAACAGACTAAAGAGTGGCTGGAAATAAGAAAAGAGGACACTAAGCAGTCAATAAGAGATATATTAATGCAATTGGAAAAAACATTCGTGAATTCAGCAGACATTAAGAAGAAGAGAGGAAAGAGAGGTGCGGTGATGCTCACGATATCATTGGTAATGTCTATAGTTGGAGCCATAATAGGTACCACAATATCAACAGCCAATTCTATTTCGGTAGGAACACTGAGTACTAAAGCGCAACAACTGAGTATTGACCTAGAAATAATACAAAAAAACATTAGATGGAATTAGAGGGGGACTGGATGAACAAGTAAGATTCATAAATGAAACTGCAAACATTCTAAATGAACAAGCGGATGTAATGCAACGGGCGACTAAAATAATACTTAAGCATGACAGAACTTTAAATGAAATATTGAACATAATGAGTCCTGTTGATAGACTATTAACGAATTATATGAGAGAAGTTCAAACGGCAGTTTCACAATTGATTCAAGGACATATCCCCTTGTATTTTGTTTCGTAGGATATTATTCGTCAAATGATAGAAAGATTGACCAGGAGGGAAATTGATATAATACAGGTAAAAATTGCATTTGAAATGGGTAATGCAATGCCGTTATATGTGGACTTGGAAAGACTAGAGATCGGATATGTAGCCCCTGAACTTATTTACCAAACAAAGTGGGTACACAACGTGGGATTTTGGCAAGAGGACAAATTTATTAAGATTAAGACTCCAGAAGTGGCATTTCAGTCATGGGAACCTGAAGTTTATTTAATACCAAACCTGGAAACATGTGTAAAATTTAAAGAACAAAATTATATGTGTCCAGGTAAACCGTTTGTTCCTGATGCCACAGATGCTATTTGTGGTTTGAAATCTGACCCAAGTATATCAGAGGGATGTGAAGTGATTATTAGCAATATGGGGAGTGAAGAAATGGCACAGGCTAAGATGGTCAGAGGTAAATGGTTGGTCAGCACCTGTTTAAAGAACATGACGGTAGTACATTTAAACCATGGAACATACGTGGTTAAACAGGTGAAATATAATGTTTTTTATTTACAGGTTCCAAAGGATACAATTGTGTCAATTGGGGGGTTAACATTGTTTCATGTAACAAATGATGTTTGGGAAAGCCAAGTGGAAAATATCGATTTTTTTCAAAGGGATACTTTTCCAATAGATCCGGATGTGGAATATTTATTGAATCACAAAGAAAGACATGTTATAAAAATGAATTTGAGAAAGAACAATATTACAATTAGTAATCTGGGGATAATAGAAGTGGAAAGATTTAATTGGGGAACCTGGGGGGAACGCTCAATAGTGGGTTTGGCTGTCCTGGTGCTAATCATGGGTGGATGGTTGATTGTGCTATCAGTAAAAATGAAAATGTTAATGATTTTACTAGCTACGTCAGGAAGAGAAAGATATCCCAATACACATGCATTTATAAAAAAAAAAAAAAAAGAACAAGTTGTTTTTAGGAATTGGCTTGGATCGTAGCCAAGTTCTAAAAACAAAACGAGGGTATATGTAAGGATATTTGGCGTGTTACAGCACAGAGTACAGCACTACTGCACAGGTAGCAATTTTTTTTTGATGCAGCACTACCACATGGGTGTGGTGCATTGCTATATGTGTTGCCAGATTAACATGGACATATATGTAAAGACAGGCTATTCAGTCAAAAACGATTTTAACATATAAGATGCAAATCTATTTTTACAGTTAAAAGCACACGTGCACATTCAAAAATGCACACTATTTTTCACCTGAAATGCCTATGGTGCAAGAGACACATTTGAAAATTAATAACTAACCTTATTAATAACTAACCTGACTAATAAAACTGCATTTAACATAACCCACTAATAAAAATGTGTCTCCACTGCAGAATTAGGCCTACTCTGAAAGTGAACTTTTAAACGCACATTCATTTTTTTTCTTTTTCTCTGCTGCTCTGTCCACATAACTACAGGAAGCAAAGGGCTCGAAGGAACAGGAAATCAGTTGGTTACAAATGGTTACTGTAGAATGAGCCATTGTGTAGTGAGGGAGGAGATGGCATGATTGATTCTGATTGGAGCAGCGTCATAGCAAGTATCATGCTAGAGGCAGTGATTAGAGTTTTGCTGGGGGAGCTTGAGGAGAGGGGGAGAACAATCGAGATTTGGCAGAGCTGGGAGAAGGACCTGTTTCCTGGCTGAAGCATTCCTGCTGCAAAAGCTGAGAATTCCAGGCAATAACCCCGGTTTGAGAACGAAAGACGCTTGTTTTCACTGGGGTTAATCTTCAAGGGAGCCAAATTCAGAAAGAGAACAGCTGAAGAAAACTCATGCTGAACAGATAAGGTAATTACAGAAGTGTGGGGGCTGAGTGTGTACGAGAATATTCAGTCAGTGTAGGAAAGGAGATTCCTGTGCTTTACTCACATGTTTAATGTTGCAAATTGAGTTCTTGTCTCCGCCACTCTCTTTTCAGTGTATCACAGACAATGCTGTTACTGTGCTATTTTATTTATTTCTGTAAAGAGTGAGATCGTGTTTAAATGCAACTTTTATAATACACAAAAATATTTGAAAGCAGACGGGTGGTGTGTTTTATATTTACCAATACAGTGCTGATGATGTGGGGAGATGTTTAGACAGTGCAATTGTCATTTTCAAGGTAGCTAAACATCAAATTTGCTGCAGCCGTGTGCACAATGTAATTCAGTATGAGCAATTATAACTAACTGTGTGTGTTGTAGTTTGTCGGAGGTCTATGAGTCGGCAAAAAGGGAGGCCCGGGACATAGTTCACTACCGTATATAAGATAGTGAAAATACCACATGATAGCTCGCTGCCGTAGATAAGACAGAGAGAAATTGCCCATAGTGGCACACTAAAAATGAAAATGTGCTGTTCCTGAAATGCAAGCCTGAGGTCTCTCTAGTGATTACACGAAAAATCTAAACAAAAATAAGGGGTTCTGGATATTGGGGCCACAAATAAAACAAGGGAATTATGCTCACCAAAATACCACCAACCACGCATACCAACCACGCATACCAAATACGCATGTCTGTGTGCTGAAATAATGCATGTCCACTGTATTATTGTTGTACATGGCCCAATCTGAATACAAGGAGTGATTGTTGCTAAGTTATTTTTCGGCGGTAAGAAAATACCGTCAGGCCCCAAATCTCCACAAAATACCCTACATATTTATGGTGCGTTGCAGGCCGGGAAAGTGATCATAGAGTACCTACTGGGCGTGGCAAGCGTGTCTCACACTGCCATTTGCACATTAAAGGGAACCCATTTTATAATAGCAGTGTGCCACTAAAAACGAATTTCAGAATGTCACAAAGGGAAACCACATTCTCAGACCTAGTGCAATATTTAGAGGCAAAGTTGTTTGCACATGGGACTTGGTCGTCGAACAGCACGTTAGAATGGCGTGAACGCATTCAGGGTGAGGTGCAGAAAGAAAAACTAGACAATATTTTTGCAGAAGGCAGCATAATTCAGGTCTGCCTTACAAGATTATTGAATGCAGCCGATAAAAGTGCAGAGAAAGACTGTTTAATACGGCTATGCGGCAAAATATGGTTTATTTTGAATAAGTCCCTGCAAATGCAGGAGAATGATACTCAGCTAATTAACAGGTTAAAGACTGAATTAGATGGGGAAAAATCAGGAAATGTTAAGAGCAGAATTGGATGTATGCCAAAAAGACATGCAATTAAAATGCAGATACTTTGATGCTCAGTTATCCAAAAGCAAGAAACAATTTGAGGATAGTGAGCAAGAATTGGTACACTTAAAAGCCTTAGTGGACCACATTAGACAGGATAAAGATGAGGTTGTTTCAGAAATGCAGATTTTACAAAAAGAACATTGTGAAAAAGAATGTGATCTCCAGAGTGCAGAACAAGAAATGATTAAAATGTTTCAAGAAAGAGACAAGAGAAATAAAGAGTTCAATGAATGCCAAATGCAAATGTGCGACATGCAGGAGGTGATTAATAAGATGAGTGATGAAAACAACTATTTGCAAAATGAAGCAAACAGACTCCTTAAAAAGTGTAAGGACTTAGAACAGCAAATGTGCATTCCCAGGTCCCAGGAGAGGCGGCAGGGTACCACATTCAATGGAGTGGAGGTGAATTCTAGCTCTGCCCAAAGAGCTAGTGCTCCAGTGACTGGGCCGGTTACTGAGCTTGGTTGCAGCGCCCTTGGGGGATTTGATACTCCCATTGGGGGCAGCCACCAATCTCATACACCTGAAAACAGGATTGAATCACAAAATAGTGCAATTCCATGCATTGCAACAAGTAACCCCATAAAAATAATGAAATCCATTAAAGCCCTGATCAAACCATTTAAAAAATGAGGTGAATGCTGCATTGAGGATCACTTAAAAGCGGTGCAAGACATTTTTAAAGCACTCCAGATACCTAAGGAACAGTACAGACAATATTTTCATTTAACTTTAGATGCCCCGACGGCCAGCATCATAAGGGGATTAAATGAACAGCAGAATATGACCTGGTTGGAGTTTGAAAAAGAAATTAGGCGTCATTTTTCTCCTTTTCAGTCATTGCAGGAGGCAAAGAAAGTCGCTTACACAATTACTGCTGGACCTAATACATCCCCTCGCCAATTTTTACAAGACTTAAAAAGAGCATTTTCTCGCTTTGATGTATCTTTTGACTCAAATTCCAATGAGTTTAAAACTGCATACTTCTATGGGCTACAGAAAGACATCATATCCCAATTGGTCCGTGAATTTGACCGTGACAAGTCCCTTGAGTGGATTGTACATCAAAGCACAAAACTATATGAGTTACTCTATTGTCAGGGTAGAGAAAGTGATAAAATGAAAGATACTAGACCTAAATCTAAAGAACCCTCAGCCACAGTAATGGAAATCAGGTCAGCCTAATGTCCTAATGCAATCGAATTACAAATGAGGAAAGATACTATTATTCCTGCATTTACAAAACAGTTTGCAATAACACTGAAATGCAAAAATGGCAGCAGATGAAAGGCTCTGATGCATTTGTATGCCTGAATGAATCCATAAAACAGCAAGGCCTGGATTATGAATACATTCCATTGGTAGATATTGGTGAAGGATCTGTAAAAATTATGGTAAATAATAAAGGTTGTCAGGATATTCATTTAGAGGAAAACTCCCCATTCGGAAAGGCCATACAAAAATCACATTATACGGCAGATTTAAATAACATAGTGATTGGAAATATTCCTGAAAAGTATGTAGATGCCAAGGGTGAGTTGCCAGAACACCTGGACTCTCAGCCAAAAGGAATATTTAAAATGCATTCTGTGTATCCTTATGATTCAAATGAGACAGTGTGCTGCCATCAAGAGGATTGCATAATATTTAATTTAAATGACAATGAAACAGAAAATCAGCCCATTGAAGTGGAAGCTGATATGCCAAAATATTTAAAAGTGGCAGCTTTACAAAAAGACACAGCCACACAGTTAGAGGAAAGCGCCGAGATTCCCTTACCAGAAGATTTTCCAGAATTTTCCAAAATGGTAGAAGAGCAGATCTCCTTAGCGGATGCGTGTGAAAGCAATGAGGATAGGGACAATCTGAGGGAGATATTTATGGAGTTTAAGGATGTATTTGCAAAAGATGCTTATGATTGTGGTTTAACTGATTTACATGTGGCCACACTACCAGAAGGGTGTAGCAGAAGAATCCAGTGTTTGTACGCCAGTATAGACTACCGCTGGCATGTTTAGAATCATTGGCAGAGATTATTAAAAATTTGGAATCGCGGGGAATCATCAGGCCCATTCATAGCACATCCAATACACCTATTTTAGGTGTGTTAAAGCCAAATGGTCAATGGCGGCTATGTGCAGACTTGAGAGAGTTAAATAAAAGAGTACCAGTATCTAGATGGCCACTGCCATTCATTGATCAGGGCCTAGCTCAGGTACATGGTTCAAATGTATTTACCATATTAGATCTCACCTCTGGATATTGGTGCGTGCCATTGGCAGAGGAGATACAACATTTATTTTCCTTTACATTTGACAGGACTCAATATGCCTGGCTTAGAGCTCCCTTCGGGTACATCAATAGTGGGAGTGAATTTGGCATATTTTTGAGAAAGGCCATGCCGGATGCAGCGGAAAGAGGAACAATAGTTTATTTGGACGATGTCCTGATAAAAAATGAAAGCCTGAAAAGCCATTTTGATGAAATAAGACATGTACTTGGCCAATTGCAGAAAGCAGGCGCCAAAGTATCTTTGCAAAAAGCACAATGGTGCAAGAAAAAAGTGAACTTTCTAGGGCATGAAGTGACTGAACATGGGCTAAATCCACAAAAGAAGAAAATAGAGGCCATACAAAGATTAAAAGAATCTAAACATGTGAAAGGAGTAAAAAGTTTATTAGGGATGACAGGCTATAACAGAAAGTTCATTGAAAATTATGCAGAAATCACTCAACCATTGACTAAACTGCTTAAACTGAATACTCCCTGGAAATGGGAAAAAGAGCAGTCTGATGCAGTGGCTAAATTAAAGGATGTCTTGTAAAGGCACCATGTTTAGCATACCCCATAAAGGACAGGGATTTCTTTATAGAAATAGGTTTTTCTGAACATTGTATGTCAGCAGTGTTATCACAAAAACATGATTTGAATCACAAAACCATTGCATATGCAAGTAAGGCATTTTCCCAAGTTGAAATGAAATTTAATGAATGTGAAAAGGCCCTATTAACCACTGTGTGGGCGCTACAACATTTCCGCCCCATTGTTCAGGGAGAAAAGGTGATTATTGAAACAAATCATCAACCTTTGCAATTTTTAGAGAGTAAAAGAATTAGATCAGGTAATCTAGCGCAATCCAGAATAACTTCATGGACGCTGGCAATACAAGGTTTTCCCGTAGAAGTGAGATATGGACAAAATAAAAAGAACCCAATTGCTCAAGGGTTAGCTGACTTACATGACTGTGCAGCTGAACAAATACCAAATGAAATGGAAGTGGAAACTAGTTTGCAGGAATTTGAACAATCACCACACAAAGCTTTTGATGAAAAAACATGCAAGGATTTGCCAACTGTATATGTGGATGGTTGTGCTTTTCACATTGAAAATGACAGTAATAAACAGTTAGTGGCAGGAATAGGAAATGTCTGGTTGAAATGTGAAGGCGTCCCCAGTATAGGGATGAGGATTGGAGATAGGAGCAGTCAGGTGGCGGAATTGGCAGCCATTTATAAAGCAATTGCTACTGCAGTTGATAAAAAGTTCAGTGAAATTGTCCTGGTGACTGATTCTGACTATGCACGGAATAGCTTTGTGGAGTATTTGCCTGGTTGGAAAGCAAGAGGCATGGTTACATACAACAAAAAGCCACTTAAACATGGAAAAATGATACAAGCCATAGACAAATTGGTGTCAGAGAATAATTTAACAATATACTGGAGAAAAATTCGTGGGCATTTAAAAACACCAGGAGAGGATAAGGAGGGAAATGATAAGGCAGACCACCTGGCTAAGATTGGGGCTGTGATGGGAGAATTGCTACCTATTGATTATTTAATGGGTGAAATACAAATTGATGCAGTGACACGTTCTAAAGCACCAAAGGAGGTAGATCAACCGGTGGTGCAGTGGAGTCATGACACGCCAGACCAAGATTTGATTGAGGCACAAAAGAATGATCGAATTTTGGGAATCTATTATAATCATTTGATAGATCCTGCACAAAATTCTTTAACAGAAAATGATTGTATGGGAAAAGAAGAGTTGAGGGTGCTATTAAAGAACAAAACACGAATTAGATTACAGGATGGACTCATGATTAGAGAGTCCATAACAGGACAAATACAGTGGGTAGTACCCCTTTCATTCAGAGGACTAATGCTACACCATGCACATAATGCCATAACTGCAGGCCATAGAGGTTCACAAAAAACATTAGAAATACTAAAAGATTATGCTTACTGGCCACATATGTCCCAAGATGTGGAATTATATACTAGAGGATGTCTAGTATGCGCCCAATTTAAACCTGCTTCACCAATGCATAGAGCACCATTGATGAAAAGAGGCCTAACTCTCCCATGGTCAGATTTGCAAATAGACTATGTAGGTCCTTTAAAAAGGTCGAGCAGGGGAAACCGTTATATTTTGAGTGTGGTATGTTTGATGTCGAAGTGGATTGAATGCATTCCTGCACCAGATTGTAGTGCGCAAACAGCAGCCACATTGCTGGTGAACCATGTGTTCTCAAGGTTTGGGTTGCCACAAAGAATTGAGTCAGACAGAGGAAGTCATTTCACAAGTACTCTAATGAGTAAGGTATGGCAAATACTAGGTGTGAAAAGGAAACTACATATCGCATATCGGGCAGCGTCTTCAGGTACAGTTGAAAGAAGCAATAGGTCTGTTGTGGATATTTTAAAGAAATTTGTGGCAGAAGCAGGTTCCAGCTGGGATTTACGTTTACCTTTGGTTTTGATGGCAATCAGATCAACTCCTGCCAAAGCAACAGGTGTTAGCCCCCATGAGGTCTTGACAGGTAGGAAAATGGTGTTACCACAACACCTACTATACAGAACACATGAGCAGACACTTGTGAGTGCATCCACAGTTCATGAATATATTGATGAACTGAGGAGGCATTTGCAACATGCATTTGCTTTTGTGCAGAGAAATCTGGAAAGAGCTGCTGACAGTGCAAAGTCTTATTATGACAAAAAGACATCAGTAAAGGAATACCGTGTAGGGGATCAGGTGTACAAGTTTCATTTTGGAAAAAGTAAACAGAAAAATTCTAAATTTCTAGCAGCCTGGCAGGGGCCATTTCGAATTATAGATAAGGAATCTCCTGTAGTTTTTAAAATTTTGAAAAATGAAGGTGAAACGGCAATAGAGCAGTTTGTCCATGTAAATCAAATCAAACCATGCCATCCCAGACATGAGATCAGGCAGCTTGAGCATGTAGAAACAGATAAAGTCCCTTGAACACAAAAAGAGAAAATAAATGGGTACAATCAGGAGGCAGTGACAAAGAAGTTAAAAAGTTGATTGTTATAATGGCACATAAACACTGTAATATATATAAAAATATATAATATAAAATAAATAAATAAATATATATAATGGAAGCTCATGGTTGGTGTGCAGAGAGAAAATGTATTAAATATTGAATGCTGTTTTATATGTGCTTGTTTTCTTTTTAACTTGTGTTTAATTTCAGAAAAAAAAAAAAACGAAATATTTTTACCAAGCATGTTTTATTTTTGGCAAAAGGGTGAAGTTAGTATTGTGCTATGTACTTAATTTGTTTATTTTCTATTTGATTTAGAAAATGAACATTATTTGGTCGGAGGTTCCGGGATCAAAGCCCACGGGAGACGATGGAGTCCTGGAGCCCACGTGGACGGATTCCGGGAAAGCCCCAAAGAGGGGTGAAGACCAAGGCTGCAAAGCGATCAGCATTGAAGATGATACCGATGATATGGTTAATGATGATGATATTTGGAGGGATCTTCAAGAATTCAGAAGCACAGGTTGTCATTGAACCTGGACCAGCATCTGGTATCGCGGTGGAAGAGGCGCCAGGATTCATCATGAGTGATAGAAGGATGATTTTCCAAAATATATACATACCATTGAATCCTGAGATTTTGGTTGAAAAACAATTGAACAATACCGGAATTAAGATTGAACAGACTAAAGAGTGGCTGGAAATAAGAAAAGAGGACACTAAGCAGTCAATAAGAGATATATTAATGCAATTGGAAAAAACATTCGTGAATTCAGCAGACATTAAGAAGAAGAGAGGAAAGAGAGGTGCAGTGATGCTCACGATATCATTGGTAATGTCTATAGTTGGAGCCATAATAGGTACCACAATATCAACAGCCAATTCTATTTCGGTAGGAACACTGAGTACTAAAGCGCAACAACTGAGTATTGACCTAGAAATAATACAAAAAAACATTAGATGGAATTAGAGGGGGACTGGATGAACAAGTAAGATTCATAAATGAAACTGCAATCATTCTAAATGAACAAGCGGATGTAATGCAACGGGCGACTAAAATAATACTTAAGCATGACAGAACTTTAAATGAAATATTGAACATAATGAGTCCTGTTGATAGACTATTAACGAATTATATGAGAGAAGTTCAAACGGCAGTTTCACAATTGATTCAAGGACATATCCCCTTGTATTTTGTTTCGCAGGATATTATTCGTCAAATGATAGAAAGATTGACCAGGAGGGAAATTGATATAATACAGGTAAAAATTGCATTTGAAATGGGTAATGCAATGCCGTTATATGTGGACTTGGAAAGACTAGAGATCGGATTTTTGCTATGCATCCCATATGTAGCCCCTGAACTTATTTACCAAACGAAGTGGGTACACAACGTGGGATTTTGGCAAGAGGACAAATTTATTAAGATTAAGACTCCAGAAGTGGTGGCATTTCAGTCATGGGAACCTGAAGTTTATTTAATACCAAACCTGGAAACATGTGTAAAATGTAAAGAACAAAATTATATGTGTCCAGGTAAACCGTTTGTTCCTGATGCCACAGATGCTATTTGTGGTTTGAAATCTGACCCAAGTATATCAGAGGGATGTGAAGTGATTATTAGCAATATGGGGAGTGAAGAAATGGCACAGGCTAAGATGGTCAGAGGTAAATGGTTGGTCAGCACCTGTTTAAAGAACATGACGGTAGTACATTTAAACCATGGAACATACGTGGTTAAACAGGTGAAATATAATGTTTTTTATTTACAGGTTCCAAAGGATACAATTGTGTCAATTGGGGGGTTAACATTGTTTCATGTAACAAATGATGTTTGGGAAAGCCAAGTGGAAAATATCGATTTTTTTCAAAGGGATACTTTTCCAATAGATCCGGATGTGGAATATTTATTGAATCACAAAGAAAGACATGTTATAAAAATGAATTTGAGAAAGAACAATATTACAATTAGTAATCTGGGGATAATAGAAGTGGAAAGATTTAATTGGGGAACCTGGGGGGAACGCTCAATAGTGGAATTGGCTGTCCTGGTGCTAATCATGGGTGGATGGTTGATTGTGCTATCAGTAAAAATGAAAATGTTACTGATTTTACTAGCTACGTCAGGAAGAGAAAGATATCCCAATACACATGCATTTAAAAAAAAAAAAAAGAACAAGTTGTTTTTAGGAATTGGCTTGGATCGTAGCCAAGTTCTAAAAACAAAACGAGGGTATATGTAAGGATATTTGGCGTGTTACAGCACAGAGTACAGCACTACTGCACAGGTAGCAATTTTTTTTTGATGCAGCACCACCACATGGGTGTGGTGCATTGCTATATGTGTTGCCAGATTAACATGGACATATAAGTAAAGACAGGCTGTTCAGTCAAAAACGATTTTAACATATAAGATGCAAATCTATTTTTACAGTCAAAAGCACACGTGCACATTCAAAAATGCACACTATTTTTCACCTGAAATGCTTATGGTGCAAGAGACACATTTGAAAATTAATAACTAACCTTATTAATAACTAACCTGACTAATAAAACTGCATTTAACATAACCCACTAATAAAAATGTGTCTCCACTGCAGAACTAGGCCTACTCTGAAAGTGAACTTTTAAACGCACATTCATTTTTTTTCTTTTTCTCTGCTGCTCTGTCCACATAACTACAGGAAGCAAAGGGCTCGAAGGAACAGGAAATCAGTTGGTTACAAATGGTTACTGTAGAAATGAGCCATTGTGTAGTGAGGGAGGAGATGGCATGATTGATTCTGATTGGAGCAGCGTCATAGCAAGTATCATGCTAGAGGCAGTGATTAGAGTTTTGCTGGGGGAGCTTGAGGAGAGGGGGAGAACAATCGAGATTTGGCAGAGCTGGGAGAAGGACCTGTTTCCTGGCTGAAGCATTCCTGCTGCAAAAGCTGAGAATTCCAGGCAATAACCCCGGTTTGAGAACGAAAGACGCTTGTTTTCACTGGGGTTAATCTTCAAGGGAGCCAAATTCAGAAAGAGAACAGCTGAAGAAAACTCATGCTGAACAGATAAGGTAATTACAGAAGTGTGGGGGCTGAGTGTGTACGAGAATATTCAGTCAGTGTAGGAAAGGAGATTCCTGTGCTTTACTCACATGTTTAATGTTGCAAATTGAGTTCTTGTCTCCGCCACTCTCTTTTCAGTGTATCACAGACAATGCTGTTACTGTGCTATTTTATTTATTTCTGTAAAGAGTGAGATCGTGTTTAAATGCAACATTTATAATACACAAAAATATTTGAAAGCAGACGGGTGGTGTGTTTTATACTTACCAATACAGTGCTGATGATGTGGGGAGATGTTTAGACAGTGCAATTGTCATTTTCAAGGTAGCTAAACATCAAATTTGCTGCAGCCGTGTGCACAATGTAATTCAGTATGAGCAATTATAACTAACTGTGTGTGTTGTAGTTTGTCGGAGGTCTATGAGTCGGCAAAAAGGGAGGCCCGGGACATAGTTCACTACCGTATATAAGATAGTGAAAATACCACATGATAGCTCGCTGCCGTAGATAAGACAGAGAGAAATTGCCCATAGTGGCACACTAAAAATGAAAATGTGGTGTTCCTGAAATGCAAGCCTGAGGTCTCTCTAGTGATTACACGAAAAATCTAAACAAAAATAAGGGGTTCTGGATATTGGGGCCACAAATAAAACAAGGGAATTATGCTCACCAAAATACCACCAACCACGCATACCAACCACGCATACCAAATACGCATGTCTGTGTGCTGAAATAATGCATGTCCACTGTATTATTGTTGTACATGGCCCAATCTGAATACAAGGAGTGATTGTTGCTAAGTTATTTTTCGGCGGTAAGAAAATACCGTCAGGCCCCAAATCTCCGCAAAATACCCTACACTACCAACACAGGTTGGGTGATATTGTATGTATATTTGTTCTCTATAATGCGCTTAAGTGTGAGTGCTATATTATAAAAATCATTATCATTTGGCCTTGGAAGTCTGCTTGCATTCACAGTAATGTGTTTATGTGGACCTATACAAACTGATATCAACGATACATATGGTTATCCATTTTTGTATGAAATGTATATCACATTACAGTGATATCATAACCATATTTTTCGTATTGTATTTAGGAACAATACTATGTGAAGCCACTTCCTCTTTTGTCAAATGGTGAAAGGTCATACTCCATCACTTCCTGTGATGTCACTTTGGGGTGGGGTAAAATGTCATCAGAGGTCAAGGGTCGTGTGATGTCACTTCCACTACCCCTGGCATTTCGGTGAAATGACGTCCCTGCCTTAATGTCAATATGAGCACAACCCATTGGTAGTTATCTTAATCAAAGTGGTCTCTTGTGTCTTTTTATATCCATCACATTAGAAATACTCTGACATCCAGTTGAGTAATATCTTTGTGCTGTTCTGATACAGCTGTGCGGCACAATTGCTTGGGTGATTTAGACCCAATTCCTCATTAGGATTTCCCCGCGGTTGGATGTAGGCTGTGATTAATTTTTGAAGAGCATGTGGGGTCCCGGCTAGTAGCCACCATATCATCTGCATAGGCCAATACAGGGAACACGGACTCACCTAATTTAGGCACGTCCACCCCATTTTCATTCAAAATATCATTTAGGCCCACACCAAAAAAACAAAGAGGCCAGTACACAACCATGATGGACCCCTGCCTTTACTTCAAAATACTCTGTTCAGTGTCCCGCTTTCCCACTCTTAACACATTCTGCTGTATCCTGGTGTAACATGCCCAATACTTTGAAAATTTCAGGTGGCCAGTTTAACGACCTGAGCATAGTCCACAGCTTCTGCTGAACAGCCTTATAAATGCTGTGCTCAAGTGCATAAAGGGCAGATAAATAAGTTCCCTTTTCATTTAGAGGGAATTTCTAAATAGAAGGTACAAATTCAAGGCCTCCTCGCGGGTACCTACACTTGGACGAAAGCTGAGTAGGACTTCGGAAAGAATATGTCCATCATAAAAATAAAAAGAAGTATGTATCAGAGCACACCTAATTACTCAAAAACTAAATAACTATTTAGAGAGATTTTATTACAATTCTGGGTGCTGGGGAGGAATACACGCCCTGACACTGGAGCATGTGTTAAACATAAAACAAAAAGTGTCTAAACTTAAAGACACTCCCGTCCCCTGCACACCTTACAAGCTGAAGTAAATCAGTCAAATTTCATAACATTTGCACTTTTATATATAGAAAGAATTGTCAATTTAGAACATAGGTAACAAAATATCTTCATAAAAGTACAGAAAAAAGCTATCAACTGGCCATATTGGAAGTCAGTTGATAGCTTTTTTCTGTACTTTTATGAAGATAACCCAGTCTTCTAATTTCCCAGTAGAGCTTGACCAAACATTTTAAAACGAGAATCCAGTAAAGAGATGGGGCCTTAGGATTTCCAATTTGGCCTATCAACTTTTTTTTACAAAGGCTGGATGATGGCCAGTTTCCATGACTTTGGAAACATTTCGGACCTAATGATGGCATTAAAGTCAATAGTTAGAATAGGTGCCCCCTGCTCAACTTCAGCCTGAAACAATTCTGTAAGAATTCCATCTGGCCCAGGGCTGCAAAATATCGTTTGTTTACATATAGCCTCTGATATGTCCTGTATCGAGAACACCAGATTACTAGGAGTTAGAACATGGCATGTTTTGCAGACTGTAGGGCACGGGAATACCGTATGGGGGGACCCCTGCTGCTCCTGGCTACCAATCGCAATGTATAGAGCCGGGAAATGGTTGGTCCAATCCTTTTCTTGTATCATGATTGCCAGACCTGTCTTTGTTCTTTTATGGGCAGGTCCAGATGTTTCCAACTCCCAAAATGTCTTAGAGTTACTTTCCTCCCGGTCTAATTCTAAATTCCTTTCTGCAATGCTATTCTTGTAATTGATAGATCCAATAATTAGCGGTTTAGGTGTTGAAAGTATTTTAGTAACAAAATGAATATCTTCTTCGCGCCACTGCAGGCCTTGTTAAACCAACCAGTGCCGCAGGCACTACCCAATTTTATACAAATAGATCCAACGTTTGCTCCATGTACTTATGGTGTGTGCATTGAAGTTAAGCATCATTTTCCCAACATTATCCAATGGTGCTATAAAACCTAGGATTATTTGAAGGTTATCCATGATAATCATCTTTTGTAGAGTGAACTTGTCATGGAACACACCCCTATCATGTTCAAATGTGCATTATTGGTACCATTCACTTTTGTCACTCGAATTTTAGAGCTAATGTATGATGGTCACTAATTAGATATGCTACATGACAAAAAAGTCCTCAGTTAGGTTCCAATGTCCTACCGGAAAACAAAAATAGTTGATAGAAGAATTTCCCTGGGAAACAAAAAAAATGTATTTCCCTGGACTATCATTGGCGACTCGACCATTGCTGGATCATGGGCCCCAATCATATAGCCTGGAAAATAGCGAAAGCCCTGTGCACACATTTGGGGATCATGCACATTTGGACCCGCCATGCAGCCTGTTTTCCATATCATCAAAGAGATTTGGTGGAGGGCCATTCCCTGTTTTTACATTAATATCACCACCAATAATAGGTATGGAGTTTCGGCCTTGCGCGCTAGGAAATATCTCATCAAGGAAGGGTTTAAAAACTGTTAAGATATTATCAACTAAAGAACAAGAACGAGCAACAGAGTAGTTGATCTATCTCCATCGCCCTCATCCACTGGGTCAGAAAATAATGATGACAAAATGGATGATATTCAAGACAAAGATTATACTCCATCCGAGTCCAGACGGGAAGAAGCTTTCATCACTGTTGTACTGAGGCAGAATATAAGAATGACACCACAATTGCATTAAGGTCACCCCCCACATGCACACAATCTCTTTGAAAAACAGCGTTCCCATTGCAGATCATAAGCAGATGACATTATTAGTTGGCATCTAGAAAACTACCAGCACTGCCAACTCCAGGCACATCATACTCACCTCAACACAGCCTTTATGCTAGCCCACTATGGAAGTAAAAAGGTTTGGCAATATGTCACAAAGAATAACCAGCATCTTAATCTGTCCACTTGCACACTGTGCCAGAAAATGATGTGTTGAGGGAAAGCAGTGACAGACTTTTGTTCCACACTTATGTGGTCCCACCTGCAATGGCACCACTTACAGGCATGGGAAGAAGTCAACACATCGGAGGTGCCTCCCTCCCCATACTATCAGACAATCAGGATACCTCGACCAGTGTGCACAATTACCTCTGAAAATATTTCAGCTGTATCAGTGTCTGGGATTAGAACACCAAGCTCTGTCTCCTGTACTACAGTGGTGCATAGCAATGATTTCCCTCTGTGACAGGGAAGTATTGAGGGAGCATTTGAACATGGCCTAACATATCACATGTTCCATGACAGACGCATCTATGTGATCACTGCGACAGCCGAAAAGGCTGACTTTTTCTTTTTTTTAAGCCTTTACACCACATATACATATGTGGTGTAAGTGGGAGTTAAAAAAAAAAAGTCAGCATTTTCGGCCGTCGCAATTCCCAGGTCGACATTTTTGTACGATTCCATGACAGACAGAGCCTGATTGATGCTATAATGTTGGTAAATGTTATCTTGCCCTTCCCATTTTTGGTGGAAACCCCTATATTCTGGTGCTTTATGGTAAAAGTTCATAACTGCTTGGAAGTTCCTGACCTATGTTTTTTCTCTTGCAAAGAGATACAGGAATTGTGCAGTAAGGGTATGTCTACAGTGGAGTGGGTACCCCACGGGGGAAAAACGCCCATGTCAGCATGGACGTATGGACTAGTGGTTGGAGCATTAACTACATCTTCATTGAAGAACACTGGATTTTTGTTTCCTTCCTACAAGAGGGTTACCAGAGTAAATGTACAGAAGGTCCATACAATACAGCATCAAGCAAACGTGTAAATGCAAATGTTTCAGGTCTGAAGCCATGGAGGAGATGACATCTGAGAGAATTTGAAGCAGGTGGACAAACAGTGGCAAAGGCCACTACGTTTGCATTTTGGTTTTGATGAGACACACAATGGATTAAATGGCATTGCCTTCTTGTGAGTTGGAAAGACAATTAATGTTCCTTGCTCTGCTCTTGTACGTCACCTTGTGATCAGACGTTTAAACAGCAATTGTGAGCTTCTGGACTAAATGGTTGCTGTGGCCCAGAAGATCAGCTCCATTTTCAACTGTGCTTGCCATTCCAAAAATGCACTGTGACAACTGCCAATTCACCACAAGTTGCCAACGCACATCCTGAAGACCTCAGGGACTACACATTATAACTTTACTTTGTGGATGTTAAACAGGCTATGTGAGTAGTGCAGATCTCTAGATGGGGTATTTGTAACACTGTGTCAGTGGCACCTGCTGTCTAATGTCTGATCTCAACTATGACATTTCAAGGAGGCCACTAAGCAGATTGGCCTTCAGAACACATCCCTGAATGAAATCTTCCATCTATTGTGCCTGCTTGAGTTCAACTTGACCAACATGGCGAGCACCCATGCCTTGTGGTGTAGATGTAACATAGCTGGCGAGGGACCAGCTTTCAACCTTGCTTTTTGATACATTGGTGTCTAGATTGAAAGGCAACTTTTTCTTTTCTTTTTATAGGTCATTTATTATATGTATATACAGATGCATGTCTCAGGGTGCAACAAGGCAAGGGGATGAGGGTGGAACGATCCTACTAAGCCATGTACCTTCACATCCTGCAAGTCGGGTTATTTATAACTGTGCGGATCCGGGATTCAAACCTGTGTTGCTCAGCGTGGTCTTGCTTCCAAGACCCGTGCGTGACCATAGCGCTACGATAATGTCTACTTACTGTAAATGAACAAGAGTTCTGCAACACTGCCTCTGTCCCAAGTGCACACATTGTGCACCTTTGCATGTAATTTGCACATTGCATTCCTGTTGGCTTTATTTTTGGATACATATTTCTAAGCAAAACAAGACTATTTCTGTCCACATGTCTCAGGTGAGAAGTCAAACAATAATCACAATGGGAAGACACTGTGCAGAATTCAAGGATGCCTTGCTGCAGTGCTTGCAACATCGATTAGAGAATGAAATCCTGTAGCAGGAAATAAAATCATCAGCCAAAATTGTGCCATCTCTGCCGGGGGTCTCTGGCTCATGGATGATTGCAGAATCAACTTGCAGTACTTCACTGATACACAATGAAAGCTTTGTGAGCAGCAGAGGCACAAAGTACATGAAGGAGAATCTGTGGGTCACCCTCAACTGTGACATGGGCATGTTTTATACAGATGGGACATCAACAGGAACAGACAACAGACCATCGCCCACACAGTTGCTTGAAGCCTATCTTCTGGGCACTTCACCTGTGGGAAGTGGTTATGACTCATTACTGTATTGCTACAGCAAGTGGTCCATCTGGCCAGAGAAACATGTTGTAGAAACACTGAGCAGCCCCACCTGTGTGCAGTCTGTGAGAGTGTATTGTGCAGCCCGAACCATTGTCTATTATACCCTGGAGATGATTTGCAGTACTGTCTGTTGAACAATTGACATTTATAAAAAATTAACAAGCACTTCATTACAGAAGCCTATGGAGTTATAATGACGCATAGCTAAAACCCTAACTTGGCTGATCATGATCAAAATTATTTATTAGGTAGTCTGACACTAAATTGTGGAGTGAGTGGTTTCATGAAGAGAGTGGTTGGGAAATTGACAGCTTTATAAGTGACTCGAAACGAGGGTTCCTGACATGCTGCTGTCTTACACAAGCCATGATGTTGAATATGGTGCTGTAATGTTCTGGAATCCTGATCACACACTTGTCCAGATTTGTCATTTGGCATGTTCTCCCACAGGGTGCAGCCACCTAAAGTTATTGGGCTCTTTCACATGGTGCAGCTACCCACTAAGGTGTTCAGGCTCTTTCCCAGGGTGCAGGCACCCACTAACTTTCTCAAGCTCTTTAAAATGGTGCAATCACTCACTAAGGCTGTCAGGCTCTTTCACAGGGTCAAGCCACATACTAAAGTTCTTAAGGTCCCCCACATAGCATTTTGTAAAGTTCTCCAATTTCCCAAAGACCGCTGTCGCTATCATGTTTGTGTGAGCCTACCTCCAAAGCAAGGACCTCCACTTTTCTGCCTCATTCCTCTCTTTTCTAAATGCCTTGCAGGAGGCAAAGGGGTGGAGAGCCATACACCTACTCAGGTTGCCCACTACTACTACATAGTCCAGCTCCACCCGGATAATGGAGTCCCTGAAATAAAGGTGGAAAGCCCCTCCATGCAACATAATGTTGTTGGAGGGCTCCTGTCTGCCTGTGGCACACCACCCTTTCCAGCTTGTTTGGGTGGTGCCAGCAACAGGAGCCTGCTGACTTCCACAGTTGTAGTTGACTCTGGTACTGATTAAAGAGGCTTGATGTGTGTGTCTGTTAGGCACGCCAATCAAACATCTCTCACAGCTGTGGTGCAATATGGGGTTTCCAACGTAGTTTGTATGGGAATCATGGGTGCCAGAAACACATCTTGCTCCAGTGGAATGGACAAAGCTACACTTAAAAAGTGTACACTAGCACATATACATTTTTGGGAAGTTTATCCAAGCCTAATATGCCATTTCCTTTTTAGGGTATCACAAATAGACATTGTAGTGGCTTCCTTGCCCATTCTTGCTGAGATATCCTTGGACTGTGCATCGTAAGAATTAATTGTGCTTCAAGGTAGTGCAGGAGCAGTCTATACAGGAAATACTGTAGTCATTTTGCGGTGAACGGTATGTTAGCAGTGGGAATCTAGTTGATGGGGTTTCCAACCTAGGTTGGTTGAGTGATCCGTCAGTTCTTGTTTAAACCGTCCAACGTTGCTGTGAGGATTAGTAAACTGTTCGGAAATTCTGATTTCTAGATTCTTCTAATTAATAGAACATTCTAGCAAATAGCAATTGAAAATGGTTCTAATTCAACATGAAACGTCTGTAATATAGAAAGAGTATTGCATTTATTCCACCAAATCAAACCCCACTCTATTGCCTCTCTTCTCATGACAGGGTACCCCATAAATATTTAGTAACCGGGGCATGGGGCACAGCCAATCAGGTTCCTCGGATCGCGGACTGAAATTTATATTCCCAGCCTGTGTTCCAGGGAACCGCCGGCTGCATCCACCATGCAACAGCACCATCTTCCTTCCCCTCCTTCTGTAGAGGAGAAGCCAAAAGCCTGTACCGCAAATCCGGCCCCCAACTTGCCTATCTGTTGGGAACCAGAAATAGTGACAAAGGTGACACCTGTAATGATGCCTATAACACAAAAAGCCTTCGAAGAAAAGTATCCATTAAGAAAAACATTCTTTATGTATCCACGAAAAGCTGACAGCCTCTTGGGAATGATCCCTGAAGAGCATTTGAAGATGGATGAAAGAAGAGACTGGTGATGTCACATGAAGCAAAGTGACACGCCTGAGAAGAGATGATAAGTAAGAAGGTAGATAGACCATATAGAATCTGATGACGAAGTTAAGAATCGAGTAAACTTTCATATGCGAAATAAATATTGCACGTATAAAGCACGGAAGAAAGTTAAAACCATTTTATAATTGTACAGACACAGTAAGTAACACAGTAAGTAAATTAAGTATTTTTGAAGGCTGGCTATACGTAGTGAATAGTGCAGGTGGTGCCACCCAGGTAAATATATGCATAGGAATGTGGAAGTTCCACATCGTATTGTAGCAAACTGAAAATAGGACTTGAAGTGTGGAGCAGCGGAATAAGCCTGTCTGGAGATGGAAGGAGAATCGAGAAGGTCTGCCAGGCCCAGTGTCAAGGATTGGGGCAGCCAAGAAACTGGTTAGCTATAATGGAAAGATAAAATGAACGAGAAGGCGAGGGCTGAGCTCCTATTAAGGTGCGGTGGAAGGACAATGAGTGCCAAGTTTTTTTCATTAAATGGTATTAAATACAACAAAGGAGCTCAAAACGTGGTCTCCAGTCACATGGTCAGATAAAAATAGACTTTGGGCAAGCTACACCGAGACCAGAAGATAAGGCCATGCTCACACTCCCTTTTATTCCCAGGAGCAGTCATACTTGCAAGGCCAAGTTCAAACGACTATTCTCATGGCAGACAGCTTGAGTGATGATAGATGATGGGCTAATTGGGTGGGGAGGCATGGTCAAGTCTGACCCACCAGCACCTGTGGTAGCAGCTTACATGCGGCCACCGAGTGGAATATTCCAGAAGGGTACAAGCGTGCCAACCAATTATAAAGGGCCACGTATCAAAGAGCCCTATAGTTTAGAAATCCAATGACTTGCACTAGGGGTGGGCAGAGTTGTCCACCTGACAGTAGAGACCCAATCACAACACCAACCTCCATACAAAGTATAACTAGATGTTTCCTGTTACCCAATCATAGTCCCACATAAGTTTTCTTAATTTACCACGTAGTATGATGTCAATGATGACAAGATTTTAGTATATAAGTGTGTTTTTTTGTGAAATACTGTGAGATCTTACTGCATGACATCCGATGATGTCTGTTGTACTCCCTGTTTTAGATAATTGTTATTAAAACAGCTAACATCTTTGTCAACTTCTTGATTTCTCCATCATTATCCACCCTGTAGAGCGTTACTTCGTCTTAAAGGACCTATAGGTTCACTTTGCTCGCTCCGGTTCCTTTTGTTTCCTATTTTCCAACCCCCCACCCCCGTCCCACTTATTTGAGTGTTGCAGCAGCAGCATCCACCACCGCCTCACCACCTCTCCCTCTTCCCGGCCGCCGTGCTGATGGAAGAGGGGCTCCAGAGCCCCGCCTTCCATTACCATGGCAGCCAATTTAGCAAACGAGTTTCATTCATTGAACGGGACACGCGCAGCATCCCGTTCAATGAATGAACATCCTTTTTTTATTTTTAACACCCTGGGTTACCAAAGCCATTACCCGGGGTGCTAATCGCATTATCACCCCGTTCCAAGGGCTGGAATGGGGGTAACATTGCAGCACCCTCGTTATAGGACATCAGTTCGCTCGAGCAAATAACTTGGGCTGTCGTGCCAGTAACGCCATAACATGTATCAGCTAGTAGATCAGTGAGTGGAATGTCCACTTTTTGAATCTCGTTGGGACCCACAGGCCCAAGTTCGAGACTCAGCAGGGTGGATTCAGCCCACAGAGTTCTAATACAGAACTAGAGGGGCAACATTCAATACTTCCTGGGAGCAAAAAGTGAGGCAGCAATTTGTCATTCATTTGGCAGCCCTGGACGCCATGCTGAACTAAAGGTTGACATAGGCTAAAATGAAGAAGTGCCATATTTATTCCACGTGTATTAGAACTCTATGATTCAACCTTACATTCTTGCAACACCTGCACACACAGTACCATTAAGTTGAATAATAGAGTAATCTGTTGTAGCAGCAAACACAAAAAAAGCTATTGTTAAGAAGTCATTATTTTTTTTTCTAATTCAAGCTAATTTGCCTTTCTTGAAACCAATTCAAAATAAGATGATGGTACTACTTTGCTTGAAGGAGTCAGTAAGTACATGCATGTTGAAGCTGTTTACAGGAATGAGAATCCGTTTCTTACTGAATATCTTCGTACAGGGGATAAAATGTCTGAGAAAGTTTTTTAATAGCAATTTTGAACTCAATTCTGCAGTAGCACAACATTGTTCAGACTAATAAATGATGACTAAACAAAATAATTGGTGCATGCATCTCCAGAAAGTGCCTACGCCATCTCTATGAGAGGCAGCCTGGAGTAGTTGTCACTGCGTGGGTGTGCTGAAAACAAATTACTATCTGGAATTCAGATGTATTTACGGGGTATTGTATATTTGCCGACAACATATGCAAATTATATTCTTAGAATGATAAACTGCTTCTGTAGCTCAGAAAATCCATTAAACGGCAAACAGATGAAGGCATTTAAAGAAATATTAATGAAATATTAATCAAGGATGCTGTAACTTCATTGCTTCCCTGTGTGGACTCCAATGCTATTGTATACACATGTTTGGTCCAGCTTTACCTGAGAGTTTGAAAACACATCAGCAACACTGTCCTTTAGTGCATTCAATTGCACTAATTTCAAATGCGCCCCCCATACATTACCTTTGCAACTATAAACACAATGGAGTTGCTTGGTGCATGAATGTGGAAAAAACTGTAACTTGCTACTTAAGATTTACTTTGACATTTAAGAGAGGACATTATTCATTTAATGACAACTCTTATTTATGTCCTTCAAGGTAGGTGATGGAGAGTCAAAGATACCTACTATACATTGCGTCTGGCCATTTGAGGATGAATCAAGGAAGATCTAGATGGGGAAGCAGCTGGAGACTCAGGGCCCGATTCTCAAGTTGGTGTTAATTACCGAAAATGTTGTAAAAAGTGCTAACGACATTTTCGGTAATTACGACCTATTCTGAAGGTGGCGCAATCTTCTGAAGTCGGAATTTATTTCTTTATTTATTTATTTATTCGGATTTATTTAAAGCGCACGTCAGCCCGGGGGCATCGTGGCGCTGTTACATGAGGACATACATAATCTGGTTACCGTGGAAGGAAGATGGTTACAAAGCAATTTTCATTACAAGGCACATTTCGTGTCAGACACATTTCGTAACAGACGTCTGCGAGCTGGTGTGGGTGAAGGAGGATGGAGTTAGTTGAATAGGGTGGTTTTGAGAGATTTGCGAAAGGAATACAGAGAAGGTTCTGCTCTGAGTGAGTTAGGGAGGGCGTTCCAGAGCTTAGGAGCTATGTGTGGGAAGCCAATGCCGCCGGCTTTGGCTCTTTTTACAGTGGGTACTTGGAGTTGGTTGGCGTGATGGCTTCTTCTGGGACGGATGGAAGAGTTTTTAGTTATAGTTTCAGATAGGTAGGGGGGTGCTGTGTGATTGATGCACTTGTGTGTGAGAGTGAGGATTTTAAAGTTGATTCTTTCCTTGAATGGGAGCCAGTGGACAAGTCTTCTGGCTTGTGAAATATGGTCAGTTTTGGGGATGTGTAGTGCAGCGAAATGATTGCACCACTTTTGGAATATGGGTGCCGGTTGCTGGGAAGGGCTGAAAACCGACCTAGCAACCGACACTTTCGTTATCTCTCCTTTTGCATGGGTATTCTTGTGGCATTCCTCCAATTTCAGAACTGCCTGAAATTGGTGCCGAAGTACGGTACTAAATTGGTGTCGTACAGGAGGAGTGCCACAAGAAACACATGCACAGGAGCAATGCCACAAGAAGCACACAACTGTTTGGGTGTGCAGATGGTGACAGGTGGGTCCTGCACTGCATCTTAGTTTGCAGAAGAGTGCATACTGCCATCCATGGTTCTACTATAGATGACAGTATGCACTCGTCTGCAAAAAAAGATAAATAAATGCAGTGCAGGACCCACCTGTCACGATTCACACACCCAAACAGCACATGCTTTTTTGTTTTAATCTCGGCAGCATTTTCGTTAAATAACGATTCCCTCGTTATTTAACGAAAATGCTGCTGAGATTCTGCAATCCGCCTGTTTCCATTAGAAACAGGTGGATTACAGGGAAAGCACTGTCGTGCTTTAGGAAGACGCATAGGCCCACATTAGAATAGCAGTGGTGCCCGGGCATCAAGATATGGCGCAGTGAGTCGTGCTATTTAATACCCTCACTGCACCATTATGAGAATCGGGCCCTCGGTCCAGATTCTCAAAATGATGTGCATCTAACTGAGCTGCGTGGTAGCATAAAGATGTGCCTGCACCATTGCCCATCTCAGTGCACTGAACATATCTACATAAAAACACCCACAAATGTGCAATGTGCAGCAATGTGCAAAGAGATAACGGCACATATCACATGATACACGTTAGGAGCACATCTGTCAGATGAATGCCAAATGAGTACAAATACACTCATGCGCATGGCTTTGCAGCAGAAACGTGCACATCAAATCAGATACGCCAAAAATGTGAACCACCACACTCAAGAACATATGCAACCCGGAAAACGAACCCCAATCAGCATGCAGCCCTATGAGAGCAATTGCAAGGCTCTTAAATTAACCCAGAATCATCCTACCATAGAAGTTGGTTTCCAAGGACAAAGTGGGCAGGCAAGAAGGGGAAAAGGGCTGGTGTGCCAAGATCTACAAAACTAAAGATCTGGGCGGGACAAAGACTGATATGCAAATGTATATTTCCCATCTGTGAAAGGTACAGTGAGCAAAAGGCGATGGGTGGGAACTCTCAAAGTGGGACAAAACCACAGAACAGGTAATCATGCATGTTCTTTCTGGAGAGGGGCACCTGCTACCTTTTTGAAAGAAGCCATTACAAAGTGGCATTCGATATTACTGTCACTGTGTGATCCTGGAGAGTTGCATTTACTTTCAAAATCATGTTTGCTGCATCACACACATCTGTATATTAGCCTATTGTCACTGGTTCCTGTCCCTGTACAGGTGTTCAGACGCTTGTGGGGCGTGGAGGCAACATGGGAGCAATCAATGGCACCACATACAATCAGGAAAAAATGTTGGTGTCGATTCATGGAGCAAACATGCGCCGAAAATCCCAGCGCAAGCAGGCGCAAGGAGGCGCAAGCGTGAGAAATCAAGCGTGCGATACAAGGAAGGCGCTGCGCTAGTTTCCCGCTGGTTGTGCGCCAAATCCATGCATGTCGCACACAGGCACACATGTCATCAAACGGCATGAGCTACGCGCACAGCAAAAGCGCACATAGCGCGGCGCACACAACAAAAGTGGGCGGAACAGTGGGCGTAACACGCGAAATGGGGAACAACGCGTGAAAAAGAAGGCGTAACTGGGGAAGTACTGCAGGGAACTACACGGAACGCCCACACGCACGCGAACAACCCGTATTCATGGATTCGAATACGGGAAACCCGCGCACAGCAAAAGACGCGCACAGGCGTCAACGCGTCCGCCACACGAAGGCAGGCAGAAGCGTCCCCGTGCACAGTACAAAAGTGCGCGCAAACAACAAACATGTATATACAGCTACGATGAATGCCCCATTTGTCGCAGCACTGATCGTGGGACACCGCAGGAGGAGGAGAATAGCCAGGACACGCATTTTCTCACCACGGACAAGCCTTTTTGGGATACCTAACGACCAGGTCTACGGCAGGTTTAGGTTTCCACCCCACATCATCCTAGACCTGGTCAGGGAGTGGGAAGATGACCTTACATCCCCCACCCTTTGCTCCCAAGCATTGAGCCCCTTGGAGAAGGTGCTCAATGTCCTGCATTTTTTGGCCACTGGGTCATTTCAGCGGACCACTGCCATAGTGGGGGGGGGGGTCTCACAGGCCACGCAGTCACGCTGCCTACACCAGGTCTTGGCAATCATGACAGCGCGCCCCTCAGTCCTCATGACAGCGCGCCCCTCAGTCCGCACGCACAGATACATGCCCAGAACACCCGCAGAAAGGCAGGCCGTGGTCCTGGATTTTTACAGGGTGGCACACTTCCCCCAAAGTGCTCGGTGCCATAGATTGCACCCATGTGGCCCTACATCCACCTAGGGCCACTGAGCACATCTACCGAAACCGCAAGCACTGGCATTCCATCAACGTACAGGTGGTATGCGATGCAAAGGGAATCATCACCTCTGTCTATGCAAGCTACCCTGGCTCCACCCATGACAGTTTCATATACAGAATGTCCGCCCTGAGCCGGGCCCTGGAGCTGGCCAGCATGGTGACACATGGCTCCTAGTTGAATACAAATGCCTGTGCACATGCATGCAAGTCACACACAGACAAATACCCAAACCCTAATAATTTCAACTATTATCACCTCCCCAGGGGACAGTGCCTACCCTCTGAGCAACCACATGATGACGCCAATCCGGAACCCCACCACACCACCCCAGGTAAGATACAACGTGGCCCATATTGCAACCAGGGCCATAGTGAAGCGCACATTCAGAGTGCTCAAGTCACGCTTCCACTCCCTTGACCGATCTGGCGGGCAGCTACTCTGTGCACCCCCAGTAGTGTGCAGGATCATTGTGGCAGCAGGTGTCCTGCACAATGTTGCAACACGGCAGGGCGTACCGGTGGACATGATGGTGCCCCCACATCTCCAACCACAGGCACAGGCGCTGCCCATGGGAGGGGATAGGGCACGTGGCGAGGAAGCCCGGACCCAGCTTGTGGCCACATTTTCCACCTAAACTCCCACCCCTGCGGAGTGCACACAGGCCTGGCACATACCAGGTGACAATCGATGATGACAAAGAGACAGTCAACTGTCACAACCTTACCACCCTGAGATTGTTGCCATGAAAGTGCCACATTGTGTGCATCCCTAGCTACTTAAACACAAGCTATCCTGTGTGACCAAAAGGCACACATATGATATATGATATGATATGATATGATATGGCATTTGTAACACGCCTATACACAAGTGTTCCAGGGCGCAACGAGGCAGGGAGGGGGGAACAAGGGAAGACAGACAACGATCCTACTAGGCCAGGTGTCATTTAGATTGCGCAAGTGCAGGGGTAGGTGGAAGGGAAAAGTGCAAGGGGAAGGGGAGGGGGGGTGCAGTACAGGGTAAGTAGAATAAAAAATAAATAGGCCAGCTGGTGGCAAGTGCAAAGGTAAGTGCTGACAAGTGCTGTGAAGGGGGGGCTGTAGTGATACAGAGACAGTCCCGCAGTGCAGGGGTTGCCAGGGAGGCAGTGCAAGTGGAGAGTGGCTGGGCCAGGGACCGAGGTCAGTGAGAGTGGCCCACTTGCAGATTCAGTGCAATTTCAGTGAAGAAATTAGCAAGGGAGAGGGAGAGAGAAAGCAGAAGCAAAGAGGAAGGTGTTGAGGTGCTTCCTGAAGTGGAGATGGTTCTCCTAAAGTTACAGGGAGACAGGAAGGCCGTTCCAGAGGGAGGCCCCTGCCGCGGAGAGAGATCTACCCCCAGTTTGTTGCTTCAAGAAGCGGCTGACCCTGATATGCAAGGTGTGAATCACACACACCTGCAAAACAGGCCATGACCATCACTGTTATGTCACTCAAACCCTCCCAAACCACAACATGACATGGCAAGCAATAGCCATACACCAACACAGTACCAATAAGGTACACATTCTCTTGTGAAAAATGTAAATTGGCATCAGACAATGATGCCGGACATGGAATCAGATGAAATGACTGACCAACAACCTCCCACCCAAAATAAGTCATTCCCAAATGCATCACAAAAGTAGTAGCCGCAACATAACAAAGAATGCCTGTCTATATGCACATTGTGCATTGCAAAATCAACACTGCAGCTTCTGTGTGCTGTGTCCAACTCCTGCAACACACTGCTCAGCGCACAGCACAGTGAACAGCCATTGTGTGTGATGCACACCCTGAGCATCACATCTAAGCGACAAACCACATCAAAAAGCAAAATAGGCATGTACAGGATCCATAATTGGTCACAGAACATGTGCTACAGGGGCAGCAGAAGGCAAACAGAGTGTACATGTGGATATCGAAGGGTGGTTGTACATGTAGTGCATCATAGTGCAAGTGTGTGGGTCAGCAAGGACATGCATTCAACATATGCATGTGCAATCAATTGACCATCAGTGTCCTCTACACATCACATGTGAACATTCACCATGTGTACACCCCAGCATGTCAAACCACAACTATCCCCTCACACCTGAAAGGTAAATACAACACCTGAACATGCATTGATCAGCAGAACACATCATGTACATAGGACACCACAATTACAATGTCAGGGTTCCCATCACACTGCAGGGCAAGGCAACTATCAACAACAAAACACCCCCCCTCCCTCACAAATGACCATGACCCACTGAACAACTGCACCTGGGTCATGGAACCTTCAACCCTCAATTTCACCTGGCCACAGGATCACCATTCCCCTTCGTCACCATCTCCCACCTTGTGTGTCAAAAGTTGCCTGCACCCTCAGAGTCCACCTTCATTTGCAAAGACACAAAATCCAAGGCAGAAAAACGAACCTGAACAGCCTCCAGTAGATGACTTGAAGTAGCAGTACCTCACAAAGTCCAAGTACTATCACAATGATGTAACAACCAAGGAAGCACAGTAAAACAATGTCACAACAGGATGTGAGCCATGTGTGGTACATAGCATACAATGATGCACCACAAACGGATGTGGCCTGGGTGCCTGCAAGGTCAAACTCACACAGGCCTCTGAGACCCTGGTGGGGAAGGAGGGTCAGGGATATGCAGTTGGGACAGCCGTTGGCATACTGGATAACTGGAATGAGGAGCAGGAGAGGGGAGTATGAATGACACGTGAAAGTAGGGAATGCACTAAAATGGAGTACTTGCATTAACACATACACAATCATAACAAACTTGTACATCATTGTCAGGGCCTTCCGGAGTCCAGGCGCAGGAGTGGCACGAACCAACCACCCCCTCTAGGGTTTTGGCGCCGGCTAGCTTGGGGCTCACAGGCATCCGCAACCCCAGCGGGGAAAGAGGGTTAGTGAACGTTGGTTGGATAGGTACGGGAAGCAGGAACACCAGGTAGAGGGTACAGGGTTTAGAATTGGATAGGACTCGGGGTGATTATGGAAAAAAAACATACCAAATTGAATTACACATTCATCCATGCAACAGTGCACCCCCCAGCAAGCCTATGTAGAGCAGTTTGAAAGAAAAACAACAAGACACTCAGCTTTGGATTTGAGTGCTGGCCTTCTGCCTGCGCACTCTCAGGTCTGGTTACAGGAGCACTTCAATGCTGCAAAGAGAGCCACAGTTAATAATCTGTGCGTGCCCATAACACACAAACACCAAATATGCCCCATAGCAACAAACTACTCTACAAACTGGTGTGGATGCTTCATACCCATACGTAACATTCCCCCTGTGATGGTTCATACACAGTCAATGCAGTAAGTCAGGCGCCGGTGGGTGCGTGGCAAATGGAACACCAATGTGTCACGATTCACACAACATGCAATGTTCCCTGGGTAAGCAGACAGAGGCATATAGCAAGGTATGACTTCAGAAAAAGTCATGTCCCACCATGACCGTAAAAAAACAGGCAGTGCATGTTTCAAAATGTACATGGAAATGAAATGCACTGCACCCGAGTCTGTCCCTTGCTGTATGTCCCTGTGAGCTGCTCCTTTCCATGTCTCGGAAGGCAGCATGGGTGATACAAGTGCCTCAATGGCCCATGGTGGACCGGAGGATATGTGCCACTGCCCCTGCAGGTGCCCCAGACAGCCTTAAAATCAACTAGCCATCAGTCCACCAACACATCTGAGCTGTATTGTGTGCTTCAACACCAATATTCGACCAAGCTCACCCTCAGTGCTGCTACTAAGCCTGCATGTGCAACTGGCCTGGTGGAAGCTTTGCTGTGTTGTGGCCCCCCTGTGCTGCTCACCTTGCCTGGAGTTCCTTGGAACATGTCAGCAGTTCTAGGATGTATGTCTGCAATCCCTGTGCCTCTGCTTGCGCACACATGTGCATGTGGGCACCAACAAACGTGTCCAGAATCCAGACATCCAATGGGCCATGTCTGTTGGCAAAGGTGGTCTGGAGGCTCATCCCCCTGCAGAAAGGGCATGAAACACATGATTAATGCTTTAGAGTCATTTGTGTGTGTCTCTTCAGGCATCTCATTACTGGACCATGTCAGAGACGTACATCAGAAATCACACCATCAGTCCGTCTTTCACATCCAAAGTGTGGAACACACTATCTACGGCATGAATTGCAACAAGCACGCGTACAGTAAAGATCAGAAACATACTACACAATGCATAGCAATGAATGTACACATTAATCATGAAACACCCCATCTAGCAAAAGCAGAACAGTGTTCAATAACACTGCATTCATCCCCACTAGGGGTGTTAACACAAGTTACACAGCACCAGACATGCCACAGATATGACAGTCCAAAGCCCTTGTGTAATAGGCTGTTACACCGAACCATCCTTGCGAGCCCATGGATAAGGGAGGCAGGAGTGCATATGTGAGTCAAGGACCCCAAGCAGCAAACACATACACAAGACAAGCCTGAAGGGCCCAGCTAGAACAGACAGTGGATGCTTTCAAAAGCCACAAAGCACCGCACCGTCACATGAAAGCACAATAGACAAGCAATTTTAAACTATATTAACTAATTACACTAACTATGAAAAACCTACATTACATAATTAAACTAACTATCAAACAGAAACTTAACTAATTAAACTAAAAGAAAAATCAAAAATGGCCACATACGACCCGGGGGGGGAGGGGAGGCACCCAGGACGGGAGAGGTACAGGGTGCTGCTCAACACCCACATGCGATGATGCTGAGCCAAAAAAAAAAACTCCATGGGCTCAACGCCTGCACAGCCCGACCTGTGTGGGAGATAGATGGTCGTCCGAGTCTGGCTCATCCTGGAAAGGAGGACGTGGCACAGTAGCCTGGCCACGCCTAGCCGCAGCTTACCCCTCGACGGCAGCAAGTCTGCCGGACGGGTGAGCCTGGTTCTGTGTGGCGATGTGACGTAGGTCTGCATGCAGAACCTCACGTGATACACGTGCTTTCTCTTGAAAGGTAGCACATGTAACACAGAGTTCCTCCTGCAAGGCCTGTCTGGATAACCGCTGCACCTCCCAGCAAGCCTGTAGCTCAGCCGAGATGGTACGCTCAAGCTGTGCAAACCTCTCCTCTGCCCGCTGCCTCTGGGACATCATAAGGACACCCAGAGTGGATTTGAGGGAAGCATACTCCTCCCTCAGGGCATCCATGTGCGCTTCTGCGTGAGCAGCAATTGCTTGACGCAGAGACGACATTTCAGCCTGGCGTGCCCTGTCTGAGGCCGCCATGCCCAGCCTGAGCGAGCGGGCCATGGACCGTGCCGCCTGCTGCTGGAGAAGCACATGCCTAGCAGGGGGGAGCACAGATCGGGCCACACGCTCCATGCTCTCAGCGATGTTCTCCATTGATGCCCCCAGCAGTTCTGAATTGACAGTCATGTCTTGCTCCCACTCAGTATACTGCGGTTGGGCGTGGCGACTGCGTTGCTGGGCTTGACCCCTGCGGGACCCAAGGACCGGGTGTCTTTGCTGTGTTGGCACCCCCCGCTGCTGCACGACTACATGCCCCCGTCGACGTGATGTCCCAGGCACATCAGTGACTGGTGTGGAGGGTGACCCTGCGTCACGATCCACCACGGGCAGAGGAACCAAGACTGTCTGACCCCTCAGTGCAGGTATTGCGGACAGAGGAGTGTCCACATCAGAATCACTCACCCCTGACACATGGACTTGATGCTCATCCAACTCGACATGGATGTCAGAGTCGTCATCAGGGCTGGACTCAAAGGCAGCCAGAGACAAGATGGAGTGTAGCACTTGGGGGTTT
This sequence comes from Ambystoma mexicanum, assembly GCF_040938575.1. NCBI lineage: Eukaryota > Metazoa > Chordata > Amphibia > Caudata > Ambystomatidae > Ambystoma > Ambystoma mexicanum. Next base: position 291,161,323 of record NC_090928.1, read on the forward strand.
TCATGGCCTACCACCCCACGACCCCCACTTGTGCCGGGTTGATGTAGTGGTAACAACCCTGTGTCTGGCATGACAACACCATCCTCCGCCTCCATTGCGTCATCACCTGAAAAATAGAGAGAAAAAAGGTCACTACACATGTCAGAAGCACACAACACACACACACACCGACAACAAACACACCAGGCAGATAAGTGACACACAAAATAGAACCTGGCATGCATGCTGGGTCAACTTTGAATTGCTTCTGTGATCAGACATGTTGAAAGGTGGCAGTTTGCATAGAAGTGGGTCTATGCAGTGCAGCAAATGTGTATGTCACTCACTACCTACATGTACAACAAGGACTCCATGGTGTGTGTCAGGAAATGTGAAGGCAGTGCATGGTCAAATTCAGGCATCACGTGCACTGTGCATTCAATGGGTAGCATATCTACAAGCAAAGCACCCCTCCACCCAAGTACAAAAGCAGGGATCCCTAGCATGGTATCAAAAGGCTGACCATAGACCTGCGTATTGACAGGCAGTGTTGACTGGCATCAACAGCTTAATGTGATTCAAGTGACAACACTGCAAATGATGATGGGACAGTAAGCAGGACACATGATGAAAACTCTGGAGGCCGCCCACGTGTGAAGAAGACACTACAACAGTCGGACATAGTCATTGGCCATTAAACAGGCTGAGGCCTGTGACCCACACAGATTGTCAGCCCCTAAACATGTGTGCAACGCAGTACTGAGCCACAGTTGACATGGGAAGGCTGATGAGATGACATGCAATGTATGTCACCCAGCACTTGTATTACAGTGATCATCCAGTCAAGGACACATAGGGGCATGCGTGCAATGCACATGGAGCATGAATGGGCACTCATGTCCCTGCGGGGCATCTGACCTATGCACAGTAAAATTGAGATACCCTGCATCAAGTACTAAGGCTGTACCACACAGCATATGTCTGGCAGATTGTAAGCTGGACGTTAGCATGTACACAGGAAAGTACACAATGGCAAGATTGAAGCAGACCACTGCAAAGGTGCAACTGGGGTGAAGAGTGGCAGAGGAGGGGCAAGGGAGCATGCCTACATGGAGTACCCGCATGCAGGCAGAGGACACATGCACATCAGTCATGCTATGACATTGTGCCTGGGCTGAGAGGAAGGTCACCCCACGCCATATGCAGAAGGGCCAGTGATCTGGAACATGGACCGGAGGGGTATACTGGTAACCAGCATGTGAGTAGGGTGCAATAGTGGTGATGCGGACAGTCCCCGTCTGCTCCACATGTCCACCATCCAGCAGAGCAGACATGCATCACGGAAGCATTGCATTACTTACACATCAGAACCATGTACACGTCACATGTAGTGGCAGTCATGCACAACACATCCCACAAGTAAAACACACACGTCCTCAACAAACACGAATCAACACTCACTGGACTGGGCATCAAAGTCCAGCATCTCTCCCACTCCTTCGACCGATTCAGGTGGTATGAACTCTGCAACGAGTGACTCATGCGGAGTGAACCCTTCCTCCTCTGGTGCAGGCCCACCGCCAGTCACCAGAGTCAAGTTGTAATTTGAGGCACGCTTAGCCTTAGTGCTGCATTTGAGGTCATTCCAATGCTTTTTGCACTCTTGCGCCGTGCGCATCTCATGGCCGAATGAACTGACATGTTCCGCAACATGCTTCCAGTGGGTGTCACGGTGGGCAGCCGTAGTCTGACTATTGGCACCCACTATCATGTCACGGCTGTGGCCCCGCACGTAGTCCACGAGAAAGTCCAGTTCCTGCTTGCAGAAAGGCTTCTTCCTCGATGTGCAGGAGGTCGTGGCTGTGTGTGGGGTCCCAGCCTGTGCTGCAGGTGCAACCTTCCTCCTCTTGGACTGTGGCGCAGACCCTGGCTGGCTAATGCCGCCCTGACCAGTATGGCCAGTGGGTTCAGTGGATTGAGCCAAGGGAGTGGCAGGTGGAGGGACGACCAAAGGCCTGACTTGTGTCAGTGGCAGCTGGGTGCTCTCTAATGGACCCTGCGCAGCAACATCCGCTGTGGCAGGGTCATTGATTGCAATGGTCCTGGTTGGCAGACTCACAACCGGGGTGTTGTTGGGTGCATCTGCCCCTGCACTTGCCAACACCCGGCTGTTCGGGGCAGCAGATGACATAACTGCCCCAGGGACACGTGTCTTGGTCAGAGCAGCCCTGCATGCCCCTACGGTTTCCCTCCTGGCCTGTTGTAAATCTTCCAAGGGCTCCTCAAGTGCCAACGCAGCCTGTGCTGGCAGACCCTGAGCCGGGGCGGCGGTGTCCACAGCTGCACCTGCAGCTACCACTACCCTTGGGCCTGTGGGAGTCGATGGAACGGACTGCCGGGTCACACGGGGGCCAGTGCCAGTTGCAGAAGCTGCATCTCCCGGAACCACAGGGGGTGGTGGCATGACTGCACCGACACATGGCACAACATTGTGCTCAAGTGGCGTACCCCTGCCTCTTCCCCCTCTGTGGCCGCCCTGGACACCCTGGAGTCCCCCTACTCCCTGGTCACCACGGCCACGTCCCCGACCACGCCCGCCACGAGGAGTACGCCCAGCTGAGGCGCCCCTCACCTTTGCTGGCCTCCCAACCATGGCACAGATGGAGTAGTGCCGGCACAAATGGAGTAGTGCCAATGGGAGGTGTACAGCACAATTGACCTGGGCAATTGGGGTGAAGGGGGTGGGAAGCAAGATGTGAACAGCCCCCCTGCACCTGCAAGGCTGTATGTGACCCCGGTGATGTAGTGACGGGTCACGCAATGCTCAGGCACCCCAAAACTGCAGTTAAACCGTGCACGCATCCCTGCAGCCTACGTGCGTGGAATCAACCTCCCGCAGTATCTGGTGGCACCCAGTAACATGAATAACGCAGGCTACTATGACCTCGAAAATGGGTGCGATACGCAGGGGCACCCGCAGTGGGAAAAATAGCGTGTGCGACTCACCGTCTGACTAGCGTGATGCAGAAAAACATGCGTAGCTAATACCCCCGCCAAAAGAAGAGATACGTCCTTGATAGCTGTGAAGTTGTGATGGCACGCAAAACAACAGGAAGCAGCAACACACGTCGGTCTCCACGAAAGGCACGTACAGCGAACTGCTGCCCCCGCTCACCTTTAACCCGTGCTGATGGAAACGCCTGCGCGCGTCACGTCAGTTACGCACATGGGCCCTTTCCTCGGATTACACGCATTCACACGCGGACGTGCAGTTTTTCACGTGCGCTGAACCATTATGCTAACGTCACGAGGGAAACGGCCGTGCACGCCCGCGTGCATCACGTCACAGAGGCGCTTACGCTTGAAGGGCCTTTGGTCCGATGAAAGCGCGTTCGAGTGCTGACGTGCTTACGCGCTAGGGGCCTTTCCTCGAATCACACGCTGACGTGCACATTTTTCATGTGCCAAATCACTCCGTATCAATTTGGCCACGCGTTCACACACGGAAGACCACGCTCCTGCCCAAAAGGCTGAATCACTGCCCCCCAGAGCCCCGAGCACGCTCCCACCTGCCATCTGATGCTGCCTGACTGCCTGCTGCCCACGTGCCCTGCTATTTGCTGCCTGCACATCAGCCAGGGTGCAGTTGCTGTGGCCACCCCTGCTGGAACAGAAGACTCCCGACTGGGATACCATCACTCCACAGCCCAGCCCCAGGACCCAGTTACCCACCCACTCCTGACTCTGGGGTTGCCATGTCGGGCACTACACCATCTGGCACCACTGGAAACCCCCAGCCAGAGAGGCAGAGGGCCAACAGCTTCACTGCCACCGAAGTCGGTGTGCTGGTGGAGCAAGTCCTGGGGCAGTATGATGCCCTCTTCGGATGTTCCCGCGCCGACACGGAAGGACTGACTCGGATCTGGACGGACATCGTGACTGCCATCAACGCGTAGGGGGTGGCAGTCCGCGACTTCCAACATGTCAAGAAGCGCTGGGAGGACTTCAGGTCCAGGACCCTCAACAAGGCCCGGTGCCTCTTGAAGGCAGCGGATGCTAAGGGGTGCCGGGGCCACCTGTCGGAACATCAGATGAGGGTCCTGGAACGCATATGCCCAGCGCTCCACGTCCAGGTCCTTGAGAGGCAGACCCGTCTGGAGTCGAGCGGTAAGTGTAAATACATACTGATTGGAAGCTGTGCGTGTGGTGGTGTGCCAGTAGTGTGCAGGTTGTACATTTGTTTTTCTAGGGCCATGTATGGATGTGTATGTACAGGGCTTTGAGGCAGACACATGCAAGTCCTTTCATGTGTGAGACACATGGCTGGTGTATGTGTGGGTAAGCATGCAAGCCAATTGCAGATGTGTGAGTACACATGTTTGGATTACTGTGTATGTCAGTTGGCATGGTTGTGGTGTCACACATAGATGTTGGTTCCAGCTGCTTGTATGTGCTCCGTGTACATGTGCATGTGTGTCTATTTGACAAGGGTGCAACAGTGATGCAACATGGATGCATGTGAGAGTGATATGTGGAAAACTGATTTGCAGATGTGACATGGATGCCGATCTCAACACTGCGACAGTTGGCGGAGGTGTACACATGCATGTAAGTGTGGTGGCGTGTGTGCATGTGTAGTGCACTCCCTGTGTTTCATGTGATGTCTGTCTCACCTTTGGCTGCTCATGCTGTTGTATGTGTATGGATGGCACTGGCAGTTGCAATATGGCTGTGGAATAGCTCATGGGTGTGAGTCAAAATGACATGTTTGTTGGGGATTGTGATGCCATGTCTGAAGTTTGACAATGCCACTCATGTGGAACTGTCATGTGTGTATGAGTCCATTGTACAGTGCCCTGATGCCTGTCTTTTATTTCCCCCTGTCTGCAGCGTCAACTGATGAAGAGGGCAGAGACGGTGCTGTGGAGCACAGCGGCAGGGACCGCACCGCCAGCCGGAGACGCAAGGCCCGGCTCCCCTCCCAGGTTGTCATCTCCTCGGGGAGTGAGGAGTCTGGTGCCGCGTCCCAGGCCGCAGCTGCCGAGGGGAGGTCCAAGAGGCGGAGGTCGAAGTTGGACTCCTCGGCAGCAGAAGGGGCAGCTGAGACCCCACAGGGCCCGACGGAGGAAGATGGCATGGAGTCATCCAGGTTGGTGGGGGGTTTGGTGGAGGAGGAGGCTGTGCAAGGGACAGTGACAGGGTCTGGAGGTGGGGATTCCATTGGTGCTAGTGGTGCAGTGCAGGACCAGGGACAGGAGGCAGCACAGGCCGCCGCGGAGGTGCCTGTGTGCAATCCTGTCCCTGATCCTGTCACTGCATCATCTTGCACCAGCAGGGATGCCTACGTTCAGACCCGTTCTTAGGGAGGGGATTGGCTTACACCAACTGGCCTTCCTCTCCCTGCGGATGTGGCTATCCGGCACCAGGTTGAGCCTGTCCTGGGTGGGGTGGCGTTGCGTCAACGTGCCATGCGAGGTGACCTGCAGTCTTTTCATGAGGAGACTGCACGTCTTCTCGCATGGCTCGTTGACCGCGGTGACCCACTGGGACAGCTCACCAGGGCCGGATTCCTCCGTTTCCTGGACCTTGTTCCGACCCCCTCCTCAACTGAACCCCTTATGCCCCAGTCATCCTCCATGCCATCTTCCCACCCATGTATCACCTGGGTGCCCTGTGGAGCTGCCTCTGACCCTGCGGCCAGGCTGGTGGACAACAGATCCCTGCCACAGTCGGGAGTCAGACGTCCAGCAGGGGTGGCCACCTCCACAACTGCACCCCAGCTGGAGGAGGATGTGCAGGCAGCAGGAGCCAGGGCACAGGCAGCAGCAGAGCAGCAGCAGCAACAAGATGGGAGCCATGATGGCTCAGGGCCTTCATCATCGGAGGGGCAGGCATCGGCCAGAGGGCAGGAGGATCCTGGACGGGAAGTGTCTTCCGTGTGGCAGCGGTTGGGCCATGCGATAGATGCGGAGCGGCAGCGGGCGGAAGAGGCACGGCTCACGATGGTCAGGGCGGAGAACTCCATGCGTAGGACCCTGAGGCGGGCCAAGTGCCTCGAGGCCATTTGCAGGGACCTGGAGTTCCAGATGTCATCGTCCCTGCGAACCCTCGGGGCCATGGAAGAGGACCGCCTCTGGGATATTGAGCAGGAGTTCGATGATGCCCTGGCCCGGGACATCCAAAAGTGAGCCGTCGGACTAGCCCGCTGCCCTTGTAAATAGTTAGATAGTGTTAGGTTTCCTTTGGTTTTTTCTTTATTTTGGACCTTTAGGACAATGGACCACATTTTTGTATATAGTTTTTTTTATTAGGTAGGAGTTTTTGATAGGTTTAATTTCTTCAGTTGGGATCATGGACCCTGGATTGTTCATCTGTATATAGTTCACTGTTGGATTCTACTTTTTTGTTTGGATTTCCTCATGGAGCAATGGTTTTCACTTTTGTTTTTCCCTTGGATTTCATTTTTTGAACTATGACTTTGGACACCTTTCCTTTGGATTATGATTTGTTGTTTTTAATTATATTACAGACATGCTGTTTTTCGTTTTTAATTCCCATTGTCGTTTGTTTGATTTTAATTCCATTCATGTTGCTTTTAATACATTTTTTTCATCAAACTTCGATGTGTGGTATCATCTCATTGGTTTCATGCATGTCATGATATGGGTTTTGACATTCACTTACACCCATTGTGTGTATGTGACGGACATGTGTTCATTTAGATACTTGCCATTGGGGTTGTATCATGTAATTGGCATTTTTAAGTGGGTGGATGCAATACTTGGGTTTCATCCCTGTTTCGTTGCTTATGTGCTGCTAATGAGCTGAATGTCCACGGTTGGTAGAGAGTGCCAACCACTCATGAGGGCCTAAGTGATGGTGAACTATACATTGTTGCAAAAGCCTATCCGCTGCTGGTATTATGCTATTATCTGTATCTTACTTAGTTAGACAGTGTTTAAGGCATGCCTACCAGATAAGGGGCAGCCAATGATGATACTAACACTTATACAAGCCAAAGGTATATATGTTTCCTTAGCCAATCCATCCCACCAATAGTTTTTTTACTGTTTGCCACATAGGATGACATCATAGCTGACGTACATCAAGGTATAACACTGTTTCTGTAATGGAAATGTGTTGAGAGTGTGTGAGCTACAATCTGTTTGTTTGCCAGGTTTTCCTACTGTATTGAACTGATAAATAAAGTAGTATTTTGCCATATTCTTTGGTTTGTCTGGTTATTTGCACCTGAGATCATGTATTTGGTCATCCCATACAGCACTTGGAATGCTCCAGATGCTATTGCACAGATAAGTTGGCAGAGTCTCTTTTGTCGCCTCTGCCAGGTCATGCCAAACAGGCTTTCCTCCATCATAGCTCTGGTTACAAGGTATTACCTTAAAGAGGGATATAATGGACTGATTGTTTATTTCCAGATTCCTGGCACACCACTGCACAAGGTCGTCTCAGTTTGGTTAATCGTCATTCTTTTCTCCTCAAGAGTCCAGAAAGGCAAATATTTTTTTTTCCCACAGCTTTTTGAGAGAGCCGTGGGAACAGTGTAGTTTTCGTTTTAGCTCATTTGCCTTGATGTCCTGCTCCAATGTTATTATCCATGTGGCTCAACTGAGTATCAATTTGTTTATTATTTTCTAATCTGCATGTAAGATCATAAGACTCTAAAGGAGGAGCAGAACATGGAAGACAAATCGGTTTCAAGGGTTTTAGGGCCAGAGACTTTTCTTCTAGTTCCAAGGTAGAGGCAGCATAGATGGGTATTAGTAAATCGGAGACAATAATGCTATCCAATCCAGCTTGCTCGTAGATTATGTCTCAGTAAACTGAGAGATCACTCAGGCTTAGTTCCTCTGGTATTTCAGGAAGTGGTTTCAAAAAGAACTTAATTGAGCCTTTGCCTGTGGCTGCAAGGATGTTCCTGTTTTGTGCTATTACACTTTGCCTTCCGTGGTGAACACTGTAAAGTTGCTATCTTCACCACTTCCACAACCACTTTTAAGGTTGAGGCAGCACATTGGGGTCTTCCTCAACGTCAGGCACCAAAGGCAGTGAGTTGCTTTTTTTTCCCTTACATTGAGATTTCTCTGAAATTTTCGCGAACCCCCTGTAGTATGTTTTGGCAGATTCTTTATATTTTTGGGTTTCTTTTCCAAGCGGAGTGAGCCATGTTTTGTTTTGGTGTTTTTGTCATCCACCTGTGATGATGCCCAAGGGAAAGGTACATTTATAGTGTATCCAGTATCATAATGTACGAATCTCTTTGCAGGACAGATCGCCATATCCACCTGGAGCATTTTTCCCCATTTCCCTGTGCCTCCTGTTGTATATACCGTTTGCTGAAGTGAGCATGTCGGCTTATGTAGGGGGGCAATCAAGGGGGATGTTAAGTTCGCAGAAGCGGGGAAAGTGGCCTTTTTCTGGAATTTTGTTAATACACCTGCAGACAAAACCCTCCAAAAATGCCATTTTATCAGCCATTGCATTGAGGGTAACGCGCTGTCCCCGAAATTCCTCTGATATACATTCATAGGATTTTGGCAGATGAGCTAGAGTGAAGTTTAGGGCATGCAAGTCTGTGGCTGGGGTATTATGGGCTATATTTACAGACATGTACAAGGCTGATCTTATGAACCCATTTGATGGTGACTACGGAACAGGCAAAGGTGAGAGATGGTCCCCATAAAACACATATTTTAGAGGGTCTGTCACAAACAGGGATGGAGAGTTTGAAAGATGTGTGTCCGGAATGACACATTGCTCAGAAGAAAAAGATATTCTGCGTTCATGAATGCCTCTTCAGAGTACGCTTCTAGTTCTTGGAGGTGGCGCTCCGAAGTTGATACCACTGCATTCAGGATTAAGTTATCCGTTAGGGATGGAGGGAGACTCTCATGATAGAAGTGTTTTCCTTTGCATCTTCCATCATTTTTTTAATGGGACCTGGAGTCACCCCCAAAGTCCTGATTTTGGGAGACTTTGCATGTTTGGTGCGTGTAGCTTATATTGATTTGGTCAATTGGGGGAACCATGTTTTAACAGATAGGCAGTTTTCTCAATTAGAAGTTCTGACAATACGAGCTTATGCAGACAGTTAGTCACTCACCACCAATGGTTCTTAGTCTGCAGTCAATCTGTGGGGAAGACAAAAAAGTCACTTGTTGATTTCCTTTAGACACCTGTCGCTCCACTGCACCATGGCAGACCACTTTTGCCGCCACGTCCACATCATGTTCCGCGAGTATAATGGGCTTTTAACAAGTCCAAAGAAGCCCACAGTTTTCAGCGCCCACCTCCAGCAATGGGAGCTGTAGAAAGAAGTATACCGGGCTAGCAGGCAGACCACTCCCACCGCTGCTATTTGGTCATCTTAAATCACTGACCCACAAAGAAAAGGTTATTTAGAGCTTTCATCTTCTTTCACCTAAAAACAAATCTCCTACTGTGCACTAATAGAGATATGTGCATTAAAATGATTTCATTGATGGACTTTTAAATACCTTTTTAAAAGCAATACGAAATTGCATTCATAAATGTTGATTATTGGTGAGAAAAATTACCTGGATACATTTATGTGGACACACTCTGGAAAATCAGGTTTTTCTAAGGTTATATGCGCCTCATCAACGTCATAAAACTATTAACAAGTTTGGGTTACAAAGTTTGGTTATCCAAGTGATCGGACTATAAAAGGCCCAGCCCCCAAAAAGAGTAGAGGAAAACTAGCATCACGGGAGGAAGATGGTGGTTTTTCTTGGAGCATCAGCTGGATGTACCCTAACAGGGAGGTTTTGATAAATGATGTAGCCGTGGAAATCGGAGGACACATCGGATGAGGGGAGATGGGAAGAAGGGGACCCAGCAGACAATGGGTGAGAATGCCGAGGTCGGTGTATGGACAGAGATGGGCTCTTGCCCAGAAAACCACCCCCTGGTCCACGAGGGAAAAAAGACCCGGCAGGCTGCCAGAGGCACCCAAAGCTTATCTGCCACTCCCGCGGGTTGTCCAGTTGGAGAGCGCCTGCCCGGGTTCAGACGGAAGCCATCGGGCTGTTGGCCAACACTGGTCGGTTGGTGGGAGCGGTAGAGGAGAGGCAGTCGTTCAGAACCCCCAGAGTAGTGGGACTAGCTATGGTGTCCTGGGAGCCCGGCGTCTAACATGGGGGGCGGGGCTAGAATAGTGGACCCTTGTAGCAACACATTTTTCTTCTACATTAGTTGTTCCACCGCTGTGTTTTTCTGGATCAAAGGAGTTGTCTTGTTTTACCGCACTTCAGCTTCTAGTCCTCTCTGTCACAACTATACTAAGAACCTAAAGAAAAATTACAAAAATCATGTTATTTAAGATTTAATTCACGAAGAGAAGAACTGCAGTTGCTTGAAAAGGGCATCATTCCCTAACGGTTGTTCTCCTTGGCTGACCAGCATCCACAGTATTTGTAAAGCACAATATCCACCATTCCTTATAAGAATGTTCAGTCCAAAGCAGAATTACTACCAAGTCTAAATATAGAGGCGATGACTAACATGGCCAAATTGGTAATAACTTGGCCAAGGTGAGTGGGGTGGCCTTGACAAGAAGTTGGTTCTGGTCAGGTGTAAAAGCTGCAGAACCTATAATCGTGGTCTTGAGAGGGTCACAGATATGATAAACGGCTCTCGAAAGCTACACATTTGAATAAAATAGCAGTGATGAAGAAATATCACTACACAAAAAAACGTAATTTCAATCCTTACATGCACTGCCACGTTAAAGAGGCCTGCAACAACAGCATAAGCCAGTGATTTAAGAGAGCAGGTGGACTGTAAAATCTGTGTTTCATTTAATTATTTACTTTGTGGAACTTTGTGTCTCTTTTAACTTTTAACATCTTTGAAAAACATAGTTTAACTTCATTAAAACATAATTTAACTTCATTAAACTGACTTAACTAACTCATATGTATTTAATCATTTTACTAACTGGTTCAACTGACAAAGAAAACTAAACTTCAATAAAATACTGTGATTAATATATACATAGGTGGAGTGTAATTAGTGATATAGAAGTTAGAAAGATATAGAGAAAAAGAGAAGTGGAGGGGAACATCAATATTAATGCAAATCAAGAGAGCTTTCTGTAAGCAACATTTGGAGTTATGATGAAGAGACGTAGCAGCAGGAAATGGATCAATTTGCATTTTGCTGATTTACTTTGCATCTCCTACTAGTACTGTTCGTATACCATGCTGAAACAGTGCTTTCTGCTGAGTGGTTGTGAATGAGTAGGTGGTATCTCATTACTACAAACTAAATAAAAGAATAGACTGAAAACTATATTATGATCTATACTATAGTATTTTCTATGAACTGTACTACCATCTATACTGCACCATACTCATTTATCTAGCTATATATATATATCTATATATATACATATAAATATAATATATATATATAAAAGTGAAAATGTGTTGATTTGAAGCTTTATTTATTTTAATGTTTTTTTTGTAATGCGCTTAAACCTGAGTTTGTTTTCTACGCGTGGATCAGCGATTAGAACCTATGTTGCTCTGCGTGGTCTTGCTTCCAAGACAAGCACGTTGCCTCTGTGTTATCCTCCAGCTTAGTGTATGTTCCTTATACAATTCCACACTGTTTCACCAATCTGCACCAGATTTATCACAGTCACCTATTAGGGCCCTCTGGACATTACTGGCTACATGACATCTAGACACCCACCCGTTTCCTCTGATTCAGCAAAAGTGAAAATGTGGATGTGGGTCTGTGGCTTCGCGTATGTTCCTTATACCAGGGGTCTCCAACCTTTACGTTGGCAAGAGCTACTTGTAGTTAACGGACAATAAGTGGGAGCTACTGGCGAGAGCTATTGGCGTGGTGATGTGCATGAGTAAAAAACATGTACCAAGATTATTTTGTTCCATTTATTTGTTTTTTATATCAAACAAGGTATAATGTGAATTTATCATAATAACAACTTCAAAAACATCTTTATTACATTATTTTTTTATTAGTAGCTGTCTCCTGCAAATTGTCAAAAAATACCAGAATGTAGGAAACTAATTGGGACATTCACTGAGAAAGCTAGTGCTCAGTAATTTGGTGCGCTGCTTGAAACAGCACAGCACTCAGATGCCGTCAGATGGGATCAAAGTTTTGATTTCAGGAAGTTCATCTGAAAAGGAGATAATTGCAGAGCCAGACAATCATAGTGCAGTTACCCTACTTGCCATAGTGTTTGCACCTAACTGCACACCTGACATGGCAGACATAAATTCAGGACATTTTTAAAACCTTTAACAGGCTGTCACTGGAGTCTGTGCGTCCTACACAATTGCACCATTTGCAAAAGTACATTTGTTTTTCATAAAATAATTAGCCACTTTGAAGGATGACTCTGTAACAAAATGTGCACTGCAGCATTTAGTTTACCAACTTTTTAGGATCACTGAGAGCCTCCCTTGGGAACATTATTTTCATAGTTTGTGTGTATTATTGCAAAATGCCTATCAACCTTTTTTTCCCACAGTAAATTAGGCACTGTAGATTAAAGTAGGACATTTTCTTTTTATGCTGGACAAAGAAAATGGTTTCCCACTCTCGATGGAAATGGGCATCTTTTGCCTTTTTGTTGGATGGTGCATCCGCATCTGGCTTCAGGATTTCAACAAGGGTAGTGTGTGTCTTTTTTGGGGCTGCATGTGCCAAATAAATCTGAGGAGTAGTTCAATCAATGTATTATGCTATTAAAATTAAAAGAAATCAGCATATACCATATTTTGCTTTGTCAAAATAAAATCCTCTGCTAGTTTAGCATATCCCCAATTCATGCAGTTTACTCACATGATAAGTCAGACAATTCAGCCAAGGAAAAGTAGGCCAAAGCCTACTTTGTTGACTACCCTTTCATGTTTTTATATCAAAATAATTGGCAAGATTGAAAAAATGTACATGTGGAAAACATGTGATCAATTTATATTGTAAAATGTGTAAATCACAGGGCTAAAATAACATTCAGTTTTATAGCGATGACTTGAAACCTGCACAAATCACATAACAACCCAAGCAGCCAAAATACAAATCATTACATATAAATGTTGAGCAAATAGAGTATGGTTGTAGCGAGGGGTGACTAATTCATAATGGGTAGTGACCTGACACCCATCTGCCCTTTATGAAGGAGGCAATAACACAGAGAACAGATCACAGTATCACCTATTGTCCATGCAGGAATCATGCAGGTCATTCTGGTGCATGACCAATGGGCCATGCCTAGATTGCACATGCAGCTCCCTCAGATATATGGGAATTTTACATGTGTTAGAGAATTACTTGTACATTGGATGGTGTGTTTCCCATTTCTGTAGGACAAATATTGCTCCTAAATTGTGCCATTTCAACCCATTATTGAAAGGCTGAAAACCCTCACAGAATTTGAACATATTCATGCAGGTTCCCCACAGATCTCTGTAGATCTCCCCATTTGTGTACATAGCCAAATGGGATCAAGCCTATTAATTGTTCTCCCATCCCATGACTCTCCTTAGTGGTCTCTTCCTGCATTCACCATCATGTTTTTTACAGTGCTCTCTATCTTAGTAAGTAGGTATAAACTATATCAATCCTATGCATATCAAATCATATACATACAAACCACTGCTCACTTTTCCCACCCAATTACTTAATTTTTATTCTTGTTTCGTACTACAAAGGCTGACACAGAACTCTCAAATCATGTTTTGTTAAGTCCTGACATTAATGGCACATGTGACTTTACATTCCTTTTTAGTTTTTATAAATGTAGTGGCAAGCACCACAATGCAGTCCGCTAGTAGTTTTCCACATTTACATAAGTGTAAAATTGCTGTTAACTGTTGAATTCATATATTGGGACATACATAGAGATGGGCTAATCCATATCACAGCAAATTCCATCTTAACCTTTTATACAGTGGGGGTACTACTGGATTTATGGATCTTCAATAAAAACAAATGCAGAGTTTCACCATAAACATCAACACCTAATGCTAGATGTACTTTTCTCTTGCAAGCGGGGGCACCAATTGTCTTTTTTCTACAAACAAGCGCACACACATCCACACTGGCCAAAAAACTATTACACCTGTAGCTTTATTTTCCCCATTCTGATTGAAAGCCTACAATCACCAGAATGCAAAGCAATGCTAACCAAAATAAATCTAAAGAAAAACAGTGGGACTGAAACAATCACAGCCTCAGCTTTGTTTCACATGGCATGCAGATTTTATGCACCCCTTCCCTTTTTAATCACCCATCATTTGCACTTCTTGTTGACAATGGCCACAACACACATTTCCCATTTATATGTTTTTTTGATAGTTGACTCTTTGTTGTGACACTACCCCGAGCCCTTCAAGCCCTGATGCAGCCCCTCCTCTCACTGTGCACACAGCTTGTAACTGTTTGATTTGCAAGGAGAGGAGATTAAGGCAGCAGGGGAAGAGTCACAGGGACTTCAGACACCAAAATAAACTCAAAATGCGAATTTTGTTTTCTGATGCAAAGAGCTACTGTGAAGCCCCAGGAGAGCTACCAGTAGCTCATGATCTACTGGTTGGAGACCCTGGCCTTATAAAATTCCACACTGTTTTACCAATCTGCACCCAATTGTGCACAGTTACCAGTAAGGACCCTCCGGACATTACTGGCTACATGACATCAGGACACCTTTTCCGTATTTTAGTTGAAAATTGTTTTTTTTTTGGTGGGGGGTGGTTGTGGGTTTGTGTATGTTTCCAATACAATTCCACAATTCCAAAGTGAATATACATTTTATACAAAATCTGTAGAAAGATGGGATCAGCAGGCGATGGTGTTGCTTGGTCGAGTGCTGAGAGCGAAGTGAGCTCTGAAGATGGGAAATGTGCATCTAGGGTTTTCCAGTCACACAGTGATGACGTCACAGAGGGGTTCTGCCCCGATGTACTAGGAAGTGGAAAATGATAGCAATGTTGATATCTTTTTAATATAAAATGTATATAACATTAATATAAAAATCAAGAATATAAAAATGTATAAAAAATCAATATAACATATTTTTGAATATAGAAATGTATATCAAATTAATATGTTTTAATATAACATCCTTATTAAACATTTGTATGTAAAGTTCCCCCAAAAAATGTGATATCAAAAATGTTTCATATCAATTTTGATATAAAAATGTATACCAATGTTATATGTACTGCCTTTGATACAAAGGGCCTCATTACGAGGTTAGAGGTAGCCATGGAGCTATGAGCTCCATGGCTGCCTCCAAAACCCTACTGACTCCACGCTGGTGAATGGAGCAATTACCGGTCCATTCCAAGGTTGGCGGGACCGGTAATTCCCCATTCACCAGGGCCCTTCCCCATTCCCATTTGAGCCCCCATAGGGCTCAATGGGAATGGGGAAGGCGCTAATAACGGTACCACATATTGCAGTACCGTTATTAGCTCCAGAGTCCCTTTGCGGGTCCCGTCCTTAATGTCTGGAAAAACCAGGCATTAAGGGGCGACCCACAAAGGGAACTCGTAGTAGGGCGGTAAGGGATTACTGGCACCAGTGCCCTTACTGGTGCCGGTAATCCCTTACTGCTCACCTCGTAATGTGGCTCAAAGTGTGTATAATGAAAGGCAGTTCGCTTTATAAGTAAACTGTGCATCCCAGAGCCTGTCCAAAAGTTCAGGCTATTGTTTTTATTGCATCTACAGCATCTTGCGTGTGGCTTACATGTGTTCCTCTGCTGCTCTGAACCCATGAAAGAGCTGTGAAGCAACACTGCTGTTTTTGTATCTATGAAAAGGCCTGTGGAGTCCCAGGAATGTGGTGACTCATTGAGCAGCTTTCTAGCCACATCAGCAGAAGACACAGATAGTCTTTATATTTAGCGCGCCGGAATACAGGATACAACCCCAGAAAAATATGCATGGATATTATTTATCAACTAAAGCCACCTGGTGGAATCCGGCCATGGGAAACAACCGTAATCTGAGATTAATTTGAGCTGTTTCCTGGGTCTAGCCCCACTCTCTAATTTTGCTGAGTAAGCAGGAAATAGAATGCTGTGCTTTGTTGATAAGAAAAAGTGCTGCTGGCCCCAGGAAACATCTGCAGTGCCAAGGTTATTTTTAGATTTGCCTATAACGCATAGGAAGCAGTAAGCATGAAATAGAATGCTGTGCTTTGTTGATGAGAAACCCTTTTCTGCAAACTAAGCAGAAATACATAAATATGTGCACTGTTGATAATGAAACAAAATTGTGCTTTAAGCCTTTAAAAGGGTGTCTCTGACTCCTGCAGCATTACTGTCAACCACAGTGTCAGAGCCCTGAATTGATGACCTACTGCGGGTTCCAGCGATTTGACCTGGGACACTTGAATGAGTAGACAGAATCTCTGGATGTGCAGCAGCATCATCAGGCTTCAAATGTGATCATTCCATGGGGCGACAGCCAATCGGGGTTACGAGAAGTAACTGTTTTGGTAAATGCAAGCCCCAACACATGTATATTTACAGACAGTGCCCTTCAAGAATTCAGAGGGATTTTTATAATCAAAATATTGAAAACAAACCATAAATAAACTCTATGAAAACTTCTCAACTAGCTGCTCAAGGGTTGTGCAATCTCTTTCAGCAACAAAGTTACACTCACTAGCACGCACACGCTGTAACTCTTTTTGGCAACAGGTGCTGTACACAAACATAATTATCGAAGAAACCAACAAAGGAGGAAACATTGTAATTCTGGACAGTTTGCATTACATCAAAATGGCCACAACACATTAGGAAACACCCAACTGCTATGAAACACTACCGTCCAACCTGACTGCCACAATTGTAAAACTATCTAAGGAACTATTTACCAAATGGCATAAACTTAGCCTCCTTATGAAAGGCAAACACAAATACCTGAAGACTGATCACCCAGGAATGCCGACTATTTACTTTTTGACCAAAGTACACAAAGACTTTGTGTGCATCACAGAAGGAAGACCCATTCTGAGCAGCATTGGGTGGGTAACAGAACCAATCACAAAATACGTTAACAACCTAATAGACAGAGAAGTCTTGAAGATCCCGACATACCTCAGAGATACAATACACACTCTCCTAATCTTCCAACAAATATTCTGGGAACCAGGATACCTACTAGTGACTCTGGATATGAAGGACTCGTACACCTCAATCAACCATGCACTAGCCCTGAAAGCTATAGACTATGCCTATGCTAAAGCCTTGGCATCCTTCTACTCACATCTGGAAATGACAAAAGAATTCCTGGAATTCTCCCTCACCAACAATGTGTTCCTTTTCAATGGGACATATTACAAGCAAACCAAAAACATCGCTATGGGAGCTACCTATTCCCTGGTGATTGCAAATCTGTTCATGAATCCTTATAAACAGGTCCATGCCTTCACAAACCAAGACGTCAATACACATATATACAAATGGTACACATACATTGATAATGTACTCATGATCTAGTCTAGCACAATGGAATAAATGAGTGACTTCAAAGATTATGTCAAGACTGCTGTCAATGTCAGAATCCTCTTCCCTCCCTTCCAGTTCACCTGTATATTCTTGGTGGTCTTCCTCTATGAACTTCTTGTGACGCCGGGGGTTCCAGATTTCATTACTTACTTTCTTCCCCTTATTCTGTAGCAAGTAAGGCCTCTCGCCTCGGGAAGCCATCCTGTTGTCAGGAAAACCCCAACAGAGAGGCCTCCCCGGGAGCCAGACCCAAAAATACAGGGAAAAGCCGACCGGCACAAAAACCCTGTAGCGATCCTACAGCTTGATCAGCAACCTTCCGTCTATCTCACAGATGGCTCTTCGGTACCGTACCGAGGTAGGAGCGGTCTGCAATCCGAGGGTTGCAAAATCCAGGTGACCAGAAGCCACAGCAGCTGCGTTTACGGTAAGGAAGGTAGGACAATGGAGTGGAGAAGGACCAGGAGGCAAAGCAGCACAAGCGTAGAGAGGAGAAGATCGATGGCCGTAGAAAGCCCCAGGCAGGAGGAGAGCAACAAGCTGAAAGGCAGAACCAGGTAAGCGGAGGCAGGAGCTGAGCAAGACGGAGCAGAAGAAAACAACAAGGAAGCCACTAAGAAAAGAATAGCAGCCAGCTGACAGGAGGAAAAGGAAAAAATTAAAACCGGGCCGAAACCCAGTGCAGCGCACGCACGAAGGAAAACAAGTGCAATGCGCAGAACTGCAGGGGGAGAGGATGTTTATGCACGGCGGCGGCCATTGTTGAAACAACTAGACCGTTACCAAAACAAACAGCAGGAACGTAACGGGACTAGTAATGGCGTCGTCATCTTCCCCACAGTTTCCACCCAGGCATGACAGATTATCTCAACCTCAATACCTTTGCGATTGAACACACGGGCAACCAAAGTTACCACACTATTAGTTTTCTAGACTTCAGAATCATATTGGATGACTGGGGACTACACACTACAACATACAGAAAACCGAAAGAGTTCAATTCAGTCCTTTTTGCCACTAGCTGCCACAGGAAGTCTGTTATTGATAACATCCCAAAGGGTGAATTCCGTTGGGCAAGCGGAAACTGCAACAAGGACCCAACATATCAAGTGAAATGTTGCCTTCTAAAAGAAAGATTTACCAACAGAGGATACCAGCTAAAGCAATTGAAGCAGCAATCACTAAGGCCACAGGCCCTCCTGGAGACACACTCCTCAGCCCTAAAGCCAAGACCAAACCCATGGATGAGACAATAAGATAGGTCACCCGGTTTCAACAGGACAGCTATAAGGTGCAAAATATCCTCAACAAACATTGGCACGCACTCTCCGTTGATACAGACATCCAGAAAGGGATCCCTCCAAAACCTCAATTTTCATTCTCAAAAGCTCCATCCCTCAAAAACATGCTTAGTCCATCTTACATGGCACCACTAGTACAAACCAGCTCCAACTGGCTCAATAAGCAAAGATCGCTGGCTTTCACTAATGTGGAACATGTTCATTTTGCACACATGCACTAAATACAAAGTTTGTCAACTTCAATGACACACTCTGTCACCAGATTAACCATTTCATGAATTGTAAAACGAAATTTGTTGTATATGTGATAATATGTGTCTGCAATCTGAAGTATACTGGAAGCACCATCCGGAAACTCAGAACAAGGATACAGACTCATGTGAGCCTTATTAACTCATCAGATGCAAGAAACCCACTGGCCGCCCACTGGCCACCCACTGGCAAGAATCCCCCCAAAGGGACAACAAACAAGACATTAGGTTTGTCAGACTAGAAACTGACAAATGTGACTCCTGTGGCTGGAACCGTGAGCTGATGCTTTGACAAAAGGAAGCAAGACTGATTTGTAAATACAGATCTGTGAACCTAAGCCTTTATATGGAACATGAGTTGAATGTCTTTCTGTAATTAACTAAATCATAGAATTGTGATGCCTCATCTTCACAGCTCCACTTAATGAGCTCTCATCCCCTATCAGTACTAACACATGCCCTACCAGTTAGTTACCTACATTCCACTGGGAAATCCAACCTCCAGCAAGCCTGAGGTCACCACCGCTCATAACACTATTCTAAGCCATAGCAGCGTACTGTGAAACACAGGGTCACAGGACACAATTCCCAATCCCTTGTATGAATCAGCCCATGTGCTCAACACCACACATCCTCAGCCATTACTGAGGATGGGTGGTGGTTAAATACTTTGGCTTGACAAATACACAGCCAATCATACTACCGGCCTAATATGGCCAAGGCCCCCTTGGCGCACCAGTATCCTATACATGCAACAGAAATTAACTCTCAACTTCAGCCCATGTGCTCAACCACCACGCATCCTCAGACATTACTTTGGCCCAACGAATGCACTTAATTGGCCACAGCCCTTGGCGCCTCAGCATCCTATACATGTAACAGGAAGTAGCTCTTAATTCCATGTAGGATAGCCCTAATGCTCGAAATATATATAGCATGCTACAAGCCCACTCTGATTAAGGTAGAACTGTAGGCACCATTGAGCCCGTAGGTGCCTATACATGTCAAACTATCAGGAGCCTTTGCTTCACCAAATAACACCATTTGTTTCAAAATTGCAACTTTCAATTATTTGCATTCTACACCAAGCTTAGGCCAATTATGTTTAAACACATGACACTCTATGCCACTAGAGCACCTATACAACCATCACAATACATTAGGGGCCGTCCCAATGCCCAACCAATCAGAGGACGAGATTTATATGCCCTATTGCGTTGTGTGTTTCTTACTACATATACTGGAATTCAAGATGGCGGACAAGATCGAAAGATCACAGTGACCGCACATCCTGACTGCAGAGGCCATCCTGGCCTAGACAGTATGTTCTTACCTCACCCTCACTTAACAAACCGTCATGCCCACTCATCACATGCCCCCTCACATTTACCTGCCAGCACACCCCTCATCCTGTTGGGGCCATCCTCTTCCCAATCTCCCAATCAGTCTCCCTACCCTTTGAGGTCACCTCCTCGCCCTTCACCAATAGACTCCAGAAGCCAGGCCTTATTAGTGACCCACCTCACTTGTTTTTGTAACACCTTGCAGCCATTCGCACTCCACACTGCTCACTAACACTGGCTTTCCTCAATTGGGACTCTAGCACGTCCCTGCAGCACTCAGACTGCTGCCACCAACCTCATTGCATGTAACACCATCCTCAAAGCCCAACACGTTGGGAACACCAAGCTGCCCAAGCAGCGGCTCGCAGCTCCCAACCCCATTGTAACCCCTCACTCCTATGGGCCGCTCACCCAGCAATGCACAATGCCCACACAATACCCACCCCCCATGCAGCTGGCTCATTATTACCATTTCCAAAACCGCCTGAGCTGGGCCATACCCATGTGCTGCTGCACACGTAATCTTATGGTCAGACTAGCCAATTGCTTGCTGCTGCCTAAACCAACACTCGCCATCCTTCACTCTGGATGCCAGCGCACCCCATCAACCATACTTTGGTCTTTACTAAACAGGCACTGCCTGTGGCAGCCCAAATGAGCCTACAGCTCACCAGAGGTTGGCTAATCACACCCCAATGACCACATCCACAACCCACCGCTATCTCTCTAGTGATAGCTCACCACCACGCAGAGCCCAGCACTGCAGCCGTCCACCAGGCTTACCAGGTACACGTGCCCCAGGCACTATGCCACACATTATCAAGGGTCTTCAACACTTCTACGGACACACAACTGGACCCTTTGATCTAACTGCATAGTGACAATGACCCTCCACCTCTAATACTTTTACTCCATCCCTCCCTCTCTCAGCTCGCTATCCAGCAGAGTTAAATATTGAAGGCTCGACCTGGCACACTTGACATGAACTACTCTCTACCTGGTAAGCCACAAACTCTCTACCACACTCAAGAGACCACCAAGCATCTCCCACATCCCATCAAGATTAGACATTACCACTAACAACTTGTTCTCCTGTTTTCTTTCCCTCCTTCCTCCCCCGTTTGGCGCATAAATCATGTACTATGTAATTTATTATTAAATGCAATGTGCAATGTCTCATATGCATTTAAATTGTGAAACGTGCAATGCAACTTGCAATCTAAATAATGTTTTTAAATCACCAACAATGTGACACATTCACATAACTCAAATTGCATAAAACAAATGAATTACAATTGCTCCTTGAATACCACCTCACTGATGTCACGTCACACGCACGGCTCACCTTGGCTATATATTGTGTCACCTAAACCTGTCACCTCATATAGTATCACAAAATATGCATAACCATCTGTTCATCACGGTATGGTTCGAGCCCCTGCAGCCGAAAGTCGAAAAGGACTGATCATATCTCTTGCTCCACATACTAAACCAATTTTGTCTAACTACAAATACAAAACACCAAAGCACCCAGGTGCTTGTGGTTCCCACAAACCCTTTTGCTTGTTGTACAAAGCATCAATATGTTTAATACATAAATCATCGGCTTTACCGTGGCACATGACATCATTTGGCCTGTCGCCCTTTAGTCAGTGCTTAAATAGTTGTATACTTTAACAATCTAGGTTAGTGTTCATTTCATTTTTCGCACAACACTCTCCCTAGCTTTATAAAAGTTTCTCACCATGCCTATGGCAACCTGTACTCATTTGACAAGCCCAAGGTTTTGCATCTGAGATTAAAAGGTTATGGCATATTTTATTGTGTTTATTTTGTATGGCTGGAGAGCTTTAGTGTAAAAAAGTCCTGGCTTTCATGTGGACATGCCCAACACCAATAGCTCAGACATCCTAAGTTACACATGTACGCTGTAAATGTATAATTACTATTAATTATTTCGTTTAACCCCAAACCGCCTGCCCCAAACGTGTTACCTGGTCATAATGCGATGAAAAACATTTACATGTATAGGAGGATGTGTACTCGTGCACAATTATCTCTCAACAACATTCTGCACAAAATTCACCAATTTTTACATGCACATACTTGTAAAGGTTTAGAGTTGTAAACTTAGTTTTCAGCCTAGCAAGATGAATGAGGCCTTAAAATTCCCAGAAAGGTTGGCTTTAAAAAAAATAACGTGCAGAAGAAACATGACATGTGATGGTTGCTGCTACTGCACATTTATCATCCGACAGCATTGTTGCATGCAGGCCTGGCTCTAGCAGGGGGGCAGGTGGGGCAGGCCCCCCCCAGAACCAGCCTCTGGCCCCCCTAGAAAGGAAGCCCTGTCAGTGGTGTTATGCACCACTGGTAACCAAGGGATTGGAGGGTGTATGTCACTCTAAGCAATCAGCAGCGATCAGACATCATTCGGAGAGGCTACACTGCAGGAGACCCGGCCAGGATTGGTTTTCTTGCCCTAGACAATGATCTAGGCCCACAGACTTAATAGTACACATGACCAGAGATATGGAGGGATATTCACTCCTCTAAGTGATAGCACACTTATTCAAGCAGGCCGCCTACAATTATTTTCTCAAACCTAAAATCATAATTTTGGTTTCTGTAATTTAATGTATGTTTATTTTTTGTGGAACTGTTGTGGTTTTTCAAATCATGCCTAATAAAATGGTTAACTATATCAAACAATAAATGACAGGTAAAGTTGCTTGAGAACAGATTTCTGCAGAAGGTGCGTCAACTGACGATTTCTGCAGAAGGTACGTCAACTGACGATTTCTGCAGAAAGTGCGTCAACTGACGATTTCTGCAGAATGTGCGTCAACTGACTGGGGACCCTTACAAATTACATTAAAATTATTATATTCTGCGGTATTAACTACTTGAGTATAAGTGAAAAGATAAGGTTGGAAGTAACACAAATGTAATTCTGGAGGGGAGAGTGTAGTAAAATCAGAAAGTGAAAGATGCAAGGCTTTGAATGAAACATTACCACGGCCGTTGCTCTGCGCAACATTCCATGCCATAATTCTGTAGAATGTCTGTGTGATTAGAGAAGGGGACAAGCTATTAGCAAATGACTTTTGCTGCTGCCACCAAAAGGTGAGGTTCAGGCTCAATTGCAGTGAGTTGCTTTTTTTTCCCTTACATTGAGATTTCTCTGAAATTTTTGCGAACCCCCTGTAGTATGTTTTGGCAGATTTTTAATATTTTTGGGTTTCTTTTCCAAGCGGAGTGAGCCATGTTTTGTTTTGGTGTTTTTGTCATCCCCCTGTGATGAAGCCCAAGGGAAAGGTACATTTCCCTGAATTCCAGCCTCTTATTGTGTATCCAGTATCATAATGTATGAATCTCTTTGCAGGACAGATCGCCATATCCACCTGGAGCATTTTTCCCCATTTCCCTGTGCCTCCTGTTGTATTTACCGTTTGCTTAAGTGAGCATGTCGGCTTATGTAAGGGGGCAATCAAGGGGGATGTTAAGTTCGCAGAAGTGGGGAAAGTGGCCTTTTTCGGGAATTTTGTTAATACAGCTGCAGACAAAATCCTCCAAAAATGCCATTTTATCAGCCACTGCATTGAGGGTAACGCGCTGTCCCCGAAATTCCTCTGATATACATTCATAGGATTTTGGCAGATGAGCTAGAGTGAAGTTTAGGGCATGCAAGTCTGTGGCTGGGGTATTATGGGCTATATTTACAGACATGTACAAGGCTGATCTTATGAACCCATTTCATGGTGACTACCGAACAGGCAAAGGTGAGAGATGGTCTCCAAAAAAAACATATTTTAGAGGGTCTGTCACAAACAGGGATGGAGAGTTTGAAAGATGTGTGTCCGGAATGACACATTGCTCAGAATAAAAAGATATTCTGCGTTCATGAATGCCTCGTCAGAGTACGCTTCTAGTTCTTGGAGGTGGCGCTCCGAAGTTGATACCACTGCATTCAGGATTAAGTTATCCGTTAGGGATGGAGGGAGACCCTCATGAGAGAAGTGTTTTCCTTTGCATCTTCCATCCTTTTTCAAATGGGACCTGCAGTCACCCCCAAAGTTCTGATTTTGGGAGACTTTGCATGTTTGGTGCGTGTAGCTTATATTGATTTGGTCAATTGGGGGAACCATGTTTTAACAGATATGCAGTTTTCCCAATTAGAAGTTCTGACAATACAAGTTTATGCAGACAGCTAGTCACTCACCACCAATGGTTCTTAGTCTGCAGTCAATCTGTGGGGAAGACGAAAAAGTAACTTGTTGATTTCCTTTAGACACCTGCCGCTCCACTGCACCATGGCAGACCACTTTTGCCGCCACGTCCACATCATGTTCCGCGAGTATAATAGGCTTTAAACAAGTCCAAAGAAGCCCACAGTTTTCAGCGCCCACCTCCAGCAATGGGAGCTGTAGAAAGAAGTATACCGGGCTAGCAGGCAGACCACTCCCACAGCTGCTATTTGGTCATCTTAAATCACTGACCCACAAAGGAAAGGTTATTTAGAGCTTTCATCTTCTTTTACCTAAAAAAAATCTCCTACTGTGCACTAATAGAGATATGTGCATTAAAATTATTTAATTGATGGACTTTTAAGTACCTTTTTAAAAGCAATACGAAATTGCATTCATAAATGTTGATTATTGGTGAGAAAAATTACCTGGATACATTTATGTGGACACACTCTGGAAAATCAGGTTTTTCTAAGGTTATATGCGCCTCATCAACGTAATAAAACTATTAACAAGTTTGGTTTACAAAGTTTGGTTATCCAAGTGATCGGACTATAAAAGGCCCAGCCCTCAAAAAGAGTAGAGGAAAACTAGCATCACGGGAGGAAGATGGTGGTTTTTCTTGGAGCATCAGTCGGATGTACCCTAACAGGAAGGTTTTGATAAATGATGTAGCCATGGAAATCGGGGAAGAACACATCGGATGAGGGGAGACGGGAAGAAGGGGACCCAGCAGACAATGGGTGAGAATACCGAGGTCGGTGTACGGACAGAGATGGGCTCTTGCCCAGAAAACCACCCCCTGGTCCACGAGGGAAAACAGACCCGGCAGGCTGCCAGAGGCAGCCCAAGCTTATCTGCCACTCCCGCGGGTTGTCCAGTTGGAGAGCGCCTGCCCAGGTTCAGACGGAGACCATCGGGCTGTTGGCCAACACTGGTCGATTGGTGGGAGCGATAGAGAAGAGGCAGTCGTTCAGAGCCCCCAGAGTAGCAGGACGAGCTATTGTGCCCTGGGAGCCCGGCGTGTAACATGGGGGGCGGGGCTAGAATAGTGGACCCTTGTAGCAACACATTTTTCTTCTACATCAGTTGTTCCACCGCCGTGTTTTTCTGAATAAAAGGAGTTGTCTTGTTTTACCGCACTTCAGCTTCTAGTCCTCTCTGTCACAACTATACTAAGAACCTAAAGAAAAATTACAAAAATCATGTTATTTAACATTTAATTCACGAAGAGAAGAACTGCAGTTGCTTGAAAAGGGCATCCTTCCCTAACGGTGGTTCTCCTTGGCTGACCAGCATCCACAGTATTTGTAAAGCACAATATCCACCATTCCTTATAAGAATGTTCAGTCCAAAGCAGAATTACTACCAAGTCTAAATATAGAGGCGATGTCTAACATGGCCAAATTGGTAATAACTTGGCCAAGGTGAGTGGGGTGGCCTTGACAAGAAGTTGGTTCTGGTCAGGTGTAAAAGCTGCAGAACCTATAATCGTGGTCTTGAGAGGGTCACAGATATGATAAACGGTTCTCAAAAGCTAACCATTTGAATAAAATAGCAGTAATGAAGACATATTACCACACAAAAAAACGTAATTTCAATCCTTACATGCACTGCCATGTTAAAGAGGCCTGCAACAACAGCATAAGCCAGTGATTTAAGAGAGCAGGGGGACTGTAAAATCTGTGTTTCATTTAATTATTTACTTTGTGGAACTTTGTGTCTCTTTTAACTTTTAACATCTTTGAAAAACATATTTTAACTTCATTAAAACATAATGTAACTTCATTAAACTGACTTAACTAACTCATATGTATTTAATCATTTTACTAACTGGTTCAACTGACAAAGAAAACTAAACTTCAATGAAATACTGTGAAAAATATATACATAGGTGGAGTGTAATTAGTGATATAGAAGTTAGAGAGATATAGAGAAAAAGAGAAGTGGAGGGGAACATCAATATTAATGCAAATCAAGAGAGCTTTCTGTAAGCAACATTTGGAGTTATGATGAAGAGACGCAGCAGCAGGAAATGGATCAATTTGCATTTTGTTGATTTACTTTGCATCTCCTACTAGTACTGTTCGTATACCATGCTGAAACAGTGCTTTCTGCTGAGTGGTTGTGAATGAGTAGGTGGTATCTCATTACTACATACTAAATAAAAGAATACACTGAAAACTATATTATGATCTATACTATAGTATTTTCTATGAACTGTACTACCATCTATACTGCACCATACTCATCTATCTATATATATATATATATATATATATATATATATATATATATATATATATATATATATATATATATCTATATTCAGTGAAAAAAACTTTGTTAAAGGGACGTTATGGTTAAGCTGCGCTACTAAAAACCTATGAAATTCAGTGAAAAAACTTTGTTAAAGGGACGTTATTGTTCAAAGTAAAACCGAAAAACCCCTGAAATTCGGCAGTTATGGTAAGATAAGCAACCATAACTCGCGCCACCGTGCACTGCTAACACTAACACCCAGGACATCAAAGATGACATCACAAATGTCATTGATGACATCACTGATGACATCACATGTGCATTTACTTTTCATGAAAACTCTGTAGGAGGGATTCTTATAATGTTGACCAAGAAGTGTCAAGGATCATTTGAATGCATATCATGAGCTAATTAGTCCATTAAGCAATGCATTGATATAAATAGCATTCTATTATGAAGTTCTATCCAGTATACTAAGCAACTCATGCAGAAACTTAGGCAGTGGGTGCAGTATACATGATGAAGGTGCAATATTCATAATCTTGCCATGTAGAATAATGAAATGATAACTGCTTTCTTATTAGAGTTTTGCGTACTGTGAAGCATGTAATAAGTAGCTAATAAAACCCACTTAATACATAATTACATTATTACAGACAAAACACAAAGAGACAACAACATATACAAATATGAGTATATACAGGGACAGAGAAGTAAGCAAAAAAGCAGAAGTAGTAGCAGAAATAGTTCATAACCTAACTGATTATCTGTATGCAGAGAAATGATTGCTCTGTTTCAAAGCTGCTACTTACTGTTTGTATGTGTATCAAATGATGTCAGTGAACCCTAAGTAAAGGAGTGTGAGTACAAAGTATACAAATATGAGCATATACAGGGAAGGTATAGTAATGAAAATAAAACTATGAGAAAGTGCTGATAACTCTAATGATTATCTTCATGCACAGAAAGGATTGCTCTCTTTCAAGCCTGTGTCTTCCGCTATATTTATGTTTCATATGATATGACTTGACCCTAAGTCTACAAATATAGTACCTTTTCAATTTTTACTTCCTGACTGTTACTGAAGAAAACTATGTGGCTTAGATATGTCAGTAAAGGAAAAAAGGGAGAGCCAGCCATGTGATGTCATCGTGATGTCATCAATGACATTTGTGATGTCATCTTTGATGTCCTGGGTGTTAGTGTTAGCAGTGCACGGTGGCGCGAGTTATGGTTGCTTATCTTACCATAACTGCCGAATTTCAGGGGTTTTTCGGTTTTACTTTGAACCATAACGTCCCTTTAACAAAGTTTTTTCACTGAATTTCATAGGTTTTTAGTAGCGCAACTTAACCATAACGTCCCTTTAACAAAGTTTTTTTCACTGAATTTCATAGGTTTTTAGTAGCGCAACTTAACCATAACGTCCCTTTAACAAAGTCTTTCACTGAATTTCATAGTTTTTTAGTAGCACAACTTAACAATAATGACTTTCACTTTATATACATGTCATATGGAACTGACTAGATCTCTTCTTATGAACTTGATGTCCGCGAACTTATTTAATGTTCGCGGACATGTTTGGAGAACAGTACCACCACCTAAAAACTCTGGGGAGGTATGATGTGTAATAGTTATATCATAACATAGGAACATTTAACAAATTCACAAAGCAGCACACATACAAAGTATATGTAGTAATACTTAAAAAATGTTACCCATATATGTAACACACTAACCATTCATGTAAATACAATATGTTTTAAAATGGAATATACCAAAAAAAGATAAAGTGGCTTCCACCATAATTACCTCACAGACGCTCCACAACCAACAGCAAGACCAGACGTATACACTACTGATTACATATCTCACCAGACATAGTAAGTGCACTTCTTTTTACTCATATATTTATAAACTTTCTATATTAGAAAAAAAAAACATATTACTTCTTTGTTTTCTCACAGAAATGTGTAGTACTCTGGACTGGCTAGAGGACCATTTCCCACGAGACGAAATGTTAGAAGATAGTCCACCTAATGGTACACACTTTACTGTATAAACCAATTGATAAATATTATTTTGTATACATTCAACATATACATTTTTTTTTTACAGACCCTACAAAAATTGCAACTTCCAAAGAAAAAGAAGTGGTGGATAACACTCTTGAACACATTACCCACAAAATGGACCAACTTATGGCAAATTTTATGGATTTAAAGAACTTTGTGGAAGATCACCTAAAACCACCAACAACATACCATTGTCCCACCTGTACTTGTCCCCCCTCACCATATGCCATTCATTTATCCCCAAAGTCTCTCCATGGACCACAACGTTTTGATGAGCTTTCCATCCCTTCTTCACCTGATCCCACTAATATTGAAAACCCTAATTTTCCTGTTTTTGTTTCCGTTTCTGCCCCACCTTCTCAGTCATAAATTGTTTATATATGTTAATAAAGTTACTTTATTATATTGTGTTGTAATTACTTTCAGTTCCTTGTAATAAAACCAATTTAGGTGTCCACGGACACCGCGGTTGTTCGTAAATGTTCGTAAAGAAACGAAAATGTAACTGTCCTGATGACACTACATCTGTCCGTAATGTTCTCATGCAAGTTCAAAATGTTCTAAGAACACTCGTAGTGTCCTAAAATGTTCGTAAAGAAACAAAAATTAAAGTGTTCTAAAGAACTCTATATCTGTCCGTAATGTTCGCTATCAACTTAAAACTGTCCTAAGAACACAATTGGTGTCCTGAAATGTTCGTGAATAAACAAAATGATGTGTCCTGAACAACAGTACAACTGTTCGTAGTGTTCGCTACCCAATTGAAAGTGTTCTAAGAACACAATTGGTCTCCTGAAATGTTCGTACATAAACTAAATTACACGTGTCCTGAAGCACACCATATCTGTTCTTACTCTTCGCTACCAAGTTTAAACTGTTCTAAGAATGCACGCGGTGTCCTGAAATATTCGTTTCACGTGTGACGCACTTTTAATTACTTCAGAACCCGAACAGTGTCCGTAGGACATCAATGCGCATGCGCTAACCAATCTCCGTGCACTTGGTGTCCTGCGGACAGGCGCTTCCTTCGCAGACTAGTTCGCAAACAGATCATATGACCGCGCCCACGCTCATTGTGTGTCCTGAAATGCGGACACTGTTCGTGTCCCCGAACAATTTAAAAGTACATTTTCAGTTAATCCATAATATTTTTCAATAAAATCTCACCATGCCACAAGTCCCACATAGCAATCTTGAGTTTCTATATACCTTTTGAAACTTTTCGATCCTTTTTTTGTGTTCGATCTGTCCGCGCACAGTGCGCATGTCCGCGGACCGTGCACAAGCACCCCTATAAACGACCACACCCAAGAGCTTATTCCCATTGTGTTTCTGGCTATTCTTCAGAACACAGTGATTTTTGCTGCCACCTGCAGACTACACCATCATCGACATGGCATCCTTGGCTGCTGAACTGCCACTTGGTGCTGCACCAAAGCACCACCACCACCCCCTCCACCACCACCACCTCCCCAAGGGCCTGAAGAGGGGAACAGGACTGAGGATGCGGAGGAGGAAGGAGAGGATGATGAGAATGAGGTAGAGGAAATCCCTACTACCCGCACTAGGCGTGAGTCTTGGGTGTGGCGGTTATTTACCATTCATGGGAACGGTCCTAAGGCTTGTGCGAACCATGTTACCTGCAATGAGTGCAAAATGATACTCAGTCGCGGGAAGCACGGTAACTACAGCTTTGGGACCACTACTATGAAGCGACACCTGAGGTCATTTCACTATGGGGCTATTCGCAGGGTTGTACCTTGCGAAGAACGTAGCAGGTTGATTTCCTTTACTTCATCCTCTGTTTCTGATCCTGTCACCACAAGGACCACCTCTGTGGGACAGCGTCTTTCTCAAGCTGCCTCACAGGCCATACAGAATGCTGATGACCCTTACCTTTCGAGGGTCACAGTTGTATGTATGTACTGTGACACAGTACTCTGCAGGGGGGAGCGACTTTGGAGTGCTTTTGAGACTATCGTCTCAGAGCACGAGAAGACCTGCTCACTACCCAAATACAACCCACTCTACATCTTCCTCTCTTAGCTTGCCCTTTCTTATCCCTGTGGTTGGTGTCCCCCCCTTTACCCTCCTTTACCCTCCTCTCCTAGTGTGTCGTGTTTGAAAAACCAAAAAAAATACAAAATTACAAAAATAAAAAAAAAAATAAGGCTCTTTTCAGAGCCGCCTTTCCCAGTTAAAAAATAGAAGTGAAAATAAATGAAGCAGGGCTCTTTGTATTTTTTAGAAGTTCGTGGACAGTTCGCGAACATTAAAAAAATTGGGTTACTACTCCATCACAAACATTGTAATTTTCTCTGGAAAGAAGTGGTGGCTCTGAAAAGAGCCTTTGGGTGGTGTTTGTAAGTCAAAAATTGTAAATGCTTAACATCTACTTCAAAATCGTTGTTGTAATTCCAAAAAAGGTCGCAATGCATTTTGTACATTTCTCAGAAAAATCTGATTGCCAGCATAAGTAAGATGGACTCAATCTCTGCGAAAAATGTATGTACTACAAAACATAATATTTTCATTGTGAAAAGAAGACATGCCAAAATCTCTTAGAAAGCCACAAACAGCCTTATTAACATTGCGCCTTGCTTTTTCCATTTGTGGACCAAATGAAGAAGAACGAAGCCACATTTGTCTCTGCGCAATCCGTGAAAATATCACTTGAGAATTAGGAAACATGTCCATAACCTTCCTCAGTCCTTCTTTCATAGCAAATTGCAAAAAAATTCCAGTCACATGCCCTAAACTGTTCCCTCCACAATGAATTACAATTATGTCTAGATGTTGCTCTGTCTCCAAAGTAGCACAGAGAGGTAGAAAGTCCAACGACTTCATTCCACGTACTCCATGCCAGTGTACTTCCACATGTGGGAATCCAAGATCTACAGCTACTCCACAGCTTTCTGCATGCACCTTCAACCAATGTATCCACGATTCTCCTAAAATCTAAACAATCTGTTTTCTGAAACACACAGCCATAGCTATCTTTTGTTCTCTCAGCAAAAAGAGTATCTCAGAAAATCTCTCCTGGCACAACACACCCACCAAACTTTCCTGACCAATCCCTTTCAGTGCTTATTCTCATTTGCATGACTTCTGAACCCAAAAATCCCCGGATGTAACTCCCGATGTCCGGGAACTACCGCCATGTCCGCGGACATATCGTAACATGAACAGCCCTTCTACCATTTCCACTACACTCTCTCTGCCATTCCCTCATTGGATGTACCTCAAAAATCACATGACCATGCACTAATCGCATTCAAGACCTCTACATCTAACTGCATCATCATAGATCAGCACTGCAAATGTACTCTGAATCTCTCTGAGTACAAGTGTCATATCATTGGCAAGCAGCATCTACCACAAATACTGTACAAGTCTTCAAGATTTCTACTTGCAGCTCCATGCATATCCATATGCATGAACACAAACTTCAGGTATGCATATTTTCTGTATAGTAGATGACATAGCTCTCAACCATTTTTGTTTTACAGGCGGGTGAAATCACCCGATTTTGTTTTTGGCGGGTGAGACGCCCATTGGAATGAATGGGCGTGCAGGAGGCTTGGCGGGTGAGTCTGCCCTTTACAAGGCATGTGACACCCGCCAAAAGCGTGTGAGTTGAGAGCTATGGTAGATGAACACATTTTCAAACAGACTTTTACCTTGTAAAATCTGTAAAATGAATTTACTGTACTTTTTTCAATTTCCTAAAATCAACTATCACTTATACACCTTTATACTTTTTACTTTTTTTATACACACACACTCAAATCATGTTAAACTAACATTTTTTAAATGAAATATATAGACCACATATATTCAATCATAATTGCATGCAAACACAATCTATGTTTAAACCTTTATAAAAATACTTACACAATTTCATATTTTTTGTTTTTATTTATTTATTTACTTAATTACTTTAAATTAGACATGACATTGAGGCGCTATTACCTAGAACAGTTTACTTACAGAAATAGTGGTATTCACTAATATATTATAAATTTCACAAGACATAGTAAAGATATTTTATTTTTGCTACAGTTAGTCATTCAATACAATTTGTTCATTAAGAACATATCACATGTACTGAACTGATGCAATGTATCTTATGTAAATAAATCAGTTTAATGGTTTTACAGAAGGCACTGAGGATTTCAATTAAAAAAATCAATATCTAAATTAAAAACAGTGCTATATACAAACAAAGTTACTAATTTGAAGCTTTTACAGTTGCAGTGAAGACCAGTTTCCTGAAAAGAAGCAGCCGAATTCGAAGAAGAAAGAAAAACTAAGAAGTTACCTGTTAATTTAAAACAAAAAAGTAAGTAAAATATCACCATAATATTTATATTATTAATCAAATATACTATAACATTAATACCTGCTATTTTGGTTTCTTAAAATAGAGATTTTGTACCATTTTGTCCAAACATTTCCATGTCGTAAACAGCGATTTACAACCAGAATGGCCCACAAATTTCTATTTTTGGACACACAAATTAGCCAACTGAACCACTACAATTTTCATATTATAGAACAAACAACTGTTTTAATTGTATACATTAGACTTACTATTTGTACTTTTCCACACCACTAGCTTACTTTTTTTTTGTCATCTGAACCCCAGTTTAGTGACACATAAATTCAAGAATACCTATCCCTACTAGTTTTAGTTCCCAATGCACAATCACACACCATTACATACATCTTTATCATCTTACTCAAACACTCATGCACACAGCACACATACATTCCAGAACACCCCAACCCATATCTTCTTTATTTTTTTCAACAGACCCTAAAGAATGCCTACCAAAAGACAACTCCGTAGAAAGCAACGCAAAATTAGAGCAAATGAAAATAAAGGAGTCCAACATAAGCATCCATCTCTAGCAGAATTTGTAAAAAAAGTTGAAACAAAACAGCTAATACAATCATTTAGTGAAACACAAGAAGTTTCAAGTACAACAACTTCGCTTCCTCTATCAAAATGTAAAACAAACCAAAAAACAATTAACAGAAAATCAGCTATCACTACAGATAAAACTACTTATTCAAATTTTATTATAGTGCAAAGTAAGCATACCAAGAAAAGTATTTTAGCCAAAATATACCGTCACAAAGTCCTTCAAAATCTTATAAAAAAGGAGAGAAATCAGGTTCAAAGCTTAAAACCTATCGTAGGAAATTAATCTTGGAAGCATTGATGGACAGTGCAATTCTTCTCAAAAGAAATGTATTTATTTTACTGTTAAACAAAATGAAACCACTAACAAAACTAATAACTAAATAACAAAAAAGGCTTCTCAATAAGCGAAATGTCAACAGAAAGAACTTCTTAAGTATCTGCGGAGGTGAATGGAATCACACTACGAGCACAGAACCATATTTTAATGAAGAAGCGTACAAACAAAAGCAAACGAATACAATTGCCATAAATAGCAGCAGGGGAGTTGCTAGGTCTGGAAAAGACCCGGGGCTATGCTGATGTTGGAACTGTTGGGACTGGGGGCTAGCTAGTCTTTTGGCTGTAGCTCCTGAGATTCTATCCGGGGCTACAACCAAAAGATCAGGGGCTATAGCCCCCTTAGCCCCCCCCTAGCAACGCCCCTGAATAGCAGTGGTCGAGGTTATGAAAAAGTGAATAATACCATAATGGAACAAGAAGTACTCCTTACAAAAATATGCCCTGAAAACTTAGAATTACCCCTCCATTCAACTGAATCAGAACGTCTAGTGTACAAATGGCCATGCACGTCAATGTGTAACATTCCCAAACAATGTTTCAAATCTTTACACCAATTCCTCAATAAATATGTAAAAAGCAAAGACAAAATCAAAATTAAATTACTGCAAAATATAGATACCTGTCCAGTGTGCAAGTATACAGGACTACAAGGACATTCATTGGCCTGCATTACAGGACCTACTCGTAAAACCACTTTGCATGATATCAAAAGGATATCAACACATCATTCAACTATAAGAAATCTAGTCTATAAACTGTACTATGCTAAAAGTCCTGCTTTAGCACTAGCAAAGTTAAATAACATCCTTCTACATGGTACAGCAAAAGACCTACTTGAAGAAATTCACTATATCCAGAAAAAATATTTTGGAAGGGAAAGCCATTTACAGAATGAAATAGCTTTAAACCAATTAAGCAACAATTCTACACATGGCAACCTTTTGCTAAAAACATACAAAAAAGAAATACTAAAATTTAAAAGTACATCAGCTGAAGTACCAAACCATGTATGTGTATGTTGCAGTAGAATTTTTTATAAATGTAACACAAAAACTGTGGACCTATCATACAAAATAGAAGACAATGAAGATTCTAAATGGTTTGAATTAGCTCTCTACCTTCTAGCAGAAAACAAATATGAAATAACTGAGCCCCTAATACTTTGCAGTTATTGCACTACAAAACTTGACAACAACCAAACTCCTTCACGTTCTATCACAAATAATTTGGAATTATACCCAGTACCAAAACCTCTACAACAACTTAATTTATATGAGAGCATCATAATTCAAACAGTACACCCATTTCAAGCAATAATACGCCTTCAACCAAAAACAGCAAAATTACCTCCCTCTGAATTGGTAAAAGGCATTCGTGGAAAAGTAGTTTATTTACCATTAAATCTAAAAGAAAATGTGCATACTCTAGGAGTGCAACGTCCAATGCAGCAATCTTTAATTATATTAGTAAATGGAGTACCTATAAAAGACAAAACAATATGGCAACAGCTGGTAGATTTATATAAAGTTAGACAAGCCTTCCAATATCTTAAAGAGAATAATGAATATTACAAAGAAATTAATATTGAAGAAAACTTCAAAGATACAACTGAAATAATTCAAGAAACACAAGAAGCTGGTCAATTTGAGCTACTAGATCCTGCTACAATATCAAATACTTTAGACCATTATACAATTCATCCTTTGCACTGTAATGACACCGTACAAGATGTACTAGAAACTTACCAAATGCGTCAAACAAAAGGATAGCCAATCAGTATATGGGAAAAAAGTATAGAAGCACGTGCTTTTCCTCTACTCTTTCCTACTGGCAAAGGAGGAAGGTATGATGATAGACCTATTCAAATATCAGCTTCAGAATACCGCTCATTACGGATGTATTCTGAAGATCCCAGATTTAGACAAAATGTGTAATACATATTCCACCTACTCTTTGAAAGTGAACTAGCAACTTTATGTTACGGAGTTGCACACATATTAAAATCAGGATCACACTTTCAAAATATGACAGCTACACAATTATTAGAGAAAGTGCAACAAAAGGATGAGGTTTTACAATCAAATATTACAAATCTATTAGCAAATATGCGTGGTACTAAAGAGTACTGGTTTCGACGTCATGGAGATGTACGTTGTATGATCAGAAACCTTGGCCCACCCACTTGGTTTGTTACATTAAGTTGTGCAGAATATTCATGGGAAGATTTACATGATTTCCTACGCATATCAAATAAAAACAAAACAAACATAGATATTCTAACACCTGGAGAACTTTGTTCTTTGGATCCTGTTAATGTTTCAAGATATTTTCACCATCGCTTCATTGCTATGGTACATTTTATTTGTAATAAAACTGTTCCTCCCCTTGGAGAAGTGCAACACTTCTTTTGGAGAAAAGAATACCAAGCCAGAGGAGCACCACATGCTTTTATGGATTAAAGATGCTCCTAAATTTGGTCAAGACAGTGATGCCACTGTTTTACAGTTTATTGAAAAATATGTCACTTGTGAAATTCCATCAGAAGCCACAAATAGTGATCTTCGTGCACAAACTTTACAATTTCAAAGACACAAATGTGGAAAATATTGTCGTCGCAAATACAAAAACAAAGGCAAATACTACACCAAATGTCGATTTGGTTTCCCTAGACCAGTTACAAATACAGGTCAAGTAAACAACCTCATGTCTTCAGTTAGACATACTGTTAAAGGAAAGTCGCCTAAAAATACATATTACATAAAAAGAAAAGAAGAAGAAAAATATATCAATGATTATAATGCAATCATTGTCCACTTATGGAATGCAAACATAGATGTGCAGTACATTGCAGACAATTCTACTGCAGTTGCACGATATGCACGATATGTCACAGCATACTTAACTAAAACAGAAAAGACAGAGCTCCAAGACCTCTGGAATGACCTGTCATCAGATAAAACAGTATCTCAGAAATTATACAGCTTGGGCATAAAAATGCTCACCCATAGAGAATGTGGATCTTATGAAGCAGCTGATCGTTTAACTGATACTTCATTGTATGGTAAATCTGAAAATATAGTATGGCTAAGTCTTGGTCCAGCTAAATCTAGAAAAAGAGTTCTAAAATCATATGAAGATATAGAAACAATAGCCAAACATGATCCCAACAGCCAAGACATTTTAAAAAACAATTTATTGGACACATACTACCCAAACAGAAGTAATACTTTGGAAAACATGTGCCTATACCAAATAGCCCAAAACTACACATACAAAAATAATATGAAACCCGATGAAAAAAAAGGTAAATATAGAGTGACAGACTGTGAAGGCAGCTTAGTTAAACTCACTAAACCAAATTTAATTAATCATATCAAATTGTCATTGAAGACTCCTCAACATAAAGAAGTATATTACATGTCCCTGCTACAACTCTTCAAACCATGGAGAAAAGAAGAACAATTACTAGATAACTATGACTCATACGAGGATGCTTTCAAAGCAAATGAAAGCACTATAACTGATGTAAACTTTACACAGTACAAAACAATGTTGCACAATGAACAGCAACATGAAGAAGAACTCCAAGCCCAACTAGATAAGGATACTCCTGACAGTAGTCAACCTTCTGTAACAGGAAGCCAAGAACCACTGGGAAAACCACTAATAACAAATGAGGCAGAATTAGCTATGATAGAAGTAGAAAACATCATGTGTCAGTATGAAGATAAGGAAGACTTAACTATACTACAATCAAAACTAAACAATGAGCAAAGTAGCATTTTTCAAGAAGTAACAAAACAAATTGCACATGGTGTAAAACATGAAAATAAAGAATGTTCCTGACATAATTATAAACCTATACTACTGTACGTCAGTGGTGAAGCTGGTTCTGGCAAAACATTCCTAATCAAAATCATTAGTAAGTTCCTTCAACAATTGACAAACAACAAACTGTCAGCTGTTTTCACTGCCCCTACAGGATTAGCTGCTTACAACATAGGTGGTGTTACATTACACCGATTACTACTATTACCAGTAGAACACCAGAACAAATTAGACTATTACAAACTTTCTGCAGAAGCTGCAATGGAATTACGCAGAGTATTGAAACAAATGAAAATGCTACTAATAGATGAAGTGAGCATGGTCTCCAACCTGATGTTAGCTTTGATTCACCTCAGATTACAAGAAGTACTCAAAACAGACTATGAAGAGCTCTTTGCAGGAAAACACATTATTGTTTTTGGAGATCTGCTTCAATTAACACCAGTAAAAGGTGAACCTATTTTGAAAACATTAGGGCACAAACTCTGCCGTAAAACTGTTGGCAGCATTGGAAATGTCAACCTTTGGCAACATTTCCAATACAGAGAATTAACAGAAAACATGTGCCAATCTGCAGATCTAACTTATGGTAGTGTTTACTGATGCCAGTGATGCCATTCACCTGCATAGCTGAGGATCTTACCACTTGTCGGTTGCTGTGTCGGAAGCGGCCTCAGGACGTAGACGCAGAGGAGGAGGTGCGGCTTGACACGAGCGTGAACAGCGTGCGGGTCCTTTCCTCAAACTAGCGAGGCGAGGCGAGCGCGAGCGCGAAGAGAGAGACGCGAGAGACGGGGAGCGGTCCGTGAGTTCGGCGAGTTACCTCTGCTAACCGTGCGGACTGTGCGGGCTGTGTGGACGGTGGGGACTCTTCCCTGCGGTACCCGCGGCACCCGCCGTATCTGGACGAGGGGCCCGCGGGCATAAAGCGGAAGGAAGAATATAGCACACATGGCACACTGCACACGGCACTCTGCATTGGGAGCGGGATCCCGAGTGTGAGGAGGCAGCCCCCATTGGGGGCAGTGTAATAGAAGGACAGCGTTGGACAACATCAAGTCCAGCGGCCTACGAGGGTACACGTAAGTGAAGGGGTCACTGGGCCTGGTGGAAGAAGGGGTCTTTGAACAGGGCTTGCTGGGCATAGATATATGTGCCTTTTGCTAGGGCAGCCCATTGACTGAGCTGCCTGTGGGATAAAAACGGAGCAGCCTCAAGATTGTGGAAACCTCACTAATGCTATATGGCTTGCTGGGCATTGATGTGAGTTTATATATTGAAAGGGGAAAGGAAACGAGCGAGTTGTCTATTTGCAATAAATTGTGCAGCTATCTATAATTGGCAGACCCCACGAATTCCCCAAGCTCATTAAGGCGCCAGAATAATCATGATGCAGCGGGGGAAGAGAGCGCCACACTCTATATATAATCTGAGGAATAATAAGACACAAACTCAGAAAGAGCCCAAGGAGCCTAATAAAAAAGGGGGCAAACGAAGGAAGAACGCCAATTATGAACTCTCGGCAGCACAAGGTGCCATCACTAAGTTTTTTCCGGTGAATCCACCACCTGAGATAAACTCCACTACAATTGATGAAGAGCCTGTGCAAAGTGAGGGGCTGGTGCAAGTGACCAGGGTCAGTCATTCCATCAATTCTTCTAAGTTTGACGATATTGACAATAACTCCCTCTTGGACTTGTGTTTGACAATACAAAGAGAAATGCAATCTTACACCCCACAGACTATTCCAAGTGGTTCACCGACCCTGAAAGATAATAGTGGGAATCCTGCAGTGGGGGAATACAACGCGACAGGTTACCGCGAGCGTCTATCCATCTCCCCGAATCTTGCAATGGCTTCAATGGAAGATGAGCCAGACAATGAGACGATGGGGGATACGGGACCTATATCTGGCTCTATTCAACTAGCTGAGCTGCAAACGTCCGTGGGTGCCCTCCAATTTGCTCTAAAAATCCTGCTTCAGATGACGGGACGCATCCTGGAGAATTCCAACGCCATCTCATTAGCACTGGAATTGAAGAACTCACCAAAAGAGGATACGGAAGAAAAGTTAGCAGAAGCCCTTCAAATTGCAAAGGAGATGGAAGACAAGGCAGAGGAGAGAGAGGAAAGGGTGGTACAGGAGGAACTGGAGGCTAATATCTCGATTGAAGAGGTACTCATCGAGGAAGCAGAGCGGGAGCAGAACCATAGTCCTCGGGGCCCCCTCACACGGAAACAACGGAGACTGGCAAAAAAGGCTCATAAAAACTGCCCCCCCATAATAGGTTCTTTGCCGCTTTCGGGGAGAAGTGGCCCGGCGAGGGAGACTCGCTCTAAAAAAGCCCGGAAAACGATGAGGAGAGCAGCGGTTCGAATGGCAGAGAAAAAAGGCCCCCTCGCGGATTGGTTGAAACCCAAAGTGAAGCAAAATGAGGAGAACCTCGATCTCTCTGCCAGGGAGATCTCTGAAATTGAGTGCGAAGCAAGTATAATAACTCAACATGATACCTCATATGTGAGACGGTCATTAAGAGAACCATTGGAACCTATATTGCCAAAGAAAATGAAGGATACTCAGATCAACCATACGAATCGCATCTGCCTTATAAAGAACCTATATCCAAGGGATAACCACTCCTGGCTGGCACGATCGGAGCTACTGACCAGGTTATATCATATCCCTCAACTCCGAGTATTGAAATCAGAGGATTTCCTATTTGTTGAGCCACTATCGGGCCCCAATCCTAATGTCTCTGCTCTACACTGCGTGTTCCTGAACACCGCACAACTACTCAGAAAACATGAGGAAGAGCTGAAAGCTGTGGACATCGCTATTGACGTGGACCTGCAGGAGAAAGATCTCACAGTAATTCCTGAAATCCCTGATATAACCCCGAACCTGGAAAAAGGCTCCGGCCAGATGGTAGGGGAAAACCCTCTTCTGGCCGAAGTACAACAAGCAATCAAGTCCCTATTGGAGACACTGCCGCAGCTGGTGCACAAGCATTGAAGCCTATCATTAATATCTTGGAATTGCAGAGGCTTCTCTCATCTACTCAGGGCAGAGGGATCGGCAGATCTTCTATTCCAGCATAGCTTTATATGCCTACAAGAGACCTGGGCCCGGGAACCCCTCTTCTTTGATGGCTATGTTATACACCAAACACCGGCACACCGGGGAAGCAAAGGACGCCCGTTTGGCGGCTTACTTACGGGGATTGCAAACTACATGCTGTCACGCAAAATTCAATGCCGAACTGAGGACCAATTGTTGGCCGTAGAGGTAACTTATCCTCAAGACAAGGGAAATGGTAAGCTCCTGCTTATCAATCTCTACAATCCCCCTGGCGCAGAGGTAAGAGACGATCTTCAAGAGGCTATTGCAGACTTACTGTCCACCTGGGCAATGGGACCAAATAATGCTGCAGTCATGATAGCGGGGGATTTTAATTGCCACATGGAAGATGTAACTACTATTTCCACTAACCCAGATCTCAGCGCCAGATGTAAGATGACCCATGGAAAGAGAGAAAAGGAAGGTCTAAGGTGGTTACAATTTTTTGATGCTTGGGACCTGGCTATGATCAACGGTCGCACCATGGGAGATAGGCCGGGGAAGCACACCTGGACCAATGGATCATCATGGAGCACATTGGACTATATATTTATGTGCCCCCGGATGCAAACTCGAGTGGCTGACATGTGGGTAAAGCCCAATAGCTGGAGTGACCATGCGGCAATATTATGCTCATTCAGGACTACGACACCGGACACTCCCAAGCTCAACATCGGGAGTATCGCAACTAATGGTGCAGGAAACAGAATTATTTGGTCTGAGAAGAATGTTAAAGCGGCATCAGAAGTGCTAAAGTGGGACACAGAAAAGAGCGGAAGGGATTTCCTGGATATGTCTGCTAATGAAATAGAAGAGTGGATATCAGGTTTTTCAGGCCAACACGCAGCAACCAAAAAGAGATATGTTATGAAAGAAGGAAATGATCCTCTCCCATATAACGGGAAGATTAGAGATGCCAAGAGAGGACTAAGAAGAACGATACGTAGCATAAAAGGTCAGAATCTCTCTGAAACCCTATACCAACAGAAACTAAGATCAATTAAAAATCGATATAGGTCGGAGGTGAAGAGCATCAAATCAGCGGAGAGGAACGGCTGCTATCGGCGACTCATTGAAACAATCTGCACCAGAAACTCCCGAAGCATCTGGGCACTCTTAAATGAAAATAGAACTAAGGCCAAAGGCTCAGTTGCTAACCCAATAAGTAAGAAAGTATGGGAGCAATTTCTTCTAAACCGTAATCTGGAAGTAGAGGGGCCGGTTAGCTGGCCTACGGGGAAACCGCAGATCACTCAACCCTTTGATGTTTCACCTGGGGTAATACTTAACAAAATTGTTACCCTTAAATCTTCCAGAGCCCCCGGACCCAACGGGCTAGCGAATGTGGTAGTAAAAAGTAACCCGTCTTTTTGGGCAGAGTTATTCTCTGTACTTTTTAATAAGGTATTTGCTCGGGGGGAAATTCCACGATCTTGGCAAAAGGCTATTTTGATCCCGGTGTATAAAAAAGGCAACCGTACAGATCCTAGTAATTATAGACTACTATCCATGCTGGATGTGTCTGGGAAGTTGTTTGCCTCCCTCCTACTTAACGAAATGCAAAGGTGGGTGGAAGATAAACAAATACTCAGCAGATTTCAATGCGGTTTCAGGAGAGAATTTTCGACTTCGCATAACCTTTTTGTAATGGACGTACTGCGCACGAGAGCACTTAGAAAAGATGTTAAAATTATCCTTAAATTGCAAAGTAATGCTTAAACGTAACCTTGACGTGGACCAAGGACTAGTTAATGGAGCACTGGGTACAGTTGTTGGCTTTCAAACATACCCACGTGACAACAAAATTCAGTTTGTCAATATACTCTTTGACAAACTTTCAGAAGTAAAACGGATAGGACGCTCAACAGCTAGATTCCTTCTCTTCAAAGATATGTATGTTCGCAGAGAACAATTTTCTCTAACTCTTGCATACGCAGTCACAATTCATAAATCACAAGGTCTTACCCTAGACAAAGCAATGATAGATATTGGTAACACAGTCTTTAAAGAAGGCATGAGCTACGTAGCACTATCACGCTTACGTACACTTGACGGTCTATTTCTAATCAACTTTGATGCAAGTAAAGTAAACAC
This sequence comes from Ambystoma mexicanum, assembly GCF_040938575.1. Taxonomy (NCBI): domain Eukaryota; kingdom Metazoa; phylum Chordata; class Amphibia; order Caudata; family Ambystomatidae; genus Ambystoma; species Ambystoma mexicanum. The sequence goes on from NC_090928.1 coordinate 291,204,629, forward strand.
TGATATTCCTTGCATTTTAGAATATAATAGACTTCGCTCACTATACACTCCCCATCTAAACACATATTCTGTTCCACAAAAACTAAAACGTTGTAAAAGAAAACTAAATCAAACAGAAATGCAACAGGACGTCACTGCAAATCCTCCAAAGAGATTAAAAGAAACTAATACTTCATCAAGTACCACAAACAAAAAAGAATCAATTAGAGAAAGTAAACCAGGTAATTCTTTAAAGAAGGAAGACAAACTCCAAAAAAAACAGTTAGATACAGAACTACCTGGACCATTTAAATTCTCAAATATAGTTGGTGTAAGTTGCTATGCAAATGTAGCAATGAATATTCTATTTCAATTACCACCAATTGTTGACAACATTTACTCACACAGTACAGACCCATTGTGTTTGCAAATGTTAGTACTTCACAGAAATGCAGCAAACAATCCTGACAACACATATAGTGTTTTTGGAATAAGACGACAATTGGACTACTGTGCTGGAATGGTGAAATTCACTATAAACTCACAGGAAGATCCACAAGAATTTCTAATGTATTTACTACAAGTACTGGAAAACAAAAACATACCTATAAATGAAATCTTTCAGATTTCATACATGTGGAAACATACATGCACTCTCTGCAACAATGTGACACAAGAAGAAATCCCCAATGAACGCTTCATATATATATCAATACCAAATTGTGAATCCATTCCATTTCAGCAACTTGTACAAAATGCAAACCATGGTAGATTATGCTCTACCTGCAATTCAGATAATCGCTCCACGTTAGTAATACAAACACATAGTAAATACGTAATAATAATGCTTCTACGTTACAATGCAGATGGTACCAAAAACAACTGCAAGCTGACTGGATTCACACATGGTCAAATATCACTTGGTAAGAAAACCTTCACAACAATAGGTATAATCTACCACGCAGGAGCCACAACCAATTCAGGGCACTACACTGCATACATAAAAAAGAAATGTGGATGGTTTGAATGTAATGATAGTACCATTACTCTAAAGCAGAGATTACCAGCAAATCTTACAAACGCTTATTTGATGTTCTTAAAACCAAAATTTGATAAATAAACTGTATTTAAACCTTTAAGTAAATTTGTGTTACAAAAATATAAACTGTTAGAATACTCCAAAAGCTATCTAACTGCTCAAAGATTCTACAACAACTAATCAGATAAATGAATACCACTAAATTAGACCAAAAAATACACAGTTAGAATACGCCAATTGGTATCTAACTGTCCCAAAATTATAAATTTGTGTTAAAATAATATAAACTGTTAGAATACTCCAAAAGCTATCTAACAGCTCAAAGATTCTACAACAACTAATCAGATAAATGAATACCACTAAATTAGGCCAAAAAATACACAGTTAGAATACGCCAATTTGTATCTAACTGTCCCAAAATTTAACAATATCCAAATAGGTAAATCAAAACCACTAAAATATATTAAAAAAATAGACAGTTAGAATACGCCAATTGGTATCTAACTGCTCCAAAATTTTATAATATCAAAACAAATGAAGAATCTGTTACTGCTCCAAAAAAAATACAACAAAGCAAAGTATAAAGCATTAGCCAGAAACAAAAAGTGAACACTGAAAACAAACAAACAAATAAACTGTAGCATAACAGAAAAAGGTTTTTTTTTAATCCAACATGGATTTTTTTTTTCTCCCACAGACCCAATGATTTTAGCAACAAATACAGAAACTGAGCAAATTGCACAGTACTCTGATTTGTACTCTACTAAATATGAGGGTCGAAAAAAAAATAAAAGTATATTGCTTATACCATGTAATAAGTCATTACAAAATACTAATACTAACATGCTATTTTCTTTTATCACAGAAATGAAGAAGAAAAACATGGACTCCTATTACTAGACCAAACTGTAAGTATACAATAATAAGGACTACCATAGCAGCATATCACATCCATTGTATCTAATACCTTTGTTCCTTATACATTTGTTTTTCACCCAAAGTTATAAGCAAATATGAATGTGATATGCTGCGGTGGATGTTGCCAGGGCATAGAGTCTTGGGTGCATGGCCAAATGGCCATGCACCCAAGACTCTATGCCCTGGCAACAACCACCGCAGCATATCACATCCATAGAGTCAAACATTTCAACTATGATCTATGGGAAACTTTTAATGTACGCGAACAATGTGAGTGTTCTTAGAACACTTTGAACTTGCCAGCGAACAATACGGACACCGTTTTCAGGACACCCCCTACGAACATTCCAGGACACCGGGAGTGTTCTTAGAAGCGTCTTCAGAACACCACCATCTTGTTTATTTGCGAACATTTCAGGACACCGCGAGTGTTCTTAGGACACATTCAACTTGACAAAGAACAATACGGACAGCGTCCTCAGGACACCCCCTACGAACACTCCCTGGACACCGGGAGTGTTGTTAGAAGCGTCTCCAGAACACCACCATCTTGTTTATTTGCGAACATTTCAGGACACCGCGAGTGTTCTTAGGACACATTCAACTTGACAAAGAACAATACAGACAGCGTCCTCAGGACACCCCCTACGAACACTCCCCGGACACCGCGAGTGTTCTTAGAAGCGTCTTCAGAACACCCCCATTGTGTTTATTTGCGAACATTTCAGGACACCGCGAGTGTTCTTAGGACACATTCAACTTGACAGAGAACAATACGGACAGCGTCCTCAGGACCCCCCCTACGAACACTCCCCGGACACCGCGAGTGTTCTTAGAAGCGTCTTCAGAACACCACCATCTTGTTTATTTGCGAACATTTCAGTACACCGCGAGTGTTCTTAGGACACATTCAACTTGACAGAGAACAATACGGACAGCGTCCTCAGGACACCCCCTACGAACACTCCCCGGACACCGCGAGTGTTCTTAGAAGCGTCTTCAGAACACCCCCATTTTGTTTATTTGCGAACATTTCAGGACACCGCAAGTGTTCTTAGGACACATTCAACTTGACACAGAACAATACGGACAGCGTCCTCAGGACACCCGCTACGAACACTCCCCGGACACCGCGAGTGTTCTTAGAAGCGTCTTCAGAACACCCCCATTTTGTTTATTTGCGAACATTTCAGGACACCGCGAGTGTTCTTAGAACACATTCAACTTGACAGAGAACAATACGGACAGCGTCCTCAGAACAACCCCTACAAACATTTCAGGACACCGGGAGTGTTCTCAAAAACGTCTTCAGAACACCCCCATTTTGTTTATTTGCGAACATTTCAGGACACCGCGCGTGTTCTTAGAACACATTCAACTTGACAGAGAACAATACGGACAGCGTCCTCAGGACACCACCTACGAACACTCCCCGGACACCGCGAGTGTTCTTAGAACAGTTTCACTTTGCTTGCGAACAAAACGGACACATATTGACTCCTTAGAACACCCCCTAGTCAGTTTATTTAGAACATTTCAGAACACCCGTGATGGCCGCAAACAAATCGAACACAAAAAGAACGTCTAACACAGAAAAAACACAACTTTCATCCTATCTCATACACTCCCACCCTCCCCAAACACTCCTACACACCAACACACTCTACAAAATACACATTTTGAACAAAGTTTCACCGCGCTGTCCGGGGACGTCCGCGAATCCAATATGGCGGGCGGTACCGAAAAATCTGACGCGCTTCACGCTCCACGCCGTCCAATCAGCGAACACTTTGCATGTCCGCGAACATCACGCAAGACGATTGGCCAATCAGGACACTTTCCGCGGAGCGAACAGGGAAGTGTATCCGCAAACCGAACACAGATATCACTAATTTTTTTTTACCTACTTTTTGGTCATTTTAAAAAAAACTACTGGACGTATTTTCACCAAATTTGCAAAAGCACGCTTTCGGGACCAAGCCGCTGCTCCTGGTCCAAATTTGGTGGAAATCCGTCCAGCGGTTTGGGCTGTATGCGTGACCAACATTTTTTTCCCATTCACTCTATGGAGAGTGAGTATAATATATACAAATATGAGCATATAGAGGGAAGGTAGAGTAATAAAAATAAAACTATGAGAAAGTGCTGATAACCATAATGATTATCTTCATGCACAGAAAGGATTGCTCTCTTTCAAGCCTGTATCTTCCGCTATGTACATGTTTCATATGATGTGAGAAGACCCTAAGTCTACAAATATAGTACCTTTTCAATTTTTACTTCCTGACTGTTACTGAAGAAAACTATGTGGCTTCGATATGTCAGTAAAGGATAAAAAGGGAGAGCCAGCCATGTGATGTCATCAGTTATGTCATCAATGACATTTGTGATGTCATCTTTGATGTCCTGGGTGTTAGTTTTAGCAGTGCACGGTGGCGCGAGTTATGGTTCCTTATGTTACCATAACTGGCGAATTTCAGGAGTTTTTCGGTTTTACTTTGAGCCATAACGTTCCTTTAACAAAGTTTTTTCACTGAATTTCATAGGTTTTTAATAGCGCAACTTAACCATAACGTCCCTTTAACAAAGTTTTTTTAATATCACGCAAACAATATACAAACATGGCGTGCAAAAACCAACTTCTACAGATGGCTTTACACAGAATGTTGCAAAGTAAGAATTTATGCTCGTTCACAGTGAAGGTCAGCTGCTTCCACAACTTCTACAGATGGCTTTACACACAATGTTGCAAAGTAAGAATTTATGCTCGTTCACAGTGAAGGTCAGCTGCTTCCATTTTTTTCTCGGGCCCCGGAGAGGCTCACGAAGCGGACTATAAGGTTGTATTGTGTTTTGACCTTGACAGACAGACATTGTGATGAAAGACTTCTCTTGAAGGAGTGTTGCTAAAACGTAAGAGAAGATAAAGATGAAATTTCTGAAACGAAACCACTTTTACATATTATATCACTATACGAAAGATCGTTGGCACACGCAGAGTCGTATTTTGGGACTGCACCACTCGTAGACAATGGAAATTGCAATTGTACTGTAAGTAACCCTTTAGATTACTTTATACCAAATATAATTACAATAGCGTAGCATTAAAGACCGCTCAAGTTGAACTTGTTCGTTGAAAGTGGCATAATGTTTTCTACCGCGCACTATCACCGCCGAATTGATCCCCTGTCGTTTAGAGGGCTCTGAAAAAGGCAGACGACACAGGGTGGGTTAATAGAAATAATTTAACCGGTCTATAGGCGGTCAAGCGCTCTACTCGCTGTGCCACTTCACTGTAGCCTGTCAAGTGGCACAGCGAGTACAGCGCTCGCTTTGACATCCGTGCACAGCTTGCTAACGCAAGTTTGAATCCCGGCAAGGCGAAACTCAGCCTTTCATCCTTCCGTGGTTGATAAATGAGCACCACACACCGTGGTTAATAATAAGCACCGCTTACATACCTCACGGTTCTTAGCGCTATATGAATGGGAAAATATTATTATTTTATTATTAACATACTCTGTTGCACTATCTTCGATAGCAAATAGTTTCACGCCCTAATAAATAAAATGATGATTTTTAATGAAGATCGGCTGGTGAGACTAATTTATGTTTTTTAAAACACGTACGTGGCCCCATTTTGTCTATGTCACGATTTACAGACTCCTGCAGATGGGGTCTTCAACTGCCAGGTGCAAGTCCAAATATGCAACTTCATGACCCTCACCATTTTATGGGACAATCGCCAAGGACCAATATGCCCTTATGCAGTACTAGCGGCTACAAACAACATACCAACCAATAGGGTGGTCTAATGGCTCGTTGTTGGAGCAACCTTCCGATTATCAGAGCGACCATTTACTGCTTTTATCATAAACCAACAGCCTATCTACCGCAAAGGAACAACGCGTGGCTCCAAATAAACTTTTCCTGATCGACAGCAGAGGCAATAGCAAATCGCTGAATATTCACTAAACATTTCATGTGAAATAAATATACTTTACCAAATGTACAATCCTGCTGTTTACTTTTAAACCACAGTTTCATATTCCGAATTGTGGCGCACTGAGTTGTAAGCTGATCTAACACTCTCTGTACCGCAAAGGAACATCGCGTGTCTCAACATGAACTTTTGCGGATCGACAACAAAGACAAATGCAAATTGCTGAATATTCTCTAAACATTTGATGTCAAATAAATGTACTTTACAACATTTACAATCTTGCTCTTTGCTTTTAAATCACAGTTTCATATTCCGAATTGTGGCGCGCTGTGTTGTGACATAATGTGTGTTGTCTTCCGGGTTCTGTGTAAAGTGGCGTAGAACTGGAGACGACTGGGCGCGTTTCATTACGCACCCTGTAACGTCACGGAGAAAGGCGGGGAATATGAATGCTTTGATAATATCAGGCTTAGGGGCGGGAGATATGATTTAGTGTCGCAAAAGCAAGTCAGCCAGGTCAATAGCGCCAGTCATAGGATTATCACATAATGTCGGCGCACACCAGCCGGATTTATCGTTTCTTTAGTGGACAAAAAGTCGGTTGACGCCCCTAGGAAATTGTACTATTAGCGAACAAAAGAAGTGCTCTTAAAACACTTTCACCCTGACAACGAACAATACAAACAACGTTCTCAGAACACCCTCCCATTTTGTGTAATTGCAACCATTTCGGGACACTGCGAGTGTTCTTAGAACACATTCAACTAGACAGATTACAATACGGACAGCGTCCTGAGGACACCCCCAGTTTGTGTATTTACGAACAATTAAGTACACCGCGAGTGTTCATAGCTCATTTTTACCTTCCTTGCGAACAAAAATGACACATACTCCGTCCTCTAAACACCCCACCATTTAGTTTATTTACAAAATGTCAGAACAGCCGTGTTCTCCGCGGACAAATCGAATGCAACAAAAAGGTCTAGCACATAAAAAAACAAAACATTGAACCTATCTCATAGTCCCCCACCCTCCCCAAACACTCTTACACACCAACACACGGCACTAAATACAATTTTTTATCCACGTTTCACTGCGCTGTACGCGGTCGACTGCGAATACAAGATGGCGGGCGCCACAGTAAATCTGACGCGCTCCACGCCCCTCGCCGTCCAATCAGCGAACACGTTGCATGTCCGCGGACATGACACAAGCCCATGGGCCAATCGGGGTGCTGTCCGCGGAGCGAACAGGGAAGTCCGTCCGCGAAGCGAACGCAGATATCACTAATTTTTTTGCCTTACATTTTGGTCATTTTTAAAAAAACTACTGGACAGATTTACACCAAATTTACAAAAGCACGCCTTTGGGACCAGGCCGCCGCTCCTGCCGCAAATTTGGTGTAAATCCGTCCAGCGGTTCGGGCTGTAGCCGTGCGCAAAGTTTTTTCCCATTCAGTCTATGGGAAAAAAAAAGTTTTGGGACCCCCCCTATAACTTTTCCCCCCCTGGACGAATCCTCACCAATCTTTGCGAAAAATTTCAGAGTGACCCAACTACTTATTTTGCAAAGTTTTGTGAGGATCCGTCCAGGGAGAGCGAAGTTATAAGCCGCCCAAAAAGTGCTCTTCCTATGGAAACAGCAACTTAACCATAACTACATGGCGACTACCGTGGCCATGTAATATATATATACATATAAATATTATATATATATATATATTTATAAAAGTGAAAATGTGTTGATTTGAAGCTTTATTTATTTTAATGTTTTTTTTTGTAATGCACTTAAACCTGAGTTTGTTTTCTACGCGTGGATCAGCGATTAGAACCTATGTTGCTCTGCGTGGTCTTGCTTCCAAGACAAGCACGTTGCCTCTGTGTTATCCTCCGGCTTAGTGTATGTTCCTTATACAATTCCACAGTGTTTCACCAATCTGCACCAGATTTATCACAGTCACCTATTAGGGCCCTCTGGACATTACGGGCTACATGACATCTAGACACCCACCCGTTTCCTCTGATTCAGCAAAAGTGAAAATGTGGATAGGGTCTGTGGCTTCGCGTATGTTCTAAAATTCCACACTGTTTCACCAATCTGCACCCAATTGTGCACAGTTACCAGTAAGGACCCTCCGGACATTACTGGCTACATGACATCAGGACACCTTTTCCATATTTTAGCAAAAGTTAAAAATTGTTTTTTTTCGGGGGGGGGGGGGGTGGTTGTGGGTTTGTGTATGTTTCCTATACAATTCCACAATTCCAAAGTGAATATACATTTTATACAAAATCTGTAGAAAGATGGGATCAGCAGGCGATGGTGTTGCTTGGTCGAGTGCTGAGTCCGAAGTGAGCTCTGAAGATGGGAAATGTGTATCTAGGGTTTTCCAGTCACGCAGTGATGATGTCACAGAGGGGTTCTGCCCCGATGTGCTAGGAAGTGGAAAATGATAGCAACGTTGATATCTTTTTAATATAAAATGTATATAACATTCATATAAAAATTAAGAATATAAAAATGTATCAAAAATCAACATAATAACATATTTTTGAATATAGAAATGTATATCAAATTAATATTTTTTAATATAACATCCTTATTAAACATTTGTATGTAAAGTTCCCCGAAAAAATGTGATATCAAAAATGTTTCATATCAATTTCGATATAAAAATGTATACCAATGTTATATTAACTGCCTTTGATACAAAGGGCCTCATTACGAGGTTAGAGGTAGCCATGGAGCTATAAGCTCCATGGCTACCTCCAAAACCGTACCGACTCCACCCTGGTGAATGGAGCAATTACCGGTCCATTCCAAGGTTGGCGGGATCGGTAATTCCCCATTCACCAGGGCCCTTCCCCATTGCCATTTGAGCCCCCATAGGGCTCAATGGGAATGGGGAAGGCGCTTATAACGGTACCACATAATGCGGTACCGTTATTAGATCCAGAGTCCCTTTGTGGGTCCCGTCCTTAATGCCTGGAAAAACCAGGCGTTAAGGGACGACCCACAAAGGGAACTCGTAGTACGGCGGTAAGGGATTACTGGCACCAGTGCCCTTACTGGTGCCGGTAATCCCTTATCGCCCACCTCGTAATGTGGCTCAAAGTTTGTATAATGAAAGGCAGTTCACTTTATAAGTAAACTGTGCATCCCAGAGCCTGTACAAAAGTTCAGGCTATTGTTTTTATTGCATCTACAGCATCTTGCGTGTGGCTTACATGTGTTCCTCTGCTGCTCTGAACCCACAAAAGAGCTGTGAAGAAACACTGCTGTTTTTGTATCTATGAAAAGGCCTGTGGAGTCCCAGGAATGTGGTGACTCATTGAGCAGCTTTCTAGCCACATCAGCAGAAGACACAGATAGTCTTTATATTTAGCGAGCCGGAACACAGGATACAACCCCAGAAAAATACGCATGGATATTATTTATCAACTAAAGCCACCTGCTGGAATCATGCCATGGGAAACAACCATAATCTGAGATTAATTTGAGCTGTTTCCTGGGTCTAGCTCCACTCTCTAATTTTGCTGAGTATGCAGGAAATAGAATGCTGTGCTTTGTTGATAAGAAAAAGTGCTGCTGGCCCCAGGAAACATCTGCAGTGCCGAGGTTATTTTTAGATTTGCCTATAACACATAGGAAGCAGTAAGCATGAAATAGAATGCTGTGCTTTGTTGATGAGAAACCCTTTTCTGCAAACTAAGCAGAAATACATAAATATGTGCACTGTTGAAAATGAAACAAAATTTTGCTTTAAGCCTTTAAAAGGGTGTCTCTGACTCCTGCAGCATTACTGTCAACCACAGTGTCAGAGCCCTGAATTGATGACCTACTGCGGGCTCCAGCGATGTGACCTGGGACACTTGAATGAGTAGACAGAATCTCTTGATGTGCAGCAGCATCATCATGCTTCAAATGTGATAATTCCATGGGGCGACATCCAATGGGGGTTACGAGAAGTATTACTGTTTTGGTAAATGCAAGCCCCAACACATGTATATTTACCGACAGTGCCCTTCAAGAAATCAGAGTGATTTTTATAAATAATTTATAAAAACTTCTCAACTAGCTGCTCAAGGGTTGCTCAAGGGTTGTGCAATCTCTTTCAGCAACAAAGTTACACTCACTAGCATGCACACGCTGTAACTCTTTTTGGCAACAGGTGCTGTACACAGACATAATTATCAAAGAAACCAACAAAGGAGGAAACATTGTAATACTGGACAGTTTGCATTACATCAAAATGGCCACAACACATTAGGAAACACCCAACTTCTATGAAACACTACCGTCCAACCTGACTGCCACAATTGTAAAACTATCTAAGGAACTATTTACCAAATGGCATAAACTTACCCTCCTTATGAAAGGCAAACACAAATACCTGAAGACTGATCACCCAGGAATGCCGACTATTTACTTTTTGACCAAAGTACACAAAGACTTTGTGTGCATCACAGAAGGAAGACCCATCCTGAGCAGCATTGGGTGGGTAACAGAACTAATCACAAAATATGTTAACAACGTAATAGACAGAGAAGTCTTGAAGATCCCGACATACCTCAGAGATACAATACACACTCTCCTAATCCTCCAACAAATATTCTGGGAACCAGGATACATACTACTGACTCTGGATATGAAGGACTCGTACACCTCAATCGACCATGCACTAGCCCTTAAAGCTATAGACTATGCCTATGCTAAAGCCTGGGCATTCTTCTACTCACATCTGGAAATGATGAAAGAATTCCTGGAATTCTCCCTCACCAACAATGTGTTCCTTTTCAATGGGACATATTACAAGCAAACCAAAAACATCGCTATGGGAGCTACCTATTCCCTGGTGATTGCAAATCTGTTCATGAATCCTTATGAACAGGTCCATGCCTTCACAAACCAAGACGTCAATACACATATATACAAATGGTACAGATACATTGATAATGTACTCATGATCTAGTCTAGCACAATGGAATAAATGAGTGACTTCAAAGATTATGTCAAGACTGCTGTCAATGTCAGAATCCTCTTCCCTCCCTTCCTCCTCACCTGTATCTTCTTGGTGGACTTCCTCTATGGACTTCTTGTGACGCCGGTGGTTCCAGATTTCCTTACTTACTTTCTTCCCATTCTTCTGTAGCAAGTAGGGCCTCTCGCCTCGGGAAGCCACCCTGTTGGCAGGAAAACCCCAACAGAGAGGCCTCCCTGGGAGCCAGACCCAAAAATACAGGGAAAAGGCGACCGGCACAAAAACCCTGTAGCGATCCTAGAGCTTGATCAGCAACCTTCCGTCTATCTCACAGATGGCTGTTCAGTACCATACTGAGATAGGAGCGGTTTGAAATCCGAGGATTGCAAAATCCAGGTGACCGGAAGGCACAGCATCTGCGGTTACGGTAAGGAAGGTAGGACAATGGAGTGGAGAAGGACCAGGAGGCAAAGCAGCACAAGTGTAGAGGGGAGCAGATCGATGGCCGTAGAAAGCCCCAGGCAGGAGGAGGGCAACAAGCTGAAAGGCAGAACCAGGTAAGCGGAGGCAGGAGCCGAGCAAGACGGAGCAGAAGAAAACAACAGGGAAGCCACTAAGAAAAGAGTAGCGGCCAGCTGACAGGAGGAAAAGGAAACAATTTACGCCGGGCCTAAACCCAGTGCAGCGCACGCACGAAGGAAAACAAGTGCAACGCGCAGAACTGCAGGGGGAGAGGATGTTTATGCACGGCGGCGGCCATTGTTGGAACAACTAGACCGTTACCAAAACAAACAGCAGGGACGTAACAGGACTAGTAATGGCGCCGCCATCTTCCCCACAGTTTCCAGCCAGGCATGACAGATTTTCTCAACTGCAATACCTTTGCGATTGAACTCACGGGCAACCAAAGTTACCACACCATTAGTTTTCTAGACTTCAGAATCATATTGGATGACTGGGGACTACACACTACAACATACAGAAAACCGAAGAGTTCAATTCAGTCCTTTTTGCCACTAGCTGCCACAGGAAGTCTGTTATTGATAACATCCCAAAGGGTGAATTCCGTTGGGCAAGCGGAAACTGCAACAAGGACCCAACATATCAAGTGAAATGTTGCCTTCTAAAAGAAAGATTTACCAGCAGAGGATACCAGCTAAAACAATTGAAGCAGCAATCACTAAGGCCACAAGCCTCCTGGAGACACACTCCTCACCCCTAAAGCCAAGACCAAACCCACGGATGAGACAATAAGATAGGTCACCCAGTTTCAACAGGACAGCTATAAGGTGCAAAATATCCTCAACAAACATTGGCACACACTCTCCGTTGATACAGACATCCAGAAATGGATCCCTCCAAAACCTCAATTTTCATTCTCAAAAGCTCCAACCCTCAAAAACATGCGTAGTCCATTTTACATGGCACCGCTAGTACAAACCAGCTCCAACTGGCTCAATAAGCAAAAGATCGCTGGCTTTCACAAATGTGGAACATGTTCATTGTGCCCACATGCACTAAATACAAATTTTGTCAACTTCCATGACACACTCTGTCACCAGATTAACCATTTCATAAATTGTTGTATATGTGATAATATGTGTCTGCAATCTGAAGTATACTGGAAGCACCATCCGGAAACTCAGAACAAGGATACAGACTCATGTGAGCCTCATTAACTCATCAGATGCAAGAATCCCACTGGCCGCCCACTGGCCACGAACTGGCAAGAATCCCCCCAACGGGACAACAAACGGGACGTTAGATTTGTCAGACTAGAAACTTTCAAATGTGACTCCTGTGGCTGGAACCGTGAGCTGATGCTTTGACAAAAGGAAGCAAGACTGATTTGTAAATACAGATCTGTGAACCTAGGCCTTTACATGGAACATGAGTTGAATGTCTTTCTGTAATTAACTAAATCATAGAATTGTGATGCCTCATCTTCACAGCGAAAAAGTTTGTGAAAAAACAGATCGACTACCCCTCTCTTTAAGTCCTGTATGGGTCACAGGTGAAGATGAAGGTTAACCTGTACAATTTGTTAGTAAGGTTATCGCCTTTTTGGGAAGAATTGCAAAAAAATGCTGCTAGGTACAAAAAATTCTATCTTTTTAATAGTCACAAGAATACCTAAAAACGTTACAAGCTTAACAAAACATAGCAAACTTAATACATTTTCAATTAAAACATTCAGTCATCATTCATCTATTCTAACAGGGGAATACTACAACTTAAACAGCTTTGTGCATAACAGTGAGTCAAAATATGCATTAGTGACAGGGGAAAAAACATTAGGTTTTCCCTTTAGCAGTCGACATATGTTTCGGCCCTTTGTAGTGTACCACCTCTGTCAACAGTGATCACTAAGGTAAATGTTGGGCCATCTTCAGGACAAATGGTTACTTTGTGGTAGATTATTCTTGTTCCCCATTAGGCACACTAGCACATCTAAAAGGATAAATATACATATATTAATGTATAAGAATGAAATAGAAAAAGAGTTGCAATTCCCAACTGGATAGCATCAAGGCGATGGCTAGATTACACTGTTCTAGACACGCACACTAAACCCACCTATGGTCCATAGACTGAAGTTAGGACTATTGAGACTGGTCAGACTCTCGGATGTGGCCGGGTATTGCCATCTCTGGTCTTGGTTCCTATAATTAATTAGAAACGACCATTACTTAGTGTTATGTTACTTCTACTACAGGCTATTTATTAAGTGAACTAAATTGACTTACAGATTAGCAACTTCTGTGGCTTTGTTTTCAAGGTTGGTCTTTGTATTTCTGTATTTCACTTGGTACCATTCATTGGCAGGGCATGTACCGTTATTCTGGTGGTTATAGTGCTGCCTAAATCAAAGGAGAAAAAGAACTCGCTGTTGAATGGATATATTACAGCATGTTAGAATAGTCATCATTCTTTTATGACTTTATTGTTGCTGTGTTTATTTAAACATGGACTGTGGGCCGCAGGCTGTTTGCAATTAATGAAAGCCTGTGCTATAATATAGTCGGCTTTATTCTTTTATGACTTTATTGTTGCTGCGTTTATTTAAACATGGACTGTGGGCCGCAGGCTGTTTGCAATTAATGAAAGCCTGTGCTATAATATAGTCGGCTTACAAAGCGCCTTTTGCATTATTGCTTGTGAAACTCTAAAGGATATTGCCCAAAGATGCATGACATGGCTATGGTTCATTTTTCTATTTTCTATAATTATTTTAAATGTACTACTGTCACGAATTATAAAGATAGACAATGTGCAAGCATTTGGCCCCGTGTTCACCGCCTTGCAAACTGCAGCTTGACTTTTGCATGTTTATTTAAAATGCACGTGTTTCTATGACCTGTTGTAATCAGTGCCGTTCGTGTCAGATTTTACGAGCAAGCTTATCAGTCATTGTGATCACTGTGTCATGCTGACAGTGCGGTTAAGGCTTGTATAATTTAAAACTCTGAATTCATTGAAGCTGTTCTAACGCTTACCTTGATCTGTGTTGTTTATGTCCGAGTGAAAGCTGGAAGTCTGCAAGAGCGGCAAGAGCTCGTTCTGCAGAGTAATGGTGTGTTTTTGAATCGAGTCACGTGATAAGAGACCCGTATTTACCTCACATTTGTAGCCTTTGGAACGTGACTATAAGGCTGCTGGAACTTGTAGTCAAGGGCCAAAAAAGGCCATGTTTTGTATTATTGCAAATCAAATGCCGGCCGTATGAATGACACCTTTTGTAATATTGCACCTGGTAATGTGATATACTCAAGTGATTTATAACAGCTACTGGCATCATATATTAGAAAGCGCCTTTGTATTATCCGGTTGTGCCGCAATTATATTGGGTAATTTTGCACTTGCATGGCCCCCTTTCTTTTCTCCGTTTAATTCCAAAAAATAACACCTATAGATAGTGTTATCGGTATTGCAATAGTGTGTGGGGAAAAGCAGTGTTTCTATGTGTTGGTGGTCTGTTTAGTGTTACTGTGTTAAAGATCGCCCACTCCTTTTGTTATGCAGAACGCAGCCTGGCCTTCATTATCTAGCATTTGATGTGTCCACGGGCCATTGTTTTTTGGCGCCCTAGCGATATTTGTATGAGGGGAGATGTACTCTATCCTTCCTAGATTGTAGCTGAGAGTCGTCATGCACTATAGGTTGTGCTATAATTTGTTACGTGGCAGTCATGGGGTCCTATTTATACGAGTTTTGCTCCAGAGTAAGGGATCTTGATACTGGACAGCTAATTCTAGCAAGCACCCTTTTTAAAAAGGGAGCCTCCAGATATAACCACCCATCAACAAGTTAAATAGGGGTGGCTTCAAAGGAATGCATTCCATTCTATGGCAATGTTCAGGCCATATTTAACCGTATCTAAATTGTGAATCCATTTCTGCTCGCATCTTGTGAGCTCAAGATCCATATTACCTCCTCTGGGGGAGGGTTTGATGACCTGTATGACACACCATAGTAGATCTGTGCATTTATGTTGTTGTTGAATGTAATGGGCCACTAAGGGTTTATTGTCAATTTCATTCCGAATACAAGATTTGTGTTCGCAGATTCTTTGACGTACCTGTCGTTTGGTCTTCCCTATATATACTAGGTCACAAGGGCATTTTATGGCATATACAGCCCATTTGGTAAGGCAGTTGGTAAATGTCTTTAGCTGTACTAGGGTGTTGCGCAATTGGATACTTTTCATAGTGGTGGTCTGTGCACAGACTGAACATTTTCCACAGCGGTGATGCCCCACAACTGGTGGTAGGCCCCAGAGTTGTGTCTGGGTAATCACAGCCTTGGGCGCAACAGGGTAAGTGTGAACCAAGGTATCTTTGATGTTACGTTGTCTTTTGAAGGCAAAACGAGGCATAAGGGGATTAAAATCTTCAGTTTTGATCATGTGCCAGTGTTTTTTAATGATCTTTCTGAGATGGTTACTAATAGGACTATATGTGCTGACACATGTTATTTTTTCCTCTTCCTTACGCCGGTGCATGGACTCTAGGCAAGTCATCCTATTACTATGCAATGCTCTTTTATATGCCCGGTGGATTGTCTTTTTCGGATAGCCTCTATCTTGTAATCTTTTTTTGTAAACATTTTCCATGTTTTTTGTACGTTTCAACTTGTGTGCAGTTTCTGCGAATCCGCAGAAACTGCCCGTAGGGAAGTCCTTCTTTTAAACTCAGCGGATGAAAGCTGTGATAACTGAGCAATGTGTTTTTGTCTGTGGGCTTCCTGTATAAGATTGTTTCTATACTTAAGTAGTTGCGCCCAAGGCTGTGATTACCCAGACACAACTCTGGGGCCTACCACCAGTTGTGGGGCATCACCGCTGTGGAAAATGTTCAGTCTGTGCACAGACCACCACTATGAAAAGTATCCAATTGCGCAACACCCTAGTACAGCTAAAGACATTTACCAACTGCCTTACCAAATGGGCTGTATATGCCATAAAATGCCCTTGTGACCTAGTATATATAGGGAAGACCAAACGACAGGTACGTCAAAGAATCTGCGAACACAAATCTTGTATTCGGAATGAAATTGACAATAAACCCTTAGTGGCCCATTACATTCAACAACAACATAAATGCACAGATCTACTATGGTGTGTCATACAGGTCATCAAACCCTCCCCCAGAGGAGGTAATATGGATCTTGAGCTCACAAGATGCGAGCAGAAATGGATTCACAATTTAGATACGGTTAAATATGGCCTGAACATTGCCATAGAATGGAATGCATTCCTTTGAAGCCACCCCTATTTAACTTGTTGATGGGTGGTTATATCTGGAGGCTCCCTTTTTAAAAAGGGTGCTTGCTAGAATTAGCTGTCCAGTATCAAGATCCCTTACTCTGGAGCAAAACTCGTATAAATAGGACCCCATGACTGCCACGTAACAAATTATAGCACAACCTATAGTGCATGACGACTCTCAGCTACAATCTAGGAAGGATAGAGTACATCTCCCCTCATACAAATATCGCTAGGGCGCCAAAAAACAATGGCCCGTGGACACATCAAATGCTAGATAATGAAGGCCAGGCTGCGTTCTGCATAACAAAAGGAGTGGGCGATCTTTAACACAGTAACACTAAACAGACCACCAACACATAGAAACACTGCTTTTCCCCACACACTATTGCAATACCGATAACACTATCTATAGGTGTTATTTTTTGGAATTAAACGGAGAAAAGAAAGGGGGCCATGCAAGTGCAAAATTACCCAATATAATTGCGGCACAACCGGATAATACAAAGGCGCTTTCTAATATATGATGCCAGTAGCTGTTATAAATCACTTGAGTATATCACATTACCAGGTGCAATATTACAAAAGGTGTCATTCATACGGCCGGCATTTGATTTGCAATAATACAAAACATGGCCTTTTTTGGCCCTTGACTACAAGTTCCAGCAGCCTTATAGTCACGTTCCAAAGGCTACAAATGTGAGGTAAATACGGGTCTCTTATCACGTGACTCGATTCAAAAACACACCATTACTCTGCAGAACGAGCTCTTGCCGCTCTTGCAGACTTCCAGCTTTCACTCGGACATAAACAACACAGATCAAGGTAAGCGTTAGAACAGCTTCAATGAATTCAGAGTTTTAAATTATACAAGCCTTAACCGCACTGTCAGCATGACACAGTGATCACAATGACTGATAAGCTTGCTCGTAAAATCTGACACGAACGGCACTGATTACAACAGGTCATAGAAACACGTGCATTTTAAATAAACATGCAAAAGTCAAGCTGCAGTTTGCAAGGCGGTGAACACGGGGCCAAATGCTTGCACATTGTCTATCTTTATAATTCGTGACAGTAGTACATTTAAAATAATTATAGAAAATAGAAAAATGAACCATAGCCATGTCATGCATCTTTGGGCAATATCCTTTAGAGTTTCACAAGCAATAATGCAAAAGGCGCTTTGTAAGCCGACTATATTATAGCACAGGCTTTCATTAATTGCAAACAGCCTGCGGCCCACAGTCCATGTTTAAATAAACGCAGCAACAATAAAGTCATAAAAGAATAAAGCCGACTATATTATAGCACAGGCTTTCATTAATTGCAAACAGCCTGCGGCCCACAGTCCATGTTTAAATAAACACAGCAACAATAAAGTCATAAAAGAATGATGACTATTCTAACATGCTGTAATATATCCATTCAACAGCGAGTTCTTTTTCTCCTTTGATTTAGGCAGCACTATAACCACCAGAATAACGGTACATGCCCTGCCAATGAATGGTACCAAGTGAAATACAGAAATACAAAGACCAACCTTGAAAACAAAGCCACAGAAGTTGCTAATCTGTAAGTCAATTTAGTTCACTTAATAAATAGCCTGTAGTAGAAGTAACATAACACTAAGTAATGGTCGTTTCTAATTAATTATAGGAACCAAGACCAGAGATGGCAATACCCGGCCACATCCGAGAGTCTGACCAGTCTCAATAGTCCTAACTTCAGTCTATGGACCATAGGTGGGTTTAGTGTGCGTGTCTAGAACAGTGTAATCTAGCCATCGCCTTGATGCTATCCAGTTGGGAATTGCAACTCTTTTTCTATTTCATTCTTATACATTAATATATGTATATTTATCCTTTTAGATGTGCTAGTGTGCCTAATGGGGAACAAGAATAATCTACCACAAAGTAACCATTTGTCCTGAAGATGGCCCAACATTTACCTTAGTGATCACTGTTGACAGAGGTGGTACACTACAAAGGGCCGAAACATATGTCGACTGCTAAAGGGAAAACCTAATGTTTTTTCCCCTGTCACTAATGCATATTTTGACTCACTGTTATGCACAAAGCTGTTTAAGTTGTAGTATTCCCCTGTTAGAATAGATGAATGATGACTGAATGTTTTAATTGAAAATGTATTAAGTTTGCTATGTTTTGTTAAGCTTGTAACGTTTTTAGGTATTCTTGTGACTATTAAAAAGATAGAATTTTTTGTACCTAGCAGCATTTTTTTGCAATTCTTCCCAAAAAGGCGATAACCTTACTAACAAATTGTACAGGTTAACCTTCATCTTCACCTGTGACCCATACAGGACTTAAAGAGAGGGGTAGTCGATCTGTTTTTTCACAAACTTTTTCTCCATAGAAAATCCCTTCTTACAGTTTTGACCCCCCGTTAACAAAAAATAGGGATTACCCATTTATATATACCTACTCATCTTCACAGCTCCACTTAATGAGCTCTCATCCCCTATCAGTACTAACACATGCCCTACCAGTTAGTTACCTAAATTCCACTGGGAAATCCAACCTCCAACAAGCCTGAGGTCACCACCGTTCATAAAACTCTTCTAAGCCATAGCAGCGTACTGTGAAACACAGGGTCACAGGACACAATTCCCAATCCCTTGTATGAAGCAGCCCATTTGCTCAACACCACACATCCTCAGCCATTACTGAGGATGGGTGGTGGTTAAATACTTTGGCTCGACAAATACACCGCCAATCATACTACCGGCCTAATATGACCAAGGCCCCCTTGGCGCACCAGTATCCTATACATGCAACAGAAATTAACTCTCAACTTCAGCCCATGTGCTCAACCACCACGCAGCCTCAGACATTACTTTGGCCCAACGAATGCACTGTCAATCATACCACCAGCCTTAATTGGCCACAGCCCTTGGCGCCTCAGCATCCTATACATGCAACAGGAAGTAGCTCTTAATTCCATGTAGGATAGCCCTAATGCTCGAAATATATATAGCATGCTACAAGCCCACTCTGATTCAGGTAGAACTGTAGGCACCATTGAGCCCGCAGGTGCCTATACATGTAAAACTATCAGGAGCCTTTGCTTCACCAAATAACACCATTTGTTTAAAAATTGCAACTTTCAATTATTTGCATTCTACACCAAGCTTAGGCCAATTATGTTTAAACACATGACACTCTATGCCATTAGAGCACCTATACAACCATCACAATCACATTAGGGGCCGTCCCAATGCCCAACCAATCAGAGGACGAGATTCATATGCCCTATTGCGTTTTGTGTCTCTTACTACATATACTGCAATTCAAGATGGCGGACAAGATCGAAAGATCACTGTGACCACACATCCTGACTGCAGAGGCCATCCTGGCCTAGACAGCATGTTCTTACCTCTCCCTCACTTAACAAACCATCATGCCCACTCATCACATGCCCCCTCACATTTACCTGCCAGCACACCCCTCATCCTGTTGGGGCCATCCTCTTCCCAATCTCCCAATCAGTCTCTCTACCCTTTGAGGTCACCTCCTCGCCAGTCACCAATAGACTCCACAAGCCAGGCCTTATTAGTGACCCACCTCACTTGTTTTTGTAACACCTTGCAGCCATTCGCACTCCACACTGCTCACTAACACTGGCTTTCCTCAATTGGGACTCTAGCACGTCCCTGCAGCACTCAGACTGCTGCCACCAACCTCATTGCATGTAACACCATCCTCAAAGCCCAGCACGTTGGGAACACCATGCCGCCCAAGCAGCGGCTCGCAGCTCCCAACCCCATTGTAACCCCTCACTCCTATGGGCCGCTCACCCAGCAATGCACAATGTCCACACAATACCCACCCCCCATGCAGCTGGCTCATTATTACCATTTCCAAAACCGCCTGAGCTGGGCCATACCCATGTGCTGCTGCACACTTAATCTTATGGTCAGACCAGCCAATTGCTTGCTGCTGCCTAAACCAACACTCGCCATCCTTCACTCTGGATGCCAGCGCGCTCCATCAACCATACTTTGGTCTTTACTAAACAGGCACTGCCTGTGACAGCCCAAATGAGCCTAGAGCACAACAGAGGTTGGCTAATCACACCCCAATGACCACATCCACAACCCACTGCTACCTCTCTAGAGATAGCTCACCACCTCGCAGAGCCCAGCAGTGCAGCCGTCCACCAGGCTTACCAGGCACACGTGCCCCAGGCACTATGCCACACATTATCAAGGGTCTTCAACACTTCTACGGACACACAAATGGACCCTTTGATCTAACTGCATAGGGACAATGACCCTCCATCTCTAATACTTTTACTCCATCCCTCCCTCTCTCAGCTCGCTATCCAGCAGAGTTAAATATTGAAGGCTCGACCTGGCACACTTGACATGAACTACTCTCCACCTGGTAAGCCACAAACTCTCTACCACACTCAAGAGACCATCAAGCATCTCCCACATCCCATCAAGATTAGACATTACCACTAACAACTTGTTCTCCTGTTTTCTTTCCCTCCTTCCTCCCCCGTTTGGCGCATAAATCATGTACTCTGTAATTTATTGTTAAATGCAATGTGCAATGTCTCATATGCATTTAAATTGTGAAACGTGCAATGCAACTTGCAATCTAAATAATGTTTTTAAATCACCAACAATGTGACACATTCACATAACTCAAATTGCATAAAACAAATGAATTACAATTGCTCCTTGAATACCACCTCACTGATGTCACGTCACGCGCACGGCTCACCTTGGCTATATATTGTGTCACCTAAACCTGTCACCTCATATATTATCACAAAATATGCATAACCATCTGTTCATCACGGTATGGTTCGAACCTCTGCAGCCGAAAGTCGAAAATGACTGATCATATCTCTTGCTCCAAATACTAAACCAATTTTGTCTAACTACAAATACAAAACACCCAGCACCCAGGTGCTTGTGGTTCCCACAAACCCTTTTGCTTGTTGTACAAAGCATCAATATGTTTAATATATAAATCATCGGCTTAACCGTGGCACATGGCATCATTTGGCCTGTCGCCCTTCAGTCAGTGCTTAAATAGTTGTATACTTTAACAATCTAGGTTAGTGTTCATTTCATTTTTCGCACAACACTCTCCCTAGCTTTATAAAAGTTTCTCACCATGCCTATGGCAACCTGTACTCATTTGACAAGCCCAAGGTTTTGCATCTGAGATTAAAAGGTTATGACATATTTTATTGTGTTTACTTTGTATGGCTGGAGAGCTTTAGTGTAAAAAAGTCCTGGCTTTCATGTGGACATGCCCATCACCAATAGCACAGACATCCTAAGTTACACATGTACGCTGTAAATGTATAATTACTATTCATTATTTCGTTTAACCCCAAACCGACTCCCCCAAACGTGTTACCTAGTCACAATGTGATGAGAAAAATGTACATGTATAGGAGGATGTGTACTCGTGCACAATTATCTTTCAACAACAGTCTGCACAAAATGCACCAATTTTTACATGCACATACTTGTAAAGGTTTAGAGTTGTCAACTTAGATTCAGCCTAGCAAGATGAATGAGGCCTTAAAATTCCCAGAAATTGCCTTTAAAAAAAATAACGTGCAGAAGAAACATGACATGTGATGGCTGCTGCTACTGCACATTTATCATTCGACAGCATTGTTGTATGCAGGCCTGGCTCTAGCAGGGGGGCAGGTGGGGCAGGCCCCCCCCAGAACCAGCCTCTGGCCCCCCTAGAAAGGAAGCCCTGTCAGTGGTGTTATGCACCACTGGTAACCAAGGGATTGGAGGGTGTGTATGTCACTCTAAGCAATCAGCAGCGATCAGACATCATTCGGAGAGGCTACACTGCAGGAGACCCGGCCAGGATTGGTTTTCTTGCCCTAGACAATGATCTAGGCCCACAGACATAATAGTACACATGACCAGAGATATGGAGGGACATTCACTCCTCTAAGTGATAGCACACTTATTCAAGCAGGCTGTCTACAATTATTTTCTTAAACCTAAAATCATAATTTTGGTTTCTGTAATTTAATGTATTTTTACTTTTTGTGGAAATGTGGTTTTTAAAATCATGCTTAATAAAATGGTTAACTATATCAAACAATAAATGACAGGTAAAGTTGCTTGAGAACAGATTTCTGCAGAAGGTGCGTCAACTGACGATTTCTGCGAAGGTGCGTCAACTGACGATTTCTGCAGAAGGTGCGTCAACTGACTGGGGACCCTTAAAAATTACATTAAAAGTATTATATTCTGCGGTATTAACTACTTGAGTATAAGTGAAAAGATAAGGTTGGAAGTAACACAAATGTAATTCTGGAGGGGAGAGTGTAGTAAAATCAGAAAGTGAAAGATGCAAAGCTTTGAATGAAACATTACCACGGCCGTTGCTCTGCGCAACATTCCATGCCATAATTCTGTAGAATGTCTGTGTGATTAGAGAAGGGGACAAGCTATTAGCAAATGACTTTTGCTGCTGCCACCAAAAGGTGAGGTTCAGGCTCAATTGCAGTGAGTTGCTTTTTTTTTCCTTACATTGAGATTTCTCTGAAATTTTCGCGAACCCCCTATAGTATGTTTTGGCAGATTTTTAATATGTTTGGGTTTCTTTTCCAAGCGGAGTGAGCCATGTTTTGTTTTGGTGTTTTTGTCATCCCCCTGTGATGAAGCCCAAGGGAAAGGTACATTTCCCTGAATTCCAGCCTCTTATTGTGTATCCAGTATCATAATGTATGAATCTCTTTGCAGGACAGATCGCCATATCCACCTGGAGCATTTTTCCCCATTTCCCTGTGCCTCCTGTTGTATTTACCGTTTGCTGAAGTGAGCAAGTCGGCTTATGTAAGGGGGCAATCAAGGGGGATGTTAAGTTCGCAGAAGCGGGGAAAGTGGCCTTTTTCTGGAATTTTGTTAATACAGCTGCAGACAAAACCCTCCAAAAATGCCATTTTATCAGCCATTGCATTGAGGGTAACGCGCTGTCCCCGAAATTCCTCTGATATACATTCATAGGATTTTGGCAGATGAGCTAGAGTGAAGTTTAGGGCATGCAAGTCTGTGGCTGGGGTATTATGGGCTATATTTACAGACATGTACAAGGCTGATCTTATGAACCCATTTGATGGTGACTACCAAACAGGCAAAGGTGAGAGATGGTCTCCAAAAAAAACATATTTTAGAGGGTCTGTCACAAACAGGGATGGAGAGTTTGAAAGATGTGTGTCCGGAATGACACATTGCTCAGAAGAAAAAGATATTCTGCGTTCATGAATGCCTCGTCAGAGTACGCTTCTAGTTCTTGGAGGTGGCGCTCCGAAGTTGATACCACTGCATTCAGGATTAAGTTATCCGTTAGGGATGGAGGGAGACCCTCATGAGAGAAGTGTTTTCCTTTGCATCTTCCATCCTTTTTTTAATGGGACCTGCAGTCACCCCCAAAGTTCTGATTTTGGGAGACTTTGCATGTTTGGTGCGTGTAGCTTATATTGATTTGGTCAATTGGGGGAACCATGTTTTAACAGATAGGCAGTTTTCTCAATTAGAAGTTCTGACAATATGAGCTTATGCAGACAGTTAGTCACTCACCACCAATGGTTCTTAGTCTGCAGTCAATCTGTGGGGAAGACGAAAAAGTAACTTGTTGATTTCCTTTAGACACCTGCCGCTCCACTGCACCATGGCAGACCACTTTTGCCGCCACGTCCACATCATGTTCCGCGAGTATAATAGGCTTTTAACAAGTCCAAAGAAGCCCACAGTTTTCAGCGCCCACCTCCAGCAATGGGAGCTGTAGAAAGAAGTATACCGGGCTAGCAGGCAGACCACTCCCACAGCTGCTATTTGGTCATCTTAAATCACTGACCCACAAAGGAAAGGTTATTTAGAGCTTTCATCTTCTTTTACCTAAAAAAAATCTCCTACTGTGCACTAATAGAGATATGTGCATTAAAATTATTTAATTGATGGACTTTTAAGTACCTTTTTAAAAGCAATACGAAATTGCATTCATAAATGTCATCAACGTCATAAAACTATTAACAAGTTTGGGTTACA
The DNA here is from genome assembly GCF_040938575.1 of Ambystoma mexicanum. NCBI lineage: Eukaryota > Metazoa > Chordata > Amphibia > Caudata > Ambystomatidae > Ambystoma > Ambystoma mexicanum. The sequence goes on from NC_090928.1 coordinate 291,229,315, forward strand.
AAGTTGGGTTACAAAGTTTGGTTATCCAAGTGACCGGACTATAAAAGGCCCAGCCCTCAAAAAGAGTAGAGGAAAACTAGCATCACGGGAGGAAGATTGTGGTTTTTCTTGGCGCATCGGCTGCATGTACCCTAACAGGAAGGTTTTGATAAATGATGTAGCCATGGAAATTGGGGAAGAACACATCGGATGAGGGGAGACGTGAAGAAGGGGACCCAGCAGACAATGGGTGAGAATGCCGAGGTCGGTGTACAGACAGAGATGGGCTCTTGCCCCGAAAACCACCCCCTGGTCCACGAGGGAAAACAGACCGGGCAGACTGCCAGAGGCACCCCAAGCTTATCTGCCACTCCCGTGGGTTGTCCAGTTGGAGAACGCCTGCCCGGGCTCAGACGGAGACCATCGGGCTGTTGGCCAACACTGGTCGGTTGGTGGGAGCGGTAGAGAAGAGGCAGTCGTTCAGAGCCCCCAGAGTAGTGGGACGAGCTATGGTGTCCTGGGAGCCCAGCATCTAACATGGGGGCGGGGCTAGAATAGTGGACCCTTGTAGCAACACATTTTTCTTCTACATCAGTTGTTCCACCGCCGTGTTTTTCTGAATAAAAGGAGTTGTCTTGTTTTACCGCACTTCAGCTTCTAGTCCTCTCTGTCACAGCTATACTAAGAACCTAAAGAAAAATTACAAAAATCATGTTATTTAACATTTAATTCACGAAGAGAAGAACTGCAGTTGCTTGAAAAGGGCATCATTTCCTAACTGTGGTTCTCCTTGGCTGACCAGCATCCACAGTATTTGTAAAGCACAATATCCACCATTCCTTATAAGAATGTTCAGTCCAAAGCAGAATTACTACCAAGTCTAAATATAGAGGCGATGTCTAACATGGCCAAATTGGTAATAACTTGGCCAAGGTGAGTGGGGTGGCCTTGACAAGAAGTTGGTTCTGGTCAGGTGTAAAAGCTTCAAAACCTATAATAGTGGTCTTGAGAGGGTCACAGATATGATAAACGGCTCTCGAAAGCTAACCATTTGAATAAAATAGCAGTGATGAAGACATATTACTACACAAAAAAACGTAATTTCAATCCTTACATGCACTGCCATGTTAAAGAGGCCTGCAACAACAGCATAAGCCAGTGATTTAAGAGAGCACGTGGGCTGTAAAATCGGTGTTTCATTTAATGATTTACTTTGTGGAACTTTGTGTCTCTTTTAACTTTTAATAACTTTGAAAAACATAATTTAACTTCATTAAAACATAATTTAACTTCATTAAACTGACTTAACTAACTCATATGTATTTAATCATTTAACTAACTGGTTCAACTGACAAAGAAAACTAAACTTCAATGAAATACTGTGTTAAATATATACATAGGTGGAGTGTAATTAGTGATATAGAAGTTAGAGAGATATAGAGAAAAAGAGAAGTGGAGGGGAACATCAATATTAATGCAAATCAAGAGAGCTTTCTGTAAGCAACATTTGGAGTTATGTTGAAGAGACGTAGCAGCAGGAAACGGATCAATTTGCATTTTGTTGATTTACTTTACATCTTCTACTAGTACTGTTCGTATACCATGCTGAAACAGTGTTTTCTGCTGAGTGGTTGTGAATGAGTAGATGGTATCTCATTACTACATACTAAATAAAAGAATACACTGAAAACTATATTATGATCTATGCTATAGTAGTTTCTATGAACTGTACTACCATCTATACTGCACCATACTAATGTATCTATCTATATATATCTCTAACTATATTACATGGACGCGGACGTGTGGTTAAATTGGTGTTTCCATAGGAAGAGCATTTTTGGTGGCTTATAACTTTGCTCCTTCTGGACGAATCCTCACCAAACGTTGCAAAAAAAGTATATGGCCTACTCTAATTTTTTTTGCAAAGTTTGGAGAGGTTTGGTCCAGGGGGGGCAAAGTTATAGGAGGGGTTCCAAAACTTTTGTTTTTTCCCATAGACATAATGGGAAAAAACTTTGCGCACGCCTACAGCCCAAACCGCTGGACGGATTTACACCAAATTTGCAGCAGTAGTGGCGGCTTGGTCCCGAAAGCGTGCTTTTGAAAATTTGGTGTAAATCCGTCCAGTAGTTTTTTTAAAATGACCAAAATGTAAGGCAAAAAAATTAGTGATATCTCAGTTCGCTCCGCGGACAGACTTGCCGGTTCACTCCGCGGACAGTGCCCTGATTGGCCGAGCGGCTTGCGTGATGTCCGCGGACATCCGACGCGTTCGCTGATTGGACGGCGTGGGGCGTGGGGCGTGGAGCGCGTCAGATTTTTGGTGGCGCCCGGCATCTTGCATTCGCGGACGACCGCGGACAGCGAGGTGAAACTTGGTTTAAAAATTGTATTTAGTGGAGTGTGTTGGTGTGTAAGAGTGTTTGGGGAGGGTGGGGGAGTATGAGATAGGTGCAATGTTGTATTTTTTTATGTGCTAGACGCTTTTGTTGTGTTCGATTTGTCTGTGAACAACACGGCTGTTCTGAAATGTTCGTAAATAAACAGAATGGATTCGGTGTCAAGTTGAAAGTGTTCTTAGAACACTCGTGGGGTCCTGGAATGTTCGCATGGGGGTGTCCTGAAGACGTTGTCTGTATTGTTTGTTGGCAAGCTGAAAGTGTTCTAAGAACACTCGCGGTGTCCTGAAATGTTCGTACATAAAGAAAATGGGGGTGTCTTGAGGACGCTGTCCGTATCGTCCTCTGGCAAGTTGAATGAGTTCTAGGAACTTCCTTGTGTCCGCGGACATAAAATGGTTGCAATGCTTGAATCTATGGGTGTGATATGCTGCGGTGGTTGTGGCCAGGGTATAGAATGTTGGGTGCATGGCCACTTGGCCATGCACCCAAGACTCTATGCCCTGGCCACAACCACCGCAGCACATCACACTCATATGCCATGCACCCAAGAGTCTATGCCCTAGCCACAAGCACCGCAGCATATCACACTCATAGTGGCTTATAACTTTGGGTCAAAAACAAATTTATAAGGAACAATGTTATAAGCCAGTATGGGTGTGATATGCTGCGATGGTTGTATTTATCATGTTATACTTACTATTTGGTTTAGTAACTGGAGTCCATGTTTTTCTTGTTCATTTATGTGATAAAAGAAAATAGCATGTTAGTATTAGTATTTTATAAAGACTTATTACATTGTACAATCAACATTTTCTTCTTTTTTTTGACCCTCATATTTAGTAGATGACAAACCAGAGTACTGTGCAATTTGCTCAGTTTCTGTGTTTGTTGCTAAAATCATTGGGTCTGTGGGAGAAAAAAAATCAATGTTGGATTAAAAAAAAACCTTCTTCTGTTATGCTACAGTTTGTTTGTTTGTTTTCAGTGTTTACTTGTTGTTTCTGGCTAATGCTTTATACATTGGATTGTTCCAGTTTTTGGGTGCAGTAAGATATTAGGTATTTGTTTGGATATTGTAAAATTTTGGAGCAGTTAGATACCAGTAGGCGTATTCTAACTGTTCATTTATTGATATAATTTCGTGGTATTGATTTATCTGTTTGGATATTTCTAAATTTTGGGACAGTTAGATACCAATTGGCGTATTCTAACTGTCTATTTTTTTCTCTATTTGAGTGGTATTAATTTATCTGATTAGTTGTCGTAGCATCTTTGGGCATTTAGATAGCTTTTGGAATATTGTGACAGTTTATATTTTTTTACTACAAGTGTACTTAAGGTTTAAGTAACAGAAAGAACTGAAACTAATTACAACACAATATAAAAAAGTAACTTTATTTGACATATATTAACAATTTATGACTGAGAAGGTGGGGCAAAACGAATACAAAAACAGGAGAATTAGGGATTTCAACATAATTGGGATCAGGTGAAGAAGGGATGGAAATGTCATCAAAATGTTTTGGTCCATAGAGAGGGTTTGGGGATAAATGAGTGGGATATGGTGAGGGGGGACAAGTACAGGTGGGACAATGGTATCTTGTTGTTAGTTTTAAGTGATCTTCCACAAAGTTTTTTAAATTGGTAAAATTTGCCATAAGTTGGTCCATTTTTTCCAGCAAAACTGGATTGCCTGTGAATGACAGTTCCTGTCAAAATCTGAGTGCAGCACATTGGGCTACCTGTAAATGACAGTTCCTGTCAAATGGGCTCTCCGGATGGAACTTTAAAGTTATTAAACTAAAAGTCTGCCAGATTAGCAAATATAAAAGGACTGTTGCTGAAAGGAACAGAGATCTTAGTTGTTTTTGATCCTACAGGTTGAAGCTAAGAATGTAATTTATCCAGGTCATCTGATGCAACAAGTTTGTTTTCTGCTGGATTGTAAGTCAACAAATCAAGAATAAATTAGCTTGGCTGGGCTGCAAGAAGTGGAAAAACAGGTTTCCCCCGAGGGGAGGGCATTCCTCTCAGCAGATACTCACTGACATATGATAATTGTGGGGTAGGACAGACTTTTGTCTGCAGCCAGAGACTGAACAATGGCAGATTCTCCAGGCCAGGAAATGGATGTGTCAAGAGGTCATAAACTTGGCTTGCAGAAGGGTCCCAATGGTGGGGGCTACTCCTTGAGTTCCAGCGAGAGACAAAAGGTGGACCACTTGCTACTAAGACCATGTAATGAACATTTTTTAGAGACTCATAACTTGTTATTAGAAATGGTAAAAAATATAAAACGGGCAGATTTGTTCATCTAAATTTTGGCACTACATTTCAAAATGTGGAACTGTGTAGCATATTCTGAACAGGAAAGGAGATATGTGTGATTTTATGGGAACTGTATTTATGCTAGAATTGATAAACTTTACACACACATCCTTATGATAAACACACATATTTGTGGAAATTTGGAGAAAGGTTGGAAACTGTTTTCATGAAGAAATGGACAAAATGCTGCAAAAGGCGAAACAAGATCTCACAGCTGCCGGATTTTGATGAACAGATACTAAATAAAATATAGAATCCTTGTGTGTGATTTGTGTGGAGGTAACTAATGTATAAATATGTATTTAGGACACAATTTGATTTTGATACTAGTGGCAAGGGGAGGTTCCTAAGGATTGTAAAAACCAAACCATAAACTTTACATCACCTGTGTTTGAGCCAATCACTCAGATGCAAGGCGGAGATGAGGCTGATCCAATCCCAGTCCACAGGGGTGAGTTTAGTTAAGCTGGCCCATTCACCCATTTTTGTGATGTCATTTGAATGGATAAATAGAGACAACTGACAACACATAGGGACTCACTCTTCAGATTCCAGCGAAGCACTCTGATCCAGCATTCATCATCCAGCCTTCAACATCCTTCCAGATCCAGATGCCAAGGACCAGGCCAAGCAGTAGCCAACCATCTTCAGTTAGGACTCAATCTTCAACTTATCCTCACAACCAAGTGTAGCGCTGTGGTGTGGGAAAGCATCTTGAAACTAGCATCCTGGAACTATCTGGCTTGCTGACCTAAATGCTTACCTGATGAACTCGCCATCCGCTGATTTGAAATACCCAAAAACAAGAAGGGCAGATCCTGTGCAGTTACGGTGACCGGCCTAGTTGATCCAGTCCCACGCTAGATTTTCTGTCTTTCCTTGATAGATCCAATCCATTGACCAGAACCGTGAGTGTCCAAAAATCTTAAAATCCCAATGGATTGTGAGTATTAATAGGACGCTAGAGAACCTTTGTTTACCTTGCATTATCTTGTTCCATTCTGATCTCTGAACTATCCCTACTTTCCCAGCCAGTAACAGTGTCAAAATCTTTAGTGCTATCTTATTCTGTCTAGTTGCTAAAGCGCCATTTTCGTAGTCATCTTTATTTGTGTAACTCTGATCCATGAATCCCACTTTGAGTGTTAGGACTGGTGCCGCCGGGGAAGGTGATGGGGATCTGTTAGTGAAGTCATGAATCAGTCTCAGAGCTTACTTCGTCCCGACTTGGTTGCCTAGCCTGAACCCTCTAGCCTTGAATGAAAGCATAAGCCATATTTTCTGATTCTAAACAGAAGTCCTTGTCCAAATTTGAGTCTTTATTTTCTAAAAACACCTCTCACTAAAACCTCTATAATTCCATCAGTTTTTAAGCTAGAAGTGAAATTTCAACTCCCACTTGTGTGATGGAGCCGTTATATCAAAAACTGCATAAGTAAAAGTTTGCCGTGAATTGAAATTTGGAAAGGTTTTACATGTGTGAATCACCTTTAAATTATTTCCCACTTGGCCTTTGACATCCCAACTGTTTCCTTTCGATTAAATCATTGCTTGTGTTTGCTTGCATCTGTTCAAAGTTGCTCCCATAGGAATTTATAATAATGTAAGCATTTGGAACATATTTTGTGTTTTTGCTCAGCCAATTTCAAAGCCATCCTGACAGCTGAAAAGTGAAATCTGTTTTTCTCTTGTGTTTAAGGGGGGAAGGTCTGAGTGATATTCTGTTTGGTCTGCATAATTCCTGAATACCTGCTCTCTCCTCACATCCATTTAAATTGACTATTTGTGGGTTGAGGAGTGTTGCAAGGGGAACCCCTAACTATAGTGCTATCTGTTCCAAACCAACTCCGAAGTATTCTTTTCTTTGCTGCATTCTTTTTGTGTTCATTACTTCATTCCTAGTCCATTAAAGATATTATTCATTGTTCCAGTCTCCACATTGGTGATTGTTGTTACCTATTAAAAATATATTGTGATTTTAAATTCTAAATAAATAAACAAATAATTACCTTTACAACTAGCCTGATTCCTGGTTCAGTGCAACCTGGGGGTTATTTTGAGGAGGGTGTGATATGAGTGGTATATCATTCTGAATATTGAACTTATAGATAAAAAGAAAAAAGGGTTTAATTTGTGCACTACATGCTGGGCGAGACTTGGATGTGTGCCTGATTGAAATCACTTACAAACTATACATCATGTAAACAAACACATATATCTAGAGCTGTGCAGTTTACTGCTATGGTGCACCATTTCACCATTGACCATGGTGGATTTCTGTCTGGGGTGCCCGACAGCACTATACCCAAGTACTTGTCCCAATGATAATCTATGTACTGGAATCTATAATATCGATTGACTTAAGGTGGTTATAGAGGGCACATTTTGAAGGGATATTTTAGTTCTCCCGTATTGCATCCCAATGCCCATTATCAGGTTGGAATAAGACCTTAAATCACTTAAATTTATTGTGTTGAAAATAAAAAAACAAGCAGAATTGTATATTACAATGAGTAACAACCCTGCAAATTGTCTGTTAATAGCCATGTATCAGGAAACACTTAAGGAGTCTACAACTTGCAACTTAAAAAAAAAAACATGGAAATGCTTTTTGATGAGATATGCTGGTCACAGAGAAGAGGGAGTGATATTACTAAAATGAAACACGCACCAATTAAATGCATAGAGTTGTGTACTGTCTTGAAAATGATTCCCATTTAAATAGTTTAAAAAAGTACCTATCTAGATCCCATATACTGTACACGTTTAAGAAGCCGCAGTTGTATCTAAATCTTTGCCCTTCTCCTAGATTTAGGCATTTTATCTTTCTCCTGAAATTGGACTATCTGCCCGTATTAGCAGTTACTGGTACTGTAAGTCATGAACCGTGGGCTGATAGTTAGTGTTGAATATGTAAAAACAGAGAAGCCATAGAAACTGCAAAGCATTTACTATCAGAATGTTCGAATATGACTAATATCTACCATACACTGTATGGTAGGTATGTACATAACACAGACTCGATAATAGATATGGCATTCTGGTTACAGTGCATTAATGCAAGGAATATGAAATTACTCATTCAATGTATAATGTCTGCCAGAGATAGAGAGGATTGTGGGACTAACCATATAAAATTAGGAAGGTATGCTTCCTATTACCCACAGAATAATATGGAGTTTGTGACCTAAGGAGGAACTGTCATACCTATCTGGGATTACGAGTTAATCAGAGTGATTCACAAACACATTGTAGAGTGGTTAGGATGAGAATGTTCATACACGTGTACAATTATTAGTGATCAGTTACTTAATTGTTTAATTGTTAATTGTTTAAATACTGTACATTTATGTAATTTTACATTTCTTAATTTTAGTATTATTGTTGATGAATTATGATTGTGTTTATTTTGTATTTATATTACGTGAAAAGTTAATTTATAAACTGTAACACATTAAATCAAAATAAAATAAGTAATCCCAACATAGAAACATGAGGAGCATACAGATCCACATGTGAGAGCTCTTAATGTTGCAATATCAGTATACAAGGAGGACGAAATCCCCAGATGTTGTCACAGTTACGACTCAATTCCAGCATGAGAATGGAGAGATATTAGGAAGAGGAGAAGTAGTACCAATGAGGCAAGAGCTGTGTTGGCTACGCCAAGCGAGCCAAAGAGTAAGCGAGTCTAAATTGGTGGAACCAAGGTAGTGACAGAGTTAGAGAGACCAGGTGAGAGCCCAGGCTAGTATTAGACGCCTGCTGAGCACATGGACCCGTAGACTTGCAGGGGCCAGAAAGATAGTGACAAGAAAGGAAGTGAGGTGACTGTTGCACTATATCTTGTCAGATGTTGAAGAGAATTGAGTACTGTATAATGTTGGGCTGATTGTAATGGTGGGGAGACAGGGGGCAAGTGAGGATATTTATGGGGAAAGGAGCAAGGAAAGTGGAGAGAGAACGCTGGTGCAGGGTCTGCCTCAAATAATGATCTCACTCAATGGTGTCTCCTGTCCTTGTGTGCAGCGCACCACAAGTACTAAATCTCCAAGGCAGTGAAACGAGAAGAAGATTATATTCCCAAGACCTGAAGATGAGAGTGAGGACAGACACAAGTCTTAGTGGAAGCTGCAAGGCCACTGGCATAAGCTAAGAGCCTACCGTGTAGTTCCCAAGTATGGTGGAAGAAATCTTTCTTATATTTCCCTGGAAAAGGCAACCGACATGAAGCAATCACTTTGGAAACTGGGGGAATTAGGAAACTTGCCCAGCAAAAGAAAACCCTTGGGAACGCAAGGGATGCATTGACAGCAAGAGGCCTGCGACAGTACTGTCATTTATATAAGGCCACAGCAAAGACTAATACAAGCCAGAGCTTGGAGAACAGGACCCAGATCAAGTATATAGAGTTATGTAGATGCATTATGAACTATGGAACTGTGATGACTTTATTGGAAAGTGAATGCTCAGCAATAGTAGGTCTTAGATTAGCGAAGGGACTTTGTGACTTCCATACACTAGAATTGAATATTCACGTATGTAAGTTCATCCCATCTTAACATATCGTGACAATAGAAACACCCTCTTCAGTTACCCTCTTCCTGAAAGGCATTCCAAGATACCTTCATTGTAACAACCAGTAAACGATTTAAAACATTACAAATATTAACAATTTGTGATTCTAATTGTAAAACTATATATATATATGCCCACCAGCTCCCTGGATTGGCTGTTTAGAAATGAAGGAGGCCCATCAGAGAGGCAGCTGGTGTTAGAGCACTCCTGTGCTCGTGGAGGAGGCGGCCATGTTGGAAAGAGAAACGCATTGAGTGAGTTCAAATAACTCAACTGGCCATGGTAATGTTAAAACACTTTAAAATGAAAAGCCACTGTTAGCTTTGCCACAGGATATAATTCTGGGGATTTTCCAGCGAAAAACAAAGTGAGAGGAGCGCTCAACGCTTGAAATTCTATGTTTTATATAAATTGCAGGATGAGGCCCTTGTGGGATTAGCTCATCAGCTGGAGTCACACCCTGCAGCACATGATGGTGATTCTGGGCGATGCTTGGTCCCAAAGTGCTTCAAACAAGCTTGCAGAAAAGAAAATCTCATATGTATTTGCACTGTGCGCTGAAGCGAAACCCTACTTTAAGAACATAGGGCAAGGTTAGCATGTAGATATTTAGCACCTTTCAAATTCTAGCATGTAGATATTTAGCACCTTTCAAATTCTCACTGTCAGAAAACAAAAATAAGTGGCTTACATATGTGATGTCATCAGTGACATTTGTGATGTCATCAGTGATGTCCTGGGTGTTAGTCTTTGAAGTGCACGGTGGTGGCGTGAGTTATGGTTGCTTAGCTTACTATAACTGGCATATTTCTGGGGTTTTTGGGTTTAACTTGCAACCATAACATCCCTTTAACAAAGTTTTTTCACTGAATTTCATAGGTTTTTGTTAGTGCAACTTAACCATAACGTCCCTTGAACAAACTTTTTTTGCTGAATTTCATAGGTTTTTACCAGACCCTATTTAATCTGCTAAAAGTTCCTAATACCTATTTTTTAATGATTACACCTAAAAATCGCACTCACCCGCAATGTGGCTGCTCTAGAGTCTGCGGTCAGTGTGAAGGTACCAGGACAACAGTTACCATCAACAAGACCCAGAAGCACAGGGGACAATAGAAAATGTTGTACCCTTCAACCAACAAAAACATATACATAAAACAACATGCTTATATTTACGGCACCCAAATATACCTTTTTGTACAATTCATAATTTCTTATAAACAAACATCACTTTTTTTATTTTAAGAGAAATGGCAAACACACTAACTCTAATGGTAAACAACACCTCTTTCAATATTAACAAATAATGTAATTTATACAGAGCTCATTGAAATAATAAATTCTTCTTTTCTTATAGTATATAATTTACATGAAGAAACAACACCCCACATATTTTATGGAGAATCATTTAATGTGCTTTGTAAGTTTGAGAAAATGTTAAAATATTTAAAGAAATATATAATTTACTGAAAACACTTTACGTAAGAGAGAATTAGGGGCAGATGACTCATCACAATCAAACCCTTAAAATGAATTGGGTGTGGGAAGTGATGTTCATCTTAACTCTATGCCTTCCGTCTAGATGTCCCACATGCTGCCATTGTGTATGTCATTGTCAATCCCTTCTGTAATATCACGCTTGTGTTCATCAGCTTTGCAACAGGGGTCGCTGAGTTATCACTTACCACACCTGCTGAATTTCAAGGGTGTTGTTGCGTAAATCAGCTCACCTTCATTCTCTTTTCACTGAAGCTTTTTTCAGTATATATATATATATATATATAGAAAAACACATATAAATGGAGGGTTGTAACACTGCAAAAAAAACCACAAAATATGTCAGAAATATTCCCAGCACTCAAGACCAAACCACCTTCTTACAAAAATACTTCGTTTTTATTCATTATAAAAACAAGCGACCAACTGTGCAAAATATGCAATAAAGGGTAGGTATACATCAAAACCTTCCCATGGCATACAGGTTTAAACAACACTCACCCCCCAGGGTGGAAAATCGCCACGCGTTCCGCCTGGATATACCAGGCTTCCTCAGGCTGATCAAACTCCACATCCGTGTAAACACAACCCATTTAAAACTTAAGGAAAGCAACTCGAGCGAGCAGCTCCTCCCCCCTCTCATTGTCTCTGATCACGTGATCGCTAAATACCGCATTGAAACTTACATCAAGCGGGCCATCATAGTAGAATGACTATATAGTCATTGTGTTCACTATGAACACAATACAATGGCCATAAAATATGTGCCATCTTAGTATGCGAGTAAAGGGACAGAAAACTCCTCGCTCCACGTTGCATTTCCCTAATTAAAATTATGAATTTCTTTAAACATTTACTTGTGTTTGATTGCGCTAGTGCACCTTTCTATACCATGGGTAAACTTTATCAACCTTGACAAGAGTTTAACCCATTACGTCCCTGGGTTTGTGTTGCTCTGAAAGCCAAAGACGGCACAACAACAAACTCTTAAAACACCAGAGCTCTCCTATATAGATGTGGGACATAGTGCCCTCTAGTGGAGAAGAACTATATCTCTTTTAGTACAATTCTATGTATAAGGCTTTCATATGCTCAGAATAATTTCCATTGCAATTGTATTTATCTATGAAAGTGCATATCCATTAAGATGTTCGGTCTGATTAATATAAGAGACATGTATTTACCACCGTAGTTATAGTTGCTAGACGTGACTAATACATACTAAAAGGGAAATATTCTCTTAATGATCCTATACAGCAAGTCACAATATATTTACAGAAGCTATTCAAAGTGCAAGTGCTCAAAGTATTCAAACTCAAACATCACATTAGATGAACAAATACTGATGTAATGAATCTTAAATTGCAATATAGTACTGCAATAGCAGCAATAGCAGCACCACATTGCTACGGTGGTAAATACATGTCTCTTATATTAATCAGACCGAACATCTTAATGAAGAAACAACACCCCATTGTTGTATGTCCTGAAATGTTTGCAAATAAACAAAATGGGGGTGTCCTGAGGATGCTGTCCGTATTGTTTCGTGGCAATTTGAATGTGTTCTAAGAACACTCGTGGTGTCCTGAAATGTTCGCAAATAAACAAAATGGGGGTGTCCTGAGGAAGCTGTCCGTATTGTTCTGTGGCAATTTGAATGTGTTCTAAGAACACTCACGATGTCCTGAAATGTTCGCAAATAAACAAAATGGGGGTGTCCTGAGGACGCTGTCCGTATTGTTTGTTGTCAAGTTGAAAGTGTTCTAAGAACACTTGAGGTGTCCTAAAATGTTCGTAGGGGGTGTCCTGAAGACGCTGTCCGTATTGTTTGCTGGCAAGTTGAATGTGTTCTAAGAACACTTGCGGTGTCCTGAAATGTTCGCAAATAAAAAAATGGGGGTGTTCTGAGGACGCTGTCCATATTGTTCCTGGCAAGTTGAATGTGTTCTAAGAACACTCGCAGTGTCCTGAAATGTTCGTAAATAAACAAAATGGGGGTGTTCTGAGGACGCTGTCCGTTTTGTTCGTTGTCAAGTTTAAAATGTTCTAAGAACACTTGCGGTGTCCTGAAATGTTCGTAGGGGGTGTTCTGAGGACGCTGTCCGTATTGTTCTCTGGCAAGTTGAATGTGTTCTAAGAACACTCGTGGTGTCCTGAAATGTTCGCAAATAAACAAAATGGGGGTGTCCTGAGGATGCTGTCCGTATTGTTCTGTGGCAATTTGAATGTGTTCTAAGAACACTCACAATGTCCTGAAATGTTCGCAAATAAACAAAATGGGGGTGTCCTGAGGACGCTGTCCGTATTGTTTGTTGTCAAGTTGAAAGTGTTCTAAGAACACTTGAGGTGTCCTAAAATGTTCGTAGGGGGTGTCCTGAAGACGCTGTCCGTATTGTTCGCTGGCAAGTTGAATGTGTTCTAAAAACACTTGTGGTGTCCTGAAATGTTTGCAAATAAAAAAAATGGGGGTGTTCTGAGGACGCTGCCAGTATTGTTCGCTGGCAAGTTGAATGTGTTCTAAGAACACTCGCAGTGTCCTGAAATGTTCGTAAATAAACAAAATGGGGGTGTTCTGAGGACGCTGTCCGTTTTGTTCGTTGTCAAGTTTAAAATGTTCTAAGAAGACTCGCTGTGTCCTGAAATGTTCTTAGGGGGTGTCCTGAGGACGCTGTCCGTATTGTTCTCTGGCAAGTTGAATGTGTTCTAAGAACACTCGTGGTATCCTGAAATGTTCGTAAATAAACAAAATGGGGGGTGTCCTGAGGACGCTGTCCATATTGTTCGATGGCAAGTTGAATGTGTTCTAAGAACACTCGCGGTGTCCTGAAATTTTCGCAAATAAACAAAATGGGGGTGTCCTGAGGATGCTGTCCGTATTGTTCTGTGGCAATTTGAATGTGTTCTAAGAACACTCGTGGTGTCCTGAATTGTTTGTAAATAAACAAAATGGGGGTGTCCTGAGGACGCTGTCCGTATTGTTCGATGGCAAGTTGAATGTGTTCTAAGAACACTCACGATGTCCTCAAATGTTCGCAAATAAACAAAATGGGGGTGTTCTGAGGACGCTGTCCGTATTGTTTGTTGTCAAGTTGAAAGTGTTCTAAGAACTGTTGCGGTGTCCTGAAATGTTCATAGGGGGTGTCCTGAAGACGCTCTCCGTATTGTTCGCTGGCAAGTTGCATGTGTTCTAAGAACACTCGCAGTGTCCTGAAATGTTTGCAAATAAAAAATGGGGGTGTTCTGAGGACTCTGTCCGTATTGTTCGCTGGCAAGTTGAAAGTGTTCTAAGAACACTCATAATATCTGCGGACATTAAAAGTTTCCATAGGCCATAGTTGAAATGGTTGACTCTATGGGTGTGATATGCTGCGGTGTTTGTGGCCAGGGCATTGAGTCTTGGGTGCATGGCCATCTGGCCATGCACCCAAGACTCTATGACCTGGCCACAACCACCGCAGCATATCACACTCATAGTTGCTTATAACTTTGAGTCAAAAACAAATTTATAAGGAACAAAGTTATAAGCCACTATGGGTGTGATATGCTGCGATGGTTGTACTTATTATAATATACTTGCTGTTTGGTTTAGTAAGTGGAGTACATGTATTTCTTGTTCATTTCTGTGATAAAAGAAAATAGCATGTTAGTATTAGTATTTTGTAATGACTTATTACATTGTATAATCAACAATTTTATTTTTTTGGACCCTCATATTTAGTAGATTACAAACCAGAGTACTGTGCAATTTTCTCAGTTTCTGTGTTAGTTGCTAAAATGATTGGGTCTGTGGGAAAAAAAAAAATCCATGTTGGATTAAAAAAAACGTTTTCTGTTATGCTACAGTTTTTTTGTTTGTTTGTTTTCAGTGTTCACTTGTTGTTTCTGGCTAATGCTTTATACATTGGCTTGTTGCAGTTTTTTGGAGCAGTAACATATTATTTATTTGTTTGGATATTGTAAAATATTGGAGCAGTTAGATACCAGTAGGCGTATTCTGTCTATTTTTTGATATATTTTAGTGGTATTGATTTATCTGTTTGGATATTGTTAAATTTTGGGACAGTTAGATACCAATTGGCGTATTCTAACTGTCTATTCTTTGCTCTAATTTAGTGGTAATCATTTATCTGATTAGTTGTTGTAGAATCTTTGGCCAGTTAGATAGCTTTTGGAATATTCTAACAGTTTATATTTTTTTACTATAAGTTTACTTAAGGTTTAAGTACAGTTTAGTTATCAAATTTTGGTTTTAAGAACATTAAATAAGCGTTTGTAAGATTTGCTGGTAATCTCTGCTTTAGAGTAATGGTATTATCATTACATTCAAACCATCCACATTTCTTTTTTATTTATGCACTGTAGTGCCATGAATTGGTTGTGGCTCCTGCGTCGTAGATTATACCTATTGTTGTGAAGGTTTTCTAACCAAGTAATATTTGACCATGTGTGAATCCAGTCAGCTTGCAGTTTTTTTTGGTACTACTATGTGTTTGTATTAATAATGTGGAGCGATTATTCGAATTGAAGGTAGTACATAATCTACCATGGTTTGCATTTTGTACAAGTTGCTGAAATGGAATGGTGGAATGGATTCACAATTAGGTATTGATATATATATATATATATATATATATATATATATATATATATATATATATATATATATATATATATATATATGAAGCGTTCATTGGGGATTTCTTCTTGTGTCACATTGTTTCAGAGAGTGCATGTATGTTTCCACATGTATGAAATCTGGAAGATTCCATTTATAGGTATGTTTTTATTTTCCAGTACTTGTATTAAGTACATTAGAAATTCTTGTGGATCTTCCTGTGAGTTTATAGTGAATTTCACCATTCCAGCACAGTAGTCCAATTGTTGTCTTATTCCATAAACACTATACGTGTTATCAGGATTGTTTGTTGCATTTCTGTGAAGTACTAATATTTGCAAACACAATTGGTCTGTACTGTGTAAGTAAATGTTGTCAACAATTGGTGGCAATTGAAAAAGAATATTCATTGCTACATTTGCGTAGCAACTTACTCCAACTATATTTGAGAGTTTAAATGGACCAGGTAGTTCTGTATCTGATTGATTTTTTTTTTAGTTTGTCTTCCATCTTTGATGAAGTACCTGGTTTACTTTGCCTAATGGGTTCTTTTATGTTTGTGGTACTTGATGAAGTTTTAGTTTCTTTTACTCTCTTTGGAGGATTTGCAGTGACATCCTGTTGCATTTCTGTTTTCTTTTACAACGTTTTACTTTTTGTGGTACAGAATATGTGTTTAGATGGGGGGTGTATAGTGAGCGAAGTCTATTGTATTCTAAAATGCAAGGCATATCAGCGTTTACTTTGCTTGCATCAACGTTGATTAGAAATAGACTGTCAAGTGTACGTAAGCGTGACCGTTCTACGTAGCTCATGCCTTCTTTAAAGACTGTGTTACCAATGTCTATCATTGCTTTGTCTAGGGTAAGACCTTGTGATTTATGAATGGTGACTGCGTATGCAAGAGTTAGAGAAAATTGTTCTCTGCGTACATACCTGTCTTTGAAGAGAAGGAATCAAGCTGTTGAGCATCCTATCCTTTTTACTTCTGAAAGTTTGTCAAAGAGAATAGTGACAAACTGAATTTTGTTGTCACGTGGGTAGGTTTGAAAGCCAACAACTGTACCCAGTGCTCCATTAACTAGTCCTTGGTCCACGTCAAGGTTAAGTTTAAGCATTACTCTGCAATTCAAGGATAATTTTAATATCTTTTCTAATCCTGCTGTGTTTGAGATTGATTTTTCTAAACTATTTAGTCGTGTTGTGGCTTGGTCACACATGGGTAGTGTCATACCATGTACATCTAGTTTGCTTGTGGCGCTAATTTCCATTATTGGTTGCATTTCTTTACTTAACATTATTTCATTGAATTTGAAACAGCTTGCAAGAGTTGGCATTAAGGCCATACAATTGACATTTTTGTGGGCTAATTGTTCCATAACATCTGTAGCACATGCATTATCACCATAAGGTGCATGAATGTGCCGGGTTTTCAATATTGCTTCTGCTTCTTTAGAAAGTATACCAACTCTGATACTTTTTAAGATGTTGGCATAAGTGAGATCTGCAGATTGCTGCATGTTTTCTGTTAATTCTCTGTATTGGAAATGTTGCCAAAGGCTGACATTTCCAATGCTGCCAACAGTTTTATGGCAGAGTTTGTGTCCTAATGTTTTAAAAATAGGCTCACCTTTTACTGGTGTCAATTGAAGAAGATCTCCGAAAACAATAATGTGTTTTCCTGCAAAGAGCTCTTCATAGTTTGTTTTGAGTACTTCTTGTAATCTGAGGTGAATCAAAGCCAACATTAGGTTGGACACCATGCTCACTTCATCTATTAGAAGCATTTTAATTTGTTTCAATACTCTTCATAGTTCCATTGCAGCTTCTGTAGAAAGTTTGTAATAGTCTAATTTGTTTAGGTCTTCTACTGGCAGGAGTAGTAATTGGTGTAAAGTGACACCACCTATGTTGAAGGCAGCTACACCTGTGGGGGCAGTGACAACAGCTGACAGTTTGTTGTTTGTCAATTGTTGAAGGAACTTACTGATGATTTTGATTAGGAATGTTTTGCCAGAACCAGCTTCACCACTGACGTACAATAGTATAGGTTTGTAATTTTGGCAGGTGCTTTCTTTGTTTTCATGTTATACACCATGTGCAATTTCTTTTGTTACTTTTTGAAAAATGCTATGTTGTTCATTGTTTAGTTTTGATTGTGGTATAGTTAAGTCTTCTTTATCTTCATACTGACACATGGTGTTTTCTACTTCTATCACAGCTAATTCTGCCTCATTTGTTATTAGTGGCTCTCCCAGTGGTTCTTGGCTTCCTGTTACAGAAGGTTGACTACTGTCAGGAGTGTTCTTATCTAGTTGGGCCTGGAGTTCTTCTTCGTGTTGCTGTTCATTGTGCAACATTGTTTTGTACTGTGTAAAGTTTACATCAGTTATAGTGCTTTCATTTGATTTGAAAGTGTCTTCATATGAGTCATACTTATCTAGTATTTCTTCTTCTTTTCTCCATGGTTTAAAGAGTTGTAGCAGGGACATGTAATATACTTCTTTATTTTGAGGAGTCTTTAATGACAATTTGATATGATTGATTCAATTTGGTTTGGTGAGTTTTACTAAGCTGCCTTCACAGTTTGTCACTCTGTATTTATCGTTTTTTTCATCAGGTTTTATATTATTTTTGTATGTGTAGTTTTGGGCTATGTGGTATAGACACATGATTTCCAAAGTGGTACTCCTGTTTGGGTAGTATGTGTCCAATAAATTGTTTTTTAAAATGTCTTGGCTGTTGGGATCATGTTTGGCTATTGTTTCTATATCTTCGTATAATTTTAGAACTCTTTTTCTAGATTTAGCTGGACCAAGACTTAGCTATACTATATTTTCAGATTTACCATACAGTGCAGTACCAGTTAAATGATCAGCTGCTTCATAGGATCCACATTCTCTATGGGACAGCATTTTTATGCCCAAGCTGTATAATTTTTGAGACACTGTTTTATCTGATGACAGGTCATTCCAGAGGTCTTGCAGCTCTGTCTATTCTGCTTTGGTTAAGTATGCTGTGACATATTGTGCAACTGCAGTAGAATTGTCTGCAATGTACTGCACATCTATGTTTGCATTCCATAAGTGGGCAATGATTGCATTGTAATCATTGATATATTTTTATTCTTCTTTTCTTTTTATGTAATATGTATTTTTAGGTGACTTACCTTTAACACTATGTCTAACTGAAGACATGAGGTTGTTCACTTGACCTGTATTTGTAACTGGTCTAGGGAAACTAAATCGGCATTTGGTGTAGTATTTCCCTTTGTTTTTGTATTTGCGACGACAATATTTGCCACATTTGTGTCTTTGAAATTGTAAAATTTGTGCATGAAGATCACTATTTTTGGATTCCGATGGAATTTCGCAAGTGACATATTTTTCAATAAACTGTAAAACAGTGGCATCACCGTCTTGGCCAAATTTAGGAGCATCTTTAATCCATAAAAGCATGTGGATATGTGGTGCTCCTCTGGCTTGGTATTCTTTTCTCCAAAAGAATTGTTGCACTTCTCCATGGGAAGGACCGTTTTATTACAAATAAAATGTAGCATAGCAATGAAGCGATGGTGAAAATATCTTGAAACATTAACAGGATCCAGAGAACAAAGTTCTCCAGGTGTTAGTATATCTATGTTTGTTTTGTTTTTGTTTGATATGCGTAGGTAATCATGTACATCTTCCCATGCATATTCTGCACAACTTAATGTAACAAACCAAGTGGGTGGGCCAAGGTTTCTGATCATACAACGTACATCTCCGTGACGTTGAAACCAGTACTCTTTAGTACCACGCATATTTGCTAATAGATTTGTAATATTTGATATAAAACCTCATCTTTTTGCTGCACTTTTTGTAATAATTGTGTAGCTGTCATATTTTGAAAGTGTGATCCTGATTTTAATGTGTGTGCAACTCCGTAACATAAAGTTGCTAGTTCACTTTCAAAGAGTAGGTGGAATATGTATTCCACGTTTTGTCTAAATCTGGGATCTTCAGAATACATCCGTAATGAGTGGTATTCTGATGCTGATATTTGAATAGGTCTATCATCGTACCTTCCTCCTTTGCCAGTAGGAAAGAGTAGAGGAAAAGCATGTGCTTCTATACTTTTTTCCCATATGCTGATTGGTGATCCTTTTGTTTGACGCATTTGGTACATTTCCAGTGCATCTTCTATGGTGTCATTAGAGTGCAATGGATGAATTGTATAATGGTCTAAAGTGTTTGATATTGTAGCAGGATCTAGGAGCTCAAATTGACCAGCTTCTTGTGTCTCTTGAATTATTTCAGTTGTATCCTTCAAGTTTTCTTCAATATTAATTTCTTTGTAATATTCATTATTCTCTTTAAGATATTGCAAGGCTTCTCTAACTTTATGTAAATCTACCACCTGTTGCCACATTTTTTTGTCTTTTGTAGGTACTCCATTTACCAAGATAATTAAAGATTGTTGCATTGGACATTGCACTCCTAGAGTGGGCACATTTTCTTTTAGATCTAACGGTAAATACACTACTTTTCCATGAATACCTTTCACTAATTCAGAGGGAGGTAATTTTGCAGTTTTTGGTTGAAGGCGTATTATTGTTTGAAATGGGTGCACTGTTTGAATTATGATGCTCTCATATAAATTAAGTTGTTGAAGGGGTTTTGGTAGTGGATATAATTCCAAATTATTTGTGATAGCACGTGAAGGAGTTTGGTTGTTGTCAAGTTTTGTAGTGCAATAACTACAAAGTATTAAGGGGTCAGTTATTTCGTATTTGTTTTCTGCTATAAGCCAGAGAGCTAATTCAAACCATTTAGAATCTTCATTGTCTTCTATTTTGTATGATAGGTCTACAGTTTTTGTGTTACTTTTATAAAAAGTTCTGCAGCAAAATACACACACATGGTTTGGTACTTCAGCTGATGTACTTTGAAATTTTAGTATTCCTTTTTTGTATGTGTGTAGTAAAAGGTTGCCATGTGTAGAATTGTTACTAATTTGGTTTACAGCTATTTCATTCGTAAGTGGGTTTTACTTCCAAAATATTTTTTCTGGATATAGTCGATTTCTTCTAGTAGGTCTTTTGTTGTACCATGTAGAAGAATGTTACTTAAATTGGCTAGTGCTAAAGCAGGACATTTAGCATAGTACAGTTTATAAACTAGATTTAATATAGTTGAATGATGTGTTGATATCCTTTTGATATCATGGAAGGTGGTTTTGCAAGTAGGTCCTGTAATGCAGGCCAATGAATGTCCTTGTAGTCCTGTGTATTTGTGTACTGGACCGGTATACATATTTTGCAGTAGTTTAATTTTGATTTTGTCTTTGCTTTTCACATATTGATTGAGTGCATGGCCATTTGCATGGCCATTTGTACACTAGACGTTCTGATTCAGTTGAATGGAGGGGTAATTTTAAGTTTTCAGGACATATTTTTGTAAGGAGTACTTCTTGTTCCATTATGGTATTATTAACTTTTTCATAACCTCGACCACTGCTATGTATGGCAATTGTATTTGTTTGCTTTTGTTTGTACGCTTCTTCATTAAAGTATGGTTCTGTGCTCGTAGAGTGACTCTGTCAGTAGCGCTCTTGCCCTCGTAGTGTAGCAGAGGAATTCTTCTCGCCAATCTACCAAACTAGTCAGTACAATGAACAACCAGAACAATTGATTGGCGGAAAGATGGAATGCCAATGAAGAATCCAGAACCGCATGGAACAGGATACTGGAACGGGATGTCTTCTCAAGGTGAACAGGCAAGACCCCCAGACAGCTGCAATAAGAGCAATAATCACACAGATGCGACTCTATGCCAAAAATGCAGACATCAAAATAGAAACCAACCACTAACCTGTGCGGTTCTTCAGAATCTCTGAATCTCCGAATATCCCCAGGAAGGAATAAGAAGTAAGGTAGTGGCAAACCCAAAACTAAAGGACCAGGAAATCAATCCAGAAATGAAGGCAAAGCAAGAAGCAGGGTGAAGATCCAAGCTGAATGTCCAAAGAGCAAAATCTAACCCGACGGCACGAGGACGCCTAAAGGTACAATAAAGACAGTCTCTAGTCCGTGTACCAATGGTGCAGAGTTCCAATGCAGGAGAAAAAACGGTAAGCGGGAGACAGTACAAATGAGTAGCAGGGCATGTCCGTGGACGGTCCGAGGTCGAAGAGCAGGGCTGGCAGCAAAAGTACAAAGGAGTAAGCAATGCAGGTCCGTGGACGATCCGAGGTTGATGAGCAGGGCTGGCAGCAAAAGTACAAAGGAGTAAGCAATGCAGGTCCGTGGACGATCCGAGGTCGATGAGCAGGACTGGCAGCAAAAGTACAAAGGAGTAAGCAAGTCGGATCCGAAGGCAGTCCGAGGTGGAAGAGCAGGAAAACAAGGCAAAAGGGACAAGAACCTGGATACGAGAGAAAGCAAGCCGCTAGAATACAAGATTCAGAAGCGCCGGCAAAACGCATAGGCGTGGCTTAAATAATAGTCACATGATCACTATACGTCTTTAAACGTGTACGGGGAAAAGTGAAAGACGTGAGAGGACACCATCGTCTCCATGCCAACTTCCAAGCTCCCGGCAGACGAGATCTTAAAGGGACCGTAACCACCGTTCGTCGGCAAATACGAGGACCACAAGTATTAGGTCTCGTGGAAGCCGTGGAAGCCGGATAATTACGGCGTCCTAACACTGATGATTTCCGCCGATACTTGACAGTTTCCTTCCCCAAAGAGGCCCACACACTCCGAGATTTCCAAAAACGGGACAACAAAACCGGGGCATGTATGTTCTCATATGGTTCCCAGGTGCGATCCTCCGGACCATAACCCTTCCAGTCAACATAGTAGAGTCTTTTACCGTTCCGAACCTTGGTGTCCAAGATCGCTGAAACCTCATACTCCACAGCACCCCGAACCCTGACAGGCGGAGGATGGGAGGGAAGACGGGTATCAAGATGGCATGGTTTGATCAAAGACACGTGGAATACTGGGTGAAGTTTCCACGAACGTGGGAGAACCAAACTCACCACTGCCGGGTTAATGACATGCGATATAGCATATGGCCCGACAAAACGTGGAAGCAACTTCCTCTGACCAGGCAGGCGTAAATTGCGTGTAGATAACCACACATTCATGCCTGGGAGATACACCGGAGCGGGGGTACGATGCCGGTCTGCATAAAACTTGGTCCTGTTCTGAGCCTCCAACAACTGTCTTTTAACCTGGACATGGGTGCCGGAAATGTCCCTAACACAGGCAAGGGCAGTAGGGTTGTGAGCCGGCAGTTCAGCGGCAAGAGGCAAGGAACGTGGATGTTGTCCATAAAGGGCAAAGAAAGGAGAAACCTGTGTAGCAGTGTGGAGTGAATTATTATAGGCAAATTCGGCCATAGACAGTACCGAAAGCCAATCGTCCTGACGCTGAAAGATGAGACATCTTATATACTGTTCCATAGTAGCATTCAGACGTTCGGTCTGCCCATCCGTCTGAGGATGATAAGCACTTGAAAACCGAGCTTCAATACCTAAAGCAGCCGACAAGGCTCTCCAAAAGCGTGAAGTAAACTGAGGACCGCGGTCGGAGATGATTATAGAAGGAAGACCGAACAACTTAAACACGTTCCGCAGAAAGAGATCTGCCAGTTTAGGAGCAGTAGGGATCCCTTGACAAGGTACAAATAGTGCCATTTTGGTAAAATAGTCGATGACCACCCAAATAGTATCAAAACCTTCCACCACAGGTAGTTCCACAACGAAATCCATGGAAATGGAGGACCAAGGGCGATCTGGAAGAGGCATAGGTTGTAGCAAACCCACGGGTTTGCCATGTGATGTCTTACACTGAGCACAAACCGAACATGTATTTATGTAATCAGTAACATCCTGCAATAAAGATGGCCACCAACACCATCTTTTTAGTAGATCAACCGTCTTCCTAATACCTGGATGAGCAGCCAGAGATGAATCATGACACCATTGTATAGCAGTACGTCGCGTCCCTAGAGTAGGCAGGAATATTTTACCCTGGTTATAGGGCAATGAATTTAAGATCTCCAGTCTGTATTTGGCTACTTCTGGCGGATCGTTTCGAAGCCATTCCTGTATAAAGGACTTAAGTGACGGACGTAAAGAGCAACCACACACCACCTGAGTGGGTAAGAAAGGTACACCAGTGGCGTGAGAGGATTTGGCGGGTCCATGTAGACGAGAGAGAGCATCCGCTTTAGAATTCTGAGAACCAGGAGGATAGGAAATAGTGAAATCAAACATTGAAAAGAATTCATGCCAACGAGCATGCCCTGCAGTGGTGCATTTCACTGAGTGAAGAGCCAAGAGATTCCTATGATCCGTGAACACCTGAACAGGCACTTGAGAACCCAACAAATGATGCCTCCAAACCAAGAAGGCGTCCCTGATAGCCAACAATTCGCGCTCCGTGATAGTATAATTCCTTTCATAAGGCGTTAACTTTCTGGAATGAAAGGCTACTGGATGTAAACCTGCATCATCTGGGCAATGTTGGGACAGGATAGCACCCAAAGCAACATCCAAAGCATCAGCCTCGACTATGAACGGTTGGGTTAGGTCCGGATGCTGGAGCACCGGTGCTGAGGTGAAGGCGGACTTCAGAGAATCAAACGCCTTCTGATCCTCCCCATTCCAATGGAAAGATCTCTTAGAGCTAGTCAGAGCCGTAAGGGGACAGACAATGGCTGAAAAGTCTTGAACAAAACGTCGATAAAAGTTTGCAAAACCTAAAAAGGATTGCAACGCCTTCAGATTGTTGGGAACCGGCCAATCCAGAATAGCAGAGACCTTAGATCTGCTCATCTTGACTCCTTTGTTGGTGATGTTAAAGCCAAGGAACTCGACCTCTTGTACGTGGAAGAGACACTTTTCCAGTTTAGCATATAAATGATTGTCCCGCAGACGTTGTAAGATTCTACTGACATGAACAACATGGGTTTCATGGTTGGGGGAGTAAATCAGAATGTCATCTAGATAAACAATCAGATATTGATCCAACATGTCATGAAAGACTTCATTTATGAAGAACTGGAAAGTGGCGGGGGCGTTACTTAGACCAAAGGGCATTACAGTGTATTCGTATAGACCGTATTTAGTTTTAAAGGCGGTCTTCCATTCGTCCCCTTCACGTATGCGTACAAGGTTGTAAGCCCCACGTAAGTCTAACTTGGAAAAGAACTTGGCCGAGCCGAGCTGATCAAGCAAGACTGATATCAGAGGAATCGGGTATTGGTTCCTGACCGTGACAGCATTCAAGGCCCGATAGTCGATACAAGGGCGAAGGTCTCCCTCCTTCTTTGGAACAAAAAACAGAGGGGAAGCTGCCGGAGAACGCGAAGGCCGAATGAAGCCGGATTTTAAAGATTTGTCGATGTATTCCTTAAGGATTACATCCTCCTTGGGTGTTAACGAATAAATCCTACCAGATGGTATCTTGGCCCCAGGAACCAATTCTATAGGACAATCAAAAGGCCTGTGGGGTGGAAGGATTTCTGCCCCACTTGCGTCAAAGACATCCCGATATTCTCGATACTCTGAGGGTAATTGAGTGTTAAGAACAGCCCCTATCCTGGAGGCGGAATGCATGAGAGCATGGCTTGGGCTAGAGTTTCTCTGAACTGATGTCAAACAGAACTGGTCACAATGTTCTGAAAGGAAGTTCACTTCCCCGACTGCCAATCCACCACGGGGTTGTGTAGTTTCAACCAAGGAAGCCCCAGGATAACTTTAAGCTGTGGGGCGGCAATCAGGTCAAAAGAGATCTCTTCAGTATGCCCACATTCCGTCCTCATGACCAAAGTAGCAGTACGCTCAGTCACTAGACCAGAAACCAGGGTTGAGCCATCGACCGCATTCACGACCTCGGGGTAGTCTTTGGAAACAATCTGTATACCCAGCTCTCGAGCATAATCACCGTCAATATAGTTCCCCGTGGCACCTGAATCCAAAACAACTGGAATCACCCGCCTACCGAGGGAGGTGGAATTAAGAGTGACGGATAAACAGTAAGGTGTAGACATGAGGGGGTTGCTGCAAGAACCACCCGGCAACTGAACCCCTTCTATTGCCGGGCTTTTGCGTTTCCCTGTTTCTTAACAGGTTTCTTAGTACATGATCGTAGTAAATGATCTGATGGCCCACAATAGAAACAAAGGCCGTTCTTTTTCCTGTGTTCCCTTGTTTCTGCTGACAACGGTCCCCGCAATGCTCCGATTTGCATTGGTTCTGAGGACCCGGTGGCAGGATTTGACGTGGCGGTCGTAAGAGGAGGAAGCGGTCTCTGTTCCCCCCTTCTCTCTGCTTGTCTAGAGTCAATTTGGAGTACCAAGTCAACCAATTCAAAGAACACTGTAGGGATTACCGGTACCGTGGATAGAGTATCTTTAAGGGAATCAGACAACCCTTTGTAAAATAAGGATGCCTTCTTCTCCTCTGGCCAACTAGTTTCGGCAACCATTTGATTAAACTTGGCTAAGTAAGCCAACAGGGTAGAAGTTCCCTGCTGTAAGGCCAATAACTGTAAGTCGGTGGCTTGCGTAGCATACCGCGTATCAAAAACCCGACTCATAGCCTCAATCAACGCGTCACAATTGTACAAGAGGTGACTGCCCTCTTCCAATAGTGGATTGGCCCATGCCGCCGCCGCCGTACCACCCAAGTGTGACAATAAGAAGGCCGCTTTAGTGGTTGAATCTGGAAACGAGGCAGGCCTACATAGAAAGTGTAACCTACACTGGTTAAGGAAGGTTCGATAGGCCTTAGGGTCACCTAGAAACCGCTCTGGTGGAGCCAAGGGAAACTGAGCAGTCATGTACACTGGCCCAGTGTCAGAACGGGCAGGAGATAGCCCAGAACCCGATGCCACAGCGGGCGAAGGCGCCCCAGCACCGGTGGGCTGAAAACCAGCCTGTAGCTCATCAATGCGTCTTTCGGTGGCAGCATGGGCATTAGCCATTTCACTGCGTAAATCCGCCACCAATTGCATGATGGCTGTCAAAGACTCATTGGCATCCATTTATATAGAAGGCTTCTGAATATGTCAGTAGCGCTCTTGCCCTCATAGTGTAGCCGAGGAATTCTTCTCGCCAATCTACCGAACTAGTCAGTACAATGAACAACCAGAACAATTGATTGGCGGAAAGATGGAATGCCAATGAAGAATCCAGAACCGCATGGAACAGGATACTGGAACGGGATGTCTTCTCAAGGTGAACAGGCAAGACCCCCAGACAGCTGCAATAAGAGCAATAATCACACAGATGCGACTCTATGCCAAAAATGCAGACATCAAAATAGAAACCAACCACTAACCTGTGCGGTTCTTCAGAATCTCTGAATCTCCGAATATCCCCAGGAAGGAATAAGAAGTAAGGTAGTGGCAAACCCAAAACTAAAGGACCAGGAAATCAATCCAGAAATGAAGGCAAATCAAGAAGCAGGGTGAAGATCCAAGCTGAATGTCCAAAGAGCAAAATCTAACCCGACGGCACGAGGACGCCTAAAGGTACAATAAAGACAGTCTCTAGTCCGTGTACCAATGGTGCAGAGTTCCAATGAAGGAGAAAAAACGGTAAGCGGGAGACAGTACAAATGAGTAGCAGGGCAGGTCCGTGGACGGTCCGAGGACGAAGAGCAGGGCTGGCAGCAAAAGTACAAAGGAGTAAGCAATGCAGGTCCGTGGACGATCCGAGGTCGATGAGCAGGGCTGGCAGCAAAAGTACAAAGGAGTAAGCAATGCAGGTCCGTGGACGATCCGAGGTCGATGAGCAGGACTGGCAGCAAAAGTACAAAGGAGTAAGCAAGTCGGGTCCGAAGGCAGTCCGAGGTCGAAGAGCAGGAAAACAAGGCAAAAGGGACAAGAACCTGGATACGAGAGAAAGCAAGCCGCTAGAATACAAGATTCAGAAGCGCCGGCAAAACGCATAGGCGTGGCTTAAATAATAGTCACATGATCACTATACGTCTTTCAACGTGTATGGGGAAAAGTGAAAGATGTGAGAGGATGCCATCGTCTCCATGCCAACTTCCAAGCTCCCGGCAGACGAGGTCTTAAAGGGACCGTAACCACCGTTCGTCGGCAAATACGAGAACCACAAGTATTAGGTCTCGTGGAAGCCGTGGAAGCCGGATAATTACGGCGTCCTAACACTGATGATTTCCGCCGATACTTGACAGACTCCATTCACCTCCACAGATACTTAAGAAGTTCTTTCTGTTGATATTTCGCTTATTGAGAAGTCTTTTTTGTAATTTAGTTATTAGTTTTGTTAGTGGTTTCCTTTTGTTTAATACTAAAATAAATAACTTTCTTTTGAGAAGAATTGCACTGTCTATCAACGCTTCTAAGATAAATTTCCTACGATAGGTTTTAAGCGTTGAACCTGGTTTCTCTCCTGTTTTTATAAGATTTCGAAGGACTTTGTGACAGAACATTTTGGCTAAAATACTTTTCTTGGTATGCTTACTTTGAACTATATCAAGATTTAAAGAAGCAGTTTTATCTGTAGTGATAGCTTGTTTTTTGGTTTGGTTTACATTTTTATAGAGGAGTCAAAGTTTTTGTACTTGAAACTTCTTTTGTTTCACTGAATGACTGTATTAGCTGTTTTGTTTCAACTTTTTTTTACAAATTGTGCTAGAGATGGATGCTTATGTTGGACACTTTTATTTTCATGTGTTCTACTTCTGCGTTGCTTTCTACGGAGTTGATTTTTGGTAGGCATTCTTTAGGGTCTGTTGAAAAAAAAAAGGTATGGGTTTGGGTGTTCCGCAATGTATGTGTGCTGTGTGCATGAGTGTTTGAGTAAGATGATAAAGATGTATGTAACGGTGTGTGATTGTGCATTGGGAACTACAACTAGTAGGGATGGGTATTCTTGAACTAATGTGTTACTAAACTGGGGTTCAGATGACAGAAAAAAAGTAAGCTAGTGGCGTGGAGAAGTATAAATAGTATATCTAATGCTATACAATTAAAACAGTTGTTTGTTCTATAACATCTAAATTCTAGCGGTTGAGTTGGGTAATTTGTGTGTCGAAAAATAGGAATTTTTGGGCCATTCTGGCTGTAAATCGCTGTTTAAGACATGGGGATTTTTGGACAGAATGGTGCACAATCTCTATTTTTAGGCACAGAAATAGCATGAATTAACCTTACAGTGTGTTTGAGTAATAATACAAATATTATGGTGATCTTCTACTTACTTTTTTCTAAAATGAACAGGTTACTTCTTAGTTGATCTTTGTACTTCAAATTCGGTTGCTTCTTTTCAGAAGAATGGTCTTCACTGCAATTGTAAAAGAAACAAATTAGTAATTTTGTTTGTATATAGCACTGTTTTTAATTTAGACATTGATGTTTTAATTGAAATCCTCAGAGCCTTCCTCAAAACCATTAAAACTATCTTATTTACATACGATACATCGCACCAGTTGAATACATATGATATGTTCTTAATGAACAAATTGTATTGCAATGACTAACTGCAGCAAACAAAATATCTTTACTATGTCTTGTGAAATTTATAATGTACCACTGAATACCATTATTCCTGTAACTAAGCTCTTCCAAGCAATAGTGCCTCAATGTCATGGGCTGCTTGTCCTATATAAATGTAAGTAATTAAATAAATAAAGACATTTTTAAAAAATTATGTAATTGCACAAGTATTATTGTTTGAGATTTGAACATAGAGTGTGCATGCAATTTTGTTTGACTATATGTAGTCTATATATTTCATTTCAAAAATGTTAGTTTAACATGATTTGAGTGTGTGTGTGGATAAAGAAATTACATAGTATAAAGATTTGTAAGTGACAGTTGAAAAAAATACAGTAGATTCATTTGACAGATTATACAAGCTAAAAGTCAGTTAGAAAATGTGTTCATGTACTGTACAGAAAATATGCATACCTGTAGTTTGTGTTCATGCATAGGGATATGCATGGAGCTGCAAGTAGAAATCTTGGAGACTAGTACAGTATTTCTTGTTAGATGGTGCTTGCCAATGATATGACACTTGTACTCAGAGAGATTCACAGTACATTTGCAGTGCTGATCTATGATGATGCAGTTAGATGTAGAGGTCTTAAATGTGATTGGTGGATGGTCATGCGACTTCTTAGCTACATCCAATGAGGGAATGGCACAGAGAGTCAACTGGAAATGGTAGAAGGGCTGTTCATGTTACAATATGTCTGCGGACATGGCGGTAGTTCGGGGACATCGGGTGTTACATCCGGGGATTTTTGGGTTCAGAAGTCATGCAAATGAGAATGAGCACTAAAAGGGATTGGTCAGGAAAGTTTAGTGGGTGTGTTGTGCCAGGAGAGAGTTTCTCAGATACTCTTTTTGCTGAGAGAAGAACAGATAGCTATGGCTGTGTGTTTCAGAAAACAGATTGTTTGGATTTTGGGAGACTTGTGGATACATTGGTTGAAGGTGCATGCAGAAACCTGTGGAGTAGCTGTAGATCTTGGATTTCCACATGTCGAAGTACACTGGCATGGAGTACGTAGAATTAAGTGGTTGGACTTGTTACCTCTCTGTGCTACTTTGGATACAGAGCAACATCCAAGTATAATTATGATTAATTGTGGAGGGAACAGTTTAGGACATGTGTCTTGAATTTCTTTGTAATTTGCAATGAAAGAAGGACTTGGGAAGGTCATGGACATGTTTCCAAATTCTCAAGTAATTTTATCACGGATTGTGCAGAGACAAATGTGGCTTCGTTCTTCTTCATTTGGTCCACAAAGGGAGAAAGCAAGGCGCAATGTCAATAAGGCTGTTTGTGCCTTTCTAAGAGATTTTGGCATGTCCTCTTTTCACAATGAAAATGTTATGTTTCGTAGTACATACATTTTTTGCAGGGATGGAGTACATCTAATTTATGCTGGCAATCAGATTTTTCTAAAAACATATAAAATGCATTGCAACCTTTTTTAGAATGACAGCATCCATTTTGAAGTAGGCGTTGAGTATTTATAATTTATGAAACACAAACACCTCCCAAAGGCTCTTTTCAGAGCCACCACTTCCTCCCAGAGAAAATTGCAATGGTTTTGATAGGGTAGCACCCCAAAATTTTAGATGTCCGGGGACTGTCCGCAGACTTCTAAAAAATACAAAGGGCCCTGCTTCATTTATTTTCACTTCTATTTTTTAACTGTGAAAGGCGGCTCTGAAAAGAGCCTTATTTTTTTTAAAATGTTGTTATTTTATATTTTTTTTGTTTTTTTATACACAACACACTAGGAGAGGAGGGGAAAGGAGGGTAAAGGGGGGACACCAACCACACGGATAAGAAAGGGCAAGCTGAGAGAGGAAGATGTAGAGTGGGTTTTATTTGGGTAGTGAGCAGGTCTTCTCGTGCTCTGAGACAATAGTCTCAAAAGCACTACGAAGTCTCTCCCCCCTGCAGAGTACTGTGTCGCAGTACGTACACACAACTGTGACCCTCGAAAGGTAAGGGTCATCAGCATTATGTATGGCCTGTGAAGCAGCTTGAGGAAGACGCTGTCCCACAGAGGTGTTCCTTGTGGTGACAGGATCAGAAACAGAGGATGAAGTAGAGGGAATCAACCTACAATGCTCCTCTCAAGGTACAACTGTGCGAATGGCCCCAGAGTGAAATGACCTTAGGTGTCGCTTCATGGTAGTGGTTCCAAAGCTGTACGAACCATGCCTCCCGCGACTGAGTACCATTTTGCACTCATTGCAGGTGACTCGGTTCGCATGAGCCTTAGGACCATCCCCATGAATGGTAAATAACCGCCACACCCAAGACCCACGCCGAGTGTGGGTAGTAGGGATTTCCACTACCTCATTCTCTTCATCCTCTTCTTCCTCCTCTGCATCCTCACTCCTGTTCCCCTCTTCAGGCCCTTGGGGAGGTGGTGGTGGTGGAGGGGGTGGGGGTGTTGCTGAAGCAGGTGCAGCACCAGGTGGCAGTAGAGAAGCCATGGATGCCATCTCGATGATGGTGTAATCTGCAAGTTGCAGGGAAAATAGCTGTGCTCTGAAGAATAGCCAGAAACACAATGAGCATAAGCTCTAGGGCGTGGTCTTTTATAGGGGTGCTTGTACGCGGTTCGCAGAAATGCGCGCTGTCCGCGGATAGATCGAACACAAAAAAAGGTTCAAAAACTTTCAGAAAGTATGTAGAAACTCACGATTAGTATGTGGGACTTGTGCTATGGTGAGTTTTTATTGACAAATATTGTGCATTACTTGAAAATGTACTTTTAAATTGTTCGGGGACAAGAACAGTGTTCGCATTCAGAACACGCGATCAGCATGGGCGCGGTCACATGATCGCTTCGCGAACATGTTCGCCAAGGAAGCGGCTGTCCGCAGGACACAAATGCACAGACGTTGATATTCTACGGACACTGTTCGGGTCCTGAAGTAAGTAAAAGTGCGTCACACGTAAAACGAACAGTTACGGACAACCATTTGTTCTTAGAACAGTTTAACTTCCTTGCGAACAATATGGACAGACATAGCGTCCTCAGGACACCTCCATTTTCGTTTATTTACGAACATTTCAGAACACCGCGTGTGTTCTTAGAACAGTTTCAACTTGCTAGCAAACAGTACGGACAGGTATACTGTTCTTCAGGACACCTCCATTTTCGTTTATTTACGAACATTTCAGGACACCGATTGTGTTCTTAGAACAGTTTCGACTTGGTAGTGAACATTATGGACAGGTATAGTGTTCTTCAGGACACCCCCATTTTATTTATTTACGAACATTTCAGGACATTGCGTGTGTTCTAGAACAGTTTCAACTTGCCAGCGAACAGTACGGACAGGTATAGTGTTCTTCAGAAAACCTCCATTTTCGTTTATTTACGAACATTTCAGAAGAATGCGGGTGTTCTTAGAACAGTTTCAACTTGCTAGCGAACACTACGGACAGGTATAGTGTTTTTCAGGACACCTCCATTTTAGTTTATTTGCGAACATTTCAGGACACCGTGTGTGTTCTAGAACAGTTTAAACTTGCTAGCGAACAGTACGGACTGGTATACTGTTCTTCAGGACACCTCCATTTTCATTTATTTACGAACATTTCAGAACAACCGCCCTGTCCGCGGACACCTAAATTGTTTTTTTTTTAAACTGAAACTAATTACAACACAATATAAAAATTTAACTTTATTTAACATATATTAACAATTCATGACAGAGAAGGTGAGGCAGAAACGGAAACAAAAACAGGAGAATTAGGGGTTTCAACATGATTGGTATCAGGAGAAGAAGGGATGGAAGTCTCATAAAAACGTTTTGGGTTATGGAGAGGGTTTGGGGATAATTGACTGGGATATGGTGAAGGGGGACAAGTACATGTGGGACAATGGTATGAGGTTTTTGTTTTAAAATGCTCCTCAAAAAAAGTTTTCAAATTATTAAAATTGGTAACAGTTTCTTCAGAGGTATTTTCTATTTTGGTATGCTCTGTACAAAAATATATATATATATATATATATGTTAAATGTATATAACATAATAATAATTAAATGGTTTATATTGTAAAGTGTGTACCATTAGTTTCACTATCTTCTGACATTTCCTTATATGGGAAATGCTCCTAGCCATTCCACAGTACTAGACATTTCTGTGAGAAAAAAAAAGATAATATTTTATTTTTTATCTAATACAGAAAGTTTATAAATATATGAGTAAAATGAAGTACACTTACTATTTCAGGTAAGATATGTTCTGATTACTCTGTAGGTCTGGTCTTGCTCTTAGTTGTGGAGTGTCTGTGAGGTAATTTTGTTGGAAGCCAATTTGTCTTCTTTTGGTATTCCATTTTAGAACATATTTAGAAATGAATGGTTAGTGTGTTACATATATGGGTTACATTTCTTATGTATTACTACATATAATATGTATGTGTGCTGCTTTGTGAATTTTTCAAATGTTACTATGTTATGATATAACAATTAAACATACCCTCCCAGAGTTTTTAGGTAGTGGTACTTTTGTCCGAACATGTCCGCGGACATCAAAAAAGTAGAAGGGGTTCAGTATGTTCCATATTACATGTACATAAAGTCAAAGTGATTATTGTTAAGTTGTGCTACTAAAAATCTATGAAATTCAGTGAAAGAACTTTGTTAAAGGGACGTTATGGTTAAGTTGCGCTACTAAAAACCTATGAAATTCAGTGAAAAAACTTTGTTAAAGGGATGTTATGGTTAAGTTGCGCTACTAAAAACCTATGAAATTCAGTGAAAAAACTTTGTTAAAGGGAGGTTATGGTTCCAATTAAAACCGAAAAACCCTTGAAATTCGCCAGTTATGGTAAGCTAAGCTACCATAACTCACGCCACCACCGTGCACTGCTAAGCCTAACACCCAGGACATCAAAGATGATATCACAAATGTCATTGATGACATCACTGATGACATCACATGTGCATTTACCTTTCATGAAAAGTCTGTACAAGGGATTCTTAGTGTAATGTTAATAAAAAAAAGTGTCAAAGATTATTGCAATAAGTATCAAGTGCTAATCAGTGCATTAAGCTGTGCATTGATATAAATAGCATTCTATTATTAACTTCAATCCAGTTTACTAAGGTACTCATGTAGGAACATAGGCATTGTGTGCAGCATACATGATGGAGGTGCAATATTCATAAGCTTGCCATGTTGAATAGTGAAATGATAACTGCTTTCATATTAGAGTTTTGCGTACAGTGAAACTTGTGATAAGTAGGTAATAAAACCCACTTACTACATAAATGCATTATTATAGACAAATCACAAAACGACAACACCACTTACAAATATGCATATATACAAGGGAATTGAAGTAAGAAAAAGAAACAGCAATAGTAGCAGAAAGTGTTCATAACTGATTACCTTTATGCAGAGAAATAATTGCTCTGTTTCAAAGCTGTTACTTACCCTATCTATATATATCACATGATGTGTCTGGACCCTAAGGAAAATAGTGTGAGTACAACATATAAAAATATGAGCATATACAGGGAAAGTACAGTAATAAAAAAACATCAAAACTATCAGAAAGTGCTGATAACTCTACTGATAATTTTAATGCACAGAAAGGATTGCTGTCTTTCATGCTTGTGTCTTCCCCTATGTATATGTTTCATATGATATGACTGGACCCTAAGGGAATTATTGTAAGAACATACTTGAAGGATAAGTCTACAAATATACTACCTTTTCCACTTTTAATTCCTGACTGTTACTGAAGAAAACCATGTGGCCTAGATATGTCAGTAAAGGAAAAAAGGGGGAGCCAGACATGTGATGTCATCAGTGATGTCATCAATGACATTTGTGATGTCATCTTTGATGTCCTGGGTGTTAGTCTGAGCAGTGCACGGTGGTGGCGCGAGTTATGGTTGCTTAGTTTACCATAACTGGCGAATTTCAGGGGTTTTTCAGTTTTACTTGGAACCATAACGTCCCTTTAACAAAGTTTTTTTACTGAATCTGATAGGTTTTTAGTAGCGCAACTTAACCATAATGTGCCTTTAACAAAGTTTTTTACTGAATTTCATAGGTTTTAGTAGCGCAACTTAACCATAACGTCCCTTTAACAAAGTTTTTTTACTGAATATATATCTTTCTATATATATATATAATATATATATATATATATATACAAGTGAAAATGGGTTGATTTGTGGCTTTATTTATTTTAATGTTTTTTTTGTAATGCGCTTAAACCTGTTTTCTACGCATGGATCAGCGATTAGAACCTATGTTGCTCTGCGTGGTCTTGCTTCCAAGACCAGCACGTTGCCTCTGTGTTATCCTCCGGCTTAGTGTATGTTCCTTATACAATTCTACACTATTTCACCAATCTGCACCAGATTTATCACAGTCACCTATTGGGGACCTCTGGACATTACTGGCTACATGACATCTAGACACCCACCCGTTTCCTCTGATTCAGCAACAGTGAAAATGTGGATGTGGGTCTGTGGCTTCGCGTATGTTCCTTATACCAGGGGTCTCCAACCTTTACGTTGATGTGATATCAAAAATGTTTCATATCAATTTTAATATAAAAATGTATACCAATGTTATATGAACTGCCTTTGATACAAAGGGCCTCATTACGAGATTGGAGGTAACCATGGAGCTATTAGCTCCATGGCTGTCTCCAAAACCCGACTGACTCCGCCCTGGTGCATGGAACAATTACCGGTCCATTCCAAGGTTGGCGGGACCAGTAATTCCCCATTCACCAGGGCCCTTCCCCATTCCCATTTGAGCCCCCATAGGGCTCAATGGGAATGGGGAAGGCGCTAATAACGGTACCACATATTGTGGTACCGTTATTAGCTCCAGAGTCCCTTTGCGGGTCCCGTCCTTAACACCTGGAAAAAACAGGCGTTAAGGGAGGACCTGCAAAGGGAACTCGTAGTAGGGCGGTAAGGTATTACCGGCACCAGTGCCCTTACTGGTGCCGATAATCCCTTACCGCCCACCTCGTAATGAGGCTCAAAGTGTGTATAAAGAAAGGCAGTTCACTTTATAAGTAAACTGTGCATCCCAGAGCCTGTACAAAAGTTCAGGCTATTGTTTTTATTGCATCTACAGCATCTTGCGTGTGGCTTACATGTGTTCCTCTGCTGCTCTGTACCCACGAAGGAGCTCTGAAGCAACACTGCTGTTTTTGTATCTATGAAAAGGCCTGTGGAGTCCCAGGAATGTGGTGACTCATTGAGCAGCTTTCTAGCCACATCAGCAGAAGACACAGATAGTCTTTATATTTAGCACGCCGGAATACAGGATACAACCCCAGGAAAATACACATGGATATTATTTATCAACTAAAGCCACCTGATGGAATCCTGCCATGGAAACAACTGTAATCTGAGATTAATTTGAGCTGTTTCCTGGGTCTAGCCCCACTCCCTAATTTTGCTGAGTATGCAGGAAATAAAAACAAACGCAGAGTTTCACCATAAACATCAACACTTAATGCTAGATGTACTTTTTTCTTGCAAGTGGGGGCACCAATTGTCTTTTTTCTACACACAAGCGCACACACATCAACACTGGCCAAAAAACTATTACACCTGTAGCTTTATTTTCCCCATTCTGATTGAAAGCCTACAATTACCAGAATGCAAATCAATGCTAACCGAAATAAATCTAAAGAAAAACAGTGGGACTGAAACGATCACAGCCTCCGCTTTGTTTCACATTGCATGCAGATTTTATGCACCCCTTCCCTTTTTAATCACCCATCATTTGCACTTCTTGGTGACAATGGCCACAACACATATTTCCCATTAAGATGTTTGTTTGATAGTTTACTCCTTGTTGTGACACTGCCCCGAGACCTTTGAGCCCTGATGCAGCCCCTCCTCTGACTGTGCACACAGCTTTTAACTGTTTGCTTTGCAAGGAGAGGAGATTGAGGCAGCAGGGGAAGAGGCACAGGGACTTCAAACACCAAAATAAACTCACAGTGCTAATTTTGTTGCCTGATACAAAGGGCTACTGGGAAGCCCCAGGAGAGCTACCAGTAGCTCACGATCTACTGGTTGGAGACCCTGGCCTTATACAATTCCACACTGTTTCACCAATCTGCACCCAATTGTGCACAGTTACCAGTAAGGACCCTGCGGACATTACTGGCTACATGACATCTGGACACCTTTTCTGTATTCTAGCAAAAGTTAAAATTAGTTTTTTTTGGGGGGGTAGGGGGTTATGGGTTTGTGTATGTTTCCTATACAATTCCACAATTCCAAAGTGAATATACATTTTATATAAAATCTGTAGAAAGACGGGATCAGCAGGCGATGGTGTTGCTTGGTTGAGTGCTGAGAGCGAACTGAGCTCTGAAGACGGGAAATGTGCATCTAGGGTTTTCCAGTCACGCAGTGATGACGTCACAGAGGGGTTCTGCCCCAATATGCTAGGAAGTGGAAAATGATAGCAATTTTGATATCTTTTTAATATAAAATGTATACAACATTAATATAAAAATTAACAATACACAAATGTGTAAAAAAATCAATATAAAAACATATTTTTGAATATAGAAATGTATATCAAATTAATATTTTTTAATATAACATCCTTATTAAACATTTGTATGTAAAGTTCCCCCAAAAAATGGGATATCAAAAATGTTTCATATCAATTTTGATATAAAAATGTATACCAATGTTATATGAACTGCCTTTGATACAAAGGGCCTCATTACGAGGTTCGAGGTAACCATGGAGCTATTAGCTCCATGGCTGCCTCCAAAACCCTACTGACTCTGCCCTGGTGAATGGACCAATTACCGGTCCATTCCAAGGTTGGCGGGACCAGTAATTCCCCATTCACCAGGGCCCTTCCCCATTCCCATTTGAGCCCCCATAGGGCTCAATGGGAATGGGGAAGGCGCTAATAACGGTACCACATATTGCGGTACCGTTATTAGCTCCAGAGTCCCTTTGCGTGTCCCGTTCTTAACGCCTGGAAAAACCAGGCATTAAGGGAGGACCCGCAAAGGGAACTCGTAGTAGGGCAGTAAGGGATTACCGGCACCAGTGCACTTACCGGTGCCGATAATCCCTTACCGCCCACCTCGTAATGAGGCTCAAAGTGTGTATAATGAAAAACAGTTCACTTTATAAGTAAACTGTGTATCCCAGAGCCTGTACAAAAGTTCAGGCTATTGTTTTTATTGCATCTACAGCATCTTGCGTGTGGCTTACATGTGTTCCTCTGCTGCTCTGTACCCACGAAGGAGCTGTGAAGCAACACTGCTGTTTTTGTATCTATGAAAAGGCCTGTAGAGTCCCAGGAATGTGGTGACTCATTGAGCAGCTTTCTAGCCACATCAGCAGAAGACACAGATAGTCTTTATATTTAGCACGCCGGAATACAGGATACAACCCCTTCAAAATACTCATGGATATTATTTATCAACTAAAGCCACCTGATGGAATCCTGCCATGGGAAACAACTGTAATCTAAGATTAATTTGAGCTGTTTCCTGGGTCTAGCCCCACTCCCTAATTTTGCTGAGTATTGAGGAAATAGAATGTTGTGCTTTGTTGTTAAGAAAAAGTGCTGCTGGCCCCAGGAAACATCTGCAGTGCCGAGGTTATTTTTAAATTTGCCTATAAGACATAGGAAGCAGTAAGAATGACATAGAATGCTGTGCTTTGTTGATGAGAAACCCTTTTCTGCAAACTAAGCAGAAATACATATATATGTGCACTGTTGATAATGAAAACAAAATTGTGCTTTAAGCCTTTAAAAGGGTGTCTCTGACTTCTGCAGCATTACTGTCAACCACAGTGTCAGAGTCCTGAATTGATGACCTCCTGCGGGCTCCAGCTATTTGACCTGGGACACTTGAATGAGTAGACAGAATCTCTGGATGTGCAGCAGCATCATCAGGCTTAAAATGTGATCATTCCATAGGGCGACAGCCAATGGGGTTACGAGAAGTAACTGTTTTGGTAAATTCAAGCCCCAACACATGTATATTTACAGACAGTGCCCTAAAAGAATTCAGAGTGATTTTTATAATCACAATATTGAAAACAAACCATAAATAAACTCTATGAAAACTTCTCAAATAGCTGCTCAAGTGTTGTGCAATCTCTTTCAGCAACAAAGTTACACCCACTAGCACGCACACGCTGTGACTATTTTTGGCAACAGGTGCTGTACACAGACATAATTATCAAAGAAACCAGCAAAGGAGGAAACATTGTAATACTGGACAGTTTGCATTACATCAAAATGGACAAAACACATTTGGAAACACCCAATTGCTATGAAACACTACCGTCCAACCTGACTGCCACAATTGTAAAACTATCTAAGGAACTATTTACTAAATGGCATAAACTTGGCCTCCTTATGAAAGGCAAACACAAATTCCTGAAGACTGATCACCCAGGAATGCCGACTATTTAGTTTTTGCCCAAAGTACACAAAGACTTTGTGTGTATCCCCGAAGGAAGACCCATCCTGAGCAGCATTGGGTGGGTAACAGAACCAATCACAAGATACATTAACAACCTAATAGACAGAGAAGTCTTGAAGATCCTGACATACCTCAGAGATACAATACACACTCTCCTAATCCTCCAACAATTATTCTGGGAACCAGGATACAAACTACTGACTCTGGATATGAAGGTCTTGTACACCTCAATCGACCATGCACTAGCCCTTATAGCTATAGACTATGCCTATGCTAAAGCCTTGGCATCCTTCTACTCACATCTGGAAATGACGAAAGAATTTCTGGAATTCTCCCTCACCAACAATGTGTTCCTTTTCAATGGGACATATTACAAGCAAACCAAAAACATCGATATGGGAGCTACCTATTCCCTGGTGATTGCAAATCGGTTCATGAATCCTTATGAACAGGTCCATGCCTTCACAAACCAAGACGTCAATACACATATATACAAATGGTACAGATACATTGATAATGTACTCATGATCTAATCTAGCACAATGGAATAAATGAGTGACTTCAAAGATTATCTCAACTGCAATACCTTTGCGATTGAACTCACAGGCAACCAAAGTTACCACACCATTAGTTTTCTAGACATCAGAATCATATTGGACAACTGGGGACTACACACTACAACATACAGAAAACCGAAGAGTTCAATTCAGTCCGTTTTGCCACTAGCTGCCACAGGAAGTCTGTCATTGATAACATCCTAAAGGTTGAATTCCGTTGGGCAAGCGGAAACTGCAGCAAGGACCCAACATATCAAGTAAAATGTTGCCCTCTAAAACAAAGATTTACCAACAGAGGATATCAGCTAAAACAATTGAAGCAGCAATCACTAAGGCCACAGGCACTCCTGGAGACACACTCCTCACCCCTAAAGCCAAGACCAAACCCACAGATGAGACAATAAGATAGGTCACCCAGTTTCAAAAGGAAAGCTATAAGGTGCAAAATCTCCTCAACAAACATTGGCACACACTCTCCGTTGATACAGACATCCAGACATGGATCCCTCCAAAACCTCAATTTTCATTCTCAAAAGCTCCAACCCTCAAAAACATGCTTAGTCCATTTTACAGAGCACCGCTAGTACAAACCAACTCCAACTGGCTCAGTAAGCAAAAGATTGCTCGCTTTCACAAATGTGGAACATGTTCAATGTGCCCACGTGCACTAAATACAAAGTTTGTCAACTTCAATGACACACTCTGTCAACAGATTAACCATTTCATAAATTGTAAAACGAAATTTGTTGTATATGTGATAATCTGTGTCTGCAATCAGAAGTATACTGGAAGCACCATCCGGAAACTCAGAACAAGGATACAGACTCATGTGAGCCTCATTAACTCATCAGATGCAAGAATCCCACTAGCCGCTTACTGGCCACCCACTGGCAAGAATCCCCCCAACGGGACAACAAACGGGATATTAGGTTTGTCAGACTAGAAACTGTCAAATGTGACTCCTGTGGCTGGAACCGTGAGCTGATGCTCCGAAGGAAACAAGACTGATTTGTCAATACAGATCTGTGAACCTAGGCCTTTATACGGAACATGAGTTGAATGTCTTTCTGTAATTAACTAAATCATAGAATTGTGATGCCTCATCTTCACAGCTCCACTTAATGAGCTCTCATCCCCTATCAGTACTAACACATGCCCTACCAGTTAGTTACCTACATTCTACTGGGAAATCCAACCTCCATCAAGCCTGAGGGCAAAACCGCTCATAACACTCCTCTAAGCCATAGCAGCGTACTGTGAAACACATGGGCCCTCATTACGACCCTGGCGGAATCCGCGGTGCTAAATGCACCGCGGAGCATGGCGGAAAGCCGCCGATAGCGCCATGGGGGTTGGCGGATTTACCACCCCATGCCGACCTTGGCGGAGCGGTAAATCCCCAATCCCCATTTTACCCTTCCCCATTCCCATTCTTGCCCCATAGGGTATAATGGGAGTGGGGAAGGAGTTAATTACGCCGCCGTAAAGTACGGCGGCGTAATTAACAACGAGGTCCCTTAGCGCCATGGTTTTCTCCGCCCGGTAAAACCAGGCGGAGAAAACCTCCATGGCGCTAACGGAACTCGTAGTACGGCGGACGGGTCCGCCGCGATTAGCGCTGGCGGAAACCCACTCCGCCAGGGTCCTAATGAGGGCCATGGTCACAGAATACAATTCCCAATCCCTTGTATGAATCAGCCCATGTGCTCAGCACCACACATCCTCAGCATTTACTGAGGATGGGTGGTGGTTGAATACTTTGGCTCGACAAATACACCGCCAATCATACTACCGGCCTAATATGGCCAAGGCCCCCTTGGCGCACCAGTATCCTATACATGCAACAGAAATTAACTCTCAACTTCAACTTCAGCCCATGTGCTCAACCACCACGCATCCTCAGACATTACTTTGGCCCAACGAATGCACT
This sequence comes from Ambystoma mexicanum, assembly GCF_040938575.1. Lineage (NCBI taxonomy): Eukaryota > Metazoa > Chordata > Amphibia > Caudata > Ambystomatidae > Ambystoma > Ambystoma mexicanum. The sequence goes on from NC_090928.1 coordinate 291,271,176, forward strand.
GCCAATCATACCACCAGCCTTAATTGGCCACAGCATTTGGCGCCTCAGCATCCTATACATGCAACAGGAAGTAGCTCTTAATTCCATGTAGGATAGCCCTAATGCGCGAAATATATATAGCATGCTAAAAGCCCACCCTGATTCAGGTAGAACTGTAGGCACCAATGAGCCCGCTGCTGCCTACACATGTCAAACTATCAGGAGCCTTTGCTTCATCAAATAACGCCACTTGTTTCAAAATTGCAACTTTCAATTATTTGCATTCTACACCAAGCTTAGGCCAATTATGTTTAAACACATGGCACTCTATGCCATTAGAGCACCTATACAACCATTACAATCACATTAGGGGCCGTCCCAATGCCCAACCAATCAGAGGATGAGATTCATACGCCCTATTGCGTTGTGTGTCTCTTACTACATATACTGCAATTCAAGATGGCGTACAAGATCGAAAGATCACAGTGACCGCACATCTTGACTGCAGAGACCATCCTGGCCTAGACAGTATGTTCTTACCTCTCCCTCACTTAACAAACCATCATGCCCACTCATCGCATGCCCCCTCACATTTACCTGCCAGCACACCCCTCATCCTGTTGGGGCCATCCTCTTCCAAATCTCCCAATCAGTCTCCCTACCCTTTGAGGTCATCTCCTCGCCAGTCACCAATAGACTCCAGAAGCCAGGCCTTATTAGTGACCCACCTCACTTGCTTTTGTAACACCTTGCAGCCATTCGCACTCCACACTGCTCACCAACACTGGCTTTCCTCAATTGGGACTCTAGCACGTCCCTGCAGCACTCAGACCGCTGCCACCAACCTCCTTGCATGTAACACCATCCTCAATGCCCAGCACGTTGGGAACACCAAGCTGCCCAAGCAGCGGCTCGCAGCTCCCAACCCCATTGTAACCCCTCACTCCTATGGACCACTCACCCAGCAATGCACAATACCCACACAATACCCACCCCCCATGCAGCTGGCGCATTATTACCATTTCCAAAACCGCTTGAGCAGCGCCATACCCGTGTGCTGCTGCACACTTAATCTTATGGTCAGACCAGCCAATTGCTTGCTGCTGCCTAAACCAACACTCGCCATCCTTCACTCTGGATGCCAGCGCACCCATCAACCATACTTTGGTCTTTACTAAACAGGCACTGCCTGTCACAGCCCAAATGAGCCTACAGCACAACAGAAGTTGGCTAATCACACCCCAATGACCACATCCACAACCCACCGCTACCTCTCTAGTGACAGCTCACCACCAAGCAGAGCCCAGCACTGCAGCCGTCCACCAGACCTACCAGGCACGCGTGCCCCAGGCACTATGCCACACATTACCAAGGGTCTTCAACACTTTAACGGACACACAACTAGACCCTTTGATCTAACTGCATAGGGACAATGACCCTCCAACTCTAATACTTTTCATCCCTCCCTCTCTCAGCTCGCTATCCAGCAGAGTTAAATATTGAAGGCTCGACCTGGCACACCTGACATGAACTACTCTCCACCTGGTAAGCCACAAACTCTCTACCACACTCAAGAGACCACCAAGCATCTCCCATATCCCATCAAGATTAGACATTACCACTAGCAACTTGTTCTCCTGTTTTCTTTCCCTCCTTCCTCCCCCGTTTGGCGCATAAATCATGTACTATGTAATTTATTATTAAATGCAATGTGCAATGTCTCATATGTATTTAAATTGTGAAACGTGCAATGCAACGTTTGCAATATAAATAATGTATTTAAATCACCAACAATGTGACACATTCACATAACTCAAATTGCATAAAACAAATGAATTACAATTGCTCCTTGAATACCACCTCACTGATGTCACTTCATGGGCACGGTTCACCTTGACTATATATTTTGTCACCTAAACCTGTCACCTCATATATTATCACAAAATATGCATAACCATCTGTTCATCACGGTATGGTTCGAACCCCTGCAGCCGAAAGTCGAAAAGGACTGATCATATCTCTTGCTCCACATACTAAACCAATTTGGTCTAACTACAAATACAAAACACCCAGCACCCAGGTGCTTGTGGTTCCCACAAACCCTTTTGCTTGCTGTACAAAGCATCAATATGTTTAATACATAAATCATCGGCTTTACCGTGGCACATGGCATCATTTGGCCTGTCGCCCTTTAGTCAGTGCTTAAATAGTTTTATACTTTAACAATCTAGGTTAGTGTTCATTTCATTTTTTGCACAACACTATCCCTAGCTTTATAAAAGTTTCTCACCATGCCTATGGCAACCTGTACTCAGTTGACAAGCCCAAGGTTTTGCATCTGAGATTAAAAGGTTATGACATATTTTATTGTGTTTGCTTTGTATGGCTGGAGAGCTTTAGCGTAAAAAGTCCTGGCTCTCATGTGGACATGCCCAACACCAACAGCTCAGACATCCTAAGTTACACATATACACTGTAAATGTATAATTACTATTCATTATTACGTTTAACCCCAAACCGCCTGCCCCAAACGTGTTACCTTGTCACAATACGATGAGAAACATTTACATGTATAGGAGGATGTGTACTCGTGCACAATTATCTCTCAACAACAGTCTGCACAAAATGCACCCATTTTTACATGCACATACTTGTAAAGGTTTAGAGTTGTCAACTTAGTTTTCAGCCTAGCAAGATGAATGAGGCCTTAAAATTCCCAGAAAGGTTGGCTTTAAAAAAAATAAAGTGCAGAAGAAACATGACATGTGGTGGCTGCTGCTACTGCACATTTTTCATCCGACAGGATTGTTTTATGCAGGCCTGGCTCTAGCAGGGGGGCAGGTGGGGCCAGCCCCACCAGAACCAGCCTCTGGCCCCCCTAGAAAGGAGGCCATGTCAGTGGTGTTATGCACCACTGGTAACCAAGGGATTGGAGGGTGTATGTCACTCTAAGCAGTCAGCAGCGATCAGACATCATTCGGAGAGGCTACACTGCAGGAGACCTGGCCAGGATTGCTTTTCTTGCCCTAGACAATGATCTAGGCCCACAGACATAATAGTACACATGACCAGAGATATGGAGGGACATTCACTCCTCTAAGTGATAGCACACTTATTCAAGCAGGCCGCCTACAATTATTTTCTCAAACCTAAAATCATAATTTTGGTTTCTGTAAATTAATGTATTTTTACTTTTTGTGGAAATGTGGTTTTTCAAATCATGCTTAATAAAATGGTTAACTATATCAAACAATAAATGACAGGTAAAGTTGCTTGAGAACAGATTTCTGCAGAAGGTGCGTCAACTGACTGGGGACCCTTACAAATTACATTAAAAGTATTATATTCTGCGGTATTAACTACTTGAGTATAAGTGAAAAGATAAGGTTGGAAGTAACACAAATGTAATTCTGGAGGGGAGAGTGTAGTAAAATCAGAAAGTGAAAGATGCAAGGCTTTGAATGAAACATTACCACGGCCGTTGCTCTGCGCAACATTCCATGCCATAATTCTGTAGAATGTCTGTGTGATTAGAGAAGGGGACAAGCTATTAGCAAATGACTTTTGCTGCTGCCACCAAAAGGTGCAGTTCAGGCTCACTTGCTGGGCCGTGTTCCATCTTTACTGGAACACAATCAAACAAATGCATTGATAGGCCCTGCGTACTAGCAGTTTGGGAAAGGCTTCTGACATTAGTGACAGGGTGAAGGCTGATATGCAAACAATGGTGTGGCAGGCTGGCCAGAGCAATGAAGGGAGGTTATGATTGATTCAGAGACTTTTGTATTTAGGTGCAACCAGAACGCATGCTCTGGAGCACAGTTAGAATGGCAATACAATGTGAGGAGAAACACACATCCTATGGGTGTGTCTGGCCATGTACCCATCTAATGACTAGCCATGGCTATGTCAATGCCTCACCATCAAAACCTAACCTTTCTAGAACTCTTTGAGCAAGATCTATCACAAAGGAGCGTCAAACGTGTTGCTGTATAGGGCCTGCCAGTGTTATATATAGACATTATTTTGAGTGTTTAATTATTTAATTACCTCTGTAAATGAGCTCCTCGTGTAGTAGAATTCTCTTAATGTGTTTCTTCAGCCAGTTGACTTTATAAGCAATATATATGATGTAATCCTGGGTACTGGGTGTTTAGACAGTGCCGGAAATGAAACATGAACACCCGTAAAATAACAAAAACGAAGAGCTTTTTCTAAACGCAAAGTATTTACGTGTACATCTTTTATAATTGAAAAGCAGCATTTAAATATTTTCTAAAGAGTGCAATCAGAGGTGGATTTCACATTTGGACAAGGGACAAATGCCAGTGCCCCCAGCCCTGCTCTACTCTCTCTCCTCAAATACAGACAGCAGGGCTGAACAGTCCCTACCAGTGAGATCTTATATTTTTAACATGTCTCAGAGGCAGATTATTTCCAACAGGAAGTGATTAGAAATGAGAAAAGGTAAAGAGGCAGTGACCATTGCTGTGGCACTTAAAAACAAAAATAAAGGGTTTCAAGAAGCTAGTTAAGTGTGATTGTTGGGTGATTGGTAAGTACGGGGATACAGAACAAGCTGTGTGAAGCAAAAACCTTTGAAAGAAAGAAGTGGCACTAAATACATTTAGCGCCACTTTTTATGAGCTGCAGGATTTTGTATGATTTGACAGGCAAAGTTGGTGAGCAGATCCGACTTAACAAGGTCCCCCTGCCAAATCCGATTGGTATTCCACCAGCATGTATTTTTACGCTGGCGGAAAACCAATAGATTCCTATGGGATCTGCCTGACTTTTACACCGGGTAAAAGCGGGCAGGTGCCAAAGGAATCCATTGTGGATGGCTCCACAATCGTTGATTGTGTAAGTGATTTATACTTTTCCAGACACGTAGTGGTAAACTAAAGGGCAAAGGCGATTTTTGCCTGTGTTTTACTCTTTACTTTTCCAGTACTTGGTGGACACAATTAAAATTAATCAATGGCCCCTTTTGCAAAAAAGTGAAAACAGGACAGTTCCACTCTTTGCAATTTAGGATTCTAAACAAAATGCCCGCCCTTAATCTTTCATCAACATGTTTTATAATGATGAATACATTGCCAGGTTGGTTTATAACATGACTTGTGTATTTTTAAAGCAATCTGTATAACATTTACTATTTTCTTAAGGTATTCAAAGCCAAATTTAACACATATTTGTGCCAACTTGAGCTTGAAAGATTTGAGGTCTAGTATCTAAATTTCAGGCTAAAATCAAATTATGGCTGTACCACTTGACCAAAGTGTGTGATCCTGGACATATTTTTTAATTTCACTATGCCTTACCTGTTAAAATTAGGTGCCCCTGGAAGTGATTCAGTTTTCATTATAAGCTATTGCAAAAAGCCTCAATCATGGTTTGATAGATGGGAAGCACAGACGTTAGGATACACACAGCCAGACATCTAACTTTGAAAATATCTGGGCCACATTTATTGAATACAATTGTGTCCTCCAATAGCAAATCAAAGTAAACACATCAAATAAAGAGTCATCATGGACAATTGCATATTATAACCAGTATGTTAGCAGTATGTACCAGCCAATGATGTATAGGGGCAAGCCCCACCAGGAGTGATACTTGGAGGCTGCAAACCTCTCAACATGCAATGTTTGCCTCCTGATGCAGCCTTTGCAGTCTTAGCACTCCCTGGCACCCTCAACTCAATTAAAACATGCTGCAAAAATGAAACAAGAAGTAACATGTGTTTAAAATGTATTTGTGGTCATGAACCATTGATGGGCGACATTCACAATGGGACTACTGTAGAGATTCAATTGGAAAGGAGGGTGGGAGGAGGTTGTGGAATGGGTGGGTGAAGAGAGGATTGTATGCATGTATATGTTATTGGAGGATATGTTGTTGTGCTCGGAATATTGTTAAGATCAAAAAGACTAGCTGTATTGATTGGACATGGTATGTTCTGTTCTTGAAATTAAAAGAAGTTTGAAAAAAATGTAATTTTGTAGGAAACAAAATCTCCTATACCTTGCTTCAGTATTCTGGGTGGGGGTCTATCTTTGACAACAAGATGGAGGAAACACAAGCATCTCCTCCGGGGCCTGCTGGGAGTAGCCACAGTTCTCAGGAAGGTATTATTGGGCGGACACATCTGAGATTGTACAAAGACTGCAGGCCTCACTACTCAGCCTTCTCAGAGGAGGAGGAGGAGGAGGAGGCATCACCCTCAATTCTCCCAAGACATGCCATGAAAGGCATGCTCGGTGCTGGTGTAAATGGGTGGGAGGGTCGGTAAATGGGAACGGTGGTTAGCGCAACTGACGGAAGGTGACTGGATGGTGAACGGTGAAGGAGGATTAGATATAACAGAAAGGGGAGAGAAGATGGGAAGGGAAGATGGGTAGATTGATGTTGCAACACTATTTCCTTGCTTCTCTTTTGCTATGTACTGTTTTTATAGAAGGGTGCAAATGTATTTTTGCAGATCTCTTAAGACATGTTTTGCTGGATCACTGATCTGGGAAATCTGGGTCAATGCACACAGCACTTTGTTTAGGGTACTCCTAGACCCACATCCAATGGAATGTGGGACCCCCTGATCACAACCCTGGCCCACCCAGATGAAAATTCCTGGAGCCGGGACTGGTTGTACGACAGCTGATAACCCAAACTATTGTGAATAAAATCTGAATTAAAATGGTTGTTTTAAATGTTAATAAAAATTCATTGTTTATATCACGTAGTATGCGTCTTTATGTTCAGCTGTTATCGGGCGAACATGCCCAGGCATGAACTTGTTAGAATATATTAAGACAAATGGTTGTCAAGAGTTTGTTGCATCATCTGTGAAAATAAAAAAGCATGCATCTGGAACAGCAATAGAGTTCTACTCTGGGTCTTAACTTATAACATGTGATTGGTTTGCTGGTCCCCACCATATCCTAGCATTACACCTCTAAAGCAACACGTAATAAATAGGCAGACCATTTTATGATTTTGAAAACATATTTATTTATATAAAAGGACATATTTAATATGTACAATCAGGTCAATGCAGAGAGAAAAAGTTTTAAAGCAACGAAAAATCAACATGTAGATTCAAACATCCAGCTCTCAGACACTCAGCTAGGACAGTTGCCTTGCCTGTGTGACCTAGATGATTTAAAGGTAGGGACGGTAGGGGTGTGTGAAATAGTGAGGGGGTTAAAACCTGCAGGACAATGCTTCACACTTAAAAACTGTTGTGGCCTCCGTCAAACCCTGTAGCGCCGGTTGGGGGCCTGTAGCGTTCCATGATTGAGCCCCGGCTGCAGGCCTCTACCACATGTATTACCCCTTGTGACAACAAAGCAGCAACATCCGTGGCGGTTCCTTGGGCCTCCATCCGTAAGCTGAGACATCCCTGTGACACTGATTACCGAACTCCATCTTTGAACTGTCCAATCCGTTCACTCGTATTAAAATGCCACCATAGGTAATTCTGAAACTGTGGTTGACCCCCATCATGCTTCGGTCTTTCTGGCCCCTAAATCATTCGCCATACATTCAATGGCTGCCAGTTGTTGGTTGCCACATTCCACATCCCGAGACACTACTGGCTGTGCCATCCATCTGTTGGTGTACATGATGTCACTAAAAATACAAGAAAAATATATATTCAGAATAAAGCATCTTTTACGCAGTGAGCATGAGCGCATTACAATAATAACCAACAATATTACAACTGTAGCACCACACAGCCTGTTGCAATGTCAGCGTCAACATCTTAAATCCAATCTAACAACCAAGTACAGGGTCGCTGAGAAATTGAAATTTCAATCCGTTTATATAAAAGAATCTCTGCTAGACCACTTCATCAAAGGTGTGATCTTTGGCAAAAATGCGAGTCCCACAGTGCCTGAACTGCCAAAATTGGGCCTTCACATTGCATGCATTTTCAACATTGTACAAAGCATTGCAAAGGTTAGAACCGTATTTTAAAAGCCCTAGCACACTTCTACCTCTCAATTGTGTTTTAAAGTACACATTGCAGCTTTCACATGTAAAGAGGTGGGCCAACACTCTGCGCTTCCCTTGCAGACAGACAATGGACACATTATGTTTTACTTTGTGCCACTCCGCATGCGGAATAAAATAAAATGTATTGCCTACTTGGTAGTACAAAACAAATCCAGCACAATCGAAAACATGCGCTGGTACCGAAGCCAACTTCTGCTACAACGTCTGCTCCACTTAATTTAATGTTAACTAAAATTGAGGCCCTAATTTTGCTCTGCTCAAACATGGTGGTGGACCAGCAATCAATAAAGCTTACTGTTGCCAGGGTTGTCAATGTTATTTTGGCCAATAGCCATATTAGTATTCCTGGGCCATCGGACGACATACCTGCTGGTACTGGGAGAACAAGTGAAACCTGGCAAGAAACCAACTTCTGTCCCTCTAAGTCTGCAGAGTTCACGCAGGAGAGTAACAGCACACCAAATTCAGGTGGCCCAAGGGATTCTCTGCGAATTGTCACTGTAACAGAGGAAGATGCGACAGAGGCCTTACTCCCCGAGCAGTCAATGATAGCCGGCCTTTACAGCAGGAAACTAAAGCGACAGAAACGTCTAGCCCCAAAACAAGGAAGCCTCACCCAAACAAGCAGCAGATAGAGGTGGCATCCTCTGTGGTTATGCCCAAGACAAGGCTGCCCCACCCCTTCCATCACAGGCCATCTCGCTCGAGCCCTGAACAAGTATCTATAACAATGGAGCAGGGGGATGGATCAGTCAGATAGGTGACACTCCAAGTTCCGCGACCACAGCAGGCTACTCTCACTGTATCAAGTCTTCCAACAAATCGGCCTTACCGGGATGTCTTTCAGCAAGAACGGAGTCCGTCCAGGCTCCTAAGGGCCCACTGTTGCTTTGCATGTGTCAATGCCTGCATGCAAAGAGCCTTGCCTCTAATCTACCAGGATTCAACTTTAACCCACAGCTGTATGGGTCGCAATCTATTGACGCAAAACCTACAATGATTCGCAGTTTAACTTTTTGCTATGCAGGATGATGAGCCTGGAGGAACTTGCACCAAGATCTGATAGCCCATTTTTGAATCCGTAATCTTTACTCTTCATGTAGGGGTTGACACCCCAGTTATCATCTATATGCAGAAGTGACATAGCGCATATAGAACTACCTAAATGGAACAGTGCCCATAATTGGGACCTAATCTAGCTTGTTTCACCAGTGTCTTTTTCACTACTGTCTACATGTTCAGAAATCCTATTTTCTATGGGCTATAACCACACAGTGTGCCACATGCAGCCTTCCGAGGCCCACTCCTCCTCACAACAGCACATGTGTACCAGAAACCGGGAGATTCCCCTGAGGGACTCTATCCCAGGCTGTTTGGTTCTCAACCTGCCCCGTTACCAACTTGTGAGGGAAGAGCAATAGAAAGCAGTGAGCGACTAACACCAAGATACCAACAGATCCCAAAATGTATCCAACTTCAACCGGAAGAATCTGCTTGACTTGTCAAAGGACCATGTATTGAGGGGAGCAACCATGCATTCAGGCTGCTTTCTTGGAACATCGCCGGGTTGAATAGGCATCTTGAAGACTCCATGTGGCTAGATTTTATTGGTGGTTATAACATAGTTTCCTTGCAGGAGACTTGGGCCTTGGACCCTGTTATGTTATATGGCTATCAGGCATTTTGTGTTCCGGCCACCAAGGGCGGGAAGGGTAGACCACTGGGGGGGCCCTATTGGTTTGAATACAATCTTCCATGGACTGGAAGGTGAAGTTTGTGGATACTCAGTCTCCCAATGTTTAATTTGTTCTATTTTTTTTTTTTTATAACATGCATTTATAACATAAGTTAGATTTCTAAGCGCGGATATTTGATTAGAACCTCTCTTGCTCTGCACGGTCTTGGAAGATTGCCCCTGTGCTATCCTCCATTCTTTTGCTTTACATCAAACTCAACCACCTAGAGACATTATGCCTAATTAATATTTACAACAAACCCTTAAATTCAAATGGTATGACCTGTATGGAATGTATTCAAAAGGTGCTAGCTGCCAATGAAGCAGCGGGGTTTCAACACTCTTTCATAATGATGGCAGGTCACTTCAACATTGCATTGGAGCTGAATTACCTACTCAAAGGTTTGTGGGTGTACCAAGACTAAGCCTGGAATATTCCAGACCTGGTGGAGCCTGGACCAATATCAGTGTATCCCCTAGCAATGCAAACATCTACCATTCTGTACAACCTCAACCTAAGAGTATGCAATGGCAGGTTTGACTTAGATCAACCTGTCAATAAAACTTTTATTGGCCTACAGGGTTGCAATCTAATTGATTATATACTATTCCCTGCATCGGTTTGGGCATGGGTAGGCATCAACAGGTCCGAAAGTAACCGTCGCCCCCTAGCCATTCATAATCTGGGCTATCCCAGGGATTGAATGGAAGGCCCCAACGCAGGGTGCCCGCTCCGAAGGGACCACAGGCCCGTTCAATGACCGCTGAAATGGACCAAGATTTCAATGCCCGAAAGGGAAGCAGAGAATGTGTGCCTCGATTATAGACATCATCGAGGCAATCTGTTATTTTATTATTTTTTACATTTGTAGACCGCACTACAGCCCGTGGGCATCGAGGCGCTGTAAACAGAGCATAAGAAGGCTTATTTAAGGGTTACAGAAGAGCCGCCCATCAGAAGTAGTCTTAAGAGATACAGGGTTACATATACATCAATTAGCAAAAATTACTTACAGATTACTCGACTTGCAAACACAAAACATGCAGGTTTACATGGTTGTGATGGCCTTACGAAAGGCAGAGTGAGATTCAATTAGCCTAAAGTGAGGTTGGAGGGTGTTCCAGTGGGTGGCAGCCATGGCAGGGAAGCTGGTACCACCAGCATGAGCTTTGCATATTTTAGGAGCAGTTATCATGTTTGAATATGCTGATCTGGCTGGCCTGAAGGCAAGGGGTTTAGAGATCCTTTGGACAAGGTAAGGAGGGGCCAGGTCCTTAAAACACGTGTGTGCCAAGCCAAGAGTTTAAAAAAAGATTCTTTCCTTGACTGGAAGACCAGAGATATGGTCCCTGCGTGATATGCCGGTGGCGGCCCTAAGGGCATTATTTTGAACTAGTTGCAGTTTAGCAAGGTTTTTGCCTGAGGTTCCTATGAGTAGGGCATTGCAGTAGTCAAGCATCGAGCCAATTATTGCCCTGGCGATGGTGAGGCAATTCTGTTGGGAGAGGTATGGTCTCACTGCATTAAGAGGTTTAGAGAGATAGGATGAGGAGGATGCTATGGCATTGACCTGCCTATTCAGGGTCAAGTTGGGATCTAGGTAGACACCAAGGGTTTTGACTGTTTGGGATACTGTAATGGGGATGTTGTCAATGGTGAATGAGCTAGATTGTTTGTCCAGCTTGCCTAGGGTGGACGGGGAGCCAATCAGCAGAAGCTCGGTTTTTTGAGGCATAACCAGTTTTCTGCCATCCAGGATTGGATCGTGGAATAGATGGAGTTGAGGGTGTTCAGGTCAGACAGGTAATCACCCGAGAGGGTGATGAGCACTTGGGTGTCATCAGCATAGTTTGTGTATGAGATGCCAGTGTGTCTATGATTTTGAACAGAGGCCTCGTGAAGAGATTGTAGAGGGTGCGGGCAATGGATAACCCCTGTGGAACCATACATTGGATGATGCTTGCGTTGGAAGAGGCGGAGTCGGAAAAGACCTTCATTGCTCTTTCCTGCAGGAATGAGATTATCCACTTAAAAGCACTAGGGGAGAAGTTAGCTGCAGTAGCGAGATGGTGGCAGAGGGTCTTATGGTCCACCAAATCAAAGGTAGCAGATAGTTCAAGAAGGAGAAGTAGTGCAGGTTTAGCTGCATCTCTGTGGCCGTCCATCTGGTTTATGAGGTCAAGGAGGGCCGTTTTGGTACCATGTCGAGGCGGGAAGCCTGATTGCTGAAGACTAAGAAGGTAGTTGTCCTCAAGGAATTTTTGTACTTGCAGGTAAACTGCTTTTTCCAAGATTTTTTGTAAAAAGGGGACAATGGTGATGGGCCTCTAATCTGTAATCCAGACAATAATGGGCCTGCCTTGGTCTTGGATAAGTTTGAAACATGTAAAGTTAACGCTCAGCCATATGTTTCGGTGCTGGGGGGAACATTTATAAACAAACCAGCCAAGAGGGTGGTATGGTTTGACAGTCCTTGTAGAACTGCAAAAAGAGCAATTGAAAGATGAATTAGAGACCCATTGGGGATCAACAGACCAAAGTTCTGTCTTTTGAGATCTCAATATAAAAGCCTAATCTGCCTAAAAAAGACCAAACACCTAAAGGGGAAATGGGAGGGCCTTCACAGAGCCCACCATCTAAGGTACCTTGTCCGGTTTTGGAAATTGATTGCTGACAGTGATTATAAGGGGGAACCGCAAGTGGCATGCAGTATTGGTGGGGACATTTTAGTGATCTGTATTCTGCATACTCCTTTTTGACCTGTCCCACAAGCTTAAAAGGTAATGAAAGCTCAAATAATCTGTGTATCAGCCTTCAGGATATAGAAGACCTGATAGCCTACACAAAAAATGAATAGGCGGCAGGCCCAGACCTACTTCCATCAGATCTTTGCAAGGACTAGGCTCTCCTCTGGACCCCTATACTGTGCCGTTTTTTTAATGCAGTACTGCATTCAGGTAAGATCACAGACTCATGGTGCAGGGCGGTTATCATCCCGTTATATAAGAAGGGAGCTAGAGCCAGTCCTGCCAACTTTGGACCAATTTATAGGCAGTTGTTTGGAAAAACTATTCTGAACCACCTCCAAATATGGGTCAAAGACAATAGGGTGATTGTCTTCCATCAGGTAGGGTTCAAAAGGGTCGTGGGACAGTGGACCAATGCCTTATGCTATCTGTCATCTTTCCAAAATACTCGGTCCTACAGAAAAGACACCTGTATGTATTGTTTGTAGACCTCAGCACAGCATTCGATTCTGTTCTTCGAGAACAACTATGGAAGGTGCTGGGGAAGGGTAAAGTACCAGAGTATTTGGTATCATCATTCTATTCAAATACTGAGTCCTGTGTACGCTATAATATGGGGCGTGATCAAAAAACATACTTTGAGGTGGCACTGGGTGTTAGGTTAACCGCTATATACAGGAGATCATTGACACGTTATTAAGGGGGGCCAGGACTGCCCTAAGATGTCTACAACTAAATACCAGGCATTACTCTACACGTATGACGCTGTCCTAATAGCAACACACCGCAGGACCTGAAGGAATCCCTAGCAATCTTCTTAAGGAAATCTAGCGAGCTCGGAGTCCAAATGAATGTTACAAAAACCAAGTCCATCGTAACAAAACCGAAACATGGAAAGAATGAATTGCTCCAATTAAAAATGGATGACATATTAATAGAGCAAGTCAATAGCTTTGCCTATTTAGGCGTGAGACTTCTGGCAAGTTCAGGCTCAGGGCTGCCGTCACGCTGAGTACAGTTAGTGGGGCTATTTTAACCTGGTGTAATTTCACCCGCATTAGAACTTTATCAAAGGCAGGTGGTTTCAGCCACGTTTTATGGTTCAGAACTATGTGGGTTTGAGAATGCTGAGCCAATTCTCAAAAGGGAAAACAACTTCTTGAAGAAATTGTTATTATTACTACCCAGTGCCCCCACCACACTAGTCCGTTTTGAGTACGGCATCCTCCCTTTGAACACTGATATTATGTTTCAGCCTGTCTCGCTAATGGTCAGAGTCTGGTCAAAACCGGTTCTGGGACCATGCAGAGATGCTCTTTCACATATCATGTCTCTAGGAGCCAGTGGCCTGAAATGGCTCTCCCATATAGAAATCTTGTTAATCTGTCTGAACTTGAGGGAGTTTTGAAATGACCCTGGAAGCCTTGGTGCATCAAGCTGGAGACGATTTAAGCCTCTTATTAGATAGAGAGCAAGGAACCCGCTCCTCCTCAGAGCTTCAAAGCTAAAGCCGGGACCGGACTACCAAGATAAGAGACACATAGAGGGCTTCAAAGTCTATCTGGATCAGATTCACCTGCACATTCTCAATCACTATAGCTGAGGCTTAGACTAGGGATCCTGCCAATTACCGGCTTTACCTCCAAATGCAAGAGCTCCGACCCAGCCAGTTGCCCATCATGCAGGGCTACCAAGAAGACAATAGCACACTTCCTTTTATTTTGCAAGCCCTACCAGTGGCTAAGGTGGTTATATCCAAGACCCATACTGCTGGCAGGAGGTATCAAGACAGGTGGGCACGCCTTAGAATTTCTGGTCCAAAGCACCAACTCCAAAACAGCATACTGAGTGTCCCGCTACTTGCACAGAGCTTGGTTGTTGAGGAGAAGGAAGGTAGCATTTTAACCGGGCGCCAGGCTGCGAGTATTTCTCTCCTAGTGCCACAACCACTTTTGGGTATGGTTCGACCTAATGATTGTGACAAGTGAGGCCTACTGTTGTTGTAGCAACTGTTTTAGTGTTATATTTTAGACTTTTACTCGTTTGTTTGTGGTATTTTAGCAGTATGGTTTATATGTGTTTTACCTATTTTGTAATATATTGTAACCTGATGACCGTGCAGCAAATACAGGTTTTGAAGAGGTTAAAGGTAAAGTAGCCAACTTTTACACATCCCCAAACATATGGAGGCTGTTATATCATTCTGACACTCGCACCCTCTTGTATTGTGCTTGTTAGGAATGTAGGTGCTTGGTGATGTAAGAGAGAGTGCTGGTGTGCCCGAGGGAATGTTATGGTGTGAGTGAAGGAATGCTTGGAGTAAAGGTTCCAGATTGTGTCATTTGGAGAGCCCTGCATCGGTGATGGGAGCCAGTGGTTTTATCACTAGTCATCTTAATGTAATTTTAAGTATCCTGAATAAAGTAACTTGCTGAAACCTACCGGATGTGCCTGAGGACCCTGTGTTATTTCACTGGCGATGATTTGGTCGTCTTGGAAGAATGGAAATGGACCTGCGTGGTTAGAGGAGAAGCTTAAGTTAACCAGTCTGTTGCGGGGGGTGCAGAAGATAAAGAAGAGAAACCACTGCCCCCAAAAGTAAGTCTCATCACCCAGGGCTAAGAAAAGATGGGGAGCTGTGGCCCATCTGATCCCAGTGCTGAGAAAAAGGGCCAAAGTCCCAGTGTACAGAGCCATTGCCCAGGGCAGGAGAAGTAAGGGACCTTGTGTTACCTGAAGAGACTGTGAAGTCTAGGAGACCCAGAGTGAGGAAAAAGTGAAAAGGGGGTCCTGTACTTCAGTAGAAGACCCAGGTTGGAGAGACTGCCAAGGCAGAAGAACAAAGAGGGGCTATGTGCCATTAGAAAGAGAATGGGCCAAAAAGCAGTGTGCAGTAACAAGCAAATCCCCTGGTGATTAGAATTATCAGGACACAGTGAATAGGTCCAGCATGGGTGAAGGGTATGTGGCAGATGGCTGTAGGAGAGTAAGTCACCAGCTGCCCAAGTGCAGAGTCACCTAAAGCAGTTATGATCAGAAGGAAAAAGAAGTATATGGGTCGGAGCTAACCCCTCACCATATGGATGAAAGTGCATGGCCCGCCAGGTTTCCCTCATCGGGGCAGTGTTATTTGGATTTTGGTGGCTGCTGCGGGGCCCAGAAGTACGTTGGCTGGTCAGAGCTCCATTGGGGTCCGATGCCAGGTGTGGAGTGATGACGTCTGCAGTGTCTCTGTTGAGGTTGGTGGATCATTGGAAAGCTGTTGTGAACAAATTTGTAATCTGTGTTCTTCCCTGCCTGGAATTACTGTGTGAAGAAGCATTTAAGGAAATGACCAACAAACATGCTTATACGGCCGATGTTGTTCCTGAGTTGCCATGTGGTGCAGTG
Source organism: Ambystoma mexicanum (assembly GCF_040938575.1). Classification (NCBI taxonomy): domain Eukaryota; kingdom Metazoa; phylum Chordata; class Amphibia; order Caudata; family Ambystomatidae; genus Ambystoma; species Ambystoma mexicanum. The sequence goes on from NC_090928.1 coordinate 291,287,047, forward strand.
AGAATTTTTGGACTCCCAATGTCTCATGTGATGAGGAGCTTTTTGAAGAGTCACTTACCATGGCGCAACTACGGTGTGTGGAGTCGGAGCATCACAACTGTGGGGTTCCTAAAGGGAAGCGAAATTGCTGGATTTCGTGGGTGACATGTGCCGACAAAGTAGCAAGCTGTAATGCAATATTGAGGAAGAAGGTGAATCAGTGTGTGTAACGCACAGCTAATATCCTTGACTCATGGGGGTAGTTCATGGAATAAATGTGTGCCAAAATTTGTGGCGCAAGCTGGCGCAAGTGTGAAAAAGCTGGCGCACGCATACGAATCGCACACGTGCGATTCATGGAAGGCCCTGCGCGTGTTTTTTCCGGGATGTGCGACAAATCTTCGCTTACCTTACACGTCACTGCAACTTTCCAAACGCATGCATGACAGGAACAGGGAAAGCGCACAACTTCTCGCATTCACACCTAAAAAGGGGGCAGAACACGGGAATGGGGAACAATGCTTGAAAATGTACGCGTAATGTGGGAAGTACCGCTGGGAAACACACGCAACGTCCACACACTAGTGAACAACACGTATTCATGGAATCAAATATGGAAAACCCACGCATGTCAAAACACACGCACACGCACAATTACGTCCGCCACACGAAAACAGGCGGAAGCGGCCCCGCGCAGCATAAAAGTGTGCGCAAACAACAAGCAAGCATATACAGCTACGATGAATGTCCCATTCCTCGCAGCAGTGATCGTGGGACACCACAGGAGGAGGAGAATAGCCAGGCCCTGCATTTTTTTGCCCAGGACCAGCCTTTTTGGGATGCTGGATGACCAGGTCTATGGCAGGTATAGGTTCCCACCTCATAACATCCTAGAGCTGGTCAGGGTGGGAGATGAACTCACATCACCCACCCTGTGCTGCTCCCAAGCATTGAGCCCCTTGGAGAAGGTGCTCAATGTACTGCATTGTTTGGCCACTGAGTCATTTCAGCGGACAACTGCCATAGTGGGGGGGGGGGGCGTCTCACAGCCCACACAGTCACGTTGCCTACACCAGGTGACTGCACGCCCCTCAGTCGGCAGGCACATATACATGTCCAGAACACCTGCAGAAAGGCAGGCCGTGGTCCTGGACTTCTACAGGGTGGCAGACTTCCCCAAAGTCCTCGGTGCCATAGATTGCACCCATCTATAGAAACCGCAAGCCCTGGCATTCCATCAATGTGCAGGTGGTATGCGATGCCAAGGGAATCATCACCTCTGTCTATGCAAACTATCCAGGGTCCACCCATGATAGTTTCATATTCCGAATGTCCGCCCTGAGCCGGGCCTTGGAAGCTGGGAAGCATGGCGACACATGGCTCATAGGTGAGTACAAATGCCTGTGCACATGCATGCATGTCACACACAGACAAATACACAATCCCAACTAATGACAACCATTATCACCTTACCAGGGGACAGTGCCTACCCTCTGAGCATCTACATGATGATGCCAATACAGAACCCCACCACACCACCCCAGGTAAGATACAACGTAGCCCATATTGCAACCAGGGCCATAGTGGAGCGCACATTCGGGGTGTTCAAGTCACACTTCTGCTCGCATGACGGCTCTGGTGGACAGTTACTCAATGCACTCCAGTAGTCTGCAGGATCATTGTGGCAGCATGTGTCCTGCACAATGTTGCAACACAGCATGGCATAGCGGTGGACATGGTGGTGCCCCACATCCCCAACTACACGCACGGCTTCTGTGCATGGGAGGGGAAAGGGCATGTGGCGAGGCAGCCGTAGCCAGCTTGTGGCCACATTTTTCACCTAAACTCCAACCCCTGAGGAGTGCACACAGGCCTAGCACATACCAGGTCACAATCGATGAGGAGAAAGAAACAGTTAACTGTCACAACCTTACCACCATGAGAATGTGTCCACAGAAGTGCCATCCCTAGCTACTTAAACACAACCAATCCCATGTGACCAAAGGGAACACATGCAAGGTGCATATCCTCTCCCCCCTGCAAAACAGGGCATGAAAGTACTGGTATGCCACCCAAACCCTCCCAACCCCCATGACCTCCGTCTGCCACACCATACCATGGTATGCAACGGCAAAACATCCAACCATATGCACAACACCTGACACAATAGTCATGAAGTGCCACGTGAGAAATGTAAATAGGCACCAGGCAATCACACCTGACATGGAATCACTGACCAAAACCTCACACCCTGAAAACGGTGGCACAAATGCATGCCACCAGTGGTGGAAGAAACAAAAGTCAGAATGCCGTTGGCATGCACATTGGACAATCAAAATTTGCCATATAAAACACTGTGAGCTGCGTGTGTGTCCCCTGCAACACACAGCTCAATGGACAGCACAGTGAGTGTGCATTGCATTGGGGAAACCCCTTGAGCATCATTTAAATAAAGTGCAATCAACCAATTAGTACACTGTCATGCATGTACACGATCAATGACTCGAAAGTGAACATGGATTGTCGGGACACAGCATGCCTGAGAAGGCTATCTGGGTGCATGTGTGTACATGGTATCAACGTAGTTGGTGGCGTGGGGGCCTTGCCTAAGTGTTTGTGTCAGTAGGGACATGCATCGAATACATGCATGTGAAATGAAGTGAGCCTCAGTGTCGTGTACACAGCACATGTGAACATTGCACTCAAGGACCCCCCTGTGTGTTAAACCACACCCATCCCACGACACCTCATAATAAAGCACAACATCATATCATCCATTGACCAGCAGAACATATCATGTGCAGAGTACCCCACATCGACAATGGCAGACGGTGACCCATCACTGATTCATTGAAAATCCTTACACGACCTACACACAAAGTTCATCAAAGCACCTCAATAAGGGAGGGAACAAGGGAGAAGAACAGTACATTCCTACAAGTTCTTCAAACAGTCCACAATGTGAAAATTAACTACCAAATCAAAGTACATATTACAAATGCCTGGAACAATAAGGGAGAGTCCAGTGAGGGAATGTGGGAAAACAAAACTAGCATCAACATTGCCATGCCTGACGGCAATAGTTGCAGTGCAGGAGTCACATAAGGAGGGGAGTGAGGGAAGAGGAGGGAAGAGATGAGGAGAGTAACAAAACAAGTGACAAACTGTGGAAGGTCGACAAAGAATTAAGATAGTGCTGGGGAGGGGAGAAGAAAGATAGAAGGAAATGGGGGAAGAGACGACCTGTAATCAGTGGTGGAGGGACCAATGATAAAAGTAAGTGCCAAAACAATACTAAAAAAGGTGAAGGTGGGGGGCGGATGGACGGAGGCAGAAGGGGAAATGTCTGCAAAGAACAAGCGGCTTCGTATCACCATGCCTGATGGCATTTGGGGTAGTGGTTGAAAATGACTGAGGACAAGGAGGAGGGGAAAGGGTGGTGGAGAGGGAGGAGAGAAGGGAGGAGGGGGCCAAGGTCAAAATGCATGGAGGGGGTGATGGGGATAGAAAGCACACACAGAGGACAGAGGGAAAGAAGACGGTGCAGAAGGGGAGGGGATGTGATGGTGAGGGGGGGACAGAGGGAGACTGGCAGGGGCAGGGAAGACCGGGGGACAATCAAGTGACCCAGAAGGTTGGAGGACAGGGCTAGACAGGGCCTCCATTGTGGGCTTTTGGTAGTGGTGGCAGGCTCCAGCCTCCTGGTTGGCCGGATTATCACAAGGGCCAAGTGTAACCAATGGGAGGGGGGAGTAGGTCCAGGACACAAATATGACAGTCGAGTCAAAAGCAATGCGGCCATACTTCAAATGGCACATCAAAACACCAGCCAGGACTGCAAGATGGCCAAAGTGGTGCAAGCAAGGAATGGGTGGTCGTTGAAATGCGTGGTGACATGGATAACTCAGCGTGCAGCCTTCATGTGCCATATTCAAATCACTTTGGGGAGAGTGTCCCAAATCAACATTGTCAGCACACAGAGCCCTCCCACCATCAGTGTGTGTTACACAGACAAAGGGCGCATTGTAACACCTACAGCAGGAAGTGCATGAACATAGACAGACAATACATAACAAATATCATAAGCAACATGATGAAATGCACAGTCAACAGAATACTCACCAAAGTGAAGTGCAGACATGCATTGGAGAATCCATCCAGAATATCCACTAGGGGTGTACACACACATAGGACTGCAGGCTGGCCACAGATATGATGGAAGTCCAATGCCCATGTGTGAGATGCTGTTACACCGAGCCATCCTTGCGAGCCCATGGAAAGGGGAAGCAGGAGTAGCATATGTTCCAGGACCCCAAGCAAAACACATACACAAGACAAGCCTGGATGGGCCCAGCTGGAACACACAGTGGATGCCTTCCAGTGAAACAAAGCACCACACTGTCACATGAATGCACAATAGACAAAAGAAAATGCAATAAATACAAAATCAGAAGAAAATAAAAATCAATAAAATAATTATTTGCAGGAAAAAAATAAAAATAATCAGTAAATAAAAAATTCAAAACAAATTATAATTTCTTGTAAAAAAAGTAATAAAATAAGTAATAAAAAATAAAAAATAATGTAAACAACAATTTGCAAGAAAAATAAAATAAACATACTTACCAGAAATGAAAGAAATTGTACGAAAAAAAAATATTGGCAGGAAAAAAAAAAATTCTGGAAAAAAATAAAAAATATTGCAGGAAAAAAAAAATCTAAAATGCCCATATATGACCGGGGGGTGGGGGTGGGCACCCAGGAGGGGGGAGGTACAGGGTGCACGTCAACACCCACATGTGTAGATGTTGAGATAAAAAAAAAACTCACTGGGCTCAGCGCCTGCATGGCCCGACCTATGTGGGAGTGTCATGATTCCTGACCCTCATGTCCCCAGCCCTCCAAGATGTCAGGCTTGAGCCAGGCCACGATCACCTACATTGCCCTCAAGGGCCTCTCCATCCCTTCAAAGACCCACTTGGAGTCAGACTTGGTGCTTGTGGCAGCAGACTCACTCACTCCCATAGGATAACATTGGGGATTGGACTTGTAGTGCATTGATGGGGACAAGATGGATGCCCCCAGATATTTCGGTTCCCAGAACTGCATGTGCAGTATAGTCTTTTGGGTGTGGTTCAGCCCAGAGACACCTGGGATACCCAGAGACTATTTAAGCCACGCCCAGGCTGAGAAACATGCTTTGCGTTTTCTGCACCTGCAGCGTGACACTCACCGTGTTCGGATCGGTCTCCAGTAGGCCTGTATCTTTCTTCTGCGCTCAGCTCCTGCAAGAACAAGAACATTGTTAGGAACAGCCTTACCTTGCGACACTTCTGCCCATTATTCAGCGCTCCTTCTGTTCTGCGGGCATCTTCCGCGGTGTCATTCGCATCCCGGCACACCGCTTCCTAAGGAAAAGGGAAAAGAACAGAAAAAAAGGCATTAGTAAGCATTCAGCAAATCTTCACTTATTTTTAAAGACTGTACGAGCTTCAAACGCTTACCTGAATCCCAGCCGCTCTGGGGGAACTCTGTCTCTGGAACTTCTCATCCAGGAAAAGACACTCCAGGTTAGCGTGGAAACATCTAGAGGCGCTGCATACCGTGCTTACTCAACACATTTCTTCTTCATAACCGGCATCCACGCTAAATATGTTGCAGCACCTAAAAGACACAGAAAAAGAACTCAGTTCAATACAAATACGAAAGGGTTGCATCGCGCATCGCGCTCTCAATCACTTTCAGCGCTACTCATCTCAGCAGCACGTCGCCATCCCCGGATGCCGGCCATCATCTAAGGAAGGAAAGGAACGAAGTTAGAGAACTGTTCAAAAGACTCATTATACTTACCTGTCGGACTCTTGCCAGTGAAGTAACTAGGCAGCAACGAGCCCACATTAATCAAAGCTCCCCTATGCTGAAAGCAGGACGGAGAGCACACTTTCCGAGAATACAAGGCCCAGTCTCCAGTCGAGTAGACTCCAGGGAAGGATTCAAGGTCGTAAGAGGTCAGAACAGGCTGAGTGACGTCCCCGTGGATACCAGGTGAGCGTTACAGGGAGATAGGTTGTCATTGTCACCCTCTGGATGGAAATCAGAAGGTGGACGTTGCTCAGTTGACTCACCACGCCTAGCCACGCCTTGCCCCTCAATGGCAGCAAGCATGCGGGACTTGTAAGCCAGGTCCTGCATGGCAATGAGACGTAGGTCAGCATGCATTAACTCACGTGTCACACGTGCTTCCTCCTGCAAGGTCTGACGTGTAAGACAGAGTTCTGCCTGCATGACCTCACATGACAAACGGAGCAACTCCCGGCTTGCATGGAGTTCAGCTGGGATGGTTCTTTCAAGCTGCACCATCCTGTCTTCTGTCCGCCTACTCTCATTCATCCAGAGAGCAGCCAGAGTAGATCAGAGGGATTGGTGTTCCACCCTCAGGGCCTCACGGTGTGCCTCTGCTTGAGCATCAAGTGCTTGACGCAGAGCCAACATTTCAGCCCGGCGCACCCTGCCAGACTCTGCCATGCCCAGCCTGAGTGAGCGGCACGTGGACTGCGTATCATGCTGCTGGAGCACCATTTGCCTTACAGAGGGGAGGATGGAATGGGCCATACTTTCCATACCTTGAGCAATCATCTCAACTGCTCCCCCCTGTTGCTGTGCTATGGCAATCAAGGAATGCTCCCACTCAGTTGACCCCGGTGGTACACGGCCACCGTGTTGCCAGACACCACACCTGCTGGGCCAAGGAGCCGTGGTCCTTGCTGGGTTGGTGCCGCCCGTGGCTGCAGGGCTGCATCTCTCCATCGTCCTGATGCCCTGGAACATGACCAACTGGTGTTGAGTGTGACCGTGCACCGGTAACCACCACAGGCGGACATTCCAACTCTGGCCCCCTACTGCAGGTGACACGGACAGAAGATCCTCCAACACAGGATCACTTACCGGTGACGACACGTCATGATGCAGTTCCGGCTCAACATACCACACACATACAGTTCACAACATAGACAGCCAACTAATGAAACAGCCAAGTCACAGGCAACTCAAACCCCAACATGCATCCAGTGCATTGCAATGCAAGGGTATCCCAAAAGCAGAAAAGGATGTTTGCAAAATGTGAAGGCAACACATGTATTGCATGTTGCACATCACCTGCATCACACACAACCTCTAGCAGGCACATATCCAATGCAGAAATGAGAGATGGCAACAAAGAGATGGCACCTAGCATAAGCATGTGGGAACACACAAATAGCCACAGCTAGAAATCAAACCAAACACACCATGACACATGTAACATGCATGTTCATGTGCAGCACTCAACTACCATCAACTATGCAGAGTACATGTGTCACAGGAGGTACCTACGCTAGTGCCTTTCTATACAGTGAAAAGAGGGACATGGGTACATACATGTCAGGTCACAATCACAGAGCAGCATTGTGTTTGCATGTTGAAGGGCTGAACTGGCACAGGAGTGGGTGTGTGCGGGACAGTGCAGGTGTAGCCCCTCAACTTCCAACATCAACATGTACGTAGTGATAACAATCTCCAAACATCACGGCAGTGTAAAGGCAATTGCAGCCATCATGTGCAAATTGCATGCACCATGTAGCATGGATACCGTGAAACACCCACCCTCTTTGCAATAGCAGGGAGGCACTGCATGGCAATGAAAGGTTTCCCACAGAACTGTGCATTGCCAGACAGTGTTGGCATGCGTCTATTGTATTTCATCATTCAAATGTCACTACAGCCGATGAGAAGTGGACATGATGGAGGACAGATGAGGAACCATCAATAGTACACCCATGCATGTAGAAGACACAACACCAGTTGAAAAGAGGCAGTGGACCTGTAACAGAGGGAGCCATGTGCATGATACAGATGTGGACAGTCTGAAGTCATGAGTGAAGACACACAGACCTACAGTGAGCATGACATGGCTGTCCAAATGAGATGACACTTGGATCATCCTGGACACATACTACAATGAGCAGGTGGTCAAGGAAACCTAGGGGCATACATGTAATGCACATGGAACATGATTGTGCACACACGTGCATGGGGAGCCACTGCTATCAGCACAGTCAGAGTGAGACACACTGCACCAAGGACAAAGGATGTATATGACATGATATGACATCTCATCAAGATTGCAACCATACACAAGTGGCTCAGAGTGCAAACAAGCAAAGGGAGGGGAACAAGGGAGAAAAGGAATTCAAAACAACTATCATACTGGGCACAGTGAAATTGAGAACATGCAAGTGCATGGAGAAGGGATAAAGGGTTGAAGAACCTGGAAGGGTGTGAAGGGGAACGTGCCAAACAGAGGAGGCCAAAGAAGGAAAATGAAGTTCGATGATAGAATAGGCATTCAAAAGGTGGTAGTGCAGCCAGCAAGTGGCAAGTTCAAGACAATTTGGATAGGGCAAATCTGATGACTGCAGAAGAAGAGTGGGGGACTGTATGGGTACACGCACAGGACCCATTGCAATGGAGGCCTGGAGGCAGTGCAGCAGGGAGGCAGAGTGAGCAGGTACCTGGGCCCGAAGGACAGAGTGTGTGCACGGGCACAGTGCCAATAGAGGAAACTGTTCAGCTGGGGAGAAGAGGGGCTAATGCAGGTGCAAATAGGAAGGTCTTGAGGTGCTTCCGGAAGCAGAGATGTTTCTCCTCAAGTTTCAACATGGCCAGTGGGCTGTTCCAAAGGGAGCTCTCAGCCGTACACACAGATCTGCCCCCAGCTTATCTATTCTATTAACGACTGACCCGGAGGGAGTGTCAGATAGAGGAGCAAAGGACTCAAGAGAGTAGGAATTGGCAGAGGGATTGTTGAAGGTATTTTGGACCCAGTCCCAAAAAATCATTTTGCACAATGCAGAGGGTCTGAAGTATGATCCTTGCATCCACTGGTAGCCAATTAAGGGATTACAGAGCTGGAAAGGTTGGATCCAAGGACATGAGGCTGGATTAGTGGTAGAGTGCAGATTGTGGAGGCAGGTCGAATATTGAAACAGCCTGTCACAGTACTCCAACCTTGAGTAAACCACTGCATGAGAGACTGTGAGCATGTAGGTCAACGATAGGAAATACACAGTACCCCTGAGGAGGTGAAGAAGATAATCTATCTCAAGATACGTCAGAAATGTGTGTGGAAAAGGAATGTGTTGAGTCAAAGGTGACCCTGAGGTTGTTGGCCTTGCAGGTGCAGGTAAGAGGAGGGCCAAGTGAGGCTGGCCAGAGAGTGAGGGGAAAGGATGGCGAAGGTGTACCGATGAGGAGGATGTCAGTCTTGCTGGCATTTAGACAGAGATCTTTGGCAGTGCACCAATTGCAAATGGCAATGATGCTATCAGAAATAAGGGAGGGAGAAGAGGTGGCCAGGGGCAGCCTGGAAATGAGTTAATTGTCATCAGCATAGCACTGGAAGTCGTAGCAGAAAATGAAAATGCAGTAGGCGAGAGCTGCCACGTGCTGTTTGTAAAGTCAGGCCGAGAGGTCAGACCCCTGGTGAACACCACAGGTAGAGAGGGAGATTGAAGAAAGGAAGTAGCCAAGTTGTAGCTGGGAGGGTCACACATGCCAAACACACATGTCATTGAGTTATACGCATCAATACTCACCAGACGATCCATCATAATCCATCCTCTCTCCCATTCCAAGGATTTGTTCTTCTGGGATGAACTCTGAAGCGATCTCCTCATGCTGAGTAAGTTCATCCTCCTCTGGTGGTGGCCCACCACCAGTCACCAGAGACATGGAATAATTGGAGGCACACTTTTGTTTTGCACTGCGTTGGAGGTCATATCTACGCTTGTAGCAGTCCTGAGCTGTGTGCACCTGGAATCTCATGGCTGTCACACCATCCACAACATGCTGCCAGTGGACCAATGCTGGTTATGTGTTGTATGGCACTGTGGGCCCACAAGCATATCGTGTTGGTGTTCCGACACATAGTCCACAAGGAAACACAGTTCCTGCTTGCAGAAAGGCTTCTTCCTTGACGTGCCGGAGGCCGGAGCCGTGTCTGGGGTCCCAGCCTCTTGCGCAGGAGCACGCTTCCTCCTTTTGGCCGGTAGTACTGACCCTGAGTGGGCAATGTGGCCCTGATCAGAGGGGCAATGGCGCTGGTGGACTGGACCAAGGCAGTGGGTGTTGGTATGAGGACAGAAGGTCTGGCTTGGGTCTGACTCACTGCCGGGGTGGTGTTGGTTGCATCTGCACATGCAGTTACCACCACCCGGCATATATCATAACTGCCCCAGATATGTGTGCCCCAGTCACAGCTACACTGGACACACGTGACCCGCACCGGACAAGATGGAAATCATCCTGGGAGTCCTCGTCACACAACGCAACATGCGCTGCCTCACCCAGAGCCCGGGTGGTGGTGCCCACAGCTGCACCTGCAGCTACCACCACCGGTGGGCCCGTGACAGCAGATGTAAATTGCTGTTGGGTCATATGGGCTCCAGGTTGTGATGCACCAGCTGCATCACCAAGAGCCACAGGGGGTGGTGGAATGTTTGCACCAGCATGTGGCTGGGCATCCCACCCCAGTGGGGCACCCCTGCCTCTTCCCCCTCTGTAGCCACCATGGCCACCCTGGATTCCCTGTCCTCCCTAGTCTCCACGCCCACGTGCCCGACCATGCCCAGCCTTGGGAGGACACCCAGCTTTGCCACCCTTAGCCTTTGGTGGCCTCCCAACCATGGCACAGATGGAAAGTAGCTGATGGGAGGTGCACTCAACAATTGTCCTGGGGAATTGTCTAGAAGGGAGCAGGGTACTGGATGGAATAGGTATCCCAGTGCTCCTGCAAGGCTGTCTGTGAACCCTGGGGAAAAATGACAGGTCACGCAAAGCTCAGGCACCCACAAAAATTAAAAATATATATATATAAATTAAAAATTGACAAAATATAAAAACAAAAAATTGTAATTTTACAAAAGAAAAATGTGCACGTGACCCCGGTAGCCCACGTGCGTGGATTTAACCTCCAGCAGTATGGTGTGGCACCCAGGGACACAAAAATCACATACATTTGGAACACGCAGGCTACTATGACCTCGAAAACGGTACGCGGTGCACAGGGGGAACCACAGTGGGAAAAATAGCGTGCGCGACTCACTGCCTGCATTGCATGGAAAAAAAAAGAAAAACACACGCCCTTGTGCGCGTAGGCAACACCCCACCAAACGAAGAGGTACGAACTTCAAACGCTGTGAAGTAATCGCGTGTGATTCCAGCAGAGTAAACACATGCGTCGGTCTCCACGAACAGCACGTACAGTGGACTGCTGGCCTGCGCTCTCCTTTAACCCATGCTGAAGGCAACACCCGTGCACGTAACATCACTGGTGCGCTTACATGCTAAGTGCCTTTCCTCGAATTACACGCATTCACATGCGGACATGCTGTTTTTGCACGTGTGGATGCACTCGTGCCGAGGGAAATGCCCTCACGTGTTACGTCACATACGCGCTTACGCGCTAAGGGCCTTTCCTCGGATTACAAGCTGACGTGCTGTTTTTTCACATGCAAAATCACTCCATATCAAGTTGGCCACGCGATAACACATGGAAGACCACGCTCCTGCCCAGAAGGCCATTTTCCTTCCCCCCCAGAGCCCCGAGCCGACTCCCACCAGCCATCTACTGCTGCTTGCCTGCCTGCTGACCATGTGCCCTGCTATTTGGTGCCTGCACGTCAGCCATCTGCAGGGGTCCAGTTGCTGTGACCATCCCTGCTGGAACAGAAGACTCCCGACTGCAGTTCTATCGCTCCACAGCCCAGCACCAGGACCCCGTTGCCCACCCACACATGCCTCTGGGATTGCCATGTCAGGGGAAACAACATCTGAGACCACTGGCAACCCCGAGCCAAAGAGGCAGATTGCTACCAGCTTCACAGCAGGAGAAGTTGGCATCCTGGTGGAGCAAGTCCTGGTACATTATGATGCCCTCTTCGGAAGAACACCCGCCGAAAAGGATGGACGGAGAAGGATCTGGATGTACATCGTGGTTGCCATCAACATAGAGGGGGTGGCAACCCGCGACCTACCACAGGTCCATAAGCTCTGTGAGGCCTTCAATCCCAGGACCCTCAGGAAGGCCCAGCATCTCTTGGATGCAGAGGATGCAGAAAGGTGCTGGGTCCGCCTTACTAACGACCAGATGAGGGTCCTTGAATGCATACGCCCAGCGCTTCACTCCAGGTCCTTGAGAGGCAGACCCGTCCGGAGTCGAGCGGTAAGTGTCCATGTGTACAGATTGGACGCAGTACATGTTGAGGTGTGCCAGTAGTGTGCAGCATGGACACATGTCTGGAAAGGCCCATGTATGGATGTGTATGTGCAGGGACATGAGCCTGCCGCATGTGAGTCCAGTCATGTGTGATGCACATCAATGGTGTATGTGTTCCAAAGCATGATGCACAAATGCATGTGGAGACGCACACATGTTAGCATTTCTGTGTGTGTACTATGCCATGGTTGAGGTGTGACACATGAATGCTGGTTCCACCTTCATGTACGTGCACAGTGTACATGTGTGTGTGTGTGTATTTGACATGTGTGCGACTGTGATATGCCATGGATGCATGTGACACAGACATGTAGTGAGCCGATTGGCAGATGGATATCTTGAGTGGCTGGAGAGTATCTGAGTGAGAGACGTGAGAAAGTGTGATTATTTATGGACTTTTAGGGCTATGACAACATTTCTAATATGTTTTGGTGTGAGTGAGAAGAGTTCTCAGATGTAAGAGTGGCTTTCTAAGAGGTGTCTGAGTATGACAATTACTGTCAAAGTATCTCTGTGTTTGCACTGGATGCGTTTAGTGGAGCAACATTGTGCTCTTAGAATATAATGCTAGTATGTTTTTAGTATGGGACCTCTCCTCTGGTGTGAGGGGTCGTTAGTAGTTTTGAGTGACACTGCGCTCTTCACATGTTGTGTGTTTGTGGTATGGTATGGTATGGGACTCCTCCTTCGTTGTGAAGGGTGGTTACTGGTTTTGAGCGACATCACACTCCTCACACGTTCAGTGTGTGTATGTTATGGTATGGGACTTCTCCTTCAGTGGTCATTGATACATATGCACAAGGGTGAGTTTGTGGACTAGCATGAGGTTGATATGAGTGAACCATGGAAGAGATGCAGATTGAGCAGAAAGGGGGGGACGCCATGTGACCAATGAGAGTGGCTGATCAGTGTGTTTTCACAGCCCGAGTAGAAAGGGGGATGCCTTCAGCCAAGTGTGAGTGATTGATGTCTGGAGACACAGCCAGAGTAGTTAGAGGACACACCGTGCACCTTGTTTTTTGTGTTGCACCTCTCATTAAAAAGGTGCACTGTGTGAGTGTTCCCAATATGTTTCCCTCATGTGTATCTGTGTGCGAAGGATGTTTCTGTTTCATGAGAAGAGGAGATGTGTTGTGATATGCTTTATTGTGATGTTGTGTGATCTGGCAAGAAGGGAGATGTGTTGTATTGTGCTTGGTATGAATGCAGGTTCGTGGTGATGTAAGAGAGTGTGTTGTTGTGTTAGAGAGAATGTTATGGTGTGAGTGAGGGAATGCTTGGGGTAAAGCATCCAGACTCTGTCAGTTGGAAAGCCCCTGCCTGGGTGATGGGAGCCAGTAGTTTTCTCACTAGTCATCTTAATGTAACTTAAAGTATCCTGAATACATTAACTTGCTGGAACCTACCTGATGTGCCTGAGGATCCTGTATTATTTGGCAACCCTTTTTAAGAAATCCAACACTCTTTTATTAAACACAACATGTGTGATCTTTGGGACATACTGATCCCTCTGTGCTGAATATTTCACACATTAAAAATATTCTATCGGCGCTGTGAAACTACAACGCTGCATTGTGTATGATATGATATGATCGTTTATTTATATAGCGCCTATACACAATGTGTTTCAAAGCGCTTCAAGGCAAGGGAGGGAACAAGGGAAAATACAACCACATTCTTACAGGCCATGAACAGTAAGGATGTGAAATTAACTATCGTACTCGGCCTGACAACATTTCAGATAGTGCAAGAGCTAAGACATCGATAAGGAAGGGAGGGGGAGAGTGGGAAGGAAATGGAAACAGACAGGCGACTACCGCCAACTTCACCGGAGATGCCATAGCCTGGGTCCAATCTTTCTTAGCAAATCGCACCATGCAAGTCTTTTCCACTTCCGACTCAGCTGACCCCATCAAAATAACCTGTGGTGTCCCACAAGGATCCTGTGTCTCCCCCACCATGTACAATATCTTCACCAAGCCTTTGTTTGACAAGTTGGACAGACTGGGTGTCATCTACACTAACTACGCAGATGACACCCAGATCCTCATACCCCTTTCGGGCGACTATGAGACAGACTCAGCCTTGGTGAACAAGATATACACCCTCATTCAGGCATGGATGGCCTCACATGGCCTCTGCCTGAACAACGATAAAACGGAGGCTCTGTAGCCAACATCCAAATATGATGCCCAAACTACACATCCTTCAGCATTGATAACAACCCTATCAAGGTGATGTCTGTGGTTAAAACCCTTGGATTCTATCTGGACTCCTCCCTCTCCATCAAGAAGCAGGTCAACTCCCTCGCCTCTTCTACTACCTACACCTGCAAACTCATCCACGCATCCAGACCATACCTGTCCAGTGCCATCTGCATCACGTTAGCTAACGCACTTATCATGTCTAGGTTAGACTACTGCAACGCCCTGTACTCTGGAGCCAATAAATACATCACAGAAAAACTTCAAAGACTACAGAATAATGCCCTGAGAGCAGCACTAAATATCCTCCACAGAGGGCAAATCACTAACTGCAGGAAAGAGGTCAACTGGCTAAAAATAACAGACAGAATCCTACTTAAAACAGCATCCCTCACATCTAAATGTCTAAGCAACCTAGCCCCCCGTATCTAATAGAAAAAATTAATTGGAAAATGTCCACGCGACCCACGAGATCTGCCAACACCTTCAAACTAGAGATTCCAAGGTTTAAATGCTCCACCGTGGGAGGAACTAGCTTCCCTGTCAAAGCTGCTCACGGCTGGAACAAACTACCACTCGACCTTAGAACTGAACAACCGTACCCGAAATTCAGGCACAAGATAATCAAGTGGCTGCGCGCCAATGACACATAACTTGACTTACACCTAGCTTACTCCCATTTTAGCCACTACCCACCTTTTGCCTGGACACCCTAAGACATGCCCTGTTCCTGGGCACATGTTTGTATATATCCGTGTATATATTTGCTTTTTTTCTTCTTTTTTTGCCGTTTGTGTTTTATAGGCATATGCCTGTATATAGTCTTACAATTACCTGCCCTTCTTGCTTTTGTGTTGTATATACTCATGCCAAATACTGTAACAAGCTTAAGTTTTCATGTAAACTGTTGTGCCCGGCTAAACATGGGTTTGGCGTGCATTACCAAATAAACAAACAAACCGTACTAGGCCTGACGACATTTCTGGTAGAGCCGGAGAAAAACAAAAGGTGAGGGAGAGGGGTGCAGAAAGGGAGGGGAGGAACAAGACAAGTGACTATCATACTAGGCCTGACGACATTTCAGATAGTGCTGAAAGGATGGTGGGGAGGAAAAAAACAGTAATGGGAGGATGGAGGAAACAGACGAGGTTGCTATCATATTAGGTTCAGGGACAATTCTGATAGAGTAAATGCATAGAAGAAAGTAAGGGGAGGAGATAGGAAAAGGGAGAAGGGAAAGGAGGAGATAAAAGAGAGTAAGCAGTCAAAAAGAGTGGAGAAGCAAGAGTGGAGAGCGAATACAATTGCAGAAGTCAGTAGTAACACATAATGCTGCAAGCCAGGATACAAGATGAAGATGAGAACAGCATGATTCAGGACCACCATGAGTACAAGATGCAAAGGAAGTCCAGCATGAGAGTAGAGAAAGAGTGACGCACCGTGAATGAATGAAGTCCATAAAAGTCAAATCCAGCATTGACCACAAGACAATGATGGTGAAGGAAGGCACCAGGTGGGCGGGGATTGCTAAGTGGTGAAAAAGAGCAGCAGGCAGGAAGGTACCAGGTGGGTGGGGCTTAGGCCAGGTGACCTAGATCCACTTGCACCTGCTCCCCATCTGCAAAGGAAAAGAAGCTGGAGGGCTCCTTAAGTAGGGAAACAGAGCGGCAAGCAGGAAGACACCAGGTGGGCGTGGCTTGTTAGGTGGTGAAAAAGAGCAGGAAGCAGGAAGGCACCAGGAGGGCAGGGCTTGCTAAGTGGTGAAAAAGAGCGGCAAGCAGGAAGGTACCAGTTGGGCGGGGCTTGCTAAGTGGTGAAAAGAGCGGCAGGCAGGAGGGCACCAGGTGGGCGGGGCTTAGACCAGGTGACCTAGATCCACTTGCACCTGCTCCCCATCTGCAAAGGAAAAGAAGCTGGAGGGCTCCTTAAGTAGGGAAACAGAGTGGCAAGCAGGAAGGCACCAGGTGGGCGTGGCTTGCTAAGTGGTGAAAAAGAGCGGGAAGCAGGAAGGCACCAGGTGGGCGGGGCTTTCTAATTGGTGATAAAGAGCAGATATGTGCAGATATGCTGCATCACAAAAAGACAAGTGCACTAAAAGTGCAGTCTGAGTCCAATTTACTATTTGGAATGGCTATAAGGGGCAATCATGAGCCCATAAAAAGAAATAAATAAAATACGAAAACATTATTTGCAGAATATGAAAATGTTTGCACCATCAGAGACTCCAGATTCTTTATACTGGGTCGCTGACTTTGCTGTCTCAACCTCACACTTTCCAAGCTTTTAAATGGAAGTGTATGAATGATTGTGTGGCTGCACTATAAACACTTATAAAACCCTGTACACATTTTGAACTTGCTCCCAAGCGCTGTAGTCAAAATCTCAAAAACAGTTCTAGAACATAAGCTCTGTGCCCATGTGATATCACACAGAAATACAATATGGTGCTACCAGAGCCTCTACCTTATTCTAGCTGACATGCAAAAAAACAGAGCATTCTAAGCAAACTGTACATTTTTTTACAAATGTCATTAAAATCACATATTTCCTAGCTTTAAAATTGAAGTGTTGAATTATTGTGTAGCCGTGCTATAAACACTTACAACACCCTCATAACATTTTGAACGTATTCCCAAGTGCTGTAGTCAAATTCTCATAAAACATTCTACACACACACACACATACACACACAAACGAACATACACACACAGAAATAGAATCCGGCGCAACCAGAGGCTCTGCATTATCCGGGCTGACCTGCAAAACCACAGAACATTCTGAGTAAACTGTTGATTTATAAACACACCATTAAAAGCACATAGCTGTTTAGTTTTAAAATGCATAGCCAAGTGCCTTTGAGCGTATCCTCACCCCAACCGGTCTCAAAAAAGGCCTGAATATTGATAAATACGGTATCACACGCCCTTAGCTGCAGGCGTCCAGTACATTAAACACATTTCTTGAAATAACCTTTTTGCTGTTGTTGAAATAAGATCCAAATAACAACCAGTGCCAACTTCAAATCAACAGCTTTGCAGGGGTCTCCCAGTAGCACAAGCAAATCCAGCCGAGAGCAAGGTAGTCTACAGAGTTTCAATCAAGTGTCCCAGGTCAGTTAGCTGGTGCCCACAGGGGGTCATCTATCCAGGGCTCTGACACTGTGGTGGACAGTACTTCTTCTGGAGTCAGATAACCCATTTTAAAGGGTTAAAGCTCAATGTCTTATTACCAACAGTTCACAGAGTTATGTATTTTATCTTATGAACAATTCACAGCATTCTATTTCATGCATACTGCTTCCTATG
The DNA here is from genome assembly GCF_040938575.1 of Ambystoma mexicanum. Taxonomy (NCBI): domain Eukaryota; kingdom Metazoa; phylum Chordata; class Amphibia; order Caudata; family Ambystomatidae; genus Ambystoma; species Ambystoma mexicanum. The sequence continues at coordinate 291,304,848 of NC_090928.1, forward strand.
TGTTATAGGTACATCTAAAATTAAACCTCAGCCCTGCAGATTCTTCCTATGGCCAGCAGCACTTTTTCTCATCAACAAAGCAAAGTACTATTTCCTGCATAGTCACGAAAATTATTAGAGAGTGGAGCTGTACTCAGGAAACAGCTGTAACTTGTAATAGATACAAAAAACAGCAGTGTTGCTTCACAGATCTTTGGTGGGTCACAGAGGGGCGGAGAGACACATGTAAGCCGTGCACAAGATGCTGTAGATTCAATAAAAACAATAGGTTGACTTTTATACGGACTGTGGGAAGCACAGTTTACTTGTCAAAAGACAATATTTTGAACTTTTGTACAGGCTCTGGGATGCACACTTTAGCTAGAAAGCAAACTGCCTTTCATTATTCACACTCTGTATCAAAGCCACTTCATATAACATTGATATACATTTGTATATAAAAATTGATATCAAACATTATTGGTATCAAATTTGTTGGGGGACCTTTATATAGACAATTTAAATAAACATTTTACATAAAAAAGATTCCATTTTTATATACATTTCTATATAAAAATGATGTTTGTATAGATTTTATATACATTTTAATAACACAAATATGATTTGTCATATTGATTTTTATATAAATGTGTATATCAACAAATATGTTTTATATTATTTGTATATAAATGTAAATATATCAAAAATGTTATTTTCCGCTTCCTATCACATCGGGGTTGAACCACTCTGTGATGTCATCACTGCGTCACTCTGCAAAACCCTAGAATGACAGTCTATCTTCAGAGCTCACTTCACTCTCAGCACCACTGTTACCCGCTGATCACATCGTTATATAGATTTTATGTAAAATGTACATTCACTTATATCAAAACTGATATATAATGTATACACACTTCCTATAAAAATATACATTTGATATGAAATCGATATCAAACATTTTGTATGTCATTTTTATATCAAATTATTATTAAGTTTGTATCAAAACCTATCACAAGGAGGCGGGACTAAGAATGGAAACAGGGGGCATGACCACCTGTCAAAATTTAACATGAGAGGAAAGGGAGCTCCTTCTACCATCCTTTACTCGTATGGAAAGCAGCATATGCTGCACCAGGGTTCTTCTGAAGGCAGGGGAAGTCATTGTGGCAGAGGAAGTAAGCAGTTGCTTTAATTATACCAGAAGAGTCCACAGCCTGAAGTGACCCTCCCAAATAATGAGCATATTTCACAGGTTAGTATTTATAAAAACATCAGAGAAAATGGGATTTACGGGCAGTGCAGCTCCAACAGCCTCATATGGAGGCTATGATGTGCCACTTTGACGCAAGACTAGACTGTGTCTTGGCTATTGGTGGCCATTTATATTTCCTTTTTTCCATTAAAAAAAAGATTTTTTATTTCAGGTTATTTATTTTTCACTGGACAAAATGTTTGCCTTTTGCTTTTAGTTTTGTTTGCTCTGATAAGGTTTCAAATTTTACATTTTAAAATAAAACATCATGTTTACCCCCAGGAGATATCTGTTATGTCTTTTTCTGTGGCTTGGTGGCTCTATGGAGCAGCTAGACCAGTGCAATGCTCTGTAGGTGAGCAGATAGGAGAACTGATCAGTGTCTTGGGAGACCTGAGTCCCGTCACCTGGAGAAGTGTGTCTCAGACTCGTCTTCTGTAGCACTTAAAGGCTAATATTATTGTATAGTGGCAAGTTAGATTTTCAATTTATTCACAACATAACTGAGTCGATTTTTAATTCTTACTTCTATTTTAAGGTACAAATCCAGGTCATCAGAGGCAGCTCCCATTCATGCTGCATCAAATGGCTCTTATGTGGCATGAAACACAGCTCATAGCGCATCTCACAGTATGTCAAGGAAGCACAATTGGAGGACTTCCATGTCTTTCACATGACCACAGAACATAGAAACGCTGAAATAGGACTGAATCAAAGCTGAAGTGGTTGATGTTCAGTTGCCAGAGGTTATCAGCTGACTGGTTGTTGGCAGTCGGGTGTAGGGGGTGAATGCTGGCTGAAACTAAATTACTGAGACTATTAACACTACTAATTTGGAGCTAGATTGATGTCTGAGTCTATGTGAAATTGGGTTTGACACTGTTGGGCACTGCACTGCTGAATACTGCTGAGCATTGTCATATTCTCTACTGCATCCTCTAGCCAAGACCCCAGAATTGACATGCTCTCACTATCACTGGCACTAACTGCAATGGCAGCCTCTTCTACTATGCCTCCCTTATATATGTGCAAAGCTTCTAAGCAAGCTGTTTGCAAGCTCTGTGCAGCACTGTCATATATACCCGGATATTTTGTCCCTAAATATGTTGTCCCCCAAAGCACTAATAAATTCAGTGCTTCAAGTGGCACTTTATTTAAGAAAAATGCTTCACGCCCATGTACAAATGGATTGTGGTGTACGCATATATGACATACGGGAAAAGAGCAACCTATGTGTACATGGAGTGTTCACTTATTAGACAACTCCAGAGCATAAAGTGTTTTCCTCAAATAAACTATCACTTGAACGACTACTTGTATTTGTGCTTTGGGTGACAACATTTTAAGGACAAAATATAACCAAACATGGTAATGACCAACAGGATGCACCTAAAAGGGATATGCTCCCAAGGGGCTGTGTCAAAATGGATGGCGATGAAATGGCTGTGCCATAAGAGGGCATATAAGGTTTAAAAAATGTGTACTGTCCTAAAATATCTTGACTGAATAGTGCAGATCCAAGTAACTCTGTCAAATAATGTTGCAGTACTTTGCACTGTCATTATATGAGTCAGTTGAAGAAGCAGGAACATGTTCAAAGTCTTCCAGATGTACTTGCTCTAAGTCATCGTCATCATTCTTGCCTGCTGAATCTCTGATATTCATTTTTTACTGGCGAGGGCCAATTCCCAGAGCTCAACGCGCACACAATTTCTGATGTCCACCTATAGGGCTCCAGGATTCTAAGGACAAACATTATATGTGTGCCCCGGGATTGACAATACGGGTACCCCTGCCATGCTCTCTGTATATAAATATCCCCACCACCCCTATTGGTGGCAATTATAACATTTTTAAAGTGTGCTGCACAACTGTAGCTCAGGTGAGGAAGTACCAGAATCTCTCCTAAAATCCAGGAATTAGGTGCTGAAGCCATATGTTATCTACATGTAGACATCTGCAGCAAGCATGTGAACATTTATGGTCAGGACTCACCTTGATGGGATTCTAAGTCAGGGCAAAGAAAATAATTGAATTAATTAATTCACAGTGAGAGCTAAACATTTTTGAAACTCTGGGTTACATTCAGCAAATGTGACTCCTTCACCGAACAATACAAGGATACACAAAAATAATGTGCACGTTAAAACAGAGACCAGTAATCTTTTCACGGATGGGACCTACCAAGAAACCTCCCAATGGAACAGTACTTTCAGGGTTGCCCCAAACAGGGGGGACCCAGAGAGATTAGGACACATAACAGGAACACCAGCAGATTATTATCTCATACACCCCCATACAATCTAGTTTCAGCCGGCGTTCACCCCCCAACCACCTGCAGCCAAAAACCTGTCAGCTAATAACCTCTGACCACTGAACATCAGCCTTTTCAGCCTTGATTTAGTCCTTGTTCAGCGCTTCTATGTTCTGTCTTCATGTGCAAGACATGGAGGTCCTTAAAATGTGCTTCCTTGCCCTGGTGTGAGCAGGGCAAGTATTCAATGTAAGTATTAAAAATCACGTAACTTACTCAGTGATGTTGTGAATAAATTGAAAATGTTACTTGACACGATAAAATAATATTAGCGTTTAAGTGCTACAGAAGATGAGACCAAGACACACTTCTCCAGACGACATGACTGAGGTCTCCCAAGACACTGATCATTTCTACAATCCACTCACCTACAGAGCATGACACTGGTCTAGCTGCTCCATTGAGCCAAACCACAGAACATGACATAACAAATATCTCATGGGGGTGAAAATTATGTTTTATTTTAAAATATAAAATGTGAAACTTTATCGGAATAAACACAACTAAAAGCAAAAGGCAAAAAGTTTGGCCAGTCAAAAATAAATAACCTTATATAAAAAAAAATAGGAAAAAAAGAACTATAAAAGGGCACCATTAGGCATGAAAACAATGGTAACAGTGGTGAAGAGGAGCACACCTTTCTTGGATTTGCCTTCTCGTTCTGATAGAAAATTTCAAATCACTCTCTGAATTATTTAGGTGCTGACAGAGTCAGATTCTGGGCTACAGAATCCAATATACATGAAACCATTTTTGGGATCAATTTAGCAAAAATGACCTTGGCTCCGTTCACACTCTTGAGCATACAACTATGCAAAAATAAACATTCTATTTGCTTGCAGTTTTTCACCATTTTTAATTATTTAAACAAAGTATATTCGGTGATGACTAATGTAACCAATTAGTTTTCAAATGTCTTCAATATTCAAAACATCGATCATTATACCATTTAGGCATTACCTCATGCTTAACAGTGTATTGAAACAAACGATACTAAAGATATGTTTGCATATGAATCACAATTTATACGAAAAAATATAACACTTTCTTCATCTCTGAGTACATTTCCTGTCACTTCAAAGAAACATTAGTCCATATGTCAAACTTGTATTTGGCTTCAGGCCAATAGTCCTTTATTTGAGGGTTTCTTTAATGCACAACGCATTTCGGGCTCTGAACGCCCTTCATCAGGTGCGGACAAATGTTTTATTTCAATGATTTTTAGGTTCTGAAAATTAAAATAACATGTATTTCTGATCAGTTCCCTAATCCTTGTTTTCTCAAATAATATCATTTTTACTGTTTTTGTTATTTTTATCAGTGTTAATTTGGACCTCCTGTACCTGTAACTCTGAAGATTTTTTCTTCTTAAAACATCTCAAACGTGTTAGTGCTGCCTGTGCAGTTGGGTCTGGTTCTACGCCTGCTCTTTCCTTCAAGCGCCGTTGACGGTTTTTAGTCTGTAGAGAAAATGAAAAACGTTTGCTCTGGAAACTGACTCTAGTTCTTATGTGGGTGGGTTTTGTGCTGGGAACAGTCGCTAGAACATAGCGCTGTGTCCCAGTCACAAAACCCAGGTTAACTGATTCTGGAACAACTTGCACCTGCTCCCCATCTGCAAAGGAAAAGAAGCTGGAGGGCTCCTTAAGCAGGGAAACAGAGCGGCAAGCAGGAAGACACCAGGTGGGCGTGGCTTGCTAAGTGGTGAAAAAGAGCGGGAAGCAGGAAGGCACCAGGTGGGCGGGGCTTGCTAAGTGGTGAAAAAGAGCGGCAAGCAGGAAGGCACCAGTTGGGCGGGGCTTGCTAAGTGGTGAAAAGAGCGGCAGGCAGGAAGGCACCAGGTGGGCGGGGCTTGCTAATTGGTGAAAAAGAGCAGATATGTGCAGATATGCTGCATCACAAAAAGACAAGTGCACCAAAAGTGCAGTCTGAGTTCAACTTACTATTTGGAATGGCTATAAGGGGCAATCATGAGCCCATAAAAAGAAATAAATAAAATATGAAAACATTATTTGCAGAATATGAAAATGTTTCCACCATCAGAGACTCCAGATTCTTTATACTGGGTCGCTGACTTTGCTGTCTCAACCTCACACTTTCCAAGCTTTTAAATGGAAGTGTATGAATGATTGTGTGGCTGCACTATAAACACTTACAAAACCCTGTACACATTTTGAACTTGTTCCCAAGCGCTGTAGTCAAAATCTCAAAAACAGTTTTAGAACATAAGCTCTGGGCCCATGTGATATCACACAGAAATACAATATGGTGCTACCAGAGCCTCTACCTTATCCTTGCTGACATGCAAAAAAACAGAGCATTCTAAGCAAACTGTACATTTTTTACAAATGTCATTAAAAGCACATATTTCCTAGCTTTAAAATTGAAGTGTTGAATTATTGTGTAGCCGTGCTATAAACACTTACAACACCCTCATAACATTTTGAACGTGTTCCCAAGTGCTGTAGTCAAAATCTCATAAACCATTCTACACACACACACACACACACACACGAACATACACACACAGAGATAGAATCTGGCGCAACCAGAGGCTCTGCATTATCCGGGCTGACCTGCAAAACCACAGAACATTCTGAGTAAACTGTTGATTTATAAACACACCATTAAAAGCACAAAGCTGTTTAGTTTTAAAATGCATAGCCAAGTGCCTTTGAGCGTATCCTCACCCCAACTGGTCTCAAAAAAGGCCTGAATATTGATAAATACGGTATCACACGCCCTTAGCTGCAGGTGTCCAGTACATTAAACACATTTCTTGAAATAACCTTTTTGCAGTTGTTGAAATAAGATCCAAATAACAACCAGTGCCAACTTCAAATCAACAGCTTTGCAGGGGTCTCCCAGTAGCACAATCAAATCCAGCCGAGAGCAAGGTAGTCCAGAGAGTTTCAATCAAGTGTCCCAGGTCAGTTAGCTGGTGCCCACAGGGGGTCATCTATCCAGGGCTCTGACACTGTGGTGGACAGTACTTCTGCTGGAGTCAGATAACCCATTTTAAAGGGTTAAAGCTCAATGTTTTATTACCAACAGATCACAGAGTTATGTATTTTATCTTATGAACAATTCACAGCATTCTATTTCATGCATACTGCTTCCTATGTGTTATAGGTACATCTAAAATAAACCTCAGCCCCGCAGATTCTTCCTCTGGCCAGCAGCACTTTTTCTCATCAACAAAGCAGAGCACTATTTCCTGCAAACTCACCAAAATTATTAGAGAGTGGAGCTGTACTCAGGAAACAGCTGTAACTTGAGGTTAATTTTAGCTGTTTCTTGGGTCCAGCATTTCATCAGATGGCTTTAGTTGATTAACAATGTCCATGTGTATTTTCCTTGGGTTGTATTTACACAGCTGGCACAAGAAATTCTGTATTCCTGCAAGCTAAATATAAAGACTGTCTGTGTTTTCTGCTGATGTGGTTAGAATGCTGCTATGTGAGTCACCACATTCCTGGGATTCCAAAGGCATTGTAATAGATAAAAAAAAAACAGCTGTGTTGCTTCACAGATCTTTGGTGGGTCACAGAGGGGCGGAGAGACACATGTAAGCCCTGCACAAGATGCTGTAGATTCAATAAAAACAATAGGTTGACTTTTATACGGACTGTGGGAAGCACAGTTTGCTTGTCAAAAGACAATATTTTGAACTTTTGTACAGGCTCTGGGATGCACACTTTAGCTAGAAAGCAAACTGCCTTTCATTATTCACACTCTGTATCAAAGCCACTTCATATAACATTGATATACATTTGTATATAAAAATTGATATCAAACATTATTGGTATCAAATTTGTTGGGGGACCTTTATATAGACATTTTAAATAAACATTTTACATAAAAAAGATTCAATTTTTATATACATTTCTATATAAAAATGATGTTTTTATAGATTTTATATACATTTTAATAACACAAATATGATTTGTCATATTGATTTTTATATAAATGTGTATATCAACAAATATGTTTTATATTATTTGCATATAAATGTAAATATATCAAAAATGTTATTTTCCGCTTCCTATCACATCGGGGTTGAACCACTCTGTGATGTCATCACCGCGTCACTCTACAAAACCCTACAATGACAGTCTATCTTCAGAGCTCACTTCACTCTCAGCACCACTGTTGCCCGCTGATCACATCGTTATATAGATTTTATATAAAATGTACATTCACGAATATCAAAACTGATATATAATGTATACACACTTCCTATAAAAATATATGAAATCGATATCAAACATTTTGTATATCATTTTTATATCAAATTATTATTAAGTTTATATCAAAACCTATCACAAGGAGGCGGGACTAAGAATGGAAACAGGGGGCACACCTGTCAAAATGTAACATGAGAGGAAAGGGAGCTCCTTCTACCAATCCTTTACTCGTATGGAAAGCAGCACATGCTGCACCAGGGTTCTTCTGAAGCCCAGGGGAAGTCATTGTGGCAGAGAAAGTAAGCAGTTGCTTTAATTATACCAGAAGAGTCCACAGCCTGAAGTGACCCTCCCAAATAATGAGCATATTTCACAGGTCAGTATTTATTAAAACATCAGAGAAAATGGGATTTACGGGCAGTGCAGCTCCAGCAGTCTCATATGGAGGCTATGATGTGCCACTTTGACACAAGACTAGGCTGTGTCTGGGCTATTGGTGGCAATTTATATTTCCTTTTTTCCATTTAAAAAAAGATTTTTTATTTCAGGTTATTTATTTTTCACTGGACAAAATGTTTGCCTTTTGCTTTTAGTTTTGTTTGTTCTGATAAGGTTTCAAATTTTACATTTTAAAATAAAACATAATGTTTACCACCAGGAGATATCTGTTATGTCTTTTTCTGTGGCTTGGTGGCTCTATGGAGCAGCTAGACCAGTGCCATGCTCTGTAGGTGAGCAGATAGCAGAACTGATCAGTGTCTTGGGAGACGTGAGTCACGTCACCTGGAGAAGTGTGTCTCAGACTCGTCTTCTGTAGCACTTAAAGGCTAATATTATTGTATAGTGGCAAGTTAGATTTTCAATTTATTCACAACATAACTGAGTAGATTTTTAATACTTACTTCTATTTTAAGGTCCAAATCCGGGTCATCAGAGGCAGCTCCCATTCATGCTGCATCAAATGGCTCTTATGTGGCATGAAACACAGCTAATAGCGCATCTCACAGTATGGCAAGGAAGAACAATTGGAGGACTTCCATGTCTTTGACATGAAGACAGAACATAGAAACGCTGAATTAGGACTGAATCAAATCTGAAGTGGTTGATGTTCAGTTGCCAGAGGTTATCAGCTGACTGGTTGTTGGCAGTGGGGTGTAGGTGGTGAATGCTGGCTGAAACTAAATTACTGAGACTACTAACACTACTAATTTGGAGCTAGATTGATGTCTGAGTCAATGTGAACTTGGGTTTGACACTGTTGGGCACTGCACTGCTGAATACTGCTGAGCATTGTCATATTCACTACTGCATCCTCTAGCCAAGACCCCAGAATTGACATGCTCTCACTATCACTGTTACTACCTGCAACGGCAGCCTCTCCTACTCTGCCTCCCTTATATATGTGCAAAGCTTCTAAGCAAGCTGTTTGCAAGCTCCGTGCAGCACTGTCATATATACCTGGATATTTTGTCCCTAAATATGTTGTCCCCCAAAGCACTAATGAATTCAGTGCTTCAAGTGGCACTTTATTTAAGAAAAATGCTTCACGTCCATGTACAAATGGATTGCGGTGTACGCATATATGACATACGGAAAAGAGCAACCTATGTGTACATGGAGTGTTCACTTATTAGACAACTCCAGAGCATAAAGTGTTTTCCTCAAATAAACTATCACTTGAAGGACTACTTGTATTCGTGCTTTGGGTGACAACATTTTAAGGAAAAAATATAACCAAACATGGTATGGCCAACAGGATGCACCTAAAAGGGATATGCACCCAAGGGGCTGTGTCAAAATGGATGGTGATGAAATGGCTGTGCCATAAGAGGGCATAGAGGGTTTAAAAAATGTGTACTGTCCTAAGATATCTTGACTGAATAGTGCAGATCCAAGTAACTCTGTCAAATAATGTTGCAGTCAGTAGAAGAAGCAGGAACATGTTCAAAGTCTTGCAGATGTACTTGCTCTAAATCATCGTCATCATTCTTGCCTGCTGAATCTCTGATATTCATTTTTTACTGGCGAGTGCCAATTCCCAGAGCTCAACGCGCACACAATTCCTGATGTCCACCTATGGGGCTCCAGGATTCTAAGGACAAACATTATATGTGTGCCCCGGGATTGACAATACAGGTAACCCTGCCTTGCTCTCTGTATATAAATCTCCCCACCACCCCTATTGGTGGCAATTATAACATTTTTAAAGTGTGCTGCACAACTGTAGCTCATGTGAGGACCTACTAGAATCTTGACACAATTACATCGACACAGGTAATTGTATTTATGTTTCTTTATTGGCGAGACCCCGCAGCCTCTAGCTGTATAACAAGGGGGGTGGTTACCGCCGTTCAAAAGTTAAGCCATTCTGAAAATGTAGAATGTGATATTTCTAAGGAACTGTAGTGTTAACTAGTAATCACCCTATTCCAAACCTACAAGAACTGAAACATGAACTCGCATTTCTCTATAGATCATAAAGCAAATTAAATCATTCTTTTTGTACCTTTATTAATCAGGGAACATGTATTTATTTACATATGGTAAAAGAGGAAAAGAATCATATTCACATCTTTAAGTAGAACAGACTTTTCATGTTAAACTTTGCCATAGTATATAGAGCAACAAGATTCAGAACAATATTAACCACTAGGATTGTCCATGTAAAAGAAGAGACAAAAATTCTATTATAATCAACATTTGCATTTTAGTTACGGCTCCCCTCGCTCAACGGCTGCTGCGGAATGTTGATTCTGAGCGTAGATCAACATTCCACAAGATGCCAATGCACGAGCCCGTGCGTATTACAACATATCCTCTTCCCTTGGATAAAAATATTTACAAATTTTCTTAACAATGGAAAATGAAACAACATCACATGACATGTCATAAATGCCACTTACTTTAACAAATATAACCATCCAAGTAGCATAGATAATATTCAATGTACTCCACTCTTAACAAACATAATCCCTAAATCTTATGGGACGCCCACAGCTCCTACCCACACGATCCCTATTTTGAACTGGATCAGGTTCCTGAGCCATAGCATTCTGAACTTCCACATTTACCTGTGGATCAACAGGACCTAGGATTGGTACCCCCTCTTGCTGTTCACTCCCAATGGATTGAGACACCACAGGATTATAATCCATCGCCGTTTCCTGTGTTTCCTCCTCCCACTCCACCCCATCCTTATCCACACGTCCACATCCATCCACCGCCACACGCCTCTTACTCCAAACAGAGCCATCCTCCAAATGCACATATCCTTTTCCCACTTTAACAACCTTCCTCGAGGGCATAAAAGTGCTGTACCCTTTATGAACTAATCTAGGATTCTTTATGTACACCTGATCCCCAGGCTTTACATTCAACTCCTTCCTACTCCTTTGTGAGGATTCCATAGTCTGCTGGCGCTCTAGAATGCTACGATGTATTGCTTGCAAATCCATCTCGCATGGGCCACCACCCCCCATAGCCAATGTCCTCAACCTTGTGCCTGCCTTCCTGCCCCTCATTAGTTCAAATGGAGATCTTCCCGTAAGCACGGCCGGAGTCCTCCTATATGCAGCCAAATATTGTGTCACAACTTCTTGCCAATTCCAACCATTGGCCAACGCCAATTGTATGGCTGACTTAATCGTGCCATTGGCCCTTTCAACCAGACCATTTGCCGACGGATTATACAGAGCTGTCCTATAATGCGAAATGGCATGCTTTTCCAAGAATTCTCTCATGGCACTAGAAGTGAACTGCACACCATTATCCGTAACTAAACTTGCCGGTAAACCCTCACGGTCAAACACTCTTCTCAGAAAATCAATTACAGTACTGGTCGTAATATCTGAACACGCCGCCACCTCAATCCACCTGGACGTATAGTCCACCAACACCAACATGTACCTGGACTCAGGCTCTAAACAGTCGAATGGACCCATAATGTCCAAAGCCAATTTCGACCATACCTGCTCTGGAACCTCAACAGGATGCACCGGTTGTGGATGCAGTACCTTACTCTTATCACTGACAGAACACGCTTGACACTCTTTCACCACCTGTTCCACATCCCTGTCCATTGACGGCCACCAATACTCCTCTCTCAATCTCCTTTTAGTCAATGATCGGCCCAAATGACCTTCATGTGCCAATTCCACCATTCTCCCCCTCAAACTTATCGGGGGTATCAATCTACTACCCCTCGAGACACCCCAAGGACCCTCTGCTAATTCCTGGAGAACCTGACCATAACCTTTCCCTTCCGGCCTCTCCTTCACAGTGTGCCACCCCTTCACCAAACCTTCCTTAATCCACTTTAACTCAATGTCACCCTCAGACTCCTGATCCCACACCGACTTCTCCACAGCCGAAGTGACCAAAGCAACCTGACACTCCTGCACATCATCCTCCTTCCCTACTTCCCCCTCACTATCCTGCTCTACAACTGGCAACCGGGACAAACAATCCGCGACAACATTCAATTTCCCCGGAACATACTGCAAAGAAAAATTGTAATCTTGTAACTGTACAGACCACCTCGCAATCCTCGGGGATACTGCCATGACTCCCTTGGAAGAAAATACCTGTACCAACGGTTTATGGTCCGTTCTGACTACATAAGGTATTCCCCACACAAATGTCCTGAAGTGTTTTGAAGCCCACAACACTGCCAAAGTCTCTTTCTCTATTACCGAGTACCTGGTTTCCACATCTCTCAAGGTCCTCGAAGCAAAAGCCACCGGGACCCATTCCCCATTGATGCATTGCTCCAGCACTGCCCCTAGGCCCACCTCACTTGCATCCACCGTCAACGCAGTTCTATTTTTTGGGTCAAATGATTTCAGACATGGAGCCTTCTCCACCTCCCTCTTAACCAGCTCAAATTCTGCCGCACACTCCGCAGACCATACAAATCTTACGCACTTCCTCATAAGAGCTCTCATGGCCACAGTTTTTTCCGCGTAATTTGACACAAATTTAACATAATACTCTGCAAGACCCAGGAAAGCCCTTAGCTGATCCTTATTAACCGGAGCTGGCGTATCCCTCAACACTTGTACCAACTCCCTTTTTGGACTTACACCTCGTGAACTCAAAGTGTGTCCCAGATATGTGACCTCCTCCACCCCCACCTGACACTTTGTTAATTTTACTGTTAGACCACTCTCTTTAAGAATTTGCATGACCTTCCTTACCCTTTCATCATGTGGCTCCTTGCTGCTGCCCCAAACCAAAATGTCATCTTGAAAATAGCTGACACCCACCACCCCTTCAAACAACTGATGCATTAGCCTCTGAAATACTGCCGAGGCCGAAGCCAAACCAAACGGCATGCGACAAAATCTGAACGCCCCGAATGGAGTCACAAATGAAGTAAGAGGTCTCGACTCAACATGTAAGTCAATTTGGTGATACGCCGTTGACAAATCAAAAGTCGAAAAATAATTAGCCTCACCCAACGTCAAGAGCAACTCATTAATATTTGGCAAAGGATGCCGATCCACCCATATGCTGGCATTCAACTCCCGGAGATCCACACACATTCTGATGCTGCCATCACCCTTCTTCACTAAAACCACAGGAAACAACCACTCCGAAGCCTCAATGGGTTCTATTATTCCTGCCGCCTGCAACTTAGACAATTCCGCCTTAAATGCCTCCCTCACTGAAACTGGCACCCCCCTCACCTTATGAACTCTAGGCACTGCACCCTTCTTCAACACAATGCGATGCGTAAAGCCCTTAAGCTTTCCCAGGATGTCGGAAAATACTTCCGGAAACTCACTCATAAGCACTGTAGGAGTAACTCTTACATCCTTCTCTTCCCTTCTCTCCCTGACACTGAGAACCGGTTCTTTTTCACCTGGATGAATTTGTATTTTTAGTGCAGCCTGCTCGTCCCAACCCAACACACTTGTCCCTTTTTTAGCCACATACAATTTACCTAAAGTTTGCCTTCCTTTGAATGAAAAATTTGACCAATCATAACCCAGTAGCTCAATGGAACTTTGCCCATATGCATACGGTCTGATATCTGGAGCCAACAAAGTAGAGATCGGCTTACCCAAAACCTCTTGATACACTTCCGGAGACAGGAGTGTATAAGGTGACCCAGAATCCACCGACATATCCACCGGGTGCTGGTCCACCAATACTGACACCCATGGACCCTTCCGCCCACCACCTTCCACATGTAATATGACAGTCTGTTTAGGACCCCCACCTGAAGCTCCCTCCAGGCCCATAGTCAACTCTTCTGTAGTTACATTTGCGACCACCTGCCCTTTACACATTCGTGCAAAATGGCCCATCCTTTTACATTTCCTGCACTCTACATTGCTAGCCGGACAGAATTTCGAATCCACTGTATGACTTGCCCAACCACAATTTTTGCACACTTCTTTACTTTTAGGTGCTCTATTCCCTTGTGCAACCCCTTTGTCCAGAGCCTTCTTGCACTTTGACACCACCGCATGCACCGTCTCCCTATTTCCATCCCTTTCCGTAACAATTTGTACACTCGCCTTGGAGGCTTCAATTGCTCTAGCAATCTCCAAAACCTTATCCAGTGACGGATCGCTCTCAATCCACAATCTCTCTCTGATTTTTTGATTTGACGTTTTCATCATTATCTGATCCCTTATATGTTCCTCACCGTTACCCGGGAACCCACATGTAGCCATGAGCGCACGTAAGGCAGTAACATATGAATCTATACTTTCCGTGGAACCTTGTGCCCTAGAAAAGAACTTATACCGCTCTAAAACCACATTTACTCTTTTTCCAAAACGTACTTGCAATTTCTTCAAAGCTGTCTCATAGGCACTTACAACCATTTCCCCTTCACCTCCCCCTTGAATCATTACATTCTCTCCAGGCAGGTGACGAAAAACTCTCAAGCCCTCCGTACCAATACAATTAAGCAAAGCAGCCTCCTTTTCATCATCGTTAAACTTTGCCCCACCAGCAGCCCGCAAATATACTTTAAAGGCATCTGCCCACTGCTCCCAAGGCACCACTGGCTCTCCTGGGTTAGGCAGAAATGCTGGTGGAGGCCTAGCTACTGTATGCCACATGGTCAACTTTACTGGCCAAAAACTTGTGCCCACCCAAAATAACTTATACACACTTTTAATTGCCCTTATAATCAGAGACACTTTGAGTCAGTAGGCACCACATCAACCAAGATGACGGCACCCGGATGTCTTCCCTTGTGGCTTTGTGAGCGTGCACCCCCACGCATATGCAGTACAACCAAAATCCTGGCACCGGGTGAGTCACAACCAAAGATATATCCAACGATGTGGGATGTCCCAACCTTACCAGCCCCCCAGGCCACGTAGCTGATGGTGTTCTCCTCCTGTTTTTTTTTTTTTTTTTTTTTTTTCTCACCAATCCACCAACCCCACCGACAGCTGCTTCATAAAGCACACTGCGCCTGCTCCTGCAGCCCCTCCTGCTTCCCTGGAGCGACCGCAGGAAGCTCTGAGCACGCAGACGTCACCATAGCCCCTCCTCGTTATCTACGAAGACACTATCGGGGCGGAGCTCACTGCCGGAAAAACTACTGGTGCCTGTGCTCCCGCCAGGCCACCAACTCAGGCACGCCACCGGGGGCGGGACCAGCTGCCGGCGGACACTATCGGGGCGGCGCCCACTGCCGGAAGAACTGCTGGTGCCCGCCAATGCCTGTGCTCCCGCTGGGCCTCCAACGCAGGAACACCCCCGGGGGCGTGACCAGCTGCCGGCGGACAGCGAATACAGGGCCAGCTGCCGGCGGACTGCAGGTGCGCTCGCACACCGGCCTCCGATCCGGGGCACCACACAAACTGCCCCCGGCCAACCGGCAGCAACAGTTCCTCGTCCTCCGCACCTGACGGCGTGAGCGCCCGCTCCGCCCAGTCCCACCGATCCAGGCAACGCACCCCGCCTGGGTGCTCGAGCAGCTCCTCAACCTCCACCGGGGCTGGACCAGCAAACAACGAATGCGGGGCAAGCCGCCGGCGGACAGCCAATGCAGGCGCGCTCACCGGCCTCCGATCCGGGGCAACGGCTCCCCGCCCGAACAGTTCCTCAACCTCCACACCTCACGGGCAACCACCCGCCCGGCCTTCAAGCCCGCAGCAGCAGTTCCAGAAGGTCCAGCACCAGTCGGCCCCCGTCCACACCGACTGCGCCACAGACGATGGGGAGCCAGACAGCAGGCTAGCACACGCGTGGAACAGGGTCTCGTCCACAATCCCGGTCCTCGTCGCCAATGACACAATTACATCGACACAGGTAATTGTATTTATGTTTCTTTATTGGCGAGACCCCGCAGCCTCTAGCTACGGCTCCCCTCGCTCAACGGCTGCTGCGGAATGTTGATTCTGAGCGTAGATCAACATTCCACAAGATGCCAATGCACGAGCCCGTGCGTATTACAACAAATCTCTCCTAAAATCCAGGAATTAGGTGCTGAAGCCATATGTTGTCTACATGTAGACATCTGCAGCAAGCATGTGGACATTTATGGTCAGGACTCACCTTGATGGGATTCTAAGATGGGATTGATGGGATTGATGGGAATTAGGTGCTGAAGCCATATGTTGTCTACATGTAGACATCTGCAGCAAGCATGTGGACATTTATGGTCAGGACTCACCTTGATGGGATTCTAAGTCAGGGCAAAGAAAATAATTGAATTAATTAATTCACAGTGAGAGCTAAACATTTTTGAAACTCTGGTTTACATTCAGCAAATGTGACTCCTTCACCGAACAATACAAGGATCCACAAAAATAATGTGCACGTTAAAACAGAGACCAGTAATCTTTTCACGGATGGGACCAACCAAGAAACCTCCCAATGGAACAGTACTTTCATGGTTGCCCCAAACAGGGGGCGCCGAGAGACATTAGGACACATAACAGGAACATCAGCAGATTATTATCTCATACAACCCCATACAATCTAGTTTCAACCGGCGTTCACCCCCCAACCACCTGCAGCCAAAAACCTGTCAGCTAATAACCTCTGGCCACTGAACATCAGCCTTTTCAGCTTTGATTTATTCCTCGTTCAGCTCTTCTATGTTCTGTCTTCATGTGCAAGACATGGAGGTCCTTAAAATGTGCTTAATTGCCCTGGTGTGAGCAGGGCAAGTATTCAATGTAAGTATTAAAAATTACCTAACATACTCAGTGATGTTGTGAATAAATTGAAAATGTAACTTGGACACGATAAAATAATATTAGCGTTTAAGTGCTACCGAAGACGAGACCAAGACACACTTCTCCAGACGACATGACTCAGGTCTCCCAAGACACTGATTATTTCTACAATCCACTCACCTACAGAGCATGACACTGGTCTAGCTGCTCCATAGAGCCAAACCACAGAACATGACATAACTGATATCTCATGGGGGTGAAAATTATGTTTTATTTTAAAATATAAAATGTGAAACTTTATCAGAATAAACACAACTAAAAGCAAAAGGCAAAAAGTTTGGCCAGTCAAAAATAAATAACCTTATATAAAAAAAAATACGAAAAAAAGAACTATAAAAGGGCACCATTAGGCATGAAAACAATGGTAACAGTGGTGAAGAGGAGCACACCTTTCTTGGATTTCCCTTCTCGTTCTGATAGAAAATTTCAAATCACTCTCTGAATTATTTAGGTGCTGACAGAGTCAGATTCTGGGCTAAAGAATCCAATATACATGAAACAATTTTTGGGGTCAATTTAGCAAAAATGACCTTGGCTCCATGCACACTTTTGAACATACAACTATGCAAAAATAAATATTCTATTTGCTTGCAGTTTTTCACCTTTTTTAATTATTTAAACAAAGTATATTCGGTGATGACTAATGTAACCAATTAGTTTTCAAATTTCTTCAATATTCAAAACATCGATCATTATACCATTTAGGCATTACCTTATGCTTAACAGTGTATTTAAACAAACAATACTAAAGATATGTTTGCATATGAATCACAATTTATATGAAAAATATAACATTTTCTTCATCTCTGAGTACATTTCCTGTCACTTCAAAGAAACATTAAACCATGTGTCAAACTTGTATTTGGCTTCAGGCCAATATTCCTTTGTTTGAGGGTTTCGTTAATGCACAACGCATTTCGGGCTCTGAACGCCCTTCATCAGGTGCGGACAAATGTCTTATTTCAATGATTTTTAGGTTCTGAAAATTAAAATAACATGCATTTCTGATCAGTTCCCTAATCCTTGTTTTCTCAAATAATATCATTTTTACTGTTTTTGTTATTTTTATCAGTGTTAATTTGGACCTCCTGCACCTGTAACTCTGAAGATTTTTTCTTCTTAAAAACATCTCAAACGTGTTAGTGCTGCTTGTGCAGTTGGGTCTGGTTCTACGCCTACTCTTTCCTTCAAGCGCCGTTGGTGGTTTTTAGTCTGTAGAGAAAATGAAAAACATTTGCTTTGGAAACTGACTATAGTTCTTATGTGGGTAGGTTTTGTATTGGGAACAGTCGCTAGAACATAGCGCTGTGTCCCAGTCACAAAACCCAGGTTAACTGATTCTGGAACAACTTGCATTTTTCTGTGCCCATCTGATTATTTTGCTCACCTCAGCATGGCGGTCTCCCCAGGTGGCCTGGTTTCTTTTCTCCGATCTCTCTCGCATCCTTGTCTCCGGTCTGCTTGTCCTTGTTCACTTCTTACTCCGTTGGTCTTCTCGTAACATCTCCTGGTAACGGAGAATGAAGTGCTTGTGCCACCTGGTTCTGCTTTTCGCGTTTGCGTAGTTTTGTTGATTACGATGATAACTGTGTTCTAAACGGTCCTTTCTCTCTTTCCATGTAGACGAAGATGTTTATTCCTATGGGTTTCGCCGAGCGCCATCTTGTAATATCTTGGGGTGGTGTAATCATTGTGTTGAGTAACACTAGTACTTTCTCCCAATCTGTATCTCCAACAACTTCACTGATGTGTTCCCAGGGCTCTGGCTTGTGATATGCACCATATAATTTGTAGAAATGTCCACTTCAGCAGTCATTTGACTGTGTTCGCTCGGTTTTCTAATCATGAGAACCATCTATTTCCAGTGGGGATCACTATGTTTAATTAACTTGTGCTTTTTCGTGATCTGTGTTGGCTACACTTGCCCTAGTGTGTATAATGGGCTCTATCCTGGAGCACTCATAGTATGGTTGATAGAATGTACATTTTAACAGTCATAAGCAGTGTTGCAGCGATTTCTGTAAAAACTTTTTTGCACGTTATAGGAAACAACTTAGGTCCCAATCAGCATTCATCCCATTAGGCTGCATAGAATTCAATTTTTCAATCCAATATGTTTCTTTCTGTAACAGCATTTTATGGAGGTTTCCCCCTCTCCTCAGTGCTTTTATCTGTTCAAGAATAATGAACCTTACTTGGGCAATATTGTGTCTCTCATTTTTGAAATGTTCGTTACTGGAGATTTGATGGCACCTGTCCTTATATTTGACTTGTGTTCTGACCATCTTGTTTTCACTTTCCTTGTTGTCATTCCCACGTAATATATACCGCAGGGGCATCCTATGCCATATATTACATTCTTAGAGTCACATGTAGACGAGTGATGGCATGACACACTCTAGTTTTGCATCAAAGTGGCATATCAAAGCCTTCATTTGAGACTGCTGGCGCTGCCCTGCCTGCAAAGTCCCATCTCTCTTATGTTTTTACACATAGGAACCTGTGAAATATGTACATTCTTGTGGGGGAGGGGGGTTCTTCAGGCTGCTGCCTCTTCTGGTATAATTATAGCACCTGCTTAAACCTCCTCTGCCAAAATTACCTCCCCCGGCCTTCAGAAGAACCCTGGTGCAGCATGTGCTGCTTTCGATCTGAGTAAAGGAGTAGTAGAAGGAGCTCCCTTTTCTCTCATGTTAAATTTGGACAGGTGGTCATGACCCCTGGTTCCAGTCTTAGTCCTGCCCCCTTTGATAGGCTTTGATATAAACTTAATATACATTTGATATACAAATTATATAAAAAAATGTTGATATCGATAATATATCAAATGTATATTTGTATATGAAGTGTGCATACATTTTACATCAATTTTGATATAAGTGAATATACATTTCATATAAAAACTATATAAAGATGGGAACTAGCGGGCAACAGTGTTACTTGTAAGAGAGGTGTATAGAACCTAGAGGCACACCTATGTAAGATGTTTTACAGCTAGGTAAACAATAAAAGTCAAGGTTTTGAAAATAAATTTGAGGTGCGGGCGGAGAAAGGCTCAACCTTGGCATCTAGGTTGGATACATATATGGAAAAGAGTGGTTGTTCCCAAAAGGTTTGGGAACTCCCGTCCCCTGCACACTGTCGAATATCTGTAAATACAGATGAATAACTAAAGGGAGTTATAGATACTTGTTTTATACATTGTTTCAGGAAACATTTAGCAAGTGAGTTGTAGTAAGCAATTTAAGTGGTACATAAACCATATTCATTGAACAAATACATTTTTTGAAGAAACAAAGATTGTAGAAAATATTGGTTGCTTTATTATACATAGTACATGATGGTGCCCAACGCGTTTCGAGTTATCAACTCTTCTTCAGGGGCAATGGCACCATTTTTAAATTTTTCTAAAAAGACGAAGAAAACATAAATCATATTTTAACCAATTCTATAAATTCATATAGCCTGTAAACGTTTTAAACTCGGAAAAATGACAATACAGCCATCATTTCAGCAGATGATAACAATTTGAAAAGTAATGTTAGGATACAGATATCAGATTACAAGCAAATCCCTGGACTAGACATTGTGATTTGTTGGACAAAAGAACAAAAGGTAACTCTCATTTTACTATTTAAACTTTTTAAACAGATCCTGTATCTCTAGGAGAGGTAGGTAATATTTCCGTACATAATCCAAATGACATATTAGTTGTTAGTCAAACATATGAAAAAAGCGCTTACCCTACAGGGTAGAAAGTTGTGCAAGTGTACGTTTTTAAAGAAGTGCTTCAGGTCAGAGTGTTTTTCCTTTCTTTGAGTCTCTCTATATTATGTAGAAAAGAGTGTTATGAAAAAGTAGTCTAAGTACCGATAAAAAAGGAGAAGATGAGGATAGGTGAATGGCAACTTACCTGTCGCTCTTGAATCAAAATGCTATTTAGCATATTCCATCGGATGGTTATCTCCAAAAGGAGGGTAAGCGCTTTTTTCATATGTTATCATCTGCTGAAATTATTGCTGTATTGTCATTTTTCTGAGTTTAAAACGCTTATAGGCTATATTAACTTATAGAATTGGTTAAAATATGATTTATGTTTTCTTTGTTTTTTTAGAAAAATTGAAAAATTGTGCCATTGCCCCTGAAGAAGAGTTGATAATTCGAAACGCGTTGGGCACCATCGTGTACTATGTACAATAAAGCAACCAATATTTTCTACAATCTTTGTTTCTTCAAAAAATGTATTTGTTCAATGAATATGGTTTATGTACCACTTAAATTGCTTACTACAAATCACTTTATGCTAAATGTTTCCTGAAAAAATGTATAAAACGAGTATCTATAACTCCCTTTAGTTTTTGATCTGTATTTACAGATATTCGACAGTGTGCAGGGGACGGGAGTTCCCAAACCTTTTGGGAACAACCACTCTTTTCCAACAGTGTTACTTGTCTCAGAGCTGAGAGCAAAGTGACCTCCGAAGACGGGGACTATGAATGTAGGGATTTGCAGAGTGAATCGGTGATGATGTCATAGCAGGGTTCCGCCCCAATGTGATAGGAAGTGGAAAATTATAACAATTTTGATATATTTTAATATAAATTGATTATAAAAATTAATATAAACAATGCATATTTTTAATATAAAAAGTATATGAACAATAATCTAAAACATGTTTTGATATACACATTTATATAAAAATCAATATAAGAATAATTTCTATGTCAAAAGTTATATGAGAAGAAACCATGTTTCGCAGAACCTGTACAAAAGTCAAACTATTGTTTCTATTGAATCTGCAGCATCTCGTGTGTGGCTTGCATGTGTCCCTTCACCGCTTGTGACCAACCAAAGGGCTGTGAAGCAACACTGCTGTTTTTTGTATCTACGACAAGGCCTGTGGAATCCCGGGAATGTGGTGACTCCCAGAGCAGCTTTCTAGTCACATTGGCAGAAAACACAGAGAATCTTTATATGTAGTTCACCGGAATACAGGATAGCTTGTGCCAGATGTGTAAATACTACCACAGGAAAATACAATGGACAATGTTCATCAACTAAAGTCATCTGTCAGTATTCTGGCATGGTAAACAGCTATTACCTGCAGTTAATTTTATGCTGTTTCCTAGGTCCAGCTCCACTCTCTAATTTTGCAGACTATGCAGGAAATAGAATGCTGCTCTTTGTTGAAAAGAAAAGGTGTTGCTGGCCCTCAGAAGAATCTACAGGGCTGAGGTTATTTTTTAGATGTACCTATAACACATAGGAAACAGAATGCATGAAATAGAATGCTGTGCTTTGTTGATAAGAAACAAATTTCTTCAAACTAAGCAGAAATACATAAATATGTGCACTGTTGATAATTAAACATTGAGCTTTAATCCTTTCAAAGGGGGTCTCTGACTCCAGCAGGGGGACTGTCAACCACAGTGTCAGAGCCCTGGATTGATGACCCCCTGTGGGCAATAGCTAATTGACCTGGGACACTTGATTGCAACTCTGTGGAGTACAATGCTTCTCATCTGGATTTGATTGTGCTACCAGGAGGCCCCTATAAAGCTGTTGATTCAAGCTGCACCTGCTTTTTATTCAGAGTTATTTCACCAACAGCAAACAAGGTGAGCATGAGGGATATTTTAAGAAATGTTCTTTAATGAACTGGACGCATGCAGCTAAGAGCATGTGACACTGTATTTATCGATATTCAGTCCCTTTTTGAGACAGGCTTGGGGTGAGGAGGCACTCAAAGGCATTAAACATTGATGCAACATAAGCTCTCTGTGGAATGGATGAAAATGGGCAAATTATATGTTTTAATTCTTGATACAAATTAGCCAATCATTTCAATATTTACAAGAATGGGTGGAAAGGATTATGACATAAAACCACGGTTTTAGTTGCAGTAGCTGCATTGCTAACCTACCTAAATGTATCTTGTTCTGCTTGGATTTCCCAATTTAAAAATGATAGCAGAAACAGGAATTTTGGATGTGACAAATTAGAATACATAAAGACACACATTGCATACCCACTTTGGTCTGTGAGGCCAGTTCCCAAAAAATTATTATACTTATGCGTACCGGCTGCTGGACCAAGTGTGGGCCAGTGATTAAAGAGGAAAACTGCCTGAGTAAATGACCTTCACATGCAGTTCTGCCCTCTTGCAAAATTCGGCATACAGGGGCTGATTAAAAATGTGATTAGACGTTTGGTGTTTTTTTGAAATGCTGGTTGTTGTACCACCCCGCCACATAAAGGCACTGCTGCGTGCAGTGATTACTTCATCCGGTAACATACTTTATAAAAAATCGCCTTGGGATCCTATAGTAATCCAAAATGGGAAATAACTTTTGGGTCTAGCTGGCTTGTAAATATGAACCCAGAAAGATACTGCAGGCTTTCTGAATGCAGTAACAGTATTACCTTTGTGCAATATTTACATTGGAAATACTGCAAAACATCATCAGGCCGTAAGTGAATCAGATGTAATTAATTATAGTTGTCTGTGTCTTCTAATCTGGTATAATAATTTATGGTTGTGTTGTGTCCAAATCCATACTCAATACATCATTTAAACTGGGTGCCAAAAAATGTAATTGTTTTGCTGAAGTCATATATTGGCAGAAACATTTGGACGGACTACAGGTGAAAGGACTTGGGGATCTTTCTGAGGTTCTTAATATTGTTGGTAATGTGTTTTTAAACTCTCAGGTTAAGTTGAAACTGTAGTATCTGTGTACTCAGAGGGAAATCGGAGTCAATTACAGGATGGTTGATTAATGTTTGACTTGTTTTTCTTAAAATGCCTTCATCTATTGGCGGTTTAATGGATTTTCTGAAATACAGAGGCAGTGCATCATGCTCAGAATTCCATTTGCTGTAAATACACTCTGTAAAATGTTCTGACAGTAATTTGCTTTCAAAACAGCCACACAGTCACATGTTCTCCAGTCCGTCTCTCAAAAGGGTGCCTTACATAGTTTTTATTTGTTTGCGTATGTAAGAATGAAAGTCTTGTACCTTAACAATATATTTCCGAATTCTTGGAATTGGAATCGAATTGGACATGAACAGGTTCATGCCACTACTCACTCTACAATCGACTCAATGGGCCTCATTACGAGCATGGTGTTAGCAACGCTTCCCGCAACTGGGCAATAACTGGCCCATTACGAGATGTAGGGGCTGGTAATTGCCCATCGCGGGAGGCGGTAATGCTGGGCTCCCGATCCCCATTCTGTTTATAGCGGTGCTGGTGTAATCACGAGTTTCCCTTGCGGGTGCCACACAGCCCCCCAGGTAAAACCTGGGAACCTGCGAGGGAAACTCAGAATAAGGTGGTACGGTATGGACGGTGCCGGTGCCATACCGGCACCGTCCATACCATACCGCCATGATCGTAATGAGGCCCAATGTATTAGTGACTATTTACAATGCTATGGCTCATCGATAAGACCTTGTGCAGTTCTTAATAGAACTTGGGATTTTGCCAGTCTGGAAATAAGGTGCCGGTAGCAACGTGCACCGGCACCATTCCTCACTGCCAAACTCAAAGTCTCCCGGGAGGGGCTGTGACCTACCAGCAGATCTGACCGGTCAGTAGTTGATGGCCTGACCTGCCAGTAGTTGAGGCCCCCACAGGCAGACAATTGCCGCAGTCACAGGCACTGGTATTACCATTGCCTGTTATTGCAGCATCCCCATCCCATGGAGTCATCATGGGAATGGGGAGTTACCAGAATTTCTGCCACACGTAATATCCCGATAACACGGGAATATCAGGCAGCAGAGATGGTACAGTAGTTCCCCGGTAACCCACCAGACCTACCGGTGGGATAACGTGGAACTTATAATGGCTGTGCTTTTTCATTCCCATTGTTCCCCCTCTCCACTGTTCATTTTTGTATTATCTTAACATATAGGTATATTGTTGCACTTTTACCCACAATAGATTACATGCTGTATTTCCTTATATTTCTGTCACTGTTAACACAAGCCTCCCCTCCCTTACAATGACAAACTTTCAAGTGAGTTGTTGTGATTGTGTCCCATATAAAACAGCAATGCAAATCAAAATAAATGTTTAAAAAACGTTCTGTATTTTTCCTGGCATTTATTTCTAAAGATTGTTTTATCCCTTTGCCAAGACACAAAACCTCTGGAAATGTTTCATTTCTTTTTTCTTGCCCATGGTCAGGATCTGGTCTTTTATCACATCAACCAATAGGATGGCATCTTTGGTGGTAGTGTTATCATAGCTAGAAAATTAGGGCACCTGGCGTAGTCCTGATTTACCCAGGTTGGTACATGTATACATATGAAAAAAAATCAGGATGGAGATCCTACAAGCGGTTGTGCAGTTCTGAATATTTAAATTTATTTCAAAACAACATAGAACATTTATAGTGAATCAAAAATTACTTTACAGTACTTTCGATAAGCACGAAATTTAAAGACAACGGACAAGAGTGATTGTATTTTGTGGTAACACAGGCAAGTGTCAACCTCAGTGATATTGAGGACAAAACTTCACATAGGGGCCCATTCACAAATGAGGTAGGAAGGACCTACAGTTGGAAGAGGGTGCACCTGGGAAGGAAAGTGGTCCCAAGCGTGGTTCACACAAGGTGTACACAACAGTTTTTACAAAACATACACGAGAGGGGGATGGTACAGTTGTGTCACGGGGGATCGACACGGTTGTGTTTCGGCCAAATTGGGCTTGATTGGGGCCTGTCTGTGTGTTGGCCTTCATCAGGATGGACACCTGCTGCGGTGTAGTCCGTGGTATCTGCTGCTGCAATAGCAGTGGGACGCTGTAGACAATCCTCAAAAGGTTGCTGGATTGTGGGTACGTAATGCACTTGGAGCCAGCCGTGGTTTCCTGAAGGCCGGAGTCTCTCAGGGTCCCGCGAGCCGGCAACCATTGCCAGCTGAGGACCCCGCGTGGATGCCCACATCGGACTCACTGCGATTTGGGACCCACTCTGGCCCTGTCCGTCTGTGTCATGTTATCATAGCTGACACTTTATTTATCATATTTATTATATTCAAAATGTGCAAAAGCTAGATGAGCCATTTCACAAGATTACCTGCTTCACCTTTGTACTGCATCACATACTCACTGATTGATTTCTGCTCTTCAAAGATGCGTTGAAGCAAATTCTATCATACTGAAAACGCTGGTATGAGTCCAACATGGAACGGCCATTTGGGATTTGGGATCATGTCAGTATCTTCCGAACTTATACAAAATAGCTGGAATGGTCACACATTTTGCTATATATGGCCATTATGTGGGCAACAGCTGTGTTCATTTTCGAAAAATGCCTGTACTGTTAAGTCTCAATCAGTGCACATAACAGGGTACAACATAATAATTGCCATCTGCCATTAGACACAAAACATTGCTAACATTGTCGTTCACCAAAAATTAACAATCTATTATTTTGGTTTAAGCTATCCCAAAATATTGGTTTTGAGTGCTTCCAAGATTGTTTTTTCTGTGTGCACCTTTGCTTAGACATCCAATGAAAAAGTTGCTTGATAGTATGAAGTACTGGTAGTTGTCCAACCAGTGTGCAATTCCCTAAAAGTAACAACACTAATAAACCAATACAACAAAGATAACAGCAACAACAAAAAGTGACAAAATGTCTAGTGATCTACATGTAGTCTTTTGCTTGACCAATGAATCAAACTTCCACTGTCACATGAATGGTGTGTCCCCCGGGTTTCGTCAATGCTTTTCTGACTGTCAGTAAGTGTTTTGTAAAGTTCAGGCACTGAACCTTTTCAAAAATATTTGTGGATAATACCTGACTTCTTGGACAATCAATTTTGGCAAATTCCTGCAATCCTTCAATGTCCACCAAAGAATAGGTGATAAGTTAAACTTCCAACATTTTTTCCAGCTTCCCAACAACAAATGCACTAAAGTATAGTTTCTCGGATACTCTGTAGACTTAATGAAAAGAGTCTTGATACCGGCTTGTTTAAGAGACTGTGAAAATGGGCTCGCTGTGGGGGTGCTGTGGTCACTAAGCAATGACCATTAACAAGCAGGTTTCAAATCTCTTGAGTGTTCACGGGGCATCGGTCATGATGTCCAGCTCACATCTGAATAAGTT
Source organism: Ambystoma mexicanum (assembly GCF_040938575.1). NCBI lineage: Eukaryota > Metazoa > Chordata > Amphibia > Caudata > Ambystomatidae > Ambystoma > Ambystoma mexicanum. The sequence goes on from NC_090928.1 coordinate 291,331,922, forward strand.
AGTGTTCTGACTGCTGCTGCGCTTTCATTACCTTCTGTGTCGAACAGAAGCACTGTTCCTTCAGAAGATTTTCCAGCACTTCACTCACTTTTATACTTTTTCTGATTAATTGTTTTGCCTATTTGTAACCAGTCAATTTTTTGGAAACCCAGTTTGCAGTTTCGGCACCACAGGGATAATGACATTTTAGATTCAACATTTTAGTATCAATATATAAGTATTAACATTATCAACAGTAGAGCAGTAGGCCAGTTTACTTACAGAAACTTCTGCACAGTGGTCTAGAACTTAAACTGGGTATGGTATGGATTTTATACTGATCAACTGAGCCTCAGCTCCAACATATACAGAAGACCGGCCCATAGGGCAAATTGTCTGTTTGTGTTCTGTGATTAAACCTGGTGAAATGGAGGACCAGGTTTCTGGTCAGTGAATTTACTGAAGCAGGAGCAAATCAGAGTAGCATGTGGTCTTTCTAGAGTGAGGTCCAGGAAGTGTTTTTGTACATGGGAACCTGCTGGGTTTAATGGCACAGTTCCTAATGCTAAAAGTCAAAGTGTTCCTTAAGAGTTATCTCTCTGCCTCTCCAGATCAGAAAGATATATTCTTCTCAGTGTTTCCACAACACAATGTGTAAATGATGTGTTATATTATTACTGTACATGTGCTAAATCAGTCAGCCATATACATTATGGTGAGGCTTGGGGCAAAGAGAACCCTAATTGCCATAATCTTAATTTGCTGGTAAAGGTTTTTATTACATCTGAGAAATTTAATTCTGCAGGACTACGCTCATAATTTTTATGATGAAATTGGTTGAAACTACCCCTTTTTTCATCACGTGTTTAGGATTGTGGTAACACTAGTGTGCAATGATCCAACATCTAAGGTGACTCATATTTCTTTACCATAATCAAAAGACAATAGTCAAACCAATGAATGCCTGTGGTTGTGTTATTTAGATAAGTAGAGGTTTTCATGTGCACAGCCTGTAGGAAGACATTGACATAGTTGCACAGGGGAGGATGAAGCCACGACCTGTGACAATTGATGTCCTGGGGCAGTACCAACTTCATATGGATATTAGGCATTGCACACAATGCTGGGTCCTTGCTTTAATTCAGTTTGGGCATTCACATTGCTGCTGTCAAATGTGGGTGTTACTCCAATTATCAAATCCTTAATGTAAGTGAGGATTGTCAGTTATTGGTCTAAAGTGTATCTCATTATTAATTAATTGGAGAGACATATGTTCATAGTCCAATACAGTCATAGCTCCCTCTCTGAAGGTTTTCTGTTCATAGTCCATTGCTGTGATGCCACCCCCTTTGCAGGTTTTCTGTTCATAGTCCATCACTGGAATGCCACCCCCTTTTAAGGTTTTCTGTTCATAGTCCATTTCTGTGAAGCAACCCCCTTTTAAGGTTCTCTGTTCATAGTCCATTACTATGACGGCACCCCCTTTATCTGTGGGTTTTGTAACAAGATTGTTACTGGTTTTGAGACTTTTGAAAGAGTGATACCCCTCTTGTCTATGATTACATCAAATGTATTTCTCTTTCACTTGAAACAATCTCCTGTAAGATGATTGTTCAAAGCCTAATATTGTCTCTGGTGGATCCATAGTATCCAATGTTATGAGGAGGGATGTGCTTTTTAAGCATGTGCTGTTTGCCTATGGTTAATTAGCTGTTATCATGGTAATTTTAGCTCAGTCTCTAAACCAGTCTGTAGGTTGTGTGGGGTTGAACATATGGAAATGACTCAAGAGCGTCTTTTCTGAAATGGGACATATTGTGATGATGAATATTGGCAGAGATCACAGAGATAGTTATCTCCTGGTGTTCCTGTTATGTGTACTGATGTCTATGGGTGCCCCCTGTTTGGGATAATCCTAAAGTACTGTTCCATTGAGAGGTCTCTTGCTATGTCCCATCCTTGAAAAGGTTATTGGTCTCTTTTTAAATGTGCAAATTATTCTTGTGGATCCATGTATTGTTTGGTGAAGGAGTCGCTAGCTGTGGAGTCCCATTTGCTGAATTTAACCCAGAGTTGCAATTGGTTAGGTCTCACTGCAAATTAATTACTTCAATTATTGTCTTTACCCTGACTCTTGGAATCCCACCAATGTGAGTCCTGACCATAAATGTCCACACCTTGCTGCAGATGTCTACATGTGGATAACATCTGGCTTCAGCACCTAACTCCTAACAAATGGGGGTGGTGGGGAGGTTTCTATACAGGTAGCAAGGCAGGGTTACCCATATGGCCAATCCCTGGGCACAGATATACTGTCTGTGCTTAGAATCTTAGAGCCCCATCGGTGCACATCAGGAATGGTGTCCTTGTCGAGCTCTGTGATTTGGAGCTTGCCAGTAAAAAAACGAATATCAGAGATTCAGCAGGAAAGAAATCTGAAACATATTGTCAACATACAAGGCTTTCATTTTTACACATGCAAACAAAAACTGTGTAAGGCACCCTTAAGAGTGATGGGCTGGCGTACATGTGACTGTTTTGCAATCAAATTACTATCGGAAATGTATAACATTTTACAGAGTGTATTTACAGAAACACAGCAAATGGAATTCTGAGCATGATGCACTGCCTCTGTATTTCAGAAAATCTATTAAACGGCAAATAGATGAAGGCATTTTAAGAAAAACGAGTGAAACATTAACCAATCATCCTGTAAATGTCTCGGGTTTCCCTCTCAGTACACACATACTTATGCTCACAAAATGATAGTTTCAACTTAACCTGAGAGTTTGAAAACACATTGCCAAGAATATCATGAACCTCAGCGAGATCCTTTCACTTGTAGTCCTTCGAAATATTTCTGCCAATATATGACTTCAGCAAAACAATGACAAACTCATTATCAAGTAAGGATTTGGACACGACACAACTATAAATTATTATACCAGATTAGAAACCACAACGGTAATACTGTTACTGCATTCAGGAAGCCTGCCGTATCTTTTTGGGCTTGTATTTACAAGTCAACTAGACCCAAAACTTATTTCCCATTGTGGAGTACTATTGGAACCCAAGGCGATTTTCTTTTTACTGTATGTCATAGTATGTTGTAATTATCGCATGAGTTAATAACTGCTCGCAGCAGTGCCTTTGTGGTGGAGTGGTAAAACAACCAGCATTTAAAAAAAAAAACACCAAACTTCTAATCACATTTTTAATCAGCCTCTGCACGTCGAATTTTGCATGAGGGCAGAACTGCGAAAAGTCATTTGCTCAGGCCGTTTTCCTTTTTAAACACTGGCCCACATTTGGTCCAGTAGCCGGTATGCTCAAGTAGAATACACGTTTTGGAACTCTCCTCGCAGACCTATGTGTGTATGCTATGTGTGCGCTTATGTTTTCCAATTTGTCTCATCCAAATTTCCTGATTCTGCTCTCAATTTTAAATTGGGAAATAGAAGCAGAACGAGATACATTGAGGTCGTTTTGCAATACAGCTACTTCAACTAAAACCGTGGTTTTATGTCATAACTCATTCCTCCCATTCTTATAAATATTGAAATGATTGGCTAATTTGTCGCAAGAATTAAAAAATATAATTTGCCCATTTCCATCCATTCCACATAGAGGTTGTATTGCATTTTCAGTGTTTAATGCTTTGGCTGTTGCACTCAAGTCATGTTAATGTGCAACCCGCTGCCATGTTCATGGTCTACAGCCGTGCTGGACGATTTGAAAAGAAAGAAGGGTAGTGGGGGGTTGTTAGTGGGAGGTGAGGGAGAATGATTTTTCTTTTCTGTTGGTAGTCTCAGTTCGGAAAAACTGGTTACTGTGTTTTGGGCTTGCTTCAAGGTGGTATAGGTTGGTATGTGCACAGGTGTCTGAGTCTATATTTGTTGCTTTGTGTGTCTGTGGCAAAGGATTGGAATTTGATTTTTGCTGCCTGATATTAGAGTCAGCGTTGTGCTAGTTGTGTGAGGATGTTGGATTAGGTAATTGTGTGGTGTGTTTACAGGAATATGAAGAGTGTGAGTAGTGGTAGGGCAGAGGCTATCATTATGTAGATGCTGTGTATAATGCATGGTTTAGCCCAAAAACTCCTTATACAGTGGTTGTGATATTGCATGTTCTTTCTTTGGGTCTGCTCAATTTGGTTGACTTGATACAGGGGACCAAACATGACCTCATAATTTGCAATGTACCTGTAATGAGGTTGCATATTTCTCTTAGACAGTGATTTGCTTTTTAAGTTGGCAAATCAAAGAGCCAAGTTTTTAAAGATTTACTGTCAGTCAGATGATCTTCTATTGTGCGTATTTCCTTGGGCAGGGAGTTCCAAAATGTTGCTGAGATCTAGGAGAAGGATGAGCCACCATATTTCCTTTACGAATATTGCTTATGTTCAAGAAATATATCATTGTTGGGTCTCAGAGTTTGTTTTCGGTCTATAGATGGACATTTCTTCTTGCAGGAATTCAGCTCCTTGTCCCTGAATTGCTCTTTGAAATATGCTGCTTGTTTTGAAGTGAAAAAGCCTTTGGGTGAGTGGCACAATATAAGAAATCTATTGGTCAATTTTGGAATGGTAGCCATTGTTGGGATCTTAGTGCTGGTGTGATGTGCTCGCTCTTATTGAGTCTGAGGCACAGTCATGCTGCTGTGTTCGATACATTGCAGATTTTGGTAAGGCAATCTGACATTCCAAGGTCGATGCTGTTGGTGTAGTTTATTCTTGATATGACAAAGGAGATGATGGCAAGTATTCTGCGTGGAAAGATAAGAAAGGGTAGTATCCATATGATGTGGCTTAGATGGAAGAAGCTTGCAGTCTGTTTCCCATTTCGGTAGGCGATGGAATGTGCTGTAGGGTGGAGGGGTTGCTGGGAATGATCATAATTTCTGTTTGTCCAGTTTAAGACTGTTGCTGCTCATCTATCTGTTTATTTGTGTGAAGCAGTGGTAATTGTTAGGCCTATCTCTCTGCTGGTGTTGATTTTGCAGCTGATTTGCATATCATCTGCATAGTTGTAGCAAGTGAGTCAATGTGGCCTATTCTAAGTTTGCTTTCCAGAATTAACTTGCCGTTAATAACATTTACTGGCACATTTTTCCGGACAGGCACACTACAAGTTTGCCAGTGGGGTGGCCTAATTCACCTCCAGCCAAGTGCTGGAGATAAGTCAGGCACTGCACTGTCAAAAAACAGCCAATCTGTCAATCCCCCATGGAGTCTTATAGGAATCCATGGAATGAGGATTCACCTACCCTTACTGGCACCTATACTCTGCTGGTAATTACAGCAGACCAGGTGCTGGTAATGGTATTAACGTCTGGTGGTATCCCACTGGATTTACCGACAGGATACCACCAGACTTAGAATGATCCCCAATGTCTTTTGTTGATTTTCCTATGTGGGATCATGTAAATGTTGAAGAATAGGGTTGAGAGGGATGGGAGGGATGAGCCCAGTGGGGCCCCACTTGTCGATTTTGTAGGTGCTAAGCTGAAGGGAGGTAACCAGGCGATTCCCAGTCTTTCTGTGAGGAAGGTTTTTATCCATGGTAGTGTGATGTTTGTAATCCCAATTTATTGGCTTCATTTGCTGAGAGTTATGTTGTCAACTGTGTAGAAGGCCGCTGAAAGATCTAGTAGTATAAGTGCAGAAATGATGTTGGGATCCAAGTTAATTTTTAAGTTGTTCCAGATGGATAGTAGTATTTATTCCATACTTCGCATAGGTATGAAGCTGACTTGTGCCTGTTGGTAGATGATCGGTCTCTACATGTGCTAGGATTTGCCCATGTATGTAGGATTCTAGGAGATTTGCTGCGAAAGGGATGCTTGAAATAGGCCAGTAGTTGGTGGGGCTGTCTGTGTTGCTCAAGTGATCTTTGACAAGTTCTTTAATGCCCGCCTTAAAAGCCCTCTGTATGGTTCCTGTTGCCAGTGAATGGTTCATTGGGTTGTGGAAATAACCTGCAGCAGGCTCTTTGCTAAGAAAGTTCTTGTAAATGTCCTGTGGGCAGGGGTCTGCTGGCGAACCAGATTTGTTGCTCTCCTTTACTAGTTTAGTGAAGTTTGCTGCCAAAATTGGTGTGAAGTAGTTTAGTCTTGTGGTTGCTTCTGGAGTTCGGATTTTGGCAAAAATGTTGCTTGAGTCCTTGGGCATAGGGTTGGTGTCTTGTTAGATGATTATGACATGGTTTTCAAGGTCACCACATAGTTTCTGTGAGGGAATGGGTGTGCTTTTGCAAACTGTCAGGTTTCTTTTCGGAACTGATGATTCTAAACATCTCTTTTTGAGGTTGCTTGCTTTTGAGATTCGTTCGGCATAGTGTTGTTTTATCACTTTCAGGATTTCAGCTTTATAGAGCTGTATATGTTTCTGGTATGTGATATTGTCCTGTTTGTAGTCTTTCATCTATGCTTGTTCTAGTTTCCTATTGTTTTCTTCAGGGCTCTGAGATGGGGCACGGACCATCAGGCAGCCTTTTTCTTTTGTGGGGGAACAAAATATTTCCTTATTGCTGCAACAGTATCCAGATGTTCCATTATCCAATTTCAAAGTATCTCATGTCTTTCTTCTATTGGGAGTGTGTCCATGGTGGATTTTGGTGTTTTTGTGAATTTCGGTCTGGTGTAGCAATTCAGGTTTGAGGGATTTCCAGTTTCTTTTCTAAATTGGAGTTATGTTTATGTGAGGGGTCTGCATTCATGTTGGAGTATGGATCATCAAAGATATCATAAGGTGTAAGTTTCAGAGAATATGTAATGGGGCAGAAATTATTACTAGGTTTCTTTTGCAGAAAGATGCATCCAGAGTGTGCCCATCTGAGGTGGCTGCTCCCTTCACTAATTGATGTAGATGCATTGTTGATAGTTGGGTAGTTATTGTTTTGGCAAGTTTTGCTTTTTTTCTTCAAACCGGACATAGAAATCTCCTAGTATTATCAGGTTGTCGTGTTTTATAATGACATTGGTTATGGCGTATACAAATGTTTCTGTGAAAGACAAATTGCATGTTGCCAATCTGTAGACGAGTAAGAACGAGAGATTGGTTTGGTGATCCAGAGATAGGTGGAGGAAGACTGTTTTGCAATTTGGGATATTTAATGATGGCACTGGCATGATTTTTAGGTGGTTCTTGTGTGCAATGGCAAAGCCTCCTCCTCTTTTTGTTTCTCTTATGACTAGCCTGTGTTTGAAGTTGTTTGTAAGGGATTAGTGTATGACTACTATGAAGTATTCCAATATACATGTTTCTGTGAGGAAAAAGATGTCAGTTCCACCTTAGTTTAGGAGAATCATGTATCTCTGTGCTGTGTGTTGATATCGATCTGGTGTTGACCACGTTGTAGTACATCTTTTGGTTTTTGGGGTTTGCTTGTCCTTTGGGGGCCGAGTCAGTAAATGTATATAAGATTGTTTTATTTTTCCTTTGAGTCTGTGGTAGTCTTGGTGTGTGGATTGCTGAGAGGAGCTTGCTTGTTTCCATTTCTTTATTGAGTACTTCATGTAAGTTGCGCTTTGGGTCGATGTTGGCTTCAGGGTTACCTATGTGTTAGCAGTAAAATTCATACTTATTCTAAATCAATCCTTAAATAAGGAGAAGACAAATGCGAAGAGTAAAATCAGAGGTATGGGCAGTATAGCAAAACAGCAATAAACTGAATCTCTCTTAATTTAACACAATATTTAAAATCCTTCCAAGAATACCCGGATAATGAATCTCCATGTATGTGGGCAAAACTGTGGTATTTTGTGGTTACTGAAACTTTGCATTCTGTAACAAGGTCCAACAACATGCTGGCTGTGTTTATTGTTGCCCAGTATGCACTTGCATCATGATGAAAGACAGTTTCCATTTCCCTCCTCCCCTGTATATTAAATACACCTCATGCCCCTAGCTTAAAGTGTGTGTGCCAATTCATTCCATTCTCCCCCTTTCCTTTCGGCAGACACCCCGCAGTGGGACCCAGTGGTTTCTATCTCTAATTTGCTGCTATATCCCGAAGCCTTGGATCACACCCCATTCCACACTCACCCTTTACCCGCTCCCCACTGACTTTTCCAAACTGCAGTGTACACTCAGCCCCACTTGGCATCCCCTCCTTCCATATGCTGCATTGTCCCCCTTCTGCCTTGATACACACCCTTCACTTGTGCATCCCGGGCCATGTTAGCCCATGCTTGTCAACACCCTTGGTATGGTGCGCATGAATAACTCCAGTGGGCCTTTAGGGGGCAGTGACATTCCACTTGCAGCCTTAGGCCATGAACATAAGCTAGGGAGGGTCTTGCTTCAGATTTAGTCTACTAAGTGTTAACACATGCAGTATCTTAAAATCCACAGTGCTTCCACTAGTCTGCCTTAGAGCAGCATCTTAACAATCTCATCTTTGTTGTTCCTAGTGCTGAGGCTCCATTGAGAAAGTAAATGACTTCCCACTCATCCCAAGGCAGACTGTTCCCTGATGAATGATTTGTGAAATTCAAACTACATTAGATTCACATGTCTGTCTCCAAATAATCTGTAGAAATCGATGACATTTTATCAAAGGATTTTCAAGCATCTTGAAGAAAAGTGCAATTTGTGCATGCAGCTCTGTTGTTCTTAAGTTACTTTGGAATAGATCGCAGTAGTAATACCATATGTAGTGCACCCATTACCTAGTACATTTTTCCTATGTTTATTTTCTCAGTTCCAAGAAGATCCCACAACCACCATTTAGGGGATCCTTATCCAGCAATGATTGTCCATTAAATGTAAGGTGGATTCTCTTGTGAACATTTTTTAACAGAACAGCACGCGTGATTAAGCTCTCCTTCAGCAGAAGTATTCTCAAGAGAATGTGACAGTACTTTGGTTGAACACAAATCAAGTTCCCATGTGGAGGCACTTTGTTCAAAAGTAATGTGTACCAACTTGAACTGAAATACAACAGCACTAAAAGCCTGCAGTCTGCCCCAACACCGGCTCACTCCCTGGTGGAGCTGGATCTCAACTGCGCATCATTCTTGCATTTGGACTGCCATGTTACCTGACCTTTGTGACGAAGCAGCCATTTTGAAAGTATTCAGCTACTGATCGGCCCTTCCAACCCATCTGATGGCAAGTCTGAACATTTTTTTCCCAGCATTTCCCTGTACAGCACGGAACGTCTCAGTGCATTCCAGATGTCAGAAGCCTACAATCAGCACCAACAACACCTATTCACACCATGGTGGAGTTGGAGCTCATCTGAAAAATATCCCTACATTTTTATCACAATTGTGCCTGGTCATTCCCACTGAGTGGCCATTTTGGAAGCAAGCAGCTTCCTGAATGTCCATTCCAGCACAAATAATTGCAAGCTTTCAGATCCCGTTTTTTCCAGGATTTCCCTATGAGGCATTGACCTTCTCAATGCATCGGAAAATCCAGAAGTCTGCATTTAGCACCAACAACACCTGCTCACTCCTTGGTGGAGTTGGAGCGCAGCTGAAGAAATCCCTGCATTGGGACTCCATTTTGTTCCTGGCTGTTGGACGTGAACTGCCATTTGGAAAGCAGACAGATTGCTGTTTGGCCCCTCCAGCTCGAGAACCTCCAATAAATCCAAAGCCCGGAGTCCACAACAATGGACTTCACAGCTATGTGCAAGATCTGTTTGGCCCTGTGGGAGACTGATAGTCCTTTGTTCCCTTCCTGGTTCACCTCCTTCCTGACCAACACAGCTACAATGATATGGATTTTAAGGGAACATCTTCAACGTATAGTATCTGGTTATTTCTACCTATTACAGACCAATTTGTTGGCTTCTGATTATAAGTACCTGATGTAAGTCTAAGGCATGTGGTACATCACAATCAGGAAACAAACAGTTTGGCATGTTGACTACACGTTTCTTAATTGTAACACACAAGGTCTATGTTACCCCTTTGTGTTGGGTGTTGAGCCAGGGCTTGCTTGAGGATTCCCGGGGATACAAGGTCTCCACTTTTTACAGTATATTTATTTTATTTATTTGTAGTTTTTACATTTGTTAGCATAGTATAGATATGTGGTCCATCATTGTGTAATAGCTGTCACGATTATGAACTCTACACTGACCTGCAGTCCGATGTCCACGATTGGTGAAGATAAGGTAGGGATCCTCCACTCTGTCAGGCCCTTGAATGAAAACCAGGACAGCTCATAGTTGGGGAAACCTTCCAAAGAAGGGGAAAGAACCTACAGGCAGATCCGTATTGAAGGTGAAGGTAGTTGCAGCGAAGAGTGGAGTAGTGGAGATGGTTAACTGGTAATCCGGGATTCACTTGTCTGCAGGATATTATGGTCTGAAGATTGCCATGATGAATAGTGGATCCGTCAGCAGGGTGGTAATATATATTGTCCCAAAGAGGCAGAGTAACACAAGGAGCACATGGAGCAGTCAATGGAGCAGTCACGCAGGAGAAAGGTTGCTGCAGTGTGCAGCAGTGGATCACTAGCCTGCGGAGTGCAAGGAGTGCACCGTGCAGTGGTGGATAACTAGCCAGTGGGGTGCAAGAAGCTCTGTGCTGGACTGGAAGCGTTAAGGCTCGAAAAGACAACGGAAAAAGGAATGCGAGGAGTGCAAGCCCATTCTTTGTCCAAAGAAGAATAGAATAAGCGTGGAGCACCGTAGTAGTTAGAAGGCGGGAAGGAGTAGGAAAAGGGAATCGCAGGGAGAGAAGGGCTGACAATGGCAAAAGCCTAATGGATGCAGGAAGGGAAGAAGAGGAAAACGAGGAGCGCTTAGGTAGGCAGAGGTCAGAAGTCAGAAAACACAAACATCACGTGACAATGCTAGGAAGAGATACCCAAATGAAGGATCTGAGAAATGGAATTAGCGGCTAAGCACACAGGAGCACCTGGAAAATAGTAGCGACACAAGGAGATACCAGTCTCTGTGACTGAAATAGAGAATCCCTCCGTTTCGGAACGTGTCCTTGTCTAGGCTGCAACACTAGTCCAGGGATCGTAGTTTCTTCAATTGTCATGATCTGGCAGCCATCTTGGGAGTGTACGCTAGAAGAGTAAATACAAGAATGTAAAGATTATTTGGCAGAGGCGGACTAGTTGAGAAATAGCGCCCTGACTGTCATTTAGTTTGTTGTTGGGCTGCAAATGGGAGTAGGTTGTAGACAGCCTGTCAAAGTTGCCTACGAGGAGAAACTGAAAATAGAGGGTGGTTTGCTTCCCGTCTGCGCACAAAACACAATTACAATTGCAAAATCAGCTTGGTTTTAATTGGTATTCTGACAGCCTAACACGTGTTTCGAGTGGCAATGCTCTTCATCGGAGGCTGCGTAACATTTATGCATGCATATTTAGGTGAAGAAAATTAATGAATTTCATATCATTTATCCAGAAGAACAAAAACCCCCACAGGGCACAGAGGTGGTTTCAAAACACCATGTAGTAAGTCATCAGTTCAAGGTGAAAAGTATACAAAGCCAAATCACAAAGCATTGCACCATGTCCCCAATTGAAAAAAGGATATTAGCTTTAACAAACATACTTGAAAGTTTCCAAGGTGATGTCGGTGCAATGAAATTATAAGCGGGAGAAGGAAAGAAATAAGGGAATACTTATTAAAATTAAAATCCTAAAACTGGTCATACATGTATGTCTCCAATCATAACAACCAATATGTAATTAGACATTAGTAAAGTACCTTGAAGTTCTTGTGATATATGTCAAGACACGAAAAGAAAACCATTTAGAGATTTTAATTGTTGGCGTATTATCCGTGAGTTGATAAGGTTTATGAAAAATTGTGGTGACTGTAGGTCTCTTACATATTTAGCTGTTCAAATAGTGCGGAGAAATATAAATATTGGCTCCACTATAAATTGAAAAATCAACTGTTACAATCATGCCAATTCTTATCAGTGAAGGCCATATACATTTTCTTAATAAATTACGTGTTTATAAAAAATAATGACATACCTATATAAACGTGATTGCAAAATGGTTCTGAGGATCTCTAATCCAAAACCACTTGGTTATTAGTGGGTTATCAATGCCAAAACAGCGACGGGATGCGGAAAGAAAGAATGAAAAGAAATGCCACTAATTAGCAGGAGTAATTGAAACTCAAAGTGGCGAGACGGTCACGTGTGCTGCCCCTAGGCCAAATCAGAGCAGACACAGGCCAGCGCGAAAGACCTATCCTTACCTGCGTCTCCGCCTGAATGAAGTTGCTGGAGCCGTGCGTGGCAGAGATTTCCTTGTATTTAGATCTAACGTGCAACGCAAAACAAAACATGCGCGGTGCACGTAAGACCTAAAATAGCGGCCATATTGAGTGTTTAGGCAAGTAGCCTCATACCATATTAGTTAAGCAGGGCTGATCCCGTACATTTAGAGTTACGTTGCCTTGTGACTTATTATGATTTTTGAAAGTAGGAAAATTTATGAACCATATATAAATTGCAATATGTGGGATATGTACGCCCTGAAACCTTACTAATAAGATGCCCATTAATATTTTTTTTAAGTGCTTACTAGCCATTTTAGACGAAAACCAAGGATGGTACAGATATGGTAACTGTCCATAAGCAATTAGACAAGTTTTATTGTTTTATAAACCTGAATTATACATATGGTCATGTGATCACGGTTTACCATAAATTAGTCATGGAGTTTGATACAAAGAGCTACATATGTTTACGATACTTGCCTCCCTCAGCGCAGAGTAAAAAGATCATCCTATCAGCAGAATCTGAGGATTCAGAACAGATAAATTTGATTTGCAATTTGAGCACCTATGCACTCTCTTCAGAAGAATGTTCATTCCTTAACAAAGGACTCTCCTTTGCTCCATCAGGATTTAATGAATACGTTCAGATACAAATAGATCTTTTCAAATTTATTCGCAAGCTGAAATTAAAAAAACTATATTTCTCTACACAAGTAAAGTATTACAAAAGCAAACCTTCTATACCTAGTCCCTCAGACATCACATTACAAACGATGCTTAATACACATATATTGTTATGGTTGGAAAAATGTGAACATAATCCGTTGATCAATTTAACTGACTTAATGAAAGAACTTGATATTCAACAACAAAATTTGAAAATTAAAGAGATATCTAACAAATCGAAATGTGTACCTATATTTCGCAAAGACAATATAATTGATACATTTCATCAAGCTGTACTCAACGACATTCATCGATTAGAGGATACCTCCAGGGGAAAAAAGGCAACAGTAAAAATAACTTATCGCCCTCTGAGCAAATGGCTTTACGTAAGCTAACAGCCATGGATACACTAATTATTAAGGAAGCTGATAAAGGGGGCAATGTGGTGATTATGGACAAAAGTGATTGCATCACAATGGGACTTGAACACCTTAAATCCCAAGGCTGTTATGAACAACTCACCTCCAATCCCATGCCCCAGTTACGTACAATTGTCAGTACAATAATGCGTAATTGGCACTCATGTGGCTTGCTTACGGATGTGGAGAAACAATTCCTCATTGTTGAAGGACCCTTTATGCCGACAGCTTATTTTTTGCCTAAGATACATAAGCCTTTTAACACCATACCAGAGGGGAGACCAATCTCACGTGGGGGTGGGGGGATAATGGAACCTCTGTCGATTTACATCAATGAATGCTTAGTGCCATTAGTTATTACCATACCTACGTTTCTGAGAGACACCATACATGTACTACAAATACTGGAAGAACTCCAAACTAAACCAGGAATGTTGTTGGAAACGCTTGATGTTAAAGCTTTGTACACCTCGATTGTCTATGAGAAAGCAATATTAAGTGTAGACAATATTTTTCGGGAACATTCGGCATCATTCTTTGAACATGTTGAAATGGTCAAATATATGTTGTCTTGTGCACTATCTAATAATACTTTTTTGTTTAATAACACGTATTAAAAGCAGCGTATTGGTATAACCATGGGGGCAAGCTATGCTCCAGCACTTTCAAATATTTGTATGCACCATTATGAGCAGAAATTTGCATTCATCAATAACACCTATGTTCAATACATCTATGTATGGAAACAATACATAGATGATGTGATTATGGTTTGGACAGGTACAGTGGATTGCCTTGATGATTTTGTCTCGTTCCTGAATAATAATGATTAGGGGATAAAATTCACACATGAATACAGTAACTCCAGTATCAATTTTCTTGATCTCACGACTAGTTTATTAAATAGCAAATTAGTAACTAAAATGTTCCGAAAGGCAACCTCAGTCAACGCAGTTTTGCATGCTTCTAGCTGTCATAAAAAGTTGGTTATCCTGAATGTACCTAAAGGGGAATTTATTAGAGCTAGAAGAAACAGTTCGAATGATCAAGATTTTCAAGACAAATGCCAACTCATACGCCACAGATTTCTGGCAAGAGGTTACAATAAATGTATTTTGAACATAGTTGAACATGTTGTCAAAAACATGAAGAGAGTGGATCTGCTCACTCCTAAAATAAGAGCAAACACATTACAAAGTAATAAACTTCTATTTATCACACGGTTTAACGGAGATAGTTCCAATCTATACAGTATTGTCAAAAGACATTGGCATTTGCTTCACTTAGACAATGACATCACACCATGGTTGGAGCCCTTACTCAGCTTTATTTACAGTAAAGCAGGCAATCTTAAAAATATATTGTCCCCTTCATTCATGCCCAACCCTCAGTCAACTGTAACCTGGCTAAATCAGGCAACCAACTATGTGTTCCATAAGTGTGGAAGCTGTTCCATGTGTGCATATGCATTTGAAACCTCTCAAATTGATTTTGGAAAACTGGAACTTATAAAGTCAACTCCTTCATTAATTGTAATACCAAATTTTGTGTATATTGTATCATGTGTACGTGTGGACAGTACTATATTGCAGTACTATCAGGCCTCTCAAGATCAGAATATGAGAGCATCTGTCCACAATCTCCAATCAGGACTCTAAATATCCTCTTGCGATACATTGGCAAAAAACACACCAATTAGACGACAAGTAATGCATTAGATTTGCGGGCATGGCGAAAGTTTCTTTACCCCAACGTGGAGGTAACTTTAAGCACAGACAACTGGAAGCCCGTCTTATCTGCCAATATCGCACTGTGGCTCACGGACTCAATACCGACCATCAACTATCTGAGTTCCTTTGAACTGATGCACAATCTATGTTTCACATTTGCGTGGATATCCACTTACTTTGTACATGTATTTCTGTGTAATTATGTACATCTATCCAAGACTGGTCACCCATGATGTCTCTCCACGCCAACAGTGTCAAAACCTAGTATAATGGTCAATGTTGCCTCCAACTATATATTTTAAAAGGCTGGGATCTTTTAAGAAGGACTGATGATGCCAACCAGGCATCGTAAACATATGTAGCTCTTTGTATGAAACTCAATGACTAATTTATGCTAAACCATGATCACACAGACCATATGTATAATTCAGGATTATAAAACAATACAACTTGTCTAATTACCATATCTTTACCATCCTTGTTTTTTTGTCTAAAATGGCTAGTAAGCACTTTTTTAAAAATAATGGGTTATTACATGCACACATTATATTGCATATTAGTATATTATTAGTAAGGATTCAGGGGCGCACATTTCCCACATATGCAAACCATCAGCCCGCCGTGGCCTGTTCCCTAGATGGGTCACACCTGATCTGAAGACCTCTAAACAACTATATAAATATCTAGAACACAAATGGCAGAAAGACAAAACCCAAGAGAGCAGAGCCACCTTGGCCCGACACCTTCATCAGTATGAGTCCGAAATCCGGAAAGCAAAAAAAGCTGACTACAATTCCCGAATTCTAAACTGCAAAACCCCAGCAAAGAACTTTACAAAATCATCACCGAATTCACCAAACCGGCATGCACTACCACCGTCCGGACCCCCTCACAATCACTGTGCGACCCACTCTCTCTCCACTTTTACAGCACGGCTCTCGAAAGAACAAATGCGCTAACCACCAAACTGGCTCTCTTACATCCACCAGGCAACCCTCCCCCCATACTGGCCAACCCACTGCCTGCAACCACTGCGCAACCAACGTTGCGACTCCTTTAGTCCAATATCACCCGACCAATTTCTCAAACTTCTCTCTGCCGGCAAACTATCTGGCTCCCCGCTAGACCCTTGCCCGGCCACAACCCTCAAAGAAATTTTCGCTTCTACCTGCGTAGGAGAACACGTAAGATCCATCATAAATGACTCCCTTTCCTCAGGTATTTTTCCCGACACATTCAAAATGGTTCATGTCAAACCTCTAATAAAAAAACCTTCCCTTGACCCTCTCGAGCCCAAAAACTACTGCCCCATCTCAAACACCAGGTTCCTTGCCAAACTCATTGACCAAACCGCCTACTCCTAACTAAATGCCTTTGTCGAATCCAAAAATCTCCTAGACCCCGCACAATCAGGTTTCAGAGCCCGACACGGAACTGAAACCACCCTAACCTCAATCTGGGATGACCTTAAAATCACAGCAGACTCTGCAGGATGCCCCGCATTAATCCTTCTTGACCTATCCGCCGCCTTTGACACAATCAATCACTCAATCCTCCTTGACCGACTCCACTCCCTAGGAATTTGTGGAACCGCTCTCAAATGGATAGCTTCATTCTTCAAACGCTACTCTCCACCTATTCATCCCAAACCCGACCAGTCGACACAGGAGTTCCACAAGGAGCATGCCTATCTGCCCTCCTGTTCAATATCTACTTGATCACCCTCCCACCAATAATTCGTTCACACAACATCCTGTGTTACAACTACGCTGATGACACTCAACTAATCCTAAAACTCCTGAACTCAAAACCCAATTGCCGACCTGACCACGCCTCCTGCCTCCTCGACATGGAGCTCTGGATGACCCAAAGCCACCTCTTGTTAAACCCCTCCAAAACTGAAATCATGGAATGTGGCAACTCCGAAATTCTTCCACACCCACTACCCTGGCCATACGCCATTGGGCAACTCACCGACTCCTTCTAACTCAGTAAAAAACCTTGGATGCACCCTTGACTCTGACCTAACTCTCTTGCGCCAAGTCAACATTGTCTCAAAGTCCTGCCACTACCACCTTAAAACTCTTAGGCGCATCTTTCCATATCTCTCCTTTCCCAACAGACTCTCCACGGTCCAATCAATTGTTATATCAAGACTGGACTACGCTAACTCCCTCTACCTCGGACTCCACGCTTACCAACTGAATAATCTTCAAAGAGCACAAAACGCCGCAGACAAACTGCTACTAGCGCTCGGCCCGAGAGACCACGGGCCTCATTACGACCCAGGCGGTAAGTTACCGCCTGGGCCGTCACTTTACCACCATGGCGTAAACTACGTTTACGCCATGGTGGTTGGCGGACTTACCGCCCCATTCCGACCTTGGCGGGGCGGTAAGTCCCCAATCCCCATTTACCCTTCCCCATTCCCATTTTTGCCCCATAGGGCATAATGGGAGTGGGGAAGGCGTTAATTACGCCACCGTAAATTACGGTGGCGTAATTAACTCCATGGTCCCTTAGCGCCATGGATTTTAACACCCGCTAAAAGCGGGTGTTAAAACCTCCATGGCGCTAAGGGACCTCGTAATTGGCGGTAAGGGGTCGGCTAAGCTAACGCTGGCGTAAACCCCTTACCGCCAGGGTCGTAATGAGGCCCCACATCTCCACAGCCCTTAAAACTCTGCACTGGCTTCCAGTGGCCCGAAGGGTGACTTTCAAAACCTTATGCATTTCTCATCGAGCATTGCATAAAGCCGGACCTCAATATCTTCAAGACAAGCTAAAACGCCATCACCCTCCACGTACTCTACGATCAAGCTCAGCCGGCCTCCTAGTCATACCTAAAACAAACTCAGTCAGGTTAGGTCTAATGTCTTTCCGCAAACTACTGAAAACTTGGCTCTTCCCCTAAAACCAACCCGTACGCAAACAATCCCAAACTGAATAACAGCATCTCAATGACACCAATCCAACAAAGTACTAGGGCCCTCATTATGACCCTGGCGTTGGACCATGGTGCTAATAGCACCATGGTCCATGCCGGTAACTTACCGACTCCGCCATGGCAGAATGGGGAATTACCGCCCCATTCTGAGGTTGGCGGGGCGGTAATTCCCCATGCCGCCATGGCCCTTCCCCATTCCCATTTTTACCCCATAGGGCTCAATGGGAATGGGGAAGGCGCTAAGTACGGTGCCGCAAATTGCGGCACCGTACTTAGCACCAAGGTTCCTTTGCGGGTTGGTTTTTAACGCCTGCAAAAAGCAGGCGTTAAAATCGCCAACTCGCAAAGCGACCTTGTAATCAGGCGTTAAGGGGTTAACGGCGCCGCCACCTTTTACGGCGCCGTTAACCCCTTAACGCCAGGGTTGTAATGAGGGCCTAGATCTTGAATAACAATAAGACAAATAACAATAGAACATCAAGATCCATGCGAGAAATCGACAACTAATAACCGCTAATATAAACTAAAACGACAAACAGAATAGAACGAGTAAAGGTGATCTAAGCAGTGAAGTGGATAAAAGAATAAATCGTACGAAAGCAGGAACGAGGTTAAAATTAAGGGAATGGATGTAATGAGAGCAATGGACAAAATGAACAAAATGGCGAAATGAATAAAGAAGGAGGATGGAAAGGTAAATACAAGAGACTGATGAGTACACAGACAGATGACACCGAGTGTATGAGTGCATGGCATAAAGGGAAAGTACAGAATAGACGATTCAAATACATGAGACGGGTGTAATGCATGAAACAGATAGAGAGCACGGAACGGATCCAGTGCGTATGACAATTGACATGGACTGAATCGATAATGCATGATGAATAAACAAAGTGAATGGAGCAGATGAAATCGTTAAAATGGATGAAGCGCGTGGAACGGATGAGTGTGCTGAGCGGATGAAAGCGTTGAACGGATGGGTGTGTTGAGCGGATGAGATGTAGAGTGGATGAGTGTGTAGAGTGGACGAGTGTGTAGAGCGGATGAACGCGTAAGTGCGGAGGAGTGTGTAGAACGCAGGAGTGCATAGAGCAGGTGAATGTGCAGAGCGGATAGGTGTATAGAGTGGATGAGTGTATAGAGCGGATGAGTGCGTATGAGCGAATGACTTTGTAGAGCAGATGAGTGGGTGGAAAGAACGAGTGCATAGAGCGGATGAGTGCACGGAGCGGATGGGTGCATGGAGCAGACGGGTTGGCAGAGCAGATGGGAGCACGGAGCATGATGGGTGAGCAAAAGGGAAGAGTGTGCAAAGGGGAAGAGTGTGCAGAGGGGAAGAGTGTACAGAGCAGAAGAGTGCACACAGCGGAAGAGTGCGCAAAGCGGAAGAGTGCCCAGAGTGGAAGAGTGCCCAGAGCGGAAGAGTCTGAAGAGCAGAGGAGTGTGTAAGAATGAAAGAGTGTGTAGAGTGGATGAATGCATAGAACAGTCTAATGGGTAGAGCGGACGAATGAATGGAGCAGACGAGTGCGTAAGAGTGAATGAGTGCGTAAGAGCAAATGAGTGCGTAAGAGCGGAGGAGTGCGTGACAGCAGAGGGGTGCATAAGAGTGGGTGAGTGTGTAGAGCGGGTGAGTGCGTAGAGCGGGTGAGTGCGTAGAGTGTGAGAGGGCATAAAGTGGATGAGTCCCTAGAGCGGACGAGTCCCTAGAGCAGACGAGTCCCTAGAGCGGTTGAGTGCGTAGAGCGGATGAGTGCATAGAACGGATGAGTGCGTAGAACGGATAGGTGCCTAGATCGGATGAATGCGTAGAGTGGATGAATGCGTTGAGTGTGTAGAGAGGATGAGTGCCTAGAGCGGATGAGTGCGTAAAGCGGATGAGTGCATAGAGCGTGTAGAGCGGATGAGTACGTAGAGCCATTGAGTGCATAGATAGGATGGAACAGGTGAAGGATGTGGATGTAATGGGTGGCGTATGTGGTTGGAATGGGTGACGTATGTGGATGGAATGGGTGACGTATGTGGATGGAACGGGTGATGTATGTGGATGGAATGAATGAAGTATGTTAAAGGTACTGATGTAATATGTGAAAGGTACGGGGAAGCATGTCAATGGTATGGGTGAAATACGTGGATGGAGTGCATAAAACAACTTAGAAATTCACGGAACGGACTGGAGTACATGGAACAGATCCGAATGCATGGAAGGGATTCAAGTGCGTGGAGTGGATTGGAGTGCGTGGAATGGACTGGAGTACATGGAACAGATCCAAATGCATGGAATGGATTCAAGTGCGTGGAACGGATTGGAGTGCGTGGAACAGACTGGAGTGCTTGGAGCAGACGGGAGTGCGCATGGAGCGGACAGGAGTGCATGGAGCGGACGTGAGTGCATGGAGCGGACGGGACTGCATGGAGCGGACAGGAGTGCATGGAACGGATTGGAGCACGTAGAAATGCGTGACTTTCATGGAATGGTTTGGAATGCATGGAATGTTTGAAAGAGCATGCAACCCATCATATCACATCACCACGCTTACTCTCTTCTTTACACCACCATTCAGCTAGAACACAGAGATACTATGACACCATTCGGTATAGCTGTTCTCATACCAACATCTGCCTCATACTCCCCATCACTCTAACTAAACACTGCTGGTTACACACCCCCAGCCAGGCGTTCTCCTCAGGCCTAACGCAGCCACAATCGGTCTGGATGAATCCTGCCAGAATGAACACATACTCTTGATCTCTCAACCACCACACCTACCGCTAAGAAGCAGCTATTACTCGAATGCCACACCAGCTGCACCTATATCCGGTGCTTACATGCACCTTTGACTCTCTCCACTCTCTCTCCTGACTTTAACTTCGGTTCCCAAGGGCGTTCAACCGACCAGTGCCTTCAGACCATACCAATGGTACATTACATAAGGCGCTATATAAATGCAAAGTAACATAACATAACATATTGCAATTTATATAAGGTTCATACATTTTCCTATTTTCAAGAATCATAATAAGTCAAAAGGCAACATAACTCTAAATGTACATTATTGGCCCTGCTTAACTTATATGGTATGAGGCTACTTGCCTACACACCCAATATGGTCGCTATATTAGGTATTACGTGCACCGCGCGTGTTTTGTTTTACGTTGCACGTTAGATCTAAATACAAGGAAATCTCTGCTACGCACGGCTCCAGCTACATCATTCAGGCACAGACGCCGGTAAGGATAGGTCTTTCGCACTGGCCCCTGCCTGCTCTGATTTGGCCTGGGGTCAGCGCAAGTGACCGTCTCGCCGCTTTGAGTTTCAATTAATCCTGCTAATTAGTGGCATTTCTTTTCTTTCTTTCCTCATCCCGTCGCTGTTATGGCATTGATAACCCACTAATAACCATGCGGTTTTGGATTAGAGATCCTCAGAACCATTTTGCAATCGCGTTTATATAGGTATGTCATCATTTTTTATAAACACGTAATTTATTAAGAAAGTTTATGGCCTTCACTGATAAGAATTGGCATGATTGTAACAGTTGATTTTTCAACTTATAGTGGAGCCAAGATTTATAATTATTCTCCACAGTATTTGAACAGCTAAATAGGTAAGAGACCTACAGTCACCACAATTTTTCATAAACCTTATCAACTCATGGATAACACGCCAACAATTAAAACCTCTAAATTGATTTCTTTTAGTGTCTTGGCATATATCACAAGAACCTCAAGGTACTCTACTAATATCTAATTACATATTGGTTGTTATGATTGGAGAGATAAATGTATGACCAGTTTTAGGATTTTAATTTTAATAAGTATTCCCTTATTTCTTTCCTTCTCCCTCTTATAATTTCATTGCACTGACATTACCTTGGAAACGTTCAACTATGGTTGTTAAACCTAATATCCTTTTTTCAATTGGGAACATGGTGCAATGCTTTGTGATTTGGCTTTGTATACTTTTCACTGATGACTTACTACATGGTGTTTTGAAACCACCTCTGTGCCCTTTGTGTTTTTTTGTTGTTCTGGATAAATGGTGTGAAATTCATTAATTTTCTTCACCTAAATATGTATGCATAAATGTTACGCAGCCTCCGATGAAGAGCATTGCTGCTCAAAACACGTGTTAGGCTGTCAGAATACCAATTAAAACCAAGCTGATTTTGCAATTGTAATTGTGTTTTGTGTGCAGACAGGAAGCAAACCACCCTCTCTTTTACATACAAGAATGGATAGGTTTCCTCCTCCATTTGTCCCATATCTTGCATGAATGAAGAGAGTCTTGACAGTAGCACTTTCAGCTATCCTTGACAGTCTGGGTCTATGACGGCGGCTGCTACATATAAATAGTGTTGCCATGCCAGTCCCAACTTAGAGGCTAACTTAATGTTGCTGCCTTGGATTGGGGAGACGGTTAGGCATGTAGAGATCAGTTTCCTTTCTTGGCTACGAACTTCGGCTTCTGTTTGGCTAAATAGGAGTAACCCAATACCACATTCAGGCAGCCTAGCTGCCGGCATAAGGTGATTCACTAACATGGGGCCCAACCTTCGATCAGGTTGTTCGAATCCCACTTCTGGCACCACTTGTGGTAGATCAGAATTAGGAGACAGACAGGTTGGCATTTTATCTGAAAGTTTTTATATTAGCCTAAGTTGTCCCTAAGCCAACTTTTCTCTGGCCTACACTATAAAAGGAAAACTTAAAAAGGGTGCTTGTCAGAAAGTCTTACAAAACCAGAAAAGTCCTCTGTCCAGAATCCTATTCTAACCCGAGTTCTGTCCCTTCTGCTACCTAAAGGAAAAACTATAAAGAGGGGATCCTTACCAGATGCACAGTTCAAACAACTACACTCAACTCTCCAAACGTTCTCTTCGTGTTGGTTGTCAGTCTATTGTTTATCAGTTTATCTCTGGTCTAACAAGGGTTTATATCAGTTTCTTGTCTTCTTTCCCCCTGGGAAGCCTTGGCTCTTATGCCCCCTTTATGTGTTCGCCTTGTGTTCCCCACCCAGGAAACTCCTTACACTCTCTCCAGCTGGCATATCCTGGTCTTTAACCTGCCTTGGGGTTTTCTTCTTTTCACCCTGCCTTTCGCTCTCAACCCTCTCCACAACACAGGGTCACATTTCTCTCACCCTGCCTTGGGGACTTGTTTCTTTCACCACGACTTCAGCTCTTGTTCCTTTCATCCCGCCTTGGGGGTTCATTTCTCCCACCCGCGTTTGGGTCTTACTTCTGTCATCCCACCTTGGGGTTTTGTTTCCTTCACCTCGCCTTGGGTCTTACTTCTCTCACCCTGGCTTGGGGTCTTGTTCCTCCCACCTTGGTGTCGTTTATTTCTCACACTGCCTTGGGGTCTTTTCCCTCTCACCCCCCCCACCGGGTCTTGTTTATCTCACATTGCCTGGTGGTTTTGTCTCTCTCATCCCGCCATGAGGTCTGAGTTTTGTCACCCCTGCCTTGGGGGCTTGTGGGGCCTTGCTGCATTCCTCCTGGCTCTCCGGAACAACCGGGTGTCTCTGAATTCCAGGCGGTTCTCCTCTGGGGAGTCAGTGAGTTTGACTGACATAATGGTGCATCTTTGGCCTCTTCACAGTGTTCTGCAGTGGGGGTGGCTTGCCCTCTCTTACCACAGACTTCAGGTGGGACTTTGGCTGTGGCTTCTCATGCTCATTGTCCACTTATTGGTCTCCTCTGTACTCTTCTGGGCTGGGTGCCTCTGACTCCTGTACAGCAGGGATCATAAGGATTCCACTGGCTTCACCACAGATAGTTCCGTCATGCTTGGTATACACTCCTGCTGTCATCACACACCTCTCAGGAGAAGGTTGTAATTTTTCTCCTGCTCTGTGGGTTTCTCTCTCCTTTTCCATTCTTGATTGGCTCTTTAACACACACTCTACTAGGTGGTAGGATTATCCCCTGTTCTCCCATACCAGGAGGGGATGGTGCATACAAGGAGTCAGAACCCATACCAGACATCTGCACAAGAATTTTCAATATATCATGCAGTTTAACTCGCATACACCAACAAATATATTGGGATCTTGGGAGAGTGGATGATAACTTCTATCCCTTTCTAATAATGTTCTGTGCTCTAAGGCGGGGTCATTCCAAATGAGATCCTACTTTCCCTGTTCCCGAGGGGGTGTTAAGCTAAGCAAACTAACCTCCCTAGTCCCAAAAGGGGTCCCCCCCCCCTTGGGGAGATGGGAACAATTCCCTGGATTCATCGAGGACAGTATTATGCCTTGTGTTTTTAAATAACCTGTGTTTCCTGTACATTTAAAAGTGGCTTTGGTATCTAAGACCTTGTATCTTCTTGTTTATTTCCCAGATATTTTTGTGGGCATTTAAAAATGGAATCTGAACATGCAACCATATATTATTGTTGCATGTGCTTTTATATTGCATCTCAAGTGTATTTTAAAAGAATTGAATCTGTCCCCTGAGGCCCTGTCTTATTATTGTCTGTGCACTTATATTGCATCTGATCTGCATTTGAAATCTAAATATGATCCTTAAGGACCCGTATTATCACTGGCATCCTCTCGCCACTACTCTGCTGAAATCATCTCACGAATAACCATTAGCTGAAAATGAGAATACACACTGAAATACCCTTAAGAACTGTTATTACATGAACTTTCCACCTTAAATTACCTCGAAAATTGGTGTACAGCTTCAGAAATAATTGCCTCCAAAATAACCCTGGAACCTGCTACATGACTACTGTTCTTGCTAATCACCTACATCTCAGGCAGATGAGCCTAAACACCTTTTACAATTAACTTTCTAAAACCTTACAAAGGCAGGACTATGCAGGGACACAACCATCCTGCTGCACATAAAACAAACTGACCATTAGCACATACAATAATGGAAAAGAACCATTCTGTTCTAGGGTAAAAAAGGGATTTAATTACACTTGATAACAGACTACTCAAATTCACCAGATTATTAAAGGACAGTAAGAACCAACAACTGTCCTTCACACTTCAAAGCATCTTACCACAATCACCTCGGGAAATCATTCAATAGCAACAACCTAATGAAAAAACAGAATACTGCTCCAAGAAGGGTTGTACAACATCCCATAGAGTCTGCTAAGGTTTTGAACCCCAAACATTCCAAGGAAGCCTTATTTACTAACTTAGACCCTATTCTGGCTGTCGGCCTAAACCTTCACATGCCCATCCTCTCTCCCCACTAAATCAGAGAAATCACATCTCTAAAAATAGGTACAGTTAATAGATCTACTATCAAAAATGCAAACATTTGGGGTCATCAGGAGATTGCCGGTAAGCCGCTGGTCGTACCAGTGGCTAACCAGCAATCTCAGCTTACTATTTCTGCTGCCCGATATCCCGGTTTTACCGGAATATTATGAGAGACAGAGTAATGGTAAGTTCCCATTCCCATGGAGTAGTAGTCCATGGGAAGGGAACCACTGAAGCACAGGCACAATATTTAATGGTGCCGGTGCTTCAGTGAATGATCTGCCGGTAGGGGTCTGAGCTACCAGCAAGTCAGGCCTGCCAGTAGTTCACTTCCCCTACTGTCAGACTCAGAGTATGCCGATCCGGAAAAGGTGCCTGTACACATTGTTACTGGCACCTTTTTACAGAACAACATACTCGTAATGAAGCCCATTGTTTGCCAATTGTAATAGATGGCCTCAAGACCTCAGCAACTCTCAAAGGCAGTTCAAGGGTTTTTATTACAATGTTTGTATTGGGTCTCACTAAGGGCCGCCCCTCTCTCTCTATTCTCATGGTGGCCACTAGAGATTGTAACCCCCTACTGTCTCTGATCTGGCTGCCTACTTGTGAGGGCTTAAAGGCAATCTACTTCTCTGTCTGGCTCGCTCTGGGAATTTCTAGGTGGACCCTAACAGTGCCCCACAAAAAGCAAACAATTTTAAGAACGATGCTTTCGATCACCCAGGTCTCACTTAACCTTGATCTTTCACGCCCTTGTGTTTCTTGCCCTGATGTCCTGTCCTCCTATTCTCTTCCTTCTACTTTCCTCTCTTCTTTTCCTCCCACTCTCCTCTTCTGTACCTCTCTATCTCTCTCTCCCTCTCTGTCTCTCACTTCTTCCACCTCTGGCTACTCACTCTCACCCCCTGCTGTTCTCGTCTCTACTACCCTCCCCTCTGCACTCCCAACATACAACATTCCACCCCTCCTTCTCCTGCAGTCATCCTTTTTTACTCTCTCATTCACCTGGTTCACATACGCTCACATACAACCATGCTCATACTTCATGTCAGTCACCCTCTTCACTCACCAAACATGCACTTACAGACCTAAGTAAACCTTTCTCACTGACTTGAGAGTTCTGTCAATGTACCATATCCCAAAATTGTCTAAAACCACAGTAAGAAAAAAACATTTACTATCAAAACCATATCTCTTCTACGCAATGTAAGACTAAAGATGTTTCAAATTTTAAAATGAACAGTTAAAATAACCCACCCGAAATTCTCTTGCTAGGATTTTTCAAGATAAAATTGGCAAACTCAAATTAACATTGATCACCAAAAATGACCAGATGGAGCAACAGCCTTTACGAGAACCACCCACCTAAGTTTATGTAATTCAACTGCAGCACAACTGAAGAGCTTATTAATATCACTAAGAAAATACATGTCTGAGCTGAATAATAAGACTCATGTACACAGTAGGCAATTGCCTTGGTGCCACAGGCCACGGTGGGTGACTGGCCGCAGCATACTGCACATACACGCTAACTGGATTAGTGTTTTATTATTTTAATTCATTTGCTTTACCTGCTTTTAATCCTGCCTTCATTACCTTGTATCCCAGCTCTGGACCGGGTCTGAGGGTGCCTGGCCTCACTGAGGACTCTGAGGATCATGCGTGGAACCAGCAGACCTGTTTTTACTTTCTACCCACACTCACTAGGGAGGAAGTCCCTCTTCCCTGTTCATAGCGATGGGAGGGGATTAGCTTGCATTATACAAAGTGCATATAGAGGACAGCAGTACAAAGACAGCACAGAACGAATGGGCACGTCGCACCAAAGTTGTGCCAAAGTTAAGCCATCTGGGCCTTTCCGGGTCACGAGCAGGTCCAGGAGCTGATCTCCTACGTGTTCTCCCCACTACTCCCCCTCATGTCTGTTAGATAAGGCACCAGCAGGTACTGTTTTTCCCCTGTATTTTAATTTGGCATGTTGCACTCCTGTGTTTGTTTGTTCATTTATTTATTTATTTGGTAATGTGCGCCGAACCCTTAGGTAGCTGGGCGCAACAGAACAAGTAAACTTAGAGCTTAGTTACAACAAATACATTGGGTACAAACATACAGAGATATAATTTGTTACCACTCGCATTTAGAGTGAAGGCGTGGAGCTGTAGGTCACATATTACATATTACAGTCAAGTGATGCAGTGGGGGTGCAGTCTTGGTGCGGAAAGATGAGAGTTAGAGATCATTTGTTTGCAGCCAATTTAGCACGTTAAGTCTAAATTTAGGATATGGTTGTTCAATTCTGAGGTCTAAGGACAGTGCATTGCAGGATAGCGCTGCTTTGACCGGGAAGCTGGAGCCACCAGCTGTGGTTCGTTTGAATCTAGGGATCTCTAGAAGTATTCTTTCTGAGAGATTGGTGGTGCTGTGTTGTTCAGGCACTTGGACGTAAGTGAAACTGTTTTAAGGAGAATCCTGTCGTTCATGTTTAGCCAATGGACATCTCTTCTAAATTTGGATTTGTGCTCTCTGTTGGGGATACTCAGGGCTGCTCTTAAGGCGTTGTTTTGAAATCTTTGAATTTTGTCAATGATGTATTCATTAGCGCCTGAGTACAAGGCATTACAATAATCCAGTACAATAATCCAGTTTGGACATTATAAGTGCATTGGCCAAGGTAATGCAGCTGGTTTCAGAAAGAAATGCTCTGCAAGCTCGGATGAGTTTGCAGGTGTAGGCATTTTGGATGCTAGTGAGTTAACTTGTTTCTTAAGGGTTAATGTGGAATCAAGGTAGAAACCTAAAGTTTTAACTGCGGGCATCACCTTAACGGAGTTATTGTCAATACTGAAGGAGGCATAACTAGGGCTGAGTTTTTTTAGGTTCACCTCTGAGCCTAGGATCAGTATCTCAGTTTTGTCGTCATTCATTGTGCCCCACAGTGCTGGGAGGTGGGGGTGGTGGGGACATGAGTTGGACATGGGTGGGGGCCTGGTGGAGGGTGCCCCTGCACTGCTGGGGGGTGGGGGTGGTGGGAGACATGGGTTTAGGGCCTGGTGGAGGGTGCCCCACAGTGCTGGGGGGTGGGGGTGGTGGGAGACATGGGTGGGGGCCTGCTGGCAGGTGCCCCACAGTGCTGGTGGGTGGGGGTGGTGGGGACATGAGTTGGACATGGGTGGGGGCCTGGTGGAGGGTGCCCCTGCACTGCTGGGGGGTGGGGGTGGTGGGAGACATGGGTGGGGGCCTGGTGGAGGGTGCCCCACAGTGCTGGGGGGTGGGGGGTGGTGGGAGACATGGGTGGGGGCCTAGTGGAGGGTGCCCCTGGTGGCTGGGGGTGCAGGGGGACATGAGTTGGTGGGCAGTAGTGCAAGTTGACATGTGGGTTGGCTGGGGGGCATGGCCATGGTGGATGGGGTGCCTGCAGGACATGTGCAGGGTAGGCCCCTGTGGTGTGAGCCACCTGCAGGGGCCGTGGAGGGTGTAGAGGGAACACCTGGGAGGACCCACACGTGCAATTCACGTGTGGTGCTCCCCGCGCACCCCTGTAATACACGTACCCTGATGGAATTGCGTGTGAAACGTCCTGCGCACCCCGAAATACACGTAGCCTGGACATTCGCGTGTGGAACTTCCCGCGCACCCCTGTAATACACGTACCCTGATGGAATTGCGTGTGATACTTTCCGCGCACCCCTGATATGCACGTACCCCGCTCAATCACGTGTGTAACTTCCCGCGCAACCCCGAAATACACGTACCCCGCTCAATCGCATGTGTGACTTCCCGCGCAACCCCGAAATACACGTACCCCGCTCAATCGCGTGTGTAACTTCCCGCGCACCCCCGAAATACACGTACCCCGCTCAATCGCGTGTGTGACTTCCCGTGCACCCCCGAAATACACATACCTGCTCAATCGCGTGTGTAACTTCCCGCGCAACCCCGAAATACACGTACCCCGCTCAATGGCGTGTGTAACTTCCTGCGCACTCCGAAATACACGTAGCCTGGACATTCGCGTGTGGAAATTCCCACGCACCCCTGTAATACACGTACCCTGATGGAATCGCATGTGATACTTTCCGCACACCCCTGATATGCACGTGTCCGCTCAATCGCGTGTGTAACTTCCCGCGCAACCCCGAAATACACATACCCCGCTCAATCGCGTGTGTAACTTCCCGCGCACCACCGAAATACACGTACCCCACTCAATCGCGTGTGTAACTTCCCGCGCACCCCCGAAATACACATACCCCGCTCAATCGCGTGTGTAACTTCCGGCGCACCCCGAAAGACACGTAGCCTGGACATTCGCGTGTGGAACTTCCCGCGCTCCCCTGTAATACACGTACCCTGATGGAATCGCGTGTGATACTTTCCGCGCACCCCTGATATGCACGTACCCCGCTCAATTGCGTGTGTAACTTCCCGCGCAACCCCGAAATACACGTACCCCGCTCAATCACGTGTGTAACTTCCCGGGCACCCCCGAAATACATGTACCCCACTCAATCGCGTGTGTAACTTCCCGCGCACCCCCGAAATACACGTACCCCGCTCAATCGCGTGTGTAACTTCCTGCGCACCCCCGAAATACAAGTACCCCGCTCAATCGCGTGTGTAGCTTCCCGCGCAACCCCGAAATACACGTACCCCGCTCAATCGCGTGTGTAACTTCCCGCGCAACCCCGAAATACACGTACCCCGCTCAATCGCGTGTGTAACTTCCCGCGCACCCCGAAATACACGTAGCCTGGACATTCGCGTGTGGAACTTCCCGCGCTCCCCTGTAATACACGTACCCTGATGGAATCGCGTGTGATACTTTCCGCGCACCCCTTATATGCACGTACCCCGCTCAATCGCGTGTGTAACTTCCCGCGCAACCCCGAAATACACGTACCCCGCTCAATCACGTGTGTAACTTCCCGGGCACCCCCGAAATACATGTACCCCACTCAATCGTGTGTGTAACTTCCCGCGCTCCCCCAAAATACACGTACCCAGCTCAATCGCGTGTGTAACTTCCTGCGCACACCCGAAATACAAGTACCCCGCTCAATCGCGTGTGTAACTTCCCGCGCAACCCCGAAATACACGTACCCCGCTCAATCGCGTGTGTAACTTCCCTCGCACCCCCAAAATACACGTACCCCGCTCAATCGCATGTGTAACTTCCCGCGCACCCCCGAAATACACGTGCCCCGCTCGCACAGGCCCAATTGCTGTATGTTGCCACTTTTGTAATGCGCAGGGACGCTACCGCCTGCCTTCGTGTGGCGGACGTGTTTCGGCTTGTGTGTGTATTTGGCTGTGCGTGGCTTTGCCCTATTCGATTCCATGAATACATGTGGTTCGAGTGCATGTGGGCGTTCCGTCTGCTTCCCTGCAGTACATCCCCAGTTACGCCCTTATTTTTGCGCGTTGTTCCCCATTCCGCGCGTTACGCCCCGTGTTCCGCCCACTTTCTGGTGTATGCGCCGAGGTTGTGCGCTTTCACTGTGCGCGTCGCGCACGCCTTTCGGGATGTTGCAGTGACGTGTGCGCCATGCACGGGTTTGGCGCAAATCCCGAGGAAAACACGCGCAGGGACTTCCATGAATCGCACGCGTGCGCCTGTTTTTTTGCGCTTGCGCCTGCTTGCGATTTTCGATGCACGTTTGTTCCATGAATCGGCCCCAATATGTTCTAAAATGGAACATACCAAAAGAAGATAAATTGGCTTCCAACAAAATTACCTCACAGACACTCCACAACTAAGAGCAAGAACAGACCTATAGAGTACTCAGAACATATCTTACCTGAAATAGTAAGTGTACTTCATTTTACTCATATATTTAAAAACTTTCTGTATTAGATAAAAAAATATATATTATCTTTTTTTTTCTCACAGAAATGTCTAGTACTCTGGAATAGCTAGAGGAGCATTTCCCACATGAGGAAATGTCAGAAGATAGTGAACCTAATGGTAGACACTTGACAATATAAACCATTTAATTATTATTATTTTACATACATCCAACATATCTTATTTCTTGTTTGTACAGAGCATACGAAAATAGAAAATACCTCTGAAGAAACTGTTACAGATAACACTCTTGAGAGCATAAAAGAAAAAATTGATATATTGTTGACCAATTTTGATCATTTGAAAACTTTTGTTGAGGAGCATTTTAAAACAAAAACCTCATCCCATTGTCCCACATGTACTTGTCCCCCCTCACCATATCCCAGTCAATTATCGCCAAACCCTCTCCATAACCCAAAACGTTTTGATGAGACTTCCATCCCTTCTTCACCTGATACCAATCATGTTGAAACCCATAATTCTCCTGTTTTTGTTTCCGTTTCTGCCTCACCTTCTCTGTCATGAATTGTTAATATATGTTAAATAAAGTTACATTTTTATATTGTGTTGTAATTAGTTTCAGTTTTTAAAAAAAAAAAAAAAACAATTTAGGTGTCCGCGGACAGCACGGTTGTTCTGAACTGTTCGTAAATAAATAAAAATGGAGGTGTCCTGAAGAACAGTATACTAGTCCGCACTGTTCACTAGCAAATTAAAACTGTTCTAGAACACACTCAGTGTCCTGAAATGTTTGTAAATAAATGAAAATGGAGGTGTCCTGAAGAACACTATACCTGTCCGTACTGTTCGCTAGCAAGTTGAAACTGTTCTAGAACACACGCGGTGTCCTGAAATGTTTGTAAAGAAATTAAAATGGAAGTGTCCTGAAGAACACTATACCTGTCCGTAGTGTTCGCTAGCAAGTTGAAAC
This sequence comes from Ambystoma mexicanum, assembly GCF_040938575.1. Classification (NCBI taxonomy): domain Eukaryota; kingdom Metazoa; phylum Chordata; class Amphibia; order Caudata; family Ambystomatidae; genus Ambystoma; species Ambystoma mexicanum. The sequence goes on from NC_090928.1 coordinate 291,363,879, forward strand.
TGTTCTAAGAACACACGCGTTGTTCTGAAATGTTCGTAAATAAACTAAAATAGAGGTGTCCTGAAGAACACTATACTTGTCCGTACTGTTCGCTAGCAAGTTGAAACTGTTCTAGAACACACGCAATGTCCTGAAATGTTTGTAAATAAATAAAATGGGAGTGTCCTGAGGAATACTATACCTGTCCGTATTGTTCGCTAGCAAGTTGAAACTGTTCTAAGAACACAAGTGGTGTCCTGAAATGTTCATAAATAAACAAAAATGGAGGTGTCCTGAAGAACACTATATCTGTCCATAACGTTTGCTACCAAGTTGAAACTGTTCTAAGAACACAAGCGGTGTCCTGAAATGTTCGTAAATAAACGAAAATGGACGTATCCTGAAGAACAGTGCACCTGTCCGTACTCTCCGCTAGCAAGTTGAAACTGTTCTAAGAACACACGCGTTGTTCTGAAATGTTCATAAATAAACAAAAATGGAGGTGTCCTGAGGACGCTATGCCTGTCCGTATTGTTCGCAAGGAAGTTAAACTGTTCTAAGAACAAACGGTTGTCTGTAACTGTTCGTTTGACGTGTGACGCACTTTTGATTACTTCAGGACCCGAACAGTGTCCGTAGAACATCAATGCGCATGTGCAAACCAATGCCCGTGCATTTGATGTCCTGCGGACAGCCGCTTCCTTCGCGAACATGTTCGCAAAGCGATCATGTGACCGCGCCCATGCTGATCTCGTGTTCTAAATGCAGACACTGTTCGTGTCCCCGAACAATTTAAAAGTACTTTTTCAAGTAATGCACAATATTTGTCAATAAAAGCTCACCATAGCACAAGGCCCACATACAAATCCTGAGTTTCTACATACTTTCGGAAAGTTTTTGAACCTTTTTTTGTGTTTGATCTGTCCGCAGACAGTGCGCATGTCCGCGAACCGCGTACAAGCACCCCTATAAAAGACCACGCCCTAGAGCTTATTCTCATTGTGTTTCTGGCTATTCTTCAGAGCACAGCTATTTTTCCTGCAACTTGCAGATTACACCATCATCGAGATGCCATCCATGGCTGCACTACTGCCACCTGGTGCTGCACCTGCTTCAGCACCACCACAAACCCCTCCACCACCACCACCTCCCCAAGGGCCTGAAGAGGGGAACAGGAGTGAGGATGCAGAGGAGGAAGAAGAGGATGATGAGAATGAGGTAGTGGAAATCCCTACTACCCGCACTCGGCATGAGTCTTGGGTGTGGCGGTTATTTACCATTCATGGGGATGGTCCTAAGGCTCGTGTGAACCGAGTCACCTGCAAAGAGTGCAAAACGGTACTCAGTCGCGGGAGGCATGGTTCATACAGCTTTGGGACCACTACCATGAAGCGACACCTAAGGTCATTTCACTCTGGGGCCATTCGCAAGGTTGTACCTTGCGAGGAGCGTAGTAGGTTGATATCCTCTACTTCATCCTCCGTTTCTGATCCTGTGACCACAAGGAACACCTCTGTGGGACAGCGTCTTCCTCAAGCTGCCTCACAGGCCATAAATAATGCTCATGACCCTTATCTTTCGTGGGTCACAGTTGTGTGTATGTACTGCGACACAGTACTCTGCAGGGGGGAGCGACTTTGTAGTGCTGTTGAGACTATCGTCTCAGAGCACGAGAAGACCTGCTCACTACCCAAATAAAACCCAATCTACATCTTCCTCTCTCAGCTCGCCCTTTCTTATCCCTGTGGTTGGTGTCCCCCCTTTACCCTCCTTTCTCCTCCTCTCCTACTGTGTCGTGTATAAAAAACCAAAAAAAAATTAAATAACAAAAAGAAAAAAAAAATAAGACTCTTTTCAGACCCGCCTTTCACAGTTAAAAAATAGAAGTGAACATAAATGAAGCAGGGCCCTTTGTATTTTTTAGAAGTCCGCGGACATCTAAAATTTTGGGGTGCCACCCTATCAAAACCATTGCAATTTTCTCTGGGAGGAAGTGGTGGCTCTAAAAAGAGCCTTTGGGAGGTGTTTGTGTTTCAAAAATTATAAATACTTAACACCTACTTCAAAATGGATGCTGTCATTCTAAAAAAGGTACCAATGCATTTTGTATGTTTCTTAGAAAAACCTGATTGCCAGCATAAGTTAGATGTACTCCATCTCTGTGAAAAATGCGAAAAATGTATGTACTATGAAACATAATATTTTCATTGTGAAAAGAGGACATGCCAAAATCTCTTAGAAAGGCACAAACAGCTTTATTGACATTGCGCCTTTCTTTCTCCATTTGTGGACCAAATGAAGAAGAACAAAGCCACATTTGTCTCTGCGCAATCCGTGAAAAAATTACTTGAGAATTTGGAAACATTTCCATGACCTTCCCAAGTCCTTCTTTAATTGCGAATTGCAAAGAAATTCCAGACACATGTCCTAAACTGTTCCCTCCACAATGAATTATAATTATATCTGGGTGTTGCTCTGTCTCCAAAGTAGCACAGAGAGGTAACAAGTCCAACCACTTCATTCCACATACTCCATGCCAGTGTACTTCCACATGTGGGAATCCAAGATCTACAGCTACTCCACAGGTTTCTGCATGCACCTTCAACCAATGTATCCACGAGTCTCCCAAAATCCAAACAATCTGTTTTCTGAAACACACAGCCATAGCTATCTGTTCTTCTCTCAGCAAAAAGAGTGTCTTAGAAACTCTCTCCTGGCACAACACACCCCCTAAACTTTCCTGACCAATGCCTTTCAGTGCTCATTCTCATTTGCATGACTTCTGAACCCAAAAATCCCCAGATGTAACACCCGATGTCCGCGAACTACCGCTATATCCGCGGACATATCGTAACATGAAAAGCCCTTCTACCATTTCCAGTTCACTATCTGTGCCATTCCCTCATTGGATGTAGCTAAGAAGTCACTTGACCATCCACCAATCACATTCAAGACCTCTACATCTAACTGCATCATCATAGATCAGCGCTGCAAATGTACTGTGAATCTCTCTGAGTACAAGTGGCATATCATTGGCAAGCACCATCTACAAGAAATACTGTACAAGTCTTCAAGATTTCTACTTGCAGCTCCATTCATATCCATATGCAGGAACACAAACTACAGGTATGCATATTTTCTGTACAGTACATGAACACATTTTCTAACTGACTTTTAGCTTGTATAATCTGTCAAATGAATCTACTGTCTTTTTTTCAATCTCCTAAAATCAACTGTCACTTACAAATCTTTATACTATTTAATTTCTTTATACACACACAGACACTCAAATCATGTTAAACTAACATTTTTGAAATGAAATATATAGACTACATATAGTCAAACAAAATTGCATGCACACTGTATGTTCCAATCTCAAACAATAATACTTGTACATTTACATATTTGTTTATGTCTTTATTTATTTAATTTCTTACATTTATATAGGACAAACAGCCCATGACATTGAGGCACTATTACTTGGAAGAGCTTAGTTACAGGAATAATGGTATTCAGTGGTACATTATGAATTTCACAAGACATAGTAAAGATATTTTGTTTGCTACAGTTAGTCATTGCAATACAATGTGTTCATTAAGAACATATCATATGTATTAAACTGGTGCGACATATCTTATGTAAATAAGATAGTTTTAATAGTTTTGAGGAAGGCGCTGAGGATTTCAATTAAAAAAATCAATGTCTAAATTAAAAACAGTGCTATATACAAGCAAAATTACTAATTTGTTTCTTTTACAATTGCAGTGAAGACCATTCTCCTGAAAAGAAGCAACCGAATTTGAAGTACAAAGAACAACTAAGAAGTAACCTGTTCATTTTAGAAAAAAAGTAATTAGAATATCACCATAATATTTGTATTATTACTCAAACACACTGTAAGGTTAATTCATGCTATTTCGGTGCCTAAAAATAGAGATTCTTCACCATTCTGTCCAAAAATCCCCATGTCTTAAACAGCGATTTAGAGCCAGAATGGCCCACAAATTCCTATTTTTCGACACACAAATTACCCAAGTCAACCGCTAGAATTTAGATGTTATAGAACAAACAACTGTTTTAATTGTATAGCATTAGATATAATATTTATACTTCTCCACACCACTAGCTTACTTTTTTCTGTCATCTGGACCCCAGTTTAGTAACACATTAATTCAGGAATACCCATCCCTACTAGTTGTAGTTCCCAATGCACAAACACACCATTACATACATATTTATCATCTTAATCAAACACTCATGCACACAGCACACATACATTGCAGAAACCCCAACCCATACCTTCTTTATTTTTTTCAACAGACCCTAAAGAATGCCTACCAAAAATCAAGTCCGTAGAAAGCAACACAGAAGTAGAGCAAATGAAAATAAAAGTGTCCAACATAAGCATACATCTCTAGCACAATTTGTAAAGAAAAGTTGAAACAAAACAGCTAATACAGTCATTTAGTGAAACAAAAGAAGTTTCAAGTACAAAAACTTTGCCTCCTCTATCAAAATGTAAACAAAACCAAAAAACAATTAGTAGAAAATCAGCTATCACTACAGATAAAACTGCTTCTTTAAATCTTGATATAGTTCAAAGTAAGCATACCAAGAAAAGTATTTTAGCCAAAATGTTCCGTCACAAAGTCCTTCAAAATCTTAAAAAAAAAGGAAAGAAACCAGGTTCAACGCTTAAAACCTATCGTAGGAAATTAATCTTAGAAGTGTTGATAGACAGTGCAATTCTTCTCAAAAGAAAGTTATTTATTTTAGTGTTAAACAAAATGAAACCACTAACAAAACTAATAACTAAATTACAAAAAAGACTTCTCAATAAACAAAATGTCAACAGAAAGAACTTCTTAAGTATCTGCGGAGGTTAATGGAGTCACACTACGAGCACAGAACCATACTTTAATGAAGAAGCGTACAAACAAAAGCAAACAAATACAATTGCAATACATAGCAGTGGTTGAGGTTATGAAAAAATTGATAATACCATAATGGAACAAGAAGTACTCCTTACAAATATATGTCCTGAAATCTTAGAATTACCCCTCCATTCAACTGAATCAGAACGTCTAGTCTACAAATGGCCATGCACGTCAATGTGTAATATTCCCAAACAATTTTTCAAGTCTTTACGCCAATTCCTCAATCAATATGTGAAAAGCAAACACAAAATCAAAATTAAACTACTGCAAAATAAGGATACCTGTCCAGTACGCAAGTACACAGGACTACAAGGACATTAATTGGCCTGCATCACAGGACCTACTTGCAAAACCACCTTCCATGATATCAAAAGGATATCAACACATCATTCAACTATAAGAAATATAGTTTATAAACTGTACTATGCTAAAAGTCCTGCTTTAGCACTAGCCACTTTAAATAACATTCTTCTACATGGTACAGCAAAAGACCTACTGGAAGAAATCGACTATATCTAGAAAAAATATTTTGGAACTGAAACCCACTTACAGAATGAAATAGCTGTAAACCAAATTAGTAACAATTCTACACATGGCAAACTTTTACTACACACATACAAAAAAGAAATACTAAAATTTAAAAGTACATAAGCTGAAGTACCAAACCATGCGTGTGTATGTTGCCGCAGAACTTTTTATAAAAGTAACACAAAAAACTTTAGACCTATCATACAAAATAGAAAACAATGAAGATTCTAAATGGTTTGAATTAGCTCTTTACCTTATAGCAGAAAACAAATACAAAATAACTGACCCCGTAATACTTTGTAGTTACTGCACTACAAAACTTGACAACAACCAAACTCCTTCACGTGCTATCACAAATAATTTGGAATTATATCCACTACCAAAACCCCTTCAACAACTTAATTTATATGAGAGCATCGTAATTCAAACAGTGCACCCATTTCAAGCAATAATACGCCTTCAACCAAAAACTGCAAATTTACCTCCCTCTGAATTATCTTGGTAAATGGAGTACCTACAAAAGACAAAACAATTTGGCAACAGCTGGTAGATTTACATAAAGTTAGAGAAGCCTTGCAATATCTTAAAGAGAATAATGAATATTACAAAGAAATTAATATTGAAGAAAACTTGAAGGATACAACTGAAATAATTCAAGAGACACAAGAAGGTGGTCAATTTGAGCTCCTAGATCCTGCCACAATATCAAACACTTTAGACCATTATACAATTCATCCATTGCACTCTAATAACACCATAGAAGATGCACTGGAAACGTACCAAATGTGTCAAACAAAAGGATCACCAATCAGCATATGGGAAAAAAGTATAGAAGCACATGCTTTTCCTCTACTCTTTCCTACTGGCAAAGGAGGAAGGTACGATGATAGACCTATTCAAATATCAGCATCAGAATACCGCTCATTATGGATGTATCCTGAAGATCCCAGATTTAGACAAAATGTGGAATGCATATTCCACCTACTTTTTTAAAATGAACTAGCAACTTTATGTTAAGGGGTTGCACACATATTAAAATCAGGATCACACTTTCAAAATATGACAGATACACAATTATTACAAAAAGTGCAACAAAAAGATGAGGTTTTACAATCAAATATTACAAATCTATTAGCAAATATGCGTGGTACTAAAGAGTACTGGTTTCGACGTCACAGAGATGTACAATGCATGATCAGAAACCTTGGCCCACTCACTTGGTTTGTTACATTAAGTTGTGCAGAATATGCATGGGAAGATTTACAGGATTTCCTACGCATATCAAACAAAAACAAAACAAACATAGATATACTAACACCTGGAGAACTTTGTTCTCTGGATCCTGTTAATGTTTCAAGATATTTTCACCATCGCTTCATTGCTATGCTACATTTTATTTGTAATAAAACTGTTCCTCCCCTTGGAGAAGTGCAATACTTCTTTTGGTGAAATGAATACCAAGCCAGAGGAGCACCACACATCCACATGCCTTTATGGATTAAAGATGCTCCTAAATTTGGTCAAGACAGTGATGCCACTATTTTACAGTTTATTGAAAAATTTGTCACTTGTGAAATTCCATCGGAATCCAAAAATAGTAATCTTCATGCACACATTTTACAATTTCAAAGACACAAATGTGGCAAATATTGTTGTCGCAAATACAAAAACAAATGGAAATACTAAACTAAATGCCAATTTGGTTTTCCTAGACCAGTTACAACTACAGGTCAAGTGAACAACCTCATGTCTTCAGTTAAACATAGTGTTAAAGGTAAGTCACCTAAAAATACATATTACATAAAAAGAAAAGAAGAAAAATATATCAATGATTACAATGCAATCATTGCCCACTTATGGAATGCAAACATAGATGTGCAGTACATTGCAGACAATTCTACTGCAGTTGCACGATATGTCACAGCATACTTAACCAAAGCAGAAAAGACAGAGCTGCAAGACCTCTGGAATGACCTGTCATCAGATAAAACAGTGTCTCAAAATTATAAAGCTTGGGTATAAAAATGCTGTCTCATAGAGAATGTGGATCCTATGAAGCAGCTGATGATCGTTTAACTGGTACTGCACTGTATGGTAAATCTGAAAACATAGGATGGCTAAGTCTTGGTCCAGCTAAATCTAGAAAAAGAGTTCTAAAATCATACGAAGATATAGAAACAATAGCCAAACATGATCCCAACAGCCAAGACATTTTAAAAATCATTTTATTGGACACATACTACCCAAACAGGAGTACCACTTTGGAAACCATGTGTCTATACCACATAGCCCAAAACAACACATACAAAAATAATATAAAACCTGATGAAAAAAACGGTAAATACAGAGTGACAAACTGTGAAGGCAGCTTAGTAAAACTCACCACATCAAATTTAATTAATCATATCAAATTGTCATTAAAAACTCCTCAACATAAAGAAGTATATTACATGTCCCTGCTACAACTCTTTAAACCATGGAGAAAAGAAGAAGAAATACTAGATAACGATGACTCCTATGAAGACGCTTTCAAAGCAAATGAAAGCACTATAACTGATGTACACTTTACACAGTACAAAACAATGTTGCACAATGAACAGCAACACGAAGAAGAACTCCAGGCCCAACTAGATAAGGACACTCCTGACAGTAGTCAACGTTCTGTAACAGGAAGCCAAGAACCACTGGGAGAGCCACTAATAACAAATGAGGCAGAATTAGCTATAATAGATGTAGAAAAACCATGTGTCAGTATGAAGATAAAGAAGACTTAACTATACTACAATCAAAACTAAACAATGTGCAAATTAGCATTTTTCAAGAAGTAACAAAAGAAATTGCACATGGTGTACAACATGAAAACAAAGAATGCGCCTGCCAAAATTACAAACCTATACTATTGTACGTCAGTGGTGAAGCTGGTTCTGGCAAAACATTCCTAATCAAAATCATTAGTAAGTTCCTTCAAAAATTGACAAACAACAAACTGTCAGCTGTTGTCACTGCCCCCACAGGTTTAGCTGCCTTCAACATAGGTGGTGTCATTTTACACTGATTACTACTCCTGCAAGTAGAACACCAAAACAAATTAGACTATTACAAACTTTCTACAGAAGCTGCAATGGAACTACGCAGAGTATTGAAACAAATGAAAATGCTGAAGTGAGCCTGGTGTCCAACCTAATGTTGGCTTTGAGTCACCTCAGATTACAAGAAGTACTCAAAACAAACTATGAAGAGCTCTTTGCAGGAAAACACATTATTGTTTTCAGAGATCTTCTTCAATTGACACCAGTAATAGGTGAGCCTATTTTTGAAACATTAGTACACAAACTCTGCCGTAAAACTGTTGGCAGCATTGGAAATGTCAACCTTTGGCAACATTTCCAATACAGAGAATTAACAGAAAACATGCAGCAATCTGCAGATCTCACTTATGCAAACATCTTAAAAAGTATCAGAGTTGGTATACTTTCTAAAGAAGCAGAGCAATATTGAAAACCCGGCACATTCATGCACTTTATGGTGATAATGCATGTGCTACAGATGTTATGGAACAATTAGCCCACAAAAATGTCAATTGTATGGCCTTAATGCCAACTCTTGCATGCTGTTTCAAATTCAATGAAATAATGTTAAGTAAAGAAATGTAACCAATAATGGAAATTAGCGCCACAGACAAACTAGATGTACATGGTATGACACTACCCATGTGTGACCAAGCCACAACAAGACTAAATGGTTTAGAAAAATCAATCTCAAACACAGCAGGATTGGAAAAGATATTAAAATGATCCTTAAATTGCAGAGTAATGCTTAAACGTAACCTTGACGTGGACCAAGGACTAGTTAATGGAGCACTCGGTGCAGTTGTTGGCTTTCAAACATACCCATGTGACAACAAAATTCAGTTTGTCAATATTCTCTTTGACAAACTTTCAGAAGTAAAAAGGATAGGACGCTCAACAGCTCGATTCCTTCTCTTAAAAGACATGTATGTACGCAGAGAACAATTTTCTCTAACTCTTGCATACGCAGTCACCATTCATAAATCACAAGGTCTTACCATAGACAAAGCAATGATAGACATTGGCAACACAGTCTTTAAAGAAGGCATGAGCTACGTAGCACTAACCCGCTAACGTACACTTGACGGTCTATTTCTAATCAACTTTGATGCAAGTAAAGTAAAATCTGATATTCCTTTCATTTTAGAATACAATAGACTTCGCTCACTATAGACCCCCCCATCTAAACACATATTCTGTACCACAAAAAGTAAAACGTTGTAAAAGAAAACTAAATCAAACAGAAATGCAACAGGATGTCACTGGAAATCCTCCAAAGAGAGTAAAATAAACTAAAACTTCATCAAGTACCACGAACATAAAATAACCCATTAGGGAAAGTAAACCAGGTACTTCATCAAAGAAGGAAGACAAACAAAAAAAAATCAATCAGATACAGAACTACCTGGTCCATTTAAACTCTCAAATATAGTTGGAGTAAGTTGCTACGCAAATGTAGCAATGACTATTCTATTTCAATTGCCACCAATTGTTGACAACATTTACTTACACAGTATAGACCAATTGTGTTTGCAAATGTTAGTACTTCGCAGAAATGCAACAAACAATCCTGATAACACGTATAGTGTTTATGGAATAAGACAACAATTGGACTACTGTGCTGGAATGGTTAAATTCACTATAAACTCACAGGAAGATCCACAAGAATTTCAAATGTACTTACTATAAGTACTGGAAAATAAAAACATACCTATAAGTTAAATCTTCCAGATTTCATACATGTGGAAACATACATGCACTCTCTGCAACAATGTGACACAAGAAGAAATCCCCAATGAACGTTTTATATATATATCAATACCTAATTGTGAATCCATTCCATTTCAGCAACTTGAACAAAATGCAAACCATGGTAGTTTATGTACTACCTGCAATTTGGATAATCACTCCACGTTAGTAATACAAACACATAGTAAATACGTAATACTAATGCTTCTATGTTACAATGCAGATGGTACCAAAAACAACTAAAAGGTGACTGGATTCACACATGGTCAAATATCACTTGGTAAGAAAACCTTCACAACAATAGTTATAATCTACGGCGCCGGAGCCACAACCAATTCAGGGCACTACACTGCATATATAAAAAAGAAATGTGGATCGTTTGAATGTAATGATAGTACCATTACTCTAAAGCAGAGATTACCAGAAAATCTTACAAACTGTTATTCTCACCTGGCTCCCACGGGGCGTCGATCTGAACTGGACATGTGCGGTCTCCACCAATGTGACGCGTAGTTCCGAGATGACGGACTGGACTGGCCCACCTAGCTTCGTTTGCTTGGCCTATAGGAATAGTCTTCTGCAAATGGAGAAAGGGAATCAACCACCCGTGGAGTTGAGCGTTAACTCCCCGCCCCCACTCCCGCTGTTCTCCCCACTGATCACCTTTGATGTCCCCTCTTATAGTCTCACCTGATGGTTTGGAAAGATGAGCTCTCCATCCTGCATTGAGCGCAGGGGCGCGTAGATAACCAGTTGCTTCACTGGCTCGAAGGAATTGGTGAGTTCCAGAACAATATTGACTCTGAGATTTCCGGCAAGATGCCGTAAGTATGTAGTTAGTAAGAGTTCAAATGTCTGACTTTCACTCTTGTCCGATTCCTTGCAGGTTGCAGCTTGACCCTAGCGAAGAGTTCCTCGTGGTGACCGGTAATATTCAGGTAAGGATTTGTATTATCCAACACAGTTCGATAAAATAATGTCAGTATATAACCTGTTGCTTTCTCCCTTATTCAGGTGCTGATAGAAGAAAGTATGAAGTCTCGGGGAATAATGCCTCTGGCGGTAAATCAGGTAAGTCTATTGTGGTGAGGAGGTTTCCCCATGTTTGCCCCTTTGTTTCACCTTGCTGTCCTTTTGTTTCCCCTTAGGGGCCGGGGTTCGGCGAGGATGCAGTGGAAGCAGAGGTCACACTACCAGCTGCACCTCCTCAGAGGTATTCTTCCCTTCCTCTCCTTCCCCCAGAAGCTCACTGTCTCCCGAGCCCTGGTTCTCTCGAAGCTGGATTACTGTAACAGCCTCTATCTTAATCTGCCTGCCTCCACTCTCCGCCCTCTGCAACTCATCCAGAACAGAACTGCGAGACTTGTCCTTGGCCTCAAGCCCAGGGACCGTATCTCTCCAGGACTGAAATCTCTACACTGGCTCCCAGTGGCTGCGAGGATAAAGTTCAAAACCCTCTGCATTGTCCACAAGGCCTTCTGGGGCCTGGGTCCTAAATACCTTCAACTCTCTCTTCCCAAATATCTTCCTCCCCGAGCCCTTCGCTCATCCGCCTTCCAACTCCCTCATGGTCAGCCGCTTCTCGAAGCAACGAGCTGGGGGTAGATCTCTCTCCGCGGCAGGGGCCTCCCTCTGGAACAGCCTTCCTGCCTCCCTGAAACTTGAGGAGAACCACCTCCGGTTCCGGAAGCACCTCAAAACCTTCCTCTTTGCTTCTGCTTTCTCTCTCCCTCTCCCCTGCTGAACAGCTAATTAAATTCTTCACTAAACTGCACTGATCCTGCAACTTGACCACTCTAAACTGCCTTCGGTCCTGGTCCCAGTCACTGATCCCCTGGAACCCCTCTGCACTACGGGACTGTCTCTGTATCCCTACAGCCCCCCCCCCCCTTCCCCAGCACTTGCTCTTCACTTACCTTGCACTTGCCACTAGCTGGCCCTTTTTTATTTATTACTTACGCCACTTACCTTCACTGCACTTCCCCCCCTTGCACTTTTCCCCCCTCCCCCACCCCTGCACTTGCGCGATCTGAATGACACCTGGCCTAGTAGGATCGTTTGTTTTGTCTCCCCTTGTTCCTCCCCTCCCTGCCTCGTCGCGCCTTGAAACACCTGTGTATAGGCGCGTTACAAATACCATATCATATCATATCATATCAAGCTGCGCTGACCCGTGAAGAGGAATAGTACCCCCGGTGGTAAAATCAGGTAAGTCTATGGGGGGTAAATAATATTGCCTCTGTTTATTCCCTTGGCTCACCTTGCTGTTCTTGTGTTCCCCTTAGGTGCCGGAGTGCGACGGAAAAATGCAGAAGGATGCGGTGGAATGTGAAAATGCTGTGAAGGCTGGTGAGGTCAGCGAGGCGCTGCAGCAGGCGAGGCGACGTGCATAAAATAACTTCTTTCTTCCTGGTCGAAGGCGCGGTGGATCGGGGATTCAGGTAAGGATCAAAGGTATTGCTCTTGTTCTAACCCTTTCTCCTTCTTTCTCCCTTTTTCTAGGAGCTCTAGACTCGAGGCGGGCGTGGCAGAAGACTGGATGCAGACTTGCAGGCACAGTGAGCGTTACGCTGCTGGATGCAGAATAACGCGAAGCATGTGCTGCTCTTCGGGTGTGGTTTAAATAGCCTCCAAAGTAGTCCCAGGTAAGTATTCCTCCCCAGCCCCACCCGAGTAAAAAATAGTCCCTAGGTAAAGTAGTCCCTTCCAAGCCTCTTTTGGCTTGGAGCTCTTGCAGCATGGTCTGCATTAGGTAAGTTTGCCGCATGGTCTGCATCAGGTAAGTTTTAATCTATGAGCCTTGCGCCATAGACGCCAGGACTGCACCCAAATAGCCCCTAGCAGGGGTTGTTGGGCTTGCTTGGAATAACTTGATGCCTGCTTCCGGGGTTGCTGGACTTGGTCTGAGTCCCTGGGGGTGGCATCATGACAGCACGCCCCCCAAGGCCCCTCCTAAAGTAATTCTTCCCTGTGGTTTTGGTTTGTCTGGGAAATTTCAGTGGAATTTTTTCACCAATCGGGGTGCATGAACTTGGTCACTAGGTTCCCATGACCTTTCCTGTGGTCCGTAACCTTTCCAGTCGATTAAATAAAAAGGTTTTGACTTTATCAGCTTGGAGTCCAGGATGTTCTTAACCTCAACTTCGGGTTCCCCGTCTACAAGGATGGGGTCTGGTGGCTTGGTTAGTCTTGTCCCTGGTTGCACTGGCTTCAAAAGTGACACATTAAAGACGGGGTGAATTTGCATATTAGCAGGTCAGTCCAACTTGACAGCCACCGGGTTGATAATGGCCGTAATAGAGTAAGGTCCCAAATATCTGGGGTTAAAGGTCTGTGTTCCCTTTAGAGGTATATGTTTTGTGGCTAACAATACTTGGTCCCCTATCTGGTATTGTGGAGTATCACTTCTATGCCGATCAGCATCTTTCTTGAATTTTTCTTTCGCCTGTTTTAAATGTGCAGTTGCTTCCTTAAAGACTTGTGTAATCGTAGCGTGCAGATGGTCCACTGTGGGCATTTCTAAGTGTTGGGGTGAGTCAAGGTCTGAGGTTCGACGATGGTTCCCATGTAAGGTATAAAAGGGGCTTTGTCCAGTTCCAGAATGTACTGAATTATTGTATGCCTATTCGGTGATCCAAAGAATGTCTTTCCAATTACACTCAGTCTGATGTAACATACAATGCAGGTATTGTTCGAGAGTCTGGTTGGTCCTCTCCGTTTGACCATCGGTTTGGGGGTGGTGACTGGTCAATGACCTCACATCGATTTGCGCCAATTGACAACATTTTTTCCAAAAATGTGAAATGAATTGACTGCCCCGGTCAGAGACCAATACGGGTGGAAATCCGTGTATGCGAACAATGTTTTCGAGGAACTCCTTGGCCAGGATTGAAGCTGAAGGTAATCCCTTTAAAGGAATAAAGTGGGCCATCTTGGAAAAAAGATCCACCAATACTAGAATGGTGTTAAATCCATTGCATGGGGGTAGATCAGTAATAAAGTCTAACGATAAGGTGTGCCATGGTGCAGGCGGAATATCTAAAGGTCGTAAGAGTGCAGCTGTTTTTTTCTTCTGACTTTTGTTTTGGGCGCAAATGCCAAAAGACATCACAAATGATTTAATATCCTTTCGCCAGGTGGGCCACCAGAATTGTCTCTTAATTTTAGCTTCTGTTTTTGCAATACCTGGGTGCCCCTCCATTAGGGTATCATGATAACGGGAAATGACTAGCTCTTGTAGTTCCTTGTGTGGCAGAAATGGACGCCCTCAGTAATAAGGCAGGTCATTGGTGACAGAGTAGTCCGGGCCTTTCTTTACCCAGTCCTGCAGGGCTGTAGGATCAAAGAGTTGCTGGATCTTTACCTGAATGTCCTCTAGTGCCTGTAGAGCAGTCATGCCAAGAATCCTTTGTTCGGAAATTATAGGTACTGGTTCTGGGTTCACTTCTGCCTCTCCCATCCCTATTCGGGATAAGGCGTCTGCTTTACGATTCTTACAACCTGGTCGATAGGTTATCACGAAATCAAACTCGGTAAAGAACAATGCCCATCGGAGTTGGCGTGACGATTGGGCCTTGGCTGTCTTTAAATACTGTAAGTTCCGGTGATCGGTGATCACAGTAATGGTATGCCTGGCACCGAGAAGATAGTGCCGCCAAGCCTTGAAGGCGGATTTAATGGCTAATAACTCCTTGTCGGTAACCGTATAGTTTAACTCGGGTGACGAGAACCTTCTAGACCAAAATGCTACTGGATGAAGCTGGCCAGTTTCAGGGTCCTTTTGGGACAGGACAGCTCCCATGGCTAGACTGGATGCATCAGTTTCCACTATGTATGGAAGTTCAGGGCGCAGGTGCTTTAATACAGGTGCAGACGTGAATTTCGCTTTCAGCTCTTGGAAGGCATTTTCAGCTTCTTCAGTCCACATAAAGCGTTTATTTTTTCGCAAGAGTGCTGCGATGGGATGTACAACATGTGAAAAATCTGGGATGAATCTGCGGTAGAAATTGGCAAAGCCGAGCATGCTCTGTACTCCTTTAACTGAACCTGGTGATGGCCACTTAAGGATTGCGTCCACCTTTCGTGAGTCCATTCGGACTCCTCTTGGGGTCAGGATAAACCCAAGGAATTCAACTTCTGTTGCATGAAAAACACATGTTTCCAGTTTTGCATATAGTTTGTGCTGGCGCAATTTCTCAAGGACTGCTCGGACGTGCTTCACATGGTCAGATTCTGAAGAGGAGTATACTAGAATATCATCGATAAATACGACAACACAAACGTCAATAAGTTCACGAAGGACATCGTTCATAAAGTATTGGAAGGCTGCTGGTGCATTGCACAACCCGAAAAGGCATCACCTTGTATTCGAATAACCCATACTTAGTGCAAAAAGCAGTCTTCCATTCGTCGCCCTCTTTTACACGTACCAGATGGTATGCCCCCCAGAGATCTAACTTAGTGTATATGCAAGCGTCCTTCACATGGTCTAGTAGTTCAGGGATAAGAGACAATGGGTATCGGTTCTTAACAGTTATCTGGTTCAATGCGCGGTAGTCTATGCACGTTCTGAGGTCACCTTCCTTTTTGGGCACGAAGAACAAAGCTGATGATGCAGGGGACTTGGATGGGCGAATTAAGCCATTAGCAAGGTACTGGTCTAAGTATTGTCGTAGGTGAAGGTTCTCAGGTTCCGTAAGGGCGTAGATCCTTCTACAAGGGGGTTGTGCACCGGGTATGAGATCGATTTGACAATTGTACGATCTGTGAGGTGGTAAGGTGTTTGCCTGTTCTTTTTGGAAGACATCCTGGAATTCTTGATATTCTGGAGGTAGTTGCACGACTGCTGTGGTTACTGTGGCCAGGCCTGCGTTCAGATTTTTCTTTGGGTAACAGGTTTGTGCACAATCCGGGAAGGTTATTCTCTTCTCTCGCCAATCAATACAAGGATTTTGTGTTTCCAACCAAGGTATCCACAGTATTATTTGGAACTGTGGGGCTTTGATTAGATCAAACACAATAGTCTCTCAATGCCCATCCTGACTCAATAGTGTCATCTCTGAGGTGGAATGAGTTACAGGCCCAGAGGCAATTTCAGTTCCATTGACTGTGGTGATGACATCGAGGTGGTATTTCGGCAGAGAGGTAGATTCATCCTGGAAGCCAATTCGTAGTCCACATAGTTTCCTATGGCCCCGCTATCAATGTGTGCCCCCCTTACTGCATGCATACGCAATGGCTGCCTTGGATCTACGAGGATCATTGGTATGATGAAATGCGAGGTCTGAGTATCCTTCTTTAAGCTTGGCAAGCATACCTCTACGCTTGTCGGGCTTGGTCGTTTCCCGAGTCTGACTCCATATGGCTTTTATCAGCAGCTCCTACCACCTTCTTGGGTGGTTTTACAGGGCAATCCCGTAGAAAATGCCCAGAAGTTCCACAATATAGACACAATTGCATTTGCCGTCTCCTTTCTCTTTCCTTCTGGGTTAAGGGTCCTTTAACCCTTCCAATTTGCATGGGTTCTGAAGCATCTGCTCCTTTGGGGTTAGCGTGGGTTTTCACCAACACCTGATTCTCAAACTTGGCTCGATCAGCCTTTCTGTTGTGAAGTCTGTGATCTAACTGGACCACTTAGTCTATATAGTCAGTGCAGTCTTGAGGTGGGTTCACGACTTGAGCCAAGACATCCTTGAGTTCTCCTCGAAGCCCTCGATGAAATAACGTGATTCGTTTTACCTCAGGCCATCCAGTTTCCACTATCAACCTATTACAGGTCGCGATGTAGGATAGAAGGTCCTGGTTACCCTGTCGTACGGACAAAAGTTCGTTATCCAGGGCCTGTCCTTGGGAGTGCCAGGCAAATAGTCTTTCTATGCTCATTTGAAAGCCCTGTAAATCTCGAAGAATTGGGTCATGCCGAGTAACTAGTGGAATTGACCAATCAGCTGCACTTCTGCTGAGGTATGACAATACAAAGGCTACCTTGGCTTGATCGTTTGGGAAGGCTCCAGGTCTGCATAAAAAGTGCGAGCGGCATTGGTTCATAAACACGGGGAACCTTTTCGGATCCCCGGCAAAGCGTCCGGGCGGAGCTAATGGAATAGTTCCTGGTAGGTTTATTTGCACAGGGTTTCCCGATGACACAGGAGCTGGATTTCCCCCGGGTCCTGGTAGGGGTGCTTGTCCAGCCTGGCTTTGCAGTAGGTGCCTAGCAAGGTCATCAGTTCGCTCCTTTGACAAAATCAGTTCTCTCCTAAGAGTATTGGTTTCTTGATGGGCGGAATGCACTTCAGCCCTCAGTTCCCCTAGTAATTGGGCCAATTGGTCAGTTTCTGAGGTATCCATAACGCCCGGGTGGGAATCTGTGAGTAGGCTTCACGTTCTGTTACGCTCACCTGGCTCCCACAGGGGCGTCGATCTGAACTGGACAGCTGCGGTCTCCGAAAATGTGACGCGTAGTGCCAAGATGACGGACTGGACTGGCCCACCTAGCTTCGTTTGCTTGGCCCGTAGGAATATTCTTCTGCAAATGGAGAAAGGGAATTAACCACCCATGAAGTTGAGCGTTAACCCCCCCCAACTCCCGCTGTTCTCCCCACTGATCACCTTTGATGTCCCCTCTTATAGTCTCACCTGATGGTTTGGAAAGATGAGCTCTCCATCCTGAATTGAGCACAAGGGCGCGTAGATAACCAGTTGCTTCACTGGCTCGAAGGAATTGGTGAGTTCAAGAACAATATTGACTCTGAGATTTCCGACAAGACACCATAAGTATGTAGTTCGTAAGAGTTCAAATTTTTACTTTCACTCTTGTCCGATTCCTTGCAGGTTGCAGCTTGACCCTAGCGAAGAGTTCCTCGTGGTGACCGGTAATATTCAGGTAAGGATTTGTATTATCCAACACAGTTCGATAAAATAATGTCAGTATGGAACCTGTTGCTTTCTCCCTTATTCAGGCGCTGAGAGAAAATATGAAGTCTCGGGGAATAATGCCTCCGGTGGTAAAATCAGGTAAGTCTATTGTGGTGAGGAGGTTTCCCCTTGTTTGTCCCTTTGTTTCACCTTGCTGTCCTTTTGTTTCCCCTTGGGGGCCGGGGTTCAGCGAGGATGCAGTGGAAGCTATGCCGACCCGTGAATAGGAATAGTACCCCCGGTGGTAAAATCAGGTAAGTCTATAGGGGGTAACTAATATTGCCTCTGTTTATTCCCTTGGCTCACCTTGCTGTTCTTGTGTTCCCCTTAGGTGCCGGAGTGCGACGGGAACATGCAGAAGGATGCGATGAAATTGAAGATGCTGCGAAGGCGGGTGAGTTCAGCGCAGCGCTGCAGCAGGCGAGGCGACGCGCATAAAATAACTTCTTTCTTTCAGCTCGAAGGCGCGGTGGATCGGGAATTCAGGTAAGGATCAAATTGCTCTTGTTCTAACCTTTTCTCCTTCTTTCTTCCTTTTTCTAGGAGCTCCAGGCTCGAGGCGAGCGTGGCAGACGACTGGATGCAGACTTGCAGGCACGGTGAGCGTTATGCTGCTGGATGCAGAATAACGCGAAGCGAGTGCTGCTCTTCGGGTGTGGTTTAAATAGCTACCAAAGTAGTCCCAGGTTAGTATTCCTCCCCAGCCCCACCCGAGTAAAAAATAGTCCCTACGTAAAGTAGTCCCTTCCAAGCCTCTTTTGGCTTGGAGCTCTTGCAGCATTGTCTGCATCAGATAAGTTTTAATCTATGAGCCTGGCGCCTATGGCACCAGGATTGACTCTCCATATGAGCCTGGCGCCATAGACGGTTGTTGGGCTTGCTTGGAATAACTTGATGCCTGCTTCCGGGGTTGCTGGACTTGGTCTGGGTCCCCAGGGGTAGGCATCATGACACAAATGCTTATTTAATGTTCTTAAAACCAAAATTTGATAACTAAACTGTCCTTAAACCTTAAGTAAATTTATAGTAAAAAATATAAACTGTTAGAATATTCCAAAAGCTTAGAACACATTCAACTTTCCAGAGAATACGAACAGCATCCTCAGAACACCCCCATTTTGTTTATTTACGAACATTTCAGGACACCGCAAGTGTTCTTAGAAAACTTTCAACTTGACAACGAACAAAACGAACAGCGTCCTCAGAACATCCCCATTTTGTTTATTTACGAACATTTCAGGACACCACAAGTTTTCTTAGAACACATTCAACTTGCAAGAGAACAATACGGACAGCGACCTCTGAACACCCCCATTTTTTTGTTTGCGAACATTTCAGGACACCGCAAGTGTTCTTAGAACACATTCAACTTGCCAGCGAACAATAAGGACACCATCTTCAGGACACCCCCTACGAACATTTCAGGACACCGCGACTGTTCTTAGAACACTTTAACTTGTCAACTAACCATACGGACAGCGTCCTCAGGACACCCCCATTTTGTTTATTTGTTTACATTTCAGGACACCGCGAGTGTTCTTAGAACACATTCAACTTCCCAACGAACAATACGGACAGCGTCCTCAGGACACCCCCATTTTGTTTATTTGTTTACATTTCAGGACACCACGAGTGTTCTTAGAACACATTCAATTTACCAGAGAACAATACCGACACCGTCCTCAGGACACCCTCATTTTGTTTATTTACGAACATTTCAGGACACCGCGAGTGTTCTTAGAACAGTTTCAGCTTGCTTGCGAACAAAACGGACACATATTACGTCCTCAGAACACCCCCCCATTTAGTTTCTTTAGAACATTTCAGAACAGCCGTGTTGTCCGCAGACAAATCGAACACAACAAGAGCGTCCACATTCTCTCCCACCCTCCCCAAACACTCTTACACACCAACAGACTCTACTAAATGCACATTTTAAACCAAGCTTCACCGCGGACGTCCACGAATCTAAGATGGCAGGCGCTACCGAAAATCTGACGTGCTTCACGCTCCACGCCGTCCAATCAGCGAACACGTCGCATGTCTGCGGACATCAAGCAAGCGGAATTGGCCAATCAGGACACTGTCCGCGGAGCGAACAGGGAAGTGTGTCCGCGGACCGAACACAGATATCACTAATTATTTATGACCTACTTTTTGGTCATTTTAAAAAAACTAGTGCATGCTTTCGGGACCAAGCCGCTACTTCTGGTTCAAATTTGGTGAAAATCCGTCCAGCGGTTTGGACTGTAGGCGCAAGCAAAGTTTTTTCCCCATTCAGTCTATGGGGGAAAAAAAGTTTTGGGAGCCCCCTATAACTTTGCCCCCCCTGGACGAATCCTCATCAAACTTTGCAAAAGAATTCAGAGTGGGCCATATACTTTTTTTGCAAAGTTTGGTGAGGATTCGTCCAGGGGGAGCGAAGTTATAAGCCGCCCAAAAAGTGATCTTCTTATGGAAACAGCAAACTAACCATAACTACATGGCCACTACCGTGGCCATGTAATATATATATATATATATATATATATATATTTATTCACTGAAAAAAGCTTCAGTTAAAAGAGAATGAAGGTGAGCTGATTTCCACAACAACACCCTTGAAATTCAGCAGGTGCGGTAAGTGATAACTCAGCGACCCCTGTTGCAAAGCTTATGAACACAAGCGTGATATTACAGAAGGGATTGACAATGACATACACAATGGCAGCGTGTGGGACATCTAGACAGAAGGCATAGAGTTAAGATGAACATCACTTCCCACACCCAATTCATTTTAAGGGTTTGATTGTGATGAGTCATCTGCCCCTAACTCTCTCTTACCTAAAGTATTTTCAGTAGATTATATATTTCTTTAAATAGATTAACCTTTTCTCAAACTGTTACAAAGCACATTAAATGATTCTCCATAAAATACGTGGGGTGTTGTTTCTTCATGTAAATTATGTACTATAAGAAAAGAATAAATAAATTACATTATTTGTTAATATTGAAAGATGTATTGTTTACCATTAGAGTTAGTGTGTTTGCCATTTCTGTTAAAATAAAAAAGTGATGTTTGTTTATAAGAAATGTTTATATATTAATGACAATTATAGAGAAATAAATACAATGTACTTACTATTTTTAATGGTTTGTTTTGGAATTAGCTCCTGTTGTATCTGAGCCTGTATGACGAGTTGTACTGAAGTGATAATATGAGTTGTACAGTTATGGTTAGTGCTTGGTGCATTCCATTATATTGGATGTTAAATGAAAAACATATTTTTACATTTTGAAATTATGAATTGTACAAAAAGGTATATTTGGGTGTCGTAAATATAAGCATGTTGTTTTATGTATATGTTTTTGTTGGTTGAAGGGTACAACATTTTCTGTTGTCCCCTGTGCTTCTGGGTGTTGTTGATGGTAACTGTTGTCTGGGTACCTTCACACTGACCGCAGACTCTAGAGCAGCTACATCTCGGGTGAGTGCGATTTTTAGGTGTAATCATTAAAAATATGTATTAGGAACTTGTAGCAGATTATAAAGGGTCTGGTAAAAACCTATAAAATTCAGCAAAAAAGTTTGTTCAAGTGACGTTATGGTTAAGTTGCACTAACAAAAACCTATCAAATTCAGTGAAAAAACTTTGTTAAAGGGATGTTATGGTTGCAAGTTAAACCCAAAAACCCCAGAAATATGCCAGTTATAGTAAGCTAAGCAACCATAACTCACGCCACCACTGTCCACTGCAAAGACTAACACCCAGGACATCACTGATGACATCACAAATTTCACTGATGACATCACATATGTAGGCCACTTATTTTTGTTTTCTGACAGTGAGAATTTGAAAGGTGCTAAATATCTACATGCTAACCTTGCCGTATG
The DNA here is from genome assembly GCF_040938575.1 of Ambystoma mexicanum. Classification (NCBI taxonomy): domain Eukaryota; kingdom Metazoa; phylum Chordata; class Amphibia; order Caudata; family Ambystomatidae; genus Ambystoma; species Ambystoma mexicanum. The sequence goes on from NC_090928.1 coordinate 291,385,928, forward strand.
TTCTTAAAGTAGTTTCCTTAGGGTTTGGCTTCAGCTCACAGTGCACATACATATGAGATTTTCTTTTCTGCAAGCTTGTTTGAAGCACTTTGGGACCAAGCATCGCACAGAATCACCAGCTTGTGCTGCAGGAGCAGTGTGTGACTCCAGCTGATGAGGTAATCCCACAAGGGCCTCATCCTGCAATTTATATCAAAAATCGAATTTCAAGCATTGAGCGCCCCTCTCACTTTGTTTTTTGCTGGAAAATCCCCAGAATTATCCTGTGGCAAAGCTAACCGTGGCTTTTCATTTTAAACTGTTTTAACATTACCCTGACCAGTTGAGTTCTTTGAACTCACTCAATGCGTTTCTCTTTCCAACATGGCCGCCTCCTCCACGAGCACAGGAGTGCTCTCCCTGCCACACCAGCTGCCTCTCTGATGGGCCTCCTCCATTTCTAAACAGCCAATCTAGGGAGCTGGTGGGCATATATATATAGTTTCACTATTAGAATCACAAATTGTTAATATTTGTAATGTTTTAAATAGTTTATTGGTTGTTAAAATGAAGGTATTTTGGAATGCCTTTCAGGAAGAGGGTAATTGGAGAGGGTGTTTCTATTGTCACAATATGTTAAGATGGGATGAACTTACATACGTGAATATTCAATTCTAGTGTATGGAAGTCACAAAGTCCCTTCCCTAATCTAAAACCTACTATTGCTGAGCCTTCCCTTCCCAATAAAGTCATCACAGTTCCATAGTTCATAATGCCTCTACATAACACTATATACTCGATCTGGGTCCTGTTCTCCAAGCTCTGGCTTGTATTAGTCTTTGGTGTGGCCTTATATAAATGCCAGGACTGTTGCAGGCCTCTTGCTGTGAATGCATCCCTTGCGTTCCCAAGGTTTTCCTTTGCTGGGCAAGTTCCCTAATTCCCCCAGTTTCCAAAGTTATTGCTTCATGTCGGTTGCCTTTTCCAGGTAAATATAAGAAAGATTTCTTCCACCATACTTGGGAACTACAGGGTAGGCTCTTAGCTTATGCCAGTGGCCTTGCAGCTTCCACTAAGACTTTTGTCTGTCCTCACTCTCATCTTCAGGTCTTGGGAATATAATCTTCTTCTCGTTTCACTGCCTTGGAGATTTAGTACTTGTGGTGCGCTGCACACAAGGACAGGAGACACCATTGAGTGAGACCATTATTTGAGGCAGACCCTGCACCAGCGTTCTCTCTCCACTTTCCTTGCTCCTTTCCCCATAAATATCCTCACTTGCCCCCTGTGTCCCCGCCATTACAATCAGCCCAACATTATACAGTACTCAATTCTCTTCAACATCTGACAAGATATAGCACAACAGTCACCTCACTTCCTTTTTTGTCACTATCTTTCTGGCCCCTGCAATTCTATGGGTCCATGTGCTCAGCAGGCGCCTAACACTAGCCTGGGCTCTCACCTGGTCTCTCTAACTCTGCCACTACCTTGGTTCAACCAATTTAGAATCGCTTACTCTTTGGCTCGCCTGGCCTAGCCAACACAGCTCTTGCCTCATTGGTACTACTTCTCCTCTTCCTAATATCTCGCCATTCTCATGCTGGAATTGAGTCATAACTCTGACAACATCTGGGGATTTCGTCCTCCTTGTGTACTGATATTGCAACATTAAAGTCTCTTACATGTGGATATGTATGCTCCTCATGTTTCTATGTTGGGATTACTTATTTTATTTTGCTTTAATGTGTTACAGTTTATAAATAAACTTTTCACGTAATATAAATAAAAAATAAACACAATCATGTGGATCTGTTTGCTCCTCATGTTTCTATGTTGGGATTACTTATTTTATTTTGCTTTAATGTGTTACAGTTTATAAATAAACTTTTCACGTAATATAAATACAAAATAAACACAATCATAATTCACCAAAAATAATACTAAATTTAAGAAATGTAAAATTACATAAATGTACAGTATTTAAATAATTAACAATTAAACAATTAAGTAACTGATCAATAATAATTGTACATGTGTATGAACATTCTCATCCTAACCACTCTACAATGTGTTTGTGAATCACTCTGATTAACTCGTAATCCCAGATAGGTATGACAGTTCCTCCTTAGGTCACAAACTCCATATTATTCTGTGGGTAATAGGAAGCATACCTTCCTAATTTTATATGGTTAGTCCCACAATCTCTCTATCTCTGGCAGACATTATACATTGAATGAGAAATTTCATATTCCTTGCATTAATGCACTGTAACCAGAATGTCATATCTCTTATCGAGTCTGGGTTATGTACATACCTACCATACCGTGTATGGTAGATATTAGTCATATTGGGGCATTCTGATAGTAAATGCTTTGCAGTTTCAATGGCTTCTCTGTTTTTAAATATTCAACACTAACTATCAGCCCACGGTACATGACTTACAGTACAAGTAACTGCTAATACGGGCAGATAGTCCAATCTCAGGAGAAAGATAAAATGCCTAAGTCTAGGAGAAGGGCAAAGATTTAGATACAACTGCGGCTTCTTAAACATGTACAGTATATGGGACCTAGATTGGTACTTTTTTAAACTATTTAAATGGGCATAATTTTCAAGCCAGTCCCACAACTCTATGCATTTAATTAGTGCGTGTTTCATTTTAGTAATATCACTCCCTCTTCTCTGTGACCAGCATATCTCATCAAAAAGCATTTCCATGTTTTTTTTTTAAGTTGGCATGTTGTAGACTCCTTAAGCGTTTCCTGATACATGGCTATTAACAGACAATTTGCAGGGTTGTTACTCATTGCAATATACAATTCCGCTTGTTTTTTTTTAACACAATAGATTTAAGTGACTTAAGACCTTATTCCAACCATATAATGGGCATCGGGATGCAATCCGGGAGACCTAAAATATGTGCCCTCTATAACCACCAATCGATATTAGAGATTCCAGCCCATAGATTATCATTGGGACAAGTACATGGGTATAGTGCTGTCGGGCACCCCAGACGGAAATCCACCATGGTCAATGGTGAAATGGTGCACCATAGCAGTAATCTGCACAGCTCTAGATATATGTGCTTGTTTACATGATGTATAGTTTGTAAGTGATTTCAATCAGGCACACACCCAAGTCTCGCCCAGCATGTAGTGCACAAATGAAACCCTTATTTCTTTTTACCACTCATATCACACCCTCCTCAAAATAACCCCCAGGTTGCACTGAACCAGGAATCAGGCTAGTTGTAAAGGTAATTATTTGTTTATTTATTTAGAATTTAAAATCACAATATATTTTGATAGGTAACAACAATCACCAATGGGGAGACTGGAACAATGAATAATATCTTTAATGGACTAGGAATGAAGTAATGAACACAAAAAGAATGCAGCAAAGAAAAGAATACTTCGAAGTTGGTTTGGAACAGATAGCACTATAGTTAGGGGTTCCCATTGCAACAACCCTCAACCCACCAATAGGCAATTTAAATGGATGTGAGGAGAGAGCATGTATTCAGGAATAATGCAGACCAAACAGAATATCACTCCCACCTTCCCCCCTTAAACACAAGAGAAAAACGGATTTCACTTTTCAGCTGCCAGGATGGCTTTGAAATTGGCTGAGCAAAAACACAAAATATGTTCCAAAAGCTTAAATTATTATAAATTCCTATGGTAGAAACTTTGAACAGATGCAAACAAACACAAGCAATGATTTAATCGAAAGGAAACAGTTGGGATGTCAAAGGCCAAGTGGGAAATAATGTAAAGGTGATTAACACATGTAAAACTTTTCCATAGTTCAATACGCGGCAAACTTTTACTTATGCAGTTTTTGATATAACGGCTCAATCACACAAGTGGGAGTTGAGATTTCACTTCTAGCTTAAAAACTGATGGAGTTATGGAGGATTTAGTGAGAGGTATTTTTAGAAAATAAAGACACAAATTTGGACAAGGACTTCTGTTTAGAATCAGAAAATATGGCTTATGCTTTCATTCAAGGCTAGAGGGTTCAGGCTAGGCAACCAAGTCGGGACGAAGTAAGCTCTTACACTGATTCATGACTTCACTAACAGATCCCCATCACCTTCCCCGGCGGCACCAGTCCAAACACTCAAAGTGGGATTTATGGATCAGAGTTACACAAGTAAAGATGACTATGAAAATGGCACTTTAGCAAATAGACAGAATAAGATAGCACTAAAGATTTTGACACTGTTACTGGCTTGGAAAGTAGGGATAGTTCAGAGATCAGAATGGAACAAGATAATGCAAGGTAAACAAAAGTTCTCTAGCGTCCTATTAATACTCACAATCCACTGGGATTTTAAGATTCTTGGACACTCACGGTTCTGGTTAATGGATTGGATCTATCAAGGAAAGACAGCAAATCAGGCGCGGGACTGGATCAGCTAGGCCGGTCACCGTAACTGCACAGGATCTGCCCTTCTTGTTTCTGGGTATTTCAAATCAGCGGATGGCGAGTTCATCAGGCAACCATTTAGGGCAGCAAGCCAGATAGTTTCAGGATGCTAGTTTCAAGATGCTTTCCCACACCACAGCGCTACACTTGGTTGTGAGGATAAGTTGAAGATTGAGTCCTAACTGAAGATGGTTTGGCTACTGCTTGGCCTGGTCCTTGGCATCTGGATCTGGAAGGATGTTGAAGGTTGGATGATGAATGCTGGATCAGAGTGCTTCGCTGGAATCTGAATAGTGATTCCCTATGTGTTGTCAGTTGACTCTATTTATCCTTTCAAATGACATCAAAAAAATGGCTGAATGGGCCAGCATAACTAAACTCACCCCTGTGGACTGGGATTGGATCAGCCTCATCTCCGCCTTGCATCTGAGTGATTGGCTCAAACACAGGTGAAGTAAAGTTTATGGTTTGGTTTTTACAATCCTTAGAAACCTCCCCTAGCCACTAGTATCAAAATGGAATTTTGTCCTAAATACATATTTATACATTTGTAACCTCCACACAAATCACACACAAGGATTCCATATTTTATGTAGTATCTGTTCATCAAAATCCTGCAGCTGTGAGATCTTGTTTTGCCTTTTTGCAGCATTTTGTCCATTTTTTCATGAAAACAATTTCCAACCTTTCTCCAAATTTCCACAAATATGTGTGTTTCTCATAGGGATGTGTGTGTAAAGTTTATCAATTCTAGCATACAGTTCCCATAAAATCACATATATCTCCATTCCTGTTCAGAATATGCTACACAGTTCCACCACATTTTGTAATGTAGTGCCAAAATTTAGACTAACAAATCTGCCCCTTTTATATTTTTCACCATTTCTGATAACAAGTTATGAGTCTCTAAAAATTGTTCATTACATGTTCTTAGCAGCAAGTGGTCCACCTTTTGTCTCTCCCTGGAGCTCAAGGAGTAGCCCCCACCTTTGGGACCCTAGTGCAAGCCATGTTTATGACCTCTTCACACATCCATTTCCTGGCCTGGAGAATCTGCCATTGTTCAGTCTCTGGCTGCAGACAAAAGTCTATCCTACCCCACAATTATCATATGTCAGTGAGTATCTGCTGAGAGGAATGCCCTCCCCTTGGGGGAAACCTGTTTTTCCACTTCTTGCAGCCCAGCCAGGCTAATTTATTCTTGATTTCTTGACTTAAAATCCAGCAGAAAACAAACCTGTTGCATCAGATGACCTGGATAAATTACATTCTTAGCTTCAACCTGTAGGACAACTAAAATCTCTGTTCCTTTCAGCAGCAGTCCTTTTATATTTGCTAATCTGGCAGACTTTTAGTTTAATAACTTTAAAGTTTCATCAGGAGGGCCCATTTGACAGGAACTGTCATTCACAGGTAGCCCAGTGTGCTGCACTCAGATTTTGACAGGAACTGTCATTCACAGGCAATCCAGTCTTGCTGAGGAGCTTTTGCTCTTAACATTTCAGGACTTTGTGCATTCATAGTGCTTCCTTAGGTTAAATGTATTTTAGCGCCAAGCAAGATTTTGAGCGTTGAGAAGTGTTGTGTAAAGGCATTTTTGAGTTTTAGCAGCAAAGTAAATGTCATTTACAAGCAAATTTTGGAGTTTCACTTGCAAAGCACTGTTTTTCCCTTCTTCACTCTATGTTTGCTTGTCATGGAGCCCACTGGCACTTTTTCTGCAGCATGTGCTTTATTCCATCACACATGCACCATGGGTGGCAGGTTGTGCAGCCATCTTTTTGTGTGTTGAAACCCGGTTTTGGAGGTTTTGGTGCACACAAGAGTTTTACTGCCATTTTAACTGTTTCTTGCACCATAAATAGCAGAGTGATGCAGCACAGTATATTAGTGTGGTCAATACATCCCACAAATACCCCTCATGAATTAATTTTGACTTCCAGTCGAGAGGGAGTTGGGCGATTGGGATGTTCTTTTCTGTCCATGTGGAGAAATTCAGTTGTTTCTCCCATCAGTGATTGAGGCGACACACTCTTCTTGTCGGTTCAGGTTAGGATGGGACAATACTCTGTATTCCTTGGGTTTTTCCTCCCAGTCCCCGAGTGGAGCTGCTTGGTGATTCTTGGGATGATTCTTAGTTCAAATGCTAGAAAACAGAACATATCATGGTTATGGAAATGTTCCCACTAATGTGTCCAGACATCTTTGGGGGATGTCAGCAGTGTGAAAGACACTTGCATTCCCTAACAATTGGCAATATTCCCCATCTATTATTCAGTGATAATTTACCCATTTTCTCAGGTGGAATCAATGAAGATTTAATAATTTTTCCAGGTGTCCGAAATTTCCCCCTCTGGGTTTCCGGTAAGCCTTTCTATCTGCCGCAAAGTATGCCTGGGATGGCAACTCTTTAGCTGGTTCATGTGGACCCACTTGTCTTCCCCTTCAGTCAAATTGCCCTTGAGGATGCGGATTCTGTAGGTGACTGGTGAGATTCTGTCCACAATTTCAAAAGGACCCCGCCAAGTTGGGAGGAATTTGCACTCGTTGGCTTGGTTCCTTAGGAAATTGTACAAGTAGACAGGGTCTCCTACTTGATATTCTTTTTTAGTTGTCTTAAGTTGCTAGTGGGTCTTCATACTGTCTGCAGATCTTTCTAGATTCTGCTGAGCATAGGCAAAAGCATGTTGAAGGTGTTTTCTCAGATTCTTAATATACGAGTTGTGGAGGCATTTATCAAGGTCTGCTCTTGTGTTCTGTAGAGCAGCTGCTGGGGTAGCACCTTCCTTCGTCCAGTCATCAGCTCAAATGGAGAAATTTTTGATGCAGAAGTAGGGGTAGATCTGATGGCCATCAGGCCAAGGGGTAATGGAATGTCCCAACTTGGCCCAGAATCTGCCACAAACTTTTTTTTAATATGCTCACAATGGTTTTATTGTACCTCTCAACTCCCCCACTAGAGGACCGATGGTAGGCGATTCTAGTTTCCTTTTTACCCCAAGTATCTCCCACATCTTTGTCATCACTTCGCTTGAGAAGTGACTACCTCGGTCTGACTCAAACCTTTGAGGTAGTCCAAAATGCAAGAAGATGTGATTGATGATCAGGGGAGCTTCTGTTTCTACCTTGCAATTTGGGGCCGGGAGACATTCCACCCATTTAGTAAACAAGCATGTTACGGTCAATATGTACTTGTTCCCCCTAGAGGAGCAAATCATGGGCCTGATAAAATTGACTTGCAAATCTGACCAAGGCAGTGCCATCCCCCTCTTTTGGAGGGGAGCACGGTGTGTGAGTGATGTTGGCTGAAATTGTGCACACACAAAACACCCCTTCAAGTATTGGTCGTGGTCCTGCCCCATGTGTGGCCAGTTTTCAACCTCGCGTAAGATTTCTAATGTTGTATGAAACCCCCCGATGACCGGCTGTGGCCGGATCATGGGCATGAATTAGCATCAGGCTTCGTAATGAGGTGGGGACCACGCACTGGTCATGGCCAGATATGGACCTCCTCACCAACAAACCGTCTTGGATTCGGAACATTTTTGGACATTTCATCAACACTCTGAGGTCCTCTTTCCCAATGCAATCAGTATCTGTCAGGGGATAGTTCTCAGGGTCCTCAATGTGTTGATAAAACTTACCAATTATTGGATCCCCTTTTTGAGCCATAATCAAATCAGCATCTGGGGTCTCCTTACTCCATTGGGCAGTTGAGATTTCATTGTGAGGATTTGGCTGGGACCTAGTGATAGCAGTGACCTGGATTTCCCCCAACAGGGACTTGATCTCCAGTAGATCCACTTGGATGGCTCCGGTTTTGGCCAGGTGGTCAGCTAGGTCATTTCCAGTTTTGTCTGGTCCCTCTACATTAGAAGGACCCTGGATCTTTTTCCAGTAAATGGTCATCCCATTCGAGGTGACCAGATCATCAATATTTTGTTTTAATTTTCCATGTTTTAGTGGTTTATTGTTAGCACATAGCATGTCTCTGGTTTTCCAATTAACCAGGTGCTCCACGAACGCATTCCGTACATAATCTGAATCAGTGATTATGACCAGTTTGTGGAGTTGGTGTTGGACAGCAGTGAGGATGGCTTGATCCACAGCCATCAGCTCTGCCAATTGACTACTCCGGGGACCGATTTTGTACCCAGCGGAGGGCTCTAGGGCATCATTCACCCATGCATTCCTCATGCTGGCCACTAGTTTCTTTTCCCCATTGTTGTCAACATGGTAGGAGCACCCATCCACACAGACAGTAGGCATTCCCTCACACTGGTCTTCTTCATAGTCTTTGTGTGGGGAATTAAGGTATGCCTCCATGTTTTCCTTGATTTTAATACTTTTGTCCTCGAGACAGTTTTCTCTGGCACAATCATGCAAATCAGCCAGACCTTGTGCGAGGGGACTCTTCTTGTTTATGGCCATATCGACCTCCACAGGAAAGCCTTGCATTGACAGAATCCAGGAAGTAATTCTGGAATTACTCACATTTCCGGGCCAAATCCTGTCACTTTGAAGATATTGCAGAGGCTGGTGTGGAGTCTCCACTATGATGTGTTCCCCCTGGATGAACGAGTGGTAATTCTTCAATGCCAACACCGTTGCCAGGAGTGCCTTCTCACAATCGTTGAAGTTTTCCTCCACAGAGGATGAAGTCTTACTCGCATAGGAGATGACTTTACTGACCTTGTCATGCTTTTGGTATAATACTGCAGTCAAGCATGTATTTGAGAACCCTGTCTCCAAGAAGCACTCCTTGTTTTTGACAGGGTAAGCTTGGAAAGGCATTTGTTAGAGGCTTCTTTTGAGTTGTCATATTGCCTCGGCTTGTTCTGTACCCCACTCCCACTTGACCCCCCCTTCAACAGATGGATCAGGGGTCTTGTGATCTCTGCATAGTCCTCAATGAACTTTCTGCTGTAATTAGTCATGCCCCAAGAGGTTGACACAGGTTCTGCACCACTGTTCCTTTTGGAAAGAGAGTTCTGCTCCGGCAGCTCTCAACTGTGTCAGGACATAACAGATCTCCGCTATGTGTTCCTTCACAGCAGAGCTTTTTATTAGAACATCATCTACATAGGCCAGGTTACCCCTTTCTCCCAAGTCGGGCATGGCATTATGCATAAAGATATTAAATTTTTTTCCGGAGTTGATGTATCTGAAGGGAGTCCAGGTCCAAGTGTACTGCTGCCCCCCGAAGGTAAAGGCCAGATTGTATTGGTCCTCCCTACTGACAGGTACAGTCCAATACCCATTGGTCAGGTCAATGGCAGTATATACCTTTGACCACTGGATCTGGGCTAGCCCTTGGTCAATGTAGGGAAGAGGCCATCGGGAAGTATGGACCCATTTGTTGAGCTCACTTAGGTTAGCACAGAGTCTCCATTGGCTGTTTGGTTTCAAAATCCCCAGCACTGGATTATTGAAGGTGCTGTGGACTGGACGAATTATCCCACGGGACTCAAGGTTCTTAATTATTTCTGTAAGGGACTCCATTGATGTGAGAGGCAAGCGACATTGCTTCACAAACACTGGAGTCATGCCTGGGTCCGTGGGAATTGTTGTTGTATGGATTTTGGTGTGACCGCAGTCATATGAGTCTCACAGGCATCAGCTAGGTGACTCTCTCTTCACCATCTGCCTGAAGCCCAGAAAGACTTCTTGTTTGGCTATCTCAGTGGTCTCCTCCAACTGGGTGGAGAAGTCCCTGGTTAAAATATTGATTTGGACTGAGGGCTTCAGGTGGGGAGGGCAGTCCTAGTGTACATGAAATATCACCTAATCCCTCCTGAAGTCACAGGTCACTTCTTCCTTACCATAAGGGCAGGAAGAGTACACCAGGCAATTCCCCCCATGAAGGTTGAAGATCCTGCCTGGTGTTGTGTCATTGTCGCTATCATTGTCAAAACAGTTACTGGGGATTGGTCCTACCAGTTCATTACCTAAATCTATGGAAAAATGTTGCTCATGAACCACCATTTTAATAATCATTTTAATAATGGTGCTTGCTCCCAGAGTGATACTCCTAAGGTTACATGCCCCGGAGTGATACTCCTCCGGGGCATGCAATCTTCCCTCCTTTTCCTCAAGGGGGCAAAGATGATGCGCATTTTGGGCCAATGGTGGGTTAATTTCTTTGCTCTGGATTCTGACAGAGGGGTAGTTTGGGCAGGATTTTGTTTGGGATTTTGGGAACCTGTAAGAAAAAGGTAACAGTTGGATATTGGGGGAGTTTTGGACCCTGGTTCCCCTGGTTCTGATTCTGGGCTGCACCCCATTTTTTGGAGGCAGTCACCAGAATCGGCTTGAGCAAGGTGATATTCTGGTTGATCATTCTGGGGATCAATGCTGGGTGGTTTTAACTCAGTCCCCACATCTACCCAGTCTTGATTAGGATCTCTTAGGACCCATTTTTCTTTGGGCAGAGTTCCTCCATCCCTGAAGGAAAAGATAATTTTCCTAGAATCCTCTGAGGACCCCTCTCCTTCAAATTGGAAGATTCTAACCTCCACCACAACATGGGTCTTTTTAGGCCCTTTATTTCTCCTACCTGACATCTGTTCCATAGGTTGCAGATTTGCGGGAGCAGGAGATTTTGGTTCCGGTTCCTGGGTTTCAAGGGGCTTTTCACAAGTGGGGAAGGAAGCTTCCTCTAAGGCTTTTGTCGTGATAAGCTTCTAGGCGCTTGCAGTAACCTGCATTTGCACTAACCTATTGAGCTATCTTGTGTGTATTAGAGCTTATTCGAAGCGTGGAGGAAAATGCTGAAATCAGTCAGGCCTCTCATGCTTATAAGGGGTTAACTGTGAAGGCCCTTCTTGAAGACATAAACATCTAACCTTTGCAAGAGGCTCTACGCAGCCCTTGGGAGCTAGGCACAGCTTTGCATAGCTTTGCTCGTCTTCGCTCTGCGTGTGATTGATCCTGATTATAGAGGGACTGTTTTGGTACTCCTACATAACACTGGTGCATCTGCAGTACCATTAACCAAATATGACCGAATTGCACAATTGATTTGTGAGCAAGCAGTTGTTCCTCTAGTGGTAGAAAGTAAGCAATCCCCAGACACTACACTGAAGGGGGAAGGAGGCTTCGGTAGCACAGGGAAAAAGGTGTGGGTTCACCATCCTAACAAAAAGCCTGAGGTTGGGGAAGTGTTAAGTCAAGGTGTTGGAAGTACCTATGTTGTGCTTTTGCAAAATTCTGACATGCCTGTTTATATTCCCGCTACTAGGCTCACACCACGAACGTAGAGCAGTATGAAGGTGATAGGACTTACCTTGGGGTGGGTGCTCCTGGCCTGCCAAGCAAACGCTTTCTCTGTAAAGAATGGGTTTATGCAAGACGCTACAAAGACTCTGAGAATCGCATGCACTACACCTGATGCTCCAGTCCTGCGTTATAACTACAACCGCACCGTAACCTGTGAGAAAAGCGCTACAAATGAGTATCCACATGGAATTGCAAAAGTGATAGCATGGCATATTGTCAGACACCTTTTGTCACTGACTCATATGACTGGTGCTTATGACATCTTAGGCCCAAACATTTCAGTGAATGGATCCAATAATTTGTTTGATGTTTCATGTTTCTTCTGTCCCAAGAACTGCAGCGAGTGTACTCGCCAAGATATTTTGGACTATAACTTGACTAAATGCATTTCATACAATTGTACATTGAAACAGCCACTACAGGATGGTAGTATGGTGTTTGTATCTAAAACTGATATTGTATATGGCAGGCATCCCACTTGGAGAATGGTGTTTTTCAAATTGCACAAAGTAGAAACCGTGAACATGCTAGATGTTCCAGTAGTAAGACAACACTTAAATTGCAGACACGTGATGCACGCGTCTATCATTACAGAGGTACACTTAGACATAGATTTGTCACGAGGCAATGTTTCCTTAGTACTACCAAGCTGCTACAAATGGAGTCAATTTCTATGGCCCATCGCCAAATTGCGCCTAGCTAGGGGGTTAGATTCATTATTTGCGGGAGCGGCGGGAGTGGGAACACCAGCTTTAAATGCTTTTGACATAGAAACTGTGCGCAATAAGTTAGCCACTATGGGTGCTGATGCCAGCGATGCTATAAAACTTCTGGCCCAGTGGGACCCATTGATAAGCCCTACCCTGCGCAACACTGCTACAAGTATTGGCAACCACTGGAGATGGCAGAATTTTAGCTATGAAGACAATTTTTTTCTGCCATACAGCAGGTCAACAAGACTGCTCAAGACACACGATGGATTTTATGGCAAACTTTGTTAAATCAGCAGGTGTTGGCTTTCCGCTCCGAATGGGGACGACTATCCTTAACCCACTGGCACAAAGAGCTACAGTTACCAGCAAACATATGGATTAAACCGCTTGCTTTTGATTGCATGAATAACACATGCCATGCTTTAATGCATGTTAGTAGAACCGCTTGTGCTTTAGAAATATGGTGTCCTTTTATAGTATTGCGTATGAAAATCAATGGTTCTTGGTGGGTGCCGCAGATATGAAGGGAATGGTTAGACAGCCAAAACTACACCATCCACAGTCACACCTGCATGCCCTGGGATCAGGGGTGGGTGTGTCCCCAAACGGGAAGGATTCCAGATCCATGCATGCATCCTGTAGCAGAGGAGTGCAACTGGATGCAATACCACAAAGAATGGGACTGACATTTTCCAAATAGATCAGCATAAAGCTTGCGTAGTTACTAATCATTCCGTGCTTATTAACAATTACAGGTTATTAGGGAATCCTCAAGTATTTTGCGTAGATCAGGTTGTGACTATCTTAGACATTATTACTCAATCCTTATATTCATTAACCCAGTGGTCTCACACTACTCTGCATGCCGAGCTCACACATTTGCTTAACTGGACTCTACCCTATGGGGTAATTACTGCCCGGCTTCAAGCTATTAGACAATTTTCCCAAACTGCTTGGAAAGATTTCCAGACGCTAGCTACTACCAGTTATTTCTGCAGAGTGCAAGCTGATGATAGACAGGAACCAATTACTCAAGACTGCTGACCATCTGCAATCGGTTACTACTCACCACTGGTGAGATGTATTCACTGGATGGTCTCCCTCCTCCACTAAGCTGCTTAATATAATGCTGCATCCATTGCTGTGGCTGCTGATTTCCCTAATATTTATCCTTATCGTTTTCATTGGGCTCTTGCGCAGAATGTCTTTCCTTTATACTAGAATGACTGCGCTAGAAAAACTCTTAATCGGCCTACAGCACACCGTACACGCTTCTAAATCATGGAACTGAGTCAGCATTTTCAGGCCTCACTTTGAAAGGGGTGGAATGTCGTGATAAGCTTCTAGGCGCTTGCAGTAACCTGCATTTCACTAACCTATTGAGCTATCTTGTGTGTATTAGAGCTTATTCGAAGCGTGGAGGAAAATGCTGAAATCAGCCAGGCCTCTCATGCTTATAAGGGGTTAACTGCGAAGGCCCTTCTTGAAGACATAAACAACTAACCTTTGCAAGAGTCTCTACGCAGCCCTTGGGAGCTAGGCACAGCTTTGCATAGCTTTGCTCGTCTTCGGTCTGCGAGTCAGGTGCACTGATAACGCAGGAATGCCAGGCCTTCCCCAAATCAATGTGCACAAAGCCTGGGAGCCAAGACTGGCTGTTTCCAGTCTTGTAACTTTCCAGGCAAAAACATGTTTACTGCCCGGAAGGATGAGCCCAGAAGCTTCTCGAAGAGCTGGTACGTCATAGTGATTGACGTGCAGCCCCTAATAAGAGAACTATACCTGGGCCAGTGACGGAGGGACTCATCCTGGGCTGTTTGGTGAAACGCACACATGAAGAGGAACAGTGCCTGGACGACCAGCCGTGCACTACCTGGTCCGAGACTCCTAGCATCACATCCCCGCTCTGGTGTAGGACTGTGGGGGGCTTGGCCTGTCCTCCCCTCCTCTCTCGAGGAGTGCCGGGCACCTGTAGCAGCGAGGGGCCCGGGTGTGATCTGATCATTTACATTTTCTAGGAGCGTAAGATAAATAATTGCATATTCATCTATGACTGACAATTGGTATTATTCAGCTTGCACTTTTATTCCCATATTATTGTAAATTGCTGCTTTGTTCTCACTAGACATTATAGAAATAAATGCAAGCATCATATATTTTGTGTGATTGGCTTTCTTCCAGACTGAGTTCATCGTGCTTCGTATAAACTTACTTGTGTGGGAAGGTGATTAGGAGTGATTTTATTGCACTAAGGGCTGCTCCCAGGGGGGTGCGGGTTCTCCTTTTTCACTACAGCTTTACACTCCCCCTTCTCCCTTTGCCTCCTGCCTGGTAACTGGTGGGTTGTCGGGGCTCTCTCATTGTCATTGCTCTGAAGTACCAGACCCTTGATTTGAAAGGTTCTGGGCCGCCATGTTCATCTGAGGGTTCTGCTGAGCCCTCAACATGCGACTCAGATCCTGTGCCAAGTTCTGGACCTGGCGCTCCATTTGGGACACCCGCTCTGGCTGGTATGGAGGTCTCTGGTCCATCCTAGTTTGATCACGGGAAGGGTAACTATCCCTCTTCCCATAATGCCCTTGGTTGGGACAGTTTTGGTACCCCTCCATCTTTGACCTCCCCTCTCCCAGATTGGGCTGTCTGGGCTCAGGAAAGTGGGGAAAGAAAGACGGGTTGTTTTGGGGGTTGATGTTGGGCGGGTACCAGGGAAAGAAACTCAACCCTGCATTTGGGGGATTAGTGTCCTCCTGGGGAAAGTTAGGAGGGAAGTTTCCTGGGTTGGCAGCAACCTGGTTGGATCCCCCCCTTGGGCTGAGGGAGTCCACACATAGCCCAGGATGGGTCTGCTGCCCTTGTAGCAGGGGCTGATGTAGTCAGGGGAGTTACGGGTCCAATTTGTGGGGTTACCTCCCTGATTACCTGTTTGGGATTGGCCCAAGGTCCTTCTGGGTCTCTGGTTAGGAGGAATTTGCACAGGAATATTTTTAGGCCCACCCATCTCCAGATCTAAAATTGGGGCAACCTTCACCTCTGCCAACTTAGAAGCAGCAGGGGTGTTGGTTGGTTTGGGATTTATATTGGTACTTTTGTTTTCTACCGGTTTCTGCACTTCATAAATGCGAGTTGCCTGTTCAATGACCCAGTCTAGTGATCTCTTCTCATGAAAGTCCCTCACCAGATGGGTCATTATGTATTTAGGGAGTGCATGAAAGAAGGTATTAATAAACTCCCTGCTGTCTGTGCGCACCCTCCTGGTGGTCTGCTCAAAGGCATGTTTCAACTCTTGTACAAATTCTTGTGGGGCCTGGTCTTCCCCACATTGCATATTGCAGGCCGCCTTGTGGGCCTCCTGAGGGTTTCTATGTATAGAGATGTGCTTTAAGATGGCCGCCGTATAGGTGGACCATATTGAGTGGTTCTGATCCTCCAGCCACGCAAAGAAGCTGGAGTATTCAGAGGAAAATGTCCACTTGACATATTGAATGCAGCTTTGGCAATCCTTGAGGTGGAAAGTATCCATCATTTTCTCAAACAGCTCGAGGTGCTCCCACACTGAATATTTGGCATTTTTATGATAGGGAGTTATGACGCTCTTAATGGCCTTGATTTGTTTCAGGGGATCTTTCAGTAGGGCCTTCTTAATTTTGTTGGCCTTTTTAGTTTTGTTAACCCTGGTCCACTCATCCGATGACTCAGAGGCACTGCTACAGGAGGTGGCTATCTGATCCTCTAGGCTCTCCCTGATTCTGCGAGCTTGGGAATGTCCCCCCGACTGCCCTAGCTGGGAAGAGGTTTTTAAGATGCTCTTGGTGGGTCTAGTTTCATGAAGTTCCCCACCAAATTTGACAGATTGATGGCTTGGTAGGTGATATTTTTGAGGACCCAATTCTCTGATTCTCCCCTCACTGGAG
Organism: Ambystoma mexicanum; assembly: GCF_040938575.1. Classification (NCBI taxonomy): domain Eukaryota; kingdom Metazoa; phylum Chordata; class Amphibia; order Caudata; family Ambystomatidae; genus Ambystoma; species Ambystoma mexicanum. The sequence goes on from NC_090928.1 coordinate 291,402,240, forward strand.
TCTTCCTGATCAGAGAGGCAAGCCCTCACATTTGAGAATCTGTACAGTGATGCCCGCCCATCCATTTCTGGGAGGCGCTAATCTGTCAGTCCCATATTTCCCATTGTGCTGAAGTCTACCATCCCGTGGCCCTTGGCTCATATGAGCCAGTGGACATGAGGGTGGCAGAGTCCATGCAACTGAAGGGATTATAGTCCCTGATGACAGGGGTCCTGAGGTTACGCTCAGGGTTTCTCTTTCCCATCTTATGTCATCTCTTTCAGCACCTATTCCCTGATGACATGCCAAATTCTGATCCTTTTGCTCCTCTATTAAGGCCTTTCTGGTCTCTATGATTTGTTCCTGCACAGCTACCTGCTGGTGGAGCCTTTCATTCTTTCACAGAGAACCTCATTGTCTCTCTGTGCTTCCTGCCTAGATTGGAAATACTGGGCCAGTTTTTGTTGCAGGAGACTCACCTCCTGAATTTGGTCCTTATTGGTCTGATTGTTCTTTGCTAGAGCATCCTCCACCAGCCTGGTGTGCTCTAGTAGCTTTTCATAATCAGTTTTGATTTCACTAAACTCCTGAAGGGCCAGCTTTCTTTCCTCTAACTTAGTTTGTAAATGGCTGACTTCCTGGCCTAAGGCGTCCCTCTCCTGAGTTAGAGTGCCCCTTTGTGCAGCCAGGTCATCCCTCTGTTTTTTAAATGTGCTAGATTTCTGGAGCTCCTCATCAAATTCCTCTTGAGAGTGGATGTCGTTAATATTTCATTTATTGTTTTCCTCTTTCAAGGATTCTAGGCAGTATTGTAGGGTGACCACCTGCTCTGCGCAGGCTCTATTAAAGGTTAATTGCTGCTCCAACTTCTATTGACTCTGTTGTAAAGAGTCAAACCTTTCTTGACAGTCTTTTTACAGTGTCTGTACCTGGGTCTCTTGCTCTGCATTCTTTTGCAGTAAGAGAGACAGAACCTATTGGAGTTTGGTGATATACTGCCTAGCCTCTGTTTCTGATTCTTTGCTTTCCTGGAGCCTTTGCTCTGCAGAGTCCAGATTGGTCTGGATTTTCTGCAGTGCTTCCCCGTGCCTATTTGCCAAAACTATATTGTCTGCATGCTTTTCCTGTATAATTCCTATGTGGAGATACAGGTAGGCCCCTATTTTGGCAATTTTACACTGCTCCTCTTTTATTTTTGGGGCCACATACAGCTCGCTAAGTGCTTGATGTAATGAACCCTTGTCCTTGTTTTATTTCCTGCAACCATACCTGTTCATACTGTTCTGACCACTCACCCCTGACAAACAGTTTGGGCAGGGGGTGTTCCCTAGCAATTTTAATTTCCACAGGGGTTGGCATTCTAGAAATATTAATTTCCTTCTGACTTATCTCAGGGTTAATTTACCTTTACAAACAGGACCAATTCTTTTGAGTATTTCTTTTGATGGGTGCTTGTACAGTGTAGCACAGTATGCCAACCCAACCAGGTGCATGTACCCTGCTGGCTAGTATGCTGTGTTAGACTGTCACGAGTGGTATGTCAAATTCAGGATCCCGGACCTGAGCCCCCAAGCTGTAAGTGATTTCAATCAGGCACAGACCCACATCTCGCCCAGCATGTAGTGCGCAAATGAAACCCTTATTTCTTTTTATCTATAAGTTCAATATTCTGATTGATATACCACTCATATTACACCCTCCTCAAAATACCCCCCATATTGCACTGAACCAGGAATCAAGCTAGTTGTGAAGGTAATTATTTGTTTATTTATTTAGAATTTAAAATCACAATTTATTTTTAATAGGCAACAACAATCACCAATGGGATGACAGAAACAATGAATAAAATCTTTAATACACTAGGAATGAATTAATTAACACAAAAATAATGCAGCAAAGAAAAGAATACTTCTGAGTTGGTTTGGAACAGATAGCACTATGATTAGGGGTTCTCCTTGCAACACCCCTCAACCCACCAACACCCCTCAACCCACCAATAAGCAATTAGGCAATTTAATTAGATGTGAGGAGAGAACAGGTATTCAGGAATAATGCATACCAGACAGAATATTACTCCCACCTTCCCCCCTTAAACACAAGAGAAAAACGGATTTGACTTTTCAACTTTCAGGATGGCTTTGAAATTGGCTGAGCAAAAACACAAAATATGTTAAAAATGCTTAAATTATAATAAATTCCTACGGGAGCCACTTTGAACAGATGCAAGCAAACACAAGCAATGATTTAATCAAAAGGAAACAGTTGGGATCTCAAAGGCCAAGTGGGAAATAATTTAAAGGTGATTCACACGTGTAAAACTTTTCCAAATGACAATTTGCGGCAAACTTTTACTTATGCAATTTTTGATATAACGGCTCAATCGCACTGTTTCACAATGATGTTAGGTAAAAGTGGGAGTTGAAATTTCGCTTCTATCTTAAAAACTGAGGGAGTTGTAGAGGTTTTAGTGAGAGGTGTTTTTCGAAAATAAAGACACAAATTTGGACAAGGACTTCAGTTTAGAATCAGAAAATGTGGCTTATGCTTTCATTCAAGGCTAGAGGGTTCAGGCTAGGCAACCAAGTGGGGACGAAGTAAGCACTGAGAGTGATTCATAACTTCAGTAACTGTTAGGCGGAAACCTGTGCAGTTCCCTCTGGGACCACTGCAAAAGATTTAGGACTACAGGCGTTGGCGGTGAACCCACTTGGTAGCAGTCTGCACCACACAGATTCACGTGGTAGCTGTGGCTGAGCAGTCAGACTTCTCTCAAGAAAAGTTGAGCAGTATGTGGAGTATACAAAATAGGGCAATTCTTCACAGCAAGACAAGCAAACACGCAACAAGGCTTAGTGTAAAGATATTAAGGTATTTATTTATAACAGAACGTCTATGAAAAACACTAAGGCAAATCACGGCAAACAAATCAAACACAATTACTCTACGAAGTAGACGATCAATCCCCCTAACAATATTGACAACTCTAGGTTCTACTGGTACCACTTATTTTCAGACAGAGGTCACTGGCGTAACAGGGGCCCCCGCAGCCCCTGCGGTACGGGGGGGGGCGCGGTGTGGGGGGCCCCACCAGCACATGGCTGGGAGGGGGCCCCAGTAAAAAAAAAAAAAAAAAAAAAAATTTCTAAAAAAAAAAAAAAGTTTCTTTTGAAATTCACTCTGCATTGATAAAGATAATTTCTTTATGAAGGCAGAGTGACTACAAAAAGAAACTTTCTTTTTGAAGTCTGAGGGCCCCCGTACCCCATGACATGGAAGACCATAGGCTGGAGGCCTCCATATCGTGGGGGGGGGTGGGGAACCCTATGCCTTCAAAAAGAAATTGTTTGTTTTTGAAGCCACTCAGCCATCATAAAGAAATTATTTTGATTATGGTTCGGTCCTTAACTGAAATAATTTCTTAATGAAGTTATAGTGACTTAAAAAAGAAACAATGGGGCTCATTCTGACCATGCCAGTCCGGAAGCAACGGTGCTGGTAAGCTTACAGGCACTGTTGTTTCCGGACCGGCATATTACAGGTCTGCCTGGTGGGGCTGCCGTGCCCGACAGGTCTGACCCTGCCAGGCACAGCAGCCACGGTAGGCAGACCTGTCACGGAAGCACCGGCACCGTTAACAATGGTGCAGGTGCTTCTGTGTCCCCATTCCCGTGGAGTCTGGGGTTTAACGAAATTACCGGCACCTGATTTCCCAGCCGCCGGACTTGAAATAGCACGGTGGCACTGGGAAGTCAGGCCATAGTAATTTTTTATGGGTCTGGCGGCAACCCGCCGGTAGCACCGGCACGGTTACCGCTGGACCCGTAATGAGCCCCAATTTCTTTTTTAAGTAATAGGGCCCCCCCCCTCAACTCCATGAGGTGTGCGTGTATGAGTCTATGGTGAAAGGGTGCACACTCAAATGTATAGCCGGTTGCCTGTGTGTGTATGGTGAAAGGGTGCACACTTAAATGTATGGGTGGCTGTGGGGGTGTGCCTGCATGGTGAAAGGGTGCACACATAAATGTATAGGTGGCTACCTGTGTGAGTGTATGGTGAAAGGGTGCACACTTAAATGTGTGGATGACTGGGTGTGTATAAGGTGAATGGTGTGTGTGCTTGTGTACAGGGGCACAAGAAAACCTTCATTTCGGGGGGCTAACCCTTCAAATGTTGAGAGAGGCGCTAACTTCACATGCGGTGGGGAGGGGGAAACTTATTTGTGTGGGTGCATCCAAATTATTTACGCATTTTAATGAGACTATTCTAGTGCAGATTCAATGTTACAAGCAGTTAACTCTCTCCTATAAGTCTCCTGTTCCCTCTCTACCCTTCCAATCACTCCCCTGGCATGCAAGTACTAAACCCACATCACGATTTCAATCGCCTAAACAATGTGGCATTTGAATGCAGGTACTAACAGTGAAATGCTTTACGTTGGTAATTGCTGGGTTCTTGTTAACAGCAAAAACCAGGTGCCGTTTAAAATCTGTGTCCTGTTCGGTCTGGCAACTGCTCTAAAGGTTAGCCAAGTTGAGTCAATATAGCCCAAAATGTCAGGGGGGGTAGTGCTGAAGCCCAGTCAACTCAATGGTGTTGCGCTACTACTTGTGTTTAATGCCTTGCTTACTCCTAGCCCTATTCTTCCTCGTCCCAGTACTTATATACGAGGCAGTACGTGTGTTTGAGGCACTCTGCCTCATACAAAAGTACTGGGAAGAGGTAGAGGTACATGGAGGTAATGCCTGATTTAGCTACCTGTAATCTTCATCACTCCTAGTCCCACTGTTCCTCATCCCAGTACTTACCTATGAGGCAAGGAGCCTCACACGAAAGCTCTGGGACAAGGAAGAGGGACGCCGAGGTAATTCTGGGCCAAGGAGCTGATTGTGGAGGTTGGCTTTGAGTGGATGTGTGGGCGGGCAGGATTGTGTGATAAATCATAATGGTTGTCCATGTCCAGGCTAAGCAGGCATGATATGTGGTATTAGTGGCTAGAGAGGCATTTTGATTTAGCCAGTCTAGTCATTCCTCAGTTTGGTATGACTTTCTTTTAACTGGACATTTCTGATAAAGTAGTCCTGCTAACTTTAATTACCTGGCTATATTGACATTTGGGTGCTGCCAGTCTAGCCATTTCTTACAGCGGCATTGTATATTTTTTTGGGCATCTGTGATAAAATGATATGATGTGATTCAAGTCATTTATAATGCGCCTGTACACAAGTGTACACAAGGGAGGGATGATAGAGGGAGGACAAGACAAACAATCTCACTAGGCCTTGTGTCATTGTGAGAACGAGAAGTGCAAGGGAAAAGGGAGCAGGGAAGTGCAAGTGAGAGGGGAGGGGAAAACAGGGCAGCAATGCTCTCAGTAAGTGCAGCCAGGGCAGAGCAGCTATTGGTTGTGCAAGGAGAACAATGGACTGCAGGGTTACAGTTACAGCCCCTAAGTGCATGGTAGGCCCGGAGGCAGTGCAAGGGTGACCAATCAAGAAAGAGCCTGGACTCAGAGAGACTCTGAGGGTAGCCAAGCAGCCAGTCAGTACAGCAGACAGGTAGGTCAGGTAGGTCAGCAGGGGGGAGAGAGAGCGAAAGCAGCAGAGAAGAGGAAAGCTTTTAGCTGCTTCCGAAACTTCAGGTTGTCCGCCTCAAGTTTGAGAGGGGCAGGGAGGCCATTCCAGTTGGAGGCACCAGCAGAGGAGAGAGGTCTACCCCCACTCTCTGCCTGGAGAAATGTCTAAGCCTTAGAGAGTTGGAGGTAGCTGAGTGAAGGGTTAGAGAAAGAAGGTATTTTGGAAGAGAGCATTGGAGTTAGTGTTGGCACTGGCCCCAGAAAGCCTTGTGGGCAATGCAAAGGTTCTTGAACTTGATCCTTGCAGCCAGTGGAGAGATTTCAGGGCTGGAGAAATACAATCCCAGGGCTTGAGGCCAAGGCTAAGTCTTGCAGTCCTGTTCTGGATTATTTGCAGATGACGGAGACTAGAGGAAGACAGATTGAGAAAGTGGCTGTTGCAGTAGTCCAGCTTAGAGACAGTGAGCTTCTGGTGGAGAGTGAGAAAGGGAAGAGTCCCTTTGAGGAGGAGCAGCTGGTAGTGGGACTTCTTGGTGATGTCCGAGATGTTAGGAGAGAAAGAGAGTGTGGCGTTGAAGATGACACCAATGTTTTTTGCCTTGCAGGAAGGCAAAGGAAGAGGGCCCAAGGTGGTCTTCTATAGTGAGAGAGGAAACACAGTGGCAAGGGTCCCAATGAGAAGGATCTCTGTCTTACTGGCATTAAGGCAGAGATTGTTGGAGGCGCACCAATCCTGAATCGTGGATAGACAGTCAGGAATGAGCAAGAGAGGAGAGGAGGATGAGGGGAGCCTGAAGGAAAGCTGAGTCATCCGCACAACACTGAAAGTTAGAGGATAAGGTAGAGATCATGGAGGCCAAAGTGGCCAAGAAGAGGTTGAAAAACCAGCGTGAGAGGATAGAGCCCTGGGGAATGCCACAGGTAGAGAGAGGTGGCGGAGAGAATGGGACCACGATCGACCTGGGAGCGGAGTGGCGGTCCAAGTGGAAGTAGGTCAGTCACTCTAGGGTCTGATCTGTGATGCCCAGGTTCTCACAGAGTCGATTGATCAGGATGGCGATGTTGACCCTGTCGAAAGCAGAGGAAAGATGAAGGATGAGAATAGAAGGAATGCTGGAATCAAGGTTAGAGAGCAGCACAGGTGTTAAGGAGAGCAGTTTCCATGCCTCTGGCAGCTCTGAAGCCAGACTGATGGTCATGGAGACAACCAACAGATTCAGTGTGGAGAGTAAGCTGGGAGATGGCAAGCTTTTCCAAGAGTTTGCTCAGGAAAGGTGGAGATTGAGCGATAGTTTTCCAGCAGGTAGGATCAGCAGACTGCTTCTTGAGGAGTGGGTGCACAAGGGAGTGCTCAAAGGGAGAGGGGAACATTGCAGTGGCGAAAGAGTGATTACAGAAATCGGCCAAGGCTGGAGTGAGGGTGTCAATATGGGCTTTGATGGTTCTGGAGGAGCAGCGGAGCATCTGTTTGGACGACACTTTCATAGATCGGACTTGTCTAGAAACCTCGTCAGGTGTTGTCAGAGAGAAAGAGGAAAAAGGAGGAGGAGAGAAGAGATGGCCAAAATGGGCCGAGAGAGGAAGAGGACATAGAGGACAGGATGTCCTGAGATTTAGCAGAGAAATGAGAGGCCAGAGCTGTACAGAGGGCATGGGAGGGAACAGAAGAGGTATAGACCACAACAGGATTGACCAGTTCCTTGCAGATTTTAAAGAGTTTGGCCGTGTTGTTCGAGGCCATGGAGACACATGCTTTATTGTGTGCTCTCTTCTTGATGAGTGTTATTGCTTTGACTGGCATTTTGCTGAAAACAGTCTAGGTATGTCTAAATGTGGCCTGGCATTCTGTACTATAATGTTATTACGTGTTTACACTGGTCTACATTGTGCAGCCAGTTGGAAGCATTAATGTTCCTCTGCACTGTTGGTGACTTGCATGTATTGGATTGTGTTACCCTACAAAACAATTGCAAACACTCTAACTTTATAGCCAATTTATCTCAGAAAGTGTTCTGTATATTGCATTAAAACACATATTTATATCTTTTACCTAGTGCAGTGTGCGGCATACCCCTTCAGCAGCACGTTCATGCGTATTGTGCAAGCGTGACAGTCTAGGCCGGCCCAGAGTGTGGCGCAACCCGTGATTTGTTGCCGAGTTGGGGGGCCCCCTCAGCATGGCTCGCAGGGGGGCCCCCACATTTTGTGTTACGCCACTGACAGAGGTGTATACCTCAACCCAGATGACACTCGAATATTAGTTAGGACGGGAGAGAAAAAGATAGGCAGATTATGAAATCAACACAGTTCGATCCAAGCGGATAAAATGCAAGGCAGGAAGGCAAGAATCACAATAGATCGTAAAGTTCAGAGGCCAGGCCCACTCGGAGAGAGACAAGGCACGATGTCCCAAAAAGTCTCTAGTAGAGATGCATTCAAGTCTGTATCGCAAATTGTTATCGGTAGATCGAACCAGTTCAGAACAAAGAATGAGAAAAGCTTGGAGGCGACCCAACGGAACGGAGATGATTAAGACACCTCACTCGAACCGATCGAAAGAGAAGCCAGGCGGACACGGTACCTTGTTGTGGAGGGCAGCTCCGGCGGGGGCAGTTGTTCCTGGTGGTGGATGCACGTCGGGTCTTTGCCAAGAGTAGAGATGATCTCGTCGTCGAAGAAAATGAAGTCCGGTGCACCACCAGGGAAGAGACCAGCCGCGGAGTGCTCCGTCACAAGGCACCACCTTTAGGTCGCGGTTCAGGGGTAGTGGCTATCCGGTTGCCGAGGTGCTCTGCACGGGCAATTCGACCACTGCGTCCTGAGGCGAATAAAAAGCAAAGGGGACTGGTTGTTCCCACCAGTCAGGGGAAGAGACTCTCTGGCAGGGAGATCTCCTCTGTCGTCGGGAAGTGGTGAGTCAGTTCCGCAGGGCTCCACCGGAGGTGTCGTCGTGCAGGTCGGCTCAGCGTTACCCTCGTTGGATTCTTAGGTCCTGTGGCGACTTCTGAAGATCCAGTCCCAAAAGCCCTGCTTTTATGCAGAAAACCCCCATTCTTTCAGCCTAGCTGTCAATCAACACATGCTAAGAGGTGAGCGGGAAGGCTCACCACCTGGGCCAATCACTCCAGAGAGCGACCGGAGTTGGCAAGGCAACTCGGTCCAGGGTGCCTAAAACCCCCTCCCACACCCCTGTGGTAACCCAGACAGAATGGCACCACTTTGGAGGGTCTCTGTACAGAGCCCGCCAAAAGTGGAACAAAGGGCTCGACCTTTGGTTTAGGAGTCACAGAGACGAACACAGACGCCATTTTACAAACTGAGTTCTGGCAGAAAATACCACCCGATATACCTATTTAAGATAAGTAGATTGGTGGTACGTTAGAGATTAATGAGAAACAGCATCAATCTCCAACAATGGGACGAGTCCCATAGGGTTATGTTCGGGGATGAACATAACAAGTAGTTTCCACTGCCACCAGCCAAAACTCGACGAGGGGGGACGGGACAGTGCCCCCTCGAGTAACAGATCCAGGAGTAATCGAATTACCCCTACTAGTACGCCCACAATAAGATGGTTTGTACTAGTTCTGTTAGTAAATTTAGGTCTAGTAAAGCCAATGGTGACTTTACATGCCCGGGAAGAAGGTAGTCAGTCCCCGGGTATGGAGTCTATGGTGGGGGATCCGCTAGGACGCCCCCGTGTTACGGCACGTAGGGTGCGGTGTAACACACATAGAAAAACATATGAGACCCAATGGAGTAAAAGACCCCATAGCCCATCGAACACATTGACATTTTAAAGGAATTACACACATACATGTCCAAGAGTGGGAGAAAAGAGTCTCACTCTTGGCAGGATGGAAAAAAACAAACTCCAGAAATCCAGCAAAGCTGCTGGGGGACTCACTAGGTTAGGAAATTCAGCCTAAACAGAGAATTTTCCCTAACAGTAACAGATCCCCATCACCTTCCCCGGCGGTACCAGTCCAAACACTCAAAGTGGGATTTATGGATCAGAGTTACACAAATAAAGATGACTACGAAAATGGTGCTAGACAGAATAAGACAGCACTAAAGATTTGACACTGTTACTGGCTGGGAAAGTAGGGATAGTTCAGAGATCAGAATGGAACAAGATAATGTAAGGGACATAATAGTTTGTTAGCGTCCTATTAATACTCACAATCCACTGGGATTTTAAGATTTTTGGATACTCACGGTTCTGGTCAATAGATTGAATCTATCAAGGAAAGACAACACATCAGGCATGGGACTGGATCAGCTAGGTGGGTCACCGGAACTGCACAGGATCTGCCCTTCTTTTTTCTGGGTATTTCAAATCAGCGGGATGGTGAGTTCATCAGGCAAGCATTTAGGGCAGCAAGCCAGATAGTTTCAGGATGCCTTCCCACACCACAGTGCTACACTGGGTTGTGAGGATAAGTTGAAGTTTGAGGCCTAATTGAAAATGGTTCAGCTACTGGTTGGCCTGGTCCTTGGCATCTGTATCTGGAAGGATGTTGAAGGCTGGATGTTGAATGCTGTATCAGAGTGCTTCGCTGGAATCAGAAGAGTGAGTGCCTATGTGTTGTCAGCTGTCTCTATTTATCCTTTCAAATGACATCACAAAAATTGGTGTACGGGCCGGCTTAACTAAACTTGCCCCTGTGGACTGGGATCGGATAAGCCTCATCTCCGCCTTGCATCTGAGTGATTGGCTCAAACACAGGTGATGTCAAGTTTATGGTTTGCTTTTTACAATCCTTAGAAACCACCCCTAGCCACTAGTATCAAAATTGAATTTTGTCCGAAATACATATTTATACATTTGTAACCTCTACACAAATCACACACAAGGATTCAATATTTTATGAAGTATCTGTTCATCAAAATCCTGCAGCTGTGAGATCTTGTTTCGCCTTTTTTCAGCATTTTGTCCATTTCTTCATGAAAACAATTTCCAACCTTTCTCTAAATTTCCACAAATATGTGTGTTTAACATAGGGATGTGTGTGTAAAGTTTAACAATTCTAGCATAAATACAGTTCCCATAAAATCACATATATTGCCATTCCTGTTCAGAATATGCTACACAGTTCCAACACATTTTGAAATATCCTGCCTTTATAGGCTGTGATCAAGTTCGAGAGTTCAACGCGTAGTCTCACGGTCACACCAATATGGCAAATAAGCCCTTCCAAGGCAATATGCAAATTGCTACTTTAGCGGTCAGAGTCTATTTACAATACAAGGGTGCTTTGTTCTTTAAGGTTTTAAACGGGTCATAAGGAAACCCTTCATCGTGGAATGCGACCGAGATCAAAGGATGTTCCCACAGTCTCCCGGTCACTTCTACTAAGTACGTTAAAGTTCCCATGTGGAAGTTCAAGACTGATTGGATGGAAATACAAAACACAAGCAGGTGCTTTACCTTGCTGGACAGATACGGCTGCAAAGATCTCTTCCTTCATTTGTTGGCGAACTTACAGCCTTGCAGCCTGCACAGACTGCAATTACTGCTGAACTCTCCTGCCGAACTCTGCTTGCCGCGCTCTGCGCTGTGGGTCGGCTGAAGTAGATAATGCACACCTCCAGGGCTCACCTCCAATGAGAAACAGTGAAAGCAGACTCAGCAGTGACTGCAACGACTGCCGAACTTTGCTGCCGAACTCTGCTTGCCGCGCTCCATGCTGCGGGTCAGCTGAAGTAGATAATGCACACCTCCAGGACACACTTCCAATGAGAAACAGTGAAAGCAGACTCAGCAGTGACTGCAACGACTGCCGAACTCTGCTTGCCTATGCTGGGATTACCACTTGGCCCCTTAACTACCTCCTCCCAATGGCGTGTGGACTCTCCCCTCCCTGTCTCGGGGTGTGGGAGTTGCTAACAGCTTACTTCGGTCTGGGCCAAAACCCATCATGTTAGGTTCAGGAAGGAGGCTCATGGCAGATTCCAAAGCCTGCATTCAACTTGCCATATTCCAAGGTATGGCCCTCTCATCTATCATTTCTTCTAAATTCATGCCAAGCACACATATCCATTCCGTGGATTTTCCTCCCTTGCTGAAGGAGTTGCTTTTGCCTTGTTTTTGAGGTCCATGACAGTTTTGCCCAGCCAACATGCTCTTTTAAAAAAAAATAATAATAACTTTATTTCTATAGTGCACAATGAACCCATAGGCATGATGGCGCATAACATAACAAACATAATACTAACCACAAGTAACAAAAAACATAAAGCATGATAAAATACAATCTAAAAACCAGTACAGACCCTCTACAAGAACAGGAGACAAGCCCCTGAGATATCCATAAACAAGTTGGAAACTAGCATACGGCTTAATGGTGGAACATTACAAAGCAACTAAAGAAATAAAGTACAGTTAGTGTCCCCTATTGGGAAGTAATTGCACCGGCTAAAATAGCGGGGGTGAGCTAGTCCCACATCCTACAATGACACAGTCTCTGTTCGGCATGGAACACCAGTCGTTCAAATCGATGCGACGAATGACCTTTAGGTACAACAATCTGACAGATCCTGGTCCTGTGCGTTGGCGCAGCCATGCTAGAAATTTGTTTAAGGTATCTCTTGACTCTTTTGCAGTGACTTTCGGAATGTTGGCAATAACAAAATTGCTATGGTCCATGATAAACGCATGTATGCTGGGGTCCTTGATACACAATATTTGCAGTTTATTTGATCGCACATTCCTCTTGACAGCTTGCTTAAATGCAGGTTTGTTTTCATGGGATAGTGAGTCACAGTTTTTATCTTGGATGTGATCCGTTGTTGGTAATGCTGTGGAATTATCCTCACATGGCTCCTTATGATCAGGGCTATAGAACTTAGTCTGTTTCTTGTTACTCATCTGTGTCCTGGCTGATGCTTGCAGGATAACTTTGCTAGGGTCTGTTTGTGTGGCTTGCTCATGACTCGCTGCTAATGTTTTAGTTTGGCATCCACATTCCGATTCGTTCATCTGTTTCCGCTCAACTGGAGGGGATTCTATGTCAATTTGTGTTGCCATACTGACTTTATTCAGGCAAACGACTGCTATAAACTCATTAAGAGTAGCCACAATAGCACAGAGATTCTATAAGTTGTGACACTGCTGTAGTTCTGTTAAGATACTGGGCCTCATTACGAGGAATGCAGAACCGTAATGAACGGTGCAAGTAAGGGCCCCATTACGAGGTCTGCAGCGGGTCCTGCTCTGGAACGCCTGGTCAGACCAGGTGTCCTTAGTGGGACCTGCTAGCATCCTCCCCATTCCCATTGAACCCTATGGGGGCTGAAATGGGAATGGGGATGTACTGGTTCCTGGGAATGAGGAGGGGAATTACCGGGCCCTCCAAGGTCGGAATGTCCCGGTAATTTCCTATTCCAGGAACCGAACCCGGTACCCGGTATGGGGGTAGGCATACTCGTAATGGCTACCCCCATACTTATAATGACCTCCGCTGTCTTTTAAGTATGCGAACTGAGTGATGGTGGTATCATCTGCTTGAGTAGATAGGCTCTCAGGACCCTTTGAAGGAGTTAGGGGTAAGGATGTTATAGTGTCTGAGTCCCTCATGGAATATTTCTTTATCCCTCCCATTAGCGTGGTCTCTGCTGGTGAAAAGGCTTCCCCCGTAGGGTCTATCAAACACTTGTTGAATAGCCGCTCTGGGGTGGATGGTATTGTGATTTCAGAGATGATTTCAGAAATGGGGGGCGCACCAACCAGGTCCAAATTGACATTCCTTGTGGTGAAGTTTTGAGCATTAAGCAGCTTGCCCATCTGAGAGGTGGCTCCATACACTCTCTGTCTCTTCCGTGTGCTTAAGGCTAGGACCTCGGATATGTGGTCCCTGCTGCACAGAGGAGAAACGTCTGAGGAGCACTGTCCAGACCTAAAAAGAGTCTCCCCTGCCTCCGGTGTAGATTTCTTTACAACCGGATAGCCAGGCATTACACTCCACGCATGGAAAGGCAAACAAAGGCCTATACATTCATCAATACTCTTGCTCACCAGTCAGCTGCTTGCAAACCTCCTGGCATTTGGCCTTTCGGGTCGTGCACCCTTACTGTCAATCTAATATCTCCTGTACTGGCTGTGAGCCCCTCCTTCATCACATTTAAGATGTACATGTTTCTCAGGGACTATGTTTGCATGTGTTCAAATTGGGATGGGGTCTGACTCACACCTTATGCTAAGGAAAGGGGTTAAGCCTGGTGAAAGCGAGAACAGAGAGGCAAACTGATTCAACATAGATTTGCACTCTTCTTGTTGCTCGGGTGTCAGATTGGAGGAGAGATTTACTCCTTCAATTTTTTCGTCTAAAGGTAAGCCTCTGAGGAGATCTGGAAGAGCTTCACTCTCTTCTTCTTCCTCGGATGACGCTAGAAGCAACGCTCCTACATCAGGTCGCGAGACATACGCTTGTTGGTGTGAAAGACTGTCGGAGCCTCCTTGGGATTGCCCAAGTCCACCAGATAGTTAACCTCTCTGAGTTTACCCACTACTCGGAAGGGTCCCATCCACTTATCTTGCAAGGCCCTCCGCCTTGTTGGGATCATAACGAGAATGCGCTGGTCTTGAGCGAACTCAACCATGTTAGCCTTTTGATCGTGCCAGTGCTTGACCAATGCTTGTCCAGCTTTCAAGTTATCGCTTGCTTGTGTCATCATGTGCGACATTCTCCTCTGGAGACCTATCACGTAGTCAGTCACTCTGACTGGCTTGGGGGAAGGAGCACTCTCCAACCCCTCCTTAATCAGGGCCAATGGACCTCTGATGGGATGACCATAGAGTAGTTCGAAGGGTGAGTAACCTACACCTTCCTGAGGGACTTCTCTATAAGCAAAGAGAAGGCATGGCAGTAGAAGGTCCCACTTACGCTTAAGGGGCTCCTCTAAAGCACCTATCATGCTCTTCATGGTTCGGTTGAGCCGTTCTACCAACCCATTGGTTTGTGGGTGGTACGCCGTTGAGAACTTGTAAGTAACTCCGCAGGTTTTCCACATGGCTTTCATGTAGTGGGACATAAAGTTTGACCCCCTGTCAGAGATTACTTCCTTAGGAAACCCGACCCTATTAAAAATACCAAGGAGGGCCTTAGCCACAGCCGGAGCTGTAACAGTCCTCATAGGAATTGCCTCAGGATACCTAGTAGCATGGTCTACTACAACACGTATAAACCTGTTGCCTGAGGAGGTTGGAGGATCAAGGGGACCAACGATGTCAATCCCTACTCTCTCAAATGGGACTCCCACAACTGGGAGAGGCACTAAAGGTGCCACATTCTTGGAGCCAACCTTACCAGAGGTCTGGCAGGTGTGGCAGCTCCTGCAGTGTTTTTCTACTTCGGCCCCCATATTTGGCCAATAGAAGTAGAGGGAGAGCATTTCCTTAGTCTTCTTGAAACTCAAGTGACCAGCCAAAGGAATCTCGTGGGCTAACTGCAAGAACTGTGGTCTGTTCTCTTGGGGCACTACAAGTCGTTTGTAGTCTCCAGGTGCAGACTCGGTCGGTTCACTGTAGAAGAGGCCATCTTCCCAGTGCAACCTGTGTTTCCCAGGCTCTTGCCCTTCAGCCTGAGCTTCTGCCTGGTGGCGAAGACCTTCCAGAGTTGGACATTCTCTCGGTCCCTTACTGAAGTCTGCCCTGCTGGGTCCACCTTCTGCCAGTAAAGACTGCAGTTCAGGATGGTCAACAGGATCCAGATCACCAATGAGTTCCTGGCCTTCCATTAGCTCTTCCTCAGAGTCTAATTCTACCACACATGGTTGTACCTCCCTCTCAGCCTCGGCTGGAGGTGGAGTTACGGGTGTAAATTTGGACAACCGCGGGGAAGTCCGTGTTGGCTGCACTGGAATGCTGGCTGCTGGTTTCGGGATAGAAGTCTTAGGTTTCCCTTTCGCATCTGATTTCTTGGAGACAGCGGCCGACAATTCCAGTGGAGCAGGAGTGATTTCTTTCTTCATCATCTCCTGGAGAGTACCTCGCATGGTCCTCTCTCTTGCAGGTCTGGTTAGCTCCTGTAACCGTTTACTAGGAGGTCTGGGAGTATGCGATACAACTCCGAGAGTTTACAAATCGTTACCCAACAGTACGCGTCCTGGTACCTCACTCTGTATGCTGACAGGTATCTTCACAGTCATGTTGTTACACTGGATGAGAACTGGTAATTGGGGAAGCATCTGCACAGGCCCTCCAGCTAACTTGGTGAGGCGTTTGGGTGCCTTAGCAACATCCTCAGCCTGAAAAAATGATTTATCCACCACAGTTATGCTGGCCCCAGTGTCCCTAATGGCAGGAGTCTCCTGACCATTCACCTGGACACTGTCCTTATAATACTCTTTAGTATTATCGGGGATAGAATTATAGACATCTAAATTCTGTTGTTCCCACAACCCCAGAGATACTAAAGAAACGCTGGCTGAGACTCCAATGGGTTCGTCAGCTAGCAGTAGAAAGTTTCCACTCTGGAGCGAAGGCTAAGGAGACAAGCTGGACCCCTGAAGGTTTACCCTTACATCTGGGATCGCCTTTCATGTGGTCAGTCGAGCCACAAACAAAGCATTTCCCGAATGCTTTCTGGAATGGTGGCTTGTTCTGACCGCCTTCCGGTTTGGCACCAGAAGACACACTATTCTGCTGTGGTTTTCCCGGTGGCTTACCCTTCTGGTTTTGTTTGGGGCCCTCTTTGAAATGTGAGTTATTCGAATTCTCTTTTGAGTCTTTTTTAGGCTGTTTTCCCTCATCCTTTTTCTGAGTTGCCCCAGAATCCTTATGAGTCGCCCTGTTGGCAACCCACAAGTCAGCAGCCTTAGCTAGCTCCCTGGAATCCAATTCCTTCGAATCAGCCAAGAGCTGTCTGAGCTCAGGAGAACAGGCATCATAAATAGACTCCAACATAAAAAGATTCCTCATACCCTCATAAGTGTTCACTTTGTAACCCTTAATCCATCCCTCTAAGTTCTTCAACCCTTCACTCACCCAGGTAGCCCAAGGGGTACCATCATGCTTTTTGAGGGTTCTAAACCTCTTAAGATACTGGGAAGGGGTCTTCCCGAATCTAGCTATTAAAGCTAGTTTCACACTTTCGTAATCCGTCTTATCCGCCTCCCCCAATTCCATTACCACATCAGTCGCAACAGGAGGGAGCCTAGAGAACAACCAGGGGAGCAACGCATTCCCGGTGATGTCCTGGAGCCCATGATTGTATTCAAACAGTTTCAACCAATCCAACACATCCAACCTCGGTTCATACATACCCACTAATTCCTTTGGCATCCGGGGTCGTTTGGGACTGGAGCTCCTGGAGGAACCAGAGGGGAGAGAAGCATTTTCCATAGACAACTTTTTCATCTCTAACTCGTGATTAAGTTCTATTTCTCTGAGTCTTAACTCAGCTAGCTTCTGCTCAGCCTGGGCATTCATCCGTCTGAACTCGAGCTCTTGGTTTCGTTCAGATTGAGCCAAGAACCGTTTGTATTCTAGTTTGAGCTTCATTTTTTCAAGTTCAAAATAAGCAGGGTTACTTGTGGGACCTGGTATGGGCCCCGTAGGCACAGCTGGTAAGGCAAGTAGAGGAGCAGGGGAGAAAGTTTCATTAGCCTCTCCGTCCTCGTCAGCCTCTTCATCGCTATCATCAGAATTACGATTCAGATCCACACCATCACTGTTATCTACATTTGCTGGAGAGATCGGTTCCTCTGAACCAGTACCCAGACTTTGGTTCGCCAGCAATCTCTCGATTAGTTCTAACTTCTTGCCTCTTACAGAAAGATTCTCTTGCCTACAGAGAGCTCGCAAACTCTCGGTATTTTCACCTGACAAGGACTCTTGACTGTAAGTTTCCATCGTAGACATGTTTTTTGAAAGTTGCTTTTTAGTGCTAAGTTTTGTGGTTAGTTATCCTAAAGTGTCGAAAAGCACTCCAAACTATATACTCGATACAAATCCCACCGCTGTACACCAGTGTTAGGCGGAAACCTGTGCAGTTCCCTCTGGGACCACTGCAAAAGATTTAGGACTACAGGTGTTTGGCGGTGAACCCACCTGGTAGCAGTCTGCACCACACAGATTCACTTGGTAGCTGTGGCTGAGCAGTCAGACTTCCCTCAAGAAGAGTTGAGCAGTATGTGGAGTATACAAAATAGGGCAATTCTTCACAGCAAGACAAGCAAACACGCAACGAGGCTTAGTGTAAAGATATTAAGGTATTTATTTATAACGAAACATCTATCAAAAACACTATGGCACTTTCACGGCAAACAAATCAAACACAATTACTCTACGAAGAAGAAACGATCAATCCCCCTAGCAATATTTCGACAAGTCTAGGTTCTACCGGTATCACATATTTTCAGACAGAGGTGTATACCTCAACCTAGATGGCACTCTAATATTAGTTAGGACGGGAGAGAAAAAGATAGGCAGGTTATGAAATCAACACGGTTCAATCCTTCGCGGATAAAATGCAAGGCAGGAAGGCAAAAATCACACCAGATCGTAAAGTTCAGAGGCCAGGCCCACTCGGAGAGAGGCAAGGCGCGATGTCCCAAAAAGTCTCTAGTGGAGAGGCATTCAAGTCTTTGTAGCAAAGTGTTATCGGCAGATTGAACCAGTTCAGAACAATAAATGAAATGAGAAAAGCTTGGAGGCGACCCAAGTGTAACGCTCACCTGATTCCCACGGAGGCGCTGATCTTGGCAGGAAGGTGTCTGTGACTCGAAAGATGATGTGCAGAACCCGATGGGCTTCTGGGGTCGAACCTCTTCGCACTGTGTGTCGAACTCGTAGGGTGAGGTTTCTGCAGGTGAAAGAATATGGGGGTTAATGGTCTGGGTTGTTCAATGTCCCTCTTCCTCTCTCTCCCTCTCCGTAGAGCCCCCAGGTCAACGTGCTCACCTTAGATAGGTGAATGCTGGGCTCTCCATCTGCGTCTGGTGCAGGGCGCTGTTGCCAGTTCCTTCACTGGTGAAACATAGGCCTCTTGGACTCAGAAGACCGTTACCGTCGTTAACTGCACGAGCGGTGAGTTTCCAGACACCTTTTTAGTCTTTAGGTGCAAGGCACGTTAACATTGAACAGGACTTCGTATAATGCTTTTCTCCCTTTTGTCTTGCAGGACTCTTGAGGAAGATGGAGTGAAGCGCCTGGAAATGCGTGAGTAAATGCAAGCGCTCTATAACTGTCTTTTCCTGGCAGTGTAGTTCGTGCTGAAGAGCAGGCGTACTATTGCGAAGAGCGCGATGGGCGTAAGTAAATACCTGTCTAATGTCTCTTCTTTTGTCTTTTAGAAGTTGGTTTGCAGCGCCGGAGTCCGCGGAATGTCCGTAAGTAGATACAATGCTTTTATCTCCGCAGGCGGCGATGCAGTGTGGAGAAATCCAGAATTCACGGAGTGCCGGTAAGTAGTGACAATGCTTTTGTCTTCGCAGGCAGAGGTGCAGCGTGCCGAAAATGACCGCAGCCGATGGATCAGGTGAGTAGCACTGCGAGTTAAGGCTGCCTTGCTAACCTGCTGTTTCTTGTCTCTGCAGGTGCTGCTGTCGACTGGATACAGGAATGGTGAGTATGCTTCTTGCAGATTCAGGATGCAGGAATGGTGAGTATGCTTCTTGCAGATTCGGGATAGTAAGAAGAAAGGCTGGAACCGACTCGGTGAGCGTTCTGCTGCAGATGCAGAATAACGCGAAGCACGTTTCGTCTATCGGGTGTGGTTTAAATAGCCTTGGAGTGATGAGGCGTCTTCCTCCACGGCCCCGCCTAGGTAAGAAAAGAGTTCCAGTTCCAGAAGCTTTCCAGTGCTGAATCCAGGGAGTGGAGCTTGCCCCACCCAGGTAAGAAAGTAGTTCCTGTTCACAGAGGACTTCTAAGAGGCTGGTAAGTAAGCAGCATGGTCTGCTGCAGGTAAGTCCATCCAAGCATCTGCACACATATTATGAGCCCGGCGCTTCCAGTGCCGGGACCCATGATTCTGATGAGCCTGGTTCCACCGGCGCCAGGACAAGGTCCAAAAGGTCCCCGTGGGGACCGGCTGGTGCCTATGATTAGGGTTAGGGGCCTGCTTCCAAGGACGTTGGGCTGGTCCTGGCTCCTTGGAAGCAGTGATCATGACAGTACCCCCCCTCAAGGCCCCTCCTAAGCATGTCTTCTCCGGGGGTTTTGGCTTGTCGGGGTGATTCAGATGGAATCTATTGACCAGACGAGGTGCGTGGACATATTCTGAGGGTTCCCAAGACCTTTCCTGGAGGCCGTATCCTTTCCAATCAACCAGATAATATAACTTAGATTTGGAGATCTTGGAGTCTAGAATGTTCTTTACTTCGAATTCGAGTTCTCCGTCTACCAAAACAGGTTCTGGGAGTTCAGTCAATCGGGTTTCTGGTTGTACTGGTTTTAATAAGGAGACATGGAATACTGGATGTATTTTCATATGCGCAGGTAATTCCAATTTGACCGCCACCGGATTAACTATGGTAGAGATGGGGTAAGGTCCAAGGTATCTCGGGTTGAAGGTGCGGGGTCCTTTTAGAGGCAGGTGCTTAGTGGATAACCAGACCTGATCTCCCACTGCGTAGTCAGGGGCCTCTTTACGGTGTCGATCTGCTCCCTTTTTGACTTGAGCTTTAGCTCTTTGCAGATGGGCAGTGGCTTCTTTAAAAGCACGGGTAATCTCAGAGTGCAAATGATCCACAGCAGGTGTTTCGAATTCTTGGGGAGGATCCAGATTAGAGGTTCTAGGATGATGTCCGTATAATAGGAAGAAGGGAGTCTTCCCGGTTCGAGAATGAGTCGAATTGTTGTAAGCGTATTCAGCGATCCAAAGAATATCCTTCCAAGGGTTTTCAGTTTGTTGGAGCATGCAACGCAGATATTGCTCTAGAGTCTGATTTGTCCTCTCGGTTTGTCCATCAGTTTGGGGATGGTGACTGGTTGAAAGTCTTACATCAATTTGTGCTAGACGACAGCAACTTCGCCAAAAGTGGGAGATGAATTGACTTCCCCTATCGGAGATTAAAACCGAGGGAAAACCGTGTAACCGAACGAGGTTTTCTAAGAATTCTCGGGCCAATATCGAAACCGAAGGTAGGCCCTTCAGGGGAATGAAGTGAGCCATCTTGGAGAATAGATCCACGACTACTAAAATGGTATTATACCCTGAGCATGGAGGTAAGTCCGTGATGAAATCCATGGACAGGGTATGCCATGGACAGGGAGGAATAACCAGAGGGTGTAAAAGGCCGGCTGGTTTCTCCTTCTGACTTTTATTCTGGGCACACACACCGCAGGAGATTACAAAGTCTCTAATATCCTTCTTCCATGATGGCCACCAGAAATGTCTCTTGATCTTTTCCATGGTTTTGGCAATGCTAGGGTGACCCTCCATTAGTGAGTCGTGATAACCGGAGATTACTTGTTTTTGTATTTTCTCACAGGGCAAGTACAATCGCCCTTGGAAATATGGTAGGTCTTGATCCACTGAGAATTCTTTTCCCTTTAATTGCCAGTCCTGCAAATCGGCCGGAGTTAGGAGTGACTTGACTGTAGTCTTGATGTCTTCAAAGGATTGAGCGCTGACCAACCCCAAAATCCTTTGTTCTGGGATTATGGGTATTGGTTCTGGATTGGTCAAATGTTCATCTACTCCCATCCGAGAGAGGGCATCTGCTTTTCCGTTTTTACTGCCGGGTCGATAAGTAATTATAAAGTCAAACTCAGCCAGAAACAGAGCCCAGCGAAGCTGTCTGGAAGACTGAGCTTTGGCTGTCTTCAGATATTGTAGATTGCGGTGATCAGTCATTACGGTGACTGTGTGTCTGGCTCCCAAAAGATAATGCCGCCAGGCTTTAAAGGCCGATCTGATAGCTAAAAGTTCCTTGTCTGTAATTGAATAGTTGATCTCGGAAGCCGAGAATTTGCGGGACCAAAAGGCTACTGGATGTAATTGGTGTGTGACCGGATCTCTTTGTGATAACACTGCCCCCATAGCAAGACTAGAAGCATCCGTTTCCACGATGTATGGGAGTTCTGGGCGAGGATGTTTTAGAACAGGAGCAGAAATGAATTTAGCTTTTAAGTCCTGAAAAGCTTGTTCTGCTTCAGTAGACCATTCAAAACATTTGTTCTTCTTTAACAGAGCGGTGATGGGCTGGACTATCCGAGAGAATTCAGGAATTAATCTGCGGTAAAAGTTAGCGAAGCCTAACATGCTTTGAACTCCTTTTACCGAGGTTGGTGATGGCCACTTGAGGATTGCATCGACCTTCTTTGAATCCATATGAACCCCATTAGGTGACATTATGAATCCCAGGAACTCAACTTCAGTTACGTTGAAAACGCATTTTTCAAACTTGGCAAAAAGGTTATGTTGACGCAGTCTCTCGAGAACCTTTTTAACGTGTCTCTGATGTTCCTCTTCAGATGATGAATAGACAAGGATGTCATCAATGTAGACAACAACACACACATCTATGAGTTCTCTAAGGACATCGTTCATAAAATACTGGAAGGTGGCAGGAGCGTTATAAAGTCCAAAGGGCATCACTTGATATTCAAACAGCCCATACTTGGTGCGAAAGGCCGTCTTCCACTCATCGCCTTCTTTTATTCGTACCAAGTGGTAGGCTCCTCTGAGATCCAACTTTGTATATATGCATGCTTCTTTGACTTGGTCCAGGAGTTCAGGGATCAAAGGTAACGGGTATCTGTTTTTAACGGTGATTTGATTCAGGGCGTGGTAATCTATACAAGTTCTAAGGTCTCCTTCCTTTTACGTAACAAAGAACAAAGCCGAGGAAGCTGGAGATTTAGAAGGACGGATAAACCCGTTAGCTAGGTAATGGTCCAGATATTGCCTGAGGTGAAGATTCTCTGGCTCGGTGAGGGCATAAATCCTACTGCAAGGAGGAGTTGTTCCGGGTATCAGGTCTATTTGACAGTCGTAAGACCTATGAGGAGGCAGGGTGTTAGCTTGATCCTTCTGAAAGACATCTTGGAATTCTTGGTAGTCGGGAGGTAATGTGGGAACCTCAGAAGGGATTGCCGCCACTGAAACTTCAGGCCAAGGATAACAAGTGGTAAAACATTCTGGGAACTGAACCGTCTTTGCTCGCCAGTTCATCTGAGGATTGTGCTTCTCTAACCAAGGGATTCCCAGAATGATCTGGAACTGAGGGGCCTTGATCACATCGAACACGATTTTCTCCCGGTGTCCATCTTGGCTCACTAGCGTCACTTCTTGGGTGGCGTGCGTTACTGGTCCGGAGGCTATCTCCGTGCCATCCACTGTAGTAATGACGTCTTTTACTGCCTTAGGGACAAGGGGTAGATTCATCCTTGATGCCATTTCAGGGTCCACATATTTGCCGATTGCTCCGCTGTCGATGTAAGCTTCAATAGCATGCAAACGATCCGGACGTGCAGGACTAATGAGGACCATGGGCACCACGAAATGCGAGGTCACGGGACAGATCTTAACGCTCGGCAAGAGGACCTCTACACTTGCCGGGCTAGGTCGTTTCCCTGCTCAGAACTTGAGGTACTGGAATCTGCGGCTCCTACAGCCTTCTTAGCTGGTTTCACTGGACAGTCTCGAAGAAAGTGCCCCGAGTTCCCGCAATAGAGGCATAATTGCAGCTGTCTTCTTCTTTCCCGCTCCTTTTGGGTTAAAGGACCTTTCATCCCCCCTATTTGCATGGGTTCCACAGTGTCAGCTCCCTTAGTAGAAGTCTGTGGTTTAGAAAACACTCGGGTATCAAATTTGGAACGATCAGCCTTCCTGTTCTGTAATCTGTGGTCCAATTGGACGACTAAGTCAATATAGTCCGAACATTCTTGTGGAGGGTTCACAACTTGAGCTAACACATCCTTGAGCTCTCCACGCAGGCCTCTGTAGAAAAGCGTTATTCTCTTATATTCGGGCCATTGAGTTTCCACTATGAGTCTGTTGAATGAGGCTATATAGGTCAAGAGGTCTTGATTACCCTGTCATAATGAAAGAAGTTCATTGTCCAAGGCCTGCCCTTGTGCATGTCTTGCAAACAGTTTCTCCATGCTGGACTGGAAGGCCTGGAAATCATGTAAAACCGGATCATCCTGGGTGACTAAAGGGATCGACCAATCTGCGGCGCTACCACTGAGATAAGAAAGCACGAAAGCCACTTTGGTCTGGTCTGTTGGGAATGCAGCTGGTCGACATAAGAAATGTAAGCGGCACTGGTTGAGGAACACTGCAAATTTCTTTGGGTCACCAGAAAAACGTACGTGCGGGGCCAAGGGCACATTACCAGGTAGATTGATTTGTACTGGATTTACAGATGATGCAGAAGGATAGCTTCCTCCTGGAGCGGGCAGGGGTGTCTGTCCTGCCTGCGTTTGTAGCAATTGCCCAGCGAGGTCCTCTGTTCGCTCCTTGGAAACTATCAGTTCTCTTCTTAGAGAGCTTGTTTCCTGACGAGCTGCATGTACTTCTGCTCTTAATTCCCCGAGCAACTGGGCTAAGTGATCAGTGTCTGAGGTTTCCATTGCGCCTGGGTAGGAGTTTTGCGGTGGGCTTCGCTTTCTTTAACGCTCACCTGATTCCCACGGAGGCGCTGATCTTGGCAGGAAGGTGTCTGTGACTCGAAAGGTGATGTGCAGAACCCGATGGGCTTCTGGGGTCGAACCTCTTCGCACTGTGTGTCAAACTCGTAGGGTGAGGTTTCTGCAGGTGAAAGAATATGGGGGTTAATGGTCTGGGTTGTTCAATGTCCCTCTTCCTCTCTCTCCCTCTCCGTAGAGCCCCCAGGTCAACGTGCTCATCTTAGATAGGTGAATGCTGGGCTCTCCATCTGCGTCTGGTGCAGGGCGGTGTTGCCAGTTCCTTCACTGGTGAAACATAGGCCTCTTGGACTCAGAAGACCGTTACCGTCGTTAACTGCACGAGCGGTGAGTTTCCAGACACCTTTTTAGTCTTTATAGTCTTTAGGTGCAAGGGCCGTTAACATTGAACAGGTCTTCGTATAATGCTTTTCTCCCTTTTGTCTTGCAGGACTCTTGAGGAAGATGGAGTGAAGCGCCTGGAAATGCGTGAGTAAATGCAAGCGCTCTAACTGTCTTTTCCTTGCAGCGTAGTTCGTGCTGAAGAGCAGGCGTTCTATTGCGAAGAGCGCGATGGGCGTAAGTAAATACCTGTCTAATGTCTCTTCTTTTGTCTTTCAGAAGTTGGTTTGCAGCACCGGAGTCCGCGTAATGTCCGTAAGTAGATACAATGCTTTTATCTCCGCAGGCGGCGATGCAGTGTGGAGAAATCCAGAATTCACGGAGTGCCGGTAAGTAGTGACAATGCTTTTGTCTTTGCAGGTGGAGGTGCAGCGTGCCGAAAATGACCGCAGCCGATGGATCAGGTGAGTAGCACTGCGAGTTAAGGCTGCCATGCTAACCTGCTGCTTCTTGTCTCTGCAGGTGCTGCTGTCAACTGGATGCAGGAATGGTGAGTATGCTTCTTGCAGATTCAGGATGCAGGAATGGTGAGTATGCTTCTTGCAGATTCGGGATCGTAAGAAGAAAGGCTGGAACAGACTCGGTGAGCGTTCTGCTGCAGATGCAGAATAACGCGAAGCACGTTTCGTCTATCGGGTGTGGTTTAAATAGCCCTGGAGTGATGAGGCGTCTTCCTCCACGGCCCCGCCTAGGTAAGAAAAGAGTTCCAGTTCCAGAAGCTTTCCAGTGCTGAATCCAGGGAGTGGAGCTTGCCCCACCCAGGTAAGAAAGTAGTTCCTGTTCACAGAGGACTTCTAAGAGGCTGGTAAGTAAGCAGCATGGTCTGCTGCAGGTAAGTCCACCCAAGCATCTGCACACATATTATGAGCCCGGCGCTTCCAGTGCCGGGACCCATGATTCTGATGAGCCTGGTGCCACCGGTGCCAGGACAAGGTCCAAAAGGTCCCCGTGGGGACCGGCTGGTGCCTAGGATTAGGGTTAGGGGCCTGCTTCCAAGGACGTTGGGCTGGTCCTGGCTCCTTGGAAGCAGTGATCATGACAGTACCCCCCCTCAAGGCCCCTCCTAAGCGTGTCTTCTCCGGGGGTTTTGGCTTGTCGGGGTGATTCAGATGGAATCTCTTGACCAGACGAGGTGCATGGACATATTCTGAGGGTTCCCAAGACCTTTCCTGGAGGCCGTATCCTTTCCAATCAACCAGATAAAATAACTTAGATTTGGAGATCTTGGAGTCTAGAATGTTCTTTACTTCGAATTCGAGTTCTCCGTCTACCAAAACAGGTTCTGGGAGTTCAGTCAATCGGGTTTCTGGTTGTACTGGTTTTAATAAGGAGACATGGAATACTGGATGTATTTTCATATGCGCAGGTAATTCCAATTTGACCGCCACCGGATTAACTATGGTAGAGATGGGGTAAGGTCCAAGGTATCTCGGGTTGAAGGTGCGGGGTCCTTTTAGAGGCAGGTGCTTAGTGGATAACCAGACCTGATCTCCCACTGCGTAGTGAGGGGCCTCTTTACGGTGTCGATCTGCTCCCTTTTTGACTTGAGCTTTAGCTCTTTGCAGATGGGCAGTGGCTTCTTTAAAAGCACGGGTAATCTCAGAGTGCAAATGATCCACAGCAGGTGTTTCGAATTCTTGGGGAGGATCCAGATTAGAGGTTCTAGGATGATGTCCGTATAATAGGAAGAAGGGAGTCTTCCCTTTTCGAGAATGAGTCGAATTGTTGTAAGCGTATTCAGCGATCCAAAGAATATCCTTCCAAGGGTTTTCAGTTTGTTGGAGCATGCAACGCAGATATTGCTCTAGAGTCTGATTTGTCCTCTCGGTTTGTCCGTCAGTTTGGGGATGGTGACTGGTTGAAAGTCTTACATCAATTTGGGCTAGACGACAGTAACTTCGCCAAAAGTGGGAGATGAATTGACTTCCCCTATCGGAGATTAAAACCAAGGGAAAACCGTGTAACCGAACGATGTTTTCTAAGAATTTACGGGCCAATATCGAAGCCGAAGGTAGGCCCTTCAGGGGAATGAAGTGAGCCATCTTGGAGACTGGATCCACGACTACTAAAATGGTATTATACCCTGAGCATGGAGGTAAGTCCGTGATGAAATCCATGGACAGGGTATGCCATGGACAGGGAGGAATATCCAGAGGGTGTAAAAGGCCGGCTGGTTTCTCCTTCTGACTTTTATTCTGGGCACACACACCGCAGGAGATTACAAAGTCTCTAATATCCTTCTTCCATGATGGCCACCAGAAATGTCTCTTGATCTTTTCCATGGTTTTGGTAATGCCAGGGTGACCCTCCATTAGAGAGTCGTGATAACCGGAGATTACTTGTTTTTGTATTTTCTCACAGGGCAAGTACAATCGCCCTTGGAAATATGGTAGGTCTTGATCCACTGAGAATTATTTTCCCTTTAATTGCCAGTCCTGCAAATCGGCCGGAGTTAGGAGTGACTTGACTGTAGTCTTGATGTCTTCAAAGGATTGAGCGCTGACCAACCCCAAAATCCTTTGTTCTGGGATTATGGGTATTGGTTCTGGATTGGTCAAATGTTCATCTACTCCCATCCGAGAGAGGGCATCTGCTTTTCCGTTTTTACTGCCGGGTCGATAAGTAATTATAAAGTCAAACTCAGCCAGAAACAGAGCCCAGTGAAGCTGTCTGGAAGACTGAGGTTTGGCCGTCTTCAGATATTGTAGATTGCGGTGATCAGTCATTACGGTGACTGTGCGTCTGGCTCCCAAAAGATAATGCCGCCAGGCTTTAAAGGCCGATCTGATAGCTAAAAGTTCCTTGTCTGTAATTGAATAGTTGATCTCGGAAGCCGAGAATTTGCGGGACCAAAAGGCTACTGGATTTAATTGGTGTGTGACCGGATCTCTTTGTGATAACACTGCCCCCATAGCAAGACTAGAAGCATCCGTTTCCACGATGTAGGGGAGTTCTGGGCGAGGATGTTTTAGAACAGGAGCAGAAATGAATTTAGCTTTTAAGTCCTGAAAAGCTTGTTCTGCTTCAGTAGACCATTCAAAACGTTTGTTCTTCTTTAACAGAGCGGTGATGGGCTGGACTATCCGAGAGAATTCAGGAATGAATCTGCGGTAAAAGTTAGCGAAGCCTAACATGCTTTGAACTCCTTTTACCGAGGTTGGTGATGGCCACTTGATGATTTCATCGACCTTCTTTCAATCCATATGAACCCCATTAGGTGACATTATGAATCCCAGGAACTCAACTTCAGTTACGTTGAAAACGCATTTTTCAAGCTTGGCAAAAAGGTTATGTTGACGCAGTCTCTCGAGAACCTTTTTAACGTGTCTCTGATGTTCCTCTTCAGATGATGAATAGAGAAGGATGTCATCAATGTAGACAACAACACCCACATCTATGAGTTCTCTAAGGACATCGTTCATAAAATACTGGAAGGTGGCAGGAGCGTTACAAAGTCCAAAGGGCATCACTTGATATTCAAATAGCCCATACTTGGTGCGAAAGGCCGTCTTCCACTCATCACCTTCTTTTATTCGTACCAAGCGGTAGGCTCCTCTGAGATCCAACTTTGTATATATGCATGCTTCTTTGACTTGGTCCAGGAGTTCAGGGATCAAAGGTAACGGGTATCTGTTTTTAACGGTGATTTGATTCAGGGCGCGGTAATCTGTACAAGTTCTAAGGTCTCCTTCCTTTTTCGTAACGAAGAACAAAGCCGAGGAAGCTGGAGATTTAGAAGGACGGATAAACCCGTTAGCTAGGTATTGGTCCAGATATTGCCTGAGGTGAAGATTCTCTGGCTCGGTGAGGGCATAAATCCTACTGCAAGGAGGAGTTGTTCCGGGTATCAGGTCTATTTGACAGTCGAAAGACCTATGAGGAGGCAGGGTGTTAGCTTGATCCTTCCGAAAGACATCTTGGAATTCTTGGTAGTCGGGAGGTAATGTGGGAACCTCAGAAGAGATTGCCGCCACTGAAACTTCAGGCCGAGGATAACAAGTGGTAAAACATTCTGGAAACTGAACCGTCTTTGCTCGCCAGTTCATCTGAGGATTGTGCTTCTCTAACCAAGGGATTCCCAGAATGATCTGGAACTGAGGGGCCTTGATCACATCGAACACGATTTTCTCCCGGTGTCCATCTTGGCTCACTAGCGTCACTTCTTGGGTGGCGTGCGTTACTGGTCCGGAGGCTATCTCGGTGCCATCCACTGTAGTAATGACGTCTTTTACTGCCTTAGGGACAAGGGGTAGATTCATCCTTGATGCCATTTCACGGTCCACATAATTGCCGATTGCTCCGCTGTCGATGTAAGCTTCAATTGCATGCAAACGATCCGGACGTGCAGGACTAATGAGGACCATGGGCACCACGAAATGCGAGGTCACGGGACAGATCTTAATGCTCGGCAAGAGGACCTCTACACTTGCCGGGCTAGGTCGTTTCCCTGCTCAGAACTTGAGGTACTGGAATCTGCGGCTCCTACAGCCTTCTTAGCTGGTTTCACTGGACAGTCTCGAAGAAAGTGCCCCGAGTTCCCGCAATAGAGGCATAATTGCAGCTGTCTTCTTCTTTCCCACTCCTTTTGGGTTAAAGGACCTTTCATCCCCCCTATTTGCATGGGTTCCACAGTGTCAGCTCCCTCAGTAGAAGTCTGTGGTTTAGAAAACACTCGGGTATCAAATTTAGAACGATCAGCCTTCCTGTTCTGTAATCTGTGGTCCAATTGGACGACTAAGTCAATATTGTCCGAACATTCTTGTGGAGGGTTCACAACTTGAGCTAACACATCCTTGAGCTCTCCACGCAGGCCTCTGTAGAAAAGCGTTATTCTCTTATCCTCGGGCCATTGAGTTTCCACTATGAGTCTGTTGAATGAGGCTATATAGGTCAAGAGGTCTTGATTACCCTGTCGTAATGAAAGACGTTCATTGTCCAAGGCCTGCCCTTGTGCATGTCTTGCAAACAGTTTCTCCATGCTGGACTGGAAGGCCTGGAAATCATGTAAAACCGGATCATCCTGGGTGACTAAAGGGATCGACCAACCTGCGGCGCTGCCACTGAGATAAGAAAGCACGAAAGCCACTTTGGTCTGGTCTGTTGGGAATGCAGCTGGTCGACATAAGAAATGTAAGCGGCACTGGTTGAGGAACACTGTAAATTTCTTTGGGTCACCAGAAAAACGTTCGGGCGGGGCCAAGGGCACATTACCAGGTAGATTGTTTTGTACTGGATTTACAGATGATGCAGAAGGATAGCTTCCTCCTGGAGCAGGCAGGGGTGTCTGTCCTGCCTGCGTTTGTAGCAATTGCCTAGCGAGGTCCTCTGTTCGCTCCTTGGAAACTATCAGTTCTCTTCTTAGAGAGCTTGTTTCCTGACGAGCTGCATGTACTTCTGCTCTTAATTCCCCGAGCAACTGGGCTAAGTGATCAGTGTCTGAGGTTTCCATTGCGCCTGGGTAGGGGTTTTGCGGTGGGCTTCGCATTCTGTAACGCTCACCTGATTCCCACAGAGGCGCTGATCTTGGCAGGAAGGTGTCTGTGACTCGAAAGGTGATGTGCAGAACCCGATGGGCTTCTGGGGTCGAACCTCTTCGCACTGTG
The DNA here is from genome assembly GCF_040938575.1 of Ambystoma mexicanum. Lineage (NCBI taxonomy): Eukaryota > Metazoa > Chordata > Amphibia > Caudata > Ambystomatidae > Ambystoma > Ambystoma mexicanum. Next base: position 291,432,376 of record NC_090928.1, read on the forward strand.
TGTCGAACTCGTAGGGTGAGGTTTCTGCAGGTGAAAGGATATGGGGGTTAATGGTCTGGGTTGTTCAATGTCCCTCTTCTTCTCTCTCCCTCTCCGTAGAGCCCCCAGGTCAACGTGCTCACCTTAGATAGGTGAATGCTGGGCTATCCATCTGCGTCTGGTGCAGGGCGCTGTTGCCAGTTCCTTCACTGGTGAAACATAGGCCTCTTGGACTCAGAAGACCGTTACCGTCGTTAACTGCACGAGCGGTGAGTTTCCAGACACCTTTTTAGTCTTTATAGTCTTTAGGTGCAAGGCACGTTAACATTGAACAGGACTTCGTATAATGCTTTTCTCCCTTTTGTCTTGCAGGACTCTTGAGGAAGATGGAGTGAAGTTCCTGGAAATGCTTGAGTAAATGCAAGCGCTCTAACTGTCTTTTCCTTGCAGCGTAGTTCGTGCTGAAGAGCAGGCATTCTATTGCGAAGAGCGCGATGGGCGTAAGTAAATACCTGCCTAATGTCTCTTCCTTTGTCTTTCAGAAGTTGGTTTGCAGTGCCGGAGTCCGCGGAATGTCCGTAAGTAGATACAATGCTTTTATCTCCGCAGGCGGCGATGCAGTGTGGAGAAATCCAGAATTCATGCAGTGCCGGTAAGTAGTGACAATGCTTTTGTCTTCGCAGGCGGAGGTGCAGCGTGTGGAAAATGACCGCAGCCGATGGATCAGGTGAGTAGCACTGCGAGTTAAGGCTGCCTTGCTAACCTGCTGTTTCTTGTCTCTGCAGGTGCTGCTGTCGACTGGATGCAGGAATGGTGAGTATGCTTCTTGCAGATTCAGGATGCAGGAATGGTGAGTATGCTTCTTGCAGATTCGGGATCGTAAGAAGAAAGGCTGGAACAGACTCGGTGAGCGTTCTGCTGCAGATGCAGAATAACGCGAAGCACGTTTCGTCTATCGGGTGTGGTTTAAATAGCCTTGGAGTGATGAGGCGTCTTCCTCCACGGCCCCGCCTAGGTAAGAAAAGAGTTCCAGTTCCAGAAGCTTTCCAGTGCTGAATCCAGGGAGTGGAGCTTTCCCCACCCAGGTAAGAAAGTAGTTCCTGTTCACAGAGGACTTCTAAGAGGCTGGTAAGTAACCAGCATGGTCTGCTGCAGGTAAGTCCACCCAAGTATCTGCACATATATTATGAGCCCGGCGCTTCCAGTGCCGGGACCGATGATTCTGATGAGCCTGGTGCCACCGGTGCCAGGACAAGGTCCAAAAGGTCCCCGTGGGGACCGGCTGGTGCCTAGGATTAGGGTTAGGGGCCTGCTTCCAAGGACGTTGGGCTGGTCCTGGCTCCTTGGAAGCAGTGATCATGACACCAAGGGAACGGAGAGGATTAAGACACCTCACTCGAACCGATCGAAAGGGAAGCCAGGCGGACACGGTACCTTGTTGTGGAGAGACAGCTCCGGCGGGGGCAGTTGTTCCTGGTGGTGGTTGAACGTTGGTTCTTTGCCAAGAGTAGAGATGATCTCGTCGTCGAAGAAAAGTGCGGTGCACCACCAGGGAAGAGACCAGCCGCGGAGTGCTCCGTCACAAGGCACCACCTTTTGGTCGCGGTACAGGGGTAGTGGCTATCCGGTTGCCGAGGTGCTCTGCACGGGCAATTCGACCACTGCGTCCTGAGGCGAATAAAAAGCAAAGGAGACTGGTTGTTCCCACCAGTCAGGGGAAGAGACTCTCCGGCAGGGAGATCTCCTCTGTCGTCGGGAAGTGGTGAGTCGGTTCTACAGGGCTCCACCGGAGGTGTCATCGTGCAGGTCGGCTCAGCGTTACCCTCGTCGGATTCTTAGGTCCTGTGGCGACTTCTGAAGATCCAGTCCCAAAAGCCCTGCTTTTATGCAGAAAACCCCCATTCATTCAGCCTAGCTGTCAATCAACACATGCTAAGTGGTGAGCGGGAAGGCTCACCACTTGGGCCAATCACTCCAGAGTGCGACCGGAGTTGGCAAGGCAACTCGGTCCAGGGTGCCTAAACCCCCTCCCATACCCCTGTGGTAACCCAGACAGAATGGCACCACTTTGGAGGGTCTCTGTACAGAGGCCTGCCAAAAGTGGAACAAAGGGCTCAACCTTTGGTTTAGGAGGCACAGTGACGAACACAGACGCCATTTTACAAAACCGAGTTCTGGCAGAAAATACCATCCGATAAACTTATTTAAGATAAGTAGACCGGTGGTACGTTAGAGATTAACGAGAAAAAGTATCAATCTCCAACAATGGGACGAATCCCATAGGGTTATGTTCGGGGTCGGACATAACAAGTAGTTTCCACTGCCACCAGCCAAAACTCGACGAGGGGGGACGGGACAGGGCCCCCTCGAGTAACAGATCCAGGAGTAATCGAATTACCCCTACTAGTAAGTCCACAATAAGATGGTTTGTACTATTTCTGTTAGTAAATTTAGGTCTAGTAAAGCCAATGGTGACTTTACATGCCCGGGGAGACAGTAGTCAGTCCCCGGGTATGGAGTCTATGGTGGGGGTCCGCTAGGATGCCCCAGTGTTACGGCACGTAGGGTGCGGTATAACACACATAGAAAAACATATGAGACCCTATGGAGTAAAAGACCCCATAGCCCATAGAACACATTGACATTCAAAGGAATTACACACATATATGTCCAAGAGTGGGAGGAAAAGAGTCTCACTCTTGGCAGGATGGAAAAAAACAAACTGCAGAAATCCAGCAAAGCTGCTGGGGGACTCACTAGGTTAGGAAATTCAGCCTAAACAGAAAATTCTCCCTAACAATGGTGATTTAATTTCACCACCTTAAACCATTTTTTGGAATGAGTTGCCTTCATGTCATGGTGGGATTATGATGAAATTTCCCATCATGCAACACCTTCTTTAAACATAATGTCTCTGTTCATTGTGGAATCTAGGATTATGTAAATCACATTTTGCCATGGTGCGTACTATACAGTTTCACAACCTGCAATATTTCATTATACTGACTGGCTTTTAACTGACTGTGGGACTTGCCACACAATTTTGAAACATGCAGCCTTTCAATGGGTGGTACTTGCATGTGTCTCACTTTGTCGACCAAAACTATTCGTTCTGCTGCTCGGCTATCATTCCCCTCCTTTCTGTGTTTTTCCCAGTCCTTCTGCTGGAACCATTTGCCCATCTACAAGCTTCCTTCTCCACCGCTGCTTCGACTTGCGCCTGTTTTTCGTCTCTTGCTCTGGGTTTTCGTTGAGCCTGGCTGAGGTGAGCCACACATCAGTAAATCTTCATCTTGGCCCCTGTAGTATAGCTCTTGCCCTACTATTGCACATTGGGATGCCATTAGCCCTCGTTAGTTATTTATTTTCAGTTTCTATGGCGGTCAAACTCTTTTTTTCCCACTTGCTTTCAGTCTGCGACATTCTCCAGGACTCCAGGCCAGAATCAGGTTTCTTGAGCTTGAGAAATGGCACAACAGAATGTATGCGACTTGTTTCTGTGGCGATTCACAGTAGCTGTAGTTCACATACGGGTGCAGACAGTACAAGCTGTTCACCTTAGAGTGAAGATGATGAGCCCATCCCCATTTTGTGCACACTTTTTCAAAGTCATGCAGAGGGGAAGTTTACATTTCCCTATTATGTGGCTGGAAGAAAGACTCCAGAAAGCAGCTTGTTTAATGGTTCAGGGGCAAGATTACAGAACTGTTGCACCGTGCAAGTGCAAAGGTAGCACGGTATTAGCACTAGGGTCTATCTTTAAAAGCACTGGGACACATTAAAAAACCATTGCAACTCCACAAGTGAAATTTGGCATATAAAATTGCCCTAGTGCAATAAAGATCAATTTTCACTACATTTTTGCACCAGGTCAAAGTTTGCCGTAGTGTTAACACAGAATGGTATTAGCACTAGGCCAAACTTTGCTCTGATGCAAAAATGCATGAAAAATGTATCTTTTTAGCACTAGGGCAATGTTAGCCCTGGTTGCACTTGTCGAGGTGCAATGGTTTTTTAATGTGTCACAGTGTTTTTAAAAATAGGGCAAATGTTGCGCTAGTGCTAATACCGTGCAAACTTTGCACTTGCACCGGTGCAAAATTTCTGTAATCTGGCCCCAAGTATCACAGGTGTTCCTTAAACACATGGGCCATCTGATTTTGGACAATTGGGAACTAGGAATAGAGTTCAGGACACTACTTGGCAAAGATGCATTAAAATGAACAGAGATGGCATTGCTTTTCGCACTCAAAGAACAGGAATATCTTGATCTCAGGTTAGCTGAGTAGATTCAGACTTTTAAAAAATTAGACTAGATCCACTGAAAGGAAATGGCACCTAAAACACCTGGCTGCAGAAAGATTCTCATGAGACCTGCCTCAACATCACAAATCTTGCCTTCAAGTCAAAGGGCCTCATCACGAGTTGGGCGGTATCCCGACTGGGATGCCGCCCAACTTTACAGGGTAATTCATAGAAATTCGCACAAAAGTGGCGCACGCGACTGGCGCACAACGTGCCCGTGCGAATGTCTGCGCCAGCCGCGTGCACTAAAATCGATTTCCGCGCACAGCGTATTCATAGATTTTCGCATCCAAAACCAGCCGTGGCGCAGCGTGGCGCAGCGACCCTGCAGCAGCGCCAGTTACGCCCCAAGAACGCCCTCGCACAAGGAAAAACCTTCAAAATCCCCAAATAATCGCAAAGGGCTGCACTAACCCTGGACCAGTTCACAGGGCTGGCAAACAGCAAACGCCAAGCGGGGAACGTGTATAACAGTGGTTCGCGGGAAGTTCCACATGCGATTGTCCTGTGTACGTGTGCATCAGGGGTGCGCGGGAAGTATCACACGCAAAATCAGCAGGGTACGTGTATTTCAGGGGTGCGCGGGAAGTATCACACGCGATTCCAGCAGGGTACGTGTATTTCAGGGGTGCGCGGGAAGTATCACACTCAATTCCAGCAGGGTACGTGTGTTACAGGGGTGCGCGTGAAGTTCCACACACGATTTCAGCAGGGTATGTGTATTTCAGGGGTGCGCGGGAAGTATCACATGCGATTCCAGCAGGGTACGTGTATTACAGGGGTGCGTGGGAAGTTCCACACGCGATTTCAGCAGGGTACGTGTATTTCAGTGGTGCGCGGGAATTTCCACACGCGATTGGCCCCGTGCGAGCAGGGTACGTGTATTTCAGGGGTGCGCGGGAAGTTCCACACACGATTGGCCCCGTGCGAGCAGGGTACGTGTATTTCAGGGGTGCGCGGGAAGTTCCACACGCGATTTGAGCAGGGTACGTGTATTTCAGGGGTGCGTGGGAAGTTCCACACACGATTGGCCCCGTGCGAGCAGGGTACGTGTATTTCAGGGGTGCGCGGGAAGTTCCACACGCGATTGGCCCCGTGCGAGCAGGTTACGTGTATTTCAGGGGTGCGCGGGAAGTTCCACATGCGATTTCAGCAGGGTACATGTATTTCAGGGGTGCGCGGGAAGTTCCACATACGATTGGCCCCATGCGAGCAGGGTACGTGTAATTCAGGGGTGCGCGGGAAGTTCCACATGCGATTTCAGCAGGGTACGTGTATTTCAGGGGTGCGCGGGACGTTCCACATGCAATTCCATCAGGGTACGTGTATTTCAGGGGTGCGCGGGAAGTTCCACACGCGATTGGCCCCGTGCGAGCAGGGTACGTGTATTCCAGGGGTGCGCGGGAAGTTCCACACGCAATTTCAGCAGGGTACGTGTATTGCAGGGGTGCGCGGGAAGTTCCACACGCGATTTCAGTAGGGACGTGTATTTCAGGTGTACGCAGGAAGTTCCACACGCGATTTCAGCAGGGTACGTGTATTTCAGGGGTGCGCGGGAAGTTCCACACGCAATTTCAGCAGGGTACGTGTATTTCAGGGGTGCGCGGGAAGTTCCACACGCGATTCCATCAGGGTACGTGTATTTCAGGGGTGCGCGGGAAGTTCCACACGCAATTTCAGCAGGGTACGTGTATTTCAGGGGTTCTGGGGAGTACTACACGTGAATTGGCCGTGTGGCTCCTCCAAGGTGTTCGCTCTACAACCTCCACGGCCCCTGCAGGCAGCCCACACCAAGGGGGACTACCCTGCACCCCTGCTCATGTCCCGCAGGCAGCCCATCCACCATGGGCATGCCCCCCAGCCAACCCACATGTCACCTTGCACTACTGATCAACAATGCATGTCTCCCACCACCCCCACCCCCCAGCAGTGCAGGGGCAGCCTCCACCAGGCCCCCACCCATGTCTACCACCACCCCCACCCCCCAGCAGTGCAGGGGCAGCCTCCACCAGGCCCCCACTCATGTCTCCCACCACCCCTTACCCCCCAGCAGTCAGGGGCACCCTCCACCAGGCCCCCACTCATGTCTCCCACCACCCCCACCCCCAGCAGTGCAGGGGCAGTCTCCACCAGGCCCCTACCCATGTCTACCACCAACCCCACCCCTCAGCCGCAGGGGCAGCCTCCACCAGGCCCCCACTCATGTCTCCCACCACCCCCACCCCCCAGCAGTGCAGGGGCAGCCTCCACCAGGCACCCACTCATGTCTACCACCACCCCCACCCCCCAGCCACCAGGGGCAGCCTCCACCAGGCCCCCACTCATGTCTCGCACCACCCACACCCCCCAGCAGTCCAGGGGCAGCCTCCACCAGGCCCCCACTCATGTCCCCCTGCACCCCAACCCCCCAGCAGTGCAGGGGCAGCCTCCACCAGGCCCCCACTCATGTCTCCCACCACCCCCTGCCCCCCAGCAGCCAGGGGCACCCTCCACCAGGCCCCCACTCATGTCCAACTCATGTCTCCCACCACCCTCACCCCCCAGCCACCAGGGGCAGCCTCCACCAAGCCCCCACTCATGTCTCCCACCCCCCCCACCCTCCAGCAGTGCAGGGGCAGCCTCCACCAGGCCCCCACTCATGTCTCCCACAACCCTCACCCCCCAGCAGTGCAGGGGCAGCATCCACCAGGCCCCCACTCATGTCTCCAACCACCCCCACCCCCCAGCAGTGCAGGGGCAGCCTCCACCAGGCCCCCACTCATGTCCCCCTGCACCCCCACCCCCCAGCAGTGCAGGGGCAGCCTCCACCAGGCCCCCACTCATGTCTCCCACCACCCCCACCCCCCAGCAGTGCAGGGGCAGCCTCCACCAGGCCCCCACTCATGTCCCCCTGCACCCCCACCCCCCAGCAGTGCAGGGGCAGCCTCCACCAGGCCCCCACTCATGTCTCCCACCACCCCCACCCCCCAGCAGTGCAGGGGCAGCCTCCACCAGGCCCCCACCCATGTCTACCACCACCCCCACCCCCCAGCAGTGCAGGGGCAGCCTCCACCAGGCCCCCACCCATGTCTACCACCAACCCCACCCCCCAGCAGTGAAGGGGCAGCTTCCACCAGGCCCCCACTCATGTCTCCCACCACCCCCTACCCCCCAGCAGTCAGGGGCACCCTCCACCAGGCCCCCACTCATGTCTCCCACCACCCCCACCCCCCAGCAGTGCAGGGGCAGCCTCCACCAGGCACCCACTCATGTCTACCACCACCCCCACCCCCCAGCCACCAGGGGCAGCCTCCACCAGGCCCCCACTCATGTCTCGCACCACCCCCACCCCCCAGCAGTCCAGGGGCAGCCTCCACCAGGCCCCCACTCATATCCCCCTGCACCCCCACCCCCCAGCAGTGCAGGGGCAGCCTCCACCAGGCCCCCACTCATGTCTCCCACCACCCCCTACCCCCCAGCAGTCAGGGGCACCCTCCACCAGGCCCCCACTCATGTCTCCCACCACCCCCACCCCCAGCAGTGCAGGGGCAGCCTCCACCAGGCCCCCACCCATGTCTACCACCACCCCCACCCCCCAGCCAGCAGGGGCAGCCTCAACCAGGCACCCACTCATGTCTACCACCACCCCCACCCCCCAGATACCAGGGGCAGCCTCCACCAGGCCCCCACTCATGTCTCCCACCACCCCCACCCCCCAGCAGTGCAGGGGCAGCCTCCACCAGGCCCCCACTCATGTCCCCCTGCACCCCCACCCCCCAGCAGTGCAGGGGCAGCCTCCACCAGGCCCCCACTCATGTCTCCACCACCCCCCACCCCCCAGCCACCAGGGGCAGCCTCCACCAAGCCCCCACTCATGTCTCCCACCACCCCCACCCCCCAGCAGTGCAGGGGCAGCCTCCACCAGGCCCCCACTCATGTCTCCCACCACCCCCACCCCCCAGCAGTGCAGGGGCAGCCTCCACCAGGCCCCCACTCATGTCCACCACCACCCCCACCCCCCAGCTACCAGGGGCAGCCTCCACCAGGCCCCCACTCATGTTCCCCTGCACCCCCACCCCCCAGCACTGTGGGGCACCTGCCAGCAGGCCCCCACTCATGTCCAACTCATGTTCCCCTGCACCCCCACCCCCCAGCACTGTGGGGCACCTGCCAGCAGGCCCCCACTCATGTCCAACTCATGTTCCCCTGCACCCCCACCCCCCAGCACCGTGGGGCACCTGCCAGCAGGCCCCCACTCATGTCCAACTCATATTCCCCTGCACCCCCACCCCCCAGCACTGTGGGGCACCTGCCAGCAGGGCCCCACTCATGTCCAACTCATGTTCCCCTGCACCCCCACCCTCCATCACTGTGGGGCACCTGCCAGCAGGCCCCCACTCATGTCCAACTCATGTTCCCCAGCCAACATGTCATCACAATCTAGATCCCCGGTCCCTATGGTCAGCCTCCAAATGCAAAACCCCCACCCGAGTATTGCATCCACCCACTCAGAAATGGCAATAACATGATAGAACTGCAATTGCAAGTTTGGAAACAAACACATGTCCCTCACATACACCCAATGGGTGTCAGTGAATCTCAAAACCCATATCATGATATGCATGAAACCAATGAGATGATACTACACATTGAAGTTTGATCAAAAAATATGTATTAAAGAAAACATGAATTGAATCAAAAATAAACTAACAGAAATGGGAATGTAAAAAAAGTAAAAAGAAGCATGTCCATGAAAAAATGCAAAACCAAAAATCAGAATCCAAAGGAATGGTGTCCAAAGTCACAGTCCAGAAAAGAAAATCCAATGGGAAATTATAATTGAAAGCCATTGCTCCATGGGTAAATTTTAAAAAGAAAAGAAAATCCAACAGTGAACTATGTACAGGTGAACAAGCCAGGGTCCATGATCCCAACAAAAGAAATGAAACCTATCTAACAACACTACCTAATAAAAAATAACTATATACAAAAATGTGGCCCATTGTCCAAAAGGTTCAAAGAAAATGCAAAAACAAAGGAAACCTAACCCTAACTACATAACTATTTACAAGGGCAGCGGGCTAGTCCAACGGCTCACTGGATGTTGTCATAGGCCAGGGCATCATCGAACTCCTGTTCAATGGCTTGGAGGTGGGCATGTTCCCTGGCCCCGAGGTCTTGCACGGATAAAGCAGTGTCCAGCTCCAACTCCCTGCGAAGACGCTCGAGGCACTCAGCCCGCCTCAGCGCCCTCCGCATGGAGTTCTCCGCCTTGACCATTGTGAGCCGTTCCTCCTCTGCCCGCAGCCGCTCTGCACCTATCTGCTGGCCCAACCGCTCCCACACGGAAGACACTCCCATTCCAGGGTTCTCCTGCCCTCCGGCCGATGCCTGCACCCCTGATGTTGATGGCCCCGAGCCATGATGCCTCCTACGTCGAGCCTGTCGCTGCCTCCGACGCAACTGCCTGTGCCAGCACGACGGCATCCAGGCTTATGGTATCCACCGACACTGTCGTGCACGTGCCCTGCCCGATGATGCCGTCACATCCTCCATCTGCTGGGGTCCAGTTGCTGGTGTGTCCACCCCTGCTGGAACTCCGACTCCCGACTGTGGCAGGGATGGGATCCCCACCGAGCCGGCTGCATTGGTCGTGGCCGGTCCACAGGGGGCCCTGGTGGCATCTGGACCGGAAGACGGCATGGAGAACGACTGGTGCATAGTCTCCACAGAGGAGGAGAGTTTCGCCAGATTGGCCGACACATGTAGGAAACCCCCGACCATGGCCGTTCCCAACTGGGCCACGTCGGCACGGTGCTCTCCGTGATGACGTGCATGCTCCTCCCGGGAAGCACGCACCTCATCACGAATTGCACCTGTGCGCAACGCAACACCAATCAGGACCTTCTCCATACGGCCAGTGGTCCCCTCGTACGCAGGTGGAGGGGAGTCAGATGACATGGACATCCCCCTACCTGCGGACGGGCCTGGGAAGGGGCATCCCTGCTGCTGCATGGTGGTGCAGTCACAGTGTCAGGGCCAGTGACATGCATAGGCCCCTCCACAGCGACCTGTGCTGCCTCGTGCCCCTGCCCCTGGACTGCAACACTTGCACCAGCAGGGATGCCCCCACCAGGCCCCATGTGAGCCTCAGTAGCGGCCTCCTCCTCCTTTGTGGAAACCACCGACCTGGATGGCTCCACCCTGTCTTCCGCCGTTGCAAGCCCCTGTGGGGGCTCATCCACCCCTTCCACTGCAGCCGTGGGGGCAATCCCGCCGCTTTGCTCCACAGAGCCGTATCCGCCCTCTTCTTCACGTGGCGCTGTGTAGAGGGAGACATAGAACACAAGCATCAGGGTACTGTACAATGGTCCCCTAGACAGGAAGCAATAGCAGATGAGTGGCACTGTCAAAGATCACTTCCATCATGTCCCTCCACAACACATGGCTCAGTGCAGGTAAAACACATGCGGTAACAGGCATGGCGCATGCTATGGACATTAGCATACATGTCCAAGTGATTCTTGAAACATACACTGTTATTTTGGAACTCACATGGATCATGTGCCATGCCTATCACATGCACACACTTCACCCTAGTTTCATCCATCTGCCCTCGTACACCACAGACACAGTGGATACAAGGATGACTAGGCTGCATCAGTGAACCTGAACATTGCGACAGACATGTGTCATGCATCCCTGGCATTCACAAGTCACAGACACGCAGGTCAGACACACAGACATGGACAGCATACATGTACATGGCATCAGCACCCATCCCTCACCCATGTCAGGAACAGAGACTGGCATGCTTTCATGTGGCCATTCCGCATAGGGCAACCCATGTTGCATTTCAACACATGCACCAACCATGTGGTTCACACATTACTGGTCTCACATGTATGACGTCCCTGCACACACACATGCATACATGGCCTATGTCACACATACAGGCAAGTATCAGACAACCAGCACACTGCGACATGCCCTGTCTCACACAGCAATGATTGGCCACTTACCGCTCAACTCCAGACGGGTCTGCCTCTCAAGGATCTGGGCGTGGAGCGCCGGGCCTACGCGTTCCAGGACCCTCATCTGGATGGTACTCATGCGGCATCGGCCCCCCTCCACGAGGCGCCGGGCCTTCAAGAGGGTCCTGGACCTGCAGTCATCCCAGCGCTTCTTGACATGTTGGTAGTCGCGGACTGCCAACCCCTCCGCGTTGATGGCAGTCACGATGTCCGTCCAGATCCAAGTCCATCCTTCCTTGTTGGCGCGCTTACTTCCGAAGAGGGCATCATACTGCCCCAGGACTTGCTCCAACAGGACACCAACTTCGGTGGCAGTGAAGCTGGTGCCCCTCTGCCTCTCTGGCCGGGGGTTGCCAGTGGTGCCAGATGTTGCAGTGCCCGACATGGCAACCCCAGAGGCAGGAGTGGGTGGGCAACTGGGTCCTGGGGCTGGGCTGTGGAGCGATGGTATCCCAGTCGGGAGTCTTCTGTTCCAGCAGGGGCAGACACAGCAAATGGACCCCTGCAGATGGCTGATGTGCAGGCACCAAATGGCAGGGCACGGTGGCAGCAGGCAGGCAGGCAGGCAGGCAGCAGCAGATTGCTCGTGGGAGGCTGCTCGGGGCTCTGGGGGGCAGTAATTCGGCCTTTTGGGAAGGAGCGTGGTCTTCCGTGTGCTTACACGTGGCCAGCTTGAATCAGAGTGATTTGGCACGTGAAAATCCTGCACGTCTGCGTGTAAATCGAGGAAAGGCCCTTAGCGCGTATGCACATCAGCACGCATATGCGATTTCATTGGAGCAAAGGCCCTCAGTGCGTGAGCGCGTCTGTGACGTGAGGCATGCGGGTGTTTCCCTCATTACACGTGATGACAGAGCACACGTGGATTTCCACCAATCGCGTGTGGAACTTCCTGCGCACCCCAGAAATACACGTACCCAGGCCAATCGCAGGTACGCTCACTTCCCTCCGATTACACACGATGACACTCGGACGTGCAGTTTTAACACATGTGCTCTCATATGCGATTTCATTGGCCGAAAGGCCACCATGCGCAGCTGTGACGTCACGCGCATAGCCGTAGAGAATGGTGCGTGTAAAAATGAAGAGATACACGTCCGAGTGTCAAAGCGCGTAATTGGTGGAAATGGCCTCATTGCGTATGCGCGTCTGTGACGTGTGTATAAAAGGTACGTGTAGAACGCCATTTCCTTGTACATGCTTTTCGTGGAGAGCGAGTGGGTGAAATCTCTACTTCTTGTCGGTTCACACGCGATTTACTTCACAGCGTTTCCAGTTCGTACTCCCTGTTACCTCTGACAGCTTTTTCTCTTTTCCTCTTTTTCCTGGGCCTGTTTCCTCAAACAGCGTCCCTTCTACTGTTGTCCTGTCTCCTCAGACAGCGTACAATTCTTCTTTTGGCGGGGTGTTGCCAACGCGCACACGCGCATATTTTTCACGCTTTTGTTCCTGGCGGACGGTGAGTTGCGCACGTATTTAACATCTGTGCTTGCCCCGTGTGTCGCGTACCCCTTCAGAGGTCATTCTAGGCTGCGTGTGACACGCATACGTTCATTCTTGTGTTCCTGGGTGCCACAGCATAGTGCAGGTTTATTTTTCCACGCACGTGGTCTAGGAGGGGTTGCGTGCACCTTACTTCGCTTTTTTGGGGTGCCTGTGCATTGCGTGACCCGTCATCTTTCCCCAGGGGTGACATACAGCCTTGCTAGAGCACTAGGGTACGATTACCATCTGGTACCCAACCCCTTTCACCCCCAATCGCCCAGGATAATAGTTCACATCGACTCCCATATGCACAATAACATCAGTGCCATGGCTGGGAGGCGAACAAGCCGTAAGGGTGGCAAAGGTGGCCGAGTCCCAAGTGGTGGCCGTGGTGGATCCGGTAGGGGACGTGGCCGTGACTTGCAGAGTGCCCCTAGCCCCCCATGTGTGGAGGAGCAGTCAGGGACACCCATGCCCTCCCCCCCCTGGTTGAGGTTACCGTGGCTGACACCATCCATGCTCAGCCCTTGTTGGACCAGCCCACTGTGGAACCAGACCTGGCACAGGGTGACTCCATGCCTGACTTCCAGGTCAGCAGGTCTAGGCCACGTGCGCCGGTGAACGTTGGTGTCATCAGGCCACGTGGATCAGGGGCAGCTAGGTCATCTGCTGCCCCGTGTAGGCAGGCTGGGGAGGCTGCAGGGGCAGCTGCGGCTCCATCCACCCCACCTCTCACACACCCATCCAGGACAGTGTCGGTCCAAGTCCATCATGCTGACATTCCCCCTGACACCATCACACTTCAGATAATACCTGCACCAACTCCCATGCTGAGTGTGCAATCCCACGCTCCTGCCCCTAGTGTCCAGAGCGGCGCAGGACACTCCGGATCCCCACCACCTTCCAAGCGGAAGAGGAAGAGTGATCGTCCAGTAGAGGCTGATGCCCCAGACACGGCTACACAGTCCGGCCCGTCAAGGAAGCCCAGCTTCAATGAGGCCGAACTGAATGCACTTGTAGAGTATGTGTCCGCACATGACCACGAAATGGTGATTGTTGCAGGATCCAAGACCACACCTGCACAATGTCAGGCACACTGGCAGACCATTGCGGACATCATAAGTGCCCTTGGAATCATGAGGTGCACAGCTAATGAATGCTACAAGCGCTGGAATGACCTGAAGCGCAGGGCAAAGAATAAGCTGGCCTCAAGTCATGCCGCAACTCTAGTGACTGGAGGTGGGCCTCCAGCAGACGACATAGAACTCACTCCACATGAGCAGGTTGCTGGGACCTACGTCACGGAGGAATAGATCCAATGCATGGGAGAAGTGGCAGATAACGAGGCATTGATTGTCCGGTGAGTGCACATGCATGTGTGTGTCATCCATGTGCATGGTGTGTGTGGGAGGGCTTCTGTTTGGGTGCCAGGGGAGGGTGTGTGTGCCTGAGTGGTTCGGCTCACCCATGTGCCTCTTCCTATACATTCTTGGCAACAGCATTTGGGTATAGCAGCATCCCTTCGGCCAACATTAGACATCCAGCCCAACACCATGCCAGTTGCCCTTGGAGTGTCATCTTGCCACAACACTGTTGCTTATTTACCTCTGTTTGTTCAGGCAGATTGTTTGCATACCACCACTTTTACTCGGGATTTCTCAGTCCTATTGTCACATGTCTGACATGGCTATGGTACAGTGGACTGGCTCACGTGGACATGATTAGTTTGGACATGTCCCTGTGCTATAGGACCATTTTTGACTGCCAGCTGCAGGTTAAACATTTGAACCATTACAATGAAAATAATCAATCATATGAACAAACTGGACTGAATGAACAATTGGTGACCTCCTCTCCCTCTTCACTTCATGGCTAGGGTACATGCCATCTGTGTGATGGCATGTGTATTTGACCTGCCAATCACTGGCCAATGTGTGATGCCACTGCTAGGCAGCATGCAGCAAATGTGTTCATCTTCCATCTTGGTGTCATCAATGTGTGCCATCTGCCTCCCCATCACACGCAGTGACGGTGCATGCATGGGAGTGTTTTAGTCATGTGGGACATGTGTCAATCAAGTACTGTTTCTGTAGCCTCTCAGCCCTCATTGTGTGCCATAGTGCTAATGCCTGTTTCCATTTGTTTTCTTTTATGTCTTTGCAGGGGAAGACGCACCTGATACTGCTGGGGTTGTAGAGATAGTGCAGACCCAGGAGGGGTCTGAGGGCCGACCGACCACCAGTGAGGGACGTGGTGTGGTGGTGGGTGAGAACCCACAACTGCTGCAGGTCGTGCTCTCCAGGGGTGTCTCTGGCTGCACCTCCCCCGAGCTGTACTCAGGTGTTGATTCGGATGATGAGACCTACGTGCCGTCGCAGGTGAGTGTTCCTGGGAGGGATTCTGTTCTGTCCGACCCACCTGCACCAGGGTTAGAACCCTCAATGGGGATGTCAGTGTTGGTAGGTACGCCTTTGGTGGTTACGGATGCAGGGTCACACTCCGCGACATCTGATCCTGTTCCTGGGCCAGCAGATCAGAGAGGGAATGCAGTCCTGCAGCCTCAGGCAGTGCCGGCACAGCAAGGCGCAGTTCGCCTTGCCCCAGACAGGTTTGGTGCCCGCCGACATGGTGGCCATACGCCACCTGGCAATACCGCATGGGAGCAATCCATTTACGGTATGGCAACCCAACAGGCAGCATCATCAGAGATGATGGCTCAGGCCATGGATAGGGTGGCCACTTCCATTGTCCCCCCCGAAAGGCTGATGGAGCGACTACAGCAGGCAACCGACTCCATCTGCCAGTCACACAGGGAGGACATGTTGGCGTCCGACAGGGACAGGCGGGCGGCACTGGCGACTCTGCAGGAAGCCATCTCCATAGAGTCCCAGGGCCACAGGGAAGCCCTGAGGCTGGAACTCCTTCACCTCAGGACGACTCTTGTTGAGCTTGAGGCTTCAACAAACCGAAGGACAGAACAGCAGCTGGAGCGTCTCACCCGTACGCTCTCAGCTGAGATGCAGGCAACTAGGGCGGAGGTCCGGGCATCCTGTGAGTTGTTGCATGGGACCTCCATCATTTATCTTCCAGAACGAGACCTACCACACCCACATGCTTGCAGCCATGGAGGAACAGACTAGGGCTTTGCATGGGCTGCCTCCCATAGTGCCACCACCTCCGGATGCAGCTGCAGAGGGTGAGGATAGCGACAGCAGTGATACTCCCACAATAGGGTAGCCGTGTAGGCCATGAGCCCATGGAGGTGTTTTTTTTTCCCAGGATCCACACAGGTGGGTTTTGGTGTGCACCCTGTCCTCGGAGCTCCTGGGTGGCCTCCCCAAACCCCCCGGGCCCATTAATGGCCATTTTTGATTTTTTTTTAAATGTTTTTTTTTGTTTGTTTTTTTTTTGGGACAGTGTGTTGCCTTGTGTGGCTCCCGTGGGCATACACTGCATTGTGGCTGGGCACATGCAGGCTTGTCATGGATTTGGTTCAGATGCTTGGGTTTTTGTCACACACACCCCTCCTGCTTCCCGTTTCCATGGGCTTGCAAAGGGTGTGCCCAAGTGACATTGAGGTACATGGTGACATTGGACTCCCATGAGCTGTGTGGGCAGTCTGTAGTCAATACTGTGTATACATTCATAGTGCATATTGTTGTTGTATTGTACACTGCGTGGTATATTGATATGTGCCTCTGCATCCATCTCATCCTCCATATTTGCAGGTCCATTCCTCATGTCTTCACAATGCGGTCCACCTTGGAACTGGAGTCCATGTTGTAAGCAGTGCACCTACACTCTTGCGTGGCGCTAACACTGTATACTTGGAAGTGTTTGGAGGGCTGTCATCATCAGGTGGTGAGGCTAGCTAATTTTTAAGTCTGTAATGTCATGTTTAAGGTAGGTTGGAGGTTGTGTAGGTGATTGGTATTCTTGGTAAGTATTTGGTAATGTGGGTTGTAGGTCCTGCATTACTGTGAGCATTTCATGTGTGGACATGTTTTCATTAGGGACACTGTAGCTGCTGACACTTGGGGCATGTTGTGGGGATTAATTTCTTTCCTCTCACATTGCATAACATGCCGTGTTGTGTGGCCGTGCCGGGCAGGGGGTGGGTGACATGGCACTGTTTTCATGTAGTATTTTGGAAGTGGGTATTCATTTCTGCAGCATGGAAGTGTCTTTTCATGACACTGCATTGGTGGTGTTTGTGTAGGTAGGGATGCACACATTGTGACACTTCCACATGAACAATCTCAGGCTGCTATGGTTCTGACAGTTGACACTCCCTTTGTTCGTCTTAATTGTCAGGTCGAGTCATCATTGCTTATCAGATGGTATGTGCCAGGCCTGTGTGCACTCCACTGGGGTGTGATTTCTATGTGAAGTAATTAGCCAGCAGCTGCGTACGGGCTGCCTCACCCCGTGCCCTCTCCCCTCCCATGCGCAGCGGGCGTGCATGTGGTTGGGGATGTGGGGGCACCACCATGTCCACGGCCAGGCCCCAGCGTGTTGCAACATTGTGCAGGACACATGCTGCCACTATGATCCTGCACATTACTGGGGGCGCATATAACAGCTGACCGCCAGAACGGTCAAGGGAGCGAAAGCGTGGCTTGAGCACTCCGAATGTGCGCTCCACTATGCCCTGGGTTGCAATATGGGCTGTGTTGTATCTTACCTCTGGAGGCGTGATGGGGTTCCGAATTGGCGTCATCATGTGGGTGCTCAGAGGGTAGGCACTGTCCCCTGGTGAGGAGGTGATGGGTATCATTAGTGGGGTAGTGACATAACTCTGCATCTGACATGCATGCATGTGCAGTGGCATTCATACTCACCAAGCAGCCATGTATCGCCATGCCGCCCAGCTTCTAGGTCCCGGCTTAGGGTAGACATTCGGTAAATGAAGCTGTCGTGGGTGGACCCTGGATAGTTGGCATATACTGAGGTGATGATTCCCTTAGCATTACATACTACCTGCACGTTGATGGAATGCCAGTGCTTGCGGTTCCTATAGATGTGCTCAGATGCCCTGGGGGGACGTAGTGCCACATGGGTGCAGTCAATGGCACCTAGCACTTTTGGGAATTGTGCCACACCGTAGAAATCGAGGGTGGCAGCCTGCCTTTCTGCAGGTGTCCTGGGCAGGTATATGTGCCTACGGACTGATGGGCGTGCAGTGATGATGTTCAAGACCTGGTGTAGGCAGCGTGACTGCGTGGCCTGTGACACCCCACCCACTATGGCACTTGTCCGCTGAAATGATCCTGTGGCCAACAAGTGCAGTACATTGAGGACCTTCTCGAGGGGGCTGAGTGCTTGGGAGCACAGGGTGGGTGATGTGAGGTCATCCTCCCACTCACTGACCAGGTCCAGTATTATGTGTGGGGGAAACCTGTACCTCCCATATACCTGGTCATCAGGCATCCCAAAAAGGCTGGTTCTGGGAGTGAAAATTCGGGCCCTCACTATCCTCCTCCTCCTCCTTTGGTAACCCACGGCCACTGCTGCTAGGAATGGTATATTCATCCTGGCGTATGAGCTTTGTTGTTTGCGCGCACTTTTATGCTGCGCGGGTCGACGTACGCCTGCTTCATGCTGGCGTACGTGTCTCAGGATTGGACCATTTTTCGGCACGTCGTAGGTGAACGTGTGAATCTTCCCACCCACCCCAGGAATACACGTAGCATGCTCTCACAGGCACAGTCGCGGGTAAATATTCCCGCCCACCCCTGGAATACATGTACCCCACTCTCACAGGCCCAATCGCGTGTGGAAGTTCACACGCACCCCGAAGTACACATACCCAGGCCAATCGCTTGTGGGACTTCCCGCGCACCCCGAAGTACACGTATCCAGGCTAATCACGTGTGGAACTTCCCGCGCTCCCCATAGTACACGTACCCAGGCAAATCGCGTGTGGAAGTTCACGCGCACCCTGAAGTACACGTACCCAGGCTAATCGCGTGTGGAACTTCCCGCGCACCCCGTAGTACACGTACCCTGACAAATCGCGTGTGGAAGTTCACGCGCACCCCGAAGTACACGTACCCAGGCTAATCGCGTGTGGAACTTCCCGCGCACCCCGAGGTACACATACCCAGGCCAATCGTGTGTGGAACTTCCCGCGCACCCCGAAGTACACGTACCCAGGCAAATCGCACGGCTGGTTGGTGGGGGTGGTGGGAGACATGAGTTGGACATGAGTGGGGGCCTGGTGGAGGGTGCCCCTGGTGGCTGGGGGATGGGGGTGGTGGTAGACATGAGTGGGGGCCTGGTGGAGGGTGCCCCTGCACTGCTGGGGGGTGGGGGTGGTGGGAGACATGAGTGGGGGCTTGGTGGAGGCTGCCCCTGCACTGCTGGGGGGTGGGGGTGGTGGGAGACATGAGTGGGGGCTTGGTGGAGGCTGCCCCTGCACTGCTGGGGGTGGGGGTAATAGGGGACATGAGTGGGGGCCTGGTGGAGGCTGCCCCTGCACTGGTGGGGGTGGGGGTAATAGAGGACATGAGTGGGGGCCTGGTGGAGGCTGCACCTGCAATATAGGGCGGTGGGGGTGGTGGGAGACATGAGTGGGGGCCTGGTGGAGGCTGCCCCTGGTGGCTGGGGGGTGGGGGTGGTGGTAGACATGAGTGGGGGCCTGGTGGAGGCTGCCCCTGCACTGCTGGGGGGTGGGGGTGCAGGGGGACATGAGTGGGGGCCTGGTGGAGGCTGCCCCTGCACTGCTGGGGAGTGGAGGTGGTGGTAGACATGAGTGGGGGCCTGGTGGAGGCTGCCCCTGGTGGCTGGGGGGTGGTGGTGGTGGTAGACATGAGTGGGTGCCTGGTGGATGCTGCCCCTGCACTGCTGGGGGGTGGTTGGAGACATGAGTGGGGGCCTGGTGGAGGCTGCCCCTGGTGGCTGGGGGGTGGGGGTGGTGGTAGACATGGGTGGGGGCCTGGTGGAGGCTGTCCCTGCACTGCTGGGGGGTGGGGGTAATAGGGGACATGAGTGGGGGCCTGGTGGAGGCTGCCCCTGGTGGCTGGGGGTAGGGGGTGGTGGGAGACATGAGTGGGGGCCTGGTGGAGGCTGCCCCTGCACTGCTGGGGGTTGAGGGTGCAGGGGGACATGAGTGGGGGCCTGGTGGAGGCTGCCCCTGCACTGCTGGGGGGTGGGGGTGGTGGGAGACATGAGTGGGGGCCTGGTGGAATCTGCCCCTGGTGGCTGGGGGGTGGGGGTGGTGGTAGACGTGAGTGGGGGCCTGGTGGAGGGTGCCCCTGACTGCTGGGGGGTAGGGGGTGGTGGGAGACATGGGTGGGGGCCTGGTGGAGGCTGCCCCTGGTGGCTGGGGGGTGGGGGTGTTGGGAGACATGAGTGGGGGCATGGTGGAGGCTGCCCCTGGTGGTTGGGGGGTGTGGGTGGTGGGAGACATGAGTGGGGGGCTGGTGGAGGCTGCCCCTGCACTGCTGGGGGGTGAGGGTGGTGGGAGACATGAGTGGGGGCCTGGTGGAGGCTGCCCCTGGTGGCTGTGGGATGGGGGTGGTGGGAGACATGAGTGGGGGCCTGGTGGAGGTAGCCCCTGCACTGCTGGGGGGTGGGGGTAATAGGGGACATGAGTGGGCGCCTGCTGGAGGCTGCCCCTGGTGGCTGGGGAGTGGGGGTGGTGGTAGACATGAGTGGGGGCCTGGTGGAGGCTGCCCCTGCACTGCTGGGGGGTGGGGGTGGTGGGAGACATGAGTAGGGGCCTGGTGGAGGCTGCCCCTAGTGGCTGGGGGGTGGAGGTGGTGGTAGACATGAGTGGGGGCCTGGTGGAGGCTGCCCCTGGTGGCTGGGGGTGGGGGTGGTGGTAGACATGAGTGCGGGCCTGGTGGAGGCTGCCCCTGCACTGCTGGGGGGTGGGGGTGGTGGGAGACATGTCTGGGCGCCTGGTGGAGGCTGCCCCTGGTGGCTGGGGGGTGGGGGTGGTGGTAGACATGAGTGGGGGCCTGGTGGAGGCTGCCCCTGCTCTGCGGGGGTTGGGGTGCAGGGGGACATGAGTGGGGGCCTGGTGGAGGCTGCCCCTGCACTGCTGGGGGGTGGGGGTGGTGGGAGATATGAGTGGGGGCCTGGTGGAGCCTGCCCCTGCACTGCTGGGGGGTGGGGGTGGTGGTAGACATGAGTGGGGGCCTGGTGGAGGCTGCCCCTGGTGGCTGGGGGGTGGGGGTGGTGGGAGACATGAGTGGGGGCCTTGTGGAGACTGCCCCTGCACTGCTGGGGGGTGGGGGTGGTGGGAGACATGAGTGGGGGCCTGGTGGAGGCTGCCCCTGGTGGCTGGGGGGTGGGGGTGTTGGTAGACATGAGTGGGGGCCTGGTAGAGGCTGCCCCTGCACTGCTGGGGAGTGGGGGTGGTGGGAGACATGAGTGGGGGCCTGGTGGAGGCTGCCCCTGGTGGCTGGGGGTGGGGGTAATAGGGGACATGAGTGGGGGCCTGGTGGGGGCTGCCCCTGCACTGCTGGGGGGTGGGGTGGTGGGAGACATGAGTGGGGGCCTGGTGGAGGCTGCCCCTGCACTGCTGTGGGGTGGGGCTAATAGGGGACATGAGTGGGGGCCTGGTGGAGGCTGCCCCTGGTGCCTGGGGGGTGGGGGTGGTGGGAGACATGTGTTGGTGATCAGTAGTGCAAGGTGACATGTGGGTTGGCTGGTGGGCATGGCCATGGTGGATGGGTTGCCTGTGGGACATGAGCAGGGGTGCAGGGTAGTACCCTGTGGTGTGGGCTGCCTGCAGGGGCCGTGGAGGGTGTAGAGGGAACACCTGGGGGGACCCACATGGCCAAATCACGTGTAGCATTCCCCGGCACCACCGAAATACACGTACCTTGCAGAAATCGCGTGTGAATCTTCCGCGCACATCGGAATACACATACCCAGGCCAATCACGTGTGGAACTTCCCGCGCACGCCGAAGTACACGTACCCAGGCCAATCGCGTGTGGAACTTCCTGCGCACCCCCACCTAGCCAGGCCAATCACGTGTGGAACTTCCTGCGCACCCCGTAGTACACGTACCCAGGCCAATCGCGTGTGGAACTTCCCACGCACCCCCACCTGCCCAGGCCAATCGCATGTGGAACTTCCCACGCACCCCGAAGTACACGTACCCAGGCTAATCGCGTGTAGAACTTCCCGCGCACCAAGGAACACGCGCACACGCTATTTTTCACAGAGCGGCTGTCCGTGTTTGTCGGTGCCCCTTTGCACCTCTTTTGCCCCGTGTTCCGCCTACTTTTGTGATGTGTGCCACGCTATGTGCGATTTCGCAGTGGCCGTGGCGCACGCTGTTGGATGACCTGTGCGCCGGCGTGCGCAGCGCACATTTTTAGCGCACATCCAATGTTTTTCTCGTGCACGGACTTCCATGAATCGCTGTGCGCTGGTTTTCCTGCGATTCGCACATTTTGGCACCTCTGCGCGGGAATTTTCGGCGCACATTAATTCCATGAATCGACCCCTTAGTTGTATTACCACCCACCCGTCACGGGTTGGGCGGTAAACGTTATTCCCCATTCCCCATTCTATAGGGAATTTTCAGTGTAATTACTGCTGGCAGTATTACCGCGTGGTAATTGCGCCAACAAGCAGCATTTTTCCCTTGAGTTTACCCCCAGCTCTGAGCTGGGGGTAAACACGCCATACTCATGATTGGGCGGACTCTTAAATGTGGCAGTAAACCCTGTTACCACTACATTTAAGGGCTACCACCCAACTCGTGATTAAGCCCTAAGTGGCGATTGCTCAGGCCAATTTCGGTGGACAATTTCGGTGGACTAGTCGCACAAGGTAAAACATTTTTTTTTTGATCAGTTGAAACACTGGTTAATTTCTGTGGTGCTGCATCGTCCACCACTTATACCCATGATTTTTCCCAAATTATTGTTATTATTACTGTGAGAAAATTAGAGAGATAAGGGCTGGAATCTTGGAAATAGATAGGTGTGATTCTGCATATATGTATTGGCCACACACTACCATTAAAATAATTTGCCAATTCCTGATGATACGTTTTCTTTTAAGGTTTTAAGGAATAGTTTCTTTTAAACATGTTGCAGGCAATCAAGACTACGAAGTAAAAGTAACACAGTAATACATGTTTATACTAATTTGCTTTGCTGGGAGGAGTACCTCTTTGGCGTGTTTCTGTGGTACATGCAAGCCAGATCGTTTAGAACAAGTCGCCGACAAGCTCATCGTTCTGTTTGGTCTGCCTCCTTTGTCCCTCCAAATGTTTATGACAACTCCCATCAGATGTTTTGACTGACAAACCAAATAGACCCAACCATCAAAGTCAATGCTGAGGGATCTTGGGACCTGAAGTCCAAAACATCTGAAGAGTCACATGTTGCAGATCTTGCTTTAGAGACATCCAATTTTTCAGGTGGCATTCCTCTAAGAAAGGGGTCTGCATTCATTGTTATCCAGTTTTTTTGAATCTATTGTCCCTTGCCATATTCTATGCAGGTTGGGTCTGATCGGAGTTTTAGTCGAAAACATCTGCAGATTCAAAGGTTTCAGACCTAGGCTCTTAGGTATAACAGAAAGACTAACACATAACAAAAGACTAACACAAAAAGAAAACTTCTTAAACACCCGCTGCACTCGTGCCTTCCCTAGCATCATTGGGCGATGGAGATCATCAGTCATAGAACTACAACATTGCAATATCACACACTCCAAAGAGTATAAGCAAACTTCAAATTACAACTGCATCCTCACAACTGAATTACGGTGGGATTTGCAAGAACCCCACTTTAACACACAAATACATTGTAGTACAACTAATATTGATGTCTCTCAATGAAGTTAGAAAGGGCAGTTGGGTTGGTGTTGGGCACCTATTTCATCACTGGAGTCCAAGAGACTGTTTTTATTAGGCTTACAATATTCAGTTATCTTTTTGAAAGTTTTCAGTGCATCTTTGGAGGGCAAATTCAAATGAGAACATCAGTGAACTTGTTCTGGGCAATTAGTGAATAAACAATTGGCTTTATGCAGCCATATTGAACAATGAAGAGAATGTATATTGTTAAATCATGAATATTTGAGGGGCGATCCATGGAATTTAACAAAGAAATTGCACAAGGGCCATGCGCCGAGATGGACAATGCACCAGTCTGCACGCAGAAGAAGAAATGTGCACCAAGCGTATTCATCGAATTGTTCACGCAAAGTAACCATGTTTGCAATTCACGGCCTGAACGCCCCGACATGCCCACACGCAAAGCAAAAAACTGCCAGATCAGCTACATTTGCACGCATCTTTCAAACAGTGCACAGGGTCCCTGTAAGCAGGCCTGTGACTAATGGACCCTGCACGGATTCCCCCGTAACTGTATCCAGCACCCTGACAACATGCGTACAAACCAACGTAAAATGTTCCTGCACCCCACTACACTGCTTACGCGCACTGTTATGTTACATTGGAACACCGATTGAGTACTACATGCACCCTAAAATCCAACATGCGACCCCACCTGCGCACTAAAAATACTACGCGCAAGTGTACTTACACCTGCTTTCGGGTGGCAGATCATATGAAGGACTTGCGTGACCATTTCCAAGCTGAGACGTTGCGTGATCAAATCCATGAATACGTCTTGTTCCATGCAATTGTGGGCCTAAAAGG
Organism: Ambystoma mexicanum; assembly: GCF_040938575.1. Lineage (NCBI taxonomy): Eukaryota > Metazoa > Chordata > Amphibia > Caudata > Ambystomatidae > Ambystoma > Ambystoma mexicanum. The sequence goes on from NC_090928.1 coordinate 291,456,795, forward strand.
GCCGAACTCACACTTTTTGGAAAGTTCTTCCCATTTTTGGGGTTCCGCCCCCTTCCCAGCCCTCTTGGCAAGCCAGGCCCACGCTCTGCTTGTAGTCACGCGCAAGGCCTTTGATGGCCCGCACAGATGTGCTGAGCCAGCGCGAACTTCAAGCAAGTCCAGGAAAAGTACTGCGCATTCCATTCCATGAATCGACGAAGGCGGATTTGCGTGGAGTTGCATGCGCAAGTACCCTATTTTCTGCACAGAAAATTCCTTGAATCAGCCCCTAGGTATCAGGTAACATATTTCTGCATATTACGTACCATTAAAGTGAGAATTGCTTCTATTACTGAAGTTAAAGCAGAACGTGTTATTTGAGAATGTGTTTGACACTGGAGATTCTGACTGACTGAACTTTCCGATATTTCTCTGTGAAATGTGTGCATCATAAAATATTGATGGCACTGACTGTGAGGAAATGCATGCAAAGGGTCAGGCTTATCAAAGGATGTTCTCTGTTGCATTCCTTAAACTCTTTGATATTTCCTGGTGCATGCGTGCACGAATAGAGATTGCTGCTTACCAGAGTTGTTCACATACTTTCATGGAGTTGAACTAATTCTCGTAGAGAATGAACTTCTTCTGAGGACCAGACGTATTGGAAAGGAATGAGAGTTGTATGTCTTCGATGTACAAAGTTGAGATGTAGCTCACATGTAGCAAAACACAGTGTAATGAATTGCATGATAAGTGGATTCATATATTGGACAAAATATCCCCTGCCCGAAACTATACGGATATTGGAAGTCACCAAGGGGTTCCGTGACCAGACACAGGACAACGCTGAAGTCCGATTGTGTTATAATGTCATGGAACCCTGAGCTATCGTGCAATATCATGCTTGCATACGATAGGGGATTTGTATTCCTTTTAATACATGGCCACATGCTGTCATCCCCTTTAATATCTGGACACTTGGTTAGTCTAATGTAAGAGTTGTTCAGTTGTTGATTCAAAAGATCAGTGCGGGATCCGTTTGGATTAAAACAAATGCTAATATGCAACTTCTAATGTGTTTCAGAAAAATAAAAAATGCATCTAAAACCATTTTGTGCCTTAAAATAAACAATAACATACAGATAGATTCTTGCCCCTTGTCTTAAACACCAGCAGTGCACAAATAAACATAATAGTATAAACAGTTCCTTGTCATTTACAGGCTGTAAAGTGTCAGAGAAATGTATCTTACAAGAAAGGAATATGAAAGGAGTGTCACAGAATTAATTAGGCGCTGCACTGGTAGCTGAAATTCTGCTTTGTGCTGGCTCAAGCAGCAAGCATTGTGACATCACAACTGGAGTGTAATAACTGATCAGAGTGCACTAGTTATGTAATTATTGCAGTTCACCTGGTATTGATGTTACAACAAGCCTTTTATAAGAACATGATTTGCATGCTTTAAGACAACTATTGCAGGTGGCCAGTCAATCCTCTAAGTGTTAATTTCTTATTGAGCTCTGTCCTAGGCTTGAATGCTGTGAAAAAGTCAGAGGTGATGCGCACGATCCACGACTTCCAAAACTCTGTCCATCAATGAAAGGATACACACCACAACAAAGGGACAGTATCTCCGAATAGACTTGTCAACCAGCATATTAATACAAGATTATTCGGGCAAATTACGAAACTCATCAGAGCAATTCAGCTTCACAGTTTATGAGAAGCTCACATGTTGTATGAAAATTTGGTGGACTAACTCACCAAGCTAGACAACACTAGCAACCGGAACAGTGTTACATAGGCCCAGCCTTGAAAACGACCCAAGTGGATCGAAACACGTGTTGGTTTTTGGGCTTTAGAAATTATTGTGTACACATTTTGGCTTTTTGGGATTTAAAAACGATTGTGCACAAGGAAAAAAAAATATTTTCGTTTTATTGTCACCTTATCAAGGCCATCATCTGAAGGAATCAGGGCCTCTGATTTTATTCTAATGTTCAATTAAAAAAGTGGATTTTTGAATCCATGTCAAATGTGCAATTTAATTAGTCATCCTATTATGGCACCCTACAACATATGTTGGTACTTTCTCACTAACAAGAATTTGTCTTTACTATGACTTTGTTACTTATATACAACTAGTGAAAGCGCACACTCCTTACAAAACACAAAAGGTTTCATATTTATGCAGGTTGGGATTCTCCTGCATTTGTATGGAGATGCAGAAGTCACATCTCCATAGGTTTTTAAAACAGAAATTTACTTTGATTTGCACATTCCGTAGCGCCCATTACCTGGCAAATCTCACATCTTACTTACCCAGTATCAATAGTTACACAAAGGACAGCAATTACTATGATTCAAACAAACACTGACTCAAGGTTTTTGAGTAAAAGAATATACATTTATTTACACACCAGTTATTAAACATTTCACTAGTATCAAGCAGTTGAAAAATCACGATTCTAATACACTACACCACACCCAATAGATTCTGGACAAGTTAGGACCAAAATTAAGTGTGAGCAAAATGGCACTCCAGTAATTTAAAAGGGAGGGAAAGACAAAGTTAGACAGAAGTTGAGCAGCACCAACAAGTAAGTAAGCAGGGCAATCTAGAAAAAGTAACTACAGTAAGGAAATCAAATCAAGAGGCCTGGGCCAATGTCAATGGAGCAAAGTCTTTGCAGAGGATCACACAGTTCAGAGTAGTTCGCGGTTAAGTCTTTGCCAAGAGTTCAGAACAAAGTCAGTCGGACGAAAAGTTACTTTAAAGAATAGAGAAGGACAAGCCATCGGATTGACAAAAGATTTCAAACATTTATTCCACGGTCGGACGGAACAAACGACCGGATTTGAACAGTACCTTAAATGGAGAAGAAGGCTGAAGCTGAAGTAGACATTCCTGGCTGGTCATGCAGGCGCATGGTTCCTGAAGCGACTGTCAGACTGACATGAAGTAGGAAGACTGGAGGATCCTGCACTGTCTAGGGAAGAAACCAGCAGCAGAGAAAAGCAACAAATAAAAGGTGTGCTCCTTAAAACCCAAGCACAGTCCATTCCTCCTGTCTAGCCAGTTCACTGCAGCTATGCACAGCAAATTCGACCAGAGGAGGGAGCATGGCTTGCAGTTTGGCAAACTGGGTGTTCCCACCAGCTCAAGGGGAGAAGATTCCTTGCAGATCTTTCCTGTCATTGAGGTTTGGAGATTTGGACCCGCAGCAGGGCTTCACTGGGAGGTTCAGTCGTGGTAGAGGTCCTCTTCTGTCAGCTTCTCTTTGGTTCTCTCGATCCAGTGGCGACTCTGCCTTCTCAGTCCAAGAGATCTGCTTTTTATGCAGTTTTCTCCCATTCACACAGCCTGGCTGTCAATCACACAGCAGGGTGGCTGTCCCGCCGGGACAGTCACCACAGCAAATCATATCAGAGTGTGACCTGGGTCTCCAAGAAGACCCTGTGCAGGGAGTTTCATACCCCTCGCTCACATCCTGTCCCCCTCAGACATTCAGGTGCCTAAGGAGGGCTTCTGTGCAGAAGCCCGCCAAAGGACAGCGAACAATGCAACCAAACCTGGTTTGGCGCGCAGAGTAAAACATGAGAAAGACTTTTACAAAAAGAAATGGTGAATAAACCCAGCCGGAACCATATAAAAGTAAATATGGTCCAGCGTGTTTAAGTTTGAGGCTACTAAAATAGCCTAAAACAATACCAGGGCAATTTAAAATAACGGCGGTAGGAAAAATAGGGTAGTTACCACTGCACCAGCCAAATCTTAATGAAAAGGGAACGAAACAGTGTTCCATGAGAAACAGACAAAAAGGGATAACTATTAACCCTTTCCAGAACTCTATGTAAGATAGTTTGTACGGGGTCTGTGATTTTAAAAAGACTAATAAAGTCAATGGCAACTTTACATGTTCTGTCAGACAGTAGTCAGTCCCAGAAAATGGAGTTTAAAGTGGGAAGTCTGAAAAAGACAACCCTGTGTTACTGCACCGAAGGTGCTGTGTAACACACAGTAAAAAGATGATGCCTATGGAGTAGGTGAAGCTCCACAGTCTATGAACACAAACATGTTAAACACATACAGCAAAACACATGTAAGAGTGGTAACAAAGGCTCACACTCTTACCAGGTGAAACACAAAATCCTAGAAATCCAGCAAAGCTGCTGAGGGACTCAGTAGGTAAGGGAAATTACCCATTCTGGAGAATTCTCCCTAACAGTTCCATAACCCATGGACAAGTCTAGGGAACAGGAAAGCCATTCTACCAGGATCTGGTTTGTTTGACCGTAGCAGAATTGTTTGCAGCAGAATTGACCGTAATCAATTTTGCCACATATGCAATGTTACCACTGCCAAACTCACCCAATCTATGTCCCCCCAAATCCCCCAATACATCCCCCCACCTCCCCCACTTACCTTTTCTTGTTCGCTTCCTCGCTTGACGCTGCGGCATCAGTTCCATCCCTCCAACACGGGTCGGATCTGATGCCGCAGAAGCCCTTTTTATTTTTTTTTATTTTTGTGTTTGCCCACTGACAGTTGGAAAAAAGTAGCCGAAGGGAACATGCAGGCTGAAAGTGGCAGATATGGAGCAGTTTCTTGGCAGCTGAGTGACCACAAAAGCAGAGGAACCAAGAGAGCAGAATGGCCCATGGACCCTTGCAAGGCCAGGAAAATTGAGAGACCCAAAAGAGCAGAGGATGTCAAGAGAGCTGAATAGCCCATGAGGTGTGAGCAGACAGATCCAGTGCAGTGATAAAAGAGAATTCTGGAATTCTAGCAAGCTGATTGAGTGACAATCTCTGGAATGTTAGAGAAATCTCGGTGGCCTTCGAGCACTGAAAAGGGCAAATACGTGATTCATGGGCACAGAAGTTTTCCAAGAGCTTGTGAGTCCAAGAGGGCAGAATGACTCAGTCAGGCAGTCCGGGGACATCCAGAAAATAGAGAGGGCAAGCATAGTAGACTGGGCCAAGTTAAAGGAAATGGCCTAGAGAACTGAGTGTCCCAAGAGCTTTAGAAAGCCGAAGAGTGCTTGCAAGGTCAAGAGAGCTGATTGCACCGAAGGTCTGTGAAGCCACAAAGAGCTAAGTGGCCCAAACGTGTGGAGAGGCCAAAGAGAGCTGAGAGGGACAAGTGAGCAGAGAGGGCCTTGAAACGAGAGTGGTACACAGGAGCTGAGAGAGACAGGGGACATGAGAGGTCTAAGAAAGCTGAGAAGCCAAGAAAGGCTGAGATCAAGGAGATATGAGAACCAGTGCATTGCTCAAGTGGCTGAAAATGTCTAGATGTAGCCTTTAGAGTGAAAAGTGAGTTATATTCATAGGTGCATAGAGTGGGTGACACTATATCCCTGGATGTGAGCCGATCGGTATATCCCTTGTAGTGAGCAAGGCACTAAATCCTTCAAGTGAGTTTGCCACTAAATCCCTGAAAGAGAGATTGGAACTCTATTATTGGGAAATTATAAGAAGAATGATGGACACTACCTCTTTAAGTCTGTTTTTTAGGTTGAGAAGAAGTGTGCTGTACCCTGATCCCTGGAAATGTGTTTGGGGAAGATAAGAAGTGCCCTGAGTCCTATGTAAACAAAAACTGGGTCTGTGGGTGACAAGAAGTGTGATGGGAGCAATAGCGTAATATTTTGTTGCAGAGACAAGAAGTGTGCTGAGAGATTTATCCGCAAAACTACTTTTAAAATATTCATGAAGCATGTTGGGCACTATATTGCTGAGAATGTGTCTACAGTATCACAACGTATGCTGGTTGCTATATCCATGACATGAGAAGGTCAAAAAGCTGGGTGTAAAAAAAACCTAAGGCAGAGAGTAGAGCAGAAAACCAAGGATAGTGAATTATCCATATAAAATAGGGTAGCCTGATGCAATGTAATGTATCCATTAGCTACATGTTTTGTTTGGATGTTTCAGAGAGAAAAAAAAAACATTCCATTTGGAGAGAAAACCATAGACCTTATCGACATTATTCCCTTCCCCTCACCCATTCTTAAAAGATTTGAGCTTGGCCAAAACATATATTTTTAGTTGTGTGCTCTGACTGTCCACCAACTTTTAGTGTCAGGAGTGGGAGCAGTAGAAACTCATGACTAGGTTCACCCAGTGCTACAGTAAGGGCGAGTACCAATCTCCCATGTGCTGAGAACCAGAGCATTGCCAAAGGCAGCAACACAAATAGAGGTTGGATTGTAGAGCAATGAGCGCACTACAACTCGTAGGTGCATAACAGGCAAGGCACTATATTCCTGGAAGTGAGATGTCAACTATATCCCTGGTAGTGAGCTTATCAGGATATCAGGTATGCTAGGGGCTACATCCCAAAGACTGTGTTTGAAGATGACAAGAAGAATGCTGGTCACAATCCCCCCTGGAATTTGTGACAAGAATCATGCTGTGTACTATGTCCCAGCAACTGTGCTTAGAAATGCAAAGGAGCATGCTGGGTGCTATACCCATTAGGATGTGTTTAATGTGCCTAGAACTTGTTGGGAGAATGTGTTCTTAAAACTGTTAAGAAGAATGTTTGGATGTTGTTTCCATGAGACCGACTGTAGGCCAGAGCATCAAATAAGAACCCTATATCCTCCTAGATACCTCTGGGTAAGGGGCGCTATATAAATAACGAAATAAATAAATATCCCAGTTAGAAAGTGGATCCTGATGCATTGGAGTATTTCCATAACCCCCTTTTACTTAGATAGTTCAGAGAGAAGCACAACTATTTACTTTGCAGAGAAAATCATAGAGCAAAGTGTCATGTTAAGAATGTATTTTATAAATAGGCAGAAATACATTGCTGTAAAATTGTAAATAGGGTAATGGCTTTGTTGTGCCCAAAACATAATTCTAATACGCGGGAAAAAGAGAAATCATTGCAATGGCAATGTCTACTATTATATCTTGTTAAATGCATGCCCCCACCCTTCCCCTGAATGCAAAGGCATGTTCAGGGCTGGCAAGCAGAACTTTTTACAGTGGCCACTGATATTCCGCCCATACCCCATTTAGAATGCAATGCAGGTGAGACCGTTAAGGGGAGGCTATTTGCTTCCTTAAACTTTGCCTGACTCACCAGTTTCCTCCTCATAACTGTGTCTAGATGCTGATCTTCACCATCTCCATCACATGAACTGGCCTACAATAAAACTCTTCCGCTGTGAATGATCTTCACCACCTCCATCACATGAACTGGCCTACAATGAAACCCCTCCGCTGTGAATGATCTTCACCACCTCCATCACATGAACTGGCCTACAATGAAACCCCTCCGCTGTGAATGATCTTCACCACCTCCATCACATGAACTGGCCTACAATAAAACTCCTCCGCTGTGAATGATGAGGGAGCGGAACTAAATGGAATTCTTGAATGTATTGATGCATTGAGATAAACATCAGGATGCTATATGTTTTATTAAGATGGGTGGGTTTCTTAAGCTTCCTATGCTGTGTGTATATGGTGCATGAATATCTCTTTAAAGTTCTTACAAGTGAAATCAAATGATTGAATATTGGTGATGAAATTGATTATTAATTCTTTTAATCAACTTTGTATTGATTTGATTCGAATTGATATGATTGAAATGATGTGAAATTAAAATGAAAATGAATGCATTTGAATGTAATTTTTTATTTGGGAAAGTTCTTTATGAACTAAAAACAATACACTTAAATAGAAAAAGGAATTTAATATGGCATTAGGCAGTGATTCAGCAAAAAGCCTGACTGCAATAAATGGGTGAAAAGGTAGAGATGAATCAAGCCAGCACTAACTGGTTAGACATCCAAAGCCAGGCAAGCGTGCACCTATGGTGCAGCGATCAGGGTTTTTTCCAAAGCTAAATCACTGATGGTGAGCAAAAAGACACCATTAAAACATCTGTTGGGCTTCTGTTGTCTGCACCAAGCGTTCCCGTTCACTATGATTTAGGGTGGTTACCAATCGAACCAATGATGCAGAAATGTCAGTTTTATACCTGCAAGAATTGCACACTGAACATGCACTGGTAGTTTACAGAGTTGCATTGCTTGGTCTCCTCAATCCACCAGGTACATGATAAACCTCTTGGTGCAGTCATGTGAAAAACAGTCTGTATGAAACTGGAGATGCCGAGTTGTGGGACAATACTGCATGAATACATACGAATCCCAGTACATTAGTTAAAGAAAAATGCATGGGGTGGCTTATGTGAACGGAGGATAGCACAGGGGCAATGGCTTGTCTTGGAAGCACGTCCACGCAGAGCAACAGAGGTTCCGATCCCTGCTCTGCGCTTAGAAACCGAGCTCAGTTATGGTATTAGGCAAGTTATAAAAAAAACAATTAAGAAAGGAAAAATGATGCTTAGCTTTGCAAAAACATTAATTAGTTTTTTTTAATTATGTGTTCAACTTAAACGATCCCATTTTATGAGCAGTACCATGATCATGCACACATTTGTTATGTCAAAAGCCTTCTAATGACGGTAAGAATGGCCATTTTTCCTACAGCTGCATTAGCCAAGTCCTGGAGCTCAGAGTGCTCTGATTCTCGGAGAGCTTGTAAAGAAAGTCCGGAAATTCTACAACATTTTCTCTTTCTGTGCCCTGCGTACATTGATATTTGTAAGAGGCATCTGAAACCATGGCTGAGGACGAATGGTTGCTGTACCCTGTCCTCTGCCCCCACGCTTTGTAAGTCACTGTCCAAAAGGGACAGTATAGACACGGTATCGAGCTACCTCACACAAGCTTGGCCAAAAAAGATGACATTATTTGGAGATGCTTTTTAGAATTTGGCTCATTTATTTATTCTTGTGCAGTTGTACATTGTTATGGGCCAACACCTAAAAGTGTTATAAACCCATTGAGGTTTTTAGAAAATATAGTTATGCAATGTATTAATATTTTCAGTTGTGGACTCATGGTTCATGTTTTGTGTTCTTAGTCCGTACATTTTATTGTATTTTAACTCATATTGTAATATCTGTGACACTTATAGATTTAATATGTTGATAAGTTGATGTTTGGTGCTATTAATGTATGACTATTATCGAAATAAAGCTGAATGAAATGAAAATGAAATAAAAATGAAATTATATGAGCGGTTTACCTTTAAGTTGGAAGTCAAAACCTCCTAAAAAATCCACAGGAGGACATGTGGTGGGATTAAATACAGAGCAATTCAAGAGATATGCAGAACGACTGTACAAGACATCACAGATACAACATATAGCTCTTTAAATGCAGGATTTTTATTGCAATTTATTTATATATTTTAACAATAGCATTAAGCTATATGTTGTTTTATAGAATATTTAATAATATTGAAAGAATTGTTGAGACCAATAATATTCAATGTGTGAAAGTGAATGACCAAAAGCTTCAATCTCCAAAACATATTTTTGGGCAGAATTGGGAAGAAAACCCACTGCAGAAGATGTGCAGCTCAAACCCAGTGTCAAATAATGCTTCATATAAAGTGACAATAAATAATATATATATATATATACATATATATATGTATATATCGAACCCCGGCAAAGTTATTGTGGGTTTAAATGATTTGTAAAAAGCCCTTTTACCTGAAATGTGAAAGTAGAGTAACTCTTTTGAACCAAGTCACAGATGCCACACCGTCTCCCAGTAGCAATCACTGTAAGTTCTCCTCCAGTGCTGAGCTACATGAGCAAAGCAGTGCAGGTATGCAAATTACCCCAAATGCAAGCCTTTTGCTCGGAGAAAATTGTCTTTGTCTTACAGGGCAGGGCTATTTTATGCAAAGCGTAATTAACCCGAGACAGACAGTTATCAAAGCTGTAAATAACTGTGTACCTGGTTTATTCCTTATAAGGGATCATCAGTACAGTATAGCCGGACAGCTTTGCCCTATGGTTAAAATGAAACCTATCATCATCCATCGGAAATGCGAAAATTCTATGTCTTATAACTGTTGAGCCATGGGACAGATCATCACGAAATTCTATGTGACCACCAAATTTGAAACATTTTGTGCAAATCTGTCATAGGGTTCAAATGATAAAAAAAAAGGGTGAAAGAAATGGTGTGCTTTCACTTTTCCATTGATATTTTCTCAAATGTACAGCCCATAGCGATCCACTGGTGTCAACCGGCTCATACCACCATTTTGGCCCTGTGAATAAGATATATAACCAGCAGAGGACTACAGAAAGATTGGAAAAGTAAAGGATTTAATGATAGATCCTTGAAATGTAAGCAGGGAGCTTATAGAAAATGCATGAAGATGTTTTAATCCACACATAACATGTCACAACAGGCAGAATCTGCTCCATGAGGATGGTCCATGGACCGAAATGCATTGGACTGCTTGTGTCTTTGAAATAAACACCTTTTTATGAACTTTACGTCTATGAATTGTACAGTTTATGCAAGAAGAGAAAGATTACAATACCAAACATCATGCTAAATGTTTTTGAATTGTATATAGAATAGAAATTACTGAATGGGATTATTTACACACAGGGACCTTCCAACTTCCTTGGCTACTCAACCCAGGATCCATTAACTACCAATATTTTCTCAAAAGCACAGAAAAAAACACTGGACAGATTAGCGCTCCGCTAAATAAGAAACAAGTAGGGCACAAAGTGCTCAAAAGAAATCATTTGTTGGTTTCACATAAATATGTCCAGTAATGCCCATGTACCCAAATGTTATTCATATCTCCCGATGCATTGTTGGTGCATAGGCTTGTCATTTCTCACATCTGCCATTGAGCATTATGAGATTCAAGGTCTCGATTTGTTTTTGCATACTGCCCTACTGCCCTAAAATGATAAAAGGGGTGTAACTAGGGAGGTTTTGCGGCTCGGGAGCGTGTGGGCAGGGAAAGAAAGTATGATTTTGAAGGTTTGGCCCTTATTGACAGTGTAGATTGTTTTATTTTTTTCTGAGTATTCTCCCGAGATCTCTATTTGTTTTGAGTAGACAAAAAAAAAAAAAAGTAAATACTTAAAAACTATAATGTACTGTGATTGCTAGATACTGATAGTATTGTATGATAATTTAGGGAGCAATGCATGTTTTTAAAATTAAAAAAAAAAAAAAATTACAGGGATTGCTTCTTAAATTAACTTAAAATGTGTTGGAGGAGGTATAAGGAAGCTTTTAGTGTTTGGGGTTGTTAAATGTGCTTAAAGTGCATTTATATGTTTAATTACCTTGAAATAAATGTTTGCAACATAAGATCGAGGAAAGTCGTTGCTTGTTTACTATATCCTGTGTTTTAATTGGACAAGCTTCTCCTGTGGCTTAACAGTGAAGTTCTCGAATAAGTCTTGACGTCAGCATGGAAGATCTCTACACTATCCCACCTTCCTCTTCTTTATTAATTACTTAATTTATTTATTTATAAAAAAATTCTTATATCTTTGCAACACACGCCCGAAGGCCTCAGGGTGTGCACAGGGAAAAAACACAGACAAACAACCGAAACAGAAAGCATTAGAGGGGTGCGAGGAGGAAAATCCAGGGCAGAACTCAAAGTCAGATGTGCGTGCAAGGATGCTATTAGCACAGGTCCCTAATTGGGCACAAGATTGAACATAAGTGCCCTCAGCTCCTTTTTAAACTTAGCCATTTTATCCACCGCTTTGAGCTCTGTCGGAAGCAGGTTCCAGAGATCGGGACCTTGTACATTAAAACTGTGACCACCAGTCTTTACCTTTATCGCCAGTGCCTAGTTATTAATGGTTCCTAAACCCCCACATCCATCTTTCTTGTCCCAGTACCCAATTGTCATTTTACCTTTACCCTCACATCCCTCATCATTGTCATATTCCCACAGTACCCCAACCTCACTCTTCCTTGTCACAGTCCCCATTTACCCCACCTCACTCTTTCTCATCACAGTCCTCCACTAAAACCACCTCACTCTTCCTCATCACATTCCCCTACTACCCAATCTCACTCTTCATCATCACAGTTCCTGCTATCCCCATTTCACTCTTCCTGATCACAGTCCCCCATTACCCCCACGTCATTCTCCCTCACCATGGTCCCCACAACACCCCCCACTCTTCTGTGTCACAGTCCTCCACTACCCCCACCTCACTCTTCCTCGTCACAGTCTCCCACTACCTCTACATCAATCTTATACAGTATCCATGGTGTTATCCCCACACCCCCCTTTATCATCCCAGTATCCAGTGGTAATATTACCTGTACCCCACATTCCTCGTACCCAACCCAATACCCAACAGTAGTCTTACCTTTACCCCAATCGGTATTCCTTGTCAAAGTCCATCACTACCACCACCTCACTCTTCCTCATTACAGTGCCCAAATACCCCATGCCAATCTTCCTAGTCACATTCCCCCAATACCCCCACCTCAGTCTGCCTCATCACAGTCCCCCACTACACACACATTATTCTTCCTCTTCACAGTCCCCCAGAACCCCACCACACTCTTCCCCATCACAGTCCCCCTCTACTGCACCTCAACCTTTCTTGACACAGTCCCCCACTACCCCTATCTCACTCTTCCTCATCACAGTACCCTCACTACCTGTTAAGCAGAAACCTGTGCAGTTCCCTCTGGGACCACTGCAAAAGATTTAGGCTTACAGGTGTTTGGCAGTAAACCCACTTGGTAGCAGTCTGTACCACACAGGTTCGCCTGGTAGCTGTGGCTGAGCAGTCAGACTTCCCTCAAGAAGAGTTAGGCAGTATGTGGAGTATACAAGATAGGGCAATTTACACAGTAGAACAAGCAGACACGGAACAGAGCTTGGGTGTAAAGATATATAATTATTTATTTTAAGGACACATCTATGAAAACACACTGGCACTAATACAGCAAACAACTTCAATTACAATTACTATAAGTATATCAATCCCCTAACAATATTTCGACAAGTCTAGGTTCAACGGCACCACTTATTTGCAGACAGAGGTGAATGCTTTAACCTAGATGGCACTCTAATATTCGTTAGAACAGGAGAGAAAAGGCAGGGAATGAAACCAACTCGGTACCAACACTTTTACGAAGCAAATGTAAGGCCCACAAGGCAGGGCCTACTGTGGATCACAAAGTTCAGAGGCCAGGCCGACTCGGAGAGAGGCAAGGCGATATGTCCCAACAAGTATCACAGTGGAAACGCACTTCGAGTCTTTGTAGCAAATTGTCACAGGAAGGTTGGACCAGTTTAGAACAAAAAGTTAAGAAGGTCTGGAGGTGACCCAATGGAAAGGTAAGGATTTAAGAAACCTCACGCTAACCGTCACAAGGGAAGCCAGGCGGACACGGTACCTTGTAATTGAAGAGACAGCTCCGGTGGGGGCAGTTGTTCCTGGTGGTGGATGCAAGTCGGGGCTTTGCCAAGAGATGAGATGATCTCGTCATCGAAGGAAAGTTGAAGATCGTTGCACCACCAGGGAAAAGACCAGCCGCAGAGTGCTCCGTCACCAGGCACCACCTTTTGGTTGCGGTATGGGCTAGTGGCTATCCGGTTGCCGGGGTGCTCAGCACGGGCATTCCACCACTACGCCCTGGAAGCGAAGAAAAAGCAAAGGGACTGCTTGTTCCCACCAGTCAGGGGGAGAAGACTCTCCAACAGGGAGATCTCCTCTGTCATTGGGAAGTGGTGAGTCGGTTCAGCAGGGCTCCAACGGAGGTGTCGTCGTTGCAGGTCAGCTCAGCTTTACCCTCGTCGGATTCTTAGGTCCTGTGGCGACTTTTGAAGATCCAGTCCGAAAAGCCCTGCTTTTATGCAGCAAACCCCCATTCATTCAGCCTAGCTGTCAATCAAAACACGCTAAGTGGTGAGCGGGGTGGCTCACCACTTGGGCCAATCCCACCAGAGTGCGACTTGAGTTGGCAAGGCAACTCAGTCCAGGGTGTGCCTAAACCCCCTCCCACACCCCCTGTGGTACCCAGACAGAATGGCACCACTCTGGAGGGCTTCTGTGTAGAAGCCCGCCAAAAGTGGAACAAAGGGCTCAACCTTTTGTTCGGAGTTACAGAGGTGAACACAGACGCTATTTTAAAAACCGAGTTCTGGCAGAAAGTACCGACCGGTAGATTTATTTAAGACAAATGAACCGGCGGTATGTTAGAGACTAACGGGAAAAAGTATTAGCCTCCAACAATGGGAAAAATCCCATAGAATTATATTCGGGGTCGAATATAACAAGTAGTTTCCACTGCCACCAGCCAAAACTCGACGAGGGGGGACGGGACAGTGCCCCCTCGAATAACACACCCAGGGGTAATCAAATTACCCCTACTAGTACGTCCACAATAGGATGGTTTGTACTAGTTCTGTTAGTAAATTTAGGTCTAGTAAAACCAATGGTGACTTTACATGCCCTGGGAGACAGTAGTCAGTCCGAGGGTATGGAGTCTATGGTGGGGATCCTCTAGGACGCCCCAGTGTTACGGCACGGAGGGTGTGGTGTAACACACATAGTAAAACACATGAGACCCTATGGAGTAAAAGACCCCATAGCCCATAGAACACATTGACATTCACAGGAATCAACCACATTCATGTCCAAGAGTGGGAGAAAAGAGTCTCACTCTCGGCAGGATGGACAAAAACAAACTCCAGAAATCCAGCAAAGCTGCTGGGGACTCACTAGGTTAGGAAATTCAGCCTAAACAGAGAATTCTCCCTAACACTACCCACACCTCAATCTTCCTCATCACAGTGTCCCCAGTAGAAACACCTCACTTTTCCTCATCATGGTACCTAAATCGTAATCAATAGCATTAGCCCCACATCCCTCTCCCTTGTCCCAGTACCTAATTAGTAATCCTACCTTAACTGTCGCCTCCCTATTCCTTGTCCTATTACCCAATAGAAATCCATGCCATTACCCCCATATCCGTCTTCCTCATTTAGTTGCCCATTGTCAATCTGACTTTCACCCAACATTACCCTCTTCCTCATCACAGTCCCCCATTATCCCCATTACAGTCTTCCTTATCACAGTTCCTGACTAACCCCACCACGCTCTTCTTCCTCACAGTCCCCACTAACCATCACATTCTTCCTTGTCACATTCTCCCACTTAATGCACGTCATTCCTTCTCATCACAGTACCCCAAGAGTAATCACTAGAATTACCCCACATCTTCCTTGTTCCAGTCAGTATCTAATTATTAATCCTACCTTTACCATCCCCATCCTCTTCCTCATCTCATTACCCAATAACAATCCATGCTATTACCCCCAGATCCATCTTCTTAGTCCCATTACCCAATGGTAATCTTACCTTTACCCCCACATCACTCTTTCTCATCTCAGTACCCAATGGTAATCCTACCGTTATCACACATCCCTCTTCTCCATCGCAGTGCCCAAAATGACATTTACCCCACATCCCCCTTCCTCGTCACAGCCCCCCACTACCCACACTCTTCCTTGTCACAGTCCCCAAATACCCCTCTTCACTCTTCCTCATCACAGTCCTTCACTAGCCCCTCTTACTCTTCCTCATCATAGTCCCCCACTACCCCACCTCACCAATCCTCATTACAGCACTCCAATAGTAATCACTAACATTACCCCCACATGCCTCATCCTCTTCTACACAATTAGTAATCCATTCTTAATTAGTGGACTCAGAAAAAGATGAAATACTTGACAATCCTGATGTTGCGTAGCTGAAGAAATTACATATATCAAATTATTTGACATCAGTTATGTTATCAGGAAATAAAGGCAGAATTGTAAGTGGTGGGAGGTATAGCATAAAACAACCCTTGGAATTCAGTGAACAAGCTTTAGTTAAGAGACAGTTAAGGTGAATAGGTTTAGTGCAACGCATCCCTTGAAATTCAGTGAAAAACCGTTGGTTCATGTGAAGTAAAGGTGCTGATGACCCTATGAAATTAGGCATGTTTTGGAAGTGTACCCTGAATCTGTCCACCTGGCTTTCTGAATATAATTCAATACCTTGCTTTTCAATGGACCGTAAAAGCCACAGTTTTTAGAAATACGATTCATCCAACCTAATCACTGAAACACCTACCTGAGCCAAACAGCAATTAGAACAATACAGCACAAGTAGGGCAACATTTAGCCAATAGAAAGACCATAACTAGAAAGTGTTATACCAACTTGCTGCACAGTTGCTAACCAAATACAATAATTTACCTAAATCTAAGGGAACATCAGCATATCAATAGTCCAATTAATTAATGGTATGTCTCAGAAAGATATCTTTTGGATAACGCTGCAACCTAAGCTAGCATTAACCACTAATCTCCCAACCTACCTCCCTAACCCACACCCGATGTCAATACAGAATTCTAAAACTCAAACGACATCCTTCAAGGCAAATAACAACACCACATCAAGAGAGATTTCACTTCATATTATTCTCCTCGAATAACAAGCAGTCCTGCCACAGATATACTAACATAACGCTCCATGTGCTCCTTACTCTATTCCAAAGAACACAATCAACCGAACAAACAACTGCATTACCAAAATAGGTCGCTCATTAACTACTCACTGCAAACAGTGACACCTACACACAACGCAGAGTTTACCTATTTCAGGTATGAACACACCAACACTGCAAAAAAGGAATCTTGCTTTGCTCCCACTGCACCAAATAATGCGTGTCCTTCCCCACTTTTTTCTCTTGCTATGTTACAAGACATTTATAGTGCACCAAATCACCATATTGGCCCGGCTTGTCTTCAGGTTCGCCTATTGCCCCCACCTGGGTTATTCAGACCGTATATTAGTGATAGTAGAAAATGAAAAGGGGCGCACAAGAGGATGGGAAAGTGGGAGAAATGCCAGAGACATAGGGATAGATGTTGTGGAATGGAACAGGAATGTTTACTGATAGCATGGATGAGTGGGGGTCCATTAAACTGGACACTAGATCTGGATAGCAGAAAGGAAGGTTGCTCTAAATGTGTTTGGCATAAAAAAGATTGTCTATGTGAACATCTTTAGAGGAAAAATAGATGATTCATAAAACATAGTGCTTGGCTGTTTGATGGGCTTGAGAATGGGTCGGGCCCCCAGTTAAATTATGGGTGCTTTTTGTCCTGACGATTCTTCTGTGTTTTCCACAAGGCAATCTGTTGAATATTAATTTGGGACTGCCACAGTAGGAGGCATGCTTTGTCCTGATAAAATAGACTTTGTAATAGGTGGATGTATTTGGAGAACAAAAGGGTTAGATTGGCTGTCGTGCATATGTGAACAGATTCCGGGCTATGATTTAAGCCTGCCACTTGGTAAGAATGGTGAGAATAGTGTGATGTCATGATAGTGTATCTTGTCTGAGTGTGCAGTTGTTGCACAGACCAGGGCCTGCATGTGTTACCATAAGACTTTGACACTCTTCTTTAGTGTACAACACTTCATGCCATAGCAAGGCTTCCGCACAACATTGGAGAGTGGGGAGGAAATCAATCAATCAATGAAGGGGAGAGTGAATCTTCAGGTTGAAAGCCAACATTGTGAGAAACAGTGAAACCAAAGATCATCACTAAAAGCCCCCTCCACCACAAACGCTGAGCCCTACAGTAGGGTTAGGTGGGTGACCCTGAAGATACGTCCAGGTTAGGGTAGCTTTCAGTCTTCAGGTTCCCCGTTGAGGATACAAACCTGAGGCTTAGGTGGTTTAAAGACTCCTTAGGGAAAAATCTCTTTATAAAACATCCTTTTCCAACAACTTCCCCGAGCTGCAGGGGTCCCAACCTGTTCCACAATTGTGAGCTGAATGATTAACATTCAACCTGTTTCCCAGCAATGGCTATCACACAGGGATAGGAATGTCGTAGGTCTATGGGTGGGATATGTGAAGTCACTGTGTGTCTCTTAATTACTTACAGGTAGACTCACTGTTGCTGCATGCTATAGGATGCTCTGCAAGAAATGGGGGTCTAATGGTTTTAGTGAATGTATATAGCAATAACTTTTGAAAAGCTGAAGACATATCAGAGTGATCAAAAAGGTGTCTTGGAAACTGCCAAAGTGAATGCAAAGAGTGGACAACACTGACCCCAGTTATTGTCTTAGAGGTAGATTTCAATGCACGACCCTTTGGAATTACCATTTATTGCACTATGGAAGAAGAGTAAATCTCATTTTACGATTAAAACAAATTATATTGAAACCATTTCAAATTGATCGATCTGACGGTTAGAAATTTAAAAGACATGGAATATCACATGCTTATTGGTCAAACAACTGAATGATTGCTTGGTAGAAAATTGTAAGGATCAGAGCACAACTAAGGCATTTGAGGATCATGGGAAAGTGTTGTATATCTTGTGATGCATCAGACCCAAAAGGAGGTGAAAGGAAAAGAGGTACAGGGCAGTTTCATGAAATAATGTAAAGAAGGGAAAATACCATATTTGCAAGAACTGAATAATACAAAACCAGATAGAGACTTTGGGGGAGTCCGAGCGTCAAGGTTGGCATTTTTTGTGAATGTTCAGAAAGCAAATGAGGATTTTAAAGGAAATTGTGATATCCGCAGAATCATATGAGAGTAGGAATATATGGTCTTTAGTTACATTTGTGTTTAAAAGAACCGGATAGTGGTTTAACCATGGCAATGGCAACCATATTCCCAGAATAAACAATTATTCATTTCTAGCCACTATAATGGCGATCCGGAGGAGAATGATCTGTATCCTTCATTGTCCACTCTGATGGTTTGGTAGGTAAAGCTGGCAAATACTATTAGTTATGTCACTGAAACACCATTTATTAAAACAGAAAAGAACAATAAAGCTCCTGGAACAGGCTGGATCTCTACAATAATATTTTAAAGATATTTCGTTTTGGGGGGTGCACTATTAGCCTACGTAATTACAGCTGTCTGGTTAACCAGATAAAGTCAAGGTTAGGGGATAACGGTGTTATTGATCCAATCTACAAGACGAGCAACAGGAAAAACTTTGTATAGACTAATCTCCCCCGTTAAAGTTGCAATGAAGAATATGTCTGAGCTGTGTATCACCAATTATTCCTGCTGATAGATATGAGAAGAACAGAAACATGCTGGAGGGTATTTCTTTCATGGACCTGAGCACTACCTTTGACATAGATGTTAGGTCTATGTAGTTGGGGGTGGTCAGGGACATCACAACAGAGACCACTTTGATGAACATTTTAGTTCAGCTACACTCCAAATTGGAGAGTTCAGGGTAGGTAGTACATGAGAGTGAGTGCCCATCTTTTAGACATGTAGAGGATAGGGATGCATGCTACCACCACCAGTATTTCCATGACATATCAATTTTATTGCAGGCTGCATACATGCTGCCATATTAGAAACCCTAAGGATAGATGGACAGTAACTTCTAGCCTACGCTATACAGGCACATTGTGCTGGTGGCTTCCAAACCGTTTGCCCTTCAGAACCTGGGAAATGCCTTTGATGGCTTCATAAGAAAGAGCAAACAGAAGGTACACAAATCTGCTATCATGTGTTTGGTACTAAATATAAGGAACTATAGAGATATTCGGATGGGGAGTGAGTTACTAGAAGTTGTGTCATTGAATATTTTTGTCTTAAAACGTTGTTTTAATTAGGAAAGGGTTACAATAAGTGACACCCGCATAAATAGCACAGCCATGGGCTTATGCAGAACATATAACGGAATTAATCCCCATGTGTCCCTAAAAGTTTTGAAAGGTGATGACATTCAAATGTACACTATACATAAGTGGTATCTGGGCTTATGAACCCAGTTTTTGAACAAGCTTGTTGATTGTGCGTAACTCAGCATCCCGGCATTAGATTAGATAAGATGTTCTTGCGATGACTCGACTTCGGGGACCAGACATTCGTGATTTGATTTTACTGTAGGTTTGATGTTTTAAGAAAGAGATTTCTGGCACCAAAGCTGGAGACACTTGGTTGTCAACAACGCCAGGTCACTTTTTACAAGCTGCTTACTAAATATCTAACCTTTGGAACAGTGTTGCTGGAACTAGGGGTGCTGGAGGTGCTGCATCACCCCCTGGATGTATGGATAAAGGTCAAAGTTGGAGCAGACAAAAATGCTGCCTTTGAAGTGTTGATTTTCTTGAAAAGCGTGTTTGTTCATAAACGGTTAACTGCAAAGTCATGTCCAGAAGAGTCCAGGGAACAATATCTTCTTCCAAAAGATTTCGAATTCCTTGTATTTTTCTGATCTATCTTTGTTTCATTATAACACAGAGGGCATTTTGAAAATGAATTCTTAATAGCACTGCTGCTGGGCCACGGGTTGGTGTAAGGAAGAAGGAATGTCACCAATGTAATTTACACAAATGTAATAGGCCCTAACAAAGATCAGCTTTATATTAGTTTTTATAATGAAAATCGATTGTGTTTTGACTATGGCGTGCCCATAGTTTTCAACAAATGCATATCTGAAAGTGTCAATACACTTGTTAAAAGTCTCAGATGAGAGGGCAAGAATTGCGCGGCCACACATTCTGAGCTCTTACATTTCCGAATGCTCACTGGCAGACGGTCTGAGGGGGTAGCCTCTCTTTCAGCAGGGCAACTATGTCATGCATGTGAGAGTAACTCCAATTGCTGACAGGGCTCCTATACGTTTAGTGCTACAGGCTAAACATTTGCACCGAGACAGCTACATGTTTCAATAGTGTTATATTGTACCTACCCTTCTCAGCAAGCAGGTATACTTTACATAGGGCTAAAGTACTTGTACTTTTCACTACAGCTCTAATTCTTTGGATAACACAGCATCTGGGTGTCTCAGCTGGACTGCTATAATTATTAGGACAGAACCTTCACTTTTTAGAGGAACTACAATGTCAGAATGATACCATTTGTCTCAGCAGGGAGCCTAAGCAATGAATGGGCAAAGTGTCTGCACTCTTAAACTTCTGAGCAACTCGAATTTACAAATGTGTAGAGAAGAGCAAGCTGCCATTAAGGTGGCATTCAGAATATAAAGCTCTCAATCAGGCACTTACCCTGTCCTTTCTCACTTTCCTTTGCCTTACAAGCAACACTGTTATGGCGTAATCTGCTTTCCTTATGCAAAATCTGCCTTCCTTAGGTGTTTTAAATATCATTCTTTCCATATAGAATCAAATGTATACACCCCAGGAGGGCTGGGACAGAGCCAGTCTTAAGTTAGGTGCACCTTATATGTCAATGACACTGTCCCAGTCCTACAATTCTCCCAGTAGCACTTATATAGATATTTGTGTGTAATGTGCTTGTGTAGAGATCTATGTTTACCTTGACGTCCCGGTTTTCGATCCTGCATTAAAAGCTTCATAAGGAAATATGCTTGCTGTATACATCCATGCTCAACCTGCAGATCATAGGCTAGTGTGGCACCTAAGCTAGCATAGTCTTCAACTTCACAGCAGGGTTCTAATTCATTAGGTCTGACAGCACCAATGCATCTCAGCAAGGCGGCTTTAATTTAATTTGTAGTGTTGCTTAGTTTGTATTTCAAAGTAGTTAGAATCACCCACCAGCCATTTCATAATGGTCATCTTTTCAGCTCAGTGATGGTGTCTTTGACGATATAGGCCAAAATGACTGCACCAAAAGTTCTGACCTATAAAAAAAAGGTCGTAAATACATGCCACCAAATATTAGAACACCAAAAGTTCGAACACTGTAAAGTATAGTGACCGGGGGTTGTAGGGCACACCATCGGAGAACACCTGAGAAAAAAAAAACGGGATCTGCGGGGGTGTCACCCGCAACACCCCGCTCTTTATACTACCCATTATAGTGAGCGGGCATTGCGGGAGGAAACCCCTGCAGCTGCCCAAAAAAAACATTTAAAAAAGAAAAGGACCCTGTGGCGCCGGTTTCCCGATCACGGAAGTGAAAGGGAACCAGCGCTTGTGGGACACGGCGCGTCTTGAAATGTAAGTAGGGTGCGCATGGGGGTATATTGGGGGTGTGGGTGTGTTGGGGTGGGTGTGGGTGGGGGTGTGTTGTGGGTGTGGTGTGGGTCGGGGTGTGGGTTTGTAGGGGTTTTAAATGTATGTTCGCATGGGAAATGTACAAACCTTTTGTGGTGCACACATTTCTCATGCAAACTTTTCCGTCGCTGACTTTTCCGCGATGGAAAAATCACACAGATCCGTCTTTGACATTAGAGTTTTATAAGTGAGGCAGGCTGTCTTGGAGATTATGCGAGTTTGAAGGGGTAACTAGCGTAGCTCTATGAGAGTTGGGGAAATATGTTTGGATATCTTTGGTCCTGCAATGAGGCATATTCCAGAGGGGCTAAGGTAGTGTTTGGGAGACCTGCCAGGAGAGCAATCTCATCATCCATGTGGGAGAGCACAAGGGCCTGGACAAAAGATCTGAGGTGGGGGTGAAGGGTTTGATTCAGAGCAGGAATGAGAGCTAGTTTCAGCATGTATGTGTCTTCTTGGAAATTTGTGCTTTGAAGGGCAGGTCACAATTGATGGTGACGTTAACAGAGTGTGCCATAGGAATGAGTTGCTGGGATAGGCAATCAAGATCCATTTGTGTCAGCCATATTTGAACTTGTGTGTCTGTTGGTACCTCCAAGGAGGATGGAGTTTTGGTAGTGTTGAGTTTTGCATGGGCACTTGACATCCAGTCTTGAATGGTGCAGAGGCAGTGCTTCAATTGGATAGTGTCATCAAAGCAAGTGAACTTCAGTTATAGATGTGTGTCATCATCATATTGGTAGATTTTGATGTTGAATTTAGTCGAGTGCTCCTAGTGGCTCCATGCAGCGGTTGAAGATGACAGGGAGAAAATTGAGCATTTGGGGAATTTCACAGGCCACTGGTCGTTTGCAGGATCTGCGGGTGCTCCTCTGAATTAGTTATTTTCTGTTGGGGATGGAGTCAAACCATTGAAGCACTGTGGGAGAGGCCAGGGTGTTGAGTAGCAATTTGTTGTTGAGTTGCTGAATGTGGCAGAGAGTTTCAGCAGGACCAGGATACATGTGTTGCCCTTGTCGATGATAGGAAATACCTTGTGAATGACCTGGATGGTGGTGGTCTCATTTGGCATATTGGTCAGAAGTCAGATTTGTATTCCTGAGGTAGGTTGTTTTGGACACTCTTTTTGTGTCATTTGGCATGATGGGGTGGTAGTTTGTTATGTTGTTAGGGCCAAGTGTGTGCTTCTTTAGAAGGAGCACGATATGGATAGTTTTAGTGTGTTTGAGAAGATGCCTTGCATGAGTGAGGAGTTGATGGTATAGAAGAGAGGTGTGGGAGCCCTTCCTGATATTCAGCATAACGGCTGGGATGATGTCCTCATGGGAGGTGGCCTTCAGTGATACAAGGATTTCCGTGAACTCTTACAGTGTTAGGAGTCTTGGATTCTGACCATTTTAGAACATGAAGTGTTGGTATAGCTAGGGTGTCGACAATGAGTAGGGTGTCATCAATGTGGCAATGGATAGACATGTTGATTGCATCTCTCTGTGAATTGGTGTACTGCTTGGACTCATAGAGGGCTGTGTTTGATAGCATTTTTACAATGGAGACATATGCTATTGATGCTATTGATGCTTTGGATGTGTAGATGAGACTGTTGTGGGCTGAGCAAAAGCTTTTCATTGCAGTGAATTATTTCAGCAGTTTTGTTATTCTCCAGGTTTCTAGTTTGTGGATGTTACATTTACTTTTGGTGAATTCTTGTGTATACAAGGGTGCAAGTGGCTTCGCTCTGTTGGTTCTTAGTTTCAGAGGTGAGTGGATGTTGGCGGAGTCAGCCATAATGCAGTTTATCTGATTGAGATGGATGTTAATGTCAGATGAATGAATGAGTGTGGAAGCCAAGTTAGTGAGGTCTCAGGGTTCTAGTGGATGTTTTGAAAGGAGCGTCAGGGTGTCTTCTTTGGTTTTATTTGCCCTCAATTGGAGGACTTTGAGTGCTTGAGCTTGATAGGAATGACTGCATGGTCAGAACAGTCAAGTTGTATAGGAAGGAGGCAGTGGATTTATGGTGATGAGGCAAATGACAAGTCAAGAGTGCTGCCTTTGGTATGAGTGGGATAAGTTGTGTTGTAAGAGGTGAACAGTGTCCTGTAGATCAAGGAGAACATTTTTGGTATTCTTGGTTTCTGGTATTCCTGGATGACAGAGATCTCCTAGAAAGACTTACATAGAGTGGTTGACAGTTGATGTAGTGATGAGGTTGGTGATTTCATCCAGGATGGCCTTTTTACTCTGTGGTGGTTGTTAGATTATGTGGCAAGTATCAGGTGAGGTGTGGGAGGGTGGAAAGGGCCAAATCAGGAGCAGTCATATCGGGAGTGAGGGACTTCATTTAGAAGGTCCACTCATGGAATGGACCATTTAAAGTCTCCAGGCATAATCCTACTCACGAGTGGACAAATGTCAGTGATTACAAGGACAAATACAAGAGGGTAATATGGGAAATCTGAAAATAAGCTCAGAAAATGTGTTGAAGGCTTTTCCTAAAAGCAAAGAGCTGATCTGTGTTCAACTCATAGCCTGACTCATTGTGAGGGTCTTTTAACCTCAAACAAGTGTTTACTGGGTCTTTCCCTGAGAAATGCTGCAATAGTACTGTATTATGTAAGTAGCTTGTAGGGGCAGTGTCAATTGATTCAGTGGAACTCGAACATGCAATCCTGTAACAAGAAGAATGGAATCCCCCAAGACTGACTTTCGATAATCTATCTTGCAAAGAGAAATCAAGCCAGAAAAGGGCCAACCATAACATGAACACCTGTGACCTCAAACGGCCCATAGGTCAAAATGTTAAGTCTGTTTTATGCAAAGCATCTATGTGGCAGTGCTTCATTTGTGTGTGTGTGTGTTAAATAGGGCATATCCCCAGGACTTATTCATGATCACCAACACTTATTACCTCAGATGCCGTTCAATTATGATGTGGTGTTTTAGTAGCCCAATCATTGTAATTGTAAAGGTAACTAGTAAACACAAATCAAGCAGAGAGACAGAGGGACACTCAGCAAAGAGAGAACTACAACAACAGGACAGCCACCAGTACAACCATGGAGGAAAGGACAGGGAAATGCCACTTAGTAGGAGGAATGCTTGTGCTGAGTGCTGCCCTATGGAAGACTGTGCAACCCTGCTTGACGGGTACCATGTGACATGTCTGCACTTGTCCTTCAGATTACTAGAGGAAGACCACTTTCACAGCTTTCTGTGGATAGACGGTCAACATATCACTTAAAGTTTCTGAGAAAAAGGATCAGCAAGAGGATGTTTTTAAAGAAGCAGTTAAAGATTTGCTGTCTCCTTTCCATACACAACAATATGTTATATATGTGTATTTGTAGACCTCACATCTGCCATGGGTAGTCCACCCATCACTCCAAATCAGTCAGTGGGAGCTGTAGCCGAGACCCAAAACGTGTTTATATTATTGTAGTAGTGTTGGTAGGTGGTGGTGGCAGTAGGATTCAAGCTGCAGTGCTGCTGTGACATAGACATGCCAGAAAAATGTTGTGCCCTGGAACCTATTTTTATACAAATTAAGCACTGCTCAGAGAGGAAGGGGTGACAGCAGGTAGTAACTGTCCAAGTTGACAATCATAGGTGATCTGGCCCATTTAACCAGCAAAGCTCAGTGTATCCTGTGCCCTGGGGTGAAACTGGGTGGGATGCAGTTAAGCAGCTGAAACATATTTTAGAGCTTTTTATCTATTATGCTCTGGCACACTAGAATGGGTGGCTGAAATGGGAGTCAGCATACATTTGACCAAAATTGACATACATTTATTTCTCAACATTTCTGCTATACCTTTAATGGGTGGTACTTTCGGCACAGTACCAGCGTGGGTTGTCAGTCTTAAAAAGCATGTCATAATCAAATGGGTATACCGTCTCAGATTGCTTCTTACCATCTTTGATAGGTATGGTGTGCACTGGTGAGCAGTGTGAGAAGGCTGCATTGTGGTGGGTTAATTTAAGCCATAGTGCTCTTAATCCATCACCCTTAATGAATGCCCTTCTCCAATGCCTGAAATGTAACCGATATTGACATTTTCGAGGTGAAAACAAACCAATCAAGTGAGGACATTTGGATACTTGCTGACTTAAAATTAGGTTCTCATTATATTTTGCTTGATGTTGGGATGTGCGTGTGTGTGTGTGCGTGTGCGTGTGTGCATGTATGTTTGTCTATGTGCATGTGTCTTTTTCACAGCAGGTCACACGTATTTTCTTTCTGTGAACGGTGTCCGGTTCACAGAAATAAAATACTAAACAAACATGGCCACTGTGGAATAGGAAGAAGGGCTCCTTACCATTATCTCTTCTATTTCCATGGGTGCCAAACAGATTGGGAACAGGTGAGCCGCCGCCGCAGTGGTGGGACGAGGACCCCGCCATCAGGCAGCTTGGACAGTGGGCTTATATTAGCAGTTCCAGTCCGTGTTCTGTGCCTCCGGATTGGCTGGCTCCCCCACCAAGGGTGCTAATGCCATTTAAAATTAGTTAGCTTTCCACTTCTCACACAAGTGCATTTCTCCAAGTGTAACTGTGCTGATACAATTGTTTTAATGGGAATGCATTTTATATGTGTTGCTTTTATATAGTCCTGTATATAATCTGATAGGCTCTACAGAGTGCTGAAATGGTAAACGTTTTTAGCTGAGCAACTCCTACACTTCAAAGTGGGGATAATATACCTTTAACAAGACTGTAGAGCAATTCTCTGGAGTGTGGCTATCCCTTTAATATATAAGCAGATGTCTCCTCAACAAGGCTCTTATATTTTTCATTGTCTAGAACAGCATTTTAGCAATGCTGATTGACTTGTAATGGGTCTCTGTGCCAGTTGTCAGCATGGCTGATATACTGTCAGTGGGACAGTGCTCCCACTACTCAGAGTGACTGCAATAGATTTAATAAGACAATATTGTAGTTTTTAGCAGGACATTTTTTTATTATGACATGGTGTCTGCTAATGTTCTTTAAATAAAGCACCAGAACTCATCAACAGGGCTGCTATACTTATGAAAGGCAGCAGTGGCACTTCTACAATTACAGCTATATGTATTGTGTCTAAGCTGCCTGCTGGTGCTCTCAATGAGGTATGGTGCACACATAGCACGTTTAACAATGTCTCCATCTCCCATGTCTGATATTTAACAGCCACTTTCCCATCAACACCTGACATTCAAAAACATTTGGTTAAAAAAAGCACAAGACAGTCATTTTCTTTTTGTTATGTTATCCTGGATCTGTGCTCAGAAGGAGAGATATATGGGTTCTCCTCCATGATGGATGAACATTTCAACCTGATTTCTCTTTTAGTTTTAGACACCAATATTACGAAAATACAGAGCAAGGAGTAAAGCTGGATGGCTCTCCCTGCCATTACTTTGCCTCTCACAGATGCTCCATACCAGCAGCCAGAAGTATTTAGGGGAAGAAGACATATTACACTCTGTTGACATTATCTGCTAACATGATTAATGGTTTCTACTCCCTTTCACAGAAATGCTGTGATTCGTGTGGCAAGTACTATGATAACAGAGGCCTTTATCTCAACAGATAACTGTGAATTTTGCAAAATTCTGCTGCACAATATTCTGGAACCCAATTCTATGGACCATGTTCAGTCGGCATGGTCTAGTCCATCTTTCACGCGTGTATTGTTCCATGGCACAATATTATAAGGGGCATCTCTTGATTGCACAGTATTACCATCATACAATATTTCCTGCTTAATTATTTATAGTCATTGTTGTAATATTTACCCTGGAACAATATTAATCATGCTACTTGCCTTAATACTGACAGTATTACTAGTAGATACTATTTTGGGTAAAACTATATATGGTGGGAGTTACTACTCCTGGGGCACAATGTTTGATATGGACAGGATTAAGGCTATTACACACACCCAAAGCATGCACAATATGCTCAAATTGGATATTAACCTGTTTAAGCTACAAAGGAGTAAGAAGTCCTGCCACTAAGGGGCATAGTAACATTTTAGTGAATTAGTGAGGTCTCTAACATGTCTCCCATAAAAGAGAATCCATTGAAAGTCACTCAAAGTTGTTACGGCTCTCCACCTGTACAAATTGGAGTTGGCTGTCAATCCTTGTTTGATATAATCATTCAGAGCTAAGAAACAATTTTGGTACAGAATATGCTCTATAAAATGTAGGAGGCGGAGCAATGTCACCCTTTAGCCATATGTTTTTGGAAAGACTTCCTTTAAAATCAACCATCAAACTCTATGTTTCGGAAATGTGTTAAGTTAGACTCACTCCCACCATGTTTTCTCTGAAGGTATTACTTCATTTGATAGCCTCATTTGTTTGGTAACACCGGGTTCATTAGCACTAGCAAACCAGACAGGTTTTCGGATGCTGGGTCCCGTCCAGCACCCCCACAGTCTAAATTTTTCCAGCACCACTGCTTCAGAAGTGCCCTCTGTCAAACGGGAAAGTATATCGTGCCTCCTATTTCAACGAATATATGGATATTGGCCTACGCCAAGCTGCTTATAAGCCACTTGCGACGAAATCCATGTTGCAAGGTCCTTACCTTAGAATCAATGTAAGCCGCCATTTTAGGTCAATCCACCATTTTAGGTTCTCTCTGTAAAGTCACCCTGCGAGTTAAAATGGTGGACGATGTCATTCTGAAATACAACATAACCGTCTTGACCTCTGTGTGTAACTAATATGTGACTTGCCTGCAAGCCACTTGTTGGGGTCGTGAACTGAGACCTTGTCCTTCGCTGACCTGTGTGTAAAGGATTACTCATGCCAATGAAACTAATCCGTGAGCACATGTTAAGAACAATGTATCCAAATACTGCACTGAGAGCACTTGTTTAACTACATTGTATTAATGTTCGAGAAGACCTTTATAAGAAATCCTAAAATACACTGTTACCATGTAGGCTTGTTGGCGAATGTATTAAAATGCAATCCCTATGCATATAGTTGTGTGAACTCGGCATGAACCCTAGATCAGTAATGTATTAGAGGAATATTAACCCACAGTATGGTTGGACATCATGTTCACAAATGGTATAAAAGAGCAACGAATTCTAATGTACAGTCCCACTCACTGAGCACACCGAACCACGCTGGAGTTCGTTGTGTTGTGCTGAGGGCCGATAGCTATCTGTTACCTTTTTCTTTGTAACTGTTCAGTATAAAATAAAGATCTTTGTATGTTCCTTTGTAACCCGTGTTCGGCGTATTTCCTTTTGGGGTACTCAGCCTCGATATTTTTACTTTGTTTTCACAGCTCAATATATTTTTATACTTGATTTTAAATGTAGCAGGATTACATCAAATGCTTATTTTGACTATGAGCATTTTTAAAAAAGAAAATTTTCCATCACCATCAGGTCAAACTCTTGCCCTCACGATTAAGGGGCTGATTCATGGAACAAATGTGCGCTCAAATCAGTGGCGCAAGCTGGCGCAAGCGTGATAAAGGTGCGATTCATGGAAGGCCCTGCGCGTGATTCCCCGGGATGGGCGCCAAATCCGTGGGTGGCGCACACGGGCACACACCTCATTGCAACATCCAGAACTCTGTGAGTGACGCAGACAGCGAAAGCACACAACGTCCGCACACACACGAAATAGGGGGCGGAACATGGGGCGGAACACGCGGAATGGGGAACAATGCGTGAAAAAGAAGGCGTAACTGGGGAAGTACTGCAGGGAAATACACGGAACGCCCACACGCATGCGGACAACACGTATTCATGGAATCGAATATGGGAAATCCGTGCACGTCAAAAGATGCGCACAGGAGTAAACACGTATCCCACATGAAGGCAGGCGGAAGCGTCCCCGCGCGGTATAAAAGTGTGCGCAAACAACAAACATGTATGCACAGCTACGATGAATGCCCCATTTGTCACAGCACTGATCGTGGGACACCACAGGAGGAGGAGAATAGCCAGGCCCCGCATTTTTTTCCCTAGGACGAGCGTTTTTGGGATGCCCGATGACCAGGTCTATGGCAGGTATAGGTTTCCACCTCGTGTCATCTTAGACCTGGTCACTGAGTGGTAGGATGACCTCACATCACCCACCTTGTTCCCAAGCACTGAGCCCCTTGGAAAAGGTGCTCAATGTCCTGCATTTTTTGGCCACTGGGTCATTTCAGCAGACAACTGCTGTAGTTGGGGGCATCTCACAGGCCAAGCAGTCACGCTGCCTACACCAGGTGTTGGCAATCATGACTGCGCGCCCCTCAGACCGCAGGCACATATACCTGCCCAGAACACCTGCAGAAAGGCAGGCCATGGTCTTGGACTTTTACAGGGTGGCACACTTCCCCAAAGTGCTCGGTGCCATAGAATGCACCCATGTGGCCCTACGTCCCCCTAGGGCCACTGAGCACATCTATCGAAACCGCAAGCACTGGCATTCCATCAACGTACAGGTTGTATGCGATGCCAAGGGAATCATCACCTCTGTCTATGCAAACTATCCTGGGTCTACCCATGACAGTCTCATATACAGAATGTCTGCCCTGAGCCGGGCCCTGGAAGCTGGGAAGCATGGCAACACATGGCTCCTAGGTGAGTACAAATGCCTGTGCACATGTATGCATGTCACACACAGACAAATATACAAACCGAACTAATTACAACCATTATCACCTCCCCAGGGGACAGTGCCTACCCTCTGAGCAACCACATGATGATGCCAATACGGAACCCCACCACACCACCCCAGGTAATATACAACGCTGCCCATATTGCAACCAGGGGCATAGTGGAGTGCACATTTGGAGTGCTGAAGTCACGCTTGCGCTCCCTTGACCGCTCTGGCAGGCAGCGACTACATACACCCCCAGTAGTGTGCAGGATCATTGTGGCAGCATGTTTCCTGCACAATGTTGCAACACAGCAGGGCGTACCGTTGGACATGGTGGTGCCCCCACATCCCCAACCACAGGCGCAGGCGCTGCCCAATGAGGGGAAAGGGCACGTGACGACGCAGCCCGGACCCAGCTTGTGGCCACATTTTTCACCTAAACTCCCACCCCTGCGGAGTGCACACAGGCCTGGCACATACCAGGTGACAATCGATGATAACAAAGAGACAGTCAACTGTCACAACCCTACCACCCTGAGAATGTTGCCACGGAAGTGCCACATTGTGTGCATCCCTAGCTACTTAAACATAACTAATCCAGTGTGACCAAAAGGAACACATGCAAGGTGTACATCACACCACCTCCTGCAGAACAGGCCATAACAATCACTGGTATGTCACCCAAACCCTCCCAACCCACATCACCCTTGTCTGCCACACCATGACATAGCATGCAACAGCAAAAGAGTAAACCAAAAGCCCAACACATGACCAATTAGATACGAAGTGACATGTGATAAATGGAAACAGGCCTGAGACAATCACACCTGACATGGAATCAGGTCAAATGACTGACCAACAACCCCCCCACATACAAAGTCATACACAAATGCATGCCACCAGCGGTACCATCAACAAAAGACAGAATGCCTGTTGGCATGCACATTGTCCGAGCCAAATCTGCAAATCCCTAACCCGTGTGCTCTGTGTGTCTCCTGCAACACACCGCTCAGCACACAGCACAGTGAGCAGCCATTCTGTTGGGGATACACCTTGAGCATCATATAAAAAGGACAAGCAACAAAAATAACCCATTGACGCATGTACACGATCCCCAAATGGTAAGTGATCATGCGCTGCAGGGACACAGCATGCCAAAAAAGCCAATCTGTGTGCACCTGTGGGCATGGAAGGGTGGTTGTATGTGTGGTGGAGCATTGTATAAGTGTGTGTATCAGTAGGGACGTGCACACAATACGTGCATGTGGAATCAAGTGACCCTCAGTGTCCTGTACACATCACATGTGAACATTGCCCATGTGTACACCACAGTATGTCAAGCCACAACCCCTGACACCTGAAAAGTAAAGCCAACACAGGAACAGCCATTGGCCAGCAGAACACGTCATGTACATAGTACCCCACAATGACAATGTCAGAGAGTGCCCAAACACTGTAGCCCAAGGGTACTGTCCAACATCAAAAGCCCCTCCCTCATTTACTCATCACCATGACCTTCAGAAGAACTGTGTCTGGGGTCTGTTGATTCTTCCTTCTAGTCTACCTGGCTTCAGGATCCCCCTACCCCTTGGTTTTCTTGTTCTACCCTGTGTGGAAATAGGGTCCAGCCCCCTAAGAGGCCACCTTGACTGGTAAAAATACCAAATTGCAGAGAACTCCAAGGAGCCAAACCCCCAAACCTGGGAAAAAGCCTGTAGCCCACAAAAAACCCTGGAAGAGTCTCCAGTAGATGACATGAAGTTGCTGAATATGGCCAACCACATGTCCAAGCATAATGACAGAAGAACTACCAAGGTAGCACAGTTGAACAATGGATCAACAGGATGGGCAGCATTTTCAGTACACAATAATCAATGAGGATGCAACAACTGATGGGTAGTGTCACAGCTCCGGTCTCCAGGCGCAGGAGTGGCACAAACCAACCACCCCCTCTGTGGTCTGGGCACCTGCAAGCTTAAACTTACACAGGCCTCCGAGACCCCGGCGGGGAAAGGTTTGGATAGGAATCGGTATTTAGGATAACCAGAAAGAGGGACGGGAGAGGGGAGGTGGATGGGCAAGCGAAAGTAGGCAAAAGACAAAATCCTACTATTGACAATTACACATACTCAATCAGAGAAACCATGTTCCTCATTCACATTGTACAAAATGGCTCAAAGCCAAGACAAAGAGAGACTTATCTCGGGGGTGAGTGCTGACCTCCTGCCTGCGCACTCTCAGGTCCGGTAACAGGAGCAGTTCAATGCTGCAAAGAGAGCATGAGTTACTATTCTGTGTATGTTTTCCCCTCACACATAACACCATTCATGCCTCAAACTTAGTGACTCCTCCCCAAACAAGCACTCTTGTCTGCTGCTCCGTTCGTATCCTCTTGCTTGCGCCCCTGTGATGGTTCATACACTGTTAATGCGTTATGGCAGCCACACGTGGCCCAGTGATAAAAGGAAGACCATGTGGTAAGAATCCACATGATAGAATGGTCCTTGGGTGACCTGCTAGACATGTGTGATGAGGTGCGACTTCAGTACAAGTTGCGTTCACCCAGCCATGGAGTTCTATAGGTAGCGCATGTGGCAATTTGCATATGCTAATGATATGCACTGCACTCGATTTTGTGCGGTGCTGGGTGCCCCCCTTTGCGCTCTATTAGTTTGTGTCTAGGAACACTACTGTGCCAATAACTTAGCTTCTATGGGGCAGGGTGGACTCGAGGATATGGCTGACACCCCCTGTGTGTGCCCCTGACAACTGGGAAAGCTTCTTGGCATTTTGTCCTCAGCGTGGCTTAGCTGCACTGTGTGCATCTTCCCCAACGCCTGGCCAACCTCCCCAGCTCTGGCGCGACTTAGATTGCATGTGTGAGGGTCCTGGAGGAAGGTCGGCTGGGGCATGGCCCCTCGTGCTGATCACCTGATCACCTTGCTTGGAGCTCCTGGAAACATGTCTGCTTCTGTCGGACGTCTGAGCACAATCCCTGTGCTTCTGTTTGCGCGTGCATGCGCACATGTGCCCCACCAACCTGCCAAGGGTGTAGTAGTTCTTGGACCGGTGTCTGCTGACAAAGATAGTCTGGATGCTCCTTTTCCTGTAGAAAGGGCATAAAAGGCATCAATAAGCATTGAAAGTTTACTGTGTGTGTCTTCATGCTGTTTGTTAATGGGCCATGTCTGAGACCTACATCCCACCTCCTCCCACACAACCCCTGGTTCTTACCCTGACAGGTAGAGCTGGAAATTGAGTCGAAAATAACCAAGGAGGCTGGCACAACAGGATGGTTGCCCTGAAACCCAATCATTCATAGACAGTGTGAACAAAGAAAGTCAGAGACAGCAGAAGTCTTGAAAGGCACAGAGAATGTGAGATAGCCAGAAACAGCTGACAGCAAGTCAAGAGCCACAACAGTCAAATAGCATTGGTAAAAGCCAACAGCCAACATAAAGGCATGGACGTAATAGATGAAAGACAGGAGGAATGACAGAAAGATGCTGTTGAACATAATTCTACAGAGGTAAACCTAGGCAGTGTAAGAGTATGTGGAAATAACAGCCCGACAGACAGGCGGACAGATCTGCATCAAGGACAGTAGCAGGAAGAAGAAGAGGGACTAAAGGCACCAGAGTGTGAAAAACAAATTTAAGAGCAGTAGTCTAGTAGGAAAACGGTGCCCTCAGGCAGCATCAAAGTCCAAGAGGGAAGACAGACACAACGTGCCATCCAAAGGGAACAGAGTTTAGTAGTAGTATAGGCAGACATCTCAGTTGAGGACTGGACCGTGACTTGTGCCTCTTGGGTCACATTCCTAATGCATCCTCCTTTCTCACAATCCCGAGGGGTTGAACTCAACATGCACCAACTTGACATTGGCAACATCCGGCCCCCTCCCACCATCGGTGTGACTCTTACAGGCAAAGGGTGCAGGTTACTGTCTTAAGCATGAAGTGCATCAAGCACATCTACTAGCAAGAAAATAACATACATCACAATCAACATCAATAAATGGACATTTCAATAATGTACTCACAAAAATTGATTGCAGACATGCCGTCGAGAAAACATCCATAATCCCCACTAGGGGTGTTAACACAAGTAGTACAGCAGCATACAGGCCACATATATGATGAAAGTCTAATGCCCTTGTGTAAATGGTTGTAACACCGAACCATCCTTGCGAGCCCATGGTTAGGGGAAGCAGGAGTGGCATATGTGAGTCAGGACCCCAAGCTGCAAACACATACATGAGACAAGCTTGAAGGGCCCAGCTAGAACAGACAGTGGATGCTTTCAAAAGCCACAAAGCACCAAACCGTCACATGAATGCACAATAGACAAGCAATTTTAAACTATATTAACTAATTAAACTAACTATAAAAATCAAAAATGGCCACATACGACCCGAGGGGGGCACCCCGGATGGGGGAGGTACAGGGTGCACCTCAACACCCACATGCGATGATGTTGAGATCAAAATAAAAAGCTCCATGGGCTCAACGCCTGCACGGCCCGACCTACGTGGGATCTGCCTGCATGCGTTGTCCTCCTCATCCTCTAACTCAAAAGGTGGACGTGGCACAGTACCCTGACCACGCCTATGTGCAGTTTGCCCCTCGTCGGCAGCAAGTCTGTGGGACCAGTGAGCCTTGTTCTGTCCAGCGATGACACGTATGTCAGCATGCATAACCTCACGTGATACAAATGCTTCCTCTTGCAAGGTAACACGTGTAACACAGAGTTCTTCCTGCATGGCCTGACATGACATCTGGAGCATCTCCCGCCAAGCACGTAGCTTAGCCGAGATGGTATTCTCAAGCTGCTCCAACCTCTCCTCTGTCCGCTGCCTCTGGGACATCAAGAGCACAACCAGAGTAGATCGGAGGGAAGCATGGTCTTCCCTCAGGGCCTCCCTGTGTGCCTCTACTTGAGCAGCAAGTGCTTGATACAGAGACACCATTTCAGCCCGGCGTGCCCTGTCTGATGCCGCCATGCCCAGCCTGAGCGAGTGGGCGTGGACTGTGCAGCCCTCTGCTGGAGATCCACCTGCCTAGCAGGGGGGAGCACGGATTGGGCCACATGTTCCATGCTCTGAGCGATATTATCAATTGCTGCCCCCTGTTGTTTGGAAATGGCAATCATGGCTTGCTCCCACTCAGTATACCCCTGTGGCGCACGGCCACCGCGCTGCTGGGCTTGACACCCATGGGGCCCAAGGAGCCACGGTCCTTGTTGGGTTGGCACCGCCCACGCTGCACGACTACATTCCTCCGTTGAAATGATGCTCCAGGCACATCAGCAACTGGTGTGGCATGTGACCGTGTATCCCGATCCACCACAGGCGGAGGTCCCACCACTGTCTGGCCCCTCAGTGCAGGTGTCGCGGACAGTGGATCATCCACATCAGAATCACTCACCGTTGACGAATAGCATTGTTGTCAGAGTGATCATCCGGGCTAGACTCATTGCCAGCCCTAGACACGATGGTCTGGAGCACAAGTGGGTTCTCGTGGCCTACCACCCCACGAACCCCACTTGTGCCAGGTTGCTGGTGTGATAGCAACCCTGTGTCTGGAATGACATCACCATCCTCTTCCTCCATTGCGTAATCATCTGAAAAGTGGAAAAAACAAACATGAGTATACATGTCAGAAGCACATAACCCACACACACATCGACATCACATCGACAGCCAACACATGAAGCAGACATGTCACACACAAATGAGAATCTGGTATGCATCCAGTGGCATTGATATGCAAACACATCCCAAAAGCAGAAATGGATGTGTCTAAATAGCAAAGCCTACACAAGTACAAAATGTAGTATATCACCTTCATCACACACCACCTCTGTCAGGCACATGTCACAGGCAGAAATGACAGATGGCAACAAAGAGATGGCACATACCATAAGCATGTCTGAACCGCTAAATGCCCACAACTGCAAGCAAATCCAAACACACAATGACACACGTAATATGCATGTACACATGCATCACTAAATCATCATCACCAATATAGCTTCATGCATCTGCAGATCAGCCCGTACCAGGCGTCATGGGCCATTTAGACATAGTTAATGTCCCGAGCAAAGCTAGGGCCTGTAGCCAGGCATGAAGGACCATAACCCCCAGTACAGTCAAAGCTGCAGGCCATGAAGCCTCCAGAACACCCCTCAGGGCCTGATTGAGCACATTGTGCTATGAATGTACCCTATTCCATTATTCCGTGCGTAAATTCATCACAGCCAGGCCCCACCATATTAGCTAAGTGGCCATGGGCATACACATACTGCACCACAGTGCACCTTCAGGATTATGCCAGTTGAACATAACGGGTGCAATGCGGAAATCTCACAAGCATTAACATCAATCATCTACATATTAGTCAACCAAAAAAGCTGTGGAAGCCACATCTTTAAATGAACACTTTCACACACACATAAGTGAGTAGGCGCAATGTTGCACTACACAACGTAGAAGCTGCTTGCATATGTACATGTGAAAGTGTGCAAAAACACCTCTTTCCCTATACACCTGTATTGTGAACCTGAACAGCATCCAATACAGCAAAGCAAGCAACTACAAAGCTGCTTGCTTTGATGTATCTGAAAGTGTACACATACACACGTGTAGGCGGCTCCATAGTCATTACAACCC
The DNA here is from genome assembly GCF_040938575.1 of Ambystoma mexicanum. Taxonomy (NCBI): domain Eukaryota; kingdom Metazoa; phylum Chordata; class Amphibia; order Caudata; family Ambystomatidae; genus Ambystoma; species Ambystoma mexicanum. Next base: position 291,493,980 of record NC_090928.1, read on the forward strand.
TACTGGCAGGCTACAATCAATCTGCACCCTAAACCCGTTGGTATAGACCGCAGATTGACCAATCAACTTTGCTAAACATCCGCTAGGGTGTTCCATTACTGAGTACATGTGTCACAGGATGCCCGTGGCATTCCTGACAGTGAAGGGACCACTGTCAGGAATCTGACCAGGTCACTTTGACATTGCAGCAGTGAGTAGGCATGTAGAACGGTGTAACACGGCTCAGAAGTGGGTTGATGCAGTGTAGAACATGTGTACATTACCCACTATCTACATGAACACGTGCATTATGATGTCAATTAATAAACATGAAGGCAGTGTAAGGGCAAGTTCAGGCATCATGTGCAATGTGCATGCAATGGGTTGCATGGCAACAGGCAACTCCCCACCCCCTTAGTGAGAATGCATGGAGGCATTGCATGGCAGCGAAAGGGTGACCATAGAACTGTGTATTGGCAGACAATGTTGACTAGCGTCAATTGCATCATCTGAGTCAACTGACAACACAGCAGATGAGAATTGGACAGTAAGCAGGACACATGATGAACCCTCAGTAGTACACCCATGTGTGCAGAAGCCACTATACGAGTTGAACAGAGTCAGGGGTCGTGAAACAGGGGGAGGCCTGTGCCCCACACAGACTGTGACACCCTAAACATGTGCATGATGCAGGACTGAGCCAGTGTGGGCATGGAACGGAGGGTCAAATGCCATTAAATGTATGTCATCCTGTACATGTACTACAATGATCATCCGGGCAAGGACACATAGGGGCATGCATGGAATGCATATGGAGCATGAATGAGCACTCATGTCCCTGCAGAGCATCTGCCATCTGCACAGTCCGAGTGAGACACCCTACATAAAGGACAAAGGATGTACCCCACTGTATGTGTCTGGCAGTTTGGCAGGGGGAAGTGGGCATGTTGAACAGGCCATTGCAGTACTCCAACATGATACCCACCAGTGCCATGGTGAAATTGAGGTGCAGGGGGGTGGAGGGGCAATGGAGCATGCCTACGTGGAGTACCCGCATGCAGGCAGAACCCACATGCACGTCAGTCATGCGGTGACATAGTCCCAGTGCTGAGTGGAAAGACACCCCGGGCTACATGCAGAAGGGCCAGTGAGCTGGAACATGGACTGGAGGGGCTGCCGGGTGACTAGCATGTGATTGGGGTGCAGGTGTGGTGATGAGGACAGTCCCCGTCCGCTCTACATGTCCAGCATTCTGCACAGCAGGCACACATCAGTGAAGCATTGCATGACTCGCACATGAGAACCATGTACACATAGCATGTAGTGGCAGTCAAGCACAACACATCACACAAGCAAACCACACATGGTCTGTACAAACACGCGACAACACTCACTGGATGGGGCATCAAAGTCCAGCATCTCTCCCACTCCTTCTTACAATTCTGGCGGTATGAACTCTGCAGCGACTGACTCGTGCGAGGTGAGATCTTCCTCCACAGGTGGTGGCCCACTGCCAGTCACCAGAGTCATGTTGTAATTAGAGGCACGCTTTTGGTTAGCAGAGCGTCGGAGGTCATCCCAACGCTTTTTGCACTCCTGAGCTGTGCACACCTTATGGCCAATTGCACTGACACCCTCTGCAACATGCTTCCAGTGGGACAAATGCTGGGCAGCCGTAGTGTGACAATTCGGCCCACTAACATCTCACGGTCGTGTCCCGACACATAGTCCACAAGGAAGTCCAGTTCCTGGGTGCAGAAAGGCTTCTTCTTCAACGTGCCGGAGGCCGGAGCTGTGTCTGGGGTCCCAGCCCCTGCTGCAGATGCAACCTTCCTCCTCTTGGACAGTGGTCCAGACCCTGACTGGAAAATGCCGCCCTGATCAGTATGGGGAGTGGTGCTGGTGGATTGAACCGAGGGAGTGGCAGGTGGAACAAGGACAGAAGCCCTGACTTGCGTCAGTGACTGCTGGGTGCCTTTGACTTGACCCTGCGCAGCAACTTGTGCTGTGCCAAGGTCATTTACCGGGACTGTCCTGGATGGTAGACTCACAGCCGGGGTGGTGTCGGCTGCGTCTGCCCATGCACTTGCCAACACACGGCTGCTCGGGGCAGCAGATAACAATACTGCCCCAGGGACATGTGCCTCGGTCAGGGCAGCCCTGCGTGCACTTACTGTGTGCCTCCTGACCGCTGGGAAATTATCCTGGGACTGTTCAGGTGCCAAATCAACATGCGCTGCCCGACCCTGAGCCTGGGTGGTGGTATCCACAGCTGCACCTGCAGCTACTACTACCCTTGGGCCCGTTGCAGTCGATGAAACGGACTGCCGGGTCACATGGGAGCCAGTGCCTGATGCAAGAGCTGCATCTCCCGGAACCACAGAGGGTGGTGGCATGACTGCACCAACACGTGGCACAACATTGTGCCGAAATGGCGCACCCCTGCCTCTTCTCCGTCTGCAGCCACCCTGCACACCCTGGAGTCCCCCTACTCCCTGGTCACCCCGGCCACGTCCCTGACCACGCCCGCCACGTGGAGTACACCCAGCTGAGGCGCCCCTCACCTTTCGTGGCCTCCCAACCATAGCACAGATGAAGTAGTGCCAGCAGAGATGTATTAGTGCCAATGGGAGGTGTACACGACTATTGTCCTAGGCAATTGGGGTGAAGGGGGTGGGAGACAAGATGTTAACAACACCCCTGTGCACCTGCAAGGCTATATGTGACCCCGGTTATAATGTGACGGGTCACGCAACGCCAAGGCACCACAGAACTGCAGTAAAACCATGTATGCAACCCCAGGTAGCCCACATGTGTGGAATTAACCTCCCGCAGTATGCAGTGCCACCCAGGGACACGAAAAACACATATGCGTGGGACACGCAGGCTACTATGCCCTCAAAAATGGGTACGTGGTACACAGGAGGACCCGCAGTGGGAAAAATAGCGTGCGCGACTCACCGCCTGACTAGTGTGATAATGAAAAACACGCATAGCCAATACCCCCGCAAAAAGAAGAGATACGTCCTTGATCCGCTGTGAAGTTGTGATGGCATGTGAAACAACCAGAAGTAGCAACACACGTCGGTCTCCACGAAAGGCACGTACAACGAACTGCTGGCCCCGCTCACCTTTAACCCGTGCTTAGGGAAACGCCTGTGCGCATCATGTCACTTACGCGCTTAGGCCCTTTCCTCGAATTACACGTATTGACACGCAGACGTGCTTATTTTTCACATGCAGAATCACTGTGCACCCGTGACGAGGGAAACGCCTGTGCGTGTCACGTCACATACATGCTTATGCGTTAAGGGCCTTTCCTTGAATTGCACGCTGACGTGCTGTTTTTTCACGTGCCAAATCACTCCGTATCAAACTGGCCACGCGACAACACATGGAAGACCACGCTCCTGCCCAGAAGGCCATTTTCCTGCCCCCCAGAGCCCTGAGCAGACATCACCTGCCATCTGCTGCTGCCTGCCTGCCTGCTGGCCATGTGCCCTGCCATTTGGTGCCTGCACATCAGCCATCTGCAGGGGTCCAGTTGTTCTGACCACCCCTGCTGGAACAGACGACTCCGACTGAAGTTCCATCTCTCCACAGCCCAGCCCCGGGACCCAGTTGCCCACCCACACCTACCTCAGGGGTTGCATGCTGGGGGAAACACCATCAGACACCACTGCAAACCCCCAGCCAAAGAGGCAGAGGGCTGCCAGCTTCTCAGCAGGAGAGGTTGGCATTCTGGTGGAGCAAGTCCTGGGGCATTATGATGCCCTCTACGGAAGAAGACGCGCCGACAAGGATGGACGGGAGAGGATCTGGCTGGACATCGTGGTTGCCATCAACGTGGAGGGGTTGGCAACCTGCGACATACAACACGTCCGTAAGCATTGGGAGGACTTCAGGTTCAGGACCCTCTGGAAGGCCCGGTGCCTCTTGGGAACAGCGCATGCCGGGTCCAACTTACCACCAACAACATGAGGGTCCTGGAACGTATTAACCCAGCGCTTCACCGCCAGGTCCTCGAGAGGGAGTCCGGTCCGGAGTCGAGCGGTAAGTGTCCATATGTCCATGCGTACTTATTGGACACAGTGCATGTTGAGGTGTGCAAGGAGTGTGCGGCTTGGACATATGTCTGAAAAGGCCCATGTATGGATGTGTATGTGCAGGGACATGACCGTGCTGCATGTGAGTCCTGTCATGAGTGATGTACATCAATGGTGTATATGTTCCAAAGCATGATGCACAACTGCATGTGGAGATGGTATTTATGTGTATGTACTATGACATGGTTGGGATGTGACACATGGATACTGGTGACACCTTCATGTATGTGCATGGCATACATGTGCATGTGTGGGTTGCACGTGTGTGACAGTGATACAACATGGATGCATGTGACACGGACATGTATGAACCCGATTGGCAGTTGTGACACAGTTGCCGATGATTGCACTGTGACAGGTATTGGAGATGTAGAGATGCATGTCTGTCTGTTGGCACGTGTGCATGTGTTCGGCACGCCCCATGTTGCTTGTGATGTCATACCAACCTTTGGATGTTCATGCTGTTTTTGTGTGTATGGATGCTGCTGCCTGCTGCACAAAATCTGTCAAATTCTGCATGTGTGTGTGTTCAAATGATATGAGTGTTGGGGAGTGTGATGGCATCTGTGAAGTTTGACACTGCCACTCATGTGCAACTTTGACATGTGTATCCGACCATTGTACAGTGCCCTGATGCCTGTGTTCTGTCTCTCCCTGTCTGCAGCATCGACTGATGAAGAGGGTGGCGACGGTGCTGTGGAGCACAGAGGCAGGGATCCCACCGCCAGCCGGAGACGCAAGGCCCAGCTCTCCTCCCACGTTGTCATCTCTTCTGGGAGTGAGCAGTCTGGTGCCGTGTCCATGGCCACAGCTGCCGAGGGAAGGTCCAAAAGGTGAAAGTTGGAGATGGACTCCACGGCAGCAGTAGGGGCAGCTGAGCCCCCACAGGGGCCTATGGAGGAAGATGGCATGGAGTCATCCAGGTTGGTGGGGAATTTGGTTGAGGAGGAGGCCGTGGAAGGCCCACACACAGGGCCTGGAGGGGGACATTCCACTGGTGCCAGTGGTGCAGTCCAGGGTGTTAGGGAGAATTCTCTTATAAGGCTAATTTCGCAAACCTAGTGAGTCCCTCATGCAGCTTTGCTGGATTTTTGGGGTTTGTTTTTTTATCCTGCTAAGAGTGAGACTCTTTTCCTCCCACTCTTAGGCATGATTTGAGGTATGTCTTTGACTCTTTGTGTGCTTATGGGCTATGGGGTTTTTCTTTTTACTCCATAGGGTATCATCTATTTTTTATGTGTGCGTTACACAGCACCCTCATTGCAGTAACACAGGGGTGTCATAGTGACCCCCAAACATAGACTCCATACCTTGGAACTGACTACTGCCTCCCAGGGCATGTAAAGTCACCATTGACTTTACTAGTCCAAAATTGGAACAGAACCAGTATAAACCATCATATTGTGGAAGTAATGGAAGGGGTTAATTATATTGCCCCTAGGTGGGTTTTCAAGGGTGCGCTGTCCAGTCCCCCCTTGTCGAGTTTCTGGTTGGTGGCAGTGGTTATCACGCGAAATATTCCACCAGAATATTTTCTATGGGATTTTCCCATTGATTTTAAATGCACCACTTTTTGGTGCAATGTTAAAGATACCGCCGGTTTATTTATTTAATACTAAATCAACGGTTGGGTCTTTTTGCCAGAACTCTTTTCTAAAATGGTGTTTGTGTCCGTCTCTGTAACTCTAACCAGGGTGGAGTCCTTTGTTCCACTTTTTGGAGGGCTTCTCCACAGAAGCCCTCCAAATGGTGCCACTCTGTCTGGGTTCCACAGGATGTGTGGGGAGGGGAATTGGCACCCTTGACTGCGTTGCCTTAGCAACTCAAGTCACTCTCTATTCTGATCATCCCAGTGGTGAGCCGCCCGGCTCACCACTTAGCATGTGTGAGTGACAGCTAGGCTGTTGAATGGGGGATTTTCTGCATAAAAGCAGGGCCTTTGGGACTGGAACTTCAGAAGTTGCCACAGGACCTAAGAATCCGAAGAGGGAAGAAGCTGAGCCACCTGCAACGACGACACCACCGGTGAAGCCCTACTGCAACTATCTCACCACTTTCCCGACGACGAGAAGATCTTCTGCTGGACGAGTCTTCTTCCTCTAAGCTGGTGGGACCAACTAGTTTACCCCTTTCACCTTCTAAAGACGTCACTTGGTCGAATCATCCGTGCCAAGCACCCTGGCGGCCGGATAGCCAAGCTTCACCACTTTGACCGCGAATAAAAGGAACGCACCTTTTACGGACGAAACTCCACGGCTGGTTTCATCCCTGTGCAGTGCAACGACTCCACGTTTCCTCCTCGATGAGATCCTCTCTTCCCCTGGTCGAAACAATGAACTGCAACCACTGCCATGAACAACTGCCACCGCTGGAGCTTCCTCTCTCTTTAAGGTACTGTGTCCTGCCTGGCCTCCCTTTCTTCGGTTTGCCCAAGGTGACCCTTAAATCCTTGGCTTTCCAACTGGGTTGGCCCCAGACCTTCTAACTTTACCTTCTTGAATCGCCCCAACCTCTTTTGAACATTCTACAAAGACTTTTAGTGCATTTTAAACTGTGTGATCCTGGGCACATTTCGCTTTGCTCCATTTAAAGGGGGCCTGGCCTATGAACTTTGGCTCTACCGTATATACTGCCTTTATTCCCTTGCTGAGAACTCCTAAAAGTGTTGGGACCTGTTTTATTTCTATGATCTGCCCTTTTCTCTCCATTTAACTGAACTATTGGAGTGCCATCAGGTTACCCGCTCACATCTGTTTTAACAAATCGTGGTGTTTTAACTCTGACTTGTCTGATAGTTATAAAGGGAGGTGTGTATACTTTACCTTGACTGTGTTTTAACTTGCTTTTGATTTGGAGTGCTAGTAAATTGCCTAAAGTGTGTTTTAAATAAATAATTATATGCCCGTTCCCCTCTCCCCATGCCCTGCAGGCAGCCCACACCACAGGGGACTACCCTACACACCTGACCATAACCTGCAGGCAGCCCACACCACAGGGGACTACCCTACGCCCCTGACCATGCCCTGCAGGCAGCCGATCCACCCTCCCCATGCCCCACAGGCAGCCCACATCACAGGGGGGACTTTTTCCATGCATTTTACCTAATGTGAGTGGGGTATGTGTATTCCAGAGGTGCACATGGACTTTTACATGCGTTGTTGCTAGCGCCGGCGGGGTATGTGTATTCTGGGGATGCGCGGGGAGTTTTACACACGTTTTCGCCAGCGCGGGTGGGGTAAATGTATTCTGGCGGTGCGTGGGGAGTTTTACATGCGATTTGGCAATGTGGGCCCTCCCGGGTATTCCCTTTCCCCTCTCCCCATGCCCTGCAGGCAGCCCACACCACAGGGGACTACCCTACACCCCTGACCATTCCCTGCAGGCAGCCCATCCACCCTGGGCATGCCCCGCAGGCAGCCCACACCACAGGGGACTGCCCTACATCCCTGACCATGCCCCACAGGCAGCCCACATCTCAGGGGACTACCCTACACCCCTGACCATGCCCTGCAGGCAGCCCATCCACCTTGGGCATGCCCCGCAGGCAGCCCACACCACAGGGGACTACCCTACACCCCTGACCATGTCCCGCAGGCAGCCCACTCCATAGGGGTCTACCCTACTCCCCTGACCATGTCCCGCAGGCAGCCCACACCACAGGGGACTACCCTACACCCCTGACCATGCCCTGCAGGCAGCCCACATGACACCATGCACTCGGGAGCACCGAAACATGTCCCCCACCCACCCCCATGGACGGGCACCTGCCAGCAGGCCCGACTCATGTCCCCCCACACCCCACTCACCCCCATTGACGGGCACCTGCCAGCAGGCCTCGACGTATGTTATTGTTATTGTTATTGTTATTTTGCATTTATATAGCGCCTTATATACCATTGGTATGGTCTGAAGGCGCTGGTAGGTTGAACGCCCTTGGGAACCGAAGTTCAGGTCAGTATAGAGAGTAGAGGGAGTCCAAAAGTGCGTGTGCGCACTAGGTATGTGTGCAGCTGGTGCGGAAATCGAGTGGTAGCTGCTTCTTAGTTGTACGTGTGGTGGTTGAGAGGTCAGGAGTATGTGTTTGCTCTGGTCGGTTTTACCCAGAACGAGTGTGGCTGCGTTAGGCCTGAGGAGAACGCCTGGCTGGGGGGTGTGAATCCAGCAATGATTACTTAGAGTGATGTGGAGTAAGAGGGAGATGTGGATATGAGAACAGTTATACCGAATGGTGTCATAGTATCTCTGTGTTCTAGATGAGTGGTGGTGTAAGAGGGAGAGTAAGCGTGGGGTGTGGTATGATGTATGTTTTCAAGTGTTTCCTTCATTCCAAAGCATATTAAGCATCGTCTGTTGTACAAATTCGTCCGTTCCTCATATTCGTCCGCTCCACACATTCGTTCAGTCATTATCATCGTCTAGTTCACACCCTCGTACACTTCTAAACGCTGCTGGGAACAGTTCTGAATTCAACTTTCACAGAGAGGCTATTGGGTGCAACTTTCAAGTGTAACTGGGTACACTTCTAAGATGCAATTGGGTACACTTCTAAATTAAGGTGGGAACCGTTTTACAATCAGCTATCAGATAGGCTATTGGGTGCAGCTTCTAAATGCAATTGGGTATATTTCTAAAATGCTGTTGGATACACTTCTAATTGCAAGAGGGTACAATTCTAATTCAACTTTCTCTGAGGAGGTGCGGGGTACAGTTCTAGTTGCGAGTGGGAACAGTTCTTTATTCAACTTTCACAGAGAGGCTATTGGGTGCAAACTTTCAGGTGCAACTGGGTACACTTCTAAATGCAAGTGGGAACAGTTCTAAATTTCAGCTGTCCCCCCCACACCCCTACCCCGATTGACGGGCACCTGCCAGCAGGTCCCAACTCATGTCCCCCCACACCCCACCCACCCCCATTGACAGGCACCTGCCAGCAGGCCCCGACTCATGTTCCCCCACACCCGCACCCACCACTATTAACAGGCAGCTGCCAGCAGGCCCGACTCATGGCCCACCAAACAACATGTCCTAAAAAACAGACCCATGGCCCTAATGCCAACCCAAATCCCCCTTGCCCCCCAGTACAAGCATGCAACCATCCACATCACCCACTGCCAAATTACCAATGCCATGACCGTCTTAAAAGAACCACCATGCCCATGCATAAATGCACAACAGAGCCACACGGTGGCAACACAGGACTGAGGCAATGTTCATTGAGACATGCACAAAACCATTGATAGAACACAACACCAAATATGAATTTAGAAAAAATGTATTAAAAACATAATGAAGTAACATAGAGGAAATCAAACTTGAAAATCAATATACAATGACACATATAACCCAAATAAATGGTAATCCAATGAAAATAAAATAAACGTCATGTTGAATAGAAAAGTATTCCATTGCCAATGTCAATAAGAAATAAATAATCCAAATAAAAGAAAACCATTGATCCATGGGGAAATTGAAAAAGAAAGTATGTACAAGTCTGCAATTATATACAATGGAATTTTAAATGGTCCATGATCCACAAACAAAAGAAAACCTACAAAAAACTCCTATGAAAAAAAATCTATATACATGAAGTGGAGCAATGTCCATGAACTCCAAAATAAAAGAAAAAACAAAGGAAACCTAACACTAATGAACTATGTACAATGGCGGCGGGCAAGTCCAATGGCTCACTTGTTGATGTTCCGGGCCAGGGCATCATCGAACTCCATGTCGATGTCCCAGAGGCGGGCCTCTTCCCTGGCCTCGAGGTCTCCCATGGATGCAGTCATGTCCCTGCGAGTTGCCTCGAGGCACTCAGCCCACCTCAATGCCCTGCGCATGAAGTTCTCCGCCCTGACCATAGTGAGCCATGCCTCCTCCGACCGACGCCGCTCTGCATCTATCCGCTGGCTCAACCGCTGCCACACGGAAGACACTCCCAATCCAGGGTCCTCCTGCCCTCCGGCCGATGCCTGCCCCTGTGATGTTGATGGCCCCGTGCCATGATGCCTCCCACGCTGAGCCTGCTGCTGCCTCCGAAGCAACTGCCTCTGCCACCACAACAGCATCCGGGATGATGGAATCCACCAGCGCTGTCGTGTACGTGCCCTGCCCGATGATGCCGGCACATCCTCCATCCGCTGGGGTCCAGTTGGTGGGGTGGCCACCCATGCTGGACCTATGACTCCCGACTGTGGCAGGGATGGGATCTCCACCAGGCTAGCTGCATTGTTGGGGCAGCTCCGCAGGGGGCCCTGGTGGCATCTGGGCTGGAAGACGGCACGGAGGAGGAGAGGGCCACAATACTGGCCGACACATGGAGGAAACCCCTGACCATGGTCCCTCCCAACTGGGCCACATTGCCACACAGCTCTTCGTGATGACGTGCGTGGTCCCCCCAGGAAGCACGCACGTCATCACGAATGTCACGTGTGCGCAACGTGACACCACTCAGGACGGACTCAATCCGGTCACGGGTCCCCTCGCCCGCCGGTAGAGGAGTGCCAGATACATGGACCTCCCCCTACCTGCGGACGGGCCTTGGACAGGGCATCCCTGCTGGTGCATGGTGATGCAGTCACAGTGTCAGGGACAGAGACATGCACAGGCACCTCTGCGGTGACCTGTGCTGCCTCCTGCCCCTGCCCCTGGACTGCACCACTTTCACCAGTGTTACCACCCCCACCAGGCCCCATATGCAGCTCTTTAGAGGCCTCCTCCTCCTCTATACACACCAGCAACCTGGATGGCTCTGCTCCGTCTTCCGCCGTTGCAAGCCCTTGTGGGGGCTCATCCATCCCTTCCACTGCAGCCGTAGTGGCAGATGCAGCACCAGTCCCCTCACTCCCGGATGATGGCATTTCCTGGGAGGGTGACTGGGCCTTGCATTGCCGGCCCGTGGAGGCATCCCTGCCTCTTTCCTCCACATTGCTGTCTCCGCCCTCTTCTTCACTCGCAGCTGTGTAAAGGGAGACATTGAGCACAAGCATCAGGGTACTGAACTATAGTCTCCTAGACACAAAGAAATAGCGCATGAGTGGCACTGTCAAACATCACTTCCATCATGTCCCTCCACAACACATGGGTCAGTGCAGTCAACACACATGCAGGAACAGGCATGGCACATGCAACATACATTGGCATCCATGTCCAAGGCACTGTAGTTGCATCCAATGGTAGGCTGATACTCACATGCATCATGGGACATGCTGGTCACATGCACAAACATCACCGGAAGGTCATGCATCTGGCCCGGTATACCCCCAAACACAGTGGATACAGGAATGACTAGGCTGTATCAGTGAATCAACACATCGTCACGGACATGTGTCATGCATCAATGGCGCACACGCTACTCAGACACATGGACATGTACATCATGCATGTCCATGACAGCAGCACACATCTCTCACACCCCAAAAAATGTCAAAGTACAGACATAGGCATGCATACATGTGTGCGTTCCGCATGCTGATCCGCATGATGCATTGTAACACATACACCATCCATGTGGGCCACGTCTGACTGAACTCACATGCAGCACCATCATGTCCCTCCACACACATAATCCAAACATGACCCATGTCACACATGCAGCCAAGTAGCTAACTACCAGCACACTGCAACATGCCCTTTTTTAAACGGGAATGCATGGCCAATTACCGCTCGACTCCAGATGGGCCTGCATCCTGAGGATCTGGTGGTGAAGCACTTGGCGAATGCAGTCCAGGACCCACATCTACTGGGTGGTGAGCTGGACCCGGCACCCCACTGCATCTGCTGCTTACAAGAGGTGCCGGGCCTTCTTGAGGGTCCTGGACTTGTAGTCCTGCCAGCGCTTCTGGACGTTTTTGATGTCGCGGGCGCCACCCCCTCTGCGTTGATGGCACCCACTATGTCCTTCCAGATGCTCTTCCATCCTTCCTTGTCGGCGCGCGATGGTGTGAAGAGGGCATCATAATGCCCCAGGACTTGCTCCACCAGGATACCAACTTCATTTTCACTGAAGCTGGTAGCCCTCTGCCTCTCTGCTGGGGGGTTGCCACTGGTGCCGGAAGGTGTTGAGTCGGACATGGCAACCCATGAGGCAGGTTGGGGGGGCAACTGGGTCCTGGGGCTGGGCTGTGGAGTGATGGAACTTCAGTCGGGAGTCTTCTGTTCCAGCAGGGGTGGTCACAGCAACTGGACCCCTGCAGATGGCAGATGTGCAGGCACCAAATGGCAGGGCACGGTGGCAGCAGGCAGGCAGCAGCAGATGGCTCGTGGGAGGCTGCTCGGGGCTCTGGGGGGCAGTAATTCGGCCTCGTGGGCAGGAGCGGGGTCTTCCATGTGTTGTCGTGTGGCCAGCTTGACACGGAATGATTTGGCATGTGAAAAACAGCACGTTTGTGTAAATTCCGAGGAAAGTCCCTTAGCGCATAGGTGACGTAACGTGCGCGTGGGCATTTCCCTTGCCACGGGTTGAAGGTCCCACGTGGTTCTGTACGTGCTCTTCATGGGAAGCGGTACATGTATTCCGGGGGTGCGGGTGGACTTTTACACGCGTTTTCACTAGCGCGAGTGGGGTACACGTATTCCGAGGGGTGCGCATGGACTTTTACACGTGTTTTCGCTAGCACAAGCAGGGTATGCGAGGGGTGCGCGTGGACCGTTACACACGTTTTCGCTAGCGCGAGCGGGGTATGCGTATTCTGAGGGGTGCGCTTGGACTTTTACACGCATTTCCGCTAGCGCAAGCGGGGTACGTGTATTCTGAGGGGTGTACGTGGACTTTTACACGTGTTTAGGCTATCGCGAGCAGGGTACACATATTCCGAGGGGTGCGCAGGGAGTTTTCCACATGTTTTCGTGGTTGGGGGGATGTACGCTGGTCCACTGGCCTTTGTGCCATGTAGGGGATTTGTACAATGTTTTTGGCGCACGGGGTGGGGTTGGGGGTGTAACTGGCGCTGCTGCAGGGTCGCTGCGCCGCTCGGCGCCACGGCTGGTTTTGGATGTTGAAATCCACGAATACGCTGTGCGCTGAAATGGGCTTTGGCGCATGCGGCTGGCTCAGACTGCCACACGCGCATGCTGTGCTCCAGCCGCGTGCACCATTTATGCGCCGAATTCTATGAATTACCCCCTAAGTCTCATGGGATTCAATATCAAATTATCCTGCTTTAATTCTCACCATATAATCACATAACCATCTCCGACTGTTTATAGATTTTTAAATAAGGCACAGTGGGCCTCATTCTTAGTTTGGCAGAATGGTAAAAAAATGGTGGTAATTCCGTTACTGCCATTTTTTTTTTTTACCCTGGTAGCAGAATTATGACCATTTTCACTGCTCCACCAAATCCTGAGGTTTGCTTCTTTGAAGTGGAGGATTTATCTCCATCATCATGCTCACGTTAATCTTCACTTTAACACCTAACATCGGTGCAATTGCTGCACCTTAATTGTCACCCTCCTTTCATTTCCCCTGTCGCCTTTTCATTCACTCCATACTCTCTATATTAGTCTGACTAACTCACCTTGCATGAACACTGAAACCTAAGTACCACTTTCTCCCACCAAACAATTCCTCACCTCGGCCCACTCCTGTAATTTTCTGCCATGCTCTGACACTTGACCTTCCTCTTCTTGGCCTCTTAGTCCTCCCTTCTCCCTCCTTTACCACACATGAATAACCCACACCTTCCGACTTTGTGTGCCTTCTTGAATGCCTTCTTTTATTTTTGCCTCACCTATCCATTGGTTCGCTCCCTCAGCTGCCTCTCCGGGACAACCACTATCTGTCCTTCGCCCAGGGGAGGTGGTAGGCAGAAGAAAGCACAAAAAAGCGTTCTGAAGTCTCATCCATTTCTCATACTCGGGTACTCTGTGTTTAGGCAATGGCACCCTGCTGCATTCAATTATCCTGTCCGTGTGAGGGATTTCAGGACAATGCTCCACACACCCCCCTTTGCAGGAAAGTACAATGTCTCTGTGAGTGAGATGTGAACATTGTTGGAGCACTCCATGCACTCACTAGCATTGGAGTTGTGCTGGTGCGGGTCACGTAGCAGCTTGGCTTGGTCAGGCTGCTGCACAGACTGCCCTGTGTCCCTTTGGCTCTTGGTTTTCTTTTTCGGAATCAGATTGTTTAATGGCTGTTCCACCACTAGGGCTGCTGTTATTTTAAGTCCAATCGAACAAATAGAAAGAAACGGTCCAGAATGGCGCACTGCAGGTATGGGATGATCAACAGTGGTATTTAATTCTAACAAGCAGGCCCATAAAAGAGGTATAGGTATTGAGCACTCCCAACTCCCTTACCCTGGCTCTGGGAATCCGTGTGGTAGGGCTCCCATCCTCTCTTGAAAAGGTCAGGTCTCTGACCCTGTCACAAAGAATACTTTGAAAATGTGGAGTATATCATCCAGACGTGGACCCCTTCCTCACTATTCTTAGAGAGGCAGAGCTACACCCTACTGATGAGGTTCAACCAGACCGAAACACGTGTCTGGGGTTGCTGTTGGTATTCTTGTTCAGAGGAGAATTGACTAGCATTTCGGTGCTGGACTGCCCCAGGCAGGACAAAGACTGATTTGTTTGGGATATTTCTTCTCTGTGAAAGATAGTGAGCTAAAGACTCTGGGTAAGGCTCTTGTAACCAGGACTCATGTCTGGCAGAGAGTCTCCCAGGACCCCCCTTGTTATCTGCATATTTTAAGTAACTTTGGGTCTCACCCTAAGTTACTAGGGGAACCCAGACGTGGACCCCTTGCTCACTATTCTTAGAGAGGCACAGCTACACCCTACTGATGAGGTTCGACCAGACCGAAACACGTGTCTGGGGTTGCTGTTGGTACTCTTGTTCAGAGGAGAATTGCCAAGCATTTCGGTGCTGGACTGCCCCAGGGCAGGACAAAGACTGATATGTTTGGGATATTTCTTCTCTGTGAAAGATAGTGAGCTAAAGACTCTGGGTAAGGCTCTTGTAACCAGGACTCATGTCTGGCAGAGAGTCTCCCAGGACCCCCCTTGTTATCTGCATATTTAAAGTAACGTTGGGTCTCACCCTAAGTTACTAGGGGAATCCAGACGTGGACCCCTTGCTCACTATTCTTAGAGAGACACAGCTACACCCTACTGATGAGGTTCAACCAGACCGAAACATGTGTCTGGGGTTGCTGTTGGTACTCTTGTTCAGAGGAGAATTGCCTAGCATTTTGGTGCTGGACTGCTCCAGGGCAGGACACAGACTGATATGTTTGGGATATTTCTTCTCTGTGAAAGATAGTGAGCTAAAGACTCTGGGTAAGGCTCTTGTAACCAGGACTCATGTCTGGCAGAGAGTCTCCCAGGACCCCCCTTGTTATCTCCATATTTAAAGTAACTTTGGGTCTCACCCTAAATTACTAGGGGAATAGAGACATGGATCCCTTGCTCACTATTCTTAGAGAGGCACAGCTACACCCTACTGATGAGGTTCAACCAGACCGAAACACGTGTCTGGGGTTGCTATTGGTACTCTTGTTCAGAGGAGAATTGCCTAGCATTTCGGTGCTGGACAGCCCCAGGGCAGGACAAAGACTGATATGTTTGGTATATTTCTTCTCTGTGAAAGATAGTGAGCTAAAGACTCTGGGTAAGGCTCTTGTAACCAGGACTCGTGTCTGGCAGAGAGTCTCCCAGGACCCCCCTTGTTATCTGTATATCATTCATGACACAGATCTTTGGTCTGAGGTTCAGAGCAGCGCTTTCATATCTCTGTTTTTTCTTTCCTCTTCACAGGCTGTAGACTGCCATTCCAATTGCCCTTATTTCCAAAGATCATACCAAAATGAAAGGCCTCACTGCACAGACCCACTCGGCTCAGTTCATCATGTAACAGGCATTGGCCCTCATTAGGACCCAGGCGTTAAGGGGTTTACGGCGCCGTAAACGGCGCCGACCCTTAACGCCTGATTACAAGGTTCCCTTTGCGGGATGGCTTTTAACGGCTGCTTTTTGCAGCCGTTAAAATCTATGCCGCAAAGGGACCTTGGCGATAATTACTGTACCTTAACACCATGGCAAACGTAGTTTACGCCATGGTGGTAAGGGCACGACCCAAGCGGTAACTTACCGCCTGGGTCGTAATGAGGCCCATTGTTTTTTTTTTTTTTTGTGGAGAGAAATCTTAACATAAATATCCAATTAGTTGTTCATGCTCTTCAAAGAATTTCAATATCAAAATACTCAAATGATTTAGATATCAGATCATTTATTTGGTGTAAAGTCATGGTGCAATACAAATAAACACAATGGGCCTCATTACAACCTGCCAGTCCGGGACCGTGCAAAATCCGTGATGGCGGTAAAAACGTTTCCGTGTCCGCAAGGGTGCGGAAAAACCGCCCGATTACACGCTGTCGGTCGCGCGCACCACACGGACTCGGAAACGTTGTTACCGCCGTCACGGAATACCCCACGGAAATGGAAATAACGAAGCCACAAGTGGCGCAAAACCCGTTTCCGCCTCCGCCGCCACGGACACGGAACCGGAAATACCATGATCGCCAAAACAGGAAACAGAGAGGCGGCCATCATATAAAAGCACAATCCATTGCCATCCAGAGCCAGCACAAGCACAATCCTGACTCTGAGAAGCCAAAAGGGACCACCAGCATGTCTGCCAGAATTCCTGCTCAGAGGCAGCGCAAACAGCGCTTCAGCGAGGCGGAGCTAACCGTCTTGGTGGAGCACATTGTGGACAATGCTGAGATGCTGTTCAGCGCCGACCAACGGCGTGCCACACAGCAGCGGAGGAAGGAGGTGTGGGCTGAAGCTGCACGCAAGTGCACCGCTGTGGGCGTGGCAGTGAGGAGCGTGAAGGACTGCCACAAGCGTTGGGACGACCTGAGGCTGAGGGTACGCAACCTCATTTCCACGCACCGCCAACGCAGCAGTGGGACAGGCGGAGGACCCCCTTCCCCACTGAGGCTGCAAGCATGGGAGGAGCGTTGCAGCAGCGTCCTCCACCTAGAGGGAATCCATGGGATTGGGCAGGCTGAGGCAGGAGTGAGCCCACCTGCAGATGCCGGTAAGTGCCCAAACATGAATGCCACATGTAAATATGCAGTTGTGAGTACTGGGCCAAAGGACCCATTAACAAACCCCCCCCCCCCAGGCAGTGCATGTGTGGGCCAAAGGACCCATTAACAAACCCCCCCCCCCAGGCAGTGCATGTGTGGGCCAAAGGACCCATTAACAATCCCCCCGCCCCCAGTCAGTGCATGTGTGGGCCAAAGGACCCATTATGATCCGTATGGCAACCAATATCACTGAATGCAGACACCAGCAATCAGATGCATGTGACTAACACTATTCAATGTACAATCTTAATGACGCATGTGATGCACCCATCTGCCACCACAACAACACTAATTGCATGCCCTTTGTGTCCCCACAGCCGTTTCAAGTGACAGTGATACTGCACAACAGGCCAGCCAATCAGCATCGGCAAGTACACTAGCCACCGCCACCACACAGGAGGATGCTGCCGGCAGTTCTGCACCTCTGGCCACATTACCAGCCACTACAGATGTGCAGCACACCACCACCACCACCAACATCCCCACCATCTCCACACTGGCTGAGTCCAGACAGGTGCCACAGGAACCTATCATGGCCACCCAACACAACACCGAAGGCAGCAGCACTGCAGAGGGGGCGGCCTGCAGTGATAACAGTGCCCCGCAAGAGCACTCGGAAACGGGGCCACAGGGGGAGATGCCCACATTGGAAGACCTGGGCTCCTTCCATGAGCTGGGGTTCAGCCCCACTTCACTGGGGAGTCCCATGAGGTCGCCCACCCCATCCATGGCCGAACTGAATGCCCGCATGCAGCGGATGGAGGACCAGCAGGCTACCCTCACCCAGCTGGTGGAGAGGCAGCTAGAGGAATCCAGGCTGCAGAGGGAGAGCTACAGCGCCTCAGTGCGTCGCCTGTCGAGGTCCATTGGACGCTTTGCGAGCACCATAGTGACCCTTGCACGCCATGTGCGGGAGGGCAATGACCACACCTCCAGGCTTGTGGAGGCCATGTTGGTTGGCCAACAGGCAAATCTGGCACGGATGCCCTCAATCCCTGATTCTGGCCAATCAAACACTACCACCCCATCCAGCTCCACTACTGCCAGTCCAAGGAGGCGCTCGAGTAGGCTAACGGGTCCCTTGGGCAAGGTTGCACAGAAGCGCACACGGAAGTGATGGCATGTGTGTGGAGCAGTGCAGGACACATGTGGACTACAAGGGTGTGAGAGGGGTGGTCACGTTTGGGTGGTGGGGTAGGTAGTTTTGGGGGTTTGGACAATGGGCTCTGGGTGGGGGTGGGCACGTTTGGGTGGTGGGTGGCCCCGGGTGTACAGCTTCCCTAACCAATGCACCTTCTTCCCTGTTGTTATTACATCAATACATCACCATTTCAAATCAAGACATACATGTGTGGACATTGATCATTTATTTTGCAGTGCAACTATTAATTCATTGTCGTCACCATGTTTGTGCATTACTGTGAATGTGCTGTGACTCAAAAGTAAATGCGAATCAGGGCATCCCGTGCTCTCTGGCCATCATGTGCACCCCCAGGGGGAGGCGGTGCCATCCCATCCCCATCTCCATCTCCATCCCCATCTCCATCCCCATCCCCATCCCCATCCCCATCTCCATCCCCATCCCCATCCCCATCTCCATCCCCATCCCCATCCCCATCTTCCTCATCTGCGTCTGGTGGCATTGGGATGTTCCTGCGCAGGCATATATTGTGCAGCATGGCACATACCAGCGTGATTTTGCCCGTCTTCACTGGGCTGTACAGCAGTGATCCGCCAGATCTGCTCAGACAGCGGAAACGGGCCTTCAGCAGTCCAAATGTCCTCTCAATCATTCCACGTGTGCGGATATGTGCCCTATTGTATGCCTCTTCATGCCTGTTCCTTGGTCTCCGTACAGGTGTCATCAACCATGGCGTGAGTGCATATCCCGCATCACCTACATGGGATGTAGATGGGGGAACATGTCAGTGTTTGTGGCATCATGTCCTCATCTGCTGCTGTGCATTCTTGTATCATCATTCATTCATGCATATGAACCATGCAGTGTCTGGAGGTATGTTTTGGCCATCACGAGGAATGTCGCTGACTGCATATGGGCCTACACATTAACTTGCATGTTTGCTGTGCCCTGCGGGTGACATTTGATTGTGTGCATGTCATGGTGCAGTGCTGTCCACACATGGCAGAGTGACTCCACTGTACGGAAGTAGTAAATACTCGTCGTATCATTTACACGCCTCTCGTGCTTTTTGGGGCAGTGTTTCAATTGAGGGTGGGTGTCTGCAGTGGCACAGGGTTCATGGGACAGTGACGGGATTGGCTGTGGCAGCGTGTGCACGGGCACATTGTGGTGCCCTGTCATGTCTTCCTTCATGATGTTTGGCATCCGCTGTGTATTTGGTAGATGGAAGGGGGGTGATGCATGTGCGGTCACAGCGGCACACTCACAATGCTCATTGCCTGGACACACACACACCACTCCGACAGGGTTGTAGCATCGTCAGCTGTACTCACCCAATAGCCATGTGCTTTGTCCGGCATAGCGTTCCATGTACCGTGGCAACGTGGAATTCCGCAGTACCATTGAGTCATGTGATGAGCCTGGGAAACGTGCGCAGCAGTGTGTAATCAGTTGCATGGCATCACAAACCATCTGGACATTCAAAGAGTGATACTGTTTCCTATTGCGGAACACCGCCTCAATTGCATGTGGTACTGTCAGCTCGACGTGGGTGCAGTCAACTGCGCCTATGCAATTTGGCATGCCTGCTATGGCATGGAAGGCCAACTTGGTGGCAATGACCTCGGGGAGGGTGCGGGGTAGGGCTATGTGTTCCGACACATGGCGCAACAGGGCATCCAGTACCTGTACCAGGACTTTTGAGAAACACGGTTGTGATATGCCGTGCAGCTCACCAACCGTGTGTTGATAGGTGCCAGTGCCAAGGAAATGCAGAACTGAGACAACCTTCAAGAGGGGGGGGATGGCGGTGGGGGTGTCAATTAGGCTGCTGATGTTGTCCTCAATCATGGCGGTGATGTGCATGATTGTTGCACGGTCCAGCCGGTATAGGGTGTGGATCTGTCCTGGGGTGAGGTTCCAGGGTGAGGCCCTGATGCGTGGTATTGGTGGCTGGCGGCGGGGTCGGGCTGGCTGGCCAATGGGGTTTGCCATAGCTGCAGGGTTGGCTGGTTGCCGCCTGCGCCTCCTCCGCCTACGCCTCCTCCTCTGCGCCATTGCTGCCACCATGTGCAGTACTGCCTGTTGGTTGAGTAGGCCCAGTCCCAGTGCTACTAGCCCTGCTGCCTGCATGGTTCTGTGTTGTGTTGGGCTGGGTGTGGCCCTTTTGTAGGCTCCCAGTGGCCTGCTAGGTCCAGCTGGGCTGATTTGGTGCTCCTGTGCCCTGATTCAGTTCAGCCGGCAGTGTATAACGCCATGTTCGCGGTGGCGGCGGTTCCGCCACCGTGATCACGGTATTTCCGCCATTTTTTTCCCGGTATTTCCGTGTCCGCGCTAGTTGTGATGCTCACGGTGTTTCGTGTTGCCGGTAACGGAGGGGTTTCCGTGCAGGCGGAATTAAGGGGAACCCTATTTCCGCGGTGGCGGTTTAGGGTGGTGCTATTACCGGGGCCGCGGGTCATGATTGCGCGGACATGCAAACGGTGCCGGTATGGTTTTACCGGCAGTGTTAATTCCGGACCGGAGTACTTGTAATGAGGCCCAATGTCTAAATTCCCCAAAAAATCCTATTATACAGAATGCGTACCTTCTTACAAAAACAATACTATGTGCAGTTCGAGTTCAGATTTTGCCTAATATATTTATTAGCACTTTCCAATTTTCCACAATTAAATATTCCATCAATTTATTCTCCCCATTATTTTAAAATATTAATGGTGTTAAATGGAATTCTGAATTTACATTGAGCATTAACTGATTACAAATGTAATGTCCCTCCCTCTGCTGAACATTTAAATGAAAATCAAATAAATTGATCGAAATCAATAATTAATTGTATGTGCATTGTGTTATCACTTGCCCGTATTTCTTTTGTTAGAACCCACACATTAACATATAAATCCATTACATGGAATATTACACCTGAAATGAAAGGCACTCAATTAAATACAAATGTATTTTTGGCTTTGTCCTTCCTGTATTGAAGCAAACCATTACTCTCTTCTTACATCCATATTCCCTCCTAAAGATTTGTGCACATGTTCTATCTTCTAATTTGCACCGTCACCTCTTTGTTCAGCATGGAACATTTGCTCAATCCAATTAGACAGGTTGGTGCTATCAACTATTTTGCTTTCTGAAAACAGTCTGCAAGGTATGCACTTGGTGAGAACATTTCAAGCCTCACTTCCTGAAGTTTCTTATGAGCTACAGAAACCATGCAGCTACATTTAACTCTGTTAATAAGTTGAGAAAATCGCGCACTGTGCTCTTGCGGGTGGTACCTGATTGCTTCAAGTATACTGTATTGATCCTTTTTATTTACAAACAAGTCAGTAAACAGTTTATTACCTGATACATCAGCACTCAGCAGTCATATCCAGGAAATTATATGATGATTTACCATCTGAGACAGTGGCCCTCATGCTGTGTTTGGAGGTAAGGGAAAAACGATGCCGGTAAAAGCGGCATTGCTCACCGCTATGGGCTATTCTGACCAACCAGACCGCTATTAACGGCATCGTAAAGTACAATGCCATTAATAGCGGTCTAGGCACGCACACACGACCCACCATGCCGGCATTAGCTGCATGCCGTAAACCGGAGTAGGTCACAAGTGAAGCGGACAAGCAAATAACGGCCTCATGAAGGCGGAAAAAGTGCCTACCGGCATGCCGTAAAGAGCCCTGAGCAGTGTTCCCAACTGCCACAGGTGCCCAAAATCAGCACAGGTGGAGGCAATGGAGTCAGGCCCAGTACAAAAGGAGCACACCCACACAGCACACCCCCTCCCACACCAAGATGATTCCAATAGGTGTAGCATTACTGGAGCTGGAGGGCTTGCTTGCATTGCCACAACATCAACAACAACAAAAGCCGCCACCACAGAGGAGACACAGGAGGAGAAGTAGGGTGAGACAGGCCCAGCATGCCCCACCAGTGCAGCTACCGTTACCACGCTGGCAGCTCCCAATCCCTCGCATCACAGCCACTCCCTTCAACCTAACCCCTGAACAGATCCACACCCTGTACCGTCTGGACAGGGACACCATCACCACCATAGTGGACCTGGTACACGACGACACAGTGAGCCTCATTGAAATACGCAGCGCCATCCCCCCTCTACTGAAGGTAGTGTCTGTGCTCCACTTCCTTGCCACAGGCACCTACCAGCACACAATGGGGCACATGCATGGCATATCACAACCCTTATTTTCCCGGATTCTGAACCAAGTGCTGGATGCCCTCCCCAAGCACACAAGGGACTACATATCCCTACCACGGACTCCTCAGGAGATATTTGATACAAAAGTTGCCTTCCATGCCAAACTGTGTAGGTGCCCTCGACTGCACCCACATGGAGTTGGTGGTCCTGCATGCCATGGAGGCGGTGTACCGCAACCGTAAGCAATACCACTCAATCAATGTGCAGATGGTATGCGACGCCAGCAAGATCATCACACATTGTTATGCCCCATATCCCAGATCAACTCATGACTCTTTGGTCCTGCGGAACTCCACGCTACCACGCTTCATGGAGCGATATGCTGGACGACGTGCCTGGCTGCTTGGTAAGTAGAAGGACTGGCACACGAAATTGAAAAGGGGCGAGAGATGCACACACCACCATGCTGCCAATGTTGATGTGACTGTACAGTGTGCACATCACCAAACATTGTGCCCCAAACCATCACATAAGGTACAAGACACACAAATCCCATATGAATGAATTAAGGGCCACACCTATCACGACATGACTAACAGGAAAACACCCCACATCCCACGACACGTGCACCACCCGTCAGCGACCCTCACCCTCCATAATGCCATCCTGCACCATGCAGTGCATATGCACCATGTTGCTGTCTTCAGCATATCACCACAAAGGACAAGCTTCACTGGGAATGCATCATACTGAACCTACTAGGGAATCCACTGTCCGGCACAATCACAGGAGTGCTGCATGTCACCATGGGAATGCCAATGCTGATTGCCCAATATTGCACAGACTACTGCCAAATCTCACAGGACACAAAACCTCACTATTTTGACACTAACACAGCTGTATGCATACACCATGCATGTGCAACTAGACGTCAGTGCACACCATCATCTTGAAGATGAAACACACACCATTAGACGATGGCACAGGACACATGGAGGGACAGAAAATGGCGGCAATGCACCCAGGGACATGTGCATGTGGGCAACGATAACCTGCCGGCATGTGTGACAAGTACAGCTGTCCTTCATGATTCCCCTGACATTTACCTTAATTTTCCTCTCATACAGGTGATAGTGGCTATCCCTTGAAGCCGTGACTCCTCAGCCCTGTCCGAAACCCACTGAACAGGCACGAAGAGGACTACAATCGTTCCCATACCCGTACCTGTGTGGTCATCGAGCAGACCTTTGGCCTGTTGAAGGCACGATTTCGCTGCCTCAGCCGTTCGCGTGGGGCACTCCTCTACAGACATGAGAAGGTGGCCAAGATCATCATGGCATGTGTAATGCTGGACAATATGTGCATCCGCCGGAACGTGCCCCTGCCCCCTGACATTGAACTGCTACCACCTGATGAAGATGAAGGGGAAGATGAAGATGTGGCAGGACATCATAATGGTGCTGATGCACATGAGGGACGTGCTGTGCGGCAGTCAGTGATTGCACAATATTTCTGACACACATGTCAGCAGAGGGTGACATGATAGTTGGACAGAGGGCACTGGGTGTTGGGGTACATGTACACTATGCACTGTATATGAATAAATGATACATGCGCATTGATGAATGTCCACTCAGGTCTTATTTTTCAAACAACCGGTGTATTGAATGTAACAATATGAACGTAAGTGACAAGACCCTCCAACACCCTCACCCCCTCCCCCTTCCCCCACAACTCCCACACACACCCTCCCCCGCTCTAACTCCCCCCACAACTCCCACACACACCCTCACCTCACCCCCTCCACCTCCCCCCACAACTCCCCCACACACCCTCACCCCCTCACCCTCCCCCCACAACTCCCCCACACAAGTCCCATTGAGTCCACGAAGCCTACATGAGGCTGCCATAACATTCACTCGGCACACCCAGAGCCAGGGGGTGGCATGTCCCGTTGGTGCAGTGCACGGAACGACCTGCAGAGCGGGCTGGTTTGGATGGAACTGCAGGAGGATGGTGTTGCCTCCTGCTGAGGTTGTGAGGCGGGATGACCTGCCTCCAAGGCATCAGCGATGCACCCTTGCACCTGCCGGAGGGCCGGGACCTCCTCGCAGAGGCAGTTGGTGTTGTCCGTAAAGGACCGGCCCAGTGCTGACAACTCTGTACGCCACTCCTCTCTGGCCTGACGGTTGTCCTGTACAAATTCACGGATGAGTGCAGTGAGCAGGTCAGCCCTCTGTGGCCCTGCGGCTGCACCTGTGGATGTGCTGGGAATCTGGCTGGCATGCCCAGCCTGCTCATCCTCCCCAACACTGAATACTGGGCTGAGATGTCCCTGGGTGTGGCCATGGCCAAACTGTTCTGGGGTTTTGTTGCTCAAGGTATCGCTCGTAGATACCTGGGGGGATGCAATTTGGGTAGGGGTATGGACCACATCCATTATATCATCCTCCATGGTGCCCCAGATGCCCTCCTGGCTGTCATCCACTGTGAGGGCTGCCATGGCTGCCACCTCCCCAGCCACACTGGACTCCTCCGAATGGGGTGTCTCACAGGTGTCTCCAGGCAGAACAGTGGGTGGAGGTGGGGTGGTGGTGCTGTCCCTCCACGGGGCTTGGTGGTACAGGTGCAATGTGTACCTGCGGTGGCTTGGTTGCTGGGACATGGCGCGCCCTGGCTTGTCCCCTGGAGGTTGATGGACAGTTGCTGTCCTCCTGGGTCCTCTTACTGGGTGTGGCCTGTGCAGAGGTGGTGTCCTGCTCTTCGCTGTCATGCTCACTGCCTGTGGGGGTGGAAGAGAGGGACGGCATGTGTGATGTTTGAATAGGCATCATACATACATTGGGACAATTGCTCATCCACACAATTGTGGGTAATAGTCATTTGTGTTGGGAAGGGCACGTCATTTCATACATGGGTGGTAAATGCAGCCATATGTCGGCGTCACTCATGTTGGCCAGGAACAGTGCTGTCTGACATGCTCACTATTTTGGTCATGCACGCTTTGTGCCTCATGGAATTTCCCACTTTGTGTGGTATGTGTCATGTATGATATTGCCTTGCAGCAGGCATCAGCATGTGTCTCAGTTGCTTCGGCCTACTTTACAGGGAGTGTGTGTGTGTCCGACCATGGCGTGACTCTTTGGACAGACATTGGTATTGACTTTCATCAGATTTGGCTTAGCAGTGTTTACTTTGGACACTCAACTCCATCAGCAGATGTCGTGGCACCACACTCCATCTCACCTACGCCTTCAATGGATTCAGACCCAATCATGCTTGCACATTTGTCCTCCCACGGGTGAGCTTTATGGGTGAACTAGGTCCTCCTCCAGTTTCCATGGCCTCAGTGCGATTGACCGATAATATGTTGTGCACCCTTAGGCGCAGATCGTCCTACCGCTTACGGCAGTCTTTCACTGTGCGGGGTGTGTTGCCCACTGCACTAACCTGCCCAGATCTCTTTTTTACACAGCACTGCCTCTCTCCTCATGTTGCTGCTGAAGACTGTGCCTGCATGCTCGTGCAAAGTGTCCACAAGCATCTGGAACTCATCCTGATCAAATCTTGCCTTTCTGAGGCGGGCAGATCCCTTCTTCAGAGCTTTCGGCATTCTTGTCTTGTAGGAGGTTCTTTTCAGTCGATCAGCAGTGTCCTAGGGGTCCTGTGTGCTGAGGATAGCAATGGATTGTGTTTTTAAAGATGGCCACCGTGCTCCTTCCCGTTCCTGTGCAATGACCCTATTTCCGGTTCCACTTATTAGCGGTGACTGTAAATAGCGGTGTACGCTACTTACGGTCACCGCTATTTACGGTCACCGCTAATGACGCATTGGACTATGTCGGTAGTGTAATCTGCGCTTAGCTTGATGCAGGTAAGGGCTTTTTGGGAGCCTTTTGCAGCATGGCGCTAGGTACCTTACCGGCATGGCGCAAAGCTTGTGCCCGCAAAGTCGTAATAGTCCTTTATTAGCGGACTGGTGCCAGCACGGACACGCTATTTGCGCCATGCCTATAGATCTGAGCAAGTGGGACCACACAGGGAGTGGCTCCCCTCTCGGGCACAAGGACTCCCAGTCCAATGGGGACTTCCCTGAACAGACTACATTGTCTACCTAGATGTGACTTGAAAGAACTGTGATGATATTGCAATGAAAGTGCTGATACAGCGCTGCTCAGGGGGGTGCATCTACTAGTTGCGGCAGTAGGGGGAAAAGAGGGTCACCCAGGGTAGGGGAAAGGGCATCATTGACAGCAGCATGTTAGGTGCCTTGAGCATGCACGCAGCCTGAGAAGCTAGGGACTAGAGAGGGGTGGAGAGGCTCCAGGGCGGAAGTGGGGGCATACAATAAGCATGATTGCTTAACTATATGGGTTGCTGCTGCGCAGGTTGAATCAGGTGAAAACGGTAGGTGAGTAGACTGCATAGTGGGAGCCAGTCAGGCCTTGCACAGGAATTGTATGGACCCCTCACGACAGTGGGGTGGGGTGAGATTCACTCAGACAGACCATTCCCAGGAGACATTCACTGGGACCAGAACAAGCTGATACATGCAAGGTCGGCGAGCCAAGCCCTCTGCCACTCGCTGGGACTGGGAGAAATGAAGCTCACAGAAATATGCCTGGGAAGATACAGCCAAAGTATGTTCCGGAGTTTCAAATCGTCCCTTGGCAAGTGGGCCTGAGAAGAGGGATGTGGTGTAAGGGGTGACACGCGAAGGAGCCAATCAGAAGGTGCATTTTGTGAGGCACCTCATTGGTCCATGCCGTGTGAAAGTCCCCCTCCCCACAGCTCAGGATGTCTGATGTTTTTTCTATGTGTGGTGATCAATGGCAGATTATTAAAGCCCAGGAGGTCGGCACAATAATGTAGTGTGTAGTAACAACTTACTTTTGGGGTGTATTGGGAAGAAATGTGACACTACGAGGAAGGTGATGAACCATAGCGCGGTGGGACTGTTTGCTCCAATTAGTTTTAACTTGCCTATGTTTAGCTTAAGGGGATTGAGGCACTCCACCAATTAGCTTTGTGGGACACTCTATACCTCGTATCAGTAACTGCAAGTGTTTCTCACTGTGCTGATGTTGTTTTCGCTGTATAATACATTGGGCCGCAGTGGGCGGTTTCGTCGGCTCTCATCAACCTATTCTGTTCCACTGTGCTGTTTGATTTGTGCTTGCCCAGCTGTAATAAACAACATTACCTCTTGCCTGGTGTACGCTCCTTCTTGGATTTCTTTTGGTAAATTACTGATTATATGCCGATAGAGGACCCTGTATACATTTTTGGAGGTCACTGCAAGATCGTCAGTTCCCTCGGCCAACTTGGGGCATTCAGGCTGCCCTCCTGGGGAGTACGGATCAGGTGACCGCAGACCAGTTCTATGTGCACCATCGAGGAGATCCTGCAAACGCTGAGTTTGTGAAGGTTTGCCTGGTCCTGATCGCTGCCCGCACTGAGGAAGAGGAGCGAGCCCGCAGGGAAGGCTCAGTGCCGAGAGGGCTTGAGGATCTTTAGGACACGTGAGTGTACCCGTGCATGAAAATGCTGTATCAGGGTTGCATGCCCATGAGGGGGAGTGATCTATTCATAGTATTTAGGACATGTCCTCAAGGTGAGCGGACAATCAGCCGTAGTACTCATAGACTTAAGTGCACTCTACCCCATAGGGAGTAACAGTGCGTGAGTGGACACACCTGCGGTAGAGCAGTGAAGGACCATAGTAAGAGGCAGACATTGTTAGACGGGAGTTGTGCATACTGCAGGTGATTGTATAGTTGTGTCATTGGGGAGAAAAGGGTGTGCTTTGTTGTGAATTTGCTGAAGTGGTGTTTTGTTATTAAGGAGTAGAGGAGGTGTATTTGTTCGTAAGTACTATTTGTTCATCTTGTAGCATGGACCAAGGTTATAGAGTCAACGCCAAAGGGTACCTAGTGTATGATATTGTGCTTGACATTTTTAGAGGTGAACTTCAATGTAGAGGAGGGGCACGGTCGAATGTCTGCTTAAACTAACATAGGTAAAGGTGAGCCTGTGGAGAGGGTCCGTGGTGTACTAACACAGAGGGAGTGGGCAGGCCTATGGACAGGGCCAGTGTGTACAAAAAAGGAGTGTGTGTGTGGGCCTGTTTAGAAGGCCAGAACAAGAGAGTGTATAGGCTGTATAAGGAGAAAAGGGGTAAATAGGTATATTTGAGGAGTGAATGAGGCTGTGGATGCAAATACAAGAGAGAGAGAGAGGCAAAGGGAGAAGAAAAAGGGGGAACCAGAGAAAAGGGAAAAAGGGGAATGTTAGTATACTATATAGGGGAGCGGGAAAGGGGGAATAATGGCATTTGGGGATAGCCCCCTCGATCACATGTGTGAAAAAATGACTCCAATATCTCGATAAAATAATAAAATATAATTTTCAAAGGGTTCCAGGAAACTACAGGACAGTAATCTTATGCATGGCTGCGGGGGGAACATTTGACAATCGAATATGAGAACATATGTCTTCATACTTATTAACTAAGTATAAAGGTTCTAAGTTAAAGAGTAGGCAGAGTATTAAGTGCCTCTGGAAGTTGTCTGAGGAGAAAAAGGGTGAATAAACAAATCAGGAAGGTAAAAAAGAAGCGATGGATGAACCCAGTGCCCGACCCCGTATGTTTGGAATATACCCAGCGTTAAGACCTGCGGCAGGGTATACAAAGCCGCAGCGGGTGTCTCCAGAAAGAGAGGAGGGGGACAAGGGAAAAAGAAGAGCAGGGAAACACAAAGGAAGGAGACATATGACAGGAGAGAGAAGAAGTATCCAGCATACATAGAAAAGAGCACACACAACAGGTGCATGCACTTTTTAATAAAGCAGATAGAGTTATTGAAAAGGAGATCAGGAGGAAAATACAGGAGAAGGGAGGCACAGGTGATGAAAAAGGGTGAACTTTGGGAAGGATAACAATTAAAATGGACCATGGAGAAACAGTCAGGGGGAGGAGGAGATGAAACTAGAGAATGAGGACAGCACCCCATCAGAGGAGGAAGAAAAGGAGGAGGCAGTGAGTGACTGGGAGGATGAGTAATGGACACCAGAGCAAGAGAGGAGAAAGGGACGGAAGCAGAGGAGGAAAGGAGAACGTGAGGAGCAGAGAAGGGACTGGTCAAGTATCCTTCACAATCGGAAGGAGAAAACGCAGACAGAAAGGTCACAGATGACAAGGGGGAATTAGAGACATGGCCGTGGCTGACACAGATGTCATTGTTACAGAAGCGGAGAAGGGATGCACACTATGTGCCTTCGTCAATAAAATCACAGCAGCTTCTCAAGAAATAAATTAAATCTGGTCCCCTATCTGATTCAAAATCTGTCCCTACTTGTGTCACCCATGCTTGCCCGCACCAGAAACTAAGCAAGAACAGATAGAGAAGCCTTCTATATTCTCTTTTCAAACCATTGCTTCCTTTGAACTCTTAGAGTCTCAGATAAACATGCACCCCACTTCGTGTCCTGGGGGACACCCTTCCCCAGAGGATGATTCTAGAGAATAAACCCCTTTTTGCCCCTTTCCTTACCTGTTTTTGTGAACTCCTCTTTTTTAAACACAATATAGTGACTGATTGTATAAAAAAAAGTTACTGTTACTTCCTTGGTCAAAAAAGTTGGGCTTAGCCTGGAAGACCCTGCCAACCTTAGACCAATTACACATTTTTTTGTTTTGCTCAGGGTGGTGGATAAAATTGCATCCAAACAGTTTCAAGATTTTCTTGACTCATCATCTTTCCTACACCCTAAATAATCGGGTGTCAGAGTGTACCACAGCACTGAGAGTGCTTTATTAGACCTTCAAACTAATATACTAGATTTAGTAGATAAAAACAGGTGTGGTTGTTAGGCAGAATTATTTGCAGTACCCTTTGGGAACACCACCCACAATTAGGTCTACAAGTGACAGTACACATTCACCTTTGGTACAAGCCTGTACTACACAGTAAAGTGGTAGCAATGGCTGAGCAGCCAGACTTATCACAAGAGCAAGTGAGCAGTATCAATAGTTACACAAAGGACAACAATTACTATGATTCAAATAAACACTGACTCAAGGTTTCTGAGTAAAAGAATATACATTTATTTACACATCAGTTGTAAAACATTTCACTAAAGTAAAGCAGTTGAATAATCACACTCTTAATACACTGCACCACCCCCAATAGATTCTGGGCAAGTTAGGCTTAAAATGAAGTGTGAGCAAAATGGCACTCCAGCAATTTAAAAAGGGAGGGAAAGACAAAGTTAGACAGAAGTTGAGCAGCACCAACAAGTAAGTAAACAGGGCAATCTAGGAAAAGAACAACAGTGAGGAAGTCAAATTAAAGGGGCCTGACCCAAAGTCAATGGACCAAAGTCTTTGCTCAAGATCACACAGTTCAGGGTAGTTTGCAGTTAAGTCTTTGCCAAGAGTTCAGGACGAAGTTGGTCGGCAGAAAAGTTAGCTTAAAGAATGGAGAAGGACAAGCCCTCGGATTGACAAAAGGTTTCACACACCTTCACCGTGGCTGGACAAAACAAACAACCGGATTTGAACAGTACCTAAAATGCAGAGGAAGGCTGTAGCTGAGGTGAACGTTCCTGGCAGGTCCTGCAGGCTCACGGTTCCTGAAGCGACTGTCATACTGACACGAGGTAGGAAGACTAGAGGGTCCTGCACTGCCCAGGGAAGAAACCAGCAGCAGAGCAAAGCAACAAATAAAAGGTGCGTTCCTTAAAACGCAACCATGGTCCGATCCTCCTGGCTATCGGTTTCACTGTAGCTCTGTACAGTAAATTCGACCAGAGAAGGGAGGCCTGGTGAGAAGTTTGGTAAACTGGTTGTTCCCAACAGCACAAGGGGAGAAGATTCCTTGCAGATCTTCCCTTTCGTTGGAGTATGAAGATTCAAACCTGCAGCTGGGCTTCACCGAGAGGTTCAGTCGTGGTATGGGTCCTCTTCTATCAGCTCCTCTTCAGTTCTCTCGTTCCAGTGGCGACTCTGCCTTTCCAGCCCCAGAGACCTGCTTTTTATGCAGTTTTCCCTCATTCACACAGCCTGGCTGTCAATCATAGGGAGTCCTAAACCTCTCCCTCACATCCTGTCCACCTCAGACATACACACGCCTAAGGAGGGCTTCTGTGCAGAAGCCTGCGAAAGGACGGTGAACAAAGGAACCAAACCTGGTTTGGCACGCAGAGTAAAACACAAGAACGTCTTTTACAAAAAGAAATGGTGACTAAACCCAGCCGGAACAGTATAAAAACATATATGGTCTTCTAGTGGGTTTAAGTTCGAGGCCACCAAGATAGCCTAAAACATTACGATGGTTATTTAAGATAACCGTGGTAGGAAAAATAGGGTAGTCACCACTGCCACCAGCCAAGTCTTAATGAAAAGAGAGCAAAACAATGATCTGTGAGTTTTAAAGGAGACTAATAAAGTCAATGGCAACTTTACATGTTCTGGAAGACAGTAGTTAGTCTCAGAAAATGGAGTCGGAGTTGGGAAGTCAAAAAGACAACCCTGTGTTACTGCACTGAAGGTGCTGTGTAACACACAGTAAAACGATGATGCCTATGGAGTAGGTGAGGCTCCACAGTCTATGAACACAAGAAAATGTTAAACATACACAGCAAAACACAAGTAAGAGTGGAAAAAAGGCTCACACTCTTACCAGGTGAAAAAAAAGAAATCCTAGAAATCCAGCAAAGCTGCTGAGGGACTCAGTAGGTAAGGGAAATTAGCCATTCTGGAGAATTCTCCCTAACAGTGGTTTCCTATTGCTGCGGACCTGCTCGACTACAGTATCCTTCTTAAATCCTTAGAAAATGTTTTTTGATTCTCTTCTCAAGCCATCTCCTGGATTCAGTCCTTTCTATGCTGTATGGTCTCAACAGTACATTGGGGAGGCTTTAGCTCTGACACTTCCACAATCCTTTATGGAGTTTCTCAGGGGGCATGTCTGCCCCCTGCACTTTTCAACAACTATATTAAGCCCCCGTGCAACCATCTGTAAGAAGCCAACCTTTTGTTTTCAAACTATGCGCATGATACCCAGCTCCTCCATCATCTGACTAACGGCTATGTCTCAGATTGCTTGTATCTCAACTACATCTTTCAGGAGGTTCAAATGTGGATGAATACCCACGAAATGTGCCTGAAAAACTCAAACACAGATCTTTTAATTTTCATCCTTCAAGCTTCAATATCTAAACTGAATCCTCGCTACTCAGAAAATGGAATTGATGGCTGCCCAGTTAGTAAAGTTAAAACTCTCGGCTCCTACCTAAACGCCTCCCTGAATTCTGACACCCTAGTGGATGCCATAGTTAAATCCTCACACTATCATGTACATCTGCTTAGAAAAATAAGGCCTCTCGTATCCGAGAATAATTGCGAAACCTTGGCCAGAGCTACAATTCTTTCCAATCTTGATTACTGTAACGCAGTTCTCAGAGGTGCCTCTAAAGGCAGCATCACCAAACTCCAAAAAGTTCAGAATAATGTCATCTGCAACACACAGAAAGGGGACCGTGGTGAACACATTTCTGGGCATAAGAAGAACCTCCATTGGCTCCCGGTCACATCTAGGGTCCACTTTAAGACCCTCACCTTGGTCCATAAGTGTTGCTACGGCCAGGCCCCTCAATATTTGAAGGAGAAACTCACCACATATCACCCCCAAAGAATGCTTCAGTCAAGCAATGGCTGTCTACCGACATGTCCCAAGCAAGAGCATGCTTGAGGAAATGGTCGATCCTTTCCTTTTATCACAGCTTCAGTTTGGAACACCATTCCATTATTCCTTCGTCAAGAAGAAGCCTTGCTTCACTTTCGTAAAAAACTGAAGACCCTCCTGTTCGAATAAATAATTTTTTACCACCTGACTGTTCTTGTCCTGTCATTTTGTTTTCCCAGCATGTTTGTGTACAGCACCCTGCTGCTTATGGGCTTCTGCGCTATAGAAATCAATAAAATAATTAACTATGTACTATGGCAGATAATGGGCAAAGATAATCGCATTTATAGTTTGCCCTCCCTCATGGCAGTGGCTAGCAAATGGATATACACACTAAAAAAGAGACTGCAGGAGTGACGTTAGAAATAGAGGATATGAAAAGTATATTTGCAGCAATAATATGAGAACAAGGAGGCAAGATATGGGAAATGGATACAAAGCGGTGAGAGTGAACACAAATACACACGATAGAGCACCATTTAAAAACTTCCGGGCTCAAGTGTGGAAGGCGTTGAGGAGCATGTATCCAGACAGCTCAGAATTTGGAGCCATCATGAACCGTAAAACGAAGCCAGATGAAGACCCAGCAGAGTATATAAAACAGTCCAAGAGCTCTGGAAGTATGAAACGTGGAAACCATGAGATGAATAAACACCATTATTCTACCACATATTGGCCAAAGGTCTGCCATCGGATGTTCAGGCATCTTTGGATAAAATAGTGGGAATAAAGAGAGAGGGAGGGCGGAGATAGAGGCAACTACAGTACACTACTGTAAGTGAAAACAGGCGAGCGAGAGACAGGCAGCAGAAAATGTTGCTAAATCAGAGAACAAGCTCGTTCAGAAGAAGCTTGCAAGATATACAAAGGAAGGGTCTATGTTCATACCCAACACTGCTGCAGTGGGTGCAGCATAACAGGGGGGTTCCCAGTGGGGAATGTGCCTCCGCCTGCGGGACATATACCACCTCTGTACGCCTGACAAAGGGGGTGGCAGAAGCAGGGGGGCATTCCAAACAGGGGAATGTACCAATAGGTGGGCACTTCCAAATGTCAAGAGGGTACCTGCAGTGAAGGAGAGGAGAAGGATATAAGGGAGTAGGATAAAGGTTCATGGGCCTGTGTTTCATATGCAGGAACATGGGGCACTTTGCATGCACTTGCCCCTTTGTGCAGTAAACTCAGGCATAGCAAGTGGTACAACAGCAGTTTCTCTATGCACAGCAGTTCCAGCACAGGCAGCCATTGTCTGTACAAGTGCAAATGCATCAGGGAATGCAACCACTCCCACAAGTGCAAGTATAAGCATCAGCAGGGCAGGTGGAGAGCAGAGAAACATCCCAGAGGTTGCCATCAGCACCAGCTCAGACACAAGGGAATGCAATTGTACTAGGACAGAATGTGGTACCCCAATACACCGGGGTCAGCGATATGGGGGAAATCATTTCCCATTCCTACCAAACGTAAAATCCCAATAGGAATGCCCAGAGGGAGTGTACGTGTGTCCAGTCCTAGTGGTGACTGAAGACCCCAAAGAGGAACCCAAGGTAGCAATGAAGATAGGACCAAGAGAATGTTCAATCTTGATAGACACAGGGGCCACCAAGATGTGAATAAAGGATGGCAGATTCCCATTGTCAAGCAGAGTTAAGGACATGCAGGGCTTTTCTGGGGCTATTGTCACAGTTCCAATAACAAATGATTTGCCACTGACGATAAGGACACAGCACATAGTGGTGCCCCTAATGTATTCAAAGGACACCCCAATCAACATCTTGGGGCGGAATCTGTTAAGGAAGCTGAATACAACAATATCATTTACTGAAAAAGAGGATTGTGTGTTCAACACTGGCTATGTACTACACCCCAGTGTCAGCGCTCCTCCTTGCAGCAAATGCGCACAGCACACTGCAAGGACAGTCCTTGCATGGGGCTAAAATACTGTTGGAATGGGTACGGTTGATACAGCGGAAGGTGTTCAGACTGGCATCAGACTTCTTATTTCAACTGCTGTGTCAGAAGGAGGAAGCTAGGGCCACCACAATAGAGTTACAGCTTGAAGAAGTGGTGCTACGCAAAGACATGGTGATATTATGTGGGACAGATGACTATGACATACCGCGGAGTACAGTGCTGTGCATTGACCCAACATTGACGATAACAGGGGTGACTGATGAACAGCTCTTCTCGGAAAAGAAAGAAGAAGGTGAGATGGTTTTCCAGTTACAGATCCCCTGTCCAGTAAGAGTACTAGAAAAGCTGATACCGCAACTGACAAAACTGGTAAAAAAGGAATGCAGGTACACACACGAGGACTTTGACGAGATTCCATAGAAATTGTGGTTCCCATGACATAGGGGTACTAAAGGGAATAGGAGCAGTACAAATAAAACTGAAAGAGGGAGCTCTGTTACCATGAGGAAAGCAATACCCACCATCCCGGGAGGCAGACAAAGGGATACACTCCACCCTTTATGCATTATTGCAACAGGGCATAATACAGACATCAACTTCTCCGTCAAGTCACAAAAGGGGGGGTCATGGAGATTCATACAGATTTTACGCCCCTAAAGCAACATTGTGGTAGCAGTATTCACACTTGTGCCGAAACATGCCACAATATTATGTAACATCGCGACCAAGGCAAAATAGTTCACAGTCATTGACCTGAGGAATGCCTTCACCTCCATCCCACTGCACCCTGAATCCAGATACCTCACAGCGTTCACATATCAGGGCACCAGATTTGAGCATACTAGTCTCCCACATGGGTACTGTGATTCACCAAGTATTTTCAACAGAGTGATTCAGGTGGATCTAAGCAATTTACAGATGTCCACCAAAGTGATCCAATACTTTGATATTTACTTGTGTGCAGTGAAACAGAGAAACAGTGCAGGGCAGACTGAGTGTATCTTTTGGCCTTGCTAGCATAAAAGGGGTACAAAGTGGACAATTAGAATTTACAAAACTATCAGAGGAAGTCGTTTACTTGGGGTAAATAATATCCATAGAATTCCGTAAAATAACTCGAGAGAGAGCAGAAGCAATATATAAGACTCCACACCCACGAACCGTGAAATGGTTGCAAAGGTTTTTAGGATTATGCAATAATTACACTGCATGGCATTTGACTATTCCACCTACACTAAACCCCTATTACAGGCACTGAAGGAAGCTCAGAAGGAGAAAAGGACAAAATAGTGGACCTCAGAGATGAATGATAATTTTTCCCATTCACAGGTGTTGGCAACCCCTAATTACAAAGAGAAGGTCTATTTGGTTTCTCATTCAGACAGCTCTGTGATAACCGCAATCCTCACGCAGACAAAGCTGCATGGGCACAAGCTTCTGGCATATTACAGTGGTCTCTCAGACCCAGTGGTGCAGAGACACTTCCCCTGTGAGCAAGCATTTGCGGCTGCTGCATTTGCAATACAAAAGGCAGCAACTATTACCATGGGTTGCCTAGTAATTATATGCATGGAGCACTCTCTTTTTGCCATGCTGAAAAAATCAAAGTGTACACTAACCACACAGAGTGCTTTAGGCTATGAGATTATACTGGTAAATCTAGCAATTGAGGTAGTGAGGTGTTTTGTGGTTAATCCAGCGATATTCACTGCAGAACCAGTGGAGAAAGGGGACTTCATGCATGATAGTGCAGCATATATGGACTAAATGAAAGGAAACATACAGGTAAAGGAAGAAGAGATAGACGAAGGAGACATGGTCTTCGTTGATGGGTCATCAAGCATAGATTTGAATACAGGAAGAAGACACACTGGTGTTTCAGTAGTGTACTACAGGGATGGAAGGTTTCTGACTGCTTCCTAGCAGAGGCTACCATTGCATTATTCAGCACAAGCAGCAGAACTTGTGGCCATGAAAAGTGTGCTACACATGACAGAGGGGCATGTAGGGAACATCTTTTCAAACTCTGCTTATGTCACGTCCAATATTCTTTCTTGATTGGGGCGATGGGAAAGGGGAGGATTTAGGAGGAATGACGTGTCCCCGGTACAACATACTGAATTACTAAATGAACTAATAGAGGTGTTGAAGATGCCAGTAGAAGTGGCTATCATAAGGTGCACCACCCACACAGAGGGGCAAGACTTAATTTGTCAAGGGAACTATATGACCAACTGCGCAGTACAAAAAGTGGCCTATTTACCTGAAGGGACAACACGGCTTTACCCAGTCGCGGAGGGGACAGTGCCAATTATGGTTTCAGGGAAAAAAGAAGCAGTGTATCATAAGGGGCGGAACCCTCGAGCGCCCTACCAATTTTGCAAATAATTGACTTGCAGAGGGAAGTTCCCCCGGGGGAAGCGATTTATGGATACAGAGGTGGTGCTCATTATCACCCACCGATTTGGTTTGGAGGAAAAACAGTACGGGGAAACCTGTAATGCCCAGATAATTGTTATCTATTGCACTAGAACAGTTACATTTTCCCACCCATATGTCCAAAGAGCATGTGGCAGCACAAATAAATGAAGGGTGGTATGACCCCCAAACTTCATGAACTTGTCACAAAATTTACTGGGAACTGTGTGGTGTGCCAACAATTTTTGTCCTAAATTAAAAACAATACATGGAACGTTACAGCAACCGGAAGGGCCCATCCAGCACTTGCATATTGACTATGTTGATATGAAAGAGAGATGTAACTCTTATAGGTATATGCTTGTGGTCATATGTCTTTTTTCACGTTGGCTTGAGTCATGACGCTGTGCTCACAATGATGCTAAATCAGCTGCAAAATGTTTGGTGTACAGTGCTTTCCAAATGGGGAATATGTGATGAAATAAGGTCAGATAATGGGCGACATTTTGTAAACAAACTAAGGAAACCACACAGTTCTAGGGAATAGAGCAATGTGTACTGGCCGCAAGCAAACAGCATTGTTCAACATCTAAATGGCTTACTTAAAGAGCACTTAGCAAATCTAACAACAACTTTGTGCAAGAACTAGCTGTATTGCCTCCCTTTAGCACCCTTTTCTTATACAATAGCACAGATTCTGGGGGAAGAAATGCAAGTATAACTGACTGAATTGACCAAAGCCCTACAATACATGTCTCTCCAGGTCCAACATTGAACAAGTAAGCAAACCAACAATGACACATCCACAGTGCATAAGGCACAAATACCTGTCCACAAGCAATGTCCCCCTATCCTGGTGATAACATTTTCATCTGCAATTTTGCGTGGTAGTGGTAAGATCCAATGCTGATGGGTCCCCACGTTGTGCTTTATTCAAATCCTACAGCAGTGAAGATAAAAGAGAAGAAAGCATGGATCCACATACCAGACTTTCGCAAAAGCACCAGCGTTGTCCCCTCTGGAGAAGAAGAGAGGGGACAAACATGATGGAAAGAATTTCAAAGTTATCATTCAAAGAAATGTCTGTTATAAGTCTTTACAGAATGCCCATACAGCAGGAGAATGAAGGTAAAATGAACATTGGGGGTAATGGGCAACAATGCGAAAATAATGTGATATTAATAGTAATAGGATTGGTTTGTGTCATTTTGTTCTGTCTCTCTTTTTTCTGGATTTTATCACACAAAGAGTATAGTGGCTTGGTCAAAGAAATTGAAAAGGGCCCACGTGACAAAAGATGCATATTCAGTGCAGAAAAGTTTTATGATGCAATTGTGGGGAGTGAGATACGGCATCCGAAAACATCGAGTATGTGGGGTCGGAGAGGGTTAATGGCAGTTGCTATATATGCTCGCTAATGCCACATGTCTCAAGGACACCAAGACAATTCCTACCCCGAGAATTAACTGAGAGGGAGAGGGGATGCTTGATGCACCTATCTTGATGTAAGACCTGTGGGCTGTTTCAAAGTCAGACAGTGGAGGGTGGAGGACCGTTAGGTAGAAGAATGTGAGGAGGTCTATGCTGAGAATTATATAAAGCTAGAGAGCATATCTGAAAAAGAAGCCATGAAGCGTATAGTACGCACATATGTTATGGTGGGGGAATGAAGGGGATAAATGCTGTTCATAAACTGCCAGAGGGTATATTGCATAAACTCAACATGACATGATCTCCCATGGTGTCACGCTGGACCCCTGATGAGAATATGGGGTTTGGTGTTTCACGATGAGAGATGGGAAAGAGGGATGGTGCAGTGTTGCATAGAGGGCCCAGTAGGGTTTGAAGAAGGGGTGGCCAGGAAAATAAATGAAAGTTGCAGGGGACTGTGGAATACTAATGAACATGGTTTGACCTGGATAGATGAAAGACATCAACAATTTCATATAAAGCCTCTTACATACCTTTCTTTGTGGTTCAGAACAATGGATGCAAGCACACTAGAGGTGAACACTGGCTGTCAGAGGATGATCATCTCGACATTGCAGAGCAGGATGAAGGCGATGGGCATGTGGGTCTAAGGCATATGCCCAGTTGCCACCAGATTGGGTAGCAGTGTGCACCCTTGTCACTCTTCACAACCCTGCTTTGGTCGTGCCTTGAGCTGATTTTCTGCCATTTAACAATCCCTCTATATTGTGGCAAAGAAGGATGGTGAAAGAGCAGAGAAAAGTGGAACGGGAGGGAAGCAAAACGATCAGGAGGAAAAGAAGCAGTAACTATATGTTTCTGAAGAATCCTCACAATGTTTGGATGCTGCCCACAACATTTGATGTTGTTTAGTAAAGTATCTGTTTTCTTCACATCCTTGTTGCTACCTGGGGTGCAAACAGCCATGAATGTCAAGTGGCTTCAGATTGCAAGATATGGGGTTCTACAGCTAGCAAACCCAAATGAAAAAGGACTGAATGCAGTGAGGGAAGAACTCCGGGAACTACGTTTGGTAGAACTTCAGAATGGTATCCACAGAAATGATCGTCAATAACATTTTGAATGGAGAAATGATGGCATCTTTTTTGTGAAATTTTGGGAAATTTAAAATAAATATAGGTGTGGGGCAGGGAAAGGATAATAGTTAAAGTGGGGGGAGAGGTGAGGAGACAGGGGGTCTCCCCTCGCATTAATAATAATACAAAAAGATGCAGTCATTTCTCCATTTGAAATGTTCATCGACATCCCTTCAAAATAGGTTTGTTCTGGACTTAATGACAGCAATGGAAGGCGGGGTCTGCCAAAACGTCAGAAGCAGTTGCTGCACATCAGTCCTCACTAATGATGCCACCAGAAGCGGTCAAAGAGATTCACCCGTTGCATGAGAAAATGATTAAAGAGGCACAGGATATCACAACAGACAGTTGACTGAACTCTTTGTTTGCCTGGGTGCCCTAGTGGCTGTCCGCCTTGTTTAAGATAACTATCCCCATGCTAGTTGTGATGCTTATTGTCGCCTGTGCAGAACAGTGGATCATCGGGAACTGTGAATGTGTGAAGAAAGAGTTTGCTATATAAAGTCTGTTAATGAGATGGGAAAGGAGGGCAGCTCAAGGGAGATTCAGCATTCAAGAATGAATGACACTGAGGATGGATACAGGTAGTCTTTTTAGCCACCTGCGAACATAGAGGATTATGTCTTCTTTGAGTAGTATGCTCACCTTATTGGTGGGATTGCCTGGTAATAGGAGGCACACTGGAGGGGAATGGAGAGAAAGGAGGGAACCTGGAGCGGGTAACAAGATTATGGATGCCCAAGACAGCGAGTAATTAAATGGTGGGAAAAAGAGTACTAATCGATAGATCGATTGAAGGGGGGGAATACAATGAAAGTGTTCATACAGTGCTGGCCAGGAGGGCACAACTACCAGTTGTGGGAATAGTTGGGGAGAGGTCAAGAAGCATTACAGCCCAATGGCCTGATGTGCCCTCTCTTGAAGGGAGGAGACATTATTTCCCCTGTAATACCTAAAGGCCAATTAATCTTTTCTGTCTGCTTAACACATTTGGGAATGGCTTGGTCATTTACTTATTTGCTAGTCTCTGAGAAAATACTCTTTAACCTATGTATTAGAAGTCTCTCTGGACAGTGGTATGATAACTGTTAAAATACAAGATAAATAGGATATTCTTTAATTTGTGATTGTATCCACATGAGTAGTGTTTGAATTGTCAAGTCCAGGGATGTAGGAGACCTATTTAGGCCAGGACAACAGAAATATGGGCAAACTAAAGCAAACCTCCCAAGATAGTATGCTCATCAAGAGGACTACCAGAAGGAACCTCCCTGACTTAGTCAGATGCACAACACCCTAAAGCGGAACCATCAACAAAACAGTAAGCTGAACTAGTTGATTAACTTGGGTGCATATTGAGAGATAGGGAAACAATTTTACTTATGCCAACATGTGTCTAGCTAACCTCCACTCCCGTGTTGAAAATTGGAAAAGCCCTAAACTAGTCTATTCTTTATACAGACACTCTTGGGAGGGGAAAACCACTAATGAAACATTGAGATAATTGAGCAAATCCTTTAAGAAAATACACATTTAGAAAGGAACGTGAACCTAAATCTGATGAATCTGGAACCCATTATCCAACATTTCTTGAGCATGCTAACCTGAACACAAGAAAAACATAAGGAATCCCTAATGCTTTAGTGCTTTCATAGCTTAAGTATAAAATCAAAGCTCACATGTATCTCATTCGTTTGACCCACACCCCTGTGGATCTTGTCTGCCAAATTCCATTGGGAATGGTTCCTTCTTTCTTCTTCTAATACACCCCAGAGACAGTGAACAGTGGTAGAATGTCCACTTCATTTTGTTGAGAAATGCTGAGGATTTGCCAGCCTTGGAATGTAAGGAACTGGGAAGCGTGACATCTGGGAGAGCAATGACACTTGGAAATGGCAGAACCACCTCTGGGGAGAAAAGAGAAGGGGGTGTAAGGGTTGGAAATAATTAGTATTTGCATTCTTGTGAATTGACCCAACTTCCGGGGACCAGGAGTACATTATAAAGGGAAAGCCAACTTTGACTTAATGAAAGAGGAGAAAGAAATGTACAAACTTTGAAAGGAGCTAAGCCATGTTCACTTGAACATGTAAATCTCTGAAGAGGAAACATATATAAACCTCTGAAAAGGGCCTTGACTCAGGAAACATTCATAAAATGACCTCCTCTTCCTCCAGAACACCCCCTAATTGGATTTAGAGGTTGTTGCTAAAACCACAGAGGGAGGTATAATACTCACCTTCATGTCTTTAATAGAATCTGAACTGCCACTCACGATAGTGAGGCGGATTAACAATTCTATGTCAATACAAGAGGCTGCATATTATGAATGTTTACAGCATAAGAAAATACTTTGACTTGCCACATGTGAGGAGTGTGCCCATGGCATACAACAGGGATATGTTTGGAAACAAGTTAACATCAAACAACTAAACCCCAAGTATGTAATGTCTGAAATGTTCATGCCCATCTGGCCGAGAAGCATTATCTGATTATAACTTCTGCCTGCAGAAACATTCTAAAGTGTAGAGGAATTGAGACGAATGACTGATTCAGGAGAGTAAAGTGTCCCACCCACGAGTTTTGTCATGCCACAGACCCATTGGATTGCTACTGATGAGGAAACTACAAAAGGGGGTAACAACATATTCTATTCCAGCATGCACCTCATAACCATCGTCCAGAAGAGGATCGAGCAAAGCACATTTTATTGTGTTTGGCAGAAACGGAGCAAAGGGAACAATCAGGCTATAGGAGAACCCTCTCAAAAGGGAAAACAAATGCACATAAGCCGCCAACATCCTTCCTAGGAACTATTTGAACAAATGAATGAAATACTCCTACTGAGCACTGGACAACTAGGCACCTTTGGTGACATCCCTTGCATTCACCTGCCCACTGAGGGCATGCATTACTCTATTAGAAGAAAAAATCAAATGTGTACTCCTCTCTGAGAAAGAGATTTACATACGCTTTCAATAGTTAAAGTAGTTTGTGTTCTTACCAAAATGCTTGTGTTAGGAATGCTACTAAGAGTAGTACCAAACAGGTAATGCTTCTCTACAACTCACCATGAAGGGGAGTCTGCAAACCCCAGCCCTCCTCTAAGTAAATTCAGGTTGCACCTTGGATGTTAGCTTGACCCCCAATAAATAGAGCAGATGTTACTGGTGCAGTAGATGCATTCCCTCATAGTAAACAGACCATGGGCAAACAATGACAAGTAAAAGCCATAGCTCTGGACATGGGTCTGAAAATATTGTAGTTTGTTAAAAAAGAAAATCATGGGATGTGGTGAATGGGATACACATCAACACTCATGTGCTCATGTAAAATTAACAGCTCACCAGTAAGCCAACGTCCAGGGTAGCCAATGGGAAGTCAACAGTAAAACAGTGGTTGTAACCCTAGCATGATGGGAGAGAGATCATGGGTAGAAAAGAAATGCATTAATAATCAGACATATTCTCTATGGGCAACCCCAAGTACTTTAATAGAGTTAAGGCCAATTGGAAGTCTAAGGCCCGCATTCCGAGTCTGGAGGTAAGTACCGGGCTTTACCGGCATGGAAAAAATAACATGTCCGATCTGGTA
This sequence comes from Ambystoma mexicanum, assembly GCF_040938575.1. Taxonomy (NCBI): domain Eukaryota; kingdom Metazoa; phylum Chordata; class Amphibia; order Caudata; family Ambystomatidae; genus Ambystoma; species Ambystoma mexicanum. Next base: position 291,537,715 of record NC_090928.1, read on the forward strand.
ATAGACCGCTAAAAGCGGCATATTACGACTTCACGGGCACAAGCTTTGCGGCATGTCAGTAAAGTACCTTGCGCCAGGCCGCAAAAGGGCCCGAAAAAGTCCTTACCGGCATGAAGCGCACCGTACATAACACTACCGCCATAGAGTAAAGTGGCAACAGCGATGCCCGTAAATAACGGTGGCTGTAAATTACGGCCACCGCTAAATAGCGGAACCGGAAATATCGTCATCGCACAGGAACGGGAAGGAGCGCAGCGGCCATCTTTAAAAACACAATCCATTGCCATCCTCACCAGGCAGGACCCCTGGGACCATTTTGAACCTTGTAAAAGGCCATCAGAAGCAGCAGGAATGCCAAAAGCACCCAAGAAGACAGCAGACCGGCTCCGCAAACAGCACTTCAGTCCCACCGAATTGCAGATCATGGTGCACACCCTTGGCGAACATGCCGACATCGTCTTCAGCGGAGACATGCGGAGAGAGCCGGTGCTCAGGAAGAAAAACATCTGGGCACTAGTGGCCCAGAGGGTGAGCGCAGTCGGCAGCACCCCCCGCACCCCTAAGGACTGCCGCAAGTGGTGGACGACCTGCGGCTGAGGGTGCGGAGCATCCTCTCAGCAAACCGCAGCCAGGCCCAGGAGACCGGAGGGGGCCCAAGTTCCCCCATGAAACTGATGCCATGGGAGGAGACGTGTGCCGACTTGATCAGCCAAGAATCAGTAGAAGGGGTCGGCAACATGGAGTGTGGGGCACCGTTGTCCGCTGATGGAGGTGAGTGTCCAAAGTCAACACTGCCAATGCCAATGCCATGATATACACTTGAAAGGCCTGGCCAAGGATCCACGACATGGTGTCCCCACCCCCCATTAAATTAATGCCGAAGCAACTGCGACCCAAGCAAGTTCCAAGTGCAAGGGCTTAACGCACATTACACATACTGCACGAAGTGGCACATCCCATGAGGCATACTGTGCAGCTGTTGTGGATAGTGTGCTAGTCAGACAGCACAGTACCCGGCCAAGATGAGTGACACCGACACCTGCATGCCTATCCCACCCATAAATTGAATGTAGTGCTGTTGCATACCCATATGTCCATGACCCCCAAATGACTGAATATGTGAATGTAGCCATGTATGAAAGGTGGGTCTCAAATCATCACTCATGCCGTCCCTCTCTTCTACCCCCACAAGCAGTGAGCATGACAGCGAGGACTACAAGACCAGCTGTCCCACCACCTCCAGGGGCAAAGGCAGGGTCCGCCGCATCCCAGCCAGGAAGGGCACACCTGGAAGCGCAACATGGGCTCCTGCAAGGCCCATGTAGGGTGCACCACTCCCACTCCCTCCCTGCATTGGCGCAAGGAAAATTGTCAACCCCAAGGTCCGAGGAGGCAAGCATCACTGGGGAGGTGGCAGCCACGGCCCCCCTGGAATCTGTAGACAGCCCCTTTTCCACCTGTGGAGCGGCAGAGGAGGACACATATTCAGTCGTCCACACCCCAGAGGCCAGCACCTACCCACAGGTCTCATGCAGAGACTCGGGCGAGCCAGACAGACCTGGCTAATGTGCTGAGTGGACCAGCACAGGAACAAGCCAATCCTGTTCCCAGTCCCCCAGGCGAAGCCCTGGCAGGTCATGGCAGCCCAATCCCCTGCAGGAATGACACACCATCGGCTGATGCGCAGCATGCATCGCAGCTCACCGCCCTCATCACTGAGCTGATGCAGGACAATCGTCAGGGCAGGGAGGAGTGGCCGGAGGAATTAACGGCAATGCGGCAGGTGGTGACGGACAGCACCAACCGTCTATGTGATGTCCTCGGACGCATTGCTGATGCCCTGGAGGCTGCACGTCCTTCTCAACAGGCTGAGCATGAGGACACTCCGTCGACCAGTAACTCGACCCGGACGAGCCCATTGCATCGGTCACTCCGTTCCCAGCGCCGATGGGACATGACTCCCCCGGGCACCGGGAGCGCGGAGTAACTGGCCTACCAGCCACATGTTGCCTACATGGAAAACATGGGACTAGTGTTGGGGAGTTGGGGGGGAGGGGAAGGGGGTGAGGGTGTGTTGGGGAGTTGGGGGAGAGAGGGGGGGTGAGGGTGTGTGGGGCAGTTGGGGGGAGGGGAAGGAGGGAGGGGGTGGAGGGTTTGTTATTCACTTAGGCTTTTGCAATTTCAATACACCGTTGGTGTTGCAAAGGTAAACCAGTGTGGACATTCATCACTGTGCATGTGTCTTCTGATATCTGACAGTGCATGGTGAACATGTATCCCCACACCCAGTGCCCTATATCCTCATGTCATGACACCCTCTGCTGACTTGTGTGTCCGTTATATTGTCCAATCAATGCTTGCCACACGGCATGTCCCTCCTGTGCATCGGCACCATGATGCTGTCCTGCCCCTTCTTACTCCTCCTACCCTTCATCATCATCTGGTGGTAGCAGTCCCATGTCAGGGGCCAGGGGCACATTCCAAGAGATGCACATATTGTGCAGCATTACACATGCCATGGGGGTCGTGGACACCTTCTCATTGCTGTAGTTGGGTGCCCCACCCGACCGGCTGAGGCAACAAAATTGTGCCTTCAACAGGCCAAATGCCTGCTTAATCACCACACGTGCACTGGTATGGGCACGATTGTAGGCCTCCTCGTGCCTGTTCTGTGGTTTCAGACAGGAGTCCTGAGCCACAGCGTAAAGGGACAGCCACCATCACCTGCATGAGAAGGGAATGAAGGTAAGTGTTTGTACATTCATGGTGGACAATTGAACTAGTCTTACATGGCAGCAGGTGATTTCTGCCCATACGCACATGTCCATGGATGCATTGACACCATTCCAGGCCCCGCTATGTGTCCTGTGCAATGGAATGATGGAGGGAGGTAGCATCTTTGAGATGGTCTATGGCACTCACAATTTTTAGAACATGCTTAGTATATGCATGCAGCAGTCTTGGGGTAAGATCCTTGAAGTGCTGTGTTCTGTGAGATGCGGTAGTAGGGAGTGTTGGCTGTAGTCAGTAGCATTTTTGTCATTCTGCACTGATCGTACTATGGTGACTTCCAGCACTCCTATGGGTGTGCAGTACCAGTGACGCGGTGTGGTATCCCTGCTGGCCTCATTTCAATGCACTCCCAGGGATTACTCTCTGGTGTGGTGATATGCTGGAGGCAGCGACATAGTGCATATGCAGTTCATATTGCTAGATGCCCTTACTGTGTATGAGGGCCGCCGATGAGTGGTGCATGTGTTGTGGGATGTGGCCGGGTCACCTGTTGGTCATGTAGTGTTAGGTGTGGGCCTAACTTCATCAATGTGGGATTTGGTAGTCACGTGCCGTTTCACTGGCTCTGTGGCACAGTGTCCGGTGAGGTGCACATCGTGCACTGGCATCAACATTTCCACCCAGGTTGAGTATGCAGGCACCCACCTTATAACCCCGATGCACTGCCATGGCCCAGTCAGGCAACTCACCAAGCAGCCAGGCACGTCGTCCAGTATGTCACTCCATATAGCGTGGTAGCGTGGAGTTCCGCAGGACCATTGAGTCATGAGTTGATCGTGGATATCGGGCCCAGCAATGTGTGATGATCTTGCTGGCGTTGCATACCATCTGCACGTTGATGGAGTGGTATTGTTTGCGGTTACGATACGCCACCTCTATGGCATGTGGGACCACCAACTCCATGTGGGTGCAGTCAAGGGTACCTATACAATTTGGCATGCCTGCCAGTGCATGGAAGGCAACCTTTGTATCGGATATCTCCTGGGGAGTCCATGGTAGGGATTTGTAGTCCCTTGTGTGCTTGAGGAGGGCATCCAGCACTCGGATCAGTATCCATGAAATTAACGGTTGTGATATGCCATGCATGTGCCACACTGTGTGCTGGTAGGTGCCTGTGGCATGGAAGTGGAGCACAGACACCACCTTCAGTAGAGGGGGGATGGTGGTGCGTATTTCTATGAGGCTCACTATGTCGTCATGTATCAGGTCCACTATGGTGGTGATGGTGTCACAGTCAAGCCGGTACAGGGTGTGGATCTGCTCAGGGGTTGAGTTGAAGGACTGACTCTAATGCGAGGGATTGGGGGCTGACGGTGTGGTAATGATGGCTGCACTGGTGGTGCATGCTGGGCCTGTCTCACCCTCCTTCTCCTCCTGTGTGTCCTCTGTGGTGGGGGCTATGGTTGTTCTGATTGTTGTTGTTGCTGCCTTGCAAGCAGGGCCTCCAGCTCCAGTGATTCTACTACTATTGGTATCATCTTGGTGTGGGAGGGTGTGTGGTGTGTGGTTGTGCTCCTTTTCTGCTGTGCCAGACTCCATTGCCTCCACCTGTGCTGATTGTGTGCACCTGTGGCTCTTGGAACCACTGCTCAGGGTTCTTAACACCTTCTCTGAGATGCCTGTATGTACTCCATGCCGGTAAGGTACTTTTTTTGGGCTTCAGGTGGCCGTTATTTGCATGTGCGCATTACTTGTGATCAGCTCCGGTTTACGCCATGCCGCTAATATCGGCATGGTTCATTCTGCGGTGCCGTAAATTGCAGTCTGGTTGGCCAGAATTGTCTGTGGTGGTAAGGGATTCCGGTAAACCTTTACCAGCATCTTTTTTCCCTTACCTCCAACCTCGGAATGACCCCCTAAGTCTTTATGGAATATATATATATATATATGAACTATATACATTATCATATAATTATTCTAAGAGAAAAGCGGTAGAGCAGAGCGTTGGTCCTGGGCTGAGTCTAACGATCATATTTCCCCTCAGCCCATAGTAGGGGACCTCCAGCCTCAGTATTTGTGGGCAGCAAATAAAAAGAGGTCCTTCTTTTTAAGAAATTGTGTCATTATCCCATGAATGCGCAGACAAAACTCACCGAGCCAGGGAAGAAACCCTGTGATGAAAGTGAAAGGATTGAAAGTGAAAGGAGCTCCAACTTTCCCTTTGTGCGAAGCAAATATCAAATTTGAATAGAGCGTAGCGATCAGCTCCCGGAGCGATTGCTTCTTTAAATTGGATCCATATAAAACTTAATAGGAAACATAAATATTTCTAAGGCTGCAAGCATCCGTCAATTCCAGAATATGGCTCAGAGAAACCATCGACTAAGGACAAACAAGAAAATGTCTGGAGAAAAATACAAAGTAATCAATCTATCCTTCCCTTCCTGATTCATCTTGGACCTTCACAATACGATCCTTAAACCCACATCCTTGACCGCCACATCCCTCTTCGAAATGCCCTCACAGACTTGTCCTACCAGCTGCTAGTGGCACGTTCACTGACTCAGAAGGTCCCAGAAAAAGCCAATGCTAAGGCAGCCTTTGTAAAGGTTGTAACATAACCCGTGAAAAACCCCAAGAGCTTGACCAGTATCCTGAAATCAATGGGCCTGAGCCCGTCCTTTCTCGGCGCTTCCATCCTCCCCATCCTTTAAAAACTTCACGCACCGCAAAACCTTTGGTAGGATCATCCTTCCCAGTCAGCTTGCTGTAAAAAGCTATTGCTGCCAGGTGCCCAGACCAGAAATGTGTGCACTTGGTCTTCCAAAGCCCCTTTGTGCACCCTAGTTCATATGATAGATCAAGAAGTTACCGTAGCCCTGCATTTACCTGCACCTACCTCTGGGTGTGAGCAAATGCTCCCCGAGGTCGCAGAGCTGCTGGTCCATGACACCAACTGGCACCATTCCATTTTGAACTGTTTCCCTTGCTCCTGCACCTTTGGGTCGGCCTTCCGGAACGTGCCCCACTGAAAATGAGGAAGGACAAGAGCTGCAATGTTAGCAATACCCTCGACATGGTGTGACCTAAACTCGATGTTCTGATACAAGCAAATCTCAAATAGTTTTCTCAGCAGACACGGGACCACTGGGCATGACACTGATTGCAAGTTAATGGCCTGCACTACAGCCCTGTTGTTCGACCAAAAATGCATCTTCCTGTTGCTCAGCTCACCCACCACAGCATGATGGCTATTCCAATCCGGAAGAGCTATAGAGCCATGATATTCCTGATCCTTCCTTTTTTTTTGCCATCGTGTAGGCCACCTCCGTGCGCTCCATTTCTGCCCTAGGATGACACCAAAACCATCTCTGCCTGATGCGTCAGAGTACATCTGCAGCTCCCTAGTGGTCCCCCATAGGGCCCTCCACAACCTTATGCCATTAAACCCTTGGAGAAAATACCACTGCATGTGCAGATCTTCCTTGAGGGCTGCACTTAGCCTGATTTGATGATGCTTCAATGTGATACTCGACGTCACCCTTGCCAACCTCTTAGCAAACACCCTGCCCACTGGCACTGCACTTGAGGCGAAGTTCAGTACTTCTAGCAGTTGCTGCACCTTCTCAAGGGTTGTTCTGTCTTTTGCCAGATTATTGTCAATCTCTGTCACCAGTCCCTCAACCTTATCCCAGGGCAACCTGCAAGCACCCTTTATAGTGTCTATCTCAATGCCCAGGAACGTGATCACATCAGATGGACTGTGTCTTTTCCTGTGCCAGTTGTAGGTTTAGCTGTCCAATGAAGTGCTGAAGCGAGGCAAGCCTGACTGTGCACTCATCCGAACCCCCCTCTCCCAACAAAGAGGAAATCTTCTAGGTAGTGAACATGCCCCCTCTATATGCCCCATTCCAATGGAAACCTAACAAATGGAAGCTCTAAGGGTGAACTCGCAGAGGTCGGAACACTGATTCGATGTTCACCTTAGCCAACAGCACTCCCTTCCCTATGTTTGTGACCAGTTCCATTGATTGGTCAAACGAGGCATATGTCACAGATCAGTACTCCAGGTCCAGCCAGTCACTGACTGACCCACCCTTTGGATAAGACAGATGATGTACGAGCCTATACATTCCTTGCTCTTTTTTAAGCACTCCGTCTAGCGGGGACACTATGAAATTATCAAGTGGGGGTGCAGCGAATGGGCCCATTGGCCTACCTAGCTCGTTTTCCTTCCTGATCTTCTCAGTAACAATTCCCAGCAGTCTCTCTGCTGATGGCACATTCTGCGCATTCCTTACTGTCAAGGGCCCCTCATAAGAAATGCAGAAGCCATCCCTGAAACCTTTATACAATAGCTTGCACTGTTTCTCCCTGTCCCTGGGATAGTCATATGATAGTATGTGTAGCAGATGTCTGTTTAATGAAGATGGACCCTTTTCCCAGTGCACCCCACTGTGCCCCTCTGTGCTGGCCCCTACCCCTCGCTGACCCTTGAGACCTGTGCAAACTGTTGCTCAATGACCTGCTCCACATTTGGCATATTCGTGTGAGAACTGCAATTCCCACCTCAGTGGCAGGAACCACCATTAAAAAGCCAGCATGAGCAGTTTCCAACACAGAGGCCCCCTGTGTTCCTTCTTCTCGCACATTGTGGGCCACTTTTGTAAGGCCATTCCTTGCCTCTTGACACTTTCCTACTTGGCAAAAGGGCTGCCAACCCTTTCTTCTCCCGTCCTCATACCTACCGAACCAAGCCTGATGGGGTGCTTTACCTTCTTCCCCGCTCACATAGCTAGACCTTGGTTTGCGTTATAGTGTAGATGCCACACATATAAAGAGCTCCCATTGGGAGAGCCACAAAAGGACCAGTCGTGGTTAAAATGATAAACATCAGATTTAATAGAATTATGACCTAAAAAGTGATTAAATAGTGTGGTCCACAGTACATACAATTCATAAACATTTAAACATATATCAAACAGTCGTTACGTGATAAGCTAGAATTAGCTAATTGACAGTGTATCAAACTACTACTGGCACCATAGTTATTAAGTTTTTTGACATACTGATTCTAATTACTGTAGAGTACGTTGCACTTTCTGTAAAGCGTACCTCTTGATGTTGAGTGTATCCCTGTTTTTGATACACTGTCAATTAGCTAATTCTAGCTTATCACGTAACGACTGTTTGATATATGTTTAAATGTTTATGAATTGTATGTACTGTGGACCACACTATTTAATCACTTTTTAGGTCATAATTCTATTAAATCTGATGTTTATCATTTTAACCACGACTGGTCCTTTTGTGGCTCTCCCAATGGGAGCTCTTTATATGTGTGGCATCTACACTATAGCTCTGTCTCCTCTTTAAACACGGATCTTTGTCCTCCCGGACTTAGACAGAGTATACGTTGCTAACCTATCTTAGTTAAACGTATACCGGGTTTCCTCCCCATTTAAGTTAGACCTTGATTTGCAGCACATACAAGCCACCCAACCTTCCATATCCTTCTAATCCCAAATCCAGGGATTTGGACCATCTTGGAACGGATATCCCAGGCACAGTCCAGCCAGCCCAGTTTCCCATACCTCCTGTGCTCATCCACAATTGTGTCCCTCTATTTCCATAATGCTGCCTCCTGTTCTGGGAACATTTCCATTATCACTGCTGACAACAAAGAACATGCCTTGTTCCATTTACCAATTGTTTCCTCTTGACTATACCTCTTCTGCCTTTGTTTGTCCTCTTTCTCGATAATTGCAATGTTGGGCCTCACTGAATCCACTGATAACAGTGAATATAGATCCAAGTACTCCCCTGCCCAAATGCGCTCCTTCACCTGCTTGGGATTGTGCCATGCCTGTGTTAACCGGCCTGACAGTAAAGGAGCAATAGTAACTGGTGAGCTGTTGTCCCACATGCACACTAAAGCCAGAGGCTGGCCTTCCATGCCCACACTCCTATAGGGCTCCATCTCCGGCACAAGATCTGCTTTACAAGGTATCCAGGCATTTTATTGCAAACATTATAGAGTGGTACATAACAGAGAGGAGAATAACGCTGAAAAAAACACAGAAAATATGAAATAAATATATAAAGGTAAGTGGGGTAAGGGGTTAAAATGGGTCAGGGTGGGATGGCATTATAAGGGTAGGAAAAAAAGGGTTTTAGGGGATCCCTGCTCCCCCAAATTAAACAAAACCAAAACATTTCAGTGTTTTTCATTGTTTTTTTCCTGCAATTAAGTGTACCACTCTGTAATTGTGGTTGTTAAAATCACATATAACCCTTTTCAACTGTGCAGTACTCTGTACTACCTTCAGCATCTCCTCCATGACCCTAGCATTTTTCATTCCCTAATTCCTTCCCCTCATTACCTCCTAGTATTTCAACAGGTACCTCACTACTAGCCATAGGGGCGAGTAGCCCTGACCCACTCCCTTCAGGCCACTCCTGACCCCTTGCAGTGACCACCTTAGCCTTGGGCTGCCGTGTAGCTCTCTTCCTCTTTACCAGTGCCCCAGCTGACCCTTCTTTTATTGGGGAGATTGTCTAAGGTGACAGGGGGTATGAGAAATTCGACCATGCGCACTGGGAGAGTGCACTCGCCTGGCCTTTTGATTTTTTTATAATGAGAATTTTTTAATAAACCTCTGAGGACTGTGTGAGGCCATGCCACACACAGTCCATCTGTTTCCCGCACAAAATGCATAGTCACATGTACTCCGGGAAGACACAGCCTACATGCGCCATCTTCCCCTGTCATATTCAGCTGGAATGTGACAGCGCTGGGTACATCAAAGAATCTCCAGAAGGGGGAAGGTACACCTTCCTACAGCCATGAGCAGCCTAATTTAAATATCAAAGGCTACATGGATCTGCATTCCTTTTGACTACTCTGGCTGGTGGCAGTGCTTACTAACAAGATAATTGAATCATACCATAAGGGGCTTGGATGCTGGAAAATACAACAAGAAAGGCAGGGCTAACACCCCTTTGGTATGCAAAGTGTCAAATTGAACCTAGTTCCCACCTCTCTGTATGAAAGGCAGTGAATGGCCTGTCTGGGTCCAGCAGTTGCTGCAGGTGTCCCTGCAGAGCAGACCCCTTCCAGAGGGACGAAGGATATGATTTGGGTGAGACAGGAAGTCTTCTCTCAGCACACACTTCAAGGGAACCCTGAACTTTGATCAAGATTCACATAGGGCTCATTTAACCAGAGAGACACTTTGATCTACAACAGACTGAATATGGGTGGGACTTAGGTATATGTTGTCACCCCGTACAGTTTCCTGTTGCAGAGCACTCTGTTCTTGACCTCATGCATAACACAAGATTGTTGGTGGGGACCCAAGATTGGTTCATTAAGGTAGGTTTAGCCTGCATCTATTACTGGGGCCGCATTTGGATTTAAAAGAGGGCTGAACCCCTCACTTAGCAGATAATCGGAAGACTTTGAAAGGAGTAAGAAGAAGGACTCATTTGGACCTGAGCTGAAGGTACATTCTACCTTACATCTTCTGCCAGTGAAGGAAGGCCAGGAGTTCCAAGAGGGAAGCAAGATCCATCCCATAAACATCTCCCAGGGAACAGAGGGAGATACCAGACTCAGAGGACCCACCCAGCAGATCCAGAACCGGTAACCAGCCAGCACATAGCGTGCACTGCTAGGTTCTGCCAGCAAACTTCCTAGGTGGGAAGTGCCAGAGAGTCTCTGAACAAAGGATAAGGCTGTTGCCTGCAATCACTCTCCTGAGCTTTGGCCCATCCGCCTTGAAAGGACACAAGCCCTGCGAAGAAGCCAGGAGGAGTGCTACACAAGCATCATCCAGCGTCCATCTCTTAAGGACATTTTTGAGACAGTCAAGTCCTTGACCCGAATCCGGCTGCACTGCTGACTGTTGTCAGGTGGCAGTCACATGAGCCGTCCAAACTGCCTCGACCAGCATTCCAGATCCACCAACTAGCACAGAGACAACGATTCTGGGCCTCGAGTCACTGCGCCAGACAGCCTACGGACATCCGTCTAGCCTTGCTTGCCAAACTGCCTGCTGCCTGGTACCCGCAGCTGTCTCTTGCCACTAACTCCGTCTCAAGGGCTGCAAAGCACTCTGGAACCACCTTGACGATGTTGAACACCAAGAACTTCTTGCACCAGGTAAAATTGTGCTTCTGCCCCCCTGGTCCTTCTCCGAAGGCCCCTAGAGACAGTTATGACCCTTTTCCCCCTTGGTGCTGGAAACGAATAATCTTGAACTGTAAGACTGATTACCAGCTACCCTCCTGTCAGCATCCAGAGTGCACCCCTTTCCTTCGTGAAACTGTCTGTCCTCTGTGTTCCTTTACAGGGTGGGTCGCAATTGTATTCCAATCTGTTCGGATACCTTCTGGTATACTAGAGGTGTGGGGTTGATTGATAGTTTAGAAACCGATATTCATTCCTGGACCACTGGTGCCCCGAAAGTTGATTTGCCACATGGGGGTACACAGGATGGGCTCCTCTCATGGCTGTTCCAGCACCGTTTTCGCCCAGCCTTTCCCCATACTGCGGACTCTTTCTTGGAAGAGTGCGAAAAGCTTTGCATTTTCTCCACTGCCCGGCCCAATCGTGTCGCCAAAACTGCTCTCCCCGCTAGAAAACCTACTCGGCGATCCCTGGCTCAGCATGCTACTGCAGCCCTATAAACAGAAAAACACAATTTAGATACATCTTCCTGCCAGGCTGGACCCCATTCTCATGGGTAGACCAGCCTCTCTCCCTTTATGCCAATTTACCAAATGCGTTCACCTCCTCTTGCCCTGCACTTTGTAATCCTGGCTCAAACCTGCCACAAGGAGACACCCAACTCAGTCTTTTCCTGTGACAGCATACATACAACAACATGTTATTTATCATCCACAAATGTTATGGTAAGCACAGTACAGCAATACCGAGACCAATACAACATGATACACCCAAAGACCTACATTTCCAACCCACCAGACCGAAAATGGTATGAGGAGATGGATGTGGGATGGTGGGGACAAAGATCCCTTGCGGAGATATGGGGTAAGCTGACACCTGAACATGCCATAAATAGTCAGCCTCCTAACTACTATGTTCCTATCTTTCTATGGCACTACCCACTACTTTTCATTTAGCACAGTGAACCACTGCATATTTTAAAGCCAACACCATCATTGTAACCTAAATCGATAGACCCGTCCTGCACTAGAGCTTTTAACATTCATAAACACCAAAAAAAAACAAGCAGTTATTCCACAAACGTGAATGTCCCCCACCCACCTTGTTAGGGCTCTGCCTGTTGGCAGGTTCAGCCTTGCGCTGTCGCTTTCTGCAAGTCTATCTCATGACTTTCGTGTGCCCACAGAGGCTCGCCCACCTCCCATAACCCTTGCATTTGTCCATTTGTACCCATAGCCAATAAACCATTTTTTGCTCATTCTTCCGTTACCGTTTATTTTCCCTTCACAGAAAAAGAGCTGGAATGAGATAGTTGTTTTTCAAAAGGGCAAACTTGGCTGCAGTTTTATTTTCACACAAAAGAATCACTGCACACATTTAGTAAAATTAATTCTGTAAGTGTGGCGCTTGCTCCGTGTCCAATCCACCTGCTTCCCCCTATTCCTTTGCACCAAGTCCATAGTAGGCCCAACCCCTTTGTGCCTGAGCCTACCCTGCCCTTGCAGGTGTCCATGGGTGGGGAGAGCGCTGTTTCTTTTGGGGGAAGCTGAGCCCTTGTTGTAACCACCAGACGCCCCTGCCGTTAGGCTCCCAAGAGGCGCTGGTACGAGAAGAGCGAAGACCCTTCCCGCTTCCTCCTGGCTCATTCGGAGTCTGTTTTTTGTGCTTGGTCGCCCAAACACTGCCACGCCACTTGGTCCACCATGGCTTACCGTCCACCATGGCTCCCCCTTTCATCATTTTACATTTCCCAGTTAATCTGCCCATGGCTGCTCTGTGAAAACCTCTCCAGGAGCTTAATGTACTTAGTGCCCAATTCTTTGTAAAACTCCCATTCCCCATGCTGGCCAATGCATTCCATCTTTTGCATATTCAACCAGGGACGTCACCTTTGACCAGGTTGTGCCTGCTCTGGGGAACACTTCAGCCCCTACCATATTTCCTTGGCCTGCTCTCAGACCACCGCTCCTGGTTTACCCCTTCTGTGAGGTCAATTTGTTTGTCATACTTCACCCACAGTAAATTTGTCTACTTTCTTTTTTAGGCTAACGCTCCCCAACCAATTTACCCTTGCCCTGCCTGCCCTTGCAGGAGTTACCAACTGGGGGAGCGCCGTCCTTGACGGGTGAAGTTGCGCACAATTTCAGGAAACCTCTGTGCTCCATCAAAACCTGCTTCCCCCTGTTTTCCCCAGTCCATAATAGGTACAACTCCCCCGGCCCTTCACGTCCGAGACCCTCCTGCCCCTGCAGGTTTTCCTGAGCTGAGGGAGCGCTTTTTGTTGGGAGGGGGGAAGCCGAGCCCTCCTTGCTACCACCAGACGCCCCCGCTGTTTTTTAGGCTCCAAAGCGGCGCTGGTCCAAGAGACCGTTCCGGTTTTGTAACGGCTCATCCACCGGCTCCTGCTTTTAACTCGGCTGTCTGATCAACTTGTGCATTATACCCCAACCTTAGGAGGAGTTTACCCTGTTGGGAGAGCGTTGTTCCTGACGCGTTAGACTATTAGACACCACATTTGCCTTACTTCCCCTTTGCCTCGGTCCTCTCCCTTTTTCATCAGGCTAAACTCGCCCCCACAAGAATCCCTGGTCTTGTGCAGTTTCCAACGGGAGAAGCTGACCTTTTTAATTCCTTTGGTAAAGAGCCCCCTTCGCCGCCTGACTTTCAAATGGGGGTGGCCACCACTTCCATTAGTACTTGTCATGCAGGCCTCATCTCCCCTACCCTGCTACTCTGTGGCTTGCCTGCCCCCGCAGGAGTATTAACGCCCTGGGGGAGTGCCATTCATGACCGAGAGCTGCTGGGCCAACCTCTTACACTTAAAACAGGCCCCTTTCCTCTCCCCTATTCATTGTGTAGGCCAAAGATTCACAGCCATCGAAGAGATTTACCAAAACCCAGACTACCACCTACCAGACGTCCCCCAGGCCATGCTACTTGTTTATTGACCCCCGAAGGATTGAACGGCTGGGTTGGCCTTGCCGACCTGTTCACCCATAGAACCCCAGATCCAATGCTAATGATGTGTCCCCAATGCATCGCCTAACACCTTATTTTAGAGAATGATGCCATATCCCACCTTTTGTCTTATACCCATGGCATTATATTGTTCCAATTAGCCAACCCCAGTCCACCAAGAATAATAAGTGAAGTTAAATCCTCACTAACTTGAAATCTGGCCTTTGTGAGAATTACCATTTCCCAAAGTCCCACGTCCTTCAGCGCGCCCCCCAGATCATACTGTTAGTGTGACCTGGCGCACCTTACCCGAAGTACACCCCCAACAACTCCCCCGGTCAGTGAACCAACTACACAATAATTTCCTCAAACTCTGTTGAATCTCTGCAAAATTTCCCCCCGTAGTGTAGCAGAGTCTGATGTTGCACATCTGCCCCCTAACAGCGTCCCCTGTCGGAACTGGTGTCTGCAGCAGGTGCAGCATAACCCTGTGTGTAACTTGCCAGAAGCCCCTTAAGATCCAGAGTAATTCAGCCTTTGTATATTTGCAATGACCCTTAGGTATCTGAGCGTTGCTCCTTTTGACCCACAGCGTGTGAGATGGAAGGCTGAGTTTGGCCCCAACTTTTAACCTCAAACATATTTCTGGGGTACTCTATTCGGCCTCTGAGCATTGCTCGTTTTTACCCCTGGTGTGTGAATTGGAAGGCCAGTGCATTAACCATATGTACCCCTATTGAATCTGTGTCTTCCTTCGGAGCTCTGAACAACTACCCAATTACTTCCCTTAACCTCTGATACTTCCCTTTAACAACTGTGTACAGCAACATGCCTACTTTGAGGGCATTCTTTTCGTAACCCCCCATAATGTCTGTAAAATAATGCTGCAGCGCCGCCAGGCAACCACCCGTGTGCCGCAGGCGCCCAACCCTGCCTCCACCGGGGTGTTATAAAAGGCATTTCTAAATCACCAATCAGCGCACCTTGCCCTTATTTCCCATTCTTTAGCCCCAACCTTCTTCTTGCTACGGCCTCAGCCATATATAGGGTATGCACCCATAGCAACTTTTCTTAGGAGCGTTTGAAACATATTGTGTATAGGCGCTATATATACACGCTATCCTTAACATATTATATGTCCTCAGGGCTCAGCTCAACTACCCGGACACACCTAAGTAGAGTGTAGACCTCGGTGTAACACCCCATAAAGCCTGCATTATATAACCACGCATCTCTATATAACCACGCATCTCCCCGGCCACTTCCCCGTAGTGCCGTCCTATCCTGCGTACTGCAGACCCCGCCACAAAGCCCATAAAAACTGCCAAAAAGCATCCACTCGACACATGGCCATTCTGAAATTCATATGATTCTGCCATCTAGCCTTGGGAGGTCAGAATGCATAGGCTGAGTAGTGTGGGCTCGCTTTGCTCCTCTTACCAGTTCCCTACCTAAGTAATAAATCACAGACAAATTATGTGTATGAAAAAGTTGTAGGCCGTAGGCATTTTATTTTCTTACAGAAAATCCAACACACAAAAATCAATACACTGCCATATGCTTTTGGGCACCTTGTGTCCAGTCCCGAAGTTGCCCAAGGCTCCTCCTGAGTCCTTGTTATCCCTGGGCCTTCGTTCCTGGGTACATGCCGCCTACGACATGTCTTGGACCGTGTACCAAAAGAGCACTCAGCGTTCCCACTTCTGCCTGCTCCTTCTTTTTGGACCATGTACCGAAAGAGTACTCGGCATTCCCACTTCTGCCTGCTCCTTCTTTTTTGGACCGTGTACCGAAAGAGTACTCGGCGTACCGGCTCCTGTCTGCACCCCTCTTCTTCCGTTATTATTGTAAGGTGGGTTGGGTGGCAAACATGTTTCCTTCCCCTTATCCAGGCACTATGAGCCTACCCGAGAGAGGTGAGCTCTTACCTGGTTTGTGCCGCCTCTCCTTTTCCTGGCTTACTTATACACCCCCGGCCTTTTGTTCCTTCTTGGGGGCGGCCGGGTTACCCCCCTGACCCCTCGCTGTTATATTTCGCACCTTCCCAGGTGCTGCTTCCTGCCCTTTCCTGGGCTTTTGTTCCTTGTGGCACCGTTCGGATGCCCCTCCCTACGCTTTCGCGCCGTTTTCCCCCACCCCAAGCCTAAACTCCCAGACCCTTTATCATCCCGCATTTCATGCGGCCCGGGGCCTGGGACATTTTTGCGCGCCGTGCACAGACAAATTAACCACACGTCCTTCGTAACCGACATTTTTCCCCCCCAATAACGACCGTCATCCAATGAACGGAGGGTGACAGTCCCGGTTCTAATTTATTAACATGGACCCTTTATAATTTCGTAAATATAGCCATCCGGGTATGGGCTTGAACTGCAAAACTTTCTGATAACGGTCCCAACAATTAGCTGCTTGCACCCCAGGCACTACCTATGGTAATGCGTTACCGGCGCGTGCACCTCGAAAGTTGTGTTCTGCTCCACTCTTTGATGCAACCATTACCCCTCTAGCTATCCCGACTTCTGGAGCGACGTGTTATAACGTATTATGTACACTTTGAAGCCCTCCATAGCCTTGGGATACTGCATCTAAAAAAGCCCCACAGCACTAAATGTATATTCAACCCCCTTCATAATGTAAACAGTTGGCAATCATCTTTACCCCAACACCCAGACACAGGTGCAAGGTGCGTTTCTGGTGTGTGCACCGCAAAACTGGAGTATAGCTCGGCACTTGGAGGCAAACCATTGTCCCATTGTCTATCCCGACCTATGAAGCATTCTGTACACTCTGAAGCCCTCCATCTCCTTGGGGTACTGTACCTCGAAATTCCCACAAGCACTCAACCCCCCTCCTAATGAACTCAGTTGTCAAATGCTTGAGCAGCAGAACTGCATCATGTCACCTCCGTCGACCCGTATACCTCCCAACCGTCAACAGCCGCTGGCCTCCCACGAGAATGCACCCGAGACCCGCTCGTGCCTCTTCTTTACCCAAGTTCTCTGCAAATACGTCCCCTTACGGCCGTTTCATATTGCCCCGGAGTGAGGCCCGATAAAAACCCGACCAAAACGTTGTTGCCGCTAACACGTCCCCAAATAAGAGGCAGGCTGCGTTGCTAGCCACTGGGGGAAAATGCAAACAATAAATTGGCCAGTCCATTATTTGATTTCCATTGCCTTACCTTTATCTCAGATTGAATCTACATATCTCTGTTTTATTGTCCCGACCCGACATACAGGATTCCACAGTGAGTTAGGCAGTAAGAAGAGCAGTGAGTATTTTAAATATCAGCTGTTTTAACATTCAATTTCAAGAGTTTGGGCCTAACGGGATATTTACCTTGTTTGGCAATTTGAAACTTACGTTTTGGAAAATACCCCAAGATTAAGCTTCACAATCCAATCTGAACTTCTTTAGTAATGCAACATAGTTTTACCTCCGCTGGAACAGTGGCAGTAACATTAGTTTTGGCCCTACTTCATCTAGTGTTTGGACGTAAAGTGGAGGAACTACCCCAGGCAAATGCTAGAGCTATTTCCAATAATGTACTGCCAAACTCATAGTGTAGCAGTGTGTCACTAAATCCGTTACCCCCGCGTTATTACCTCACCACTGGTAATGAACGCCATTGTCTACTGACTGCATTAAAAACTATTAAAGCAGAAACGCTCCCCAAAACCCCTACTTCTCCACTTGGGCAAAGTATGTGATCCTGGGTGAATCACTCTACATTAAAGTGCCTTTGTTTCCTTATTTGACAAAACTGTTGTTGCCTAGAAGGGGTGCTTTTAGGTGGTGTGCACTACACAGCATCACACACCAACACGACTTAACAATGCTACATCCGACAAACCTAAATCACTAAAAATCAGAAAGCACTGGAGGCCCAGTAATACATAGCTATTGTTTCTATTAAATGAACGTAAACAAGTGCCATGTAGGGATGTCACTCGAGGGTCGGGAGACCACTTACAAACCCCCTCGTACATCCTGCACTGTCTAAACAAGAGCTGGGGCGGGGCTGCAAGATTAAAGGCATGTTATGTTGGAACAGGGCGGCCCCAAATGAACATGTGTTAAGTTTTCATTTGTGTACACATCTTTATCTTGAGAAGAGCTGCGAGGCTGACACCGGGTCTGGGTCGCCCCTCTAGGCGCCTAGTCCTTCGCTTCTGTGAGCTAAGATAGCACTCTTCAGCCATTGCTACTGCTTATCATCGGCGACAAGGTGATTTCATATCACTCGGGCACCAAGTTTAGAGTCCCGGCTTTCATTTAACAATCGGAATACATGATTTGAGTTGTAGTCTTGCTAACTTCAATTGGAATTGAGCACCAGCTACTAATATTGTGGAACAGGGTATTCTCAGGTAGGCAAAGCGAGTTCCCGGTTACATGTTTTCATCTGGTCACCCTATAATATGTTCCCCTGCCGAACCACTTCTTTCCTATGTATTGCATAGGCCCTGCCACCGAATATTGCTTCCCTACGCGTTAGGGCACCGTCTCGATTTCTTCTCCACTAAAATCACCCCTAAACTCACCCAGAGTTGGGATAGCTTTGGCTGCGCGTAAGGCTGGTGTTGGCCAATGGGGGTCACTGCGTGCGTCGCGCTGCTCTGCGGATAGTTCAAACACTTAAGCCGCTCGAATCTCAGCCTTTGCATTCAGTGCCCCCCTATTTCTTGGGGCTTGCATTCCTTCTGGTATTTCACACATCTGCCCCCCCTGGAATTAATCTGCCTGAACCGCAACCCCTCACTGCCCACGATATTTACCTCCTTCCTTGATAATGTTGCACCTAGATTCCTTCTCCCTGGAACTGGGCTACACCTTCTCTGGAAAGTCCCGCACCGGAACCCTTCCTTCACTGGACAACGCGAACTTCCTCGGCCTGGTCACAGCAACACGGGCAGGAGCGGGAATCAAAACGAAAACCTTCTCCTCTGTCGGCGGGGGGGGGCGCATCTGCAGGGGCTGGATGCTACCTGGCATTGTAGGCCCGCTCATTATAAAGGGGCTCCCCCAGGGGCGGATTGGCCCGTCGGCCGATCGGCCCGTGGCCGAAATACTTTGCCTGGGAATGGCTGGGCCGGTTTCATATGCCACTTCTGGGGCCGGTTTTATTTTATAAATTATGTTGCCTGTCATGCCGTCGCTGCGCAGTGGCACGCAGATGGATGTATTCATGCGTGTACACTGCACATTCATCAAAGAAAGTAAACACTTAGTTTCTAAGTGTTTACTTTGCTTTTATGAATGAATGCAACACAATAGAGGCCGTGCTGGAAGTGTCACCTCCGTGGCGCCAGCCAGGAGGCAGGCAGCCCCGGCCTACCCCTGCTCCGGCTCCCTCAAGAACAACAACAAATGGTGGGGTGGGGGTGAGTCAGTCGTGTGAGCTGAGGCTGAGCTTGTGAGCCTCGAGTCCAGTCCATGTTTGCTTTTGCAGGCGTGCAAGCTACCTGGGGTGGGGGGAGGGGCTGGCCCGTGGCTGCAGCCTGCCTGACTCCTGACTTGAGCTCCGTCATCTCGGGGCAGGTCCAGGGGGGCTGTGTGGCTGTGTTGCTGTAGCAACAGGCTGAGGCAGCCAATCACGTGCGCAATGTGGATGTCCCACGAGCATAATGGGCTGGGTCACGGTGCGGCCACCATACCCCAGCACATGCTGACTGAGAGCAGATTTGGACTCCAAGGAAGGAAGTGGTGACTACGATGGAGGGACTGCTGGAAGACTCTGAGCAGGCCTCAGCTCAGCGCTAGGCAATATCAGTAAGGTTGGGTTCTAATAATATAATATGAGGTACACCAAGCCTGTCTTTTCTTGGTGCAGCTGCTGGCTAGCTAAACTCCATTAAATCGCGCCTTGAAACACTTGTGTATAAGCGCATTGCAAATGCCATATCATAAATGCTGCCCTTTTTTCTTGTGCGGCCGTGGTTAGCTAATGGTCATTTACCAGAACAGACACGTTGTAAATGGCAGGGTTTTTGTTAACGTACGGATTCAAGATGGTTCATTGAGTGTGAGATTATGCTTTAGTGCATCGCCATGGTAGGGTTTGCTGAGGGACCAGGTGGGCAGTGCTGGAAAAGATAGCTCAGCGGGTTGAGCGCGTGTGGTTTCAAAATGTAACTCACTCCTACTTTTCTTTTATGTGCATCCCAAAGGTACCGAAGCCCAACTTCTGGTAATGCCTGCACTCATGTGTAGAGCCAAGAGACCGCTGCTATACTAGACATTTACATTAGCTGCCGCTGCAACAGTGCATTGGATGACACAATTGCCCGGGCATTTCGTCTTGTTCCAACATGAATTGCAAGGGCCAAACCTTATGGCAGCCGCCCCTAAGTGAGATGAATATCCCTTACGCCTGGGTGGCTGCAGCAATGGACAGCCATAGTCTGTGCTTGCAAATACACAAACCGGACAGGAATGTTATTGTGAAAGTAATGGGGCCTTCAACGTTCGTTTTGCACAGTAAATTACCGTTTTGCTGCTGGTTAAGCGCGGACCGGTTGGAGCACCATGTGCTCTTTCCATAGAGTGTGCGTGATGTTCTGGATTTGCCTGTTGGTACGGCAGATGGAGTGGCTACAGTTCCTCTTGCTGACCGGTACACACACTGCAGTGTGTGTATTGGGGCTTTCGTGCCCTTGTTGGCTGGATATAGCAGGTAGAGGTTGCGAGGAATGTATCCTTTGTTCTATTTGCACAAGGACATCTCATCCAAAGATGACCGAATAAGACAATGTTATTGCAAATGTGTGTTCTCTTTTGAGGGACCTCAACGCAATCTGAAAATATGTTTCTGAGAGGAAAACGTTTTTCTTGATTATGTATCAAGGAAAGGGAAAGTAAATATACGGGTTACATGGTAAAAGCATGCACTCTTGTCCTTAATAGCAAGAGCCCCACGCTAGGGACAATCCTAGTTCGGTTCCTACTGTTATTATGTTACTGGCTATGAGGGGCGTTTATATTTGACAATGTTACACGCCTATAAACGTTTGTCAGCAGAGAGGGGGCTCTAACCGTGGGCGGCCCTAATTTTGTTGGGTTTGTGGTGCTGACTACTCTTCTAAGCACACTTCTGCGCCGCTCTCTTTTTCCATTGTCACAGCCTTGTTTGTGCTTGCTCTGTCAGATTCCAGTAGTGCTTTTCTTTACTGCTTGCTTGTGTCGTGGTCTGCTGATGGTGTAGTGCTCCCACGCACGTTGTATGTATAGTTGCACTCGAGAGAGCTTGAAGGGTAAATTATCTGGACATACAGATTTTCCAGGGTACTGGGTGCTTAGGCATAGCTGGGTATTATAACACGCATTGCACTGTCTGTCAGGGCATGTTTGCGCTATATGTGCTCAAATTGGTTTGGTAACGAACGGGTATAGTAACAGATCACAATTTTAATTTGTGGCGCTTTGGTGCAAGGAAAATGGTGGCGAGTGACATAACCTCTATGGCTGGGGGAGCTTTTACAGCTGAAAAAGAAGCAGGTCCGGCAGTTGTTTATAAAGATAGCGAGTGTGGATTAATTTTGCATTAGGAGAAGCGTAGTTTACTTTTGGCAGGGCCTTAAGTGCCAGGCTATTATGCAAGTCTATGCAAAAAGGACGAGCATACTCGTCCTTGGCACTTTGATAGGAGCAAGAATTACTGAAGTGCCAATTGAAGACCATGCTGTTGGGTGCAATTCAGAAGGGGCATGAGAGTTATGAAAGGGCATTATTTTATGAATTGCTGGGGGAGTATGTTTTGAATGCGGCGCGCAAAGGATTGGATTAGCTGTTGGTGTGGACACGAACAGTTTACAGTATATCTTCCGCCAGGGGGACCTTTAAACCGGCAGCATTTCCTTTTTATGTTTTAGAAATATTTTGCCCAGTCTCGGTATTGAGAGAAGCAATAAATGCTGGGAAGCGCACAGATTTCACGGTTGTGGGTTATAACGAAAGAGTGCAGCCGGACAGAAACGCATTTATGGTAAAGTGGGTTTGGTTAGTTAGTCACCAAAGGTTCATTGCAAAGTTGGCAAAGGGGCCAGGGATCTGCAGGTTCGAATCCCAGCAAGGCCATCTCAGCCTTTCATCCTTCTTGGGTCGATAAATGAGTACCAACACAGGCTGGGTGATATTGTATGCATATTTGTTCTATTAAAAAGAGCTTAAGCGTAAGTGCTATACAATAACATATTATCATTTGGCCTTGGTCGTCTGCTTGCATTTACAGTAATTTGACAATATGGATCTATAAATACAGATATTAATGATACATATGGTGATCCATTCTTGTTTGAAATGTAGATCACATTAGTGAAATCATAACCATATTTTTCGTGCTGTACTTAGGAACAATGCTATTTGATGCCAATTCCTGTTTTGTCAAGAGGTGAAAGGTCAAGTTTCATCGTTTTCCAGGATGTTACTTTCGGGTGGGGTCAAATGACATCACTTCCGGTAATGTCATCAGAGGTCAAGGGTCGTGAGGCGAGTGGTGGGCGACTTTTTTGAGGCGAGGGGTGGGCCACTTTTTTTTGGGTGTCCGGGCCTATTCCTTGTCCCAGTCCGACCCTGGGCTCCCCCCCTTTACATGGTTCGCCCTTTGCGGGCTTTTGGGGTCTTTGGCGCTGTTTTCCGCGCCTGACACCTCCCCTCACCCGGGAGGGAAGGGGGGGGCTGGAGTGGTAGCGGAGGACCCTGCAGCGGTTACCGGGCCACCTCCTCCATTTTTCTTTGTTTCTTTCCGGCGACAGCTTCATTTCAAATCGTGCTCAGCTGGGCAGAAGGCTGACTGGCAGCACACTACTGGTCCTGCCCCTGCGCACAAAGTATTGTTATCCTCTGCTCCCTATCACACCAGAAGCCGACGGGGAAGCAGCTACACTGTCCCATTTCCCTGGCAATATGCAAACTTGCGTTTAGCAGCGGTAACAGCATGTGCCACAGAGACTGCTTAACAACATTCACCCAGGCTCCGGGAGAGGCTGCAAATCCAACCCTCCCAGATGGGAAATGGGCCTGAGTTACTATGGCGGGCAACCTAGGGATTCCAAGGTCAAACAATAAGAGAGGTGCTCGCTCTAGCAGATCCACAGCCTTTTACATATCTAAACATCAGAGCCAGTTGCACAAACTTTACCAAGACATTATTCAAAATAAAATCAATGAAAAAATGGGGTATAGCCGGTCCGATAGCACAGCGAGTAGAGGGCTCGCTTTGACGTCTGTGCAGAGACTGCTGTTGCAGGTTCGAATCCCGGCATCCTTTCATCCTTCCAAGGTCAATAAATCAGCACCACACACCTGGGTAATAGTAAGCAGAGCTCAGACACCTGAGGGTTCGTAGCGCTTTATAAATGCAGAATTATTATTATTTTTCAAAAAGGGGATGCTCAATGAAACAAAGGATGATCGCTCTTACAAAGCCAATGCGTGTTCAAACACAAAACGTATTCAATACAGCAAATCATTGCCCCAACAAACTAACAACTAAATGCATACATCTGTGCAGCTGAAAACGACATTCTTCTTGCATGCCCCATTTAGTCTGACAATATGGCCAAACTTCCTCCATTGCTCCTCAAACCACAACTCATTCCCCGGCCTGTTGAAAGGTCTGACACTCAATTTCAGGGAAGCTGCATCACTCCCTTGACCACCACCTGCCCTAGCGTTCCTTGATCCTCTTGCTAGCCCTTACTGTATATGACCACCTGAAGGTCCCTTCCAAAGGCATTGTTAATGGTCTCATACATTCACTGCCTGTAACCCTGCTTGAACTCGGTTATCTACACGCTCATTAAACTGCCAACCACAGATCCAGGCAGACCCCGAACACAGCCTACACAAAGCGAGAAGCTTTCTTTCCAAGACCGACCCTGTTGGTGTTGGTACAGACAACACACTCGGGAAAAAATGGCCTGCTGTGGCACCCCTCCTTGCCATGACCGCTGATGGGAGGATAAGGCCCCACCTGCGAAGGGATCATTGGTCACCCTAGTGAGCAGCCCCTTATGCAGGTCAGCACCAAATGTGCCTGACCAATGCAATTTTGTCATGAAACAGCCATCCGTATTGCCGACCCTCAGCCAAACACACCAATGGTAGGGGGTGGCCAAGGCCCCCCACACGTTGAGGAAGAACTGATTGCCCTAGAGGCAGACCAGCAATGGTCAGCACCTAACGTGCCTGACCAAGTCGAATCCACCCTGGCGACAAAATGGCCCGCTGTGGTGCCGACCCTCGCATAAAACTGGCATGGAAGCTAAGGCCCCAACCCATGGACAAAGCATTGATCGCACTGTAGGCAGACCAGCAACGGTTCCACCCAGTGGTGGAAATGGAAAAAATGTGAAGGGGGATTCCACAAGGGCAGCGGTGGGGGCGGAGTTTGGAAGCAGGGTTCTAAGGTGGAGCTCAGAGGGGTCAGCAGTTGAACTCTGCTCAAAGGAAATGTTCAAAATAATAGTTTAAAAATGGAGCAATTTCTTTCATGCTGCTTTCTTTTCATTAACCACACTTGCAAAATATAAAAAGTGCACCCCTTTTAAACTCAGCAAGCTATGGTGCAATATTCCCTGGAAAACAAAATATCCAAATATGAGACATGTGCTTTGATGACAATGTTGTGTGGTCCTGTGGGTTAGTGTCAACACTGGGAATGGTATCAATCACAGTAAAACTGCTGCAGTGGAGCCAAGGAGTTTATGCTCCTGCTGCAGAGGTCTGTGTTAACCTGCAACTCACAGGCTGCAACTGTGCTAAGATAGCTCATGGGTTTCCTGCGCCTATTGTAAACAGGGCTGGAGATAGCGCCATGAGTTCTTCCCCCCTGTGATCCCTTCCCCTGTAGCAAATAACAAGCGATATGCCTACAGCTCATGTCATGCAAACTTAAGTATCTTAATTTTGCATGACAGTGAACTGGAGGCAATGTACCCTTTATTTGCTATCAGGCAAGCGTGGTGCGCTAGGCCACACACAATACAAGAACAGCAGGGGGCTCAATTAACATGAACACTCCCAGCAACTGAGCTCCCTGCTAATCTTGTATTGTGTGTGGCCCAGGAAGGTCTGAAGGATGTGCACTGAACCATTTCACACACAGCGATGTGTGGGATCTTTGCCGGGCTGGAGGCAGAGGCAAGCCAGATACCAAGATCTGGCTAGAGATCTGATGCCGGATCTTGGATCCCGCAAGAGCCGGCCCATTGGCCAGCGCTGATTCCACCCATACCTTAAAAATGAGGTTTTTAGCTTGATCCTCCACCTGCATCTGCGGCGTGTTTCTTCCGGGCTGCAAAGAGGGCAGCCTGTTGCAGCACTGGATATTTAAGTGCCTCAGCCGGATGAAAAGCTGGTCCCAGCCGGCCTGGGAGGCATGCCCCTCCACCTCCCTCAGGAGAGTGAAGGCAAACCAGACACAGGGGCCAGAGAGTTGGTCCGCTATGCCGGCTGTCCCTCTAGTGCCCCCTGCATTGGCTGTGACAGCCACCATACTTGCCAACCCTACTGATTTAGACAGTAGGCTACTGCTCTTCAAGCAGGCTTACTGCCTTCAGATTTGGGTGACACATCCTACTGCTTTTTCCAGTGGCAGGTCATGTATGTGATTAAGGCAGGCTGCTTGAGACCAGGCATAGGGCAAATCATGGAACACATTAATTTGTCTGTGAGGTGGGCGGGTAAGTGATTACTTTGAGTGATCGGCTCAGATCAATCCATTGACCTGACAGCTACGTGACTCTGCCCTGCACTCTTGCCAGGAAAGACTTTCCTTAAACCACAAGAGAAGACAAGTGGCAGAGCGTACCACCATAACACAGCATCTGCCTATCAGATGGACGAGTGTATCAGTCTGTTGTTCAGTATTAAACTTGCACTGCAGGAATAAGTATGTACTTCCAGGCTGCTGCTACAGACCCGTGGCAAACGTCGCCTACCAGCTCCGTGTGATTATCTTCTGTAAAGTTAGGTTATTGGATTTTGTGTTCACTTACCATTCTGAATTGTACATTTTAAACATGTGTACATCTTTCCATGTTGTGTTTGAATTTTTGTGCATTTTAGAGTGCTCCAGTGGTGCCAACAATGCATGTTTTGAATGTTCCTGTGATGTCAGCATTATTTTTGGAACTTGAACAATCCTACATCTTTTTGGTCACAGAACATTGGCAAGTGTGTATCCACTCGACCTGCGCTGGGCATGAAACCCATAATGCTGCTTGGACCGCCAACAGACTCGCCAGACTTCAACCCTTGCCAGCAGCATGTGAGAGGAAACCATTAACATAATACGTAATTTCATAACCAAAAAAAGCAATGCTAACCCTTTCAAGCAGTTCCACAATGCGCTTAGCAGGAGTATAAACATTCTTTACAAACTGCTTTAGAGAAGCAAAACACGTCAGACGCCATCTCTGTGGCCATTTGTATCGCAGCGGGAGAACCACAGCTGTTTATTTCAGCACGAAAAATAGCATTCCTGTTCACCAGAAACTAAACACAGTAAACGCGTTGAATAAAGCAGCACCTTGCTGCCTCAAGCTATATGAGGGCCAGTCTCATTCATAAATAGACATTCTTGGTGCTTGCTCCCGCTTAATAAAAATTGACCGGTGGGGGATTGAATTCAGGTCGCTTGTTCCAAAGATACAATACATGCCAGGGCGCTAATGCAGACCTCTGGGGGGCAGTATCACAATATGTGTATTCAAGGAAAACAGTAACTGTATTTACCGAAAGGCCAGAAACAGAAATGCACACATGCATCAACGAGTCAACAGAATTTGCGAGTACGTATCTGCTTTGACGACCAGCAAAGAAGAAGAAGAAGGAATGTTTTTAGGACCTTTTATGTGCTGGGTCTTACTGTCATTGGCTGTTCTGTCGGTCATGGCCCTGAAACCTTAAGGAGCCTTTCAGACTGTAAATGTTACTCAAAAAAACGTTTTTTTTTTTTTAAACGTATTATCTTTGTTGCTTGACGACTAAATAAAGATAATGCATACTATGAAGCCTCCAGCCTTGACATAGAATTGCCTTGCAAAGCTCTGCAAGGCATCACGTGTAATGCCCCACCAGCAGAGACCTGTTGGGAGAATTGCATTTAGGCCGCAACGTTGCGAGAATCATCTCCACCGTCTGCGGAAAAAAAGAGCAGGCAAAGCTAAGCTAAGAACCACACTGAAGGGTTACAGTTCCGCCAAGGTTGCGGAAACTATTTTTAATCCAGTTTCAGAATTCGGTGTAGCGGCGATAAATCATGTGTCCTGGTATAGCAGAGATGGCAGAAAAGCGCGGTTCAAATCGCAGGAGGCCTTAGGGAAGCGGCTGCAAAGGATAAATCAGGACGGCGTTGCTCTGGATTCTGAGAGGGGCGCGTGTCTTTCTCGCGACAGCATTCAACTCCCGAGAGGATACGCTAATGAGCAGGTGATATTTTTTCCATAACGGAAAACAGTGTTCTGCTGTTTATTTTTTCTTCAGGCATGTAATGAAAGCATGTTTATTAAACTGCTGCAGTGTTCAGGAAACATGTAATTCCAGCGCTGGCATTATTCCCAGTGGGCCTAGCGAACAGTTTCTCTCAGCTAAGCAGCCTGCAGCTATCCAAGTGCTGCGCCAGAGCTCCTGCAGGATGGCATTTATTTATTGGGTGTTTATAGTGCGCCTATACACAAGTGTTTCAAGGCGCAGCCATGCATCTGCACTTGGGGGCACTGGGGAGTATTGTAACGTATTTCCAAGCCTCCAGTCATAGAGGACAGCTAAATAGAAGACCTATCAAAATCTGTATGTATGTGCGCTCCCAGGAAGAGTAGTCAAGCAACAAGATACAGTGCAAACGTTACTAAAGGTCATGGAACATTGTGTGAATTAGAATGGCGCTCTGTGAGTCAGCCCACGGCAACCCTCCTGTCGCTGTATTTCTGCAGGGCAATACTGTTTCCAGTGTGCAATACACACATGTGAATCTGTGAACACCTTTGCAAGAGAATGGGCCTCATTACCAATGTGGCGGAAAGGCAACAACGGCGCCAGTAGTGCTACCGGCGTGGTTGTAACCTCTCCGTCACATTACGAGTTCTGCTTGCGGTACCGGACTGCATGCGTGGTCTGACCAGGCATGCAGACCAGAACGCGTGAGCATAACTCGTGATTGCACCAGCACCGTTATGAACGGTGTCGGTGCAATCATGCTCCTGACCCCCAATCTGCCCTATGGGGCAGAATGGGGATCGGGAGGGCAGAATGGGGATCGGGAGGCCGAACATACCGGCATCCGCGAATGGCCAATCACTGGCCCATTCATCTCGTAAAAGAGGCCCAATGTATTGTGATTGCAGGATTCCGTGATGGCCTTTGAATGACAATAGATTGCAATGGATTGCGATTGAAGGTGTGTGTTTACTGAGGGTGGACAAAGGTTAGTAGGGTATTTAACTGGAAGGATGACGATTATCTGTCAGAGCCATAGTTTTCCTCTTATGCATTATCTTCTCTATCTACTCATCCACCATCAAAGAAGAAATTACAGTTTTGAAAAAAAATAAAGTTACAGTTTCAAGTACAGAGCACGCAACAGAGCCCTTCAATGAGCTGCTGCCATGACCCCTGTAACAGCCGATTAAAACAGGTCACACCACAATGAAGACCCTGCAATCAGTCTCTCGTCTTTATTGCTCCTCACGACAGATAAGTATTAAACATTATTTTAATTCTGGTTATACTTTCACCTGTGACATGCGTTTTTCCACAATTTTACATTTTCTATTTCTACTTTGTGTTTGAATAGTACGTTCTTTGTATTTACATTTAATTAGGCTTTTGATTACTGTCTGGTAATGCTTTCACCTATATATGCTATATATACATCCTGTGCACGTTGTTGTGGTAGCAGTGAAAAGAACCAGACAATGGTGACGAAGGTGGGTTTTCTCTTTTGAAAGTAAGAATATGCGAAGGCCCTCATAGCAACGCACACTGAAGACAAGGTTGTGAATTGGCGCCATAGTCATCTGACTATTAAAATGTCAGAAGCCAAAGACCCTGGCAGTACAGCAGCTTTTGGCCAGCCTGGACCATTCGACACGGGTGACCAGCAAGCCTTGGGTCCCTGATGGGAGAGATGAATCAAGAGATTTGAAAATTACTTGCATGCCCAGGATGAAACCGTGTTGACAAGTTGGGAATACATCTGCTGGTGAATCTAGTGGGAGAGGAAGTATACAAAGGCCTCAAAGAAATGCTGAGCAGCTACTTTGAGCCACAGCCACAACATTGACCACAAGAGACACACCTTCAATGTGGCATGCCAGGTGGTGGGTGAATCCATGAATGCTTTCGCCACCCACCTTCATAAACTAGTGGCGCACTGTGAATTCCACAAGTTCACGAATGAGGACACTTTTAGACTGAGGATCATAGGAGGCTGCCTAGATGCAACATTCAGAAAAAAACAATTATGTGAACCGCTTCCCCTGGCAAATATACTACAAATGGCTAGGATGGAGTCTCAAGCAGATAATCAAGCCTCGCAAATTGAAACCACCAAGACCCCAGGAAGAGAACAAGTATATCAGGTCTCGTCAGCAGCTCCAGCTCGAGTCAGGCCTGCAAGCAACAGTGCGCCCAGAGGATCCCCTTCATCCGGAAGATGCCACCGGTGTGACCTTCCATTCCCTCATCAGGAAGGCATGAAATGCCCTGCCTTTGCACAAGCCTGTGTCAAGTGTGGCAGAGAGAATCACTTGGCGGTCATCTGCAATTTTCCACCCAAACGGTCACAGCGGTATAACTCCATGCCATATAGACTGGAGTCTGGCATGCAAAACACTGCTCCAAGAAGAGATGCAGGTGCAAAGAGAGACCTTGTGAGGCATGCCAGGCAAGTGACAGGAAGATCTCCATCACACTTAGCCTCTACAGATGGCACGCAACAGGATTATCTCTATACGATGAACGGAATGACCCGAGCATTGGAGGGCGACATCACTTTACTGGTGGTTTATCACCAGGATAAGTTCCTCATCGATACCAGCGCTACCCTAAACATCATGTGTATATCAGAATATTGCAGGATGATGTCTCCACACCAGTAAAGGTCATCTGGTCTCAACGTTTTTCAGTGGGCCATGTTTGTGTTTTTAAGCTTTTGATTGGTTGATGGTACTGTTATGGTTATCTGTGGCTACAGAGCAGCCACCTGGTACTCGCTGTGGTTAACCACGCGTAGGTGCCTCCCTGTTGTAACCATGGCTATTTGAGGACAAACGGCACGTCGTGTGTTTGTGGTCGTTGGTAACCGCGGCTATACAACATTTTGGGTGGCTTAGGATCATACATGCATAGATTGTTTTAGGGGTTAGGGTTAGGGTTAGGGGGAGATGGAGGAGGACTATGGGAAATGGAGGGATTTCGTAGGCATGTTAGGGACACTTGTTTATAGTTGTTGAGGGTGGAAAGCAATTCAAAGTTCATAGTTTTTACGATGAGCCGTGGCTATAGACAAACGCCCCTGAAGGGCTGTTGTATAACCGCATCTACTTTTAATAGGTTGTGACCGTAGGCGCGATTATATTTGTAGCTGCGTCTATACATCTACATTTTCTGTGCAATAATTATATCGTTAAATGGATGATACAGCACACAATTGTATTTGTGTGTGTTATTTGCTGTGCTTAGGTGTTCACTACATTTATTTTATGTTTTGTTGCCCGGTTCAGTTAGAGTTTTAGGTTACATAAAAATGTAAGTCTAGCCGTGAATACAAACTAGGGTTTGTAGCCGCGTCAAATAGTTGCTGCTTTGAAAGATGGTAGGTAGGGAAAAAATAGATTTCTGTCAGTTTCATTGTTTTTTTATTGGTTATTGTTACTTTTCTTTTTGTGTAGGTTGTGGGGAAAATATTTCATCTATTTTTGTAGTTGTATTGGTATATAATCTTGTGGCCAATGCTGGACTTAACTTTTATGGACTTCATTGTTTCACGATGCATCACCCTTTCTCAAATCTCATGCTGGACTTCCTTTGCATCTTGTACTTATGGTGGCCCTGAATCATGCTGTTACCATCTTCATCTTGTATCCTGGCTTGCAACATTATGTGTTGCTACTGACTTCTGCAATTGTATTCGCTCTCAGCTCTTACTTCTCCACTCTTTTCGACTGCTTATTCTCTGTTCTCTCCTCTCCCTTTCCCTCTTTTCCTATCTCCTCCCCTCCTCCCCTTACTTTCTTCTCTGCCCTTACTCTATCAAAAGTGTCCCTGGACCTAGTATGGTTTGCAACCTTCTGTGTCTTCTCTCCTCTCCCCTTACTTGTCCCCCCCCTCCAGCACTATCTGAAATGTTGTTAGGCCTCGTACGGTAGTCGCCTGTCTGTTTCCATTTCCTTCCCACTCTCTCCCTCCCTTCCTTATCTATGTCTTAGCACTTGCACTATCTGAAATGTTGTCAGGCCGAGTAAGATAGTTAATTACACATCCTTAATGTTCTTGTCTTGTACGAATGTCATTGTATTTCCCCTTATTCCCTCCCTTGCCTTGTAGCGCTTTGAAACACATTGTGTATAGGCGCTATATAAATAAAATATCATATCATATCATATGGTCCTCTTCTTTTGGTATTCATTTTGGAAAGTATAAAAGCCACCATATTCTGCAGTTTCATCCTTTTGATTGCAGAACTCTGCTTGTGAACATGGCCAGAGTGTGGGTGATGTGAAAGTAAGTGTTAATAAATGTTTCCTTATTTTAAGGTTTATTTGCAGTGTTGTGTGTATTATAGTAGTTACTGCTAGCAGATGGTGTTTATTATTATTTGTTTCATCTGCTCTGATTGTGTTGCAAGTATGTTTTAATGTATTTGTTAACTTTCTCTAACATGGACCTGCAAAATTAGATTTGTCAATCAGTTTCATTTATATGTAGGCATTTAGTTTTTGTATTTATGTTAGTGAGGTTGAAGGTTTATTTGATTGTATTTGTTGTAATTATGATGCAGTTTCAGCTATGTAGTACTCTTAGCTGCTTTAAGCTTTCTGTGAGATAGTACAATCAATAGTTTTGTACATTTTTTTAGTCATTTTTATTTATTTTATTTTGTTGTAGCTGTATTGTCCTCATCACCCCAGTGGATTTGCACCAGATGTTGGACAGTTAACTTCTGTGAAAGGTCAACCTATATTCAAAACATAGTGGTACTGCTGGAGATGGGAGCAGCACATTTGTACACAGTTTTGAAAAGCCTTCTTTTGAACCTTCTAGGATTTCTGATGATTTTTGAAATGGTGTGCTGCAGGTGTTTCAAGTCTCTGGTTTGATTCCAGAATTTGCACATGGAAATGGCAGGAGTGTGGCTGGTGTGCTGGTTTTTCTGCATGTAATGCTTGAGCCCCATGCATTTTTATTGTGTGGTGCTTGTGTGCTTTTGGATAGGCATCATGCACATCTATGTAGTGGATTTGCAGCAGTTGGTTTGACATTTCCCAAATGTGGCTACTCTCTTGACTACCCATTTGTGGAATCATCTACACATTGCTGGCATCAGAGAACGATGAGCAGTCGGTACAAGAGGAGTGTGTGTAGTTGACCTTGTTGCTGAAGTTGAGCCTTCGTTTGCAGTTGGTGATGTTGTTGCACGGTGGATGGAGTTTGTGCAGGTGGCGCTGATCTATGCAAGGAATGGGCCTAATATATTTTTTTAAATTATGTTTGTGTGCTTTTTGATAGTTATCATCCACCTCATGCCAATGGACTCACATTGGATGGTTTATTATTATTGATGTTTCTAGGCTTTGAGATGGAACCTCATAAGGACCACGACATAGACTTTTGTTGCAGAATGTGCAAGTATGTCCTCTGCATCTTTTCTGGAACAGTGTTCTTTGACTTTCAAGAAGCATCAACTGTGAGCAGTGGGTTTCATTCTGGATTTCAATGGATTCGGAACCCAAATGATGACATTATCACACTGCTACACTTGTGGTTGGATATGTTGGAATGTCCAACTGAGGAAGAATATGAAAATGACAACTCTAAAAAGAGAATGGCTCAATATTGCCACGTATCTGTGTGGTGTTAATTCCTTTTAATGAAAAGTGTGTTTTCTATCTCTTGTTATCCAGGTTTACTTATCCTACCCTATTCTGTCATGCTCTCCAAGTTTACTTAACCTTCCCCATCCTTTGCCCTGCAACCACCCAGTATAATGTTCTTTGTTCATTTTCACCCAGTTAATATATCTTTGTTCTCTGAGTTTACTCACCCTTCCGCATCCTTTGTGCTGCAACTAGCTAGTATAATATTATGTTCACCGATAATTACCTTTTTACATTGTTGTATGTTTTTTCTAATGACCCAATGATTAGAGTGTGGAAAGAGAACAACAGTGTTGTATGCAGGAATGTTGTATCTCACATTGTGCATGTGATGCAATATATGCGAAATATGAGGGTCTTAAAAACCTGCATATTAAATTGTGTTTATCAAAGTGTGTGTTGTTGTACTGAACATGTTTTCTTTTATTTCAGATAGAAATATATATTTTTTAAACATATATGAATAGCCGCAGCTATGCCATTATCCCATACTTTGTTGGATGTTGGAGAAATGGGTAACCGCAGCAACAACTGTGAAGGGTCCTAACTGCAAATTCGATTATTTTCACCCATGCCTAAAGATGCAATGCGGAAAAAGCTGTCTTTTTCATGTGCCTTTATTATTGTCTCTTATGCTTTTAATATTTTATACTCAGTTTACCAAAAGAAATACAGACACTCCTACAGCCATAGCTAGAGAACATGGGGAGCCATGGGGTTGTTTGTAGCTGCGGCAATAGAAAAAGTTTGGAAAAAAATGTAATGTGGATTTTTTGTATGTGTATTGAGTGTGGTGTTTGTCAACAGTTATTGTAAAACACTTTTTATACAATTATAATACATATAAGTGCATACATTTGGACATTTAAATACATATGCAAACAAAGTTCATTCATAACAGGTTTATTTTGGTGGGAATTTGGTTGTGTGTTTCGTTTAATTTTAGGTTGAACACATGATACATCTTCTGTTGCCCAATTATCAGAATTCTTTCCGTACATGATTTGTTTTAAATTTTGAATATCCTTTTTCTTGTTGAATATTAAATAATATTCATTTTACTTGTTTCAAGGAATCCATCATTTCATTTGTGGGTACTTGTTGTGTTGGTTGCTGTTGGGATCTTCTTGAGACTTGAATCACTTCTTCATTTGTTTGAAAATTAGTAGAAACATTGTTAAACAATTGAAGATATAATAGACTTTAAAATTGTTTGTGTTTATTGTAAAAATCTCTGGTAGTTTTATAGTACATAGATACATTATATGTGTTTGGAGATTGTTTTTGTTTGGACAGTCATATTTGTTCCTTTAAATATAATTGTTAGTTTTATTTTGAATGAATATATAGAATAGACTTACAAAACCCTGATTGTGCTGCATTTTCCTCTGGTGCATTGTGTTCAGCATGTTCTTTTTTTATTTCATCCTCTGTGGGATAATTGTCCTCCAGCCATTGCATGTAGTTTTCCATTTTGCTGTGGTAATAAGAAATACTGCTTGACACTTCAGATATTAGAATTAGCAATGGAGTACAAGTGAAAGTATAATGTTTGTATTTACTTTTTTATTGGTTGTTCATTGTCTGTGTGGCGGGTGGTTGCCAGTAGGATGTTAAGTACCTTAGATGATGTTGAATTGCTGAACCCATCAGAGAATTTATTTTTAACTGATGTTTTTTATATTTCAATGAAATTGTAGATTATATTGTATTATTGTATTAAGAGGTTTTGTACATAGTACATTTATATTGCGTGAGAGTGAGGTGTGGTTGTAGTAGATTGTATTATTCCTGGTGTTATATTCATTGTCTATTGAATATTTCAAACATAGAAGGAGAACATTTTGATTGTTCAGAAGACTCTGGAGAAATTGAGGATGGGTTGGATAGTGATGTTGAAGATATAGGTGATGTGTTAGGAAAGCATTGGCCTACAGAGTGTTTTTAGTTTGATAATATTATTTTAGATGGATTGTTTGAAATGAGAGATTTATGCTGCAATTGTGGAGACATGTGTTGACAGGGAGCACAGGTTTGTTTTTGTATGGGAAAAGAAAATTAATGAATCATCTCAAGAAATAGCATAGAGAAATATTTGACATTTTTCGGATTTGTGATATCGGTGAAGGGTATTGTTCTGATTGAAAATGTATGTGCTAGATATATATTGGTTAAAGCACCAAATGCTCTTTTAAGAGCCATCAAGAGAACATTTCAAGTATATTTGAATAGGGCAATACCTTCCATGTTTTTTTTTATACCCGTGGCTACAAAAGCAACCAATGAAATGTCGTGCCCAGTCAGGTGGATTGCAGCCGCGGTTTTCATACATAGTCGCAGGTATCAGAAAGTCAATGGGACGCTGTGCATTTTTTGGTGGGTGTAGCCGTGACCAAGATATTTATTTGCTCACGTGTAGCCGCGGGTATGACGATTTCAATTTCTGTGCAGAGATCATGCTGTTCCCTTGTTTTTACATTTACACAATTTCACATGTGTTTCTGATTTCATACTCTTATGTATACTGTTATGTTGTTTGAATTGTCACAGCTTGTTTTATGTATTTTTTAACATGTACACATTTTACTGGTAGTCGCGGCTACTGATAGTTGACCCGATATGCTGCTATGAGTGCTGCAATTATGTGTCAAACTTTGTGGCAGGCTTTGGTAGCCACGGGTATGTTAGCTGTACCCGCGATTATAACCGTTTGTGTTTTGGTTCAGTGATCATATTATATTATGGATGTTTTAGCACAGTCTTTCTGTTTGGATGTTCTCAACTGATGCCATGTGTGAATTACATTTGAAACCTTTGTGTTATGTGTTTTTCGTGATATTTGAAAAATGTATGTGTATCTGCGTCTACGGGTGGCTTTTCGTCCTGTAACCGGGGTTATAGCCACGGTTATGTAACTAGACATTTTTAAAAAACAAAACGGTGTGTAAATGTTCTTCAAGGTATTCTTTGGAAAGATTTGGTGGGGTTTATTGATTGTTATATGTTGTCATATAGATCTTTTGGGCATGTGCTTGTTTGCTTTGCGCAGTCCTCTTTTCTGTACTAGTGATTTCTGAAAGCTATTAAAGTGACCTTTTTGTGAACTTTTGACATTCTGGTACAAGAGCTTAGAGTGTGCATATGGTCTGTGTTGGGATATTGTAAAGATGTATTCATTCGTTGAAGCAGCTGAAGGTGAGTGATTGTGTGTTTTCTATATTTTATGTACATTATGAATTGTAGGATTTCTAGGGTAAATTAAGTATGTTTAGGTGTCTGATTTAGTGAAGTGTAAAAGCATCATTTTCTATATTTTACTTCACTGTTTTTTGGAGAGTGATGAAGCAGTATGACATGTTATGCTATAGTTATGTTACAACAAATGTATTTGCAAGTAAAGCATGTTTCTCACCGGCTTTGGAAGATGGGATATGCATCAGAGTGAATACGAAACCCTTGTGTGAGCCAAGCCATATAATTCTAGCTTTGTTAAATGTAGGATTTGTGCGTGTGTGCGTTTGCTTTGTTATTGGACATTAAGCTGTTTCTCTGTGACTCCATATTGGTGATTTTGTAGTGTGTTAGAATTGTGGAAGTTAATTTGATTTGAATTGGTAAGTTTGGAGTGAAGCTTTTTCTGTTGAGAAGTGGTTGGAAGTCGTAATGTAAAATTAACATGTCTTTCTTTTAATATGCGTATGCTTTATCATGCATTGTAAGCTTACGTAAAAATGGGTGCTGTGGTGTATTAGATTAGCAGTGACATAGGGAGATGTAAAATAAATAGGGATGCATAGTGGGATGGGGAAATAGTATTATTGATGTGGTTTGCTAAGGTAGCTGAATGGAGGTTTTTATGGCACTTGGCCATTAACATCCTAGCTAAACTAGGGATGGGCAGTGGAGGGAGGACATTGATGTTATTTGTTGAGTGGTGAGAGTAGTGATTAGTTTGTTGGTGAAAAACAGAATAGTGGGTTAGGGCATTGGCTTATGATGCTTAAATAGGTGGTAATAGCTTAGGCTGTTTATTTTGAATGCTTTTTGATGAGAGTGGCTAAGGAGGACTGACTAAATGGGTGGTGGGACAAGCAAGGGTGAAAGAAGAGTGTTGTAGGCCCAGTTATATAACCACCAGTACACTAACAGGGTAATTCATAGAATTTCGTACAAAAGTGGCGCACGCGGCTGGCGCACAGTGTGCGCATGCGAATGTCTGCGCCAGCCACGTGCGCTAAAATCGATTTCCACGTACAGCGTATTCCTGGATTTTAGCCTCCAAAATCAGCCGTGGCACAGAGTGGCGCAGCAACCCTGCAGCAGCGCCAGTTACGCCCCCAAGAACACCCCTAGCGCAAGGAAAAGCCATCAAAATCCCCATTCCAGTGCAAAGGGCTGCGCTAACCCTGGACCAGTTTACAGGGCTGCCAAACAGCAAACTCCAAGCGGGGTATGTGTATAACTGGGGTTCGTGGGAAGTTTCACACGCGATTTCAGCAGGATACGTGTATTACGGGGTTGCGCAGGAAGTCTCACACGCGAAAGGGCCTGTGCAAGTGGGGTACATGTATAACTGGGGTTCGTGGGAAGTTTCACATGCGATTTCATCAGGGTACGTGTATTACGGGGGTGCGAGGGAAGTCTCACACGCGATTGGATCCGGGCACGGGAAGTTTCACACGCGAAAGGGCCTGTGCGAGTGGGGTACGTGTGTAACTGGGTTTCACACATGATTGGAGCAGGGTACGTGTATTACGGGGTTCGCGGGAAGTTTCAAATGCGAAAGGGCCCTGTGCGAGCGGGGTACGTGTATAACTGGGGTTCGCGGGAAGTCTCACACGCGATTTCAGCAGGGTACATGTATTACGGGGATCTCGGGCAGTTTCACACGCGAAAGGGCCCTGTGCGAGGGGGGTACGTGTATAACTGGGGTTCGCGTGAAGTTTCACATGCGAAAGGGCCTGTGCGAGTGGGGTACATGTATAACTGGCGTTCGCGTGAAGTTTCACACGCGATTGGAGCAGGGTACGTTTATTACGGGGTTCGCTTGAAGTTTCACACGCGAATGGGCCTGTGCGAGTGGGGTACGTGTATAACTGGGGTTTGTGGGAAGTTTCACACGCGATTTCAGCAGGGTACTTGTATTACGGGGTTCGCGTGAAGTTTGACACACGAGAGAGCAACGCCCGTGCGCAATACGTCACAGACGCGCTTCCGCGTTAAGGGCCTTTGGTCCAATGAAATCGCGTACGTGTGCTGACCCGCTTAGGGCCTTTCCTCGAATTACACGCTGACGTGCACATTTCACGTGCCAAATCACTTCGTATCAAGCTGGCCATGCATACACACACGGAAGACCATGCTCCTGCCCTGAAGGCCATTTTCCTGCCCCCCAGAACCCCGAGCACGCTCCCACCTGCCATCTGCTGCTGCCTGACTGTCTGCTGCCCACATGCCCTGCTATTTGGCGCCTGCACATCAGCTGTGATGGTGTGGGGCGATGGCAGGCCCCGCCTGTAGGCACCCCCGCACACACGGAGCGCGCGCGCTAAGAGACACGCTGGAGACGTGTTGCTGCTCTGGTCTCTGGCGCGAACTACCATCCGGGACCGTCTTTATTGAAAACACGCATGCGTGAGCCTCGTTATGGGCCGCGCATGCGTTGAACCGCGTATTACTACGCAACATCCCTCCTTTTTCCCCAAACAATGAACAGTGATCAACAGTATAACTTAACAACATATTCTTCAACCATAAATGTTCCAACATGACCTAGATGCCTAGGCAGGGTCCATAATAAAGTCTTGGAACCTCTGCGGCGGCTTGCGCCCCGCCCGGCTCGGGTACCTGCGTGCCTCGGCCGGAGGCATCTCTTGTGTCCCTTGAGTCTCGGCCAGTCCATCAGGTCTCAGGGGCGGTTCATCGCTCGGCTCAGGTGCCGGAGGGTCGACTTCATCAGTTTTGGCAGACCACACCCGCTTGAAAAACGAGACATTCCGGGTGACAGTTCCACGTGCGTTGGCTGCTGTGACCATCGAGCCCTTCACATGTGTCACCCCCAGGGGCTGGGTTTTGTAGGTTATTGATAACTTTCCTTCTGCTCTTCTGTTTCGCACCAATACGGTATCCCCCACCGCAATCGGCCTCTCCGAGAGCTTCCTCCTGATCGTTTCCTTTTCATTCCTCACTTCCCTCTCTGTTCGCACTTGATCCTTTTCAATCCCCCCCCGGCTGGCGGCCTTCCATTTCGGGCAGGAGCCCTCTCGGTACACGCTTGAAGAGCGCTTCGGCAGGGGCAACCCCGGTTGACTGATGGGGGGTTGAGTGGTACTCGCGAAGGGAGTCCACTAAGTTGCGTCGGAGTTCTGCGCCTCCATCTGCTGATATGCGGAACACTTTGTTTAGCGTTCGCATGAAGCGCTCCACCTCCCCGTTTGCCCTCAGCCAGAGCGGTGTGACTTTCCTATGGCGTATTCCCCTCTCCTCACAGTACTGAGCAAAACGTTGCCCCCGAAATGGTGCCCCATTGTCTGATCATAGCTCCACCGGAAAACCATGCGTGGCGAACATTTTCTCCAGCGCCATGATAGTGTGGTCACTCGCCGTCGACTCCACCAGTTCAACCTCCGGATAACGGGACCATTGGTCTGTCACCACTAGAAAGTAGAGCCCTTGGCCGGTGGATCCAAAGTCGGCATGGACGTCCCCCATGGCTGGTCACTTCTCTCCATGGTTTGGATCGGCGGGGCCCTCTCCTCCGGGTGGGCTGCTTGGCAGGGGATGCACCTTCTCACGAACTCCTCCACTCTGCTTTCCAGGTAGGGGAACCAGACCTTGAGTCTCAGTCTTGCTTTCATCTTGGCCATCCCTTGGTGCCCATTGTGTGCGAGCTGCAGAACCTTGTCAACCAGTGTTCTTGGGATGACAATCTGGTGACCCCTTAGCAGGAGGCCATCCTCTGCTACTGAGAGCTCATGGCGCGCTTTCCAGAGGGCCTGCAGGTCTTTCTGAGCCCCTGCGTTCCTTCGTGAGTTTTCCTGGAGGACCTCTCGCCATTCTCCATTTGCCATAGCAACCTTGATCCTTGCGAATGTCTCGTCCATGTTGGAGTCTTCGGCGATCTCCTGGTGGGATAGGGCAACGGGCAGCGCCGATTCGACTGCGAGATGTATCGCTTCAACACCCTCTGCCACTTCCACTGTGTCTTTTGGCCTGCCTGCACCTGGATGGCGGGACAGGTAGTCTGCCGGGTTGTCAGGGCCTGGTCGATACAGCAGTTTGACCCCGTACTCCATTAACGACAACATCCATCTCTCTATTCTAGGCGGTGGTTTGGATGATGTTCGGACAGGATCGGGATGAGAGGCTTGTGGTCAGTTACCACCACGACCGGTTTTCCCAAGATATATATCTGGAAGTGCTTGCACCCCCATTAGATGGCTAGAGCTTCCTGCTCGATCTGAGAGTACCGTCTCTCTGTCTCTGTAAGAGCTTTGCTGGCATATGCGATGGGCCTCATGGTTCCTTGATTGTCGGCCTGCATGAGGACAGCCCCCAGTCCTACGGGGCTGGCATCAATGACAATTTCGGACTCTCGATCCGGATTAAAGTAAGCCATTGTTTCTTGTTCCGATAGGGCACTTTTGATGTTGTTGAAAGCCCTCTGTTCTTTCTCCCCCCAGTTCCAGGCAATGTCGTTTCTGGTTAGCGCTCTCAGGGGCTCTGACAGGGAGGCTAGATCGTGGATGAAGCAACCACAATATGTCACCATTCCCAGGAAGCTTCTGATTTCGGAAGGTGTTGTTGGCAGGGTCGCTTCCCGGATATCCTTCACTTTCTCAGGATCAGGTGATATGCCACCCGCGTGGAAGACGAACCCGAAAAATTCCAGCATGTCCCTCAAAAAACTCCTTCTCTTTGTGCAGTGTCAGCCCTAGGTCACGCAACCTCACCAGTGTGTTTTCCAGGCGCTTTAGGTGTTCAGCTTCGGAACGGGCAAAGACCAGAATGTCGTCCGACATGTTTATCACTCCCTTGAGTCCGGACAGGGCTCCCCTGATGGTGTTCTGGAAGACCTCTGCCGCGGAAGAGATACCAAAACTGAGTTTTTTATATTGGTATAACCCCTCATGCATCGTAAACATTGTGATGTATCTTGACTCGGGGTGGAGCTCTAACTGATGGTACCCAGACCTCAAATCCAGTTTTGAGAAGACTTTCGGCCCTTGAAGCTCCCCAATAATGTCGTCCAGGTTGGGTGTTATGTGGCGCTCTCTTTTGATCGCTAGGTTAGGAAGCCTCATGTCCACGCAGATGCGTACCGCACCCCGTTGTTTGGGCTTTGAGGCTACCACGATCGGGGAGACCCACGGGGTGGGGCCCTCTACCTTCTCAATTATGTTCTTGTCTATCAGGGATTGCAGCTCGCGTTCCACCTGTGTACTCAGATGGAAAGGGACGCGGCGGTGCTTTAGAGCCGTTCGTCTCACAATCCCATCGATGTGGAGGCGTATTGGGTCAGCCTTTAGTTTCCCTATCCCTCGGAATATCGCTTCAAAACGACTCAACAAATTTTCCAAGTCGTTGTGATACACTGCAAATGAGAAGTGTACCAGGTCCAATGCCTCAGCCGCAGCACAACTCAGAAGGGAATGCGGGCTCACATCTGTGACAAAGAATCTTGCCCTTATTCTATTTTGTCTGTGAGTGACTGGAGCAACAAATACTCCCTGGATGGGAAGCGGTGTGTGTCCTCCGAAGGCATATATCAATGCTGTGGACTCTGCTAGGCCTGGTGGACCAGGGAGTGCGTTGTAGTGTTCCGTTGCCAGCACACAGACGGACGCCCCAGTGTCTATCAAGACCGGTGTCAGTGTCTCCCCAATGTTCACTGTGCACTTGGGTTGTCTTCTCCTGTCTGGGCCTTCGGCTATCCTCGAGATGAAGAAGATTTCTTCTTCCTCCTCCTCCTCCTTGGCGATGTTCAGGTCCTGTACGCCTTGTTCAATGGATGATACACCCCTCACTCTCCGAGCGCTGCCTCTGGCAACCCTTTCGGGATCGTGCGACGCGGCGACAGGTGCTGATGCCCTGCACACCCTAGCATAATGTCCTGGGGTGTTACACCGGCCACAGGTCCTCGATTTGGCTGGACAGTCGCCCGCATGTGGCAGGTCATACCCGCAATATTGGCACGAGGGAGCATTGCTCGGCCCCCCCTGGGTTATCACCTCCTCTTGACGTCCACCTTGACTTTCCTGGGTTATTGCGGCGAATTGCAAAAGCCTCACCTTCGTTCCTCCCATGCGTGGCTGCATCCATTTTCGCACCCCTCGCATCAGCCAGCTCATAGGCCCTTCCTGTGTCCAGAATCTGTTGTAGGGTCAAGCCAGGTTCCCTCAATACCTGCCTCCTCAATTTACCAGAGCTGCAGCCCTGCAACAACTGGTTCCGAACCATCTCCTCTTCATTTCCCCATCTACAGGAGCTTGCTAGAACTCTGAGTCGTGCACAGAATTGATCCAGTGACTCTTCCTCTCGCTGTTTTTCCGCACTCATGACGAATCTATCAAAGTCTACATTCGCCATTGGCAGAAAATGATCCCGGAGCGCCAGCTTCACTGCCGCATATATCGCAACCGGAATGTTCAGAGAGTCATAAATCTTGTGCACCTCGGCCCCTGCCGAGTACACCATGATTGCAATTCGTTCTTCGTCCTCCGTGATCCCCAAGGTTGTGAAGAACATCATCAACCTCTTCACCCACAGGAGCCATTTAGGCCTCAACTTGGAAGGTGGGCCCGTGGTATCAAATTCGGGCATGGGGGCCACTGTACTGTTCACCCTGCGAGGGATGGGGGCAGGAGCACCATCCTGTTCATCTTCCTCTCCCATTTCCTTGCGTGGTATTTACAGGAGTACATTGAACTCCTTCAAAGACAGGGCCCCGGAACACCCTTGGCGCAATGTCTTCGCTGGTGCCACTCTTTTCTTCTTTTTCATGTTGTCTTGACAGAATGCCACAAACTTGCGGCTGCACAGGCTGTGGAGGGTCCAAAAATTCACTGTACTCGGTGTGAATTGCAGGTGGCGCACGAGCACCCTCACGGGCCGCAACCACTGCGTTCTGTGCTTGATCCAATATGGCCGCCGGCCACACGTTTGAGCCCGTGCCGACACAGAGCAGCGTTCTCCTCTCTGGATGCTACAGGAGCGGAGGACTGCTCCTGCGTCGTCCTCGTCGCCAGTGTGATGGTGTGGGGCGATGGCAGGCCCCACGTGTAGGCACCCCCGCACACACGCAGCGCGCGCGCTAAGAGACACGCCAGAGACGTGTTGCTGCTCTGGTCTCCGGCGCGAACTGCCAGCCGGGACCGTCTTTATTGAAAATGCGCATGCGCGAGCCTCGTTATGGGCCGCGCATGGGTTGAACCGCGTATTACTACGCAACATCAGCCATCTGCAGGGGTCCAGTTGCTGTGTCCACCCCTGCTGGAACAGAAGACTCCCGACTGGGATACCATCGCTCCACAGCCCAGCCCCAGGACCCAGTTGCCCACACAGTCCTGCCTCTGGGGTTGCCATGTCGGGCACATCTCCATCTGGCACCACTGGCAACCCCCAGCCAGAGAGGCAGAGGGCCACCAGCTTCACTGCCACCGAAGTTGGTGTCCTGGTGGAGCATGTCCTGGGGCATTATGATGCCCTCTTCGGAACATCACGCGCCAACAAGGAAGGACGGGAGAGGATCTGGGACGACGTAGTGGTTGCCATCAATGCGGAGGGGGTGGCAACCCGCGACATCAAGCACGTCAAGAAGCACTGGGAGGACTTCAGGTCCAGGACCCTCCACAAGGCCCGGCGCCTCGCGGAGGGGGGCCAGGCACACATGAGAAACATCCAGATGAGGGTCCTGGAACGCGTAGGCCCAGCGCTCCACGCCCAGATCCTTCAGAGGCAGACCCGTCCGATGCCTGCCCCTCGCACAGGTGGGAGATCTTCTTCCTCCGGAACCGCAGACCCTCGGAAATTCCGGACCACTGCAAAGAAAGCACCGGTTAAGTTATGCGCCCAACAACAACCACTAGTCAACACAACAACAAGCTGGAACAGTCTTACCCATGCAGGCAGCCCACACCACAGGGGACTACCCTGCACCACTGGTCATGTC
Organism: Ambystoma mexicanum; assembly: GCF_040938575.1. Lineage (NCBI taxonomy): Eukaryota > Metazoa > Chordata > Amphibia > Caudata > Ambystomatidae > Ambystoma > Ambystoma mexicanum. The sequence goes on from NC_090928.1 coordinate 291,581,867, forward strand.
CCGCAGGCAGCCCATCCACCATAGGCATGCCCCTCAGCCAAGCCACATGTCACCCTGTACTACTGATCACCAACTCATGTCCCCTTGCACCCCCACCCCCCAGCAGTGCAGGGCACCTGCCAGCAGGCCCCCACTCATGTCCCACTCATGTCCCCCTGCACCCCCACCCCCCAGCAGTGCAGGGTACCTGCCAGCAAGTCCCCACTCATGTCCCACTTTTGTCCCCCTGCACCTCCACCCCCCAGCAGTGAAATGCCGATCTCATGACACAAACCAAAAGTCAACTATGTACATCAACAAATGTCCATCACACACATACACTGGTTGGCATTGCTTGTGTAAACCCACATTTTCACATGCATCAACCCAATGAGCGAATCCCACACATGGAACTAAAAAATGAAAATGTATTACGTATGAAATCAAAAATGAAATGAAAGCATAACAAAATATGAAACATGAAATGAAAAGCATGTGAAAAAGAGATTGAATGAAAATGATAACCAATCCATATAAATTTAAATGAAAAACAGTCCAAAGTCACCCTCCAACAACGCAAACCCAAAGGAAATGTAAAAAAAAAAATCCATTGTTTCATGTTCATAATAAAAAAAAGAGAAATCAATCCATAGTCCAACTACTTACAATCCATTGTCCGGAAAAAATAAATCCATTGCTCCATGTCCATAATGCAAAAAAATAAAAATAAATGAATACATGATGAAACTATATACAATCCATTGTCCAAGGATGTAAAGGGTCCATGATCCCAACCAAACACATTAAACCTACCTAACTAACGACCTAAAAATATAACTATATACAAATTTGGGTGGCATTGTCCATTGACCACAAATAAAAGGAAAATGTAAAGGAAACCTAACACTAAAAACTATTTACAGGGGCAGCGGGCTAGTCCGATGGCTCACTTTTGGATGTCCCGGGCCAGGGCATGGTCGAACTCCTGCTCAATGTCCTGGAGGCGGTCCTCTTCCATGGCCCGAGGGTTCGCAGGGACGACGACATGTTCTCCTCCAACTCCCTGCGAATTGCCTCGAGGCACTCGGCCCGCCTCAGGGCCCTCCGCATGGAGTTCTCCGCCCTGACCATCATGAGCCGTGCCTCATCTGCCCGCTGCCGCTCCACATCTATAGCATGGCCTAACCGCTGCCACACAGAAGACTCTTCCATCCCTGGGTCCTCCTGCCCTCTGGCCGATGCCTGCCCCTCCAATGTCGAAGGCCCCGAGCCATGATGGCCCCCACCTTGTTGCTGCTGCTGCTGTGCCTCTGCCTGTGCCCTGGCTCTTGCTGCCTGCACATCCTCCTCCGGCTGGGGTGCAGTTGTTGAGGTGGCCACCCCTGCTGGACGTCCGACTCCCGACTGTGGCAGGGATGTGTCCTCCACCAGCCTGGCCGCAGGGTCAGAGGCAGCTCCACAGGGTACCCCGGTGATACATGGGTGGGAAGATGGCATGGAGGACGACTGGGGGATAGGGGGTTCAGTTGAGGAGGGGGTCGGAACAAGGTCCAGAAAACGGAGGAATCCAGCCCTGGTGAGCTGTCCCAGTAGGTCAACGTGGTCAACGAGCCATCCGAGAAGACGTGCAGTCTCTTTATGAAAAGACTGCAGGTCAGCTCGCATGGTCCGTTGACGCAACGCCACCCCACCCAGGACAGGCTCAACCCGGTCCCGGATAGCCACGTCTGCAGGGAGAGGAAGGCCAGTTGTTGAAAGCGGATCCCCTCCCTGAAAACGGGTCTGGATGTAGGCATCCCTGCTGGTACGGGATGATGCAGTCACAGGATCGGGGACAGGATTACACACAGGCACCTCCGCGGTGGCCTGTGCTGCCTCCTGTCCCTGCCCCCGCACTGCACCACTAGCACCAGTGGAATCCCCACCTCCAGACCCCGTCTCTGTCCCTTGCACAGCCTCCTCCTCCACCAAACCCCCCACCAACCTGGATGACTCCGTGTCATCTTCCTACGTCGGACCCTGTGGGGTCTCAGCTGCCCCTTCTGCTGCCGAGGAGTCCAACTCCGACCTCCGCCTCTTGGACCTACCCTCGGCAGCTGCGGCCTGGGATGCGCACCTGACTCCTCACTCCCGACGAGATCACAACCTGGGAGGGGAGCCGGGCCTTGTGTCTCCGGCTGGCAGTGCGATCCCTGCCGCTGTGCTCCACAGCACCCTCTCCGCCCTCTTCATCAGTTGACGCTGCAGACAGGGAGAGATAGGAGACAGGCATTAGGACACTGTACAATGGACTGATACACACATGACAGTTCCACATGAGTGGCAGGCCCCCACACACACCCCATCTCCCACTTCCCCCCTCACACCTGTCTCTCCCACCAGGCGCTTCTCGCCGTCGTGTTCTCCATTCACATCAGCAGGGGAAGCACGGCAGGCGGGATACCATGTTGGGCGGGCCCGCCTCTTTTCGCCCTTTTCCGCGTTGGCGGTTGCCATGGCGCCTCCTGCACAGCCGGCGACGCCAGTATACCAGGAAGTACCGGCAGCACCAATCGCTGGCCGCATTGTGCTCCACGTAACGCGTGCGAGTGGTCACGTGATGCGTCACGTGACACCGCTCGCCGCTTCAAAAGAAGCCGGTAAACACATCCACACAGGTGGGTGTTGGTGCGCACCCTGTCCTCGGACGTCCTGGGTGGCCTCCCACCTCCCCGGCCCCCACATGGCCATTTTTGATTTTTGATTTTTGATTTTTTTTACAGTGTGTTGCCTTGTGTGGCTCCCCTGGGCATCCACTGTATTCCGGGCACATGCATGCTTGTCCTGAGTTTGGGTTAGATGCTTGGGTTCGTGAGAAACACACCCCTCCTGCTTCCCATTTCCATGGGCTTGCAAAGGGTGTGCCCAAGTGTCAGTGACTTACACGGTGACTTAGGACTCCCATGAGCTGTTGGGCAGTCTGTAGTCAATACTGTGTATACATTCCTAGTGGATATTGTTGTTGTATTGTACACTGCATAGTGTATTACTATGTGCTTGTGCATCCATGTCTTTCTCCTAATTTGCAGGTTAATTCCTCATGTCTTCACAAGGGCGTCTACTTTGGAGATGGAGTTCATGTTGTAAGCAGTGCACTTAGACATTTGCGTGGCAGCAGCACTGTACAGTTGGAAGTGGCCGATGTGCTGGCATGATCAGGTTGTAAGACTACCACTACTTTTACTTAGTACTGTCATGTTTATGCTATGTTTGAGGTTGTGTAGCTGGATTGTATTGTTGGTAAGTATTTGGTCATGTGTGTTGTTAGATCTACATTACTGGGAGCATATTGTGTGTGGGCAGTTTCCATTAGGGACACTGTACTTTGACACTTGTGTCATGTTTTGGGGATTGCTTTGTTTGCTCTCATAGCATGACATGCCATGGTGTGTTGGGTGGTGGTGCTGGGGAGGCGTTGGGTGACATGGCACTGTTGTCATGTTGTATTTTGCAAGGGGGTAATGATTTTAGCAGCATAGAAGTGTGTCTTTTGATGACACAGCATTGGTGGTGTTTGTGTAGGTAGGGATGTACACAATGTAACACTTCCAGGTGACCAATCTCAGGCTGGTATGGTTGTGACAGTTGACTGTCCCTTATGTCATCATCATTGTCTGTCAGATGGTATGTTCCAGGGCTGTGTGCACTCCACAGGGGTGTGATTTTAGGTGAAGTAATTAGCCACCAGCTGCGTACGGGCTGCCTCACCCTGTGCCCTTTGTGGGGGCACCACCATGTCCACGGGCAGGCCCGGGCGTGTTGCAACATTGTGCAGGACACATGCTGCCACTATGATCCTGCACACTACTGGGGGAGCGTATAACAGCTGCCTGCCAGAAGGGTCAAGGGAGCGAAAGCGTGACTTGAGCACTCTGAATGTGCGCTCCACTATGCCCCGTGTTGCAATGTGGGCTGTGTTGTATCTTAAATCGGGTGGCATGGTGTGGTTCCGAATTGGCGTCATCATGTGGGTGCTCGGAGGGTAGGCATTGTCCCCTGGGGAGGTGGTAATGGGTATCATTAGTGGGGTTGTGACATTACTCAGTATCTGACATGCATGCATGTGCTGTGGCATTTATACTCACCGAGCAGCCATGTATCGCCATGCCGCCCAGCTTCTAGGTCCCTGTTTAGGGTTGAGATTCTGTAAATAAAACTGTCGTGGGTGGACCCTGGATAGTTGTCAGATACTGAGGTGATGATTCCCTTGGCATCACATACTACCTGGACATTGATGGAATGCCAGTGCTTGCGGTTTCTATAGATGTGCTCAGATGCCCTGGGAGGACGTAGAGCCACATTGGTGCAGTCAATGGCACCTAGCACTTTGGGGAAGTGTGCCACCCCGTAAAAATCCTGGACGACAGCCTGCCTTTCTGCAGGTGTTCTGGGCAGGTATATGTGCCTGCGGACTGATGGCGTGCAGTCATGATGGCCAAGACCTGGTGTAGGCAGCGTGACTGTGTGGCCTGTTACATCCCCCCCACTATAGCAGTTGTCCACTGAAATGATCCAGTGGCCAAGAAGTGCAGTACATTGAGGACCTTTTGCAGGAGGCTGAGTGCATGGGGGCACAGGGTGGGTGATGTGAGGTCATCCTCCCACTCACTGACCAGGTCAAGTATTATGTGAGGTGGAAACCTGTACCTTCCATACACCTGGTCATCAGGCATCCCAAAAAGGCTGGTTCTGGGTGTAAAAATTCTGGGCCTGACTATCCTCCTCCTCCTCCTGCGGTATCCCACAACCACTGCTGCTAGGAACGGTATATTCATCCTGGCGTCTGTGTTTGTTTGTTGTTTGCGTGCACTTTTATGCTGCACGGGTCCACGTACGCCTGCTTCCTGCTGGCGTACATGTTTCCTGATTAGCGGGTCTTTTTTGGCGCACGCGTTAGCCCCGTTAGATTCCATGAATACGTGTTTTGAACGTGCGTGTGGGCGTTCCGCGCACTTGCCTCCTGTACTTCCCCCGTGACGCCCACATTTTCACAAGTTGTTTCCCATTCCACGTGTCACAACCCTTGTTCCTCCTACTTTTGTTGTGTGCGCCGCGCTATGTGTGATTTCACTGTGCGCGTAGCGCACGCTGTTTGGAGACATGTGCGCCAGCGTGCGCCATGCAGAATTTTGGCACACATCCTGGGATTTACACGCGCACAGACTTCCATGAATCGCTGTGCGCGGGTTTCGCTGTGATTTTCGCAGTGGCACTGCGAATTGCATGCTTTCGCACACTTGCGCTGAAAATTTCAGCGCACATTAATTCCATGAATCGGCCTCCATATGGGGTGTGCGTGGAGTTGGCCTCTAATTTTTATGTAGAGTTTTGTAATTTGTGAAAAATGCAGCTCAGTGGAGGAACTATGTGGCATTGTGTTATCTTGCAACTCTTTTCTCTTATCTTTTTTATGAATTCAGGACACAGGAAAGAGGAATGAATAGTTGGTACATGAAAGCAACAATGTGTTACAGATTATTTTGGGACAGGTTTAAGAATGTTCAATTTTGGGTTGAGTATGCCAGATATTATCACAGTCTTTTTGTGTTTTTGGCATCATATTCTAGGTAAATGGTTGCATGGTTGGAATTTATGAAGTGCAGCGAATAAGGTGAACTCATAGTGGCTAAGTGGGTAGGGTTTGATAGTTGGCATTTCAGTTTTTGTGCAGGAATATACAAAATGTGTTTGACTATTTATATATATATATATATATATTCAGTGAAAAAACTTTGTTAAAGGGACGTTATGGTTCAAAGTAAAACCGAAAAACACCTGAAATTCGGCTGTTATGGTAACATAAGCAACCATAACTCGCACCACAGTGCACTGCTAACACTAACACCCAGGACATCAAAGATGACATCACAAATTTCCTGAAAAAACCCAGATGTAGCACGCCCTGTCCACGAACAGCCGCAGTGTCCCCGGAAGGCGTCCACTTTACTCTCTGTGCCATTCCCTCATTGCATACAGCTAAGCAATCACACAATACGAATAACGTCCTCAGAACACCCCCATTTTGTGAATTTTCAAACATTTCAGGACAATTATCATTTCATTATTCAACATATTAACATTACAAATATTATACTTTCATCTTGTACTCTGCACACAATGCTATGTTTCTCCATTAGTAGCTCAGTATACTAGATAGAATCCCATAATACAATGCTATTTATATCAATGCATCGTTCAAAGCACTAATAACGGTATGATATTTATTGCAATATCCTTGACACTTTTTTCGCAACATAAAAATCCCTAGTACACAAATTCCATGAAAAGTACATACATATGTGATGTCATCAGTGATTTCATCAATGACATTTGCGATGTCATCTTTGATGTCCTGGGTGTTAGTCTTAGCAGTGCAGGGTGGTGGCACGAGTTATTTTTCATAGCTTACCATAACTTGCGATATTCAGGGGTCTTTCAGCCGTACCGTAACGTCCCTTAAACAAACTTTTTTTAATATCACGCAAACAATATACAAACATGGCGTGCAAAAACCAACTTCTCACAGATGGCTTTACACAGAATGTTGCAAAGTAAGAATTTATGCTCGTTCACAGTGAAGGCCAGCTGCTTCCATTATTTTCTCGGGCCCCGGAGAGGCTCACAAAGCGGACTATAAGGTTGTATTGTGTTTTGACCTTGACAGAAAGAGATTGTAATGAAAGACTTCTCTTGAAGGAGTGTTGCTAAAACGTAAAAGAAGATAAGGATGAAATTTCTGAAACAAAACCACTTTTATATATTATATCACTATGCGAAAGATCGTTCGCACACGCGGAGTCGTATTTTGGGACTGCACTACTCGTAGACAATGGAAATTGCAATTGTACTGTAGGTAACCCTTTAGATTATTTTATACCAAATATAATTGTAATAGCGTAGCATTAAAGACCGCTCAAGTTGAACTTGTTTGTTGAAAGTGGCATAATGTTTTCTACCGCACACTATCACCGCCGAATCGATCCCCTGTCGTTTAGAGGGCTCTGAAAAAGGCAGACGACACAGGGTGGGTTAATAGAAATAATTTAACCGGTCTATAGGCGGTCACGCGCTCTACTCGCTGTGCCACTTCACTGTAGCCTGTCAAGTGGCACAGCGAGTACACCGTTCGCTTTGACATCCGTGCACAGCTTGCTAACGCAAGTTCGAATCCCGGCAAGGCCAAACTCAGCCTTTCATCCTTCCGTGGTCGATAAATCAGCACCACACACCGTGGTTAATAATAAGCACCGCTTAGATACCTCACGGTTCTTAGCGCTATATGAATGGGAAAATATTATTATTTTATTATTAACATACTCCGTTGCACTATCTTCGATAGCAAATAGTTTCACGCCCTAATAAATAAAATGATGATTTTTAATGAAGATCGGCTGGTGAGACTAATTTATGTTTTTTAAAACAGGTATGTGGCCCCATTTTGCCTATGTCACGATTTACAGACTCCAGCGGATGGGGTCTTCAACTGCCAGGTGCAGGTCCAAATATGCAACTTCATGACCCTCACCATTTTATGGGACAATCGCCAAGGACCAATATGCCCTTACGGCTACAAACAACATACCAACCAATAGGGTGGTCTAATGGCTCGTTGTTGGAGCAACCTTCCAATTATCAGAGCGACCATTTACTGCTTTTATCATAAACCAACAGCCTATCTACCGCAAAGGAACAACGCGTGGCTCCAAATAAACATTTGCTGATCGAAGCAGAGACAATAGCAAATCGCTGAATATTCACTAAACATTTCATGTAAAATAAATGTACTTTACCAAATGTACAATCCTGCTGTTTACTTTTAAACCACAGTTTCATATTCCGAATTGTTGCGCACTGAGTTGTAAGCTGATCTAACACCCTCTGTACCGCAAAAGAACATCGCGTGCCTCAACATGAACTTTTGCGGATCGACAACAAAGACAAATGCAAATTGCTGAATATTCTCTAAACATTTGATGTCAAATAAATGTACTTTACGAAATTTACAATCTTGCTGTTTGCTTTTAAATCACTGTTTCATATTCCGAATTGTGGCGCGCTGTGATGTGACATAATATGTGTTGTCTTCCGGGTACTGTGTAAAGTCACTTAGGACTGCAGAGAACTAGGAGCGTTTGATGACGCACCCTGCAACGTCACGGAGAGAGGCGGGCAATATGAATGCTTTGATAATATCAGGCTTAGGGGCGGGAGATATGATTTAGTGTCGCAGAAGCAAGTCAGCCAGGTCAATAGCGCCAGTCATAGGATTATCACATAATGTCGGTGCACACCAGCCGGATTTATCATTTCTTTAGTGGACAAAAAGTCGGTTGACGCCCATAGGAAATTGTACTATTAGAGGACAAAAGGAGTGGTCTTAAAACACTTTCACCCTGACAACGAACAATACAAACAACGTTCTCAGAACACCCCCATTTTGTGTAATTGCAACCATTTCGAGACACTGCGAGTGTTCTTAGAACACATTCAACTAGACAGATTACAATACAGACAGCGCCCTGAGGACACCCACAGTTTGTGTATTTACGAACAATTAAGTACACCGTGAGAGTTCATAGCTCATTTTTACCTTCCTTGCGAACAAAAATGACACATACTCTCCGCGGACTAATCGAACGCAACAAAAACGTCTAGCACATAAAAAAACAAAACATTGAACCTATCTCATACTCCCCCACCCTCCCCAAACATTCTTACACACCAACAAACGGTACTAAATACAATTTTTTATCCACGTTTCACCGCGCTGTACGCGGTCGACGGCGAATACAAGATGGCGGGCGCCACAGAAAATCTGACGCGCTGCACGCCCCTCGCCGTCCAATCAGCGAACACGTCGCATGTCCGTGGACATGACGCAAGGCCATGGGCCAATCGGGGGGCTGTCCGCGGAGCGAACAGGGAAGTCCGTCCGTGAAGCGAACACAGATATCACTAATTTTTTTGCCTTATATTTTGGTCATTTTTTAAAAAACTACTGGATGGATTTACACCAAATTTGCAAAAGCACGCTTTCGGAACCAGGCCGCCGCTCCTGCCGCAAATTTGGTGTAAACGGATCAACACACTTTGGGGAGTCCCCCGGATGAACCATTCAAAGACAAATTTAGTGGCCCAGTCTTAACTCATACTGGGTCCCACTCCGTAGGTTCTTAACATCACCACACAGAATGTAATACAAAGTGCACTGGATTTTTCATTTAATATAAAAAAATTGTAATTTTATTACATAGGCCATGGGTCCTACGTTTCACAGAATAAAACAAGCCACATACAAACATATATTAATGTGGAGAATGTATATATACATCTAATAGCATTTTTGTGGTTAATTCATAAAAGCTAAAGGTGACACAGCCAAAATTCTCTAAAATGGAGGAGAACGGGCACACATGCAGTCTTCCTGGCCCTATCTGGCTAACAAGTCACAGAAATGCTTCATAAAGCAGTGTCACCTAATACAAGTTTTAAAATTAATTAAACATGGCAAAATAAATTACACCTGACCAAAAAACACACATCCCAGGTCTACGTCCATAGTTGCATTATTAAGTCATGTAGCATAACTCGATGACACAGAGAGATGCAAAGGACGTTTCGGCCGAACATCAATTATGCTGCCTTCGTCAGGACCCCACGGGAAATGGAGTTCTGTGGATGTGATAAATGATTATATTACTAACACATAAAGGCGTATTAGCAGCCCAAAAGATGCAGCTACTGAAAAGATAATATACTAAACCGTGTGGGAAAGAAACAAAATCCTCCACCAACCTGACACCAAACTACTGTGTATAAGTGGGAGCCCATACCTAACCAAGGTGGTTGCATCAGTATAGAAAAAGCCCCCATATGAATTAATCATACGTTGAACCCTTCCCCGACACCGAGCGAAAAGTGGACAGCGAAAACATAAACAATCACCAAAGAACGTGAAAAAGAGGAAATAGAAACCAATAATATAGAAACCCCCCAAAAAGGATGGGTGTGTGGGGTGGTACCGTGTCCAAATACCGGCATGCCAAGTGCCCCAATGCACCAGGCCCAAAACTAAAAAAATCTGCAGGGCCCAAAACAGAGTACATAAAGGGCTGTATGGGCCCAACACTTACTGAAAGAAATGTAGTGGTCCCTCCAAGAAATGTATCGCTGCCACAAGGGCGACAAGGGGAAAGTAAAATGGAAGGACCTCCGAGTCTATAAGCATGGAACAGAAATAAAAAAAAAATAAAAAAATGAAAGTAAAAATAAATATAAAGGTACAATGCCCCCCTCCCCCCCATTGAGGCCCACTACTAAAGGGAGATGGACCCATAGGGGACTTGACCTATCGCCCACTGTGTTCCTAAAAAGAGGCACGATTGCTCACCTTAGTCAATGGGCTAGACAGATCCTAAGTAAATGTCCCTCAACCGGCGGTCGTAATGGTCAACAAGACCGAAATAATCGAATGTGGAGGAGCGGGACAGTTGTGAAATAAAGCGTCCTCGCAGCAGCGTTCCAAAACTGGAGAGAGAAAGGGAAAGAAAAAGGAACAAAACGGACCTGCCGTTAATACAAAGGTGTAGAGTCTACAGCCCAGAGAGGCTGGCAGTAACAGGCCCTCCTCGAATGGGAGTGCATAAAGAGTATCCTGCATAGGTTGAAAGGTGGTGCACGTTATACCAAACCGCCCGCCTCGTATACCATAAATAGACTTGGACCAATCTCACAGTACAGCCTTGAAGTGAAACTCCTACCTGTCCGTGTCTCATGAGCGCTGCATTGGTGGCGCCGATGTAGCAGGGCTGTCAGGTCTTTATACCGCGCCGTAACCCTTCCTAAATCCGCGCAGTCCGCTGCCGGAAAGGTGGAGGAAGTGCCCCATGAAATGGAAACAGCAGACACAGAAAATGGACTCACGGCTTCCTAAAGCCCGATGTCCGCGTAGGCCGCCCATCTTAAGATAAAGAAATGGGACTGGAAAATGGAAACAGCCGCCATGGAAAGACTGATGGAACATTACTGAAGGGGTCACGTGCAAGCCAATACGTGCCCACTCACGAAAGTATAATTGAGCCCCACAACGGGCCCCACCTTCGGTCAAATTATAAATGTAAATAGCGATAATGAGGTACTAAATAAGCTGGTGTTGTGGTCCAATGCCTGATGTTGTTGCTAGCAATAGACACCAAAATAAAGTAGATACTAATCAGTCTTATGAAACCCACAGACAGCTGAATTTTTGAAAAATTATATAGATATGTATAGTGAGCCGACAGTTGCCAGAGCTAACTTCCTTCTGGTGGCAAGCCCAAAATTTGGGAAAAATAATCCACAATGGAAAAAATAAAAAAAGATTAAAAAAGAAGAAGAAAAAATAAGAATAAAAATAAAAATAAAAATAAAAAGAAAACAATAAACAAAATTGGGGCGAGGGGGACCAAGACCCTAACAAACGGGGGCCTAGAGCAGAATAACACTCAGAGAGGGGCAGCACCCAAGACCCACAGATTGTGTTCAGTGGCTAGGGCGCACGTTAGTCATGGAAGGAAGATAAGTAACCTGTCTGAAGTGGGGAATAGGGGAGTGTCACCACCGTAGGGGGTTACTTTCATTTAAACCCTGTTCAATAGTGTCAAGCCGATATATCCACCTGGCCTCGGTCAGGTTCAGTCTGCGTGCTGAGATATTTTGTCTTGGAAGTGCTTCCAAGATCCACCAATATAGATCTTCGGGGGAGTGGCCATGTTCCATATAGTGAGATACTAATGGCGCATTGATGTTCTTACACCTAATGCGGGATCTATGTTCCACAATCCGTATGTGGGTAGGTTTCGAGGTCTGGCTGACATACTTAAGGCCACATGGGCACTGAATACAGTATATCACATTAGTAGTTTTGCAATTGGTCATGGCACAAATGTCCCATTTCCTGTCTCTCACCTGGAATTCTTTGATTCTCTTGGTGTATTTGCAGACTGAACAGCCTCCACATGGGAAATGTCCAACCAATGGACGGAGGTTCCAACTAGTAGTTCTGTTTCTCAAAATCTGAGGTTTCGAATGTACAAACAGGTCCCTCAGGTTTTTCTGTCTAGTCATCGCAAATAGTGTCATTGGTTCATCGCTCCAATCCAATTTAACCAAAGGCCAAAATTTCTTGGTCAACTTCTTAACTGCATAAGTATGCGTAGTGTAAGGCAACACACAGACCAGTTTTTCTTCCGTGGTGGGTACTTTGGGAGTGAGGAGACATTCCCTAGGGTTGAATCTCGCTCTTTTTGCCACCTTGGTAACCAGTTTACTGGGGTAACCCCGTGCCACCAAACGTGTTTTGAGGTTGTCCGCATGTGTGGTATACTCAGTAATCGACGTGCAGATTCTCCTTTAATCCCCTCGGATGGAAACTCGAGAAATGAAGTAAAGTGTTTCTATCCGTGGGTTTTCTGAATAATGAGCATTCTAGGTTGCCATTCCTTGCGTATATTCTGAGATCCAAAAACCGGATCTCTTTAGTGCTAGAACTGATAGTAAATTTGATCTCTGTATTTTGCCTGTTAATCCACAGAAAGAATTCCTGGAGTGCCGTAGCCGAACCTTGCCAAATTAGGAGAATGTCATCGATGTAACCTCGCCATTGCTTAATATAGCCCACGAACGGATTAGTTGCTGAGAGGACAAAATGGTGTTCCCACATGGCCATATATAGTATGGCTAAACTGGGGGCAAAAGCCGCACCCATAGCCGTCCCATGTGTTTGCAGGAAGAACTGATCTTTATATTGGAAATAGTTCTTTTCCAGGGCCATCGTGAGTAACTCCAAAATGAATTCACCAGGAGTGTTACGAGGTGATCTTTCGGTAGTAAGGATTTTGCGTATGCATTGGACTGCCTCCTGTTGAGGGATACTCGTGTACAGTGCACATATATCTAACGTGACAAGGATTTCTTCCTCTGTGTTGAATGGCCTCCCTTCCACCAATCTAATCACTGAGGTACTGTCTCGTAGGTAGGTGTTAGTTTCCTGGCTTAGAGGCTGCAAACATTTGTCAATGTATGTGCATACAGGCTCAAGAACCGAGCCACACCCTGCAACAATGGGGCGCCCCGGGGGATTATCAACGTTCTTATGTATCTTTGGGATAGCATAGAATGTGAGAGGTTCAAAAAGTCAAACTCATCTTTGGAAAGCCAACCCTGTTCAAGTGCCATAGTTGTGGCTGACTGTATGGCCTGACTAAGATCCATACGTGGGTCCTTTTTGATTTTCTTATAGCTGACCATATCATCCAATAAATTGGAAACCATTGTGTGGTATTGTTGTTGATTAAAAATCACAATGCCACCCCCCTTGTCAGCAGGTTTGATAACCAGTTCAGAATCCTCAGATAAAGATTTGATGGCTTGTCTTTCAAGGTTCAAGGTTGGTCAGATAATATCTGAGCTGCTGTTTGTTATGCCCTAGCTCCCGGATCCCTTTGAGAACACATTTCTCAAAGGTAAGGATCTTCTTCGTCACCTGGTTATCAGTAGGTGTGAAAGAGGAGGGGCCTTTTAGTCCCGTATCGGAACATTTTTCCAGTGGTTCTAAATTTTTGAAAAAAGATTTCAATTTGACTTTCCTCAGAAATGTTTTGATGTCTGTTTCTTGTACAAACCAATTGGTACTGGTCGTGGGGAGCACTCGGAGCATCAACACGGATTGGAAGAAGACGAACAGTGAGTTTCACACACTCTATACGGATCTCAATAAGTAAGTCAACACAGAAGAGAGTGCTCGATCGCATCACGGCACATTCAAAAAGAATGGTATTGGGATAAGGACATCTAGAAAGCGCACTAGGTTAAAATAATTTTCAAACAATTTTTCACAGATGGGATACACAGTGGAGACAGCAAACACAAATTATGCTAATTGAAACTATCTGAGACAGCACCAGATAAGCATCTATGTGTGCAATTCATTATAAACACTATTGAGTCCAGAACCACTGCGAAGACGGTGAGTAGATAATATTCTATGCTTTGTAAATTCAGACAAGATTACTGTGAAGTGGGACACAGCGCTTATTGCTAAGCGACTGAGTCCCACTCATGGTTTTACAAAACTGAAGCCACCAAATGTCAGTAAAACATGTATTTTTTAACCAGGTGTCAACGCAACATAGTGTTGAACTCCAGACAACCCAATAGGGAGCCACTTTCTTTCGAATCTTTTCCAGTATATGGACACTGAAAGGACACAGGTCAGTCCTTTGTTTTTCAAAATCAAATTAGTTACCAAAGCACATGAGATTGAAACAGAATCAAAACTGATAGTGGTTTATTTTGTTTACTTACAGAATTTAAATTGGAAATTGTACCCGATGAAGGGCTAGTCCCGAAACGTGTCGTACAAATTTACGATTCCAAAATGAAAGACATTGGTTTGCATTGAAAATGGAATTAATGTTTAATTCCTTTTGCACAAAAAATCACAACCAAAGGTTGAAATTGTTCAGATGTAAAGCCTCAAATGAAATGATGTTCTTCTGAAAATTAATTTTGTAAACATTTAGTCTTTAATTACAAATGTACGTTTTTTTGAAAAATATATATGTATACTTATTCTAATGAAACCTTTGTTGCATCTTTAATTTAATTAACACTACTTCTGTACTGTGGAGAATTATTGAACGGTTACGACTGACGTTAGTCAGACAAAAGTGTGCCCTGTGTTAGCCCGCCTTTTCCTAAGGTGGACCATTCTGTTTTGCATATGTTATATAGGTCTTGTGGCCGAGACCCACACGGGAGCACCTAAGTTTTAATACTAAAACTAAAATAATCTAAAATTAAATTTATGAACAAATTACCCTGAGTGCACCCCTACACCACAGGTTCATCATTTTCACTCTGGAGGGATACGATCCCTGGGCTGGAGGCCAAGGACAAGTCTCGCAGTTGTGTTCTGGATAAGTTATAAAGGGCGAAGAGTAGAAGCAGGTAGAGTCAGAAAGAAGCTGTTGCAGTAGTCAACCTAGAGAGGACCGGGGATCTGGAGACAGTGAGCTTCTGGGGAAAAGTGAGAAAATGAAGAATACCTCTGTGGAGGTGCAGCTGATAGTGTGACTTCTTAGAGATGTCAGAGAAGTGAGGAGAGAAGGAGAGGGTGGAGTCTAAGATGACACCAAGGTTCTTAGCCTCACAGGAAGGAGCCGGTAGAGGGCCCAGGGTGGGCGGCCAGAGTGAGAGAGGAAAGGAGGAAGCAGGTATCCCAATATTAATTTAAGATACACCAGAGACGCATGAATGGTAGGTTGGTACTGGAGAGTAAAGATGTGTAACAGATTATCCTGGAACAACGTCATGACTGTGTCATAAGAAATGATGGTACTTTATGCCATGTTTATTGGGTTTAGGCTTAAGGTGCCCACTTTGCACCTTTAGTTTGTAGTGAATAATTCATGTGGAGCAGGGGTGCACAACTGATTATGGGCCGAATGTACCTTAGATGCTGCCTATAGGGGGCTGAAAAGTCAATTTGGGGGGAGGGGTGGTATGTGAGGCGGTAGACAAGGCGGGAGGCTACTTGTTGACTTACGTATGCCAGAGGTCTGGGGGTTACTACAAGGTTACCCGTTCAGCTCCCAGGGCCCAACAACCCTCCCCTAGTAACAAACGGAGGATTCAGGTAAGGGTAAGTTAGATCTGTCGTTTATTACACAAACTGACAGACAAGACATTTGAAAATTCCCAGAATCATACCTCTGAGCCTGTGTCGGGCCTTTTTGTTGTCCCCTCTTGTCACAACATGGGCCCTTCCATGAAAAACCAGTCTTGCTGATTGGGTGATACGAATATCATCCCTTATAGACAACCCCTATAAACCTTAGTTAATTGGCCCTCACATGTCAGGCGGCTGGCCTGCCCCTTCCCCCAAAACTATCTATTACATTGTTGCAGGGTCACAGGATTACCATTGGCCCTTGCCCTCTGCCATCCATGCCTAGATTTCTGTTCCCTGATTGACTGGAACTGGTCTCCTCAGGCCTAGGACCCCGATCTGCTCTCAGTCCTCTGTGTACCTTCTAAATGTGATGAGAAGTACTATGTGCCCCCAATGTATCTGTTAACAGTACCACTTTTGCCTGTGAGAGTGCCCTGAGCATTGGAATGTTGTCTCAGACTTTTTGTTTAACTTCATGTCTGTGTTGCTGAGAAAAGTTTGCCTTCCCACCGTGGGTGAATTACCATTGTCTAGCTTGGCTGCATCACAAGGTTGAGGACCACAAAATTGAGCTCTTCTGGTCTAAAATATATGGTTGTTTAGTCTGTTTCTCTGCAGATGGCCCCTTGTTGTCTTAGGTTTGGAATGAGTTGCTTGTCTTTGACCTTGGAAGCGATCCCTGGCTTGCTGTTCTGTGCCGCTCTGTTCTGCTTTTCCTCGTCTCTCGGCCTGCGGCTTGTGGCCTCATGTAATAGCCTGTATACTTATACTATGATTTCTATAAATCTATACTGTGCTATGTTTCCCATAGGTTAGTCGTCTTTGGTCCTTCCTGGCTCCTTACATGATCCTGTAGTACCATAGGATTAGTTGCCATAAGTATCTGCAAGCTTGCTTTGCATCTCTTTGGTTGCCTTGCATTCTGTGTTTCTGCATTTGGCTAATGAGAAAAATAATAAAAGCTTCTGACAGTATGTATATGTATCCATCCTCTACCTACAGAACTGTTTTCTTCATGTGTACACGTGTATGTTTGTGTAACTCTGTGCATGGTTGTGAGTGTACTTCATGACTAACGTGGCTACGTTGTACTGTCACTAATGTCATTAGCATGCTGTTTTATCTGCATTAGTCGACATCGTCCATCAAGGCATTCTGGTCCCTAACTAATGTTGGAGCACCTGTGTCCATACAGCATTCATTCGATAGGGTTTTGAATGGCTGTCTAAGGGAGTAATTTTCTGCATACGTGCATGTTCCTGGCCCTCCTGGGGGCTGTCCGAATAGTGAGTGGCTTTGTGCATTTTTGACTCTTCGGGCAGTGATGTTCATGAGGGTGAGGAGTGGCATTCCAGGGACCCTCTCTTCAGTACCCCCTCTGGCCGACTTGTCCACCAACCAAGCATACTTCATCACTCTTAATTTTGGTAGCCATATCTTTGTTTCTCCTCCAAGGTGTCCATAGTAATTTGCAATGTCATTGAAGCTACAGGTAATGTAACTGCAGTACATTTCTGTGTTGCACCATGCCCATTTCCCCCAGTATCTGTCAATGTCAAATGGATTGTCGAACATTATCATCTCAATCGGAAACAGTGGGCATTCCTTTATCCTTGCTCTCAGGGTATTTCTTTCTTCTACTATCTTGTCATTTTCCTCTTCAACGTTTATATCCACTAACACTTTCCTCCCTATTGTCTTCGCAGTAGTTTTGCGACATTGTGTAATGTAGAGCTTGACCACACATAGCCCCACTAGCACTAGGTGTTAATGCTACGATGAGTACCTTCAGCGCATCTGCTAGCCAGATTGGCATCCATGACCATATGTATGAAAACCAGCTCTGGTCCTTTCCTTTTCCATTGTCTTCCTCCTCAATTTTAGCATGCATTTTTCGACAATCTTGTCACTGCTTCTGTCAGTGTGCCATTCTATCCTTCATTTGCAGGCATGAACGTGCAACAGGAACTCCTAATCTTGACGCAAACACCTCCTTCATTACTGTGAGGCGCTCTAAAACATACCTGCTCTGGAGTGCCATCAACCTTATTGGTCGGAGCTCTTCTTTTATGGTGTTGAAGCCATTTACTGTAGAGTTTATTGTCTGCATCAGCTCCCATCTTCTTATCTGCAACCATTTTGCATTTGCATATGTCTTTACAGCTGGAGCTACTGACGTAAAAAAACATTTCTGTCTTACTCAACAACCGGTGCTCAGGTGGTACATTGTCTAGTGATGCTTCTGATTCTGATGAGAAATAGTTGTCTCACTTCACTCTACTCATTTCTACTGACCGTTTCTTTCTTCCTTTTTCTCCATCTCTACTGATCTCTTCTTTCTTTTGTTAGTGTCCATCTTAGGGAAGTCTTAGTGAAGTTGTCTATCTTGATGTCCTTCTGTTGCACAACCAGTGCTGGCATATGTATGTGTACCAACTTGCAAACCTTTCCCCCAAGTTGAGTGGCAGCTTCTCGTATGCCTTGGATCTGCACACCCAATAGCGATCAATCAGTACTGCTGTGCCAATCTCATTGCTGGATGGTTTTCTGTGTATCTACACTTTATGTTTTCTCCAACCTTTACTGCACTGTCATTCTGGTAAGATAATGCTGTTTCTTCAGTGGTATCATGGGCATTGGTCAATCTTCATTGTCAGTAAATTAGTGCTCGCATCCCATTCTTTCAGGCCATTGTCATTTACTCCTTGCATTGTGTTTACCCTTGCTTGTAATCTGGATGTGTAGGAAGTCCTTGTCCTAACTCTGCAGCCCGTGAGTGAGTAACCATTGGATGTCTTCTGTCGGGCTGTGCTGATTCCAGGTTATTGTTCTGCTCTTCGGGTTGTGGATCGTTGGCCCTGTCGATGTTGGTTCTAGGAGAGGCCACTGCTTTGTAGGGCTTTATGTCGCCAAGGTGATTCCAAGTGGTCTTTCCAACTAACTTAGCTGCTCTCTCAGTCACATGTTCTACTATGTGGTGGCACATAAACCATGGGACATCCCACTTGAGGGAAAAACTTTGCAGAAGAGCACGATCAGCTGGATACAAGGGTGGCTGCTTAAGTAAGTCCTTGTGGTTCTCTGATATGTCGTTTTCTTCTCCGTCTTCAGGCCTCTCTTGCTGTCTTTAAAGCTGTTGAAAAATAAAAGATGCACTAGCAATCAAGGAAGTTGTATACTCGTACATTTCCTGACACAAAACATCAGACACATTGTTATCATCCTTTATTCCCTAGTGGGAGGAGCAAGGGGAAGTTGCATATGCTGTTCTGTCACCACCTCATGTGGGGTTAAATGGTGGGCTTATTGTGCAGGGCAAACAAGACTAAGGGAAGGCAATGAAGCCAGTTTTTATTCAGAGTCTTCTTAATTTTTGCAATAGCCTCCTTGAGCAAGCCTTTGAGGTGCTCACACATCCCATTTGCTTGCGGTGATAGGCACAGGAGAATTTGTGTTGGATTCCCAGCAACTTTGCAATGTGCCAGAACATCTAATTGGCGAAGTGAGGGCCGTTGTCAGACCGCAGGACCTCACACATGCCCTATCGTGGGAATATCTCTTGGATCAGGAATGTTGCGGCTCTAAGTGCATCAGGATGTGAGCAAGGACAAGCCTTGATCCAATAGGAAAATGGACATGCAATCACTATCATGTAGCGTTACCCTTGGCAAACCTGAATCATGTCGACATAGTCGACGTGCAGGTGTTGGAATGGACCCACAGGGCGAGGTATGGATCCTCTCACTACCCTCAATGACCTGTAGTATATTGTTTACACACAAGACAATTTGTCATGAATTTTGGCCACGTGTTCCGCCAAGTAAGGACAGAACCATGTTTTTCTCATATGAGCAGCAAGCACCTCCTTCCCTATATGAGTTACATAGTGTAATTGGGTCAGTGCTGTGTGCAACATTGTGAGTGGCATTACCACCTTCCCTGTGTTGTTTTGCCACAATAGAGTGTCTGTGGGAGACAATGTACATCCCCTACCTAGCCACAGCTCATTTTTTTTATTGAAAAATGATTTAGTTTAAATATTAAACTTTTCATTTATAGCATATCACATAATAGATTTAGTCAAACATCATTCGAGAAGAACCTGAGGACAAGAAAGAATGTTTGTCTTCAATGATTATTCATCAAAGATTCTGGGACAGTTCTGTGATGCTGTTTAAATTTGAATGATAGTATATATCAGTTTTTTGTCATTTCCCAGGAGAATCTGCGCCCATCTAGTTTCTCGATCCCTTTGCTGGGTTGCAATCTTGAAGTGTTCTCTAAAGATGTTTCTCTTTTCTGCTTGGGCAGGACATTCCATAATGATGTGTTCAATTTTCTTTTGTGCATTGTTGTTCTGGCAGAATCGACAATCGACAATATTGATCTGTGGTGGGAATTATTCTAATTTTCGCAAGTCGATGTCTTGTTGGAAAGAGGTTAAGTCGCAGTTTCATGTATGCGTATCGTATTGCCTGGTCTAGGAATAGTTTTAAGTAAATCGGGACTTCATTGGCGGCCCTTGTGTCGATCTCACAGTGTAGATACATATGATACGCTGTTTTATCTCGAATGGTTTGGATCTAGTCATTACACTGTATCTTGATTTTTGCATTCTGTGAACGGAGAAATAGCGTTTTTAATGATATTTCCTCTTTTGTACATTTTATTTCCATATCACGTTGGCAAGCGTTCAGAACTTTGTTATTCATTCCGGTCAAGTTATTTTGCAATATTTGCATTGCTGGTATTTTAGCATTAATCCTCATTTTACGAAATGTATCTAGTTGTCTCCACAAGACAATTGATGCAAGGGACTGAGTTGCTAATTCAAATATGAATCTGGGCATGGGATAAGTTGGACGTAATGCTAGAATTTTCCTCCAGAAGATCGCTTCGTATTTTTGCCACATGGTGTGTGGAAAAATAATCAGGGTTTCTCTCTGATAAGTCAGAATTAGTATGACTTTTTGTCTGTAGAAACCGATGGTGGGTATGAGGGAGAATTGGCTCAGCCCTAGCCAAGGGATCCCTAGTTCTGCCAAAAATAATTAGACACCAGTAACCAGCTACAAGGCACAAAGGAAATCAACTACAATGTTCAAAAACCTATAAACCACCAACAAGATCCAGTAGAATCTGTTGGTGGAAATGGAAAAAATGTAAAGGGCAACTCTCAAAGGGGCGGTTTGTGGATGGAGTCTGAAGGAGGGGGTGCAGTTTTGAGGAGGCAGAGCTGGCAGTTGGACTCCGCTCAAAGGAAATATTCAAAATAATAGTACTGCTGGTAATGCAATGATTTGTAGCACATTAAGGATCCATAGATCCACTCAACAGTAGAAGACTATCAGGGTAGCTCAGCAGGTTGATAAACGGTTGCTAAAATGTTATATATTCAAAAGTTCTTGTTAATCCTATGACTTTTTGCAATTCCTTATAGATAGAAAGTGCTGTGAAATAAGTTTGGCCTGGGGAGGGGTTGGCTGGTCACTTGCTTATATTCAGGCAGATGTGGTGGTATCTATGCCCCTGTAGTGAAAATCAAAAGTTGTCACCCATGAACCCAGTTTCATTTTCTAATAACAGCTGTCAGCACAACAGAAGTATTTATTTGTGATTAACTAGTTTGATAAACATATAAAACATTTATACATATAACCTGTGTTAAAGCACAAAGCAAGGGGCACGCAAATTACAGAGTGTTTGTATGGAAGTCCAAAAAGAAAAAACACGTTTCAACGAAAACGAGTGAATGCAAACATCATTATGGAGTTTGGAAATTACTTTTTTTAAATGAAAATGTAAAATGCACATTTGGAAAACATCAATGTGCCCAGAATGTAGAATGCCTGCTTTCAGCAGTAATGGCTCCTGCCCCATTGATATTCATGAACCATTGACTCCAATGGTGTCCCTTTCAGGACAGAAGAAGGAAAATGGGCCGAGGCAACAGAGCCAGGAGACAAGCGAGCGAGGGCTGGGGAAAGGAGCACAGTGCAGATTACGTCACCAAGCCCCCAGCTTCCCTCAGCGAAGCTGGGGGCTCAGTAAAGCCTGGTCATGGATGAGGCAGGCCAGGTCCGAGATCCAGCCAGACATCTCATGCCGGATCTCGGACCTGGCAAGAGACCGGCCCATTGACCAGCTCTGGTGCAATAATGGGGTCAGTGGCAAGCTGCCATGCCGCTGCCTGTCCACCAGGCTGTTGGTCCAAATTTATATTAGTTTGTAGGCCTTAACGGGTGGGCGGGCGAGCTGGAGGGCAAGGGACCTGGAGGGTGGGTTACCTGTTTCTAGCAGACGACTTCTAGTGCGGTTGGCGTGGCAAGGCTGAAATGTCTCCGGTCATCAAGCTGTACTGGCCACGTCAGCCACAATTAGGAAAGTCTTGCACCATGCCGGGCTGCATCCAGCAATTTGCCGGGCCACTCTTGGCCTGCAGGCTGTATGTTGTGCACTCGTGACATAGAGAGAGCAGAGCAAGTACCTGTCTTTCATATTTTCAGTAAAGGAATGCTTTTTGGCATATATGCTGATATTTCTTATAGATTAATATTGCATGATTGGAGGAAGTTTGTGAATCATTGTATGTAGTGTAAATAAGATGTGTAAAGTGAACTTTGGATGTATGGAAACAGAGTTTTTCAGTCTGTTATGTATTTGTGGTTGGAACAGTATGTTTTTAAGATGGCAAGATTTAATTAAATTTGAGATCATTACATACTTGATAGTGATGTTTTTTTTTACAGCCTCAACTTGAAAGTTATATTATATATTGAAACTATAAAGAACCTTAATGAGTGATGTTAACATCCTAATATTGTTTTCTACAGATTTTTTGTAAGATGCCAACAAGAACACAAAAACGTGTTATTATGAAGCATCGTCTGCAGGGAAGTAGTAGTTTTGTTATATCTGTAGAAACAAATAGTTTAGATAATACAATAGTACCTGTTATCAATAATACTTTTAAAAATCCACAATTTGAAATAAGAGATGGGCCAGCTGAACTCATCGATGGAAACAAGAATGTTTTTTTTTATAGTACAAAAACAAAAAGTGTATCAAATGTGTTGGTAGCTAGTAAAAAATAAAACATTTTAGAAGTAAAGGTAGGAAATGTGATATCAGTTTGAAACAGAGGAATAAATATATATATAAGAAAATGTATCACTCTCGAGTTTTTACAAATCTTTGGAAGTGTGAAACCAAAATCTAAATATGTGGTAAAGCATTTTTTGCAAAAGAAAAAAGTAGATGTAATAATTAAAAAAGCATTTGATATGAAAAGAAAATTGTTCATCTATGTATTGAATGTGCTGAAGAAATCACTTAAGGTGACTATGCCTTTCTATACAAATATAGAAAGAGTTCATGTACTTAAACGTGACAACGTTTGTCACGTGTTTGGTGGAGAGTGGAAACACACTTGTTATACAAAAAGATTTTTTAATGAGGAGAGTTACATTCAAGGAAATAATGTTCTCGTAGCTATTAATGAGAGTGGACATAACTATGAAGTACAAAATGGTGTGATTTCTAAAAAAGAAGAAATCCTAAAGTCTGATAATACAGAAATTGAAACTTTAGGTAAATCTAAATTAAAACAAAAGAAGCATTGTGAGGTATGGGCGTGCACATTTTTGTGCAATATTGACAAGTTTTCTTGTAAAGTCTTAAAGAGAGGTTTGCAACTTTTGCACAAAAATGTTCAAAGACAGATCAATATGCTACAAATAATAGATGACTGTGCAATCATGTGAAAACAGGACTTCTCGGTCACTCTCTAGCTTGTCTTGATAAAAGTAGATGTAAGAGTCAATTTCATCATATACGGATGCTCGCTGAACATCATACTAAAATTAGATAACTTCTAGTTAAACTTTAAGAGTGTAAAACACCAAGTATATCTTTTGCACTTTTAAATAAAACACTTTTGAATGGAACTGTAGACAGTTTAGTTTCTACAGTGGAAATGATAAATGTCTTGTGTTTAAAAGAGTATGTGTATGTATATGAAAGACTTACCGGAAGTGGAAATTATGACCCTATGCTTTCAAAGGATCAGATTTTTCAACAGTATACAAAAAGTATTGCAATGTTTAAGTTGTCTTTTACTGAGAGACCGGACATTGTTTGCGTATCATGTCGATGCACTTTGCATGAGCCCCAAGTCCAATTGTGTGTACATTGAGGACAAAGTTAAACACAGTGCAGAGGATGTTTGGAAATGACTTTATTTGTTTTTGTTTGTATAGGAACGATTTGACACAAGAGAGGCATATTAGACACGTCGTAGGGATTTACACTTTATATGTAATAAAGGAAATGGTCCATTAAGCACTGTGGAAATTTTTTTGTTTTGGGAGTATACAGTACCAGGCACGTCGGGCTCCACATATTCATTTGCTGTTGTGGATTAAAGATGCTCCTCAGTTTGGTCAGGAAAGTGATGACTGTGCGATGGAGCTTATTGAAAATATGGTACTTGTTCAATTTCTGCTGCGCATGTGAATGCTGATCTACAGAACAAAGTGAAAAGTACTTCCAGAGAAAATACAAAAGTAAAGACAAGTACTACATTCAGTGCAGATTTGTCTTTCCAAGGCCTGTGACACCAGTTTGTCGAGTGAATAGTTTAATGTCATCTGTTCGACACCATGTTACTGGTAAGTCACCAAGAAATACCCATCTTTTAAAAAGAAGTAAGGAATGCCAATTCATTAATGATTACAATTCTGTCATGTACAGTTTATTGCTAATGATACAACAGCTGTTGCTCATTATGTTACAGCGTACATGACAAAGGCTGGAAAGAGCAATGCAGCTGAAGTATGGGCATATTTATTAGGAGATAAAACTCTTAGTCAGAAACTTTTCAGGTTTGGTCTAAAGATGCTTTCACATAGATGTATTTATTTATTTTTACATTTTTATAGCGCACAAAAAACCCTTGGGCATCAATGTGCTGCTACTTGTGAGGAATTTAGTTACAAGGAAATGGTAGTTCAAGTTAGCTAGCACATGTTAGCAATATACATATGAACAATCATACATTCTTATCTTTCCAGCATAGGTCCAGGCTTGCAGAGGTGTGGTGAATGGTGGTGCTTAGGTGAAAAGCAACGTTTTCACTGCTTTACGGAATGCCAAGTATGAGTTTTTTGCTCGAAGGGGTGGTAGCTAGGCATTCCATTTCAGGGCTGCTAGGTAGGTTGCGGAAGCAGTGAGGTGAATTATTTGCAAGCGATAAGGGGGTAGTATGGTGGATATACTTGTGAGTCATGGCAAGTGCTTTAAAGAGTACTCGCTCTTTAACTTGGAGCCAATGTGCCGGTTTCCTGGCAGCAGTGATATGCTCCCTTTTGCAAATGCTGATGACTGCACGTAGAGCACTGTTTTGGATGACTTGCAATTTTCAAAATTTTTTGTAGACGTCCCCAGGAAGAGGGCATTACAGTAATCTAGTTTAGAGCCTGTCATAGCTCTTGTAATGGCTGCGTTCAAGAGTTTTGCATGGTAAACCGCTGAGGAGGCGATGGCTTTGGTTTGCCTAGTCATTGATAGGATGGAGTCAAGATAGACTTCCAGTGTTTTCACAGAGTTGGCAACTGGGATTATGATGGAGTCAATGGTGAAGTGGCTGAATTGAGTGTCGAGGTTCTTGAGTGTTTCAGTAGATCCTATCAGGAGCAGCTCAGTCTTATCATGTCCGTATGGTTGTGTCGAGACAGTGGTAGCTATGAAGCCACAGATAGGCAAACTAGTTTGCCTCTCTACGGACGTAGCATCAATGTACTTTGGTTAAGTCTTGGACCAGCTACTACTAGAAATCAGGTACTGAAGCCTTTGAGTGAAATTGAGCAGTTAGCTGAAGCGGTACCTGAAAGTACAGAGATTCTGAAAACCAATTTGATCTTGTTTATATGAAGTAGCACAACACAACTCATATCAAAATATTGAAACAAACAGTGACAGAGGACGGCTTAAAGTACATGGATGTACTGGTTCTCTAGTGATACATGAGAAGGCAAGTCTCATTAACCACATGAAACTGTCTTGACAAACTGCAGAGAAAAAGGAATACTTTTATTTTGTGTTTTGCAGTTGTTATTCCAATGAAATACAGAGAGTGATTTGCTTGAAAGTTTTGAAACTTTTGAAGAATATTTTTTCTCACTAATAAAAGCTTAATTACATACAGAAAATCTGACCACTGCTTGCAGTTACTGTAGAAAGAATTACGTCAAGAAGACCTTTTGGCAGCTGAACTGGCAAAAGAGACTCCTGAGCGAAGTCTGCAGCAAGAAGCCAAAATGTGCTTAGTGAGCCAATTATTCAAACTGATGTTGAGTTTGCCATGGAGGAAGTAAAAAGTGCAATGGAACAAGGTAAAGTTGCAGATGCACATTTTGATGAAATATTTACTAAACCTAATGAAAAGCAAAAATAAGGTTATCATAAAATTAAAGATAGGTTCGTACATGTTTTATAACATGACAAGCGTGAATGTTCTTGTGTGCAATACAAACCTGTATTGTTGTATGTTAGTGGGCAAGCAGGAAAAGGTCAACCTTTTTTAATTCATGCAATAAGAAGTATGATCCAAAATGTTACAGATTCCTCTTTATCATGTATTGTAACTGCTCCAACAGGTTTAGCAGCATTTAATGTAGTAGGTGTTACTTTACATGACCCGTTGATGTTACTAGTGGAGCATGACAACAAAATAGATTATCAAAAACTTGTATCAAGTACAGCACAAGAAGCAGGAAATGTTCTTACAAAATTGAATACCTTGTTTGTAGATGAAGTAAGTATGGTGTCTAACTTAATTCTAGCTTTCATTCAATTGCAAATGCAAGTGGTTTTGAAAACTGACTATAACGTTTTGTTTGGAGGTAAACATGGTCTGGCTTTTGGAGACTTGTTACAATTAACTCCTGTGAACGGTCATCCCGTTTTAAAAATGCTGCAATCTAAAGATAGTGAAAGTATGGAAACTGTTGGTCAGTTTAACCTTTGGAATTGTTGTGAATTCCAGGAATTTACCAATACTATGAGGCAATCTCATATTAACAGTGATTGCATTTCATACTTTTCCTCACAGTACAAAAATTGAACATGTTGAAGTGAAGTTTGATTGTGTGGAACTAACTAATTTGATTTCTTTGACTTCTGCACGTTTCATGCTGTTTAAGGATACCTTTGTGAAAAGTGCACAGTTTCCATTGTGCTCTGCTTATGCAATAACTATTCATAAATGAGAAATGTTGAATTTAGAAGCAGCACTTATTGACTATGGTCATGCAGTATTTAAAGAAGGAATGTCATATGTAGCTTTTGTGACGTGTGAAAAATATGCAAGGTTTATTTTTAATAAACATTGATGAAAGAAAAGTCACAGCTGACATTTATTGCATGAAGAATATGTGTACTGTATACTCAAAACATTATAGATGTACCTGCTAAGCCCTTAGCTAGGAAACACAAGGATTCAGTGAAACTACCTTGTAATAAAATCCTTTGTCTTAAGCATAAAAAGGAACATGATCTGCTCCAGTTGCAGGGTTGTTCATCTATGACATACTGTCATTGCAGATTCAGTAATGAAACAGGAATTGAATGCTATTCTAATGCAGCTTTGTGTATGTTGTTTCAAATGACACCATTGATGTAAGAAATAGCTTCCACAGCAGAGAAGCATCTATGTGTGGAACTTTCATTTCTTAAAAAATATGTAGATGAAAAACCACACAGTATGCATTTGGCAATGTCAATTCAAAATGTTGTAGGAGTTGCAAGTGAAAATCAACAATGTTTTTAAAGTACTCAGAAATCAACATTTTTTCAAAGTACTTGTCAATTCGAAATGTTGTAGGTGTTGCAAGTGAAAATCAACAATTTTTTCAAAGTACTCAGGAAGGTAGCCAAGAATGCATAATGACTGTCTTCGATGTATTAATGCAGGAAACTGTTCGTGTGTATAGGTATGTAAGAACTATTAACATATGGAAACATATGAGTCCACTGTGTAAGAAACTCGAGTGTTCTCCAGATCTTTGTGAAAGGTTTGTATATGTGCCTATCCTTGATCAGAAAAGTGTAAAAAAGTGTAAATGTTTCTAATATTGTAAATAAAGCATTCCATGACACCCAATGCAGTGACTGTGGTTGTGATTTACAATCAACACTACAAAATCTAGGTTTTTTTAAATTTATTTTTTATTACTTGTTTTAATCAGTTAAAGATTTTTACAAGAGACTCAAAAAATGTATCACTCAATTATTTGTCAAGATCCTCTATTTTATCCAGGGTATTCAGTATGTTGTCTTTTCTCCCGTGATCAAACAAGCCCACCAAATGTTCTGCTCACAGAGCCTGGCTTCAGAATACAACGGTTTCAGGTATGCAAGTCTCAATGATTTGGTTTTCGGACATGTCATTAAGAGATGTCTAACAGACTCAGGGTGCCTTTGGTCTTTGCATAGTCTGCACATGTCAGAATTTGAAAGAGATCCTATTTCCAAAATTTTGTTGGTAGAAAGGAGATTTAATCAAGCTCTTATGAAGATACTCCTCAAAGTCTTGCTCAGGAATTTTTGAATATATTCCAGAAATTGGTTTAGTTTTTTTGCTGTCATTGGAAGATGGCTCGGCAGTTTGTTTTCAGATGCACCTTTTTGAGTGTGGATCCAATCCGGTTCCTACATGTTGTTCTTTATTCTTAATGGATTTGTGATTAGATCTTCCTCTGTGCATTGAATCGCTTCCAGCTGGATCTTTTTGTTGGCAACCCAATTATCAGCATTTTACAACTGCCTCCTTTGGCCTCCTTAGCAATCAGATGGTAGGTCGAGGAGCTTACTTGCACCAAGATTTTCCTATAAAGCCGCATGCTACTGAATTCTACCATTGCTTTCAGTGAGAGTAAGCCCAGTTCCCGTCTTATAGCTATGATGGAGGTTGACTTGGGTAAACTTTGGACCGATCTCCAAAAGTAAACTTCCAGCTTTGATCATATCCTGCACGGGATGTTTGGCATTGTGTCAGCCCCATACAGTAAGGAGCAAACCACCATTGCTTTGTAAAATTGCATAGCCGGAAGAAGGGAAAACCGGGCAAATTTCTTGTCTATCACTCTTGTTTGAGGTGACAAGTTTCGTTTCTTGTCCCAAAGAGCTTGCTGCATTTTGGATTTGAGTCTTGACCTATCAAGTGTGACACCCAAGTACTTGAATTGATGGACTCTTTCAATTCGGGATCCTTCCAGATTCCAAGTGAATTTTTCAGTTCTTTGGGTTGATTTTTCCAAAATCATGATCTTTTATTTGTCCTTGTTTCTTTCCAGATTATTTGAACGTATGTATTTCACAAGGTTGTTAAATTGTCTTTGAAGACCAATAGGTGTTTGATCCAAAAGGATCACATCATCTGCGTAAAGCATTCGCAAAACTATTTGGTGGCCAATTTTCTGTGGAAATGGCCTGACTGCTGCCTCTGATTCTTTAAAGTCACTGAGATAGGCGATGAAGAGGGCCGGCACCAGAGGGCAACCTTGCTTTACTCCCCTTTTGGTGGAAATTTCTTTGGAAATAAGGCCCTGTTGGCTGATTTTTGTGTCCAAATGTAGGGCTCTAATAGGCCCCAGAATTGCAGTTGGATACTTCCAGGCTTCAAGTTTGTTCCATAGTTTTTCTTGGTCACAAACTAGTTTTTAATACATATGTATTGATTGTGTTTCAAATATACAATGTAGAAGGTAGGAGCATTAACACATCTTTAATGAATTTTAAATGTGGTCAAGTTTCTATTAATAAGAACACTTTTAAAACATGTGCACATATTTTTCATGAGGTAGCATCCATTGATTGTGGACATATCACAACATGGGTGCGTACAGAAGTAGATTGGATTGTTTAAAATCACTCTATAGTCCCACACCAGGCTATATTGACAAAGGGTTTAGAGTTAGAACCAAGGTTTAGAACCAAGGTTTTACAATATATGTGTAATATACTTTGTGAATATAATCATGCAAAATAAAAATGTTAAATGGAAAAATAGGGTAATAAATGCTTTATGCAAAGTAGTAGAGGGATTGTTACTAGGATTTACTTTAAACATAGTTTTAATACATGTGCAGGTAATGTTCAGAAGATTATATAAATTAGTAGAGAAAACAGCATTCAGCAATTTTCTACTTCTGTTTTATTGTGTAAAACGGTGTATATTTGAATATGCACAAGTGTTCCTTATAAGTGTTAGGTTACAAAAATGGTTTTATGTAGATTATTTTTAGTGTGAGGGAGTGTAGAAAGGTTATGACTGTTTACATCTAAAACAAGTAAACAGTAGGTTGTAGAAACAAAAAACAGACATAATATAATGTTTGAAAAATAAATTAGATGTTACTGCGAATTACAGATTTAAGGAAGAATTTAGATCCATTGTGTTTACTTATGTGTATAGGTGGTGAAGTTAAGTACGTACACAACATTTTCAAAAAAGTATTATCATTGAAATAAAAAATGAAAATATCTTATTGAAAGGGTTAGTATGTTGAACTTATAAATATGTTTTAAATGTAGTGTGAAGAAAAGTCACATAATCTTTTTAGTCACCATACTTGTACCTGTTTTCTTTATTTTGTATGGTAGATTTAAGAAATGTGGCGTTATCTTCTTAGGTGTGCAGGTGGCCAGAAAAAGGACGCACACCAAATTATGAAATAAGTTATGAAATGGTAATGTAGATACAATTTTCATTTTTTTAAATTAATTTTGAAAGAGTAAATAAAGGTATTCCACACTGCGTAACACAGTTCAACTGTAGCCATGTGCTTTTAAAGCTATTCCCGTGTAAGTGCTGTGTATGTGTGTCCTTAGCTATTGCTGCACATGTGCTTTTAAAGCTATTCCCGTGTAAGTGCTGTGTATGTGTGTCCTTAGCTATTGCTGCACATGTGCTTTTAAAGCTATTCCCGTGTAAGTGCTGTGTATGTGTGTCCTTAGCTATTGCTGCACGCTTCTGGAGAAGCCGCCTATGAGCAGCCATGGTCTTTTTAATTTACCTTCAGTACTTTTGAATCTTTGCACACTATGTTTTACTGACTTATTTCAGCATGGAAGCTGTGTGCTACACAACAAGTGAAGGGGAGTCATTTCTGTATTGTGTGATACATTTTACCTCTATTCAATTCGAAAATTTCGGTAGTCCGCTGTTCAGGGAGCAAAAGTTAGAAAATAATTGAACATTTTTTCAACTTCTGTGAGCCTTCTTTGCTCCGCACCTTAGCCAGTGCACTCCGCGTGCAATCCATCTTCACCAAACCATTGCCTTCTCCGGCACACCCCCACAATCTTGCGCATGTGTCTTCCACACACCGCCTCTGGGTCACCTATTCTCCAAAACCACACCACTATCTCCTCACCATCAAAACTTTGTGTCCTTATGCATCAATCTGAAGGTGACGTCACCAAACTAAAAACACAATGCAAATGAAAAGACAAATGTGCATACACAGAAAAATAACCCATTTCTCCCAACCCCACAAAAAATCCCAAAATAAAACCCCACAATCCCCACAGCTGTCTTCCTGTCTCAACTGGAACAAGGTAAACCACAATAAACTCTTATAATTGAACTGCACACACCGCGTCGCCTAGTGCATGATACGCTCCTCACCAGGGGACCTTAACCAGCCAACTATCTTCCGCACTTCGGGAACAATCTAGCTACCTCCTGCGGGAAAACATCATCCACTCACTGAACTAAAACGCTCAATTAGCAGGGAACCTCATCTACTCATTGATCTATAACGTCAATTCATAGGAAATCCAGACCCCGTACATGAAATCACCATCCAGACCAATCAGCGCGGCAATCCTGTTCTAGACCAATCAGCGCGGCACTCCTGTTCTAGACCAATCAGCGCGGCACTCCTGTTCTATGTGTAGGGAGTCACTACCCCACCCAATATGCTCAAAAACACAAGAAGGGACCACTGCCACCACCCCAGTCCCAACTACAATTCACGTGCCGATCAATACCAATGCGCTGAATTTTGTGACAATGTACAATCACCCACCACCCAATTTACAATCCCTCCCTAAAAACAAAAAAAAAAAAAAATTAAAAAAAAACACTTTAACATTTCTACTTTAAACATTTCCCCCCCTCAGAGCCCATGTTGCTTGTTTACTTACATTTTCCTATGCTGCACTGGCAATTGCACCACTGCTGGACACTCCCTCAATGCGCTTCACCGGACCCCTTCTCCTGCAGGGCTCTCACCTGCCCTCAAGCGGGGTATTTCCAAGTGGCCCCCGAAGCCTTTAGCCGGTTACGCGTTTTTCCGGTGGTCTTCAGGTGCAGGCGAGGGTCTCACAGCTTCCTTGAGTCGGCGGCAGGGAGCTCAGTCCATCACAGGGCTTGCGCAGGCAGAGCTCAATTACCCATGTTACAATGAGCAATGAGCCTCACAGAGGGCACCAACTTGTCGGGGAGAAGCTGGATCCCCCCCCACCCCCAGGGCAGTGGGGGGCCAGCAGCCATATCCTCACCAGCTATGGGAGGCCCCAACACCTCCCATATGGCCCCCAGAAATGCACTAGAGTTCCAAGCAGGCAGCAACATGTTTCAAACTGCTTTATTTCTAGGCACAGAAGAGAAAAAAAAGCCAAAGAAAAGCATCGTGTATCGCGAGTTCAGGCGCCGTCTCCCCCGGGGCTGTCTTGCAAGTAAGTTTTATAATCACACTGCAGGCTGACCTCACAGAATTGGATCAGCTCCCAGAAACCTATCTCCTCCTGTTATTGGCTGCAGAGTGGTGGGTTACATATGTAGCACTTATAGAGAGCCTGATAATTGGATATTTACCTCCTGCGTCAGTGGGTTGATTTAGCTGTGCCAGCCCCCATTACCTAATTCTAATCATGTTGCAATGTGACTTTGTTCCCATAACTTTTTAGCTGGACAAGCAGTTCGCACCTGGTTCTGGCTTGTTACAAGTTATGTTTCAATGTTGTGCGTGTCCTTGAGAAAATGTCTTTCTTTCCCAGAAAGAAAAAAAGCACACTGGGTTGCCGTGATTTATTCGCATTTGTGGATAATTAAAAAATGTCTGTCTGCAGAAAGTAGTTTTATCTTGAATTTGCGGCCTTGGCAAGTCGGACTTGTTTTGCGAGGAATGTTGATAAGGCTCCCGCAGCCAGTGTTCAGTGTTCAGTGAGTGAAATGAACTTAGCTGTAATTTTCCTGAAACATCGCTTTACACTGTGCATTTAGACCATGTTAATTCATATAGGCATTTGCAAGCCTTTAAACAGGGATTTTTGTGTTTGTAGATTCTGATATTGCAGCGTTGATTCTAATGTAGCATAGAAGTTGCACTGTTGGTGAAGTGGGTGTGTTTCAGCATATTTGTCACCCATGGGTGCGCTGGGGCGCTTGGGGTGCGGGGGCATGGATTTGGTCTCCATTTTCCCTCTTCAACAACATGGGTGCGTACAGAAGTAGATTGGATTGTTTAAAATCACTCTATAGTCCCACACCAGGCTATATTGACAAAGGGTTTAGAGTTAGAACCAAGGTTTAGAACCAAGGTTTTACAATATATGTGTAATATACTTTGTGAATATAATCATGCAAAATAAAAATGTTAAATGGAAAAATAGGGTAATAAATGCTTTATGCAAAGTAGTAGAGGGATTGTTACTAGGATTTACTTTAAACATAGTTTTAATACATGTGCAGGTAATGTTCAGAAGATTATATAAATTAGTAGAGAAAACAGCATTCAGCAATTTTCTACTTCTGTTTTATTGTGTAAAACGGTGTATATTTGAATATGCACAAGTGTTCCTTATAAGTGTTAGGTTACAAAAATGGTTTTATGTAGATTATTTTTAGTGTGAGGGAGTGTAGAAAGGTTATGACTGTTTACATCTAAAACAAGTAAACAGTAGGTTGTAGAAACAAAAAACAGACATAATATAATGTTTGAAAAATAAATTAGATGTTACTGCGAATTACAGATTTAAGGAAGAATTTAGATCCATTGTGTTTACTTATGTGTATAGGTGGTGAAGTTAAGTACGTACACAACATTTTCAAAAAAGTATTATCATTGAAATAAAAAATGAAAATATCTTATTGAAAGGGTTAGTATGTTGAACTTATAAATATGTTTTAAATGTAGTGTGAAGAAAAGTCACATAATCTTTTTAGTCACCATACTTGTACCTGTTTTCTTTATTTTGTATGGTAGATTTAAGAAATGTGGCGTTATCTTCTTAGGTGTGCAGGTGGCCAGAAAAAGGACGCACACCAAATTATGAAATAAGTTATGAAATGGTAATGTAGATACAATTTTCATTTTTTTAAATTAATTTTGAAAGAGTAAATAAAGGTATTCCACACTGCGTAAAAGTATAAGTGCTAACAGAAGTTTATATAATAATTTGTAGTTGAAATATGACGTGCACAATATGAAATGTCAGTATGAAATTCCTATGTGTGTAGGTGACCAAACAAAGGATGCACACAGATTTTATAAGAAGTATGAAAATGGCATTTGTTAGGTAAATAGTGTTGTTTTTGCTGAGTGTTAATATGTTTACTCACAACAGTTTTTATTGTCTACCTATTATTTGTAATATAGGTATGACGACACTTTAAAAAGATGAATACTCAAAATAATGCTACACTGTTGGCATGTCTTCATTTTTTTTATTTATACAACTGAAGACATAGAGTATATGTCTTGGCTTCCCGATGAAGGTTGCTTAAGGTAATCTGTACATTTCTTATCTTATAATATTAAATGATGTTTGTACAGAATTGTAACATATGTGCATTGTACTAATAATGTCTTTATATGTGTACAAACTACTGACTTTGTAGACAATTCTTTTTAGAATTTGCTGATGCAAAACCAGGTGTTTCGTTACGTAAATGGTTGGTGGAGTTAAGGTGATAATACTGGATTTTTTTCCCTATACTACACTGTAGCAGCTATTACTTTTTGAAAGTGTTATTTTGTAAAGTGTGTTTCATTGATACCATTTTTATTTTATAAAATTGTGGATATGTTAATTTTACATTTTATATTAGAGTCTAATTTGTATATGTATATATGACAATTGGTAAATATTTAAAATATCTAAATAGAATTTTTTCTCTCCAACAAGAAGTTTTTTCCTCTATAGTATGATTAATGAATACTATTTGTTAATGATTGTATACGAGGAGTATAATCATTATTCACTTAGTACCATTATGAAAGAAATATAAATAATGTTGTTTTTATTTTGTTATGAACTACAATTTATTTTCTTTCAGAGTTTATATTATGGAAGAAAGAAGATAACATGTGTAAAGGTATTTGGTAAGCTGTTTAATAAATTCAATATATATGGATAATGCACACATACAGAGTTGTACATTTTTTATGTTATTTTGGATAGCCGCGGCTACAGCGTTCATTCAATGAATTGCTGTTTTTTGCTTGTGCGGCTACGGCTAGCAACGACTGGGTTGCTTTTATTTGTGGCTAAACTGTTTCCCCTGTTAACATTGTAAATGCAGCTACAAACAAACAATTGAGGGGTTTGATTACTGAAACAACATAAAATAAATTGCAATATGTATTTTAACATGCAAAACAAGGCGGGTTCTGGGAGTCCACCTACCGTCATGAACACGGCCCATTGACCTGTTCTTTGGTCGATGGCCCCCAGGAGAGTCTCAACCAAGACTGTAGCTCAATGCCCCTTTCACAGAGGAGACATATCCCTCCATATCATTCTTTGTCCTGCCCAGGGGTAGTCCAGTAACAAAATTATAGGCAATTCTCCTTTGAACAAGAGTACCAACAGTAACCCCAGACACATGTTTCGGCCTAGTGGGGCCTCATCAGTGAGGTGGAGCTGTGCCTCTCTAAGAACAATGAGCAAGGGGTCCCCGTCTGGATTCCCTATGTAACTTAGGGTGAAACCCAAAGTTACTTAGTATGAAAAAACAAGGGGGGTTCTGGGAGTCCCTTTACTGGCAGGAACAGAGCCCATTGATCTCTTCTTGGGTGGACAGCCCCTGTGAGAGTCTCAACCAAGTCTTTACATATTTCAATATATTCTTTCAGTTTCTGTTCATTTTAATCTATTTTTATAACTTAAAATGTGGCCCTTAAAATGGCCATTTTGGGGGATGGAAAGAGGGGCATGTAATAGGGGAGGAAAACACATAAGGATGAAACATATAACAAAGGGAATTAAAATAAAAAGAAACATATATTTGTATGTATTTTTTTTAATTTTTTTTTAAAGGGGTTTAATTGTCACTTACAAAAAAAACGAACAATGACAGGAAATCTGGTGTTGTGCGATTAATTTCTGCCATTCGTTAAATGTGGCACCTTCCTTGAATACCCATTTGCAGCATTTTTTACACATGACTTGCATCATGGTAAGATTGGGTGTTGGTAAACAGAATAGTCTGTATAGTGAATATGACTGCTGATGTGGAGGAATCATTTCCAGTTTGAGTTGTTGATGCACTGGGGGATGGAGGTTCTGCAGGTGGTGCTGATCACCTTCTAATCAAGCAATGGGTGCCATGCTTTTACTTTTCATAATGTTTGTGTGCTTTTCGATACTCATCATCCGCCTCATCCCAATGGACTCAAACTAGATGATTAATCATTATTGATGTTCCTAGGCTTTGAGATGGAACATCAGAAGGCACACAGCAAAGAGCAAAGAAAGTGCAGAGTACCTACTCCGCCTCTTTTCTTGTGCAATGTTCCTTCACCTTGAAGAAGCGCCAACTATCTGCTGTTATTTTCATTGTTGTTTGCTTTTTCCTAGGTGGTGATCGATTTTTGACCCAAATGATGACGTCGTCATTACTCTCTCATGTTCAGACATGTTGGAATGTCTAAGCAGGAAGGAAAAAGTAGAACTTTAAAAAAGACAACACAGAAAAGACAATTCTCCAAAAAATGAAAAAGTTTTTAAAAAAAGAAAAAAATGTAAAACAAGGAACACAACAAAGAGAAATAGGATTAGGGGAACAGTGGATACCAAAAGAATAAGGAACACAAAAGGGAAAGTGCCAAAAGGTCTTGCAGTTACTCAGATCACCTTTCACTAGCGAGTACAGAAAGCAATAATAAATGAAAACGTATTTTTTCTGAATGTGGTTATTATTCATGACTACATACTTCCGCGCTTGCTGATTGGACAGTGTAGTACGCGTGGATATCATCATACGGCATGGGCATAGCAACGTCAATTCATCTGCACGTGCGATTGGACAGTCCTTAGGCACGGATGACAATGATGCATAGATGCAAGGACGTATCATTGGTGGGAGAGTGGGGCATGGGGATGTATAGCTGCGTGATTATATTTTGTCATGATATTGGTTGATTTTGCAAGCATGGGTGACGGCAACAGCATGGACAAAGTAAAGTTCATGAATCCTGGTGTGGGATTGGTTTGTTTGTTGACGAGACTACATCAGTAAGCAGCGGATGTTGAGATTGGCTGTCAAAAAGATGCGTGAACACGATTCTCAAACCAATTGGGCCTTTCATTGATGCAACTGAACCACCTTCACTTTCGCTTTTGCTGTGTTTAGTCGCAAATGCACTTATGGTAGACGCAGCTATAAAAATTAATTTACAAACAAATGTAGACATATATATATGGATCAAGGAAAACACTTTATTTGCAGGGACGTTAAGGTGAGCAAAACATTGTAACAAAACCTTTGAAATTCAAGGAAATATCTTTAGTTTAGAAGTTTAGAAATTCAGCTAAAACCACCTTAACTTTGCGCCCCTGTTGCGCAGCCTATGGCCACTATGAGTATGGAATGACACAATGAAGACATCACAGATGACATCATGGATTACATCACTAAATACATGTTGTATGAGAACACTGATGACATTACAAATCACATCACTGATGTCATCACATGGTGACAACACTAATTACATTGAATATAACTGATTGCATGAATAATGGAATTAGACATAACGTCATTTATAAGTTACCTCATGAAAAGTTTGATTACCTTAATAACAGTTTAGGCCATGTGCTTGGCCATAACAAAGGCGGGGGTCACTGGCCAGCACCAATGGCCATAGGTAGTGGTCGGTTAGTATTTAAAAATACAATTGTCCATGGTTAAAACCCATGCCTAGTGGCCCATCACTGTTTTAAAATATACAGTGGCCAACGTTGAAAGCTGAAGTCAGTGGCCATGGCTAAAGGACGTAGTAAATGCCTATTAATATGTTACACTATATAGTCGGCACCATCAAAGAATGTGGCCACTGGCTAGTATTGTGTTGAAGACCATGGCTTGTGGCTGTTTAGAATACATAATATACAGTGGGTACGGACTAAAGACCTTCCTTATTGCATTTTATTATTATAAAATATACAGTGGACATGGCCACGATGTACAAACTACTCAAGGTCAAAGGCCATGGCTAGTGGCCCATATATATGTTACAATATATAGTGGTCACTGCCAAAGGGTGTGAGCAGTGGCCAGTAGTGTGGTGAAACCCATGGCTAATACCTTATCAGTGTATTTAGTATACATTGTACACAGTTGAAAGCTGTAGCCACTGGCAAAGGCCACAATCTATGGTTTTTAGGCTGTTAGTGTTTTAAAACATACAGTGCACATGGGTGAAGGTTTTGACCACTGTCCAAAAGTGAATGCCATGATTAGTACCCATTAATTTATTAAAATAAATGTGGCCATGCACAATGACCATGGCTGAAGTGCATTTTTAATGACAGTTACTGTTGTAATGTTATTAGTGATGTCATCAGTGATGTCATCTGTGATGTCATCATTGTGGTCATAGGCTGTGCAACAGGGGGCAAAAGTTTAGGTGGCTTTAGCTGAATTTCGGTGGTTTTGTTGCATTAATGGTTAAGTTGTGCTAACAAAAACCTTTGAGGCCAAACCATAAGGATAGTACTTTAAAAACATAGGGCAAGGCTGACGTCTAGATATAAAGCGGGCCTTATTATGAGGCGGGCGCAAAGCGATACCGGGCACCGGTAAGGACACCAGTGCCGGTAATCCCTTTGCGCCCTATTCCGAGGTCCCTTTGCGGGTCCCGCTAAGGCCGCCTGGTTTTACCCGGCGGGTTTAGCGGGAACCGCAAAGGGTCCAGGGAGCAAATAAAGGTACCGTTATTTACACCTTCCCCATTCCCATTGAGCCCTATGGGGGCTCAAATGGGAATGGGGAAAGGTATTTTCAATGGGGACCTACCGGTCCCGCAAAGGTCCAACTAGACCGGTAAGTCCCCATTGAATGAGGGCGGACTCTGTACCATTATTTGAGGCAGTCATGGCGCTATTAGCGCCATGGCTGCCTCCAATCTCGGAATGAGGCCCAGCATCTTTTCAATTTTAACACTTACTGTCAATCAAGAAAACCACCAGGTCTATATATGTCAGTGAACAAAAACAAGTGGCCTAGATATGTGATGTCATCAGTGATATCATCAGTGACATGTTTGATGTCATCTTTGATAACCTGGCTGTTAGTCTTAGCAGCGCACAGTGGTGGCGTGAGTTATGGTTGCTTAGCTTAACATAACTGGCGATTTTCAAGGGTATTTTGGTTTTACTTGTAAGCATACATCCTTTTAACAACGTTTTTTTCATTGAATTTCATGGCTTTTTGTTAGTGCAACTTAACCATATGTCCCTTTAACAACGTTTTTTCAATTAATTTTATTGTTGTTTACCAATGCACCCTCATTTGCTACAGCTTCCTATTATAATACTTACCCTCAATATAGCAGCATTTGCAACCAATGTACCAAGTTTTACCTTAAAACTATGTCATTTCCCACCTGCTAGCAACATTTTTAACACTTCCGTAAAGTTTTTGCAACTTTTTCCACTGTTTTTGTGTTTGCCGATTTTTTGCAAACGTCTGTCATCACTGCAGACTTTCCAGACACTGTCACATGACTGCACGAGCACCCATGGCATGATGACGTGTCTGCGAATTCATCCGCAATTCTTGAACCAGTCTGTGCTTTGAAAACATTTCAGAACTGTATTTTTAGCTGATCTAGTAAGTCTTTAAGCGAAAGTTTACCCTTGCACAGCTCCTAGAATTGTTCTTCTCCATTTGCAATGCAGGAGAAAGCACATCTTTTGAAGAATATCAGAAGAACTGCTGTTTATCTCCAAAAATGGCATCAGCTATTGCCATCCCTTCCTGCTGGAGTCATCACTACCAGCTGAGTGGCCTACACAATGTTAGAAGCGCAATCATGCAGAAAACAATAAAGATCCAGGAAGATGAAGTAGAGGAAATGGCTACCTCTAGAACCCAGAAACAATCCTGGGTGTGGCAGTTCTTTACCACTGTTGGGGGAGTACTAAAGGCTAAGGCTACCAAGGTGAAATGCACTGAGTGCTTGTACTCAGTCACGGACAACCTAACCAGTACTCCAACAGGGCCACCTCCATGCACTCCATGCGCCACCACCCTAAATCCAACTACTGGGATGTTCTGAGAAAGGCTATTCCTTTCTCAGGAAGTAGTAGGCTGTTTTCTTCTACCTCATCTTCCTCAACCAATAGTACCACCACACAGGCTACTCCTGTGGGGCAGAACATCCCAGCAGCTACCTTACAAGACATAAAAGAATCAGTTTCCAAATTAACTGTATTGTGTATGTACCGCAACAAACCACTCTGTAGAGTGGAGCAATTCCGAAGTGCTTTCGAGGCTGTAATCAAGGAGCATGAGAAACACTGCCCCGTACCTTAAAATTAGCACACACCCAACCTCTCCCCCTGTCAACCTACCTCTTTTTATTTTTGGTTGCTGTCCCTTCCCTTATTTCCCTCCCCCACCTTAATTCCTAACCTCTCCTTCAAAAATGTGTTTTTTTAAATACACGCAATGAAAAAACATAAAAAAGGTTCCTTGAGGAACCATCTTTCACAGTACAAAAAAAGAAGTGCAAAAAAAAAAACGTATGGAGTCCATCTCCTTTACATTTTTGCAATAGAGTAGTTTGACTCAATACAATTCTTCAACATTGCCATGGGCATTTTGTACTATGCCAATGGAAATAATGGACAATGGTGTACTAGACAAAAAGAAAAAAGCACAGAAAAAATGTGCTGTCCCAAATAATTTTCTCTAGCATACAACAATGACCATGTTATGTTATCAACATTTATACCGTGCACGATCGCCTAAGGGCATCATGGTGCGAGGATAGCACAGGGACAGGGCTAGTGGGAATCAGCATTCCAAAAAAGACAAGTTTTGAAAAGACCGCAAAACTGAAGGTGAGTCTCAATGCGTCTAAGGGCGACAGGCAATTAATTCCACAATTTGGCAGCTACGACAGAAAAGGCCAGACCGCCTACCCTTGAGAAGTGGAACTTCTGGAATGTCACCAAAAGAGCATGACTGGAGCGGAGGGTATGACCCAGAACATAGGGTAGACATTTCTCACAGAGATAGTCAGCTCCCTGGCCATAGACTGCTCTGTGTACCAGACAGAGGGCTTTAAAGTCAATCCTCTTGGTGTCAGGGAGCCAAAGCGGAGCACAGAGTACAGGAGTAATATGGGCATGATGGGTGGTAGATGTGGCCACCAAAGACGCAAGATTCTGAAGAAGCTGTAACCTACGAACCAGTCCCATAGGTTGGGCCAAAAATAAGGCATTACAATAGTAAATACAACTAAGCGCAGCTGAAGCTACCACCAATGGACGCAGACAGACAGGGAGAAGCGGTAAAATCCCTCACAGTACCAGTAGTACAAAATGGGCAGTTTTGCAGACAGAACTGACTTGAGCTGACATAGGGCCTCATTACGAGTCGGGCAGTAGGGGATACCAGGCACCGGTAAGGAGATCGGTGCCGGTAATCCCCTACCGCCTGATTTCAAGGTCCCCTAACGGGAACCACTAGGTACGTGTGGTCGGACCACACGTCCCTTACGGGTCCCGTTAGGGGACCAGGCCACTAATTACGGGCCTGCCATTAGCAGGCCTGTAAATAGCGCCTTCCCCATTCCCATTGAGCCCTATAGGTGCTCAATGGGAATGGGGAATGGTTGGTGCAATGGGACTTACCGGTCCCGCCAGGGTCGGACTAGACCGGTAAGTCCCCATTGCACCGCACCAGACTCGGGCCCTCATTACAACCTTGGCGGAGGACCATGGTGCTATTAGCACCGTGGTCCATGCCACTAAGGTTACGATTCCGCCATGGTGGATGGCAGAATTACCGCCCCATTCCTAGGTGAGTGGCGCGGTAATTCCCCATTCACCATTTGCCCTTCCCCATTCCCATTTTTGCCCCCATAGGGCATAATGGGAATGGGGAAGGCGCTAATTACGGCACCGTAAATTACGGTGCCGTAATTGGCTCCAAAGTCCCTTTGCGGGTTGGATTTTTAACGCCTGCTAAAAGCAGGCGTTAAACACCAACCCGCAAAGGGACACTTGTAATCAGGCGTTAAGGGTTAACGGCGCCTATGGCGCCGTTAAACCCTTAACGCCTGAGTTGTAATGAGGGCCTGGTCCCGTTATTGGTGGCAGTCATGGTGCAAATAGCGCCATGACTACCACCAATCTCGGAATGAGGCCCATAGACAGTGAGGCAGACAGATATACTCCAAGATTGTTTTACCAAGGGCACAGGAGTAGTAACAGCACCCAAAGCAGTGGGCCATAAAGAGGCTGACCAGAGAGCAGTGTCATTCGGGCACCCTACCACCAGAACCTCCTTCTTGTTCCCCTTGTTCCTGTTGAGCTTCAACCAGTTTCTGCTCATCCATTCCCCCACTGCCGACAGGCAGCCAAACAGCCATCCCGACACCTCAGAGTGATCCAGATCTAGGTGGACCAAAATCTGGATGTCGTTGATATAGGAATAGCCCCGGAAAGCGTGGGAGTGCAAGAGTCCCATCAACGGCTGAACATAGATGTTAAACAACATCAGGGACAACGCGGAACCTTGAGAAACACCACAGAAAAGTGCACACGAAGAGGAATTAAATGGGGAAGTGAAAGTGATTGAAACCTATCAGCAAGAAAAGAGGATAACCTGGTTAACCAGCATGGTAGGATCATCAACCATGGACACCAGGACACTCTTGGTTCCTCAACCTGGCCGGAAACCAGACTGAAAAGAGTTAAATAATTTAGAAGACTCAAGGAACGAAGATAGAAGTGGGGAGACAAGATTCATAATCAATGGATCATCATCACTATCCACGGTCTCCACAGTCCCATTTCCAGACCTGGCATCATTGAAACACCCGGATAGTACGTGCACACCATTGTGCAAAACAGCCCTTCTACCCTTTTCACTTTTATGCTTGCAACACTCCCTCATTGCCTGCTTTTCGAACAGTCACAGATCCATCCACAAATGGCTCCCAATTTTACATGTAACCCTATGAACATATTAGACTTCTACACACCAACTGTCACTTAACAATGTTCTACAAATATTTTCCATCTGTATTTCCTTTACTTATAGAAACAAAAACTACACAGTACTGCTATAAATGCACATATGTATTATGCATTAAGAGAAGTGTATTAATGAAGGGGGAGTAGGGATAAGCAAGTACTTATGGAAGGCCAGAAGGAAGAGCCAATGGGTGCCAAAGTTGGTGGCCACTGCCTAAATGCTTCTCCAAAAGAGCCCCA
Organism: Ambystoma mexicanum; assembly: GCF_040938575.1. Lineage (NCBI taxonomy): Eukaryota > Metazoa > Chordata > Amphibia > Caudata > Ambystomatidae > Ambystoma > Ambystoma mexicanum. The sequence continues at coordinate 291,625,338 of NC_090928.1, forward strand.
TGGGTGGGGTGCACAGCCTCCTGACAGTTTATTTATTTATTTAATTTATTTGCATTTTAAAGCGCTCATACAACCCACAGGCATGGAGGCGCTGTTACTGGAATTGTTTGTTTTTTTAGTTGCATAATTGTTATTTTTTTGTCTTAGTTGCATATTTTTTACGCGCTTAAATACCCAGAGGTTTCTAAGTGAGGACCCTGGGATCGAACCTATGTTGCTTCATGTCGTCTTGCTTACAAGGCAGACTCGTTGCCGCTGAGCTATCCTCCCGAGAGGACCCGTAAGGGCAGTGTTGAAGGGGGAGCTGAATGTGGGGAGGTACTGGTCTCAACAAGCTATAGTGACTTGAACCTATACATTTAATGAGGCACCAGGCCACCAGTCTTAGTGCAAGTGTGATAGGTTAGATGAAAAACAAGAAAAGGAAAGAGGAAGAAAGAAGTAGAGTTTTCAAAAGATTTGGGAACTTTAGAAAGTCTGGCTCAACGTCTAAAATGGACAGGAACACTGTTCTAAAGAAAGGCACCAGCTAAACAGAGAGATATACCTCCTCTCTCTGTCTGGAGAAGTGTTTCACAAACAGACAATTGGACTAAAAGAAGCAGAAGGATCTAGCTCGAGAGAATTTAGGAACAGAAAGTTAGAAATAGTGTTCCCTAGCCTTCAGGCCAAGCATAACCTTTGAAGCCATATTCTAAATTAGCTAAAGGCTCCATACAGAAGAAAGGGGGAGGTTGATGAAGAGGCTGCTACAGCACTGCAGACCACAGAAGAGCAAGGCTCTCGAAACGTTCACCTTGTAAAGGAATGTAAAGAAAATTTGAATTCCTGCAAAGAGGTGAAGCTCAAAATGGATCTTCTTCAAAATGTCCAACATGTGGGGAGTCAAGGAAAGAGAGCAGTTAAATAAGCCCAAAGTGATTTGGCCTCACAGAATAGTGAGGATATAGAGCCCAAGGACAGCGGCCAGAAAGTAGGAGGAAACAGGGCGCAAGTGTCCCAATAATACAAATCTCTGTCTTACTGGTATTCACACAGAGGTTGTTAGCTGCACACCATCCTGGATAAGGGTAGACAATCAGGTTTCAAAGAGGCAGATAACGATGTAGTAGAGGAAAGTTTCAAGCACAGTTGTGTATCATCACCTAAAACTGCAAATTAGGAGAGAAGAAGCAGATGAACTGAGCCTGAAGGACAACATGCATATTAAAGAGACACACTGATAGTATAGTACCCTGGGAGACGCTGCAGGTAGAAAGTGAGGTGGTGCAGGACAAATGGCCCAGTTGCAGCTGGAAAGGGCAGTTAGTCAGGAAAGAGGTCAGCCAATCCAGTGCCCGGTCTGTGATGCAAAAGGTATCTTAGAGGCTTTCAATAAAGATATAATGGTTCGCTGCATCAAAGGCAGAGGACAAATCGATAAGCACTATCCTCAATTGTACTACAATCAAAAATACCAAATACACTTCAATTACATAATTACTCTATATTACAAATACGGCATATACTCCCCTTATACTACCTATAATAACTATACACATATTGCTATAGTGTGGGGGTCCCCAACATTTTTTGTGCAATGAGCAAAAATTGCATATAAAATGAAATGGTGTGCCACGTGTATTTTTTGAAAGAACTTATCAGCGCTCGATTGGCGGAAAAATTATTGTAGCACAAATTAGAAATATAATAAGACCTTTAACTGCATTTGACATTTAGTGGTTGTTTACTGGAAATGTTGAGGAAATGGAGTGGTCAGTAGGACATTTTTATACACATAAAACCAGTCAAGTTGAGCAATAATCAACAGGACTAAATAAACATTATCAGGGGTTTCAGGTTCTCGAGCAAAATATTTTGTAAAAAGGCAGTGCAAATATTTGGACACAAATGGAGCACTGATTTTCAGGAGTACATTGTGATTGTGCTTGGGGATTTTCTGGGATCTTTAGTGGTAAATGGAGCATTCCTAAGCATACAAGGACAGCAATACTGTTCCACAGTCATTGATTACTGTATTGTGGATTTAATCTTCAGGAATGTTATGAAATTTTGCATTTCTGATTGAACAAAGAGTGAACACTGTCCTCTTGAGTTAATTTTCTAATGACCAGGTTAGATACCACAAATAAGATATCCACTAGCAAGAGGAAGGGGCACGGTGTGCTGGTTGGTGATGCCTAAACTCAACAAGGAGGCTCTGGAGAAAATTACTAATTCACAAGAAATTAAGATATTCTCTTTAAACTGTTGAATAGTTCAGAGGCCACAAATTAAGGTGTCAGTTTTTTTGAGTCTTTGGTTGAAACCATCCAAGACAGAGCTGTTGGCAAACAATGCCCCCAAGTTCAGGAGGTCCAGGTTATAGAAAGGCATGCCCCATGATACTATGCAGAATGCAGAATCTCAAAAATAAAACTGAACCATGATTTAATGGGTGATGTGCACATGGCTGGTCAGATTTATAGTTTCAAAATGGCATATAAAAATTGCCAAAAGACAAACAATAAACACATGCATTGAGAAACAATAGGAGCTTTCTTGGAGGACAAAAAAGAGGTTTATTTTTAATGCAGTTGTTGAGACATGCATTATGTCATCTCCTTGCACAATTAGTCCTTGGACCACCAGCACCCCATGGTTAAAGGCCAATTTCCTTGCTGGACACTGCCGGCAAGATTTTCTCCAAAGTTTTGTTGCCCAGACTGGAGGAGTTAACTCAAAGAAAAAATATCCTGAAGGCCTCCCAAACAGGTTTCAGGGGAGGGCTTATTACAGAAGACCACGGCTTCACTCTGAGCACCATCATGGAGAAATACAGTAAGGTTAAGGGAGGGAGATTACTTTGACATTTTTTCGATTTAGAGAAAGCATTTGATTTGATTGATAAAAACATAATGTGGTGTAATTTACATTTTATTGTGGTCAATAATGATTTTTGTTGTGGTCCCTAATGGTTCAATAAATCTTATCCAACTATGATATGCAGGCATCTCAGTGTCTCTCCGATATACAACAACAGGGAATTATACATTGTTTTTCCCCACCCATAAGGGTGAAAAGCACGGATGTCAGTTTGCCCCAATGTATTCCTTTCAGTTGATTCTAGTACTTCTCTTAATCCATCCACTCTGAAGGGTACATTTTATAGCATGCTTCTTTATGCAAAACACACCACTATTTCTGACTTAACAGTGTCAGGTTTCCAACAGGACCTGTCAAACACAAATAACTATTTGGTGAAATATAGTTTGAAATTAAATATGATAAAAACTAAAATGATGGTGTCGGGAAAAGGGTGAAGACTTTCAGTTAGTTGTTAAATAAATGTAGATATGAGGTGGCAGTCTCATTTCTATTTGAACATACACTTCTAAAAGAGCAGAGCTTTGATTAATCATATTAACACGACAGCTGAAAGGGCATCATTAAGGATTAAAGGGCTTTTTAAAATGTGTATTTCACGGTTGAGGCATTCTCATTGAACAAGTGCCTAGAGATACAAAAGGCAAAGGTATGTTCCATGATTTTGTGACCGCAAAATCTAGGGTGGTTCAAAATGTCATGTCCTCGAGGGGTTACAAAATTAATTTCTGTGTCAAATAGCAGGTCTCCCTGCAGATACATCTGGTAGCGCCTTGTGAGCTGAATTGGGGGTGTTAATGTTTGAAGGTGTCGGGCCACTTACGATTGTTTATGTATTTTTTAAATGCACATCTCAGATTTTCTGCTAATATTAAAGTGAAATTTAGTTTAAGTACGATTGCAGCCTCCCCTGGTAGAGAAAAATACTTGTGGTATGGAGGTGGATGGGGGAGTTGTAAGGCACTGTCCATTTGGATAGGGGATGGGATATAAATAAAATTGACAGATTAAGTCAACTCAAAATAGCTCTTAAAGCAAGAGTTTATCCCATGGGGAGAGAGGCAGATATCCAACATATAAATAGGAAGTTCTCTTTAGCTTTATATGCAGACTTAGTACATTTATAAGATGGCAAGGACAAATCTGTGAAATAAGATCCCCAGAATGCAGGAGGCCGATGATAATGGTACATTAAAATGTACCCACCGCTCAATTAATTAAGGTGTGCAGAAGGAAGCATAAAGTGTGGCTGCAAAAAAGAAATAGATGACGATTTGGTTCATGTTCTGTAAATTTGGCGTTGTTTCTCTGTTTTGCGGAACGTGGACATGAATGGGAGCTATGTTTTATATAATTAATTGTAATAATCAGGGTTTCATATGTAGCTTTTTTAATATGTTAAAGTTGCTTTTTATTTTGTGCTTGTTCTATGTGAATTTTATGAAATATGATATCTGTTTTTAAATGTTGTTAACTTAATGGAGAAATATGATTAAATAAATATTGATTGGGTAATACTGGTCATTACATGGAAGGCTTTAAAGATCACATCACAGGGAATTTGGTGGTAACCTCCTAAGAATTCTTTTGGCATATAATGCCAAATAGTGCATTTTAAAGCTCTGAGGTCTGTTACATTGGTGAAAAGTTGTTAGGAATAAAAATAATATTTTTCAGATGGATTTGAATCCTCTTTTCTCTGCCCAAAAGGGATTTTACAGAAAACTTAGTGGCAATCATTGATCAAAACTTTGAGCATTTTATGACCACTTCATAGAGGAGTGAGACAGTGTTAACTAAATATTTGGATTAATGAATTGGCTTGTTAAATTAAATGTATTAACACTGACTTAATTGAATTTGAATATAGGACAAATTAATTATGAAATATGTGGCATGCCATTTCCCTTATCTACCCATTATCCACATCCCATATGGGCAGAGTATCAAACGATTACCATTTTTCCTCTAGTACAAAATGTCAAAATAAATATTGTTGGCACTAAAATATATATTTCTGATAAATATAATGCATCGTATCATCAAACACAAACCTCACTTGTAAGAAAAACAGTGAATGCAAATTATTTATTAAAGGTAAGTTGAGTATGCATGCCACTTATTTGCCTATTATTGTCCTAATAGCTGTACAAAGGAACAGAATATGGCAATGTTCTTCAGGACACAAACATGGTTCAATTATGTTGATCATTAATACATTTGTCAGCTGGGCAAAGTATCTGAAGATGGCAGGGATTTAACAATGGCTATAATAAGCAAGGACATTTACTAAAAAGTAAATTGCACGGTGGCAACAACCTCAAATCTCGTACATATAAAAATGTCAGCTGGATCCAAAGCAGGCTTAATGCCCAACATTATTGCACATTCGAGGGCTCTCTCCAGGCTGTATTGCAATGGAGGTCTCATCCAATGGTGCCAATAAAATCAAAAACTGGATTTTGGAAAACAAGCTTGAGTTAAATCCATCTAAGCAGAGGTTATTGTGCTTGGCCCTAAGAGAGGGGTAATAAACACTGTCCAATGTATTACATGTCTTTCGCTGTTTGGTGTCCCTTCTAAATTCTCAGATACAGTAAAGAGCCAGGGCTGTATTTGGCAGTCGAGTATGGATTGCAACTCCCAGATTAGTCAGACGGTTAAATCTGTATATTGCCACTGAGACTTATAAAGCCCGTTGTAACCTTATTGCTGAAAAGGCCTGTTCAAAGGTAATAGGCATACTCACTAATGCCAAATTAGATTATTGCAACACCCTTTTACTGGGTGCCCAAAAATGTAATGTTAAGAGATTACGGGTTGCCCAGAACTCTGCTATTAGGCTGATCTTCTCATTGCCTAAGGCAACTGTCTCACAATATTGGAAGAACTTTCACTTTCACTTTTAAGTTCAGAGTGGAAGGTTAGCCATCGGTGAGAGGCCAACCAGGCAGAAATTGAGTCATAAATAGATAAGGCATACAGGAAACAAATAGAGGAATTAATAACAGACTTAAGAGGAGCTAAGCGAGAGACAGGGAGACAAAGGAGGAGTGTAGAACAGTAGAATAGTCATGAAATGATTAAAGAAGAAATTAGAAACTTAGTGTCACTGAGAGAAGAGGTCTAGTTTTCTGAATGTTGAGGAGATGGAAGCGGCAGGAACAGGATGTAATCGAAATGTGATGAGCAAAAGAAAGATTAGTGTCAAGATGGAGGCCAGGATGGAGGCCAGTAAGAGAAAAAGGCAGATTGGAAGAGGAAAACAGGACAAAGGGAGGAGAAACGGGCAAATAAATAGTGCTGCAGGAAAAAAGAGAACTTCAGTTTTAGAAGGATTGAGGACAAGAAAGTGGTCCGACATCCAGGTTTTGATAGCCGAAAGACAGACAGAGAGATTAATGTGTATAGTAGGTGTAAACAAAGAAAAAGATAGAAATAATTGGGTGTCATCAGCATAAAAATAACGAGATAACCCAAAAGAAGAGATAATATTAGCTAAAGGAGACGTATAAAGAAAGAAGATAAAACGTCCAGGAACAGACCCTTGTGGAACACTGTGTAAAAGAGGAAGGGGATCAGAACAAACACTGACCCAAGATACTGAGTAGGTACAATTAGATAGATAGGATTGAAACCATGTCATTACAGAACCAGAAAACCCAAAAGCGTTTATGGAATGGAGAAGTAGTGTGTGATCCATTGTGTCGAAGGCAGTGGATAAGTGCAAGAGTATAAGAATAGAAGAGTGTTTAGCATAGCGAGCTGAAAGAAGAGAGTCACAGATGCAAAGAATAGCAGTTACAGTGTAGTGAAGGGGTCGAAAACCAGACTGTAAATGAGGTAAAATAAAATTGAGAGTGATAAAGGAAGAAACCTTGGAGTAAATGAGATGTTCCAGTAGTTTGGAAAGGTAAGGAAGGGGAGAGATGGGATTAAAATTGGAAAAGATAGCAGGATCCAAGGATGAATAATGCCATGTTTGAAGAGGAGAGGGAAGGTAGACATAGTAAGAGAGACTGGTAATATAATTGAGATAGTGATAGATTTTAGTAATAAGTGTAGAACTAACAGGATCTTTGGGAGAAGCAGTTAGATGAGCATGGGAGATTGCATAATAGGTATCAGAGTTATAGATTGGTGAGAACGAAGAAAGAACCATAGTAGAAGGAGAAGGGAAAAAGGGCCGGAATAAGGCAGAGAAATAAGAGAAATGGCAGAACAATGAGAATGCACTTTAGCTGTGAAGAAATTAGCAAAGTCAGATGCAGTAAGTGTCGAGAGAAGAGAATGATCAGGCAAAGGGGGTACAGTAGACTAGAGAGAGGGATTTGAAAAGAATGGCGGGGTGAGATGATTGAGATTGCAAGAGATCAGAGTAATGGAGACATTTAGAAGAAAGAAGTGCATCATCATATAGAGTATGATAAGAAGAGAAGGACACACCATCAGACATAGACCGAGATCTATGCCATCTATGCTTCAAGCGATGGCATGCCCTTGACATAGAGTGAAATTAAGGAGTATGATAAGGCTGCAAAGAATGGAGACATTCAGAGAGAGGATATAGGGTATCATGAGAGGTAGTAGGGGAAGTGGAAAAGCTGAAGCTGCTTCATCCATTTAAAAGAGCTAGAAAACAAGCGTTGGATGTCGGAGTGGCAATACAAGAAGATACAAAAAGTGGTGTATTGAAAGTACAAAGATCACAAAGAACAGGGAGGTAAATAGAGATAAAGAGCAAGTGATGATCAGAAGAATAAACAGGATAAATAGAAACATCCGAGGTAGACATAGAAGAAGTAAAAATAAGATTCAAAGAGGATCCATAAATGTCGGAAGGGAGAGTAGTGAGGGGAGAGAGACAGTAAAAGTCCAAAATAGCAAGAAATGCAGTGGAGACATGAATAGGAGAGATGTAAATTAAAGTCAGCCAGTAGTAAGAAAGAATTAGAGCAAGGCAGGATGACACTAAGTAAAGCATCAATGTCATCACAAAATGTGGAAAGAGGACCAGAAGGGTGATAAATCAAGGGAAAGGTCACAGCACAAGACTTGGAGAAGATGGAAAGACAGAATTCAAAGGAAGTAAATGTAGGTAGAGAGAGGGAAATAGTATGAATTGTGGAACGTGGCCAGTAAGGAATACTGGTAATTCTTCCCAGAGAACAAGGAGTATGAGTGAAGTCTGTATCAGATGAGAACAACAAAGCAGGTATAGCAAAGTTAAAAGAAGAAAGCCAGGTCTCAGTAATAATTATATTTTTTCATTAAAAATGTTTAGTTAAAAACATTTTTGTTATTTATTCATTTGTTAATATCACATGGAACCATCTGACACATGATTGTACACAATTCTTATGATAGGGTCTTCTTTCTGTGCTTTGATGAAGTCCTGATCAGGGTGTGTCAAAGCTCCACTGCACCACTGGTTGATTAACTGTTCCTTGCGATTTGGAATGTATCACCACATCCACTTTGATCTCACTGAGCAAGTGTTCAGTGGGAAACAGTTCTCCAATCATCGCTCCAATTTTGCCAACTGTTCAGCCTTATCATTCCCTTCCTTATATTCTCCAGGTCTTTTGGAGTGCCCTCTTATTTTCTCCAATGGATTTTCATCTAATTTTTACAAGTGACCAAAGTGACCATCCCTCTCAGCTTCCAACTTGGTATGAATTCCACAAATCTATTCTGGGCATAGTCAGAGTCGGTAACCAACATTCTTTCTTTTAATTCAGAAAATAAGCAAAGCAATTGAATTCACTTATAATGATGCAGAGTAGAAAACACTGGAAAAAGAACAGTTTTGGTTTGTGGGCAGATAGCGTTTAGGTTAATAGTTACCCCTGGAAAGTACTGGAGTAAAAATGAGCAAACCTTACACACATCTGAGTAACCAGCAGGTATTCAGGAATGTAAGACAATGTCTAGAGTTAGATGCAATCTTCCCTCCACCAACAAGAGAGAAAACCATTTTTGCTAAGTGACACTTTTAAACTGACAGGTGAAATGGCTTTATAAAATAATGCAAAAGGGTGCAAAAATGTTTAAATGGATAGAATGTCTGAGGAAAACAACACTAAACAGGTCTTAACACACATGAGCTATAATATAAACAACAGTACACACCTTAGATCAGAATGGGACGGAAAGAAGCACTTTGAAATGGGAAAGAGACATGTGTAAACTTTTGAACTTTGCAAATTCGTGGCAAACTTTTACTATGTGATATTGGAGAAAAATGAGTCAAATACACTTTTCTGCGATTTTAGTTGTGCATGTAGCTAAGGGTCTTAGGTATCAGTGAGAGTTGAACTTTCTTTTTTATCTTTAAAACTGAAGAAGTTATAGAGGTTTTAGTAAGAGGCGTTTTTGTAAAATAAGCGCAAAAATTAAAACAACAATTTGATTATAAAAATGACGGATAGATTTTCTTATACTGTATTAAGGACTATGAAAAAGAGAATGCCACACAAGAATCAGTTATTCACGGACACTCATAACTCTTCAAGCGTGATACTCTAGTTTCCGTTCGGTTTGGGAATTACTTTAATTAATCAAAATCACTAAGGCGTTATGGTTTTGTAACACAGGTGAGACAATCAGCGCAAGAAGGATTCTAACAATACTAGGGTTCTAAATTTAAAGATGGGATGGGTATGAGATTGGGATGATACAATGCAGATATAGTATGGGTCACGGTTCTTCCTATTCATACTTACAGCCCTTTGTAATTAAATTGAACCGTCAGTTCTGGTCATTGGATTGGATCAGGTCTACCGGCAGCAGGGCACCTCTGGAGGGATTTGGATCAGCGGCGCAGTTCTGGTCAATTTTGGACTGCGCCTCAGGCTTCATTAGGATGGGCCCTTCTGGTCACTGGACATGGCAGATGACAGGATGCAAGTTTCAGTGGGCAAGCCTTAATGGTAGCAAGCCAAGCTGAAACAAAATTATTCTTTTAAGTTTTGGAGGTTTGCAATTGGGTCAAGCTAGCAATCTTCAGCAATGAGTCTGGATTCTGCAAAGAAGTCTGGATCTTCAAAGAATTCTGGAGTCAGCTACAAGATGAAGAGTTCTGGAACTAGGTGCTGCGCTGAAATCTGGATGGGTTCTGGAAGCAGTGTGTCCTATGTGTAGTGAAGTTCCTATATTTATACTGTTAAATGCCATCCCCCAGTTTATGGTGTGGGCAGAATTTCAAAAACACACCCCCACGGCTGTGAGTGGCTGCAGCCACATGCTTTGTCCGGGTTGGCGGTCTAAACAGAGCTGTCATCTTTATGATGCGATTTAGGAACTCCCACATTGATTTTTACCAAAACATAACTTTTGCACAAATGTACATATCTAAAATTATGTACCCCAATAAAATTGGTCACCCACATTTCATATTTGATTGTCTCTATTCCCATTCAATCCCCGTCCTTGTGCGAGCTGTCTTTCTCATTCTATAGAATTTTACCAATTTTATACAAAATCGTTTGGATTAATCTTTTCTAACTCGGTACATCTCCGGGCGCTTATCAGTGGACCATGTACATGCAATCTTTGGTTTGCAACATTAATCATTCTGCTATAATAAGACTTTTTTCATAACTTTGGTCCTTAAATGGTGCAAGTGTCATCAATGTCTTCAAATCAAGAGCCTGAAATTAGGTTTGTCTACCAATTTCTAGATGTATGCCTCTTTAGGTTGCTCAGTTAAAGAGGTTTAACTTTAATAACAAATAAGGATTCAACATCAAAGTTCTCCTTTGTAACCTCCTCTTCCCAGGCAGCAGCTGTCCAGCCCTTTGATCAGGGAGGCATGTCCCCTTCCTGGAGGGAAGATCCCCTGTAGAGATCAATTGGGCAGCTTACCATTGTCCTTGGCTCAGCCCCAGAGGACAGTCTACTGAGGTCGCATTGTGCTGCTTGTTGTCATTATGCGGGAACCATTAGGCTTCCTGTTTTCAAGGGGTGTCAAGCTGAGATGTCAACTTTGCCAGGCCATGCACTGCCCAATACAAATTTAGCAGTTACTTCCACTGGGTTACTCTAAGATTCACCTACAATCTTTTATTTAAAAGATACAAAATGTACAGAGTTTATAACGGATTTTGACATTTTAAAGGAATTACACCCTTCACAGAAAAATGCTTTAAACAGGCAGATTTTCACTTCTTCAGAAAAAAGAAAACCCATTTAAGTTAAATTTGACAGCTAATTTGCTTAAGCAGCTGTCAGGCATTGATGCCTGGATTCCTCTGACTGCCTGGAGAATCTTTAATTTCAGCATACCTTTCCTTCAAATAAATCACACAAAAGATGACAGAATTTACTGCCAAAACCGCACTTTGAAGGTTGCCATTGATTCGAGAGCTGTATATAAGGGCATTTTTGGATTTTTAGCCCTTCTGTGGCCTTGTGACAGGTGACAGATGACTCCTATTTTTACACCACTTTTCCTGTGTGGCTGGGTGTGCAGCTCTTTTGTGGTTTATGAACCATGTGCAGTCTTGCAGATTTTGCGTGCACGGGGTTATTGCCTCCATTTATAGCAGTTTTCTTTCCCCATTGTCAAATGGGTGTAGTAGGGTGTATTGGCATGCACTGAAATATCCCACACACACCCCTCCGACTCTGGCGTGACATCCAGTCGTGGGGGAGTCAGGCACGTGGGATTATTTTTCCTTCAATCGATGTGAAGAAATCCGGTTGCTTCTCCCATCAGTGATTGATGCAACACGCTCTCCTCGCCGGTTCTGGTTGGAGCGACACTCCGGATTTCTTGGATTTTTCCTCCCGGTCCCCGAGGAGGTCCTCCTTGGTGATTGGGTGGATTTTAGTTCCAGTACTAGAAAACAGAACATAGCATGGGTATGGACATTTCCCCACTACTGTTCCCAGAGGGGTGTAGTTGGGCGGATGCATGCATTGAATACAATTTACAATATTCCCCGCCTATATTTAATAATGGTCTTAACACTCACCGCTCGTACGTACTCAAGGAACATTTAATAATTCTTATTAGGTCTCTGCATTTTCCACCGCTGGGTTTCCGGTAGGACCTTCTATTTGCGCCAAAGTATGCCTGGGATGGCAACTCTTTAGCTCATTTATGTGGACCCACTTGTCTTCCCCTTCTGTCAAACTGCCCTTGGGGATGCAGATTCTGTAGGCGACTGGTGAGATTCTGTCCACAATTTCAAAAGGACCCCGCCAACTTGGGAGGAATTTGCACTCTTTGGCTTGTTTCCTTTGGAAATTGTACAAGTAGACACAGTCTCCTACTTGATATTCCTTTTCAGTTGTCTTAAGGTCATAGTGGGTGTTCATACTGTCTGCAGATCTTTCTAGATTCTGCTGAGCATACGCAAAAGCATGTTGAAGGTGTTTTCTCAGATTCTCAACATACTCATGAGTTGTGGATGCATTTATTAAAGTCTGCTCTTGGGTTCTGTAGAGCAGATGCTGGGGTAGGACCATCCTTCATCCAGTCATCAGCTCAAAAGGAGACATTTTTGAAGCAGAAGAAGGGATAGATCTGATGGCCATCAGCACAAGGGGTAATTGAATATCCCAGAGTCTGCCACTAACCTTTTTAATATGCTCACAATAGTTTTATTGTACCTCTCAACTCTACCACTAGAGGACAACCGGTATTATATGTGTAATTTCCTTTTTACCCCAAGTATCTTTGTCATCACTTCGCTAGTGAAATGGCTACTTCGGTCTGACTCAATCCTCTGGGGTAGTCCAAAACACGAGAAGATGTGATTGATCATCAGGGCAGTTGAGGTTTCTGCCTTGCAAGTTGGGGCCGGGAGACATTCCACCCGTTTAGTAAACAAGTATGTTACGGTAAACATGTACTTGTTCCCCCTAGAGGAGCGAATCACGGGCCCGATGAAATCGACTTGCAAATCTGGCCAAGGCAGTGTCATCCCCCCCTTTTGGAGGGGAGCATGGTGTGTGAGTGATGTTGGCTGAAATTGTGCACACACAAGACACCCCTTCAAGTATTGATCGAGGTCCTGCCACATGTGTGGCCAGTATGCAACCTCTCGTAATATTTCTAATGTCGTATGAAACCCCTGATGGCCGGCTGTGGCCGAATCATGGGCGTGACTTAGCATCAGGCTTCGGAATGAGGTAGGGACAACCCACTGGTCATGGCCAGATATGGATCTCCTCACCAACAAACCGTCTTGGATTCAGAACATTTTTGGACATTTCATCAACACTCAGAGGTCCTCTTTCCCAATGCAATCTGTGTCCGTCAGGGGAAAGTTCTCTGGGTCCTCAATGTGTTGATAAAACTTACCAATTATTGGATCCCCTTTTTGAGCCGTAATCAAATCTGCATCTGGGGTCTCCTTCCATTGGGCAGTTGAGAGTTCAGTGTGAGCATTTGTCTGGGACCTAGTGATAGCAGTGACCTGGATTTCCCCCAACAGGGACTCAATCTCATGTAGATCCCGTTGGATGGCTCCGGTTTTGGCCAGCTGATCAGCTAGGACATTTCCAGTTTTGTCTGGTCCCTCTACTTTAGAATGACCCTTGATCTTTTTCCAGTAGATGGTCATCCCACTAGAGGTGACCAGATCATCAATATTCTGTATTCAATTTCCATGTTTAGTGGTTTATTGTTAGCACATAGCATGCTTCTGGTTTTCCAATTAACTAGGCGCTCCACAAACCCGTTTCTGACATAATCTGAATCAGTGATTATGACCAGTTTGTGGAGTTGGTGTTGGACAGCAGTGAGGATGGCTTGATGCACAGCCATCAGCTCTGCCACTTTATTACTATTGGGACCGATCTTGAACCCAGAGGAGGGTTCTGGGGCATCATTCACCCATGGATTCCACACGACGGCCACAAGTTCCTTTTCCCCATTGTTCTCAACATGGTAGGAGCACTCATGCTCATAGACGGTGGGCATTCCCTAACACTTGTCTTCTTCATAGACTTTGTATGGGAAATTAAGGTACGCCTCCATGTTGTCCTTGATTTAAGACTTTTGTCCTCGAGACAGTTTTCTCTGGCACAATCATACAAGTCAGTCAGAGCTTGCGCGAGGGGACTCTTCTTGTTTTGGCCATATCTGACCTCCACAGGAAAGCCTTGCATTGACAGAAACCAGGAAGTAATTTGGGAATTACTCACATTTTTGGCCCGGATTTTGTCATTTTGAAGATATTGCAGAGGCTGGAGTGGAGTTTCTACTATGATGTATTCACCCTGGATAAACGAGTGGTAATTATTCAATGCCCACACCGTTGCCAAGAGTGCCTTCTCACAATTGTTGAATTTTTTCTCCACAGAGGATAAAGTTTTACTCGCATAGGAGATTACTTTATTGACCTTGTCATGCTTTTGGTATAATACTGCAGTCAAGCATGTATTTGAGAACCCTGTCTCCAAGAAGAACTCCTTGTTTTTGACAGGGTAAGCTAGGCAAGGCGCTTGTGAGAGGCTTCTTTTGAGTTATCTTACTGCTTTGGCTTGTATGGACCCCACTCTCACTTGATCCCTCCTTCAACAGATGGATCAGGGGTCTTGTGATCTCTGCGTAATCCTCAATGAACTTTCTGCTATAATTAGTCAGCCCAAGGAGGCTCCTTAGCTCCTACAGAGATGTGGGGTCTTTTAGTTTCTGGAGTGCTTCTACTTTCTTTTCCTGGGGACAGAGACCCTCAGGAGTTATCTCATGCCCCAAGAAGTTGACATGGGTCCTGCACCACTGAGCCTTTTGGAAAGAGAGTTTTGCTCCAGCAGCCCTCAATTATTTCTGTAAGGGACTCCATTGATATGAGAGGCAAGCGCTATTGCTTCACAAACTCTGGAGTCATGCCAGGGTCCGTGGAAATTGTTGTGGTATGGATTTTGGTGTGACCACAGTCATATGAGTCCACCGCAAAGAGATCTTGAAAATCAAAGAAAACTTTTTTTCAATTTTTGCTTTTTCTCCAGAGTTTCACAGGCATCAGCTAGGTTGACTCTCTCTTCAACCATCTGCCTGAAGCCCGGAAAGACTTCAGCTGGGTGGAGAAGTCCCTGGTTAAAGTACTGACTTGGACTGATGGCTTCAGGTGGGGAAGGCTGTCCTGGTGGATTTGAAAGATCACCTCATGCCTCCTGAAGTCACAGGTCACCTCTTCCTTACCATAGGGGCAGGAAGAGTACACCAGTAAATTCCCCCCATGCCCAGTGAAGATCCTGTCTGGTGTTGTGTCATTGTCGCTATCGCTGTCAAAACAGTCATTGGGGATTGGTCCTACCAGTTCAATACCTAAATCTATGGAAAAATGTCGGTCATCAACCGCCATTCCAATAATGGTGCCTGTGCCCAGAGTGATACTCCTAAGGTTGCTGTTATCCACCACTATTGGAATGGTGCCATGTTCTGTATTGACTAGTGGTGTTGGGTTTAACCCCAACCCTTGCTGTTGTAAATGGGCATTGAGGTGAACATATGCATAAGGGTTTTGCAGTTTCTGTCCTCTTTTAATTTTTACTTCCAGTGGGAATTGTCGGGTCCGTTCTGGGATGGTGACTTCCTCTACAATCTGAAATTCAACTGCATATGGCAGCAATTGAGCTGACCAAAATGCTTTCTCTGGGTCATCAAAGTCCATGCGATTACCCGCTAATCGGGACCAGGCTTTGGAGTTTATTAGGTCCAAACTAATGGCAAAGCGATTGAGAATGTCACTGCCTAAATAAAACGCAGCAGGGACATCTCGCACAACCCAACAATTATGGACTATGCTCTTGTTGCCTATGGAAAATTTGAGCATGCCCCTGCTAGGCAAGAGATGTTTGGAATTGGGTGTTTCACAGTCCATTTCCCATTTGTCTATCAATTTAAAGGTGGGAATGGCTGGATCTTTTGGGAGTTTTCGGAACATGGCTTTGCTGATGAAGCTCTTACTGTTGTTCACACACACTCGGGCGAGAACAGAGTCCTTCCCCCCATTTAACGGAATAGGGATGAACAACTGTTCTCCAATTTTCTGAATGTCAGCCAAGCTTTGTGCTGGTTTCTCATCATTTTGGACTATAGGAGTGGGATTTTCTGATTGTGAATTTCAGAGTATTTCCTTCCAGTGTGAAATGCCACTTGAGACTGGAAGGAAGGTTGATTTTCAGAAATAGAGAGGAATTCCCATCACCAGTTTGTTGTCCTCCTGCAATTACTGTCACATCAGGGTTTTGGTTGTTTTGAAATGGAATTCAATTTGGTCAGGTTTTTGTTCAACCATGTGGTTTGTGCCATTTTGACTAACATGGTTGACGCTATGTTTTAATTTTATTGGTCGGTTAGTCTGGGTTCAGAGGACCTTGTTTACACAATCTATTAGGGGAGACACTCTACGCAGGATGTCATTCCCCAGTAAACATGGTGTGCCCTCCGGAGTCACAACTATGATCGGGTGTTTTACCTTGTGTCATCCAATTTTAATTTCTAAATCTGCAGTCCCCTTGACAGGAATTTCATTCCCATCGAAGTACTGGAAGTTGTCCAGGAAGAGGGGTGAGAGGGATCTGGTATCTCTCCCCCCTTCCTGAATTCAACTGATCAAAGGCCCTTTATGACAGAAGGGTGGCTTGGGATCCAGTGTCCACCAGTGGCAACAATGTACATTGCCCCTGTATTTGGAGCGGGACATAAAATCTTCCCTCCTTCTCCTCAAGGGGGCAAAGTTAATGTGCATTTTGGGCCAATTTGTGAGCTAATTTCTTTACTCTTGATTCTGACAGCGGGGTAGTTTGGGCAGGATTCTGTTTGGGAGCTTGGGAATCTGTAAGAAAAAGATGACAGTTGGATATCGGGGAAGTTTTGGGTTCCCCTGGTTCTGATTCTGGGCTGCCCCCTCTTTTTGGAGGCAGTCACCAGAATTGGTTTGGGCAAGGTGATTTTCTGGCTTGTCATTCTGGGGTTCAAATGGGCGGTTCTAACTCAGTCCCCACATTTACCCAGTCTGCATTAGGATCTCTCGGGTCCCATTTTCCATTGGGAGGAGTTCCCCCATCCCTGAAGGAGAAGATCCTTTTCCCAAAGTCCTCTGAGGACCCCTCTCGTTCAAATTGGAAGACTCTGACTTCCTCCACAAAATGGGTCTTTTTAGGTCCTTTATTTCTTCTACCTGCCCTCTGTTCCTTAGGTTGCAGACCTTCGGGAGCAGGTGATTCTGGTTCCAGTTCCTGGGTTTCCAGGGGTTTTTCACAAGTGGGAAAGGAAGCTTGCTCTAAGGCTTTAAACCCCCTTCCCCCTGTGCCTCCTCCATTGGAACCAGTGGATTGTCGGGTTCTCTCCCCGTCGTTGCTCTGGCGTACCAGACCCTGGATTTGTGGAGTTCTGAGCCGGCATGCTCTTCTGAGGGTTCTGCTGAGCCCTCAACATGCAACCCAGATCCTGTGACAAGTTCTGGACGTGGCGCTCCCGTTGGATACCGGCTCTGGCTGATACGTGGGTCTCTGGTCCGTCCTAGGTAGATCACGGGAAGGATAACTGTCCCTTCTCCCATAATACCCTTGGTTGGGATAGTTCTGGTAACACTCCAACCTTGGCCTCCCCTCTCCCGGATTGGGCTGTCTGGGCTCAGGAAAGTGGGGAAAGAAAGGAGGGTTGTTTTGGGGTTGACGTTTGGTGGGAACCGGGGAAAGAAGCTCAACCTGACAATTGGGGGATTACTGCCCTCCTGGGGAAAGTTAGGAGGGATGTTTCCTGGGTTGGCAGCTACCTGGTTGGACCTCCCCCCCTTGGGCTGAGGGGAGTCCACACATAGCCCAGGATGGGTCTGTTACCCTTTGTACAGGGGCCTACATAATCAGGGGAGTTAGGTGTCCCATTTGTGGGATTACCTTCCTGACTACCTGTCTGGGATTGGCCCGAGGGCTTTCTGAGTATTGGTTAGAAGGATTTTGCACAGGAATATTGTTAGGCCCCCCATCTCCAGATCTAAAATGGGGGCAACCTTCTCCTTTGCCGCCTTCGCAGCAGCAGGGGTGTTGGCTGGTTTGGGGTGTTTATTTGTATTGTTATTCTCTATTGGTTTCTGCACTTCATAAATGTGAGTTGCCTGTTCAATGACCCAGTCTAGTGATCTTTCGTCGTGAAAGTCCCTCACCAGCTGGGTCATGATGTATTTAGGGAGTGCATGAAAGAAGGTATTAATGAACTCCCTACTGTCTGTGCTCACCCTCCTGGTGGTCTGCGCAAAGGCACATTTTAATTCTTGCACAAATGTGTGTGGGGCCTGGTCTTCCCCACATTGCAGGTTGTAGGCTGCCTTGCGGGCTTCTTGGGGGTTCCTATGTACAGAAAAATGTTTTAAGGTGGCCGCCCTATAGGTGGACCATCTTGAGTGGTTCTGATCCTCCAGCCCCACAAAGAAGCTGGAGTATTCAGGGGAAAATGTCCATTTGACATCTTGAATGCAACTCTGGCTATCTTTCAAATGGAAAGTATCCATCATTTGCTCATATAACTCGAGGTGCTCCCAAACTGAATACTTGACATTTTTATGATAGGGAGTTATGACGCTCTTAATGGCCTTGATCTGTTTCAGGGGATCTTTCAGTACGGCCCTCTTAATTTTGTTGCCCTTTTTAGTCTTAGTCACCCATGTCCACTAATCTTCTGACTCAGAGGCACTGCTACAGGAGGTGGCTATCTGATCCTCTAGGCTCTCCCTGATTCTGCGAGCTTGGGAATGGCTTGCAGAATGTGGGGGCCTAGTTTCTTGAGACCTGTGATTCTCAGAAGAGTCTTCTGACTCTCCCTTGCTCACAGGATTGGCTGAGTACCCCCACCCCCCACTGCCCTAGCTGGGAAGAGGTCGTTAAGATACTCTTTGTGGGTCTACTTTCATGGAGTTCCCCACCAAATTTTACAGACTGATCCTTTGGTAGGAGGTATTTTTAGGGCTCCAGTTCCCTGATTCTCCCCTCACTGGAGATTTCCTGATCAGAGAGGCTAGCCCTAACATTTGGGAATCTGTACAGAGATGCCCACCCATCCATTTCTGGGAGGCGCTGATTTGTCAGTCCCATGTTGCTAATTCTACTGAAGTCTACCATCCCTGTAGCCCTTGGTTCATATGAGCCAGTGGACATGAGGGTGGCAGAGTCCATGGTACTGAAGGGGTTAAAGTCACTGATGACAGGGGTCCTGATGTTATGCTCAGGGGTTTCTCTGTCCCTTCCTACCTCATCTCTTTCAGCCCCTATTCCGTGGTGGCATGCCAAAATCTTACTCTTTTGCTCCTCTATTAAGGCTTTACTGGTCTCAATGATTTGCTCTTGCATGGCTATCTGTTGGTGGAGCCTACCATTCTTTTCACAGCAAGCGTCATTGTCTCTCTGTGCTTCCTGTCTGGATTGGAAATACTGAGCCAATTCTTGCTGCAGGAGACTCGCCTCCTGAGTTTTGTCATTGTTGGTCTGAGTGTTCTTTTCCACAGCATCCTCCACCTGCCTGGTATGCTCTAGTAGCTTCTCTTATTCAGTTTAAACTTCACTAAACTCTTGAAGGGCCAGCTTTCTTTCCTCTAACTTAGTTTTTAATTGGCTGACTTCCTGGCCTAAGGCGTCCCTTTCCTGACTTAGAATGCCCCTCTGTTCAGCCAGGTCATCCCCCTGTTTTTTAAATGCTCTAGATTTCTGGGCTTCTCATCAAATTCCTCTTGAGAGTGGATGTCTTTAATTATTAATTAATTGTTTTCCTCTTTTAATTTGTCTATGCAGTCTTGTAGGATAACTACCTGTTCTGCGCAGACACATTTAAAAGTTAATTGCTGCTCCAGTTTCTGTTGACTCTCTTTGTAAAGAATCAACCTTTTCCTGATACTCATCTTGCAGTGTCTGTAATTTGGTATCTTGCTCTGCATTCTTTTGCTGTAAGAGAGCCAGATCTTCCTTCAGTTTGGTAATATACTGCATAGCCTCTGTTTCTGATTCTTGGCTCTTCTGGAGCCTTTGCTCTGCAGAGTCCAGATTAGTTTGGATTTTCTGCAGTGTTTCCCCTTGCTTCTTTGCTAGAACTATATTGTCTGCATGCTTTTCTTGTATTATTCCTATGTGGGGGTAAAGGTAGGCCGCTATTTTGGCAATTTTACACGGCTCCTCTTTTATTTTTGGGGCCATGTACAATTCGCTAAGTCCTGCCATGTATCGAGGTCTACTGCGGTGACTTGTTGTTTTATTTCCTCTAGCCATACCTGTTCATCCTGTTCGGGTCACAGTTTGTGCAGGAAGTGTTCCCTAGTATTTGTGATCTCATCTTTGATGTCATGGGTGTTAGGCTTAGCAGTGTTTAGCAGTGCACGGTGGTGGCGCGAGTTATGGTTGCTTAGCTTACCATAACTGGCGAATTTCAGGGGGTTTTCGGTTTTAATTGGAACCATAACGTCCCTTTAACAAAGTTTTTTCACTGAATTTCATAGGTTTTTAGTTGCGCAACTTAACCATAATGTCCCGTTAACAAAGTTTTTTTACTGACATATATATATATATAGGACGGCAACCACCTACCGGTGACAATACAATTCAGAAAATAAGCAAAGCAATTGAATTCACTTATAATGATGCAGAGTAGAAAACACAGGGAAAAAAACAGTTTTGGTTTGTGAGCAGATGGTGTGTAGGTTAATAGTTCCCCCTGCAAAGTACTGGAGTACAAATGAGGAAACCTTACACAAATGTGAGTAACCAGCAGGTATTCAGAAATGAAAGACAATGGACTTCATTACACGGTAGGCGGTGAGCCATGGCGCTATTAGCACCATGGCTCATGCCGGTAAAATACCGGCACCGCCTTGGTAGAAAGTGGATTTACCGCCCCATTCTAAGGTTGGAGGGGCGGTAAATCCCCCTTCCACCATTGCCCTTCCCCATTCCCATTTCTGCCCCGTAGGGCTCTATGGGAATGGGGAAGGTGCTAATTACGGCACCGCAATTTTGCGGTGCCGTAATTAGCTCCGAGGCCCCTTTGCGGGTTGGATTTTAACGCCTGCAAAAAGCAGGCATTAAATCCACAAACCCGAAAAGGGACCTCGTAGTAAGGCGGTAAGGATTTATCGGTACCGGTATTTTACCGGTACCGGTAAATCCTTACCGCCATCCGTGTAATGAGGCCCAATGTCTAGAGTTAGATGCAATCTTCCCTCCCCCAACAAGAGAGAAAACCGTTTTGGTAAGTGACACTTTTAAACTGACAGGTGAAATGGCTTTATAAAATGTATATAAAAGGGCGCAAACGTGCTTCAATGGATAGAATTTCTGAGGAAAACATCACTAAACAATACCTAACACACATGATCTATAATATAAACAACAGTACACAATTTAGATCAGAATGGGATGGAAGAAGCACTTTGAAATGTGAAAGAGACACATGTAAACTTTTGAACTTAGCAAATTTGCTGCAAACCTTTACGATGCGATATTGGAGAAAAATGAGTCAAATACACTGTTCCGCGATGCGTTTTTTTTAGTTGTGGATGTAGATAACGGTCTTGGGTATCAGTGAGAGTTGAATTTTCTTTTCTATATTTAAAATTTAAGAAGTTATGGAAGTTTTAGTAAGAGGCGTTTTTTGCAAAATAGGCGCGAAAATGAAAACATCAATTCGATTATAAAAATGACAGACAGGTTTTCTTATACTATAATAAGGACTATGAAAAAGAGAATGCCACAAAGGAATCAGTTATTCACGGCCGCTCATAACTCTTCATGCGTGATACTCTAGTTTCCGTTCAGTTTGGGAATTACTTTAATTAATGAAAATCACTAAGGAGTTATGGTTTTGTAACACAGGTGAGACAATCAGCGCAAGAAGGATTCTAACAATACTATGGTTCTGAATTTAAGGATGGGATGGGTTGAGATCGGGATGATACAATGCAGATATACTATGGGTCACGGTTCTTCCTATTCATACTTACAGTCTGTTGTAATTAAATTGGACCGTCAGGTCTGGTCATTGGATTGGATCAAGTCTACCGGCTGCACGGCACCTCTGGAGGGATTTGGATCAGCGGCGTGGTTCTGGTCAATTTTGGACTGTGCCTCAGGCTGGTCACTGGACACGGCAGATGACAGGATGTAAGTTACAGTGGGCAAGCCTTAATGGTAGCAAGACAAGCTGAATCAGAATTATTCTTTTAAGATTTGGAGGTTTGCAATTTTGTCAAGCAAGCAAGCTTCAGCAATGCTAAGTCTGGATTCTGCAAAGAAATATGGATCTTCATAGAATTCTGGAGTCAGCTACAAGATGAAGAGTTCCGAAACCAGGTGCTGCGCTGAAATCTAGATGGGTTCTGGAAGCAGTGTGTCCTATGTGTAGTGAAGTTCCTATATTTATATTGTCAAATGCCATTCCCAGTTTATGGTGTGGGCAAAATTTAAAAAACACACCCCACGGCTGTGAGTGGCTGCAGGCACATGCTTTGTATGCTTTGTCCTGGTTGGCGGTCTGAACAGAGCTGTCATCTTTATGATGCGATTTAGGAACTCCCACATTGATTTTTACCAAAACATAACTTTTGCACAAATGTACATTTCTAACATTATGTACCCCAATAAAATTGGACACCCACATTTCATATTTATGATATGATATTTTATTTGTATCGCGCTCGTACACAAGTGTTTCAGAGCGCGACTAGGCAAGGGAGGGGAACAAGGGAGAACACAGCACAACATTAAAACGATCTTACTAGGCCAAGTGACATTGAGAACGCGCAAGTGCATGGGAAAGGGAAAAGGGAAAAAGTGCATGGAAGGCGGAGAGTGGAAAGTGCAGAAGCCGAGGAGCGCAGATAAATAAAATAAATAGAAAATTGAGGCAAACTGTGGTAGTGCAGCCAGCAAGTGGCAAGTGCTGTGTTTAAGGCGGCAGACTGGGTAAGTCTGAATAAGTGCAGAAAAAGAAAATGGGGGGCTGTATGGGTACAGATACAGTCCCCAGTGCAAGGGGTGGCCAGGAGGCAGTGTAGGAAGGTGGCAGGGTGAGCAGGTACCTGGGCCCAGGGGACAGAGGGTGGCCAGGTGCACAGTGCCAAGAGAGCAGATCAGCTGGGGAGAAGGGGAGCGAAGGAAGAAGCAAAGAGGAAGGTTTGAGGTGCTTCCGGAACTGGAGATGATTCTCCTCAAGTTTTAGAGTGGCAGGGAGGCAGTTCCAGAGGGAGGCCCCAGCCGAAGATAGAGATCTACCCCTAGCTTGTTTCTTTAAAAAACGACTGACCCTGAGGGAGTTAGAGGTAGAGGAGCAAAGAGATCAAGAGGGGAGGTATTTGCGGAGGGATAGCTGAAGGTATTTTGGACCCAGGTCCCAGAAAGACTTGAGAACAATGCAGAGGGTTTTGAATTTAATCCTTGCATCCACTGGGAGCCAATGGAGAGATTTAAAAGCTGGAGAGATACGATCCCAGGGCTTGAGGCCAAGGACAAGTCTCACAGACCTGTTCTGGATAAGTTGTAGAGGGTGTAGTGTATTGGCAGGTAGATTTAGAAAGAGGCTGTTACAATAGTCCAAGCTAGAGAGAACCAGAGCTTGGGATACCATGAGCTTCTGGGGAAAGGAGAGGAAAGGCAGAATACCTCTGAGGAGGTGCACTCGGAAGTTTGACTTTTTAGAGACATCAGAGATATGGGCCGAGAAGGAAAGTGTGGAGTCAAAGATGACGCCAAGGTTCTTAGCCTCGCAGGTAGGGGTAGGGGAGGACCAAGGGAGGCCGGCCAGAGAGTGAGGGAAAAGGATGGAGATGGTGTGCCGATGAGGAGGATCTCCGTCTTGCTGGCATTCAGACAAAGATCATTGGCGGCACACCAATTTTGAATGGCAGTTAGGCAGTCAGAGATGAGAGAGGGAGAGGAGGTGGCCAAGGGCAGCCGGAAAATGAGTTGAGTCTCATCAGCGTAGTACTGGAAATTTGAGCAGAAAATGGCAATGCAGTGAGCGAGAGTTGCCAGGTATTGGTTGAAAAGCCAGGGTGAGAGGTTAGACCCCTGGGGAACCCCACAGGTGGAGAGCAAGATAGATGATAGGAAAGACCCCAGTTGGACCTGGGAGGGTCGATCAGAGAGGAAAGAGGTCAGCCAGGCCAGAGCCTGAGCAGTGATATCCAGATTATCACGGAGACGGTTGAGCAGGATGGTGTGGTTGACCGTGTCGAAGGCAGAAGAGAGATCAAGAAGGATGAGGACAGAGGGAATGTTAGAATCAAGGTTGGAGAGCAGATCTTCATGGATATTGAGGAGAGCAGTTTCCGTGCTTCTGGCCGCTCTGAAGCCAGACTGGTGGTCATGGACACAACCAACAGAATCTGAATGAAGGTTAAGCTGTGAGATGGCCAGCTTTTCCAGGAGTTTGCCCATTTGATTGTCTGTATTCCCATTCAATCCCTGTCCTTGTGTGAGCTGTCTTTTGTATTTTATAGAATTTAACCAATTTTAAACAAAACCATTTGGATTAATCAATTCTAACTCGGTACATCTCTGGGCGCTTTTCAGCAGACCATGTACATACTATCTTGGGTTTGCAACATTAATCTTTCTGCTATAATGAGACTTTTTTCATAACTTTGGTTCCTTAAATGGTACAAGTTTCATCAATGTCTTCAAACCAAGAGCCTGAATTCAGGTTAATGTCTACCAATTTTCAGATTTATGCCTCTTTAGGTTGCTCAATTAAAGAGTTTTAACTTTAATCACAAATAAGGATTCAACATCAAAGTTCTACTTTGTAACCTCCCTTCCCAGGCAGCAGTTGTCCAGACCTTTGATCAGGTAGGCGTGCCTCCTTCCTGGATTGAGGCTACCCTGTAGAGATCAGTAGGGCAGCTTGCCATTGTCCTTTGCTCAGCCCCAGACGAAAGTCTACTGAGGTCCCATTGTGCTGCTTGTTGTCATTATGCGGGAACCATTAGGCTTCCTGTTTTCAAGGGGTGTCAAGCTGAGATGTCAACTTTCCCAGGTCATGCACTGCCCAATAAGAATTTAGCAGTTACTTCCACTGGGTTACTGTACGATTCACCTTCAATCTTTTATTTAAAAGATATAAAGTGAACAGAGTTTATAATGGATTTTGACATTTTAAAGGAATTACACCCTTCACAGAAAAATGCTTTAAACAGGCAGATTTTTCACTTCTTCAGGAAAAAGAAAACCCATTTAAACTGAATTTGACAGCTAAATTCCTTAAGCAGCTGTCAGGCAGTGATGCCTGGATTCCTCTGACTGCCTGGAGAATCTTTGATTTGAGCATACTTTTCCTTCCAATAAATCATTGGAATGATTACAGAATTTAGCACCAAACCAGCACTTTGAAGGTTGCCATTGATTAGAGAGCTGTATTTAAGGGCATTTTCGGATGTTTAGCCCTTCTGTGGCATTATGACAGGTGACAGGTGACTCCTGTTTTTACACCAACTTTGCCTGTGTGGCAGGGTGTGCAGCTTTTTTTTGGTTTATGAACCCTGCGCAGTCTTGCAGATGTGGTGCGCACAGGGTAATTGTCTCCATTTATATCAGTTTTCTTCCCCATTGGCAAAGGGGTGTAGCAGGGTGCATTGGCATGGGTTGAAATATCCCACACTCTAAACAGGCCAAGCACTGCCTATATTGATGTATAAATGCAGATTCCCTAACATAACCTTCTGGCAGTGTAGTGACATGCAGATCAGTGTGCCCACAATCATAGGCGTATCTGGCGAATACATTCTTGAATTCTACGAATATTTTCCTCAACAGATCTTTCTCCAATTCATTTGAACATTCATCTGCTGTTTAGACCTGTTCCTCTACCATTATACAAAATTCTAGAAAATCCACCAAAGGAGAAATCTCTGTGCTTTCTTCTAATTGTCTGGCTGTAGCCCTTTGGATAGACACAACTCTCAAGTAGCTTGGCATTTTATCCTACACGTCAATGTGCTGTTTCTCTGTTTCATTTTCATCCACCTGAACAGAATGCAGTCATCCTGGTGATGACAAGTTACCTCTATTGGTTCATAAGGATACACTAACTGAATATTGAAGCTCCCTTTTGGTTTGAGTCTAAAGACTCAGACGGTTCACCTTGTGAAGTGACATAACTTTCAGGAATATCACCCATTAAGTGGGTTGTTTAAATCTGTTTAAATCTGCAGTGTAGTGCGATTCTTGCATTGCCATTCCTAATGGTGTACCTTCCTCCAAGTAAATATCCTAACATCCCTTGTTATCCACAAGTATCCAGATGGGGCCATCCCCAATTTCTACCAACGATGTGTATTCACATTGTAGTCACTGCTGTGTCATGGATTTATTCAGACAAACAAATGCATCAGCCTCCATATTGGTCTGGCCCTTTCTGTATTGTAATGCTATTGTAAACAGCCTGGCGTATGCAGGAATGGTAACATCATTCTTTACTCGAAGGTCAACTGCATATGGCATTATTTGCGCACAATGGTATGCTTGGCATCTATTTTCAAAATTGGGTGCTGCACCACCCAGTCTGGACCAAACCTTTGATTTAAAAAAATGAAACCATACTCATTCTGTGCATTATGTCATCCCCCATGTACAATTTGACCTTAGTTTCACTTACATTTCAAATATTTTGATGGATGCTTTTGGATCCTATTGTTATTTGCAACATGCATTTCCCCACAATTCTTTGTCCCAAATAAGGGCTGTCTAACCTGCATATTTTTTATTTTAAAACTTGGTGGAGTTCGGCAGTGAGTTCAGTCTGTCCCATATGCTGTGTGGTTGCAAAACCAGAGAGGAGCTGCAGCGACTGACCCCCTGTGAATTGGGTTACTACACCTTTAATTTTAACGACTTCCCTCATAAGCCGTCCCCAGGTGCAGAGCGCAGCGCAGAGTTCAGCAGTGAGTTCAGTCTGCCCCAGTCCGCTCCAGTGCTGCGAAGTCACGGAATGACACGCACCATGGCGGCAACGGCGGCGGTGATGGTTTGCCCAAGGCATCCAGTTCAGCAAGGCCCCCAGACGCGTCACAAATCCATACAGTATCGATGAAAATCAAACAATGGAACTGCTCTAGAGGTAAACATAATTCCAATGCTTGAAGCATGCGGTGAATTCACAGAGAGTGTAAACGCAATAATCCCCTCACTTGCAGCCCTGACATCAGCAGTCCTTAACTCAGTAGTTAAAAAAACAGGAGACATTGAGTCAAAGACAAGCGACTCGCAAGTGAGTTTAATTGCAGCCATTGGTAGAAGCACCGGTATAAGCACCGGACTGCCTGATGTGCCCAGAACACTTAAAGCTCCCACCTTACCCTCTCCATCGGTGTAGACACCAGCGAATCAATGTGTGTTTCTCCTTTCGAAATAACAGATTCAGACCTCCTAGCAATGCACCTACTGGCAGAAGCTGATACACGGCTCGGTGGGGCAGGTGGTTCCCCTGCAGACAGTGGTCTTCAGAAAGCGAGAGAAGCACAGGGAGCTCGCTGCCTGTATGTGGGAAATACAAGTGCCTGCTCGATTCACAACCTGCTGGCCCCTGTTATTCTGATTGATGTTTCCTCTCTGCCTAAGCTGCTACCATCGACCTGCCCGCTACAAACAGCGCAAAAAAGCATGTGGAGAAATTGTGATTCTCCCTTGCCTACAACTACGGCTACAACCACAGCAAAATCGTCTCTCATAGCATAGGAACCTCGTCATGGAAAGCAGGTGTCCTCTGTTGAAAAGAGCGACAATGTTATACTGGCAAAAAATCAGGTGCCGATTGGCACGAACAAGAAAAAACCAAACTCCGAAGAATTAGAGATTACAGTGGAAAATGCTGATGCATCTGAAGAAAGTTCCTTGGGTATTGTAACTTTCAAGGAACTTGGAAATCCTCCCTCTAATGACACTCCTGCAACAGAAATCTTAGCAAGAGAAGCTCGGCCAATGGAAAGATTAAAAGCTGACTTTCTGATGATGCGCGAGCGATTGGAGGACAGCTTCATTCAAAAACATGTAAAATCTTGTGAAAAGACAAATGGAGAACACACATTGGCTGTTGACAACCAGCAAACTAACACAAGCACTCCCATAGAAAAGTGTCTCCCTCAAACCGAAAAAATGGAAGTGACAAAAGCAGAGCAAATTCGAGTTCAAATACGAATGAAGCTGCCGAAATAAACAACTCAACGGCCTGCTCTTCAGCGCTGCGGGACAACAACTCAGACACTGAGTCCAAGAACAAGGCAAACTTATCGAAGGCCGCAGGAATCGAAATCCACAATAACGTCCTTGCCGCGTCATCCATTGCCATGGTGCCATTCATGAAGCTCTATGAGTCAATAAATGACTCAGTAAATGATCACACCTCAGTTCTGGCAACAATAAAAAACAAGCTCATAACCATGGAAACATTGACGCAAAATATCACGCAAAGGCTCGAGTATGAGGCAGAAACCTCACGGAGCTGGCAATTACGGTTAAGTGACATTGGTAGACAAGAAGCGAGAGAAAAAGCCGATTTCATTGATGCAGAGTTTGAATGTACTAAATGGATGTGTCATACCAGAACGAAGCCTCCACACTCGGTGGTCTGCTCGCCACATGGTGACACCGTAAAGGGCAGCAGACCATGGGTAATGACTCCAATGAATGGAGCAAATGGTACTTGCAAAACCTTGCAAGCGACCAAGACATATTCGATTCAATCTGGGCCCCTCCTCATTTTACCGTCTGGAGGTACCCAGAACCCAGCATCGATCAAGATGGTGACAAAGCCACCTAATGAGCCTGTTCCACAGATACCGACTGTGATGATACCGGTGACTTCAATGACACCTGAAATTCCTTCCAAAGAGGCGACTGCTGTTTCCGAGACAGTAGAGTCAGGCTTGATCTTAGAAGCGAGTACGAGACCAGAACAAACATTCATCGGCCCCTGTACCCACAATTTAACTGAAAAACTATCATTTGGAATATTTAAAGGAGCAGCAAAACGCTAAAAGCTCCGATAAAGTCCAAACAACAACCCCAGGAAAAATTGAAAGTTCAAGTGCGAAAATCCAAGCTTGAACCTATGGCGAAGAGACCACGAACAAACAAGGCCATGAAATTCATGAGAAATCTCACTACTCCGCCTTGAATTGTTCTATTTGAACGAGGTGGGAAAGAGGGAAAAACACTTTTGAGAAAGACGAATGAGAACACAGAGATTCCCAAATGTATAAAAAGACCTAGAGAAGAATCACAAGAAGCTGAGGACTTAACTTCATAAACATCCATTGATCCTTGTGAATTCTCAACGCATTCAATTGACAACGACAAAGAGGTATCCACCACAATGATTGAAGAGGCACTAACTCCTCCAGGAATCGTTGATAAGCCAATTCAACAAAGGTCCACCAAAGCGATAATAAATGTGGTGTCAAACAGTTTGGTTTTGAAACAGCAAATGTCAACAGATCTCATATATCTTGAGAAGGTCAGTCATGCTAAACGATCCATTTCCCCAAAAGTCAACACAGTCAATTAACCACAGAGTCTTTCTTCAAATTTGAATCCAAAACAAACAATGGCCCAAAAGATAAAAGGTGAACGACAGCACAAAGAATTAAGGCAGCGAGTCATGGAGACACAAAAAGTTGCATATGGAAATTACAACTTGAAAATATTCTAAATGAAAAAAATGAAGTGAACTTAAACCGTAGCAACATAATCAAGCTGATACACAGTATCCCGATGCTACGAACTATAAGATCAGATGATGTAGCACTGGTTGAATACATGTCTGAAGATCAACTAGATTGGGCAACCCTACATATTAAATCCAAGCTTATAGTAAAGCAATTACTTGATGTAAAGGTGATCTGATGTTTTTTGGCTTTGATTTGCAGCTCCTCGAGGACAGTTCAATGATTCAGAATCCTTTAAAAAACCCTCACGCTGATAAAACGACTAACGAACAAAGGAGAGATTAGTTGAGAGACCAACTAAAGTCTAGCTTTCCATCAGCAGTAAATGAAATCTTGAGCACGTTGTGGAAATCACAACATAAAAAGAGCCATCACTAGGATAAGAGCAATGAAAATGTTGCAACCTATCAGCTGTCCTCATGAAATACTAGAGGCTTTGCCCATCTATTCCAGGAAAAATGGCAAATGTTAGACCAATGTTCCATACTTTGTTTTCAGGAAACCTAGATGCGCCAGATGCCAGTAAGTGATGGGTATACAATCTTTTTAAATGCGGCTGGAAAGAACTTGTTTGGCCGCCCCTTCTCTGGCCTGATCACTATGATCAAAAATAACCTGAATTGGAGTGTATTAAAATCTGCAAACCCCAACATGTTTATGCAAACAACCACCCTACAATTTTCAGCGAATAATGATGTTTCAAAGCGTCATTTACTGATAATTAACATTTACTGGAATCCAATAATGATTGCGTAATCAAAATTCATTTCGACAGTAACAGCGTTGATTGATGATCGCTCATCATTTGATGATCCGACTATCATAGTGTGTGGTGACTTGACTTACTCCTGGTTCAATGATCAAAAAGAGTTATGTAAAGTGAATAGCGCAAAGGGACCGACACATCCATCCGAAAGAGGATCGATGGATGAATGAGTTTGCTTCGAGAGATTGTTCAGTGCTAAATGGATGCACAAGAGGAGACATCCCTGCCTCACACAAATGGCATTGAGGACAGCAACAAGACCTTAGACTACATCTGGGCCCCAAGAAATCTAAAAAGTAAAATCACAAACTTAACAATAATGAAGACCACAAAAAGTGATCACGATGCACTGTTGTTGACTTGGCAGTGGGCATCCAACATGGTCTCCAAACAATATAGTGGAAACCTAACCACTAACAGCTCTACAACCAGGATAAGAATACATTCAAACCAACTAGGCACATTAACAGCAAAATATGCTTCAGCAAACTGTTCAGCGGCTATTATTAACTGTAGCCCATTGCTGATGCAGTTTCAAGTCGGAAAAATGATTCACGAGAGAGAAAGCACATCCACCAAACACCCCTTCAGTGCGGTGGTAAGTGAAGCAAAAAAGTCACTGCAAAGTGATCTGAGACATTTAAAAAAAAGTTGAGTTGAAGACTGCGCTATCCTATTGAAAAAACAGCATCTCTGCTATCGCAATTGGCTGAAATCATTTAACATTATTCGAGATCAGGAGCAAGCGAAGATGTTGCAGCTCATAACACGCAAGGACAGCAGACTCCTATGGAAAATCATTAACACAGACACATTCAAATCAGCCTATGAAATGGCAAATGGAGTAAATGGTACAAGGTGAGTTGAACACTTTACAGCCGTGTTTGACACACGGAGTGGTTCAAATGAAATGCCTGATTTATCATCAAATGCAAAGTGGAAAGTTGTTGAAACCCATGAATATATAGAATGGGCAATTCAAAAACTAAACAACTCTAGAGCAGCCAGCCCTGATGGTATTTCCAACGTGATGCTCAAGGCAAACAGTTTGCTAAGGGCAAGTTTCATCATTGCCCTATTTGGAAAGATTGCAGCGAGCAAGATTTTACCTGATTCCTGGAGAAGAGCAATTGTAGTGCCTGTATTTAAGAAGGGCGATCGCGATGATCCTACAAACTATTGCCCCATCGTCCTTCTCCACACTATAGGAAACTTGCAGACTGGAATGAACAAGCAGCTGTGATTGATATTCGTCAAACTGGTTTCACCAAAGGAGTAGGAGTCGAGTTGAATTTGATCCTCCTCAACTCAATCAAACTTGAAACCATGAAGGAAGAGCGACAAAAAAATGATTCCTCGCTTTTATAGACCTAAACAGGCCTTTGACACTATAGGCCTCATTACACGGTAGGCGGTGAGGGTTTACCAGTACTGGTATTTTACCGTTACTGGTAAATCCTTACCGCCTTACTACGAGGTCCCTTTGCGGGTTGGGGAATTTAACGCCTGCTTTTTGCAGGAGTTAAAAATCCAACCAGCAAAGGGACCAGGGAGCTAATTACGGTACCGCAATTTGCGGTACCGTAATTAGCGCCTTCCCCATTCCCATTATGCCCTATGGGGCAAAAATGGGAATGGGGAAGGGCAATTGAGGAAGGAGGAATTACCGCCTTTCCAACCTTGGAATAGGGCGGTAATTCCCCTTTCCTCCAAGGCGGTACCGGTAAATTACCGGCATGAACCATGGCGCTAATAGCACCATGGTTTACCGCCTACCGTGTAATGAGGCCCTACAAATTGACAGCAATTGTGGACAAATATACACTCGTGGACTTGCCCATTGGAGTTGCTACAGCCCATAATAGCACTATATTGAAACACCTCATTCCTTGTACGCTGAACGCACAAGGTGACCTATCCGATGAAATCCAGACAAAGGGCCTCATTACGAGGTAAGAGGTAACCATGGTGATATTAGCACCATGGCTAACCCCTTATTGCATTCCGGGTCCGGGTTCTCGGAATAGGGACTTACCGGGTCATTCCAACCTTCGAGGACCCGGTAAGTCCCCATTCTGAGAACCATTCCCCATTCACATTCGAGCCCCCATAGGGCTCAATGGGAATGGGGATGGAGCTAATAACGGGCCCGCTAACAGCGGGTCTGTTATTAGCTCCCTGGTCCCTTAGCGGCTCCCGCTAAGGGATCTCGGAATACGGAGGTAAGGGGTTACCGGCACCGGCCTCCTTACCGGTGCCGGTAACCCCTTATCTCCAACCTCGTAATGAGGCCCAAAGAGTGGGGTCAAGCAAGGCTGTCCCTTAGCAGCATTATTATTCAAACTCTTTATATCTGACCTCCCAATCACCCTAAATCATCTGAGGATGTTTCCTCCAAAGATAAATGGACAGCATTTTAGCTGGGTTATCTATGCTGATGACATTGGGGGTCATTCCGAGTAGGGCGGTAAGGGTTAACGGTCACCGGTGACGAGACCGGTGCCGTTAAACCCTTACCGCCCTATTCCGAGTTCCCTTTGCGGGTTGGTACTTAACGCCTGCTTTTTGCAGGCGTTAAAAAACCAACCCGCAAAGGGACCTAGGAGCTAATTACGGCACCGTAATTTACAGTTCCGTAATTAGCGCCTTCCCCATTCCCATTGAGCCCTATGGGGCAAAAATGGGAATGGGGAAGGGCCCATGGTGAATGGGGAATTACCGCCCCCGCCAACCTTGGAATGGGGCGGTAATTCCGCCATTCACCATGGCGGAGTCGGAAAAATAACGGCGTCAACCAAGGCGCTAACAGCGCCTTGGTTAACGCCAGGGTCGGAATGAGGCCCATTGTTCTGTAGATACCAAACAAATTGGACTGCAAAGATTATTCTCTGCCCGACAAAGATATTGCAATAAAAATGATTTAATAATTAACACAAAGAAATCCAAGACAATGGGCATCATCACGAGTCTGGCGGTAACCCTTAAATGTGGCACTAGCACTATTACCGCTGCATTTAAGGGTCTGCCAGATCATGTCCTTGGCGGATTTCCCCCCATCTCTGTGCTGGGGTGTAATCTGTGGCAAAATTGCCAATTTTCGATGCTGTTACCGCCTGCGGGAAATGAGGAATTCCCAAATGGGCCCAATGGGGAATGGGCACTAACCGTTCTGCCAAACCCGTGATCAGGCGGTAATAGCACCGGCGTTACTGCCCAACTTGTGATGAGACCCAATTGAACTCATTACGAGTTTGGAGGTAAGTAACTGTCAAGTTTGATAGGAGCAAGCGGATTATCTTCTATGTCTGATATATCAATGTCCACCTCCCCTTTCTCCTCACCTGTCTCTTCCGGGACGAGTTCTCGTCTGGAGGTCTTGTTCTTGGGTCTTTTCTTCTTTGTGAAGAGATACAGCCGTCCGCGGGAGGAAGCCACCCTGATTCCCTGATAAACAGGGAAACAGCCGGCTCCCGTCCCGCAGGAACCAATATGAGAGGAAAAAAGCAGCCGCTTAAAAAAACCTCTCTACGGATGTAGCTGGTACTGATGCTGTTCAGGAAGCGATGACCAATGTCATCCGGAATTGCAGGTAAGAGCAGGAGCAGCAGATATGAAGGTAAGTTTCTCGATGCCGCAGAGAACCGGAGAGTCCGGATTGCGGAGATGCTGGTACTGAGCAAGGAGCAGTGCAAAGGAAAGGAAGCACCGGCAGGAACCAGGGACACGGTCCGAGAGAAAAGAAGGAGAGGAGAGACCCAATACGGTACGGGAACCGTAAGGACGGGATTACAGGGAAGGGGAAGGGAGGAGGAGAAAG
The DNA here is from genome assembly GCF_040938575.1 of Ambystoma mexicanum. NCBI lineage: Eukaryota > Metazoa > Chordata > Amphibia > Caudata > Ambystomatidae > Ambystoma > Ambystoma mexicanum. The sequence continues at coordinate 291,659,443 of NC_090928.1, forward strand.
CTAGGAGGGAAGAATCCGCGTGAGAAACAGGCAGAAAAACAACAGGTACGGAGCAAGGTAAGAAGTAGCACGGCAACAAGGCAAAAGGAAACAAAGTTGCAATGCACAGAGCCCAGAGAAGGGCGTGGCTAAATAAGGAAACAAGAGAAAAGACTAGACCGTCAAACCAGGAAGTGAAAGGAAAAAACACGGGACAGTCTAATGGCGCCGCCAACGCCAAGCCTTCCATAGCCGCCAGCGACCACCAAAAGACGGCGGCATGACAGTATGCCCCCCCCAAGGGACAACCCCCCCGGCTTACCCGGGAACAGACGGTGAAATCGTTGAACCAACGCCGGAGTGTGCACATGAGACACCGGTTCCCAGGAGTCCTCCGAGTGAGGGTACCCCCTCCACTGGATCTAATACTCCAATCGACCCCGCCGATAGCGGGAGTCACGAACGGAGGCCACCTCATACTCATCGGAAGGAATCACTGTGGGGACCGGATCCCGTGGCAAAGGGCGATGATAGGGATCTCCCTTGCATTCCCTCAGGAGAGAGGAATGGAAAACAGGATGGAGACGGTGCATGTGCTTGGGCAACAGGAGGCGGAAGGCCACCGGGTTGATCCGGCGAAGTATAGGAAAAGGACCCAGGTACCGGGGAGACAGTTTAGAGGGGTGAAGCCAGCGAGGAAGAAACCTAGTAGACAACCAGACCTTGGTGCCCCTCTGCCATGCTGGAACGGGCAAGCGCTTAAGATTAAAGTGCGATCGATACCGAAGACTGCTTGCCCGCAAACAACCGGCGGCTGACTTGTGGGCTTCCGAGATACTGGTAAGTAGGGCATCCACAGATGGAGTGGTGGAAGGGGGAAAGCAGAGAGAAGGAGTAAAGCTGGGATGGAAACCATAGGAACAAAAAAAAGAACTGAGACCAGTGGCACTGTGCTCGGCATTGTTATAAGCAAATTCCGCGGTGACCAACAGACTAACCCAATTATCCTGTTGGGCATTCGTGAAGCACCTAAGATACCGCTCCAGTGTGGCATTGGTTCTTTCAGTCTGCCCGTTAGTCTGCGGGTAGAAGCCAGATGACAAGGCACGTTCAATTCCCAGTCTATCACAAAGCTCCTTCCAGAACCTCGAAGTATACTGAGAACCTCTGTCAGAAATAATCTTGTCCGGAGTACCATGCAAACAAAATATTTCTCTAGCAAATACAGCCGCCATCTTGGCGGCAGTGGGAAGACCAGCCAAGGGAGTGAAATGTGCCATCTTGGTGAAGCAGTCGACAGTTACCATGATGCATGAACAACCTTCCGAGGGTGGCAGATCCACAATAAAATCTGTGGAAATAAGGCTCCAAGGTCTCTTAGGAAGATCCTGCTGTTGGAGAAACCCAATCGACTTCTGAGTGCAATGTTTGGATCGACAGCATACAGGACATGACTTGACGTAGGTTGAAACTTCTTTGGCCATGCCGGGCCACCAAAACCTGCGATGAAGCAATTCCAGAGTGTTCTTAACACCACTGTGACCTGCCGTTGGGTCATCATGACACCACTTTAAAGCCGAATGACGGGTGAATCTGTCTGGCAGGAATAATCACTGTTGCTTAAAACATAAGCCATCTGGAATGGATATGTCCTTTGAGAGAGGAGAGCCAGAAAACATGCTGGTAGACTGTGTGGCCTTGCGAACTGTTTCCAAGAAAGACTCAACCGTACAGATTACCTTGACTTCAGGAAGCATGAGACTAGGGTTTTCCTTCTGAGACATGTCTGGATAAGGCCTTCTAGAAAGGGCATCAGCTAGGATGTTCTTGGATCCTGGCAAGTAGGTCAATGTGAAATCATATTGGGAGAAAAAATGCGCCCAACGGGCCTGACGGGAGTTGACACATTCCATCTTTTGCAGAATTTTAAGATTCTTGTGATCAGTTCTGATTTCAAAGGGGTGGTTAGCCCCTTGTAGGAGATGTCTCCATTCTTCGCATGCGGATTTCATGGCCAGGAGTTCTTTTTCTATTACCGAATAGTGTGTCTGGCTGTCATTTAATGTCTTGGACATGTAGGCAACAGGCTATTCCAAACCTTCATGTTCCTGTAGAAGAGCTGCACCAATCGCAGCGGAGGAGGCGTCAGTTTCTACAATGAATCTTAAACTTTGATCTGGTTGATGAAGTAGAGGGGCAGAGCAGAATTCCTCCTTCAGTCGTTGGAAAGCCAAGCTTGCCTCAGAAGACAAGACAAAGGGCATTGAAGACTTCTTAAACAGCTTAGTAATGGGAAGGACTGGATCCGAGAAACCTTGGATGATTTTGCAGTAAAAATTAGCTAGCCCTAGAAACCTTTGAACGTCTTTGATGGAATGGGGTGTGGGCCATTGCAGTATGGCGTCGATCTTAGCGGGATCCATGCGGATTCCCTCCGAGGACAGGATGAAGCCAAGATAGCTTACCTCAGATGCTTGAAAGACGCACTTATCAGCATTGACCTTAAGTAGGTTGTCTTGCAGTCTTTGAAGAACTTGGTGAAGGTGATTAGAATGGAGTTGGGCGTCTTTAGAATAAACCAGGATATCGTCAAGGTAGACGACGGCACAATGAAAAAGCAGATCAGAAAAGATGCGGTCCATGAATCTTTGAAAAATCGATGGAGCGTTGACTAGACCAAAGGGCATGACACAATACTCGTAGTGTCCGAAAGGAGTGCGAAAAGCAGTCTTCCATTCGTCGCCTGAGCGTATCCGCAAAAGGTGGTAGGCTCTTCTTAAATCGATCTTAGAAAAGATTTTAGCCCCTTGAACTGCTTCCAGAATGTCTCCGATCAGCGGCATGGGATACCTTTCCCTAAGCGTGACTTGGTTGAGGCCCCTATAATCGATACAAGGACGAAGTTCATTAGAACCTTTCTTTGGAACAAAAGAAAGCGAAGCCCCAGCGGGAGAGAATGAAGGTCGGATCAGGCCAGGATGTGAATTAGAATCCAGATATTCCTTGAGAGCCTTCTTTTCCTTGAGGGAAAGAGATTACATTCGCCCAAAAGGAACAACCGCATTGGGCTGGAGAATGATTTGACAATCTTCTGGTCTATGAGGAGGTAACTCCTGAGGGCCATCGTCTGTGAACACCTCCTGATAACGGAGGTATTCTTTGGGGATGCTATTTACCTTCAACACATCTGATCTGGAGGCTAAATCTGGAATAATGTGGACAGAAGTATGCAGGGTCTGCGAAGAACATGACTGACGACAAAATGTTGAAGTAAATGACAGCTGATTCTTTGTCCAATCAATGATCGGGTTATGCTTCCGAAGCCAAGAGACCCCCAAGATCACTGGAAAATGTGCTGCTCGGATCAGGTCGAATTGAATGGTTTTGTTGTGATGGAGGATCTTCATCTGCATAGGAGGAGTGGTATGGGTAATGAGACCCGAGCTCAGGGGTTTACCATCAACTCCTTCCACCTTTTTGTCCTCGTCTTTCTGCAAACGGCGAATGCCGGCCTTGTCAGCCCAAACCAAGTCCATAAAGCAGCCTGCAGCGCCGCAGTCCAGTAGCGCCAGGACCTCATAGGACTGCTGAGAGATGAACAACTCAACTCCAACTACCATGAGACGGTTGTCTTCTGTGGTATTCATGGGTGTTGCTGATAAAGAAACAAAGGGACCAGGAAATCCCCCTCTGTAACTTGTCCCTACTAGCTCCGAGGAATGGTATTTCCCGATCGTCGTGGTGGTACATCAGGACAGTCTCTAAGAATGTGCTGGTTGGATCCACAATACATACACAGGTTGTTCTCCCTGCGTCTTCTTCTTTCTTCCGAGGTAAGTGGCCCTCGAGCAGTCCCAATCTGCATTGGCTCCTCTTTTGACAGACAGGTAGGAGAGGGAGGGGTAATCCCAGGATCAACCGTAGCAGGAAATCCACGCTGCTTTCGACGTTCAGACCGCCGCTCTGAAAGGCGGAAATCCAGCTGTACCACTGTAGACCACAAGTCGGTTAACGTAGCGGGTCTGGTTACCCTTGCCAATTCGTCCTTAAGGTCTTTCCTCAATCCTCGACGAAAAATGATGTACTGGGCGTTCTCTTGCCAGCCTGCATCTGCAGCCACCCATTTAAAGCGGGAGATGTAGGACAGAAGATCTGAATTTCCCTGTCGAATATCAAGTAACTGTTCACTGGCAACTACCGCAGTCTCTTGCCTTTCAAAGGCCAATTTGAACTGGGCGGTGAACCCGGCGTAATCGTGTAGTAACGGGCTGGCACCGGTCACAAGTGGAGTAGCCCAGGAAAGAGCGTTGCCCGTAAGATTAGAAATCAGAAAACCTATGCGGGCTGTATCTGAGGCATAGGTCTGAGGTCTGAAGGTGAAATAGATTATGCAAGCCTCCATGAATTCTTTAAATCTAGTAGGTGAACCATCATATTTACCGCATGCTAAAGGCATGGGAGGTAGATCACTCTGGGACTGTTCGAAGCGGTCGACTCGCTGTGTCAAAGCAGTTTTTTCGGCCTTCACAGCCTGTAATTCTAATGTCACATTCTGCATTGCTGTAAGCAGCTCTTGGACCTGTTCCGGGGTAGTCATTGATATCTCCTTTTGGCGTTGCAATCTGTCAAGTTTGATGGAGCAAGCGGATTATCTTCTATGTCTGATATATCAATGTCCACCTCCCCTTTCTCCTCACCTGTCTCTTCCGGGACGAGTTCTCGTCTGGAGGTCTTGTTCTTGGGTCTTTTCTTCTTTGTGAAGAGATACGGCCGTCCACGGGAGGAAGCCACCCTGATTCCCTGATAAACAGGGAAGCAGCCGGCTCCCGTCCCGCAGGAACCAATATGAGAGGAAAAAAGCAGCCGCTTAAAAAAACCTCTCTACGGATGTAGCTGGTACTGATGCTGTTCAGGAAGCGATGACCAATGTCGTCCAGAATTGCAGGTAAGAGCAGGAGCAGCAGATATGAAGGTAAGTTTCTCGAAGCCGCAGAGAACCGGAGAGTCCGGATTGCAGAGATGCTGGTACTGAGCAAGGAGCAGTGCAAAGGACTGGAAAGGAAGCACCGGCAGGAACCAAGGACGCGGTCCGAGAGAAAAGAAGGAGAGGAGAGACCCAATACGGTACGGGAACCGTAAGGACGGGATTACAGGGAAGGGGAAGGGAGGAGGAGAAAGCTAGGAGGGAAGAATCCACGTGAGAAACAGACGGAAAAACAACAGGTACGGAGCAAGGTAAGAAGTAGCACGGCAACAAGGCAAAAGGAAACAAAGTTGCAATGCACAGAGCCCAGAGAAGGGCGTGGCTAAATACGGAAACAAGAGAAAAGACTAGACCGTCAAACCAGAAAGTGAAAGGAAAAAACACGGGACAGTCTAATGGCGCCGCCAACGCCAAGCCTTCCATAGCCGCCAGCGACCATCAAAAGACGGCGGCATGACAGTAACTGCCCTTAGAGACATGGAGCAAATACCATGTCCGTGTTGCTCTAAGCCCGCTATTAGAGGGCGATTACGAGTACGCGGGCACGAGCTTTGCGCCATGTCGGTAGCGACCTTACCGCCTTGCCGCTAAAGGGTAAAAAATCACCCTTACCGGCATTGCGCGAAGTGCAGATAGCTCCACCGCCATCCATGCCGCCGGCGTTAGTGGTGACCGTAGCGGTCACCCCTAATAGCGATAACCGATAATAAGCAGAACCGGTAGTACCGTCATCGCACAGGAACGGGAAAGAACACAGCGGCCATCTTTAAAAACACAATCCATTGCTATCCTCTGTAACCAGGACCTATTTCACCACCACACTTGTTCCAACATATACTTGCAGCATATTACAATGCCCAAGGCACTAAAAAAAGGTGCTGCGCGCTTGCCCAAGGAGCGCTTCTTAGAAGAGGAGCTCAACATGCTGGCAGATACGCTGGCAGAAAATGGGGATGTTGTCTTCTCCAATGACATGCGTCGACCTGCAGTGCAGTGGAAAAAAGAGATATGGGCGGAGATGGCGCGGAAAGTGAGTGCCGTTGGCACAACCCCACACACAGTGAAAGATGTCCGGAAGCACTGGGATGACCTGCGTTACGCATCCGCAACATCATGTCTGCTAACCGCAGCCAGGGGATGGCAACAGGTGGTTGTGCGGCCTCCCTCATAAAGATGCATCGCTGGGAGGAGACCTGTGCGAGCACCATCGGGATTGAGGCAATCGAGGGAGTGGGGGACATGGAGCGTGGAGCCCCGTTATCAGCTGATACAGGCAGGTGTCCCAATTGAACCACTGTAAAGAATAACACAATGATGTCCCCCTGAACTGACAGTGCAATGATGCAAAGCAGGGTCCACCAGACACATGTTTGCAAGACTGCCTACAGGCAGTGCACAGCACCACCTTGTCCACATGCATGATGCACCCCACATATGTTATATCCTAGACGCATCCATGCATGACCCACCCAAGAGGCTAGCAACCTGTATGTCACTACCCCAACGCCAATTACCTGCCATTCCATAGAAATGCAGCTACCCCAATGCATGCCTGATGCATGTAGACCCATCACTAATAGACTCCCTCTCTTGGTCCGCCACAGGCACACAAACTGAGAGTGAAGATCAGGACCCCAGGGAGGATGCTGCGACACCAGCCAAGAGGTCCAGGGGCATGGAGCCAGCAAACCGTCCCTCAACATCCAGGGGAAGAGGGCAACCTGGACTACTGCGCAAGCCCAACACAACGCAGGAAGCGACAGTACAAATTTGCATTACGGACACCACCACAGCACCCCCACCCGACACATCCACACAGGAGCCAGTGGCTGAGGGCACGGTATCCACTGCAAGCAGTACCGTTGGGGAGACAGCTGCCACGGCAGCTGTGTCCGATGATGAACAACACACTCCGACACCTAGAACACCTACTGCTACAGTCCCCCAGCAGTCACCCCAACACTCCCCACCCAGCAATCAGTATGCCAGCAGCCATGAGCTGTCCACGGTGGAGTCCTGGCCAGGGAGCTTCACACCCACGGGGAGCATGCATGAGGCCCCAACCATTCCGCATGCACCAACAACATCCGCCAGTGTTCGGGACAGGCAGGAGGGCATCAGGGCAATACAACAGCGCCAGGAGGAGCTGACAGGGCTGTTGACCCAGCACATCACCAAATGTGGCCAGGCAAGGGAGGAAATAAGGGAATGTGCAGCATCCCTCAAATCTGCAATCCAGTCCACTTCCAGAGACATATGTAGTGAATTGGCGCTGTGAAGCAGGTCCTCACCCAAATGGAGGCAGCATTGGAGGCCCTGCGCCCCACACATGTGGTTGAACAATTAGGCACCTCCTCAAATGCCAGCTCCAGACAGACCAGCTCCCTGCATAGGTCTGGCTGGAATTTGCGCAGGTCAGACAGGGGTCCACCCGATGCTGCCAGTGGAAAAGGGGTGTAGGTGCAGCCTGCCATTCCGTACTCCTGAAGACTATTGGTACATGCAAGTGCACACCATGTGTGGGGAAGTTGAGTGGGGACTGGGAGGGGGGAGAGGGTGTGTGGGGAAGTTGAGGGGGAGGGAGAGGGGGAGAGGGTGTGTGGGGAAGTTGAGGTGGGAGGGGGGAGAGGGTGTGTGGGGAAGTTGAGGGGGAGCGGGAGAGGGAGAGGGTGTGTGGGGAAGTTGAGGGGGAGAAAGTGTGTGGGGTGGAGGGCTTGTGCACTTGATATGTCATATTTCTTCAATACACCTGTTGTGAAATCAGAACTCACATGAGCGGACATTCCTTATTGTGTATGTGTGTTTTATTGGTGAACAGTCTACAGTGTCCATGTCCCTGACACACCCAGTGCCCCGTGTCCCACCTCCATGTCACACTCTGCATCCATGTGTGCTAGAAACATTGGTTAATCAAAGTCTGACGCATGGCACGTCACTCCTGTGCATCGCTGCCTCCGTGAAGTGCAGCCCCATCTCCACCCTCCTCATCCTCATCGTCAGGTGGTTGCAGATCAGCGTCAGGGGGCAGAGGCACATTCCATCTGATGCACATATTGTGTAGCATGACACATGCCATGACTATCTTGCCCACCTTCTCATGTCTGTACAGGAGTGCCCCACCAGACCTGCTGAGGCAGCGAAACTGTGCCTTTAAAAGGCCAAATGTCTGCTCAATCACCACACAGGTACGTGTATGCGCACGATTGTAGTCCTCTTCGTGCCTGTTCTGCGGGTTCCGGACTGGGGTAAGGAGCACCTCTTCAAGGGATAGCCTGCATCACCTGCATGTGTGCAACAATGGTTATGTGTAAGTGATCACATCATATGGGACCTGTATCAATGACACCATAGCATGCATTTATTCCCTGTGTGAACCCACATATCCATGCATGAATAGAGCCTCATGATGTAACTGCAATGTGTGAATTAATCTGATTGACAGGTGTGCGTGGCATCGTTTAGTGGGCGCAGGGATGTCCTATTCCTTGTGAGTGCTCATGCACTGTGGTAGTCCACGCCGGTTGTTCCCATAATCTGGGTGATGTGTAGTCAATTGTATGCTTTCATCCTGTCACCGTTGATGGCAGACTCATGATGATCTCACTTTGCACAACAGATGTTGACATGCTGTTTTGGTGGACCTCTGTGTTGGTGTAGGCGTGTGTTTATGTAATTTGCCTTCATGTGACTCCTTTGTACGCAGTAATGGACAAATGTCCTTTTTAATGATGGTATTTGGTGCTTTGCATTGGCCATACTAATTGCTTGTCGCTTCATTGTGTTGCGGGGGTTACAGTCTTATTATGTGCAGTGTTGATGTTGATGGCTATGGAATGGTTGTAGCGCTGCATCATTATCATGGTAGGGCAGCTTACATTTTGCATTTTGGGGTCAGGTGTCAGGTCCAGTCTGGCCTGCTTTGGGGTAGGAGCATGGTCTGTCCTCTCAGGTGCTCTCAGCTAGGTGAAGTATGCATCTCCCCCCCATCTCAGCCAGGTGAAGTATGCATCTCTCCCCACACCCATCTCAGCCAGGTGAAGTATGCATCCCCCCCATCTCAGCCAGATGAATTATGCATCTCACCCCCCAATCACCTACCCACATCGCAATGCCATGAGCCTGACATGCAACTCACCGAGTAGCCAGGATCTGTGCCCTGCGTGTCGCTCCATGTAGCGTGGTATTGTGGAGTTCCGCATGACCATTGAATCATGGGTTGATCCGGGAAATCAGGCACAACAATGTGTGATGATCTTGTTTGAGTCACATACCATTTGCACGCTGATGGAGTGGTATAATTTACGGTTGCGGTACACTGCCTCCATGGCATGTGGGACCACCAATTCAACATGTGTGCAGTCGATGGCGCCAATGCAAACAGGGATGCCGGCCAGTGAATGGAAACCAACTTTGGTGTTGGAGATCTCCTGGGCTGTCCGTGGTAGGATAATGTGGTCGCCTGTGTGCTTCAGGAGGGCATCGAGCACTTGGTTCAGCGTACGTGAGAATAATGGTTGTGATATGCTATGCATCTGGCCTACTGTGTGCTGGTAGGTGCCTGTGGCCAAGAAGTGGAGCAGAGACACCACCTACAGTAGAGGGGGGGATGGTGGTACGGATGTCTATGAGGCTGGCAATGTCGTTTTGTATCATGTCCACAATGGTGGTGATAGTGTCCCGGTCCAGACGGTACAGGGTGTGGATCTGCTCAGGGGTTAGGCTGAATGGATTGGCTCTGATTCGGGGGAGTGGGGGCTGCCTATGTGGTACAACTGCCTGCAATGCTGGTGCAGGCTGTGCATGCCTCACCCTCCTTCTCCTCCTGTGTCTCCTCTGTGCTGCCTGTTGTTGTTGTTGTTGCTGGAGTTCCACTGCAATCATGTCCTCCAGCCCCAGCATTGCTAGTAGTATTGGTATCATTTTTTGGTGTGACTGGGTGTGGGAAGGGGTGGGGTGTGCTCCTTTTGCGCTGGCAAAGTCTATATTGCCTTCACCTGTGATGATTGTGTGCACCTGTGGCAGTTGGGAACACTGCACATGGCCGTTTACGGGTGGTCCGCGATGCCGGTATTTGCTCCATGCCGGTAAGGTACTTTTCTGTCTTCTGTAGGCCGTTATTAGCATGTCCGCATTACACGTGTTCAGCTCCTGTTTATGCCATGCCGCTATTGTCGGCATGTGAGGTTGCGTGCCCGCTATTAGAGGCGCCGTTATTTACTGTACCTCTAATAGTGGGTTGTTGGGTCGTAATGGACCGGAGCGGTAAAGGATGCCGGTAATCCTTTACCGGCATTGTTTTTCCCTTACCTCCAATCTCGTAATGAGGCCCAATGTCTTTTGGTCCAAGAAGTAACCAGCGTGATAAAAATTTCACTTGGAGCTTAAAAACGAAACACTGTACTCAACCACTTGCATACGTTACTTAGGAGTATTATTTAATACCTCAGTATGGGAATGGGAGTGGACACAGGACTTAAATGCACGAATGCAGATGTTTGCCTTGCAAGGATTATAATTACACGCTGCATATGGCAAATTCACATTAAAACCAGTTTTATCATTCTATCTACAAAAAGTAGTGCCTGCAATATCGTTTGGTAGTGAAGCCGGATCGAACATCCCGGGTGAAACCTCGTGCAAACTCAAGGGGAAGTTTTGGCGCAAGGTCCCCAGACTACCACAGAACATTTCAATAGCTGTCATTCGATATGAACTAGGTATAGACTCACTATACAGTATAGTTTTGTGGAAGTCGATCTCTGCCTGGCAAAAAATGCGAATGGTGCCACGTGCTGGCCCATAGAAAATCCTAAATAAAAGAACCAATGATCCTCCAGTCGATCTAATAAGCAAATGGGAAACAAAACTTCAACGCATAATGCGCGAGGCAGGACTGGCTGTTGAGCTAGTTCTAAAGATGCCTCAAATAGCCAAAAAAAGACTGAGACGTTGGAACTGGATCTTAAACAACGAAAAGCGTAAAAAAAACTAGCATCAACATTGGACTTTGGAACAGCCCTGCACAAACTTGATGTAACTCCCAAGTACCTATCCAAATTTCCAACTCTTTATCATCGTGATCAATTTATGAGATTGTGCTTCAACCTATATAAGACAAAAGAAATATTGATGTTGAAGCACGACTCAAACACCTCTGATAATCAATGCAGATACAGCAAGAAAGCTATAGAATCAGTAAAACATCTGATAATTGATTGTGCGGAGATCTCCGCCCAGAGGTCGCTACATCTCCTAAATTTTGCTCCGAAAAATGTTAACATGGACGAATGGTGGTGTCACATAATATCTGGAATAAACACGCATCTGACTTTTGCAATAATCAACTTCATGGACTCCATATTGCTGGAGAACAATACAATTTCGATTTGAACTGAAGCTAATAGATTTGTTATTGATGAGAGACTGAAGATTGATGTGTTAAATCATGTAATGAAAAGTTTGTCTTTCTTGTACTAAAACTAATATTACAATAAAAATAAACTGTGGTATTTATTCTCTATCAAGCATTTGTTCAAGCACTTTCTCATTAATGAAACTCCTCTTTTGTTGCAGGGCCAAACATGCCTCAAACATTTCCGGATGCCCGTTCATGTGCACTAGTTTCCGTACCTGATCTTCATTCTTGTGTATTTCTGAAATGGTTGAAATCTAATTTTCCTGATCTGACACTGAAGTGACACAATCTTTGCCTCTGTTCCTGGCAACCATTTCTACTTGCCTTCCTGGCTATAACCCAGAAGCATCCTGCAAGGTACCCATCTGAAAAGCAGTCTATGGGGCTAGTTGATGCTCAGTGAGTAGTTTTACATTGATTTCAAACAGTTTTTGGCCTGTTTCAGGTGCTTTTGAGGAGGGACTTGTGTGCGTTTTGCAATCATTTTCTGCCTAGTTTGTGGCTTTCTGGGTGGTTTATCTTGTGTTTGTTGTGGAATCCGACCCTGTTTTCTGAGCTGGTCTGCATCTAGGATGTGCAGTCTCTGTGGTGTAGTCCTGTGATTGTTTCTGGCTTTCTTACTGTCCCCACCGTCCCCTTTGCAATTGGCTGGAACGGTCAGGTGTCTCTCTGCCCGTTTGAATCTCATTGATCTGTGCCCTACCTGTGACTGGAGCAGCTGTATTTCAAAGGCACTTGCAGGGCAGTCTTGCCTCGGAAGCCCTTGGCGAAGGGCCCCAAGGCAAAGGGCAGCTCCTACAGCAGCAGCTCCAGATCATGCCCGCTAATGTCAGCCGGGGAAGCCGGAAGCCTGCAGCCATCAACCTGCTCCAAATGACAACGTAAGTGTGGTGTGGACAGGGGGCATCAATCACTGCTCCACACCAAAATGACCCACCTTCCTTAATACTCTTATCTCTCTTACTTCACCACCCATAAACCTACAATCAAATGCATGCACCCGCAATCATATGACAACCACGTCTCTCATACAGACCATATGTGTTAGCTTCCCACACCTAGGCCATTTGTACTGTTCTTTTTTATTTCTCACACCATAGTTTATTCTGTTGCTTAGTCTACTCTCACATCAAGGCGAATTGTATTGCTTAGCCATTTCTAAAATCTAGGTGAACTGTGTTGCTTAGCCTACTCTCACATGTAGGGGAATCATATTGCTTAGCCATTTCTCACATCTAGGTGATCTGTGTTGCTTATTCTACTCTCACATCCAGGTGAGCTGTATTGCTTAGACTACACTCACATCTACGCATATTGTATTGCTTAGCCTTTTCTCATATGTAGGCAAATTGTATTGCTTAGCCATTTCTCAAATCTAGGTGAACTGTATTGTTTAGTCTGCTCTCAAATCCAGGTGAATTGTATTGCTTAGCCATTTCTCACATCTAGATGATCTGTCTTGCTTAGTCTGCTCTGACATCTAGGTGAACTGTATTACTTAGACTACTCTCACATCTAGGTGAATTGTATTGCTTAGCCTTTTCTCACATTTAGGTGAATTGTATTGCTTAGTCGTTTCTCACATCTAGGCAAATTGTATTGCTTAGCCATTTCTCACATGCAGGTGAGTTGCATTGCTTAGCCTTTTCTCACATCTAGGTGATCTGTGTTACTTAGTCTACTCTCACATCTGGGTGAACTATATTGCTTAGCCTACGCTCACATCTAGGTGAACTATATTGCTTAGCCTACTGTCACATCTAGATGAACTGTGTTGCTTAGACTGCTCTTAAATTTAGGTAAACTCTGCTGCCTAGTCTACTCCCACATATAGGTGAACTGTGTTGCTTAGAACACTCTCACACCTAAACGAATTGTATTGCTTCGCCATTTCTCACATCTAGGTGAATTGTGTTGCCTAGACTGCTCTTATATCTAGGTGAACTGTGTTGCTAGATGGCTATTACTTCTAGATGAACTGTGCTGCCTAGCCTACTCTCACATCTAGGTGAACTGTGTTGCTTATCCACTTCTCACATCTAGGTGAACAGCCTCGCTTTGACTATTATCACATCTATATAAACTGTATGGCTTAGACTACCCTCACATCTAGGCAAATGGTATTTTTATCCACTTCTCACATCTAGGTGAACTGACTCGCTTAGAATATTCTCACATCTAGGTGAACTGTGTTGCTTAGACTGCTCTCACATCTTATCAAATTGTTTTCTCAAACCATGGTGAACTGTGTTTCTTAATTCACTCTCGCATCTAGGTGTACTGTGGTGCTTCGCCATTCCCCACACCGAGGCAAACTATCCTGTGAAACCTATGCTCACAGCTAAGAGTACTGTTTGCTAAGACATTTCTCACACCGCAATCCCAATGAACACAAAAAACCAAGAAGACAGAACTCAAATATATTCTAGCGGACAACTACTCCAATGGAAGAATCAGACCTCCCTCTCCATCCAGTCTAGCCCACCCCCATTACCTCCCCAGCGAACCATCAGGCCCAGCTCACCTAGGCCCCAACAAAGACTGAGAGTACTGCCAACCAACAACCAGACTAAGACTTGCTTGATACCCACAACCCAACCACTAAAAGAAAACATGCAAGAAAACCACTCAAAGGAACCTAACTCCAAGCCATGGAGGAGAACAATCACAGAGCAGGCAGAAACACAAAAACAACAACTCAGAAGGGCAATCGCTCCTGCAACCTCCACAGACACCAACCACAGGAAGCTGTTTGCAACCATAAGGCAAACAACCACTAACCACGGGAAGCCACATGAAACCATGAGGCAAGCAAACAACCATCAACCACACAAAGCCATTCGCACCATTTAGGCAAACAAGCACTAATTCACGGAAAGCCACTTGCAACCGTGAGACAATCTAATAGATAACTGAAGAAAAGACAATGCCATGCCAAAGAACCAGGTGACTCAAGAGAAAGCAAGACAAAGAGACAATTGCAACCACAAGGGAAGCACGACAGACCTCCATGCTGCCGAACTACAGGACACCAACAAAACGCATACCCGTAAACAGCTCTAGAATAGTAGCAGCCCCCCAAAAAAGACTACAATCACTCTACCTTACACCCTATCTCGCAACAGATAGTCCACCAGAACAAACAACCATACACACAAGCGGGATATAGGAACATCAAAGAAAAAAATATGAAATGACTAGAAGATTGGGGAACCACACCCTCACCCCATACATCACCAAACACCAAGGCAACCTCTGCCAACACAGTCCTGAATCTTAGGAAAAACCAGAGCTGGCCATTAACCCAATAAGAAACATAACAGATCTGTTCAACCATGAAACTAGAATAATTGAGCTCACTCAACAACCCACACACTACAGGGAGAACCCCCAACAAAACCATCAAAAGACACAAAAAATACCAAAACAAACAACCTTAAAGCAGAAACTACACAGAAACCTTATCAATGCCAGATCAATGCCCAAACACGCAACCAAGATCTACGACCTAGTCTGTGATGGCGGAATTGACATCCTATTCATCGCAGAAACCTGCTGTCAGCACTGGCTTCTGATACGATTTCAGTCCCCTCTTTATCTCTTCAACCTCCTCACCTGTGGAGTCGGAATCCTTCTCTACTGGGCTGAGCGCTCGGTGTGCCTTGTAGTCCTTTTCTTTTTTTTGAGGCTGAGCATGTCTCCCACAAGAGGAAGCCACAGTGAGGGCGTGTAAATATGCCCTGACCGTGTCCCCCTCCCAGGAGGGACAAAAAGGGCAAAAAAGCCAAAGTAGGCAGAAAAAAACCCCTAGGACCGGCAGGTATCCTGATGGCAGCTGGGCTCGTAGAGAACTGATGAGTGAAGGGAGAAAGCAGCAAACAGGAAGCACCGGGAAACGTAAACTCCAGCAAGACCGGAATGCAAGTAAAACAAACGGGAAGCAGAAAGCCGGGAACAAGGGAAAGATAGGAGGAAGGAGGAAGAGTCCCGAAGGCGGGGACCGGAGAATAGACAGGAGTGGAAAGGAAAAACAAAGGGAAAGGCTTGAGGAGCAAGGTGTAACAGCGTGTAACAAGACCGCGGCAGTGGGGAAAAGCAGCTGACCATGGAAGGTTCCAACGCGCTGAGCTATGGGAGAGGAGTGGCTAAATAACGTTACGGTCAACCAAGCGGAGAAAGACTAGACCGCTTAGTGAACGTAGCGTAATGCGTGACGGGAATCAGGAAGTCCGTACGCAGCATCGGGCCAAAGGCGCCAGCTAAGAATGCGGCGCATGACACCTGCCTTGTGAAGTCAAGTCCCTGCACGCTCACACCAGAGAGAATACAACCCCTATAGAAAGGCCCAAGTTGATCTTGTAAGGATAACACGTTTTAATCTCACATGCAGATGAGAACAATAGCAAATAACTCTTCTGCTAAGAACATTGTGCCAAAAAGTAGTACGAGCAGAATCTTATAAAGATAAACATCATCATACATGATGCAATACGTAGGATAAAATCCTGCACAGCTGGTTGGTGTGCACCTATACAGGATCTGCCTGACCCATATGGGATGCCAGGCCATTGGTTCCAGCCCAATCCACCTGTCATCCATCAGGTGGGTTCTGCAGTGATCATCTTCTTCTCACGTCGAAGGTCAAAAAACAAATTAATTATACACCTACCATACGACTACTTTATCACTCATACTGTGCACTTGGCAGGCTTTAAGCTGTGCCCAAAGGAGGTTTCTGCGCCATCCGGCTCCAAGGTGTCCACCCTCATTTTGAACTATAATGTATGCCTCCCAGCACCTCGCAATACAAATCACACAATTGTTGCTTCAACGATGTGCCCTGGCCATCCTCTTTGAACATTTGAGGACTTGTTACTTTGGGTGTGATGGTCAGGGGGCACCTGGTGCCATGGAAATCAGGGATCTAAAGGTTTCGTCAATTATACGTAAAATCTGTTGCAACACTAGCAGTACATGTAATTACAGTCACTATTGATATACTAACCCACCTATATGCACAATCATTGCATATCCTTGTGTAAAAAATGTTTTTCTGTGCCAAGGATGGCATATTTCATTTTTTTTAAAATATCTACTCTTGAAAATTGAATAAATCTCAATCTTTTATGTTTGAAAAAGAATCTAACTTCTTTGTGTTCATGTTAAGAGCTAATAGATATGTGCTAATTTAGCTCTACTGCGTCTCAAAAAAGAATCCTACCAAAGCGTCAATGACCAGGGTAGCTGCTGACTCCACTCTTTTCTCAAAACTTTCGCCTTACCCTCTGGAGTCAAGCCCCCTTATAAAAAAAGAGGGTTCCTTGCCTTATTTTATACAGCCCATCTAGTCTCTCCACAACGCCATTGGCCTGTGGGTGGTATATCAAACGCATCCAGTGCTTTATGTCAAATAGTGCTTTAACGTGCTGAAATAATGCACTGAAAAAAATGTGAGCCATTGCCTGACCTTAAATCCTCGCACACACCCCATTGAGGGACAACCTCCCGTACTAAAATATAGCAGCACATTTGGCATTTGGATGTGCACATGGCCCTGCTTACACTCACCTTGAAAAAGCACAAACCACTATAATGAGGTACCTTGATCCCTTACAACGCTTACCCATATCAGCGTAACCCATGTGTAATTCACGTAATGACCCAGTAGGGTGGGGCAAAGTGCCTCGTAACATCCTTAGTGTCATCCCTGACATCTTGACTTGTAGTGCAATTTATGACCATTTCTGTAATGATTTCCTGTATATTTGGTATAAACCAGTCCTCCTGTATGTCTGCTGCTATGTATTTCTTTGAACTGTGAGATGGGTAGTGTAACTATTCAAAGGCTACTGATAGCTGCTCCTGGGGCATTACTGTCTTCCCAGAGATCTCTTGTCTCCATAATAGATCTGTCAGTGATTGATTGCACCCTCTCTGTGACCACAGCTCTTTCTCCCTTTTAGGTGCCCTTCCTTGTAGCTTGATAATGTGGGAAATGGGCAATCTTGTGTAAGGTGCTGGGTGTTTGCCTGCAGATGGGGCAATCACAACGTATTCAGGGGATGTTTCATTTGGCAGATACGCTGGCCTTTTGGCTGCTGCATTGGCAGCTGCATTCTCCATCAATATTCTGTCTGTTCCATGAGTGGGGGTGGCGCACTTGATGCCCGGCAAAACAGATGGCTGGGATAAATCTTCTATCAACATTTCCAGCAGAGATGCATGCTGCACTGGGGATCCATCTGCCCTGCAAAACCCTCTCCTCTTCCAACAGGATAGACCAGCATGCACAGTTGTTTTGACGTACGCCGAGTCTGAATATATTGCGACATAGATCCCTTTAGATGCTCCTAATGCTTCGATGAGCACTATGAGTTCCGCCGTCAGTGCAGAATAATGCATGGGCAACCGTTTCATGACCACCATCTTATACTCTCCTTTCTCAAGCCGTACCACCACTGCCCCTGTCCGCTTTTGCCCAACCTCCTGATCAATTGTGGAAGACCCATCAATGAAAAGTGCTGCCCTCTCTTACAATGCACAGTCCCTTTCTTTGAGAATGTAGTTCTCCTTCCACTCGTATGTGGCACAGTCCTGCGTCGGTAAGTCCTCTGTAGTAGGCATGTCTGTTAAAAAGGGTTGCAGGGTTCACTGTTTTGCATGTAACCACATGAATATTGGGTATTGAAATGATGATCTCATATGCCGAAGACCTTTTTGTAGCCAGAGTAGTTTTTGTTCTTTTGAATGAAAAACAAAGAATGTTCCACATAAAACATAACTGAACACCCCATTACAATTGTCGAAAGCAGCAGCTGCTAAAGCTTGTTCTCACGCAAACTGCCCTTGCATCACTGCATCCAAAGGGTTTATAGTCATAAAGTCGAATGAAATAATATCAAAAGTCATAATGTCTAAAACAAAAAGTCAAAAAAAAAAATGTTGAATTTTCATTTTGGTTGTTTTTTGTTCGAAATGGGGGGGTTCCCCCAACCCACCTTTTTTTACCCCTTTTTTTTACCCCCGGAACCCAAAAAAATATGTAAATTAAAGAATAAAAAATTAGACTTTTTTTTCGACATTATTGTTTAGACATTTTTGCAATTCGATATTATTTTTTCGACATTATGACTGCACACCCATCCAAAGTGCTGCTATAATAAGCCAATGGCTCTGTGCCAATACTGCTGTCATAAACTGGCCATCTGAATGTGAAAAAAGTAAAATTCCTGCATGTAAACTGGGGTGGCCAGTACGGGTGCCAAACTAATGACTTGTTTTAAGTCGCCAAACTGATCATGGGCCTCATTACGGGTCCGGCGGTAACTGTGACGATGCTACCGATGGGTTGCCACCAGAACCATAATGAATTACTGGTGCCTAACTTCCCGGTGCCTCTGGGCTATTTCAAGTCTGGCTACCAGGAAGTTAGGTGCCAGCAATTTTGTTAATCCCCATTTCCATAGGGTCCCATAGGACTCTATGGTAACAGGGACACGGAAGCTCAGGCACCATTGTTAATGGTGCAGGTGCTTCCGTGATGGCTTTGCCTGACATGACCGCTGTGCCCGGCAGGGTCAGACCTGTCGGGCACAGTGGCTGTGGCAAGCGAACCCATAGTTTGCCTGTCTGGAAACAACAGTGCCGGTAAGCTTTCCGGCACCGTTGTTTCTGGACTGTCAAACTTAGAATGAGGCCCCATGTTTGCCATCCACTGTAACCTGTGGTCCTCTGTTTTTTGTGCTTCCCTAAGGGCTTGCAAAAGTGGCCTCATGTATGCTACATAATCTAGAATCCAGGCCCTGCAGTAGTTGCAGAGGCATAGAAACATCTGCATTTCTTTAACTGAGGTGAGTCTGGGGGTGGCACGTACTTACGCTGCCCTGTCTGGTAGTGTTCTTTTTCGGTTCACTGATATGAACTGCCCTAGACAAAGCAGTTCCTGTTGGCAATATTGCAAGTGGGCCTTGTCGACCTTGTACCCCTTACAGACCAGCAATTGTAGGAGTGCAATGGAGTCCCTTCGGCAGCACTGTTCACTGTCACTACACACTAGCAGGTTTTACACATACTGGATAGTCGTGCTAGGCACCTGAATATTCCCTAGATCGGCATGCAGTATTCTCTTAAATATGCTCTGGCTCTCACAGTACCCCTAAGGTAACCAAGTATGTTCGAAATGCATCTGGACCTGGGTAAATGCCGTGAGGTACCTTGACTCAGGATGGAGTGGAATTGAGAATTAATTGTTCATGTCCATTACAGTAAAATACGTGGCTTCTTTGGGAACGCTACATAAAATTGTTGCAGGATTCGGTGCGGCTGGAAATTCTTTCTGTACAACGTCATTTAGGGGGAGCAAGTCCTGAATCGTTCTCCTGTTGATTTTATGACATGTGGGGTCATTACGACCCAGGCGGTAAGTACACCAACTTTACCACCATGGTGTAAACCATGTTTACACCATGGTGGATGGCGGATTTACCGCCCCATTCCAAGGTGAGTGGGGCGGTAAATCCCCATTTCCCATTTACCCTTCCCCATTCCCATTTTTGCCCCATAGGGCATAATGGGAGTGGGGAAGGCGCTAATTACGGCACCGTAAATTATGGTGCCGTAATTAGCACCAAGGCGGTTTAGCGCCATGGATTTTAACGGCTGCTAAAAGCAGCCGTTAAAATTGGAATCAGGCGTTAAGGGTTAACAACGGCGTTAACCCTTAACGCCTGGGTTGTAATGAGGCCCATGGTACATAACCGTATACGCTGTGATGTTGATGGCACAATGATCTCTTGATCCAATAGGGCCTGTATTGTCTTTCTAATACCCTCCACTGCCTCCCTTGATAATGGATATTTCCTTACTCCGGGCAGCACTGCACCTGACTTCATTATTGTACGCACAGGGGTCACCTCTTTCAGTAGTCCTACAACATGTGGATTTGTTGTCCACAACTGTGAAGGCACATGTTGTAAGTCTTAGTCAAGAAATAGAGGTGGAATTAGTACTGCTATCAGGGGACACTGCACTCTTTGTTAATGTATCATTATGTCAAAGGGGATACACATCTCTAATATTATTTCCTCATCTTTGTTGTTTTTCTCAATCAATTCTCATCTATCAGTTCCTTTAGCTGTACTGTTGGGTCTACACAGAGCACTGTGCGTCACTCACACCCATCCTTGTCAATTCCTAACATGACAGCCCTTTTGTCGTAAACCAACAACCCCTGAAAAAAAAGCAAAAATATTGTTTCTGATACCACCTCTGGCGACACTGCTGGACAAAAGATAAAATCTGTGGGCACTCAATAACACTGTTTGGCAATCTGGGGCAAAGCCTCCACGTGCACAGTAATACCATAAAGGAACATGTAAGGTTTCATAGGAATCCCATAGACCACCACTTCCCCTGTCATTGTGTTTATTATCAACATCACTCTTATAGCACACATCCCAGGGGTGGAGCAAACTATAGCACGGTCTGTGAATGATATTGTCATGTTCAATTTGCTGAGCAGGTCGCTGCCTAGCAAATTAACAGGGAAACTTTCAAAATATAGTAACTACCTTCCCTCCCACCTTTATGTCGAGCTCCTCAGTGTATGGAACCTTGGAAATAGCCCCAGAGAATACCTGTGCATCAAGGTATTTTCTTGATAAGGGAAAGTTTCCCTCCCTGATACATGGTTTAGTTGCACCTGAGTCCACAATAAATATGAACTGTTTATCTCCTATCTCCGCCCCCACCAAAGGTTCCTCTTCGGGGTGAATGGTTGTTGACAAGACAGGGCAAGCAAGTGCTCTCTGTGGGCTGTCCTAATCAGGCTATGTGTTTATTTCCAGGAAACAAGAAGGGGTTGCCCCTATGACTGCTGCTCCTCCAAAGGGAGTGGTACCCACAATTGGTATCCTGATCACCAGGGCAGCCCCACCCTGCTGTTGCTATGGTGGAAGCAGCACTTGCATGTCAGCTGCTTGAGGCTGCTGATTATAAGTTTGGTGTTGCCCTTGTGGATAGCCTTGTTTCTTATATCCTTGACCATGTTGCAGATACCCTAGCCCTTGGGGCCATTGGAGCCCTTGGCCCTGTTGCTGTGATCCATAATTATACCCCACTGCAGACCTGCTCCTGTACTTCTTTGCAAAATGCCCCCACCTTAAACAATTCCAACACTGGCATGGTGCAAACCCACCTCCTCTGGGTCCAAAACCTCCTCCTCTTGCTCCTCGAAATCCCCCTCTTCCTCGCTGAATTCCTCCTTGCTGGCACTGTGGACTGGGATACTGTTGTCCTCCTTTAGACCAGAGTGTGGCAATAGTGGTGCTCACGACTTGTTGGGTACTCTCTGTCCCCTCTACCTCTACAGGCATAGACACTGGCACCTGAATAGCAACCTTTGCAAAAAAGATGTCTATCAAGTTTGCTTCCTCCGCCTGATGCATCTGAGCTGTTTCCCTCTCCCGTCCCTTAATCCTTTTGCAATAATGTACCATTATGCTTTATATTTTCGGCCACCCATTTGCCCCAATACCCACAATTTTATCTAAGGTCTTCTACACTTTCTGTGGCAATCCTCTCTTAACAATAAAATAGAAGAACTAGATTGAACAATCCCACAGTCCTCCCATCTCAGCCCTCCACATCTCTTGCAATTTAAGAATGAATTTACCTGGATCCTCATCATCCCCATTGCACATTGCATCAGAGACTGTAAATTGGGGGTATCCCGTAATCCCCTACCTAACACGTCCGACACTTGTACTCTAATTCCATTAAACAGTGCTCCATCATGCTGAGCGTCCCCCAAGGTTATAACCGGATATGCAGCTTTAACCCACACATCCCCAGTCTGGTCCCCAATTATAGCAAACATCGAGCTCTAAGCTGTTTGCTTTTCAAATGTGTATATCCTCTTACTCGCCCCTATTGTGAGCTGCGGGGGGGGGCCTTAATTAAATGATTCTTATCCATCTGGGGGCAGGGCACATACAGTGTTCTGCCCATCACCTTATGTATCAGGGGCAGTTGCATCTTTACCCCACTTTACCCCACTTCCATACCCTTCTTCATAACTCCCCTTTTTCTACTGTCACCATCCAACCAGTCCATTCCTCAACCTTCTCCTCCCCCACGTGCCTACTGCTCGGCGGATTCTCTTAGCCGCCACTTCACCTTCTTCCTCGCCCTGGTCCTACGTGAATGAGTCACTACCATCCTCTCCCTCGTTATCTACCACCACCGTATCCAATCCGAAACATGTCCACTTTCCCCCGCCTCCTTCCTTTTCAACACATACATTTTAAAGCCTTATGGTTGATTACTCCCCACTGCTGTTTTATATTTAGAATTGTTTGCTTGTGTTCATACTTTCTGTATTGCTGCTTTTGATTGCTAAATCCCTTGAGGTTTTCCTTTCATTCTCGTGTTTCACAAGTCCTCTTTTCCTGTCCAAGCAAGGCAGGGTTTTTATCCTTCTCTCTGGCATAAATGTGGCCTAAGGCAAGCCCGGCTGTGCCTGTCCATGCATAGGCCAGGCCATGGCCCTCTGTTGCCAGAGGGCCCTGTTGTTTCTTTCTAGCTAATAACTTATCCCGGTCTGAGCTTCTTGCTCTTGCACCTGAGACTACAACCTTTTCTCCTTCAATTGATACAGACCGTGCCCCTGTGACTAATCTGGTAAAAATCCCTAATTATTTGAACAGCTTTCTGGTCAATGCCCGTTCCCTGGTGGCACATGCTGAAATTGGTAAAGGTTGTATTCAAGATTATGCCACAGATTGTGTATTTATCACCCAAACTTGATTTACCTGCAGTAATCCAATCCCTTCCACCCAATTATGAGTTGGTGCGCTGTGGCCGCGCCCCACCTCGTTCGTGGGTGGGGTAGCAGTAATTTTTAAATCTATCCTCAATGCTGCCCCTATTCAATTTAGTCATTCACTTCAGATGGATGGGATTCTTGTTCATCTCCCACCTCTCATCTACATCTACTTTATTAGTGTTTCTGATATATTGCCCTCCGGGCTATGATAGTGAGTTTTGCAATGGATTTCCGAATCTTGTTGGCAAGTTTTGCCACAAATACTCTAACCTGATCATTGTGGGAAACTTTAATCTCCCTCAGAATAAAGCCAACTGCCAGCTAACCAGTCAATTCCTGGCTACTATGTTATTTCGGGGTTTTCCCAGCTTATTACCTATCCCACCATCATCTGGAGAACACTCTCAATTTAATTATTTCCTTCCTTTCATCTTTGTTTGTTTCCCCAGTGTTTCCAAAAATTTGGCCTGACCATTTTGTGATTTTCTTTTTTATTTGCTCATGGACGTCTCCCTCTTTCTCTCTGCATCCAGCAATTAATTCAGAAACACTGCTGGCATTCTGTGCCCAGTAAAAAAATCAGTTCCCTTATTGTCAGGTCCTGTGCTAGTGCCCCCTACTGCTCATTGTATACTGTATCCAAGGCTTTCAAGTCAACGGCCGACACTTGTGCCCCCCTCAAATGTTGTTTAGTGAAGTGCCATCGCTCTGAGCCCTGGTTCACAGTGTAGCTACTTGCTCTTAAGCTGTACTGTAGACAGGCAGAGAGAAAGAGGAGAACGGCATATTTGCCATCTGATAGAGCTTTCTACTGTCTGGTCTCTGCTAAATATCATAAAGCAATTTTGGAGGCTAAAAATATGTTCTTTAGTACCAAGATTGAGCTGGCTATTAATCAGCCTAGAGCATTTTTTGCGGCTGTCAAATCCTTGATGTTGCAGGCTAAAGCCCAGCCATCTACTCCCTCATTGCAGGATTTCTGCAACTCGCTCTCCTCCTTCTTTGATGACAAGATAATCTCCATTCGTAAAGCCATTGACGTGACTTGTCCTCATGCCAAAGCTTGGTCCCTCCCACTGCCTGTCCATCACATCCGACACAGTTACCTGTCGCTAGTCTGATTTCCCGGTGTTTTCTGATAATGAGGTCTTGGCAACATAAAGTATCTAAAGTCAGCCTTTCCCTGCGACCCCATCCCGCTTTCTATCCTTAAATATGTGTCTGATGATGTTGTTCCTTGGCTAACCTGTGCCGTTAATGACTCTTTTTCCTCCGGCATGATCCCCGACAGTCTCAAACATGCTCTGGTCATCCCCTTGCTTAAAAAGCCTGGCTTGGACCCTCTTGTACTTTCCAACTTTTGGCCTATTTCTTTGATTCCCCGTTTGATGAAACTGCTTGGGTCTTTGGTTGGCCCTCTTCTTAGTACCTTTTTGGAGTCCTTTTTAATCCTTTTCAGTCAGGTTTCCACCCTGGGTGAGGTGCTGAAACTGTGTTGGTCTCAATTGTTGAACACCTGGGTCAACCGACGGACCAGGGTGGGGTAGGTGACCTGATCCTGTTTGATTTGTTTGCTGCATTTGACACCATTGACCACCCCATCTTGGCTGCCCATCTCACCTCTGCCGGCATCTGTGGTCAGGTGTTGGCCTGGTTCTCCTCTTTTTTGGTGAAACATTCTCAATCGGTTTCCTTGCCCCATTGTTTCTCTCCTCCCATTTCCTCATTGTCTCCTACTCTTTTTAACATGTGCATCCAACCTCTGCTTGTCATCATTGATGCACATGGGTTTCCGTGTTATTCATATGCTGACGACACGCAGATCATTGTACATCTCGACCTTACTCAACCTGAGACGGCCAGCCAGTTGAGGAATTGTTTACAGGCAGTGGGTGACTGGATGGCTCTCAATGGCTTAAATTGAATGGGGACAAAACAGAGCTTTTGGAGGTAGTTACTGCTACTCGCACTCTGTTCTGTACTCCTGAGTTCTGGCCGGTTAGCATGAGTCCTTTTCCTCTGCCCGTTTCTTCTGTGAAGGACTTAAGGGTCAAAATGTCATCCTCTTTATCTATGGCTGCACAGGTTTCCTCTGCCTGTCAGATGGTCTATTTTAAATTGAGGACTCTCCGGAAAGTTATTCCCTGCATTCCATTAAAGTTTCATGCCCTGGTAGTTTCATCCCTAGTAATCAGTAATATTGATTACTGCAATGCGTTGTATTTGGCTCTTCCTCATCACCTGCTCCACTGTCTGCAGCTGCTGCAGAATACGGCAGCAAGAGCAGTTTCTTTTGCCGCACATATGACACTGTTTTTGCACCAGCTCCATTGGCTTCCAGTGGAACAACGCATTACGTTCAAGTTGTTGTGTTTGTTTCACAAGGCCTTCTGCAAAAGGGGTACTGAATATCTTCAATCTAAGTTCTGTCCCTACACACCAGCCAGGTCTCTCCGTTCTGAATCCCTGAAGACTATCCAGCTCCCAAGGGTTAGACTCTTTCGGGTAGGAGGGAGGTCCTTCTCAGCGGCGGAGGCTAAAGCCTGGAACAACCTCCCTTTCTCTCTCTGGGATATTGAGCCCCACCTTCGTTTCCGGCGGGTTCTGGAAATGTTACGTTTTTAGGCCTTCCTTGCTGCTAGTTGGTTTTCTACCTCCACAGTGTAGCGCCATGATGCCCTTGGGCGTACAATGCGCTTTACAAGTGTATATAACATGACATATCATAACATACATGGTTTATTCCTCCCTGATTAATTCTAAACAACAAATCCCCTGCTCTCCATTCTCCTGATCCATCTTCCAGTGCCCCTTCCTCCCTCACCTATGTTGAGGATTCTTGTATCCTGTTCAATTCTGTTTACAACCCCGCCAACCTGTTTTCAAACTCTCTTGACCTGACACCCCCAGAGGCCGATACTTCAGGCAGGTTTGCGTATGCGGGTGGGCAAGCCGTAGCCTTCGGTGTTACCGGTGCTGAAGGGGTCCTTACCATAGCAGGAGGGGTCTCTGTCGCAACGGGTACCTATATTGGATTTGTGTACCCTTCTGCCGGATATGCTGTCAAGGGGTATAATCCCCAGTACTCCACTGGTGCCCCGCCTTCTTCTTCTTCCTTCCTGCACCATCCATCTCTCTGTCTCCATGCCTCTACTTCGTTTCCTTGATCTTCTGCATCTTCGAACTTGTATCAAAGATCTAAAATGTATTTTGTCTTCTGTAGCTGATTCCCCTTATACTTAGCTACTAAAAATGCGGACATGTGTTCCAAGATGCTCTTGTTGTGTGAGCCATGCTCTGGCTGTGGGCAGAGCATCCCCCTCCTCCTGTCTCCGCAATCAGCTGCTTATGATATTTCTCCACCCTGTCACAATGCAGTGGCAGGACCTTACACATGTGTTCAATTGGTGTCCCTCCCCCCATGCTAGTGATATCTATCTCTTATTGACCCAGCAAAGTCCGGCTAACATGTCACACACGCTGCCGCTGGTTTGGAACAGGAAAAGAAAATGAACCCCACCATTGTTTGTCTTTTTTTCTTGCACACATACACCACTCCTCAAAACCATCCAATGCCAACCCACACCATGACGCACACAATTACCACCCCTTATAGGGCCTGTTCTTTATTCAATAAAACACATATATAAAACAATAAACTAATGAGCTAAAATAACAACCACTACTTATTATGAGACTACTAGTTATATTTCTATATTCCTCCTTTAAATAATATACTATCTTGTGGTACCAACTTTCCTCCGCTTCTGAGGAGGGGCTCCCTGCCTTACCTTTGCTTACATTATAATGCCTTTAAGAAACACTCTCTTCCAAGTAAACATTTTAACAACAAATAATCCTGACCTCACCCTCGTCACATCAACAACCTCACTCTCCACGTGCTCACACTTCTCATACTTCCCTATGCATCTCTCCCCTACTTGTTATCACTTACAAGCGTCTACTCGAATGTGTGTGCGCACCTGAAATCCCCCGTCATGGGGTTCCAACACAGGCAGGCACTCTCATCGGAGCCGCGCCCCACTTCAAAGAGTAGAGAGGACTTCTCTTAAAATGGCTCCTGCTAAACCACTCGGAACACATGTTTTTTCTGAATCGGTCAGTGTAGGTGGGCATGCCTCCTTGTGGAGAAGCGACCTGGACGCCTCCACAAATACGGGGGACGCTGGGATCACGTCAGGGTCCCCAATTGAAGGAGAGTCCCTGAACGCTCACACCAGAGAGAATACAACCCTCTAGAAAAGAAATACCCAACTCGATCTTGTAAGGATAACACTTTTTTTTCTCACACGCAGATGAGAGCAACACCAAGTAACTCTGCTGCTAAGAATGTTCTGCCAAAAGTAGTACAAGCAGAATCTTATAACGAAAAATATGATCATACATGACACAATACATAAGGTCAAATCCTGTGCAACTGGTTGTTGTGCGCCTATACAGGATCCACCTGCCTCGTAAGGGATGCTTGGCCAATGGTTCCAGCCCAAACCGTCTGTCTTCAATCACGTGGGTGATGCAGTGATCATCTTCTCAAATTGAAGGTCAAAGAACAAATTAATTAAACTCCTACCATATGACTACTTTATCACTAATACTGTGCACTTGGCAGGCCCAAGGAAAGCACACAGTAGGCTCTGAGGCACTCTAACCTTCACACAGACATTTCACTCACTCCCTTATGCACCATCCAGCTCCAAGGTCTCACCCTTGTTTTGAACTATAATTTATCCCTCCCAGAACCTTGCAATACAAACCACACGATTGTCGCTTCAATGATGTGCCCTGTCTGTCCTCTTTGAACATTTCAAGACTTGTTACTTTGCAGCTGGTGGTCAAAGGGCACATGGTGCCATGGAATAGAGGGATCCTTAGGTTTAGTCAGTCAGTGGCCGGTTCATGCTTTGGCGCTGTGAGATAACATGCACACCAGGCGCTGATCTGTGATCATGGCCTTGTAGGACACATTCCTCTGAAAAATCTTTGCAACACTATTGGAACAATGAATATGCGTTGTGTTGGTTGAGGGTGTGGACTGTCCTCATGCAAGCTCGGGCATGGCCGGAGATTTCCCTTGTCTTCGCAATTTGGGCCTAGTGCATACAATACCATATTTGCCAAGCAGGCCTTCCCTTCTACCTATGGTTACTAATATAAACGCAAAATAGCACCGCTGCTAACAGACTATGCTGTACTATGTGGATAGACTATATTTGTTTATATTGGAGTGGGAGGTGGTCGTGTCACCGACCCCCCTCCGCCTGGCTCATCATAGTGCTTCAAATGCATCTCGCCTTACTCTAAAGTGCCTAGGGGGGTGGGGCGGTGCTGCCCCCTTCCCAACACTAGCCGCAAACTACAAAGTGATCCTTCACATCTGCCTACCTTACAACTTCAAATGCAAATAAGTGAACAGGAGGACTTGTGGTAGCCTACAAAGAACACCCGATAATAAAAACAGCCATCCCCTTAAAAATCCCTAACTGGGAGTCCCTCGTCCTTCAACTTACCACGGACCCACAATCAAACCTCTCATTTATTCTAATCTATAGGCCACCAACCTATGATGCAACCGTCATAGCAACCTTCACAGACACCTTTATAGAAGCAGTCACAAATCTAGCCATACTGCATGAACATCCGATCATTCTCAGAGACTTCAACATATGGTTCGAAGATGAGAACCCCAACTTGCAGAAAACATTAATCAAGCAACTCGAGACCATGAACCTCTGACATATGGTGAAAGGAGTGACACACAGCAGAGCACACTCTGGCCACAATCTTTGCCAATAAAAACCAGGTCACAACATCACCACCCATCCAAATACCATAAACGTCCCCTGAAAATAGAAACATGCACACCTATTTGGAAAAGAAACTGGAGAAATATCAAGAACAGCAACTTATAGGCGCGACTAGAAATCTTCAAGCCAGTGACCACATATTTGGATGCAACAGAAGTAGATGAAATAGAAACCTAATCCAGAATGGATTGCTGAAACAATAAATGCCATCTGCCCAGAAAAACGTGCCATCACATCAAGAAAGAAAGCAGTGGCAAAATGGTACACACCCCACCTAAAAGTGTTGAAAATAATGAACAGAAAACTAGAACAAGAATGGAGGAACAAACGTGACCAAATCCGAAATTCTAAAAGCAAAAAAGAAAGGCTATGTTGAGCAGATTGAGAAAACCACCAACCCTCAAAAATAATTATTCAACATCATAATTGAGATGAGAAACCCAACGGGATGCAAATGCAACAACGGACCAACACTCTCCCAAAAAACTAAGCAATGATCTTGCATAACATTTTAAGAACAAATTCACCGGCATACATCGAATCAGACAACGCAGACCAATCGATCAGACAACCCACCAGCTACCACCAAGCCCCTGACCAGCTATCAAAATGTACTGCTTCTAACAGATGTCTAGAGAAAAACTACTAAGTTTGGTGAAAGAGAGCAACAAAGCAAGTTCCCCGACACACCAGAGGAATACTACCCAAACCCCTACAATCAATCCCTTTGAACAGGGAAAGTACCAAGATCTTTCAAAATGGCCTATATGAAACCTCGACTCAAGGACACAACGGGCGATGTGGAAGACCTCTGAAACTACAGACCAATCGCTAACATCCACACTCAGCAAAAATACTAGAGACGCATGTCTACGAATAGCTACTGGAAGACATTGAAAATATCCAACTACTGGATCAAGTTCAAGTAGGATTAAGACCCCTGAGAGGAGCTGAAGCAGCACTAGTCTCAATATGGGGTGACCTAAAGATGAATGCAGATTGCTTCACCAAATCAGCACTGATATTACTCAATCTCTCATCTGCCTTCGACACAGTTAACCACAAAATCCTAATAAAAAGAATCAAAGAAATAGGGCTCACTGACACAAAACTGCTCTGGATCAAATAATTCCTCATGGAAAGGACAGAAGCTACCTGGTTAAAGCCTTTCAAATCCATGCCATGGGATTCCTCTTCTGGAGCACCACAAGGCTCCTCACTATCCCTGCTTCTTTTCAATGTCTACATGTCACCACTGATCAACATCATTAAAAGGAACAAACTAACATGTAGCAACTACGCAGACAATAGACAAGTCATCTTCAAATTCGGGGACATACAAGAAGAGAAAGCGCCCCTAGAAGATTGTCTTGAGGAGCTCTACCAATGGATGAACTTTAACAAACTCATAATAAATCCTGACAAAACTGAAATCATGATTACACCGCAAGACAGATGGAATGACTAGCACATACCATTACCAATAGAGCTGGGAAACCACCCAACGCATCCAAAGCTGCAAAAAAAATCTAGGAATCCTCATGGACAACGAGTTAAGACTTGAACCCCAAGTGAATGCAATAAT
The DNA here is from genome assembly GCF_040938575.1 of Ambystoma mexicanum. Classification (NCBI taxonomy): domain Eukaryota; kingdom Metazoa; phylum Chordata; class Amphibia; order Caudata; family Ambystomatidae; genus Ambystoma; species Ambystoma mexicanum. Next base: position 291,690,055 of record NC_090928.1, read on the forward strand.
CTGGAAATGCTTCTTCCTGCTACAAATGATAAAAGATCCTACCATTCCTCTCTTTCACGCACAAAACACTGTCCATCATATCCCTCATTATGTCCAGGATTGATTATGCTAAGAGCACATACCTCGGAATGCCAGAATACCTAATGAAGAAACTACAACAAATACAAAAAGCGGAAGCCAGGCTTCTCCTCAAACTCAGCAGAAGAGCTCACATCACACTATCGCCCAGGATGCTACATTCGGACCAGGTCAAAACAGAATCTCTTTCAAAGCCCTGTGCATAATGCACAGGAACAGGGAGAATGGTACAGGAAGAAAAAACTGGGTGGCTCAGCATTCTCCTGCTTAGCCGCAAATCTATGAAACTCCAGTCTAAGGGAAATTTGAACCATGGAGTTCCATACAAAATTCAGGTAACTGCTAAAAACCTGGCTCTTCAACTACGAGCACAATGAAGCTGATTGAAACTCGTCTGCATACCTCCCAATCAGCCAAGCATGGGAAAAAAGAGAAGTAACCAGAAAAAAACAAGATTGAGGGACAGGACCGAAAAGAGAAGCAGACCCCCCCACCTACTTCCCCGGGACAACATAGAGTGGAAAAGAGAGGGTGATAAGCCAGAAATGCTAGGGCCAGGGAAGTAGGCCAAGTAAAAGCCAGGGATGGAAATGGGAAACAGAGGGTTGCCCCCAGGCATGCCACGATTAAGAACAACAAGAGGGAACTGAACAAAACACTAACTACAACCCTACTAGTATTAAACTGTATTTGTATAATACTGCCTTGTTATGAATATTGGCCTAAGCCCATTCGCATTGTACAGAAAACCGCATTTGAAATACTCCGACATCTAATCAACTTCGCCATTTTAAGAAATATCTGCCATTTTGATTTTAACTCTTGCTCTGTGTCCTAAAATGGTGGACTGTGTTTTCAACTACAGCCTTCATGGACAAGCAAACTTGTTAAATATGTTAAACAATATTGTCATATTTGTCATGTGAACTGGGCATGAATGCTAGCATGTAAATTATTAGTTTGGAGAGGGGCTGGACAATAATTGGACTAATGTATAAAAAGAGCCTGTATTGAGATGTCCAGCTCTCTCACCCCTCACTATGTCTGCTGGTACACACTGTGAGGTGTTGGGAGCCAGATAGCTATCTGTTTTGCTTTGAATTCTGTACAGAAATAAAGATACTTGTATCTTTCAACCCATGATTGGCGTATTTCATTTTGTGGTACTAAGGCTCAATATTTCTTTGGTCTTTGACTAGAACTTTACACCCCAGAGGAATCTAATTAAAGAACTCTCTGCCCTGCTGATCACCCTCTGGGATAGGAATGGGAATCTGATCAGAAATAGGAACTGCACTCAGAATTCAAGCACCAGGCAGAGCAGCAAAGTAGCGCAATAACCGTTCACGCAGAGACAACTTTACTGATACAACTAGAAAGGTCACACAGAAGAAGGGAAGATTCAACTAATAAACCGGAAAAGCTGAAGAAGATCAGACATGGCCACTAACAACCCAAACTGTTGTTAATAATCAACCCTCCACATACACCTCTCACAAACTGAACTAAAACAACCAGAACCCCTCTGCACAGCAAACCACACACACTTCACAACACTGCAACAACAAGACAAAGCACACATAACCTTGCACAACACTACATGACGTCTGCCTCCTGAATCTCACACTCAAGCTCAGTGAACAGACATCCGAACTGAAGCTGTCAACAGCACATCTTTGCTCCCTTGCTTTTACTCAAGCTCCTCCCTCTAACCTACCCCTTTCTTCTTTTTTCACAGAACCGCCAGAGTGTTTAAAGACTCTGCAAGTGGCAGCTGTGCACAGGATAAAAACATTTAACGTTGCCTTAATTCTTCATCACTTAGATATAATCATAGTATGTCGTCCCCAACCTGTGTTTGCCAGTTTTTCTTGGGATCTAGATGAATCTCCAATTACGGTTTTTTTCTTTCTCCCCCTGCACTTCATCCTGGCATATGAGCATGACAGTAACACTAGGTACACAGCCATTGTGAAGCTATACCTCCACTTCCCTCTCTGACTTGACAATGGTGTGTCATATTTTTGCATTGCTAATCTCGGTCACCAGCTTTTGCGACTTCAGGGTCTTTTTGGCCAAAGACCACAGAACCCCATTTAACGGTCCTAAGTGAAAACATAGTTTTCACTGTAGCAAAATAGAAAAAGATTGATTTCAAATGTCCGCTCAGTGGCCGCACAAGGTAGTCATTCTACATCGATCTGTCAGCCCCTGCCATACACAAGGGCACGCAGGGGGTGACAGGCTGTCAGGTGATTGTGTGTGTGTGTGCGTGTGTGTATGGGTGTTTTTGAGAGTGTATGTGTTCAGATTTGGTGTGTGTTGTGCTGGGAAGGGGGTGGCTGTGTGGGGAAAGGGGTTGGTTTGAGGGGCTGGAGGGTGTAGGACGTGTTATTCCCACATTTAAAAGCCAACACAAAAACAGCTGAAAGAAATTGGTTCATGTTTGGTCTTTTAAATGTGGTAATATCACATAGAACACATTTACCCCATCGATTAGTGGTGATCATCTTTGTAGACAATTTGTCACTAATAGGAATGGTGTCTCCTCAATTGGCGTACCTACCCCCTCTTGCCTTAGTCTATATTTCTTTGATGTTAATTGCAATTGCACTTTCCACAAGTATCTCTTCCTCATTGAAATTATGCACAGGGCGTCAATCTGTCTTAATTTCTGAATGTTTTGTGGGGGTCTCCCTTCTTTTATGCTATTCAGCATTTTCCCTGACATTACAGTAGCCTGTGCACCACTGCAAACACACTGCATTTATCTTCCACTGCGATAGGGGCATCATATTCTTCAGGTTTACATAGGAAATGTGAATTGTTGCTGATCCCAAGGTTGTTTTTCCTTATGCCTGCCTAGCTTCTTGCTAAATAAAGGGGCATGTGAAACAATATCTTACCCCCTTTTTGCCCATTTCATTTTCAACTTCCATATTTATTTTTCTGTCCTGAGATTCCATTTGAAGCTTTGCTATTGATTGGCCTCCCTGCATGGTGGGCCCACCCGAGTTCTCATCCTTTAGCTTACCTGTTTTTTCCATATTGTTTTGATTTCCTTCATTTAACTTTCTTCTTTGGCACGATTGCTTTGTATTTTCATTAACATCTTTTTCATGTAGCAGGATACCAATATTTAGTGTTTGGAACTCACCTTGCACTTGTTCTTTACCTGCTTCTCATACTTTGTTGAACATCTGTGGCTCAATATATTCCTCTGCGGACTCACCTGCAAGTGGCCTTTGGGGAGTTCCCATCTCTGTAGATTTATGAGCATTATTAGATTCATTAGGTAATGAAACCCCTTCATTTGTTTTTATATTCTCATTTGTCATTTCATGTAGTTCTGTTTTATGTATATGCACCTGATCCTTTACATGTGCAATATGTTGCTTTTTAGACTGTTTTCCTTTCAGTTTCCCTGGTTTCACACAACTGAATGGAGTCAATACTTTGGTTTAACTCTAGGTTGAACCAAACTCCTTTCTTGTGTGTGTTTTTTATTTCCTACGCTGTCACCACTTTATTTTCTAAATCCTAAGTCACTGTGCAGCTTTATGTGTTTAGCCAATTGTGAATCATTTAGACCTCTGGTGTGGGATGCTCACTCGATTAGTCATTTGTTGATGCCTTGTGCAGCATCACGCTTATGCTCTTCATTCTGACGTGTCACCTGTTGCTGATTCTTTTGCGCATTGCACAGTCTTTCTATTCAATCAGCTAGCATGTTCACTTGTGCTTATAAGCATTAACATCTTTTATGGTCCATACAATTCTCTCTCTGGGCTCTAGGACTGTACTGGTTAGATTCAAATTGGTTTGTCCTATTTTGATTTCTTTCAGGTGACTGAATTCTGTTTGTGCTTCGCCTGAACTCCTGTGACAGAGGGGGTGGGGACCGTTGGGCTGTTCTCTTTCCATAACACCCTTTCACTGGGGCCTGAACATAGGTGCGAGGGCTGTAGTTCATATTATGTTTCTCATTTGATTGCTACTGCTCCCTTTTGTTAATTCACATTTTAAAGGAATCTATCCACATATCTTGGTGCTGCCTGATTATCATCCCCATATATCATTGTTGCAGGGTTACATCTACTCTATGCTACCAGCGCCTGGTATGGCCCATTATGTGACTGAATTTGGGTGTTATTGGATCCTGCCATTGCATACCGAAACCCTACTTGTGGCAAATTGCCAAAATAACGGGAAGTGATGTAGGTGTCCCTCTGACTTGTTTCTGTCGATTGAAATGCTGGTGGATGTGATGCTGCCCTTCATTGCATTGCCACATTTTTCTGATTCTGCACAAAGTCATTACTTTGGGATGTCTCTAGTGCCATGCTTTTCTCTTACCTAATTTCTAAAACTGCAGGAACTGTTGTTGCCTCTTTGGTTTTCTGTTTGTACTCCTTTCCCATATTTTCTTGGCCTGGTCTATGATCCAATGCATACTTTTATCATTTATAAATTAATGGGCTAGCTAAGCGATTTTTTTCTTTATGGAGACCATGGAAAAACATGTTTTTGAACTCAACCAAGCTAACATCACAACTCACATCAAACCTCATTAATGGCATTTTTAATGTTTCAAGAAACTGTCTCTGTGACTCATTGGGCTCCACAGATAAAGCATAGGCTTCCTGTTTAGCTTCCTGAATTGATTGATATGGTGAGAAAAATCGCCTTACTTCCTGTTTCTAATCATCCCATAGTAAAATGTTCTGCTCACTGAGAGTTTGCAGACATCTACCATTTGCACGATCAATTGTTAAATGAAAAAACAGCTATATTGTTCTTTTGGGATCTTTAAAGCCTGATAGATCTGAAGCAATACCTCAAGATGTGCCTTAATTGATAGATTCAAATCTTTGTTAAAGGGTTTTACAATGCCTGTAAGCGATTATAACATTTTAAGTGGATCTACACTAACTTCGTCTTCTCATGTACGTTGATTATGTGTGTAAGTAATCGCTCTCCCATCTGTCGTAGAGCTTGACATTTCCTCTCCAGGATTGGAAGCTGGCCAGATTCTGGGAATTGTGCCTCACTGGGGGCAGTTCCCAGATTGTAGCTTGGCACAGCTCCACTAAATGACCTGTTCTGTGGCTCACAATGCAAAAGGGGCCTCCTTAAATCTGTGTTCTGTTGTTTTTCTTCCCTAAATCGTGCATACAGTATCTGTGTTTCATTAATAAATGTGGACTGCTCATTTCTCACTTTTAAGATTAAACCGTATATTTCTATAACGTGCCCTTTCTAATCGGCGATTTTTTAAAATCTTCTATCATCCTCTGACATAACATTATCGAGGTCACTTTCCAAGGACTGCATGTCTAGATCAGACTGTGGGCCTTATCACGACTTCGGCAGTAACCTTCAAATCCGGAGGTAGCGCTATTACTGCCGGATTTAAGGGTCCGCCGAATCAGGGCTTCGGCGGATTTCGCCCCAGGTCTGAGCTGGGGGGAAATCCGTCGGCGGTATTAGCGCAAAGATTCCCCATTGAGCCCAATGGGGAATGGGGCATTCTCGAATGGGCTCAGTGGGGAATGGGGACTTACATTACCGCCGAACTCGTGATCCGGCGCTATTATCGCCGGGGAGTTCGGCGGTAGGGCTAATACCACCCACGCTAATAGCGTTACCGTTACCGCCCAAGTCGTGATGAGGCCCTGTGTGTTGTTTGTATGCAATTACTCAATCTCTGTCAATGCGATATGACTGTCCGCTCAAACCTGTTGCAATTTTCTTTCACATAGTTAAGCTCTTGAACATGTTCCTCCATTTGCTTTCTCTTAAATTCCAAATCAGTTTGCAGCACTTCAAATCGCTGTGGATTTGCCTGTACCTGTGACAACTGATCCATCGGTTCATCGCACCTGGCTTGCAACTTGCGAAAGGGGATGCCCCTCCTCTGAGACATCATCCAACTGAAACACCCTTTAATGCAATTCTGTCAATTCACTTTGACATTTCTGCATATTTTGTTTGTCATTCTTTCTCATTTCCAGCATTCTGTGCAGGATAAACCACAGTTTGGTGCCTAATCTGACAAAGCAATCCCTTTGCAATTTATTTTCATTGCATTCAAATTGTCGGTTCAGACACGTGTATAACAGGGTGCGTGCTCTTCGAAAAGACCTTCATGTGCCTCCGCCCCTATTTCAGCAACAAGTCATTTTCTCCACTCATTTAAAGTATCTGAAGTCCAAGTACCCAGCGCAAAACATTTGGCTTCAGCATATTCTCACAAATTAATCTCGGACATGTCTTGAATTGCTTGCATAAAGCTTGGTGGGTGAACTTAAAAAGGAACCGCTTATATACACAGCACAGTATCGAAAAACATGGTGCTGCCTGCCACGCCTGACCAATGCACTTAGCTACAAATATGCAACAAATATGGAGGATAATTCCTAACATTTCCTTTTTGCCACAATTTTATACTGTACTGCAGGATCATAGCTAAAGATCTACAGACTTTATACTGTACATTTCATTATATATGTGCATTTATCTCTAGATGCTAACCAAAAACTAGGCACAACAATAACCACCACAAGCTTTCACAATTAGACTCTTTAATATACACTCTTTAGAAAGAACAGATAAACAATCAAACCATTTGGTATAGTGGTGAGCATAGAATCTTAGGTGGTAAGTGTTTACATGTACATGTGAGAAAAAAACAGGAGCACATTTTTCATCAATACATGTTTTACTGTGAATCAACATAGCATGTCAGTGTCTTCTCTCTAGCATGAAACATCCTAACTGGCACTTATGGCTAAACTATGAAACATTTTCAGCTTTCAGTAACTCCCCTACCCTCACATTTGAGTAGTAGCAAGATATGATTATGAGATTGCAAGATTACGATATTGTGACCCCTTCTGCATGAAAGAAGCAACCCCCTGCTAATATTTCTGGATCTCTGTACCCCTTTTAACCCTTTAGAACCAGCAGGAATACGAAAGTTCTGCCTTCTGTGTCCAATCTGACTCCCTGCTAATGAATACCCTGCACAAAGGATCCAAACTGATTATTTGACCTATTTATACTCCCAGTAGGCTCTTTGCTTTTTGGAACAATCTTCAGCCTCTTGAATCCCCAGGCTCTTTGTGAGCCAAGCATGATTGGCCCATCTCTGCCAGGACACAGCCTCCACTCCTGATATGCCCTTCAAATGACTCTCTTGCAGCTCCTCACTCTCTCCCCAGGATTCACTCTCAGAAGCCCAGCAAGAACCCAGGAAGTCAAAGACAGCAGCCGGCAGCTCTTCTCACCAGGAAGCTCCAAACAGCCATAGAGTCCACCTTCTTCCTTTATTCCCCTTTTAAGCCTTTCCCAGAAAACCACCTCTCAACCTATGTATTGGTATGTTTTATATATCATTTTGCAGCCTCCTCTGTGTCGGCATTGTCACTTGCTAGAACGTTCTAGCATCTATCTGGCTCACTCCAACTCTGCACGTGTAACTTTCCAGCACTCCCTAAAGGACCTTTGGACACTTTTCTGGCAGGACACAGCCTCGTGATGTTGCCTATTCTTCCTTCCGCTCTTCTGCTCAGAACAATGAACATTTATTCTCAAGGCCATTTTTCACAGCAGAACTGCACGCTCAGCCTTGTAAAGGACCGGTGTCAGCTCTCAATTTCGCATTATTTCTGAAACTGTCAAAGATCAGTCAGCATGTTGTTCATGTGCCTGCTGCACAACACAGTACACATAGCATAGGCCTAACAAATCTAGCTCACACAACTCACCCCTATACTAATTGTTTGTACCCAATGTCACCCCCCTTGTGGTCCCTAATGCTAAATGTTAGTACACATGTTAGTAATCTATGTACTACGCAACACTACACACAACTTATGCTGCACACATTCTTTAGCTCGCAACCTTTCCTACACTCCCCACTGAGGTAAGTACATTAAACAAAGTAAAGTCATATGGGACTTTCTCAACCTTATCACTATTCACTGACAATTAGCATACAGTAGACAACAGAAAACACATTTCCCTTTATGCACTCTGCTAAGGTACTGAAGAACATGAAGCTGCAATCTACAGTTTTCATCCTTCCTTATACTCTACAAATCATTAAGCCAAGAGCTGCATCCCCAAAGATGTACAGTGTTGAGCTATTGTTTGACTCTGAACCTTGACCTTCATGTTGAAGCTGGATGCAATGCAACCCATATCTAAATCTCCTAAATGTATTGTCCTGAACTATTAAAAGTCGTTGAGCTGGAATCTGCAGGTTTCCATTTGTTTTTGGATTCCATGAACCCAGTATGTACATCTGTGTTGAGAGAAAATCATAATTTTCAACGATTTCTGTGGCTAACCTTAAAAACAACATCCACTCAAATCAACATGGGAGATGTCAATTTCTGCATTTGGGCAATTAAATGTGCTGAAGAAATCATCTCTAAAAGCATACTATTATTTCGTTATTCAAGCCTTTCAATGTAGAAAAGCAAGACCTGTTGGTTTCCCTGGTTTTTATACTGGCCGACATGTGAGTTTTCATACTGATTCTTCTGAATTGTTATCTCCCATTTCACAGCCTCATCTCACAAGCACATGAACTCTCTGAGATGTCCCAAGCATTTCACTTTTGTATGGACCATTGTGCTCCTGGTTCATTGGTTATAATGCCTGTACCAACAAATGCTCCCATTGACCCTGTTGAGTTTACTCATCAGACCAGTATACTGTCAACAACTGATAAAGTTATAACAGATGATGAGATAGGCATATATACCCGTAGCTTTGAATGCAAGTTGCAGTGTTGTGTCAACTGTTAGGATTTTTAGATGTTGGCAATAAGGTGGTGCTAGTGTATTATTGCTCGCAAAACCAGTCTATTAACAAGAAATAAAGAAGTGTGACAAGTGCATTAGAAAACAGTTTTATTCACTTTATTAAAAAATAAAGTGGCACCCAAGAGTCAAACATGTACACTGCCACCCCACACACACACTACCCTCCAGACACTCACCCTTTACACACACACACATTTCCCCCACACTCAGTTCACAAATGCACTACACCCACACACTGCCCTTTCCAACACACAATTCCCTGACATGAACTGACGCCACTCACACTACTGCTCACACACACTCTAAACTTCCCACTTTCACCAGAGATGCACACTGACCCCATACATTGTGTCCAAAATACTTTCCCCACACACTGCCCTTTACACACACACTACCCCAAATACATTGCCCCTTCACATGCACTGTCCTCCCACACACAGTCCCAAAACACTTCCCCCCACACACAGACTTTCCCTACCAAATGCACACTCTGCCTGCTCTCACACACGTTCTGGCCTTATATACATTGCCACCTCCCCCCACTCACTGCTGCTTCACCCACACATGTACTGCCCTACTCCACACCACACACACATACACTAACCTCCACAGACTGCCTGCACACATAAATTGCCTGCACACACTTCCATACACCCATTGCCCAGACAAACAGGCACCAACTGCCCACTAACTCAAAGACTGCCCATCCAGCACACAATGCTCCCACACACTGCTTTCCCAAGACAATGCCCCAAACATACTAACCCTACAACCTTCCCCAACACATTATCCCGAATGCATACTACTTTGCCTGCACACACAGTCCCCACATATGCACATTCTCTCTCCTCATACTCCCACAGACCCCCACACTATGCTCCCAAACACTGTGCACACACAGTGCCCCAAACACTCCCCATGAACACCAATACCCACACACTACATCTGTCCCATGCAGATCACTCCACAAACAAAGCCCCACACTATTCCAACCCACACACTGCCCCTACACTCATTTCCCCTATGCATACATCTCATCACACACATTGGTGAGCATTTCATATGCCCACACCCACACACTCCCTGAACACACTGCCCCTAGACACACAATAATACTGCCCATCCACACTCACGGTCCCAACAAACTAACACTAGCCTGCAACACCCACTTCCCCTACAAATCTGCACACACCCCCACTTTCCCCACATCCCATATTTTCCCGTACATAGACAGATCCCCCATACACACACATACATTGTACACTCACACCCATTCACTCCACAGACTTTCTCACACACACGCACCACACAACTTCACTGCCACACACACTAACACTGCCAGCACACACTACAAACTCATATTGCTCACCCTCCACACACACCACTGCCTACATATAGCACACATGCACGCACACACACAGAATGCTCACACACACAGTGACAGCACCAATACTGTGAAGAGGGAGAGGGGGGCACCACTTATAAATTCAGTCTTTTGATTACCGAATACATTAGTTGAATTGATTCCAATACTTAGAATGCATTTGCCTGGAGCTGCCAGTTTGAAATGGTCCTATAGCACAAGGACCTGTCCAAAAATATGATATCCAAAAAACAAAGTAACTCTATTTTGTTAGGAAAGGCGCTTCACAGTTGGCTCCATTTGGTTGCTGCTAATTTATCTGCTGTGAATTTTGCATAAAAAGTCTTGGCCATAGGTTAGTGATAAATTCAAAACAGGATGATTTATTACAGGAAATGTTTAATGCACATTACTGAAATGTCCGTTAATATAACTTGTCTTTGCAAATCACACACTGGGTTCGCATCTCAGTTTGCCCGTAATACGCTAGTGCCAATGCATTTCGGATAGAACCTTCATCAGGGCGGTATTTAGGCAAAATCAATGTCACATGACTGATATTTCATTCATATCTAGTAGATGTTCAACACATTTAACACATTAAACCATTACATTTCAGTGAAACCAATACAAAAACACATACCATTCCATGAGCGAACCACATCCGTTTACATTGGTAGAAAAAAACAAAAAAAAACAAAATGGAAGTGTCAATTAGTTAGTTGGTAGTGTAATGTATACTCTGTGTATCCGCAAAAGCTGAAGGAGCATGTCCTACCTGAGTCATGCCAGTTTCTTAATAATGTACGTCTGTACACAGATGCATCTATAATATAAATAAAGACTTGTCACCCTTTTGCTGATGTTTAGAAGGAAAACCTGTGTCCCATGGACACGGATAGTACTTACCGAGCAGCTAGTGCTCGCAGGACGTGTAAGCCGAATGAGCCGCTGCATTACGCACTCACGGCAGGTTCGGTTTCTTTTTATGTGTCCCCATGGAGACGGGGCGAGGCGTCGTGGTCCAGCTGGAGCACGTACGTCTCGCGCCCCACCCCTGGGAGCGAGCCCTGGGGCGGGGATGTCTCCATGGAAACGGACGCTTTGGAAGCGCATGTTCGTGTAAAGAAGGTGCGCGTGGTATGTATGCAGTTTACTAGAGAAACAAATGCAGATACTTGTACGGAGAATGGAACACACTCCGTGTTTGACTAAAGAAACGGTGGGGAGGGCCAGGGGCTACTCCTAATGCTCTTACAGTGAGGGATGCCAAATGTGTCATATCTTATATAAATAACGGTGTCACAGTAAGGTGTGCTTGTGGTCCGGTAAGAGCTACAGGCTGTCCTGTCGAGGGTGGAGGTAGTAAGTGGAAATAAAAGTACTAATGGTGCCTGGCATATATAATTGATAAAGGTGTACAACAGAAATTACAAGAAAGCCAAAATCAGCCCTCGAGGGTGAGCACTAATTTGTCCACGGAATGTGGATGGAAAGTAAAAATGTTAACAAAACTTTAGGTGCAACTCGCAACAATGCAATCGAACAAGTCTTATAAAAAGCACAAGTAATTGATTTCTTCGTTGAGCCCCCTAGGAGTTAGGGAGCTCAGGCGGTCAATCCAGAAGGATTCTTTTTGGTCCATCCTTTTTTGGAAATTCTCGTGGGTGTCTCTCTTAAATACCACTTCCAAAATCACAAATTGGATTTGAGCCAAGTTATGTTTTCTCTCATCCCAATGTCTTGCCACAGCTGAATTTGGATTGTGGTTCCTTATACATGACCTATGTTCATTCCATCTTGTTTTTGCTACCCTCAGGGCCTGACCCACATAGTACAGTCCGCATGGACATTTGATAGCATAAATCACGTTGTTTGAGTCACATGTAGCAAAACATTTTAGTCTGATTGTCTTCCCCATGTGGGGGTGCTTCACTGTTTCGCCGTTCATAACGTAACTGCAGTTGCTGCAATTCAAACAAGGGAATGTCCCGATCCTTTCTGTAATTCTCTTCTTGAGTGCTGGTTTGGTTTGGACTAGCCTGTCTTTAAGGTTCTGACTTCGCTGATAGGCGAATGTGGGAACTTCTTTGAACAGATGTTCTACTCATTGATCACACAATAATGTGTTCCAATGCTTTTTGATAATGTACTTGATGCGATTACTCTGTCGCGAGTATTTGGACACAAAGACGAGAGGAGGGACTTCATCTTGTTTGGTCTTTATTTTCAGTAGGTCTTCTCTGCTCTTGGTAGCTACACGAGATTGTGCTGTGTCCACTTCTTCCTCTGAATACCCTCTATCCAAAACCTTCTTCCCCATTTCTTTGTTGGCAATTTTGTAATCCTCTGGGTCACTTACCAATCTTTTCACCCTGAGCATCTGGCTATATGGAAGATTTTTAATGATACTCGGTTGATGGAAGCTGAGTCGTTGTAACAGATTGTTGCAGTCTGCTGGTTTGCGAAAGATGGTGGTCTGATATCCCATATTGGTGATCTTAATGTCTACATCCAAAAAATGGATATTTGCTTGTGAGTATTCATACGTAAATTGGATTCTGGCATCTTTGCTGTTCAAATATGTAAAAAAATTAAGTAGTTCTTCCTCTGTGTCTTTCCATACTCCAAATATATCGTCAATGTACCTAATCCATAGGCACAATTTAGGATGCCATTGCTCATTCTGTAATATGTATTCTGATTCAAATTTATGCATGAAGGAGTTTGCATAAGGGGGAGCCATGGTTGCTCCCATGGCAGTGCCAGCTACTTGAAGATAGTATTGATCTTTATATCGAAAGTATGAGTTGTTACTTATAAATTCGAGAAATACCATTATGAATTCTTTTTGTGCTGGTATCTCTTCTGCATTGAGAAGTATCCATTCTACAGCCTCACTCCCTAGATCGTGGGGGATCGATGTATAGAGACTCTTGACGTCGATGGTAAAACAAATGTTATTGCAATCAAATGGTGTTGAATTCAAAAGTTGTAAGAAATGAGTCGAGTCCTTGATATATGTGTTGGTTTTTTGGATGAGTGGTTGTAAGAAAAAGTCCACATATTTGCCAAGGGGTTCCAATATGCTGTCCATCCCTGCTACGATGGGTCTCCCAGGGGATTTAATTGGATCTTTATGCACCTTCGGAAGGGTGTAGAAGTGTGGTATTCTGGGATTTAAATTTGTCAAAAATGTCTTTGTGTGGTGGTTAATCCATTCTAATTGTTCCGCTTTATCTAGCAATATCTTCAAATTCTCTCGTACCTCTGGTGTTGGATCCTGTGTTAATCTAGCATAAGTATTAACATCACTCAGTTGTCTCTCACATTCTTCTTCATATTCTGTAGTGTTAAGCAATACAAGACCACCTCCTTTGTCCGCAGCCCTTATTGTGATGGAAGGATCTCCATATAAATCCCGTATTAATTTGAGTTCATGGGGTTTCATATTGCGTGTTGAGTGGCCTTTAAATCTTAGTTTCTCGAAATCCCTTGTCACCTGTTTTTGGAAAATTTCTATTGAAGGTATGTTTATAGGAGGAACAAAGGTACTTTTACTTCTGAACTCTTTCAATTCTTCTTCTTCAGTAGCTTGTTGATAATCCAGTTCGCTAGAAAATACTTTTAACTTCATCTTTCGAATTAATTTGCAGAGTTCTATTTTGGACTCAAATAGTGTGCTATCATACGTCGGTATGAAACTTAAGCCTTTCTGTAGTGTTTCTATTTCTTTGGTCGTCAGTATTCTTGTAGATAAGTTCATTACTATGTTTTCTTTTGTTGAAGTCTGGTATTGGGTTTCCCTTTTTGTCTTTCTCCTCCCCCGTCTCGTTCTCTTCTTCCTTTGTCTAAAATAGAAGTCAGTCTGTCTCTCGGTGGTGTCTCTGATACCCTCGATGCTCCTGAGGTACTCGCTGTGTTGTCTTCTTCTCTATTTGGGGGTTCTCTTTCCGTATCTGTCCCTGAGCTTGATGTTTCGCTTGAATTTGCAGGCTTAGGTTTCCTTAGTGGGGGACCATACTTGTCCATCCACTTGTAGATTTCATCTTTAAGACGTGTTTGATTGCATTGTTGTGAGTTGCACCTAAAGTTTTGTTAACATTTTTACTTTCCATCCACATTCCGTGGACAAATTAGTGCTCACCCTCGAGGGCTGATTTTGGCTTTCTTGTAATTTCTATTGTACACATTTATCAATTATATATGCCAGGCACCATTAGTACTTTTATTTCCGCTTACTACCTCCACCCTCGACAGGACAGCCTTTGGCTCTTACCGGACCACAAGCACACCTTACTGTGACACTGTTATTTATATAAGATATGACACATTTGGCATCCCTCACTGTAAGAGCATTAGGAGTAGCCCCTGGCCCGCCCCACCGTTTCTTTAGTCAAACACGGAGTGTGTCCCATTCTCCGTATAAGTATCTGCATTTGTTTCTCTAGTAAACTGCATACACATGCACGTGCACCTTCTTTACACGAACATGCGCTTCCAAAGCGTCCGTTTCCATGGAGACATCCCCGCCCCAGGGCTCGCTCCCGGGGGTGGGGCGCGAGGCATACGTGCTCCAGCTGGACTACGACCCCTTGCCCCATCTCCATGGGGACACATAAAAAGAAAGCGAACCTGCCGTGAGCGCGTAATGCAGCGGCTCATTCGGCTTACGTGTCCTGCGAGCACTAGCTGCTCGGTAAGTACTATCCGTGTCCATGGCACTACAGGTTTTCCTTCTAAACATCAGCAAAAGGGTGACAAGTCTTTATTTATATTATAGATGCATCTGTGTACAGACGTACATTATTAAGAAACTGGCATGACTCAGGTAGGACATGCTCATTCAGCTTTTGCGGATACACAAAGTATACATTACACTACCAACTAACTAATTGACACTTCCATTTTTTTTTCTTTTTTTTTTTCTACCAATGTAAACGGATGTGGTTCGCTCACGAAATGGTATGTGTTTTTGTATTGGTTTCACTGAAATGTAATGGTTTAATGTGTTAAATGTGTTGAACATCTACTAGATATGAATGAAATATCAGTCATGTGACATTGATTTTGCCTAAATACCGCCCTGATGAAGGTTCTATCCGAAATGCATTGGCACTAGCGTATTACGGGCAAACTGAGATGCAAACCCAGTGTGTGATTTGCAAAGACAAGTTATATTAACGGACATTTCAGGAATGTGCATTAAACATTTCCTGTAATAAATCATCCTGTTTTGAATTTATCACTAACCTACGGCCAAGACTTTTTATGCAAAATTCACAGCAGATAAATTAGCAGCAACCAATTGGGGCCAACTGTGAAGCGCCTTTCCTAACAAAGTAGAGTTACTTTGTTTTTTGGATATCATATGTAAGCACCAATACTGTGCACACACACATTATTTTACACATTTTTGTGCCTGAAGGTATGGTGACAATGATTAAAAAAATTCTAGAAATTGGTCCTTAACGCACACCCCCGAAGATACTCACACGCACTGAGCCCATCCAACCACTTTTGTGGTACCAGTCAATTCATTTGTGAGTGACTCTTAGGCAGACTTACCATTTGCATGGAGGACTGCAAACACGCATGATGCATTTGTGAATCAGGGTCTCTGTGCAGAGAAATGCAAGCAGAGAAACATAGTGACACTTTCCATCTTGCTGTTGCCACACATATTAAATTGACAATTATTCCTTTTATTTTATTTTGTCTTGGTCACGTGTGAACTACGTGATTTAACACAAATTCTTGGTTAATTTCCCAAATTATCACTCTTCTACTTTCCTCTACTAGGATAACTTTGCCAAAAATGCCCTTTCACTCCAAGTTTTCACTGATTCTAAAGTTTTCTATATTTTAAAATGTTGGACTAGATTTGCATTCTTAATATTGATTGATACTTGCTTCCCCCTTTATACTGTCTAGTAGGGACATAGTCACTTTTACAGACTGTAAACACCTCTGGGAAGCAGAACACTTGTAACATGCCACATTTAAAGGAATGGTTCGGTCAAAAAATGTTATTGTCCCTACGGGTCGGCCATGTGTTTTTAAGCCTAAGTCGCTCGATTTTAGAAAAATTTCCTATGAACCTTACCCGAGTTTTCGTCCATTAAACGCATGCAAAAACAGGCACCAGGGCGCTGCCATTTTGTGATAATCCTATCACTTGCCCCATCGCCCTGGCTGACCTGCTTTTGCGGCACTAAATCATATCCCCTGCCCCTGAGCCTGACATTACCAAAGCATTCATATTCCCCGCCTCTCTCTGTGACGTTACTGTGCTGCGTAGGCAAACGTGCCTAGTCGTCTTCTACGCGACTTCACACAGAACCCGGAAACCAACACAGATCAACTCACAACACAGCACGCTACAATTCGGAATATGAAACTGTACTTTAAAATCAAACAGCAATACAGTACATTTGGTAAAGTACATTTATTTGACATTAAATGTTTAGAGAATATTCAGCAATTGGCATATTAAATCGGAATGGAATTTGTTTTCTTTTCTCTCGATCTGCAAATCCGGAAAAGTTTATCGTGAGTCACGCGCTGTTCCTTTATGGTACACAGGGGGCCTCATTACGACCCAGGCGGAAAACCATTGTGCTGATAGCACCATGGTCCATGCCTGTAACTTACCAACTCTGCCATGGAGAACGGGGGAATTACCACCCCATTACAAGGTTGGCGGGGCGGTAATTCCCCCTTCCTCCATGGCCCTTCCCCATTCCCATTTTTGCCCCATAGGACTCAATGGGAATGGGGAAGACGCTAAGTACGGTACCACAAATTGCGGTACCATACTTAGCACCAAGGTCCCTTTGCGGGTCCCTACTTTAATGGCTGGTGTAGACCAGCCGTTAGGGTCGGGTCCCGCAAAAGGACTTTGTAATCAGGCGCTAATGGGTTAACGGCCCCGCAGCCTTTTACGGCGCGGTTAACCCATTAGCGCCAGGGTCGTAATGAGGCCCAGGGTGTTGGTTTTCATTAAAAGAAGCACTTTGGACGCACCGTGAACCGCAAGGCTGTTCCATCAACTAGGCACTAGGCCACCGTAAAGGTCGATATGTTGCTTCTAGCTGCTAGTACCGCGTAAGGGCATATGGCCCCTTGGCGATGATCCCATAAAATGGTCAACGTTGTGCAGTTGTTTACAAGAAGCTGCAGCTGGCGGTTGAAAAATCTGTCTGCCGGGGTCTGGAATAGGTGGCAGTGGCAGTACGGTAGGATGCACCTGTTTAGAAAACATGAAAATTCAAATTAGTCTCACCAGCCGATCTTTATTACTATTATTCATTTTATTTATTACGGGCGAGCTGAAACTATTTGCTTGCGAGGATAGTGCAATGGAGTATGTTCGGCTCTAAAAGCAATGCGAAAACTAACAAAATAAATTGAGGGAAACACACAAACTAATGATTTTTTTTTACCGTTTAACCACTGGGAAACGACTGTTTGTCTACATGCGTGTTGAATGGGCACATGCATGCCCATGTGCCCGCTAGAAAGACGATCCCACAAATGTTGTACTTGCTCTCCATTCATTAATTCATTCTGGTATAAAAGCGTCTAAAGAGTTACTTACATTATATTTGCCATTTCCATTGTATCTCTGCGTAATGCAGTCCGTAAATCGCACTGTGTTCGTGCCAACGATTTTTCAAATACTGAACTAACTTGAAACTCGGTCTAGTTTCAGAATTTTCAGCCTTATCGTCTCTTACGTTATTGCCCCCCTCCTTCAAATGAAGTCCTTTCGGCATGGTCCCTGTCTCTCAAGGTCAAAAAACAATAGAACCTTATACTGCCAAAATCAAAGCCGCTGAGCTTCACTCTGCATGAGCGTACATTCTTACTTTGCAACATCCCGTGTAAAGCCATCTGTGAGAACTTGAATTTTCGACTCCATCTTTGTACTAGGCCTCAATGTGCAAATGCAAACTGGCTTCTCTCCCATCTGCAACGCCTCGCTTGGCGCGTTCTAAGGCCCCCAATTTTGTCCTCGTTGTCCGCAAGCTTTGCAGCCCTAGAGAACCATAACTATGGAGACATTGGGCCTCATTACAACCCAGGCGGTAAGTTCCCTACTTTACCACAATGGTGTAAACTCTGTTTACACCATGGTGGATGGCGGATTTACCGCCCCATTCCAAGGTGAGTGGGGCAGTAAATCCCCATTCCCCATTTACCCTTCCCCATTCCCATTTTTGCCCCATAGGGCATAATGGGAGTGGGGAAGGCGCTAATTACGGCACTGTAAATTACGGTGCCGTAATTAGCACCAAGGCAGGTCAGCGCCTTGCATTTTAACGCCTGCTAAAAGTAGGCGTTAAAATGGTAATCAGGCGATAAGGGTTAACGGCGCCAACGGCGCCGTTAAACCCTTAACGCCTGGGTTGTAATGAGGCCCATTGACTTTTTGGGGGAAGGTCAGGGAAAGTATAAAGTACCCGAGGAGTTGAGTTGAAAGTGAGATTTATTGTTTATTTGTTTTATTATTTGCAATACGCAAGCCGCCCCTCGGTTAAAAGTGCGCACCATTTACATGAGATTGTGAAACTTAGTTACAGCAACACAAATATATACATACACATATTCACAAGGTCAGCGATATGAGGTGAATAGAGAGAGAAGCCAAAGAGGACACCCATGTTGTTCGCCACCCAGGATGGTGAATGGAGGGTTTAGGGTTAGCATACTTTGTATGCACACTGTACAATAACATTATTTTCAAAAAGACAATCAGATTACAATGATTTATTTAAACCGGGATTTGAACTTCTCAACGAGCTCTGCTTTGGGTGGAAATGGCACAGTGGCAATGTTTGGTGGCAAGGCATCAGTGCTCTGCACAGAAACGCTCAAAATTCCATATCTGTGCTTTTCTAGTACACTAACAATAAGGCCTTTAACAAAGTCGAACTCTATTTCCTCATATACTGGTTTCACCACCCATTTCTTACTTCTTATTCCAAAGGTCATAGTGTAGCGAGGCATCCTTACATTTCCCGTAGTCCTAGACTGTTCACGGCCCACATTCTCATTATGGGCCAAGACCGCTAGTAGAGTCCTATGTTTCATGCCCTGTATGCCGAAATGCAATCGCTTTGGCCTGTACTTTAGGCACATATTGTGGAACACCTCCAATTCTCCTGTGTGACAGAATTCTGTCAGTCCCCTCAAATCTCTTGATAGAGTTGTATCGAAAACAATCTTCTCAATGGCTTTGTGTGTAGGTGAAGATGCAATCAACCACTTCTTCTTCTGTGCCTCCTCTGTGGACAAAGGGCCATGTTCACATTGGTGGAAATGTTTGTTTTCTGTCCAGCGGTGAACGTTGGTACAGTGGTGCATCAATGACCGCCATTTTTCAAGTAGGATTTCCACTGACACTTCACAAGTTTTGGAGCTCCACCAAAGATGGCTGCTGATAGACTGGGACCACTGTGAAATACTTTCAAAACCTTTTTTTTTCCCTGCAGCCAAGATTTTCTTATTGATTGATTTAGCAAGATGCCATACGTCAAATTGATGTTTAATATGTGGGAACTGCTCTCGCATTGGGCCTCATTACACGGTAGGCGGTGGACCAAGGTGCTATTAGCTATTAGCACCTTGGTCCATGCCAGTAAATTACCGGCACCGCCTTGGTGGAAAGGGGAATTACCGCCCTATTCCAAGGTTGGTGGGCGGTAATTCTGCCTTCCCCCATTGCCCTTCCCCATTCCCATTTTTGCCCCATAGGGCATAATGGGTATGGGGAAGGTGCAAATTACGGTACCGCAAATTGCGGTACCGTAATTAGCACCCTGGTCCCTTTGCGGGTTCGTTTTTTAACGCCTGCTAAAAGCAGGCGTTAAAGTACCAACCCGCAAAGGGACCTCGTAGTAAGGCGGTAAGGGTTAACGGTCACCGGTACCATTACCGGTGACCGTTAACCTTTTCCGCCTACCGTGTAATGAGGCCCATTGTCTTGGCAATTGAAACGTGTCTGTCCGTCTGTCCATGGCTATGAGGTCGATGTGCATTCCCCTTGATTGTAGATATTGCAATGATTTTATAAATCCTAGTTTCTCCATGGCCACCGAGGATTTACATTGGGACACCTGCACGAACACCAAACTCACAATATTCTTACTATCCATGTCCTGAAAGTGGTAGGTGCAGTACTTGGCAGAAAATCCAGGGCTGTTGCACTGTTCATCGCCGGCTATCCTGAATCGTTTCCCTTCAAATGTACTTGCTAGAGACAATTGTTCAATTAATGGCCGGAAACAGATAATCAAGTTGATATTTGTAGTAGTGCGTTTTAGAAATGAAATGGAGTCCCACAAACTGAAAGAAAGACTCAGGGCCTCATTACACGGTAGGCGGTAAGGGTTAACGGTCACCGGTAATGGTACCGGTGACCGTTAACCCTTACCGCCTTACTACGAGGTCCCTTTGCGGGTTGGTACTTTAACGTCTGCTTTTAGAGGTCGTGATGAGGCCCAATGTATTTGCCCTCTTTCATTAGACTGTCATCAAGCGTGAAAGTTGTTTCAGACTGTGCCGTTGAGGACAAATCAACAAATTTGAAAGAAATATCGCTGATATCAAGTTCGATGCGTCGTTGGGTGCTGCTGCTGGTTCATTCTCTGTCACTTCAGTATCTGTTACTTCAGCATTGATGGGAGAACACAACAATGTCGACAGCTTTTTGGGTGGCATTTTTTTGGCGGTTGTAGATTGTGTGAATTGATCTGAGACTACTTCAGAGCTATCTTCAATACATTCATCTTCTTTTGGTTGTGGGGTCGAACTGTAGCAATGGGCCAATAAAACTTTACTGGATTCTCCAGACACATTCAATTCAGGTTCTGGCCATTGGACATGAGCATCTCGAGTCTCAACACGCCTTGTCTGAATTAATAGTTCCTCCATAGTCTAAATGGTCTGGCAAGCAACATCTCTCATTTGCTTCACTGTCTGTGTATGTATAGTTTGTACACCCACGGGTAACTAGAGGACAGATTGGAAAAGGGATGTTCATTTTAAACACAATATAAAGTATAGTACAATTGACAGGAAAAAAACATAATATAGTCCCCAACACAAAACAATTCCTAAAATTATAAACTATTTGTAACTAACCTTATTTTTGTTTGTTTTCTTTGCAACTTTCTTGACTCGAACTTCAACATCTGCACGCTGTTGCTCCGATTCGTTTCCGCATGTCTTCCCTTCCTCTTGCGCTGCAACGACCATATTTTCTGGATCCGCATAGACAGCACGGAATGACGCTCCATCGACTCCCTGAAACATAGTACTTTCATTACTATGTATCACAATATTGAAAACATAAAACACACATGAGGATGAACACACAGGTACATCTCAATAGCTAAACACGAATTAAACATTGTGTAGAACAATCAAACGACAAGTATTCAAGCTCTGATGATCTACTTCGATGGAACTGTCAGTATCCATACCTCTGGATCCACATGGACTGCCATGAATGGTTGTATTGGAGAGGAGGCATCAGCAACACCCTGAAACACAGTACTTGCATTAGTATGGTTTTTGAATATTGGAAACATAACACACACTTGGGGTCGACGGCACAGGTACATATAAAGGGATAACCACAAATGATGCATTGTCTAAAAGAATCAAGGAATATCTAAATATGATCAGATTTCATCGACTTATTTCTCCGATTTCTTTACATCTACATCACCTACAAGGGATGTTGTAATTGTAGAGGAAGCTCCGTCGTCTCCCTGAAACACAGTACTTGCGTTAATAGGGAAGAAAGGATAGCACATGGAATCATGTTATATGATGACGCTCGATGAAGCTGTCAGTATCCATACCTCATGCTGCAGAAGAATATGTAGGGATGTTGTAAATGTAGTGCGCACTTCCGAAAGCTGGTGCGCCAATTCGTATACACAAGGTCCCGCTTCCACTTCCCCTGAAATTACTTGAATGTCGGGCTCTGCATCAAGTGCAGGGGTTGATACTCCATCAACTGCCTGAAACATAGTACTTGCATTAGTAAGGATTACAATATTGAAAACATAACCGCACATGTACATATCAATGGCTAACCACAAATTAAACATTGTGTAGAACAATGAAACGACAAGTATTCCAGCTCTGATGATTTAGTTCGATGGAGCTGTCAGTATCCATACCTCGTGCTGCTGAAGAACATCTAGGGATGTTGTCAATGTGGTGGACGCTTCAGCATCTCCCTGAAAGACAGTACTTGCATTACTATGGATAACACTAATTATAACTGAAAACAAACACCAGTGGACGTTAACTAAGCTGTATATCAATTGGAAAGCACTTACCAAACATTCGGTAAAATACTTACACGATACAATAAAAATATTACTTGACATGCATAAAACAAGTTTGTAGTGGAATAGCCAAGTAAGATTACTTGATACGCGCTAGAAGTGGTTGATAACTGCGAGCACGTCACGGATGTAGAATGTTCTTGCTTCAGATTCAAGGGATAGTCAAGCAGTTGTAAAGGTAAATTATTGATTGATAATGAAATGCCAATATTAAAAATTGCCATGTAAGGAGACAGAATGCTTGAGAGTAACGCTATTGAAAATGCAAAATATAGCACAGTTCCCTGTGCTCATATATAGATTTTGTTTGTGGGTTATGAAATCGAAAAAGAATATATTGATAAATGTCATTATTCAAAAAGCTATAGTCTCATATCAATGTCGAAAGTATTACAAGGGACACAACATCTAAATATCAATGAATCAATTCGGCTGCCTACACACTACCGCAAGGCCTAAAGCTAAATCCGAACACTTGACTCACCAGTGGCGGAATGTGGACGAATAGAGTGGGAATAGCATTCGCGAGCAATTTTCGTGTCGTTCGCCATTTATTCTTCTTTGTTACCGAAGATGTTGTGTACATGTTCGAGGACAAGTGCCAGCTGCAGGTTTGGCTATCGATCACTTCTCTTGTCCTCTAAGACTTGTTGATCTCTACTTTCCAGCTCATCCAGTGGATATCCGCAATGTCTGACCCATTCTCTTATTCGATCAACAGTTTTCGGGAATGCATGCATTGTAGTGCCTTCAGATTTCGCATGGGTCTTCGAAGGGCAACCGCTAATCGAACAGGCAGGTATTGTTGAAAATTCTGAAAAGTAAATATCCACATTATTATACAATCTTGATGAATAAAAATGTGATACAAAAGTAAATGAACCATACAATGTTCAATGCAAGGTTTGTTTTGGTCGCAGGAACTATACCAGTTCATCATGTGCGGCTTAGTATTTGCATAAGTTGCAGAAATGTATATATGATGTGACTAAACTCTGAACATGTGACTCGTCCCTTGGATATTCTGTCTTGCACGAGAAGTAAACATGCTTACATTATAGACTGGACCCCCGAAGGATGCAATTCGATGACAATTGACACAGATGAAAATAAATAGATCTATTGATAGCATAACAAAGCAAACTCAAGTCAATATCAATGAGACCAATGAACATGGCACTATTGTGTACTCTACCCGCAAATAGATAGAAATTTAAAAATCAACGAAATATGACTAGGATACATGGCCTTACCTTGACCAACAAACAGTTGGATTCAGCAAGCCGAGCAGTACGTTGCAGGAGAACAGGTAGATGGCCACAGGTAGCACACTGACGAGTTTGCTCAAAGCGGTCACAGAAGTTCACGGATAGCACGACGACGAGCAGATTAGCATAGATCTGAGTGGTTCTCAGGTAGCACGTTCAGGAGTTGACTTGCAAAGCACAAAGATGTTCTCATGAGACATATCAAGTGGTTTATAAAGTGTTACAAACAGGGGTGTGTTTGTGAATAAATGACGTGTGTATGTCGTGGTATTGTGTGGTTTGCCGGGGGCCGGCCAGTGTGAGGGGGGGCCCTGCCTGGAGACACAGAGTCTGAGGAGGCCATGTGAGCGATGGCCCCTTGGCGTGGGATATCTTTTGAAGTGTACATGGTGTTTGGCACCTTGGCCGTTCGTGCCCCTGACAGCCCCCCATGGCAGCACGCATCCACTGGACTTGTTGTTATGGACTTTTGTTTTTATTAATCTAACCAGTTTTTTATACTTTATATAGTTATACTTCACCTTTGATAGGGGAGAGGGGTGGATGAATGGATGGGCCGGTGGGCGTGCAGACAAGGCACAGGAAGACTGCTGAATTGGAGACACACTTGATTCATTTAAAAAATCAAAACAACCGTCGTTAAAATATATGTGGTGTTTTATTTTGTTTCTTTTTTTGATGGCACAAAAATACAAAACTTTACACATTGTACAGGTCAGGTTGCAGCACAGCGAGGGAACATCCCCTGTACTGACCGCTGTCACTCGGGAAAGTTTCTCTTATGGCACGAACGCGGTGTCCAAGCCTCCCGTGATGCCACCATGTAAAGGAACGATAGGCCACCAGCCGGTACCACCTGTGAAAAATAATGATACAAACTGTTTTTAAATGACCAAGATAAGTTGATTAAACATTTGTTGTCAATGACAATTCCTGTAACTAATGGCATTCTGCTCAGACAAATGCTATCTAGACACTGCACACTATTGAACAACTTTCATGCGTTACAATGATATGTAGATGTAATTTTGGATATAGGAGACGACCAAGAAATAGTAGTGGCATCACAAGAAGATTATTGTTTTCTAAAAAAAGATATTCTGAAAATTAATATCAAAAAGTAGCACCAAGCAAGGGATGTGAGTTAGGCTGTGGGAGGCTGTCGCTTACGCATGATTTGTAAAGTTTGCTACAGCATTTTGCAAACAGCATGATGCTGCCAAGCTTTCTGCTTGCATCATTACATGCCTACTAATCGGTTTTGTGGACTTTTCAATATGAGTACGTGATTAGTGTTTTTTTAACCTTTGCGATCCGCTGTAAATGGAAAATGCTGCTAAATCGGACCAGTCGTGCTAAAGAAGTGGGTTGAGAGAAATATTTCCCCAAAACACTATTTACCGAAATTAATTCTTACAAACCAATTATTCTAGGTCAATAAAGAATGTTACTGATGAGCAGGCTGTGGACTTGTTCTGTGTGTCTCCTCTGACTGCACTGGGAATAATGTTGACTGCATCCAAACGACTGGAAGAAATTTGGATCCATCCTTTGGTCTGCTCAGTGATGATCACAATATTTTCATATAAAAACAAAAGTAATTAGAGCTATTTTGTTTGTATTTGATATTCTTTTTTATTTTACATATTTGTGGGAGGGTTTGTGAAGATGATAATGTGATGAAAGTATGCGTGGGCATGTTTTCTTTGCCGCTAAATTAACTTTAGCAGTATTAATCTTCAGCAAATGTGGTTATGCATTGTTTGTTTTCAACTAAATGTATTTAAGCTAGTAAGACACCTCTAAAATGGGGCTATGCTTCTCTAAACAACTATATTTTAGTGAACTTGACACATACATGAAGGTCAAACATAAAAAGTGTGCAATATTTTTAAGGTAAATATGATCTGATGGTTTATAGTCATAATGTAGAAAAAAATGTCGACTTACAAAAATGTAGAAAAAAAATGTATAAAACAATAATGTCGAAATCCTATACACATAATGAAAAGAGTCCATTTTTAGAAAAAGAAATGTCGAAAAAAAATGTCAATTAGCACTATCAATAAATAAATAAACAAGAAGAGTATCATTTACCAGGGGGGATCCCCCCAACCCCCTCACCCAACACCCCCCGGACACCCGTCCACCCCCCCACCACCCTCTCACCCCTCATACTCAACACATTTTAATTATATATACATTTATTTATTTTTTCGACATTATTGCTTTTCAACATTATTGTTTTCTAAAAAAAAAAAACATTTTGACTTTCTACATTATTGCATTCTACATTATGACTGACCACCGATCTGATAAAGGAATAATGTGGGCAAAGTACTTTTCTGGTGGTGTAGTTGACAAAAATGCTAAACTTTGCAATATCGCATGATAGTGAAATTGGGAACTTTGTACAATTGCAGAGGTGGGAACACATCTATGCACACCGCTCATCCTGAGCTGGCACTGATGGCCAGCTAAGAGTTCTCAGTTGGTATGCAACTGGTACTGGCACAACAAGGTCCGGCTCCATGTCCCTATGATTCCTCCTTATTGCCATGCCAGGCATCCCATATAACCAACTGCCTTCCATGTAATGTGAAAAGGATGGAAGGAGTAATGATGCCAGAGTAATTACTAAACCAGGTAAAGTAAGGTAATAAAAGATACAAACTCAGCAGATGTCAAGACAGTTAGCAAGCAGCTTCCTGTTCATCACTCTTGGCAAGGATATGCCAATATCCAGCTCAAGTCAAATTCCCTTCTCACATAGGTCATGTGACCGCAGCCTGGGATAAAAAATCACATTCCTAGGTTAACTACTTAGGTCCTCATTACACGGTAGGCAGTAACCATGGCGCTATTAGCACCATGGTTGCCACCGGTATTTTACCGTGTCCGCCTTGGTGGAAGGCGGAATTACCGCCCCACTCCAAGGTGAGCGGGGGTGGTAATTCCCCATTCACCAAGGCTCTTCTCCATTCCCATTTTTGCCCACATAGGGCATAATGGGAATGGGGAAGGTGCTAATTACTGTACCGCAAATTGCGATACCGTAATTAGCTCTGAGGTCCTTTGCAGCACCCAACTTTAACGGCTGTTAAAATCAGCCATGAATGTCGGGTCCCGCAAAGGGAACTCATAGTAAGGCGGTAGGGGTTTACCGGAACCGGTGCCCTTACTGGTACCGGTAAACCCCTACCGCCTACCATGTAATGAGGCCCTTAGTGTAGTACAACGCATACATCCTGTGGCTATAGAATCATGCATGCACACTAGTCATTAATATCAGGACCCACTGCAACAGGAATTGGCAAGTGATGTAGCTATTGGAGGACCTGCTAGGTCCCATTGTAAACCAGAAGTGAAAGACCCAATTGAAACAGTCAGCCATGTTCTGCAATTGCTCTGTGAAGAAAGACGCTTAAAGGTGCAACGTCAGCTATGGTCTACTCTCTGACTTCCAGAAAAATAACTAGAGACATACATTTCTTTGGAAGTCAGCGAATAGACGATGGCTTATGTTGACCTTTTACGCTTCTTTCTTCAAAGTAATTAAGAGCAATATCGGGATAGCAACAAAATGGTGGACGCTTGGGAGAGAAAGAGCCTTAACGTTGTGTAGTCATACTGCCATACTCCTACTAGTATCCCATAACCAGAAGACTAAAGGCACAGTGGTTAACAGAGAATCCTTAAGGTGCCCTTTGCTCTCTTTTTGGTGGCCTTGGTCAAACTGAAGGATAAACCTTCCCACAAGTGCGAAATAAAGGGGGAAATCCACAAGCACAATACAGCATTTGAAAAAAGGTTATGTGGGTGTGGGATTCTTTACGTAGCATAACACTGTGGAAGTGATTCACCTTTTGGCACTGATCTTCACTGTGTGAAGGAGGTACACTAGCTGGAGGCCGAATATCACATGTTGAATAGGAAAGTTTTAAAGAAAACTCTGAAAACACAGTGATTGGGTTCTGGTCTCATGATGTGATGACATGTCGTCCAGTGATTGGAACCCCAAGCATATAAATCAAGGTCTGCCTTGGTTGGGCAATGGGTCCTATGGGGAGGAAAGAAGGCTAGTAATGTCTGTGCCAGATATGGGGGGGAAGGTCCCACTCAGCAATTATGGAGGAGCCACAGAGTTCTAAAGAGGATCTTATGTCTAACCTCTAGCCAGTGCAGAACTCTATGCACAAGACGAAAGAGTAGATTTCAAAGCGTCCAGAATACTCTGAGACACATTTTGCAGAAAAAGCTTGAGAGATGTTTTTACTCACTGCAAGGCACACCCTCTCACAATCTGTATATCAGAAGACGCTACCATGCAAGCACCACTCTTTAACTCCCTCCACGTCCCTCCTTTCCTCCAATCTCTACGTCCTCATTCCACAGTTTCTCTTTACAAAGAACAGCAACATACTTCTGCCTTATCGCTACTAAGATGTGATCTGTGATATTGGAAATACGCATTAATTTACAACGATGGCAGCACAATCATGAAATATAAAAATGCAATTTGCTGAGTCAGTGATGATAAAAAGGTTTGTTCGTTTATTTAGCTAAGTGGGTTCATGTGACTCACAACGCACTCGTGTTCTCTCTGCATGACCACACATTCATTTATTTTTATATTTGAGCTTATAATATAGTGCAATAGTGGTTCATTTAAGGATATACGGGGCGTATAATCACAGGAGCTGCACGTGTGGGTTATACCTTACCATAAAGTGACTATGTCAGGCATACGTTTTAAGATGACTGCCTAGCCAGAGTTTGGTAGATTACCCATTGTAAGCTTCTAGTTTGATAGACTCGAAAGGATAAGGTACATATTATGTTTATGGACCTCAGTTGTGATTGGTAATGTGATGTCTACATTTTGACATCTCATCAAATGTTGAATGTCATACAACATGGTTTGTACGTTCTTTGAGGAATGTGATACTGGATGGTCCTAAGCGTCAACAAATAACTACTGGGCAGAAACCATTCAGAATTTGCACGCTAAAATGTATTGAATCAACCACCGTGCATCGATGTGGAGAGTCTTTGTGAGGCATGTTTCACACAGCAAAAGGAGGTCCGATGGAGTTAAATTAAATATGGTCAGTGGAATGGTCTACCACTGGAATACAGGCTTAAAAAGCTTCAAAGATGTTGTTCCTATGAGACTGAGTCAGATGGTAGGGGATACTGGGCACCGGTAAGGAGACCGGTGCCGGTAATCCCCTACCGCCCGATTCCGAGGTCGGACCACACGTCTCTTACGGGTCCCGTTAGGGGACCAGGTTGCTAATTACAGGCTCAAATGGAATGGGGAATGGTTGGTGCAATGGGGAGTTACCGGTCCTGCCAGGGTCGGGCTAGACCGGTAAGTCCCCATTGCACCACACCGGACACGGTCACGGTATGGGAGGCAGCCATGGCGCTAATTGCTCCATGGCTACCACCATACTCGTAATGACCCCCAGTGAGGAGAAATAACACCTAGGGCCTCATTACGTGTT
Source organism: Ambystoma mexicanum (assembly GCF_040938575.1). Classification (NCBI taxonomy): domain Eukaryota; kingdom Metazoa; phylum Chordata; class Amphibia; order Caudata; family Ambystomatidae; genus Ambystoma; species Ambystoma mexicanum. The sequence continues at coordinate 291,719,476 of NC_090928.1, forward strand.
TGGAGGCAGCCATGGTTCTATTAACACCATGGCTGCTTCCAAACCAGGCTCCATTACTGGGTTCCTTCAATGAGGAATAACCTGGTCATTCCAAAATTGGAGGACCCAGTAATTCCTCCTTGAAGGAACCATTCCCCATTCACATTTGATCCCCCATAGGGCTCAATGGGAATGGGGAGGGAGGTAATAACGGCCACAATACAAATGGGCCGTTATTACCTCCCTCTTCCCCTCGCGGGACCCGGAAAGGACGTCTGGTAAAACCAGACATCTGTTCCGAGTCCACGCAAAGGGAACCCCATAATCAGCGCTCCCGTAATGAAGGGTGCCAGTCCCGTACCGGCACCCTTCATTACGGGACCGCAAGGGTCGTAATGAGGCCCTAGAGAACGAATCAAATGAATATCCACTGACTCTCAACTTCAGAGAAAATAGAATCTTCCTGCACTTAAATGAACAATATATTAACCAAAAGTATACAATACAATCACTGTACACAATGTAATGGAACGCTCTACTCTGCAAGTGAGAAGATCTCCAATTACCCGTTCCAAAAAAATATGAGGGACCTGGGATGTGAAATTGAAGGCTGAATAAAAGCCTTTCTGGCTGCTTCAATTAACATAAACTTCTCAGCTTGAGTTATAAGCTCAATCAAATGCATCCTTGAAGTGTGTATTTTGCAAATGAATGTGAACTTCTGGTAAAACATTATATATAATGTCATTGAAATCAGCTGTAGTAACACTCTGCCACAGTTACCTAATTTCAGTTGATATGCGCCTTTTTGCTGGATTTCAAACATTTGTAATATTACCCTAGTCTCCCCAGAATAGTTTCAAGGTCTGTAGTATATATAGGGTCAAAGCACATCTGTCCACGTTATTATTCAATTGTTTGAACGTTGAAGAACTTTGTCATAAGGCATTTAACCTATCATTAGACTATGCACCCTTACTGCTATAATAAGTTACATAATTTTACTGTATTCTACTGCAGTTGTTTTTCCTCCAGAATGTTATTTTCCTACTGTATTTCTCTTCAAAATATAATCTGAATCCATAAATGTTCAAGCTGCTACAGATTCAATCAATGACAAACACGTCTTACTAGCTCGAATACTGGTAGATTGAACAAGAAAACAATGACATATTTAGAAGTTGAAGTCTTTACTTCATAACTGCTGTGTTTTTATGCCACTGACTCCTGTCAAGAAGCTGAGAAAATCAACACAAGGTCAAGACTCATGTGTTTTTTTAAACCAAGATTGATCAGGGATATTCTACTGGGTTGGTCCACCCTATGCGGGAGTATGTTTGCAACTTTCATACCGAATGGTGTATTAGGGTTCGGGGACCCAACACTGCGTACGGTTCATGAATTCTGAGCTGTGTGAGTGTGTGGCAATGCAGACTGGGCATTCTTTAGGCTCACCTACTGTCGTAAATATCTTCTTCAGTATTAGGGCAGAAATATTAAATGGCAAATATATTTTCATCTCTGTACTGAATTCCACACATACATATGTGTACCACCCACTAGCCCATTAAACATTGTCCTTGTAAACATGTTCTGTACAGGAATTTTTAGAGTGTGGTATTTCCTCAGATTTATAATAATTTACTGTATGATGTCTTCATATGTTTCAAGTATGTATACAAAATCATCTGTTTGGCTTCTTCAGATCCAACTTCACTTATACTGGCATGTGTCCGTATAACAGTGGGCGACGGGTTAGCATTCACAACTTCTTCAAAATTTGTATGTATGGTCCTACATAGTACTTTACATTTTAAACCAAATCTGTATTTCTCTAAAGTGCCACAACAGCATATCAATGTTACGCTCCCAGCTGAGTTTTCCGCATTTATAGCAAAGCAGGACATAACTGATTGCCTCATAGTATAACTGCCATATTAGCCTTTGATGAATCTGCTTTGGGAGGGATGGATTAACTTTGAAAACACCCATTCTTGCACCCCTGCTTTATAATGTATACCTGACAGGCATGGGAATGTCTTTGAGTAACCCTATCTCTATACCACTGAAACTGGGTAATCTTCCGCTCTAGTGGATGGGGTATGAGGAGGATATAGTCCTGTTAGATCTCACTCCTGCTGGGCTTCAGGTAGCTTTATATCAACTGAAGGAATTTTCAGATATTAATTCCCTGGCTATTAATATTAATAAAACCAAGGTTTTTAGCTCAGAGCAACACGCTCGCCTTGTTAGCAAGACAACGCAGAGCAACACGGGTTCGATCCCCGGGTCCGCACTAAGAAAACCTCTGGGTATTAAGCGCGTTATAAATACCCAATTACAATTACTTTTAAAAACAAGTTTATGGTTTTTACCTTTCCTAACGGCAAGGTTCAATCTCTAAATTGGTGGTTGGACAGGAATAAATGTGAGGTGTTCAATGAATATAAATAACTATGTAAAACCAGATATTATGGAGAAGCCTGGTTTGTTATCATTACAGAATCATTGCCCATTGTTAGAGAATCATTAAACATTTAGGGATCCATTTATCCATCATACATTCTGATTCATTCTGATTAGTAGTGACATGAAGTAGTGACATCATTAGACTATTCACATTATTCTGCCACTTTGTATGCATTTGTATTTGCTATAGAATGAGGCCTGATATATTTGAAGTGCCATTTAGAGAAACGTTATATTTGTAGAGACATGTAGACACATGTAGAGATATGTTATTATGTATGCATTGTAGAGAGACACGTATGAGTGTGCACTTAGAATATGCAAGTAGTCCACATTATGTAGCGCTTAGTTTGAGTGAGTGAATATGCTAAGCACTATAGAGAATGCATTTAGCTGGCTCTGAAGCCATTCAGAATCTGTTTGTTCCGAAGAGAGATTGTTTTGAGCTACACTGGTACATGGAATGTCAACAGTTTCCTAGCAGAAAGGGCGTAACTTTGCCCGATAATGAGAGGTGAGGCTCTGAGATTTGAGTGGCTGTTCTCTACTGGTCTGCTCTATGGAATGTAGTTGGAGATGCAGTTCTGAGATCAAGAGAGCTGACTCTGAGATCAAGGGCATTTTGGATGGAGCTACTCTTTGAGAGAGGAAGCTTGGGGAGACAAACTGATGAGAGCTGATGAGATCGATCTGGCAGGGATCTGACAGAGAGAGGCCTGGCCCTGACTGACTGGCTGGTTGCAGAGTTAGCTGGAAAGGAGAGACAGAGCAACACTGAGAAAAAAGTGGAGTATTGTTGAATAAGACACGTGCATGGGGAATTAGAACAGACACTCACACAGAGCTTTGGCTGACATGATAAATGGGGTAATCAGACAGGGTTTGTCTAAAAGAGAGAGTGTGAAGTATGGTGTGGAATGGAGAGGAATGGTGTGGATTGGAGTTGCTATTAGATTGCTTGCAATAGAAGCCTGTAGTTATTGCATTACATGGTAGATTTACACCAAAAATCATAAAAGGTGCAAATTCGAGATTTGCATTATAGCAGTGTTTGCATTATGCATTGCTATGTATGAATAAAAGTGTTTTTATTGTTGAATCGATTCATGTGTTTTCTTTTTGTCTTATGTTAGTGTGTCCATAGGAGTAATTTAGGCGTAATCTAGGAGTAACACAGCGCACAAAGGACCTGAGATACAAAAGCAGGGGGGGCATAGTGATCCACACCCCCCTAGGAGATTTGTCTGAGATTGACAAGTAGGTGTCTTGTCTGACATAAAGTTATCGGATATCTGACACATTGACCTTCTTGAGCGAAAATGTTCCCAGGTCATGGGGGTTTGGCTAAAATGGCCCACAGAGGAGGGGGTTATTCTTTAGGGATCTCGGTCCAATTGTACATAGCAAAGATCCTTCTGATCCTCATGTATGGAGTTAAAAACTGGGCGTCAGTAACATATCCAACCTAAATAGGCTGGAGTCTAAACTGCTGAAGAAATAGTTCTGATTACCAGCGTGTGTCTCAGTCAATTTGATTTGCATCGAATTTAACATGGCTCCATGTGAGGCGATATTTCAGTTATCAGTGAGCAAAAAAAATTGGCTGCGGACTCTCAAAGCGGGTTAAAACCACAGAAGAGGTTAGAATGCCATGTTCTTTCTAGAAAGGGGCACATTTTACCTTTTTTGTATTTTTGCAAGGAACTTGGGGTTGGTCACCATAGGTTACCAGGGGGATCCCAGATGTGGACCTCTTGCTCCCTGTGCTCAGAGAGGTACATCTCCACCTCACTGATGAGGCGCGACTAGGTCGAAAGACGTGTCAGGGGTTGCTTTTGGCACTATTGTTCAAAGGAGGTTTGCCAGATATTTGGGTGCTGGACTGCCCTTGTGGGCGGGACAAAGACTGATATGCAAATGGAAATTCCTCCTTTCTGAAAAGTACAGTGAGCAAAAAGCAATGGCTGCAGACTCTGAAAGTGGGTAAAAACCACAGAAGAGGTTATCATGCCATGTTCTTTCTTGAAAGGGGCACCTGCTACCTTTTTTGTATTTTTGCAAGGAACTTGGTGTTGGTCAGGCTAAGTGACCTGGGAGAACCCAGACCTGGATCCCTTGCTCACTGTGCTCAGAGAGGCACAGCTCCACCTCACTGATGAGGCCTGACTATGCTCAAACACATGTCTGGGGTTGCTGTTTGCACTCTTTTTCAAAGGAGGTTTGCCAGGCATTTCGGTGCTGGACTGCACTTTTGGGCGGGACAAAGACTGATATGCAAATGGATATTCCTCCTTTGTGAAAAGTACAGTGAGCAATAAGCGATGGCTGTGGACTCCCAAGATGCGTAAAAACCAGAGAACAGGTTATCATGCCTTTTCTTTTTAGAGAGGGGTGCCTGCTACCTTTTTTAATTTTTTTAATGAACTTGGGGTTGGTCACCCTAAATTATCAGGGGTAACCCAGACATGGACACCTTGCTCACCGTGCTCAGAGGGGCACAGCTCCACCTCACTTGTGAGGCCTAACTAGGCCAAAACATGTGTCTGGGTTTGCTGTTGGCATTTTTGTTCAATGGAGGTTTGCAAGGCATTTTGCTGCTGGACTGCACTTGTGGGTGGGACAAAGACTGATATGCAAATGGTTATTCCTTCTTTGTGAAAAGTACAGTGAGCAAAGCAAAAAGCGATTGCTGCAGACTCTCAAAGTGGGTTAAAAAAACACAAAACAGGTTATTGTGCCATGCTCTTTCTAGAGAGGGGCTCCTGCTATCTCTTCTGTATTTTATTTTGCAAGGAACTTGGGATTGGTCACCCTAAGTTACCTGGGGTAACCCAGACGTGGACCCTTTGCTCACTGTGCTTAGAGAGGCACAGCTCCACCTCATTGATGAGGCCCGACTAGACCGAAACAAGTGACTGGGGTTGCTGTTGGCACTGTTGTTCAAAGGAGGTTTGCCAGGTATTTCGAGCTGTACTGCCCTTGTGGGCGGATCACAGACTGAAATGCAAATAGATGTTCTTCCTGTGTGAAAAGTACAGTGAGGAAAAATTGATGGCTGCTGACTCTCAAAGTGGCTAAAAACCACAGAACAAGTTATCATGCCATGTTCTTTCTAGAGAGGGTCGCCTGCTACCTTTTTTGTATTTCAGTTATCATGTGTTAATACACATTGGAAACTGGCCAACGTCCCAGTGGATCTTTAAATGACTACATCTTTGAGGCATGGCACTTAAAGGCAAGTTTCATGCCAAACAATACTATGGCCAACATTACTGCAGTGGCAGATTACTGGCTTACTATTGCATTGGGCTGTCCTCAGAGTCTTGGATATGATAGACATAAAGTCATGAAATCCACTATTTTTCAATGCTATTATGAGCAGCAGAATGCAAAGTTCCCTAATAAGAGTAACTGTGCCTTATTCCACAAATATATCCTACAACGGGAGCAATACTCTGAATCCCTACATCAGTTTGTGGGTAACTCCCTGGTGTGAGAGTATTTAAGGATTAAATTGAATGCAGTTAAAACTCTTGAAATAACCGAAGCCTGGTTTAACATTCCTTAGTCACTTCATTACTGTAGGCTCTGTTGGGACTTTTAGCTCGAAACCGCTAAACATCTCTTAATGAGTTTTGAAACAGTAGTGACATTAAGGACAGTGCCTGTCAGGTTGCCGGAATTTATGATGAGGGTACGTGGATGCTGTTTATGAATAGCAATAATGAATCTTGTATAATCTTTTTTACAATTATGTGTAGAAATTTGACATCAATTTTGAATGATCCTTACGTGCATTGAAAAAGGGTGTGAGTATTTGGGGAGTGGATGACTCTGGTTGGCAAGGTATTAATGGGATTTTTCATTTTAGGTTAGTGTGATTGTTTTTTTTTCTTTTTGCATGTTGAAAAGTTGTCAATATTGTATAACTATAAAATATATGTTAAATAACAAATACAATAAACACATAAATAAATATAAATGAAACACCCATTCCAACCATCTACAAAATATGTTGGTCAGCATCTTTATTTTCACTTTAAGTAAATAGATATGTCTATACTTGGTATAAGTGGAATGATGCCTTCACATTTTTGGAAAGACAGTGATCAATGCAGTTTGCATAGGAGTGGGTATCACCTATGTCTAAACCTGGACTATGAGACCTACATAACACAGTCTACAGGTGGCAGTGTCTCTTAGAAGGCTTGAAATAATTCAAACTGAATTGATCCAAGTCCCAAGTTACCTGCCTTGATTAGCTCAATACCTCCCTGCACTACTTCAACCTTAAAGTTTTGCAGAAAACAGAGCATGGAATCAGAAGTAATTTTCCCTTGACCGTGGTCTGGGAAGAAGGGCTAGGGCAGGTGGTTGGAAGAAAAAGCAGAAAGGATGGACATAATGGGTCATCGACAGTTAGTGGTGTGGGTGTCTGAAGTAATCTGTGCTGCTGATGTGAGGCCCGAGACCAAGGAGAATCAGCTAGGGTTGACTTCTGGGTAGCAACACTCAAGGAATGTCAGGCATGCCAGACATGGGATATCACAACACACCAGGAAACTGGGAAGATGCAATTAAGTGGTGCGTATGAGAGGCAGGAGAGCTAGTGAAGTGTGTCCTGATGGGAGATTGTGCAAAGGATACAAGATGGAGATAGGGTGTCCGATGGAACCAGGATGAGAGGAACATTTTACAGATGGATCGCAATAAAGAGAAGAAGAAACTAGAGAGAATACAACAGGACAGAGAAAAAGAATCATCAGTTTGAGTGAAAAGATTAGGAGGTGTTCATAAGGAGATAGTCTGGGGTTCTTTTGAGAGTTCCTATAAGTGCACCGAGAACGTGAGCATAAGGTACTGGGACATAAAGTCTAAATTCATTGAAAAAGTAAGTACCAGAGAAATTGCTGTACCCTAGAAGTCAACCATTTCCTAGATAACTTTGAGAAAGGGATAATATCAATAATTGCTGAAAGCTGGAACCTGGGTTCAGAGCTCCCACAGTGCATTGAGAAAATGGACACAGTAGAACCACTCCAGGTTGGAATGTGGAAAGTGGAAAGTGGAGTACATGTTCCTAGACCACATTGGTAAAGTGTGCAGCAGGGGAACCAATACATTGAGAAAGTGAAGATCTGCAGAAAATCGACATGCTGAAACTTGGAGTCAGAGGTCACAGAGTTAATTTAGAAACCAAACCTTTAGCGGAAAGGTAATGTACTGGATTTTGAAATCAAGGTTATGAGAGCTTTGGTAAGGTTGAGCAATGCCACACAATGCTAAACAAATGTGGTTACAAATTATGGCTTTTTGTATTCTTTGGTTAAGGAAGGGGTTAGAACAAACAACCATGAGTTCTTGGGAAGTATTTACAAACAGTAAGTATGCCACTCAGTAAACAATGTCCGGGATAAACTAAGGAGAAGTGGGTCTTTCTCTAGGTATCCAACACTGTCAGGAACTAATGCCCAAATCATTAGGTTCCTATTTAACCTATTCTTCAGTGTCCCTGTCCCACCCTTTTCTTCAAGAAATATCTTAAGTATGTGGCCAATAGCCAGTTCTTCAAAAAATATCTAAAGTATGTGGCCAATAGACAGTTCCAAATCCGAGTGACAATGTGCCATTTAGCCTTATGGCTTACCTAGGAGTTCAGGTCCTAATCTAAAAAAACAAAACCGATAGGTTATCCTGTGAAGACCCTTCCAGGGTTTACACGGTTTGGACCCCACTTCGGTATTACTGCTTTCACAGCGTCTTTAGGGGTTTCTCCCTGATGCTAAGACTCGGTTTCCTTTCTCATGATTTACTTTAGTTTCCGGCTTCCCCAACTTGCACTTTATGACCTGTAACACTCCCTGTGGGCTGTGCTTCTCAGAATTCACTCTAGGTCCCTCCCAAACCTTATTGTGCGTCAGTATTCACTTGAGGTCTCTCCCAATACTGGGATTTGTTTGGCTTTCACAACAACGGGTAACCCCCAATTCAGGGTCATTTTAAGGCACATTATCCTATGCCAACCTCCTGCCAGGTATGCATTATTCCGTAGGAGGACCATCAGCATTAGGCCTCCTTATGCTTAGTTCAGGGACCTCTCACTAGGTCCACCTTTCTAACTGAATCCTACCCTTTTTTAGTATTCCCGGTCTACTGTTTCCCCGTGCATGCAGGGAAGGCCTGAAAGTGTGGCAGCTTCCAAACAACATTCCCCTGGACCTTCTCCCAGATCTTGTTTCAGGTCCTCTTCTTTGTCTTCTCTCTTGTCTCACTTCCCCCCACTAAGAATTTCTCCAGTGTTTTGGCACTTGGCTCTGGCCTTGGGACTGGATGGGGTTTGTTTCAGGGCATTATAGTGTCTCCAAGTATGTGTGTTATTTTTAAAAGGACACATTCTAATTATTCTACCTGGCTGCCTTGTCATGATCTAATTAGGTGATTTCCCTCACTTGATTGGTCCTAGTATTTTTATGCAGCTCGCAGCATTGCCATCATCTTAGCATACTTCTGGTGCTTGTGCAGGCATGTGTGGTGCTACAGGTTAATGAGTTTCAGTCTATTGGTGCCTCTCTGCCCAACTCAAACCCTTCACTTGGTGAGATTAGGAACTTATTTGTTCAGATTGTATCTACTTCGAACTTTGGTTTCCAAAAGCTAAGCACATACGGCCGGATTAGCACATTGCCTGCAAGGATTTCAATATGGGAAATGGGTGATGTAATGTGTTCTGTGAAGCCAAAGAGAACATTCAGAATACAGTTACAAATTCGAGCAGTTTTACATAGGGACTTACATTCTAAGGACCCTAGGACTTGAAAGCCTGTGCCTCGGCTTTAAATGCACAATGAATGATGTTGAGGAAACATTAGGGAAAATGTTAATCAGTGCACAATCCCTCCTGAGTATTCCTTTGTAAGATTAATCATACCCAGGGCACATACCCCATCACTTCATCCTAGTTGAAGAGAGAACAAGAAGTTATATGCCAGACTGGATTGACAGGTAAAATGAAAAGCAATAAATAGCTATTTGCAGGTTTCAATTCCCTTCTGTGACAGAGAGTAGGTATGGATCTTATCATTGTAATGCCAAGAAGTGTTAGGGTTTAAAAAAGGATCTATCACTGTGAAAACCAAACTAATATTTGTTTACAAAATGCCCCTCACTTAACTGTGAGTATCAGTGCTGCCAATGCAGGGCCTCTTTACAGACAGTCTTTCTAAACTTCCAACACAGTTAGGTGTAACAACAATAGTACACGTTGTAATGCTGTGAAAGAGCCTACATGAACATATTTGATACATAAACACTATTGGATAAGTAACATAAAGGAGATCATGTTATAGTTAATTAAAGTAAATAGTAACACATTTCATATAATGATTAACAAGTTTGAGAAATCATAAAAAATTACTTTACAAGTGTAACTATGAGTCAAATAAATAGACATACCATTGTGAAACTTAATTTCATACAATTGTTACACTAAACCAATATAGCTTTCCACAAATTCATATTGAATTAATTTGTTGTATGTTCGTATCAGTACCGGGAAGCCTTGTAGTTCTTGACGTGTTTCAGTTCTCATAAGGACCTTTCTTCAGCATTATCTGTGACAGTTAAGAAAAAAGATAATACTAGTAATATTTCAAAATAGAATGACATCATACATTTATCAAGTTATTTATTTTGAGGCCCACAAATGAAATACTTACTAACATTGTTAATACATATCAGTTTGTGTGGGAAATCAACTCATATAGCCATACTAAAAATACATTCATAATTACCAATGTGAAGATAATTTGTCTGAGTTAAGGTACTCACATATCCATCTCAAACGTCTAACAATCAATGTACATAAAATGGGGTACCTGTGCGTTCTGAGTTGGTCCGCAATATAACCATACAATATCCAGATCCAGCCACCTCTGAAATTCAAAATAATCTACAAAAGAATCGGGCTAAACTGTCTTTGCTTGCCAAACGGGACATTTTCTCTCATTATGATGCACTAAGAAACCATTTGTGAATCAGTGTCTTCCTAATACGGAATAATGTATCCTCTCACGTTCTGAAACAGATGCTCTGGCGATTGTAAATCACAAACATTTAATGAATACTCCTAGTATCACTGTTGGATACTAAATAGTTAACTTTACATGTTCACTTAATTCCTAAATCCTCACATAATTTCCATATTATTGGTGCACAATGTTCCACACATTCAAAAACATAGTGACCTCTTCTTTGAAATATTATTTTATTTTTTGTAATTATTTTATTTTAATTTTTTGTGTTATGGTTTAACAAAAAGAACCTTACACACATTTGCTTAAAACATACATATAAAACAGTCAATTCATAAATAACCAACTCAAAATTATACATTTACACTTCATAATTATAATACAATAACTGGTAACACATAACTAAATTAAATTCCATGTCATTGGTACATCATAGCTAAAATGTCTTGAATACATCTGATCAACGCCAGGGTCAAAGCATTCAATTTACCATTCAAACATTTTCTCCAGAAAACATTCAGATACAATAATCTATATTGTCTGACATAAGGATACAAATATTTACAATTTATTGACCAAGATTGCAAACAATGTAATAAAAAAATGCTCAATAGTTTCAATCATACCTGAGGCATTACATACATCTTAAGCGCCTTTCAAGGCCATTTCTTGCCCCCACAATGTCCAAGTTAGGTAGCAAGTTTAGGCAGAATTGCATAAACTTGCTTCTCCATCTAGGACTTGGAAATCTTTCAAAATATGCTTCCGGACATGAATGAGGCTGTCCATCCTTTATCATATTGTGAAACATGGTGTATTTTTCTACTGTATCGCTCGTCCTTATCCTGTCTCTTTCTAACACAGCCTTTTTCACCTTTTGAGGTTCATAGTCCAGAGACTCCAACGATCTATTCAGATCCAATAAAACATTCTTGGTAGCTTTTACCCAACCCTCTAAATGTGCTGAGGAGTCATTTACCAACAGAATATTTAGCTCAGAATATAGGGATTTTTTTCTTCTGACATTTACATTTTTCAGAGAAAGGAGAGGCATTTCCATTCAAAACAAGATTCTATAGATTGCAGACCCAATTCATATATAGAGTATGACAGAAGCCGGGATACCCCTAGGCAAGTACAGGACATTCCGCCAGATAGTTCCTTCCAGCAAGGACCAATTCAACTCCCCCTTACAAAGATGGAAACATCATACATTAGAGATGGTAACTCCTTGGAGCCCTAATATGTTATTACAAGCTTTAGAGAGAATTTCCCCACTTTCCACACAATTCTTTTCAAATGCACACTAAACCAATTACATTGTTTGATCATGGTCTCCAATCTGATCTTTTTATTGGGACAGCCATATATAATAAAATCCTAGCACAAACAACCACCTTTGCACTCAATAGGGGAGTTCTTGATTTTCCAAGCGAACTGCATTTTCTTCTTTCTGTTCTCACGGATCAGTACCTTCGTTTTCTGTCAATTTACCACAAGACCATGTGCATCCATGAAATACATTAGTGCCTTTATGGAACATTGGAGGCCAATAGGAATTTGGTCCATGATCACAATACCATCTGCATAAAGCATGTAATGAAATGTCACAGAACCAATACTCAGAGGAAAAGCCTTGACCCCATCTAGCCAATGGCATAGGTCTGCAAGGTCCGCAAGATACAAATTGAACAGGGCCAGGGTAAACACACAACCCTGTCGAACACCCTGGTGTGTCGCCATTGGCCTTGACAATCTTCTTTCACCACCTAAGCAGACCCGGACACTTGTTATTGTAGTTCCAATATTGAAGAATATATATGACCGTTAATTACAAGAAAATGAAGATGTCATCAAAGATGTCACTTAACATTAATCTATGTATCATCACACATTCTAAATACAACGTATGTGTAATATTCACCCTGTAAACAATATACAGAAATGCATAGATATTGTTAACTTTCTACCTATGTAACCTCCAAGTGTAAGAGAATATTAATATGACATCCTAGCAGTAGCACACTTTCATAGGCTATATTTCAATACAGCACATTCAATACAGCGAATCGTTGTCCTGTGATACAATTTTTCAACTAAATGAAAAAGCTAAAATCCACCTCTGCGTTCATCGCTTTGGGTTGAATCAATGAAAATCTGGGAATCCAAAATATTTCTTTCTGTGCCAAAAATGTTGAAATGTACCATCATGTCCATGGACTTTAACAGTTTCCAAAGTACAACATTGTAGTTTTGAAATGACTGAATTTAATAAAAATGTGCTGGCTCTGGGGACTTCTAAGTTTTCAATCTTAAATTGGACTTTTTAAGTAGTAAGGGGAAAGTAATACAGAACACAAGGGCACCTCGGCCCATGAATTACATTATATAGATAACATGTTGCATAATCTTGCCAGTGAATATGTTTGGCAAAATATGGGTGGCAAATACCATCTTCCTTAATTACATTATAGCAATGTTCACATGCCATACATGGATATGCTACTTTCTTTTTCATACTCTTTAACTCAGTATAGTAATGTGTTCCATCTATTTTCATTAACAAGTTTTGAATGAATAAATACTTTCAATAAGCAAACATCTGCAAATCTGCAAATAGCGTATTTGCTACTTCATCTAATTGCAAAATTTTCCAATGTAAATTTAAAACACTGTTGGTTTTGTACTTTGTTGAGAATGTGTAAATAACATAAGCTCATTTTGAAGATGTTTTTGTTTTTAAAGGTTCAAAAAGAGTATTACTAGGTTTTTGGATGGTCTTCGGTAATGCCTGCTTTAAAATGTTTTCATCCAAGAACATCTCTGAAATGACTCAGTCATATGAAATTGTGTCTCCCTAATTCAATAGGGTCTGATAAAATGATCTTAACCCGCAACACCTGACTTCATGGTCAATCTTTGATATTGTATTTTGGATGGAAACATTGAGCATTTAAAACATTGTTTTGGTCCACAGGTTTAACAAATAATGCTGTGGTTAGACAGTTTTCATTTCAACACAATTGTACTCTACTGAGTTATAAACTTAACATAATCATTAATGATAGTCATATACCTAAACAATGCCTTCTATTCTATTTCTCTCCCTGACCATGTCCTAAAGATTTTGTCTTTGCAGATTGTATATAATTTCAAATGCAATACATCAAGTTGTCCAATACAAATATATTTTCAAAATAGAACATAAAGACAGTAGCATACATAGGAGCCATTGAATATCCCATAGATGTTCCAGCTATGTGTTGGTAAAATCGATCCTTATATATACAAATATTATTGTAAAGAATTAACTTTAGAAGTGTGATTAGAATGATGTTGTCTGCTCCTATTTCATCCTGTTTATAAAGAAACCATTCCATAAATTCCAAGCCTTCACTATTGTGCAAAATCAAATATAAAGTTTTGTAAAATCCACTGTAAAAGGGAAATCTATATCTGAAGCAAAAGATGCTTCATTAAGGAGTCTAATAAAGTCTCCAGTGTCTTTCACATAAGTCAATGTTTTTAACCAAATGTTGTACAGTGTCATTATGGCCGCTACATATGGATGTCCAGGAGGATCAGCCATTGGCTTTTTCATCTTTGTAAGGATATCGAAAACAGTGTAAGTAATTCCAATTTCATAATAGATTTTCCCAGAAGTGCACTTAGAAATTGTCTTCTGCTTAATCCAGAGTTTGTTCAGGTAGTTGGGCTAATTCCATTTCTTTCTTCCTTAATGCTTTATTTTGAATGCATAATAACCACACCACATAATATTGTACATACAACAAACATGTAAAGCTTTTAATGACACTTTGCAGTGCATGCATAGTGCACAATACATACAAATATAATTCACTTCAACAGTTAAATCCATTCAATAATGACTAAAATATCCAGTAAGAATGTTTAAATTTGGCAATAAATATTATTTAACACTTCATCATAGCCAGCCTGGACATTCTACAGCCGGCATGTAAAAGAAATACATAGAAAAAGCAAATACACGCCTAGTAACAGTCACGGATTTGCAGTGATGCAAAGCAGATGTCAAAGTGTGAATTCCATGATTTCTCAACACTGGGATGACATATCTCTTCATATTATTCCTGAAAGAGAGAGATAAAAACACGAAATATTGGATGGCTCCTTTTTTGATTTTACATATATGGCATAAATCAGAACAAACTGGGTTCCATTTTTCTTAAGAGTTCCAGTATACAAAATGCCAGGCCCAACTTTACAATAAGGGATCTACTGTATATATTACATCTGTAAAACATGCATGAATAGATATTGAGTTGTTGGAGGAGAAACATGATTTCTTTGGTTTATATCAAATGGTGATTTGAAAAATGATGCCAAGTCATAAGATTATTACATATCTCAAAGCAGTTCAGCCCAGTGGTGTGTTTGCAGAGTGTTTACATTGGCTATTACGAGTTTAGTAGCCACCACATTAGGTTGTTGCATTGAGTAGTGCTTAGAACACATATTATAAGACATGTATAAGAACTATATTCAATGCAGTTAGGGGCAGAGGTTGTTTAATATTTTCATAAATGTGTCTTTTTTATTAGTAAGTACATTTATTAATGTGATACTAGTTTATAAATACACTTTACACATATAATGCATAATTACATAAACAAGGTTTTAACATATAATTTCTAAAAATACATACAAATTATTAGTTCATTATCACATATATAATTACCTGACTTATAGCACAAACAAGTCATATACATGTAAATCCAGTCGAAATAAAATGTTTTTACATCACATTGCTTTTATTCCAACAATCAAAATATTTTATGATAAAAAAGTAAGGCTCAATTACACTCAAGTACCCAGTTGTCAGTAGAATGTGCAAATCTTAACAACCATTGTACATTTAATCCCAGCATCACAATGTATTTATATGAAAAAGACCCATCTAAACCAATGTTTGTATTTGTGGACTCAAATGGCAAAGTGCTAAATGTAAAAATAAAACAGTCTTGACAATTCCCATCTGTCTACATAGTGAGCCACACAGCCTATTTGTATCTGACTGTGGCACACAGTCTTATCCTAATGACGACACATACCATTAAATAACTGCTATAGTCAATATCGATACTAAGGGCCTAATTCACAAAACATTTTCCAATGGGGGTTTGCCATTACAAAACACTTCTGTGAATTAGTCCCTGTGTGTTTTGGCCTCTCTTATGGGGTGCACAAATGTCTCTTGTGACCCTCAAAATTCAGATATAGAGCTTTGGACTTCCAAGCTTCCTTTTGGAGAAGACTCCAATTTCATAATGTCCCTGCTCTCTCTCTGCGATGTTGTGCAACCTTAGATCCTCACATATGATGTCTGGAAGTCTTGCCTCTCATTAGCACTTCCTATGGCATCACATTATTCCTTCCATCATGGGATAACTCTACCTCTGGAACTCTCCATCTGGTACATCCCTGGTGCATCAGTACAATATTTGGAGCGTGAAAAGACTGGTATTCCCCTGTAACATATTCAGTCATCTTGTGCCAAGCATTTTTCCAAGCATGGCATCTGCTCAATTCCTATGCTCCGCCAGTCCAGATGAAGGGGCGATGTAATGTAAAAACATCTATATAATCAAATGTCTGCTAATTGACAAATGGAATACTGTCTCTGATAAATCACATAATCAAGCTTTGTGAAATCCAAACCACATACCGATGGCTGGGGTGAGTTTCCTACTAGTTGTTAAAGAATTATATTCACACAGTATCCCTACTTTAGCACGATCCTTGAATGTGGGGTTCACCCATATTGATTTAACTTTTGGTCATCAGGACAGATGTTGCTGGAAGGACATATCTTTATTTGTATTATGTTACAAAGATTCCAGTCACTCTTCGGGTTCATGGGAGACAAAGGGCACACCCCCTAGCAGGCATCCAAGCTCAGATCCCAAATGACCCACTCAGAACACTCAGACATCAAAACCCACCCAACAAGCACTCAGCTGTCATTCATTCCGCTTCACCAACATTCTCACACAAAGTAAGGATGAACAGCAGGACACTGTGTTCCCTTATGTGTCGCTCTGGGTCCTGGCCTTCCGCCCAATCACCCTCAACTTTCCACCCCATCCCAGCACTTGCATTCGGGCACCCACTGGCTTGTGCTCTCACAGGCATGCACTTACTGTTGGCAGGTGACCATTTTTTACCACGCAATCTCTGACAGGCACTTACTGTTGCACACAACTGACTCATTGGCACTTCCCGTACTTACCCCTCTCCCAGTCCCCTCTCTCTCTCCCTGCACTTGCATGTTCTGAATGCAGTTTATTATGTTTACCTTTGCTCCCATGTTCCCTCCCCTTCGGCCCTGTGGGCGCTTTGAAACACAATTTCTTGATGTATAAGCTCCTTACAATTGCACAATAAAATAAAATATATAAACATCCACAGCACAAATGTCGCTATGTCCCATCGCGCACACTCCGCTCCTCAGCGGACTTCCGGGTAACTGTACCAACAATGTGTCGCTTTAGACTCGGTGGCTGAGCTTCTTTGGTCGCCGCCGCCGGCTTATGGAATAGTATGGGAAAGTGTTTCGGCACTAGATCATAGATAGTATCCATGTGCACTTCACTTTTTGTTGTTGTTGTTTTTTACTTGTTACCAGATTTATTAGCTGCATGGTCTTGGGTTTGTAGAGGTGCTGCCCCCACTTCTCATTTGGATTTAGGTTTGTTTGTACACGGATCCCTTGCACTTGTTTTTAGATAGTTTCCACGTCTACACACTTGGTTTATTACAGTGGGGTTTATTTTGTATTAAAAGTGGTCAGCTGACACGTGTTTCATCCCCTCAGGTTCCTTTTTAGGGCTAGGGTGTGCTTGCCACGTCTTTGGACTGTGATCTGTAATTGTTTTATGATGGCCTGGTTAGGCTGGTTGCTGTGGTGCGGTCTGCCGAAGATTTTGTACAATACCTGCGGCAGACCACACCACAGCAACCAGCCTAAACAGGTCATCGTAACACAATTACAAGCTCATGGAATAGGATTCCTCTGGAACTTGGAAGTATGCCTGGTCATCCTAACTTTCGTTGCCATCTGAAGACTTTTCTGTTTCAGTAATTGTGACTCTCCCTGTTTTTGTTGAACTTGTATCATCGGATCTCTCTTAGCGCCATGATGCCTTTGGGTGGACGCGTGCTTTATAAGAATCCATAACACACCGGAGGACATGACACATTCTTTCACATATGACAGAAACAGGAAGGACAAGACAAGGCATAGTATTTGTGATTACTGATGTTTTTTTGCCATTACTGGGATGCTCCTAATGAGGGCATAAACATACATACAGTGCAACATATATTTGAGGAGCACCGAGTGGAATTTCCTCAATAAAGCGGTTGATTGGGGCTTGTTCTAGCTAAATACCACTATCAGGTGTTTCTGCTCTACCTGGTTATAATATTATCTACCCAGGAAAAGTGTAAGATCTTATTTGGCCATATGTTCATCACAGAAACATAGAGATTGGTATTGAAAATGGCGTCTTAACTGTCTCCCCACATTAGAGGTTATTGGCCCCAAATAAAATCTGCCCTCGGAATTGAACAAATGTCGCATGTGTGTATTGGGAAAACAGAGGCATCAATAGGTGCACTCCAAATTGAAAGGCCAATGTTAATTATTAAATCAAAGACTTAAATTATTCCGGGTGCTGGGGAGGAATACAAGCCCTGACACAGGGTTTGTGAAGAACATTAAACAGAGAAAAATGTCTAAATCCAAAGACAAACCCGTCCCCTGCACACCATTAAAGCTGATACAGAATCAGTCAAGTATAAATGTAATATTTACTTAAAGAAGGTCAATACAAATTTGTCAAAGCAACCCGTTTTAACAATATGATGACCAGAACACTTCTGGTTAACATTAGAATATGCAGACATCCAAACAATTCAATAAGGCCATTTATGAGACAAAGTACTCTTGAAAGAGACAGATAAAACAATGCTTAGTGGAATAAAGCAAAAATGGACAAAGCAAAAGGGTGTTCTTGCGATGAACTCAGGTGCTCTACACGTTTCGGGGGACACCCCCTTCTTCAGGAGAAAAATAATCTGAAATTATATACATAAAAAAAAACATCAGTATCATAAACTCAATGTAATGTTTACAGTGTACGCAGAACATGAGAAATCCAAGGCATAGAATGTGCCAAATATAACCTAATTTATGAAACAAGTAATGCAATATACACAGCAATCCAGATTTAAATAATTACAATGAATCAAAAGGGTTTAAACCTAGCCATTAAACATTCCATAGGTGTGAATCCAAGAAATAACAAAGACAGGCCTCTAATGGGCACTCAAGTAGAAGTATATAACAAAGTAAAAAGTACCTGATGCAAGAACAGGCAACAATGTTAAATATGCAGCAGCAATGTTTAGAAAGGTCTGGAAAGATGAATGGTCCAATTGCAGCTGTAGTGCATGTTAACTGATTCCAAAACTCTAATCAATGCCCTATTGTGAGGAAGTGGAGCTACATACATGAGTAGTATAGTGTGGTTAGCCTAACAGTCAAAGGGTCAAAAAAGCCACATTCAATATACTACAATACAATGCTTACCAATGATTAGGACCACGGTCAATATAACAATGATTGAATATGAATAGTGGAGGGTCCCGCTGGGACCATCAGGTAGCAATTAAACCGATTTCCCAGTAATTCCAATTTCACAGAGGGAGGTACCTGGAAAAATGCCAATGTAGAACGGGTATGAACACACGCGCCACTGTATGTAACGAAAAAAAGGAAAAAGAAAGAAAACTAAAAAAGTCATAAAGTCAGTCTATTCATTTGACCAAAAAGAACGAATGCCAAGGAAACGGTATTAGAAAGAGAGTCTAAGTACAAGCACTTAGAGTAAACGAGCCCCATGGAAGAAATTGCAAATTAGCCCAACCAGTACACTCCCAAGAGAGAGCCATGCAGATAAAGCATCTATCCAACAAACTCATCCCGAAGCACGGAGAAAACTCTGACGCACATCACAGCTCGAACCAGCTTTGCGTGCGGTGTGCAGCGAATGTAACACTATTTATCCCTAGGTGCCGATCATGTGACTAAAACACGTGATCCAGTCCGTAGGCAGCGTAACATGTTAAAGAGGAACTGCCGTAGTCCTAAAGTAAGTTAATTGGTATGCTGAAGGGGAAACGCAGTAAACATGCACCAAGAAGTGCCGATAGTGGAGAAAAGGTGTGAACAGATCTGTACAGTGACAACATAGCTGCAAATAGTCACGGCAAGTGTGCTGTGGTGCCCACCAGCAAAAATACGGATGGGGAATGAACAGAAAACCGCATTCGGGCATAGAAATGCCCATAAAGGAAATGTACTAGCTCCCACTTAGAATCCCTTTTTAATCTAGTGTTTGAATGATCTGCACTCATGAAGGAGAGAATTATGTACTTAGGTCTGTTTGTTCACTCTCTGTCTCAGGTGCTGACTAATTGCCTATAGGGCTGACTGAAGTTGACCACAAATCAGGCTTTGATTCTAACCCTGACTAAATTATTGATAAAAAAGAATTCTCAAGGGGATAGAGAATGGAAGGAGATCTGGGAAATTAAGGAAGGTGGTGAGAAAGATTGGACATACCTGTAGTTGTGGAAAAGCTGGGAAAGTGTGCCTGATTACAAGTCTGCCGGTAAGAAATCGTAATTACCGGAGTGCCAGTGCTACCGTGTCTGTGAAGCAATGCAGCCGGAACCAACGGTTGATTCCGTGTTAGCGTGCAAGTGCATTGCAGCATGGCGGAAACGGTTGCACTGGTATGCCGGTAATAGCACAAAACCCCCTCAAAAACCCTTGGTGCTGGTGACTCCGAATCTGGCTCCACGCTACCGGACTCACCGGCCCCGGTAACAACTGTGCCATTATTACCATGACCGGAAATAACGTGTTCGCTGGAACAACAAATGTACCGGCGGCCATTAACAAAACACAATCCATTGCAATCCTCAAGCACACGAGTAACATCCACATCCCGAGCACAGATTATTAGCAGGAGACATGTCTGCCAGGGTACCTGCAACACGGAGATGCAAGCCGCAGTTCATCAAGGCTGAATTGAACATGCTTGCAAACACCCTAGTTGAGCTTGCAGATGAAATCATCACCAGCTACCTCAGAAGGCAGGCATAGTTGCACAAGAAGGCAATCTCAGAGGTGGAGGCCAAAAAGGTCACGGCAGTGGGAACAACACACAGAGCCATCCGGGACTGCCACAAAAGGTGGGACAACCTTTGTCTGAGGGTGCGAGACATCCTGTCTGCCCAACGCACCCAGGGCAGGGGCACAGGAGGCAGCCGAGCATCTCCCATCCACCTGCAGCCTTGGGAGGAGACCTCCAGTAGCGTACTGTACCTAGAGCTATTGAGGGAGTTGGTGCAGTGGAGGGCAGAGCTGTGATATTGGAGGAGGCTGGCAAGTACCCATAAGCCCAAAGTCAGATCATCTACCTTGTACACACTGTATACAATAGAGTAGGCAAATATGTCAAGTATGTCGTGCCCAACGCCAGTTCAGCCCTGCTGCCCCCCCTTCAACCTGGTTGCACACATCCACATAGACATTGCACCCAAACCTCATTCATACACCACTCACACATTGACCACTACACAGGCCCACTGAATCGCCCTCACAAGATGCACCTGCTGGCACTCACACACACATCCCCATAACACAGCCTAACTTGTGTTGTCACTACAGTGCTAACACAGGCCCAACATCACGTCAGTGGCACACACTTCCACCACCAGCAAATGATCTGCCACACACAGCAATGATACATGTGGCCCACTAGTCCCATCCACCATGGCCCATCCCGCAAAATCATCACCGACACAGGCATGTGTGCACCATGCCATGGCAACCACCATGTCCATGACACAGCATTGTCATCAGAAAGTACTAGCATTCATGTCCGTCTCATCAAGCCACACCCATCACTGATGCCCTGCCTTTCTGACTCCTCAGGCAGATCATCTTGCAATGAGGCAGGACAGCCAGGTTCATCCCGGGCCACCAGGCCATGCTGCCACCCCCATCCAGGAGGCACTTGCACCACTGCCGCCATCCAACCAGGAGGCACCTGCACCCCAGCCACCACCCAACCAGGACAGACCTGCACCCCTGCCACCACCCAACCAGGAGGCACCTTCACCCCTGCCTCATGGACATCCACAAAGGGCTCCAGATGAAAACACTGGGGTGGAGGGTGGAGCAGAAAGCTTCAAATTGATATTGATAGGCCCAATGACATTGAGAACGCGCAAGTGCATGGGAGAGGGGAGGGGAAAAGTGCATGGAATGGGGGAGAAGTGGAAAATGCGAAGCAGAGGAGAAACAGATAAATAATAATAAATAAATAAATAATAAAGGCAACAAACAGTGGTAGTGCTGCCAGCAGTGTGCAAGTGCTAGGTTTAAGGCAGCAGACAGGATAGGTGCAGGAAGAAAAAAGGGGGGGGCTGTATGGGTACAGATACAGATGCCAGTGCAAGGAGTGGCCCGGAGGCAGTGTGGGAGGGTGTCAGGGTGAGCAGGTACCTGGGCCCGTAGGACAGAGGGTGGCAGATGCACAGTGCCAAGAGAGAACAGATCAGCAGTGGAGAGAGGGAGTGAAAGCAGACGAAAAGAGGAAGGTCTTGAGGTGCTGCCTTGAACCAGATATGGTTCTCCTCAAGTTTTAGAGTGGCAAGGAGGCTTTTCCAGAGGGAGGCCCCTGCCGAAGACAGAGATCTATCCCCAGCTCATTTCTTTGAAAAACGACTGACCCTAAGGGAGTTAGAGGTAGAGGAGTGAAGAGCTAGAGAGGGGAGGTATTTGTGGAGGGATAGCTAAAGGTATTTTGGACCCAGGCCCCAGAAAGCCTTGTGGACAATGCAGAGGGTTTTGAATTTAATCCTTGCATCCACTGGGAGCCAATGGAGAAATTTCAGAGCTGGAGAGATCCGATCCCAGGGCGTGAGGCCAAGGACAAGTCTCGCAGTCCTGTTCTGGATTAGTTGCAGAGGACAGAGAGTAGAGGCAGGTAGATTTAGAAAGAGGCTGTTACAATAGTCCAACCTATAGAGAACCAGAGATTGGGATACCATGAGCTTCTGGGGGAAGGAGAGTGAGGGGAAAGGATGGTGAAGGTGTGCCGATGAGGAGGATCTCCGCCTTGCTGGCATTCAGACAAAGATCTTTGGTGGCACACCAATCTTGAATGGCAGGTAGGCAATCAGAGATGAGAGAAGGAGAGGAGGTGGCTGAATCAGACCAGAGCTATGAGGAGGCCATGGCCTTTAGTCCTGTGGTCGCCATGGAGCCGCCAAGCACCACCGCTACCTAGTAACAGGAACATAGAAGGGTGCCTGTCACAAATGGAGCAACAGCAGGATTCCCTGGCTTCACTCATTCAACAGCACCTGCATGAGGCTCTACTCATGCGGGAGACTCTTCAGGCCAGCTCGAGGAGGAAAGCATGGGCACTGGGCAGGTGCACAAGTGCCATCATGCAGATGTCACGCCGTGTGAGGGAGGGCAACAGTGTAATGTCCTCCATGGCTGAAACAATGTCCATGTTGGCCCACGCGCCCTAGTGGACCAAAGGCACATGTCCATACCACCGGCTCCCTCCACTAGTTCCACAACAGGGTGTCTCAACAGGCCAGTCCAAGGTACCACTCGGAGTGACTGTCTCAGCCTGCAGAAGGTTGAACCCCAGAAGCTAAAAGGTGCCATAAATAGGGCATTGACACATGGCTGCCCAGTCTCTCTATTCTGCCTATGTAGATAATTGTGCAGGACATGGTGGGGGGACGTGGGGTGTGGATAGTTAGGGGGTGGGGGGTAGGGATAGTTGGGGGTGGGTGGGGTATGGGGATAGTTGGGGGTGGGTGGGGTTGTGGGGATAGTTGGGTGGGATAGTATAGTGAGTTAAGGATTTTCACAAATGTACATAATTGTTTGTCACACAATATATTTGGTGTTGAAAAAGAAATCATGGCTGAATGCATGTATTCATGTACAGTACCCAGTGTGCTATATATCCTGTGCCGTGTGTGTGACAGGTGCTCAGAAGTAGTGGTGTACGAGGTCTCCACTTGCGACACGTCCAACCATGCCATTGCAGATCTCTGCAATAGCCAGCTCATCGTCACTGTCGTCCTCAGCCTCTGGTGGCTGCATGCCCATGTCGGGTGGCAGGAGGACGTTGTGCCTGATGCACATGTTGTGCAACATGGCACAGGCAAGCACTATTTTCCAAACCTTTTCAGGGCTGTAAATCAATGCTCCCCCCGATCTGCTGAGAAAGCAGAAACTGGCCTTAAACAGGCCAAATGTCTCTTCTACGGTGCCCTGAGTACGTACATGGGTTGTATGCCTGCTCGTGGAAGTTGTGGGGTTGCCTGACGGGGGCCATCAACCATGGCATCAGGGGATACCCAGCATCACCTGCACAGGAGCAACAGAAAGTGCACATGTCAAATTCCCAGTCATGTAATGTTGGTACAGGCTGCATACTGTTCATTTGAGGAGACAAACATGCACAAGCAAAATTGAGTATAGCTAGCATGTCAATTGTCGGGTACCAGGACGGCACTTTGTCATAATGCGTGTGGGGTGTGTGTTGTGCAGTGGCATTCACATGGACCAGTCACAGACAACATGACCACTGCCCCTTTTTGTACAACTGACACACATGGAAATCATGTAAATAATGTGTTACAAATTCTTACAGCCATATGGCCATGTGCAACGGTACATTTGGCATTTCTATGATATGCATATGTGATTGTGTGATTCTAACAGGCAGTGTACCTATCAAATGTGTGTGCAGCCAAAAGGTTTTTTGTGGGTGGGAGCTTCAGTATTCTCTGCCTGTGCATCATGAGTTGTGGGTTTGCTTGACTGTGTTTGTGCTTGTTGTTGTCATTAAGGTGTGGTGCATTCTGGTACATTTAGTTCTTCAGTTCTTTGCTGTACATGATAGATGTAGTTATGTATGTACTGGATATTTCCATACATGGTGATGCGCCTGTCAATGACTTGCATGCTGGCATGCCACTACTGTGTTGCACCTTGAGTGACACCACCAACTTGCACATTTCATGCACTCGCAACACTGAGTGGCCCATCTCCCCTTCAATGTCTGAGGTTTATTTGTTTTACATTTGTTGGTAATTATATTCCTTGCTCTCATTCTTGATCTATTGCCCTTTTGGCACCCTAAATGGCCAATGTGCATTTACATGGAGTTTTTGTATATGTTTCATGAAATTGCAGTAGGAGTCATGATGGATTAATGCATGCACTGTGCACATCCACTGGTCATGGGTGTCATAATGGGCCATATAACAAAACTACACATGGCCTTGTAGTTAGACTCACCCAGCAGCCAGATATGCTATGCTGTGATTGGATTACTGTGGTTTTTGTATTATAAGATGTCTGTAACAACGCTGTGATAGCAGAGGGTTTGGGCATTTAATACATGTATAAAATACAAATAAAAATAAAGCGGCACAGGGAAGGAAAGCCCTGCTCTTCGTAAAGTGGCAGGAAGAGCATAAAAGGACAGGTGGGGAACTGGCGCATCATCACAACATTGGCGTGGCGCGTGCACTATTCAGTCAAGCCTAGTATTAGAGGAAAGGCTGTAGCAGTGTCAGGTGATGTGCAGCCATTTTGAATCAGGCAAATGTGTCTGGTGCAATGAAGCAAACAGCAATTCTTCCTTGTCGCAGTACAAAGAAGAACAAAAATGTCTTTTGCTGATTTCTTTTTACTCCATGCTTCCAATGGACATTGGAGTAAATTAAGGCCTTGAATTTTTGTTTTGTTTCACTTGAAGTAAAAACTAAAAAGGAAGTAGTAGAAGCAATACTAACTAGTGATATCTACATAAGTGAAACATGGCTATGCAGGGCATAAGAGTGCAACCTCCAGAAAGTTTTCTTCCCAATGCAGGCCAACCAGAAGCCCCCCTGGCCGGAATGGATAGAATAATGGCACAACTATATTAAAACTGTCAAGCATGAAGGACTCACAGCTGAGAAGAGGAGTTACTACTGTTACATGCCCTTGGCCCAGAAGGACAGCACAAGTATAGGAGCTTCCAATGCTAACATATTTGGATGCTGGAGGTATTGATACACATGAGTGTGTAATAAGACAGCTCGATAATTATTATGCACCAGACACTACTGTTGCTATCAACAGGTTTAATTTTTATAAGATGGCACAAAAGGAAGAGGAGACGGTAGAAAAGAAACAAGTTTGGTACAGGAATAACAACAGAAGAATTGATAAGTGATCATATTATAATAAACACTAAATATCCAGCAATACAAGATAGATTATGGAGGGTAGGAGATTGCAAAATGAATAGAGTATACTCAGAGATGCTCCAAAGAAATAAAAGACAAAAAGAAGGAAGTACAACAAACAGCAGATGGCAAGGACAAACAATTACATGATAAAGCATGTGTGCAGCAGTTAAAAAAAGGAAAGAGACACGCAGTGAAAAAGAAGAAAGACGTAGTGCACATAGGTCCAAGAAGAAGGATTGGGATAGTAGTGTTCCTAGAGAAAAAAGGAATACTTTTAATAAGAGTAAATACCGGTTGGGAGAAACAAGAGAAAGGGATAGATGTTTCAGGTGAGGAGGAATAGGACATTATGCTTCATCCAGAAATTGTCGAGCCATCAACAACATATGCACAACTTGTAAGGCTAGAGGGCATTTTGCTGTGGTGTGCAAAAACAGAAAGAGGGTATCAGTTCTGCAAGAAGACTCCGATATTGAGGAGAGAGTGGTGGTAGTGTGTAAGTCCAGCAGAAAGGGTGATCAGGACGGAATAAAGTGTCCTAAATGCAAAGTAGTCATCGTAAATTGGCCACTGAAGCTAATGGTGGATAGTTGTTCAACATATACAATAATCACAGAGAACAAGTGGCAGGAGTTGGCATCCAAAGGTTTGAAACAAAGACTGCATCATTCAGACATTCACAATCCAGGAGAATTTGAAGGGTTGAAGATACACTTAATTGGTTATTTCATGAGCAATGTGCAATTTAAAGTTTGCACAGCTAGGATTAACGTGTGTGTGGCCAAGAACGGTGTAAATGTCTTGGGTTGGAAATATCATGCCAAGTTAAAGATTTGCCTGGATCCACATGAGATTGATCCTGCAATTTATGTAGGCAGAGATACGGGTGACTAGAATGGTACCAGAGAACAAGAAGGAGAAGTGTTCTAAGCAAAGTTAGTTTTGCTGAAGGGGTATGGATATAGAATTATCCTGAAACCCAAGGCGATCCCCGTTATACATAAGAAGGCAAGGCCAGTTCCGTTTGCATTGATGAATGAATTGGAAGCAGAGTAGGACAGGTTGGAGAAGGAAAATGTGATTGAGAAAATTGATTCTTCACTATGGATGAGCCACATTGTGGTGGCAGTACAAAAAACGGGACACTCTGAGTTTGTGTAGATTTGAGAGACTTAAATAAAAACATTCAAGTGGACAATAACCCGATGGCCATCATTTCTGAAATGTTAAATTGTTTTGAGGGGGTAGATGTTTTTGCTACATTGGATTCATCAAATGCTTACCATCAAATAAACTTGCTGGGCTGGAGGATTGTAGAGACTTGACAGCATTTATAATGCCGTTTGGAATGTTTCGGTACAAAAGGATGCCTTTGGGCTTGCTTCAGCAGTGGCCTTGTTTCAAAGAGCTATGACTCAAGTGCTCAAGAGCCTCACGAAAACATTAGTGTATCAAGATGACATTATTGTATTTGGGAAAGAGGAAAAAGAACATGATGAGAGACTACAGATTGTGCTACAGAAGTTAGCGGAGAAAGGAAGCCACCCTAAGGTGGATGCTGGGAATGCTATAAGGTGTGCTCCAGCTCCTATGAATAAGGATGGAGTGAGATCATTTTAAGGCCTTTGCAAATACTGTTGCAAGTTTGAGCGTGATTTTGCGTGTATGACGGAACCAATTTGAAAGTTATTGAAAAAGGATAATAGTTTTGTGTGGGATGCGAGTTTTATGTAAGCATTCAATGTCATAAAGGACAACATTTGTAGTGCTGTAGAATTAGGTGGGTTTGTGGTCAATAGAGAGACTAGACTCATGGTGGATGCTTGTGGAGTTGGACTGGGAGCAGTGTTGTCCTAAGTAGTAGGGAAGTAACTGAAGTGGAAGGTAGATTTTTGGTTTTACAAAGAGAGTTGTTCTTGTGTGTGGGGTATAAATTATTTCTGCAAGTATGTTTGGGGAGCAAATTCACAGTATGTGCTGGCCAAAAACCCTTAGGATAATTATTGATGGTAAGAGTTTTATGCTGGACTAACCCGAGGTTAGCAAGACTGAGTGTAAAATTAGAGTGGTATGATTTTGCAGTCGGATATGAACCAGGAGCAAGACATACCGGGAAGGCCAGAGATTGTTGCATGTGTCAACTGCATGCACCACTGATTTAAGCTCTTCCATTGTCTGAGCCGGCCGGCGCATGCAGTTGACACATGCAACAATTTAGTTGGCCCTCTGGCCTTCCCCAGTATGTCGTATAACCATTAGAAGCTGGGGTGTAAACCTCACAGAAAAAATCGACATAAGATTGGAGGTGCACAGATGAACTTGTGACTATTGCTGCAAGGAAATGATGTGAACATTGAGCTTCGAGACCTGATGATGGATTTGTAGTCCAAGACACGTTGGCAAAATAATTTCCTTTGATTTAAATTAGATGTTTTTTTGTTAACTCTTGATGTGAATTTGAGTTTATTGGTCATGTAAGATGTGAGTTATTTGCATAAATGATACATCAATTGCGTTCAATGCTGTTTAATATTGAGGAGATTTGGTTGCTATTTACTCTGAATATGTTTTTACTTCTTTCTGCGTTGTGTTGCTCAATGGTGCTTGAACCTAGACAACATTAAAATTTCACAAAAGTTTAGTCCAGTTAATAGTGTGATTTATGCTTTTTTTGACACACGCATTGAGAGAGTTTGTTGGCTGTGTGCAACTCCACTCAACTCGGTGGTGACTTGAATAAACAAACCTCACTGTAGGACTTCGGTACACTTAGAGTGCAACAGGGTTACCTGTTGGCAAGAGCAAGCTGGTTGTATTTTATAACTCATAGATCACCCATAAGGTCCAAATACTATATTATGAAATGAAATGTGTTTATTCTCTTGTTCACACAATTATCAACTTCTAGTGTTAAATCTCATAATATTTGACATTTATTATTTTTGTCTGTTTCTTTCTGTAGGAAGGGGAATGTGTTGTGGTAGACATTTGTATGAAGTTTCTGGTGCTTTAGGAAGGGTTTAGAATGTGCTATGGTTCTTGATTCTATGGTATTTGTATCCCCCTTCTTGAAAGGGACAGGGCAAATAGTCTAATACTACATAGTCAATTATGTAATTTGTAGGCCATTAAAAGTCCTAAACCAAAATAAAAACAAACAAAAAAATACAAATAAGACAGCGCATGGCACTTTTACTCAAGGAGAGAGGACTCTGTCCTATGGTCACCCACAGGACAGAATCCTCTCTCTTTGAGGACGTTTAACTTCCTTTATTCTCTGTGTTTTCATCATGGACCCAAAAGAAGAAAGCAGAGAACACATTGCCATTATTCTTAACAACAGGAGGGCAGCATTTCAGTGTGATAAGGGTGCTAGCGGCAATACGATCAATGACAGCCAGGATGTGGTCAAATGTTTCCACTAGCACATTCTCTGACTCATATGCAGATCCAGAATACAAATAGCAAGAAGCTTGCTGGGCTTCTGTTTGAATTTGAGTATATAATCAATGTTTCTTAGTATGAAAAAGAGCTGCATGATTGTATGTTTTTTTAAGATTGAAAAGTATCCTGTATGTAGCATCATCATAATAATAGTAACATTCTCATTATTATTATTACTTGTAGTAGTTGTAATAGTATTACTGTTTATACTTATTATTAATAACATCATAATGATATTAATAATCAAAATTATATATATATATATTTATTAATATATATATAATATATATGTTGTGGTAGGCATTTGTATAAAGTTGCTAATGTTGTCACAAGGGGTTTAGAATGTGGAGTGTGGGAGAATGTGGAATGTGGAGAGGAGGATGGTTGGGAGGGAGAGCTGAGGAAGAGTTTGAAGGAGGATGCTGTGATGGCTCGCCGACGAATAAAGACATGAATGTGATTCTACTCACTGTCTTTGTATGGTAGCTAATAACATCAATATCTATATATAAAACAAAGTTGGGTTTGTTTGTGGGTTTGTATGTGGCTTCTTGGGGACGTTACTCCTCATGAACGGTGAGGTCTGGTGTCATGAGTTTTGCATGGCATATTCTTTATTTCATTGCCAGATTAATGCAACTATTTCGGGTTTGATAGGTCATTCCATTCCCAAGATTATTAATCTTTTTGTTTTTTCAGCTTTGTTTTTCAGCATTGCATTTTGTGGTGTTACACCACCATCTATAGCTCCTTTATAGAAAGTGCTCATCATCTTGCATCAAAGCTGAAACATGATCAACACCTGATTAATTTCTATCACAAAACTTTGTAAAGGACAGGTACTTCACCCTCATGACATCAAATGGAATTTTGCTACAATCTGAAGATGACATAGTTGAATCAGATGATTTGAATCAGGTTCCATGTTTAACAAAAAGACGTCTTTCGTCTGTATTCTCTCCTTGCATTAATGCTTTTATCCCACGAATATATTTCTACAGTAATGTCACAAAACATAGAGCAGTGTTTAATCCCACCAGATTCGAAACCAAACATCGAAAGCTGAAACATCATCAGTATTCTGAAGAAGGTAAATTTCAGAACCATGAAGCTGATAGAATTCAACATGCTTTCAGACGGAACAATGAAAGTGTCCAATAACCTGAAACAAGACTTACTAATCAGAGAATTAGTGCTGCTGAACAACAAAGGAACAACACTACTGAAGAAACTCAAGCGAGACTTACTGATCTGAGAATGTGTGCTGCTAAAAAACAAATCAATGAAACTGCTGAAGAAACTGAAGTGAGAATTACCTATCAGAGATTTAAAAATCTGAGAATTTAAATCGTGGGTGAAGCCGGGTAGTCAAGCTAGAATATATATATATATATATATATATATATATATATATATATATATATATATATATATATATATACTTTCTATTTCTCTTTCCACAGCACGAAGAATAAAGGACATTTTGTTGTTGCAGATTTTGTGGAGCCTTCCTTTTTGCAACTCTGTGATTCTCACTGAATTGCTGGTCTTTGGAGTGCTGTCCATTTTTCATACTCATGCACGTTGTTGTTCATCATATATATATTTTACAATTTACAATACAACCTATTTGGTACAACACATTTTTAACATGCAGTCTTAACAAGCCCCTGGCGCCCACAAGGGTTTATTGCCAGTTGAGCTATGTGAAAAGTTTCAAATTTAAGCACCCGTAAGGGAACAACACCACCTTCTGATCTCATTTTGGTTTCATGTTTAGTATTTCATATTTTATTGATAATGTTACTCATCAAGGGACTTTCTTGTGATCAATTCTATTTAAAATCAACCATACATGTATTTAGGCACATAGCACTTAATGGGCAATTCAATCCACTTGGGATAGTTTTTGCACATTGTTCTTTGCACATAGCGTACCTATTTAGGTCAATGTGATTTATAGCCAAGAATCAAATTGCATTAGGCATCTATGGTATAGGCTTTCCCACAGGTGACAAAAGTTGCATACCGTAGGCATGATAACTTACTAACCAATATGCGTCTCTTCAGTATGCGTCTTGCATCAGGTAGTGTATGCATTAGATTGGAGTTTATGGTTACTATTTGTTTGCTATTTTTGAATTGTATTTTGATGCTTTTGAGTATTTAATTTGTGACTTAAATATAGTACCTATGTTGCGCCATTATGTGCATAAATTGTAGCGATTGTCATAATAGTCAAGATGAACTAGTTGGCATGAATATAAAAAGTATGACAATATTCATAGAAAATGAAATATGTAACCATCAATTTGCATTGACCGTAAAGATTATGACAAGTAGGGAATATGCATGTGGTTAGACTTTATGGACTTTCCAACATGGTGCCGTATTCTGAACTAGACGTGTTTATCTAATGCATCAACTTCCCCATGTCACAAACAGCTAAAGATGGACTTGTAAAACAAGAGTCCCTCGATAAATATGTCATCCAGACAAAGCCCGAGTAGGATGAAATGCGTCGTATCTTTTTGTGTGTGTAATTTTTACTGCTGCCTTTCATGTCCAAAATGATGAACCAATAAAGGACCATCTCTTTGCACAGCAGTGATGCCTTCGTTGTGGATTGATAAGGATTGATCCATCTTGAACTATAATACATGTGCCGGAGTGCTGCTATGTCCCAGACTGGTTTACAGTCTTTGTTTGCCATATATATATATATATATATTCAGTGAAAATACTTTGTTAAAGGGACGTTATGGTTAAGTTGCGCTACTAAAAACTTATGAAATTCAGTGAAAACAACTTTGTTAAAGGGACGTTATGGTTCAAAGTAAAACCGAAAAACCCCTGAAATTCGGCAGTTATGGTAAGATAAGCAATCATAACTCGCGCCACCGTACACTGCTAACACTAACACCCAGGACATCAAAGATGACATCACAAATGTCATTGAACCAAACGTGCCCTACTTTGACAAAGTCTTCCACCTTGTAGGGTCCTGCTTCATAAGCCATGATGCTACACTCAAAGATCTACACACACATTAGTCACTTCCCTGTGCCCAAAGTATTTTAGAAAAAACTTCAGTTACACCACTACCTCCCTTACAATTAGCTGTAAACCGCAATGCCTATTCTGCTGAAGTCAACCCTTGGAATGCTGGGACATTCAGGAGAATGGTACAAAGCAGTGACTGACTACTGAAATAGCTAGAAACGAGAATTGGAGTGTGCCTACCTGACTCTTACACAGGAGGAAATGATGTACCATATGTGGTTCTTTATTTAGCAGTTTTTGGAGGAGTCCTCCCAGGGAGTGTTTATGGTGGAATTAGAACTACACACAATAATGCATGAACGTGAAATATCTGGCAATGCAGAAGCAGGGCAAATGACCATGAAAATGCTCTACACCTTGTTATGTTATGTTATGTTACCTGAATTTGTAGAGCGCACGGTCGCCCTAGGGCATCATGGCGCTGGTGAGGAAGCTATCAAACGGGAAGCACAGTAGTGGTCAGAGAGCTAAAATAAGGTAGTTTTCAGTGCTTTCCTGAAAGCCAAATGATTGGAGATAGATTTGAGTGGCAGTGGGAGGGAGTTCCACAGCCTTGCCGCAGCAATGGAGAAGGCTCTGCCACCGAGTCTTTCCCAGGTATACTTAGGAACCACCAAGAGATTGGTGTTCAGGGAACGAAGGTTGCGTTCCGGAATATAGCGGACAAATTTAGTTTGAAGAAACTCAGCACCTAGGCCATGGATTGCTCGGTGGACAATACACAGTGATTTGAACTTAACTCGCTGGGCCACTGGGAGCCAGTGGAGTTGGCGAAGCACTGGCGAGATATGAGCTCCATAGGGGGAACCTGTGGCCAGTCTAGCTGCCAGGTTCTGTATACGTTGGAGACGTTGAAGAAGGCCTGTCGGCTGAGCGAGGTATAAGGAATTGCAATAGTCCAACCGTGAGAGGACTAATGCAGCAACCACAGGAGGGCGCATAGCCTCTGGGATCATAGGAAGGACCCTCTTAAGTACCCTAATCTGGTGGTGGGCGGATTGGCAGACCGTAGAGACCTGATTTGTCATGGACAAGGAGGTGGAAAGAATGACTCCTAAGTTCTTTACTTTGTCCACTGGACAGGGCAAGGGGCCCAGTGAAGTAGGCCAAAAAGCAGGGGTCCATAATGACGGGCAGGGAGGATAGCCCACCATCATCACCTCAGTCTTGTCGCCATTAACCTTGAGCCAGTTTTGGTCCATCCAGACACCGACTGATGCCAAACAATCATGAAGAGAAGCTGAGACCTTAATATGATCTTGATCCAGGCGGATCAGGATTTGGGTATCATCCGCGTAGGAATAGCAATTAAGTCCATACGAGCGGATAAGGCAGACCAGCGCCCATATGTAGATATTGAATAGGATAGGGGAAAGAGAGGATCCCTGGGGGACGCCACAGGTGAGGGCACAAGGGACAGAAAGAAAAGGGGGCATAGCAAGGGTCTGAGTGCGGTCTGCAAGAAAGGAGGTAAACCAAGCCAGGACTGATCCAGAGATCCCGATTTGTGCTAGACGTGAAAGGAGAATAGGATGGTCCACCGTGTCAAATGCGGCGGACAAATCCAACAGAATCAGAGCTCCAACACCACCTGCATGCAGTCATCTTGCACTGAGACAAGCACACTCTCTGTTCCTCTTCCTGGCCTAAAACCTGCTTGGGCAGGATTGAAGATCTTAGAAGATTCCAGAAAGGAGGAGAGGAGGGGCGTGACCAGAGATTCCAGGAGTTTAGACAGGAACGGGAGCAGGGATATGGGGCGGAAATTGGAGGGGATAGTGGGATCAAGAGATGGCTTCTTAAGCAGGGGAATAACCCTAGCAGATTTAAGTTCCGGAGGAACCAGACCAGACTGGCATGAGTTGTTTATAGCCGCTGTGACGTCAGACAGAATGTCTGGGGCAATAGTCTTCATCATACTTGCCGGAATAGCATCCTCTGGGGAAGCGGATTTAATTTTAAGAATCGCTGCTAGAACCTCTACCTCGGTGAATAGAGGAAAGGTAGACCAGCTGGCAGGGGGGTCAGTGAGGGTGAGTGGCACAAAGCTAGTGGTGCCAGAAGATTGCATAGCAAGAGATTTGGCGATGTTAGATCGTATCACATCGATTTTCGTAATAAAAAAAGATGCTAGGTCATTGCATAGCTTTTGCGATGGTTTGACCATCGAAGTAAGGGGTTCAGAGGAGGAAAGTGATTGAACAATAGAAAATAGTGTTTTAGGTTTACATAGAGCACTTTCAATTTGTTGGGCAAAAAAAGTGGCTTTAGCCAGCTTGACATTGGCTAGGTAGGTGGAAAGACTGAGCTTATACAAATCTTTAAGCAGAGGGTCATAACT
This sequence comes from Ambystoma mexicanum, assembly GCF_040938575.1. Taxonomy (NCBI): domain Eukaryota; kingdom Metazoa; phylum Chordata; class Amphibia; order Caudata; family Ambystomatidae; genus Ambystoma; species Ambystoma mexicanum. The sequence goes on from NC_090928.1 coordinate 291,754,195, forward strand.
AGCTCGCCATTTGCGTTCGGCTTGTCTAAGTAACAGGCGGGCGTTTTTAAGCTGATCTGTAAACCAGGGCTGAGAGAGTAATCTCCGACTCTGGGTAAGTTTAGGTGGAGCGAGAACATTGGCGGCGGATAACAGCGATGTTGAGAGCGTGGATAGAGATACAGGTCCCAAGGAGGTACACTTAGAGAGGTACACTTACACCTTCTCAAAGGGCCCAAACATTGATGGCATGAAGGAGAATATAAAGTATCTTCTGCCATATTTCTTGACCTACACTTAGTCATGGTGGAAACAGTCAAGTAACATGCACCTGGGGATGAGGATACACAGGTTGCTGCCATTCACCAGAGGAAATGCCATGCATTCGGTCCTAAGGCTGCTCTAAGGAAAGGTATAAAAACTCAACTAGAACAAGAAGAAAGAGCCAAATGACAGAGATCATTAACCCATTGTGGGACTCCATCACTACATAGAACAATATCAGACAGTGCACAGTCATTCTCCTCAACCTCTGACACAAGTTCCAGGGGTTACCACAATAAGCGTCTGTACAATGTAAGAAGGTGTGAGGCATACTCTTCCCCAAGTATGATTTACTGTATGCATCAGGTTCTCCACAAGATTTTAGTGGGCCCACTGCAGACCACATAGTTGATGGGTATGTTTCCAACAGATGCTAACTGGGAAGTGAAGCTCATTAATTGCAGTTCTAGCTTGGCAGGCACACTGTGTTGTCATCAGTATTGGTTCAGTTAGATGCTTAAGCCTAAACTAGTGTTCGGTGAATGCATATTTAGCACTAGGGTTATGTTGTAAGATGATAGGAGATTCCTGAATGATACACATTTAGATGTGCTTACTTTTATAAATTGAAAAAAGAATCTTATCACAAAAGCCTACACCAGGAAGAAACAACAGGCCCATCAATTAGAATTTGAGAGAACAGTTTCTAAATATGCTGATTTGTGTCACAGACACGCGCCAGTGACTTTGCCTCTGACACAAGTAGCTGATATAAAATCTTCATAAAACTGCAACACTCAGCAAAGCTCAACCATCAAGCTTATCACCTCCCTAAGTCTAGGCAAAACACACAAGCAAACTGGAGATGATGATTCAATTTAACCAACTAGGGGAGTCACTCCATACGTCCTATAACTGCACTCTGTGTCAATCTAGGAAATGTTTCTGGACACTCCCAGTTTTCCACATAATCCTTCTTACTATCCTTTTTACCAGTCTCCTAAAATGGGGTGTGTTGGAGAATGTGCTTCTCCGGGGCATCCACCACAACTACAACAACTTCTTCTTCTTCTTCTTCTTCTTCTTCTTCTTCTTCTTCTTCTTCTTCTTCTTCTTCTTCTTCTTCTTCTTCTTCTTCTTCTTCTTCTTCTCCTCTTCTGGTATTTATTGAGTGTGGACCTAGATACAAGAAGCAACGGAGCACTTTACAGAGGTATACAACAATACAGATACACAATAGAGCGCTTTGCAGAGGTAAGAATTGAACAGCTATACAGCAGGTGTAGTATACAGAGGGGCACAGAGGAGGGGTACAGCTGTACAGGGTGGCAGAGAGAGAGAGGGGCATATGGCAGCTAGCGAGTCAGGTGGCACGGTCAGTGTTGTGATGGCCTAGGTGTTGAGAAGGAGAGACTCCTTGAAGAGGTGCTTTTTTAGTTCTTTTCTGAATTGTAGGAGCGTGGAAGGTGAGTCAGATGCCACAAGGGAGGACGACGGGAGGCCTTCAATGAGGGCATTGCCCCCATCCAGGTGGGAAAGGACCAGTGCTTGAACGGTGGATCTAAAGCTGTCCGCAGGGAGGCATGGCTTGAGCTTCCACTGCAATGAAATCCACCTCCTCCGGATAAAAGATAACAGGCAATGCATGCTGTACATTCCTGCCTTCTACATTACTCCACCTCTCCTATCCAGCCAAAATAGCGCTGCATGTGTGCCTTTCCCCCAGCAACAGGAGACTGTACTGCTGTTGGCTGTAAAATGGCCATGCTAGTCAATGGTGCTACTGTGTCAGGCTTTTCTTGACCAAATGGGGTAGCAGGGGTGTGGTGGCGTTGCGAAGATATTTGGGCTGGTCAAGAGTCAGGGCATGATCACTAGCTGCACCGTAACCAGCAATGACCTGGAGTGTCATCTCACCTCTGTCTCTGCTGGGGGAGATCATTACTATAGCAGGCTGTGATATGCTATTCACCCCGGTGACATCGCCTTCAAGGGATCCAGGATGCGTCGAAGTACAATACTACCCACAACATATCAAGTGACACTCTCCCATACTAATGTTGCGAGCGCGAGCTTTACATTACACTCTCTGCCAACGCACTTTTGATACTCATTCGGATACTGCCTAATTTTCCCCACGTTCTCATTTTAATTATATCATTTAAGAAATAATGGCAAATGCAGAGACCTGTTTGTTTGCAGGTGTAGTGGCTGTGTCCTTTATGAAACACCTATGAAATAATGAAGAAAGTGTGAGCTCCCAGCCTGTGATGTGGCAGTATTTTGTATGTGCAGGAACTGTATGTCATAGATATGTGTTACACATGTGTATGTCACACTAGTAAGAAGGCTGGCTGTAAATTGGCCTTCTTACTAGTGTGAAATTGACTCATTTTAACAAATATAAGGGACATACATTTTCTGCACATACAAAATACTGTATGCTATAGCAAACAGCTGCAGTGTTTATTTTTGTTGTTTACAAATGATATGCTATTTAGGGACACTGTTTAATGTGGCACAGGTGTAGTAAAGTCAAAGATCTGCACTTTTATGTTTTGACACTTCACGACACAATACATTATTTTTATGTTTGCTTTATTCCAGTTTGTGAATATATGACATATTTTAGATATCATTAGTCAAAAGCTGTTGGTGACGTTTGCACCGGTCTCTTAATTTCGATTCGCTTTAAAATAATCCATGCTGGCAATACTTTTGCAAGCTCTCATCTCTTTCTAAGCATGGCTGTAGGTGTCTGTAATTTCTTTAACAGTTGACATTTGGGGTTAACGGCACCGCCACATTTGTGATGTCATCTTTGATGTCCTGGGTGTTAGTCTTAGCAGTGCACGGTGGTGGCGCGAGTTATGGTTGCTTAGCTTACCATAACTGGCGAATTTCAGGGGTTTTTCGGTTTTACTTGGAACCTTAACATCCCGTTAACAATGCTTTTTTAACTGAATTTCATAGATTTTTAGTAGCGCAACTTAACTATAACGTCCCTTTAACAAAGTTTTTTTTTTACTGAATATTACATATGTTTGCATTCTTAGCCCTCACATTAATATAAAGTGGGAAGATAGCTGTCTATGGGCCTCATTTCACGGTAGGCGTTAAGGGTTTACCGGTACCGGTATTTTACCGGTACCGGTAAATCCTTACTGCCTTACTACGAGGTCCCTTTGCGGGTTGGGGAATTTAACGCCTGCTTTTTGCAGGCGTTAAAAACCAACCCGCAAAGGGACCAGTGGAGCTTATTACGGTACCGCAATTTGCGGTACCGTAATTAGCGCCTTCCCCATTCCCATAGAGCCCTATGGGGCAAAAATGGGAATGGGGAAGGGCAATGGTGGAAGGGGGAATTACCGCCCCACCAACCTTGGAATGGGGCGGTAATTCCCCTTTCCACCATGGCGGTGCCGGTATTTTACCGGCATGAACCATGGCGCTAATAGCGCCCTGGTTCTCCGCCTACCGTGTAATGAGGCCCTATATATTAGGCAAACTCTGTCACACGTAAAGGGATGGACAACTGTGTGTTTGTGTGAAGGCTCGGCCTCGGACTGGCCTATACGGAAATAGGCACGTGGTCGAACCAAAAACACAAAATGCTGGTGTGGGCCAGTTTTTTGTGTCAAAGTGGGCCACTTTTTGTGGACAATGTGGGCCAATTTGATGAGCTATTATACTATGCGGTTAGTAGTTTGGACCAGGGATGCTGAATAAATATTCTTTAAAATGCACAATTGACATCATATTTAATTTGAAATCTCCACCTTGGGTACTATTTGAACAGTGTCACAAAAGGAATGAATAGACATTTGCAACTGTGGCCCACTTTTTCATTGGTGCCCATTTTATGGGCCGGTCTGTGTGTGTTTATCTACAGAGACGAGTGAACCAACTACACAAATTATCTACAATTTTGTGTTATTTCAACCCTTAGTAAAATGTTCTGAATGCTGGATAAATCTACTTAAATCAAAGTATATTCCCCTTTGTTTTCTTTAAGCCCTAAAAAGCTAGTACTGCAGGCATGATATATCTATTTCTACATTGTTCTCCAATAAACACACTGCGCTCCCTGATCATCAGAAGCGTTTCCTTGCTTGTGAGAGCCAGCCTCTCATGCACAGTCAGAAATCGAAGGCTTGGGCTGCACTCTCGATTCCCAAAAGTGAATCTGTGCAAGTACAAATGTGTTTGTGCATGCAGTCCAAGCCGGACACGAACGTTGCATTGGTGGACAGGCCAGCAGCATCCTTGTGCATTCTTGAACACATCCCTGATTCACAAAGACATGGGGCCTCATTACGACCCGTGCGGTAACCATGGCGCTATTAGCTCCATGGTTGCTGCCGGTATTTTACCGCCCCATTCCAAGGTTGGCAGGGCGGTAATTCCCCATTCACCATTGGCCCTTCCCCATTCCAATTTTTGCCCCCATAGGGCTCAATGGAAATAGGGAAGGCAGTAGTTATGGTACCGCTCATTGCGGTACCGTAATTACCTCCAAGGTCCCTTTGCGGGTCCAATCCTTAACGGCTGGTAAAACCAGCCGTTAAGGTAGGGACCCGCAAAGGGACCTCGTAATTAGGAGGTAAGGGATTAACGGCACCGCCACCTTTTACAGTGCCATTAACCCCTTACCACCTGGGTTGTAATGAGGCCCATGATCTTAGGCATGCACTGCACCTTCCACTGCAATACCCTTCCTGGGGCCTGGGGAAGGTCAAAGTAGACAGACATGTTTTCAGAGCCCTGCCTGTTCTGCGGGCAATAAGGTTGCAAGGTTTGTGAACAGCCTGAGCATGCCCATTCCTTGTTTACACTTCCACCCTTGAAACAGAGGAGATGGAATTGCAAAGAAACAGGATTTCAGCTCATGAACGCTTTACGGGCTTCTATATCAAAGTGCATTCTGCAGCCACATGCTTGGGGCACTTGCCGCACATGGAGCAGACCTCCACATAACTGTTTGTGGGAGTCCAACTACTATGTGAGCGTCTGGTGTGAACCTGACACAAAGGTATGCAATGCCCCCCTTTTGCACACTGGTCCCCATTGTGAATAGGATGATCTACTTGTCGATCTTCTGGTTGCAGTATGCGATGCCCACCATGCTCATGGAATCCTGGAACAAGCAGTTGTTATTAATTACTCTGAATGTGTTTATTCATTAGTACCAATGGGATTAGATCAATTACATGTCTTTTCTAATTAGCACCCATTAGTAATGTCAGCACTGTACCGTCTTCCCTGGAATAGTATGCCACATGTAGCAGCACATTAGACAGGCCTCCCGCCCTCACGTTGTAATGATTAATGTATTGAAGACATTGGGCCATCCTTTGTAAGTACATACGTATTATCCCTCTATTATTTTCAGATTTAGAGTAGCATCTTTCCTGTGCAGTTCCTCTGGGATGTTGGTCAGGCCCAAATCCGTATTGTCAAGAACAGCCCGCTTTTTTGGTAATGAGTAATGAGGTTGCTTTCGACCCTGTATATATTTTTTTTCGAATCGCTTCTCGGTTTCAGAATGTGATATCATATTTTACTGTATGTTCAATGAACGTTCTGGATGCCGACATTTAGTTCAATTGATAAAAGTGGTTTAGAGCAAACACCTGACATGTACATATATGTTGCATGAATGGTTGACTAGTTCCTGTCTAGATGTATCCCTGGGGAGCTATAATTTGAGCGACTCAAGTGTCAGGAGGTGCTTTTAGTATATTCCAGGTAGGCGTTTGGTATGCTACTAATCCAAAAGCTGTATAGACATTTGACCTAATTCAGAGAAGCATTTGTTATGATGGCAAAACCCCATTGGAAAAAGCGCCGTGAATCAGGGCCCTTGCTTTGTAATGTGAAGGGTCAGCGTGAATGCAATTTCACAAATGCACTGTTCATGTTAGGACAGAATACAGGCATGTGAGTGGACAAAATAGAGCATTGGCGATGCTATTGGTGCATTTTACTGGGAATGCTATCGACCTTAAATGGGAACTTACCTAGAGTGCCCTTCGTAGTTGTGTATAATTCATGGATCACTGTATGTTTACACATATTTACGATTCACTTGTACCCAGATCCTGTCTGGATGCCTCTTTACTCCCCTCCTCTGCTGAACTCTGAGAGGGAAATCTGTGTTAAGAGATGATATTATAATATTCAAGGTTAGCTTCTATAATGATTCACTAATCCAAAAGCAGTGATACTTTGCCTAACATGGTAACTCATAATGCCACTTGGTGGATCTGCATTGAATGTGTTTGGCCAATCCAGGTGCTTAATATCTTGGCCAGAATGCAAATTAACAAAATAATGTGTCATTGGTATGATGCTTAGGGAATCCATGTATCCATCCATGTATTCATCCATTCATATATCCATGCATTCATTCATCCATCCATCCATTAATCTATCCATCCATCTATCCTTTTATTCCCCCATCCATCAATTCATCTGTCCATTCATCCATCCATCTATCCATTAATTAATTAATTCATTAATGAATTAATCTATCCATCCATTAATGCATCCACCCATGCAGCTATTCATTGATTCATCCATCCCTCCATTCATCTGTCCATTCATTAATCCATCCATCCATGCAGTCCAGCCTACATTCACTGCAGTTGATATATTTAGCGGTTATGGACAGCATGGCAGGTCACAGTAAGTGCATAGCCGGGGTTAGCCTGTACCAGAAAATGGGTATCCCTGTTTTGTCCATGAAACTCCTTTAGTTATTAACAAAGAGAAAAGTACAATAATGTGCTTGCGGGGTAGGTGTATATGGATACTATATTTAGGCAGCATCATGCTTCAATATGTGTAGTGCTTTCATTGTTTTCTTCCTCTGTGGTTCATTGTATTGCAGCCTCCTTTCTACTGATCCTTTCTGTAAGTGTGGTTTATTGTTGTGCTGTGATGTGCGCCTCTTGTTCACCTTGGACACAGATTAGAAGCATGTAAGGGTGCGACTTCCTGGTGCAATGAAGAAACTGCTCATGTCGATGTCAATCCTGTTTATGGATATGAATTCACTTTAATGAATGCGTATGCCTGAAATATTCAGAAAGCTGTCTTACTTTTAATAAACCCAGCTCCAATATTAGTGACATCACCCTACGCATTAACACCACTAGAAAAAAAAAACATAGTAAATATAATAAAACTTGATTGAATAATACTCATAATACCAGATGAATACAATAAGACAAGACTGGTGGACAGTAGATTTGTTAAAGTCATTAAATGTATGTATTCGTTTAGATGGAAGATGAGAAGTATCAACCCATCCAGAATATTAAAAACTTGAATAAAGAGTCCTATTCATTCTCTATGTGCAGGTGTCTGCAACCTGCCTTCCTCCAGATGTGCTGGACTATGACTGCCGTGACCCCTCACTATTGACTGCTCTGGCTAGGGCTGATGAACATCTGGAGAGCTAAAGATTGCAACCCCCTTTCTATAAGGAGGATAATCCATAGTTCCTAGTGAAGGTTTTTTTTCCACATGTTAATGTTAATGTTAAAGTATATTTCTACCGCGCACTATCACCACAGGAGTGATACCCTGGCTCTCTACATCATAATTTAACACATGCTCGATACTTATGAGTTTCTGAACTTCTCTGACTGCAACTGCTCCTGCCAAACGGAGGTGGGATTAATCTCAATGCGGAAAACCAAAGTGCAAAATTAGTTCAACCAAGCAAGTTCTGTTGCATTTCATGACTGTATGAAACTAGATCACTTGGGGAGTGTGCAATTGCCAAATCACTAATTAGCAGTTCTTCCTATGTTTGTCATGTAGCATTTTGCTATATCATATATGTATATGATAGCGGGAGAGAGTGGGGAACGTTTGAAGAGAAGGGTCGGCTATGTAAGGTGAGTCCTCAGAGACCCCTCTACTGCTCTTCAAAGTTGCTTGCGCCCAATATAACAGCATTGGTTATTTCTCTGATTTTGAGCATGCACATACCACTGAACCCAACCATGTCTGCTTCACTGAGATTCTCACCTCACAACTCACTGGCACCAGCACAGCCCCTAACAGCCCAAAGACACCAGTATCTGCCCCGCCCCCTTAACTCCACCTACCACCCTTGCTCTGGATTGGCACCATCACACTCACTTGCCAACCAACCCCCCCCACCACAGTCCTATATAAAATCGAATGCACCAACATACACATCCCCGAGCCCAGTCACCCAGCCAAGGTTCATACCAAAACCACCACTCACTATCCACCCTGTCCTTCACAGACCACGCCACATTACACACACGCAGACCCTCACAAAATCACCTATTAACACCACAGTTGCCTGCCTAGGAACCTCTAGACTCCAACGCATCAGCTCACTCACCATGTCCCCTCAACTCCCATGCCTAGGAACCACTAGACTCCTACACCTCAGATCATGCACCTTACCACCCCACCACCAACACAGCTGCACTTCATCCACACCACCTACAACACCCCCAGCAAAAACTCTCCCCCCCTCCATGCTCACAAAGCCCCTAGCCTCTGCCCTCATAAACGCTGGCTCTATTTGAGCCCATGACGCTGATATACATGAGCTGTTACTACTCCACGACCTTGACCTGTTCGCCATCCCAGATACATGGCTACACAAAGCAGTTGGATCTTACCAATCCTCGCCACCCCCCCAACTACTCCATCCTCCGCACTGACAAACTTGTCAACCACGGCGGTGGAGTCGCCATCATCTCTAAAACCTCCTTCCCCATCAGATCCCTTCCCCCCTCACTGCATATGAAATCTTACTCACCAAGATCAACCCTAGCCCTCAAACCACTACTAATGTCCTACTCATCTACCACCAGCCAAACAGCTCCAGCACACTTGACTCCGACATACCTCGGCTCATTTCCCCATTCCTGAAACCCAATACAAAATTCCTGCTTTTTGGTGACTTCAATCTCGGATTTGCTGACCCATTTAATCACCAGGCCTCCGCACTCGCCTCAACGCTCCAAGAGATGAACTTCACACACGTCATCCAAGCAACCACCCATATCAAAGGATGCAGACTAGACTGGATCCTATCCCTCAACAGCCCTACCATATCCTAGACATCACCCCTGTGCCCTGGACAGACCACTCCCTGATTCTATTCACCCTAGACCTTAACTCCACCACCAAAAAACTGAAAACCACCAACCAACAAATCACTGCTATGTTAGACACACAAAAACACGTACTAAGGACTTCCTAGAACGTACCATCCTGACCTCCCACAAAACATACCCTGACAACAACAACCCCCAGGCCATCCTCTCAGCTTATAACACTGCTTTGAGCCACACCTTGGATCTCCACGCCCCTCTCAAAACAACCACTCTGAAAAAAAGACCACCACCACAACTGGTTCACCGAAGACCTAGCTAATCTAATCTTTTTTGCATCCTGAGCTGAGCGGGTGACTGCAGGCAGCTGACAGAGATATTGAGACCCTCTGTGGGTCTGTTTAACATTTTATTACTGGTATACCTTGATTGCCCCATTGTTGTGCTCCCCTTGCCCCTTCTCCCCTTCCATGTTGTTTCGTCGTTTTCCTCCCTCCCCCCGCCTCCCAGCCCTCCCACTGCACTGTGATTGGCACGCCACCCCCTCCTCATTATAGGCGCTATTAGGGCAGCCCATGCCCAGCAGCCCCACGGCTAAGGGCCCCTAAGGCAAAGGGCGTCTCCCACTGTAGCGGCTCCTCCTGTTGTGTCTGCAGGTGTCCGCAGGGGATGCCAGTGCTACCCAGTCTTCAGGTTAATCCCACAAGCTTTCCTTGCCACCTTCTGACCCTTCTTGGTTGTGTAGTATTCCCCATGTTGTGCAAAAGACAGGCATTTTCTCCCTTATTTAGGATTCTCAAACATAAGTGTTTTCCCTGTGTTGTTATAATATGCACTGTGTCAGTATTTAAATAATTGCATTGTGTAAAACCCAGCCTTTTCTCCCCTATTTAGGATTCTCAAACCTAGCTGTGCCCTCCTACCTGTCTCAGACCGGCGCATTTTGAAAACTCTTTACCTGAGTGTTTTGGCCTCTGTCCTATTGTGCAACTGCTTGCCTCTTGCTGTCTTGTCTGCCCACTCCTGTGACCTTCCCTAGTCTCCTCCCCTCTCCCTTCCACCCCCTCGTCTCCCACCTTCACTATGGTGCTCTCTGTCTCTCCTATCTTTTCCAACTGCTTCTCTATCAACTATTCTGCTCTCCTCCCTAAATCTGGTAGGAAAAAGGTGAAAAAGGACATCCTGGTCTCCAACCCAGGCCTCCCTATCGCTGACACCTACACCAGTGCCTCCTCCAAGGAAACTCTCACTGACATCCTCTTTGTCGTGCCTTCGACAGACCTATGGACCCTTCATATGGTCTCTGTGCTCTCCCCTTTCTCCTCTTCTCCCATTAATGGTGGCAACCTCTGGGATGCCCTCCTGGCTGCCTTCCTTTCCTCTAAGGTCATCATTGATGTTTACTCTAATGGGACCGTCCTGGTCCAAGGCCATCAGGCCAACCTTCACCGCTTTGATAGACGCTTTCCGCACCTCATCTACTTCCTCCTTGGCTACCTTGCCTCCCCCCTCCCTCTCTGCCCCCTCTTGGGCCCCTACTACACCTCCGCAGGGCATACCTTTGATCTGTACCCCTCCCCGGAAGTCCTTTAAGGATGGCAATCTTCTGCATGTTGCCACTCTAAACGCTTGCTCTGCTGTCAAACACTCCTGTGATATCTGCCGCCTTCTGGAAGAACTTGACCTTGATATCCTCGGTCTCACCGAGACATGGTTCATGGCCAGCTCTGTCACGAGCTTTGATACGCTCCTACCTGACCAGTGCAAGATCCTCTCTGCCCCCAGGACCAAACTCTCTGGTGGGGGTCTAGCCCTAATTTCCCTGAGTGGATTCCTGCCTCTGTCACTCCTACGCAGGCCTACTCCTCTTTTGAATGCCTGGTCTGCAGGCTCTCTCTCTCCCCTAGCCACTCACTTACTGTTGCTACTATGGGCCACCTGGTCGGATTTCCTCCTTCCTCTTTGAGTGGGCGGACCTCTCCTCCTCACTCCTGGCCTCAACTACTCAACTCCTCCTTCATGGAGACTTCAACATCTACCTGGATGCCTCCTGTCCTCCGTTTGCACTCTTTCGCAACCTCTGTGACTCTCTCTCACTCATTATTCTTCCCTCAGGCCCAACTCACTCTGCAGGGCACACCCTTGATGTTCTGATCTCGTCAGACCTTCCACTCTCTGTCCCTATCACCACTCCTCTCTCCTGGAGTGATCACTTTCTCCTCTCCTCCCACCTTACCCTCCCTATCCCTCAGGCCAAGCCACTTCCATCACTGCAACCCACCTTCTCAGTCATCCGACCCATGAAGCGCGTGTCAGCTGAGGCTTTCGCCGCCACCTTCTCACCCCCACTACCCCTTTGACTGACTCTCATCCTGACACAGCCCTCTCTATGTTCCACTCTGCTATATCTGATACTCTTGATATCCTTGCCCCTGTCATGAGCCCAAAGCCAAATGCAACTCCTGGTACGACTCAGCCCTCGTCACCCTAAAACGCAAGTGTGGGGTGGCCGAGAGGAAATGGCATGCTTCAATTACATCCTTTGACAAACTGGCCTGCCACCTTTTGCAAATGCAATACCGGCTCTCTGTCCTAACCAAGAAGAGAGTGCATATCCAAGCCTGCGTCTTTGGGGCAATTAACAACTCAGCTGAAGTCTTTAAAATCTGCAAGGAACTTGCCAATCCTGCTGCAGGCTCTACCTCTCCTGCCCCCTCCCAGGCCCTCTGTATGGCACTGGCTTCTCACTTCATCTCTAAAACTCAGGACATCCTGTCTTCTCTCTCCTCCTATCCCCTCCCTCCCCCACTCCCTGCTCCTCCCCTGGCCTTTTTGCAGCCACCCCTCCTCCCTCCTTCTCGGCCTTTCCCCTGTTCTCCGCAGACAAGGTTTCTAGACATGTCCAATCTATGAAAGTCTCGTTGAAACAGGTTCACCACTGATCCTCCAAAACTCAAGGACCACATCGACTCCCTGGCTCCTGCCCTGGTTGATTTCTGCAATCACTCCTTCCCTTCGCCACCGGAGTCTTCCCATCCCCCCTGAAGCACTCCCTTGTGCACCTCCTTCTCAAGTAACCCTCTGCTGACCCCTCCTGCCCGGCTAACTATCGCCCAATCACAATCACTCCCTTCCTGGACAACTCCTGGAGAAACTGGCCATCTCCCAGCTATCTCCACCCTGAATCTGTTGGTTGCCTTCACGACCATCAGTCTGGCTTCAGAGCTGCCAGAAGCATGGAAACTGCTCTCCTGAACATCCATGAAGGCCTGCTGTCCAACCTTGACTCTAACACCCCATGCGTCCTCATCCTGCTTGATCTCTGCCTTTGATACTGTCAACCATGCCATCCTGCTAAACCGTCTCCGTGATAACCTGGGCATCACTGGTCTGGCGTGGCTGACTTCTTTCCTCTCCGACCGACCGTCCCAGGTCCAACTTGGGTCCTTGCTATCCGATATCTTTTTCTCTACCTGTGGTGTCCCCCAGGAGTCTAACCTCTCTCCCTGGCTTTTCAACCAATACCTGGCACTCCTGTCCCACCGCATCTCTGCTCTCTGCCCCACTTCCAGCACTAAGCGGATGACACCCAGCTCATCTTCAGGCTACCCTCGGCCTCCTCCTCTACTTCCCTCATCTCTGACTGTCTATCTGCTATCCAGCAGTGGTGTGTCACCAATGACCTCTGCCTTAATGCCATAAGACTGAGATTCTCCTCGTCAGCACACCCTCTCCCTCCTTTCCTGTAGCTCTCTGGCTGGCCTCTCTTGGCCCTCTTCCAGATCCCACCTGCAAGGCAAAAAACCTCAGGGTCATCTTTGACTCTACACTCTCCTTCTCTCCCCACATCTCTGACGTCTCTAAGAAGTCACACTACCAGCTGCACCTCTTCAGGGGTATTCTTCCTTTCCTCTCCTTCCACCATAAGCTCATTGTCTCCAGAGCTCTGGTTCTCTCTAGTCTGGAGTATTGAAACTGCCTCTTCCTTAATCTACTCTCCACCCTCTGCACTTTATCCAGAACAGGACTGCGAGACTTGTCCTTGGCCTCAAGCCCTGGGATCGTATCTCTCCAGGACTGAAATCTCTGCACTGGCTCCCAGTGGTTGCGAGGATTAAGTTCAAACCCTCTGCATTGTCCACAAGGCCTTCTGGGGCCTGGGGCCTCAATACCTTGAACTCTCTCTTCCTAAATACCTTCCTTCTCGAGCTCTTCGCTCATCTACCTCAAACTCTCTCAGGGTCAGTCGCTTCTCCAAGCAACGAGTTGGTGGTAGAGCTATTTCCTAGGCTGGGGCCTCCCTCTGGAACAGCCTCCCTGCCTCCCTGAAACCTCAGGAGAATCATCTTCGTTTCTGCTTTCTCTCTCTCTCTCCCTTGCTGACCTCCTGGCTGACACTGAAACTGCACTGGTTACCTGGCCACCCTCTGATTTCGGGCCCAGGTCACCTCCCCCACCAGTCGCACTTCTACACTGCCTTCTTGGCCACCCCCGCACTTGGGGACTGTTTCTGTATCCCTACAGTCCCACTACCAGCACTTGACACCTGTTGTCTGCCTTTACCCTTGCACTTGCCACCTGCTGGCCTTACCTTTACTGTTGTTTATTTATTTATATCCCATGCACTGCACTATCCTCTCCACCTTCCCCCCGCACTTCTCCTCCTTCGTTGTTTTTCTTCCCTCTGATCCCCCTCCCTTGCCTCATCGTGCCTTGAAACACTTGTGTATAGGTGCGTTATAAATGCCATATCATATCATATCATATCATAATCTCTGCAAAGCCAAGCGTGCTAAAGAACACATCTGGGGAAAAAAACCTCCACCACCAACAAGGATGCCTTCAGCATCTGCGCCACCTCCTACAAACTGGCCATCATCAACACCAAAGGCAGCATTTACAATACCCGCATCTCAAAAGCCCACTCCAATACCAAAGTTATTCAAAATCCTCAAAGAACTGGAAACCCCAGTCCCACTCGTCTCGACCTTTCCGAAAGACAAAGGCTGGTGCACCCTGGTACAATCCACTTTAGCCAATAAAATCCAGAACCTCAGAGACAAAACTATCCTCAAGAGAGCACAGATCCCTCAAGCCGAACCCTCCCACCCTACATCCTCACATCCCACACCCACCATTCCCCCCTTCCAATTCAACCCATTACCACAGCAGAAACACTCACCATCATCCAACACCTCAAAGCCTCCAACTGCACTGGCAACCTTTGCCCCACACACATAATCAAACTCTGTGCCGAGCCCCTGGCCCCTTCCATTGCAAAATGTATCAATGCATCCTTCAGCACCTGCACCATCCCCAGCTCCATTAAAGAAGCCTGGGTCAAACCACTACTGAAAAAAACCTTCCCTTGATCCCACTCTCCCCACCAACTACTGCCCCATTACCACAGTCCTGTTCCTCCTGAAATTGTGTGATGGTCTCACCTACCTACAACTCCAAACCTACCTTGAGACCCACTCCCTACTCGGCCTACACCAATCTGGCTTTAGACCTAGACATAGCACAGAATCCTCCCTCCTCGATCTCCAGATACAACTTGATATAATTCATGACAAGGGCGAACTCGCCATCCTCATGCTACTCAACCTCTCGGCAGCATTCTATCTTATAGACCATGATATCCTCTGCCACCGCCACACCACCTCCTTCAACTTCTCCCAAGAAGTGGCCAAATGGGTCAAATCCTTCCTGTGCGACTGCACCTCTAGGGTCTTCGCCAGCACGGAAGCAGCAGACCCCATCCCAGTGCCCTATGGAATCCCATAGGGTTCCTGCGTCTCCACCATGCTCTACAACATGTATACCAAGGACCTGTTTGATCGCCTTGACGACCTCAATATCCCTTACACACATTTTGCAAATGTCACCCAGATCCTCCTCAAACTCTCTGACACTTTTGAACTTCACTGTGCAAACATAAATCACATCTATAGCATCATACAGACCTGGATGGCCAACCACCACCTCTGCCGTAATGATGATAAAAACGAGATACTCAACTCATTGTCGGCTCCCCACACCATCTCAAACACCTTGACTCTGCCTACTCCTCCATTATCATCGACCAAAAAAGCTTCACTGTCTCTCCCTGTGTCAAAACACTAGGAGTCTACCTAAATGCCGAACTTAACCTGAACAAACATGTTAAGGCCATGACCTCCTCTGCAGCATACTCTACAAAACTCCTCAATCGCTCTAGAAATGTCCTCACCCTTGCCAGAGCAACCACCGGCAGCAAACCTCACTACCGTAATGCCATCCAGCAGGGACCTCCACCAAGAACCTCAATAACTTACAACTCACACAGAACAACACCCTCAGGGCTTTTTGGGACCTCAAATGCTCAGAGCACATCTCCCAAATCCGACGCGAAGCCCACTGGCTTCCTGTCAAAGCATACATTGAATTTAAAATACTTTCCACCGCTCACTGCTGCCTCTACAACACAGCCCCTCCCTATCTCACACACCACATCTCCATCCCTACGTTCAACCACCTCCATCTCACTTACTACACCCAGATTCACCAGAAAATGATCAGGGGGCTCCTGCTTCACTGTCATTGCTCCCACAGTATGGAACACGCTCCCACCCGCAATCACAAACTAACCATCCTACCTTGCACTCCGCATACAATTCAAAACCTCACTCTTTAACAAGTATGCATGATTATCTCTGTGACCACTGTGAACCTAAACTCTGTACTGTACAGTAACTATGTATGTAATTTTGGCACTTTATAACAATGAGTTATGCTGCATATTTGCTTTCCTGTTAGATTTACCATATGCATTCCCAAGAAGTATTTTTTCTGCAACTAAAGTATTTTATATTATGCAGATGGCTTGTGTATAAACTATGATTTTAAACTGGAAAGTGTGCTTGTCTTGTGTATGTTACGGTCCAAATAATAAATAAATCACTGATGAAGATAACATGAAATGTTGGAACCCGAATTTGCATTTTAATGAAAAACCGTTGTTAAATGAGCATTTTGCTGTCAAGGCCGAGAACAAAGTAGTGTCTCCATCGTTTCTTTTTTTTCCGTGTTGATAAACCGAAAGAGAGCTGGAAATGCCAGGTTTTGAAATGGTTTTCTTTTAAACATTTGTATATTGTTAATGTACCTGTTAGTGTACACTGATGTGTATAACGTATGTGGCACTTGCCGAAATAAAGTGTATTGATTATGATGATGGTTTATCATAAGTAACCTGTAAACGTCATCATTGAAGTTGTAATAGAACGGTGCAATGCTAAATGAACACTCGTCAACAGTAATAACATCTTTCAAAGTAACAGTCTCCCCCAGCCCAATTTACACAATGACGAAGTCAGCAAAGGTGAACCATGCCACCATGTTGGGCTTTCCTGATAGACCCCTCTGGCATCTTTCTTGGTCCTACTTACCAGAGAATCAGGGTTTGAAGCCTCATGTCGCATGTCTGACTTTTTGAAAACGTGCGTGTTTGAACAGGTCTGCAGCCCAAGTGCACCTTACGAATGGACGCTTTGTTTTGCTAACTTTATAGTGTATCACCTTTCTTAATGTGTGGGAGTTTGCACTATTACTGCAAGGACTCTGCATTCTCACGATAAATGATCCTGATAAATCGGGGGAACTCCGACATGTTCGCATAGCAAATGTGTTGTCCCTGCTTAGCCTGTAACGTGTTCCTATAGGGAGTAGTGCAGATACAATTTTATTTCACGTAGTGAATAGCTTTTCAATAATTTCTCAAAAATTAGGTTTCTGTTGGGTTCTTGGTCCTTTTGAGAAAGGATCACATTTATATTTAGCATACCTTGTTCTGTATTCGCACGCTGATGTATCATGTGACTTTTTTTTGCCATTGTCACATGTTAGTGTACAACTGCAGGATGGGATGAGATGGGGTCTGTTGGCTGAATTGCAAACAGTGGAACCAGGTTCCATGGGCAAAAGGGTTGGCTTTCTCTCTTGACCAAATTAGTCAACAGTGAGCGAATCAGGTTTCTTTACTTTTCTTCAATTGCCAATGTAAGTGTCATCTAAAAGGGATTCATTTCAGTGTGCTCTATCAAAGAGCCTCATTTTTACATATGTTAGCTGCCATTATCTGCATTATAAATGATGACAACCTTGACTCGTTTTTCATCCAATAAAATGAAGTGTCCCGTAGCTAGCTTTTGACATAAATCACATATTTCAGCATCCAATAATACTTGTTTTCATAATGTAGGCATACCTAAGATTAGACACCTACTTTTCCAAATGTGTATCCAGGATTATTAGGTTTTATCTCATAGGTGGTGCGAACAGTCACCTGACAGGGGCCAAAGTAATGCCATGGAGTGTTGGAGGAAAAATGGCATTGACTGATAAACACAGTGCTTTGGCTCTATATCACCTCTCTACAAATGAATTTGCTGCTGATTTGTAAAGATGTCAATGACATTTGTGATGTCATCTTTGATGTCCTGGGTGTTAGTTTTATCAGTGCACTGTGGTGGTGTGAGTAATGGTTGCTTAGCTTACCATAACTGGCAAATTTCTGAGTTTTTTTCGGTTTTACTTGTAACCATAACCTCCCTGTAACAACATTTTTTCAGTGAATTTCATAGGTGTTTAGTGCAACTTAACCCTAATGTCCCTTTAACAAAGATTTTTAAGTGAATTTCATAGGTTTTTACCAGTGCATACTATTTTCCTACAACTTACTAATATGATACTTACCCCAATATAGCAACATTATTTTTTTCCAATTTACAAAGTTTCAACTTAAAACTCTGCCATTTCCCACCTTCTAGCATAATTTTTAACACTTCTCTACACTTTTTGTAAATTTTCCACTGTTTTTGTGTCTGTCAACGTCCATGAACATCAGACGTCTCTGTGGACCTTCTGGACAGTTCCACGTGACCATACACTCACGTGCAGCATGAGGACGTGAATGCAAATGTGTCCGCACTTCCCGACCGGTTCCGTGTTTCGAGGACAGTTCAAAACTGCATTTTCTACTGATCCAGGAAATTTCAAGCTCAAAATCTACCCTTGCACAGCTTCTACACCTATTCTTACTCATTAATCATTAACAATCTAGTACAAAGCACATGCACATACTTGGAAGAATATTAGCAACACTGCTATTTATCTTAAAAATGGAATCAGCTATTGCCATCTCTACTCCCCAGGAGCCACCGCCACCAGCAGCTGGAGGACCTACACAACAGAAAAAGTGCAGTACTGCCAAAGACTATGAAGATGGCCAAGAAGATGCGGTAAAGGTAGTGCCTACTTCTAGCACCCAGAGAGAATCATGGGTGTGGCAGTTCCTTACCACTGTTGGGAATGCACCAAAGGCTAAAGCTACCAAAGTGAAATGCACTGAGTGCTACTCAGTCACAGACTACCTGGACAGTACTCCCACGGGACCACCTCCATGAGCTGTCACACCAAATCCAACCACCACAATGCTCTCAGAAAGGTTGTTCCTTTCTTAGCAATAGTAGGCTGTTTTACTCCACCTCACCATCCTCAACCAATACTGTAACCACATAACAACCCACTTCTGTGGGATACAAAATGCCAACAGCTACCTTGCATGCAATAAAAGAGGCTGTTGATCCATATCTTTCGAAGACACCAGTCCTCTGCATATACTGAAACACGCCACTCTGCAGGGGAAAGCAATTTTGAAGTGCTTTTGAAGCTGTAATAAAGGAGCATGAGAAACACTGGCCCCTACCTTAGAAGTAACACACGTGCAACATCTTTCCCTGTCCACCTGCCCCTCCATATTAGTGCTTGGTGCATCTTCCCTCATTTCCCTCCCCACCTTATGTTATAACCTCTACTGAAAAATAAAATACATAAAAAAACAACAAAAGAAAGTTTCCTTCAGGAACCATCTTTCACAGTTAAAAAATAGAACTAAAAATAAATCTTATAGACCCCATCTACTATACATTTCTTAGTAAAGTACATAGACTCAATATGATTTTCCAACATTTCCATTAGCATTTTGTGTCATGCTAATGGGAATAATGTGGTGTTCATCTCCCGTTCTAGGCACTGGAATGGGGGATAACGGCCCTGCAGTCAAAGTTATCAGGCCAAGCGAATCGAGGGTGGATAAGGAGGGCTCAGAAACGGGTAATGAAGGCCATTAGCACCGCAGGA
This sequence comes from Ambystoma mexicanum, assembly GCF_040938575.1. Taxonomy (NCBI): domain Eukaryota; kingdom Metazoa; phylum Chordata; class Amphibia; order Caudata; family Ambystomatidae; genus Ambystoma; species Ambystoma mexicanum. The sequence continues at coordinate 291,773,730 of NC_090928.1, forward strand.
TCCCTAAGCGGTAACCCGGGGTGCAAAAGAAAAAGGATTTTTCCTCCTACACCGGGACGCCTGTGGCCTGTGGCGTCCTGCTGTAAGAGAAGGTGGGGCTCCATACAGAGCCCCTCTTCCCTTTCCATGACAGCCTGCAGCTGGCGAAGAGAGTACCATATGACAATATTAACACAAGCACATTCTTTTTCCCTTTTAACCCTATCCCATTGTTCAAATAACTTTACCACATAGCCGGTCCCAGGTAGACATGGCCACTTTAACCCCATTTGTCATCCCTTGTGGTCATGGCCAGTAGCCAGATTGTCTAGGTCATGACCATATGCCATGACCTGGACAATCTGGCCACTGCCCATTGCCACAGGCTATACCTCAGTCACCAAAGGTATATCACTATTTTTTGTACCTACGTTATGACACTACACGAGTTTGCTGGAAATCCGACCATGTTTTAGTTTTGAGTGTCAAATTGTATGTATAGTCATATAACTTAGCCGCCACTTGAAAAAATCCATTCAGACTTTACACAACCATTTAAGGTTGGATCTATCATCATTCTGAAAACATTTGTCCACATTTGTCAGACAGCAACAAAGCTATAAGCCATCTAAAATGTTGAGACCCTCCTCTAATTTAGCCCTCTCTTGACAAAATCCCACCAAACCTTGCAAAAACATGTATATCTAGATTTCAAATCTTTTTGCAAACTTTTTTGTAGATTTGTCAAATGGCATCACATTTATAAGCCTTTACAATATTTTGGGACCGCCCTCTAATTTTGCCCCCTCTTGGCAGAATCCCACCAAACTTAACAAAACCATTTATATCTAGATTTAAAATAGTTTTGGAAATGTTTGTGCAGATTCGTCAAATGGCACCACATTTATAAGCTTTTACAATATTTTGGAAACCCCCTCTAATTTTGTTACCCTTGACAAAACGGCTCCACACTTTCCAGAAGCATTCAAAAACAGGTCTAGAATAAAACTCAAAAATGTCATGCAGTTTCATTGAGTGGCCCCAAAGTTATAAGCCATCCAAAAACTGTTTTTCAACAACCCTGTAATGCAGGAACAGTCAACGATATCCACGAAAATCTGAAGTGTTTGCGAACACAGGACATCTGGAATGTTCGTGGACGTCAGGATGAAAAACGCCAATTTCTTTGCCTCTTATGGTCATATCCCATCCCATCCTCATCACCCCTCACATCCCCAGAGATTGTCCGATAGGTTTGACAAGTGCAATGTTGTCTTTTTTAATATGTTTTTACTGCGATGTCCGCGGACACTGGCAGATCTCTGGGAATCCAACATGGCGGGCGTTTCCAAAAATCTGACGCACTTCACGCTTTTCACCATCCAATCAGTGGGCGTGTCTAATGTCTACGGACATCACGTAAATCTCTAGGCCAATTGGATGCCGTCCATGTACCAAACAGGGAAGTGGGTACGCGGACCGGACCCAGATATCACAATTCTTTTTTTACCTACTTTTCGGCCATTTTAAAAGAAACTACCAGACGGATTTACTGCAAATTTATAAAAGCATGCTTTCGGGACCAAGCCACCGCTCCTGCCGTAAGACATTCTGGTACCCCCATAATCTGTCAGGCCATATACTTATTTTGTAAAGTTTGGTAAGGATTCGTCCGGGGGGGGTCAAAGATATAAGCCATCCAAAACGTGCTCTTCCCATGGGTTGAGCAACTTAACCATAACTACAGGGCCCTCTAATATACAATCCATTCATAGGTAGAAAGTAAAGCCCTATCCTGAAAATAGACCAGCTGTATCGATGTAAGCAGACCAGATGTGTCTATTGAGCATTATTTTTCACATGTAAGTAGCTATCTATGAATATATAATATTATTAAGCAAAAGGATGATAATGTAACTCCATATGAGTCATACAATTGAGCAAGAATGTCCAAGAATTAGGGCTGTATCTAAGTAGAGATGGAAATCCATTGCCTCGAAGGTTTAGAGCGTACAGTATGCAGGAATACTGTCTGCAGTAACTCTTTTCTGCAAAACTGGGTCCATGACAAACTGTAATCTTGTGAAAACAATTTGGAACCTGGCGCCGGTACCCAATGTGGAAACTCCCAGGGGAGCACCAAGCTCGGTGTACGTAATGCCCCAGCAGAAGTGACGAAAGCTCATCTCTGGGATGTGGACACAAAGCCATTGAGCAAATGCGGAACCAACATCCTGATCAACAGATGTGTTCAGCAACAGATACATCCGATTTTTCTCTATGAATCTGAATTAGGAAGTACAGCACTATCTCCTTGAAAGGAAAACAAGTAAGGTTTGACCTTGAATTAGCAAAAGTCATTCAAGGTCTTACCTCATGGAGAGGGATGGGGAGACAACTGCCCCTTCTCCCTTTGCAAGTGCATTTCTGCCATTGTTACTGTACTCCTCTCCAGAGTATTGCCTTTCCATCATATAGCCTACCTGAAGAAACATCAATTTTGGCACAGCCATTGCTCAGCACTCCTCCCACCGGATAAGTGCCATTTTATCTCCACACTCCCCCACTAGGTACATATTTACCCACCAATATGTGTTGTAACTCATGTCTTTAATTACCTCCCAGCCAGGCGCTCTCAAAGAATCTGAAAGGAATAACTTTTGATACCAGGGCCTACCCATCAGGCAATTGGAACAGATGAGCTGAGTCGAGCAGAAGGCAGTCTTGGCAGTGGTGCTGTGCCATTGTACTGCAAGTCTGTGAGTCTGTTCACAGTAATTCTGTAACCAGGAGGAGGATATTTCTTCAGAATCCCCATCTACATCCACAACGTGGTGCTGAGCCGAGGTGAAGGCAGTTTTGGCGGTCTGTGGCAGTCTCTGGCAGCTGAGCATGGATGGAGGTAACCATGAGAAAGGATGGAAAAGATGATCATTTGGTGATTTTGGACAATGTTTGTATGAAGCAAGTCCCAGTGAACAAGTAGTATGGCAGCCTCAGTATGAGCAGAAATGGGGAGGTAAGAATCCTGGCCTTTAACGCAGGTGAAGCAGGTTGAAGGAAAAGAGGCGTCATCTGTAGAGGATCAAATCGCCCGGCATCCTTTCAATGTTTTAGTAGAGGTAACTGCAAGCATGGCTGCATTTATTGATGGACTAAATGATGTGCTCTCTCCTTTGGTAAATCTGTCTCGAGGTTTTACATCAAATGGTGCAATAACTTTAAAAGAAAAAAGCGAACGTGTAAACTCGGTTAGCTCTGGTGGTGGGGACACACTTTTTTTTAAATCTAAAAGTTATAGTTTATTTCTAAACTTTTCATTTATATACATTCTGTTATTCAGAATATCACATTCTTCATTCCTCACATTATTTTGCTTATAAGTCGTATTCCATGATACTGTTCCAGAAGTGGATAATAGTATAAACAATCTTCTTGTTATTACCCAGCATGATCTGTGGCCAGCGTTCTTTTGGTTTCATTTGGGTATTGGCTACCAAAAAAGTGGCTCTGAACAAGTAACATTTTTCATTCAGTGCTGTGCATTCCATGGTTATGTGGAAAAGAGATTTGATCGGCAATATCCTAAGTTACTGTCAATCTGTTTAGTTTTCATTAGTAGGTCTCGTATTGGGAGCAGGTTTAGACCTAGGGGGTCATTCCGAGTTGGGCGGTAGCCATGGTGCTTGTAGCACCATGGCTGCCTCCCATACCGGCTCTGGGTCGGGTCTGGTTGAATGGGGACTTACCGGGGCATTCCGACCCAGGAGGACCTGGTAAATCCCCATTCAACCAACCATTCCCCATTCCTATTTGAGCCCCCCATGGGGCTCAATGGGAATGGGGAAGGCTCTAATAACGGGCCCGCGAATAGCAGGCCTGTTATTAGCGCCCTGGTCCCTTAGCGGGACCCGTAAAAGACTTGTGGTCCGACCACACGTCCTTTACGGTTCCCGCTAAGGGACCTCGGAATTGGGAGGTAAGGGATTACCGGCAACGGTCTCCTCACCGGTGCCCGGTATCCCTTACTGCACAACTTGGAATGACCCCCATAGTCTTAAATATTTATCACAAATCTTAGAGTCTGAATAAAGTTTCAAATAGTCCGGCAGTTGGTTTATTTGTCTTCTATCCTGATTGTGATTTAAACCCATTTGATACTGTGCTTTACGCTGCAGCGTATCTATCCAGTCATTTCTCAGAATCCATTTTTTTAACTTGTTGAGGGCGCAATGTCAACATTACTCTTGAGATGTCTGCTCTTTGTAGCATTTCATCCATTGCACGTTTCCATTCAATCAGAGAAGTCGCATTGCTATTCATAGTTTTCAGCTGAAAAATCTCCAATGCTGGAGTATGAACTTCACTCAGAATTTTTCTGTATAAGTCGAGTTGTTTCCATGTCACGATAGATAAAAGTGACTGTGTCGCCACTTGATACCATATACGTGGCATAGGGTACGAGGCTGGCAATGCAAGCAATTTTCACTAAAAGATCACTTCTCGCTGTTGCCAGATTGCAGAATCAAGTTTAACCTGGTTTCAGCGCCATACGCAAGTATTGTTGCTACTTTTTGTCTGTATAAAAGAACTACTGGTTTCAGTGAATATTTACCAAATTTACGATGAAGGTACGCTCCTTGTCTGGCTAAGTAGTGTGCCTTTGAATTCAGGTGTATCGCCCATTCTATTTCTGTTTTCGATTGATTGATCCAAATGCGTAAATATTTCACTGTCTTCATCTGGTCTAGTTTTTCTTTTTTAAGAACCATGTGGGCGTAATAGCTTGCTTCCCCATTATTTTGGTTACCGTCATCATTTTCGTTTTTCCTGTATTGATCTTGAGTTCATTATGATTCATATAGGTCTCTAGCTGGTTCAAAGATAATTGGAGACCTCTTGGGGTTTTATCGAAGATCACAATGTCATCCGCATACATCATACATGGGAGTTGCTCCGCATTAAGTTTGCGCGGATTCGTTGATGGCAATTTCATTGATTCTTCAAAACCGGATATGAACAAATTGAAAAGGGTGGCCACAAGTGGGCACCCTTGTTTCAATGCGTTCCATGTTTTTATTGGAACTGTTGCAATTCCACCAGATGTCATGTGGTATTTGTATGCAGTTGTGTTATCGGTCCCAGTATATCATCAAGGCATTTCCAGCAAGTAATTTTGTCCCATAGTGCTTGTCTGTTGATCATGCCAAACGCAAGTGGTAGGACGATAAATGCTGTGAATATCTGTGATTGTTTCTTTATGGCTTCCTGTTTCAATAGATTCAGCAAGAATAAATTGATGTTTGTCCCTACTTTTTTTATGAATCCAGTTTTTCGCACCACTTGATGATTATTTGTCTTGGTCCGCATTGTTAGTTTTTTCAGCAGAAATGCAGCAGATATTTTCCCCAACGGATCCAGCAAGGTGATCAGGCAATAGTTGCCCGGCATCTTTCGATCAACCCTGTTTATAAATGGTGATCAATATCGCATGTTGCCATGTCTTTGGTTTTCTTTGTGTTTCCAAAGATTTGCATACATAATTCTGCCCAATGTTCAGGGTGGTATTTTATTATTTCATTTCACAGTCCGTCCGGGCCTGGGGCACGGGACGTATTCAAGTTGTTTATTAAGTTCAGGATTTCATCATAGTCAAATTGAAGGGACCAGGTCTTTCGTTCTCTACAGTCTGGTGCGTTAGATACTTTAGATCTTTTTTTTTTTATATATCACAGTAAACTGTTTCATCCTTATTGATTCTGACACCTCTGAGATCATTTCAGTAGCTTGAGTGAATTGCTTGTTTAGAAGTTTCTACAGATTTCTTGAGGTTCTGGTTTTAAAGCATCCAGCATTTTTCCCGCATCCCGTATCATCAAATAAGTTTTTGATTTCATCCAGTTCGAATATCTCTGTTTTTCTCTTTTCATAAGTCTGTATTTTGCTGCATCTGTCCCTTTCATAAGCGTTTTAAGCTTTTTACATAATTCATTTTTTTTTTCTTATATTTAAGGATTCAACCTGTGCAGATGTTGTCCTTTGTTCTTTCTCTCATCAAATTGCAAGAGTTGGACAGGGAAAAGAAGCCACTCATAATTTAGGTTCTGGTATCCTTGAAGTTTGGAATTTTCAAAGCTTATCTTCAAAGTTCTCATTTGAGTTCCGGTCAATCTCAGTCTGTTTAATCTTTTATTTTCCAACGATGGAAGGGTTAGCTTGATTTTATTTGATTGATAATAACCGATGGTCGCTCATTGTGGAGAAAGCATTAGCAGTTCTATATAATTTCTCTTTAATACCCTGTGATATGCAGTGGTCAAAGTGGGCGGAAGTGGTTGGGAGAGGTGCTCCTCTACTTTTTTAAATTACGTTTTACCGTTCCTATACTTTTATTTTAAAAAGAAACCGTTCCGGAATGGTTTTGTTTTAAAATAAAAGTGTAGGAAGAAGTTGAAACTTACTGAACTTTCCCTTTAACAGCAGGTGCATGTGTTTGGGGTTTTGTATTGTGCATGGGTGTGGGCGTGGCTATTGGGTTTGTGGGGAGAGCAGGCAGGCCAGTAGAGAGCATAGTTCCACTATTTCTTGGTGTACACTTCGGCCACTGGTGATATGAAGATATAGGGCCTCATTACGAGGTATGCCGGTAGCCATGCCGCTATTAGCGGCATGGCTGCCGGCAAAACCGCATCTGTGTCCGTGTCCTCAGAATGAGGACTTACCGGACCATTCCGAGTTCGGATGGCCCGGTAATTCCTCACTCGAGGACACGGACACGGTTCATCCCCATTCCCATTTCAGCCCCAGTAGGGCTGAATGGGAATGGGAGAGGGAGTAAACAACGGGCCATTATGAGATGGCCCGTTGTTTGCTCCCTCTTCCCCTCGCGGGACCCGGTATGCACGCCTGGTTTTCCCAGGCGTGCTTAACGTGTCCCTGGAGGGGACCTCGTAATGTGGCGAAACGGGTTGAACGGCGCTGCAGCCTTTTACGGCGCCGTTTAACCCGTTCCGTCAGGGTCGTAATGAGGCCCATGGGCCTCATTACGAGTATGGAGGCAGCCATGCCCATAATAAGGGCATGGCTGCCTCCATAGTGGGTTCCAGCTCCGGGTTCTGTGAATGAGGAATTACTGGGTCATTCCAACCTTGGAGGACCCGGTAATTCCTCATTCACAAAACCAATCCCCATTCGCATTTGAGCCCCATAGGGCTCAATGGGAATGGGAATGGAGCTATTAACAGGCCCGTTAATAACGGGCCCCTAATTAGCTCCTTGGTCCACTTGCGGGACCCGCTAAGGACGTCTGGTCTGACCAGACGTTCTGTGCAGGTCCCGCAAGGGAACCTCGTAATAGGGCGGAATGGGTTTACTGGCACCGGCACCATTACCGGTGTTGGTAAACCCATTCTGCCAACCTCGTAATGAGGCCCATTATGTGGTACGACAAAAGGAAATTATTCTTCTGGTGGTATAAATGTGCATGTCCTCTCGTGTTCCAAAAGCATAATGATATCAGTCCAATTTCTTGATTCATTGGTGGTTATCTTTGCGATTCATATTGCCGTTGAATTGGTTCCACTATATGTTGAGCATCTCTCCATATAAAATGTTTTGTATCATTTGTTCTGGATATGTCAAATGGTCTATCCTCTCTGTAGCTTCTTACTAAGCATTTTGTATTCCAAGTACTGTTGTAGAAATTGAGGTCTCTCTATCCCTGTTCCCTCTTGCGCTGATGGCTTCGACTTCCTGTTCTTGTTTCATTGCTGGATTCTTGCTCTGGTCTATCATGATTTCTTCATAGCAGATATTGCAAAGGAAGCCTAGTTGGAGTAACTGGCTTTCGATACATGCAATGCATTCCATTGTGGTCTTAGAGTGTAAATCGATCCACACAGAGTCCAGAATGTTCTCATCTATTAGCTGGACTAGCTTTATGTCCTTTGAATGAATAGATTGTAATTGTGGAATTGCATGTAAGAGGCGCAAGATATTGGCCCTATTTAGTATCAAACCATCATATGTATATTCTACTCTTTGTAAATGAGTTTCAGGTCAGTTTGGTTTCATAGTGATATCTTCTTGTTTATTTCTTGTTTATTTCCTAATTTCTTTGTGATGTTTTGGAGTTTTTAATTATCATTATTGTTTCATTATCCGTTCATAGCAGATCAATACATTCCACTTGGTTTTAACGTATAGTGTCTAAGTTGGAGTCTAAAATGCCTTCACAAGATAACTCGATATATTTGGTATCCTCTGAGGCACCTTCGACCTACTGGTCAATAATTATAAGCGATATGTTTTTTTCATCCATATAGCTACAACTTGTTGGTTCTTGCTCAAGCTTGTTGTATGTCGACCGATCAAGTAATGCTCCTTGTCAAATTTGATCTTCTGCTTGAGTCATCTCAGTTTTTGGTACCCTTATATTGGGTTTTTTATTATTTTTTTTATTTTTTTACTATTTCTTGCTTTTGCATGGACTTGGCAGTCCCGGTCTTTGTCACAAAGATGTCAAATGTCTCTTTCTCTTTGAGAAATGTTGTCATGCTTTGTGTCTTATCTACGTTTAGCTGCATTTGTTCTATTAATCCCATTTTTGTGATAGGTGAGCCTTCCTGCTGTGAAGCAGTCATTGACTTCATCATATCCCCTAATGTAGGTTTTGTGTCTACCTTATTCATCGTTGTCAGTTGTTTTTTTGGAGAGGATGAAGCTTGGTTCTCTATTAGATTGTTCTCATTGGCCATCTTTCGATTCAATTTTATTTTTTTCTTGTGAAGACACTTTCTGAGAGTTAGTAGCCATCAACATTGTAAGTATTGAATTGGTTAGCTGAGCTTTGTCAGCTTGGTCATTCCTGGCAATCTCAAATAGCCGGGTTTGCCACATCAGGCTTGCCTCAGCGTCTATGTTAATCCGATCTTGTAGTTTAGACATGAATGTTTCTACATATATTTGATTTGAATGTATATGCGCCAATAATGTTGATTGATCTTTCATGGTGTCTTTGTTGGCTTCAAACAATTTGATAAACTGAATCATTGCTTGTGGTGTAATAGCTAGCAGCATGTTCTGCAAGTTCATCATGGTTGTTGATATTAATTCTCTTTGGCATTCTACAGCAGGCTGCACTGGCATTTATTATTCTCTTGGCTGATGGTTTTTGAGGTGTCTTTGTGAACGTGTCCCAGGTTTCTCATGTCTTTCTTTGAGATTACACAGAGTTGTCCTCCTGCAAATGTGTTGGAGAAAACAAAAATTTCATTGGATGGGACGTCGGGCTTCTCAAGTACGCTTTTTAGGTAGCGTGTGTCTCTCTGTTCTTGTTCTCACCGCTTTCACCAAAGATTTCTTTCCTCTTCTCATGATTGCTCATGAGCATTTCAATTTCTGTGATGTCAAGTGAAAGACGTGCTGCTCTTATAGCATTCTGGTGATTTTTATCCGAAACAGATTCTTCTGATTTAATTGTCTCTGCTTGCTTTCTTTGCCATTGTTGTTTAGCCAGGATGGCCTTATTTTTCTGTGTCATGTCACCTTTTATCATTGGTAATTCATAACTCTGTTCATGCGTTTGGTCTATCATACTGTATGAAGGAAGTTTCATCAAACATACTAATTTGGTCTTGTTCATTTACCATTGTGGGCAATAAAGATATGTTCTTCATCTTTGGGTGGAATGAATCATCTATGGAGCAAAGTGTTGTTGTTTTTCCAATCGGTTGTGTCAACGGGCGGGGCTTGTTGCTTTTACTTCTGTCATCACTCTTATCTGTCTTTTGTTGTGCCTTGTTATCCATTACCTCTTTCAGTTGCCCAATTTTATTGAATCTATCATCATCAACTTGCTGACATGGTAATTCATATATCAGCACATGTGGTTTTATAATGGCATGCTAGGTTTACTCGCGCCACATTCTCTATCATTGGTCTTTTGTGTTTCACACGCCAGCAATAACTCCATATCAGGGGGGAGCTGTAATGATGGAGCTTGTGCTCTCCCTGGGGCTGATGTTGTATTGAGTTTATTCATGAGCCCACACGCATCTATTGGACTTAGCAGATGGTAGGGAGAAGGCGTAGCACATAGCCTTAGGGGAGTATCGGCGGCCGAGAGTGTTTTTATTCTCTGCCACATAAGTGGACCCGTAGGAGCTGCCATATTTGTCAAGGAGAGAAATGGGGTCTGCTGGGTGAATAAGCTCACATGTAGCAAGGGTAGCTCAGCGCACTCACCCCATCACTCGGTTTTCAACTGTGTCTGCGGCGGCTGAAAAATTAGTGGCAGTCTTTTTGTGAGAGAGTCTTTGTTGGTCTGTCTCCTGATGTCAACAGCCATGGGGGCCAGGAGTAAAGAACGAAGTGTTTGATACCTGATGCAATTCGTGGTCTTATCAGACAAAGGTGGGTGGATCAAGGGTCAGTTCTTTGCTTAGATGCACCTTGTATTCAGGGGTAGAATGTAAACAGTAATACTAGCGGGATCAAAGAGGGGTTCCCTTTACAGTCTCCCGCTACATATCATATGAATCAGCTGACGGTGACTTACCCAGACTGATTTTTGGTATCCACACGTGCCTGACACGTTTAACTGGAAAGTGGAATCTCAATCAATCATCTTTACGTTGACATTATAATGTTGTTTTGTTTTTTCCTGCCTTGACTACACATTGTTTTATGTATTAATAAATAGGTGCTCATTCCACTTTTGAACACCTAATAAACCAAAACGATTGTTCTTCTGTTCTAAGTTAATAGTCTCGACAAATCATTTTCCTATAGATAGTCTAAAAACAAATATTTTGAATTTTACCTTAAAATATCTACGCCCCTGTTGCGTAGACTTAGAGTGTGCAGGGGACGGGAGGACTCCAACCTTGGGTCCTCTTCCTTTGTTCACGTTTAACTGGAGCTTCAATCAGCTTCAGCTTCTGACGCTGCACACTCCGACGGACCACAACTGACCACTTGAGCACCACTTTGCTCTGGTTTGCTCTGCGCGCGCTCCACGCTTAAATTTAGTCTTTATGCAGTCACACACAGTTGCTCACCAGTTGCTCTGCCTCTTCACTGTAGCAATGGGAGAAAGACTAGGAATCCTGACCACGACTGACCACTTGAGCACCACTTTGCTCTGGTTTGTTCCGTGGGGACACATTATGTGAGCAACCTGTAAATTCAGTGGAAAAAATAGCTATTAACAAAGAAAATGGTGGTTGAGACACATCGAGGAAAGTGCCTGACTGAGGAGCAACGCAAATAATAGCTTTTCTTCCTGCTTTAAATACTGGGGGCTCCACAGGCAAAAACAGAGTATTCACCTTTCCACAAACTATGAAAAAGCATAATGGTGAATCTAAGCCATCTAGAGTCATTAAAAAGTTGAGATTTAATCTTTCACATGATGCGGGCAATCCACTTTAAAGCAATTCAATTTGGCAAATGATAGCCTTGGGATCAGATGATGCTTTTAAAAATTATGCATTTTTTATCAGAAGGCATCTGCAGAGGGTAAATTGGCGCCAACGTTGAACTCTTGTGAGATAAAAAATGCAACAGCGTAAGTGGAGGATGTAGATCTTCTGGAATCAATGAAGCTCATGAAAAATGGCCTTGGAGTTTGAAGGCCGTCTCTATGAATGTAAATGTAAATGTGGAGATGAGGGTTGAGGACAAACCCGTTTGGGAGAATAATGATGTAATAACTGAAATAACTAATAACTGTATGTTGTTAAGCTTCACACATTGGACCGCTTATTGTAACCCACAAGCAAGCCTCCTTAAATATACTTATAGTGCCTCGTTGCCTAGAGGGCTGCAGTGCGCTTTACAAATCCAAAATAAATAAATAAATAAATTGGTGGAGAGTAACTGGAAATTATTCAGCTAATTAATCAAGGCTTGCTAATTATGCCAGTAGCTGATAACTCTATAAGCAGTGCTAAGATTGAGAGTAAGGAGCAGGGGGAATTAAAGAGTGTGGAAGTTGAAGCACTACTCAGGAGAATCTCACTGCTGCTAACCCTTGGTTATTCGAAGCTAAGTTAAAACCTATGCTACTGGGTAGAACCTCTAAATGTGGATCCAGCTATCACAATTACATCTGCCATGGATGTGGCTCACTTTGCAAGATCCTCCATTAGGGGAAATCACTAGAGGGCTCGACTTTTGTCTAGAAGTCAGGAATCACCCTTGCATGATGATTGTTTTGAAACACACAAGTAAGTGTGCCTCTGATCGCTCAAAAAGTGAACGGTTCGGTGAGCAATGCTAAACCAGTTGGGATCAAAACAACTACTTTGGCAGCATTAACTGTTACCATGGCTCCCTTTACCAAACTTTATGAGAGTACAAACAACCAACTTAAGCACCATACGATGTTGTTAGCAATGGTTCACTCTAAGATGTTATTTGTGACAGGCTTTGTAACATTGGTTCAAGAAGATTTGGATAACAATACAACCCAAATAAAGACTATATTTAGCAGTATTTTAGAACCTATCATCCACGAGAAAAATGAGAGAAGATCACAAAGATCGCTTATGACTCCAGCAAGCAGACCAAAAGGGGGGAGCCTCAGAAATATCCTAGAGATGCTGCAAAGGATCAGTGTAACAAGGTTCCAGAAGGCAAACAAAAGAGCTTGTTAAGATGCCAGTCCCTTTTTTTTGTACATCAGGGATGCAAAGCACTAATGTTATGAAGGAACAACTATCTTTCCCTTTTGGTAATGCACAGATGGAGGGCGTTTCAAGTCTGATTGGTCGCAGACAATCAGAGATAGTAATTCTGGACACTATCGCTCATAAAGAGATTGATGAGGGTGAAGATTCAATATTGGAGGAGTTGGATGGGAGGGAGCTGATGGACATTAGTGAAGTGGTCCAAGCTTCCTCGATTCAATATGTGTGGCACTTCAAACCCTCAGCCTGTGAAAGAATACACAATATTCTCAAAAAAAAGAAATGAAGTTAACTTTGGCCATGTTCCTCAACTTCAGCAACAGGGCACACAACAAAAACAGCAGAACCCCCATCAAGAAAAACAACAAACAAAAAATCTAAAAATCAATTGGTGAATAAGAAGAGGTCAAATGAATCACGCATATTGATACGGAACCTGTGTTACCAGAGATCTCAAACAAACTTGCAACCCGCAAAACAAATATGAATAATGAAACTCCGAAAGAGCCAACCCTTCAGAAGAACCAACGTGAAGTCAAACAACTGCAGCAATTTCAATCAGGCGCTTCTTGTGATGACCTTTTGAACATTTCAATATAATCAATCACGGATGTGGAAACATCTGTTGACCAGACTATATTCAATAGTTTGGGTAGTAGACGACGGAAGTGTTGTGAATGCATGTTTTCATCTACTAGTGAAGTGAGTGATGGTGGGAGCGAGAATAAGCCCAAACCAGAACTTTTAGCAAGGAGCATGAATACACACTTAATTAATGACAATGACTTCAAGGCAAACCTGCAGAACGTTGTGGTTCATGTTACCTTACCTAATTTGGATGATTCTGAAACTAAACGATTGCTTCAACTCCCTTCTTTTTCCCATGACAAGTAGAGGAAAAATCGCATAATCTGAGAGCGAAACATGGAAAGGCAATTGGTAGCATTAGTGTAGAGAAGCAAGAGGATGATCCTAGAAATAAGGGTAAACGACGTATACCTGACAAATTTAGCGAGCTGGGATGGAGAACTGTAGGTCCCTGCAGCTCTGCCAAAGTGCAATGGGAAGAGCAATCAGAACGGACGACTGAGGCTTCTTTCTTGAACTCGTACAAATTGATATCCAACCATCATCCTCAGATTTTGACTCCTCCATTTCAAACTTTAGAGGAAAAATATGTCTGAGCCTGAAAATGAGGAATAAGGGTGAAAATGCTAGAAGTGGTGATAATTATTTGGATGAAAACTCTCCTCAAAAGGCTGAACAATGAAGATCTGAGAAAGTGCTCTGTTACACAAAGCGTTCATTGTTAGAGGACATTCTCCATACCAACGATGGCCTGATTGTGAACCCGCTAAAATGATCTGAGATTATTGCACCATATTCCAAGACTTTACTTGATAACTTCAAATGACATTCAAACCATCACATTTTTTAAGAAGTAACGCTTGATATGGTTGCAATTAATTTAGGATCTAATTTGGTTAAGCACTCTTTTCTGGAGGAGGCAACTAATCTCTTACCTTTAGGTTTTGATCTGACAGAACTGCCTAATTACCTGCAGACAAGACCTCCTAAAGCCTCCAGTTGGCCATAGAAAAAAGGAAAGATCAGGCTGCTGGTGCTCCATCATACTCTGTGGTAAAGCTTATCCAGGATGAGAGAAGAGTTGTTAAACAACAGACTCTATTAAATAACAAAGAGGGTGATAGCTGGAGTTTGTTAGCTGAAGCTTTTGTGAGCTAAATGGCCGATCCAACCCTGTTAAGGGATTTCACGGTGGGGAGTTGGACCATGAGAGGGTTCAGTTTGGGAAGGGTGATCTGGATTTCGACTTGTATGATATTGTTTGTCTTCAAGTGACGTGGTTGAGAAAGACCCCTGTTCTAGACGGATATGCTATTTATCTAAATCCGGCGACAAAATGACTCAAGGGTAGGCCGATGTCAGCATTGTTAAAAGCCATCAAAAATGGGAGGGGATTGAATGTAGTGGTAGTTGCAATCTTTAAACTGAATGACCACATTCAAATCCTAATAATACGGGTTAATTGTGGGAAATGTAACACTCAATAGTGGACAGTCTTTTTTAATCTATACTGGAATCAAGAAATAAATGGGGCGCTAAATTTCCAGTAAACAATTAGTGGTCCCCTGGACTGGTCTCTTGAAATGTGGGTGGACCCTGTTATAATTATCTGTGGTGGTCTAAATATTCATTGCTTTGATAGGAGGTATGCTTTGATAAATGATATCCATGTGTCATCAACTACGAATGAGAAAGGAGGCCACATCTGGCAAAAAGAATTGAGCATTAAGGAAGTCCATTTGCTGTATGAGCAAACTAAAGGCGACATATCGGTGAAGGCCTCCTGGAACAGGGGATGTGAATCTAGTGTGCTGGATAATATTTTCATATCAGGCAATATACTTGAGCATTTCGTGCACTTGGGAATCTCTCCGACTAAACAGTGATCATAACATCCTGAAACTGTCCTGTATGGATTGGGGGAATGAATCAGCTGATATCCATCCTATGGCAGTAAATGTCATGGATGGGGGTACAGGCTGATTATGAATCAATCCCCAAACTATGCAGATGATTGATAGATTTGTAAATCAGGTGGATTTGGTACCAAAGGATCAGGTATCTAGCGCACTGGAATACAATAGGTTTCTGGTGACTTTTTTCAAAATCAGGAAGCCACGGGTTAAAAACGCATTCTCTCATTTGCATGCATATGACAGGAAATTGGCAAACGCTAAGAGAACTTTGATTTCTAACTTGAGGAGACTTAAGGAAAACAGGGTGGTCGTCCCAATGCTGGACATCAAAAAATTAAAACAGAAGCATCATAATTGGGTTAGACCTAGAAAATAAGCAATGTTACAACAGGATGCAGAATGAAGGCTCCGGTTGATGTCTGCAAAAAAGACAAGTGAAATCTGGAAGTTGATTAATTCACTGAAAGCACCACAGGGGGCGCTGCCAATTAATGCAGTACCAGCTGGGAAATGGGTTGATCAGTTTACCTCTCTATTTGCGGGAGATCCTGCACCATCTAAAGGAAGCAGCTTTTTCTATTGATAAAGATGATATTGCTGAATTGATTAGCAAGGCCAATAATTCTCTGGCTCTGGGCAAGGATGGAATGGCAAACGTTATGTTAAAAAAGGATCCGAAAATGTGGGCTGAATTATTGTGGAAACAGTTGCAGTATGTAAGAACAACTAAGAGAGTCCCGCAGTCATGGAAGTCATCTGTGGTGGTGCCAATCTTCAAGAAGGATGATATGTCGAATCCAACCAACTATAGGCATATCGCCCTTCTTGATGTGGCCTGGAACATCTTTGTGTCACCGGTGCTGAAGTCATTGTCTGGGTGGATAATATCATAAGGTAACTACAACCCATTACAGTTGGGTTTCATCAAAGAAGTAGGCACATCACTGAACACTGAACGGGTTTCGGCTAAATGTCGTGAAGACTCGGGCATTGAGAACTAAAAGTAGTATCTATTTAGACTTCATAGATCTGGCTCAAGCATTTGACACCGTGGATCTTGGCAAACTATGGTCTATATTAAATCTATGGGGACACCTGAACGATATATTAGAAGCAATTAAGAAATTATACTCGGGAACATCATTGAGAGTAAGATTAGATACGAGGGGAATGCTCTCTGATGCAATACCGGCAGAGAAAGGTCTTAAGCAAGGGTGCCTCCTTGCCCCGGCTCTTTTTAATCTATTTATTTCAGATTTACAAAAGACTCTGAAGTTGGTTGGAAACTTCCCCCCAAATATTGAGGGAAAGCCATTAGATTAACAGCTGTATGCGGATGATTCGGTCCTAACCAACCAAACTCTGATTGGGTTACAAAGGCAGCTGAACACTTTACAGATGTACATTCAGGAGAATGGATTGAAGATAAATGCAAACAAATCCAGAATTTTAGTTTTACAGTTGGCTAAAGGTAAAGAACTAAGTAAATGTTCATAGTCCTTGGACAACAATAAACTGTTAAAAGTTAATTCCTTTGTATATTTGGGATTACATTTAAATAACAGTGTGCAAGATGTTCCTAGAGAATTACTTTGGTGGTGGAAGGTGAAAAACCAGGCGGCTTAGGGAAGAGTCATACTAAAGAGATATGGGTGCTTTTCTCTGGTATCAGTTGTTACATTTTACATATGAAGGTGGTACCAATCCTAACTTATGGTGGGGAGGCCTCTTTTGCACTGCCGACAAGAGTGCGGGCAGTGCTGGAGGGCTTGTTTTGGAAAAGGGTGCTGAATACACCAAAATGTGAACCTATACAAGTCATAAGGATGGAGCGAGGTCTCATATAAATGTACACGATGGTGGTGTGGAAATGTTTAACACTGTATATTCATTGGATACTACTAAACCCAGCACAAGGTTTTAATATGATAAAGGGTGCGATAATTGTAGAGTCTGAATTGATATTAGTGGAATGGAAAAAAACTGTTGCGCAATCTTGGTATAGCTGAACGTTTCTGAAGAAGTTTTGATATCTAATCCAGTTTCTGTTAAATGCAAGCTATGGACTAAAGACTGGATAGAAACTGAACAACAAATACAGTCTTACAGATTGTATGCACAAATGATTCCAGAGGCCCGGAAATATAACAACCTGCCTGGAATATTTAGTAGAATTTCCTAACAGGAATGCATTATTCAAGTTGAACACGTTTTCTGGACTTTCAGAGGTCTAAGATGCATGTTAAGTCCTTATTCAGGCTACTGAAGGTTTTGGGACATTTGGAGCTCTAAATCACTTTTTTCGGGCCACCAAAACTTTATGAACTTTGGATGGTCTAGGATTCATTTAAAGCACTGTTTAGGGCTTCCAAATTGTTCTAGATTTTTGGGGGCCTATGTTGCATTTTAAGGCAATTTTGAACCACCAATGTTTTCTGGTATTTCGGGGGTCTAGAATATGTTTTTCAGGCTGAAAAATTATTCAGGACTTTTAGGGGTCTAGCATGCATGTTAAAGCCTTATTCAGGCTGATGAAAGTTTTGGGACATTCAAATTTCTCAGTAACTATTTTCAGGCCACCAAACATTTCTGAACTTTATGGGGTCTATGATGCATTTCAAGCACTTTTTCAGGCTTCCAAAGGTTCCTAGATATTTGGGGGCCTATGATGAATTGCAAGAACTTTTGGTCCACCAAAGTTTTCTGGACTTTCAGGGCAATAGGATGCGTTTTTCAAGGTGAAAACTTTTTCGGGACTTTCAGCCATCTACAATGCATATTAAGTCTGTTTTCAGGCTGCTGAAGGTTTTGGGACATTAGGAGCGGGAAGTGACTTTAGTCGGGACACCAAACTTCACTGAACTTTATGGGGTCTAGGATTCATTTAAAGCCCTTTTCGGGCTTCCAGCGTTTTATAGATTTTTGGGGGACTATGATGAATTGAAAGGTTCTTTTTTGGTCCACAAATATTTTCTGGACTTGTGGGTCTAGGATACGTTTTTCAGGCTGAAAAACCTTTTGGGACTTTCAGGGGTTTAGGATGCATTTAAAGCCCTTTTGTGTGCCTCCGAGGGTTTCTACACTTTTGAGGACTTACTGGGGTTTTATGCCTTTTTTGGGCCGCCAATGTTTTCTGGACTTTCAGGGGTATAGAAGGTGTTTTTCAAGGTAAAAAGGTTTTTGTGACTTTCAGATGTGTAAGATGCATGTTAAGTCCTTGTTCAGGCTGCCAAAGGTTCTGGGACATTCAGAGTGTGGTCACTTTTTTTGGGTGGTCTTGGGTGGTCACCAAACAGTTCTGAACATTGGGGGGGCTGAGGTCTAGTATGCATTTAAAGCCTTTTTCGGGCTTCCAAAGTTTTCTAGATTTGCGGGAGCCTGTGATGAATTTCAAGGCCTTTTTTGGGAAGCAAAGTTTTCTGACTTTATGGGAGTCTGATATGCATTTTTCAAGTGGAAAACATTTCTGGGACTTTCAGGGGTCTAACTAAGATGCATGTTAAGTCATTATTCAGGTTGCCAAAGGTTTTGGGACATTCAGGGCTCTAAGTCACTTTTTTCGGGCCACCAAACCTCTCTGAACTTTGGGTGGTCTAGGATTCATTTAAAGCCCTTTTTCTGGCTTCCAAAGGTTTCTAGATTTTTGGGGACTTAATGGGTTTAAAGGCCTTTGTTGGGCCACCGACGCTTTCTGGACTTTCGGGGGTCTAGAATGTGTTTTTCAAAGTGAAAACGTTTTCGGGACTTTCAGGGGTCTAAGATGTATGTTAAGTCCTTATTCTGGCTGCCAAAGGTATTGGGACATTCAGAGCACTGTCACTTTTTTGGGGCCAGCAAATGTTCTGTACTTTGGGGCGGTCTAGGATGCATTTTATTTAAGGCTTTTTTGGGCCACCAAAGTTTTCTGGACTTTGGGGTCTAGGATGCATTTTTCAGGCTGAAACATATTTCAGGTCTTTTAGGGGTTTAGGATGCATTAAGTCTTAATAAGGCTGCCAAAGATTTTGGGACTTTCAGAGCCCTCCGTCACTTTTTTTAGGAGCCACCAAACCTTTCCGCATGTAGGGGGGTCTAGGATGCATTTTAAGCACTTTTTTGGGCTTCCAAAACTTTATAGATTTTTGAGGGTCTATGATGAATGTTAAGGCATTTTTTGGGCCGCCAACATTTTATGGACTTTCGGGGGTCTAGGACGTGTTTTTCAAGGTGAAAACATTTGTGGCACTTTCAGGGGTCTAAGTAGCATGTTAAGTCCTTATTGAGGATGCTGAAGGTTTTGGAACATTCAGAGCTCTCATTCACTTTTTTTGGGCCATCAAACTATTCAGAACTTTGGGGTTCTTCGATTCATATAAAGCCCTTTTATGGGAGTCCAAAGTTTTCTAGAATTCTGGGGCGCTATGATGGATTGTAAAGCCTTTTTTGAGCTGGCAATGTTTTCTGGAATTTTGGGGTTCTCAATCACATTGTTCAGGCTAAAATAAAGTTAACAGGACTTTCAGCATTCTAGGTTGCATGTTAACACCTTATTCAGGGTATCCAAGGAATTTGGACTTCAGAGCTCTCAGTCACTTATTTCAGGCAACCAAACGTTTTGGAAATTTGAGGGGTCTAAGACACATTTAAAGCCCCTTTTTGGGCCTCCAAAGTTTTCTAGATTTTTGGAGGCCTAATGTGTCTTAAGGCTTTTTTGAGCTGGCAGCGTTTCCTGGAATGTTCAGGCTGAAAAAGTTTTCAGGACTTTCATGGGTCTATGATGCATGTTAAGGCTTTATTCAGGCTGCCAAATGTTTTGGGACATTCAGAGCTCTCAGTCATATTTTTTGGGCCACCAAACGTTTCAGAATTCTGGTAGGTCTAAGATGCATTTTAAGCCCTTTTTCAGGCTACCAAATGTTTCTAGATTTTTGGAGGCCTATGATGAATTTTAAGGCCTTTTGTAGTCCGCCAACGTTTTCTGGTCTTTCAGGTCTAGTATACGCTTTTCAGAATGAAAAATGTTTGGAACTTTCAGGGGTCTGTGCTGCATTTAAAGCCCTTTTTTGGGCCTCCAAAGAGTCTAGATTTTTTGGGGCCTAATGCATTTCAAGGCTTTTTTGGCAATCAATGTTTTCTGGCATCTAGAATGTGTTTTTCAAGGTGAAAATGTTTTTGGGACTTTCACGGGTAAAATATGCATGTTAAGTCCTAATTAAGGCTGTGGAAGGTTTTGGGACATTCAGAGCTCTCAGTCACTTTTTTCAGACCACCAAACCTGTCTGAACTTTGGGGTCTAGCATTAATTTAAGTACTTTTTCAGGCTAGATTTCTGGGGGCCTATGATGAATTTGAAGGTCTTTTTTGGTCCACCTACATTTTCTGGACTTTCAGGTCTAGTGTGCATTTTTCAGGCTGAAAATATTTTCAGGACTTTCAGGGGTCTATGGTGCATGTTAAGCATTTATGCAGGCTGCTGAAGTTTTTGGGACATTCCGAGCTTTCAGTTCCTTTTTTGAGGCCACCAACCTTTTCTGAACTTTCCAGGGGTCTAATATGCATTTAAAGCCCCTTTTAGGAACTCCAAGGTTTTCTAGCTTTTTGGAGCCTAATGCATTTTAAGGCCTTTTTTGAGCTGGCAACTTTGTATGGAATTTTGATCTAGGATATGTTTTTCAGGCTGAATACATGTACTGGTCTTTCAGGGGTCTATGATGCATGTTTAGGCTTTATTCAGGCTGCCAAATGTTTTGAGACATTCAGCACTTTTTTTGGGCAACCAGACCCTTCTGAACTTTGGGCAGTCTAGGATGTATTTAAAGCCCTTTTTCGGTTTAACAAAGTTTTCTGGATTTTTAAGGGGCTATGATGAATTATTAAGGCCCTTTTTGGGCCACTGAAGTTTTCTGGAATTTTTGAGGTCTCGTATGCATTTTTTAAAGACACATTTTTTTCTGGACTTTCAGCGGTCTAGGACGAATGTTAAGTCTGTATTCAGGCTGCCGAAGGTTTTGTGACATTCGGAGCGCTCAGTCACTATTTTCGGGCCACCAAACCTTTCTGAACTTTGGGCAGTCTAAGATTCATTTAAAGCTCTTTTTTGGGATTCCCAATTTTAATCGATTTTTGGGGGCATATGATGAACTGTATGACCTTTTTTGGTCCACCAAAGATTTCTGGACTATTGGGTTTAGGATGCATATTTCAGGCAGAAAAACCTTTTGTGACTTTCAGGGTTCTAGGATGCATTTAAAGCCCTTTTTTGTGCCTCCAAATATTTCTAGATTTTTGGGGGCCTAATGCATTTTCAGGCCCCTTTTTGGGCCACCAACATTTTCTCGACTTTCAGCGGTCTAGGATGTGTTTTTTTAAGGTTAAAAGGTTTTCAGTACTTTCAGGGATCTAGGGTGCATGTTAACGCCTCATTCAGGCTGCCAAAGGTTTTGGGACATTCAGAGGTCTCAGTCACTTTTTTCGGACCACCAAACTTTATTGAACTTTCCGGGGTCTAATATGCATTTAAAGCCCCTTTTTTGGGGCCACCAAAGTTTTCTAGATTTTTCAGGGTTCCAGAGTTTTTTAGATTTTTGGGCGCTTATGATGAGTTTTAAGGCCCTTTTGAGCTGGCAACAATTTCTGGAATTCCAAGGATCAAGAACACGTTTTTCAGGCTAAAAAAGTTCTCAGGATTTTCAGGGGTGTATGGTGCATGTTAATGCCTTATTCAGAGTGACAAGGTTTTGGGACATACAGAACTCTCGGTCACTTTTTTCAGGCAACTAAACTTTTCAGAACTTTGGGGGGGTCTAGGATGCATTTAAAGCCCCTTTTTGGGCATCCAAAGTTTTCTAGATGTTTGGGGTCCTAATGCGTTTTAAGGACTTTTTTGGACCACCAAAGTGTTTTGGAATTTCGGAGGTAAAGAATGCATTTTGCTGGCGGAAAACTTTTTCAGGACTTTCAAGGGTCTATGATGCATGTTAAGGCCTTATTCAGGCTGCCAAAAGGTTTGGGACATTCAGAGCTTTCAGTAACTTTTTTCGGGCCACCAAACTTTTCTGAACTTTAGGGTGTCTATGATGCATTTAAAGCCCCTTTTTGGGCCTCCAAAGTTTTCTAGATTTTTGGGGGCCAATAATAAATAGGCCTTTTTTTATCCAACAAAGTTTTCTGGACATTCAGGGATCTAGGATGCATTTTTCAGGCTCAAAAACTTTTTGGGACTTTCAGGGCTCTATGATACATGTTAAGGCTTTATTCAGGCTGCCAAAGGTTTTGGGACATTCAGAGCTCTTAGTCACTTTTTTCAGACCACTGAACCTTTCTGAACTTTGGGGGGGTCTACGATGAATTTAAAGCCCCTTTTCGGGCCTCCAAAGTTTTTATTTTATTTTCAAGGGCCTAGGATGCATTGTAATGTGAATAATGGGCCATCAAAGTTTTGTGGGATTTCGTGGGTCTAGGATGTGTTGTTCAGGCTGAAAATCCTTTGGGGACTTTTAGGGGTCTAGGATGCATGTTAAGGCCTTATTCAGACTGTCAAAGGTTTTGGGACATTCAGAGTTCTCAGTCACTTTTTTTCAGGCCACCAAACTTTCCTGAAAATTGGGGTGTGTAGGATGCATTTTAAACCTTTTTTCAGGCTTCCAATTTTTTCTAGATTTTGGGTCTTATGATGCATTCTAATGCCTTTTTTGAGCTGACAACGTTTTCTGGAGGAATTCCAGGGGTCTAAAATACATTTTTCTGGCTGAGAAAGATTTCAGGACTTTCAGGGTCTACGGGTGCATGCTCATTCACACTGACGAAGGTTTTGGGATATTCAAAGCTCTCAGTCACTTTTTGCAGGCCCCCAAACGTTTTGCATCTTAAGGCCTTTTGTGGGCCATTAAACCTTTTTGGACTTTCCAGGGTCTAGGATGCATTTTTAAGGCTGAAAATGAGCTTGGGACTTTCAGGGGCCTATGGTGCATGTAAAGACCATATTCAGGCTGCCAATGTTTTGGGAAATTCCGAGCTCTCAGACCCTTTCTGGTCCACTTTTGGGATGTTGAATGCATTTAAAGCCCTTTCTCGGACCTCCAAAGTTTTCTAGATTATCGTGGTGCGAGTATGCATTTTCAGTCCTATTTTGGGCTGCTGATGTTTTTTTGGACATTCGGTGTTCTAAGACATGTTTTTTGGGCAGCCAAACATTTTTGGACTTTGAGGAGTCTAGGATTAATTTGAAGCCTTTTTTGGGGCTTCCAAAGTTATTTTGAATGGCCTATGACGCATTTTATGGCTTTTTTTGGGCTGTTAAACGTTTCTGCACTTTGTATTATTTGGGACGTATTTTTCAAGCTGAAATGTTTCAGGATTTAGGGTGCATGTTAAGACTGTATTTAGGCTGCTGAAGGTTTTGGAAGAATCAGAGGTCTCAGACACTTTTTTCAGGCCACCAAATTTTTCTGAACATTGGGGGCTCTAGGATACATATAAAACTCATTTTTGGGGTCTCCAAAGATTTTTTGATTTCCAGTGGGATTATATGCGCTTTATGGCCCTTTTTTGGACCTCCACATTTTTCTTTATTTTCAGGCATCTGTGATGCATTTTAAGACCTTTTTTGAGCCGCAAAATGTTTCTGGACTTTGAATGGTTAGGATACTTGTAAAGCCCTTTTTATCGGGGTCTAAAGTTGTCTTGATTTTCAGTGGACTATGATGAATATTAAGGCCTTTGTTGGGCAGCCAAACCTTTCTGGACTTTCAGGGCTCTAGGATGCATGTTAAGGCCCTGTTCATGCTGCGAACATTTTTGGGACATTCAGAGCTCTCAGACACTATTTTCAGTGACCAAACATTTATGAACTTTGGAACTTGTAGGAAGCATTTAAAGCTGGTTTTCATGCCTCCAAAGTTTTCTAGTTTTTCAGGGATTTAGGATGCATTTTAAGGACTTTTTTGGGCCGACAAACCTTTCTGGATGTTGCAGGCGCTAGGACACATTTTTATCAGGCGGAAAATGCTTTCTGGGGTCTAGGGTTCATTTTAAGACGCTATTCAGGCTGCCACAGTTTTTGGGACATTCAGAGGTCTCAGACACTTTTTTGGGCCACCAAACATTTCTGAACTTTGGGGTTTCTAGAGCGCATGTAAAGCCCTTTTTGAGGTCTCCAGAGTTTTCTAGATTTTCAGGGAACTAGGATGCATTTTAAGGCCTTTTTTAGGCCTACAATGCTTTCTGGACGTTCTAGGGGCTACGACATATTTTGCAGGCTGAAAATGATTTCAGGACTTTCAGGGATTTAGGGTTCATGTTAAGACCCTATTCAGGCTGCTGAAGAGTTTTGTACATTCGGAGCTCTCAGACATCATTTTTTGGGCCACCAAACCTTTTTGAATTTAGGGGTCTAGGATGCATTTAAAGCCTTTTTCAGCCCTCAAATGTTGTCTAGATTTTCCGGGGCCTAGATTGCACTTTAAGGCATGTTTTGGGCTGCCTGCGTTTTCTGGAATTTCAGTGGATTAGGGTGCGTTTTTCAGGCTCAACATTTTTAGGACTTTCAGGGCTCTATGATGCCTGTTAAGGCTTTATTCAGGCTGCCAAAGGTTTTGGGATATTCAGAGATTTCAGTGATATTTTCTGGGCCACCAAACTTTTCAGACCTTTGGGGGTCTAGGATGTATTTAAAGCCCTTTTTTGGGTTTCCACACTTTTCTTGATATTTGGGGCCTATGATGCATACTAAGGCCTGTTTTGGGTTGCCAAATTTTTCTGGACATTCAGGGGATCTAGGACTCATTTTTCAGGCTGAAACATTTTCACAAATTTCAGGGGTCTATGATGCATGTTAAGGCCTTATTCGGGCTGCTGAAAGTTTTAGGACATTCAGAGCTCTCAGTCACTTTTTTCAGGCCACCAATCTTTTATAATTCGGGGGGTCTAAGATGCATCTACCCCTTTTTCAGGCCTCCAAGGTTTTCTAGATTTTCAGTGGCCTCTGATGCATTTTACGTCTTTTATTCTGGCCTCCAAAGTTTTCTTAATTTCCAGGGGGATGGAATGCATTTTAAGGCCTTTTTTGAGCCGGCCACTAAATTATTCTGTACTTTGAAGGGTCTACGATCCATTTAAAGCCCTGTTTCGTTCTTCCAAAGTTTTCTAGATTTTTAGTGGCCTATGATGCATTTTTAAGTCCGTATTTTAGGCTGCCAAACAATTCTGGACTATAAGCATACTAGGACGCATTTTTTAGGCTGAAAACCTTTTAGGGACATTCATTTTTCCCAGATGCATGTTAAGCCCCTATTCAGGCTGCTAACGTTTTTGGGACATTCAGATCTCTCAGAGCCTTTTTATGGGCCACCAAACATTTGTGAACTTTGGAAGGGGTCTGGGGCAAATTTAATGGCCATTTTGAAGCCTCCAAAGTCTTACAGATTTCCGTGGGCCTATAATGCTTTTTAAGGTCTTTTTTGGGCCGCCAAACCTTTATGTTTTTTCCAGGGTCTAGGATGCAATTTTCAGGCTGGAAAAGTTTTCGGGACTTTCAGGGGTCTAGAATGCATGTTAAGACCTTATTCAGACTGCCAAGAGTTTTAGCAAATTCTGATCTTTCAGATCGTTTTTTCATGCAATCAAACTTTTCTGAAATTTGAGTGGGTATAGGATGCATGTAAAGTCTTCTTCAGACCTTTCAAAGGTTTCTAGAGTTTTCGCGGCCTAGGTTGCACTTTAGGAACTTTTTATGACTGCAATATTTTTCTGGACTTTCTGGCTAGCAATGTTTTCGGGACTTTCAGGGGTCCAGGGCGCATGTTAAGCCCTAGGCAGGCTTCCAACCTTGTTGGGACATTTGGAGCTCCCAGACACTTTCTTCCAGGCACCAACAATTTCTGAACTGTGGGGTGTCTACGATGCAGTTAAAGTGCTTTTTAGGGCTTCCAAAGTTTTTGTAGCTTGTTGGGGGCCTATGATGCATGTTAAGGCCTTTTCTGGTCTGCCAAAACTTTCTGCACTTTCGGGGACTTGGATGCATTTTTCAGGCTGAAAATGTTTTCATAACTTTCAGGGGTCTAGGATGCATGTCAAGGCCATTTTCAGGCTGCCAAAGGTTTTGGGACAGTCCGAGCTCTCAGTTACTTTTCTCATTCTACCACACTTTTCTGCACTTTTCGGGGTCTAGAGTGAATTTAAAGCCCCTTTTCTGGCCTCCAAAGTTTTCTAGATTTTCATGGTGCTAGTATGTTTTTCAGTACTAGTTTGGGCTGCTGACGTTTTTGGGACATTCAGTGTTCTCTGACATGTTTTTTGGGCAGCCAAACATTTCTGGACTTTGGGGAGTCTAGGATTCAATTGAAGCCTTTTTTTGGGCATCCAAATTTTTCTAGATTTTCTGGGGCCTATATGCGTTTTCAGGCCTTTTTTGGGCTGCTAAACATTTCTGCACTTTCTAACATCTGGGACGCATTTTTCAGGCTGACAATGTTTTTGGGACTTTCAGGGGTCTAGGGTTCATGTTAAGACTGTATTTAGGCTGCTGAAGGTTTTGGTAGATTCAGAGCTCTGAGACACTTTTTTCAGGCCACCAAACTTTTCTGAACTTTGGGGGTTCTAGGATGCATGTGCAACTTTTTTGTGGGATCTCCAAACTTTTCTTGGTTTTCCGTGGGATATGATGTGCTTTATGGCCTTTTTTCGGAACTCCACTTTTTTCTTGATTTTCAGGCATCTGGGATGCATTTTAAGACCTTTTTTGAGCCGCAAAATGTTTCTGGACTTTGAATGGTTTAGGATACTTGTAAAGCCCTTTTTTATCGGGGTCTAAAGTTTTCTTGATTTTCAGTGGACTATGATGAATATTAAGACCTTTTTTGGGCAGCCAAACCTTTCTGGACATTCAGGGCTCTAGGATGCATGTTAAGGCCCGGTTCATGCTGCGAACATTTTTGGGACATTCAGAGCTCTCAGACACTATTTTCAGTGACCAAACATTTATGAACTTTGGATGTTCTAGGACGCATTTAAAGCTGGTTTTCAGGCCTCCAAAGTTTTCTAGATTTTCAGGGACCTAGGATGCATTTTAAGGACTTTTTTAGACCGGCAAACCTTTCTGGATGTTGCAGGGGCTAGGACACATTTTTTCAGACGGAAAATGCTTTCAGGGGTCTAGGGTTCATGTTAAGACGCTATTCAGGCTACCACAGTTTTTGGGACATTCAGAGGTCTCAGACACTTTTTTGGGCCACCAAACATTTCTGAACTTTGGGGGTTCTAGAGCGCATGTAAAGCCCTTTTTGAGGCCTCCAGAGTTTTCTAGATTTTCAGGGAACTAGGATGCATTTTAAGGCCTTTTTTAGGCCTGCAAAGCTTTCTGGATGTTCTAGGGGCTAGGACATATTTTGCAGGCTGAAAATGATTTCAGGACTTTCAGGGGTTTAGTGTTCATGTTAAGACCCTATTCAGGCTTCTGAAGAGTTTTGTATATTCGGAGCTCTCAGACACCTTTTTCGGGCCACCAAACCTTTTTGAATTTGGGGGGTCTAGGATGCACTTAAAGCCTTTTTTCAGCCCTCAAATGTTGTCTAGATTTTCCAGGGCCTAGATTGCACTTTAAGGCATGTTTTGGGCTATCTGTGTTTTCTGGAATTTCAGGGGACTAGGGTGCGTTTTTCAGGCTCAACATTTTTAGGACTTTCAGTGGTCTACGATGCCTGTTAAGGCTTTATTCAGGCTGCCAAAGGTTTTGGGATATTCAGAGATTTCAGTGATATTTTCTGGGCCACCAAACTTTTCAGAACTTTGGGGGTCTAGGATGTATTTAAATCCCTTTTTTGGGTTTCCACACTTTTCTTGATATTTGGGGCCTATGATGCATACTAAGGTCTGTTTTGGGCTGCCAACTTTCTCTGGACATTCAGGGGATCTAGGACTCGTTTTTCAGGTGAAACATTTTCACAAATTTCAGGGGTCTATGATGCATGTTAAGGCCTTATTCAGGCTGCTGAAGGTTTTAGGACATTCAGTTCTCTCAGTCACTTTTTTCAGGCCACCAAACTTTTCTGACCTTTGGGGGTTCTGGGATGCATATGCAACTTTTTTGTGGGGTCTCCAAAGTTTTCTTGGTTTTCAGTGGGATATGATGTGCTTTATGGCCTTTATTCGGAATTTTCAGGCAGCTGGGATGCATTTTAAGAACTTTTTTGAGCTGCAAAATGTTTCTGAACTTTGAACAGTTCAGATGCTTGTAAAGCCCTTTTTTATCAGGCTCCCAAAGTTTTCTCGATTTTCAGTGGACTATGATGAATATTAAGGCCTTTTTTGGGTGGCCAACCTTTCTGGACTTTCAGGGTTCTAATACACATTTTTCAGTCTGAACACCTTTTCAGAATGTTCAGGGCTCTAGTATGCATGTTAAGGCCCTATTCAGCCTGCCAAGGTTTTTGGGAAATTCAGAGCTCTCAGACACTTTTTTGGGTCACCAAACATTCCTGAACTTTGGGGGTTTCAGGCCTCCAAAGTTAGATTTTCAGGGACCTAGGATGCACTTTAAGGCCTTTTTTGGGCTGACAAACATTTCTGGATGTTCCAGGGGCTAGGACACATTTTTCAGGCTGAGAATGTTTTCAGGCCTTTCAGGGTTCTAGGGTTCATGTAAAGACCCTATTCAGACTGCCAACATTTTTGGGACATTCAGAGCTCTCAGACATTTTTTTAGGCCACCAGACATTTATTATCTTTTCTTTGGGGGTTCTAGGACGCAATTAAAGCCCCTTTTCAGGCCTCCAAAGTTTTCTAGATTTTCAGGGACCAATAATGAACAGGCCTTTTTTTTGTCCAACAAAGTTTTCTGGACATTCAGGGATATACGATGCATTTTTAAGGCTCAAAAACATTTTGGGACTTTCAGGGGTCTATGATGCATGTTAAGGTTTTGGGACATTCAGAGCTCTTAGTCACTTTTTTCAGACCACTAAACCTTTCTGAACTTTGGGGTGTCCACAATGAATTTAAAGACCCTTTTCGGGCCTCCAAAGTTTTTATTTAATTTTCAAGGGCCTAGGATGCATTGTAATGTGTTTAATGGGCCATCAAAGTTTTGTAGGATTTCGGTGGTCTAGGATGTGTTTTTCAGGCTGAAAATCCTTTGGGGACTTTTAGGGGTATAGGATGCATGTTAAGGCCATATTCAGAGTTCTCAGTCACTTTTTTTCAGGCCACCAAACATTCCTGAACTTTGGGGTGTCTAGGATGCATTTTTTTTTTTTAAATTTTTTTTTTTGTTGGCAGAGGTTCACAAGGCACATACGTCAAGGCAACAAACAATTAAATCAAGCATAGCATAAAACATCGTAATGGTTACAGAATACAGTTCCAAAAGTGGATATAGAGCCTCAACAATACAGAAATACCCAGCAAAAATCACGGTGCATGGATAGAGACCGGAGATAAGCCAGAACCCGGCGTGTTCTCACTTTGATTGTTGAGATATGTATTAAATTTGCTCCAGATGTTCCTGGGGCGAGATTGGGCGGGCAGCATTGTTAGGTATTCCTCCTCACAGTTCCGCGACCATGTGAGCATACCCAGCCATTTCTGAGAGGCCGGTGGGGAGGAGCGCTTCCAGTTCTGAAGTATACATTTTTTGGCAATCATGCAGCTTATATTCAAAAACTTTTTCAAGCGCTTAGTTTCGTCAGACCCCCAGACACCAAACAGAACCGCCAAAGGATCGGGATTTATTACAGTTTCAGTTACTGCACTCAGTGTATGGAGGACACTGTCCCAGAAACCGGACAATTTGTTACAGGTCCAGAACATATGCAAGTGATCAGCATCCACTGCCCTACAGCGCGGGCAGAGGTGCACCTCAGAGCAAGCAAACCCCGATGTCCTGCGTGATGTATAGTAAAGCCTATTGAGGAGCTTGTATTGCATGGCACGAAAACGGAAATTGAGAGACACTTTTTGTGTGTGGCAGCACATATCCTCCCACAATTCATCAGAAATTTCTAGACCCAGTTCAGCCGACCATCCGTCGTGCGCCCCAAGAGTAGGAATGGGGATGATATCTAGTAGGATTTGATCCAGTGAAGAGACGACGCCACGTGCACCGCCCGAGTTGGCGATGTAGGCTATCGCCGGGTTGTCTGGGGGCTCATCCGGAAATTAGGGCCATATGGTGCGGAACGCGACGCGAAGCCTGTAGTATTGGAGAGTCGCTAGGGGAGATCTGGTGTGCCCCGGTCTCCAGGTTTGGGGGCCTATGAATTTGCCCTCGGGATAGAAGTCAGACAGGGCCCGATACCCCAGTGCACCCCAGTGTCGCGCCAAAGCGGTATCAAGCGTGGGCTCCAGGCCCGGAAAGGCCCACACGGGAAGCCATTTGTAATATGGGGAGGGCCCACTTGTTGAGTGTAGCAGACGTGACCAGGCATACAGGGTCGCAGCAATGGGGTCAACGGGGGAATCAGATGTGTAGCGATGATGTAATATCAGGGACATTAAGTTGATACCAGCAGAGGCAAGCCGTTCCAGTTTGACATGTGGGCGCACTGGGGAACCTGGGTACCAATGAGTAGCATGCTGGGCCTGGGCCGCGATCCAGTATAGTTCCAGGTCCGGAGCAGCAATACCACCCCGTTTGTATGAAAGTGCCATGTCAGTCCACTTCTTGCGCACCGCACCGGAGTGCCAGAGAAATTGCGCGCAGAGCGTATGCAATTTAGTGAAGTAAGCCCTCCAGGGCCATATAGGAATATTGCAAAAGGTGTATAAGAGCTTGGGGAGCAAGATCATTTTAATAAGGGATAGACGACCAGCGACGGACAACGGGAGGGTGCGCCAATGTGAAATTTTGGTCTCAACTGTTCGTGCTACAGCTGAGTAGTTATCGGCAAGCAGGGTGGGCTGAGTGAGGGACATCTGCACCCCAAGGTATCTCACACCCTCAGGGGCCCAGTGCAGGGGATACTCGGTGGTGGGCTGCAGGGTAGCTTTAGTGAGCGGGAAAATCTCTGATTTGGAATAATTAATCGTAAATCCGGAGTGGGTGCCAATCCGGGTGATGTCTCTCAGTATGGGATCCAGATGGGTTGTGGGATCTCTGACGTATAATAGGACATCGTCAGCATATAGGGATATTATTTCAGGATCATCAACCAATCGTACTCCTTAACGCGCGTGCCGTGCTCGGATAAAGTCCGCCATCGGTTCTATCACCAATGCAAAAAGGATCATGGAGAAGGGGCTGCCCTGTCTGGTGCCTCTGAATAGAGTGAACATCTCGGATGTTAGTGAGTTGACTCGTACCCGCGCAACGGGGGAAGTGTACACGAGTTTAATGAACCCTATCATGTTAGGGCCGACGCCCATTGTTTCGAGGACCAGCCACATATATTTCCAGGAGACCATGTCGAAGGCCTTCTGAGCGTCCAGCGTAACCGCTACGGCCTGGACGTCTTGGTCTATACGGGACATGACATTAAATAGTCTCCTGATGTTATGGGAGGTGGACCTGCCGGGGACAAAGCCTGCTTGGTCCTCTTGTACCAAGTGCGTCATGATGGGCAGAAAGCGGTTAGCAACGATCTTACCAAAGATCTTTGTGTCTAGGTTCATGAGGGAGAGAGGTCTATAGGACCCGCACTCGTCCTCAGGTTTACCTGGTTTGAGCAGCACCGTGATGGCCGCTTCCCGCATGGAACGGTGAAGGATAGTGGCTCGGAGTGCCTCATTCCATACCTCCAACAGCCGGGGGGCCAGAATAGCCACGTGCTCTCGATAGAAGTCCGCCGTGAGGCCATCAGGTCCCGGCGCCTTGCCTATGGGCAAGTCTGAGATAGCCGATACTATCTCGTCTAGCGTGAACGGGGTATCCAGCTGGTCTCGGGTCTGTGGGGAAATTTCCGTGGTGGGGATCTGGTCAAGGAGTTCTCGCATATGTTGTTCAGTGTGCTCTACGGGCTGGGAATAAAGGGATCTATAGAACTTGGTAAATATATCAAGTATTCGATGGTCCGCCCATTGAGCGTCACCGTTCTGATCTTTTATGGAAGTGATCTGCGTGCGGCCCAGTTCCCCCCTCACAAGTGTCGCAAGTGTCTGTCCCCCTCTCCATATTTCCTGGCGGCCTGCGGGCGGCTGAAATAATGAACTTCGATGGTCGCTAAAGTGTTGAACACCTGGAGCTCGTCAGAGATTTGGGCCAGAGTGGTGGGGTCAGACCCGGAGGAGCAACATTGCTCCAGCCTTTTCAGTTTGGCCTCAGATCGCCCAAGGGCGGCTCTAATAGCTTTCAACACCCCTGCCTCTCGGGAAATAGACATGCCCCTAATGTAAGCCTTAAAAGCCTCCCATCTGACCGCGGCGGTCGTGTCTTGAAGAGAGTTAAGCTCAAAGAAGGACTCAATGTCCGCTAAAATCTCAGATTTAAACACAATGTCTTTTAGAGCTTCGGACTTAAAGCGCCAGGTGCATAGTGTTGGGATGGGAATTCCCAGCCCCAAGGACAGTATGATCAGAGAATGATCCGAGAATGTGCGGGGCAAAATGCGTGTATCCTCCACCCTACCCATAGCCTCTCTCGAGACCAAAAACAGATCTATCCTGGACGAACTATCATGTACAGAAGAGTAATAAGTGTAGTCCCGCTGTTGGGGGTGAATTGTTCTCCAGGCGTCACAAATATTGAGCGACTTCATGTGGCTATGCAGCCGGCGCGCCGCGCCAGACAGGGCTCTAGGTGTAGTGGCAGTTCTGTCCAGGGCAGTGTCCAGTATAAGGTTCAGGTCCCCCCCTCATATGATCTGCACCCCCACGAAGCCCAGCAGTATGGTAGTTACAGTGTCAAAGAATTCCAGAGAGTCTACATTGGGACAGTAAGTCTTAACCAGCAAGTACTCTTTATTGACCAGTGTGCAGTGTATTATAACATAGCGACCCTCAGGATCAACATAGCTTTTATGCAGCACAAACTTAATTGATTTGTGGATCATTGTGAGAACGCCCCTAGATTGTGTGGAGTAAGAAGTAAAGAACCTGGCAGAACCCCATGATGGGGCCACAGCCCTTGGAAGGAGGCCATCGGAGTGTGTCTCTTGTAAAAGCAATATCTTGCAATTGTGTCTGTTAGCATATGCAACGATCTTGCGGGCCTTAGTGTGGTTGCTCAGCCCCCGAATGTTCCAGGACATTATGACTGTAGCCATTTCAGAAGAAGGTATCTACAAACACAGTACCCATAAATCAGTGAACATCCCAGCTCCCGTGATGGTATGAGCTCCCAGAGTTGGAACAGCTAGTGGGCATGGGGCCCTTCAGCATGCGCGCCGCGAAACCTTGTGTGCCTTTTTGTAAAACAACCCCTTTACCACCCCCAACCCTCACCACTAACCATGGATCAGCAGTGTAAAGATCACCCACCCCTAACAAGGCACAGTTGGGCCATCCCCAACCTGGCCCAATCTTCCCCGAGGCCCAACTGGGGCCAACACACACCAAAGAATTGAGAAATAACAGTGCAATCGCAATGGGGTGCGCCGTTGCTGTGCACCAGCACGCTTGGAGCCAAATGGCTCAGTTGCAAAACGAGCAGTGGTGGCGGACTCGCGGTGCAGGCCCCGCCCGCTAAGTGGGTAATCGGGGACAGCACACGAACCCCTGCGGTTCGAAATAGACCAAAACAGTTTCGACAGTCATATATGCAGGGGCAGAGCGTCACAGTAAACAGAGCAGCCTTACCAGTACCACAGTGCAGATTGAGTAAACAAGTTCAATAAGTATCCACAGTCCGTGCCAATCACAGTTGAGTAGCGTCCACTCAGCCTTCTCCAGAGCCCTGGAGCGGTATTTGCATCTCGATGAATTTCACCGCCTCGTCCGGGACTGTGAAAAAGTACAATTTGCCACTATGAGTGAGCTTGAGACGAGCCGGGAATAAGATGGCATACGGTACATTGCGTTCCCTGAGCATTTTCTTGACACCAAGAAATTGGCGTCTCTCCTGCTGCACCGCCACAGAAAAGTCTGGGAAGATCCTGATGACATGAGACTCCAGTCGCAGCTCCCCTTTCTCCCGCGACAGGCGAAGAATGAGGTCCCTGTCACGATAATTAATAATCTTGGCTATAATGGGTCTGGGGATGTCGCCAGGTCGGGGTCGTGGGGCAAGGGCCCGGTGAGCCCGCTCCACCGTGAAATAAGGGGAAAGGTCTGGATCCCCCAGCAAGTCTTTGAGTAGTTGTTCGACTGCATCTTCCATGCGCCCCTTCAGGGCAGTTTCATGGACCCCAATGATGCGAAGATTGTTTCTGCGGGAGCGGGACTCCAAGTCATCGCATTTTGCTTTAGCACTCTTCATGTCGCGCGATAAGGTGGCTACTGTGTCCTGAAGTACGTGTATCGCATCTTCATTAGTGGAGATCTGGCTTTCAGCTTCAGTAATTCTCGATCCAGCCTGATCTACCCGGGTCTTGAGCGAGGCGACATTCACATTGATATCGTAAAGCTTCTCATGAAAGGAGGCAAAGTTCTTAGCCATTGATGCCATCATGGCAGTGAGGTCCGGCGCCGCCACCCCCGGATTAGGGTCGTTGTCAAGTTCTTCCTGCGGAGGCGACGTGTGGCCCACCTCCGGTCGAGGGACCATCTTAGTGAATTTGTCCATAGCACCCCCTTTAGCAGATCCTTTGGAGCGACTCGACATGGCCGGAACCAGAGGGCACGTCAAAGCTCGGTCGATGAAACCAGTGAGTCGGGTATGGAAGAGATCCCGTGAGGGCACAACAGCAGTCCCCGCCGGCTCGCGCCAGACAGCCCAGCCCAGGCCCCCCGCGGTTGCAGATGGGGCGCCGGCACGCCTCGGTCGTCAGCGGCCTAGGCTGCTAGCGGAAAGGACCATCCGGCAAGACCGGGGCAGGAGTGAGCCGGCCCACGAGTGTAGTGTGTGCCCCAAGGTGCCAGGGGCAGAGCAGCCAGCAGCGAGTCCAACGGGGGACACCTGGTCAGGTCACGATGAGAGCAGGGCCCAGTGTAGGCCCAATGGTGGCGAGGCACGGCGGGACAAGGATCTCCAGTTACGAGAGTCCGATTTCTCCCAGAACTCGACATGCGGATAGAGCTTGATGGCCACAGTGCAGGGATCGTAGCAGGTACACAGGATCCAAGGCAGAACCGCAGATGTCAACGGATAAGAGGCGGCTAGGCACGGAGCTCTTATGCTAGGCAGCCATCTTGCAGGCTGCTCAACAGCGCCCCCCTTCTAGGATGCATTTTAAACCTTTTTTCAGGCTTCCAATGTTTTCTAGATTTGTGGGGCCTATGATGCATTCTAATGCCTTTTTTGAGCTGACAATGTTTTCTGGAGGAATTCCAGGGGTCTAGAATACATTTTTCTGGCTGAGAAAGATCTCAGGACTTTCAGGGTCTAGGGTGCATGCACATTCACACTGACAAAGGTTTTGGGACATTCAAAGCTCTCAGTCACTTTTTACAGGCCCCCAAACGTTTTTGAACTTGGTGAGGGGTGTCTAGAATGCCTTTTTCAGGCCTTAAAAGCTTTCTAGATTTTCAGGGTCTAGAATGCATTTTAAGGCCTTTTGTGGGCCATCAAACCTTTTTGGAATTTCCAGGGTCTAGGGTGCATTTTTAAGGCTGAAAACGAGCTTGGGACTTTCAGGGGCTTATGGTGCATGTAAAGACCATATTCAGGCTGCCAATATTTTGGGAAATTCAGAGCTCTCAGACCCTTTATGGTCCGCAGTACCTTTCTGGACTTTGGGGGGTGTTGAATGCATTTAAAGCCCTTTCTCAGGCCTCCAAAGTTTTCTAGATTATCATGGTGCGAGTATGCATTTTCAGTCCTATTTTGGGCTGCTGATATTTTTTGGGACATTCTGTGTTCTAAGACATGTTTTTGGGCAGCCAAACATTTTCGGACTTTGAGGAGTCTAGGATTAATTTGAAGCCTTTTTTGGGGCTTGCAAAGTTTTCTAGATTTTGAATGGCCTATGACACATTTTTTTTGGCTTTTTTTGGGCTGTTAAACTTTTCTGCACTTTGTATTATTTGGGACGTATTTTTCAAGCTGAAAACGTTTCAGGGGTTTAGGGTGCATGTTAAGACTGTATTTAGGCTGCTGAAGGTTTTGGAAGAATCAGAGGTCTCAGACACTTTTTTTCAGGCCACCAAAAATTTCTGAACATTGGGGGCTCTATGATACATATAAAACTCGTTTTAGAGGTCTCCAAAGTTTTCTTGATTTCCAGTGGGCTAATATGCGCTTTATGGCTCTTTTTTGGGCCTCCACATTTTTCTTGATTTTCAGGCATCTGGCATGCATTTTAAGACCTTTTTTGAGCCGCAAAATGTTTCTGGACTTTGAATGGTTTAGGATACTTGTAAAGCCCTTTTTATCGGGGTCTAAAGTTTTCTTGATTTTCAGTGGACTATGATGAATATTAAGGCCTTTTTTGGGCAGCCAAACCTTTTTGGACTTTCAGGGCTCTAGGATGCATGTTAAGGCCCTGTTCAGGCTGCAAACATTTTTGGGACATTCAGATCTCTCAGACACTTTTTTCAGTGACCAAACATTTATGAACTTTGGATGTTCTAGGAAGCATTTAAAGCTGGTTTTCAGGCCTCCAAAGTTTTCTAGATTTTCAGGGACCTAGGATGCATTTTAAGGACTTTTT
The DNA here is from genome assembly GCF_040938575.1 of Ambystoma mexicanum. Lineage (NCBI taxonomy): Eukaryota > Metazoa > Chordata > Amphibia > Caudata > Ambystomatidae > Ambystoma > Ambystoma mexicanum. Next base: position 291,810,558 of record NC_090928.1, read on the forward strand.
TGGGCGGAAAATGCTTTCAGGGGCCTACGGTTCATGTTAAGACGCTATTCAGTCTGCAACAGTTTTTGGGACATTCAGAGGTCTCAGACACTTTTTTGGGCCACCAAACATTTCTGAACTTTGGGGGTTCTAGTGTGCATGTAAAGCCCTTTTGAGGCCTCCAGAGTTTTCTATATTTTCAGGGAACTAGGATGCATTTTAAGGCCTTTTTTAGGCCTTCAAAGCTTTCTGGACGTTCTAGGGGCTAGGACATATTTTGCAGGCTGAAAATGATTTCAGGACTTTCAGGGGTTTAGGGTTCATGTTAAGACCCTATTCAGGCTGCTGAAGAGTTTTGTATATTCGGAACTCTCAGACACCTTTTTCGGGCCACCAAACCTTTTTGAATTTGGGGGATCTAGGATGCATTTCAAGCCTTTTTTCAGCCCTCAAATGTTGTCTAGATTTTCCAGGGCCTAGGTTGCACTTTAAGGCATGTTTTGGGCTGCCTGCGTTTTCTGGAATTTCAGGAGACTAGGATGCGTTTTTCAGGCTCAACATTTTTTAGGACTTTCACGGGTCTATGATGAACGTTAAGGCTTTATTGAGGCTGCAAAAGGTTTTGGGATATTCAGAGATTTCAGTGACATTTTCCGGGCCACCAAACTTTTCAGAACTTTGGGGTCTAGGATGTATTTAAAGCCCTTTTTTGGTTTCCACACTTTTCTTGATATTTGGGTCCTATGATGCATACTAAGGCCTGTTTTGGGCTGACAAATTTTTCTGGACTTTCAGGGGATCTAGGACTCGTTTTTCAGGCTGAAACATTTTCACAAATTTCAGGGGTCTATGATGCATTTTAAGGCCTTATTCAGGTTGCTGGAGGTTTTAGGACATTCAGAGCTCTCAGTCACTTTTTTCAGGCCACCAATCTTTTATAATTTTGGGGGTCTAAGATGCATCTGCCCCTTTTTGAGGCCTCCAGAGTTTTCTAGATTTTCAGTGGCCTCTGATGCATTTTGTGTATTTTGTTCTGGCCTCCAAAGTTTTCTTAATTTCCAGGGGGCTGGAATGCATTTTAAGGCCTTTTTTGAACCACCCACTAAATTATTCTGCACTTTGAAAGGTCTACGATGCATTTAAAGCCCTGTTTCGTGCTTCCAAAGTTTTCTAGATTTTTGTGGCCTATGATGCATTTTTAAGTCCGTATGTTAGGCTGCCAAACATTTCTGGACTATAAGCATACTGGGACACATTATTCAGGCTGAAAACCTTTGAGGGACAGTCATTTTTCCCAGATGCATGTTAAGCCCCTATTCAGGTTGATAAAGTTTTTGGGCCATTCAGATCTCTCATACCATTTTTTTGGGCCACCAAACATTTGTGAACTTTGAAGGGTGTCTCGGGCCCATTTAAAGGTCATTTTGAAGCCTCCAAAGTCTAATAGATTTCCGTGGGCCTATGATGTTTTTAAGGCCTTTTTTGGGCCGCCAAACCTTTATGTTCTTTCCGGGTTCTAGGAGGCAATTCTCAGGACGGAAATATTTTTGGGACTTTCAGGAGTCTAGAATGCATGTTACGCCCTTATTCAGACTGCCAAGAGTTTTGGCAAATTCTGATCTTTCAGATCGTTTTTTTCATGCAATCAAACTTTTCTGAACTTTGAGTGGGTATAGGATACATTTAAAGTCTTCTTCAGGCCTTTCAAAGGTTTCTAGATTTTTCGCAGCCTAGGTTGCACTTTAGGGCCTTTTTTGGACAGCCACATTTTTCTGGACTTTCAGGCTAACAATGTTTTCAGGACTTTCAGGGATCCAGGGTGCATGTTAAGCCCTATGCAGGCTGCCAACATTGTTGGGACATTTGGAGCTCCCAGACACTTTCTTCGAGGCACCAACAATTTCTGAACTGTGGGGTGTCTAGGATGCATTTAAACCCCTTTTTAGGGCTTCCAAAGTTTTTGTAGCTTGTTGGGGGCCTATGATGCATGTTAAGGCCTTTTTTGGTCTTCCAAAACTTTCTGCACTTTCGGGGACTATGATGCATTTTTCAGGATGAAAATGTTTTCATAACTTTCAGTGGTCTGGGATGTATGTCAAGGCCATTTTCAGGCTGCCAGAGGTTTTGGGACAGTCCGAGCTCTCAGTTAATTTTCTCATTCTACCACACTTTTCTGCACTTTTCGGGGTCTAGGGTGAATTTAAAGCCCCTTTTCTGGCCTCCAAAGTTTTCTAGATTTTCATGGTGCTAGTATGTATTTTCAGTACTAGTTTGGGCTGCTAACGTTTTTGGGACATTCAGTGTTCTCGGACATGTTTTTTGGGCAGCCGAACATTTCTGGACTTTGGGGAGTCTAGGATTCAATTGAAACCTTTTTTTGGGCATCCACATTTTTCTAGATTTTCAGGGGCCTATATGCGTTTTAAGGCCTTTTTTGGGATGCTAAACATTTCTGCACTTAATGACATCTGGTGCGCATTTTTCAGGCTGACAATGTTTTTGGGACTTTCAGGGGTCTAGGGTTCATGTTAAAACTTTATTTAGGCTGCTGAAGGTTTTGGTAGATTCAGAGCTCTCAGACACATTTTTCAGGCCACCAAACTTTTTTGAACATTGGGGGTTCTAGGATGCATGTACAACTTTTTTGTGGGGTCTCCAAAGTTGTCTGGTTTTCAGTGGGATATGATGTGCTTTATGGCCTTTTTTCGAACTCCACTTTTTTCTTGATTTTCAGGCAGCTGGGATGCATTTTAAGACCTTTTTTGAGCTGCAAAATGTTTCTGAACTTTGAACAGTTTAGATGCCTGTAAAGCCCTTTTTTTATCAGGCTCCCAAAGTTTTCTCGATTTTCAGTGGACTATGATCAATATTAAGGCCTTTTTTGGTGGCCAACCTTTCTGGACTTTCAGAGTTATAATACACATTTTTCAGGATGAACACCTTTTCAGAATGTTCAGGGCTTTAGTATGCATGTTAAGGCCCTATTCAGGCTGCCAAGGTTTTGGGACATTCAGAGCTCTCAGACACTCTTTTGGGTCACCAAACATTCCTGAACTTTGGGTGTTCTAGGACGCATTTAAAGCCCTTTTTCAGGCCTCCAAAGTTTTCTAGATTTTTAGGGACCTAGGATGCATTTTAAGGCCTTTTTTGGGCTGGCAAACTTTTCTGGATGTTCCAGGGGCTAGGACACATATTTTGAGGCTGAGAATGTTTTCAGGGCTTGCAGGGGTCTAGGGTTTATGTTAAGACCCTATTCAGACTGCCAACATTTTTTGGGACATTCAGAGCTCTCAGACACTTTTTTAGGCCACCAAACATTTATGGTCTTTTCTTTGGGGGTTCTAGGACGCAATTAAAGCCCTTTTTCAGGCCTCCAAAGTTTTCTAGATTTTCAGGGACCAAGGATGCATTTTAAGGCCTTATTTGGGCAGGCAAACCTTTCTGGACCTTCCGGGGTATGGGAGGCAGTTTTCAGGGCTTTCAGGGGACTAGGGTTCATGTTAAGATCCTATTTAGGCTGCTGAAGGGTTTGGTACTTTCTGTCATGCCTGCGCCATGGGCGCATACATTGGCGATCAATATGGACTAATTGTTATTCATTTATCTACAGAAAACTCTTGGATCAACCTCTATTCACTTTGTGGACCTTATTTCCCATTTGCGAGACTTTGGTGCTTTTTTATTTTTCCCAACTAACTACAAGTACCACAATGCACTTTGCCATGACTATTTATTTCTGGCCGTTCCTATTCATCATCATCGGAACTACAATCCCCAGAAGCCCTAGGGATCAGCTCTGCTTCCACCAGCTCAGGAACAGAGAGGGAGGAGGCAGATTGTATTCAGGTGTACTGATCCAGGTGCAGCCAATTAGCCTGCCTCTGTGTTGGGCAGGGCGGTATAAAAGCTGCTGCCTGCAGGGGCTCAGTCTCTTGCATTAAGAGTCCTTCCAGCACCTTTTGCTTCGAGTTACGAATTTTTGTATGCTGTTTCTGCTTATTCCTGCTTATGATCCAGTGCCTTGCCGGACTCTCTGCATAGCAGCCGATCACGCTCCGCTGCCTTCTACCTACAGCCTTAGTCCTCTGGGCGTCCTGCCTTGCAGCCTACTACACCCTGCTGCCTACAGCCCTAGCTTTTTGGGCTCCCTGCCTCAGCCCAGCTCCTCTGGGCGTCCTGCCTTGCAGCCTGCTACACCCTGCTGCCCACAGCCCTAGCCTTTTGGGCTCCCTGTCTCACAGCCCTACTCCTCTGGGCATCCTGCCTTGCAGCCTACTACACCCTGCTGCCTACAGCCCTAGCCTTTTGGGCTCCCTGCCTTGCAGTCTGCATCACTCCGCTGCTTACAGCCCTTGTCCTCTGGAACCCCTGTCTTGCAGCTTGCTACACTCCTCTGCCTTCAGCCCTTGTCTTTTGGGCTCCTTGCCTACAGCCCTTGTCCTTTGGGCTCCTTGCCTTGCAGCCTGCTTCACTCCGCTGCCTACAGCCCTTATACTCTGGGCTCCCTTCCTTACAGCCCTGCTCCTTTGGGCTTGCTCCTTGCTGTCCTGCTCCTCTGAGCTCTCTACCTTGCACCCTACAGTCCTCTGCAATCCACAACAGTTTACCTGCATTTATTACTTTCAGTTATTGCAGCCTCCGTGTTTCCTGACTGCTGCTCCCTTGCTTTCTTCCTTGTTTTCAACCCTCAGTTCTTTATCCCTGTCCAATTCAGTTATACTGCTTTCCTTTCATTTCTTTCTGCTAGTTTTCTCATCAACTTCCTTTTTCCTGGATTTGTCTGTAATTGTCTTCTCTTGTATTATTGTAGACCCCTTTGTACAGAGTTTGTCTGTTGGTTTCCGGCAGGCAACCTCTGCCCCTTCCCTTGTCTCATTTCTGTGTTACAGACACCCACAGCTGTTGTTCCCAGCCATGAGCAAACAGCGTGGACCTCTGTTATAGCAATCTGTGCAGAAGGCTGGAGTTTTTCCTAAGGTCCGTGGAACACTCTTTCCCACTTCTGCATACACCCCAAGAGGGAATCCAGTTTGTTTGTACCTTTATTCCCCTGCTACACTTGCCTACTCTTTGTTATCTTTTGCTTTCTGCTGTGTGTGTATTTGTCTGTCCACCTTACTTCAGCACAACCACCCAAACCCTACCTGGGTGCCCTGTGCCACTCTTAACAGAGTGCCATCCGTGTTTACTTTCGGAGCTCTCAGACACCTTTTTCGGGCCACTGTACGTTTTTGAACTTTGGGGGATGAATGATGAATTTAAAGCCTTTTTCCAGGCCTCCAAAGTTGTTTAGATTTTCCAGGGCCTAGATTGCACTTTAAGGCTTGTTTTGGGATGCCAACGTTTTCTGGAATATCGGGGTCTAATGGGTTTTTCAGGCTGAATATTTTTCAGGACTTTCAGGGGTCTGTGATGCATATTAAGGCTTTATTCAGGCTGACAAAGGTTTTGGGGCATTCAGAGCTTCCACTGACTTTTTCCGGGTCACCAAACATTTCTGAACTTTGGGGGTCGAGGATGCATTTAAAGCCCTTTTTCGGGCTTCCACAGTTTTCTTGATTTTTGGGGCCTATGAAGCATGTTAAGGCCTTTTTTTTTGGGCCGACAACGTTTTCTGGACTTTCAGGGAGCTAGGACTCATTTTTCAGGGTGAAACGTTTTCAGAACTTTCAGGGTCTACAATACATGTTAAGGCCTTATTCAGGCTGCTGAAAGTTTTAGGACATTTAGAGCTCTCAGTCACTTTTTTCAGTCCACCAATTGTTTTTACATTTTGGGGGGTCTAGAATGCATCTAAAACCCATTTTCAGGCCTCCAGAGTTTTCTAGCTTTTCAGTGGCATATGATGCATTTTAAGGCTTTTTTCTGGCCTCCAAAGTTTTCTTAACTTTTAGGGGCTGGAATGCATTTTAAGGCCTTTATTGAGCTGCTACATTTTTCTGGACTTTGAAGAGTCTAGAATGCATTTAAACATGCCATTCCCTCTGGTGCTGCAAACTGTGAAGCCAAGTAAAGGAGAAGCCAGGGGAAGGGAAACATTCCCGCTGGCACTGTGAATCGTGCAACTAGTGGACAAAAGGACCAAGAATAGGAAAGCATCCTTCCTGGCGGTGTTAAGCAAGAAATCAAGATACCTGGAGAAGGGAGTAATTCTCTGGGTTAGTGAAGAAGGTACCAGAAGAAGGGAGTCGTTCTTCTGGTAACCCCGACCAAATTAATCTCATATACAGCATGAAGAAAAGTAGTGTTACTACCAGGAACGTTGCGAGAACTTGGTTTTCTTATGTTGTAGTGCTGTTTGACCACTGGAAGCGAACCCATTAGTCTTAAGAAGAAATCCAAATCTGGCAGTGAAATTTGTCCTCCGTCCAGGGGAAGGGAGTCTTTCTTCTGGATCAAGAAACTTGACTTTATCTTTAGTTGAGTTATAGGCGTAAGGGACAGAAATAGAGCTTTGATGCATGACGGTGGACTGTTTAACTTTTCTTGGACATTCTAACTGACCCATTAGCACTTTAGTTGAGGCAGGGAAACCCCTCACAGAGATAGGGACAGTTAAAGTGTTCTCTTTATATTCACAAATAAAAGTGTATGCCAACAACCATGCCACCTGTGTGTCGTTCTCCTTCTTCAACACCCTTACAATTTAAATTCAAAGCAACAGATAGCAAAACAGGTACAGTTCTGGTGAGAATAAATTCAAAAGCAGCATTAATTAAGTCGGCTCAATTCTAGTGTGGGTAAATTCAAAGCAGCAGGAACTAAGTTGTAATAATTTTAATAGACTGCACAATCAAGTGATGAGATGTGTGACAACACTTCCGGTTTGTGGCTTCACATCCTGTTCATTACATCTTAAAAATCAGCCCCACCAGAACTGTAATGCTGCCTCTTTTGAAGTTAGCCACACTAGAAATGCACTAACTTGATTCACGCTGCTTCTGAACTTAGCCACATTGGAACTGTACTGATTTGGCATGCACTGCTTTTGAGTTTAGCCACACTAGAATTTTAATGATTTAATTTATGCTGCTTTTACTATACTTAGTAGAAGTATACCCGGTGTTACTGTTGCGTAGGATACATTTACATCAATGGTGTTTCAAATTACTACATAGAATTAATTTATTTGTAAATTAATTCACACAGACCAGACCTAGTTATTAAAATAAATGTTTTTTCTTTTTTTGTAGAATTTATTGGAACACAGGAATCCACATATGGGAACACATAGTTATAGTTTCAGTCCTAATGAAGGTCGTAATAAAAATCTGTAGTGCTGAATTGATGATGGAGGCCCGAAACACTGGGTGTCAACTTTCTATGAAATAAATGTCATATATATATATATATGCTGTCAGACAGCTGTAAATTTGCATGGAGATAGCAAAATACCCTGTGTAGTTAAAGGTTATGTGATATGGAAGAAAATATATGTATTCTAAAATGGAAAATGTTGCATTCCTGTGTGATTTCACATTATGATACTATTGAACAAATGTATTCATATGTTGGCTGTTTGTCTACACATTGTATTATATATTAAGTGTTGTGTATTATAAAAGATGTGCAATATCTATGGTTTTGGAAAATCCTGATATTGTTTTACAAACATGGTAGACAATAAAATGTATGCTTTTTTGAAGAAATTGATTGTCTAACAATTGTAGTTGTGATTGTCGGTTCTATCAGAATACAATGACCTGCTCAATGTTTGTTAAAAACATGTACATGGAACCTGGGAGACAAGGGAAATAACCAGGTACCCTATATTTCTGCAGCTTGGTTCAGTGACATCACTTCCTACGGCCATCTAAAGTCACCCCATTCTCCAGCTAAGTGCCACAAAAGACTCAACTGGGAACACCAATCAGGAAGAAATCACCTCATCCCAGCATCACGAGGGACAAACGCAGAGAGACCAACCATTGATTGACTACTCGATCAGGTGACGAGATGTGAGATATCACTCCCGGTTTGTGATTTCACTTCATGTCCATGACATTGCTTCCTGTGTCCATCTTGATTCAGTGACATCTCTTCCTGCTGCCATCTTGCTTCAGTGACATCACTTCCTGCGGCCATCTTGGTTCAGTGACATTACCTGTTTCGGTGACAGCACTTCCCAAGGCCATCTTGAATCTGCCCAATCTCTAGCTAAAGGCCGCAAGAGACTCCTCAGGGAACACCAATAAGGAAGAAATCGCCTCATCCCAGCACCACGACCGGCAAAACCAGAGAGACTAATCACTGATAGACTATTCAATCCCGTGATGAGATGTGTGACAACACTTCCGGTTTGTGGTTTCACGTCCTGTCTGTGACATCTTAGTAAATCAGCCCCACCAGAACTGTAATCCTGCTTCTTTTAAATGTAGCCACACTAGAAACAAACTTACTTGATTCACACTGCTTCTGAATTTAGCCACAATAGAACTGTACTGCTGTAGCATCCACTGCTGTTGAGTTCAGCCACACTAGAATTGTAATGATTTAATTTACGCCGCTTTTGAATTTAGCGACACTAGAATTGTAAAAACGTAGTGCTCTGGGTACAATGGATTATGGGGGCTGTAGCTGACAGCATGATGATAGACGTGCAGCAGTAAGGGGGTTCCTTGTTGGATTAAAGTGCTTGAGCAGGTCGTGGGCAATCTTGCCTTCACAGTATGGCAAAACAGTTCTAAAAGTCTAAATGGTTTAATGCCTTCAATGCTTCTGAAATATCCCACATTTATATCTCTTACCCTTGCATTTGAGGCGCTACGACTCACAAAAACACATGAAATAAATAACCTTATATTCAGTCTCAGAAAAACAAAACCTGTCTTCTTTAAGTTATCACTCAATTTCTTGTCACATGCCCTATTCTCTGCCCCCTGCCGGGTGCCCTTCAGCAGCTGATGGCCTGGTGTAGCCGTTAGCCAAAACAGCTAAAATAATATGTGAACCATATATATCTGATGTGTGCGTTACCTAAACAAAGGTTCATGAACGCGTGTGGCTTGGAATATATATTTTGGAGTGATTTCCGTGCACTGTTTTGCATGTACTTGAATATCATAAATGAATCTAATTTTGAGCTGAAGTGTTTTTACTGCTCAGTCGGAATTGTATTGAGATTGTTTTGAATATCTATTTAGGTTAACGATATGTGTATTCAGTAGTTAATAAATAATAAGGTGTTTTTGAGCTAATAGTGCAGCGGGCTTAGAATAGCAACGCTGAATTAAAAATGAAACGATGCCTTTCTAAGGACATAAAAACAAGCGGCAGCAATGAAAGTCAGTAGGAAAAATAACGTAAGCACACATCTATTCTGCAAAATAAATTGTCCATTGTTCAGTCCTTTGCATTTTGCTCGTAGTCGTTCATGTTATGGCTTTATCCAGATACAGGGCGAGTTAGAATGGAAACCTTTGTGGATTGACAGGAAGACCTGTTGAACCACATTACGTGTTTCATGCAACAAGGCTAAGAGCAATGGTTTTCTGTCAGTGGAAAAACAAGTGTGTGTGCATTAAGCTCAAAGGCGTATTTGAGGTTTTGATTGAGGACGATTGGGATGGTGTAATGCTCGGATTACGTACCAGTCAACTCCATTACTCATATTCCTACAATTACTTGTCACATTACCTGCGTATGAGCTACCAAACATTGTCAGGAATCCATTTAATTTGATTCACTATTTCTGCAAAGTTCCTGCCCGATGTCCCTGTGAATACAATATACACAAAGTACATTAAGGACCCATACATGTTCTTTTGTGGGTGCTAGAAACAGGTTGTAAATACTGTGATGAGTAAGAGTAGGACTATGTCTAATGACGAATACCAGTAAGAATGCAAGCATTAGCCCATTGCCCCCTTCCTTGTCCCAATATTTTAGCAAGAGAAATCAGCAAAGCCAAGGAAAGAAGTGCTCAGACAAGTCAATCACACCCCAACTCCAATTAATTTACAACAGATATATCAACGTTCTCCCAGTTCCATGAATGTTGCTATGCAGTACAGTTTAACCACATGAAGTACATATTGTCTTGTCCCTGCACATTCAAGCAGTACTGCCTGGTAAAGGTATTGGGAAAAGACCAGGCTGTCCTGAGTCGGCATACATGAGTCCTCCACCAATGGCCTTCTCGTCAAAAGCCGGTGAATGGAAGAAGGCAGAGGACAATCAGCCACTGAATACGCCATAGCCCTAGGTCACAGATCGCACCTGATGGCAATAGGCACCAACGCCTTTTTGCAAGGACTCTGACACACAAAAGGTTCCCACACAGCCTGCACATCACTGGGCTTTCCAGATGAGTCAACGCTGTCCTTCTACATCCTGTACATCCAACAGGTGCCACTGCTCCATGTTGTGGAATGTTAGCTGGACATCAGAATCCAGATAACCTTCAATAGGGAGAATGTTCCTATTAAAGGAAGTTGTTGGAGAGCCAGGCTACAGCCATCAGCCATTGGGCCATCACAAAAAAAAAAAAAAACTACATGTTCACACCATTCAGCCTCCCTGTTATATCAGCATTTGGCAACAAAGGGCCAGCCCTCCTCTTGCACACAAACTCAATTTGAGGCACTGTATATGGATCCCAGCATTCAATGCCACAGCAACCTCACCTGGAGGACCGTCAACTGAACATAAACTGCAAGAAGCAATAGATGGTGAGATCCTTGATGGACTGCCCTCCTGAAACGCAGGAAGGAGCAAAACAGTGAACACAGGGCTGTTAAGGACTTCACAAAGAACACCCGGCAGACATCAATGGCTCATCTATAAGGAAGGTTGTCCGCCCCCTGACCTAGGGATAATGGAAGCCCATGGAGCATATTACAAAGGGGTAGAGAGATGAGAAGGAGTTTTTGTATAAAAGGTGCCAGTCAGGCCATTCAGTTCTCAAATGTCACTGAACGTGCAAGGACCGTGAGAGAAAATAACCCAATTGAAACCCTGTAATTCATCTAACCATCTTGCATTTCTGGAAGTAGCCAAACCCGAACCCCTGGTGGTAAATAAGTGCACCAATGGTTTGTGATCACTTGTAATAATGAAAGGAATACCCCAAACATAAGTCTTAAAAATAGTTTGAAGCCCATTAACATGCCAAACTCTCCGACTGGATAGTGGAATATCTTGACGCGGATGAAGAGAAACAACGTGACACAAATGCCACCGGCACCTTTATGCCTTTTCTGTATTGAGACAATGCAGCCCCCACACCACTGGAAAAAGCGTCCACAGTAATAATAGTTTCCTCACGAGGATCAAACCTATGCAGAGTGGGAGCATTAGCTAATTCTTGCTTTATCATTCTGAAAACGTCCTCCTCACTCACACGCCACAAGAACTCCACTCTAGCCTTCAAGAGGTCTCTGAAAGCGGCACACTTTGCTGGGAAATGTTCAATGAATTTGGAATAAAGTTCCACCACGCCCAAAACCGATCTTCACTCATCCCTGTTAGTGGAGACTTGATAGTGAAATTGCCATCCACCATCTTGGGACGTGTTTCCAATCCATTGCTCGTTAGTTTATGGCCCAATATATGACGCTGGGTGTTGTTTACATTTACACTGCTCCCTCCTGATGGTCAATTCTGCCTCTGTCAACCTCCTTAAAACCTCTTTCACTCTACAGTCATGCTCTCCTTCGTACTTAGCCCCCACCAGAATGTCAGCATGGAAACATAGAACACCAGGAATATCCTTTAATAGATCCTCCATGATCTTCTGAAACATGGAAGATGCTGAGACCAAACCAAATGTTATGATCGATCCTCATGGGTTTAAAAAAATGCCGTAAGCGCCCTGGATGATGGAGACAGATCAACCTGGTGGCAGGCAGACAATAAGTCCAAAGTGGAATTCAACACAGCCTCATCCATGGTGCTTAGCAACTCACTGACGTTTGGCAGGGGATGTCTGTTAACCAAGATGTTCTTGGTTAAGTTTCATAAATCTATACATAACTTCATCCATCCATCAGGACGTTGCATGACCTCAATAGGTGAAAGCCATGTACTGATTTAAATAGGTTAGATGATCGTATAAATTGCTCAACTCTACTCTCACCTTTTTCCTAATACTTAACAGTAAATTCCTCACCTTATGCACTTTAGGTTTTGCATTTTCAATCAAATTAATTTTATATGTGTACCCCGTAGCCTACCAATTCCATTCGCACCTGCAAATCCTTTCCAGGATGTAATTCCATCCCCAGTTCACCCTGATGCTTCCTACCCAATATCCAAACACCTTTGGCTGCTACGTAAACTTTAGCATGTACATTTCTTTCACCATATTCAGCATTGCACCACACAATTCTACCCCCACCGTATGGCTTGGATTCAATATCAGTGTTGTGCAATGTGTGTTTTTGGTCATCCAAATTGCTCTGTATTTCACCTCAGATATAATGGTATATAGTGACCCAGAATCCGCTAAAGCTTTAATAGCACACCCTGCCATGATAATCTCCACTGCAGGTGGTTTGTATTTTCCATCCTCATTCTCGTGAACTTCCCCTACAATATGAACAATCTTACCAGACCACTCTTGTTTCTCCTCCATGATAGATATGACACCAACCTCTCCCGCAGATGTACTGGTGTTAACTTTGCAAAATCTTGCAAAATGACCCATAATACCACGCTTCCAACATTTATGTCTAATTGCTGGACATTCAGTGGGATTGAGAGCATTTTTTAAAACCAGCATCTTGGACAATGCCCTTTCCGGATGCCCTTTAGGGGATTCAACATGCTTCCATTTGGTTTATTAAATATCTTCACAGCATTAACTTTGGGTTCACCCATATCCATGTAGACTCTCTCACCCCTCTCTCTTACCACCTGAATTTTGTCCTTCCCATTATTTGCGTTTACCTCCAACAAACACTTGCTTGTTAACTCCATTCCCCTAGCAATCTCCAAAGTATCCTGTAAAGGAGGGTTTTTTGCTTGCCATAACTTCTCCTGTATTTTATGATTAGATGTATGCATCATAAGTTGGTCCCTTATCTATTCATCCTCCCTTCCTGTGAATTCACGTGCCAATAATCCTCTTAAGTCACCAACAAACGAGTCCACCTTCTCTCCAATACACTGCTTCCTTCAAAAGAATGTGCATCTTTCTAATATGACATTAACCTGTCTACCATATTGAGCTTCTAACTTCCTCACGGCTTTGCCATATAACCCATCACCGCCCCTTCCACTTCCCCCACTTCACCATCAACACCTTGAACATCAAGCAATGTTTTGATTACTCTGACAGCCTCAGCCCGACCACACAACACATTAGAGTTGAGAACTTCTGTTAATCGGAAAATCTCGCAAAGCCTGATGTAACGAATACAAATGAAAACAGATCTTTCCAGTGCTCCCATGGAATGGGTGGATCGCCTGATGTTGTCAAAAATGTTGGTGGATGGTCCATAGTCTGCATTCTCCAAAATGCACACAATAATGCCAACCAAAAAAGAAATATTATGCAAAATAAGTCTGGAGATGGAAAATAAAAACAAAATACTGCCATCATCAATGAAGATAGGCGGAACCTCTAACTCCCACTGCTCCCTCACATCCAAAACAAAGTGCAGTACTCGAATGAGAGTAGGAGCGACCTCCCACTACTGCTACACTTTGACACCCTTAGTCACAGTGCTGATTAGGGTCCAGAACAAAGAAAATGGTCGATAGTATCCCGGGATATGAGTGCAGGAATGTCTTCCCACTGCCCCCACTGTACCACAATACCAAAGCCGAAATCCTTGAAAACCCAAAATATAAAGTATTACTTAAGGGGAAAGCAATACTGCCACAGGCCAGGAGGTGTCACTGCCCGTAAGTATCTCAGAACAGTTTCCAAAATGAAGGTAATCCGCATTCCACACAGATCACTTCCCACAATGCGACAATATCCAATGGCAATTATGCAAGTTCCTCCCTCACAGACCAGCCCACAGCATTGGATAAGGGGGCCCATGGACAGTCCTACCACCAAGCTGCAGAAATGAGATGGCGGCTGGAATCCAGCATTTAAGTGGCTTCAGCTATATAGTCACACTAGGACTGTTGCACAATCACAACGCTTTCAACACCCCAGCCATGTAAATGAATAAGGTGGGCCGAAATGCTTCCCGAGCCCCGACACAAGCCTCGGAGGGGAGAATTGAGGGCACAACCCACCAGGCCCCGAGACTCACCAGCACTGTCCCGGATGGACAGTTACACTGGCGCCCCTGTAGCTGTGTAGACAAATGCTGCACACACCTCTAGTCACACATAACCTCTTGTCTCTGGGCAACTTGAAGAGCGCCTCCACACACCACCCGATCCCGACACACAGATCTACCTCAAGATATCCTCCATTGAAGACATCCACAGGCCCAAGGCCTACCTCACATTGATCCAGTCCTGGATTTCCAGTGCTTACCTGAAGCTCAACACCTCCAAGACTGAATTCCTCCTGCTGATCAACAATGCTGAACACCCTTATATCCAACCCTGGCACTCTGCTATGAACCTCTAGGGATTCACACCCCAGCTGGTCACCTGTTCCAGGTTCCTTAGGCTCAACATCGATAGACATCTCACGTCCAAACAGCACATAGCAAGGAAGACACAAACGGCCTGGTACCAACTTTCTCTCCTGCAGAAAATCAAGCCCTTCATCCCAGACAACAACTTCAGACCTGCTGTCCAAGCCTTGGTCCTCTCCAACCTGGAAAGTGGCAATGCCCTCTTGGAAGGTCTTCCGGCCACTACACTGGCACCCCTGAAATGTGTCCTGCATGCTTCAGAATGACTCATTAAAGGACTTGACTACATTATCCCGACCCTCATCTAACTTCACTGGCTCCCCCTGCAAGCCTGTATCATCTTCAAATCCTGTTGCATCATCAACAAGGCTATCATATGGAAGTCCCTAAGCTACATCACTTAGAAACTCAACATCTCCAGAGGCCTGTGATCCACCAGAAATAATGAAATATGCATACTTGAATTACAACAGTGCACAAAAGAAAGAACCAGAAGACATGCATTCTCTGTCCATGCTGTAAAACTATTGTTCCTCCTCCCCAACAACATCAGACTTGCCCCATCACTTCTTCAGTATATTAAAGAGCTCAAGGCCTTCCTCTTCAAAAAATGGCTCCCCCTTAACACCTAGGACCACACACCCTGCAATCCCCACCCTACCTGAGACTCAGTGATCTGCTCCCCGCTGTCTTCCCCCATGCTGTCTATTGCCCACCCTGCCCTATTAGCTCTGTGCTCCTTTTTACTCTGCTTCCCTCATGTTGTTCTTCCCCCTATGATTGCAAAGCACTCAAATGCTTTCTGAAGCTAGTGAAAGTGGTAATTCCCCAAAACTACAATTAAAATATATCAGAGAAATAGACACTGAAGGACACACCCAGTAGGGAATGAGACCAGGAGAGGTTGCGGGTGAGTCAAGAATATCTTTATATAAAAATAAGATAAGGCATGCAGAGGACTCTGCTGCTCTTAGAGCGCTCTGCCAACAATACAGAATATTCACATTATAAGTCCAAAATGTGTCATCTATGGCGTGTGCTATAAGGGATACACAAATACATTTCATTGGTTTAGTTGAACAAGACATTATACAGTGTATAGTTGTGCTGGTGCTGGATTGGCTGAGGTTGAACTTGTTGCTTCTTGAGGCATGTGGGGCAGCTGGGCTCATCAGGGAGGGGCGAAGGGTCAAGCCGTGTCCACACAGTTATAATTCTGACTAAGCTAAGCTTCACATTAATCATGGGCATGCACGATTTAATGTGACACACAAGACTCATCATAACACA
Source organism: Ambystoma mexicanum (assembly GCF_040938575.1). Lineage (NCBI taxonomy): Eukaryota > Metazoa > Chordata > Amphibia > Caudata > Ambystomatidae > Ambystoma > Ambystoma mexicanum. The sequence continues at coordinate 291,826,373 of NC_090928.1, forward strand.
TTGTTGTCTATAAATTGTAGCAATAGGTGTACATTCTTGACCTGGACCAGAGTGGAGCAGAGGTGCGGTGCTCCAGGTGCCTTATCTTGGCATGTACTTTTGGGGCACATTTATCAGGCGCCTCGAGTATCAAACAAGGGTGTCGGAATGTGTTAGTACATGGAGAATATATGTTAGCTCAGGATTAGTTATACGGGGGAAATCGAGGCTGGCCCATGGGCAGAGGTCCCACCCCTGCTACATTAAAAGAATGAGGGGTTTAAGGTTCATGCAGACAGTAACTCTGAATGGTGGGGGTTGTTGGAGCTGGGGCAGGTTTGTGGAGACAAATGGTTTCCATGAACCAGGCTCCTCCCCGGTTACACACAGTGCAGTGATCTCAGAGGAAGAAGAGAGATACAGTGTCAGCTTGCAACAATGTGTGCCGAAGCTTCTGTGAGAGCAGGACAGACTCAGCGCAGACAGTGGGGAGGAGGCAGGGGTTGTTGGGATGGCTGTGCACAGCGCTGGACAGGGGAGAGGTGCAGGTTTGCCTCTGTGAGTTTCATGCCTAGTCTAAAGATGAAGTTGTGGTTAATACAAAAAGTAGTCTCTGGGGTCGTGCAAGGTGCATTGAATAGGTGTCATTCAATGGCTTCCTCACACCAGTCACCGGGGCTCAGACAAGGGAATGTCTCCAACCATTGTATGAACATAACTTACACCTCACCCGGAATGTAGGGGGGCCCAAACGACCCTTCCTCCCTTACACTAGGTCAGCTCTAAATAAATACCCTAACAATAATAACAATAATAAATAATAATAAAGGTTTGTGTGGATGGAAGACTAGCAATAAAAATTATGAAGAGAGAAAATTGACATCATCAGCTCAGCTATGATGAATATGTTGAAAACTGCTTCTCACATCATTATAACAGTGGACGTGAGTGCCAAATGATTAGGTGAAGTGCCCAGTCTAATCCTGGGAGCGAAGCAGGTGAGCATCACCTTTACATCATGTTGCCTGCGGGTGCTGGACCTGAAAGAGAAGTCTCTGAAAAGTATTGGTGTTTGAAACATTGTAAAATTTTTATATAGGGTCTCTCCTTAACCCTCAGAACATAAGAACCATCACAAACCATTGATTCATATGTTCATCTCATAGGGCATAACCACTGCATCCCCAACAATATGCCAGGTTAACAGATGTCCAGAGGAATAATGGCATGGTGGCTGATTGACTACTAAGGCTGCCAGTTGATGTCATCTAAGACAAGACTGACAGTGCACTACATGGAGAGGGGAACACATATTCTGTGGAGCATCAGTATAAAGGAATGGATGAAATCCAGTAGGCAGTAGTGACAACCAATACTCCAACCAGTTGTGAAAGGGTCTCAAGGAAGGGTGGAAAATTGTCAACCAGATGTTCCAGATTGTGCCTAGGTGTTCCCTGCGATCACCAATGGAAACTGGAGTATGATGTGGAGAGATTGTCTTGTTTCCCCTTTATGCTTATGTGCCATGGTTAAGGCATTGGCCGACGAGTGTCACTTGAGAAGGTGCTTCTGAATACGTTACTAATGTGTGGAAATGTTTTTGTTCAAATGATGATATTGCATAATGATGCTGAGAATGGTGTACCCGAGATGAACAAGGAAACTACCAATGTCCCTATATGAAATAACCCAATTAATGAGTGGGGTAACAGTCCGAATTAATCTAATTGGGCTTTTCTAACCTGGAAAATACTGGGGTTAGGTGCCAAGTAAATTGATTCTGGCTGGCTTTCTTTTAACTCTTAATTTGATATTATTCTTCTACAAGAAACATGGGCTCCTGGTAACCCCCTTTGCCAGGTTATCATACTAAATTAACCCCTGCTATATCTGCCATTAGAGGCTGTGCTAAAGCATTGGTAACCTGGATCAAGTTAGATAGTTTTTCTTATTTTTCCTCCAAAGGCATTCCTCAAGAAACATTCAAATCTTGATACTCCGGCTAGCATCAGGTAACAGCAGGTTTGGTTTGAATGTATGCAATTATTGTGGAGTGGTCAAAGCTTGTGCAATGTCCCTGTATGCACTAGGTAGTTTACAAGATCAGGTTGTTGTCCCTATGGCCTAATCACTCTATCTGATGTTTGTATTGTTACAGATGGTGACTTTGATGCTAGAATAGGTCAATCAGATCATAAGAACTACTACAACTTAAACAGAGTCAGGGAATGGGGTATTTCCACTATGATGAGAATCCTGCTTATGGGGTTCCGTTTGGGAGTGCTCCTGGGCCTATGTTTACCGGGGGCAAGGGTCATGATTTCTGGGAATAACATGATACTTCAAACATACTTTATTGCTTGTTGATGATCAATGCCAGATCTGCTGTGGCTCACAGGGACATCCTATATAGAGTTTTACAGGATTCTCTGCCAGATTTTATGTGTATTACAGAGACTTGGTTTTCTGTGAGTCCTGATCCTGACTTATGCCAATTAATGCCTATGTTTTACACTGCAGCCTGCATTGACAGGCCCCCTCCGACTAGACGCGATGGTTTGGCAATAATTTATCCGGACACCTTTCAATGTCGTCTTATTTCTGTGACACATTCGCTGCCTTGTGAATTGCTCCTCTTGAGAGTCCAGGTTAATGCTAATATGGTTGTCCACCTCTTATTGATCTATCATCCACCCTCTGCCAAAAGCACCGATTTTGTTATCAATTTTGCACAATTGGTGGCCAACCTGAGCTTAACACACTCTAACCTGGTGGTATTGGGGGATTTCAACTTTCACCCTAATGAATCCAACAACCTCTAGGCAAAAAACCTGGTGGCTGGTCTGTCAGATCTTTTGTTACATTTATGTAACTCTCTTCCCACGCATGATTGTGGTAACCTACTTGACCTCGTTTTTGCTGAGGCCAGTATGGTCTCTAGTTGTACCCCAGTGTCATTATCTTGGTCTGACCATTTTTTGGTCCCCTTCTTGGTCCTGGTTACTCCCTGTTGCCCTAAATTATCCCATGGGCTACAACTGGTTGAAAATGGCAAAAAGTTGATTTGGTGGATATGACTGAGGCCTTATATGAGGAGCACCAGCCCCTCACGGAGAAAGGTATTGATCCCTTCTCATCTCTACTTACTGACTTGGAAAGTGTTGCCAATAAAGTTGCCCCGCTGTGCCCCCATTTTAGCCAAACTAAACCCTCCGAGCCATGGTATAGCTCTGAGCTGAGAGTTCAGAGACAAGTATGTAGACATTTAGAAAGAAAATGGCACCTGAACTATGCAGATTCATGTACTATTTATAAGCAAGCCATTTCCTGCTATCATCAGATGATTCATTCTGCTAAATCTACATACTATGCCACCAGGATTACTGAAGCCCCCTGCACACCTAGAGAACTGTTTCGATTGGCCAAAGAGCTACGAGTATATTCCACAGGGACTTCTGCTATGCAACCTGATTCTGAGCTGCGTTGCGATGAGATCAGCTGTTCAGAAAAAGATTGCTGCCAACCGCACGGCCATTATCGATCATCAAACGGCAGAGCTGGCTGTTTTGATGCCGGAACCCCAGTGGCACTCCTGCTTTGCCTTCAGCAAATAATCTGGAACTGCTCCCCATAACAGATGAAGCTATCAGGAAGGCCCTGTTGAGCATGAAATCTACCTCTCTGCTTAATGTGGTCCCTCTAAATATGCTGAAAGCCCTGCCCAATCAAGCTATAGGCATGTTGACTGAGGCAGTTCAGTATTCGTTCTCGATGGGGTGGGTTCCTCCTGAGTTGAAACACGCTGTGGTTCTCTGCCTATTGAAAAAAGCTAACCTGGATCCAAAGGAGATGGCAAATTATCAACCTATCTCCCTGCTTCCCAGGATGATTAATCTGATGAAGGCTGTAATTATTCCTCAGGTCTCCCTGTTCCTGGATGAAACTGACTGTCTTCACCCATCTCAATTAGGATTCCACCCCAAGATGGGGACGGAGTCCGTGATGATTTCCCTGTTGGATGACCTTGCGATGATTCAGGACCGCGGAGAGACTGGAATCCTTATTCTCTTTGATTTCTCCATGGCCTTCGATGCGGTGGACTCTGAGATTCGGGCCTTAGTTGCGATTTCAACATTTTAAATTTAAATATAAATATGAATAATTCTAGTGTTATCAGTAATCAGGAAAACATCTCATAAAACTGTTTGCAGAATTGAACTCAAGTTGTATTAATGGTAGAGTTGTATAGGATAGACCACTCCAAATGAATCGTTTATTATTAGGCTGTGTGGCAGGTTGTGGATATGGTGATCATTGATAGAGTAAAAAGTGGCCATTTCCGCCTAGCATTAAATATGAGGTTGTCCATCCCGATGACCAGGGTTCTGAATAATGTATTTTTGGTCAAACTTGTCTCCATTAGTAGAAGGGTTAAATGGTCTCCCGTTAATGAGGCCATTTTATGAAAAATAATCCTATCTGAGGGTTATTGCTATATGATGGTATGATTAAATGAAGACATTAATGAAAAGGTAATAGTGGAAGCCTTTAATTCATTCAATGAAGTAATTGAAAAGGTCCTAACTTTTAAGCCAAGTTGTAAGGGTAGGCCCACATGCAACAAACGTTATATTCTATGGAGTGCAGAGGGAATTAATAGCTGCATTTAGAAATACGCATTTAAACATGGCTCCTCTTTTTGAGGCTCGTGCTCAGTATAAATGAGATCTGAATAGCGCTAAATGTTCCTAACAAGATTACAGATGGAATGACTTGTTCTGCTATTGTTATGCTAACAAATGCAGGGATTTCTGGAATTTGATTGCACAGGGCTCTACTGATAACTCAATAGATGAGGCAGTCAGAGCAAATATTTTGCACGATGACTGGCTTTTGCACTTTAACACTTTATGCAGCTCAGCTGAAAATAAGGGCATTGCGACTAGTCCACCCTTCCACAGCCTGGGGAAGCTGGCTCAGGACTTCACATTACCATTCGTTATTGATGTGATCAATCAATTAGGTACCTTAAAGGCACCAGGTCCTGATATGTGCCAGGGGATGATTAGACATCTAATCTGGTTATTTGGATTACATGGATTGTGATCACAGCTTTCCTAGTTACACAAACACGACCAGGCACATGGCATCTTCGTTCTGTGTTTAAGAAAGGCTCAAGGAACCTGCCCAGTTGCTGCCAATCAATGTCACTAAGTGATATATCTCTGTGGATCTTGGGCAAACGTATTTATACGGCATGTTGTGACTGGGTGATGTTTGCCAATATTACCAGTATTACTGGTGCTGGTAATGCTGGCAAATCCCCCCTGGATTCCTACTGAACTCCATTGAATAGGGATTAACATCCCTTAGTGGCACTCGGAATATGGCAGTAATTCCACTGGACCGTGACGGTAACAAAGTTACCAGTGGACACCGCCAACCTCGTATTGAGGCCCAATGTCTTTTTGCCTTCTTTTATTTGAAGCAAGTCTAAGATCCAGCAGTCTGTCATGCATTTGAGCATTTTATTTACGCACACTATGCACATTAGGAACACATCAACTGTTCCTATTTAAGATTATAAATATGTTAAAGGTTTTCTGAGTTGTTAATGTAAATTCTATACATTTGTGCTTTATGAATTTGCATTTGAAATAAACGGATAAACTAAAATAAAACCTAGCGACACCATCTTGCACAACCCTGCATGTAACAGGCTAGTCAAGAACATGAATCAGTTAGTTAAAAGGTGCATCCAATTAGCACCTATCAGTTCCCCAGTGTGGAGAAATGCTCTCAACAAGGCACTCGGTATTATAGCTTCATGCCGTTCTCTGGTACAGAAGTGCAGGAGTCAAACCCTTTGTTCTCATGAGAGGAAGAAAAACATGCAGTCACTTCAATCCCGCCATGACTGACCAAGGTTGGACCAGCCATCACCAAAGGGAAGGAGATTTTCCATCACTTCAGGCAGAATCAAGCCGCATAGAAAAATGTACTATAACAGAAGAAAGGTAGTGAAAGAAACCAGGTGAGAGTCTGCCAATTGGGTGCAGGTGAGGAACCATAGGCACGTGCCAAAGGGGCATTCCAAGTTCTGCCATTAATTGACCTGCAATAATGTGGTGAAAATAAAAAGGGTAAGCAACATTTCACTGTCATTGGGGCTCCAAGAACCACTGTCTGTACTGACAGCCTGGGAATTGCAGGAGGGATGGGTCATGAAGAAACTGAGGAAAACCAGAGCCACACTAGCAGGAGACACAGAGCTGTTTCTGTTGCTAATAGTGATTCCATTGTTTTTATTTTATTTATTTAATTTTATTTTATTGGTGTCTCATATGCAGGTTCCAGATCACACAAGTGCTTCAACTGACCAAAGTCATCTGGCCACAGCCATGATGTAACAGCATGCACAGACCATTGACATTTAATTAGGGTTAGTAAGCAGAAATTTTCAAGGCACACAAGAGCATGTTACAGAATTGCATTGGGGACATAGGCCCTCCTTACTAGTCTGCCGGTAATCTGCCGGTGCTATCAGCGTGTTACCGGCAGACTTGCCTTACCGTTTCCGCTGCCTGATATCCCAGTAATACAGGGATATTACGGGCGGTGGAGGAATGGTATGTTTCTATTCACGTGGAGTCCGACAGGACTCTACTGGAATGGGAACCCTGAAGCAAGTTAGTAACAGTGCCAGTGCTTCAGTGAAAAATCTGAACTAGTGGCTCGGCAGGCCTGCCGGTATTTTGCAGCCCCTACCGGCAGACTTGTAGTTTGCCGGTCCGGAAGGTTGCCGGTAACCATTGATACTGGCACTTTTTTCTGCACCAGCAAATCTGTAATGAGGGCCTATATAGAGGGGTAAGGTAGCAGTAGTCAGGCACGGTGAGGGATGAAGAGGGGAGTGTAGAGTTGGAAAGAAAGTAAGAACAGTTTACTGAAGAGGCTAAGGTGCTATTGGGTTTGAAAGTGCATATCAGCTAAGTGCTTTTGTGGTAAAAAGGATATGGAAGGAGTGATAGAATGGAAGGTGGGGAAAGTGTTAACAAAGGTGAGATGAGAGGGATTAGGAGGGGTGTCTGAGGTGTCTACGTGCTAATAAGGAGTATGAGTGATGGAGGGAGCAGAGTCATGATTGTAATTTGCCTCTGCATTTTATGTGCCACAATTTGAGAGGTGTTATTTTAGTCTTATTGGATGACTGTAGGTATTTGTGTGGGATAGCATGCCTACCGAATTATTGGAGGCTTTAGAAGAGTGAATGGTCTTGTGGGTAATGTTCAGGATTTTGAGTTCTATTTTAGCTGTGATGGGATAGTTGAGTGTTTTTAGAGCTCGAGTGCTATAGTGATAAGGCTTGAGGTTGAGTACCTATCTTGCATTTTCTTTTTGATAATCTGGAGTGATTTTAGTTTTTCTCGGGACAAACACATCATTTGGAGAGTATTATGGCATTGGTGATGATGATCTAGTCATGAAGTTCATTACGAGTCCGGCGGTAACCGTTCCGTTGCTAACACGGATACCGTCAAACATGTAATATTTTACCGGCGCCTGACTTCCCGGTACCCAACACCTTTTAAATGCTCTCGGAGCTGCACTGTGACCAAAAGAAAGGGCCTTGAATTGAAAGCGAATCTCAAGCACTGAGATGCTCAGGAACCTCTGATGCTTGCATCAGATGGAAATATTAAAGTGTGCATCCTGTAAATCCAGGGATGTTAAGAAATACTTATCCTGATCATAGGCATTGCCCTTTACATAGTAACCATTTTATAGTGCTGAGCCGTGACATGATTGTTCAGTGTCTATAGATCCAGCATGAGCCTGAATTTTCCATTTGGCTTTGGAACCAGACAAAAGATGGCATAGAACCCTTAACCTTTCTTCCACCTGAACATCTTCAAGATCAACCCTTAGTACCAGAGTTCCAAGATCTCATACAGAATCACAATCTACTTGACCTTGCCCTTTGGAAGGAAAGAGTGTTTCAAACATGAAAGAGAGTAATTTGGAGAGTACTATGGCATTGGTGATAATGATCTAGTCATGAAGTTCTTTACGAGTCCGGAGGTAACCCTTCCATTGCTACCGGTGGGTTACAGCCGGACTTGTACTTTTTTACTGGCGCCTGACTTCCCGGTGCCACCAGGACATTGCAAGGCTGGTGGCCCGGGAAGTCAGCTGCTGGTACAATGATAGTCCCCATTCCCATAGAGTCCAAAAGGTCTCTATGGGAGTGGGAATTCAGAAACACTGGCACTGTTTCTAATGGTGCTGGCTCTTCCGTGAAGAGTCTGCCTACCATGGCTGCTGCGCCCGGCACGGTCAGACCTGTTGAGTACAGTGGCCCCGGGAGGGAAACTCATAGATTGCCAGTCCGGAAACATGGGTCCCGGTGAGCCTACTGGACCGGCAAACTTGTAATTCACCATACACAGAAGAGCCCCAATCTCACCCAAACTATGGCCTGAAGTAATGAGTAAAACAAAGACAGACTTCAATGTCAGAAACATAATATCTATGGACTCCATAGGCTCATAAGGAGACACCCACAATGCCCTTAACACCAGGAGTAAGTCCCACACAGGAATCCCTCAAAACCTTTCTCTTTGCTTCTGCTTTTTCTCCTCCTCTCCTCTGCTGACCTCCTGGCTGTAACCGGAGCTTGCCCTGGTCACCTGGATACCCTCTGATCTCGAGCCCAGGTCCCCCCACCAGCGTCACACACTTGCACTGCCCACCTGGCAACCCCCACACTTGGGGACTGTTTCTGTATCCATACAGTCCCCTATACCAGCCCTCGATACCTGATGTCTGCACTTACCCTTGCACTGGCCACTAGCTGGCCGTTACTTACTTGTTATCTTTTCCCATGTACTGCACTGTCCCTGCCCCCCCCATGCACTTGCGTGATCCAATTGACACCTGGCCTAGTAAGATCACTGTCTGTCCTCCCTTTTGTTCCCCTCCCCTGCCTCATTGCGCCTAGAAACACATGCGTATAGGCGCGTTATAAATGCCATATGATATCATATTCCTGAGTAGAATAACAGACCTTTAGAATAATCTGTTCACTGGCACTTTCCTATCAGAACTAAAATGCCACAGCCCGCTAAATGAATGTTCATCTTGATGCCCACTGAAACATCACTGAGGACTCCACTAACCCCCATTCCAAAGCCACCCTGCATAAATTGCAAGATTAATGGCATAGAACATGTGTAAATCTGGATGCCATTCTGTCCACACTAAGATGAGCAATTCTTCTGACACCTCTCATACAATTTCAAAGAGGAAGGTCTTCGAGAGTTCTGCACTGCTTTGCTGTGCTGCAGAGCCAGCTCCTTTCTATGCATCTCACTCTCCAAGCTATCCAAAGGGAGATGTTTCTGGAATGGCACCACAGGACAGTGCTTAGCAGACCAGTGGAGACAGGCAAGGGAAACTTCAGAGCTGTTGCCAACTTCATCAAAGGAGGTAATCATGATCTCCTTTGACATACTGGAGAAACTAGGATCAGTTGAGGTGCTGAGTCCCTGTTTTTATTGTGATTTAGGCTAACATTGGAAAAGGAGGGAAGGCATAGAACTGCATCTCTGACCACTGAATTGCCATCAAGTAAACCCCACATTGCTTCTGGCACATGAATAGAGAGAAAAACCTGAAAAGCTGGTCATTCTGCAGAAATAAAGAAGTTCAGGGATGAAGCCCGAAGCAGAAAGCTTATCATTAGGAATATTGCTGGATGAGAAAAAGGGGAACATCTTGCTGAAACATCTGTTCTTAAATTATGGGATGACTCCCTGTTTGGATCACTTTGAGAGAGAGAAAAGTATATCTGCCCACTACACCATCTCTCTCATGCCAGAATATCAACAACCTTAATCTCAACCCTTTCATGATTGGAAACAGGGCTTTCATTTCCTGAGACTCTGATCTCCAATTGCGATGCAGAGGGGCAATCAGAGGACGCATGTGAAGCCTTGCTCAGTGCAGCACAAAAACACAGCCTGCCATGTGACCCAGAGCCAGAAGAACCATTCTGGACAATATTTTGTCCCTCATCAGGACATAAGCCACAGGGGCTACAGCTATAGCACTCACTCTTCTGGAAACAGAATCGGGCCCAGAAAACACACCTAATGAATTGGCAATCTTGAAAAGAATATAGGTTAGATGTCTTGCAATTCAATAAGAACCCAAGTAACTGTAGTGTCCTTCATATGCTCCTCCAGTTATTCCTTGGACAATGCCCTGGCCAATTAATCATCCAGATTTGGTATGCTTGAATCTCTCACCTGTCTTGATAATAAATCAGCATACCCAACACCTTGTAAATGCTCTCTGAGCTGCGCTTTGACAAAAAGACTAGTCCTTGAATTGAAAGGGAATTCCAAGCACTGAGATGCACTGGAAATATTAAAGTGTGTATCCTGTAAATCCAGGGATGCTAAGAAATCCTTGCACCTGATCATAGGGATTTCCCTTTTCACAGTAACCATTTTATAGTGCTGGGCTGTGCCGTGAATGTTCAGTCTCTATAGATCCAGCATGAGCCTGAATTTCCCGTTTGGCTTTGGAACCAGGAAAATGATGGCATAGAATCCCTAACCTTTCTTCCACCTGGACATCTTCAAGACCAGCGCTTAGTTCAAGAGTTCCAAGATCCCATACAGCATCGCAATCTAGTTGTCCTTGGCCTTTGGAAGGAAAGAGTGGTTCAGACATGAAAGATCTGGCAGGGATGAACGGTTGATATTGCATCCTCAAAGATCAATTGTGTTGACTCAATATTCCCAAGAGAGAAATGTGAAAGCACTTGAAAATAAACAAGCCTTACCCCCATAGCATGACGTCTGCCTGAGCCAGGATAGAGAGAAAGGCTTTGGTGCTTTTTGGGAAAGATTCGGCTTAGGGCTGTAGTTGTGATTGGCACCACCTTTACATAACAACTGGAATTTGGCGCTTATCTTTGACCCCCTCATGCCCTTGTCTTAAACATCAAACATACTTCCTGTGCACTTTGTATGTACTTGTATCAGTACTGAACAAGTTATGAAACTTGTCTTCAAGAGAATCACTAAACAGCATTTCTCCATCAAATAGAATGTTCACTGCTTCTCTGACATGCAAACTGTGGCAACCAGAGATGGCCTACCATACATTTTGCTGCCATCTTCACTCTATCAGAAGCCAGATCCAAAAATGGCTTAACCTGGGACCTCAAACTATCTAGAATAGGTGAGCAATCCACCCTCTCACAGAACTTTTAGAAATCCCCAAACATCATCTCTGCAATACTGGAACCAAAGGGGCTGTTGATAAAAGAGTCACTGCACAGGCTTCCTTCAACGTCTAATCCTTCTTTTTAGTAATGGCATCAAACACTGCCACTTACTCAAGAGCCATCGATGATCAATACACTGAGCTATGGGCAATGGTGTCATTTTAGCAACTACAGCTTTGCCAAGAACTTGAGAACTGCTAACCTCTCCTGTTCCAGTCAATCCTTGAGCAACCCATCCATAATCAATGCAATCAGTGAAAGGCTTACCTTCATGACATTATTGATTTCATTCTGGGGCTTCCTTTGCCAGGATCCCTTTTAACTGCAGCTGCATTGTAATAAAAACACATATAACCTGAGACATGTCATTGCCTCCTTGTTCAAATGCTTTATACAGCCTTGTTATCCTTCCACTGAGAGGACTAATAGTAAAATTGGGCAACACAGATTTGATAGTGAATCAGAAGAGGTTGAGGACTGCCTCTTGCCCTGTCTGTATCTCCAAAGTGCTTGCTGCTTTTTGTAGACCTGACATATATATGAACCATTTTAACCCAATTCATATCACAGGAATACCCCCTTTTCTTTCTGAATACATTTTCATACAATAGCACAGAAGAGTTTGGGGAGCTGGCAGAATCAGCATAAACCACCATATACTTCCTCTTGCATGAGTGTTTTCTCCTAGAACTCATTCCGGCAACCACAGAAGAAGACAGAGTGCACTGAGTCACGCAACAATTCATGCTCAAAACATACAGCATACATCATAAGTGAGACAAACTAAGCTCCAAAAATGCAACAAAGTTACAACAGTACGAGCAACATTACAAACATCCAACCACCCTTCACATTTGTAGGGAGAAATGTGGACCCCAAACAAACATGGCTGCCATACATAGCTGCAAACAGCATATGACGATAAGCACTTAAGATAATGGGGGAGTCCCTGATGGGTCTCACAACAAACAAGCATGCCTGGACCATTTCACTTGTTCCCAGGTACATAGTGATCCTCTATCCTGGTCCATTGGTGCCCCGACAGTACCAGCACATGTGGGGCTGCCACCAAGACCACCGAGCAACTACTGAGCCCCCTCACGCTGCAGGAGACTCGAGAGGCCCTGCCACCTCCGTCCATGTGCCAATCCGACCCAGCAGAAGATGCCAGACTGAGCGAGCAAATATTTGTGTCTCTTGAAGCTTAGTAGCAGGAGGATTGAAGGACCAGCAGTCACCTGGCTGCATATCTAGTTCCCTGATTGTGCTGAGGAGGAAATGGAAATCGCACACTGTGAGATACTGAGGGTATTGTACTCCCAGGGAAAGAGAGTGGACCAATAGAAGAAATTGATCGTTTTCTCCATGATTTAGTACTCATAAGTGGAAGAGCAATGTAGAGATAAGGTGTCAATTTTCTCATCAATTTGTGGTTGGGCTACTCCATGACTGCGGTTGCTGTTTTTATTACTTTCACTTTAATATCCTGCTGCTGCCTAGTCACAATGCATTCATTTCTTGTGGGTGGTGATAAACCATGCCCAATTAAGTCAGATAGTCTGAAAAAATAGACGTAATGCAACTGGCATGTTAACCATCATCTTATTATAGGAATACATTTATTAACAAAAGTACATTTGCTGCTTTTGCTTGAGTTGGAAACACATATTGTGACATTACCGAAGTGGCATACATCTTAACTCGGGTGAGAAGAAGAGACCATCATAGTAATTCTTTTGAAGGGTATCCTCGCATGTCATAGAATATAGTGCTAAATGTATGCATGTTTCCTTATATTTGAAAAAGCATTGATTTTAGAAAATTGCCTTATTGGACTGTAACCAATTTCACATAAACAGGGTTTTACGGGATTTCCATGTTCATTACATTGCCAATTTGCCCTGTGTAAGAGCATCAACTTCAAATGGATTACTGAATCTAATGTACATTTTTTAAAGCTTTGTTGGCTCAATTATGTTCAGAAAAGGCCTGTTTCCTAAAATAAGGATCACAAGTAAGCTATATGTCACTTGGCATTATAAGGCTACATGTCTTTTCAGCCATACCAAAAATCTAACTTTCATTTTAACGTCAGTCTTGCACTGCATACAACATGAAATCCAACATATAACTACAAAGAAGCATTGAGATAGTCAATGGTTTTGGCTGACATACGTCTCTCTAAATACTCACACCTTTCACTAGCTATAGCTACAATTTTGCACTGTGTTTTACAAGTGAAAGCAATGCCTTCTGTTAATGGCCACTCTGGGCACTCTTCCTGCTCCTTCCTGTGAGACTAAAAACCTTGGTGTCATCTTTGACTCCACCCTCTCCTTCTCTCCTCACATCTCTGACATCTCTAAGAAGTCAAACTATCAGCTGCACCTCCTCAGAGGGATTCTTCCTTTTCTCACTTTCCCCCCGAAGCTCATTATCTCCAGAGTTCTGGTCCTCTCTAAGCTAGAATATTGCAACAGCCTCTTTCTAAATCTTCCTCCCTCTACTCTTCGACCTTTACAACATATCCAGAGCGGCACTTCAAAACTTTTCCTTGGCCTCAAGCCCAGGCATCGTATCAATAGACCTTCTGCCCCGAGTGTTTCCGTGTGCCCCCGCTGCCCCCGAGTGTGTCTATGTGCCCCTGCTGCCGCTTCTGCCCCTGAGTGTTTCCGTGTACCCCCTCTGCCCCTTCTGCCCCCGAGTGTTTCCGTGTGCCCCCGCTGCCCCCCGAGTGTGTCTATGTGCCCCCGCTACCCTTTCTGCCCCCAAGTGTTTCTGTGTGCCGCCTCTGCCCCCTGAGTGTTTCCGTGTGCCCCCTCTGCAATGGATTTGCCATCTGGCTATTGATTGTAGCTGCCTGCCTCCTTCATCCTTTTCGTCCTTCCCCTTGTTCACCTCTTCTTCTTTCTTTCATCTTAGCACTTACTCTTATCACAGTCCCTTGACTTCTGATAATAGTGTGTCTGTTCCCCCCTCCCTCCCTCCTTGTTTTCTCCTCCCACTCCCTCCCCAGCACTATCTTGGTAAGTCTCTGACCCTTTTAAGATAGTCAATTGTTTGTTCCTCTCCTCTTCACCTCTCCCCTCCCTCCCCACCTCCCCTCCTCCCCCTCCTCTTGTCACTCTTGCACTGCAACAATTGCCGTCAGGCATAGTAATGTTTCTGCTTGTATTGTTTCTCCTTTTTTCCTTTCCCTTTCATCTCCCTTATTGTTCCTTGCACTTGCAATATCTGTTATGATTTTATAGTTATTTTTCACATTCTGATCTGTTTCAAGGACCTTTAAGAATGTTACTGTATTTCCCCATGCTCCCTCCCTCCTTGAAGCACTTTGAAGTGCATTGTGCATAGGCGCTATACAAATAAACAATCAATCAACCTCTCCAGCTCTGAAATCTCTTCACTGGCTCCCTGTGGCTGTAAGGATGAACTTCAAGACCATGTGCATCATCCACAAGGCTTTCTGGGGACTGGGACTACTCTACCTCCAACTTTCTCTTCCAAAATATCTTCCTTCTCGAGCTCTCTGCTTATTCACCTCCAACTTTCTGAGGGTCAGAAGCCTCTCCAAAAAGAGAGTTGGGGGTAGATCTATCTCCTCAGCTGGGGCCTCCCTCTAGAACAGCATCCCTGTCTCTCTCAAACTTGAGCAGAACCACCTCCGGTTCCGGAAGCAACTCAAGACCTTCCTTTTTGCTTCCTCTTTCTCTCTTCCTCTCCCCTGCTGATGCACCTGACTGCTCTGCACACTGGTCACATGGTCATCCTCCGAACTCAGGCCCAGGCATCTGCATGTCCAGGAGTCCTTGCACTGCCTTAGGGCTCCCCAGCACTTAAGGGTCTGTTTCTGCAACCCTTAAGTGCTTTCTCGCTGCACTTAAATGCCACCCGCTGGCTGCACTTGTGAGTTAACTGCAATTCCCCATTCCCATCCCCCATGGTTCTTCTCCTCTTGCCTCTTCCTTACACTTGTGTGATCTGAATGACAAGTCGTAGCAAGTTCGTTATTTTGTCCTCCCTTTGTTTCCCCTCCTTGTCTTGTCGCGCCAAGAAACACTTGTGTACTGGCGTGTTATAAATGCCACATCATATCAAATCATATCATATCAATGATATGAGTACTGAACTATATTCTTTACTGATATAGAAACCATTCAATCTCAGTAATCCCCTCAAAAATCCATCTGTCCGTTTTATCTGCGTAAAAATGCTGTGGAAAGTGACCAGAGCTGATGCTAAACATGGCCTATTGATATATTACCCATCATAAAGTTTGATTTTCCACACATACAAACCAGTTAAAGATTAGTTTTGTTCATTCTGTGCATTTATTGACTGATGTCTGAACCAGATTCTGATCATTTTACATTTAACAGAACATCTAGATTATAAAGGGTGAACTCTGGGTTAAAAAAAACAATGTTAAAAATCATTAAGCACCTTCTTAACAGACCAGGTACCCAAATCAAGATATTTTCCCCATTAACAAGCTGATGTTGGTACACAGCCAGGCACAAATGTAGTTTTGAGTGAAATTGTGTATGTTCTGACACAGTATGGCGGTGTGGTAAAAAAAGGTGGTAACAGAATTACTGCTACTTTTCCCGCTCTGCCATAAACTTGGCCCTGAAGTAGGGGATTTACCTCCAGTTCTATGTAAATCCTATCAATTTCTGCCAAATAATTGGCAATATCAGCAGAATTACTGCTGTTGTAATTTCACCAAAATCCCTCATGGAGTCCTTTGAACTCCAAATTAACGGGGACTAACATCACCACAACCACTTGTAATTCGGCGGTAAATCTGCCAGACCAAGTGGCGGTTAGAGTAATTCCAATGGGCAGTATTCTGGCAGATTTACCACCGAACACCACCCAACTTATAATGAGGCCCAAAGACATTCTGGTGTTCCTTGAAGTAAGTGAAGGCTCACCTGCATTGGAGATTAGTTATTTACCTAAAGTAAGATCAGACCAGCCATTGAAAATACAGGTTGTCAGAAAGTGAAAGTGAAATGCAAACAAAATATGGTCACTTAATGGTGAATCCTTGGAGAGTGGCGGTTTGCATACATATTATCTGTCCATAAAGCTGCAAAAGAAAAAGATTCTGCTTGTTCATCCCTTCTGCAATACTTTGAGAACTGAATAAAAATAAATATATTCAGTAGCTTTAAAAAGATTATATTACATCTTTTGAAACCTTGGGAAAAATGCCATCTGCTCCTGATCATGCTTATTTATTACAAGGGGGATGAATGCATCTTATTACCAAATAAACAAACATGTAATGTGTGTGCATCCCAGTCATAAAGTGAAGTACACAAGAAAAGAAGACGAACATGGGTCTCATTATGAGTTACGGACCGGCAGACTACAACTATCCTTTGCAGGGCCTGTGCACCCGGCAGTTCTGACCTGCCAGGCGCAACGTCCCCAGAAAGCAGAGTTGTCACGGTAGCACCAGCACCGTTAGCAATGGTGCTGGTGTTTCCAAGTCCCCATTCCTATGGAGTCCTATGGGACTACTTGGGAATGGGGACTAACAATTTCCACCGCCTGTTATCCAGGGTCGCTGGGGGGTCCCG
This sequence comes from Ambystoma mexicanum, assembly GCF_040938575.1. Classification (NCBI taxonomy): domain Eukaryota; kingdom Metazoa; phylum Chordata; class Amphibia; order Caudata; family Ambystomatidae; genus Ambystoma; species Ambystoma mexicanum. The sequence continues at coordinate 291,843,242 of NC_090928.1, forward strand.
GTGGCACTGGGATCTCAGGTGGTGGAAAGAGTATTACAGGGTTGGCGGCAACCTCATAATGAAACCCCATGTCTTTAAAATTGATGCTACACTGGGTCTGGAACTCAGAATGTTTATATTTCTACAACCAATTGAACCAGAGAAAAATGAAGTTATGAATGTCATTCTCAGAAAGAGGACATTTAGAATGTGTAAATGTTATATCAATTTCAGTATATTTTGATATCATAAAATTTGCTCTTTGAAGTTGAAAAGTCCAGTGTTGTTATTGTTCAAATTGTGACATTTCATTTTTCAAATGCATGTTTCATGATCTCATAGTAATCTTGCAAACCTGCCATTTTGATGTTGCCACTTTACTGAGAGGTGAAACAAAATGGAAAATGTGATCTCCTTTCCAATAAACTTGAGGTAGAAATCAATCAAGGTAAACATATTCCAAATGATTGTCATACTGTTAACAAATCAGATTTTATAGGCGTCATTTTTTAGGTGTCAGCGAATCCAAGCACACATTCTGAATAGATAAGTGATAGAAAACAATGGAGTTACAAAATGTACACAAGGGGTGTGTGAAGCATGTATATAGACTAACCATAGACAGTTAAATGAGATTTTATTTAAACATTCAGAGCAGAAAGACAGAGAATCCATAAAGAATGCCATGGACCCTGTAATGAGTTAGATGATTCCAACAGAAGAGAGAAAGGAGGCATTCTTGAAGAGGAGTCCTAAAGCTGTGTTCGGGAAACCCGTTCCAGACTGAGATTAAAGCAAAGGGAATCCAGTGCATTGAAGCTAAACCAGTGGTGGAGTTAGTTCCTGAAAATTGCTGCAGGGCTTCCTGATCCAGGCATTGAGAAGATATATGCCGCAGGGTGCAGCTTGTGTACAATTCTTCTGCCCTGTGTCGAGTGAAAGAATTAAAACCAAGTGAATTGATGCCCTTAAGGAATATTTAAACCTACATCCCAATATAATTTAACATAGAGCAGGGCATATCAACCTCTGCAAGTATTTGCAATGCCTATCAGATGAACCCCATCTTTCTGAAATAATTCACTGTTAGAGTATGTTATATTGTAATTGCAGATACTCATATGGTGGTCAGCTAAGAATGCAGACATTCCTTTGTTGATGTTTTTCATGGTTATTTCAATGTGTTAGTTCAGGGCCTGTGTCATTTTCCATTTTTGCCTTTTCGTGATATTTGAAAACACAAATTATGTGTTTGGAGACATGCTCATGAGATTTTGCAAAGCCTGTTTCATGATGCGAGAAAGAGAAACACCACTGAAATAAACAAGAGTATTACCTGCACAGTGAAATTTGATGAATTATGATTATGTCAGGATGATGGAACAATCTAACTTTTACTAATTCAGGAATAGTCGCTCCAATCTCTAGCCTCTAATTCCTTTCCAAGTGATTTGGAAATAAAAGTAATCCAAGATGCTGTTAAATTTCCCTCTGCATGCAGTAGACCATCAGCCAATAAACCTACACAACTCTCAAACATTTTTTTTGTTTGCTCCATGGTGCCGCTTGTTTTGCTGAGAGAGTTACACCAGAATAGCAACTTAGTGAGGTATTTATTTGAATATGAGTGAAACACAGTGGCCCTCATTACGACCCAGGCGGTAAGGGGTTTACGCCGGCGTAAACTTCGCCGACCCTTACCGCCTGAGTAAGAGTTCCCGTAGCGCCATGGTGATTTTAACGCCTGCTTTTTGCAGGCGTTAAAATCCATGGCGCTAAGGGACCTTGTTGTTAATTACGCCACCGTAATTTACGGTGGCGTAATTAACGCCTTCCCCACTCCCATTATGCCCTATGGGGCAAAAATGGGAATGGGGAAGGGTAAATGGGGATTGGGGACTTACCGCCCCGCCAAGGTCGGAATGGGGCGGTAAATCCGCCAACCACCATGGCGGAGTTGGCAACTTAGCGCCATGGACCATGGTGCTAATAGCACCATGGTTCTCCGCCAAGGTCGTAATGAGGGCCAGTGTGTTTTGATTGGATGGTTTGAATTATTAACATGTTCTCTTTTGACAGCCATTTTATGAGATTTGTAGTTAAGGTATGTATTTTGTGGTGAGATAATGGGTGAAGTTAGGATATTGTCCCCCTTCTTTGTTTGATGTTTAGATTTTGAACTGCACTCCTTATGCCTAATCGTCGTTTTTTTTTTTTTACTTTTCTGCAGTGAACTTGACAAGTGTCAGGTTGTGTTATGCTTCTGTCATTTGTAATCTGTATAAATGGAGAGTAAACACAGTTCAGAGACTGTTTTTTTGTTGAAGATCTATTCATTAAACAGAGTGGGTAAGTCATTTGCATAGCCTAGTGTATTTGGGATATCGTTTAAGTATGTGATTAGTATTATATATTGGTTAGATGTTATGTGGTTGCTCTATTGAGATCAAGAAATGAGAAAAAAAAAACAATTGACACGAGGAAAAGGGTGGCATAGTTTTGATTTCACAATTTAAGTGAAGCTGTGAAAAACCATATACATTAATGAAAGTGTGCTAGATTTGGATTGTAAGTGATATAAGCGATTCTCGATCTTGTGTAGTGAAACCAAAAAGCTATATTAAGGATGCTTCTTTTTCTTTATTAGGACTACACTGGTGACAGATGTGTGTTGATAGTTTGTGGTAAGGTGTATTAAGGGTAGAGAGAAATAAACACCATTTACTTGATTTCTCTATTTGAGCCAGGAGTAGGTTTGGTAGATGTTGATATATTATTTTGTTTTTGATTTGAGATGCGTTTCATGTGCTGCACAAGTTTGGTTCTTGATTTGCTGTACTCTTCTGCGCAGTACCAGTTTGGTTTTCGATACTGTGTATTTTTATGCATGGTTCTCGAAGCATATATTCGTGTAGTTAAATGTGGTGTAAGGTGCTGGTTTGATTTGAGAAGTTAACTAAAATAGTGCCAATTTTTTGTTATTACGTTTAATACATATTTTGTGAAAATAAATACAGTTATGTTATTTTATGTGAGAGTTAAAATGTAATAGATTTTCATGTGTATTCTTTATTTGAGGGGTGGATTTGTGGTGTGGTTCTCGATTCGTAATATTTGTCTGATAGAAAGGTTATATTTTGTGAAATGTGTAGTGACTTCGGTGTTATATGCACAGTGATTATAATGCATTTTATTGTTGTTGTTTGCGTGCTGATGTGGATATGTAACAAAGTATTTTGAACAGTAGAAAGATTCTAGGGGGTATGAATTGGTAGTTTGAGTCCATAGTTTGCAGTTAGGAAATAGGAAATGTTCATGTTTATGATACTGTGTTATGTGTTCCGGGTATTCAATAATTCTGTAGGTTTTTTAAATTATGAATTTAGATTTTCAACCGTTGGATGTTTATGCTCAGATTTCAATTACCTGTCACGGGATAACACCCTGTAAAGAGAGGCACAGGACAGCCAGGAAGGGTTTCGGGTGGTTGTGCCGAAGTAAGGTGGACAGAATAGTACACACACAGCTGAAAGTAATGAGAACGAAGAGTAGACAAGTGTAGCTAAGAATAAGGTACAACAGAATGGATTCCCTCTAGGGGTGTATGCAGATATAGGAAAAGAGTATTCCACGGACCTTAGGAAAAACTCTAGCCTTCTGCACAGTTTGCTATAACAGAGGCCTACGCTGTTTGCTCATGACTTGGAGCAACAGCTATGGGTGTCTGTAACGTAGAAACGAGACAAGGGAAGGGGCAGAGGTTGCCTAATGGAAACCAACAGACAAGCTCTGTACAAAAGGGTCTACAAACAGTACAAGAGGAGATAGTTACAGACAAATCCAGGAAAAGGAAGTTGATAGCAAACTATCAGAAGGAAATGAAGGGAAAGTCGTGTAACAGGATTGGATAGCAGAGGACAGTAAGGAACAAGGTTGAGAGCTCAGAGGAGCAGGAGAGCAATGAGCAAGCCCACAGGAGCAGGGCTGTAAGGTAGAGAGCCCAGAGGGAAAGGTCTTAGGGCAGCGGAGTAAAGCAGGCTGCACGGTAAGGAACCCAGAAGGGCCGGGCAGCAAGGAGTGAACCCAGAGGGGCAGGGCCGCTGACCGTACAAGGTTGCAGAGGACTGTAGAGGGCTGCTAGGCTGAGAACCCAGCGGAAAAAGGTAGGTAGTAAGCAGCGGAGCGTGATCAGCTGCAAGGTAGGAAGCTCAGAGGACAAGGGCTGTAGGCAGCTGGAGTGAGGCAGGCTGCAGAGCAGGGAGCCCAGAGGACAAGGGCTGTAGGCAGCCGGAGTGAGGCAGGCTGCAGAGCAGGGAGCCCAGACGACAAGGGCTGAAGCAGCCGGAGTGAGGTAGGGTGCAGAGCAGGGAGCCCAGAGGACAAGGGCTGTAGGCAGCTGGTTTGAGGCAGGCTGCAGAGCAGGAGCCTGGAAGACCAGGGCGGAAGGTAGCAGCTGAGCATGATCGGCTGCTAGGCAGAAACCCGGAAGGGCAAAGGCGAAGGCTGGAAAGCAGCAGAGCGTGATCGGCTGCAATGTAGAGAGCCTGGCAGGGCAAGGGCGGAGGCTGGAAGGCAGCAGAGCGTGATCGGCTGCAATGTAGAGAGCCCGGCAGGGCAAGGGCGGAGGCTGGAAGGCAGCAGAGTGTGATCAGCTGCAATGTAGAGAGCCCGGCAGGGCAAGGGCAGAGGTTGGAAGGCAGCAGAGCGTGATCAGCTGCAATGTAGAGAGCCTGGCAGGGCACTGGATCCAAAGCCGGAGTAAGGAGGAACCGCATACAAGATACGTAGCTCAAAGCAACAAGGTGCCGGAAAGACTCCTAATGCAAGAGACTGAGCTCCTGCAGGCAGCAGCTTTTATACCGCCCAGCACAGGGGCAGAATTGGTCGCACCTGGCTAAGTACACCTGCAGACAATCGGCCACCTCCCTCTCTGTTCCTGAGCTGATGGAAGCAGAGGAGATCCCTAGGGCTTCCGGGGATTGTAGTTCCGAAGATGGCGAATAGGAATGGCCAGGAAAAGATGGCTATAGCCAAGTGCATTGTGGTAAGTGTAGTTTGTTGGGAAAAATAGAAAAGCACCAAAGTCTCGCAAATGGGAAATAAGGTCCATATTGATGGTAAATGTATGCGCCCATGGCGCAGGCATGACAGTATGCCCCTCTCCAGGCCCCTCTCCAGGCTCCCTGAAAGTTGACCAACAAGAAGAATGTCTGTCACAACGTGAAAGAGTCTTATTCCAAAAAGGCACATCATGAGGCACCAAAAACTGTTTAAGGTTGTTAGGTGTGAGTCTTGATGGACGGAGACAGTATTAATGTTCTGAACCTTTGAGGTAGAATCCAGAAAAGACAAAGTCTTTGGAGCACAAATCCCAACAGTGTGTTCAGAGGAACTGTGAAAGACTGCTGCAGGCTCCATGCCAAATCTTACTTTGAAAGGCAACAGTAAGGTGTTGGAAGGTGGAGCCAGAGGTACAGCAGAGTTGGTTGTTTTAGGAAGGTTTTCCAAGGCATCAGAAGCAGCAATGGCTAAGTCGAGATTAGCCGCAGAAATTTCAGGAGTCACATTGGAGGATTCTCCATGATTTGTAGGAAGTTCAGAAACCACAGCAGCAGGGAGATCATGAATGGCTGTAGATAGTTCCGATGCTGTAGCAACTGGGAGTGCGGGTGCCATAGAAGAACCAGTGGGCAGTGACGCCCCTGAGACTGCTAGAGTAGAGTCTGGTAGTTTTAGTGCTGCAGAGGCACCAGCAGGAACAATCGGAGCTGTAGTCCTAAAAGAAAAGCTGTTATCGGACTCAGCAACAGGTTCTGTCCTTGCAGGCAGAGAGGAAGGAGGTGCTTCTGCTGCAGAAAGAATGATGTGAGATGCTGCAACAGTAGCAGAATTTGAAGTGTTAACAGGAGGAGCATCAGAGATTGGGTTAGCAGATACAGTAACATGCAGTATGACAGATGTGGGGTCAGGATAGGGTAGGAGTTCTGAAGGCTGAACTTCAAAGTCTGGTGTGCTCAGATTGCTAAGTGGGTCAGGGGTATAAGAACCCTTAGAAGTAGTGTACATTTCTGATTTGATCACTTCAGAAGAGGCTGTAAGTGTGAGTAAAGAACAGTAGTCAGAGGTAAGAGTGGAACAATCCTTTGACTCAGAAGGATCTCTAATCAGAAGATTACACTTGTCTTGTGGTGTAATGGCAGTGTGAGTGATTAGGCCCACTGAAGGAGTTAATTTTTTGCTGTCTGAACAACAACCTGAGTTACTGTGGTTTGAAGGTAAAGGAGCTGTGTCAGACTTTAGAAGGGATGCATATGCTAAATGTAGGTCTTCCATCTGCGTGGTATAAGCCTGTATTCTTTTCTGTGTGGCAATTCCAGGCCTTATCATGTCGATCTCTAAAGACAGAATATCAGGTGTAGGTCATAGTGTCAGAAGGTCTGGAATATTGTGTCCCTTCATTAAATTTTTACTATGTAAATAAACAAAGTCATCATAGAGATCTTCGGTCTGTCTTTTAAGGCGTAGGAGTTGTTCTTGAAGCAGGTATGCTTCATTAATCTAAAGCTTCAGAATCTGGTGTAGCAGAAAATTTGGTTGTAGCAATAGGAAGACTGACCTTAAGGTTATTATGGTTAGTAGATACTGGGGAAGTATTAAGACAACCGATGGTCAGTATTGGTCTTTTGTACCCAGGACCAGGTGGACTAACCTCAGGATACTTAATGCCGTGTCCTATCAAATGAGGGTTACCAGCAGTCTGGGGAGCTTGCCAAGCTGATCTTGAACATATCACTGTAGCAACAGCGTACTCTGGGTTAGAGTCTCCCACAATGAGTGCTATGTCCTTGGCTGTAGCAGTGTTAGAAGAATTGTCAGAAAATGCATGAGTGTTTTCCATTGGTTGGGCTAACAACATCTGCAGGAATTAATTTTCTTGTTGTAGTTCTTCTACAGATAGAGACTGTGGCTCATAGCAGCAAATGTCATAATAGTTACACATAGAAGGGTCAGCAAGCCAGTGAGTGTAGTACCGTGCTTGTAAATCTTTGTTTACTAAGGCGAGACTGTTCTTTAGACTAATGTTCTTGTTTGCTGACTTTAGGGAACCTATATATTTTTGCAAAGGTTTCTTAACCCGAAAGGAAAGCATTCTTGGTCTGTGTGTGCCTTTCCTGCCTATAGAACAATACATTTTTGGCTCTTGCATTCTGTCACGGGATAACACCATGTAAAGAGAGGCACAGGACACCCAGGAAGGGTTTCGGGTGGTTGTGCCGAAGTAAGGTGGACAGAATAGTACACACACAGCTGAAAGTAATGAGAACGAAGAGTAGTCAAGTGTAGCAAGGAATAAGGTACAACAGAATGGATTCCCTCTAGGGGTGTATGCAGATATAGGAAAAGAGTATTCCACGGACCTTAGGAAAAACTCTAGCCTTCTGCACAGTTTGCTATAACAGAGGCCTACGCTGATTGCTCATGGCTTGGAACAACAGCTATGGGTGTCTGTAACACAGAAACGAGACAAGGGAAGGGGCAGAGGTTGCCTGATGGAAACCAACAGACAAGCTCTGTACAAAAGGGTCTACAAACAGTACAAGAGAAGATACTTACAGACAAATCCAGGAAAAGGAAGTTGATAGCAAACTAGCAGAAGGAAATGAAGGGAAAGTCGTGTAACAGATTGGATAGCAGAGGACAGTAAGGAACAAGGTTGAGAGCTCAGAGGAGCAGGAAAGCAATGAGGAAGCCCACAGGAGCAGGGCTGTAAGGTAGAGAGCCCAGAGGGAAAGGGCTTAGGGCAGCGGAGTAAAGCAGGCTGCATGGTAAGGAACCCAGAAGGGCCGGGCAGCAAGGAGTGACCCCTGAGGGGCAGGGCCGCTGACCGTAGAAGGTTGCAGAGGACTGTAGAGGGCTGCTAGGCTGAGAACCCAGCGGAAAAAGGTAGGTAGTAAGCGGCGGAGCGTGATCAGCTGCAAGGTAGGAAGCCCAGAGGACAAGGGCTGTAGGCAGCCGGAGTGAGGCAGGCTGCAGAGCAGGGAGTCCAGAGGACAAGGGCTGTAGGCAGCTGGAGTGAGGCAGGCTGCAGAGCAGGAGCCTGGAAGACCAGGGTGGAAGGTAGCAGCTGAGCGTGATCGGCTGCTAGGCAGAAACCCGGAAAGGCAAAGGCGAAGGCTGGAAAGCAGTAGAGCGTGATCAGCTGCAATGTAGAGAGCCCGGCAGGGCAAGGGCAGAGGCTGTAAGGCAGCAGAGCGTGATCAGCTGCAATGTAGAGAGCCCGGCAGGGCAAGGGCAGAGGCTGGAAGGCAGCAGAGCGTGATCGGCTGCAATGTAGAGAGCCCGGCAGGGCAAGGGCGGAGGCTGGAAGGCAGCAGAGTGTGATCAGCTGCAATGTAGAGAGCCCGGCAGGGCAAGGACGGAGGCTGGAAGGCAGCAGAGCGTGATCAGCTGCAATGTAGAGAGCCCGGCAGGGCACTGGATCCAAAGCCGGAGTAAGGAGGAACCGCATACAAGATCCGTAGCTCAAAGCAACAAGGTGCCGGAAAGACTCCTAATGCAAGAGACTGAGCTCCTGCAGGCAGCAGCTTTTATACCGCCCAGCCCAGCACGGGGGCAGGCTAATTGGTCGCACCTGGCTAAGCAAACCTGCAGACAATCGGCCACCTCCCTCTCTGTTCCTGAGCTGATGGAAGCCGAGGAGATCCCTAGGGGCTTCTGGGGATTGTAGTTCCGAAGATGGCGAATAGGAATGGCCAGGAAAAGATGGTTATAGCCAAGTGCATTGTGGTAAGTGTAGTTTGTTGGGAAAAATAGAAAAGTACCAAAGTCTTGCAAATGGGTAATAAGGTCCATATTGATCGTAAATGTATGCGCCCATGGCGCAGGCATGACATTACCTGCAATCAAAATGTATTGACTTCTTCTAAGTTAACATTTTTTGATATTTTAAAGAATCGAAATGTATTTCTATATTGTAAAATTTGGACATCAAAAAATGAAATGAAAGGGGTAGATTTTTACAAATGTATGTTTGAATGCTTCCTTTGAACTGTTGTGGTATGGATTGGTTATCATTATCATTATCATTATTTGTGTTATTTTTATTCTATTTATTGAGCATGGACGTAGCTTTGAGAAGCAATGGAGCACTTTACAGAAGAATACAACAATACAGAAACACAGCAGTTCACTTTACAGTGATATAAAACAGTACAGATGCGTAATGGGTGGCTTTACAGAGGTAACAACAGAACAGATATACATTGGGGCACAGAGGAGGGTTACAGCTGTACAGGGTGGAAGGAGGAGAGGGGTGGATGGTGTCTAGCAAGTCAGGTGGCATGACTTGATGGCCTAGGTGTGGAGGAGGAGGGAATCCTTGGACAGATGGGTCTTGAGTTCTTTTCTGAATTGTAGGAGCATGGGGGTGAGTCTGATGCTGATGGGGAGGAGATTCCATAGTCTTGGAGTGTAGAGAGAAAAGGCTTGTTTTCTGGTCCTTTCCTTTTTGCAGCATCAGATTTCAAGTCTGCACGTGTTCTGGCTTCTGGTGGTGAACTGTCCGTTGGAGCTGTTGAGTTTCTCTGTGAGGTAGCTGGGTGACTTGAGGGCAACTGCCTTATAGATGATGCAGCAAGACTTGTAGGGGATTCATGCACGCAGTAGGAGCCAGTTAAGGTTGATGAGGGTCGGGTGATGTGGTTGTATCTGCATAGATCCTTGATGAGGCATGCGTCTGTGTGTAGGTGCACACAGGAGGACGACGGGAGGCCTTTGAGGAATGCTTTGCCCCCATCCCGGTGGGATAGGGCCAGTACTTGAATGATAGCTCTAAAGCTGTCCAGAGGGTTTGTTTTCAGTTTGTTTTTCAAAAGGAAGACTCATAGGGTTGCAGTGACAAATCTCTTCATATTTTCAAACCAAACATGCTTATTTTATCCACAGCCCGATTTCTAAGATACACTTTGAAATGGCACTGTTCTCAGGACAATTGTCAAGTGGGTGGAGAGTGGTGATTTACTTAAGTAACTACTCTTTAGGTATTTGTAGTAGATACATTGGTTCTTTGCTCTTTTGCTTTTCAATTGTTCTTTTTTCATTCTTGCAAATCATTAATAATCTTGAAACAGATACACAATGCAGCACAGAGATCGTGGGACAGTGCTATTTGCATTCTGTATGTTGCACCCTCCGACCAAGTGTGAGTGGTTTCAAGTTTATCTGTCAAAATAACTGTGCAATGGGCTGTTTTACACAGTATGTGTATATTGTAGCTGCTGACTTTCTGCCGGTATGAAACAAACAAATACTGCTGTTTAGGGAATGGGGTTGGTCGGTCTGGTGCTGGCTTGTTTAGCAAATGGGGGTTATTGGGGTTGCTACTGTCTAGTACCGTATTGGCCAAGTGTCTGGGTCTGATGGCGGATGGTAAGGAAATAGGAGTGGGTAAGGTCTTAAATGACACTAGCAAATTGTCAGAGTCTGGATGGCTGCAAGAAGTTGGCCTTATTGCAGGTGAACATAATGTCCTACAGACCTGGGCATCTAAGGATGTAATACTATGTGCACCATGAATTCTCCTCATTCACACCCATATGCTGGATATGAAGACTTGCACTAGAGCTGAGGTGCATAGCAGAATTAAGTACCCATCCAAAGTCTGCTGGAAGCCACCCTGTGCTCTCTTTGCCACAACGTCTGATGGGCAATGGCTGAAAAGGGACTCCAAGGGTGTCATGGACATTCATAAATATGCTGTGTATCTGTACAATGCACAACAGACAACTATGAGCTTGCAGACCAGAGAAGATGAGCAGTGAAACACACCGCCTACATGATCAAAGCATAAACAAACACAACTTAAGCATGGTAAGTTTGTTTTGTAAATTTCTAATGATGGAAATGTAACAGCATTATATCTAGGCTGTGAAGATATGTTTTATTATTAAGGTGTGTTCGAAGGTATAGATTGAGTGTGTTCCACTTTCACTTGAAGGAAATTGATATGCATTTATTTTGGCCTTTTGACATTGCACAGATTCACTTTTGATGTGAACACTGTCATGCATGTTTTTTGTGAGTTAGCAGTAAGAAAGCAGCTTCATTCTTTTAAGCAGACAAGCCTGTAGCTCTACAGTTATGAGTGATTGGAGGATGACATTGTTGTGTCGAAAAGTACGATATCTGAATGTACATGCTAATTGAGCCATTCCCTTAACAGATAATCCCGAGATGGAATTCTGCTGCTTCTTAATAGAATACAGAGGTGCAGTGTGGAGTGGTAGTTGCATCGTAAGATGGGTGCACTCTAGTACACCAAGGCGCCCAAGAAAAATGGGCCATGGCTTAGAACTGCTGTTTCTTTATTTATGTATTTATGATATGTAAATAGTGACTGTATACAAGGATCTGTACACAATCAACACAGTATAAAATGCATAGTAAAATGACAACAAAAGCATGAAGGAAAAAGAAAAGTCACACGGCTACCAAAAAGGCAGACAAAATCATGATAAGAGAAGGTAGACCGCAAAAGATGGAAGGTTTCTTCTACTTTACTAGGGTTTGTTTAGGATGAGGCAGACGTTTGATACAAGGTGTGTAAACCTTTTCGCAGGGGTGATATCTATCATATAGGTACTTCTCTTGTTTTGGGGGTGTACATGTTTAGTAAGGAGTCACTAGCTGAGCGTGTTATTATTGTTATTATTATTATTATTATTATTATTATTATTAGTATTATTATTAGTATTATTATTATTATTGTATGTATTGCATGCAGGCTTAGCTTCGAGAAGCAAGGGAGTGCTTTACAGAGGTATACAACAATACAGATGCATAAAAGAGCTCTTTTCAGAGGTAACAAAAGAACAGATGTACAGTGGGGGTTGGATACAGAGGGACCCAGATGAGGGGTACTGCTCTACATGGTGGCAGATATCGAAGGGGCGGGCGGTATCGAGCAAGTCAGGTGGCAACTTCTTGGGCTAGGAGTTCAGGAGGAGAGACTCCTTCAAGAGTTCTTCTCCTAATTGTAGGAGTGTGGGGGCAAGTTTGATGTTGATGAGGAGGAGGTTCCTGGTGGTGCACTGTATGCCGGAGATGCTGAGTTTCGCCACAAGGTAGCTGGGTGACTTGAGGGCGACTGCCTTATAGATGATGCAGCCAGACTTGAAGGTGATTAGTGCATGCAGTAGGAGTCAGTGAAGGTTGACTAGGGCCAGGGTGATGTGGTTGTATCTGCATAGACCCTTGATGAAGCGCGCAGCCACGTGTAGGACATTTCTCGGGGGCACAAGGAAGGACAATGGAAGGCCTTTGAGAAGGGCATCACACCCCTCCAATTGGGATAGGACAGGCCTCATTAGGAGTTTGGAGGTAACGATAGCGCTATTAGTGCCATGGCTGCCTCCAAATCCTTACCAATTCCGCCCTGGTGAATGGAGCTATTACCGCCCCATTCCAAGGTTGGCAGGGGCGGTAATTCCCCATTCACCAGGGCCCTTCCCCATTCCCATTGAGCCCTATTGGGGCTCAAATGGGAATGGGGATGGCGCTAATAACGGTACCACAAATTGCGGTACCGTTATTAGCACCAAAGTCCCTTTGCGGGTCCCGTCCTTAACGCCTGGTAAAACGAGGCGTTAAGGGAGGACCCGCAAAGGGAACTCGTAATAGGTCAGTAAGGGATTACCGGTACCGTTGCCCTTACCGGTACCGGTAATCCCTTACCGCCCAGCTCGTAATGAAGCCCAAGATCTTGAACAGTGGATCTAAAGCAGTCCACATGGTGGAAGAGCTTAACTTTCCGCATGATGGAGAGCTATTACCTATCTGCCTTGTATTAGCTGTGTGCGCTGTGAGAAACCTAATGGTATTCTCCCGTTTACTCGCCCTTTTTTCCAATCACCATACCCAGTTCCTCCCACCTCAGTCAGAAAATATAAAGGAGTATACACACTCTTCGAGAACTACTTGTCCCACAACTCCTCAGATACTGACAAAGAGAAGGGAATACAGGAAAATGGGAGGAAAGTATCCAGGCTTGAGACTCGAGATTCCCCCTTTTACCTTCAAGAAAGAACCCTCTCCTTTTTAGTCAGGGGGCACTTACCTTCATACCCCATATTCCCCTCCCCAATCACTGGGGCGAAGAAGAGTAAGAAAAGAGGAAGGATGATTTCCCATAGGGAACAACAGGGAACAGCTTCCTATGAAGAACGGCCATGTTGTCACCTAATGAAGTCAGGCAAAGTTAGGCAATTAATTTTAATAATCCACACCTGACTTCACGTAACCAATATGGAAAGTATAAAAGGTGTGGTTCAAGACAGCACAGAGAGCGAGGCAAAGCACATGAGGAAACCACAGTTTCGAGATACAGGAAAAGAGGCTGAAGAATCCTGCATTGTGTCTTGGAGATTCCCAGGGCCCTCCCACTTCAATAATCAAGGCGGGAAGAAGCAGCAGCCGCCATGGTACAATCCTTTGCTCCAAGAACAAAGCAGCATCAGTGAAATCAACACAGGTGGTGAGCCTGATACAAGACTGGTCTGTGTTGAGGCCAAGGTTGCAAGCAGCAACATTGTATGGTGAGCGCTGGAACGAACATTGTTAAAACAGGTGTTATAAGAGACGCAAGTAAAGTTGAACTTCTGATGAGTGATTGAACTTTAAAAGCAAGATACAATTCCTTTGATAGAGTGGTCCGGCACTGCATGGCTGCTCAATCAGTCTCTGTAAGTTATCCGGCTGATAAGTGGCAAAAGTGAAAGTGAGAAAAAGGTCATATCAAAAAGAGAACAAGTAATTGTAAATCGAAACTGGTCCTGCGAAGGGTCGAGCATAATCCCTCACGCAGTCAAATGTCTTTGATTTTGTTGAAGTAAGGAAAGTTTGTAAAAGTAGATGAATTTGGTACAAGCCCCGCTGAGGGAGAGCAATTGAAGATTTTGTGCTAATGTGGGTCTGAGCCCAGAAAGGGTGGAAGCAATTGAACAGTAAATCAACTGAGAAGTTTTACATGTGAAATCCTAGGAAAGAAGGAACTTTAATGTTTATTGTGGTGCATCAGGACCTCTGAAATAAGAGACAATGGGCCTCATTACACGGTAGGCAGTATTAGCGCCATGGTTCATGCCGGTAATTTACTGGTACCGCCTTGGAGGAAAGGGGAATTACCGCCCTATTCCAAGGTTGGGAAGGCGGTAAGTCCTCCTTCCTCCATTGCCCTTCCCTATTCCCATTTTTGCCCCATAGGGCATAATGGGAATGGGGAAGGCGCTAATTACGGTACCGCAAATTGCGGTACCGTAATTAGCTCCCTGGTCCCTTTGCGGGTTGGATTGAAAAAGCAGGCGTTAAATTCCCCAACCCGCAAAGGGACCTCGTAGTAAGGCGGTAAGGATTTACCAGTACCGGTAATAAACCCTTACCGCCTACCGTGTAATGAGGCCCTTTAAATGGCAAAGAGGCCTTGGCACAGAAGGCCCTGAGGGTGAGATTTTGAACTGCATCCTCATGCTAGAGAAGCCAGAGAGTGTGCTAAGCTCGAGTGTGCTGCCTTGTCTCTTGCTGAAAACGTGGGAAACGGAAACCAGCTGCTTGAATTTCCTGACATATCATTTTGTGAACACTTTTCTTTTGTATAACACTGTTTCCCACACTGTTGTATTTAGAAGTAAGGATTGACACTAAGTTTATTAATGTAGGCCCTTTTATTTTGACAAGACTTGATAATTATTCCGTTATTATTATTTCATGGTCATAGATTGCTCCCATCTTTAGATTTAGGATTAGAAAGGCATTTTTCAAACCCAATTGAAGTTCAATAAACACCCTTGAACTGCGATCAATTGTGTCTATCTTACTGTTTGATACCATGCCTTCCTTACAGTGTCTTGAAGGAGAAGTGTTTGTCGATGTGGAACTTGAGGGACTTGGTGCAGTATATGAACTCGGGTGTGAAGCTCTCAAGGTTCATGGTTGATAGCCAGCTCTGTATGTCTGGGTGTTCAGTGTTGGTGAGGAGTAGGAATTTGGTCTTGGAGGTGTTAACCTTCAAGTATGCACTGAACTTCCAAAACTGGATCAGCGAGGAACAGAATTTGCGCCTGTGGATGTCCTCGACGAAGTTATATTGAGGTATAGCTGTGTGTTGGTGGTGTATTGGTGGATGCAGATGTTTTGTATGGCTAGGAGGGTTCCCAGCGGCTCCATGTATAGATTGTAGATTACTGGGGAGAACTGCAAAAGCAATTGTTAAAGAAGTCAACGTGCAAGTGGAGCTGGATTAGCCACTATATGATTTAAAGGTAGTAAGCATAAGATAACTCAGAGAACCAACGAAATGTATACCTCTTATTTTTTTTTAAATATATTGAATTGTCAATTGACAGAGGTGCACACAGAAGGAAGTCAAAGCAGGGGGTCTGCCCAAGAACTAGGAAGAGCTGTAGATGAAAATATGGCATTGAAAGAGAAAGTGTTGACTGGACTTACACAGGCATCTCAACAAAAAGGACAACTAAGTAAAGAAGTAATTAGTGGAAGTCTAAAAATCAAGACACAGTAAATAAAGTGAAGGTTTGCCAGCATGAAAAAGAATCTGTGTAGAATGAGCAAAACACAGAAAAAAATGACTGGGCTCTAGGAATAGAGAATATGAGTCTACTCGGGTCAGTCTTGTGAATCAAGAGAGCAAGTACTTCAGTGTAAGCAACACAAGGTTCTTGAAATAGGCCTGAATTTCCAAACTGAGACAAGAAATGAAGAAAATGTAGAACAGTTCAAAACAAAGACTTAAAATCAGAGAGAAACAGGTACCACAGAAATGGAAAGACATTGTCCATTGTCTGAGGTCCCCCTGACAGTGCTGGAATATTTCTTGAGTAATGCTAGTGGATCCGGTATGCCTGGTCCCAGACAAGATATGAAGGTCATGAATTATAATGAAAATTACCCCTGCTAACTGCGCAGGGAGTATTCATTCTATTAAAGACTAGGAGGTGAGCATTATGCTTCAACTTCTTTAATTTACTACTTCTCAGCAGTTTCAACAAACCAATAAAATCAACAACAAACACTGAAAACTGTCTCAACAGACTTTTCTTGTTTTGGAACTACAATCCCCATAGTCTCTGTAGTCCATCTCACTCCATGCTCAGCTATGACCACTTCCTGTCCCTGAACTCCTCCTCTTCTTTACTCGCTCTGAAAAGTCACTCTTTAAACTCCACACAAAGTCCTGCTAACTGGGCGGACACTTGAAACACACCAAACCGAATGTCGAACTTCCTCGACTCCAGGCGACTACCACTGCTAGTCTCCTACTTTAGTTGTTCTTCTGCTCTTCCCCTAGGAATAACGCAAAACAGAAACCTCAGGGTGGTGTCCATGGGCCTCATTACACGGATGGCGCTAAGGGATTAGAGGTACCGGTAAGGGCACTGGTGCCGGTAATCCCTTAGCGCCATACTATGAGGTCCCTCAGCGGGTCCTGTCCTTAACGTGTGGCCAGACCACACGTGAAGGAAGGGACCTGCTGAGGGACTTCAGGGCAAATAACGGTACCGCTAATAGCGGTACCGTTATTTGCTCCTTCCCCATTCCCATTGAGCCCTATGGGGGCTCAAATGGGAATGGGGAAGGGCCTTGGTGAATGGGGAATTACAACCCTGCCAACCTTGGAATGGGGCGGTAATTCCCCCATTCACCAAGGCGGACTCGGTAAAATACCGGCGGCAACCATGGCGCTAATAGCGCCATGGTTACCGCCATCCGTGTAATGAGGCCCCATGTATTGCCAATGACATAACATTCTTATCACATGCAAAATCCAATACTTTATAAGCAATACATAGCTTGGGTGGGAATTTAATGCTCGCCTCCTTGTCTTTAATAGAATTAATACTCCCTGCGCAGTTAGCATGGGTAATCTTCATTCTTTGACAAGACTGGAGGTGAGCATTATGCTTGTTCAAAGCTTCCCAGCACCGTGACCGCTAAACTCTCGGTCGGCTTGAAATAAAACTCTTTAAATGTTCAATCATTCGTCCAATCTGCTACTAGCATAATATCTCTAAGGGATACTCCTGTCTTAAAGGCTTTAGATGCCATAGCTCCATATACTGAATGTGCTCCGTACTTCCCCTCATCTATCCCTGCTGCCTGCATGATTTATTTAACCCATCTGGCAATAGTAGCTGTGGGTACACCCTGAAAAGGCCTTCTGCGCGCTATAAGCAATTGCGTGGTATTCGCTGCCCTATGCTCCGCTGTCCTGCTTTCATATTCCTTGACGCAGCTTGCCACACAGCATTTAGGTGTACTCGTAAAATATGGGTAGTGTACTGAAGAAGTACCCGTCTTAGTCCTCTGGACTATTGTGAACGTTACGCCTTCTGGCCCAAATGATTTCCTATCTATTTATAACGTTCTCAAGTCTGACACGCATTTACATGAAACTAGACATAAAAGCATTGCTAGTTTCCCCGACAATTGTTTTAGGGATAAATATGTGTTCCCGGGCCAACTCTCCAATAGCTTAAGGACGTTCTGGTTGTCCCAGACCGTCTTGTATCGCGGTTCTGGAGCCGCCTTAAATTTGGCTCTTCGAATGAGTCTAACCACTGCTGGGTGCTCTCCAGCCGGAACTCCCTCTATCAGCAGGTGCCCTGCGGATATTGCGGACCTGTACACTCCTATTGTACGGAATGCCCTTCCGCCTTGTAATAACTGCGCTAAAAAATTTGGAATCATCACTACAGGTGCAAACACCTCTCCCCTTGCACCAGCTAGACCACTTGGCCCAAGCCGCGTTGTAGCTCCTTCTCATGGACGGAGCACAGGATTCTGAGATGAGCTGAGCAGCTTGCTCCAAAATGCCTAGCAGCGCCCAGCGTCTCTGCATATCCTGCACGCGATGAGCGGGAGTGTCTCTCTCACTCTTAGAGGATGATATGACCCAGCTGGGTCCGTGAGCAGGTGTTCTCCCTCTGGGAGCATTCTCGGGTGATCCACTGCTAACTCCATAAGTGTTGGGAACCACACTTGTGACTTCTATAGAGGTGCTACCACCAGCAGTTCCACTTTCTCCATCCGACACTTTGCTAGAGCTCTGCTCAGCATCATGAATGGGGGGAAAAGCATAGTGTGGGCCTCCGCTCCATTCCTGGAGGAACGCGTCCATCCCCCGAGCCCCCGGGTCTAGCCTCCAGCTGAAGTACACTGCTGTTTGGGCATTCAACCGGGATGCAAAGAGATCTATGTGTAGCGGGCCCCATTTCTCGTTCATCCTCTGAAACACTGCTGTATCTAGTCTCCAATCTCTGGAGTCCGTGAGGTAGCCCAATTTGCAGTCCGCTACTACATTCAGTGTCCCTGGGAGGTACTCCGCTGTGACCGATGTCTCTGATTGTAGGCAAAAGTGCCAGAAATCCTTTGCTAGCTTGGCTAGCATTCTGGATTTGGTGCCCCCTAGATGGTTTATGTATCGCACTGCTGATATGTTGTCCATCTTCAGTAGAACGCACAATCTCATCTTCCCTTTCGTGAAGGCTCTGATCGCAAATGATCCTGCTAGCAGCTCCAGACAGTTTATGTGGAGACAAAGTTCCTCCTCGCTCCATTTCCCTCCTGTCTGTGGGTCTCCACACCTTGCACCCCAGCCGGCTGACATCAGATTCTATGACCAAATCCGGACGGTCTCTGAAAATGGCACACCCATTCCAGGCGTCCATATTCCTCAACCACCATTCAAGCTCTGTCTTGGATTCTGGATCCAAAGGTACCGATTGATGATACCTCAAGCCTTGTTGCAGATGTCTTATCTTTAGCCTCTGCAGTGCACGATAGTGCAAGGGTCCGGGAAATATGGCTTGAATGGAAGCTGCTAAAAGCCCCACTATTCTCGCCAGTGTCCTGCGAGAAACTACTTGTCTTTGCAGACACCCTCTCAATTCCCTCTTGATGTCACTGATCTTCCGAGCTGGAAGCTCCAGCGTCGCTTTCCTGGTATCCAGGACGAAGCCTAGGAAATCCAGCCTTTGCACTGGATTCGTATCTCACTTCTCTATGTTCACTAGGAATCCTAGAGATCCTAGCAAGTCCTGGACCCATTTTGTCTGGTATCTGAGAGCCTCTCGGTCCTCGGCTAACAGCAGGAGATCGTCTAGACAGATGATTAATCTTATCCCTTTCCCCCTTATTGCTGCCGCTACTGGCTTCATCAGCTTGGTGAAGGCCCAGGGAGCTGCTGCAAGCCCAAAGGGCATGGTCTTGAATAGCCAAAGCTGCCCTTTCCAACAAAAAGCCAGGAAGGTCCTGAACTCCTCTGCTATTGGGATCGTCAGGTAGGCATCCTTCAGATCCAGCCTCATCAGCCAATCTTTTTCTCTGAGCGAGTCTCAGAGCTGGTGGATGCCCTCCACCTTGAAATGTCGGTAAACCACCCGACTGTTTAGCTCTTTTAAATGTATAACTTTCTCCTTTCGTGCACTAAGAACATATTGCTTATGAAGTCGGGGTCTCTCGGACACTTCTCTATGGCGTTCTTTTTTGCCAGCAGAAATAGCTCATGGTCTAGCAGCCTCTGCTCTGCGCGCTCTAGATGCTGTTGGTGCGGCTTATGCTCTTGCATGGGAGGTTCTATGAATTCTAGGTGCAGACCTAGAACCGTTTGCAACACCCAGGCATCGCTGGAAAGCGCGCACCAGTTTCTCCAGAACATACCAGTTCTCCCCCCTACTGGGGGTAATGTGCAGCTCTCACCCTGTGTGAATCCTTGTACGCGGCCGGCTCCTCTCCCTCTGCATCCTCTTTGGAATCGCCCTCTGGTAGGGAAGAAGGAGTCCTGCTGTCTACTCTCCCAGTATTGGCCTCTGGGATTCTGGGGTCTTCTTCCTCCCTGGTTACGACCAGCCGAGCGACCCCTGTGGTGGATGGTCCCGGCAAAAACAAGGTTTGGGAAGATCTTATGGATCAAAGCTTGTGCTTTCTCTAGTGACGTGTAGGTGCCGACAAAGCGGCCCATCTCCTTGCCGAAAGTCTCTCCGAAGAGGAGTCCTTGTGCTGCCTCTCCTGCCTCGTACGAGGCGAGGTCACTGAGTTTTGCGTCGATCTTCAGCAATAGTCCTCTCCGGTGTTCCGAGGAGATGGCGCAGTTCGCATTACCTAGTAGGTATACTGCTCTCTGCGCCCAGCCTGCTAGCGCATCGGGGTCTACTTCTTCTCCCGTATCTCTTGCCCTTTCTGCCAGGTGCATGATTTTCGCTAGCGGACCCGCTAGGTCGAGTACTTTCTCCTGGCAGCTCCTCCAAGATCTATCAATACCTTTACGGGGGTCCTTGCTGGACTTCGATATGAAAGTAAGCATCTTGGGGTCTAATTCTGATGTTCCAGCTACTTTTCCCGGGAGGTCCGGTCTCGGACACTCCGCTCAAAGGCGCTGACGAACCTCTTTGTCCGGTGCCTTTCTTAATCTCTTGGTCATGTACTGAGCAACCCTTTGTGATGGCTGCCAGTCCGATGATCTCGGATTCCGAATGCCGTCCGGATCGAACATATCCTCTTCCACCTCTTCGAGGTGTTTCTCTTTGCAGATTCTTTTCCCTCCACTGGGTCTTACTTCCTCCTCCTCCTTTAACTCATCCTCCTCTTGGGAGGGAGGGTGTCCTTCCTCTGGCTCCTCTTCCGAGCCTGGGTTTTCCTCTCCATCCTCTTCTTCCCCTGGAACGGGGGTTGTGAGGTTCGGCACTGTCTGACGCTAGAAATATGCTTCTCGGAGCTTTGCGAAGGCGTCGACGACCTCCGGGGCCTTCTTCTTCTCCCCTTCCACTGGGCCCTGGGGGTCGGAAGAGGATTTCCTCTTTCGGGCCTTAGTACTCCCCTTTGACCCTGTTTCTGAGGGTTCTGTGGGCGTGCGCTCTGTCCGCCTGGTGCTGTCTATGGGCTGGTGGAGAATTGCCTCCAATGACTCCAACCTGTCTTGCAGAGGTTTCACCCCTTGAGCCACTGCATCTATAAGTGAGCTTCCCAGCACCTCCTTGAAGCTGGAAGCTAGGACTAACGATGGCTCCTCTTCACTCCACTCAAAATCAGACATTCTGGGAGGGTGCTGTGTGCCTGTTATACCTGTCAAGGTGTCTTAGCACGCCCTATCACTTATAGGTGCTTCTGGTACTTTTAAATGTACCGGCCTGTAAAGCTGTATATCAGATTTTTATTATATATCTTATTTTTTTTTTTATGTGGCTGCATCAGACTTATTTGGTTCTTGGCTGTGCCTAGGATGGGCTTATATCTTGGTGTACCTCTGACATTAATAATCAACATTCTATAGCGAGATAAACAGGAATAGAACTTATCTGCTTGAAGAGCAGTAAAAGAAGAGGAGGAGCTCAGGGACAGCAAGTGGTCATAGCTGAGCATGGAGTGAGATGGACTACAGAGACTATGGGGATTGTAGTTCCAAAACAAGAAAAGTCTGTTGAGACAGTTTTCAGTGTTTGTTGTTGATTTTATTGGTTTGTTGAAACTGCTGAGGAGTAGTAAATTAAAGAAGTCACAGCATATTGCTCGCCTCCAGCCTTGTCATAGAATATTTCACCTCCCCATCAGTGTCGGATTATCCATTAGGTCAAGTAGGCACCGGCCTATCGGCCCCACTCATTTTAGAGGCCCACGACAATGAATCAAAATAAAGCGGTGTAGAAAATTAAAAACTTATTAGGAGATGATTTGCAACGGGTGGGCGGCGACATGTTGTCTGCCTAGGGGCCTCCACAGGATTTAATCCAGCACTGTTGTTTTCCAGCTCAGAAAAGAGAGTAATACCTGGACTTCCAGAAGAAGGATGAAATGGTCCGCTTAATAGTCAGGATTGGACTAGAGGGTACATTAATAGTCCCAAGCAGGGAATCAAAGAAAACATGACCAAAAGGGTAAATCTATGATTCCTAAGCTGAATATCCAAGAAAAAAAGAGGAACGATATGTTTTGGGATCTGTGATTGAACAAAAAGGCTATTAACATCACCACAGTTACCCTGGGCGATAAGGGACGAAACCAAGGAAAGGCATTTTAAAAAACTCTTCCCAGCTGAGACATCAGGATTCCCGTGGTTATGAGAAAACCCACACATTGAAAAACAGCAGGAGAAATTGGCAGAATATCAACCGCCTCAAGAGAAAATGTTCCTTAATCACCTAGTAGAGTACAAGACAAAACGTATGGGAGAACCACCTCATACCATGCACATAGGAAACCTTCCTACATGGATCACCCCGGGGAGAGTCAATATGTAAGCAGGAACTGGGATTCAAGTAGCAGCTCTGGCATTGTGGGAACATCGACAAAAAGAACAGAAAAAACATTAACCACACTTCCCTTAGAAAATGATGCAATCGAGTAGAAACAAATCCATAACAAGCTTTATTACACCAAACCACAAAAACACAAAATTATACTTTTTCAAAACATGTTGAATGCTCCGAACAGACGAAGACATCATTTGGGCTGATCACAATAGCATCAAATATATAAAATAAAGTACTTTTATCCCAAGTTCTCTGGTTTCTTTTCTGGATTGGAATACCAAACCCTTAGCAAATAGTCCCCTTACTAAGCACTGATTCTAAAACATTGCTCAATACATTAAACCACAAAAATTCCAAATTGCAGCCTTACATTTGATGTGCACTGAAGGTAGGTCACCCAATGATTTCACTTAGGATCTCAAGTCCACATAGATCTTCTGTTTTTTCAATACTGCTAGCTGGGTTTCAAACCCATGCTCTTTGATACCCTCCCAAAGTATGAGATCATAGAGTTAGTTGGCAATTTTGATAGCACTATTTCATTAGTGTGAATTATCACTCAGGCCATATGAATGTATAAAGTTAACATTTGTTGCCCAAAATACACAAAAGAACGCCAAATAGGCACCTTCATCAGCTGCATGTAATGTAGTGGTCAGCAAAGTGCACTACTACATTGAACTTGAAGACTGGAGAGGCCACATAACTCCCACTCTTCTGTTAAATATTCTAACAGAGGTGGTCCTCTGCTCAAAGCCAACAGAACTTCCCTCCGCCTGGTGTAAAAAATACAGATCTAACTCAGATGGGGAATATTGTGAGTTAAAGGGATGCTCCATCACAGAAGAAGGGTATTCAAAACCGAGTAAAAGTTTCCAAGGGGAATTCAAATTAGAGTTTCTCCTGGGAAAGGAATCAATAACCATGTAGAATCAACTTCAGAAACATTTTACATCTTCCTCTTCCTAGGCTCCATGACATTAGAACGTAATTTGTGGAACTCATAAATGTCTAAAACAGCAACTTCCAGAAATTCCTTACTACTCACCTATGAGAGATAGTTACACTGTTGTGGGAAACAGAGGCCACTATGCAAATGAGCAAATGGGGAAAAGGTCTCTCAACTCTCAGCTACAGGAGGTACCCAATGTCTACTCAGGAAGAATTCACTTCAAACTCCCTCACCTTTGTTTGATTTCATGAACCAGATCCCCCTCACGGAAATCCATCAACCAGTCAAACTGACGACAAATGCCTATTATGTCAGTCTAAATTCCACCAGTCACTTGATTGAGCAACGTCCCAAACAAGTTGAAATTTATTTTAAGAAACAATCTGATTTCGTACATCACCATCATATCCATCAGAGACCATAATGATGATGAGGGCACAGTTGAAAATCCTTTTACCACCCACAGTGAGTTGTTCTCCTCTAAGTAGTTTAATCAGAATTCAAATGAAAGGAAAACACGTGTTCTTCATCAATCAAATGAAAGGACGTAAGGATTCATTCTTTTCAAAGTTTGCTTTAATAAAGAGCTTTATTAGCCAAAATATTTTCAGGAATTTGCAAAAAGATCAGACCGAAATAACGGTGGCGGTAAACCCGCCGCCACCGTTGTTTCCGGACCGCCTGATCCCGACCCCTGCAGGCGGGAGGTGATGTTCCCGCCAGGTCTGACCTGGCGGGTTTAACACCTCCCGCGTGCAGGCGGACGAGGAAACACCGGCAGCATTACAAGATGCTGCCGGTGTTTCCATGATCCCGATTCCCATTGAGTCCCATAGGACTCAATGGGAATGGGGATTTACACCATTCCGCCTCCGTGATTCCCGGAAAACCGGGGTTGTAATGCCCCGGTAATTCCGGGAATCACGGAGGCGGAATGGTAATACGAGTCCGGCGGTAACCAGGCGGTTTTACCGCCGCGGTTACCGCCGGACTCGTAATGAGGCCCCATTCCCTCATTTAGTCACTGTCAAGACCACTCCAGTTGGCCTAATTTACACATTAAAACATAAACGTAGACACACGTACTCTCAACAGGTCACATGAACATGGTTGATAAAAGCCTGGAGATTGACACGACTAGAAGGCGACGGAAGCATAAAGAGGGCACCAACACCAATCACAAGCCACAAACTCCCATCTCACGTTGCAAACTCGTAGGCTATATAAACTGCAGCTTGAAACATGCCCGTACTTGGTGTTGTTTTAGTCACTAGTATCCCCACCAGCAACCAGGACGGAAGAGCCTTTGTTTCCACTCACTGTGCCCTGATTTTCTCACAGTGCTCTCTCTATGCGGTCGGTTCCTCCCATCGCAGCACTGTAATTCTGCGGCAGCTGAAGACCTTCCTTCATTCATTTATTTTGTCATTTGTATAGCGCCTTTCACCATAACTATGGTCCCAATGCACTTTTGGTTGAACGCCCTCGGAGGGACCGCAGTCCAAATTTGGATGAATTGGGAGGTGCTATTATGCTGTTTGCATTTCAAAGTTATGTGAGGGTGGCCAAGCCTGCTAATCAACCATGTATGAATGGCGTGTGGACGGCCGTAGCTAAGGTAAACTATAAACTAAACATGGATGGTTTGTGTTTAAGGAGATAGAGAATTATATGGTAAGGTACAGTTTGAATTTTTGGCGTAAAAGGTAGCTTCATTCTTATGGCAGGGGTGTTGTGCAATAGTGTTGTGTTATATGTGAGTGCAGGGTGTGTGGAATGAAAGAAGAAAGAACAGAAGATGAATACAACTTACCCATGAGTCGCAACTCTACGCTCGCAGCACTCGCCCCGTTTCCTATGCTCGCAGCACTTGCACAGGTTTCTTCCATTACCAGTGCTGCCCTTTTCCCAGCGTTACCAGACCCTCGCTCGCCTGAATGCGCCTACCGCAAAGTCCGAGTGCTCTGAAGGGTGCATGTCCTCTAAATACATACCAGAATCCAACAGCAGTCTTCCCACTCCATGGTCGACACCTGAAGCTGCAAGAAAAGCAAGAAAACACATGTTACTAACGGTGTAAGAAATACAATATAAAAGCCTCTTGGACATACAAACTGTACCAGTGAAGCAACTGGGCATAGACTTCCCTGAAACTCAGACCTAAGTACCGGGTCTACTACTGGTTCAACGAGTGCTTCCTAACTGTTTGCGGAAACTGCAGTCGACCCTCTTGGGACCTACAGCATATTCTCAGGTACAGGGAATTCTACAGGGAATACAGGTTCCTCATTGTCCACAGGATACCAGGAAGCACACCACAACTACTCAGGGTAGAAGTGATTACCCCATTCCCCTGACAGAACGCCAAGCGCAAGACTTATTCCAACCTGAACACCATGGACCCCACCATTTAATTAGCAGACCTGGCCAATCTGATATAGAATCTTAGTGTGGAGTTACATGCTGGGAGTGCCAAAGCAGCAGCATTGGCAAAGCGGGTGAACGCACTACAGGCACAAGCCACACCTCTTCCTTGATTGAAGGCTATGCCGGCACAAGTTATGCAGATAGCACACGACCTACAGGGAACAGGTTTAGGGGCTATCCCATACAGGTGCATACACTGTCTCTAGTTCCACTAGCACTTCCCGAATTGCTCATGGCGGACCCGCAAATATTTCCAGTATTTATGAATCAGTGTTGACTGCACTTTGTGTGCCGACCAGTTGCCTTCCCAAACGACAGCACAAAAGTTGTATTTATCCTCTCATATCTGGGGGGACATGCAGAGGACTGGTCCATTACTCTAGTTACGTCATGGCCGAGTGTCCCATGTTAATCTGACTTGAGAGAATGTTTGCTAGGAGAACTCATGCCCATGTGCTAGACAACCAGCTTTTGACCCTGAATCAAGGTTCACAAGACTTACTGGCATATATTTCTACCTTCAATTGCCTAGTAGCCGAAATACATTGGGCAGAGGAAACACAGACCTCTATTTTATACTGGGGCTACTGGGAGAGATCGACAGTGTCCTATCCAAAGAAGTGACCCCCCCAGAGACTTGTTCCGAGATATAGACCTTGTGATTCGACTTCACTATCGCCTGACAGAAAGGAGGGCCAATAGAGAACAAAACGAACCCCAGCCTCTGTACATCAGAACAAAGAAAGACCCCAGTATGACAACCCGAATGGATGCACTGGAACCAATGGTCCTCTCACAAAAGAAGAAAGAGATTGACGCTGCTTGCAGCTACAGTGTCTTTATTTTGGGAATTTAGAGAAAGAGTGTGTAAACTTTGGACACTCCCATCCCCTGCACACCTTAATGCTGAATGACAGCCAAATCCTTTGAGTTTACTTATATAAAAAAAATAAAATTGAATACATTAACTGGTGTGCACTGATTGATTGAAATACACATCTTTATTGTGGGAAGACAAGCCATTTCCTTCCGTAATGCCCGGCTAAACCTAAAGGCAGATGAAAGACACTGGGGTTAATGGGAAGGAATCCCTTGGGAAATATAGATTCTTCAGTACTGGTGGAAAACTAAAAATCCTTGGCAGACACAAGGTTGACTGTTATGTGCTGCATTCCTCCACGATCTGACATTTGGCTATTCCAGTCAGGTTAGCAGTAACTGACAAAGTGATGGCAGCCTATGATGCCAATATCGACACTGGCACCACTGGAGATTATTTGGACATCGCATTTGCTAGAATAATAGGCCTAGCAACCACATATAAGGTCTACCCAGAAAATGTGCAGGCAATGGATGGTTCCACACTGTCTTTCAGACCAGAGACCACACAAACTCAACAAGTGACACCAATATGCAGAAATGGACATAGGGAACAGTTACACTTTGATAGAAACCCCACCGTTTCAACTGATCCTGGGAATGCTGTGTTTGGTGACGCACAACCCAAACATAGATTGGGTACAGTGGGTTGTGGACTTCGAGTCTGTACATTGTAGAAGACATTGTTACGTAACCAGGTGAAACACCAACAACCAAGCCTTGGGAAGCACCATTCCTGATTTAGTGCTTGCTGCACCAGCCTTAGGATTACTAGGTGAACTCTTCTACTTATACCACGACTTCCTAGATACTTTTCAGAAGGAGCAAGTACATTTCTTACCTCTACATAGGTTTTATGATTGCCAGATCGACCTTGTGCCAGATGCATCAATTCCATGCTGTCACATTGACACTTTAACTGCAGCAGAGAATGACCACTTGAAGAAATAACTGGAATGATATCTGGAAAACTGATTCATCAGGACCTCAAAATCACCATCAGCATTGGCATTATTCTTCATCCCAAAGAAGGAGGTCGACCTCATAACATCTTTAGACTGCTACGCTCTTAACAAGATAACCATTAAAAATCATTATCCACTGCCTTTGATTCCTGTCATACTTGACCAGGAGAAGGATGTGTTTCTCTATACCAAACTCGATCTGAGAGGAGTTTACCACTTGGTAAGAACAAAGAAAGGAGACAAATGGAAGACCGCCTTTCGTACCAAATTTGGACTCTTTGAATACCGCGTGATACCCTTCGGGCTGTGTAACAATGACTCTGCATTCCAGCATTTCATAAACGATGTTCTTGGAGAATGTATCGATGTTTGCATAGTGGTGTACATTGACGACATACAAATATACTCCTGATCCAAACACAAGCATGTACACCATGTGAAAGCAGTCCTGGGTCAGAAACGTAAACACCTTTTCGCTAAATTGGAAAAATGTTCTTTCCATGTTCAAGGAGTGGATCTCCTAGGCAACATATTAAAAAGAGCTGACATCTCTACAGATAATCATAAGGTAGAAGCGATCTTGCAATGACCATCACCTACATTGATTTGTCAACTTCCACAGGTGCTTCATACCAGACTTTTCAAAGGTGGTTCACCCAGTAATACACCTCCTGAAAAAGAACACGAGATTTGACTGGTCCAACGAAGCTGAGGCAGCCTTCTAGAAAATGAAAGAACTGTAGACCTCTGCACCCATCCTGGCTCATCCAAAACCACAACTACCTTTCATACAGATGCATTACATGTACCACGGCCGCAGTGCTGTTGCAAACTTGGCGAGACAATCACCTACAGCCATTTGCCTTCTGGTCATAGACGTTTACTCTGCCTGAGAAAAACTATGCAGCTATGGACAAGGAATTACTTGCAATCAAAGCAGCATTTAAAGAATTGAAATTGAGAAAATGGAATAAAGTGACATTTGTTGAAACTAAACTAACTAAATAAACTACATATACAAGAAGAAGAATCTGTAAACTGTGGTATTTGGACAACTTTAAAATGACATAATTCAAAATAGGCAATATTAAGGATGATATGAAACTAGTTCACCCTGTCATGAAAATAATGTTGTATAAAGCTGGCGGACCGAAAAGAGATACTAAAGGTTAACTTGGATCATTGACAATATTGGACCGACACAATATTGGTTTATTCCGTGCTGATAATAGAAACTAACAAAAACAAACAGACTCACCGAGCTGGTAGCTTACTATTGACTGACCTCTCTTTAAAATAAACTGCACATTCCTATCTCGCTACATTGGGCAGTATACAGTTATAGAAAAAGTAGCAAAGGCTGCAGAAAAGCTAGCGCTATCTGCTACATGTCACGTACACCTGGTTTTCCATGTTTCATTGATTATTAAGACACACCCTAACACCAGACCTGCCAGGTCACTGCCTGAACCTGAAATAGTGGAACAAGAACAAAAATACAAGGTCAAGGCTATCTTAGATGCTAAAAAGGTGAGAGGACAAGTTTATTACTTAATAGACTGGAAAGGTTATGGGCTTGAGGAACGGTCCTGGGACCCTCCATGGGGGTTCACGCCGATCGCTTGGTTCGCCAATTCCAACAAAGTCAACCACTGAAACCCTGACCCACATGGAGACCTTTAGGGGGGCAGTACTATCAAGACCACTCCAGTGGACCTACAGAAAGGCAGCACACATACTCTCAACAGGCGACATGGACATGTTTGATAAAAGCCCTGGAGACTTACACGAGAAGGAAGCAAGGGAAGCATAAAGAAGGCATCGATTCCATTCACAAATCACAACTGCCATCTCTCCTTTCAATCTCATAAGGCTATACAAACTGCACCCTCAGACACACCTATGCTTGGCGTTGCTTTTGCCACCAGTATCCCTTCCAGCAACAAGAACAGAACATCCTTTGTTTCCACTCACTGTGCCCTGATTTCCCAGGTGTGCTCTCGCATTGCGGTCAGTTCCTCCCATTGCAGCCCTGTAATTCCGCAGCAGCTGAAGACCTGAAAGAAGAAAGAACAGAAGATGAACACAACTTACCCATGAGTTGGATCTCTACACTCCCAGCACTCGCCCTGATTTCTATGCTCACATAACTTGCACCGGTTTCTTCCATTACCGCTCCTGTGCTGTTCCCAGCATTTAAGACCCCCACTCGCCTGAACGTGCATCTGCCCCATATGAGTGATCTAAAGGGAACGTGTCCTCAAAATACTTTCCAGAAGCCCACAGCAGCCTTCCTGCTCCTTGGTAAATTCCTTAACCTGTGAGAAAGACAAGAAAACACGTTACTAGCAGCATAAGCAATGCAATGTAAACCCCTTTTGGTCATACAAAGAGACATTGGGCCTCATTGCGAGTTTGGAGGTAGCCATGCCGCTATTTGGGGCATAGCTACCTCCAAACTCTGGTCCCGGTTCCTTAAATGGGGAATTTACCGGGACATTCCAACCTTGGAGGACCCGGTAATTCCTCATTCAATTTACCCATCCCCATTCCCATTTGAGCCCCCATAGGGCTCAATGGGAATGGGGAGGGAGCTAACAACGGGCTTGTTAATAACGGGCACGTTGCTAGCTCCCTGGTCCCCTTGCGGGACCCGCAAAGGACGTCTAGTCTGACCAGACGTCCAGAGCGGGTCCCACAAGGCAACCTCGTAATAGGGCGGAATGGGTTTAACGGCACCGGCACCTTTACCGGCGCCAATAAACCCATTCCGCCTGGGTCGTAATGAAGCCCATTGTATCTTCATAATTCAGCATCAGTGAAGCAAATGGCACCAAATCCCCTGGCTCTCACATAAACTGCACCAGGGAAGCAACTGGGCACAGACTTCACTGAAACTGAAGTACCAGGTCTACCACTGGCTCAGCCAATGCACTGGTAGCTGGTTGGAGAAGCTGCACTCAACCCTCCTGAGACCTACAACACATTTTCAGGTACAAGGGGATTCTACAGGGAATATAGGTGAGGTAGGAAAGGAGAGTAAAGGAGGCTTACAAACCCCTCCTCGCCTTATTGTACACAGGATACCGGGATGTACACAACTACCCAGGTAAGAAGTGACTGACAAGGGGAACTTCATACTATCTACCCCATTCTCTCCATTCAGCCCCTCTGGATTGCATATTCTTCCAGTCCCTGGTGATTTAGCAGAACAGATGGAGGATCTATGGTGCCCCTGCAGTCTGCTGAAGGTAAGGGAATGACAGTCTTCCAAGCAAATGTGAATTAGATCTCTCTGCCCAAGATTCTAAAAAAGATGGTGCCTAACAGGTGTATGTTGATGTTTATTGGGGGAACCAAAATAATTAATAATCAGTGGTTAATTAAGGATTCTACTTGTGATGTTTAAATTGGAAATGATACACTCCATTGACTCACAATTAGTTCAACTTTCATTAATATCAAAATGCCAGAATATAGGAGGTTACTGAACGTATTTTCACAATGGGGAGAAAGCATTTTGATCTGCTTAACCGCTGCCCTGTGGCACTGAAGTCTAAGAAAAAGAAGTGGCTGTTTTGACTGGGAATGTCAGCCAATTCAAATGAAGACTGAAAAGTAAGAAACGCCAATACGGACAATTGCTACATTCAAAACCATTGTTGGACCTCCAAGTTGAAACCATTTCAATGTGATTCACAATCATTAATTTAGGAAACAAAATATGTAAAGATCCCTTTATTGAAATGGCCATTGATTCACAATTGTTTTCAATGGATCTATCTAATTCAGTTATTGTACCTAAACCTGATTGTCAGTGCATAACCCCTGAAAACATATACAATTGACAAGTAGGGTATTATTACGTACATTTAGGGTCATTCCAAAGTATATGGTCCTGATGAAACAGGGAACAATTTGGCAGATCAACTTGACAAAACAGGAACTGATATAGAACATCACGTGGGAGAAATCCAAGTAACAAAAGTAACTAAGGCACTGTCTTGTGCTGACAGTGAACTCTCAGTGACTAAGTTGAATAGAGATGCTACAGATACAGATGTAGTAATTGCCCAAAGAGCAGATCCCATCAGTGGAAAATGTTATCAATACTTACCTGACCCAGTCCACTTTCCTCTGGCTGAACAGGGTTATCTATCAGTCCCAGTGTTGATGAAATTCCAAAAGACAATGTCAAGGTGGGCTTCTGCAAAGGAAAGCGTATGCTTGTCATTAAGCGTGGGTGATAGCAACCTCCTACAGAAGCATAATAATAAATCATGCCCATCATCAGTCACATGAAATTACAAAAGGCCAGAGATCTTAAATGAGGTTGCTTATTGGTCATATGGGTCCTGGCTTTTCCAGATTAAAGGGATGTTTAGAATGTTCAGAATTTCATTAGAGTTCATCCACACACTAGTCTCTACTACTGCACAGACTGCATCGACGAGTTCATCCACACACTAGTCTCTACTACTGCACAGACTGCATCGACGAGTTCATCCACACACTAGTCTCTACTACTGCACAGATTGCATCCACTCCTCAGCTCAGACCGTGGAGTAACAATATTATCTTCATCAGATATATAGATCAAAGTCTTTGGGCTGGTAATTTATTCCAAATAAAGAAATAATTAAGTGCTAACTGTGACATGAATGTACACAAAACTGATTGAATGCCTCCCAGAGCTGAATTGTAAGGGGCAGGAAGCAGCCTATTTGATGATCAACCCCATCTTTTCTCATTTACCTCTACCTCAAAGGATTGATTCTGTCTGGCACATTTAAACTCAGATACTTTTATATACTGATATTGATGGGTTTATTTAAAGATGGAGTGTTCAAGATATACGTACGATGAAGATGAAAAAAGCCCCCCCAAAAAACTAAAACAAAAACAATTGTGCTTATTTTCCTCACAGGCTTCAAGCTCAAAGTAAACACTTAAATGAGTTCAGTAGGGTGTTTACGATTTTTCTGTACACTAAAATAAGATCAGATGAAGGCTCAGAGAATAATGTTTCTTCGTCTAGACTTTCAGCAGAACTCAGCCTCCCTTAGTCCCTGGAGAGTAGTGTCTAGATAGTGTTCCGTCTCCTCACAGTGCAAGGCAAGGGAAGAGGAAAGAGTCTGAAAAACCCTGAACTACTGGTGAGGACCACCTTCTTCAGTAAGCAGCATCTCTGAGCTGCATCGACTCCTCCGCTCGGCTCAGTGTATCAGACCTTTTTCTCCATAGGTTTTGCTTTCGAAAAGCATGCTGGAATATCTGTGTGGGGTCATTAGGCTGAATTATGATGACCCTAACTACTAGGAATCAATAAACAAAGGTTCTCTTGCATAATCGCCTGCTAGACAGATGAACAGGGAAAACAGGTAACAGCAGCAGTGCCTGGGTCATGATACAATTTCGAATATATAGATCCCAAGATTAAGCTCTTTTTATAGTGGCTTATTGTGAGTTGTTCAACTTGATCCTCTCCCGAGCCTGATGCATGCACATTTTTTATTTCCGGATGCCAGATACATGTGGCGTCCTCTATTATTGCTATACACGTGTGACAGCCTTCTCCAACTAACCCAGATCTTCCAGATGGGTGTCCTATACCGAAAATCCCTTTACTTGTTAGGACTGCTTAAGTTCTTGACAGATTCCGACCGCTCTGCATTTAGAGGAGCTGTACTAGTGAGCACATTGCATCGGACTGTGGAGAGTTGCCACTCTGTACATGCTGGAACTCAACATTTCCAACATGGTAAGGGCCTATTGTTTACTATTTGGTTATTGAGTTAGGTACACCACGGTTGATGATGGATGTGCACATCATCTTGCCTCAAAGATAACACACCATAACTCCTGTCGCCATTTTTCTCCCACTTTTTAAGGTCAAAGTGGCTGTTTAATAGAAGGGTAAGAACACTCTGAGAATTCAGCAGAGTTAATACACAGTTTCAGGCCGATTCATGGAATTAATGTGCGCCGAAAATTCCGGCGCAGATGTGCCAAAACGTGCGATTCGCAGTAAAAGTGCGAAATTCGCAGTGCAACTGCGAAAATCGCAGGGAAACAAGCGCACATCGATTCATGGAAGTCCGTGTGCGAGAAAAATGTTGGATGTACGCTGAAAAAGTGCGCGGCGCACGCCGGCGCACAGGTCATCCAACGGCGTGCGCCACGGCCGCTGCGAAATCGCACATAGCGCGGCACACATCACAAAAGTAGGCGGAACACGGGGAGTAACACTCGGAATGGGGAACAACATGTGAAAATATGGGCGTCACGGGGGAAGTACAGGAGGCAAGTGCGCAGAACGCCCTCACGCTCGCCTACAACTCGTATTCATGGAATCGAATAGGGCAAACCAGCGCACGGTGAAAGACGCGCACAGAGCCAAACAAGTACGCCACAAGAAAGCAGGCGGTAGCGTCCCTGCGCCTGAAATAAATGTGCGCCAAAATGTGCGCTAACAAAAAGCATCCATATACAGCTATTATGAATGGTCCATACAGTGGCCCTCTAGGACAAATGAGGTGCGAAGGGGTACCGACAAACACGGACACCCGCTGTGTGAAAAATAGCGTGTGCGTGTATTACGGGGTTCGCAGGAAGTTCCACACGCGATTGGCCTGGGCACGTGTATTCCGGGGTGCCCGGGAAGTTTCACACGCGAATTAGCAGGGTACGTGTATTTCGGTGTGCGCGTGAAGTTCCACACGCAATTTCAGCAGAGTACGTGTTCTCCGGGTGCGCGGCAAATTCCACACGCAAATCCAGCAGCCTACATGTATTTCGGGGCTGCCGGGGAGTCCCACACAGGAATTTGCCGTGTGGGTCCTCCCAGCTGTTCCCTCTACACCCTCCACAGCCCCTGCAGGCGGCCCACACCACCGGGGACTACCCTGCACCCCTGCACATGTCCCGCAGGCAGCCCATCCACCATGGCCATGCCCCCCAGCCAACCCACATGTCACCTTGCACTACTGCCCACCAACGCATGTCTCCCAGCACCCCCACCCACCAACATCCAGGGGCACCCTCCACCAGGCCCCCACTCCTGTCCCCCTTCACCCCCACCCCCCTGCATCCAGGGGCAGCCTCCACCAGGCCCCCACTCCTGTCCCCCTGCACCCCCACCCCCCTGCATCCAGGGGCACCCTCCACCAGGCCCCCACTCCTGTCCCCCTGCACCCCCACCCCCCACCAGTCAGGGGCACCCTTCACCAGGCCCCCACTCCTGTCCCCCTGCACCCCCACCCCCCTGCATCCAGGGGCACCCTCCACCAGGCCCCCAATCCTGTCTCCCAGCACCCCTACCCCCCAGCCGTGCGATTTGCCTGGGTACGTGTATTCCAGGGGTGCGCGGGTAGTCTCACATGCAATACCATCAGGGTACGTGTATTATGGGTCCGCGTGAACTTCCACACGCGATACCAGCAGGGTACGTGTATTACGGGGTTCGCAAGAAGTTCCACACGCGATTGCCCTGGCTACGTGTATTTCGGGGTGCGCAGGAAGTTTCACACGCAAATTAGCAGGGTACGTGTATTTCGGTGTGCGCAGGAAGTCTCACACGCGATTTAGCAGGGTACGTGTATTTCGGTGTGCGCGTGAACTTCCACACGCAATTTCAGCAGGGTACGTGTACTCCGGGTGCGCGGCAAATTCCACACGCGAATCCAGCAGCCTACGTGTATTTCGGGGGTGCCTGGGAGTCCCACAAGTGAATTGGCAGTGTGGGTCCTCCCAGCTGTTCCCTCTACACCCTCCACGGCCCCTGCAGGCGGCCCACACCACAGGGGACTACCCTGCACCCCTGCACATGTCCCACAGGCAGCCCATCCACCATGGCCATGCCCCCCAGCCAACCCACATGTCACCTTGCACTACTGCCCACCAACACATGTCTCCCAGCACCCCCACCCCCCAGCATCCAGGGGCACCCTCCACCAGGCCCCACTCATGTCCCCCTGCACCCCCACCCCCCAGCAGTGTAGGGCACCCTCCACCAGGCCCCCACTCCTGTCTCCCTGCACCCCCACCCCCCACCAGTCAGGGGCACCTGCCAGCAGGCCCCCACTCCTGTCTCCCTGCACCCCCCACCAGTCAGGGGCACCTGCCAGCAGGCCCCCATTCCTGTCTCCCTGCAGCCCCACCCCCCATCAGTCAGGGGCACCTGCCAGCAGGCCCCCACTCCTGTCTCCCTGCACCCCCACTCCCCACTAGTCAGGGGCACCTGCCAGAAAGCCCCCACTCCTGTCCCCCTGCACCCCCACCCCCCAGCAGTGCAGGGCACCCTCCACCAGGCCACCACTCCTGTCTCCCTGCACCCCCACACCCCACCACTCAGGGGCAGCTGCCAGCAGGCCCCCACTCATGTCTCCACCCCCCAGC
Source organism: Ambystoma mexicanum (assembly GCF_040938575.1). Taxonomy (NCBI): domain Eukaryota; kingdom Metazoa; phylum Chordata; class Amphibia; order Caudata; family Ambystomatidae; genus Ambystoma; species Ambystoma mexicanum. The sequence goes on from NC_090928.1 coordinate 291,879,157, forward strand.
AGTGCAGGGCACCCTCCACCAGGCCCCCACTCCTGTCTCCCTGCACCCCCACCCCCCACCAGTCAGGGGCACCTGCCAGCAGGCCCCCACTCCTGTCTCCCTGCACTCCCCCCACCAGTCAGGGGCACCTGCCAGCAGGCCCCCACTCCTGTCTCCCTGCACCCCCACCCCCCAGCAGTGCAGGGCACCCTCCACCAGGCCCCCCTCCAGTCTCCCTGCACCCCCACCCCCCACCAGTCAGGGGCACCTGCCAGCAGGCCCCCACTCCTGTCTCCCTGCACCCCCACCCCCCACCAGTCAGGGGCACCTGCCAGCAGGCCCCCACTCCTGTCCCCCTGCACCCCCACCGCCCAGCAGTGCAGGGCACCCTCCACCAGGCCCCCACTCCTGTCTCCCTGCACCCCCAGCCCCCACCAGTCAGGGGCACCTGCCAGCAGGCCCCCACTCCTGTCTCCCTGCACCCCCACCCCCCACCAGTCAGGGGCACCTGCCAGCAGGCCCCCACTCCTGTCTCCCTGCACCCCCACCAGTCAGGGGCACCTGCCAGCAGGCCCCTTCTCCTGTCTCCCTGCAGCCCCACCCCCCATCAGTCAGGGGCACCTGCCAGCAGGCCCCCACTCCTGTCTCCCTGCACCCCCCACCAGTCAGGAGCACCTGCCAGCAGGCCCCCACTCCTGTCTCCCTGCAGCCCCACCCCCCATTAGTCAGGGGCGCCTGCCAGCAGGCCCCCACTCCTGTCTCCCTGCACCCCCACACCCCACCAGTCAGGGGCACCTGCCAGCAGGCCCCCACTCATGTCTCCCTGCTCCCCCACCCCCCAGCAGTGCAGGGCACCCTCCACCAGGCCCCCACTCCTGTCTCCCTGCACCCCCAACCCCCACCAGTCAGGGGCACCTGCCAGCAGGCCCCCACTCCTGTCTCCCGGCACCCCCACCCCCCACCAGTCAGGGGCACCTGCCAGCAGGCCCCCACTCCTGTCTCCCTTCACCCTCACCCCCCAGCAGTGCAGGGCACCCTCCACCAGGCCCCCACTCCTGTCTCCCTGCACCCCCACCCCCCACCAGTCAGGGGCACCTGCCAGCAGGCCCCCACTCCTGTCTCCCTGCACCCCCGTCCCCCACCAGTCAGGGGCACCTGCCAGCAGGCCCCCACTCCTGTCCCCCTGCACCCCCACCCCCCCAGCAGTGCAGGGCACCCTCCACCAGGCCCCCACTCCTGTCTCCCTGCACCCCCAGCCCCCACCAGTCAGGGGCACCTGCCAGCAGGCCCCCACTCCTGTCCCCCTGCATCCCCACCCCCCCAGCAGTGCAGGGCACCCTCCACCAGGCCCCCACTCCTGTCTCCCTGCACCCCCACCCCCCACCAGTGCAGGGCACCCTCCACCAGGCCCCCACTCCTGTCTCCCTGCACCCCCACCCCCCACCAGTCAGGGGCACCTGCTAGCAGACCCCCACTCCTGTCTCCCTGCACCCCCCACCAGTCAGGGGCACCTGCCAGCAGGCCCCACTCCTGTCTCCCTGCACCCCCACCCCCCACCAGTCAGGGGCACCTTCCAGCAGGCCCCCACTCCTGTCTCCCTGCACCCCCACCCTCCAGCAGTGCAGGGCACCCTCCACCAGGCCCGACTCCTGTCTCCCTGCACCCGCACCCCCCAGCAGTGCAAGGCACCCTCCACCAGGCCCCCACTCCTGTCTCCCTGCACCCGCACCCCCCACCAGTCAGGGGCACCTGCCAGCAGACCCCCACTCCTGTCTCCCTGCACCCCCACCCCCCACCAGTCAGGGGCACCTGCCAGCAGGCCCCCACTCCTGTCCCCCTGCACCTCCACCCCCCAGCAGTGCAGGGCACCCTCCACCAGGCCCCCACTCCTGTCTCCCTGCACCCCCACCCCCCACCAGTCAGGGGCACCTGCCAGCAGGCCCCCACTCCTGTCTCCCTGCACCCCCACCCCCCACCAGTGCAGGGCACCCTCCACCAGGACCCCACTCCTGTCGCCCAGCACCCCCACCCTCCAGCCGTGCGATTTGCCTGGGTACGTGTATTCCAGGGGTGCGCGGGTAGTCTCACACGCGATACCATCAGGGTATGTGTATTATCGGTCCGCGTGAACTTCCACACACGATAACAGCAGGCTACGTGTATTACGGGGGTTCACGGGAAGTTCCACAGGCGATTGCCCTGGGTACGTGTATTTCGGGGTGCGCGTGAAGTTTCACACGCGAATTTGCAGGGTACGTGTATTTCGGTGTGCGCGTGAAGTTCCACACGCGACTGGGCCTGTCAGAGTGGGGTATGTGTATTCCAGAAGTGGGCTTGGATATTGTTAGGGAGAATTCTCTGTTTAGGCTGAATTTCCTAACCTAGTGAGTCCCCAGCAGCTTTGCTGGATTTCTGGAGCTTGTTTTTTTCCATCCTGCCAAGAGTGAGACTCTTTTCCTCCCACTCTTGGACATGAATGTGTGTAATTCCTTTGAATGTCAATGTGTTCTATGGGCTATGGGGTCTTTTACTCCATAGGGTCTCATATGTTTTTCTATGTGTGTTACACCACACCCTACGTGCCGTAACACTGGGGCGTCCTAGCGGACCTCCATCATAGACTCCATACCCGGGGACTGACTACTGTCTCCCCGGGCATGTGAAGTCACCATTGGCTTTACTAGACCTAAATTTACTAACAGAACTAACAGAACTAGTACAAACCATCCTATTGTGGACGTACTAGTAGGGGTAATTTGATTACTCCTGGATCTGTTATTCGAGGGGGCACTGTCCCATCCCCCCTCGTCGAGTTTTGGCTGGTGGCAGTGGAAACTACTTGTTATGTTCGACCCCGAACATAAACCTATGGGATTCGTCCCATTGTTGGAGATTGATACTTTTCCTCGTTAATCTCTAACATACCACCAGTCTACTTACCTTAAATAAGTTATCGGATGGTATTTTCTGCCAGAACTCGGTTTTTAAAATGGCGCCTGTGTTTGTCTCTGTGACTCCTAAACCAAAGGTTGAGCCCTTTGTTCCACTTTTGGCGGGCCTCTGGAGAGAGCCTTGCCAACTCCGGTCACACTCTGGTGTGATTGGCCCAAGTGGTGAGCCTGCCCGCTCACCACTTAGCGTGTGTTGATTGACAGCTAGGCTGAATGAATTGGGGTTTTCTGCATAAAAGCAGGGCTTTTGGGACTGGATCTTCAGAAGTCGCCACAGGACCTAAGAATCCGACGAGGGTAACGCTGAGCCAACCTGCACGACGACACTCCCGGTGGAGCCCTGCGGAACCGACTCACCACTTCCCGACGACAGAGGAGATCTCCCTGCCGGAGAGTCTCTTCCCCTGACTGGTGGGAACAACCAGTCCCCTTTGCTTTTTCTTCGCCTCGGGATGCAGTGGTCGAATTGCCCGTGCAGAGCACCTCGGCAACCGGATAGCCACTACCCCTGTACCGCGACCAAAAGGTGGTGCCTTGTGACGGAGCACTCCACGGCTGGTCTCTTCCCTGGTGGTGCACCGGACTTCACTTTTCTTTGACGACGAGATCATCTCTACTCTTGGCAAAGACCCAACGTGCATCCACCACCAGGAACAACTGCCCCTGCCGGAGCTGCCCTCCACAACAAGGTACCGTGTCCGCCTGGCTTCCCTTTCTGCCGGATCGAGTGAGGTGTCTTAATCCTCTCCTTTCCGTTGGGTCGCCTCCAAGCTTTCTCACGTATTGTTCTGAACTAGTTCAAACTGCCGATAACAATTTGCTACAAAGACTCGAACGCCTTTCCACTAAGAGACTTTTTGGGACATAGCGCCTTGCCTCTCTCCGAGTGGGCCTGGCCTCTGAACTTTATGATCGATTGTGGTTCTTGCTTTCTTGCCTTGCATTTTTCCCGTGAAGTATTGAACTGTGTTGATTTCGTAAACTGCTTATTTTTCTCTCCCGTCCTAACTAATATTAGAGTGCCATCTAGGTTGAGGGATACATCTCTGTCTGTAAATAAGTGATGCCGGTAGAACCTAGACTTGTCGACATATTGTTAGGGGGTTTGATCATTTCTTCTTCGTAGAGTAATTGTAATTGAAGTATTTGTCGTGATAGTCCTATAGTGTTTTCCATAGATGTTCCGTTATAAATAAATACCTTAATATCTTTACACTGAAGCGTTTTTACGTGTTTGCTTGTCTTACTGTGAAGGATTGTCCTATATTGTATACTCCACATACTGCTTAACTCTTCTTGAGAGAGGTCTGACTGCTCAGCCACAGCTACCAACAGTGAATCTGTGTGGTACAGACTACTACCAAGTGGGTTTACTGCCAAACACCTGTAGTCCTAAATCTTTTGCAGTGGTCCCAGAGGGAACTGCACAGGTTTCCGCCTAACAAATATTTACTCGTGACTGGGCCTGGGAGAGCGTGTTACGTGTATTCCTGGGGTGGGCGGGAAGATTTACACGGTCGCCTACAACGCGCCAAAAAATAAATGGTCCAATCCTGAAACACATACGCCAGCATGAACCAGGCGCACGTCCCGCGCAGCATAAAAGAGTGCACAAACAACAAACAAGCTCAGACGCCAGGATGAATATACCGTTCCTAGCAGCAGTGGCCGTGGGATATCGCAGGAGGAGGAGAAGGATAGTCAGGGCCAGAATCTTCACACCCAGAACCAGCCTATTTGGTATGCCTGATGACCAGGTGTATGGGAGGTACAGGTTTCCACCACACATAATACTCGACCTGGTCAGTGAGTGGGAGGATGACCTCACATCACCCACCCTGTGCTCCCAAGCACTCAGCCCCCTGGAGAAGGTCCTCAATGTACTGCACTTCTTGGCTACCGGATTATTTCCGCTGACAAGTGCCATAGTGGGGGGGTGTCACAGGCCACGCAGTCACGGTGCCTACACCAGGTGTTGGCCATCATCACTGCACGCCCATCAGTCCGCAGGCACATATACCTGCCCAGAACACCTGCAGAAAGGCTGGCTGTCAGCCAGGATTTCTACAGGGTGGCACAATTCCCCAAAGTGCTAGGTGCCATTGATTGCACCCATGTGGCTCTACGTCCCCCGAGGGCATCTGAGCACATCTATAGAAACCGCAAGCACTGGCATTCCATCAACGTCCAGGTAGTATGTGATGCCAAGGGAATCATCACCTCAGTATATGCCAACTATCCAGGGTCCACCCACGACAGCTTAATTTACAGGATGTCAACCCTAAACCGGGACATGGAAGCTGGGCGGCATGGCGATGCATGGCTGCTTGGTGAGTAGAAATGCCACAGCACACGCATGCATGACAGATAGAGAGTAATGCCAATACCCCACTAATGATCCCCATCACCACCTCCCCAGGGGACAGTGCCTACCCTCTGAGCACACACATGATGACGCCAATTTGGAACCCCATCACGCCTCCCGAGGTAAGATACAACACAGCCCATATTGCAACACGGGGCATAGTGGAGAGCACATTCGGAGTGCTCAAGTCACGTTTCGCTCCCTTGACCGTTCTGGTGGGCAGCTGTTATACGCTCCCCCAGTAGTGTGCAGGATCATAGTGGCAGCATGTGTCCTGCACAATGTTGCAACACGCCGGGGCCTGGCTGTGGACATTGTGGTGCCCCCACATCCCCAACCACATGCACTCCCGCTGCGCATGGGAGGGGAAAGGACACGGGGTGAGGCAGCCCGTACGCAGCTGGTGGCTAATTACTTCACATAGAAAGCACACCCCTGTGGAGTGCACACAACCCTGGCACATACCATCTGACAATCAATGATGACTCAATCTGACAATTCTGATGAATTAAGGGACAGTCAACTGTCAGAACCATAGCAGCCTTAGATTGTTCATCTGGAAGTGTCACAATGTGTGCATCCCTACCTACACAAACACCACCAATGCAGTGTCATCAAAAGACACACTTCCATGCATCAAAAATGAATACCCACTTGCAAAATACAACATGAGAACAGTGCCATGTCACCCAACCCCTCCCCGGCACGGCCACACAACACACCATGGCATGTCATGGAATGTGAGAGCAAACAAATTAATCCCCACAACATGACCCAAGTGTCACCAACTAGAGTGTCCCTAATGGAAACTGGCCACACATGAAATGCTCACAGTAATGCAGGACAAACAACATACATTACCAAATACTCACCAGTAATACCAATCACCTACACAACCTCCAACCTACCATAAACATGACAGTACGGACTTAAAAAATTGGTAGCCTCACTACCTGATAATGCCAGCACTTCAAACACTTCCAACTATACAGTGTTAGCGCCACGCAAAAGTGTAGGTGCACTGCTTACAACATGGACTCCAGTTCCAAAGTAGACCGCCTCGTGAAGACATGAGAAATGGACCTGCAAATTAGGAGGTTGAGATGGATGCAGAGGCACATATCAATACACCATGCAGTGTACAATACAACAACAATATGCACTAGGAATGTATACACAGTATTGACTACAGACTGCCCACACATCAAATGGGAATCCAATGTCACCGTGTAAGTCAATGTCACTTGGGCACACCCTTTGCAAGCCCATGGAAACGGGAAGCAGGAGGGGTGTGTGTCACACAAACCCAAGCATCTGACCCAAATTCAGGACAAGCCTGCATGTGCCAACCACAATACAGCGTATGCCCACGGGAGCCACACAAGGCAACACACTGTCCAAAAATAAAACAAAAAAAAACAAAAATAAAAAATGGCCATGAATGGGCCCGTGGGTGTGGGGTAGGTCACCCAGGAGGTCCAAGGACAGGGTGCACACCAAAACCCACCTGTGTGGATCTTGCGAAAAAAAACACCTCCATGGGCTCATTGCCTGCACGGCTACCCTATTGTGGGAGAATCGCTGCTGTCGCTCTCCTCACCCTCTGCAGTTGCATCAGGAGGTGGTGGCACTATGGGAGGCAGCCCATGCAAAGCCCTAGTCTGGTCCTCCATGGCAGCAAGCATGCGGGTGTGGAAGGTCTGGTTCTGGAAGATAATTGTGCAGAGGTCCCCATGCAACAACTCACGGGATGCCCGGACCTCCTCCCTAGTTGCCTGCATCTCAGCTGAGAGCGTACGTGTGAGCCGCTCCAGCTGCTGTTCTCTCCTCGTGTTAACTGAAGCCTCAAGCGCAACCAGAGTTGCCCTGAGCTGACGGAGTTCTACCCTCAGGGCTTCCCTGTGGCCCTGGGACTCAATAGAAATGACCTCTCGCAGAGTCTCCAGTGCTGCCCGCCTGTCCCAGTTGGACGCCAACATATCCTCCCTGTGTGACTGGCTAATGGAGTCTGTTGCCTGCTGTAGTTGTTCTATTAGCCTTTCTTGGGGGACAATGGAAGTGGCCACCCTGTCCATGGCTTGAGCCATCATCTCAGTTGATGCTGCCTGTTGGTTTGCCATACCGTATATGGATTGCTCCCATGCGGTATTGCCAGGTGGCGTACGGCCACCGCATCGGCGGGCACCACACCTGTCTGGGGCAAGGCAAACTGCGCCTTGCTGTGCCGGCACTGCCTGAGGCTGCAGGACTGCATTCCCCCTCTGATCTGCTGGCCCAGGAACAGGATCAGATGTAGCGGAGTGTGACCCTGCATCCGTAACCACCAAAGGCGGACCTACCAACACTGACATCCCCATTGAGGGTTCTACCCCTGGTGCAGGTGGGTTGGACAGTACAGAATCCCTCCCAGAAACACTTACCTGCTACGGCACATAGGTCTCATCATCCGAATCGACACCTGAATAGAGCTCAGGGGAGGTGCACCCAGAGACACCCCTTGAGATGATGGTCTGCAGCAAGTGTGGGTTCTCACCCACCACCACACCACGTCCCTCACTGGTGCCTTGTCGGGCCTGAGACCCCTCCTGGGTCTGCACCATCTCCACAACCATCTCCACAACCCCAGCAGTATCAAGTGCGTCATCCCCTGCAAAGACATGAAAGAAAAGAAATGGGAACAGGCATTAGCACCATGGAACACAATTCGGGCTGAGAAGCAACAGAAACAGTACTTCATTGACACATGTCCCACATGACTATAACCCTCCCATGCTTGCACTGTCACTGCGTATGAAGGGGAGGCAAATGGCACACATTGATGACACCAAGATGGAAGACCAACACATTTGCTGCATGCTGCCTAGCAGTGCCATCACACATTGGCCTGTGATTGGCATGTCCAATACACATACATGACACATGCCATCACACAGATGGCATGTACCCTAGCCATGTCACACATGTGACAATAGGACTGAGAAATGCCTAGTGAAAGTGGTGGAATGCAGACAATCAGCCTGACTGGACACAGAATAACATGCAACTATGTTGTGGCAAGATGACACTTCAAGGGCAACTGGCGTGAGGTTGGGCTGAATGTCTACTGTTGCCAGAAGGGATACTGCAACACCCAAATCCTGGTGCGCAGAATGTATTGGATGAAGCACATGGGTGACCCAAACCAATCAGGCACACACCCCCTCACCTGGCACTCAATCAGTAGCCCTCACACACACACCATGCACATGGATGACACACACATGCATGTGCACTCACCAGACAAGCCTCAGGTCTCCCACGCCTTGGATCTGTTCCTCCGTGACGTAGGTACCAGCAACATAGTCATGTGGAGTGAGTTCTATGTCCTCTGCCGGAGACCCACCTCCACTAGAGTTGCGGCATGACTTGAGGCCAGCTTTTTCTTTGCCCTGCGCTTAAGGTCATTCCAGCGCTTGTAGCAATCATTAGCTGTGCGCCTCACGAATCCAAGGGCACTTATGATGTCCGCAATGATCTGCCAGTGTGCCTGACGTTGCGCAGGTGTGGTCTTGGATCCTGAAGTAATCACCATTTCGCTGTCATGTGCGGACACATACTCCACAAGTGCATTAAGTTCGGCCTGATTGAAGCTGGGCTTCCTTGGTTGGCCGGACTGTGTAGCCGTGTCTGGGGCATCAGCCTGTACTGGACGAGCACTCTTCCTCTTCCGCTTGGAAGGTGGTGGTGATACTGAGTGTCCTACGCCGCTCTGGACACTAGGGGCAGGAGCCCCGGTGGACTGTGGACTAGGAGTGTGGGAATGAACACTCACCATGGGACTTGGTGCAGGCATTAGCGGAAGTGTGATGTAGTCAGGGGGAACGTCAGCAGGATGGACTAGGACCGACACTGTCCTGGCTGGGAGACTCAGAGCTGGGGTGGATGGAGCCGCAGCTGCCCCTGCAGCCTCCCCACCCTGACTACTCGGGGCAGCAGAAGACATAGCTGCCCCTGATCCACGTGGGCTGGTGACACCAACGTGCACCGCCACACGTGGCCTAGACCTGCTGACCTGGAAGTCATCCATGGAGTCACCCCGTGCCAGGTCTGGTGCCACAATGGGCTGGTCCAACAAGGGCTGAGCAGGGATGGTGTCAGCCACGTTACCCTCAACCAGGGGGGGGCATAGGTGTCCCTGACTGGTCACCCACACATGGGGGGCTAGGGGCACCCTGCAAGTCCTGGCCACGTCCCCTACCGTATCCACCACGGCCACCTCTTGTGGCTCGCCCAACTTTGCCACCGTTACTGCGTGCTCGCCTCACAACCATGGCACTGATGTTGTTGTGCGTATGGGAGTTGCAGTAAACTATTGTCCTGGGCAATTGGGGGTCAAAGGGGTAGGGTACTAGATGGAATTCGGACCCTAGTGCTCTAGCAAGGCTGTATGTGACCCCTGGGGGAAGATGACGGGTCATGCAACGCACAGGCACCCCAAAAAAGGGAGATAATGTGCACACAACCCCTCCTAGACCACGTGCGTGGAAAAAAAAACCTGCACTACGCTGTGGCACCCAGAAACACAAAAATGAACATATGCGTGTCACACGCAGCCTAGACTGACCTCTGAAGGGGTAGGCAACACACGGGGCAAGCACAGATATCAAATAAGTGCGCGATTCACCATCTGCCAGGAAATATCGCCTGAAAAATACGCGAGTGTGCGCATTGGCAACACCCCTGCCAAAAGAAGAATTGTACGCTGTCTGAGGAGACAGGACAACAGGAGAAGTGAACGCTGTTTGAGGAAACAGGCCTAGGAAAAAGACAAGAAGAGAAAAAGCTGTCAGAGGTAACAGGGGGTACAAACTTGGAACGCTGTGAAGTAAATCGCGTGCGAACCGACAAGAAGTACAGATTTCACCCACTCGCTCTCCACAAAAAGCATGTACAAGGAAATGGCGTTCTACACGTACCTTTTAAAGATGCCCGCACGTCCAGCGTCACTTCCGTGTCTACGCGCTAAGGCCCCATCCTCCAATCACACGAGCTGACACTCTGACATGCAGTCATTGGACGTGTAACATGCACCCGTGTACAGGGAAACGCCTGCGCACGCACGTCACAGATGCGCATACACGCTGGTGGCCTTTGGGCCAATGAATTCGCCTACGTGTGCTGACACGCTTACGCGCTAAGGCCCTTTCCTCGAATTACACGCAGACGTGCTGGATTTTCACGTGCCAAATCACTCCGTATCAAGCTGGCCACGCGTAAGCACACGGAAGACCACGCTCCTGCCCAGAAGGCCGAATTACTGCCCCCCAGAGCCCCGAGCACGCTCCCACCTGCCATCTGCTGCTGCCTGATTGCCTGCTGCCCATGTGCCCTGCCATTTGCTGCCTGCACATCAGCCAGGGGTGCTGTTGCTGTGACCACCCCTGCTGGAACCGAAGACTCCCGACTGGGATTCCATCGCTCCACAGCCCAGCCCCAGGACCCAGTTGCCCACCCACTCCTGCCTCTGGGGTTGTCATGTCGGACATTGCAACATCTGGCACCACTGACAACCCCCGGCCAGAGAGGCAGAGGGGTACCAGCTTCACTGCCACCTAAGTTGGTGTCCTGGTGGAGCAAGTCCTGGGGCAGTATGATGCCCTCTTCGGAAGTTTGCGCGCCGACAAGGAAGGATGGACTCGGATGTGGACGGACATCGTGACTGCCATCAACGCGGAGGGGGTGGCAGTCCGCGACTTCCAACATGTCAAGAAGTGCTGGGAGGACTTCAGGTCCAGGACCCTCAACAAGGCCTGGCGCCTCTTGAAGGCAGCGGATGCTAAGGGGCGCCGGGTCCTGGAACGCATATCCCCAGCGCTCCACGTCCAGGTCCTTGAGAGGCAGACCCGTCTGGAGTCGAGCGGTAAGTGTACATGCATCATGATTGTAAGCTGTGCGTGTGGTGATGTGCCAGTAGCGTGCAGGTTGCACATGTGTTTGTATGGGGCCAAGTATGGGTGGGGGTGTACAGGGCCGTGAGGCTAACACATGCGAGGGCTGTCATGTGTGAGACATGGATGGTGCTTTTGTTTGTAGGCTTGCATGCCAAATGCAGTTGTGTGGGCACACATGTTTGGATGAATGTGTATGTAAGTAGGCATGTTTGTGATGTCACACATGGATGTTGTTTTCAGCTGCATGTATCAGCACTGTGTACATGTGCATGTGTGTGTATTTGACAAGGGTGCAACAGTGATGCAACATGGATGCATGTGACAGCGGGATGTGGAAACCTGATCGGCAGATGTGACATGGATGCCGATCTGAACATTGCGACAGTTGGCAGAGGTGTACACATGCATGCAAGTGTGGTGGTGTGTGTACATGTATAGTGCACTCCCTGTGTTGCATGTGATGTCTGGCACACCTTTGCCTGCTCATGCTGTTGTATGTGTATGGATGGTGCTGGCAGTTGCGATATGGCTGTGGTATGGCTCATGTGTGCAAGTTGAAATGACATGTGTGTTGGCGATTGTGATGCCATGTCTGAGGTTTGCCAATGCCACTCATGCACAACTGTCATGTGTGTATGTGTCCATTGTACAGTGCCCTGATGCCTGTGTTTTATTTCTCCCTGTCTGCAGCATCAACTGATGAAGAGGGCGGAGAAGGTGCTGTGGAGCACAGCGGCGGGGATCGCACCGCCAGCCGGAGACGCAAGGCACGGCTCCCCTCTCAGGTTGTGATCTCGTCTGGGAGTGAGGAGTCCGGTGCCGCGTCCCAGGCCGCAGCTGCTGGGGGGAGGTCCAAGAGGCGGAGGTCGGAGTTGGACTCCTCGGCAGCAGAAGGGGCAGCTGGGACCCCACAGGGCCCAACGGGGGAAGATGGCACGGAGTCATCCAGGTTGGTGGGGGGTTTGGTGGAGGAGGAGGCCGTGCAAGCAACAGAGTCGGGGTCTGGAGGTGGGGATTCCACTGGTGCTAGTGGTGCAGTGCAGGACCAGGGACAGGAGGCAGCACAGGCCGCCACGGAGGTGCCTGTGTGCAATCCTGTCCCTGATCCTGTCACTGCATCATCTTGCACCAGCAGGGATGCCTACGTCTAGACCCGTTTTCAGGCAGGGGATGAGCTCACAACAACTGGCCTTCCTCTGCCTGCGGACGTGGCTATCCGGGTCCGGGTTGAGCCTGTCCTGACTGGTGTGGCGTTGCGTCAACGGGCCATGCGAGGTGACCTGCAGTCTTTTCATGACTGCATGTCATCTCGAATGGCTCGTTGACCGCATCGGCCTACTGGGACAGGTCACCCAGGCCGGATTCCTCCATTTGATGGGGCTTTCTCAGACCCCCTCCTCAACTGAACCCCCTATGCGCCAGTCGTCCTCCGTGCCATCTTCCCACCCATTAGTCACCTGGGTGCCCTGTGGAGCTGCCTCTGACGGTGCGGCCAGGCTGGTGGAGGAGGCATCCATGCCACAGTCGGGAGTCGGACGTCCAGCAGGAGTGGCCACATCAACGACTGCACCCCAGCCAATGGAGGATGTGCAGGCAGCAGGTGCCAGGGCACGGGCACAGGCACAGCAGCAGCAGCAACAAGGTGGGAGCCATGATGGCTCGGGGCCTTCGACATCGGAGGGGCAGGCATCGGCCAGAGGGCAGGAGGACCCAGGATGGGAAGTGTCTTCCATGTGGTAGCGGTTGGGCCACGCCATAGATGCGGTGCGGCAGCGGGTGGAAGAGGCACGACTCATGATGGTCAGGGCAGAGAACTCCATGCGGAGGGCCCTGAGGCGGGCCGAGTGCCTCGAGGCAATCCGCAGGGAGTTGGAGGTGAACATGTCGACGGCCCTGCGGACCCTCGGGGCCATGGAGGAGGACCGCCTCCGGGACATTGAGCAGGAGTTCGATGATGCCCTGGCCCGGAACATCCCGAAGTGAGCCGTCGGACTGGCCCACTGCCCTTGTAAATAGTTCTGTAGTTAGTGTTAGGTTTCCTTTGGTTTAGCATTTTTTTGGACCTTTTGGACAATGGGCCACATTTTTGTATTCAGTTTTTTTTATTAGGTAGTGTTATTAGATAGGTTTAATTTCTTCTGTTGGGATCATGGACCCTGGATTGTTTATCTGTATATAGTTGACTGTTGGATTTTCTATTTTGTTTAATGATTTACCCATGGAGCAATGGTTTTCGATTTTAATTTTCCATTGGATTTACTTTTGTGAACTGTGACTTTGGACACCTTTCCTTTGGATTATGATTTGTGGTTTTACATTATTTTACAGACATGCTGCTTTCTTTTTTTAATTCCCATTTTCGTTTGTTTATGTTTGATTCAATTTATGTTGCTTTTAATGCATATTTTTCTTCAAACTTCAATGTGTAGTATCATCTCATTGGTTTCATGCAAATCATGATATGGGTTTTGACATTCACTGACACCCATTGTGTGTATGTGAGGGACATGTGTTCATTTACAAACTTGCCATTGGGGTTGTATCATGTAATTGCCATTTCTAAGTGGGTGGATGCAATACTCGGGTGGGTGTTTGGCATTTGGAGGCCGCCCATAAGGCCCAGGGATCTAGATTGTGATGACATGTTGGCTGGGGGACATGTATGGGGGCCTGCTGGCAGGTGCCCCTGACTGGTGGGGGGTGGGGGTTCAAGGGGACATGAGTGGGGGCCTGGTGGAGGGTGGCCCACAGTGCTGGGGGGTGGGGGTGCTGGGAGACATGTGTGGGGGCCTGGTGGAGGGTGCCCATGACTGCTGGGGGGTCGGGGTGCAGGGGGACATGAGTGGGACATGAGTGGGGGCCTGCTGGCAGGTGCCGCCCCACAGTGCTGGGGGGTGGGGGTGCAGGGGGACATGAGTTGGACATGAGTGGGGGCCTGGTGGAGGGTGCCCTGCACTGCTGGGGGGTGGGGGTGCTGGGAGACATGTGTGGGGGCCTGGTGGAGGGTGCCCTGCACTGCTGGGGGGTGGGGGTGCTGGGAGACATGTGTGGGGGCCTGGTGGAGGGTGCCCCTGGATGCTGGGGGGTGGGGGTGCTGGGAGACATGTGTGGGGGCATGGTGGAGGGTGCCCAACAGTGGTGGGGGGTGGGGGTGCTGGGAGACATGCGTTGTTGATCAGTAGTGCAAGGTGACATGTGGCTTGCCTGGGGGGCATGCCCATGGTGGATGGGCTGCCTGCGGGACATGAGCAGGGGTGCAGGGTAGTCCCCTGTGGTGTGGGCTGCCTGCAGGGGCCGTGGAGGTTGTAGAGCGAACACCTGGGAGGACCCACACGGCCAATTCACATGTAGTACTCCCCGGAACCCCTGAAATACGCGTACCCTGCTGAAATCGTGTGTGAGACTTCCTGCGCACCCCGAAATACACGTACCCAGGACATTCGCGTGTGGAACTTCCTGCGCACCCCTGAAATACACGTACCCTGCTGAATTTGCGTGTGAAACTTCCCGCACACCCCAGGAATACACGTATCCAGGACATTCGCGTGTGGAACTTCCCGCGCACCCCTGAAATACACGTGCCCTGATGGAATCGCGTGTGAAACTTCCCGCGCACCGCTGAAATACACGTACCCTGCTGAATTTGCGTGTGAAACTTCCCGCACACCCCAGGAATACACGTACCTGGGACAATCGCGTGTGGAACTTCCCGCGCACCCCTGAAATACACGTACCCTGCTGAATTTGCGTGTGAAACTTACCGCGCACCCCAAAATACACGTACACAGGACATTCGCGTGTGGAACTTCCCAAGCACCCCTGAAATACACGTACCCTGATGGAATCGCATGTGAAACTTCCCGCGCACCCCTGAAATACATGTACCCTGCTGAATTCGCGTGTGGAACTTCCCGCGCACCCCTGAAATACACATACCCTGATGGAATCACGTGTGAAACTTCCCGCGCACCCCAGGAATACACGTACCCAGGACATTCGCGTGTGGCACTTCCCACGCACCCCTGAAATACACGTGCCCTGATGGAATCGCGTGTGAAACTTCCCGCGCACCCCTGAAATACACGTACCCAGGGCAATCGCGTGTGGAACTTCCCGCGCACCCCGAAATACACGTACACAGGACATTCGCGTGTGGAACTTCCCGCGCACCCCTGGGACACACGTACCCAGGACAATCGCGCGTGGAACTTCCCGCGCACCCCTGAAATACACGTACCCTGCTGAATTTGCTTGTGAAACTTCCCGCGCACCCCTGGAATACACGTACCCAGGACAATCGCGTGTGGAACTTCCCGCGCACCCCTGAAATACACGTACCCTGCTGAATTCGCGTGTGAAACTTCCCGCGCACCCCTGAAATACACGTACCCTGCTGAATTTGCGTGTGAAACTTCCCGCGCACCCCTGAAATACACATTCCCCGCTTGGCGTTTGCTGTTTGGCAGACCTGTGAACTGGTCCAGGGTTAGCGCAGACATTTGCGATGAATTGGGGATTTTGATGGCTTTTCCTTGCGCAAGGGCGTTCTTGGGGGCGTAACTGGCGCTGCTGCAGGGTCACTGCGCCACTCTGCGCCACGGCTGGTTTTGGAGGCTAAAATCCATGAATACGCTGTGCGATGAAATGGATTTTATCGCACACGGCTGGCGCACTGTATCGCACGGGGACACTGTGCGCCAGCCGCGTGCGCCACTTTTGTGCGAAATTCTAGGAATTACCCTGTCAATGTGTGGGACACTGCAAGTATGCAATGGTGGAAATTGTACTACATGAAGAACAGAGTTAAGAAAATGTTACTATAGCGCATATGCTCAAAACACCAGTAGAATTGTCATGAAGACTATTGCCTTCTTCATCCTGATACAGGCAAGGGGGGGCGTGGTTGTCGGCGTAATAGAAAACGCATCCCATTTGTGAGTATTGGATGCTCCACAGAATGTTCAGAAATGCAATATGAGCTTTGCAAATGCACAGCGTGTATGTTCATCCATGATGCGCACATTCAAATACCATTTCAGGATGTGGCTCATCTTGTTTGGTGCAAATGAAGGGATCATCATTTGCAAAAACATTTTTGGGGGAGAATTTGTCCAATACCTCTAGATATTTCAATCGCCCTCCGAAATAACCTAATTTTTCTGGTCTAATTTGTTAGGGATTTTTGTATGTCTTTATTAAAAAATACGTGTTGGGGTGGGCAAAGGGTATAGGTCAAGGTAGGGGGAAGAGGGTGGGTGTGGTGAGTTTCCCCCTGCATTATCGAAAACAAAGGGGGCAAAAAACACAAAAGTAATTTTCGATTTTCAACTCAAAACTATTTTGTAATTTCTAATTAGGTATTTGTTTTTGATTATTTGATGGACAACCTATTTCTGCCTTTTGAGCAAAAATTAAGATTCAGTGTCGGTTTATTAGGTAGATATGGGAAAGAAATCAGTCAGCGTAGTACTGTAGTCTCTTAAAATGTTGCCACTCAGCTAAATGGCAGCAAGAAGGATCACCAGAGCAACCTACATGCTGCAGCCAGGCACATTCTGAAGGCAGGTTTGACTGGAATACCCAGATCATCTCCCTGACTCAGGGTCCTGGTTCTTCTCCCAGGCATGCTAACCTTTTCTATCTCATTGATGATTCACAATCTCGCGTGGGGTTTTTGGATCAACTGCCTTACGTCTTAACGTCCTTTCCGCCTTTCTCCTTGTTTGAGTGCCTCCTCTCGGTTTGGTGATTCTCCTGTCCTCTTAACTCGCTTCTCCACCAGCATCCTCTAACTTCTTCATTAATAACTTCCTCAATATGCATTTCCACCGATCCCTATATTCTACCTCCAACCTCCTCCATAAGGCACTCCTTTACCTATCCCCTGTTGTTACCTCTAACCTCCATACTGCCCTCCATGACCTCTCCACCTCTCTTCAGCCCGCATTCTCCAATATGAATCCTCTGCATTCTCCTTCTCGTTTCTACCTTTCAAATCATCTCTCCCCTGTCTCCCTCCTCTACTTTGAACACTTTTACGTCTGGTTCTGTCCTTCTCCTGCTCTCCAACTCCAAACTCCCACATCTTGGCCAAATGGCATTTTTCTTGTAAGGGGCGCTACCCTCTTCATACCTGGATACACTATGGGCAATTATTACGTATCACGTGTGATTGTGTAACATGATTGTTGTTGGAATCACTTGATGGTCAGGTAACACTAGCGTTTGAGACTTGGCTGCCATTATGGTTACATTATTTTCTCTTCTAGCGAGCAGTGGATCCCCTGTCTAAGATTGTCTTCTCTCATAGAGGTGCAGGCAACCCAGAGGCCCTTAGGCTGACTCCCCCTTGCCTTGGGATGCAAGTAAGCTTATCCTACAGTTATGCGCTCTCATTTTTGGTGAATGTGCACTGCGTGTTTGCTGTAGGACATATTCTGGGTTTAGCAAAACCAAGGGTTCTTAAAGAAGAGTGTATTAAATGCCTCACGTGGCGGTAACTTGTCAAAACTATGGAACGTGATGGGGTAGATTACGGGATCCTCTGAACACCACCCCTGGGCCCAGAATTATGTATTAAGTGGTGGTAACTGCCCACTGTTGCCACACAACTCGCTACCCTTAGACACAAACAATAGACTTCGTCACAGCCACTGATGATTACAGTTGTACATATATATTTATTTGTAAACAAGCAGAGCTGTGGAATTGCCTTGCTCAGGAACATGTTCAAAAATATTTTACTGATGTTGTTCACCAGTTCGCTTTGGGGTGCACCAGTCTTCATGCCTAGCACTCTTATTATTTTATGTTATGAATATCCACTATCTGAGATGTGTGATGCCTTGCAGCACATATTTCACATGTATGCATGTGTCAACTAGTCCTGGCACACCTTGTTGGTACAAAAGCTGTATCACCCAAGCATTGTACGATGTGTTGTGTTCAAACCTTTTAAACCTCCTTCCATAGCAAAGATGTTAGACTGAATTCAAGTTCAAAACTATATAAGGCATTCCCAGTGATCAGACACGCAGATACGTACACACACACAATTAATTATTTAGGTGAGGAATTGCAAAGTTGTAGCTACTGTCTTCAGAGGAAGCGAATTGCATTTGGTGAATAAAATAATCCAAGAACACAGATACACCCAAAACATGCCAACTGTGAGAGAGAACAGAAAATCAGAGTGCCTTTCTTAGGTATGGTAATCATGTGTATTTCTTTTCAAAGGAAACAGATAATCACAGTAACTGTGTACTGTGTGATACACATACACATGTGTTTATCTAACATGCATATTATCACAGTGGCTGGCTCAGGAGGAGGTTGACTACATTCAATTAATACAACACAGTGATTAAACACACACGCACACATGTATGAAGCATGTTTTGATAGTTTGAAGTAACAGCAAATTACAGTGACTGGGCCTCATTATGAGTCCAGTGGTAGCTGCTCCAGTAAAGACTGTCATGGCTGCCGCCGGAGTCATTTTTTTTCCAGGGCCCGGCAATGGGGACCTATCGGGGCATTACAGCGAGGGCTGGACTGGGAACCAAAAGGGGCCCTGGAAAATGGTTTCAAAGTGGCCCCATATTTCGTCGAAGGAGCGAGCACAGCGAGTGAATCCAACCATTCGAAGAGGTGATTGGGCCTTTCCCACAAGGAAATGCTGAATACAATGAGTGAAAGTGGGTGCATTTAAAACATAGGTTTTAAACATATAGGAGCTCACTGTCCAGCATGGCATTTGCGCACATGAAGCCTTTGCATGTAGACATACACAAAGGTGGCTCCCAGACACTATCCTGAAAGCGTAATCGCATGCACACTTTAACCCACAGGATCATACCTCTCTCCAAACAAACATTCGAGGTCAAACTCACTTAGAAAACGAACTACCATTTTGAAAATACATATAAAAAGGATGGTTCACCAGGTGCTCTGGGATTGCTTGGAAGCCGAGGCATAGACAGTGGATTTGCATGCTTCCCTCAAACTCACATTGTACACGCTGGTTTTGCATTAAAGGCACTGCTCAGCATAGCAATCTGCCGTAATCCATGTAATATGATGGACCATAACATAGCTGCTGATTGTGCATGGCACAATGAGGACAGAGCATCCCATCATCAATGCTTAACAGAACATATGTAGCATAACATAACATACAAGCTTAGTACTACCTGATCTAGTCTAGAAATGGAAACACAGCACAACCTGTAACAAAGTATACACCGTAGCATAGCAAAATGCGTATAACATAGCTTTACCAACATGCTTCAAAAATTGCTCAAGCCGTGCACCCTCACAGCGGCGCAGAGTCTGCACTGTGGAAGACACCTGGCTCTCACTGTAGGAATGCCAGCCCTGTGCTTCTTTGCACAAGAAGCAAGTCTTCAGTGTTTGGGGCCAACGGACAAACAACCTGCAAAATAAGCAGGGGCAGCCTCTCATGGGTCGCTCTGGAAACTGTGCCTAGCTGCCTCTACCTCTCACTCCAGAGTGTGTGTGCAGGGCATGTGCGGTTTAGGTTCCACGGTGCCAGCCCAGGGTCAGGCCCTCATGGGCAGGAGCAGCCCAGCTGCCCAGCCCTAAGTAAGAGAATATGGCTGATTTCCCCAAAAAGAAGAGGAACTGCGTACCCATTAATTCCCACCCACTTCGAACAAGGCATCCACATATCGGATCATAACATTTCTGCATATCAAGGGCATTGTTTATTCATAGCCTTGGAGGAGCATGCCATGGGCGTGAGCTCTCCATAGCGTGAACGCTTCCGCAGAGGAATTGCTGCCAATTGCAGCCTCATTCAATAATTTGAACCATTCATTTGGGGTGCGTTCCCAGCCGTGCATGGAGGCATTAAGAAAAGAGACACAAACATGTACAAAGTACATAATTAAAAGGATTGCAAGCAGCTATCATTTTACAAAGTGCACTGGCACTCTGCTTTGTTGTCGAATGATGGTAAATTGTTCACTAACCTATTTACGTGGTGGGAAAAAAGAAAGTACGTGCGGTATGTAGCAGCAAATATTGACTACATTTACTACAGCACTCTTGATTTTGCTGCTGCAGTGAACATGTGTCACATTTGCCCGCATCAAAAGTAATTGGTGTATCCATCTAGACTCTTAATTTACCGAGGTATGAGGTTGTGAGCTGCAGTTTTCACCAGTTTCTGCAACAGGTGCATTAAGGGCCTTTTGTTCGCTTATTGGCTAATCATTTATCTGGCAATTGCTTCTGAGCTCAATGTTTTTTTTACATTCTGGAATGTAAAACTGTATGAAAATGTGCAACTCAGTGTACAAAAACGCCAACTGTGGCCCCAGAGGCTGCACATGTGCATTGCTTTGCTGCACAACTAGCAGAGCTCTCAGAGCTCAACTTACTGTCTCAAGCATTGTAAAGTGCGGGGAGGGTGGCTCTCTGATCTGAGAATGTGTCCTTCAGGCTGGTGCGATGATTCGCACATGCGTTGCCTCTTCGCTCCTGTCTCCGAACCTTTGCGGATCACTTTGACACAGACCTTCCTGACTCTGGCTTCTTCCTTCCTGTATCTGCCTGCTCCCTGACTCCTTAATAGGCGCTATCTACCTAAGGGTGGTTCCAGAACCTTCTATTTTGTCAAGCTTTCACATCTGCTCTGAAAATCGTACTCCCACCCCCAATTTGCTGCAGAAAACATTTATTAGTTCTCTATTCTGGTTGGCTCCGTTTCTCCCTCATCATATAATATCATATTAATCCACTTTTGATATTTATTCATTCTTTCTTTCTCTCGTTCTTTCTCTCGCTCTCCCTGTTCCCCTTAGTGTGGTCTTCCCGCAGTCGCGTTTTCCTGTTTCTGTAACCTTGCTTGGCCTGAGTTTGCTTCTTGCGCTCTGATGCTGCTCTTCTTCTCACAGTTTTATTGGCGTCACTTAGGCTGGTCACAGCTGACTTCCTCTGAAACCGCTTCACAGAGTTAACTTATTTGCCACGGACCCCCACTGATTAGCATGAATTTCATTGATTGTCCAGGCTCAGAGATGAACAGGATAAGCGACCAATTAACCAGTTCCTCTCCCTGCTGCTGCACAGAGTTCCTGGACGGCCTGCCTTTGCATGCTACTTTTGAGGGACTCGCCCTAAAAGAAATTCATAAGTAAACGTCAGCGTACCATCAGTGCTGGGAGCCGGCAGGCAGCCAATTTCAGCAAACCACCCAGGCTGATTGACGTGACGCATGTGTAGGGTTTTACGCGGGTCCCCTAACCGCAAGGAACAGAGTCACATGGGAGCCGGGGTACAGTGCAACCTCTTTATTCGGCACCCCTACAGGAACTGCCTTCCCCATGTCCCGCCCCCTTCCTAGCCCAACGTCACTTCCCTTGTGCAGGGAACTAAGACCGCAACGGCGGTCTGCCCACACAACGATGTGGGCGGGCTGCGTAGCCCTCACTAACAACCTGACATCTCCTCCCTTTTTAACAACCACATGGCTCTCTCCTCCTTACTCCATTTCTTCTATGAGTCTGTGAGGCTTGAAACGACTTCTCTGAGGTCGACCTTTGTGACCCGGTGTGTGCTCGGCCAGGCCCTGTGGTGATGAAATGTTCTCACCTTCTGAGGTCTCGCTCTCCTCCCCGTAATACCTGTCCTGAGCGTGGTCATCCTCGCTGTCTGCTTCTTGATCCTGTGTATCCTCCATGTAGCACTTCTTGGGTTTGAAGTATGACACATTTCTCGTGACGGAGGACTGGTCGGCTCTCTGGGCCGTAATCATCGTTCCTTTCTTGTGCGTGACCGTCAGCAGTTCCGGTGCGAACGTGGCGTCCTCCTTGCGTTGTTTGGGTTGCCGCAACCACACTTGGTTTCCCAGTTCCACGTTCGACTCCTGTGCCTTTCTTTTGTGATCAGCCGTGCCCTTCATTTTGGCTTTGGCGCTGTCGTCCTTGTCTCTGGCCTCTTGTTCCAGAGGCGTGGCCTCTGCTGCGCGTGCGTCTTCCGGCAGTCGTGTCTGTACTGGTCTGCGGAACATCAAGTCAGCGGGGCATACGCCCGTCGTGCTGTGGGGAGTGTGGCGATAGTCCCTGAGGAACTGATATAGTGCTTGTTCGAAAGGTTTGTGGAGGATGGTCGCTATTTGCAGGGTTCTTTTGATGTTGGCCATGAACCTCTCGACCATCCCGTTGGCCTGTGGCCATCCGGAGTTATCTTCCGATGGTGGAAGCCCATATACCTCGCGAAGTTCTCGAAATCTGTGCTCATGAATGGTGCTCCATTGTCGGATTTTATGATCCTGGGTATTCCGTATGTGGACAACATGCGGTCCAGTACCGGGATGACTGCTGTGCTGTCCACGATCTGTGCGTCAGGGAATCGGGAGTGTTCATCTATTAACACTAACACGTATGTACCATTTCTTAGGGGTCCAAAGAAGTCCACCGCCAGTTCTTCCCATACATTTTTCGGTAGTGGCGACATTTGGAGTGGGTTTGGGTGCGGAGGCGGTGCTACCTGTGCGCACGTCGTGCATTGTCCTATGATTTCCTCCACCATCATGTCCAGTTTGGGCAACCACACTTTTTCCCTTAGTAGTCTCTTGGTGGCCACCACTCCTCGGTGACTTTCGTGTGCTACCTGGATTGTTCTGGTGCGCAGTGACTTCGGGAGGAGTACTTTGCACCCTTTTAGTATTACGTGGTCGTCGACGATGGAGAGCTCGTCCCGGACATGGTCTATTAGTTTGACATCCTCTCGGACCTCTTCCGATTCGTGCAGCGCCTGTTGACGCATGTGCGCCCTTCTGTCTTCTTGTATGCAGTGTCATACGATGCGTAGAGCCGGGTCTTGTTCTGAGTGTGCAATGATGTCTGCCCACCCCACTGGTAACGGCTGTAGGTGATGCACCACATAATTGAGGTATTCGTCAGCGATGGATGGTTGTGGTGTGGCTGGGCCAGTCGGGTGGCGTGACAGATAGTCCGCTGGATTATCTTCTTTCCCAGGCCTGTGCTTGATGATGAATTTGTAATCCTGCAATCGTAGGCCCCATCTGGCTATTCTGGGCGGCATCCTTGACTTGGGGTCTCCATATATTGTGATCAGTGCCTGGTGGTCAGTGATGATAGTGAACTCCTTTCCGTACACGAACAGGTGAAAGTACTCGCATGCCCATACCACCGCAAGGCTCTCCTTTTCCGCCTGGGAATAGGCTTGTTCTGTCGGGGTTAGGCTCCTGCTGGCGTATGCGACCACATATATTTTTGCGGGTTCCAGTGGGTTAATTTGCGTTAGTATGGCGCCCAGACCTACGGGGCTGGCGTCCACTATCACCTCGGTGTGCCTTTTGGTGTCATAGTACGCCATGTCCTCTGCCTTGGAAATGGCATCTCGTATCGCCTCAAAGGCCTTTTGACAGTCTGTGGACCATGTGTAGGGTTGATCCTTGCACGTTAAGAGGCGCAACGGGTTACTGATGGTTGCGTAGTCCTTTAAGTATCTGGAGCAATAGCTGGCCAGTCCCAGGAACGAGCGAAGCTCTGTCATGTTTGTTGGGGGTGCGGCTGAGTTGAGTGCCGCCACCTTCTCCGGGTCTGGTCGCATCCCTTTGTCAGAGAATATGTGGCCGAAGAATCGTAGGGAGCCTTTCCCGAACTCGCATTTGGCCTTGTTGAGCGTTAGTCCGGCCTCTTGCAGTGCAGTGCACACTCTGTGGAGAGCAGTGTCGTGCTCTTCTTTGGTATTTCCGAATACGAGAACGTCATCCGAGTAATTCAGGCAGTTGGGCACGTGCCTGATGACTCTATGTATTTCCTCCTGGAAAATTTCTGCTGCGGAGGATATCCCAAAACTGAGCCTTTTATATTGGAACAGACCCAGGTGTGTGACAAATGTCGTGATGTACCTGGATTCGGGAGCAATCTCAATCTGATGATAGCCTTTGGTGAGGTCCAGTTTCGAGAAGACCTGTGCCCCGTGGAGCAGGTGTATCATGTCGGTGATCCTGGGCGCCTGGTGTCTTTCCCTCTCAATGGCCACGTTGGCTCTCCTCATGTCGACACACAGGCGTATCGATCCGTCCGGTGACTTCTTGGGGACGGGAACGATGGGGGACACCCATGGAGTGGGCCCTGAGACTGGTTCAATAACGTTGAGCTTGATTAGCTTGTCCAGCTCCTCTTCGACCTGGTGTTGTATATTTATTGGAATGCCCCTGTAGTGCTGGGCGACGGGTGGTATCTTCGGGTTTATGTGCAACTGTACCTTCCGGTGTTTTAGTTTTCCTAGGCCTCTGAATAGATTGGGGAATGTTTGCTCGATGGCGTCCGGTCTGGCGAAGTATTTATGGGCCATAAGCTGGTACAGGATGTGCACCAGACCCATCTCGATGGCTGTCTTAAAACTGAGGATGCACCCGCTGTTGGCTTCCGTCTTCAGGATGTGTAGCGTGATCTTTGCAGCGTGCGATTTATGCACGCACCATGCAGATATTGTTCCTTTGCATGGCAGCGGGGTTGTGGCTCCATAGGGGTATATGTCCACTGACGCCTTTCTGATCTTTGGGGGGCTGGAGAGTGAGTTGTACGCCTGTTCGCTTATTATATTAACTGTCGCCCCCGTGTCTATGAGGAATTCCACAGGTGTGTTGTTGATTTGTAGCAGGAGCGTCGGACTGTGTTGGGTGGCTGTGGCGTTGTTGAGCGCCCACACGTACCCTTTTTTCCGTTGATCATCCTCTGATGACTGGGATTCACTGCCTGATGGGGATCTCATCTCAAGGTACCGGACGAACCGTCTTCTTTGCGATCGCCTCCATCCGTCCGATGGCCTTCTGTCGTCTCTGGCGTAGGAGCTCCTTCGAGGTTTTTCTTCTCTCCGGGGTCCTGGCTGGTCTTCTTCTCCTCTGCCTGCTGGTGGGCTATGTCGCTAGCTTCTCCTTCTCTCTTGTTGTCTCATTCTGCTGGGTCCCTGTCCCGGCAGATTTTTGCAGACGGCTCTGTAGTGGTCCATTCCGCCACAGGCGGCGCACTTTTGTCCTACAGCAGGGCAGTCACCCACGTGCGGATACTCGAATCCGCATCTGTAGCACGTGGCGTCTGTTCCTTTCCCACCCGGTGAGGGCGCGGTATGCAGTCTGTTAATGGTCTCAGCAGTCAGCGGCGGGTGTTGAATGGTAACCTTGCCTAGGCTGTCGAGCTGCGACTCAACTGCTGCTTCCATCCTGGCAAGTGCAAGGATTTCCTCGAGGGACCTTTGCTTTTGGAGGAGCTGCTTCCTGAACGGCTGCGAGATGCAGCATGCTATGACTTGAGATCTTAGCGCCTCGTCATTTGAGTACCTATGGCACTCACAGTACTTTAGCTTGATGCGTAGGCGCATCACAAAGTTGTCAAGGGACTCTCCTTTCTCCTGTCTCGTAGTGTGAAAGACGTGGCGCTCGTAGTCAATGTTTGTATGGAGCGTGAAATATTCTGATAGCTTCCCATGTAGTTCCGCATCGGTGACCGTGTCTACGTTCATCAGTTCGCCTGCGATGTCCCTGACAGCGGGGCCTACTGTCATCAATAGGGTGTTTTTCAGCATCGGGTTGTCGGTCAAGCCGATTGCCCCCGTGTAGAATTTGAAATCCCTGAGCCATATGACCCATCTGGGTCCTAGGCTGGATGTGTCTCTAACATCAAAGGGGCCCGGTAGCGGTAAATTATGAGCGGCGGTACCTGAGGTTGGTGCCTGTTGATGGCCATCAGCCACGGCTCCAGATCCGTCCGACGAGGAGGCTACGGGGCTCACTGGGGCCGACATGTCCGCTGCGACTGTAGTGGACGCCAGGCACCTCTGTGCCACCTTGTGTTGTGCTGTGTGGCAGTCCGCAGCACGTGTAGGCGGTGAGCAGCCTCTTCACAGGCTATGGCGTGTCCTTGGCCTCTTCACAGGCTGGTGCGTGTTCTTGACACTGTCCCCTGGATCTTGGGTCCGTCTCGGGGCCTCCCGCCGATCGCGGGTTGATGTGCGGGGAGGGCGGGACCAACGGCAATTTGCCCGCGGGCCCGCGTTTGCCTCTTCGAGCGCAACTGCGGCCGCACCCCCGCAGCTTCGGCCGCTTCGGCCGCTCCCACGCAGTGTTTGTGGGGGGGGCCTCCTCCCTCTTCGGCACTCCGTGCCTGCGGCCTCTCCGGCGGGTCCCTGTGTACGGGAGGTGCGCCGACGCGCCACGCCGCTCGACCGCGGACCTCCGTGGCACCCCTGGCCTTCGGGGCAGAGGTGCGCCGACGCGCAGCACCCGCTCGCCTGCGGGCCTCCGGGGTTGCGAGTGGGTACGATGTACCCCTCGTCGCCAAATTTAGGGTTTTACGCGGGTCCCCTAACCGCGAGGAACAGAGTCACACGGGTGCCGGGGTACAGTGCAACCTCTTTATTCGGCACCCCTACAGGAACTGCCTTCCCCATGTCCCGCCCCCTCCCTAGCCCAACGTCACTTCCCTTGTGCAGGGAACTAAGACCGCAACGGCGGTCTGCCCACACAACGATGTGGGCGGGCTGCATAGCCCTCACTAACAACCTGACAGCATGTATCCCTCCGCACCAAAGAGTCCCTATGCTCAGTGGCCTACCGGGGGATGTCCCGGTGTCCCGGTGGGCCAGTCCAGCCCTGATCACAGCCCCAGAGGTACCGGTTATTCCCTATTGCCAGGCGCCACAAACATGTACACCCCATTCCCAATCGAGTCCCAGTAGACTCAATGGGGAGAACAGGTGCACGGGCACCATTCATGAATGGTGCCAGTGCATCCGTCAAGGTCTGCGAGCGGGTGCCGTTCCGCCCACCAGGTCAGTCCTGGCGGGCGGAAAGGCACCTGCCTGCAGACCTCGTAGTTTGCCGGTATCTTACCGGTACCATTGTAACCGGACCGGCAAACTTGTAATGAGGCCCACTGTCTTGGGAGTGACTATGATGATATGCCTACTGCTCTGTAGGAGTACAGTGTGAATAATGACTAAACTGCCTACTGAACCCCACACTATTACTAAGCCACCAGTGATCCCAATCATGAAGGCAAAACATGCACTGCCTTATGGGTATATCTCCTCTGCATTTTGTGGTAAATTGGGCCGAGGGCAGGATGTACTCTCAGGATGCGTGTGGCGTGATAACAGGAGCAACCCAAATAACAATAGAACAAATACTGGAAAAAGATTGTCCAATGAAGGCTCAATAAAAATATATATGCCATAAATAAAAAACAGATAGGCAGTCAACTATCTAAAAACTCTAGCCTAAACTGGCTCTTCAAAAAGAACACAGCCAATGCAGACTGGTATAGTAAGTATAGCCCTCTGGGTGAATGAGCAAGGGTGTTCAGACTGGAAATTGTAGCCATGTCACTGTACGATATGTTCTTGAAGAATAAGCTGCACAACTGTGCTTTTTAGTAACTCTGGTTCCAGAAAAAGGTCCAGGGGGACAGGGCCTCTTAACTGTACGATATTATTGATGTGTGTCGCTCGACAGCATCAAGCCTGGCTTCTTGGTGCTCTTTGGCAGCCAAACTATTTGAGATGATGTGCTTTGCAGTGATCCAGTGGTGAATCAACATTGCATTGTCATTGATATGGGGCTCTGTGCAGCTCAAGTTGACACTTGAGGACATATAAAGCAGTTGGATGGGTCAAACAGACTTGAGTCAGACGTTGAGTCTGGTCAAGACGGTGGTTCACTGGGTCAAAAGGGCATGTGACACAATAGCTTCTGGCAGTTCAAGTCAGTGGTCAAGTCGGATTGAGACAATGGGCCTCATTACAAGTGTGGCTGCCACGGTATGAATGGTGCCGGTAAGGGACCGGCACCATTCATACCGGGTCGCCACATTACGAGTTCTGCAGTGGGTCTCGCTCTTCATGTCTGGTCAGACCAGACGTGCAGAGCACGACCCGCTAGCAGAACAGGATGCTAACAACGGGCCAGTCATTAACAGGCCCGTTGTTAGCATCCTCCCCATTCCCATTGAGCCCTATGGGGGCTCATATGGGAATGGGGATGGACTAGGTCTGGGTCCCGCGATAGGAAATTACTGGGCCCTCCAAGGTCGGAATGGCCTGGTAAGTCCCCTTTTTGCGGGACGCGCATCCGGACCCAAGTTTGGAGGTAGCCATGCAGCTAAAAAGGGCATGGCTACCTCCAAACTTGTAATGAGGCCCAATGTACTGTTGGATCAAAATGGTGCTCTAAGATGCAGTGACTCTGGTGTTCCCATAATATTGAGTTAATGTTTAAGTTGAGTCAGCAAAGAGAGCTACTGGTGCGAGACAGCATTGAACTGGTTTGAAGATAGAGTCACCTGCTCGAAGATGCAAAAGTGTGCCAAAAGCAGCACTGCTGGTTCTGTAACTGCCCAAGTGGTCTCAAGCATGGCCGAATCAGATCAAAGGCAGCTCAAAGTGGTGAAACATGATACCTGGCTGCTTTGCACTAGGGGTGTATAGAACTTTGGCTTTGAGTAAGTATTTGGCCAAATTATGTCTGAAAAATTGCCTTTTCGTCTATTTCCTAAAACATTTTATTTGCTATTCAGCTTCAGCTGAATACTTTGTCTTCTCACTTTAATGCCATGTAGCAACTCAGAGAGGCAAGTATAGAGTGAAGATTGCAAAATGCAAACACAATTAAATGATGTCTGAAAACAATCCTGATGAAATATAAGACTAAGGAGCATATTTTGTGTATTGTAGAGGAGCGTTGAGAAAGAGTGTGAGGTGAGCATGGTTTGTTCCTAGGGGAAATGCCTATTGATAAACTCCTAACAGGTAGTGGAGAGCAGTAGAACTGGGCTAGTTAGTTATGTTAGTCAGAGTGACTGGACCCCACATAAGAGGCCTCTGAGTACATTCCTGTTATCAAATCTCTCCATTTCCACTCTGACAGAGGGAACATAGAGAAATAGGTGTGAGATGTCTGCATTGGATATATTTTCTGTTGGTGAAATTGGTAGACAGGGAGGATATTTGAAATTCAGAAGACTTCCTAAAAGTTGGGCTTCTTCTTCTAGGTCAATAAGGGCGGGAGGTAAGTCAGTTACATGTTAGGCCTTGCAAGATGTGGACAAAATCTCCCAACCTATAATGGCCTTTTGAGAGAACCTGCTTATTGGGAAATCTCTTGAATAACTTTATAGGCCAGTCTGTCCCAAAACAAAATGTGTGGGAGGACAGAGACGGATAGAAATCACTGTGTCTGCTAGTGTTGTGGGATGGAGAGTTGAAGAACGAGAGACACAGAAAAGTCCATATAGCCTTGTATCATCTAGTACAGTGGGAAAGAGTTTGAGAAAAGAGACATGGATTGCAGCTTGGTGCAATTGTGTGACTGCCCAGCAGGCAACTGCTATCTTAGAGCTTGGAGGCTTTGGGCAGATTGCATCATATATCAGACCTGCCTTCATGTGATTACCCCTGATCAAAGTCTATCTACTTCACTGGGTGAGTCCGCTCACATGTTTGGCATAGGAGGAAGGAATATACTTCTTTAAACATAGTAGGGTGATGTTGTCCACTTACCTCATATGTACCCTCGACTTTAGTCTGTGTGAGAAAAGAGAAACCATACAAAAAAGGTAGCAGGCACCTCTCTCTCTCTCTCTCTCTCTCTCTCTCTCTCTCTCTCTCTCTCTCTCTCTCTCTCTCTCTCTCTCTTTCTCTCTCTCTCTCTCTCTCTCTAGAGACCATGGTCTCTATAGAGACTCTCTCTCTCTCTCTCTCTCTTTAGAGAGAGAGAGAGAGAGAGAGAGAGAGAGAGAGAGAGAGAGAGAACATGGCATGATAACCTGTTAATTGGTGATTAACCACTTTGAGAGTTTGCAGCCATCTGCTTTTTGCTCACTGTACCTTTCATAGATGGGAAATAACCATTTGCATATCAGTCTGTCCCACCCACATGGACAGTCCAGCACCACATGCTATGGCAATTCCTATCTGAACAAGAGTAGCAACAGCAACCCCATACACGTGTTTCAGCCTTGTTGGGCCTCATCAGTGAGGTGAAGCTGTGCCTCTCTGAGCACAGTGAGCAGGGAGTCCACGTCTGGTTGCCCCCAGGTAACTTAGGGTGACCAACCCCAAGTTCCTTCCAAAAATACAAAAAAGGTAGTAGGCGCCCCTCTCTCGAAAGAACACAGCATGATAACCTCTTCAGTGGTTATTAACCACTTTGAGAGTTTGCAGCCATCTGCTTTTTGCTCACTGTACCTTTCACAGATGGGAAATATCCATTTGCATATCAGTCTTTGTCCCACCCACATGGGCAGTCCAGCACCGAAATGCTATGGCAATTCCTTTCTGAACAAGTGTACCAACAGCAACCACATGTTTCAGCCTTGTTGGGCCTCATCAGTGAGGTGAAGCTGTGCCTCCCTGAGCACAGTGAGCAGGGAGACCACGTATGGTTGCCCCCAGGTAACTTAAGGTGACCAACCCCAAGTTCCTTCCAAAAATACAAAAAAGGAAGCAGGCGCCCCTCTCTCGAAAGAACACGGCATGATAACCTGTTCAGTGGTTAATAACCACTTTGAGAGTTTGCAGCCATCTGCTTTTTGCTCACTGTACCTTTCACAGATGGGAAATATCCATTTGCATATCAGTCTTTGTCCCACCCACATGGGTATTTTTGGATATGGGTATTAACAGAATTCTGCCTCTGGAAGTACCGGGTCACCGGGGTTGTAATGCCCCGCTGATTCTGGCAATCACAGAGGCGGAATGGTAATACGACTCTGGCGGTAACCTGCTGGAATTTCCGGCACGGTTACCGCCGGACTCGTAATGAGGTTACCGCCGGCACTTCCTATATCATACCCAGTGTACCTTTTCTGTCGGAAATGAGGGGACAGGAAGGAAGAGAGCCTCAACAAAAATCCATGACAGGGGACCCCTTTCCCAGGTTCACTTTCCCTCAACGGCTACTCTAATTACTCTCTTCCCAAGCTTCCTGACTTCAAAGGCCTTTTGGTGTGCAATACCCTCTTGTGAGGCCGAACTTTGTTACGGAATTGCCCCTTGGAAGCAGTGTTACCAGAACATATTCAAGTGAGAGAAGAGACGGGAGGTTATCCCCATCCTCCTGGGGAATCAAATGAAAGGTGGGGGATCCCATTCTCAGGTCACGTCTACTCTAGCGCTGCTCCTTCCCAAGCCTCTTGACTTCAAAGGACCTTTGTCATGCAACACCCTGGTGTGATGCTAGCCTTTGTTATGTGAGTGCCCCTTTGAAACAGTGTTCCCAGGAGATCTCCTGGTGAGAGGAGTGGGGGGAGGTGTTACGATTCACCCTGGGGAATCAAAGGAAGGCATCAGCTGGACTATTGTCTCAGTTTGACCATTGTAGACAGCCTGGCTAGCCATGAATACACATTGCCTTGCCATCACTGACCAGGGCTCATGGGTTGACACTTACAGGATATGAAATGTGGATGGCTTTCATTACTGTGTGCTCTTATCAGTCACATACATGACTAGGTTGGTGTATTCTTAGAGATTACCCTGCCACCAGACAAATAAGGCAAACAATTAGTGCATTTTAGCTCAGAGGTGACGAAGTTAAAATGCTACCTCAGTATGCCATGACTTTGTTTCACAGCAGCTGTCAGAGATGCACGTGTGACCTTTGAACCTACCTTGTGACACTAGAAAGCGGGAGCTGCAGAAGTCAAAAGACTGGTTCAGCAAAGGCACATGGATGCACTATGCTTTTGGCATGGAGCTTTACTAAAACGGTCTCTGATTGTCAGACTCCCCTTTCCAAATTTGAATTACCAACATCATTTTAGTTTAATGTATATCAAAACTCTATGGCTTCCAGGCCCATACAAGATTGCCTTCTGACATAAGTGACTTACAAAGGGAGTGTAGAAAATCACAGTTTCTGCCTTGAATTTGAAACCGTAATTTCTTTGCATCTATATTATATTTGAGCAAGATTGATGAACATCACTGTAATGTGCTACAGAGAAGGCTGAGGGATTTCACAGGTTTAGGCGATGGAGAAGAATATTGCAGTCATATTTTCAGAGAAAAGATGCATTTTATTTGAGGAATAAGTAAACACGAGTTATCATTTCTGAACATGCACAGAAACCTCTAAATGATAGGGGAAGTGGAAGTTGCACAACTGATCGACATCCTGTAGCAGCTTACATAGCTGCTGTATAGGTTAGAAATGTCAAAGTGTGTGCTTTATTCTGATGGAATTCATCAAATGTAACAACTTTTACTCAGTACCATCTGTCAGTGGCCACGCAAATGTTCCTGATGTGGGGGATCAGTCCAGTGCCAATCACAACAAAGGGTGGAGGCAGTGAATCAACCCGGGTAGATTTGTCAACGCTTCACAAATGTACCAAATCAGACAATGATGACTAAGATATACAATAAGGTCTATCACCTTAGGAAGGATGTAGCACATCTGTATGGACACCATTGATAAAGAAGATGACAATACCAGAGATAGAGATGATGGATTGACAAAGCTATGACAGAGAAAGATCAAGGCACTTTGCAAAGAAAGGTTCAGAAGCATGACTCTCACTTGACAGGAAGTAACTGTCAACTGCCCTAGATGACAGCTTGGCTGTCGTTTTTTGGCACAGAAGCAAATTCCAAATCTACTTACTCTCGTCTCTATCTTTGCCTTGGATTTGCATCACAGCTTCTAAAGTGACATTTCTGATAGGGCACTCTATCAGAGTATAGCAGGCAGTCCCAAAGCCAAAACTGTCCTAGGAAATAAAATGGTCCTAATGACGGCATTGCTAAATTGGCTTCTCGTTATTTTTATGCATGAATGTGCATCGAAAAAGATTATACGTTTGAATGTATGAGGATGCAAGGAAGCTTTGAAATTGATTCCCTTTGTTAGCGGCAGTGCACCACTCTCTGATTGACCATGCCAACATTTCCACCTCAACACTGCTGACCTTATCATCCACCCTCCGTTCAATCAGTGTCACTCCTAATGCCTTTGTTGCTACAGACAGTCTGCAATCCTCAAAGACTCGGGGCCACCATGCAGAGCATCTACAACAACAGTTCTTAAACTCCAACTGATCTTGCGCGTGAGCTCACATGCCCCATGACGAACCGTTTATAAATCTGCCCCTTCACGGGTTGCATAGGTTCACTTTCCCATAATGCAAGGGAAAGAAATCACAAGTTGCAAAATACTCCCCTCATCAACACCTGATGATCTTCAACTTTTTTTTAAGAAGTCAACGCACTGACCTAGTGAAAAGCTGTACATTTTGTTTATAACTCTGCTTACTGTTGTCCCATTGTGCAAACGGTTCATTCTGTTGTGCCGCGGTCCAAAGTACAAATTCCTGTTAACCACTTATAACAATGATCGCACAATTGTATGGGTTCCTGTTTTAAGAACAACCCAGATCAGCTGTGCAAGAACTAGTTCTATAAATTCTAGCAAATGGAAAATGGAAATGTAGCCCTCTAGGGGATTCACTGGAAAGATCTTCCCTTCCTCTGTATGCAATTTGTCAAATGTGAGCAAAACAAAGGAGTTGATTGCTGGAAGATTTAGAATGAATCTTAACTTCTGGCATCGCTCTGGGCAACCCTCCAGACCATCGTTCTTCACCTGCCAAGCCATTACACTAAGGCGAAAGACCATTTGCACATCAGGCTTGGTCCCACCCCAAAAGGGGCAGTCAAGACAGAACTGCTAGGTCACATCCCTTCTGCACAAGACCACACACATCCCTAGACATGCTTTGGCCTCATTGGGCATCATCAGTGAGGAGTAGCTTGTGTCTGTAGGCCCAGCATGCACGGGACCCACATCTTGGCATTCCCATCCCACTCAGTGTGACTAAAGCAAAACAAAAGAGGTGATGGCTGGAAAGGTTAAAATTAATCTTTAATTTTAACTCAAATGTTCCTACTCAAAGTGAAACATCCTGAAATGCCCTTCTGTCTACCATGGTTTAACCCAGTGCTTTGTTAATGCCAAGTGATTCAGAATGCAAACTGGGATGCGTGTTACAGTGCATACATCCATTGTGACATCTCACCCCTTCCCATGCATAATAAAACTCAACCTAGGGGCGAATGAGTATCTCCCACCCTTTGACTTTGTAGGACTAGTAAACATTGACAGCACATGCACCAGGACATACTATTCAAGAGAAACATATCACTGTTGAGCTATAAATCCATGGGAAAGTTATGTTATAAAAATTAACCATACATATTTCGCGCTATGAATAGGATAACTTGAAGTTCTACAGTACTGAGGTCCACCAGCACTATGACCAAGAGTAAGAAGCACAAATGAGAACTGGGGAAAGACATCTCTGTATGGAGATCATGCAGCCTGTATTGCAAAATTGCAAGCCCAGAATGCATATGAATAAAACACAGTAAACAGAAGGAGATACTGTATGCAAAGAAATGGTGCAACTTAATATGTATCTTTGTTACAGTTCATGGGAAAAGTAAGGACAGTTGGAAGCTGACTTGTATCTTCCTCTACCTCGTGTTGTGTCTCATGCATTAATTGGTAGGACACGCTCAGTTGGGCTCATTATGTGTCCAGCGGTAGCCATGGCAGTAAAATCGGCAGGCTGCTGCCGGACTAGTGTAATTTTGGCACCTGGCTCCACGGAAACATCGGGGGTTTAATGTAAATCCATATACCACTGTCCCATATAACACAATGAGAATGGGGATGAGGGAAGCACTGGCACCGTTAGTTATGGTGGCGGTGCTTCCCGGAAAGTCTGCGGGCGGGTGCCATCCTACCTGCCAGGTCAGGCCTGGTGGGAGAGACGATAGCCGTCCGCAGAATTGGAGTGTGCCGGTCTGGTAACAACGGTGCCGGTAGGCTTACCAGCACCATTGTAACCGGACTAGCATGTTCGTAATGAGGACCAGTCACTTACTGATAGTAAAGTTATGTACTCAAGAGTAAAAGTAAAGTTATGTACCCAAGAGTAAGGGCCATGTTTGTGCAGTGTTAGGGAGAATTCTCAAAAATGTGCTAATTCCCTTCACCTTAGAGACCCCAAGCAACTTTGCTGGATTTTGAGGAATTGATTTTTCTACCTGGAAAGAGTGTAAGCCTTTTTTCCCACTCTTTCATGTATTTTGATGTGTGTTTTACTCTTGTGTTCTTTGATTATGGAGTTTTAAGATAACTCCATAGGCATCTTTTAATGTGTGTTACACAGCACCCTCAGTGCAGTGACACAGAAATATCTTTTTAGACTTCCCAAAGGTTTAAATACC
This sequence comes from Ambystoma mexicanum, assembly GCF_040938575.1. NCBI lineage: Eukaryota > Metazoa > Chordata > Amphibia > Caudata > Ambystomatidae > Ambystoma > Ambystoma mexicanum. The sequence continues at coordinate 291,914,667 of NC_090928.1, forward strand.
TTCTCTGGGATAAACTATTTTTTCCCAGAGAATGTAAGATTAAATTGACTTTACTAGTCTTTTTAAATTCCTAGACCCATCACACACTATCTTCCTATAGAGTGCTGGAGGGGTTACCTACTATCCCCTGTGTCTAGAAACTCGTGTAGCAATCAAATGGTACCCTTTTCTATCGAAATGGCTGGTGGCAGTGGTTTTACAATGAACTACCATGATTTTTCCCAGCCGCGAACACTGGTAGCTAAAAATCGTGGGAGCCATGTTTTTCAAGATGGCACCTTAAGCCCCTTTGTTTAAACGGGTCCGGCCTTCTTTTTTCACCATTTCTTTTTGGAAAGGTCCTTCTAGTGTTTGTGTCTGCGCACCAAACTAGGTTTGGTCCCTTTGTTTTCATGCCTTTGTTGGGCTTCAGGACTGAAGACCGCCTCTGGTGTCTGAGTGTCAGAAGTGGGTAGGAAGTGAGGAAGGTGCCCGAAACTCCCTGTGCTTAGTCTCCTAGGAGACCCAAATACACTCTGGTGAGATTGGCTGGCTGACTGTCCGGCAAGGACAGCCACCCTGCTGGGTGAGTGGCAGCTAGTCTGAAATGAAAGGGAGAAAACTGTTTAAAAGGTGAGTCTCTTGGACTGGAAAGCAGAGTCGACCACTAGAACGAAAGAACCAAAGACGAGCTGGAAGAGGACGGCTGCTGCAACTCCTTGACCGTTGGTTTTCCCGGTGAAGCGCTGCTGCAGGTCCGAATTGCAAAGTTCACCTCAACAGAGAAGACCTTTCAAGGACGACTTCTTCCTTTGAGTTGGTGGGACAAATCAACTCGTAAGCCACCTGGATACCATTCTCTGAGCTGGTTAGGATTAACCAGGGGCAAGGACACCAGCTTCTCTGCTTGACTAAATCTACTCGAACTGAAGTGACTCCATTTTGTTTGTGTTTTCTGACGGCCCCGTGAAGTGCAGAAGTCCCCCAATGTCCTCCCTCTTGTCCCCACGACTAAGGCTCAGGAACAGTGAGATCTGCAAGAACTGCCAGGAACCAATGGCTTCAGCTGCAGATTTTGCTTCACATTAAGGTACTGTGCCAACCCAATTAAGAGAACGCATCTCTTGCGGTGAAAGTTCTTCAAACTTTCCCAATTTACAGATCTAATCAGCTTGTGACCCAACATATGATTCTTTTTCGTACAAACTACTTCTGAGAAGTTTGACAAAGACTTTACCGTTTACTTCAAGAACTGTTCTTTCCTATTCAAGACACTAGCCCATTGACTTTGGCCTAGGCCTATTGGACTGAATCGAGTCCTCTAGTTAACTGAAACTATTTGCACTGCCTAAGAAAGTAGTTGTGATCTATTCTATTAACTGGTGCCTTTACCCTCCTTTTTAAAGTGAGTGAAATGCTATTTTGCTCCTATTTCAATGGAGCCTAATTTACTCAGAAACATATTGGTTTGGTGTTGAAGTTTATTTGTGTATGATATTAAGTTGCCTCCTCCTAGTCAATGTTTTCTAAATAATTGTGTAATAAATTGAAAAGTATTTTACCAAGAAACGTTGAGTCTAAGTGTCTACTTGAACCACTGGGATTGTAAGACCTCTGTGTAACATCCTTGTACTGCTCACATTCCCTCTTGAGATAAGCCTGGCTGCTCAGCTCGCTACCACAAACTGTGTAGTACAGACTTATACCAAAGGTTGGTTTTTCTTACACCTGTAGTCCTAATTGTATGTGGTGGTCCCAGAGGGTACTGCATGCAATTCTGCCTAACATGCAGCACAAATGTGACCGTAAAGAGTTTGTATTTCGTTAGAAAAGAATGTGAAGTTGTGGAGCAAAAGTAGTCTTTATGAATTTACTGAGGGCCATTGTTGATCTTTTCTCGCAAAGCACAGACAGTGGGTGCGCTGGAGATAACAGCAAGTGCCAGAGTGCTGGGCTACATAAGAAGCAGATAGGTACAGCAGGTCCTGCATAGTAAGGCACCGTCTTGTGTGTAGGTTTGTAGACACAAATATAGCCATCCTGGGGCATGACCAGATGCTGTTGACTATCAAAAGTAATGAGTATGTATAGATTAGAGTTCGACTGAAGAAGGCACGCAGACAAAAAGCCCTCCCCTCTTACCAAAGTCAGTTTTAGTGATAAAACAAAATACTGGCAGTAAATCCTCCATGTCATCTCCAAAAATTGGCATACTTACCGTGAGAGATTACAGCTCAAGGTAAATCCGCCTAACTCACCATAAACTGACAAGAAATGGGGAGTTACACCATCATCCCAACACTGGTTATAACATGCTAATGGCACAGGACTGAGTGGCGGTAACAATGAGTGATTTTTGCTGGTAAGTTTGCCAGATGTACTGCCAATTTACCACAAAACTCGTAACAAGGCCCTATGGTTCTCATATTCCATGTGTGTGTGTGTTTGGAATTGATGACTGTAACTGAAATGTTTCTGTTAATCTCTACCTCAATAGCCTTGATTAAAGTGACTGGGCCTCATGAGAAGTTGGACGGTATCCCAATGGTAAATGTGCTACGATACCGCCAACTAGAAATGTAGTTACCGCAACTAGGTTCAGCGCTATTAGTACTGGATCCCGAGTTGAGGGGGTTGGTAAGTCCTCATTCCTATTGGGTCCACTGGACCCAATGGGCATTTTGGGCACTATTAACGCAATGCTTATAGTGCAGTGGTTATGCCGGCGTAAATGGGTGGAAAGTTGGAGGTTAATCTCCAACTTTCCACCCAAACACGGGATTGGGCAGACCATTAATGCAGCGGTAACGCTATTGCCACCACATTTTTACCGCTTCGACCATCCCCTGATGAGGCCCACTGTCCTCTACTTTTGGTGGTCCGTATTGTGACATAGCTATTTGGGAATCCTAGACTAGCAAATAGATAAGAAAAGATCGGGTAAACCTATTAGAACACATAACTTTTTGTAATGGATTATTTCATCAATCTCTGGTGGAAATGATGTATTGCCGTTTGTGGAGTGCTTGACTGTGCTATGGTGCACAAGGCTGGGAAGTGTGTAGTCCATATGTCTGCATACTACTAAATAGAAATGTGCTACGTGGTGTGCAATAATTGATGAGGAAAAAGCACACCATTCAACAGAAGAGTACGAATCTGCAGAAGCCATTTTAGGAGGCCGCCAAGAGGATATGGAGGTGCATGAATGTAACTGCCAAGGATATAAAGGGGACTGGTTATAGGTAGTTTCAAAGGGAAGCCAATCAGAGACACCAATTGACAAGCAGAAATCTATCCAGAAATGATGGTAATCTGACCTGAGCGCTTTCCAGTATGAGAGATGACTAATTCACCAAAGCAGAAGCTGGCATGTAGAAAGAAAGCTGATAGGAGGGAATCTTGTCATAGAACGATTAGGGGACAGGCAGAAGCTCAGAGACACAGTTCATAGTATTTTTTTATTTTTTTTATTTTTATTGTAAAAGTTCAGTTCAATATTACAATATCAAACTTTTGTTACATTTGTTTGGCATTCTATTTTTCTTTTGCAGCCCAACACAACTCAAGCTGATTCACTAAAAGCAACTACATGCTTATTTGCATGGGAGTTTCTCCGCTTTACCATTCCAGAAAATCAGTCATTTGTCGCCACTTTGGTTGTATCTGCACGCAAAATCATATCAAGGAAATTAATTAGGCTGCATGATAGCATAATGTTTCTGCCAGCTGAGACAAGTTCCCACCATTCTTCTGCATCATAATTTGTAGGTTTAAATGAACTCATATTCAGTTCTCGCTGGATAATGAGGTCGGAGCATGCCGTGATAAGATGTTTTAGAGACTCAACTTCTCCAGTTTCACAGAATCTACATTTTTAGAATAAATGTCTTTATTTCTGCGCAACCAAAGCATTTCTCTGGTGTTCAATGCGTTTAGTCTGAATCTTAAAAACTGGCTCCTGTGATGGCGTGAAGGGCAGGTTGTTAAGTATTTTGGTTTGTTATGTAGTTTCAAAATACTTAGTCAGGCGGGGAGAGTGGATTTAAGAGACGACCGATGGTCGTAGATGGATATCCAGTCCCAGGCCTCCAGCTTTTTTTTGCGTGTTGGGGACGTTCAAGCAGCTCGTCCTGGCTTATATTGGTAGCCTCCATTATGGCTTTTAGTTTCAACTTTCATAATTGAAGTAGTCCCGATTGAAGTAGTTATATGCTGGAATATGGGATCCAAGTAACATTTTCCTCAAAGAGGATAAAGATTTCCATACAATCGTCATATAGAGCGAATTTAGTGCCAGTTCATATCTTAGCGCCACCATTGAGATGTATTTGGGGAGCCCCAAAGTGCACCTCCAGAAACTGCCCTCAAGTCTCTGCCACAGGCGATGGTCGCGGTTCCAGCCTGTTTCTCCACCAAAGGTTATTGTGGGGACACATTTTTGAAGATAGAACGTTATTACCGGAGCAATTGAGAATTTTCCATAATCTTTATTGATTTTTGCTCCTTGTAAGCCCAGTTTGTTAGTTCTGTCGATTAAATCATTTGTCCAAGTGGCTTCGCAGATGGAATCATTGACTATAATGCCCAGATATCGTATGGAATTTACGATACTTAGGGCCACGTTTTCAACTACCCATCTGAAGTTGTTATCTTTTCTTGAGAAACTTTTGCCAATGCACATGATCTTAGTTTTTTCTGTGTTTAGGGTCAACTCGTTGGCTTTTAAATAGTCGTTTAGGCTGTGCAGCAGATGTTGCAGACCTATCTGGGTCTTGTCGGTCAAAACAATGTCGTCTGCATACACAAGACATTTAATTGGTGTTCCATTAATCTTCGGAAAGAAGCAATGTGCCGACTCCAGCCACATGGGCAGATCTGAGATGAATAGTTAAAAAGTTCAGCTGCTAATAGGCAACCTTGCTTGACTCCTTTATGCGTTGGTATCGGTTGGGTCAAGGTGCCTTGCGAGTACACTCTTATTTGGATGGTTGTATTTGTGTGCAAGGCTTTGATTGGATCTAATAGCTGGGCCGGACAATTCCACCCTCGATGTTTGGACCAAAGCTTTTCACGATTTATTGCGTCAAACGCCAGTCTTAGGTGGACAAATGCAAAAAATACTTTGTTCTTTGACTCCAGGGCGTTTCATTTTAAGATAGTCAATAGGGCGAGGTTTACATCAACACCTACTTATTTCGTCAATCCAGTTTGACGGCAGTCTGTTAGCCTAGCCTCGGATGCCCATGCAGCCAACTTTAGTCGGAGAAAGGAGCCAAATATTTTCCAAATTATGTCTAGAAGGTCAACAGGACGATAGTTAGCCCGATCGCATCTACTGCCCTTCTTGTACACTGAGACCACTATTGCCTTTCTTTGCCCAAGAAGAAGGCATTTTCATGGTTTTAGAAATGTGCCTGAATAAACATTCAATACATTTCACCCAGTGTTATTTATGTTTCTTTAACATGATGTTGGAGATTTGGTCGGGTCCGGCTGCTCTTGAGTTCTTTAGCCTTTGAATTGCTATTTCGAGGTCTTCACAAGAAGGTGTTATCTCCCAGGCATTTGCAGTATTTTGTGCATTGTTTTGTGCTTCTTGGTTGGGCATCTCATATATCGTTGTGAAGTACTCGACCCACTTTGCCCTTGAAATTTCATTTGAGATGCTTGGAATAGCTTTTGAAGTCCCCTTATTAAGGATTTCCCAGATTTCACACGTATTTTTAGTGATTAGTAACTTTAGCATGGTTTGAGCTCTGTTTTGTTCTATTATCACTGAGTGGGATCTGATCCAATTTCGGTACGCCTGTCGTCGTTCTTTAATTTTTTTTTGTTTGGATCCTTGATGACTCAAGGACTTCTTTATCAGTCGCAGGTCTTTCCTCAAGGGTTTTTTAGCCTGGGCAATTTCATTACTAAACAGATGTTTTGGAATATACCCAGTTGTTCTTGAATTTACAGATTTCAACATAAAATCAACCAACATGGGAGAATATTGAACGTTGTTTGAATCAGTGAGGTTCTCACATAGTTTTTGAATTAAGGGGCCATTTGTTCTAAGCCGATTTCCTGCCGCATTAGTTGATAGTTGAACTGCATATTTGTCAGGCGGGTCATGACCTTCACATTCCCACACGAGACGCAACATATCGTGGTCACTAAGAGCCATCGGAACTACGTGAAGTGAAACCACTCTTTCTGAAGCGTTTCGAGATGCCCAGATGTAGTCTAAGGTGTTTCTTCGTTGCAGTCGTCTCCATGTTGTATTACAAGTTTGATCGCCTTTTGTGTTTCCATTGACCATCTGACAGTTTCATGATATGAGGGCTTGTGCCCACAATTGTCCTCTTTCGGCTACCTTCTTGTCTGGTAGCTGTACGTTTTACTTCTTGTGGTGGTCATAGTTAAACCAGCTACAGTTTAGGTCGCCACATATGATTACTGACAAGTCATTATAGTTGAGGAAGGCCTTGTCAATTAAACTTGCTACTGTGTTTATGAAGTTCTTAGTTGAAATCATTGCCGGATTCCAGTATCCATTGATTAGTATAGATGACTGTTCTTGTTTGAATTAGAAGAAGCCATTTGTAAAGGGGTACATTGTACAAAAGGATTTGGATTTACGGACACCAGAGGAGTCATCCAGTTGTCAATTTTCAGTAGGGTTATTAAGCCTGAGAATGGATGGCCTTTAGCATTTTTTTTGCTGGATTTAAAAAAGTTGCTAAACCATCTCGGGTCGGAGGATCACGGAGCCAAGTTTCTTGCAGACAAATTGCAAAAACTTAATCTAAGGATTCTGTGAAGTTGTTAAACAAGTGAGTGAACCCACGAGTTTTCCAAGAGAGCAGCTTCTGCTTTGTCTGTGTCACTCATTGTTATTAGCAAATTCTGTTTATCTTGCTAGACCCGTCTCTGCTTCTTTCGACTGTGGCTTGGTTTCCAGAGACACGTCGAGTTGCCTGGTAGTATGAAAGTGACTTTCTCAAGGAAGTCTGGCCATAGTCCTTTGGAAGCACATCGATGCATACCCTACTTTTCGATTTTTCATTTTGGCTCAATATTTCAGGTTCCAGGGTGATGTCAAATCCGGTTATAGGTCATAGTACCGAATCAAAAGGATCGAATGACAAAAGGGTCAAGTCAATTCGACCGAAAAAAAATGATTGAAATTATATTTTTTTTTTGGGGGGGGTCCCCCTCAACCCCTGTTTTTGCATTTTTGGTGTAAAAACACCCTTTTAACGCTAAACTAGAGCAAAAAAAAATACTTTTCCTTTTTGTTTTCGATCCTTTGGTTTTCGGTTGAATGCACTCTCACCTTTTGCATTCGATCCTTTTGTTTTCGAAACTTTAACTGGACACCTTCAAATCCAAATACAAGCAGCTCTTCTATTGCTTGAAGTAATATGTTTTTCACTGCGGAATATGTTATATGAAGCAGTACCTGGTCAAAAGTTTTCTCTGTTGTATACTCAACAATTTTGATGTCATCAGATGATATTGTCTGAAGTTGTGGAATACAGGCAAACAATTTCAAGACGTTGGCTCTGTTTAAGTTGACCTTGTTATCATCAGTTTGGATGTTTTGTAAACAGAGTTTCCATAGGCACATGTTTGTTTTCGGACTTCTAGCAACAAGCACTCTAGAGCGGTGCTGTACTCGTTTTTTTCTCTGATTTATTGTTTGTTTTGGATTTAGCTTAGAGCTTACGATTGAGGATTGAACCTGCAGAGCATTGGGGTTTTCATTTTTCGTTGTCTCGCGATTTTGAGGTTTAGGCAGTTGTACTTTTAGATAGTTTTTTCTCTCTTCAGGTTTGTCAATAGATGCAGTTGTAGCGGCCTCAAAGAAGGAGTCAGGAGTGTCTTCCCTTTCAATTGAGTATGTTGATAGGTTGCATAAATCAACAGAGCTTTCGGCCACGGAGCTGGCAGTGCTTTTTTCGCCAGATTCCAAGCGTCTGCGTTTTGCCGTTTGCTTGTTTGGAGGTTGATAAGCGCCTTTTTCCTGGACATGAACTAATTCAGACTGAAGAAAAAGCTGTGTTGCACTGTTTTTTCAGTCAAAGAGGCTTGTTTTTTCTGGTGTTGTAATGTTTCTTATACATTTTTTCACGTTTTGACGCACTTGTTTTTGTTGTTTGCCTTTTTGTCCAAATGCGGTTGCCTTTTTGTCGGGCTTTAGTGACTTGCGTGGGTTTTCGCTCGTTGCTATGGTTTTAGCTGGGCCACTGAATATGTTGAAAGAGTTTCTTTGGATTATGGCAGGTCCAGGTGTTTCGTCCTGTACAGTGGGGAGATCCAACTGGGGAGCATTATCATTTGCTGGAGAGACAGCCTTATTCTTAGAAATTGGAGTCACCTGAGAATTTGCGATTTCTGTTAGGAGAGGATGCAGCTGCAAGATTTTAGAATTGAGGCATTTGGATGAGGAACAGAGCTGTTTGAGGAAGCGACTTCGTTCTGTATATTGAGTTTTGATGTTCGAATCGTTTGATCATGACTACCGTTTTTTCCCATCCATTTAACTGCTTCTAACAGACCTTCATTTAAGGTGTCATTTTGACAGTGATGACGAGTGGCCAAGTCACTCAGGCGTTCTTGCCACCTGGTCGAAAGCTCCGTGTCCTTTGCCATCTGTGTTTGCAGAAATTCTGTGAACCGATCTATTTTTTCAATTTTTTGAACCAGATTTGAAAGCACTGCCCCTTGATCACTTATTATTCCATTTAATGATTCATATAATTTAGTGAAAGGAGCGAGTGCAACTGCAGTGGCAGCAAGAACGTTGTTATGTATCTGGGTTAGGGCTTCAACAGAAACACTCAGATGTGGAGCAAAGGCTGCTGTGGGCTCTTGACCAATTGAGGAAGTATGTGAGCAATCTAGATTGAAACGTGAGTCAGGTGGAGAGTAGTTTCTTGTTAAGTTGAGAACTTGAGTTTCTTCATGAGAGCGCTTGATTTCTGCATGAGGTGTGCTTGAATTTGCAACAAGATGGTCCTGATCTTTTGTCATATGCTGTGATTTAGACTTGAGATCAGCTATACATTGTAGTCATCGAGCTCTTGCAACGGAACTCGTTTCCATGTTGATTGGCCTTTGAATTGAGCTGAGTGGAGAGCCTTGAACAGATGATAGCTTTTGCTGTTTGTATATGAGCCCTGACGTTACTATAGGTCCCAAGCCTGAATCCTCTGGGGCTTGACAGGCATAAATGCTGAGATTTCCTGGATCCATGACATCAGGAATTTGTCCCGGCACATGTCTGCCCCCCTTGTTCTTTGATGCTACTTGAGTTGATGTGGATGTCAAGTGGTTTAGATGATGTTGGGTAGAGGGGCTTGCATGTTGCCTATCTTTATCAGATTGTGCCACAATGATTTGTTTAGGCATCTCATGGCTTTTAGCTGGTTTGTATCCTTCTTGAGGGCGCTGCTGGACGTGGCCTGATTCTGACTCTGACTGCGTCAAGAGAGATGGGAGCGTTGGGATAGAAATTGCAAGGTTTGGCATTGTTGATGAAGGTGACATGCCATTTTTCTCAAATATGCATAATTCAGCTTTGTGTCGATTTGGAAGTGGATTCAACAACAATGCGTTACATGAGCTTATAGAGTTGATGGTAAGATGTAACCCCTCAATGTTTAGAATGCTCATTAACTCATCATCACTGACCATAAATGAAGAGGTTCTTTTATCGTTGGTAGATTTAGGATTGTTGGAGCTTTTTGCCGACGCATCTGTTCGAGAAGCACATGGAGATTCGATATTCGCATCTACGATGGATCGGTAGACTGGCTTAGCCGGAGAGTGTGGTTCGTTTGCTGAGGGAGGTGAGGTTTCAGTCCGATAATTTGACTCCTTGTTTATGATGCCATTTGTCTGTTGCGCAATTGAAGGTGCAATTAAAGTCGCAGAAAGAGCAGAAGTATAGGGGGCTACCAAAGCTGCACCTGCTGCGGCAGCCGCTTCTGTAGCCCCTCTGTAGTGTCTGGATCAGCTTGTGCGAAGGCATGTTGTCCATGCTAACCTTGATGTATTTGCTTGACTAGTTGATTTACAGCAAAATCAATATTTGGATCCGGGTGAAGTTTGGAGAAGCGGGGTGGAGACTTGCATGTGTGGCTCGGCACGGCGCGACTCGAGGACACTGTTTGAAGAACTAACAGCGGAGCTAGCACATCAGGTGAGGTAGAAGGTGCAAGCAGAGTTCGACTTGCTAGCTTGCTTACCTTGGCTCCTGCTGGGGCTTTCATCGCCGTCCATGGATTCAACATACACCGGTGTTGAAGGGTTTTCCTGCGAGTCTGAGGGCCTTCGACCGTCAGAGTCATTTACCCCTGTTTTCCCCTGTCAAGGCGAGCCAGGGAGCGGGCGTTCAGCTGGCAGACTGGGGGCAGACTGGGACTCTGCACCGGACTCCGTGCCGCGCTCCACGCGTTGGAAACGTTTTTAAGGAGAAAGTTAATGAAAATGAAAATAGGACTGACACGTCAATGGAGCTCCTCTCTCACCAAGTAACACACAGAGACTGGGGGCAGACTGGGACTCTGCACCGGACTCCGTTCATAGTATTAGTGAGCAGAAAAAGTAGATGCAGTATGCAGACATCTTGGAATGGAAGCAAGCTGCACTGGAGTGCTTTCTAGAGTTAGACATCAACATGGCAGGAAGGGCACTAGAGCAGCAGCTAAAGGAACATCCAGCAAGAAGCAAAACATATGGAAGAGATGGGAGCATAATGTTCCACAAGGGACAGAAATCTAATGATGAGGGATTGGCATATGCATTGCAGCTTAATGTAGCAATTATGGATTAAGTGCTAAGGGTGTCTAGCCTTATCCTTTTTGCATATGAATGAATAAAATAGCCCATCACTGAAGTGGTTAAATAGAGAGATAATTGGAAGTGGAGAGTGGTTCATCGGAGTAGCAACCATGGATAGTGTTCAGGTAACTACACAGTTTTACCGGAGACAGGGTGTAGTTATTGTTTAGTCAAGGCACAAGACTGCCAGTTGGTGGCATATGTCATGGGGATCTAAACAAATAATAAAACTGATATTTTAGAAGAAAATTATGATACATTTTTGTGATCACAACATTTTAATGGAGGGGTATTTTCCACCTTACCTTCAGACGTGGTCGTCAGATGTGTAGTAAAAGTCAATATAATTCAGTTACTGGCAAAATCATGGCATGAACGGAAAAACCGTCACATTTGTACCACACCGCCAAACTTGTAAAGAGGCCTATTGCTCGCTAACAGGTAAGTGTTGTCTTTGAGACCACCGCATTACCCAAACCCACACAGGGGAAGGACTGGTCATGGGTAGTACTGAGGTGACATTGCACTCCGGTAGAGGAAGCCAGTAAAACCGGAGTACAGGAGCATTGCAATATAAGCCTGCATTTTATCCTGAGGCCATCTTCTTTCTCCCAGAGGATCCCTGCTGCCTACCCACAATCAAGATGGGAGGGGCCTTGGGTGGCTGGAGAAAGCAGGCGGTACATAGTGTGTTCTCGCCTGCTGCTCCAGCCACCTGATCGGCTGAGCGCCCTTCCCCGGTGCGAATTTCCAATAGTGCAGGCTCCAGCCAGCCAGTTACAGTGCTAGTGCTCAAACTACAAGCATGAGTGCATCCAGAAAGCCTGTGGACATTGGGTATTATTGGCTAACCACACCATGGAAGTTAAGGATTGTACTTCCGATCCTTTTCATATATTTTTTAAACCAGTCCTGGCCTAGTATTTTGCAGCTCTGCGCTAGCACCACAGAACGACAATGCAGCAAATGTATAGCCTGCCCAACAATGCAAGTCTCCGAGACTTTTGTAAAAGAGTAACAATTGTTGGAATCTTGTGGCGCAAAAGTTCTGTGCATCATTGCGTTTTATTTTAAGAACCTGCAGCAAAGGAGATCCTGTCAAATTACTATGCCCCAGAGGCAAATAAGATGAACAAAGAAATGTTCCTTTGCCAACTCCAGTAAATGGAAGCCTCCAGGGGATTGTGATGACGTCACAATAGTATCACTTCCCCTGATATTCCTCGTCCATTCTGGGACCAAAGACAAGCGAGCCATTAATCTTCCCATGCGTTGCTTTTGACAATGCATCTGCAAAGCCTTCCAGCAGTGCAGAAGTGTCTGATGGATTAATACACTGTGGGTGCAGGTTTTTTTACATTAGCAAGTATGCTGCTTAACATGAGCGAGAATCAGGGTTTTCTTTTAAAAATGTATTATACATATATTTTCTTTTTTTCTGGAAGGCTTAAGCAAGTAGCTGAGGAAGCAAATTAAAGGGCCAAGTTCATCTATTTTAAACGCGGTGGTAGAGCACAATAACATTAACAGCGAATAAGGCAGTCATGTGTGAGAAAGCTCGTCAGACAGCTGAGTTTAAAGTGCAGCTCTAATTGTTTAAGGTTACCGAATTTGGCAACAGCCCTGTATCAGGTTGCAATAAACATAACTCGTGAAAACTGAACGGCTTTGAACAATGCAGTTCATGGGGAAATGTATTCCATATAGAGCAGCCATTAAAAACATTTTTTTTAAATCCCTTTTCTGTGGCGTGCTACGTTTTTCTGGTGTTTGCAGTCATATGCCCAGTTACATCACATGCTATGTAATATTACAGTTCTAACTCAGAGTGCATTGACTTGTCTGCGAGTTGGTGTAGTGTGCTCCCTCGTGGGTATTCAGACCTTATTCTGCAGGGGAAAGGATCAGGGTAAAAGTAAGAGGATAGGGAAGAGGCTTTCTGTGTCACAGACAAAAAGAGGGAGTGATGAAGTGTGGGAGGGTTAGCAGAATGTTTTCTGATGCAATGGGTGCAAATCGGTCCTGTAGGGTAGGTCATGCAATTCATGATCTAGAAAAGATTGGTTTATTCTAACATATATAGAATGCATGAGGGGCTTGAGATGTGCTCAGGCAATTTTAAATTTTAAAAGAATTGCTGGTTAATTTGCCCAGGCCTACCTTAAACTCATGTCATATGTCAAACGCCAGACTATGAATTCTCGGGCTGCCCAACCTTAAGGGAAAGTGTGGCCTATTAACGAATATACTGTGTAGAAAGGTCATTTTCGATAAAAGAGGGAGGAAAAAGGAGGTATAGGGGGTAAACAATACAGTCCCTCACGTTCAAGATTGGGTGATGTGAAATGTGTGCTGTGTTTTCACATAAAACCCAGACAAATCTGCTTTGGCTTTAAAAAGGCATTGGGACTGCGAATAGTTGTGGCTTTTTTTTAGGCATGGGAACTGCATTTGCCAGGCATTGCCATACTGGTATTAACTGGCTACCAGCAGTAGGAGCTGCAAAATGGTGCGAGCACCCGGCATATACCAGCAGTGCCTGGCAAATGCTTAATACTTATACATAAGTTAAAACCTGTGGCTTTGCCAAAGTTTTTTTTTTTTTTTTTTTTAACAGGACTTCAGTGAAGGACACACATAGTGCTTATAAATCGAGTGGCGGAAGGCAAACCTAGTTAAGACATTTTTACAACGTCAGTAGAAGGTTTACAACTCCAATTCAGTCATGAACTGGCAGGGACTGCAAGCACAACGCTTTATGGTAAGTCTTGATAAAGCTAGCTCACAGAGATCCCAGGAGGATGTGTATTGGGCAGGGAGGGGAAGTAAGTGGGTAGCAATGGTCATAGAGATTATCATGGCGATGGACAGTTAACGAGTAGGTACATAAGCAAACAACACCTACAAGCTTTATGTCCCTCCTCGTTTATCATTTTTCTATAGCTGTACTCTAATGAAAAAGTTTTGGCTTATTGGTGGCACTTTTGTACCACCTAATAGCCAAAACTAAAAATATGCGGTTTGAAATGTCAGCACTGAGAAGGGTACTGTTTGTAAAACTGATTGTGATACAGCTGTGAATGACTTGGTGCAGCCGGGTGACACTGAGATAAAGGAACATGCTCTTAGTAGCCTCAATTGTGATATAGCTACTGAGATAAATGGAGATACTGTAAATAACACTGATTGTGATATAGCCACAAGGCTGTAATTAGAAAAACTTGAAAACTTCAGTAGCATTAAAATTCTTGAAGGTGAACATTCATCATCAATGGCAGGTGACAACGCAAATGCTGCAGGAATATCTCTAGCGACAGACAAATATCCCACTGACAGATTACACTTCAATCAACCAGTCTGTGCACAAGACATGTGGCTCAGAATATTGCAAGGTCCATTGCCAAACGATGGCTCCTTTCCGAGAGATCTGAGTCAAAGCGACGGATGGGTTTTAAGTAAGAAAAGCTAATCAAAACTGGTATCAAACTGAAGCCTGACAACTCTGCTACTCCCCAGTATTAGACAGCGAGATTAATTTTCCAAATCCCCATAAATTGCAAAGTGAGGAATGTCTACGTTTGCTCTAGTGTGCAAACAGGTCGTCCATATAATTTTCATCAGTTGCAGTAGAAAGAGAGAAATGTAGGTGTAAAAGGCAAGCAGAATCGTCTGTATGACTCACTTTGGCAGCCAGTGTTTACAACGGAATCCTATGGAATCCGCCTGCTTTTTGCAAGTTTAAAAGGCAGGGGGATTCCATAGGATTCCACAGTATTTACACCAGCATGAACATGTCATGATGGTGTAAATGCTGTCACATTTCTATGGCGGAGAGGATGTGGGAGGCAGAAATTGATATTCTGCTATCTGCCTCTTCTCTGCCATACCAATGCATTAAAATGAAGGGCAACATACATGTCACGTGTAAAATATTTATGTACAGATGTTACACATTCATTTTGCGTTGATCCTCAACGAAAATGATTTCCAGTGTACATTGTCTCATAATTTTGGCTCTTTTTCAACAAAGCAAAAGCTGGCTGTGGCTAGGTGAATGGGGAGTGTAATTATAACTGCCTATCATCAACAATTGAAATCAGTCCTCCGCCGCGAGTATTAGGTGGCACTCAACCATGGGCATATGCACAGGACATTAGCAGAGGATTTGGATAAACCTAAGGATAAAGTTTGCTGCTGGAATCTAGTTAGTGGAGTATCAAATAAATTGACAATCAAGTCTTGTGTGATGGTTGATTTCTGTGGTGGTTAGACGAGGTTGGAATAAAGTATCCACTGCACAAACAACCATCTCACAAGTTTTGATTTATCGATTTGTCCGATACTCCACTGAATAAATTCCAGCAGCACACTTTCTCCATAGGTTTATCATTTGTAGAAACACATGATTCTAACCTGTTCCAAAAACGTATTGACCTTCATTGATTTTTATGTAAGATTAGATTGAAGGTATGTTTTGCTACCACGGAACTTGCATCTCATTCCAAAGAAGATTCTGTTGAATTTGTAGAGTTTAGACCTAAAACTACTTTTCATCCTACAATTACTAATAGAGCAGTTGAGCTTTTCAAACAATCATTGCTTAGAGATTTAGAATACATTCAATTTAGACTGAAGATAAGAGGGAACTTGACAATGAATCATCATAAGTGAAGGATTTTGCAACCAACGCACAGCCAACTTTTAGACCTGCTGATCAAGGAGGGGCCATGGTCCTTATGGATAGTACAGGCTACACTAGGGAATGTCACTGATACTTATATACCCATAACAAGTGATCCTACCATGGCCTTGAGAGTATTGATTAAGGAAGTGTTGGATCAAGCTAAATTAGACGGAGAGATATCTGATAAAAACCCAAAGCTTTTTGCTGAATCCCCATTATTTGACTCCCATTGTTTATATTCTCCCTAAAATACACAAATCCTTGGTCAATCCTTCTGGTCACCCAATTGTGGCTGCCACAAACAGCTTATTCAAACCACTATATCAGTACATTGACAGGATAATTCAGCCTTTTATTATGCTTACACCTACGTACCTGAAAGATACTGGCTGCTTTCTCCACAAACTTGACACCCTGAGGATTGATGAGTCTAATGTTATTCTATTCCCATGGGATGTAGTGAGTTTGTACACTTCAATTCCTCATGAAGAGGGCCTCAGTGCTATGGAATGGCTTTCACTCCAACAGGACAAAATTGATGCAGATAAAATCTTTGTGCTGACTCTGTTGAAGTTAATCTTGAATGATAACTTCTTTCGCTTTTGTGATTCGTTTTTTCTCCAAATCACTGGTACCTCGATGGGAACTAGCATGGTACATAGAACATATTTTTGTGATTTGGGTAGGAACATCTCAGGAACTTCTTGAATTTTTGAAGAGTCTGAATTTGATACATGACCATATTACATTTAAGTGGAATGTTGCTCCAGATTTTATTCATTTTCTAGATACACATATGAAGTATGTTAATGGTACTTTATCACTTCACTCTACACTAAACCAACAGACAGAAACAGTGTATTGCATGTCAGCATTGTAATAATCTTATTAAGGGCCCCTCGGTTCATCCCTATACGGTCAAGGAGAATGCACTGTTATTTTTTGCAACTTGTAACTCTACCAATGTAATATACACCCTGGAATGCCTTTGTGGCTTGTATTATGTTGACCTTACTACTAGGAAAGGCAAGGTCTGATGGACTGAACACAAGTCTCAGATCTGCACAAAGAATCATCAAATCTCCAGTGGCTGTCTACTTCGAAGAGATACGACATATGATTGCAAAACTCAAGTTTGTGATCTTGGAACAAGTTGCTACTCCCAAAAGAGACAGCGATAATGACAGGCTACTCCATCAATGGGAATTTTTGCCATTCATACTTTGTCTTCTCTGAACCCAAAGGGAATGAATCTTGATTTTGACTTGACTTGTCCCATCTGAGTCGGCATATCTGTTATGTGTTCTTTTCCTCTGCCATTGGGCTACTTTGGGAACTCACGGGTATAGGGTACTGTTGCCTTGAGAGTTCCTTCCTTATTTTATTTATCTTGTATTCTTTCCCTTTCCACTGGGGCATTTTGGCAGCCTATTGTTGCAGGATTCTATTGTTGTTGTTTTATTTTCATTATCAAGGCTTTGTTTTTGGATGCATTCTCATACCTGTTACATTACTTCTTATCTTTTGGGTGCAATTGTTAATATGATTCTAAGTATTGTTGGGACATGCCTGAACGCTTCCAATGCACAAGTACAGCTTCCATGACGAGACAAATGTAACTCTGTCAGAAAACAGGTTTATTGCATGCTTACGATCAGGAGGGACTAGTCATCTCCTTAGAACCGAAAAACACACCCAGTTCTCCTGAACAATACAAAATTAGCTGCCAATGTGGAGTTGAAATAATTTACATAATTACAAATATTCTGTTACGAAATCATCTTTTAGCCCCTCATTGGCTAACACTAATACAAAGTAACTTAATCCCGCCAAATCTAAAATTACCTTTGAATTCTTTCATAAGGTGCACCACTTTTGACATGCAATATTCTACCATCATCAGACATGACATATTTCCTCATGATACATATATTGTTCATAAATATCCAAGTTTAATATTATTCATACCGTGTGACCGAAATCCATTTACTCAGATGGTGATTGCACAAGGCTATTATTCCTTTGGAACAACAATAAAATTCAAACCAGTTGGCGTCTTTGTATTATTTTTCTGTTACTACCTCACATAGCCTTACTTGAGACTGCCATCTCAGACCATATAATCTTTATCCCACAACCTGCTTATCTCCTTCGAAGCGCATACAAACCCCATGCCAACATGCAGTGTATTAACTAACCCTACCTTCAACCTGCCATGAAAGGACCTACATGCCCCCAAGGAAATTGCCACTTGTATCTACAATTCAATCCGACCATAAAGACTCTGCAAAAATGGCATTGCCTTCTGCTCCCTTCTGCAATATTATCACAGCCTGCCATATATGCCTCACTTTCATCCCCCTATTGTGACCTTTGTCATGCCGCCTTCTAGGCCAGCCATACATTCCCTTCCCTGAAAATCAATACATTCTGCATCTTACATGGACTTTTAAACTGAGTGAAAAACCCTTGCATGTTCCACGATGTCTTCATATACTGTAATGTTTTTAACATTTTAAGCCTTTGTCAAAGCCTCACATGTACAATATTCAGAATTACTGTATCTACCCAAGTTAACTTCCTTTTGCTGGGTTCCTCCTTTTCCCATGTGTGTGGAGCTTTCTGCTTCGTGCCGCTAAGCACTACAAATGGTACAACGTGCAATACATTTCCCATTCTACTAATAATGTTACTATTTATTTATTTATTGGGTATTTATAATGCACCTATACAGCAATTGGTGTTTCAAGGTGCAACAAGACAAAAGAGGGAGGGGGTGGGGTCAGAGATACAAAATAAAAAAAATGCTCCTACTAGGCCTTGTGTCATTTGGATCATGCAAGTACAGTAACAAGAATTGCAGGGGAGTCGTGAGGCGGGGGAAAGTGCCGATCAGAGCGGAATGTGCTAATGTTAAGGAGGGAAGGAAGTGAAGGTCGGAGTGGAAGGAACGCAAGTCCTGGAGGGGAGGAGAAAGGGGGGAAGAGGGCCATGGGCTAGGTGAGTGCTAATGGGAGGCCAGGTGGAAAAGTGCTAGGGGAATGCAGAGAGTGCAGGGGAATGAAAGTCCACATGCTAAGGGTGAGGAAGGGGCTGGTTGGACTCAATAGGTGTGCAGGCCCAGCCAGGATAGTGCCGGGGGAGGGATCCCGGTAGGGCAAATGTAGGTTACGGGGGGCAGGATAGATGGGGGTGCTGGGGTAGACTGGTTGAGGAGGGCATGGTGCCCTGTATGAATCAGAAGGAACCAAGCAGCCAGTCAATGAGGCAGAGGGGGATATTAGCAAGGGAGGGGAGAGGGAAAGAAGAAGGGAAAAGGAGGGTCTTGTGAAGATACAGAATTTAAGGAGATCTGGCTCTAGTCTGAGAGGGGCAGGGAGGCCATTCCAGAGTGAGGCTCCTGTGGGAGAGAGAGATCTACCCCCCCCCCACTCTCTGCTTGGAAAAGCGTCTGACCTGCAGAGAGCTGCAGCAAGAAGACAGAAGGGCTCTATCAGGGAGGTAGTTAGGGAGATAGAGAGTTGGTTGTAGCAGGGTCCCAGGTCCCAGAAAGCCTTGTAGATAATGCAGAGGGTCTTGAACTTGATCCTTGCAGCAACTGGGAGCCAGTGGAGAGAATTTAGGGCTTGGGGGATGCAGCCCCTGGGCTTGAGGCCAAGGATAAATCTTGCAGTCCTATTCTGGATTAGTTGTAAACAGAGGATTTAGGCAGATTGAGGAAGAGGCTGCTGCAATAGTCCAGCCCAGAGAGGACTGGAGCTCTGTAGACATTGAGTTTCCGGGGGAAGGTGAGGGGAGGGAGAATGCCTCTGAGAAGGTGCAGATGAAAGTGGGCCTTCTTGGCAAGGTCTGAGATGTGAGGAGAGAAGGAAAGATGACACCAGTGTTTTTTGCCTCACAAGAGGGTGAGTGAGGGTGCCATGGAGGGCGGCCAGAGAGTAGAAGGGAAGGAGGGAGCTGGGGTCCCAATGAGAAAGATCTCAGTCTTACTGGCATTAAGGCAGAGATCGTTAGCTGCACCATGCGTGAATAGCAGTCAGACATTCAGGAATGAGAGAGGAAGAAGAGGTGACAGTGGAGGGAAGCTTGAAAAAGAGATCTGTGTTGTCTGCATAACACTGGCAGTGAGGAGAGACGGCGGAGATCAAATGGGGGAAAGGGTCAAAGTAGATGTTGAAGAGCCATGGCATCAGGATAGAGCCCTGAGGGATGCCAAAAGTGGACAGTGTAATGGGGGAGAGAAAAGGGACCAGTTGAACCTGGATGTTTGGTCAGAGAGGAAGGAGGTCAACCAGTCTAGTGCCAGGTCTGTGTGATACCAATGGTATCACAGAGACGATTTATAAGGGTGGCATAATTGACCGTATCAAAGGCAGAAGAACGTTCAAGAAGGATGAGAATGGAAGGAGAGTTGGAATCGAGATTTGATGCAAGTCTTCACAGGTGTTCATGGGTGCAGTTTACATGCCTCTTGCAACTCTAAAGCTAGACTGGTGATCATGGAGACAACTAACTGACTCAGTGTGGTGTGTGGTGGTTATAGGTCAAAGGATCGAAAAAAGGGTCGAATGAAGGGTTGAGGCAATTCGACTGAAAAAAGGATCACATTTTTTTTTGGGGGGGTCCCCCCCCGGAACCTCTGTTTCTGGAGTAAAAACACCCTTTTAAAGCTACACATTTTTTTTCGATCCTTTGGTTTACGAATGTACTCGACCCTTTTGCATTCAACCCTTTTTCTTTGACCCTTTAACTGGACACCGTGTGTGGCTTCTCCAAGAGGAGGGTGCACATGGGAGTGCTTAAGGAGTAGCGGGAAGGAGCCAGTGTCAGAGTAGTGATTTCAGATATCAGCCAGGGAGAAGGGGGCCAAGGGAGGCCTGAGAGTGGGTGAGGGAGAAGGGAGAGGAACAGAGGAGAGTGCGGACAGGATGTCCCAAGTTTTGGTTATGAAGTGAGATGCCAGTGCAGAGGGTCAGAGATGGCAGAAGAGAAGTGGAGACTGAAGTAGGTTTGGTGAGTTCCTTGCAGATTTTGAACAGTACAGCCATATTGTTAGTGGTCCCCGGAGATGCAGGCTTGAATATAGGCCTTCTTCTTTGAGTGGATGAAGAGTCTTTATTGCCTTTGGAGCAGGCGGGAGGCCAGTCTGTCAGAGGATGTGCTCGAAGCCTGCCACTTCCACTCAATAGCTCTGCACTTGTGTTTCAGAGAGTCTAGGTTGGAATCATACCAGGTGTTGCATTTGTAGGCAGGCTTCATGTGGATCCTCATGATAGGCACAAGGATGATCAGAGTGTTGGAGAAGGAGAGGTGATGGTTAGGAAGGGCTGTGTCAATGTGAAAGGTTGCAGCCTGAATGGGAGGAGGGATGAAAGTGGCAGCAAAGCAGCAAGTGACACTCGCGTCATCGGTCGGATGACGGAGAAGGAGGCTGGCAGTGCGGGCAGAGGTTTAGCCGGTGGACCCAAGAGATCCAGTAGAGAGGACAGCAGAACATGATCAGACCAGGAGAGAGGTGTAGTGAGAGGGTTGGAAATTGAGATGTCTGGTGAGATGAAAGCATCCAAGGTGAGTGTGTCGGACCAGCAGGAAGAATGGTGAAGAAGGAAAGATAGTCATAATGGCTGTGGAAGAGTCCAGAGGCCCCATTAGGGGAGTCAAGGTGAATATTGAAGCCTTTGAGGAAGAGAAGCTTGGTGTCCAGTTAAAGGGTCGAAAGCAAAAGGGTCGAATGCAAAAGGGTCGAGTACATTCGACCGAAAACCAAAGGATCGAAATTTATTTAAAATATATATATATTTTTTGCTCTAGTGTAGCTTTAAAAGGGTGTTTTTACCCCAAAAACAGGGGTTTGGGGGGAACACCCCCACAAAAAAAAAATATTTGATCCTTTTTTTCGGTTGAATTGCCTCGACCCTTTTGTCATTCGACCCTTTTTTTCAATCCTTTGACCTATAACCGAGCAGCTTGTAGGTGGAGGCCAGGAGTGGCGAGGTGAGGTCATACCACACTGAGAGGAAGAGGGAGACTGGATCAGGGGTCCTGTATATGGTGACAAGAGTCAGCAAGAGTATTGGAGAGATACCAAGCCTGCAGACGAGGCATTAGAAGGAAGCATAGAATTGAGTGGGTATGATATTAGGAGGGACCCATTCTGGGAAGATCAGGGCCACTCCGCCACAAGACCTGTTAGGCCTGGGCTTAGAGAAGATCTTGTAGCCTTCTGGGAGGAGTGTGTCAAAAATAGTGACAGAGCTGGCCAGGAACCACGTCTCGGTGATGGCAAGGACATCATGGTCGAAGTCTTCAAGGAGGAGACAGATGTCAGAGGACTGTCTAACAGTAGAGCGAGAGTCGAGTGTAGCTAGGTGGAGCTGGTTACCACCTTTGAAGGTCTTCCGAGGAGGGGTACAGGAATGTGGTACACCCGTCGGTGGTGGCGAAGGGGGCAGAGGGGTGGCAGAAGGAGGAGTGGCAGGAGAAGGGAGGAAGTTCCTGATATACAGAAGACACCTATCAAGAAGGAGGAGTTTGGCCTGAAAGCCCTGGATCATGACAGTGCCATTCTAGTAGACATTAATGATGCCACTAGAGTTTGGGAAATATGCCAAGAGTACTTCCCATAGGTTTCCACCATTAATGGATGAAAATCAGAAAGGTGAGATCACTAAGACAATATGGGGAATCCAAAGGTCCGGAGAGTGAATGACAAAGAGGATCTCAGTGACAATCTGTCTGGAAGAAGCATTGACAAAGGTGTCAGCGATGGGCAGGCCTGGATTGGAAACCAAGAGATCTTTCTTGGATGTTTGCCTTCCAGGTTTCAAAAGAGAGATAGGATAGGTGATAGAGTAGTAATTAGAGAAGATAGGGGAGATTTGAAGCACCATCGAGAAGGAGAGAGCAGAGAGATGGAAGGGGGAAAAGGAGAGGGAGGGAGAAACTGCACAATGCACGACGAGCTCACCAGGTGGCCTAGCAGCAAGCCAGGCACAGAAGAATCAGGTACGCGAGAAAGGGTGTCCAGACCAGTGAACAGAGTCCTGTGGCAGGTGGAGGGTGAGGTTGGTGAAAAGGCTAAGAGACGTGGTCCTCCACCAGCCTTACTTAGCTAGCCACAGGAGACATACTATGCAGAGACTTAGTTCAGCAGTTGTTTCACTCGGAGCACAACTGTAACGCTAGAGTGCAGCTTGGTCGGACCCTGTGGAGGCAGTGGTCACCTAGACCTGAGAGCGCAGTGCTGGATGGAGCGGAGGATTTCTAGATTTCTGGACAGAGGGAGGAATGCCTAAACTTCAATACAACAGAAAATACAAAACACCTAGATTCAAGTGTCCTGGATAGAGGGAAAAAAGCCCAAGTTTCAAACACAGCAGCGAATGCAAAACACCCAGATTTGAGTTTCCTGGATACAGGGGAAAAAGTCCAAGTTTTAAACACAGCTGCAAATGCAAAACACCTAGATGACTTGGAACAAGGATGAGCATGTGAAATCGGCTGGATGCCTCAAAGGAGTCATACATATATGGGTCCCAAAGAAGCATTTCTTCAGCAAAGGATGTTCAGAAGTGAAGAATGATGGAAGAGTGGCCAATGAATCAACCAGAGTGGGGAGGTGGTCGATGAATCGCCCAGATGAGGGAGTGTAGAGAAGGAGCCAAGTACCCTCACCTCAAGCATCTCGCCCATATTGCCTATATGTTGAGTGAAACACGTACAGTACCAGTGAAAATACTGATACCAAGGAGAATCCTGGAGGTAAGGTTCCATTAAGAAAGCCATACCTGCATACACGACAATATGATGGCCATTTGAATGAAATCCAAGAAGAAACAGGACAAGTGAACGAGAGAGCAGATTGGTGACGTCACACGAAGTAAAACTTACGCAGCTAGAAGAGATGCAGAAACAAAGAGATTGTAGATATTCTATAAGGCATCAAGAAGGTATCGAAAATAAGCAACATTTCGAGCTTCAAATGAAGAGGCTTATGCTACAGAAACGATGAAGCTATCAAGTTATTTTACACGTGTACAGATGCAAAGAAACACAAGCAAATGAAGTATTCTTGAGGCTAGCTATGTAGTGAATAGGTTGTGGTATGTACCAACATATATATATATATATACATATATATATATATATATAGGAGTAAATAAAGAATTAATGATTCCACTACATATTATAGCAGAGCTGGACCAGAGAAGGAAGGCCTTTTCCAGTGTGTCACAATTGAAAAACAAAAGAATCACAGAAGTGAATCTCAGAAAGGCTAGGCTGGATCAGCCCCAAGAAGCCAAGGTTTTATCGGACAGGGATGAGCAGACATAAGTTATAATCGTGTGAAAGAATGAAACTCCTGTTCAGAAGACATGGACGAAAACAAGGAAGACATCAGAGATGAAAGAAATAGTAGTATTTTAAATGCACCAGAGCTCAAATTTGGGGTCCTCAGTCACGTGGAGGGATGACACTGAACAAACATGACAAACCACACCTACGCAGAGAGGCGTGCCTCCACTCCCCTGTTTTCTCCAGAGCAAAGAAAATTTCCAAGGCCAAGTTCAAAGCCTTAATTGACGTGCAGAGCACTGAGGTGATGATAGATGATATGCTAATTGGTGGGAAGCTATGGTTATGACCAGCTCACCAGCACCTGGAGGTCCAGCCTGCGTGCTGCTAACGTGGGTGGAAATGTACTGACAGATGTAAAAGTGCCAACCAACCAATTGTAGGGGCTGCATAATTAAAGGCCCTATAGTTTGTGTAACAAATGGGATGTCATTTATTTAGTGATGTTCATAGTGACCTGTTTGAAGGGTCGGCTTAGTTGCCCCACCTGACGGTAAGGAGCCTATCACTTTCTTAGACTAGTATGGAACATATACCTGGATGTTCTCCTTAGGTCTATCACATTTGCCACTCTGTGTTTGTAGTTTGCCACGTAGGATGATGTTAGCAAATACGTAGGTTAACTTCAGCAGTGACAGGTTTTTGCTATATAATTCATGTTTTTTATGACTTGCTTTGAGATCATGCTGTGAGATGTCCGTTGATGTCCGTTGTACTCCTTGTTTTAGATAATTGATATTAAAACTATCAACTTTGCCAACTTCCTGAGTTGTCTTGATTATTGATGTTTGAGTATCTTCTGCATCCCCATTCATCTCAAAGTATTGCTACCTCGTCTTAAAAGGCTGGGTCAGCTGTCCCGGTTCAGATTAAAAGAAGAGCCCTCAGCAATGTGGAAGGCAAGATAGGTGCACTGAGGGTCGTATTGACTAAGACACGATGAAAGGTCTGAATGGTCTCTTAGTAGGTACAGCAACACAGAGGAGAGCA
This sequence comes from Ambystoma mexicanum, assembly GCF_040938575.1. Lineage (NCBI taxonomy): Eukaryota > Metazoa > Chordata > Amphibia > Caudata > Ambystomatidae > Ambystoma > Ambystoma mexicanum. The sequence goes on from NC_090928.1 coordinate 291,939,511, forward strand.
ATGTTCCTAGCTGGAACCGACAGCCTGAGACAAGCAGCAAGGTCTGTGATTACAAATATGCTGCTAATTCTATTGCAGAGAGTCAGCCAAAACAAAAAAGGACCCCCAACCCCGCTATGCCAAAGCCTAAAGGAAGGGAACCTAGCTCTCGCACAAAAAGGCAGGGCCAGTGAATAAAGGAGGTGGCCTGCAGCAGTACAGGAACAAAACGGTGAGGTTCACTGACCAAATACAGAAGAAGTAGATGGCAAAGAGGGATAATCCACATGACTCTCAGGCAGCAGAAGGATTATTGTCCTTTATGGAGATGTTTCAAGAGCAAATTTGATTAACTCTAGTAAAGAACAAAAGGGAGCAGTGGCGCAATTGGGGCACATTATGGATTCCTACGAAAGGGCAATTCAGGATGTCACGACGAAGCACGGGAAAATGGGGGGATGCTGAAATACCTGCATAAGACCACTGAGAACCTTGAGTTGCAGTGTGGGTTTGGAAAATAGATTGAAGAGGGCCAACAAATGAATAAGGCACATACCCAAGGAGATTTCTGACAGGTACATCAAAGCGGGTGTGCAGAGGCTCTTCAGTGAAGTCTTCGTTGACACACCTCCAGACAACATTCTGATTGATAGGATTTGCTGCACATGCCCAAAAAGTGGAGGCCCTAATCCCTGGTCAGGAGTTATCCTTGCCACAATGACCTTGTATGCACAAAAAAAGACTTCCTTTGGCGGCTAGACAAGGAGGTCTGATCAAGATAGGTAACACAAGGTACTCCTATTTCAGGATTTGGCGCTCTCCACGTTCCTGAAATAACATGAATTGGGCATCATAATGAAAGAACTGACCAAAAGAGACATCAGATACTGATGGACCTTCCTGTTTGGCCTCTTGTTTCAATGGGAGGGTTCCCAGCATTGCATTGCAACTGTAGGCTACATTTTTAACTACTGCACAATGAAACAATGGGGTCATCCACTCGCAGTGCGACTGGGGCACACAAAAGGAAGCCTTAGAAATTATCCAAGCTACTTGCATCTTCAAGAGAGCAGGGCCCGTCACTAAATCATGATGCTCTGCCTAAGGAACAACGTGTCAAGATATTACCTGCTTGAGTCTGAGATACAGGTCTATCCTGCTTTCGTCTTGACAGAAGGTTGTACCAAGATGAGGCAATCACCTAACAGAGGAAGGGTTTGTCAGGAGCAAGGTGGACGTGTCCCCCCTGGGTGGTGGCGGTGAGCTGGTATATCCTGTATCTAGTAGAGAAACCTAGTAGTCCTGTGTAGGAGGATTGGACCACTGCAACAGAGCCTGGGAGTTAGTGCGCTCGGGAGTCCATGGGACATCAGGATCCTGGTCCTAGGTCTTACTTTTCTTTTTCACTGTTTTGTTTTGGAACAAACAGTCTTGATTGCTGCAAATCAGTTGGTTTATTTAAAGGCTGGGGAAAGGGAGCAGACAGTCATTTGGAGTTCAGAGGGTAGAAGGGATGGGAGATCAGTAATGGTATATTATGTATATTATGCAATGTATATGACATAGCAGGATTAGAGGGATACAATGCATAAGAAAGGGGCATCAGAGGCTTTTGTTTTCAGCAGAATCCAGGGACTTCAGGTTACACACTCATAACTTGAGGGGATTTAACTCCCTGATTAAGAGGAATAAAGTAGAACCTCTCCTCTGGATTAACAATCCCAAAGTGGTTGCACTGCAAGAGACACAAATCCTTTCCACAGATGCATCCAAACTAAGGCTAAGGGGCTACTCCTGTGTCTTCCAAGCCACCACATCAAGTAAAACATACAGGGTCCACTTAGTCTTCAGAGACAATGTTAACCTAATAGTCGACAAGATTAAAAAGGATGAATTTGGTAGATTCTTGTTTGTTACTGGGAGGTTGTGCTATCAATGACTTACATTTGCTACGATCTATGTCCCTGACTCAGACCAAAAGGGTTTAATTTTGGAAACTCTGGGTAAATTGGAAAACCTTATGACAGACAAACTGATCTTCATGGGAGATTTCAACCTAGCCTGGTTGTTGACCCTCAACAGAAGCAGGGACAGAGCAAGTAGAAGGGGAATTACATCAAAGAGACTCAAACAGGGTATGTATAAATTACAGCTAAGAGACGTCTGGTGAGAACTAAGGGACCAGGGCAAGCACTTCACCTTCTATTCCAATGTATGCCACACCAACTCTAGGATGTATTCTATTTGGGTGGCTTCTACTCTTATAGGCAAGGTGAAGGAAGCCTTATTTGGGAACATTTCCTAATAGGGCCATGCCCCTGTCCAAGTGAACTCCCTCTTCCTCCAACATAGGGAGGGAGTATAGAAATAGTCCTTTCATATGAAAATGTTGAGGGAGCCAGTGCTATTAGAAACAATGTGAGACAAGATTGGAGATATTTTTAACGATAATCTGGCGGGCCTCACTTCGGAAAGTACGACCTGGGACATGTTTAAAGCAGTGCTGAGGGGACTTATGATTTTGCTGAAATCTCATAGTGGGAAACAGCTGAAAGTTGCAGAACTAAAGTTGGAAAAGGGAGTTGAGTGAATTGAAGCATACTCTTCAAAGAAACAGCACTAGGGTTATTCTTAAATGTCTACAGAGGGAAGGCTGGCCAACTGGAGGTCTTGTGAACTAATAGGGTGGAGAAGTCACTTCTACACATGAAACAAGTGTATTATGTCAATATCAACAAACCAGATATGCTTCTCACCAGAGCTCTTCAAGAGCAATATATCTCACAATTAATACGGGCAATAAAGAAAAGGCAAGAGAGAGAGGGAGAATCACCTTAACAGAGGGAGTTTCCACTATATTCATGAAATATCACACAAACCTATTCTCCTCCAAATCTCCTGAGAGGGCGCTGCAGGAAAGATATCTAGCTGACCTATCCTGGCCGGGTGTATCCTCGCAGGCACATGACTCATTGGAAGCAGCCATTACACATGGGAAAGTTTCCCAGGTCATAAAGAACCACAAGAAAAATAAATCACCAGGACTAGATGGATTATGTGCAACCTTTTACAAAACATTTGGGGAAAAGTTGATCCCAATATTAAGAAGTCTATTCAACAGTTGTCATCACTCGGGAAAGATCACATCTGGAGGATGTGAAAATAATTTTAATACCCAAGCCCCAAAAATACCAGATGGAGTGTGGATCATATAGACTCATAGCGTTGATAAATATTTACGATATTTTACACACAAACGTACTAGCCATTTCAATTAGAATATATTCTCCCCAAATTGATAAAGGAAGAACAGATGGAGTTTATAAAGGGTCCCCAGACCTTTGACATTGTTAGTAGGGTCTCCCACCACTTCAAGAAAGCATAGAAGATGGAGATTCCATCGGTCCTTCAGGCCCTATATGCTGAAAAAGCATTTTACTGAGTGGAATGGTCATTTCTCTTTGCTACTCTTAGGCACATGTGCTTCAGGGATGCCAACTTACAAATGGTACTGGCAAATTACATTAATCTCTCAGCTAGATTTCAATCAACTAAACTCTATCAGGCAGTTTTCTATTGAAGATATGTGTCCGACTCCCAAGTGCCCAACAACACTTTCACCAGAATGAAAGGAGGACTCAGCCAAAGGCAAGTTAGAACTATTGTTAATTACCAAAGAAAAACAAAAGGGATCACACAAGACAAGAAAAGACAAGTGGACCACATAGGTTGCGCTGACATTTATCAATAAAGCTGAGAGAAATGTGAAGTTGCTCAATAAAGATTTGTATTGGTACTAACTAATTCAGTGAGCAGAAATACCTCAATATATGTCATGTTGTGGCACTCTGCCAGAATCGGGTGCACTGATAGCTATCTGACTCAACAAACACAAAGGTTATACCGAATATTGGTATTTTGTGACTGACCATTTTGGAGTTCATGCATTTAACAGAATTAATTCAGTAACAGCTTTGGTATGATCACCAGCATCAGCTCCTTTTTGGACTAGAACCCCTTTTTATGACCCTCCAGCAGTGTTTGGGTGGAAGATTAATGCACTGCTTGATATATGTGCATACCATTAATCAGTAATGTGCTATTAGATTAGTACCTTTTCTCTGCCCTGAAAATAATCAGAGCAACGATTTCAAGAGCTGTTTACATTTTTACATCAAGAGGCAGAACCCCTTTTTATGACCCTCCAGCAGTGTTTGGGTGGAAGATTAATGCACTGCTTGATATATGTGCATACCATTAATCAGTAATGTGCTATTAGATTAGTACCTTTTCTCTGCCCTGAAAATAATCAGAGCAACGATTTCAAGAGCTGTTTACATTTTTACATCAAGAGGCATCTTGTTCACACAAGATCTAACCAAATCTGTAATGTGAAACTAATACATTTTTCACCAATTGCTATTTGTGCCTTGACAAAGACCCAAAGGGTCGAACAACACGCGTTGGCACTACTATTTGGCACTATTGTTTAGTGGCACTATTGCTCATTTCTCCAAGGTATTCTAGTGTATTAGCACTTTTGCTCATTGTATTAGATTTCATTGGTCATTGGCATTATTGTTTGGCACTATTGCTTAGTGGCACTATCGCTCGGTTTTCCAGGGCATCCCTGTGTATTAGTATTTCTGTTCAATGAATTAGACATCATTGGTCTCTAGATTGTTTGTGCCTATACAAATCGTTATTGAGCAAATTCACATTTCTCTCACCTTTATTAATAAATGTCAGCACAACCTAGGTGATCCACCTCTCTTTTCTCATCTGACTGTACTAGGCCAGGGGAGCCTAGGGACTCACCTGTTACAGCAGACAAGGATCTATTACTTTTTCAGTAATATCTGTTACAGCGCCCAATACACCTAGTCACATTTCTACCATCAAACAAGAACATCAAGATTCTCCAGTACATCTCAACTTTACAATGCAAGCTCCCCAGTTTTGATACTACATGTCGTCATCACCTGGGCCCTTCCCCAAAAACCTATCCCTACTACTGATTGGGTGCTGAGAGTAGTATTGCATATAGCAATCCCCTATAGAGGTTATTCTACTGGTCTTTGCATTTCAGGTGGCTGACCTGCCCCGGCCCCAAGAAAGTATCAATTACATTGTTGCAGAGTAGTGGACTTACCATTGGCCCTTGCCCTTTGCCATACTCCCCTGGATTTCAGTCTTGTGATTGGCTGGAGCTGGTCTCCCCAGGCCTAGGACCCAACTCGGTTCTCAGCCTTCTGTGCACCTCTTCAAGGTGATGTGAAACGACTTTGTGTCTGAAATGTATCTGGTAGTAGACCACCTTTGCCAATGAGAGTATGCTCCCCGTTGCAACACTTGTTTCACTTCTCATCTGGGTTGCTGAGAACGGCTTGTCTTCCCACCACGGGTGAATGCCCATTGTCTAGTTCAGCTGCATCCCGTGGTTGTGGACCACACAATTGCGCTCTTGGGTCTGCATTTATGAGGATTTATTCCACTTTCTTGCAGCTGGTCCCTTGTTGTCTGGAGCTTGGAATGTGGCTGTTTATCTCTGACCTTGGCCATGAGCTCAGTCTGTGCTTCGTGCAGCCTGAGCCTGCTCCTTCTGTCTGGCGTTCTGTGTCTTGAGGCCTTCTGTAATTTTCCTCAGACTTATAATATGATTTCTACATGCTCGTGCTGTGCTATGTTTCCTATAGTTTAGTAATACGTGGTCCTACCAGGCTCCATATATGCTCCTGTATTCGCATAGGGTTAATTGCCATAAGTACCTGCAAGCTTGCTCAGGGTATCTTGTTGCCTTGGGTTTCTGCATTACTGCATTTGGCTAGGGAGAAAAATAATAAAAGCTTTGCTAGTATGTAGATGTATCTGTCCTCTACCTACAGAACTGTGTAAGCATCTTCTTTATGTATGCAAGTGGGTGCTTCTGTGATGCTATGCAGGACTACCAGTGTTCTTCATGACTAACGCTGCTACATTGTGGTTTCACCAGTAACATCAGCACAGTGATTTCTTGGTACCTAATCGAGACAGTCCATTATGGTGTTCGGGTCCAGGATCTCTGACAGATTTTTTGGATCTAAACGGATCTGCACTGGATAAGGTTGAAAGGGCTGTCTTAGGGGATATCTCCCTGCATACGTGTCAGGCAGGGGTGCACTTGAGGTTTGTCTGACATATGAGTGACTTTGAGTGTACTTGACTCTTCATCCCGTTATGTTCATGGGGGTGATGAGGGGAATTCCTGGGACCCATTCTTCAATATCTAACACATTCATGCGGGAACTTAAAATACCCGGGCCTCATCACAAGTTTGGTGGTAAATCTGCTCAATTACCGCTGGGTGAAAATAGCGCTGCTGCCGGGTCATGCAGCACAATTAACACTGTATCACAACCTGGCAAGCAGGCTATTAACGCCCAGCAGTTATTGCACAGAAATAAGGGCTACTGTCTGAAAACCAGCATTAATAGTGCTACCACTGGCAAACCCAGCACTGTTACCGCCAGTGGAAATTACTTCATCACTGCAATGGGAAACATTGCAGTGGCCATTTTGAAAAACACAATCCATTAAATATCTTCACTTCCTGCAGCCATCCGGAACTGCAAGTCATCAAAAATTTCTCATTAGAGAACCTGAGGAAATATAGCTGAAAATCATCTACATAATCCAAAATTCATTGAGGGAGAAATGGCAGCCCTCACCGATGAACTTATGGCACATAGTGACAAACTGTACGGCAGTGGGCAGAGGAAGACACTGGCCAAGCTTAGGTCAGCCTTCTGGCATACCATCAACCAGAAGGTGACAGTGGTGTCCAGTGTTTCCCATGATGGCGAGGACTGCAGGAGGCGCTGGAATGATCTCAGGGTCAGGGTGCGAGGACCCCTGTCCCAACACAGCCAGGAGTCCTTGTCAACTGGAGGTTGGACTGTGGAACCACTTGCCCTGACTGCCTGTTAGGAGAAGTACTGCACCGTCCTGGATGGAGACCATTGAGGGAGTCAAAGGTGCGGAGGCGGGTTCCAGCAGCCAGGAGGTGAGTCAAACACCCCCAGCACAAGTCCATGCACGAATGTCAGCATAGCACAAGTTGCCCCAGGGGACACAGACACATGTTAGTAGACTCAGCAGCTGGTCAGGCCAATCAGGGTGAAGTTATGGGTTGCCACATGAGCCCTCCTACACAGCAGCCATGGGGCAGGGCAACAAGGGCACCGCTGATAGTCACAGCAGTGTGAAGGGGTGCCAAGTGACCAATCTAAGTGCAATGCACACCACACCCCTGCTGATGCACCCTGTGCCAGAGGGAATGGGGTGGGTGAGTAATCACGACACTGTGCCGCAGCCACACCAACATGTTGCAGGCCCAGTTGGCCGGCCCCATGTTGGTATGGTAGACAACCCCCATGACCCCCTACACTGACATGGGCACAGCTAGCCAATCACAGTAACCCACAACACAACACTTCTGGCTGCACAGCAGCACACCACAGAGCCATGGCAGTGCCATGGACGTAGCCACCACACCCATACCCTCAAGGTGTCTGCCAGCCGAGGAGGGGATGAGGGGCCATGAATGACCAGATGCTGCATAGCACACATCATCAGCCCCAGCATGGACACCCTGCCATCCCCACACACATGCAATAGACCACCTGGCCATGTGTCACACTCACATTGCTGCAACAATACCCACAATGCTGTGCACACATGCATTGTCCCCAGACCAACCATGTCCATCAGTCAAAATGTGTGGAGCCTCACTCTGGCCTTTAGCAAATGTGTATTTATATAGCAAATGTGTCTTGCATGCCAATGCATGAGGTAGAACGATACCTGACGGAATTTCTTATGTCCCCTCCAGGCACTCATGCATCACCAGAGGCATCAGAGGAGATGGGAGAGGACAGGTCCATCTGCAAGGGGTTCCTCCAGGCCCTAAGGGCAGCCACCACCACCACCTCACAAGGGGCACACACACATGAACCTCCGCAAAACACCACAGCCCAGCAAGTCCAAGCCCGCAGGTAGCAATGCTGACACCACCGCAACACCACAGGCCACCAGGAGTACCTCTGGGCCCACTTCTTCCACTCCTGCAGCTGCAGCAATGCCCTATATAGAGTCCACACCTGCCAGAAGGGCCACAGTCCAGTCACAGGGGGACATCAGCCCAGTGAAGGGGCACAAACCCCAGAGAGCCTTCACTGCTGCCGCTGTGCCATGACACCGAAACAGTATGCCGACACACCATCATATGGCTCACCGGACTTCAGCCTAGAGTCACTGCACTGCCCCACTCCAATCCAACACACACAATCCAGCAACACTATCCTCCAGAGGCTGGATGAGATGGAGAGGTGACAAATGCTGCCATGACTGTTTATAGGCAGAGAGTCAGGGAGCTAAGTGAAGGGGTCTGTGCCCTTACAGAGGCCATCTGTCATAGCACAGAGCTCACACTGCAGCACAACTGTGGTCCAGGATCAATACCCTTCAATTTAACTACACCTACAGAGAGCTCACAGCAGGACACACCCAGGTACCACTCCCAGTGCCAATTGGGTACCAGTGTTTGGCATGGGTGGAAAGAGGCCATGCAAATGACATCGTGACATATTTTGCCCTGAGTGGGTGTTTTGGGGTGTTGGTAGTGGGATGGGGAATAGTGTGCTGGGGTGTTGGTGGTGGGAGTGGCTATGGGGGATAGTGTGCTGGGGTGTTGGTGGTGGGAGGGTGGAGGGGTTATAGTGTTCCAGGGTGTTGGTGGTGGGAGGTGGAGGAGGGATAGTGTGCTGGGGAGTTGGTAGCAATACATCTGTTGAACCGCATCAATGTGAGGAGATTGTTGATTGCATCAAAGCCATATTTATTCACAATGGTGGGTCTCGCTCCATGCTACATGTCTTGTGCCATGTACATGTGTCCAAATGAATTGGCCATCAGGGCCTGCCATGCTATTCTGCCATCCCTGACATCATCTGTGTTGATGCGTACTGCAGCCCCTGCATTATGATCAGTATATTCATCTTCTGTGGGAGACATATCCACATCAGCGGTTAGCAGTATATTTTGCTGCATGCAGATGTTGTGCAACATGCAGCACAGTAGCACAATTCAGCCAACTTTTTCAGTGCCCCCCCAGTGTGATCAAGACACCGGAAACAGGCCTTCTGCAGGCCAAAGGTGCGCTCAATGCAAATGCGGGTCCTGAGGTGGGAGTGGTTGTACGTTGTCTCTTGCAGGTTTTGGGGATCTTGTACAGGGGTAATAAGCCAAGGCAGCTGTGGATATCTGGAGTCACTTGCAGTATCATGGAACTGGACATCGCCCTGAGGTATATGCAGCATCATTCAGAGTAATGTGTCTGTCCACTGTCCATGCAAACTGTGTCACTCGTATAATGCATGGTTTTTAATTCACATTCACCCTGTCCCCTATAGGCTGGTGTTACCTGCTGTGTCTGTCGGTGACATGTGATGCTGACAGGGTGGTAGTCCTGTGTGGGTGCACTGCTCTGGTGTATAGGGAATGCTGGGTTGACTATCGGCAATCTGTACGCTTCGGGGTGCAGTCGTTCCCCCTTGGGTGTTTAGGTGTAAAAGGGTGCCTGTCTGTGATGGTCTTCCTGTTCAGGAATTACAGTGTCCCCAACTGGGTGTCAGTGAAGGTCCAGGGTGAGGGCCTGACCCTGCGGATGAGTGCACACCTTGCTTGTGCTCTCCTTCTTTTTTATTTATTTATTATATACGGTTTTTACGAACCTTTAAAATCTTCAACAAACATTAACAAAACAACATATACCATACATCATTTTGCAGACATCTGCATATTCCTCCCGTCCACTTTCTCCCTCCATCGTCCAAATTACCCAAACAAAGATAACAGGTTCCAAGTGATTCTCGCCTGGAGTGAGATGAGGGAAAGTTCATATCTGATACAAGCAGTCTTCGTTCCTCTAGGAAGTCCCAATACATTTGTCCAGAATTGATTCTCTAATGAGGGCCAAAGTTCGTGTGTACAGCCCAGTGCATTTTCGGCCCCATAAATCAATACTGGAATAACCTTCTGTTGATAAAACAGTCTCAATGGCTCAAAAGAGAACTTTCCAAATGTATTTTTCATAATTACTGCTTGACTCGATAGTTGAACACATTTCCTCTTGGTGTCAGCTATCCATGGACCATCATTAATGCAGGAGCTTAGTGTCATTCCCAAATATTTCACCTTCTGCGATATCCTCAATGGAATTCCACCCAAGGTCCAACTGAATTTTTTTGCTGTTTTTGAGAAACCTCCTTTCAAGTTCTTAAGTATTAGAATTTCACTTTTATTTGAGTTAATTTGCAACCGATTCTCGCTTACGTGCCTCTGTACGGCGTCCAATTTTCTTTGTAAGCCAATTGCCGTTACATCCATCATAACAAGATCATCGGCGTAACGAAGCCAGCTTATGTGTGATCCATTTATTTTCAGTGGGAATGATCTTACTGCATCTATCGAGATGCCAATATCAGATATGAACAGACTAAAAATGGCTGCAGCAAGCGGACAGCCTTGTTTTACACCGTTATCTGTGGGTACTGCAATTGACAATGTTCCCTCTTGATCTAAGCGAAACTTAATCAATGTTTCCGTGTGTAATTCTTGGATCACAGATACTAGCTCTTCCGGGCAACCCCACTGCCGTAATTTGGCCCACAGGAGGGCGCGATTGACAGTGTCAAATGTGCTCGAAAAATCTATGAACGCTAAATATACTGCAGTATTAGTGTTTATGGCCTCCATTTTTGCCAAGTTCATAAACTTTACCCAGAACATGTAACAAAGCCACTGGTCGATTTGACCTGTCCCCTTTTTTAAAAATTGGCACAATGATCGCCGTTTTCCATGATTTGGGAGAGTTGCCTAAATTGTTTATTCTTTCGAATAATGCAATGCATATCTCAGCCCAAATCCCGGGATGTTGTTTTATGGTGTAATTCGTTAAGCCATCCGGGCCCGGAGCTCTTGAGTTGTTGGCCCTCATTATTATATCCACAATCTCATCTTTACAATATGTGAGATTTCTTGGTGGAAATGTTGGTTTTACCTCGTCACCTATCAATTTGGTCCCTCGATAGAGGACCTCAAAGTGGGACGTCCATGCTGTTTGCGTTACCAAACATGTTTGCAGCAATTTTTGCGGGGCCTGCATGTTGTTTGTAATTCTCCAAAACTCTCTTGTGTTTTTGTTCTTTAGGATGGATAACATTCTCTCAGCATAATTTTGTAGAATCATATGTATGTGGGCCTTAAACCAGTTCTTATATGATTGCTTGGCTGCTTTAATTTGCGACTTTCTAATGTTCGAGTCTAATACTCGAGCCTGTCGGCGACCTGTCGCATCTTTCATTTCTGTTTTTGAACTTCTGGGTCAAACCAATGTTTTCGAGCCGAATTTGACTTTTCCACTCTAGCACTATTGGTCTTAAATTGGAACAAAAGTTGGTCATATTCCAGGTATGTACTGTCTTGGCAGTAAGCTATTGACAGTCGGTTGACCTCTTGTTCTTCAAGACACAGCCTTACCCTATTTGCTACTGCCGAAATAGTGTGTTGCCATTTGAAAGATCCATCCTTTAGTGATGTAAGGAGTTTTGTTACTGACATGTTGTGATCACTATTTGTTTGCTTCTTGATCTTGAAAGATTTTATTCTAGTGTGCAGGTCAGTTGATACAAAAACATAATCAATTATTGATGCAGACTCAGCACGCTGCCAAGTTGATGCCGGTGGCATGTCTCCAGTCGTATTTCCGTTCAGCATTTGCAGTTGTCTAATTTCCATTTCTTCAAACCAGTCATTGGCGATCGCCTTTTTATTTTCAGTTTCCAGTTTAAAGAAGTCAACATTCAAATCCCCGCATATCAGGATGTTTGCCCTTGCCTTTGCTTCAAAGAAGACGTCCAGAATTTCAGCGATTTTCTCCATGAATTCCTGTTTGCCTATTTTCTCGTGGTTCCAGTAAACATTTACAAGAATTATTTCATCACTGATCTCACCACCCATACTCCGTTTTATAATGGTGGTTTCCTGAATAAATGGGGAATGGTTGTGGGACTTTAAGATCCTGAAGCCCGAAGCCCTATTTACTAATGTTAGCAACCCCGCCATTGGTCGCCCTTTCGCCAGTTTTATTGCTGGATTCACTGCCACTTCGGAGTTGCTAACTAGGGGCATTTCGGTTAGCCACGTCTATTGCAGACATCCGATTGCTATTCCTTCCAGCCAATTTGTGTTAAAAAGATGTATGAAGCTTTGCGTGTTCCAAGAGGCCAATAAACACTCATTTAAAGTTGACTCATCCTGGCATTATTGTCGATCTTTTTTGTTGAGGTAGGCAGCAAGCCATCCCCAATCACTGTTGTCCTTACCTGTTCCAATACAATTATTTGTTTCAACTACAGGCAGTTGAGGCCTTTGGTTTCCACTTATGGTGATTCTTGTCTCCGTTTTAGGTGCTTCAGATACACTTGTGTCATTCGTTGTCTTGGGATTGGGATTTAGATCTTCTGTCCTATAACCTTCACAGGATGAGTTTGTCCACTGACCGCCCACCTTCGGCCTTACTTCAATCATATTGGTTTGTAAGTTCTCCTTTATATTCAAGGTGCGCAGCACAGTGCTCTGATGTAGGCATGTTAGCTCCTCTCCATTATCTCGTGGATTCGATGCGCGGTGGTTTGGACTAGAAGAATCCAACCTGTAAACTTCAAATCCCAATGAAAATAGCGCAACATTTGTATTAGCTATCAACGAAGAACAGACATGTAGAATTACTTTTTCATTTCGGTTTTCATTTGGAAATTCGACTATTTTTAGATCCTTAGACGTGATCACACGTAAACTGGGAATCAAGTCAAATAACCTAGTGATGTTTGCGCGATCTAAAATCAACTTATCTTTCGAGTCAATCCTCTCGATCATCACTTTTAAACCTTGGTCCATTACGTTCTCTCTTTTAGCCTTGCCTCTGAAACTACCATGGTAATCCACTTGTGAGGCCAAGTGAGCAGTATTTGAAGGTTCCTTTGTACTTCCCTTAAGTGTGTTATCCACACCAACCACAGCTCTTCTGTTTTCATTGAGGTTTACCTTTTCTTGACAGTTCGTAATGGTTTGGGAGCCTTCTCTTTCATCCATTTGCGCAGCTTTTAATCTGTTACCTAATTTGATCCTTTTTTCATACAGAGTCACAAACGGCAGACTGCTCAAAATTTCGTAGTCTAATTCTGAATTTGCGGGTTCGTTGACAAGATGGCATGTTCTTGAGATCTTTAAACTCGCCTTCTGTAAAGAGGCGGCCAGATCCAAGTTCGGAACCCTCGGACCTAGAGCTATAGAAGATTCTTTCACTATCTCTACTGAACGATTGTTGAGTGAGCTCTCTTGTGTGTCCACAATGGATTTCAGAGAGCCTTTTGCTGGTTTTCTTATGACCTCCACTTTCTCTATATTGTCATATGTGGACATATTCAGGAGTTCTTCAGAAATGTCGACTGATGATTTAACAGCCTCCTTCTCTGATTGGAGAGAGACTGCTTCATTAGTCTGCTCTGGTCTTTGAATGTTTTCTTTCATTTTTGGTTTAGTTAACTCTTTTGTCACCATTTGAACGAATTTTCAAATTTCGCAAAAATGTTCTTGCTCCCGTGTTTTTATTAACTCTTTTTGTCATTAAATTCTTTGGTTTTTTGGCCATCTTTGTGGATTTGGTTTTGAATTTGGCTACGTTCTTGCAATTGACTCGAGTACCTCCAAAAATCGAGAATACATTTAGCTTCACTGCACACTTGCTAACAGCTAGCACATTTTCATCTTTACTTGTTTGAGGTGCTGTGTTTGAAGTTGAGGGCCTTTGATCCTCAAAGCCCAACTGCCTCTTGCAGGCCCTTGCCTGTTTGAAGGCAGTATTAAAAGAAACATCCACGATTTTTTCGCACTCAAGTAAAGTATTTATTTCTTCTCTTTTAGGACTTAACACAGCATCCACCGAATTCGAGTGAGTTTGACTGACTTGAACCGGGCCTTTGCCGTTAGTGAGGTCTATCACTTGAGTCCGGGCAGCTGAAACCCCTCCCTCTGACTCGTGAGATACCTCCTCCATTATGGTAGGATATACCTCGCTACCCACTCCAGCATACACTAACTTTGTCTCAGTGCACACTGTCCTCGATGGTGTTGTACTTTTTCGTCGTGTGTTACTACTATCTGATTTGTTATCACAATGTTATCCAATAAGAGGTAAACCTTTGTGTTTGAATAAGGCTAGTGCTTCCTGAGCCACCTCGGCCAAAAGTTTTTTGTCCAGGGAGTCATTTCTCTTTTGCTCACATAAGGCTTTAAGTGATGCATCCAGGCCTTTTAAACTTTCCTTGATGTTACAAGAAGATTGGTTACAGATTTGATCCAAGTGAGCAACTTTAGTTTTCAGTAGGGCCATCAAAGTTGAGAAATCCTTCATTGAGTCATTCAAATTTTCATAAAGCTTCATAAAAGGAGCCATGGAAATCGGCAGCGAGTATATTATAACTGCTTGTAGATCTACTTTTAGGCCAACATCACTACCCTCAATGGCCCTGGCCTTGGAATTCCGCTTCTTCACTTTCTTTTGCTTAATAGGTCTTCCCCTCCTTATTTTCGGGTAAGGACGTTCTATGAATGATGAATCAGACAGGTCGCAATCGTCTGATGAGTTTATACAGCTACTGAGCTGTGAGTTTTGCATGTTCAATAGCGTAGATTGTGGTACTGATTGTGGGTCGAGCTGTTGTCCATTAGCAGCTCTCTTCTATGAATTAATGTGATTAAATGACGAGTCCTGTGAGGGGGACTCGCTAATCCTTTAGCTAGAAACACAGACAGCCTGCTTTGTCCGTTTGTAATGAACGTTTTCCCAAATGTCCCCATTTGACTCCATTAGTTGAGTATTCTGCCGTTTTAGGGCTATTTTCTGCATATGTGGTGTTTCATTCTGCACGTTATTACCCTTTTTTAATTTATTGTTACATATTTTATTCATTATGGTCATATTGTGCAGTATGTTATTAATTACATCCATGGAGTCTTGGCGCTCATCACTTCTTAGACCCATTGATTCCTCCGTTGCCGGTAATCTTACCTGCCAGGCCGTTGAACCGTGATCATTCGGCAGGACCGTCGAGGCACAAAATACCTCATCATGGAGCTACCCCGGTACAGACTCAAAAGAGAGAGCCTCGGGTCTTGCCTGTGAGCAAGATACTGAGGGACCAGCAATCGAGCTTTCGTGCGGGGACAGACTACCTCCTTCGGCTGCCCACAGTGCCTCGCCAGCAAGCTCTGCATCGTCCAACACACCTTTTTCTCCTTTTTGCCTCCCGTGAGGAGGGGCCATCCCCACCATACATGGAGACGTGCGTCCCTCGCGAACTGAATGTTTTGCGTGCTCGCCAATGGGGGCGTCACACGCGCGCATGCACACACCGTCACTCGCGCGCGACTCCACCAGCGGACCTCCATTTCCAGCTCCCCCACCCACCACATCCACTGCAGTCACAGTGGCTCGCTCCAGGGGTGGCGAACGCCGGACGCCCGCACCCGCCTCCAACATCGGCCCCCGCACACCCAGCCCCGCGCCCACACCATCGCAGGCCGGAGACTCTCCCGGTAAGTGATCTTCAAGATTGGGCGCATTGCCATCAGAGTACGTAGGGCTCTGTTGGGGACCTCTCTCAGGCTGTTTGGCGTGGTGCGTGACTCAGAGTATGTTCACAATTAATGTTATACACATTGGGAGTGGGTATCAAAGACTTTTCCATTTCAACATTTTCCTCATGACTTAACATTGGTTGTTCGTGCAAAGCATCTGAACACACTCCATTAGCAATATGGGTTACATTTCTAGAGTTATTGGTATTAATGCTAGTGTCAATGTTATACCCAGCCACGCTTGGATCTTCAGTCGTGGATGTACATGATTAAAAGCAACTTACTTTCCTTACACAAGGCAGATTTACCATGTTGCAGGCACCGGTTTCTTCCATGTCACGTTTCTTCTGTGCCCGTGTTCTTAATACTGGTGTAGCCATTAGTTGTCTGCGCCAACGCCACTCGCCAAACAGCCCAACAGCAGTTAGACACAGCCCTTTCTCCACAGGGCTTACACCACAAGGGCGCTAGAGGCTGATCAGCAGTTCTTGTTCCCTTAAAGGCACACGCACCTCTCCTGGGACACTCCTTGGACACAGAGTATGAGTCTCCTCTCCACTCACCACAGCCCAACAGCAGTTAGACACAGCCCTTTCTCCACAGGGCTTACTTCTCCTTCTCCTCCTTCTCCTCTCCCCCAGTGCTCCCTGTGCCCTGGCCTGCTACTTGCTTCTTCCAGGTGAAGCATGAGCAACTGCCTGTCCCAGCTCACAGTGGCTAATGGCAGGATGGTGAGAGAAACAGTGTTTGGGATAGAGGTGTGCCTTATGTAGCCATTTGGAGTGCATTGGTTGGACCTGCAATGTATCACATATGGGGGTAGCTGCCAAATAATAGTTAAAACATACTTTACGTTCTGTATGTCATTACTTACCAAAAAGTAGTTGTGGTGTTTACAAAGGTCACCAGTAGGCCTTACTTGTGGCAGAGTCTATAGGACCCTATAGAGTAAGGGCTACAGGTAATGTCATTCATACATGCAAGCACAATACTGACAGAAATACCCCCATATGTGATACATTGTATACCTCAGCCTTAGGTTCCGCCTTTTGGGCTGCCCCTTCAGTTAAACTACTTGGTTGGACCGGCGCCTTGATTTCTGCCTCCTGTGTCCAGGACATGGACTTGTGATGCGGCTGTGTTTGCGCCTCGTGTGGCCGACTGTAATAGTGCAGGCTGTAATAACACCAGCTGATTTTATAGTCTGCAGTATTTGCGCTGGCTCGTGATCTGGCAGAGCCGTATTGTCAGCGCTAATTCCATTACTGTCACTTTTAAGGGTTACCACAAAACTTATGATGAGGCCCCCAGAGTTTTGGGCCAAGTCCTGATGGCCCCAAAAAGCAAAGAGGACGTTGCACTCCCCAATTCCAGGCTGTATTACAAAATCGCACAAATAAGTGTTCTTACAGAATGGTTTGCAGGATACATGAAAGGAACATGGACTAGACTGTACAGAGCGGTAGTAGGCAGGCCATTAAATTAAGTTTTATGGCCCCCGGATGCAGACAGGTGGTTGAACATGGGTCGTACCGGAATTGTATGGTTGGTGGGGTTGGTGTGGGACAAGCTGGTTACAAAATATGGCATCTCTCCATTTCCTTCACCTTTTACACCACTATTTCAGAATCCACAATTTACCCCAGGAATAGATGGTCTAAACTTTGCCAGATGGTGAGAGGTAGGCTGTAAGAGACTGGGCTATATGTATTCCGGGTCTAACGTTAGGACATTCAACGAATACAAAGAATCCTTTCATCTCACATAAAAGGAGCGTCTCCGGTATTATCAACCGAGGTACTGGGTCTTTGGACTACCCTGGATATCTGCGGCCACACAACAATTTACCACCTTTGAGAATATTCTCCTAAGAGACTCGAGGAGGAGGAACCTGTTGTCCTCACTCTATAAAATGGTCTTAGAGGGGGACCCAATGGAGGAAAACCCATATGTCAATAAGTGGGGAAATATGATGGACAAAAGCATTTTGGTACAACAGTGAATTTGGCACTGCCGGGATTCTACCCTGCGCCAACAGTCTCTGCACTGATATCAAAGCGAGCGCTCTACTGCTGTGCTAGCAGACCAGCCACTCTGGGATGAATGCCTTTGCCACTAGTGGATGCAAAACACAGATTACAGAAACAAATGACCATATCAAAAAGGACAGCAAGCGAAAGACTTCAGCGGTATCCTGCAGAAAATGATCGTTTGATCATGCATGACAAGCCATTGCTTTATTGGCACAGCATCATGGACACTGACCACAGCTGTGCACAGTGGCAATTGAACATCTCTTGGGGCCTGCAGCAAGCAACAACTCTAAACATGTCGTAGTGCTCTGAAGGCCATCACCAAAGACAAATGTACAAGTCTAGCAGTCAAAAATGTAGGAATTCTGACAGGGGTGATGCGAGATCTTGAAAAGATACGGGGCTATGCTAATTTTGGGACTGTCGGGACTCGGGGCTAGCTAGCCTTTTTGGTTGTAACCCCTGAGTTTCTATCGGGACTACTGTCATGATCTCTGCTTCCAAAAGGTCAGGGTTTTCCCAACTCCCTTGGAAGCAGATCCATAACCCAGGTTCCGAGTGCCAACCAGTCCCAATTGGGACCTTTTGGACCCAGTCCTGGCGCCAGTGGCACCAGGCTCATAAATATGCCCAGTCCCAGCGCTGGAAGCGCCGGGCTCATAATGCTTGGGTGGACTTACCTGCAGTAGACCATGCTGCTTACTTGCCTGCCAGTTGAGCCTCTGATCCTCTTCTGTTTGGAACTACTTTTCCTGTTGGGTGGGGCAGGAGCCACTCCCTAGATTCAGAACACTGGAACTCTTCTGGAAAGCAGGAACTCTTTTCTTACCTAGGCGTGGCTGTGGAAGGAGACACCTAAGCACTACAGGAGGCTATTTAAACCACACCCAATGGATGAATCTTGCTTTGCGTTATTCTGCATCCTCTGCAGCAGAACGCTCATCGTGTCTTCTGCATCTGATCCTGGGCCTAAGGAAAAAGGCTTACCATCCTGAATCCAGTCTTCAGCAACACCTATAAAGACAAGAAAGAACAGGTTAGCATTACGGTCTTCAGTGACAGCTCTTCACTTACCTGGTCCATCGGCTGTCACCAACGCCTCGGGCTGCATTCCGGCATCTGAAAGACAAAGGCTTACCTACTCTTTGTGCGCTCCGGAGGTCTTCACATTGCATTCCGGCATCTGAAAGACAAAAGCTTACCAACTCTTCGCACGCTCCGGAGGCCTTCGGCGCTGCATCCCGCATCTGAAAGACAAAACAAGGAGCGTTTAAATACATTAGGGAACTTTAATACTCACGTGCCATTACTCCTTTCCACATCTAACCCAGTGGGTATTCCGGCACCCTGCAGCCGCTCCGAACTTGTACCTGCAAAATAAAAAGACAGTTAGAGCGCATCGTGAAGCAGGCAGCAAGCGCTTACTTTCGTGCTTCCAGGCGCTTCTATTCATCACACGGGCTCCATCTTCAACTCACTTCAGCCCGTCATCCGCCATCGCCGGAACCCTGCAAAACAAGAAACATCATTACTAAAGACTTTAAAGACATTAGAATTACTCGAAACTTACCGTTCGTGCAGTAAACGACGGACAGCAGTCCTCTGAAGTCAAGAGGCCTGCTCCCCTTATCCAGTGAAGAAACTGGTTACAGCACCCTGCCCCGAGGCAGATGGAGAGCACGGCGTTCACTTACCTAAGGTGAGAGCGTTAACCTTTGGGGTTCTACAGGAGAAGAGAAAGGGAAGAAGAGAGAGACATTCAATAACCCAGTTCCTTAATCCCATATTTTCTATCTGCAGACATCTTACCCTTCAAGTCAGACATACAGTGCACAGAGGTCCAGCCCAAAGAGCCAGCCGTGTGTTGCACATCACCTTTGAAGATACGGTATACGCCCAGTCAAGACTGGCGCCTCTACGGGAATCAGGTGAGCGTTACAGAACGCAAAGCCTACCACAAAACTCCCGTCCAGGCGCTATGGAAACCTCGGATACCGACCAGCTAGCCCAGTTACTTGGGGAACTAAGGGCAGAAGTACATGCAGCCCGTCAGGAAACGAACGCTCTAAGAAGGGAACTGATTATTTCCAAGGAGCGAACAGATGATCTCGCTAGACAATTGCTACAGTCACATGCCGGACAGACCCCGTTACCCGCATCTGGGGGAAATCTTCCTTCTACATCCTCTATGAATCCAGTGCAGATCAACCTACCTGGGAATGTACCTCTGGCTCCGCCCGAACGATTTTCTGGTGACCCAAAGAGGTTTGCAGTATTTATCAATCAGTGCCGGTTGCATTTCTTATGCCGGCCAGCAGCCTTTCCAACTGATCAAGCTAAAGTAGCTTTCGTGCTTTCGTACCTTAGTGGCAATGCGGCAGACTGGTCGATCCCTCTAGTAAATCAAGATGATCCGGTCCTCCATGATTTTCAAGCTTTTCAGCTCAGTATGGAAAAACTGTTCGCAAGACATTCACAGGGGCAGGCCTTGGACAATGAGCTTCTTTCGTTGCGACAAGGTAATCAAGACCTTTTGGCTTATATTGCGTCTTTCAACAGACTGATAGTGGAAACTCAATGGCCTGAGGACAAAAGGATTACGCTGTTTTATAGAGGTCTACGTGGAGAGCTCAAAGATGTGTTAGCCCAAGTAGTGAATCCCCCACAAGATTGTTCGGACTATATAGACTTAGTCGTTCAAATAGATCACAGACTGCAGAACAGGAAGGCCGATCGTTCCAAGTTTGATGCTCGAGTATTTTCCAAACCGCCAACTCCTTCCAAAGGAGTAGACTCCGGGGAACCCATGCAAATAGGGGGTCTGAAAGGTCCTCTAACACAAAAGGAGCGGGAAATGAGAAAACAGTTGCAATTATGCCTCTATTGCGGAAACTCAGGGCACTTTCTTCGAGACTGTCCGGTGAAACCTGCCAAGAAGGCAGTAGGAGCTGCAGTTACCAAAGTTACAAACTCTGAGCAGGGAAACGACCTCGCCCGACAAGAATAGAGGTCCTCTTGCCGAGCGTGAAAACCAGTTCCGTGACGTCGCATTTCGTGATACCTATGGTCCTCATTAGCCCTGATAATCCGGATCGATTACATGCAATTGAAGCTTACGTCCACAGCGGTGCCATCGGCAATTATGTGGATCATGAAATGGTTTTGAGGATGAATCTAACTCTTTGTCCCAAGGCTGTAAAGGACGTCATTACTACGGTGGATGGTACGGAGATAGCCTTCGGGCCAGTAACGCATTCCACTCAAGAGGTGACGCTAGTAAGTCAAGATGGACACCATGAGAAGATCGTATTCGATGTGATCAAGGCCCCTCAGTTTCAGATTATTCTAGGAATACCTTGGTTAGAGAAACACAATCCTCTGATCGATTGGCGAGCAAGAACGGTCCAGTTTCCAGAATGTGTCTCTACTTGTCACCCTCCACCTGGTGTTGCACTGGCAGCAATTTCTTCAGAGCCTCCCCAGTTACCTCCCGAATACCTAGAATACCAAGATGTTTTCCGGAAGGATCAGGCTAACTCTCTACCTCCTCATAGGTCTTATGACTGCCAGATAGACCTGATACCTGGATCTACTCCTCCTTGTAGTAGAATTTATGCCCTCACCGAGTCTGAGAACCTTCACCTTCGACAATACCTGGATCAATACCTGGCAAATGGGTTTATTCGTCCTTCCAAGTCCCCTGCTTCTTCAGCTTTGTTCTTCGTTCCAAAAAAGGAAGGAGACCTTAGAACTTGTATAGATTATCGCTCCCTGAACCAGATCACCGTTAAGAATAGATATCCGTTACCTTTGATCCCTGAACTCCTGGACCAAGTCAGAAAAGCATGCATATATACAAAGCTGGATCTTAGAGGAGCTTACCACTTGGTACGAGTAAAAGAGGGCGATGAATGGAAGACGGCCTTCCGCACCAAGTATGGGCTATTTGAATATCAGGACATGCCCTTCGGACTTTGCAATGCCCCGGCCGCCTTTCAATATTTTATTAACGATGTCCTCAGAGAGCTCATAGATGTGTGTGTTGTTGTTTACATTGAAGACATCCTCGTTTATTCTTCATCGGAATCTGAACATCGGAAACACGTGAAAATGGTCCTCGAAAGATTGCGTCAACACAAACTTTTCGCTAAGTTGGAAAAATGTGTTTTCAACGTGACTGAAGTTGAATTCTTGGGATTCATATTATCACCTGGCGGAGTGCGTATGGATTCAAAGAAGGTCGATGCAGTTCTCAAATGGCCATCACCATCCTCCGTAAAAGGTGTGCAAAGCATGTTAGGCTTCGCTAACTTTTACCGCAGGTTTATCCCCGAATTCTCTCGAATAGTCCAGCCCATCACTGCCTTGTTAAAGAAAAACAAACGTTTTGAATGGTCTACCGAGGCGGAACAAGCTTTCCAGGATTTGAAGACTAAATTTATCTCTGCACCAATCTTAAAACACCCTCGCCCCGAACTCCCCTACATCGTGGAAACTGATGCTTCAAGCCTTGCCATGGGGGCAGTTCTATCACAAAAGGACCCGGTAACCAATCAGTTGCATCCCGTGGCATTTTGGTCCCGCAAATTCTCGACTCCTGAAATCAATTACCCGATTACTGACAAGGAAAGGCTATCAAGTCTGCCTTTAAGGCTTGGCGGCATTATCTGCTGGGGGCCCAACACACCGTTACTGTGATTACGGATCACCGAAACCTGCAATATTTGAAAACCGCAAAAGCCCAATCCTCTAGACAACTCCGTTGGGCATTATTCTTTGCCGAGTTTGACTTCATAATTACCTATCGACCTGGTACAAAGAACGGTAAAGCTGATGCCCTTTCTCGGATGGGAGTGGAAGAACACTTGATCAACCCTAAACCTGTACCAATCATTCCCGAACAAAGAATTCTGGGTGTAATCGCCACAGAATCCATAGAGGAAGTTAAGGATAAAGCCAGGCAACTTGTAACTCCAGCAGACATACAGAATTGGCATCTGCAGGGAAAGGACTTTGCAGTAAAGGACAACTTATTGTATTTCCAAGAACGATTATACCTACCCAGCACAGATTTACAGAAAAAAGTAATCGCTTGTTATCACGATTCTTTAATGGAAGGACAACCCCGGTATGGCCAAGACCTCAGAAAAGATCAAGCGCTACTTCTGGTGGCCGTCTTGGAAAAAAGATATCAGAGACTTTATAATGTCCTGTGGAGTATGCGCCCAAAACAAGAGTCAAAAGGAAAGACCAGCAGGCCTCTTACGCCCTATTGACATCCCACCTCGCCCTTGGCATACGCTTTCTAAGGACTTCATCACCGATCTACCTCCATGCTCCGGATACAATACGATTCTAGTAATCGTGGACTTATTCTCCAAGATGGCGCATTTCATTCCGCTCAAAGGCTTGCCAACAGCAGCAACTCTGGCCCGAGAATTTCTCGAAAACATCGTCCGACTGCACGGTTTTCCTTCGGTTCTAATTTCGGATCGAGGTAGTCAATTTATTTCTCATTTTTGGCGAAGTTGCTGTCGGTCGGCTCAAATTGATGTGAGACTTTCGACCAGCCACCACCCTCAAACCGACGGACAAACCGAGAGGACCAATCAAACTCTGGAACAGTATTTGCGCTGCATGCTACAACAAACTGAAAAAACTTGGAAAGATATCCTTTGGATAGCCGAATATGCCTACAATAACTCTGTCCACTCGGGAACTGGGAAGACCCCGTTTTTTCTTTTATACGGTAGTCACCCTCGAACCTCGGAGTTGGATCCACTCCAAGATCTTGGAACACCAGCAGTAGACCACCTGCATTCTACAATCACCCAAGCCTTTAAGGAAGCTGTTTCTCACCTTCAAAGGGCTAAAGAACAATACAAGAAAGGAGCAGATCAACATCGGAAGGAAGCCCCTCAATATCAAGTAGGGGATCAAGTCTGGTTATCCACCAAATATCTACCTCTAAAAGGGCCACGCACATTCAACCCAAGATACCTTGGCCCCTATTCCATCACTACCATAGTAAACCCAGTAGCGGTCAAGTTCGACTTGCCCCCGCACATGAAGATACATCCGGTCTTCCACGTCTCTCTATTAAAACCCATGCAACCTCAAACCCGACTAACTAAATCTCCAAAACCTATCCTAGTTGATGGAGAACTCGAGTTTGAAGTCAAAAGCATTCTGGACTCCAAGATCTCCAAATCTAAACTATTTTACCTAATTGACTGGAAAGGCTACGGCCCCCAAGAGAGATCCTGGGAACCTGCTGAATATGTCCACGCTCCTCGCCTAATCAAAAGATTTCACCGAACATTTCCTGACAAGCCAAAACCCCCGGAGGAGCCCGGTTTGGGAGGGGCCTTGAGGGGGGGTACTGTCATGATCTCTGCTTCCAAAAGGTCAGGGTTTTCCCAACTCCCTTGGAAGCAGATCCATAACCCAGGTTCCGAGTGCCAACCAGTCCCAATTGGGACCTTTTGGACCCAGTCCTGGCGCCAGTGGCACCAGGCTCATAAATATGCCCAGTCCCAGCGCTGGAAGCACCGGGCTCATAATGCTTGGGTGGACTTACCTGCAGTAGACCATGCTGCTTACTTGCCTGCCAGTTGAGCCTCTGATCCTCTTCTGTTTGGAACTACTTTTCCTGTTGGGTGGGGCAGGAGCCACTCCCTAGATTCAGAACACTGGAACTCTTCTGGAAAGCAGGAACTCTTTTCTTACCTAGGCGTGGCTGTGGAAGGAGACACCTAAGCACTACAGGAGGCTATTTAAACCACACCCAATGGATGAATCTTGCTTTGCGTTATTCTGCATCCTCTGCAGCAGAACGCTCATCGTGTCTTCTGCATCTGATCCTGGGCCTAAGGAAAAAGGCTTACCATCCTGAATCCAGTCTTCCGCAACACCTATAAAGACAAGAAAGAACAGGTTAGCATTACGGTCTTCAGTGACAGCTCTTCACTTACCTGGTCCATCGGCTGTCACCAACGCCTCGCGGTGCATTCCGGCATCTGAAAGACAAAGGCTTACCTACTCTTCGTGCGCTCCGGAGGTCTTCACACTGCATTCCGGCATCTGAAAGACAAAAGCTTACCAACTCTTCGCACGCTCCGGAGGCCTTCGGCGCTGCATCCCGCATCTGAAAGACAAAACAAGGTGCGTTTTAAGACATTAGGGAACTTTAATACTCACGTGCCATTACTCCTTTCCACATCTAACCCAGTGGGTATTCCGGCACCCTGCAGCCGCTCCAAACTTGTACCTGCAAAATAAAAAGACAGTTAGAGCGCATCGTGAAGCAGGCAGCAAGCGCTTACTTACGTGCTTCCAGGCGCTTCTATTCATCACACGGGCTCCATCTTCAACTCACTTCAGCCCGTCATCCACCATCGCCGGAACCCTGCAAAACAAGAAACATCATTACTAAAGACTTTAAAGAGATTAGAATTACTCGAAACTTACCGTTCGTGCAGTAAACGACGGACAGCAGTCCTCTGAAGTCAAGAGGCCTGCTCCCCTTATCCAGTGAAGAAACTGGTTACAGCACCCTGCCCCGAGGCAGATGGAGAGCACAGCGTTCACTTACCTAAGGTGAGAGCGTTAACCTTTGGGGTTCTACAGGAGAAGAGAAAGGGAAGAAGAGAGACATTCAATAACCCAGTTCCTTAATCCCATATTTTCTATCTGCAGACATCTTACCCTTCAAGTCAGACATACAGTGCACAGAGGTCCAGCCCAAAGAGCCAGCCGTGTGTTGCACATCACCTTTGAAGATACGGTATACGCCCAGTCAAGACTGGCGCCTCTACGGGAATCAGGTGAGCGTTACAGAACGCAAAGCCTACCACAAAACTCCCGTCCAGGCGCTATGGAAACCTCGGATACCGACCAGCTAGCCCAGTTACTTGGGGAACTAAGGGCAGAAGTACATGCAGCCCGTCAGGAAACGAACGCTCTAAGAAGGGAACTGATTATTTCCAAGGAGCGAACAGATGATCTCGCTAGACAATTGCTACAGTCACATGCCGGACAGACCCCGTTACCCGCATCTGGGGGAAATCTTCCTTCTACATCCTCTATGAATCCAGTGCAGATCAACCTACCTGGGAATGTACCTCTGGCTCCGCCCGAACGATTTTCTGGTGACCCAAAGAGGTTTGCAGTATTTATCAATCAGTGCCGGTTGCATTTCTTATGCCGGCCAGCAGCCTTTCCAACTGATCAAGCTAAAGTAGCTTTCGTGCTTTCGTACCTTAGTGGCAATGCGGCAGACTGGTCGATCCCTCTAGTAAATCAAGATGATCCGGTCCTCCATGATTTTCAAGCTTTTCAGCTCAGTATGGAAAAACTGTTCGCAAGACATTCACAGGGGCAGGCCTTGGACAATGAGCTTCTTTCGTTGCGACAAGGTAATCAAGACCTTTTGGCTTATATTGCGTCTTTCAACAGACTGATAGTGGAAACTCAATGGCCTGAGGACAAAAGGATTACGCTGTTTTATAGAGGTCTACGTGGAGAGCTCAAAGATGTGTTAGCCCAAGTAGTGAATCCCCCACAAGATTGTTCGGACTATATAGACTTAGTCGTTCAAATAGATCACAGACTGCAGAACAGGAAGGCCGATCGTTCCAAGTTTGATGCTCGAGTATTTTCCAAACCGCCAACCCCTTCCAAAGGAGTAGACTCCGGGGAACCCATGCAAATAGGGGGTCTGAAAGGTCCTCTAACACAAAAGGAGCGGGAAAGGAGAAAACAGTTGCAATTATGCCTCTATTGCGGAAACTCAGGGCACTTTCTTCGAGACTGTCCGGTGAAACCTGCCAAGAAGGCAGTAGGAGCTGCAGTTACCAAAGTTACAAACTCTGAGCAGGGAAACGACCTCGCCCGACAAGAATAGAGGTCCTCTTGCCGAGCGTGAAAACCAGTTCCGTGACGTCGCATTTCGTGATACCTATGGTCCTCATTAGCCCTGATAATCCGGATCGATTACATGCAATTGAAGCTTACGTCCACAGCGGTGCCATCGGCAATTATGTGGATCATGAAATGGTTTTGAGGATGAATCTAACTCTTTGTCCCAAGGCTGTAAAGGACGTCATTACTACGGTGGATGGTACGGAGATAGCCTCCGGGCCAGTAACGCATTCCACTCAAGAGGTGACGCTAGTAAGTCAAGATGGACACCATGAGAAGATCGTATTCGATGTGATCAAGGCCCCTCAGTTTCAGATTATTCTAGGAATACCTTGGTTAGAGAAACACAATCCTCTGATCGATTGGCGAGCAAGAACGGTCCAGTTTCCAGAATGTGTCTCTACTTGTCACCCTCCAGCTGGTGTTGCACTGGCAGCAATTTCTTCAGAGCCTCCCCAGTTACCTCCCGAATACCTAGAATACCAAGATGTTTTCCGGAAGGATCAGGCTAACTCTCTACCTCCTCATAGGTCTTATGACTGCCAGATAGACCTGATACCTGGATCTACTCCTCCTTGTAGTAGAATTTATGCCCTCACCGAGCCTGAGAACCTTCACCTTCGACAATACCTGGATCAATACCTGGCAAATGGGTTTATTCGTCCTTCCAAGTCCCCTGCTTCTTCAGCTTTGTTCTTCGTTCCAAAAAAGGAAGGAGACCTTAGAACTTGTATAGATTATCGCTCCCTGAACCAGATCACCGTTAAGAATAGATATCCGTTACCTTTGATCCCTGAACTCCTGGACCAAGTCAGAAAAGCATGCATATATACAAAGCTGGATCTTAGAGGAGCTTACCACTTGGTACGAGTAAAAGAGGGCGATGAATGGAAGACGGCCTTCCGCACCAAGTATGGGCTATTTGAATATCAGGTCATGCCCTTCGGACTTTGCAATGCCCCGGTCGCCTTTCAATATTTTATTAACGATGTCCTCAGAGAGCTCATAGATGTGTGTGTTGTTGTTTACATTGAAGACATCCTCGTTTATTCTTCATCGGAATCTGAACATCGGAAACACGTGAAAATGGTCCTCGAAAGATTGCGTCAACACAAACTTTTCGCTAAGTTGGAAAAATGTGTTTTCAACGTGACTGAAGTTGAATTCTTGGGATTCATATTATCACCTGGCGGAGTGCGTATGGATTCAAAGAAGGTCGATGCAGTTCTCAAATGGCCATCACCATCCTCCGTAAAAGGTGTGCAAAGCATGTTAGGCTTCGCTAACTTTTACCGCAGGTTTATCCCCGAATTCTCTTGAATAGTCCAGCCCATCACTGCCTTGTTAAAGAAAAACAAACGTTTTGAATGGTCTACCGAGGCGGAACAAGCTTTCCAGGATTTGAAGACTAAATTTATCTCTGCACCAATCTTAAAACACCCTCGCCCCGAACTCCCCTACATCGTGGAAACTGATGCTTCAAGCCTTGCCATGGGGGCAGTTCTATCACAAAAGGACCCGGTAACCAATCAGTTGCATCCCGTGGCATTTTGGTCCCGCAAATTATCGACTCCTGAAATCAATTACCCGATTACTGACAAGGAAAGGCTATCAAGTCTGCCTTTAAGGCTTGGCGGCATTATCTGCTGGGGGCCCAACACACCGTTACTGTGATTACGGATCACCGAAACCTGCAATATTTGAAAACCGCAAAAGCCCAATCCTCTAGACAACTCCGTTGGGCATTATTCTTTGCCGAGTTTGACTTCATAATTACCTATCGACCTGGTACAAAGAACGGTAAAGCTGATGCCCTTTCTCGGATGGGAGTGGAAGAACACTTGATCAACCCTAAACCTGTACCAATCATTCCCGAGCAAAGAATTCTGGGTGTAATCGCCACAGAATCCATAGAGGAAGTTAAGGATAAAGCCAGGCAACTTGTAACTCCAGCAGACATACAGAATTGGCATCTGCAGGGAAAGGACTTTGCAGTAAAGGACAACTTATTGTATTTCGAAGAACGATCATACCTACCCAGCACAGATTTACAGAAAAAAGTAATCGCTTGTTATCACGATTCTTTAATGGAAGGACATCCCGGTATGGCCAAGACCTCAGAAAAGATCAAGCGCTACTTCTGGTGGCCGTCTTGGAAAAAAGATATCAGAGACTTTATAATGTCCTGTGAAGTATGCGCCCAAAACAAGAGTCAAAAGGAAAGACCAGCAGGCCTCTTACGCCCTATTGACATCCCACCTCGCCCTTGGCATACGCTTTCTAAGGACTTCATCACCGATCTACCTCCATGCTCCGGATACAATACGATTCTAGTAATCGTGGACTTATTCTCCAAGATGGCGCATTTCATTCCGCTCAAAGGCTTGCCAACAGCAGCAACTCTGGCCCGAGAATTTCTCGAAAACATCGTCCGACTGCACGGTTTTCCTTCGGTTCTAATTTCGGATCGAGGTAGTCAATTTATTTCTCATTTTTGGCGAAGTTGCTGTCGGTCGGCTCAAATTGATGTGAGACTTTCGACCAGCCACCACCCTCAAACCGACGGACAAACCGAGAGGACCAATCAAACTCTGGAACAGTATTTGCGCTGCATGCTACAACAAACTGAAAAAACTTGGAAAGATATCCTTTGGATAGCCGAATATGCCTACAATAACTCTGTCCACTCGGGAACTGGGAAGACCCCGTTTTTTCTTTTATACGGTAGTCACCCTCGAACCTCGGAGTTGGATCCACTCCAAGATCTTGGAACACCAGCAGTAGACCACCTGCATTCTACAATCACCCAAGCCTTTAAGGAAGCTGTTTCTCACCTTCAAAGGGCTAAAGAACAATACAAGAAAGGAGCAGATCAACATCGGAAGGAAGCCCCTCAATATCAAGTAGGGGATCAAGTCTGGTTATCCACCAAATATCTACCTCTAAAAGGGCCACGCACATTCAACCCAAGATACCTTGGCCCCTATTCCATCACTACCATAGTAAACCCAGTAGCGGTCAAGTTCGACTTGCCCCCGCACATGAAGATACATCCGGTCTTCCACGTCTCTCTATTAAAACCCATGCAACCTCAAACCCGACTAACTAAATCTCCAAAACCTATCCTAGTTGATGGAGAACTCGAGTTTGAAGTCAAAAGCATTCTGGACTCCAAGATCTCCAAATCTAAACTATTTTACCTAATTGACTGGAAAGGCTACGGCCCCCAAGAGAGATCCTGGGAACCTGCTGAATATGTCCACGCTCCTCGCCTAATCAAAAGATTTCACCGAACATTTCCTGACAAGCCAAAACCCCCGGAGGAGCCCGGTTTGGGAGGGGCCTTGAGGGGGGGTACTGTCATGATCTCTGCTTCCAAAAGGTCAGGGTTTTCCCAACTCCCTTGGAAGCAGATCCATAACCCAGGTTCCGAGTGCCAACCAGTCCCAATTGGGACCTTTTGGACCCAGTCCTGGCGCCAGTGGCACCAGGCTCATAAATATGCCCAGTCCCAGCGCTGGAAGCGCCGGGCTCATAATGCTTGGGTGGACTTACCTGCAGTAGACCATGCTGCTTACTTGCCTGCCAGTTGAGCCTCTGATCCTCTTCTGTTTGGAACTACTTTTCCTGTTGGGTGGGGCAGGAGCCACTCCCTAGATTCAGAACACTGGAACTCTTCTGGAAAGCAGGAACTCTTTTCTTACCTAGGCGTGGCTGTGGAAGGAGACACCTAAGCACTACAGGAGGCTATTTAAACCACACCCAATGGATGAATCTTGCTTTGCGTTATTCTGCATCCTCTGCAGCAGAACGCTCATCGTGTCTTCTGCATCTGATCCTGGGCCTAAGGAAAAAGGCTTACCATCCTGAATCCAGTCTTCAGCAACACCTATAAAGACAAGAAAGAACAGGTTAGCATTACGGTCTTCAGTGACAGCTCTTCACTTACCTGGTCCATCGGCTGTCACCAACGCCTCGCGGTGCATTCCGGCATCTGAAAGACAAAGGCTTACCTACTCTTCGTGCGCTCCGGAGGTCTTCACACTGCATTCCGGCATCTGAAAGACAAAAGCTTACCAACTCTTCGCACGCTCCGGAGGCCTTCGGCGCTGCATCCCGCATCTGAAAGACAAAACAAGGTGCGTTTTAAGACATTAGGGAACTTTAATACTCACGTGCCATTACTCCTTTCCACATCTAACCCAGTGGGTATTCCGGCACCCTGCAGCCGCTCCAAACTTGTACCTGCAAAATAAAAAGACAGTTAGAGCGCATCGTGAAGCAGGCAGCAAGCGCTTACTTACGTGCTTCCAGGCGCTTCTATTCATCACACGGGCTCCATCTTCAACTCACTTCAGCCCGTCATCCGCCATCGCCGGAACCCTGCAAAACAAGAAACATCATTACTAAAGACTTTAAAGACATTAGAATTACTCGAAACTTACCGTTCGTGCAGTAAACGACGGACAGCAGTCCTCTGAAGTCAAGAGGCCTGCTCCCCTTATCCAGTGAAGAAACTGGTTACAGCACCCTGCCCCGAGGCAGATGGAGAGCACGGCGTTCACTTACCTAAGGTGAGAGCGTTAACCTTTGGGGTTCTACAGGAGAAGAGAAAGGGAAGAAGAGAGAGACATTCAATAACCCAGTTCCTTAATCCCATATTTTCTATCTGCAGACATCTTACCCTTCAGGTCAGACATACAGTGCACAGAGGTCCAGCCCAAAGAGCCAGCCGTGTGTTGCACATCACCTTTGAAGATACGGTATACGCCCAGTCAAGACCGCCGCCTCTACGGGAATCAGGTGAGCGTTACAACTACAACCAAAAGACCTGGGACTAAAGCCCTCTAAGCCCCCCCACCCCTAGTTATTCTGAAAATGCTGAAGACGAACCAGCATTTCCTAACCTGCACAATTGTTCTGACAGATGAGATTTCGGAGCAAACACATCTGGGAGACAATGTCTTCCTGACATCAATACCAATCACCCACTCCTTCATCATGTTATCCTCTCACATCAACCCAACTACTTCCCTCACCCACTCCTTCATCATGTTATCCTCTCATATCAACCAAACTACTTCCCTTTCATCGCCTCATGACACCCCTGTTATCCCATAGCCCAATCCCATCACCTGCATCACTACCACCCCATCAATGCCCTGACATCATTCGGATCCCACACTCCTGTCACTGCTATGACAGCACTATGCTACCTTACCATCCCCAAACTTTGCACATATCATGGTCAATTGCATGTTGGGCAGTCTAACTCATAAACTACCCGCCTTTTCCTGACCTAAGATTTGGTGGTTATACCTCCATTGGACCGCCACAATCCTCACAACAGTGCTATCCCTGCACTGCCAGTATTTGTACCATCTAAGTTTGGTGGAATGTGAATTTGGATGCCAAAGCTTGGCAGAGGTTTCGTGTTGGTAGAGATGTTATCGTCGCTGTTTCTTACCACCGCATGTCCACAGTGCGTAAAAGGTTTATTTAATCAGGTGGCAGTGTCTGTCATGCTAAAATGCCGATCCTGCCAATGGTGGTATTTCCCATATTCTACCACCAAATAAAGGCATATGCGTGAGGTGGTTTGTGGGATCCTCAGTGCTTAAGTGCAATCATGTTTTTTCTGGGTGTTTGAGTGATTCATCTGAACTGAATGATTCAACCCAGGCAGACAATGTTCTGTGCAGCTACCATATTGGTGTTTGTTAGCCTTGACACTGTTCAAAAAAAAAATTCTGTGAACTGTAAATGGTGTTATGATATGATATGATATGGCATTTATAACGCGCCTATACACAAGTGTTTCAAGGCGCGACGAGGCAAGGGGGGAATAAAGGGAAGACAGAGACAACGATCTTACTAGGCCAGGTGACATTGAGATCGCGCAAGTGCAGGGGAAGGGTGAAGGGGAAAAGTCAAGGGGGAAGGGGGGAAGGGGCGAAGGTGCAGTGCAGTACATGGGAACAACAGTAAAAATAAATAGATAAATAAATAGATAATGAAGCAAAATAAAATTGCGGCCAGCTGGTGGCAAGTGCAAGAGTAAGTGCAGACATCAGGTGTCAAGTGCTGGTAGGGGCCTGTAGGGATACAGAAACAGTCCCCAAGTGCAGGGGATGCCATGGAGGCAGTGCAGGGCTGCAACTGGCAGGGGAGGGGACCTGGGCCCGAGATCAAAGGGTAGCCAGGTGACCAGTGCAGTTTCAATTTCATCCACGAGGTCAGCAGGGGAGAGGAGGAGAGAAAGCAGAAGCAAAGAGGAAGGTTCTGAGGTGCTTCCTGAACTGGAGATGGTTCTTCTCAAGTTTAAGGGAGGCCGCGCCAGAGGGAGGCCCCTGCAAAAGAAAGAGATCTACCACCAACTCGTTGCATGGAGAAGTGACTGATCCTGAGGGAGTTGGAGGCAGATGAGCGAAGTGCTCGAGAAGGAAGATATTTAGGAAGAGAGAGTTGAAGGTATTGAGGCCCAAGGCCCCAGAAGGGAGCCAGTGCAGAGATTTCAGTCCTGGAGAGATACGATCCCTGGGCTTGAGGCCAAGGACAAGTCTCACAATTCTGTTTTGGATGAGTAGCGGAGAGCGGAGAGTAGAAGCAAGCAGATTTAGAAAGAGGCTCTTGCAGTAGTCCAGCCTAGAGAGAACAAGAGTTCTGGAGACAGTGAGCTTCTGGGGGAAGGAGAGGAAAGCTAGAATACCTCTGAGGATGTGTAGCTGATATTGTGACTTCTTAGAGACGTTAGAGATGTAAGGAGAGAAGGAGAGTGTGGAGTCGAAGATGACTCTGAGGTTTTTATCCTCACATGTGGGAACAGGAAGAGGGCCAAGAGAGGCTGGCCAGAGAGTGACAGGAAAGGAGGGAGCAGGTGTGCCGATGAGGAGAATCTGAGTCTTACTGGCATTAAGGCAGAGTTCATTAGATAGCAAGTCCCTAAAACGCGGTTTATAACACAGCACAAAATACAATGCTTACTTTTGAGAAAAAGAAATAGGCATGGTATGAAGGTCTATGACAGGGCAGATATATCGGCAAGCAGGATGATACTTGATTGTGGGCTTCAAAGGCTCTGAAAATCTCCTGTCACAAGGGAGCAAGAACAGAGCAGTGAAATAAATATATGTACGGTTGCAAATGCTTTATTCTCTGGGGAATAAAGCAGGAACTTAAATGAACACAGGTGTATGAAATACACGACAGATAGCCTTTTTGACATTTTATATCAACAAATGGTCTGTAGATTAACAATCCAGACTGCGAGATTATTCCCCTCCTGGACGATGTTAAGACGGATTTCTGAACTCTGTCCTGGTGGCGCAGAAGTTCAGAAGGCCAACCTAATTACTTGGAACAGGGTAACCTCTGGACGAGTGAGACCAATCAAGGTAGCGATCGCGGCGGTCAAGACTAGGTCTCAAGAGGGGTGAAGCACACAAAGCAAGAGCGCTTACAAACTACTCCAAACAGTTGTTATATCAAAAATATATACACATTTATTTTAAGGCCTTTAAAATAATGACCGTAGCGAGAAAATCACAATATCACAATATTAAGCCAACACATACCATATCAACACAATATATATACAAATACGACAGTCGCAAGCGTTATATGCACGAAATGTGTAGTCCACCTGAAAGGGAAGGCAAACAGGCAGTGCGATAATGCTTTAGACTCAGTTCGCCTTCAGAGGCACCTAACTAGATGGAAGTCCGAGCCCTGCTAAGAGTGGAGCCTTGTGCTCAAAGTACCTTCACACGCTGGTGCCAACGGGCAAAAGGAGAAGCTCCTCGGAGGAAGTCAGGCAGTTCGGGTTAGTGCACAACAGAAGAAGAACAGGTTCCGCGACTCAAGCGCAGCCTCCACAGAGAGCAGAAGCAGAGCGCGAGTACGGACAAAAGGGTGCTGTTTTTACACAGCGGGGAAAAGCAATGGGCTACTGCAGGAGGGCGACCAGATCCTAGCTATACTACTCACCGGTCCCCGATGCAAGCAGACCCAGGCTTCTCCACGTTAGTTTCAGCAGCTGGCAGGTTCAGAAGAGCCGGGAATGCCTCGTCGTCGTGTAGAGAAAAAAAGACGTCCCAATCGAAGAAACCTGCACAGTTTTGTCACCACAGAAGGGCAACGGAGCGGCCGTGTGTATCTGAGCCAAATGTACACTACTCACTTCAGACTTGGGAACGCCAAGTGTATGAAGCGTGTGAGAGTGACCAGGACTCGAAATACAACACAACCTGGCAGCGGTTACAGAGCAAGACTCCCGTGTAAGCTGGTCAGTCAACTGGATGGCCCAGAGACGCTTCCGAAGGCTTACTGGCAGGAGATGATGAAGTCGCCGAGAATAGCTGTTCCTGCTATTCCAAAGGTCGAAGCACCAGTACAGGCCTTCTGGTTCGATCAAAGGAGGAAAGGGTTTCACAGGACGACAGCAGTGCAAAGGAGGAGTCCTTCAGCGGGTCACCAGCGATTCCTCGATCCAGCCTCTTGGTTGCAGGATACTTGGCTCCTGTATTCCTTCGTTCGTGAGAACTCAAGAGATCGACATGGTAGTGGTGTTTCCAGCCCCCTCTTATCCACGGTTCCCTTCGCGCCAAAACGGAGGGGAGCCAATGGGAGATCCGCTCATCAACACACACACCATACGTGGACCAATCACGGACCACGGTGGTCCCAGGCATTCACACCACCCTAGACTCTCTGGCACCCAGGATGTGTATTGGGACCAGACATCCCAGCCCACACCCTGGAGGCACACAAAAGACATGTAGAAGCCCGCGAAAGCAACCAGGTTTCGCGGGAAAGTACATGCCCAAATAAGGAAGGCCCCGGGTCGGCTTGACCTGGGGAAGGTGAAGGGAGCAAGACGGTCAGCGGACAGGACAAAGGAGCCTCGTGGTCTGGCCATTTTGGGAGCCAGGCCACCATTTTGGGTGAAGCACAGAAAACGCGCTTAGAACGCCAAAAGGAGCTCAAAATACAAAGAAACGATTGCTGCCACCATTCCCGTCCCTCTTGTGTCATGTTGCACTAAAGCCGCAACATGTTAAAAGAAACTATGGGAAACAGCGTTCCCCGGTACTGACTGTCTTAAGGGCATGTCAGTTTCCCCATAAGAAAAGGAGCGGCAGAAGGCTGCACTTCTCTGGCAAAGTCAAGAACAAGGTGAAAAACAACAGCAAAAAGTTTAGGGGTTGCCACATGGAAGGAAAATTACCTACAATTACGAAATCTTTCCTAACAGACGACTCCTTCTCTCCCTCTCCCTCTACTAGGTCCTGGTTTGGCTTTCTGAGATTAGAATTCTTTCTTTTGTCCCAGGGTACATTTTTCTCTCACTTGGGAATAAAGACCAGATTAGGATGAGAATATCCAATTGGGCCTAAAATATATCATCTAAAAATAATATGAACTGGAAAACTAAGTTGAACAGTGTCAGGATGGTGTCGTAATTGAATCTGGTGCAATGGTCTAGATTTATGGTCCTAATGCAGTGTCCACGTTCTTCATCTCAATGAGAACTCAGGGTTGATTCCCCCTGAACAGTGTCCTCCAGTTCACCCACAGTCTCGGGGATTTTGAAGCACCATACCATGCTTCTTAATTTCCTTTGAAAACAAGTGTTCACGTACACAACCCTCTCTGGTGGCATGTATCCATAATTTTTAAAAGTCTCTTATCAGGAAAAGAACTTGTGCTTCCAGGGCCGCTTGCTCTGGGGACAGTTTCACCAGTTGAGGTCTAGATTTTAACCCCTTCACCTGGCCTAGGTGCTTATCAATCTACAGTAATTATAAACCCACGGGTATGGGTCAATCTCCACCTGTGAGTCCACGAAAGGCACTCTGTCAGTTTAAAAAAATCTCATGTCAAACAGCACCCTATGCAGGATTCTCCACAAATCTGTTGGATTTTACAACTTCAGTCTGGATAATAGCCCCCAGTAGGCTAATCAAGCTGCTCCTTTTCAGTGTTTTCTCTCCCTTGCCAGCTTCTGGCTTCAGCCCCCATCAGTTCTATGGATCTCTCTCTGTAAACACCCTTAGGTTCTGAGCACCATGTTTTATCCTGATACTGATACTGATATTAGCTATGTCCTAGTAACACGCACGCTCTCTGGAACACCCATAAAGCTGGCCTTCTTTTTCCTTACTCCAGTGGTTGGAATAGGGCTACCTTTTCTGTCAGTGATTGACTGGGCCCTTCCATCTTAATTCTTATTCCTCGTACTGACTGTCTCTATACGAGCCCACTTCCCTCTCGTGTGTTATCCTCTCTCCCTGATGGTACATTGTCTCTAATATTCTCCTAGGTGTGCAGACTGGAGGTTCAAACTAATTGTCATTGTAAAGTCTGACATACACAATATGGTGGACAGGCATCCCTGTGCTACAGCTCCCGCAAAGTCTGGACATTGGATTCCCCATTTACTCTCTATACCACACTGTGCCCATCCACCTGCTCAGCCGCTGGGATCACCAACAAGCCCAAACCAAGTGCCAGATGCACCCTTTGCTTTGCAGATCTCCTACTGTTTCTCCTGCACTTACCCACTACTATGTGTTTCTGTACCTCAGTATTACCTCTTCCCTGGTAGTCCTGGGTCACAATAGGCAAGTTAAAATGATGGAAAGGTGCTCGGTTGAGGTTGCATCTTGTAGGGGGCGGTAATCTGTGGCCTCCAGGCTCCCGCATTCAAATCCCCACAAGTGACTCTGTCTCAGTTCACCTTATCATGTTCTCTACAACTGCGGTGCAGTACAGCAAGAAAATAACAGACACAATTAAGCTTAACAAAAAATAGAGCAGACATGAGGTAGACATGTGGGTCAAGGCTATACAAATATATGCATGACGATGTTCATGTAGGGGGCTGCCGGAGCCTCCCAAGAAAATCACAACCAGGGACAAACGCAATGCTTGTGTCCTGACAGGTACAGAGACTTCATTGACACATTTCATGAGAAGCACTTCTTTTTAAACAAAAGATGCCAGTGCTGATGGGAGGGTCACTCTAGCCAGCTAGAAAGGGAATAAGTCACCCTTTATCTGAGACATGAAGATTGGTTAAAGAAAATCTTACTAATCCATAACTTCTTTTTTTCAAAGCTTTTGCTGCTATTTTGTTATGTATAGTGCAGTTGGTGCAGTATATGATCTTGCATATAAGCAGCATCATTCTGATTTTCCTGGAAAATATGACGTGAAGAGCTTGACTTCATGCACATATGTTGATAGGGATGCTTAGGTGGGATTAACCTTCTGATACCCCACAGGTGTAAATCATCTACTGTCCATGAAAAGGCAGACTTCCTCAGGAAGGTGTCAATGAAAAACTCCTTCCCAGGACTCCTCCTCAAGGGTTCCTGCATCCCTGTTGAACATCCTTGGGTTCTCTTTGCTGTGCAGCCACTTCTACTTTGCATTTGGCGTTCCTTTCCCCCTGCCTGCACTATTAACCTCTAGGAAAAGCATTGGTGAGGCCAAACATGGTTTCGCAATCAATGTTCCAGTAGCAACGGGTAGTAGTGAAATATCTTCAGTAAGCAATGTGATGGTTCCACTGTCAACAAAATGGTCATGATTGTCTGATTTTGCGATTGGTGTCAACATCCCTAAACAAGTCATGGCCCAAGGCAGTGGCAAGACTTTTCTCGAGCCAACTCCTATGTGGAGGGTTTATGAAAAAAAATATGTGAGGAATACAACGCATCTCTCTTCTTGGTAAAAAGGGAAGCAGTAAGCACAAGTTAGTACAATGCTGTTTACAACAACCACAAAATCAAATATATTTTTCCCACTCCATGTTCAGTCCCCTATATTATAGAGACAGCAGAGTAAGTCTGATGAACCCCAGTGATGAATCCTCCCAGAGTATCGAGCAAGATTCCAGAGGCCACAGAAACAGCCAACCACCCTGTTGCACAGCAGAAAGGTAACCTTGCAGATTAAAGGCCCGATTCATGGAATTATTTGCAAGGAAAATCAACAATTTGCGCGCCATTCTGCATGCAAAACCTGTTTGTCGATTCATTGAATGGACTGCACAGCTCTTTTTTGTAACTTGCAGGGACTTCACGCAGACTTGGCACGTCTCTGCGAGCGGTCGAGTGCCTTGCGAGACACACCAAACAGAGTGTGGGCGAGGTCTGCGCAGAGTGTGGAGTAGGGGTCAGAACTCGGAAAATGAGGAAGAACAAGGGGAACAGTGGGTGTTACGAGGAACAGGCCGCAGGCAGTCCATAGCACGCCCACAAATGAGCACGACAAAGAGTATTCATGGATGTGACTGCGCAACATCTCGCCTGTGAAATGTCATAGCAAATCCCTCCATCTCGCTGCCACCCAAGGGCAGGCATAAGAACACTTTTACATAGGAATCGAAGCACAGAGGTGGGTTTGCATGTCAGATTTAGGGGTGCGTGTATGCAGCTAGGGATCTGATTGGACTCAGAGGTGCACGTTCGCAGTGTAGTGTGGTGCAGGAATGGTTTGCAGGGTTATGCATGCAGATTTTCAGAGTTTTACCTGAGTTATGATTCATTGTATGCAGGTTGTTGGGGTGCCGGTAACAGTTACGGGGGACCCGGCGCTGAGTCCCTGAGATGCAGACCCACTTGTTGGTGGACACGCACACTGTTTGAGGGGTGTGTGTATTCGCACCCTGGCGAGCACGCAAAGGTAGCTGTTCTGGCAGTTTTTTCTGTTGTGTGGGGGCATGTCAGGTGCATTCCAGCCGCAACTTGCGTATACGGTTACTTTGTGCAGAAAATTCCATGAATACAGGGGCCACGCATTTTTTATTCTGCGTGTAGGCTTGCGCTGTGTCGAACTCGGCGTGCAGCCTTTGCGGGAAACATGCACACTTTTCCATGAATCGGGCCCTCAGTCTGCAGGGGCTCTGGCCCAGGAAGCATTCAGACATAATCTAGGATATCGTCAGTTCCAGGAAAATGTCCATTACTGTAGCCAAGTTCCAAAGTAAACTGCCAAGTGTCTTGTGAACTTCGTGCCAAGGTAATTCCAGAGGCATGTGCAAAACAAATAATATCAGAGTGGGGAAACTAGGAGGTGTCACAACAACCTCGAAGTGACAGATTGATGTAAAAAAGGCTGGTTATAAAGTGTCACAACCATATATACATACATTCTGAGCTCAAACTAGTTTGCATTAATCAAAGGACATTCAAAAAGCCCACAAGGGAAATCCAAAGCAAGTCTGAGGACAGGTACTGGTTGAGTCTGTGAAGATAAAAAACAGCCTCCATCACAGAAAGACCATTACTAGACATCCTCAAGACTGGTCTCATACAACCTCTTTTGAAATAAACAGTCCTAGACCGTGATGACCTGGCCAACTTCCGGCCCATTACGAACCTCCTGTTTATTGGCAAAATCTTGGATAAAGTAGTTGCTATAAAGCTACTCACCAGAATCAATCAGCTACACCTCCTAAAAACTATTAGTTGGGGTTCTGCCCAAGGGTAACATCGAAATGCCCACAATCCACAATGATGCCCTCCAAATCATGTATAAGGATGACTGGTCCCTGCTCGGCATCGATGATCTCTCGGATGATTTTCATATAGTCGACCACTGTATCCTATTCTCCATCCTCACTGACAGGGTGGGATTCTCTGAAGCTGCCCTAAATTAGTTTAACTCCTAACTTTTGGGCAGACACCCCGTCATCCATATGAACATTTTGCATTTGAACTAACTCCCAGTCTCCTGCGGTTCCCCCAAGGCTGGCTCCATCCTCTCACCGATCCTTTTTAGCCTTCACATGGAGCCTCTAGCTACAGTCCTTCAAGACCCTGATAAATCTATCCAACAATTCTCATATGATACTCAGTTGTACATGAGAATAAAAAGCCCAGAGATCATCAGTCACGTTTACCTAGTCGTCATCCAGCACTGGATGTCAGCGGACTACCTCAAACTTAACCTAGACAAGAGTGAATTTATCCTCATCAGTCCCCCCACTAAGCAACAACTTGTCCAACAATGGCTCAATGATATGTGCCTAGAAGAATTTTATCCACAACTCTTGGATTCGGCTTAGTCCTTAGGCTTCACCATTGACAGCAGCCGGTCCTTCTAGAAACACATAGCCAAGAAGGCCCAAACAACCTGGCTTCAAATCTCTACCCTTTGTAAATTGAAACCATCCATCCTGCTGCACGACTTCCGGGCCATACTGCAGGCCCTTGTGGTCTTGAACATTAATGGGGAAATGCCCTGCTGACAGGGCTCCCAGCAGCTGACTTGGCTCACTTAAAAGCAGTCCACCACACTGCAGCATGTCTTATTACGGGTGCGCAGAAATTTGAGCAAATCGCCCCTGTCCCATACATACTACATTGGCTTCCTCTGCAGGCCATTATACTGTTCATGACTGCATGCATCATCTACAAAGCAGTTACGAGTAGCACACCAGCATACCTGGTCCTTGTGCAGCAAATGAACCGACTGGCTTCAATCATAGCTAGTCTGCAAAGAGAGGGCCAACCGACAGTCCTTCTCTCATGTGCCCCCCCGCCCAACTCAATCCCAGTATCTATTTGAAATGCCCTCACAATGCACCAATTTTGCAAATCTCTCAAAACGTGGCTTTTTCAACAGCACCTGGCCATGGAATAATCCCAGTGGATGCACAGAATACAAGTAACAGTACTGTGAGACTGTTAACAGATGCCAGCTGAAACACTAACTACCAAATCCTCGTACAGCGCCCTGAAGCTCTCATGCTAAACAAACAAAATGAAATAAAATGACTGCCACATGGAGAATTAGCCTTCTCAATGTTTTGGTTGGACCAGCCCTCCACAAGGCACAGCCAAAAGGCCAAGCAAGACTTTCCTCCTGAGACACTGCTCAAGAGAGTAATATCCAATTCTTGTCTGGA
Organism: Ambystoma mexicanum; assembly: GCF_040938575.1. Taxonomy (NCBI): domain Eukaryota; kingdom Metazoa; phylum Chordata; class Amphibia; order Caudata; family Ambystomatidae; genus Ambystoma; species Ambystoma mexicanum. The sequence continues at coordinate 291,981,100 of NC_090928.1, forward strand.
GAGTTTGGGCAAACATGTGTAAGAAATGCTTCATGGCTCAATCCCAGGCTCAAAAAGAAGATACAAGCATGTGTTAGTACACTGCTGCCTACAGCAAGCACACACACAATTATATATTGCCCACCCCAGTTCTGGGTTCTGCTAAAATGTACAATGAAGTAACCAGATTCCAAAAGAAACTGCTACTGGTGTCCAATGGTATTCCAGAGGCATGTGTGGTAAAAGCAATATGGTGGGGGGATAATGGGAGTTTTGTAACTCCTTAGAAGCAACAGGTGGATGCAGACGGCTCATTCTAAACAAGCACACACATGATGGAAAACCAAGCATAAATCCAAACTCCAAACAAGTTCTTATTAACCCAAGGTTATACAAACATCCAAAAAATGAAATCCTGTTTCGGTCAGGGGACAGGTGAATGTTTTAGTCCAGAAAGATTAAAAAAACACCAATCAAAGGGAAATCTATGGGGGTAAATGATCTAAATATGGGCTCTTAGAAACACTGCTCAATCAAACAAAAATGAGAGCCAACGTTTTGAGAAGCACCTCAAACCCAACTTACCTGGTCATGCTGCTGAATTGCAGGCTTCTTTGAGTTCAACACATTTGGTTAGATAAAAGATCCTCAAATTTGATGATTTCACTGCATAATAAGCGATGATACCACCACATGTTTAGTTTTACTGAAACTGTAGTTCCAAGACATTCGGCGTTGCCCCAATCATCTTTGTAAATAGCCTATGTACATCAGAAGTTAGCGTTTTCTGTGCCCTGGGAGTTGTATCTTGACACTAACCTAAATGTGGTAAAACCAATGCTTTAAATCTGCTAGCTCTAACCATCTCTCAGTACCTGGACTTCTTATTTTTGGCAGTATTGAGGGACGTTTTTTGCACAAACTAGACGCGGTAGGCAATAATTTGCCATCCATCTCATATTTCCTAGTCCCACGCGCATCAGCTGTCCAAAGACTAAACTGGTCAGTGTTCACACTTTTCCCTGTGAAATATCATGCAGGGAAGCATAGCTGCTCCTCCATGAAGTTTTACATTGCATTAACAAATCTATACACTAAGGGGGATTAGAGGTGATAGCCCAGGCATTATGCTGCCTGGGGAAGAACGGTTGTCTATTTAGAGGTGTAATTTGTGCAGGGGTGATATTAAATGAGAGAGGAGCATAATGTTACACGCTGGGTTAAATAAAGATTTCAGAAAATGACATTACATTGCAGTGCATTTACTTTCACCGTGAATACAGTTTTAAAAACTCACTTCATGGTGCAAGTAATCAAAATTTCATGGGAAGGATTGCTAACACACCAGTGTTAGGCAGAGTAGTTTTCTCTCTGCAATTAGCAGAGGTAAGAAAATGACTCCTTTCCCACAAAAGAGTAGGCATGGTATGTTGCCCTCAGTAAAATCTGCAGAGCTACTTTCGGATGATCAGGTTTGAAGCCACGTAACACGTGTAATTGTCTGTAGAGCAACTCATTTGGGTTATCAGGTTTGAAGTTAAGTTACAGACCTTTCTGCTCATTGTTTCACTTGTGCTACCACCCTGTGTCCCGGAGCAGGTGTCAATTAGGATTCTGAGAGCTTATTGGTGATTTATCTCTTTAAGTACCCTAGTTTATCCATACATCATATTTATTACTATAGTATTAGTTGCCTTTCTGACCCTACTTTCCTTCAAAGACTGCTCACTTTGATACATCAAATGTTAAGAATATAACGTAAAAGTACACTGTTATACTGAGTGTTTGGTTGGAATCACTGATTGTGATGTTTAAGTGTGCCAGGGTGCCAAAGTCCAAACTCAGAAGAAAAGGAAATGCATGCAATGAAAAAGAGGAGGAAAATATGATTGGAGTGGGAGTTGTAATGGTTTACTGAGAAGCCACCCTCAATACGGGGAGTTCCTTACCTCCCACTCAAGTGGTTACACAACAAACTGTTTAACAGATTTGTTTTCTATCCCTATCTCAGACACATAACACACCCCTTAGATCCCTCTCCCCCGAGCTAACAATGAGCCAAGAACCATGCCGGTGTACAGGAAATATATTGGTATTTATTTAAGTTAAAAGTAGTAGAAATTAACACGAAAGTGTCAAACACCACTTTATCCATGGCACAACACAATCATCTTCTCTCAGCATAAATAATGAAAAGAACACAATCACAATACTTCACTTGATACAAATTGCACTTCATGAAATAATTACACTGATCAATATGAAAGTCATTATCATGTAGAGTTGTGCGATTTTGAGTTTCCTGCAGGCATGAAAGTATGGCAGTAGGATTTCAAGATTGGTACAAATACATATGGCAATTAGAATTTCGCCCACACTTTTGGTTTAAAATAAACACAGGGTGATTAAGTGGTTTGTTTTTCAGACCACCTTTGCTCCGGTCTATGTTGGGAAGTCACACAGAAAAATTGAAATTCTTTGGGGAATTTTTAGATTTCAGCCCCCCACCCCTTACTGAAAGGCCTATTTTTGGGGAAGCTGGATAAAAAGGTTGGACTGATTTAAGAACAAAAACACCCCTCTTCCTTAAAGAAGACAGGGTCAGTTGGACAATAAGGATTACCCAATTAATATTTAGGCGATATTTTTCTGCACACACTGGAAAGTGAGCTTTGTTAATTTCGAATTGTAACAAAATTCACCCTGTAGTGTTCTTACATAGAAAGCCTCTGTTTACGGTACAGGAAAGCCATGTGCATCTCAGGACACTGTGGAAAGATAGGGCAGGTGTCTGGTCACTCAACTCTCAAAGATGGCCTCCTGCTCTTCACCATAGTACTCAGTCAGCTTTGAGGCCTTCCTAGAGATAGACAATTCTACTCAGATACACTCTCAGCAATGTCCTCTGGTGTCTCCTTACATCTGTCTGATGGTAAGTTTCTGAAGCCCTCCCTGTCCCTCTCTCTTTCTCCTTTTTTCTGTGTGTGTCTGTGTCCTACTGCAGCCCCCCCTTATATAGCAATGATGACACCACCAATTTTACAATCTTCGGGAAGTACCCTGCAATAATTCCGGCCACTGGGATTGGACAGTTACCCTTCTCTCTCCTCCCAAACTCAACCACCAAGTCAAGATTGGTTTAGGGGTCTGGAGCAACATATTGCAATTCTCCTTTGTAATCGCCCTTTGTTCCCCTTTCATCTTTTTGGCAAAAAAAGAATGGTTATGTATCACAACTTCATATTTTTACTAGCAACTGCATACTAAGCATATTTTCTGATTCAGCTAATCATGGAGAATTAGATAGGCCGATCACCAAATCTGCACCATGTAGCACCTTTCTGCTGTTTGCATAAAAAGCACAAGTTATGAATATGTAAATTATTAAACATATCCCTAATTTCCTTTTCCATCGCTCAACAACTCTAACATTTGGAACATGTTCAGATCAGCCAGAATTGTAGTTTAAAGTGGCCATTACAATTCTTCGTGTCACAGGTAGATTAATTTTATATCCCTAAAATCGCCTGGAATTTACATAAAAAATGGCATGCAGATGAAATCCATCCTTTGTGTTGGAAGCTTGTTCTTTGAAGTGAGTGCCCCCATTTTCACACATATAGTCATGCTCCAGCCAAGGGTAACTTTTCATAAAGTGAATGCTTTCAGAGCCAGCAGGTCTGGAGAACACTGAATGTTGACACCTTTGACAGGAAATGTTTTTGCAATCGGTAATTAGATGGGAGATGTGACATCCAGGCTTGGAGTGGGAGATTTCCTCGTGAAGTTTTGCCCACAGACAGCAAAAGGGTCTCTCTGGGGTTGACATGTTCCTTGAATACAAAGTGGAGTTTTGTAGGTGAAACATAATATGCATTGCTTTTTGTCAACCCACACATCATGTTCTGTTTTCCTGGCATTTTTCTGTGAGCAGTGATACCTTTTTTTGTACTTTGTAAAACTGTTTTTATTTTCACACACCTGTGCATGTCATTTTTGTTTTTAAAAATCCTGTATTCCATGTGAGAGGGATCATTGATTCCACCTTCTTTTGTGAATTAAAATGTTGCTTATCCATTGGTAATGACAGGTTCCACATGGCTCTTTAATTTTACTTGAAAAACAAAAGCTAAGGTCAGGATGTTTTTGTTTCAGTGTTTAAAATCTTGCTATAAATGCACCCCTCAGAGTAAGTGGGAAGAGAGTCAAATAGAAAGTAGTACAATAGATAGTGAGACACAAACAACATGACGCGGATGGAGAACAACGCGTGACTGAACCAGCTGACATGGTAAAGTAAATTTAATAGAAATATCGAAATGGGGGGTGGGCAGCAGGGCACTGACCCAAATGTTATTTTTAACTTTACAGCGTCTGAGCCCCGCCCCCTTTAAATCCTGATTGGTGAGTACCTGCTCTTACTTTTTTCCATTTTAAACACTAGGTAAAACGCATGAGGCATGAGGAAACACCACTGGTAAATTGCCAGAGATTGTAGGAACATCCTCAAAGGCCTTTTGTATATTTTTCTCCCACCTCCAATGAGGAGTGGAAGTGGGCCTTAATTACACAACTAGCTATGACAGGTTCAAGTTGAGAAGTACAATCTTCTATGCACACGTAGGACAACATTCATTTACATGTTTGGTGTCTACATTCTCCAATTAACAGTTCTTTAAAGTCCCCTTATGGTTCGCTTCCATGCTAGGTCGTTTTTCCTGTTAGTTCCACTGATCCCAACAACCTAATGCCCTCCTGGGGCCTTCAACCAACTATTGAGGCCGTACAGTGTAGTGGCACAGGCCTGCCTCCTAAGGAATCCGCTGTGTTTAAAATGAGAGGCCCGTGGCAAGCCGCATAAGTGCAGTTCCCTATGGTATCACTGTGAACAAAGTCACGACATTCGGCCAGCTTCAGAATACGTGGTCTCGAGCGACTTTTTTGCTCTTATTTTCAAAATTCTAATTTGGTTGCTTGCATTGAGGGCCCTGTGGAGACAGGACGTACTGCCTGTCACATTGAATGACCGGGACAGGGAAGCACACAGTATGAGATGTTGTGATGTTGCTCTGCAAAAACCACCAATCACCTCCCCATGGTGAAGTGCCCTCGGTCGTGAACTGGCCTTAGAAATTAGATTAAACCACTCCCAGTAACTGATCACCCAAAGCACGTTTTTTATTTTTTATTTTTTTATGTTTTTATTAACAAGCCATTCAAACAACGGCAATTAAAGATCAGCGGCGGCCTGAATACATGCATCGCAGTATCTACCTAGACCTCCTACGCGTTTCCTAAATTAAATGGAAATGGAGCTACACCGTTCGCAATTCCTCTTCGGCTAACGCTTGTGTTACCCTCTGAAATAAAAGGAAAACAGTTGGAAGCTAACCTCAATCTGCTCTCACACTAAGGGGTTCCGCCTTCCTGATGCGAAATTATGAAAGCTTTTATACTGGTTTAGTAAACAGTTCATATTCAGGAATAGCTGAACCGTGGGTTAGTTTCTAGCTGCTGCAATTATGCACATGCTAAAAACGGTAACGAAAAAGGGCTGTTAAAGGAACATCCTATTTTTGTGTGTGCAGTGTGTTTAAGAAAGACACATCTAGGCCAATGCGTACCAAGAGAGAACAAATCCATGTGTTCGGTGCTGAGGAGTAGGGCTTCACGCTGCCAAAGGTGTATTGTGAGCGCAGAGCTACTGACTATATCCTGAGGAATTTCTATTTTAATCAAGGTGACATTGCAAGACTGTCGGTATCTTTAGACAGTGGGAATTCCTCCGTTCTGGAATATTCATGGGCAGGATTAAAGAAGCACATGTAGCTGATACTGCATTCAATTATGACTATCAATCTTCCAAAATGAGTAATTTATTTGTAAAATTAGTACAATTTGTAAAAATATCTTTGGATCCCCAACTACCTCAGGGTGAAGGGGCATTGCATTGATAGCAATAAGTACTGGCAATAGCCCCACTAAGAATATGGTATATCCCTTGCCCAGACACTTCTAGTTCCCCAGTCTAGAAATTATTATCCTACCGATTAAGGTCTACAGCCTGCTGACCAGGCTGAACTAGAGTATTCCAGAACATTAGCACCTGTGCAGGGGGAGGTAGCTAATCTGGTGGCTAGGAACGTGGGCTTGAACCGCCAGTGTAAGCCTGTGTTCCAAGCCACCTGACCGCTGGCTCCCCTGCTGGCATGTTCCCCCACGCTTTCTACATTTTTTCGTGGCTGCAGCAGCAGCAATCGCCACCAGAGCCGCACCTTCCTCTTTGCGCAGAAAAGGCCACCATGGAAAGGGAAGAGGGGCTTCCCTCTCCATGGTGGCCATGTTGGTAAGGATTTTCCACTGTACAATGGGACACCGCGCGCGTCCCGTTGTAGGAAGGAAAATCCTTTTTTTAGCACCGCAGGTTGCTGCTTTGGTTACCCTGGCTGCTAATGGCCTTAACACCCGATACGGCCCACCAGATCAGGTGTTAACGCCACATTCCAAACTTTTCTTTGTCCTTTGGCAGCTACATTGTCAGACCATTCTAAAGAACAGAGATAAGAATTTTGTACACACATTTAGATCGTCCATTATCCTCCGAGTTAATCGCAGCCATGGTGAATGCCTATTGCTGTAAGTGGCCTATAAAAAATCGAGCAAGTGCTCTTGTCGGGTCGTGGCCAAAAAGGACATTGCCTGGCAGGGGGTTGGTGCTGCAATTAAGAGGTAAAACTTGACTCACCTAAATGCCACCTGCTAGGCCACGTCCTTGTAAGAGCTCCGTCTCCATTTGCAAAAGAGCTGTGGTCTAATAGTTAGCATTCAAAGCAGGTAAGTATTGCCTCTTAATCGCGGCACTTAGCTCCTGCCAGGCACCCCTTTGCATCGATCATCACCCTCTCACCTGGGACGTGAGGGTGATGATCCCTGCATTTCTAATGAAAGCAGTGTCTGGCGGGGGTCGGTGACACAATGAAAAGGCCAGGCTTTTTTGTATAGCCTGAAGCTCTCGCTGGGGTTAGCAGGGGAGCTTAGGGAGTACAGGCAGGTGCCAGTCATATACACAAATTTCGGAGCCTGCTGGGGCTCCGCCACGGCTAGACCTGGCCCACTTAAAGCTCTGCGAATGCCATGTTTCTGCAGAATGCCCAGCCAGAAGCCACAACTTTTCAAGCAAAATGAAGGAGATCCAGCAAGTGCTGCCTGCATCAGTCTCACCTACACCTTGCTGGACTCTAACGCCTCCACTGACAGCTCTCTCATCCGCAGTATCTTTTCAAGCAGTAATTTGGACCCCAGTACCTCAGCGTTTAAACCAATACCTGGAAACAATAAGTGCTACACAAGGCACGCTGCTTCATTCCACATCTAGTGGCGAGTCAAATTTGTTTACCAAAGTCTAACATTTTTTCAATATCTTTTGACAATTCCTCTGCACCCGTGCGTTTCCTACAAACATAAATACGTGCATGAGGTTCAGCATTTTTTCTGATCTCTGTAATAAGGCACATTCCAGAAATATGCCAAACACACAGGGTTGGACTGCGACAAGAAATAGGCCCGGTCACCCAAAAAAAAGTGGCCCACCCCTCACCTCACGACCCTTGTCTTCTGATGACATCACCGGATGGGATATCATTTGACCCCACCCCAAAGTGACATCCCAGGAAGCGATGAAACACGACCTTTCCCCCCTTGACAAACCAGGAAGTAGCGTCAAATAGCATTGTTCCTAAGTACACTAAATTACTGTGAATCCAAGCAGACGTCCAAGGCCAAATGATAAAATGTTATTGCATAGCACTTACACTTAAGCACTTTTTTTATAGAACAAATATACATACAATATCACCCAAACTGTGTTGGTTCTCATTTATCGACCTCAGAAGGATGAAAGGCTATATGAAGAAAAAAAATTATTGAAAAAAAATATTTTTTTCTCCATTTTTTTTTCTTCCAAACCGGCCCAAGCATGGCCAGAAACCGGCCCCCACTCCCCAGGGACGATTTCAGCCCGCCCATGAGCCGAAAGGCCGAGGGGTCAATCCGACCCTGCAAACACATCAACATTGTTACATTATATGGAACACTGCATTGGCATGGACTTGTTGACAAATTTGGCATCTTCAAATTGCATTCACATCTAGTAGAAGGGGGGCACCGGGGGGAACGCGAAGCATTTACCCCGGGGAGTTTTTGGCGCTGCACACGGCCAGCGAGTGGCCGTCGAAGGCAGAGCGCCTCCCGGGGTATTTAAGGGCCTCAGGGAAGGTTCGGGAGCCAGGCGACGGTTAGGACTTGAAGATTGTCGTTCAGTCCTGTCGCCTGCTCCCGAGCCTTCCCTGAGTTAGCGGGGCCTTCGTTTGGCAGAATAGCGTTAGGTGAGAGGGATAGAGTTAGGTTCTGGGGGAGGTTATTAGTAGTTGGTACATTTGTTTGAGCGTATTTGTTTATTGCATTAGCCGGGGGTACTGTAGATAAGGTACCCCCTCTTACTGTTTTTTCAGGTGCCACTCCCTGCGTATCCGGGGTCGGGTGAAGAGTTTCTTTGGTGGGTCACGGCATTTGTGTCGAGGCATCTGGGAGTGATTTAGGGACGGGGATTAGGCGGATTCACGTGTAGCCGGTTTCTCTTCTGCGCGTCCGTTGGTTTTGGAGGATGGGTGTTCATACGTGGAGCTACGGGCCCGTGTAGTGCGCGTTGGGGTGAAGGGATTTTCTGTACGCGGTAGCTGTCGCGTGTCAGAGGGGGCGGTGTGGTTTTCTTAAAGGGGCCGCGACATAATTTTGTTATTTAGGTGCGGTGGGGCATATACGCCACCAGGGGGCAGTGTAAACAGTCGCATCTCAGCCCCAGTTTATCTGGGTTGCTGGTTTTTGGGGCTTTCTTTTCTCTGGGCACTTTAGTTGCCTGGGCTGGGGGGTTTTAAGGGTTAGGGCATTATTTAAGGGGTAATTTAAAAAAAAAAAATTAATATTTTTATAGGAATTTTTGTGGAGAGCTGCTGGGTATTTTATTACGTTTGGTTTTTTTTTTAAGTGCTTAGTTATCTAGGTTTCAGTTATTAGTTTTCAATTTGGTACAGGTCCACGGGCAAAATTTGGCTCGGGAGTTAGGATAGCTAGTGAACATTCTAGAGGTATTTATATATATTGTAGTGCACAACCAGATTACTGTGCAAGATGGTGGGCCAAGGAGCCAGCAAGAAGGGTAGGGTTGATGCTAGGGCTCTTAGGGAGGCTCTGGAAATAATTAGTAGGGCATCTAGGGCCCAATTGGAAGGGGCAGTTAGGGAGGTCACTGGGGGAGAGGTCACGGGGGAGGGGGAGATAAGTGGTGGGAGGCCGCAGCGTAGAGCAGCGGCAGATGGGGCTCTCGCGGCAGTGGTGGCTTGCACCCCCGCGGCAGGGAGAGGGGAGGTATGGGAATCCAGGGGAAGGAGGCTGAGAAGGGAGATAGACAGGAGAGCGTCTGAGGGAGAAATGATTTTGGGTGGGGAGCCACTGAGGGAGGGTGTGAGTAATAGCCCTAGGGAAGATAGGAGTACGCAGATGGAGAGGGCTCTTGGGGACCCGAGCGAGGGGGTACAGAGGGGGGTGGCAGGGCAGAGGGGAGGAGGGGGTAAATACTTGCAGAAGAGTGCAGGAGGGAGAGGCCCCCATCAATTGAGGAAGTTAGAGTGGGGCGCGGAACAGCCCCCATGGGTATGAGGATGGAGGGTGGAGGGCACTGCGCAGCCCCCACTGGTCAGAGTGAGGTTGAGGGTTTTAGTACGGCCCCGCCTCGATCAGCACAAGGAGAGCCTAGAGGGAGCAGCACAGCCCCTAGCAATGAGGATTACAGGGTGGAGGACGGAACGCCTCGCCCGAGAGAAGAGGACCAGGCAGGGGTCCCCCCTGCCCCACCGAGAAGACATCAAAGGAGTGATGGGGCGTACGCCCCGGGCTCGCAAGAAGAAGATCGCCTCAACTCGAGCATGATCTCGCATCAGCAGTGGTATATAAGGGATGATGAAGTTGGATTGGAGGAATATGTGGGGCAATGGGAGGTAGAAGGTTATAGATTGGCAAGGGAAAGTGGGGAGGAGAAAAGAAGTTTGATATGGGATATGGAAAGGCAAGGGGGTAGGGGGGTAAGGGGTCGGGGAAATTATTGGTTGGGTGAGTCTGTTGACATGTTTTGTCCCCGCAGTAGGAGCCCTCTAAGAAAGGAGATGAGGAGCATCGGGGTGGACGCCAGACCACAGACGGCAGGCGTGGAAAGAGGTGAGCAGGAACGGGAATGGTCATCTGCATGGCAGAGAGGGGTCACGAGAAGGGTGACGGGGAATGAAGGGACGAATTTGCATGGGGTAAGAAAAGAAGCTGATGTGCAGGCCATTGGAGCCTTGGGGGTTGAAAAGAGCATGTGCTCAGTGGAGGTCCAAACGGACAAGGCGATGGAGCCATTAGTGCTTGAAGTGCAAGCTGGAAATAAAAAAGAGAATGAAGTGAAAAGAAATGAGAAAAAATTGCCGTACATGGGAATAACAAAACCATTGGGGGCACACTTGATGGCAACGACAAGGGAGAAGATTGAGGCAGGGGAATTTGTAGATGTGTTCAAATTGCTGCATAGGGAAGTGAGAGCAAAAGGGGGGCCTAAAGAAGAAGAAAGGGAACTGGCGTCTCGCCCAAGTGTCCCGGTGACTATTGAGAATTGGACGTCGGCATTTATCATTTATGCCAGCGTTTATTGTGAAAAATTTCCAGAGCGTTGCGTGGCCCTGCTCAAATATATGGATGTTATCAGGAAGGCTTTCACGAATTTTGGGGGTTTTGCATGGGTAAGGTATGATGAGGAATTCAGAGCGAGATTGGCGGAGGACAGTCAGGTGGTCTGGGGGGAGATAGACATGGATCTTTGGTTGCAATGGATGGCTCCAACGAGGCCTGCCCCGACGCTGCACACGGCGAGCGGGCTGCCCGTACCTTTACAGCCCTTTCTTGGTCGCCCCGCCCACGATGGGGCGGGGGGAGGAGGTAGGGGGCAGTCATCAGCAGCGTGCTGGGGGTATAATAAGGACGGCTGCGCAAGGACCCTGTGTAGGTTCAGGCACGAGTGTAGCAAGTGTGGTGGAAAACACCCTCTCACGCAGTGTTTCCAACAGGGGGACAGGGGGAGGGGGAGAGGGACAGGTAGAGGGGTTGTGGGAAAAAGCTTTTACTCCAATTAAAGTAAGGGTGCTCGAAAAATGGTTGCAATTTTATCCGGACAGAGAAGGGGTGAAGATCTTGAGTGAGGGTTTCTGTCAGGGGTTCAGATTAGGGTACCAGGGCCCAAGAGTGCGCAGGTGGGCTGAAAATTTGAAGTCAGCAAGAGAAAATGTTGACGTGGTGAGACATAAATTGACCAAAGAAATAGAGGCAGGAAGGATAGTGGGCCCATTTGATGACCTGCCGGGTGATTTAGTAATATCCCCATTGGGGGTGGTGCCGAAGAAAGCTCCGGGGGAGTTCAGACTGATACATCATTTGTCATGGCTGGAGGGTATGTCAGTTAATGATTTTATTGCCCCGGAAGAGTGTGGAGTTGTGTATGCCAGTGTTGACCAGGCGGTGGAACTGATAAGGAAGGAAGGGCGAGGGGCCTTCATGGCCAAGTGTGATATAAAGGCGGCCTTCAGGTTATTGCCGGTGCACCCGGAGGATTTTTGGTTGTTGGGTTTGCAGTTTGAGGAAGCCATATACATATACAAAGCCTTGCCAATGGGGTGCGCAATTTCCTGTGCTTTGTTTGAGCGGTTCAGCTCTTTTTTACAGTGGGTCTTCTCATTCAGTTCCGGTTGGGAGAGTGTGCTGCACTATTTGGATGATTTTCTTTTCATTAGCGGGGCAGAAAGAGTGGAGGATTGTAAAAAAATGCTACAGTCGTTTCAGGAGCTGATGGAGGAGCTGGGGGTGCCATTAGCGGAAGACAAAACTGAGGGGCCGGCAGTGGTATTGACATTTCTAGGAATTGAGCTGGATTCAGTGGCCATGACCTCACGCTTGCCGCATGACAAGGTGAGCAAATTGGTGGTTTTGTTGGAAAAAGTGGTGGTGGCCAAGAAAATGACGCTGGTTGAAATGCAGAGTTTGGTGGGGCATCTGAATTTTGCATGCAAGGTGGTGGCCCCAGGGCGAACATTTTGCAGGAACATGGCGAGGGCTATGGCGGGAGTGAAGTGCCCACATCATCGAATAAGAGTGTCAGGGACAGTGAGGGAGGATTGCAGAATTTGGCTGCGCTTTTTGGAGAATTTCAACGGAGTGACAATGTGGTTGCAGGGAGACCCGGTGACTTGGGAAGTTCAGATATTTTCTGATGCAGCAGGAGCGGGAGGTTTTGGAGTTTTCTGGGGAGGAAAGTGGTGTGCGGAGAAATGGCCATTGTGGTGGTTGAAGGAAGGAAGGAGTATAGTATTTCTTGAATTTTTTCCACTACTAGTTGCATTGCAGTTGTGGGGGAAGGATTTTCAAAACAAGAAGGTGAATTTTAATGTTGACAATGAATGCGTAGTTCATGTGGTGAACAGGCAGTCAGCTAAAGATCAGAGGGTGGTGAGACTGATGAGAGAATTTGTGCTGCGCTGCATGGAATGGAATGTGGTGTTTAAGGCAACACATGTGCCTGGGAAGGATAATGGCATCGCTGATGCATTATCTCGTTTTCAATGGCAGAAATTCCGTGGATTGGCTCCAGTTGCAGAGCAGGAGGGGCAACAGATTCCGGAGGAGCTGTGGAAGATAGGAAGCTGAGAGCGCTTTCACTGGTGGAGGGTTCATTGGCCTCAGCATCTAAGGAGGCATGTAGGAGGGCCTGGGAGGATATTATTAGAGGGGGAGCTTGTAGTTGGAAGGGTAGATGGGACGCGGAAGAGAGGAGGAGAGATGATGTTATGAATTTTCTCCTGAGGTGTATGGACAGGGGGTGGTCAAAGGCAATGATTGCGGGGAAGTTAGCAGGGATTTCTTTCTATGGGAAATGGTTTTGGGGTTTTTAACCAAGTGGGGGGGAAATGGCAAATAGGATGTTGGAAGGATGGGCTAGGGAGAGTAAGAGGGACAAGGATAAGAGGAGGCCGATATCGGCGGAATTGTTGCAGAGGTTGATTGAGGTGGTGGGGGGAGTTTGCTGGTCGGTATGGGAAGGGGAATTGTTTGTGACTTGTTTTACTTGGTTATTTTTTGGGGCTTTCAGGGTTTCTGAGTTGGTAGGGGGAAAAGGGGGGTAGGAGGACTGCAATGGGAAGATGTTCGAATTACAGAGGAAGGTTTGGACATCAAGATCAGAAGATCCAAGACTGACCAGAAGGGGAGGGGTTCTTGGGTTCTACTGGGTAGAGGGAGTAAGGAATTATGTCCAGTACAGGTAGGATTGGTGTGGAAGGAGCGTTGTGGGGGTAGGTCAGGCTTGGTGTTTCAGCATGAGGATGGGTCGCCGGTGGCAGCGGCACATGTGCTGGGGGTATTGAGGAAGGCGTTGGAGGCAGTGGGTGAAAAGGCAGAGGATTTTGGGACTCATTCTTTTAGGATGGGCGCAGCATCTGAAGGCAGTAGGTTGGGATTTTCCGAAGACAAAGTGAAAAGCTTGGGGCGTTGGAGGTCTGGGAAATACAAGGGGTACGTCAGGGATTTTGATAAGGGGAATGTGTGAAGAAATGAGGGAAAGGATTTTGGGACGACTGCTCTTATTGTAATGTTTTGACTTGTCAGTGATTGTTAATTTTCTTTTTTCAGATGCTGCGCAAAAGGAAGGGGAGTTGGCGCAAGTGTGGATTGTTGGCCATTCAATTGTTAAGTGGGCTGGGAAAGAGGCGGAGAAAAGGGTGTTTGGGAGGCAGCTGGGATGCAGCTATAAGGAGGTGGTGGTGAGATGGCACGGTTTGGGGGGTCTGCGCTGGGATCAGCTGCTTCCTATATTAGCAGGGATGAGGGAACGCTATGGGGTTCCAGAAGTGGTGATTATTCACGCGGGAGAGAATGACCTGGTGAAGGATACGGGGGTCTCTCTGCGAAGGAAAATGAAGAGGGATTTAGTTTGGATGAGGGAAATGTGGCCTCAAGCAAAGGTGGTTTGGACCAAGTTGTTGCTGCAGAGAGTTTGGAGGGGGGCGAGAAATGAGGGAGCAATAGAGAGGACTAGGAAAGGGATAAACAGGAAAATGGTTAAGTTTTGTGCCTCGGTGGCGGTACATTTGATGGACCACAAAGAAATAACGTATGAAGGGCTCCTTATTTTTTAGAGAGGACGGAGTACACTTGTCCATGTTTGGGAATAATCATTACCTGGCGGATTTGAGTTCCTGGCTGGGAGACTGGGTAAGAAGTTGGAGGTAGGAAGGAGGAAGGGGGGGGAGTGGGGCAGAAAGAACTCCTCAGGGGAGGGTTTTTCTGGTGCCGGGGGCATGGCCCCTTTTGATGTGAGGGGAGGGAAGCACAATGGGGAATGACACGGGAAAGGATGGGGTGGCGCTGTTTGCACAAGCAGGTCACCCCGGGGGAACAGGTATTGAGCCTGGAGGGGCATCCTGGGAGAAAGCGGGACGCCTGGGAAAAGGGCAAGGAGACGGTAGGCTCCAAGGGGTAAGTAGGGAGGAGATAGATGAGTTATTTATTTAATTGTTGGGAAGATGAAAATGAGAAAGGAGAATGTTTAATTATTTAATTGTTTGTTGTAATATTTATTTAGTTTGTTAGGCCATGGAGCCAGTTAAGCATTTTGAATTGTAAGCTTTGGCCTGTCACATTAAAGCGACCTTTTCCACTTTTAAATGAGTCTGGGTTTTTGTGCAGTAAGCCAAAAATCATGCTGATGGGCATAACGGGAACGCAGATCACCCCTGAGCATTTCTATCCTTGCCCATAACCCAGCACCATCTCAATCCCCTTGACAATACTGGAGTATAGCACTGTACATGCCTCCTTAAAATAAAGTCTCCGCTGGCCATGGCAGGTGGGGAAAGAAGGCCGCGCACACACGCTCCTTCTGAGAACAGATTGCACTCTCGCACATGCGCAGTGTTTCTAAGATGATGCAGACTCCGCGCGCTGCGGTGAGCAAACCGCTGAAATCAGTCCCGAGCAAGCGAGCGAGGAGGATCGTTTTTTGAGGTGAGAACGGATTTTGCATTACGCTCAGGGCACAGATAGAAACTGTGATGTATAAAATCAGAACTTTATACGGAATATCATTGTGAATAGAACATATTCTATGATCCACAGGGGGAAGAAGGGAAAGTTGATTGACAGTAAGAACGCCAGTGACATGTGTGCAGCCTGTGGGCAAACAACAGAGAAAAATAAGAGAAGATAAATGCAATGGACATTGTAAACAGTAAGTGATCATTCTAAATTGTCCTGAATGCACAGAATTTGCCTCACTTTACCAAAAGTATTGCATGCCAGTTTAGGTAATTCAACAGGATTTTTAAAGCAGGACAACCCCTTTTGTGATCTGAGGCGAAATGAAAGTGGAGAGAAGTTTGTTTAGCTGAAGTCATAAGCAAAAAGTGATTTGCACCACTTGTGGTGCCACTAAAAGGCACCAAGTAATTGGCATTCCTGCACCTGGTGACAGGTTCACTGAGGAGATTACAGTAGCGAACTAAAGACCCAAATTCGTGCACCCCCTTGTTGGTTCCCTGCAGGTAGTCTAGCTGCAGAAATGGGGATGATCTTTTAAATCAAGACACTCAGCTACTGATGAACAAAGGAGGGGTTAAACTGGTCCTGGGGAGTCCTGATGAAGGCCCGGCAGAAATAAAGGAGGTTCTCCTGCAATAGGCAGGAGATACCGAGTAGACCACTGGACCAAAACGCAGATGTGTTGACAAATTTAATTTGGACATTGTACAGGGTGGTAGTGAAGCAACCGCTGTGTTTGAAGGTTTACGCACAAACACCACACTAGGGTGGATTAAGAGACAGTGCTAACACAGAGAGAAGACTGTTTTAAGAGCAGCCAGTGTTGGTTAGCAATGTGTGAGCAGCTTCTCTTGAGGTTAAACAAGTGTATGGGAAAGACGATGAACACATACCATGGATTTATTTGAGTTGCCAAGACAAAATCTTTGCTACTGGGCGTGAGTATAATATTGCCTCACCTACTAACCATGATTTAATGTGTTTAGATGTTTTTTTGTGTGAATGTATTGTGTAATATGTTGGTGTTATGCACTGAAACAGGCCTGAGAAATGTTTTTGTTTATAATGTTTTTGAACAAAAAATGTACAAACTATTGGTCTGAGCAGAGCTGCGAAAGAAGAGCAGAGATAGTATATATGAGGCAGGAGTGTCCTTCAAATATTGCTAGTACTCCCATTTAGGAACTCATTGTATACACTCGGGTTTTCCCAGATGTTTGGGAGTACTGGGCTGGGCCCCATAGAACATTATAGTTGGTTAAAGAGTCTGAACTCTACCTGGCCCTTTAGTTCATTCGTAGGCACCATCATACATGGCCTTGTTATTCTCCCTTCCATTAGATACTAATGCCATTTCCTACACACTATGTTTGAATGTTACCTTCAGGACATCAGCTGTCCTGCTAATTGCTGAATTTGAGATCCTTGTCAGGTATTCTAAGGCCAAAAAGCTATTCCTTACTTAACATTGTGTTGCTCTTTCTGTCTGGATAATGTGGCAATCATCCACCCAATCGCTCAACGTTAAAATGCTTATGAGAATTTTCCAAAAGATACTTTGGTGCTGTAAGTGATTTCAATCCAGCACTCCCACTAAGTCAATGGCCCTCCTTACAACCCAGGCGTTAAGGGGTTAACGGTGCCGTAAAAGGTGTCGGCGCCGTTAAACCCTTAACGCCTGATTACGAGGTCCCTTTGCGGGTGGCACTTTAACACCTGCTTTTAGCAGGCGTTAAAAAACCAACCCGCAAAAGGACCTAGGAGCTAATTACGGCACCGTAATTTACGGTGCCGTAATTAGCGCCTTCCCCAGTCCCATTGAGCCCTATGGGGCAAAAATGGGAATGGGGAAGGGCCATGGTGGCATGGGGAATTGCCGCCGCGCCAACCTTGGAATGGGGTGGTATTTCCCCATTCCACCATGGCGGACTCGTTACAACACCGGCACCAACCATGGTGCTAATAGCGCCATGGTTTAGCGCCGGGGTTGTAATGAGGGCCAATTCCTAGTATGGGATGCCCAATGGAAACACTTATTCATATATTTTTATGTCAAAGTTCTTTTATTCTGG
Organism: Ambystoma mexicanum; assembly: GCF_040938575.1. Taxonomy (NCBI): domain Eukaryota; kingdom Metazoa; phylum Chordata; class Amphibia; order Caudata; family Ambystomatidae; genus Ambystoma; species Ambystoma mexicanum. Next base: position 291,998,322 of record NC_090928.1, read on the forward strand.
ATGATGTACCCTTATATAACGCCCCTCTCTTTGAATCCCCTCGGCCTCACTGAGCCAAGAAGAAGGTTTGTTTTGCAAATTAAAAGATTTATTTGAAGAATTGGACAATATATATATTACACTTTTATGAATATGAATAATATCTGAATAGCACACTTATGAATATGAACAATGATCAGCAATGGGTAATATTACAATATCAACAATCTCTTTAATCAATTAGGAGTAGAAATAGGAAGAATAACGTAGCAGAGAATACTATGTATGGTTCAAGGAAATGCAAGGATAGGAAAGAATGCAACACAGAAGTAAGACTTGATAGGACTTCAATCAACAGATAATATGATCACTCTTTACCCCTGTTACTCACTCCCCCCAGTATGCAATATGAAGAGGTGGAAGAGGGCACACAGGTTTTAGGAATCACGACCAATAATGCAGTTCAATCCCAGTTCCCCCAGCAAGCTTAGAGAGAACATGTATGATTTTAAAACAGGTCAAAATGCTTTTGATTGTGATTTGCAATAAATGGGAAAATGCTAAAATGACTTTAATTCCCTAAAGAAGATTCAGAATGAGTGAACGTTACTTGGGATTGGTTCAGGTCAACACTAGCAATGATTTGTGAATGATTATCAGATTAAAAACGAAATTCAGCAGTTGAAAACAAGAAACAGCTATTTCGACATGTGGTGAAATTTAACCAAATTGCAAATTCGCGGCAACTTTTCCGCGTCCGGGAAACGAGATTACAGCAAAACTATCAGGAACTGGAATCAGGAATTGGAATGTTTTGGGTTCGACCAAGGATTGGTCACCTATAGATCTCAAAATAGTGTACAAATATATAGGATTAAAATCAATACTGCAAGGACATATGTTCCTGACCTGTATTTAACTGTACACTAACCAACTAATATCCACTAGACTGTCATGATTATGGTTCATTACAGCCCTATCCTAGTGGGGCATCTCTTGAAATTGATAAAATTGTACTTCTAACTATTGAGGCTCATGTTTACCTCGGTATTCTTTTGTTCAAGTTATAATGTTATGTGAAATAATGTATGACTACAACTGAGCTGTTCCTTTCTCTCTTTCCATTTTTTTGACTACAGAATAGACTCGAGACTTATGCTCTATTTCTACCTGTTCATTTATTAATATATCAGGACATTATATTTTTTGTGTTTTGTTGTTTTGATAAGAGAAGCTTTTTGTATTAAAATTGCATCTAAATCAGCTGTTTCTCCCATTCTGATAGAGCACACTGGTACAAAGCAAGATAATTATCATGCTCATCATTTTAGGGGGTTCTAGACTACATCACTAGTATGAACTATTGGTGATTCATTGAAAAAACACCACGTATTTAACTGTAAATAACTACATACTAAATCCACAGCATGTTCCAACTTTGTTTGGCGGCTATCCCTCTTGTGATATACTGTTTACCCCAGCCTTAGGTTCCGCCTCTATGGGCTGGCCCTCTAGTTTATGGTTCAAAAGTTACAGAGGATTTAATAAAAGGTCGATTTTTCAGAAACAAAGTCAAGATTTCAAAATGAAAGATGCGCTGTTGAAGATTTTGAACAAGATTTCTTAACACTAAAGAGTCTATGGAGCCGCAAACGACACGGCAGCCCAGCCACCTATCCAGAAGCGCCTCCGGATGGTTTCTGTCTGAACGAGACAATTGCCTTTCTCCAGAAAATATATATTAGGGCCAAGATGATTATCACTACAATTATCAAGGATTATGTGGAGGAGAGAAGAATTTAAGATAGACAACAGAGATTCAATAATGCAGTTACGGATAGGCAGGATTATTGGATTGGGTTACTTAATACTAAGAGATTGGTTATGGACAGTTCTACACTAAATACTTACAACTATGGCTTTGAAATGGAATGGGCCCATCAAAGATCTGGTCAAAGGTTTGGACCCCACTGGCCACCGGACAGGATCAGGGCACCTGGATTCTGCTCTCATCAAGGCACTCTGGTCTGCACGGCCTCTTGGACTGGATCTGAAGGGTTCTGGGTTACAGCTCTGCTCTGCGGGTCTGGATCTTGTTCTAGCACAAGGTTTTTAGCTAGAACAGCAAAACAGCTCAGCCAGGCTGTTGGATTTTGTGGGGTGCCCCTTGGAAATTTTGGCGTTAGAATCAGGTTGCAAAAGATTCTGAGGCCTGCTGAAAAAGTGTTCAGCTTCTTGGGTTAGGCCTCTCTGCTTCAAAGTTCTAGAGTTTGGTTCTAGAGTCTGGTCTCTGGATCTATATCTGGAGCCTGGATCTTCCTGCAGGGTGCTTCACCAAGAAATCAGTTGAGGAGTGGACAAGTATGTGTATTGTCTGTCCTCAGCAGTCCCTATTCATCAATTTCCAAAGTGGGTGGGGAGGCTGATTATCTATGCCCAACCGTCTAAGGATCTGATAGGTCAGAGAATTCCCTGTCCCCTGATTTGAGAAAGGAACAGTGTGTCATCAGGTGTCATCATGATGCTGGGTTCATGGCCCAAATTAAATCCCTCCCCTTTACTTTTATATAAAAACTCTATTTTTCCCCAAAAACTTACTTCCAAGATACACAAGTTGTTCATAATACATAATTACATGACAGATTGCCTAAGGTACATTTCTGTTCAACTCCCATCTTCCTGTGAGCTATGGTTCATAAATGACAACTTTTTCATGCTTTTGGTGGGTTTCTCAATGTTAGTTCTGCACCAATTTTTACACATGCATGCACGTCCCCTCTGGGCACAATCCTATAGTTTTTCATGTTCCTAACATAAACACCATGGCCACAATATGAATAATTTCCAGGGTTCAGTCTCAGAACATCGTACAGATTCCAGCTTAGTCTTAAACTGTGAGCGAATCTTTCATTTTAACAATCTCTAAGTTTCATATTTTTGTCAGTTCAGTACACTTTGCTATAAGCATTTTTCTAAACATACATTTAATCCAATGTCAAATCTACAATTTCAGTCTGGCCCGCCACCAGAGCTGGGCTGAGTCAGAGGGTCACATGGCCTGCCTGCCTGCCAGAGCAGTTTGTTGTCAGTCACACCCGAATTAGCATTTCTATTCAGCCCAAGGAATCCATTGTTTCTTTCTCCATGAAGGCAGGAAATCTCATCCCCTCCTGATTAACATGCCCATGCGATATCCCCCTTTTGGTGGGAATGAACAAGATGTGAGTTTCCCAGGGGAAGAAGGCCTCTTGGAAGTTTTAACTGAATCAGGTTACCTTCTGGTCAATTGTAACATAGATCCTTGTGAAAAAAAAATACATTTATAAATTTAAAATAAGCAAACCCATCTTTACTTCCAGTCCTTTTTCAACATAAAAATCATTGTGTGGCACTCTTATATGGCATTTTCCTCTGATAAGTGTACTTCTATGGACATTGTATTTATGTGGATTCTTGCAGTAGAATAATGTGGAACACTCAACAAGCAGGTTGGATCTTTTAGGTGGTTTGTGAGCCATGATTCTTGCACATTTTTGACAATCAAGAGAAAGGATTTCCAAACAGCTCTCTGTTTCGTATGGGCAATGCCTTTTCAAGTGATTTCAGGCTACTTTGTGGGTAGCCCAATGGTGGGTTTTGGCAAAAGTGGATGGCGCCTATTTTTCAGATTTTTACTGGCAAATTTTGGGTGATTTTTAGCAAGCAGCCTGCTTTCCATTGGCCATTTCTGAGGTTTCTGCTGCCAGCAATGCACAGTAATGTTGCAGGGCCTGGACAAGTAGGTTGAGACATCCCACAATGCAGCCTTGTACCTCGTATTACCGGTGGACTCCCCTAAGGTGTTTTTGAAATAGTATTGGGTGACTGGATGATTTCCTGCAACCTTTCTGCATACTGATAAAATTTGCATGCATCTCTCGTGAATAACCGCTGTATTGAAGACCCAAAAATGTCTGCTCCCTCATCCCTGTTCTCTCTGAATAACTCCACTCTGTCATGAGTGCGCTGGCACTGAAAGGGCATAGAAAGCACTAACAGACCACCACAGGCATCAGCCTCATAGGACGCCATCCATTGGAGCCAGAAGCCCATGACCATCTCCCCCCATCCTGTGTAATTCCCTTCCCTCGTGCATGTTTGAAATTCATCATCATTTCATTTCCAGATTGTTCCTCTTACATGTGTCAGAACATTTCATATGACAACTAAAAAGTTCAAAACCACCACACTATTCTCAGGAATGATCTCACAATACACTGGCATGTATGAGTCAGCCAACAAAGTCTATTTTTTAACAAATTCTATAAAACCATTCAGATGCACATACCATTGAATACCATCATACAACTTATTCCATATAAATAATGGTCAAATATGCAATACATACAAAAAAAAAAAACTTTGTTAAAGGGACGTTATGGTTAAGTTGCGCTACTAAAAATCTATGAAATTCAGTGAAAAAACTTTGTTAAAGGGACGTTATGGTTCCAAGTAAAACCGAAAAACCCTTGAAATTCGCCAGTTATGGTAAGCTAAGCAACCATAACTCGCGCCACCACCGTGCACTGCTAAAACTAACACCCAGGACATCAAAGATGACATCACAAATGTCATTGATGACATCACTGATGACATCACATGTCTGGCTCACTATTTTTTCTTTTGCTGACATATCTAGGCCACATGGTTTTCTTCAGTAACAGTCAGAAACTAAGAATTTTATTTTATTTGTAGACATATCCTTCTAGTAGGTTCTTACAGTAATTCCCTTAGAGTACAGTCACATCATATGAAACATATACATATGGGAAAACACAAGCTTGAAAGACAGCAATCCTTTTTGTGCATAAAGATAATCACTAGACTTATGAGCACTTTCTGATAGTTCTGTTGTTTTTTTTATGGCTGTATTTTCCCTGTATATGGTCATATTTGTGTACATTGTACTCACACTACTTTCCTTAGGGTCCAATCACATCAAGTGATACATATACATAGGGTAAATAGCAGCTTTGAAACAGAGCAATCATTTATTTGCATGAAACTAATCAGTTAAGTTATGAATTGTTTCTGCTACTACTTGTGCTTTTTTGCTAACTTCACTTTCCCTGTATATACCCATATTGGTATGTGTTCTTGTGTCTTTGTGTTTTGTCTATAGTAATGCAATTATGTAATGCATGGGTTTTATTAGCTACTTATTACATATTTCACAGTACACAAAAATCTATTAAGAAAACAATTATCATTTCATTATTCAACATATTAACATTACGAATATCATACCTTCATCTTGTACGCTGCACACAATGTTATGTTTCTGTATGAGTAGCTTAGTATACTAGATAGAACCCCATAATAGGATGCTATTTATATCAATGCATCGTTCAATGCACTTATTAGGGTATATTTCTTGCAATTATTCTTGACACTTTTTTCGGAACATAATAAGAATCCCTTCTACACATATTTCATGAGAAGTACATACACATGTGATATCATCAGTGATGTCATTAATGACATTTGTGATGTCATCTTTGATGTCCTGGGTGTTAGTCTTAGCAGTGCATGGTTGTGGCGCGAGTTATGGTTGCTTAGCTTACCATAACTGGCGAATTTCAAGGGTTTTTCGGTTTTACTTGGAACCATAACGTCCCTTTAACAAAGTTTTTTCACTGAATTTCATAGGTTTTTAGTAGCGCAACTTAACCATAACGTCCCTTTAACAAAGTTTTTTTCACTGAATTTCATAGATTTTTAGTAGCGCAACTTTACCATAACGTCCCTTTAACAAAGTTTTTTCACTGATTTTCATAGTTTTTTAGTAGCACAACTTAACAATAATGACTTTGACTTTATATACATGTCATATGGAACTGACTAGATCTCTTCTTATGAACTTGATGTCCGCAAACTTATTTAATGTTCGCGGACATGTTCGGAGAACAGTACCACTACCTAAAAACTGTGGGGGGGGGTGTTGGGGTATGTATGATTGTTATATCATAATATAGGAACATTTAACAAATTCAAAAAGCAGCACACAAACACATTATATATAGTAATACATAAGAAATGTAACCCATATATGTAACACACTAACCATTCATTTAAATACAATATGTTCTGAAATGGAATATACCACAAGAAGATAAATTGGGTTCCAACATAATTACCTCACAGACACAACAGAACTGAGAACAAGACCAGACCCACTGAATACATAGGACTTATCTTACCAGAAATAGTAAGTGTACTTCATTTTACTCATATATTTATAAACTTTCTGTATTAGATTAAAAAATATATTATCTTTTTTTTTTCTCACAGAAATGTCTAGTACTCTGGAATGGCTAGAGGACAATTTCCCACATGAAGAAATGTCGCAAGATAGTGAAACTAATGGTAAACACTTTATAATATAAACCATTTATTTATTATTTTTTTATATACATTTAACATATATATTATTTTTTTGTACAGAGCATACCAGAATAGAAAAAACTTCAGAAAACCCTGTTATGGATAACAGTCTTCACAATATAGAAGAAAAAATGGACGTATTGTTGGCTAATTTTAATAATTTAAACACTTTTGTAGAAAATCATTTCAAACCAAAAACCTCGTACCATTGCCCCACATGTACTTGTCCCTCCTCACCATATCCCAGTCAATTATCCCCAAACCCTCTCCATAATCCAAAACGTTTTGATGAGATTTCATCCCTTCTTCACCTAATACCAATCATGTTGAAACCCCAAATTCTCCTGTTTTTGTTTCTGTTTCTGCCTCACCTTCTCTGTCATAAATTATTAATATATGTTAAATAAAGTTTAATTTTTATATTGTATTGTGAATGGTTTTCATTTTTTTTAAAAAAAACAATAAAAGTGTCCGCGGACAGTGCGAGTGTTCTGAAATGTTCGTACATAAACGAAAATGGAGGTGTCCTGAAGAACACCACACCTGTTCATACTGTTCGCTAGCAAGTTGAAACTGTTCTAAGAACACACGTGGTGTCCTGAAATGTTCGTAAAGAAACAAAAATTAAAGTGTTCTAAAGAACACTATATCTGTCCGTAATGTTCGCTATCAACTTAAAACTGTCCTAAGAACACAATTGGTGTCCTGAAATGTTCGTAAATAAACGAAAATGATGTGTCCTGAACATCAGTACAACTGTTCGTAGTGTTCCTTAGCAACATGAAACTGTACTAAGAACACACGCGGTGTCCTGAATTGTTCGTAAACAAACAAAAATTAAAGTGTCCTAAAGAACACTATACCTGTCCGGTACTGTTCGCTAGCAAGTTCAAACTGTTCTAAGAACGCTATTGGTGTCCTGAAATGTTCGTACGGAAACGAAAATGGAGGTGTCCTGAAGAACACTATACCTGTTCGTAGTGTTCGCTACGCAATTGAAACTGTTCTAAGAACACATTTGGTGTCCTGAAATGTTCATACATAAACTAAATTACACGTGTCCTGAAGAACACTATATCTGTCCTTACTGTTCGCTACCAAGTTTAAACTGTTCTAAGAACACACGCGGTGTCCTGAAATGTTCGTTTCACGTGTGACGCACTTTTAATTACTTCAGAACCCGAACAGTGTCCGTAGGACATCAATGCACATGCGCTAACCAATCTCTGTGCACTTGGTGTCCTGCGGACAGGCGCTTCCTTCGCGGACTAGTTCGCAAACAGATCATATGACCGAGCCCACGCTCATCGTGTGTCCTGAAATGCGGACACTGTTCGTGTCCCCAAACTATTTACAAGTACATTTTCAGTTAATCCATAATATTTTTCAATAAAATCTCACCATGGCACAAGTCCCACATAGCAATCTTGAGTTTCTATATACCTTTTGAAACTTTCCGATCCTTTTTTTGTGTTCGATCTGTCCGCCGACAGTGCGCATGTCCGCTGACCGCGCACAAGCACCCCTATAAAAGACCACGCCCAAGAGCTTATTCCCATTGTGTTTCTGGCTATTCTTCAGAACACAGTGATTTTTGCTGCCACCTGCAGACTACACCATCATCGAGATGGCATCCTTGGCTGCTGAACTGCCACTTGGTGCTGCACCTGCTTCAGCACCACCCCCACCCCCTCCACCACCACCACCTCCCCAAGGGCCTGAAGAGGGGAACAGGAGTGAGGATGCAGAGGAGGAAGAAGAGGATGATGAGAATGAGGTAGAGGAAATCCCTACTACCCGCACTAGGCGTGAGTCTTGGTTGTGGCGGTTATTTACCATTCATGGGAATGGTCCTAAGGCTTGTGCGAACCGTGTTACCTGCAATAAGTGCAAAATGATACTCAGTCGCGGGAAGCACGGTAAGTACAGCTTTGGGACCACTACTATGAAGCGACACCTGAGGTCATTTCACTCTGGGGCAATTCGCAGGGTTGTACCTTGCGAAGAACGTAGCAGGTTGATTTCCTCTACCTCATCCTCTGTTTCTGATCCTGTCACCACAAGGACCACCTCTGTGGGACAGCGTCTTTCTCAAGTTGCCTCACAGGCCATACAGAATGCTGATGACCCTTACCTTTCGAGGGTCACAGTTGTATGTATGTACTGTGACACAGTACTCTGCAGGGGGGAGCGACTTCGGAGTGCTTTTGAGACTATCGGCTCAGAGCACGAGAAGACCTGCTCACTACCCAAATAAAACCCACTCTACATCTTCCTCTCTCAGCTCGCCCTTTCTTATCCCTGTGGTTGGTGTCCCCCCCTTTACCCTCCTTTACCCTTCTCTCCTAGTGTGTCGTGTCTGAAAAACCAAAAAAAATACAAAATTACAAAAATCAAAAAAAAATAAGGCTCTTTTCAGAGCCGCCTTTCCCAGTTAAAAAATAGAAGCGAAAATAAATGAAGCAGGGCTCTTTGTATTTTTTAGAAGTCCGCGGACAGTTCACGAACATTAAAAAAATTGGGTTGCTACTCCATCACAAACATTGTAATTTTCTCTGGAAAGAAGGGGTGGCTCTGAAAAGAGCCTTTGGGTGGTGTTTGTAAATCAAAAATTGTAAATGCTTAACATCTACTTCAAAATCGTTGTTGTAATTCCAAAAAAGGTCGCAATGTATTTTGTACATTTCTCAGAAAAATCTGATTGCCAGCATAAGTAAGATGGACTCCATCTCTGCGAAAAATGTATGTACTACAAAACATAATATTTTCATTGTGAAAAGAAGACATGCCAAAATCTCTTAGAAAGCCACAAACAGCCTTATTAACATTGCGCCTTGCTTTTTCCATTTGTGGACCAAATGAAGAAGAACGAAGCCACATTTGTCTCTGCGCAATCCGTGAAAATATCACTTGAGAATTAGGAAACATGTCCATAACCTTCCTAAGTCCTTCTTTCATAGCAAATTGCAAAAAAATTCCAGTCACATGTCCTAAACTGTTCCCTCCACAATGAATTACAATTATGTCTGGATGTTGCTCTGTCTCCAAAGTAGCACAGAGAGGTAGCAAGTCCAACCACTTCATTCCACGTACTCCATGCCAGTATACTTCCACATGTGGGAATCCAAGATCTACAGCTACTCCACCCACAGCTTTCTGCATGCACCTTCAACCAATGTATCCACGAATCTCCTAAAATCCAAACAATCTGTTTTCTGAAACACACAGCCATAGCTATCTTTTGTTCTCTCAGCAAAAAGAGTATCTGAGAAAATCTCTCCTGGCACAACACACCCACCAAACTTTCCTGACCAATACCTTTCAGTGCTTATTCTCATTTGCATGACTTCTGAACCCAAAAATCCCCGGATGTAACTCCCGATGTCCGCGAACTACCGCCATGTCCGCGCACATATCGTAACATGAACAGCCCTTCTACCATTTCTACTACACTCTCTCTGCCATTCCCTCATTGGATGTACCTCAAAAATCACATGACCATGCACCAATCACATTCAAGACCTCTACATCTAACTGTATCATCATAGATCAGCACTGCAAATGTACTCTGAATCTCTCTGAGTACAAGTGTCATATCATTGGCAAGCAGCATCTACCAGAAATACTGTACAAGTCTTCAAGATTTCTACTTGCAGCTCCATGCATATCCATATGCATGAACACAAACTTCAGGTATGCATATTTTCTGTATAGTAGATGAACACATTTTCAAACAGACTTTTACCTTGTAAAATCTGTAAAATGAATTTACTGTACTTTTTTCAATTTCCTAAAATCAACTATCACTTATAAACCTTTATACTTTTTACTTTCTTTATACACACACACTCAAATCATGTTAAACTAACATTTTTTAAATGAAATATATAGACTACATATATTCAAACAAAATTGCATGCAAACACAATCTATGTTTAAACCTTTATAAAAATACATATACAATTTCATATTTTTTGTTTTTATTTATTTATTTACTTAATTACTTTAAATTAGACATGACATTGAGGCGCTATTACCTAGAACAGTTTACTTACAGAAATAGTGGTATTCACTAATATATTATAAATTTCACAAGACATAGTAAAGATATTTTTTTTTTGCTACAGTTAGTCATTCAATACAATTTGTTCATTAAGAACATATCATATGTACTGAACTGATGCAATGTATCTTATGTAAATAAATTAGTTTAATGGTTTTACAGAAGGCACTGAGGATTTCAATTAAAAAAAGTCAATATCTAAATTAAAAACAGTGCTATATACAAACAAAGTTACTAATTTGAAGCTTTTACAATTGCACTGAAGACCAGTTTCCTGAAAAGAAGCAGCCAAATTCGAAGAAGAAAGAAAAACTAAGAAGTTACCTGTTCATTTAAAAAAAAAGTAAGTAAAATATCACCATAATATTTGTATTATTAATCAAATATACTATAACATTAATACGAGCTATTTCGGTTTCTAAAAATAGAGATTTTGTACCATTTTGTACAAAACTTTCCATGTCTTAAACAGCGATTTACAGCCAGAATGGCCAACAAATTTCTATTTTTGGACACACAAATTAGCCAACTGAACCACTACAATTTTCATATTATAGAACAAACAACTGTTTTAATTGTATACATTAGATTTACTATTTGTACTTTTCCACACCACTAGCTTACTTTTTTTTTGTCATCTGAACCCCAGTTTAGTAACACATACATTCAAGAATACCTATCCCTACTAGTTTTAGTTCCCAATGCCCAATCACACACCATTACACACATCTTTATCATCTTACTCAAACACTCATGCACACAGCACAAATACATTCCAGAACACCCCAACCCATATCTTCTTTATTTTTTTCAACAGACCCTAAAGAATGCCTACCAAAAGTCAAGTCCGTAGAAAGCAACGCAAAAGTAGAGCAAATGAAAATAAAGGTGTCCAACATAAGCATCCATCTCTAGCAGAATTTGTAAAAAAAGTTGAAACAAAACAGCTAATACAATCATTTAGTGAAACACAAGAAGTTTCAAGTACAACAACTTCGCTTCCTCTATCAAAATGTAAAACAAACCAAAAAACAATTAACAGAAAATCAGCTATCAGTACAGATAAAACTACTTCTTCAAATTTTAATATAGTGCAAAGTAAGCATACCAAGAAAAGTATTTTAGCCAAAACATACGGTCACAAAGTCCTTCACAATCTTATAAAAACAGGAGAGAAATCAGGTTCAAAGCTTAAAACCATTGTAGGAAATTAATCTTAGAAGCATTGATGGACAGTGCAATTCTTGTCAAAAGAAATTTATTTATTTTACTGTTAAACAAAATGAAACCACTAACAAAACTAATAACTAAATTACAAAAAAGACTTCTCAATAAGCGAAATATCAACAGAAAGAACTTCTTAAGTATCAGCGGAGGTGAATGGAATCACACTACAAGCACAGAACCATATTTTAATGAAGAAGCGTACAAACAAAAGCAAACTAATACAATTGCCATACATAGCAGTGGTCGAGGTTATGAAAAAGTGAATAATACCATAATGGAACAAGAAGTACTTCTTACAAAAATATGCCCTGAAAACTTAGAATTACCCCTCCATTCAACTGAATCAGAACGTCTAGTGTACAAATGGCCATGCACGTCAATGTGTAACATTCCCAAACAATGTTTCAAATCTTTACGCCAATTCCTCAATAAATATGTAAAAAGCAAAGACAAAATCAAAATTAAATTACTGCAAAATATAGATACCTGTCCAGTGCGCAAGCACACAGGACTACAAGGACATTCATTGGCCTGCATTACAGGACCTACTTGTAAAACCACTTTCCATGATATCAAAAGGATATCAACACATCATTCAACTATAAGAAATCTAGTCTATAAACTGTACTATGCTAAAAGTCCTGCTTTTGCACTAGCAAAGTTAAATAACAACCTTCTACATGGTACAGCAAAAGACCTACTTGAAGAAATTCACTATATCCAGAAAAAATATTTTGGAAGTGAAAGCAATTTACAGAATGAAATTGCTTTAAACCAATTAAGCAACAATTCTACACATGTCAACCTTTTGCTAAACACATACAAAAAAGAAATGCTAAAATTTAAAAGTACATCAGCTGAAGTACCAAACCATGTATGTGTATGTTGCCGTAGAATTTTTTTTAAAAGTAACTGTGGACCTATCATACAAAATAGAAGACAATGAAGATTCTAAATGGTTTGAATTAGCTCTCTACCTTGTAGCAGAAAACAAATATGAAATAACTGAGCCCTTAATACCTTGCAGTTATTGCACTACAAAACTTGACAACAACCAAACTCCTTCACGTTCTATCACAAATAATTTGGAATTATACCCAGTACCAAAACCTCTACAACAACTTAATTTATATGAGAGCATCATAATTCAAACAGTACACCCATTTCAAGCAATAATACGCCTTCAACCAAAAACAGCAAAATTACCTCCCTCTGAATTGGTAAAAGGCATTCGTGGAAAAGTAGTTTATTTACCATTAAATCTAAAAGAAAATGTGCATACTCTAGGAGTGCAACGTCCAATGCAGCAATCTTTAATTATATTAGTAAATTGAGTACCTACAAAAGACAAAAAAATATGGCAACAGCTGGTAGATTTATATAAAGTTAGACAAGCCTTCCAATATCTTAAAGAGAATAATGAATATTACAAGGAAATTAATATTGAAGAAAACTTGAAAGATACAACTGAAATAATTCAAGAAACACAAGAAGCTGGTCAATTTGAGCTACTAGATCCTGCTACAATATCAAATACTTTAGACCATTATACAATTCATCCTTTGCACTGTAATGACACCGTACAAGATGTACTGAAAACTTACCAAATGCGTCAAACAAAAGGATCGCCAATCAGTATATGGGAAAAAAGTATAGAAGCACGTGCTTTTCCTCTACTCTTTCCTACTGGCAAAGGAGGAAGGTATGATGATAGACCTATTCAAATATCAGCTTCAGAATACCGCTCATTACGGATGTATTCTGAAGATCCCAGATTTAGACAAAATGTGGAATACATATTCCACCTACTCTTTGAAAGTGAACTAGCAACTTTATGTTACGGAGTTGCACACATATTAAAATCAGGATCACACTTTCAAAATATGACAGCTAAACAATTATTAGAGAAAGTGCAACAAAAGGATGAGGTTTTACAATCAAATATTACAAATCTATTAGCAAATATGCGTGGTACTAAAGAGTACTGGTTTCGACGTCATGGAGATGTACGTTGAATGATCAGAAACCTTGGCCCACCCACTTGGTTTGTTACATTAAGTTGTGCAGAATATGCATGGGAAGATTTACATGATTTCCTACGCATATCAAATAAAAACAAAACAAACAGAGATATTCTAACACCTGGAGAACTTTGTTCTTTGGATCCTGTTAATGTTTAAAGATATTTTCATCATCTCTTCATTGCTATGCTACATTTTATTTGTAATAAAACTGTTCCTCCCCTTGGAGAAGGGCAACACTTCTTTTGGAGAAAAGAATACCAAGCCAGAGGAGCACCACATATCCACATGCTTTTATGGATTAAAGATGCTCCTAAATTTGGTCAAGACAGTGATGCCACTGTTTTACAGTTTATTGAAAAATATGTCACTTGTGAAATTCCATCAGAAGCCACAAATAGTGATCTTCCTGCACAAATTTTACAATTTCAAAGACACAAATGTGGAAAATATTGTCGTCGCAAATACAAAAACAAAGGCAAATACTAAACCAAATGCCGATTTGGTTTCCCTAGACAGTTACAAATACAGGTCAAGTAAACAACCTCATGTCTTCAGTTAGACATAGTGTTAAAGGTAAGTCACCTAAAAATACATATTACATAAAAAGAAAAGAAGAAGAAAAATATATCAATGATTATAATGCAATCATTGCCCACTTATGGAATGCAAACATAGATGTGCAGTACATTGCAGACAATTCTACTGCAGTTGCACGATATGTCACAGCATACTTAACTAAAGCAGAAAAGACAGAGCTCCAAGACCTCTGGAATGACCTGTCATCAGATAAAACAGTATCTCAGAAATTATACAGCTTGGGCATAAAAATGCTCACCCATAGAGAATGTGGATCTTATGAAGCAGCTGATCGTTTAACTGGTACTTCATTGTATGGTAAATCTGAAAATATAGTATGGCTAAGTCTTGGTCCAGCTAAATCTAGAAAAAGAGTTCTAAAATCATATGAAGATATAGAAACAATAGCCAAACATGATCCCAACAGCCAAGACATTTTAAAAAACAATTTATTGGACACATACTACCCAAACAGAAGTATTACTTTGGAAAACATGTGTCTATACCAAATAGCCCAAAACTACACATACAAAAATAATATGAAACCTGATGAAAAAAAAGGTAAATATAGTGTGACAGACTGTGAAGGCAGCTTAGTTAAACTCACTAAACCAAATTTAATTAATCATATCAAATTGTCATTGAAGACTCCTCAACATAAAGAAGTATATTACATGTCCCTGCTACAACTCTTCAAACCATGGAGAAAAGAAGAACAATTACTAGATAACTATGACTCATATGAGGATGCTTTCAAAGCAAATGAAAGCACTATAACTGATGTAAACTTTACACAGTACAAAACAATGTTGCACAATGAACAGCAACATGAAGAAGAACTCCAAGCCCAACTAGATAAGGATACTCCTGACAGTAGTCAACCTTCTGTAACAGGAAGCCAAGAACCACTGGGAGAACCACTAATAACAAATGAGGCAGAATTAGCTATGATAGAAGTAGAAAACACCATGTGTCAGTATGAAGATAAGGAAGACTTAACTATACTACAATCAAAACTAAACAATGAGCAAAGTAGCATTTTTCAAGAAGTAACAAAACAAATTGCACATGGTGTAAAACATGAAAATAAAGAATGTTCCTGCCATAATTATAAACCTATACTACTGTACGTCAGTGGTGAAGCTGGTTCTGGCAAAACATTCCTAATCAAAATCATTAGTAAGTTCCTTCAACAATTGACAAACAACAAACTGTCAGCTGTTGTCACTGCCCCCACAGGTTTAGCTGCCTACAACATAGGTGGTGTTACATTACACTGATTACTACTATTACCAGTAGAACACCGGAACAAATTAGACTATTACAAACTTTCTGCAGAAGCTGCAATGGAATTACGCAGAGTATTGAAACAAATAAAAATGCTACTAATAGATGAAGTGAGCATGGTCTCCAACCTGATGTTAGCTTTGATTCACCTCAGATTACAAGAGGTACTCAAATCAGACTATGAAGAGCTCTTTGCAGGAAAACACATTATTGTTTTTGGAGATCTGCTTCAATTAACACCAGTAAAAGGTGAACCTATTTTTAAAACATTAGGGCACAAACTCTGCCGTAAAACTGTTGGCAGCATTGGAAATGTCAACCTTTGGCAACATTTCCAATACAGAGAATGAACAGAAAACATGCGCCAATCTGCAGATCTAACTTATGCCAACATTTTAAAAAGTTTGAGAGTTGGTATACTTTCTAAAGAAGCAGAAGCAACATTGAAAACCCGGCACATTAATGCACTTTATGGCGATAATGCATGTGCTACAGATGTTATGGAACAATTAGCCCACAAAAATGTCAATTGTATGGCCTTAATGCCAACTCTTGCAAGCTGTCTCAAATTCAATGAAATAATGTTAAGTAAAGAAATGCAACCAATAATGGAAATTAGCGCCACAGACAAACTAGATGTACATGGTATGACACTACCCATGTGTGACCAAGCCACAACAAGACTAAATAATTTAGAAAAATCAATCTCAAACACAGCAGGCTTAGAAAAGATGTTAAAATTATCCTTAAATTGCAGAGTAATGCTTAAACGTAACCTTGACGTGGACCAAGGACTAGTTAATGGAGCACTGGGTACAGTTGTTGGCTTTCAAACATACCCACGTGACAACAAAATTCAGTTTGTCAATATCCTCTTTGACAAACTTTCAGAAGTAAAACGGATAGGACGCTCAACAGCTAGATTCCTTCTCTTCAAAGATATGTATGTACGCAGAGAACAATTTTCTCTAACTCTTGCATACACAGTCACGATTCATAAATCACAAGGTCTTACCCTAGACAAAGCAATGATAGATATTGGTAACACAGTCTTTAAAGAAGGCATGAGCTACGTAGCACTATCACGCTTACGTACACTTGACGGTCTATTTCTAATCAACTTTGATGCAAGTAAAGTAAATGCTGATATTCCTTGCATTTTAGAATATAATAGACTTCGCTACCGTGGCCATGTAATATATATATATATATATATATATATATATACTGTGGCCATGTAGTTATGGTTAAGTTGGTGTTAACATAGGAAGAGCACTTTTTGGGCGGCTTATAACTTCGCTCTCCATGGACGAATCCTCACCAAACTTTGCAAAACAACTTTTTCGGTCACTCTAATTTTTTTTGCAAAGTTTGGGGAGGATTCGTCCAGCGGGGCTAAAGTTATAGGGGGGGTCCCAAAAATTATTTTTTCCCATATACATAATGGGAAAAAACTTTGCTCACGCCTACAGCCCAAACCGCTGGATGGATTTACACCAAATTTGCGGCAGGAGCGGCGGCTTGGTCCCGAAAGCGTGCTTTGCTTTATTTGGTATAAATCCGTCCAGTAGTTTTTAAAAAAATGACAAAAATGTAAGTGAAAAAAATTAGTGATATCTGTGTTCGCTTCGCGGACACACTTCCCTGTTCGCTCCGCGGACAGGACGGTGATTGGGGAAGCAGCTTGCGTGATGTCAGCGGACATCTGACGTGCTCTCTCATTGGATGCGGTGAAAGCGTGCAGTGCGTCTGGCTTCAGAGACGCCCGCCATCTTTGTTCCTCGCCGCCTGCACAGTAAGTCTTGTGTCTGTCTCCTGTTCCTCCCACCCCCGCTCATGCCCCATGTGTCCTTCTTGTCCCCCCTCACCCCCACTCATGCTCTGTGTCTCCCCTGTTCCTCCAGCCCCCCGTTTACGCCATCGGCACACGGTGGCCAGCGGAGAGCCGAGGAGCAGGATCTGCCAACTGCACACGAACGCCGTGTGTCTCTCTCCCACCCCTCCACCCACCGCTCATGCCCAGTGTGTCTCTCTCCACCCCCCGCTCATGCCCCGTGTGTCTCTCTCACCTTCCCCCCACCCCCCGCTCATGCCCTGTGTGTCTCTCATTCCCTCCCCCCACCCCTGCTCATGCCCTGTGTGTCTCTCTCCCTCCCCCATCCCGCTCATTCCCCGTGTGTCTCTCTCCCTCCCCCCACCCCCGCTCATGCCCCGTGTGTCTCTCTCCCCTTCCCCCCACCCCCCGCTCATGCCCTGTGTGTCTCTCATTCCCTCCCCCCACCCCTGCTCATGCCCTGTGTGTCTCTCTCCCTCCCCCATCCCGCTCATTCCTCGTGTGTCTCTCTCCCTCCCCCCACCCGCCGCTCATGCCCTGTGTCTCTCTCCCTTTCCCCCACCCCCCGCTCATGCCCCATGTGTCTCTCTCCCTTCCCCCCACCCCCCGCTCATGCCCCGTGTGTCTCTCTCCCTCCCCCCCACCCCCGCTCATGCCTCGTGTCTCTCTCCCACCCCCACATCGCTCATGCCCCGTGTGTCTCTCCCCCTCCCGCCCACCCCCGCTCTTGCCCCGTGTGTCTTTCCCCCTCCCACCCCCACTAATGCCCGTGTGTCTCTCTCCCTCCCCCCACCCCCGCTCATGACCCGTGCGTCTCTCCCCCTCAAGCCCAACCCCGCTCTTGCCCCGTGTGTCTTTCTCCATTCCACCCCCCGCTAATGCCCTTGTTTCTCTCCACCTCCCGCCCACCCCCCGCTCATGCCCCGTGTGTCTCTCCCCCTCCTGACCACCCCCCGCTCATGCCCCATGTGTCTCTCCACCTCCCGCCTACCCCCGCTCATGCCCCGTGTGTCTCTCCCCTTCCCCCCACCCCTGCTCATGCCGTGTGCCTCTCTCCCTCCGCCAAACATCTACTCATGCCCCATGTCTCTCCCCCTCCCCACCACCCCCGCTCCTGCCCCGTGTGTCTCTCTGCCTCCACCCCACCGCCACTCCTGCCCCGTGTCTCTCCACCTCCCGCCTACACCCGCTCATGCCCCGTGTGTCTTTCCCCCTCCCGACCACCCCCCGCTCATGCCCCATGTGTCTCTCCACCTCCTGCCTACCCCCGCTCATGCCCCGTGTGTCTCTCTCCCTCCCCCCCACCCCCGCTCATGACCCATGCGTCTCTCTCCCTCCCCCCACCCCCGCTCATGCCGTGTGTCTCTCTCCCTCCGCCCCACCCCACATCCGCTCATGCCCCATGTCTCTCCCCCTCCCCACCACCCCCGCTCCTGCCCCGTGTGTCTCTCTCCCTCCACCCCACCGCCACTCCTGCCCCGTGTGTCTCTCCTCCTCCCCCCACCCCCGCTCCTGCCCCGTGTGTCTCTCCCCTGCTGCCCACCCCCGCTCCTGCCCCGTGTGTCTCTACCCCTCCCGCCCACCCCCCGCTCATGCCCCGTGTGTCCCTCCCCCTCCCGCCCAACCCCCGCACATGCCCCGTGTGTCTCTCCCCTCCCACCCACCCCTGCTCATGCCCCATGTGTCTCTTTCCCTCCCCCCACCCCCGCTGACGCCCCGTGTGGCTCTCCACCTCCCGCCCACCACCCGCTCATGCCCCGTGTGTCTCTCTCCCTCACGCCTACCCCCCGGTCATGCCACCTGTGTCTCTATCCTTCCCAACCAACCCCCGCTCATGCCCCGTGTGTCTCTCTCCTTCCCGCCCACCCCCCGCTCATGCCCCGTGTGTCTTTCTCCCTCCCGCCCACCCCCCTGCTCATGCCCTGTGTGTCTCTCTCCCTCCCGTCCACCCCCCGCTCATGCCCCGTGTGTCTCTCTCCCTCCCGCCCACCCCCCGCTTATGCCCTGTGTGTCTCTCTCCCCTTCCCCCCACCCCCCGCTCATGCCCCGTGTCAGTCTTCTGTTCCCCCCGCTCATGCCCCGTGTCAGTCTTCTGTTCCCCCCGCTCATGCCCCGTGTCTGTCTCCTGTTCTCCTCACCCCCCGCTCATGCCCCGTATCTGTCTCCTGTTCCCCTCATGTGCTGTGTCTGTCTCCTGTTGCCCCCCACGTCCCCCGCTCATGCCCCGTGTCTGTCTCCTGTTCTCCCCACCCCCGCTCATGCCCTGTGTCTGTGTCCTGTTCCCCCAGCCCCCGCTCATACCCCTTGTCTATCTCCTGTTACCCCCCACCTCCCCACTCATGCCCCGTGTCTGTCTCCTGTTCCCCCCACCCGCTCATGCGCCGTGTCTGTCTCCTATTCCCCCCACCCACTCATGCCCCGTGTCTCCCTCTTGTTGCCCCCCGCTCATGCCCCGTGTCTGTCTCCTGTTGCCACCCACCCCCCGCTCATGCCCCATGTCTGTTCGCCCCACCCCCACTTTGCCCCGTGTCTGTTGTTCCCCCACCCCCCGCTCATGCCCCGTGTCGGTCTCCTGTTCCCCCCACCCCTCGCTCATGCCCCGTGTCTGTCTCCTGTTCCCCCCACCCCCCGCTCATGCCCCGTGTCTCTCCTGTTGCCCCCCATCCCCAGTTCATGCCCCGTGTCTGTCTCCTGTTGCCCCCCACCCCCTGCTCATGCCCCGTGTCTGTCTCCTGTTCTCCCCACCCCCGCTCATGCTCCGTGTCTGTCTCCTGTTCCCCCCAACCCCGCTCATGCCCCGTGTCTGTCTCCTGTTGCCCCCACCACCGCTCATGCCCCGTGTTTCCTTCCTTTTCCCCCCAACCCCTGCTCATGCCCCGTTTGTACCCTGTTCCCTCTCACCCCCTGCTCATGCCCATGTGTCTCCCCTGTTCCCCCTCATCCCCCGCTCATGCCCTGTTGTGTTCTTTATACACCCCGCCTTCCCTTTCCATGGTGGGCATCTTGGTAAAAGATTTTCCTTCCTACGGCGTCCCGGTGTAGGAAGGAAAATCTTTTTGTCTTTTTTACCACCCGGTGTTCCCACTTTGAGGACATAAGATGTAAGTGGTCTTCATCTATTGAAAAGGATATTATGGTGACGTTGCACTAATAAAAACCTTTAAAATTTAGTTAAAAAAAAATGTTACAGGGACGTTATGGTTAAGTTGCACTAATAAAAACCTATGAAATTCAATGAAAAAACTTTGTTAAAGGGACGTTATGGTTAAGTTGCGCTACTAAAAATCTATGAAATTCAGTGAAAAAACTTTGTTAAAGGGACTTTATGGTTAAGTTGCGCTACTAAAAACTTTGTTAAAGGGACGTTATGGTTCCAAGTAAAACCGAAAAACCCTTGAAATTCGCCAGTTATGGTAAGCTAAGCAACCATAACTCGCGCCACCACCGTGCACTGCTAAGACTAACACCCAGGACATCAAAGATGACATCCCAAATGTCATTGATGACATCACTGATGACATCACATGTCTGGCTCACTCTTTTTTCTTTTGCTGACATATCTAGGCCACATGGTTTTCTTCAGTAACAGTCAGAAACTAAAAATGTTATTTTATTTGTAGACGTATCCTTCAAGTAGGCTCTTACAGTAATTCCCTTAGAGTCCAGTCACATCATATGAAACATATACATACGGGAAGACACAAGCTTGAAAGACAGCAATCCTTTTTGTGCATAAAGATAATCAATAGACTTATGAGCACTTTCTGATAGTTCTGTTGTTTTTTTTATGGCTGTACTTTCCCTGTATATGGTCATATTTGTATACATTGTACTCACACTACTTTCCTTAGGGGCCAGTCACATCAAGTGATACTTATACCTAGGGTAAATAGCAGCTTTGAAACAGAGCAATCATTTATTTGCATGAAAATAATCAGTTAAATTATGAATTGTTTATGCTACTACTTGTGCTTTTTTGCTAACTTCACTTTCCCTGTATATACCCATATTGGTATGTGTTCTTGTGTCTCTGTGTTTTGTCTATAGTAATGCAATTATGTAATACATGTGTTTTATTAGCTACTTATTACATATTTCACAGTACACAAAAATCTATTAAGAAAACAATGATCATTTCATTATTCAACATATTGAATAACCTTACAAATATTATACCTTCATCTTGTACACTGCACACAATGTTATGTTTCTGTATGAGTAGCTTAGTATACTAGGTAGAACCCCATAATAGAATGCTATTTATATCAATGCATCGTTCAATGCACTAATTAGGGTATGATATTTATTGCAATGATCCTTGACACTTGTTTCGCAACATTATAATAAGAATCCCTTGTACACATATTTCATGAAAAGTACATACACATGTGATGTCATCAGTGATGTCATCAATGACATTTGTGATGTCATCTTTAATGTCCTGGGTGTTAGTCTTAGCAGTGCACGGTGGTGGCGCGAGTTATGGTTGCTTAGCTTACCATAACTGGAGAATTTCAAGGGTTTTTCGGTTTTACTTGGAACCATAACGTCCCTTTGACAAAGTTTTTTCACTGAATTTCATAGGTTTTTAGTAGCGCAACTTAACCATAACGTCCCTTTAACAAAGTTTTTTCACTGACTATATATATATATATATATATATATATTTATATTTATTTATGTGTTATGTGCCATAGCCCACAGGCATCAGGGCGTACACAAACATCTAAGACATAAACAGAAAAACAGGACAGTGTGTCACAATAATCAATATATCAGAAAAAAAAGTACAAGCTAAAATGACTACACGGGGCCTCATTACGACCCTGGCGGTAAGCGAAAAATGATGCCGGTAAATGATTACTAAGCGGATCACGACCCAAGCGGACATGCACCTAACGCCATAACAAAGGCCGTTAAGTACCTTACCGCCATGGTGATAATTACGCCATCGCGAACCAACCGTAAATGGCCATGTAAAGTGAACCCAGCTGCCACAGGTGCACAGAATCAGCACAGGTGGAGGCAATACAGACTCAGGAAGTACAAAAAGAGCACACCCCACCCCTTCCCACACCCAGTCACACTCCACAATGATACCAATAGGACTAGCAATGTTGGGGCTGGAGGACCTGATAGCAATGCAAGTGCTACAACAACAACAACAACAACAGGCAGCACAGAGGAGACGCAGGAGGAGAAGGAGGGCAAGGCAGGGCCAGCAAGCCCCACCAGCACAGCCAGTGCCACCACGCAAGCAGCCCCCAATCCCACGCATCAGAGCCAGTCCATTCAACCTCACTGCTGAGCAGATCCACAGCCTGTACCGTTTGGACCGGGACACCATCACCGCCATCGTAGACATGACACACAACGACATCGTCAGCATGATAGAAGCACCAACCGCCATCCCACCCCTACTGAAGGTAGTGTCTGTACTCCACTTCCTGGCCACAGGCACCTACCAGCACACAGTGGGGCACATGCATGGCATTTCAAAACCATTATTTTCACGTACACTGATCCAAGTGCTCGATGCCCTCCTCAAGCACACAGACCACCACATCTCATTACCACGGACTGCCCAGGAGATTGCAAATACCAAAGTGGGTTTCCATGCACTAGCCGGCATACCTGGTTGCATTGGTGCCATCGACTGCACCCATGTGGAATTGGTGGTTCCACATGCCATGGAGGTACCGTACCGCAACTGTAAACTATTTCACTCAATCAACGTGCAAATGGTCTGTGACTCCAACAGGATCATCACACATTGTTGTGCCCGATTCCCCGGAGCAACCCATGATTCAATGGTCCTGAGGAACTCCAAAATACCACGCTACATGGAGCGACATGCAGGCCCAAGATCCTGGCTACTCGGTGAGTCTAATGTCATGACCATGGAAATGTGAAGTGGGTAGGTGAACGACGTACCAATGCATACTCCACCTGGCTGAAAGGGGGGGGGGAATGATGCATACTCCACCTGGCTGAAAGGGGGGGAATGATGCATACTCCACCTGGTTGAAAGGGGGGGGGGGGAATGATGCATACTCCACCTGGCTGAAAGGGGGGGGGAATGATGCATACTCCACCTGCCTGAAAAGGGGGGGGGAATGATGCACACTCCACCTGGCTATGAGTAGCAGAGACAACAGAGCCAGATCATACCCTAAAGCAAAACAAACTTCACCCAACACCAGTAAACCCAATGCCTGATGTATGTAGCCCTACCATGTGAATGAGGTTGTTTCCCAACCATGACACAACCATCTGCAAGTGCATTGTACCAATTCTGACCACATTGACTACAACGAAATGCACCTACATGCACGTCACCAAACACCATCAACCGAAAGGCCTGTCCCCCATAACTGCGCACGAAGGAGGCACATGACGGACAGAAACATCAACACACCATCACACAGACAGCAGGGCCCCCAAAATGTCTCTATAAACATCAGTATTGCTCACTGGGGTCATGATGAGGACGACAGCAATGTTGCAATGATGTGAGCATTGACATCACCGGACACGTGCCAGGCCACCAAAACAAACGGCATGAACGAACACAGTGGATGGGCACTCACAAGGCACTTGACCCCCCTGCATACATTGGTTGATGGCATGCAAAACAGGCCATGAGAGCCATGAGCATATACCGGTCGCATAGTGTGAATCAATTAGTGCATTTAGAAGTGGTCCAAAGTAACAGTTGGATGCAAGCCATGGTGGCACATCAAGTTTCGAATTAGACATCATGACTGACACATACATTCTCGCCCACATACAGGTGATGCAGGCTATCCCCTGAAGAGGTGGCTCCTTACACCAGTCCGGAACCCACAGAACCAGCATGAGGAGGACTTCAACCGTGCACATACACGTACCCGTGTGGTCATTGAGCAGGCATTCGGCCTATTGAAGGCACGGTTTCGCTGCCTCAGCAGGTCTGGTGGGGCACTCCTGTACCGCCATGAGAAGGTGGCAAAGATCGTCATGGCATGTGTCATGCTACACAATATGTGCATCAGACGAAATGTGCCCCTGCCCCCTGACGCAGAACTGCAACCACCTGACGATGAGGATGAGGTGGGTGCAGATGGGGCCACACCTCATGGAGGAGGTGATGCACTGGAGGGGCGTGGAATGCATCAAGATATCATCAACCAATGCTTCTAGCACACACGGCTGGTGTGAATGACATGGAGACGGCACTTGGGGCACTGTGTGTGTCGGGGACATGCACACTGTGGACTGTACACCAATAAAGCACACATACGCAATGAACAATGTCCACACATTTGATTTGTGAAAAAGGAAAATGTGTATTTCAAATGTGAATTGTTGTGACACACCCACTCCCCCCTCCCCCCTCCCCCCTGAACACCCCAACACACCCACTCCCCCCTCCCCCCTCCCCCCTGAACACCCCAACACACCCACTCCCCCCTCCCCCTGAACACCCCAACACACCCACTCCCCTCTCCCCCCTCCCCCTGAACACCCCAACACACCCACTCCCCCCTCCCCCCTCCCCCCTGAACACCCCAACACACCCTGTGTGGTGCTGCTGCTGCTGCCATGCTGCCTGCTGTGGTGCCTGTCAGTGGCCCGGCCTGTGTACTGGCAACAGATTTCAGCTGCTGCGGTGTCTTGATCACTCCAGCTGAGGTGGAGGGTGTTGGCACAGTGGTCTTGGCCTCTTGGCTGGTGTTGTGGCAGGGGTGTCCTCATTCTCAGGGTTGGAATTTGAGCCTTTGGTCGAGCAAAGGCGGGAGAGTGTTATTGATGGGTCTGCTGACAATGGAATCGCGATGACTGACATCATTTTGGTTACTAGATGCAGCACATTTGAGGCAGGGGCATGCAGGTTGTCTCCTTTTTTTGTGGCTGTAGCATGGAGGTATGTGGGTGCCTGCAGTTAGGGTGTGCATACTACATGTGTACAGGGTGGAGGTAGGATGTGGCTGTGGGCAGTCTCCTGCTGATGTGTTGCATTTACACTCTAGGGCAACATTGTGCTACACATGAATGGACTTCAGTGACTATTGCATGGCTTGATTTGAGGCACCTACCTTCATCACCTGATGTCGTTGCTCCTCTCTCCATCCCTCCTACCCCTTCTATGCTCTCCATGCCGATTGTGGAGGCACAGATTTCCTCCCATGGCTGTAGTTTGATTGGGGAATCCGATCCTCCCCCGGTTGCCAGGCCCAGGTTGCGGTTTGCGGAGAGGATGCTCCTGATGCGGAGCCTCAGGTCGTCCCACCGCTTTCGACACTGCTCTGCGTTGCGGGGTACGGTTCCCACCGCACTGACCCACTGTGCCACCAGGGCCCATATGGCCTTCTTCTTGGCAATTGCCGGCCTGGTCATTTGTGTGGAGAAGACCACCGCCGCATTCTCCTGGAGGGTCTCCGCCAGCATAGTGAGTTCCTGCCTATTGAAGCGGTACTGCCACTGCCGATCGCAGGCTTTTTTGACAGCTTTTGGCATTTTGTAGTGGGAAAATGGGTGGGTAATGGGTTTTGACAGGTCTCAGGGTCGGATGTAGGGTGGTTGGGGAGGATGGCAATGGATTGTGTTTTTAAAGATGGCCTCCGTGCTCTTTCCCGTTCCTGTGCGATGACGCTACTTCCAGTTCCGCTTATTTACGGTGACCGCTAATTGCGGTGACCGCTAATTACGGTCGCCGCTGTGATGGATGGCGGTAGTGCACCTTGCGCAGCATACGATGCCGGTAGGGGCCGTTTTGGGGTCTTTTACGGCATGGCGTAGTTTACATTAACGCCATGGCGTAATGCTCATGCTCGATGGGTCGGAATGTGCCGGACTTTACGGCATCGCACCAGGGCGTAAACGCTAATTACGCCATGGCGGTAATGTTGAAAACTTACCACCTGGGTCGTAATGAGGGCCACGGTGATAGTCATGTGCGAATTCGAGGCCCGTTTACACTTCAAGACATACACTTCTAGTTTTCAAAGCTCTTCTCAAGTAGCCTAGCAATGACCAAGCAATTACAGGGGTATTAGCTGGTGCAGGCTCTCATTGCGTACAATTCAATCTACTGAGTAGGGAAATGAAGACAACTTTACGAGGGACCGCATAGAATGGACAAAAGAAACAGGAATGCAATTAATCTACTTTGGGTAAATTGCAGAGTGGGCACCTCCAATCCAATGGAGTCCCTGATGGCCATCTTGCAGTTACCGCTTTTAACAAAAGTGCATTATAATGTGCTCAGATAATTAATGCACAGTCCTGTTTAAATGTTGCCAATATTAAATAGCCAGGAATATGATCCATTGTTAAAATGACCACCCAATACGTAATAGTGGTTAGTAACCCTCTTTTTTATTTCGACTTTTATGATCAGTTATAGTATTTATATGGTCAAAATTTCAACAGACACTAATGTCACATAAACAATATTTGATATGGGCTAACCAGTGAATTAATGCAGATCTTCCCTCCATACCTATGATGTGGTTCGGAATCTCTTTGGTTAATCTCGTTTTTTCATTGCCAATGCAAAACAGGATCGAGTTCCAGTTCATCCTCCAGGGGCAGCATATCAAGTTCCTTGTGGACTACAAAATTAGGTGGTGATGGAGGAAGACCCAAAATATTATTTACAAAAATATTCTCCTGGGCACATATATCTGATGTGTCCGAAAACCCCCAGATACTTGCTTCATAATAAGCAATTTGTTTGGGTTTAGCCCTATAGATTTTTAATAGTAGCGTCATTGGTTGAGCATTATTGGATCTCATAAAATGACTTGCACCCAAAACAGATGAAAACATTTTACATGATTGCTTTTCTTTGTTTCTATTTCCCTTAAAGCATGTAGAAAAAGTAATTCCCAAATAACAGGCATATATCAGAAATGCCAATGTCCATCTATCTATGTTTGTCTGCACCATCAGCCTGCAAAATAACTTCTACTTTCTTCTTTCAGCCTTTCCTTATGTAGGAGCTCTTTAGTTAATAGTTTAGCATAGATGATATGTTTATATGATATTAATAATAATTGATTTGTATGGGATTCTCATTGATGCGAAATGGATTTAAAATTATGAATTTATTATTTTGTGGAAGGTTTCATTTTGTAAACCGTATCACAATAAAATAAACAAAAAATAATAAAATAGTGTTTTGTGGCATGTCGTCACACAGACGTTTGTGCATCTTCATGCGGTTGATTCTGGGCATTTGCATCTTTCATACCCTGGGTATTAGTCTTATCAGTGCACGGTGGTGGCGCGAGTTATGGTTGCTTAGCTTACCATAACTGGAGAATTTATGAGGTTTTCCAGTCTTACTTGTAACCATAACGTCCCTTTAACAACATTTTTTCTGTGAATTTCACAGGTTTTTATGAGTGCAACTTAACCATAACGTCCTTTTAACAATGTTTTTCAGTGAATTTCATAGGCTTTTACCAGTGCACTCTTAACTTCCTACAACTTATTAATATCATACTTACCCCAAAAATAGCAACATTTTTGTACAATTTATAAAGTTTCACCTCAAAACTCTGCCATTACCACCTTCTAGCATCATTTTTAACACTTCTATACACATTTTGCAATGTTGTCTGTGTTCGTCGACATCTGCAAACGTCTG
Source organism: Ambystoma mexicanum (assembly GCF_040938575.1). Classification (NCBI taxonomy): domain Eukaryota; kingdom Metazoa; phylum Chordata; class Amphibia; order Caudata; family Ambystomatidae; genus Ambystoma; species Ambystoma mexicanum. Next base: position 292,026,371 of record NC_090928.1, read on the forward strand.
ACGTCATCGCTGACATTTCTGATAGCGTCACATGACCTTGAGCATGCGTGCAGCATGATGACATGTCCGTGAACGCGTTTGCACTTCGCAATCGGGTCTGTGCTTTGCAGACAGTTTGGTTCTGGCAACTTTCAAGCTCAGAATGTACCCTTGCATAGCTCCTACACCTATTCTTACTCATTATCCATTAACAATCTAGCACAGAGCACATACTTGGAAGAATATTACCAAAACTGCAATTATATCTTAAAAATGGCCTCAGCTATTGCCATCCCTCCTGCCCAAGAGCCACCTCCACCAGCTGGAGGACCTACACAACAAAAAAAGCACAGTACTTCTGAAGACAATAAAGAGGACCAAGAAGATGAGGTACAGGACGTGTCTACCTCTAGCTCCCAGAGAGAATCAGGAGTGTGGCAGTTTTTACCACTGTTGAAAATGTACCAAAGGCTAAAGCTACCAAAGTGAAATGCACTGAGTTGCACTCATTCACAGACTACCTGGATAGCAATCATACGGCACCACTTCCATGCGCCGCCACACCAAATCACCACTGCAATGCTCTCAGAAAGGTTGTTCCTTTCTAAGCAAGTACTAGGCTGTCTTCCTCCAACTCATCTTCCTCAACCAATAATGTAACCACACAGCCTACTTCTGTGGGATACAAAATCCCACCAGCTGCCCTGTAAACTATAAAAGAGGCTGTTGATCCATATGTTCTGAAGACAACAGTACTTTGTATATACTGAAACACACCACTCTGTGAAGGGGGAGCCATTTTAAAGTGCTTTTGAAGCTGTAATCAAGGAGCATGAGAGACACTGCCCCCTACCTTAGATGTAACACACGCACAACATCTTGCTTTGTCCACCTGCCAATCCGTATTAGTGCTTGGTGCCTCTTCCCCCATTTCCCACCCCACTTTACTTTCTGACCTCTCCTGCAAAAAAAATAATAATTAAAAAACAACAAAAAAATTGATCCTTTAGAAACCACCTTTCACACTTAGAAAATAGAACTAAAAAAAAGAATCTTATAGACTTCACCTACTTGTGGGAGTAAGATGGCAATGGAGAGAGCCGGCCACCAGGCAGCTTGGAACGCTGGCTTGTACCGGCAGTTCATGCCCGCGTTCCTTGCCACCCGATTGGCTGCCCGCCCAGAGTGCTAATGTACAATTGTATAATAGAGAAAAATATAAAAGGACAGAACTTATTTTCTGTCCCAAATACTTAATATACAAAAAGGACCATAATAGATGGACCTTTATAACTATGCTTTCAGGTCCTTGCCAATGCTCCTTACATGAGTTTTCTGCAGATCTGTAATTGTTTTTATTTAAATGTAAAAATGTATGTACATACAATAGTCATATAACTCAGCCCCATTTATTAGAATCCATTCAACATTGAGCAAACAGTCAAGGTTAGGTCTATAATCTCTCTGAAAACCTTTGTCCACATTCGTCAAATGGCAACAATGTTATAAGCCATCAAAAAATGTTGAGACTCCCCCTCTAATTTTTCCCCCACTTGGCAAGATCCCACCAAATTTTCCAATATCATTTATGTCTAGATCTGAAATGTTTTTGCAAACCTTTTTGCAGATTTGTCAAATGGCACCACATGTATAAGCCTTTACAACATTTTGGGACCCACGTCTAATTTTGTTCCCGCTTGACAAAACAGCACCACAATTTGCAAAGCCATTCACAATCAGGTCTTGAATAACATTTCAACATAATTCAGTACAACTGAAGTTAAAGGGGCTTCCAAATTCTGTCTCCACCCATGTAACTGTTAACACATCATAGACATCTAGTTTTTGACACTCTGTTAACCCTGCTCCTGAAAACTGATGTGTTTCAAAACAAGCTCACTATGTACTATGTGCGTCAAGTGGGTCAGGTCATCACCCTGAACCCTATTCTGTTAAACGGTTTTAGCGGGAATATCTAGTTTGCCGCTTTCTTCAGGACTTAGAATTGTGACATGTTGTGGCCCCTCCCTTTCCAGTAGCTCCATCTCCGGCCTGTAGAGGCAAGGAGTTATTTAATCTGCTGAGGATAAAAGAGAGGTTAAGTATTTCATACAGTACTAATTTCCCCGGTATGATAGATGTGCAAATTGACAACAAAACAACGAGGTACACCTTACTTTTCAATTGACGTATACTATTTCCAATATGATCATTGCTTTTGGTACATTCCTGATAAGAATATGTTGTTTTACTCCCTGTAAATGTGAGATTTTCTCCATCCGGGTTCTCATTACTTCCTTTTATTCTTCAGATGGTTCTTGGGTTCTACTCTCACTGGGTTCTTCAATCAGTCTGTCTGGGATGACAGCTTTTCAACTGATTGATATGAACTAATTTCTCTTCCGTCTGTTCTCCTTTCGGGATGCAGATCATATAGGTGACAGGTGAGATTTTATTGACAATTTCAAAAGCACAGCGCCTAGAGGGGAGGAACTTCTGCTCTTTGGTCTGTTTCCTTTGGAAATAGTACAGGTAGACCCTGTCTCCTACTTCATACACTTTCTTGCTAGTCTATAAGTCGTAGTGAGTTTTCAGCTCCTCTGCCAAATTTCCAAATTTTGCTGAGCGCAAGCAAAAACATGCAATGTACTCATGAGTAGTGGACACATTGATAAGGGTCTGCTCTTGAGTTCTGTAGAGCAGATGCTGAGGTAGCACAATTTTTCGTCCAGTCATGAGCTCAAATGGAGATATTTTTGTCGCAGATGATGGTGTTGACTTGATGGCCATCAGGGCAAACAGTAATTGGATGTCCCAACTAGGTTCAGAGTCCACCACAAAAATTTTCAAGATGCCCACAATCGTTTTATTGTACCTCTTAACTCCCCCAGTTGAGGCTGGGTGGTAAGCAATGTAGAGTTTTTTTTCTTTACCTCTAGTATCTCTCACATCTATGTCATCACCTCACTGGTAAAATGACTTCCTCAGTCCGACTCAATCCTTTGGGGAAGGCTGAAATGAGATAAGATGTGATTGATCATTCAGGCGGCAGCTGTCTCTGCCTTGCAATTTGGGGATGGAAGACATTCCACCCACTTGGTAAACAAGCATGTCACGGTCAACATGTATTTGTTTCCTCTAGAGCAGGCTTGTCCAACCTTCATGAATGTGGGGCCGAAGCATTAACATTTTGTCCCCCAGTGGACCGGCGAGCCAAAAGTCAAGAACCTCACCCAAAACAGTATATTAAAAAGCGATACTGTGGGACCTTTGACACAATAGCATCACAGGCAGTGATAGCCATGCAGTACCAAAGATAGCTTTTGGTGTCATGGGCAGTGATCAAAGGTTAGTTGCTTGTGATTTCTTTCAGTGTCTATGTGTTCATATTTTTCTGAAATGGTGGGGACGACTGAGCGTAGCGAGGAGCTATAAGGTTCTAGGGAGGGTTTTTTTCAAATATGAGGTTGAAATGGTGCATTTTACAGCAGAAAAGGTGACCAAAAAGCCATAAATTTACAATCAGTTCTAAAGGGGAACATGAAAATTCCATGTCACCAACAGCAGAAAAGAACATTTTACAACACAACACATTTTAATGATCAATGTGTCCACAGTGTAAGACAGTACTGTCACTGATGTAACACATTGTCATGCTGGTTGCACCCAAAATATGCCTCTGTAGCAACATGTCTATGCTGGCTGTTCCCAATTTAGGCCAGCATTGTCCTGTACAAAGCATGATTGATGCTGCCTGAGCATGTGCAGTGTGCCCAATACATATGGTAGCTTATCTCTGTAATACACATTACTTCTGTGGTGATGAAAGAAGAATAATTCAATTCAACAGATAAAATGTGGAAAAGCGATCACCCAAAGGTGAACCTAATTGAATAAACACAATGTGAGCACAATCTTAAAGTATGCAACCTAGCAGGCCTAGTGCACACTTTACCTTTTTTTTCACCAATAAATCGGGGGAGAGCGCGAACGCAGTCCCCCACTACCAGAAATAAAGCAGTTGTGTATCCCGCATTTGGGAACATAGCAGGGGTCAGCAAATCCAATGTGCAATGGGTAAGCCTCACCCTGGGAGATCTGCCCTTGAGATCAGATTCTCTCCTGCCAGCTAAGTATGAGTTGCATACAAGAGGGCAGGGGTTGGGTCAGTTCTGAGAAGCCCCGCTAAGCGAGGGTGAGAAGGCAGGTCCTGACCCAGCCCCAACCCCCCAGCCTCCGGAAGCTCTGAGCGTCTGCAGAGCTGCCTGTCCTGCGTGTAGGGGGAACCTCCAGCAGGCAGAGCCCGGCAGAAGAGCAGATTGTAGCGCAGTTCCTTTCTCCTATCAGGCCCTGCTCGGCCCAAGATTTGTATAAATAGCAGGATGGCTTGAGCAGGCCTGTTGCAGTCTGCCCACTGGCCTGTCGGCCTCACAAGGGCCCATGGCCCTCCTGAGCGGAGCTGCTCAGCGCTGGCCCCATTGACACCATCATAATCATCCTGAACCTCGACGCTCCACCACCCCTGAATCTCAGAGTTCTGCACAATGACAATGCTGAAGCTTTGACATCTTTGCCGTAACCATATGCCGTGTTGTGTCAGCCGAGCCTGCACAGCGCCAAAGGCAAGTATTCCCTTGTCCGGGCCCAGAGGTCACTAAGTCTTCCACTGCCATCCACTTGGCATGGCCTACTGTTCCCAGCGTTTTCTACCTGCAAATCAGCACCACTGCCAAACAGAACTGCTTCATTGGGGCCCATCGCTTCTGCTCTCCGACTTGACCCCAGCCCAGCGCAAAGGCACCCATGCTTCTGGTCTGATGCTGAAAAGCCTGGCTCTGCTGAGATCCGAAAGAAAAGAACTAAGGTATTTTGGGAACATAGTACTATTGTTTTTTGTGTTGCAACTGTATCAGCTCACACCTTTCCTGAAGGGTATATTCTGCCCTCAGACTGCGCTACCAAAAGAGTGAAAATAAGTTATACCTGTTGGGCTTGCCTGTTTCACTTTTATGATTGGGATCACTGCTGCATGGGTACTAAGCACGTTATAAATAACCTATCATATCAGATCATATCATAGATCACAGATCAAGATCATAAGCAACTTCCAGAAACCTTGGCAGGTGGTCCACTGAGGCCCATTTGCAGGTTGCAGTGTGTAATTGGGGCACTACTAGTGTAACATATTGTGCTGTACATGTGGTATTCGCCATGCTTAGATACCCCACTGGCCACATCTATAATGTCCAATGTACTTTGTATAATGCATGGACATTTTCATCAATGCACACTGTGCTTAGAGGTAAATGTAACTGAGCTCCCGCTGTTCTTTGTCTCAAGACGAGGAAAAAAAGCACTGCAAAGGTTAAGTTTCTCAGCTGATAAAGGTTCATCTTCGGTGACATTCACAATTCAAAAGAATGATTTTGGGGCAGACAGGCTGTGTTGCAGCAACCCCTGCTAAACAGATGTCCAGAGATGACAAACCTTGAAAGTAACTCTGCAAAATGGCCCTCTGAGCAGCGGCCCATGGCTAATCAGGGGTTCAGGAATCCGCTGTGCTGCCCACGCCGAGAGGAACTCCTGCACAGCACCTGTCCACATAATCCTTCGCCCGGCCAGCACTCTCTTCTCCTCACCTCGCCACCTCCTCCCTTTATCTTGGCTCACCCTTTGCCCCCGCGGAGCACCATGCAAGAGAGGAACGGTCATGTCTGGGCTGGAGCCCGTTCCTCTCTTGCATGGTGGGTCCTACTTGCCTGAAATGGGATATTTAAATGCAAAGTAATTGCTAATATATTAATCGCATTGTTCATAGTTTGTGGGAGTACTGGGCAATTGTATGGACCCGCGCTCACTGAAAATGAATGGTATTCCCGAGGTAACCCTCACTATGCCGTGAGACAAATTAGTCTCTCCTTCCTTCATCATCAAGTCCCAAGATCTTCTTGACAAATTTATTTATTTCTGCAATGTTTGTCGGATATCCGACAAACATTGCATAAATAAATAAATTAACGCTTCGTGGCTGTGGACTGTAACTACCTCTGTTGACCTGCATTGTGGCCCGCGGGCCGTATGTTGGACAACCTTGCTCTAGAGGAGCGAATCACTGGCCCCAAGGAATCGACTTGCAAAACTGACCAAGGCAGTGTCATTCCCCTTTTCTTTAGGGGAGCTGTGTGTGTGTGAGGGAACTTGGCTGAAACAAAGCACACACAAGACACCCCTTTAAGTATAGGTCGAGGTCCTGACCCATGTGCGGCCAGTATGTGACCTCTCGCGAGATTTCTGAGGTTGTATGAAACCCCCTATGATCGGCAGTGGCAACATCATGGGCGTGACTTAACATCAGGCTTCGGAATGAGGTAGCACCTACCCACTGGTGACATTCAGATATGGATCTCCGTACCAACAAACCTTCTTGGATTCAGAACATTTTGGAAAACATCATCAACACCAGGTGATTCTCTTTCCCGATATAATCGGATTCTGTCAGAAGAATATTCACAGGTTTTCAATATGTTGATAACATTTCCCAATAATCAGGTCCTCTTTTTGTTCCGTAACCAAATCACCATCTGGGGTTTCTTTACTCCACTGGGCAGTTGAGAGTTCATTTTGGGCATGGGTTTGGGACCTGGTGACAGCAGCGACCTGAGTTTCCCCCAACAGGGATTCAGTTTCTATGAGATCCCTGTGAATGGCTCTAGTTTTTGCCAACTGGTCAGCCAAGTCATTTCCAGCTTTGTCTGGTCCCTCTATTTTGGAGTGACCTCTGATCTTTTTCCAATAGATGGTCATCTCATTAGAGGTAACCACATCATCAATTTCTTGGATTAATTTCCTGTGCTTGGGCAGTTTGTTATTCACACATAGCATGCCTCGATTTTTCCAATTAATCAGGTGCTCCACAAATCCACTCCTGACATTATCTGAATCTGTAATTATGACCAGTTCTTTGAGTTGATGTTGCACCGCAGTGAGGATGGCTTGAGGTACCGCCATCAACTCGGCATGTGTCTTCCTCATAAACTTTGTGCAGGGAAACAAGGTATACCTCCATATTGTCCTTGGTCTTCAGACTTTCATCCTCAAGATATTTTCCTTGAGCACAGTCATTCAAGTGAGGCAAACCTTGCGCCAGGGGACTCTTCTTGTTTTAGCCATATCTGACCTCCACAGGAAAGTCTTGCATTGACAGAAATCCAGGAAGTAACTCTGGAATTACTCACGCTCCCTGTTCGGATTCGGTCACTTTGGAGATATTGCAAGGGCTGGTGAGGAGTCTTGACAATGATGTGCTCCCCCTGGATGAACGGCAATGCCCACAAAGTTGCCAGGAGTGCCTTTTTGCAATCGTTGAATTTTCCTGTGGAGGAAAAAGGCACCTTTCTCAGTCCCCAGGCAAAAAAGTGGGAGTGGGGTCCAGAACAATCTGAGGCAGTAAAACAATTAAAGAGAAGCCTTTCCCCAAGTGCCTTGTTTGGCCTACCAATAAGGAACAAGGAATTCTTATTGGATACATGGTTCTCAAACACTTGCTTAACACTGCCACTTGACCCCAGCCTTTAATAAATGGACCAAGGGTCGTGTGACCTCTGTGTAGACTTCAATTAACCTTCTACTATAATTAGTGAGTCCAAGAAAGTTTCTTAGTTCTCGCAGAGTAGTAGGGTCTTTTAATTTCAATAATGCTTCCATTATTGTGTCTGGGGACTGAGAAAGGTGCCTTCTGAAAGGACAGATTTCTCTGGATTTCAGCAACTGGGTCAGAAAATAGGGTATTTCATCTATGTGTTCCTCCACAGTTGAGGTCTGGATTAAGATATCATCTACATAGTCTGGGTTTCCCCTTTTGCCCAAGTCGGGCATGGCCTTATGTAGGAAGATATTACATTTTTTGCCAGAGTATATGTATCCAAAGGGGGTTTGTGTCCACATGTACTGCTGCCCCCTAAAGGTAAAGGCAAGCTTGCACTGGTCTTCCCTACTCACGGGTACTGTCCAGTAACCGTTGGTCAGGGTAATTGTGGTATACACCTTTGACCCTTGGACCTGGGCCAGTCCCTGATCGATGTAGGGAAGGGGCCATCTTGACATTTGGACCCGTTTATTTAACTCCCTAAGGTCAGCACAAAGTCTCCCTTGGCCATTGGGGTTGAGTATCCCCAGTACTGTGTTGTTAAAGGTACAGTGGACTGGTCGAATTATCCCACATGATTCTAAATGTGTAATAATCTCTGTGTGGGACTCCATAGACGCAAGAGGCAACCGGTATTGTTTCACAAACACTGGAACCATCGTAGGGTCCGTAGGTATGAAGGTTGAATGTATCTCTGTGTGTCCACAGTCGTACAAATACACAGCAAACATATCCTGAAAATCCCCAAATCCCTGTTTCAGTTTTTATTTTGCTCCTTGGTCTCACAGGGAACAGTGAGATTGATTTGTTCTGCGACCATATGCTTAAAGCCTGGAAAGACCTTTGATCTGGCAATTTTGGTGGTATCCTCCAGTTGGGTGGAGAGATATCTTTTTATGCTGTTAGCCAGGACATTGGGTTTCAAGGGTGGGAGGTAGTCACTGTTGTCTTGCAATACCACCTCATTCTTCCTGATGTCACAGGTCACCTCTTCCCCCCCATAAGGGCAGGAGGAGTACACCAAGGAATTGCCCTCTTGCCGGGTGAAAATCTTTTCTGGAGAGATATCATCATCAGAATTGTAACAGTCCTTTGAAATTGGTCCAATGATCTCATTACCTAAGTCAATACAATAATGTTGGGCATCAACTGCCATTCCAATAAAGATATCTGTGCCCAATTGATACTTCTAGGGTCGCTGTTATCCACTAATATTCAAATGGTGTCATGTTCTAGGTCAGCTAAGGGTGTCCGATGTAAACACAAACCTGGCTGTTGGAGATGATGAATTCAAATTTATATAAGCATACTTGTTATTGAAGTTCTGTCTGCGCTTAATTTTTAGGGGAATTGTAAATTGTCACACCTGTCCTGGGATGTTGACCTCTTCTCCCATTCCATTTGAACTTCAACTGCATAGGGCAGCAAATGTGCTGAATGAAATGCTTTCTCAGTGTTGTCAAAGCCCATGTGGTTACCCACCAGTCGGGACCAGGCTTTTTAATTAATTAGGTCCAAATTAATTGCAAATCAATTGAGAATGTCACTGCATAAGTTAAAGGCGGAGGCAGCATCTCTCACACACCAACAATTATGTTCTATGCTTTTGTCACCAATGAACATTTTTAGAATGCACCTTCTAGGCAGAAGATGTTTGGAATTTGGAGTTTCCTGGCCCATTTCCCACTTATCAATCAAATTAAATCTGGTAATGGCCTGATATTTTGGGAATTTCCTGATTAACGCTTCACTGATGAAGCATTTTCTGTTATTCAGGCATACTCTGGCAAGAACAGGATCCCCCCGCCCCCATTTGCCTGAATGGGAAAAAAACAGCTGTTCGCCTTTTATCTGGATGTCAGTCAAACTTTGAGCTGGTTTTTCATCATCTTTTATCATGGGACTTAGGATTTCTTCAGATTGTGGATTGGTATAACATTTTAGAATAGTTCCTTCCAGTGTAGAATGCCACTTAAAACTGGGAGGGAGGTTGATTTTCAAAAATGGAGAAGGGTTCCCATCACCAGTTTGTTCTCCTACAGAGACATCATTGTTCCTAAAGTGGAATTTTATTTTGTCGGACCGTTGTTCAATCATCGGGCACTTACAATTTAAACTCACATAATTGTACTTTGTTTTAATTTGATTGACCTGTTATTCTGAGTCCAGAGGACCTTGTTCACGCATTCAACCAGTAGACAAGGTGTGCCAGCTGGAGTGACGACAATCACTAGGTGTTTCACCCTATGTCGCACAATTTTGATCTTTAGATCTGCAGTCCCTTTGGCGGAAATATAATTCCCATCAAAGTTTTGGAGTTGTCCAGGAAGAGGTGTGAGAGGAATTTGGTGACTCTGCCCACTTCCTGAATTTATTTGGTCAAAGGCCTTTTTGGAAAGGAGGGTGGCTTTGGATCCAGTATCCACCAGCACTGATAATGCACATTGACTCTGTACGATGACAGAGGTATACAATATTCCTTCTTTCTCTTCAAGGTGACAAAGAAAATGTGCATTTTCTGCCAGCTTGGTAGTTCATTTCTTTATTTTCAACACTGACACTGTGTGATCCTGGACAGTTTTCTGTGTCAGAGTCCGGGAATCTGTAAAGCCGATTTCGTACCCCTGATTCTTTGCTGTCCCCCTTTTCCTTGAGATAGTTACCCAAACCTGTAATTTGTTACTCTGGGTCAGTCTCCATACTTACCCAGTCTAAATCAGGGTATTTTCTGACCCATTTTTTCTTAGGAGGGATCAGAGAAGATTTTCTTCTCTGAATCCTCCATGGATTCTTCCCCTTGGTACTTCCTCCACAAAGTGGGTTCTCTTTTGCTCTTGATTTCTTCTACTTATCCTCTGTTTCCTAGGTTCCAGATTCTTGGGTTAGGAGATGTGTGTTCAGGTTCAGAGGTTTCCACGGGTTTTGTTCTGGTGAGAAAGGAAGCTTCCTCTATGGCTTTTCATCTCCTTCCTCCAGGTCCTCCTACTCTGGAACTTGGTGGTTGTTGGAGGTTTCTTCCTGTCATTTGTCTGGGGCACCAGACCTGGGTGTTGAGCTGTTCTGGACAGCAAATTCCATTTGTGACCCAGGTCTTGTGTTAAATGTTGGACTTGGTGCTACAGTTAAGACATTCTTTCAGGTTGGTGGGGGGTCTGGATTCATACATTTGCTGCTCCTGGAAAGTGTAGCTGTTCCTTCTCCCAGAGTAACTCAGGCTTTGAGAGTTTCCCTGATAACCCTCCATCCTTGGTCCCCCTTCTCCCTGATTCGGGAATCTATTGTCCTGAAAGCGGTGACAGAGAGGAGAATTGTTTTGGAAATTGAGGTTTGAAGGGTATCTGGGAAAGAAACATAGGTTGGGGCGTGGAGTATTTCTTCCCTCCTGGGGAAAGGTTTAAGGGGGGTTTCTTGTGGCAGTACTTACCTGATTGGACCTTCCCCCCTTGTGCTGGTTGAGCCCATACATAGCCCAAGATGGGTCTGTTACCCTTGTACCTAAGGCTGATATAGGTGGCAGGGTCAGATGGAGCATTGGTCAGATAACCTGCCTGGCTACCACCCAAAAGGGTCAGATCAGAGGGTCTCCTCTGCCTCTCATTCTACTTATTAGTATTAGTGGGTGAAGTACTTTTAGGTCCCCCCATTTCCAAGTCCAATATGGTGGTATTTTTCACCTCCTGAATCTTTGCTGCAGAAGGTGTGGTTGACGGTTTGGGGTTTTTGGGAGAACATTTGTTTTCAGAAGGCTTTTGTACTTCATAAATCCGGGTGGCCTGTTCTATCACATAATCCAAGCTCCAGTTGGGTCATAATGTATTTCGGGAGTGCATGGAAGTAAGTCTTAATGAACTCCCAGCTATTTGTGTTCACTCACCTAGCAATGGGCTAGGTCTGTGCAAATGCCCGCTTCAGATCTTGCACAAACTCTCCAGGTGCTTGGTCTTCCCCACACTGCAGGTTGTAGGCTGACCTGCGGGACTCCTGAGGCTTCCTGTGAATGGGGACATTCTTTAAGATAGCCACCTTATAGGTGGACTATCTTTGGTGATTCTGATCCTCCAGCCCTGCAAAGAAGCTGGAGTATTCCACGGAAAATGTCCATTTGATGAACTCCATGGAATTTTGATCATTATTGATACCAAATGAAGTCATCATTTGGTCATACAGTTCTATATGCTCCCATACTGATTATTTGGCATTCTTGTGGCAGGGAGTCATAATGCTCTTTATGGCCTTTATCTGCCGAATTGGGTATTTCACCTCTCTTCTGTTAGGCAGACTTTCTTTTCCGCTGCACCTGAGTCCACTCACCCTCTGACTCAGACTGCTACTATTGGTGGTCCACTCCCTGTCCTCTAGGCACTCCCTACCTCTTTGAGACTGGGAATCCCTCCCAAAATGATGGGATCTGGTCTCTTCTCCCCCCTGGTGCTATGGGCTCACAGGGTCACTTCCCTTGTACTCCCCTTTTCGCACAGGGTAGCACTCATCTTCCTTATCACTTCTTCCGTATATAGTGGAGTATTCCCCCACCTCCCTGAATGTGTGAAGGTTTTTAAAATACTATTTTGAGGCCTGAAATCTGGTTCTTCTCTGTCTGCAAAGCAGACCATGTGGTCCCTTTGTAACTTAAGTGTCTGCCAGTCTAACTCGCTGATCTTTACATCATAGGAGCCCTCCTGGTCAGTAGTACATGCTAGGGTATTTTTAAATCTGGGTAAAGATGAATACCCATTAATATCTAATAAGGACTGGCCTTCGGCTCAGTTGTACTAGGCCTGGTTGAGTCCAGCTGCCTCGTGTTTCCCTGTTCTTGAAAACTGGCAGGCATGAAGTTATCAGCACCATGTGCATATAAGGTACTGAGTTGGCTTGAGGTTCCTGGTAAAGAGGTCATCACTCCATGATCAGAGGGTGTCTTTCCATACTCTAACTGGTCGAGGTGCCACAAAGCCTGTTTGTATTTGGCTATTTCCTTTTCCAATCTCTCAGATTTGTTTTTCTCAGCCCCTATCTCTTGGTGACATATAGAGGCCTGAGTTTTCAACTCTCATACCAGTGCTTGGATATCTTCAAGCACTTTATTTTGTGCCTATACTTGGTCACTGAGTCCCTTGTTCTCCTCACAAAGGGACTAATTTTCTGGGCATATTCAGACCTCTTCTTTTGCAGGAGACTAATTTCCTCCCTTTATGCACGTTTGTCCCGTGTTGCCTGCTCTATGTCAAGCTCTGCTTGCCTCACATGTTCCATTAATCTTTCATTTTCTATCCTCATACCAGTCAGTTCCTGAGAACATAACTCACTTTTCTCCATGTCCGTCCTTAACTGATGCACTTCCGGAAACAGGGAACTTTTCTTCTGGCTTAATTTGTTATTCTCTTCCCTGAGCTGCTCTCTCTGTTGTTTTAGAGTGTTCCGATTTTGGCGCATCTGATCAAATTCCCCCTGGGAATTAACATCCCTAATGATCAACTGGCTATTTTCATCTTTGAAATGTGAAAATGTCCTCTAAGCAGGCTTTTTCGTGAACAACCTGCTTGCTTAATTTGTGTTGACTCACTCTCAGGTTTTCAACACCTCCTTAATACCCCTCTTTCAGTGCAGAAAACTGAGCCTCTCGCTCTAAATTTGCTTGCTGTTGTGTCACTAACTCATCTTTTATCTGCTTAATAATGTCTTCCAATTTCAACTCTGAATTTTGGCTCTGTTGCACTTTTTCCTCTAATTGGTTCAACTCTCTCTGTGCTTGATCCAAAAACTCAGATTGGTTTTGCAAAGAGGCTACACTATCCTGGTATCTTTCTTTCATGAGCATCACATGGAAGTACATATATGCTTTGAGCTGTGCCATTTTAATTTGTTCATCTTTGCTGGTCTGTGTCATATAAAAGTCTGTCAGGGTATGATGCAACAGCCCATTTTCCTGCCACATATCAACAGTTACAGAGGTAACTTCCTGCATCATTCTAGCTTGCTACATCTCATGCTCCTGTTGTATCCATTCACCATTAATAAAAAATTTGGATAGAAGGTGCTTCCTGGCTATATTGATTTCTACGGTGCTCATTCTGAAATGTGTTCTGCACCTAATATGCTCTCTATGCAAGGGCAAAATCTCAACCCTGTTCCTGCTTAGTATGTATTCATATTGACAACTCAAATCAACACTGTTCTATATACACAACGCCCTGAAACCGAGGGTACAGGTCTGAATGGCACCTTCACAATGCAACAAAACTTTCCATCCACTGCAATGCAATTACCCCCCAATGAATAGTCTGCTGCTACTGCACTGTCACAAGTGGACACTCTCTACCAATCCCAGCATGAGCCCCCAGTTTTGTTGCGGTTTATTATGCGGTCACACTCAACTCAGGGAGTTTCTCACCCCCAATGAATGTAGAGCACAACAAAGCACTATTAGTTTGTTAAGGTTCACTTTGGTAAGGCCTCCAACCCGCCTCGCACCCAACACCAACAAATACCCGGTGCCACAATAGAGTAGGAACCAGGCCAGTGTGTAGTAAGAACATAGATGTATTAATTTATTTAAACTGAAATTGACTAACATCAGACACCAATACTGTGGCAACACAAGAACAAAAATTACTTCTGTAATGCCACCAACACAGAGATAATACTGAGATATGCAGTCACAATTTCCTGGTGCTTTCTTTTCAAATCCCTCACCAATGCAGAAAAAGAACAATTAATACACACAGGGATTACTGTTTTTTTTTATAATACTTTTCTCCCAGCAACCCCCACCCTCCAAACATCAATTAGACTTGATCCCTCTGAATTGAAGGCCAGTGGCAGAGAGTGGGAACACAATGAGAAAACCATTCTGGGATTCTGCTAAAAATGCACTCTTTGTAAAAAGGTGTTAAAGGGGCAAAATGTTTACTTATTACCACAGATGCATTATGAGGGAAAGAAAAGCAATGGGAACATTCATTTTGCCACACCTAAAAAGAACAAGCAGGGCTTTGTGGTTTTGGTCAGAGCACAATGGGAACAAAGGGGCAATTTTGTTTTGCACCCTGCACACTCACGTGGAAACAGCATTTTGGAATTAATTCTTTTGACAAATCTTTATGTCTATACCTTCTCAAAACACACTGGGGAGAGCTTGTTAGTTTTGAATGCCAATAAAACACATCCTGTGATTTCTATGCAGGAATTAATTGATTTACTTTAATTAAATATGCTAAGGATCAACACAGACAAACAGAATATTTTGCTAGGGGGAAATAACTAAAACAATGCATGGAAATGCAGGGCCTACACAATCTATGGGGTTGGGATAATTTTACTTACAGGAGAGGCCTTGTCATAGGCATTAGGGAACAGCAAGGCACCAGGCTCCTCCAAGGGGTCTCAGTCAGCATCTATGTCTCCTGGTCCCTGTCTCCGATGGAAGATTTGGGGCCTCTCTGCTTGGGTGCTTCTCACAAGAATTCAGCAGCAGGTTACCTTGCAGAATAAGTGGAAAAACCTCAGTTCTGATTCAAACTGGTTTACTTATAGGGCAAATGACATCAGAAATGTGTCATGATTCCCGCAAAAGGGATTGGTTGGTTTTCTGTACCCACCTCCCACCTGTGTGCTAATAGGACAAGGATATGAGGGGTGTGAGTTAGGAAAGCTGTGGGTTCATCATGTCAAACTTACATGTGGGCTTGGCATGTTCAAAACTCTATCAACATGGCAAGTACCCTAATTTTTCAAATCTCTCAGTGTATGGATATATTTTTAAGAACTATATTTTAAGGCAAACCAGATGATGCTAATCTGAAGTCGGCATGCCCTTCCTATGCAGAGATACATTTTTTCTTTATTTACTCAGGAGCCGCATTGTAAAAAATATGCCACTACCTAGTTCCCATTTTAATTTTACCCTTCACCCTCATACCAACTTTCAAATCTCTTAGAATCAAGGGAAGTCCCAAATCAAATTGTCACTAATAACTTTTGTTATGTTTACCACACAAAAATCAGTTTGGCATGGTTCAACGGGGGTACTGTCACCTTTAATAAACATCTGGAATGACCGTTGTGGCATATACACTGCCCTTTTTATGCAATCATGTGTATTTTTCTATTATCTAAACTACAGTCTTTTCTTTATTCACTTTAAGTTTAAGTTCACCTTAAGCATGTGATCAGCCAGAGGCTGACTCGTGTTTATCTTCATCTCTCCCTTCATGGCCTGAAATGGCCCTGGCTGTAACTCTAATGGACATTTTCTGGGAATTGTGACCTTTTAGGTCACTTCTGCTGAAGGAACAGGCATGGCCTCATCTGTTTCCACCGTGGCTTAAACCTAGACAGTGTATTTCTTTGTATATTTTTAAGCAATGGCCCTGATTGATTTTTTGACAACCAGACCTCCCTCTCCAGGACCTGCAGAGGAAAGGTCTTGGAGTTTAAGTTTCATCTTCAGGAGAAATGATCGCTGCATGTAAAATTCTGCAAGCAATGGTTTTTAAGTTCACAAACAATGCATTTTACACAAGATTATATAAGGCACCTGGGCCTTATATCCATGTGTAATGTATTTCTTTAATCTCACAGATGCAAAATACATGAATATTACTTCTGTATTGTCCATATGTATAGGGCGGTTATATGAGGAACCAATGTTCAAACTCTGAAAGTTGAGGAGGCTCTTCTCTCTGCATACTGTCATTTGGGTGAGGAAAAACAAAAAGGGAGTTTTTTATTTCTTGTAAATACAAGAAGCTTGGTTTTGATTAAGATTTCGGGATCGTAGTCTCATGTT
The DNA here is from genome assembly GCF_040938575.1 of Ambystoma mexicanum. NCBI lineage: Eukaryota > Metazoa > Chordata > Amphibia > Caudata > Ambystomatidae > Ambystoma > Ambystoma mexicanum. The sequence goes on from NC_090928.1 coordinate 292,042,783, forward strand.
GCATAAAGATATTGTACAAGCTGCTATCTGTCTGCTTAAGTCAAAGTTCACCTCTCCATGGATTTAGTGAAGAAGAATTGTCAGCCACAAGTCTTTCTTTTCCTTGCTGAAATGAATTGTGCATATCTTTGCACTTTTGAGATTTAAGCCCACTTTCTTTCCTTCGAGATTTCGGCCTGTTTTTGGTTCAATAGGCCTCATGTCTGACATCACCATTTCTGTGCTTTCCTTATACTTCAATGGAACTTCACACAGCACTCTGACCTCTTTGTTTATGGCATTCAGGGGCTATATTTCACCCCACAGTTGGTGAAAAGCAGTTTTTGGATGGTGTATAAGTTTGGCGCACTCAATAAATCGTCATGAAATTTTGAGATATCATTCTAGATGTGACCTTGAATGGTTTGGCGCTGTTTTGCCAAGAGGGAACAAAATTAGAGGGGGGCTCTGAAAATATTTGAAAGGCTTATAGATTTGGTACCATTTCAGGATTCTGCATAAAAGTTTGCAAACGATTTATGACGCAGATCTGAATAAGTTTAGTGGGATTTTTTGAAGAGGGGGCAACATTAGAGGGATGTTTGAACATGTTTAGATGGCTTATAACTTTGTTGTCATTGGACAACTGTGCACAAAAGATTTTCAAAAGATTATAGACCCAACCTTGAATTTTTCTGAAAAGTCTGAATGGACTTTGTCAAGTGGGAGCTAAGTTATATGACTATTTTATTTAGGTACATTTTGACACTTTTCAAAAATAAAACATGGATGGATTTGCAGGAAGGTTGGGCAAGGAGCATAGGCAAGGAACTGAAAGCATGGTTTTGCAAATGTGTCCGTGTTTTATTTTTGTAAAAGTGTCATAATGTGGGTACAAAAAATTGTGATATGCTTTGGTTACTGAGGTATAGCCACCAGGGACAGGATATGTGGTGAGGGTTTTGAAAATCAGGATAAGTTTGAATGGGAAAGAAATCTGCCTGTGGCTACAATTCTGTCTGTGGGTACAGCCCGAAGTGTTGCACAGGATTGGATCAACAGATTGCAGTGACTATCGCTGCATACACCACGAGACAATGGTAATCAGCAGATAATTACCAAGCACGCCGAACCAGGTGGTCACATGGTCAGCAGGCCACCCCTTGAAATCATTAACCACCCTTATTTGATGCCATAGTGGGACAAGATGTTGGGATTCGATGCCAGACTCATTTCCACAACCTAGAAGCAACGACTGTCCCACAATACACATGCCTCGAGAAATACCCTAGAGAGTCAAATCACATGTCGACTGGCTCCTAACTCCTGACTCCTAAAGCATCAAGAATGGTGAAGACTGCTTCATTATGACAACAGTTACTTATTAAATAACCCAGCACTGAGGTGAACGGCATTCACTCACCTATTGGAAACAGAACACTTGAAGAAGGAAGGGCACCTTCAGAAATGAACCCCATCACCAGTGGCAGGGTAATCTGATTAAAGTACTAGATGAAGTGCAGTGATCTACCCATTTGACCGGCCTGCAATTACTTGATAATCGTGTACTCTAAGTTCATTATTGGGGTATGCAGCAAGGTCGAACCCTAGGTTTGAATGGGAAGAAATATTATGGTTGCAGCAACAGCGTGAAGTGCTGTACTGAATTACAGCAAACCTGTGTGAGGAGCATCAGCAGGGACCTGAAAGCATGGTTTTGCAAATCTGTTTTGTGTTTTATTTTTCCTAAGTGTCCAAATGTAAGCGCAAAAATAAGTGATATAAGTTTGGTGCATGGACATTGGGCCATGCCATCGGCAAGGACAAATGCTTACTCTGAGTTACTTATTGGGGCATGCAGCATGGCCATAGCTCTAGGTTGAAATGGGAAAAATGATTCTGCTTACTGCTGCTGCCCAGAGTGCTGGACCGGATTGCAGCAAACGTGCATGTGGAGTGTTAGCAAGGACCTGAAAGGATGCTTTCGCAAATCTGTCCTGTGTTTTATTTATTTTTTATTTGTTTTGTACTTACATATTTATTAAGAATTTAAACATCACAGTCAATAATTCAAAACAGTTTTACAAATTGCAGATACAGTCCCACCCACCCTCCTTCACAGTAAAGGACAACAGTAATGAGTCATGCCTGTAAGGGAAAAATGATGCCGGTATGTAAATACTGGCATCATTTAACGTTCCGTAGCATTCTGACCCGCAAACCCGGTATGAACGGCACCGTTATTTAAGGTGTCTCTAATAGCGGCATAGGCACGTACACGCGCCTCTTCAGGTAGTAAATACCGGCATGCCGGTAATAGGGGGTAATCACAACCCACGCAAACATGCAAATACCAGAATCGCGAACACGGTAACAACGGGCTGCATGATGCCGGAAAAACAGGCATCGCGGACCACCCGCAAACAGCAACCAAGATACAAGGCAGCTGCCACAGGTGCACACAATCCCCACAGGTGGAGTCAAAGGAGGCTGCACCAGTATGAACTGAGCACACCCACACACCACAACCCCCCCCAGGTGTAGGCAATGCAGAGTGGGCCAGTACAAAAGGAGCACACCCACACAACACAACCCCCCACCCCCAGGTGGAGGCAATGCAGAGTTGGCCAGTACAAAAGGAGCACACTGACACACCACAACCCCCCCACAGGTGTAAGCAATGCAGAGTGGGCCAGTACAAAAGGAGCACACCCACATACCACAACCCCCCCCAGGTGTAGGCAATGCAGAGTTGGCCAGTACAAAAGGAGCACACCCACACACCACAACCCCCCCACAGGTGTAGGCAATGCAGAGTGGGCCAGTACAAAAGGAGCACACCCACACACCACACCACTTCCTACACCAAAATGCTACCACTAGCATTTGCAATCATGGCGCAGGAGGACATGCCTATACTGCTACAACTACATCAACAACAACAACAACAGCAGCAAGAACAGGCAGCACAGAGGAGACGCAGGAGGAGAAGGAGGGTGAGACAGGCCCAGCAATTACCACCAGCGCAGCCACCAGCGCCTCGTAGGCAGCCACCAATCCCTCGCACCAGACCCAGCCCATTCAACCTAACCCCTGAGCAGATCTACACCCTGTACCGGTTGGACCGTGACACCATCACCACCATAGTGGACATGATACAGAACGACATTGCCAGCCACATACAAATACGCACTGCCATCCCCCCACTACTGAAGTTGGTGTCTGTGCTACACTTCCTGGCCACAGGAAACTACCAACACACAGTGGGCCAGCTGCATGGCATTTCACAACCACTATTCTCACGCATGCTGAACCAAGTGCTGGATGCCATCCTGAAGCACGCAAGCACCCACATATCCCTACCACGGACTGCCCAGGAGATAGCCGAAACCAAAGTAGGCTTCCATGCACTGGCAGGCATGCCCAATTGTGTCGGTGCCATCGACTGCACCCATGTGGAATTGGTAGTCCCCCATGCCACAGAGGCGGTGTACCGCAATCGCAAGCAATACCACTCCATCAATGTGCAAATGGTATGTGACTCCAGCAAGATCATAACTCATTGCTGCGCCCGATTTCCTGGATCCACACATGATGCCATGGTACTGCGCAACTCCACGCTACCCCGTCACATGGAGCGACATGCTGGACCACGTGCCTGGCTGCTCGGTGAGTTGCACAACAGGCCCATGGCCATGCTGTGGGGTACTCATGTGTGCGGATGCAGAAGGGGGGGATAGTACACCTGGGTGGGAAAGTGGGGGGTGGATAGTACACCTGGGTGGGAAAGGGGGGGATAGTACACCATCGTAGTACACCTGGGTGGGAAAGTGGGGGGATAGTACACTTGGGTGGGAAAGGGGGGGGATAGTACACCTGGGTGGGAAAGGGGGGGATAGTACACCTGGGTGGCAATAGCCAGTGAGTGTAGAATGAATGCAGAGCTAAACACTCCTCACCTGACACAGCCAAACTGAAAATGACAAATCACTGGGCCACATATCACAAATGATGCAAATGGATGACAACAAGTAAGAGGCACAACCAGGCCACCATGGTGATGGCAAGCAATGCATGACTTAATAGGATGGCAACTGTGCCAATGCGGCCAGTGTGACCTTGCATAGCAAACAGTATACTGCATGATTTGGAGGCTAAACATTGTCGCACTGCCACAGCACATCTCCCTCAGCATGCATGCTTACACCCTGCATCATCTATTCAACCCCATCCAGTGTTCCACACCTCTTTACAGTATACATTCCATATAGGTGACTATTTGGTACACGTACAGGGACATGTGCATGCTCACACCTAACAGCTGCTGCCATGACCGTGCTCCCTGAAGGTGTCAGTTCAGAGTGACACACACCTATTTGTATCTGCTTGCAGGTGATGGAGGATATCCCTTGAGGCCGTGGCTACTTACCCCTGTGCGGAACCCGCAGAACAGCCATGAAGAGGAGTACAATCGTGTGCACACTCGAACCCGTGTTGTGATTGAGCAGACCTTTGGCCTGTTGAAGGCGCGGTTCCGCTGCCTAAGCAGGTCTGGTGGGGCTCTCCTGTATAGGCCTGAGAAGGTGGCAAAGATCACCATGGCCTGTGTCATGCTGCACAACATGTGCGTCCGAAGGAATGTACCACTGCCACCTGACATTGACATGCATGGCCCGTGTGACGATGAAGGGGATGGAGATGGAGGCGAAGGAGCCCCCCTGCCAGTATGTGATGCACGGGACGGCCATGCTGTACGCCAAGCACTAATTGACGAATACTTTTAAGACACAGGGACCATGAATGACTTTTGTCAGTCAGACACTGGGCCAATGTGAACATGCACAAAGGGAATGTTGTAGTTTGGACACTGAACACCGTAACACATTAAATGGATGCACGCCAAAAATTACAATGTCCAGCCAGGGGTTGTTCTCCAGAAAACTTGTGTATTATATGAAAGTGCAAAACTGTGCCCACTCCCCCCTCCCACAATCACAAAACAAACTCCCTCACCCACCCCACAGATCCCAAATGTCCCCATGTGCGCAACAAACAGTGTTGCCTTCACCAATGTTACTCCTCACATTTTTTCCAATTTTCAGAAAGTCACTTTTTGGCGACTTTAGGGTCTGGGGGTTCCATGGCCATGCGCCGTGCGCTCCTGCGCGTTAAGCGCACAGGGCTAGATGAAACAGAGGTGGAAGGTGTTGACGTGGTGGATGTGTCAATTGTCAATCCCCTTGCAGACCCATAGTGTGGCTGCTGCACTTGCCTGATGTTGGCTAGTAGGGCCTTGGTCAGTGACCCCATGCACTGCCTGAATGCAGACGTGGACGCCTCCACGGCAGCTGTATTTGTAGCAATGGCCGTGACTATGGCCTTGATGGCCTCATTACCGGCAACGACCTGTTGCCGCATAATCTGCAGCATCTCGTCTTGGCGGGCCTCCACCCTTGCAAGACGGACCTCAAAGGTGGTTTCTGTCGCAGGTGTACCGGTGGCTGGTGGGGTGGTGGAAGGCAGGGTGTTGGAAGGCAGGGTGGTGGAAGGCAGGGTGGTGGAAGGCAGGGTAGTGGAAGGCAGGGTGGTGGAAGGCTGGGTGGTGGCAGGCACCTGCGTGGGGCCCTCGTCCTGGGCACTGTCGTCCGTGAAAATGCTGATGTCCGAATCTCCTAGGTCAGAGTCATGGAGACATGGGTCATCCAGGCTCTCTGTCTCCACAGGGGGTGAGGGGGTGCCAATGGGTGTTGGGCTGGGCAATCCCAAAGATTCTTCGGCCTCTTCGACCACCTCTGTGGACACGACGTCCGTGGTTGCCGGTGGTACAGCTGGCACTATCGCAGCAGGTGCACCCTGCAGAGATGATGCCTTGTGTGGCACACTGGGAGTGGTCGCAGGCAAATTTTCGGAGGAGGGGGTTGCGGTGGCCCTGGTCCCCTTGCGTGCACTGGATGTGCTTGACCCCCTGTCCTGGGTTCCACCTTCCTCATCGGTGCCTGGGGGATAGAAGAGATGCAGGTCATCAGTGAGATTGCCAAATGGCAGCTGTGATTTGTTGCAGTGCAATATCTTGATACATTCAGGCATGATTTCATTTCTGTTGTGTGGCATTTGGTGTACTGAGGGGACATGTTGGCAATGATTGCATGGCTGGTGGCAATGGATTGTCTAGGTGGGGGGGGCATGGGCATGGATGGGTCATGTTGCACCTCTGTTGGGTTTACATATTTCACGCAGCATGCATGTGGTGCAGGGGGTGGCAATCAGTATTCTGTTGGTGAGTTGATGTTGCCTTGGGTAAAGGAATTGCTTGCCTAATCGGACTCCCACCTCACTTGTGTCACATCATGTTTTCTTATTGGTGGATGTGATGGTTCACTCACCTTCCTCTGTTGTGGTAGTAGCCCCGAACTCCTGCTCTCCGATCCCCTCTATGGATTCTGGATCGATGAATCCACTTGCAATCTCCTCCCATGTGTTGAGCTTAACAGGGAAGTGTGTGCCACCGCCTGTCGCCATTGCGGCCCTCCGGTTCTCCGCAAGGATCTTCCGGACACGGAGGCGGAGGTCGTCCCAGCGCTTTCTGCAATCCCGGACACTCCTTGGGGTGCACCCCACTGCTGTTACCCTCTGCGCAACCTCCTGCCACACCTGTTTTTTACGCGTTTGGGCCGCATGCTTTAGGTCCGTGCTTCGGATTATGTCAGCATGGTGTTGTAGGGTGTCCGCTAGCATTGTCAATTCTGCATCTGAAAAGCGCTGCTTCCTCTTCCTTTGTGAGCTTTTTCCAGTGGCCTTTGACATCCTGGTTGTGATTTGGCACTTAACAACACGGGTGTAGTGTTAGTAATGGAGGATGGCAATGGATTGTGTTTTTAAAGATGGCTGCCGGCCCATTTCCCGTTCCTGCGCGATGACGTAATTTCCGGGTCCGTTTTTTGCGAACACGGTAATAACATGACGGTATTACCGTGCCGGTATTTATGGGTTAGTGTGAGGTGGTAACGCAATGGGCGGGCCCCTCGATGCCGGTATAGGGGGCTTGGAGGCCCTTTACCGGCATGGCGGTATTGCCACTACCGGCATAGGGGGAACGCGCGTGCTCGCGTACTTGTGATGACCCGCAATTAGCGGGTTCATACGTGCACGGACACGCTCATTCCGGCATGCCGGTAATGAACCCGGTTTTACCGGGCAACTCGTAATGAGGCCCATAGACTTACACATCCAAGAACCTTTCCCAAATGTATTTGTATTTGTATTGGTTGGTTTATTATTTGCATCGCACACCTAACCCTGAGGTAACTGGGCGCTGGAAAACTTACCATGTTACAGGCAACAAAAAAAAACACAAGGTACATACATATTTACATGAAGTATAGGTACTGTAATGGCAGACGGGTTGAACTATGTTACAGTTTAAGTATTGGTCGGCCTTCAAGGTAAGCATAGATATATACAGTCATAGCAACAGGTTGACTGGGTTACATATTAGTCTGACCCTATAAGGCAGGAATGTATACAGACATAGCGACAGGTCGACTAGGTTACATATTAGTCTGACCAAGTACGGTGGGTGCGGGTGAGATGGGGAGCAGCAGGATACTTAGGCCAAACAAGGGTTGTGATGCACGATCACTGTGAGGCTGGATCATTTGGGCTCATGAAGGTTGCTTTTTTTATTCCTGTTCATAATCACCCTCTCTCTTGTAGGCATTTGCTGTGAATCTCTTAACCAAGCAGAGGCGGAGGGCACCTGCTCACTCTTCCACTCCTACAGTATCATTTATTTTGCAGATAACGATGCCCTGAAAACCAACATCGCTGTGGAAAAGACAAATCCGCTAGTAAATCCTTCTCCCCCAAGATAATACTTGTAAAATAATAATCCACATCAATTATCAGAACTTTATTCATAGTCAATGTGACTTCTTTCAAAAATTCCCTTAAACTGCTGCACTCCCACATCATATGCTTAAATGACCCCACTGTGTGTTTGCATCTCCAACATGCTTCTGACTCTAGTAAACCCCTTTCATAAAGTTTCTGCGGAGTCCTGTACACTATGTTCAGAATTTGTAATTGTCTAATCCTTTCTCGTAGGTTTAATTATGTCAATGTCACATTTCTGCTTATGTTGTTTCACTTGCTCACACTCATTTCTGAGTCTATTACTTCTGACCATTTATCCAGTAACTTCCCATTAGTTTTGTTATATTGTGCCAGGTGTTTATAGACCTTTGAGGCAATGTGTCCTTCCAACTTGTATTCTCACAGCCTTTTTTTCCCGTCTTTGTACTCTTCAGGAATTCTCTCCCCAACAGCACTCTTCAGTGGTTGATATTCCGCGAATTAGCAATTTTTAGACCCCTTTCGGTAGTTAATCTGTAGAAAGTGATCAATTTGTTGTCTTCAGTAAAATCGCCCAGCCATTGGATACTGCTCAGAAACCAATTTGACCAGACAATGTTTTCCCTTCCAAGTAAATCTCTGGGTTTAGCCATAATGATGAATTGCTGGAGCAGGATTCATCTTTTTGGGACTGCTTCATAAGGCCTCACCAATATTCCCTCAAGAATTTCATTGGCACATACGATTTGCATCCATTTGCATCTTCTGATGTTAGTATTGTCCTGGGTGCCAGTGGTGTACACTTGCACAATTTTGCCTGCATCCAAACATCCGTGAAATTCTCAATGAATCCAGGTGGTAGTTTGCAAAATCTGGAACTCCCAAACCACATTTCTCAGTTGATATTTGTAGCATCCATAGTTTCAGACGTGGTTGTTTCCCGTCCCATAAGAATGACTGTATCAAACTATCTTCTTCACTGCCTTGTTTTTGGTCAGCATTGGAACCATACTCTGGATGTAAATAATACATGTAACAGATGTCATCTTGATTGCATTCACTCTTCCCCAAAACTCAGCCTTAGTTCGTTCCACCTTCGCAAGTCATTGTTCAGGTTTTCCGTTATGCAATTCAAATTAACATTCATCATGTGATCCCCGTCGTTTGTCAGCCAAATGCCCAGACATCACATTCTCTCTGGGCATCAACTGAAGTCATAATTACTCAGCTGTTGACTAGAACATGCTCCTGAAGCAAGCATTACTTCCGACCAGTTTATCTTGTATCCCGAGTAATCATGGAAGGTATTGATTTGACTCATTGGTGCCGGGACCGACGTGACAATACTTTGTAACACCAGTAGCACATTGTCTGCATATATCCAGACTTTTTGTGAGGCCTCTCCAAATTGAACCCCCTTAATCAAGGGATCTCCTCTGATCTTTGCAGCTAATGGCTCCATCGCAAGGGCAAATAGCAGTGGGGAGAGTGGGCAACCTTGTCTTGTTCCTCTTCAAAGTTCAAATCCTTCTGAAGACAGTATATTTGTATTCACACTTGCTGCTGGTTTTGAGTACAACAGTTGTACACACCAAATAATGTTTTCTCCCAGTTCGAAACCTTCTAAGGTGACCATAGGGTACTCCCATTTTATGTGATCAAATGATTTCTCTGTGTCCAATGACAATACCGCTACCTCTGTTGGTAATTTCCTGCATTCATATAGGTTAGGACCAATCTGTGCATGTTCTCAGATGCACGTTTCCCTTTAACAAAGCCTGCTTATTCATGGCCAATAATGCTGGGTAAAAGGTTCTCAAGTCTCATAGCCAAGGCCTTTACGAAGATCTTATTGTCAGTGTTAATCAGACTTATAGGTCTGTAGCTAGTCAGATTCACTGAGGTAACAAACCACTGTTCTTTGAGGAATGGAACATGGCCAACATTAGGGCATATACCTCATCTGGCATAACCTTGTACAATTCAGCTGGCAGACCATCCATGCCCAGACATTTCCCTGTGTTCAGGTAACACATGGCTCTTTTAAGTTCATTGATGCTAAGGTTTTTCTCCACAAAAAACATAGCATCCTTCACGTCGTCGAGAACTGCAACATTAATTTTCCAGTCACTTGTCTTAGGTATTAGAAATGACTATGGCATTTTGAACGAAACTGGGGCACACTCAGAAATCAAAATAGTATCAATATCTCCCTCTTTGTAATTCTGTGTACATAATCTGGCAGACAGGAGCAGATCAATTCATGAATACATTCTATGATGACCAGAATGAATGTGTATCACCGGTCTTGTTGGTGTTGAAATCTCCACATATCTTGTAGCCCGCACTCTCCCATAAAATCTACCATGGCTCTTCATTTCATCGTACTCTCAGTACTCCAAGTACTTAAACTTCTATCCAGCATTGGGGCAAGTGTGATATTAAAATCCCCTGCCACTATGAGGTTTGGTTGATTCACATTCTGCACAAACTGCACTAGAGAGACATAAAATTTTGTGCCATCACCACCATTTGGGGCATAACTATTACATACATAATATAATACATTTTGTGCTTTCATAATGACACATACAATTCATCCTTCATTGTCCTTTTTGTATGTCATTTCCGATATTGGCAAGTTCATCCTTATAAATGTACATACCCCCCTCGAACTTGAGGTATGTCATTTCAGATATTGGCAAGTTCATCCTTTTCAATGTACATACCCCCCTTGAACTTGATGTGAAAGAAGAGCAAAACACCTTTCCCACCCGTCCACGTTTCATTTTGTCTGCCTCTGTTTCCAGTGAATGCGTTTCCTGTAACAAGGCTACATCTGCCCCCAACTCATTTAACCAATTCAAAATCCTTTTCCTTTTGTTTGGATAGTTTACTCCATTAACATTCCAAGAGTCAACCTTCAAGCCATGTTTACAGGAGTTTGTCATGTTTAAATTGTTCGAGCCTCACCCTGTGAAGAAATTCCAAACCAGAGGCACCTCCCTTCTGTACACTTTGTAGCGAGAACTCTGCCCTCCCCCACCCCAATAATTGGAAATTATTCTATTTCACTACCATATATCATTATAATTGTCACATAAACCGATGATGAACACCGAAAATTCCATTCTCACCGAGCTTGACAATATTAATGCTGCAGTAATATCAAACTATATATACATTTCAAAGAAGTGTAGGGAAAGTAAATATATCAGAACTCATTCCAAATTTACTCCCCCTCTATTGGTGATTAATATTGAGCTTTAGCCAAACAATCCAAGCGCTGCAGCCCAAATGGTATCCATCAGTCTTACAGCCCTCCCTCTCTTGTGTTGCCAAACACTAGACAAGAGCCACCGTCCCTTGCTAGTAACCCATTTTAGGTCTCTACCTTTAACACTATGCTTACAATTGAATGCCGTCAAGATAGGGGACGCTGAAGTTTTCCAGTCCGGACACAACTTGGTTCTCATCCTCTGAAAAGTGACAGGGGCATTGTTCAATCTGAAGGTCATCACAGTGAACTGATAATGTGCTTCTGGGGTTGACAATGCTGACTTCTCTTTCACTTCATCTGTCAAGCCGACCTTCCAATAACCCACTGTGAGGTCAAAAGTACTCATGTACTTGGCAGTGCCGAGCTTGTCAATGAGCTCATCGACCCAAGGAATGGGGTGAGCATCTGTCTTTGTTACAGAATTGAGTGCCCTGCAGTCCAAATAAAAGCACACTTCAGTTTTCCCACTACTGGTCTTTTTAGGGACCAGTACCACTGGGCTAGCCTGGCTATAATGGGGTTTTAGCCAGTTGACGTGAAAGCCCTGCACATCTGTTTAGGTCCTTTCACATCAATGAGATAATTCACCGCACTGACCTTTTCCAGCACACAGTACAGCCCAGTCCACTTGTTCTGAAGGGCACTGGGGTTGACAGGCTTCATAATCCACACTCACTGGCCTGCAGAATAGACTGTCACTGTCGCCTTTTGGTTGTGCCAGTGCTTCATCAGCTCCTGGCTGGCCTTAAGATTCTTGGTTGACTGTTCCATGTACTTTGCCAGACCGAAGGCCGGCCGAGTACATAGTCCACCACATCTCGTTATGGGGATGAGTGTTTGCTTTCCCATCCCTCCTTCACTAGACTGAGGGGATCTCATACAGGGTGTCCAAACAGAAGCTCCAAGGGAATAAACCCTACTCAGTTCTGTGGCACCTCCCTGTAGGCGAACAGAAGGCCTGGCAGGAGAATATACAATTTTCTCCTGAGGTGCTCTTCCAAGCCACCTAACATGCCTTTCAGAGTCCTGTTGAACTACTCAACAAGCCCATTGGTTTTTGGATGAAAGGAGGTAGAAAACCGGCAGTCACACCACACTCTTCCCACATAGCCTTCATATATGCTAATATGATGGTTGATCCCCTGTCAGAAACGACTTCCTTTGGGAATCCAACATGGGAGAATATCCCAATCAGAGCCTTCGCAACCACATGGGCTTTGATGCTCCTCAGATGGACAGCCTCAGGGTGTGGTCCACCACTACCAGGATATATCGGTTCCCTGAGCTGGTTTGAGTATCCAAAGGGCCCACAATATCCATTCCTATTCTGTTGAAAGGCCGCCCAACCACGGGTAATGGAATTTAGGGGGCCTTTGTGGCACCAGTTTACTTGCCAGAAGCGTAATGCTGTGGGGAAGTCCCCTCTCTTGACATAAGACGTGCAGGACGTCCTTGGTCATGCTTTTTATAGTCTCTTTGTCAAGCTCCATGACTATTACAATTGCCTAGCAGTGACTTAACATTGCCTGCAACAGTACTTTTATCGTTGGGTGACTCAGCTGTTCTCAAGGCTTGGAACTCATCTGACCGTTTGCCACCAATGTGACAAATCAACTTCCAGGGCACCAGTGGTCCAAGGATGAATATCAGTTTCTAAACCATCAATCAACCCCATGCCTCTAGTACACCAGAAGGGATCCGAACATATTGGAATACAAGGAAATCATAAGACCTCCAGGTCGTGGATCATTGGTCAGTTGCAACACAGTGAAAATACAATTATTACCCAATGATAAAAGGGACTGTCCAGTCAAGGTTGTATACAAATATCTACTTTATTATTACTACAAAAGACAGTTCTAGCACACTGCAATTAAAACCCCCACTGTAAAGGAACACAGAGGACAGGCAGTTTCATAAAGGTAAGGATGCACTCTGGACACTGACAGGTGGGTAGTTGGTAAAGTAATCAGTCTTATAGTCCAAAATTATTTCGTCTCAACACCAAAAGGGGCAAAGGGTTGTAACTGTCTCTAGGGGCCTTCAGAGAAGGACCAGGCGAGCAGAACAACAATGTACCTGGTGCTGAAGATGTTCTTGGTGCTCGACAGCATCAAGGCGGTTCCAAGGTGCTTCGCAGCCCGTGAGACAGAGTTATTGTCAGGAGATAGCTAAGGGTATCAGGCAGCAGGCTGTTCGGCAAGCAAGGCTGGACAGACATCTGCAGCCTGTCCAGCATGGCGGCTTGGGCCAAGAATCATTGCCTCTGTGCTGGTTGGCAGATCTGGAATGCTAGTCGAGGCATCTCGGATGGCTCTGGCGACTGCTGCATGACAACAGTCAGCGGTGCAGCTGTATGCGGTTCAAGGACTCGACTGTATTGAAATTGTCCTTTAAAAGATTGTTGCTGGATGATGCTTTTGTGGCACTCCTAGCTTTTTTGCAGGGCTTGTGTCCTTTCAAGGCGGATGGCCCTAAGCTCGGGAGGGTGTTAGCAGGCAACGGCCTTGTCCTTTGTCCAGAGACTCTCCGGCACTTCCCACCTAGAAAGCTTGCTGTCAGAACCTAGCAGGGTACGCTATATGCCGGCTGGGCACTGGTTCTGGAGCTTATGGATGGGTCCTCTGAGTCTGGTATCTCCCTCTGTTCCGTGGGAGATATTTAGGGGAGGGATCTTGCTTCCCTCTTGGAACTCCTGTCCTTCCTTCACTGGCAGATGATGTAATGTAGACTGTACCCTCAGCTCCAGTCCAAATTAGTCTGTACTGGAGGACCCGAATTAAGATATATTGAATCAACAACTGACTGAAGTGGAGGGCAGCCCCACACCCACGTAAACCTAAGCATAGAAATTTGTATGGACTTATGTGGTGTTGTAATTATGTGAAAATGGTATTCATGATGTTAGTATATACAAGTAGTCAAAAGCATCATGGTTATAATGTCGAAAATGTCCTTATCATGATGTGGTAAGGTGGCAAGGCACAGAATGGACAATAAGATTTTCTGTATACAGACAGATAATAGTGCTGCCTAATGCCTTTAATGAAATGCATGTAATTGAAAATGTGGCTAAAATGAGAAGAAACTGATTAGTGCTCAGAGGGCGTAAAATGAGGTAATTTTAAAGTTGAAACATTCAAGGGTAGCATGCAGTCAGAAACTTGACGAATGGGCAGAACCTAGACTCTTAATTAGGCCCTGTCTGGAACCTTATCTGAAGAATCCAGCTGCACCAATTATAATTGAGCAGAGCACCGAAGAAAAGTTAGACATGCATGTTAGAGCGTATTTAATTCTGAAGGTTTAGTTTAATTAAAAATAATTGCCCAATGAGCTAATGTTTGACGATGAAGTTGCTTAAGAGTGTGCAGGAACGGTGGGGGAAGATTGCTCCCTCAAATTTGGCTATAAAAATGAGCCCTGTGTGATGCTGAAGGGGGGTTGAGGCTGGGAGCTCGACCACGGCACTAAGGGTGCTCTGCGGCAGCAGTGGCATGAAATAAACCTCTATGAACTTAACAGTCTCTTTGCCAAATCCTTGAGTTGTCCTTATTGAATTGTGTTGGAGTATGTGAATCCTGCACCCTAACCTCCTCAAGGTGCAGCTATCTTGTTTTAAGGTATTCGAGGGCGAGCTCTGATTGTATGGGCCCGTCAGAGGTCACTCGGTCCTCATTTACATTTGTTAGCGAGGAGGATGGTTTCGAGCATCAACTATGGATTAAAATAAGACACCTAATGGCCGTTGACACAAAGTAACTCTAGGTCTTCGGCAAAATCACAAGTCCTTTGCCATTTTGGGCTGAGTAGACTGTGAAGCTCCCCGTAGACAATGGCAGTGTAATTGAGACTGCAGTCGGGATCTGAAGGAGGCCTTGTTTATGGACATCTCCATTTCCATTCCTACGGGCAGCGGGCCAGACAAAAACCTGAAGAAAGCAGTGATCGCGAGGGTCGGGAGAAAAAAAAAGGTGAGTGAAAACTGCCCTAGCCGATAGAGACAGGGACACGGGAGAAAAGAATAATGGCAGTCAAGATTTGGGAACAAACCAAAAACATTAACTGCATTTAAAAATCAATAACAAGAGTAAAATAATCATGAGGGGCTTGCATGCAGCCGACCAGATCATGTCTGATTTTGACACGTCATGTTATGTTGTGTGTTTAATTGTTGTATGTTACGGCTGTTCATGTGATTTATCTTATGGCATAACTGCATGTGCACTGTAAAAATA
Source organism: Ambystoma mexicanum (assembly GCF_040938575.1). Taxonomy (NCBI): domain Eukaryota; kingdom Metazoa; phylum Chordata; class Amphibia; order Caudata; family Ambystomatidae; genus Ambystoma; species Ambystoma mexicanum. The sequence goes on from NC_090928.1 coordinate 292,058,131, forward strand.
TTGGAATTAGTATAAAATGATATTTTAAGTTAAATTAAAAAATTGGAATCATGCCAAGGTTTTGAAATTGTGAAAAAATTACATTAAAATAGGTGATCAGATATTGTGGTTTAAGGCTCACAAATTCATCGTGATTGCAGCCCAAAAAAGAGTTAAAAAGCCGGTGAAAAGTGCAAAAAGCTGGTACATATTGAGCAAACACATTTTGTTTCAAACCAGCAGCTATGGAGTTAAATTTGTGATGTCCTCATAGAAGACAAGATAACTGATAAATCGTGCCAAGAACGATAGATTTTCGCAGTAAAATAGCAGAATTATAATGATTTATAGAAGTACTGTTCTTGTGCGTTAAGCGCGCTGAGCGAAAGGAATGCACTTTATGGTAAATGCAGGGCTCAGATCAGGCTGGGTCATTACATTTTTTCATTATGAATCGTGGTGAACACACTAACAGCCAATGTAAGTGTGAGGTTATTTCAGTGGTCTGGAGAATGCTCGAGTGAATGTGTCTTATACATTGCATCTTTTTTTGAAAATAAAGTGCATTAAAGAAGGCAGGGGCTTGATTGTATTTTAAAGCTTCTAGCCTGTCGAGGAAAGCAATGCAAGATTCTTTTATTTTTAGTGCTGATGGGCGGGCATGCCAGCTTTAGGAGTCGGATGACTAAAACTAGGCCCCCAGTTGTGAATTTTAAAAGGCAGATATATATAAGACTGACAAGAAGGGACTGATGGGCCAACAAGAATGATGCATTCTGAGAAGTATGAACTGGCATGGGCAAAAAGACATTCTTGCGTGTTTGCCAATAAGTTTGACAAAGAAATGCATTAATTGACCGGTAGCCTGTGTGCGTTTTGCCTGTCTCATGTCTTATGAGAGGCATCTGTATGGGAATTTTCAGTATTGCCCAGAGGCCTTACTCTCTGTGAGACATACTCATGCTGATGTGCAGCATTCAAGATAAGCATGTTTACGCCTTTTTAAATCCCCTACCCTCTCCATTCCTGCGCTATTCAGAACGAGAAACAAGTAGCATTTGAAGGCCAACATTAGCAATTTACGAAGAGGTTACTTCTCTTCCAGTATAGAAACAAGATACCTTTTAGCATCCGAGAAAGTGTGCCACCTGCAGCATTAATGTAGTACTGTATGTGAAAAAATACATGCAGCCCAGAATAGGCAGATTAGAAGCTGCCAGGAAGGTGTCTTTATCCAGGCAGACTGAGAGTAGGAGTGGGACATGGTTTTCGAATTGCGTTGCCATTAGAGTTCGAGGGGACAAGTGCCTGTAGTATGCAATATGTCAATGCTCACTATCATAATGGAAACAACTCCATAGCCAGTAAAACTATGAGTGGTGCCTCGATGAAAAACATACCCTGAGAAGGAAATCACCCTGAAGGGCTGACGATTTTGAAAGGTTTAGAGACTGGCAATTAAGAAATGTGAGGCAATAAAAGATTAAATGAGATGCCCAGGATCACACAGTGTTTAAGGGGTGAAGCTGGGATGTGTGCCAATATTGCTATTCCTGCAGTTGGGCACCTTCTCTTCCAGCACTTAACATGAACTAAAACAATCTAATGTTATAAAACTGACTTGCAAAAGTACGCAACCCGCATTTCCAAACCTGACAATTTTTTAAATCAAAATATTACAGAAGGGGGTTACACAACGTGGGAATGATGTTAGCATCAGTTTCTCCATTATCAAGGGGAGTTCCAGCATGCAAGTAGGTAAAACCTCACAGAGGACAGCACAGTAAGGCAAGGGATCCTGTATAATCTGACCAGGATACAAGCATGACCACTTTGGCTGCACAGTCTCAAATTTGCATGCTTGTTTGCCACTTGGATGGATATTCTATGCACATCTTTTAAGGGATTGCTTAGGTTTTAAGAATGCCCTGCTGATCAAACTGATTTCAACCTCTATCTGGTGCAGGAACAGTGCTGTTAATCGCGCCGATTGTGCTGCAAACCCAAGTAAATGTGCAGGTATGTTTGTGAACTTCAGATTTAAAGACGGTTCAGCCAGTCTTACTGGGATGTGCCCTTCTGATGTTTCACATGAAATATCCTTACAATAAGTGCTTAACACACTGAGACAACTTCTAAACTTCCGTGGATGAATATGGATTTCAACTTTGGCCATTGCACACGATCAGCAACTTCCCAAAGGGGGAAGTAACGCTACAAAGGTCGTGTTACCCAAACTATGTATTCCACAATGAAAACGAAAGGCATTGCATGTTTTCATTGATCAAGGCAGAATGTACTTGTCAAAACCGACAGGCAATGGTTTGGAGCCTCAGCAGCATCCAATCATATTTTCCTGGCATGTGCTATTTAAGCCTGATGTAAACTGGAATCTTACTTCAGACCAAGCAGCATCGTGGGGGGCCTGGGCAGCCACCCCATGTGCCCTCCAATAAAAACATCTCTGGGGTCTACTGTCGTCTGGCAAGGAATGAGTGATTCTTAGTAGCATGGAGCACACAGAAGCCCGTAGGCATTGTGGTGCTATTACAAGGAAGGGGCTTGCAGATTACAATAAAAAGGCATATACTAGGGACTGCGTGATGAAGCATCGCCTGTAGTTATAAGACAAATAGATATACATTGTAATTACTATGAATGAGCTGCACGTTAAGCTCACACTGGATAGAGTATATTAAGTAAAACATAGCATAATGGTTAATTTAGCAAAAGGGGGATGAGCACAGACACGACTGGGGGAACTGATAGAGGTAGGTAACCAAAGTAGGGTTGAGAGTTTTGCAGGAAATGAGGAGGGATGGCTCTGCCCTATGTTCGCTAGAGAAAGCATTCCATGGTCCGGGTACAAGACGGGGGAGCTTAGCCCTATGGCATTAGCTCCTTTGTTTAATGGGGACAGCAGCTGGTGACAAGGAATGCATGAGAATGAGCACTGGGGAGTAGCTCAGGATTTAAGAAGTGCTTGCCTCTCGTATTGCATGCCGAAAAAGATTCTCATCTAGGTAGGCACCGACGAGTGTGTATGTGTTTATATATTTTTAAGTGCTGTATGGAAACAGGATGCTAGCAGTAGTGGTGAATTCTAACATTGAGTTTGCAGGGTGAGCATGCCTAATTGACTTGTTAAATTGGGATTTTATTCCTTGCATGGGGAGGGGGAATTTAAGGCTGTTCATGACCATCCTGCACACCCACTAGGGGAACCAGTGATGACTATGAAACCGGTCTTAGCTCCATTTCCATTTCTTTATATTGTGGGGTGGCAAGCAGCCTGGTGCAGGTAGACAACCTGACCCTGGCTGAGCATCACAGAAGATGTTGGCTGGGTCAGTGTGCCAGCAGTCCCAGTGACGCACACCTGCAGGACTACCAGCAACTTAGGCAAATGGAATATGGCAGTCAGAGTATGAATGCTGCTCCCTATAGCATGTGTGGCTCTGAAAGAGCTAGAGAATGGGGGTTATAGTCTCATCTAGCTGCCTCCCCGCTCTCAACCCCTTTCTGGGCTGACAGAGATCCTTCAAAGGGCAGAATCTGTGTCTGTGCATAGCTGATAATGCCACGAGTCTCATACATGTCACTCAATGGTGTGCTGTTTAGACACTTGGATTTCATACCCTTTGTTTGCAGACACCTTGGCACAGATATTGCTTTGTATTTCTGATATGTGGACTTTTAGTTAAGTCTATTGTGTATGTGCGTTGTATGGCAGAGGCACAGTCTTCCCATTTTTGTGAACTGCCTTTGATGGTATCGATAGGTGCTTCATTTTAGAAGAATTTATTTGTATGCATTATTTGTTAATGCTTTCACATTAGTCCAGTCCAGATGTCCTTGAGCTGGAAAAAACCATTGCTGACATTTCGGTGGATTCCAGGCTGTTTCCGACTCATAATTAGGCAAGGATTTGTGATGTCATATTTCTGTGGGCTTAGACAGTAAATTGCACATCTTGGAAGCCATTTTTTCCAAAATGCCTTGCAGAGGGAGAAGCCACCAGCACACTGGTTGGTGTGAGGTGGCCTAGCTGGCTCCCAAATTCCCACCAAGATATGTACGCCGCACCAACTTCCAAAGTCACCAGCCGTCACTGGGCTGAACTGACCACAGTAGCAGCATCAGTTAAATATACTAGCGCTGTGTAAGACTTGCAATCGTGATTTAAAAACAATGAGCCTTTCCTCCGTGGCTAGCCAGTGCGCAGATCGTCTGACGCAAAATCATGTGTATTCTTTCAATGAATACTGAGAGTTACGCACAGCAGCACTTCGCACTTTTAGAGCTTGCGAAGATTTTGCAGTGTAGTAATACAATTTCACACTGATAATGACACGAGAAATGAATGACCAGGTGTTGCAAGTGTGGCGGGGAAAAGAAAGGGCCGGAAGCATTAGCATATGTGGTAGTGAAAAGGAAGTAATGACACAGGGACGTCATTCCACCAAAGTGATAGAGGTAGCGCAAGTGACATCTCATGCCCCTTGACCTCTGATGATATCACTGTAGGAAAAGTTTTAAACATTTTTTATTTTTGGGTAGCAAAGGAGACCACGGGGCAACAATGGATACCTCAGGGGTTGCAGCCACGACCCCTGGCAACCCCCAAATGACATCCCTGCAATGACACTCAAACGATAAGTGCAACAATGCAGAGTGTAGCATGTAACCTGGCATGCCATGAGCAAGGGTTATTTTACAGCTACAGAAGTAGTGTTAGAATTAAAAGAGGTAGTGATAAACTTAATGAGATGAGAAGCAAGCGATTTTACATGGGGTTTTAAATCAACGTGCGGGCAGGAGCAGGCACTGCCCTGTAGCTGAATGGTCCTTTGCCATTCATGTGTTCTATCATTTTTGACTTAGAATGCCCCCTGAAACTGAAGGAGGTTACTGGGTCATCTGCGACCTGTTTTTGGGGAATTTTGGGGATAGCACACATGCAGTGAAGGGAGTTTTTGGGGTGCTCCTAAAGGCTTTTTCTAGGAGCTCCACTGTGAGGGGTAGGACTGTTTGCATGGAGTCATACCAGGGGTGGTATTTTATCATTTGGGGCCTCGACTGCCAGAGTGGAGAACATTTTTATTAAATAGGGAAAACCCTTTTGTGATTTGAGACGAGCAGTTGTGATTCAGGTATGATAGGATTTAGATGAATGAAGAAAGGTTTGAATGACAATACGTGAAAGCATGATGATAGCGTTTGGATTGCCAAGGAAAGCATGTTTGATGTAGAACATGCCCCATTTCGGGATAAGTACGATTTTGAGGCATGAAAGCGGAAGGGGGTCAATGAGAAGGTTTGGGTGAAAACTAAAAGATTTCATTATCATGGCAGCATGGTAAAGAACAGATAGCTGTATGACCTGGTGAAGAAATAACGAAAAAGGAGAGGAAGGATTTTAGAAATTCAAGCGCAGGCCACAAATTATGAACGTTTGCAGACACAAGGTAGAAACAGATGACCTCCAGGAAAATAAAGGCAGCCATAAAATAGGGAAATTTGGCAAATAAATAAAGAGCAAGCAGAATGAAATAAGAATCATGAAGGACAGTAGTGGTTCAAGTGAAAGGTTACCGGGGGGGCACCCGAGAGAAAAACGTAAAGGTTACCGGGGGGAACCCGAGAGAAAAACGTAAGAGGATTCGCCTTGTTCCTGCGCTTTAATACAGCGGTCAGAAGAAATGTGAACCCAGAGCCCACATAATAGAGGACGATAGGCTACGGTGACGATTAAAGACGGCATCAAAGGGGTTTGTTTAAACCCCATGTCGGGGCATTGATTAGAAGGCAGGTATATGTGTGTCCAGCTGGTGTTTGTCTAGTCTGTCAAGTGTCTGTTATACATGTTCTGTTGTATGTCACATGTAAGGAATTTTTGTCTCCTTGTTGGTTGAAAGCAAGTAAGGGTTTTATGCGATTCTATAGTTGTGAGGGAATCGCGCACAGATTGATGTTCTTGAGTAAAATTAGCGGTATAAATAATTGGCGGGAAGAGACTGGATTGGAGCTTGCGGTATTTGGTGCTCGCTCGTAGTAATGGGAGTGTTGGACTCACATAAGGATATCTTTAGAAACAAAGTTAAGCCCGGAAATCATTACCCAATTGGAGGAGTGGGTTAAAGGTACCGCCCACAAGATGTTTATGCTGCTGCCACAAAATGAGTCTCCATCTAAAGTCATCTTACAACGCATGGCAACTTACTTACATGCCGCATATACAAGCAAAAAGTCAGAAAACGCTTTGCTGTTCTCCAAGTGTGAAAAATATAAGAACAAGGACAAGAGGAAGAGCCTCCAGCAGCTTGGATTCTAAAATTATGCACTGAGGGGGGGTGAGACACCTGTAGCAACGCCTGCCCCACCTGAAACAAGAACCGAGGGAAGTAAGCCTGAGGGACTTTATCCATTAAAGAGAGATAAAAGCAGCCACAGGTTATAGCAACCCCGCTTTTGAGTCGCCTACAAAGAGTATTAACAAAAATCAAGGGAAGGATAAGGACAAGAATCTCACATCCCTAGCCTATGGGACAAGAGGAGACGCGATAATGCGTTAATAAAGGAGGGGATCAGGCACAGAAAAGTGCATCTCTTGATAAGGGGAGAGGGGGAAAGAAGAGGAAAGGAAGTGAAGACAGAACTGATGAGATACTCGATGGGAAACAAAGTGATGATGGGAGACCTAAAAAGAAGTTAGATGATGCACAGAGGAAGAAGAAAGAAAAGGAGTTAAGGGACGGAAGGATAAGAAGGAAGGTTAGGCTAAGGCTGAAGGGGCTCCTGAGGGACCCTCGCGTATGGAAACAAGGCACAATCACCACACACAAACTGTTACGCCAGACACAAGGTTGTATTCACAAAATCTAGGGTTTCTTGCAAAGCAAATAGTCTCAGTTAGCCAACTGGTCCCACGCCCCGCGACGTGTGTCTACCAGACCTCGGGGGACGCAAGAGCGAGAAATTCATACAACAGTTACATATAAAAAACAAGCATCTAGTAATCAGTAGTGTCACAACTTATACCGCCCCTATTGCATTTCCTTTGAACTAGGCACAATGATTGTCAATGGTGATGAGTTTGACACCTTCAAAGATTCATTTTGTAACAGTTTGCAATTTTGTAAGCCCACAGACATAAGTCTGTGTTTTAAAGAACACGATGCTTTTGTTTCTGCAAGCAAGCTGTGCGTAGGGAGAGACAAATTCCAGGCCTTGCTATCTCCTAGTTTCTATTTGTGTGCCGGGGGGGTCAACTTGCTCTCCAGGACTCTACCGGGCTCAGGGAAGGGGGTCCGCAAAGAAGAGCATAATTTAATACTTTTAATGTTCGCTCTAGCATTTCTACTGTGCTTACCGAGACTAGCTGGCACCTGCTGTACTGATTAGAATGCCTTGCTGCTCACTCTCCAAGGATATTCGAGGGAGGGGACCGGGCATTTCTGTCTGGGATACTGCGTTATGTTTCAACATGCCACTCGCGGCCTTGCATTGTGCATCAGTGAAGCAGAATAATATTTCAGCAATGCAGTTTTACATGAGGCAAAAAGGCAACGTTAGAGAACACAAGATGGCGATTTCAGTCGCTTTAAAATGGCTGCATCTTAGTCAAGCTTATGGCTATATATTTCTAATACTAAATGCATGAGACGGTTGATCTTCGGCCAACATAATACATAGCCTTCTGATCGAGGGGTGTCTATTTTTCTAGATTGACAAGGCGAGAAACAGTTATAACGCGAAGAGCAAGAAAAGCAGCTCGATCGCAAACCAGAGAACAGCCTATGAACAAGAAAGTCAGTAACAGCAAAGGTTAGAAGAACATCAAAGGTACGTGAAAGAAGGGATGAGGAAATTCAAAAGAAAGATGAACGTAGAAAAAAAGGGAAAAGGAAGAAGGTAGGGTCAGAGAAGAGGCGAAGAAGTGCAAAAGGATTGGTCACAGAAATAAATAAACAAATAAATAAATCAGGAACTACTGACAAAGAGTGGTTATCTTGAATAAAAAATGAATAAAGGGAACATTGAGAAATACGAACAATTGGGCAAATTAATAAAAGGATAAGGGATACACTCAAAAGCATGAAGCGAAAAAAAAGCAAAAAAGGTGGAAAACAAATAGCACTTATGAGGTTTCCTGGCCAACAGAAAAAAGGAGCGTTGGGCAATAAAAAACATCAAGAGACCATGAAGACCAAGAAAAGGAGTATGGATGATAAAATTGGGTCAATTAAACAAAGGAAACTCGCACTAGCTATTTTAAGTAAAAAGGGTGAAGTAAGCAAAACAACTTGTGAATGCCAGTAACAATTTTGATTTATTTTACAGACAAGCTGTGGACCTCTTGCGTGGAAGCACAAGCAATTGTCTGCATGGCCTTAATTTAGGGAGAAAGAGAAAAAGGTCAGTACTAGTTCACGCCAAAAGGGTGTGAACACACAATTGATCAATACTAAACGTAAGAGGATCCAGGTGAGTAACAGGAAAAAGGGAGAAAGAGACACAATGTCTTCAAAAGTTAGCTGTTTGTCCCAAAACAGGCACTACAGTTGTGGAATGAGTAGAAAATAGATAACAACATGGCCATTTCAGACAACCACAGAAAACAGAAGTAAAATTGAAGGTGAGTAATCATTTTCATGTTCATAATGTCAAAAGGATTGCTATGATAGAGGTATGCAGCATTAGAACAGGCAAACATTAATGGGAACAATAAAGGTGGAGGCACGTAGTAAGAATTGGTGCCATAGACAGGGGTAGGCTAGATCAAGTTAGACAGGGACGGTGTGCAGCGAAACGCCTCTGTTTTATCCCCCTAGAATGAACACAAAGCACAAGCATAGACCATGGTCCAACTAACGAGAAAAAAAAGAATAGGAAGAATGGCAGCTAAACTGAGGAAGTATGTGCAGCTAACCAGCAAGTATTTACTGCTAACCTGGTAGAATGCAGGTAAGCTGACCAAAGAACCAGACGAGGCTAAGTATCTCCGTGTGGTGGTTGGAAAATATTGTTTATGTGCACCAACGAATAGGGGAGAATGACCCAGAGAGTATTTTTTGATAGCAGAAAAGGAGGAAGGGGGCTAAAGTCAGAAAGAAAACCTGACCCCTTGCCGATGCCGGAATGACTTTTGTCTTTATTTTGACTTTCTACAGACAACGGGGAACCCCAAGGATGTTTCTGTCATCTACTAAGGACGTGCCTAGAAGACCAGGAAAGAAGAAGACATCTTTCTTTAATTGTTTTGTATCCTTAGGGTTGCATGTGGCACCCGGAAGGGGAAAATGTTATCCATGAAGGACGAGATGTATTTTGTGTTATTGAAAACAAAAATCATTTTCTAAACCATCTGACACAGAGCTAGGAATGGGGGGTATTTTAGTTGTGGTGTGAAAATGACCCACAAAAGGGAAATGTTTAAAAGAAAATGTTTTGTAGCTTGTCTAGGAGGCAGGGGTGTAAAATAAGAGGGAATGTCTTGCAATTTCTGGGGATTAAGGTATAAGAGCCATTGAGAAAAGAGGTTTTAAGGAAATGGGTTGGTAGGAAATGTGTTAAATAGTAGAGACCTGTTTATTTTACAAAAGAAACTCATTCCGTTTTATATTACAGGTTTACGCCGAGGGACCTGTATGCCTTGGGAAATTAATGTTGAACCGCGTGAGGAGAAAGGGAGGTCGTAGAGAAACCCAGTGAAAGCCAGACGCTGAATTCCATCTGCAAAAAGTCTCCCCCAACCCTGCATCCCCATGCTGAACCATCCCCTTTGTGGACTCATTGAACAATGAACCCTTTTTTTTGAAAGAGAGACACTCTGAAAAAAAAACTGAATTTCTTGTGAAAAGGAAAAAAACAATGGACTTCTGGTCTAAGCATCAAAAGAACCTGGGAGACCGACTGTGAAAACAGCACAATGTAAAGGAAAAGGCAACAGGACGCAGATGGTCCACTAACGCCAAACTCATGACAACTACAACGGAAGATATAGAAAAGGAAAGAGTGTGGAAAAGAGTTAAGGACAAAGTGAAAACGATATGCAAGGGCAGGAAAAGATGATCAAGGAGAGACTGTAATTTCTTGGGGTGGGAGTTGCAGACAAGGTGCAACATACAAAGAGACAATGGGCTAATGGGTTACCTCAAAGCTTGACCACACCTCTCGAGTCTCACAATGGCTGTGAAACGTCCAAGGCATACAGTTAGATTGGAGGCACACGATTATAGGAAGTAGGGCTTACATTGAAGAAGATGACACGCACATGTTTGTTTTAAGAATGACAATACGTTAGTATGTACCAAAGTGTAAGATTGTGTTAAGATATGTTTAAATAAATATTAAGGAGAATAGGCATTGGATATGGTTTAAAGTTGTTTTTTTTATGTAAATATAGATGTATCCCACCCTGTGTCAAAACAATCTCAACTGAAAATTTGTTTCAGGGTAATCACTAGATAATTACTTTCTGGGTGACTTCTAAATTGCATCAGTTCCCTAATTCAATTACTTGTAGACGTCTTAGAATAATTGAGCTAGGTGGAGAGGGAAAACATTTTTGATAAAGTGCGTTGATACAAAAATAGTTGGAACTCAACATTGATGTCTGTAATACATTCCATAAAAAGCATATTATAATCAAAGAAAAACCATTTGTCGTCATGATTTATAACAAAAAACATTCAACAATATGACACACAAAATTAAAGTTTCAAAATGTAACATTGAAGGTGAGTTTTAAAAGAGGAAAACTTAAATGTAGTTCCCTTATTTAACACCCTATTGTGGGCTTCTTAGAGAAACTCCCTATGTCTTTCCCTTACATTTACTCTATTAGGTAATAGAGGCACGAGATTATAAGGGTTTAAATAATTGTCCTAGGGCTTTAATTTAGCCTCGTAACTGGGTCTTTTTTAGTAAAAGAATTCTTTGCCTACGTGGGGCTTGGTTCTCTACCAAGCTTATCACGTTTCGGCAGTTCTTCGACTTTTATTGTTTGTCCGGCTTGATCAGGGCGTCTTACTTGAAGACCCTGTGTGGATATGCAAAAAGAAAAAAGTTTAAATTCCCTCTCTCACTGTTAGTCAGTATGTATCTGACTCTATACAGTATGAATGTGACCTCTAGTATATCGGCTGTGGCTTTATCTGCCGATAATTTTTTCCCAAGTCTTGGGTTGAGTCTGGTCTGGAGTGCTAGGCCATCCCTCAACCTCATGTGCAGTTCCTGCTGTACCTCTTAGTTTCAAAAGTCCAGAAGCAGGTAGCCCTTACAAGAAAAAAAACTTTCAATACGGGGGAGTGTACTGGAGGACCCGAATTAAGATATACTGAATGAACAACTGAATGAAGTGGAGGGCAGCCCCCTCCCACTTAAACCTAAGCAGAGACATTCATATGGACTGATGTGGTGTTGTAATTATGTGAAAATGGTATTCATAATGTTAGTATATACAAGTAGTCAAAAGCATCATGGTTATAATGTCGAAAATGTCCTTATCATGATGTGGTAAGGTGGCAAGGCACAGAATGGACAATAAGATTTTCTGTATACAGACAGATAATAGCGCTGCCTAATGCCTTCAATAAAAATGCATGTAATTGAAAATGTGGCTAAAATGAGAAGAAACTGAGTAGCGCTCAGAGTGCGTAAGATGAGGTAATTTTAAAGTTGAAACATTCAAGGGTAGCATGCAGTCAGAAAATTGATGAATGGGCAGAACATGTATTTGGGCAGGCATGTAATTGAAAATGTGGCTAAAATGAGAAGAAACTGAGTAGCGCTCAGAGTGCGTAAGATGAGGTAATTTTAAAGTAGAAACATTCAAGGGTAGCATGCAGTCAGAAAATTGATGAATGGGCAGAACCTATACTCTTAATTAGGCCCTGTCTGAAACCTTATCTGAAGAATCCAGCTGCACCAATTATAATTGAGCAGAGCACCGAAGAAAAGTTAGACATGCATGTTAGAGCGTATTTCATTATGACGGTTCGGTTTAATTAAAAATAATTGCCCAATGAGCTACTGTTTGACGATGAAGTTGCTTAAGACTGTGCAGGAACGGTGGGGGAAGATTGTTCCCTCACATTTGGCTATAAAACTGAGCTCTGTGTGATGCTGAGGGGGAGTTGAGGCTGGGAGCTCGACCACGGCACTAAGGGTGCTCTGTGGCAGCAGTGGTATGAAATAAACCTCTTTGAACTTAACAGTCTCTTTGCCAAATCCTTGAGTTGTCCTTATTGAATTGTGTTGGAGTATGTGAATCATGCACCCTAAGCTCCTCAAGGTGCAGCTATCTTGTCTTAAGGTATTCGAGGGCGAGCTCTGATTCTATGGGCCTGTCAGAGGTCACTCGGTCCTCTTTTACAAGTCCTTCTTCATACTCCTTGCAAAGTCTTCAAATGATCTGATCAGTGAGGGGCTCAGCCCTCTTTTAAAGCAAAACCAGCTCCAGTGATTGGTGTAGGCTAAGCCCACCTTGAAGAACCAATCCTGGGTCCCCACCAAAAAACTTCAGTGATGCTTCATGTCAGAATCAGAGGGCTTGGCAACAGACTGGGGAAGGATGACAACATATACTTCTAATTCCTAATCATCTGATCCTTATGCAGTGCTTGGTCACAACATGGGCCTCCTTTGAAGTAGGTGGTTGCAGGCAGACTTTCATCTCCTACAATTCACATACTTCCCTGCTCTGAAAGGAGTGGTCCAAGACAGGACATTCACTGCCCTTTCATACCAAGGAGTGGTGTTAGTACCAAGTTGAAACATTGCATTATAAAGAGGTGTTGGTCTCTGGTCTCCATTGTTACTTCCTGCACCCAGGCCTTCCCTGAGGCCTGCTGATTAACATTCTTTAGTATTCACCGCCACCAGCAAGGTGTAACAATGGAGATGCTAATCCATGGGTCCTTGAAATGCTAATCAGGGTGCCCACGATCAGAGGCTTTTGATGTACCCACAGCTGTCAGATGTCAGCTACACATGAAAGGGGAGGGCAGCGCTGGTAAGCTGTGTCCTCCCAGAGTACCTGACTATGTTGTCTGCTTTGTGGTGAGCATGGAAAATATGTGCAGGAATGGCCGCACATATTTTTGGAGGTTAATCTCCCATCATTCATTCTTTTTAAATAAACATAAAATCGAATAGCCATGTCGAGCGCTCGCTCTGTGTGTGGATGGTAGAATTTCTCACACCTACCTAGATTCGAATTTTTAAAAATTGAATACAATTCAATGCACACAAGGATGGAAGTTAGAAAGCACACCAACCTAGAATCACATTTTTAAAAATGCAAAGCAATGCCATGCACAAATCAATGGCATTAATGGTGTCATCTTTTATGTCCTGGGTGTTAGTCTTAGGAGTGCACAGTGGTGGTGCGAGTTATGGTTGCTTAGCTTACCATAACTGGCAAATTTCTGAGGTTTTTCAGTTTTACTTGTAACCATAATGTCCATTTAACAACGTTTTTTCAGTGAATTTCATAGGTTTTTATTACTGCAACTTAACCATAATGTCCCTTTAACAAAGTGTTTTCAGAGAATTTAGTGGGTTTTTACCAGTGCATGCTAATTTCTTACAACTTACTAATATCATGCTTACCCCAATAGAGCAACATTTTTGTCCAATTTACAAAGTTTCAACTCAAAACTGCCATGCCCACCTTCTAGCATAATTTTTAACACTTCTAAACACTGTTTGCAACTTTTTCCACAGTTTTTGTATCCGTCGACATCGGCGAACATCTGGCATCATCGCGGACATTCTGGACAGTGCCATGTGACCACGAACTCATGCGCGGTATGATGACGTTTCCACGAACCCATCCACACTTCGTGATCGGGTCCATGCTTCACAGACAGTTCAGAACTGCATTTTCTACTGATCTAGGAACTTACAAGCTCACAATTCCTCCTTGAACATCTCCTACGTCTATTCTTACTCATTATTCATTAACAATCTAGTACAAAGCACATACTTGGAAGAATATTAGCAAAACTGCTAATTATCTTAATAATTGCATCAGCTTCTGCCATCCCTCCTCCCCAACAGCCACCACCCCTAGCTGGAGGACCAACACAACAAAAAAAGCACAGTACTTCCAAAGACAATGGAGAGGACCAAGAAGATGAGGAAGAGGAAATGCCTACCTCTAGCACCCAGAGAGGATCATGGATGTGGCAGTTCTTTACTACTTTTGGTAATGTACCAAAGGCTAAATCTACCAAAGTGAATTTGCCCTGAGTGCAACGTTTTACTCAGTCACGGACTATTTGGACAGTACTTCTACAGGACCACCTCCATGTGCCACCACAACAAATCCAACCACCGCAATGCTCTCAGAAAGGTTGTTCCTTTCATAGCAAGTAGTGGGCTGTCTTCCTCCACCTCATCTTCCTCAATCAATACTGTTACCTCACAGCCTACTTTGGTGAGACACAAAATCCCACCTGCTAGCTTGCAAGCAATAAAAGAGGCTGTTGATCCATATCTTTTGAAGACAACAGTCCTTTGTGTATACTGCAACACACAGCTTTGCAGGGGGGAGCAATTTCAAAGTGCTTTTGAAGCTGTAATCAAGGTGCATGAGAAAAACTGTCTCTTCCTTAGAAGTAACACACACAACATCTTACCCTGTCTACCTGCCGCCCCTCCATATTAGTGCTTGGTGCATCTTCCCACATTTCCCTCCCCGCCTTATGTTCTAAACTCTCCTGCAACAACAAAAAAAGAAAATCAAAAAACAACAAGAGCAAGGTTCCTTTAGGAACCACCTTTCACAGTTAAAAAATAGAACTCTATTTAACATTTCTCAGCAAAGTTCATAGACTCAATACGATTTTCCAACATTTCCCTTAGCATTTTGTGTTATGCTAATGTGAATAATGTGGCGTTCATCCCCTGTTCCAGGAACAGGGATAACGGCCAGGCAGCCCAAGTTATTGGCCCATGCAAAGCAAGGGGGGATAACGAGGGCTCCGGACCGTTATCCTCGTTCCAGCCCCTGCAATTGGGTATGAAGGCCATTAGCACTGCGGGTTCACAAAGTGACACCAGGACACGCATCTTCCCTTTCCAAGGCGGCCTGGAGAAGGCGAAGAGAGAACCTTATGACCATACCACCACAAACACATTTTTCTTTCCCTTTCAAACCTATCTCACTTTCGAATAACTTTACCACATAGCCGGTCCCTGATGGACATGGACACTTCAACCCCATTGGTCGTCCCTCGTGGTCATGGCCAGTAGCCATATTGTCTGGGTCATGACCTCCTGCCATGACCTGGATAATCTGGCCACTGCTCATGGCCACAAGCTATACCTCTGTCACCAAAGCTATATCACAATGTTTTGTACCTAAATTATGACACTTGTCAAAAAATAAAACAAGGGCACATTTGCAAAACCATGCTTTAAGATCCTTGTCAATGCTCCTTACACAAATATCCAGTGTTGGGTCTATCATTTTTTAAAACTTTTGTCCACATTTGTCAAATGGCAACAAAGTTATAAGCCATCTAAAAATGTTAAGACACCCCTCTAATTTAGCCCCCTCTTGACAAAATCCCACCAAACTTTGCAAAAACATTGATATCTATATGTAAAATCTGTTTCCTTACTTGTATGCAGATTCATCAAATGGCAATATATCTAGAAGCCTTCACAATAATTTGGGACACCCCTCTAATTTTGCCTCCTCTTGACAAAATACAACCAATTTTTGCAAAAACATTTATATCTATATTTAAAAGCATTTTACACATCTTTGTGCAGATTCAATAAATGGCACCACATTTATAAGCCTTTACAATATATTGGGACCCCACTCTACTTGTGTTCCTCTTGACAAAACAGCACCAAACTTTCCAAACCCATTAAGAATCAGGTCTAGAATAAAATACAAAAATGTCATGCAGTTTCATTGAGTGGAACCAAAGGTATAAGCCATCCAAAAACTGCTTTTCACCAACCCTGTAATGCAGAAATAGGCATAGGTGTTCCCGAACATCTGAAGTGTTGGTGAGCATCACAGGACCGCACCCAAAGATCTGGACTGTTTGCAGACTTCAGGGATGAAGAACTCCCGTTTTATGGATTCTTACGGAAATATCTGATCCCATCTTCATCACCCATCACCTCGCAGAGATTGTTTGATAATTTTGACACGTGCAATGTATTGTCTTTCAATATGTTTTTACCACAATGTTCATGGCTATCAGCAGCTGTCCGTGAATCCAACATGGTGGGCATTTCCAAAAATCTGACAAACTTTGTGCTTTTCACCATCTAATCAGTGGGCTTGGCCGATGTCTGCGGACATTTTGTCACCCTCTAGGCCAATCGGATGCCCGTCCGTGGATTGAACAGGGAAGTGAGTCCGCGGACCGAACCCAGATATCACTAATTTCTTTTTACCTACTTTTAGGCTGTTTAAAAAAAAAAACTTCTGTACGGATTTACCCCAAATTTACAAAAACACCTTTTTGGGACCAACCCGCCACTCCTGCCGCAAATTTGGAGAAAATCCATCCAGCGATTTGGGCTCTAAGCGTGAGCAAAATTCTTTTTCCATTGGGTCTATGGGAAAAACCACGCAATTTGGGACCACCCCTATAACTTTACCCCCCCTTGATGAAACCTCAAGGATTCATTCATCATTCAGGGGGGACAAAGTTATAAGCCACCAGAAAAGTGATGTTCCTATTGGTTGAGCAACTTAACCATATCTACAGGGCCGCTACCACAAATATATATATATATATCCAGCATAACGCAGTGTGTTAACACAGGCAGGTATGAGTTGCACTCCCATTTGGTGTACTCCACGGAAACAGCCAGCAGTCATCTAAAAATTCGCCAGACTCCACAAACTGAAGTTAAAAATGTCTCATTTATTAAAAAATGTGTATTAAAAAACAATGGTGCAGCTCCTCAAAATCGCTGAGGGAGATGGCGTCAAAAAATGACGTGTTTCACAAAAACCTGTCGCTTGGTCACATGATTTGCCTGTTTGCGTCCACCCATTAACTAAAGTATGTGGGTGAGAAAGAATGAAAGAGAGAAAGGTGTACATAGACATGCAGTAAAGATAGTCCTATGTCTATTTCTAAGTTTGACTACTTACCTAAAATAAGGGGGGGGTAGAATTCAATCTGACAACTACCCATGCAAATAACCTCTACATGTATGGCCATCTTGGACTGTTACATAATGGCACTGTGTCGTCCATTACGTTGTAAAAGTTGGCCAAATGCATTTACTACTTTATAGTTCAGAGATCACAAAATTCTTGAATGAATGCAAGTGCTGTGCAAATATTGCTTCGGAAAAGGCTGTGCAAATAACGCTGTGCAAATCGGACTAACATACATAGTAAATATGTGGAATAGACAATGCGTATGTCAAAGCAGATGCTGATAGAGAGAATTGCAAAATTTCTAACGCTGGTCCACTGTAAATGAAGGTCAATTCCCTCGAAGGAATCTACTAGATGGATTGGGAGTACAAAGTGCTGTACAGTTTTGCAAGCATTGTGAATGAACCAGATATTCTACATTGGAGGTTAAGTGTTCTGATGGGCACAAGGATAATGGCTTATACCGCAAAATTGCTGACTAACTTGTCATATGTTCGGTGCTATTTCACCGATGTAGAGTGCATATTAAAGTGCAAAATATAGAAACGATGCGACTTAGATTCTCATATAATGGGAGGTCAATGCCTTCAGTTGAGTCTGGCAGGTGACTCGAAAGTGCTAAGTGCAGAGCAGCATAATGAACAAAGTCACTAAAGATGATATTTAGAATGAGGTAATCCATGTCTTAAAGTCAATCAGGCTAAGTGCTCAAAGTTGCGCAGTGTAGACCAAACATGGCATGTGATAGGAAAATGTGTCCAATACATATATGCATTACAATATACTGAAACAATGTGGCTAGGACTATCACAATATGACCTAAACATAATCATGTAGGTTAAATAATGGCATTGTCTATGTCTATAATGTGTGCTCACCCAACATTAGAGGTCAGTATAATGCAGATCTAAGGCCTGTATGCAAATAACAATTTAAATTAGTTAAGTGAAATTATAAGATAAGGAAAAAAGGAAACATTTACAATGCCAAAATCCCAAATTTATGACAGCATGAGGCAAATTATCTTTAGTGTTGGCTCCTCGAACGACTCCATTAATTTGCAATCTTCAGAAAATCGATCGTCAGTAAGTATCTAGATCGTGTAACCATGATATGCGTGCTTAGCTAGTGAGAGAAAGAGGGATGGAAAGAAGGAGATAAGAACTCATCCTGTATACAAGATACATGTAGTTTACATCGATATAATCTTCATTCACCTACAAAGGTGTATAACTCCTCGTCCAAATTGTGTCCTATTGGGTTTTTAGTTTCAAAGTCGATGATGTATCTTGTCTCTTGTTGACATAACAGCCAATCCCTATCACCTCCTCTGGCTCCGAGAATGACCCTATGTATCCCATAGAATAGAAAATCATCTAGTTTGCCATTATGCCTCTCTTCAAAGTGTTTTGCCATAGGATATGCCGCATCCTGATTCTTGATAGCTCTAACATGCTGTAAAATGCGTACCTTTAGCGTGCATTTAGTGTTGCAAGTACACCTGAGTATGTATACCATTACATCTAACTCGCAGGTAAGCTTACTGTGAATTTTGATGGTGTTATTTAAAATCGGGTGTTGGTATGAGACACAGTTGTGGGAAAACATGCAAACTTTGGATCTGGTGCACTTATGGAAGCCCATTGTTGCTTCTCTTGTGTTGGCTAGACTATTATTTTCGCTCTCCATAAAAATGTAACCAAAGTTTCTTTGAAGGATTTGTATTTGCGAAAACTAATGTTGGGATGAGCTTCTAATTCTTAGTTCGAATCTGAATCTACCATAAGAATCGTCCAATGTCTCTTGAGAATATTTCTAATGGGTAGAGCATGTGTGCCATAAGTTAGTATTACTAATTGTTTGACAGGAGTGTAGTCATGTCGCAGAGTTTGCTTTAATATATGCTGATTCTTTTCGTGTAGGCATGCTGTTGGAAACCCCATGCAGTGATTTTACGTTCTCTATCATAGGCCTCAATATTGGAACAGTTCCTCCGGAGTCTGATAAACTCCCCATAAGGGATGCTCCAGATCAGATTCTTAGAATGGCCACTTGTAGCAAGGGAGTATTAGCACCTGAAGGCTTACGATATAGTTAACTTTTGAGCCGGTCTCCTTTGACCATGATGGTCACATAGAGAAAAACGTTCATCTTAGGGCTATGTGTTTCTGTGAACTTCAGGTTATGGTCATTTTGATTAAGATGTTTAACAAAATTGATCCATTCCTCATGACTCCCTCTCCATATGATTAAGAGATCATCAATGCAGCTGAGTCCCATTACAATGTTGTCTGTGTAGACTCCATTATCTTCACACCATACCTCAAATTTCTCCCAATATCCCATTGTAAGGTTGGCAGAGGAGGGACAAACATTGTGCCCATGACTGTGCCTTGAAGTTGTCTAAAACATTAATTATTGAACATAAATACATTGTTTGTAAGGCATAGCTTAATCATTGCCAAAACCATTTCAGTTTGTCTCCGGTAATTGAGCAACTGTGTGTTGAGAAAATATTCACGAGCCTTCACTCCAAATTTGTGTTGTATAGATGTATATAATGACAAGATATCCATCTTGACCAGGATGCATTCTAGTTCCCACAGTAACTCATCTATCTTGGATAGGACGTCCTTCGTATCTCTAAGATAGGATGGTAGAGAAGACACAAATGCAAACAACACCTCATCAATATATTTGGACACATTCTCAAGAAGCGATCCCGCCAAGGTCACAATGAGTCTACCCTGAGGTTTAATCATATTCTTGTGTAGTTTAGGGAGAACTTATATTGTGGGAATAGTAGAATGTCATTTGAATAGAAATTTCAAATCATGCTCTTCAAGTGTACCCTTACTTATCCAATCATGTAGAAAGGTTTGGACTTTAATTTCCAATTCTTTCATAGGATTACAGACAAGGTTCTCGTAACAAATCTTGTAATTCAATTGTCTCCATGCCTCTCGAATGTAATTGTTCTTGTTAATGATTACAATGTTCCGTCCTTTGTCTGAAGGTTTGTTGATGTATATATATTTGTAAGTAATACAACAAATATATTGACCAAAAAGAGGACATAGATCATAGGACATAGCTGGTTCATAGAAGAAGAATATGACAGTCAGATGATAGATGGGGGAACAAACACTTTGTTCTCGTTTTGCAATCTGTGCAAAATTCACTTAAGCCCTCACTACCTGATTAAACCTATAACTCTGCCAGTAAAAAGGCAACATTGACCTAATCATGTGTTCAGTGGTCTAGTAGGATACAGTTCTGATCATTATGACTATGTAGCCATAGAGCTGTTTCTAAAAGTGCTTCATAGAGGGCTGTACATTCCGGTGGCAAGAAAAGAGTACTCTGCCTTTCTCAGGACCAAAATAAAAGGCGACACCTGAGGACCAAAAAATGAAATAAAATCAGATCACTGTATTGTATAGTTAGTTCAATGAAAACACTGAGATCTTTTATAATGTGTACATCTTACTCCCAAACAGAAGTCCCTTGTGATTCCACCACCAAATTAAAGTACAGGACTTTATTACCAGCATCAAGTCTAAGCCTTGTGGCACGTTCCTCTATCTAGTAGATAAAGATAATAGATCATCTTCTCTATTACATGGCCTTCCCACTGCAGTCCATTGCACTGTCAAGCACAGTTCAGATTGGCTGATCTAGTCACATGCCATACTTTATCTCTGCACCGCTAGACAGCCCATTGCCAGTTATCCTCATATATGGAACGTTTACACAAAGGGGATCACCTGTATGGTTTGGTTCATGCCTGTAAGGGCACAAGGCCCCAAACCTCTGCCCATACTGCTCGCCTCACCAACAGTGCATGGCAAGCATCAACACTCCCTGTGCTACGTTGACTTCTTCCATGCCACTACCAATCATCAGGGTCCCAACCTCCAAAGCATCTCTTCACCACCCTCTCTCCATCTCAGTAAGAAACTTCACCTGTCCTCGAAATCCATTTCATCTTTCCCTAATCACTGTCCTCCATACTTCTCATAAAGGTCATCCTGAAATTATTCTCACCCTCACACTAACCACTCAAACCTAACATAACCCTCCCATCTCCCTTAGGTGGCAGTTCTCTCTCTCTCTCTCCCTCTCTGTCCTTATCTCTCTATCACTCTCTTTCTCTCTCTCCATACCCCATTTTATTGTTGGTGGTCAGTTGTGAGAAGGTGCAGGAAGAGAGTGGTGCATGGTTTGCCGGAGACACATAGGTTGTTTAGAGATGAGGAGAGAAGGGCTTCTAACGGAGCATACAGTGAAGTCTGACTGCAAGGTGTGGAGATAAGTTCAGGAATTCATTTGAAAACTAAAGTAAAAACATACACACAAACCAATATTTTTGTGAAAGCATCTGGCATTGTTGTGCATGGAGGAAGGACTATCTAGATAGATTGTAAACGGATTATGATGAAAAGTCAAATACTTTGCTTAGGGGAATGAAGAAATGAAGGGGGAGATCCAGGAGTAGCCTAGAGCAGGAATAACATTTGCAGAGGAACAGGTGTTATGAAGTCATGTGTTGGTAAATTTCCTATTTGCCCTCTGTACAGGGATTGCCAGTCCTGGTGCACAGCCTTGTGGACGCGAGTGCTTAGCCAAATGCCATATACCTATCCCAAAGCTGAAGGGCTGCAGTGGCCTGGGGAGGGTAAGGCTGGTGATTGGACCTGGTGCTTTTGGCCCTGCCACCTTGCAAGACCTTGATATGGGAACTTCTCTGGCCAGCTGAACTTATTCTGCAGGCCTGTACCATTGGAAATCCATGAGGTTATGGTGGCGGACTGCAATGGTTGGAAAAAGCAGAGTAGGCTGTAGGTTACAGAAGAGAAGATGATTGGATTCAGGGGGATGGTGGCTATTTATCTTTACATTCCTGATAGAATGTGTTGCTAGGCTTTGCATGGGCTGAGGCAGCAGCTTGGGGATCACCCCATGCTGTTGTGTCATTTAGTTGTGGGAAACCTACCTCCTCACTTCTAAATCACAGATTGTGGTTCTAAGTCACTAGCGGCTTACAAACTATGCAGATGATGTACAGCTGAGAGAAAAATTCAATGTGTGAATCTGAATGATAACAAGAGGAGATCTGGGAAGAGTGAGAGTTGTCCAGGTCCAAGCAATAAGGTACTAACAATAGGAACAAGCCAACTAAAAGACATGTAGGGACCCTCACCCTCATTTAGAATACATGAGGGAAGTGAGGGGAGTGGCCAGTGTTCAGGCTTTTAGGGAGCTGAAGGGAGCCCTGAGCCTGCTAGGGTTTCTTCTCAAACATTAGAAGAGACCTACCTGTAAAGAGAGAAGAGTATGCCGGGGCATCTACTTGAAACGGTTAGTGACTAGCATAAAGACAGAAACAGAGCAAATCATGCTGTGGTATTCCACCCATGGACAGGCAGAGACGAGTAGCGAAAACAAGAAGGAAGCTGGGCGCTTGCTGGGATTCTACATAGATGCTGGCAGAGTCAAGACCAAGAAGGAGAGAGACATATCTGCTTGTGATTAGATTAAGAAGACAGGGTGGATGGCTATGGGGGAACATCTGAGAGAGCACTGACAGAGGGCACGTAGTTGAAAGCCTTACATCTTGCTGCAGGCCATTTGTCAGACCGTGGCAGTGAACAAGCTTGGCAGAGTGATGAGGCAGAAAAACAGGGGAGCAGGGGACTGAGTACAGAATCGGAAAGTCTGATTGTAGGGAAGATGGGTATTCAAGAGGATCGTGTGGCAGTGAGGGCAGCAACGCGGGTAGAAGATGCTAATTGGAGATGGTTGGCTTTAGCTCTGAGGGTATGCATTACGGAGCTAAAACATCTAAACAGCAACTTTAGTGTAAAACAGAACTTCACAATCTCATGGAATACAGGGTGCCGACATACAGTAACCTATGCACTTTTTAAAGATCCTTTTAAGTTATCTTCCTTCAAGAAGTTTGGGTAATACCCCCCTCCCCTGTTTTAGATGGGTTTGGTATTTCGTTCCAACCTTGGGAGGAAAGCCTAGGGGCAACGTGCTCACCTTGGAAGCAAGACAACACTAAGCAACACAGGTTTGATCTACGGGTCCATGCTTAGAAACATCTGGGCATTAAGCACGTTACAAATAACCTATCATATCATATCATAACCTGCCACCCAGGGCCAGAAGGGACTCCAGTCTGAGTAGCTGATCATTGCAGTACAAAGTGATGCAGATTTCAAAATTCTTAAGCATGTTAATGAACTGAAGGTGGTGCTGGCAGTAGGGATAACATTAGCAGAGCAAGGTGTACCCATGTATTGATTATTAGTGAGCATGTATTGGTTACCCTCAAATAGGGAGATTATGGAGACCTTAGAAGTGCTGTTTGATATTCTTGAAGAATGGTTTCTCTCTTTCCCTGGAGGATACATTATTGTGGATTCGGACATCAATGCAAATTGTGGAGATGGACTAGATCCTACCCAGACCAATGGAGGTGGTCATAGGGAGAAAAAGATGAAAAGAAAGAACATTTATGGAGCCCAAGGGTGAGGGGTGATGGAGAATTGGTGCCTAAGTATGTTGTATGAACTGCTGGGTAGAAATTGGCATGATCAACCCACATGGCATAGCAGGAATTCTTATTTAGTAATTGATTATGTTTTTACAAGCAAGATGCTGCTAGATCGCTGTGTAGATTTTAAGATCAATGGGAATAACACAAGAGATCATAGTATGATGGTAGCTGTTTTTGTGGGGAGATTTGGAGTTGAACCCTAAGAAGGGGATGGTGCCCTGGAAGTAATTGAAGTTCTAAATCATCTAAAAAGGCATGCCACTAATATAAAGTGATTCAATTTGCTGATATCATTTAATTTTGGTCATTGTCCGTATGAGTCTAAGATGAGAGAATGCCCAGCCACTGCTATAAATTGCCCCATTTAGTTGGCTATCACCTCCTTACAGAAAGGTTTGGTCTCCAGGGTGAGGGGGTCGAGGGCTAAACAATTCCAATTTGGAGAATGAGGTTAATGAGGTTATGACTCAACACATTAAGAAAGAAAAGCAAAAATTAAGGAACTGCATGATAGGACATAGGCATAATTTATATCGAAATGAAGGTGAGGACATGACGGTTATAATTACTTGAAGGAAGGAAGCTATCTTTTGGTCCTTGATTAATGCAGTAGAGTTAAATCAGGTGGTGGTGAAACCAAACACTATATTAGAGGATGTGTGGGTGAAACACTTTGGGCAGCTATATGAAAACATGAGCAGCTGAATGCTGGATGGGTAATTTTGGTTCCCGATAAATGGTTTAGTGATTTTTCAGTTGAAAACATTGAAATAATAATTGTTAAAGGAAGTTCCTCTCGAGCATGGGTACCAAATCTTCTTTCAAATAAAATCTTTAAACAGAGTCTGGGGGTCTGGGCCAGCGTTATGCTAATTATATTTAAAGAGGTCTTGGGTACTAAGACCACCCGCCACTTCATAGAAGACAGGCATCATTACACCTATCTATAAAAAGGGAGATAAAATGTCCCCTAGTAATAATCAACCCATCACTCTTAGATGCAGTCTCAAAAATAGTTACTGTCCTGGTCCTGGAGACAATAGAGGAATGGATGTTGGAGAAGGGCATTTTACATACATTTTAAATTGGATTTCGAAGGCAGGTGGGAACAGATTACGGCGGATATTTTATATCGTGCATACAAAAACTAGCTGTGGAAGAAAAGACAGGACTCATTTATGCGGTGTCAATTGACTTATCTATGGCCTTTGATTTGGTGGACTGCTCCCTGTTGTTGGCCAAATTAAAATGGGCCCTTCCGACAGGCTTTTTACAAATTTGGATACATATGCATGAAGGAACCTCAGTGCAAGTTAGGTTAAACAATCAGGGAGTCACTGCAAAATCAATTGCCTTTTTAATTTGTACATGGCATATGTTGGTGAAACCCTGTCTAAGGCCTCCTTTATTGCCCCGAAATTAGGTGAGATGTGTATGGCATGGCTGGCATATGCAGATGATTATGTTTAGTTTGCTAACACACTGATAAGCTTGCAAATAATAATTAATGCCTTTGTTGTAATTATTGAGGAAAACAAATTAAGGATTAATCCTAACAAAAGGGTGGTTATGAAATTTGGGAAAAAAGAAAAGAGAAACAATTTAATTTTTTATGTAAATAAGAGCCGGTTGTATCTAGGCTACCCAATTTTAGCACACCCGTCTAAAAACATGTATCAATCATTTGCAAACCACAAAGCAGTGATGCTTACCACACAAATGGCCATGGTGGAAGCAAAATTTGGCAAATTCTCCATGCTCCTGGTTTTAAAATGTTATCTTGGAAAGATGGTTCCTAAATGTACCTATGACCTGGATATGTTACCAATATGGTTATTGGATGAACTAGATCGCTTCGAAGCTATATGACGAAGAGTTCTGTATTATATTCCACAATGTATTTCCATATCAGCATTCTACCATGAACTGGGCTTGCACTCTCTGAGGAGTAGAGTTTGGTGGAAACATTTGGCATTGTACTATACGTTCCTAAACTCTCCCCTCACCTACTTTATGCAGACTTGGGTCAGTTGGGGGAAAGCAAGGAAATAGGTGGAGACAGTTCACGGACCATTTTACTAAGCTATTAAAGCAAATGGATGTTAACGTGGAATTGTTACTTTCCAATCCTGTCAAAGTCGGGGAAATTCATCGACAGAGAGACTGGATCTCTACCACAGAAATGGTGTTTAAGTCGCCGCTGTATTCCTATTTAAGTATTAGCCAGAACATGTGGGGGTTATGGAACAGTGTTTGAGCTTTGAGAACATTTCCTGACCATTCTTTTAGAAATTGTTTTATACCTTTTGGAGTAAATGTGCTTTTAACAAATGACATTTTGTGTAATAGGAACCACATCCCACCGAAGATGGCATATTGTAGATTCTGCAAAAACATTTATACACGAAACGTATATCATTATGTCCTGTGTTATTACTGATGCATGTTACATGTTTTGGAAAATTAGTTTACAATTTAGCTTATGTTTATATCGATAATCTGTGGAGAAATATGTTGAATGGGAACTCTGTGCCACTAAAGCTAGCAGTAGTGAGGTGTCTGCAGCTCTGCAACTATTTATATGTGATGCTGTAGAAATTAATTTATCTTCTAATGTTTTAATTGAAATGTAATGTAATGAAATGTAATGAAATATACTGCAACATGTTTTAAACCTGAATTTTTTTTTTAAAACTTTGTGTCTAGTGAATCCTATGAATTCATTTTATGCATTGATTAAATGTTTATTTTAAACCATGTCCAAATAGTAATAATAATAATAATAATAATAATAATAATAATAATAATAATAATAATAATAATAATAGGCATATGCTGGAAGCTAGCGCTGCAGCCCAGGTGGGTTTGGGAGGATTGAGGGGGGGCAAATCAATAATCAGAGGTGGCTTGATGTGTCCTCTGGTGCAGCCCAGGCAGAGGGAGAGAGATTGGAAAGAATCTACAAAACATGTAATGTCCAGATGATGTAGAACCGAATTTGGAGGTGTTCTTGCATTATTGCAATGATTAAAGATTGGAGCAGGCCCACTGGAAAGGACTGCATAACCTTTAATATTAAAGCTTTGAAAAAGATAATCTCTGCTAATGAAGTCCCCAGGTTGAAAGGAGTTTTGTGACACAGAAATGGTGATCTGTAGTGTAAGAGGAGGAGGGGCAGAAGATGGCTGGCCTGGCTTTAAGCCTCAGAGTGGAAGAACAGATTGTAAAACCCAGATAGGAGAGGTAAACTGCTGAGCTGGCTGAAAGACCTGGAGTATAAAGGAAGATTGTAAGACCAAGAGAGGAGAGGAAGATTGTTATACGGATTGTAAGACCTGGAGAGGAGTGGTGTATTTTAACTCCCGGAGAGTGGTGGAGTATTGTAAGACCTGGATAGGAGAAACTGATTACAAAATTTGGTGACTGGTGGAGATTAAATACCAGAAAAGAAATGAGATTGAAGCTGAGACCAAAAGGCAGTCAAGAAAAGGGCAGTAGAAAAAAAGGCAGAGGCAGGGCCCTTTGACTAGGGAATGACAGATAAGGTGCAGATGATGACTCAGACCGAGGGGAAATCAGAGCAGGAAAGGTCAGAGTCCCTGACAAGAGAAAAACAGGAAAGATGACCTGAACAGAGAGAAGGAGGAAGTGCCCCAAAGGCAGCTGAGAAGGAAAGGGTAGGGACCCTGGCCGAGGAGACAAAGACAGAGGGCCTCATTACAAGTTTGGCGGTAGCCATGCCCTTAATAAGGGCATGGCTACCGCCAAACTCGAGTCCGGGTCCATGTCCCGCAAAAGGGGATTTATTGGGCTATTCTAACCTTGGAGGGCCCATTAATTCCCATTCGCGGGACCCGGACCCGGTATGTCCCCATTCCCATTTGAGCCCCCATAGGGCTCAATGGGAATGAGGAGGATGGTATCAGCGGTACCGTTAATAACGGTACCGCTGCTACCATCCTGGTCTGCTCGCGGGTGCCGATCTGGATGCCTGGTCTGACCAGGCGTCAAGAGCGGCACCTGCAAGCAAACTCAGAATGTTGCGGTGAGGTAACAACTCACCGGTAGCACTAACAGCGCCATTGGTACCTTACTGCAACACTCCTAATGAGACCCAGTGACAAGAAGGAGGAGGAGAAGCACTTAGAAGGTCCCCTGGGGTCTAACTCAAGAAACAATAACAGACAGTATCCTTGTGAAGTGTCACAGAAAACTATAAGACACACCAACTCTCCTGCCACCTTTACTAAAAGGCATGCAACTTAATATATTTGCTGCATCATTTGTTGTAACTTGTCCCAACATACTGTTGAGGTCATTCTGAAAAAAAAGGGAGTGGAGCAACATCAATCCAATAGAAAAACCCTGGGAGCCCACCCCAATCAATAATGGGGCAAAACCTAAGAGTAAAAACACAATGTGGAGCAACATCACATCACAGGAGATTAATCACAATGGAGCACAACCTTGAATGAGAAGGTGCATGAGGTGATGCCTAGCTATATGTCAAATGAGGCAAATTTGTAAAACGCTTTGAAAAGCAAATCATATTAGTAGTAGATAAATTGGGAGCCATGTTTACTAGGGTCAGTTGTCCTAATTGTTGCCTGTATTGGGAGTAGCTTGGACTGAGTTAAGGCGTTAACAGAATCAGATACAATAACTAACAAAAAATGAACTGTGGAATTCCCCCACAAAGATAGCATAATTGTTGCTTGCATAACATTAAAGCCAACCGTAGCCAGCTGCCATTTACTCTATCATTAAACAAGGAACATAATCTCTTACAGAAGCCTTACAGAATCAGTGGAACACAATTATGATATTGCTAAATAAATCCTGACTACATTCCATTGAAATGCACACATGGTTAAACATTTGTTAACCTGAAAATACCCTTGTTAGTGCACACTCTATTCAGAGGCAGTAAAAAACATTCACAACTCCTCATTGAGATCTGGATTAATAAAAATAGATTGGAAGATCACAGTGGACCGTCATCTGTATAAAAAGCCCACCTTGTACCCTGGTGAGTGGGTACATCCTGACATATCTTCCAAATACCTTTTTCTGGCAAAACAACTGCTAAATACTGGCCTGCACTGGACTGCATAGTGCCACAGGACTTATTTTATTTATTTATTTTATTTATTTATTTACGTAGTAATCATTTGCTTGTTAGGCACTTATACAATACGAATATACTTTTTCAAAGTGCCCACAGGGCAGGGAGGGAGGGACTGTGGGAAATATCTTTCAACATTACAACACAATATTTGAGAGCAGAGGGGGAACAGGGAGGGGGGATGAAC
Source organism: Ambystoma mexicanum (assembly GCF_040938575.1). Classification (NCBI taxonomy): domain Eukaryota; kingdom Metazoa; phylum Chordata; class Amphibia; order Caudata; family Ambystomatidae; genus Ambystoma; species Ambystoma mexicanum. The sequence continues at coordinate 292,087,142 of NC_090928.1, forward strand.
CTAATGTGCCTTGTGAGTATTCAGAACGTGCAAGTGCAGAAAGGAAGAGGGAAGAGGGGGTAAGTGCTGGGGGGTCCGAGTTCATGGTTGAGCCATGGGCTAAGTGCTAGAATGTTGAGTGCTACACAGCTTCGGCCGCGGGAGGTGTAAGTGTGAGCCTCCAGAGCAGAGGGTGTGCAGATGCAAAGTGCTGTGGAAAGACAGGAGCTTGGAAGAATGGGTGTGGGAGGTCAAAGCCCCGAAGATACATAAGGGCCAGGACACCGATTCAGGAACTGTGAGACTTGGCCTTGTCATCAGACTTTTACAAATCCATATCAAGCCACTAGCAGAGTTGATGTACCAAAACGGTTCCTTATTTTTAAACAACGCTGATTGCACACCAATCCATATGAAATAATTGGGAAAAATATACCTCACATCCACAAAGGGTATTCAGTCAATATATCTAAAACATTACAGAGTGGTATATTTCAGAGTGGCCCATAATACCGAAAAACACTGCAAACATTAATTAAATAGATAAAGGGTAGTGGGGTAAAGGGATTAATATGGGTCAGGATGGGTTTGGGGTGGTGTTATAAGGGTACAAAAATGGGGGTTTAGGGTAGGAGCCTCCCAAATAAAAATAACAAATTCTGTGTTTTTCGTTATGTTGTCCACAATTAAATGTATCACTCTGTAATTGTGGTCGGTATTATCACATATAACCCCACACAGTTCCTGGACTGTCTTTGTTCAATACATCATTTGGTTCTTGTAAACTAATTAAGAATATTCTGAACAACACAGTGATGTTAACAGTAAATACAGTTTCAGAAATATGTAACTCCGTGTATTGACCATAATCTTTTGGGCCATGCCCGCAATTGATAATAAGTATAGGCAACTGGCGTATTACGGTGGATACAGAAATGTTAGTGCTTTCCAGGTTTTGGCAGTTCTAAACTTGCATTTTTCAAGACGCTCTTATGTTTTCTGTCATTGTTGTCCTTTCCTCATCAGACTCTGAAAGTGTCAATGTGTCTCATCCAGGTTGGACTTTGGAAGTAGTATCTTACCTGGGTTGGCTATGAAACATCTGACTTGACTTCAGAGTCTCGAATTCTGGGGCCAGACCACTGTTAGACATCAGCAGATATGATCAACTGCCACTTGGGAAGTCTTCACTAAACTGGCTCTGGATCTGTAGTTAAGTGATGTGTAAATCCATGTTCCTTAATCACAAACCTATCTACAAAACTAAATCCAATAGTCTTGCTGTTACAAAGCACACTTACAAACCTGGCTGGACACCTAATTCTCTACACAATCTCTCATAAAAGCAAGGAGTTCATAATTCAGGCTGCCATCTTCATTAAAGTCTGAAATGGAATCATTGTCTGACCTGCATCATCTGGAGGCATGTTGGTCATTGGGTTCATGTATAGTGACATGCCACAGGTGTATTATAGAGCAGTAGGACTATTGTGTTAACCAACCAGAAAGTCAGAGATTTAAATTTTTGGGGGTCCTCGTAGCAAGGGTACCTGCATATTTTTGTCTGTTGCCTTAAAGACCACCTTTTTCTCTTCCTCAGGCAGTAATAGTACAACTGAAATGGAATCTTTAATTATAGGGAAGAATCGTTTGATTACAAGTGAGTACAGGAAAGGAAGAATCATGTTGGTATTTATGGACTCTTGGCGGGTCAATACAATAAAAACAGTAATAATTCCTTTTTGGTGAACTTGAAAGAAACCGACAATGTGTGTCTTGAGCTACTTATTCTGAATATGGATGAGATATTACTCAATCCTAATAAAATGATTATCTTAAAGAAAAAAGCCAGTGAGCATGATCGCTGTATGAATATTGATTATCTGTCCAACCTGAAAATGTATAAGGAGTACAGCACGCAAGCTTTTAGACTGGGGACCCCTTGTTCCTACCTTAGAAAAATGTGTTCCGAAGATATTCGAAGGTTTTACTCTATCTTCAATATACCATTTTACCTACATATGAGCACACAGGTGGCTGGACAAAGATTCCAAGAGAAGAAAGGCTCTGTCGCTTATATGGGATTAAAAAAGAAACGTCCCTACAAATTCTTACCCAATGCAGACATTTGGAAAGGGTGTATATACATAGTTATGCCAACTTTGTATCTAACATTTTACACATTGAAGAAAATCCGTTCTGGGCTGCCATTATATTGGTTGAATCCATTGTCATCTCAGGTGCCACCTTCATGTAAGGAAGAAGGCCAATTCTCACATTATTCCCCAGTAATTGAACTACATGGGTGGATATCACTCTATTTACTATCCACACTTTTCTCTCTTTTGTTTTGATGGGGTTATTGATCAGATATTTTGATTTGATGGGTTGAATATATATCCTAATTGTATTTGATGATATTATATTAATCGCTTTTATCTTCTTTATATAAAAAATGATCTTGTCTTTTTAACTGCATTTGAATCCTGTTTAATCTGTTGTATATAATAATTATGATACTAAGTATAAATGTTCTGAATTTGTATTTTAATGATTGTGTAAAGGTTTGTATGAACCATAAACACAAATAAATAAAAAAAAGTGCAAATTATATACATTGGGAAGAGCAGGTTGATTACAAGTGAACACAGGGAAATAAAGAGTCGCTTTCAATTGGTGTGTAAACGGAACATGGGAATGTGGTGAAAGAGAGGTGAATGTTTTTGTATACATTTCATTTGTATCTATTCAATTTGCTAAAATGTACCAGTGTGTGGGAGGAAGCTGTGGTTTGGTATACAGTTACTCATGGGAGTGAAGTGAGCTGCTGCTTGCCTGCCGCACAACTACCCATAGTGGTTTATATTGATTACATCGAAAAAAAAACTACGACAAACCAAAGCATCGAATAAAAAGGATCGAATGCCGAAGCATCGACAGAGTATCTTTTACATGTAAAAGTGCCTTTCCATCTAAGCCAGTCCATCGAAAATATAAATGAACTGGTTTCAATGGAAATATGCTTTTACATGTAAAAGATAGAATTTCAATCCTTTTTATTTGTAACTTTAAAACGTTACATGGAGCTGTCCAGTGCTGAAATTTCGGCACTGGCCAGCTCCTTGTATCGTTTTAATTTTTTTTGTATATTGGGGGTTCCCCCTCCCCAGTTCCACCAACCCCCATGCCCACCCCCCCAACCCCAACCATAACCCTAACGTAACCCTTAATCAACCCTGGCCCCAACCCTAACCCTAATGTAACCCTTAATCTAACCCTAGCCCCAACCATAACCCTATTCCTAGCCCCAACCCTAACCCTAACCCTAGCCCCAACCCTAACCCTAATGTAACCCTTAATCTAACCCTAGCCCTAGCCCCAACCCTAATCCTAATGTAAACCTTAATCTAACCCTAGCCCAACCCTAACCCTAGCCCCAATCCTAACCCTAATGTAACCCTTAATCTAACCCTAGCCCCAATCCTAACCCTAACCCTAATGTAACCCTTAATCTTACCCTAGACCCAACCCTAAACCCCAACCGTAACCCTAACTTAACCCTTAATCTAACACACCAAAGCCCCAACCCTAACTCTAACCCAGCCCTAACCTATAACCCTAACCCTAATCTATCCCCCAATCTAACCCTAGCCCCAACCCTAACCCCACTAATTTTGATGGATCCATCGAATTATATACAAAGGAATGGCTATTCGATTGAATGGAATTTCGTTGCATATAATTTGATGGTATGGCTGTCGATGCTTTGGTTGTCAATGGATTGACCAGATACCACCCATAGTAGGGTGTTACATAGGTGTGAATTGTCCTATTGCTGGGCCTTTGAATAGTAATAGGTCATGACTTAGGGAGTGAGGGAAGAAATAATGTGATTAACTTGAAGAGCACGAAAAAAAGAGTTCCCTTGGTGCAAAAGGAGGAGGTACAGTTGTCATGTTCCAGTTTATATTGAGAATTGTGTATATTCTACATCCAGTGATGGCTATGTGATGAGCTTGGGCTGCAGATGTATAACCCTGCCTTATTAAATGACTTCTGCTCTGCTGGAGAACAGGGCTGAGTAGTGATTGAAATTCCTACACAGCCTGACACTACTATTAAACCAACAGTGATCTCACGGATAAAGTTGAAACAAGCAAAACATGAATGGCACTCCTCCTTCACCTCTTTAAGGTAGGATGGGTCGAGGGCAGTCTTTACTCTTTAAGAGGGATGTGAGCTAGCCACAAATCTTCCAAACTACAATATTACTGCTGTACCAAAATAAAGGAAATATCATACAAGGGTTGTATAAAAAATATGAAACCTTCATTAAACTAAGCATGCAACCACACTAATAAAACCATGTCTGAGAACAGGTCTAGATAAGCATTAACGTAGGTAACAATGTTTAGGTTTATGAATATGTCTTGAAACATTTGAAGAGTGCTCCTTAAAGGTCGCTAGGCTCCTTAAAACTAGGCTGGGGGACAGAGTAGGCAAGTAGACATCTCAAGTAGGCAACGAGATGGCTCAGAAACATAGAAACGAGGCAAAAGGGAGGACTTGTTGATGCTGGAAAATTGTCAAGTTGACTTATAAGCAGTTTGAGGTGAATAACAGAGCCACAAACAGTTGCTTTGTTCTTGGGTTGCCGTGGGACCATGAATAGGAGTCCAAAGGATATGGTTAGTACTTCTTATGCCCTTCCCAGTCTGGAAGGTTACCAGAGAGCACTTGCAGGGGCTGTCATCCCTGGAAGGGAGGGTCCTGGGAACCAGTGTCAAAGCAGCATGCAGAACCTGTTGAACAAACTGATGTTGAGTGGGTGAGGAAATTATTTTGCTCTCTCCTTTGAAGTTTTTATTTTCATCTGTATAGCAGAATGCTAGGTAGATTATACCGCAATCAAGTTCCATGTGAAAGCTTCTTCTTCCTCCTCTTCTTCTTTTTCTTGTGTTCCAAAGATGACTTATTTAAGGTGGGGGTCTCACTTTTTTAAATAGTCATGTTTCCTCTATGTATTTGTTTGTTTCAAGCTTTCTGTAAGGATCCAGTCCTGGTGCTGTGACCAGAGTCTTTGCTCGGTGATCTTACTACGAGAGTGCTTTGTTTATAGGAGGTGGCGAGGAGAACATGAAGTGTGAGTGGTCTAAGAAATTCCAAGGTGGTGGGTCCCCTCTCTCGGTGGAAACCTCTCCCTTGGCATCCACTAAATCCTGCCTCTCCCTGAACTCTAAGAGACTCCTATAATTACTGTACCGGTGTGACTTTCCTATTGTGCTGGAGGGGTTTTCATTTGACGCACTTGTCCACTCCTTACTCCTTATTTTAGGAAGTTGAGAAACTTTCCAAGCAGAGAGCACAAAGGGAGTTTCTAGGGCTGGACCCAACATAGTTTTTTGGTGTGATACTAGCCCTTGACAATGAAGCACAAACCTCTTAAAGTGGAATGAGCCACTAGAAACCAGGTTGAAAATGGAATGGCATCCAATGTGTTTATGCCAGTTCATATAATTTGGATCATTTATGCCCAGACTTAAGGGAAGCCCATGGTTGTTGGAATCTTGGGTTCCAGCAGGATGTTTACAAGAATTGACCATGTTATGCCATTACTTCCATGTTGCTAAATCACATGTCAGATGTTTGAGGTGTAGTGGATAGTTTCAGCAGAATGAAATGTTTGAACTATACTTTTTCAGACCAGAGTATTGCGGAAGTGAGGCTGATTAGAGGGTATGAGTTTCTACAGGAGAATTACCAACATCATTTTTGTGTTTCAAAAATCAAAAAAGCTCGGGGTTGCTTACAAGCACACATGACTTTCTGTCACACTCTCAGATCCCTCTTTATGTATGAATATATGGTAGAGCCCAATGGGCTTTCACACCTGGACAGAGAAATATGCAGCATGGGGCCTCATTCCAAGTCGGATAACCGAGCCGGAAATACTGGCAGGTTGCTGCCGGACTTGGAATGAATTACCGGCTCTGGAATTGCCGGAATTTTTTTTTTGTTTTGTTTATTTGTTTTGGCTCAAAGAGCCTTTACAAAAAAGAAACCAAAAAGACAAACAATGATACAGATTATTTCACAGTTTTACAAAATTAAAACAATCTTCTTCTTTACCAAAAACCCTGCCACTTTTCAAGTACCATCAAGGTGCATATTATTGTGATGATCTATTTCCTGAATTTTTCAAATTAAATAACTATTTCACAGTTTTTTAACACCTGTAAAGCAGCCAATGACAGAGCAGCGTTTGTGCCAGAGACCAGTCTGTCCCAAATAAAGTCTGATATGATGTCTTTCTCTCTGCGCACAAAGTTCTTAAAAAGTCTTAGACGATGTGTCTATGAACCTTCGCAGTCCATTAATAGATATTTTAATGTTTGCTTGGCAGGGATTATGCAGATGATACACAGTTTTTTTGCTTTAGTCCCTTGTTTTCGCTTTTCTAATATTGCCCGGCAATGAATCAGATTTAATCTCATTCTGAGAAGATTTGACGGAGCTTTCTATTAGGGAACTTCAATAGATAACTCGAAAGATAACCAAGCTTTTTTTCCCCCATCAAAAAAGTACTTTGGGATGGGCCCAATCTGACTTTTTCTATCGTTCCAATCCAATCCAAAAGTTCCAACTTTCTTTTGATTTTGAGTGGGTTTGAAATCAGAGAATCCACATCAAGCTCTATTTCTGACAGTGTCTCCGAAACTTTTTCCCCCAATATGGACAAGAGAGAAGGCTTACCCTGTAGTATTTGAGACCTTAAATCTCCATATAGGGTTGTCTCCTTGGCCATAATTATTTCTCGAAACAGGGAAATCAGTTTCCAATCTGCCATGCACTTTAATGACTTCAAACCCAGCTCAAATTTCAAGCTATTTATAGCTGTGCAACTTGGAAGACCCAGAGCTCTTTTCCAAAGTCGACCCTCATACGTTTCCCAGTTTGCTGCCCAGAGGCCCGGTTTGGCTTCCAGGCCATAAAGTATCACTGGTACCACTTTTGCTAGGTAATACTTAAGTAAGGGTAGAATGGAAAATTTACAAAAATTTGTAATTCAATTTAACCATTTGGGATCCAGATTGTGTTACTTTTCCATTACCTCAGAGTCTGTCTTGTATTGGGCTGGGTGGGCATGTATATTGTAACCCAGATATGTTATGGATTCTACAACTCTGATATACCCCCCCCAGTTTCCAATTGCTGTATTTGGCTTTTGTCAGTGGATGTTTAAAGATAAGAATATTTGATTTAGCAGGGTTTACTGTAAGTTTGTTTGTTACAGTGTTCTCATTCAGTCTCGTTAACAGATGTAGCAGACCGATTGGTGTCCTATCGAGAAGCACTATATTATCTGCATAGGCCAGCCAACAGATCTTCCTCCCATTGAAAGTGGGACTGACCAATGCAGCAGATTCCAGAAAAGCTGCTATGTCTGCCAGAAACAGATTAAAGAAGAGTGGGGCTCCTAGGCACCCTTTTCTGACCCCTCTGTTTACCTCTATTATTTTTCATAGGTGCCCTGTTACATCAAGGTGGACTCTTAGATTTGTAGACTTATGAAGTTGCACTAAGATTGATAGTAACGTTTCTGGCATTCCCCACCTCAATTTTTGCCAGAGTAATGCTCTTTCAATTTGGTCGAAAGCCTTAGATAGGTCGATCCAAGCTCCATATAGTGGGGGCGAGTTTTTACTCTCTGTTTGTTCATTCAATACATTTAGGATCAGACCATTGAGTGACGTCGAATGACCCTTCCGAAAACCTGTTTGAAAGCGTGATAAAACGTCAAAATCTTCTACCCACTTTGTAACTTGCTTTAGGAGAAGTGACATGAATATTTTGCTTTCGATGTCGAGCAGCGCTATTGGTCTATAATTTGCTGCTGCTCGCCGATCACCTTTTTTAAAGAATGGTATTATCAGTGCCGTTTTCCAAGCAGTTGGAAATTCTCATTTTTTAAGGATTTCCCCGAAGAGACGAGATAGTAACTTCGACCAAAGTTCTGGTTCTTTTTTAAGTGTCTGATAAGGCAGTCCATTTAATCCTGAGGCTTTAGATGTTGAGGAGTTAATTATGATCTCATACATTTCTTCTTCATTGAGGTTAAGTTGCCACAGTGTATCAGGAATGATCGAGAAAAGGCAAATACTCTCACTCTTATAGGTTTCAGTCAGATATTCGACCCAGTCTTCTCCGGAGACCAGATTGCAGAGAGAGTTGCCTGTTCCTCCCTCAAATTGATTTAGTGCTTCCCAGAAATGTTTGCTATTGTTTTCTCTTAGCATATTGAGTATCTGTTCCCCATCTGCTTGCATCCGGATTTCCCTTTGGGAGATTGACCATGATTTATAATTGGATTTTTCTCTTTTTATTTCTATTTTTAATTGATCCACCGGATATCCTATTTTCTTGATTTCTCGCAGTGCTTTCCTGTGATCTCTTTTTCTTTTTTGAGTTGTTTCATCGAAGGCGTGAAGATGTTTTTGTTTAGCTCTCCCTGCTAGATCTTCAGGAGCCTGTGTTGACCATAGGAATTTGTTAAACATTTGCGGGTCACATTCCATTTTCCAGATAGACTCTGGAATCTCTTTTAATCGCTTGTTTAGCTTCACTCCCTCATTCTTATACTTTCTAATTCTGATTTTTCCCTTTTTTGCTTTCAAGTTCTGCAGTGCTCTTTCTGTTTTTATTCCTAGTATGTTTTGGAATGTTAATTTGAGTCTGGTCTGCCCCCGTCCCGTTTAAGAACAAGAAGGGAGGGTGAGGTATGTAGATTTTTAGAGAAAAAGATAAAATCTAGAGGATTGAGGATAGGGGATGTTTGCCCTCTATGCCATGTTGTGTATGTTCCTTGATCACTCTCTTGTAGGCTGTTAACCATTTCAAGGTCCCATCGTTCCATAAAGTCTTGCCACAGTTTGCCCCTGCTTGTCATCCCCGTATTTGATTGTTTTGCCTCACCCTTTTATGGGTATAGACAGTTTGAGTTGAAATCTCCTGGCAAAATGATGTTGCTAGAGGCTGAGTTCAATTTCACTGCTTCGAGTAATAGGCCCAAACTTTCCAGAAAGATGTCCAGTGTTGATCCGGCGGGATTCCAATAAATATTTATCATTACCCAAGTTGTAGCTTTCCCTTGTGTATATGTATTTGCTCTGCATGCATGAAAACCTATTTTATTTTTCCAAATTTCTACTATGTTCCTAAATATCTGATTCTTAAGTGCTATAAGTAATCCCCCTGATGGACGCCCCAATGGTTTTTGTGATGCTGATAAGCAGAAGACTGTATATCCTTCTATACTCAATGGATTCACCAACCATGTTTCTTGTAGTAAGATAACATCGCCCAGGTTGAAAAGATGATCCCTCATTTCTTTTGCTCTTATTGAGCTGGAGCCCAGCGAGTTCCAGCTGAACACATTTAAGTCATCTTTTCCAAAGTTGCTGCGTGCCCGGTCCTAACTTCTGCAGCACTTGCGTAAGGATCTCTGGAAGAAGTGGAAGGGTGTTTTCTTTTAAGCTTGATTCCTTCTCTTTGCTTTCCCCTCTTATCAGATTCCGTTCATTCACAAATTCCCTTCCCTTATTTATTGGTGTTGGTGCATTATGCTGTTTGATGATGACGTTTCTTTCTGACTCATTACATGAGACTTCCAACCCATAGGACTCTAACTCTACTGGTTCTTGAAGCAAGATATCTTTTGCATCTTCTGACATTAGGACCAGCTCCACCAGGAAGGTATCTTGTGACATTGGAAATTTGACACTTTCTATGTCTTCTGACGATAAACAGTGAAGATTTTTCACTTTCTTTGTCATGCTCAAGATTACTGCCCGGTTTAGTGATTTTTGATGCCCTGTGTTTGAACGCAGTATTAACCAGACTCTTTGGATGGCAAATTTTTTTAGATTGTCTTGATTAATATGTTTGCTGGTTTTTGAAACTGACTGTGTTTTCAAGCTGGTGTCATCCAGCTTGCCTGCGCTGTTTAGTTTAATTGATTTTCCTTCCCCATTTCGAATATTGTCGTCGGTGATAACGGTTATTTTTATTTTATTCGAGGATAGGGCAATGATCGATTTTTTCGAAACATCACTCGGTTCCTTGCCGATCGTCTGACTCTTTTTTTCGAAAATAGGAGCCATTTTTATATTATGTATGTCCGGCCCAGTTGCGATGCAAACCGAACAGTTGCTCTTTTTTGCTGATTGAAGATCTTCTTTTTTCTGAAAAATTGGGGCCCACTTTATTGCTTTTGTATCAGCAATTCTTTGAAGGTCTCCTAATAGTTCTTTCTTTGTTTGTTGTTTTCCTTGAGTAGGTAGATCTTTCATGCTGCTCTCCTCATTTTTTGTCCTTGAATCATTGCCCTCCTCTGCCTTACTCTCTGTTTGTAAACCTATGCTTGCCTTCGTAATTGCTACAGCTTCTTTGGGCTTGTTACAATTTCCTTTCTTGAACATTTGGGAGGTCTTTTTGTTTTGTTTATGGATTCTCTTCTCTTGGTTAGTTTTGCTTTTCCCCAAATGAGTTTGTAAGTTTCCAGTATTGCTTGTTTGGGGATCCTGCTCATAAATTTTCACAGAATGTTTAAGGTTTATCTGCGAGTTTGATCTTTCCTTTGCTTTCCTAGAGGACTTGGTTTCTTTCAGTTTTTTTTGTTGACTTTTCTTAGTTTTGGGGAGTACTGTCATTGACTTTTCTCTTCTTGCTAGACGTTTCCTTGTCTTTCTCCTGCCTCTTGATGTGTGATCATTTGGATACTGCCATTCTTGGTGTATCTCTGTTTGCTTCACATTTGCCTTTTCTGGCTGTGTTTCTTGCACCCCTTCTCCGATGTCCAATTCTCCTTCTACAGCGTTTGCCATTCTTTGAAATTCTTCCGACACTGAGTCTGAAAGCGGTGAGTCATCTAATGCGTATTCTCGAGTTTTTTCCTTGTTTCCCTCTGTTGGATTTATTTTCCAGTTTCCATTCAATAAAGAAAGCACCTCTCCTAGCAGTTCATTGTTTTGTTTTTCCATTTGACTTTTCTCTTTCAGACTTTGCTGTATGGAGGAGATGTCTAGGCCTTGTTTTACCATTTCCAGGTTTAAATCCCGGAGCGGCTTAGTCATATTAGTGTTGGTTGCAGTTACGAGGCCAACTAAGGATGAATCACACAATGCTATTTCTTTTGTCATCTCCAAGAGTGTCCCATTTTGTACTTGCACCTCCATTTTTAGCATCTCGAAAACTGAGACCAATGAACTGAGAACAAAGTTTAATGCTTTCAATGTGTCTGGGTTTGAATCTGTTTTTGTTTTGCGATCTTCCTGATGATCTATGTCTCTTTTACCTTCTGTGGTTTGTCCTATGTTTTCCAGTAGTTGCCTGTCTTGAAGAACTGATGTTAGCACAACGTCTTCCCCTTCATTTGGTAAGTCGGTTTCATTCCCCGATTTTGCTGGTGAAAAGGGAATTTCCGTGCTAGAAGATGGGGTATGGGGTTGTCTCGGGTTTTCCCACAGGATGATTGATTCTCCTTCAACATCATTATGGCTTTTGTGTCGTTTTTTCCCAAAGTGGTTTTCGATTTTTTGTTGGATTCTCTTTGTTGTTGTTGTGTATTCCAGTCCCCTTTAACATTTGTTTATGATTACATTGCTAAGGGTCTTTTCTTTATGACTGTCAGCTAAGTGGACCGGTAATTCTTCTATGTGTACTTGAGCATGGATTTGCTGAGGGGTATTAAGGTTTAAATTGTCATGGTTTAGAGTGTTGGCCATAATGTCCGGTTCCTGGCTTCCACTCAGATATGAGCCATCCCCTTCTGTCTCCATGTCTTTTGTACTGCGAAGTTTCATTTAAAGACTCTGATTACAATTGTGGGAGTGATTTCCTTTAAGTTTGTCAGTTTTTGTCAGTTTTGAGGTCTGAATTGGTTGTAATTACTCAGCTGTTTCATAATGCGAGCGGGATCAAAGGAGTTTCCCCCCGCCGTCTCCCGCTCGCCAACCACTTGATAGTTTTGTTAATAACAGCAGTGTTAGTTGTGCTGTAAGTTGTGCTGCTTTCTTCCCCTTTTCTTAGTTGAAAGTTGCAGTATTGATCAAAAATATTTATTGATATTGTCCCATTTTAAATAGCCTCCCTGACACAGTAGAGACAAGATGGCAGTTTCTGGCTGCTCAGGGGTATGCAGCTAATCCCTGGCCCGGCTAACCTCTTTGCGCTAGGACGCCAGCGTCTCCCGGAGGGCCACAGAGGACCACAGGTGAGATTCTGAACGCCTCTCCCCTTTTTTGCCGCTTTCAATCTGGGCGCCTCTCCCTACCAACTACCTCCCAACTACCAGGAGAGGTTTAGGTTCCCTCGGGACCCAGTGCCCAAAGAAGCTGCCAGGGCAAGGGCAAAGGTAGGGCAGGATAGGGTAGGGTGAGGTTCACTGTTTACGGGTTTACGGGCTTACTGTTCACGGGTTTACTGTTTATCCCGTCACGTTTCACCTCGCGTCTCGTCTGCGTCTCGTCTCCGTCTCCATCGCAGCTCCTCAGCTCCTCTGCACGGCACGGCTCGGCCCAGCTCTGCAGAATGCCCATTAGAGAAGAGCACCTAACAGCCTCACAGAAATCGCGTCGGACGTCGCTTACAGATCGTCAAGCCGCACTGACTCCAAACTCGCTCTCTGTGTGAACGTCAGCCTCTTCTGACAATCGACTGGAGCATTCCATTACTCCCCATTCCCGTGACTCCATGGGAATGGGGCCCGTGGAGACACTGGCACCATGCAGTAATGGTGCCGGTGTTTCCATTTACTTCTGCAACTGGTGGCGTTAGGCCCTCGAGGTCAGACCTGGCGGGTGTAACACCACCGGCCGTAGAACTCGTAGTTAGCCAGTCCAGAAACGGTGCCGGTTCGGTTTTACTGGCACCGTTAAATCCGGACCAGCTTACTTGTAATGGTCTTTTTATTTCTAGAGCAATCGTAGTATGGAGGTGATGCACAGAAAACAAAGAGGAAACAACAAAGGATACGTTTTCGTTTTTCCAAATATTTGTTTAAAATCATTTGAACGAGTGTGGTGGGTGTTGTGACTGTTAGTTGGGAGAGGAGAATCCATCATTCTATTCATTAGCTGAAACTGTCAACATTCAACAAAAACATGCTGCCTGTTGCGCCCCTTGTGGTTTCTAAAAGAATTTCCGAAGAGAAATACAATGAGGGGGAAGTGACAAAGACGTTGATAAAATCCACATTGTAGGTGATATTCCCAATTAGAACGTATTCACGACAATTTCTCCTGAATATGAGACATGTGTCTACAAACGTGCCATTGTACCCGTAATGGACTTTCCATGTTGTAGGTTTGGAGTCATTCAGGCCTCTGACTGATTGCCTGAATGGAATGCAATCTCGCCGCCCTGCTTATGTCATAAAGCATGAAAGCCTGGCGTCTGTTGATTATGAATGCAGCCTGGTAATGAATTGCAACCTTCACACTCAGTTCAGATTCCCCACATTGTTCTTCGGAATGTAAATTATAATGAATTGTATTCATAAAGCCTGATCCTATTACGTGAAGCACATGCAGCTCACGCGGCGAGTGTTCAGCCTGGGAGGAGAAAGGTAGACACTGGGCTTGTGAAATATGGAAGATGACAGATTACAGGAAGATTAAGCGCAACACTTCGCAGGTAGGTAATGGCTTTTTCTGTAAATGGTAATGTGGCCAAAAGAAGCCTAACGGTTGAATGAAATTATAGCAGAGGTCACTTTTCAAGCAATTTATTGTTGCCATTTGCCTTGGTCTCAGAAGCCATAACTGTGTACTCTGACACTTGTCCTGTACAAACAGAAAAAAAAACCCACCATGGACACGTCCACCCATAACAGAAGAGAAGTACGCGCCTTGTATTTAATTCTGATTGAATCCCCTTGTATTTCATCAGTCTCCCTATAAACGTTGTAAGCGCTTTGGTCTGTGTCTTTGTTTCAATGACTTACTAACTGGGTCCTTGGTTAATATAGAACTGGACCACCTATATGTCAGTGACAAGTCACTTGCGGTTGACCACCGAAACCAATATAGCCTCATAGACCGAGGGAGGGGCAATTTTTCGCAGGAATGTGACCCGCCACTAAGTTATGGCCTGAATTAGTTAGGGAAGAGTCATTTGTCCATATAGGTAATGACCCCTCACAAGCTCTATAAGATCATAATGGTAGTAGCAATACTTGTTTTGGCGGTTTGGTGCCGAAGTAAAAAATGTTAGTTTAATAATGCGAAAGTAAATTGACAAACTAAGCTAGTAAATCAACTGCGGTTTTATTTTGTATTATTTAAATAACAAGCTTGTCTTCATACATTACACATTTCAATTGCAAACTTGGTTAAACTGGAGTGGGTTTAACATGAGCATGCATTGGGGGTTGTGTACAAAAAAGTGAAAGCAGTTTCCCATGGTTTACCTTTCTTGTTGGTGCGCTAAATGGGATGTTGTGGTGAAAAGATGGAGAAAGTGCCTTGTTGTGTGACATCTTGCCTGGAAATGTCATTATTGTTTCTCTGTCTCCTTCTGAAGTCAGAATGTTCAGAATTCAATCATTGCTGGCAGTTATTGGCTGCACTCAGAGCATTCTAATTGGCTGAGCGCAGGTCAACGATTTCCATGTGCTAATCCTGCATAGGCTTCTGCCAGTTCTGCCTGCACTAGTTAACACATCTAATCACTTGAAAAGGAAGTGGGAGAACAACTTAACAAAAGCAATGCGCAACACATTCACAGAAAATGACTTACACCACAGCAAGACCAAGCATGTTTGGCACCCGTGTGTGAAAAGGGTTGGCGGTGCGCTTTCAAATGTTCCATGGATATTTTTAGAAATATTCCTGCAGAGTAGTGAAGTTACTCATTGTGATGCCCTAATTGCCTTAAATTCTTAAAATCAGGGTGATGGCACATTGGGTGAGGCACTGGCTACGCATGTGAGTGCACCTCAACAGTCCTTTATCCTCTCATACGTCGTATCCCTTCCTCTTTTAGGCACTATATTCCCTTCTATTCATTGCATCTATGTCCTTCTTCCTTGTCCTGGTACCTACTGTATGAGACCCCATTCTTCATAACACCAGCAAGTAATATATGTTTTCTTCATGTAACTGTGCCCTGCTGCTATTGGGAGCATAATAATCTGCCACCCGCAAAGCACCCGTTTTTAAAATGTCTTACTTCTGGCAAACACTCCTGTATGCTGCTGGGTTTCATGCTACAATGAGCAACTTCTGTTGTTAGGGCGTCGGGGTGCAACGTGGTGTGTCTTCTGGCATCCCTTAGCTTAGGAGCAGCAGGAGCTGGCAGTAAGGGCCTCCGAGCACCCTGCATAGGATTGCAGTTGAGGGACAAGAGATTGCCAAAGACAGGCTAAGTCTGTGCCGCGGGGGTGGGAGGCCATGCCAGAGCAAAAGCGAGCGAATGAACCCCCCATGGTAATATGGCAAACAGCCATGAGGTTATAGGAAACAGCCAGGAAAACATTTGTTCCAATGATCAGCCTGAAATTCTCTCTGCAGGCCAGTGGGGACAAAACAGCTCTGGGGTATCAATACCTTGCAAGCAATCCTTTCAGACAACTGGGCAAACTAAATTGTAAGATAACGTTTCAAGGTGGAGCTCTCATAAGAACTGGGGCTGTCTGGACAGATCATCACCCCGATTCACAAGAACAACATCAACCACCAACGGTCATCACGAGTTGGGCGATATTACGGTGAATTTCTGCAAAGCTGAATTAGCAATCCCACTGGGACGAGTGATGGTATTAGCGCTGAATTACAACCTGGCGTGAATGTATGTCCCAATCCGATGGTAACGCTAATACCGCCCGGCGGAATTAGCATTGAAACAAGGGACACGCCAACATTTCGGCACTAATAGTGCCACTGTCAGCATCCTCCGGCATTATTAGTGCCGGCAGAAATAGCGTCATCGCGGGAACGAGATGCCTGGCGCCAGCCATCTTCAAAAACTCATTCCAACCTCAATAATCCACTTCTGCAGCCATCCAAACACAAAACACACTGCCAACATGTCTCAGGAGTGGACCTGAGAGAAGGTGACAAAGAACCGGCTGAGAAAGCCTAAATTCAGTTAGTGAGAATTGGTAGTCCTCACTGATGACGTAGTAGCCCACTGTGAGGAGCTATATGGCACCAGACAGCGGAAAACTACAGGACAGTGCAAACTGCCATCTTGCTTGCAATCAGTCAAAAGATGCTGCGGTGGGCAGTGTCCCCCGTGATGCTGAGGACTGACGCAAGAGGTGGAATTACCTCAGTGTCAGGGTGCAGGGACTTCTCACCGAATACCGGCAGGAGCCGATGGCAAATGGAGGCGGTACCATTGATCCACTAGTCTTGATTCTATGGGAGGCAAATTGTAGTTCCATCCTCAATATGGAGGGCATAGAGGGAGTCAGTGGAGCAGAGGCGGGTGCCAGCAGCCAGGAGGCAGGAGGTGAGTAAACACCCCCCATATACATAGCAAATGACCATGCATAAATGTCAGCCTAGCACAAGATGCTATAGTGGACAGGGACAAATACCAGCAGACCCAGCAGCTGAGCCGGCCATTCAGGGTGCAGTGACGGGATGCCACATCAGCCAGGGGACAGGGCTCCATGTGCACCCCTGTGCGGTACTGCAATGTGAAGGGGTAGCAAGTGACCAATCTAAGTACAGTACACAGCACACCCCTGCTGCTGCACTCTATGCCAGCAGGATTGTGCTGCGTGAGTAACCACAACACTGCGCAGAAGTCACAAGTCCCATGGATTACATGCCCTTCTACACCAACATGGATGCAGCATGCCAAAAAAAAAGACAGCACGCTAGTGCTGGCTGCACAGCAGCATCCCATAGAGCCAAGACAGTGTCATAGATGAAGCCACCACATGCACTCCCACAAGGTGTGCATCACCCGGGGAGGGAATGTGGGGGCATGAACACATATGACATTCCCATGTGCAGTCATAACCAAGGCTGTACCTGTATGCCATCACCTGACCATGAGATCATGCCACAACATGTGTGACCCTGAAGATCCACAAGCATGCATGTAATACCTCAGCTGCTCCTGCATGGATATATCCTTGCTTCACCGCACACAGGACAAAGGCCACCTGGCCATGTATCATACACACATGGCTGCAACCATTGCCACTATACTGTGCCCACATGCAATATCCCCTGAACAACCATGCCCAAATGTGTGGGCTGCCACTCAGTACCATAGCATATGTGTCTTGCATTCCAACACATGACAGAACCATACCTGACAATATTTCATATGTCCCCTACAGGCACTAACACATCTCCGGAAGCATCTGAGGAGGATGAGGGGGCAAACCAGTCAGGAGGTGGCCCTTCCAGGCCCTCAAGATCCACCACCAGTACCCCTCAATGGTGGCCACATGACACGCCAAGGCGCAAGGACAGCCATGCCAAACCTGGACCCGGCAAGGCCAAGCCTGCAGGTGGCAGCGTAGGACCTGCACCAACCCCACGTGACATCAGGACTACCTCCACACTCACTGCACCCACTCCGACAGCTGCAGTGGCTGACACGAGACCACACATGCTGGCAGAGCCTCCGTTGACAACCGGGAGGATACCTGCCAAGCACCACAGTGTGATGAAGGGCCACACGCCCCTCAGAGCCCTCCCCACTGCCAGCATACCCAGACACCCAAGCCGGACGTGGACACCCCATCATATGGCTAACTGGCCTTCAACCCTGACCCTCTGCAGAGCCTCCCTCCCATTCACCACACACCACCGAGCCAATCCATACTCCAGAGGCTGGATGAAATGGAGAGGTGGCGACGGGAGATGGAGGCCATTGGTCACACACATTCATGGCACCTCCAGGTCATACGCAATTGTATGCATGGAGCCACCCATAGGATCACAAGGACAATGGAGAGGAAACAGGCACAGGCAGCTGCTAGTACTGCCACCCTGACAGTGTATGGGCAGTGAGTCAGGGAGCTGGCAGAGCGGATTTCGACCTTTGCAGAGTCGATGCGACAAAGCATATAACACAGTCTGCAGCACATCGGGGGCCAGGGTCAATACCCCCAATTTCAGCAACACCCACTGAGCGGTCACAGCCCAGCACACCCAGGTGCCGGTCTGAGCATCATTTGGCTCTGAAATAACTAGGGGAAGCCCTGAGGGGAAGAGGCTCCTGAGGGGAAGAGGGGACAGTGACAACCTTTTGCCCACAGTGGGTGTGCCTGGGTGTTGGTGGTGGGAAGGGACTGGGGGCAAAGTGTGCTGAGGTGTTGTTGGTGGGAGGGTGGAGGGGGGATAGTGAGCTGGGGTATTGGTGGTGGGAGGGGGGATAGTGTTCTGGGGTGTTGGTGATGGGAGGAGGAATAGTGTGATTGGGTGTTGGTGATGGGAGGGGCGAGGGGTATAGTGTGCTGGGATGTTGATGGTGGGAGGGGGCAGAGGGTTTAGTTAGTGCACTTAATTACATTAAAACAGTTGAACTTCATCAATGCAAGGACATTCCTCATTGTGTCATGGTTGTGTTTATTAATTGACGTGAGTGAAAAACAGTGGAGCATGGCATGTGCCCCGTTAATGTCTCAGAGATTTGTATCTATCGGTCCCTGGTGAGCCAGTCGGCCATCCCTGATGATGTCTATGGCAATGTGTGCAGATGTCTCTGCCACAGGCACTGTATCCTCATCCTCTAGGGGTGGCATGCCCACATCATGGGGTAGAGGGATTTTCCGCTGGAGGCAGATATTGTGCAGCATGGCACACACAAGCACTAATTTACCCACTTTTTCAGATGAGTACATCAGGGTTCCTACTGTCTGGTCAAGGCAGTGGAAATGGGCCTTCAGGACACCAAAGGTTTCCTCTATTTACACAGGGGTCCTGCTCTAGGTGTGGTTGTAGGAAAAATCCTGTGGTGTTTGTGGATCACACACAGGTGGCATGAGCCAGGGCAGCTGTGGGTATAGAGAGTCACCTGCATGGAGGGAGACACAGCCATGAGTCACAGTGTATTGTGGGGGGCATTTCACAGCATAAGGGCATTGGATATCATGTGCATGCATATGGGGCTTCATTGGATGGCATGTGACTTTACGATGTTTGTGCATGTTGTGTCACTCATATCATGCATTGTATTTACTTAATATGCTGCCTGTTTCCTTGCAGCAGATGTTACCTAATGTTTCTGTCAGTGCCATGCCAAGCTGACATGGTGGCTGTCTTGTGGCAGTTTATTCCTCTCGTGCATGTGGCCTAATGGTTTTCCTATCGGCCCTCCCTAGTCTTCTGGGGGCAGCAGGTCAGCATTGCATTCTGAGTGTACATGGGTACATGGCTGTAGTACTGGCAAGGTTGATGTTGTGTGATGCGATGTGGCACTTTGTTCGGAGTTGCTACTGAATCTGTTCATCAGCTTCTCCTTCCAGTTATGTCCGACATGTGTATGTTCCCTGAGCTGTACTTTGAAATTGGTGCGGGAGGTGGGCAGGTCCAACTTTTGCATTCACTTGTCATGCCATACTTTGTGGAGTTTTTCAACTCCCCCCCAATTTGCTCAAGTGCATTTCAGCACCTGAGTGCTGCCAGTTTTAATCACCCACTATCCATGTCCATTGTCCTCTGTGCCTCTACATGTATCCAGGCAGTGTACTGTTCCATAGGAACATGGGATAGTGGATGGAACCAGGGCAGCGGGCACAGGAGTCAGTGATGTACAGGTTGGGGTCGCAGATCACCTGCACATTCAGAGAGTGGCAGTGCTTCCTGTTGCGGTACACTGTCTGTGGGCCTGGGGGGGGCTGGTAGGCAGAAATCTGTGCAGTGTCCTTAGGGACCACTACACACAATTAAGACTACAGGTGGCAATACAAATTTTACCTTTGGTACAAGCCTGTACTACTATGTTAAAGTGGTAGCAGTAGCAGAGCAGCCACTTATCTCAAGAGTAGATGAGCAGTAGCAGAGATTACACAAAGGGACCATAATTACTGTGACTCAAGCAAACACTGACTCAAGGTTTCAGGTAAAAAAAAAATATAAATACATTTATTTTTAAACCATTTGTTATTAACACAACACTTCTATTAATTCAAAACCACACGTAAAATACACTACAACCAACCAATTCACTTTGGTACACTCTAACTCAAGGTAAGTACCCTATGTTTTAACGGACCGGTGTTGTGAGACAAAAGACGTTACCGGGAATACACTCGCGATCACTTTTTGACAGTAATGACAGTTCGGTCTTACTAAAGAAACGTGTATCCGCAGCAAGAGATGTTACCGGGGTAAAAATACACTTAGCACCTGAGTTAACCAGAGAGAGTTGGGGGCAAAAATCATAGACAATACTTTTGTCAAGGCAGACAGAATCAGAGAACACTATTTGACGGAATTCAAGAGTCAATAGGCCTAAGCCAGTGTCAAGTGGAACCGGGTTCCTGTTGTCGAACATCACACAGTCGGACAGTTCCAGATTCAACGTTGCCTGGAGTACTTATATATTGTCAACAGAGGAAGCACACGTTATAAGAAGGAGGGAAAACAAAGGCAAGCCTTGGAGGTGAAGAAAGAGGGATTCACCCTAATTCATCAAGCAGAACACAGTACATTATTCAATGAAGAAGCTGGTGCCACGGCAGTTGTTCCTGTTGGTTACCTGCAGACCCACGGTTCCTGGAGCTTCAGTGCGAAGGAGGACATCTGTGGGGGTCTGCACCACACAGGGATGAAGCCGGCAGCAGCGACGGTGAATAAAAGGTGCGCTCCTTAAAAACAGGAGAGGCTCTTCAGATGGCTATCCGGACCACTACAGCAGTGTGCAGTGATTTCGACCAAGAAGAGGATCCTCTGGCTGTGGAAGATGAGCTGGTTATCCCCACCAGGCTCAAGGGAAGAAGACTCCGGACTGGATCTTCTCTGGTCGTCGAAGGGTAGATAGCTCAGGACTGCAGCAGAGCTTCACCGCATGGGGTAGTTGCAGCAGCCGTCTTCTTCTCCGCTTCTCTTCGGTTCCTTGTAGTTCCAGCGGCGACTCTCACTTCTAGCCCAAAGAGACGCGCCTTTTATGCGAAAATCCCTCATTCACACAGCCTGGCTGTCAATCACGTAGCAGGGGGGGTTGTCCAGCCCGGATAACCACCTCAGCCAATCATGGCAAAGTGCGACTTGGGTTTCCTAGGATACCCTGTGCAGGGGGTGACTACACCCCTCCCTCACATTCAGCCCACCTAGACACCCAGGCACCTGGAGGAGGGCTTCTTGGCAGAAGCCCGCCAAAAGACAGTGAACAAAGGAGGCAAACCTGGTTTGCCGCGCAAAGTAAAACACAAGAAGGACTTTAACAAAAAGAAATGCCTAATAAACCCCACCGGAGCCAAAAGAAAAAGTATTTGGTCAAGCAGGTTTATGTTCGAGGCTAATATAATAGCCTAAAACAATACCACGTTTATATAATATAATCGTGGTAGAAAGGTTAGGGTAGATACCACTGGCACCAGCCAAGTCTAAATGTTAAAAGAGCGAAACAATGCTCTAGGAGGTACAGATAAAAAGGGATACAGAGTAACCCTTTCCAGTACTCCATATAAGATGGGGTGTACTGGATCTGTGGTTAAATGACTAGATAAAGTTAATAGCAACTTTACCCTTTTCTGGGGGACTGTAGTCAGGCTCAGAAATGGAGTCGGTGTGAAGTCTAAAAGACAACCCTGTGTCACTGCACTGAAGGTGCTGTGTAACACACAAAAGAAGGGGACTACTGAAGTGGTCTACTCCAGAGTCCACAATCACAAAAACAGGTAAAAGACACATGGCAAAACATGGGTAAGAGTGGGGGAAAAGCTCACACTCTTACCAAGTGAAAAACAATAAACTCCAGAAATCCAGCAAAGCTGCTGGGGAACTCACTAGGTGAGGGAAATTAGCCATAAAATGAGAATTCTCCCTAACACTCACCCCCCCTCCCAGACTAAGGGACAGGAGGATTTAATCCACTCCTGGATGTATCTCATACCTCTAGTCGGTTAAAAACATCCTAGGGAGACCATCAGCATTTTGGTGGTGATTCCCTGCTCTGTGCTCAATGCAGGCAGATTGACCATCTAAGTAATTTTGGGTTTTCCCCTTTCATTTTCATCAGCCATCTCAAGGGTTGGTGGTCAGTCTGAATGATGAAGGTAGATCCATACAAGTATGGTCTAAACCTCTTCAGTGACCACACAATAGCAAAACATTCATGTTCTATTGTTGCCCACCTTGTCTCAGGATCCTTTAACTTCCTGCTGATGAAACAAATGGGGTGTTCCTATACCTAAATTAGAAGCATCAGTTTGTAGAATGGACGGTTGGTGAAAGTCAGGAGCTCTTAGGACTGGAGCTTGACAAAGGGCTTTCTCCAGACCTTCAAAGGCTTGATTGCACTTCTCATTCCACCTGACCTTTTTGGGGAATTTAGGAGAGGAGATGACATTCCAGGACTCCAGAGTAACCCTTTCCAGTACTCCATGTAAGATGGGGTGTACTGGATTTGTGGTTAAATGACTAGATAAAGTTAATGGCAACTTTACCCTTTTCTGGGGGACTGTAGTCAGCCTCAGGAATGGAGTCAGTGGGAAGTCTAAAAGACAACCCTGTGTCACTCCAGAGTCCACAATCACAAAAGCAGTTAGAAGACACATGGCAAAACATGGGTAAGAGTGGGGGAAAAGCTCACACTCTTACCAAGTGAAAAAAATAAACTCCAGAAATCCAGCAAAGCTGCTGGGGAACTCACTAGGTGAGGGTAATTAGCCATAAAATGAGAATTCTCCCTACAGGGGCCACCAATGGAACATGGGTAAAGTCCAAGGCTTTAATGACATTTTGAATTTTAGCAATGGCCTAGAACTGTGCCTTCATGGCATGAACCTCTGCTGGGGCGGTGGGCAGTGAGCTGTGGCATGGAACATGCTGCAAGAGAGCATCCAGCACCTTGGCCAACACTACACAAAATGTGGGCTGTGCTATGCCATGCATCATGGTCACTAAGTGCTAAAAGATGCAGTTCCTAGGAATTGTAGGATGGACATCAGCTTTAGCAGTGTGGATACAGTTGTACGGATGTTAATCCTGCCCCCTATTTTGCCCTGGATTGTGGTGATCCCCTCACTTCTGGTCTCCCTGTTGAGGCTTTACAGGGTGACCAACTGGCTGTCAGTGAGGGTCCAGAGTAAGGGCCTGACCCTGGGAATCGGTGCATGTTTTCCTTGTCCTCTCCTCCTCCTCCTCCCCTGTACTCCCTGTGCCCTGGGTGGGTTGTCCTGACTCTGTACTTCCAGTCGCAGCATGAACAGCTGCATGTCCCAGCCCACAATGGCTAGTGGTAGCATGGTGTTTGTATCTGTGTTTGGGTAAGGTGTGTGCCTTATGTAGCCCTCTGGAGTGGATTGGAATCGCCTGTGGCTTCATTTCAGCCACCAGGGTTCTTTTACCTGAACCTGGAGACTGGAGCTATTTCTGCAGTGTTTTCAGCAGTATTAGCACTAATACCAGCGTACAGGGACTTGTGATGCAGCAGTGATTGTGTTTCATGGTATCGGTGCAGATTCCGCTGGCTGTAATAGCGCAAGCGGTAATTATCCAGTGGAGTGGTATTGCCGGTACTAATTCCGTTGTCACTTTTAAGACTTACCACCCAGCTTGTGATATGACCCCAAGTCCAGATCGCAGTTATTCAGGATTTATGGGCATAGAATGCAATCTCATGTTAAGCCAAGTGCAGTGCCGCCTCTTTTATTCCAGTATCTTAATGGTTCCAGATCCACTGTGAAATTCCATCTTGTTTTTCAACTGAAGACTCTGAATGCATTTGTGAATGCTCACCTCCACAGGAGGGCATATACATCTTTACTTAGCTGACGATTTGCTACTCCAAGCTCCCATCAGTCATCAGTTGTCAGAATATCTTGAGATAATATGAAGGACTTTGGAAGCCCTAGGACTATGGGTCAGTTGGGAGAAGTATTGCCTGAAGGTGTCACAGACCTACAATTCACAGGAGACATATTTTGGGCATCCATATGAAGAGTTATGCTACTGGACATCCCTGCAGACAGGCTTCAGTATATATTGAGAGCACTCATATGGAACAGTATGATCAGAGCAAGAAATATTTATCGGGTACAGGGGCACAAGGCAGCCAATGTCTTCATGGAGATCTGGGGACGGCTACATATCATACTTTACTAGGCCACCTACTGAGGTTTTGGAATCTGGAGTCACAGGATTCGGAGCATAGATTTCCATATCCCAGGATCTGGGGACTAATCTTCACTGGTGGCTATGCAAGGAAAATCTGTTAAAAGGATTTCTACTTTTCTGGCCCTCCAAGATCATAATTGCAATAGGTGGTATGGACTGAGGAGCAACTTCAGGAGAGTTGCAAATACGGGCAAGTGGTAAAACCAGGTCCTCCAATCAGCCATGAAACACTTGTGCATAGGCGTGCTATAAATAAAATATCATATCATATCATGTACAAGGCTCTTCTAGACTTTTCTCTAAGCCACCAAGGGAAATCATAATTAGTGAGAATAGACAACACCACAGCCATGGTGCCTGACCCCATAGGCAGGGAAGTTAGGGGATTAGGCAGAAGACAATATATTGTCCCTCAAATTCTTTCACATCAATTGTACGGACAATGTCAAGGCTGATCCTCCAAACAAGGGTATTTCCTTCATATTTATGTGATTTGAATCCAGTAATATCACAATGGGTATGTGGGCTGTTGCATGTCTTCCCTCCTCTATGCCCTCTTCTTAGCATAATGGTGAAAATCCTGTGTCATTCTAGTCACCCCACTGAGGCCAAGAAGATCCTGGTTCCAGCTTCTTCTTGATCTGGCATTGCCCCATTCTTTCCAATGCCTGGTCTCCAGGCCCGATCTTGCATTCCACATGGAGTAGGGTCTGCACGTGTCACAATAGGTGTCCTGGAGACTGAGATGCAGAGGTGTCAGAAGCAGTGTTTGCCCGTGCAGTTAGTAGCCATTCTTTGAAATGCCAGGAGGCCATCGAACCAAACCTATCAATGGCATTCAAAAAAAGTTCGAACTGGCAGGAGAAGCATGACACCCTTGCCATACATTGCTCAGTTAATTTGATTCTCCAGTTTGTACAAGATAGTTTTGAATTAGAGTTGGCAGTCTCATATTTAAGAGCTCAATAGGCTGCTATTTGAGGCTCTTGGAAACCTTGTGTTTTAATGTCAGAAGGCAAAAGGTTTATGAATAACATTCTTAACAGCTTCTCACAGTCCCCTACATATGCTCAAGCCCTTCATGTTTCTTCGTTTGAGCCCTGGATACAATTAGTCTGAACTATCTGACCATACAGGTAGCGTTCTAGTAGCTGTAACTTTAGCACATTTTCAACAGAAGGTCACTGGTGTAGTAGGCCCCTTGGACCCCCTGCAGAGAGTGGTGTCCTCCAGTACGTGTACTGGGAGTGGGCCCCTTCGAAGGAAAAAAAAATCAACAAAACAAAAAATGAAATAGTTTCTTTTTGAAGTCACTAACCTTCATAAGGAAATGATTTCTGTTACAGCGTAACATAAATATTTTCTTTACGAAGGCAGAGTGACTTCAAAAAGAAACATTTTATTTTTTAAAGTCCGACGGAAGACCCCACGCCATGACATGGAATACTTCAGTCTAGAGGTCTCCATATCAAGGGGTGGGGGAGAACTATCAATTAAAAAATTAATAGTCTATTTTTGTAGTCACTTTGCCTTCATAAAGAAATAATTTCCGTTACGGGTCGGTCCTTTAACGGAAATACTTTCTTTATGAAGTCAGAGTGACATAAAAAAGAAACCATTTCTTTTTGATGTAATAGGGCTCATCGCCTCCTATAAATGGAGGCCTCCAGATCCTCTGTAGATGATTTGAATAAGCGTTCCTGGCAGCTGCAGGGAGCTGAAGGCCTCGTTCCCTGGACCAATGGAGTACAGGTAAGAACATGCATTTTCTTTAAATGTGTCTGCGTGCATGTTGGTGTGTGTGTATATAATTTAATGTGCATGAACGAGTGAGTGCATGATGTATGGGTGGTTGTCTGGGTGTGCCGGTGTGAGTGTATGATGAAAGGGTGCACACTTAAATGTATGGGTGACTGGGTTTGCGTGTGTGAGTGTATGGTGAAAGGGTGCACACTTAAACATATGGGTGGCTGCCTGGGTGTACCTGTATGTGGAAAGGGTGCACACTTTAATGTATGGGTGCCTGCCTGGGTGTGCCTGTAGGATGAAATGATGGGGTGTGTGTGTGTGTGTGTGTGTGTGTGTGGTGAATGGTTTGTGTGCTTGTGTTCAGGGGTGCAACAAACCTTACATTCCTGGGGAGGAAGATGGGGGCTACCCCTTCCAATGTCAGGAGAGGTGCTAACTTCACAGGCTGTGGGGTAAGGGCAAACTTATTTGTGTGGGGGCATCTAACTTCTTTACACATTCAAATGAGACTATTCTAGTGCAGCTTCAATGTTACAAACAATTAACTCACTCCTTTAAGTCTGAAAGTACCCACTTATGGATTGCTGTGAGAATGAGCACTCTCCTGTGCCCTTGCTACCCTTCCAACCACTCCCCTGGCATGCAAGTACTAAACCCACATCATAATGTCAATTGCCTAAAAAAATATGCATTTAAATGCAGGTACTAACAATGAAATGCTTAATGTTATTAATTGCTAGGCTTTTGTGACCAGCGAAACCCAGGCACCGTTTAAAATCTGTGTCCTTTTCTGTTCGGCAACGGCTCTTTACGTTAATGAGGTTGAGCCAAATAGCACAACATTTCAGGGGGTGGGGGAAGAGGGCTGAAGCCCAGTCAGGTCAATGGTGTTGCACCACTGCTTTTGTTTAATGCCTTGATTACTTTTTGGTAATCTGTATTACTCCTAGCCCTGTTCTTCCTCATCGCAGCACATGTGTATGAGGCACTTTGTCTCATACACAAATGCTGGGATGAGATAGAGGGACAAGGAGGTTATACCTGGCTTAGTTACCTGTAATGTTCACCAGTCTTAGTCCCACTCTACCTCTTCCTAGTACTTACCTATGAGGCAAGGTGTCTCATGTGTATGCACTGGGAAAAGGAAGAGGGATGTGGAGGCAATTCTGGGCCAAGGAACTGAGTTTGGCGGTTGGGCAGGGAAAGGGAATGTTTGGGGGGCTGTTGGGTAGGATTGTGTGATATATCATAATAGCCATAATGTCCAGGCTAAGCAGGCATGATATGTGGTATTAGTGGCTAGAGAGACATTTTGGTGCAGACAGTTAAGTCATTTCTTAGTTTGGCTTGTATTTTAATAACTGGGCATCCATGATACAGCAGTCCTGCTAAGTGCAATTACATGGCTAGACTAGCATGTGGGTGCTGCCAGTCTAGCTGTTTCTTGCTGTGTGATTATATATGTTTCTGGTTATCTGTGATAAAATAACCATGAAAAGTGTTATTGCTTTGACTGGCATTTTGGTGCAACCAGTCTAGGTATGTCTACATGTGGCCTGCCATGCTTTACTGTAATATGTTATTATGTGTTTAGAGTGGTCTATATTGTGCAGCCAGTTGGACATGTTTTCATTGCGGCATGGCATTTTTAATAGCAAAGCATTACATTAATGAAAGCATTAATGTTCCAGTGCACTGTTGATTACATGCATGTATTGGATTTTTGGATTTGTGTTACCATACAAAACAAATGCAGACGCTCCGTCATTTTAGAAATATTTGTCAGAAAGTGTGTTGTATAATGCATTAAAAGCCATTTATATCATTGTCTTAGTGCAGTGAGTGGTGTACCCCTGCAGCAGCACGTTCGAGCATATAGTGCAAGCATGGTAATCAAGGTCAGCCCTGAGTGTAGTGCGTCCTGTGATTTGTTACCGAGCTGGGGATGTGGGGGGGGCCCTCAGCATGGCTCGCAAGGGGGCCCCCACATTTTGTGCTACGCCACTGTACAAGGTTCTGCCTAAAGTTTGTTAGTCTCAGGAGGTGGTTCTACCTGCCTTCATTCAAAATCCGTAAACCCCTGACAAACAACATTGGCACATTTTGGATGTTAATAGAGCAGTTTTGACATTTCTATTTTGATCTGTGATAGGCATTTGCTCAACCTGTGCATCATCTTTGAAGGTTCTGATCTGGGTAGGGCGGATTCATTTCTGTCAGTCTGCAGGTGGCTTCATTGGACAATCAGAGAGGCACATAAAGCAGCAGGACACCCACTGCAGCTGCCTTTCAATGATCTTCAACCAGGGGATTTTCAGCATTCTGTACAGAGACCACGGGGTTACCAATCAGGACATGTGTCGATCAGCTACATGAGCCGAGTCAAATAAGTTTGCATGTCACTTTCACCTGAACATTCCAGGTGCCACTTCTACGGTCTTTGGCACTTGGTGTTAAGTCCGCGTGGTGGCACTCTCAGTTTAAAGTTGTACCCATGCTCGTCCCGATTTTTATAAAACACTCCTTGTTTTCAACATTCATTTGAAACACCCCTAATTCTCGAAATCAAGGAGCCTGTAAACAATGTCAACACCCATATGCTTGAAAATGTCTTACCTGCACAAGCTTACCAGACATCTCTGTGTATTGCCCTACTTGTCTTCACATCACAGAATTGTTTCACACAAGAATAACAGTACTTGTGACTCTGTGCTCCCACCCACTAAGGGGTATATGGGTCCATAATGTGCTGAGATACGTAACTTGTGCATTGTGGAAGTCAGGGAGTTTTAGGGTCCAAGTAGCACAGGGGAAGAGTTATATGCATTAAAATGATTTGGAGCGGATGCTGCCATGGAGGCTCAGTGTCAAAATAGCAACTGCTCTGAGCAGTAGTAGAAGTGATGAAGATTTCCAGTAAGTAATGCTGCATGACCCTTTCCCCTCATACGTTTTTCTCTTGCCCACTTTTCATAAATGGCTGCTCTTTGATGCTCCTGTTATCACAGTATGTATCCCTCCCCCCTGTAATCTCTGCTCGCCCTTTATGCCTCAACCCATAGACGCATGCCAGAATATTTCCATGAACAGTATCTAAAGTCAAAGTCCCCCTCTCGCTACAATAGAATAAGGGGACTTATTCCCACTTTAAAATAGTTGTGGGGCTCTGTCCATTCGTGCTCACTTTCTATTTGTGCTGTGATGCAAGATGTGCTGTTTCACATGTGTTTTTTTCTCTTCCCATAAAATATATACAGTCATGATTTTGGTTATCGGCACAGACCTTACAGTGGATTAAATGTGTCTTCCTGTTCCATACTGTTTTCCCATTATGTGAATCACCACCACAACCATTATTTTGCAGATCTAGGGCCTCATTACGACCCAGGCGGTAAGTTACCGCCTGGGTCGTACCTTTACCACCATGGCGTAAACTATGTTTACGCCATGGTGGTTGGCGGACCTACCGCCCCATTCCGAGGTTGGCGGGGCGGTAAGTCCCCATTAACCCATTTACCCTTCCCCATTCCCATTTTTGCCCCATAGGGCATAATGGGAGTGGGGAAGGCGTTAATTACGCCACCGTAAATTACGTTGGCGTAATTAACAACAAGGTCCCTTAGCGCCATGGATTTTAACACCTGCTAAAAGCAGGTGTTAAATCCTCCATGGCGCTAAGGGACCTCGGAATCAGGCGGTAAGGGTCGGCGCTGTTTACGCCGCCGTAAACCCCTTACCGCCTGGGTCGTAATGAGGCCCCTAGTATACTTATTTGAATATCCGCATCAAGGTGTTCAGTGTAAATTAAAATGTCATTCAATTCATGAATATATGCAAATTATTATTAATCGCAATTAGTATCTCCTTATATGGTAACACACAAAATATCTATGTACATTGCATTGTATTTGATTTATTAAATCTGTGTCCAAAAATACACTCGAATACTGTATAAGCAACACATGAAATGCAGTCAGCACTCTTGAAATGATCTATTTATTTGTTTTGTATTTATTTTTCTAATAGCGTGGAATAAAGGCCCGTAGGCATAGTTGCGATCAACAAGACAAGACAACAAAGAACAAATAAAATGAAATTAGATCAGTGATGGAGCTGACGTTCAGAGTTCAGGCAGAGAGTTAAATAGAACAGTTTTCATTCCACGTTTGAAAAATGCCATGTTAACAGGATGATAACTTTATTAAGATGTCAGGACAAAACTGGCCCCTTCTACAGACAGATGCAGAATGTTCATTTACTGAGAGGCCAAATACAGAGTTTTGTTACATTGCATTATACAATTGATCCACTGCAATCTTGAAGGCTTATGAGAGCATCAATAAGTACAGAAAAGATAGAAAACAGCTAATGTCTACGAGATTTAGCTAACAAGTTTTGAGTTTTTGCACTCACTGGCAATAAAGAATAAATGACAGAAAAAAGACAGACTTAAAAAATCTGTAGATTAAGGGGAATTGTACCGCACAATTGTGTGGAAACGGTTGGAGTCTGGAGGTTGCGCTTAGTGTAGTGCAGTGCCATGTTTGTGTGGCCAGTCAAAGAATTATTTCTGCCAATGAAGTAAAAAGAATTATTTTGCTAATGAAAGGCCTAAATATTGGGCTTCATTATGAGTACGGCAATAGCCGTGCCGGTAAAAATGGCACGTCTGCCGCTGGAGTCATTCTTTTTTCCGGCGCCCGGCAATGGGGACTTATCGGGGCATTAGAGCCCTGGCAGTCCCGGTAATTGCCCATTGTGAGGCCCTGGAAAATATTACTCCTCATTGGACTCAATGGGAATGGGGAAGACGGATGCACGGCACCATTCATGAATGGTGCCGGTGCATCCGTTAAGGTCTGCGAGCAGGTGCTGTTCCGCCTGCCAGGTCAGTCCTTGTGGGCTGAAAGGCACCCGCTCGCAGAACTCAGAGTATGCCGGTCCGGTAGCAACGGTGCTGGTAGCTTACTGGCACCGTTGTTACCGGACCGGCATACTTATAATGAGGCCATTGTGTTTGCTACATACAAGTATTAGAATGTTTCTAAGCAAGAGAATGCATGCAGTGACTGCAACCGAGAGTGTTGTCTATTTGTGGCTAGTTGGCATTGTTGTTGCTTGCATAGAAAACATTCTTCTCAGGAGGCAGATCATATATTCATTGGCTGTAAGTGAGTGTGAAATCTCAACATCAGGTAGGAGAGAACCACAGTGACCACCTTGAATGACCTAAATGTGGGTGCCATTGCTTCTCAGATTGATGGCAAGATGGTGACAGATTTGTGTGGATGCAGTGGCAGGTAGGAGATTGCATTTAGATTCTGTGTGTAAGCACACCATATGTGTGCGGCCATTACACATTCTTGCTGTTTGTATTGAGAAGTCTTAGAAGTATCGTTTGCCAAGGAAAGGTCTTTGAAATCCGTTTGCCGATAAAAATGCCTTTGACATCTTTTCAGCGAAGCGAGTACATTTTTGGAGTCCATACATTTAGATCATGTTTTTTTCTGTAGGTAATGGTTGCACGAGTTTAAATTAGACAGTTTTTGTCTTCACTTTTGTAAAAGGACAACGATATGAAGATGAAATTTCCAATGTGTAAAACAACTGTTTTTCATCTAATAATTGCAATGGTTGTCTGCAGCCATTTTCTCTTAATTAACTTTTATAAAAATTGTATTTTTTTAAAGCCTTTTTAAACACACCATCATTTTCTGGTGTTTGTCACAAATGCCCCAATGCTCCATCCAGAAGGCTGTCAAACTATACTGAACAGATTATCCTAATTAGGGTGAAAATGGTATTTAGTTACAGTCTTGTGAACTGTGTATCTTGGGTTGAAAAAGCTATGTATAAAATAGCTCCGCCCTGTAAAACAAAGACAATTTTCTGGAGCAAAAGCGTGGTATTAGGGCTAATTTGCATACTCACAATTCTTTGTTCAGGTGACCCTGAACTGAAGGTGAACCTCTGATGCTGGCCACTGGGTGGCGCTGTGTCAGGCGTGACTTGCCTCAAATGGCATTTTCTATTCTTTATTAACAGACATACATTGAAATTAACCTACCTTCTTTGATATGCTGAGCTGATAACATGAGATGTTAATGCAAAAACAATTAAAGTAGTGCTTTGGTTGCCCCCCTGAAAGAGGAAGCATTACGTTTGAGGACATATGTGTTACCAACCAGGACAACACACTGCTGTATTCAGAGGTAAAAAGAAGGGGTTCTGGGAGTTTCTCTACTACTGGCCTATATCCCGGGTTAGAGTCTCAACCAGAGTCTTTAGCTCACCATCCTTTCACAGAAGAGAAATTTCCACTACGTATCAGTCTTTGTCCTGCCCAAGAGCAGTCCAGCACCGAAATGCCTGGCAATTCTCTTCTGACCAAGAGTACCAACAGAAACCCCAGACACGTGTTTCGGCCTGGTTGGGCCTCGTCAGTGAGATGGAGCTGTGCCTCTCTAAGATCAGTGAGCAAGGGTTCCATGTCTGGATTACCCTAGTAATTTAGGGTGAAAACCAAAAGCTACTTGATATGAAAAAACAAGGGGGTTCTGGGAGTTTCTCTACTACCGGCCTACATCCCGGGTTAGAGTCTCAACCAGAGTTTTTAGCTCACCATTCTTTAACAGATCATCCGGACAGCAGCCACACCAGACGAGATTTTACTCGCACACAGGGCCCAACAGGAGCCTAGACTGCCCCAAGGACAGCCACCATAGACGTCACCAGGACCCCACTTGGGGCTCATGCTAACGTTCACATGCCTTGAGAAAGACCCTCTGGGTCGAAACACGTGTCGGCTGACCAATTTAGCGCGCAAATGCTAAAGCAGTGTTTTCCAAAAAAACACTCACTATTGAAATGAGAAAAACCACACAGAATACCACCAATAAAAGCGAACCTCTATCGCATCAACTACCGTGTTAGAAAAATTATTTCAGAAGTTTCAAGCAAGATAACCAGGAGTAAACCCACTTTACCTACCTATCAAATTGGGGTCCAGGCTAAACCCCAACCCACTCCTGTGATCTTGCAAGACCAGAACAGTCTTCTAAACCTTGCAAAAGTGGAGCTCAGCATAGGCAGGTTCCAATTCTAGAGCCAACCCAGACCCTACTTTCAATGAAAAGATGTTCAGATTATTCAATACTATTATGTGTAGATTGTTCAATGTAATGCCCAGGGCTGGAAAAGGGGGCGAGGGGTTACACTATGCTGCATCCCTTGTTTATCTCCTGTCGAATTTCACTGATCTAGCCCAGGAAGTCTCTAAATTCCAGTTTAGTTTGACTAATGATCTGTAAACCCTAAATTCTAGACATCTAACGAAGATGAGTGCCTAAAGGCTGCAGCCTCATTTGTCCTCCCTCCGGGACGTCCTATGGGTACTAGAACTCTGCAAATGACTTTCCCAGGTCTTTAAGGTTCCTTGTGCCTTGTTCCCTGAAAACACATCCTCAGGCACTCCCACTCTCTCCTGTCTATGGTCTTCTCCCACCTTCATTCGTCCCATCATATCCTCTCCCTTCATACTTTTTCTCCCCTTCCCATCCTTCTATCTCTTCCTCAGTTATGTCCCTTCGGTCTTCACACACTCTTGCTTCACCTGTAACCTTCTTCCTTCCCCTCTCCTTACCTTTCATTGTACCACTCTCCTCACCTCTCACTATGCCCATCTCGTCACATCTAACTACACCCCTCTTTTCTCTTCAACTCACACCCTTCCTCCCACACTCTACCCAGGGATAGGGTGCCCAGCTGACCCTTTCTGGGATATAGAGCCTCTCTCTCAATATTCTCACACCCCATTATTGCTCTCCTATATTCTTCTCCTCGCACCCCACTCATACACTGCTCTCTATTATCCTTACTCTCTCCTAATACCCACTACATCTCACTATTCTCTCTCCACCTACTTCTATCTCCCTCACTACTACCTTCACTCTCACAAACTCTCACTCACAGCTTCACTCTCACAAATGGGTTTGACTCAATGACTCTCTATCACTACCAATTCCTCACATGTACCCTGTGCCTCTTCACTCTACTACACTGCCCGTCCTCCCTCAGGTCTCTCCATCCACGTTCCCGCTTCCTAAGCTTACTTTAACACTTGCCAGTCTGTCTTACATTAACTTCCCTTATATACAGTGCTCTTCCTGGTTTTGATCCCATGCCCCCTACGATTGGTTCCAGTTCTCACATAACTCTGGGGGGCAATTCATACCTTTAATTTCACCAGGTGCTAGATTAGAAAGGGGACAAGCTTGAAAAGCCCTCTACGTCACTCCTCCTTTTCAGCAGTGTTTTGTTGGCAGTCTCTGATGCTTTCCCTGCTGTTTCTCTGCTGTGCTGTGTGTCTTTTTCACTAAGGTCATCTTTCTGTTGTTATGGTGACTTTTGCTTGTCATACGCGCTAGATGCTGTTGGGTTATGTATGGTGTAGGCACATAGTCTGTATCAGTTTTAGTTCTGTTTTCCCCTTCATTTTGTTCCATTCAGGGTTTCTTGGTTGCTTCCAGGTGCACTCTGGGAGTTGTGTGTCTGAAAAAGAAAAGTCAAAACACTGGTCATAAACTGTACTGGGAGCTATCATATGATAGAGGGTGGTATGTGGGGGTTAAGATGTGATCCCTCTGCCCCCCAAAACCACTGCCTTGCCTCCTGGGCAGGGCTGCCTCTGACTTATATACAGGTGCAGGTCTCCTATGATAGGGTCATGTGCCTGACCCTGTCACACCATATTATTACAAATATGCAAACGTTAATGTGTTTGAGAATGTCATACTATAGATCACTAAAGCTGTCCCTTAACCAACTGAGCTCTCCTTCACGTTCCTTCTATTTGTTAAATGGACTATCGTTAATGGCAGGTCGCTTTGATGGCTAGATCTTTATAGGTGCAACTAAGTGGAGATTTGCTGGAATCCCTGACATGGTGATCATGTTTTTTTGTGAATAGTAAGAGACAGGTAACTCCTCTAATTTCAGTTTACAATATAGGCATTTTGGCACCAACAATAACCACCTGTGATGAATTGCAAGAATCTTCAAACCATTAATCACACCAGATTATTTACTGTTCAACGTGTTTCTGTGTCAGTTCAATGAGGCCAAATGAGAAATAAAGAGGCAGAAGAAGGCATTCACACAGTATCCAAAGATGCACTTATTAGTACTTCGGCTTCTAAAGCATTGAGGTCAACCTTAAAACCACCAGGAAGACATCAAACTCACTGCTTGGTCAAGCACCAATATGCTTATTTCACCTATACGTCACAGATATGGTCACACAGAGAAATGATGTTCACGGGTGGATGTGCTCCAATATACAGTATCTCAACTGGCACTGTTGTCATCCTGGTCTCTGTTCAATGTCCCACTTTGTTCACACTCATAAACTGCTTCATTACATCTTCTCACCATTGGACTATCATACAGCCACCCTCCCAGGAAATGCATCTGCCATCTGAAAATGTGCTACTGTAAGTGATTATCGTATTTGACATCCCTGTTCTTAAAATGAATACAATACAAACTACAAATACCTGTAACAAAATGATTTGTTCTTTGGAAGGAATAGCAAACATGCACATATCGAATATCTAATTAATCAGGGATGTGTTTTAGGCCAATCATAAGAGGCCTTGGGAACCATTAGAACTACATATATATCGATTGAAGCACCCACTGAAAACCTACCCGTAATCAATCCTTTGTATCTAATATTGTATCTCGAACATAATATTTTGCCTCTATGTGTGGCTTGTTCGCAGATGATCCATCTCCTCTTCTGACTCTCTGTCAAAAGAAAGAGAGATCAGTAAGACAGAAGTAGTGGACTAGAACAGCAATTTAAGGGAGATACTTCGATATAATTTTCTTTATTCATGAACATTCAGGTTGCAGCAAGTGATAAAGGAGATTATTTACAATAGAACTAGTTCAATCTTTATCTCTGTATCTTTATGTCGTGTTTGAGTTTAGGTAATGCCACTCTGTCCTATGAGGTAAAGCTTTATTAAAGTGACCCTAGAGGAGGTTAGACTAAGGGGGTCATTCCGAGATTGGAGGTAGCCATGGTGCTATTAGCAACATGGCTGCCTCCAACACCGGGTCTGGGTCCAGTCTGGCTGAATGGGGACGTACCGGGTCATTCTGACCCTGGAGGACCCAGTAAGTCCCCATTCAGTAAACCATTCCCCATTCCCATTTGAGCCCTCATAGGGCTCAATGGGAATGGGGAAGGCGCTAATAACGGTACCGCAAATTGCGGTACCGTTATTAGCTCCATGGTCCCTTAATGGGAACCGCAGAGAACGTGTGGTCAGACCACCCATTCCTGCTGGGACCCACGAAGGGACCTCGGAATAGGGCGGTAAGGGTTTACCGGCACCAGCATCCTTACCGGTGCCCGTAAACCCTTACCGCTCAAATCGGAATGACCCCCCAAGACTTTTTTGGCATTCCCTATTATCTAAATTCCAACAACATCTGGCATGCTTGTTTGCTCGAATACTATTTCATTTCAACATTTCGATCTCCAAAGACCATTGCTTTTGCCTTTGCATTCATTGTTTTTCAATGCATGTGCTGTTGAGTAACTCTGTAAAATCGGCATCAATATCTGAAGAACAATAGGATTCTGGGAAGGGGGACCACATCTTCAGCATAAATAAGTGTGGGCTAGGAGTCCTTCCTTTGGAGTAGGGACCCCATTATTCATCAGCAGTTGCTTGGGAGGCGAGAAATACAAATGAAAAAATATAGGGGCTGGCACCCCACCTCTTTTCTGGCCGTCTTCAATTTATTTGCATTTTATGTGTGGTCCCTCCCACACCCATGAATGTGGAACCTTGCCCTATTTGTCATGGTGGGACTGATATTAACAATGCTTTGTCTAGACCATACAACCTCAGTTTTTGCAGAAACGGTTTTGTGAGTCAATAGCTGTGGAGGAGTTTACAAACGTGTATGAACGTGTTTTGCTGTTTACACTGTATTCCTATATACAAAGGGTCTGATTCACAAAGCTTTTTTCCGATGTGATAGTGCCATTGTAAAACGTTCTTGCAAATCAGGCCCAAGGTATATGCATGAATTTGCAAGACCACAAGTTGACTTTTCCTTAATGAACCTTCACTTGGATTACTGATATAGTAGACTTGATCTCATCTTTGCCAAAGAGAATAATATAAAATTAAAATGTCGTTCCCACTCCACTAACTGACCACTATTTGATTCGTTTGTACTCTCTCTTTTTCCACCTCTTCTGATGCTACACCAATTCGAATTTCAAGTATCTCCATTAGACGTGCTCTTCATCATCTATCTGTTACTTCACTTCATTCACTACATAGAGAGAAATTAAATAAGGATTTGGAAATGAACATTTGATTGTGATCTCTCACTTGCGAGAACTGAAAGCAATTAGAATTGTTATTCAAAAAGTCTTTAGATTGGGAAAGAATTGAATACTTCCTCATGCTCAGCAGATAAACCGATGTTCATTTGTGACATTTTAAAAAGTAGGCAACTCTGATTCCAACTTGGAAAAAGCCTATTTGGACGCCTCTTATCCTGTCAAACCTACTTCACTCTGCATAAATTATGTTTCTACTTTGAGTCTAGCTTCCGGCCTGGTCATTCAGTGAAAACAGCATTGCTTTGTGTTTCTGATTTTATTTTGCATGCCGACATCAAAAATGTTTATCCCTCTTGATTTTGGTTGCCCATTCTGGTGCATTTGATACTGTTAATCATTCTATGCTTCTTTTCACTCGTTCTTCCCTTGACATCACAAGATCTGCACAATGATGTTTTTTTTTTCTTACAGCCAAAATCGTTTCTTTCAAGCCTCTGGTTAAGGCTCTTTTTTCTACAAATCCTATACGTAAAGCACTGCAAGGTATTCTCTTAGGTCCAACTCCCCCCTTATAGCGTACCTTGCTTCTCTAAGCTGATCCAATGATTTTTGGGGTTAACCATATGCTGACAAAATACAGATCGTCACTTCCTATTATTCTTTTGATGATGTTCTTCATCATCATTCATCTCAATGGTTTTATTCTATGGAATCTTGGATGCAGGCCATTTTTTTTACCTCTAAATCTTAATAACACAGAAGTTCTATTCTGTCCCCCTGTTCTTCTGCCTCTTCATCTATTTTAAATCTGTTTCCACCTAATAGCTTAATTTATTGTATTCAGCTTTTCTTTGCTTGCATCGAATTCATTTAAGATTTCAATCTCACCTGGGATCCATTGTGTTTAAATGCATCCACCGTCTTGCCACAAACTACATATTTGAACTCATCTCTCGTTATTTTCCTGCTCGCCAACTTTCCTTCTCTTCTCACTTACTAATGTCTTCCCTCAGCCACACTCTGCTGCCTCATGCCTTTGTTGATTTGAATTGCTTGCTTCCTTACGTTGGATTGCACGTCCTATTGACTTACATCTTGTCCTGTACTTGTTAACTTTAAACAATGTTTCAAGGATCATTTTATTGAATGTACTAACTCTCCTGATTTGCATGTTTTGTAGACATCATCTGCAGCTTCCATAGTTGATAATTTGTCTCCTCATTAAATTATACTATATCCTCATTTTTGTAGTGCTCTTTGGGATGAAGGCGCTATATAAATAAAGTAAAAATAAATAAAACATACAAGCGCTTTAGAACATTAGTGCCCATTTACCTGAAAGCATGTGTTTAGATCTTGTTTCACAAATAAACTTGTAAAACTGTTGACTCATTTATTGTTCTACCGAAGATCTAAAACATAATCTATTGATAGTTAATGAACGACTTCGAACCCCACATGGATCAGAATCTGTTGTAATATGCCACTTATTTTTTGCTGTGGCTTATCCTTTTACATTGTCACAAATGGCTGCGTTAGGCATGTCATGATGTAGGAGGTTTAACAGCTTGAAAGTGGAGAAGATTAGTTCAGATTGATCGAATATTTTTCAATAGTCTTCCTGCGTCTCGGGCATTTTTCTTTAATCAGATAAGTGCCTCCAGTTTTCCAACTGAGAAATAGTCCACATCACCAAATTGTAGGAAGATGAAACTAGAGGAAGAAATGGAAAACAATTTTTTCGCAAGAAGTGCCCTTATTTGTTTGTCCTTTAAAGCCGTAAAATGCACTTTTAAGCTACAGGTCAAACTTTATAACCTGTAATAGTCAGACCCATTAAAGCACTACAAGGAAGTTATTCCACATAATTGGAGAATTATTTCAATGTCCAGTTCCGAAACTTGTT
Organism: Ambystoma mexicanum; assembly: GCF_040938575.1. Lineage (NCBI taxonomy): Eukaryota > Metazoa > Chordata > Amphibia > Caudata > Ambystomatidae > Ambystoma > Ambystoma mexicanum. The sequence continues at coordinate 292,126,455 of NC_090928.1, forward strand.
GCCTGAAATACTGACAGTGAAAGGTCTGAATGGTTTTACAGATGAAGAATACATAACAGCATGACCCATTCCATTCCAGAGTTGGAGGTCCAATTCTGTTGTTTCCTTTGCTTTCTTTCTGCTTTCCGTGGATCCTGCTGGTCTCCCACTCCCCTCTACCACCAGCCTCTGCCTCTGCAATGTGTTATACAGAGCAGGCGCTCATTACACCCTGTGGACGGACCATTTCCTCATTCCTCGATCCTTGCACAGGTATGACCACGCGGGCATATTAAATTCAGTGCTCTTCGAGCTTCATAATCTGCTTGAGCATGCACTGACCGTGTGTGTGCATTCACCAACATTTACTCATTCTCATTTATCCTGCATTATTGCTGCCTTCTTCCTAGACACCGGAGTGCCTTGGAGCATTGCCTTGTAGATGGCACAGAAACAAAGCTGATTGGATCCACAGCTCTACTTGGGCTAATCGAGTGCGCCGGCAGGTCGATAGCCGGCCCCCATCACAAAGGCCCTGAACTAAGGCCCTGTCTGTAACTGAATGTGCTCCTGCAACTTCTTTTGGGCATCACACCTAAAGGATTCATAAGGACTTCCACTTGCCCTGGTAAGCAGATATGGAATGCTTTGCTCCATCCACCTTCCTTGACGCTATCCCTGTGAAACTGTTTCCTTCCCCACTGCCTAGCTGTAACTTCTAATCTAGTACCAACAGCATTATCTCCTTATTATGCCTTGTAAAGATGACTCCTCCACTGCTCTCTAAATTCACTGCTCCAAATGATGATTAATACCTCTGCCCATGGGAGGATAGCTCAGTGGCAACACGCTTGTCTTGGAAGCAAGACAAAGTGGAGCAACACAGGTTCTATCCCCAGGTCCGCGCTTAGTTATAAATAACCCATTACAATTATAACTACCTTTTCTATACTCTCGATCTGTGCAGCTATTTCACCTTGTATGCTTTAGAGTGCTTTTCTGCAAAAATTTGAATTAGGTGCACGTTCCATCTGTGCAGCCATTTCGTATTGTAAGCTTTAGAGTGATAGCTAAAAAATTCGAATTTAGGTATACTTTTGTAGAGGAGCGGTCACATGCCTCTGCAGGAAATCCCGCCCCCCTACCTCCTGTATGTTGGAAGCCTGAGATTGTGTCATGCTTGACACCAGCAGTTATGACCATACTACGGCGAATATTCGAAAGAATGTACCCTTGGAGAAAACCCTATTAAATGTATCCTCAAAGAGACGACAATCTGAGGGAGGAATTCCCTGATGGAATATGAAAAAGAGTGAAAGAGGAGCTGGTGATGTCACAGAAAGTCGAGTGTGATGCCCTGAGAATACTGGCTGAAGATAATGCATGGACTTTTATATGTGAAAAGAAAATTGCACGTGTGTGGAGCACTGCAGAAAATGCAAGCCATTCAATAACTGTACAGATGCTGTAACACAAGTAAACTAAGTGATCACAGAAGCTGTCTATACGTGGTGAATAGACTGCAGGAAAAGCCAACATTGTATCGAAACTGGATATGCGTGTCATGAATTTAGTAAGCCTAGACCCATGGAGAGGAAAGGCTGAGAACTTTGTTGCAGCAAGAATAAGCTGAGATTGTGGAAATGAATGGCGAGGCTGTCTGGCCTGGTACCAAAGCTGAAGCAAGCCAAGGCCGGTTATCTATTTTAGAAGGTAGTGAATGTGAGAAGTTGAATCATCCCTTGTTAAGGTGCAAATGAAGAACACCAGGCTTGGCAAGTTTTATTAATTTAAGACACTCAAATGCTTTAACATGGACCAAATCGTGGCCTCCTGTCATGTGAGCCAAGGATGGAAATAGAGTTGAGCTTAGAGTCCTAGGACAACGATGGTGAGTGCCCCCTAACCATCAAATATTCCCAGAGAAAAGAATACTTTGCAAGGCCAAGTTCAAAGACAACCTTTATGGCCGAAGGCATGGGTGATGAGAGATGTAGGGCTAATTGGGTGGGGATGTAAAGTCAAGTCCACCACCTGGCACCTGGGTCTGATCTTACATGCTGCTAAGTGAACCGTATGTTCCAGACATGGCGCAAGCGTTCCAACCAAATTATAGAGGGCCATATAACAAAGGGTCTTATAGTTTGAGAGTCAATGATATACAGTGTACCTAATAGTGTTGAAGATGACATGCTTTAGAGGTAGGCATAAATTGTCCACTTGATTGTAGAATCACAATCCAAACTCTTATAGAAAATATACTTAGATGTTCCCCTTGAACCTATCACAATCCCTCATAGGTTTTTCTTATTTGCCACGTAGTGTGACATCACGTCTGATGTATTTTCTGCAAACAAGGATGCTTTTATGAGAAATGCGTTGAGAGCTCGAACAAACGTATGTTGATGTCCATTGTAACTCAAACAGCACCTTTGCCATCTTCCTGAGTTTATTCGATTGTTTGGTGTCAGAGTTATTCTGCATCCGCATCCATTGCATGCACGATATCCAAAGGGCCATATGCTCACTTTCCATCTGTGCAGCCATTTCGTGTTGTATGTTTTAGAGTGTGTTCCTGCAAAATTCGAATTAGGTGTACTTTTCCATCCCTGTAGCCATTTCGTTTTGTATGCTTTAGAGTGCTAGCTACACAATTCGAATTTAGGTATACTTTCCATCTGTACAGCCATTTCGTTTTCTGTATGCTATAGAGTGCCAGAGGTAGTGCTCCATGTGAGTTTCAGCGAATGAGTGTTCTATTGTGTCTTTTTCCCTAAGCAGCCTTTCTCCCTGAGCCTTTCCTCCGCCTTGTCCTTCAGATGCTGAGGGGAAGGGAAAATCTGTCTAAAACATCTGGGGAACCTCCATTACCTGATAAAGGCTCATTGACCCCTCCTAGACAGGTCCTGGGAAGCTCCCCATGAATGAATCCCCTGTCGATCACTTCCCCATGCTGTGTTTGATGCCTAGCTGCCTAATGTCCCGACAGCTTTGTCTAAAGTGGCCCCTCTGGCTCCTTTCGGGGGTCATATCGCAGAGGTTCAGGTTCTAAGCCAACGTAGGAAGCAAATGGTACGAGAAAAGCTGCACATGGAGTGGAACCATCTGTCCCCTGATGCAGATGGTACTACCCTGTCGAACAAAGGAGGTAATGGGTTGACTGTGGTAAATTGGACAACCAAAGAGGATGTTAATACTGGGAAATCTCTTCCGATTATATGGGTTTCCTGTTCGTACTCACTGCTTATATTATCTAACCTGGATCTGGATGGCTCCAGGGTTAAGTCTGACTCCCAAGCCCCTCTGCACTCGAAACCTTCCTTGGGGTTAACGACTCTGTCCAACGTGGATACAGACTCCCAGATTGTTCCCGATGAATGGAATCTGGTTAAAGCCAAAATGATTGAACATCTGACCTTGTCTAAAGATTTTACAGATTTCAGCGCCTGGATGGACTCCCTTGACATTTCTGTTGGGAATTACCACCTCCTTAAAATTGATAATTCATCCCAAAAAGAGTCTCTAATGCCTTTAAAGTTGCAGCATCTTTCTGGTTAGGTAAACGCCCTCACTCAGCCGGCTCCTTTATTGAATGGCTCATGCCAAACTGAGCCCGTAACTTTTTTAAGGCTGCAGCAACCTCTCAGAGTTGTAAATACTGGTGCCCAGTTGGCTGCCCCATTGAAGAAAAAAGACAGTTCCTCCCAAACTTCCCAGCAGATTCATAAGGAGGTTGATAATCCCCTCTCGGAAGGACGTTTTGAGCCCGGTTCTCCCTGTTCTGTACCTTTGGTGGACACAGTTAAGCCTAAACCAGGCCCTATTGGGGTAGGTCACCCTGGGACTCGATGTTTGCTGCCAACTATTACAAAACATTTCTGAGTTATGAAAGCACAATTCCCAAGGATAAACTTGCATGTGACTTAGTTATGGACGAAATGTTGTCATCACTAATATAGAGAATACGACTGGGCATGAGCCTCAATAGAGATGCATTGAGGAACAAAGTCCTGGCTTGGCTCTGCCAGAGAACTGGGCCAGGAGTAGTTCGGAGCCCAGACTTGAAATTTGGGTTGAGGATTACAACTAGATGAATGGTGCAATCAGGACAACAGGGACTTATACTTCCCCAAGGGCCCACCAAACTTGAAACTTGCAGTGTAATGGCCTGGATAAATAATGACCCTATTCAAGATGCTAAGGCTGTTGTCTTAGATGATCCTGCCAAAAGACTGCTTTATTGTCCTTGTTCTTATGGTTTTATCTTATGTTTTATGTTGTAAGTTGTGTTTTGTAGCGCTGTGATGCCTGCTGGCTTTTAGCACTATACACATATATAAATAAATAAATAAAATAAATCGCTACAAATTTCGAACTTAGGTATACTTTCCATCTGTGCAGCCATTACGTTTTGTATGCTTTAGAGTATTTTTCTGCATGTTCGAATTAGGTGTACTTTTTCATCTGTGCTAGCTACAAAATTCGAATTTAGATATGTTTACAATCCTGTCATTGATCTGTAAATCTGGGCACTTCCATCATACCCATTGATTTCTGTCTGATTGGCCACCTGGTGTGATTTCACTGTTGCATAGTGCCTCTGATCCTCTCCCCGCTATCCTCTGACTCCGCCCCCTCTTCCATGCCCCTTTGGTGCTCTCTGTCTCCCCTATCTTTTCTAACTGTTCCATCTCACCCTCTCTCTCTCACAAAGTCTAGAAGGAAGAAACTAAAAAAGGCGCTCCTAAGATCCAAGAAACAAGGGCATAGGGTGGGCACTGCTATTATTTGTTTGTATTCAAACATTGTGACAATGTATTTAGTTAAATTATTCTCAAACAAGTTTGCTGGGAGCACACCCTGTAGCCTTGGTTATTAACAATATCCAAAAAAAAAGGGACAGATTCCTTCCATTCCTGAGTGTGCTCACTCCAAACCCTCCTGCCAGAGTTGCACACTGCTACATAGACGCACTTGACAAGGACGGCAGCCCCTTTTGAGCAATTGTTCGTGACAGAGTGTGAGAGACTACTGAGAATGAATGGGCTGAATAGGTTCCCTTCCTGGACATTGGAAAGATTCTGGGTAGTTGAAGCTTTACAGATAATTATTGCACAGTGCCTAAGAGCCCTGATGATGGACGGAAGTCTGAAATGCATCTGCAAAATATAGTTGGGCACTGATGAGTCAGGCAGAGAATACATAAATAATATATGATATTTGAAAACTATACAACCATCTCTCATCTTCTATTATGTGATTGAAGTACAATGAAACTGAAGTAAAGGAATGTATGAACATTGAAGTAAAGTGCAACTCTAGAAGGAGGTTTAGGAGTGAGCACACTCAGGAACGGAAGGAATACGTCCATATTTTTTCGGATACTGCTAAGAACCAACCCTGGTCTGCCCATCGCAGACACCTCCATCAGTGCTCCCTCCAGACAGACTATCACTGATCACTGCCATCCTCTTTGCTGTTCCTACAACTAACCTATGGACCCCCCATATGGTCTCTGTCGTCTCCCCTTTCTCCTCCTCACCCAATACTTGTGGCACTAGAAGGAATGTTCTCTAGGCTCACTTTGCATCTTCCAAATGAACCATTAAAGTCTATCACAATGGCACTATCATGGCCAAGGGCTCTCAGCCCAACCTTCTCCTTCTGGACAGGCGTCTTCCTTACCTCTTCAACTTCCCACCTCTCTTCCCAACACTCCTTCCCTCATTTCCCCATCCCCCCAAGGGTAGCACCTCACCCCTGTACCCCACTTGCAAATCTAAAGGGGGCACCAGCTTCACTTAGCTACCCTCAATTCTCGCTCTGCATTTTAAACACTCCTCTGACATCTGCCACCTCCTTGAAGATCTTGACCTTGATATCCTCACACTCACTGAGACATGGTTCAAGGCTCTGTCACTGCTTTTGACACACTTCTTCCTGGGGGCTACAAGATCATGTCCTCCCAATCTGGTGGTTGAGTGGCTCTGATCTTCCCTGAGTGAGTTCCTGCCTCCATCATCCCCACTCAATCCTACTCTTCTTTGAAAGCCTACCAAACTTTCTCAACTCTTTTGCCCTCCTCATCTCCATATCTCCTCCCTCTCTTCCATTGCACCAGAAGAGATTTCTAGAGTTGTTCGCTCTATGAAGTCTCCTCTAAACAGGTGCTACCCTGCTCCTCCAGAACCATCAAGGACAACATCAACACTCTCAACCCTGCCTTGGCTGACCTCTGCAACCACTACTTTGCCAAATGCACTTTCACTCAACCCCTCAAGCACTCTCTTGTGCACCCTCTCCTCAAAAAGCCATCTGCTGACCCCTCTTGCCCAGCTAACTTTTGACCTATCTCTATCACCCCTTTCTTGGGCAAACTCATGGAGAAGCTGGTCATCCCCCAACTGACACTCCAAACTAAAATTGCTGGTTGCCTCCATGACCACAAGTCTGGTTTCAGAAGCACTGAAACTGCTCTCCGGAATACCCAAGAAGACCTACTCTCTAATCTGGACTCTAACACTCCTTCTGTTCTGATTGTCTGTGATTTTTCCTCTGATTTTGACACTGTCAACCACTCCAATCTCATAAACCATCTCCATGATACAGTAGGCATTGTGGACATGGCGCCGGCGTAGCTTACCTCTTATCTCTCTAACAGACCTTCACAACTGCATATGGGTCATTTTCTCTCCTCCAGCTCAATCTCTACCTGTGGCATCCCCCAGGTCTCTATCCTATCACCATTGCTCTTCAACATCTATCGGACCCCTCTGGCCAACCTGATATCCACATACTGCTCTCATTTCCAGTGTTACGCAGATGACACACAGCTCTCTTTCCTACTGCCTTCCTCTGCTTCCTCTTCCTCCACTTCCTCCCTCATACCTGACTGCCTGATTGCTATTCATGCATGGTGCACTGCCAAAGACCTTACCCTCAATGCCAGCAAGACAGAGATCCTCCTCATTGGGACACCTGCTCCTAGTTTCCCCCTCACTCTCTGGCCAGACTCCTTGGATCCCCTCCCCTCACCCACATGTGAGGCAAATAACCTTGGGGCCATCTATCACTCTTCTCTGTCTTTCTCTCCAGACATCACAGGCCTTGCCAAGAAGTCCAATTTTCACCTGCATCTCCCCAGGAGCATCCTACCTTTTCTCACCTCCCCCCAGAAGCTCAATGTCTACAGAGCACTAGGTCTCCGTAGGCTTTACTACTGCAATAGCCTCTTCCCCATCCTTCCTCTTTCTTCCCTTTGCCCCCTCCAACTAATCCAGAATGGGACTTTGAGACCTAACATAGACCTCAAGCCCAGGGACTGCATCTCTCCAGCCCTAAAATCTCTCCACTGTCTCCGGTGACGGCAAGGATCAAATTCAAGACCACCTGCACCACCCACAAGATTGTTTGGGACCTGGGACCCCTCCACATCCAGCTTTACCTCCCAAAATACCTCCCAGCCAGAGTCCTTCAGTCTTCTGGCACCAACTTGAACCCCGGGACCTGGGGCCCTTTAAGACGAGGTAGCAATACTTAGAGATGGATGGGGAAGCAGAACTTACTCGTACATCAATAATCAAACTGACTCAGGAAGTTGGCAATAAAACAGTTGACTGTTTTATTGACAATTATCTAAAACAGGGAGTTACAATGGACATCAACTGATGTTCGCTCGATTTCTCTCAATGTGTTACATGAAAAAACACACATTTATAGCAAAAATGTGACATCATTGATGTCACACTACGTGGCAAACTAAGGAAACCTGCTTGGGGATGTGACAGGCTTAAAAGAAAAATCAGAGTAAACCTTTCATACTCAGATGGGTTGTGATTGGGTCTTTAACATCAGGTGGACAACTAAGCCCATCCCAAGCGCATCATCTTCCGTGTCATACTAATATTTGAAACTTTATTGCTTACACAAACTATAGGGCTCTTTAGTACGTCACCCTCTATAATTGGTTGGCACACCTGTATCCTTGTGGAATATTCCAGTTGCTAGCAGCATGCAAACTGGTTACCCCAGGTGCTGAGAGGGACGTCCTAGACATGACTCCTCACCCAATTAGCCCAACATCTATCATCACTGATGCGGTCTGCCATTCAATTAGGCTTTGAACTTGGCCTTGTATGAGCTCACTGTGCCTGACAATACAAGGGAGTATGGCATGGTCTTATTTTCTGGTTTCGGTGTAGCTCGACCCACAGTCTATTTCGATCTGACCATGTGACTGGAGACCACGTTTTTTGAGTTTGTTGTTGCATATAATACTATTAAATGATGAACTCTTGACACCTTCAGTGTTTTTCCATTCCACCCCAAACAGAAGTTTGTTTCTTTCGCACGTTCCTATAGCTTCCTGACAGAGAACCAGACTCACAGTGCCCTCGACTCTTGGTGCTGGGCCAGCCAGTCTTTCTTGAATTCTCCTTCACCATCTGCTGTTTTCAACTGTGCCACACTTCAAGCCCTTTCTCTTTCCATGGTTCTAAGCTTGCTAAAGCACATTGTGGAACATCCAGATTCTATATATTCCTATGTATGTACATTGGCACATCGCCGCAATCTATTCACTAAGTAAGCAGCCTCAGGATTACTTTGTCTCCTTGCATTACAGCATCTGTACAAGTGTAAATTGACTTTGCAATTTCGTCAGTGTTTCTTTTGCACAAGCATCTTCATTTCAATCCCAAAATGTTGCTTAACTTTGACACCTCCTCTTCGGATCTTATAGAATGTTTATGTTCCTTGTTCATTTGTGTCTTTCCTAGGTGCATCAGTTCTGCTCTATGCGAGTCACCAGTCCTTTCTGTCACTCATTTTCATACTTCTTTGAGGAATTTCTCCAGAAGACCATTATTTCTTTGTGAATGCATGTAGGATTTTCTCAATGGATACCTTGTCTCAAGAATTCTTTGCGGTATAGGCATCATTACTGGTACTGCACGTGTCACAATTTCTGGTTGCCAACATATAGACACAAACACCTCCATTCATTGCTGTAATAATATCCAAGACATATCTGTTCTGAAGAGTCATCTGGCGTATGGCTATTAACTCCTTTTTGATAGCATTAAATCCCTTTATGGTGGTGTTGATTGTCAGCAGAAGCTTCCATCTGGTGATCTGTATCCACTTGGCATTCATCATCGTCTGGATCTCAGGCATAAAGATAACAGTAAAAACTGAAGCAGTCTTTCTCAACAATCTGTGTTCAAATGGAATAGCATCAAAGGCCTCTATTGATTGGGCTGAGAAATAGTTTTCTCTCTTCATTTGATCAAGGAGTTCAGTAGATCTCTTCTTCCTCAAGTGAGCATGTGCTTTTTGAAACTGGCCAATGTTCAGGTCACTCTTCAGGATCACCAATGCTGTAACATGAACAATCACAATAGAATACAGTCCTCCCCAATCTCTAGGCAGCTTCATGTATTCCCTGGATCAGCAGGCACATTAGTGATCCATTATCACCATTGTCTCATCTTTCATTCCTGGCACATCAAAGATTCGACCACACTGGTGATTCTCTCTAACTTTTCTTGTGCCATTGTTTCTGAAGCATAGCTATGCACTAGCCAAAGGCACTATCTTTTGTCTTTGACCCATGTCAGAAGCTTTTCCGGCCTCGACCACAGAGGTTTGCATCCTTTTCCCCTTGTTCAATAACTGGCTTGTGATGACCAGTTACTATCACAGCTCTGCATATGACTCTGCCTTCTTCCCAGCCATCTGGAGAAAGTACTGTTCTCCAGATTTGCATCTGGCCTATTTCCTTACAACGTTAAACGTCTTCATCAGTCTTTCCTTAGCAGTTGAGCTTTCTGTTTATTTCCCATCTAATTCCACCTCCCTTCATGCCAGACTGTTCATATCTTCTCACATGATGTTTGTTGTGTGCTCTTTCTCTTGTCTTCAAATCTTGGACATAATCGTCTTATTCTGGGGTTGACCATTCTGTCACCCATACTAAGGATGCCGTTTGACTCTGGAATTGACCTCTTGTATGACAGAGTGCAAGGTGAGTCAGGCAATGAGCTGTTTGGACATCTATCTCAATAGCTATGAATATTTTAGACGTTCCCATAGCATAAGGCAGGAGAGCACATACATAGCAATCCTCCTTAGAAGAACTTTTTCCCACTTCTTTCATGCGCTGGTACCACATGTTATTCCCCAAATGTGCTGTACTGTCTAAATAATGATTTAATTCATAATCATCCTCCCTTGCACTTCTCTTTGGTCTATTTTTTGACAAATGATTCTGCACATAATGATCTTGGAGTAAATCAAAAACAGACCTCCCTTTAAAGGAATGCCTGGGCCACTTGTCACAGAAATCAGTGCTTTCACATGGGCTACTGGTGTAGGAACAATAACATATGGCCTTGGCATTCATACAGTTTCTAAGTCTGCAAAGGTGACTGGAGTAGGAAGGATTAACGTGACTCCTTCCCTTTTTGGACCATTAAAGTAAACAGTGTGAATCAACAAAAACAGAAAAACGATAATAGATGCTGCACAGGCATAAATGATGCACCAATACATTAGGCTACACCATAAGTATCTTTCCACACGTCGTTGACTCTGCTCATTTTCTGGAACTGCAATATGTTCAATAGACCACATTTTGCCTTTAATTACTTTTAAGGAAGGAAACATTATTTATAATTAGGCAAATTTGTCTGATGTTCAGGTAGCTGCCTGATTTGTTCTATAATCTCCACAAGTAACTGACTGATTGCAGGACGATATATAGGATCTCGAAGAAACACATAAGTGTTGATGTTACTCCAGACAAGATACGGATGAACTTGAAGTAAATAGTAAACGATCATGACAAGTAGTTTGTTTGCATCATCATTAGACAGAACGATGTGTGCGTCCATAGAAAAACTCAGTGAGAAACAAGTTGGGGAACTGCCCCCTCTTCCAGTCATCGAAAAGTAAGTGAATATTGGGCATTTTCCATTTACTTCAGCACTCCGAAGTCCAATGGCAACAAACTCCTGTGGCTCAAGAACCTTAACATTCTCACTTCATGCTATAATATCTATAAGGAGTGTTTCAGGGGAGCTGCAGTCCAAATATACACTTTCGTCTATCTACTGGATAGTCTTTGCCTCCTTCTTCCCCGTCATTGATCGAGTCTGCACATGCTGAACTTCTTCTTCTTGACTTGCTTCTGAATGGATTGGGGGTATGTCGGCCTCTCCAGCGTAGACTTTCACATCTCCTAAGTGAATCCAAGCTTGTCTCTCTTGGACTTTAACTGCTGAGGGAGTAATATCTTCCACAACAAAAGGTTCACTAGGTCTGGGTTTGTGCCACTTCCTTGTGAAGATCCTTACTAATACAGTGTCTCTGGCAAATAATTAAGGAACACATAGCTTTTCAGGTCCAGTTGCTGTATTGTCTTCATCTGTGTTCTAAGACCGACACCCCTTCCGCTTGAGTTGATCTGAAATGACAGAGAAACTAGTGGTCATAATCTTAAGTACTCACATAGCTCATTTCCTAACAATTCTGCAGTTGTCTGGGAATCACTCCTAGTTCTCGATGGAGGAGTCAGAGGCATTCTCATCTGCCTCCCTCTTACTAGTTTGTGGGGTGTGAGGTGGTGGGCAGAGCCCGGCTGATTTCGCAATGCATAAAATGCAAGGGGCAGGCAATGTAGTCAACCCTTCTTCAGTGTCCATTTCAACTTTGCTATTATTTCTTTGAGAAGACCACTAAGTCTCTCACATATACCGTTCGCTTGCAGTTGATAAGCAGAAGAAAACATATGTTTAATGCTAAGCAATAAACTAATCTGTTTGCATACCTCATTCACAAAATGAGTTCCATTATCTGATCTCAGCACCTCACAAACTCCCCATCTAGGAAATACTTCTCGAACTAAAAACTTTGCAGTGTAAGTGTCATCAGGATTTGTGCATGTACCAGCCTCAATCCTTCTCGAGAAGGGGCACACTATCGCTATAATATACCTATATCCATTACAAACCTGTAGCATGTCATCATAGTCAATATGTAAATGCTGAAAAGGACCATTTGGTCAAGGAATTACTCCTCTGACTGTTCACAGCGTGTGCCCAGCAGTACATTTTTGACATACGATGCAATTTACTACATGAAAAGCAACAGGTTCTAACAGGATCAGTACAAAGCAGTCTTCCGCAATGGTTGCTGCAAGGCTCTCCCTAGTAACATGTGCAGGGTAGTGTAGCTGTTCTAACTCCACCCTTAATAAGCATACAGACATCACTGGTTTACCAGTACTGTCTTGTCATCACAGTGCTTCAGAAGGGGATAAAGAACACCCTCTCCGTGCCCACAGTTCTTTTTCTTCCTGTGGAGCTCCACCTTGAATTTCCATCAACTGTGTTCTTGATAAATGATTAAATCCTTCATTCACAACCAATATTACCACAATTTTTTCTTTCACATCAGGAGTATCAAAACTCGAAATATCAGATGAATATGCAACACTTTTGGCCTCTTTGTCTGCTGCTTGGTCTCCGCGTGACCTAAAGTCATTTCTCTTAGTATGTGCTGCGCATTTAACTATTGCAATGGCTACTGGGCATTGTAGTGCTTTAATAAGCCTGTCCAATAATGTGGCGTGTTGCACTGGAGTGCCGTCCACTCAGAGGTAGCCCCTCCTTTTCCAACGTGCTAATCCTGCATGCACGGTTGATGTCACGTAGGAGGAGACACTGTATACCATCACTTCCTGCCCTGCGTGAAACTCGTGCGTGATAATAAGCGCCACCAATTCTGCAGCCTGCGCTGAAAAATGAGACGGAAGTCTTGCACTTGTTACTACTTCACATTCCCCGTTAGCTCTGTGCCTTACCACAGCTGACCTTGAATGCCTTTCTCCATCAGTTTTATCGATCTGTAAAGACCCATCAATACAGAGAACCTCCCCAGCTGCTAACACATTCTCCTTTACCCTTGGGATCTCGTAATAGAACTCCACATAATTTGAACAATCATGCACTTGTTCTTCCGCTACCAGTCGTTTAGCTACAAACGTGGCAGGATTCACCATTTTACACCTGACTATCTTGATCGCTGGGTTCGATTTAACCACCTCATAAGCAGAAGCTCTTTGAGACGTGAGTGTACCCTTACGTTTCTCCAAAATAGCAAACAAAGCATGCTCAACAAATTAAGTCATGGAACACCCCATCACTATGCTTGCAGACTTTTCCATAGCGAACGCGGCTGCGATTATTTGCAAGGGAAGTGACCCTCATAACTGGTTCTAAAATCCCACTATAATATGCTAAGTGTTTGTACCCCAATGTATTTCTCTGTGTAAGCACTGCTGACATACTGTCCCATTTGTGTGCGAAAACAAAAAGAACTCCTCAGAATAATTGGGAATTCCTAAAACTGGGGCTGTGCAAATTGCTTTTTTCAATTCATTAAACCCTTCCTCCATCTCCTCAGTGCATGACATTTTTTCCTTATTCACCTGTGCTTTCTTCAGAGCCTGTAAAAGGGGTATCGTTTATGAATTATAATCAAATACCCATGCTTTGACATAATTACACAGTCCCAAAAACTGCTGCATTTGCTTTATCGTGTGAGGTTTTTACGTTTGCATGATTGCCTCTGCTCTTTCATGTGTAACTTTGTTTCCTTCATGTAAAATGAACTGACCTATGTACAACACCTCTTCCTGACAATACTGCAATTTCTCCTTATCTACTTTATATCCTTTATCTGCTAGAATAATCATCAGCTGAATTGAATCTCATCTGCACTCTTCCTCTGTTGTGCTACAGACTAAAATGTCTACGTATTGCAGCACAACACTTGGCAAATCAATACTGCTTAAGTCCATCTGCAGGACCCTATTAAGGTTCAATGGATACTCACAGTACCCCTTGGACAAATGTGTACTTTTCAGCTTAGACTGACGAAACTTAAATGACATAAAATCTTGGGAATTTTTGTGCAACGGGATTGAGAAAAACACATTTTTCAAGTCAATCACCATAAAATATTGTGCTTCTGGGGGAATACTGCAAACAATCTTCACAGTATTCAGAACTAGAGGAAACTCTGCCTCTACAATCTGATTAATTGGTCTCATGTCCTGTATTAAACGTCATGACCCACCCTTTGATTTCTTAATCCGATACACTGCGGTATTACATGATGATTCTGATGTCACCAAAATGCCTTGTTCATTCATAGCTGATATGGGGCCTCATTACAAGTTTGGAGGCAGCCATGCCCTTAATAAGGGCATGGCTGCCTCCAAACTCGGGTCCGGGTTCCCAGAATGGGGAAATACCAGGCCATTCCGAACCCGGACACGGACCATCCCCATTCCCATTTGAGCCCCCATAGGGCTCAATGGGATTGGGGAGCACGCTAACAACGGGCCCCTTAATGACGGGCCTGTTGTTAGCATGCTGGGCTGCTCGCGGGACCCGCAAGCAGACCTCGTAATAGGGTGGTAAGGGGTTAACGGCTCCGGCACCGGCGCCGTTAAGCCTTTACCGCCCACCTCGTAATGAGGCCCATAGTCTTGAAAATGCCCTCACCTGCCTCTCGAGACATAGGGTACTGTCTTGCTCGAGAAAAAATTGCTCTTGGTTTCAACTTGATCTTGACTTCTCCCACTCCCTTTAACAGGCCTATGTCATGGGGGCCTGTAGTCCATAAAGAGGGTGGCACTTTTTCCAAGGCTTCATGAAAAAATGCTGGACACTGCTGCACTATCGCCATTCGCTGTGGAATCTCTCTTCTTTTATCCTGATCCAGTAAGTACTGCTCATTTCGAACACCACTTCATAATCTGACGGATTGTCTTTAAACATATCCTCATCAGTGACATATGATATGATATGGCATTTATTACGCACCAATACACAAGTGTTTCAAGGCGCGATGAGGCAAGGGAGGGGGAACAGAGGGAAGACAGACAGCGATCCTACTAGGCCAGGTGTCATTCAGATCGTGCAAGTGCATGGGTAGGAGGAAAGTGCGGGGGAGAAGAGGGGAGAGGGCAGTGCAGTACAAAAGATAATAAAATAAATAACAAAAATAAAAGTAGGGCCAGCTGGTGGCAAGTGCAAGGGTAAGTGCAGACATCAGGTGTGCTAATAATAGGACTGTAGGGATACAGAAAACAGTCTCTAAGTGCGGGCATTGCCAGGAAGGCAGTGCAGGAGTGCAACTGGCGAGGGAGGGGACCTGGGCCCGAGATCAGAGGGTGGGCAGGTAAACAGTGCAGTTTCAATACCAGCCAGAAAGTCAGCAGGGGAGAGCAGAAGAAAAGCAGAAGCAAAGAGAAAGGTTTTGAGGTGCTTCCGGAACCGGAGATGATTCTCCTCAAGATTCAGGGAGGGAGGGAGACTGTTCCAGATGGAGGCCCCAGCCGAAGAAAGAGATCTACCATCAACTTGTTGCATGGAGAAGCGACTGACACTGAGCGAGCTGGGGACGGATGAGCGAAGAGCTCGAGAAGGAAGAGCGAGTTGAAGGTATTGAGGCCCCAGGCCCCAGAAGGCCTTATGGACAATGCAGAAGGTTTTGAACTTAATCCTCGCAGCCACTGGAAGCCAGTGCAGAAATTGCAGTCCTGGACAGATACGATTCCTGGGCTTGAGGTCAAGGACATGTCTTGCAGTCCTGTTCTGGATGACTTGCAGAGGGCGGACAGTAGAAGCAGGCAGATTAAGAAAGAGGCTGTTGCAATAGTCTAGCCTAGAGAGAACCAGAGCTCTGGAGACAGAGTGCTGCTGGGGGAAGGAGAGGAAAGGAAGAATACCTCTGATGAGGTGCAGCTGGTAGTGTGACTTCTTAGAGACGTCAGAGATGTGAGGAGAGAAGTAGAGTGTGAAGTTGAAGATGACCCAGAGGTTTTTAGCCGCACTGGTGGTAGCAGGAAGAGTCTGGCCAGAGACTGAAAGGAAAGCCAATCTGTACCTTTCCCCAATGGCAATCACTGTTCTCCATGACCTGCCTTCATCATCAAATCCTTCAAGCATGGCCAATCCCCTCACACTATGGCTGCCTGCAATTCTAAGGGAAATATCTGTCCCCCCTCTTCGTCAATATGTATCTTTGGCCTGAACAAAAATTTATCAGGGATTCTCATAATCGTACCCACTAAACCAGGTAGCCGTGTTAACAAAATGCATACCTCATAGTGAAAAACATCTGGCTCTAACAGTGTTCCTCACAGAGCTATTTGTCCTGTAAATGCCATGATAAATTCACCCACATTTAAATAATGTATTCCTGGCGTGGAACACACTATGCCTTCATCAGTGAAGTAAATTGTCATATTTAACTATGTCATTAAATCTGGCCCAAAATATTACTGGTGTCTGCCTTGAATACAACAATGTGACAGACATATCACACTCCCATATAGAGACTGGTAATTTCTCAGTAAAGGGAACTCTACTTGTAGCTCCAGAGAAATATTGAACATTCATGGCAGTTCCTGACAACGAAAATATTCCCTCTCGTATACATGAGCGAGTTGCCCCAGTGTCTACTAAAAAAAGAAAAAGATGTGCCTCCTATAGTAACATCACCCCTTGTTCCTCTTGAATATTTGTCGTCACTGATAGTACTGACCATATCAAGTCACCCGGTGAGCTGTCCTATTGTGAGTACATGCTTATTCCCGTATTTATAAATGGATTCCCTCCCACAACAGTGACACCCTCTATTCTAGGAGTCAATAACTGTCCTATGTTTGCATTCTGCTGTATCTGCATTGGTGCGTGCTGTGACTGCCCTTGTGGCAGATTCAATGGTGCTTGCTGTGGTTGCAAAGCCTGTTGTGTTTGTGGCACTTGTGCTTGATACACTGTCTGATCTTGGGCGAACACATCCCTACTTTGTGGGCGATATGCTGGAGGATGAGCTTTCCCCCCACTTCAGAATTGTCCATTCTGTACATACCCTTGGCTCCCATATGTTCACGCAGTGTGCCCTGTCATTCCACATGTCCAACACACAGGAAAGAGTCTTCTAATCTTCCCTCCCTGCATGCCTTGATTATCATTCTGCACATTATCAAAACCAAGCTTCTTCGAGCTTCCTGGCATCTTCCCTTTTTTGATTTTTCTCTTGAAACAATCTTCAGTGATGCGCAATGGTCAGCTGTATTTCTGGCCATTGCTTTGCATCACACCCACCAGCTTCTTGAGCTGTCTCTGTGCCTGTTCTGCCAATCCCTGACACAAAATATGATAGAATACAGGCATTGATTTTCCCCATGGCTCTCGAGTTTCCAAAGACCACTGCTCCTGAAAATTCTGAATGTAAGCAAGCGGATCCCCGCCTTCCTGCGTCTTACATGCCATAATTGCACCCATATCTGATGTATCAGGATATTGTACTCTGAGCACTTTCCAGGCTGCCGCTCTGCAATTATTAAATGGTGCTCCATCATGAGCTGTGTTCTGTGCTGTGACACTCGAGTATTCTGCTCTTGTCCAGATGCGTCAGCTGTGTTCCCAAGGATAGCTGCTAGAAGACCCTTATTGTCCCCTATAGCTAAGGTATTTCCTCCTGTCATTTTTTCCAACTCATAAATCCATTTCCCCACCCCCGCCATTATGCTGGGCAATTTACATCTTTGAATTGTCTTTATACATCTGGAGCCACAGGATATACTATGTTCTGGCCCTCCTTTTTCTAACAAGGGGAATTGCGAAATCCCAAAATTGCAATTGGCTCCCATCATCTGCCTATCCATAGTAGGGATATGATTCCTGATTGGCTTCTTCCTCATAATGACCTCAGTCTGCTTACATCTGGTGATGATTCCCTCTCTCACTATGAGATTGCCTTTTAGGTTGCTCTGGCTATGCCATAGGCTCTGGCATCCTTTCTTTAGGCTGGTCTAAATCTGACCACCTTACTTTCTTGTCTGTCTGAAAACATCCCTCAGGCCTGCAAGCACTAACACCCTCCTCCTCACAGAAAGTTTCCCTATCTTCGTCTGACATAACTTGTCCCCAACTAGTATGGCTGTCATCTTTCTCGTCTCTGTTTAGAGTCAGCCTGTCCAAAGACAAGAGTCTGTCGTCGAGAGTAAACAAGCTTCCCTCCTTGCCTCGTGACTGGGCAATTTCAGATTGATGGTCTTTCCCTCTATTTCTTGATTCACTTTTTGTCCTCACCTCCTGATAAGCCTTCTCGGTTCTGTCTCTGATACTTCCTATCTCGAACTTCCCAACTAGATTTACCCTGGAGGTTCCTGGCATTGCTTTTTGTGAAAGGAGAAAATCCTCTATGTCTTCCCATAATACTACTGAACTTGGTTCCATTTGCTTTTTCTTGATGCAATCAATATCGCGTGCCCTCTGTCTTCAATTTTGTTTCATTTACTCATCAAATTCCCTTTGTTTCTTTGCTACGTCTCTAACCCTTTCTTCCTCCAGTATTTTTGCTCCTCTCCTTTCATTTGCCTTACTCACCTCTTCGTCACTCCGTCTTTGCATTTGTTCATCCCTTCATTTCTGTTCTTCCTCCTCTTCTCTCTTCTTTTCTAATCTATCTCATTCTTTGATTGCTCTTTGCCTGTTGTCATATCGTCTTTGCTCTTTCTTCCTTTCATAGCTGTTCTTCCTGATACATCTGTTCTCGTCTTTGTCTATTCTTTCTTTTACACTCATCTTCTTTCAATCGCTGCTCTCGCTTCCTGTCTTTTTTATCTTGCTCATCTTGATCCTCTCCTTGCCTTACTTCCTCGATGCTCTTCCCATCAGGTTTGAGCAGTATCTGACCACCCATCCATTAGTTCTGCATGAGCGCTATCTCGTCAACTTTGTCTTTTTCTCCTTTCGATCTCTTAATTTCCCGTTCTATATTGAGGGTCACACTCGGCCGTTCACTTTTCTCTTTGTCCCATGGGACTTTAGAGATCACATCCTTTTCTAGAGTTCTTTCTGGGCTCTTGTCACTGCTATACGCAGGTGGTTCATGTATCAGATTACTATATCCTGTCGCCGCTTTAAGCACCCTTAATGGATAAAATCGTTCATCTTTTTTACTATCGCCATTTACTTCAAACGTGGTAGGGGGAGCAGAAGGCTCAACACGCCCCCCTTACACTGGGTAAGCATCCAGTCTTCAGGAGGCAGGTCTTCCCATTCCTCCTGATACATCTTTCAAAGCTCGAGGCTAGCTAACCTTTTCTCCAATTTCTTTCCTGTGTACCAGGTATGTGGTCATATGTTGCAAAACTGCTTTTGACAGTGATCCCACTTGTTGCCATGGCATGAACATTTTATATGCCGTTCCCTTAACCCATTCTGCACTATATACCTTAAGCTTGGGAGCGTGTTCTGGCAGTTGTTTGCATTGGTGCATGAGCAGAGTAACATCCTCCATTGGGACAAGTCTCAGTCCACTGTCGATACTTACCGTTATTTTACACAGAGGTTTTTTTCAGAAAAACAATGAAATATGAGCGTGCACCAATCGTCGCCGCTACAAACCTCTATGTCTCACTTTACTTCAATCTACCTATTCAGTCAATACCATTAATGACTAAACAAATAAATAATTTACTCACAACCTCTTAGCACAATCCATCTTGTCGCTCTTCGACATCTCATTGTTTCCTCTATACATAAAATACATGCAACATACAAACAGACAAACTGGCCAGCCCCAACATATATCTCCTCTCAGCACTCCTCGCTGCTATTCTTGCCCTTACATTTTACTATGATGGGAGTGTAAATTATTTCCTTTAGCAAACCTTGTTCCCTTGTCGCCTATTTATCCACTTGGATTTTGAAATCATTTCTTCTGGATATTCTTTGCACGTAGGATTATGGGCTTATCTGTGATGCTCCTCGTTATATCTACCTCTATGTGACACTCTTTGTCATTAACTAAATACCCCACCAATCCTCCATTACTTTCTTCCTATTATCACTTTCCCCACTCAATGCTCATTCATTTTTTTCCACCTTTCTCAATCTACTCACCATTTGCTTTTCAGCTACTGACCCTCGGGATCATCTCCTCCTCAACCGGCCACCATCACCTCCGGTCCACTCAGCTCCTTGTGGAAACCAGGAGGGGATTTTGTGAAAGACGGTCACGTCCCACCTATCTCTTTACGTCTTTCAAGAACTTTTTAGACTGCTATCCACAGGAAGCCTTGCAGTCCTCCAGCTAAATGGCGCAGAACATCCGATATTCCGAGACCCTTAAAAGCCTACTGGGCTGACGGATCTTTAACCATCCTACCCCTGCGACCAGGTGAACCCCAGGACCTGGGGGTCCCGGGGTTCACATGGATCTTCACGTCAACACCTCCTCTTCAGCTCTTATAGAATGTTTACGTTCCTTGTTCATTTGTGTCTTTTCTAGGTGTATCAGTCTCTCAATCATTTTCATACTTCTTCCATGACTTTCTCCAGAAGACCATTATTTCTTTGTGATCGCATGAAGGGTATTCTCAATAGAAACCTTGTCTTAAGAATTCTTTGTGTTATAGGCATCCTTACTGGTACTGCACGGGTCACAATTTCTGGTTCCCAACATATGGGCAACATGGGGGTGGAGCTTCTGGTAGGGGTATTTGGCTCTTCCTCTTACAAACTCTCTGCAGGTGAAACATTTCTCCAAGCAGAGAGCGGTTGGTCCTTCCCACTGGAACAGCTGCCCTCCCCCGATAGACTTGAACCAGATCTTCTTATGTTCCGGAAACTTCTCAAGTCCTTCCTTTTCTCCACTTCCTTCCCTCTCCTGCTCCAATGCTAAATTCTCCATCTGCCACTGGATTGGGGCTTGGTTTCTTCAGAGTCATACAAGGACCAGACCACCCCCAAAAGTCCCCCCAGCATCCTCTGCCAGCACTTGCCCTTGGGCTCCCTTTCCTAGACTATCCCGACTTAGTCCTCCCCTTCACTGCACTCCTCCCCCTCTTGCCCATGCCACTTACCACCTCGGCCCACCAGCACTTGCCCGCCCGCATCTATGGGGGCACCCCACTTCTGCACTTCTCACTCTACTCACCACCCCCTTGCACTTATGACCTTGTTCATGCACTTGCACAGTAGGATTGTCACAAGACCAATATAACTGTTTCTTTGTTGCTGTATTCTTATGATTTCCCATGTCCCCCTCTGCCCTTGACTTGTGGCGCCTGGAAACACCAGTGTATAGGTGGCATACAAATGCCCAATAAATAAATAAATAAATAACTTGTAGTTCTTGATATCATCATGCTAAATGCATGGTTACAAGCACAAGAACGCAAAGAAACAAATCACCACTGGGACAGTACCTCTCAAGTGGATTGGGGTGCCTTGGTATATATAATAAATGCAGTTGATCAGCTGGTGCAAGTGGATCTTGTTCATGTGACATCTGCACCATCCCCTGTCAATCTGGCTTCAGACTCAGATACTGCACAGAAACAGTTACGATCGAGGTGAGCAACAATACCCTTAACCTCCTTGATGATCACCATCCTTGCCTCTTTAGTCCCCTCAACCGCTCAATCACCTTCAACACAGTAGACCACCAGGCACTCAATGACATTCTCCATCATCTCATGGGGATCAGGGAGACTGTCCCAAACTAGTTCAAATACGTCCTCACTGTTTTATTAATGTGTCCAAATTGATACCTCGAGATCACCAACTTTACCAATCCCCTGTGGAGTGCAGTAAGGATCCCTCCTCTCCCTCTTGATCTTCATTGAGCCTCTCTGAACCCTCCTGGCTCCATACAACATTCACATACACCCACACTCAGATGGCATGCAGCTCTACCTCAAGATATCCTCCATCAAAGACTTCCAAAGTCTCAAGGCCTGCCTCACATTGATTCAGTCATGGATGTCCAGTTCTTACCTGAAAGTCAAGCCCTCCAAGAGGCAATTATTACTGCTGACCAACAACACAGAGCAACCTGACAATAATAACTGCCTCTCTGTTGTGAAACTTGAGGTCTTCACACTCTAGATATCCACCTGCGCCAGGATTTTTGAGCTCTACAGTGACAGTACCCTCTCCTCCAAAGAGCACATGGCAAGGAGGAGACAAATGGATTGCTGCTAGCTTTTCTTCCTGTGGAACATAAAGCCCTTCATCCCAGCCATAAATGTAGGATCTGCTGTCCAAGTCTTGGTCATCTACTTGGATGGTGAAAATGTCCTCCTGCAGCACAACTCATCAAAGGACTCTACAAATTCAACCACATCACCCTGACCCTCATTGAACTCCACTGGCTCCAGCTGCAAGCATGCATAACCTTCAAATCCTGCTCATCCTCTACAAAGGATATACCCCCAAGTCCCTAAGCTAACTTGCTAAGAAGATCAGCATCTTGAGAGTCCTACAATCCACAAGAAACAGGTATATGTGAAGACATAGACTCTGCCAGTGCAGCAAGGACAGAACCAGAAGATATGCCTTCTCTGACTTCCCCTAGATCAACCTCCTCCCTGTCAACAACAGACTCACCCGCTCACTTCTATATTTGAGGAAGGAGCTCAAGACCCTCATCTTCACGGAATGGCTCCTTCCTAATACGTAGATCGACACACACTTCACTCCCCACATAATCTGAGACTGTTTGATCTGCTCCCCTGGTTGCTTATAGACAATATGCTTCCTAATCTCCTGCCCTTTCCATCCGGTGCTGTTCCCCACTGACTTGTATTGATCCCTTGTGATCTGCTTCCCTTACTGTGCATTTACCCATATGACTTGTAAAGCACTCTGTTGCTTTCCAAAGTGCGATCCATGCTCAATAAAAACAATAATAATAATAATAATAATAATAATAATAATAATAATAATAATAATAATACAAAAAATAAACAATTGTTTCCATTTTGCTTGTATGTTGTGATATAAGAAACACTCTCTTAATTAAGGGAAATTATTCTTTCGATACATTGGGCCTCATTACACGGTAGGCGGTGGACCAAGGTGCTAATAGCACCTTGGTCCATGCCAGTAAAATACCGGCACCGAATTGGAGGAAAGGGGAATTACCGCCCTATTACAAGGTTGGCGGGGCGGTAATTCCCCCTTCCCCCATTGCCCTTCCCCATTCCCATTTTTGCCCCATAGGGCATAATGGGAATGGGGAAGGTGCTAATTACGGTACCGCAAACTGCTAAAAAACAGGCGTTAAAGTACCAACCCGCAAAGAGACCTCGTAGTAAGGCGGTAAGGGTTAACGGTCACCGGTACAATTACCGGTGACCGTTAACCCTTACCGCCTTCGTGTAATGAGGCCCATTGTATTAAGATTCGGTTGTAACCATGCATTTCAAAGTTCAGAAAATAATTGTGCAATAAGAAATGCAATTATCAAGGTTTTCCAGTGATAGGTGAGGAAGGATAGCTCAGGGGCAAAGCGTTTGTCTTGGAAGCAAGAAAACGCTGCGCAACAGTTTAGAAACCACTAGCTGGTCTTAAGCGCGTTACAAAAGTACAATTATAATTATATAAATAATTATAATAGGCCACACTATTGAGGATTTCTTTACACTCTTAAAACACAGAAACACTGCCAAACTCCTAATGAGCCCCAATGAATCCCTGTGGGTTAAGCCTCTTATTTAACTGTCTCAAAACAGGCCCAACAAGTCTATAGTGATCAAGTGTGGTATTACAGAAACCGTGCACTGGTGCAAGTGCAACTAGTATTAAGGCAAACATTGTTTGAGTGCAAACATCATATTGTATAATGCATTTTGCACTGTGGCAAAGGACTTTACCTGCGGCAAATATTCCCCTACTGCAAAAACGCATCATAGAATACGTTACTTGCATTAGGTAAAATGTAGCCCTACAGCTAATTCGCACTTGCACCTGTGCAAAGGTTTACTAATACCTTCCCATGTCTCTCCCAACACATCATAACACAGATTTCACTGAGAGGCTTGAGGATTTCCTGAACAGTGTAGTAAACCCTATGGGAAAACCACAGTTCAGAATTTCCTCACTTGGTTCTTTCAAAATGCAGAAACCTTTAATGAATGGAGTTAGTGTGGAAAAATGCACACATCAGAATAGCGGAGAGTGCACAACACACAGCATTAAAAAGTATGAATTTTAAAATTATGAAGGTGGTTGTGCAGGAGATCTAGGAGAACTATGCTTAAAGGAAAGGCTTGGTGACATAAAGTCCCCAGATGAATCTGGCACTGCAATGCAATGGAGCATTGCAAAGTGGCAAGCTTAATGACTAATGGCTTGGGTCATTGAAGTGGATTTTGACATGTCTAAAAGTAGAAAGCATCCGACTATTGTATTTACACACATGTAGAATTTCTAAATGACACATTTAGCTACGTCATGTTAACTGAATCTTGAGACGTGATATTTGTTTGATCAGGATAGAAAGGGCCTGATCCCCAAAGTGTTTTTCCATCAGTGCATCCCATTGAAAAATGCTTTGTAAATAAGGCCCATTCTGTGTTCTGCCTTTCAACTCTCGGATTGGATATATTCGCAAACACAATCCCATTATTATTGCTTATTGGCATACGCTTCGTGCCTGATCTCTCCTAGGGTTGTACCTAACTTTGGCTTTGGATCACTATTCGCTGAAGTTCGGCTGTAATACAGCTCTTCCGCTTCGACTGAATGCCCCCTGGTTAGGGATTCAAAGCAGAAGTCCATTTTCTATGATTAGCTATCTTCTCTCTCATAGAAAGTGGTGCACTCAGGGCAGGGGCTGCAGGCTGCAGAAGCCAAATAAGCTCTTTTCTTACTGGCTTCTACAACCTGACTAAAGAACACAGCCCAGGTGAGCAGGACATAAGAAGTAAGGGTCGGGAGCCAGTGTATCCTTCCCACACTTCTTATGTCAGCCTCACATACCTGAGGGGAAAGCTCACAAAAGAGATACAGGTAAGCCCTGAATCACCAACCCCATCTACTCTTTGCCTGCAGTCCCCTGCGCCCTGCGCATAATGTTGGGGGTGTTTCTCCGCCCCGCCATGCTTGCTTAATGAGGCCACCGGAGGAGTTTGCTCACCTCAGGTGCATCCTCTTACCCACATGTCCTGACCATGGGCCACCAGTGACTCGATCTTTGTTGCAGCCAGCATATCCACCTCCATCCCATGGGGGCCGATACGTCTGCATGCAGCAGCCTCCGTCTTTCTTTGTCCTCGTGTCTCCATGCATGATGATGCCATTGGGCTACTTTCTCCCCGGTGGCCTCACTTTGCCATAGGCGTATCCGCCTCCCCGTCCCATCCATCCACCAATTGCCTCCCTTGACCAGGGACCACACGGCTTTGTGCCTGGTAGTTTTGGTCTTTCGATCCAGGATGTCAAAGCTACAATTATATGCTTGTCTAAAGTTCACATATTAGGTTGTATATATATATATATATGTCAAGTTTACCTATTGTGAAGTATACACAAATCAGTATAAGCCAACATGACACATATACACAACCCAATATGGTAACTGAAGCAAAGATTATATTCGTAACGTTTTTTTTTGGTTTTAGTTGGTTGATTATTTTGACCGTAGTTCACCTGCCATTGTACATAAGGGATGCGTTTGTGACCTTGAACTCCTGCCCTTGTACAAAAGGGTTGGTTATTGTGACATGTTCCCCCATGCTCCTGTAGATAAGGGTTGGCTATATTAACACTTTCCTCATGCTCTTGTACATGAGGGTTGGTCTGGACATTTTTTTTTCACTTGTACAGAAGGCCCTTTGTATGGCACTAGCACTCCAAACCGTGTACATAGTGTGGGCTTGGTTATTGTGATACTTGTCCCCATGTTCTGGTACAAAAGGATTGGTTAGTTTGACACTTAGTCTAGGCTATTGTACAGAAGAAGTATAATTTGTGACTCACCCCCTGCCCTTGTACATAAAGGTTGCTATTGGAGAGGTCAAGCCATTAACATCATTGCCACCCACCTTCTCGGTCATCCGACCCATGAAGCGCATGTCAGTTGAGGCTTTTGCCGCCACCTTCTCACCCCCCCTCCACCTTTGGCTCACCCTGACAAAGCCCTCTCCACGCTCCACTCTGCTATATCTGATACCCTTCATATCCTTGCCCCTGTCATGAGGATCCGACTGAAGCCCAAAGCCAAGTGCAACTAATGATACGACTCAGACCTCGTCACCCTAAAACGCAAGTGCAGGGTGGCTGAAAGGATATGGCGTGCTTCATGTTCATCCTCCGACAAACTGGCCTGCCTTCTGCTCCATAGGAAATACCGGCTCACTGTCCTAACCAATACGAGAGCTCATATCCAAGCTCCTGTCTCTGCGGCATCTAACAACTCGGCTGAGCTCTTTAAAATCTGCAAGGAACTTGCCACTCCTGCCGCAATCTCGACCTCGTATGTCCCTTCTCAGGCCCTCTGTACAGCACTGGCTTCTCACTTCATCTCTAAAATTCAGGACATTCTGTCCTCACTCTCCTCCTATCCCCTCCCACCCTCTACGCCCTGCTCTTCTCCTGGCCCTTCTGCAGGCACTTCTTCTCAATCCTTCTCTGCCTTTCCCCTGTTCTCCGTAGACAAGGTTTCTAGACAAGTATGATCTATGAAAGTCTTGTTGCAACAGGTTCAGGCCTGTTCCACTAGCACATCGACTCCCTGGCTCCTGCCCTGGCTGATTTCTGCAATCACTCCTTCACCACTGGAGTCTTCCCATCCCCCTGAAGCACTCCCTTGTGCACCCTCTACTTAAGAAACCCTCTGCCGACCCCTCCTGCCTGGCTCCCTATCGCCCAGTCTCCATCACTCCCTTCCTGGGCAAGCTCCTAGAGAAACTGCCCATCTCCCAGCTTAAACTCCACACTGAATCTGTTGGTTGTCTTCATGATCATCAGTCTGGCTTCAGAGCTGCCAGAATCATGGAAACTGCTCTCCTGAACATCCGTGAAGACCTGCTCTCCAACCTTGATGCCAACACCCCCTGCATCCTCATCCTGCTTGATCCCTCTCTGCCTTTGACACTGTCAACCATACTATCCTGCTCAACCGTCTCCATGAGAACCTGGGTATCACTGGGCAGGATCCGGTGTGGCTGACTTCTTTCCTTTCTGACCAACCCACCCAGGTCCAACTTGGGTCCTTCCTCTCTGCTATCTTTTTCTCTACCTGTGGTGTCCCCCAAGGGTCTAACCTTTCTCCCTGGTTGTTCAACCAATACCTGGCACTCCTTGCCCACTGCATTGCCGCTCTCTGCCACAACTTTCAGTGCTATGCTGATGACACCCAGCTCATCTTCAGGCTACCCTCGGCCTCCTCCTCTCCTTCCCTCATCTCTGACTGTCTGCCTGCTATCAAGGAGTGGTGTGCCGCCAATGACCTCTGCCTTAATGCCAGTAAGACTGAGATTCTCCTCATCAGCAGACCCGCTCCCTCCTTTCCTGCAGCTCTCTGGCCGGCCTCTCTTGGCCCTCTCCCTGCTCCCACCTGCAAGGCAAAAAACCTCGGGGTTATCTTCAACTCCACACTCTCCTTCTCCTCTCATATCTCTGACATCTCTAAGAAGTCACACTACCAGCTGCACCTCCTCAGAGGTATTCTTTGTTTCCTCTCCTTCCTCCAGAAGCTCACTGTCACCAGAGCTCTGGTTCTCTCTAGGCTGGACTATCGCAACAGCCTCTTTCTAAATTCGCCTGCTTCTACTCTCCGCCCTCTGCAACTTATTCAGAACAGGACTGTGGGACTTGTCCTTGGCCTAACGAGCAGGGATCGTATCTCTACAGGACTGCAATATCTGCACTGGCTACCAGTGGCTGCGAGGATTAAGTTCAAAACCCTCTGCATCGTCCACAAGGCCTTCTGGGGCCTCAAACCTTCAACTCTCTCTCCCTAAATATCTTCCTTCTCGAGCTCTCCGCTCATCTGCATCTAATTTCCTCAAGGTCAGTCGCTTCTCCAAGCAGCGAGTTGGTGGTAGATCTCTTTCTTTGGCTGGTGCCTCCCTCTGGAACAGCCACCCTGCCTCCCTTAAACTCGAGGAGAACCATCTCTGGTTCCAGAAGCACCTCAAAACCTTTCTCTTTGCTTCTGCTTTTTCTCTTCCTCTTCTCTGCTGACCTCCTGGCTGTAACCAGAACTGCACTGGCTACCTGGATACCCTCTGATCTGGGGCCCTGCCCCCTGCCCTCCCCAGCGTCACACGACTGCACTGCCCTCCCGGCAACCCCTGCAGTTGGGGACTGTTTCTGTTCTCCACCTCTTACCATCCAAACCAATGGTCTGGTTGAGAGGTTTAATAAAACTCACAAGGGGATGCTAGGCCTTGATCGCTTACAGAGAGGTACCTCAAGAGGGCATTGGTTTCAGCCCCTTTGAGTTACTCTTTGGACATCCCGTGAGGGGGCCCCTTGCCTTGATCAGAGAAGGTTTGCAAGCCACCCCTCCAGGTCCTGCCAGGCAAATGGGGGGCTATGTGTTAGGCCTCAGATGGAGGATGACACAGATGATGGGTCCGGCGACAGCAAATCTCAACAAGGCCAGCCAGGAACTGAATAAGCACTGGCATGACATTAAAGCCTCGCAAGTGGATTGGACTCTGGGACAGGAAATCCTTGTGATGGAGCTTACCAAGCCTAGAGCTTTGGCAGACAAGTGGGCTGGTCCCTTCAGGATCATCTGGAAGATGGACGAAGTCAAAGAGACATGAGAGTCCCTGGGGTAGCCCCACAGGTATTCCATGTTAACAGGCTCAAGCCTTTCCACAGGCGAGCAGAAGTCTCATGTCTCTGGCTAGCTTCAGAGCAAGAAGAGGATGAGAGTGAGCCCCTTCCTGATTTGCTGCATAGCAACCCTCAGGATGACTCCGTGGAGGGAGTCCATCTCTCTCCCGATCTGACAGAGCAGCAGAAGGCCTGCAGGGCTTTGCTCTGGCAGTATTCCACTCTGTTTTCACTGACACCAGGCCTTACACCGTGGTGTAGGCACGAAATTTGCACTGGTGACTGGTGACAGTGTGCCTGTCAAAAGCAGGTGCTACCGTATGTCAGATACCGTTAAGAACCACATCCAGGCTGAGGTCACCAAGATGTTGGATCTGGGTGTTATTGAACCCTCAATAAGTCCCTGGTCCAGTCCTGTGGTCCTTGTCCCCAAGGCAAGTTCCCAGGCAGGTACCAAGGATTGGAGGTTCTGTGTGGACTACCGAGGAGGCAATGCCATCACCAAAACTGACGCGCACCCATTGTCCATGGCTGATGAGCTCGTGGACACCATAGGTGCTGCAAATTTGAGAGCAGCTTTGACCTTACCTCAGGCTATTGGCAAATAGCTCTGACGGACCATGCCAAGGAAAAGACGGCGTTCTCAATACCTGAGGGACACTACCAGTTTTGGGTCATGCCCTTTGGGTTAAAGAATGCCCCTGCTACCTTCCAGAGATTGGTCATTGATGCGCTCAGTGGGCTGAAAGCCTTTTGTGTGGCCTACTTAGACGACATTGCCATCTACAGTTGCACCTGGGAAGAGTATTTGACACATCTGGATAAGGTGTTGCAGGCCTTGTAAAGGGCTAACCTCACTTTCAAGGCCGCCAAGTGCCAGATAGCTCAGGGGAAAGTCACGTATCTTGGTCATGAGGTAGGAGGGGGGTCAAATCCAACCCCTTCCGAGTAAAGTACAGGATGTACAGGACTGGGAGACTCCCACTACTCAAACCCAGGTGGGACCCTTTTTGGGCCTCACTGGGTATTATCACAATTTCATGGCAGACTGTGGAGCCATAGCTGGCACCCCTGACAGCTCACACTTCACCCAAACAACCTAGGAAGGTTAATTGGACTGAAGACTGTCAGAGGGCCTTTAATGGCTTGAAAGAAAGTTTGTCTAGGGCACCTGTGTTGTGTGCGCCTGACTACAGCAAACCCTTTATCGTCCAGACGGATGCCTGCAACACCGGAAATGGAGCTGTCCTGTCCCAGTTAGATGACAAATAGAGGGAACATCCGATCATATTCATTAGTAGACAACTCAAGGGTAGTGAACTTAGGTGGGCTACTGTTGAAAAAGAGTGTTTCAGTATAGTTTGGAGGCTTAGGCATTTTAGGCCCTACCTTAAGGGGTCTACCTTCAAGGACCAAACAGATCATAAGCCCCTGAAGTGGCTTATGCAGATGAAGATTGAGAACCCAAAATTGCTCACGTGGTCCATTAGCCTGCAAGAGCTAGACTTCACCACAGAGTATAGACCAGGGAAGAGTCACGATAATGCAGATGGCCTCTCCGGAAGGTATGCTAACCGTCTGGATGAGGCTGTCTATCTCGTGGGGGATTAGGCACCCTAACCTCAGTCTGGGGGGGGGCTGTGATGCTGGAAATGCATCGGAGGGACAGGGCCTCCCTGTCCTTTTCCTGTAGTCCTTTTTCATTTGTGTTCTGTATTTTATTCTGCCCAGGAGTCCATGTAGGTCTCTTGGCAGTTCAGCTTTTCCTGTTTTTGGTTTGGTGTACAGACCCCTGGGATACCCTTGTGCAACCCGGTGCCCCAAGTGTATGTTTTTGGGCACCTGTGTGTGGCCCACACAGCAGGGTATGGGCTAGTGCATCTCCATACTGAATTTGACAGGTGCTCTGAGTACCCTCCATTTTGGGATACCCAGGCCTGCCATTGGAATCAGTTGATTCCTGATAGGAAACAAGATGGCCCCTGTGGCCTCTTGCTTTCTATTGCCTGTTACCTTGTTTTCCCAAAGTCCTGGGAAGCCTGACTCTGTCCCTTCCCTCTGACTGGCTGTTGGGTGGAAGTTCCATATATGGTGTTGTTGTGAAGTCCAGGCCAGACTGGCTGGAGCCTTCCCCGTGACAGTATGTTGTGGGTGCACCCTGTGGGTGGGACCTGGGTGAATGGACCGTGTGACCAAGGTGCACTTCTTGTTGTGGATGTCTGGTTTCTGGTGTTTGACACAATGACTGAGACAGCCCTGCTCGAAACTGGTATGAATGCAGTGTGTAGTGTTGAATGGCTGGGTACTTGTCCTAATACACATTCATTGTTGTGAGTGCCTGAGAGGGAGGAGAATGGCCTGAATGCACTGTATGCCTGATTGGCTGACTGACGGTTGAATGCCCTTCTGAGTGATTGGTTGCCTGAGTGTGAACCAGCAGAATGAATGAGAGATCAACTAGTATATCTGGGGGCCTCTCAATGCTAGAAATCATTCAGAAGCTGAAGTTGAAACTGACGCTTAATCTCGAAGCCGAGCCTGAAGAAGAAGGTTGACTGCTGTCTCCCTTCACTGAAATCTGAAAGCCGAAAGCCAAAAGCCGTTGAGACTGATCCAAGAGAGAACCTGGTTAGGCGCCCTCTTCCCATGCTCCGAGGGACCATCGAGCACCGGTAACCTTCGCCTAAACACCCTGGAAGTCAGACCCTCGAAAGGCTGCCGACTGGTGTCTGGGACCGCCGAGGGGAACGACGACCAGCACCGGACATTCCATCCACCGTCATCAACCAGGGTTTGCAAGTTCGCTGTAAACACTGGAGGCCTGTTGAAGCCATGTTGTCCAGAAGAGGGGACCGCTTGACGTCATGCCACCGCCGACCGGAGCCGAACGCTCCTTTGGCTAAGACTTTTTGATTCACGGACGCGCTCATCTGCACCGCCGCCCACCTTATTCCGCCGGAGAAGGCCAGGCTGTCGATGCGCCGAGGAGCATCCGCCGGTGGGTTTCCTGCCAACCAACGACTGTAGAGACACTGGACAAATTGACTCCCTTGCTGGGCCACAGTTCTTCACAAACTCTTTGCGGTCCTGAACTATCGACATCGAGGTGCCCCGCACGCCTCTTCCTTGCAGGACGCCTGCGCTCTGTCGTCGTCGAGCACCGCTGGGACCGAAGCTGCCGCCTCGACACCAAGTTCACTTTCTTTGAGGGATCTCGATGATCTGTGGCTCCTGCTTTAAAGGGAGCCGCTCAAGAAGGATCTGTCGATGACTCGTCATCGAACTCTACTATTCCAGGTACTTTGGGGTGGTAGGAACATTATAGAATGAAATATAGAACAATATATGGACTGGGCTTGTGATATATATTTACTTTACAGGTTGCCCAGGTGGCGGGATCGCCACACAGAACTGTGTTCAACGGTAGAGGCCAGTATTCTGTCAATTGTTCTAACCAACTGCTTTCCTCCTATGTATATTGCTGGTTACCTTTATTACATGATTTGTGTGACATTTAACCAGAGTACACTTGATGCACTTTAATGAAATTTAATAATAATTGTGGTACCACTTAGAACTGTATATATTTTGCGTTGTAAATTTACTGAGCACAAAGTGAGTTATTGTGATTGTGTACATAACCTTGAACTTAATTATATAAAGACTGTGTTTTAACTAATACAGTGTGTGGACATTCCTTTGTGAGGGCTTGGGGACTACACTGTACTTAAGAACCAGCCTGCATCACCTCCTGAGAAGCTAGGCCTTGATTGCTCGACTATGTTACCAATAATAGAGAATCTTTGCTGGGATCCTCTGTGCCTCTCCTCTACCATATAGAAAGCAGATGTACAGACCCCCCCTCCAGTCTTTACACCTATATAATCCACCTTCTTTTTACACCGTCACTCATATTACATAGGAAAACATTATAAACGCTGCTGGCAATGAGTACATGGCAGGCTGTGTTCACTAAGTTTTCACTGCAGACAGCAAAAAAGAGGTGGAAAGACTCTCCCTAACTTGCGTAATGATCTCAAATACTAGCTTCGTCACTAATTTAAGGTGTGTGACCTTGAGCACATCACTTTTTCCTTCTGTGCCTTATTTTCAGCACTGACATACATACGTCCTGTCTTTGCACCAAATAGAGGATAAGAATGACAAATACATTTTGTTTTGCCAAACATGTGTATGCTCTGCCCTCACACATGATTGTTTTCCTTTTTATTGTTCAATGTCCTACAGCTGCCTTGAAAAGACAGCACCAAGAAAACCCATCTTCGAGAAAGGATTGCCAGCCCAACTTGCCGCAAAATCCTACAAACTCAGTAAGTACTACGGGGTTGCTGAGGGAGGGGCAAGAATGTTTATTGAGGGCAAAATGGAGCTGGCAGGGCATTACTGAGTGTGTATGCCTGAAACATTAAAGGGAGCCAGGGCTAGATTCTTCCTGTCTGTATTTTTTTTTAATTCATATTTTCTTTTTTTGAACACTTCATTCTATTCTATTTTTAAACAAAGTTTTTTTAACAATATTTTGAGTTAAAACTCAAGTTCTGCTGAATACTGATTTAAAGCAATGTTCGGTACACCCAAGCCAAAAAGAAAATTGATGTGACTTTTTTTTCATTGTTTGTGTCATCAGAATACTAATCGGACTTGCATGAAGCTCTGCGAGCAACTGCTGGGACACGTTCCCACCAGCCCATTCAAAACCTTGTCCCTGGCCCGAAGCAGCAGTGATACTCATTGTGAGCACAAGTTGCATTAAGGAAAAAATAAGTCCTGTTTGAGATTACTTTGCAGTCAAACTTGATGACAACTCCAATGTGGTGTTCGCTGAGTGCTCAGCGGTTTTCTCTCATGGTTCATCAAACTCTAAGCAGTGCAGCACATCAGCACTAAAACAAATCATCTGCTTGCAAAGCATCCTAGTGACTTTGCACTGCATGAACGAAAAAAGAGGAGGTTGCAGGGAGAAGCCATAGCAATAGGAATATCGTAAAGAGAAAAAGGGAATCGTTCAATTTTTCCATCCAAGATTTCATGGCCAAAAAGCAAGTCTGGCTTCAGGACAACCCCTCTGCACACGCTGTATATCTTGAAATTGGCAAAAAGACCTCATTAGACTTTCAACCAGTTTCTGCCATTAACAATACAGGTTTTGTGTGTTTGCTAAATAATTTGAAACCCCAGTACAATGTGCCATCCTGTAAATATATTTCAATTCGTATCATCCCTGACATGTATGAAAAGGTGTGCCAAGAGATTGCAGCTGATGCTCAGAGTGCTGAGTAAATTGCATCTTCTTTAGACCTTTGGACCTCCGATAACACAGTCAAATCGTGTACGAGTTTAACTGGTCATTGGCTAGCCCGCAACGTGGCCAAGTACGTTTTTTCTCCAATGCAGGACTTTTGAAGGAAGCCATACTGGCACTAAAATAGGCTTGGCTTTCCAGGAAAGGCTTCAAAGATGGGAAATTAGTCATTCTAAATGTGCATGTTGTTGTTTGAGACAATGCAACAAACGTGTGAGGATTTTTGAGATGCATATTTTGTTAGTGTAGGGTATTCTTGCATGCACCCTACATCTCTGCATTCATGATGGCCTATTAGTGCAAAGATCTGTCTTTGACATGATAGTTCCTGCAAGCAAATTTGCTGGCCATTTCAATCTTTCACGTTATGCCAGTTCTAGCTTGCGATCAATGCAAAACAATCTTAGGTTTCCTGAACAGCAATTAATCAAAGATGTGTCAACATGCTGGAAAACCTCCTTTTTTAAGCTTGGGCTATTGGTGGGGCAGAGACCGACAGTGAGTCTGTATGGTCTCAACATTGCACTGTGCCTAATGTTCTGCCTGTCAGAGGCTTTTGTCAGAAAATGTTCTGTTTTTGTTAGCACCCTTTGTGGAGCTTGCAAAGGAGATTTGTTCACATACATGATATCCTTATGCTGTTAGAGCGTTAATGTCCTACTTGGGCTCTGGTGAGGTTAAGACCACTGGTGTCAAGCTTGTCAAAACAGAGCTAACGAAGGCAGTAGGACCAAGGTTTAGAGATATTGAAGATATGCCAATGTACACTATGGAGACAGGATTCAATCCTCAATTCAAGTTAAAGTTTGTCAACACAGATGTTGCTGATATTGTTAAATGTACACTCCACTCTACTGCCCTAACAATGTCTGAAGAGCTCTCCCATCATTCTGTGGGGCAGCCTGCTTACTCTCACATACTAGATGATGAGCCATCAACTAAGAAGATTATTCCACCATGAGGCATTGGGCCCATTGGCACAGTGTTTTTCAGCAGTCGATCTCTGGTGATGTGAGTCAGTAAATGTGTTCCTTTGGCACTTTTAAGGGGTCAGGCAACAGGAAGAAGCTCTGTTGGAGCCTATACTATTGCCTGACCATATAGTAGATGTTGCCGTCCCTCCGGATTACATGGTGTACAAATATATACACATGCAGCGTTGACCTCTGCCGCTTTCGATGGCTTTGCTGTGCCACTGTTCCTCTTGTTTTTTATTGCCGTGGTGGCAGTCGCAGTTGTGCTCTCACCTTGAGATCCTATTGCAGCCTGTGCACTTCTGCTAGTCGAGTACCCTTATCGGCACTTGAAGTGTAGGTGGACGCTGAATGAGTTTGAAATAAATATTTTATTTAACTTATATTAAAGAGTACGATAGGTAAATGAGGATATGAAGGTGGTCTCGCTCTCTCTTTCCAACTCCAGCTTCCCCCAACCAACTAGTTCGCTCTCCTCTCTTAATTCCATAGTGGAATCTCCTCCACCATTCTCCCTTCTTCACGAAACCACAACATTACAGACACAGAGCTGACTATATTTTTGATTGAGCCTCTGCTCCCTAAAAGTGAAGACCCTATGAAGTGGGGGAAATCAGCAGTGTGTGATTTCCTAGGTTAGCAAAAGATGATTGTGTGCACTTGGCAGCTCCTTCTACCAGTGTGGATAGCGAGAGAGTATTCAGTACAGCTAGAGATATTTATTGAGAATACCGTAGTAGCCTTATAACAGAAAACGTAGACTTCCTTGTCTTCCTTAAGCACATTCTTCCCCATACAGGTATGACTTATTATTGACATGTAAATTAACTGAACTTGTACTTCTTTTTATATAATCTGTTTTTTTGTTCCTTTAATAAGATTGATGACATATATGTCCAATTAGTAAACATTGACATGCAATATAATGTCTCCTAATTTTATGGACTGAGGAGTTATTTATTATATTCTTGAACATCTTTAGTAAAAGAAAATACTATTTAGCTCACTATTCTGATCCGGCCGAATAAATGGACCAACTATTTGGTATTTGGCCGAATAGTAAATGTTCTATTCAGTACACCCCTACTCCCTCCAGATACTAAACAGTTGACTGAGGATTGAACCCACATAATGCTGGCATTACCCAGTTCCCAGCATGAGTACATGTGCTTCCAGGAGAAAATTGACCTACAATGCATGGCAGCCTGCAATATGCTTATATAACTTGGAAGTAATGTCCTCATTAAAGTTTAGCAGTCACATCACTTCTCAAAGTGACATCTATTTTTCAACTTCAAGAACAGATTATAGTTGGTTTGTGACAACATAATGTCTGATTCTTGAGAAAGAACAGCGCAGATTTCGTCTTCCACTAGTGCATTTAAAGTCAGGATTAGCTTTTCAGAGTATGTTCTTCTGAAATAGCTGTTATTCAACACTTTACAGACATCAACTAACAAATAAGTGTTTCTGGTGCTATGCTTATGTTTTATAATGTGCAGTTTGGAATAGCGGAGCAAGAATGTATATGCATGTTTCAGATATGTTAAACCACAAAACAGCTTTTAACTGCACCCGTATTACACTCGTTGAAATATTGTTAAAATACCTTACATGTTCATGTCAGGTTTTTTTCTTCATCCGAGTAGATTCAAACAACATTGATTATATGTATCAAGAACTGTAAGAATGTTTGCAAAAACGTAAGCATGAGACCTAGTTTTGAATGGGAATGATGGTGCAAACGTATATAATAAATAATTTAATACCCTCGACTTGAAGTCTTCTTGGAGGTTCGCAATGGTCTAAGGGATATCAGTCTTCAACGTCATGCCTCTATTTGGTCACACAATTCCTCAGTGACTTGCAATATCACTTTAATGCATGGTAGGGTGCTTTATAAAACCTATAATAGCACATAGATAGTGAGAAGCAACATGTATTGTCCAGTGAGTAGAGGAACCATGTTGAGAACATTTAGATTTGAGCTGGCTATGTAACAGATACATGTAATCTTTGTATATTGTTCTGACAGTTGGGTGCCAGTAATCTTCATGCCAATGAGTACTACATCCTGGATGGTGCTCTGACTGGGTAAGAGGCGCCCTTATTTATTTATTTTTTTGAGAATGTATTAAGCATTGAAGTCACCACAGGGACAGCACTTATGAAGATTTAGTTCAATAACAAATCGCATGTTAGTAACGGCAAATACTTTGGTGGTTTGGGAGCTCAGAGTATAAAGGGACAGATGCTCACAAACAGCTCTTTTGAGGAGAAGTGAATATGAATCCTGGGTAGGCTTGGATGAACTTTACCATAAAAATCTCAATTCCTCGATTTTCAGGTGATCCAACCAGGTCAAACTTTGGACAAACTGTTTAAGAAGCTCAACTAAAGTTTGACTACATGGCTTAAAGAGTGACACATGGATAGGGCTCCATTTCAGTCTTAGACAGCTTTCACAGGACACTTTGGGAAGGGGGATACAATGGGGTGGAGTTATAGTTCAGTAGGGAAGGATGAGGTAGGAAGTGACTGAACATTTAAGATATATTTTGCGTATGCCATGCTATGTGATACAGTCAGTGAACTGGTGTGGGCGAACGGCACACGTGCCTCCTAGTTTGAGTTTAAGCAGGGGAACCCCTGTGAGGGAAAGCACATGCAGCGACTGTGGAAGGCACATGAGAAAATAGACCTTGATCGTCTAAGTGACTGTAAATGCCACAAATCACCTCAAGCTCCACACACCTGTCACAAGTTGTACTGGAGTAAATGCCAGTACAAAAAGTTGCACATTTATTACACAATCATGATGAACTGCTACCAAGACTGACAGAGGAGCTTGCCCTTTCAGTTCACAAAAACTGCTTTAGTGATGAAGCTAGTTGGAGTTTGAGCTCTGTCTTCAATTCAGCACTTTACCATATTGTTTCCCAGTTATTGTCATGCAGCAAAATGCAAATATGTGTGAATGTTTGACTTTCATGAACTAATAGGAACATTCTGTTTTGTAAACCTGACTTGAAAAGTACATAAATCACATGATGAATCAGAATGGCAAATTTTGCAAAAATCCACATTGAAGCATGTTTTGCAAAATGATAATTTATAGTAATTGATGTGAGCCTAAAATATGGAATCTGTGTTTTGCTATTGCATTTTAAAAATTTAAATACACCTAGAAAAATATACTATGTGATAAATTCCCTGCTTCAAGTAATTTCTGCCACAGACTAACAGTTTGTTACTGATGATGTGAAGAAGATCATTTGAAACTGTCAAAAAAGCATGCTGTTTGTTGTATCAAATAAGAAGACCTGAAAACCAACTTGCCAGATGCTTGTGATATTTAGTTAGCACTTTCCACATTCCTCCCAAATAACCCAAGTGAAGAGAAATCAGGCGATTGACCTAACAATGCCACCAAAAAGTGAGAATGTAAGCCTTTTCCCTGAAGTACTTTATAGTGAGATAAGAGTATCTGTCCAGGATCACTGTGTCCTCCAGTGGCAAATCCTGACATGTGTTGAGTCACTTTGGCTCAACTGCCTCGAGTTTTTACATCTCTCGCTTTGAGAGGCGAAGCTCTAGACCTGCGAAATACTGATGGCATATTACATTGTATAAAAAGTGCTTTCTGCTGCAGTTACATTATGCATTTTATTTTATTTTAATGTTTTTCTAGCACTGGCCTTGCCCAAAGGTCTTGGAGCACCTAACAAAGTTCAAAAGGGAGGAGATGAAAAAGAAGTTAAAGTTTTAAGGACAGGCCAGGAAGATCGTGTTAGATGGGGGATCACAGGGTACGTAGTTGGTGGTGGCACATTTTTGTAGCACAATATGAGTTACTTTAAACAAAGTTCATATGCTCAACGGGATCAAACTCAGGTGACATCTGCTTTGCTCGAATATGGAACTGTGGTCAGCCATGTGCTTCCAGGGCAACAAAGAACAAGTGCTTAACACACTGCACTATCTCCTGTCTCATTGTGGCACTCAAACGTATCGTTATGCATTTACATTTTGGCTATTCCAAGTTATCAATATAATTGCCAAATATGCATGAGTAATAATTGTGCTATAGTGAACGCACAAACGGTGTGTTCGACAATGAACACAGAACACATTACACTACAACTTGATCAGCGAGGTAGCATGCAATATCAAGACATGTTATTTTTGGATTCTAAGAAATGTGCAGGGACACATTGCATCAAACAGTGAGATGGGACCATTCCATATGGTGGGGGCCAGGAGCAGTTGCCTATTTTTCCCCTCCCATTAAGAAATGTCTGGGACCAAGAAGTGGCCTGGACCTTTCATAGAGCTTCAAACTTCCTTTAGGAGATTCAAGGCTTATAAGACCTGAGATTCAAACTCAGACTCGAACAGAGATTTGAGATTCAACAACCGGTTCAATCTCTTCAAAAATCTGAGATACACTGGCAAAACAGGGTGAATCTCCCACTGGCGAAACAGGGATGAATCTCCCTCTGGCAAAACAGGATACATCTCCCACTGGCAAAACAGGGTGAACCTCCCACTGGCGAAACAGGATGAATCTCCCACTTGCGAAACAGGATAAATTTCCCACCGGCGAAACAGGATGAATCTCCCACTGGCGAAACAGGATGAATCTCCCGCTGGCAAAACAGTGTGAATCTCCCAATGGCAAAACCGGATGAATCTCCCACTGGCGAAACAGGATGAATCTCCCACTGGCAAAACAGTGTGAATCTCCCACTGGCGAAACAGGATCAATCTCCCACAGGCGAAACAGGATCAATCTCCCACTGGCGAAACAGGATGAATCTCCCATTGGCAAAACAGTGTGAATCTCCCACTGGCGAAACAGGGTGAATCTCCCACTGGCGAAACAGGATGAATCTCCCACTGGCGAAACATGATCAATCTCCCACAGGCGAAACAGGATCAATCTCCCACTGGCGAAACAGGATCAATCTCCCATTGGAAAAACAGGATAAATCTCCCACTGGCGAAACAGGGTGAACCTCCCACTGGCGAAACAGGATGAATCTCCCACTTGCAAAACAGGATACATTTCCCACTGGCGAAACAGGATGAATCTCCCGCTGGCAAAAAAGTGTGAATCTCACAATGGCGAAACCGGATGAATCTCCCACTGGCGAAACAGGATGAATCTCCCACTGGCGAAACAGGATGAATCTCCCACTGGCAAAACAGAATGAATCTCCCACTGGCGAAACAGGATGAATCGCCCACTGGCAAAACAGTGTGAATCTATGTTCGAAGACCTTGGCTGTGAAGCCAGCGGTGTGGGCTGCACTCCTATGCCCACTAAATAGTGAATTCCTTTAGTAAGTAATGGATTTGAGTCCCAAAAGTTTAAGAATTATATGCACTACGATTCTTTTTCATGTAGTTAGCTTTAATTCAAAATATAGTGAGGTAAATAAAACTCTGTTCATGCAGGTGCCTATAGGGGTGGCCAATGCATTTCGGAATACTACTTCCTTCATCAGGGCCTAGTAAGGGTCATCATAACACAAATACAGCATAATGACATCACCATTGTAAAACAACATTGAGATCAAACAGTATTGACCCGCATTGTATATATCAATTTCGTGCATAATATTAGTATGTCACATGGATTCCAGCATTATTTACACCATTTTTTGTCCATTACAAAAGTGTATGTCACAGAGCAGAGAAAACAGCCATACGTAATCATGCATTGTGTATAAGGTAAGAGATATATACATACGGATAAATTGCAGGAAAACGCAGCAATTACAAGTTGTGAATCACCATTGGAAAAAAGAAAGAAGAAAAAAGCAATATGAACGGAAATGAATCATTACTCTAAAAAAGAACGTTTCCATGATCGTTACAAGCTTATTGCAATAAAAACTGACCTGGTTTCCCTTTTATTGAAACGGTGCATGAAAAGAGCTGACTGGAGAATCTCCCTGTGCGATGTCCTGTGTACGTGCATAAAACTAGCACTCATCAGAACGCTCTGTAAATATACGTGTATGACATCTGTTAGCCTATAGAATATTCGGGCTAAACAAAAGAACTTGACACGAATGCTCATTCATACCTTTCCTCTTCGGAACGATCACAAGACTGGGTGAGACCGCGAGGACACGCGTTACTTAGCAAGCAGCTAAGTTGTTTCAAGTTGCTATGGTTACGTGAGAACAGGAGGAGAATAGTGAATAAAGGTGGCGGCCATTTTGTAATGAAACCGACTTCTTTAGAATACCAGTGAAACATATAATATTTATTAAAGGAATAGTAATTTCCATCAACATTACCGCAAACCAATTGCAAAAAATAAATAAAAATAAACTCTCTCTCGTTAAGTGCAATATTCTCCTGTAAAAATTAAGTCCTACAACAATGAGAACCTCAAACCGTCAGAGATGCATGGACCTCCCTTGTGAATCTCCCACTGGCGAAACAGGATCAATCTCCTACTGGCGAAACAGGATCAATCTCCCACTGGTGAAACAGGATGAATCTCAGGGTGAACCTCCCACTGGTGAAACAGGATGAATCTCCCACTTGCAAAACAGGATACATTTCCCACCGGCAAATCAGGATGAATCTCCCACTGGCGAAACAGGATGAATCTCCTGCTGGCAAAAAAGTGTGAATCTCCCAATGGCGAAACCGGATGAATCTCCCACTGGCGAAACAGGATGAATCTCCCACTGGCGAAACAGGATGAATCTCCCACTGGCAAAACATTGTGAATCTCCCACTG
The DNA here is from genome assembly GCF_040938575.1 of Ambystoma mexicanum. NCBI lineage: Eukaryota > Metazoa > Chordata > Amphibia > Caudata > Ambystomatidae > Ambystoma > Ambystoma mexicanum. The sequence continues at coordinate 292,168,161 of NC_090928.1, forward strand.
GCGAAACAGGATCAATCTCCCACTGGCGAAACAGGATCAATCTCCCACTGGCGAAACAGAATGAATCGCCCACAGGCAATACAGTGTGAATCTCCCACTGGCAAAACAGGATCCATCTCCCACCGACGAAACAGGATGAATCTCCCACTGGTGAAACAGGATGAATCTCAGGATGAACCTCCCACTGGTGAAACAGGGTGAATCTCCCACTGGTGAAATAGATTGAATCTCACAAGATGAATTTGAGGGTCCCGCAAGTTGAATTTTAAGAAGTGTATTCAGGCCTAGGTATGTGTTAGGCAATGTTTGCATGCAGTACCCTCTGGGACCACTACACACAACTATGACTACAGGTGTACGCAAAACCAACCTTTGGAATAAGTCTGTACCACACAGTTTTTGGTAGCGAGCTGAGCAGCCAGGCTTATCTCAAGAGGGAATGTGAGCTTGTAAAGAGGTTACACAGAGGTCTTTAGTTACAAGTATTCAAATAGACACTTACACGCAAGGTTTCTTGGAAAATCACTTATTAATTTATTACACAGTCAGTTAGGAAACATTCACTAAAAGGAGGCAATCAATATCACACAAAAACAAACAACCGTACTTCACACTATCTGGTTCTGAGGCGTTTAAACTACTTTTGAAGGAGGAGCAAAATGGCATTCAGAGAATTTGAAGTAGGAGCAAAAAGGCATAAAAGTTAATAAAACGAATAGTAGAGTTACTCTTAAGCAGTACAAATAGCTTGAGTTCACCAGAGGAGTTGTTCCAATGCAATAGGTAGGCCAAAGTCAATGGGCTAGAGTGTTGTATAAGTAAAAACGGTTGTGGTATTTAAACGGAAAAGTCGTTGCCACGGTTCTCAGAAGAGGTTCATGGAAGAAAGATTCATGTGTCGGGTCACAAGCTGACTAGACCTGCAAGTTGCCAAAGGTTCATGTACTTTCACAGAGAGATAAGTTCTCTCAGTTGGGTTTTCACAGTACCTTAGATTGAAGAAAAAGATGCAGCTGAAGACGTCTGTTCCTGGCAGTTCCTGCAGATCTCGCTTTTCCTGAGCCTCAATCATGGGGACTAGAAGGAGGACATCGGGGGACTCCTGCACTGCACAGGGACTGGTCGCAAAGCTGGCAAAGTGGCAATTCTTCGATTCCGGTAGCTGCCTTCAAGCACACAAACTGGTCTCCTTCTCCCTGGCTATTCGGTTTCCTGCAGCACTCTGAGGAAAATACAACCGGCTCGAGAATGGTGTCCAGGTGGCTTACAAGTTGATTGGCCCCACCAACTCAAAGGAAGAAGTCGTCCTTGAAGGGCTTTTCTGTCGAAATGAACTTGGCAATTAGGACCTGCAGCAGGTCTTCACTAGGCAAACCAACGGTCCAGGAGTTGCAGCAGCCGTCCTCTACCAGCTCGTCTTCGGGTCTTTCATTCCAGTGGTCGACTCTGCCTTCCAAGCCAAGAGACTCGGCTTTTAAACAGTTTTCTCCCATTCATTCCAGCCTAGCTGGACAGTCAGCCAGCCAATCGCACCAGAGTGCATTTGGGTCTCCTAGGAGTCTAAGCACAGGGAGTTTTGAGCACCTCCCTCGCCTCCCTCATTACCTGCCAACCCCAGACACTCAGGCGCCAGAGGCAGTCTTCAGTCATAAAGCCCACCGAAGGTGTAGGAACAAAGGGACCAAACATGGATTGGCACGCAGAGACAAACTCTAGAGGGACCTTTCCAAAAAGAAATGGTGAAAAAAGAAGAATGGGACGTGTTTAAGCAAAGGAGGCTCAGACGCCATCTTGAAAAACATGGCTCCCGCAATTTAATGCTACCAGTGTTCATGGTCAGGAAAAACTATGCTAGTTTTTTGTAAAACCACTGCCACCAGCCATTTCAAGAGGAAAGAGTAGCATTTGACTGCTACATGAGTTTCTAGACATAGGTGATACTAGGTAACCCCTCCAGCACTCTATTGTAAGATAGGGTGTGCTGGGTCTAGGAATTTAAAAAGACTAGTAAAGTCAATTAAACTTTACTTTCTCTGGGAAACAGTAGTTTATCCCAGAGAAGGTATTTAAGCCTTGAGAGAGCCTAAAAGGCTTCCCTGTGCCACTGCACTGGGGGTGCTGTGTGACACACATGAAATGATGATGCCTATGGAGTTGTCTGAAACTCCATAATCAAAGAACACAAGAGTAAAACACACATCAAAATACATGAGAGAGTGGGAAAATCAAGTCCTCAAAATCCAGCAAAGTTAATGGGGGTGTCTAAGGTGATGGGAATTAGCACATTTATGAGAATTTTCCCTAACACTTGCTCCCCCCCACCCCCAGACTACAGGACAGGGGGATTTAATCCACCCCTGGATGAATCTCCTTACTCCGGTCGGTCATACATTCTGGAGGGACCATCAGCATTTTGCTGATTATACCCTGACCTGTGTTGAATGATAAAATCAAACCCCCTGTAGGCTGATTGACCATCTTAACAATTTAGGATTTTCCCCTTTCATCTGCATTAACCATTTCAAGGGTTGGTGGTCTGTCTGAATCACAAAAGTAGATCCATACAATTATGGTCTAAACTTCTTCAGAGACCACACAATGGCAAAACACTCATGTTCTATGGTTGCCCACATTCTCTCAGGTTCCTTCAGCTCCCTGCTGATGAAGCAGATTGGGTGTTCCCTACCTTTCTCATCCAGCTAACTCAGAACTGCACCTATACCTGTATTGGAAGCATTGGTTTGCACAATGAAGGGTTGGCTGTAGTCAGGAGCTCTTAAGACTGGAGCTTGACAAAGGGCTTTCTTAAGTCCTTCAAATGCCTTAGTGTACTCCTCATTCCACCTGACCTTCTTGGGGACTTTGGGCAAGGAGACCACATTCAAGGGAGACTAAGAAGGCTCTCACTTGGGTTTGAGTAGTACTGGTGGCCCATTCTTGTACAGCTTGTACTTCACTAGACAATGGCCTTATTGCACCTCCTCCTACCTCATATCCAAGGTAGACCACTTTGCTCTGACCGATTTGAAATTTATTTTCCTTTATGGTCCTGATGGTCCTGCACAAGAGCCTGCAAAACATATCCTAAGTGGTCAACATGTTCTTTCCAAGTTGGGTTGAGCACTGCAATGTCATGCAAGTATGCCATGCAGAGGTCCTCCATCCCATTCAGAGCTTGATTAACCATCCTTTGGAATGTAGCAGGTGCATTCTTTAATCCAAAAGGCATTACCTTAAACTGGTAGAGGCCTGCTGGGGTTGAGAATGCAGTTTTCTCCTTGGCATGGTCTGTCAGGGCTATTTGCCAATAGCCTGATGTTAGGTCAAATGTACTGAGGTACTTAGCTGAAACATGTTTGTCCACCAGCTCATCTGTCCTAGGTAAAGGATGGCCATCAGTCTTGGTGACTGCATTTAGAGCTCTATAGTCCACACAGAATCTCAACTCCTTGGATCCTGCCTTTGGCACTAGTACAACTGGACTAGACCATGTGCTTGTAGATGGCTCTATTACCCCGAGATCAAGCATCTTTTTGACATCCTCCTTTATGTGGGTTCCTACATGGTCTGACATCCTGTAACCTCTGTTTTAACAGGTAAACATTCACCAGTGATAATATCATGCTGGTCCCAAGGGGTCAAGCCTGGTGATAGTAAAAACAGGGAGGCAAACTGATTTAACAGAAACTTGCACTTCTCCTGTTGTTCCAGTGTCAGATTAGAAGAGAGATTAACTCCTACTATCTTCTCATCCAAAGGTTGTCCCCTGAGGAGATCAGGTAGAGGTTCACTTTCCTCCTCCTCCTGAGCTGAAGCTAGAAGCAAAGCTCCCACTTTTGGTCATGAGACATAGGCATTTAGATGGTTGGTATAAAAGACCTTGGGGGCCTCCTTAGGATTGCCTAAATCCACCAAATAACTAACATCTCTAAGTTTTCCCACAACCTTGAAGGGTCCAATTCATTTGTCCTATTAGGCCCTCTGCCTTGTAGGTACCATAACTAGAACTTGTTGGTCTTGAGTAAACTCAACCACGTTGGCCTTTTGGTCATGACAATGCTTCACCAGAGCCTGATCTGCTTTTAACTCATCAGATGCTTCAGGTATCAAGTGTGTCATTCTCCTCTGGAGACCAAGCACATAGCCAGTGAGTCTCACTGGCTTGGGGGAAGGAAAGCTCTCCAACTCCTCCTCAATTAAGGCTAACTGGATGACCGTATAGAAGCTCAAAAGAATTAAATCCAACTCCCTCCTGAGGGATTTCTCTATATGCAAATAGAAGGAGTTGCAGTAGAAGGTCCCAGTTTCTTCTAAGGGGTTCCTCTAAAGCACTTATCATGCTCTTCATAATTCTATTAAACCTCTCTACCCATCCATTCGTTTGAGGGTGGTAGGCAGTTGAGAACTTGTAAGTCAATCCACAGTTCTTACACATGGCCTGCATGTAGTGGGACATAAAGTTTGATCCTCTGTCAGAGATGACTTCCTTAGGAAAACCTACCTTGGTAAAAAATACCAAGTAGGGCCTTAGCAACAGCCTCAACTGTAACAGTCCTAACAGGTATGGCTTCAGGATACCTAATAGCATGGTCTACTACATCTAATATATATATCAATTACCTGAAGAGGTTGGAGGGTCTAAGGGACCAACAATGTTAATTACTACCCTTCCAGAAGCGACTCTCGCCATGGGAGAGGCACCAAGGGTGACACATTATTGGCTCCACTCTTTCCAGATGTCTGACAAATGTGACAGCTCCTACAGAATGTATCTACATCAGACCCCAACTTAGGCCAGTAGAAATAGAGAGAAAGCCTTTCCTTGGTCTTCTTAAAACTTAAGTGACCAGCCAAAGGAATCTTGTGGGATAACTGTAGGAACTGCTGTCTTATCTCTAGAGGCACTACAAGTCTTCTGTAGTCCCCTGGGATAGACTCTGTTGGTTCACTGTAGAAGAGTCCATCTTCCCAGTACAACCTGTACTACCCTGGCTCTTGCCCTTCCAGCTGGGAAGCTGCCTGTTGGTGAAGTCCTTCAAGAGTAGGACACTCTCTTTGACCTCTGCTGAAGTCTGCCATACAGGGGCCACCTTCTGCCAGTAAAGACTGCAGCTCAGGATGGTCTTTAGGATCCAGATCTCCAACAGGGGGAAGGTCTTCTTCCAGCTCTTAATCTTCATCAGCTGATTAACCCTTCTTGGTTGTTCCTCACACTCAACCTCAGCCGGTGGAGTAGTCACAGGTGTGACTTTGGACAGTCCTCTCCGGGATGTCCTTGTTGGAAGCACAGGAGTGCTCTCCTGCTTTTTCTTTGAGATCTTGAGTATCCCCTTTGTCTCATTCTTCTTAGAAATAGCAGTTAGTAGTTCCTGTGTGCTGGGTGTTATAGTTTCTTCTGTAACATCCTCTTGAGAGCCAGTTAAGGTACTCTACTGGCCTTCCTTCTCTGTTCTATTTCCTTTTGCTGGGAGGCCGTGGGGTGCTTGATACAACCCCAAGAGTTTTTAAGTCATTCCCCAACAGGACTCTCCCAGGCACCTCACTCTGCATACTAACAGGTGTCTTGAGTGAGCATGTTATTGCACTGAATGAGAGCTGGTAATCTTGGAAGCATTTGAACAGGGCCTCCAGCAAGTTTAGTGAGGCCTTTGTGTGCCTTAGCAACATCCTCAGGTTTGAAAAAAGATGCATCCACCACTGTAATGCTGGCAAAGGTGTCTCTAATGACAGGGGTCTCGTGACCATTTGCAAGTACACTGTCCTTATAATATGCTTTTGTGTTATCTGGAATTGAATTATAGACATCTAAATACTGCTGTTCCCACAGACCCAGGGACATGAAAGAAACACTGGCAGAGACTCCAATGGGGTGTTCAGCCAGTAGTTGAAAGTTTCCATTTGCCATTTGTACTTCTCCCTCTGTGGAAAAGGCTAAGGCGGCAGTGTGGACTCCTGAAGGTTTACCCTTGCATCTGGGATCATCTTTCACATGGTCAGTAGACCCACAAGCATAACATTTTCTAAATGTTTTGACAAATGGGGGTTTCTGCTGACCTACCTCTGGTTTGGCACCAGGTGTTTCCCTAGCCTGATTCGATTTCCCTTGTGGCTTACCCTTTTTCTGTTTGGGGCCCTCTTTTGGATTGGAAGTATTAGAATTTTCTCTGCCATCTTTATTCTACTGCTTCCCTTCACCCTGTTTTATAGTTGCCCCGGAATCCTTGTGAGTAGTCCTGTTGGCAACCCACAAGCCAGCAGCTTTGGCTAGTTTCTTTGGTTCAATTTCCTTAGAGTCTGCCAAGTGCTGTCTCAACTCAGGAAAGCAGGCATCAAAAATAGATTCTAAAAAAAATATATTTCTCATTCCTTCAAAAGTGTTAACTCTGTAACCCTCTACCCAACCAGCTAAGTTCCTCAAACATTCACACACCCAGGTAGCACAAGGGGTACCATCATGCTTTTCGAGTGTCCTAAGCCTCTTAAGGTACTGGGAAGGAGTTTTTTCAAATCTAGCTATCAAAGCTAGCTTCACATTTTCATACTCCAAACTTTCAAGTTCCCCCACATCCGTTACTGTATCAGTTGCAACCTGGGGGAGCGTAGACGAAAGCCAAGGAATCAACTGATTCCCTGTGAAACCCTGAATCCCATAGTTATACTCAAGAGCAGCCAACCAATTCAAAATATCAAGCTTCACCTCATACATACTAACTGCTTCCTTAGGCATGCAAGGTCTCTTACGACTGGAAGACCTAGAAGACTATGGGATAGACCCATTTTCAAGAGACAATTTCTTCATTTCAAGAGCATGATGCATTTCCATTTCTCTGAGTTTGATTTCTTGATGTTTACTTTCAGTTTGCATTTGGAGCCTTTTGAACTCTAACTCAAGTCTCATTTTTTAAGGAGAGACACATTTTGGACTCAGTACTGGACCTAGTAGGGTCCCTGTGGCTAATGGTTGAGGCCTACAAGCTTGTTGACGTGCAGAGGGGCTCACATCCTGAGACTCCTTTAATTCTTCTTGCTCATCAATAACATTAGAGTTAGACTCTGAATCATTATCATACTCATCAACAGTTCCCACATTTGCTGAAGGAGTAGGTGTAACATACCCACTTCTCAGATTTTGAAAGTCCAACAATCTTTCAATCAATTCATGTTTCTTCCTTTAACAGGGAGGTTCCTGACCTTACACATTTCCTTCAGTTGATCTACTGTTAAAATGATCAGGGCCTCCTGTTTGTAGTTATCTATATCAGGCATGATAACATTGCTTTTCTAGTGGTGCTAAATCTTGTGAAGGTTTCTATTTGAACAAAAGTAAATCAGAACTCTCAGTGTAACAATTTATCCCACCACTGCCACCAGTGTTAGACATAGTTTGCATGCAGTACCCCTTGGGACCACTACACACAACCATGGCTACAGTTGTAAGCAAAACCAACCTTTCATATAAGTCTGTACCACACAGTTTTTGGTAGCGAGCTGAACAGCCAGGCTTATCTCAAGAGCGAATGTGAGCTTGTAATGAGGTTACACAGAGGTCTACAGTTACAAGTATTCAAATAGACACTTACACTCAAGGTTTCTTGGTTCAACACCTATTAATTTATTACACAGTCAATTAGAAAACATTCACTAAAAGGAGGCAATCAATATTAAACAAAAATATACTGCAGTACTTCACACTATCTTGTTCTGAGGCATTTAAACTACTTTGAAGGAGGAGCAAAATGGCGTTCAGAGCATTTGAAGTAGGAGCAAAAAGGCATAAGTTAATAAAACGAATAGTAGAGTTGCTCTTAAACAGTGCAAATAGTTTGAATTCACCAGAGGAGTTGTTCCAATGCAATAGGTAGGCCAAGGTCAATGGGCTAGAGTCTTGTATAAGTAAAAACAGTTCTTGTATTTAAACGGAGAAGTCTTTGCCAAGGTTCTCAGAAGTAGTTCCTTGAAGAAAGATTCATATGTCAGGTCACAAGCTGACTAGGCCTGCAACTTGCCAAAGTTTCACATACTTTCTTAGTGAGAGGTAAATTCTCTCTGTCAGGTTTTCACAGTACCTTAAATTGAAGAAAAAGATGCAGCTGAAAACTTCTGTTCCTGGCAGTTCCTGCAGATCTTGCTGTTCCTGGGCCTCAGTCGTGGGGACAAGAGGGAGTATGTTGGGGGACTCCCGCACTGCACAGGGTCTGATCACAAAGCTGGCAAACTGGCGATTCTTCGATTCCGGTAGCTGTCTTCAAGCACACAAACTGGTGTCATTCTCCCTGGCTATTCGGTTTCCTGCAGCACTCTGAGGAAAATACAACCAGCTCTGAGAATGGTGTCCAGGTGGCTTACAAGTTGATTGGTCCCACCAACTCAAAGGAAGAAGTATTCCTTGAAGGGCTTCTCTGTCGAGATGAACTTGGCGATTCGGACTTGCAGGAGTGCTTCACCGGGCAAACCAGTGGTCCAGGAGTTGCAGCAGCCGTTCTCTTCCAGATCGTCTTCGGTTCTTTCATTCCAGTGGTCGACTTTGCCTTCTAAGCCAAGAAAATTGCCTTTTAAACAGTTTTCTCCCATTCATTCCAGCCTAGCTGCCACTCACCCAGAAGGCTGGCTGTACTTGCCGGACAGTGAGCCAGCCAATCACACCAGAGTGCATTTGGGTCTCCAGCAGACTAACCGCAGGGAGTTTCAGGCACCTCCCTCACTTCCTGTCCACCCCAGACACTCAGGCACCAGAAGCGGTCTTCAGTCCTGAAGCCCGCCAAAGGCATAGGAACAAAGCGACCAAACCTGGTTTGGCGCGCAGAGACAAACTCTAGAAGGACCTTTCCAAAAAGAAATGACAAAAAAAGAAGACCACAACCTGTTTAAACAAAGGAGGCTCAGACGACATCTTGAAAAACATGGCTCCCGCGATTTTACGCTATTGGTGTTCGGGGTCGAGAAAATTATGGTAGTTTGTTGTAATACCACTGCCACCAGCCTTTTCGAGAGGAAAGGGTAGCATTTGACTGCTACATGAGCTTCTAGACATAGGAGATACCAGGTAACCCCTCCAGCACTTTATTGTAAGTTAGAGTGTGCTGGGTCTAGGAATTTAAAAAGACTAGTAAAATCAATTTAATTTTACTTTCTCTGGGAAACAGTAATTTATCCCAGCAAAGGTATTTAAACCTTGCGACAGCCTAAAAGGCTTCCCTGTGTCACTGCACTGAGGATGCCGTGTGACAATCATGAAAAGATTATGCGTATGGAGTTGTCTAAAACTCCATATTCAAAGAACAGAAGAGTAAAACACACATCAAAATACATGAGAACGTGGAAAAAAAGGCTCACACTCTCTCCAGGTAAAAAAAATCAAGTCCTCAAAATCCAGCAATGTTTCTGGGGGTCTCTAAGGTGAAGGGAATTAGCACATTTATGAGAATTCTCTATACAGTATGCAGACTTTAAATAATAGGAGGAGAGCAGAGATGAGGTAAACCATTTTACTAAAATTGTTCCAGATTCTTGAGACAATAGGACAGAAGGCTTACGAAAGTGTTCTACATTTTTTGACCTGACAAAAAAATATTTTATCTTAAGTGTTCACCATGAACACGCGCATGCAATTGATAGTAGAAATTTGACCCGAATTTACGCATATGAGTTGAACTTAAAAGAGCTCACATTTTAATATTCACACCACTCGTATAATTCATGATTATATACACATATGATGCGACGATTTTGTAATCAACACTTTTATTGAAAACATGAGATAGATAACAGAAATAACTTGCAAGCGATTTCCATGACTATATTTTCAAAATGTGACAGTCACAAATATGAGCGCGACATAACAATCCATCGTTGCATGATAACAACTTCTCACCAACAGTTGCAGATATTCTTTCAGTGGCGTCACATTTCTATTATAAACCTCAACACAATTGTCCTTTTCCTTTCACAATATAATGTGGAAACACATATGCAATCACATAAAAAACAATACCTCATACCTTTTCACCGAGATAAAGATTCGCGCATTTTAGTGGTGATATTCGACAAGCAAGTTTTAAATCAATTCCTTGCAAAGCCTCCATTCTCTGCGATAAATCAAGCCCTGGAAAAGATGAATGTTTATAACTCACCGCCATAAAATCCATTTATCAACCTAAAAAAAGATTTTGATTCCGTAGAAAGGGATTGTTGTGTAGCGCTATATAAAGCCAAGGCTGAGCTGAAGGTGACATCTGTTTCTGAGGCCGCTGACATGGAATGTAGATGCCCGGATGGCTACTGATCTTGCTACTTGATTGGTGAAGCAAAATATGGAACCAGCGAACTAGAGTGTGAGAACGGCACCGGTGTCACTCACATGTTCGGCACTATATTATCTGGCATGGGAAAAGAGAGTAAAACGGATGAAGATCACCGCAAAATGATGGGATTTGGTGATCCGATAATATAACATATATTGTGTATGAGAAGTGCCAGCATTGAGGATCGTCCTTGGTCATTCAAGCCAAGCACTGCAGCAAAAGAACATTCTAATGGGAAATGCGGACGCATAGGAGGAAGACGAGACATGATGAAGAAAAGGGTATATTGTCATTGCTTTACATTTCCAGCTTCAGTGTATGGATTTAAAATGTGATCTAGAACCGTACTAATAAAGTGCAAGAAGTTGTTAAATCCTGGAGCCATTCCTGATTACTATTTACTTATTTGAGGTCTTTAAAAACGCTGCCATGTTGCCTGCCACACACTGCTTTGCACTATTGCTTGCTTCTAGGTGAATATGTGTGTTGGGACCGAGTTCCATTTTTGGGGGTTCTGTTGTCCCATTGTATGGGACCCCTATGCTGATTGCTTTTTCCTGTTGGTTCTCATAGCTCGTTGTTCTTATTTCTGTGGCCACATAAACTTGCCCCTTTCACACTGCAACCCTTTTTGATGTACTGTGCTATAGGAGCCCATAAGGATCATAAGAGATGGGAGCATTTTAAGCACCCCATATTGACACAGGATAATTTTATCACCTCACACTTCTGTTAAAGGGAAGGTTGTCGGCAGGAGTAATTTAGTTTTCAATTCACCATCGACGCAGTCATTTATAAAGCATTAGCAGACCAACATACCAGTATGGTAGCCATTGAAGTGCTAATGCCGTTTTTAAATCCTACTCACAGCCCCTTAGTTTGTGGCTATTCATTTGTCTGTGGGGACCACGAAGCAGCCAAAAATGGGGATTATGCAAGACGTTTGCTCATTCTGAGACTGCCCATTCCTCAGATCAATTTATTCTTACCTGAATTGCTGAAGGATTTTCCCTTAAAGGGATAGTTCACTCAAAATGGTCTTTATCCTGATCGTTCAGGCATGTATTTTTAAGCATACTGTAATCGATCTTAACATTTTTTTCTATGCATCTTACCGTAGTATTCCTCACTTTAACACATGTGCTAATCTTATCCGTTTATGCATCGCCCTAAATTCGAGTGCCCTTGCAGCAAGAATACAGATTGCCCGCCCATCAAAGTGACATCACTACATGCTTACGCCCCTTTTCACAATGCCAATACACGTCTTGTGTCAACGTTCGCAGTGCGCAAGCTATTGACGTGTCTCTGTGGAAATGCCAAGACGCTTTGTTCCTCAACAAGTATGAACAGGCCTTTTCTGAGCAGACAACATTGATTTTTCATTTGTTTCACTGGCCCTCATTACGACCCTGGCGGAAAGTAACCGACCGGACCGCCATAGCGTAAATAGCGTTTCTGCCATTGCACGACGGAGTAAAGTGCGGCTAATTCTGACCCATCGGGCACGAGCACTACGCCATGGCGGAAGTGCAAAGTCTGCGATGGCGGAAATGTCCCCAAAACGCCCCTCACCGCCGTCGTACGGCGCCCTAGGTGCAATTCCGCCACCCATCATAGCGGTCACCGTAATGAGCGGCAATCGGAAAATACGGTGACCGTAAATATACGGAAACGGAAGTAAAAACATGGTCCCGGAACGGGAAACAGCACGCCGTACACCTATAAAATCAGAATTCCCACACAACCATTAAAAATACTACCCTGAGACACATCCCAACCCGTCAGCCACCCTAGTGAAAACAATAAAAATGGGAAAAGTAGCGAAAAAAGCGTGCAACCGCAAGCGGCAGGTCCACTTCTCCCGTGAGGAACTCACCGTGCTCACAGAGACCCTCCAGGAGAATGCTGCCGTCGTCTTCTCGACGCAAATGACCAGGACGGCACTTGCGGACAAGAAGGCCATATGGGCCCTGGTGGCACAGCGGGTAAGTGCGGTGGGGACCGCACCCCGCAACCCACAGCAATGCAGAAAGCGATGGGACGACTTGCGGATACGCGTACGGAGCATACTATCCGCCAACCGTAACATTGCCACAGCTACCGGGGGAGGATCGGAATCACCCATCAAGTTGACCCCCTGGGAAGAAATCTGTGCCTCCACCATTGGAATGGAGAGTATAGAGGGAGTCGGAGGGATGGAGAAAGGAGTGCAGACATCCGAAGAATCAGGTAGGTGGGCCAAATAAAACAATGCTAAATCCACAATGTCCAATCATGTGAAGCACCACGTGTCCACATAGTGCAACAGAAACACATGTCCAGGAGAACGTCCACATACATTGGCCTGATAGCGCACTTTAAAAGTCACATTAAATACATAAATAATTAAAAATCCTAAAAACACCCTCTACACGTGCAGCAGGCACACCCTAACTGCAGGCTGCAAAACAACTGCATCCTCAATCCACACAAAAATTAAACCACCTCCAAGGCCCTGACCCAAATCACCCTCAGGTACCACCCCAATGCATGTGATACATTGCCATTCCAATTTCCACAGACCCATTAATAACGCTCGCCCTCCTTTACTCCACCACAGGGTCCGATTCAAACGACGAGCTCCAGGACACCCCTACCAGCACACCTGCAAAGAGGGCCAAGACCAACGGCCAAAGACCCTCCACCTCAGCTGCACGGATCAAGACACGGCAGCAGCACAAATCAAGTGGCAGCACACAGGAGGGAACTTCAACAGGCACCCCAGCAGCCAGCATGCCCACAACAGCACCACCACAGGTCCCCCCAATGGATGCCACAGAAGGCACTGCTTCTGGTGGCAGCAGCACCATAGGTGACACTGCATTAATGGCAGCATGCTCCGACGCAGAAAACGGGGATGTCGATTTAGGATCCATCCATGACCTGTCTCAATCCCCCTGTTTGTTTCATCCCGTACACCATGAGGATACCACGCAGGGGCACCCACAAGACGACGACTGGCCATCCCCCACAAGCCCTGTGTCAAGGCAACATGAACTGATCAGCCCCTCTGTGACACCACCGCAAATGGCCATGGCCCAGCAGAGGCAACAGTCCCTCGACCAGGTGATCGTGCAACAGCAGCAACTGGCCACGCTCCTCAAGGACCATGCTGATGAATGTGGGGGTACTAAGGCAGCCATAGAAACATCTACTGAGACACTTAGGGCACAAATGGAGAGAAGCACCGAGAGCCTGAGGGTACAAATGGAGAGAAGCACCGAGAGCCTGAGGGGGGAACTGCATGCGACGTCCAAAGACGTATGTGCTGAACTTGCCGCTGTGCGCCGTGTGCTCACTGAGCTCTCACAAACCCTTAGGGACATGCATGGACGTGAGCAGGCAGAGACATCATCCGTTGCAAGTTCCGTCCAGGGCAGCCCCCAACGTAGATCTGGGAGGAACCTGCGCTCCACAGGCAGGGGTGCCCCTGATACCCGGAGAGGGGGCGTGCAATAGCGTCTGCCCACTGACAATGAGCATCTTTGGACACTGGTGTTCGGGGGGGAGGTAGGAGGGTGGAGGGGGTGTGTTGGGCTTACTTGGGTGGCGGGTCGATGGGTTGTGTAACATAATTTCACATATGCTATAAACATTTCACAATCATCCAATGAGATGTGTGGACATTGATCTTTGTGTACGAGGCCTTTATAGGCGTACAGTCCATATTGTGCATGTTCCAGACACACACAGTGCCACAAGTCCCGTGTCCATGTATCAGCCACCAGGCGTGAGTGCTAGAAGCATGAATCTATGAGAATCTGACGAATTTCACGGCCCTCCTGTGCCTCACGGACTCCTTGAGGTGCTGCCACATCCCCACCCTCATCATGACCATCTTCAGGTGCTTGCAGTTCTGTGTCAGGGGGCATGGGCACATTTCTACGTACGCACATGTTGTGTAGCATGACACATGCCATGACCATCTTTGCAACCTTCTCATGGCGGTACAGGAGTGCCCCGCCAGACCTGCTGAGGCAGCGGAAACGACCCTTCAGTAGGCCGAATGCCTGTTCTATGACTACACGGGTACGTGAGTGGGCATGGTTGTAGTCCTTCTCATGCTGGTTCTGTGGGTTCCGGAGTGGTGTAAGGAGCCATCTCTTCAGTGGATACCCGGCATCACCTGTATGTGGACAATAAAGGATGTTTGTGGAATGACATTGCTACGTACGCATCCCCCCCCCCCTTCCTGCCAGGTTATTGCCGCATCACATACCCCACATTATCATGCATGAAATGAGACTCACCGAGTAGCCAGGATCTGTTCCCTGCGTGTCGCTCCATGTAGCGTGGTATTGTAGAGTTCCTCAAGACCATAGAATCATGGGTTGATCCAGGAAATCGGGCACAACAATGTGTAATGATCCTGTTGGAGTCACACACCATTTGTACATTAAGAGAATGATATTGTTTTCGGTTGCGGTACTGGGCCTCCATGGCATGTGGGACAACCAATTCCACATGGGTGCAGTCGATGGCACCAATGCAACCCGGTATGCCGGCAAGTGCATGGAATCCCACTTTTGTGTTCGTAATTTCCTGCTGCGAGCATGGTAGAGCGATGTAGTCGTCTGCGTGCTTCAGGAGGGCATCGAGCACTTGCAATAGTGTCCGTGAGAACAGTGGCTGTGAAATGCCATGCAACTGTCCGACTGTGTGCTGGTAGGTGCCTGTGGCCAGGAAGTGGAGTACAGACACCACCTTCAGTAGGGGTGGGATGGCGGTTGGGCTATCTATCATGCTGACAAGGTCAGCGTGTGTCATGTCCACAATGGCGGTTATGGTGTCCCGGTCCAAACGGTAGAGGGTGTGGATCTGCTCAGCAGTGAGGTTGAACGGATGTGCTCGGAGGTGTGGGATTGCGGGCTGCCTGCGTGGTGGTAGTGGCTGTGCTGGTGGGCCTTGCTGGCCCTGCCTTGCCCTCCTCCTCCTGCGTCTCCTCTGTGCGGCCGGTTGTTGTAGTAGTTCGTGTTCGTCTTCTTCTTGAAGTTGGAGTACTTGCAGTGCTATCAGGTCCCCCAGGGCCAACATCGCTAGTCCTGCCGGTAGCATTTTGGAGTGGGTGTGGTTGTGGGAGGGGGTTGGGTGTGCAATTTATGTGTCTTCAGGCTGTATAGCCTCCACCTGTGGTGATTCATTCCACCTGTGCAAGCTGCTATCCCCTTTGGGCGAGCACGTCCCGCACACAACGCTGCAATTCGACGCATGGCATCTTGCCATTGCAATCATGTATTTAATCCCGATGGCAGTGGAATATTGGTTCATATGTTCATTCTGCTATGGTCCCATTGTTTCACATACTATCTTTGCAGTCGCGAACAAACTTGTGAAGGGTCAGTGGAATGTAGTACTCGATTAACGGTGGACCCTCATGCAGCACTGTACCGAGGTTCACCGACGGGCGGGGCGTCCCATTTGTGAGTGAAGCCAGTTGCCATTTTCACACACTGCCGCACTAGACGGATGGATTTGTGATTTTAAGCGGTCACAGATGCCTTTTCGACGTGATGTTGCAAATGAGGAATTCGAAGGACAGCGCTTTCGGTTTTCAGCTAGCGGCGAGGAGACGCCCACAGGTCTGACTGCAGATATAAAGTTCTATTGTTTAATGTCCTTCGGACAGGGGCCATGGCGAGAATGCAATGATTGATATGAATAGTATGGGATGCGCAATAGCGTAGTGGACGATAAGGCCGGACGTTCCCAAATACATGTTACTTCACAACACTGGAATTCCGGGCTGGAGCACAGTGGATTTTGCAGACTGCATTACGCACAGACTCAATGGAAATTTCACATGTTATGTGAGTAAATAATCAGGCGTTTTCATACCGGGATGAGGGAATGATGTATGGATGCATGGACAGATGATTTAATAGTGAGTTTGCCATGTACATGGCTTTTTGGAATCTATCCACTTCCCCTGCGCTATGTGATGCAGGGCTGCCATAGTGGGACCATCGTCTATCTGCCCTTGTTGAACCCTCCCTGTCTCGACGCGCCTTCAAACACTTGTGTCTATGCACGTTACTAATCCCATCTAATGTATTCTGTTTTAACAGACGCATGCACACAAACACTCGTTTGTAATAGTGTTTTCACCTCGATTTATATAGTTATGATTCGCAAGTGATTTTTGGGTGGGAATAATCCTTTTGAGTGGGCTAGCATGCATATGGCTGTGGATTTAGTGTGATCATTGAAGTGAGTAATTCAAATGAAGTTCTGATGGCCATACTATTCTTTTTCATTTCATTTGGGTGACAGGTATCTCCTCCCCTTTTGCCACTGCCATCTGTATGCCACTCCTGCAGATGGATTTTACTCCCGACACCTGCTGCTTCGTGTTAAACAGTGGAGCACCATTACGATCTTATGGGACGATCGCCAATGGGCCACATGCCCTTACGCAGTACTAGTGGCTAGGAGCAACATATCGACCTTTCAGCTGGACTAGTGCCTACCTAATGGGACGGCCCTGCGGTTCTAGGCGCTTCCATGTTGCCTTTTTGAACGTGAATGTAGCCCCTGTGTACCATGAAGGAACAGGGCGTCACACAAGAAGAAGCTGGTCATTTATTGCGGATGCAGCCCACAATGATGAAATATATTTTGGAGTTCATGACCTAATAGCTGTATGGGCTTGGTGATTTTGTTGTGCATTAAATTTTGTTTATGATATTGACCGTGTAGCGTTATTCTTTGCAAGTAATGTAGCATATTCCTATTTGTGGAGCGATGTATTGTGAGAAGATCTGCATTGGGTTCCGGCTTCTGAGTATAGTTGCGTGGTACTGTACTGGGCGCGTTTGCCTACGAAGCCCAGTGAGGTCAGGGATAGGGGCTACCATTATGACTGTTTTAATGATGTCATGCTCAGGGGCGGGGGATTAGCTTTTGTGTAACAGATGCCGGTCAGCCAGGTGGATTGGTGGAATGATGTGATTATCGGAATATGGCTGGTCACAGGTGCCTGTGTTTGCGTGCGTTTCTTGGAGGGAGACTGAGGTCATGTCCATTGGAATAGCTTCTGTATTCGTGCCATCTGTGCCCTGCAGCTCCCATTGGCCCCTCTTGAGATGAGCCTGGCTGCTTATTCACTCTGCCAACTTGTGTGGTACATGCTTATGCTGATGGTTGGTTTGTTTACTGGCAGGAGTACAGGGCTGGTGCAGTCTCACTCAGGATACTGCTTTGAATGTTGCCTTACACTGGTGTCAGGCGATGGGGGGCCTGTTTTTGTTTGTCTCATATTTCAGTTCATGTTGCTGTACTTGAACCTTCACATGCCTGTGCTGCATCAGTACGGCAATGGTGCCATGGCAAATATGGATGGCCACTCACAAGGCACTTGGAGCCCCTAGATTCATTTGTTCGTTGGCATGCATGGGTGACTTGTACATTTCACTGGTTGCATTGTGTGACTTCATTGCACCTACGAGGAGTTGTGCAATGTGGCCAGGGAGTGGTGTACAGGCACTCAGTAGGGCCTTTTACGGTTGGTTCGCGATGCCGTACTTCTCACCATGGAGGAATGGTACTTTCCGCCATGCTTGATGGCGTTAGGTAAATGTCCGCTAGGGTCAGAATTCGCGTACCGTTGCGCCATGGTGGTAATTACGGTTTGGCATGGCGCGCGTGCGCGTACTTGGTGCAGTTAGCGTTGGCGTTCACTACGGTGTCGCTAATGGCATCGTACTTTACGGTGACGGGTCATAATCGCACCGAGCGCTATTCGATGGCGGTATTGCATTTCCGCCATCTTTTTTCGATTTCCGCAAGGGTCGTAATGAGGGCCACTGTATTTAGTTTCTATCGCCAGTGGCTCGTTTCTGCTCTGTTCAGCTATCTTCCTAGTACAAAGCCCCGCAAACAGGTACTTACACTAGCAGAACTGAGGTACTTTCATTTTATTTAAATATTTGTCATATAATGACAACAACACAGCCCTACCAGTATGATCCTGAGTATTTCGAATAGGAACTAATGGAACGAGAAAGAAGCGGAACCGATGGGGAATCAGATGATAGTTGGGAAGATGAATCAGCAGAGCATGAACCTGAGCCTAGTCGCACGGAAGACATTTTCACCTTGTGTACCTGCAATCATTGCAAGGTCAAGCCAACTGAGGTGGAGAACTCCTGCTGCCACAAAAACTCTGGATGCTCGGCCTACATAGCCAAAGAAGACACACCATAGCTATGCGTTACCAAGGTGCATGACTTCAGGGAAGCCTGCCTAACAAGGTCCGTATTGAGGATTATGATGCATGAACTTCGCATAACAGTTCGCACTCGCAATCCAAGTAACAAGTAAGTATATTCTAGATGTGATGTATTTTGACCACAGAGACTGCTAACATTTCATGTAGTTCTGCTACATTGTCGTAACTTGAATCGATCACTTGATGAATTAATTTAGTATGTAAATTGAATACATTTCTCTCGCTTGTTACAAATCAGAGTGTTCATTGCATACGTGTCTTTCACTTTCAACTAAAAAACAACGTTTCTCCATGGCCCAAACCATTCTGGCTTGAATGGGGGCTGACTTTTGTAATCTGTCTATACTTCAAAGCCAAAGTACATTTTTCCAGAAAAGTACATTTCTAAGGGCAACTATGCCAAAGAATTTAGGATGAATTATTGAGGTGGCAGACATATCTGGTTCATTCAATAAAATTATTTATGTTTCTCTTTCACAGGTGGTACAGGCTGGTGGCCTACCGTTCATTTACATGGTGGCTTTATGGGATGCTTGGATTCTGCGCTCGATGAATAATACCTGCCTGTGTCGTTCGAGCCTTTCGTGCTAAATTCCCCAGTGACAGCGGACAGTACAGGGGATTTTCACACACTATTCTGCAACCACAAGTGTACAATGTGTAGTTTGTTTGTGCCATCAAAATCACCAAACTAAATAAAATCCAAATGAGCATATACAAATAGTTTGAATTCTTCAGTGAGTCAAGAACATGCTCAATCATCTATGAGGGTCATGAATGAATGGTTGGCTCCCCTTTGCGCTCTCCTCATCCCTATCCATCCCCCTCCAGTAGTGGGTGGGTGGGAATGCTCAAGGTGCCAAACACCATGTCAAACTCAAAGGGATCCCCCAGACTCCCCTATCAAGACCCCACCCAGCAATCAACATAAGTTTGTGTCCCTTCAGCAGTGTTCCGGGTCTTTTGCACTCACCTCATGCCCATCCATCCCCCCTTCAGTATCAATGGCACTTCACACCGATGACCATGGGCTCCCAAGGGGTATGGTTGGGTGTGAACACTCAAGTAGCCAAACACCATGTGCACCTCAAAGGGATCTTCCGCACTGTGACCATTGCTCACATGGCCTCCTCAGACCCAGTGTCTCCAGACACCCCACTTCAAGACCCCGCCCCAGCAATCAACATATGTTATTGTCCCATCCATCCCCCCTCCGGTATCAATGCCAGTTCACACCTATGACCGTGTGCTCCCAAGGGGGCTGGGCGGGTGGAAACACTCAAGTCGACTAACACCATGTGCACCTCAAAGGGATCTGCCGCATGGTGACCATTGTTCACATGGTCTCCCCAGACCAATTATCTCCAGACTCTCCTGTTCAAGTCCATCCATCCCTCTCCCAACCTCCCCAGTATTGATGGCAGTTTGCACCTAAGACCATGCACTCGCAAGACAGCTGGGTGGGTGTGATGTTCAAAGTGCCACAAGCTGTGGAATCGCTAGCCTCTGTGTAGCATCGAAAATATATGCATGGATCAAGCCCTTGCATCACTTGATGGTTTCCCATCGGCAAAACTGATGCCTTTTACACACGAATATCCCATAAAGGCTGGGTTAGCCTGCGCTCCCCAGCTATTCTCACCTTTTTAAAACTGTTTGCCACCAAGGGAACATCCTACTCGAATAGTGGGAACCAATTCTTCATCGCCTCAGGCCACTTCCTGACTTTCTACAGCCTTCCCAGGAAGACCCGCTTTTTACTTCACCATCGCGATCGTGCGTTTTTACGCACTACTGCACTGTTGAGCCCAAGGCTACTCACTTCTTAAGGCTGGACTAGAAAGTTAGGGAATTACTTTGAAAAATTGTCTAAAGCTGAAAGTGTGTTAACCAACCCTCCTCGTTACAGGTTGTGGCTGTGTTTTCCTCATTTGTCGAATTAGGAAACTTATTGTATACATGCTATATAGTAGAGTATTATGTGTGGTAACTGTTTTTGATTATAGTAAGCGCAGTGCAGTTGAAGGCAGTTCCCTGTTTTGCTCATGCCAGAATGAATAAAACCTTTTAGGTAAAGAAGCCAAGAGATAGCTTGCAAGGATAACAAGGTTTAATTGTACAGAATACAAAAAATATAAGCAAAGGACTCTGCTGCTCGAGAAAGTTCTGACTCCAGAATGCCTTTTGAGAGGCTACAGCGTCAGTAATGACATCACATATAGGGTCTGAGTCCCCACACAGTTGATTGGTAAGACAATATACCTGATCCTGCTCCATAGGAGATGCCAGGCTAGAATTGGCTTCTTTATCAGCCGTCGGTCGATTCCCACGTGGGTCAGCTGGCCTCACCTCTCCATGGAGTGAAAGTCAGGTCTCTCATAAGTTAAGGCTCGGGGGCTGGTGCCAGGGGGAATGGAGGAAGAGATACAGTCACACTGACCCACACATTCTGTGCTTTGTGCCATGAAACAGTGCTGGACGAGGGAGAGGTGGGGTTTTGATTGAATGTTCTTACAGAGATGATATATCCCTGGAGGTAGCAGCAACACATACCTTTCTGGATTATTCTTACATTCCTGTGGTGAAACATATTTTACATATCTGTTTGTAAGTGTCCTTGGTTTTCTGAACCACTTGCCCAAAGCAGCGTCTTGTAAATGTTCTTTTTTTTGTGGCATTCTTTCACAAAATCAAAACCTAGCCATCTCTGACTGCAGTCACTGAAAACAGGATGCTTTTGTTATTTGGCCTTGAGCGAAAGTCATCAACTGTTCGAAGGACACAATGGGCCTCATTACACGGACGGCGGTAAGGGTTAACGGTCACCGTTAATGGCAACGGTGACCGTTAACCCTTACCGCCGTACTACGAGGTCCCTTTGCGGGTTGGTGCTTTAACGCCTGCTTTTTGCAGGCGTTAAAAACCAACCCGCTAAGGGACCTCGGAGCTAATTACGGCACCACAAAATTGCGGTGGCGTAATTAGCGCCTTCCCCATTCCCATAGAGCCCTATGGGGGAGAAATGGGAATGGGGAAGGGCAATGGCGGAAGGGGGATTTACCGCCCCACCAACCTTGGAATGGGGCGGTAAATCCCCTTTCCGCCAAGGCGGTGCCGGTATTTTACCGGCATGAGCCATGGCGCTAATAGCGCCATGGCTCACCGCCTTCCGTGTAATGAGGCCCAATGTATCGAATACCCACAAAACAATTATAACATTTACTATATTGAAAGTGGACATACGAACATTTTGTTTCCATGTCTGCAATCTGCTGTTCGCAGCGGTTAGTCAAGGTGACATTTAGAGAATGGAACTTCCTGAAATTATGTAAGCTCAACTATTCATAATATTGGTGCGATTAAAAACGGAATGTGTGCTATATGCATAATGACTAATTCAGCGACATGCAAAAATGCGATTTGCCCAAAAGAATTGACACAGGTGGCCTCATTACACGGACGGCGGTAAGGGTTTACCGTACCGGTAAGGGCACCAGTACCGGTAAACCTTTACCGCCTTACTACGAGGTCCCTTTGCGTGTAGGTACTTTAACGCCTGCTGTTTAGCAGGCGTTAAAAACCAACTCGCAAAGGGACCAGGGTGCTAATTACGGTACCGCAATTTGCGGCACCGTAATTAGCGCCTTCCCCATTCCCATAGAGCCCTATGGGGCAAAAATGGGAATGGGGAAGGGCAATGGGTGAAGGGGGAATTACCGCCCCGCCAACCTTGGAATATGGCGGTAATTCCCCTTTCCACCAAGGCGGTGCCGGTATTTTACCGGCATGGACCAAGGTGCTAATAGCACCTTGGTCCTCCGCCTACCGTGTAATGAGGCCCAGTATGTTATATTATGTTAAATTATATTTATACCGTGCACTATAAAAAACTGAGTGCGTGACTCGCAGTTTGTTTATATGTTTATTAATGATTGTTATTTGTGTATAGTTTAAAGGGGAGCAAATAGATGTATGATTTTTTTGGGACGCTTTGATTACTGGCCTTGTACACCAACATATTCGGTGCAGAGGTATGGGTTGTTAGATGGACGTTTGGCTGCGCTGGCCACGAATGTCATGAAAATAGGTGGAGCATATCTTTTGGACTAGTGATGTCAGTTTGAGGGTCGGGCGATCTGTATTCTTACCGCGAGGGCACATGAATTTAGGGTGATGCATCAACGGATAAGATTAGCAAAAGATGGCCGCGCCCAACCCGTTGTTTTCGCATGTGTAAAAGTGAGGAAGACTAAAGGTAAAATGCATAGGAAAAATGTTTAAGATCGATTACAGTATGCTTAAAAACACATGCCCGAATGGTCGGGACAATATAATTTTTGAGCGTACTATCTCTTTAAGATGGACTGCTGATTTTTTAATATTTTAACCTATTATAAAGAGCATCAGCTTCTTTTTATATGAAATGTAAATGGTGTGCAGGGGACCACAACATGAACACTTCCCTGCTGTGGCGTCCCTTGCATGCAACTTGAACTACCACACGGTGAAGGGGAAAAGGAAACAGTAAAAGCAAGGCCAACTCTCTTTTACTCTTTCATTTTCCTCTCCCACTCAATGACAAGCACTTATCAGCTGCAAATTAGGCATACGTCTGGTTTAAAATAGAAGGGAAACAGTGCCGTACCCAATAGTAATCCATTAGTTTTCCATCTGCAAGGAAATCTCATGCTAGTGTGATAGTATACCAGAGGACGGGGGTGTTCATATTGATACTGGCACAAGTCAGCAGAGTATGTGGGTCCATCCAAACCCTTCCCCCTGCAATAACAGAGAACTCAGCCATGGAGCAAATAACCAATTTTTATTCTCCAAAAGAAAGGGACCATACAGGAAACAACAACATCTGTGGCAGTAACAGCTCGGAGCCCGGGTCACTTGGTTTTGTTTCTTAGTGACTCACAACCACCAGCCCACCCCAAAAACCTAAGGGCCGTATCCATTGGGTATCTCGGGTGATACCACCTATGAAAATCCCCTATATTAGTTATTCAATTGGTCTTCCCATGTCAGGTGGGTTCATCTGAGACCTCTCCCAAAACGTTCTAATACTTTGCTTCATGATCGCACAATGAACTTTTGCCCTGCAGCATTATACACCACCCCCGGGTTGGAGCATATGGATTGGTTGGAGGGGTCTCCCCAGGCTTGGGACACTGTTCTTTTCACAGTGCTCGGTGTACCTTTTCAACATACTGTGAAAGACTGTGTGTCCTCATTGTTGCCACTGATATAGCCAACTAGCCTGGGAGAGTGACTGCAGGTTGCAACGTTCTGTGTACAACACATCTATCCATCTTGTCTGCTACACTGGGAACAGCTCCTCTTCCCACAATGAATATAAGGCCACTGTTTGGCTCAGCTGGGTAACGTGGGCGGGGACCATGAAACTGAGCCTTTCACTCTGCAATTATTGAGGATTTTATTCTGTATTACGCAGATGGCTCACTGCCTTGCAGTGCTAACCTCCTGACCAGACATGGTAGCCACAACTGCCGGAATTGGGGTCATGTTAGTAGGGGTCACAGTTTTGATTTCTATAATGAAGGACATTCGCAAAGAAATGATGGCGAAGATGCTAAGTGAAAAAAGGACACAAGTCAACATTATCACACTTTTAATAATGACATTCATAACTTATTCCACTTCGGAAACTTGTGTAACTTTGAAGATATTGATGAACTGCCTGCAATGCATTAGAAATGCATTATTATAATGTTGGTACATATTTTTCATTTTATTTATTTATTTGATTTCCTTGTAAGGCGCTACACGCTCAAAGGCTTCAGAGCGCTGCATGTAAAGTAAGAAGAACATAACAGTGAATTAGGATGAGATTACTAATCAGGAAGATTAAAGAGCTAGGTCTTCACATGTTTCTTGAAGAGAGAAAGCATTTCAGATGCTTTGATATTCAGAGGTAAGACATTCCATTCACGAAGGACAATGAATTCAAAACTGCAGTTGCCAAAGATTTTTAAACAGGATCTTGGCAGGTTAAGTAAAAGAGTGTTGGGAGAAAATAACACTATACAGAAGGATTTCCTCTTGAATCTGTCAATAAGATAATGAGGCATATTAGCATTTTTACCTTTATAGGAGAGAGAGAGAGAGAGTTTTGCGTCTGATCATTTGTTTCACCGGAAGCCAGTGAAGTTTCTTCCTGAAAGCAGTGGCGTGGTCCCGTCTGGCGAGACCGAACACTTCTGTGACAGCTACGTTCTGCATGGTCTGTAGTCACATCAATTTCCCTTGTGATGTCCCCATAAATAAACTATTACAATAATACAATCATGAGTTTATTAATGAGAATGCAACTAGGGATCTGTTTGTAAGTGTATGATGTAAAAGTTTGATTACCTGTCCACAAGATGAGAAACATTTTTTTTCACTGAGAGGTCAGCATCCAGCATCACTCCAAATGTTTTTACTGATTTTCTCACAGGAATAATATTGCCTGCAACCTCAAAGGATTCGTACTGTTGGGGAGATTCTTCAATCGGGGTCTGGAGCCAAAAATGGGCAGCTCCATTTTGGAGTTGTTAAGAGCCAGTGAGTTAAGTAGCATCCAGGCTTGTATTTTAGTAAAGATGTTGTTCATGGCTTCCATGTCCTCCTGGTAGTTACCAGAGAGTTCAAAGAGGACCTGTGTATTGTCAGCAAAGTTTGCAAATTGAATGCTCAGATCCTCGAGAAGGTCAGGAAAAGGTCTAATAAATATTAAAGAGCAGGGGTGTTAGGCAAGAACCCTGTGGAACGCCACATGTATTGAAATGGGTCTAGCATGAGCTCCCTCGACTGCAACTGTAGTTTAAGCTCAGCGGTCGCAATGTTGTTCTACTCCAATAAGGATTAATTGTTCCAACACAATGCATATTCTAGGGTCACGAAGAACTTCAATCACTGAGGGACTTCCTTGATGAAGTTGTGGGTATGTTTGGGACAGATAGGCCAGGAAAATATGAAAGAATATACTGGGAGAAGGCTTTCTTAAACGGTTGGACCTCTTGACAAAATGGACAAACTGGCCTTGGAGGTTCGTGGGGTGAGGTGGCCTTGGAGGTTCGTGGGGTGAGGGTCTTGGGGAAGCATGGGGTAGTGGAGAATTCACAGTCGCTACTTTCACAATGAATGCTGTCAGTGTGCGAAAAAGAAAAATAATGAATGAACAGTGTATCCTCACTCTGGATGTGTAGGCAGTCCTTTCCCTATCTCTCTCGCTCGGGAGCAAGTAATCATAGGCTGGCCTCTGTTGGTATGTAATACACTTTGTTGATTCATTTCCGCTTCTTCTTGTTGGATGTTGGCCCTTTCACTGTCGTTGCTAGCAAACGCTGCTGCTCGACAGGGCTTGCTGTCATCAAGGAAATTCCCAGAAGACTGCCCTTTGTCTTCAGTGCATGTGGGCCTGTGAATCTGGGCTTGGACCAGGTCCTGGTGAAGTTCCGGAGCAGCACGATATCCCCAGAGTAAAGTTGTGGTGGCCTGAGATGTTCTTCCTTAGTTTCTGTATCGTTACCTCTATGCTTTCCTTTGGGCCTCTCCCGTCATGCCTGCAGTTGGCGAGAAATACAAAAGGCACTAACCATCAAGGCAGTCTTGTAATCATACATTTCCTGTCCCAATACATTAGACATTGTTTCTGCATCTGTCAATGCACTAGTGGGAGGAGCCAGGGGAAGTTGCATGCACTGGCCGGTTACCACCTCATGTGGGTTTAAGTGTTGGTCGGAACCTGGCTTGTTACACAATGCGAATAATGCTAAAGGCAGACTGTGGAGCCCACTTTTATTTAAGGTCACTTTTATCTTGGCAATACCCTCTTCGAGCAGCCCGTTGAGGTGCTTGCATAGCACATTCACCTGCTGGTGCTAATGTGATGGAACATCTCATTGGCGAAGTGAGGGCCGCTGTCAGACCGCAGGACCTCACATACGTCCCAACTTGGGAACATTTCTATAACCAGGAATTTTGCTGCACAAAGGGCGTCAGGATGGGAACAGGGAACAGCTTCTATCCATTGGGAGAACGGGCATACAACCACTATCATGTAGCGGTAGCCCTGACATACTTGGAACATGTTTACATAATCGACATAAAGATATTGGAATGGACCCACTGAGTGAGGTTTAGCTCTCAGTACCCTTAGTGTATGGACAAGGCAGTTACTGATACATTTGGCAATGTGCTCTGCCAAGTTGAGACATAAGCAATCTTGTCCAATTTGAGCAACAAGTACATCCTTCCCCATAGTGGGATGGTGTAGTTGTGTGAGTGCTGTGTGTAATTATGATAATGGCATTACTACTTTCCCAGTGCTTTCTTGCCGCCATAGGGTGTCTGACGGTTATATAGAACACCCCTTTTTTACACATAATTCTTTCTCCTCCCTCGGCGCACTTCCATGTAATTCCATTATTTGTGTCACCGCTAGTGTATCATAGCCTTCCTTCAGTACCATTGTTCATACATAAGTATGCGCCTGAGATGAGTTTTCCATATTGAAGATGTCCTTGAAATATGCTGCAGGGTTTGCTTCTGCATCTACTGCCTCCTTGCCACTGGATACGGGATCATCTCCCCTTGTGTGGGCCTGGTATTTTGCGACCGCTATGCTTGTTGGGAATTGGAGGGCTTCTATCTGTCTGCCCAATAAGAGTACAGGCTGTACCAGTGACCCATCAACACGTCGGAAGCCCCTCCTTAGCCAGCGTGACATCACGTATGCTGAATATGAATGTGCTGTCACTTCCTGGGTCTTACTCTGTTCAAGTGCCAGTATTAGAGCTACCAGCTCTGCAGCTTGTGCTGAAAAATGTGATGGTAAGTGTCACACTTCGCCTCAAATCTCAGCTGTTTATCCTTGGAAGTCTTGTTGTTCGGAGGTCTTTCCTTCTTTCTGGTGGTCCGGGACTTGCACAGATACGGGCAAGCATCCTCTGTCACCTGTGTACAGGTAGGGCACCAGTCTCGTAGAGATGCAGGCGTTCAGTATTCCAGGGCGGATCAGGTGAGTATAGATCTGAGGCCAGGAAGGGATTAGGAACCAAGAATGAATTGGGAAGCTCGTACCATGCCGAAGGCAGAATACGAGTGCAGTGCGGACCCAGGCACGGCCCACATAGAAGGCGTAAGGATAATTCCACAAGCGGTAAGAGGGGCCAGGACCGAAACTACAAGGAATGAAATGGGAACCGCTAACTAGGGGGAGCATGGGAGTAGAGGAAAGTTAGACAGACACTTGCCAGAACTTTGGAAAGGTAGCGTTGAGACGCGCAGAACCGCGGGGGCGTTTCTGCTTTCTAGGAAGTGGCAGGTCAGTTGAAACACCAGACAGGGAACTTGGTAACGGCGTCAGCCATGTTGGAAGTATACTAGAAAGGGGTTTTGCGTTGTTTGATGGACCATGTAGTCCAGAAGGGGCGGAAACGGTGAATCATGACAGTAAGTGTGCACTTACTACCACCTCACTTGTCAAATTCTCTTTTAACCTCACTACAGCTGTCCTGCATGTCTTTTTCCTGTGGTCTGGTCTATTGTCGATGACCTATCAATGTAAAGCACTTAACTCCCCTCAAGTGGGTTCTCCTTTACTCTCAGGATATTGTCATAGCTTTCTATGTCTGTGTTGCAGTCGTGTACATAATCTCCCTCCTGTATAGGCTCAGCAACAAATGTCACCGGGTTAACCAGTTGGCATCTTAATAATTTGATGGCTGGATTTGATAGTATCACCTCATATCCTAAAGCCCTTTGGGTAATCAGTGTACTTTTAGGTCATTCTAGTGCTGCGAAGAGAGCATGTTCCACAAAAAGCGTGGTTCTGCATCCCATGTTAATACTTGCTGACTTTTTCACTGCAAATGTGGCGGCCGCTAGTGCCTGCTCACACGAGTAGTGACCTCTCATTACTAGGTCTATTTTCCCGCCGTAGAAAGCTGGTGGCTTGTGACCCATGAATGTCTTCTGTGTCAGTACTGCAGACATTACTGCTCCATTGGAGTGTGAGATGAGTACAATCTGTCTTGATAGTCTGGGATCCCTAACACTGGAGCTGTGCATATTGCTATTTTCAGCTCTTCAAATGCCCCAGTCATTTCTTCTGTCGATTGTAATGTGCCATCCTTTGTACTTCTTTTAGTGCACTCAACAAAGGCCTTGTTTATGTGCTGAAGTCGAATACCAATGCTCTGCAGTCATTACAGAGGCCAAAAAACTGTTGCATGTGTCTTATGGTCATGGGTTTTGGAGTCTTGCAAATTGCCATTGCCCTTTCGGGGTTTCACTTTCGTCCATCTTGTGATATCAGTTGTCAAATATATAATACTTCCTTCTGGCAATATTGTAATTTTTCCTTGTCTACTTTGTACCCCTTTTCTGCAAGCACAGTCAACATGTGCACAGAGTAATTTCTACACTGCATTTCTGTTTTGCTGCAGATCAAAATTTCGTATGCGTACGGTATAACAACACTTTCTAACTGTACATTGCCTAAGTCCATCTGGAGGAGCCTGTTGAATATGAAAGGGGACTCACAGTAGCATTGTGGGAGCCAAGTGTATTTCCATTTTTTATTTCTATATAGAAACGAAGTACAATCTTGTGAGTCTGTATGGAGTGGTATAGAGAAGAAGGCATTCTTCAAAGTCTGTAACTGTGAAGTGGGTAGCTTCCATAGGAATGCTACCAACAATTGTTGCTGGATTCAGAACTAGAGGGAATTTGATCTCAACAATGTGGTTCAAAGGGCATAAGTCCTGTATAATACGCCACATCCCCCTGTTGCCTGTTTCACAGGGTACACCACCCTGTTGCACTGTGATTCTGATGGTATTAGAAAGCCTTAAGCTTTATATTCACTGCTCCTATTCATTTCAAAAGCCCCATTTCATAGGGACTTGTGGTCCATAAAACACTGGGGACCTTGGCTAAGTCTTCCTCGAGAAATGATGGTGGTGTTTGTAACATCATCACCATTCTCTGCGGTACCTCTCTGTAGTGTATTTTCGGAGTATGTAATGCTAATGTCGAACACTATCTCATGATCCGAACGGTTGTCTTTGAACAATTCTTCATCAGTCATAGTAGTTAATCTGTACCCTTCTCCCACTGAAATCACTGTCCTCCATGCCTGTCCGGTGTCATCTTTCCCATGCTCTGTTATCCTGTCTTCCCCCACTATTATTTCTTCTAGTTCTAGCGAGATCACCGTCCCCTCTGGCTCATCCAATGGTAGCTCTGGTCTGAATATGTATTCATTTGGAAGCTGCCACAATTTTCCTGAATCCCGGGGAGCCATGCTATTATTATTTCAACTGCATATTGGAACAGCTCTTCATCTGCTGGCACGGCACCCCCCTCTGCACTGTGCGTCTGCAACAGGCTTGAATAATTTCCCTCATGTTTAGAAGGTGAATCCGGGGTGTGGAACACATTATCCCTTGGTCAGTGAATGAAATGATCATGTTAAAGCAATAGTGCGCTCAAAAATATTATTGTCCCGAGCGTTCAGGCATGTGTTTTTAAGCATACCTTGATCGATCGTATAAACATTTCCAATGCATATTACTGTAGTTTTCCTTACTTTTACAAATGCAAAATCAGGCAGCAGGGCACGGCCATCTTGTGCTAATCTTATCTGTTGCCGCATCGCCCTAAGGTGAACTGCCCTGGCGGCACCAAGTCATATCCCTCGCCCCTGAAGCTAACATCACCATTCCTAGCGATATTCTCTGCCTATCTCCATGACATTACTGGGCAGTATAGCCAAATGTTCCAGTCATCACCTACGTCTTGATGTCAGTTGATGCAGAACCCGGAATATCAACATACATCCTCTCACAGCACAGCGTGTCCCAATTTTTAATACAAAACATTATTTTTAAAGGAAACCGCAATACTCTGTTCACAATAAACGCTCCGAGAACATCCACCAATTTGCATATTCAGCCACATTGGTAATTTCTTTCTTTGTTCTTGATCCACTAATGTTTATCGTGAATCACACGGTGTTCCTTTGGGTATAAGAAGCGCATTGGACGCACTGTGAATCGCAAAGCTTCCGCATCAGCTTGTTGCTAAACCACAGTAAACGATGTCAGGTTGCTTCTTAATAGTGGTACCGTGAAAGGGCATATCGTCCCGGGACGATCGTCACAAAACAGCGTGATTGAAATCCAGTCATTTAGGTGGATCTGCAACTGACTGCTGAAGAAGCCATCAATTGATATCTGGAAACGATGACATTCGCAGAATGGCACGATGTAGCTGTGTAGAAAACATAACAGAAATGGATCTCAGTAGCCGTTCTTTATTCTAATTTATCAATTTACCCATTAATTCTGCACCGTCTGAAAACGAATGATGAACACAAACGTGAAACATGGAAACACAGAGAAAACATTGTGGAAACTTGGAGTCTACGATGTGCTTGAGAGGTTAGTGCTATGGAGTATGTTTAGCTCGCAAAGGGATGCGGAAGCTGACGGAAGAATTCGAAGAACACATAGACAGCATTTTAATGGAATATTAGCATACATTTTGGCGTTGGTGGAACCTGGGGGAACCCAGACATGCACTACATGCATTTCGGTGCTGGACTGCCAATGTGACCGGGACAAAGACAAGTACACACAGGTTGTTTCTGTGTGTTGTTGCAATTTGCCACAAACAACAACCTATTACAATGTAAGCCAGCAATACCGGTCAGAAAATGAAACCTTGACTCGTTCATCTATAAACTCGTCTACAGTAAAACGTACATAAAATTCAGCATTTCCATTCTCTCGGTGTAATGCAGAGTGTCAGTTCAGATCAATGAAATTTCATGAAATTAAATTACATGTTCCTTTGTCCAGTTTTGGTATGGTGAACCTTATCATATTTGACAGTATTATACACCTCCCTTCATTCATTCCATTCCAAATCCTCCCTTTCTTCCAAGGACGAAAAACAATCGAACCTTATACTGTGTAGGATGCGTGGGTGTACACAGCTCACAATCAAAATTCAAATCCGGTGACCTTCACTCTTCTGGGAGCGAATAGCCCTGCAGACCAACGTGGCATTTGAAATATTTTGGAAAAACAAACAAATTGTTTGCTGGCATCCACCAATGCTGCGTGAAATTTATAGTGATTTACTTTTTTTAATGAAAACAGTTACAGTTAGTATACTTCTAAATGCCTTATTTTTAGAGTCCCTCTGGCCCTCTGGTGAACTGCTCACTCTCCCAGCACCTCACACAGCCAGCCCCCACCACCTGTCAGCTCAGTCCTTCGCCTGTTCTCACGGCAATGCAGCTATTAATTTTTGCAAGTAGCGAGTCTCAACTCCTGACAAAATGTGTTTGTACGAGAATGTCAGAGCAAGCCCTGCTCCAACCTTAGTGCACAATCCGTCTCTGCTCACTGAATCATGCCATCTCAAACCCCGACCTGCCAGGCTGCGGTCCCCAGAACCCATGACCCCTGTTTCCTGTGAACACATCTGGTCCCCAGACCCTACCCCTGCACCACCTCAAATTCACCTCTCATATACCTAATCAGGAGTGGTCATATATTTTGGTAACACTGACACCTATCCCCAATGCGTTTGAAATCGTAAGACTCCAAAGGCTACAAATCAAAGATCTCCCCTCTAATAAGGCATCCGATATCAACGACCCTAACACATGCCCCCATAAAAGTATCGGTGAGAATGCACCTATTTCACACCAACAGCCCCCTTTCATGCGTTGTTTTGCTCACAGTCAGTACTTCTTGCGTACCAAGTTTCTTATCTAGCCTAGGTCTCATTCCTTTGTGGGACCTGAATTTATTGAGCTATTTGGACACGTGCTTGTTAAGGCAACTGCAGACCATGCAGTTGCTTTCATGCTGATATACTTCTGACCCTCCCCCGATCAGTGAAGGGCCCACAAGAGCTCAACGAAAACAGGAAGTGTGAAGGCACAAGGTTACACTGTATGGCATGCTCCAAAAGGCACTTCTTGCAACAACAACAAAATTGACAAAGAGGATACATTTGAAAAGACAATTTGGACGCTTTATTTAGACAATTGACAAAGAGGATACATTTGAAAAGACAATTTGGATGCTTTATTTGGACAATTTATATAAACATTATTGAACAAATTAATAGCTGCTAATCATTTGTAATGTTTTGTGGCAATGTATGTGTCCTAGGAACATAATCATGAGCGATTCTATGAGTATGCATGTCCAACACGGTCAAAGTGAGATCTTTCACAAAATCAAATTCCATTTCCTGGTATATTGGGTGGACCACCCATGTTTTGCTTCTTTTTGCAAAGGCAATTGTGTAACAAAGCATCCTAAAGTTTCCCCGCAGCCCTCGATTGTTCTCTTCCAACGTTCTCGTTATGTGCTAATACCGCAAGCAATGTTCAATATTGCATCCCGTCTATGCCGAAATGCAATCTCTTGGGCCTGTACTTTAGGCATATATTGTTGTTCATATTATTCCTTTGGGTATAAGAAGCGCATTGGACGCACCGTGAATCGCAAAGCTTCCAAATCAGCTTGTTGCTAAACCACAGTAAACAATGTCAGGTTGCTTCTTAACACTGGTACCGTGAAAGGGCATATCGTCCCGGGCGATCGTCACAAAACAGCGTGATTGAAATCCAGTAATTTAGGTGTATCTGCAACTGACTGCTGAAGAAGCCATCAATTGATATCTGGAAATGATGACATTCGCAGAATGGCACGATGTAGCTGTGTAGAAAACATAACAGAAATGGATCTCAGTAGCCGATCTTTATTCTAATTTATCAATTTACCCATTCATTCTGCACCGTCGGAAAACGAATGATGAACACAAACGTGAAACAATGGAAACACAGAGAAAACATTGTGGAAACTTGGAGTCTACGATGTGCTTGACAGGTTAGTGCTATGGAGTATGTTTAGCTCGCAATGGGATGCGGAAGCTGACGGAAGAATTCGGAGAACACATAGACAGCATTTTAATGGAATATTAGCATACATTTTGGCGTTGGTGGAACCTGGGGGAACCCAACCTGGACTAGATGCATTTCGGTGCTGGACTGCCAATGTGACCGGGACAAAGACAAGTACACACAGGTTGTTTCTGTGTGTTGTAGCAATTTGCCACAAACAACAACCGATTACAATGTAAGCCAGCAATACCGGTCAGAAAATGAAACCTTGACTCGTTCATCTATAAACTCGTCTACAGTAAAACGTACATAAAATTCAGCATTTCCATTCTCTCGGCGTAATGCAGAGTGTCAGTTCAGATCAATGAAATTTCATGAAATTAAATTACATGTTCCTTTGTCCAGTTTTGGTATGGTGAACCTTATCATATTTGACAGTGTTACACACCTCCCTTCATTCATTCCATTCCAAATCCTCCCTTTCTTCCAAGGACGAAAAACAATCGAACCTTATACTGTGTAGGATGCGTGGGTGTACACAGCTCACAATCAAAATTCAAATGCGGTGACCTTTACTCTTCTGGGAGCGAATAGCCCTGCAGACCAACGTGGCATTTGAAATATTTTTGAAAAACAAACAAATTGTTTGCTGGCATCCACCAATGCTGCGTGAAATTTCTAGTGATTTACTTTTTTTTAATGAAAACAGTTACAGTTAGTTCACTTCCAAATGCCCTATTTTTCAGAGTCCCTCTGGCCCTCTGGTGAACTGCTCACTCTCCCAGCGCCTCACACAGCCAGCCCCCACCACCTGTCAGCTCAGTCCTTCGCCTGTTCTCACGACAATGCAGCTATTAATTTTTGCAAGTAGCAAGTCTCAACTCCTGACAAAATGTGCTTGTACGAGAATGTCAGAGCAAGCCCTGCTCCAACCTTAGTGCACAATCCGTCTCTGCTCACTGAATCATGCCATCTCAAACCCCGACCTGCCAGGCTGCGGTCCCCAGAACCCATGACCCCTGTTCCCTTTGAACACATCTGGTCCCCAGACCCAACCCCTGCACCAACTAAAATTCACCTCTCATATACCTTATCAGGAGTGGTCATATATTTTGGTAACACTGACACCTATCCCCACTGTGTTTGAAATCGTAAGACTCCAAAGGCTACAAATCAAAGATCTCCCCTCTAATAAGTCATCCGATATCAACGACCCCTAACACATGCCCCCATAAAAGTATTGGTGAGAATGCACCTATTTCACACCAACAGCCCCCTTTCATGCGTTGTTTTGCTCACAGTCAGTACTTCTTGCATACCAAGTTTCTTATCTAGCCTAGGTCTCATTCCTTTGTGGGACCTGAATTTATTTAGCTATTTGGACACGTGCTTGGTAAGGCAACTGCAGACCATGCAGTTGCTTTCATGCTGATATACATCTGACCCTCCCCGATCAGTAAAGGGCCCACAAGAGCTCAACAAAAGCGGGAAGTGTGAAAGCACAGGGTTACACTGTATGGCATGCTCCAAAAGGCACTTCTTGCAACAACAAAAAAATTGACAAAGAGGATACATTTGAAAAGACAATTTGGACGCTTTATTTAGACAATTGACAAAGAGGAAACATTTGAAAAGACAATCTGGACGCTTTATTTAGACAATTGACAAAGAGGAAACATTTGAAAAGACAATTTGAATTCTTTATTTGGACAATTTATATAAACATTATTGAACAAATTAATAGCTGCTAATCATTTGTAATGTTTTGTGGCAATGTATGTGTCCTAGGAACATAATCATGAGCGATTTCATGAGTATGCATGTCCAACACAGTCAAAGTGAGATCTTTCACAAAATCAAATTTCATTTCCTGGTATATTGGGAGGACCGCCCATGTTTTGCTTCTTTTTGCAAAGGCAATTGTGTAACAAAGCATCCCAAAGTTTTCCCGCAGCCCTCGATTGTTCTCTTCCAACGTTCTCGTTATGTGTTAATACCGCAATCAATGTTCAATATTGCATCCCGTCTATGCCGAAATGCAATCTCTTCGGCCTGTACTTTAGGCATATATTGTTGAACACTTCCAAATCTCCCATGTGACAGAATTCTGTGAGTCCCTTCAGATCTTTTGATAGAGTTTTATCAAACACAATCTTCTCAAGAGCTTTGTGTGGAGTTGAAGATGAAACCAACCAATTCTTCTTGCATTCCTGCTCCTCCGATAAAGGTCTATGTGCACATTGGTGAAAATGTAGGTTTTCTGTCCAAGAGTGAACGTTGGAACAGTGGTGCATGAATGAGCGTCATTTTTCAAGTAGAATTTCCACATACCCACCACATGTTTTGGAGCTCCACCAAAGATGGTTGCTGAAAGACTGGGACCACTGTAAAATATTTTCAGAACCCTTTTTTTTCACCGGCAGCTGTGATTTTTTTATTGATTGATTTGGCAACGTGCCATACATCAAATTGATGGTGAATGTTTGGAAACTGATCTCGCATGGCCTTGGCTATTGAAACATGTTTGTCGGTGGCTATGAGGTCTATTTGCATTCCGCTCGATTGGAGATCTTCATGGAAATTCATAAAACCATGTTTCTCCATGGCCACAGAGGATTTACATTCCGACACCTGCACGACCAATGAACTCACAATTTGTTTTAGTTTCCATGCCCTGAGAATGGTATGTACAGTACTTTGCTGAAAATCCGGGGCTGTCACACTGTCCATCACCAGCTAGCCTGAACCGTTTGTCACAGAATGTCCTTTCAATTGACATTTGTTCAATTTTCCAGGCTTCACTAATAGCAGGGAATAAATATTCTCGTTGATATTTGTAGTACTGCGTTTTAGAAAGGAACTGAAGTCCCACAAATTGACAGAAACTGGACAACTTACAAGTAGAGCCACTGAAAAGAAAAGCTGCTGCACACAGCAGATTTCCAGCTGGCACTTTGCCCAGCATCGGTTGAGCGGACCATGAACATGTAGCATGGCGCTGGGCACAGCTGGCTTGAATTTTCAGGTTAGTGCCTTGTGATACACGAGTCACATTCGCCAATGGCTGGCCGTATACTCCCCCCTCACTGGATGGTCACATTTTAGCATCAGTATAATCTATACCAGGCAGCTGTCGATTACAATGTATTTGTGCTCCTTTATTAGACTTTCGTCCTGCATGAATGGGGTTTGTGACTCAACTGTGGTGGACATATTGACCGAACCGGACACACTGAAGTCGAGATCGTTGGAAAGTTCCTTGGTCAATTGCGTTGAGGCTTCAGCATCTCTTATTTCAGCTTGTGTTATTTGCACACAAATTGGAGAAACCATCAATGTTAATTGTTTATTGGATGGCACTTTTTTTGCGGGTGTAGATTGTGTGAAGTGGTCACTGAGTAATATTCAGTATATTCAGTTTCTTCTTCATCTTATCGAGTTCTAACATTGTAGCAATGGTCCAAAAACACTTTGCTTGCTTCGACAGTCACATTCAATTTATTTTCTGGCCATTGGGCATAAGCATCTCGAGTCTGCTTATTGACTGGACTACGCCGCGTCTCAAATGATAGTTCTTCCATGGTGAAAGCTGTTTGGAAAGCAGTTTCTTTGGTTTCATTTGTTGTCTGTGTCTTTATACTTCTTTTCCTTCTATACCACTAGGAGATGAGTTGTAAAAACATGTTCAATGTAAATCCAACATACAGTGCATAGCACTTTAGATTAAAAAAAACATTTTATGAAGACAGCACCAGCCCAAACCACTTTTCGTGAATGAAATTGTTTGTAAGTTACCCTTGTTTTCTTGATTTTCTGTGAAACCGTGTTCTTCACTGTAATGACCGCACCAGCAAGCTGGTCCACCACTTCTGATCCATGTGCCTCCTCTTCTAATTCCCAACCTTCTATACATCCCTTGAATACAATATTCATGAAAAAAAGTAACTCGTATTTGAAATAAAATTCTTTCATCGCACACATTGCTTACAAACATACCCTCATAAACAGTGTACGTCATTTAGTCAAAAAAGACATATCGGAATTTCACCTGATTGATGGCAAGTGTATTCGATCAGAGATCACCGTGCAAAACCTACTGATTGTTACACTCAAGCATTTTGCATTGTATTCGACATTAGGGTAGAAATTCTAATGTTAGAACTGAAATTATAAAACTTTGAAAAACTGCACATTTATATGAATGTCACTGCCTAATAGTATCAAATGTAGGATTTACTTTCTTTCATTCAAGGGAACTGTCAGTACGCATACCTCATACTCTCGACCTGCTCCAAAGGATGATGTAATTGTAGTCCAAGTACAAGCACCCCCCTGTAACACAGTACTTGTTTTAATATGGATAAAAACTGTGAAATTGAACAGAGACAATCGGATGCAGACAATGGTAAATATAAATAAAAACCCATAAATTAAACATTACGATAACAAATGACAGAATACGTAAACTATTTTATATTATCTAAAATTCCATGCATAATATATTTCCGTAATCGGAAAGCGAAATAAAACTACCTGATAGGTGCACGAAGTTGTTGTTGACTGAGGGAAAAGAAATGGATGATTTGATATGATATGGCAT
Source organism: Ambystoma mexicanum (assembly GCF_040938575.1). Classification (NCBI taxonomy): domain Eukaryota; kingdom Metazoa; phylum Chordata; class Amphibia; order Caudata; family Ambystomatidae; genus Ambystoma; species Ambystoma mexicanum. Next base: position 292,206,272 of record NC_090928.1, read on the forward strand.
TTATAATGCGCCTAAACACAAGTGTTTTGTGGTGCGATGAGGCAGGGGAGGGGGAACAGAGGGAGGGACAACAGACAACGATCATACTACGCCAGGTGTCATTCAGATCGCGCAAGTGCATGGGAAGGGGGAAAGCGACAAGTGCATGGGGGAAGGGAGAGGGGAAAGTGCAGTACATGGGATAGTAGAATAAGTAGATAAATACAACAGCCGGATGGTGGCAAGTGCAAGGTAAGAGCAGGCATAAGTGCTGGTAGGGGGACTGTAAGGATACAGAATACAGTCCCTAGGTGTGGGTGTAGCCAGTGAGGCAGTGCAGGTGTGCAAGTGGCGGGGCCTGGGCCCGAGGTCAGAAAGAGTGGCCAGGTCACCAGTGCTGATTAAGCCAGGAATTCCGTAGGGGAGAGAGGGAGAGAACGCAGAAGCAAAGAGGAAGGTTTTGAGGTGCTTCTGGAACCGGAGATGGTTCTCCTCAAGTTTCAGGGAGGCAGGAAGGCTGTTCCAGAGGGAGGCCCCTGCCGAGGAGAGAGATCTACCACCAACTTGTTGCTTGGAGAAGCGACTGACACTGAGGGAGTTGGAGGCGGATGAGCGAAGAGCTCGAGAAGGAAGATATTTGGGAAGAGAGCGTTGAAGATATTGCGGCCCCAGCCCCCAGAAGGCCTTGTGGACAATGCAGAGGGTTTTGAATTTAATCCTTGCAGCCACTGGAAGCCAGTGCAGAGATTACAGTCCTGGAGAGATACAATCCCTGGGCTTGAGTCTCGGAGTCCTGTTCTGGATAAGTTGCAGAGGGCGGAGAGTAGAGGCAGGCAGATTTAGATAGAGGCTGTTGCAATAGTCCAGTTTACAGAGAACCAGGGCTCTGGAGACAGTGAGCTTCTGGGGGAAGGAGAGGAAAGGAAGACTACCTCTGAGGAGGTGCAGCTGGTAGTGTGACTTCTTAGAGATGTCAGAGATGTGAGGAGAGAAGGAGAGTGTGGAGTCGAAGATGACCCTGAGGCTTTTAGCCTTGCATGTGGAAGCAGGAAGAGGGCCAAGAGAGGCCGGCCAGCTGCAGGGAAGGAGGGAGTGGGTGTGCCAATGAGTAAAATCTCAGTCTTACTGGCATTAAGGCAGAGGTCATTAGTGGCACACCACTCCTGGATACCAGGATGTTCCTTCATTTTCAGTGCATTGTCACAAAGTGTTAAAGGGAAAATTAGATTTGCATTAGATATGTGGGAAGATCCAACTCTCAAGAATATGAACTTCAGCAAGTCTGTATGGCTCACCATTGGTATACTGGACATGTTGGTGATGTCGTCACTACCGATAGTCTGTGCTTTAGTCAATATGCTCACCTAAAAGAATTGACATGTGAGGTAACCGATTACTAAAGGATTATGCTTATTTCGAAGGGCACTATGGCATCGTTTTCTGTGTTCATTAATACATAATTTTCTATGATGCTCCTAAAACCAGGGACAGATGTCTAGCACAATGGGGTATAGTTATAATGCAATACAATCTGGTAAATATGCAAAGTGTGGTAAGAAACATTTACACCGAAAGCACAAATCCGTTCATGTAGTTACCTGTTCAGTAGCCCAAATCCTACAGCTAATTCATGACCTGTGACTCAACTGAGGCAGCTTATGCAAGAAGAGAGTTGGAATTGCATTTGGAAGCAATTTACGAGATGTTCTGATTCAATGCTTCTTTGCGTACTGCGATTGGTCGTATATATCCAGGGTAAAGTGTAGGCTGCAGATGCAAAATCGATCACCCCTCAAGTCCCCCAAGACATCCTGGGCTCTACTTTCAAGCTTGCCCGGTGCAAATCCACATTATCTGACCCATTCTCTTATTAGATCTATATTCCTTCATGACTATATGCATTATCGTGCCCTTAGGTTTGGTATGGGTCTTAGAACGGCAACTGTAAACTATACAAGCAGGCATTGTTGAAAATCTCTAAAAAGAAAAAAAAAAAAAAGGATACATAATTGAAACATTATTTTAAATGAGTGTGTGAGAAAGATGGAATTCTATCATACATTTTTCTATGCAATGTTTGTTTTGGTCACAGAAGCAAAACCTGTGGAGAGTAGTCGACTACACACTAGGATAACTTTCATGCAGAATTCATTGATGTGACACAAATCGTAATGTGTTACTCGTCCGTTGAATGTACTTTCATGCATCAAAAGGAAACATGCTTATAGACACGGACCGCAAAAGATGCAATTATATCCCAATTGACACTGATGACAATTACTATATATCGAGAACAGAACAAATTAAACAGAATGGCATTGAGATGAATGAACATTACACTACTGGCTACATTCGTTCGAAATAGATAGACATTTAGGGATCAAGAAGAGATGATTCGGTGACCTGCCCTTACCTTGACCAACAAACAGTTAGATTCAGCAAGCACGGTAGTTAGTAGCAGGAGAACAGGTAGTACAATCACGAGTTGACTTCCAGTGCTCAGAGATGTTCACAGGTAGCACAATGACGAGCTGACTTTCAGTGGTCACAGATGTTCTCATGATAAATATCAAGGGGTTATTAAAGAATTAAAAAAGTGTGTGTTTATGTGAATGAGCAACATGTTTATGGCATGGCCTTATGTGGATAGCAAGGGGGCGGCCTGCTTCAGGGGAGCCTGCCTGGAGACACTGGGTCTGTGGAGGCCATCTGAACAATGGCCCCTGCACGTAAGATATCTTTGTAGTGTAAATGGTGTTTGACACCTTGGCCGTTCCCATCCCTGCCAGCCCCCTTGGCAGCACACATCCACATGTGCGAACTGCCGTTGATAATGGAGGGGGAATGGATGGGCATGAGGCTTGCAGACAAGGCACGGAACACCGCTGAGGGAGAGACACACCTATGTGGATTACAGGGGCACAGTCTACTTCAGGGGAGCCTTCCTGGAGACACTGGGTCTGGGCAGGCCATGTGAACAATGGCTCCTGCTAGGAAGATACCTTTGAAGTGTACATGGTGTTTGGCACCTCAGCCAGTGCCACCCAGTCAGCCCTGCCAGGACAAGTGAGTGTGTCCTTGATTCACTGAAAAATGAAAAAAAAACATTCATAAAAGTTCAGTTATATTTTATTTTGTTGCTGATGTTGATAGCACAATTGTACTAAACATTATATACTTCTGGTTGCAGCACAGTGTGGGAAAATCCCCTGTACTGACCACTGTCACTGGGGAATGTGGCTGTAATGGCACCAACAACACAGGCGGGTATTACTCATCAAACGCGGTATCCAAGCCTCCCATGAATCCACCATGTAAATGCACGATAGGTCACCAACATGTATCACCTGTGGAAGAGAAACATACAAACTGTATTTAAATGAACATGATAAGTGTATTAAACCTTAGTTGAAAATGCAATAATGTACCCTATGACATAGTTGCCAGTACAAATGTTACTTCATGGATCAATCAACTGGGGCTTTAAAGTATAGACACATTACAAAAGTGAATAGCTATGCATTCTGTAACTTTGGGGACACAGAGAAATATTGTTTCTTGGTTGTACGTGAAAGACACATAAAATGACCAGTATGATTTCCCCAAATCGCGAATGATGTATAGAACTGCAAGACTACATTAATTTGGCGGTGATAGATAAAAGTTACGACTATATGGGAGACAAACAAGAAATGTAAGTGGCCTCAGTGGTCAAAGTGACATCAAATCTAGAGTACACTTACTCATTACTTGGATTACGAGGGCAAACTGTTGCGCGATATTCGTGCATAAGCACCATCATAATCCTCAACACGGACTGTGTGAGGCAGGTTGCCCTGAAGTCATGCAGCTTGGTAATGCAGTGTGGCTGTGTCTCATCTTCCGATATGTAGGCCAAGCATCCAGAGTTTTCTCAGCAGCAGCAGTTCTCCTCCTCAGCTGGCATGACCTTGCACCGATTGCAGGTACACCAGGTGGAAACGTCTTCCATGTGACTACGCTCAGGCTCTTAGTCCAGTGATTCGTCCTCCCAACTGTCGTCTGAAGCCCCATCATTTCCGCATCTTTCTCTTTCAACTAATTCCACCTCGTAATACTCTGACTCTTACTGGTAGGGTTGTATTGTTGCCTTTATGCGACAAAAAATTAAAATAGATAGTAATGATAGTACTAGTGTCTGTTTGCATGGGGTACGAGCGATGAAGATAGCTGAACAGAGCAGAAAAGAGCTGCAGGATACACAAAAAAAGACAGTGAAACGATTGAAAAAGCAACTCTGATGTTGTCTGATGAGAAACAGTCTCTTTATACTTATTGATGAAAGAGGTGTCCTGCCATTTCCATGGAGACACGTCATTAGCTCGAGTGCAGAGAACATTGACACGAGACGTGCATTGGCATTGTGAAATGGGCCATACGCATGTAGTGAGGTCAGCTTCATGGGTGGGGGATATGATTTAGTGCCACCAGGGCAGTTCACCTTAGGGTGATGTGGCAATGAGTAGGATTATCACAAGATGGCCGTGCCTGCTGCCTGATTTCGCAAGTGTAAAAGTGAGGAAAACTATGGTAAGGTGCATAGGAAATGTTTGTACGATCGATCAACGTATAAAAACACATGCCCGAATGCTCGGGACAATAATATTTTTGAGCGCACTATTCCTTTAAATTTTCTCATAAGGTCCCTTCCCATTATCTTTACTGGTGTCTGTCGGGCATACCACAATGGTAGAGCTAAGCCGTGCTCCCCTATAGAAAGTGTAAAGTCATCTGTAAAAGGAACCAAATCTGTCACCCCAGAAAATACCAGTGCCATCATGGTGTTGCCTGACATTGAATACCTTCCCTCTCTGATACAGGGCCAAGTCACCCCTTTGTCTACGAGAAAGGAAAACATATTCTCACCTATTGTCATCCCTATACATGGTTTCTCTGCCGGGTTGGGTGTAATGAATAGGAAAGAACACATCAGGTTCGTCTGTGGGCTGTCCTATAGTGCTATTGTGGATACAAGGTCATGGTGTTTCCTGTGAATGGGTTTCCCCCCACCACAGTCACCTCTTCCAACTTTTGCATGGGAGTCATTCCCATTGAGTCTGTGTGTGTCAGTGTCCCAGCATTTTGCTGTGTTGTGTTTAATGACTGCGCATTATTCTGCATATGTGGTGCAGGTGGTACATGTGAGTATGGTTGTGCGGTCCCCTGTACCTGAGGTGTTTGTGTCATAGGCTGGTATGCTTGTGTGTGTGCGTACAATGCCTGCACCTGTCGCTGTGTTTGGTCCGAAGTATAGTATTCAATCTCTTCATCCTGGTACATGAGCTGATGTGGCATCCCCCATTCTGTTTTATTCCCCCCGGTTCCTACACACTTGAGAAATATGCCCTATCTGTCCACATACCCAACACTGGGATAGTCCTCCCATCTGTCTCTGATATCCCCCTGAGAACCCCTCTTGACCGTGCTGTATCTGATACCAAAGCCATCTTCCCCCAGGTGGCCTGACTCTTCCTCTAAATCCATGGTCTATGTCACCCGCCCCATGAAACCTCCTCCCATGCCTCTTCTTGCTTTCCCTCCTTGAGCTTCTTTCTCGCGTTTTCTTGCATAAGCCTGCAATAGTGCACTATAGTGAGTTGGAGTTTGGGCCATGGTTTAGCCTCCATCCCCACGCCACCAACCTCATAAGCTGCTTTTGCACCTGTTCCGGCAACCCCTGACATAGTATAGCGCGCTAACGTCTGAGGTGTCTGGGTACTGCACCCGTAGAATGCACCACATGGCCGCTCAGCAATTGTTTAGGTATGAGCCATCGTGCACCGTATTTTGTGCGGTTACTCTTGGGTATCCAGCCCTTTTCCATACATCATCAGCAGCCTCTCAAAGAGTAGCCGAAAGTATGCTTTTCATGTCACCCACCGCTAATATGGTGCCTGCTGGTAGTCTCTCTACCTCATATATCCATTTCCTCGCCGCCGTGGTCAACAAGGGTAACTTACACCTCAAGTCGTCTTTGTCAATCTGTTCCCATGGCATGTATTGAGGTCACCCCCTCCCTTCTCCAATAGTGGGCATGGCATCAGTCCAGTTTTCCATCCCTGTCTCCCGGTGTCTTTGGTGGTGGTGAATACCCTCATCAATTTTCCCCTCCATCATGCTGGAAGGTCCCTAAACCACTGTGTATATGGATCAGCACTATCTGTGCTGAGTTATATATCCCTGCAGCGCTACGCCCTTTCCCCCTTGTCACTCCCTAGTCTGGCCACACCCTTATCTATTCCCATTAAAGTGTCTCCATCTGGGCTCTTCCCCAGAGGACCATGAACAGATTGCCCCAGTTCCTCATCCTCAATCACTACCAAGTCATTGTGGGACCCTGTATTGCTGTCGATATTATCTTGGAAGCTGAGTCTCCTTAATAATGTGCCATCCTACTGCCCCTCTTCTTTGCTACTCATGCTCCCGCACTCCCCCCTGATGGAGGACCTGATATTGTCTCTGTCTGGCATTGTGGCTGACCTGCTGTATCTCCTTCCTTGGTCTCACTCTCCTTGCTCCTCTCTCACTTTGTTGTCACAAAATCATTCATCTTCTTCCCTACGCTGTCGCTCTATAAGGTGTATCTCTACTTCCTCTTCTCCCTCTTTATCTGTACTTGCTTTTCCAATTCTTCTTTTGCCCTTTTTCTTGCCATATCCTCGAGCTCTCTGTCTCGGCATCTCTCGCTGTTCGAGTTCCTTTGCTTCTTCCTTTTCCTCCTTCTCTCTACTATCTACTTCTTCCATTCCCTTGCTTCACTTTTGTCCTTACAACCCATTACTTCCTTATTAGGACCTCCCACTTCTGACCTCCGCCTTCCTGTCTAGTTTGAGCAACTTTTGCCCACATACCCACTCGTTTGATACTTTGTTCTCGGTTCCTTCCTGTCTCCCTTCCATCACCATGTCACTCTCTTTTAGGCATGCCTAGATCTTGCTGCACTCTCACTTTTCACCCCCTGCACTTTCAGCTCCCTCGACTACTTCTCCAGTCTCATCCTGCCCCTCCCTTTTGCTGTATGCTGGAAGTGAGAATGTTGGATTTGTATATCATGACGCTGCTCTTGGTTCCCTCGCTGGATATAATCCCTAGGCCTCTGCTGCTGCACCTTTGCTCTCATGTTCATGAGGAGGAGGGATAGGGATTCAGGGTTTTTCGCCCACGTCATCCTGTTGGTTCAGCATCCATTGATGCCACGCCACATCCCCTCCATCATCCTGGAACATTTTCCACAACTCAAATATAGCCAATTGATTATTCAATTTCTTCCCCTTTCAGACCTTGTGTATTTGCACGTGCAATGGTTGCTGCACACATTTGGAGAAACTCCCATCTCCCACCATGACTTAGGAAGTTTTCCCTCTGTGCTTCATGTCCAATAGAAGCTATATTTACAAATGGTGTCCTTATATCTCAGAAGGGACCTGCACATGTGCTGCTTGGATTTAACCGCCATGTCTTTGCCATAGTGCATCACTTTAATACTTACTTGACCACGAATCGGGGTTTTCAACACTTCCGCTCTAATCAAACAAATGCACTTTATTTTTCCTTGATACCAAATGTTCAACTAACAGTTTAAACCACAAAAAATCAAGAGCCTCTCTGGCTCTCGATCAATGCTTTGTTAGTGCTCCACGCACCATCCTTCTGCAACTCTCTTCCTTCATAGGCACACCCATCAATCTTGTGAATGCGCTTTCCATGCACCACCCCAAAACACAACACCTCTTCTACTCCTCGATTGTCATAAGAAACTCATGCACCCCTTGTGCTCTCCAAGTCCTATACACAAACCTTACTGGTGACGTCACCTCTTTAATGTAGAAGGAAAGAGAGAAAGAATCACTGCTAACCGCTCACTCACAAAATTGACCACAACATTTCCTAATGACAGCAAGATCCCAACAAATACAAACAACATATATCCATGGCCGTCTTCCTGCTTCCTAACAGGGGATAACAATACTTCATGTGCTCAATCTCTACCTACAGCATCGCCTTGTGAATAAAATGCCTCAGCGAGACTTAACAAGAAGAAAACCTTCTGCAATTCAAGCTAGCTTCACTTGCTAAGTCGTATACACAGGGTACCGTAATCCATAACCCGAGCCACAATGCCCAACCCAAATCCAATATTTACATATCTTTAATCATCTGTATCCTCGATCCAATCACCTAGGATAATTGCCGAAACTGGTTGCTTCAAAATCGAATGATCCCTAACCACTAACAATTAACATCCACATCTGCATCTTCCTACCCCAGCAATATTCAACACCACTCCACACCCAACATCTGATCACCACTTCCCCTATTTGCCATATAGCTGAGTCTATACTTACACTCTGTGATCAGCTGATGCCGCTTGGCCACCGGCTCTCCCCCAAACTGCCTCTCCACACTTTTGGTCTAAAGGGCGTCCCACAGAGAGCAGGCATGATTTTCTCCACAGTGGCTCCTGATGGCCTCTTCATGGGGTGCACCTTCTGTGTGATTCTCTGTCTGTGTGGGTCACCTCACAGCCCTCAAGGCATTGCGAGAGAAAGAGACGGTTTTGTGCCGATCGAATGTAGCCTCTCTATCTCTGCTACCACTTTGTAATAGTATACCAGATGACGGGGGTATTTGTATCGATACTGTCACAAGTCAGCAGAGTATATAGGGCCCATCCAAACCCTTTCGCCTGGCAATAACAGAGAACTCAGCCATGGGGCAAATAAACCGTCTTTATTCTCGAAAAGACAGGGACCACATAGGAAACAACAACATCTCTGGCAATCACAGCTCCTGAGCCTGCATCATTTGGTTTTGTTTCTTAGTGATGTCACAACCACAAACCCATCCCAAAAACCTAAGGGCCATATCCATTGGGTAGCTTGGGTGATACCACCTATGGAAATGCCCAATATGAGTTATTCCATTGGTCTTGCCATGTCAGGTGGGTTTGCCTGAGACTTCCCCCAAAACTCTCTATTACCATGTTTCAGGGTCGCACGATGACCATTGGCCCATGCAAAGTTATACACCACCCCCGGGTTGGAGCATCTATATTGGCTAGAGCAGGTATTTCCAGGCCTTGGACCCTGTCCTGTACACAGCGCTCGGTGTCCCTTTTCAATTTACTGGGAAAGACTGTGTGTCCTCATAGTTGCGACTGATATAGCCACCTAGCCTGGGAGAGTGCCTGCAGGTTGCAACATTCTGTGGACAATGCATGTATGCATCTTGACTGCTATGCTGGGAACAACTCCTCTTCCCACCATGAGTATAAGGCCATTGGTTGGCTTGGCTGGGTCAAGTGGGCGAGGATTAGAAAACTGAGCCTTTCGGTCTGCAATTATTTAGGATGATATTCTGTATTTCGCAGGTGGCTCACTGCCTTAGAAATCAGGAATTTTCCACCCGCCCGTGTCCTTGGCTCCGAAACACTGGCTCTGGGCTTCATGCAGCAGAGTCTGTATCTCTTCTTCCATGCTTTGAGGCCTATGGCTTTGTGCAAATTCACTACAGTCCTTCTATGATTTCCCTATACGTTCTAATATTTTCTTTATATATTAGTAATGATCAGGGCCTTACAGGTTCTTTATACGTCCCCTTAGTTCCTCATAGATAGTTGCGATGAAGCGGTTGCAAGCTAGTTCCATGTGTGCTTTGTTCTCTTGCATTTATGCATTTGGCTATTGAAAAGGGAAAGCTTCTGACAGTATGTATATGTGTCTGTCCGCTATCTACAGAATGGTGTGAGCATGTTCTTCGTGTGTACGTGTGTGTCTGCATAACCTTGTGCAGGTGTGCAAGTTTACTTTGTGACTAATATGGCTACGTCGTGTTGCCACTAGAGATGTCAGCATGGCTGGTTGTTATTATCAGTCAAACTTATCCAGTGATGAGGCTCCTATATCGGTGAAGACATTCAGATGGATAGTGTTTGAATGGATGTCTAAGAGTATATCTGTTCCCATACGTTGAATACACTGGAACACCCAGTGGTTGGCCAAAAAGCGAGTGGAATCTCTTGTTTCTTATCCTTCGGGCTGACATGTGCATAGGGGACATGAGGGACATTCCAGGGACCCTCTCTTCACTGGCATAAAACAAAAAGCACTGACAAGACGCAGGAGGAATGCATAGCGGCGAGTTCATCTCCACTTCATTCCACTCCTCTATCTTGTCAGTGCAGGCAAATGGGGCAGAGTGTTACATGGATGTGTAAAAACAACATGTCTGGCTTTTACACCTCCATTTAAAGCACAACCATATTAAAATGAGGCCCTGTATATTGTTTCCTGTATATCTGTGCAGTATAGGGTGTCTATGTGGTACTAACTATATCAATCCAGCAGCCTTTCTTACTGCTGTGAGTGAAAACTGGACCCACTGCCACATCATCTCCATCTTTCCATTAGGAGAGATGATCACACACACCTCACCAGAAAGCTGTGGGAAAGCCTCCCCAAAAATGTGCTTTGAAATCATGTGCAGGAAATGCGTAGACACCCTACTGCCTTTATTAATTGAGTGAGGGGGTGAGTGACTGAGTGTTTTATTTTACCTGACTTATTCAGATTTACTTTATTGTATGTTGCCGAATGATAATCACTTTGCCTGCAATGACCCCTGCCTGAACACTTAACATATGCTTGGAACTTTAAATTGAGCATCTGATTGTTGGAATGAGTGAGTAGTGAGTTAGTGTGTTTCACCAGAAACACAAACTAAATCACATCTAGGTGCTTCATAGTTGAGGAAGCATGGCAAATTGGTTTTGTCAAAGATGTCTTCAAGAACACAACCCCTCTGAAAGACAGTTCAAGTGTTTTTATTGATTTTGTAGACATGGGATTATTTAAGGGCCATACTTCTCTATTTTGTCTGGAAATGTGCATTCCCTCCTTAACCCAGGTGTACCTCAACCCTGGGATGGTTGCTAGAGATCGATTACTTCTAGGATCTAAAATGTGTCTCCTCTGTGGGTGATGGGCCTTATTTATCTAATTCCCCCTCAGGGGAAAAACTAAGTGGTCCATCCTTGCAATCCCAAGATGACTTTGGTTATGGATGTTGTGCCTTTCATGCACAGATGCCCTTCTTGATCCTATGCTTACACACCCAAATATTGCTTTCCCTAGCTCTAGCTGTCACATGCCCTTATCCTATCCGCAGACTCTCCCTTCTCTCCGTGACACTTCCTCTGCTGTCTTGCTGATATTCCTTGCTCTACCTTTTGCATCAACCTCTAATCTTACTCCCTACTACTCTCTCAATCTCCACACTCCCTACTACCTCTAATCCCCTATACAGGGCTACTCCTCTCCCATCTTCACTGTACTTCTACTCCTCTCTTCACACTACTACTCTTCTCTCTACAATATTACTTCTCCCTTCACATCACCACTAGCACTACTACTCTACTACTACTGGCTCCATACTACTACTACACCCAGTCCGTAGGACTACTACTCCCTCCACACTATGATTCCCCTTTCCACACTACTATAACTGAACTCTCCACACTACTACTCCACCCACACCCTCTCCTTCAGCCTCCCTCCTTTCATTTCTGTAATGAACCTTCTTCCATTTTCTACGCTCCCCCTACTTATAGCAATCACACTGCTTTCACACACACTGATGCACCAGTACTACAATATTTTTAATAATTCTGCTCAACGTTCTTCCCCTCTGTCATTCCACCATCTGGTTTCTTGGTGCTCCTGCTCCTCTTTTGACCTCACAGGACCAACCCACTGCTTCCTATTTGCTGTCCTCCCTTTTATTCCCCTTCATACTCCATTGGCTTGCTTCCCATGCTACTTCCCTGGGCTTTCCTTTTTCCCGAGGAGGTGTTACAATTGTGCAAGCATTCAAAAGGGCTCTGAAACACAGTTCCTTTTTCATCCGTGGAACTGCCGTCTCCAGCAATGACGGCCTGAAACAATTGATTAACTCTCCTGTTCATGTGAGTGTCTACAGGAAGTTTATGAATGTCGGCTTGGTGAGGGCGCTACTCTGTGATCATCCAAAAGGTGAGAACATAGTCTTTTTCCATGTGTGTCCCACCAGATGTAACACGCTAGAATCATGCTGGAATTGTGCTGTGGATCATTGTCTTTGGGTGGGTGGTTTTGCCGAGAGTGCTCAGTACTCTGATTTACAGTGAGGTTCCCAATGAGGTTGGTTGCTTAGAGGTTTGCATTGTCTATGCTGCTGTGTGGCTTGTTTTTCCTCCTGTTTCTTTGGCTTTTTCTCTTACTATGTGCTGGCTGTATGCCCCCTTATGGCTGGAGGATTCTAAAATACAAAGACAAAGGCACTGGAATGGATGGTGCTGTGCAGGAATTGACGTCGTCATACAACCAGGCACAGGGGCAAGGGGTAGAAACAGGGGCCCTACCAACTCCCTCACCATACCTTTGGGGAACAACTGGCTCTAGTGTTAATCACAGGCTGAGAGGGGTCCATATGCCCACCTAATAAGAACAGACACCTGGCTCTGTCACACACCTCCATCTTTTCTTCTCAACCCTCCTCCTCCTCTAAGTGTCGAAATCGAAATAATATTATACCTCCTATCGCATTGTTTGAATGTATGTTGGCCTACGCCAAGTTGTCTAAAAACATCGTGTAAATAGATTCCGCGGCAAGGTCTTGACCTTAATGTATTGTGTAAATCGCCATTTTGGATTTAGCCGTCCTTTTAGGTTCTCTTGTAGTGTGGAAGTCACCCTGAACAACAAAATGGAGGCCAAATGACATTTCGAGTGGGATTCTGGCCGTTGTGACCTCCGCACACATGAATAAGTAATATGCCCGCAGGCCACTTGTCGGGGTCGCGAACTGAGACCTTGTCCTATCCCTGACCTATTTGTAAATGAACAACTGTATCAGCGGAACTGATCAAATGCATACATTATGGGATTGACCTGGCAACGAACTCTAGGCCTGGTTCCAAGAATGGTTAACCCGCGAGGGGGGTTGGCCAGAGCTGGATAAAAAAGTATAAAAACCCAAGTATCCCAAAGTACGGTCTCTCACACTAACAGGGCGAACTACCGTTGATAGTTCGTTCTGTTACTCTGAGGGCCGAATAGCTATCCGTTTGTCAATTGACTTTTGGTAATTGTTGTATCTTTTGAATAAAGCGCTTTGTATGTTCTTTGTAACCTGTGTTGGTGTGTTTCCTTTGGGCTTCCCGGCCTCATATTAATTTTTCTGTTTCCACATAAGTAGCTGATTATCTGCAGATCTCAGGGTAGGTGCACTGACCTCTCCCTGTAATTTTCTAAGACCCTCACTGAACAGGGGAACATATATACCCAACAGAACTTTTTTTGGCAGTCCGTCCATGCATTACTATCATTGGTAATTGGAATTGTTTTTATAAAACATGGATGGTTACTTTCTCTTACCTGTGCATACACTTTTTCTGGGTGATGTTCCTCTGGACTTATCAGGTTGGCAGAGATTGTCATCCGTGTATTGCCTGAATGCAGTAGTGTTCTATAACTGATGCCCTGAACATTTACCAAGGAGGTGACATTTGGGGTTGTTCACTCCAGCGGCATAAACGGTCCAAGTGAGGGATTCCAGTCCCCCTTCTTCTTAGATTGGTGAGGTACTCCGAGTCAGTTAATTCCTCTCCCCAATCCAGCTGGGTCCCATCAGGGTTATTTGATAATCTGAGTACCAGAAGCACAAACTCCATAGGTGCTTACTTAGGTTTATTGGGCTAGAACCTGGGTATGTGCCTTGACTTCCCACAGGCATAACAACTTACGATTTCTGGGCATGTGGAAGCCCCAGATTTCCTCTAATCTGTTGGCATAGGAGGTCTCACCCTGGATTCGGATGTCGCTTGAGTGGGACCTGGTCTCCTTAGGGCTGAACTTTCCCTATGACTCAAGTTTTGCACTGTTGGCTTTCTTTGATCCCCCAACTGGCTCCCTTCATTACATGGCCCTTTGATGTGCATTGACCATTTGAATCACTTCCTACAATGTGGGCTCGTGTAATAGCCTTAAGACTTTTTGTAGGTAAGGTGGCAAGGAATCAGCAAACTCCTCTAAAACTAACACTTCTTTGATTTTGTTGAAGATTTTGTTAGTCAGTCACTTATTTAGCAAGTCCATTACTCAGCATGACATCTGCTGTAGTGTTTCCCCGTGTCTTAGTCATACACGCCTCAGGCATATCTGGTAATATTCTTGCTTTTCTCCAAACTCTCAAGAATTCTCTGCTTCTTTTCTTCATAGGCAGTCCTTTTATCAGGATTGAGGGTTTGAAAGGCCTGCTTAGCTTCTCCTTTGAGTAGCAGTGCAATATATCTGGCCCAAAGATCCCGATGCCGACCTGCAATTTCGGCAGCCCGCTTAAAATCCACAAAGAATGTGGCAGGATCTTCTCTAGTACACACTTTCTGAAGGGTGTATGACCACCTGTATTCAACTTTCAGTAATGGCTCCCTGTAGGGAGTGAACTCTTACTCCTAAGAACCCTTTAAGATGAGGTAGCAATACTCGGAGTCGGATGAGGATGCAGACGTTACTCAAACATAAATAATCAAAACGACTCAGGTAGTTTGTCAAAGAGCGTTTCTGTTTTAATATCAATTATCTAAAACAGGGAGTACAACAGGCATCATTCAAGGCCGCACAGCACAATCTCGAAACATTTCATAAAAAACAGCTTGTTTATAATAAAAATGTGTCACTACTGCCATCATACTATGTGGCAAACTAAAAAACTTATGAGTACCTGTGGTTGGCTCTCAATGAACATCTACATGTACTTTCTATTTAGCCACTGGTTATGATTGGATACCCAGGTCAGGTGGGCATCAAAACCCACCCCCAATAACTGGTCATTGCTGTCACTAAATAAACAATGTATTTGTTCTTCAAACTATAGGGCTTTTCATTATATGGCCCACTATGATTGGTTTGGCACCCTTGAAACCCTCTGAAATATTCCACATGCTGGCAGCACGCAGGTTACCATCCCAGGTGTATGGAAGCTCGGCGTGATCATGCCTCACCTCCAATTAACCCACTCTCCATCAGCACTCCTTTAGTCTATCAGATAATTAAGCTTTTGAACTTGGCCTTGTAACTGTTGACTTCATCTGGGAAATAAAGGGAGTGCGGCTTCACTCTGTCTTTTAGTTTTGACACAGTCTGACCCGAGCTATTTCAATCTCACCCATGTGACTTGAAGACCACTCTTTTTGAGCCTTTGCAGCATTGAATCCTATTAAATGATGAACTGTAGAAACCTTTAGTGTTTTTTCATGCTGCTTCAAACATGAGAGTGTTCCTTTATCACATTCGTTGTAGCCTTCTTGACAGGCATCTGTTTCAACGTGGTGCTATCTGCTTGGTTCTTTGCCAGTCCCATCTTCTCTAAAACTTGCCTTGCCATCAGTAATTTTCAACTGTGCCATTCATTTGAAAGTCTTTTCCTTGTTTATGAAGTTTCAGGCCTGCTAAAGTGAGTTGTGGAATCATCGATGTTATATACATTCCTAAGTATATACATTGGCACATCGCCGCAATCTAACTTACTACGTAGCAAGCCTCACAAATACTTTTCCCTACTTGAGTTTTAGCAAGTGTACACATGTAAACTGATTTACATATTCTTCAGTATTTCTGTAGCATGAGCATCTTTATCTTGAGCCCGAAATGTTGCTCATCTGTACCATCTGTTCTTCAATTCTTAAGAGAATACTTTTATGTTTCTTCTCTTCCTTCAGCCTCTAGATACGTCAACTCCTATTTCATGTGGCGTCATCAGGCTCCTTTGTTTGTTCAAGTGCACATTTTTTCCGGTACTTCATCAAAAATAATACTCTGTGCATTTAGGTAGGGTTTCTTCAAAGTTCAACTTGTCTGGAAGGTTCGCTGCAGTATTGGTATACTGAATGGGACTGCACATGTCATCACCTCTGGTTCCCAACATATAGGCAACATAAGGGCAGAGCTTGGAGTGAGGATGTCTGACTGTACCTCTACGGTCCCCCCTCTGGGCGATTCATCGACCACTTGATTATAAATCTTTACATCAAGGCATCCTCGTCTGAAAAATTGTTTCTTTTGGACCCAAATCTTCACAACTCCTTTCAGACCTCCCACCGAGTTCACATGCTCATCAACCCTCCAGGTCATAAGAGTACAGTGTCCAGTATGACTACAGTAGACCCATCTTCCCACGTACATCGTCCGGTGCCTTGGATACAGAAACTTTGTACCTTCAGGTGCGTGTATGCTGGCTTTCACGTAGTCTCTGATTTCTTCATCTGTTAGTTTCTTAGTCTTCCATCCTGATTTAAATTCAATCATGATCTTCATTCCTACAGCTTTCTTTGCAGTCTTCTTGCACTGAGCGATAATAATTCTAATCACACAAAATCCAAGCATGATCATCACCAACAGGGCTCCAAGAACCTTGAACCTGTCTGCCATCTGTTAGGCAGAATCATATGCAGTACCCTTTGGGAACACCACACACAATTAAGACTACAAGTGACAGTACAAACAGTGGTGCCCCCAGACATTTTTCATAGGGGTGGCCACACTTGAAGTCTTGGGGTAGCACACCAAAACAAACATACATAAATGAATGGGCCGGTGGGGGGGGCGTGCTTTTATAAGGGTGGCCGTGGCCCCCCCTTGCCACCCCTTGGAGGCGCCCCTGAGTACAAATTCACCTTTGATACAAGCCTGTACTACACAGTAAAGTGGTAGTGATGGCTGAGCAGCAAGACTTTTCTCAAGAGTAAAGTGAGCAGTATCAATAGTTACACAAAGGACAGTAATTACTATCGTTCAAGCAAACACTGTTTCAAGGTTTCTGAGTAAAAGAATATACATTTATTTACACATCATTTATAAAACAATTTACTAAGTAAAAGCATTCAAAAAATCACACTCTTAACACACTACAACCTACCCAATAGATTCTGGACAAGTTAAGCTCAAAATGAAGTGTGAGCAAAATGGCATCTAGTAATTAAAAGAGAGGGAAAGGCAAGGTTAGACAAGAATTACACAGCACCAACAAGCAAGCAAGCAGGGAAATCTAGAAAAGGTAACTACGGTGGGGAAATCAAATCAAGGGGCCTGAGCCAAAGTCAACGGACCAGAGTCTTTGCAGAGGATCACACAGTTCAGAGTAGTTTGCGGTTAATTCTTTTGCCAAGAGTTTGAAACAAAGTTGGTTGGAAGAAAAGTTACTTTAAAGAGAAGGACAAGCCCTCGGATTAGCAAAAGATTTCAAACACTTTCACTGTGGTAGGACGGAACGAACAACCGGGTTAGCACAGTACCTTTAGAGCAGAAGAATGCTGTAGCTGAGGCAGATGTTCCTGGCAGATCCTGTAAGCTCACGATTCCTGAAGTGACTGTCGGACTGATACAAAGGAGGAAGATTGGATTGTCCTGCACTGCCCAGGGAAGAAACCAGCAGCGGAGCAAAGCGACGAATAAAAGGTGTGCTCCTTAAAACCCAAGCAGGGTCCAATCCTCCTGGCTATCCAGTTCACTGTAGCTGTGCACAGCAAATTCGACCAGAGGAGGGAGGCCTGGCTTGCAGTTTGGCGAACTGGTTTGGTTCCACCAGCTCAAGGGGAGAAGATTCCTTGCAGATCTTCACTGGCGTCGAAGTTTGAAGATTCGGACCAGCAGTAGGGCTTCACGGGAGATTCAGTCATGGTAGAGGTCCTTTTCTGTCAGCTTCTCTTCAGTTCTTTTGATCCAGTGGCGACTCTGCCTTCTCAGTCCCAGAGACCTGCTTTTTATGCAGTTTTCCCCCATTCACACAGCCTGGCTGTCAATCACACAGCAGGGTGGCTGTCCTGGCGGGACAGTCACCAAAGCCAATCATACAGAGTGCGACATGGGTCTCCAAGGAGACTACGTGCAGGGAGTCTCAAACCCCTCCCTCACATTCTGTCCCCCTCAGACATTCAGGCACCTCCAAAGGACGGCGAACAAAGGAACCAAACCTGGTTTGGCGCGCAGAGTAAAACAGGAGAAAGACCCTTACAAAAAGAAATGGCAAATAAACCCAGTCAGAACCAAATAAAAGTAAATGGGGTCCAGCGGATTTAAGTTTGAGGCTACTAACTTAGCCTAAAACAGTACCAAGGATATTTAAATAGACGACGGTAGGAAAAATATGGTTGATTCCACCAGCCAAATCTTAATGAAAGGGGAATGAAATAATGTTCCATGAGAGACAGACAAAAAGGGATAACTATTAACCCTTTCCAGTACTCTATGTAAGATAGTTTGTACTGGGTCTCTGAATTTAAACAGACTAATAATGTCAATGGCAACTTTGCATGTGCTGGGAGACAGTAGTCAGTCCCAGAAAATGGAGTTTAAAGTGGGAAGTTTGAAAAAGACAACCCTGTGTCACTGCACTAAAGGTGCTGTGAAACACACAGTAAAAAGGTGATACCTATGGAGTAGGTGAAGCTCCACAGTCTATGAACACAAACATGTTAAACATGCAGAGCAAAACTCATGTAAGAGTGGTAAAAAAAGGCTCACACTCTTACCAGGTGAAAAAAATAAATCCTAGAAATCCAGCAATGCTGCTGAGGGACTCAGTAGGTAAGCGAAATTAGACATTCTGGAGAATTCTCCCTAACACCATCCATTGTGGAACCCATGAGAAAACTAATCCAAACCAACAGTCATCAGCAATGTCTTCCATTTAATCAATCATCTAGACATGTATGTCTGTCAACATGGATATGGCCTCTGTCAAGGTGCCATTCTCATCATCATGAGAAGGTATAAATGTGCAACATGATTCTCCAATTCTGGCACAAATACCTCCATCCATAGCTCTAATCATGTTTATAACATATATCTTCTGAAGAGTCATCCGTCTTATGGCTCTCAGATCCTCCTTGATTGCATTGTTTCCTTTTATGGTAGTGTTGATCGTTTGCAGAAGCTCCCATCTGGTTGTTTGCAACCATTTAGTATTTGCATCTGTCTGGATCCTGGGCATGAAGATTATCGTGAATATCGATGAGGTCTTGCTGAACAGTCTGTGTTCATGTTCAATAGAATCAAAAGCTTCTATTGACTTTGCTGAGAAATTGTTTTCCCTCTTCAATCGACTCAAAAGTTCTGCAGACCTCTTCTTTCTTAGATGTGCATCTGCTTTCGGGAATTCACCAATGCTCAGATCACTTTTCGGAATCACCAACGCTGGAACATGAACTTTCACTATAGAACACAGTCCTCCCCAATCCTTGGGCAGCTTCATATAAGCTCTGGATCCACAAGCCCAGTAGTGATCCATTATTACTGCTGTCCGCTCATTCCTTGTGCATCAAAGATTCAATGACAATTCTGATTTTCTCCCATTTTTCTTGTGCCATTATTTCTGAAACACAACTTTGCACTCTCCAGGGGCATTATCCGCAAGGGTCCTCCTTTGTCTTCGACTCATGTCAGTAGTTTAGCAAGTCTTGAACATAATGGTTTACACAGCCTTTCCACATTGTCAACAGTTGGCTTGTAGTTACCCATTACTACCCAAGCTATGCAGATTACCACCCCTTCTTCCCAACCATCCGGAGGGAGCACTGAACCCAGATCTGCATTTGGCCTCTCTCGTTCCATGTTTAAATCTCCCCTTTAGTTTTTCGTGGGCTCTCCAATCTTCTGTTTATTTCCCATCTAATTCCAGCTCCTTTCACTCCAGGCTGTTCATACCTGATCACGTGATTCTTAGTGTGGGTTCTTGCTCTTGTCTTTGTGTCTTGCACAACGTCATCTTAATCCGGATCTGTCCATTCAGTTGCCAATTTTAGGTAAGCTTTTCGGCCCATAATCTGGCCTCTTGTTCGACAGAGCGCTATGTGAGAAATGCAGTGTGCTGTCAGGACATCTATGTCAATAGCTATAAAGACCTTAGATTTTCCCGTACTATAAGGCAGGAGTGTACATACATAGCAGTCCTCCTCTGAGGTTCTCTTGCCACCTCTTTCATTTGCTGATACCAAACATTCTTTCCTAATTCTGCTGTGCTGTCTGGAAAATTATTCAATTCATAATCGTCTTCTGGTGCATATCTCTTAGGTCTCCTCCTTGCCACATGAGGCTCAATTATTATGTCATAAAGTATATCAGCATAACTCTTTTTTACTGGAGGGATCATATGCACATTAGTCAGTGAAACTGGTGACTTTACATGTACTACTGGTGTAGGGTTAGTTACAGAAGATCTCTTCTTTTGTCTTTCCCTACGAATCTGTATCTGATGCTCAGCAATAATTCCCAAGAGACTCTTTCCTGAATGAGGATGTCTAGTGGCATTTGCCATAGAACCAGGTGCTTCCACCTAAGCTACTGGAGTAGGAACAATTACATAAGGCCTAGGATCTCTTCCAATTTGGACTTCTCCCTCACTTTCAGAAGTAGGGAAAATAAAAGCAACTCTCTTTTTTCAGATACATAACATATGCAGCATGTATTACCAAGACTAAAATGATGACAAAAACATCAAACAGGCATATATCATGTACCAGTAAAAGATGCCCAACCAACGTGAAGATGCTGATCATCATTGTCTCTCTCTTTCTGCAATAGCTAAGTGGTTTATGGGCCATATGATTTACCTGTACTTAACTTTAAGGAAAGAAAAAATGCTTTATTCAGTCAATCCCATAATCATTCTGACAGTTGCTGACAGTTGCTGTATCTTTTCCACAAGTTCCACAAGCAACTGGCTGATTGCTGGACGATTAATAGGTTTCTTAACAAAAACATAAATGTCGTTCTTTCGACAAATGAGGTTTTGAGTAGATAATAGAATATTAACGCCAATAAGTTATGAATATCTTCCTGTGACAACACCATTCACTAGTTCATGAAGAAATGTCGAACAAACGATGAATCTGCTCCATTATGTCACATAGCAATTAAGGGCAAGCTGATTCCTTGGATCTCTCAGAAATGTATGATCATCAGTTTGCCAACCAACAAGATGTGGGCTTTCTTCAATTAGGAAATAGAAAACCATTCTGTATAGTTTATGGGCGTCATCATTGGACAGCATCATCAGTTTGTTCACAAAGATGCACCAGGCGGTGAATGAGCCTGTTTGCAAAGTTGCAAGCATCAACCAATTTATTTCAGGTTGATTTCTGGGATCCCTCCGAAATACACAAGTGCTTGTGCGTCGCTCAACAAGATGTGGATACTTGTGAATCAAAAAGTAAAGAATTAGTCCAAGTAGTTTATAAAAATCTTTATCAAGCAGAACCATTTGCATGCTCAAAGAAACATTCAGGCAACAGTCTGATTTGGTATAGAATTGCTGCCATAAGTCGTCCAATCGCTGGACCATTCTTAGGATCTTGGAGAAAAGTATGAATATCACCACAATGGCCAACAAGAGTAGGGTAAGCTCTGAGTATGAAAATAAAGACAGCATGGAGTAGTCTGTGTATGTCCACATCAGTGAAGTCCATAGAATTGTCCAAAAAGAAACTCCTTTTGAAAAGAGTCCAGGATATGCTCTCTCTTCCAGTCGTCGTATACAAAATCCAAGTCTGGCATTGCGCTGCTCTTCTTTTGTAGTCCAAATTTAAATGTCAAAACCTCTCTCTGACTCAGGAACAGTGATTTTTTTTCACTCTCCGCTGTAGCAAATGCAAATAATGCTTTCCAGGAAAGCCACAGTCCAAAGTTCTCTTTGTCTACCCTTAGATAGTATCTGCGTCTTTCTTCCCCATCATTGACCTTGTCTGCACATGCTGAGCTTCTTCTTCTTGACTTGCTTACAAATGGGGTGGGGTACAGGGGTTTCTTCAGCATAGATTTTCATGTCAACTTGATGAATCCACGCTCTTCTTCCTACAACCTTTACAGCTGATGGTGTAGTGTTTTCCACAATGAAAGAACCATCAAATCTAGGCTCTTGATGACACTTTCTGGTGAAATTTTGAATCAGTACCTGGTCTCCTGGAAAGACCTTTTGTATAAGAAGTTCTTGCACTTGATTTGCTGAATGGTCTTCATCTGTCTTCTGAGCCAGACGTCCCATCCGCTTTACTTTGTCTGAAATGACAGAGATACTTGTTGTCAAACATTTTAAATATTCCTGTAGCTCAGTTCCTAATAATTCTGCAGTTCTCTGGGCATCATTCCTAATCCTCAATGGAGGAGTTAGAGGCGTTCTCATTTGCCTTCCAGTGACTTGTTTGTGGTGTGTGAGGTGGTGGTCTGAGCCACGTTGATTTCTAAGTGCATATAATGCAAGGTTAGGCAATGCAGCAACCCCTTCTTCAGGGTCAATATGAGCATGGCTATCCTTTCTTTAAGTAGGCCATTGAGCTTCTAGCATATTTCATTTCCTTGTGGATGATAAGGTGAAGAAAACGTGTGTTTTATGCCAAGCAGCAAACTAATTTGCTCAAATACTTTGTTAACAAAATGGAGGCCATTATCTGATCTCAGTACCTCACATACTCACCATCTAGGAAAGACTTCTCAAACTAAAAATCTTCCAGCACAAGTGGCATCAGGAGGTGTGCATGGGCCAGCCTCGACCCACCTCGAGGAAGGGCACACTACCACTATCATATACCTATAACCATTACAGACTTGAAGCATATCCACATAATCTACGTGTAAATCCTGAAATGGACCACTCGGTCAAGGGATGACTCCTCTAACTGTTCGCAGTATGTGCCCAGCAGTAAACTTTTCACATACGATGCAATTTACTACATAAAATGCAACGTGTTCTAGCAGGTTCAGCACAAACCAATCCTTCACAATGGTTGCTGCAATGCTTTCTCTAGTGACATGTGTGGGGTAGTGCAGCTGTTCCAGCGAGAGCATTTTCTCTCACCCCCACCGTGGGATCTCTCTCCTGTCTGTTCAAATTCAATATGAAATGCTTATTTCAAACACCACTTCGTCATCTGTCGGGTCATCCGTAAACATATCCTCGTCAGTAACGTCAGCCAACCTGAACCCTTCTTCAATAGCAGTCACTGTTCACCATGGCCTGCTCTCATCGTCAAATCCTTCAAGCATGGCCAATTCTCCTCGTACTATGGGTGTCTGTAATTCTAAGGGGGATATGTGTCCTCCTTCCTTATTCATGAGTATAAGTGGCCTGAATAAAAAATCATCAGGTATTCTCATTACTTTGCCCACTAATCCGGGTAGCCCTGTTAACAAAATGCACACGCCATAATAAAAAACCTGAGGCTCCAATGGCTTCCCTTGAAAGGCTATTTGCCCTGTGAATGCCATGGTCAACTCACTTGCATTTAAATAATGTATTCCTGGTGTTGAACACACTATACCCTCAGCAGCAAAAGATATTTTCATGTTCAGGTTTGTCATTAAATCCCAACCTAGTATATTAACTGGCGTCTGTTTCGAATACAATAATGGAAAAGACATGTCACATTCTCCTATTGAAACTGGCAATTTTTCAGTAAAAGGAACTCTACTTGTAGCTCCTGTGAAACCTTAAGCATTCATGGCATTACCTGATAACAAACATTTCCCCTCTCCTATTCATGACCAAATCACTCCAGTATCTACTAAAAAAGAAAAGAATCTGCCTCCTATCGTGTCAAGCTTTGGTTCCTCATTAAGATTAGGCGTTACTGATAGTAATAAACACATCAAGTCCCCCAGTGAGCTGTCCTATTGTGGGTATATACTTATCCCTGTACCCGTAAAAGGATTCCCACTCTCGACAGTGACACCCCTTATTCTAGGAGTCAACAATTGTTCTGTATTTGCGCTCTGATGTATCTGCATGGGTGCATGCTGTAATTGTCCCTGTGGCGGACTCAATGGTGCTTGCTGTGATTGTAAAGCTTGCTGTGTTTTCGGTGCTTGTGTCTGATATACCGTCCTGTGCCTTCTTTGTGGGCTATATGCTGGAGGATAAGCTGCTCCCCCGCTCTGGAGAATTGCCCATTCTGTACATACTCTTGGCTGCCACATGTTTGCGCTATGGGCCCTGTCATCACGCATGTCCAACATACAAGAGTGAATCTCCTAATTTGCCCATCCTGTCTACCTTCATTAGTACCTTGACTATTCTGAAAATATCCTTGGTTATTGTGAAAGCTTCCTCATAATCAGAAACCTCTTCATCCTCTCTGCGTAAATCCATTTCCTCCTTGATCTGGCTGCCATTGGTTATTCACCTGCGGCATACCTGCAGTCTGTTGAAATCCTGTCCCATCGCCACTAGTTAACATCACCCCTTCAATGGCATATTTAGAAAACATTTTCTGCTCTAATTTCGCTTCCTCTACCTTTCTAGCACCCTTCTTCTTCTTGTTTTTGTCTTGCAACAATCGGCAATGATGTGCAATGGTCAGTTGGATTTCTGGCCATGGCTTTGCTTCCATACCCATCAATTTCTTGAGCTGTCTCTTTACTTGCTCTGGCAATCTCTGACATAAAACATGATAAAATACTGGTACAGATTTCCCCTACAGCTCTCGCATTTCCAAAGACCACTGCTCAAGAGAATTTTGAATATAAGCAAGCGGATCTTCCCCTTCCTGCATCTTTCGTGCCATTATAGCTCCCATATCTGACGTATCAGGATACTGCACTGTAAGCGCTTTCCAGAACGCTGCTCTACAATATATTAAATGACACGTCATTGTGTGCCGTGTTCTCTGCGATAACTCCTGCATATCCTGCTGTAGACCAAATGTCATCAGCTCCGTCCCCAAGGATGGCTGCAAAGAGAACTTTAATTTCTCTTATAGCTAATGCGTTACCTCCAGTCATTTTCTCTAGATCATAGATCCATTTTACGGCACCCAACGTTAAACTGGGCAACTTGCATCTTAAGTTTTCCTTATCGATCTGAGACCATGGAATATACTGCGGTCTGACCCCTCCATTCTCTAATAAAGGAAACCGTGAAACTCCAAAATTGCAATCAGCTTCCATTGTCTGCCTATCCATAGTAGGGACGATGGTTCCTGATTGCCTTCTTCCTGGAAATGACCTTAATCTACTTTCATATGCTAGTGATTCACCCCGCACACTCTGGGATTGTCTTATAGGTCGACCTGGCCACGCCAGTGGGTCTGGCATTCTCAGTTTATGTAGGTCTAGTTCTGACCAGCTAACCTCCTTATCTGTCAATAAACATTCTCAGAACCCACATGCACCGGTCACTTCTTTCTCACGGAAGGTTTCCCTTTCTTCGTCTGACATCTCCTGTCCCATAACTTCCTTCTTTCTCGTCCCTATTCAGAGTCAGCCTGTCCAAAGACATAGCTTGGTGCTAAGAACTAAACAGACTTCCCTCCTTTCCTCGCAATTGGGAAATCTCAAATTGATCATCTTTCACTTTACTTCTTAATTCATTTTTCGTCTTCATTTCATGATATGCTTTTGCAATTCTTTCTCCAATAGTTTTCTCTTCAAAATCCTCATCTAGGTTTACTCTAGAAGGCCCTGCCATTGGCTCTTGTGGCGGGAAGAGCTCCTCTCTATCCTCCCATGCTCCTACTGGATTCGGGTTCCTTAACTCTTTCTCGATGCGATCAATGTTGCATGCTCTCTGCCTCCTTTTTCGTTCGATTTCCTTATCAAATGCCCTTCGATTCTTTGCCGCTTCCCTAACTCTTTCTTCCTCCTGTCTCTTCATCTCTCTTCTCTCATTTGTCCAGGGTATTTCATAATTTTTTCAGCTTTGTATTCTCTTTTCTCTTAACTTCTCTTCCTCTTCTTCTTCTCTCTTCTTGTCTATTCTATACCGTTCTTTGATTGCTCGCTGCCTATTATTTCCATTGCGCTTCTGCCTTTTCTTCCGTTCTTAGCTATTCTTCTTGATACAGCTGTACTCGTTTTTTTCTGTCCTTTGGTTTAAGCTCATCCTCTTTCAGTCATTTCTCTCTGTCTCAGTCTTTTTGATCTTGTTCGTCCTGATCTTCCTTTCGCCGTAGCTCCCCAATGCTCGCTCCGTGGTGTTTGAGCGTTATCTGACCTTCCATCCACTCATTTTGTATGAGTGCTATCTCATCAGTTTTGTCTTTCTCTCCTTTCCATCTCTTTCTTTCCCTTTCTTTATCCAGGGTCATACCTGGTCGTTCACTTCTCTCTTTGTCCCATGGGACTGTAGAGACCACGTCTTTCTCCAGGGTCATACATTGGGTTACTATACCCTGCTGCTGCTTTAAGCTCTCTGAGTGGATACACTCAGTCATCTTTTGAATTATCGTCGTTTACTTCAGGCACGGTGAGGGGAGCAGAAGGTTCATCACCCCCCTCTTTATGCTGGCTTGGTATCCAGTCTGCAGGAGGTGGGTCTTCCTGTTCCTCCTGTTACATATTCCAAAGGTCTAAGCTAGCTAGCCTTTTCTCCAGCTTTATCCCTCTGTACGCTGCTCGCAAATATGTGGTCAAGTGTTGCAAAACAGCTTTTGACAGTGATCCCCCTTGTGGCAATGGAATGAACATTTCATTTGCCGTTCCCTTAACCCATTCTGCGCTATATTGTTTATGTTTGGGTTCTTGTTTTGGCAACTGCTTGCACATGTGTACGAGCAGAATAATAATAATTATTTTTTTATTAGAAAATTGTTTTGGTTGACAGATCAACCTTTACAATACAATGATTTACATTATTCCATAAACAAGATTGCTCTCACTGAGATTAACATCAGAAACGATAATTCTGTCCTTTTTCGCAAATTGATTATGAAAACAATATATGGTCAAATACTCTGTTTAGAATTGCATTTAGATTCAATACTCTCATTTAACATCCGTAACATATTTCAAAGTAAACACAAAATTAAATTCTAAAATAGATTACAATCCACATAAAAATAATTCAAAACTTAATACAGAGTTATCATTTTTCTAAAACTTTGGTCTAAAATTAGTACAATAGTATACAATTCACAATTTAAAATCATCATTGCATTTTTCAATTCACTTCAATAAAGTTCATAAATAATCTTTTATACATAAAAAAGGTTTAAAAAGGTTTTAGTCCTTTGTAGTCTGTGAGCATTTAGGGTCAATCTACCTTATTAGTTTGATTATTCTCTATGTCTAATTTTAGGTCCCTAATGAATTGCACAGTATCTATGATTGCGCTGTTTTGGTAGCATTGAAAACCTCGTTCCATAGCTGTTCTTTAGTAAGTGAACCTTTATTTACAAAATGTTTATGGACATATCTGGTTCTCATTTTGATCGTCATTGAGCATTCTGTAATCAGATGTTGTAATGCCTCTTTGTAAATAATGTTTCCACAAAATCTGCAAGTTTGGTCTAAATTACAAGACCTATTATATTTGGCTATGACTACTTTTGTCCGAATCAAGTTCATACAAAGTCTTAAGAAGTTATCCCCATAGATTCGATCAGGGAACTTAATTAGATATCGTGGAACTACGTTCATGGTTTTGTCTAGGAAAGCAACCATCTTGAAAGAGTCATAGGTGTTACATGTTTCCCTTGTGGTGATCTAATCCCCTCGCCATAATTACATTTTCACTTTTTTCAGGGTTTTCTAACAGAAGGTCACAACTAATGTCAGCCTAGAGCAGTGTTGTTGTGCAGATTTCTTTCCATTGCTGTAGAGGACCTGCAAAAGGTGTTTCTATAAGCCCTTTCTATATTAGAAAAAGATTTTGGGAATTGGATGTTGCAAGAAGGCACTTTCTGGTCAGCATTGGCCATAATATTATTGTAAATAGTGAAGTTAGGACTAATTCAAATCGAATTATTGCTATTGGCATACTTTGGGGTATTAGGAGTATATGTTTCCAATATATCCCTTCCACCAGGTCCAAGTTATGTGCATCAGGGCTGCCTTTTGTCTGGCTACCATAAGTACTTATTGGTACAACTTTTTGAAGGTAGAAAATTCTTGCTGGTAGAAATGAACATTTCCCAAATTTCTTTTGTAAGGCGCTCGCTTGAATTGCTAAGAGTCTCATTCTTGAGTTGATTTCATTTTTATATGGTAACTCAGTAAGACGAGAATTAGTATTGACTCCAAGATATTTGTATTGCTGGATTTAAGTTAAGGACGTTTTTGAAAGTTGCCAATTGAAATTATATTCTGATTTGTTGGCATGGTATTGGAATATGAGTATGTTTGACTTTTGAATGCTGATAGTTAGATTATTCCCTAGGGCATATTTGCTCAGAGCTGTTAATTTTATTTGCAAACCAATGGGAGTTCTGTCCATTACAATCAAGTCATCCGCATATAATAAGTAAGAGATTTCGGTGTTTCCTAACTTGGGTGGAAATGATCTAACTGAGTTAAAAGCAAGGTGTATATCCTTGATAAAACATTTTTAAAGGATGGATGTGAAGGGCCAGCCCTGTTTCAGGCCAGTATTTGTTAGGATACATTTTGTTAAAAGTCCTGTTGTAGTCAGTTGTACTTTGACAGAGGTGCTGGAATAAAATTGTTGTATTAAAAAGAGAATGTAAGGAGGGCAGCTATATTTTAAAAGTTTGGCCCATAAAATTTCACGTGGGACTGAATCAAAGGCTTGCTTAAAATCAATCATTGCCATGAAAAGTGGTTGTTTTCAATGGAACGCCTGCTTTTTTAATTCTGACAGAATTGTTAAATTTAGCACTGTTCCGATGCCTGCGATTGACTAGAATCCACTAAGCTTTTCCTGTGCTAGCCATTTAAAAAAATCTCGGAGCAGGAGTCTTGTGGAAAGTCTGCCGGGGGCGTCTAATAGGGCAATAGGTCTATTATTTTTGGTTTGATTTCTGTCGCCCTTCTTAAGAATGGGAATACTAATGGCCTATTGGCATGATGTTGGAATTTTACCAGTTATAATAACTTTTTTGAAGATTAGCTCCAGGGCTGATGCCCATGCTTCAGGGTTGGCTTTAAATATGTAGTTCGATAAATCATCTGGCCCCGGTGCTCTCGACATACTTAGTTTTTTTATTATTATCAGAATATCTAGGGGATCGAACATACATTTTGACAGATCAGGTGTTTCGGAGGATAATGGAGTTGATTCAACTCTATTGTCCATTAGGAGATTTTCGAAGTGCGTCATCCAGCCTTTTTAACTTATGGTGTTTAATAGAATCAATTTGGTCGCACTGCTAGGAGGTGAATTAATTATACTCCATATTGCACCCGCTGATTTCTGCATGAGAGATTGGAGCAGTTCCTCTCCATCTTGTTGTTTTCGGGCTGCTTGAATTTGTTTGATACTATTTTTGTATCGAGTTCTAAGGTTAATTCGATCTGCCCTTTGTGTTATGGGCAACAGGAGCCTCGCTGCTCTGTGATAATTAGTTTTTAGCTCTTTACTCTGCCAATCATTGGAATATTTATGGCTATATTTGGCTTGGGTCTTTGATTGTATCAATTCTGTGATAACCTGAATGGAATCGTTGTAACTAGTAGAGGGATTTATTGTCTGTGGCTTGTTGGCTTCCGTTAGATTAATTGTGAGAGATCTGACAAGTTTATAGTTCCAGTGTATTCTATTTCTGGCATTATTAATTTCTTGGGGTTATGCAAAGAATTATCCCTCCTGGGTGTCATGCAGAACCCAATGGGTTGCTAATATGTTATGATCGCTGGATATAGTAGGTAGTACTTCAAATGAGACAATGTATTTATTAGCATTATTCGAAATAAAGACATAGGGCCTCATTACAACCCTGGCGGTCCCGTAATGAACGGTGCCGGTACGGGGCTGGCACCGTTCATTACGGGATGCCTGATTATGAGGTCCCCTAGCGGGACCGGGAAAACCAGACGTCCTTTCCGGGTCCCGCGAAGGGACGAAGGAGCTAATAACAAGCCTGTTATTAACTGGCTCGTTATTAGCTCCATCCCCATTCCCATTGAGCACTATCGGGGCTCAAATGGGAATGGGGAATGGTTTTGTGCATGAGGAATTACCGGGTCAATCCAACCTTGGAGGACCCAGTAATTCCTCATTCACAGAACCCGGTATTGGAGCCCGGTATGGAGGCAGCCATGCCCTTAGTTAGGGCATGGCTACCTCCATACTCGTAATGAGGCCCATAGTCTATCACAGAGGTACTCTTGCCTCTGGACCATGTCGGAGCTGGTGGAGAATCCTTTGATGATGATCCATTTAACATCTGAAAATTCCTTGTTTCCATTAAGGAAAACCTTCTTGCTGCCTGCGTTTTGGCATCAAGATGTATTGGTGTAATGCAATTCATGTTAAAATCTCCTGCAATTAGGGTAGTTTGAATGGAGTTGTCACTAAGTATCAGATCTAAAATGGTTTACATTTTTCCCAGAAATTGTAATTAATTTGGCGAGGTCGGATTCCAATAAATGTTTATTATAAGAGATGAGGGGAACAGCTGGTAGTTGAAGTTATTGGTCGTTACTTTTACTGCTTGGACGCCTGCACTGGGGGATAGCCAAGGTTTAAAACAGAGTTCAGAATCGAGACGTGCTGCTATAAGAAACCCTGCTGTAGGACGACATTTTATAGGTTTTTTTGCCGTTATTGCAACAATTTCAAGATTACTCCATATGGGGATAGACATCATCCATGTTTCTTGTAAAAGCACAAGATCAAAATCATCTATATCTGATGGAATCTTTTTTAGTAAGCGTGAGAACCCTCTTGTATACCAAGAGGCCATTGTACAAGAGTGAGAAGTAATCTTTTTATCATGCTATTTGTTTTGTAGGTTATTGGAATTTTCTAGCGTTTCGGTGACCGATGACCACTTAGATTTAGGGTGAGTTCGACTCGTTTGCTGATTTACCTTACAATTGCAACAGGAATTAGTGTTTGAATTTATTTTTAGGTTAGATTCACCATTCGTTTGATTTTGCGGTCCAATGTGCCATTTTGCTTCAGGTTGCTCTGTACGATTTATCGCTGCTAATAAGAGGCCTTTACGTTGCAACACTGTTCTTTCTTGCCACAGTAGGTTCTTGATGATTCTGGAGGGAATGCTTAATTCTACTGTTTCTTGGATTGCTGGGTTGGGGGTAACAAAGCCAGCCAATATCAGAGGATCTTATATGTTGTAAGGAAGGAACCAAATTAAAGATAGTTAACAGCGCCATTCTATTAGGAGAGGGATCATGATAGGTATGTTCTAACATGGTGATCTTAATGGTTTCTTCATGTGAAGTTATTGCAGAACCTGTGACATGCTCAGATGATGGACAGTTGTGATTGTCTAAGTTGACCGGAACAGGCGGAGCTGCAGGTTTGTCAAGTATTGTGTCAATAATGATAGGAACTGGATCAATCTGTGTCTATTCAACAGATGCTGCATAGCGTGATAGTACTACTTCTCGCCTTTGGTCCCAGGTTGCCAGTGCACTGTTTAAATTTAGCCAAAAAGTTTGGAGAGCATTGCACTCTGAGTTGTTCCCATGGAGACTTTGATGGACCGAGTCTATAACTGATCATTGTTAGAGTAAACTGAAGGATTCATAAAATCCTCATTAGAAATGTTATTTGCTTTAAGATTGTTTTCAGTTTCTTTTTTATTCATACATGACTGTGGAGACAAGGTCACTGCCTTGCTGGGCTTATCTTGTGGTGGCGCCACGTTTGAGTCCGAAGGAAGTGGAGCCCTTTTTTCCGATCCAGAACATGTCGGTCTTGGGGTTGATGGACGGGCAAATTCTGTTTCCGGGGGCAAGCTCGAATTTGGCTGTTTAACGGGAGAAGTTGAGTCATTCAGATTGATTACTTTTTTGTTTTGTTTAGATTTTCTTTGAGTCAGTGGCATATTATCTAATTTTGTATTGTTATTTGTTTTGTTTTTTTGGATTTTTTGCTTTCAAATCAGCTGAGAGCACCAATGTGCATTGTCTGTTTCTTTTCCTTTGTCTTTTATTGCCTTGTGATTTTTTATTGAATACATCATAAAGTGGGATTTGGATCACTAGAGCCTCCAATAGTGGGGGTTCAGGTCCGAGTTCCGTACTTTTAGGGTAAAAGGGGTTCTTTCAGGCAAATAATTTGCCATAGATGGAACAGAAGAAGATTCTTGAAGGTCAACTTCATTCTTATCTTGTGGCACAGCCACTTCGGTATGACCTGTCATATTTGGATCACCAGTGTTGTTTGAAGCCTCTATGGGATTTAGATTCAGGAGCGTTGGAAGATTTCAAACTAGCCAGTCCAATTTTTTGTTAAATATATCAATACCTAGCGACTGTGACATCGCCTTTTGGTCAAGGACTTTGAAAAACTTAGTGAGTGTGAAGATGCTAGTATTTATGCTACTAGCGCTGTTCCAGGGTTGGTCATTGAAGGAAAGCCAAAAGAGGGATGCGGGATTGAGTTTATGAAATAAGCTACCAGGGAACACTCTGAATCTGCAGAGGGAGTGGTGTTGTTACCCACTGGATAGTTTTTTGAGAAAAGCGCCGGTGAGGTAGAAAGTCTAGAAGGAGTGCTGTGGCCAAGAGGTGGTGGTTACCATGGTGAGCATTGAGCTTCATTCAGTAGACTTTTTTTAGTGGGCGCTAAACGGCGGCAAATTAGGCATATTTTGTACCACCTGGGAGTAGAGTGACGGCAGTGTTGGGGCATCTATAGCAAGAAACATTATGGGAACTTGCATGGAAGGGACAGATTCCACAGTGTAAGTTGGGGTAAAGAACTCTTCTCCATCTCCACCAACAGGGGAGGGCATGATGCAAGCTTGCAATGTGGCGTCAGACAGCAGGGAGCAGTTTTCCTCATTCAAGGCCAGTTGTCTGGGCAATGACACAGACGATACTGTTGGCCACAGATGTGTTGTGATTAATTTCGAAGGAGAGATTGGCGGTGGCGTCGACATTTTTTCACTTTCCACGAGAAACTTCCTGATGTCGGTGTTTGTTGCTGCAAAGTTCAACACCGGGGGAGGCCTGAATAAAGCATGTTGAGGTTGGGCTTTTGAAGCCAACGTGTGCTGGGGAAGTCGCAGTGAAGGCAGCAGCATGTTGGTGGTAAGTCTGTAGGCTGCCATATTTTATATGTAAAAACAGGCGAATAAAGAAGAGGGAAGAGAAATTGGAGTGCCACTTACTTGTGGGGTGTAAATGCGAGCAGCTATCACTCAGATTGTATCAGGTGGCCAGACGCAAGACCGCTAAGATAAAGGCAGTGAGAGTAAAAGCACAACCGAACACGGCACGGCTGCACACGGCACAGAGGACAGCAGACAGTACTTGGTTGGTATTCTGCTTGGTGCGTGCGCTCTGGTGCACGGTGGCTGTCTTGGTAGCAGACATGTGACAGGGGGAGGGTCTAATTAAGGAAAACAGAGAAATAGAAGTTTGTTAGTATATATACTAACATAAATGTTTTACCAGTGTATTACAGAGGGAATACAATAAATGTTGTACCCAATGAGCTGGAAAAAGAGTTCAAAACAGTCCATGGTTGTTGGTGCAGGTGAAGAGTGTTGGTAAACAGCAGAGGAGCAGGCGATCCGAGCAGTACAGCAGACAGAACTTGTTCGGTACTCTGCTTGGTGCGCACGAGCTGGTGTGCACGGTGGCTGCCTTTGTAGCGGTCACGTGAGAGGGGGCGTGTCTAATTAAGGAAAACAGAGAACTATAAGCGTGTTAGTATATATACTAACATAAATGTTTTACCAGTGTATTACAGAAGGAATACAATAAATGTTGTACCCAACGATCCGGAAAAAGAGTTCAAAACAGTCTGTGGTTGTTGGTGCAGGCGAAGAGCGTTGGTAAACAGCAGAGGAGCAGGGGATCCGAGCATTACAGCAGACAGTACTCGGTTGGCACTCTGTTTGGTGCGTGCGCGCTGGTGTACGCTGCGGCTGCCTTTGTAGCGGTCACATGACAGGGGGGCATGTCTAATTAAGGAAAACAGAAATAGAAGCTTGTTAGTATATATACTAACATAAATGTTTTACCAGTGTATTACAGAGGGAATACAATAAATGTTGTACCCTGTGAGCTGGAAAAAGAGTTCAAAACAGTCTGTGGTTGTTGGTGCAGACAAAGAGCAGTGGGAAACAGCAGAGGAGCAGGGGATCCGAGCAGTAAAGCAGCCATTACTCGGTTGGTACTCTGCTTGGTGCCTGCAGAGTAATATCCTCCAATGTGACAAGGCTCACTCGCCTGTCAATACTTACGTCTCTACTTAATCAATATTCTGAAAAAGAAATAAAGAATTCTCCTTTTTAAACACAAAAAATATTCTCCTGTCGCTCTTTTGACACTTCACTTTTCTTTTGACTTACATAAACATAACATACACAACATATAAACACACTTGGCCAGCCCACATCTATCTTCTAGCCAATGCTGCTTGTGGTTTTCTCTTATTGCCCCTAATTTTTACCCCTGATCGGGGGTGTAAGATATCTTCTTTAACAGACTTGTCTGTTTGTCTCCAATGTATCTACTTAGATTTTAAGATATCTTCTCCTGACCTTCCTGAACGCAGGTCTCTGGGCTAACCTATGGAACGCTCTTCATCCATATATCTCTATTCAATACGTCTTATCACTATTCACAATATTCCACCAACCCTCCGTTCTCCTTTTCCATTGTTAGTTTCCCCATGCATACAGTTTGCCACGTTCCCCAATCTACTCACCATTCGTTTTTTGAATTCCGAACCTCGGGATTGTCTCCTTCTCAATGAGCCACTTCACCCTTCTGTCCGCTCAGCTTCCTGTAGAAATCGAGAGGGGCTTTTGCAAAAAAATTAGGGACCTGCTCTACCTATACTTGCAAGATTTTGCTTTTGAATCTAAAACGCTATCTACAGGGAGCTTCACGTTCTTTCAGCTAAATGGTGGCGGATGTCCGATATTACCAGGACCCCAAGGCTTACTAAATAGATGGGCCTTTAAACATCCTCTCTCTGCTACCAAGTTAACTCTTACTCCTAAGAGCCCTTTAAGATGAGGTAGCAATACTCATATGTGGATGGGATGCAGAAGTTACTCAACCATCAATAATCAAAACGATTCAGGAAATTTGGCAAAGTGCTTTTCTGTTTTAATATCAATTATCTAAAACAGGGAGAACAACGGGCATCATCCAACGCTGCAAAGCTCGATCTTGAACCATTTCATAAAAAAACAGCACTTTTATATAAAAAATTAATCACTACTGACATCATACTATGTGCCAAACTACACAACGTATGAGTACATATGGTTGGCTCTCAGTGAACATCTGCATATACGTTCTATATAGCCACTGGTTATGATTAGGTACCTAAGTCAGGTGGGCATCAAAACCCACCCCCAATAACTGGTCATCATAGTCGTCACTAAATACATGGCAATTAATTGATTCTTCAAACTATAGGACTCTTAATTACACGGCCCACTATGATTTGTTTGGCACCCCTGTACCCCTCTAAAATATTCCACATGCTAGCAGGATGCAGGCTACCATCCCAGGTGCATGGAAGATCGGTGTGATCATGCCTCCCCTCCAATCAACCCACTAGCCATCAACACTCGTTCCGTCTATCAGACAATTAAGCTTTTGGACTTGGCCTTGTAACTGTTGATTTTGTCTGGGAAATAAAGGAAGTACGGCTTCACTCTGGCTTTTAGTTTCGGCACAGCCTGACCCAAGCTATTTCTATCTCACCCACGTGACTTGAAGACCACTCTTTTTGAGCCAGTTGCAGCATTTAATCCTATTAAATGATGAACTGTAGAAATCTTTAGTGTTTTTTGATGCTGCTTCAGATAGAAGAGTGTTCCTTTCTCACATTCGTTGTAGCCTTCTTGACAGTCATCAGTTTCACTGTGGTCTTATCTGCCTGGTTCTGGGCCAGCCCCATCTTCTCTTAAACTTGCCTTGTCATCAGTAATTTCCAACTGTGCCATTCATGTGAACGTTTTTTCCTTGTTCATGAAGTATCAGGCCTGCTAAAGTGCGTTGTGGAATCATCCAGGTTATATACATTCCTATGTATATACATTGGTGCATCGCCGCAATCTAATTTACTATGTAGCAAGCCACACAAATACTTTTCCCTACTTGCGTTTTAGCAACTGTACACGTGTAAACTGATTTACATATTCTTCAGTGTTTCTGTAGCATGAGCATCTTCATCCCGAGCCCGAAATGTTGCTCCTCTGTACCATCTGTTCTTCAATTCTTAAGATAATACTGTTATGTTTCCTCTCTTCTAGATATGTCAACTCTTATTTCATGTGACGTCATCAGGCTCCTTTCTTTGTTCAAATGCACATTTCTTCTAGTACTTCATCCAAAAGAATACTATGTTGGCGTGCATTTAGGTAGGGTTTCCACAAAGGATATCTTGTCTCAAAGGTTTTCTGTGGTATTTGCATACTGACTGAGACTGCACATGTCGTCATCTCTGGTTCCCAACATATAGGCAACATAGGGGGGAGGTTGGAGGGAGGATGTCTGACTGTACCTCTACAGTATGTAATAGTTTCCTGATGTTGATGGCTGGAAGCCAGTTGACCTTCCACAAGGGTCCGCAATAGCCCTCTCGTGGATGAATGGTGTGGTCTTTTCTCTTGAGACCAGAGTCTTAGTCTGATGAAACAAGCTTCTCCTCTTCTTCCCCTTCATTGTCTGAGGGTTTTCTCCACTGGTGAAATGTGAAGCTACTTGCAGGGCATGAAAATCTGCTTCTGCTGGCTTGATATGTCTTTTCCCAGGCCTCCCGTATCTGGTCCACTAGGTCCCTTCTTGACACTGCAGCCAGGGTGCAGTCTTCTGATTGTTCAGGTAGGGGATCTAGACTTAGGAATTCTAATTCCACTCTTCCAATGTTCTGTGTTGGTGGTTACCCAGGACTCTCCAATCTCACATTTATCACCCATTTTCACCTTACCAGGTCCACCTCTGTGTTGGAGCTTGTGGATCGTAAGGCCTCTAGAATACACCAACCTTTGGAGCCAGTTCAAGATTCTTTTTTGTCATAATTAATTTATGGGCTCTCTGGGGCCGTTCCTCCCTGTCTCGTCTAGAGATGGTTGTTCCCTCTCTAACCAAGGAATTCCTCAATCACATAATTGTCACTAGAGATTGGTAACCCCTACCTTCTAAACTATGTCTCCTGTAAGGTGATGGGCATAAGGCAAAATGCCTTATGTACCTAAGTCTCTCTCCAGAAAAAATCAAGGTGGTCCCAGCTCTAATTCACAAGATGACTTAGGTTAATAATAATAATTTCAGGTACTCAGACCTCACTTGATCTTATCCTTACACAACATTCCTCTTCCTATCTCTAGCAGTCACTATCCCTTATCACCTCCTACTCTCATCCCTCATGTTCTACTGACTGTTGCTCCTCTATTTCACTTATACTTCCTCTTTTGTCCATTCAATGTTCCTCTCTCTACTGTTTACCTCCACCTTATGATCTTACTCCTTAATACACTCTCCCTAATCTCTACTACCTCAACTACTCTCCCCTCTCCACACCACTACACTGCCTTCTCCACACTACTTCTACTCACCATTACACACTAATTCTACTCTCTCCACAACACTTCTACTCACACCGCACTACTTCTACTCCCCCTCTCCAAATGACTGCTCTCTCCACATTACTGCTCCACCATGCTGTCTCCTTAAGTCACTTTCCTTTAACTTCCTGACTCAACTTTTTTTCACACTCTACTCTACCCTACTAATATCACTCACACACCTTCCATGCACACTCAAACACCAGTAACACTCTCTCCCACCAATACCTACTCTTGAAAACTCCTTTAATAATTCTCCTCCATATTCCTCTGATTTGCTCTTCCTCCACCAAGTCTCTTGGTCCTCCTGTTCCTCCCCGGACCACTCACAAACAACCCACACCTTCATGTTTCCTGTTCTCCCTTTTATCCTCCTTCTTCCCGCTCCACTGGTTAGCTTCCTCTGCTGGTTTCCCGGGACAATTGCTGGCTGCCCTTTTCCCCGGGGCAGTATTACATTTGTACACAAATTTAAAAGGGATCTTAAACCCTACGAGTTTCTACCATATTACTGCCAGTCTCCATCAGTGGCAGCCTGAAACAGTTAATGTTCCAGTTTGTGTGAGGGCCTCTAGAAAGTGTGTGGGTGCCAGTTTGGCGATGGTGCCACTTCGATTCCCCCTACATTGAGCACACAATCTTTGTCCAGAGTGACATGCGCTGGCATTGTGCTGATGTTTGCCCTTGTCTCCAGGTGGGTGGTTTTTCCTCAAGCACTCTGCACTCCAACTTGCTGTTAAATTCCCAGTGAGGCTGGTTGCATAGCAGATGGCAATGTTCTGATGCCGTGTGGTTTGTTCCATTACCTTTTTATTCATCACATTCTATCTCTTCATGCTGACAGTCCATAAATGGCTGCTGCAGGTGTGAATTAAACAATAAAAGAGAATGCACTGGCCAGAATGGGGCTGTGCAGATAGTACTACTGCCATGCAGCCAGGCACAGAGAGAAGGGGTAGGGACTGGTTCCCTCCAAATTCTGACTTCCCGCCTCTAGGGAAGGACTGGCTCTGACATTTACTCTGGTTGGCCTGAATCCCAGACTGAGAGGTGTCTTTGCCCTCACCTAAAAGGGACACAATTCAGACTCTGTCACAGTTAATAGAATGTGTATTGTCAGTATATTTCAGAACTTTTGACAGATTGCTTTGGCGCAGATCAAGTTTCCTATCACAGGATTTGAAACTGAAACACAATATTTACCTTGGGAGTTCCAGTGAGTATTGTTGTTGGCGAATTAGAAATAAAGTTTAGTGGTGGAGTATTTTTTTCACAGATAAAATATAATGAGATTTTCCACAGATATATTTGAGAGTGAGATAGGATACTTGGTTGTTACTCCTGTGCTTTCGAGCCCAGTTTAGAGATCCCCAAGCGTTGGTGATCAGATCCAATGGTATTCTTTTCACTAATCTAATTTCAACAGCACTGTGGATGACTAGAACAAATGATAAATATTACTTCACAAAATGTAAAATACAGATTCTGTGTACTCAAGTGAGGAGTTTATGCTGTTATGGTTACTACTGATTTGTGCTCTGTGGGATGAAACCAAACATTCTTAAAGGTGGAAATTCAGATTTCTGGAATACTATCATGTTCTACCAATATGTAAGCATCAGGGCATGTTTCCTAACTAGGACATTTGCAGGGGATGTTGTAGCCCACTTCCAGACACCATGAAAGACTCCCAATTTTCAACAGTAAATTGTATCTCCAATTCCTTGCTTCAACTGTAAAAAAAGGCCGTTATTGAGATGTCTTTTTTAAATTAAGATTGCATTTAATGCTGAAACGAAACCCCTAATCACAACATCTTTCTTCAAATTTTTCAAAGATATACTGTGGTGTAGTTGCTTCAACCAATATCTCTGAATGAAGGACACAAATGTCCTATTGAAAACTACCAGACTCCCTAAGGGCAAAGTCATTCTGCCATTACTGAAATAGAAAGATGCTGTCCCCAAAGGTATTGCAACATGTCCCAAGAAGTCCAAGTCAAATAACCCACCAGGTCCATCGGATTTACAAATCCCTATAAAATTCCTCAATTGGTTTCCTCTAACTGCAGAGTGCATGGGCCACCATTGTCTGTGAAGTATTATTGCATGTCATTCACCAATAATCCTAAATTGTGCTGCCTGGCCACATTCATCTAAACGAGGGCCTTGCAACTGAAGGCGAGAGTCCCCCAGCCAGCACGATCCTCCCCGCAATGAGAGACAATGACGGACTCTCCCAAGTTGGGAATAAAGCCAAGACAGAGTGCGGGTGAGCTTAAATGGGAGTTTATCAATCAGAATAGGGCATGCAAAGAACTCTGCAAACTCCGAGAGCGCTCTGTCTGACAATAGCAAAGACAGGCGTATATATTTACAAAAAACGTCATAAGAACCTACACACTATAGGGGGCACAAGTTCAATGGGATTGGGTGGCGAGGACTAACTATAGGTGCTGCTGCGATGTGGTTGGCCGTGGCTGGAGAACGTCACTGGTCAGCCTCGTGGGTTGGGCTGGGCCTGGCAGGTTGGCAGAGTTCATCCGGGCGGTGTTGTTGTGCCATCGCGGCCAGTGTCAGAGATGAATGTCTTTTCCTGACTTATTTGCCCTAGGCCATGCACACCGCAGTCATTCAGTCATTGCAATATTATCTTCTTTGGTAAATCTTCCAATAGGTTATTCTACAGGTTAATGCAACACGGGAGGAATGCACCTTGTGAGGGGTCTGATGGTCATTCGTCAGGGCAAGGTTACCAGTGTCCTGTTGACCGGGGCCATAGGTTGAGGGGCTAAGCTTCAGGGCATGGGACGGACGGTACATGCCTCCCTGTCTTGTTAGATGTGGTTATAAATGTGCCGCTGTGTGTTGCCACAGTGTTGGGTGTCCTGATTGCACAGGGCCATAAGTCTAAGATGATTAGGTGGGTTGTGGGGTTTACGAGGGGCGCCTTTGGAAGTGTGGGTTCAGGCAGGGGTTTACTGCTGTGCTGTAAATAATGCAGGTGGCGGCCCGTGGCCTTGGGCGCTGCAGAGGGGGCTACACATCTTTGAAGCGGCTCCAGTCTAGTTGGGGTAGGTGGAGCAGCACGGCGCGGGCCTCTGCTCTCATGCTTGGCAGTCTTTGCAGGGTGGGAGGGGGAATGGCCTTGCACATATTCACAAAGGTATCTCCCTCGTGTGTTGCCGATTTTAGGTAAAAACATCACAAACATTTGAACGCTCTATAATACTTATTCAAATCACTTTTAAAACATGCATTTCAACTTTGCTGAATGTGTCTCGATTATATACAGTCTGGGCACCTTATTCGTACACTATGTTTTAACAACTACAGTATTTAGTTATATGCATATATATTTGCAGTAAGTGAGGTAGTAGCAGGGTTGGTGGAGTACATAGAAAGTAACCCGCCACTGTTCGTGACGGTGGTGGTACATAAGGGGCTTAGACATACACGCGTGACGAGTGCATTCTCGCACACTCTTCACATGTGCCCTCTGTAGGGTTACATTCATTTTCTTGTGTACTCTAGCAGCATTAGTTCAGTTATGGCACGGGACCGCGGGGTGTACGGTTTTCAATGATACATATAATGAATAATCCCCCGGAATGCTTTTATCACTTGCACACCCCTGCCGGGGTGTGGGTCCTTCACGGCTGGTATCATGTACGATAATTACACGATTTTTGCAGGTTTCTTTAGTAAACATGGTTGTATGGAAAGGACAAAGTG
Organism: Ambystoma mexicanum; assembly: GCF_040938575.1. Taxonomy (NCBI): domain Eukaryota; kingdom Metazoa; phylum Chordata; class Amphibia; order Caudata; family Ambystomatidae; genus Ambystoma; species Ambystoma mexicanum. The sequence continues at coordinate 292,247,510 of NC_090928.1, forward strand.
GTTTTTGACATTCATATTTTTGGGTACCTTTCTGCTTTCATCAGAAGACCATTCTACAGATCTTCCCATCGCCCAGGCCTTGCTGACCAGGTCCTTCTGGGAGCAGTGATACACTGCGGAAGGTGAACTGTTACAATGTTAGTGTACTACGCTAGATCATGTCCGTCTTGTTCGTGGGAACGGGCTCGCAGCAGATCTGCCATGGTGCTGCGGCGACAGGGAGAACTGAAACTTTCCGAAGGTGGGGGCCGCGCTACAGTGCGCTGAGCTCACACCATCTTTAGTAGACGAAATGGTTTTTGAGGCCTAGCTAAATTCAATACGTGCGGGCAATGTCCACAGCAGGTGAGCCATCCACCACCTGGGCCCTGGTGGTAAGGAGGGGACGCCCGCTGAGCCATGGCCCTCACCTGGGGTGGAGGTGTAGGCAAGGGGGGTCTTTTGGACCATTCCTCCCCTACATTTCCCCCCTTTCGTTACTTAAGTAACGAATACTTTAAGTCTTCCAGCCTTCTACATTCTTCTTCGTCCATTACTGCCTCGTCCCATGCAGGTGTGCCTTTTATGGGCATCGAGGCTCTGTACACCCCCCGTAAGCTTTCCCCTCTTCTGGCATATTCATCTGGGGTACAAGTCAGGTATAAACATCCGCCATCTCCCACCAAATCTACCCACACCTCCTGGTACCATTCTAGTACACGGGGCTCTCTAATGGTGGTGTGCCACGCTTTATCTATGATATCTTTGTCGTGATAGATAGGCACTAGCTGATATCTTGGTGTGTCATCTGTTCCTGTTTGTACCTGCACTTCCTGCATATTTTTTATTGTCCCACGAGTGTTGCCCATTGTCACCATCATCATTGCACCATTAGGCACTGCGTTAGCGCAACATCGAAGACCCACCTGGCACAAGCAAAAGGCAAAAAGGAGGAACACCACAGCTGGCATCAAAAATTTCACAGTTGTTCCAAGCCACGAGGGGACCCAGGAGAAGATGTTATCGAACCACGTACTGTCTTCTGCTCCACCTTCCATTTTCATTTTTTCTCCTAGGTTGTGCACTGCTTCGATCACATGGGACAGGGAGCCGTTTTCTGCATCTTCGGAAGGTACGAAAGTGCAGCAGGCACTTCCGATTTTTCGGCAAACACCTCCATCCATCGCCGTCAACAGGTCCAGGACATACCTGTTTTGCATGGTCATCAGTCGTAAAGCCCTTAGTTCCACTTTTATTACGTTGAACCCTTCTTCAGTGTCGTTGGCCAGCTGAATCAGTTCCCAACGTGTTATCTGGAGCCATTTTGCATTTGCCCTTGCTTGGACACTTGAGATGAGTGAGGCGAAGAATGTTTCTGCTGAGCTGAATAATCGATATCTGTCTGGGATCTGGGCCAACAGTTCTGATGATGCCTTTGATATGTAATTTGATGCTCTTCTGTTACGGGTCAGCACCTCTCCCTTGTTTCCGGAGGACAGGACATACATTTGTGGCTCCGCAGTCGGCTGGGCTGCACTCTGTTGTATGCGCTCCTGTGTCCTTTTGCTTCCATCGATGTGGCTTTCTGGTATTACCATTAGTGCTGAGTGTAGAGTGGCCATTGAGCAGCTGCCACTCCATGACGGGGGAAGGTGCAGGTATGCCTGATTGCCGCATACCAAGTACGTGTCCATTAAGGCCGCTGTCCCTTTTCTCAGATCTGGGATGGTGAGGGTCTTGTTGCAGCTCTTGTTTGTTCCCATGGTGGTTTTCCCCTCTCCTTTGAAACATAGTTCATAGTCTATTTCACTCTGTAGTTTGAAGGGTTTTTCGATGGCGGTTACCCAAGTTAGTTTGGAAATGTGTTCCTTCCATACTGGTGTGCATGTTTCTTCTATCCACTGCAGTTTCTCTGGTGCCACACCTCTCAGTGCTTCAGCTTTACACATTACTTCTTCATCCTTCCACTTGTTGTCTGAAAAAAGTGTCCCTTGTATTACAAAAAATGGTTCCTCCAGACATACCACCCCTGCCGTTTTTGGGTAGCAAGTTTTCTCGTTCTGCAGCATTTTAAACTTTGGTTTTATTAACATTTTCATAAACAAACATTGGGGCACTATATGCATTCACATGGAATCAAGAAACAGGCCCGAGGGCCACCGCCCTCCCCCCCCACCACACCAATGCAGTCCCACCCCCCAAAAAAAGAAAAAAGAAGGAAAAAACCCCAAGTCGGGGCTTTGAAACGCGAGCTGTCTTAGTCTGGAGCTTGGAAGCGAACTTGAGCGTTGACTTCTAGTTTGGCTATGTTCCGTCTGCCGGTTCCCGGGCCCTGGGCCCCCACGCCGTTTCCAGTTCTCTGCTGCAGATCAATGGACATCCCATCCCCAGATCTGTTTCACCCCGTACCAGTTCGCTTGGAAGGAGGCCGAGTCATTGTTCACCATTGCCGTTAGTTTATCCATCAAGAACATGTTTTTGACCTTCTGTAGCCATTCCACCTTGGATGGAGTTTCTGGGCTCTTCCAATTTTGGGCAAGGGCTACCCTGCCCGCTCGTAGCATTGTTTCCCACATTCTCGGGTACCTCATTGTGTCCGTGTCCTCTGGGGGTAGGCCCAACAGCATGGTCAGAGGGTTTTGGGGGAGCATTTCCTCCGAGATTTCAGCGATCCAGCCCCTTACCTCCACCCAATATGCCTGTACCTTCGGGCAGTGCCACCACATGTGTGCCCTCGACCCGACCTGGTCGCAACCCCTTGGGCATGTTGGGGAAACACCAGAGAACATTTTTGACAACTTTGCAGGGTCTCTGTGCCATCCCTGGAGGATTTTGAAGTTATGTTCCATATCCGCGGTAAATAAATTCCCGTGGAAGGCTATTTTAAAGATCCTGGACCAGGCGTCCTCCGAGATCTCTTCCACTGCCAGCTCGTTCCAAAAAGAGCGGAACCGCCTCCTCTCCCCCAGATTGACAGTGTTCAAAATTTTATATACCCCTGAGACCGCCCCCTTCCTAGAAGTCGCTGTATCAAGAAATTTCTCAAAGGGGGTCAGTTGTCTCCTCAAGTCTTGACCCCAGGCCTGGTCACATAAGATGCCTTTCAAGCGGAGATATTCAAAGATGGTTAGTGATCCCTGACCAAGAGCGTCCCTCAATTCCTCGTATGTTAGGAATTCTCCCTCCCTGAACATCTGCCCTGCCCATTCCATCCCCGCGTCGGACCAGGACTGAGCACAGCGGAACCCCCTACTGCCGAGCATGAGGGGTTGGCTCCATAGGGAGGACATTGGGGACGGCCAAGACGTTAAATGTGCTGTCTGGGGGCCCTCCCGCCAGATTGCCCATAGAACACCTAATGTCGGGTGGGACTTCAGTCTATTCGGGATAAATTTCCGCGGGGCCCATAAAAGGTCCCGGACCTTTAGTGGGTGGGTGTCCATGTCTTCCAGATAGGACCAGTATGTGCCCAGTCCCTCTTTCATATGCTCCAGAAGGACACGTAGCTGGGCGGCGCGATAGTAGAGTTGGAAATCTGGCAACCCGAACCCTCCCTCCTCCCTGGGTAGAGTCAGGACAGTTTTTGCGGTTCTCGGTGTCTTACCCTGCCATATAAACTCACGGACCGCGTTTTGGAGGACCCTGAAGGTCTGGTCAGGGACGACCACGGGAAGAGAGGTAAAGAGATACAACAACCGTGGAAGAATGTTCATCTTGACTGCCGTCATGCGGCCGTACCAGGACAGGATCATGGAGCCCCATCTCCTCAGGTCTGCCGTGATTCCCGCCATCACGGGGTCGTAGTTAATAGGGGCAAGAATGGAAAGGTCCCTGGGGAGGAGGACACCTAGGTATCGGATGGCCGTTTTCCCCACTGTTATCCCCTCCAACCTGTCCAGGGAGTCCACCCCTGGGTCTTGTGTTCTCATGGGGAGGAGGACCGATTTAGAAGCGTTAATTTTGAGCCCTGAGAAGCGCCCAAATGTGGCCATCAGAGACAAGAGGGGGGGGAGCGAAAGCCGCGGGTCTACAAGGTAGGCCAGGATATCGTCTGCGAACAGGGATAGCTTAAATTCCACCTCACCTCTCTTGATGCCCTTGATATCTCTATGAGCTCTGATTGCGATGGCCAGGGGCTCCATTGCAAGGACATAAATTAGGGGGGAAAGCGGACATCCCTGCCTGGTTCCCCGCGAGAGGGAGAACGGATCCGATAGCCTGCCATTCACCTGAACCCTAGCCTTCGGGGCCCTGTATAGAGCAGCCACCCAGTCCCGGATTTGTGGCCCAAAGCCCATTCTCTGGAGGGTGAGTGCCATGAATCGCCATTCGACCCTATCGAACGCCTTTTCAGAGTCCAAGGATAGGACGCTCGCGTTAAGGTCCGCCCTCTGTGCATGGTGCATCAGATCTATAGTTTTCCGAATGTTGTCTGAGCCCTGACGACCCCCTATGAAACCCACTTGGTCTCCGTGGACTAGTTTCGGCAGGGCCCCCTCTATCCGCCTCCCAATCACCTTGGCCAGGATCTTCACGTCAGTATTCAACAGAGAAATGGGGCGGTAGGAGGTACACTCCGAGGGGTCCCCACCGTCCTTGGGGAGCACCACTATGATCGCCTCCATCATGGAGTCCGGGAGAAAGCCTCCCTCCAGCACTCCGTTGAACACCTTTACCAGATACGGGGCCAGGGTCGAGCGGAACCTTTTGTAAAAGGCTACTGAATAGCCATCCTCTCCCGGAGAGGTACCCCTCTTCATGCCGCTAATCTCTCGCTCCACCTCATCCTCGGTCACCGGGCCCTCCAACCCCTCCGCCATTTCCCTGGAAAGGGCTGGGATCCGTATTGAATCTAGGAACCCCTTGATTTCCTCCTCATCCCCATTATATTCGGAAGAGTATAGTTTTTCATAATATCTGCGGAATGCCTCTCCTATGTGGGATGCGTCATGGCCTAATTTCCCCTCCTCATTTTTGACTGCTCTCACCATTTTACTCCTTTGGACCTCTCGCAGTTTCCAGGCTAAGATCCTGTCCGCCTTGTCCCCCTTCTCATAGTATCTCTGTCTGACCAGCTGGAGACTTCTTTCGGTTTTTTGGAGGAGGAGTTCCTTCAACTGGAGTCTGTAGTCGGCCAGGGCGGCCATCCTGTCCCCATCCAGGGGCTCCGCAGGGGAGCCCCCTGGTTGAAATTGGGCGATTTTCTCCCTCAGGCGCCTTTCCTGGGCGGCCCTTACCCTCTTTTCCCATGCTCCTATTTTAATCAGGACTCCTCGCAAGGTGGCCTTGAAGGCATCCCAAAGGGTGTGTAGTCCCACTTCCCCATTGTCGTTAAACTCAAAGAATTCAGTGATGGCCTCTAGTATCTCCTGCGCTAGTACCTCATCTTTTAGTAGAAAGTCATTGCACTTCCATCTCCCCCCACGGTCGCTCAGCCCTTCCCTCGCTATCGTGATCCTGACTAGGTCGTGGTCAGACCAGGGGACCGGCTCAACCCTATAGCCAGATATAGATGAGAACAGGGATTCGTCCACCAAGATGTAATCAATTCTGGAGAACGATGTATGGATTGCTGAATAGTACGTGAAGGAGGGGGTCTCGGGTCTGGGGGTTGGGATCGTGTCTACCAAGCCTATTTCCGAATTGACCCTCTGAAAAGTTTGGGCCGTGATTTCATCTGCTGCTCTGGGAATCTGGGGGCCTGTTCTTTTCCTGTCCCGGATTGGGTCCAGGACCATATTAAAGTCCCCACCCACCACCACCGTGCCGTGAACAAACAGCTTTAGCTTATCCCTCATCTCCTCCCAGAACTGGGCCTGGCCTTCGTTTGGACCATAGATGGCCCCCAGGGTGAGTGGGGCCCCCTGCAGGGTTCCTCGGACTAGCAGGTATCGGCCACCCGGGTCTTTCATTATGGTTTCTTTTTCGAAGTTGACTCCTCTAGCTAGTAGTATAGCCACTCCGCGTTTCTTACCCTTATGGGAAGCGCTAAAGACCTCCCCAATCCCACCACCCCTCAATTTGGGTTCCTTCCCCAGAGGCCAGTGGGTCTCCTGCAAGAAGAGGATGTCGAGCTTGGCTCTTCGGAATTCCCTACTGACCAGAGATCTCTTTGTGGGAGAATTTAAGCCCCGAACATTGAGGGAGCCCACACCCAGGGCGGGCAGACCCTCAGCCATAATTTAAGAAATCTTCCCTCATGATCAACGACTCAATGATGCTCCTTCCCGAATGCTCCTTGAATTGTGCTCTGAACTCCCCTCTTCCCCCCACCCTTCCCACCCCGGAAGGCATGAAACTAAACCCCATCTGCCCCCCAACCCCAACACCGAACTGAACCCCCTCAACTTTCGTGTACCCCCCCTCCCCCCTCCCCGGCGTCCAGCCAAATAGTTCTGCCAGCACTGGCTCTTGGCCGGACCACCAGCCTGCCCCCTGCGGCCAGGCCAATCGCCCATGAAGCTGTTCCTCTTGAGCCCCCCCAAACCCCCCCACGGCTGCATTCCTTTTTAAGAGACCCATATACTTGCTGTTCGTGGAGATGCAGTTACAGAGTGAACCTCCAACTCCTCCGAGTACCAGTTAGGATCATAACAGATCGAGGTCGTTCTCAGTCCTCGGGATCGTTCCGCCCGCCTTCTTTCGCTGGCGATGAGGTGCTCATTTTCCTGAATTTGCGCGTCCCGGTTCTCTTTCTCCTGTCCCTCGGCGGGCCAGGGTCTCCGAGTCCGCCCCCCCCCCGGGCCCGATGGGCCCCTCCGGGGGTTCGTGTCCACCACGTATTCCTGGATCGTACCACGGATGTCTTCTTCTGTAATCAGGGTCGATCTTCGGCCCATATATTTCAATGTCAGGGAGAAGGGATAGCCCCATCTGTAGCGTATCCCTTTGTCCTTTAGCAGCTGTGTGAGAGGGCGACACATTCTCCGCTTAGCCAATGTGTATGCGGAGAGGTCCTGGTATATGGAAATCTGGGCGTTATTATAGGTGATTTCTCGGGCCTTCCTGGCCTCCTCCAGCACTTTAGTCTTTTTGGAGTAGTAGTGGAAGCGGGCTAAAATCGAACGGGGGCCCCCCGCTTTGCCCCCCGCTCTGTGCACTCTGTCGAACGTAGGCTCTGTCGTCATCTCCTCCGCAAACAAGAGAGTGATGATGTCCCGCACCGCTCTGGTGACGTCCCTCTCCGTTTCCCCCTCCATTTCGGGCACCCCGAAAATCCTGAGGTTGTTCCTCCTCTCCCTATTTTCGAAATCGTCCATCTGGCGGGCTCTCTCCTCGTCCCTCTTTTCGAGGGCTTCTAGCCTCATGTTAAGTTGAATCTCTTGGGGTGCCGAGGTTGTTTGCTGCATCTCGACCTGGTGCAGTCTGTCTTCGATATTTTCCACCCTTTGATCAATTTTTTCAAATTTCTGTGCAATGTCTGTGCGCATGTCTCTGATTTCTTGTAAGATTGAGGCGAAGCCCATTTCCATGGCTGAGGAGGAAGGGGCTGAGTCTTCCGACTGGGCCATGGTTCTTTTCCGACTTGTGCCTCCGTCGCCTTTTTTGCCCTCCTGGAAGCGATATACCTGTAGGGACTCCCGCCAGCTCATCGGGTGTCTTTCCGTAGTCCACTGTCCGGGCCTCAATGTCCCTGGCGGAGGGGTGAGGCCGCTCTCCTGGGGGCGTCCGCGGGGGGGGACCCCGGGGCCAAGGGATCGCCCACCGGGGCAGCCCCGTCCCGGGCCGGGTCCCGCCGGGGTTGTAGGGCGTTGCACTTAGTAGGGGGGGCGGGCACACGCCCCACCGTCTCCTGGTGGGGGCCTCACACCCCGTCCAAACTCCTCGTGGGGGGTCGGGGCCTTTACTGGAAACCCCTTGGAAGGGCGTCGGGGGCCCCGTGGCCCGTGGGGCACGTGTTGTGGATATCTTTGAGTCAACAGGGGGGGTAGGGCGTTCCAGGTGGCCCAGCTGTTTGTCTGTGTCCTTTTGTTATGTGTCTTCCTTCTCTCTTCTCTTCTTGCTTGTTGGTTTTTTTTTTTTTTTTTTTTTTAATTATTTCTTCCCCCCCCTTTCTTTTCCCTTCTTTTCTCCTTCCCCTCTTTTTTCCTCTTCTTTTTCCCCTTTTCTTTTTCTTCCCCCCCCTTTCCCTTCTTCACTTTTGATTCCCCCTCCTGGGGGTGGGGGTGGGGGGTCACTCCCGGCGGGCACACGCCCCGCCTGCGACCAGCGGGGGCCTCTCACCCAAGTGACCCCCTGTCCGTCAATGTCGTTGTGTTGGGGGGGTGGGGCCTTGCCTCCGGCGTGCTCCGGGGGTCCGCACGCCTGCGGGGAACAGTCCTCGGGCCTCCGCTGCCTCGCCTCACCTCCGCTGATGTGCCCGCGTCCAAAGATCCAGGGGGGAGGGGGAGGGGGGGCCCTCCACCCCCGGCTCACGCCGTCCACCCGATCACTCCTCGCGGGCAGGGGGGGGTGCCGATCCCCAGAGCCTGCCCCAGGCCCCCGGGCTCCGTGCGGGTCACTCCGTCTTCTCCTCGGGAGCGGGCCTCCCGAACGTGACCAGCCAGGCCGGGGAGAAGCGGGGGGGGAGGGGGCTGACACCCGGACCGCGGCGGCGTCCCCGGGCCGACGCCGACCCGTTCCCCGCCTCTGTTCGGCGAGAAGGATAGTCGAGGGAGGGGGGCGGGCCGGGCTATGGGCCTGCCAGGCCTCGGGAAGGGTCCGCCTCTCCTGCTGCTCAGCGGCTCTCCAAGCCGCGCTCCTCACCCCAAGCGGGGAGTCCCGATCGCGGATCCTCCGCTTCCCGGGGGTCTCGAAGGCCGCTCCTTCGCCCTGGGGGTGCACGGGGGGGCGCACCGCGGAATTGTTGTGGCGTGCCCGCCGGGGGGGCTGGGGGGGCTCAATCCCTTGCCAAAGCCCGGCCACAGCGGGAGCTCCGCACTCAGGCAGCCATTGCCTGCGCACCCCCTGGTGGCCTGTTCTGCAGCATTTTAAAAGTAACTTCATGTGCCTGGAAGGTGTTCTTAATCCTGCACAACGTGAGATGAAGGAGACATTGGGCATCTATAATTGGCAACTCTTTGGGTAGCAATACTTTGGGTGTACCTGAAGCATGAGGAATGAGGGAGCAGACATAACAGCTCTCATTTGTTGTTTGTTTTGCGGTGGCACTCATATCTGCATACCACTTATTTGTCTGGTGGGGGTGTCGTGGGTCTTCCATTTTATCTAATCCTAACCCATAGTACTCATCATACTTCCTCCTCCCAGTTTCCCTTCTCCGTCTGTTGTTTTTGTTCCTTATGTACTTCCCAGCCTCCTGGGCGAGGGAAAAAATAGACCCCCCTTTCCCATTCCCGCCCCCCCTGGCCCATTCATCATATAAGATTTCGTGTGCTGCTAGCATCTTTTCCTTTTCGTCCCTGAGTTTGTCTTGCAGGTTGTTTTTTAAGGCGGGGGCAGGTTGACTGGTGGGGGTATCATACAACCACGATATGGCAGACGGGTTTCGGTCATTTAAACTGCGAGCATTATACCTATACATCACTGGTGGGGACACTGTGTTGTTTTGCATTCCACCCTGTGGCTCTTTATTTTCTGATATGACAGCATTGGATGGTGTGGTGTGATAACCCCATACAAGTTTAGTTCCATCCCATACCAGAAAATCACCTTCCCTCATATTGACACTTGCAGTTACATTGGTCCCACTGGTGCTGTTGATCCCAGTGCTGTTCCCTCCCCCCTCGTTCATCTCGATAGAGATGAACGCTATAAACCAATATGTAACCAGGCCAAACATTAGCATAAAAAACATCGTAATGCACACAGATAATCCGCACTCATACGAATATCTGCATCTCTCATTTAATAATTCTCTCATTCTACTAATTCTATCCGTTGCAGGCTGCCTGTTAGATGCCATGGTAGTTCCTGTTTGAGATATAAAAGTGCATTAAGTGCATGCATGTAAACATTTTGTTGGCACCATTAGTGCCGATATATATATTGACCGGTAATGGAAGCGGGTAGGATTGTAGGGAAGGGAATTCACAGACAAGGGTGTAAACAAGTCATAATTTGATCACTTCATTAATCACATTTTTTTTTTCCAGTAATATATAAAAAGAGAATGCGGCAATACTTCATCAGTCACTTTCCCATTCACGTTCATTGCTGACGCACAAACACAAGTTAATATTCACACATTCTGTTCAGTTGAATCGGTTGCTGTTGTCTGTGCCTCCTCATCTGCCTCCTCTTGCACATTATTATAAGCTCTTCGCACATCTGTCAAGTGTACCCAGTACCTCAAGCCCTTCACTTTTACAGCTGTGGGCGTGCAGAACACTACCTCGTATGGGCCGTGGAACTGTGGTGCATTCCATCGACGCACAAAACTCCTGACATAAATTAGTTCGCCCGGCATTAGCTGTAGCTGTTGCTCAGGCTCTGTGACAGACCCTGTTATGTTTCCCTCCTCTCTAGTGAAGGGTGGGGAGAGCTGCTTTGATATTGCGCGCGCTGCCCTTGTTAATTTTTTCAAATAGTCTGTGAATTCTTCTCCCAATATCGCGGCGCTCCTGTGTGCATCTGAGTGTTCGCGCAGTGGGGAGTGTGCTGTGTGCATTCGTCTCCCAGTCACGATTTCGTGCGGGGACAAATGGTGATCTTTACTTGGCTGATTTCTCAGTTCAAATAGCGCAAGGGGCAGACAGTAGATCCAATTCTTCTTCAATGAAAAGCATAGTTTTGATAACCTGCCCTTTAACAGTCCGTTCATCTTTTCCACTACGCCATTACTTTGAGGATGATAAATTGAACACAATTTATGTTTTATTCCCAATAATGTAGTGACTTCCTTGAAAAGTTCATTCACAAAATGAGTGCCGTTGTCTGAGCGAATCACGTCACAAATTCCCCAGCGCGGGAACACTTCCCTCACTAGGAACTTGGCTGCGCTTTTGGCATCAGGTCGTGCACATGGTCCTGCTTCCACCCACCTTGAGAATGGGCACACAACCACGATCATGTACCGTGCGCCATTACACCTTTCCCCCATATCTGCCTAATCAATATGCAGTTCTCTGAATGGGCCAATGGGTTTAGGAATTGTTCCCCGGAGTGTGCGTAATGTCATTCCTGAATTGTAGATCTGACATGTTGTGCATTCCATTGCTAATCGGGATACGTGCTCCTGGAGACAGGGCACGAACCATTCTTCCTGTATTTCTGCTGCGATGTGCTGTTTGGTATTATGTGCAGGGAAGTGTAGTTGTTGAAACGCAATTTCTAGTAACTGGATTGGCATTACCACTTTTTCTGAGGTTTTTTGCCGCCACAGCAAGTCTGTTCCCGACTTGCTGCACCCTCGTTTTGTCCACATCAATTTTTCGTTGTCACTAGCTCCTTCCTGTAATTCTAGTATCTGTGATATGGGCATCATGTTGTACCCTTCTGGGGGCTCCTTGTTTGCCTTACGCTGCAGCATGTACTCACCTGCGTCATATTTCTGAAAATAGGAAGCCTCCTTGGCGGCAGCGTCCGCTGCCGCGTTCCCCAAAGACACAACGTCTGTGTTGGATGTATGTGCTTGGCACTTAACTATTGCTACTGCAGTAGGGTTTTGTAGGGCCTCAATTAACTCTTTCAACAATTCCGCATGCTGTACTGGTGTTCCGTCTGCCCGTCGAAATCCCCCCTGCCCCCATCTCGCTAGACCTCCATGTACTGTCGTCGTCATGTAAGCTGAGTCTGTGTATATTGTCACTGCGCAACCCTTTGCTGCATGTAGTGCTTCTATGAGCGCAATCAGTTCTGCTGCTTGTGCGGAGTAATGTGATGGGAGGCGGTATTGAACTAATGTTTCATACTCACCGTCTTCTAATCTCACCACCGCCATACCGACATGCTTTTCTCCCGTATCCACATCAATCGATGCAGACCCATCCACGAAGTACACTTCCCCCTCGCTCAGAGCATTCTCACACACCACTGTGTCCTCCCCTCTTTCTCCTGTGTAGGTTGCGCAATCGTGGTCTTGCATGTCCTCTAGTGTGCACGCTTCTGTAATGAATGTGGCGGGGTTCACTGTCTTGCATCTCACCACATGGATATTGGCGCTAGACAATATAATCTCGTAGGCTGTCGCCCGCTGTGTTGTCAGTGTGCTTTTTGACCTCTCAAGTATTGCAAATAATGAATGTTCCACAAACAATGTCACAGGGCAACCCATTACTATTGTGGCACTTTTCTCAATCGCGAACGCGGCTGCAGCGAGTGATTGCTCGCACGCGAAATGGCCTTGCATCACGGCATCCAAAGTACCACTATAGTAAGCCAAAGGCTTGTGTCCTAGGGACGTCTTTTGTGTCAGTACAGCTGTCATGAGTGTTCCCTTGCAGTGTGAGAATAGGTAAAATTTGCGTCCATAATCAGGGTTTGCTAGCACTGGAGCGCTTGAAATTAACTCTTTTAATGATTGGAATGACGCGCTCATTTCTTCTGACCATTCTATTTTTTTATTTTCCTGTTGTGCTTCCTTGAGTGCTTGTAGTAGGGGTCTCGTGTATGCTGCATAGTCTAATATCCATGCTCGGCAATAGTTACACATTCCCAAGAATTTCTGCATGTCTTTCACTGTTGTGGGTTCTCCTACAGATCTTATCGCTTCTACCCTGTCGGGTATTATTCTTTTTCCATCTTTTGATATCAGTTGTCCTAAGTATAAGACCTCTGTCAAGCAGTACTGTAACTTCTCCTTGTCTACCTTGTACCCCTTGTTGGCCAGTAGAGTCAGGAGCGTTGTTGAATCCTTTCTACATGTTACTTCGTCTTGTGCACACACTAATAAATCGTCTACGTACTGAATAATCGTACTCTCAACTGATAGGTTTCCCAAGTCTTCATGCAATATGCGGTTGAATATGCTCAGGCTCTCACAATATCCCTGTGGTAGTCTGCAGTGTTCATATCTTTTACCCCCCAGTGTGAATGCTGTAAGGTATCTACTCTCTTCAGCCAGGGGTATTGAGAAAAATGCGTTTTTCAGGTCTACTACTGTGAAATGTGATGCCACTTTCGGAATGCTGCATAGTATTGATGCAGGGTTCGGGACCAGAGGGAATTCCTTCTGAATTACATCATTTAGGGGGCGTAAGTCCTTTATCATCCTCCAAGACCCTCCTTTTGCTTTTTTTGATTGGATAAATACATGTGTTACATGGGGAGGTTGAAGGCACTATTATCCCTTGTGCTAGTAGTGCATTTATGGTCTCTCTTATCCCTTCGTCAGCCTCACAGGACAATGTATACTGTTTCACTCTGGGCAAAATTGCTCCTTGCTTTAACTTTATTACCACAGGTTGTATTCCATGCAACAGCCCTACATCATGGGGGCCTGTTGTCCACAAATTATTTGGTACGAGCCTCATGTCGTCGTCAAAAAATGACGGCGGTGCTCCTACCACTGCCATCAATTGGACGGGGGTTTCCCTGGCTTGGATCAAAATGTCACAGGGCATCGCTATTTCGATTACTATCTCACCATCCCCTTCTGTGTCTGAAAAGAGATCCTCATCTGTTAACTCTCGTAGGGCGATGTTGGCATTTGTACACAGCACTGTACGCCACTCACATCCTTCCCTGTCCACTCCAATCACAGCGATCCTTTTCGCTGATACCTGTACAGCGTGCAAGTCTAATGATACCACTGATCCTGGTGCTGTGTCGGGACACACTATGGGGCGGAAGAGGAACTCCGCTGGAATCCTCCAGTCCATTCTTCTTATCTCTGGAATTATGAGGGCCAAAGTCTTTAGCCCTTCAATAAACATTTCCTCATTTTGTGGCAGCCCTCGTACTTCCTGTGTGGTTGTGTAGGCTAGCACTACCAGCATCGCACGCAAGGGGCATATCCCAGATGTAGAACACACTATTCCTCTCTCGGTAAATGATATGGTCATGGTAAGTTTACTCAGGAGATCCCTCCCTAATAAATTTATTGCTGAGTGTTCATAATACAGCAAGAGTGTTTTTACAGTTTTACCCCCCACTGTTACATCCAAAGCTTCTGTGTAAGGAACTTCAATTACAGCCCCAGAGAACCCCTGCGTCTCTAACTTCCGGTTAGATAACGGGAACCGGCCCTCTCGGATACATGATTTCTCCGCTCCCGAATCAACCATGAATATGAACTGCTTGTCTCCTATCTGCGCCCCTACCAATGGTTCCTCTGCTGCATTGTAGGTTGTAGATAGAACTGGACACGCAAGTGTTCTCTGTGGGCTGTCCTATGCGGGGTGTCTCATCGCCCCCCCCCTGATTAAAGACACTTCCTGAAACCACTGACATGCCGTTGTAAGGTGCTGGTGCGGGGGCCCCGTTTGCTGTTGTCGCGAAAGGGTTGCCTGGCGTATACTGCATATTGTCATTGTTTTGTTTTGTGGGTGGTTCTGTGTTCTATACTGGTGCCCCTGTTGCTGCTCAGCATTACCTTGGCCTGGATTTCTCAGTTGTTGTTGTCCCATTGGAAGACCATATGGGCTCCCAGGGTGGGGATGGCCATACTGTTCTACCTCTTGGAACCCGTTGTTGGGTCTAGCTCTGCACTCCCTAGAGTAATGCCCCCACCTTCCGCAGTTCCAGCAACTCCCTTGTGCACCTCTAGGGCCCTGCCATCCATTTCCTCCCATTCCTCAGTATCCCGGTCCACCTCCTCTTCGGCCCCTGTACCCACCTCGTCCCCCTCGAGGGGTCCACTCTTGCCACTGCGGACCTCCGCCTTGCTCCTGCTCATTCCACTGCCGCTGTCCTGCCCCAACCCAATTAGTTGCCACCCTTCCTTGTATTGCTATCAGCCCCTCCTCCTCTTCGTCTCCCTCCCTACTGTGTGGGAGCGCGGCTACTGCTGCTGCGACCTTCACCAACTTTGTCTGTACTAATTTCGCTTCGTCTGCCAATCTTTTCTGCGCCACCTCCTTCTCCCTTTCCTTTATTCGCTTACAATGGTGTACTATTATGCTCTGAATCTCAGGCCATCCCTTTGCTTCAATACCTGCTATCTTGTCGAGCGCCTTTTGCACTTCCTTGGGGAGCCCTCTTTTTATAATGAAATAAAATAAAGATGTCGATTGATACCAGGGCGTGCCCGTTTCTGCTCTCCACATCTCTTGGACCCGGAAAATGTAATCCATAGCCTCCTCCCCGTCATTCATTGTACACTGCATTACTGACTGTAAGTCTGGTGTATCTGGAAACGTTTCTCGCAAGGCATCCCACACCCTGGCACGCACTGTGTTAAAGGAGGCCCCGTCATGGCGGTCGCAGTCTAATGTTACTCCCGGGAAACCGGCCTTAACCCATACTCTCTCAGCCTGATCCCCCACTGCTGATACGAGCAAGCTCTTCACATCTCCTATCGCTAGGGGTACCCCGGCAGTGTGTTTCTCAAAGGCGTATATCCACTTACTTGCCCCTCCTGATAACGGGGGCAATAGCTTTAATAAATTGGCTTTATCCATCTGAGCCCATGGGATATAGTTAGGCCTCCCTCCTCCCCTATGTATCAATGGGAGCTGTAGCCTTCCTTTTGTCGTTGCCTCTACACCCGTTTTGGCTGCTGAGGTTCCCAGTGATGCCATTTTCCCCACCCTGTTCCTTAATCGCCCCGTCCACTCATCATCCAGTGTTCTCATTGAACATGTACCATCCCCCCCTTCGCTTCCCCCCCCATTACCATGCTCAACCTGTCGCTTTCTTCTAACTCGTCCCTTATATCACATAGTAATTCCTCTCTGTCCCCCATAGGCCTTTCTTCATTGTCAATATCTCCCTCTCGTGTCCCTATTTCGATTATTCGTGTCGATTCTTCTTCAATTCTGAACAGTATCTCACCTTTTTTCCACCCCTCTTCAGGTTTTCTATTCTCACCTTGCGCTCTAGACGTGCGCCCTGATCTAGCCGCACTAAGTGCTGTTTGTTCACACATGTCTTTTATCCTCGAGAGCTCATCTTTTGCTATTGAGAGTCTTGATTGTAAATCATCTGTGAGTTTCTCTATGTCCACCCTTTGTGTACTTGCCTGGGCTTGCTCCCTTGTACTTTCATATGGCGGGGGTGCCGTGGGCCGGCGGGGTGTAGTAGTTGTCGGGGGAGGCACATATGTGGGGTCACTGTATCCTTCTGCGGGCACAGGCTTGTTTAATATCGGGTACAAACTTATTACCTCTACTGGTGGCGCTACACTTGACAATTCCTTAACATCTTTCTGTATCATCAGTGGATTGTCTGTGGTGGACGGGAGATCAGGATTTAATGCTGGTGCTTTAGGCGGTGGTATCTCTTCAAATAACCTCCAGAGATCTAACACTTCCCTCCTATTTTGCAACTGCTTCCCCTTGTACCTCAAACAAATGCATGTGGCCACCATATCCAGAACACTTTTATCAAATGACCCCCCATCGGGCCATATCTGGGGTAACCCCTCTCCCTTCAACTCGGTTATCCATTGGTCATGATATTTCTTAATTCGCTCCGCATAGCCTGGTAGGTTTTTACAAATTTGTGATAAGGGTGTTTCGGCCCTCATCTTGTGTATTTTCCTAGTACTTGTTTCTCTCTGTGTGTTCACAATTACAATGTAAACCTCTTACCACTGTGGGTTTCGTCTTTTACTTCACATTCAATAATGGGCTCCTTTGTGCTCTGCCCCCTACTTGCGCAATACAAAACTGGCTGTACACAGTATCTATTCTATTCTTCTTTGGGGGGCACATACAAGAGCAAACCATCAGTTATTTCGACAACCTTAACCCGGAAACCAAATAGGTACACACTCTCTTCACCTTGTCACTCTTCCCTACAGAAAGTTCTATCCGGTCACACTTACCATGACCATTCGATTTCTATACATTTATAGCCATTTTACACATCTACAACACCAGATTGTCGTCTGACACATACGAGACGCACACACCTCTTGGTAACACTCTAGTCCCAATTCAAACTGTCCTCCCTTTCCTCCTTAGCCGGCTGTCCCTGTCCTTCTTATTCGGATGTATGGATGCGCATATATATATATATATATATATTGGTCTGCTCTTCCTTCTTATAGTAGGACTCTCTTTTTCTTACTTTCTCCCTACGTTTGGTACTAATCTCACTTTTATTTTCCCCCCTAACCCTAAAGAAAAGAAAAGAAAGAAATAATAGCGGTCACTAATATATTCTCAGTGCCCCCTTTTGCTGGACACTTTTATCTTATATTCCACTTCTTCATATATTCCCAGTACTAGTCAAGATAGCACTATGCGGCGCCGCCTTCCACCCCCTTTCGGAGCTAGGTTCCCGTCACTTTTATCTCTTATTCACCTCTTAATCCTAATGGCCATATGCAAAGAAAAAGCAAGGACATTTTAGGATGATCCTTAGTAGATCTGCGTGCCCCCTCTTCGTTCCCTGTCCTACACTTCTTCCCCCACTCCCTTTACAATCGCTCGCACTCAGTACTCACGTGCCCGTCTTGAACCGATAGTCTCCGAAACTGGGTCCGTCCAGGCAGTGTCGCCGTCAGCTCAACAGTCAGCCCCGGCTCCGGCGAACGGTACTCAAAGGGGATTTTTCAACTGGGATCCCGTACCCTCTCTCTTTTGAGTGCGCACTTCTTAGTGTACCGGTCGCCGTTGGCGGCCAGCCTCCCGGAGCCGGCTCACCGTACGTATCCCTTTTCGACCGGAGATTCTCGTGCCAAAAGGGGACGGTAATGTTAGATCGGGAAAAAATAATAGTAATAATCACGCTTTCGGGGTCACCACTGAAGGCGAGCGTCCCCCAGCCAGCACGATCTTCCCCGCAATGAGAGACAATGACGGACTCTCCCAAGTTGGGAATAAAGCCAAGACAGAGTGCGGGTGAGCTTAAATGGGAGTTTATCAATCAGAATAGGGCATGCAAAGAACTCTGCAAACTCCGAGAGCGCTCTGTCTGACAATAGCAAAGACAGGCGTATATATTTACAAAAAACGTCATAAGAACCTACACACTATAGGGGGCACAAGTTCAATGGGATTGGGTGGCGACGACTAACTATAGGTGCTGCTGCGATGTGGTTGGCCGTGGCTGGAGAACGTCACTGGTCAGCTTCGTGGGTTGGGCTGGGCCTGGCAGGTTGGCAGAGTTCATCCGGGCGGTGTTGTTGTGCCATCGCGGCCAGTGTCAGAGATGAATGTCTTTTCCTGACTCATTTGCCCTAGGCCATGCACACCGCAGTCATTCAGTCATTGCAATATTATCTTCTTTGGTAAATCTTCCAATAGGTTATTCTACAGGTTAATGCAACACGGGAGGAATGCACCTTGTGAGGGGTCTGATGGTCATTCGTCAGGGCAAGGTTACCAGTGTCCTGTTGACCGGGGCCATAGGTTGAGGGGCTAAGCTTCAGGGCATGGGACGGACGGTACATGCCTCCTTGTCTTGTTAGATGTGGTTATAAATGTGCCGCTGTGTGTTGCCACAGTGTTGGGTGTCCTGATTGCACAGGGCCATAAGTCTAAGATGATTAGGTGGGTTGTGGGGTTTACGAGGGGCGCCTTTGGAAGTGTGGGTTCAGGCAGGGGTTTACTGCTGTGCTGTAAATAATGCAGGTGGCGGCCCGTGGCCTCGGGCGCTGCAGAGGGGGCTACACATCTTTGAAGCGGCTCCAGTCTAGTTGGGGGAGGTGGAGCAGCACGGCGCGGGCCTCTGCTCTCATGCTTGGCAGTCTTTGCAGGGTGGGAGGGGGAATGGCCTTGCACATATTCACAAAGGTATCTCCCTCGTGTGTTGCCGATTTTAGGTAAAAACATCACAAACATTTGAACGCTCTATAATACTTATTCAAATCTCTTTTAAAACATGCATTTCAACTTTGCTGTATGTGTCTCGATTATATACAGTCTGGGCACCTTATTCGTACACTATGTTTTAACAACTACAGTATTTAGTTATATGCATATATATTTGCAGTAAGTGAGGTAGTAGCAGGGTTGGTGGAGTACATAGAAAGTAACCCGCCACTGTTCGTGACGGTGGTGGTACATAAGGGGCTTAGACATACACGCGTGACGAGTGCATTCTCGCACACTCTTCACATGTGCCCTCTGTAGGGTTACATTCGTTTTCTTGTGTACTCTAGCAGCATTAGTTCAGTTATGGCATGGGACCGCGGGGTGTACGGTTTTCAATGATACATATAATGAATAATCCCCGGAATGCTTTTATCACTTGCACACCCCTGCCGGGGTGTGGGTCCTTCACGGCTGGTATCATGTACGATAATTACACGATTTTTGCAGGTTTCTTTAGTAAACATGGTTGTATGGAAAGGACAAAGTGGTTTTTGACATTCATATTTTTGGGTACCTTTCTGCTTTCATCAGAAGACCATTCTACAGATCTTCCCATCGCCCAGGCCTTGCTGACCGGGTCATTCTGGGAGCAGTGATACACTGCGGAAGGTGAACTGTTACAATGTTAGTGTACTACGCTAGATCATGTCCGTCTTGTTCGTGGGAACGGGCTCGCAGCGGATCTGCCATGGTGCTGCGGCGACAGGGAGAACTGAAACTTTCCGAAGGTGGGGGCCGCGCTACAGTGCGCTGAGCTCACACCATCTTTAGTAGACGAAATGGTTTCTGAGGCCTAGCTAAATTCAATACGTGCGGGCAATGTCCACAGCAGGTGAGCCATCCACCACCTGGGCCCTGGTGGTAAGGAGGGGACGCCCGCTGAGCCATGGCCCTCACCTGGGGTGGAGGTGTAGGCAAGGGGGGTCTTTTGGACCATTCCTCCCCTACACAACTCATTCCACACCATGTCATTTGCACAATTAACAATCTGGATACTGTGGATTTCTTTAGATTCTCTACAAATGTAGAAAGCTTGTCTTTCTGAAGCCATATCTGATATAATGGTGGGGAGTTGCTACAGAGGGCTTGAAATAAATACGAGTAGGATAATATTCATTGTAATCAATTGGGTTCTCCTGATTCTTGAGAAGGTAGAACGTGTATAGTTGACCAAAGGTTTGTCAAGGATTCTCATAAAATCAGGTACTTGCATTGACAGGCGTCATGGAGATGAGGGAACATGCTTACTGCAAAATATTTCACTTATGCGTTGCTCTATTGAAAGTAATATACCTCCAGCTCTTCCCTTTCTGCAGGATGTAATAGTTATTTAAATATTACATATGTTCAGGATTATTTTAAACCTACAAACTATTTCGAACTAATGTATTTCTGAAAGTATTTTGGCCAATGATGTAGTAATGTTTGTCAGCGTGTTAGTTAGAAATGCAAGTGTATATGCATGGTTACCAAAAGTGAAACCTTCCATTTTAATGTCAGATCGGCCTTTCCAGTCAACATTTTGCATTATTTCCTGGTCCCCTTCCCCAGTTAAAGTCTATTGGAAAGACAAAATATTCGATGACGGGCAAGAATATTTAGCAAAAATCCATCTTTAAAATGTAGGTTGTGTATATGGCTTAGCCGGCCCTCGCCTTGCCGCATATGACCCTTGGATGTGGACAGCATGACTGCTCAGAACATTGGGATATCATAAAATGGCAGGTGAGAATGTTTTGTCCTGGTCTACTGGTCTAGAGTATGTGGGGGGGAGCTTAATTAAATCATTTGAACTAGACACATTTGCATCCTTTCTGGTTTATATCTATAGTGATGAGCAGCACCCAGTCCTCTACGTATGTGGCTTTCTAAAGGGGCACAGGTCAAGCTTTGTGGAGTCCACACTGTTAGACAGAGTTTGAGATGGAAGAGAAGGAAGGAGGAAGGAAAAGGCAATAAAGATTCCACAGATGGTGTCAAGAGACAACAAGCACAACAAGATGAATAGCCTGACCTACTGGTTTTGTTTGTTAGACATACCTCTGAAGAGTAATCCGGAGGAGGGTCACTGTGTAAAGGGCACAGCCCTGTTGCTCTGTCGTGGCAGGAAACCTGAGTGGGTGTAATGCATTGCTAAACACCTCCCCTCCCCCAACAGTGACCCAGAGTGCTACAAAGCTTGGCCAAGAGTGACTCACCGCCCCATCAGAACATATAAATGATTCAGAGTAAATAATGGACCACCTACCTGCTGCCACCAGAATCCTCCAGTCCTCCACTTTTTGTACCATCGAATACATTGTGCAGAGCTCATCATGGTACATAGAGACTCTTGCAGGCGTTATATGCCTGGGTCTTTGCACAACGTCACAAGGCACTCGGGACCAATGGAATGCTGGGATATGTAGTTGTGAGACAAGTTCAAGTGAGGGGGAATCTACAGGTCTTATCAGATAAGACTAAGTAATATCAGAAACAATAACAATGCAGAGACTGGTTCAGCTGAAACCAAATGATAGCATAAAAAAGCAAGTGCTCCCAGATGACTCCCAGTGACATAGTGGCAACCAGTCATTAGCGAAAGGAGAGGAATAAATAGTAAACTCCTTTTACCCTGGGAAGCAGAGGAAGAAAGGATATGGTAAAGTGGCAACTACTCAGCAGCAGTAAAGAAAAAAAGCAATAACCTCCTAATATATTGGTACAGGTGGTGAATAATTATAATTGTTCATTTATAATGCACGTAATACCAGGAGTGGTTTCTAAGAGCGGGATCGGGATTCAAACCTGTGTTGCGCTGCGTTGTCTTACTTCCAAGACAAACACAGTGCTCCTGAGCTATCCTTCCTCCCCATGGTCATGGCCAGGAGCAATTAATAAATTCTGTCCCTGATCAACCATGTAAAAAGCAAACAACAATTGCAAACCGCAGGACAGATGGTATCTGAAGGTGATGCACGATTCCTACCTGTCCCATTTGAGTCAACTATCTAACTGGAGGTTTCGTTGGAAGGCTTTCAAACATATTTAAGATCTACAGGCATGGTTATGGCTACAACAAATTGCCTTTCTACACTGATTCTACACATAAGAATTCTGCATGTTTCACCATCTGACAAACCCATCAACAGAAGCTGAAGGGGAAGAGGGACAGTTTTTGCCACATACAAGTAAGAGAAGTCAGTAAATAAGCTCAAGATACAATTTGGGAATAACACCAATATTGCGTTTGTAGGTTTCTACCTTATATCCTGCAAGAAAATGTAGATAATTAGTAGATAATTACACTGCCGTGCTTAAAGGTCTGGTTTCATCATGCAAATTAAAAGGCACTCTGGACGAATATCTCTGGGACCAACTAATGCTACATCATGTGAATCCGAGCACACAGAGTAAACTATGGCAATCCAGGAACTCCACCCTACAGAAAGAAATGGACATTGCAAGTTCAGTCAAAAGGCAAACAATAGTTTCAAAGGCATTCAATGAGCAAACAAATATGGAATGATTGCTGATGTGAAGGCCCCACAGGATTGATTGGTGCACTTGGTCTGTCTAGGGTTGGACTGCTTGGCCAGCTTCAGCCATTGCTTCAAGCAATTAGCAATTAGCTTCCACCCACCTTGGGACCATGAAGTATGGCCCCTTGGGGAAGGACCCCTTATGTGGGTGGCACTCCACTCCGAGCAGTGCGAAGGTTGAGCTGCTCGGCAGCACCCCAATGGTCATAGAAGAATGGAAGGGCAGTTGCGGGTGCACCTGAGCCATACGTCACCCATCTCCACTAAGTACGTTTGTCCCGAGAAGTCCAGAATGATGACAATTCCGCAGGTGCCAATGCACCCATCATTATAACTATACTAGACGAGTCAAAGTCCAATTTGCCCAAAACAGACTACAACATGTATAAAGAAGTGCAACATTATGGGGGACCCACCAAGTCGAGGCCTGCACATGCACAATAAGTCTGGATAAGACAAGCATGTTCGTGAAGAAAGGGAATGTCCGGCACTGTATATGGAATGCCTCTGGTTTTAGTGCTCTTGTGCAGACAACTGGAAAAACTGTGAAAGAATGGTTCAGAAAGAGTAGGGTTCCATAAGTCAGGAATCAGACTTCCTCCTGGCAGACACAGATGAGAAGAACAGTGGCGTAACACAAAATGTGGGGGGCCCCCTGGAGCCATGCTGAGCCCCCCAGGGTTCCCAACTCAGCAACACTCTGGGCCGGCATTATCCACCATGCATTATCAATATGCATGATGATCATGCTGCTACAGGGGCACGGCGCACACTGCACTGGGTGAAAGATATAAATATGTGTTTTAATCAAGCCTTAAATGTTTCACCTGGTATAGAAATAAGGGTCTGTGCCTGGATCTGGGCACCCAAATGCACCAGCCGACTAGGTGTGTAACCAGTATTATTATGCACAGTAATGATACTATAAGAAAACATGTTCATGCTGGCTCTGCCAGTATATGCCCGCATCCCCATATACGAACATATAGTACTTTATCGTAAAGCGCTGGAAAAATACAATAAATACAAATACCAATTCTCTTGTTGACTTTGTCCTTAAAGCCAATACGAATCTCCTGCCACAGGAAGAATACTTGTTAATGCTGGCTGCACAAATGCTTGCCCAATCTCCCGCACCACCCTGTAAGAATACTCTTTATGTTGACTTTGCCCTCAGCGTCAGCAAAACAGGCAATGCTACAGTAAGGAAACATTTCCTTCTTAGGCTGCACAGATGCCTCCACCCACCATGTAAGAACACACATCATAGTGGCCTTGTGCTTTATGGGAATAGAAAATTACCATGCCACAGAAACCGTCCAGTCTGCCTGCACCCCTGGCACGGTATCCCTTCCAGCCAAAACCCTCCCTAATGTAATAACATTCACCAAGTGGGCTTTGCCAAAATGAGGGTAAAACATGTACAAAAAGTCTATGTTCCAATGCTCCTTGACCAGACCAAAACCTTACAAACATTTCCCACAAAGATGTCAAAGAGCCCAAGTATAGCAAGGGATTCTGAAACAACCAAAGTGGATTTGGGGCAACACATATCATTCCTTTATCACAAATGCCCAGAAAAATATGCATACCATGCCATTGTAAGAGAAGACTCAACTGACAGCACCCAGATTCCAGTCTGGCTAGGTAACAACACTATCATGTGTGCTTCATCTGAGATACCAAGTTAAACATGTCAAGCCTCAATAAAAATGTCTATACTGGCTGTCCCAAAATTCAGGTGAAGCAACTAATAACACATATCTTGGTTGCATTGTCATAGTTGTCTATTAAAAAGTATTTTAGTGCACCCTTCTCCCCACCCACATCTTCTCTCGTTCACCTGTCCCTTCCCATTCCCTAACCGACCCTCACCCCCCAAAATCAGCTTTTCTTCCCAGCATTAAACACACGCCCACATACATTCACCCACCATTCAGTTGTCACATTTGACTCGCTCACTCACACACTCACCCATACATCATAAACTCACTCATTCACATATAAATTACATGATAAAAATACACACCTTTGCATGCACACGTGCATACATACAAAACGCTTCATGAACATGCATCACCCTCACACGCACGTATGCACGCACACACATTTACAAAACTTGTGTTGTTCTTAGCTTTTTGGATGAATACATTGCTCCGATGGACTCCTCTCCAAGTAGGGCTCTAGCTCCTATGGTCCACGTAGACAGAACCAGTTCCCGTCATGCCTATGGAAGAGAAGTCAGAGGCCACCGCTTCACACTCATTTTTTCTAAAGTCACTTTAACTTCAGAAAGAAATGACTTGCGTTCTGATTTTAAAAGAATTCAATTATTTGCAGAAAGAAATACATGATTTCAGATGGAAATATGTTTTCTCTGAAGACAGATTAACTTCAGAAAGAAATTAACTCTGAAGAGTTCCCCCAAAGCCCCCCACCAGGAAATGATGTGGCGGGGCCCCCCTCATCCTGGGGTCTTCTGGGGCTCCCAGTTTGACAATTGCTGAAGAATAGAGACCACTCATGTGCACCACACCTACCCTGTCAAAACAAGTATAGAATCTAAATCTAGTTATCCTGTTCCACAACAAGCTATCACTATAACCACACATTGGGGGTCATTTCGACCCTGGCGTTAAGGGGTTAACGTTGTCGTGAAAGGCTGTGGCGCCGTTAACCCCTTAACGCCTTACTACGAGGTCCCTTTGCGGCTCCCGACCTTAACGGCTGGTCTGGACCAGCCATTACAGTAGGGACCCGCAAAGGGACCTTGATGGCAATTACGGTACCGCAATCTGTGGTACCGTAATTGCCGCCTTCCCCATTCCCATTGAGCCCTATGGGGCAAAAAAGGGAATGGGGAAAGGCCATGGAGAAAGGGGGAATTACCGCCCCCCCAACCTTGGAATGGGGTGGTAATTCCCCCTTTCTCCATGGCGGACTCTGGGATGGACCATGGTGCTAATAGCACCATGGTTTAGCGCCGGAGTCCTAATGAGGGCCATAAGACTCATTAGCCCAAAAAATATATTTCCAGCTCCACATACCTAGGAAAATAGGCTTCTGCTTGCAAATGACAGAGAGAATTGAGGTGATCAGAGCCATTGTCCTCTCTGTTCTAGATTGTTCTAGTAGTCAGTCTACAAAAAACTAAATCGAACTTAAGCAACTGCAACTTATGCAACACAAAGAACTTAGACTTTTTTCCACTCAAGCCTTGGAACCATATTTACCAGGCTTGAAAAGCCTCACATGGCTCCCCATTGAAAAGGGAAAACCGCACAAAATCAACTGTAGTACTTTCAGAAGAATTGCTCCTAAATAAACATTTATATCCATACCAAACAGATATGATCATCTCAGGTTAACAACCCAAGTACTCCAAGGTTTCAAAGACTGAAAGACTTAGTGATATCTCGCGCAGCATTAGGTCTGAAATTCAGGAACAACCTTGTCACAACACTGAAAACAGGGGATTCTCCAGAGAGGTTCAAAAAGAATAAGATCTAACTCAAGTCCCCATACAATGAACAAATAACCGCACCTCCTCTGCATTGAATCCTATACTTGACTCTACTGCACCTGTACCTTATGACAAGCACTTCCACTCTACAGCCACGCGTATCCTTAAACATTGAACTTGACAGCCTTAGCCTTGTGAAAGTGTGCCTGACTTGTTCCTATGCCCACTTGTTTTATGTGTGTTTTAATATGGATACCCTGCAGATGCCACACTTGTGTAACCAATGGTGCCCTAGCCAAAAGCATCAGCTGCACTATGTAACATAGCTGTCAGCTCAGATCTCTCATACTGACTGTAATTAAACATTGTGGGCATGTAACCACATACCATCCATCCTTTTCCTTGTACATATGTCACACCAACTATTGTACTTGTTGTCTAGTTTGGTTTTTCCAGGCTGCACCTCCATGAATTAGCACATTATAAAATTCAAAATTAAATACATGAGTCCCTGATTTTGAAGGGGTCTTATGACTATCCTACAGCCAGGTTTGTAAAGGCCCACTTCACAGAAGAAAGTCCATAAAAGGTTACTTCAAATGTCATATTTTGACTCGCCAGAGAAACTGAAGGAAACGGCACTATAGGCCACCAGACGAAACCGTGGAGGGAGAAAGCATCCTTGAAATTGAACTTCTCCAACCAGTCCGCAGCCAGAAGGATGTGCAGAAGGAGGTAAATCCCCTCCTTCTTGAAGTGAGCATAGGTGAGTTGATCATTGGGTGAATTCATGTGTTCAATTTTGAGTCAAAAAAAGGAGAATCACCTGGTCCACTTCTGAGACCTCCCTGGTTCTACCCGTCAGGTACAGACACATGCATTCAGCTTTCAGGAGCTTGCAAGTGCCTTTGTCTAGGGACCTGCAGATATAGAGTAATATATAGAATTAGTCACCTGCTTCCTCAGAGCCCCAACTGAAGTCCTCTGCATGATGACAGGGTTAAACAAGAACACTCAAGGTTTCCTTCATACTGGTGGCCCCGAAAGGAATAGATGTGGAAGGGACAGCATTCAAGTCATGAATAGTGCCCCCATCTCCACCCCTTTGAGTGATTAGAAAGCATCTCTGGTCCAAAAGTCTTAGAAGAGCCAGGTGGACTACCAGGATGCAACAGGAAAGAGGCAATGGACACAGAGGGCCTCATTCCAAGTTTGCCAGTACAGTAACAACGGTACCGGTAAGCTTGCTGGTACCGTTGGTACCATACTGGCAAACTACGAGTTCTGCTTGCGGGTGCCTTTTTGCCCGCCAGGTCTGACCTGGCGGGAAGACCGGCACTCGCGAGCAGAGCATCTCAAATGCACCGGCACCATTCTGAATGGTGCCGGTGCATCCGGCCTCCCCATTCCCATTGAGCCCTATGGGGCTCAATGGGAATGTGGAGCATTTTTTACCGGCGCCCGGGAAAGGTCAATTACCGGGACCGACGGGGCCGCAATGAACAGGTAATTGCCCATTCCTGGGCGCCGGAGACAGGATCTCTACAGGAAAGTGGCAAAGGGAAATACAGCACCAAGGCAGAGTCAATGAGCACAGTACTGATGATGCAATAATTAGCTAATGAGGGCATTTTATTAAAGGGAAACATTTTAACGCCAACCTCTCCATTTTCAATAGAATCACGATTGCCCTTTGTGAAACTGGGAGATTCTCCATTCCAGACGACCAGAGGGAAAATCCTTGTTGCATATAATTGTGAAAATAGTAATGCAGAATTACATAAATAGTTTTTAACAGAGAGTTTATCAACTTCATGTTGTCCTTTTCATTGACCAATAAGGGTGTAGCCTTATGTTCTTCTACAGGCGGCACTCTTATCTGTCCTCGGTCAGCTCTCTGAGCCTTTTCTTTATGATACTGTTCATTCTGGATGCTTGTGTGTCCCTCTGTGTCATTGCAATGCCCATTGAGGTATTTTGCTGGAGTTTCCCAATGTTCTTCCTGTTTTTGACAGGTGTGTATGTATCAATGTCATTTACCCTGACATGACCAGGGGCATGGCTTAAAATCTTGGACCAGGCCCCACCACCCAAAATGGGATCTGGACCACAGGAGCAGTATCACAAGTATCTGGGGGCCCCTACACAGCATGTGAATGGACTGGCGGGGATTGTGCCATTGATGCCACTATATGCATGAAGACCGGGACATTATATTTCCTATTAGTACCCAGCAATGGGGGTGTGGCAGCTTTCTAGCCAATGAGGAGGCTCAGAACAAGGTCTTTACCACACAGTAAAGGCCCTGCTCTGAGCGGGAGGCTGCCATCTTCCCTTTCCCAGGAATCAGGTAAGTGTGCTCCCCGCACCCCCTTCCTCTTACCCCACATATAGCCCCCTTTTCCACATCTGCAACACTCCAACCCACTTATCTTGGCTCTGCCTTGTACCTCAGAGGCACCGTGAATACTACTGTTCCCGGTGCATCCCAATCCAGCAATGGCCACAAATGAAAGGGAGAAGGGACTACATGCAGTTCCGTTCTCCGTGATCCATGGTGGATATCTTGATTTGTAGTTTGTATCTCAAGCTGCGAAAATGAAAACACAACTTTTCACAACTTGAGATAAAAACACTGTTAGTACCCTGGCACAATGTGCCTTGGTACTAATAGCAATATAACTCAAGCAGGGGGCATTACCGGTCAGGTAATGCACCGGGGCCTACATTAAACCCCTCACTTTGCTCGTGCTTGTAGCTTATTCCCGGGGCATTACCTAAATGGTAATGCCCCCTTCTCCAACTATATTGTTTAAATCCGAACCCCAGAGTCTGTGAGCTTTTAAATGCAGAACCATCAAATCCAAAGCTTATGACACGTATATTAAACTGCATGGAGACACACTACTTGAAAGTAACAGTCACTGAAGGTGCTCAGAAAGGAAACGTATTGCAGAGTATATAGAGACTACTAACCACTGTCATGGTGACCGAACAGGAAAGTCGGAGATAAATGAGCCATGGGCAGCTTACACAGTGTCCAGCAGCTTCCCCTCACCATGCATGCATTTGGTGAACAAATACAAGATGACGGGCTGCCTTTTGAAGGCTCATCCGAGCACACAAAGCTCAATCACACAGGCAATAGGGGAAAATATCTATGCGGACACGACAGTCCCCAAGCAGTAACAATTACAATTTACAGCTGTATGCCCTTGCAGGAGATATGGCCCAGAGGAGGGGCGTTAAGGAGTATATAGGAAGGCAGTAAGCAAAGGCTAGAGCGGGAAGTCGAAGAAGCGAGCTGTGTGAAGGGATGGAGAGAGTAGAGGCACAGGACTAGGCAGAGGAGAAGAGAGCAGTGGCGATACATACAGAGCTGGAGGTGCAGTGGGAGAAAGGTCAATCTGAGCCAACAGGACAGGAGATTTCCCAATGGGCCTATGCACATAGACCTGTATTGGTTCTAAAAACGGGTCTGGGCTGTGTCTTCACTCTGAGCTCCCTGCGTCTCATGAACACATTGCCTATCAGACAGCCAGAGTCATTCATAGACTGTGTAAAATCTGCTAGGCTCACAGCCTCACACTTGAGAAGCAGAGGCGTTGCTACGGGGGGGGCTGAGGGGGCTTTAGCCCCGGGTCTTTTGGTTGTAGCCCCGGATAGAAGCTCAGGTGCTGCAACCAAAATGCTAGCTAGCCCCGAGTCCAGCCAGTCCCGACATTTGCTTAGCCCCTGATCTTTTCCAGACCTAGCAACACCCCTGTTGAGAAGTAAAGCTGTTCAACAGAGAATGTATGGTGTGTTGGGGAACGGATGGATTAGGGTGATTGTTGTGACAC
The DNA here is from genome assembly GCF_040938575.1 of Ambystoma mexicanum. Taxonomy (NCBI): domain Eukaryota; kingdom Metazoa; phylum Chordata; class Amphibia; order Caudata; family Ambystomatidae; genus Ambystoma; species Ambystoma mexicanum. The sequence goes on from NC_090928.1 coordinate 292,277,178, forward strand.
ATGAATTGGGCGCCACGCCCTTTGTCCATTTCCTGCTCAGAAGGGTTTTACGTTTAAACCACTATTGCAGACATATTTGTCAAATATAAAACTATGTGATCATACTTGTGCGAACAAAATGCTCTTTATTTTTATTCTAATCAGCCATGTGGGGTTTCCCCTCCTCTTTCCTTAAATTGGTTTATTTATAGAAGTAGGGTGAGTTACTTACAGAGAGTGTTTTATTTATAGAAAGATAATTATTTACAGACTTGCATACCCTCGTTATACGTTTTGCAGTGTGTGGGAACAGTGCAGGTAAAGTGGCAGTAATTTCATGATTGCCACTTTTCCCACACTGCAAAATTACAAGTTTGCCGGCTGGGGTTACCTGATTAACCTCCAGCCAAGAGATGGAGGTAGATCAACCCCCACCAGCAAAAAAAACCTGTATTTCCTGCACCCGTATTATTGGTGCAGGAAATACAGTCAATCCCCTCCATGGAGTTCTTTTGGACTCCATTGAATGAGGATTTACCGGTATTCCTGCCACCTGTATTATCCCAGTAATTCCGGGATATCTGGCGATGAGAACAATAATACCGTTTTCTGATATCCCGTTGGAATTAGCGACGGGATACCGGCAAATGTGTAATGATTCTCTCTTAAAATTAGATTTTATTTACAATATGCAGACTGGATACAAGCCAAGACCACCCGAGGCCATGCAAAGTGATGCAACATACATATTTTCTGGGTCTCATGATTTATTGTTTGGGGTTTTAGGAAACACCCATTACTCTTTAGATCACTCACCCTAGTTAGAGAGCCGTCCTCAATGTGCAATCCCACTTAAAGCACTGACATAATTAAGTCTATGTGTGCCATTACAAGAGCAAAAGGCGCAGATGGGGGATTGCCCCCCTTTGGCACCTCATCCATACCCACTGTGTCCTTCATGCCTTACTCCTCTTGGCTGGTCTGGCAGCCAAGCACAGATTTTGGTTTGAATGTTGTGCAGTTGTAAGCTTTATTTGCACGCCACGCTGGCCTAGGGGCATTCGGGCAGTGCATACTGCTGCCCAGTAGTTGCTAGGCAACAAAGCTGGATCACGCTCGAACATCAGACTTGTTCTGCAGTGCCGCCAGTGTCCTGCCCGGACTGAGGGGAGACCTCCGAACTTGAAGGTAAGATAAATCAAAAAACGTACACATATGCATGCACATATTAAAGTATTGCAATGTGAGTGTACAAGATTTTAAATGTGTGCATACTCATATATGTCTGTGTGTCTGTGGAAGAGTGATGTGGTGGTTGGGAGTAGTGATGATTTCTTTTGATTGTTTGTGTAACATCATCCAAAATTATATATTTTAAAACAGATTGTAGCACCAGATTATGGGCCTCATCACTAGTTGGGCGAGCGCCAGCGTTAATAGCCCTACCGCCAAACCCCCCGGCGCTAATAGCGCCGGATCATGGGTTTGGCGGAAAAGGGAATTGCCCATTCCCCACTGAGCCCATTCGAGAATTCCCCATTCCCCATTGGGCTCAATGGGGAATTTTTGCGCTCTTAACGCCGGCGCATTTCCCGCCGGCGGTAAGAGAGCGAAATTTCAGTGGATTTCCCCCCAGCTCAGAGCTGGTGGGAAATCTGCCAAACCTGTGATTTGGCGGACCCTTAAATGCGGCGGTAATAGCACTACCGCCGCATTTAAGGGTTACCACCAAACTCGTGATGAGGCCCTATGTGAGTGATTTACAGAGACCATAATGGCATAGACTGTGGCTGCAACATTAAAGTGATATACACTGGAGTTGCTGACATATATCACGGGGGCCGCTTCATGAAGCGATTTACAGAGGCAAAGTTGGCATTAATTGTGGGCACAGCAGCATGCAAGTAACATATAATAGCAATACTGTCATATGCTGCGGACAAAGCCATCAATGTTTTCAAATGTTCCTGTGTGCTGTTAGTGACATGGCAGATACGGAATTTTTTGCTGTGTTAACCTTGATAACCATTTGTAAATTATACGACGTTTTATCATTTTTCTCAAACATTGTGATGTAAAATGCACCATTTAAACATGTTATTCTAAAAATGCCATCAGCAGAGAATCCCCTGACCCCCCGGAACTCCAACAAATGAATTCGGCTCCAACGCTATACTTAGTTGCTCATGATACTTGGTGGCAAATGTTAATACCACTTTACTATAAATATTCATTCCCGCCACTGACCATAAATCATTTACAATGCCAGTGCCCACTAAGCTCAGGAGCCATCCATCCCCCCAGGCACCAAAAGCTGACCATGCACCGTGGCAGCTGGTGCACCGTTGGGCACGAGGGGTCAGGCACAACCCACCCACCTTGTTTCTACCCTACGTGAAAAATGCAAGGTTTGTCTTTCAACTAGTGCATTGTGTGGTGCGTCCCTACAACTGTATGATCAACATGTGTATTACAGATGTGCAGTGTCCAAGTCTAGCCCAGGATCCAGTGGCGTGGCATGTGTTTCTTTGGGGATTCTGGTGGAGGGGCTTCAGTGGGGCATGTGGGGGTACCCCTCAATCTTTGTTACATCACTCAAGTTGGTGCATGATCAGGTGATCCTTTCTTTATATTGATTGATATAGCCTTTGAAACCCTTCATTGTCGGTCCGTACCAATATATTGAAACACTGTCCTGAGGTCTGTCGCAAAACTGCTCCAATTTTCCTCTCCCCGAAATAGCTCCAGGAACATGATGTTATTCTGGCAGAGTTGCATGATCTTAGTGTCTATAGGTTGAGAGTGGGTCAAAATGCAAAAGTTAAAACGTGCAGGTCTCTGCTCTTCCAAGCATAGTAACCCCGGGTTAATACCCACATAAACGGAAGGAAGAGGCGAGTGTTTCCATAGACCCCCGAACCTATGAAGACATCCACTCGTAAGGTAGATTAAACACTTGCAGCCCACATTTCTTAAAACAGACGCATTAAATAAAACAGCATAAAACATACATGGAACCCGGTAGTGGAAGCAGTAACAGGAACACAATGAAGAAGAGGAACACAATGTAACTTGTTAACTTAGGCGAGAACGTCTTGATTGCTCTTGCTATGCTGCAGAAGAGAAGGCAAGAAATGGCAGTGCCCATGGAAGTGCTTCCTGCCAGCCTTGTGCAGTCAGCTCAGACATTTGGAGCTTGGCAATAAAACAGAATACCGTATCATTCCTCCCACCCAGAGACGTTGCTAGTGGGGGCTGAGGGGGCTATAGCCCCGGGTCTTTTGGTAGTAGCCCCGGATAGAAGCTCAGGGGTTACAACCAAAAAGGCTAGCTAGCCCCGAGTCCCGACAGCCCCGACATTAGCGTAGCCCCAGATCTTTTCCAGACCTAGCAACACCCCTGCTCCGACCATCAGTACTTCCACTAGTGAGAAGGACCTTACCGGTCTAATGACTCAGGTATTCACAGTTATTGTAAGGAGACTGACATTGTTTTTGAGCAAGGCATTGGGCAGCAAACTAATATGGAAATCAGGGTCTTTGGCGATATTGAGATATTGGTTGGCTTGGGTGTCAGATGTAGATAAATATATACTTAGTTCCTGGGTGAACACCTATGACACACATTACTTCTGCTCTTCGAACCTGATTTAGAAAGTACACCAGAAATAACAGTAATGGTGGCTTTCTTATGGGAAAGCACAGTGGGCCCTCTGGGGGAAGCAAGAACCGAGGGAAGTCTGGCACAGTGGGCAGGGGCCATGGGGCAGGGGAGTAAATGCAGCCTCAAGGGGCAAGGACTGAGGGTTCAATGGGAAGACAAAGGCAGAGGGTGGAGGTCCAGCATGTCCTTTGCATTTCTGGCTGTGTGGAAATGCAATTTAAACAGCGCTACTGGAGTGAGTTAACTTCGTTCCTCTTGCAATGCTCCCATGCTGTCACAAGACATTTAGTATTATATTGGAGGTGGAAGCAAGTGCTGGGAAAGCCTAAGGAGTGGGCATTGACGGAGGGTGCATGCGCCACCCCATGTGGCTAAATCTAGTCCGCAGCACCCATTACACCCCTTTCAATTAGAATATTATTTGAAATTAGGCACAGCTGAGCAGCTGCATGCCAGTCACTCAGATTTCGCTGCTAGCCCATCACTCTCTCTTGCTATTAAAATACTGATCCTCATTCGCATCTCTGCCAGTGCACTCAAACCTCACATTCCACACTCTCTGCTATTTCAGTTACTGGATTCCATACCGAGCTCTCTACTGCTTTCATATGCATTATTGAAATGATGCATATTAACTAAGTACAGTTGCAAAACCCCAAGGACATGTTTTATGATTGCATTACTTTACATGTTGTTCATTTTGGATGATTAAAGCAAAGATAAACACATTGGGCATCATTACAAGTTTGGTGATATCTCAGTGGGAAATCCGCTGAGATACCACCCAATGGAATTAGTGTTACCACCACTTGGTCCCTAGGTATTGCCGCCGGATTACAAGTAGTGGTGTTGGTGTTAGTCTCCATTTAATTGAGGGCAAATAAACGCATTTGGAGCTCTCTTTCAAGCAGGATAACCTTCTTTAAAACGAAGGGTTAAGGCAACTGTCCCATATAATTGAATGGCATTATCTTTATCTGACATCATCTATGACCAATAAGAAAATAAGCCCAGTTTTGAAAAGGTCCTAAGTGAGGCTGAAACACGTGTCAACATATGGGCAATTGTGTTGATGGCCATCGCATTAAATAAAATGTCCATTTGCATTTAACTTTTTGAAGTTGGCACACTTACTCTATCAGATAACTAATCTGTGAAAGTATTGGAGTGTCTGGTGCATGGTGCACCATTGGGGTATATTGCTACACTCACTGGGAATACCTTAAGGCAACGTGGTATGGTAGAGGGGCACCACTGGGTAAATAATTATTCCCTTCTTCAAATGTAAACACAATTGCTAGCGTCAATGTTCCAACACTATTTCTGGTGCATGGGGGTAAAATATCCTGGCCTGAGGAGACTCAATACCACGCCAATTCCACCTCCCTGTTGTCACCAACAGGTAACCCCTATGCACTCTTCGAGGACAATCTTGAATCCGCAGAAATGTTAAAATGTATTCGGATTGGAGAATTTGACGATGCTGTTAACACAGCTCTGGAAAGTAGAGTAATGTTGACATATTTCATGAAGGATGTACTGGTCCTGAAGTAATGATAGATCTACTTAAAAACACATCTCTTGTGTTTGTTCGATGTGTACAGTTGCAGAATGTAATTAGTTCAATTCTGTAGTGATGAAATTTGAGAAAGAAACAATCATAGAAATAAAATCTGTTGACATGTTAGATGGGCAAACTGTGCCCCTAGAATTAAATAAGAAAGCCCAGGCATGGATAAATCAGTTACGAAACTAAAAATCAAAAACAGTTGGTCCTAAATCTGTTTTGAGATTTTGCATAACACCTCAGGTTATGTTAAAACATAATCTGAACGTGGACTTGGTTTCATGAACGGATCTATGGGCAGAGACATTGCTTTTGTCACATTTCCGCAGAGAAAAGTATAGAGTATATTTTCGTAAAGTTTGATTCTATTTATGACCCTTCTCTGATATGTTGAACAACAGCACAATTCATTCATTGGTCACACTGGTTGAAACAAGAGGATGCATTGTATTATTATTATTATTATTATTATTATTATTATTATTATTATTATTATTATTATTATTATTATTATGGTATTTATTGGGCACAGACCTATCTTCCAGAAGCAATTGAGTGCTTTTCAGAGGTAACAACAGAACAGATTTACAGCGAGGGTAGGATACAGAGGGACAGAGAGGAGGTGTGCAGAAGTACAGGGTGGTGGGAAGGAGAGGTTGGCCTTGAGTTCTTTTCTGAATTGTAGTTGTCGGAGCGCAGGGTCAAGTCTGAAGCTGACGGGGGATATGTAACATTGCTTTGCTTAATAATAAATAAATAATAAAGGGTTGTTTTTGTTAACTTTAATAAGTGAAAAGAAGCAGCTGAGATTTCACTTACTGAAGAGCAACATTGAGCATGTAGACTGTATATACCTCACCTTGTTTTGGTGCATAGACCTGCAAGCGTTCTTGATAGAAACTAAATTGTACAAGTAAAGTCAAAGAAAAACATTTCAGCACCTTCTACCAAAGGTGTGGATTTGACAGTTGTAGAAAGTAGTTAAAGGCTTTCTAAATATTGTCAGTATAGATTTAGTAATAACATGAGAGTTGAATGCTACTGAAATTCAGCCTTATGTTTTTTGTTTGAAATTACATGCCTGATGTAAGTACAGCCTCTGGAAACAGTCTTTCTGGAGGACTTACCACTCCAGAGGATTCTGTGGAATAAAATCAGATACAATACATACAGAAAACATATGTTGTCATTTAGTAGCTCATGAAAGAGAACACGTGCACTTTTAAAAAAAAAAAACAGCCAAACAAGATGCACAAGAATCTCTCAGAACCTCAGTGTACTGGAGGTATTACAGGAAGAGAGTGTGCTTGTGCATAACTTTTTAATGAGTGGATTCACGACTCCCCAGATTGTCACCAACAAACTGTTTGTTGAGAGCCTTTGCAAAGATTGTTATATCTTCATGCACCAAATCAGAAAAGTGCTCAGTTTTCCGATCTGGTACCAGACGCTCACCATGACATGATCTGTGATCTTTGCAGTTTTTACATTCGATCTTTTGTTAGAAGAAACTTCAGAGTGTAAAGAATGTCTGTGGAACATATTCCACAGATGACAAATTGATGGCACAAAGATCAATACACTGATTGTAAACTTTGCACAAGGTCGGGTGTCTATATCTAAGGAAACATTTAAAACACTTGCTATAATATCCCCCTAGGTGTTTCTATTCATTGTGAACATTATACTACATGGTTTTGGAGAGAAGAAAATTGGCTTGTGTGTAATGACTCAATAGTATCGCACACAGTCTAGGTTGTGTAGGAATATGAACAATGCATGCATAATACTAGAATTAGACTTTACAATTGGTATGGATTTAAAAATACAATAGAAGATAAAGAATCAAGCAAGTATGTATGAATAAATTAGTGTACAGGCCTGTGTACATGGGCCAAGGTGAAGGTTTGCATTGACACAGTAGTGCCACTATGTGTCCTGAGCTAACAGCTCCCTCTAGCGGTGACAACAGGTGATGCTATGCAAATTGGCATTGTCTCTACATATCCTAAATCAACACCTACCTCTAGCAGTAAAAACAGGTGAAGCTACTGCGTCAAACAAACATACAGGGATAATCATACATCTGGCCTTTTATTATATTGTTAGATAGCTAAAACTGTATTTGTGTGTGTGTGCTTTGCTTGTAGTTGTAAGGTATAGTGTCTAGACTCATAGTTTGACATATTTTTCAGAATTATGCTTTTTTATCAGATTGAGATTTCAAATAACGTTATTATTGGTATGTACAAGGCCAAGCTGAGGAGACTGTCAGGATGCCCAGGTCCAAGGAGCAGGAGTGATGCAGAACCAACCACCTCTATGGTCTCGGTGTCTGCAAGTCAAGGCTTACACAGACCTCTTCGACCAGAGCAGGGAAGGAGGGTTAGGGTCTTGATGTTTGGATAGGTAGCGGAATTATAAGGTAACCGGATTGAGGGTTAAGGAGAGGTAATGGATGGGACTGGGGAAGTTAAGGGTAAGACGATGATTGCACACTTTTGCTTTGCCAATGATGTGACTGGCATATTAAACTGGCTGTTGTAACTGCCTTAACACCTTTACATGTAAAGGTGTTCCCCTTCACATTTCACTTCTGAACTGCACATGCACCTGTTCCTTTGAACACCAAGTTAAACCACAATTTCACTGGTGAGAAACAATTACTGGCGTGAGCCCATTTACATTTACACAAGAGTGGTCACATGCACTTGCACACTTAGCTTTTGCTTCAGTCTTTAAGTCCTGTCCTGCAAAGGCTGTCGAGTCCTGTGCCACGTCCTTGAAGTCTGAGGATCAGGTACAAACTAAAAGAAAACAGAAGATAAGCATTAACGTATGTTTTCTTGTTTTGATGGTCACTCACACTCCCAAACACATTATACACGCATCCGGCACTCTGTGTATTCGAGGTCTTCAGTTTCCAACTGGGTGCGCTGCCGCACGTGGCCTTTAACACCTAATGACAGCTGTTAGCCCAAACACAGTCTTCCTTCAGACCGACTGTTTAAACACCGCGCTTTTGTCTCATGCGCCTTCCTGGCATAACGTTCCATGAGACGAAAACACGCGGAACATTAGACAAATATTAAGCTTTCTTGATTTCGCACATCCACTGAAGTTAGCAGCCAATGCAATGATTCTTCCCGAAAGCCCGCCCACTTAGCTTCTATGTGGCGGCGCAGGGGCTCTGGAGGGATTGGGAAATGCCCCCTGTGCTTTCCCCGCGGATCCCAGAACTGCTTGGGCTGAGCAGTACTTATCTCTCAAAGACGAGGGGCCGGATCGCTGCTCCGGAGGCTCTGGGCCCCTCGCGTGTGAATTCCGCAGAGCTGCTGGGCACACGTCCTCTCTCCTCGGATTCTCAAGCACAAGCCCTGTGCCGTGGGACTTGCGCATGCGCGTTCACGTGTCACACCCAACATGGCTTCCCATTGGCTCGCGGGCCCGCTAGGCATGCTGGGTAATGTAGTTCTGGCGAGTCTGATGCTGGGAGTTGTAGTTTTTAAGTGCATTTCGTCTACAGAAAGGGCAAAGCAGCCTTTTATAATGTTGTAACCCGCTGAATAAAGGCTCCTTCATGGACTCCAGTCCCACAGCCCCAACAGTTCTAGGTCCATGCCCAATCCTGCCCCTGACAGAGACACACTATTGAATGTTTTTGAAGACTTTTTTTTATATCATAATTTTAGAGGGTGTGAACAATATACAAATTAACTCGCAGTGACAACTATTATGTACAACATTGCATACATTTCTATATATAACCATGTTCTAGTTAGTACTAGGTTGTGTTATTGGGTTCCATGTACATTATTTCTGGTACTAGGGAGGTTAAGTTAGAAATAATGTTTTCATATGAAAGTGAGGAAAAAAGTTAAGAGAGACAAAATCAAAATACTCAAACACATGTAGATATACAAAATAAAGTAAATAATGAGTTTAAAGATGAAAATTCTACAGTTATGTTATCTATGTACAATTATAAAATGGATGGTTTTCTCAATATCTTCTTATGTGTGCAGGTGGCCAAAATGAGGAGGCGTGGAGTTTCGAGAAGCACTGTTAAAATGACAATGACAATACATTCTATTTTATTAGAAAACATAACCTTCTACATTAGATATCCTATATAGTAATACTTTCTGATACTGAAAGGTAACTTTAGTAGAAAGTAATACTGTTTGGGTTTCAATGTATCTGCATGTTCCTGTGTACACAATGCACTATTTGCTATGTCATACGAATCTTTCATGTACTTGTGTAATATGGTGTTTAAAAGATATTTGCCATAAATCATGGTACAAAATGTTCATGGCTTTTCATTTTAAGTCAAACTGTGGAATGTTTATAGTAGTTGTCTGCGTCTCCTTTTTTTTAATTTTGTTTTTATTTTTTTAAAATCAATGTGCTTTTAATATACACACTGCATTTTAAAATATATTACTTTTCAGAAAATGTAAGACTATATAATTTAGAAGAATTACATAATGTTTGTGATTAGCATGTCCAATGTGCATATATTTTAACAGTAATTTTAGTAGATTTTGTATGGTATGTATGTGAAGAGATTGTGTTCATTCATTTTTTATTACTGGTCTTATAATTTAGTATGACTTTCTGCATTACAATAAATATGTAATGTATATCAATTGTAGTTAACTAATGCAATATGTAATATGCAATATGTAAGACTGATAGACATCTTAGGCAATTAAGAACGTGTTCCATTGTAATTACATATAGGTTTTTGTGTACATATTTTATTTGCTACTATTAGAAGACTTGGAGAGTACTTGTGAGTGCAGTTGGCCGTTACCCTGCCGGTTTGCTCACCTGTTTCTGCTTCGTTCTGTAGATTAGCTCCGCCCACCTGCTGAAGCCCTTAAAAGACCCTGGGATCTGTGCTCATGAATGCGTGCTCTTAGGGAGTGCCTGCGAGTGCAGTTGGCAGGCTGTAGTGCTGCGTTATGGTGGTGAGTTCAGTTCAGACTTTTTAAGGATTTCTTGGCAAATAAATGACTTATAATGGGTGGGCTTTAGACTTTGTTTTGCTTGAAGTGGAACAATGAGCTGCTACACTATAATGCTGGGAAAAACTGCCAAATAATTCTATATTTCATGGAACAATAGCAAGAGGTTGCTGGCTGGCATAGCAAAGCATTATCTTGAATATGGAGCATTTTAGACAGGGCCAATTATGACAACAACCTGGTAATGGCTCTGCCATCTTCCCCTGCGAAGGAGAAAATCACAAACTTCTTTAAAAGCCAGATTGAAGCTGTGGCAGTAGTGAATGCAATATCAACAAACTGAGGCCGCTGATAATGTAGAACTGGAAATACCTAATGGAACCAACCATGGTCACTGATACAATTCTGACGCTGCAAGATGTTCGGGGTTCTCCCTCCCAGGGAAGACTATCTTGCTCCCCATGCCTAACTGATATTGCTAATGGTCGGACTCCGCCTTAAAGCCCGATTCATGGAATTATTTGCGTGGAAAATAGAGTACTTGCGTGCCATTCTGAACGCAGATACCCATTTGGTGATTCATGGAATCGAATGTGATGTACTTCTCCTGGATGTCTCTGCGAGCAATCGAGGGTCTTGCGTGAGACTCCACGCACAGAATGGGCGTGGCTTGCGCATAGGGGTGGGAGGTGGGCAGAACACCAAAAATGGGGAAGAACTTGCTAAAAAAATGGCGTTCCAAGGGACTACCTGCAGGCAGTCCCTTGCATTACCACAATTGCCCTGCACAAGACATATTCATTGATTCGATTGTCCAACTTCTCAGCCGGGAAATGGCCATGCAAGTCTTTCATACTATCCACCACACAAAGGCAGGCGTAAGTACACTTGTGCGTAGGATTTGCAGCATATATGTGTGGTTGCATGTCAGATATTCGGGTGTGTGTACTCAACCGGGGTTCCGATCTAACTTGGGGTGCTCGTACACAGTTTAGCGGGGTGCAGCAATGGTTAACGGGGGTTTGTACGCAGATTTCCTGAATAACTAGGTTACAACGTTTTATACGCATGTTGTTAGGGTGCCGGGTACAGTTACGGGGGACCCTGTGAAGGGGCCCCAAGATGCAGGCCTGCTTGTGTGGGAGCCCACGCACTGTTTGAAGGGTGCGTGTATTCACAGCTGGGGGAGCGCGCAAAGATAGCTGTTCTGGCTGTTTTTTCTTTGTGTGTGGACATGTTGGGGTGTACCGGCCACGAATTGCAAATACGGTTACATTGCACAAACAATTCCATGAATACTTGGGGTATACATGAATTATTCTCCGCGCAGGCTCACACACTGCCTTTCTCATTGTGTGTCCCTTGCGGGATTCCTGCACCCATTTCCATGAATCAGAACCTAAGTCTTTGACTGGAGATTACAGGGTGTCTGACCAGGTTCTACTGGAACAGAATAACTCCAATAACCTCATCTCTGTAGTTTTGCAAGGGGCAGAAGCTCATGAGAAGGCCTGACGTTTTGCATTAAATCTACTATTAAAAATGTGCCATCATATACAAAGTACTGTACAGAAGCATTCAACTGTACTACATAAACTGGAGAAAGTCTTGGAAAAAGCTAGCAGTCTTGTACGTGCACCAAGTGCTTTGGGAAATCAACCACCTGTTATGGAACATGCTGGGGAGTCTGATATGATTGTTCCATTGGATGTCTCAGATGCATAAATAGTGTAAGTGTTGGAATCTACCAAGGTGGAGGAAGTTCAGGGGAGACACGATGTTTCACCGCCCCTCTAGGTAAACAAAGAACATAGAAAAAGGCAGATCAACAGAAGGTGCTGGTGATGGAAGGTCAACATAAAAGAGACAAGTGTAAAGCTCAGTCCACAGAATTACCAGTGTTGGCAATGCAACCTCAAAGAAATCCAGAAAAAAAAGCTGCACGTTCGATGAAAAAAGTGAAACACAATGGAAACTTAATTCATTGGCTCCTGTCAGAAAAGCCAAATCTCCCTCTAAAGAAAAGCATCAATAACCTGTGGGTGAGGAAGTTGATTTAGACACTAACAAAAGCGTGCAAGTGTCTGCTTCATTTGATGGCTCCTTGTCCTTGAAATTATATCTCGTCCAGTAAACCGGAAAGTCCAAATGGTGAAAATATTTTTGGAGGCTGAACGGCATGTAGTTAAGGTGAATATATATGACCCCACTAGGAGTGTGTGTACAGATAGTATCAAACACCATGTATATGAAATTCTGTGTACCAGAGCTCTAAATTGAAAAAAAAAGATTGTCTGCTTATTGGGGGTGACTTTACCACCTATTGTTTAGACCGTACAAGCCAGGAGGGTGTTAACCATAAGGTTGAATATGGCAATACTCATCATAAGCAACGTGGGAAGGCTGCCCTAGTATGGTGTGAGTTCTTCAAAGATCTCACATGCTCAATGGAGCTATACGGGGAGATGTCCCTGCATCCAATGCATAGAGGTGTGGTTTGAGGTCTTCTATCATTGATTATCTTGTTGTCTTTGAAACTCTCCAGTGGAATGCTGTGGAAATGAATGTTCTTTTCACTGATTTTAGTGACCATGTAATCCTAACAGTTAAGAGCTCCATGGCTGTGGTCCTTTGTGTCTTTATAATACGGTGGCCATCGTGGCCATTAATGCTGGGGGGAATAGATTGGGATGGTCAGATAGGAACCTACAGATGATTAACAACGTCATAATAATGGTGAATATTGATTTTAGACTCCTGAACTGCCCTAATGAGTGAGCTGAATGGATACGTTTGATTACAGTTAGGTTTTTAACCATGGGCAACTGTAGGCTCCTTAAGGAAGTGGGTCACCAAGGTTGTGTTTTTGAAAGGAGATCAGCTCTAAAAAAAAAGGATGTTGCAACAAGAATTCAGAATGATTAGACTTTCTGGTCAGTCGGTTGAGATTATGAGAAAGAATATGAAATCATCTAAAAATAGATTCAGGAATTGGTTAAAAATACATAAGGTCTCTGGGCACAAGCAGCCTGGACATCCATGTATAGGATGTTGAAATTGGGTGACAGCAAACGACTATGGTCAGCCTTCAATAGGAATTCACTAAATGCATCCACTGATGTTTTTAGTGAAGTTAACCGTTGTAGATACCAAAATAAATCCATGCTGTTGAGCAATCTGATTTGCCCATTAATGGTATTTGTCAGAAATGTGCCCAATGTGATCTGGTTGAGATAATTAAAAATGTGAAACAGTCGAGGGCAACAGGCCCAGATGGGCTTTGTTATCTGGTCCTGAAGGAGAATCCCCTCATCTGGGCGGAGAGCCTGCTGGTATTGTTCAGGAAGATATCTAAGAGGGGCAAAATCCCAGACTCATCGCATATGTCCCACTTTATTCCGGTCTACAAGAGTGGTAAAATAGAGGACCAGGAAAGCTATAGGCTGTTGGCCCTGACAGATGACAAATCTTTGCAACATACTAAAGGAAAAAACAGGTAGGTAGAAACAAGTGCCGTCTTGAGCTGTTTACAAATCGGGTTTATATGAGGCCTTTGTGCCAATATGAATATCTTGATGGTTAATACACTAAATGAGCAGTCTAGGCAAAGGGATGCCTTACACTTATATGCTCTGTATATATATTTCACAGCAGCTTTCAATGTTGTTGATAGAGTGAAACTGTGGAGGAAACTCCATAATCTTGGAATCTGTATTTTGCCTGCCAATTGCTTTATCATAATAATAAAGCTTGTGTAAGAATTAATGGCACGGGCACCCTCTCTGCTCCCATATTGATCAGTAGAAGGGTGAGACAAGGGTGTGTACTTGCCCCTCTCCTGTTTAATGTGTTTGTTTCTGACTTGGGTGCATCCTTGAAGGAGATTAACAATGCTCCCCCTAGGTGGGGGCTTGCTGAGATTGGCTGGTGTGGGTAATCTGATGACTTCTTAGTCATTGATCAAACCTTTATGGGAATCAGTCGGTGTGCCCATGCCATACTGGCATTTGCAGTAAATAATGGCCTAAAGGTCAGTATGAAAAAGACAGAGTATATGGCCTTTGGTAGGTGTAGAACCGAGAGCTCGACCAGTAATTCTACTAAAGGAGGTATTAAAGGAGTACATAATTATTGTTATCTGGGTTGTGGGATCTCATACAACAAGGGTGAAGATCTTATGCTGAGCAAGAAAATAGCAAAAGCTTTAGCTATAATGGCTGCTATCTGCCATTTGGCAGCTGTACTGCTTGATACAGCTTAATATGTATCATCAGGATAGTGACAGTCATTTGCGGGTCCGGAAATGACGGTGCCGGTAGCAATGTACCAACACCCTTTCCGGACTGCCAAACTGTAAGTTTGCCGTTAGGGGCACGGAACTCTCGACCAGCCTGCTGGGAGTTCAGGCTCCTACTGGCATGCTTTTCCCTTTAGCACCGGCACCATTTCTAACAGTGTTGATGCTTCAGGTTTCCCATTCCCATGGAGTCCTAAGAGACTCCATGGAAATGGGGAAAAAAACTTTCCGCCGCCGCCTATGATATCCAGGTAGCACCGGGATGTCAGGTGGCAGAAACGGTGTTACAGGGATGGTGGCAACCCATCGGCTATGGGTGGGTTGCACCGCCAACCTCGTAATGAGGCCCAGATCTGATTTCATCTATTCTTTATGCTCTTGAGACCTCATTCAGTGATGTTACTGACTGGGCTAACAGACTAGAGGTGGTGGTCTGGAGGAAAGTTCTTGGCCTGACAAATTTCACCCCATAGAAGCAGTGAGATTGGAGCTGGTCCTGATCTCCCTCTCAGCTATGATCAAGATCCATTGGAGAAAGCTCTTCATAAAACTCATGTGCGCTGAGATGGGCCCTGTGAGGAATTCGACCATCTGCATGGTGGATGTGCGCTCACAAGTGCTTTTTGAACTTTTAAATGAAATTGAATGATGGTAGATCAACTTCCAGAAAATGTGTGGGGCTAATCCACACACATTTTCCGATGCTCACCAAACAACATACGCATAGACCTGTGTATCCTGGGTGGACACAGCTGACAGGCGCAGTCTGCCCTGCCATATTTAGTTGGGATATGACAGGAGGAGTACATATTGCATCTTCAGAAGGGGGAGGACGAACCCTTCCCCATTCCATGGCCAGTCTGATTAACTAACAAAGGCTACATGGATCCACCCAGTGCTTTTGCTGGACTCTGCAGCTGGTGGCAGTGATTCACATATCGTTCAGAGGGTAATTAAAAAACACACACATGGGGCGTGTCTACAGAGGTTAACAAAGGAGACAGGAAACACCAACAACCTTTCATATGCACTGTATCAACCTAAAGCCAGTTCCCGCCCTCAGTATCAATTGATAGTGAAATTTCATGTCCGGGACTGCGTGCTTAAAGTAGTTCACGCCACAGGGGAACCCCATTTATAAGGCACATGAATGTGGTTTGCCGGAGCAGAAGGTCTGTTCTCGCCACAGCTTCAAGGGAGACCTGCCGCTTTAATCAGGAACCACAAAGAGCTCCATTAACCAGAGAGATCCTTTGATCCACAACAGACAGGAAGATGGGTGGTTTTCACCCCTTTACCTTTTCTGTTGCAAAGCACTCTGGTTATGACCTCATGCATACAGGAGATTGTTGGTGGGCACCCAGGATTAGTTCATTGAGGTAGGCTTAGCCTACGCCATCCCTGTGGCGCATTCGGCTTTAAAAGAGGGCCAAACCCATATTTTGGCAGATCAGCTGAAGACTTCACAAGGAGTAGCAAGAAGAACTCATCATTGGGCCCTGTCTGAAGTAACAGTCTGCCTTATATCTTCTGCCAGTGAAGGACGGCCAGAACCTCCAAAACAAGAAAGTTCCCTCCCCAAAACAGAGGGAGCAGGGAACAGAGGGAGATACTGAATCCAGAGGGCCCTCCAGTGGCTACAGAACCAGTACCTAGCCAGCACACAGCATGTCCAGCTAGGCTCTGCAGCAAGCTTCCCAGGAGGTAAGTGCTAGAGAGTCTCTAAACCCTAAACCAAGGAAAAGGCAGTAGCCTGCAACGCACTGCTCAGTTTTGGGCCATACTCCTGAAAGGACGACACAAGCCCATTGAAGAAGTTCGGAGAAGTGCCTCAATGAGCATCTACCAGTGTCCGCCTTAAAGGACATTTTTTCCCAGTTAAGTCCCTAAAGCTGCAATTGACTGCAATGTCGACTGTTGCCACAATGCAGTTGCTTAAAGTCTTCCGAGACATCTCGACCAGTGCTTCAGAACTACTGACCAGCACTGAGAAAATCATTCCTGAACCTGAACCACCATGTGGGCCATCCTGAAGCCGTCTGTCCAGCTTCGCTTGCTGAACTTTTTGCCACCGACTGATACCCACAGCTGTCTCCCGCCTTGAACTTAGATGCTGCTAGCGCCCTGAAACAGACTCAACTCTGTTGACCACCAAGAACACATACAAGCACAAGGTAAATTGCGGTTGTGTCCCCTTGCCCCTTTTCCAAAGGGCCCTAGAGACATTTTAAGACCCATTGCTCCCTTTGCGCTGAAGGCAAGAATCCTTGAACTGCTGTGATTATTTACCATATCGACTACTCTCCTGTTGGTATCCAGAGTGCATCCCTTTTCCTTCTTTGAAACTGTATGTCCTCTGCATTCCTTTACAGGGTGGGTTTTATTTCATAGTGTTACTAGAACTGTCTGTTGTGATAATAATAAAGTAGATATTTTTATAAAACCTTGACTGGATAGTCCCTTTTATCATTGGGTAATATTTGTATTTTTTGCTGTGTTGCAACTAACCAGCGATCTATGACCTTTCGGAGATAAGCATGCCATTCTGTCCACGTTCCCAAAATTGCACAAGGTTTACAATACGCTTGTGTTTACAATCTGTTCAGATCCCTTCTGGTGTACTAGAAGTGTGGGGTGGATTAATGGTTTAGAAACCGATATTCATCCATGGACCACTGATACCCAGGAAAGTTGATAATTCACAGGCACTTTACTAAATATTGTGAAGACTGCTCTAGTACGTAAGAACATTAATGTGCTACTGGTGTAGAAAAAGATAAATGAGTGTTTCTTTCAACTGATTGGGTGGGCCCGGGTTTGGGAATATGGCACGGTTTTCTTGATAAAATCTTTCATTAACTTTGCAGAGTAATGGGATTGGATGCATAGTCACGAGAAGGTCGCTAGCAAGAGTTCTCTTAGCGCCTTTGTTAGGATGATATTTTCGTATATGTCAAATCCCCTCTCCTGGGGTAAGAACGCTGTTCATGTTATTGAGATTTAATACATTGGATGTCATGGCCAACAGGGGTGCCGCATGGGCATCCCAAGGAATGCTCATACCTGTAGCTGTGCCTGAATTTTAATGATTCATTTTTCATGGCGCATTACAAAAGGGGAGTGTAAAAAGGCAGCATACATGTATGCACGCCACTCTTTTGCACTTAATCATGCAAATTAATTAAGCGCTGCTTTCCATGTGTGCATGGCAGGCAGAGTTTACAATTAATTCCTATGGAATCTGCCTGTTTTTGGTAGTGTAAAATGCGGGCAGGTTCCCTAGGAATCCACATCATTCGCACCAACATGAAAGTGGATGCTGTAGCAAATGCTAGAGTATTTGTATGGCAGAGAGGAAGGGGGCGGTGGAAACGCAAATTACAATACGCCCCTACTCTCCACACTCCAAATGAATGAAAATGGAATGCAGGGGCGTTGCTAGGGGGGGCTAAGGGGGCTATAGCCCCTGATCTTTTGGTTGTAGCCCCGGATAGAATCTCAGGAGCTACAGCCAAAAGACTAGCTAGCCCCCAGTCCCAACAGTTCCGACATCAGCTTAGCCCCGGGTCTTTTCCAGACCTAGCAACTCCCGTGATGGAATGTGTTGTAAATGAAAGGCTCAAAAGCCTCAGGGAAGGCGTTTACGCCTTGCATGTACATTATGCCACAGAGCAAAATGAGCTGCTTTGGCACCACATGTGCTCTCATGATGAATAGACGTGGGACCGCATCTTGGAGGAGCCACCAGTGAATCTTCGAGATTAAAAACAAAGGAGTGATCAGAGGGGCAGATCAGCCGCGAACTGGAGTTCATGACACATGATGGTCACAGACTGCACGCGTTGAACCGTCTGTCTGGCACTGAGCCTGTCTCAGCAAGGAATGGCATATATTAACGCAAAGGCAGGCAATTTCACCTGCTAGTAAATCTGTCATAAGCAGCCTCAGCCTAGGTGAACAGCACAGTGCACAAACACACTTGCAAAGCATGGCTACAATACAGTGGAGGGCAGCAGGGAGCCTAAGGCCCTTGTGGTCAGGGGTGGACTGGCCTATAGGGAACCCTGGAGATTACCTGGTAGGCCTCTGCACCTGGGGCCTCTTTTGTGTGGTATTTCCACATTTTTCCCTAGGAAAATGGTTGGGCTTGCTGAAAATGTGAAATATGGGCCCACTTTTAAAATTCTATCCCGGGCCTCTTGTTGTTCCCAGTCCCCCCTTGCTTGTGGTGCGTGTTTGTCATTGTTTCTGGAAAGGGTGTCATGTTGCTTGCTTGACCTGTGGCAATAATTCCCTTACAGGCTAGAGGGATCCACCCCTGTATCCCTTGAGATGGAATCACCCCATAGACATGTGCTCATTCTTTAAGGTATAGCCTTAATTTTGGAGGATTTATAGGATGCCAGAAGATGCAGAGCATGGCTTAGTGCCATCCTACACTCTATGGGCCTCATCACCACTTTGGAGGTAGCCATGGCACTATTGGCGCCATGGCTGCCTCCAAAACCGTGTTCGGGTCCGGGTTCCCTGAATGGGGAAATACCAGCCCATTCCGAGTATGGAGGGCCCGGTATTTCACATTCAGGGAACCCGGACCTGGACCTTCCCCATTCCCATTCGAGCCCCATAGGGCTCAATGGCAATGGGGAGGGAGCTAACAACGGGCCCATTACAAGAGGGCCCGTTGTTAGCTCCCTGTTTCCTGCGCGGGACCCGCTATGGACGTCTGGATAAACCAGACATCCACATCGGGTCCAGCAAGGGAACCTCGTAATAGTGCGGAATGAGTTTAACAGTGCCGGCACCATTACCAGCGCTGTTAAACACATTCCGCAGAACTTGTAATGAGGCCCCATGACTGTGAATTGGAAGACCTGTACAATGGTCATTGAAAACAACATTGTTAAGGCAACATGCATTGAAAATACGGGACTGCTTAAGAGTAGTCACATGCTAATGGGCATTTTCAGCCTGGAGGTCGCTCTGCTTGGTTTCAGGGGTATAAATAGCAGACAAACACTTTGCGTTGATATGTGACCCTAGATTGATCTATGGTCCAGAAAACAGAGTGAACTCATCTCATGGGGCCTCATTACGAGGTTGGAGGTAGCCATGGCGCTATTAGCGCCATGGCTGCCTCCAAAACCCTTCTGACTCCGGCCTGGTGAATGGAGCAATTACCGGTCCATTCCGAGGTCGGCAGGACCGGTAATTTCCCATTCACCAGGGCCATTCCCCATTCCCATTTCAGCCCCATAGGGCTCAATGGGAAGGGGGAAGGCGGCAATAACGGTACCGCAAATTGCGGTACCGTTATTGACCCCGGTATCCCTTTGCGGGTCCCGTCCTTAACGCCTGCTAAAACCAGGCGTTCAGGAAGGACCCGCAAAGGGAACTCGTAGTAGGGCAGTAAGGGATTACCGGCACTGGTGCCCTTACCGGTGCCGGTAATCCCTTACCGCCCACCACGTAATGAGGCCCAAAGTGTCGCTCATCATCTTAGCTTCTCTTCATTGAAATCCTGATAGTTGTGAAGGGGGGGAGATGTTATGGTTTTGGAGGAAAACCTTCACTACTCCCTTTTCATTTCACACTTTACGGGGTGGTTCACAAATGTACCCCGACGGCCCGGCCACTACCTCGCCCTCCCAAAACACCCTCTGTTTGCACAGTGCTATTGTCACATCAAAATTGCAAAGCCAACCACTTTGTTATTGTCGAATTGGTTCTGTAAAGCTAAAACTTAGAACGAAACAACACTGCTATGCGTGACTTGAGTCACGTGAATCACACAGCGTGTAAAAAATGCAGCAAAGGACCTTAACTAGAAGGTGGGGAAAAGGAAAACATATGAGGTAAATAAGACGTCTTATAGGAGCAGGGGGGTTATAGGCAGACGTGAGGTAGAGGCAGCAGATTGAGAAAGGAGCACTCATCCATTCAAACATTCCTCTAATCACGCATTCATCTTTATACCCACACCCCTCCCCTCCTTTTAACTCCTCCTACCATTTCCCCAGGGATACCGGCATTTTGTAGTCAGTATCTCTCTTTCCTGACATATTATGCCTGCATCTGTCTTCCCCACTGCACATCTCTCTTTCTCTCTCTCTCTCTCTCTCTTTCTCTCTTTCTCTCTCTCTCTCCTTGTCTTGGTGCCCCTATGACCTCTTCATTTTACGTGATAGACACTGTAAACCTAATCCCTTCCCTCGGGCAGTAAAAGAATTAGAGAGACCATGTTAAATTCCTCTTGATAGCACCTCGGTGGAAGTAGACTCAAGAAAGAATGCTATGTAAGTGAGAAAGAATATATTCACCCCATTCTGATTTTATTATGTTTTAAAATTCTTTCAATTTCGAAAAGCCCTTTCAGAATGTAAGTGGTAAAACATCTTTTTTTTTTCTTGGATCTCTGTTTTCTTTCTGCAGAAATATTTGACGCCTGCTCCTTTTTTCCTGGCTCCAGAAGGGTTGCTAGGGGGGGTTTAGGGGGCTATAGCCCCGGGTCTTTTGATTGCAGCCTCTGATAGAAGCTCAATGGGCTACAACCACAAGGCTAGCTAGCCCCGAGTCCCAACAGTCCCAACATTAGCATAGCCCCAGATCTTTTCCAGACCTAGCAACACCCCTGCCTGGCTCAAAGGTGTCTTTACTTATTTTTCATATGAGCAGAGCTACCCCTCGACCGATTCATGGTGATTATCGCCACCTACCCCAGCTTCTCCCAGAGTGCGCACAGTGGTGGGAGTGTAGGGCTTATTTGACAACCTCAGTCCTTATTATTTTTCCTCTTCCCATGAAATTCTGTTTTTTTGAAAAACATTGAAAAAATGTTCCTTCGTGGCATCCTGCTGTACAAAGGAAAGTCCTTTCCAAAGATGGCCGCCATGGAAAGGGAAGAGGGACACCGTACAGTGTAGTAATAAGGCTTCAGGTGCCTGCATGCCAAAATACCAAAAGTGAGGTTGCTTTAAAAGGGCGTATTGGTGTTACACTACCTTTCTCTAAATTATTTGGCGGACATGCTAGTGTGTCAAGCATAGAGGGATTTAGGGTCCAAGTGTCTTCGGCAGCATTGTTTGACACCAACATTGTGGGGCATATGACTATCACATCCCTGGTAATTCCTGGTAATTGGAAAAAATACTGTTTCCATACAGAGCCCCTCTTTCCTTTCCGTGGTGGCCGTTGTGGGTATATTGAAAGGTGCAGCAGTGGTGGCGAGTGCCGCCACCGCAGCCGAAATAAGGTAAGTTGGGGCTGGGGGGGAAATAAAAAATAAAAAACGGGGACAGAGGGTGGGGGGGAGATGGTGGCGGACTGGTGGTTCAAGCCTGCATTCCTAGCCACCTGATTGGCTGGCACCCTGCCAGGGTGCTAATAGGAGTTACACCTCAAACAGAAGAACATTTAAAACAATCCAGGAAGACCACACTTTGGCCCAACCCACCTAGTTTCTGTTTACCCAGCCATCTCCGACCATTTATTTCAGTGCCCACCCACTTTGTTACATTAGGAGGACATGATTTAAGTATGTTTTATTTTTTTTACTTTTTGTTCTTGCCCCTGTGCAGCTCCACCTTATTGACTTTATATCAATCCTATGATTTATTTGCATTAAGCTGCTTTTGTTTTATTTCTCAAACTGTGGTCCGTGTTGTGCAATGCTCATCCCGAACTAGCAATTAAGAACACATATTACACTTCATTTAAAAGACTGAGAGCCACTTCAAATTATAGTCAGGGAATTTGTATAGGGCAACTTTAAATCGTGTTCTTTTCAATCTAATTCTTTTTAATTATACAGCAGCCATGTCTCCGGGAGACTCATCACTCTTGTGAGAAAGTAATTTCCAGACTGTTTTCAAATCATCAAGGAGACGCAAGATGAAGCGGCAGTGCAGAACAATGGCGCCTGCCTCTCTCTGATTCCCATAAATCTGAAATGAGTGTCCTTGGCACTGGACTGAGCAGAAGGAGGCAAACGAAATGATGGGACCTAGGAAAGGACAGGAGCTGGCATTTACTCCCTTTTAAAATCCAAGAGGGTGCACTGTTTGAACATTGCCAAATAACACATGCTGCCCGTTCTCTTGAAGCAGAAGCATATTTTCATCCTCTCCCTTTTTGTACAGGCACTAGGCATTGATATGTCATTAAATGTGTGTGAAATTGTATGTTGAGCCTTGTCCCGTGGTAATTGTTATCTTACATCGTGTCCATGTTTCTGCGCCCGAGACTTGCGAGTTACCGGCGCAATACAAATAAACAAATAAATAAGTAAAATAAATGCTCACGCACACAACATCGCTCACGCTTCAGTCTTCTGCATTGCTGTGTCCGCCACTGCTTTCGCATACCTGAGCGTATCTCACCTTTACTACTTGACACCCTTTGCCATTATTCGCCATTAGGGTCCTAATGGCCGATCCCAAACACTTGTATGTACATCTCCGTGCCTGCTAGCGTTGTGCTTGGGTGGCAGATGTATTGCTGACAGTTTATAAATGATTTCGCCATAGAATTAATGTCTTGTCCCGCAGATGCCCCCGTATTAGATGGTAAAAAGTTTCCATTATTATTATTTGCAGACGCTGCTCCATTCATATCAAGAACTCCAATGGGTTTAAGGAAAGCTGTTGGTGAGTTCTCCCACATGTGTGATCAGAAGGGACTCGAAATTAATAGTGCGAAGGCGAAAGTCGTGTCTTGTCGCAAGAGTCGACCAAAGAAGTTGTTTTTGAGTTCTGGGGGGAACGTATTGACTCTGTTGGTTATTTTGATTACTCGGTTAGCGCTGCTTTAGTAATAAGTCTTCAGGTCCGTGCGTGACAACATACCAAAAGTGAGGGTGTATTAAAATGGCGTGTTGGTGTTAGGCTAACTTTCTCTAAATAATTCGGCGGACATGCTATTGTGTCAAGCATAGAGGTATTTAGGGTCCAAGTATCTTTGGCAGTGTTGTATGACACCGACATTTTGGGGCATATGACTATCAGGGCCATGGTATTTGGGATTTTTATTTGTTAAAACTTCATTTCAGGGCCGGGGTAGGTCAAGGGCAACGTGCTAGCTTGGGAAGCAAGACGACGCAGAGCAACACAGGTTCGATCCCCGGATACGCGATTAGAAACCTCGCGGTATTAAGCGCGTTATAAATAACCAATTACAATTACACTACGGAATGGCACACACCAAGCATATATCTGCACATGCGGCATGGATGTGAAGGGATTGAGTATCTTGCTGAACTCAAGCACATTATACACCAGAACCTGTAGTGTATATAGAGCAATGCTGGATGCATGGCATTCTGACAGAAGTCTTTCTTGGCCTTGGGGTAGGCATGTCCATCTGTCCTTGTATAGAATTTGCTGGTGTTATTAATTGTTCTCAAATTAAGAAAGTGCATTATTGCTACAGGGCTCCAGAGGACACGGGGCAAAAAGGTTGTAGCAGCCCTCTGATCACGACATCTCAACCAAACAGGAATTATGTATAAGAGCATATTTAGACCAAGTGGAGCCGCTTTATTAAAAAAAATATATGTAAAATTTGTCCTTGGGATATTGCAAATATTGGATATACTGGGGGACACTTAGGGGCCAATTCATGGAACAAATGTTTGTCGAAAATCGTGGCGCAAGCGTGAAAAAGCAAGCGCATGCGTGCGATTCTTTGAAGGGCCTGCACGTGTTTTCCCCGGGATGTGCACCAAATCCGTGCGTGGCGCACACGGGCATACACGTCATTGCAACATCCCGAACGCTGTGCAGGACATGCACAGCGAAAGCGCACAACGTTAGTGCACACACCAAAAAAGGGGTGGAACACGGGGCGTAAAGCGCGGAATGCTGAACAACGCGTGAAAAAGAAGGCGTACATGGCGAAGTACTGCAGGGAAATACACGGAACGCCCACATGCACGCGAACAACACATATTCATGGAATTGAATACGGGAAACCCGCGCACGGCAAAAGATGCGCACAGGCCTAAACATGTCCACCACACGAAGGCAGGCGGTAGCGTCTCTGCACATTACAAAAGTGTGAGCAAACAACAAACACGTATATACAGCCAAGGTGAATGTCCCATTCTGTGTCCCCCTAGGAGAAATGACATGTAAAGCATTGCACAGGCATCCCATAAAAGCAAGAAAAAGAGATAAGCGACCCCTGTAGCCCACGTGCGTGTAAAAAAACACATGCAGTACGCTGTGGCAACCAGGAACCCCAAAAATACATACGTGATCAACAGGCAGGCTAGTATGGCTGGAAAAAAAGGGGTACGCGACAAACAGGGTCACCCACAGTGGGAAAAATAGCGTGTGCGACTCACCGTCTGCTTTGCGTGTAGAAGAAGAACATGAAGCCAACACCCACCCGCTGTGAAGAAATCACGTGTGAACCCCAACGCCTGGAAAACACACGCACTGCTTTCCATGAAAAGCACATACAGAGCGATGGAAACCCACATGGGACCTTCAACACGTGCCAGGGGAACGCCCGCACGTGTCACGTCACAGACGCACATACGTTACGTGCTAAGGGCCTTTCCTCGAATTACACGCTGATGTGCAGTTTTTTCACGTGCCAAATCACTCCGTATCAAGCTGGCCACGCGACAACACATGGAAGACCACGCTCCTGCCCAGAAAGCCGAATTACTGCCCCCCCAGTGCCCCGAGCAGACTCACATGAGCCAACTGTTGCTGCCTGCCTGCCTGCTGCCACCGTGCCCTGCCATTTGGTGCCTGCACATCTGCCATCTGCAGGGGTCCAGTTGCTCCCGACTGAAGTTCCATCGCTCCACAGCCCCAGGACCCAGCTGCCCACCCACACCTGCCTCAGGGGTTGCCATGTCGGGGCAAACACCATCAGAGACCACTGAGACCCCCAGCCAGAGAGGCAGAGGGCTACCAGCTTCAGTGATAAGGAAGTTGGTATCCTGGTGGAGCAAGTTCTGGGGCATTATGATGCCCTCTTCACACCATCGTGCGCCGACAATGAAGGACCGAAGAGGATCTGGGAGGACATAGTGGGTGCCATCAATGCAGAGGGGGTGGCACCCCGCGACATCAAACACGTCCGGAAGCGCTGGGAGGACTACACATCCAAGACCCTCAAGAAGGCCCGGTGTCTCTTGGAGGCAGTGGATGCAGTGGGGCACCGGGCCCATCTTACCACCCAGCAGATGAGGGTCCTGGAGCGCATTCGCCCAGTGCTTCACCACCAGAATCTCAGGATGCAGGCCTGTCTGGAGATGAGCGGTAAGTGCCCATGCATTCACGTTTGAAACAGTGCATGTTGAAGCATGGTGGTAGTTAGCTACTTGGCTGTATGTGTGACATGGGTCATGTATGGATGTGTGTGTGCAGGGAAATGATGGTGCTGCATGTGCATCTAGTCAGGCGTGACCCACATGGATGGTGTATGTGTTGCAATGCATCATGCTGAGCAGCATGCAGAATGCACACATGTATGCATGCCTGTGCCTGTACTTTGACATGTTTGGGGTGTGAGAGATGTGTGCTGCTGTCACGGACATGCATGATGTACATTTCCGTGTGTCAGAGTAGTGTGTGTGCCATGGATGCATGACACATGTCCATGACGATGGGCCTCATTACATGGTAGGCGGTAAGGGTTTACCGGTACTGGTATTTTACCGGTACCGGTAAACCCTTACCGCCTTACTACAAGGTCCCTTTGCGGGTTGGTACATTAACGCCTGCTTTTAGCAGGCGTTAAAAAACGAACCCGCAAAGGGACCGGGGTGCTAATTACGGTACCGCAATTTGCGGTACCATAATTAGCGCCTTCCCCATTCCCATTATGCCCTATGGGGCAAAACTGGGAATGGGGAAGGGCAATAGAAGAAGGAGGAATTACCGCCTTCCCAACCTTGGAATAGGGCGGTAATTCCCCTTTCCTCCAAGGCGGTACCAGTAAATTACCGGCATGAACCATGGCGCTAATAGCGCCATGGTTTTCCGCCTACCGTGTAATGAGGCCAGATGTGTTGAATCACTGATACAGCCTACTCATCCTTGTATCCACTGTGTCTGTGGGCATACGGGGCCAGATGCATGACCCTCTGGCGATGCGTGTGCGATCAGCATGTCCCATGATGCATGTGAGTTTCAGCCCACCATTGGATGTTTCTACGGTGCGGTAGACATGGATGCACATTTTTGTTGCATGTGCTATGCCGGTTCCTGCATGTGTGTTGCCTGCACTGACCCATGTGCTTTTGGGAGACAAGATGGAAGTGACGTTTGACAGTGCCTCTCATGTGCTATTGCTTTCTGTCTAGGGGACTATTGTACAGTACCCTGATGCTTGTGTTCAATGTCTCCCTTTACACAGTGTCGAGTGAAGAGGAGGGTGGAGACGGCACTGTGGAGGAAAGCGGTAAGGATGCCTCCACCGCCCGGCGACGGAAGGCCCAGTCAACCTCCCAGGAAATTCCTTCATCCAGGAGCGAGGGGACTGGTGCCGCGTCTGCCACTACGGTTGCAGCGGAAGGGGCGGATGAGCCCCCACAGGGGCTTGCTACGGCAGAAGATGGTGTGGAGCCATCCAGGTTGGTGGTGTGTATAGAGGAGAAGGAGGCCACTACAAAGCCACAAATTGGGCCCGGTGGGGGTGGTACCGCTGGTGCAAGTGGTGCAGTCCAGGGGCAGGGGCAGGAGGCAGCACAGGTCACCGCGGAGGTGCCTGTGCATGTCTCTGTCCCTGACACTGTGACTGCATCACCATGCACCAGCAGGGATGCCCTGTCCCAGGCCTGTACGAAGGTAGGGGGGAGGTGCACACCATCTGGCACTCCTCTACCTGCGGACAAGGGTACCCGTGACCGGATGGAGTCCATCCTGATTGGTTTCACGTTGCGCACACGTGTCATTTATGATGACGTGTGTGCTTCCTGGGGAGGGGCCATGGTTGGGGGTTTCCTCCATGTGTCGGCCAGTCTTGCGGCCCTCTCCACCTCTGTGCACACTATACGACAGTCGTTCTCCCTGCCGTCTTCTGGCTCAGATGCCACCAGGGCCCCCCGTGGATCTGCTCCAACCAATGCAGCCAGCCAGATGGAGATCCCATCCGTGCCGCAGTCGGGAGTCTGAGGTCTAGCAAGGGTGGCCACCCCACCAACTGGACCCCAGCGGATGGAGGATGTGCCGGCATCATCGGGCAGGGCACGTGCATGACGGCACCGGGGGACTCCATCAGCCCGGATGCTGTCATGGTGGCAGAGGCAGTTTCGTCGGAGGCAGCAGCATGCTCAGCGTGGGAGGCATCATGGCTCGGGGCCATAAACTCCCCGGGGGGCAGGCATCGGCCGAGGGGCAGGAGGATCCCGGACTGGGAGTGTCTTCTGTGTGGCAGCGGTTGGACCGGCACATAGATGCGGAAAGGCAGCGGGCGGAGAGGGCTCAGGATGGTCAGGGCGGAGAACTCCATGCACCGGGCTTTGAGGCGGGAGGAGGACCTCGAGGAAACTCACAGGGAGTTGAGGGATTCCATGGCTGCATCCCTGCGAGACCTCGAGAACATCGACATGGAGTTCAATGATGCCCTGGCCCGGAACATCAAACAGTGAGCCATGGGTTTAGCCAGCCGCCTTTGTAAATAGTTCTGTAGTTGTAGGTTTCTTTTATTTATTT
Organism: Ambystoma mexicanum; assembly: GCF_040938575.1. Classification (NCBI taxonomy): domain Eukaryota; kingdom Metazoa; phylum Chordata; class Amphibia; order Caudata; family Ambystomatidae; genus Ambystoma; species Ambystoma mexicanum. The sequence goes on from NC_090928.1 coordinate 292,305,327, forward strand.
TTTTCCTTTGGGGCGCATGGACTATGCCCCGCCTTTTTGTTAATAGTTATTCATTAGGTAGTTTTTTTCTTAGGTTTCCTTTGGATTGTTGGGCACATGGACCCTTGATTTTTACATTGTGTATAGTTATGGACCTGATTTTACATATTTTTTTTTACCATGGAGGAATGGTTTTGTTTTTATTTTGACTTTGGATTTGGTGTTATGGACGGACACTTTGGAGGCAGTTTTCTTTGCATTTTATTCATTTCACCATTAATAATTTTTCCTTGATTTCGGACATCATTTGATTTATCATTTTGTTCTTGTGTAATTTCATTTCATTCATTTATTTTTGTATATAATACATTTTTATTTTTTACTTCATTTGTATGGTCTTCTCCCATTGGTTTCGTGCATGTCACAATGTGGGTTTTCTCAGTCATGTGTCGCCATTGTGTGGGTCTGATGTACTCATGTGCATACTGGTTATTTGGGATCTATCATGACATGGGGATTTAAATTTGGAGTGGATGGAATGCTTGGTTGGGTGTTTGGACTGGGGTGGCGTGGGGTGGGATTTGGGTGGCCATGAGGGCCATGGATCTGGATTGTGATGACGTGTTGGGTGGGGGACATGAGTCGGGGCTGCTGGCAGGTGCCTGTCACTGGGGGTCGGTGGGGGACATAATTTGGGGCCTGCTGGCAGGTGCTCATCACTGGGGCTGGGTGGGGGACATGAGTCGGGGCCTGCTGGCAGGTGTCCGTCACTGGGGTTGGGTGGGGGACATGAGTCAGGGCCTGCTGGCAGGTGTCCATCACTGGGTGTGGGTGGGGGACACAAGTCGGGGCTCCCAAGAGCATGGTGCCATGTGGCCTGCCTGTGGGGCATGCCCAGAGGTGATGGGCTGCCTGCGGGGAATGCCCAGGGGTGGTGGGTGGTCCCCTGTGGTGTTGGCTACCTGAGAGGCATGGGGGGGCAAACCGGGAGGGAACACACTGCCAAATCATGTGTAATACTTCACACGCATCCCTCAGAATACACGTACCCCGCTCGTGCCAGACCAATAGCGTGTAAAACTTCACACGCACCCCTCAGAATACACGTACACCGCTCGCGCCAGGTCAATAGGATGTAAAACTTCACACGCACCCCTCAGAATACACGTACCCCGCTTGCGCCAGACCATTAGCATGTAAAACTTCACACACACCCCTCAGAATACACGTACTCCGCTCCCGCACGGCCTATCGCATGTAAAACTCCATGTGCACCCCCGGAATACACGTAGCCCACTCACGCCAGGCCAATAGCATGTAAAACTTCACACGCACCCCTCAGAATACACGTACTCCGCTCGCGCCAGGCCAATAGTGTCTAAAACTTCACACGCACCCCTCAGAATATACGTACCCTGCTCATGCCAGGCCAATAGCGTGTAAAACTTCACACGCACCCCTCAGAATACACGTACAAACAGCAAAAAGGTGGTAGAAATGAAGATCATGATTGATGTAAAACCAGAACCAAACATTAAGGAACTGACTGATGGCACTGTCAGGAAATACATAGAGGCCAGCATCGTATCACCTGAGGGAACAAAGTTCCTGTATCCAAAGAATCATAAAAAGTAAGTGGGACAATGGGTCTATTGTACCCCGAATGGAAAATGGGCCTCATTACGACCCAGGCGCTAATGGGTTAACGGCGCTGTAAAAGGCTGCGGCGCCGTTAACCTATTAGCGCCTAATTACGAGGTCCCTTTGCGGGAACCGACCTTAACGGCTGTTTTTAACAGCCGTTAAAGTAGGGACCCGCAAAGGGACCTTGGTGCTAAGTACGGTGCCGCAATTTGCGGCACCGTATTTAGCGCCTTCCCCATTCCCATTGAGCCCTATGTGGGAAAAATGGGAATGGGGAAGGGCCATGGAGGAAGGGGGAATTACTGCCCCACCAACCTTGTAATGGGGTGGTAATTCCCCCTTTCTCCATGGCGGAGTCGGTAAGTTAACGGCATGGACCATGGTGCTATTAGCACCATGGTCTTCCGCCTGGGTCGTAATGAGGCCCAATGTAACTACATGACCTAGAGCATAGATGAACATGTCAAATCAGTGGGCTGTAACGCTTACCTGGTATCTGCAGGAGTTTCTGGAACCTCAGCGATGGATTTGGGTCCGACTGCGGAGACTGCACCAGAGGAGAGAGGATAGGTGTTACTGTGAGTTTCTAAACCTTCCCATCACCGACTGGCTCCCCCCGATTCCCATTAAGGTCCCCAGGGGTGCTCAGCTCACCTGGTGTTTTATGATAACAAGCTCTCCATCCTGCTGTCTGATGCAGGGGAGCACATCTTCTGTATGGGTGTGAACCAGTTTCCTCACTGTTATGAATGTGCACCAGTTTCCTCACTGGAACACTAGCCCTGTCCGGCTGTGGTTTAGGGTGCACCTTGAATGTCTATTCATGTCTGTTTAAAGTCTATGGCCTTGTAAAGTGGCCTTCTTAAAAGTTTTGGGATCTTGTGGTGGTTACCCTGTAATGCACTCAGGAGGAAACACGTGCTGCTGCCAGCAGGTGAGAAGTGCGTGTCACCAGTGTGGGATGACAACTGCAGACGAACACTGCTGGATCAGTTGCTTGCAGCGTGTTCTAATGGATGTCACTGCCACGTTGTTTTGAGATTGGCCTGGATGAGATGCACTGCATGCGGTATGATTTGCCTGTGCGAGGTATGATTTGACAGTGTGCTTGCGGATTGTCGGTGTGCTGAGTGCTTGCCTGCGTTAATGTTGTGTTCTCTTTTCTTCAGAGGTGCTCAGGAGCGGAGATGGAGCGAAGAGCGATGAGCCTGCAGTTGCAGGACTTGCTGGGGGTGCAGACGAAAGGAGACGTGTGCCAGATGCAAGCTGGAACGAAGCCAGAGCTGTCTGAAGATATCGGAGGCACCATGTGAGACCAAGGGTGAGTCTTGGGCTGTTCAGTGTAATCAAAGGTATGCTTTGCTTCTCATGAGTCTTCTTCTTCTTTTCAGGTGGGGAGTTCGATGGTAAGCGTTACACTGCAACAAGCAGATATAACGCAAAGCATGGTCCCCAGTCTGGGCGTGGCTCATATAGCCAGCCACTCCCAGAGACTGGAAAGCTCCTATCCAAGGCTTCCTATGGCCTTTTGAACAGCCATCTTGGTGGTGGATCAGGAAGTCCCTACCTATTTAACCCCTGCAATGTCTGTGGAGGCATGTAATAGGCGCCAGGCGCGCCAGGAATGAGCCCAACTTGTCTATGCTATACCAGTCCTCTTGTGTTTAGGTGTGCTGAAAGTGTGGGCATAAACTAGCCTGCCCCTGAATGCTCAGGGAGAGTGTGTCTGTGGAGTGTAACTACTGGTAGTCAAGACACGGACACCCTGAAGGGGTTGTTGAAGATATGGACACTAAAGAAACACTTCTTCAAGAGAAAATACCAGGATGTGGAAATGATTGAGGAGCTGGTCGAGGACTACACCAGAGGGGGGAATGTAGAGGTGCAGCTGCATGCCTCTGCAGGAAACCCTGCCCCCCTACCTCCCATATTTTGAAGACCTGAGATTGTGCAATGTTTGACACCAGCAGTAGTGCCAATACCACAGCATGTGTTAAAAGGAAGATACCCAATGAGACAACTGTACCAAATGCATACCCGCAGTGATGACAACCTAAGGGAGGAACTCCCTGAAAGGATATGAAAAAGAGCAAAGAAAGAAGCTAGTGACATCACAAGAGATATACGACGTCCTGAGATACTGGCTGAAGAGGATGTATGGATCGTACAGAAACTAATGACGAAGTTAAGAGTCAAGTAAAACTTTAAATACGAAAAAGAAGATTACTGGTGCACAAAGTGCTGCAGAGAATCAACTGTTCTATAATTGGACAGACGCTGAAACGTAAGTAGACTAAGTCATCATAGAAGCTGGCTATACGGATGAATAGAATGCAGGCAAAGCCGCCATTGTATAGAAGCTGGACATCGGTATCATGAATTTAGTAAGGCAGGACGCATGGTGAGGTTGTCTGGCCTGGAGTCAAGACTGAAGCAGCCAAGGTCAGCTATCTATTTTGGAAAGAAGTGAATGGGCAAAGGATGAATCATCCCTTCTTATGGTGTAAAGAAAGAACACCAAGAGTGCCAAATTTATTTTATCTAAGACATTTAAAACCTGCAAAATTGACCACATCCTGGTCTCCTGTCACGTGAGCCAAGGACGAAAATAGAGTTTGAACTTGAAGTCCCAGAACACAATAATGAGTGCCCATACTTGCTTGTATTCTGAAGACAAGGATACTTTTGCAAGGCCAAGTTCAAAGGCAATCTTCATGGCAGAAGGCATGGGTGATGAGAGATGCTGGGCTAATTGTGTGGGGGGTAGTGTCATGCCCCATCTCCTTCCACCTCGGTCTGGGCTTACATGCTGCTGAATGAACCGAATGTTCCAGACATGGCACAAGCTTGCCAACCAATTGTAGTAGTCCATATAACTACTACTTGATAGATATCACCACTCAAATTCAAGCATTAAAAGACAATGGTAAACTAGCACTCCTCCTACTGCTTGACTTATCAGCAGCATTTGACTTGGTCAACCACCAAACGTTATGCCTCCATCTGAAATCTGCTGCACATTTCTCCGACTCAGCCACATCCTGGATCAGCTCCTTCCTGGAGAACAGAACTATGAGGGTCTTTTCTCCTACTGACTCTGCTGAACCCTTCCCGGTACTCTGTGGTGTGCCACAATGGTCTTGTGTGTCCCCCACGCTCTATAATGTCTTTACGAAGCCTCTATTTGATATCCTTGACTATCTGAGTGTCACATATACTAACTATGCGGACGGCACCCAGATACTCATTCCCATCTCTAGAGACTATGCAACAGACAGCAAAATCCTCAGCAAAATCTACTCAGTAATACAAGCATGGATGGCCCAACACAGTCTCTGTCTAAATGACGAAAAAACGGAGCTGCTTATCTTAGGCACACATGCTAAACTGAAAAAACTAAACACTGCTTTCAAAGCATTCACTATAGATGGCAACTCCATCACTGTCTCAAACAGCACTAAAACTCTTGGCATTTACCTTGCTTCATTTCCACAGTTCTTGCTCTTCCTGTGGTGCGCTTTCCTAAATCACTATCAATTGGGTTATTGACAACTTATTAAACCCCTCTTGTACTAACATAGGGCCTCATTACACGTTGTGCGCTAAAAATCTCAAATTACCGGCATGGTGCTCTTAACGTGTCTGCCCTCGCAAGAGGGCGCTAATAGCGTACAATTACGAGTACGAGGACACGAGCATAGGGCCATGCCGGTAATGACCCCAAAAAGTCTCTTACCGGCTTCGACGAAAGTGCAGATAGCACCTCCGCCCTCACGCTGCATGCAAATAGTGGTGACTGTTAAATTGCGGAACCGGAAACTGCGTCATCGCACAGGAACGGGAAAGAGCACAGCGGCCATCTTTAAAAATACAATCCATTGCCATCCTCTGCCCCCTGGACCTGTTCTGAGTAGTTTGCAGTAGGAAATCCACAGGGACACCCTCGCCATGCCCAAGGCAGTAAAAAAAAACACCGACCGGCAGCAGAAGGAAAAATTTACCACAGAGGAGCTATTAATGCTCACCCAGACCCTAGCTGACAATGCCGCTGTGGTCTTTGCCAGCGACATGCGGCGGGAGACACTCATCAAAAAGAAGGCAATCTGGGCTGAGGTCGCCTTGAAAGTCAGTGCTGTGGGCACCACCACCCGCAATGTGCGTGAGTGCCGAAAGAGGTGGGATGACCTCAGACTCCGGGTGAGAAGCATCCTTGCAGAAAACCACAACATTGCCACAGCAGGTGGATCTGGTTTGCCCATAAAACTGAAAGAATGGGAGGAGACCTGCGCCAACCTCATTGGAGTGGAATGCATAGAGGTAGTCGGGACGATGGAGCATGGCGTGGCAACCACTTCAGATGGAGGTGAGTGTACACATGAAAGCATACAATGTAAATCTACTGGTCCCCCCAAATGTGAGCCCAAACATCCACACATGCATCCCACCCTGGCCAAGTCAGTGTCAGACCCAAACACACACATGCACACATCACCAGAGACAAGTGCCACACACAACCATGCATGGATGAGCCACTGAACTGACACATCACCTGCATCCTTTACAATGAAGTCCAAATGCCCACAACTGCATTATTGATGTATACTGCATTAAGTACATAGAACCGTAACCAATGCCATCCCCCTTCTTGTCCCCGACAGGCTCACATACAGGCAGTGAGGATGCTGACAATGCATCTCAGGCACCCCCTGCACGTAAGAAAACAAGGGCACAGGACACAGAGGACACTCCGCAACATCAAGGGGCAAAGGTAGAAGGGTCCAGATGCAGAGTGTGAAACATCGGTGGAGTGCCACTGCCAAGATACAAGTTGCCACACCACCAACAACTGCCCCACCTCCGGAGGTTAACCCACCACCACCGATCACAGCCACGGAGGGCCCACCCTCAGCTGCAGCTAGTTCCGCAGGAGAGGCGGCAGCCACTGCACCACTATCAGATGTGGAGGACACAACCGATTTCCACATGGAGATGCACACCCCAATCCCCCCTGGAACCCACGAGCCATCACCACAGCAGACACTTGGGTCTAATGTCACTGGCGATGAGAACATGGGAGATTTTAGTAGCCCCCCGGTGGCTTCATCTGTTGACCTGGTTGCATCACAGGGCACAGCAGCCACGCCACCAGAACCCAACACTGCCCTCGACCTGGCCAGCATCAGCCAGCGGCAACAGGAAATAACTGTGCTGGTTGGGCAGCATGTGGGGAAGGCTGCCCGTCTCAGGGTGGAGATTACGGAGACAGCAAAGCACTCCAGGGAGGGGATGGAGGCATGTACAGACAGGCTGTGTGGGGAGATTATCCGAGTTAGGGAGGTCCTCACACGGATAGCGGACGCAATGGACCGCCACTTCCCACCACCACCACCAGGACAGTCTGCCACTTCCTCATCCGCCAGTTTGAGGCAGACAAGCCCCCTCCGCTGCTCCTCATGCACCACCAGGCGCACGTCTACGCAGCCTCCCAATGCTGGTGTTGGCAATGGCCAATAGGGAGTGCATGGTCAAGCTTCCGCGTGCATGGCTGGACGGAAACATTGTGGCAGACACATGAGGAACTGTTGTGTGGGGTGGGGTGAACGGTGTTATGGGACTGTTGTGGTGGGTGGGGGGAAGGGTGTTATGGGACTGTTGTCGGGGGTGGGGGGAAGGGTATTATGGGACTGTTGTGGGGGGAAGGGTGTTATGGGACTGTTGTGGGGGGTGGGGGGAAGGGTGTTATGGGACTGTTGTGGGGGGTGGGGGAAAGGGTGGTGGGATGTTTGGGGACATGCACATTTTCTTCTTTACGTTCCTTAATACAATGGTGTTTGATCAAAACACAGGCTTGGACTTCTTCATTGTGTATGTGTACTTTATTGACGCCAGGGTCCATTGTGCGCTCCCAAACAGACACCAGTGCATTACTACCCATATCCATGTGACAGTACGAAACCATGTTACTCAGAATATTTGGTTGATCAGATGCTGTCTCACAGCACGTCCCTCCTGGCCATCCCCTCTTTCATGACCTGCATCCCCTTCACCTCCGTCCTCATCACCATCATCATCCTCATCAGGTGCTTCTATTTCAATGTCAGGGGGCAGTGGCGCATTCCGTCTGATACACATATTGTGCAGCATGACACATGCCATGGTGATCTTGGCCACCTTCTCATGGCCATACAGGAGAGTGCCACCAGACCTGCTAATGCACCTAAACCGTGTCTTCAAAAGGCCAAATGTCTGCTCGATCACGATGCAGGTACGGGTATGTGCACGATTGTATTCCTCTTCGTGCCTGGTCTGTGGGTTCCGTACAGGTGTGAGGAGCCACCTCTTCAGGGGATAGCCGGCATCACCTGTATGGGGGGACGAGTGGGGTCCTGTTACTGCTCACCTCAAGAGCGGCCTGTTCATATCACACAAATTGACTTTGCATTGTGATTGAAGTGCACAATTAACCGCATACATGCAGATGGTCTGTGTGACTGCAATATGCAAAGGTGAGCTCGACCCTGCAAGTAGACATGCCCCATTAATGCCTCCAACAGTAATTGACATGTCCTGGGTGAGGCCAGGTCTTAGGTGTCCCTTGGCCCAGGCAGATTTGGTACCACACTGCTGGTGTACTGCCATTCCAACATTGATGTTGCCATGCTGAGAGGCATCACTTCAGTGGTGCTATAGGTGCGTGGTGCAATGCTACGGCAAGGGGTGATCCCTTTGCATGCATTCAAGGGCACATTGCATTATTGATGTTGTGCTGGACTAATTCTGTATGACTATCTTGACGACATGTATGACATTTGTGTATTTTGTGGCGTGGAATGTTGTGCAATGTGGATGTGGATGGATGTTTAATGTTTCTAGACCTGGATTGTCATCTATGTTGTGAAGCTTATACTTGCATGTCCGTTCATCTCAAGTACGTTGCGGCCTTCCCAGATGGACATTGGTGTACATCTGTATGTGCATTTGTCCGACGGACGACAAGCTACACCCATTTCGAGTATGTATATCTCCCCCCCCATCACACCCAGTTGGAGTATGTATCTCTCCCCTCCAATCACACCCAGTTGGAGTATGTATCTCTCCCCCCCCAATCACAAAGCCATGTGCTTGCCCTGCTACTCACCAAGTAGCCACAAACGTTGTCCGGCTTGTCGCTCCATGTAGCGTGGAATAGTTGAGTTCGGCAGGACCATGGAATCATGGGTTGATCCGGGAAATCGGGCACAGCAATGTGTGATTATCTTGTTGGCGTCACATACCATTTGGACATTGATGGAGTGGAATTGCTTCCTGTTTCGGTAGACTACTTCATTGTGATGTGAGACCACCAATTCCACATGGGTACAGTCGATGGCCCCGATGCAACTTGGGATGCCTGCCAGTGAATAGAACCCAACTTTGGTGTTTGCAATCTCCTGGGCAGTCCGTGGCATGAATATGTGTTCAGGTGCATGCTTCAGGAGGGCATCGAGTACCTGGTTCAGCGTGCGTGAGTATACTGGTTGCGAGATGCCATGCATCTGCCCCACTGTATGCTGGTAGGTACCTGTAGCCAGGAAGTGGAGCACAGTCACCACCTTGAGCAGAGGGGGGATGGCAGTTCGGATGTCTATGAGGCTCACAATGTCATTGTGTATCATGTCCACAATGCTGGTGATGGTATCCCGGTCCAGATGGTACCGGGTGTGTATCTGCTCTGGGGTTAGGTTAAATGGACTGGCTCTGACCCTGGGGATTGGTGGGTGCCTCTGTGGTATGATTAGGTGCCGTGGTGGTGCTTGCTGTGCCTGTCTTGCCCTCATCCTCCTCCTCCTGCGTCTCCTCTGTGCTGCCTGTTGTTGTTGCTGCTGCGCTGCAATCATGTCCTCCAGCCCATGTAATGCTGCTAGTATTGGAACCATCTTGGTGTGGGAAGGGGTGTGGGAAGGGGTGTGGAGTGCTCCTTTTGAGCTGCCACAGTCTCCATTGCCTCCACCTGTGCTGATTGTGTCCACCTGTGGCAGGTGGGAACACTGCTCAGTTCTCTTAACGGGTGGTTCACGATGCCGGTATTAGCACCATGGCGGTAAGGGGTTTTGGGGGCTTTACCATGCTGCTATTGGCATGTCCACTTGCCTTGTGATGCTGTGCTATTAGCGGCATGGTGTTATTTACGGGATGGAGGGTCGTGCGCACGCGGACTGCCAGCTATTAGTGGCACCGTACTTAGCGGTGCCGCTAATAGCAGTGAGCCGGGTGGTAATTCGCATGGGGATTTAACGTTACCGGTATCCCATTACCGGTAACGTTAAATCCCTACCGCCTACCGTGTAATGAGGCCCATAGTTGTACCTGAATTCTCTTTAATACCCCCAGCATCAAAACTTGAAATTTCTGGAGAATATACAACCCTTTTGGCTTCTTTGACTGCGGCTTTGTTCCCGCAAGAGATAAAATCTTCGCTTAGTATGCGCTGTGCATTTAACGACTGCTTTGGCTACTGGGAGTTGTAGTGCCTTAATTAGTCTCTCCAGTAAGGACTCATGCTGCACTGAAGAGCCGTCTGTGCCGAGGTAGCCCTTCCTTTTCCAATGTGCCAATCCTGCATATACGGTTGATGTCACATAGGCAGAGTTACTGTACACCGCCACTTCCTGCCCTTCATGTTTTTCAAGTGCGACTATAAGTGCTACTAATTCTGCTGCCTGCACTGAAAAATGAGACGGTAGCCTTGTACTTGCTTCAACATCGAATTTTCCATTTAATCTATGTCTTACTACTGCAGTGCCTGAAAACCTTTCCCCACAAGTCTGATGAATTTTTGAAGAACCATCAATAAAAAGAATCCCTCCTCCCGCTAAAGCATTCTCCTTCACACGGGGTATATTATCATAAAATTCAACATAATTGACACAGTCATGCACATGATAATCTTCTTCTACGGGTTGTGCTATGAATGTGGTTAGGTTCACTGTTTTACATCTTACAGTTTTAATCGCTTGGTTAGAAAGCATTACCTCATAAGCAGAAGATTTTTGGGATGTCAGTGTGCCCATAGGCAAATAGAGGATGCTGCACGTAAAGTGTGATAGAACAGACCATGACAATACTTGTGGACTTGAGATTGTTCACACGGGAAGTGTCCTTTCATAACTGGGTCTAAAATCCCACTGTAATATGCTGAAGGTTTGTATCCCAATGAGGTTCTTTGTGTAAGCACTGCTGTCATTACTGACCCAACTGTGTGTGAAAACAAATACAATTCCTCACCATAATTGGGAATTCCCAAAACTGGGACTGTACAGATATATTTTTTTCAATTCTTCAAATCCTTCCTGCATTTCGTAGGTCCATTCTGGTTTTTTTTTTTACCAACTTGTGCTGCCTTTAATGCTTGCAGAAGGGGCCTTGTGTACGTACTATAATCAAACACCCAGGCTCTAACGTAATTGCACAAACCCAAAACTGTTACATCTGTCTCACTGTGCTCGGTTTTGATGTTTTCATGATTGCCTTAGGTCTCAGTTTCTTTCCTTCATGCGAAATCAACTGACCTATGAATAACACCTGTTCTTGACAGTGCTGTAACTCCTTGTCCACCTTATAGCCCTTGTCTGCTAGAATAGTCATTAATCGGATAGAGTCCTGGCAGCACTCATCCTATGTTTTACTGCAAATCAATAGGTCATCAATAGGTCATCAATAGGTCATCTACGTATTGTGTCACCATACTTTCATGCGTTTTAGTTTTAGTCTTTTTTGGTGAAACGTAAATTAAGTCAAGTCGTGTGAGTCCTTGTGGATTGGGATAAAAATAACTAATTTTTCAAATCGTTCACCGCGAACTATCAAGCTTCTACTGGGATACTATACAATATTGTTGCCGGATTAGAAACTAAAGGAAACTCGGCATCTACAATCTGGTTAAGAGGTCTCAAATCTTGGATAAATCTCCACAACCCTCCATTAGATTTTTTTAATCGGATACAATGCGGTATTACACCATGGCACCAGAATCCCCTGACTCATCAATGCTTAAATAGTCTGAAATATACCTTCATCAGCTTCTCGAGACATGGGGTACTGTTTTGCTTGAGGTAAAATTGCTCCTGACTTAAGCTTTATTTTAACCTCCCCTATTCCCTTTAATCAACCAACATCATAAGGGCCTGTGGTCTATAGGGCACTCAGTTCTTTTTCAAGATCCTCCTGAATAAATGATGGTCGTTGCCGCATTATCACCATTCTTTATGGAACTTTCCTTTTCTCTATCCTTATCCAGTATGTAATGCTCATGAAGAACAATATTTCATCATTGCTTTGGTCTTCCCTGAACATATCGTCACCAGTTATGTCAGTCAGACTGTATCCCTCCTCGAGAGCTATCACTGTTCTCCTTGGTCTACCCTCATCGTCTACTCCTTCGAGCATTGCCATTTCTTTTTGTACTATTACTGCTTCCAACTCTATAGGAATAGTCTGTCCACCCTCCTTATCCATACATATGTGTGGTCTAATAAAGAATTCATCAAGTATCCTCACAATTGTTCCTACCAGGCCAGATAGCCATGTCAGTAAAATGCTTAACCGCATATAAATAAATCTTTGCCTCTACTGGAATGCCTCACAGAGCCACGTGCCCTGTGAATGCCAGCACAAGCTCCCCCACATTTAAATAGTGTATTCCTGGAGTCGAGCCCACTATTCCTTGGTCAGTAAATGACATTGTCATATTATGTTTTGTCATTAAATCTCTTCCTAACATGTTAACCGGTGTATGTGGTGAATATAACAGAGGAACGGACATGTCACATTCTCCTATGGAGGCTGGTAATTTATCAGTAAAAGCAACTCAACTCATAGCTCCAGAGATCCCTTGAGCATTCATGGCAATACCACTACATTGGATATATCCCCTCTCGTATACATGAACAAGTACCTCCAGTGTCTACAAGAAAAGAAAAGGATTTGCCTCCTATCGTCACATCGACCCTTGGTTCCTCTTGGGGGTCCTGTGTCACAGATAGTACTAAACACATCAAGTCACCCTGTGAGCTGTCCTACTGTGGATACAGGCTCATCCCCGTCCCTGTGAAAGGATGTCCTCCTACCACAGTGACACCTCCTATTCTAGTTGTCAATACGTGTCCTGTTTTTTGCATACTGCTGTGTCTGCACAGGGGTTTGTTGTGACTGTCCTTGTGGCAGATTCATTTGTACTTGTCCCTGCTGTTGCAACTGCTGTACTTGCAACGCTTGTGCTTGATAAGATGTGTGATCTTGGGCAAAGCCCTCTCTCGTCTGTGTGCTGTATGGCGAAGGATAAGCTGTCCTCCCACTGGAAAATTATCCATTTTGTACAAACCCTTGGCTCCCACATACACGTGTAATATGTCCTGTCATTCCACAATTCCAACCTACTGGGGGAACCCTCCTGTTAATCCCTCCTTGGTTATATCCTTCCTGAGCATTTTGGTTCTCATTCTGTGCATTTTGAAACCCAGCATGGTTATTCTGAAATCCACCTCCTCTTCCCCTATAACCCATACCTCTGCCTTGTGGTGTAAACCCATACCTACTTTGGGACATCGGGTGGGAAGTATTCACCTCGATGTACTTATTGCTTCCTGCATTCCCAATCCTTCTACACTTGTCAGTACTGCTCCTTCTATGGCAAATTCTGACAACTTTTTCTGAACTAACTTGCTTCCTTGATCTTCCTATTCTCATCCTCCTTCTTGTTTTTCCCTTGTAGTATCCGACAATGATGTACTATTAATAAATAATAACAATAATGTTTACTATTGTCAACTGTATCTGAGCCCATGGCTTAGCTTCCATCTCTACTTGTTTTTTCATCTGCCTCTGTACTGGAGCAGGCAGTCACTTACATAAAATCTGGTAAAATAATGCCACTGTCTTTTCCTAGGGCACACGAGTTTCAAGTTTCCATTTCTCCTGAATATCCTGAATGTAAGCGATAGGATCTTCATCTTCCTTCATTTTATGTGTCATAATTGCACCCGTATTTGATGTGTCAGGATATTGTACCCTGAGAGCCCTCCAAATGTCTGCTCTAGAATTATTAAACAGCGCTCCATCATGCACTGTGTTTTGTGCAGTCACACGTGAATATCCAGCTCTCCTCCATATGTCATTGGCCCTCTCTCCAAGAATGGCTGCCAATAGACCTTTTATGCCTCCCTATGGCTAGTGTATTTCCTCCTAATTCGTATATCCATTTCCCAGCCCCTGAAGTCAAACTAGGGAGCTTGCATTTTAAGTTATGCTTGTCCATCTGTGGCCATGGAATGTTTGGCAGTCTTGCTCCCCCCTTGTCTAACAAGGGGAACTGTGTGACCTGAATCCCATAGTCAGTTCCCACTTTTAGTCTATCCATGGCAGGGATAATCGTCCCTGTCTGTCTCATTGCCGGTAATGATCTTAACCTGCTTACATATGGTGGAGACTCTCCCTTCTCGCTATGTAATCATCCTCGTGGACGCTGAGGATATGGTATGGCAAATAGCGTTCTATCTTTAGGTTATTCCATATCCGAACATCTCACTTCCTTATCCATTTGCAAGCTTCCTTCAAGGGTGCACACACTCCATCCTTCTACCCAAAGACCGAACTCTCTTTGTTTGTCTGACATATCTCGGCCCCAACTAGTGTGACTATTGTAGAGGAGGAGCCAAGTACCTTGAATGGAAGTCTCGCCCCCATTCTGCCTATATGTTGGCAGCCGTAATTTGCGACATACGCAACGCCAGTAATGGTACCTATACCGAGAAGTGTCCTTGAAACAAGGTATCCATTGAAAAAACCCTATATGATGTATCCACGAAGACATTTCGGTCTTCTGAAGGAAGTTTCAGAGGAAGTGTGAAGCTAAATGAAAGAGAAGACTTGTGATGTCACATGAAGCAGAAATGATGGATCCAGAAGATATGCCAATGAAGAGAGTACATAGACCTTCTAGAATTTGATGGTAAAGTAAAGAATCAATCAACATTTTGGGAGCAAAATGAAGATTGCACATGCAGAGAAGCACTGAAGAAAATGCAAAGCCGTTTTGTAATTGTAGAAATGCAGTAACGCAAGTAGACCAAGTAATCAAAAGGCTGGTTATACGTAGTGAATAGACTGCAGGCAGTGCTGCCAATATATATATAAAAGAAGAAAATCAGCAAAACGAAAAACGGGTGGTGTGGAGTTTCATTCCCCCCCCCCCCCACCTTCGTTTGCTGTTTGGTGTTTGGTGGAAACTGGGCAAGCATGGCTTTGTGGAGAGTGCAGCTCGACTTGGCTACTTGAAGGTAGAATTGACAATATATATATATATACATATGTATTATATATGTGTGTGTTTACAATCTGGAGGTTGTACGACACATTTTAGCAAATTTGGACGCCGTGAATGGAAGTGCTGAAAGTGTGGCGCAGTAGAATAAAACAGCTGACGGCGAAGGAAGATTCGAGAAGTCTTGCCTGGCCCAGTGTCAAGAGTCAGGGCCACCAAGAGCCTGGTTATCTACTTGAGGAGATACAATGAACATGAGAAGGGAGCTGAGCTCTTGTTTGATGTGTAATGGAAAAACACTAGAAGTGCCAGGTTATATTCATCTAATCGTATTGAATGCAATGAAGGAGTTCGAAACACGGTCTCCTGTCACATGGTCAAGTTGGAATAGACTTTGGGACGAGCTACAACGAGACCAGAACATAAGGCCATGCTCTCACTCCCTTTTATTCTCAGGCACAGTGATCTTTTGCAAGGCCGAGTTCAATGCACTATTTGAATGGCAGAACGCAGTAGTGATGATAGATGTTGAGCTAATTGGGTGGGGAGGCATGACCAAGCCAACCCTCCAGCACCTGGGGTACCAGCTTGCGTGCTGCTAGCAAATAGAATATTCCAGAAGGGTACAAGGGTGCCAACCAATTATAGAGTGCCACATAGCAAGGAGCCCTATAGTTTGAGAAGCCAATATAAAGTCATGCATTAGTATGACACAGAAGATGACTTGCAATGGGCATAGCTGTCCACCTGACCTTAGATATCCCATCACAATCCCATACCCCGTAGAAAGGATATTTAAATGTTTCATTTAAGCCTATCATAACGCCCTGTAGGTTTTCTTATTTTGCCACGTAGTATGACGTCAGTGATGACACATTTTTAGAATAAAATGTTGCTTTTTTATGAAATGTTTTGAGAACTCTTGAGAGAGAGACTACTTGTGTGATGTCTGTTGATGTCCTTTGTACTTCCTGTTTTAGACAATTGCAAATAAAACAGTTATGTTTTTGCCAACTTCCTGAGTCAGTCTGATTATTGATCAATTAGTAAGATCCGCGTTCCCATTCATCTCAGATACTGTTACCTCGTCTTAAAGGGCCTATGGGTTCACTTGGTAGCAGAGGATGGTTCAGACCCGTTGGTTAGTAGGCTTTTAACACTTTTGGAAAATCAGACATCCTCTGCCATTTAGCCGGAGGATCGCAAATTTTCCAGTGGAGAGCGGCCGATATAGAACTCTTGCAAGAAAATCGATATAGGTGGGACGGGTCCCTCTTTCACGAAATCCCTCCTGGATTCCACAGATGCTGTGCGGACCGAAGGCGACGGTGACTGATTGGAGGAGGGGATGATCGCGAGGATTTCGAGTTGAAAAGCGAATGGTGAGTAGATTGAGGGGACTGGCAAAATAAGGAAATGGGGATTGTGGCAAAAGAAAAGTAACAGGTGGTTGATTAATATATGACAAGGAGCATCAGAGATATGTGACGAGGAGTGTCAAAAAGCCCAGTGTCCTCGCTGACGGAGCTTTAGAAGGAGTCAATTCAAAACCCAAGTGGGTACTTAGGCGGCACATAAACAAAGTTTATTATAGGGAATGATTCAAACTCAAATCGGAGTATTTTAGGGGCTGAGAGAAAAGGAGTATTATGATGAGATATGTAATGTCGACTAGTCTGTCTGTGTATTTCTTAAATTTAAAGGAAGTGTCAAGGAATGACAAGAGTAAACTGTGATGTTAAGGAAGAGAAAAAGTTGTTATCTCTCTTTTAGTCATTGTTGGCGCCGACTGAACAGGTAGATTAAAATAATTGAGAAATAGAGGCTTTGACCGGCGAGGGTGGGGCACGCTCATACTTGTTATTTTTCTGAAACGTACTTTGTGTAAATCAACGGTAAGTATCGACAGTCAATTGAGACTTTTCACAATGGGGGATGTTACTCCACTGATGCACCTGTGCAAAACACTGCCAAAACATGCACCCAAGCTCAAACAGTATAGTGCAGAATGGGTAAAGGGTACGGCAGACAAAATGTTTATGCCATGGCCACAAGGGGGATCACTGTCAAAAGCAGTTTTGCAACACATGACCACATGCACGCTGCGTACACAGGAAAGAAATTGGAGAAAATGCTAGCTAGTTTAGAACTCTGGAAGATGTACCAGGAGGAACAGGAAGACCCGCCTCCTGAGGACTGGATGCTTAATCAGTGTAAGGAAGAAGGTGCTGAGACTTCTGCTCCCCTCCGAAGTCAATGGCGATAGTGAAAAAGATGAAGGACTGTATTCATTGAGGGAATTCAAGGCGGCGACAGAATATAGTAATCCGATACATGACCCACCTGCTTACAGCAGTGATGATAGTTCAGACAAGATTCAAGGAAAAGAGGAGATCTTTAAGGTCTTACAAGACAAAGAGGAGAAAAGCGAACAAACAAATGTGAGCCTAGAAATAGAACGAGAGATTAAGAGGTGGAAAGGAGAAACGGATAACGCTGATGAGGTAACGCTCATACAGAACGAATGGATGAATGGACAGATATTGCTCAAATTCAATGGGAAAAGTATTGAGGAAGTAAGGCAAAGGGAAGATCAAGACGAGCAGGATAGAAAAGACAGGGAATGAGAGAAACGATTGAAAGAAGATGAGCAGAAAAACAAGAGTAGACAAAGACAAGAGAAGATGTATTTGGAAGAGCAGCAAAGAAAGGAAGGAAGGGCAGAGGAGCAAAGGAAGTATGACAACAGGCAGGGAGCAATCGAAGAACGAGACAGGCTAGAAAAGAAGAGAGAAGAGGAAGAAGCTCCGAAATTATGGGCTCAAAGAATGCAAAGATGAAGGGAAGAAGAAGAGCGTAGGGAGAATGAAAAAAGGAAAGAGAAAAGACATGAAGAGGGATGTTTTAGACGGGAAGCCAGTAAGCAAAGATAATAAGACAAAGAAATAGAGTGAAAAAGGAGACAAAGGGAGCGCGATATTGACCGCTTTGAGAAAGAATTAATGGAACCGAGTCTAATAATATCGTGAGGCCATATTGAAAAGTTCCTCCCGTCGCAGGGAGCAATGTCAGGGCCTTCTAGGATAACCTTAGAGGAGAATTGTGAATTAGGAAGCATCAGAGATAGGATCAATATAGCCTATCAAGATATGAAGGCAAAAGGTGAATCTGGAAGCAGAAGAAAAGGAGATCGATCTATAGTCCCCAATCACAAGGTGAGGAAGGAAGCTTGTTTAGTCTCGAGCATAGAGCCTTGACTTTAGACGTGCTGACCTTAGACAGAGGCAAAAGAAAAGAGAGCCATACTAGTTGGGGACTAGATATGTCAGACAAAGCAAGGGAAAACATTCTGTGGGGATGAGGGAGAAAGTGCATGCAGTCCTGATGGATGTCTGCAGACAGACAAGGAAGTGAGATGGTCTGATCTAGAGCAACATAAGGATAGGATCCCATGGCGTACCTAGAGCGACCTAAAGAACGATCACATAGTGAGAAGGGAGAGTCGCCACCATATGTGAACAGGCTGAGGTCATTGCCAGGTAGAAGGCAATCAGGAACCATTGTCCCCACAATGGATAGGCAGACAAAGGGAGCAAGTTGAAGATTTGGGTTCACAGACTTCCCTTTATTGGAGAAAGGAGGGACCAGACTGCAGTATATCCCCTGGCCCCAAATGGACAAGGATAATTTGAGATGTAAACTTCCTAGATTTACACTGGGTGCAGGAACATGGATTTATGAGCAAGAAAAGATGACAGGAGGAAAAACTCTAGCCATAGGGGACATTAAGGGTCTCCTACCATCCATTCTTGGGGAAAGGGCTGATGACATTTGGACGAGAGCAGGTTATTCAAGTGTCACGGCACAGAACACAGCTCATGAAGGAGCACCATTTCATTATTATATAGCAGATGTCTGGCGAGCACTCAGGATACAGTATCCTGATACGTCAAATATGGGCGCAATTATGGCATGTAAAATGAAAGATGATGAAGATCTGCTTGCTTATATTCAAAGTATTCAGGAACGCTGGACTTTGGAAATGAGGGAGACATGGGGGAAATCAGAGCCAGTATTTTACCATATTCTGTGTCAGGGATTGCCAGAACAGGTGCAGAGACCGCTCAGGAAATTAGTGGGAATGGAAGTGAAACCATGTGATGGATACAGTTTAGTATAGTGCATCATTGCCGGCTGTTGCAAGAGAAAAATAAGAAGAAGGAAGATGCTAGAAAACTTGAGGAGCCAAGTTAGTTCAGAAGAAATTGTCAAAAAACGACATAGAAGGGGTGGTACTGACAAGTAGTGAGGGGATGGGAATGCAGAAAGCAGTGGGTACATCGCAGTGAGTAATCAACATCAAATGGATCAAGGAGGAAATGGGTTCACACTGCGAGGTAGAGGTATGGGCTACAGAGGAAGGCGTGGTCTCCAGAATAATCAGGGTGGTTTTCAAAATAAACAAGGCAGGTTTCAGAAAATGCAGAATGATAACCAAAATGTGCAAAGGGGATTTAACCAAGTGGGGCTAGTCAAAAGAGCTCCTCCTGTATGTTGGACATGTGGAATGAGAGGGAACATCACACCAACATGTGGGAGCCAAGGGAATGTACAAAATGGGCAATTCTCATGAAGGAGCACAGCTTCTCCTCCAGCATATAGCTCACAAAATAGGGATGGGTCTGCCCAAGATCAGAGTGTGTATCAAGCACAAGTGCTGGAAATGCAACAGGCATTGCAACCACAGCAAGCACCATTGAATCTGCCAAAAGAGCAGTCACCGAACACACCCATGGAGAGTGCAAACACAGGACAGTTCTAGACACCTAGAGTAGGGGGTGTCACTGTGGGGGGAGGAAGTCCTTTCACAGGTACAGGGATAAGCATATACCCACAATAGGATAGCTCACAGGGCGATCTGATGTGTTCAGTACTATCAGTGACACCAGACCTCCAAGAGGAACCAAGGGTTGATGGTACCATAGGAGGCAAAACTTTTTCTTTAGTATACACATGGGTGCAACTCGATCATGCATACGAGAGGGAAAAAATAAGTTATTGGGAAATACCATGAATGCTCAAGGCATCTCTGGAGCTACAAGCAGAATTCCTTTTACTAATGAATTACCAGTCTCTATAGGAGAGTGTGCTATGTCTTTTCCATTATTGTATTCAAGGCATACACCGGTTAATATTCTGGGCAGAGATTTAATGATGAAGCTAAATATGACAATTTCCTTCACTGGTGAAGTTATAGGGTGTTCCACTCCAGGGATACATTATCTAAACATAGGTGAATTTATGATGGCGTTTACAGGGCAAATGGCTCTGCGAGGAATGCCACTAGAGCCAAAAGTCTTTCTTTATGGGGTACGCATTCTATTGACATGGCTACCCGGCCTAGTGGGAAAGATTATGAGAATAGATGATGAGTTTTTGTTCAGGCCACAGATACCTGTGGATGAAGAGGGGGGACAGACTATTCCCCTAGAGTTTCATGCAGCCTTAGAGCGGGGGGAATTGGCCATGCTCGAAGGAACAGATGACGAGGGCAGGCCATGGAGAACAGTAATTGCCATTAGGGAAGATATGTTTAGAGATGATCCATCAGATGATGAAGTAGTATTCAAGATGTGTATTACATATTGCTTCAGAATAGAGAGAAGGGAAATTCCACAGTGAATGGTGATAATGCGGCAGCGCCCAGCATTTTTTTATGAGGACATGGAAAAGGTGCTAACTATTTATGGACTACACGCCACTATGACATAGGCCTATTGAAGGGGGTAGGGGAGTTTAAGATTAAGCTGAAACCAGGAGCATTTTTACCTCGAGCTACGCAGTTCCCAATGTCTCGAGAGGTGGATGAGGGTATTTTTAAGACTATATCAGCCATGATGGAACAGGGTATGCTAGTGATGTCAGAGTCACTGTGTGTAATACTACTGTGTACCCTGTGAAGAAATTGAAAGGGGGGGTTATGGCGACTAATTCAAGATATGATGCCAATTAACCGGATTGTAGAGGCAGAGTTTCCTTTAGTTCCGAATCCTGCAACGATTTGATGTAGTATCCCCACAGAGGCACAATATTTCACGGTGACTGACTTGAAAAATTAGTTTTTCTCAGTCTCGTTGCATAAGGACTCCCAAGACCTTACGTGATTTACGTTTTACCATACTAAGCTGAAGAGCACTTGTTTGCCCCCAGGGTACTGTGAGTCTCCATCGATCTTTAATAGGGTCCTGCAGATGGACCTAAGCAATATCGATTTGCAAAGTGTTGTGCTGCAGTACGTAGATTACATTTTAGTTTGTGGCACGACAGAAGATGAGTGCAGGCAAATTCGATTCAGTTAATGACTATCCTAGCAGACAAGGGATATAAAGTAGACAAGTAGAAGTTGCAATATTGTCAGGAAGAGGTGGTGTAAATAGGTCAGTTAATCTCACATGACATGAGGGGAAGAAATTCACACCTGGAAGAGCTGAGGTGATTATGAAAACAGCAAAACCGCACAAAAAAAATGCAGCAGCTTCTGGGACTCTGCAACTATGTTAGAGCATGGGTATTTGATTATAATTCACACACGAGACCCCTTATGCAGGCTCTGAAGAAAGCCCAAGTGAACAAGGAAAAAATAGAATGGACCTAGGAAACAGAAGGAAGGTTTCAGGAATTGAATCTGTACAGCCCCAGTTTTAGGAATTCCCAATTATTCTGAGGAGTTCTTCCTGTTTTTGTGCATACGAATGAGACAGTTATGACAGCGGTGCTTACACAGAGAACCACACTAGGGTACAAACCTCTGGCATAATATAGTCGGATTCTAGATCCAGTTATGAGAGGACACGTTCCTTGCAAACAATTGCTGGCAGCAGCTGCATTTGCCATTGAGAAGTCTAACAGCATTGTGATGAGGTGTTCTATGACTTTATTTGTTGAGCATGCTTTGTTTGCCATTTTGGAGAAACCTAAGCATACATTAACATTTCAGAGGGCTTCTGCATATGAGGTAGTTATATCAAATCCAGCGATCAAAATAGTGAGGTGTAAAATAGTGAACCCTGCCACGTTCGTAGCTGAACCTGTGACAGAGGATGAGCAAGTGCATGATTACTCAAACTATGAAGAGTTCTATGATGATATCTCAAGAATGAAGGAGAATGCTCAAGCAGAGGGGGTTCTCTTTATTGATGGGTCTTCAAAATTGATCAAACTGATGGGGAAGGCATTCAGGTTCAGCTGTGGTAAGGCACAGAGCTAATTGGAAGTGGTAGCAAGTGCAAGACTACCATTTCACTTTTCGGTAAAACCTACAGAATTGGTGGCACTTATTGTCACACTCGAGAAACACGCAGGGTATGAAGTGACAGTGTACAGTGACTCCGCCTACTTGACATCAACTGTGCACACATGGCTAGCAGATTTGAAAAGGGGGGACTTCCTCTGAGCGAACAACACTCCAGTGCAACACAGAGAATTATGGGCAGGCTTATTAAGGCACTACAACTCCCAGTAGCCATTGCAATAGTTAAATGTGCAGCACCTACTAAGAGAACTGATATGATCTTATGCTGGAACAAAGCCACAGACGAAGAGGCCAAATGGGTTGCATATTCACTTGATATTTCTGGTTTTGATACTATAGATATTTTAAAAAAGGTGGTCACGATTTTGATTGTAAACGCATGATTTAATCATTTGTCCAGAGCACAGTTGATGGAGGTGCAAGGCAATCCATCACAGGAAAAGAAAGTGTTATGGACACATAGGGGGTGTTCTTTATCCCCCTCTGAAGCATTGCGGTGACAGGACAGCACTGGAAAGCTGGTGATGCCTGTAGCCTTATTAATGGTAGTGCTTGAACAGCTACACTACCCTGCACATGTAACTAAGGAAAGCCTCCCAAAAGCTATTGCGGAGAACTAGTTCATACCAAACCTTTTAGAACACATTGCCTTTTATGTAGTAAATTGCATCGTGTGTCAAAAGTTTACCGCTGGGCACACACTGCAAACAATCAGAGGCGTGATTCCTCAACTGAACAGTCCTTTTCAGCATTTACATATTGACTATGTTGATATCCTGCAAGTATGTAGTCGATATAGGTATATGATAGTGGTGGTGTGCCCCTTTTCGAGATGGATTGAAGCTGGTCCATGTACACACCCTGATGCCACATGCGCTACAAAGTCTTTAGTTCGAGAAGTCTTTCCTAGATGGGGAGTATATGAGGTGAAGAGATCCGACAATGAGCCCAATTTTGTTAATGAAGTATTTTAGCAGATTAGCCTATTGCTTAGCATAAAAAACACATGTTTTCTTCTGCTTATCACTGCAAGCGAGCGGAATATGTGGGAGACTCAACGGCCTTCTCAAAAAGAGAATTCCCAAGTTAAAATTGACACTGAAGAAGGGATGGCTGTATTTCCTGCCCCTTGGATTATATGCATTAAGGAATCAGCCCGGGTCGGATGACCACCTCTCACCCCATGAGTTAGTAACTGGAAGGTGAATGAGAACACCCCTGTCTCTTCCATCAAGGAGTAGAAGTGATGCCCAGACAACTGCAGAATTGTTAGAAATGAGTTATGTACATATTTGACATGTATGACCGCTAGTATCTCTGTTATTTCAGATCAACTCAAACGTAAGAGGTGTCGGTCGTAGGACACAGATGAAGACCATTCAGCAACCTGATGTGAAAAACTATTACCTGTGCCCAAAATATTTATTGGATACCCAGTCCTAGTGCACAACTCCACAAGGAAGTGGCACGAGCCCTGTTTTAGTGGACCCTTTATTGTTGAAAATATCACCCCCTCAGCAGTAAAGGTCCAAGAAAGGCATGCATGAATACACTTGGGGGACGTTAAGCCGTATGCTGGTGAGACAGATGCACGCCCACCCATTGATTCAGAAGCAAGACAAGAAGAAGTAGTTCAGCATGTGCAGACTCGATTGATGCCGAGGAAGAAGGATGCTAAGAATCCTGATTAAATAAAGGCAAGTGTGCATTTGGACTGTGGCTCACCCCGGACACCCTTTATAGATATTTTAGAAGGAGTGCATAAGCAAACATTACCGAGACGCAGAAATATTTGAATTGGACATTAGAAAGTGTTGACGTGCAAAAAATGCCAAACCTTGACTTTGAGTACGATGACTGTAAAAGAGAGCAGTTCACTGATTCATTCCTCACTGAGTTTCACTTTGGTTAGACTTGTGGTTCTATCTAATACCAATGCTGTTAGACTACTTATTGCTATCTTCATATACATACTTCGAGTCCATCCTTATCTTGTTCGGTGTAACACTAACATTTGTGTGATTCTGCAAGATCCTAAGAATCGCCCTGCAATTAGAAGGTTACTCATGGAGATAATTGAGCAGATTCAGCAGCTACCTGAGCATTTAACGAGGCTGCCTGATTAAAAAGTGTTTTTCCTACCTTAAAAGTAGTATACAGGCACAATGTGGACTGTTGAGAATAATACAGTTCCAGGAAGTGAGCAGACTCGACATGTGGAGAAACACCAGTGGTGGGGTCTCATGTATTGGTGAATAATATATGCATGCTCAGCATTTATCATTATGTTTCTGATTTTGCTAATCCACACTGCTTACTTTATTGATACCGTGACCTATGCAGAGTTATGTGTTGTAAAGAGGCCAAGGCCATATGTGATTATCCCTACACCAGTGACTCATGTGAAGTCAACCATTTCTCTGAAAAGTGTTCTGATGATTCCCCCTGTAGGAAGGACCCTTACTGATGTAGCACAAGGGAAGATGATTATGAGTTAAATAATTATCTACACAGTACAACACATTTGGGGAACAGCATGTGGTATCAACACATGAACAAGGTGGTAAAAAGGACCTCTGAGGAAAGTTGCTATGTTTGTGCTCTCCTACCTTATGCTATGGGGAAGTCCAAAATATTCATTGTATAGAAATAGATGTCCAGACAGATCATTGCTTGACTCACCTTGCACTTTGCCATACAAGAGGTGAATTCCACAGTCCAACAGCATCTTTGATAAGGGTGACCGAATGCTCAGCTCCAGAAGAAGATGATTATGTTCAAGATTTGAATCCAAAAGCAAGAGAACACACCAGAGATCATGTAAAAGGTACGAACAGCCTGGAATGAAGGGAGCAGTAATCAGATGGGAAATAAATAAAAAGTTCAATTGCCAAGGAAAGACTGATGAAGAAATACAAAGCTGCAAGGAGAGACGCCAGATGCAAATCTGGGGGACAGGGCTTTCTCCAGATGGATGGGAATAAGGCATAGGTGTATGTAGAGCTGTGGCAGTAACAGGACATCAGAAACCAGTTATAGATCATGTGGAAAAGGGATGCAAACTTCCCTGGCCAAAGCTTGAGAAGTTGCTGACATGGGTCTAGGACAGAGGAGGCCTGTTGCAGATAGTTCCTCTGTCTAGTGCAGAGGTATGCTTCAGAAATAATGGCACAATAAAAGAGAGAACCAGCAGTGCAGCAATCTTTGATGAACCAGAAAGGCAGGATGGAACAGTAACGATAATGGACCACAACTGGGCTTGTGAATCCAGAGCATACATGAAACTGCCCAGGGACTGGGGAGGACTGGGTTCTATAGTGATTGTTCATGTTCCAGCATTGGTGATTCCAAAGAGTGTCCTGAACATTGGAGATTTTCCAAAAGCAGATGCTCACCTGAGAAAGAGGAGATCAGTTGGATTCTTCAATCGAACAAAGAGGGAAAACTACTTCTCAGCTAAATCGATAGAAGCTTTCAATGACATTCCGTACGAACACAGGTTTTTCAGCCAGACTTCAGCGATATTCCCAACACTCTTCATGCCACTGATCCAGACGATGGCGAATGCCAGATGGTCAGAGATAACAGATGGGAGCTCCTGCAAATGTTTAATACTACCATAAAGGGATTTAATGCTATCAAGGAAGAGCTGAGAGCCATAAGACTGGTGACTTTTCACAACAGATATGTCCTAGACATGATTATAGCTATGGATGGAGGTGTTTGTGCCAAAATCGGAGAATCATGTTGCACATTCATCACTTCTCTCGATTAAGAGAATGGGACTTTACAAAGGCCATAACGATGCTGACAAACTTGCATGTCAAGGTGGAAGATGAAGTAGAAGACATTGCAGATCACAGCTGATTTGCATCAATCTTCTCATAGTTTCCACAATTAATGCCGAATATCTTCAATTTTTTTGGAGCCTTGTTGGTGATGATCATGTTTGGATTCTTTGTGATCAGAATTATAATCATGCAGTGCAAGAAGACAGCAAAGAAAGCAACAGGAATGAAGATCATAATCGATGTCGAGTCAGGGTTTGGACCCAAAGAGTTGACAGATGAAGAAATCAGAGACTATGTAAAGGACAGTATTCATGCACCTGAGGGAACAAAGTTCCTGTATCCGAGAAACCACAAGAAGTATGTGGGAAGATGGATTTACTGATATGATATGATATGATATGATATGATATGATATGATATGCATAATGCGGCCAAAACACAAGTGTTTCAAGGCGCAGCGCGGCAAGGGAGGGGGAATAGAGAGAAGACAGAGACAGCGATCCTACTAGGCCAAGTGTCATTCAGATCGTACAAGTGCAGAGGAAGGTGGAAGAGTTAAAGTGCGGAGTGGAGGGGGGTGGGGAAAGTGCAGTACAAGGAGTAATAGAATAAAGAAAACAATAAGAGAAGTAGGGCCAGCTTTTGGCAAGTGCAAGGGTAAGTGCAGAAAACAAGTCTCAAGTGCAGGTGGAGGACTTTAGGGATACAGAAAACAGTCCCCAAGTGCAGGGGTTGCCATTGAGGGAGTGCAGGTGTGTAACTGGTGTCCGAGGGGACCTGGGCCTGAGATCAGAGGGTGGCCAGGTGACCAGTACAGTTTCAGCCAGGAGTTCATCAGGGAAGAGGAGGAGAGAAAGCAGAAGCAAAGAGAAAGGTTTTTAGGCGCTTTCAGAACTGTAGATGGTTCTCCTCAAGTTTCAGGGAGGAAGGGAGGCTGTTCCAGAGCGAGGCCTCAGCCGAAGAAAGAGATCTACCACCAGCTTGTTGCTTGGAGAAGCAACTGACCCTGAGGGAGTTGGAGGCGGATGAGCGAAGAGCTCGAGAAGGAAGATATTTAGGAAGAGAGAGTGGAAGGTATTGAGTCCCCAGGCCCCCGAATGCCTTGTGTACAATGCAGAGGGTTTTGAACTTAATCTGGGAGCCAGTGCAGAGATTTCAGTCCTGGAGAGATACGATCACTGGGCTTGAGGCCAAGGACAAGTCTCACAGTCTTGTTCTGGATGAGTTGCAGAGGGCAGAGAGTAGAAGCAGGCAGATTTGGAAAGAGGCTGTTGGAAAAGTCCAGGCAAGAGATAACTAGAGATCTGGAAACAGCGAACTTCTGGGGGAAGGAGAGGAAAGGAAGAATACCTCTGAGGAGGTTTAACTGGTAGTGTGACTTCTTAGAAACATCAGAGATGTGAGGAGAGAAGGAGAGTGTGGAGTCAAAGATGACCCAAGGTTTTTTGCCTTGCAGGTGGGAGCAGGAAGAGGGCCAAGAGAGGCCGGCCTGAGAGTGACAGGAAAGGAGGGAGCTTGTGGGGTAAGGAGAGGAAAGGAAGAATACATCTGAGGAGGTTTAGCTGGTAGTTTGACTTCTTAGAGTTGTCAGAGATGTGAGGAGAGAAGGAGAGTGTGGAGTCGAAGATGAACTCAAGGTTTGTTGCCTCGCAAGTGGGAGGAGGAAGAGGGCCAAGAGAGGCCGGCCAGAGAGTGACAGGAAAGGAGGGAGCGGGTGTGCCGATGAGGAGAATCTCAATCTTACTGGCATTAAGGCAGAGATCATTGGCGGCACACCACTCCTGGATAGCAGACAGTCAGAGAGGAGAGACGGAGAAGAGGTGGCCGAAGGTAGCCTGAAAATGAGTTGAGTGTCATCCACATAGCACTGAAAGTTGGGGCAGAGAGTGGCAATGCGGTGGGCAAGAAGTGCCAGGTATTAGTTGAACAGCCAGGGAGAGGTTAGACCCCTGGGGGACACCACAGGTAGAGATAGAGTTAGAGGAGAGGAAAGACCCAAGTTGGACCTGGAAGGGTCGATCAGAGAGCAAAGAGGTCAGTCACGCCAGTGCCTGAGCGGTGATACCCACGTTATCACGGAAACGGTTGAGCAGGATGGCATGGTTGACCATTTCAAAGGCAGAAGAGAGATCAAGTAAGATGAGGACACAGGGGGTGTTGGAATCAAGGTTTGAGAGCAGGTCTTCATGGATGTTCAGGAGAGCAGTTTCCGTACTTCTGACAGCTCTAAAGCCAGACTTATGGTCATGATTACAATCAACATATTCAGTGTTAAGATAAAGCTGGGAGATGGCCAGCTTTTCCAGGAGTTTGCCCAGGAAGGAAGTTATGGAGATTGGGCAATAGTTATCTCGGCAGGACGGGTCAGATGAGGGTTTCTTAAGAAGAGGGTGCACAAGGGAGTGCTTCATGGGAGAAGGGAAGACTCCAGTTGTGAAGGAATGGTTGCAGAAGTCAGCCACAGCAGGGGCCAGGGTGTCAATGTGGTCCTTGATGGTTTGGGAGGAACAGGGATGAACCTGTTTTGATGAGACTTTCATAGATCGGACTTGTCTAGAAACCTCGTCTGGGGAGAACAGGGGAAAGGGAGAGAAGGAGGGAGGAGAGGTGGCCAAAGAAGGGCCAGAGGAAGAGCAGGGAGTAGAGAGGGCAGAGGGAGAGGAAGAGAGGGATTACAGTATACTGCAGCCCGAATGGACAATGTAGCCTTATGACCTAGAGTGTTGATGAACATGTGAAATCAGCAGGACCTCTGAAAGGAGTTATTAAGATATGGACTCCAAAGAAACACTTATTCAGACGAGGATGTCTAGATGAAAAGACGGATGAGAGAGTGGTCGATAAATCAACCAGAGGGGGGAGTGTAGAGGAGGAGCCAAGTATCTCTACTGGAAGTCCCGCCCCATTCTGCCTATATGTTGACAGCCAGAAACTGCGACATGCGCAACATCAGTAATGGTATATATGCTGCGAAGATTCCTTGAAACAAGGTATCCATTGAGAAAACCCTATATGATGTATCCACGAAGAAATTACGGTCTTCTGAAGGAAGTTTTGGAAGAAGTGTAAAGATCAATGAAAGAGAAGACTGGTGACGTTATATGAAGCTGAAATTACTCACCCAGAAGAGATGCCAATGAATAGAGTATATAGACCTTATAGAATTTGATGGGGAAGTAAAGAATCGAGCAACATTTTGGAAGCAAAATAAAGATTGCACGAACAGAGAAGCACTGAAGAAAATGCAAAGCCGTTTTTATAATTGTACTGATGCAGTAACAAAAGTAAACCAAGTAATCATAAAGCTGGCTATACGTAGTGAATAGACTGCAGGCGGTGCCACCAATATATATGTAATCTGGATGTTCCACAATGCATTTTAGCAAACTTGGACTCCGTGAATAGAAGGGCTGAACGTGTAGCACAGTAGAATAAAACATAAAACATCTGATGGCAAAGGAACATTCGAGAAGGCTTGCCTGGCCCAATGTCAAGAATCGGGGCTGCCAAGAGCCTGTTTATCTACTCAAGGAGATACAATGAATGTCAGAAGTGAGCCAAGCTTCTGTTTGAGGTGTAATGTAAAAACACTAGAAGTGACAGTTTTTATTAATCTAATAATATTAAATGCAATGAAGGATCTCACATCACGGTCTCCTGTCACATGGCCATGTTGGAAATAGACTTTGGGGCGAGATACACCGCGACCAGAAGATAAGTCCATGCTCTCACTCCCTTTTATTCTCAGGCACAGTGATCCTTTGCAAGGCCAAGTTCAAAGCGCTGATTGAATGGCAGACCACTGGAGTGATGATATATGTTGGATTAATTGGGTGGGGAGGCATGACAAAGCCAAACCTCCAGCACCTGGGGTACCAGCTTGTGTGCTGCTAGTGAGTGGAATATTCCAGAAGGGTACATGCATGACACCCAATTATAGAGGGCCACGTAGCAAGGAGCCCTATAGTTTGAGAAGCCAGTAGAACGTTGTGTATTAGTATGACATGGAAGATGACTTGAACTAGGGCTGGGCATAGCTGTCCACCAGAAATTAGAGATCCAACCATGATCCCATACCCCATACCCCATACCCCATAGAAAGTATATTTAGCTGTTCCCTTTAAGGCTATCATAAACCCCTCTAGGTTTTCTTATTTTGCCACATAGTATGACATCAGTGATGTTGAATTTTTAGTTTAAAATTGTGCATTTTTATTAAATGTTTTGAGAACTCTTGAGAGAGAGAACACTTGTGCAGCGTCAGTTATGTTTTTGCCAACTTCCTGAGACTGTCCGATTATTGATGTATGAGTATCATCTGTATCCCCATCCATCTCAGATAATGTTACATCGGATTAAAGGACCGACGGGTTCACTATCATCCTGTAAAAGCAAGGAAATATCGAGGCTGAGTACCACCAAAAGGAAATACACCAAACACGAGCTATAAAGATTCACAGATCTTTAATACTGCGCAGTTACAAAGAAACACAGATCTGATACAGATAGCTATCTGGCTCTCGACACTCCGCAATGAGAACCAGCCCGACAGAGTGAGGAGGGAGAGTGCTGGACATCTAAACATTCGCATTTTTATACATCTCCTACAGTATTGTCCAGCCCCTCTACAGGTTAATAATCTGCAGTCTAGTGTTTGTGCCGAGTTCACATGTAGCTCATACAATAATATGCACATGGATTACATAGGTTTTGTGTTTCCAACAAGTTACAATGGCAAAGTGTATTCCTGGATTTAGCAGTGAGCCTTAGTACATAGTACATATCCCTTCACAATGTATTTCTGCCAGTGTCCACGCTCGACATAGTATTGGCCTCCGTTTGTATTTGTGGATGAGGCTTGTTAATGCAGACAATCCTAGGACAACAAGTCATACTTGGTGCAAGGTCTCATTACCTAGTCTAAACAGTCGGCCCTCTGACAGTCTAACCATTAACAGAACTCAAAGGTTGCAAGTTAGAAACACAATCCACCATTTTAGAACAGAGAATCACATACGAACAGAAATCAAAATGGCAGATGATTCTAAAATGGCGATCCAAAATCGGAACTTTGCAACTTGGTTTTCTTCACAGAGCGGCTAGGCTTAGGCCAATATATATATCAGAAGGAGGCACAATATGATTTCCTGTTTAACAATCCCCCTCACCCTTGTCTAAATTCAATCTGCTAAAAGGCAATGCCTGTTGTTCATCATTGAACAGGTTTCCCTCCTCTCTTTGTGATTGAGGTAATGGGATCGATCACTGTTCCCTCAAGTTCCATATTCGCTACCTCGTCTTAACTGTTGATAGACCCAATCGATCCTTTGTCCAATGCGTTCTGCATCAAATCTTTCTTCTTCTAGTGCTACTCTAGATACTGCTGGCATTACTTTCTTTATCATAAGAATTTCTTTCTCTCTGTCCCACCATATTATGGGGCTCTGCCTCATTTGTTGCATTCGGATGAGACTGGCATGGAAACCTTGCTGTCTCCTTTTTCGTTCAATTTCTTCATTTACTTCCCTTTGCTTTCTTGCATCTCTTCTAATTCTTTCTTCCATTTGCCTTTTTCTTCTCCTCTCCTTACTCCTTCCCTTCTTTCTTCTTCTTCTCTTTGTCTCTGTAATCTTTTGTCCCTTAGGGCCTCATTACACGGACGGCGGTGGACCAAGGTGCTATTAGCGCCTTGGTCCATGCCGATAAAATACCGGCACCGCCTTGGTGGAAAGGGGAATTACCGCCCTATTCCAAGGTTGGTGGGACGGTAATTCCCCCTTCCCCTATTTCCCTTCCCCATTCCCATTTTTGCCCTATAGGGCATAATGGGAATGGGGAAGGTGCAAATTACGGCACCGCAAATTGTGGTACCGTAATTAGCTCCCTGGTCTCCTTTTTCGTTCAATTTCTTCATTTACTTCCCTTTGCTTTCTTGCATCTCTTCTAATTCTTTCTTCCATTTGCCTTTTTCTTCTCCTCTCCTTACTCCTTCCCTTCTTTCTTCTTCTTCTCTTTGTCTCTGTAATCTTTTGTCCCTTAGGGCCTCATTACACGGACGGCGGTGGACCAAGGTGCTATTAGCGCCTTGGTCCATGCCGATAAAATACCGGCACCGCCTTGGTGGAAAGGGGAATTACCGCCCTATTCCAAGGTTGGTGGGACGGTAATTCCCCCTTCCCCTATTTCCCTTCCCCATTCCCATTTTTGCCCTATAGGGCATAATGGGAATGGGGAAGGTGCAAATTACGGCACCGCAAATTGTGGTACCGTAATTAGCTCCCTGGTCCCTTTGCGGGTTGGTTTTTAACACCTGCAAAAAGCAGGCGTTAAATTCTCCAACCCGCAAAGGGACCTCGTAGTAAGGCAGTAAGGGTTTACCGGTACTTAGTCTTTGTGCTTCTTCCTCCTCTCTCTTTCTTCCTTTCGGTCCCTTTCTTCTATCGCTCTTTGTCTCTTGTCATACTTTCTTTGTTCTTCTGCCTGTTCTTCAAATTTCTCTTTCTCCTCATGATATATCTGCTCTCGTCACTACCTACTTTTCCTTTTCTGCTCATACTCTTTCAATCTTTTTTCTCGTTCCTTATCCTTCCTTTCTTGTTTGTCCCAAACTTCTCTTTGCCTTACTTCCTCAATACTTTTCCCATCTATCTTGAGTAATATCCGTCCTCGCATCCATTCATTTTGAACGAGAGCTGTCTCGTCAGCCTTATCCTTCTCTCCTTTCCATCTCTTAATTTCCCTGTCTATTTCTGTCGACAAATTCGACCGCTCACTTTTTTCTTCCTTTTCTTGTATGAATTTATAAATTTCTTCCTTTCTTTTTTCTCTTCCGGACTATCCTTGCTGCTATAAGCGGGGGGGGGGGGCGTTCATATATTGGATTACTGTACCCATCGCTGCTCTTAATTCCTTTATAGGATACACTCCTATCTCTTCCGTAGCAACACTCTGCTTCAGGCAAGGTAAGGGGGCTGAGGGCTCAAAGCCTTCCCCCACATGCTGATTAAGCATTCACTGCTCCGGTGACGGGTCTGTTGGTTCCTCTTGATACATTTTCCAAAGCTCTAAAATCGATAATATTTTCTCTAATTTCTTCCCTGTGTATGCATCATGTAAGTATGTGGTCATATGTTCAATACCGCTATTGACAATGATCCCCCTTGTGGCCACGGCATGAACATGTTATCTGCCGTGCCCTTTACCCATTCTGCACTGTACTGTTTGAGCTTGGGCATATGTTTTGGCAATGTCTTGCATAGGTGCATGTGAGGAGTATCCCCCATAATGACAATTCTCAATTCACTGTCAATACTTACCAGACCGTTAAATAAACGTTTTGCCTTGGCTTAAATCACCACTTTTCAACATTTTTTAAAACAACAAATATGAGCAAGCACCATAAATCGCTACTCATTCCTCTTGTTTCAATCGCTACTCATTCCTCTTGTTTCAATGGCCTATCTATTCTTTTGATTTGCACCCATTGTTTTACTACACTTTATTGGTACTCACTGTTACATTTTCAACTCTTCACAATTTCTATCGCTCCTCGATATTTTACTCAACGTACAACATTTAGACTAGTCAGACATTTACACTTTACAAAACACTGTGATCAACTCTTCCCTCACCTTCACTTTTTTTTTGTTTGAGACATTACCTTACACAGTCCTGACTGTGCGTTTCATATTTGACTCTACTCCCGCTGGAGTTTGAAATGTCTCCTTCTAATTCCCTTGAATTAGAATTCTTAGGTGGTACCTCTTCACATGATTTCCACGTTATCAAAAATGATCACAATCCTGTTTCTTTATTTGCCATTCCTCTTAGTCTACTCACCATTCGTTAATTGACTCGAGGTCTTCGGTATCGACTCCTCCTCCAACCCGACCATGTAGCCTTCTGTCCATAGAGCGCCTGTGGGCACCAGGCAGAGGATTTCTTCAAAGGGGGACCTGCCCGCTACCTTGGTTCTTCTTGCAAGTTTATTTCTATCTGGCCGCTCTCCACAGGAAATTCTGCAATCTCTAGCTAATGGCGGAGGATGCCGGATCATCCGTAAATCTGGAGCTGAACTAGTTTGGATCTTTTGAAGCATCCTCTGCTACCACGTGAGCTTAGGGCCCTTTAGGAATGTGCATGTAATGGATGGAATCACACAGAATTACCCTGAGTCCAAATAATCAAACAAACTCAGGAAGATTGCAAAGTACTGTTTTATTAACAATTATCTAAAACGGAGCTACAACGAGCATCAACAGACGTACACTCGATTTCTATCAGCAATCTTTTCACAAAAAATGATTTATATATCAAAAATACATCAGAGGTGATGTCATACTACATGGCAAATAATGAAAAACCTACTAAAGGTCGGGATTGGCTTTATGGGAACATCTAAGTATATTATCTATAGGAACTAGGGTTGTGATTGACTGCCCACTGTCAGGTGGACAATATATGCCGACCTCTAAAACATGTCATCTACAGAAACATTAGATACACGGTTTCACATTGGTTTTCAAACTATAAAGTCCTTTGTTATATGGACTACTACAATTGGTTGGCATGCTTGTGCTATGTCTGGAACACTTGGTTAGTTTAGTAGCACGTAAGCCCAGACCCAGCTGCAAGGAGATGGGGCATGACACTACCGCCCAACCCAATTAGCCCTGCATCTCTCATCACCCATGCCTTCTGCCATGAAGATTGTCTTTGAACTTGGCCTTGCAAAAGTATCCTTGTCTTCAGAATACATGGGAGTGTGGGCACTCATTATCGTGTTCTGGGACTTCAAGTTCGAAGTATATTCGCATCTTTGGTTCAAGTGACAGGAGACTGCAATTTGGTCAATTTTGCAGGTTTCAAATGTCTTAAATGAATTGATTTTGGCACTCTTGGTGTTTTTTCTTTGTACATTAACAAGGGATGATTCACCCTTTGCCTGTTCAGTTCTTTCCAAAATAGATAGCTGACCATGGCTGCTTCAGTCTTGACTCCAAGCCAGACAACCTTGCCATGGAGCTCCACCATTCAGCTTATTCTTGCTGCAACACGGTTTTCCTTTTCCTCTTCATGAGTCATGGCTTACTAAATTCATGCTACCGATGTCCATCTTCTATACAATGGCAGCTTTGCCTGCATTCTATTCACTGCGTATAGCCAGCTTCAATGATGACTTAGTCTACTTGCAGTTCAGCTTCTGTACAATAATTGAAATGTTTATTCACTGCAGCACTTTGTGCACGTGTAATCTTCTTTCTCGTATTTAAAAGTTCAAGATTCTTTATTTTGTCATTGGTTTCTGTAGGATCCATGCATTCTCTTCAGCGAGTTTCTCGGGACGTCGTATGTCTCTTGTGACATCATTAGTGTCTTTCTTTGCTCTTTTTCATATTCCTTTAAGGAGTTCCTCCTTTAGGTTATCATCGCTTCGGGGATACTTTCAGTACGTTTGTCTCAATGGGTATCATCTTTCGAATGAATGCTGCAGTATTGGCACATTTGCTGGTGTCAAACACGGCATGATCTCAGGTCTTCAACACATGGGAGGTAGGGGGGCAGGGATTCCTGCAGAGGCATGTAGCTGCTCCTCTACAGTAGCCTTCATGTGCTGTTGTGTGAGAATATGTGTGGTTTGTCTTGGTGTTGCAGTG
Organism: Ambystoma mexicanum; assembly: GCF_040938575.1. NCBI lineage: Eukaryota > Metazoa > Chordata > Amphibia > Caudata > Ambystomatidae > Ambystoma > Ambystoma mexicanum. The sequence goes on from NC_090928.1 coordinate 292,341,006, forward strand.
TAGTGAGGTGTGTGCGGTTTGTTGTGCTATAGAGGTATCGATGTGTTTCATTCAGAGTTTGAGAGGTGTGTTCAGAGGGATGACTTTTTTATTAGTAGGGTTGGTTATAGATGTTACTATCTAGACAGGACGCATAATGATATCTATAATTCTATCCAGATCTGCCAATGTCTAAAATTCACATCTCTTTCTAGATGTGACAACATCTAATATTCACATTTCTGTCTCGATGTGACAATGTCATATTCATATTCCTATCTAGATGTGATGCAAGCTAACATTCAAATGTCTGTCTAGATGTTCTCTGTGGATGTGACGCAAGCTAATATGCACATTTTTGTCCAGATGTGACGCAAGTCAAGTTTAAGGGTACCTGTAAATACCGTAGGTCCTCCAGGTAAGGTATACATGAAAGTACAAGAATTGCATCTAGGCAAATGAAGCTAGAGAGATCTAGTATATATTCAATAGACATTTTTTATATTGAAAAAATATTTTTTATTATTTCACAAAGCAATTTCAAAACTGTTGCTCATAGGGCACATCAATTCACAACTGTTCAACATCTTCTCATTCATCTCACCATCCATAAACATTCTCATTCCACACATTGAATGATCCCTTTTTTTTTTTTAAATGTTTTGGTTTACGTTCAAACCTCTCATCTTATTGTCTCTTCATCTAATTGTTGATCCGGTCAAAGAATCAATTGGGACTCTGGTGTTGTCTTTCTTTTCGGTTATCAACCTTTGCTTCTGCTTTTACTTCTTTGTCCGTAAATTTCATTATCCTGTTTGTCTGTTGTCCATTACGTTATTCTAGAATGATATCAGGGCGAAGACCATTTTTTTTACATTTCCTGTAATCATTATCACCCAGCGATCTTCAGGTGATAATGTTGTTTGATTTTTTATGAACCATCTGCTGGGGAGAAGCCTTTTTTCATCTAGAGCAGGGCATATCATAATTATGTGATGTAGGCTCTTGGTCGTCTTTCTATCCTTGCAAAATCAACAGTGCTTTTTGGTTTCCGGGATTTGCTTCCTAGCTACCATTATTTCACGTGTCGGCAGGATGTTTAGCCGTAGTCTCATGAATGTGTCTCTTATTTTAGATGAATGAAACATTTCAGATATGATGGTAGTTGGTTAATTGATCTCGTATCGAGTACACAAGACATGTCATGTCGGTACTTAGCTTTGGTTTGATTCGTATTTATCCAGTCGTTCTCTTTTGACTTTTATCTTCACATTTTGGGGTATTTCTATCAGCATTTCCTTGGAGATGTCTTGTTCTTCTCTTTTCGCTTCAAACGATCTTTTCCAAATTTCTAGAGCTTCTTCTGTGTTACCCTTTTCATTGTTTCTAAGTATTTCGAGTGGTGAGGCATAAGTTTCGCTCATGATTTTCCAGTATAGGTCGAATTGTTTCCACAGTACAATGGATTCTAGTGGTTGGAGGGTGAGTTCTGCTCGGATGCTTGGTGTCGGAAGCGACATAGGTAGAATTAACACTTTTTTCCAGAATCTTCCCTCCAGTTACTCCCAGATGGATTTGTCGATGTTTTTCATAGTCTCTGCCCCGTATGTTAATACAGCCATTACTTTTTGTTTGAAAAATGTTATAACTGGAGTTAAGGAGAATTTTCCGTATTTTCTGTGTATTGTTTTGACTTGTCGCACTAGGGATAGGGCTTTGTCTTTAAGGTGTTGTGCCCATTCTTCCTGTGTTGGTGATTGAGATATCCAAACTCCCAGATATTTAATGTTCTATACTTGCTCCATTTTCTCCTTTCCTATGTGGAAAGAGATCGACTGTCCGTTTTTTCTGTTTTGTTTCTTTAGTGGCATGATTTTGGTTTTCTGTGTGTTTAATTCCAGCGGATTAATTATCATGTATTCTTCTAGTTTTTGTAGCGCAATCTGCAGTCCTCTTGGTGTTTTTGCCAATATCACTATATCGTGTGCATACAGAATGCAAGGTATTGCTGTGTTGTTTATTTTCGGTGGATTCATTTGTGGCGTGTAAATGTTTGCTTCGAGGTCTGCCATATATAGGTGGAAAAGGGTGGCTGCCAATGGGCATCCTTGTTTCAGCCCGTTCCATGTCATAATGTGTTCCGTGAGTGTGCCGTCTTTTGATAATCTGACTATTATGCTGGTGTTTTCGTACAGGAGATTGATGGGTTCAATGATGTTGATCGGGCACATCCATGCATTTAACTTCTCCCATAGAGAGTCTCTGCTCACAGAGTCAAAGGCCAATCTTAAGTCTACAAATGCAGCATAAGTCTGTGTTCTCGTTCTTATGGCTTCGTGTTTCAGCAGATTTAGTAAAAGCAGATTGACGTTGGTTCCTATCCTTTTCACAAAACCTGTTTGTCTGGTTGTGTATTTCTTTTCTTTTGCTGCCCATCTGTCTAATTTTCCTAGCAGGAGTTTCACAAAGATCTTCCCCAGAGGGTCGAGTAATGCCAGTGGTCGGTAGTTTTGTGGTTCTTTTGTGGATCCGTGCTTGAATATGGGTATTATTGTGGCTCACCTCCATGTGTTTGGGACCGATTTTGTGCTCTGGATCATCTTGAATATGCTCTTGCATATTGATCCCCAGGCCTCTGGGTTTTGTTTAATTATCATATTTGATAATCCATCGGGGCCTGGTGCTCTCGAGATATTTATGGATCGTATTGCTTTTTGTATGTCTTCGAGATCCCATTCCCAATGCCATGTTGTATTTTTTTGCTGCCTGAATTTTTTCTTTTGGAGACTTGTTGTTTCCATATATCTCTGTGAAGTATGCCGTCCATCTTGCCTCTGGTACGTCAGTGATCATTGTGTTTTGGAGTTGCGTTTGGCCATGCAATAATGCCCATAAGTGTCTTGTATTTCTGTTCTTTAGGGTTTGCAGCATTTTCTCTGCATCTTCTTGCATTATTACAGATCTGTTGTTCTTTATCCAGTTTTTGTATTGTTGTTTCGCCAATTTGATTTGCTTAGGTTTCTCATCTGGATTTTGTTTCATTATCAATTTTATCTTTAGTCTCAGTTCCTTTTTTTCCGTTATTATTTTCTGGTTGTAGGCATGAAAGTGCTTTTTTGTAGCGTGTGCTCGATTTTTTCTTTACTGGCACTTCAAGGGTTGAAGTATCCATTCGTAGTTAATTTTGTTGATGTCATCTAATGTTGAGTTTTTCATTCTGTTTGGTAGTTTTTCTGTCATTTTTTGTCCAATTCTTAGTCTGTTTCTACCGTTGTTTATCTCCATTTCTGTTAGTTCCTTTTTTCATTGGCTTGTTTCGTGGTGTTCCATGATCTCTTCATTATGAAATGGTCGCTATTTTATGTTTTGGTGTTTTGAGCATAGCAGAGTTTGTCATATATACCTTTGGTCATATATATATAGTTGATTGTGGCAGTTGAGTTTCCTCTTGCCCAGGTTTCCATCGTTCTTCCAGTTGTTATGTCAAGGCTGTCAGACCTTCTCATGTTCCTGCATGTTAGTTCTTTAGTCCAGTTTTTGGCTCGGGGCGTGAGATGACATTCGTCTAATTCTTTGCCTTTTTTATCAAATACGTGGTTGTTTAAGTCACCACATATTATAAATTCAATCGCATTCTATTTTTCTTTGGCATTGTCTATTGCGGAGAATACTGTGTCTATGAATTTCTCTTCCGTTATGTTTAATGGGTTCCAGTATAGGTTCATTACGCCCCATGTTTGGTCCATTCTGTTGTTCTTACTTGTTATTTCTTTCTCTGGATTTTCTGTTTTACATTTGATTATTGTTATTTGTATACATGGGTTTACATTTTTAAATTCAATTATGTCGATCTTTCCCCCATTTTTTATAATCGTTAAGAGGCCAGATGAGGGGTGGCCCTTCTTCTGCTGAATTGCTGGATTCATTATTACTGTGTAGTCGTCGCATATAGGTTGCTCTGTTATCCAAGATTCCTGTATACAGATTATGTCGGCTGATAGGAGTATTGGATTTATTGCGTTGAATAAATGGCTATGTCCCCGGTGTTCCATGAGCATAGCTTGATGTTAGTCAAGTTCTCTTTGTTTAGTTGTTATCTTCCTCGCTTGTATTTTTCTTCACTCTCCGTAGTTGTGTCATCTTGCTGTCCCCATAGTCCGTAATTTCTGTATAGCTCATGCCGGTTCTGTAAATTTTTGTCTCTGTTTCCATTTTTCTTTCTCAGTCCCTTTGTGTTCTCTTGATCAGGTGATATGCTCTGGTGATCAGCAAGGTTGGTGTGGATGCTTTCATTGTGTTCAGAATGTCCCCTGCTCGTCATCGGCCGTTGTTTTATTCTTTCTGTGTTTGGCGTTTCTTCAAGCAGAGTTATCTCAAAGCCTAGCTGCTTGAAGATTGATTTGTTATCTTTCATTCTGTTCATTACTTTTTCTGTGCTAAAGTTAATCTTTACATGCTCCGTTGTTGTCTCATCGCAAAATTCTACGGTGTATGTGTCTTTTGTTGTTATTTCCTTCATGTTTGGAATTGCTTGTATCAAGCGTGGTACGTTTGTGCAATTCATTATCAGATTGTCGCTTTTTGTTGCTATTCATTTTAGCTTTATTTTTTTGTCTGTTTTTTTTTGTTTGTTTTGCGGGTGAACACATGTTGGCAGTTTTATTGCGTTTTCCATTTGCCCTTTAATTGCTTCATTCAGATCTTTGTTGCTTCCATGTCTCCCTGTTAGCGATGGCTCTTAATTCAGGCTTCTGTATTCGGCAGGTGTTGGCTCTTCGTCGTCTTCCCAGTCTACTTTTGATATCTCGTCAAAGGAGAGTTCTGTCCTGGAGCTTTCTTGGGTTTTGTCGTCTTCCGATTGCTCTTCCTCATACTGCTGCAATACGATCATGGAGGCCACAGTGATTTCGATTTGCACTTCTTCTGATTGTTCTGTCACATCTTCCATGTCTGTTGAGAGGTTAATTAGTTCTTCTATTTCTACATCATCAATATAGCAGTCTGGCGTTTGCGTCTTTTCCTTAGGTTTGCTGATTTCTAATTCTGACTCCTGGAGGGGTTTCCTGTTGGTCAGTTTTTTATTGATCTCGTTTGTCTGGGGCTCCTTTATGGGAATTGTCAGGTTCCTTAAAAAGGCGCAGAGCCTCTTTGTTTTTTTCTCCTCGGGGTTATTCTTTTTGTGGCAGGTTCTTTGCTTGCTGGTGTCTTATTTCCTTTGGAGAAGACCTTGTATGTTTCTGGACCTTTTGGCTTTAGTTTTGTTTTGTTGCCATCTATTGCCCTGCTGCTGTCTTCTTTCTCTCGCAATGTTGGAATGTCAGTCTTTGTTGCCGCGAGGGATTCTTCGCTTAGGTAGATCAGGTTTTTTTCATCAATAGGTGTCTTGTTTTTTTCTTCATGCCTTCCGTCTGTCTTTATTATTTCATTTTTGTCTGTTGTTTCTTGTTGTTCTGTTGGTTTAGTTAGTCTATTGTGAGTTGTTGGGTGTGCCTCTAGGTATTTTTCAGTATACGTTGCTGTCATCATTGTGATCAAGGCATGTGTCAAATCTGTTTTTTCAGCTCTATCGGTGCGTGCGATGTTGAATAGTCTTGTTTGCCACATGTGGCTGGTTTGTGCTTCCTTTCCCATTCTTTCTTGTATTTTGTTCATACATTGTTCAAGATAACTTTGTTTTGAGTGTGTTAGTGCAATTAGAGTCGTTTGATCGTTTATAGACTCTCTTAGAGATTCTTGTAGTTTCATATATGGCAGTAGCGATTGTGATGTTGTTGTTATTAACATGTTTTGCAGATCTAACATTGACGTTGGTATGGATCTCTTGGTTATTGGAGGTGTTGCATCTGCATTTGTTATCTAACGATTCTTAGCTTTGAGGTGATTTTTCTTTATTTTCAGTTTGTCGTTCGTTTGTGCTTTGGTGATTTCTCTCGCAACCATTATTGTTTTGTTCTTTCATTGTTTGTTCTTTTTCTGTTCCTCGATTTGGAGTCAGGGAATCTGCAGCATCTTTTTCTGTTGAGGGGCGGCGTGTATTCCCGAATACCTCCATTTTTTTCATGGTTCCACATAAGGATTTCAATTTCTGTTATATCCAGCGACAGTCTCGCAGCTTTGGGGTTTGTCTGTTCGTTCTTTCTTGTCGCAAGTTGTTGCCAGTGCCTACGGCTTTTATATAGTGCTTGCCATTTCTTTTGGGCTTTTGATGCCTTTTTTTTGTTGGGTTAAGCCCTCTCTCTCTTTTTCCTCGTTGTCTTCTCGTGGGGCAGCTGGTATTTGCTCTTTTTCTCTGACATTTCTTTCTTCATCTTTCCTCGTGGACTTGTTTTCATCTTGAGCAGTCTTCATTTTGTTTTGTGAGGCTTCATTCATGTCCGCCCTTAGTGTTGGGCTTGAGTCTCCAGTTGTTATCGTATCTTCTTGGCTTCTGGATCCGATTTTTCCTTGTTGTTTCGAGGTGCTCTGTGTCTTTAGTTCCTGGTCTATTTCTGTGGGTGTGTGGTTATGCTCAATGACATGTTGAGCCTGAGTTGCTAGTTGGCATCCTTCTTTTTCTTTTCTTTTGTCTATAGTTCTGGGGATGCTTATATCTATTGTATTTCTTTCATTTCCTTTGTTTTCTGTTGTTGTGAAGTTATCTTTGGTGGTGTGCTCTCTTGCGGCTTCATTTGTATTTTTTCCATATGGTTTTTTGACCGCAGGTTGTATCTCCGGCGTCTCCATAGTCTTTTTTCGTAGCCTCATGTGTGGCTGAGTAAGTTCTGTGTTTTAATCACGCTTTGTTGGGCGTGTCATTGTCTTCTTCTTTCCGGAGTCTTAAGTGCTATGATGTTTGGTCTGGGAATTTGTTCGCCACACCTTTTACAGGATCTTGTCTGGTCAATGAAGTTGGTGTTGGTTCTCCTGGTCACGACTCTCATGGGCCCGACTATGTTTGTTGCAGCCTCGCTGTGCGACCAGCATTCTTCTTGCAGCTGTTATACAGATTCTTTGGGGGGGTTTGCCCACGCTGCTCGAGTGCTCTTGGCTTTTGAGTGCTCCAGGACAGGTACGTTTATTTCTGTCTTTTGATTGGGGCAATGTATGTTGTGTTTTAATACTGGGTGCGCAAAGGTTTGTTCTTGGATAGCTGTGTTGCCGGGTTTTTGCTTCGGTGACTCACTCCAATGTGCACCTCAGAGTGCATTGATTGGTCAGGTGGATCAAAGGCTGATCGTCCGCAGTCTCCACCCTTATAAATCAATTGTCCGCTCATGTTTCTCTTTTCTTGGATAGTTTCTCGTCCCGGGTCGGTGCAATTCAGCGTTTGCAGCACAGAGTTCTCCTCTCGGTGTATTAGAGCTCAGCCTTTGTTTTGTTTTTGTTTTTGAGCAAGGCGCAGGTGGATCAAAGGCAGGTCGCCCACAGTCTCCACTTGCGTTCTGTTAAGTCGATCTATTGTGTTATGGTGAGGGAGTTTCTCTCGAGGTACAAGTGGGATGGTCCACTGGAAAGTCTTGTTATCCGTGTTTTGTTTTTAAAGCGCTGTTTGTCTCTTACCTCTGGTGAGAGATCTCCTTTTGTCACACGGGTAATATGTGTTTAGCTGCCAGCGGACAGCAAAGCAGCAGACAGCAAAACAGTCTCTGCAAAACACTCCTGCCCTTGACTAGCGCAGATCACTTTTTATACACAACAACATGTGATTACACCTGCACATAAAACAAACACCTCAATGTACATTATTGTTACACCTAAAGCAATATTTTATGTGTTCTTCATAGAATAGAAATGTTGCTTATTCACAGGATCTACATATGTTTTGGTCGTACTATCATGGCCTATCTCTAATTGGCCCAGTGTTCTTTGACCTTCTTCAGGATCAAGGTAGACCAATGTTGTGGTCTAACCTAATGACAATAGGTAAAAGATGTCTTCTGGCGCAAATCTCCAATCTTCAGTGATGGGGTAGTGTCAACGGAGAAACCTTTCCTTCAGGCTTCTCGTGTGAACAATCAAAGGAGCTCATTTCATGTAATGTTGTTACCCCACAGAATCTGATTCCTTAATTTGTAGTCTCCCAGGGTTTATCATCACACAGTTGATCAATTTTAGGCGCAAACCAGCTATAATGGTGTTCCGTTTGGATACTGATATGTTCCTATTGTGGACGTTGTTGCATATATCAGACGTCCAGGATGTTGATCTCCCGTGGGTTCTCAATATACACAGAGGCTCAGAACATAACTTCTACACAGTGCAGGGGTGAGCTGTAAGGCAATTTTTAAGTGCCTGAACACAGGGCACCGTGCAGCTCACCCCCGCACTGTGTAGACTTTTGGAGACCTCATGCGGTGCTATGGGCAGGAGGGAGGAGAGTGAAGGGGGTGGGAGGAGAGGAGCCAAGGGAGGAAGGGGGGGTAGGCGTGGAAGTGGGGATCGGGTGGATGAGAGTGAGGATAGAATATCCTGAGTTTTTTAAGTGAAGTGGAAGGCCAAAACAGTGCAGGGAGCCTGGGAGGGGAGGAGAAAGGTATTGCCTTTGGAGCCGGCGGCTGGCCAGTTTGTCAGTTCCATTCAGCAACTCTGCACTTGCGTTTCACAGAAGCTAGATTGGAGTCGTACCAGCTATTGTTCTTGGAGGAAGGGTTTTGGTGGATCCTCATGGCAGGTGCAAGGTTGTCAAAGGTGTAAGAGATGGAGAGGTGCAGGTTTGCAAGGACAGAGTTGGAGGGAGAGTCAGAGGTAGGGGTCGGGGGATAAAGGTGGAGGTGAAAGCAGTGACTGACACTTGCTTCAAAGGTCAGATGACAGCAAAGGAGCTGGCAGTGCTGGGGGCTGCTCAGATAGAGGGCTAACGCGCCCCAGGTGGGAAGAGAGGAGAGAGTCATTAGACTAAGAGAGGGGGGTGATGACCAGATAAGAGGTAGGGATGTCGCTGGAAATGAGGGCCTCCAGGGTTTGACCGGCAGAGTGGGTCGGGCCAGATGAGAGAATAGAGAGAGAGAGGGAGTCACAGAGGACACAGAACTGAAAAGTGGATGATTCATGGGAGTCCAGGTGGATGTTGAAGTCACCAAGGAGGAGGAGTATGGAACAAAGGTTAATAGACAGGGGGCGAGATCAGCCCATTCAGAGAGGACGAGAGGAATAGGGTCAGGTGGGTTGTAGATGGTGATAAGGGTGCGAGAGAGAGTAGGGGAGACCCCAAGCTTGCAGGCACGGCATTCAAAACAGGAGTAGGGTTGAGAAGGTATTATGGAGGCAGGCACCCACTTAGGGAAGATCAGGGCCACACTGCCCCCAGGCCTATTAAGTCTGGATTTGGAGAGGATTGTGTAGCCCTCAGGAAGGAGAGTGTCGAGAGCAGTGACAGAGCTGGCATTGAACCACGTCTCAGTGAGCATGAGAACATCTAGGCCAAAGTCTGCGTGAAGGAGACAGATGTCAGAGGAGTGTTTGACAGCAGAGCGCGCATTAAGAGTAGCTAAGTGAAGCTGGTTACCACCTTTGAAGGTTTTACGAGGGAGTACATGGGCATGGTACTCCCACCGGTGGTGGTTTAGAGGTGAGAGGAGAGGGAGAAGGAGTGGCAGGAGAAGGGAGGAAGTTTATGAGAGAGGGCAGGCACTGGTCGACAAGGAGAAGAGTAGTTTGAGAATCTTGAGCAATGATAGTGCCATTGGAGACAGTAGCTCCAAGGAAGTATCTATTTTGTTCAAGAAAGACTTAAGATTGTCTATTTCAACAGTGAAACGGAACATTAAAGGATGTTATTTGGCGGCTATTGTAGTTGTGGAGAACCGACCACTGACACGGGTTAATGCATATGCACCTAATACAGCTAAGAACATTTTTTTTGTGGCACTAAATGAGGTACTGTTAGTTTGAGGACCCCACAGAATAGTAAAAGGATGAGACTTTACTACAACCCTAGATAATAATTTAGATAAATTGGAAGGAGGTAGACCTTAATTAGAAGAACAAGCTGGGAAAGGTCTTGTGGAACTCCAGAATATGTGCCATTTTATAGATGTTTAGAGAGAATTTCATTTAACAGTCAAACACTTAACTGTATACTGCACACCACATCAGACTTATTCACCTGTTGATTTGCTGCTGGTTTCTAGCAATATATTAACTGATGTATTATCTGCAGAAATTGGTATTCTAATATTATCAGGCCATACAAAATTTTTACTGTCTAAAGAATCTTGCCTTTGGAAGAACCCAGCTTTATTGATTGGCAATAAAATGATTTCATGAAATCCTGGCAGAAATCAAGGATATGGATTTTAGATCAAGTATTGTCAGATAACAAACTATTGGATTTAGTTTTTCTCAAATGTAAGTATAAACTTAATGCTTGTGACATTCAGCTTTATTGACTACTCGAACATGTATTCACTATACTCTTTACAACATGAGATGTACGTTTACAGGATAATGTTACATAAACTTTCTAAAACTGCATCTCTATCAACTGCTACAATATATCGACTTGTTATAATCCCTGAACAGAACTTTCCAAGGACAAGCAGCAGAAATACCTAGGATGTTGAAATGGGATGAAGTATATCTTATGGAATTAAGTCTGCTCTGCACATCACACTGGAAAGTAGACTTGTATTTGAGATATACATAACAGAGGATAGTGCATGATTGATGACACCAAAGGAGCACACCCATTCAAAAGGAGTAGCCTCACACCAGGGTGCTACATCTCCAAAGGCCTTTGTTGTCAGTGAGAAGCACTTGGCCCGGGATTAGGATAGGCAGGTGGGCAATGGTCAGTGGAAAGAGACTTCCACCATCTTGATTCTCACTGTCCCCTCCACTTCCTCTGGAGCAAAGCACTTTGGGTGTAACATCAGAATGTCAAAGGCTACCCCATTGAATAGCAGGGATTGGGACCACTAAGGCAGGCTAGCTTTATTTCAGTCACCTGAGGACTTGTGCCTTTAAAATAAGGGTTCCTGCACCCTTTTGTGAGATTTGCTCAGTTCCTCTCAGGTCTTTTAAGGCCACAGATTCATTCTGAAGATCTCACTGGACTTCCTTTCAGAGAGTTGTACTCTCCAAATCCCTCAGCCTGAGGTGAAGAAAAAATCATCCAAGGCAGAATGAAGATCTGTCTCCTGCCACTCCCAGTGAACATCAAGCGTAACCTCTGCTGTGGATCAGGACCTACCACTCTGCACCAGAATCTCCTGAGTTGGGAGATCAGACCCTGAGTGGAACCATCCTATGCTCGAGTCCCCCTGAGTGGGCCCCACAGAAACCAGACTACCAGACCAGCCTAATCTACTTGTTCACCGAGCCGGTCACTCAGTGCTCACAACACCTGGAACAAGAGCGAAATCGCTGGGGCTAGTTGATGCACTCGTCCACCACACCGAACATTGCTTGCACCTTCGACACATGGCAGGCCTGAAGCTACTGCTCAATGCCGGAACCCGAATGGAATCACTGGAGACTCACACACAGACTCTAAAAGGGGTTACAACCAAGGCTCGACCCGACTAGCCCATGAACTGCCACCTCATTGATCGCACATGGATGCACCCTAGACCACCACATCGACGACCGTCGCCCGCCGACTCGAACCACTGGAGTGTCACTCACTGACCCCTCCCAGTGGCTAAAGCCCAACTCGGCATGGCCAACTGCGTAGTGTTCCTGGGACCACCCCGACCTCCATCTTTGAGACATGCCTTCTACCTCACAGAGCACCCACATTCATCCCTACTTGATGCCTGCATGTTGCCGGGGGTGCCACGATCCTACGTGCCAGTACAGAGCCTGATAAGCTTGCATCTATGTACGATCCCGGATCTGACTGCATCAGCCCACCAATAGTTGAGTCCAGGTACTGTTTAGTATGAACTGTTACCGCGGTCCACTTTGACCCTAGAGACTTGTTAGGTCATTATCTCTCGTGGCTTCATCCAAGATATCCTTTCTGTGGTTAGTACTTTACCTACCACCCCTGGAACCATGCACAGAGTTCTACTTCTCCAGTTTGTCACATCTTCTGTGTTCTTCCTTTGGATGGGGGTTTGTACAGCGTTTTCATTCGTTCTATACCCAGATGATGTGTTTGATTAAAGTATATATATATATATTCAGTGAAAGAACTTTGTTAAAGGGACGTTATGATTAAGTTGCGCTACTAAAAACCTATGAAATTCAGTGAAAAAAACTTTGTTAAAGGGACGTTATGGTTCCAAGTAAAACCGAAAAAACCCTTGAAATTCACCAGTTATGGTAAGCTAATGTCATGCCTGCTGGACATATCTCTGGACCAGGAACAACCTCTGCATACAAAATGAGTTACGCCCATAGAACCACTAGACCATTCTACTCAAAATGGAGGTTGTTCGATGCATTGCCCGGAAAACGACGTCTGCATTTTTCACGTCGTTAAATTTCACGTGACTTAGGTCCATCACGTGTATCAAGGCAGTGCGTACATAAGCAGCGTGGAAACTCCGATCGCTGCTTCTGATTAAGTCAATTTTGGCGTTTTGGTAGCTGAACTTCGGACCTGCGTTCTCGCATTCCCTTCAGCAACTTCTTTGGCCTATTTTGAGCGTGTTTCCTCCACACGCTAATTCCGGAGCTGCGTGTATCCTGTTCGCGTGCCAAGTCTCCACGCGGATGCTGTCTGCAAGCACGGCTGTCCTTTGATGCGTGAATCCTGTTCGCGTGCCACATCTCCACGCGGACGCTGTCTGCAAGCACGGCTGTCCTGAGCTGCGTGAATCCTGTTTGTGTGCCAAATCTCCACGCGGATGCTGTCTGCAAGCGCGGCTGTCCTGAGCTGCGTGAATCCTGTTCGCGTGTCAAATCTTCACACGGACGCTGTCTGCAAGCGCGGCTGTCCTGAACTGCGTAAATCCTGTTCGTGTGTCAAATCTCCACGCGGACGCTGTCTGCAAGCACGGCTGTCCTGAGCTGTGTGAATCCTGTTCGCGTGCCAAATCTCCACGCGGACGCTGTTTGCAAGCGCGGCTGTCCTGAGCTGCGTGAATCCTGTTCGCGTGTCAAATCTCCACGCGGACGCTGTCTGCAAGCGCGGCTGTCCTGAGCTGCATGTATCCTGTTCGCGTGCTAAATATCTACACGCGGACGCTGTTTTCAAGTGCGGCTGGCCTGGCTGCGTGTATTTCTATCGCGTGCAATCCTGCATGTGGTTTTCTGAACTATTTTGAACTTTTGGTACCTGTGACAGTTAACAGGTGAAATTCTAATTTTTGTTCATCGTGGGAAAGGAAGTATTTCATGAACTATTGGAAGGTTATTGTGCACAGTACTTTGGACGCTATCCTGTAGTGCGCCAACCCGGTATCTAGCGAGAGCCTCGTGTCGTTCGGGATAAGTCTCCCTTACTAATCTTCCCTTCCTTTGTCGTTTGTTCAACTCCTGGTTTTCTTCAAGAAACTTTCGTGGATTACTTCAGTTTTTGCCATAAGGTCAGTGTCTGAATTAATGCTAATACTGTGTTATCTTAGTAATTCGATTGGGACAGTTTCCTATGATACTTTATCTATCCTAGGCATACTTCCTACACAATTCCCACGCCCTTTCCAGTGATCCATCTCTCTGCCTGTTTCATCCAGTCAGAGAGTTGTATCATTTAGAAGGTCTAATTTGACCTGCCTACAATCAAGTCGTGTGAAAATAGGATCCGGAAGAGCCCTACAAATTGTATCCTTTTTTGGTTACCGTATCCTTTTCAGTTGATACATTGGTGATTTATGACAGCTAAGCAACCATAACTCGTGCCACCACTGTGCACTGCTAAGACTAACAACCAGTACATCAAAGATGACATCACCAATCATGTTGAAACCCCTAATTCTCCTGTTTTTGTTTCCGTTTCTGCCTCAACTTCTCTGTCATAAATTATTAATATATGTTAAATAAAGTAAAATTTTTATATTGTGTTGTAATTTGTTTCCGTTTTTTTTATGAAAAAAAACAATGTAGGTGTCCGCGGACAGCGCGGGTGTTCTGAAATGTTCGTAAATAAACAAAAATGGAGCTATCCTGAAGAACACTATACCTGCCCGTACTGTTCGCTAGCAAGTTGAAACTGTTCAGAGAACACAATTGGTGTCCTGAAATGTTCGTGATTAAACAAAAATGGAGGTGTCCTGAAGAACACTATACCTGTCCGTACTGTTCGCTAGCAAGTTGAAACTGTTCTAAGAACACACGCAGTGTCCTGAAATGTTCATAAATAAACGAAAATGGAGGTGTCCTGAAGAACGCTATACATGTCCGTATTGTTCGCTAGCAAGTTGAAACTGTTCTAAGAACACAATTGGTGTTCTGAAATGTTCGTAAATAAACAAAAATGGAGGTGTCCTGAAGAACACTATACCTGTCTGTACTGTTCGATAGCAAGTTGAAACTGTTCTAAGAACACAATTGCTGTTCTGAAATGTACGTAAATAAACAAAAATGGAGGTGTTCTAAAGAACACTATACCCGTCTGTACTGTTCGTTAGCAAGTTGAAACTGTTCTAAGAACACAAGCGGTGTCCTGAAATGTTCATAAAGAAATGAAAATGGAAGTGTTCTGAGCATGCTATTTCTGTCCGTATTGTTCGCAAGCAAGTTGACACTGTTCTAAGAACAAACGCCTGTCCGTAACTGTTCGTTTGACGTCTGACGCACTTTTAATTACTTCAGGACCCGAACAGTGTCCGTAGAACATCAACGTGCATGCGCAAACCAATGCCCGTGCATTTGTTGTCCTGCGGACAGCCGCTTCCCCGAACAATTTAAAAGTACATTTTCAAGTAATCCACAATATTTTCCAATAAAACTCACCATAGCACAAGTCCCACATACTAATTATAAGTTTATACATACTTTGTGAAACCTTTTGAACCTTCTTTTGTGTTCGATCTGTCCGCGAACTGTGCGCATGTCCGCGGACCGCGCACAAGCACCGCTATAAAAGACCACGACATAGAGCTTATTCTCATTGTGTTTCTGGCTATTCTACAGAGCACAGAGATTTTTGCTGCAACCTGCAGATTTCCATCTTCAACCTGATGGCTTCTGTGACTCCACTGCTGCCACCTGGTGCTGTGTCTGCCTCAGCACCACCCCGACCCCCTCCACCACCACCACCTCCCCAAGGGCCTGAAGAGGTGAACAGGAGTGAGGATGCAGAGGAGGAAGAAGAGGATGAGGAGAATGAGGTAGAGGAAATCCCTACTACCCGCACTAGGCGTGAGTATTGGGTGTGGCGGTTGTTTACCATTCATGGGAATGGCCCTAAGGCTTGTGCAAACCGTGTCACCTGCAATGAGTGCAAAATGATACTCAGTCGCGGGAGTCATGGTTCGTACAGTTTTGGGACCACTACCATGAAGCGACACCTGAGGTCATTTCACTCTGGGGCTATTCGCAAGGTTGTACCTTGCGAAGAACGTAGTAGGTTGATTTCCTCTACTTCATCCTCTGTTTCTGATCCTGTCACCACAAGGACCACCTATGTGGGACAGCGTCTTCCTCAAGCTGCCTCACTGGCCATACAGAATTCTGATGACCCTTACCTTTCGAGGGTCACAGTTGTATGTATGTACTGTGGCACAGTACTCTGCAGGGGGGAGCGACTTCGCAGTTCTTTTGAGACTATCGTCTCAGAGCATGAGAAGACCTGCTCACTACCCAAATAAAACCCACTCTACATCTTCCTCTCTCAGCTCGCACTTTCTTATCCCTGTGGTTGGTGTCCCCCCCCTTACCCTCCTTTCCCCTCCTATCCTAGTGTGTCGTGTATAAAAAAACAAAAAAAAATACAAAATTACAAAAATCAAAAAAAATAAGGCTCTTTTCAGAGCCGCCTTTCACAGTTAAAAAATAGAAGTGAAAATAAATGAAGCAGGGCCCTTTGTATTTTTTAGAAGTCCGCGGACAGTCCGCGGACATCTAAAAAATTGGGTTGCTACCCTATCATAACCATTGAAATTTTCTCTGGTAGGAAGTGGTGGCTCTGAAAAGAGCCTTTGGGAGGTGTTTGTATGTCAAAAATTATAAATACTTAACACCTACTTCAAAATGGATGCTGTAATTCTAAAAAAGGTCATAATGCATTTTGTATATTTCTCAAAAAAATCTGATTTCCAGCATAAGTAAGATGGACTCCATCTCTGCGAAAAATGTATGTACTATGAAACATAATATTTTCATTGTGAAAAGAGGACATGCTAAAATCTCTTAGAAAGGCACAAACAGCCTTATTAACATTGCGCCTTGCTTTTTTCATTTGTGGACCAAATGAAGAAGAACAAAGCCACATTTTTCTCTCTGCAATCCGTGAAAATATTACTTGAGAATTAGGGAAAATGTCCATGACCTTCCAAAGTCCTTCTTTCATAGAAAATTGCAAAGAAATTCCAGACACATGTCCTAAACTGTTCCCTCCACAATGAATTACAATTATGTCTGGATGTTGCTCTGTCTCCAAACTAGCACAAAGAGGTAGCAAGTCCAACCACTTCATTCCACGTACTCCATGCCAGTGTACTTCCACATGTGGAAATCCAAGATCTACAGCTACTCGACAGCTTTCTGCATGCACCTTCAACCAATGTATCCATGAATCTCCCAAAATCCAAATAATCTGTTTTCTGAAACACACAGCCATAGCTATCTGTTGTTCTCGCAGCAAAAAGAGTATCTGAGAAACTCTCTCCTGGCACAACACACCCACTAAACTTTCCTGACCAATAGCTTTCAGTGCTAATTCTCACGTGCATGACTTCTGAACCCAAAAATCCCCGGATGTAACACCCGATGTCCGCGAACTACCGCCATGTCCGCGGACATATCGTAACATGAACAGCCCTTCTACCATTTCCACTTCACTTTCTGTGCCATTCCCTCATTGGATGTAGCTAAGAAGTCACATGACCATCCACCAAAAGTTAGTCATTACAATACAAGTTGTTCAGTAAGAACATATCATATGTAGTGAACTTGTGCGACGTATCTTATGTAAATAAGATAGTTTTAATGGTTTTGAGGAAGGCGCTGAGGATTTAAATTAAAAAAATCAATGTCTAAATTAAAAACAGTGCTATATACAAACAAAATTACTAATTTGTTTCTTTTACAATTGCAGTGAAGACCATTCTCCTGAAAAGATTGTGCATTGGGAACTACAACTAGTAGGGTTGGGTATTCTTGAATTTATATGCTACCAAACTGGGGTTCAGATGACAGAAAAAAGTAAGCTAGTGGTGTGGAGAAGTACAAATAGTAAATCTAACATATACAATTAAAACAGTTGTTTGTTCTATAATATCCAAATTGTAGTGGTTGAGTTGGGTAATTTGCGTGTCCAAAAATAGGAATTTGTGGGCCATTCTGTCTGTAAATCACTGTTTAAGACATGGGGATTTTTGGACAGAATGGTGCACAATCTCTATTTTTAGGCACAGAAATAGCATGAATTAACTTTACAGTGTGTTTCAGTAATAATACAAATATTATTGTGATATTCTACTTACTTTTTTTTAAAAAATGAACAGTTTAATTCTTAATTCTTCTTTGTTCATCAAATTCGGTTGCTTCTTTTCAGGAGAATGGTCTTCACTGCAATTGTAAAAGAAACAAATTAGTAATTTTGTTTGTATATAGCACTCTTTTTAATTTGAAATCCTCAGCGCCTTCCTCAAAACCAATAAAACTATCTTATTTACATAAGATACGTCGCACAAGTTCGAAACACATGATATGTTCTTACTGAACAACTTGTATTGTAATGACTAACTTTAGCAAACACAATATCTTTACTATGTTTGTGAAATTCATAATGTACCACTGAATACCACTATTTCTGTAACTAAGCACTTCCAGGTAATAGTGTCTCAATGTCATGCTTAAATTAAAGTAATTGAATAAATAAAGAAATAAAACAAAGATATTAAGTCAGTTTGAAAATGTGTTCATGTATTGTACAGAAAATATGCATACCTGTAGTTTGTGTTCATGCATTTGGATATGCATGGAGCTGCAAGTAGAAATCTTGGAGACTTGTACAGTATTTCTTGTAGATGGTGCTTGCCAATGATATGACACTTGTACTCAGAGAGATTCACAGTACATTTGCAGTGCTGATCTATGATGATGCAGTTAGATGTAGAGGTCTTGAATGTGATTGGTGGATGGTCATGTGACTTCTTAGCTACATCCAATGAGGGAATGGCACAGAAAGTGAAGTGGAAAGGGTAGAAGGGCTGTTCATGTGACGTTATGTCCGCGGACATCGGGTGTTACATCCGGGGATTTTTGGGTTCAGAAGTCATGCACATGAGAATTAGCACTGAAAGGGATTGGTCAGGAAAGTTTAGTGGGTGTGTTGTGCCAGGAGAGAGTTTCTCAGATACTCTTTTTGCTGAGAGAACAACAGATAGCTATGGCTGTGTGTTTCAGAAAACAGATTGTTAGGATTTAGGGAGATTCATGGATACATTGGTTGAAGGTGCATGCAGAAAGCTGTGGAGTAGCTGTAGGTCTTGGATTTCCACACGTGGAAGTACACTGGCATGGAGTACGTGGAATGAAGTGGTTGGACTTGCTACCTCTTTGTGCTAGTTTGGAGACAGAGCAACATCCAGACATAATTGTAATTCATTGTGGAGGGAACAGATTAGGACATGTGTCTGGAATTTCTTTGCAATTTTCTATGAAAGAAGGACTTGGAAAGGTCATGGACATGTTCCCTAATTCTCAAGTAATATTTTCACGGATTGTACAGAGATAAATGTGGCTTCGATCTTCTTCATTTGGTCCACAAATGGAAAAGGCAAGGCGCAATGTTAATAAGGCTGTTTGTGCCTTTCTGAGAGATTTTGGCATGTCCTCTTTTCACAATGAAAATATTATGTTTTGTAGTACATACATTTTTCGCAGAGATGGAGCCCATCTTACTTATGCTGGCATTCAGATTTTGTTGAGAAATATACAAAATGCATTACAACCTTTTTTAGAATTACAGCATCCGTTTTGAAGTAGGTGTTAAGTAATTAGAATTTTTGACATACAAACACCTCCCAAAGGCTCTTTTCAGAGCCACCACTTCCTACCAGAGAAAATTGCAATGGTTATGATAGGGTAGCAACCCAATTTTTCAGAAGTCCGCGGACTGTCCGTGGACTGTCCGCGGACTTGTAAAAAATGCAAAGGGCCCTGCTTCATTTATTTTCACTTCTATTTTTTAACTGTGAAAGGCGGCTCTGAAAAGAGCCTTATTTTTTGATTTTTGTAATTTTGTATTTTTTTTGGTTTTTTATACACGACACACTAGGAGCGCAGGGGAAAGGAGGGTAAAGGGGGGGACACCAACCACAGGGTTTAGAAAGGGGAAGCTGAGAGAGGAAGATGTAGAGTGGGTTTTATTTGGGTAGTGAGCAGGTCTTCTCAAGCTCTGAGACGATAGTCTCAAAAGCACTCCGAAGTCGCTCCCCCCTGCAGAGTACTGTGTCACAGTACATACATACAACTGTGACCCTCAAAAGGTAAGGGTCATCAGAATTCTGTATGGCCTGTGAGGCAGCTTGAGGAAGACGCTGTCCCGCAGAGGTGGTCCTTGTGGTGACAGGATCAGAAACAGAGGATGAAGTAGAGGAAATCAACCTACTACGTTCTTCGCAAGGTACAACCTTGCGAATAGCCCCAGAGTGAAATGACCTCATTTGTCGCTTCATGGTAGTGGTGCCAAAGCTGTACGAACCATGCCTCCCACGAATTAGTATCATTTTGCACTCATTGCATGTGACACGGTTCGCACGAGCCTTAGTACCATTCCAATGAATGGTAAACAACCGGCACACCCAAGACTCACGCCTAGTGTGGGTAGTAGGGATTTCCTCTACCTCATTCTCCTCATCCTCTTCTTCCTCCTCTGCATCCTCACTCCTGTTCCCCTCTTCAGACCCTTGGGGAGGTGGTGGTGGTGGAGGGGGTGGGGGTGGTGCTGAGGCAGACACAGCACCAGGTGGCAGCAGTGGAGCCACAGAAGCCATCAGGTTGACGATGGAAATCTGCAGGTTGCAGCAAAAATCTCTGTGCTCTGTAGAATAGCCAGAAACATAATGAAAATAAGCTCTAGGGCGTGGTCTTTTATAGGGGTGCTTGTGCACGGTCCGCGGACATGCGCGCTGTCCGCGGACAGATAGAACACATAAAAAGGTTCAAAAGGTTTAAAAAAGTATGTATAAACTTATAATTAGTATGTGGGACTTGTGCTATGGTGAGTTTGTATGGGAAAATATTGTGGATTACTTGAAAATGTACTTTCAAATTGTTCAGGGACACAAACAGTGTCCGCATTCAGAACACGCGATCAGCGTGGTCGCGGTCACATGGTCGCTTCGCGAACATGTTCGCGAAGGAAGCGGCTGTCCGCAGGACACCAAACGCACGGGCATTGGTTTCCGCATGCGCGTTGATGTTCTACGGACACTGTTCGGGTCCTGAAGTAATTAAGAGTGCGTCAGATGTCAAACAAACAGTTATGGACAGGCGTATGTTCTTAGAACAGTGTCAACTTGCTTGCGAACAATACAAATAGCGTCCTCAGAACACCTCCATTTTCGTTTCTTTACGAAGATTTCAGGACACCGCGTGTGTTTTTAGAACAGTTTCAACTTGCTAACGAACAGTAGGGACAGGTATAGTGTTCTTCAGGACACCTCCATTTTCGTTTATTTACGAACGTTTCAGAACACCAATTGTGTTCTTAGAACAGTTTCAACTTGCTAACGAACAGTACGGACAGGTATAGTGTTCTTCAGGACACCTCCATTTTCGTTTATTTCCGAACATTTCAGAACACCAATTGTGTTCTTAGAATAGTTTCAACTTGCTAACGAACAGTGCGGACAGGTATAGTGTTCTTCAGGACACCTCCGTTTTCATTTATTTACAAACATTTCAGGACACCGCGTGTGTTCTTAGAACAGTTTCAACTTGCTAGCGAACAGTACGGACAGGTATAGTGTTCTTCAGGACACCTCCATTTTTGTTTAATTACGAACATTTCAGGACACCAATTGTGTTCTCTGAACAGTTTCAACTTGCTAGCGAACAGTACGGACAGGTATAGTGTTCTTCAGGACAGCTCCATTTTCGTTTATTTACGAAAATTTCAGAATACCCGCTCTGTCCCTTTTTTGTGTTCGATCTGTCCGCGGACAGCGCGCATGTCCGTGAACCACGGACAAGCACCCCTATAAAAGACTATGCCCTAAAGCTTATTCTCATTGTGTTTCTGGCTATTCTTCAGAGCACAGCTACTTCTCCAGCAACTTGCTGATTACACCATCGAGATGGCATCCCTGGCTGCAGAACTGCCATCTGGTGCTGTACCTGCTTCAGCACCAACCCCCTCCCCCCACCACCACCACCTTCCTAAGGGCCTGAAGAGGGGAACAGGAGTGAGGATGCAGAGGAGGAAGAAGAGGATGACGAGAATGAGGTAGAGGAAATCCCTACTACCCACACTAGACGTCTTTGGTGTGGTGGTTATTGCCCATTTATGGGAATGTTCCTAAGGCTCGTGCGAACCATGTTATCTGCAATGAGTGCAAAATGATACTCAGTCGCGGGAAGCACGGTTCGTACAGCTTTGGGACCACGACCATGAAGCGACACCTGAGGTCATTTCACTCTGGGGCTATTCGCAAGGTTGTACCTTGCGAAGAACGTAGTAGGTTGATTTCCTCTACTTCATCCTCCGTTTCTGATCCTGTCATCACAAGGACCAACTCTGTGGGACAGCGTCTTCCTCAAGCTGCTTCACAGGCCATACAGAATTCTGATGACCCTTACCTTTCGAGGGTCACAGTTGTATGTATGTACTGTGACACAGTACTCTGCAGGGGGAGCGACTTCGGAGTGCTTTTGAGACTATCGTCTCAGAGCACGAGAAGACCTGCTCACTACCCAAATAAAACCCACTCTACATCTTCCTCTCTCAGCTCGCCCTTTCCTATCCCTGTGGTTGGTGTCCCCCCCTTTACCCTCCTTTCCCCTCCTCTCCTAGTGTGTTGTAACTAAAAAAACAAAAAAAAATACAAAATTACAAAAATCAAAAAAAATAAGGCTCATTTCCGAGCCGCCTTTCACAGTTAAAAAATAGAAGTGAAGATAAATAAAGCAGGGCCCTTTGTATTTCTTAAAAGTCTGCGGACAGTTCGCGAACATTAAAAAAATTGGGGTGCTACCCTATTGTTACCATTGCATTTTTCTCTGGGAGGAAGTGGTGGCTCTGAAAAGAGCCTTTGGGAGGTGTTTTTATGTCAAAAATTATAAATACTTGACACCTACTTCAAAATGGATGCTGTATTTCTAAAAAAGGTCGCAATGCATTTTGTACATTTCTCAGAAAAATCTGATTGCCAGCATAAGTAAGATGGACTCCATCTCTGTGAAAAATGTATGTACTACGAAACATAATATTTTCATTGTGAAAAGAGGACATGCCAAAATCTCTTAGAAATGCACAAACAGCCTTATTAACATTGCGCCTTGCTTTTTCCATTTGTGGACCAAATGAAGAAGAACGAAGCCACATTTGTCTCTCCGCAATCCGTGAAAATATTACTTGAGAATTAGGAAACATGTCGGTGACTTTTTCAAGTCCTTCTTTCATAGCAAATTGCAAAGAAATTCCAGACACATGTCCTAAACTGTTCCCTCCACAATGAATTACAATTATGTCTGGATGTTGCTTTGTTTCCAAAGTAGCACAGAGAGGTAGCAAGTCCAACCACTTCATTCCACGTACTCCATGCCAGTGTACTTCCACATGTGGAAATCCAAGATCTACAGCTACTCCACAGCTTTCTGCATGCACCTTCAACCAATGTATCCACGAATCTCCCAAAATCCAAACAATCTGTTTTCTGAAACACACAGCCATAGCTATCTGTTGTTCTCTCAGCAAAAAGTGTATCTGAGAAACTATCTCCTGGCACAACACACCCACTAAACTTTCCTGACCAATCCCTTTCAGTGCTCATTCTCATTTGCATGACTTCTGAACCCCAAAATCCCCGGATGTAACTCCCGATGTCCGCGAACTACCGCCATGTCTGCGGACATATCGTAACATGAACAGCCCTTCTACCATTTCCACTTCACTCTCTGTGCCATTCCCTCATGTAGCTAAGAAATCACATGACCATGCACCAATCACATTAAAGACCTCTACATCTAACTGCATCATCATAGATCAGCACTGCAAATGTACTGTGAATCTCTCTGAGTAAAGTGTCATATCATTGGCAAGCACCATCTACAAGAAATACTGTACAAGTCTCCAAGATATCTACTTGCAGCTCCATGCATATCCATATGCATGAAACAAACTACAGGTATGCATATTTTCTGTACAGTACATGAACACATTTCCAAACCGACTTTTAGCTTGTGTAATCTGTAAAATAAATCTACTGTGTTTTTTCCAATTTCCTAAAATCAACTATCACTTATAAACCTTTATACTATTTACTTTCTTTATACACACACTATCAAATCATGTTAAACTAACATTTTTTAAATGAAATTTATAGACTACATATATTCAAACAAAATTGCATGCATGCACACTCTTTAGTCAAAATAATACTTATACAATTACTTTATTTATTTATTGATTTATTTATTTATTTGATTACTTTAATTTAAGCATGACATTAAGGCACTATTACCTAGAACAGCTTAGTTACAGAAATGGTGGTATTCAGTGGAACATTATCAATTTCCCAAGACATACTAAAGATATTTTGTTACAGTTACTCATTGCAATACAATTTGTTCATTAAGAACATATCATATGTATTGAACTGGTGTGACATATCTTATGAGAATAAGATAGTTTTAATGGTTTTAAGGAAGGCGCTGAGGATTTCAATTAAAGAAATCAATATCTAAATTAAAAACAATGCTATATACAGACAAAATTACTAATTTGTTTCTTTTACAATTGCAGTGAAGACCATTCTCCTGAAAAGAAGCAGCCAAATTTCAAGAACAAAGAACAACTAAGAATTAAACTGCTCATTTTGGAAAAAAAGTAAGTAGAATATCACCATAATATTTGTATTATTACTCAAACATACTATAAAGTTAATTCATGCTATTTCTGTGCCTAAAAATAGAGATTGTGCACCTTTCTGTCCAAAAATCATCATGTCTTAAACAGCGATTTACAGCCAGAATGGCGCACAAATTCCTACTTTTGGACGCACAAATTACCCAACTCAACCGCTAGAATTTAGATGTTATAGAACAAACAACTGTTTTAATTGTATAGCATTAGATATACTATTTATACTTCTCCACACCACTAGCTTACTTTTTTCTCATGCACACAGCACACATACATTGCAGAACACCCCAACCATACCTTCTTTATTTTTTCAACAGACCCTAAAGAATGCCTACCAAAAGTCAAGTCCGTAGAAAGCAACGCAGAAGTAGAGCAAATGAAAATAAAAGTGTCCAACATAAGCATCCATCTCTAGCAGAATTTTTTTTAAAAAGTTGTAACAAAACAGCTAATACAGTCATTTAGTGAAACAAAAGAAGTTTCAAGTACAAAAACTTTGCCTCCTCTATCAAAATGTAAAACAAACCAAAAAACAATTAACAGAAAATCAGCTAGCACTACAGATAAAACTACTTCTTTAAATTTTAATATAGTGCAAAATAAGCATACCAAGAAAAATATTTTAGCCAAAATGTTCCGTCACAAAGTCCTTAAAAATCTTATAAAAACAGGAGAGAAATCAGGTTCAATGCTTAAAACCTATCGTAGGAAATTAATTTTAGAAGCGTTGATAGATAGTGCAATTCTTCTCAAAAGAAAGTTATTTATTTTAGTGATGAACAAAATGAAATCACTAACAAAACTAATAACTAAATTACAAAAAAGTCTTCTCAATAAATGAAATGTCAACAGAAAGAACTTCTTAAGTATCTGCCGACGTGAATGGAGTCACACTACGAGCACAGAACCATACTTTATTGAAGAAGCGTACAAACAAAAGCAAACAAATACAATTGCCATACATAGCATTGGTCGAGGTTATGAAAAAGTTAATAATACCATAATGGAACAAGATGTACTCCTTACAAAAATATGCCCTGAAAACTTAGAATTACCCCTCCATTCAACACAATCAGAACGTCTAGTGTACAAATGGCCATGCAAGTTAATATGTAACATTCCCAAACAATTTTTCAAGTCTTTATGCCAAATCGTCAATCAATATGTAAAAAGGAAAGACAAAATTAAAATTAAACTACTGCAAAATATGGATACCTGTCCAGTGCGCAAATACACAGGACTACAAGGACATTCATTGGCCTGCATTATAGGACCTACTTGTAAAACCACCTTCCATGATATCAAAAGAATATCAACACATCATTCAACTATAAGAAATTTAGTCTATAAACTGTACTATACTAAAAGTCCTGCTTTAGCACTAGCAAATTTAAATAACATTCTTCTACACGGTACAGCGAAAGACCTACTTCAAGAAATTGACTATATCCAGAAAAAATATTTTGGAAGTGAAAGCCATTTACAGAATGAAATAGCTTTAAACCAAATTAGCAACAATTCTACACATGTCAACCTTTTGCTAAACACATACAAAAAAGAAATACTAAAATTTAAAAGTACATCAGCTGAAGTACCAAACCATGTATGTGTATGTTGCCGCTGAACTTTTTATAAAAATAACACGAAAACTGTAGACCTATCATATAAAATAGAAGACAATGAAGAATCTAAATGGTTTAAATCAGCTCTCTACCTTGTAGCAGAAAACAAATACGAAATAAGTGACCCCTTATTACTTTGCAGTTACTGCACTACAAAACTTGACAACAACCAATCTCCTTCACGTGCTATCACAAATAATTTGGAATTATACCCACTACCAAAACCCCTTCAACAACTTAATTTATATGAGAGCATCATAATTCAAACAGTGCACCCATTTCAAGCAATAATATGCCTTCAACCAAAAACAGCAAAATTACCTCCCTCTGAATTGGTAAAAGGCATTCGTGGAAAAGTAGTTTATTTACCATTACATCTAAAAGAAAATGTGCATACTCTAGGAGTGCAACGTCCAATGCAGCAATCTTTATTTATCTTAGTAAATGGAGTACCTACAAAAGACAAAAAAATATGGCAACAGCTGGTAGATTTACATAAAGTTAGACAAGCCTTACAATATCTTAAAGAGAATAATGAATATTACAAAGAAATTAATATTGAAGAAAACTTGAAGGAGACAACTGAAATAATTCAAGAAACACAAGAAGCTGGTCAATTTCAGCTACTAGATCCTGCTACAATATCAAATACTTTAGACCATTATACAATTCATCCTTTGCACTCTAATGACACCATAGAAGATGCACTGGAAACATACCAAATGCCTCAAACAAAAGGATCACCAATCAGCATATGGGAAAAAAGTATGGAAGCACGTGCTTTTCCTCTACTCTTTCCTACTGGCAAAGGAGGAAGGTATGATGATAGACCTATTCAAATATCAGCTTCAGAATACCGCTCATTACGGATGTATTCTGAAGATCCCAGATTTAGACAAAATGTGGAATACATATTCCACCTACTCTTTGAAAGTGAACTAGCAACTTTATGTTACGGAGTTGCACACATATTAAAATCAGGATCACACTTTCGAAATATGACAGCTGCACAATTATTACAAAAAGTGCAACAAAAGGATGAGGTTTTACATTCAAATATTACAAATCTATTAGCAAATATGCGTGGTACTAAAGAGTACTGGTTTCAACGTCATGGAGATGTACGTTGTATGATCCGAAACCTTGGCCCACCCACTTGGTTTGTTACATTACGTTGTGCAGAATATGAATGGCAAGATTTACATGATTTCCTACGTCTATCAAATAAAAACAAAACAAACATAGATATACTAACACCAGGAGAACTTTGTTCTTTGGATCCTGTTAATGTTTCAAGATATTTTCACCATCGCTTCATTGCTATGCTACATTTTATTTGTAATAAGACTGTTCCTTCCCTTGGAGAAGTGCAACACTTCTTTTGGAGAAAAGAATACCAAGCCAGAGGAGCACCACATATCCACATGCTTTTATGGATTAAAGATGCTCCTAAATTTGGTCAAGACAGTGATACCACTGTTTTACAGTTCATTGAAAAATATGTCACTTGTGAAATTCCATCAGAATCCACAAATATGTCACTTGTGAAATTCCATCAGAATCCACAAATAGTGATCTTCATGCACAAATTTTACAATTTCAAAGACTTAAATGTGGCAAATATTGTCGTCGAAAATACAAAAACAAAGGGAAATACTACACCAAATGCCGATTTGGTTTCCCTAGACCAGTTACAAATACAGGTCAAGGGAACAACCTCATGTCTTCAGTTAGACATAATGTTAAAGGTAAGTCACCTAAAAATACATATTTCATAAAAAGAAAAGAAGAAGAAAAATATATCAATGATTATAATGCAAGCATTGCCCACTTATGGAATGAAAACATAGATGTGCAGTAGATTGCAGACAATTCTACTGCAGTTGCACGATATGTCACAGCATACTTAACCAAAGCATAAAAGACAGAGCTCCAAGACCTCTGGAATGACCTGTCATCAGATAAATTATACAGCTTGGGCATAAACATGCTCTCCCATAGGGAATGTGGATCATATGAAGCATCTGATCATTTAACTGGTACTGCATTGTATGGTAAATCTGAAAATATAGTATGGCTAAGTCTTGGTCCAGCTAAATCTAGAAAAAGAGTTCTAAAAACATACAAAGATATAGAAACAATAGCCAAACATGATCCCAACAGCCAAGACATTTTAAAAAAAACAATGTATTGGACACATACTACCCAAACAGAAGTAATACTTTGGAAACCATGTGTCTATACCACATAGCCCAAAACTACACACACAAAAATAATATAAAACCTGATGAAAAAAAGGTAAATACAGAGTGACAAACTGTGAAGGCAGCTTAGTTAAACTCACTAAACCAAATTTAATTAATCATATCAAATTGTCATTGAAGACTCCTCAACATAAAGAAATATATTATATGTCCCTGCTACAACTCTTTAAACCATGGAGAAAAGAAGAAGACATTCTAGAAAACTATGACTCATATGAAGATGCTTTCAAAGCAAATGAAAGCACTATAACTGATGTAAACTTTACACAATACAAAACAATGTTGCACACTGAACAGCAACATGAAGAAGAACTCCAGGCCCAACTAGATAAAGACACTCCTGACATTAGTCAACCTTCTGTAACAGGAAGCCAAGAACCACTTGGAGAACCACTCATAATAAATGAGGCAGAATTAGCTATGATAGAAGTTGAAAACACCATGTGTCAGTATGAAGATAAAGAAGACTTAAATATACTACAATCAAAACTGAACAACGAACAACGCAGCATTTTTGAAGAAATAACAAAACAAATTGCACATGGTGTACAACATGAAAATAAAGAATGTTCCTGCCATAATTATAAACCTATACTACTGTACGTCAGTGGTGAAGCTGGTTCTGGCAAAACATTCCTAATCAAAATCATAAGTAAATTCCTTCAACAATTGACAAACAACAAACTGTCAGCTGTTGTCACTGCCCCCACAGGTTTAGCTGCCTACAACATAGGTGGTGTCACTTTACACCGATTACTACTATTGCCAGTAGAACACCAGAACAAATTAGACCATTACAAACTTTCAGTTCCATTGCAGAAGCTGCAATGGAACTACGCAGAGTATTGAAACTGAAAATGCTACTAATAGATGAAGTGAGCATGGTCTCCAACCTAATGTTGGCTTTGATTCACCTCAGATTACAAGAAGTACTGAAAACAAACTATGAAGAGCTCTTTGCAGGAAAACACATTATTGTTTTCGGAGATCTTCTTCAATTGACACCAGTAAAAGGTGAGCCTATTTTTAAAACATTAGGACACAAACTCTGCCGTAAAACTGTTGGCAGCATTGGAAATGTCAACCTTTGGCAAAATTTCCAATACAGAGAATTAACAGAAAACAAACGGCAATCTGCAGATCTCACTTATGCCAACATCTTAAAGAAGTATCAGAGTTGGTATACGTTCTAAAGAAGCAGAAACAATATAGAAAACCCGGTACATTAAAGCACTTCTACAGATGTTATGGAACAATTAGCCCACAAAAATGTCAATTGTATGGCCTTAATGCCAACTCTTGCAAGCTGTTTCAAATTCAATTAAATAATGTTAAGTAAAAAAATGCAACCAATAATGGAAATTAGCGCCACAGACAAACTAGATGGTATGACACTACCTATGTGTGACCAAGCCACAACAAGACTAAATAGTTTAGAAAAATCTATCTATCTAGGTTCTTATATTGCGCCACTAACCCAAAGGCCTCAGGGCGCTCACAGAAGAGAGAGAGAGAGAGCAGACAACAGACAACAATGACAAACAAGTAGCACAAAAAAGACAGTGACCAAGGGAGGCCCGTCATCACACAGGCCAATCATGATGAAGAGAAATGACAGAAGGAAAACCAGATATCAAAGTGCAGGGTCAGAAAAGTTCAGAGTGTCCTAACCTTTATCAAACAAGAAGGTCTTTAGTTGCTTCTTAAAGGTAACCACAGAGTCGCTGTTAGCAAAATAGCTAGGGAGTGAATTCCATAGAGCCGGAGCCCAAGAATCAAAACTAACACCACCAAATCTTTTCAGGGCAAATGGTGGTTGAGCCAAGATGATGTTACTGTTAGAGCGCAAAGAACGGGTAACTTGCTTCTTTCTGAGCCTAGCTGTAAGATAAGATGGTGCTTGACCGAACAGACATTTAAAGACTATGGATAAACCTTTATGATCTAGGCGCTGTTTAACTGGCAGCCAATGCAGGCTACGTCTAGCATCGGAAATGTGCATATTACGCTTAAGGCCCATTACAGCCCGAACTGCACTGTTTTGAATAATCTGCATGGTTTTCACGTTGGCCTGCGAAGTACCAATCATCAGACTATTACAATAGTCCAGCTTGCAGTTTACAATGGCAGCTGCGATCAAGCCAAGATTTTCTTTAGACAGAAACGGACGAATCTGCCATAAGAGCTGGATATAAAAGTAGCAGGAAGATTTAAGGTAATTGACCTGATGGGTAAAGGATAACTGAGGGTCAAAAAAGACCCCTAGAGTTTTTACAGATTTAGAAACAGCAATGACGTGTTGGCCTATCAGGAAGTTGTCATACTTTGTATCAAGTTTCTTTAATCTCTGCTGGGTGCCTAAGATCAACAGCTCAGTCTTAGCGTTGTTAAGGGCTAATGAGTTAAATGCCATCCACTTCTGGATTTCAGCAAAGATAGCATTAATATGTTCTGCATCTTTTAAGTACTCACCAGTAAGTTGGACAACAATCTGCATGTCATCGGCATTGTTGGCAAAATAAATGCCCATGGTTGACAAAAGAGCGCAGAGGAGACGTGAGTAAATATTAAAAAGTAAGGGGGAAAGACATGAGCCCTGTGGGACACCGCATAACAATAGGGATGCTATAGAATGAGCATTATCCTTTGTTACCCTCATGTTTCGTGGGCCCAGAAATGATTTAAACCAAGCTGAAGCTTCTGGAGAACATTTAGCAATTATGATTAGTCTATCGGCCAAGAGCTGGTGATCGACTAAGTCGAATGCGGCCGATAGATCTAATAAAAGCAGCAGGGCTGTATGACCTTTGTCAACAAGACCGGCAATATAAGATTTTAAATCTAAGAGCGCAGTCTCAGTCCCATGATTAGGGCGAAACCCAGATTGTTGTGACGCCAGTATGTCATGTTCCTCGACAAAATTTTGGTATTGGCAGTACGCGATTTTATCTAAAATTTTCAACAAAAAGGGAACATTGGTAATTGGACGATAATTACCCGCCTCTGCAGGGTCCAAGTTTTCCTTCTTAAGTAGAGTTGTAACCCATGCTTCCTCTATGTTCTCAGGGACATAAGATTCCTGAAAGGATCTATTCACAAAAGTGGTAATCCATGGGGCAAGAGTATGGATATGATCTTTGAGTAAGGAGGCTGGAGAGACATCTCCTTTACAGGAGGTTGGTTTCAGTTTGGAAACAGTATCAATGACATCTTCTATAGACACAGATTTAAAAGTGAAAACAGCGGGATCATTGGAGGAGTCCAAGTTATCCAACGTAATTGTGGTTTTAGATAATAGTTTAACCTGAGCACTGATGTTGTTTTGATGCGTTAAGGTTTTATTTGTGAAACTATTATGGATATTTTGACACCAGGCGCTGTCCGCTGGAGACAGTGATGTGGAGGTGCAACCTTTAAGCTCCTGGAGGATGCTAAAGAGCTCTTTAGAGCTAGATTTAGCTTAGAGACCCTTGAGTTGAGGTGCAGTTCTTTCGTGGAGCGGCTAAGTGACTTATAATGTAAGAGAGCCCACTTGTAAGAATTAAGGTTAGACTCGGAGGGCTGTTTGGGCCATTGTCGTTCCAATTGGCTATTTTTCGAGCGAGCCTCAGTTATTTCAACTGAGAAAGGAATATATAGGGCACTTTTTTCCCCTTTTATTTGTTGGATGGTATGAGTGGGGCCAATATTTCCAGTGCAGTATCAAGAGCAGATCTTATTTTTGCTACAAAATCACCAAGTGGCATGGACATCTCTAGAGATGGTAGTAGAGGTATAACTGTGGTACGAAAGTCGTCTTGCGTGATTTTGCGTATGTTCCTTGACAGGATAGATGAGATTGGCAGATTATTGGAACTATTAGTATAGTTATGATCTGTCTGAAAACTTACAGAAAAGTGATCTGACCAGATACATTGATCTACATTAATATTGTTAATGGGGATATTTTTAGCTATTACCCAGTCCAATGTGTTACCACCTGTTTGGGTGGGGACTTTGATATGCTGAGTGAAGGATAGTGAGGATAAAGAATCAACTAGAGAAGTGGATGCCACATCTAGGGGGTTATCAGCCCAAAGGTTGATATCTCCTAGTATGATGGTAGGTGAATGAGGCTTACAGAAGTTACCAATAAAAGCCAACAATTGTTCTTCAAAGAGGGGGGTATCAGTAGGTGGTTTTTAGAGTACTAGAAGATTGAGGGAGGCTGTTGAGGTGAGACTCAATTTAAGAAAGAGAGTTTCACATTGATCGAAGACTAGTTCCCTGGATTTATGTATATTAATAGTAGATCTGTAAATTACTGTCACGCCCCACCACGTTTTTCCAGTCTATCAGAGTGGAAAGAGGAGTAGCCAGAGGGAGTAGCCAAATGTAAGGAATGGAAAGCAGTATCGTGCAACCATGTTTCGGTGAGAGCACATATATCCACTTTGTTCTGAACTATGAGGTCAGCAACCTCATGACAGTGCTTGACTAAAGAGCGAGTATTGAGTAACATGTATTTCGTTCCAGTCCCTATTGATGTGCTAATACCAGATGGAATAGAATATAACTGGACGTTAGATTGCACTGGTGATGACGGCTCACAAGGACTAAAAGTGTGTTCAAGAGATCCAGAAGTTGGTGTGTGAACAATCAATCTCAAACACAGCAGGCTTAGAAAATATATTAAAATTATCCTTAAATTGCAGAGTAATGCTTAAACGTAACCTTGACGTGGACCAAGGACTAGTTAATGGAGCACTGGGTACAGTTGTTGGCTTTCAAACATACCCACGTGACAAAAAAATTCAGTTTGTCAATATACTCTTTGACAAACTTTCAGAAGTTAAAAGGATAGGACGCTCAACAGCTCGATTTAAAGAAGGCATGAGCTACGTAGCACTATCACGCTTATGTACACTTGACGGTCTATTTCTAATCAACTTTTATGCAAGTAAAATAAACGCTGATGTTCCTTGCATTTTAGAATACAATAGACTTCACTCACTATACACTCCCCATCTAAACACATATTCTGTTCCACAAAAAGTAAAACGTTGTAAAAGAAAACTAATTCAAACAGAAATGCAACAGGATGTCACTGCAAATCCTCCAAAGAGAGTAAAAGAAACTAATACTTCATCAATTACCACAACCAAAGTAGAACCTATTACTAAAAGTAACTCGGGTACTTCTTCAAAGAAACAACACACATTCAAAAACAATTACTTGAACACAGACTTATATGGTCCATTTACATTTTCAAATATAACTGGTGTAAGTTGCTACGCAAATGTAGCAATGATTATTCTATTTCAATTGCCACCAATTGTTGACAACATTTACTTACACAGTACAGACCAATTGTGTTTGCAAATGTTAGTACTTCATAGAAACGCAACAAACAATCCTGACAACACGTATAGTGTTCATGGAATAAGACAAGAATTGGACTTCCGTTGTGGAATGGGAAATTCACTATAAACTCACAGGAATATCCACAAGAATGTCTAATGTACCTACTCCAAGTACTGGAAAACAAAAACATACCTATAAATGAAATCTTCCAGATTTCATACATGTGGAAACATGCATGCACTCTCTGCAACAATGTGACACAAGAAGAAATCCCCAATGAACGCTTCATATATATATCAATACCTAATTGTGAATCCATTCCATTTCAGCAACTTGTACAGAATGCAAACCATGGTAGATTATGTTCTACCTGCAATTCAGATAATCGCTCCACGTTAGTAATACAAACACATAGTAAATACGTAATACTAATGCTTCTACGTTACAATGCATATGGTACCAAAAACAACTGAAAGCTGACTGGATTCACACATGGTCAAATATCACTTGGTAAGAAAACCTTCAGAACAATAGGTATAATCTACCACGCAGGAGCCACAACCAATTCAGTGCACTACACTGCATATATAAAAAAGAAATGTGGATGGTTTCAATGTAATGATAGTACCATTACTCTAAAGAAGAGATTACCAGCAAATCTTACAAACGCTTATTTAATGTTCTTAAAACCAAAATTTGATAACTAAACTGTACTTAAACCTCAAGTAAACTTGTAGTAAAACATATAAACTGTTAGAATATTCCAAAAACTATCTAACTGCCCAAAGATTCTTCAACAATTAATCACATAAATGAATACCACTAAATTAGAGCAAAAAAGAGACAATTAGAATACGCCAATTGGTATTTAACTGTCCCAAAATTTAACAATATCCAAACAGATAAATCAATACCACTAAAATATATAAAAAAAAATAGACAGTTAGAATACGCCTACTGGTATCTAACTGCTCCAAAATTTCATAATATACAAACAAATAAATAATATGTTACTGCTCCAAAATAAATGCAACAAATCAATGTATAAAGCATTAGACAGAAACAACAAATGAACACTGAAAACAAACAAACAAATAAACTGTAGCATAACAGAAAAAGGATTTTTTTTAATCCAACATGGATTTTTTTTTCTCCCACAGACCCAATGATTTTAGCAACGAACACAGAAACTGAGCTAATTGCACAGTACTCTGGTTTGTAGTCTACTAAATATGAGGGTAAAAAAAAAAAATGTTGATTATACAATGTAAAAAGTCATTACAAAATACTAATACTAACATGCTATTTTCTTTTATCACAGAACTTAACAACAAATACATGTACTCCAGTTACTAAACCAAACAGTAAGTATATTATACACTCTATGCCCTGGCCACAACCATCACAGCATATCACACCCATAGTATCTTATAACTTTGTTCCTTATAAATTTGTTTTTGACCCAAAGTTATAAGCAACTATAAATGTGATATGCTGCGGTGGCTGTGGCCAGGGCATAGAATGTTGGGTGCATGGCCAAGCGGCCATGCACCCAACACTCTATGCCCTGGCCACAACCACCGCAGCATATCACACCCATAGAGTAAAACATTTCAACTATGGCCTATGGAAACTTTTAATGTCCGCGGCCATTACCAGTGTTCTTAGAACACTTTCAATTTGCCAGCGAACAATATGGACAGCGTCTTCAGAACACCCCCTACGAACATTTCAGGACAACTCGAGAGTTCTTAGAACACTTTCAACTTGCCATCGAACAATATGGACAGCGTCTTCAGGACACCCCCTACGAACATTTCAGGACACCGCGAGAGTTCTTAGAACACTTTCAACTCAACAATGAATAATACGGACAGCGTCCTCAGGGCACCCCCTACGAACATTTCAGGACAACGCGTGTGTTTTTAGAACACACCCCCATTTTGTTTATGTGCGAACATTTCAGGACAACGCGAGAGTTCTTAGAACACTTTCAACTTGACAATGAACAATACGGACAGCGTCCTCAGGACACCCCCATTTTGTTTATTTTCGAACATTTCAGGACACCCCAAGTGTTCTTAGAACACTTTCAACTTGCCATCAAACAATACGGACAGCGTCTTCAGGACACCCCCTGCAAACATTTCAGGACAACGCGTGTGTTCTTAGAACACACCCCCATTTTGTTTATTTACGAACATTTCAGGACACCCCGAGTGTTCTTAGAACACTTTCAACTTGCCATCGAACAATACGGACAGCGTCTTCAGGACACCCCCTGTGAACATTTCAGGACACCACGAGAGTTCTTAGAACACTTTCAACTTGACAACGAACAATACGGACAGCGTCCTCAGGACACTCCCTACGAACATTTCAGGGCAACTCGTGTGTTCTTAGAACACACCCCATTTTGTTTATTTACGAACATTTCAGGACACCAAGACAGTTCTTAGAACACTTTCAACTTGCCATCGAACAATACGGACAGCGTCTTGAGGACACCCCCTACGAACATTTCAGGACACTGCGAGAGTTCTTGGAACACTTCAGGACAACGCGTGTGTTCTTAGAACAGACCCCCATTTTGTTTATGTGCGAACATTTCAGGACAACGCGAGAGTTCTTAGAACACTTTCAACTTGACAACGAACAATACAGACAGCGTCATCAGAACACCCCCTTTTTGTTTATTTGCGAACATTTCAGGACTCCCCGAGTGTTCTTAGAACACTTTCAACTTGCCATCGAACAATACGGACAGCGTCTTCCGGACACCCCATGCAAGCATTTCAGGACACCGAGACTGTTCTTAGAACAGTTTCAACTTGCCATCGAACAATACGGACAGCGTTTTCAGGACACCCCCTACGAACATTTCAGGACAACGCGAGAGCTCTTAGAACACTTTCAACTTGACAACGAACAATACGGACAGCGTCATCGGAACACCCCCATTTTGTTTATTTGCGCACATTTCAGGACACCCCGAGTGTTCTTAGAACACATTCAACTTGCCACAGAACAATACGGACAGCATCCCCAGAACACCCCCATTTTGTTTATTTGCGAACATTTCAGGACACCCCGAGTGTTCTTAGAACACATTCAACTTGCCACAGAACAATACGGACAGCGTCCCCAGAACACCCCCATTTTGTTTATTCACGAACATTTCAGGACACCGCGAGTGTTCTTAGACCGTCTTCAGGACACCCCCTACGAACATTTCAGGACACCCCGAGAGTTCTTAGAACACTTCAGGACAACGCATGTGTTCTTAGAACACACCCCCATTTTGTTTATGTGCAAACATTTCAGGACAACGCGAGAGTTCTTAGAACAGTTTCAACTTGACAACGAACAATAAGGACAGTGTCCTCAGAACACCCCCATTTTGTTTATTTGCAAACATTTCAGGACACCCCAAGTGTTCTTAGAACACTTTCAACTTGCCATCGAACAATATGGACAGCGTCGTCAGGACACCCCCTACGAACATTTCAGGACAACGCGAGAGTTCTTAGGACACTTTCAACTTGACAACGAACAATACGGACAGCGTCATCAGAACACCCCCATTTTGTTTATTTGCGAACATATCAGGACACCCCGAGTGTTCTTAGAACACGTTCAACTTGCCACAGAACAATACGGACAGCGTCCCCAGAACACCCCCATTTTGTTTATTTGCGAACATTTCAGGACACCGCGAGTGTTCTTAGAACAGTTTCAGCTTGCTTGCGAACAAAACGGACACATATTGAGTCCTCAGAAAACCCCCAATTCCGTTTATTTAGAACATTTCAGAACACCCGTGATGTCCGCAGACAAATCGAACACAAAAAGAATGACTACCACATAAAAAAACACAACATTTAACCTATCTCATACCCTTCCATCCTCCCCAAACACTTCTACACACCAACACACTCTACTAAATACACATTTTGAACAAACTTTCACTGCGCTGTCCGCGCACGTCCGCAAATCCAAGATGGCGGGCGCTACCGAAAATCTGACACACTTCACGCTTAACACCGTCCAATCAGCGAACATGTCGCATGTCTGCAGACATCACGCAAGCCGATTGGCCAATCGGGACACTGTCTGCGGAGCAAACAGGGAAGTGTGTCTGCGGACCGAACACAGATATCACTAATTGGTGAAAATCCGTCCAGCGGTTTGGGCTGTAGGCGCGAGCAAAACATTTTTCCCATTCAGTCTATGGGAAAAAAAGAAATTGTGGGACCCGCCCTATAACTTTTCACCCCCTGGACGAATCCTCACCAAACTTTGCAAAAAAATTCAGAGTGGGCCATATACTTTTTTTTGCAAAGTTTGGTGTGGATTCATCCAGGGGGAGTGAAGTTATAAGCCGCCCAAAAAGTGCTCTTCCTATGGAAACACCAACTTAACCATAACTACATGGCCACTAATGTGGCCATGTAATATATATTGTAGAACCTTGATTGGCCATTCCCTTTATTTTGGACTGTGATTCTGTTTTGTTTGGGTCACTACTGGTTCACCACCACACCTCTCTTAAGTACATAGCCTTCACTTGGCCCATGTTACCACAAAAGGTTAAGGAGATATATCTCTTAATGGTCCCTGTTTTACCTTTATGATTGCATTGTGTTTTGGTTTGGAAAAGTGTGAGGGCTGAGTTGACCATTTTACCCCAACACATCCTTGTACTCCTGGGGCAGCAGTTGGATTTGAAGCAGACTTTGCCTACAGCTCAGCCAGCCAAAATAGAGGTGTGCAGTTAATGTTAGTGTTCACTGTCACTCGACATGAGCATGCTGCAGACCTAGGTAAGGTAAGGTGATGTGCTGTTTGTTTTTTTTCCTCCTCATTTCGATGGCAATTTGCAAAATGACCTCTCTAGTCAACTTCAAAAAAAGAGCTTTTGATGCAAGTTGTTACTTTTTTTTTCATATGGTTCAATCATCTCTGGTAAAAGTGCTTGATGTCTTCCATGATTCATACCAGCTTCACCCATTCCCTGTGCGACTTTACCCACTCCCTGTTACACTCTACCCCTCTCTAAAGAGTGTGACATATTAGAAGCTGCTCTCTACAAACACTTTATTACAAAAATACAAGTCCTTCTCTCACTTAAACTTGTGTTTAATTAATGCAGCTCAATTAACTGCGTACAGACCTGTTGGCAGATGATGTGGCTGGGCCTGAGCAATAGTGTGGATTAGACACTAGGATAATAATTGGTGTTTTAATGGAAGTGTTAATCCTGCAAACCTACATTTCATGAATAAACAAATGTTAGCTATCACCCACATTGCACTTGATATGTAATTTGCCAGCCGTGTTTGTGTCTAAACATTCTGAAGGGTAAGAAATCTGCTGATAATTTGCAGAGAAAACCGATACATCGTTGAAACTGTCTCCTTTTGTTAAATGTAATTATTTTTCATTTTCTTGTATTTTACAGTGCTTTGGTTTATTTTGAACTATTTTCACAATCCCAACCATGCAAAAAAAAAAACACATGCAAAGTTACCATTTCATTTGCACAGCAACACACAGAATTAATAGTGTTTGTATATGTTAGTAAATATTTTCTTTTTGCAAATTTGCCTCCATAGTTTTCTATGGAACCCATTCTTTTGCTCTGTTTTTAATTATGTCCTGACTTTTTGAAGGGAAGTCAATTCTTTAGCTTCACTGCCGTTGACTTTCCTGTATTTTTACATTGCACACAGACCCTTACAGTGCAGTTCATTGGGGATACTTTTGTATAACCCATGTTTTTTATACATGGGATTTTTGGTTACTTTTAAATGTGCCTAAAGGCATGCTGGTGGCAGCAGTCACATTATTACAATGTTTTACATTATTTATGAGGTGCACATATGTGTTTACCGCATATGGCTACCAAACGTGGTAGGGCCCTAAAATGGCCATGCCATGAGATTTTCACTTGTTCTTTAACCATATTTTAGTTTGGCCTTCTTCCTGCCTTTGCATGTCAGGAAAGTCCCTATAGTGTTCATACACCTGCCCTGGAAAGCTGCTGCTTTCGTCGGCTAGTGAGCCTTAGTGTGCATGTGGCCTAGGAGGGGGGCTGGGACTGTCTAGTACCAGTTCACATAACTGGTGCCAGAAAGTCTGCTACTGGGGTAGATGTGAAACCAGTAGTTGCCCCAAAATGCACAACTCATGACTGTTTGAATGGTCAGATTTTTACTATTGGTGTGCTTGGACTAGCTTCCAGCTCAGACTTTGGATAAGAAGAGGACTCCTGCAGCCATTCTTCAGAATTATGTTGGAGCCAAGAATCCTTCAAAGAAGAACCCATTGATGCCCACAGGACAACTCTGCAGTAGATCAGTACCCTATCCAGTGACTGGCCTGGTGAAGCCCTGCTCCTCTGCCTGATCTCTGAAGACCCTTGCCGGTGCTTCAGCCCTTGGACATGTGGGACCAACCCGTCTCGAGGCCTTTTCAGGGATCTAGTTCCACAGAGCCTTCGAAATTGTCCCGGGATTGCCCAGTGACTGACCAGCTGCCTCGTGGGCTAGCTTGCTAGAATTGTCATTTTTCGCCATTCAAGCCTGGAACTTTGGTGGTCACCAGATTGTGCCACAAGTCACCTTCTCCCGAAATTCCAATTCCTATCTTCAAAAAATTGTGTCCTGAAACAGCTCTGTGACTATGACTGAAAGGACACTTGTCATCGCTTGCAAAATGTGATTGTGGCTTGAAATCGCCTTCTGCCATCCTGTGAAGTGTCCTGAGGATGTCTGCATCTTTGGAATCTGCATTTCTTCATCAACACTGATTGCATCTTGCAGTTGCACCTGACTAGAGAAATCCTCTAACCTGCAACCACTGCACCTCTCACTGGAGCAAAGGACAGAAGACGGGTGCTCTCAGCAGCCCCATGTCAACCCATCGTAATCCCTGGTGAAATGGGAGTCAGGGGGTAAGTAAGCACACCTGTGCTTTGTTCCGTGCCATCCATAGGATAACATTGGGAACAAATCCTTTTCCTTCCTATCTCCCTCTTACTTACCTTTGTTCATCGAACCTGGATCAAGTATCCTGCCCATGAGTTAGCCTTGGGTCTGGAAGAGAGAGGAGAACTTACCTGTCTTCGGGTACATTTTTGTTGAACTTTTAAATAGTTTGAAACGATTCTGAAATACCACCACAAATAATTTGCATCTCTTTAAAGCATGCATACCTGTAAGAAAGTGTTTTTTGGAACCTTTTACTTTTTGGCAGTAGGCCTCATACATCTTAGGTTTGGACTTCTAAAGTACATGGAATGTAACTTGTGACTGGTTGTCATCATTTGAACTGCATCTGTATTACTTATCTGTTCTTCATCGTTAGTTATTTGATGATGTATTGTGAATGAATGTACCAGTGATACATATTTGTTTTTATAGATAATTGTGTGATGTTACAACCTGTTAGGTAGAAGTGCTTAGCAGAAAGGGTGTGGGCTCATAGTATATGCAGTTGGTGTCCCTATTCTACTCTAAACCCACTGCCTAGATATAAACAAATTGGGTCCCGTCGGAGCGCTTATTACTTATTAGGGGCACAGGCTGCCCCTTTTCCCCGATATTATTTGCTTTAACTATTGAGCCACTTGCTGACATCCTTAGAGAACACCATGCAGAAAGGGGTCTTAGGCTGTTCTACCAGAATATGGTGCTTGCACTATACAAAGATAATTTGGCAGTTTTTGTTAAATATCCGGAGATCAACCTACAACCATTTGTGGATAAGATAGTCCAATTTAGGCAGCATTCTGGCTTGCATGCTGGTATGTCATTTGGGGGT
Organism: Ambystoma mexicanum; assembly: GCF_040938575.1. Taxonomy (NCBI): domain Eukaryota; kingdom Metazoa; phylum Chordata; class Amphibia; order Caudata; family Ambystomatidae; genus Ambystoma; species Ambystoma mexicanum. Next base: position 292,382,159 of record NC_090928.1, read on the forward strand.
CATCAGGGGTCACAACTGCGACCCGCTGGGAGCCACAGTGGCAACCCCTGGGACTCCCTTGTGACCCCAACTTGGAGAAAAAAAACTTGAAAAGAAAATAATTAAAAAAAAGCATTTAGTTTTGGAAAAAAAGGGGGCTCCTGGTGTAGTGGGCCCTCCCACAGTGCGGGGGCACCTGCCACAACAGGTCTGGTGTGTCCCTGGCCCAGTCCTCACCCATCAGGTTGAAGGCTGGACCAGGTTGGCACTGAGTAGGGGTTGGAGCTGACCGTGACATGTGGCATAGTCACATACCACGTTCAGCTCCAATCCCTTCTCCTTTGGCTTCCTTGTAGCTCACATGCAGGTACCAGGAAGCTCAGGCAGCTTCCTGGTTCCTGTATGTGAGCTACAGGGTGGAGCTGAGGGGGCCTGGAAGGATGGACCGAAGCTGCAAGGAAAAGGTAAGAAGGCTTTTATTTGTAATATGATGTGCGTTTTGCATGTGTGAAATGTGTGTCAGATGTATGTATGTGAATTGTGGGTGAATGAGACGTGATGTGGTGTGTGTTTTTGCATGTTCTGGGTGGGTGTGTGTGTACCTGCATAGAGAATGTAATGAGTGGATGTAAGAGAAGGTGTAAGTGACTGGTGGTGTGAAAACAAAGAAATTGATATGAGGCCGGGAAGCCCGAAGAAAACACACCAATACAGGTTACAAAGAACATACAAAGTGCTTTATTTAAAAGCTACAACAGTTACCAAAAAGTCAATTGACAAACGGATAGCTATTCGGCTCTCAGAGTAACAGAACAAACTTCAACGAGAGTTCACTGCGTTAGTGTGAGAGACCGTACATTGGGATACTCGTGTTTTTATACTCTTTATCCTGCTCTGGCCAACCCCCTCGCGGGTTAACCATTCTTAGGACCAAGTCTAGAGTTCCTTGCCAGGTCAATCCCATAATGTATGCATTTTGATAAGTTTCGCTGATACAGTTGTTCATTTACACATAGGTCAGGGATAGGACAAGGTCTCAGTTCGTGACCCCAACAAGTGGCCTGCAGGCATATTATTTATTCATGTGTGCGGAGGTCACAACGGCCAGAATCCCACTCGAAATGTCATTCGGCCTCCATTTTGGTGTTCAAGGTGACTTCCACATTACAAGAGAACCTAAAATGGCGGCTAAATCCAAGATGGCGATTTACACAGTATATTAAGGTCAAGACCTTGTCGCGGAATCTATTTACCCGATGTTTTAGACAACTTGGCCTAGGCCAACACACATTCAAACAATGCAATAGGAGGTATAATATTATTTCGATTCCAACAGACCCTCCTTTTGGCCTATGCCAAGTGCTAACATCATTCCTAATACTTTTGAAAATAACTCCATGTGTTATCATCCATAGATTCCGAATCATTGTCTGTAATGTCTATAGCCATTAGGTCGTTCATCAAAACCTCTTGTAACATGAATTCTTTAGATGCTGTATCCGGGGCATATATTTTATGCCCTATTGCGCTCACTGCTTGGGCACAACATCCCCCTAGCATTCCACATATACTCGGGAGGCATTGAAAACAGCAACAAAGGAATAGCAGGATCCCTAAAATAACCAGAATAACGGAAAGCACCTTCCAACCCCAAGATCGTAAAGAATCCCAGAACCAAGTGCTAAGATTCCAGTCTCCTACAGGGATATGTACTTCAGAACTAAGAGTATGCAAGTTCTGTATTGCTTTAAAAATTGTTGGCGAGGAGTCTGGTACGAAAACACAGCAAGCGGACCCCACTAATTTGCATACTCCACCTCGTTCTGCCAAAATGACATCTAATGCCATCCGATTTTGGAGCGCTACCAATCTTATTGCTTTTTGCTCTAAGGTCATATTGTAGAGTATGTCCGTGGTCCGGTTGATCGTTCTCTCCAGTACCCTTGCTAATCCCCTAATGTTCTCTGAGTTTGTTATTTGTCCCCAAAAGGGCACAACTGATTTCGCTATGTCTCCAAATACTTGCCCAGGGGTATCTCCGTTCTTGTCTCGCCGTGGGCGAGCCTTAGAAACCTCCAATGTACTAGCTACAAATACCCCGGGTAACAATATTCCTAAATAACAGGTTCCCTGCCAATCCTTGGGTAACCAGGGAAATGCTAAACTACCACAAACAAAATAAACAGGCCCCCCTACATACAGAGGCCTGTTTTCCCCAGTCAAATTTACAATGTTTTTACAACCTTCAAAATCTCCCATTGGCCTAGTGCCATTTCTCTGTACACAGAAGGGAACCGAGTCAGGACTATGATTTATAGAATAAGAAGGAGGTACAGCGTCCTTATTGCCTATCGGAGCCATTTTAAAGGAAATCAGAGTTTGAAAAGGAAGAGATAGTTTATCAGACGGCCTAATAGAAGCGACGTTAGGTTTACTTCTATTTGCGAAAAGCGAGCATCCCAGGGGAGTCAATTCACGTTTCTCTAAATCATTCAGATTAGTTCCATCAAAGTTCCCTGAGATGCTATCATTCCATCCGCCAAAGAATAGTGCTCTAAGAGAGGCATATCAAGCAGTCGTTAAAGGTAGAGGATGTATATACCATCCCAGTCCCTTGTTCCCATGTTGCGGTAAATGAGTACAAATCCAACAATTACTCTTATTAAAAATGGCATGAGTAGCATTCATTACTATCATCAGAGTGTTATTATGATACTTTTGTCTATGTTGGGAGTCTCTAGGGGACAGAGTGTGAAGGTGTACAGAGGGAGCCAAAACAGTTGGTACAATCTCGGTCGGTAGTAAAGGTTTCAGAGGATAGATTTCTTCAAAATACCAAAGTCCTACAGCAGCAGTTGCAAAAATAACAATTATCATTATCATCACACAGCAGTATGTTTTCTGGGCCCAGGCATATTGTTCATTGTCCAATTTGGTCACCCCCTTATTCACAAGTCCAATGCGGGGGGCAGCAGCGGAGGTGGCAGGCATCGTAGTTCCTCAATCGGCGACCCCAATGTTCGTTGCTGGCAATGCTACGGTCGCGCGATTTCTTAGCCCTTCTCAACCCTAGCCGGCAGAATCCCTTTTGTTCAACAGAACTTTCTCATAAAAAGAGAATTTCCAATCACTTCCTTTTTCCAGATGCAAGAAAAACTTGTGCCGTAGTTCTATTTCCTTCGTCGAAGGTTGTACCTGGTGGTACCCAAAATTGTCTGGTCCGGAAGTAAAGTGTCGTCACTTCCTGAGGGAAGCGACGTGTCGGAGGCGACGGAAGTCGCAGAGCTCGAAACAGTGTTTTCCGGAAGTGATTTTTCAAGAGAGTGCAGAGATGAAATGATCTGTTCCCCAAGCTCCTCGGGCTCAGAGAAATTCTCTGACGCACTCACAGCGCTGTTTGCAACTCCAATATCAGAGACTGTAGCATCAGCGAGGGGTTCTGCTTCTTCTGTAACGTGTGGCGTCGGGTGAGGAAGTTTCTTAACGTGTGTCGCGTGAATCCAGTTTTTCTTTCCAGCCACCCACACTGCTGTCCTGGTGACCAATAACACCTGGTGGGGTCCCCGCCAGCGAGGCGCGAGACAGGAAGACCTCTCGTAGGCCTTCACTAGGACCCAACTTCCAGGCTGTATATCGTGTCCTGGGCCCGTGAATCGTACAGGTAAAGCCGAGTGTACCTGGTGATAAATGAAATACAGGTTTTTAGTTAACTGGTTACAGTAGTCTACAAGCAATACATTTTCCAGCTCTCTCAGGGCTTTCGGTTTTGGGAGACCCCAAATGTTAGCAGGTCTCCCCATCACTACCTCAAATGGAGAAAGCCCAGTCTTAGTCTGAGGTGTGGTACGCATAGCTAATAACACGATAGGTAAGGCATCTGGCCATTTTAGTTTGGTATCAGCACATGTTTTTGCAAGCTTATTCTTTAAAATACTGTTGTGTCTTTCCACCAACCCAGCGCTTTGAGGATGTCTAGCTGAGTGAAATCGTTTCTCAATACATAGGGCTGTGCATATCTGCAAAATTACTGCTGCAATAAAGTGGGGACCTTTATCCGACCAAATTATCCTCGGGAGCCCAAATCGAGGAAAGAATTCTTTTACCATAATCTTTGCAGTGGTAATGGCGGTAGCATCTTTAACGGGGAAAGCCTCGACCCATTTACTGAAGGCACAAATAATTACAAGAACATATTTTAGATTATTACATCGTTCCATCTCAATAAAATCAAAGTGAATGACCTCGAAGGGAACAGAAGGGGGCCCAAAGCTTCCCCTTGGAGTCACTGTCCCCTTACCCACATTGTGCTGTAAGCAGATCATACAGTTCTGGACGTGCCTCTTCGCAGTCTCCAGAATCTTGTGATTTACCCAAACCTGTTCTAGCATTTTCGTGATCTGCTGGGCACACACATGCGTAGGACCGTGTGCCATCGTAACCATTGCCAATACATATGAATCGGGGAGCAACCATTTCCCTTCGGATGTATCCACCCAACACCCTTCATCATCCAGTTTCCCCATTCCTTCAGCCCACCTTTTAGATTCTTCTATTGTGGCATCAGTTTGAATATCTCGCACAGACCCATTACCTTCATCCATTATGTAAGCATCTCTCATTTCCCTCGAGGCATAAATGTCCGTGCTAAGGTCTGTGGCCGTTTGTCTGGCTATCAAGTCCGCAAAAGCGTTCCCTTTGCCCACATCATCTATGACCTTGCGATGTGCTGCACATTTCATGATCGCTAACTGTTTAGGGAGTGAGAGTGCCGAGAGTAATTGCACTATCAAGGGACCATGCTGGATCTTGGTCCCATGTGAGGTCAGGAACCCTCTTTCCGACCAGAGTCTTCCAAAGTTGTGAGCCACCCCAAATGCGTACTGACTATCAGTATATATATTTACTCTACGCCCTTGGGAATGTTCACAAGCTCGGGTCAACGCTATAATCTCTGCGGCCTGCGCGGAGTTATGCGAAATTCTCTTCGTTTCGACAACTTTGCTCAATGTAGTAACTGCATAAGCAGCTGTAGATGTACCATCCGAAAGTTTGAAGCAGGAGCCATCGCAAAACAGCTCCCCTTCTGCATTCTCCAAAGGAGTATCTATGAGATCTATCCTGCCCTTCGTTTCTTGTTCAGTGGTATACAGGCAGTCATGTAATTCTTCATCACCGCAAACAGTGTTTTGCGGGAAAGGTAAGAGTTCAGCCGGATTAAGAACACAACACCTCTTAATTTGGATGTGAGGGGCAAACAGAATTAGTTCATACCTTGTTAACCGCACAGAGGTGAGGTGTTGCGTTTGGGTTTTGTTCAATAGAATATCAACAGAGTGAGGTACCATCAAAATCAAATCATGGCCTAGGACCATCCCCTCACTCTGTTTTACAGACGCGGCAGCAGCAGCGACAGCGCGCAAACATCTTGGCAAAGCGCATGCAACAGGATCATGGGCGGAGGAGTAGTAGCCACACGGCCTATTCTTCCCTCTGTGTTCCTGCGTTAACACAGCCAAAGCACATCCATCACATTCATGCACAAACAACACAAAGGCCTTGTCATAATTTGGAGTACCCAGAACCGGTGCAGAACATAGCGCGGTTTTGAGAAGCTCAAACGATCGTTGATGTTCCGATTCCCATGGCAGTGGCAGAGAAATGCCCTTCTTCGTCAGAGCCAACATCGGTTTTATCACTAGCGAGAAGTTCGGGATCCACAACCTACAGTAAGAAGCCATACCTATTAGGGCTCTGACTTCCTTCTGTGTATTTGGAACAGACATGCCAGAAATGTGTTTTATTCTTTCAGGTGTCAATCTTCTCCCCTCCTTTGACAGGAGGTAGCCTAAATAGGCGACCTCCTGACAACAATATTGACATTTTTTAAGCAAAGCTTTGTGACCATTTTTAGCTAAATGAACAAGCAACAGTACAGTGCCTTCTTTACAAGCACTCTCAGAGTCTGCAGCCAAAAGCAAATCATCAACATATTGGAGCAGCGTACAAGTAGGTGGCAATTCAAGGGTGTCGAGCTGCTCTTTCAAAGCTCTACTATAAATGCTGGGACTTTCAGTATACCCTTGAGGTGCCCTTGTAAATGTAAATGAGCGTCCCCCCAAGGTGAACGCAAACAAATATCTACTTTCTTTATGTATAGGAATGCTAAAGAAAGCGTTTTTTAAATCCACAACGCTAAAGTGCGTAGCCGTAGCAGGGATCATTGTTAATATCGTCGTCACATCGGGCACAATTGGAAATTGTGGGGCGACCATTCTGTTAATAGCACAAAGATCAATTATGAACCGGTATGGAATTGCATTGTCACCTTTCTTATATACAGGCAAGATCAGACTGTTACACAAACTACCTGTAATCTCCTCGATCACCCCACGATGCACAAAATCGGAGACAATGCATTTCAAAGCACGTTCGCCCTCAGCTGATATTTTATACTGCGGAATGCGTGGCAGTTTCACTCCATGTTTCAGTACTATTTTAACGGGCTCAATCTGTAACACCCCGACATCATTGTCGTCCACCGCCCACAAACATTCCGGGACAATGCTAAACTCAGGAGGTAAAGGTCGAATCAAAAACTGAGAATTAGGAAGTTGCTGTGGTGAAACCGTCAGCCGTACTCCATCAGAAGAACAATGAATTACTGCGTTGAATTTCTTTAACAAATTCAACCCCAGCAAATTCTCTCCACAGTTTGAAGTGAGAAGATGAGGAGAAAAGGGCAATGGTCCGTAAAGGGACCCAAAGAAACAGATACCGGTGCAGAAACCGGACAGGCAGTTGGTATACCAGAAAACCCTACGGAAACATTTGTTTTCCCTGACAGTGGGATGTTTGGAACCCGAGAATGATCAATGGAGCACTTCTGCGCTCCAGTGTCAATCAAAAACTGGTGTTTCCTATTCCCTACTAATAGTTCAACGTAGGGGCCTTTCTGATTAACGGGAATAGGTGAAGGTTCCAAACCCTGCTTCGGGCAATCCTAATGAAATAGAGTATTGTCGAAAGGAAGCTCTTCAGAAAGGTAGGCAGCCGAAGGGTGATCAAATATGTTCCTCGAGTCCACACTCGAGGTCTGATTTTCCCGTGAAAAAGGTTGCTGAGGATCTTGTAAAAGCTGACCTCTATCAGGGCCCCCTGCTCCAGGGCGGCCTCTAGGTCGTCTACCCATACCCCCAAAAGCACTGTTTGACCTCTGGCGAAGGACAGGGCACTGTGCTCGCCAATGACCTTCCTGGCGGCAATAAGCACCTCTAGTCTGTGTCGTGCCTCCTCTGGGGTTTCTAACAATTTGCTGTAATAATACTTTGGTTTTCAAATCTCCTTTCCTCTTTTCAATTTTTTCCTTCTCATTATTAACACGGTTCTCATAATACTGAGCCATGTGCAAAACCTCAGATTGAGATTTTGCCTGCCAAGCGCTCTCAGAGGACATAATCTGTGACTGGATGTCAGGTAACAATCCACGTACAAATTTGTCCACGAACAACCTTTTCCCCGACTCTGTACCTAAATCCTGTCCACTGAAGTCAGAAAATACCTGCTCGAATCTATTAAAAAATTCGGTGGCGCCTTCAGTTTTTCCTTGGACACAGGCCGTAAGCTTGTCCCAAATAATTATTTTCTCTGGAATTATAGTTTTCAGTTTTGCGACAATTCTATCAGGCAAAGTAAGTATTACCTGTGGTGGTTTCTCACCAGCTGGTCTTTCCCCATCAATTCTAATCATATTAGCCCACGTATCTCCCAACCCCGGCACATCGTCTATTGTCCGAACCTGTTTCCATACATCTACGGGTAGGAGTACAGGGAATAACAAGTCAATGTCACTCAAGGTGAACACAGAGGACTGCAAGACGGACTCTATTTCTTTGTAAAACCCAGTCGGGTTTTTCCTGATATCGGGAACTGATTGTCTAATTGTGTTCACTTCCTGTCGTGAAAACGGGACGTGAAAAAATTGCGATACATAATGTGCAGGGATATCCACAGCGGGGGCACCAGTGCCACCGTTGGCGGGGATCTCAACTTTTGGGACAATGGTCGGAGGAACCTCTCTCATAGGCAACTGAGATATAGGTACCTCCGGCCGCTTACTAAGCAACAGGGCCAGGTCGAGCGCTAAGGCAGCTGTAGAAGTATCGGGCGAAAAAGCCCTTTTACAAATACCCAATAATTCTATGGGGCAACTAACCCTCTTTCTTACACATTCTTCTTGCAGGTGCTGTACCATCACCTGAATTACCTTTCTTTGCATTTCTACTGTATACTGACTATACGTGTCATATACTTCATCTGGCGGAATCGATGAATCCGAGATCCATCGAACCGCATCTTTAGTACAAATTCGTACTTCCTCAGGTGCCGATCTACGGCACGGAAGGAACCGTTTCTGTACATATATTCTATCGTCTTCGTCGTCCTCATCTCGTGACTTTTCAAAGTCTTTCCTAAATTCAAACAATTTTTCAACATGCCCATATACTTTCTGCTCTGTGTCCCTCGAAAGTGCCAAAGCATTCAGATCTCTCACTCCTTGTGGAAGATCTGAATTTTGTAATCTACCCCACATCACACACAAATGAGTCCCCAAACCTTCGATAAAAACATTTTTCTCGGGAAAACTATTCAAATTAGATAATGTGGAAAAAACATTAACTTGATCACCTTTCTCCATGCAATGCTTAGCCCATGCAAACAATTCCTGTTTATTATCTGCAGAAACAGTACTACGAGTGACAATCTTTGATCCTGCACCTGGATCGACTTCAGTCAATACGGGGCCACTCGGGAGCGGGGGTGTAGGTAAATTTAATAAAGGTGCAACTATCGGTGTAGAAGAAAGGGGCAGTGCGATAGGTGGAGGAACAACAACCAGAGGACTAGGAACAATAGGTTGTACAGGGGGAACAGGAATAACAACAGGAGCGACAGCAGGAATGGGCAGAGCGCCCAAAATAGGAGCATACGGAGGTGGCGCTGAGGCATCAGGCCTGCGTTCGTTTAATAACTTCTCGATAAATTCCTCAGAAACATGGAAATCTTTAGAGGGGTAAATTTTCTGGATCCCGAGTGAAAAAGCTCTATCCATATTTTTAACTGATTCTGAACGCTTTTCTTCATCATATAATAATGCTTTTTCGGCGTTTGTTTTATGACGACGTGTATGTTTATCCCTACTTTTAAGCTGCTGTAATGCTTCTTTTTTCCAATTCTGTAAAACATCAAAGGCTGCTGGTCTAGCCTTCTTCTTTAACAAGATCGATTCTAAGTATTCAATACGGGGGATCTCAAAACTACCGTTGATTGGCCACTGAAATTCGGAGGCATGCCTGGTCTGTCTGTGCCAAATATCATTAAATACTATACTTCCAATGCCATACTTACAGTACATAGTACATGCCTGCGACCCCTCCTGTGGTGCCGGGCAGCTAAATTCCAAGGATTGTCGATCGCTGTGGAACAGAGCCCTAAAGCAGCTAGACAATTTCCCAGGCATTTCACAAAAAATTGGTGTTACCTGGTCAATAATTGTGTCTGAAGATACAATACGCCAAATTCAAATTGTCAGGGTTAAATTAAGAGCCGGGTCACGACTACACCTGACCAATCCTAAGGAGGACCGTACGGTTTATCAAAGAACTTACCTAACGAATTTTACCTTGTGTTTGGTGGTTTCGGCAAATCTGCCCACCTCAAAAATTGGACCCTCGTCAAGATGCCGTGTCAGACCACACGACTATCGTCCAAGGATCGGATCGTGCAGCGCTGCCGAGGTATCGCGTCTCGATCGGTCGGGCCCGCAGAATCACACCGTCCGATCCCGGTTCGATAGTCTGCGTCAACCTTCAATGATCCGGCATCAATCTTGAGGGTCCCTATTCGGGCGCCAACTGTGAAAACAAAGAAATTGATATGAGGCCGGGAAGCCCAAAGGAAACACACCAACACAGGTTACAAAGAACATACAAAGTGCTTTATTTAAAAGCTACAACAGTTACCAAAAAGTCAATTGACAAAAGGATAGCTATTCGGCTCTCAGAGTAACAGAACGAACTTCAACGAGAGTTCACTGCGTTAGTGTGAGAGACCGTACATTGGGATACTCGTGTTTTTATACTCTTTATCCTGCTCTGGCCAACCCCCTCGCGGGTTAACCATTCTTAGGATCAAGTCTAGGGTTCCTTGCCAGGTCAATCCCATAATGTATGCATTTTGATCAGTTTCGCTGATACAGTTGTTCATTTACACATAGGTCAGGGATAGGACAAGGTCTCAGTTCGTGACCCCAACAAGTGGCCTGCAGGCATATTATTTATTCATGTGTGCGGAGGTCACAACGGCCAGAATCCCACTCGAAATGTCATTCGGCCTCCATTTTGGTGTTCAGGGTGACTTCCACATTACAAGAGAACCTAAAATGGCGGCTAAATCCAAGATGGCGATTTACACAGTATATTAAGGTCAAGACCTTGTCGCGGAATCTATTTACATGATGTTTTAGACAACTTGGCGTAGGCCAACACACATTCAAACAATGCAATAGGAGGTATAATATTATTTCGATTCCAACAGTGGGTGAATGAGAAGTGATGTGATGTGTGTTTTTTAATGTTCTTTTGTCTCTGCGCAAAGAATGTAATGGATGGATCTAAGAGAAAGTGTGAGTGAGTGGTGGGTGAATAAGAAGTGATGTGATGTGTGTTTTTTAATGTTCTGGGTGGGTGGGTGTGTGCCTGTGTAGACAATGTAATGAGTGGATGTAAGAGAAGGTGTGAGTGACTGGTGGTGGGTACATGCGTAGTGATGTGATGTGTGTTTTTGAGTGTTCTTGGTGGGTGGGTGTGTGCCTGTGTAGAGAATGCAATGAGTGGATGTAAGAGAAGGTGTGAGTGACTGGTGGGTGAATGAGAAGTGATGTGATGTGTGTTTTTGAGTATTCTGGGTGGGTGGGTGTGTGCCTGTCTTGAGAATGCAATGAGTGGATGCAAGAGAAGGAATGAGTGATTGGTGGGTGAGTGAGAAGTGATGTGATGTTTCAAAGTTTCAAAGTTTATTTGTATACATATAGCAAAACAAATGCTTTGTATAACACAGATTAAACATTTACATCACCAATATTAAAACCAACATAGCTTAAAAATATCACATCTCTCATCAATTTACAATTCAATACATCGTAAAATCAATACAATCCTTTTATAAAATACAACCATAAAATATATCAAGTTGATATCATTGCCACTCATGAATTGCTTCCATAATGCATCTACTTCATCAAGATCAAGAAGATTATTGTAAGACTTCCTATGCTTATAAAACGGTGCATACAGACTATCACACACAATCACAAGATGGTATAATGACTCAATTACTTTGTTACCGCACAGGCGACACATTCGCCTGTCGCGCGGTATGCCCATTTGGGTGCCTTTTGTTGCCAGCACTTCAGTCATGTTAAATTTCAACAACAAATATTGCCGGACAGTTTGTGGACTGGGATATGCATTGATAGAACCTGGAGCGGAACATCTGGCAATTCGTTCCTGACAATAAGTGCTACTATGTGATTTTGTGGCTAAATTAGTTAAGTGTTGTTCATAACTAACTTCTTTCAGTGTACGTTTTAACATGAATTTCATGGTATATATACTAAATTGGCTGGGAATTAAAGATGCACCGGCCCACTTAATGTATAACGTTTTTAATTTGCCATTGGTGCCAAACAGAGCTTTACCATCCATCTTCAAATACATTGCAACATAGGGTGACATGATTACAAGTCTATTCAACTTCTCAAAACTCGTCACACAGTGACTGACGAATGCGTAAGAGATTCCGAGCAGATCAAATTCTAAAAAAAGATACTCCACACTTACATTTGATGGTAAGCAGAGCAGTTTACGCAATAAGCGAGCTTCAAAACACTCCACCCGCTTAATTAGGTTGTGCCCCCATATAATGATGGCATACAATAGTATCAATCTTATTTTTGCAATGTATATGGTTAATACCTTTGAAACCGAGTATCCACAGTTTCTTCCAATAAATATACTCAGGGCATTAGTAGATGTTAAACACTGAGCTTGAAGAGAAGTCCAGTGTGCGTCCCACGTTAATCGATCATCCACAATAAGTCCCAGATATTTATAGGTCTTCACTTGTTCCACTATTTTACCATTCAATGTCCACGCATAATTTTTAGGCCTACGTTTCTTTTGTAAAGGCCATCACTTTGCTTTTGTCAATATTAATCAACAATCCATTGTCAACACAATATTTGCCAAGGGTAAGTATAAGAACATCAGCGCACGCTAGCCATCCAATGATAACATCAGTGATCTTGACAGGATTCGCAGCATTAAGACGGAATGCGGTTTGCATATCTGCCAGATATAAATTAAATAATACGGCGGCGATCATACACCCCTGTTTTACACCACTGGATATCTCCATAGAAGCTGACAATTTGCCCACTGCATTTAGGCGAATCCGCACCGTAGTGTCAGTGTGCAACAACATAAGCATCCTAAGAAGACCCAATGGGATGCCCCAAGCATACAACTTCTTCCATAGTTGGTTTCTCTGCACTGCATCGAACGCTGCAGAGAAATCGATGTATGCACAGTACACATCAAGGTTACGTTTCTCCCAAGAGTGTTCAACCGCAGTGGATAATAACAGAAAACCATGCACTGTGCTAGACCCCTCCCGGAATCCAATTTGGTTTGGTGGCAGTATCATTTTTTCTCTGATCCACTCATTCAGTTCCTGCAATAGGACGCGGGCAAATATCTTAGATGAAGTGTCAAGCATTGCTAGCATGTGAAAGTTGCTTGGGCAATCCCAAGCACCTTTTTTGTGAACAGTTAGTATGTGGTTAGACTGCCAAGATTTCTGGATAGTACCTGTCGTACCTATTTGAACTAATAATAAATGCAGGGCAGCGGCCAAAAAGCTCTGGTTGCTTTTTTAATAGCAGATTGCACACGCCATAAGGCCCTACGGCACGTGACTTTTTTAGGTTTGTAATAATCGCTATTATATCTAATATGGTGGCTTGACAAACCCATGGCACACAGGGTGTATGAAATATGTCCTCATTCAGCACTTCGCGTCCTAGAGTGCTGCTTATATGACTGCACCATTGAGCTAAAGTGATGCAGTTTACGGACAATGAAAGTGGTTTTGAGTGTTGGAGCAGTTGCTATATACCAATGGAATCTCCGGTACGGGCCATCTCAGCAATTTCTTGCCATAGTCTCGCTCCACATTCCATTTTATGTTGTGCTAACCATTTTTTGTAGTTCCTTTTGGCTGTTTTAATTAATGATGATACTACAAATGGAGAAACATTGAGGGTGTTCTCTGTTAGGATCGCCTTTATTTCAATTTGCATCCTCTTTTTGGCTTTGTTGATTTTTTTGTCAAAGCCATCACGTTGCCTATTAGGCATACTTGATTTCTCCACAATACAAGTGTAAGATCGTCTTTCAGCTACCTTCTCTCTAATTGCAGACATGATTTTAGAGAAGTTAGACAGCATACTCTCGGCATTGTTAGCCCCGCCGGGACCTGTCTGTATGAATTGCGGTAGCAATGCAGATACTAAAGTATTGTCTTGATTGATGTTACGCTGATGCCATCGAATACGATTCTGGCCCTCATTAAGAGACAGTTGGCCATTTTCATCAAAATCATTTGCAATATTTGCCAGCTTAGGTAACGCTAGTAGCCAGCATAGAGGAACATGATCACTTTTGTGTCTAACAACTGTGCTCATATCCTTAATATATTTTAGCCCACTTGTGTTGAAGAGTGCGTAGTCAATGGTCGACGCTGAGCGAACTTCAATTCTAGTGAAAGCATTAAGGGATCGCTAGGACTTAAGCCATTCTGTTTTACAATCCCATGGGCAGCCAGCAATGAATGCCATTTGGAGCCCTGCCTATTGATCTTTTTCAGGGACAAAACTGTAGATTTAAAATTGGATGAACAATCTTCCACTAAGGGAAGATTTCCGATTAACCCATTGAAGTCACCGACCAGCCAAACAGGCAGAAGCTGATTATATATCTGTAACACTATGTCAATGACTCTAATGTTCTCAATTGTTATGGCCATATTTGGCAGATCATAGACATTTATCAAGATGATATTTAATGATGACAATGATCTTAGTAACTAGGATATACAGAGAAGACTGGTTTAGTTTTACTATCCACCATGGTGGTAGAACAGAGACAAGAAGGCCTCCTTTCAATCTCCCCAAGGGGCCTTGGGTGGCGATCTGATGAACTGTGCTTCTACCATCTAATTGGACTTCGGCCATTAGCCATGTTTCCTGCAATGCGACCATGCCAAATATTTCCATCTTATTCACCAAACCATCATTCTCAAACCGATGGGTATGCCCTCTAGTGTTCCAAGAGTAGAGCATATCCACCATGTCATATCACTCTCGTACGGCAGCAAAATGGGGCTAAAATGCTGCAGGTAGCCACTGCCAGTAACCCTCAAGAGTGTCATTAGCGGAAGTGATGGTGGGTGGACATACAGATTTAGGAAGATTAGTTTTTAAGCTAGTGGCCATTTTGTTTGCAGTAATATTAGACATGTCTGAGTTTGGGATTGAGCCAGATGGGGCGGAGATATGAGAGATTTTCACAGCACCATTAGCAGTGTTATGGCCACTGTTAGTAACACTTGATGATGCTGCAATATCTTATTTATGTAGCGGGAATTCAACACGATAGACATTATAACCCACTCGAAGAAAATCAGCTTCAAAACATAAAACATAGTTTAAGGAGGCCTCTACTTCAAAACATTTGTTTGATATAAACTGATTTTTTTATTCAACCTGATCAACTATGCGTATGTCACAAGATGAAATCACTCTTAAGGGTACAATAGATTTAAAGATACATAACACTGCTGATCTATTCAAAGGTGTGGGCGAGGTCTTTTGGTACAGTTGCACTAACTGAAGGGCAGGTGCCATCTTTTTTGACACTTTGGGTCTAGAACATGTATGCAAACTGTTATTTACTGCAGGCATACTGTAACGCTCACCTTGTATCCACAGGAACGCCACTCGACTGGTCTGGGATGCTTCTGGGACACTGCACCTTCTCCGGGGTTCGCGCTGCCAGGGGTCAGTTCTAGAAGACAGGAGGTGGATTTTAGCTACTACTCCTTCCCTCGAGACCCACCTCCCGGTGTTCCCCTTGCGGTTTCCCTTGGGACTTCTTTCACCTTGGTTTACGTTAAGATGCGCTCTCCGCCCTGCCGTGCTGAGCAGGGGCGTTGTCGCTGGGCACCGTTCCAACGAGTTACTTCACTGGTGTGGGCCTGGAGTCCAGACCGGCTGTGACTCCACTTTTCAAGTAAGTCTTTCGTATTAATAATAATGTCTATAATTGTAGATGTCCTGAATAACCTTATCCTTCTTTCTTGCAGGTGCTGAGGAATGATGGTGGAAATGAGCTGATACTGGAGGCAGATAAACGATGTGCAAATCACGGCGCTGGGAGCGTCCTTGAAAGTTGGCTAACCTGCGCTGTTGTTTCTTGCAGGTCGTGGGAGGAATCCTGGAAGAGGTGATCGAACGGGACCAGATGCCGATGGATGACGTTCGACAGGCGATGGCCTTCCATGAGAGCTGGGTAAGTAAGCTTACTTGATGTCTTATTCTCGTCCTTCATCCCAGGGATGTTGCTGGAGGAAGATATTGATGTCCAAGATGATTCGGAATGGATGAAGGAGCTGAAGCTGGGCAGGTAAGGATGACTGTGGTTCTTTGTCTTCTCTCGCCCGTGCAGGCCAAGATGCTGAGCAGGACCCGGTGAACGTCACGCTGCTAGGGCAGAATAACGTGAAGTGCGTGCCTCAAGTGGGGCATGGTTTAAATACCCAGCATGTATCCCAGGTGCCTTTGGGGCAGGCCCCGCCCTGGATGCTAGACTGCTAGTTGCAGTTCCCCATTGGTCCTTGCGGGGGCAGCCATGTTAATCCATTGCCCATTGAAAACCGCACCTGCCACGCCAGGCCTGACTCCAAGGGACCCTTCGGTTCTTGTTAAAATACTGTGGTGAGGGCCGGAGAGCCCGAGTTCCTTGGCCCGAAACTAAGGTCATGACAGCACTCCCCCCTAAGGCCCCTCTCAAGATGGTTCTCCTGTCCGGTCCCGGCTTGGAGGGATACTCTCGATGGAAATGCTGAAGCAGGCATGGAGCATGGATGTACTTGCTAGGCTCCCATGTCCTGTCCTGTGGGCCGTATACTTTCCAGTCCACTAAATAGTAGAGTGTTGTTCTCACATACTTGGAGTCCAGGATGTCCTTTACTTCGTATTCGGGTTCCCCATGAACTATTACGGGTCCTGGCAGAGTAGTCATTCGGGTTCCCGGCTTGACCGGCTTCAGAAGTGATACGTGGAGCACCGGGTGTATCCGCATGTGGACTGGCAGTGTCAGCTTTACAGCAGCTGGATTAATGATGGATTCAACAGGCTATAGTCCAAAGAACCATGGGCAAAATGTCTGAGTCCCCTTTAGTGGTATATGTTTGGAGGATAGCCAGACCATACTCCCTACTTGGTAGTCAGGGGCCTTGGTGCAATGCTGGTCCGCATATCTCTTCTGGCGCACCTTGTTGCAGGTGTTCTTGAGCTCTCGTGAAAGCTTGTGAGATGGTCGTGTGGAGGGTTGTGACGGCCGGCATTCCTAGGGTCGTAGGGATGTCTACTCGGAAGTGCGAGGATGCCTTCCATATACCGTGAAGAATGGCGTTTGCCCAGTGCTGCTGTGCAAAGAGGTATTATAGGCGTACTCAGCGATCCATAAAAGATCCTTCCAATCCCCTTCCGCCTGGTGAAGCATGCAGCGCCAGTACTGCTCAAGAGTCTGATTCGTTCTCTCCATTTGACCATCTGTTTGGGGGTGATGGCTAGTGGACAGTGGGATGTCTATTTGGGCCAATGAACAACACTTTCTCCAGAAGTTGGCCACAAATTGGGTACCCTGATCCGATATTAAATCTGAAGGGAATCCATGCAGGCGCACTACGTGCTCGAGGAAGATTCTGGCGAGCCCGGGTGCATTAGGCAGACCCTTGAATGAAAAGAAGTGGGCCATTTTGGAAAACAAGTCCACAATCACCAGGATGGTGTTGTAATCTTGACAGGAAGGGAGATCGGTAATAAAGTGTAGTGACAGCGTATGCAGGAATGTCCAAAGGTTGTAGGAGTCCAGCTGCTTTTTGCTTGGAGGATTTTTTCTGGGCACAGATATCGCAAGAAGAAACAAACTCAATTACATCCTTACATCATGTTGGCCACCAGTAACTTCTTTTCACTTTAGCCAAGATTTTAGCAATACCCGGGTGGCCTTCTATGAGGGAGTCATGGTACTCACTGGCACGAACAGCCGGTTTCTGTAATAAGGCAGTTGGCCCTTAATATAGTAGTGTTCCCCTCTGGAACCCCATTCTCGTAGTTGCTCCTGAGTTAAAACTTGCCAGACTTTGTATAGAAGCTCATCCTGAGGCATGGTGGTTGTGATGGCCAAGATTCTGTCCCCAGGGATGATGACCACAGGGTCCGGAGGTACGTGCGCCACCTCATCGGTGCCCATGCGAGAGAGGGCATCAGCCTTGCCGTTTTTAACCCCGGGTTGGTACGTGATTACATAGTCATACTGTGCAAAACAAAGGGCCCAGGTAAGCTGTCGAGATGATTGAGCCTTTGCATCCTTTAGATATTGGAGATTTCGGTGATCTGTTATCAAAGTGATGGTGTGTCTGGCTCCCAGCAGGTAGTTTCGACAAGCCTTGAAGGCGGCCTTAATGGCCAGCAACTCTTTGTCTGTGATGGCGTAATTAAGCTACGGCGGTGATAACTTTCGTGACCAAAAGGCCACTGGATGTAGTTGGCTAGTGTGTGAGTCCGTTTGCGATAAAACTGCTGCCATTGCCATACTGGACGTATCCGTTTCCACTACATAAGGAAGGTCTGGGCATGGATGTCGCAAGATTGGAGCGGTGGTAAACTTTGCCTTGAGTTCCTGGAAGGCCTTCTCAGCTTCTTCTGTCCAACGAAACGTCTTGTTGCATTTCCGCAATAGTGAAGTAATCGGGTGTACTATTTGAGAGAACCCAGGAATGAAACGGCGGTAAAAGTTTGCAAAGCCTAACATGCTCTGGACTCCCTTGATAGAATTCGGCGCTGGCCAGTTTAGGACGGCGTCGACCTTGTGAGCGTCCACCCGTATGCCCTTAGGTGAAAGGACGAAACCCAGGAACTCTACTTCCGTACATGGAACGAACACTTCTCCAGCTTGGCGTAGAGGTGGTATTGTCAGGGCTTGGTCAGAACTGCCTGTACAGGCCTAACGTGATCTTGTTCGGATGCCAAAAACACCAGGATGTCATTGATGTAAACTAAAGCGCAGACATCAAGGAGCTGTTGAAGAACATTGTTCATGAAGCATTGGAACACAGCTGGGGCATTGTACAGGCCGAACGGCATCACTTGATATTCGTATAGGCCGTACTTGGTACCGAATGGCGTTTTTCACTCGTCCCCTTCTTTAATACGCACTAGATGGTAGGCACCTCTACGGTCCAACTTGGTATAAATCTGGGCTTCCTTGACCTGGTTTAATAACTCCAGGATCAACGGCAGGGGATAACGGTTCTTGATGGTGATTTGGTTCAATGCACGGCAGTCAATGCACGTTATCAATTCTCCTTCCTTCTTTGTACGAAGAATAACGGAGCCGCCGCGGCTGATGACTTGGACGGGCAAATGAAACCGTTGGCTAGGTATTGTTATAAGCATCCATCTCTAGCAGAATTTGTACAAGAAGTTCAAACAAAACAGCTAATACAGTCATTTAGCGAAACAAAACAAGCTTCCAGTACAGAAACTTTCCCTCCTCTATCAAAATGTAAAACGAAACAGAAAACGATTGACAAGAATTCAGCTACCACTACTGCTAAAACTGTTCCTATAAATCTTGATATAGTGCCAAGTAAGCATACCAAAAAAAGTATTTAACAAAAATGTTCCACCACAGAGTCCTTCAAATCCTTATAAAAACAGGAGAGAAATCACGCACAACCCATAAAACCTACCGTAGAAAATTAATCTTAGAAGCTTTGATAGACAGTGCAATCCTTCTCAAAAGAAAGTTATTTATTTTAGTGTTAAACAAAATGAAACCACTAACAAAATGAATGACTAAACTACAAAAAAGGCTTCTCAATAAACAAAATGTCAACAAAAATAACTTCTTAAATATCTGTGGAGGTGAGTGAAGACACACCATAAGCACAGAACCATATTTTAATGAAGAAGCATACAAACAAAAGCAAACAAATACAATTGCCATACATAGCAACGGACAAGGTTATGAAAAAGTTAATAATACCATAATGGAACAAGAAATACTGCTTACAAAAATATCCCCAGAAAACTTTCCCCAGAATTACCTCTCCATTCGACTGAACCAGAACATCAAGTATACAAATGGCCATGCACGTCAATATGTAACATTCCCAAAAAATCTTTCAAGTCTTTACGCCAATTTCTCAATCAGTATGTGAAAGGCAAAGACAAAATCAAAATAAAACTACTGCAAAATATGTATACCTGTCCATTGCGCAAGTACACAGGACTACAAGGACATTCATTAGCCTGCATTTCAGGACCTATTTGCAAAACCACCTTCCATCACATCAAAATGATATCAACACATCATTCAACTATAAGAAATCTAGTCTATAAACTGTACTATGCTAAAAGTCCTGCTTTAGCACTAGCCAATTTAAATAACATTCTTCTACATGGTACAGCCAAAGACCTACTTGAAGAAATCGACTATATCCAGAAAAAATATTTTGGAAGTGAAAGCCACTTACAAAATGCAATAGCTTTACAACAGACTAGCAACAATTCTACACATGGCAACCTTCTACTGCACACATACAAAAAAGAAATACTGAAATTTAAAAGTACATCTGCTGAAGTACCAAACCATGTGTGTGTATGTTGCCGCAGAACTTTTTATAAAAGTAACACAAAAGCTGTAGACCTAACATACAAAATAGAAGACAATGAAGATTCTAAATGATTTGAATTAGTTCTCTACCTTATAGCAGAAAACAAATACGAGATAACTGACACCTTAATACTTTGCAGTTACTGCACTATGAAACTTGACAACAACCAAACTCCTTCACGTGCTATCACAAATAATTTGGAATTATTCCCACTACCAAAAACCCTACAACAACTCAATTTATATGAGAGCATCATAATTCAAACAATGCACCGCTTTCAAGCAATAATACGCCTTCAACTAAAAACAGAAAAATTACCTCCCTCTGAATTGGTGAAAGGCATTCTTGGCAAAGTAGTGTATTTACCATTAGATCTAAAAGAAAATGTGCACACTCTGGGAGTGCAACGTCCAATAGAGTAATCTTTAATTATCTTAGTAAATGGTGTACCTACAAAAGACATGTATGATAAGAAACCTTGGCCCACCCACTTGGTTTGTTACATTAAGTTGTGCAGAATATGCATGGGAAGATTTACATGATTTCATATGCATATCAAACAAAAACAAAACAAACATAGATATACTAACACCTGGAGAACTTTGTTCTCTAGATCCTGTTAATGTTTCAAGATATTTTCATCATCGCTTCATTGCTATGCTACACTTTATTTGTAATAAAAATGTTCCTCCCCTCGGAGAAGTGCAACACTTCTTTTGGAGAAAAGAATACCAAGCCAGAGGAGCACCACATATCCACATGCTTTTATGGATTAAAGATGCTCCTAAATTTGGTCAAGACAATGATGCCACTGTGTTACAGTTTATCGAAAAATATGTCACTTGTGAAATTCCATCGGAAGCAACAAATAGTGATCTTCATGCACAAATTTTACAATTTCAAAGACACAAATGTGGCAAATATTGTTGTCGCAGATACAAAAACAAAGGGATATACTACACCAAATGCCGCTTTGGTTTCCCTAGACCAGTTACAAAAACAGGTCAAGTAAACATATTCATGTCTTCAGTTAGACATAGTGTTAAAGGTAAATCACCTAAAAATACATATTACATAAAAAGATCAGAAGAAGAAAAATATCTCAATGATTACAATGCAATCATTGCCCTCTTATGGAACACCGCCTGTGTTCATAGAACAGTTTCAACTTGCCTGCGAACAATACGGACAGGCATAGCGTCCTCAGGACACACCCATTTTGTTTATTTACGAACATTTCAGGACACCGCATGTGTTCTTAGGACAGTTTCATCTTGCTTGCGAACAATACGGACAGGCATAGCGTCCTCAGGACACCCCCATTTTGTTTATTTATGAACATCCCAGGACACTTGATGTGTTCTTAGAACAATGTCAACTTGCCTACGAACAATACGAACAGGCATAGCGTCCTCAGGACACCCCCATTTTGTTTATTTACGAACATCCCAGGACACTTGATGTGTTCTTAGAACTGTTTCAACTTCCCTACGAACCATACGGACAGGCGTAGTGTCCTCAGGACACCCCCCATTTCATTTATTTACGACCATTTCAGGACACCCGTGTTGTCCGTGGTCAGAACGAACACAACAGGTGTGTCTGCCACCTGAATAAATACAACATTTAACCCGTCTCTTACTCACCCACCTTCCCCAAACAGTCTTACACGCCAACACACTTGACTAAATAGTATTTTTCCACCAAGTTTCACAGCGCTGTCCGCGGATGTTTGCGGATACAAGATGTCAGGCGTGCCCAGAAAATCTAACCACCACACGCTCTCAACCACCCAATCAGCGAGCACGTCGAATGTCCGCGGACATGAAATGGATCGCCCAGCCAATCAGGACCCTGTCCGCGGAGCGAACAGGGAAGTGTTTCCGCAGACCGAACATAGATATCACTAATTTTTTGTGACCTACTTTTTGGTCATTTAAAAAAAAAACTTTTTCACCAAATTGCAAAAGCATGCTTTCGGGACTAAGCCGCTGCTCCTGGTCCAAATTTGGTGAAAATCCGTCCAGCGGTTTGGGCTGTAGGCATGAGCAAAGTTTTTTCCCCATTCAGTCTATGGGAAAAAAATAAGTTTTAGGACCCCCCTATAACTTCCCCCCCTGGACCAAACCTCACCAAACTTTGCAAAATAAATCAGAGTGGCCCATATACTTTTTTTGCAAAGTTTGGTGAGGATTCGTCCAGGGAGAGCGAACTTATAAGCCGCCCAAACAGGGCTCATCCTATGGAAACAGCAACTGAACCATAACTACACAGCCACTACTGTTGCTGTGTAATATACATATATATATATATATATATATATATATATATATATATATATATATATATATATATATATATATATACATATATATATATATATATATATATATATATATATATATATATATATATATATTCAGTGAAAAGACTTTGTTAAAGGAACATTATGGTTAAGTTGCACTAATAAAAACCTCTGAAATTCAGTGAAACAACGTTGTTAAAGGGACAGGGATATGTCAGTGAACAAAAATAAGTGACCTAGATATGTGATTTCATCGGTCAATTACATTTGTGATGTCATCTTTGATGTCCTTGGTGTTAGTCTTAGAAGTGCATGGTGTGGTGCAGGTCATGGTTGCTTAACTTACCATAGCTGGTAAATTCCTGGAGTGTTTTACATACTTTAAAGTGCATAGTTTACATGAAGAAAGAACACACTAATTTAATTATGGAATATCCCAAGAATCACAAAGACTATTCCTATCCCCAACTGTACATAATGAAATAATGATCTTGTCTGCAAAATTAGATGACCTTAGTAATCACATTAAGGAACTTTTAAAATATGTTAAAAATAGTGAAGTAATCGGGTGTACTATTTGAGAGAACCCAGGAATGAAACGGCGGTAAAAGTTTGCAAAGCCTAACATGCTCTGGACTCCCTTGATAGAATTCGGCGCTGGCCAGTTTAGGACGGCGTCGACCTTGTGAGCGTCCACCCGTATGCCCTTAGGTGAAAGGACGAAACCCAGGAACTCTACTTCCGTACATGGAACGAACACTTCTCCAGCTTGGCGTAGAGGTGGTATTGTCAGGGCTTGGTCAGAACTGCCTGTACAGGCCTAACGTGATCTTTTTCGGATGCCAAAAACACCAGGATGTCATTGATGTAAACTAAAGCGCAGACATCAAGGAGCTGTTGAAGAACATTGTTCATGAAGCATTGGAACACAGCTGGGGCATTGTACAGGCCGAACGGCATCACTTGATATTCGTATAGGCCGTACTTGGTACCGAATGGCGTTTTTCACTCGTCCCCTTCTTTAATACGCACTAGATGGTAGGCACCTCTACGGTCCAACTTGGTATAAATCTGGGCTTCCTTGACCTGGTTTAATAACTCCAGGATCAACGGCAGGGGATAACGGTTCTTGATGGTGATTTGGTTCAATGACCGGCAGTCAATGCACGTTATCAATTCTCCTTCCTTCTTTGTACGAAGAATAACGGAGCCGCCGCGGCTGATGACTTGGACGGGCAAATGAAACCGTTGGCTAGGTATTGTTATAAGCATCCATCTCTAGCAGAATTTGTACAAGAAGTTCAAACAAAACAGCTAATACAGTCATTTAGCGAAACAAAACAAGCTTCCAGTACAGAAACTTTCCCTCCTCTATCAAAATGTAAAACGAAACAGAAAACGATTGACAAGAATTCAGCTACCACTACTGCTAAAACTGTTCCTATAAATCTTGATATAGTGCCAAGTAAGCATACCAAAAAAAGTATTTAACAAAAATGTTCCACCACAGAGTCCTTCAAATCCTTATAAAAACAGGAGAGAAATCACGCACAACCCATAAAACCTACCGTAGAAAATTAATCTTAGAAGCTTTGATAGACAGTGCAATCCTTCTCAAAAGAAAGTTATTTATTTTAGTGTTAAACAAAATGAAACCACTAACAAAATGAATGACTAAACTACAAAAAAGGCTTCTCAATAAACAAAATGTCAACAAAAATAACTTCTTAAATATCTGTGGAGGTGAGTGAAGACACACCATAAGCACAGAACCATATTTTAATGAAGAAGCATACAAACAAAAGCAAACAAATACAATTGCCATACATAGCAACGGACAAGGTTATGAAAAAGTTAATAATACCATAATGGAACAAGAAATACTGCTTACAAAAATATCCCCAGAAAACTTTCCCCAGAATTACCTCTCCATTCGACTGAACCAGAACATCAAGTATACAAATGGCCATGCACGTCAATATGTAACATTCCCAAAAAATCTTTCAAGTCTTTACGCCAATTTCTCAATCAGTATGTGAAAGGCAAAGACAAAATCAAAATAAAACTACTGCAAAATATGTATACCTGTCCATTGCGCAAGTACACAGGACTACAAGGACATTCATTAGCCTGCATTTCAGGACCTATTTGCAAAACCACCTTCCATCACATCAAAATGATATCAACACATCATTCAACTATAAGAAATCTAGTCTATAAACTGTACTATGCTAAAAGTCCTGCTTTAGCACTAGCCAATTTAAATAACATTCTTCTACATGGTACAGCCAAAGACCTACTTGAAGAAATCGACTATATCCAGAAAAAATATTTTGGAAGTGAAAGCCACTTACAAAATGCAATAGCTTTACAACAGACTAGCAACAATTCTACACATGGCAACCTTCTACTGCACACATACAAAAAAGAAATACTGAAATTTAAAAGTACATCTGCTGAAGTACCAAACCATGTGTGTGTATGTTGCCGCAGAACTTTTTATAAAAGTAACACAAAAGCTGTAGACCTAACATACAAAATAGAAGACAATGAAGATTCTAAATGATTTGAATTAGTTCTCTACCTTATAGCAGAAAACAAATACGAGATAACTGACACCTTAATACTTTGCAGTTACTGCACTATGAAACTTGACAACAACCAAACTCCTTCACGTGCTATCACAAATAATTTGGAATTATTCCCACTACCAAAAACCCTACAACAACTCAATTTATATGAGAGCATCATAATTCAAACAATGCACCGCTTTCAAGCAATAATACGCCTTCAACTAAAAACAGAAAAATTACCTCCCTCTGAATTGGTGAAAGGCATTCTTGGCAAAGTAGTGTATTTACCATTAGATCTAAAAGAAAATGTGCACACTCTGGGAGTGCAACGTCCAATAGAGTAATCTTTAATTATCTTAGTAAATGGTGTACCTACAAAAGACAAAAAAATTTGTCAACAACTGGTAGACTTACATAAAGTTAGAGAAGCATTGCAATATCTAAAAGACAATAATGAATACTACAAAGAAATACATATTGAAGGAAACTTGAAGGAAACCACTGAAATAATTCAAGAGTCACCAGAAACTGGTCAATTTGAGCTTCTAGATCCTGCTACAGTATCCAATACTTTAGACCATTATACAATTCATCCATTGCACTCTAATGAAACTGTAGAAGATGCACTAGAAACGTACCAAATGCGACAAACAAAAGGATCACCAATCAGCATATGGGAAAAAAGTATAGAAGCACATGCTTTTCCTCTACTCTTTCCTACTGGCAAAGGAGGAAGGTACGATGATAGACCTATTCAAATAACAGAATCAGAATACTGCTCATTACGGATGTATTCTGAAGATCCCAGATTTAGACAAAATGTGGAGTACATATTCCACCTACTCTTTGAAAGTGAACTAGCAACTCTATGTTACGGAGTTGCACACACATTAAAATCAGGAACCCACTTTCAAAATATGTCAGCTACACAATTATTACAAAAAGTGCAAGAAAAAGATGAGGTTTTACAATCAAGTATTACAAATCTATTAGCAAACATGCGTGGTACTAAAGAGTACTGGTTCCGACATAATGGAGATGTACGTTGTATGATAAGAAACCTTGGCCCACCCACTTGGTTTGTTACATTAAGTTGTGCAGAATATGCATGGGAAGATTTACATGATTTCATATGCATATCAAACAAAAACAAAACAAACATAGATATACTAACACCTGGAGAACTTTGTTCTCTAGATCCTGTTAATGTTTCAAGATATTTTCATCATCGCTTCATTGCTATGCTACACTTTATTTGTAATAAAAATGTTCCTCCCCTCGGAGAAGTGCAACACTTCTTTTGGAGAAAAGAATACCAAGCCAGAGGAGCACCACATATCCACATGCTTTTATGGATTAAAGATGCTCCTAAATTTGGTCAAGACAATGATGCCACTGTGTTACAGTTTATCGAAAAATATGTCACTTGTGAAATTCCATCGGAAGCAACAAATAGTGATCTTCATGCACAAATTTTACAATTTCAAAGACACAAATGTGGCAAATATTGTTGTCGCAGATACAAAAACAAAGGGATATACTACACCAAATGCCGCTTTGGTTTCCCTAGACCAGTTACAAAAACAGGTCAAGTAAACATATTCATGTCTTCAGTTAGACATAGTGTTAAAGGTAAATCACCTAAAAATACATATTACATAAAAAGATCAGAAGAAGAAAAATATCTCAATGATTACAATGCAATCATTGCCCTCTTATGGAACACCGCCTGTGTTCATAGAACAGTTTCAACTTGCCTGCGAACAATACGGACAGGCATAGCGTCCTCAGGACACACCCATTTTGTTTATTTACGAACATTTCAGGACACCGCGTGTGTTCTTAAGACAGTTTCATCTTGCTTGCGAACAATACGGACAGGCATAGCGTCCTCAGGACACCCCCATTTTGTTTATTTATGAACATCCCAGGACACTTGATGTGTTCTTAGAACAATGTCAACTTGCCTACGAACAATACGAACAGGCATAGCGTCCTCAGGACACCCCCATTTTGTTTATTTACGAACATCCCAGGACACTTGATGTGTTCTTAGAACTGTTTCAACTTCCCTACGAACCATACGGACAGGCGTAGTGTCCTCAGGACACCCCCCATTTCATTTATTTACGACCATTTCAGGACACCCGTGTTGTCCGTGGTCAGAACGAACACAACAGGTGTGTCTGCCACCTGAATAAATACAACATTTAACCCGTCTCTTACTCACCCACCTTCCCCAAACAGTCTTACACGCCAACACACTTGACTAAATAGTATTTTTCCACCAAGTTTCACAGCGCTGTCCGCGGATGTTTGCGGATACAAGATGTCAGGCGTGCCCAGAAAATCTAACCACCACACGCTCTCAACCACCCAATCAGCGAGCACGTCGAATGTCCGCGGACATGACGTGGATCGCCCAGCCAATCAGGACCCTGTCCGCGGAGCGAACAGGGAAGTGTTTCCGCAGACCGAACATAGATATCACTAATTTTTTGTGACCTACTTTTTGGTCATTTAAAAAAAACACTTTTTCACCAAATTGCAAAAGCATGCTTTCGGGACTAAGCCGCTGCTCCTGGTCCAAATTTGGTGAAAATCCGTCCAGCGGTTTGGGCTGTAGGCATGAGCAAAGTTTTTTCCCCATTCAGTCTATGGGAAAAAAATAAGTTTTAGGACCCCCCTATAACTTCCCCCCCTGGACCAAACCTCACCAAACTTTGCAAAATAAATCAGAGTGGCCCATATACTTTTTTTGCAAAGTTTGGTGAGGATTCGTCCAGGGAGAGCGAACTTATAAGCCGCCCAAACAGGGCTCATCCTATGGAAACAGCAACTGAACCATAACTACACAGCCACTACTGTTGCTGTGTAATATACATATATATATATATATATATATATATATACATATATATATATATATATATATATATATATATATATATATATATATATATATATATATATATATATATATATATATTCAGTGAAAAGACTTTGTTAAAGGAACATTATGGTTAAGTTGCACTAATAAAAACCTCTGAAATTCAGTGAAACAACGTTGTTAAAGGGACAGGGATATGTCAGTGAACAAAAATAAGTGACCTAGATATGTGATTTCATCGGTCAATTACATTTGTGATGTCATCTTTGATGTCCTTGGTGTTAGTCTTAGAAGTGCATGGTGTGGTGCAGGTCATGGTTGCTTAACTTACCATAGCTGGTAAATTCCTGGAGTGTTTTACATACTTTAAAGTGCATAGTTTACATGAAGAAAGAACACACTAATTTAATTATGGAATATCCCAAGAATCACAAAGACTATTCCTATCCCCAACTGTACATAATGAAATAATGATCTTGTCTGCAAAATTAGATGACCTTAGTAATCACATTAAGGAACAATTTATATGAGAGCATCATAATTCAAACAATGCACCGCTTTCAAGCAATAATACGCCTTCAACTAAAAACAGAAAAATTACCTCCCTCTGAATTGGTGAAAGGCATTCTTGGCAAAGTAGTGTATTTACCATTAGATCTAAAAGAAAATGTGCACACTCTGGGAGTGCAACGTCCAATAGAGTAATCTTTAATTATCTTAGTAAATGGTGTACCTACAAAAGACATGTATGATAAGAAACCTTGGCCCACCCACTTGGTTTGTTACATTAAGTTGTGCAGAATATGCATGGGAAGATTTACATGATTTCATATGCATATCAAACAAAAACAAAACAAACATAGATATACTAACACCTGGAGAACTTTGTTCTCTAGATCCTGTTAATGTTTCAAGATATTTTCATCATCGCTTCATTGCTATGCTACACTTTATTTGTAATAAAAATGTTCCTCCCCTCGGAGAAGTGCAACACTTCTTTTGGAGAAAAGAATACCAAGCCAGAGGAGCACCACATATCCACATGCTTTTATGGATTAAAGATGCTCCTAAATTTGGTCAAGACAATGATGCCACTGTGTTACAGTTTATCGAAAAATATGTCACTTGTGAAATTCCATCGGAAGCAACAAATAGTGATCTTCATGCACAAATTTTACAATTTCAAAGACACAAATGTGGCAAATATTGTTGTCGCAGATACAAAAACAAAGGGATATACTACACCAAATGCCGCTTTGGTTTCCCTAGACCAGTTACAAAAACAGGTCAAGTAAACATATTCATGTCTTCAGTTAGACATAGTGTTAAAGGTAAATCACCTAAAAATACATATTACATAAAAAGATCAGAAGAAGAAAAATATCTCAATGATTACAATGCAATCATTGCCCTCTTATGGAACACCGCCTGTGTTCATAGAACAGTTTCAACTTGCCTGCGAACAATACGGACAGGCATAGCGTCCTCAGGACACACCCATTTTGTTTATTTACGAACATTTCAGGACACCGCATGTGTTCTTAGGACAGTTTCATCTTGCTTGCGAACAATACGGACAGGCATAGCGTCCTCAGGACACCCCCATTTTGTTTATTTATGAACATCCCAGGACACTTGATGTGTTCTTAGAACAATGTCAACTTGCCTACGAACAATACGAACAGGCATAGCGTCCTCAGGACACCCCCATTTTGTTTATTTACGAACATCCCAGGACACTTGATGTGTTCTTAGAACTGTTTCAACTTCCCTACGAACCATACGGACAGGCGTAGTGTCCTCAGGACACCCCCCATTTCATTTATTTACGACCATTTCAGGACACCCGTGTTGTCCGTGGTCAGAACGAACACAACAGGTGTGTCTGCCACCTGAATAAATACAACATTTAACCCGTCTCTTACTCACCCACCTTCCCCAAACAGTCTTACACGCCAACACACTTGACTAAATAGTATTTTTCCACCAAGTTTCACAGCGCTGTCCGCGGATGTTTGCGGATACAAGATGTCAGGCGTGCCCAGAAAATCTAACCACCACACGCTCTCAACCACCCAATCAGCGAGCACGTCGAATGTCCGCGGACATGAAATGGATCGCCCAGCCAATCAGGACCCTGTCCGCGGAGCGAACAGGGAAGTGTTTCCGCAGACCGAACATAGATATCACTAATTTTTTGTGACCTACTTTTTGGTCATTTAAAAAAAAAACTTTTTCACCAAATTGCAAAAGCATGCTTTCGGGACTAAGCCGCTGCTCCTGGTCCAAATTTGGTGAAAATCCGTCCAGCGGTTTGGGCTGTAGGCATGAGCAAAGTTTTTTCCCCATTCAGTCTATGGGAAAAAAATAAGTTTTAGGACCCCCCTATAACTTCCCCCCCTGGACCAAACCTCACCAAACTTTGCAAAATAAATCAGAGTGGCCCATATACTTTTTTTGCAAAGTTTGGTGAGGATTCGTCCAGGGAGAGCGAACTTATAAGCCGCCCAAACAGGGCTCATCCTATGGAAACAGCAACTGAACCATAACTACACAGCCACTACTGTTGCTGTGTAATATACATATATATATATATATATATATATATATATATATATATATATATATATATACATATATATATA
Organism: Ambystoma mexicanum; assembly: GCF_040938575.1. Classification (NCBI taxonomy): domain Eukaryota; kingdom Metazoa; phylum Chordata; class Amphibia; order Caudata; family Ambystomatidae; genus Ambystoma; species Ambystoma mexicanum. The sequence continues at coordinate 292,412,633 of NC_090928.1, forward strand.
TATATATATATATACATATATATATATATATATATATATATATATATATATATATATATATATATATATATATTCAGTGAAAAGACTTTGTTAAAGGAACATTATGGTTAAGTTGCACTAATAAAAACCTCTGAAATTCAGTGAAACAACGTTGTTAAAGGGACAGGGATATGTCAGTGAACAAAAATAAGTGACCTAGATATGTGATTTCATCGGTCAATTACATTTGTGATGTCATCTTTGATGTCCTTGGTGTTAGTCTTAGAAGTGCATGGTGTGGTGCAGGTCATGGTTGCTTAACTTACCATAGCTGGTAAATTCCTGGAGTGTTTTACATACTTTAAAGTGCATAGTTTACATGAAGAAAGAACACACTAATTTAATTATGGAATATCCCAAGAATCACAAAGACTATTCCTATCCCCAACTGTACATAATGAAATAATGATCTTGTCTGCAAAATTAGATGACCTTAGTAATCACATTAAGGAACTTTTAAAATATGTTAAAAATAGTGAAGTAATCGGGTGTACTATTTGAGAGAACCCAGGAATGAAACGGCGGTAAAAGTTTGCAAAGCCTAACATGCTCTGGACTCCCTTGATAGAATTCGGCGCTGGCCAGTTTAGGACGGCGTCGACCTTGTGAGCGTCCACCCGTATGCCCTTAGGTGAAAGGACGAAACCCAGGAACTCTACTTCCGTACATGGAACGAACACTTCTCCAGCTTGGCGTAGAGGTGGTATTGTCAGGGCTTGGTCAGAACTGCCTGTACAGGCCTAACGTGATCTTTTTCGGATGCCAAAAACACCAGGATGTCATTGATGTAAACTAAAGCGCAGACATCAAGGAGCTGTTGAAGAACATTGTTCATGAAGCATTGGAACACAGCTGGGGCATTGTACAGGCCGAACGGCATCACTTGATATTCGTATAGGCCGTACTTGGTACCGAATGGCGTTTTTCACTCGTCCCCTTCTTTAATACGCACTAGATGGTAGGCACCTCTACGGTCCAACTTGGTATAAATCTGGGCTTCCTTGACCTGGTTTAATAACTCCAGGATCAACGGCAGGGGATAACGGTTCTTGATGGTGATTTGGTTCAATGACCGGCAGTCAATGCACGTTATCAATTCTCCTTCCTTCTTTGTACGAAGAATAACGGAGCCGCCGCGGCTGATGACTTGGACGGGCAAATGAAACCGTTGGCTAGGTATTGTTATAAGCATCCATCTCTAGCAGAATTTGTACAAGAAGTTCAAACAAAACAGCTAATACAGTCATTTAGCGAAACAAAACAAGCTTCCAGTACAGAAACTTTCCCTCCTCTATCAAAATGTAAAACGAAACAGAAAACGATTGACAAGAATTCAGCTACCACTACTGCTAAAACTGTTCCTATAAATCTTGATATAGTGCCAAGTAAGCATACCAAAAAAAGTATTTAACAAAAATGTTCCACCACAGAGTCCTTCAAATCCTTATAAAAACAGGAGAGAAATCACGCACAACCCATAAAACCTACCGTAGAAAATTAATCTTAGAAGCTTTGATAGACAGTGCAATCCTTCTCAAAAGAAAGTTATTTATTTTAGTGTTAAACAAAATGAAACCACTAACAAAATGAATGACTAAACTACAAAAAAGGCTTCTCAATAAACAAAATGTCAACAAAAATAACTTCTTAAATATCTGTGGAGGTGAGTGAAGACACACCATAAGCACAGAACCATATTTTAATGAAGAAGCATACAAACAAAAGCAAACAAATACAATTGCCATACATAGCAACGGACAAGGTTATGAAAAAGTTAATAATACCATAATGGAACAAGAAATACTGCTTACAAAAATATCCCCAGAAAACTTTCCCCAGAATTACCTCTCCATTCGACTGAACCAGAACATCAAGTATACAAATGGCCATGCACGTCAATATGTAACATTCCCAAAAAATCTTTCAAGTCTTTACGCCAATTTCTCAATCAGTATGTGAAAGGCAAAGACAAAATCAAAATAAAACTACTGCAAAATATGTATACCTGTCCATTGCGCAAGTACACAGGACTACAAGGACATTCATTAGCCTGCATTTCAGGACCTATTTGCAAAACCACCTTCCATCACATCAAAATGATATCAACACATCATTCAACTATAAGAAATCTAGTCTATAAACTGTACTATGCTAAAAGTCCTGCTTTAGCACTAGCCAATTTAAATAACATTCTTCTACATGGTACAGCCAAAGACCTACTTGAAGAAATCGACTATATCCAGAAAAAATATTTTGGAAGTGAAAGCCACTTACAAAATGCAATAGCTTTACAACAGACTAGCAACAATTCTACACATGGCAACCTTCTACTGCACACATACAAAAAAGAAATACTGAAATTTAAAAGTACATCTGCTGAAGTACCAAACCATGTGTGTGTATGTTGCCGCAGAACTTTTTATAAAAGTAACACAAAAGCTGTAGACCTAACATACAAAATAGAAGACAATGAAGATTCTAAATGATTTGAATTAGTTCTCTACCTTATAGCAGAAAACAAATACGAGATAACTGACACCTTAATACTTTGCAGTTACTGCACTATGAAACTTGACAACAACCAAACTCCTTCACGTGCTATCACAAATAATTTGGAATTATTCCCACTACCAAAAACCCTACAACAACTCAATTTATATGAGAGCATCATAATTCAAACAATGCACCGCTTTCAAGCAATAATACGCCTTCAACTAAAAACAGAAAAATTACCTCCCTCTGAATTGGTGAAAGGCATTCTTGGCAAAGTAGTGTATTTACCATTAGATCTAAAAGAAAATGTGCACACTCTGGGAGTGCAACGTCCAATAGAGTAATCTTTAATTATCTTAGTAAATGGTGTACCTACAAAAGACAAAAAAATTTGTCAACAACTGGTAGACTTACATAAAGTTAGAGAAGCATTGCAATATCTAAAAGACAATAATGAATACTACAAAGAAATACATATTGAAGGAAACTTGAAGGAAACCACTGAAATAATTCAAGAGTCACCAGAAACTGGTCAATTTGAGCTTCTAGATCCTGCTACAGTATCCAATACTTTAGACCATTATACAATTCATCCATTGCACTCTAATGAAACTGTAGAAGATGCACTAGAAACGTACCAAATGCGACAAACAAAAGGATCACCAATCAGCATATGGGAAAAAAGTATAGAAGCACATGCTTTTCCTCTACTCTTTCCTACTGGCAAAGGAGGAAGGTACGATGATAGACCTATTCAAATAACAGAATCAGAATACTGCTCATTACGGATGTATTCTGAAGATCCCAGATTTAGACAAAATGTGGAGTACATATTCCACCTACTCTTTGAAAGTGAACTAGCAACTCTATGTTACGGAGTTGCACACACATTAAAATCAGGAACCCACTTTCAAAATATGTCAGCTACACAATTATTACAAAAAGTGCAAGAAAAAGATGAGGTTTTACAATCAAGTATTACAAATCTATTAGCAAACATGCGTGGTACTAAAGAGTACTGGTTCCGACATAATGGAGATGTACGTTGTATGATAAGAAACCTTGGCCCACCCACTTGGTTTGTTACATTAAGTTGTGCAGAATATGCATGGGAAGATTTACATGATTTCATATGCATATCAAACAAAAACAAAACAAACATAGATATACTAACACCTGGAGAACTTTGTTCTCTAGATCCTGTTAATGTTTCAAGATATTTTCATCATCGCTTCATTGCTATGCTACACTTTATTTGTAATAAAAATGTTCCTCCCCTCGGAGAAGTGCAACACTTCTTTTGGAGAAAAGAATACCAAGCCAGAGGAGCACCACATATCCACATGCTTTTATGGATTAAAGATGCTCCTAAATTTGGTCAAGACAATGATGCCACTGTGTTACAGTTTATCGAAAAATATGTCACTTGTGAAATTCCATCGGAAGCAACAAATAGTGATCTTCATGCACAAATTTTACAATTTCAAAGACACAAATGTGGCAAATATTGTTGTCGCAGATACAAAAACAAAGGGATATACTACACCAAATGCCGCTTTGGTTTCCCTAGACCAGTTACAAAAACAGGTCAAGTAAACATATTCATGTCTTCAGTTAGACATAGTGTTAAAGGTAAATCACCTAAAAATACATATTACATAAAAAGATCAGAAGAAGAAAAATATCTCAATGATTACAATGCAATCATTGCCCTCTTATGGAACACCGCCTGTGTTCATAGAACAGTTTCAACTTGCCTGCGAACAATACGGACAGGCATAGCGTCCTCAGGACACACCCATTTTGTTTATTTACGAACATTTCAGGACACCGCGTGTGTTCTTAAGACAGTTTCATCTTGCTTGCGAACAATACGGACAGGCATAGCGTCCTCAGGACACCCCCATTTTGTTTATTTATGAACATCCCAGGACACTTGATGTGTTCTTAGAACAATGTCAACTTGCCTACGAACAATACGAACAGGCATAGCGTCCTCAGGACACCCCCATTTTGTTTATTTACGAACATCCCAGGACACTTGATGTGTTCTTAGAACTGTTTCAACTTCCCTACGAACCATACGGACAGGCGTAGTGTCCTCAGGACACCCCCCATTTCATTTATTTACGACCATTTCAGGACACCCGTGTTGTCCGTGGTCAGAACGAACACAACAGGTGTGTCTGCCACCTGAATAAATACAACATTTAACCCGTCTCTTACTCACCCACCTTCCCCAAACAGTCTTACACGCCAACACACTTGACTAAATAGTATTTTTCCACCAAGTTTCACAGCGCTGTCCGCGGATGTTTGCGGATACAAGATGTCAGGCGTGCCCAGAAAATCTAACCACCACACGCTCTCAACCACCCAATCAGCGAGCACGTCGAATGTCCGCGGACATGACGTGGATCGCCCAGCCAATCAGGACCCTGTCCGCGGAGCGAACAGGGAAGTGTTTCCGCAGACCGAACATAGATATCACTAATTTTTTGTGACCTACTTTTTGGTCATTTAAAAAAAACACTTTTTCACCAAATTGCAAAAGCATGCTTTCGGGACTAAGCCGCTGCTCCTGGTCCAAATTTGGTGAAAATCCGTCCAGCGGTTTGGGCTGTAGGCATGAGCAAAGTTTTTTCCCCATTCAGTCTATGGGAAAAAAATAAGTTTTAGGACCCCCCTATAACTTCCCCCCCTGGACCAAACCTCACCAAACTTTGCAAAATAAATCAGAGTGGCCCATATACTTTTTTTGCAAAGTTTGGTGAGGATTCGTCCAGGGAGAGCGAACTTATAAGCCGCCCAAACAGGGCTCATCCTATGGAAACAGCAACTGAACCATAACTACACAGCCACTACTGTTGCTGTGTAATATACATATATATATATATATATATATATATATATACATATATATATATATATATATATATATATATATATATATATATATATATATATATATATATATATATATATATATATATATTCAGTGAAAAGACTTTGTTAAAGGAACATTATGGTTAAGTTGCACTAATAAAAACCTCTGAAATTCAGTGAAACAACGTTGTTAAAGGGACAGGGATATGTCAGTGAACAAAAATAAGTGACCTAGATATGTGATTTCATCGGTCAATTACATTTGTGATGTCATCTTTGATGTCCTTGGTGTTAGTCTTAGAAGTGCATGGTGTGGTGCAGGTCATGGTTGCTTAACTTACCATAGCTGGTAAATTCCTGGAGTGTTTTACATACTTTAAAGTGCATAGTTTACATGAAGAAAGAACACACTAATTTAATTATGGAATATCCCAAGAATCACAAAGACTATTCCTATCCCCAACTGTACATAATGAAATAATGATCTTGTCTGCAAAATTAGATGACCTTAGTAATCACATTAAGGAACTTTTAAAATATGTTAAAAAGCATGTTATTAGAAATTATGATTATCACTTTCCTTCTTGTACCTGTCCCCCTTACCTCCAGCAATCACCCCATCACATTCCCAAAATATAAATGAAAGACGCTTTGATGTATCTTCTCACCATCCCTCCCCTGACGATCATTGTATAGGAATTTTAAATTCTCCCATTTATGTTTCCCATTCTGATACCCCATCCCTTTAATACATAAATGCATTCTTTATACTATAAATATCTTGTATATTATTGTTTCATACATTTAAAAAAATAAAATAAACAGTCAGTGGACAACACGACTGTCTGGGGTGGTCGTGGACAACATGCCGTATCAGGAAATGTCTGTTCTCACATGACGTACTTTATTATTCTACGGGGGGCACACCAGTTTGTGGACACCCATGCACATCGACCGGCGGTCTCCGGCTCAATGCTATCCGTGGACACATTTCAGCACTGCGGATGTCCGGGGACGTGATCATGTGACCGCACCCATGCAGGGTGATGATGTGTCCACAACCACAGTGTCTGTCACCATGAACAGTCTAAACCTGCTTTCTTTTTCAGCCAATCTAGGAACTTTCTAAGTGAAAGTTTACCCTTCCAGGGCTGCTAGACTCATTGTTAGATTATTTGTCTTATTTTTACAACTTTCCAAGGCTTATATTCGACACGATAGTCCACGAAGAGTCGTGTGGTCCGCAGACAGTTCCTATGAAGGGACCCACCCATTACTTTTAGTCATTCTCAATCTGGCTATCCAGGAGAGAGCAGCTAACAGCATCTGCTTTGCAGAACATCTTTATTCCCAGCAATGGCATCTACTATGGCCTTCCCTGCTCCTTCCCAGAGGCCACCACCATCACCTTCTGGAGGGTCTGGAGAGGGGAACAGGTGCAGTGATTTAGAACAGGATTAAGAGGAAGAGGAAGATAAGGTAGAGGAAGTGCCTACCTCCAGCACCCAGTGTGAATCTTGAGTCTGGCAGTTTTACACCACCATTGAACCAAAGGCTCGGGCTGACAAGGTCAGATACATTGAGTGCCACATCATACTAAGTCATGGAAAATCTGGTCTGTACTCCTACGGGACCACCTCCATGTGGCGCCACACAAGATCCAACCACCAGAGTTGCCTGAGCAAGGCTGTTATTTCTCAGGCAGAAGCAGGTTAACAAGATCTACCCCATCTTCCCCAACTACTCTTGCAACCACACAGGCTACGACTCTGGGGCAGAGGAACTAGGTGGCTGCCTCGCAGGCCATACAGAATACTGTTTACCCTTGCCTTTCTTGGGTCACATTACTATTTTTGTAATGCGACGCACCGGTCTGCAGGGGGGACCAGGTTCGCCGTGCTTTCGAGGTACCAGTCAAGGAGCATGAGACACAGTGCAACCTACTTTAAATTTAAGGGCCGCCCAACATCTTCCCTGTCCACCTGCCCCTCCATCTCTGTGGTTGGTGCCCCTTCCCTCCCTGCCCTCCTCATCTTACTTTGCTTCTATAAAAAAACAAAAAATGCCACAACAAATACAAAATCATAAAATACAAAAAAGGTTCCTTTTAGGAGTCACCTTTCACAGTTAAATATTAGAACTTTAAAACAAATCACAGGACCCTTTGCAGCCTGCATAGTCCGTGGACAGTGCCTTAGTCCACGGACAACTGGGAAATTCCAGGCATCGGGTGGGGGAGTTAAAATAAATTAATTTGTTTTTCGGGCAAAAATGGTGGCTCTTAACAAACCTTTTTTTGTGTTTTTGGTTTTAATATTTTTTTTTACTTCCATCGTTTTTGTCTGAGATGCAAGGTAATGTGGGGGAGGCAAGGAGTGAATGGAGGGAAGTGGCAGATACTTAATTACATATTATATATGTTCACAAAAACTGCTTTAATGCATTTTGAACATTTTCCCAAAAAATCGGATTGACATCATCAGTCAGATGCACTCTATCAAATTTCATATTTGCATTATCAAAATATGTCATGCCAAGATCCCGCAAAAAAGCACATTCAGCTTTGTTAACATTGCACTTTTTCAATTTGTGGACAAAATACATTAGAACACTTCCACATTTGTCTCTGAGCAATCCATGAAAAAAGTTCCACCAACTTCCCAAATTTATCCTTTATTTCAAACTATAAAGAAATTCAAGTCACATACCCCAAACCATTGCCTCAACGAAAATGATGTCCGGATACTTTAAATTAACCATTTGCTCACAAAACGGGAACAATTCCACCCACTTCATTTCATGAACACCATACCATCAAACTTCTAGTTGTTATCCAAGATTCTCAGACAATCCACAGTGCTCAGAATACACCTTCAGCCAATGTATCCAAGAGTTTCCGACAATCCATACACTCTGCTTCCTCAAAGACATAGCCATATCCATCTTCAGTGCACTCAGCGAACAAAACTCCTGCTACCCTGTCTACCTGTACACCAGAGTCAAGAAATCTGATTGGCTGATCACCAGGTGCCCGCGAACATCTCGACTGTCCGCGGCCTCTGCAGTACCCTTTCCATGCCAGGCACCTTCAAAGGACCTGGTAGGCACGTGCAGTGTCTGCAGACTACTGCCTTGTCTGTAGACACCATGGCCAATTAAAGAGGTGGGGAGGTTAACAGTCAATTTAAACAATTTATTCTACCATGGTGGTTCTTCATAGAGCCTTTTTTTGGGTTTCACATATGTTTTGTTGTTCTCTTTTTTATATCCCACGCCTACTAACAAATGCTTTCCTATACACTCTACATTTTCCCATTTAAGTTGTTCACATTAACTTTTTCAAACCATTTTTAACATTGAAAAGAAACATTTTATTCCCAACATCATTTAAATGCACTCCACATCTCCGAAAAGATGCCATGCTTAAACCATTCAAAAAAACACATAACCCTTAATTCACATGGTGCCTAGTTCCTTCTATTTGTACACAAAACACATTTGGACATCTCCATATTTCCCTTGTATTTATTTCAGAAAAAATAATCTTTGCATATGGAAATAGTTCCATTAAGCTTTGCAACATATCCTTTAATGCAACCTGCAAAGAAATTGCAGTAACATAGCCCAAACTATGTCCTGCGCAATGCACAATAATAATATATTGGCATTGAAATTGAGCCATACTCGAACAAAATAATAATAAACTGACCCAGTTTAGTCCAGAAACTGTATACCGCCAAGCTTCCACTCCCTGCAATCCAATGGTAGCAGAGATGTCACAAGATGCAGTATAACCTTTCAATGAATTCATGCAACAATCTCCCACCATCAACACAATCATCTTCTTTCTAGCAATAGCCACAGCCTTCTTCCCTGCACACAACAAACAAAACACCTGCTACCCTGTCTTCCTATAAACCATAACCACAAAATGTGATTGGCTATCCCCCATAGTCCTCTTTCCATGCCAGGCATCATTAAAGAACCCAGATGGCACGTCCGATATTTGTGGACTAGCGCAGTGTCCGTGGACCCCGTAGCATAAAGCAGCCCTTCCACCCTTTCTACTTTCATGTTTGTAATGCTCCCTCATTGGCTGTTTTCAAACAGTCACACATCCATCCACCAATCACACCCAAAACTCTACACCTAACTTTGTCATCTCAGTTCAACACTTCAAATGCACACTTAAATTCTGAGAGTATATATCTCCTGTTAATCACAGCCATCAAAAACTACAGTAAACTTTTCAAGATTTCTACTTGCAGATTCAACAACATCTGCATCGAAGAAAACATACTGCAGGTATGCTTATATTTTATAAATTATTATATTTGCTGCCCTCACCTTGTAATAATGATCTCATTATTACAAGGTGAGGCATATTCTCCTTTTAACCAATCTATCAAATGCAATATATGACAGCACTCTGCACCTGATACTATCAAGTGGCAGTTACTTACATGCACTGCCAACATAATAAAGTTCCACATAAAGTGCCACTTAAAAATGTTCTACAAGTCATTCCCATCAGCTTTTCCTTTTGTTTACAAAATACGTAGACACAGTGCTGCTGCATATGCACATATGAATTTTTTTCATTTTCAGCAACATCCCCCTAAAAATGAACACGTTTAAATGCACATCATTTTCCATTTCTCATTCCATATGAACATCAAAACTTCCAAGCTTTCTCAACACAACACATCCCTTATAGTGCCACCATTCCCCACCTGCTCTCACATGTATACTCCCAAACATCCCAATTCATCAAATTTATTGCACAGTGCGAAGCACTTTTCCACTGCTAAAATGTAACTTTGCGCTGCCAACACAAACCCGTATTCATCATTCTGTGCAAAATATATTTTTGTAGTACAAAGTCAATTTAAACTCACTTTGTAATGCAAAAATGATTTTGCACTGAATTCCCATTGCAAAAAAAAACACTTTGCACAGTTCCATGAATCAGGGTTGCTATCGGCAGTACAAACTCACTGTTCGGAAGTGCAAAAAATTCCATTATTCAAGCCCAAAATACTTATATACAACACTTCTCCTTAGATATAAACTATTGTTATTTTCCAACCACTACTATAACACACCAAAAACTACTCCAACTGCAATCTGCCTTTGCATTACCACTAGGCCACAAGTTCCCTATTCTTTAAAAACACTGCAACACATTACAAATACATTACACAACAAACACAGCCCTTCACTTATTAAAATCACCAGCGAAATCATAATCTAGATATGCATCTTTTTTGCACACCCATTTTTTCCCTACACCTGATAATCTCCCAAACAACACTACTCATAGGGCCTCATTACGGGATTGCCTTTAAAACCCACTGGTAGCCAGCATGTTGCCATGAAACCCGTATTACCATTACCACCATCTCACATCCTGATGCTTCCGAAATGTCACAATCAGCGCCAGCACACTAGGTTCCCATTACCATACAGTCCTATAGTACTGCAAGAGTTGAATATATGTATTATATCCTTATGATTTGAATAACTGAACAATTGATGGATATGTACATATTTCTTTTTTTGTCTGTTTGCCTAAGTAGTTTCTGTCTCCTCTGATATCTTCCTTTCATTATCATTATTTTAGAGATTGTGATTTATTTATATGTAACAAGTAAAATGCTTTTTTATGTGACTATTTGGAGATGATGAATTTGGATTTTAAGGAATGATTGATTCATTGTGTTTATTTGTTGAATTATTTGTGTAAAGTTTTTGTTTATAAAACGATATCACAGTAAAATAAATAATAAAATAATAAAGCATTGGCACCATTAGTAAATATGCCAGTGCTTCAGTGTAAAGTCTGCCAGTAGCAGCCTCAACTCCCAGCAAGTAACACCTGCTGGGAGTGCTCTACCACTAAACACAGAGTAAGACAGTCCACAAAATCTGCTGGTAATGTTTTACCGGTATCTTTAATTACAGATTAGCTCATTCTTAATAAAAGCCATAGTCCAATCTTTTTTAACAACATACTTAACATACTTTATTACAGCACCCGTAACCCACCTTTATTAACTATTTTTCCCAACAACTTCTACCTTAATAAATAACAAACTCTTTCACTACAAGAACTTTGCCATTGCCACTTATACCCAGTAACTTTCTTTTACAATTACCAGAAAAAAGAAGACAGCTACAGAAGAAAAAACTCTCTTCACATCCTACAAAGTAAGTACGTGAGTATACCATGCTCTAATTATAACAATGTACTTTCACTATATGTAAGACTAGAATATTTTGTTCTACCCACCATTTTATTGCAACATTCACATTCATTCGATTCCCACACTGTTCATTATTCAAAACACCCATTCCTTACTACCTAACAACACAGCCATCTCTCAACAACTTCTATACCATAATTGACTTCCTTAATATTCCATACCCCTATGCACATGAGGTCCTAATTCCAACACAACAACATTGAAACTCATTGCACTCCAAATTAAAACACACATTAGCACACAGAGATGCACTTCTTCATCCCGTCTCCATTGAGTCCACACACTCCCCATACCTATGCAGTAAACCACACCATTATAACAAGTACTGTTTTCCTGAAATTTCATAATGTCCCCGCTTATTCCATCACACCACCACACCCTTAGTCAATACCCAAACCTATCATACCTGTACAGCCTCTTACTCTTACAACCTTCCCAGCCACACCTATCATCCCACTGCACAATCACACATGCACACCCATGCATAATACATGCATAAACATTCCACAATTTTCATACACAAAACACAATGCCTACTAAAAAACAACTCTGTAGAAAACAAAGAAAAAATAGAGCAGATAAGAATAAAAACAAGACATATTGTCATCTTCCTCTAAAACAATGTATAGAAAACATTAAAACAAAAGATTTAGTAACCTCATTCAACAAAAGTAAACAAGCCACCACTAAAACAAATAACGTCCCACTTGCAAAATCTAAAAGTAAAAACACACATACAATTCTATTCTTGGAAAGCAAATCAATCTTCCACAGCACTTTCCAACTATAAGGAAGCTGCAAGAAATTACAAAAGGGCGGTTATTGATGCCAAGAAATCTTACTTGGATTCCAGAATCTCCCAGGCTATATCAAACTCTAAGGAGCTATTTAAAATATTAAAAGAACAAGAGTCCGTCCCAGAACCGGCACTATCCGCCATTATTAAAAATGACGAGTGGTGTTTGGATATTCAGACCGCCATGGTTAATAAATTGGACGCTATCCGGGAATCTATAGCAACCAAAAAAGCAGCCTCGGATACACCAGATCTCAATTTAGTTAGTAACACCTTTATCAGGGATCCCAAAATCCCCATCTTTGACTTTACACCTATATCAGAGGAGGAGTTGGCTTCCATTATTAATAAACTTAAGGCAACCAACTGCACCGGGGATCCGTGTGCTTCAACAATTATCAAAACCTGTCCCCCCTCTCTTATTCAAGCCATATGTAAATTTGTAAATGCCTCGCTGCAGAACTGTTCGGTCCCAGACGATTTGAAACAAGCATGGGTCACTCCCTTGTTGAAAAAACCCAGCTTGGATCAAAGCGTCCCTACAAATTATAGGCCCATAACTAACACTCCTTTCTTGCTTGAGATACTGGATCGAGTAGCATATATTCAAATAGCGCAACATCTAAATGCCCACCCTATTCTTAATCCTTTTCAGTCAGGATTCAGACAAGGGTTTGGTACGGAAACTTCGCTTCTTGACCTTAAGTCTCAGTTACTACAAAGAATGGACTCGCAAAAGATCTCTCTTTTAATCTCCCTAGATCAATCCGCAGCATTCGATCTCGTCGATCATACCATACTAGCAGATAGACTCATGTCAGTAGCTAACTGTTCACAGGCTGCTACCAACTGGATACTTTCATTCCTATCCAACAGGTCTAGCAGGGTATGTGCCAACAATGCCAAAGCGCCTGCAATTCAGACATTGTTTGGAGTGCCACAAGGCGCCAGTCTGTCGCCTTGCATCTATAACATCTTCATGTCCCCTTTCTTTGCCCATCTGGCCCATAAGGGCATCCTCTTCTCCAACTATGCAGATGACACTCAATGTGCCATCCCTCTTACAGGCCAGCATTCGGAGGATGAAAAAGAACTTAATCGCATCTTTGCCATGATAGAACAATGGATGATGTGGAATAATCTTGCACTCAACCGCAGCAAGACAGAACTCATGGTTGTAGGATCGGATAGCATCATAGCCAAATTGGACTCAACTTACAAACATTTCCAGCTGGGAGATGCTCTAATTTCCACTCTTCCCAAGGTTAAAATCCTAGGCTTAGTATTGGATCAATCACTCAAGATGAAATCTTATGTGGCCAGTACCGTCGCTTCCGCCAACTACTATATTAAATTGTTATCCCATCTGCGTCCATACATTTCCCAATCCAATGCTGAGACCATCGCCCGAGCCATTATAGGCTCCAAACTAGACTACTGTTGTAGCCTATTAGCTGGCTCCAGTAAAAAAATCATTAAACGCCTTCAGGTGGTCCAGAACGGAGCTGTCAGAGTGGTATCCGGTCTTGCATACAGGGTACATGTCTCGGAGGCACGTCAAGCACTACACTGGCTGCCCGTAGAATCAAGAATCTCCTTCAGACTTATGGTCATCACTTTTAAATGCCTTCAGGGCAAGATGCCCTCCTACCTGCAAAGGTACATTGGAATAAAATCTTCTGCCAGAAACCTTCGGTCCAACAACCGGAACCTGCTCCAGCAGCCCAGAGTCAAAGGCAAAAAGGCACAATGTGGTGCTTTTGCCTCAGCAGCACCGGCACTTTGGAACACTCTGCCTGACCAACTGAGAAATTCATCATCCCTGAATACATTCAAGAAGGGCCTTAAAACCTTCCTCTTCAAATAGTTGCCCCGGGTTTTTCAGTTACTGCTCTCCATTAAGATCGCTCAGCCTCTCTATCTCCCCTTTCTTCTATGTTTTTCTTTGTCTGCGCCCTCACACCTATGGGTTTATGGTGCGCCATACAAATGTAATGAAAGTAAAGTAAAAGTAAAGTACAAACAAAACCAGACCGATTAAGGAACCTAACACTATATTTACCAATATTAGCATAATCACAGTAAAGCAATCCAGAACATTTATTTTACAAAAAAATGGTCTGCCGTAGAGTTCTTAACAATCATATAAAAAGAGTTAGAAAGCCACGATCTACCCTGAAAAACTACTGCAGACAACTAATCCTCGAATCTCTAATTGACAGTGCATTTCTATTAAAGAGAAAGTTGTTTATATTAATATTGAACAGAATAAAACCACTAACTAAATTAATCAATAAATTACAAAAAGTACTTCTAAACATGGGCAATGTCAACATAGCTACCTTTTCAAATTTCTGTGATGGTGAATGGATTCACACAAGCAGAACAGAGCCATATTTTAATAAAGACGCATATAAACGAGAAAAACAAACCCAACTGACACAGACAATAATGTCTTAGGCTATCAAATGGTAGGAGATGGTTTTACCCCAAATAAATCTTAGAACAAAAAGACTGAATGCCCAATTAGTATGCATTCGGCCGGGTATAATTCATGGAATCCCATAATACTGAATAAGGGGAGAGAGTGTGTTGTGGGGGTGTCCCCCCCTCCCCGGGTTTGGTATTATGGCTTGCTGGGGATGCTGAAGTGTCCCCCACATACATTAGAATCCCAGCAAGGACAAGCAACTGAAATACAGAAAGCTCAAATTAAAAAATGCAAACAAGTTTGCAATTTTGTAATTCAAGCTTTTTGTATTCGTTTTTTTAATGTAGATCCGTAGGAGACACCATTATGTCAAAAGAAACCCTTATAGAGAAAACATCCTCATCAAACTTTCAACCCAATGCTCCTTTTGTCCAGCAGCCCATCCAATATACAAATGGACGCGCAGCTCAATATGTAATGTACGACAACACTGGATCAAATCTTTATGACAATTCCTAAATCACTATGTAAAACTAAAACACAAAAGAAGAATAAAATGTTTACAAATCATGGACTCCTGCCCAGTGCGCATCCACACAGGACTGCAAGGACATTCATTTGCCTGTATTTCAGGAACTGTTTGCAAAAGCACGTTCAATCACATCAAAAAGTTACGAAATCTTGTGCATAGACTATACTATGCAAAAAGTCCTGCTCTAGAACTGCAAAATTTAAAAAACATTCTCCTACATGGCACTGTCAAAAAACTCCTTGGAGAAATCAAACAGATCCAAAGTAATATTTTGTAACTGAACTGACTTTGTAACTGAAGCTGACTCAGTAGCTTTTGAAAACATTTGCAACAATCTCACAAACAGCACTCATCTTACAAACACATACAAACAAGAAATAGCTAACGTTTCAAAATGCATCTGCTGAAATACCAGACAAAGTATGTGTCTGTTGTCACAGAACGTTTTATAAAAAGAATACCAAAATAGTATGTATGGCTTACAAAATAGAAAACAATGAGGAATCCCAATGGTTCCAAAAAGCTTTATATCTGACAGCAGAAAATAAATACAAAATAACTCACCCCTCAATAGTTTGAACATGCAGCAATATAAAGCTGGACAATAACCAAATGACATCACTTACTATTACTAATAACTTAGAAATCTTCAAACTGCCAAAAGCTCGCCAACACGTGACTTATATGAGAGCATTATAATCCAAACAGTAGACCCATTTCAAGCTATAATACGCCTTCAACTGATAATTGCCAAATTGCCTCCATCTGAGTTGCTGAAAGGCATTTGTGGCAAAGAAGTATATTTTCGATACAATCTTAATATAGAAAATATAGAACTCTAGGAGTACAATGCGAAATAGATCAATCATTAATTGTACTAGTTAATGGTGTACCCACAAAAGACAAAACAATTTGGCAATGAGCATGTTGGAAAATAAGTGTAGAAGCACTTTCCTTTCCTCTACTCTTTCCTACAGGAAAAGGGGACATCTATGATGAAATAACCACACAAATTAGTGCATCAGAATATTGCTCTTTAAGAGAGTATTCTGAAGACCCCATATTTAGACAAAATCTAGAATACATTTTCCACCTCCTGTTTGAAAGTGAACTAGCAACTCTATGTTACGGAGTTGCACACATTTTAAAACAGGTTCTAATTTTTTAAACATATCTGCCACCCAACTGCTTCAAAAGATAAAAGACAAAGATGCTGTTTTGCAGTCAAGTATCAAAAATGTCTTGGCAAACATGCATGGTATAAAAGAGTACTGGTTCTGATGTCACGCTGATGTACATTGTATGTTAAGAGAACCTAGGCCCACGCACATGGATTTCTACTTTAAAATGTGCAAAATATGCATGGGATGACTTGCACAACTTCTTACGCAATGCAAACCAAAATAAAGAGGGAATATATAGAGAAACACCAGGAAAACTCTGTTCTCTTGACCCTGTCAATGTATCAAGGTACATTCATCATCGCTTAATTGCCTGCTGTACTTCATCTTCAATAAAAATTCCCCTCCACTCAGAGAAGTGGAACAATTCTTTTGGAGAAATAGGAATATGAATCTAGAGGAGCACCTAACATCCACATACCTTTGTGGATAAATGATGCTCCCAAATCTGGCCATGACTTTGAAGCCACTGTTTTACAATGCATTCAAAAATGCATTACCTGTGACATCCCTTTAGAAACCACCGACAGTGAGCTACATACACATATCTTACACTTTCAAATACATAAGTGTGGCAAATACTGCAGATGAGAATATAAAAATAAAGGTAAATACTATACCAAATTTTGCTTTGTTTTCCCTAGACCGGTTTTCACAACAGGACAAGTCAATTGCTTAATGTCTTCTGTTAGGCACAGTGTAAAAGGGGTATTTCCTACAAAATTAAAAGGGATGAAGCATCCAAGTACATCAAGAATTGCAATACAATCATTCCCATCTTGTGGAATCCAAACATAGATATCCAATACATTGTAGACGATTCCACTGCAGTTGCAATATATGTCACAGCCTATCTCACTAAAGCTGAGAAAACAAAGCTAAAAGACCTCTGGGATGAAATATCATCGGACAAATCACTGTCCCAAAAACGATAAAGCTTCGGTATAAATATGCTCTTGCATAGAGAATGCGGGTGCTACAAAGTTGCAGACCGTTTAACAGGAACTGACATATATGGCAAATCTGAACACATTATCTGGCTAAACGTTGGTCCAGCTTCATCCTGAAAAAGAGTATAGAAACAAAAGCCACAAATGATCCCTACAGACATGACGTTTTAAAAAAACAATTTAATTGACACATACTCCCCAAATAGAAGTACTAGTTTGGAAAACATGTATCAATATGACAAAGCCCAAAACTACTCCTATAAAAGCAATATCACACCAGATGAGACAACTGGAAAATATTTGGTTTCAATTTGTGAAGGAAGCGTAGGAAAACTAATGAAACCCAGCCTAATTAATCATTTAAAGGTATCATGTAAATATCTGCAACATAGAGAACTTTATTATATGGCCCTACTACAACTTTCAAAACCTTGGAGAAAGGAAGAAGAATTATTAGAAGACCATGACTCATTTGAAGGTGCATTCAAAGCAAATGAAAGCAGTCTAACAAATGTCGATTTCAAACAACTCAAAGAAATGTTGGACAATGAATGCCAACAAGAGGAAGAAATTGAATTTATACTAGATAAAGACACTCCTGAGGGAAGTCAACCTTCCCTTACAGGAAGCCAAGAACCACTCGGAGAACCATTCATTCTTAATGAAGCAGAAATAGACATATTTGAGTTAGAAAATACCATGTACCAATCTAAAGATTCTGAAGAAGACTTGTCAGTGCTCAAATGACAGCTAAATGATGGCAACTCACCATTTATCTAGACGTTACTGAAGAAATTGAACATGCTCTTAAACATGAAACTAAAACCTGTAGCTGCTTCTGGTAAAATGTTCTTAATTAAAATAATCTACACTTTTCTACAAAACTGAACAAACAACAACCTTTCAGCTGTTCTAACAGACCCCACAGGTTTAGCTGCCTACAACATGGGAGGTGTAACTTTAGACCGACTAGGACTCCCCCCAGTAGAACACCAAAACAAATTAGAATTTTACAATTTATCAGCAGAAGCTACTACTGAAGTACACAGAATTCTGAAACAAAGGAATGTGCTCCTGATAGATGAAGTAAGCATGTTTTCCAACCTCATGGTGGCTTTAATTCATCTCAAAATGCAAGAAGTCCTATAAACCAACTACAAACAACTATTTTGATGAAAACACGTCACTGTTTTCGGTGACCTCTTACAGTTAATACAAGTAAAAGGTGACCTTTTTTAAAAAAACATTAGGACACAAACAATGCCGTAACACACTCGGCAGCATTGGAAATGTAAATCTCTGGCAACATTGTCGCTAAAGAGAACTAACTCAAAACATGCATCATTCTGCAGATCTCACCTATGCTAACATTTTAAAAAGCATGAGAACTGGTCTGCTTACTAAAGATTGAAAATCCATCTTAAAAACAAGACTAATCCATGAACTATATAGGCAAAACACATCTGTCCCTGACGTCATAGAACAATTAACTCAGCAAAATATAAAATGCATGTCCTTAATGCCAACCCTTTGCAAGCTGTAGTCAATTCAATGATACAATGTTGAAAAAAGAAATAAAACCAATAGTGAAAATCAGCTCCACTAACTTGAACTGCAGAGTAATCCTAAGAGGTAACCTTGACGTAGAACAAGGTTAAGTCAATGGAACAATTGGTACAGTTGTTGGCTTCCAAACATATCCACATGAGAACAGCATTCAATTTGTCAACATCCACTTTGACAAACTTTCAGAAGTTAAGAAAATAGTCTGCACAGTAGCACGTTTCCTTCTTTTCAAAGACATGTACGTATGGTGAGAACGATTCTCTGTATCTCTTGGATATTGAGTCACTACTCACAAATCGCAAGGTCCAACCCTAGATCACTCATTGATTGAGATTGTCAGCACAGTCTTTAAAGAATGTATGAGTTACATAGCACTTTCGCGCCTGCATACACTCGATGGTCTATTCCTAGTTAACTTTGATGCAAACAAAGTCATTGCTGACATTCCTTGCAACCTAGAATACAACAGGCTATGTGCACTGTATACCCCACACCTTGTCATATACCCTGTACCTGAAAAAAAGAAAACCTTGAAAAACAGAAGTAATACAAACAAAACTTATACAAGATCTCTCAGCACTACACCTGAAAAAATAAAAAAACAAACTGCTAGTCTATCAAATAATACAACCACAACCATCGTCAGTCCAAAAACAACTGTACATTCATCAGAGGAGAAACAGACAAATGTTTCTCCGCAAAAAAAACAACTGTAGGCCCATCAAATGATACAGAAGCAGAACTTGCTGGTCCATTTAAATTCAGAAACACAAGTGGAGTAGCTTGCTATGTAATTGTAGCAATCAATGTTCTCTTCCAATCGCCACCATTTCTACACAACATTTACTTAAATAGCTCTGACGAGTTGTGTTTGCAAATGCTCCTCATTCATACAAGTGCCACAAATAATCCTGAAAACACTTACTGCGGACATGGCGGCATCAGCACTGTTTTTTTTCTACTTATTACAAATGCTCCATGAGCTGTCCGTGAATCCAATATGGCGACCGTTTAAAAAATGTGGTCACACCTCACGTTTTCCAACATCCAATTAGAGCGTGTCTTTGATGTCTGCGGATACTAAGCCACCATCTGATTGGTCCACGGGAGTACGCAGACACTGATTCAGGAAATGGGTCAGGAAATGGGTCAGCAGACCGGACCCAGATATCACAAATGTATGTTTACCTACTTTTTGACCTTTTAAAGAAAAACTACTGAACTAATTTACTCCAAATTTGCAAAAGAATGCTTCCGGGACCAGGCCGCCACTTCTGGTACACATTCGGTCAAAATCCATCCAGCGGTTTAGGGTGTAGGTTCCATTGTGTCTTTGAGGATTTCAAACATTTTGGGACTCCCTATACCGTTGCCGCCCTGGATGAAACCGTGCCAAACTTAGGAAAATCGTCTGAGGTGTCCATATACTTTATTTGAAGAGTTTTAAGAGGATTTGGCAAACAGTGCCAAAGTTTTAAGCCACCCCAAAGGTGCCCTTTCTGTGAGTTGAGAAACTTACCCATAACTACAGGGCTGCTAACACAAGCCCTGTAATAGGTAGCACAATACCTGAACTGGACGTACTAATAAGAGAACACATGATTTTCATGGGCAGCCAGGATCTGAAACTGCCATTAGAAACCCACTAGCCAGAAAAACATCAAATGGATCAGAAAAGCAGCAAGATGCTGAATGCCTTTTAGGAAGGCAACACTATTTTAAATTGGATTAAAGGTATTCGGTATCTCAAATTCAAATTAGAACTGCTAGTGAACCATGTCTTTTTATAATCTAGTTGTATTATTGGGCAAATGAGGACTAATGGTCCCTTAAATAGAAAAAAGTGACTACTTCATTTTCTCTTTTTGAAAGACAGCCCTCCTTATTGTTTTCCATTTTTTTATTTTCTGAAGGTTTATACCGACTGTGCAATATCAGGATACCTTACACAAGAAACCTTTTCTTAAACAGCAAAAGCAATACCAAGCAACAAGAAAAACAGGGTGAGTAAGAAAAACTGGGGTTCTAATTAGGAATCATGGTTATGTTTATAGATTCTCTCCTGATGACCAATTATAGAAAAATGGAGAAACACGTGTAGAGAGAAGGATAAGAAAATGTTTATGTTTAATTTGAAATTAAAAAGTGAAAAACAAATCTATGTTCGAAAAGTGATGAAAGATATTGGAACAAAATAATTAACACAAATAAAATAACAACACACAAAGAATCTTGAGTGCTAATTGTGATATTTTGATAAAACCGAATGCTATCAACCTGAGAAAATAAAAAATTATACAGTAAACTGGTGCACTGAGAAAGATACCACTTGGAAAACTTCTGAGTCTATATAAAATATTGCAACAGTCGCAATATGGGTATCTACCGTGCTGACAACTGAACATAATTCAAACAAGATAGATTTGCCAAGTAAATGTAGCTCTTATTGACCAACATCTTTGTATATAAACACATGGATGACGTTAGATCTTGTGCATCAAAATGGTATCAGTGTTACAGGTTTCCCCTTTTCTCACCTGTTTTCTCTGTTTTACAGAGTCCTTTGTCTGGGTTTTCTTCCCAGCAGTTCTGATCTTGTACAAGCTTCTTCGTCCGGGATCAATGGAAACTCCAGGAAGCTTGGATATGGAGGCAGCACACGGAGGCGGTCTGCGCGGAACGCAGAAGAAACAGGATCAAGGAAGGTAGAAGGGAAGGAGAAGGAGGAAGGTCCGGGAACCAGGGAGCACCACAGTTCAGGAGAACGAACTACGGAGCACGTCAGGCCACAGCTGTCGGTAGCGTTGAGACGCGCGGAACTGCAGGGGAGTGGCTAATTTATAGAACGTGCTGCATAGGACGTAAAGGTCGATAGACCGCGTTCCGTGTATACGGCCATGTTGGGTGTACTACAGCGAGTAACCCCCGATGTGCCAGGGACCAGGAAGACCAGAAAGGGCGTGATCGTCGGAACCCGTCTAAAACCCGTTCCACTGGGTTAACCTGGATGTATTCGGTGGAACCTTCTGAGCAATCTGGGGGAGTTCAAATTTGAGACTGGTTCCCAGGTACGTTCGCTGGGTGGATAACCTTTCCATTCCACCAGGTATTGAAGTTTGCCTCGTCTATATCGGGAATCACAAATACGAGAAACTTCATATTCCAGCTGGTCATTGACAAGCAGAGGACTAGGTCTAAGAGTAGTCCGGGTAGTTTGGATAAAAGGCTTCAACAGGGATTTGTGAAAAACTGGATGTATCTTCTTCCAGGAGTCCGGGAGTTGGAGTCGAAAGGCCACAGGATTGATGATCTCTTTTATAGAGAAGGGTCCATAATACCGGGGAGCCAACTTATTCGGTCTGAGATATCGGGGTAGAAGTTTCGAGGATAGCCATACTTTATCCCCAATGGAGTATGAAGGCCCTGGTCTTCTCCTTGAATCTGCATAGTGTTTGGTTGGATTCGCGCTCTTTCGAGATGTTCCTTGGCTTCTCTCTGAACATTTATGAGTGTTTCAATCCAGGAATCAACAGTAGGAACAGGTGTAGGGTGTGGAAGAACAGAAGGTAAGACCGAAGGGTGAAATCCTTGGCTGCAGAAAAAAGGGCTGGTCTTAACGGCCGAATGGTCCGAATTATTGTAAGCGAATTCGGCTACTGGTACTAAAAGTGACCAATCATCCTGGACTTTGGAAGAGAAACAACGAAGATATTGTTCAAGGGTTTGATTTACTCGTTCTGTGATACCGTTGGTTTGGGGATGATATCCCGAGGAGAGAGCTTGTTGAATCCCTAGTATCCTGCAGAGGTGTTTCCAGAATTGAGAGACATACTGGAGTCCTCTGTCTGATATGATCTTGGAAGGAAGTCCATGCAGTCGGAAGATGTGTTCCAGGAAGATACCAGCAAGTTCTGAGGAGGATGGTAATTTATACAGAGGAATAAAGTGAGCCATATGAGTGAATAGATCAATGGTGACCATGATAGTGGTATAACCTCTAGAAGGCGGCAATTCCACAATGAAGTCTGTAGCAATGATTTCCCAAGGTCTGGTTGGTGGTGTAGGCTGTAATAAGAGACCTGCTGGTTTCTGGTTATCATGTTTGTTCTGATTACAAACGGAGCAAGATTGAATATACAGTTGTACATCAGTCTTCATCTTGGGCCACCAAAATTGTCTTTGTATTAGACAGAGGGTGTTGGAAATACCATGATGACCGGAATGAAGAGTATCATGGCAGAGATTTATTATTCTTTGTTGTAATTTTTGTGTAAGAATGACCAGATTGGTATCTTTGAACAAGTATCCGTCCTTGACTCTCAAGCCCCATTGATTCCTTTCTGAAATTCCTTTCAAAAAATCCGAAGCCTGAGTTTGCATACGAATCTCTTCCAGGAGGTTGTTTGCTTGAGCTACGAATATGGTATGAGGGAACATCTTGGGATACGTCCGATCTTCCAGAAGTTCATAGTCTGGACGATGAGAAAGTGCATCAGCTATTACATTTTGGGTTCCAGGGACATGGTGAATCTGAAACTGATATTGGGCAAAAAAGAAGGCCCACCGAGCTTGGCGACTATTCCTACATTCCAGGGCTTGCAACACTTGTAGGTTTCGATGATCCGTGTGGACGTGGACCGGAAATTTGGCTCCTAGAAGTAAATGACATCATTCTGTGAAGGCTTGATGGATGGCTAGTAGCTCCTTTTCTAGGACGGAGTAATGGATTTCACTAGGAGTTAATGTCCGAGAAAGGTAGGCGATGGGATGTTCCAAGCTATCTTCAAATTGCTGTTTTAGGACGGCTCCAATGGCGTAATTGGAGGGGTCTGTCTCCACTATGAATGGTAGATTAACATCAGGCTGAGCAAGAATGGGAGCTTGTGTAAATTCAGACTTTAACTGTTGGAAGGCTTTCTCTTGAGCCATGGTCTAAAGGAAGGGAACATCTTTTTTTCAATAAGGCAATTATTGGTTGGACAATCTCGGAAAAGGAAGGTATGAATTTCCTATAGAAATTAGCCAAGCCCAGGAAGGATTGTATCTGTTTCACCGAGGCAGGGCTAGGCCAGGATAAAATAGCCTTAACCTTGGATTGATCCATACCGATACCATCGGGAATAAGGACAAACCCTAGGTAGTGAACAGTAGAAGTATGGAAGATGCATTTCTCGGGCTTCGCCAGGAGTTTATTTTCGCGTAAGCATTGTAATAATGCGTTAACATGTTCTTCGTGCTTGAGAGGGTCCTTCGAAAATATTAGAATATCGTCCAGATAGACAATCACAAAAAGGAACAGCATGTCCGAGAACACTCGATCCATGAAACGTTGGAACACCGCTGGGGCATTAGCAAGTCCAAAGGGCATGACTAAGTATTCAAAATGCCCAAAGGGTGTTCTAAAGGCTGTTTTCCACTCATCACCTGCCCTGATCCGAATCAGATGATAGGCGCCCCTGAGATCTAGCTTGGTGAATACAACTGCACCTCTTACTGCCTCCAGGATGTCTGAGATCAAGGGCAACGGATAACGGTCCTTGAGAGTACATTGATTTAGACCTCGATAATCCAGACACGGTCTGAGTTCTTTAGTGTCTTTCTTAGGAATGAAGAACAGGGAGGCCCCTGATGGAGATTTAGATGGTCGTATGGTGCCATTTGCGAGATTTGTATCCAGGTATTCACGAAGGGCTTTCTTTTCAGGTTCTGATAGGATGAACATCCTTCCAAAGGGAATCACCGCGGAAGGTTCTGTTTCAATAGCACAATCTTCAGGTCTGTGGGGAGGTAAGGCCTGAACAATGGGAGAGGAGAAAACATCAGAATATTCCCGGTAAGCCTCCGGAACCCGGATGATGTTTGAGACTGAGCTTGTGTTTTGATGAGTTGTAGGAAGTCCTTTTGATGGCGTAGGATCAAGGTCTGGATGTAAGCAGTGGGACATACAGAACTCAGAACCAGGAACAAGGATCCCGCTGCCCAATTGATATAGG
The DNA here is from genome assembly GCF_040938575.1 of Ambystoma mexicanum. NCBI lineage: Eukaryota > Metazoa > Chordata > Amphibia > Caudata > Ambystomatidae > Ambystoma > Ambystoma mexicanum. Next base: position 292,437,766 of record NC_090928.1, read on the forward strand.
GGTTGTGTCTTTGAAGCCAGGTCATTCCCAAAACCATGGGGTAATGGGCTGACTTGATGATGTCAAATCTTATCCTTTCTCAATGTTGATTTATAGCAAGCTCGATTTCCTTGGTCTGCAGGGTTATAGGTCCAGAAGAAAGGGGTCTTCCATCAATTGCTTCTACAGGTTGCATGATAGTCCGGGATTCGTAAGGAATATGGTGTTTTAGGACCCATTCATGATCTATGAATACCCCCCTAGCTCCACAGTCGACCAGTGCCAGGATGGGGTATATTTCTTTCTTGGATATTGTCAAGAAGGCCTGTAAGATTACCAAGGAATTTTGTCCAGGAGAGCTCAAGGATGGAATAGAGGTGGAGCAGACATCTCTCTCCCGAACCTGTGCTCCGTTTAGGATCGGGAGCTGGCGTTTCCCAAGCACCGCGGGGGGGCAATCGGACATTCTCTTACTAAATGTTTGTCGGATGCACAATACATACATAATCCAGTATGATTCCTTCGCATCCTCTCTTGGGGAGTAATGGGTCCACGGAAGGCCCGTAATTGCATAGGTTCAGGCTCATTGCTTGGAGTAGAAATGCCTTCTGAGCTTGAAGGGGTTCCAATGGGGTTTTTTCAGAGTGGTAACTTGGTTTTTTCTTTTCTGCCTTTCTCTCCTGAATGCGAAAGTCAATCTGTAGAGCGAGATCCATTAGGGCTTGATAGGAACCCGGGCGTGCCACTCTGGCTAGTTCTTCCTTAATCTCTTCGTTTAACCCTCTTCGAAATAAAGTAAAACAAGAGGACCAATCCGCTTCCATAGCCAGCTGTTTGAAGCGTGTGACATACGTGAGCAAATCCTGGGTACCCTGATGAAAGTCTAGTAAACGTTCCTGGGCACTGTAAACTTGTTCCAGGCATTCGAACATGGTCTTGAGGGCCTCTATAAAGCCGTCGTAATCATCCAGGAGAGCATCACCAGAGTTAACCAATGGGGTGGCCCAGTTCAAAGCATTCCCAGAAAGATGCGAAATAATAAAGCCCACTTTAGCCCTTGGCGTAGAAAAATAAAAAGGCTTAAATGTAAAGTGGACCAAACAAGAATCTAGGAATCCACGAAGGCTCTTTGCTGAACCGTCTACTTGTCAACGACACCACCTAGAATTACACTCTCCTTCGTGGCAGAATCACGGGATAACACCAATTGTTTTAACGCAGCATTTTCCGCCTTTAAGTTTTGCACCTCGGTCGTCAGCTCTTGCATGCCACGCATAAGATCCTGGACGGCCGCTTCCATGTCTGTATTGAGATCGGTCAGGTGGCGTCTCAATCTGTCACAAGTTTTCCCTTTTCTCACCTGTTTTCTCTGTTTTACAGAGTCCTTTGTCAGGGTTTTCTTCTGAGCAGTTCGGGTCTTGTACAAGCCCGCTTGGCCATCTTCGGATTCCAGATGCGTTCAGCTTCTTCGTCCGGGATCAATGGAAACTCCAGGAAGCTTGGAAATTGAGGCAGCACACGGAGGCGATCTGCGCGGAACGCAGAAGAAACAGGATCAAGGAAGGTAGAAGGGAAGGAGAAGAGGAAGGTCCGGGAAACAGGGAGCAACACAGTTCAGGAGAACGAACTATGGAGCACGTCAGGCCACAGCTGTCGGTAGCGTTGAGACGTGCGGAACCACAGGGGAGTGGCTAATTTATAGAATGTGCTGCATAGGACGTAAAGGTCGATAGACCGCGTTCCGTGTATACGGCCATGTTGGGTGTACTACAGCGAGTAACCCCCGATGTGCCAGGGACCAGGAAGACCAGAAAGGGCGTGATACACGGATCATAAAAATCAGAACTTTCTTGTGTGACACATTGTGTACAAAAGTAAACACAATTCAAGTTCTTACTTTGGATATACCAGGATGATCTGGGTGATATGGTGATTGATAGATATTTTATTCATGTGTTGAGTAATTTTCTGCATGATTTTACCTGGTGTCCGAATGTTTCTGGAAGTTAAGTCACACTAGTAATTTTAGCGATGGTGGCTTCAAGTGATCCAAATGGCTTAAAGTTTCATGTAAGTTTCTCAAATTAACGTATTTATATTTGTTCTCTCTCCCATCTGGTTTCTTACTTTCTTTTGGTTTTAATTTCTATTATTTTCCACATGCTTATTCACATGGGATTCATTTTTCCAAACCTTTCTGTTAATGGCAATGTTAGATTGGTTTTCATGTTGTATTATGTTGTGCATTAATAGAGAATTCAATAGCCTTGAAAAAAGACCCATGTATAGGGCGAAACACGTGTTGGCTGTAGTTTCTTCTCAACACTAAATGAAAAAACAGCATTTAGCTGTGAAAAAGCAATGTTAGCAAACAGATTAATGCCATTGTGTGAAGCACACACTGGTCAGAGCATTACATTTAATGGATTCACAAGAACATATGCATCACTCACCTTGGCTGTTTTAGGCCCAGTGACTTCTTGTTGGGACCCAGATGAATACAGAAAGCCAGTCTGTAGGAGGAGTCTGTCCCACAACCACTTTTTCCATTGTACAATCATGTGTTGTGGTGCCCCCTAAACTACTGTCAGAAGTAGAGGTGAATGAGTGTGCACTGTCCAATAGCATACTTTGCAGCAGTGGAATCCTGAGATATGTTGATGATCACAGATTTTTGTCTCTCTCTCTCTCATTGTTCCATTTGAGCTTCTACCTGACTTGTTGGTGCATTCATAGGGTATTCCAGAGTTTCAACACAATTTTAGTGAAGGTGGATCCTCCAAATCTTTTTGGTTTCTAAATGTACATAGATTCTGGATCTCTATTTTCTCCTTGGTGAGAAAGAGATGATCTTCATTTTTTTGTATGGAGAATTCATGGCACTAAAAGCTCTATGGTTGATGTAGAGTGCCGTGAAACTAATTCCTACCTTGACCAGTAGCTATTTGAGTGCTTCTAAGGCTTGCATAATACATTGTCTCCTCTGGAGTCTAAGAAGACATCTTGTAACTGGGTTTTAGATGTGTTCAAGTTTCTTAGAGTTGTAATCTGGCACTCCAATAACTAAACTGTTTTTAAAGGTAATTCTTGACAATACCGGAGATATGATGCCAAGTGCCCATCATGGGAATGTGAGGAAGGGCATATTCTGTTTGAATGAGTGAAGACAGAGGAAACACGTCTATACCAATGCATTGGTATGTGGTTCTATAGTTAGTTACTATTCAATAAGAATCCAGAGGCTCTTGATCATCTTTGAGATTTCCAGGTAAAAAGACCATTTATGAAGACCCAGGATATTGCTTCTTGTGTTGATGTGGGGAGAGAAGCGATAATGTTTCCATCTTGTCCGGGTTAAGTTATGGATTGTAGAAAGTCATCCAGACATTCACATCAGAAAGGAACCTGGTGGAGGTGTTCTCTTCATCCTTGTTGGTGGTCCTTTTGAAATGCATTTTTGCATTGTCCTTCTAGTTTTACCATGTAAGTTATTGTCTTGTGATTAGTCTCTTGAGTGGGTCCATGCATATGTTGTAGAGCAGAAAGTTAAATGTTATTCTGCTGCAGTTTGAAATCGAAGGGGACTGCCAGGTGATTTCTGTTTTGTTCATAGGAAAGGATCTCATTCATTATAGCACAGTGCTGCCCAGTCCAGTTTTTTGCCAGCCTCTTAGTCATATAATTATAATTGTTCTTTCATAATGTGCTTAATACCAGCGATTGGTTTCTAAGCGCAGGATCGGAATTCGAACTTGTGTTGCGCTGTGTTGTCTTGCTTTCATTACAAATGCATTGTCCCGGAGCCAGACCCCTTCACCTGTAGTTAACAGTATGAGAACCGGCTCAGAGTTCGAGGAGTATAAGGGTTGACGTGATAGTGGCATCTGTGATGAATCTTTGATCATCCCAGACACAAAGAAATACAGACTCCATTTCTTTCTTTTTACTCTAGTATTTGTTTGACACGGATACACGGATCATGAAAATCAGAACTTTCTTGTGTGACACATTGTGTACAAAAGTAAACAAGATGTTCCATGATTTCACTGAAAGTATAGCTCTCAAGGATCTTAGCTTGGTATGGCATTTTGGAAATTGTTTGATAGCTTTTGGGTCATCTGGGTTTCCAGAGATGATTTTGCAAAGTGATTTAGCAGAGACAGTCTTAAAGAGACTTGGAACTATTCAAGTTTCCAGTGAGTAGCTCATTACTGCATATTAAAAATAGCAGTTTCCCTGCAAAGTATATCTTTGCATCAGTCTGGGGGCAGCAGTCAGTTGCTGAGCCTGCTTTGTTGCTTTCCTTGATGAGTTCAGAGAAGTTGTCTTCTGAGCTGGCCTTGTGGTAGGCGAGCCCTGCAGTGATTGGTGATGTTTTGGTAACAAGAAGATCATTGCTCCAGAGGATTAGAACAACATCTATGGCTTGCAGGGTGTTTTGAACTTTATAATGATTGGAGATGCTGTGATAAGTTTTTTGAGTGGGAGACAGGACACTGTTCGAGAATGTTGGCTTTGTCATCTCCTTGATTTAGTTTAGATTTATTTTTATTGTTATTTGGTTACAACCATAAACCTTTAGCATTTTAAGAATCATAGACTAAAATAATTAATACAGAAAAAATAAAACATCCAGGTTATTTAAAACCATGAAAAAGAATATACATATATCGTCCAAATAAATATGTCATATAAAATAAATAATGGCAGGCCACTCTCTAAACACATAGAATTACAACCTTTTACACTGGTAAAATCAAAAATCAATATTACAAACCTGGCCAGACCCACATCATTTCTATAAAGCAGTAACTATTCGTATTGTCTAACAGATTAATAGTCCTCAGAAAACCAACCACTGTAATCATGTCAAAAGTTACATCTCCTAAACATCTGCCCCAGAAATATCCCAAGTCAACCCGTTCCAAATTATGAAAACAATTGTTGAAAATATTTTATTTGCATTGATTGTAACCGAGGGCACTCTACCACCAATTGTTTGATGGTTTCCAACATATTTTCTATTTTGCAGTACCTACAAGTCTTTTCCTTCTGGATCTATTTTATTTTATGTGCGGGGGATCTCTTTCGTTGGAAATACATTCCAACAAAGTCTTGGAATGTCACTCCACACCATTCTTCTCAGATGAATAGATAGAAAGGGGGCCAAGATTGCCGCCTTCTTGTTTAATCCCACCAGATGGAGAAATGAAGAGTAGGCATGCATTTTTTCTATTGTGGAGGGTCAGTACCACATACCTAGGTACTTTTTAGTGATGTCTGGACTTGTTACTAGCTCAAAACACAACAAGGGCTTATTGTCTTCGGACAAAAAGTCCTAATTACTTTCCAACCGTTATGGTTACAAACTGTAGTACGATAGAACGGTTTTGGAGAACAATGTATCAACGATTCATCAATCGTGTGTTAACCACATTTTTTCACATACACACTCTCTCCGTACCAGGAAAACACCCTGTCCTTGTCTTACATTAATCTATTCTTAGGCATCAGTTGTATAATACGTCTATTAACAGGGATAAGGGGGAGAAAAAATTATCCCTAATCCACCTTCATTCATACATATAACCTGTTTAAACACAGATAAGGTCTACACACTGTCAAAAATGTCTCTTCAGGGGATTCCAGTTGTACTATATACTGTATCTCTAACTAAGTACCTGTGGTCTAATCTAACTACTGGATTTTGTAGTCTCTGTTTTAATAACCAATTTGATTCAATTTTACATCAGCTTGGTTCCTGCCAAGGTTATTAACCAAATGCTAGAAAGATGCAGTATTCGTATTACATAAGGACCCTAACAAGAATTTCGGCATCTCTCTGTAGTCTTTCCTGATGCATGCAATTTCAATTGCGGTACATATGTTTAACCGCTTTAATCGCTGCAATTCTAGCACATTCATTATTTTCAAGCTTGCTCTTAATGGCCCTTATCTTCACTCTTAATAGTTGCATCTGTTCTTTCACCTCCTTATCAAATTGATGAAGGTGTCTGCAGGGAGAAGGGAGAGACTTTGATACCATACCTCTAAAGATATCTTTCAGAAAATCATCATAATTATTCTTATTGAATGTATTCAAATTGCAATCAAGAGAGGTATTGGCCATAACTGAAGTTACTTTATCAATTAGGATGGTAAATTTATGTTTATTCCAGCTGACTCGGTTGTGCCCCGGGCCAATCCTTATTCCAGATATCACCTTATCTCTGTTATTTCTCAGTTGGATTTTAAATTCAGCCAGGATCATCTGATGATCACACCACTAACACAGAGTGACCTCAAAGGAACTGCAACCCAAGTATAACAGTTTATTAACATAAATGTAATCCAGAGTGGAGTAACTGAACCACCTAGAGCAATTTGGCAGACTTAGCAGGTTCCCACTAATGGTTCCATTTAACCTATGAAGGCCCAATGCCTCAGAGCACTTGGCCCACTTTCACCATGTTTATTTTTTACAGTGTTATTACAGCTGATATCTTTAGTGCCATTATTCACTTGATCTAAGCAATCACGTATTCATCTTGTTCAGCCAACAAACCCAAAATAAATGATGTCAATAGAGTGAGGGTCTCCTCATGACTACACAAAAGCTGATGCCAATAAACGTTGGCTAGCAGCATTTTAATTGTGACCCCTTTCAACCAAAAGTTCTGTGGATCATCGGACTCCCCTCCCCTGCCTGAATATGATGAACATTCTCAATACCATAAGATAAGCAGCCCACACAATGGTCGACCCCTCGCCCCGTTCACAGCATCTTGGAATATAGTTATATAACTATCAAAAACCGGTGGATCAGTGAGCCAGGTTTCCTTTAAAAAGACAATCAGGAATTCTCGTAAAAACGTCACTAATTCCATATAAGTAAATAACAGAGAATTCCCACATCTGGTCCATGACAAAACTCGCAGCGAAGGATGATCACTGACAGCAGGAGAAGAGGTGCTACCCACTTAACGAGCAAGCCACAGAAGACCAATCTTCAGCCCCATTTACTGGACCAACCTACCTACTACTACTCAACGCCCCCCATGTTCTCTGCTTTAGGGTCATTTTTTCACCTTATCTTTCACCGGCATAGATAATTACTTTAAAAAATGTCTAGTGCTTGCATTGGACATCTTCTGAGGTTTCCTATTTTTGGTCTTCTTGAGCTGTTTGCCTATGTTTTGGGGGATTGTTAGATGGTTCAGGGCGTTGTTCCTCATCAGATCTTCTCCCACCCATTTCAAATACTTTATCAGAAACAATCATGTCCTTAACAATACAAATAGAGCCCCCTTCAGCAGGCTGCTCCATTGTTAAGTCATTGTTCAATTCAGTAATATTTGAGTAGTTAGCTACCTTTAAGGGATTTGAAGTAATTGCCTCTGTCGTAGAAGTAAAGTCTCTTACTTCATGTGGGGTATTTAATTTGGCCCATATAAGATCGAGCACGACCAAATTTGTTCTAACAGCGTGCTGCACATTTTCCCCTATAGACAGAATTGCGCACAATACTTGATTTAATTCACTGAGAATTGGATCTTGCGCTCCCACTTTTGTTGTTTCTGTTAAGTCAATTTGATTTATCATAGTGGATAAGCAATCATGTTTTGGTGGAGCCGGCGTGGAAACACAGGAGGTATCTAATAAGTCCTCGTCTACGACTTTTGAGAAAATCAGAGAGGTATTGAAATAAATGTCCTCCCCCACAGATTCCTCTTCACTGACTTCAGCCGCTAATAGCTCCCGATCAGAAACTGCCGGTGGCTGATCGGTAGGCCGTGGTTGCTGTCACAAATGGGGTAAAAGTTGTCAGCACATGTTTATCGACCTCAAGCTTCGCGGTAACAAGTAAAAATAGGTTTCAATAGATTTTGCAATCAATTTCTTGCTCTTCGTTTGAGTTTATGCATTTTCAGTCACCACTTCCTCTGACTTATCACAATATTCAATCTTACAGGGAGAACCAGAGTCTGCCACTTCTACTGGTGACTGAGGTAACAGTGTTTCCGATGCAAGATTAATGGCAGCCGAAGTGTCCAACAGTGAAGCATTATGGCCCCCTCTGCCCTTTGCCCTACTGCAGAGATCGTAAATAGATGTTTTTCTGGACATGCCAGCTCTCTACCATTGTTAGAGACAGCAGTAACACAAAGAATCAGAGACAATGGACCTTATTATGAGGTCGGGGATAAGGGGTAAATGGCAACGGTAAGGGTGCCGTTGCTGTTAACCCCTTACTGCCGCATTACGAGGTCCCTTAGCGGGTCCCGCTAGGGGGCCAGGGAGCTAATATCGGGCCCACTATTAGCGGGCCCGTTATTAGCTCCTTCCCCATTCCCATTGAGCCCTATGAGGGCTCGAATGGGAATGGGGAATGGTTCTCAGAATGGGGACTTACCGGGTCCTCCAAGGTTGGAATGACCTGGTAAGTACCCATTCTGAGAACCCGGACCCAGTATGCGGTAAGGGGGTAGCCATGGTGCTAATAGCACCATGGCTACCTCCTACCTTGTAATGAGGCCCAATGAGATTGTAGAATTACAAATTATGGAAGTAAAGAAGCCATGTCACCAGCCCAATGCACCGCAAGTATCACAACTGTGTGCTTGTGCTGACTGAGGACTGAAGACTACTCAACTCAACTTAATGGTCAACTTTGCGGCCGCTTTGCAGATGAAATGGAGGCTTTGTACTTTTGGAGGATGAGCTTCAGCAAAGCAGCTTCGACAGAACAACAGCTGCTCCAAACACTGCTAGGGTGCTCTGCATGTACTGCAAACTGCTCAACATAGTGGTCAACTTTGCGGGCACGTCGCGGATGAAAAGGAAGCTTTGTACTCTTGGAGGAGGACCCTCAGCAAAGTAGTTTCTGCGGAACTCAAAACACTGCATGCACTGCAGACTGTTCAACTTTGCGTCCACTTCGTGGACGAAAAAGAATCTTTGTACTCTTGGAGAAGAAGCCTCAGCAAAGCTGCTTCCACAGAACAACCGATTCTCCAAACACTGCCAACATTGTTGTGCCTGATATTGTATTCTGTTTTGTCATTTTGTCATCCTGAGTGTAGTGTTTCATAGATGATTATTCCAGTTTTCTGTTAGGTTTCTTTGGGTTTCTGAGTTAGGAATTGAACCGACTTGCTACTTATCTTCTCTGGTGGGGTGAATTGTTTTGCAGGTGTAAGAGTGCATAAGGCTTGAATATGATGGCCACTTGTTATTCTCACACACATGCTAAATGTGTTTTTACAAAGCTGCTCATTTAGTATGGTGCAACTTCACAGAATTATTTGTTGGGGAGGGAGATTATCAAAAGGGTTGTGTTTCAGGGATGGCACGTATTCCCTGGTAATTAAAATGGCTGGGCATGGAGAGTTTCTTTTCAGGGAGTTTTGTTCCATTAAAGCAATCAAAAGATACATACAAAAAAGATGTCATGCTCAAGAAAAGGTGCCAGTGGTTACTCCACATTTCTCTCCACCCTAACAATGCCAGGCTCCTGTCAAAAGGTTGAGAGCAGTTTCACAGGCATTATTTATGTTCTTTCACATATACATGTGGCTGCGCCCCTCTCTTTGAGGTAAATTAGTGCTGGGATCCAAGTTCAATGCCCCAAACGTGAAAGAAAGTAAAAGCTAAGGAAATCTTTCTAAACATGCAACATAAATCACATAAAGGGCCAGTCACATTGTTCATGTGCACAACATCTAGGCCTCATGTGCAGCAGACACAGGGATAGATGAATTTCGGAGAATACTCAATGACAGAATGTACATCAGACACCTAAAGGTATTTTGCAGTGGGAGCGCAAATTGTGCACAGTAGCAAAGGCAGCCGTCAACATATAGCAGAACAGTGGAAATAGGCTATGCTTATAAGCAATTGAAGGAGACACAGGTCACAACCTTGGATTGGTATAATTTGACCATGGCATACTTGTTCGCGGCAGAATTGACCGTAGCCAATTTTGCTGCAAACCCAATTTTGCTTGCGCCCAAAATCAACTAATCCATGCCCCACTCCCAACACCCAATACATCCCCACCCTCCCCCCACTTACCTTTCAGCGTCTGTGTACATCCAGACCCTGCAGCGTCAGTTCTGTCCCTGCAACGTGGGTCAGAACTGACGCTGCAGGGTCCCTTTCTCAGTTTTTTTTTTTAAGTCCCCTGCTTCCAATGCCCCGGAAGCAGGGGACACCCCTGCAGCCCCTGTTCCCAGTACAGCGAGCAAAGGGAGTGGGGACACCACAGCAACCCCTGTTCCCCTAGTTTGGTATAATGGAACTGTATGGCCTAGATAATTTTTCATAGTCTAAATTCAGTGAACTTGGCCATACAGTTAAATATTTTCGGTCAAATTGGCCGATTCCACATCCTTAGAGTGGAAATAATAGTCACACAAATGTAGTAGATGACAGCTTAAAGAAAAAATAGGGAACATATAGAAATTCATTTAGATAAGGTAACGTGAAGCAGAGAATGGTTTGTTCCATTTTAGAGTCGAAAATGCATTTTAAGAAGCAGCTCTTTACAGTAGTTAGAAAACTGAGCCGCAGGCAATCATTCACATATACTGTGGTTAAATACAGCCCATTTCGCCTTGTCCAAGACATGAAAATTGAAATTGAAAAGGTTATATTCCATGAGGGAAGGTGAGAGAAACCACAGAGGGATTGGTTAGGAGCAGAGAGTGCAGCAGGTTCCCAAGTTAACCATATAAATAATGTCCCTACCTATTGTTTTAAAAACTAACAAGACGAAGGCCACAGCTCAGTGAGAATGAGAGATGTGCACAAGACAAAGTCGATAACATGAAGTGCACACACTGCCCACTGTCATGAAATTATGTACCTAGGGTTGGAGTTACGAGTACCAAACCTCATGAGTATTTCAACTAAGAATATAAAGAGACAGTTATTGAAATGGCCATAGAAGCACATAGAGGTTTGACCAATGTAGACAATGCAGTAGGGAATACAGTTTCCAATGAGACGTCAATGAGAAATCACAGTATTAACAGTCAGTTGTACAGTCACGAACAGTAATGTGGTGCCAACTTTTGGGTCCCATGAGACCTGAAAACTAGATGAAGTATTTTTTTGTTTTGTTTCCACACTGTCCACACCTCACAAAATGATTGGTCAAGTAAAGTGGAAGAAACCCACCCAAGGACACTGGAGGCGAAACAGCCAATGAACTAAAGTAGTATGTTGCAAAATGTTAACATGTTTGTCGTCCAATTTAAACTGGAGCAACTGGATACCCCCATAATTAGATCATTGTCAAGAGGAAGTCATTAGCATGGTCTCCATGAATAGGATAGGTCAATAGGGCTAGGCATTGTATAGATTCCCCTATAGGATAGAAACTATCATCCAATCAGCGAATGTGAATTTACATGTACCTTGAAACAGTGTAAGAAACATGACATTACTTCCCACTATTAAAAACCCCATTTAATGATGTACCGTTAAATGATTTTTGAGATTATTCCCGGCTGAAGCTGCATGTTATAAACTTTTGTTTTTCTTGCTTCTCATGCATTTTATTGGCTCATTGGATTACTTTTATACGTTTCTGTTTTTTTGGACTACTTATCAGTAGAGTCTAACATACTAGGGATGGCTACTTCAAAAGTCTGAAGAATAGGTATTACATCCCTAGCAGGAGCACAGCACGCCACTCTACGGACAACCCTAGGTACTCTGAAACTACTACAGTGGTGACTTGGTAAAGTTTGAAAGCATGTTAACAAAACATAATTTTTACGACAGTATAAAATATGTCTAAATATATCACGTTGCATTGAATTGCATCCCATTCCATTCCTTAAAGGAGTCCTAAGTCCCAACTATGTATCTGGTCCCTGAAGAGGCTGTGTTAAGAGCAACAGTCCCCAGAGTGCTTCTCAGGGCCCTAAGTAATGTCCACAGACCCCCAAATCACATTTTCTTGATGTGGTTTTTCAAACACATTATTCACTTATTTTTTTTCCTAGTCTTTGCAAAATAATGCAGTGTCCTAAAGTACTAGGGAGAAAATACAAGGAGCATGTTAGGTCTGTATGAAGCACAACAAATAAGAACATATGAAATAAGAAAAAAAACTATTGTTTCAAAGGGTGAGGTTTGCCTCACTTGCCAAAAGGGACCGAAATGTGTTTTTCCTGTAGTCAGAAAAAGGCACCTCTTATTGAACGAAAAGAGCAATTTTCACCAGGGTAGAATGAAAGAAGGGTGAGACGGAGGGTGTCTTGGTGCCTTTGATTTCGGCTCCTTCCCTTTCAAATGAGCTCTCCATTCCCATCTTTCCAGCAGTTAACCCCAAAGCAGCAAACTTCGAATTTAGAAGCGGTGATTCAGGGTCAGGCTGTTTATGCGTGTTAGTGTGTGTGTTTGGAGCAACCATTCTAATATCTTATTTCATTTGTATATGTTGCTTTGATAGGCTGTAGCATGATTTTGCTATATGGTTGTGCTATACTATCCTTGCTATGCACTGCGCTGCCTTGGAAATCTATTCTCCCTTAGAGTTGCTATGCTACACTGTACTATAATATGCTACACCATGGCGCGTTTAAGCTGCATTATCAGAATGTTGAGGCCTACGCCTTCTTCTCCCAAATCTGAATTCATGTTAACTTGTATGTATGCTTTTAATGTACACCTTCTTTCTGCTTTTAGGTGGGTTTACTCCCACCTTACCACTCACACACCACGCACACACACAAAACACACAACCTTGTAAACCTTGGTTGGACTTCCATTCTTCCCAAACTACATCAAAACCAAACCCTGCCCCGAAATTGTGTTTTTCCCAAATGTGCCTTGCCAATTGCTATCTTGCAAATGAATTAGAGCTTCCTGGTTTTAAAGAAATGTTTGCTCTTTTTTTCATTTTCATTTTACGTGTATTTATTCACCCCTTATTTTTATTTTGTTTGGGATGTGGTGCCATTTTGTGTTATACCAGCTGGTTATGTCATATTATGTCAGGTATATTTTGTGATGTTTTGTTATGTTGTTATGCTCTTATGTGCAATGTTAAAGCACTTTGAAGCAGCCATAAGGTGGCAGGTAGTATTCCCCAAATGACTCAAACCAATAAGGCACGCAGTTTATAAAAAAAAAAAGGTCACAAGCAGATTCTTCACCTGTATATTCTAAGTGCCACATGCTGCCCTCTAATAGAAGGACATGGCAACTGCAGCCCAGGTCGAGAAGATATAGAGGGCAGTATTATGCTCATTAACTACCGGAAGAGCCGAGTCTAAGCCTAAGAGGAGTTTTGTCTCATACGCCACTATTACCAGCCCCATAAGGTTCCTAGCAGCCTAAGAAACCTGAAGGAGGACAAGCATAGGCCTATGGTCACTGAGGAGCCACCGCTCCAAACTTAATTCAAAAGTGTCCATTGGTCCTTCCAGCATTCTTGCCTATTGATACTGTCAATTAGTGACTGTTCAGGGAGCCAGCAGAAGACTTTGCCCTCCTTTTGTCTTGGGTATGGCTTCAACATGCCATGGCATGCAATCACAACATGGAACTTTGGAAGGCTTAAAAGCTGGGACACTACTGATCTAATGCTCATGTACTTAAACATTTTACAACATGAGACTACAAGCCTAGGTGATCTGTGGCTACTGTGGAGTTGATTTGGAGCAGTACGGACACTTTGTAATCTAACATATAGGTGAAACATAATGAAAGAATTTGCACATTTTTCAGGCAGTTGTGAATATGGCATCGTCACGTTTCTGACTTGGAACCCCACCTAAATGTTGTTAGTTAATAGGTTTCAAGGTGTACAAACTGCCCAGATCACCATTTCTCTTGCCTGCGAGATTTTTCTTTTTTTTTTGGAGCCCATTCACTTCAGTCACATGTCAAGTCTCTTAACTTTTTCTGGCTGGCTATCTAAAGGGCCTCTCAGTGCTCCCTATAGATGGCAATTTACTACTATACTCCAAAAACCTACTCCCAAGTGAAGCATCACCAAGGCTTACTGTGAACTAAATATAACATCTAGCATGACATGGCATGGAGCAAACTCTTAACAATAACTCTTTTGGCATATAGCTGCCAGAATATTTTCAATTGTTCTGTACTATTGTGACGACTCCATTCCTTTACTGTCTGTTACCAACAACATTCACCTTTATACACATTCCATTCCTGACTATGCAACTCTTGCCTCAGGCTTGGCAGTCACATAATTAACATTCTGAAGTGTCACCTGGGGTATATTGAATATATATAGACAGGCAAATATGCCACAAAAATATGCCACAAAACATCCAGGATTGCCTGGGCCCACTCTCGAGACCCACCTGCCTGGATCCACCATTGCACACCCTCGAGACCTGCCTGGATCCACCATTGCATTCCACACCAACTTGCATTTCTCCAAATCTTCCCTGGTAACACAACCAATTTATCACAACAATGTAGGGCATATACTTTCCTACCGCAGATTAAGTTCTTGATTTACTGTGTGGGACAAACATGCCCCACTATATGTACAATCTTAGGTTATTTTCCGCAGTATAAACTATATCATTTCATTGTCCAAAATCTGAAACAGTGTATATGTAAGGTAGGTATCATTCGTTTGTGGCATTTCAGTTTCTATTTGGTTGTTAGGGAGGCAGTGGCATGACGGCGGCCTCCATAACATAATGCAGGCACTGTAGGAATGGCCAAAATGGTCACTGATCTTCTGGGCCACACTTACAATTTCAAAAATAGGTACTGGCTTATGAAGTGGGTCACCACAAAATGGAGGACATGGGCAAAACAGGGCATGTACATGGTTTTACCTATCATCAGGACAGCTACAACATTAAATCTGTTGTCACCAGCCACACATCCCACTTGTTAACAATGGGGAGTGAGCCTATATGCCACAACCTGCTTTACTTTCTCCTAATCCCCTGTGGGACAACTAACACTTTCCTACACAAGGTGGTTTAAAGGTGAATGGTATGCTGTGGCTACTATCTTGGGATGTTCTGATGACAGGCATAGGGTAAAATGACCCAGTGTTTAGTGGTGGCAAAGAAATGTGTTCACTGAGCATTGATCCAGATATCCCCTGCCTGTTGAACTTTCTTTCCCTCACATGGTGGTGCATATGTGCCCATTGCATACTGTTGAGAGGTTAGAGGCTGACCTGTCACCTTTTCCTCGTGCAAATATTTTAGATGATGGTATCTCATGTGGGCCCACATGGAAGAGGTACCTGAACAGGTTCCTAGATTCCCTCACTAGACAATAGTTTTGCATTTATGGCAAGTGGCAAGGTGGCAAGATGATTCTACTTAGGTTGGATTACTGCAACAGCTTCTTTCTAAATGTACCTGCTTCTACTCTCCGCCCTTCACAACTCATCCAGAACAGGACTGTGAGACTTGTCCTTGGCCTCAAGCCCTGGGATCTTGTCTCTCCAGCCCTGAAATCTCTCCATTAGCTCCCAGTGGCTGCAAGCGGTTTAATTCAAGACCCTCTGCATTGTCCACAAGGCTTTCTGGGGCCTTCGTCCAAAATATGTTCAACTTTCTCTCCGTAAACCACATTACTATTGAGCTCTTCACTCCCCCACCTCCATCTTCCTCAGGGTCAGTTGTTTCGCAAAGAAATGAGCTGTTGGTAGATCTCTGTCTTTGGAACAGCCTTCCTGCCACTCTGAAACTTGAGGAGAAACAAATCCGGTTCTGGAAGCACCACAAGACCTTCCTCTTTGCTTCTGCCTTCGCTCCTCCTCTCCACTGCTGATCTGCTCTGCTTTGGCATTGTGCACCTGGTTACCCTCTGATTTCAGGCCCAGGTACTGTCTCACCTTGCCACGCAACCACACTGCCTCCTGGCAACCCTCGCACTTGGGTCTGTATCTGTAATCCTACAGTCCACCCGTTTTTTCTGCACTTATCAGACACCCCCTGTCTGTGCCTTAAACCTAGCATTTGCCACTTGCTGGCTGCACTACCACTGTTGTTTTTTATTTCTTTGCACAGCACTTTCCACTCTTCTTCCCCTCCCCCTTGCACTTTCCCCCTTCCCTCTCCCCTGCATGTGCACGTTCTCAATTTCACTGGGCATAGTAAGATCGTTGTTTTTGTTCTCCCTTGTTCCCTTGCCTCGTCGCGCTCTGAAACACTTGTGCATGAGCATGTTACAAATAAAATATCAATATCAATATCAATGTTATGTTATGTTAGTGTTCATGTTATTTTTAAAGGGTCTTGCACCGGACACTGTTGCCACTTGCCTGTTCTCTTGGTACTCTTGCAGATCTGCAATGCAAGGAGGGTTGCACAGTTTGTTAGTGGGATTGAGCAGGAGAAGAGCAAGAGAACCATGATGTGCAGTTGGCTGCTTCAGTTCAGAGAAATAGGTCACTGAGCTTAGGTGCATTTTCAGTTGGTAGTCGTCTTGTGGTGTTCAGGTGTGATTGTGCATCTTTTTTTTTCATGTAGGTACGTTGTGAAGTGTTTGCGGTGTAGAGTGATGTAGAGGCATGCTTGTGTTTAGTTCAGAGTTTGAGAGTAAGTATGCAACGGAGTGAGATTTTAGTGTAGTTGGTTAGGGGTAATCCATTTCTTGCACCCAACATTCCAACTAAGAGTGACCCAAATTCCACCCCCTATCATTCATTCTTGTGCTGGGCAATTACCACCCCCAGGAATTCATCCAGGTGTGATGCATTCCCTGTCCCCAAGACTCCAACCATGTGCGTCACGGTTTCTGCACCCACACCAATTCTTCTAGGTGTGACACATTTCACACCCTCGTCAGTCCCTCCACGTGAAATACATCTCCTGCCCCTGTCCGTCCATCCCAATGAGGCACACTTTCCAGCCTCAACACTCGATCAAAGTGGGATAGACTTCTGGTCTCCAACCACCCTTGCAAGTGTGATGCCTCTCCCATCCCCCATACTCCATCCCTGTGTGACACACTCCCACTCCAATCAATTCATCCAGGTGTGTTACCTTTCCTGCTCCCAACGGTCCATTTGGGGTTGATGCATTTCCCACCCCATACAATCTGTCTCGATCCACCCAGCATGATGCAGTAGTTGTATAGTGCCTGTCTCAGTTGCGGCAGGGAGTATAAGGCTTAGCTATAATACTAGACTAGGTAGGTGCAGAAAGCAGCTGGCCTACACATACAGGCTAAGTGTGGAAGTGGCTAAATTACACAATTAGGTAACCTGCAGAATAAGAGCTGCCTGTGCGGGTAGGCTAAATGCAGGACGGTATAAGGTATTAGGGACATTTATGGAATGCAAAATGCACCCAAAGGCAACTTGGCACTAATAATACCTACAACAGATACAGCAATATAACAGAGAGTTCTAAAAAAGATGTGTTATAGACTTAGGTTAATGGTTCTGGTAGGGCAGCAGTTGATTAAGCTTCTTAAATCAGTTAACTCTTCACATCAGTTGTCATCTGGTACACAGGAGCAAAACAAAAGAGGTGATGGCTGGAAGGTTTAGAATTAATCTTAACCTCTGGCATTGCTCAGGGCAGCCCTCCAGACCACTGTTCTCCGCCTGCCAAGCCATTAAAAAAGGGGAAAGACCATTTGCAAATTAGGCTTCATCCCACCCCAAAAGGGGCAGGCCAGCCTCAACTGCTTGGTCACATCCCTTCTGCACTTGCCCACAAGGATCCCCAAATATGTTTTGGCCTTGTTAGGTCTCATCAGTGAGGATTAGCTTCTGTCCCTAGGCCCAACAGGCACGGGACCCATAACTGGGCATATCGGTCGCCCTCAGGGTGACTATAGCAAAACAAAAGAGGTGATGGCTGGATGAGCAATGCCAGTGGTTCAGATTAATTCAAAACCTTCCACCCATTACATTTTGGTTTCCGTTTGTCTCCCTATGTGAGATAGGGTATTCCCAGACGTGGGTCCCTTGCTCACTGCCCAATAGGGAACCAAGCTGCACCTCACTGAGGAGGCCAAACAAGTCCAAAATATGTCTGGGGTTGCTTGTGTTTTCATGCAGAGGGGACCTGGTCTAGCAGTTTGGGCAAGGCTGCTCCCATTGGTGGCAGTACCTGACTGATTTGCATATGGCTGGACCTCTTTTCCAATGGCACAGACAGGCTAAAAAATGGTGATGTGGAAGATTGCCCAGAGCAATGCCAGTGGTTCAAATACATTCAAAACTTTCCACCCATCACTTTTTTGGTTTCAGTTTGTCTCCTTATGGGAGAGAAGGTATGCCCAGATGAGGGTCCCTTGTTCGCTGCTCAATAGGGAACCAAGCTGCACTTCACTGAGGAGGCCAAACAAGTCCAAAACATGTCTGGGGTTGCTTGTGTTTCCATGCAGAGGGGACCTGGTCTAGCAGTTTGGGCAAGGCTGCTCCCATTGGTGGCAGTACCTGACTGATTTGCATATGGCTGGACCTCTTTTCCAATGGCACAGACAGGCTAAAGAATTGTGATGTGGAAGATTGCCCAGAGCAATGCCAGTGGTTCAAATACATTCAAAACGTTCCACCCATCACTTTTTTGGTTTCAGTTTGTCTCCTTATGGGAGAGAAGGTATGCCCAGACGTGGGTCCCTTGCTCACTGCCCAATAGGGAACCAAGCTGCACCTCACTGAGGAGGCCAAACAAGTCCAAAATATGTCTGGGGTTGCTTGTGTTTTCATGCAGAGGGGACCTGGTCTAGCAGTTTGGGCAAGGCTGCTCCCATTGGTGGCAGTACCTGACTGATTTGCATATGGCTGGACCTCTTTTCCAATGGCACAAACAGGCTAAAAAATGGTGATGTGGAAGATTGCCCAGAGCAATGCCAGTGGTTCAAATACATTCAAAACTTTCCACCCATCACTTTTTTGGTTTCAGTTTGTCTCCTTATGGGAGAGAAGGTATGCCCAGATGTGGGTCCCTTGTTCGCTGCTCAATAGGGAACCAAGCTGCACCTCACTGAGGAGGCCAAACAAGTCCAAAACATGTCTGGGGTTGCTTGTGTTTCCATGCAGAGGGGACCTGGTCTAGCAGTTTGGGCAAGGCTGCTCCCATTGGTGGCAGTACCTGACTGATTTGCATATGGCTGGACCTCTTTTCCAATGGCACAGACAGGCTAAAGAATTGTGATGTGGAAGATTGCCCAGAGCAATGCCAGTGGTTCAAATACATTCAAAACGTTCCACCCATCACTTTTTTGGTTTCAGTTTGTCTCCTTATGGGAGAGAAGGTATGCCCAGATGTGGGTCCCTTGTTCGCTGTGCCATAGGGAACCAAGCTGCACATCACTGAGGAGGCCAAACAAGTCCAAAACATGTCTGGGGTTGCTTGTGTTTCCATACAGAGGGGACCTGGTCTAGCAGTTTGGGCAAGGCTGCTCCCATTGGTGGCAGTACCTCACTGATTTGCATATGGCTGGACCTCTTTTCCAATGGCACAGACAGGCTAAAAAATGGTGATGTGGAAGGTTGCCCAGAGCAATGCCAGCAGTTCAGATTAATTCAAAACTTTCCACCCATCACTTATTTGGTTTCATCTGGTACACAGGTGCATTAGGACATAAGGAAGACCAAAGGGGAGCCTACTGGCTCCCACCACCCAGGCTACATACTTCAAACTGCGTGGGTGGAACTTTCAGTCAAAGTCAAACATTACAGACACACATAGAACATTCCACTTATGACATCACTCACCATGCATTCAGCTGCCAGGGAATAAACAGGGAAACTAGACAAAAACACCTCCCTTCCTTCCAATACAAGAGACACATACTCACTGCAGAAATTACACAGCACACACCATCATCGCAAACAAACTGGACACATGCACATCCGCTCCAGAACCAAGGGATCTGGTTATACGACTGAGCGTAACTAACCCATTGGCAACAGAACCACACCAGCATTACAACCAACCTAACCAAAAACAAACAGCACAAGACACATCCTACCCACGACTGCCAGCAGTGAGTCTCAAGCCTGCCACACTCTAGCACTTCCTGACACACATTGGACCTGAAAACTGCACACTGGACCATCAAAACAAAACTAAACAAAACACCTCCTATCTACTACTGCCACTTGTAGATCTCAGGGCTGCCACCCCTAAGAATATATACTGCACCTATATGGGCTGGCACATGGAACAGCTGCACCTCTAAAAATGCAGAACTAACTGTTATGATGCTTTTCCTGATGTGTTATGATGCTCTTCCTAATGGCAGATGGCCTGCATGCTGGGAGATCTGCATGGAAGACTATTTGATGCACTGTGTTCTAGGTGATGTCATAGAACAATGTTTGCTGTGCTCTTGTTTATGTTCCATGTTATGGCAGTTGGAGAAGCTACAAAGGGGAAGGGGGCCTCTGCATTGCTGGGGGTCTTTTCCTTATAAGTTATCTCATTAAATCATATATCTAATCTCAATTGGCTTCCCCGCGTCTTCATAACAATGGCGACGAGGATGGGATGTTGAGCCGAAGACACGGGAGAAAGGAGACCCCCAGCAGTATCGCCGTTGGCCCGCTCCGCTTTGCCCCGGCGTTGAAGCGGTGCCCTGCACTGAGAAGAGCGGCAGTCATGCCGGAGTAAGGTCCTGCCCCCCTGCCCTTCGCGGGTTGCTCCGCCACGGCTAGGCGTCGAGCGGCCCGAAAAGCACCAGCAGCGACATCCTGAATTCCCCTGTGCTGCTGCAGCGATGGTTCTGGAAGAGAAGGAGCGGTCATTTTCCCCAGCGTGAGCAGCGATTCTTACCTAATTCCCCGGGTTGCTCCGCCTCATCCCGGCGTCGAGCGGCCTGTGGCGAGGAAGACTTCACTCGCTCCGCCGCGAACTGATCCAGCGTTCGGCAGGCTGCTCCACTTCCCCACAGCGTCAAGCGGCCGCCGAGTGATCATCGGAGCTGTCAGCATTTCCTCAAGTAAGTGTTTGTACACGCTGCAACCAGTGACTGATCCGCAGTCACACAAGTGTGTCAAGGATCCGATCGATCTTCAGATACAACCGTGAGAGAAAAGGGGAGCCAGGCGGCGGTGCTTGCCAATTACCGTAAGCCCTCTCATAAAGGCGCAAGACGAAAGTAATAAAGAAGGCTGTGCGCCCTGCAAAGCTTGTTTGCTAGAGGGCAAAATATATACCGCAAGCGACCGTGGAATACATACCGTGGGTGCACACTTCAAGGCGAGTGACTTTACCTTTGGGCTTGCAATAGAGGTGCGAGATGAACATGAAGACATGCGCCTGATTCACGGGCAGCATATTAGGTGGGAAATCTGTTGAGAAGCACAGGACACATTCTGGCGATTAGTATTTTAGGACTAAAACGTGAACTTTCCGTCCAAAGCATTTCATTTACTTCTACTGGGTCATACAAGCAGAGAGGAAGATGGCAGCTTTACCAGGCATAGTGGGCCCATCTATATTCATGCCCATTCCAGGAGCAGCAAAGATAGCTTGGCCTCAATGGCGCAAGGGGTTTATGCACTATATGAAGGCTGCCGGAGGAACATCTTATTCCAGTGAGAGAAAGGTGTCATTATTGTTGCACTTCCTAGGGTACGAGGGTCAGAGAATTTTCGAAACTCTTCCTCAGCTAACTGGAGATGGTGGTGGTGATGACCTGAATGAATTTGAGTTAGCCCTATTGAAACTCGACAAGCATTTTAATCCCAAGACCAGTACGATCCTGGAGCGATATAATTTCTGCATGCGAGTGCAGGCCCAAGGGGAATCTGTTGAAGAGTATGTGACAGCACTCCGGCTTCTGGCTTTGACATGTAAGTTCCAAGGAGCATTTGATGAATGCATCCGCGATCAATTCATGACCCACTGTCGATCCAACAAAATACAGGAGGAACTTTGGCAAAGAGATGAGCCAAGCCTGGGCGAAGTGTTGGATCTAGCCAAGTGGGTTGAACATTCTCTGGCATGTGTGGCAAAGCTTTCGAGGACCGAGAGTGGAGAGGCCAAAGAAAATAAACCAGAGATACTGAATGTGGGTGAAGCGAAAAGCAAAAGAAGAGGAAGAAACAAACAGACGAATCGGAGTAACGCTGAAGAGAAGAATAGTCAAGAACCAACACAGAAGAATGAGAGGAGAGACGAGAGACTTTGTTATCGCTGCGCCAGTGCATCACATTTTACGTCTTCTGTGATATGTCCAGGTCGGAAAACTGTATGTACCAAGTGCAAGAGAAGAGGACATTTTACGACATGCTGCAAGAACTTCCAATTCGGCCAGGCAGGGCAAAGAAAGGTTCTCTATGTAAATGAGGAAGAAGACGGAAGATCATCTGAAGACGATACAGTGATGCCATTGCAGAATGTTATCGTCAATACTGTAAATGTGGTTGCCAATGGAGGGAGTTCAGATGAGTGTGAACGTCCCTATGCTGTGTTGACAGTGAATGGCCGTAAAGTATCGATGATGGCTGACTCTGGGTCAAAAATCACTTTGCTGTCTAGGGGTGCGTTTGAGACTGAGATGAAGGTGTGGTATCAGCATTGTCGGAACCTGACATCAATCCTGGTGGTTATAACCAAGATAAGATTGAGTTACTGGGTTAAGTGTGGAGCAAGCTCGAGTTTAAAGGATGCAGGTGTGAGGGCAAGGTGTATGTTACCAAGAAGGGCCAATCATTGTTGGGATGGAGAGAACAAAAGAATCTTGGCATCAGACTTGATCCCAATCACCCAGAACAGGTTTTGCAAGTATCAGAGTTGTCTCCATTTTCCAGCAAATATGCCTCAGGGTATGGCGGGGTATTTGATAAAGTGTTGGGAAAGGTGAAAGGTTTTCCACATCAAATAATCCTAAGAAGGGGGAGTACGCCTGTGGTGGCGAAGCTCAGACCGGTACCTTTTGCCCTACGAGATAGTGTAAAGAAAGAGTTAGAGAAGCGTTTAAGGTCGGGTGTGATCGAAAGAGCGGGGGGGTTGAGTGGGTCACCCCAGTTGTAATTGTCAAGAAAAGTTCCGGAGATTTGAGACTGTGTGTAGACATGCGTGAGTTAAACAAGTGTGTTTTGGTGGACAGGCACCCACTACCCAACATGGGTGAGATGTTAACCATGGTGGGTGGGGGAAATACTTCTCGAAGCTCGACATGACATCCGCATATCATCAGGTGGAATTGGAGGAGGCATGTAGGAAGGTCACAGCTTTTGTGATGCACGAAGGAGTGTTTCAATTTAAGAGGATGCCTTTTGGTTTGGCATCAGCCTCATCAGTGTTTCAGAAAATCATGGATCGACTTTTGAGAGGTTTGAAAGGTGTGTTTTGTTTTCAAGATGATGTGTTGGTAAGTGGAGCGACGTTGGAAGAACATGATAGGAATTTGGGCAGGGTGTTGAAAATATTTGAAGAGAGAGGAATTTGGGCAGGGTGTTGAAAATATTTGAAGATAGGGGCATTACATTGAGAGAAGAGAAATGTAAGTTTGCTGTGACAAAAGTGGATTATCTGGGTCACGAGGTATCGGGTGATGGTATCAGACCCAAGGAAGACATGATGAACTCTATAAAGGACATTGAGAAACCGAGCAATAAGAGCGAACTCCGTTCTTTTCTTGGTATGACTGAATTTTACCAAAAGTTTGTAGAGAATTATGCGGACAAAGTGCAGGAGATGAGAAAAATTTTGAGGAAAGGTGCTGATTTTGTATGGAGTCAAAAGTGCGACCTGGAATTTACCAGATTAAAGGAAGATATTAACATGGCTCATCCTTTAGGGTGTTTCGATACAAGGAAATTATCGATCATTACAGTAGACGCTAGTGAATGTGGACTAGGTGCGGTATTATCCCAGAAGCAGGAGGACGGGTCAGAGGAGGTAATAGCACATGCCTCGAGAGGTCTTAAGGGAGCAGAATTGAGATATTCTGTTCTAGAAAAGGAGGCCCTGGCATGTTTTTGGGCTGTCGAGCATTTCAGGAATTTTGTGTGGGGCATGGAGTTTGTGATCCGAACAGATCACAAGCCTCTGAAAGCTATTTTTGAAAACAAAGGCCTAGACAAGGTTTCACGTAGAGTGGCTGGTTGGGTCACCAGGATGCAGACACATTGTTTTAGGATGGATGTTATACCTGGAAAAGACAATGTACTGGCTGATAGTTTATCCAGGGTGAGAGTAATTGCTCCAGATGTTGTGGATGATGAGGAGATGGAATTAGTGTTTGTGAACACCGATGGAATTGTATCCAAGCAAGAGTGGTTGGATGAGATAAGAAGAGATGAAGCAATGAACAAAGTAATTCCGTATGTAGTCTTCTCATCATGGCCTAGTAAAATGGAACTGGCAGAAGGGGTGAAACCATATTGGGAGGTGAAGGACGAACTATCTGTTGCCAACGACATTTTGTTCAGGTGGGGAAGGGCAGTGGTGCCTATTGGTTTACGGAAAAAGGTGATCAATTTAGCACACGAAGGCCACATTGGAGTTACCAAGACCAAGGGAGTGTTGAGAGCCGATTATTGGTGGCCAGGTTTTGATAAAGAAATTGAAAAATGTTTGGCTGATTGTCAGTTGTGTATCAAAAGCGGGAAGGGAATTGTGGCTAAGAAACAGCCGTTGGTGGATGTTGGTCTTCCATCGAGAATATGGTGTGATCTTGCTATGGACATATTAGGCCCGGTGGATTTAGGCTATGGACGGGGGAAGTTCATAGTTTTGGTTGTGGATTTGTTCTCCAGGTGGGTAGATTTTAAGATTGTGAGGGATATTACGGGAGAAAGCATGATTAAAGTATTGCAGGAAATATTTGCAAATGAGGGTTTGCCTGAAAGCGTGTTAACTGACAACGGTCCTCAGTTTGTATGAGGAAGTTTTGCAAATGACTTAAGGAAGTGTGGTATTGGTCACAAAAGAACTTCCTTATACCATCCGGAGACAAACGGTGTAGTTGAAAGGATGAATAGATGTATAATGGAGAGCATTCGCATGGGAGAAGAGTGTGGATTCGATAAGCTAGCCACTATACAAAGTAGGATGTGGGCTCTGAGGATGGCGCCATATTCCGCTACAGGACTGTGCCCTTTTGAACTTATGAGGGGCCGAAAGCCATATTCCTTGGCATGTCCGCCATGGCTCGGCAGGAGTAGAGAGACGGATATGATTATTGATGAAGTAAGAAAATCACTAGTAAAAAAAAAGACTGAATGGGTCATGCGTGAAAACAGGAGGAGAGGAAGGAAAGAATTGCATGTGGAGAGTGGAGATTGGGTCAGGATAAAGAAAGGGGTAGTGAAGCGGAAGGGTGATTCCCTTTATTCTGATCCGGTCAGAGTCGTAGCTGTCATGAAAGGGGCTGTGCGTGTGACTGGAGGGCAAGTGTGGAATAAAGATAGAATTGTTACAGTGAGGAGAGGTCATGAGTGAGGTGAATGATTAGGAGAAAGAGTTGTAGAGTTGGGAAAGGAGTCTGATGTGTAAATAAAGTGTTAAATTGATTTTAAAAAAAAGAGGGGAAGATGTGTTATGATGCTTTTCCTGATGTGTTTTGATGCTCTTCCTAATGGCAGATGGCCTGCATGCTGGGAGATCTGCATGGAAGACTATTTGATGTGCTGTGTTCTAGGTGATGTCATAGAATAATGTTTGCTGTGCTCTTGTTTATGTTCTATGTTATGGCAGTTGGAGAAACTACAAAGGGGAAGGGGGCCTCTGCATTGCTGGGGGTCTTTTCCTTATAAGTTATCTCAATAAATCATATATCTAATCTCAATTGGCTTCCACTCGTCTTCATAACACTAACTTCCAGCATAGACCATTCCAAGTAAAGATAACACAATTTGCAGGTTGCCAACATACAAACCACAATCATGCAACCCAAATCATGGAACCCCATCACAACCATAACCTCATACTCACCAAACACACACAATGGCAATAAGTGCACGCGGAAGATTCCCACTTACATTCACCTACATACTAAAGTGCCAGTCCCAGTTTGTTGTCCAGACAAACTGAGCAGCCAATGTGTCATACTCTACTGAGAAGACCAAACCAATACACCAGACCAATAAACCACCAGCGGCAGAATGGTAACAAGTCGCCTGATCCTACCGAAGACATCTAGGTTGGAAATCCCTGATGGATCTGGAAGATTGAACAATAGTTGAACTATTACGATCAAAGACAGGGCTCGCACTTGGACACCGACCTCGAACCACACTTTCACTTCCACACAAGAAACAAATGAGCCCCCATCTACACAGAAGGTTTAACTCCATCTAGTAATCCATACAGCATTTAACCACTAGATGCATTCTACATTTACAACCATCCACTCTCAGGAATGCCTCCGTCCAGAACAATAGCCTTTGCAACTGGATGCTTTGCTCACCTCGTGTGGAGACATTCCCGTCCAGCAAGCCCCAAGACGCTGCCTTTTCGCACTGGACCCTTTGCAAACATGCAGATAATGCAAA
Source organism: Ambystoma mexicanum (assembly GCF_040938575.1). Taxonomy (NCBI): domain Eukaryota; kingdom Metazoa; phylum Chordata; class Amphibia; order Caudata; family Ambystomatidae; genus Ambystoma; species Ambystoma mexicanum. Next base: position 292,464,173 of record NC_090928.1, read on the forward strand.
CTCCTCAATCCATCCAGCAAGTGTTGCAACTGCTTTTTACCACTTGATTCCTCAAGAAAACATTCTAAGGTGTGGAGGCATCCCAAGTCCCACATGACACAACAAACAAGTTGTGGGGAAGGCCCTATCTACACCAGTTGTCACAAAATCGTTTATTGATAATTTCCATACATCACAAAACATCCATGCACATTCTTGGCAGAATATACTGCACTAAAATCCCAAATTTCCATGTTGCTTTTCCATTGCAACTAATAGCATAAACATGTATTAAAACGGTGGGTGTGCTACAAACTCTAAAATAGCATACATTGTTGTGCTACGAGTACAAGTTCTTTTTTACACAATCTCAAATGCTACAAAACCTCCAAAAAATTAATTTAACATGTCCTAAAAGGCCATGTTGCCTAAATGCAACTTAGGTGCTACAATTCCACAAAAGATTAAATCTAACATGCTCTAACTTAACTTCCATACATGAGCACCATAACGATTACAGCACACTCACCAGCAACCTATGATGCACTTTAAATGCAATGTTACGCTAGAAGTCCATGATGCATTTTCCAGAGGATGCAATTTAAGACTTAAAATCCCATTCCTCAAAATTGTATTCTAACATTTCTTACCTATCACATCACAAGACTGTGTTCTTTAGTCTACTAACACACCCTACATGTTACCTTCCGTGCTCACACACATTTCACCAACCGTTTACATAAGCCCCGTAAAATAAGTATTGTATTACCCAATTTACATTAGCACATCCACCAAAACCGTTTTAGGTGCAAATCCTATTACATTATGTATGAGCGCGCCCACAACAGAAAACAGCTGACCTCATACCGGCAGACTAAAAAAAGGTTGACAATTTCAATCATCTCACATGCCACCGATCAGGATCCGGCAAGCACTGTGACATTCCCGCGAGGACCCAGCACAGGAACTGCCGGCCACCACTGGAGCCGCTTTACCCGATGAGCGCTTCACTCAGCTGGTCATGAGAAATCACTGTCACTGGACGTGCTGACAACAACCCATTGGCAAATAGTTCCACTTACAAAATATGGCTTCCAGGACGTACCCACGAAGCTGGGTTTCCTTTTTAATGTGTTTTTTTTTAAGCAGGAAGATACGTACTCTGCCCTATCTTCACCATCATTGGAACGCAGCTCGCGTTCAGTTCTTCGCCATGCCCCACAGCGTGCCTCATACGTAATCACTCTGCAGGGAACCTCCAAGGCTGAAGGTCCTTCAGGCAGCCAACCACTGCAACTATCACCGGTGCACACAGAAAGATAAAGGCAAGTCACGTCACAACACCTATCTTCCCATGTCCTCCACTAAGGGTGCACTTCAGCCTGATTGCCCGGATACTGGTGTAGCATGATCTGTCAGTGGGCAGGTACATTGGGAGATAAGGAAACTCAGAGGGGAGCCCTGTGGATCCCAACGCCCAGGCTATATACTTCCAACTGCTTTGGTGTAACCATCACCAGCAACCTAAATAAAATTGACAATTTCAATCATAGCCCCTTTTCCAATGCCTGGGTAATACTGATGAACAAACACCATGGCCACGATTCCTGCAGCACACCTTGAACTTCTGCCCAGACGCTCTGGAATCACAGGTATTCATCAGCATTAAGGCTTCACCTCTGTGCCACCACAATTACCCTAAATGCTAGGTAACCTGTAGTGTGGGGCTTGCATTGCCATATGCAATGCAAACCATGGAATGTTGGCTAGTTGTGGAACCCATACGTTCCATGAATGACAGTTAGTCATTCAGGATCGGAGACACAACTGAGAGGATGATACTACATATGATGTCTCCATCCCACTAACCTGTTACCTTGAAACTGAATACAAGCTTCATCAACTTTTGTACCTGTTGGCTCCTGCATCCTGCCTGCCATTCTTGAGGCTGCACACTACATAACCCCACTCTCGCGCTGAACAGTGTCACTTTTTCTTGTCTTTGGGTTTTATAACCAGTTATGAAAAGGCTCACTGGCTGATCAACTTCCAATAACCATCTGTGGCGGGCAGTGGATTACCCGTTCCTTTCTCCTTTCCTCTGTTCCTTCATCCTGCACCCCCAGAGCAGTCTAATATCTCCTCAATCTTACTCACAGGTATGTTGTTACTTCTTCCTCCGTGTGGGTCCTCACCAAGACCAACTTGTCACCAGCTGTTATGGACACAAGTTAATGGTTCTCGATGCAGCAGGTATGTTGTTTAGCTTCTTTAATCAGTTCCATCTTCCCATCACTTGTCATCTGGTACACTGGTATATTAGGAGATAAGGACGCTCACAGGGGAGCCCACTGTCTCCCACCACACTGTCTGCATACATCCTACTGCCTGGGTGGAACATTCAGTCAAACACAAACATTCCAGACACGCACAGAACATTCCACTCAGGACATCACTCGCCATGCATTCAGGTGCCAGGGAACAAACAGGGAAACAGGCCTGGCTCTAGGAATTTTTATCTGGGTGGGCCAGGTTTGTGATCAGGGGGGCCAAACCTTTCTCAGATTCGTGATCCGGCAACAAATATCTTCCTGGATCTGAACAATCCATTTGCCCTTAATTTGCCCTTAACCTCTTAAGTCTGTTAGAGTGCTTTATTAGGTGCAGAAGCCTGGCTTCAAACCCAGTTTGTTACCCACAAGACTACTTGAATGTCTGACAAAGTTGCTTGTTGGGATTGCATTCCCTGGAAAATTTAAGTCAAATGGATTCTTGGGCAAGGCTGAGAGATGGTTCCGGGTGGGTGGGGCATAGGTGTGGAGCTTATGGTGGGAGTAGTTAATCGCTGTCATGAGTGCAACAAATGTTACATGGTTTTTAAGTTGTCTCTTTCTACTATTGGAGCTATATGTTTATGTGTATCACTCTAGTTGGAAACAGCCTGTTCATCTCACCAGGTTTTGCTGACATGAGGTGATTTGCCCAGGTTCACTCAATGTATTCAAATGGGAAACCTGCTCTCGCCTTCTACCTGCTCCTCCCTTCCAAAATCACAGGCCCTCCAGTACCCCTTCCACAGTCTTCTGCTCTCTTCTTCCATTTGCTCCTTTGTTTCCTTCCATAAGCTCCCTCACTACTTTGACTGTCCATTGGCTACTCACTTCATCTGCCATATGCTCCCTCATCTCCATATGAAAAACTTTTGCTAATAATGAAAAATGAAAGCTGTATACTGTATTTAACAAGAGTCTGAGAGATTAATCCCAATTATTCATGCCCTAAGAAATATGTTTTGTCCCTTTTTACAACATACTGCTATAATTGAGATATAAAAAAAACAGTACAGAGCAAAAGAGAAGCAGAACAAATAGTGTGGCAATATCACCCCCTGTCACCTTCCATCAGCTCCCCCGGACTACCATTCCCATTTACAATCACTCCCACCTACCCCACCCTTCCCCCACCATGTCTTCTTCGTCTGGCAGGGGAGAATCGAGGCTGATGCCACCTCCTCCTATGGAGGGGCTGAACAACGAGGATGCCCGTCCTTATTCCATCTAACATAGTGTGTGCTCAATAATACCTCCCTGAATACTGTGGCTACTCCCACGAAGCCCCGAAGGAGGTGCTTGTGGTCCAGCCATTTTGTTGTGAAAGACAGCCCCCTCCTCCTCGATAAATATTGAAGCAAGGAATAGGATATTTAGTTTCTTACAAATTACATTTTGAAGCACATCATTGTATTTTTGTTGCAATTTTTCAGCTAATTTTAATTGAGTCGGGGGTGATGGGGAGTGCTAGCATGCAGGTGAGAGCGGGATTAGTAAGTAGACAGTAGAGGTGAAGGGTTTTCGGCCTCCTGGCATCACTACTGTTTGGATGTGGCAGGGAGGAGGGGCCGCCGCTCCCCTGCCGCCCCAATACATCACATACTGTTTATAATATTCAATTGTACATGATGACGTCTTATTTGACATGTTTACTTTGCTATTTTGAATGTCACAATTTTGATCAATAAATGTGGCCTTGTATTTTCCAAAGAAAGATGTATGTATGTCTCCTTGGCTGGCCCTGACCCCCGCGCTGCCCATCTATTAAACCACATTGCCAACTGGATCACTTCTAGGGGCTCCTAATTTTGGCAGGAAGTACACAGTGAGATTAAATGATTTCCCCAGTATTATACACATTGCTTATTTTTAAAGTCAGAATATCAGCATAGCCTGAAACTTAGGTACTTGACCATCTTCCCAGCTAAAGTTGGCACAAATATATATTGAAATTTGGTTTTAAATACCTAAACTATTACAATTCTAGGTCTTTGCACACAAGTCACTTTGTGTATATAATTTGAAATGGTACTTATACCCTGCTTACCATATCCGTTATTCTGTATATAAAAGACATTTTAAGTCATAGGGATGATTTATAGTAAAACATTTTTTATTGTCATGAATTGCATATTTGTATACCAATATTTGTGAGCCATGAAAATAAAAATGTTGTTTATTTTATAAGTATCTGTATTCGATTTTTCTCTTTACTTTTCTTTTTTCCATATATTTAGTTTCTTTTTCTTACTTTGCTAACATTTTTTGTAAAGGTTTGTAATAAGCCATAAACAATAACAAATAACAATGCTCACTTTTATACACATTACTTTAAAAATGCACAAGTCATATGATAAACCAACCCGACCATGTGTTCATCATTGTAGAATCGGGTTGATGAAAAAGAGTATTGGGGCAATTTTGTTTTGAATCCTAAATTGCATAGAGGGGACTGCTACTGTTTGCACCTTCTTTTCAAAAGGGCCCTTTCCGGCAATTTGAATTGTTTCCACAAAGTACTGGAAAAGTAAATAGCAAAACCTACGCAAAATCGCCTTTTCACCTCTATTTTGTGTCTGGAAAAGATTAAATCTCTCCCACAATTGACAATTTGGAATCTGCTTGCTTTTACCAATAAAGGTGCAATCATTGGTGTGAATTTTACTGTGGAGTGGAAAAAGTGGCAGTAAAATGATTTTTGATTGTAGCTTTATTTTGTCTGTTCTATTAGAAACCTACCAGCTCCAGAATGCTAATTAATCAGAAATTACAAAAGATCCCATACAGACACAAAGTGAAATGGAATGCATAACAAAGTCATTGTTTCACACAGCTTGCTCTGTACCCCCATCATTTCTAATCACCCAACTGCCACACTTAAATAGCTTATTAAAAGTGTATATAATTTAAAGAAAAAAAGTACCTTTTCCTATCACTAATCACTTCCTATTTTAAATAATCTGCATCTGAGACATGTTAAAATGATAAAGCATCACTGGGAAGACCTGTGCAGCCCTGACTGACTTTGAGGGGAGGAAGAAAGAGCAAGGGAGCCCCACAGACATTTGTCCATTGTTCGGTGCACCATCCACTTCCCGCTGTAACATTGACCTCTTCTGCTGGTACAGTCGCTTCCTGTGGTGTGAACCTCTCTTCCTGCACTTTAACGCCCCATCCTGTGTGCTGTAATATATCAGTTTGGTGTGATTTCCCTGAAACACCTGCACTAAATCTCTCCTTGCTCAGCAACTGTCGGCTAGTACATTAAGCCCTGCCCACCCCCTTGCTCCACACACTCTCTGTCCTCACCTCCACCTCCCCAATCCTCCGGACTCCGATGGTAAATTCATATCTGCCCGGCTGATTCATGGGTGCCTGCCTGCTTATGCAGTTGTCTTCTCGCTGCGCTGAACACCCCACCCCACAGCTTGTGCATGCTGTCTAATCCTCCAGCCTGCCACTGCTCTATGGTTCCCCTGGTGTGTAAAACCCGAGCCCCATGCTGTAGTATTTCTTCCACATAAGAAAAATCCCCTTTCATATTATGGACCCATTAGCCCTGCATAAAGCCAGCCCTGTGCTGTATCATGACCTACCCATGACATAATATGTATTTGTGTAAAAATCGTCCAGCCCTATGCTGTAATTTTTCACCCTGTGCTTTAATAATCACATTTGCCAACACTCCCCGGTGCCGCAGGATTCCTCTGCTGTAATATTCACTACACGCTCTCTTATCCTCATCTCTGTGCTGTTTTTTTATTAGTTTGGGTTTCTAGATGGTGCTTGCACCAGCTATAATCCAAAACTATTGCATTAAATTATAGGTGGGGAGAAATCAGCTATGAGGAGGGACACCCAGCGTGTAGGTGTTGTTTTGTTATTTGCCCACCCATTGACTGCCCATGATAATCGCTATGGCTATTCCCACCCAGTTCCTGCCCTCCCCGCCAAAGACACCTCCTCCAGAGATCTCTTTGACTTCGACCATCAAACTTTGCACTCAAATTGCCTGCCAGTGTTTTGTTGAAGCAGCCTTCTGAGAGTTAATGACTTAATTGGAGTTGTAAACCTACTATTAGTATAATAAAAATGTCTTCACCAGGTCTGCTTTTAGCCACTCGATGTATAAGCACTATGCATGCATATCACACCATTTTGCACCTGCTACCATTAATGGCCATTTAATACCAATATGGTGGAGCTTGGAAAGGACTTTTGCCATGCCTATACAAACTGTTGGCATTGCCAGTGCTTGTTTTCAATATGATGCAATCGACAAGCCCTATTTTACAATGGTGCCCATTGGTGCAGTAATATTTTCCTGTGCACTAATATTGCTCCGTCGTGTGGCGAAATATGGAGCCACTTTGATCAAATTTTCCAGGGCCTCTTTTGGTTCCGAGTCCGACCCTGCTTTCTAGGGGTGTCAGGGCCTGGCCTTTGGGGGTACCTGGCCCCCCTGATCCCCTGCTGGAGCCGGGCCTGCAGGGAAAACAGATACAACAAGATTGTTTTAAATAATTGACCTAAATGGAGATGGTCCCCAATCATACGCAGTGGGCGAGGCAGTTGATTCCATAGAATTGCTGCAATGAGAGAAAATGCACGGCAGCCCAGCCTAGATCGGCGGAAACATGGAATCGAAAGAAGCAGTGCATCCTGAGGGCACAAAGTACAGACGGGCAAATAAGGACAGAATTTGTCTTGAAGATGTTCTGGCTATAGACGATAGAAAGCCTGATGTACCAAACTAAGAGACTTAAACTTGATCTGGCTCTGTACCAGCAACCAGTGGAACTGACATAAAAGAGGTGAAACATGATATCGATAAAATGACTAGGTAACAGCCCTGGCTGCCTGAGTTTGAAGAATCGGAAGGCGCTTAATCAAATATGCAGGCTGCGCAAGATAGAGTTGCAGAAATCTAAATGACCAAGAATGTATTTTTTTTTTCTTGTTAGGCGCTTATACCGCAAGTAAAATACTGCTTCAAAGCGCTCACAGGTTGAAGGGAGGGAACAAGGAACTGAAACACATTACAAAACCCAATATTTATGAGCAGTGGGAGGAAAAAGGATGAACCTACTATGCCCTGTGAGTATTCAGAACGTGCAAGTGCAGCAAGGAAGAGGGCAGAGGGGGTAAGTGCTGGGGAGTCCAAGCTCATGTGTGAGCCACAGATGAAGTGCTTTGATTCTTGAGTGCTACATAGCCAGAGCCACATTAGGAGTAAGTGCGAACCTCCGGGGCAGAGGGCCAGTGCAAGTGCTGAGGGTAGACAGAATCTGGGCCAATTGGGTGTGAGAGGTCAGGGGCCCCGAGGATGCATAAAGGCCCCGGACACCAATCACAGCAACTGTTGGATTAGCAGAGGGATTAGCAGAGGAGAGTGGAAGGGAATGTGAAGGTAAAGAGGAAAGTCTTAAGGAGATTCAGGGATTTTAAGGAAGTCCTGCTAAAGGTGCAGAGGGAGGCTGTTCCATAGTGTTCCATAGGAGGGAGCCAGCTGAGAAAAGCAAAGGACCACCTTCCCTCTATTTAACAAAACATGTTACAGTTGGTGCCAGAGGAACGTAGTGGTCGAGAGAGAGAGTATTTAGTAAGATAAAGTTGAAGATAGTGTGGTCTCCGGGCCCAGACAGACTTGTGGTGATGCAGAGGGATTTGAATTTAATCTGTGCAGCAACCTGGAGCCAGTGAAGACATTTTAGGGCAGGAGAGATGTGGTCCGTGGGTTTAAGGCTAAGGATAAGTCTTGCTGCCCTCTGCTCGATTAGCTGGAGGGGTCGCAGAATGGAAGAAGATAGGTTCAGGAGGAGGCTGTTGCAATAGTACCAGCCTAGCGATAACCAGGGCTTGGGTAACATTGAGCCTGGGGGAAAGTGAGAAAGAGGAGAATTCCTTTGAGAAGGAAGAGCTGAAATTGGGACTTCTTTGCAATGTCCTGAGTGTAATGGAGGAAGGAGAGAGGCGAGTCAAAGATGACTCCAAGGTATTTGGCTTCAGTAGAAGGAACAGGGGGAGAGCCCAAGGAGGAATGCCAGAGTGAACGGAAGAAGGAGGGAGCAGGGGTCCTGGTGGTAAGGATCTCAGTTTTACAGGCATTGAGGCAGAGATCGTTGCAGGTGCACCAGGAATGGATGCAGATAGGCAGTCAGAGATGATGGAGGGCGCAGGAGGGTCAGCAGGGAGTCTGAAGAAGAGCTGTGTGTTGTCTGTGTAACACTGGAAGTTGGAGGAGAAGGAGGAGATGAGGTATGCAAGCAGAGCAAGGTAGATGTTAAAGAGCCAAGGGGAGAGGATAGAACCCTGGGGGACACCACAGGTGGAGAAGGAACTTGGAGAGGAGAAGGTGCCCAGGATGACTTGGGAAGAGCGGTCAGTAAGAAAAGGCTATCAGCCCATCTAGTGCCCGTTCCGAGATATCAAGGGTATCGTGGAGCCTTTGTATGATGATGGAATGGTTGACTGTGTCAAAGGCAGAGGAGAGATTGAGAAGGATAAGGATAGCTAGGGAATTGGAGTCGAGAGATGTGAGCAGTTCTTTATGGGTGTTCAGAAGAACAGTGTCCGCGCCTCTGGATGCTTGGAATCCAGATTGATGGTCGTGGAGACCACCAAAACATTTGGTGTGTGAGTTGTGTTGGGGCAATGCCATCTTCCCCAGAAAGGTGGTGATGGAAATAGGGTGGTAGCTGGCAGGGCAGGTATGGTCTGCTGAAGGTTTTTAAAGTAGTGGGCGCACAAGGGAGTGCTTAAGGGAGGAGCGGAAATATCCATTGTCAAAAGATTGATTGCTGAAATCAGCGAGTGCTGGGGCATGAGTGCCATTATTATCCTTGAAGGTCCTTGATGAGCAAGGGGAAACCTGTTTAGGAGAGACCTTCATGGAGCGGACAAATCTGATAACGTCTTCAGTTGTGACAGGGGAGAAGGAGAAGAGGGAGGAAGGTGGAGGGTGGGGGCCAAGGGAGGTAAAGGGGTGTGTGATGGGTTGTGAGGGTGTGCAGCAAGGTTGATCGAGATGTCCTGAGTTTTTTGTGGCAAAGTGTGTGGGCAGTGCATTGCAGAGGGCCTGGGAAGGAAAAGGGGAGGAGGAAACTGCAGAAGGGTTGGCTAGTGCCTGCAGATCTTGATAAGTTCAGCCGTGTTGCTGGGTGCACCTGAATCCCATGCCTGTATGTGGGCTCTTTTCTTGTCATGGATGGAGAATCTGTGTTGCCTTTGAAGCAGGCAGTGGGCCAGTTTGTCAGAGGATGAGCCTGAGGTTTGTCACTTCCGTTCTGCTGCCTTGCACTTTTGTTTCAGAGGTGCAAGTTCGAAGTCGTACCAGGTGTTACGCTTAGAGGCAGGTTTCAGGTGTATCCTCATGACTGTGGCAAGACTATCAAGAGTACTGGTGATGGAAAGATGGAGGTTTCTGAGGGCAGAGTCAAAGGTAGAATCAGAGGTAGCGGCCTGAGTGGGGATGAAGGTGGAAGCGAAGGCAGAATCTGACACTTGTTTCGTCGGGTGGATGTTAGCGAACAAGGTTGACAGGGCTTCTGGGGGTGGGGCGGGAGAGGGCCAGAGGGAGCCAGGTGGGAGGAGAGGAGAGAATGGTCTGACCAGGAGAGAGGGGTGACTAGTGGGGGGTAAAGAGAGAGGTCAGAGTGTGTGAGCATGTCCACAGTGTGTCCAGCTGAGTGGGTTGGGCAAGAAGGGAGAATGGAGAGTGAAAGCGAGGTGTAGAGGTCAGTGAAGAGGATGGATGCAGACCAGGGGAGTCCAGTTGGATGTTGAAATCACCCAGGAGGAGGAGGTTGGAGGTGGATGAAAGTAAGGAACAGCAGAAATCAGCCCATTCAGAGAGGAACAGGATAGTGGCACCTGGAGGCCGGTAAATGGTAGTAATGGTCTGGGTGGAGATGGGAGAGATGACCAACTTGCAAACCAGGCTGTCAAAGGAAGAGTAGAGCTGGGTGGATAAGATGGAAGCAGGAACCCACTCATTGAAGATTAAATCAACTCCCCCGCCAGTGCAGTGAAGTCGAGGCTTGGAGATGATCTTGACGCCGTTAGGGAGGAGGGAGTCAAAAGCAGTGACTGAGCTGGCATTGATCCATGTCTCGGTAAGATCGAAAATGTCGAGGTCAATGTCTTCAAGAAGGATGCAGTAGTTAGTGGAGTGTTTGTTGGCTGAGGGGGCGTTATGAGTCACCAGGTGGAGGAGGTCTGTGCCTGTGAAGGTTTTCCGAGGTAGTGTACAGCGGTGTGGTACACCAGTCAGAGGAGGGAGAGAGAGAGTAGAAGGGGGAGGTGCAGGAGAAGGAAGGAAGGTAATGAGAGAAGGCAGCATCCTTGTGTGATAGACATTAATGAAGCAACATGAGGATGAGAAGCCGGCCAAGAATACTTCCCACTTGGTGCCACCATTAATGGTAGAGATGAGGAAGGAGAGAGAGTGGAGATGAGATTGGGGTCCATAGATCTGGAGAGGGCACAATGCAATGGTTCACAGATGAAAAGGTAAACACACCTGACATCGTTTTTTTTCAAAGGAGGCACGATGCAGGGGATTCACAGATGTAAAAGTAAACACATCTAAAATCGATTATTTTTTTTTAAAAGGGAGGCCCAATGAAGTGTGAGAACATGTGGGTTAGTTGTGGCAAGGAAGGTAGAGTGTCAAAGCACAGTAAACGTTTCAGGAGAGGTGAGTGGAATCAAAATCAAAGAAGCAACCATAGGAGCCCGCACAGGTTCCAATATGAAAGGAAGAACCTTGCATAGCACTTTAAGTTTAAAGTGGCCAGATTGGCAGATGGCATTAACCTGAGGGTCCACTGACAGAGATACAGCAATCTTGAAGCCAAGATCTTTGACTATAGTAACAGGTTTAGGAACGTGAGGGAAGGCCCCCTATCAGCACCTCCAGCTTGTCTCCATTAGGTTTAAGTCAAATATTGCTCATTGTTGTGCCAACAGACTCCAGACACATCTTAAGCTGAGGACCGCACCTCCTGCTGTCAGAGACCTAGCCTGACAATGATACGGGTGTCATCAGCATAGGAATAGCACAGGTAGCCATATGACTGGATGAGCTTGGCAAGTGGTTGGACATAAATGTTAAACAAAATGGAGGAAAGAGCAAAGCCCTGAGAGACACCCCAGGTCAGTGGGATCACAGATGAACGGTAGGGACCCAAAGAGAGCGACTGGATACTGTCTTATAGAAATACTGAAACCAAGACAGTACTGAGCCGGTAAGACCTGCCTGTGCAAAGTGATCAAGAAGAATGGAATGCGTGATCATATCAAAGGAGGCAGACAGGTTGAGCAGGATCAGTGTGCCAAACCCGCCATGATCAAAAAGGCAAGTGAGAGCATCAACCACAGATGCCAGAACTGATTCCATCCCACAACCAGTGTGGAAGCCTGATTGGATCAAACAAAATGGACTTGTCAAGAAATCTGCTAAGTAGAGGGTTGCATAGGGAATCTAAAGGTTTCATCAGGAACGACAGTAAAGAAATGGGACAGAAAATAGTGGGGATTGCAGGAACCAGGGAATTTATTTTCATAGAGAATAACCAGGGCATGTTTTCAGGAAGGAGGTATGCATCCAGAAGCAAAAGATTGATTCAATGCATGGGTGACTAGTGAGGCAATGGACGGTATAACTTGGTTACGAATGGTACAGAGGAGAAGATGCCTTCAAGCCATCTAAAGCTCCAATAATGTGCAGGGTTGTAAACAAAGGGAAACTTGACCAGATGAAAGTAGGATCGGTAGCCTGAGGGGACATGATGCAATCAGGTGATATAAGACCTTTCTGACAATAGTACCTAGATAAGGAATCTAAGAGCTCCTACATTGATGGAACTGCACTGGTTGCAACCATACCATCAGGAATTGATCGTAACACATGAAATAGCTCTTTGGGCTGATTAGAGCCGACTGGACTTTGTGATAAAAAAGTCTTGTGTGGCTTCAAAGAATTACCTCTATGATAAGAGTGGCTTGCTTAACAGCAATTTAAGTGGTGGGCAGAATGTAAAGCACCATTGACATTCCATTTGTCTATGATGGAGCCAAGGCTCCTTGAAATGATCATTAAACCATAGCTCGGAAGGACAAGTATGTGTTTTAGAGCTGGACAGTGGTGCAAGAGAGCAAGCTGTGTAGAGAAGAGCATGCAAAAGCTTCAGTAAATCCATGTGCTATGAGAGCACACAGCATTCAGAAATCTGTGCTGAGATCGCAACCTTTTCCACTGAACGCCATGTCTGCTGAATTGAACCTTGCATAGGTGGCAGCCAAGTAGTAGGCCTAACTATAATAAAAAATTGAACAATGGGATGATCAGTCCCTGGTACACGGACAACTGAGTGTGTTTTTACTGACGGCATAGAAGAGAACATTAAGGTAAGTGTCACGACCCTCAGCCCTGACCCCCACTGGCAAGCCCTCGAGCAGTATTTGCGGTGCATGCTGCACCATGAATTAAAATATTTGAAGGATTTACTGTGGATAGCCGAGTACGCATATAACAACTCCGTACATTCTAGCACAGGCCAAACTCCCTTTTACACCTTGTATGGCAGACATCCACGTACGTCAGAACTGGAGCTTCCTGCCATCTTGGAAATGCCTGCAGTAAAGACTCTTCATACAACCATCACTCAAGCGTTCAGAAAGGCTAAGGAACATCTTATTCATGCTAAAGAAAAACAAAAGCACTTTGCCGATCAGCATCTGAAAAAGGCTTCAGACTATCAAGTAGGAGACCAGGTTCTGTTAGCCGCCAAATACGTCCCCATCAAAGGGACCCGGTCCTTCCAACCTCGATATTTGGGACCCTATACCATCAAGGCAATTATCAACCCAGCAGCTGTCAAGTTAAATCTACCACCTAATCTACAAATCCATCCGGTATTCCAAGTATCCCTCTTAAAACCAGTACAACCCGGTACACGAATCAAAACACCACCTCAACCTATACTAATGGATGGAGAACCAGAATTCAAAGTCAAAGGCATCCTGGACTCTAAGTACTCTAGAGCCAAATTGTACTATCTCGTCAGCTGGAAAGGATTTGGGCCTCAAGATAGGTCCTGGGAACCCAGTGAAAACATTCATGCACCACGTCTGATCAAGAAGTTTCATCAAAACTTCCCAACCAAACCTGGAACAGGCAGAAGACACACCTTGGGAGGGGCCTTGGGAGGGAGTGCTGTCACGACCCTCAGCCCTGACCCCCACTGGCAAGCCCACAAGCCAGGTGGAATCAGGGCTCAGATCTTTAATAAGGCCAGACTTCCACTTTTCAAGCCCTCTTGGGGCCAGTCCTGGCGCCTTTGGCGCCAGGCTCATCAGTTGGGAGAGGCATCTGCTTAAGGGACTACTTTATTAAGGCTTTCAGCCAACATGGAGGCATCCACATAGCTGGGTTCCTAGAACCAAGCTATTCGGTCTAGTGCTTTGGGTGTGGTGGCCTAGGGACTACTTTACCTGTACTACTTTACTTTTTAAACCACACCCGAACAAGAACACACGCTTCGCGTTACTTTGCTTCTAGCAACTTGACGCTCACCGTATCCAGCTTATCGCGAACCCGATGAATCCGGACCTGCAGAAAAAACAAAGAAACATTGTTAACAGCAGAATCTTACCTGCAATCTTCATCCATCTCTGCTCACAGCTCCTGGGCATCTCTGTTGGTGGAGTTCACCGTCCGGATCGAGGGACCTGAGAAAAGGAGAAAGACATTATTAACGGAGGTACTAGAGACATTACAACCATAAAAGCGCTTAAAGACTTACCTGGCTGGTTACTTCTCGACCGGCATTGCTCAGGAAACCCCATCTGCGCTGGGTACTAGCCGTGACCTACAAAAAGGGAAAAACAGAGGTCAGTGAAGACAAGGCATCGCTGCGCTACGCAAAGCGCATCCTTACCGCATCATAGCGCTATAGCGCGCCATCATCTCCCGGTGAGAACCAGCACATCCCGTTCTCCGAGTGGACACTCCACGCCCCTAGAGGAGATAAAAAGAGACATTAGAACAGACAAAAGGCATGCAAGAAATACGACGCCATTAATTGCAGAAGACCTACCTGAAAGACTCTACAAGGGCCGCAGTCAGTGAAGTAACTGGGCCGCCAGCGCCCATAAAAGCCAACGCGCCCCTGCCCAGAAAGCAGGACGGAGGGACCACCGATTCCGGCAACCAGGTGAGAAAAGAACCTGGGGGGGCTGGAAATATTAGGTGGTGGGGGATTAAACTGATTACCTTGGTCACCCAGTCCTGACATAGGGCCTCATCACGACTTGGGCGTTACCGCCGGCGGTATTACCGCTGGCGGTAATAGCCCTACCGCCGAACTCCCCGGCGCTAATAGCGCCGGATCATGAGTTCGGCGGTAAAGTAATTCCCCATTCCCCTTTGATCCCATTCGGGAATGCCCCATTCCCCATTGGGCTCAATGGGGAATTTTTGCGCTCTTACCGCCGGCGGATTTCCCGCCGGCGGTAATAGCGTGAATTTTCAGCAGATTTCCCCCCAGCTCAGAGCTGGGGTGAAATCCGCCAAAGCCCTGATTCGGCGGACCCTTAAATCCGGCGGTAATAGCGCGACCGCCGGATTTAAGGGTTACCACCAAAGTCGTGATGAGGCCCATAGTCTTCATTTTCCAGGCAGAATTCCCTTGACACCGAGACCACAGGGGAACCATCAGGAAGGGCATCAGTGACCGGCTGGCTGGGTGGCGTCCCCATGTATACCAGGTGAGCGTAACACTAAGGTTGTTTCCAAGGTAATGTGTAGATTCCAAAACAAGCTATTGCAAATCCAAATTATGGATGTCTCAAAGAATTTGAGTGGCGTGGGTATCAGAAGAGATATTCACCTTGAGATTGAAAGCACTGACTATCATCAAGTTAGTATAGCGAATGTGTAGATCAGCTGCAAATTAAAAGATTTCATATTGATAGATCAGCAAGGAATATTGAGGCTTAGTACCACCAAAAATGAAATCTGCCAATCTCGAAGTCAAAGTTATAAATATAACTTTTATTCTGTACAGATACACATATGAAAGCAGATAGCTATGTGGCTCCGAAGCGCCTCACAGTTTGTACCAACAGACACAGTGAGAGGAGAGAGTCCTGAACATTACAAAGCATGCCTTATTTATACCCAGTCCCGGTCATTGCCCTGCCCTTCTCCAAACTAATAAGTTACAAAATAGGGTCCATGCCCAGTTCACATGGCAAATATGACAATATTTGTTTACACTTTTGACATGTTGTCTTGCCCTTAAAGATACAATGCTGGCAAACTTTGTTGTAGTCAGCTGTGTGGATCTTTCCTTGTTCACTGAGCTTTAGGGTAAGTCCTGTTCCAAGAGATGTACACAAATGATTCCTCCCAAAGCATACTGCTTTAGTTACTTTGCATTGTGTGCTATTTTTTGAAGGAGGATGAGGCTGTGGACACAGATAACACTTTGAATGGCAGTTCATCTTGATTATAAGGGCTCGTTGCACAGAACAAACGTTCTGCTCTTGGCAGCCTTAATGTTGACATAGGCTTAAAGGTTACTCTGGTCAGTGGCAGCTGAAAACACAGTTAATCATTTCAGGACAGAAAGCAGGGGTTAGAATCAAAATGTAGGATGTTTCTAAAATGGCGGCTTTAGTGAATTCTATTCAGGGCATTTCAGACAAGGTTTTATGTACAATGCGAATGTGCTTAGGCCAATGTTCACTATCAGACGGTATTTATGTGAACATGGTTTAACAAACCCTCCTTTTGGCCTAAGCCAAGAGCATAGTTCAAACATTCCTTTTGGCCTAAGCCAAGAGCATAGTTCAAACATTTTGACTGTACAATGACCATGTCTCATAGTCAGAACATTCCAAATCGCTGGTTTCAAGAACATCAATCACCATTAACTCTTTGATAGTAATTTCCTTCATTACTAAGTCATTGGTTGCTTTTTCAGGCATTTTTATCTTAGGTCCTACTGTACCTACTGCTTGTGCACAACATCCTCCTATCAAATAACTTGTGACAGGGAGACATTGCACACAACAACAGCAAAACAGGAAAATACCAAGAAACACCATTAAAACTGCAAAGATCTTCCAAACCCATGATCGTAACAAGTCCCAGAACCAAGTACTAAGATTCCAATTTCCCTCTGGGACATGTACTTCAGTACTCTAGGTATGTAGATTTTGAATTGCCTTGAATATAGTAGGGAGGAGTCAGGTACAAAAACACAACATGCAGTTCCCACCATTTTGCATACCCGACCACACTCAGCTAGAATGATGTCTACCACCATTCTATTTTGAAGGGCTACTAACCTAATTGCTTTTTGTTCTAGCGTCATATTGTATAAAATATCAGTGGTCCTATTGATGTTTTTTTCCAGTACCCTTGCTAGTCTTCTGATATCCTCAGAATTCATTATTTGACCCCAGAATAGTACGAAGGATTTTGCGACGTCACCCAAGACTTGTGAAGCTGTATCACCATTCTCATCCCACCTTGGACGACCTCTAGAAACTTCAAAGGTGGTAGCAACATATACTCCTGGCATTTATATACCCAAGTAACAAGTACCCTGCCAATCTCTAGGTAACTATGGATATGCCTTATTGCCGCAAACAAAATAAACAGAATTTCTTACATACAAGGGTCTATCCTCACTGGTTAAATTAGCAATGCTAGTACAACCCTCAAATGTACCCATTGGCTGGGAACCCTCTCTCTCTATGCAGAATGGGACAGTTTCTGGACTATGGTTGATAGAGGCATGGCATCCCGGTTGCCTACGGGAGCCATTTTGAAGGAGATCAATGATTGAAAAGGGCTAATAGAAGCAACATTGAGCTTGCTTCTATTTGCAAGGAGAGAACATCCTAAAGGTGTTAAGACTCGCTTTTCAAATTCATTAAGATTAGTCCCATCAAAATTCCCAGTAATACTATCGTTCCCATGACCAAAGAATAGTGCTCTAAGTGAGACATAGCAAGGAAAAGGATGAATATACCACCCAGTCCCTTTTCCCCATGTTTTGGCAGGTGTGAACACACCCAGCAATTTGTTTTATTCAGAATCGCATGGGTAGCATTCATAATCATTAAGAGAGTGCTATTATGGTAACCTTGTCTATGTTGGAAGTCTTGAGGAGAAAGAGTGTGCGGATGCACGAAGAGTGGAGACACAGTGGAGATACTTGCAGTTGGTAACAAATTATCAAGCGAATGCACTTCTTCAAGGTACCAAAGCCCAAATGAAAATACGGTGACTGAACACACTAATACTACAAACAGCAAACATTTTGTCCTCGGGGATCATGCCCTTGATGTCTAGATTCATCATATGAGGAGTGACCAACATTCATCTTTGCACAAGAGATTTTGAAAAATGGGAATTGTTTCTCAGAGTCCATTAAGAAGCCTCTCTGTCAGGCTCTTTTAGTTCCTCCGACAGTGGCCCCTAACCATGTGGCCTATATTGATTGAAGGTAACTTTGCCGGTCCCCGACTCCTATATATTTTCAGCAGAAGCGTGACGAGGGACTGGCTCAATGATGGTCTCACGTAGGCACAGACAATGCCATGCTGTAAGTTCAGTTTCTTGGTCGCAGATCGTACTTCAAGATTCCAGGTACAGTGTGATCTGCAAACAGAGTGTCGTCGCTTCCTGGAGGCAATGAAGACAGTGGAGGAGCAGAAGCGAGATTGCTCGATGGTGAAGAAGATCTTGCACAAGAAGCAACAATCTCCCCAGGCCCCACAGGCTCAGGAAGGGTTTCCGTTGCCAAAGCAGCAGTCTCCCCAGGCCCCACGGGCTCAGGCAGAGTTTCCGGGACACCCTCGGTGTTGGTTAGAACAGGCTTGTTATGAACATCAAGGTCAACAGTTCCCTTCTCCTAGCCTCTGTCATGGGCCAAAGGAAAAGGAATCTTCTTCACGTGGGTCACGTGGATCCAGTTCTTCTTGTCGGTCACTCGGATGGCAGTCTGTGTGGCCAGGAGGACTTGGTGCAGTCCTCTCCAGCAAGATGCGAGACAGGAGGCTCTCTCAAATGCTTTCACAAGAACCCGGTCACCAGGTCGAAGTCGATGACGTGGACCCTCGTATTTTACTGGGAGGGCTTCTCTCACCTGTTGATGAATCAAATACAAGTTCTGAGTTAACTGGTCACAATAGTCAGAAAGAAGAACATTTTCAACATCTTTCAATAATTTGGGTTTTGGGATACTCTACTTATTGGCTGGTCTCCCCATGATTATTTCATAAGGAGAGAGCCCTGTCTTTCATTGTGCATTGTGCAGTTGTCCGCATAGATAACAAGGCTATCGGTAAAGCAACTGGCCATTTCAAGTTACTATGTGCACAGACATTTGCTATCTTATTCTTTAGTATGCCGTTATGGGGTTTTACAAGTCTGGCACTCTGAGCGTGTCTGGCTGAATGGAACCGTTTATCGATCTGTAATCCCGCGCATATTTGCAGGA
Source organism: Ambystoma mexicanum (assembly GCF_040938575.1). Lineage (NCBI taxonomy): Eukaryota > Metazoa > Chordata > Amphibia > Caudata > Ambystomatidae > Ambystoma > Ambystoma mexicanum. The sequence goes on from NC_090928.1 coordinate 292,483,002, forward strand.
TAACAGCAGCGTTAAAATGTGAACAATTACAAGACCATATGACTCCCGACAAGCCAAACCTAGGAAAATATGACTTTCGCCGTTGACATTGCTGTGGCATCTCTTAGAGGAAAAGCTTTGACCCATTTACTAAAGGCACAGATGACTCCCAAAATATATTTATAATTCTGACAATGCTCCATTTCAAGGAAGTCAAAATGTACAATCTCAAAAGGCATAGAAGAGAAACCAAAGCTACCCCTTGGTGTCTATGTTCCTTTACCAATATTATGCTGTAGGCATACCATACAACTTTGGACAAAACGCTCAGCAGTCTTTGGAATATTTACATTAACCGAGACAGGTTAGAACAATTTACAAATCTTTTTGGCACATATATGAGATGGAGCATGAGCCATTGTCACCATAGCGGTAACATAAGCATTAGGCAGCATACATTTTAGTTTTTCAGCGTCCACCCAACAGCCCTCATCATCTAAACTTGCTGGACCCTAAGCCAACTGTTTGATTTCATCTGGAGTAGCATCAGCTTCAATGTCTTTTATGCAACGAATTCCTACATCTATCACACAAGTGTTAGTGACCCCTTTTGTTGGGTCCAGCACATACATTTTTGAATGTAAGTCAATGGCAGTTTGTTTGGCTATTCTGTCAGCAAAAGCGTTTCCTTTTCCTGTATCGTCTGTTATTTTCTGGTGTGCAGCACACTTCATTTTTGCTAACTGTGTAGGAAGCGCAAGTGCTGAGAGTAGCCCAACTATGAAGGTGCCATGTTGTATCTTAGTTCCATGCGGGGTCAAGAAACCTCTCTCTGCCCATAGTCGACCAAAGTTGTGAACTACCCCAAAGGCGTACTGGCTATCCGTATATATGTTCACACTAAGCCCTTTGGAAAGTTCACAACCCATGGTCAATGCAATAATCTCTGCGGCCTGCGCATAATTATGTGGAATTCTTTTGGTTTCCACTATCATGCTTAAAGTGGTGATTGCAAAATCAGTTTGAAGCAGGAGCCATTGCAAAACAGCTCCCCTTGTGGTTTCTTTAAGGGTGTATCAGTTAAATCAATTCTGCCCTTAGTTTCTTGCTCTGTGGTATAGATGCAGTTTCTTGCGGAAGAGGCAATAGTTCTTCCAGATTTAATGAGCAACATCTCTTAATTTGAATATGCGGTGCAAATAGAATCAGCTTGTATCTTGTTAATAGTGCTGATGTGAGGTGTTGCATTTGCATTCTGTTTAATAGAATGTCTACAGAGTAAGATACCATCATGGTTTAATAGAATGTCTACAGAGTAAGATACCATCATGGTTAAGGCGTGACCATGACCCATTGAAAGGGTGAAAGAAAAATGGGAAACTGAGTTAAGGAAGACTCTGTCGGATAATGATAATGATAATGATAATGATAATGATGTGTTATTTATATAGCGCCCTAATCCAAAGCATTTGATAAGCATTGGATTCACATTTGTTCAGGATCATCATGCTGGAAAATAGACCTTAACTTGAGATACATTCAGCAAAGGATAATACATTACCTGTATTGGTCACCTTGGGATATGTGGCATTGAAAACTACTGGACATGGATACGTTTTGGACCTGCAAAGGTGAAAGTGGTACAACTCAGTATTTGTTTTTTACTTGTAGCAAAGTTGAACCTTTTTGAAATTAGGTTTTACAACGAATAAGTATATTGAATGTCTCCTTCCCGCAGGTGGACAACTTTCGACACGCTACCAGCAAAAATATCCTCTTCACCAAATGACACAATAAAAATGCACATTGTCTAGCACCCTCCAGGCCCAACCCTCGACTTTCAATCTAAAATCACTCAAATCTTAGGGGACAACCTTAAAACAAATTCAAGAGTCATTCTCCTAGGAGACCTCAACCTGGGCTTCAAGGACCCAAAAGACAAGAAAAACAAAGCCCTCGCCAAAGCTCTCCAAGACTTAGGCTTCACCCAACTAGTGAACGACCCAACCCACACCAAAGGTCGTATATTAGACTGGATTGCAGATCACAACTGTGTGGCCGACATCAGCTCTAACACCCCTCACCCATGGACTGACCACCATCTGCTGCACTTCCTCATACCCTTAAAAACAGGAGGGAACCCAAACCCACCCGCGCCATCCATTATGGCAAGATCAAAAAAACTACTCACCGCGGACAGGATACTCCCCCTCCTTGAAACCTCTGCACTGGTCCATCCCACATCTAACGATCCTACAATACAAGTTGAGATTTACAACACCACTCTTAAAGATGTATTAGACGCTGTAGCCCCACTTGAAACGAAAAAAGCCAAGCGTATAATCCATGCAAACTCACAAGAACTCCAGGATGCCGAACCGCAAAACGAGAAGCATCAACCTCTTGGCAAACAAATCCCTCCACCACCACAAGAGACACCTACCCTACAGTCGCTAACTAATATAAAAAGGCCATCTCAAAAGCCAAAGCTGCCACATACAACTCCAGAATTGAGAAAGCTAACTCACAATCCAAAGAGCTATCTGCCATCTACAATGAGCTAACAATCCCCCCCACCTCTACACAACCTACTGAGAAAAACAAAACATGGTGTAACAACATCCAACATGCCATGTTAGACAAAATCAAAACACTCCAGAACAAAATTAAAACTCAATTCGACAAACTGTCTAAAGCCAACGCGCCATCATCCAAGCGCTCCATCAACCCGCTAGCCAGTAACACTCCTCACAGCAAAAACTTACCTAAACCCTCCGCATTTAGGGAAGTAACAATTCCTGAAGTCCTATTGATCATGAAGCATACCAAACCATCACTATGTAAAGGTGACACTTTCCCAGCCAACCTAGTCAAAGACTGTGCGACAGACCTGGCCCCATTTGTCACCACCTTCATCAATGCCTCCTTCGCCACTAGCACCGTCCCACTCACCCTTAAGGAAGCTTGGGTTTGGCGGAAGCTTGGGTTTGGCCTCTATTAAAATAACCTATCCTTGACCCTGACTCCCCAGACAACTACCGTCCTATTACCACCATGCCATTCCTGTTAAAAATTCTGGACAAGGCTGCATATCTACAGATTCAGTCCTACCTAGAAGCGCATAACATCCTCGGAAAGAGACAATCTGGCTTCCGCCCTTGTCAGAGCACAGAGTCAGCCCTACTTGAACTTAAGAACCAACTACTCGAAGCCATGGACAAAGGCAAGTCCTCACTCCTCCTACTCTTGGATCTCACTGCGGCCTTTGACCTGGTTGACCAGAAGATCATGTGTAAATATCTCATTGACACAGCCCACTTTTCCCAAGAAGCCACAGCTTGGATCACCTCCTTCCTGAATGGTCGAGGTATGAGAGTCTTCCCGGACCAGGCATCTGCCTCTCCATCACCCATTGGATGTGGAGTCCTGTTGAACGGGATATTATATCGTGCCTCTTTATTGTATATATTGGACTAAGCCAAGTCGCTCTACGAAGAAATCCGCGTTGCAAGGTTCTGACCTTAGACTGATCTAGCCGCCATTTTAGGTTCATCCGCCATTTTGATTCTCACTCCAAAGTCAACCTGTGTTCTAAAATGGTGGACAGTGTTTTTCTGTTTGTAACTTGGCCGCCTCGACCTGTACATGAAGTTAATGCCTAAATTGCACGCAGGCAAAATGTTAGGGTCATGTAAGGAGACCTTGTCCTTTGTTGACCTGTAGATCAAGGATTACCTATGCCAACGAAACTGATCCGCGAGCATATATTAAGCACAATATTGTTTAAATACTGAATGTGAACACTTGTTAAACTACATTGTATAAAACATGTACGAAGGCTTAATGTTAAATCCGAAGATACACTGCTGCCATTGTGACTTATTTGTATATAAACTGGGAATAATCCATATGCACATAGATGAATAAATTAGAAGTGAACGTGGCACGAACCTCGAGCCCTAGGAATGATTAACCTGTAAATCGGCTGGACATCATGTCACAAATTGTATAAAAGAGTGAATGTTCTGATTTACAGTCCCACTCACTTCTCACACCGACAGGTCTGGTATTCACTGTGATATTCTGAGGGCAGATAGCTATCTGATACTTTGTTCCTTTGAAAACTGTTCAGTTGCAGAATAAAGATCTGTTTATCTTTGTAAGCCTGTGTTTGGTGTATTTCCTTTTGTGGTACTCAGCCTCGATATTCTCGTTTTTGCTTTTACAGATGGCGCCCGAATAGGGACGCTCAAGAATGATGCCAGCTCATTGAAGGTTGACACGGCTATTGGACCGGGATCGGACGATGTAAAGGGGGCCCCTTTCTTGGATGAGAAGCGACACCTCAGCAGCGCTGCATAACCCGATCCCTGGACGGTGAGCATGTGGTCCGAGTCGGCATCTTGACGAGGGTCCATATATCGAGGCGAGCAGATTTGCCGAAATCACCAACCACAAGGAAATCTTTGTTAGAAAACTTTGTAATCCATTCGGACCTCCTTAGGATTTGATCAGGTGAGTCGTGACCCAATTCTTAAGTATCCTGATAATTTGTTTTGGCGTATTGCACTTGCGAGTTCAATTATTGACCAGGTAACACCAGTATTCTGATATGCCTGGGAAATTGTCTGCCTGCTTCAGGGCATTATTCTGCAAGGACAGACAATCTTTGTAATGTGGCCGACTGGCACCAATGGAGGGGTCGCCAGCGTGTACTATGTACTGTAAGCACGGCATTGGTAGTATAGTATTAAATGATATTTGGCACAGACAAACTAGACATGCTTCCGAACTTCAGTGGGCAATCAATGGTAGTTTTGAAATCCCTCGTATTGAATACTTAGAATCTATATTATTGAAGAAAAAGGCTGGACCTTCAACATTCGATGTATTACAGAATTGGAAGAAAGAAGCTTTGCAGCAACTTAAGAGTAGAGAAAAGCACGCGCGTTGCCATATGACGAATGCCGAAAAAGCATTGTTGTATGACCAAAATAACCAGTCTGAGTCATTTAGGAATATGGATAGGGCTTTTTTACTTGGGATTCAGAAAATGTACCCTTCTAAAGACTTTCATGTTTCTGATGAACTTATCAATAAACTATTAAACGAACGAAGGCCTGGTGCCACTGCCCCACCTCCGTAAGTTCCTCTCCTTGCTGTTATTCCTCTCCCCATAGTTCCTCCTGCTGTTCCTTTTCCTCCAGTTGTTGTTCCTTCTCTTGCCGTTGCTCCCCCACCCATTCCTCCACCTCTGCCTGCTGTACCAGTAATAGCACCTTTGTTCTCTGATGTTCAAAACTTGCCTACTCTCCCTCTTCCAAGTGGTTCAGCACCGCTTGTAGTAGATAAGGGAGAAGGATCGAGGGTTGTAACTCGTAATACTGTCTCCCTAGAGAAAAAATGTGAGTTAACCGCGTGGGCTAAGCATTGCATGGAGAAAGGTGAACAAGCTAATCTTTTCGCCACACTTTCTAATATAGACAATCTTCCTGAGAAAAACGTTTTTATTGAAGGATTAGGAATTCATTTCTGTGTAATGTGGAACAGGCTAAATAATGTAGATCTCCCACAAGGGTTGAGGGATCTGAATACTTTAGCATTTTCTAGCGATACTGCGGAGAAGGTTCTAGAGCATGTTGAGAGGATTCTTGAGTATAGAAGGGAGCTGGAAAGGTTACGGTATGATGATGAAGATGGTGATAGTTTGAACGTTATGTTCGTACAGAAACGGTTCCTTCCTTGTCAGAAATCGATAACTCAGGAAACACGAATTTGTAAGAAAGATGCGATTAGGTGGATCTCAGACATGTCGATAACTCCCGTAGTAGTATATGACACGTACAGTCAGTATATGCCAGAAATGCAGAGGAAAGTGATACAGGTAATGGTAGAGTACCTACAGGATGAGTGTGTAAAGAAGAAGATTTGTTGTCCCGCAGAGTTATTGAGTATTTATATGAGGGCTTTTACATATAACACTTCTTCAGCTGCTTTAGCGCTCGACTTGGCTCTGTTGTTTAGTAAACGTTCGGAGTTGCCTACTTCTCAGTTGCCTATGAGAGAGGTCCCTCCGACGCTTTTCCCAAAAGTCGAGGTTCCAGCGGATGCTGGAACGGGTGCGCAAGCCTATGAAATTCATGCACATTATGTGTCGCAGTTTGTTCGTGTCCCGTTCTCGAGACAGGAAGTGAACACCATTAAACAATCTATTCCCGACATTAGGAAAAATCCGACAGGGTTCTACAAAGAAATAGAGTCGGTCTTGCAATCATCTGTATTCACCTTAAGTGATATTGATTTGTTATTTCCCGTACTCCTGCCTGTTGACTTGTGGAAACAGATTATAACTGTAGATGATGTACCAGGGCTAGGAGATACATGGACTAACATGGTTAGACTCGATGGAGAAAGGCCAGCTGGCGAAAGACCGCCTCAGGTAATACTAACTTTACCTGACAGAATAGTTACGAAATTGAAAACTATAATTCCTGAGAATTATTTGGGACAAGCTTACTGCCTGTGTCCAAGGGACGTCTGAGGGTGCTACCGAGTTCTGTAATCGGTTCGAACAGGTATTTTCAGATTTCGGAGGACAAGATTTAGGCACAGAGTCTGGGAAAAGCTTAACTGTGGACAAATTTGTGCGTGGATTGCTGCCTGACATCCAGTCGCAAATTATGTCCTCCGAGAGCGCTTGGCAAGCGAAGTCTCAGTCAGAAGTATTGGACATGGCTCAGTACTATGAGAATCGTCTCAATAACGAAAAGGAAAGAGTTGAAAAAAGAAAAGGAGACTTTTCTAAAGTACTATTGCAGCAAATTGTTACAGGCCCTAGAGGGGGTAATTCGCAATTTAGAGGTCAGTGCGTTCTGCAGGGAAATGTGCCCTTGGGTCCTGTAAACATTAACCAGTGTGCATATTGTAGATATTGTACCAAGTGTTTTGCGCTCTGAAACACTTGTGTACGAGCGCGATACAAATAAAATATCATATCATATCATATCATATCATTGGCATGCACATGCATATTTTTGATAGATACAGGGGCACAGAAGTGTTCCGTTGACCATTCACGGGTTCCAAACATTCCACTGTCAGGGCAAACCAATGTGTCTGTAGGGTTTTCTGGCACACCAGTTGTCTGTCCGGTTTATTCGCCGGTACCGATTACCTTGGGTCCATTTTTAGACCACTGTCCATTTCTTTTGACTACGAATTGTGGAGAGAATTTGTTGGGGTTGAATCTGTTGAAGGAATTAAATGCAGTAATTCATTGTTCTTCTGATGGAGAGCGTTTGACGATTTCACCACAGCAACTTTCTACCTCTCAATTCTTGACCAGACCTCTGCCGCCGGAATTGATTCATGTCCCAGGGTGTTTCTGGGCTATTGATGATATTGACGTCGGTGTCTTGCAAATTGAACCTGTTAAGATTATCTTGAAGCATGGAGTAAAGTTGCCTCGTATTCCACAGTATAAGATCTCGGTCGATGGTGAGCAAGCTTTGAAATGCATCGTCTCCGATTTTGTGCATCGAGGGGTGATCGAGGAAATTGCAGGTAGTTTGTGCAGTAGTCCGATTTTACCCGTGTACAAGAAAGGCGATAATGCAATTCCTTTTCGTTTATAATTGATTTATGTGCCATCAATAAGATCATTACTCCACAATTTCCAATTGTGCCTGATGTGACGACAATATTAACCATGATCCCAGCTTCAGCTACTCATTTTAGTGTCGTGGATCTAAAGAACGCTTTCTTTAGCATTCCTATACACAAAGACAGTAGATACTTGTTTGCGTTCACCTTAGGGGGATGTTCGTTTACCTTCACCCGTGCACCGCAAGGTTACACGGAAAGTCCTAGTATCTATAGTAGGGCTTTGAAAGAGCAGCTCGATACCCTTGAGTTGCCCTCTACTTGTACACTGCTTCAATATGTTGATGACTTGCTTTTAGCTGCTGACTCAGAGAGCGCTTGTAAGGAGGGCACTGTGTTGTTGCTTATTCATTTGGCTAAACATGGACATAAAGCTTTGCTTAAAAAATGTCAATACTGTTGTCAGAAGGTCGCCTATTTAGGCTATCTCCTGTCAAAGGAGGGAAGAAGGTTGACGCCTGAAAGGATAAAACTTTTTTCCAGCATGTCTGTCCCAAATACTCAGAAGGAAGTTAGAGCCTTGATAGGTATGGCTTCTTAATGTAGGCAGTGGATCCCTAATTTCTTACTAGTTAATAAACCAATGTTGGCGTTGACGAAGAAGGGCATTTCTTCGCCATTACCGTTGAACTTGGAACACCAGCAAGCATTTGATTTGCTCAAGACTGCAATGTGCTCGGCACCAGTTTTGGGCACACCAAACTATGAAACGGCCTTTGTGTTGTATGTGCATTAATTTGATGGATGTGCTTTGGCTGTATTAACACAGGAACATAGAGGGAAGAATAGGCCGTGCGGCTACTTCTCTTCTGCCCTTGATCCTGTAGCATGCGGTATTCCAAAATGTTTGTGACCTGTCGCTGCTGCTGCCGCGTCTGTAAAACAGAGCGAGGGAATGCTCCTAGGCCATGCTTTAACCCTGATGGTACCTCACTCTGTAGATGTTCCATTAAACAGAACACAAATGCAACACCTCACCTCCACCTCCACACGATTAACGAGATATGAATTGATCTTGTTTACACCGCACATACAAATTAAGAGGTGTTGTGTTCTTAATCCGGCTGAACTTTTACCTTTCCCGCAAGGTACTGCTTGCAGTGACGAAAAGTCACATGACTGCCTTTACACTACCGAACAAGGCCTCATTACACGGATGGCGGTGAACCATGGCGCTATTAGGGCCATGGTTCATGCCGGTAAAATACTTGCACCGCCTTGGTGGAAAGGGGAATTACCGCCCTATTCCAAGGTTGGCGGGGTGGTAATTCCCCCTTCCACCATTGCCCTTCCCCATTCCCATTTTCGCCCCATAGGGCTCTATTGGAATGGGAAAGGCGCTAATTACGGTACCCCAAATTGCAGTACCGTAATTAGCTCCCTGGTCCCTTTGCGGGTTGGTTTTTAACGCCTGCAGAAAGCAGGCGTTAAATTCCCCAACCCGCAAAGGGACCTCGTAGTAAGGCGGTAAGGATTTACCGGTACCGGTAAAATACCGGTACCGGTAAACCCTTACCGCCATCTGTGTAATGAGGCCCAAAGGGTAGAATCGATCTGAAAGATATTCCTTTGAACAATCCACAAGGGGAGCTGTTTTGCGATGGCTCCTGCTTCAAACTTCCGGATGGTACATCCACAGCTGCTTATACAATCAATACATTGAGCATGATCGTAGAAACCAAGAGAATCACGCATAACTCCGCGCAGGCCGCAGAGATTATAGCATTGACCCGAGCTTGTGAGCTTTCCGAAGGGATTAAGGAAAACATATATACTGACAGTCAGTACGCCTTTGGGGTGGTTCACAACTTCGGTAGACTTTGGGCAGAAAGAGGTTTCTTGACTTCGCATGGTACAAAAATTCAACATGGCTCTTGATAGTACGGTTACTCTTGGCATTTGCACTCCCTATTCAGCTAGCTATCATAAAATGCACAGCGCATCAGAAGATTGTAGATCATGTAGGAAAAGGGAACGCTTTTGCTGACTAGATAGCCATACAGACTGCCACTGATCTCTCTTCAGAAATGTATACTTCAAGGGAAGCCACAAATGCCTGTAATTTGGATGAGGGTATTGATTCCGTAAGGGATATCCAAGCTGATGCTACATTCGAAGAATCTAAGAAGTGGGCTGAGGGTTTGGGGAAACTGGATGATGATGGGTGTTGGGGGACAAAGTTGAAGGGAAGTGGTAACTGCCTGACGCATATATTATGATGATGGTTGTTATGGCTCATGGTCCCACTCATATATGTGCTCGTAAAATCACAAAAATGTTGCAAAATGTGTGGGTAAATGACAAAATACCTAAAGTAGCTGAACGCTTCGTTCAGGGGTGCATGATTTGTTTACAACATAATGTGGGAAAGGGCACATCAACTCCTAGGGGTAGTTTTGGTCCACCTTCCGTCCCCTTCGAGGTTATTCATTTTGATTTTATTGAGAAGGAGCGTTGCAACAATTTCAAGTATGTACTAGTCGTCATCTGTGCCTTTAGAAAATGGGTTGAAGCCTATCCTGTCAAAGATGCCACAGCTATGACCATGGCAAAGACTCTGTTAAAGGAATATTTTCCAAGATTTGAGTTGCCGAGAGTCATCTGGTCGGACAATGGTCCACACTTTATCGCTGCTGTAATTCTGCAGATATGTGCGGGATTACAGATAGATAAAAGGTTCCATTCGGCTAGACATGCTCAGAGTGCTGGACTAGTCGAAAGACACAACAGCATCATCAAGAACAAGCTCGCTAAGACGTGTGCCGGCACCAAACTAAAATGGCCTGACGCCTTACCGATGGTGTTGTTATCTATGAGAACAACCCCTCAAACTAAGACTGGGCTCTCTCCCTTTGAGGTGGTTATGGGTAGGCCTGCTAATATTTGGAATGTTCCGAAGTCTCGTTCTTTACGAGACGTCGAAAATGTACTTCTCTCTGACAATTGTGGCCAGTTAACTAAAAATCTGTATTTGATTTATCACCAGGTGCGAGAGGCCTTACCTGTACGGTACGAGGGTCCCGGTCACAGCATACGACCGGGAGAGTGGAACCTCACCTAGTCATTTGAGCGATCTTCTTGCCTCGCACCTCGATGGCGGGCCCGCTTCCATGTTTTGCTGGTCACAGAGACTGCGGTGCGGGTAGCAGGACGGAAGCATTGAATATATGCGTCGCACACCAAGAGGATTCCACACCCAGTGCCATATGATACAGAAGATACAGAACCCCTCACCAATGCGGTAACCAACGATCACAAAACAGCAACCAACATCGAGAGTGCATCGGAGACTCTCCCTGAGCCCGTGAGGCCTGGGGAAACAGCCATTTCATCTCCACACTGTCCAAAAGTTTTGTTTCCGGAAGTTGCTCTTGTATCCGATCTTGCTTCCGTTCACTCGTCGCTTCCAACGGGAAGTGATGACACGTTGTTCACAGATCATTCAGTACCAGGGATCACAAGGCACGATCTGCTTCTGAGGAAATAGACTTACCTCACGGTTCGGCTTTGCCATCAAGGAAAAATCATCAAAGGGCTTGCCTCTTTGGCCCGATCATTTGTACATAAGGAGATTCTGTTGGTTAGGCTTTATGGAAGGACTAAGAAAACGCTCGGCCTGGAGGTCGCCAGCAAATAACATTGGTGCATTCGTTTGTAGAATACAATCCCTGCAACCGCTTCCACTCGTACAGAACTGATCAGAGAACGTGTGACCAGCTGCGAGAATGGACAATCCACTGCGTGGGCCCCAAAAACGTATTGTTGTCTTGTGATAATGTTAATTGGTTTCGCAATAGTCATTGTTTTAGGTTTCTGGTATTTAGAAGAAGTACATCCGTTTGAGAATTTGTTACCTACTGAAAATGTACCCACTGTTTCTACTCCTTTTGTGCATCTGCATACTCTATCTCCTAGGGACTCTCAGCACAGATAGAATTATCACAACAACACACTATTACTCATCATGAATGCTACACATGCCATTTTTAACAAATCTAATTGTTGGGTCTGTTCACATTTACCGCAACATGGGGATAAGGGGCTAGGTTGGTGTATCCATCCTTTACCTTTGACAACTGCATGCTATGCTTCTCTTAGAGCACTATTCTTTGGTCGATGGAACGATAGCATCTCGGGGAATTTCGATGGGACTAACTTGAACGAGTTTGAAAAAAGTGTTCTGACGCCCCTGGGATGCTCGCTTTTTGCAAATAGGAGTAAGCTTAATGTTGTTTCCATTAGGCCTTCTGATAGACGGTCCCGTCCTTTTCAATCTATGATTTCTTTCAAGATGGCTCCTATAGGCAATAAGGATGCCACGCCTCCTTGCTACACTGTTAACAATAGCCCCGATTCAGTTTCTTTCTGCATACAAAGGAATGGTACTCAGTTAATGGGTGATTTTAAAGGTTGCGCCAACGTTGCGAATTTGACTAGCGAGGACAGACCTTTGTATGTAGGCGAACCTGTCTACTTTGTTTGCGGTAATGTAGCATTTCCATGGTTACCCAGGGATTGGCAGGGAACTTGTTATTTAGGGACCTTATTACCCGGGGTATTCATTGCAAGTACTGTAGGGATTTCAAAGGCTCGTCCACCGCGGGACGAGAATGGTGACACTTCAGTGCAAATTCTAGGAGATGTAGCTAAATCCTTTGTGCCATTTTTGGTGCAAATAATGAACTCTGAAGATATCAGGAGGCTAGCGAGAGTACTGGAGAGGACCATCAACTGGACCACCGACATACTCTATAATTTGACTCTAGAACAGAAAGCAATAAGGTTAGTAACACTTCAGAACAGGATGGCATTAGATGTTATCCTGGCTGAACGTGGTGGAGTATGTAAATTGGTGGGAACTCTTGCTGTGTTTTCGACCAGATTCCTCCCCAACTATCTTTAAGGCAACACAGAATCTGCATGTCCTAAGTTCAGAAGTGCATGTTCCCGAGGGAAACTGGGATCTTAGCGCTTGGTTCATGGACTTCTTGCAATCTTGGGGATGGAAACTACTTTCGGTCTTGCTGATTATTTTAGGTATCCTGTTGTTTCTTTGCTGTTGTATACAATGTCTTCCTGGCATGTGTTCGATGTTAGGGGGATGTTGCGCACAAGCGATGGGTACATTAGGACATAAAGTATACGCCCCAGAGAAGACCTCCAACGAATATGTGCTGAAAGAAATCTTAGTATCTGATCTTATGGCAATTGATATCTCCGATAGTGATTCAGGATGTATGGACATTGAGACGTGGAGTTACTCGTAAAGTGACTAGAAGTAGTTTAGCGCTTGGCTTAGGCCAAAATGAGGGTTTTTTGAACGGGATATTATATCGTGCCTCTTTATTGTATATATTGGCCTAAACCCAGTCGCTCTACGAAGAAATCCGCGTTGCAAGGTTCTGACCTTAGACCGATCTCGACCACCATTTTAGGTTCATCTGCCATTTTGATTCTCACTCCAAAGTCACCCTGTGTTCTAAAATGGAGGAGAGTGTTCTTCTGTTTGTAATTTGGCCATCTCGACCTCTACATGAAGTTAATGCCTAAACTGCCCGCAGGCCAAATGTTAGGGTCATGTAAGGAGACCTTGTCCTTCATTGACCTGTAGATCAAGGATTACCTATACCAAAGAACTGATCCGCGAGCATATATTAAGCACAATATTGTTTAAATACTGAATGTGAACACTTGTTGAACTACATTGTATACAACATGTACGAAGGCTTAATGTTAAATCCGAAGACACACTGTTGCCATTGTGACTTATTTGTATATAAACTGGGAATAATCCATATGCATATAGATGAATAAATTAGAAGTGAACGCGGCATGAACCCCTATCCCTAGGAATGATTAACCTGTAAATGGGCTGGACATCATGTTACAAATTGTATAAAAGAGTGCATGTTCTGATGTACAGTCCCACTCACTTCTCACACCGACAGGGCTGGTATTCGCTGTGATGTACTGAGGGTCAGATAGCTATCAGATACTTTGTTCCTTTGAAAACTGTTCAGTTGTAGAATAAAGATCTGTGTATCTTTGTAAGCCCGTGTTTGGTGTATTTCCTTTTGTGATACTCAGCATCGATATTCTCGTTTTTGCTTTTACAGTCCCACAAGGTTTGTTTACCTCCCCCACTCTCTATAATCTATTCACTCTCCCCCTTTTCAGCAACCTAGAAGATTTCGGCATAGCCTTTACTAGCTATGCCGATGACACACACATTCTTCTCCCCCTGACAGGCAACTATGAGCAAGACCTCAACACCCTCCAAGAGACATGTGCACGCATCCAGGCTTGGATGGTGGCCAATGGCTTATGTCGAAACGGGGAAAAAACAGAAATACTACTGGTGGGCCCCAAAGAATCCCTTAAAAAACTAGACGACAAATACAGCTCCTTCAGCATTGAGAACACTGTCATTACAACCTCTGCTGCAGTGAAAACCCTTGGTGTCTACATGGACTCCGCCTTATCAATGGATAGGCAAGTCAGCACCATATCATCATCAGCAGCACTTACCTCAATAATTATAAATGCTGTGAAACCCTACCTATCACCAAAAAACTGCCTCAACATCGCTAGAGCCCAATCGGCACAAAGTTGGATTACTGCAACATCCTACTCCTAGGCACCTCCGCAAACAACATCAACAGACTGCAAATTGTACAAAACAGCCCCCTTAGAGCTGCTCTTAGTATCCCCACGAGAGAGCACATCTCCCAGGCAAGGAAAGATGCCCACTGGCTCCCAATCAAAGAACGCGTAACATTCAAGGCCCTCACAATCACACGCAGATGCCTCGCCCAGACCGCCCCAGCCAACCTAGAGGAAAGAATACACCAGACTCCTGCCCACAGACCTAAATACTCACCAATACTCACACCGACTCTCTGTCCCAGCATTCAACAGAGCTAAAGATGGTGGAATCAGCTTTGAAGTTCTAGCCCCTAAAGCTTGGAACTCGCTTCCACTCAGTTTAAGAAAGGAACAATCCCTCACAACGTTCAGAAAAGTACTAAAAACAAAGTTGTTTAACTAAACCGTACTGCACTGCCTCCAACACTGTTCTTCTGTAACCTCGGAACATCTATCAACACTGTCATTGAATGTCTATAACTGCCTCTATAACAACTGTCATAACATGCATAAGTGAATATTTTGTAACAGCGCCATGATGTCTCTGGTCCGCTAGGTGCTTTATAAATCCAAATAAATAAATAATTGTGTTTCTGGTTTGATGCCACAATTCTTGGGTTTGACTGTTGGAGAAGAAAATGGGTATATAGAGCTCTCATTGTGGCAAAAAACAGATTCTGACCGTATGGAAGAGTTCTATCAAGCCCTCTCATGAAGACTGGATTACCAACTTGGTTACTCTTTCAATTAGGGAAAGGATATCCTTCCAAAAGAAGATTAGATTTGAAAAATGATAAAGACATTTGGGATGTATTTAATGATTTCTATACTTAATATGGACAGACCAGCCCCCTTTTTTGTTTTACACCTGTTCGTCCCACCCCTGCTCCTTTTATGTATATTATTGTATAAACAGTCTGTCCTGCATTTAAAATACGTTTAAACAGAAAAAAAGAAATGGCAATACTGTAAGGCACCAAGGAATTTATTTCACTTCATGATTGACAGCAACAGCTTTAATGCTAGTGGAAGTCCATTGCTTTACAAGGCAACACATTCTGCACCTTGCATTAGCCTTTTACCATTTTGAATGTGGCCAGTACATATGTTAGCAATAACACCAATCCCTTGTCTGACCTTATATGGAACTGTGTGTGCTGTTTAAACCCATTTAGATTTGCTGATCACTGACATGACCTTATCCTCCAACTTCAAAATGCATATGTGTCTAAAATGGCTTCTACCTACAAAATGCATGTGTGCCCATCACTGCTATTCTTTTGTCCTCTACCTACCAACTGATTGTGTGCCTAAAACTGCGTTGGCATTCTTCTCTACCTCCAATATGTGGTTTTAACCTTGCCTTCAAGTTCTCCCCACCAAGAAAATAGACGGGTTGCTAATAGCGCCTTGTTGTTTTCCCCAACCTACACAATGAAAGTGGAAAAAAAAACACAGCGTTAGCATTCTCCTCCACCTACATAAAGCAAATGATCCTAACATTGCTTTTGCATGCTCCTCTGCCTACAATGTAAGTGTGATGAACACTGCATTGAAATTCCCGTCTGTCTACAAAATCAACATGGGCCTAACAATGC
This sequence comes from Ambystoma mexicanum, assembly GCF_040938575.1. Lineage (NCBI taxonomy): Eukaryota > Metazoa > Chordata > Amphibia > Caudata > Ambystomatidae > Ambystoma > Ambystoma mexicanum. Next base: position 292,498,886 of record NC_090928.1, read on the forward strand.
TTAACATTGTTCTCCGCCCTCAAATAGACATGTAGCTTTACACTACCTTCACATTCTCCTCTGCAGAGAACATGTTTGTGTGCCTACCACTGCTTTTGTATTCTCCACCTATACCATACTGTGGGCCTAACACTGATTTGGTGTTATCATCCTCCTAGAAAATGTATGTGGGCCTAACATTTTGGTGGGTTCCCCTCTGGCTACAAAGTGCACATGAGCATAACACTGCTTTGGCATTTTCCTCTGCCTACAAAATGCACAGGGTTCTGCATTACTTTCACCTTGTCCTTCATCTACAATAGATCATGCACCTTGAACTACTTGACTCCCACTGTACTGTCCATCACCCATAAATATTGTGCTTACTGTCACAGATAGCCTCAAGAACACATCAACTCTCAAAGACAGCTCATGGGTTTTTATTTTTGGAATAATCAAGGGGCTTGCTAAGAGCCATCCACCTCTCTCTTTGTCTCATCCAGTGTGGGCCATTACCTCCCTACCCCAAATGTCTTGCAACTTCAGAATTGTCACTAGAGATCAGTAACCCCTACGATCTAAGAGCATGTCTGTCTGGTTGTGATGACACCTATACTCCCTCTGGGAACAGTCTAGGTGGTCCCTCACCTACGTTCCCCGGTAGAACCTAACGGTTAGTGCCTTCCAGACACTCAGGCCTCATGTTGTCCTTCGCTTCTGTGCCCTGGTATTCCTCTCCCAATGTCTCTCTGTCACTTTCCCTTTCCTCCTCCTACTCTCCTCCGTAGTACTCCACCCACCATGTTTCCTCACTCTCATTCATGCTTCCTCTTCTATCCCTCTAATGTTCCCCTCTCTTCTACCTACCTCCACCCTCTGATCTTACTCTCTCTCTCATTCCGCCACACCAATGCTACTCTCTCCACACTACTTCACTCCCCACTCTATAATAATGCTACTCTTTCCTCTCCACACTACTACCAGTCGTCACCTACACCTTCTCTCACATTTGTTCTCATTTCACTTACACAATCACCCACAGCAACCTGTCTGATAAGTCCAAAGTACGTTTTCGTTTCTTGTGTCCTCTACATACTGTTGGAACCAAGAGTGGAACCTCTAAGGCTAAGCAATACCTCGCAAATCACTAGACTATCCACACTATTGTGAAAGGGATTAACTGTAGACCACCATGGCCACTATATGTCTGCCAATAAACTGTCCTTTTGTTGGGTCCAAATTGAAGAACCAAATTAGAGGTATATTTGACTGGGGTCCTTCTAGTCAAGGATCTCTAAATGGCCGTTGTTCTAATACAGTGGGGTGCATTCCATTCCTACTTATGAACCAGAGGTCAGAAGCAGGTTATGTGCAGGTGGTAAAAGCTGTCAATAAATCCAGCATTGATGATGAACCCCTTTGTTTCTGTTTCTGTTCCTGGTTTTGATTAAAATAAAGAGATTGTGGCATACAACCAGTCTAGATAGTACTGAATTGCCAAACACTAGGTGTAGCAGACTGTCCTGTGCTTTCACTAATTTGTGTATCACATATCTCTGCTGCTATTGGTACTAAGGAAGCTTTGTACCTGATATGCCTTTGAAATTAATAACCACTAATGCTGAGAAGAATCAATCTGCTGATATCATTAATGATTAATAATACAAGGCAATACATATTGCAATGAACAGTCAGACTAGACATTGATATACCTCAGTCCTGTCATAACTGGCCATGCTCAAAGAGCTAATACATGTGTGATATCAAATTGCTGTGGTTGTATAATTGTGTGCTCTTTTCACTCACTATGCTGCAACTGGCTGTGGCTTCTATTTACATGTTTATGTGCTAGCAGATTGACTAAGGGATACGATTATCAGGATTCAGATCAGAGATGCAGACAGTTAAAATGCCAGCTCTCCTTGCAGGGAATTTGTGTCTCAGGAGCTGCATATGTAGTCATTGAACCTGTTTGGTACCACGTTAGAGCTGGGGCTGCAGATGTCAGAAGACTGGTTAGAGCAAGGCACATGAGCACACTATAGTTTGGGCATGGGCATAGTTATGAAAAGAGGGTCTGAGTAGCAGACCACCCTTTCAGTAATGGAATTACATGCATCATTTTAAAAACCCAAAACGCCAGGGCTTTCACACCCTCCCCAAGATGGCAAATCATCACAGGCACACCACAGTGGCAATCAGTGAATTCACTAATTGTATGGTGATAGTGTATCAGATAGGGTTTTCAGAATGTTGGGTAATAATAATAATAATAATAATAATAATAATAATAATGTTATATTCATCAGCAAACATTATGCAACACGTTGGCATTCTGCACATTGTTGCTTTTGTAAAATTTCATAAAATAATATTTTCATGGAGTGAAGTTCAATAGTGGATTTATTAACAGCAACAAATGCAGCACATGATTTTAGAATTGAAACAATGAAACGCACACTTGCAACTTTTTTTGCTTACATGCACAAAATAATGACCTTACTTTCTAGAGAATCCATTACTTCTCGAATTAATTTTCACCAAGCGAAATGCCAAATGACAAAGGTAAATGAGGACGTAACCCTGTAGCAAATGCAATTGCATATAAACTGCGGATGACTGAACATAGTTAATATAATCAAAGCATGACCATTTATTACAGTAATTCAACTCGCAGAGAGCAGCGCTCCTGAACATAGAACAATTTGATTAGCCAACTCCACAGATGAAATAGGTGGGGAATAAAAAGAAATTGAGGCCACCCATGGATAACATCTGATAGTACTTTGAAAAGTGTTGTCAAGTAATCTTGAAGTCTGCATTTTACTTTTGCTTTCTGTATGAATTAGGTAAATGATTGTCCAGAAAGCATATGCTTTGGGGAGTTATCTGGGCGCTTCCATTTCCATCCAGTGGCAGCTGTTGACATTTTAAAATGGTGGGGCATTTCCCCGCATTGTCCTGAGTGAGCTTCAATCGCTCAGGGTGATTCCGGTGGGTTCTGGAAAAATTGATACGAAGCAATTGAATATACAGTCGGTGGTGTAGGGGAACAGGGGAAACACTCCAATATATGCAGGTTCATCAACCGTGCACAGGAGCATTTCACGACACAGTTTCATGCTGTCTGTTCTCAACGAAAAATGCAATTCCGGGTGGCAACATGTGCCATCATTTCCAGTGATGACTGTGTCCACAGAAACCATGGGGCCCTTTCTCAACAATACAAGCTAGCATTCTCACTGTGAAACTCATGTTACATCTCGGGAGGATAGCTCAGCAGCAACGTGCTCTCCTTGGAAGCAAGACGACACAGAGCAACACAGGTTCGATCCCCGGGTCCACGCTTAGAAACCTCTGGGTATTAAGTGCGTTATAAACAAACTATCATATCATATCATGTTAATGCTGCATGTCCCCAAAGAAAACATCATATTGCCCATTCGTGTAGGTTCGACCCAGAACTATATCAGGTGGGTATAGCTAACATGGAGAGGTTTTCCTGTTTACGTTAGGGAACTGCAGTGCTATAGTCATAACGGTACAATTGCGAGGATGCGAAGAATACATCTCGATTGAATGACCTACACCCCACCTGACATCGGTCTACCTGCGTGCAGTGCAGTGATATCTTCAGTGCTCCTCCCCATTACATTCTGATTTTGCACCAAGACAGTTATGCGGTCACCAGCTAGCTGTACCTCTGCTTGAGAAATGGCAGGGCAAGGTGTGGAGACCTTCATCCCTGGAGACCTCCATCTCTGGATAATGGATCATCTGAACGCTGCCCCCTTCTTGGTATTATCTGAAGAGCGTCCCTATTCAAAGAGAGTCCTGGCCCTCAATCCTGAAAAGCCCCAATACTTTAAGTACAACCCAAGGGGCACCTTTCCTGCTTTGCATAGTTGAGCCTGTTGTGACTTACTTAAGTCAATTGCTAGTCCACTGCCTTGTAAGGTGCCTTTTATGGGTCTGTGGGTTTCCCAAAAGAGAAGAAAGGCAGATTCCTGACAGATCAGCTTACAAAGCATGCCTGTATCAATGTGGCCATTCTCCCTATGACAAGTGCCTTAACGGGCCACGGTGCTCCTGCCACTGTGCTGCCAGGCTTGCCATGTCGTAAGACACCAAAGGCATTTTGAAGCCATCCACAGCAGAATAATAACTTCAAAAGTCTCGTGGAACCGGCAACATCTTTGGTAGTATTGCAGGACACGGTCCCAGCCATTAGCCTGTGAAGGGGAGCGAGCAGAATTACTGCTGGGGGCGGGAGGGGGGGGGGACCAAATGGGTAAATTCCACCTCTAATTCCGCTTCACTGGAGAAACAGATTTATTTCTTATTTTGCCACTTTTTGTTGAATTTTGCCTCAGGCAAGCTGAATGTTTTTACCAATGAAGGGGCCAAAAGGTTATCTGCTCTACTAATTATCCAAAATACTTGCATGCGCGATAATCACTCATTCGAAAAGGGGAAAAACAGACGAAATTTATAATTTTGCTCCACGGGGTGATTAGCGAAGCCAATGAATTCCACCCAGAGTTCGCCAATTTTATTGACGACAAAAATGTTGCCAATTTACCCACCTCTACCTGTCAATACACTCAAAGACAAAAAAAATGCCAAACCACAAGATGCCAAGGCCTAAGAATGGCCACTACCTATGGATGTCGCATGTTAAGGTACTGCTGTCACACTCAGTAATGCCAGTTATATTATGGCTACGACTGGTTCACCCAGATGAACATATTCTACAATGGAATTTCAACACTGAACAATTAAACACTTAAAATTGTCGAACAGAAGAAAGGGAAACAATTCAAAAATATTTGGGGCTGGCTTCTAGATATGTATTAGCTCTGTGATCCATGTTTTAGAAAAGGTAGGGTGTGGTGGGAGGGAGGTTATTGTCGGCAATGTTGTAAATGTGAACACAAAAAACAAAGAAAACAAACATTGTCGAACCAGAAGTCTGTGAGACTGTACATTTTCTCATGTATTGTAGCATTTGATTCTGCCAGTACTGTGTTAATAGACACCTTACTTGATAATGGGCCTCCCGCCTGTGCCTGAGTTCAGGATGTAATATTGTATGTTTGATTTCTGGATGAGCAAAAACCCAAATAGTCCTACACTTAGGCCACTCTTATCTTGAACTCTGTTACTCATAACATCTACTGTTTCCTTCTGCTGATACCTCAACACATCATTTTGAAAGAGAAATTTAAAGGATGGCTAGTTGATAAATATTAGTCATTTTTCATAAAGAAAATGAAGTGGCGTAGGTAAGCCACAGTGCGCTGTGTTCTCTGGCACTTTGTGTCCTTGATAGTCACACCTGTGGGTCTGAAGTGATCTTTCCAGTTGTGGCTGAAAACAGCAATGCTGTCTAAATAGGCGACACTGAGGTTTTCCAGACCAGAGAAAACATGGTTAACCATCCGCTGAAATGTGGTAGGGGCATTCTTCAATCTGAAGGGCAGCAGAGTGAACTGATAAAGTTCTTCTGGGGTGGAGAATGCCAACTTTTCTCTTGCTCCATCTGTCAAGCTGACCTGCCAATACCATGCCATGAGGTCGAAGGTACTCATGTACTTGGCAGTGCTGAGCTTGTCAGTGAGCCCATCTGCCCGAGGAATGGGGTGAGCATCTGACTTAATGACAGAATTGAGCCTCTGAAGTCCACACAAAGCGAACTTCAGTCTTACCAGGGACCAGTAACACTGGGATAGCCAAGGTGCTGTGGGATGGCTCTATCACTCCTAGGGACAACATCTTGGAAACTTCCTCCTTGATGGTGCCCCAGACCTTATCGGGCATCCAGTGAATCCTACTCTTCACCAGCTTACTGTCTCCAGTGTCCACATCATGGTTGTATCAATCTGCATGATCTGGAGTCAGCGAAAACAGACCAGCAAACTGTCCCACTAACCAAAGTACAATCCGTCAGTTGCTGTTCTGACAGGTCTGTTGCAAGGTTGAAACCTTCAACTGACCCATCTGTGGCTTCAGTGTTCAGGAGGTCTGTGAGGGGATCAGTCTCCTCCCCAGTCTCTCCATCAGTCACTATGGCCCAGCCCACTTGTCCTAAAGGGCACTGGGTTTGACAGGCTCCATAATCCACAACCACTCGTCTGGAGAATAGACTGTCACTGTGGCCTTCTGATGGTTGTGCCAGTGCTTCATCAGCTCTTGACTGGCCGTAAAGGTTTCTCATTGGCTGTTCCATGATCTTTGCCATTCTAGACCAAAGGCCAAGTACTTATCCCATCACCTCTTGTGGGGGGATGAGGGGTTGCTCTCCCATCCCCTTTTCAGTACACTGAGGGGACCTCATACAGGGTGTCTAAACAAAAGCTCAAATGGGATAAACCCTACTCCGTTCTGTGGCACCTCCTTGTAGGTGAACAGAAGGCATGGCAGGAGAATATCCCATTTTCTCCTCAGGTGCTCTTCCAAGTCACCTATCATGTCTTTTAGGGTCTTGTTTGACCAATCAACAAGCCCATTTGTTTGTGGATGCAAGGATATAGAGAAAGGCTACGTGACTCCACACTCTTCGCACATAACCTCCATATACGCTGATAAGAAGTTTACTCCCCTGTCAGAAATGACTTCCTTGGGGAATCCAACACGGGAGAATATCCCAATCAGAGCCTTTGCAACCACAGGGGGTTTGATGCTGCTCAGAGGGACAGCCTCAGGGTACCTTGTGACGTGGTTTACTACCACCAGGATGCATCTGTTTCATGAGCTGGTTTGAGGATGCAAAGGACCCACATTATTCCTCCCCATTCTCTCAAATGGCTGCACAGCCACGGGTAGTGGAATTAAGGGGGCCTCTGTGGCACCACCTGACTTGCCAGAAGCTTGACAAGTTGAGCAGGACCAGACAAATTCCTTAACCTTTACGCCAAATTGCAGCCAGTAAAAGTATGCAGAAAACAGGTTGGATGTCTTAGTCACTCCCAAGTGACCTGCTAAAGGACTTTGGAGAGCCAAATCCAAAAGCAACTTTCTGTGGCACTGGGGAATCACCAACCTTCTGGTGCCATTGCCCTCAAACTCTTTTGGCTCAATGTGTAGGACTCTATCCACACAGTAAACTTTGAACAGTCCAGGGGCCTAACCCTTAGACTGCTCCTGTGCCTGCTTCCACCTACCAGCCAGATTGGGACACTCTTTCAGGGCTGTGAAGAAGTCAGTCTGATCTGGGCCCCCAACTGATGCAAACTCATCCTGCTTGGGCAGGACCTTCAGATCTGCACCCACCTTGTCCTCCACCTCAAGATCATGTGCTGCGTCAAGCAACTCTGAAGTCACAGAGTCCCCTGCCACCAAAGTAGGGTCCTCAGTGGCTACTGGCCCCTCTCCCGAAGGAGTAGGTGACTCAGCAGTCTGTGGAACTGGACAAGGGGTTACCAGCCACACTGGTCCTTCCAACAGGCCCTCTGGAAGCACTCCAGGCCCTAAGGCTCTGAGAGTGTTCAATCTGGTGATCTCTTTGGCCCTCCATCAGGTAGCCGCTGCAACTATTTTGGTATCAGGAAGATCATTACCCAACAGACATGGGAAAGACATAGGGCCTCATTACACGGAAGGCGGTAATGGTTAACGGCCACCGTTAATTCTAACGGTGACCGTTAACCATTACCGCCTTACTACGAGGTCCCTTAGCGGGTTGGTGCTTTAACGCCTACTTTTTGCAGGCGTTAAAAAACAACCCGCCAAGGGACCTCGGAGCTAATTACGGCACAGCAAAATTGCGGTGCCGTAATTAGCGCCTTCCCCATTCCCATAGAGCCCTATGGGGCACAAATGGGAATGGGGAAGGGCAATGGCGGAAGGGGGATTTACCGACCCACCAACCTTGGAATGGGGCGGTAAATCCCCTTTCCGCCAAGGCGGTGCCGGTATTTTACCGGCATGAGCCATGGCGCTAATAGCGCCATGGCTCACCGCCTTCCGTGTAATGAGGCCCATAGAGTCTTTCACCGCTAGACAGCGCTGGGTCATTTCACCTCTCCAGCTGAACTCTGCTAGCCCCAAGAAGCACTTACTCTTTCCGTCAAACCAACTGATGCTACAATCAGGCTCATCAATATATTTGCCTGGTTATACCCACTGCAGGTTGTCAGCAGTGATGCTCGCCGTGGTATCTCGGACCGTAGGAGTTTTGTGTCCATTTATATACACATGTTCTAAATAGAGATGAGTATTATTGGTAACTGAGATCTCTTCTGGAGAGACGGTACAGTTCCCACTCAGTGTAACCAATCCACATTCAATCCACATGGCCTAGTGAGAAGTCCTCCCACACTAACGATGGTTTCTTCCATGAGTCCAACATTCACTATGGCTTGCTTGGGTAAGCCCTTGCAAGCTGGATCCCCTTTCGTATGGCTCAGCTCCTTACACTAAAACCAACCTTTTTGTTTGTGAGAACGCATTGTCCCAGTGTTACGGGTGCCTGTGCTCTTTTTTTCAGCTGAACTAAAGTTTTGGGATTTCCCTCCATTCTTTTGGGAACATGACTTAGAAGAGGATCGTGTTGGACCTTTGTCCTTCCCATCCTTGTTCGCTTTTTTGTCTGAAGATTTCTCTTCAGGTCTGGGTGTCCTTGCCTGAGCCTTTTTCTGGACTTGAGACCTCACAAACCTGTTGGCAGCCTTTGAAAACTCCCTAGGGTCTGTGATAGTCTTGTCCACAAGATGCTGGTATAGGTCAACCTCACAATTCTTCAATACATTTTCACACAAAACAAATTGTACATCCCTTTAAATGTGTCAACTTTGTTACCAGCTACCCACCCGCTCAGATATTTCAACAACAAGTTTGTGAACGCTTCAAATGTCTGCCCATTTTTCTTTCCAAGCTCTCTGAATCTCTTGAGATACTGTTATGGGGTTTTCCAGAACTTCCTGAGAAGGGCCGCCTTCATGCTTTCATAAACAGGTCTTTCCTCAGGAGTTAACTGAAGAATTGCATCTATCCCCGGTGTCGGTAAGCGACTCATCAGGGCTGCTCACCACAGTGCCTTGTCCACCTCCTGTAGCTGAAAAGCCAGCTTGAGTGCTTCAAACTAGTCAAAAATATCCTTACCCACTTCATAAATCTGCACTAAGTTTTTAGGGATATACAACCAGGGCTTATCCCAGGCACTCTGGTTTCAGGCACTACTGCTGCTTTCGCTAGAAGGGATCTGTTTGCCTCCTTCTTCTCTTCAAGCACCAGCTTGCGTAGCTCAATGGTGGCCCTGTCCCTCCCGATGGTGACCTTTTTTGATTGTTTCTGTTCCTCTAGCGCTGGTCTCCTCTTCTTGTGCAGGAGCTTTCTATCTGCTACCTCATTAACAACCAGGCCAATTACTGGCCACTTAGAGACTGTGCTGAGGGCTTGGACCTGTGGGATGCCGCACTAGCCCCTGACCTCACTGAATCTCTGGAGTGTTGAGAAAACATGCTTGCCCCCCGGCAGGATTGTTGGCAATAAACACTGCTTATGATGTCTTCCTCGTCACCTTCCACTTCCCCCTCCATAAGGTCTTTTCTGTTTGGGTACAGAGTGCCTAGCCCATCCCCTGGGGTCTTCTCCCCAACTGCCCTCACTTCTTCCTGGTCAGCAGCTCAGGTTTATTACCCTTAGTGCTGTGAGGAAGTTCCCTCTCTTGACATAGGACGTGCAGGACATTCCATTGGTCATGCATTTTACAGTATCTATGTCAAGATACATGATTATTACAAATACCTAGCAGTTTCTAAACATTGCCCGCAACAGTACTTTTATCATTGGGTGACTAAGCTGGGTGCAAGCCTCCAACTAGGTCCGACCGCTTGTCACCAATGTGACAAATCAACTTCTGGGGCATGCGTGGTCCATGGATGAATATCGGTTTATAAACCATCATCAGCCCCACACCTCTAGTATACCAGAAGGGATCCAAACAGATTGGAAACACAAGCACATTATAAGTCCAATTTTGATAACGTGGATGGAAAGGCTTATCTGCGTAAGATTGTGGATCATTGGTTAGTTGCAACACACCGAACATACAATTATTACCTAATGATAGAAGGGACTGTCCAGTGAAGGTTGTATACAAATATCTACTTTATTAATATCACTACAGACAGTTTTGGCACACTACAAAATACAACCCACCCTGTAAAGGAATGCAGAGGACGGACAGTTTCAAGAAGGAAAAAGGATGCACTCTGGATACTGACAGGCGGGTAGTTGGTAAAGTAATTAATCGTAATAGTTAAGGATACTTGGCTCCAACACAGAGAGAGCAATCAGTCATAAAATGTCACTAGGGGCCTCCGGAGGACTAAGGGGACTGAACCACAATGTACCTTGTGCTTGTAGATGTTCTTGGTGCTTGACAGGGTTGAGTCTGTTTCAGGGTGCTTTGCAGCTCCGGCGGCAGAGTTCAAGGTAGGAGACAGCTGCGGGTTCAGGCGCAGGGCAGTTTGGTGAGCGAGGCTAGAAGGATGGCTGCAAGCTGGCCTACATGGCGGCTCAGGGTCAGGAATAGTTTTCTCAGTGCTGGTTGGTGGGTCTGATGCACTGGTTGTGGCATCTCGGCTGATGTTACCGACTGCAACATGACAACAGTCATGGGTGCAGTGGGTTGCAGCTTGAGGGGCTCGACTGGCTTGAAAATGGCCTTTAAGGCAGATGCTGCTTGATGCTTGTAGGTCCACTCCTCCTAGCTTTTTCCCTGGGCTCGTGTCGTCCTTTAAGATGGATGGCCCAAAGCTGAGGAGAGTGTTGCAGGCAACGGCCTTGTCCTTGGTTTGGTTCAGAGACTCTGGCACATCTCACCTAGGAAGCTTGCTTTCAGAGCCTAGCAGAGCACCCTGTGTTCTGGCTGGGTACCGGTTCTGGAGCTGGAGAGGGTCCTCTGGATTCAGTATCTCCCTCTGTTCCCTGGGAGATATTTAAGGGAGGGATATTGCTTCCCTCTTTGGAAATCCTGACCATCCTTCACTGGCAGAAGCTGTAAGGCAGACTGCACCTTCATCCAGGGTCCAAATCAGTTATTTTTGTTACTCCTTGCAGAGTCTTCAGATGATCTGGCAAAAGAGGAGCTCTGCCCTCTTTTGTAACCAAATGGGCCCCAGTGATTTGTGTAGGCTAAGCCTACCTTAATGAATTAATCCTGGGTCACCACTAACAATCACCTTTATGCCTGAGGTCATATCCAAAGTGCTTTGCAATAGAAAAGGTAAAGAGGTGAAAACATGTAATACTAGGTACCACCCATCTTCCTGTCTGTTGTGGATCAAAGGGTCTCTCTAGTTAATTGAGCTATCTGTGGTTCCTGATTAAAGCGGCAGGTTTCCCTTGAAGCTGTGGTGAGACTATACTTTTGGTCACCGCTAAAACCACATACTCGTACCTTCTAAATGGGGTCCCCCTGCAGGAATGACTACTGTAAATACATAGTCCCAGACATGACAGGTCTCTGCCCTTGATACTGAGAGGCGGGAGTTGGCTTCATGTTGACACAGTGCACATCAAAGGTTGTTGGGGTGTTCCTGTCCTTTCTTAGTCCTGCGACCAGGCCCTCCATGGGCCTGTGTGAATTAACTCTGATTAGTATGCAAAGCTGCCACCAGCAGCTTACGAAGGGCAGAGCGCATCTATGGAGCCTTTGTTAGTTAAAGAGGCTGGCTATGGCAGGAGGAAGGTTTTGCCTTTCCCCTTCTAAGATGCCTTGATGTACTCTTGGCTGTCATATTCCAACTAAATATGACAAGGAGGATGGCACCTGTAGGCTGTTTTCACCCAGAGTACACAGGTTTATGTGTATATCATTTTGTGAACCTAGGAAAATGTGTGCAGATTAGTCCCACACATTTTCCAGAGGTTGATTTACCATCATTCAATTTCATAAAAAAATTTAAAAAACCCCAGGCGACCTCACACCCACTGTGCGGATGATCGAATTCATCACAACCTCCATGTCACACCCTCTGTAATGTTTATGGCCAATACCCACAACAAGAACCCAAATGTTGAAGCCATGGATATGGACATGCCTGGTTACTTATTGGTGAGCTAGACTGAAACTTGAAATGGCGCCCATTCCAGCTATTGTCCTGCATGCGTGCAGCAATGCTTGCAAAGCATTGGTACAGGGTGAAGACATTGGGCCTCATTACACGGTAGGCGGTAAGGGTTTACCGGTACCAGTAAGGGCACCGGTACCGGTAAACCCTTACCGCCTTACTACGAGGTCCCTTTGCGGGTCCTCTCTTAATGCCTGGTTTTTCCAGGCGTTAAGGACGGGACCCGCAAAGGGACCTCGGAGCTAATTACGGCACCGCAATTTGCGGTACCGTAATTAGCACCTTCCCCATTCCCATTATGCCCTATGGGGGCAAAAATGGGAATGGGGAAGGGCCTTGGTGAATGGGGAATTACCGCTCCCGCTCACCTTGGAGTAGGGCGGTAATTCCGCCATCCACCAAGGCGGACTCGGTACGGTACCGGCGGCAACCATGGCGCTAATAGCGCCATGGTTACCGTCTACCGTGTAATGAGGCCCATTGTTGTTTAATGCTGAATTACGGCATCTCTGTGAAGGGATCAGAAGGGTGCAAAAGGAAATCATGACTGCACTAGGAACTCCAGAAGTGCATTTCCATGCTGCCTCATAGTACTACCAGAACACACTGGGGGTCATTACAAGGTTGGAGGTAAGGGATTACCGGCACCAGTAAGGACACCGGTGCCGGTAATCCCTTACCACCCTATTCCGAGGTCCCTTAGCGGGTCCTTTCCTTAACACCTGGTTTTACCAGGCGTTATGGAAGGGACCCGTTAAGGGACTTCAAAGCTAATAACAGTACCGCAAATTACGGTACCGTTATTAGCTCCATCCCCATTCCCATTGAGCCCTATGGGGGATCGAATGGGAATGGGGAATGGTTCCCAAAATGGGGACTTACCGGGTCCTCCAAGGTTCGAATGACCTGGTAAGTCCCTATTTTGGGAACCCGGACCCATAATGCGGTAAGGGGGTAGCCATGGTGCTAATAGCACCATGGCTACCTCCAAACTCGTAATGACCCCCTATATGTTGGTCTACCATCATGACTTGATCTTCTTTTGTTGATGTTTCACTCTCATCTTTATTGTGAGATGTGAAACAGGTTGCATCTTTACCAACCGCAGCCTGCAGTACACTACAACTGAGGTGTATTCCTTTGGGCTTGTGACACATTTCTTGATGCACAGTGATGCCTTGTCCCTTCCCTTTCTCATGAGAATTTCTTTTAACGGCTTTGAACATGTTGACATTTGTTGCCTATATAAGTATCCTACATTTCTTGTTGACAAATATGATGGCCAGCATTTCTTTCTCTATGGTGGAGTGGGTCGCCTCTGCGCCCCTGAGAACCTGATATAAGAATACACCCCCTTCTATTTGCATCAAGACAGCCCTTTACCCTTTATTTCTCACATTTATAGCGAGGACCATCCTACTTCCAAACATATAGTTTGCCAGTGAGGTTGATTGATCAAGTGTTTGCTTGGTCTGTTTGAAGTCCTTCCTGTATGTATTGTCCCACTTGAGGCTTTCCAATAGCATCAGGACATTCCCAAGTAGAGTTCATTACATGGGCCTCATTTGGACCCAGGCGTTAAGGGGTTAACAGCGCCGTAAAAGGTGTTGGCGCCGTTAAACCCTTAACGCCTTACTACGAGGTCCCTTTGCAGGACCCGACCTTAACGGCTGGTCTAGACCAGCTGTTAAAGTTGGGGCCCGCAAAGGGACTCTCGAGGTAAGTATGGTACCACAATTTGCGGTACCGTACTTACCGCCTTCCCCATTCCCATTATGCCCTATGGGGCAAAAATGGGAATGGGGAAGGGCCATGGTGGCATGGGGAATTAACGCCCCACCAACCTTGGAATGGGGTGGTAATTCCCCATTCCGCCATGGCGGACTCCGGCATCGACCATGGTGCTAATAGCACCATGGTTTTCCGCTGGAGTCCTAATGAGGGCCCTTGTCTTCCTAATGGATCTCGTCTGTTGGCAACATGGCAGGATTCACAGCTTTAACCTGACAAAGGGGTAATTACGAGTGCAGCGGTAAGGGATTAACAGCACCAGTAAGGATGCCGGTGACGTTAACCCTTTACCGCTGCATTCCGAGGTCCCTTAGCGGGTCCCACTAAGGCCGGCTGGTAAAACCAGCTGTCCTTAGCGGGAGCCGCTCAGGGACCAGGGAGCTAATAACGGGCATGTAATTTACAGGCCCGTTATTGGCTCTCTCCCCATTCCCATTGAGCCCTATGGGGGCTCGAATGGGAATGGGAAGGGTTTTCTGAATGGGGACTTACCAGGTCCTACAAGGTTGGAATGACCCGGTAAGTCCCCATTCCAAGAACCCGGACCCAGACAAGACTTTGGAAGCAGCCATGGTGCTAATAGCACCATGGCTACCTCCAAACTCGTAATGACCCCCAAAGTCTTTGGGGCATACAAGACAAAGGGCCTCATTACACGGATGGCGGTAGGGATTTACCGGTACCGGTAAAATACCGGTACCGGTAAATCCCTACCGCCTTACTACGAGGTCCCTTTGCGGGTTGGGGGATTTAACGCCTACTTTTTGCAGGCGTTAAAATCCAACCCGCTAAGGGACCTCGGAGCTAATTACGGCACCGCAAAATTGCAGTGCCGTAATTAGCGCCTTCCCCATTCCCATAGAGCCCTATGGGGCAGAAATGGGAATGGGGAAGGGCAATGGCGGAAGGGGGATTTACCGCCCCTCCAACCTTGGAATGGGGCGGTAAATCCCCTTTCCGCCAAGGCGGTGCCGGTATTTTACCGGCATGAGCCATGGCGCTAAGAGCGCCATGGCTCACCGCCTACCGTGTAATGAGGCCCAAAGTACAAAATAAGTAAAAACATTCAAAAGAGGGAAATGTAATATAAAGATAAAGAGCATGCACCTCATTACACGTAGTGCGGTAAGGGTTTACCGGTACCGGTAAGGGCACCGGTACCGGTAAACCCTTACCGCCTTACTACGAGGTCCCTTTGCGGGTTGGTACTTTAACGCCTGCAGGCGTTAAAAACCAACCCGCAAAGGGACCAGGCTGCTAATTACGGTACCGCAATTTGCGGCACCGTAATTAGCGCCTTCCCCATTCCCATAGAGCCCTATGGGGCAAAAATGGAAATGGGGAAAGGCAATTGGGGAAGGGGAATTACCGCCCCGCCAACCTTGGAATAGGGCGGTAATTCCCCTTTCCTCCAAGGCGGTGCTGGTATTTTACCGGCATGGACCAAGGTGCTAATAGCACCTTGGTCCTCCGCCTACCGTGTAATGAGGCCCATTGTATGCAATGGTCAAATAAAAATCGGGTACAGTCTTAGACTTTGGGCCTCATTACACGGAAGGCGGTGAGCCATGGCGCTATTAGCGCCATGGCTCATGCCGGTAAAATACCGGCACCGCCTTGGCGGAAAGGGGATTTACCGCCCCATTCCAAGGTTGGTGGGGCGGTAAATCCCCCTTCCGCCATTGCCCTTCCCCATTCCCATTTCTGCCCCATAGGGCTCTATGGGAATGGGGAAGGCGCTAATTACGGCACCGCAATTTTGCGGTGCCGTAATTAGCTCCGAGGTCCCTTAGCGGGTTAGTTTTAAACACCTGCAAAAAGCAGGCGTTAAAGCACCGACCCGCTAAGGGATCACGTAGTAAGGCGGTAATGGTTAACGGTCACCGTTGCCATTAACGGTGGCCGTTAACCATTACCGCCTTCCGTGTAATGAGGCCCTTTAAGTTTATTTAAGGTTTATAATCAAATCCTTTTCAGTACAAACATATCTAAAACAGTGCCTAAAAATTATTCAAATACTTTGGTGAAACAATGGTCTTGGACTCAATCAGTTACCATGCCTCAGACTTCGGTTCCACTAGCCAAAGCTAGGCTGAGACCTCGGGTTTTTGAAGAGGAAGGTGGTTGCACATATTTTTGAAATGATTCTCAACAGTATTGAATCAGCTTAGGGAGTGCTCTAGGTCTCCATGCCTCAGTGCATGAAAGATTCCCCAGGCGTGAACTGTTGTAGATCATGTGCAAAGATGAAGTACCAGGTCAAGGTTCCAACCAACAAACATGACACAGAACACGTATAGAAACTTGCCTCGTACCAGCTGCACAGGGAGTTTGCAATTGCAATGCAGGCACATACAATATCCATGCTACATACTATGGTTAGTTGAGTACCAAATAATTTACTACAAAAACACAAGCATTGGCAATGCCAACAGTTTGGGCTTTTTTGTCTATCTCTACTCCAATGCAAACTGTCTTCCACCTCATATGTTAGTCCTCCCTATCTGTTTTACAATGTGATAGAGCAAACAGCATTCAGGCACACTTTGCAACCTCTCCTGTCAAGTAAGAAATGGTCTGCCTTGTGCCTTTTGAGAACTGGCATTTAGGTTGCCCGAATGATCAATTTGCAGCTGAATTGATGTGGTGTTCATTCCATAGTATTTGCAGCTAAGGGACCGTTATTAACGCCCTCCTGTCAGATATGGCAGCCGACACGCTTTTTTAGTGGATGCTGCCAACAGTCCCTCTTCTATGTGCATAGCGCAGCTTCTCTCTATGGTTATGGGCTGCCGGGGCTTTTGAATTGTTTAAAATGCAAGAAGTTTATGGAAGAGGACAGTAATGTGAGTTTCCACACAAGCGATATAAACCCGGCTTGGTAGGCAGCCCTTTGTGGAATGGTACACAAAGCAAACTGCTTAGCTTAAAGCCCTCTGCAGAAGGACGTGCAGTACAAAATAACAGAACACACTAGACTTGACACGAAGCCCACTGATCAAAAGTGTTAAGTGCAACATTAAAGTGTGTACTTGTTTATTTGATTTATTTATTGCATATTTGTAAGACACCTATACAACAAAAGGTGTTTCAAGGCACTACAAGCCAAAAAAGGGGCAGGGAAAGGGAGAAAGATAACAATAGTGGTGCTACTAGGCCTTGTGACATTCGGATCATGCAAGTGCAGTAACAACAAGTGCGAGGGAGAGGAGATATACTAGCGAAACGCAGAATAGCGATGGGATGGAAAGCATGCGCAAGGCCAGTAGTGCACGTGTGGTGGAAGGACCTGTTAAAATGGGCAAATGCAGAGACCGTGGTGTGGCAGGAAGCAGCAAGTCGGGACACGGAACATGGGGGGGGGTGTTAGACGCTTGGAGACAATTAATAGTGGAATTGACCACCTCGGAACAGGGCGCTAAAGACCCAGAGAAGATTTCCATACATGAGGATACAGAGGCGAGGATAGTTCACAGCGAATAAAAGATTGAGAAGATGGGCTATCAGGTGCGATGGAAGCCGGGAAAGGGGATGGGGGAGTTAAGGGGGATTGTTGGAAGTAGACAAGTAGAATTGATGTGACATGCTTTGTGTAAGTTTGGGCAAGACTGTAAGTTATCATTGTTATGAAAATAAAAATTGTTTATAAAAAAAAGTGCAGGGGAGAGGGGGTGCAGGTCTGTAGGAAATGCGAAGTGCTAGGGTGGGAGGGGAAGAGCAGGGTAAAGGGGAGAGAGTGCAGGTGAAAGTGGTGGGATGGAGGAGAGGGGGAAAGGGAAAAAGGTGCTAAGCGAGTGGTAAGGGATGGCCAGGAGGGCAAGTGCCAGGGATTGCAAGGCGTGCAGGGGATGGAAGTCCATATGCTAACTGCAAAGAGGGTGTGGACTGGGCGGGGGGCCTGGTGCCCTGTAGAACACAGAGGGAACTAGGCAGCCAGTCACTGTGGCAGAACAGGGGTGTTGGTAGGAGAGGATGAGAGGGAAGAAAGAAGAGAGGAAAGGAGGGTCTTGAGGAGCTTCCAGAACTTAAGGAGATCCGGCTCAAGCCTGAGAGGGGCAGGGAAACCATTCCAGAGTGAGGCTCCTGCAGAGGAGAGAGATCTACCCCCCACCCCCCACTCTCTACTTAGAGAGGTTTCTGATCTGCAGAGAATTGGAGATAGAATGCCAAGGGGCTCTATCAGGGAGGTATTTAGGGAAAGAGAGTTTGATGTAGTGGGGTCTCAGGCCCCAGAAAGCCTTGTGGATGATGCAGCGGGTTTTGAACTTAATCCTAGCAGCAACCGGGATTCAGTGGGGTGATTTTAGGGGTGGAGACATGCATTCCCTGGGCATGAGGCCAAAGAAAATTATTGCAGTCCTATTCTGGATTAGAATGAGGTCAACCAGTCCAGTGCGAGGCCAGTGTTACCAATGGTGTCACTGAGCCGATTTGTCAGTGTGGCATGATTGACCGTGTCAAAGGGAGAGGAAAGATCCAGAAGGATAGCACTAGATTTGCAGCTGTCGAAAGATGTTTATGCACATTTACGGCACAAACCTGAGCAGTAGACAATTACTGCATACACGCCACAGTCCCTCTGTGAAGGACAAAAGCACATAGAGGGCCAGACCTAACACAGTTACACTTGTCTTGTGCACAATTATATCATGCACGTCAGCGCTGGTCAAAGCTCCGGCTCTTGTCGGTCCGAGATCCGGAATCAGATGTCTCCCCGGATGTCGGACCTGGCCTGCCTCAGTCCTGACAAGGCTTTACCGAGCCCCCAGCTTCGCCAAGGTAAACTGGGAGCTCAGTGTTCTAATCTGTGCTGTTCTCCTTTCTCCAGCTGTCATTTCTGCGGTTGCAGGTTCTATTTGCCTAGCCTGTTTTCTTCTTTCTGGACTGAAAGGGACACCACTGGAATCAATGTGCCATCACTATCACTGGTGGGGGAGCCATCACTGTTTAAAGCAGGCTTTTGGACTGGCCACCAGGGGGCACACGGATGAACTCCAATCCCGTGTAAGCCCCTCAAGTGAACTGAGCCCCCACTTGGGTCCTCCCCCCCCAGTAAAACTTGGTAGAACTGTGGGAGAGAGTTCCCCGCCCAGAGGAATGAAAACCCGATCCGAATCGGATAAAATGTAGCCTAGAAACACGATGCTGAGGACGGACCCCTCCCCCGACTGCACTTGGCCTCCTACGAATAGGGCGACAGCGGAGCCGAACCTCGGAAGTATAGCGGAAGTATAGCGGAAGTCGAGGCGAGAAGGAGCCCGTTGGGGACTGAAGATCTGATGGACACTGACGTTGCCCCCTGCCATGAGTACCCCCATTAGAGGCAGAGTGCTGATACAGTGATGATCCGAAGTGTCACCCACGAAGCCCTAACAAACCTGCTGGACAGCCAGAGGAGCTCAGCAGGCCTGTGGATGTCCTTGGCGTGGCACGGTAAGCCGCGGCTCTTGAAGTCTCCTGATCCAAAAGCATCTCATCGGAGAGGGAAAGGTGCGCTATCCAGAGATCTAGGGTCTGCATGAGCCGTCACCAGCGTGTCTAAGGTATGTAGTGCGAGCACCCGGCCCAGTCGGGTGGGGACCCCTGCAGTCCTGCACGGGTGAATTCTGCACTCACAAGGGCTTCTCTTCTTGCATGTTCCCAAGTCATAGGAGGGGCAGACTGAAATAGCCAAGTGCACACTACAAAAAGACCCCGAGCCCCGTAGCCCATGGATTGCTCTGAACTTTCCTACTGCTCCCATTGTCATGCTGGGCACCTGAAGTAATTTGGAGTGAAGGCGTGCATATTACATAAAGGCCCCAAGCCCCAAAGTGAACGGATAGCCCTGAACTTTCTTCCTCCATTCTCCTTTATGCCGTGCAGCTGAGGAAATTAGGAGGTGTGGCACGGAGGTTGCACCATCATCGGGCGTAGGAGTCAACGTTGAACGGACACATTGACGAACGCACGAGGTGAGAAATGTTATGCCTCCCCCTCCATTGAGCTCCCAAAAAATCAGACAAAAACGGAATCCCCAGCCCCAATACTGGCCCGCCATCAGAGGAACCATTAACAGTCCCCAATACCGGAGGTGCACAAAACATACAACTTAGAGTGTTCAAACCATACTGGAATGCTCCCACATAGGTGGCCTTAAACAGGCATAGGTTTAGGATATTGGAGAAAGGGAGTTGAGGCATGAAACAGGTGATGGCACAGATCTGCGCAGTGGAATGAGATAAAGGACTCAACACCAAGAAGAATCAGAGACACAGGAGTGCCCGTGATAATACCCTGCACTCCTGGAACCATACTGCAGGCATCTGAATTAGACACTAACGAAGTCAACCTTAAATGAAAGGACTGCTATGACGCTTGGAGTAGGTAATTGACGCTGGAAGGCTCATATAACCCCCCAAGGACAGGCCCCTTTTTGGGGATACTGTGAACCCACACGTTCCTCTGAACAAGTACACCTTTTACCACCCAGAAGGAGAGGGAAGCCGCACCGAGACCAAAAGGAGTGCAATATATACACAGTCCCAGAAGCTGAAAAAGAATATCCAGTTCTTTCACCCCACAGCTGTCACAAAAAAGGTTCACAATTGGAGCTAACAGCTGAGGCCTGGGCCCCCGTTGTCGGGACGTGTGCCCTCCTCCGTAATGAAGATATACGGTTGCTGCAACAGACTGACCCCTACAGGTTGACAAAACCTCAGTGGGCAACTCGAGCACACTGCTCACTTTGAGTATAACTGACATACGTGGGGCCCACAACAGGAACACTTAGAGCGTTGGGCCTCCACCCTCGGGGCGTGTGCACACTGCCAGGTCCCAGTGACACATCCATCAGAAGAGGACACGTCATCACATCATTGAAAGAGGCCTGGTATACAGCGTCAGTAGATCCCACACCATTGGCAGTGTTACAGGGCCCACAAGAATCCTGAGATTGGACGTGGTTATCCAGAAAAGAGATGTATCACCGTCGATCTTTGCTTCACTCGCACCAGTACCAAACCTCTTCTATTATTCCTGCCACGGAGGAGTGGATGCGGACGTGAGGCAGAAAACCTGCCCACGTATATATGGACGTAAGACTGAAATGAGCCAATTTCGCCTACTCCCTGTCCCCTCCTTCTATTGAGAATTCCCAAACCCTGATCATGGAAGCCTCTGGAACTGAATCGGCAGCCACCAAAGGGGATATTGCAGCTCTCTTGAGCGAAATCAAGAATATGGGAGCCAACATAAGGGGGGTGAATTGATAAAATCACACAGCGAATGGACAACATTGAAGAGAGACTTGAAGGAGTCAAGAACAATCAAGCCTCAATAGACACTCTCGAGACACAAATAGAACGTAGACTAGCCGAGATAGAAAAGAGAGAAGAAGAGTTCAGGCTCAAAACGGACGATTTGGAAAATCGGGAGAGGTGAAACAAACAGTGTTTTTTTGGTATCCCAGAACATGATGGTGAAACGGAAGAAGACCTCATGATATCATTAAGCTTTTGGTTGCAGATGAAGCAATCGATGAGCTGAAAACGGAAATAATCCACATAGCAGGAGGTCCATCAGGTGGAACGAGGTCGGTCCTCGCCCACTTACATAACTATCAAGATGAGGCCAGGATCCTAGAAAAGGCCAAATGTAGCAGACCGATTACCCTCAGGAGTGCGCGGATCACGATCTTCCAGAATCTATCCTCCTTGACTCTAGCCCTTAGGCGGATGTGCATTCAGCTTACGAAATGGCTGAAGGAACAGGGGATCAGATATAGATGGTGTTATCCTTTCTCTCTTTCTTTGGAACATGGAGGCAAGAAAGTACAGCTGAGGTCAGAGATGGAAATTCGGACATGTATTTCTGAACTCTTGGAGCCTCATAAAGGGGGAGGAGACCGAGAAGAAGCTAGACAAAGTGGAAGACAATGGAGCTTCCAAGGCCCGAGGCGGAGACAGGTGAAGGGATCGAGGAAATTCCGGAGAGGCAACACGTCACCTGAAGGAGATAATTGAATCTCGCTGATATTCCAACCAATACTTGATCGTTCGCAACCACCAGACGTCGAACTACCCAAGACTCTTATGGGTCTGCCCCCCCATGGGGGGAGACCTAGCAGAAAGGTCCTACCTCATTGTACCTCTCCTACCGCAGGAATTTTACAGACCAAGAGTTTTTATATACATGGAACACCAGGCCAATGAGGCCCAACGGTGGACTACTGGAAGGACCCTCCATAGTCTAGACCCTGTTCGGTCTGGGCAGGGGAAGGACCCTATTTGTCTGAATGTCTACTGCTGTAAAGGGACATATGAAACAGTGGAAGTGAAAGACCAAAGAAATATCGAGGCTGTGTACCACAAATGAAATGCACCAATCACGGGCTGAAAAGATACAAGTATCGTTTATTACTGTACAGTTTACAAAGCAAAGAAGATAGCTATCTGGCTCCCAACACCTCGCAGTGTGTACCAGCAGACACAGTGAGGAGTGAGAGTGCTGAACATCTAAACAGAGGCATATTCATATGATTTTTGCAATATTGTCTAGCCGCTCTCCAAGTTAATAATTTGTGGGCTACAGTTTGTGCCTAGTTCACATGACAAATGTTATAATATTATGCAAAGGTTTAAAGAAGTCTACATGTCCATGAACATTCAATGGTACTGTTTGATTCTCGACTCCACTGTAAGCCTTATTCCAAGAGTCACTACAATGAAATTCAGCTAAAGCATACGATTGAAGTTTACTTTTCATTGTTTCGGTGTTTATACAAGGATGAGTGCAGACAACACTTGAATGGGAGTTCGTATGAAGCACAAGGTTTCTTTACAAAGGTTAAAAAGTCGGCTCTCGGTCAACCTAAACATTAATGGAGCTCAAAGGTCGTTCGGCTTGACTGCAAGTCGAAAACACAATTCACCATTTTAGAACATGGAACATGAGTTGAAATCAAAATGGCGGATGAGTCTCAAAATGGCGACAAAGTGAACCCAAAATTGGAACTTTGCAAATGCGATTTTCTGCGTAAAGCGAATGGGTTTAGGCCAATATTCATAATAATGAGACACTATATGATTACAGTTTAACAGAAGGAGTGAGTTTTCAATTTACCAGGGTGTTAATGTTTTGAACTGGTAAAGGGGGGGGGCCTGGACCATGGAATGGGGGCTCAAATGTCATTGCAAATATATCAGAAAAAGGGGCCGTGAGGTAACAGCCCCCACTGATGGTCTGACACTGAGTCAGTGCTTCCAACTGGATTCAGTCAGACTCCATCAACCGGGAATGGAGATGGAGGGGTGGGGGAAGAGAGAGGGGGGAGAGGAAGTGGGAGGGGGCAGGGGCAAAAATTGGACTACAGGGTGTTGAATAATGGTTTGTTAGGCTGTCGTTTCCGGTTGAGGGGTCATTCTACACACGCAAAGATGAATGGCAGTTGATTTAAACCCATCGGTGAGAGACTTCCTTAGAGTGGGGACGCTAAATGTTAAGGGTCTCAACTCTCCAACCAAAAGATCTTTGGTATCCCGAGAATTTTGCAGGGCAAAGCTCGATGTCCTCCTCTTGCAGGAGACAAAATATTCCCAAGGGAAGAACTGCAAATTCTCGGGGCACGAATGGGGACAGAGTTTTGGGTATCTGGACCATTGAGAAGGGGAGGCGTGGGGATACTTATTAGGAAAGGACTAGACTTTGTGGCTGTTAAGGTATGGGCAGTGGTAGAGGGGCGCTCTCTGCACGTGGCGGGCTCTGCATGGGAAGTAAATGCTACATTTGCCACTGTATACTCCCCCATTTCAGGACAATCCTGGTTTCTCGCTAAAACAATCCCCAAAATTATGCTTGAGGCTTTGGGTGTCCTCCTGAGAGGTGACTTTAATTGATGGGCTGACCCCAGTCTGGACGGGAAGGCAGGTCATCTTGCTGCAAGAGGACTGGTCGACAGGGGCCGCACTGAGATTGCAAATATGATGGATATATATGGGTTGCGGGACGCATGGCGGGGGTTCCATCCCGATGTACAGGGCTACACCTTCTATTCTGCCCCACACAACACATTTAACAGGATTGACTATATATATCTTTCTGCTGAAATATATAATAGCACAATGAGATCAGAGATCGTCCCAGTCGCTTGGTCTGATCACAATATGGTCACCGCTGACATCCGAGGGGATAATTTACCTACAAAAGGGGGACGGTGGCAGTGTAACGAGACTCTCTGGAAAGATCCTGTCTTTAAGGTGGAGATGGAAGGTGAAATTAGTGAGTATTTTACGCTCAACAACACTGAGGAGATATCCAAATTAACAGTGTGGGAAGAAGGGAAGGCAACATGGCGGGATGTATTTATGAGAGAGGGCTCGAGTAAAAAGAAGGAGAGGACTCTAGTCGAAAATAAACTAAGGAAAAGATCTGTCTCCTAGATGAGGATGTGAGGAAGGATGAAAGTGGGAGTGCTACCAAGATTTTGGAGGCGAAAAGAAAAAGGGAGGAACTCCGTGTCTTGGAACATGGGCAGACAGTCCGTAAATTGCAACTTCTGAAACAGATGCTTTACGAAACAGGGGACAAAGCGGATGCAGTGTTAGCCGCTAGATTAAGAGAACAACGGGCAGAACGGAAGGTTGTAGAAATAGAGAAGCCAGGGAACCCCCAGACCACAATGAATACTGAAATTCCAGAAGTCTTTGCCACCTTCTATGAGACCCTGTACAGATCGGAGGTAGACCCTGGCCTGCTGGGTACTGAAGGCTACCTGTCTTCCGTCATACTGCCAAAACGTACTCACGATGAATCACTTGCCTTAGAGAGCCTGAAAACGGAACTAGAAATCAAAAATGCGGTCCAGAGGTTATCAATTGGTAAAGCCCCAGGGGAGGACGGCTATACTGCCGGGTTCTACAAATCCTTTCTTGCCACCCTTCTCCCTTTCACGGTCAAACTCTTTAATGAGATCCTTGACACTAGGAGGGCTCTGGACTCTTTCATTCGATCCCTTGTCTCAGTAATCCCCAAAGAGGGAAGGGACCCCATGCAATGTGGTTCCTATCACCCCATATCCTTATTAAATGTGGATGCCAAAATCTATACCAGGGTCCTTGCCACTAGATTGGAGACATTCATGCCTCGCCTAATACATGTTGATCAGGTTGGTTTCATACTGGGTAGACAGGGGGCTGACACAATGAGGAAGACCCTACATCTGAGTAACGAATCCCAGGACATGGCCAACGACCCTGTTCTCCTCTCAGTCGACGCAGAGAAGGCCTTTGACAGGGTCGAGTGGGGCTTTCTGATGGCAGTCCTCTGCACGATGGGAATAGGTCCGAAAGTCAGGAGAGAGATCCAGGCAGTGTACACATCCCCCAAGGCTTCTGTCTTTGTTAATGGAGAATATTCCCAGTGGTTTGAACTAGGCAGAGGTATGAGACAGCGATGCCCCCTCTCAGCCATAGAACCTCTAGCCCAAAAGTTAAGGGAAGACTCCCAGGTAGAAGGAATGCAATTGGGAGGAACTGAGTACAAGGTGGCCCTGTATGCCGATGATCTGCTTCTGCACATTTCAAATCCCACAACTTCTATACCCAGGGCGATCCAACTAATTGGAGAATACAGAGAGCTCACAAGCTTCAAAATAAATAAACCAAAGTCGATTTTATTGCCCCTGCACAAAACTACACTGGCCGACATAGATAGATTCTCCCCACTGGGTTTTAGGGGAGAAAATGTTAAATTGAAATATTTAGGTATACAAATCATGAGGGATATAAAGGAACTCTACAAAGCCAATTTCCCCCCGCCCCCCAAGGTTCCATGCCGACCTCGCCAAGTGGGAACAAATGACGATATCTTGGCTGGGTAGGCTCAATGCGATTAAAATGTTTTGTCTCCCCCGATTTCTTTATCCCTTTCAAATGCTTCCTATCAGGATGCAGAAGCTCTTTTTTGACGAGGTTAAAAGAGCTATTGTACGGTTTCTCTGGCAGGTAAAGAAAGCCAGGGTTGCTTATGATAATTTGATGTTACCTAAGGACAAGGGTGGGGTGGGCCTCCCAGACTTCAGGAAATACTACGAGGCTGCCCAACTACCAATCATGATTCCCCACCTATGAAATCATAGGGAACCCCAATGGATTGCCATTGACAATTACTACTTGGCCCCGGCAACAGTCTCCGAAAGGCTATGGGTACCAAGAAACAAACTGTTATGGAGACTGAGTGACCACCCAATATCGGGAACTATCTGGGAAATATGGAGGGAGAGGAGTGACATGCAGAAAGTTACCTTCTGGCCATCCCCCCTGAGTCACCTATGGGCCCCGGCCATCAGAGAAAACATTCCCAACTCGGAAAAATTCCAATCTTGGTTTGAGGCTGGAACGGAGAGGGTGGCTAACTGTGGAAAAATGGCTCCTTAATTACAATAACGGAATTAGAAGAAGCTCTAGATCTGGGCCCCCTACTCATTTTTCAGTTCCTGCAGATTAAAGGTGTCCTGACAAGTACCAAGTGGAAGGATAGCATAAGCAGGGATCTCACCCCATTTTAAATGCTCTTGAACTCTAGAACAGAAATGAAGGGTCTGATATCTGCCATGCATAGCGAATTGATCGAAGCGGGAAAGGGATATACATTACTTTTGAAGGGTAGATGGGAGAAAGATTTAGGTGATGAAATTGACCCGGACATGTGGGGGAGAATGTGCAGGGCTGCCTCCCAAGTCTCTACATACAGTCAATACAAACTCCATGCGATTAAATTATTCCACAGGTGGCAATATGACCCATGCAGGCTCTCCCAGATGTTTCAGTCAACGAGCCCATTGTGTGAGGAAATTGCAGATTATTGGCACATGTGGTGGGGCTGCCCCTGGATCAGAGTCTACTGGGATGAGGTCCTGGGTTGGATCAAGGACCTTGATGGAATTCAGAGAACTGCAGACCCTTTTCTCATTTTATTTGGGTTCGAGAGATGCAAAGATGAATGGAATAGAGTCAAGGGCTTGGCAGCTCATCTCTTGTTAGCAGCACCTGCCATCTTGGTAATAAAGTGGAAGTCTCAAAATGCACCGAGCAAAGGAGAACGGGTTAATGTAGCCTCGAATATATGTGTCATGGAAAAAATAATCTCGACTCTACATGGGAAATGTATGCAATGTGATACACTTTGGGGAGATTTTGTAAGTACATATATGCTGGGGGCTAATTGTTGACTTGTAGAGAGAAGAATGAGAGACCTTCCCCACTCTTTAGACAATAGCACATCAAACTACCCATTCAGCAAGATCTATAACACAACCCTGAGGAAATCGGGTAGCGGCAACCAAGCTCACTATTTCTACTAAAAGATTTTTTTTTTGTACACCATTCAAGACCATGGCAGCAAATGTACATTTGCGATTGAAAGAGGTGTCACATAATGTTCCGGGAGAGGGGGGGGGGGTTGTGGGTGTGGGAGGGGAAAACTATTTTGGACATTTTATGCTTTCACTGTTAGAGAATATGTATTAACTGTTTCAATACCATTCTGGTAAATCTCGAACCTTGTTTTGTAATGTTCTTTTTCCTGTCTTGAAAAATCTAAATAAACTCAAATTAAAAAAATAAAGCAGGCTTTCTACATGATGGGGACAAAATTGTTTTCAAAATGTGCATCTTACACTTTCATAGAAAAAAAAGTAATTTCCAAACCGAAAAATGCTGCTTAAGCTTGCATTCACTACTTTTCTTTGAAATGTGTTTCTTTCTTTGTCCGACTATCACACAAATACCCGGAAATGTGTGTGCCCCTTCCTTTGTGTTGGTATCACAGTTTATATTTATAAAGATGGTATATGTTTGTCAAACTGCTTAATCACACATGCTTTTGTTGTGCTGACAGCAGTTATTAGGACATTAAACTGGGTTCATGGGTGCAAACTTTTGATTTTCAGTACAGGGGCAGAAATACCCCACTTTTGCCAAGAACATAAGCAAGCAACCAGCCCAACCCATGCCCTGTCCAAACACATTTTATAGCACTTGTTTTTTTATAAGTAATTGCAAAAAGTCATACGATTAACACATTTTAATATATGACATCTCAGCAATGGTCCCTCAACCAGCTGAGCTAATCTCAGAGCCTTCTACTGTAGAGCTTGTCTGTGTATCCTTTAATGTACTACAAATCACTGCTTTACCACCAGTATTTTGGGTCCACCACTGACATGGAAGTGATTTAAAGTGGAATTGATGCACAGTGTGGAGTTTGCAAAGAAGCCGCATGAAAGAAATTGCACCTTTTTTAAACTTTTTAGTTCAACATTTCCTTTGAGTGGAGTTCAACTGTCAGATCCACCCCCTCAGAACTCGCCCCCCTCCTCAAAACTCTGCCCCCACCCTTGTGGGAGCCCCCTTTAAATGTGTTCCATTTCCACCACTGATGCATAGGATTTGATTTGCATGCCTCTGCTGTAGGGTGTGGAATACCCCATTTATAGGACGCCCTCATCTTGACTCCGTCCTCTGCTGAAAGATGTGCAAGGCACAATTACAGTGCATGCTCAGCTAGGCACACAGAGCTCTCTATTCAAACGTCTGCAGTACCCCATTCAGGAACACGCTCGATGTGACATGTATTTCTCTGGTGAAAGGCGGGTAGAACAATAATTTAAAAAACACACTCGGATGCAAATGACTCTCTCTGCATAGAGAAGCGCATTACACAATTAGAAAAGCGCCGGCCCCCGGTCTGTGAGAGCCCTGTGCAAGATGTATTTGTCCAGGGTCGGACTGGGACAAGAAATAGGCCCGGACACCCAAGAAAAAGTGGCCCACCCCTCATTTCAAAAAAGTGGCCCACCCCTCGCCTCAAAAAAAGTGGCCCTCAAACCATCATCCGTGAATTGCGTCAATTCATGACTTTACAGAAAATGCTACTTATGGAGGGTTCATGTGTCTGTTACATTACAACACATAAAATAACATAACTTTGCATACAGTTCTGTGACAGGGTCCACAGCTCCGAGCAGGAGTAGCATGAACACGACCTTTCACCCCTTGACAAAACAGGAAGTGGCATCAAATAGCATTGCTTCTAAGTACACTACGAAAAATATGGTTATGATTTCACTAATGTGATATACATTTCATACAAGAATGGATCACCATATGTACCATTAATATCTGTCTGTATAGATCCATATTGTCAAATTACTGTGAAAGCAAGCAGACGTCCAAGGCCAAATGATAATATGTTATTGTATAGCACTTACGCTTAAGCTCTTTTTTATAGAACCAATATGCATACAATATCACCTAACCTGTGTTGGTACTCATGTATCGACCTCAGAAGGATGAAAGGCTGAGATGGTTCGAACCTGCAACCTGCAGATCACACACACATCGCAGCAGCGAGCACTCAACCCACTGAGCTATCAAATCAGCTAGAGTAAAATGAGCAATTATTCTGGAGTGTGGATACCATCTGCCACTCCAAGATGGTGCACTGAAAATCAGTTAAGATGAAATGAGCCAATAGCCGGGCACTCACTGCATCATGGAACAATTGATTGCTTACTGGGGGGGGCTTCATTTTATATCCTTTAACCTGGCTAAAAGTAGCATCCATACATACATTACAGCCAATTTCCAATAACAAGAAGCGTGTGCAGTGTTATTTCCAATAACAATTAAACAAACAAAAAAGGAATGCAGCACTCAAAAGCACGGATACAAAAGATCTTAAAAGGGACATTAACAGTTCAATCCCCAAAGTGTACAGTTGCACTAGTGTCTACAAAATGTTTGAGACTATAACAGAGCTTTCACCAATGCGTACCCTGCCGCATGCAGAGCCCTTGATTGATATCGAGGACCGCTACATAGTGCTGCAGAGTTTTAACTCCGAGTCCGAGCTAAAGCTCTTTAATAACCTTTCCGGCAATGAAAGTATGGCTTTGTTTTTCATTTTCAATGCGTTATCGGCAAGTGGCATTCAGAATAACTGATAACGAGTCTTACCTTGCAGTGTATGCGGACGCAGTCATAATAATAACGCCATTCGTCAGGACAAAAGTCAACGGTGACGTTTACGGATAACCCAGGTACAAGTCGGTGCTAGTAAAAAGTGCATAATTGCAAATTAGTGGCCATGACATGCTCAACCAAGTTTAAACACGAGAAACGACCAACTGGAAAAGTCATGAGACAATGACGTGGAACACTTACTATTTTATTGTACTTGATTTGAAAGTATTTGGTCTGCGGGGCAGCGGCGGAGAGGCGAGCAGAGTGAGTCTGTTACAAATCACTAGGAGGGAGCAGGCCGGGCGGGGCTGCGGCAGTCCCGCCCAGCCCTGCCGCCGCTCCCTCCCAGTGTTTTGTAGCACTGACTGCTGCTGGCGCCAGGGTGTCGTGGGCCAAGGCAGTTAGCCACCGGCCCGCCGCATTTATCAAAGAAAGGTAACACTTCAGTGTTACCTTTCTCTGCATCTGCGACGGGCCGGCGGCGGGGCTGCAATTGCAAAGGATCTGTAAGTTATTTACTTACAGATCCTTTGCAACTTGCATCCGCCCGGCGAGGCCGAGGCCTGGGGGCTGGTTCTTGAAGTGTGAAGCCCACGCCTGGGCTGAAACCGGCCCACGTGGGCTTCAGGAACCGGCCCCCAGGTCTCCGGCCATGATTTTGCATCGGCCACGGGCCGATTGGCCGACGACCCAATCCGACGCTGTATTTGTCCCCTTTCCCCACCCTCCCCAATGTTCTGACAGCACTGATGGGCACAGGTTTAACAGCCACGCCCAGCCAGTCGAGTGTTAAAGGGAAGCAGCATGGTAGCTATAACGTAAACATCCAAAGACAGGGTTCGTTTGACTCCGGTCGGCTCGGAAATTCCTGCAAACGGCAGCTTCTTAAGGGAAAGACACTTGCACATTTGGAGTTGTGAACGAACCTCACCATACGCCAGGGTGCTCTGATGTTCATTCAGAAGACGGAATTAAAATGCAGAACAACAGAATTAAGCCACGGCTGTTCTTGTAAAGTGTGTTTAACCAGCTCAGTGTCATGTAAAATGGAGGCAAGGCACCCTTTATTTGCTGCTCCAGGGTGGCACGTTTATCCAGCCAAAACCCCTGAACACACCTGTTGCGGTTGCTGCGGCACGCACTTGACAAGAAGCCCTGATCTGAAAGGTCTGTCATGCAGAATTACAGCGTGTACTTGATTTGGCAAATATCAATTTTAGCGCTCTGAAACACATGCGTATGACCGCGATACAAATAAAATATCCTATCATATCACATCCCTCTGCTGAGAGATGTGTAGTACACGAATGCAGCACTTAAAATGGTACCTTTTTCTCGAGAGATTTGCAGTACACAAGTACAGCACACACTTGACGTGCAGCCCTGTGCTGATAGGTCTGTCATTCAGAATTACAGAGTTTACTTGGTTTGGCAAATGACACAGCTGCACAAGCCCTAGTTTCAATGTAGGATTGCAGTAGGAAACTGACACGCTTCAAAGATAGGCATCCCAGAACAAACTTTGCCTACAACCTAAAACCGTTTTGGAAATAAAACATTCAAATAAATTATAATGCAAACTTCTTCATTGTAAGGAGATTTAAAACGAATTTTTAAAAATGTACTTTTGCGTTTATAATTATGTGCATTTTCATGACGTTACATAATTTAAAGTTTACACATTTTTGGACTTGAAGGATAAAAGTACATCCATTAGTAGTTTAAAGACTTCATATAAAAATGAAGTTTCTTGAGCGTTCTTGCAAATTTCAATTTACATGCACCAAACGTTTCTCGTTTTAAGATGGCTGTACCATTGATTACTACAAGGGATATTCTGGCATGTGAATGTCATCCAACATGGCCGCCTGCATGGGAGAGCTCAGACCTCAAAGAGTTCACATTTTGGGTGTGGAGAGGCAGGAAGGAGTGGGATTAGCAGTAGGGATTACTAGGCATTGGTAATTTACTTTGTATAATCTTTTTACCAAGCCTATCTTTGATAAATTGGATGCACTTGGCATCACATATACAAACTATGCTGATGACACCCAGGTGCTCCTTCCCCTCACTGGGCACTATCATCAAGACGCTACAACACTACAGCAAATCTACTCCACCATACAAGCATGGATGGCCACTAACGGCCTCTGTCTGAATGGGGACAAGACTGAAATCCTCATTCTTGGTCAGAAATCCACACTATCCAATCTTGACCGCTTTACCTCAATTTCAGCAGAGATAACTGCGTCATCCCATTATTATCTTCGGTTAAAACTCTTGGAGTCCACATTATTGCTACTCTATCCATGGATAAACAAGTCAGCGCCATAGTCTCTGCCTCCACATTGAGTACACAACTTATCAATGCTATAAAGCCATTTCTAACTAAGAATAATTGCCTCTCCATCACCAGAGCAACTATAGGCGCCAAACTGGATTACTGCAACGCGCTCCTAGCTGACACCTCCAAAAAAAATCTCCAAACTCCAAACAACCCAAATTAATGCTCTCAGAGCAGCCCTCAGTATACCTAAAAGATAACACATTACACAAGCAAGAAAGACCGCCCACTGGCTCCCAGTCAAGGACCATATCACTTTCAAAATTCTCACAACCACACATAAATGCATCAACCTCTCAGCAACCTCATACCTATCTGACACTATATCTAGATCACAATCTACCAGACCGACTAGATTACGATACACCAATCTACTAACGGTACCACGCATCAACAGGACCAAGGCAGTGGGAATAGACTTCCCATACCTCGCCCCTAAGCTATGGAATACTCTCCCTACTGACCTCAGAACTGAAACATCTCTCTACACCTTCCACAAAAAACTCAAAACTGCTCTTTTCAATTAACTACTCGCACCCACACACCTACCATTCAATGTATGTATGTAACCAAGCCATCTCGTCCAATGTAACATATATGGACGTTAACTCGGTATCTAACTAAGTATAAGCACAAACTGTAACATGCGCCATGATGCCCACGGGCTGCTGTGCGGTTAACAAATGCAAATAAATAAATAAAGGGATGAGTGGGTTTAGAGCTAAACAGCAGTGGATCGCTCCTCCGATGTTATTTGTGTATGCACCTCGCCAGAAGCCCATCTCCCTATGAACACATTAATGCAATAGTTTGGTCTAACACATAAGATATACAGAACATGCATGTTTCCACCTCCTAATTTCAACACATGCCAAGGAAAAAAAAAAAAGGTGAGTCACAGCTGCCCTGCGTTCACAAAAATAAATAGAAAGTGAAGATAAAGATTGAACAAAAAACAGGCTAGATGGTCCATCCTGTGATACTCATGAGGAAAAATGCGAGTGCACAGCAGAAAGAAAACCAAACACGATCATGCCAAATATGTGCTCAACAGAACACAGGCAGAAAGAACATATCAAAGTGAAAGCAATGTTAACAGAAACCAGAGAAACTTCACTTTGATAATATGACCCTGACCTACAATATGTGTACTATCTTCGTATCGGCTCTGTGGATCTTTTCACTGGATTTTTCTAGAACCTGTTAGCTCAACTAGTCTCTGCGGAGGCGTTGGGGCATGGTTGCAGCCCTCCCTGAACTTGAATCACCCCCTTCAGGCCTCTCCCCTGGTAGAAAAGCTGTGAGCAGTGGTACGTGGTGATACTGCTCCTGCGTGGAGATAAGAGTGTGTGAGTGCGCCAATCTGTGATTGTTGTACCTCTCAAAACCTTCTCTCCAAAGTACGGTTTCTGTGAGCATACGCCGGCCCATAAAGATCACTTGTAAATTATGGAAGGTAAGCTATCCATCTGGCTACTTCTGGCAGATGCGCTTTGAATGGGATCTAGTTCCTTCACTGATCCCTGATAAGGGTTAGTCCAGTCCAGCTGCGACTATGCTTCTCCTTATGATTGGTAAGTGTCTTTTGAGCTCTTGTGATTCTGTTTGTTCTGTTTAATGTCTTTATATGTTGCTCCTTATGTCCGCAATAATGTCTCTCTTCTGTTTTCTTCCCTTAGATGGAAATGCGGCCTCAATGCAGCTGTGAGACTCGAAACGCGGCCGGATGGAAGATTGATGCTACTGCAACATTTGACAGCAGGTAAGTGATGGTTTAAGGAAAAGCGCGAAGTATGGCGAAGCGCAACCTTAAACTGACTGTTTTTTCGATGTCTAACCTTGTCTTCTGTTTTTCCTTGCAGGCGCTGCTGTCGACGATGGAGTGTGTCATGCTGCGATGACAAGATGAAGATTTTGGCGTTCCGTAAAGTGTAAAGATGAATACTTGGTTCGCCGGAGAGATGTACAGGTAGGAACAGCTTCCCCCAGTTGGTAAGTATGCTGGCAGGAAGCAGGATGTCCAGGAAGCAGGGTCTTCAAAGGTAAGCAGGTCTGACCTCAGGCGACGGTGAGCGTTACGCTGCTGGTAAGTGCAGAATAACGCGAAGCATCTGTCTTGAGGATTAGGGCATTAGGGCTTATACAGCTGTGAATCCACTAGCAGCAACACCCAAGAATACACTTTAAAGCATCTGAAGTGCTTAATGGATGAAATGTTCAAGCTTAATGCACCTGAAGTGCTTAATGGATGGTATTTTCAAGGTTAATGCATCTGAAGTGCTATGTCCATAATAAAAGCTTTTTGGTGTTAAATGGATGTTCTTGTTTACTTTTGTTGATGCGCCTGGCGCCAAAGGCCCAAGGACAGTGTCCACCCAGGTCTCTTGCGCATGCGACCCCTGCATGCCTGTGCCCCTGACTTCATGGCCATGACAGAACCTCAGAAATGCATCACATCGGAGCAGATACTTATGCCTGATGTACCTCACTGGGTTGTCAGGATCACTTAATTTGTTGTTTGACAGAGGATTTTGTTCACTTAAAATTATGATCATATTTATTACTCACAATGTCCTTTAATAGAATCATTTTCATTTTCCTGGTAAGTATGGGGAAATGGACAGTGTCTGAAACTGTTTTTGTGGTTTGTTCTGCTAGCTTTTGAAATGTTTTCTGAGTGGGGGCTGAAGGGAGATCCATTCCCTCATTTGTCTAAACTGGAAAATTCCCTCAGATGCTCCTTTGCATTGCAAGCAAGTGATGATTAATGCAGCCAATATTAACAAACCTATCAGCCATCATTTTAGGACTCCCTATGGACACATGTTTTCTTTTCCCCTGGCATAAATAAGAAGGAAAAATTACATGAAAATATGGTGCAGGCTGAGATGCTGTCAGTTCGCCTACATTGAGTCTAAATATGGGGGAGTCTGTACTAGAAGAATTTCTCTATTATAACCTGCCAAGCCTCCCATCCCTCAAGTCATCCCTGGCAGCGACTTCTCTGGCTCCTGCCCCATGCTGTTCTTCTGCGTCTTTCTCTAGGTGTTGCATGTCTGAGTCTGCGGGTAGAGGCACATTCCTCCTCAGGCACGTTATGTAGCAGTGAGCTCACTAGCACAATCTTCCCAACTTTGTCAGGTGCGTACATTAGGGCACTGCCAGTGCGATCTAGGCACCAGAATCATGCCGGTTTTCGGCGCTAATACCGCTGTACATGTACTTGGGATACGTCTGTAATTGGCACTTTGTGTTGTCAGTGCTATTAGCGCTGACTGTATTTGCACCAGCCATAATTGTGCCAGCTGTAATATACGCCGATTCGTTATCTATCCGGCTGTATTTGCGCCTACTTGTGCTCCGGCAGAGCGGTATTGTCGGCACTAATTACGCTACTGCCGGATTTAAGTGCTACCGCCTTACTCCTGATGAGGACCTATGGGTCAGACAGTGGTTACTCCTTTAGATACAATTTCCCAATATATCTGCATTTTGCTTTTAAATAAAAATAAGAAACAGAGGTGTGCACCAAATCATCTGTGGAAAGACAAGTTCTTCGTCAAGGTTCAGATTTCAGTCGATGTGACATGGACACTGATCTCCAGCTTGATGGCAGACTTTCAAAAATGGGTCCACATGAAAGGCTATAGAATTAGAAAACAAGACTGGAATTGGCATGCCCAAGTCCGCTGCAAAATTGACACTCAATTATACAGAACATGAAGCTATCTTAGGTTTCATCGGAAATGGTCTGCCTTCTTTGAGTGCTAGAAACAAATCTCCCTTAAAAATCTATATTTTGTTTACCAAAGTTTTTCACTCCAGAACCAAAGCACAGCCAGAAGCTGTATGCATTAAGAGTCCCATTTGGAATGGTCCACTGTTTAATATGAGAGAATGAATTAGAACCACATAGTTATAAATAATGTTTTCCTAAAATCAGAATTTCATACCTGTAGCCTAAGCCTCTGATTTATTCAGAGGTGAAGTAATTTGATAAAGGGTTGCATAGGGAGACTGTGTTCATTTACATGGTAAAATAGCTGTGCTGTCTGCCGCCAAAGCCTGTTTATCCCATGCCTCTGCCTCCCCTCACCACTGAGCAGTGGAAGCATCTGCTTGAAGATTAGGTGGCGCATGGAGGGTGATTTTGTGTAGCATTAGCACTCTTGCTGCCTCCACCAACTCAGGACTTTCAGCTGCCAATCGAGTTTCCCTCCTGCTTTGTTAAGGGATCTCTCTGAGATTCCCATGGCCCTGCCATGCTTGGAAATCCCAGCATATTCCTAGGGCCCAGGGAGTTGACGGTGCAGGAGGGGACAGTGTCCACAGTCCTCTGAATTACCCAGGGAACCAGCTGGATCAAAGGATGTTCCTGGTGGTAACATTTCTGCCGGTCAGATCTCCACCTTTCGGCAGGCATTAGCACCCACTGATTAGTTCATCTGCTCTCTTCATCCCACCCATGGGTCCTGGCACAGGTAAAGTGGTGCTGGCAGATTGCTGATGGCCACTCCTGTACTGGCAGGAGAACATTATTTTTAGCTGCAACGAAAGAAAAAAAAGATCTGTTACTCATTGCAACATTGAATTACAATATAATTTCCTTGAAACATATAAGATTGTTGTAGAATAGTTCACCAACTAGGAGGCATCGGTAAAATACATGGGCAATCAATAATGCATTTCTGAATCATTTTTGCTATTTAAAATGCTGGCTTACTGCCTATGTGATGTCATCCCTTTTCCTGCCAAATGCCTTATTTTCAAACAATGGGCCTCATTACATGTTTGTCGGTCCGGAAACAAGGGTGGTGGTAAGCTCACTGGCACCCTTGTTTATGGACTGGCAAACTACAAGTCTGCCTGCCGGAGCTGCTGTGCCCGACAGGTCTGACCCTGCCGGGCACAGCGGCCATGGTAGGCAGACCTGTCATGGGAGCATCGGCACCATTGCTAAAGGTGTTGGTGCTCCTGTGTCCCCACTCCCATAGAGTCCAATTGGACTCTATGGGAATGGGGATTAACAAATGTACTGGCGCCTGACTTCCCAGCCGCCGGACATGTAATAGCCCAGTGGCACCAGGAAGTCAGGCGCCGGTAAAATATATTATGGGTCCGGCAGGGTTAGCGCCGGACCCGTAATGAGGCCCAATGTCTTTTTTTGCAAGACAGATTCTTCCATAACTGAGTATATACATATTGCAATAAGAGGATTAAGAATCAATTAAGTTGGCTCGTTTCGACCTTTACCAAAAAATAACAGAAACATTTTATTGTAATTCAGAATTAATGTCAAGAGAGATCTGTTAACAGATAGTATATTGAATATTCTGTGTATGTTGCTTCTTATTTTATCTGTTTTTCTGACTATTGATTAAACACTTTGGCCCTGATTCATGGAATAATCTGCGTGGAAAATTGGGATATTGCATGCCATTCTGCGTGCAAAACTCTGAATGTCAATTCATGGACTTAGCTGCGCTGGCCATTTCCTGGATTTGCGTGGAGTTCACACCAGCCCGGCACACCTCTGCGAGTGGACCAGCGCCTTGAGTGACACTCCTCAGAGATTGTGGGCTGGGCCTACGCAAAGGCCCAACTAGGGGGTGGAACATACAGAATAAGGAAGAACTCAGAGCAAAATGTGGGCGTGTTGAGGGACGGTCCTCGGCTAAGCAATTGCATGACCATTCCCATGCAAACACAAACGTATTCATGGATCTCAACACGCAACCTTGCGTTGAGAAAAGATACACACAAACCCTGTGATTCATCCGCCACATGATCGACGGCGTAAACATTAATGCACATAGGAACCAATGCATATAAAAGCTCTCAATGTACACCAAACCAGCATCTACAGCCACGATGAACCTAGCAATAGTAGGAGCTATCGTGCTTGAACACCGTAGGAGGAAGAGGGTGCCAAGGGCCCGGATTTTTACACAACAAACCACATTCTTTGGGATGCCGGAAGACCAGGTATATGCTAGGTACAGGTCCCCCCATCTAATCCTAGATCTCTTCAGGCAGTGGGAAGCTGATTTATCATCACTGACCATCTGCTCCCAGGCCCTTACCCCCCCTAGAAAGAGTGCTGACCGCACTCAATTTCATTGCAACTGGGTCCTTCCAGTGAACCACTACAATAGTTGGTGGGATATCGCAGGCAGCACAATCTCGCAGTCTGCACCAGGTATTGTCTTGCATAACAGCATGTGCATGTGTGCGCAGGCACATATATATGCCCCGTACACTGGCGGAAAGGCAGACAGTGATCCAGGAATTCTATGCAGTAGCACACTTCCCCCATGTAGTAGGTGCAATTGACTGCACACATATTGCGCTACGCCCCCCCCCCCAATTGACAGAGCACATCTACCAGAATCGAAAGCACTGGCACTCTATTAATGTGCAAGTAGTGTGTGATGTCAATGGAATCATCATGGAAGTGTATGCCAATTTTCTGGGCAGCACACATGATAGCTACATCTACAGCCAGTCACCAATGCACCAGGCCCTGACATCTGGAAAACATGGCAACACATGGCTCATCGGTGAGTATGAACTGTCACACACATGCATGCATTTGACACACTGAACAACAGACCCTGACAACAAATTCCATTGACAACCATCTACACATTTTCAGAGGACAGCACCTACCCGCTCTCACCATGCTTGATGACACCAATCCGGAATCCTAAAACACCAGCTGAGGTGAAATACAGCACAGCACATGTAGCCACTAGAGCCATAGTGGAGCAGACATTCGGAGTGCTGAACTCACCGTCCAGCTCCCTTGACCACTCTGGTGGGGTTTTGCAATGTGCACCACCAGTAGTATGTAAAATCATAGTGGCAGCATGTCTACTGCACAATGTTGCCACACAGCGTGGCATACCAGTGGAAATTCAGATGGGACACCGCCCACACCCACAGGCACCACCCTTGTCCTTGGTTGGCCAAAGGGCACATTGAGAGACTGCACACACCCAGCTGGTGCAATCGCACTTCACATAAAAACCTGTCCTGTGGGGCACACACAGTGAGGCCACATCCCAGGAGCCATTCAGTGATGGATTTGGGCCTATGCTACATGCCTATACCTGCACCCTGAGAATGTGTCTCTGGGAGAGGCAAATTGTGTCTCTCCATTACACATGAAAGAAAATGCACAAACAAAGCCCCAGATAAGGTTTGTAAGTGGGAGTATTGTACTCCCAATTTTCAAAGTTGGGAGTAAAATGATTTTGGAGGCATTACAAATATAAGTCCATTTCACAAATGTGAGAAATTCGTAAGCAAGGAAAAATATGTTTGAACAGAATAAATGCATCAACTT
Source organism: Ambystoma mexicanum (assembly GCF_040938575.1). Taxonomy (NCBI): domain Eukaryota; kingdom Metazoa; phylum Chordata; class Amphibia; order Caudata; family Ambystomatidae; genus Ambystoma; species Ambystoma mexicanum. The sequence continues at coordinate 292,538,426 of NC_090928.1, forward strand.
GCTAACATTCATTTCTTAGCACCTAGTTATTCATGGGCATGAAAAGCTGCATGTTCACCTATTCCAATCAGGCAGTCAAAATACTATTGTCTTCCTGTGGTACTATGTGCACTACAGTCTGAGACCTAGCCATGTTTCTGTGAGTGTGAAAGCAGGGGAGCAAGATTCCACATATCTCTTTCATACTGTGAATAGGGAGTTATTGTACTCCATATTTTAATTTCCACTGAGTATTTGCCAATTTGTAAGGGAGCAAATGTGTTTGATACACCCCTAATCTGTATGGCTGTCCACAAATCACCAACACAGTCATAGCAACTGGAACCAAGAGTGTCCCTGTAGTACACCCAGAAGCACACAGCACTACCAACGAAGTCCCCGACCACCATCACATGGACAACTATTCTGCATGTAGACCCCAAACTACACACATGAGACCACAAGTAGGAAGGCATAGTACATAATGGAAGTGAGCAACAAACACATGTGAGGACTGCCCTGGACCCCCTATGTGGGTTCCACACAAATATATAGGTGGAGTGGCCAACCCTGACAACAACTATGCTCACAATACAGAATCACATCAAAACAGCCATGCAGATTCTGAAAAATGCAAATGCACTACAAATTAAATGCACATCTAACGTCAGAACTTTTTCCTTGTTAGCTTGCACCAGTTGGACCCTGGAATTCATGGCTGTCCCCTTCTGTAGGCCTGGAAACCACCCAACTCTGATGCTGTGTTCCTTACATGCATACAACAGCAACACCCCTTCAATCGCAGCAGCCATCTTCCCCTACAGAATGCCTTGGTAGAGAAAGAAACACAATGTCAGGTCAGGCAACACATTCATGCACCCAATTACACAGCACCATGTGCCCCCCCCCCCCCGAGTGAGATGCAACACATGCAAACAAGAACTCACTAGCCACCCATCACCCTGGGCCTCATTCCGAGTCCAGCGCTAACCAATGGCGGTAGTAGCGCCTTGGTCGGCACCGGACCCGTACTGGCACCGCCCTGGTGGAATGGGAAATTACCGCCCTATTCCGAGTTGACCAGGGCGGTAATTTCCCCTTCCCCCAGGGCTCTTCCCCATTCCCAAATGAGCCCCCATAGGACTCAATGGGAATGGGGAAATTGCAAATAACGGTGACCATACTTTACGGTCACCGTTATTGGCTAAAAAGCCCCTTTGCGCCCTCGTCCCTAACGCCTGCTAAAAGCAGGCGTTAAGGACGAGGGCGCAAAGGGAACTTGGAATGTGGCGGTAAGGGATTACCGGCACCGGTCTCGTTAACGGTGACCGGTATCCCTTACTGCCATACTCGGAATGAGGCCCCATGTGTCCCTGGACCCATGCAGCCAGATCTGCCCACCTCACGCCAATGCGATATTAACACCCCACACAGGGACACCTTACAAACCCACAACACATACACTGCCTGCTCCCCCAAAGTGTCTTACAATGAATGACCACGTAACTCTTCTCGTGGGCATGGGAAATTGTGAACACTCTGATCTGGCCACAGTCAGTATGACACTGAGAGGGCTCCCAAAAAAAGACCACTGAGAGGTTGTAAACTCAAGATCACCTTGGAAGTACTTCCAATACCACCGATTAACATGCCAGTATTGACAGTGCAGTAAACACTGGCAGGGGAGCTGATGATGTAAAGTTGAAGCCAATGTTATGCACAATTATCACCAATTGCATAGAAGCCAGGATTCGGCAGAAAGCAGCTGTTTGCAGTGGCAGCATTCACACTGGAAGGCAGGGCTCAGACGCAACTGGCATGACAGAGACAAGCAAACATGAGAAAGGAATTAGAAACAGAGGCCAAGGACTCTGCCACACAAAAGTGAGCAGGCAACAGGAAAGAGGAAGGGAAAGCACACTACACAGGGACTGGATTGAATGTGGACCAATGTGCTTGGAACTGAAGAGAGCGTTGAGATGCACTGAGCAGATGTCAACAGGCCTAAATCATTCTGCTGGTGTACCATGCATAGTACATGTTCTCCATGGCAAACAACAACCCCAGGCCAATGGTTTGTGCCTGGTACCTGTGTTCTACATGGCATCTCTCAAATGGCCAACAATGCTGTTCTGTGTATCGAATTGTTTTGGGACAGCACCCCCAGAAGGGGAAGAAGGACCCAAATTGGACTGCCTGCGTGGGTAGACATGACTAATAAAAACTAATTGAATGGGATGATGCCACGCAGCAGGCAAGCCACACATCAAAACTTCAAGGAAACACTGCCCAGCACCACCATCATACCATGTGTCACAGCACACATACAGTCCGGCCTGCCACCCTCATGACGACTCACCAACAGAGGCCCTACAGTGACAACGTCCCTCACAACTATGACCCCACAACTAGATTGTCTTGAGAAACCAGCATGCATAGACACACCAGCCTACCATCACCATGTGTCACAGGCACCCATTAAGCTGTACCAGCTCACCTCAATACAAGTAAAAGAAAAACAACCCCACACAATGCCAGACTCCCTGCCACCAACCACAACACAAGTGCCACCACTAGTGCCTTTCACTTACCCTCACAGGGTACCCACCTAACTCGCATACACTGCATCCCACCGGAAAAAAAACATTTGGAACTTGCAAAGACATGCATTGCATCAACATAAAGATACTGGACAGCCATGACAACTCGTGTATGGAACAAAGAATTGGAATGGACCTCCCAGTGTTGAAGGTTGACAAGTGCAAGAGGTGGACAGGACACAGAGTGACAAATGCCTAGCAGTGGAGTGGAGGAAGAGGGAGAGAGAGAGAGAGAGAGAGAGAGAGAGAGAGAGAGAGGGAAAGAGAAAGAGAGACAGAGAGAGAGAAAGAGAGAGAGAGAGAGAGAGAGAGAGAGAGAGTTGAAAAGCGGTGGAGACTGGCTGAAGGGGACAAGAGGATGGATATGTCTGACATCACAATGCGTGTCCAGTAGAGGAAGACAGAGACATGAACACTTGTGCAAGAAGCAGCCTGGTCATAGAGCCTGGAAGGCACATAGCTGGAAAATTCCACGTAGTGGGTGATGAAGGAAAAAGTGAGAGATGGAGAAGGGCAGAGCAGCAAAGAATGTCCACCTGTGAAAGGACAATCAGCAGCTCTACATCAAACAAACAAAAGGCACCACCCACCATAGCATTCAAAGCAGAAAAAGACCCATGCACGCAACATCCCTCCAAAGAAGTGCCTACAACCACATACCCATACCCTGCACCAACCAACAATCACCCCTGTTGGACACAGCTGTAAATGGACCTCAGGACAACATGCAACTGTACACTCCAACAGACCACACACCCTGAGTGAGACAGTCCCAGTAAGTGTGCATGGATCCCAGGGTTCACTACAACTCCCACAGAGACAACAGATGAAGCCAAGCTATGGGGATTGGACAATGTTACACATGCATGGGCCCGCAATGTGCACGCGCACCATGCAGTCTCTCACATTGCCAGATGAGGTGAACAAGTAATGTAAACATAAAATCATGCAATACATGCTGGTGTTGAGAACATGCAGACACAAACAATGTGCAGCAAGGGACCTGATTGGGTAACACAGGAGCAGTCTGTTAGGGGTACACATGCGCATATCTGTACAGCCATACATGCAGCAAGTGTGACAAACCTGTCCTGTGGAGTCAATGTACACAAATGCCCAGAGCTGTGTCACCAGAGGCTACGCCATGGAGTGGAGTGGCTGAGGATGAGCAGACCCAACAATGGACATGTGTGTTACATGTGGAATAGTGGCAGGGCACGTCATGTGAGCTGATAAGGGAGTGGAGTGGTCAGTGGCACAGGTCAAACACTAGTGTGGACAGGGAGTACACCTGCAGGGCCCCGTAGGAAAGATGAGACAGGGAGAGTAGAAGAGTGGCAGTATAAGAGACATCATCATGGTCAGTGAGGCAAGTGTTGGAGAATCAAAATGCACAGAGTGCAGATGCACAGAGAATGCATACTGTCAATTAGTATGTATATCCATAATGATGGAAATACTGCCAATGGCTAAAGTGTGACAAATGCTGCACAATCACTTCCATTTATCGTGTCATTTGTGAAAGTACATACATCAAAACAATGCACACGCATCGATGTGTAACTGCACACACACACACATGCATGTGGACAGATACACATCAGCACTGACATATACTGTGACTCAAGGATTACACCCCCAGCTAGAAAATATGTAGCATGCATGCAAAGACCATGGTTTGACCAATTATCCAGACATAACACGAGAGACAGTGCACATGCTTACCTGCTGACAGAGCTGGCATTATGTGATTCCCTCATCGCCTCCACCGGAAGCTGTACCTCCAAATGTGAGAAAGCAGGGGCAGTGCCTGGCAGAGGGCATGGGGCTAGGGACATGAAAGGGTGCAGGGTGGGCCTCCCGTGGAGTGCAGCCGCCGGATGATATAGGATCACTGGAACAACATGGGAGGTTGCATTTCACGAGCAATAGTCGCTAATCATGCATACAGCACAGATGTGCCAATATTCATGCCATCCTGTCGATCGCAAGAAAACCATGGCAGTTGAAACCACTGTGCACGGCTGTATGTCCACTACTGCACTCATCATACCTTTGACAACAGTATATCTCAAGGAAAAAGAAAAAAAAGAAAACAAGTCCTTCTTGGAATGTGCTAAAAAGCAACACATGCCTCCATCCTGGACATGGGTATTGAAACATTAGAAAAAAGGGTCAATGCCAATCAAGTGGTCAAAAAAATAAAATCACACCACATCACACCAGTCAGGTAAAAAAAAAAGTCCTTTGTAGAGGAGGAACCAAAAGCCTCTACTGGAAGTCCGGTCCCTAAGCTACCTATATGTTGGGAACCAGAAATAGTGACAAGCAAGACACTTGTAATGATGCCAATAACGCAAGCAGCATTTGAAGCAAAGTATCCATTAAGGAAACCATTCTTTATGTATCCACGGAGAAATGACAGTCTCTTGAGGAAGATCCCTGAAGAGCGAAAGAAGATGAAAGAAAGAGCTCACTGGTGACAACACATGACGTAAAGTGACAAACAAAGAAGATAACAGAAGAGAAAGTAAATAAAACATATAGAATTTGGTGACAAAGTAAGAATCGAGTAAACATTCATGTGTAAAATGAAGATTACACGTGTGAAGAGCATGGAAGAAAATGCAAACCATTTTATAATTGTACAGATGCTGTAACGAAAGTAGAACTAAGTAATCATAAAGCTAGCTATACATAGTGAATAGATTGCAGCGATATACCAAGGAATATATATATGCATAAGAAATCTGGATGTTCCACATCGTGCTTTAGCAAACTGGGACCCCATGAGCAGGGAAGCTGAAAGTGTGGCACAGTTAATAAAAGTAGCTCACGAGCAAGAAAGAATTGAAGAGGGCTTGCTTGGCCTAGTGTCAAAAGGCCAGTGCAGCTGAGAACTGGTTGTCGAGCATCAAGAGATACAATGAATTCAAGAGACGGGTTGAGCCCCTGCCAAGGTACAGCAAAAGGACAATGGGCTTGATTATTAGAATGCCGGTCTGGTAACAACGGTGCTGGTAAGCTACCGGCACCGTTGTTACCGGACCGGCACATTTCGAGTTCTGTGTGCTGGTGCCTTTTTGCCCACCAAGTCTGCGGAAAGGCACCCGCCCGCAGACTTCAACAGATGTACCGGCACTGTAATGCCTCATTAATTCCCCATTGCCAGACGCTGGAAAAAAAATGACACTGGCAGCAGCTGTGCCAACTAGATTGTCTTGAGAAACCAGCATGCATAGACACACCAGCCTAGCATCACCATGTGTCACAGGCACCCATTAAGCTGTACCAGCTCACCTCAATACAAGTAAAAGAAAAACAACCCCACACAATGCCAGACTCCGTGCCACCAACCACAACACAAGTGCCACCACTAGTGCCTTTCACTTACCCTCACAGGGTACCCACCTAACTCGCATACACTGCATCCCACCGGAAAAAAAACATTTGGAACTTGCAAAGACATGCATTGCATCAACATAAAGATACTGGACATCCATGACAACTCGTGTATGGAACAAATAATTGGAATGGACCTCCCAGTGTTGAAGGTTGACAAGTGCAAGAGGTGGACAGGACACAGAGTGACAAATGCCTAGCAGTGGAGTGGAGGAAGAGGGAGAGAGAGAGAGAGAGAGAGAGAGAGAGAGAGAGAGGGAGAGAGACAGAGAAGAGAGAGAGAGAGAGAGAGAGAGAGAGAGAGAGAGAGAGAGAGAGAGAGAGAGAGAGAGAGAGAGTTGAAAAGTGGTGGAGACTGGCTGAAGGGGACAAGAGGATCGATATGTCTGACATCACAGTGCGTGTCCAGTAGAGGAAGACAGAGACATGAACACTTGTGCAAGAAGCAGCCTGGTCATAGAGCCTGGAAGGCACATAGCTGGAAAATTCCACGTAGTGGGTGATGAAGGAAAAAGTGAGAGATGGAGAAGGGCAGAGCAGCAAAGAATGTCCACCTGTGAAAGGACAATCAGCAGCTCTACATCAAACAAACAAAAGGCACCACCCACCACAGCATTCAAAGCAGAAAAAGACCCATGCACACAACATCCCTCCAAAGAAGTGCCTACAACCACATACCCATACCCTGCACCAACCAACAATCACCCCTGTTGGACACAGCTGTAAATGGACCTCAGGACAACATGCAACTGTACACTCCAACAGACCACACACCCTGAGTGAGACAGTCCCAGTAAGTGTGCATGGATCCCAGGGTTCACTACAACTCCCACAGAGACAACAGATGAAGCCAAGCTATGGGGATTGGACAATGTTACACATGCATGGGCCCGCAATGTGCACACGCACCATGCAGTCTCTCACATTGCCAGATGAGGTGAACAAGCAATGTAAACATAAAATCATGCAATACATGCTGGTGTTGAGAACATGCAGACACAAACAATGTGCAGCAAGGGACATGATTGGGTAACACAGGAGCAGTCTGTTAGGGGTACACATGCGCATATCTGTACAGCCATACATGCAGCAAGTGTGACAAACCTGTCCTGTGGAGTCAATGTACACAAATGCCCAGAGCTGTGTCACCGAGGCTACGCCATGGAGTGGAGTGGCTGAGGATGAGTAGACCCAACAATGGACATGTGTGTTACATGTGGAATAGTGGCAGGGCACGTCATGTGAGCTGATAAGGGAGTGGAGTGATCAGTGGCACAGGTCAAAGACTAGTGTGGACAGGGAGTGCACCTGCAGGGCCTCGTAGGAAAGATGAGACAGGGAGAGTAGAAGAGTGGCAGTAAAGAGACATCATCATGGTCAGTGAGGCAAGTGTTGGAGAATCAAAATGCACAGAGTGCAGATGCACAGAGAATGCATACTGTCAATTAGTATGTATATCCATAATGATGGAAATACTGCCAATGGCTAAAGTGTGACAAATGCTGCACAATCACTTCCATTTATCGTGTCATTTGTGAAAGTACATACATCAAAACAATGCACACGCATCGATGTGTAACTGCACATACACACACATGCATGTGGACAGATACACATCAGCACTGACATATACTGTGACTCAAGGATTACACCCCCAGCTAGAAAATATGTAGCATGCATGCAAAGACCATGGTTTGACCAATTATCCAGACATAACACGAGAGACAGTGCACATGCTTACCTGCTGACAGAGCTGGCATTATGTGATTCCCTCATCGCCTCCACCGGAAGCTGTACCTCCAGATTTGTGAAATCAGGGCAGTGCCTGGCAAAGGGCATGGGGACTAGGGACATGAAAGGGTGCAGGGTGGGCCTCCTGTGGAGTGCAGCCACCGGATGATATAGGATCACTGGAACAACATGGGAGGTTGCATTTCACTAGCAATAGTTGCTAATCATGCATACAGCACAGATGTGCCAATATTCATTCCATCCTGTCGATTGCAAGATAACCATGGCAGTTGAAACCACTGTGCACGGCTGTATGTCCACTACTGCACTCATCATACCTTTGACAACTGTATATCTCAAGGAAAAAGAAAAAAAAGAAAACAAGTCCTTCTCGGAATGTGCTAAAAAGCAACACATGCCTCCATCCTGGACATGGGTATTGAAACATTAGAAAAAAGGGTCAATGCCAATCAAGTGGTCAAAAAAATAAAATCACACCACATCACACCAGTCAGGTAAAAAAAAAAGTCCTTTGTAGAGGAGGAACCAAAAGCCTCTACTGGAAGTCCGGTCCCTAATCTACCTATATGTTGGGAACCAGAAATAGTGACAAGCAAGACACTTGTAATGATGCCAATAACGCAAGCAGCATTTGAAGCAAAGTATCCATTAAGGAAACCATTCTTTATGTATCCACGGAGAAATGACAGTCTCTTGAGGAAGATCCCTGAAGAGCGAAAGAAGATGAAAGAAAGAGCTCACTGGTGACATCACATGACGTAAAGTGACTCACAAAGAAGATAACAGAAGAGAAAGTAAATAAAACATATAGAATTTGGTGACAAAGTAAGAATCGAGTAAACATTCATGTGTAAAATGAAGATTACACGTGTGAAGAGCATGGAAGAAAATGCAAACCATTTTATAATTGTACAGATGCTGTAACGCAAGTAGAACTAAGTAATCATAAAGCTAGCTATACATAGTGAATAGATTGCAGCGATGCACCAAGGAATATATATATATGCATAAGAAATCTGGAGGTTCCACATCGTGCTTTAGCAAACTGGGACCCCATGAGCAGGGAAGCTGAAAGTGTGGCACAGTTAATAAAAGTAGCTCACGAGCAAGAAAGAATTCAAGAGGGCTTGCTTGGCCTAGTGTCAAAAGGCCAGTGCAGCTGAGAACTGGTTGTCGAGCATCAAGAGATACAATGAATTCAAGAGACGGGTTGAGCCCCTGCCAAGGTACAGCAAAAGGACAATGGACTTGATTATTAGAATGCCGGTCCGGTAACAACGGTGCTGGTAAGCTACCGGCACCGTTGTTACCGGGCCGGCACACTCCGAGTTCTGTGTGCTGGTGCCTTTTTGCCCACCAAGTCTGCGGAAAGGCACCCGCCCGCAGACTTTAACAGATGTACCGGCACTGTAATGCCTCATTAATTCCCCATTGCCAGACGCTGGAAAAAAAATGACACTGGCAGCAGCTGTGCCATTTTTACAGGCATGGCTACCGCCAGGGTCCTAATTAGGCCCAATGAGTGCCAAGTTTTCTTCATTTTAAAGATCATTAAATACAAAGAAGAAGCTCGAAACATGGTCTCCATTCATATGATCTAGATGGAAATAGAATTGGGAGTACGACGCTGAGGCGAGAAGAAGAGAGCAGGCTCACAGACTCCCTTTTTATTCCCAGGAGGTATGCAGTTTGTAAGGCCATGATCAAAGGCTAATTGAATGATAGAAAGTAAGAGTGATGATAGATGTTGGGCTAATTGGGTGGGGAGGCATGGTCAACCCCGACCCACCAACACCTGGGGTACCAGATTGCGTGCTGCTAGCAAGTGGAATATTCCAGAAGGGTACAAGCGTGCCAACCAATTATAGAGGGACACATATCAAAGAGCCCTATAGTTTGTGAACCAATAAATTGTAGTGTATTTTATGACGATGATGACTTGCACTAGAGGAGGGCTTAGTTGCCCACCTGACAATAGAGACCCAATTACACCTGAATACCCGATAGAAAGTATATTTATATGTTTTCCGTTATCCAAGCAAAATTCAGTATACGTTTTACAGTTTGTCACGTAGTGTGATTTCAGTGATGACAAAGTTTTACTATAAAAGATTGTTTTTTATGTAAATCGTTGGGACCTTGCCATGAGACGTCCGTTGATGTCCATTGTAATCCCTGTTTTAGAGAATTGTTAATAAAAAAGCATAACTTTTTGCCAACTTCCTGAGTCTATCTTTTTATTGATGTTTGAGTAACATCTGCATCCCCATCCATCCTATAAGGGCACCACCTTGTCTTAGAGGGCCCATAAGGGTTCACCTTCCTGGACTGAGGGTGTTGGGGAGGCCACCCTCGAGGTGGAAGAGGGAGGGGGAATGTCAATATCCCAGTGAGTGGAAAAAAATTATAAAATAAAAATAGCACCTCCATGGGCTCATGGACATCAAGGCAACAGTGGTTCAGGAGGCTTTGCTGTGCTGGATCCTTCATCTTGCAGTTGATTTACAGGTGGTTGTGGTGGTAGACCAATACCATGCTGTGCCAGGGCCAGCCATGACACAGTTGCATGCACCAGCACAGCAAGGGTGGTGGGGTCTCCATGCACTTTCTCGCGAATGCCACAGAGTCTGTATGTGCACTCACTCATGATGCATCGAGTTGCTGGGACGTGTCTGCCTCAAGGCATCCATCTCTTTGTGGAGATGTGTTCTTGTGGCAGAGAGTACATCATGCATAGATTTCCTCAAGGCCTCCATCTCACGCCTCAGGGCCTCTCTGTGTGTCTGGGCATCTGCATGCAGGCACACATGCAGACACCTCAGATCAGCCCGTCGGCCCTTGATGTTGGCCTCCATGAGCAGTCTGTGGGAGCGGCATTAGGATTGCATGACCTGCAGCCGTTTATGTCCCCAGGTCACTGGTGGGATCATGGTATTGGTCATCTTATACATGCCCTCTGAATTCTTTTCTAACTGATTACCATGTCGGATTGTGGCACACAACATATGCTGCTCCCACACTGTCTCTCCAGCTTGCACATGTCCACCACGTGTGCGGGGCCCATGGTGGCATGATGCAAGGGACCATGCTTATTTCTATGGTGCCTTTGAAATTGGCTGCACATCTGCAACCCTCCCTTGGACATCATTCCCAAATCACGGGAGGGTGGCTCGCAGCCGTAAACACTGCAGATGAGGGGCCCACCACTGACTGGCCTTGTGAAACCAGATGCACCGCCTCAGACTCATTGGCCCCATCTGATCTGCCTGTTCGGGCACTTACCTTTGCCCTCTTTGAGGCATACACATGTGGTTCAACATCCAAATCAGCTGAGTGTGAAGAGTCCGCAGCACGATTGATGATGGTCTGGAGCACCAGTGGGTTCTCATGATGTACGACACCACGGCCTCCACTGGTGGTCTGACGTACCACCAACTCTTCTTCCTCCTCCTCTGTATCTGGTGCATCCTCAGCTGCACATGGACAGATAAATACATTGTGAGTCATATTCCTCCAGACGCAAATGCACATGTGCATCCATGTGCACACAGACACAAAATGGCAGGACATGCAAGCATCTGACATTGTGAATTCCCACACTATGAGCTGTGAGCCACGGATGTGTGGCTTTTGCTGGCAGGGGCTCCCCTCTCAGTTCTGTTCATGCCATCACTGGACACATTCACTGATGGGCCATGCAACTGTCATGTCAGCACACATACCTGGGACAAGTACTGCACAGGGGTCATTGTAATGCAGTAGGACAACACATGGCATCACTCAACCACCCAAAATCCACAGATACTACCACGGTCAACACATGACACATAAGCCATGATTTGAACAGAGAACTGGAGAAGCATGTCCAGTCAATACACATATGTAGAATGATGGCAAACATTGATATCTTTGGATAAGTGCTACTGTGGATGCAATGGGACATGCATGCATGCATTCCACCCCCATTGACATCCACTCCATCCACCCAACATGACAAATACTGCCACATGTCACCTTAATGCAATCATGCACCCTGACAAGGACACCACGGTCCATTGCGTTGTTGTGCAGAGCGTACTCTGTGTACACTGAACAATGTGAAATTTGTTCAGCAAAGAAGTGTGCATTGTCTGAATCACACCCTCTCAGTGTTGGTCTCCCTGTGTCTGTCCTGCAATTGACCACACATATAACTGTTACTGTCTGCTGTGTCACATCAATGACCACACAAGGCCTCCCTGCACCCCGTCTGTGTCTCCATGTGTGCGTGAATACCCTGCTGTTTGCCTAGCAGTAGCCAGCAATATGCACTGTAAATGGACATTGTATGTGATGACAGTGACATGTACATGACATAGTCATAAAATGTGTCCGTGGCTGACTGCATGACTGAGTGCACAGCAGTAATTGACTGCCGTTATGTACGACAATGTCATGCAACGGCCACTGCCACCTCAAACAATGCCAACTGCTACTGCACATCATGAGTGTATGTTGAGTACCATATTTGTTCATGCTCTGTGTGGCCCCACCTTGTTATCCCCTTGCACTACACAACACCAATAGTGATACAAATAGTGGACTGGGAATATTGACATATGCATCTACAACGAGTGTGGCACACTATCTTTTGCATGCATCACTTGCGGATTTCTCCTCAAAAGCGCTACTCCATCGTAAAAAATACTCTTGCTGCCCCACCAAATCATGTAATTCACTGGCTGCAGGCCAGCACTGAGTAGAGAAGCAGTTGCCAGTACTGTCAGTATAAGCATAAATTGCATGATTGTTATTGGGTATTCACAATGTGCTTAGAATCTATGTGTATCGAGCCACAAAAAGCCAAGAGGTTGGAGGAATCGGGAGGATAACAAAGGAACCATTCGTACTAGCCCTTGTGATATTTGGATTTTGCAAATGCAGTGAAAGAAGTGCAGGTGGGGAAGTACCAGTCGCGTTGAAAGGGGCCGTGAGTAAAAGTGAGTGCCAGGTGAGGCCAGGTTGGCAAAGCGAGGGAAAGCAGAGTGTGAAGGGGAAGGAAGGTCCATGAGGCAAGTGTGAGTGTAGAGTAGCAGATGAATGCCTCTGCATAAAGTCCCGCCCCATCCTGCCTATAAGTTGGAAGCCAGAAATTGTGACATGTGCAACGCCAGTGAGCCTTTGAGACAAGATATCCATTGAGAAGAATATTTCCTGTGAGGAGGTCCCTGAAGGAATATAAAGATGAGAAGAAAAGAGGCTGGTGATATCACAAGAAATAAGCGTGATGCACAGAGAAGAATGGTCGAGGAGGAAGTTGCATAGACCTTATAGAATCTAATTACGAAGTATAGAATTGAGAAGACATTCATATGCAGAATGCAGATTGCATGTGTGAAGAGCACTGCAGAAAATTCAAGCCATTTTATAACTGTACAGATGCTGTAACGCAAGTAGATTAAGTAATCATAAAGGCTGGCTATACGTAGTGAATAGACTGCATGCGGGGCCGCCATTGTATAGAATTCTGGACATGGGTGTCACATATTTATTAAGATCAGACCTGTGAAAAAGAAGGATCAGAGGGCTGTGTGTAGCAGTACAGACACAGCAGAAGATTGAGGAAAGGCCTGGAATAGCTGTCTGGCCTAATGTGAGAGGGTGGAGCAGCCAAGAACCGGTTATCTATCCTTGAAGAATAGTGGTCGTGAGAAGCTGAAGCAGCCCTTGCTAAGGTGCGAGGAAAGAACACCATGAGTGCCAAGTTTATTAATTCAAGACAATTAAATGCTGCAAAAAAGGCCGTAATACGGTCTCCTGTCACGTGAGTCGAGGATGGAAATAGGAGTGGATGTGCAGACCTGAGCTGCAATAATGATGTGCCTTTACTCCTGTTTGTTCTCAGGAGCAGTGATACTTTGCAAGGCCAAGGTCAAAGACAATCTGAATGGCAGAAGGCATGAGCGATGAGAGCTGTAGGGCTGATTGGGTGGGGAGACATGGTCAAGTCCACCCACCAACACCTGGAGTACCAGCTTACATGCTGCTAGTGAGCCAAATGCTCCAGAAGGGCACAAGCGTGCAAACCAATTATAGAAGGCCATGTAATGAAGGCCCTTATAAGAGCCAATGGTGTATTGTGTATCTAGTAACTGATGATGATGACTTGCACTGGGGGGGGCATAAGTTGTCCACCTGACTGTAGAGACCAAATGACAACCCAATCCCCTGAAGAAAGTATACTTAGATGTTCCTCTTGAACCTATCACAATCCCACAAAGGTTTTCTTAGTTTGCCACGTAGTATGACATCACTTATGACACATTTTTAGTACTTAAGTGGGTTTTTATGCAAAATGATTGAGAGCATGATTGGACGTCTGTTGATGTCTGTTGTATGCATGTTACTAATTTAAAGGGGCCCATTTGTGGGTTCACAATGGTAGCATTGTTGGATGGCTGAACGGAAGACACATTGACCTGTAGACGCCAGAGCTTTGGACAATCGTACATCCTTTGACATCTAGCCAGAAGATCGCAGGGGATCATATTGAGACCAGCCGAATAGAAAACTTGCAAGTAGACTTCAGGCAGTGGGCAGGGTCTGTCTTTGACGAAATCCCTACCTGGTTTCCACAGGCGCTTTACGGACAGTAGGCAAAAGTGGTCGATTGGAGGAGGAAGTTGATACCGAAGGATTCGAGCCGAACCAGAAAATGGAGAGTAGACGAAAGGGAATGGCAAAATGAGGGTATGAATTGTGATAGTTTAGAAAGTAAAGGGAAAGTAACAGGAAAGAAACGGGAAACGTAACAGAGGTAATGGGAGATTTCTTTTGTATATAAAGAGAGAGATAGAAGAGAAGGCCTGAGAGTCCTAACCCAAGGGGTTTTTAGAAGAGATTGTCTTACACTCCAGTCGGAGTAATTCAGGCTACGTGCAGGAGAGGTCCGAAATAAAATGACAATCTAAACTCTGTGATCAGGGTATTATTAGGAGCAGAGATTAAGAGTGATCACTAAGGTTTATGTAAAGAGTCGACATGTCTGTATGTTTATGTATTTGTGTCGAGGAATGACACAGACTGTTGTATGAGAATTGAGACGAGGTTAAAAAGTTATACTATCTATCTAGGGAAGTAAACGGTAGCGATTCAGAGGTAGACCGAAAAAATTGCAGAGATAAAGGTTTTGAGCAGCTATTGTTGGAGCGCGCTCATATGTGTTGTTTTTATGAAGGTATTTTGTAAACACTGGTAAGTATTGACAGTCAATTGTGACTTGTCAAAATGGGAGATATTTCTCATCTGATGCATTTATGTACGACGTTGCCAAAACACATTCCCAACTTCAAACAGGATAGTGCAGAATGGGTGAAAGGCACAGCAGATAAGATGTTCATGTCCTGGCCACAAGGGGCATCACTATCGAAAGCAGTATTGCAACCCGTGACCACATACTTGCACGCTGCATACACAGGAAAGAAGTTAGAAAAAAGGTTAGCTATTCTAGAGTTTTGGAAGAGGTACCAAGAAAAGAGGGAGGATCCGCAACCTGAAGAGTGGATGCTTAATCAGTGTAAGGAGGAAGGTGTCGAGCCTTCTGCTCCCCTTACCTCGCCGGAAGTAAACGGTGATAGTATGGAAGACCTATGATATTATTCTTTAAAGGAATTGAAAGCAGAGACTGGGTATAGTAATCCAATATATGAACCGCCTGCTTATAGCAGTGACGATAGTCCAAAAGAGAATAAGAATAAAGAGGAGATCTTTAAAATCTTACAGACAAAGGGGAGAAAAGTGAGCAGTACATATCCACAGAGATAGAACGAGATATTAAGAGATGGAAAGGAGAGAAGGATAAAGCTGAAGAAGTAACACTCATACAGAATGAATGGATGGTAGGACAGATATTGCTCAAGCTAGATGGGAAAAGCTTCGAGAAAGTAAGGGAAAGAGAAGATCAGGACAAACAGGATAGAAAAGACAAGGAACTGGAAAAAAAGATTGAAGGAAGATGAGCATAAAAGAAAAATCAGACAGCAGCGAGAACAGATGTATCAGGAGGAGCAACAAAAGAATGAAGAAAGGGCAGAGGAGCAAAGGAAGCATGACAACAGGCAGAGAGCAATAGAAGAGTGGGATTGAAAAAAAAGAGAAGAGGAGGAATCACAGAAATTAAAGGATAGAAGAATACAAAGACAAAGAGAAAAGGAAGAAAGGAGAGAAAGGGCAAGGAGAGAGGAGATAGGAGATAAAAGAGGAAGAGGAAAGCGTTAGATGGGAGGCGAGAAAACAAAGGAAATTAGATGAAGACTTAGAACGAAAGAAAAGACAGTGGGAACGTAATATTGATCAAATTCAAAAGGAGCTAAAGGAACCAAGTCCAGCAATAACATGGGCAGTATAGAGGAGTTCCTCCCGTTACAGAGTGTAATGTGAAGGCCTTCCGGAGTAGCCTTAGAAGAGAACTTTGATATAGGAAGCATCAGAGATAGGATTGATAAAGCCTATCAAGAATTAAGGGAAGGTAGTAAATCAGGAATCCGATGGAAAGGAGATCACAGTTTGGTCTTCCGAACACAAAGCGAAGAGGAAAATGCATTTAGTTTCAAGCATAGAGCCTTATCCTTAAGTAGACTGACCTTAGATTAAGGGTGAAGGGGACGAGAATCATACTATTTGGGGACTAGATATGTCAGATGAAGAAAGAGAATCCTTCCATGGAGAAGTGGGAGGAGGTGCGTATGCTCCCGGAGGAAGCCTGCATGTGGACAAGGAAGTAAGATGGTCTGATCTAGAGCAACCAAAGGATAGAATGCCAGATACCATAGCATATCCAGAGCATCCCAAAGAACGATTGTATAGTGAGAAGAGAGAATCACCACTATATGTGAGCAGGTTACAATTGCTGCCAGGGCGGAGGCAGTCAGAAACCATTCTCCCTACTTTGGATAGGTAGATGATGGGAGCCGTTTGCGGGTTATGCTTTACGCAGTTTCCCTTATTGGAAAAGGGAGGAGTGAGACCACATTATATTCCATAGCCGCAGATGGACAGGGCTAATTTAAAGTGTAAACCTTCCAGTTTAACAGCGGGTGCAGGAAAATTGATTTATAAGTTAAAAAATAATGACAGGAGGAAATACGCTAGCCATAGGGGACATTGAGGGTCTCTTGGCAGTTATTCTTGTGGAAAGAGCTGATGACATATGGAAGAGAGCAGGCTACTCGAGTGTGAGAGCACATAAAACAGCACACAGTGGAGCGCCATTTAGTAATTAGAGATCTGATGTCTGGAGGGCTTTCAGGATACAGTATCCTGACATGTCAGATATGGGTGCAATCATGACATGTAAGATTAAAGAAGACAAGGATCCTCCTGCTTACATTCAGGATAATCAAGAGCATTGGACTCTTGAAACAAGGAAGCTGTGGGAAAAAATGGTGGCATTATTTTACCACATTTTATGTCAGGGGTTTCCGAGCAAGTACAGAGGCAAATGAAAAAGCTAGTGGGAATCGAAGCAAAACCATGGGCAGAAATATAGTTGACAATAGTGCATCACTTTCGGCTGTTGCAGAAGAAAAACAAGAAGAGAGACGAGGTTAGGAAACTTGAGGAAGCTAACCTATTTCAGAAGAAATGGTCAAAATATGTCATAGAAGGGGCAGTATTTACAAGCGGAGAAGGGCTGGGACTACAGCAAGCAACGGACACATTGCAGGCGAATAATCAGCGCCCGATGTACCAAGGAGGGAATGGGTTTGTACCACAAGGTAGAGGCATGGGGTATAGAGGAAGGTGTGGATCCAAAACAACCAAGGTGGGTTTCAGAATGTGCAGAATGAGAATCAGAATGTGCAAGGGATCAACCAAAGGTGACTAGTTAGAAGGGCTCCTCCTGTATGTTGGACTTGTGGGATGACAGGGCACATTTTGTGAGTATGCCCAAGCCAAGGGTATGTACAGAATGGCAAATTCTCAAGAGGGGGGACAGCGTATCCTCCAGCATATAGCTCACAAGTTAGGGAAGGATTTGCCCAAGATCAGACGATGTATCAGACACAGGCACCGCAAATCCAATAGGCACAGCAGCCACAGCAATTACAGCAAGCACAGATGAATCCACTGCAAGGAAAATCACAGCATGCCCCCTATTCAGATACAGCAGAATGCAAACACAGGACAGTTAGTTACACCTAGAATAGGGGGTGTCACTGTGGTGGGAGGAAATCCTTTCACGTGTACAGGGGTATGCATGTGTCTGCAATAGGGCAGCTCACAGGGTGACTTGATGTGTTCAGTACTATCAGTGACACCAAACCCTCAAAAGGAACCAAGGGTTGATGTGACTATAGGAAGCAAATCTTTTCCATTTTTAGTAGACACTGGGGCTACACGTTCATGTATGCAAGAGGGAAAATATCCAATGTGGGGAATTGCCATGAATGTTCAAGGGTTCTCTGGAGCTACGACTCGAGTTAATTTTACTGATGAATTACCAGTCTCTATAGGAGAGTATGACATGTCTGTTCCATTGTTGTATTCACGACAGATGCCAGTTAACATTCGGGCAAGGGATTTGATGACAAAACTTAACATGACAATTTCTTTTACTGACGAAGGGAATGTGTGTTCCACTCCTGGAATACACTACATAAATATGGGCACATTTATATTGGCATTTACAGGGCAAATGGCTCTGCGAGGAGTTCCAGTGGAGCCGAAGGTTTTTCTTTATGGGGTGAGCATTCTGTTAACATGGCTGCCTGGCTTAGTGGGAAAGACTATGAGAATACCTGATGAATTTTTGTTTAGACCACAGAAACCCCTCGACGAAGATGGGGGCAGACCATCCCAATTGAATTAGATGCAGCCATAGTACAAGGGGAAATGACAATTGTTGAAGGAACAGATGATAATAGTAGACCATGGAGGACAGTGATACCTATTGAAGAAGGGTGTAGGTTGACTGACGTCACGGACAAGGACATATTTAGAGATGACCTAACAGATGATGAAGTAGTGTTCTTCATGAGCATCACATATTGGATTAGAATAGAGAAAAGAGAGATCCCACAGCGCATGGCGATAATGCGGCAGCGCCAAGCATTTTTTGATGAGGACTTGGAGGAAGTGCCAAGTGCCTTATCGCCTACAGGCCCTTATGACGTAGGCCTATTGAAGGGGATTGAGGAAGTTAAAATAAAGTTGTAGCCACAAGCAATTTTAACTCAAGCAAGACGGTTCCCAATGTCTTGAGAGGCGCATGAAGGTATTTTATTATTTTGTTTTAAATTCAATTTTATTCATTTTTTAGCGCAACAGAGAGATTATTCAAATCAACAACATAGGGCAAATGCCCCTAACAATCCCAAAAGGAAGCCATAATTCCCTGATGTATTCACCCACCCTTCCCCCTCCTCCCAAACCCATTGTCTCGGGACGCAGGATCCGATTGTCCATGGTGAACCTCTTTAGACAGCTCCGAACCGGGCTCAAGACCGTCGGTAGCGGACCAACTTCCCTAACTCAAGGACAATGTGTTCTGTACTGAGGAGGTTTTAGGACCGGGTCGAGGGCCTGTGTGGTCCTCAGGGCGTGTCCTCCGTGTTGACAAAAGCCTTCATGTACTGTAGCCAATCAGTCTCTATCTGTGCACTGGAACCCTGTGTTGCTGCTGTGATTCTTTGCATAAAATAGATGTCCTTGGCCACTGCCACCCATTCTCTCCTCGTGAGGAGGGCGGCCCTCTTCCATGTTCTAGCTCGAGCGGCTCTGGCTGACAGAAGTAGTGAGTGTGTCAAGTCCGGGAGTTTTCCCCAGTGTTCATCCCTTTGCTGTAGCCCTAATATTACCAAGATTAGGTCCCATGGGTAATCATCCTCTCCTGCCTCTTTAAGCCAGCTAAGCACTTCTGATCAGTAAGCTTGGACTTGTTTGCATGGCCACCACATGTGCCAACAGTTGGCTTTCTCCCCACATTCGTGCCAGCACACAGGGATGACATCTGGGAACATCCTAGAGAGTGTGATTGGGTCGTACTGCCACCTGTGGAGGAGTTTGATGGCATGCATCTTATATTGGCAAGAGATCAATGTCTTAAATGCCCTGCTGCAGATTTGCCCCCAGAGGCCATCCCTGATTCCACAGCACAGACCCCTCTCCCATTTCCTTCTAAGGCCTCCAGTCGCTCCTTCTCGGGGGGTCATTAGCGCTCCGTAAAGAAGGGAGATGAGCCCTTTCATTTCTACGTGGGTGTCTAGGATTTTTTCCACAGGAGTGAGCTTTCTTTGTATGCATGGCTTTAGTTTAGACTTCATTAGTACCCCGTTAAGCCGTAGATATAGGAGTGGAGAGAGCCTGCCAATTCCCAATGCCTCTTCAAGCTCCTGGATAGTTATGAAAGTGTCTTCCCTCACCAGCTGGCCGATCCTACAGAGTCCAGCCTCGAACCAGGACTCTGTAGGTGGACAAGAGTTGCATGATGAACTACCAGCATACCGATTTGAGATGAATTACCAGATTCTTACACACTTAAAGGAGACTGCCAGACACATCGTACTACATGTTCATGGCCTGGGATTTCTTCTGTCACTGGCGGGGACCAAATGTGGTTCAGTGGTGAAGGCCACGTGGTCACCTTTTCTCTATTTCCCTTCGCTGCTAACTCTTTCCACATTGTTCCTAGTATTGGATTGTCCCTGATTCTTTTTGGGAGCTTTTTCAATGGAACCCACAACCATTCACCTACTGTGACTGGGCTCTGGTGAACGTTTTCGAGGTAGACCCATTGTTTGTTGGGGTCCTCTCTAAGTTGGGGGGCCAGTGCTCTTAGTTCGGCAGCTCTGTGATAGGTCTGCAGATCTGGGAGGGTGACCCCTCTCTTTCTTTGGGGAGTGTGAGGGCCTCGTATCCTATTCTAGGCCTTGCCATATAAATTTCGTTATGCGCTTTTTGGCTTCTCCAAGGTAGGTTTCTAGAGCCTCCAGTGGAAGCATCTGAAAGACATATAGCACCCTGGGGAGAACATTCATCTTTATCGCGTTTATCCTTCCCATCCACGATATTTGCCCCTTCCCCCAGCCCTCCCTGTCCCTGAATAATTTATCAAACAGTGGGGTAGTTTGCCTGGCTCAAATCCTCATTAGGTCTGACTATATTGATCCCCAGGTATTTTATACCCTCTGTGCAGATCTGGAGGACCAAGGGGGTCAGTTCAACCAGGTTTCTATCCATATCCGGTACGAAGGGGAAGATCATTGACTTGCCCACGTTTACTCTGAAACCTGAGAACCATCCAAATTGTTCAATAACCTGTAAGGCGGCTGAGAGCGACCTAGATGGCTCCCTCAGATGTAACAAAATGTCATCCGCATAAAGGCCAAGTTTAAAGGTACGGTTGCCCACGTCAATACCCCGTACCACTGGGGAACCTCTGAGGTATTCTGTGAGTATCTCCATGGTCATGGCGAACAGGAGTGGGGAGAGGGGACAGCCCTGCCGGGTCCCTCTCTGGAGGTTAAAGATGAGTGACAGGCGCCCATTCACCATGACTCTAGCTCCCTCCATATGTCCACCAGCCCATGCTCCCACATTATTGGCCTCATTAGGAGTTTGGAGCTAACCATGGCGCTATTGGCGCCATTGCTGCCTCCAAATCCTTACCAACTACGCCCTGGTGAATGGAGCTATTACCGCCTCATTCCAAGGTTGGCGGGGGCGGTAATTCTGCATTCACCAGGGCCCTTCCCATTCCCATTTGAGCCCCCAAGCTGCTAATAATGGTGCAAATTGCGGTACCGTTATTAGCACAAAAGTCCCTTTGCGGGTCCCATCCTTAACACCTGTTGAAACTAGGCGTTAAGGGAGGACCCGCAAAGGGAACTCGTAATAGGGCAGTAAGGGATTACCGGTACAGGTGCCCTTACCGGTACCGGTAATCCCTTAACGCCCACCTCGTAATGAGGCTCTATATCCTGGAACCCCCCCATGCGGTCATCCACCTCTACTGCCTAACATGATGGACCTCCCACTTTGGTCCAACTCTTGGTCAGCCCATATGTTGAAATCCCCACCCAGGAGAAGGAGCCCTTCTGCTTTGGTCATCACCTCTCTCAGGGCCTCTTGAATGAATTCCATCTGACCCACATTAGGGCAGTATACGGCTGCTAAGATGATTCTGGAGATGTGCAAATTGCACGACACCACCATGCCCCCCCCCCCCATCCGCTCAGTCCCACCAAGATACCTCAGAGAGTTTATGGCTCCTGTGTAGTTGGATTCCAACTCCGCCTCTCTTTGTGTGGCCGGATGCCCAGAAGGTCTAGCCCACATGCGATCCTGGGATGGCCCTCGTTTCCCCCTTCACTGTTCTAGTTTCTTGCAAGAAAAGAAAATCTACTCCAGTATTCTTCATTTCCCTCCCCAGAAGGGAGCGCTTTGCTGGGGAGTTAAGCCCCTTCACATTGAGAGAGCCCATCCTGAGTATCTCGACCCGGCCCTTCCTCTCACTGTCTGTCATTGTGTTCATTGTCCTCCCAGTCATGTGGGGGCTGCTCTGGTCCCTTTTTTTGCTGGATCTGCGATGTGCCCGAGACCCCTGATCCCAACTCCCTCCCCTCCCTCCTCCATCAACTGTTCAAGACGCCTGCCAATGGACAAGCCAGCAGGGTGAATATCCGTCCGTCCACCGCAGCCCCCCTGGTGAACTCTGTGTCCCCGGCCGGGATTGCTTGGCTGTTGCCCTCTCATGCACTGATGGTGTGTCTTTGTTCACCTAGTCCTCTCCTTCGTTCATCGTTGGGGTGTTTAATTTCTTACATTTTCTCCTGCCCTTCGTCTTCTTCTTTGTGGTCCAGGGGCCCTCCGGTTCTCTCCTGGGTTCTGGTAACACCTGTGTGCCCTCCTCACTTTCTTCCTCCGGGGCCTTTCCCTTGATTACCTGCAGCACTTGTGAGGCCTCCTTGCCGCTAGTAACTCTGTAGTCTACGCCAGCTCGTTCGAAGGAACAGGCAAATGGGAACGACCACCTGTATCGTATGTCCTGACTGGTGAGCCACTGGGTGAGTGGACGGCATTCCCTTCTGCGGGGGAGTGTGAGAGTGGACAGGTCTTAGTAGATCCTGATTCTATCCCCGTCAAAGATAAAGCTCCCCAGCCTTTTTGCCTTCTCCAGAACCTCCATCTTCTCTCTGCAGCGAAGGAGCTGCACCACGATGGTTCTTGGGCCTCCCCCTCTGCCACCTCCAACTTGGTGTGCTCTTTCCAGCTGGACTTCCTTGCCCCCCTCTAGAGCGAAGAGTTGGTTTATCAGACCTTGGAATTTCCTCCCCACGTCAGCCGCAGTCTCTCCTCTTTGCTGGGACGCGCCCATAATGCGCAGATTAATATCGGCGTTGCCTATTTTCGAGGTCGTCCATCTTCAGGATTCTGTCCTCCTCCCTTTTTTCTAGGTCTGTTAGACTCGCCTCAAATTTCATGTCCAGCAGGTCTGTCTGGAGGTGATTTTTCCATCCCTTCCATTTTTTCTTCCAGGGTATCCACTCTCTCTCTAAGGTCTACTATTGAAGCCTGTATATCTGTGCGGATTGCTTTGATCTCCTGGAGAATGTCCTTGAGGTCGTCCTTAGTGAGCGCTTCAGGGGGGGCATTGTTTCCTGCGGGCATGGTGGCTCTGTGGTGTGGTGCAGATGTCGGTTTTCTCCCGTCTGTGCACCAATGTTTCACTCAATAGCACCGGCGCCTCTGTGTTTCAGGGGTATAGTATTGCTGTTTGTGGGCCTTAATGTCAGCCCAGGACTCTATGGGGATTCCACTTCTTGGATCCGGTGTCAACTTTTCGGGATAGGCCTCTACTGTCTGGCCTTCCTGTCATGTGTTTTCTTTCCTCTTGGCTTGCCCCCTCTCTTCCCTTCCATGGCCCTGGGGAAAGTGTGGGGCCTTTCACAAGGCTGAAACTGGACCATCCCTCTTCTTAGGTATGCGGTTCGCCGTGGTATAGCCCTGTGGTGGTCGAGTGCGTTCAATGGAGGGGTGGGGAGGGGTTGGCCCCTGGTGCAGCATCCTTTCCGTCCCGCTTCCCCCCCCGTAATCTCCTCACCTCTTCTTGGTAGATGCCTCCAGGTCGGGCCCCACTGGGTGACTGCCGGGGGCCTGATGTGAGTCTTTTGTGCCCACTGAGCTGGCACTCTGGACCCGAACTCCTCCTATATTGACACTACCTTGTGCGGGTCGCCATCCGGGCTCCCCACCTATAGCAGCGGATTGGGGGGCCCCTGTCACAGTTCGGGTGGGGGGCTCTTTGAATCCCACAGGGCGCTCACATCCACTCTCCTGTTCCGACTTGCTGTCCGTAGTTGGGGGCCCGGGTTGGGCTCCTCTCCGCCCCTGGGCCCATGCGGCACTCGGTATAGTGGTGCACTCCGCTTGGGTTTCTCTCCGTTAAGATGCAGCCCCCATTGCCCAACTTCTGGATGTGCTCTGTGGATGCAGGGGGGCTTCGGTATTTCAGGCTTCCCTGGGGTCCTCTGGGGGTCCGCTGGCACCAAGAGTCGAATTGCCTCGGGATTCCAGGCTGCGTGCTATGCTCCGTTTCGGGTGTCTTCCCAAAATCCCTTTCAGGGAGCTTTGCTCTGAGTCTGCGTAGGGGTGGGCCCATGGCCCTGCTCACTTGGTGGGGGCCGACTACGCGAGCTCGGGTCTTCTTCACCTCTATTTCATACTCCCGGCCGGAGATAGAAAAGGCGTGCTAGGACTTGCGGTGCGGCCAGAGCACGAGATTCAGGCATCCGTCATGCCCCGCGCCCCTTGGCGGTCTATGATGAAGGTATTTTTAAGACTATCGCAGCACTGATGGAACAAGGTATCCTGGTACCGTCAGAATCATTGCGCAACACCGTGCGGTCCCTGTGAAAAAATCAAAGGGAGGGTTGTGGAGATTTATTCAAGATATGAGTCCAATTAACCAGATTGTAGAGGTAGAGTTTCCTTTAGTTCCTAATCCGGCGACAATACTATGCAGTATCCCAGTAGAAGCTCAATATTTCACAGTGATCGATTTGAAAAATATGTTTTTCTCAATCACGTTGCATAAAACCCCACAAGACTTGACTTCATTTACGTTTCGCCAGGCTTCCCCAAGGGTATTGTGAGTCCCCATCGATCTTTAACAGAATCCGAGAGATGGACCAAGGCAATATTGGTTTGAAGAGTGCTGTGATACAGTACGTAGATTACATTTTAATTTGTATAGAAGATGAGTGCAGGCAAGACCCTATTCAGTTGATGACTGATGACTATCCTAGCAGACAAGGGATATAAGGTAGACAAAGAGAAGTTACTGTCATGATGCCTACCGCCGGGGACCCAGACCAAGTCCAGCAACCCCGGAAGCAGGCATCAAGTTACCCCAAGCAAGCCCAACAACCCCCGCTAGGGGCTATTTGGGTGCAGTCCTGGTGCCTGTGGTGCCAGGCTCATATGGAGGGTCAGTCCTGGTGCCGTAGGCGCCAGGCTCATAGATTAAAACTTACCTGATGCAGACCATGCTGCAAACTTACCTGATGCAGACCATGTTGCAAGAGCTCCAAGCCAAACGAGGCTTGGAAGGGACTATTTTTCCTAGGGACTATTTTTTTACTCGGGTGGGGCTGGGGAGGAATACTTACCTGGGACTACTTTGGAGGGTATTTAAACCATGCCCGAAGAGCAGCACACGCTTCGCGTTATTCTGCATCCAGCAGCGTAAAGCTCACCGTGCCTGTAAGTCTGCATCCAGTCATCTGCCACGCCCACCTCGAGTTTGGAGCTCCTAGAAAAAGGGAGAAAGAAGGAGAAAAGGTTAGAACAAGAGCAATACCTTTGATCCTTACCTGAATTCCTGATCCATCGCGCCTTCGAGCTGGAAGAAAGAAGTTATTTTATGCGTGTCGCCTCGCCGCGCTAAACTCACCGGCCTTCACAGCATCTTCACATTTCACCGCATCCTCCTGCATGTTACCATCGCACTCCGGCACCTAAGGAGAACACAAGAACAGCAAGGTGAGCCAAGGGAATACACAGAGGAATACCCCACCATAGACTTACCTGATTTTACCACCGGGGGTACTATTCTTCTTCACGGGTCAGCGCAGCTTCCATTGCATACTAGCCGAACCCCGGCCCTAAGGGGAAACAAAAGGACAGCAAGGTGAAACAAGGGACTAACAAGGGGAACCCTCCTCACCACAAAAGACTTACCTGATTTTACCGCCGGAGGCATTACTCCCCGAGACATCATACTTTCTCTCAGCGCCTGAATAAGGGAGAAAGCAACAGGTTACATATGGACATTATTTTATCGAACTGTGTTGGATAATACAAATCCTTACCAGAACATTACCGGTTGCCACGAGGAACTCTTCAGTAGGGTCAAGCTGCAACCTGCAAGGAATCGGACAAGAGTGAAAGTCAGGCATTTGAACTCTTACGAACTACATACTTACGGCGTCTTGCCGGGAATATCGGAGTCAATATTGTCCTGGAACTCACCAATTCCTTCGAGCCAGTGAAGCAACTGGATATCTACGCGCCCCTGCGCTCAATGCAGGATGGAGAGCTCATCTTTTCAAATCATCAGGTGAGACTAGAAGAGGGGACATCCAAGGTGATCAGTGGGGAGAACAGCGGGGTGGGGGGATTTACGCTCAACTCCACGGGTGGTTAATTCCCTTTCTCCACTTGCAGAAGAATATTCCTATGGGCCAAGCGAAGGAAGCTAGGTGGGCCAGTCCAGTCCGTCATCTCGGCCCTACGCGTCACATTGGGGGAGACCGCAGCAGTCCAGTCCAGATCGACGCCTCTGTGGGAGCCAGGTCAGCATAACAGTTACAATACTGTCAAGAACAGGTGTTGTACATAGTCCAGTTGATCTTGCATGAGGGGAAGAGGGTAACGCCTGAAAGAGCTGAGGCGATTATGAAGACTGCAAAACCGCACATGGTGAAGCAAATGCAACAGTTCTTGGGACTATGTAATTATGTGAGAGCCTGGGTATTTGACTACAGTTTGTACACAAGACCCCTTTTACGGGCTTTAAAGAAAGCACAGGTGAACAAGGATAAAATAGAATGGACTCAGGAAATGGAGGGAGGGTTTGAAAAGTTAAAGAAAGCAATTTGCACAGCTCCTGTTTTAGGAATTTCCAATTATGCCAAGGAGTTTTTCTTGTTTTCCCACACAAATGGGACAGTCATGACTGCAGTGCTTACACAGAGGACCACAATGGGGTATAAGCCTCTAGCATATTATAGTGGGATTCTAGAACCAGTTATGAAAGGACACTTTTCTTGCAAAAAGTCATTGGCAGCCGCCGCGTTCGCAATTGAGAAATCCACAGTTATTGTAATGTGTTGCTCTATGACGATTTTTGTAGAACATGCTTTGTTTGCCATATTAGAGAAACCCAAGTGTACATTGACATCTGGGAGAGCTTCGGCATACGAAGTGATGATCTCAAACCCAGTGATTAAAATTGTCAGATGTGAAATAGTGAACCCAGCCACATTTGTAGCTGAGCCAGTGACAGAGGGTGAGCATGTGCATTACTGCGATATACCGCGTGTGAAGGAGAACGCATTGTCAGGAGGGGAAATTCTCTTTATTGTTGGTTCTTCAAAAATTGATCAAACAATTGGAGAAAGGCATTCTGGCGCAGCTGTAGTGAGACACAGAGAAAATGCAGAGTTAAAAGTTGTAGTTAGTGCAAGACTACCGTCTCACTTTTCAGCGCAAGCGACAGAATTGGTAACGCTTATTGTCGTGCTCGAAAATCATGCAGGGCAGGAAGTAATGGTGTACAGTGACTCCACATATGTGACGTCAACCATACACGCGGAGCTAGCACATTGGAAAAGGAGGGGTTACTTCCGAGCGGATGGCATTCCAGTGCAGAACGCAGCTTTATTGGACAGGCTTATTAAGGCACTACACTCCCAGTAGCCATAGCGATAGTTAAATGCGCAGTGCATACTAAGCAAACTGACTTTATTTCTTGTGGGAACGAAGCTGCAGATGCGGAAGCCAAAAGTGACGTGTATTCACCAGATATTTCAAGTATTGATACTCCAGATGTTAAGGAAAAAGTAGTCACAATTATGATAGTGAATGAAGGATTTAATCATTTACAGAGAACACAATTAATGGAGATTCAAAGAATCAAAAGGGGTGTTCTTTATCCTCCACTGTGGAAGTATGGTGACAAGACAGCACTGGAAAGCCGGTGATGTCAGTAGCTTTGTTAAGGGTAGCGCTTGAACAGCTGCACTACCCTGCACATATAACAAGGGAAATTCTTGCAGCAACAAATGCAGAAGACTAGTTTGTACCAAATCTGTCAGAACACGTTGCATTTTATATATGGAAAGGTGGGTGGGCAAAACAAACCAAAAGTAGAACAATGCGCTTGCACCATAAATTAGGTAAACGGGGGGCTGCAGTCGACTGGATGTTGAGGATGACTTGCCCAGGTATACCACTGTGAAATACGAGACAAAGAAAGGGGTTTTTTCCAGTCTTGCTGCGCCGACACCAAAAGATACTACAAACTGCTACAATTGCAGGTTTATTTTGGTTTGAAAACAACCTGACACATGTTTCGAGCGATTCTTGCTCTTCATCGTTCCGTTCCGTCATTTTAGACCACCAGGTCCAAACTCTTCACTGAAGAGATTTCCGCAACAGCGAAGCTATAGAATCAATAAGAAATAACACTTGCAAGCCAAGGCTTCGTCTAAACAACTCAGATGAAGAGCAAGAATCGCTCGAAACACGTGTCAGGCTGTTTTCAAACCACAATAAACCTGCAATTGTAGCAGTTTGTAGTATCTTTTGGTGTCGGCGCGGCAAGTCTGGAAAAACCCCCTTTCTTTGTTGCATTTTATATAGTCAATTGCATTGTATGTCAAAAGTTGACCATTGGTCATACACTGCGAATGATTAGCGGAGTAATTCCTCGACTGAATGGTCCTTTCAGCATTTACATATCAATTATGTTGAGATGCTGCAGGTATGTAGTAGATACAGGTATCTGACAGTGGTGGTGTGTCCTTCTCTAGATGGATTGAAGCAGGTCTGTGTACACACCCTGATGCCACTTATGCAGCAATGTTTTTAGTACGTGAAGTCTTGTGTGACGTGCTGAGATCCGATAATGGGCCACATTTTGTCAATGAAATATTTGAACAGATAGGTTTATTGTTGAGTATTAAGCACAAGTTTTCTTCTGCTTATCACCCACAAGCGAATGGAACATGTGAGAGAATCAATGGCCTCCTTAAAGAAATGATTACCAATGTCATGCCTGTGTCACTGGCGCACACATTGGCAACCATCATGGACTATTTGGAACTCATTTATCTTCATAATACTCTTTGAACAACCCCTATTCACACTTTGGTCCTTAATTTCCATTTGCACGACTTTGGTACTTTCTTATTTAATTCAGCTAATTACATGTACCATAATGCACCTTCCTACAGTTATCAATTCCTGGCTATTCCCATTCATCAATACTGGAACCACAATCCCCAGAAGCCCTAGCGATCAGTGCTGCTTCCACCTTCTCAGGACCAGAGAGGGAGGAGGCAGATAACCTTCAGGTGTGCTGCTCCAGGTGCTGCCAATTAGCCTGCCTAAGTACAGGGTAGGGCTGTATTTAAGCAGCTGACTGCAGGAGCTCAGTCTCTTGCATTAAGAGTTCTCAAAGCACATTTTTGCCTTGAGCCACAAATTGTATGCTGTTCCTGTTGCCGTATTATCCTGCTTCTGATCCAGTGCCCTTTGCCGGCTCATCAGGGCTCCCTGCCCTACAGCTTGCTACTCTCCTTTGCCTTCAGCCCTGGTCCTCTGGGCTCCCTGCCTCGCTGCCCTGTTCCTTTGGGCTTGCTCCTTGCTGCCTTGCTCCTCTGGGCTCCCTGCCTTGCAGGCTGCTACACTCCTCTGCCTGCAGCTGTGCTCCTCTGGGCTCCCTGCCTTGCAGCCTGCTACAGTCCTCTGCCTGTAGCCCTGCTCCTCTGGGCTCCCTGCCTTGCAGCCTGCTACACTCCACTGCCTTCAGCCCTGGTCCTCTGGGCTCCCTACCTCGCTGACCTGCTCCTCTAGGCTCGTTCCTTGCTGCCCTGCTCCTCTGGGCTCTCTGTCTGCAGCCTACTACAGCTCTCTGTCCGGCTCCTCTGGACTCCCTGCCTTGCAGCCTACTACAGTGCTCTACAGTCCTCAGCAGTCAACGACAGTTTGCCTGCACCTTGTGCCATCTGTTACTGCAGCCCTGCTTCCTTGTTTGCAGCCCCCCTGTTTCCTGGCTACTTCTCCCTTGCTCTCTTCCTTGTTTGCAACCCCCTGTTCTTGACCCCTGTCCTTCTCTTCCTTGAGTCTTCTGTCCACCCCTTAGGTTATCGATTTCCGTTATACTTTTTCCTTCTTTTCCTTCTGCTAGATTTCTCTTGTGTTTCCAGCCCTGAGTTACTGTTCTACTATTCCGTGTACAGTTTCCGCTCACCATTCCCTACAGTTAGATACTAGGTTCTGCCCTTCCTTTCTTCTGGATCCTGTTCTGAACCTTGTTCTCTTTGACTTCCTTTTCCATGGATATTTCTGTTCTTGTCTTCACTTGTCTTATGGAAATCCTTTGTACAGAGCTTGACTGCTGGTTTCCGGCAGGCAACCTCTGCTCCTTCCCTTGTCGCGTTTTCAGTGTTGTACTTCATGTCATTGTTTGGTTCCTGCTGGACCCATACAGGCTTCAGTCTTGTGAAGTACTGTTACCTTGTTCGTGCCTTAGGGTTCAGGTACAGACACCCGCTGCTGTTGTTCCCAGCCATGAGCGTACAGAGTGGGCCCCAGTTATAGCAATCTGTGCAGAAGGCCGGAGTTTCCAAAGATCCGTGGAAAACTCTTTCCCGTTTCTGCATACACCCCAAGAGGGAATCCAGTTTGTTTGTACCTTTTGTAATCCCTGCCCCTTTTTGTTCACAGCTGTTGTTGCCTATTCTTCTTTCTTGTTGAACTTCCTGCTGTGTGTGCTTATCTGTCACCTTACATCAGCACAGCCACCCAAAACCTACCTGGGTGCCCTGTGCCACTCTTGACAGAGTGCCATTCCTGACAGAATTCAAGATCTAATAAATTCTTGTTCCGTAGGCAGGAAAGGCACACACAGACCAAAGATGTTTTTCTTTTGGTTCAGGAAACCTCTGCAGAAATCTAAAGTTTTCCTAAGGACAGCAAACAAAAACCCTAGTTTAAAAGACAGACTAGCCCTAGTAAACAAAGGTTTGCAAGCACAGTACCACACTCACTGGCTCTCTGACCCGTCTATGTTAAACTACTATGACATTTGTAACTATGATCCGCAGTCCCTATCTGTAGAAGAACTACAACAAGATAATGAATTCTTGCAGATTTTGTTAGCCCAAACAGTGGAAAACACTCATGTGCTTTCTGGCATTTCTTCTGACACTGCATTTGACATCCAGCCTGTAAACAAACCTTGTATTCCTTTATTCCAGGCTGCCCTGTCTCAGGACCAATGTCTTAACACTGCTACAGCCAAAGATATTGCACTCATTGTGGCAGACTCTCAACCAGAGTACGCTGTTGCCAAAGTGATATGCTCAAGATCAGCCTGGCAAGATACACAACCTCCCCAGACTGCTGATAACACTCATTTAACAGGACAATGCATTCAGTATCCTGAGGTTAGTGCAGCTGGTCCTGGGTACAAAAGACCAATACTGACCATTGGTTGTCTTAATGCTCCCCCAGTAACTACTAACCAAGATAACACCAAGGTCAGTCTTCACATTGCACCACCTGGCTTTTCTGCTACAACAGATTCTGAAGTTGTAGAAATGGCAAATGGAACATACCAGTTACAAGAACAGCTCTTGCGCCTTAAAAGACAAACCGAAGACCTCTATGATGAATTTGTCTATTTGCATTGTAAGAATCTAGCAAAGGGACACAATTTACCAGACCATCTGACACTATGCCAAACACCAGACATTCTGTCTTTAGAGATTGATATGATAAGGCCTGGAATGGTAACACAGAAAAAAGATACAGACTTATACAGAGCAGTTGGAATATCTGAACTTGGCATATGCATACCATCTAAAGCTTGACACAGATCATTCACTAACTAGCCACAGTAGCTCAGACTGTTGTTCAGATATTGACGAATTAACTCCTCCGGTGGGCCGAATCGCTCCCACTGCCATTACATCACATACAAGTGTAATCACCTGACTAGAGATCCTGCTGAGTCAAAGGATTGTCCCGCTCTTACCCTTGATGGCGGTCCGGTACCCACACTTACAGCCTCTACTGAAGTGACCAAGTCAGAGATGTACTCTGCTTCTATGGACTTTTGTGCACCAGACCATGAGTCAGATCCTGAACTATACCCAGTACCTGTCTGGAATCCAGCTTTGCCAAAAGTCAATACCCCAGACCCATCTATCAACTTGAGCACACAAGACTTTGAAGGCCAGCCATCAGAAGACATACCCTTTCCTGACCCTACATCCGCCATGCTACCTGTTACAGAATCTGCAAGCCCAATCTCAGCTGATCCTCCTGAATCTGCTACTGATGCAGCATCTCAAATCACTCTTACTGCAGTAGAAGCACTCCCTTCCTCTCTGCCTGCAAGAACAGTGCCTGTTGCAAAGCCAGTTAAAAGTTCTCCTATTAAGGCTACAGCTTTGGTTGTTCCTACTGGTGCCTCTACAGCACCTAAACTAGCAGACTCTACTCCATCAACCTCAGTTACGTCCCTGCCGCTGGTGCTCCTGTGCCGGCTATACTCCCAGCTGCTACAGCACCTGAACTTCCTACTGCTATTCCTGATCTCCCAGCTGCTGTGGCTTCTGAACTCCCTGCAACTCATGGAGTACCTGCTGCAAATCTTGATGTTGCCATTGCTGCTTCTGAAGAACCTGCCGTCTGTGGAACACTCTTTCCCATTTCTGCATACATCCCAAGAGGGAATCCAGTTTGTTTGTATCTTTTTGTAATCCCTGCCCCTTTTTGTTCAGAGCTACTGTTGCCTATTCTTCTTTCTTTTTGAGCTTCCTGCTGTGTGTGCTTATCTGTCACCTTACATCAGCATAGCCACCCAAAACCTACCTGGGTGCCCTGTGCCACTCTTGACAGAGTGCCATTCCTGACAACCAAGCTCAAGTCGACACTGAAAAGGGCATGCCTATATTGCCTGCCCTTAGCTTTATATGCCCTAAGGAATCAGCTTGTTTCGGACCATCACCTCACACCCCACAAACTAGTGACAGGAAGAAGAATGAGAACGCCTTTAGCTCCTCCATTGAGGAGTTGAAGTGATGCCCAGAGTACAGCAAAAATGTTAGAAAATTAATTACGTGATTATTTGGTATTACCCAAATTGTTTGTTTACAATTGTTCGAATGAACAATTGACCGAATTTAAAGGGTCAACCCCTATATATAGGGGTTTTGGGGGGTTTGGCGTTGGGTGAGGGGTTGTGGGGGGTTTCCCCCCACATATATGGTACAATTGACCTTCACAATTTGGTCAATTGTGAAAAGGTCAATTGTCATTCGAACAGTTGTAAAACAAACAATTCGTATACAACTGATTATTTGACATGTATGACCGCTAGAATCTCTGTCATTTCTGATCAACTCAAGCACCAGGGGGTCGGTCTCAGAACACAGCTGAAAACCATTCAGCAACCGGATCTTCAGAACTATTATCAGTGCCTAGGCTCTTTGCTGGTGACACTGTGTTGATACAAAACGTCAATAGGCACGACCCAAGGTTTGTATGTAGTAGAGAACTTTACTCTCTCAGCAGTGAAAGTTGAAGGCAGATGAGCTTGGATTCACCTGAACGACATCAAGCTGTACACCGGCGAGACTGCAGCACCCCAAGCCAACGATACAGAAGAAAAACAAGAAGAAGAATTTCAGCATGTGCAGACTCAATCGATGACAAAGATGAAGGACGATTCATTAATAAATGCGGAGTTGCATTTGGACTGTGGCTTGGACACTCCATATAGATAATATAGCAGGTGTGCAATCCTTTTGCTTGAGCCACAGGAATCTTTGAAAATGAATTTTAGAGAAATGCTGGTATATTGTGATTATGCTTAAACGACAACACTTGGTTAAGCATTGGAAACGTGAACAGTACCTTAGTTTCTCACACAATATCTGTTTGGCTGATTTAATGGTTTTCCCCAAAAGTAATGTGCATCGTATCGTGCTTGCTATATTTGTATTTATTCTTCAAGCTTATCCGTCCCTTGTTAGAAGCGATGTGGACATCCACACTTTTTTACAGGATCCTAAGAATAGCCTTATTTTATACTTTTGATCTGAAAAAGACAGAAGTTCCTTTGATTCTCCCCACTCCAGGAACTCTTGTAGATTTGCCTGTTACCAAAGAACCATGGTCCCTTGTGTTGTCTCCCCGGCATAGAGCTGCTTTAGCATTGTTTTCATGGGCTGCAAACATTTTGTTAAGACACAGGAGAAATACAGAAGAAGACAATAAAGGGATAAACACATATCTATACAGTACAGCACACTTGGGTAATAACATGTGGTATCAGCACATGAAAAAGTTGGGAGAGTGTCTAAGTGTCTAAGGAGAGTTACTATGTTTGTGCACTCATACCTTATGCCATGGGAACCTCTAAGATATTCATAGGTACATAAGTACCAGTGCAACAAGCTCATTGCCTAACGCATCTCGCACTCTGCCAGACGGGAGGACAATTCCACGGTCAAACAGCATCCTTAGTATGGGTGACTAAAAAGACATCTAAAGAGAAGATAATTCTGTGCAAGATTTGGGGACAAGAGGGAAGCCAGAAAAAGGAATTTAGTGATCAGATATGAACAGCCTGGAACAAGTGGAAGGAAGAAAACAAGATGTTAAATTGTCAAGGTAAAGATAAAGAGGACATACAGAGATATTGGGAAAGAGGCCAACTGCTAATTAAAGGAATAGTGTTGAACCCAGAAGGATGGGCTGAAGGCCTGATTGTGTGCAAAGCACCAGCACTAACCAGATGACCTGAAGCAATTGTGGGACATGAAGAAGGACAATGCATAGATCACTGGTTGAAGATTACAAAGTCACTGACATAGAGGACGATAAAGGAGGACCATTGCAGATAGTACTTCTAGCCAATGCATTCTTGTGTTTTAGAAATAATGGCACTAGGAAGGTTGGAGAGAATCATCATTGTGGCCGAATTTTTGATGTACGAGGCATGAAGTATGGCACTGTAGTTCTGATGTACCACTATTGGGCTTGTGGGTCCAGAGCGTACATGAAGTTGCCCAAGGATTGGGAGGGATATGTTGTATATTGCTTTTTCATGTTCCAGCATTAGTGATTCCGCAGAGTGACCTGAACATTGGAGAGTTTCCGAAGGCAGATGCCCATTTGAAGAAGAGAAGATCATCCGAATTGCTCAAAAGAAAAAAGAAGGAGAATTACGTTTCAGCTAAATCGATAGAAGCCTTTGATGCTATTCCATATGACCAAAGATTGTTCATCCAGACTTCTGCAATCTTCACAACTATCTTTATACCAGGAATCCAGACAATGGCGAATGCGAAGTGGTTACAGTTCACTCGCTGGGAGCTCCTGCAGATGATAAACACTACCATAAAGGGATTCAATGCAATTAAAGATGAATTGAGGGCCATAAGATTGATGACCCTCCAGAACAGATATGTCCTTGATATGATTACAGCAATGGATGGAGGAGTTTGTGCCAAAATCGGAGAAGCATGTTGCACGTTCATACCTTCTCATGACGACAGGAATGGGACCTTGACAGAGGCCATAACGTTGCTAATGAAGCTGCACGACATGATGGAAGATGAGACAGAAGATATTGCAGATGATAGCTGGATCAGGTTTATCTTCTCATGGGTTCCACAATGGATGCCAAATATCTTCCAGCTTCTGGGAGCAGTATTGGTGGTAATAATGTTTGGATTCTGTTTGATCAGGATTATAATCACACAGTGCAAAAAGACAGCAAAGAAAGCAGTAGGAATGAAGATCATGATCGATGTCTAGTCAGGGTTTG
Source organism: Ambystoma mexicanum (assembly GCF_040938575.1). NCBI lineage: Eukaryota > Metazoa > Chordata > Amphibia > Caudata > Ambystomatidae > Ambystoma > Ambystoma mexicanum. Next base: position 292,574,267 of record NC_090928.1, read on the forward strand.
GACCCAAGGAATTGACTAACAAAGAAATCAGAAAATATTTAGAGGGCAGCATTTTAGCACCTGAGTGAACAAAGTTCATGCATACAAATTCCAGGACTAGCATGAGGGTGCAACATTAATTCCCTACATTGGTGCCTCTGGTATAGGTGTTCTTGTTTGTGAAGCAGGCCCTGTCTATGGACATCATCCCATGATGATTGGTCATTGTTCATGACTGTGCATGCTCAGACTGCGAACCAGCACTGCCTCAAATACTAATCCTATCACACAAGGAGCTACAGTGCCATCATGCCACATCTGAGTAGGCGATGCAACTGGCATGTGTTACCTTATCAAACACATGACACGAGTATGGATGTAGCAAGTACACAGACAGGTCAATGCCTGTGCAACTGTACAGCACAATGATGGTGGTGACAAGGCATGTGCCTGTCAAGTATCAATTGACGGACACATACAGGCCTTTAACGTCAGACAGGTGCTTCTAATTTGAAGTTGGTTGATATGCTTGAACTACTACCATGCACATACATTGCATGATATGCAGACAGGCACACTCATTGCTATTCATGTCATTTTCTGATTGCAAGGATGGCAACCTCTGCATGACAACCTACCATCAGCGGTTGTTCACCATGTAGTGAACGGCGTAACCCCTTACAACATACAAGTGTAATAGCACCAACACCATGCCTGCAACTCGTGGCAGTGGTCTGTGGGCACTGATGCACCATCACTCTGGCCACACCACAGGGCGTGGTGACAGACAGCTCTGATATGCATCATGAGAAGGCATCCGAAAAGACGAGGTGTCAAATTGAACATACAACTCAGCATGAAATGATGTGATTGTCATTGTACCTGTTAAGAATTTCAATAAGGCGACGCACACCTTAGTCTCGGCCCAGTATGCAGCGCACAACTGAAATGCTTATGTTTTGTAGATTAGATTCAATATTGAGATGGTACACCACTCATATCACACACCCTTCTCAAATACCCCGGGTCACAATGGACCATAAACCAGGCTGGTTGATAAAATATAATATTTATTTATTTGAAAATTAAAAGAAATCATACACATTTTAAAATGGGACAGCAATCACCATTGCAGTGATAAGAACAATAGGAGTGTAGGTAATGCACTTAGTTTAACCTTCTATTGACACATCTACAAAACACCAGGGAATAGGAGCACTTTTAGTTTTTAGGAAAGATAGCACTTGAGTTTGAATTTCCCCCTGCAATGTTCCCTCAACCCACAAATAATCAATGCTGAGTGGATAAACAGAAACCACAGGTAATCAGGAATGACAAATGGAAAACAGAATGGAAATTGGACCTTCCTTCCCCAAACAAGAGAGAAAAACGGATTTCAAACCCTGGCAATGCTAAAATGACGCTCGGAAATGGATGAATGAATTAAAGAATGTATGCAAAAACCTTGAAACTCATATTATTCCTCACTACAGCAACCATGTAGAAGTACAAACAATCACAAGCAATGTATAACCAAGAGCATACAGTTCGAAAATGAGTGGCAGGTTTTAAAACTTGTTTGCAGCATATGGCACGTTGGGAAATTAGCAAACATTTGCAATTCACGCCTGAAATTACCAAAACGATTTTTAATACAAACGGGTGAAATATTGTAAACCGCAATGCAGTCTTTGCGTTAGATCTTGTATAGATCATAGGTACAATATGGAAGTGAAATTAGGTCTCTAGCTGGTAAATTGAATGAGTTATGGAAGATAGAGTGAGGTTCGTTTTTAGGAAAATAGAACAGTGATAAACCGAACAGCGGCTTTAAAACAGATTGCAAATTTTACTTATACTGGATTTAATGACTAAGTAAAAGAGAATCTCCACAGCTACACGGACGTTGTAACCTTTCACGTGGTGTACCGTGGTGTACCCTGTTTCCTTTATGGAATTAATTTAATTTAATTTAATCAAAATCGCTAATGGCTTATATTCTATGCAAAGCGAAAATGAAGAGAAAACCAGCGCTGACACTAGGAATCAAAGGCAGGGTTTGACATATGACGCTGACAATTTTAACAAGATATCGGGGTCAGAATAGGATAGCTTAGAGATTGGGATAGAACTAAGGACAAGGCACGGCAAGGTATACTATGTTTTCTATGGTTCCTATTGATAATCACAGTCCACTTTTTAGTTTTTGGATTTTGGACAGTCAGCGTTCTGGTCACCACACAGATCTGGTCTAACAAAGGACAGCCGGGCAAAATTAGCGGGACAGGATCAGCTGGGCATGGTTACCGGGTAGCACTTCTGGACTGGTGAGTTTGGTTACTGGATAATATGGGTCATCAGGGTAGCAGGATGGCAGCAGCATGCAGTGAATGGCGGCAAGCCAAGCTGGATCAGGATGCCAAAGGTACCACAGTTTCCCCTTGTTAATGGGAAATGTAGTGGGTTTGTGTATATTGAAGGCCTTGCTGGAGCAGAATCAGCAATGCTTGGCCTTGTAATTGGGATCTGGAGTCTGGAAGATGAAACAGGAACAGGACCCCGGCGCAGGAAAATCAGGAAGAGTGTGTGTTGTAGTTGGGATCTGGAGTCTGGAAGATGAAACAGGAACAGCATGCCGGCGCAGGAAAATCAGGAAGAGTGTGTGAGTGTGTGTGTGTCTAGGGTCTTGTCAGGGACCCTTATTTATAGTGTAAAATGACATCATCAAAGTATAGTCTGGGCAGGGTTAACTACGCAAGCTTAACTACTTGGATTGGGCAGGGGTGCTAGTCTCCGCCTTTCTCTCAACTGGTTGGATTTTTAAGGGAATGATGTCAGGTTTATGAGGTGAGTTTTACAATGTCCAGAAACTCCCACGTTTACTTTACTGAAAATCCGATTTTGCCAAAAACATACATTTCTACAATTGCAATGTCTTGGCAAATTATACACACAGGTTACATGTTATGTGCAGCACTGATCAGTCCAATCCTCCTGTCTGTGCGACTTTGTATCGCCTTTCAGATACATTTTGGTAATTTTAAACATGAAAGATTTGGCCAAAATTCCACAATTTTGTACACAGATGCTAATTATCCCCAGGGATGTATGTACACCATTTTATGTTTGCAATATTAATCCTTTCCTTGGAATCTGTCATATTTTGTAACTTCTGTTCCCCATGTGGCAATGAGTTCTACCAAGTTTTAAAAGAAAGCCCATAAAATTATATTTAAAACTGCACATTTTTTACATTTTTACTGATTCTTGCTGCAGAGATAAAACGTCTTTAAAGTTTCTTTATAAAATACTCTTTGTAACTAAAAGGCAGTCCATTGTTACGAGATCCCTTTTTTTTTGTCTTCCTCCAACTGCAAGCAACTGTCATTTCCTTCAAGGCAAGGGGGGTTTCCCATCTTAATTGAAGGCTTTATTGCCCCTTCCACTTGACAGGTTAGTGTCCCAGGACTACTATTGTCCCAGCCTGGAGCACAGATGAATGTCTGACGAGCATGTGAACTTTCTTTGTCCTAGCCCATTCAAAGTTTTTCAAGCTGGCAATTTTCACATACGTGTCCTGGATTTATGGTGTGTCTCCCTTCCTTGGGGAAGTTTCATGGCTGGCAACTGGAATGACTGGTTTTCTGAGAGCTTGCAAATCCAGCCCATGTGTTTTAAACTCTTTAATTTCTTATTTTGGGTCCTGAATTAAAACAACCTGTGAAAAAAGATGGCCTATGTGTGTATTATCATCACTAACATAAACCCTTTACATTGCTAAGTAGGCAGGATTTCATTAACAATTTATTTTTAAACAAGCCAATTTTTTCTTCAGTCAGCAAAGCCCATTTTTCCACATGTGTTAAAACTGCTAGCATTTCTTTCTTTAAATTCGGTTTTGCAGCTCCCTCAGCTGCCCACACTGTCTTGCAGCTGTAGTCATTTCCTTGAATACAATAGTTTTATCTAAAGCATAGATACATTTGCCACTGACCTGGCTCAGAGAGTTAAAGTCTCTTTGAACTGCTGAGCCTGTATACATTTTGGAAATAAATAAACGCGTGTTCCTGTGCGAGTGAAAATAAAGTTGCTCATTGATTTCTTTCAAAGCTATTTTGACTGGGCCTGTCACTCAGGAATTATGCCTGGTTTTGGTGAAGCATAGTGAAATATCCTGGGCATGACAGGGCCTTTTGAATCACAGTGGTTTCAGAATGAACAAATGGAATTAGCATCAAAACAGCATTTTGAAAGGGGGGAAATGTTTAATTTTCAAGGAGATTTTTGGCTTTTGCAGCAAAGCAACGCTGCTTTTTCACTTGATTCCATTGATATGTTTCAGAAAGCACTGGCATACTTTTTCAGTGTGTTCCCTTGTTCCATTTTGCCTGAAGTGTGCTAGGCAGGATGGTGCAGCCATTTTTTTGTTGCTGCCACAACTCCGTTTTTTTGTTTTAAACTTTCTTTATTGGCATAGCGAAAGAACAGACAATCAGCAAAATGTACAAGGTGAATATGGTAGCAGGTGCATGAGCGACTGCAAATTGAATGGTAGATACAAGCGGGAGCAGATGCCCAATCGAGCAGACATACAAGGCTCAGGGAAGGACTAGTTCACCTCACCAGGAGGGGGAGAAGACAACAGTTCTAGATCATCTTTGTTGTTCAGGTAGGTACAAAATTCTGACCACACATTCTTGGGGCGGGATGTCTGCGGGAGGGTGTTGATGTAGTCCTCTTCGCACATTTGAGTCCAGGAGAGGGCCCCCAGCCACATTTCAAATGAGTGGGGGGAGCGGCGTTTCCAACATTGCAATATGCATTTTTTGGCCACTATGGTAGCGACATTCAGAAACCTGGACATTTTCCCCAATTCAGGGCCATCCCAGAGGCCAAACAATACACCTAACGGTTCTGGGGAGATGGGGAGCGCTGTGGTTTCAGTGAAGGCGTCTTTTATGGCCTTCAAGTATGTACCCAATGCATCACAGGACCAAAACATGTGCATATGATCCGCATCTAAAGATTTACATCTAGGGCAGGGGTGAGCTTGAGTGCGCGTAAACTTGTCCAGTCTGTGCGGAGTGTAGTACAGGCGATTTAGGAGCTTATATTGTATGCATCTGTATCTGCCATTAAAGGGAGTGGCGCGGGTGTGTACGCACATCTTCTTCCATATTGCGTCAGTGATAGGGTGTCCCAATTCGTCACCCCATAGCTCACGCGCCGCACGTGGCAACTCTGTGGGGTTGGTCATCTGCATTTTATATAGGGAAGACACGATCCCTCTAGCCCCAGCTGAGTTAGATGTATAGTGTATCTCTGGTGCGTCTGGGGGCTCATCAGGGTATGAGGGCCAGTAGGCACGAACGCTGCTCTCAGCCTGAAATATTGCAGTAGCTCTAGCGCAGTACCAGAGTGGCCCCGACGCCATGTTTGCGGAGTGATGAACTTCCCATCGGGATAAAAATCGGTCAAGGCCCGATATCCCAAGTCTTCCCAGTGATTCATTAGAAGTTTATCATGTGTGGGGTTGAGGCCTGGGTATTGCCAAATGGGCAACCATTTATAATACGGGTGAAGACCGGGATGTGAGTGTAGTATTTGTTTCCACGCCATGATTGTGGCCGCCACGAGGTCGGCCTGGGCCTCAGTGTGAAATGTGTGGTGGAGTATAAGAGAGAGGGCATTAAGCCTGTCAGCTAGCTTCTCGAGCTTCACATGTGGGGGGTGGGGGGGTCAGTGAATGTGTACCAGTATGTGGCGTGTTGGGCCTGTGCAGCAGTCCAATATTTTGCAAAGTCAGGAGCGGTGAAGCCCCCTTCCTCGTATGGACGGGTCATATGCTGCCACTTCTTCCGGACCGCACCGGAATGCCACAAAAATTGAGCGCAGATAGAGTGCATATTTCTGAAGTATCGCCTTCCAGGCCAGGTCGCCACATTGACGAAGACGTAGAGCAATTTGGGAACAGTTATCATTTTAATTAGAGCCAGCCTGCTCGACAAGGAGAGCGGGAGGTTACGCCATCTCAACAGTTGAGCTTCGGCAAGCTGCGCTACAGCCCCGTAATTGTCGGCCAGAAGTGAAGACTTGGTGAGGGATACTTGCACCCCGAGGTATATGATGCCCTTTGGTGACCAGCGAAGGGGGAATTCGCATGACGACTGTGTTGTGGTCGGTGTGAGTGGGAAAATGTCAGATTTGGCATAGTTAATGGAAAATCCTGAAAAAGTGCCAATTTTGGTAATGTCCCATATGACCAGGTCCAGGTGGTTGGACGGGTCCGTGATATAGAGAAGCACATCGTCCGCATACAGCGAGATGATCTCCTGGGCGTCGCGCAGGCATATACCTCTACGCATGTGTTTGTCCCTGACGCTGTCAGCCATGGGTTCGATGGCAAGTGCAAAAAGTATCGGGGGGAACGGGCAGCCCTGGCAGGTGCCTCTGTGGAGGGCGAAGGGGGCTGAGGTCCTGGTGTTGACCAGGACTCTGGCTATGTGATCTGTGTAGAGCAGCTTGATATACGACATCATGCGAGGGCCAATTCCCATTTTATCGAGTACCGCCCACATGTATTGCCACAACACCATATCGAATGCCTTCTGGGCATCAAGGGTGACCGATACTGCGTTTGCATTGGGGTCAATTCTTGTCAGGACGTTAAACAAGCGGCGGATATTGAATTCTGTGGACCTGCCGGGCACAAAACCACTTTGATCGGGATGGACTAAGTGTGTCAAAATGGGGAGGAATCTGTTGGCGATAATCTTGGCAAATATTTTCATGTCGGTGTTGATCAAAGAGAGGGGTCCGTAAGAGCCTCATTCGTCCAGTGGTTTGCTAGGTTTCGGAAGCATGGTTATGAGCGCCTCGCGCATGGATTGGGGCAGGGTGTGTAGGCTTAGTGCCTCATTCCAAACCTCCAAGAGTCTGGGTGCCAGGATTGCTACATGCTCTCGATAGAACTCGGCGTTGAGACCGTCCGGGCCAGGGACCTTGCCATCCGGCAGTTCGAGATGACTGTGGTTATCTCGTCAAGGGTGAATGGCGCTTCAAGCTGGTCGCTAGTTGTGCGGGAGAGGAGGGTCATGGGTATTTCGTCCAGCAAGGCATCCGTGTCTTGTAAAATATGTTCCTGCTTGGGGCCGTATAGAGTTGTGTAAAACGCAGTGAACATCGCGAGAATGTCCTGGTCTGACCAGCAGAGGTGCCATCTGCGTTTTTGATGCAGTCAATGCGAGTTCTGCCCCCCTCCGTGCGGACCAGCCTGGACAGCGTCCTCCCCGGTCTGTCACCCTCTCCATATTTCTTAGCCGCCACGGGACGGGCATAATACTGGACCTCCCTTTGGGCGTGGGACTCAAATGCTTCCAATTCCGCTCTGATCTGTGCCAGTATGGTCGGGAAGGGGCAGCAGCATATTCTTTCTCAAGTTCCTTTAGTTTTGCCTCAGTCCATTGCAGGCTACTTTTGATAGCTTTGAGAACCCCAGCTTCTCTAGAAATGCACATCCCTCAAATGAAGACCTTGAATGCCTCCCATCGCACCCCGTCAGAGGTATCCCAGCTGTTGTTGCAGTCAAAGAAGCTGTTAATATCAGCCAGGATATCCGCCCTGAAGACTGTGTCCCGTAGGGCCTCAGCCTTGAATCTCCAAGAGGAGCGGGGGGGGGGTGGTCCTGTCCTAGTGTTATGCGTAGTGTCATCGGTGAGTGATCCGATAGTGTGCGCGGTAGCATGTTGGACTCCGTGACCCTTCCCACCATGCAGCCTGATATGAGAAAGAGATCTATCCTGGAATGGCTATCGTGCACCGATGAGTGAAAAGTGTACTCTCTAGACTGTAGGTTGAGGGCTCGCCATACATCTGTAAAACCAAGTGTGTCCATGTGCGCCAGGAGCCTATGAGCCACACGTGATGGGCCTCTGCGGGAGGTATCGGATCTGTCTAGGTCGCCATCTAGGATTAGATTCATATCACCCCCCATAGGACCGGAATACCAATGTACTTTAGGAGTATGCTGATGATGGCGTTGAAGAATTCTGGAGCATCAAAATTAGGGGCGTATGTATAAACAAGGAGGCATTCCATGTTGGCGAGCAAGCAGTGAAGTATTACAAATCTACCCTTGGGGTCAATATGGCTGGTGCGCAATGAGAACTGGACTGATTTGTGGATTAATGTTAGTACCCCCCCTGGACTGGGTTGAGTATTTCGTGTAGTATCTGTTGTTGCCCCACGTCGGGGCGAGGTTGTCGCCAGGCGCCCCAGAGCGTGAGTTTCTTGAAGAAAGAGAATCTTAACGCCATGCCTCTGGGCATAGGCAGTTATCTTGCGGGCTTTGGTGAAGTTGCTCGGTCCGCAGATATTCCATGTCATTATATTAGGAGCCATGGTGTCACATTATAGGACATCCTGCAGTAGTGTACATTCCCATGTCGTAGTCTGCATTCACCACCCGCATAGGTGTAGTGCGCTGACGTTCTGCATCTCCCTGCCATGCCTTTTACTTTAAACATAACCCCAACTACGCCCCCCCCACCCTCACTGCCCAATTACAACATCCAACCGGGCAGAATCCAACCAAGAGGTGAGGGCCGAAGGGCCAGCTCCATCGTGGAACAGTCCACTTTCCCGCCCAACAGGAGCAAAACATAAGGAGTAACCAAATGAAAACAAACATTGCAATTGCAGCGGAGAGCGCTAGTGCCGTGCGGCCGGCAGCTTAAGCATGATGTGTGGCAGCATTGGCATCCCAGTGATGTTGCTGCGCTAGACGGATCTTGTGATCGGCCTCTCAGACCAGAGGGTGCCCTCAGGCCAGGCAGCGAAGTAGGAGAAGGAGGGGCGCAGGGCTGGCCCCAGGCACTAAGAGGAGTAGGGAGAGTGTAATTCGTCTAGGAGCCAACCCGCAACCCAATGTACGTGATAGGAGGCCATATCTGCAGAGTGAACGATGACTGGTTGCCATTAACACATCAAAAAATAAGGATCAGTGGACATGATGCGACATTCAGGGCCGTACTGTTCATGATCAGTCACCGCTGGGGGGGTCGTTCCCGGGGCCCTGTAGCGGTATCTGCAATTCAATGAATTTCACTGCCTCATCCGGGACTGTGAAGAAATATAGCTTGCCATTGTAGGTAATTTTCAGCCTCGCCGGGAACAGAATAGCATATGGGATGTTGCACTCCCTGAGCAGTTCCTTCTCGCTGAGGAATTGGCGCCTCTCCTGCTGCACCGCAATTGAAAACAGGGAAGATTCTGATAGTGTGGGCCTCAAATCGTAGGTCTCCCTTTTCCCGGGATAGTCGGAGGATGAGGTCCCTGTCGCGATAATTTAGTATCTTAGCGATAATGGGCGTGGGAATGTCGCCCGGTCTAGGGCGAGGCAATAGGGCCCGATGGGCTCGCTCCACAGTGAAATACGGTGAAAGATCAGGATTGTCAAGCAGGTCTTTAAGTCGTTTTTCAACTGCATCCTCCTTTCGCCCCTTAAGGGCGTTCTCGGGAACCCCGAGAATGCGCAAGTTGTTTCTGTGTGAGCGAGACTCCAAATCGTCACATTTCGCCTTGACATTTTTCATTTCCCGTGACAGGGAAGCCACAGTGTCTTGGAGCACGTGGATTCCATCTTTGTTGAGCGAAATTCTATTCTCGGCCTCGGTGATCCTAGATCCCGCCTGGTCCACTTGAGTCTTAAGTGAGGCAACATTCGCATTGATGTCGTCGAGCTTTTCGTGAAAAGCAGCAAAGTTTTTGGCCATGGATTCCATTAAAGTGGTGAGATCAGGTGGTGTGACACCACGGTGAGGACCCGGGTCAGGCGAGGGTTCTGATGTCACTGATGTCACAGGTGTAAAGGATAAATGGAAGGCCCTTGAAGTTATTGTCCTGGACAATATGAGGAAGGAAACAGTCTACCTGATGTGCTATGTAGATATGTGGTCCAGCAAGGCTCCAATGTAACCCAAAAGCAAATAAATACAGTAGGTGATATGCAGAGACCCCCTGAAACACAGAAATTGCATACGGGATACCCAGAAAGCTTCAGAAGAGTGAAAAAAGCAGTTCGCAATACGCAGAGATAATCTGACTTTCATAAAATTGCATACGCGACACACCGTAGGCCTGAAAAAGTAGAAAAATACAAGTGTGTATGAGCAGAAGCAAACCCCGAAAAGCAAATATGCAGTACACATTACTTGAAGGAAATGGATTGGTTAGCGCACCCAAATATGTCTACAAAACTCGTCCAGATGATATCTTCACGTGCACAACCAGCGATGAGCATTGCATGCCTTATATCACACCGTCATTGCTGTGAGCTGCATGGGCATACCGCGTCGGTGCTCTGCATCACTGCACGCGAGATATGACTTACGCGTTAAGGGCCTTTACTTTGCTATCGGCGGCTGCAGAAGCAAGATGCGCACCATAGTTCCTCCTGCCTATGAACTGCTGTTTTTGCCTCTGGCCCTGCTTTACCTCACTCACTCCTATATTGCTGCTACCTTCTTGAGAGTGAGTGCCTGCCTGCAACCAGCACTGTCTTGGTGTGTCAGCTGTCCCATTTTTGCCTGTACTCCTGGGTTGGGCCTGTGACCACCTCTTCTGTCCTTGGGACTTCCACCTCTCCCTGCCAGGCCTACCACAGCTCCACAGTACCTACCCAGGACTCGGGGAAGCCATACAAGCTTTAGGGGTGCCATGTCTGCCCCATCTATATCATATGAGGAGTGCAGCACCCCCATGTCGAGGCAGAGGGCTGCCAACTTCACCTTCACTGAAGTTGCCATCCTGGAGCAACAGGTCCTGTGCACCTATGATGCCCTCTTCAACCCTGCTACGCAGCTGGGCAATGCCGAAAGGCTGATAATCTGGGATGAGATCATGGCTGCAATCAATGAGGAGGGGGTGGCAGACTGCACCAAAAACACAGTCCAGAAATTTTGGGATGACCTCAAGACCCAGAACCATTCCAAGGCGGTGGCAGCCCTTGGCAGGGAACCCATCATCAAGGTGTACCTACCGTGCAGGCTGCCACTGGTTCACTCAGGTAAAGCTAAAGGTAATTGAGAGGTTCTATCCGGACCTCAACACCCAACTGGAGAAGTTGTCTAGAAGCTGCTGGTGATTACCCATGTGGGCCAGTGCTCTACAGCGTATGTGTGGCATGCATGTTTGCAGATACTACATCCTGTTTGCAGCTTTGGTGTGGTGTGAGACACAGCAGCTTGTTGCCTCATGCCAATGCTGGGCATATGTGATGTCAGACATTGTATACTGGCATTTTCATAAGTATTGGCGGATAAGTATTCATTAATGACTTGTACTTGGGCACGTGCTGTGTGAAATCATGAACAAAGTGCTGGGACAGGGCAGATGCGGACATGCTATGCTGTGGGCATGTGAGTGACGTGCATGATGCACGTCTCCATGTGTGGCTCACCTGACATGCATCCATGCAGACACATCTGCTGAGACTGACACATGTGTGTTGATGCCTGCGTATGTCAAATTGATGAATTGACGACTCCAGGACAGGGATGTGACCTCTCATCCCACTGCATTAGGAACACAAGTGTATGTGTGTACATACAATATATGTATGCTTGACTACTTGACATGTGCAGTTTGTTCCCAGATATGTGTGCCAATACATGTTGCTTGCTTGCAGATCATGCTGTTGCATGGGCACATTGGTGACTGTGTTTGTGTGAGCAGGTTCCCTGGTGCTGTTCCCATGCCCATGGCTGCATGTCATCCTTGTGTTGGTTGGTCATTGGTATGGTGCCTTTGCCTGTTTTTGGCAATGGGCCTCATTAGGACCCAGGCGGACTTCGCGGTGCTAAATGCACCGCGAAGCATGGCGGAAAGCCGCCGATAGCGCCATGGGGGTTGGCGGATTTACCGCCCCATTCCGACCTCGGCGGAGCGGTAAATCCCCAATCCCCATTCTGCCCTTCCCCATTCCCATTTTTGCCCCATAGGGTATAATGGGAGTGGGGAAGGAGTTAATTACGCCACCGTAAAATACGGTGGCGTAATTAACAACGAGGTCCCGTAGCGCCATGGTTTTCTCCGGCTGGTAAAACCAGGCGGAGAAAACCTCCATGGCGCTACGGGAACTCGTAGTATGGCGGAGAGGTACGCCATGCACTACGCTGGCGTAACACCCTCTCCGCCAGGGTCCTAATGAGGCCCAATGTGTTGTTGGCCACTTTAGAATGTGTTTTTTAGAAATGTGCATGTGTCATGACTGTTATTCAGCCTTCATACTACACTCCTGCAGAATTTCACATGCAGTTTGCCGTGGCACGTACGTGTGTGTGTGCATTGGGTGTGTGTAAGTGTGAGTTCATTGTTGAAACATGCTGCATGATTTTTTATTTTTATGTTGTGTATACCGCACATCCATAGATGACAATTATTGATGTCAATGTATTTTGTTCCCATTTTCCAAAGTTGCTGCGGCTCGTGCACAGGGTCAAGGCACTGCTGTGGAGCAGAAGGGGGGCAGGGACAGAACCACCAGACCAAAGTGCACACCCCGTCGGCCACACTAGAGTCCACCACATCTGAGGGTGAGTTGGCTGGGGGAGTGCATGCTCCGTCGGGCGGAGCTGCTGGGGGTATCTTCCAGGAGGTTGTTGTGGTGGGTGACTCCTAAGTACTGTAGACCAAGGTGCGGAAATGGAGCGGCCATCCAGGGAGGAAGGCTCTCTGGAGTCATCGAGGGAGATGGAGGAGGTGGTGGAGGAGGAGGCACAGGAAGCCCAGTGCACAGGATCTGATGGCGGCATCTAGGAGGGTGTTCAGGCTGCACCCTTGGGCCAGGGACAAAATGATGCGCAGTGCACTGTGGAGTAAGCTGCCCAAAATACTGTCCCTGGTCCATCTGATGCAGCAATGACCACTGCCATAGATGTCTCTACCCAGACTGTGCCCTCTCTTGGGGACAGGGAGATAAACCCCTGAGATGGCACATGCCCTGCTGGTTGGGATTGCATAGCGGACAGGCTCAATTTGTGATGATGTGAGAGAGATGTGTGCAGTGCTCTCAAAGCATCCGGATTTGAGGACCCTCTGCCTGGCCCAGCTGGCATGTGCACTGCTCTTGGGTGGTCTCTGTGTGCTGCCACATTCAGCTGCCACCTCCTCCACTGCCTCCTCTGTGCCTTCCTTGACAGTTTCCATCATGGCCCCCTCTACTCCAATCCCACACACACTGCCCAGTCTGATGGTGAGCACCTCCGTGCCTCGAGCGGAAGTCCCAGCAAGTAAAGAAGAGGTGGTCACTGTGCCTGCCCAGGCATCTACACAGGAACAGGCATAAGTGGGATAGCTGGCATATTAGGACAGTGCTGGTACTGTACCTCCCATAGTGCAGCATCCAGATGGTGGGGGTACATGTGCAGGATACACTAGGCCAGGCAGCAGCAGTATGGGAGTGGCCAGAGGCAATCCTCACACGGCCCAACAACATCAAGGAGGTGAGAGAGGCAGCAACGTTCAATCACCTGGCAGGAGGAGCATAGGCTATTTAGGGAATTGGTGTGCGTCCGGATGTACTTTAAGATGCAGCTGGTGGTGGAGAGGCAGCCGGCTAGGATGGCATAGGTTACTAGGGCCAGGGCACAGGTGGTAGCGGGAATGCAGAGGAGGAGGAGAGGAGGATGAGGGAGAGCCTGCAAGCCAGCCAGTATCGAACGGTGGGCCGCCTTCAAGTGGAGGATGAGGAATGCTACTCTGCCCTGGAGGACATGATAAGAGACTATTGAGCCTGCTGCCCATGTATATAGTTAATTGTGTGGTATTTATGTGTTTACTTTTGTTAATTGTTCCCTTGGATGTAGTCGTTTTTTGTAGTGTAAATATTGATAATGCAGATTTCTCTTTATTCATCACACATTTGTTGTCTCTTTGTTCATGTGCTGCATTTTGGCATGCATTTGTTCTGTGACAGTCAAATGGGTTGGGGCCTAACTGTTGATTTGTGGCATACGCTCATCAATTGGTCAGTCAGTGGGTGAGGAGGGTACCTCACAATGCATGGCCACCCACCTACACCCATCAGCTACCAGCCAGTGGATCCTCTCATCTCATGCTGCACATCTGCCACTGAAATGCTTCATCTACACATGTGAGTTTATTTTATTTCTGGCTATACACATCATCCACATCTTAACAGAGAGAGGTTGAGGGAAATGATGTGGAGTCTCAAGCAAACCCTCAAATGAAGGGCTTAACCCTTAAAACATGAACAATAGAGCTTGTGACTCCGTATTCACCACTTTCTTAAAGTAACGGGAAGGACTAGCTCATGTCCTCAGACTACAACCAATCATTCAACAGTGAAAAAAGACATTATTACTGAGTCTAAAAAGTTTACATATTTTAATTAGTATTGTACAAAAATGCATATCACAATTAAACATCTAAAAAGTTCAAATTCCTTCAAACAGATGTAATCAGAAAAAGCTAGTGAAATACTAGATAAAGCATCACTGCGAAAATGTGTGCAATACAATTCCAAAGGTAAATCCAGAATGGGGCCTCGATGGTAAAGTGGCTTGTGTCGTGCAACATCACATAATCATACTTCAATTGATCACTCTTCCACTAATAGTCATTCATACCAGTCATTTACTCATACATTCATATTTGTTCATTCACACATAAGAAATTCAAACAATGGTTAAAAAAGCCCAACATGTTTCTTTCCTAATCTTTTAAGGGGATTAATCCTTGGAAATTCATCAGGGGCACACTTATAATTGGAGTTGTTGCACAGCAGCAGTGCCTTGTTACTTTTGCACTTGTTTGGTCTTATCAAAGACTAGGTAGATTGGTTAAGTTCGGGATGATTCCAATCTTTTATTTCATGGAGTCGTGGAGAGAGGACTCCAGGAGATAGCTTCCCCTACAAGAAAGAAGTAAAAAATGGAGAGTAAATATCCATTGTCGAAATTATATTACAAATATATCATTTCAATCTGGAAACCGAAAGTATTGAGTCCCAGATTAGAAGGAGCTTGCAATTAGCTAAACAAGGTTGATTTCAAAAGGTATTGGTTACTCAAATGCACTACACCCATTAGAGTCAGATTAAGGGTGAGGGGACCAGAGTTTGGGATATAATGTGCTAGACTAAGTACTTCACACAAATGAAAGAAATAAGAGAACAGCAACATTCCTCCTTCGGGAAGTGGGAGAGAAAGGCAGCACCACAAGGGACGAGAGATAAGGCACAAGCAATATGCTGTAGATTCTCGTTCATGTCTCATAGGGAAAGATGTTTCCATCTCAAGGTGACAATCTTCGTGAGGGATTTCATATGCAAGGTATAGAATATAGAGAAATTACCTTAATTACTGTCCAGCCGGCTAGGATGGCATGGGTTGCTAGGGCCAGGTCAGAGGTGGTGGCAGGAAGGACACTGAGGTGGGTAGCCATACTGGAGGAGGCTTGCAGGATGCAGAGGAGGAGGAGAGGAGGATGAGGGAGAGCCTGCAAGTCAGCCAGGATCGAACAGTGGGCCGCCTCCAAGTGGAGGATGAGGAATGCGACTCTGCCCTGGAGGACATGATAGGAGACTATTGAGCCTGCTGCCTATGTATATAGTTAATTGTGTGGTATTTATGTGTTTACTTTTGTAAAATTTTCCCTTGGATGTAGTAATTTTTTGTAGTGTAAATATGGATAATGCAGATTTCTCTTTATTCATCACACATTTGTTGTCTCTTTGTTCATGTGCTGCATTTTGGCATGCATTTGTTCTGTGACAGTCAAATGGGTTGGGGCCTAACTGTTGATGTGTGGCATACGCTCATCAATTGGTCAGTCAATGGAGGAGAAGGGTACCTTACAATGCATGGCCACCCACCTACACCCATCAGCTACCAGCCAGTGGATCCTTTCATGTAATGCTGCACATCTGCCACTGAAATGCTTCATCTACACATGTGAGTTTATTTTATTTCTGGCTATACACATCATCCATCTGCTTGGCTCACACACTCTCAGACTTCCTCCACTTCCCCCTGACACATGCCTGTTCAACTTGTGTTAGTTGCAGGGGCTTGGAATGGTATGTTTTCCTACCTGAGTCCCTTCATTCATTGATTGTTGGTTGCTACTATGCATTCAGATTACACGTGACTCTGTCCTATCAGTGATGTCTTAGACATGTGTCCTCCTAGGCCAATCATCTACGGCACTTTGAGGCCATTGAAATGACACATGGGCACAATCATACATCACATTGCATTACATTGCTTTACTGTGTCACATGCACATGGTGCTTTCACTGTGTAGCGGTTGCTAGATTCTGCTGTCCTTGTTGCTGTGCTATTCATTGTGATGTACCAGGGAGTCCTGCGATGAGCTACAAACATGGATTCTGCATCAGTGCCTCCAGTTGTTAAGTCTATGCGTGGGTATGTGGCCAGTGTACTTCACAGCGGTGACAGGCCAGTGGAGTTGAGGTAAGTTGTTAGTCAACATTAGAGGTTATGTGGCAGTGCCAGGCTGGGGTGGTGTCGGAGATGAGGGTGTAAGGACCGGAGGGTGGTGTAGAAGGTGAGGGGGGATGGTGGGTGGTGTGAGGCCCTGAGGCTGGTGTCAGAGGTGAAGGTGGGCTGGTGGGTGGTGTGAGGACCGGTGGTGCTTCTGGGGGATGCTGTCAGAGGTGAGTGGGGCTGGTGGGCGGTGTGAAGACCTGTGGGGCTGCCTTGGGGTGGTGTTTGAGGTGTGGGGTTTTGGTGGGTGGTGTGAGGACCTATGGGGCTGTCTGGGGTGGTGTTGGAGATGAGAGGGTCTGGTGGGTGGTGTCTGGCATTGAGGGAGCTGCCTAGGGGTGGCATCGAGTTGAGGGGGACTGGTGGGTGGTGTGAGGACCTGAGGGTGGTGTCGGAGGTGAGGAGGGCTGGTGGGTTGTGTGATGATCAGAGGGGCGGCCTGGTGGTGGTGTCAGTGGTGAGGGGGGCTGGTGGGTAGTGTGAGGACCTGTGGGGCTGCCTAGGGGTGGCGTCAGAGGTGACGGGGCTGGTGGGTGGTGGTGTGAGGATCTGTGGAGCTGCCTGGTTGTGGTCTTGGAGGTGAGGGGGACTGGTGGGTGGTTTGAGGACCTGAGGGTGGTGTCGGAGGTGTGCGGGCCTGGTGGGTGTTGTGAGGACATGAGGGGGCTGCCTGCGGGTGGTGTCAAAGGTGATGGGGGCTGGTGGATGTTGTGAGGACCTGTGCGGCTGCCTGGGGGTGGTGTTGGAGGTGAGGGGGGCTGGTGTGTGGTGTCCAGACCGGAAGGGGCTGCTGTGCAGTTTGGGTATGTGCCAGCAGTTTGGGTGTGGTGGGGATCACGTCTCAGGGGTGCAGCCGTTACGTACGTGGAATCTCGCGCAGAGCACCCTGGTGCAGCCATTACTTACATACAACCTCTGGTGGAGTAGCTGGGGGGCAGCCGTTACTTACCTGGTATCTCACGCAGAGTAGCTGGGGTGGTAGATGCTGTGCCAGAGGTGGATGCGGAGGCTTGGGGAAAGGTTGGTCTGTGGCTATGTTTTTGGTTTGCGTGGAGGCAGGTTGTGGGCGTTCCTCACACAGCTTGATTTTCTTTACAGGTCAGTTTGAAATGCACGTTTGAATCCATGAATACACGAAGCGTACATCGGAAACTTTGCGTGCAGGCTTTGTGGGATCAATGCACACTTTTCCATGAATCTGGCCCTTTATGCGTAATCAATGTAAGGTCAATAATGATTCAAGTGTCATCAACTATTTTGAAGATTTCAGAATCTTAATAGCGTTCTGGTGTTCCATATTCTGCGTGACATATTCCTTAAAGCGCTTATACTAGTGCAGAATTGTATACGTGTGTTTCAATTACGTATTCCACTTTCCTACATTTTTGAGTTGTTCTTCAAAAAAAGCCGACTGCCTTTATCATAACTTTCCGCCAAAGAGGAAATCATTTTTTGTTTTTCGACGCCTCTTCGATTTGTTGGACAAAAGATGTAAATCCAATCTCCTGCGTGCAATTTCAGAGGGCTAATTATTAGTGGAAGGACTCTGGGCCAGCTAGGGTTTGCATAATCCCAAATGTAATTACATTAAAATCCATAAATCTTATCTGCTGAGTAATTAGCTCAGCAGTCTCAGCAGAACTAGTTAAGTTCCGAATATTCTGTACAGCAACATGCACAATTATAACAGATTTGTTATTAACATATTTGGAAAACAAACATGAGCTGCTTTTCAATCCGAGAACACCATGGGCCTGAGTTTCAAAAGCGTTTTAAAATGATGCAATCCCATTGGAAAACGCTTTGTACATCATGCGACTTGTCTTTCCATCGTGTTATGCTTACGTTAAAAACAAACAGTTTTTTTGTGAATCGTCCCTGCTTTTTTCTTGCAATGCCAAGTGCAGCGAGGTCACCAATAGTGGCAGAAGGGTGATATACAAGACCATTTACATTGCATTACATTACATCATATGACATTAGTGAGAGCTCTGAAATGTCACCCGTTGAAAGAACACCCTCGGATTTTAATGTCAACAAGTGATTGTGACTAGTCCTAAATTTGAATCCCTTGACATTCCTTGTGATTCAGGTTAGCTCCAATCACCGACCCCTTGGGATGCTTTTGTCTTTTAGTTCAGGGGATGGTGGTTACGGCTTCACTTCCAATATATAAAGTTCTACAGAGTATGGCTGGGCCGGAAATGGCAGTGGAGAATATAATTGTTCCTTTTTTACTTTTAAAAAGGAACCCCAGTAGTGCATTGATTCTTTTTTATGTTTTGAAGCTTGCAGGTGAAGGATGGTCATTGCAGGGTATCAATTCATGTTTTTATAATTTTATTTTTTTATTTCAATCCTCACTAAAGTTGTAGACTCAGTAAAAAGAACAAGCTTTCTGCCATATTGATATCATGTAGATGCATATTAGAGTATATTGGCCCTCATTATAAGTATGCCGGTCTGGAAAAAAGTGC
This sequence comes from Ambystoma mexicanum, assembly GCF_040938575.1. NCBI lineage: Eukaryota > Metazoa > Chordata > Amphibia > Caudata > Ambystomatidae > Ambystoma > Ambystoma mexicanum. The sequence continues at coordinate 292,593,252 of NC_090928.1, forward strand.
CAGTAACAATGGTTACCACCACCTTTTCCGGACCGGCAAACTACAAGTCTCTTGGTAGGTGGTTCAAGCCCCTGCCGGCTGATTGTTCACTGAAGCACCGGCACCGTTAATAACGATGCCGGTACTTCAGTGTTCCCATTCCCTGTGGAGTCCTAAGGGACTACATGGGAATAAGAATGTACTGTTTCTCTGCCACCCGTAATATCCGGGTTTTACCAGGCTATTGGGTGGCGGAAACGGAAAGGTGAGTCTGCCGGTAACCTGCTGTGGTACAGGTGGGTTACCGGCAGACTCATAATGAGGACCTATCTTCCACCTGTGTCCTCAGAAAAGAATGACTAGCCAATTATAAGTAAAAAAACATAGCAACTGGAATTCTGTCTACTGTGTTTCTTGTGGGTTCCTAGTGATTGTATCGAATGCAAAAGTTTCGAATGGCAAAGTTTTTAAAAAAATGCATCGAACCCCCGTTTTTTTACCCCTTAAAACCCATTATAGTAAAAAAAAACTTTACCTACAAAATAAAGCCATTTTTTCGATGCATGTTATTCAGAAACTATGTATTCGAAACAATGCCTGGATACCTTTCTTGTGCTATACAGTGGGTGTCACACATTACCTCTCGGACTTATGCTCTCCTCAAATGCGACCTCCTTGTCCATATAGTGCTTGCTGACTCTTCTTGTCATTATATTGCAGCGTAAGAAATAGCTTTTACTATTCGTCATTTAATGGAACAGAGCTCATCAACGTTGGAATGATAAAATACATTCACTGGTGTGATAAAAAAGTGTCGGTAATTCTGTTACCACCACTCTTTTGCAGTGATAGAATTAGCACCATTTTTACTGGACAGCCGAATTGAACCATGAAGCAGAGGATGCTAGCGGTAAATCCTCCATTTAAAGGTAAACCTTTGTGGGAATTACCATGGTGGAATTACTGCTCACGATAATTCTCCCTAAATTCTCATGAGGTCCTATGGACTACAAAAATGGGGGTTTACACCACCTTTCCACCTCTCGTAATCCTGTGGTAAACCCACAGGACCTAGTAGAGGAAAGCGGTAAAATGTTTGGAAGCAATTAGGCAGATTTGCTACCGAATTACAGCTAATCTTCTAATGAGGCCTGCGACTTTCACGTGCAAAGTGAACACAAATATCAGTAAAAAAGGATTTAAGCTATGGACCTATGGAATCAACTGAAATAAAAAAAAAGGTTGCACTGTGTCTTCTAAGTCGATATTTCCATATGTTACATTCATAGCAGATGATAGATAGATGATAGCAATAAATACATTAAAACAGCGCACATTGCACAATTGCAAACTTTGTAATCATAAAATAAAAAGGCAAAGCATGGCCCTATACGAATAAACTAACAACAACACATTCCATAGTTTAAAATTCAAAACATAATTTTCTTTCTGATCCCACATGCATATTTATTTTAAGTACCCTCACCTTTAAGGCCAGATCCAGATACTTGATCAGATTGAAAATAAATCGTGGGACAGTGCAGTTAAAAATTAAAGCCATCCCTTCTTTGCAAGTTCTTGCATAATGCGATAAAAAAGTGAGGTTTTAACCTTCTCAGCCCCTCCCTCTTTTTTAAATGGGCCTATCAAAATAAAATGTACCAAATCATACGCACCCATGTCACATTGGCACTTTACAGAAGTCTTGAGACGGGTAGTTCTTTTCACCAAGGGGAGTACATTTATTCTGGTCATAATTAAAAGTTTTCTCCCCTCAGATGAGTCGGGGCCAGGGGCAGGACCTGTTGCAGACAGGCGCCCCCCCCCCCAATATTCCAAATAGATTGTGAGAGAAGGTAATGATTGGAGTTGTATTACATCCACATCTGTCTCTAGACCAGGTTTTGATTTCAGATCTGGCTTTAAGCCGCCCATTCCCAGCTAGGAGCTGGTCCCAGAGCCGACAACCTGTTTTATACCAGGGAGTCTTGTGTATCTCTGAATGGCTCTCTATCACTGTAACTCCTAGTTGTAGATTTTGATTTTTTGATTCGCCTGTTTTCAACTTAGTAAAATGAACTAGTAGTCTTGCTTGTGCCAGAGACTCAATGCTCTGAATGTCCCCTTTCTACTCTTAGGGCACTACTCGGACAACCCTAGGGCAGCCCTACAATTTGTTGCCAAAAATGCATCTGGACAACCTCCAAAGGATTGCAGGAGCTGTAACCCCAGATCTCGCTACCGTACAACATCTGGGTTACCACCATGCATTTGAAAACCTCCTAAACACTTTTCAAGCCTACAGGCACCCTATTTAAACTAAAACCTTTCTAATGTTAATCCCAAATAGATATATGAATCCACTCTTTCTATTGGGGTCCCTTTTAATTCCCACCTTACTGGATTCTTCTTTTTCCCAATGGTTTTGTCTTTGTTTAGCTTTAGTTTATTTGCTTCCAGAAAATTCTCGGCATAGTAAAGACCTTGCCTCAGGCCTATTGGTGTAAGCCCCAGGTTGACAGTCATTCGCATAAAGTAGAGAACTGTATTCCTTATCACCAGCCTAAGCGGACACATCCTATTATTGTGTTTTACAGGGTCAAAATCTGACATAGAAAGTATACAAAAGAGTGGTGCAAGTGGGCATCCCTGTTTCACCCCCCTGTTTGTCTAAACATACATCTGTATTGTCCCCTGCTCCATAAAACCTGGCCACCGTCCTGGTTTGATCGTTGCATAATTGGACCAGTCTTAGTAAATTGGGCCGGATCGCCAGTCTTATTAGTTTTCCCGATAGCGTACCTCTGCCAATTCCATTAAAAGCCTTTTCTAAGTCTAGAAAGGCAGCATACACAACTCTGCTTTGGAGTTTGCAATATTTATCGATTATTAATGACTGAATAAAACAGTGGTCTATTGTTGAAAAAAAGCTCCTTAAGCCGGCTTGAAGATGGTCCAATATTTTATTCTCCAGGGCTCAGTCTTCCAATCTGCCTAAAATGCATTTGGCATACATCCTGGCTGAAATATCCACAAGCGTGATCAGGCAGTAACAATGGCATCGTTCATATCCCTTTCTTAAATATAGGGACTATTATCCCACCCCTCCACGTGGAGGGAATCATTCCAGCCCCATCTATTGCTTCAAAGAGTTTTTTTTTTCAAAAATAGGGACCTACCAATCACCATGTCCTACAAACAGCTCTGAATCTACCACATCCACCGCCTCGATAAACCGGATGTTGTTTATCCGGACAAGCTGCCTGCAACTCGATCTCCTCATCCCTATCATACAGAACATAGTCTTAAAGTGCATCACTCACCTGTTCTTTCCTATGAATCCACCCTGCTGGTACCCCATTTTATTTCAGCCTTTTGTTACTTATCTTCAGAATAACCTGTAATTATTGCTGCCCACTGCATGAGCAAGTATATCCCATTGTTTCTCTATGTCCTCTTGTTTCTTTTTCTTAAGTAGCTTATTATAGTCCCTTTTAAGAGAATACCTCTCTCCCGCTGAAAGGGTATTGTCCTAAAGTGCTGCATACAAACATCCCTTTTTAGCCTTGCACTCCGGGTCGAACCAGGTGTATCCCTCCTTATTCCTGTCCCCGGTCTAATGTGCTTATCAGCTTCCTTGTATATTCTGTTGTGAAGCATCTCTATAAGTGATTCAAAAGCTACCACCATGTCTCCTGCAGTGTACCCTTTTTCCAGCAGCAGATTTCTCTGTTTGTACACATCTTCGCAGTTGAAGCAGCTATTGATTTTGGATTTACCCAGTAATTTCATTGGCTGACAAAAACCAAAGAAATTGGCAGGCACAATGAAAGCAGATATGCCAATAAAGATGCTTTATAGGAACACAGTGATAGGGTGTGTGAAGCAAAACACCACCTGTTTGGGCGGATGAGGAATTTGCAGTGGTGCAGCTTGGATGAACAAGCACTTACACACAACTTAGAATGATATATTATCTGAGACACCCACATTGATTAATTTCATTACCAGCACTTTGAGGGAAGGAAACAAGTGTTTGTGGTGTGTAAGGAAACATATTTGCAGGGTGCTGGTGAATAGGCAGTGTCATTAATGGCAGTATGATTGGGCTTGAGATGCATGTAACACAGCACATGGCAGAACAGAGGAGTCACCTGTGCTGGGCAGATTGACTGAAGCATTGCAGCTTGCTGCAGGAATTATGGGCCATGTGCAAGATTACATAGAATTTCCCTACGAGGGCTGTCCGTTGTTTAGGTGTGTGAAGAAAAAGCCACACCAAATATTATGACTTCAAGGACAGAGGCCAAATGTGGAGTTAGGTAGAGGAAGGCATGGACATGTTGAAATGTTTACAGCAGAAACGGCTAGCACTGCAATTGTTGAGATGGACCAATCATGGGTGGCAGTATAGTAATGTACCAGGCAGCAACAACAAGTAGCACACTGACCATGATTCCAAGTTCCACAGGCATTGACATACTATTTGTGTTTGCCACTAAGGCTTCTAATATCATCCCTGGCTTGTCTGTGTCTGGCATTTCAATGCTCCCAGCCCAAAACCCACATTCACTAATATTTAAGCTTGGCACAAGTGGGAATCTATCCCATCCCCACAAGTTGCAGCAGACTAGAGTACACATGTATATTTTGCAGTGATATGTTGAGGTGCTAGCATAGCAGCCACTCACTAAATCTATTTCCGAAGGGTATTTGTTTGTGTGGTGTTGGTTGTAGCAAATCTCAGAAGAAGGACAGGGGCAGAGCTGAAGGTTTTTCAGCCACAAACTGCCACCAGGGCCCTTTTAAGCACTTTTGGGGCCCTGGGCAAGGACATCTTTTGGGCCCCCCTCCACCAAACCAAAGGAATTAAGGGATCAAGACTACTGGTCACGCCCCCCAACCTGCATTCTTCGCGCTCACAATCTATAGGTTGATATGCTGTCTCGCAGCATAATAAGCGTGTTTGCTCCCTTTAAGTCCCCTTGCCCTCTTCATTCTTGCTCTAATCAGAATGATAAACACGTAGCATTTGAAGACCAACATTTCTAATACATACAGGATACTTTTTATCAATAACATCCAGGAAGGTAGATGTAGTATTAATGCAGGACCGTATGTAAAAGGTACATGTAACCCATAATAGACAGATAACTCACATTAGCTGCCTCACAGATTGCAAAAGTGTGCATGCATGGATAGCGACCACCAATTGGAAGGAAGAAGAACACTACACACACCGTAGCATGGATAGTGGAGGCAGATTAGAAGCTACCAGGAAGGTGTCTTTATCCAGACAGACTGAGATTAGAAGTGGGATATGGTTTTCAAATAGTGTTGCCACTAGATATCAAAGGAACAAATGCATATGGTGTGCGATATAGAAATGCTCACTATTAACACAGTGAAACCATGAATAAGCCTTTTATGAAGATCATCCCATGAGAAGGAAATCACTCAGAATGGCTGACAATTTTGAAAGGTTATTGGACTGGAAATATTGTGAGGTTATGCAATATGAGATGCCCAGGATCACACATTGGTTAAGGGGTGAAGGGGTGATGCTGGGATTTGTGCCAACTCTGCAATTCCTGCATTTGAACACTTTATTTTCCAGTTCTTACCATGAACTAAAACAATCTCATTTTATCAAAAAACGGACTTGGAAAGTACACAATTCACATTACCAAACATGACCATTTTTAAACAAAATATTATAGAAGGGTGTTATGCAAAATGGGAATTAATCTAGCTTCATTCTCTCCATCAGCAAGGGAAGTATATAAGAACCAGCATACCAATTGATGTGATTTAACACATTGTATTTGGGTTTGTCTTTTGTATTTTCAAATACTTCCAAAACAATGGCTTTTGACATTTTCATTAATAAACGTGCATAAAAACCATTGACTTTTATCAAAAAGCAAACTGTTTTTTGTGTCAAACAAGCAGACCTTAAAATATGCTTGCCTGAGGCCTGCAACATATGGTCCTCTCTCTTCTGTCTACCAACCCTTCCACCCAAATGGCCTACATAAGAAGAAGGATCAAATAATAGGCTAAACGATACCAGCAGCATGCAAGAAGGCAAAACTCACAGAAGACCGCACAGTAATGTAAGATATATATCGTCTGCTCACAAATCCAGGATACAAACATGAACGCTGTTGTTCCCTAGTCTTGAATTTGGATATTTATTCACCTCTTTGACTAACAGTTTATGCCATCGTTGAGGCGATTGCCTAGGTTTTACAACACCCCACCTGAACAAACCATTTTCTAGACCTTCACCATAAATGTTCGTTTTTATAGCAACCCATATCTGGTACAAGTACATTGCTGATAATACAGATGTTGTTCTGAAAAACCAAGTACATAAGCAGGCAGGTTTTTAAACTTCAGGCATAGGATAGGCTCAGGCAGCTTAGCTGGAATGTGACATTCTAATTTTGCATATGGACACATATCTCTGCAATGGGTGCTTCACACACTGAGCTAACTTCTTTGGCACTCAATTTATCAATATGCATTTCACCATTGCCTACTGCACAAGATCAACATAATTCCTACAAGGAAAGAATGCTACAGAGTTGTGCCATAAGAAACACACAAACTATGTATACCACAGTGAACACAGAAAGCATTACATGATGAATTGATCAAGGCACAATGCACTTGCCGAAACAGAAAGGCAATGTGTTTAGAGCCTCTGCAGCACCCCATAACATATCCTGACGTGTGCTATTTAAGACTGGTGAACAATGGAATCTTCTTCAGATCAGCTAGCCTTGTGGGGCCCCCAACAAGGTGGGGGCCCTGGTCAAGTGCCCCTTTTGCCCTCCTATAAAAACGTCTCTGACTGCCACAGCATCTCCCTCCCCTTCCATTTCTTTAGCTGTGAATCAGATGATGGAAATGGTGGTGCTGAATCTGGTGAGGGTACTGATGACACAGATGTTGACTATACCTCCCTTTGTTATAAGAGAAGGCTGAGAGATGTATTTTAGAATGTTGGCTCTTGGTCCAACCCTAGCTCCAGCAGTGAGCCACAGGGGCGGTTGGAGAAACAAAGTAACAGTGCCTATCAGCATAACTTCCACATGTATTCAAAGTGCAGATATTCTACAAAGCATGCATCCTGTCTACACTATGTTTGCAACACCCTAGTCAGAAACCCCAAATGAAGTGTCAGTGGGATAGATTTTCACCAAGCAACCAGTGGCACCTATGGCACCCTGTTCACCTTGCAGAGCACCACGTTTTCACTATTCCTCTCTCTTACCAATAGCCAATTGCACCTACTACCACTACTGAGTACCCACTATTGATATCTTCAGTGTCTAATGTGTCTGTTTAGGGACAATAGCTCCCTATTGCCAACTGTATTCTGTACAAAGAAAATAGTACCTTGTAGCCAATGACCGCCAGTGCTAGGCCACAGGAAACGTCATCATGCACATAAAATGGACATAAACAGAATCACCCCAAGAACCCACAAACTATCAGAAGTATGCTGATCCGTCCCAGCACTGCCACGCCAGATCTCTGAGGTGTGTTATTCCTGCAGCAAAGTACTCATGGATGCACATAAAGCTACAGAATTGGCAGGGATGCAATAACTATTTTCCAGCCCAACACAGCTATGCCTTTTGCGCCCTGCTAGAAAAATAACTGGAGCCATTCATGAGTTTCAAGAGTATGGATGCTGAATGCCAAACATGTATTAATGCTGGTAGTAGAACCTCTGCCAAGTGTTCTTCTTTAAAATAAAGGTTAAAGGGAACAGGTAGAAAGTGCTGTACCGCAGTTGAATAATGTAGTTGTTTTTGTGGTGAGGAAGACACTAGGCAAGTTGTGGGGTAAGAAAGTTCACTTCACAATGGATATATGGGTGATGGGCCCAATCTCTGACTGCATGGCTGTGATTGTGTATTGTGTTAGCAAGGGGTGTCATCACACCATCAGCATGCCTTCCACTAATAAGTCACTTTGTGTATGCAAGGCTTTGATGGCAGCAGCCACACAGACACAGACATCTAGGATAAAGTGAAACAGGTGGTGGGTTATTGATGAAGTCACACACATCTAGCCTAGGGCTTTGCAGCAGTGGACAATAGCCCCAATGGCCCTCATTACAACTCAGGCGGTAAGGGGTTTACGGCGCCGTAAACAGCGCCGACCCTTACCGCCTGAGTACGAGGTCCCTTAGCGCCATGGCGGATTCAACACCTGCTTTTAGCAGGTGTTAAAATCCATGGCGCTAAGGGACCATGGAGTTAATTACGCCACCGTAAATTACGGTGGCGTAATTAACGCCTTCCCCACTCCCATTATGCCCTATGGGGCAAAAATGGGAATGGGGAAGGGTAAATGGGGATTGGGGACTTACCGCCCCGCCAAGGTCGGAATGGGGCGGTAAGTCCGCCAACCACCATGGCGTAAACGTAGTTTACGCCATGGTGGTAAAGTCACGGCCCAGGCGGTAACTTACCGCCTGGGTCGTAATGAGGGCCAATGTCATTTCTGCCCTGTGGCTGCAGAGCACAATCCATATCTCATGCTTTGCACACATTCTCCACCTTCACTGATTGCTTTCCAATCCTTGATAGCGTAGCATGGCACAAATGATCTGTTTTGATCTCATCCAGTCATAGAGCACCAGAAATTCTTTTTGAGTGTTGCAAGTGGAAAACAGAATCCTAGACCACCGCCGAAAATGCCTTTGCTGACCCGCTGGAATTCAATATTGAATCGGCTCGACCGCCTGTTTAAGCAAAACAATATGGAAAGCGACTACAACTACAGTCACATTCAAGCATTGGATTTAGCCACACCATCTCATTGGCAGCTCATGCACAACAGCTCAAATGTGCAGTGCCAGAGCAACAGCTATATGTCACTTCATGAGGTGCTTACATTGATAACTTGCTGTAAATAAACCAGTACAAAAAAGAAGCTTAAAATGAAAGCACCAATATGTCAGGTATTCTGCTGTTGGTGAGACGACTGATGCTTGAATAATTGTTTGTGATGATCCAGGCATAAAACACTTTATATATATATATATTTATTTATTTTGACATATCTCCTTGACACTTGTTTAAAGGTGGACATTTCTGCATTCTGGGCCATGAGAGTAAGGTGGCACATCAAGAAGTCACATTAATAAACAGTGCAATTGCATACATTAAAGGCATATGGGTTTCCTTTGAGTCACATATTCAAATTTCAGAGCCTCCCTCAATTTATCATCCTTATAAAGTTAATATAATGTGTACCAATGAGTTTGGTAATGATATTCATCTATAATCTGTCAATAGAGGTCAATATACCCAGAGCATTTAAACGTGTGCTCTACAAACACACCTGTCATGTGTGGATGCTGAATCTGGGATTTCCAATTTGAGGAATGTTTGCCTTTTCTCCCGGGGTGATAGAGTTGTCTTCTTTTGGAATAGTTGACATTCTGTGATACCCCATTTGTAAGGACATAAGTTGCTAAATTTGTCTCCATACAGGTGTTTTGAAGGATTGTTCATGTTTCAAGTGGCCCCTCCGTTTTGTTCGAGGATCAAGACTGTTTATGTGGAAAATGCTTCCCTTTTCTGTCTCCTCTACTTTTTTAGACATTGCAGAAGTTGTGCCAGGGTGATCACAAACCCGCGTGTAATGTTGCAGGGAGCAGATTCACACTTGCATGTAGAAAACCAACATTGTGAATCAGTGAGTCTTTTGTGAATCAATATGTACCTCCTTTCACACATTTTCCTTACTAAGCCGCAAACTCTTCTTCCTCATGTGCTCATCCATTCTTGGAAATGTATTGATATTGTGATCACTTTGAGGAATCACTAATACTGGAACATGTATCATTACAATAGAGCATATTCCTCCCCAATTTGAAGGCAACTGCATGCAAGCTCTGGATCCACAGGCCTAATATTGGTCCATCAGTACTGCAGTTCCTCCTTTCATTCATGGGAGCAAGTGCACCTTTTTACATCCTTTATTTTCTCCAACCATAACGAGGCCTCCATTATTGCATGTTGTTGCATTCTTCAATGGTATTATGGATAATGGTCCTGCTTCATTGTCGACACATGTTAGTAACTTGGAATGCTTGGCCCATAATTCTAGGCATCTATCATTCAATATTTGCACTATGCCTACTGGTTCCTTCTTCAATAGGTGTGCAGGGCAAGATAAATGTCCTTCTTCCCATCCGGTACTGGTGGCAACACACCCATATACGAATAGCAGAGGTCCCTCACAGCATCCTTGCTATTGTGATCTCTCAGTTATGTCTGAGCAGTCCATCCTCTTCATCTCGACAATTTCTATTCATTCTCCAATCTGGGATGGATACATACATGGTTTGCAAATCCGTTCCATTCGACTTTCCATATTTTTTGTCTTTACATAAGTATCTTCATATGGAAATGGTCCTCTTGATCGCCATCCTAAAGCTGCCCATTTTCCTTCGAATTGCCCTCTGGTCATACACGCTGCTAGATGGCTGAGACATATTGCATCATTTACAAGCATCTCTTTGGCAATACATGTTCTTGCTGCATTCAAGGCATACAGTATTAAGGAACAGGCATAGCAGCTTTCATCTGACATTCTCTCTCCCACTTCCTTCATGTGCTGATACCATAGGTTATTTTTTAAATGAGCCCAATTATCAAGATATGTATTTATATCTTTATGGTCCATCTAAACATCCCTTCCAAATCAAAATAGACCCCTAAGTATAGTGTAAAACAGGCTGTCTATACCTTTAGTAGGGACAATAATAGATGTTTCATTAATACCCTTCCTATCTGTACTATATTTTTGCCACACTTCGAACTGCCATAATAAGAAAGCAAAAAGCACAAATCATAATATCAACTGATATCACCACCAATAGTGCATGCAATCCTATCAACTTTCTGGATGGCAATGAATCGCTGAAATGTTGAAGCCTCTCCATTTTATATTTACTTTACTATACACATTTGCTATCTCCTTTCAATGAATTTTATGTAAAAAAAAAAAGCTGGAGTATTTTTGCAATTATCACTCTCCAGACAATACAGTTATTCTTGGGGTCTTCGGGAAACATGATAATATGTATTCCCCTTCATATTAGGGATGGATACGTCTGCAATACGTAGGAAACAATAACAGATGAGAATGTGTATACTAGTGTGATAATATGTATCATAAACGATGGTCGATACTCTTCTTTCTTCTTAGAATTCCTGACTCTTCTCACATTGTTCCTTGAAGCCTATCTAAAAAGAGATCCAAGATAACTGCAAATCTATTTTCTCCTTGTCAAATTTTGAGAAATGCTGATCTTAAGTTGATTTTTGAGAAATACTAGACCCTGATCTATGGTGCTTGTGTGTACTTGATTTTTCTTATTGTCGTTTCTAGCCATGAGGCGAGTCTGAATATTTGGAAGTTCTTCTATTGCTTAGTTTGGATGGATCTGCTCATGTAGAACTGCTTCTCTTGCTTCACTGTGGATATGTTTGGAAGGGGTCCATGGTTTGCCTTTATGGGGTTTGATGTTGTGTAAGTGTATCCACGCTCTTTGTCCCTTCAGTTTGACACCAGTAGTGCTAGCTTTGTCTACTCATGTGGCCATAAAAGCAGGGCATACTCCAGGTGTGCATACATTTGTGCATTAGCACCTGGTTGTATGGATATCATTTCAGAATTTTCAGCAAATCTTCTGTTTCATCAGATTGATTGTCTTTATCACACCTTTTTATCCCCTCCCTTCTGTTCTTGATCTGTTGAGACATGAAAGAAGCACTTGCATTCATTGTTGTTAGGTAATTGGGCATTTTGTCCCCTAATGCCTTCTCTATACTGTGGGCATCAGTTCTTAACCCGGTTGGCGGAGCAAGTGGGCTTCTCATACAGCGTTCAGTTGCCAACTTATGAGGAGTTAGATGGTGATCTGAACCAGGCTAATTTCTCAGGGCATACAAGGCAAGGGGTAGGCAATGTAACCATCCCATTTTCAAAGTGAATTTTAGCATTTAATCTCTCACAGATTCCATTTGTCTGTGGGTGATAAGCAGAAGAAAACATATTTTTTATACCTAATAATAGAACTATCGGTTCAAGCAACTCATTTACAAAAAGCGGCCCCTTATCATACCGCAAAACCTTGCACGCAGCCCACCTAGGTAACACCTCACACACAAGGAACTTGGCAGTGCAAGGGGCATCAGGGTGTGTGTATGCACCTGCCTCTATCCATCTAGAAAAAGGAAATATGTGACCAGAATATATCTGTAGCCATTGCATATCTGTAACATATCTACATAATCTATATGTAGATGCTGAAATGGGACATTGGGTCTAGGGATTGCTCCTCTCATTGTTTGAAAAGTGTGCCTTGCAGTACATTTCTGGCACACTATACAATTTATAATGAACTGTGGCTAATGCTCTACTAGGGTGGATGAGAACCACTCTTCTGCAATTGTTGCAGCTAGACTCTCTTGAGTCGTGTGTACTGGGTAGTGAAGCTCCTCCAACAGTACACTCAACAATGCTAGAGGCATAACTGGATTTCCAGTGCAATTCTGCCTCCAAATTGCCTGAGTGGGGGATAGAGAACACCCCTGCTTTCTCCGTAAATCATGTTCTTCTTGTGGAGCTCAACCATGTATTTCAATTAACTGGACAATAGACAGCATGTTAAATCCCTCCTTTGCTAACATGCATCGTCCTGTCATTTGTTTAACATCTTCTCTTTCCAAACTAGATGCGGGTGTATAATAGCCAGCTTGTTGGCCTCTATGTCTGCTGCTTCGATTCTGCAGGAAATTAAGTCTGTTCATTTAGAATGAGCTGAGCATTTTATGACAGCTAGGGTCAATGGAATTCTCAATGCTTCTATAAGCCTATCGATAGCGCCACATTTTGCACTGGAGTGCTGTCTTCACGGAGGACGACCCTCCTTTTCCAGCGTGACAAACCTGCATGTACGGTTGTCGTCACATAGGCAGAGTCAGAGTACATCATCACTTCCTCATCCTCTTAGCTATGCAGCGCTTCGATGAGTGCAACTAATTCTGCAGCCTGTGCTGAATAATTGGAAGACAACTGCATGCTTGTTACTACCTCCAATTCACCTCTCTATTCGGTTTCACTACAGCTGCTCCAGTATGCCTCTACCCAGTTGTCTGGTACATTTTTGAAGAAGAAACATCAACGAAAACAACTTCCCCCCTCCCAAGGGAATTTTCTCTAGCTTGGGGAATATCATTATAACAACATTCAGTGTATGTTGTGCAATAATATACATAATCAACTTCTCCTACTGGCTCTGCTGTAAAGGTTGCTGGATTCACTGTTTTACATCTAACAATTTTAATTATGGGGTTAGAAATAATCACCTCATACCCTGATGCTCTTTGTGTGGTCAATGCACTTTTGGGTTTCTCTAAAATTGCAAATAATGCATGCATTACAAATAACATTATTGGGTACCCCATTGTTATACTTGAAGATGTTTCAATTACTAATGCAGCTGCAGGTAAAGATGGCTCAAAGTGATAGTGTCCCTTCATTACTGGATCTAAAATCCCACTGTAATAAGCCAACAGTTTATGTCCATGTCATAATGTCATCTTCTGTGTAAGAACTGCTGTCATGACTTCTCCATTGGAATGGCAGAATAAATTAAATTATGCATTGTAATCTGGAATTCCCAACACAAGGGCTGTGCTGATTGCTTTTTTCAATTCTTGAAACCCTTCAGTCATCTCATCTGTCCATGTTATTGTGCTCTTATCTACCTTATGCACTCTACCTGTGCTCCTTTGGGTCCTTTTAAAAGTGGTTGAATATATGTACTGTAATCAAAAACCCAGGCCCTGCAATAATGGCATAAGCCTAGAAACTTGTATTTCCCTCACTGTTTAGGTGCTACGGTTTGCATGATTGCTTCTGCTCATTCAGGTGTCACTTTTCTCCCTTTGTGAGAGATCATCTGTCCTATGTACAATACCTCTTCTTCACAATATTGTAATTTCTCCTTGTGTACCTTATATCCTTTCCCTGAATGTATGGTCATGAGTTTGAATCTTCTCTACATCTTTCTTTCTGTCTCACTACACATGAAAATGTCATCCACATACTGAATTATTGCACTTTCAAGTTGAACATTACCCCAAGTCCATCTGGAGGACTCTGTTAAAGATGGAAGGGGCTTCAGTCTTTGAATATCTGCGCCTGAAGGGCATCCTCTGTGACCAGACTTGGGGCCTGAATCTGCGGAGACAGCTGACCCCCTTTGAAAAGTTATTAGACACGGCCACAACGAGGAAGGGGGTAGTATCCAAAATGTACCAAAAATTGAACACTGTTAACTTGGAAGGGAGGAGAGGGTTTCGTGGGTTCTGGAATGACCTGGCAGGAGAGGCTCTCTCAGAAGACGCAAGGTCCAGGGTGTTTAAAATAGCTTTCCATGGGAACCTGTTCACGTCGGACATGGAGCACAACTTTAAGATTTTACAGGGATGGCATAGGGACCCATCTAAGTTATCCAAGATGTTCCCGGGGGTGTCCCCCAGTTGCTCAAGAGGATGTGGCCAAGTGGGGATCAGGGGCCACATGTGGTGGTCCTGCCTTAAGGTACAGGGGTTCTGGGAGAAGGTACAGGGATGGATGGCGGAGGTCACCGAAGAACTTCGCCCACTCAATCCACTGACGATGTTGTTGGGCCTCCCACCGGAGGAGGCAGAAATATATAGGTACCCAAGAATGTGGGAGACCATGTTGCGAGCAGGAAGGGTGGCCCTAGTGCAAAGGTGGAAAAGTCCAGAGACCCTCTCTAAAAAAGACTGGCTAAAAAAACTGAAGAACATGTTCCTCATGGACAAACTGACAGCCATGGTAAACAACGAATCGAGCACCTTCCAGGCAAATTGGTATGGGGTTCACCAGGCATGGGGTTGGGAGGCTCACTGGCATTAAGTGGACAACACGGGGCGGGGGTGATGGAGCCCGGAGAGAACCACTCAAGAACAATGGGGTAGCCCACGGCCCGGGAGACAGCGGATCCGTCTAAGCCAGCATTTAAGGGAACGCACAGCATGGCTCCAAAGCACTGAACTTCAAGTATGGATGACGACTCCAGCGATTGGTTTTAAGATGGGACTCTGATCTGGGGGGAGGGGTGGAGTTGGGAAGGGGGGTGAGGGGTGAGGGGGGAAGGAGACTACGGGGGTTCGATGATGATGTTAATGTGATATTCACACTGCTCCCGGTGTTGTCATTGTTTCTTTTTCTGAAAAATTACCAATAAAACCAAAGTTAAAAAAATAAATAAATAAATAAAAGATGGAAGGGGCTCACAGTACCCCTGGGGCAAACAAGTAGGTTTCAGGAACATATTTGTATATGAAAAGGAAGTCAAATCGTGTGCATCTTCATGAAGGGAAAAAAAAAGAATGCATTTTTCAAATCGACAACTATGAAATATTTGCCCGCAGGATGTTACACAGTATTGTCGCAGGATTCGGAACTAAAAGAAACTCAGCTTTGACTATATTGTTTAAAGGGAAAAGTCCTTAATAAATCTCCAAAACACCCCTTTGATTTTCTCAGAGGGTACACAGTGTTACATGATGAACCTGATGACACCAATTTGCCTTGCTTCATTAAAGCAGAAATGGTCTCAAATATACCTTCACCTGGCTCTCTGGACATGGGGAATTACTTTGCTTGTGGTAAAAGAGCTCCTGGTTTTAATTTGATTTTAACTGCACCTATCCATTTTAATAATCCCACATCATATGGGCTCATAGTCCATAATATTTCAGGCACTTTCTGTAAGTCTTCCTGAAAGAATGACAATCTTCTTTTTACCAGCTCCATTCTCTGCGGTATTTCTATATGATACTTATAAAAAACACTAGTTCATCGTCAGAATAGTCATTTCTAAACTTTTTTTTTCGTCTGTCATATCTGTCAACCTGTATTCTCCACTGAGGGCTATCGCTGTCCACAATCACCTTCCCTCATCATCTGTCCCATGAAGCATCACCCTTTCTTCTCTGACCACTGCTGCTTCTAATTCGAATGGAATGATCTGTCCTTTCACATCGTCCATAGGGATTTCTGGCCTGAATGCAAATTCAACAGGTATTCTCAATATTTTACCTTCCAACCTGGGTAACCATGATAATAAGATAATCACTTCCTACAAAAAATATGTCTGGCTCTAATGGAACTCCTCGTAATGCTTTCTGACCTGTAAAGGCTTATATATACTCTCCCATATTCATATAGTGTATCCATGGAGTAGAGCACACCAGGCCCGGCTCCAGGAATTTTCATCTGGGTGGGGTAGGGTTGTAGTCAGGCAGGCCCACATTCAATTGGGTGTGGGTCTAGGAGTATCCTAAACAAAGTGCTGGCATTGATCCAGATTTCCCAGATGCGTGATCCAGCAAAACATTTCTTCCCAGATCGGCAAAAATACATTTGCACCGCTCTATAAAAACAGTACATAGCAAAAGAGAAGCAAGGAAAATAGTGTTGCAACATCAATCTACCTATCTTCCCTTCCCATCTGCTGCCCCTTTCGGTTATATCTGATCCTCCTTCACCTTTCACCGTCCAGTCACCTTCCATCAGCTGCGCTAACCACCGTTCCCGTTTACCTCCCCTCTCACCCATTCACACCAGCACATGCCTTTCCGGGCCTGGCTTGGGAGAATTGAGGGTGATGCCTTCTCCTCCATTGCGAAGAATTTGCAGTAGGGTACCAGTATTTGTACCATCTCAGTTGGTGTCCGCCCAACAATATCTTCCTGAGCACTGAGGCCCCGGAGGAGATGCAGGTGCTCCCTGCATCGTTTTGTGAAAGATAGACCCCCCCACCCAAAATAATGAAGCAAAGAATTCCTACAAAATTACATTTTTTAAAAAAAATTCAAGAACAGAACAGAACATACCATGTCCAATCAATACAGCTAGTCTTGTTGAACTTAACAAAATTGTCGAGCACAACAACATACCCTCCAATAACATACAAATTCCACCCATTCCACAACCTCCCCACCTCCTTTCCAATTGAACCCTAACAGTAATCCCATTCTGAATGTCTCCCATCAATGGTTCATGCCCAACATTACATTTTAAACTCATGTTATTTCTTGTTGCATTTTTGCAGGACATTTTAATTGAGTTCAGAGTGCCAGGGACTGCGAGGGCTGTAAGGGCTGCATCAGGAGGCATGTTGAGGGGTTTGCGGCCTCCTGGTATCTCTCCTGGTGGGGTGTGCCCCTATACATCATTGTCTGGTACATACTGTTTACATACGGGTTATAATATGCAACTGTCCATGATGACTCTGTTTGATGTGTTTACTTTGATTTGCTTTTGGGCAACACAATTTGTGTTCAATAAATGTGGCCCAGATATTTTCAAAGTTAGATGTCTGTGTGTGTGTGTGTGTCCTAATGTCTGTGCTGCCCATCTATCAAACCATGAGTGAGGCTTTTTGGAATAGCTTATAATGCAAACTATATCACTTCTAGGGGAACCTAATTTTAACAGGTAAGGCATAGCGAAATTAAAAAGTATGCCCAATGATCACACACTTTGGTCAAGTGGTAAAGCCAAAGTTTGAGCCTTGCTTGACATTTAGATACCTTACCACATATCTTCTGAGCTCAATTTGGCCAAATATGTGTTAAAGTTTGACTTTGAATACCTAAAGAAATAGTAAATGTTATACAGATTACTTTAAAAATGGACAAGTCACATGACAAACCAACCTGACAATGTATTCATCATTGTAGAAACATGATGATGAAAAGATTAAGGGGGGCATTTTGTTTTGAATCTTAAATTGCACAGAGTGGAATTTTCCTGTTGCACTTTTTTGCAAAAGGGGCCATTCATTAATTTTAATTGTTTCTACCAAGCACTGGAAAAGTAAAGAGTAAAACACAGGCAAAAATCGTCTTTGCTCTTTACTTTACCACTATGGGCCTCATTACACGGATGGCAGAGAACCATGGCGCTATTAGCGCCATGGTTCCTGCCGGTAAAATACCGGCACCACCTTGACGGAAAGGGGAATTACCGCCCCATTCCAAGGTTGGTAGGGCGGTAATTCCCCCTTCCACCATTGCCCTTCCCCATTCCCATTTTTGCCCCATAGGGCTCAATGGGAATGGGGAAGGTGAGAATTACGGTACCGCAAATTGCGGTACCGTAATTAGCTCCCTGGGTCCCTTTGCGGGTTGGTTTTTAACGCCTGCAAAAAGCAGGCGTTAAATCCCCAACCCACAAAGGGACCTTGTAGTAAGGGGGTAAGGATTTACCGGTACCGTTTTTTTACCGGTACCGGTAAATCCTTACCGCCATCTGTGTAATGAGGCCCTATGTGTCTGGAAAAGTTTAAATCACTTCCACAATTAACGATTGTGGGAGCCATCCACAATGGATTCCTTTGGCCCCTGCACGCTTTTACCAGGTGTAAATGTCAGGCAGACCCCATATATATCTATAGGTTTCCACCAACGTAAAAATACATGCTGGTGGAATACCAATCGATTTGGCAAGGGGACCTTGTTAAGTCCTATCTGCTCTCGAACTTTGACTGTCAAATCATCCAAAATCCTGCAGCTCATAAAAAGTGGAGCTAAATGCATTTTCCCCATCCTGAATGGAAACCTACAAGTTCCAGCATAGCAATTAATGAGAACTTAAAAAATCTCATACAGACACAAAGTGAAATGAAATGCATGACAAGGTTATTTTTGCACACAGCTTGTTCTGTGTCTCCTTACTTACCAATCACCCAACAATCACACTTAAATTAAAGCATTTTAAAATGGGCCTCAGCAATGGTCACTGCCTTTTAACTTTTCTCATCTCCAATCCCTTCCTGTTGGAAATAATCTGCCTCTGGGACATGTTAAAAAGATAATATCTCACTGGTAGGGCGAGTAGAGCAGGGGTGTTCCTTGTCCAAATTATAAATCCACCTCTGATTGCACTCTTTAGAAAATATTTAAATACTGCTTTTTAGTTATAAAAGATGCACTCCTTTTATACTTTGCCCGCAACATTATAGAAAAAACTCTTCTTTTTTTGTTATTTCACAGGTGTTCATGTTCATTTCCGGCACTGCCTAAACACCCAGCACCCAGGATTTACATCATGCTTTCCAGAAACAAATCTCACAACACACATGACATATTCTGCTTGCATGCAGACTCTGTAAAGTTACTCAAACAGAATTAGGTTATCAAGCCAGTACTTATCAGTTTGAATCATGAACCATTCTGGCAGAGTAGACTAGGGTTCCAAACGAAGATACATTCTATTTAGATCGTAGCCCCACTGGTAGGTATGCATGAGAAGATTTGTAACTGGTCAATATTTGCCAACCTAGCCTTATCATTTTATGGTAGAGCCTTGTTGAACCAGCTACGTGAGGTGCAGCTTGATTCCCTAGTCATATCAAGCAAGATACCCAAATCTGGGCATATAAACATTCACTTTAGGAGACAAACGGAAGCCAACATGCATTGGCAAAGCCAACAGCTTGGGCTTTTGATTAGGCATGGATGGTCATTTGCCAGGCACTGCCATAAGGGTACCATCTGGCCATAAAATGGGAACAGCTGGAAAATGGTGCCAGTAACTGGGCATATGATGGCTTTGTGTTTGCAAATGTCTTCTAATACCTATAGGCAAGCAAAAACTGCTGGCTTTGTGATCGCTTGTTTAAGACATGACTTCAGTGCCAGTCACAGAGGCATTGACAAATATATTGCTTATAAAATCAACTGACTAAAGACACACATTAAGAGAATTTTACTACACCAGGAGCTCATTTAAAAAGGCAATTAAGTAATTAAACACTCAAAAGAATGCTTATATATAACACTAGTAGGCCCTATGCAGCAACACGTTTGACGTTACTTTGTGCTAGATCTTGCTCAAAGAGTTCTAGAAAGGTTATGTTTTGGTGTTGAGGCATTGACATAGCCATGGCTAGTCATTAGGTGGGTAAATGACTAGACACACCCATAGGATGTGTGTTTCTCCACACATTTTATTTCCATCCTATCTGTGCTCCACAGCATGTGTTCTGGTTGCACCTAATATGCAAAAGTCTCTGAATCAATTATAACCACAGTCATTGCTCTGACCAGCCTTCCATACCTTTGTTTGCATATCAGCCTTGACCCTGTCACTAATGTCAGAAGCCTTTCCCAAACTGCTTGTACGCAGGGCTTATCAATGCATTTGTTTGATTGTGTTCCAATGCAGATGGTAAACGGCCGAGCAATCGAGCCTGAACTGCACCTTTTGGTGGCAGCACTGAAAGTAATTTGCTAATGGCTTGTCGCCTTCTCTAATCACACAGACATACTACAAAATGATGGTATGGAATGTTGGGCAGAGCAACGGTTGTGCTAATGTTTAATTCAAAGCATTGCATCTTTCACTTTTTGATTTTACTACACTCTGCCCTCCAGAATTAAATTTATGTTACTACCAACCTTATCTTTTCACTGATACTCAAGTAGTTAATACAGCAGAATATATACTTTGAATGTAATTTGTAAGGGCCCAGTCAGTTGATGGACCTTCTGCAGAAATCTGTGTTCAAGCAACTTAACCTGTCATTTATTGTTTGATATAGTTAACCATTTTATTACGCATCATTTCAAAAACCACTAAATTCCCACGAAAAATAAACATATGTTAAATTACAGAAACCAAAATTGTGATTTTAGTTTTGATAAAATACTTGTAGGCAGCCTGCTTGAATAAGTGTGCTATCACTTAGAGGTGTGAATGACCCTCTATATCCCTGGTCATTTGTACTTTTATGGCTGTGGGCATAAATCATTGTTTAGGGCAAGAAAACAAATCCTGGCCAGCCCTCCTGCAGTGCAGCCTCTCAGAAAGAGGTCTGGTTGCTGCTGAATGCTTAGAGTGACTTACAGCCCCCACTCCCTTTGTTACCAGTGGTGCATAACACCACTGACATGGCCTCCTTTCTACGGGGGGCAGAGGCTGGTTTTGGGGGGGCCTAGCCCCCCCTGCTGGAGCCGGGCCTGGAGCACACTATTCCTTGATAAGTAAAGGATATTGTTATGTTAAGCTTTGTCATTAAGTCACGTCCCAATATATTGACTGGTGTCTGCCTAGAATATAATAATGGCATTGAAATATCATGTTCTCCTACAGAGATTGGTAATTTGTCTGTAAAAGGAACTAAATTCATCACCCCAGAGAATCCCTGAGCATTCACGGCAATACCTGACAGTGGGTATTTTCCCTCGTGGACACAAGAACGAGTAGCTCCAGTGTCTACTGGAAATGGAAATGTCTTGCATCCTGACCTTTGGTTCCTCTTGGGGGTCTGGTGTCACTGATAGTAATGAACAAATGAAGTCGCTCTGTGGGCTGTCCTATTGTGGATGTAAATTCATCCCCGTACCTGTGAAAGGATTTCCTCCTATTACAGTCATACTCCCTAATTTGTGTGCGGGTGTCTGTTGGGCTCCTGTGGTCATGTTCCATTGTGGTACCACAGCCTGGTGTATGTGTGTTTGCTGTGGTTGTGCCTGTTGTGTTTGCATGGGTACCTTCTGTGGTTTCCCTTGCAGTGATTGCATTTGCAGTGGTGCTGGCTGCATTTGTTGGGGTTGTTGTATATAGGTCTGAGCATATGTGTGACTTTGGGCATACTATTACTGTGGTTCTGCATTATATTGTGGAGCATAACCCATCCCCCTTCTTGGAGCTTGTCAATTCTGTTGCATGCCTCCTCTGCCTCAGCACGTCATAGCTATGTGTCCCATTCTTCCATAATTCAACAGTGTTGTGGCTGTCCATCATTAAATCCTCCTCTTCCCTGAGAGTTTTGAAATTCACCTCCTCTTACTCCTCTAGGCCCATTTCCTCTTCCTCCTGGCCAAAAATGTTACCCACTCTCGTCTGTGGGATATCCTGTGTTTTTTTGCTTCCCTGACTGAATCTCCTGTGTCACCCCTCCTTCATTACTTGTTAATACTGCCCCCTTAATGGCTATGTTGGACAACTTCTTCTGAACTAAGTTTGCTTCCTTCTTCCTTCTGTTCTCAGCTTTCTTGTTATTTTCCTCCTGCATTAATCGACAGTGATGTACGATTGTCAATTGTATTTCTGGCAATGGCTTCGCTTCCATTCTCACCTGTTTTTTCAATTGCTGTTGCATTGGCGCGGGCAGTCCCTGATACAAAATGTGGTAAAATAATGCTACCATTTTATCTCACAGTTCACAAGTCTCCTGCCGCCATTTGTCATTAATATCTTGAATATAAGCAACAGGATATTCATCCTTTCCCATTTTCCTAGTCATAATCGCACCCATGTCTGATGTTTTGGTGGTATTGCACTCTGAGCGCTCGTCATCCGTCTGCTCTATGATTATTGAATGGCACTGCATCGTGTGTCATATTCTGCACAGTCACACCTGCGTATCGTGCTTGCTTTCAAATGTCATCAGCTCTCTTCCCTACGATAGCTGCTAGTAGCCCTTAAATGTCACCTATAGCTAACATCATTCCTGATGTCATCCGCTCTAAATCATTAATCCATTTTCCTGCACAGGAAGTTAAACTCATCAATTTACAATTTAAATTGTCTTGATCCATCTGCAGGCCTTGTATATATTGTAGACGTCCTTCCCCTTCTCCAATAATGGGAATTATCAAAAACCTGTTCATAACCAGTTTTACCCACACTCCTTGTCTTCAAGGCAGAGCTAGACTCGCCCATTTGATTCCTTCCTGGTAATGATTTTAACCTGCTTACATATGGAGTGGATATATCCCCTGTACTACGCGATCATACTTGTAATCGCTCAGTATAATGTGTTAATTATGGTGTCCTTTCTTTAGGGTCCTGTAAAGCTGACCATTTTACCCCTTTCTCTATGCTTGATTCCTTTGAAAACACACATGTGCTCTCTCTTTGCACCCTCTCATTGCCATCCCTTTCCTCGTCTGACATCATTATGCCATAGCTCATGTGACTGTTGTCCTTCTCCGCATCATCAATATCTACTCTGTTTAAAGACCATGTTCTGTACCTATCTGTTATGACATCATCTACGCCACCTTCAGTTCCCTTTAATGGGGGATCTGCTACATTCTCTTGGGTCTTGCACATACCTTTGTCCGTCAATTGCCTATATCATTTCCCACGCCTTTGCTCTCTGTCTTCTGTATCCTGCTCATCTCGGCATTCCTTACAGCTCCCTGTGGGGCTGTTGTGACCCTCTCTATTCTCCAGTCATTCTCATGCCTCAATCAGCACTATGCTCGTATGGTATAAATAAAATATTTCATCATCTTTTAATCCCCTACTCTTGTTAATTTCTTCTTCTCTTCTCCCTCAATTCATTTTCCTCTCACCTTCATTGCAACCTATGTACTTTCATTCATTGGCCTTCTTATTTCTTCTCTTCTAATCTCTCGTTATCTTTCTTGGCTCATAACATCTTTGTTCTTCCCTTTCACTTGCATTCTTTATCCCTCTCTTCTTTGTATGCTCTTTTCGAGGACCTGGTGTATTCACAATAACCAAAACAAAATTGACTTTAACAAATGATAGTTCAGTTTCTTATGGGGTTTAGAATGAGAATTCTTCACCTCTGGGTCCCCCTCTTCTGGACATTGACCCCTCTCGAATGTAGCTAAATTCTGCTGGGTTCACTACGGTTTTACTTCACCATTTTAGGGTGATGGTTTTCCACCCTTGGATCCCCTACTGTTGGACTCAAATCAGTAAAAGTCTTTAGCAATATTAGGACATTCATTTCTCTACTTTGGGTGAGGGTTTCACCCCTGGGTCCCCCTCTTCTGGGTGCTGACTCCTCAAATAATTCTTCATCAATATTGGTATCTTCGGAGATTGTCTTTCCTGCTTCTAAGGATCTTATGTACTCAAAACAATTAACTAAACAATTAACTAAATGTTCCTTTCAATTCGTATTTGGGATGATGTTTCTTCACCTCTGAGTCCCCTCTTCTGGGCACAGACCCCTCTCAATTCTTAGCCTTCCTCCACCGGGTTCACTCTGGCTTTTCTTGCATACATAAATCTGAATGTCTTTCTAAACAGTTCACCATGGACGTCCCTCTGCTGGGTTCACGGTTGTCAACACACTGTTTCTTGGGACTTTTAGACTTTTCCCTCTTTTACGGATTACCCTTCGTCAGTTTCACTCTTGATTTTCACAATTCCTTTTGCTTTAATCTCTGCGGGATTCACTTCCCTTGTTTTCTCTCGATGTGGGATTCACTTCCCTTACTTTCTCAACAGTTTGTCAGTCAAAGACTTTCCACTGTATCAGGATTTTGCTAGAACTCCTGTATGACCACTTTGACCTGTCTCAGCGGCTCTCCAATGGCCTTCTGGTATCAGTAGTTTAATCAAAATGGGATAAAACAGTGTTTCTTGAGACAGCACCCACATTGTGCCAGTCCCCTCTGCAGCTGGTCCTCCTTTAACAATTGTGAAGTTCTTTGAACGTCTCTCAATATGCCACTTTGTGACTTTCATTCAACACAGCCCGGTTCTTATCGGTTCTCCCTTCGACTCACCGGCTATGATGAACCACTTAGCTTTCCTTCAATCTCAAGTCAAGGCCAGTATTATGGTAGCATGAGTCTCCATCGCTCTAGATTATTGGCGTAGGCATGCCCCGTGTACTGTTGACATCTGCTGCAAGACTGTATAGCTATTGTTCTCAGGCTTATGTTTTCTTCCTTGAAGGTTTTGCGGGTTTGGGTTGGAAAGGGCAAGGCCGCTTCGCTCCTGTTACCCTCTTGATTCTCGCCTGCTTTCTCCTTCTCTTGACCTGCCGGGTTCGATTAGCTGTCTCATAATGCGGTCTGCCTTACTCGTATTATGCTCTCTTGCTCCACCTTTTATCCCTATGGGGAAAGGAAAGGGTCATCAGGTGTGTATGATTCAGGTTAATTGCCTGTCTTTACCTGACCCTCGTGTCAGGACATGTCAGGTAAACGCCGTTAGGGTTAGTCCAGTGTTTTCTATGATGTGAATAAGTGTTTAGGTCGGGAAAGGGTAGGGTTGGTGTGTCAGAGTATCCTATGGGGTAGGATGGGGAAGAGGTGTTAGAGGGAATTACAATCCTCGTATCAGGAGGGTTGATGACCTTAGAAGGGCAAGATGGATAGAAATGACTGGGAAGGTTATTGTGAAAGGAAGCAGGGGGTTGTGGGAATGGTAGAGTTTTATCTGAGCAGGTTGGGAGTGAGAAACATAATAATCAGAGGGACAGGAAGGAAAATGACTGAATGTATAAGGGTAGGACATAGTAAACCAAGGATTCCGGGAAATGTGCTTTTCGAGTCTAATTGGGTTGGTGTTCCTAGGAGATACACCATGTGGAGGGGTTGGTAGATTTTGATAAGGGAGATATTTCACAAGGAAGGGAGGTTGATTTGGAGTAGCCCATAACAATTTCCGGTATTCTGTCTTCCTACCTGGTGCAATACCGTGACCCTTCTGGGGCGTTCCCCCGAACATTACCCTGGGCTGCCCTATTCAGGTGATCCTGCCTCGCTCGTCCACCCCAAGAGTTGGGATCTGAGAGCGCCAGCCAATCCCTGGCCACTTGAATAAGGGATTCCTGAGGTCTACTTGGAAGAATAGCCTCAGGTTTCTTACATGCCCTTCCACCATGCTGGTTGGACCGCAGTGTTACATGTGGAGATTCTATCATGGAACATCCAAACTGCTGGTCCAGGCCTTCCAGCATATAACCATCAGGACTCTCAACCCCTTCCTGATCACTCAGGGTTTGTCACCGGCCGGGAGGAGTTGACTCTGGCAATTCTTTTAGATAAGTATACTGTAGCTGTGTTTAGGAGGCATTTGTGTGTGATGGGGAGGGTTTTAAATTGGATCATTTCCTGGATGGGGAGCCAGTGCACCTTTTTTCTTGCTGCAGATATATGGTCAAAATGTTGAGTAGCACATTGTTCTGGATTACCTGCAGTTTAGACATGTTGTTCTTTGAAGTGCCTAAGAAGAGGCTGTTGCAGCAGGCAAGTCTGCCTCCTGTTATAAATCTTGCACTGGACACACAGTTTGTAGGGGAGAGGAAGTGTATTGCTGCGTTGAGAGGTTTAGCGCGTAGGCCGCTGAGGAGGCCACTGCGTTAACTTCATTTGAGAGGGAGAGGGTGACATCCAGATACACTCCCAAGGTTTTCATTGCTGCTGAGACTGGGATTTTGATGCTGTCAATCAGGAAGGATGAGTATGCAGGTGAGAGCTTTTTTAGCATTGTTGGTGACCCTACTACCAAGATTTCCTGAAGGGGCCCCGGAGGGACCCTTGTTTGTGGAAGCAAGGCACAATCACCACACACAAACTGATACACCAGACACAGGGTTGTAGTCCCAAAATCTAGGGTTTATTGCAAAGCAAATAGGTTCAGTTGGCCAACTGGTCTCACGCCCTGCGACGTGTGTCTACCAGACCTCTGGGGCACAAGCACACAAAAAATCCTACAACAGTTACATATATACAAAACAAGCATCTGGTAATTAGTAGTGACACATTATATACCGCCCCTAATACATTCCCTTTGAACCAGGAACGATGATTGACAATAGTGACGAGTATGACACCTTCCAACATCTATGTAGCAACAGTTTGCAATTTTGCAAGACCGCAGACACAAGTCTTTGTTTTAGGAACACAGCGCTTCGGTTTCTACAAGCAAGCTGTGCGTAGGGAGAGACACATTCCAGGCCTTGCTATCTCTTTGTTTCTATTCGTGTACCGGGGGGGTCAACCTGCTCTCCAAGGCTCTACCGGGCTTAGGAGAAGGGGGGCCACAAAGAAGAGCAAAGCAGAGCATAATTCAAATAATTGTAATGTTCGTCCTAGCATTTCTTCTGTGCTAACACAGACTTGCTGGCACCTGTTGTTCTGATTAAAATGCCCCACTGTTCATCCTTCAAGGAAATACGCGGGAGGGACCGGGCATCTCTGTCTGACCTACTGGGTTATGTTTCAACACGCCACTCGCGGCCTTGCATTGTGCACCAATGAAGCAGAAATATATTTCAGCAAAGCAGTTTTACATGAGGCAAGAAGGCATTGTTAGAGAAAATAGTGAAAAGGCAAAATGGCGATTATAATCACCTTAAAATGGCAGCACCTTTGTCAAGCTTTAGCTACATCTTTCTAATACTAAACACATGAGGCAGTTGGTCTTCGGCCAACAAATTATATTACCTTGCGATCAAGGGGGTTTCTATTCTTTCTGGACTGACTGGTCAAAATGTTATAGAGGGTATGGGAGATGGATGATCCTTGCATGACACCACAAGGCATGGGTTCGGGTGGGCCATTGGCAAGGTCTGAGAAGACTCTCATGGACATTCTTTCTAAGAATGATGCAACCCATGTCTTAGCTTCTTCGAAAAAGCTGGCTGTTGTTAGGAGGTGGTGACGAAAAGTATTGTGGTCTACCAGGTCAAAGGCAGTCAACAGGTCAAGGAGAAGGTGTAGGGCTGTTTCCCCTTCATCTCTGAAGTTGTCCAATTGATTTTATAAGTCTAATAGGGCAGATTCTGTTCCATAACCTTTATTACTGTGAATATGGGAACCATTGCCTAACATACAATGGTTCAACTATATGCGTGAACAGTATGATTATTGAACATGGGATGCAACACATAACTTGACTTGTATGACTAAAGATAACAATATTAGCCCCGAAGAAGGACTTCATAGTCCAAAATGCATCGGCTGTAGGTGCATCTGCAAATGATTTCAATTAAAATTAGTCAGTTTGGTGTTAATGAAGAAAAACAAAACAAAGTTTGGTGCATTCATTGGACATAGAATTTGAATTAAATATATGTACAACCATACTTACTGAATATAACCACATTTTGGTATCTAGGGAGTGTACCCTACACCGCAGGTAAACTTGCCTTTGTTTATTTGCTCAACAATACATGGGGACGTGTTTATTGCTATCCTCTGACTGTTCCAGTATGACGGCGGTGAGGGGCCAGGAACTGGCAAGATAGCGTCTACCTGCTCCTCTACAGATCAATTGAATAATTTCTAATTCTTTTGATATCAGAACCATTTTAAATCATCAATACCCTTCATTTTGTCCACCATCAATATGTGGTGGCCATGACCTATTTTTCTAAATAATTTTGAAAGTAAGATTCGCATCTGATGCTTTGCTCCTGAACAAAATTGTTTACTGAACAAAAGCTATGACATTTGCATAAGCCTCAGAATACGAGGATACTAGGGATGGGCAAATCTTGAAGTGTTCAACTCAAAAGCCAGATTGAGCAATTGAAAAAGTATTTTTGTTTGGCTCAAGCCAGTCAATACTCCATAGAGATGGCTTGCAAGTGGAATCAAGTCGGTATGGTAAATTTCTGATTCAACTCATATGCTGCTCAAATCGGCTTGATTTCATTTAAGCCAATAGTGCCCCTTGACTTGGGTTAAATAATGTTATAACATTAGACATATACTGATTTTAATTGGTTTTGTCTATTTTGAACCATGAGAAACTGTTGTTTCAAACTGGTCCGAAAGAGCTCGACCTAGTAAGAGGAAAAGCATTATGTTCTGAAATGAAGGCATGTGAAAAAGAAAAAAGGCAGCTTGCAGACTAAGCATTGGATAATGGGGCTCATTATGGGTTGGCAGTATGATAAACAATGTGGGTAATTCTGTTACCAGAGCTTTCTTTGGCAGTAATAGAGTTACTGCTACTTTTACAGCACTGCCAAATTCCATGATTGGAATTAAAGTGGAAGAGATACCTGTACTCAAGTTCAGGGGTGTGCACTCCACTTTATTGGCAAACTCTGAAGTACCACTTAAGTGTTTCCTCCAAAATCCCAATTGAGTCTTATGGACTCTAGAAAACTGGGCTTCTACCATGGTGATAATTCTGCCACATTGAGTGCCAGTAGTAGCAGATGTTTTTGGTAGTATTGCCACTAGAAATGCCACCAAAATCCTTATGGGCCCCAAAGAACTAGACCCAAGTTCTGTTTTGTTTCAAATAGAATACATTAACCAAAACTAAAGCCAAAAAAAGAAGTTTATCACGAAAGAAAATGGTTTATCTACAAATATGAAGTGTCATTTTTAAAACTAGTAGTGAACTTTGAGAAAGGATGGCCATAGATGAAGCACACAAGTGTCACGTCCCTCGCCCAAAATCCCCTCTGGCAAACCCATTGGCCAGGTGGAGTCAGGACTCGGCCCACTAGAGCCTGGCATCCTCTTCAAAAGCCCTCATGGGGCCAGTCCTGGTGCCTATGGTGCCAGGCTCATACACCATGAACAACAATGTGCTTGGGAACTACTTTATTGTATTGTCAGCCAACATGGAGGCATCCACATAGCTTGGTTCCTAGTATTTTGGGTGTGGCAGGCCTGGAACTACTTTCCCTGGTACTACTTTACCTGGGCTATATAAACCACACCCTGACTGCAGAACATGCTTTGTGTTACTTTGCAGCTTGCAACGTGACGCTCACCGTGTCCAGCTATTCCCTCGAATCTCGGAGAAGCAGAACCTGCAAGGAGACAAAAGGAACATCATTAGCAGCAGCATCTTACCTGCAGTCTTCATCTTTAAACACTCGCAGCTACTGAGAACAGCTTCCTCGAATCTGCACACCACCCGGACAGAACAACCTGGAAGAGGAAGATAGAGGCAACATTAAAGAAAGCTGTAGAGACATTTACAAATTACGAACTGCTCAAAAGGCTTACCTGGCTGGTCGCCTCTCAGCTGGCACCACTCCAGACATTCCACTCGCGCTGAAGAACACCGCGACCTACAAGGAAGGAAAACACAGGTTAGCAAAGGCAAGACTTTGCAGCGCTGCGCATAGCGCTTACTTACCGCATCATAGCACTCTTAATGCGCCATCATTTACCAGCGGGGCTCAACCAAGCCATTTCGCCACGCTGAAGCTCCGCATACCTAAGGGAGAAAAAAGAGACATTTTAAACAAAGAAAGGCATGTAGGATAGCAACAAAACTAAAGAACAGCAATAAGACCTACCTGAACAATATCAAACGGGCCAGCGTCAGTGAAGTAACTGGACCACACTCACCCATGAAAGACAACGCACCCCTGCAAAGAAGGCAGGACGGAGAACACACCTAATTCTACCACAAGGTGAGGAGAGGGCGCAAGAGGGACTGAAAGCATACGGGGGTGGAGGGAGGATACTTACCCCAGTCGGTCAGTCTTGAACACAGTCCTCCTGTATTTTCAGGCAGAACCTTCCCCGCAGACCACATCAGGGCAAAGCTGAGAAGCATACCAGCGAATAACCCAGCTGGGTGGCGTCCCTGTGGATACAGGTGAGCGTAACAATAAGACCTAGATGTCTGTATCTCTGCTATCCCGGCAACAGCAGTCTCCAAGCAGGAAGTGATAGCCTTAGTGCAACATCATTGCAGAGTCAGACATCAAATACTCATATCTGTAGGAGCAGCTAAAATTCTAGTTTGAAAGTTTCTAAATATTTCAAGCTTCAGCTGTAAATGGTTCAAACCGTTTAATACAATTTAAACGCCCATTCATTGATAGGCTTGAATCTGATTCCATCTAATTCTTCAATCCTTAAGGGAAACTAAAGATAATTGCTCCCCTTCTTCTCTGTTTGTTTTCATATGACTAAGCAGAAGGCCACTTGAAAATAATTATTCAGGTGATTCTCTGTACCATCCTTATTTGTTCACCGGTATCAAATATGTGTTAAATAATGCAAATGATTGACAAATGTGTAGAGGAGCAGGTGGAGGACCCTCCTCTAGTCCCTGCCCCTTGACCACCATCCTATTGGCGTAGCATACAAAGGGCTACCATTGAAAATCCATGCATGAGTTCATGTGACATGTCTATAGCGTGTCAAATGTATGAAAGATGATATGCACTCAGACAGCCATTCAGAAGATATCCTCAAGTTGAGTCAATGGAGGGAAGTTACCAAGAATCCTGGATGAAAGCTGAACAAAAGTCTGATGACGGCAATATGATGTCATAAAGAATACATATAAGCCTAAGTAGCCTAAGTAGATAAAGTTATCGTAAAAATAAGAAGATGAGTAACGTGCTGAACAATAATTGTAAATACTCTGTAATACACTGTAATGCAAGCTAGAAGAAGTATATAGAAGTATATAGAAGTTTTCCAAAAAGAGGTATATATATATAATGTTTAGGACGGCCATTGGAAGAAAATGGATGACAGCTGGTGTTGAAGAATAAATCTAGCTACCTCAAAAACAAGCCTAGGATCGCTAATGGTAGAATTGATAAATACGCTGTTTTCATGTGCGGAATAAGGGAGTATGTTGGCCTGCAGTCAAGGAGGCTTTTTCGAGAGATGGACGCAAGGCACAGAGAGGGATCAAATGAATAGGCCTTGTGCTGAGACATATTTCTGCTAAGATTAGGACATCAAGAACATTTACTGATGCCAAGTATTGAACAACCACAAAGGCAAAAGCCTATGTGAGGAAGCGTGAGCAAGTCTCTAAAGGCCAGAGAGGGTAATGAAGCCATAGTTAATTAATTCAAATAGCTAGCAGAAATTGAGAGACAGAAATTGACAAAATCATGGTATCCTGACACGTGATGAAGAACTCAAAACAAAGGCTATTCATTACAGCTTCAAGTTAAGATAGTGATGCGCTCACACTCCCTCGAATATCCGTTAACAGTGAGCAGACTTCGAGGTCAACTATAAACTATGGACCTCGGTTAAGGATCAGGTTGATGACATATGATGGACTAATTGGGAAAACAGGGAATAATTTGACACAGCTTGAACACCTAGGTTTCACTTTGTTCACGTTCTGCTAAACAAAGTGAAATTCCAAGGTTGAATAGGGTTGCCAACCAATCAAAAAGACCTGCCATGCACTTTCATATACAATGTTGCAACTATTGAACCTGCTGACGTATTCTCTGGTGTAATCAGTATGTGACACGCATAGAAGAAGCTCAGGGCGTGTCCTACAGACAAGTGGAAGCCAATGAGATATTAAAAAATTTGGTTATTCTATCAGTAGATATGTTCCCCTAATCCAATCCCTTCCGGTGTTAGGTTTTTGTGAAAACCATGTAGGATGACATCACGAATGACGTACGTAAAACTATATAAACTCTCTGCAAACAAAATTTGGTCTGAAAAATCATGCATCTGCTTTAAAAGCTGTATTTCTTGCTGCTTTCTTACATTGAGATTAAAGTTGTGTTTTACCATCTTCCTTTGGTCTGTCCGATTATTTGGTCTCTGATAGTTATTGATAATCCCATATAGCACAAAGAAGATGTTTCAAGGTGCTGGAGCACACCTGCTTCTACATAGCACCTTTACCATCATTCATAGCTTTCATCATCCTTATGTGTCAACAGTCAGAGGGTGACAATTTACTCATGTCAATAAAAAGTACTTGGACCATTCCTTCTTGGCAAGATTCAAGCCTGTAACTAATGACTACCTCCTGAAAGCAGTGTGAACTGATGTTGAACAACTCTGGAAGCAATCACGGTTGTGTGTATACTAAAAGTCTGTCTAACCACCAGACAGCTTTTTTCAGGAGCCTTTTATAGAAAGGATGCTGGTAAAATACATGTATATGCCCCAACCTGATATTCTCTGTTCATAACTGCAGGAAATCAGGGGTACGAAAAGGAGCTCTGTCACTCACGTAACAAAATGGAAGATAGAATGCAGATGGAAGCCTTCAGTCACAGGATTGGGGGTAGCAAACAGATTGAAAACATTTATGTAATGATATGTTATATGGCTTTACAGCATGCTCTGATGTAATTTGCACTGTCCCTTGGCTCTATGGGTCTATAGAAATATATATAGCTTTATTTATGGATTCTACTAGGGTGGCGAAATTGGTTTCATGTACCATGATACAGTCCCATCAAACAATTCTGTGCAGTAAAAAGACGATGCATTTTCAAATTCTCAAATGTATTTGAAAGAAATAATGTAATTTAAACTAAATCTGGCTCAAGTGTTACACCAAGGAAATCACTTCAATGTCATAGAGATTCTAAACATGTCTATTGCTCCTATCTAATCGACAATGTGTACTTTAATTATAGCATTTCAACATGAGGCTAAGCCTTTATGTATCAAGTCATCAAAATACAATCTTATTTTCCCCCAATGACACCCTCCATTTATCTATCAGAGTACTTTTTCTAAATTAAATGTGAAGCAGGAGATTCTTACATGTGAATACAAAATGATCTCACTACGTGTGTGCAGCATTCAATGAACATGTGTGTGCAACTTTCAATCTATATATGTGTGCACAGCTTTCAATCTGCATGTGTGTGGTGGTTTTCAATCTATTCCTATTAATTTGCCTTCAGCTGTACACGATTGGGCTAGAGATATAGTCTTCGCCAGTAACAGATACCATGTTAAAGCACCCTAGCCATTTCAAATTACACATAGTTCTGCTTGTGCATTTCAAGATAAGGGGTTACAAGGGTTTAACACATTGCACACTGTTCTATAACTAGAATGAATTCTCTGAACTAATTTCGGTTGAGCAAACATATAATTTATGACTAGATTCACACCGGCTGCACATTTGCATGATGTCACAATAGGTAAAAATGTGTCATAACTACACTATGGCATGTGTGAGTCTATATCTGCATGAACAAAGTATTATTTTCATTTCTGCCTCCCAATACACAATGTATTGAGTTTTAAGGAAAACACATCTCACTTGGTGCTGAGTTTAAATGGGATACA
Source organism: Ambystoma mexicanum (assembly GCF_040938575.1). Classification (NCBI taxonomy): domain Eukaryota; kingdom Metazoa; phylum Chordata; class Amphibia; order Caudata; family Ambystomatidae; genus Ambystoma; species Ambystoma mexicanum. The sequence continues at coordinate 292,627,106 of NC_090928.1, forward strand.
CAGGCTATTTTATTTAACACTGGAAATGTGTCTTTGTCAAATTAACATTCCCCCTTCATTAACCAGCCCTTTATTACCCGGATTTGCCATGAGTAGTCTATGGGGACAATGTGGAGTTATGTTGGGGTTTCTGTACTTATATTTAAAATATTACTTCCCAATTTGGGGCACAGCTTAGACCCTCAATCCAGAGCTGATGCCTCAGCAAGGTCCCTTTTCTGCTGTCTATCTGGAAATCAGTTTCCACTAACCATACTAAAAACTCTCCATATCCTGTATACTCATCCACAAACACCAAACAAAATACACTCATGCCTCTACTGCAGCAAAAATCTAAAACCACCACAAACCACAGACACTCTGCAATACCCTACAGAAAACAAAACCAATTACTCACAAATAATCCCATACACATACACCAAACACCACATAATGTCTACCAACTAAAAACAAACCAGCACACAGTGTCTGTTTTTTTCTGAACTGTAGCTACCAGCAGCACATCAAAGCTCTCTTGCACCTTTCACTTATAATTCCACTAACTAAGCCCCCCTCCAGAGCCCTCCTTCTTTTTCATGTTCACCAGAGCACATAGAGACCATAAAAATGGCAATGTTTTGCGGTATAAATCAAAATAACATAACAAAATAAAATGGGTTGATGCCCTTTGTCTGCAAGGGCTTCTGTCTCCATGCTGCCTTGGAATTAGTCATCCATATAGTGTCAGTTCTCCTGACTTTTCCAGTGATATACAGCCATATATTCTTCAATGTTCATCTGCCAATATTAATAATTCTATCCTGTGTGCATTTAATTTTATAATCCTTGGCTCCTCCCCCGATCTTGTGACTAGGTGTGACTCCCACCAGTCCCATAACTTCTGCAGAAATGCGAGAGAATTTCACTCTTTATGTTATGGCGAGGCATTATGTTTAAATATAATAACTTTGATTAACATGTGCAAGTTTAAACAATACTGTTCAATGAAATGTACCCATCAGGAGGAAGAATTCAAAACACTGAATGTATGTTTCCCATGTATTTTCAGTTCTGTCTGTTATTCCCTAGGCAAATATTGTATGGGGTGAAAGACATATTTTCTATCTACAATCTACAACTTGTGCCATGTTTATCGGACCTTCGGTCAAGGATATTTGATTTTCCAAGTGATTAAAGTTTTGATTTTTTTAAAAAATCATACATATTTCCTATTCAATTTGTAAATGAAAAAATTACTGACTTTGGCCCACAGAGGTCATTGTTGGTAAATCCCCTGCACATTCCCCTTACTACTGTGAATACATGTCAAGGAAAGGTTTCTGTTGCTCATTCACTGGGATCAGATTAAGTGTTGGTTGACTTCAGCTATTGTATTTTATGAGGGGCCTCCAGTTTGATATATGTCACATGTCTCTTTAAATCAGAGTTGTTACTCTAAATTAAATGTGATATAAGGGATTGTTTTACCATGTTACCATATGGCAGTGTCACGTGATAAATGTGAAAACCAGTTTAAGCATAATATATCAAGTCCTGTGTAGCCTTGTTACTGTGACTGGGACTGCTAGAGCAGAGGTGCCTTTTAGGCCAGTTCCTGCTACATATGCCTTGAAGCAGAGAAAGTAATACACAGTTTTCCATCTTACAAGCTTATGCACCAATGCAATACTTTTTTTTAACTCTTTATTTATGATTTTCACTAAACAATTAAATCATGTAACAACCAAACATTCAGCTTGAACTATGTACAGTTACAATAACCAATATATACAAGCAAAATAACATGAAATCACAGCAGTATATCCACTATTAATAAAAAAAAAACCAAACTCAAAAACCTTTAAGGTACAACTTGACTTAACAAAACAGACAACATAAAGAGACAAGACGAGACAAACGACAACAAATACATACCCATACCCCTAGCCCTCCCCCTCATATTATAAGGCAAAATGTTTAATTCACACCCCAATATTCATTTGTCAATTTCCATAAAATTCATTGAAAGGACCACAAAGATCTTCATAAACCATTTCCTTGCTTTGTTTATAAAATAAACATTTTTCATGTTTCGAAAGAATCTTCATATCATAGAGCCATTCCTCAGCTAGAGGCTTTTTCCTCATTTTCCAAACTTTTAATACCTGCTTATTTGCGACAAGCACACCTCTACAAATCCAGATTCTTGTTATATAATCAATATTGTGGCCGCACTTTAGGGATTGCAGGATCACCGACAAAGAATTTCGTGAAAAGTTAATGCTCCAAACCGCATCAATTCTGTCTAGCACATCTTTCTAGTATTCCTTCACCCTATCACAGTTCCATAACATGTATAACAGAGTACTTCTTTCATTTCGACAACCCCAGAAATATTCACTTCCTATCAGCCCTAAGCCACACATGCAGACAGGGGTCCAATAAACCCTACCCAACATTCTCTGGTGAATGTAACGTAAGTTCAAGTCAAGCTTGGCCTTTATCTGAACTCTCCAAATTTGTTCCCATTCCCTCACTGAAATCTCCTCTCCCAACTCCTCAGACCAGGTCATTCTTAGTTTCTCCCATGATGTTAACCAGAGACTTTCCAAAAGCATAAGCTTCATGAAACTAGACACCTTCTGCTGCATTACAGAGAATAATTTACAAATATCTGGTTTCTGAATAGTTTGTGTTCCCATCATCTGTTGCCTATCAAAAATCAAATCCTGCAAGATTTTATATCTTCTCAATTCCCGCCTATTCAGTCCATATTTTTCAATCAGATACTCAAAGGAAACCATTTCATCATCATTCCATACGTCACCAATCACTAGAATACCCTTATTACTCCAACTCTTCCAATTCAACATCCTATTATTCACCTATAGTCCCAGATTACCCCAAAGTGATCTTTATAAATATATAGACCTTGACCATTCTTTATTATTAGTGAAACTAGTGCATCTTTTGTGACAACAATTGATTTCAAGTCATAGCTTGACGCGATAGCTTTCCAAGGGGGTATAAACTCTTTACATGGTATGGTTCTAACATTTTCTTTTCTATTTGTACCCACCTAGGCACCGGATGCCAATCATCATTAGAAAAGATAAACAATTTTTTTAAGAGGAAACACTTACAGTAATTCCCTAGGATGGGGTAGCCAAATCCACTTTCTTGAACTCCCCAAACCATAATATACTGTGGAATCCTAACTCTTTTTCCAGCACCCATCTCTCATCTCTGACTGCCTAACTGCCATTCAAGATTGGTGTGCCGCCAATGATCTTTGTCTGACTGCCAGCAAGACTGAGATCCTCCTCATCGGCACAACATCTCCTTCCTTTTCCCTCACTCTCTGGCCTGCCTCCCTCAGCCCGCCTCCTACCCCTACCTGCGAGGCTCAGAACCTCAGGGTCATCTTTGACTCCACACTTTCCTTCTCCGCCCATTTCTCTGAGGTCTCTAAAAAGTCAAACTTCCTACTGCACATCCTCAGAGGTACCTTGCCTTTCCTCTCCTTCCCTCAGAAGCTCACTGTCTCTCAAGCTCTGGTTCTCTCTAGGTTGAACTTTTGAAACAGCCTCTTTCTAAATCTACCTGCCTCTACTCTACGCTCTCTTCAACTTATCCAGAACAGGACTGCGAGACTTGCCCTTGGCCTCAAGCCCTGGGATCGTATCTCTCCAGCTCTGAAATCTCTCCATTGGATGCCAGTGGATGCAATAATAAAATTCAAAACCCTCTGCATTGTCCACAAGACTTTCTGGCGCCTGGGTACAAAATATCTTCAGCTATCCCTCTGCAAATTGCTCCCCTCTCGTGCTCTTCACTCCTCTACCTCTAACTCCCTCCGGGTTAATCGTTTTTCTAAGAAACAAGCTGGGGGTACATCTCTATCTTTGGCTGGGCCCTCCCTCTGGAACAGCCTCCCTGCCACTCTAAAACTTGAGGAGAACCATCTCTGGTTCCGGAAGCACCTAATGTCCGTCCTCTTTGTTTCTGCCTTCTCCCCCCCTCTCCCCCGCTGACCCGCTCTCTCTTGGCACTGTGCACCAGGCCATCCTCTTTCCTCTGGGTCCAGGTACCTGCTCACCCTGCAGCCCTCCTGCACTGCCTCCCATCACCCCTTGCACTGGATTGACTGTATCTGTACCCATACAGCCTCCCACCCCATTTTCTTCTTCTCTGCACTTATCAGACTTACCCAGTCTGTCGCCATAAACACAACACTTGCCACATGCTGGCTGCACTACCACTGTTTATTGCCTCCTTTCTATTTTTTTATTTATTATTTATTTATCTACTCTCCTCTGCTCTGCACTTTCCACTCTCCCCCTTTCATGCACTTTTTCCCTTTTCCCTGTCCCATGCACTTGCGCGTTCTCAATGTCACTGGGCCTAGTAAGATCGTTGTTGTTTTTGTGTTCTCCCTTGTTTCCCCTCCCTTGCCTAGTCACGCTCTGAAACACCTGTGTGCGAGCGCAATTCAAATAAAATGTCATATATATCATATATATATATATCACCCCATAAGAATTCTTGAAAATCTTTATCAACTCGTCCTAGGATCTTTTTTGTGAACTTCAAAGGGATTGATTGTAAAATATATAATACCATCGAAAGTAACATCATTTTAATTGCGTTAACTTTCGGCCAGATACTTAAAATAGTACAGCATAATTTCCTAATATCTTTTTGGAGAATATCAATTATTTTATTCACTTTATATTCAACAAGTTTATTAATATCACAAATCAAATAAATTCCCAAATATGTAACACATTCATTTTCCCACTTACAATCCCAACCTAACAAATGATTTTGATTCTGGGCAATCCTTGCTTGAAAAACAACCGATTTTCCCCAATTGATCTTGCATCCCGACAACCTCCCCACTTCTATCATATTCTTCAAAAAAGGGCCACCCTCTACCGGGTTATTCAGGACTACCACAACATTCACCCCCTCTTGCACATAAGCCTCGTATCTTCATATTCTGTCGAATATAGGCTAATAGGGGTTCCAGTGCCAAATTAAAAAGGAAGGGAGACATAGGACAGCCCTGCCTTGTACCTCTATGCAGTTTGAAAGAATCTGAAAACCCTCCATTTACCCAAACCCTGGCTGATATATCAGATTGCAAAGCCCCTATGGCATTAACAAACAGTGGTCCAAATCCCATCTTTAGTAGAGTGTAATTCAGAAATGTCCAATTTACTCTAACAAAAGCCTTTTTGGCATCTAAAAAAATCAACAATGTATCCCTTATTTTCAGATCCGACAAACTCATGATGCCAAGAGAGTTCTGATATTATCCTATCCATATCGTTGCTTCAAAAAACCAGTTTGTGTCCTGTCAATCAACCCTCCTATATGCTTATCTAACCTACTCGTCAAAATCTTAGTAAAAATCTTCATATCTATGTTCAACAACGATATAGAATGATAATTACAGCATTTATTTGCATCTTTTCCCAGCTTTGGAACAACAGTAATTACAGCCTCTCTCATTGAATGACATAAAGTCCCATCCATTAAGAATCGATTATACAATTCACACAGTCCTGGTGCTAATTGATCATCAAAATGTTTATAGAATTCAGCTGGCAAACCATCCATACCTGGAGATTTCCCATCTTTTAATTCACTTATTGCCAACAGAACCTCTGATACAGCAACTGAGTCCATGAAGCTCCTACCCTCCTCAGGCAAGGACGGAAGATTAATCTTATCAAAAAATCATCTACATCTTTTATCTGAGGAGTCATTTCTTCAGTGTATAAGTCAGTATGGAACGCGCAAAACCATTCCCCTATCTGTTTCTGGTTACTGTTACACCCCTAATTCCTTTGTCTATTTACGTACATGTGTCATCCGCCGTCCTGTTTGGCGTTTGTATCCGCGTTGGCGGCTACGCGCTGGAAGGGCGAGCGGAGATTCCGCTGCGTGATTTCTCCTCAGCGCACCCTACGGTCTAGTGGTTTTCCAACATGGCGCCGCTGGGAAGTATTTCTTTCCTTTTCTCCCAGCGATCGCTGCGTTGCAACCCCCTTCACTGCGCTAGCTTGCATCTTTGGGTCTACGCGCTAGTTTTCCAGTCTCGACCGCTCCGGTCACTTCCTTGCTTCCTCGGTCTGCCTCCCTCGGACCATCTTTCTTTCTCTCTCCCTTTCTATCCCTGCCTTGCCTCTCCTTCCCGCTCTCTCCTTACCTCTCGGCTTGTTTTCTCCTGCGGTGCGCGGCCCGTCCGTGTCCGCCTTCTCTGCTTTACCTTCGGCTGCGTTCTCTCCCAGCTGCTTCGGTTCTCTGTTGCTCCGGAGAAGTTTTTCCCGCTGATTCTTTTTCCGGTGGCTCTCCCTCTCTCCGATTCCTTCTCCACATTGGATATCTGGCTTCGCCTGCTCCCATCAGCTACCTACCTCAAGGACGCCACTTCAGCTGCTTGCTCCAGACCATCTCAAGCTGCTTCTCTCATCAGAGGGTTTTTTCTGCCTGAACAGGCTTTTTCCCTTCGCTACTGTCTGATCGCGGGAAGGAGGCCCCAGGTTTGCTACATTTTAGCGCTCACTCTGGCTTCCTCTCGAGACAGATACGTTCTACACAAAAAGGAGAAGGACTATCTCTCTCACAGGCTACTGCAACCGGAGGACTTGGAATCAGGTGAGGAGAGTGGGGAGGAATGGGAGTTGGCGGAAAGCATCAGACGGGACAGATTGCAACGCCAATCAGAAAAAATGTCGGCAGAAGAGCAGATACAAGAACTATGGAAGGCCATTCAGGGATTGTCCCAAGAGCTACAAACTGTTAAGGCAGAGAACGTGGTCTTGAAACAGATGATTACTGCCCGCGAACCACTATCCCCAGAACTTCCTGTCATGACTCTTTCGGCAGGGAAGTTCGATGGAACTCCTAAAAGATTCAAAGAGTTTTTGGAGGCCTGCATAGTATATTTTACTTTCAGGCCCCGGCTGTTTACCACCAATCAGACAAAGATCGGGTTCATGATATCGAACATGACCGGCAATGCCCTGGCATGGGTTACTCCGCTGGTTACCGGGGCTAACCCCATCTTACACGATTTTGCTGGTTTTCAGAACTTGTTGAAGCAAACCTTTGAGAGGCCCGAGTTGACTTACACCGCCTGTGAGGACCTGTTGGATATCCGACAGGGGTCATCGGATGTCCTATCGTACATTTCAGAGTTCAAGAGGTTGGCTTCAGGTGCTGGGTGGTCTGAACAGGCACAATTTCACATATTCCGGCGAGGCCTCAAGGAGGAAATTAAGGACAAACTCGCCAGAGCACCCAGACCACCTTCTTTTCCGGATTTGCTCTCCGCAGCCTTACAAATTGAATATAGACTGCAGGAACGACGATCAGAGCGTCGGAAACTATGACCTACAGTTCATTTTGCCGATCCCACCTCATCCTCCACCATCTCCTCCTCTCCTTACCATACTTCAGAGGAACCCATGCAGATTGGATCTACTAGAGGACCTCTATCCGCTGCTGAAAGAAGAAGAAGGAAGGAGAAGGGTCTATGTGCCTATTGTGGGTTGGATCAACATCTCCTCAAAGAATGTACCGAACTTCCTCAGAAACGGCAGGGAAACGGTTTCCCTCAGTGCCAGTAGGGGCCTGGTTCCGAGGGAATTCCGATTCATCCACGAGTCCCTATGTTTCTCTCTCAATTTCGGCTCCTTACATTCCCGAGGATTCCAGGTTTATGGTTCTACCTGTTCTTATTTATGTCAACGGCAGGGCAGTTGAGTGCCTTGCACTTCTGAACTGCGGGGCTGCCGGGAATTTTGTCGACATCATCTGGACCAAACAGATGGGTCTCCGCACACTGCCTTGCAAAGAAGATCAAAAGGTTGAAGGGGTCGACGGTTCTCCTCTCTCTTCAGGACCCATTACTCACACCACCGAGGACCTATCGGTTACCATTTTTCAACATTCTGAGACAATCCGGTTCGACATTATTCGAGCTGCTCATTTTCCGGTTATTCTTGGGATCACATGGCTCAGAAAGCATAACCCTCATGTCAATTGGGCGGACAATCAGCTACATTTTTGTTCCCCCTACTGCAAGCTTAACTGTTTTTCTGACGACGGTCTTCCTCAGGTTGTTACAGGGTCTACCAAACAGCTGGCCGGGGTTCATGCTCTACCTCTATACTGTTCCCCTTACTTGGAGGTGTTCGTCGAAAGAAAGCCAGCGACCTTACCTCCCCATAGGCCAGAAGATTGTACCATAGACCTAGAACCTAATGCTCTGGTTCCTTTCTGTAGGATGTTCTCTTTAACTCAAGCAGAAAGAAAGGTTCTGAGAGATTATCTTGATGCCAAAGTTCAGAATGGGCTCATTCAACCTTCCAAGTCTCCTGCCAGGACTTCTTTGTTCTTTGTCAAGAAGAGGGACTCCACTGACTTGCGTACTTGTATAGATTACCGAGGCCTCAACAAGGTTACCATCCGGGATCGATATCCCATGCCATTAATACATGAGATCATCGAAGCTGTTCAAGGTGCACGTTTGTTCAACAAATTAGACCTCAGAAATGCATATCATCTGTTACGCATTGCCAAAGGAGATGAATGGAAGACCGCCTTTCGCACTCCGTTCGGCTTATTTGAGTACCGAGTCATGCCCTTAGGTTTGGTGAATGCTCCTGCTGTTTTTCAACGGTTTATGGACCGGATGTTTTCAGACTTATTGTCTGTCTCCATGATCATATACCTGGACGACATCCTGATATATTCCGGCAATCTAGAGGCCCACAAGACCCATGGCCAACAGGTTCTGGAAAGGCTTAAAGACAACCAACTCCTTGTCAAGCCAGAGAAGTGTGTTTTTGCTGCTACTTCAGTGCCCTATCTAGGGTATCACCTTTCTGAATAAGGTATCTCCATGGATCCCAGTAAGGTGGCAGCTATTCTGGACTGGCCTTCTCCGACATCGATCAAAGAAGTGCAAAGGTTTCTCGGACTCTCTAATTTCTACCGTACATTCATCCCAAACTTCTCTGAGGCAGTTCTCCCTATAACTCGTCTACTCAAGAAGGTCAAAAATCCCTTTCGCTGGACTTTCGAAGCAGAACAGAGCTTTCGCGATCTCAAGAACCTCTTTTGCACTGCTCCCATTTTGTGCCATCCTGACCAGAGCAGACAGTTCATCGTCGAGACTGACGCCTCGGCCATGGCCATTGGGGCTGTTCTACTACAAGTGTTCGAAGGACGGGAGCATCCCATTTGTTACCTCTCTAAGACGTTGACTCCCAGCCAACTCAACTACTCCGTACTGGAAAAAGAATTGTTGGCCATTAAACAAGCATGTGAGACTTGGCAACATCTACTGATGGGAGCTAGGCAGACCGTCATCATCAAAGCGGACCATAAGAATCTCAAGGTTCTGCAGAATATGGAGTGTGTTAACTCCAGGCAAGCCCGTTGGGCATATTTCTTTGCCCAATATGATCTGCAAATTACTTACTTGCCTGGTACCAACAATACGCTTGCGGATGCTCTCTCTCGGAAGGGTCCCAAATGTGAAGAGAAAAGACATGCCCCTGAGCCGATGTTCCACAGGAATAGGATCCTGAATGTTGTCAATACCTTTTTGCAAGAGGTTCGAGCTGGTGTGGCTTCGGAAGGTACTGTTCCACAACCCAGAGGAGAGACACCCTACACCAAAAAGGAGGGTTTGCTATACCTCAACCATCGGTTATACATACCTTCCGGTCCATTACATCTCAAATTCATAAATAGGTGTCATGATTCACTCACTGCAGGCCATCGAGGAAAGCTTAATTCCACTGAATCTATCACTCGTTCTTTTTTTTGGCCAGAACTCAAGAAGGATGTTGAGGAATACATACTCAGTTGTCCTGTTTGTGCCATAACTAAATCCTTAACTGGCAAACCCTTGGGCCTTCTTACCCAACCTGAGGTACCCTCTCGCCCTTGGGGATTGATTTCTACTGATTTCATCGTGGAACTTCCCATTTCCCATTTCCAACTCCTGCACATGTATTATGGTTACAGTCGACACCATGACCAAACTGGCTCATTTTTCCCCCAGATTCTTGCCGCGATGGGTTCACCCTTCTAAACTTTCTCCTCGCCTTTTGGGTCCTTTTCCCATTCTTTCCAAAATAAATACTGTTACCTTTCGGCTTAGACTACCTTCTTACCTCAGCCACATTCATCCTGTTTTCCATGCTTCTCTTCTCAAACCTTTCATTCCGGACATCCACCAGAGGGCTGTCCCCGACCAGCCTTTCCCTCAGGCGGATTCCTCTGTGAAATATGAGGTCTCCACTTTGCGTGACTCCCGCCACTGCCGTGGTAGGTTGGAATATTTGGTGTCCTGGAAGGGTTACCCTAGGTCGGAGGACTTGTGGGAACCAGCTTCCAACATTCATGCCCCTCGATTGTTGGCTTGGTTTCATGCCCGCTTCCCCTTCAAGCCGGGGGTTCTGCGCTCTAGGGGGGGCATACTGTCATCCGTCGTCCTGTTTGTAATTTGTTTCCGCGTTGGCGGCTATTCGCTGGAAGGGCGAGCGGAGGTTCCGCTGCTTGATTGCTCCTCAGCGCACCCTACGGTCTAGTGGTTTTCCAACATGGCGCCGCTGGGAAGTATTTCTTTCCTTGTCTCCCAGCGATCGCTGCGTTGCAACCCCCTTCACTGCGCTAGCTCGTATCTTTGGGTCTACACGCTAGTTTTCCAGTCTCGACCGCTCCGGTCACTTCCTTGCTTCCTCGGTCTGCCTCCCTCGGACCATCTTTCCTTCTCTCTCCCTTTCTACCCCTACCTTGGCTCTCCTTCCTGCTCTCTCCTTACTTCTCGGCTTGTTTTCTCCTGCGGTGCGCGGCCCCTCCGTGTCTGCCTTCTCTGCCTTAGCTTCGGCTGCGTTCTCTCCCAGCCGCTTCGGTACTCTGTTGCTCCGGAGAAGTTTTTCCCGCTGGTTCTTTTTCCGGCGGCTCTCCCTCTCTCCGATTCCTTCTCCACATTGGATATCCGGCTTCGCCTGCTCCCATCAGCTACCTACCTCAAGGACGCCACTTCAGCTGCTTGCTCCAGACCATCTCAAGCTGCTTCTCTCATCAGAGGGTTTTTTCTGCCTGAACAGGCTTTTTCCCTTTGTTACTATCTGATCGCGGAAGGAGGCCCCAGGTTTGCTATATTTTAGCGCTCACTGTGGCTTCCTCTCGAGACAGATACGTTCTACACAAAAAGGAGAAGGACTATCTCTCTCACAGGCTACTGCAACCGGAGGACTTGGAATCAGGTGAGGAGAGTGGGGAGGAACGGGAGTTGGCGGAAAGCATCAGACGGGACAACATGTGACCTTTCTGAAAACCCTTCAGTTTGTTAGCTAGTATCTTACCTCCTCGATCTCCCCCTCCCAATACTTTTGTTTCATATAAAACATCCCTTTCTCTAGCTGAGTATAAACTTCAAGCTTTAGGCTTTCATTTACCATGTTCAATTTTGCTTTATCTCTATTATTCTTAGCTAAGGCATAATTCCTTTGGAGCTCTCCCAATTCTACCTCAGGTTCTACTAACTTTGCCTCCCTGTTTTTCCTTGCCCTAGCAGTCCAATTTATCAATTCCCCCCTAATGAAAGCTTTGAAGCAATACCAAACCACCAGATCATCTGACGATTCTTTATTTTCATTAAAATAATTTACAATGGAATTACTCAAAGCTTTAGAAGCACTCTCCTGTTTTAGAATGCAGGGTTTAAATCACCACCTGCATATTCCTTGCCTTTCTGTGTTGAAGTATACCTTAATCCTCACAATTGAGTGGTCAGGGATATTACGTTCCCCCATGTTTGCATCTACCACTGATTCAACCAACATGTCAGATGCCAAAATATAATCTAGGCTTGAGTATGAATCATGTATAGGGAAAAAAAAAAGAGAAACCCACATCTCTCAAATGTAGGTTCCTCCAAGTATCCACAAGATCAAAAACTTCTAATAACTCATTAAACTACCTACTTGATTTTTGCCCTGTGAAGTTACATGCCGAAGATTTTTCTATTTTATAATCCAAGACACAATTAAAATCCCTCCCAATATAATAGATTCTCCTCTCATGCCACGCAACATTGTTTCCAAGGACTCAAAAAACAGTCCACTGCTATCACAATTGAATACTTTTTTATATGTCTCATTTCAAGTTAAATGAAAGAGAATAATATACAGAGTGGAGTGAAGAACTGGCAAAATACAACAGTACTTTAAATAATGCCTAAACTTGCACTTTGCATTATTTTAGTTAAAAGGAAACATATTTCAAAATACATGTATAAACAAGGGGATTTTTCTTCTGTTCTTGAGATCCAGTAATATAACAAGGGTGAATTCCTTGACTGTTTATTTGTGTTATATTCTCCACAAATTGTTCTGCAACCTATTGCACTCTTTTTATGTGGCAAACACATTTCAGGGCCTTGTCCTTTTACATGGGGCAATGTTTTGCCAACTATGTGCTTCTTTCTACATGTCTTTACTTATAGCTGAGGCAGTAATTGAAGACATTTGCATTTTCCATTTGAGTATTTAAAACAAGAAATCAGGCCGTTGCAATGGTCGCAGTTTGTGATATTCACTTTTGCTCTGCTGAACATGTTCTTAGGCACACACTTCTATTCACATTTACTCCTTCCATCATTGCAGTGAGCAAGAGGTGAAATTCAACATATAAACTCGTTTGAACTATGCATCTCTCGTTTTTCAGGTAAACATTCTGCTGTCAGTTCGCTTTGAGAAATCTATTTCTGCTACTTTTTCTCTGATAGGCCCTGAACAATGATTGGGGCTGGGTTTGGTTTATGGAGACAGAGGAAAAATGTAAGATATATTTGCTGGTGTGTTAGGTTATGAAGAATCCAGGTACTCTGTGTGGGCACAGTGGTGGGCCGCACTTTCACCGTGTCATTTTTGTCATGTTATCTAAATGGACGAAGCAAGAGCAATGGAAATAAGTCAGTAAACAGCCCAAAAGGTTTCAGATGTTTCCAATATCTCCCTTGCTATCCACAGTGCCCTATAATCACCTTGAATCTCATCAATACGTTTCAGGACATATGTGGTGCTAAAAACAAGGTAGGATATGATAAATGAGAGACAACTATGAACACTTTATCATCATATATAGAAAAATGTAAAATTTCTTTAAATATATATATTGAATTATTAGACAAATTTAAACTATTTAAAACTATGTAAAAGAAATAAAACATTAACAATGTTAAATTACAAAAGTGACACAATTCCAATGCAGTAATATAATGTTTAAAATATGTAAAATATCACACAATAAATTATTTGTTTATTCAAACTTGTACATTACTTTAAAAAATAGTTATACATAATTGTAATATAAATAATGATAACACATACATGAACAATTTCTGTAGAAATGCCAAAAAATATCATTATGAATAGAAATAAATAGCCTATGTCTTTTTGGAGAATTTCTAGATGCTTTTAAACTATTTGTGAAATATGTGTGAACTGTTTAATAGTCGAGGTACTTACTGGTTTACCATTTTTTCTGTTGGTTTTAGTAGCGTATACGTTTTTAAATATGTTCACAATATATGTTATATGTTTAGTGGATCTACACATCATAAGGATAGAGATACATAATTAAGTTGAAACTAAGATCCATTGATTTTGTTAACATGCTATTGCTAACAACTATTGACTTATTTGTCTCATTTGTATGTGCTTTTTCAAACATGTTTTCTTATATTGGCCCACCAAATTTGGAAAGGTTTGTGGAAATGCATTCACCATTTTAAAGATTTGTAAAAACAGCTGTTCTTCATAAGGTAAATGCACATCTACTGAACAGATACACAGCCTAATTGCAGGACTTATTTGCTCCAAATTTAAAACAGTTGTGGCTTTGATAGTTTGGTACAAATACTTTTAGTAATTTCTATTACCTGTCCCCAGCACCAACATCTTTTTATACATCTGCCATTATCCAATAACTTCCTTCGAGAGCGGAAAACTGAATGCGCTCAAAATGATACTATGGAGAGGGAGAAGCAGATGTTTGCCTTTAGTTGATATATGGGGATGGGGACATATTCATTTTCATCTTTTCACAGGAAAAGTTACATTTTAGTGATCAGTTAGAAAGAATAGTGGCGTTCCCTTAGGAAGTCAAATGAAAATTGGAAGAGTTTCATGGGAATATCAGAGTGGTTCAAATGGTGTTAGGAAGGGGTTGTGGGCACTTCGGGAAGACACGATAATAGGATTTTGTCACAGTTAATGTTTGAGGGGGTTTGGGGAAAATATATACATCTTACAGAGTTTTCTTCTTCTTGTGTTGTGACTATCAATGATGTATTTGCACAAAGCCTGGGCATGTGGGTGTCTTGGTGACAATGATATTTCTTGTGAGAGGCACTCTCCCATGAAGCAGTAAAAACAATCTTATTCCCACATGGTAAAATTGTGTGCTAAATATTGTGGAAACCAGAATATCTCCCTTCTTAAAATGTATGCTAACACATAGTAAATATCATGGACATTTTTTACCCAGTCACTAATTACCTCAAAGTGACCATTGATGTCATCAGTGTAAACATCAGTGGAAACTTTAATGTAATAAGTGATGTCATCTGTAATTTTATGTGGTGATGTCATCTGTGATGTCGTCTGTGTTCTCATGGGCTGCACAAAGGGGGATAAGATATACGGATGCATCAATTTTAACACTTGCCAAATTTCAATGGTTTTGTTTCATTGAGCCATCACCTTCACTTCACTTCAACTAAAGTATTTCCACAGAATTGCAATGGGCAGGTGCACACTTGTATTTACGGTATACAAAGTGTTTAAAAAGGCATTGTGCCTTAGCCGTGCCCCCCACATAATTCCCATGCATTAAACATCCCATCCAAAAAGGCACAGCAATGCTGCTGAAATGGAATCTTTACTGACAAGAAAAACTGATGTTTCACTGCTCCTGTAGCTTAATCATGGACAATTAACATAAAAAAGACAAGTATATATAGTGTGAACTGCCAAATCCATTTATTTTTGTTTTTTTGTTTATTTATTTGCATTAAAATTGAATCAACCATTTTTTTTACCAACAAACTTACTTTCCCATCAATTTGTTTTGATAGTTAAAAGATCAAAAGGGAAATAAAAGAAAGAGAATACAGTTCACAGTTTACAATTTAAGAAATGTTATTAATTGTGATCTCTGTGAGGACCTGCATCAGAAACGTCAACCCATCAAGGACGTCCACCAACCATTAGCACCGGAAAGCGCAAAATCAGAAAAAAGAGGTCTGAAGTGTTTTGAACAAAGATCTTTTAAGGCTGGACACAGTGTCATCAAATTAAACAGTCATCCCACCTTGGACTTTACAGTGCCGGCAATGTTTTTCCGGGGATTGACCCTGAATTGCTCGGATATCGTTAGTAGAGTGTAAATTCAAATGGGCTCTCCGAAAATGGTCCCTGACCCTTTCATCAGGGAACTGTTTCAGGTATTCGCACACTGTGTTGAGTCTTTGAACTTCTGGGGGTTGGTTGAGCTACTGATTGATAACTAATGGCCCTCTCCAATGTTAGAATCCAATTGTTGTCTTGGAGTTTTCTTTTTACCCGTAGTGGGTTAGACAACAGTTTCTCTAAAGAGCTGCCAATTTCTTTTGGAAGACACGTCAGGGTTGAACGCCATCCGGTCAGGGTTGAACTGGAGTCGGATAGCATTTGTTTGTGCACCATTTCCAAAACTGACCGAGGTAAGGGGTTATGACATTTTCCAAACAAGGCAAGTCTGTTCCAGTCAACCGTAGATTTCAGTGATTTCAAACCCAATTCTCTCTGGATGGCGATTGGAGTGGACAAGGGAACGCCCATTGCCTTCTTCCAAAATGCACCCTCGGGGAAATTCCACGGGGAATCGGGGAGATTGAACAAAACTTCCACCCCATACGTCACAACAGGTACCACGTTAGCTCTGTAATACTTCACCACTGGCAAGAATCAGAAACGCCTGAACTTTCTGTTCAGTGTGCAGGTTTGGCTGGTTAAGGTTTTCATCTTTCTAAGAAGGTAGATTGACATTGGTGCCTCAACACTTGAGTTACCCAGCCAGACCACCAGATATTTGAAAAATTGTATCTGGTAAATTATTTCCCCATCTATGTACCAGGAATGCTGATTTTACCCCTTCGAACTGACAGCAAATGTCAGAATGTTAGTTTTCCCCTTGTTGATTTCAAGGTTGTTCTTTTGGATGTAACTGTGTAGGGCATTAAGTTGTCTTTGCAGCCCCACCGGAGTCTGGTCAATTAAGACTACATCATCCGTATGTAACAGACGAGGTAGCTTCACTCCTCAGACCCTGGGGGAAATGATCTGATAGCCAAAAAAGCTTCTGGCATAGCCTTCAGAAATTAGTTAAGGAGTGCAGGGGCCATAGGGCATCCCTGTTTGACTCCTTTGAAAGTTCTTCTTTCGTTCGAAAGGGACCCAGCTATGTTCAGTCTGACTCTTAAAGAAGTGCCAGGTGGAATATTGGTTTTGGGCAGTTTTTCCTAGCCAGTTTCGACCATAGTTTACATCTGTCAATTTGGTCAACTGCTTGAACCAAGTCCACAAAAACCATGTGAATCTTAGGTTTTTGAGGTCCTAAGTTCCCCTTCAGCAGTTGGAGTAAGAGGATATTTATCGATGTACCGAGGCCATTAACAAAACTGGTTTGAAAATGGTTGAATGCTCCAGGCTCCCTGCACCACATATTGAACTGGTCCAAGATGATTGAGCTGTAAAGTTTACCGATGACGTCGAGGAGAGCTATAGGGCGTTAGTTCTTTGGGTTTCCCCAATCACCCTTTTTGTGGATTGGGACCACTATCGCTCTCCTCCAGGAACTTGGGAGTTGGTGAGAGATGGTTATTTGGTCAAACAAGATGGATATAAAAATAGCCCAGTCTTCGGGAAACTCAGCATACAGTTTGACAACCCCTCTGGGCCAGGAGCGCTCGAGCCTGTCAGGTTTTTAATTTGTGTTGCAATATCACTCACGTTGTTAGAAGTGACCCATGGCAGCGGGCAGTCACTCATATCAGTGAATTCATTGTTTTCACGGACTAGCATATACAGAGATCTAAAATGGGTAGTCCAAGTCTCTTAACTAATTGGATTCGATTGATCTGCTCTCGTCACTGTCGCATCAGCCTTTATTAGAGCCCAGAATCTGTTTGGGTCTTTACCCGCCAATGCTTTTAGCATAGCCTCTGCTGTCCGGTCTATATGGTGATCCTCTAATGAGCTCAGTTTCTCTGCTATTGGCACCAACTTTCTCACCTCTTTTCTTCGGGCCACAAATTCGATATTAAAAGTATGTTTATGGTTGGGGGCCAAATTGCTCTTCTTTGGGAAATAACAAATTTGCTCCAAAAGAGGTGAGTAATCGACCATTGCGCCAACTCGACCCTGATCCATCATCAAGGATCTTATCATTGTGGATAAAAGTTTCAGGCGCAACCCTCCATTAGAGATGTCAAATAAAGTTGGCACTTGGTCCCGGGCCTGAGCACCAGCGGCCTTCCATTCAAGCAACAGGAGGTGGTGGTCACTATGTAGTGTCTTGATAATTTGGAATTTCTCGACGAGAGGTAAGAAGTTTTTAGACATGTAGATTTAGTCTAGAACTGAGGTGATGCCCATGTTTTCCCACATCGGTTGAGACTGGATATCACCTATACAATTACTGTTAAGTAAGTACATGTCTCTTGAGTTCATAAGTTCACTCCACAAGTTTTGTTGCATGTGACGTGGGTCATCAAAATTCCAAGCGTGACCCTGCGTTTTGTGAACTAAGTCCGGGATGTTAAGGTACCCACATATGATGACATATGAGGGTTGGTGATGAGTGTAGGCATCGTCCAATAAATCGGTGACCTGGTCTACAAACACTTCACTGGAGATCAGAACGGGATTCCAATAGACGTTGATAATTGTTAGTTTTAATGTAAATTTAGAGCTTTACCAAGACACCTTGGTTTCCCATCCAATCACTGACACTTGAGTAAGCAAGTTCATGTTCATAGATTTTTAAAGATTTAGGGGACTACCTGATTTGACCACGTTCAGGAAGCCCGCAGATGGACGTCCGACATTCCCTTTGATCGCAGGGTTTATAGATGTATGAAAACTGTCAATCACTGGGGTTTTCCTCAGCCAGGTCACCTGCAAGCAGATCAGGTCGTAGTCTGCTAGATTTCTGTCACTTGGTGCTGTCAGATGGGCAAATCCCCTAGTATTCCATGAGATTAATTTTAAATTACTCTGTGGGTGAATTGGGGTGATGGTGGTCAGGCCTTGAAGTTGTTTTTTAATGTTACAGTTGGGTTGCTAGAGACTGTTTTGGGTCGATAGTGCCTGTGATATCCAGGACCAATCTGTAGAAGCCAGACTGGACTTCTTGGGAGTAGCTTACAATTCTACACAGTTTACGTGCTGGGAAGAAAATTCTGGTTGGAAAGTGGCGCTTATTTTTAAGCCCGGGCCTGTCGGTACACAGCCCACTCCCAATGGGTCCCTGTAGTTAGGTATTATGGACGGGTGGGGTGTTGTGTCCTCTGTTAGAGGTTGACAAGTTTGATCATTGGCATTGTCTTTTCTCCCTGCCACCTAGATCTGGTGTTTAACTTCCTTGTCATCCAAAGGATTGCCTGCCATCACTATTCCTACTCTCACTACATCCAAATGAGTTGGTATTGGTAGTTGGTGGACTAGTGAGTCCTCTGTTTGGAGTTGATATGCATCACTGTCGGCGTCGTTATGTCTCCCTACTGCACGGTTCAAGCAGTTTGAAAGGTTGTCGTCCGAAAGATTTCCAACCGTTAGATCAAACCCCAAAATTAAGAGGCTCTCTGATGCATCCAGCAACATAATTTTGATGACAGGCAAACTGATGTGGAGGAACACCGCATCCAGGCGCCTTTCGTCACAAAATTCAATAAACAGCAAATCAGAAGAGTGCAGCTGTCTTAAGTTCAGGCTAGAGTGGAAAATATCCAGGACTGTTCTCCGATTGAGAATGATCAAGTTATTACAGTCCAGCACTCTTTCGAGTTTGATGGTCCAGGATTGGGCAATTGTATGCCCCGGCCTCTCCAGAGGCTGGCCGGTGTTGCTCCTTTTGGGCTCATTGGGTCTGAAGTCTACTGACATTCTTGGACCTTCTCCAGCAGGGTGCTGGCATTTGTGTTGGGAAACTGGCACAGCACCATACTTTTGGTCCATAGGAATGTCAGACCGTACGTTGACTTTGGTGTGCCGTCTTTTTTCAGCCATAGTCAGGAATATCAGCAAGACCGGAAGAACCTCTGGTGTCCCAGCTTTGCTGGCTTTTGCTTCAGGTTCGGAAGGTGTAGCCACTGCCACCTTCACCGGTGACTGGCTACTTATAGAGACATCCAGTGAATAAGTAGAAAGATCGGGAAATGCTACTAAGGTTGGACCTAGTGGCTCGGTCAAAGGAAATGCCGTAGGGATGGAGAGTCTGGCATCGTTCTGTGGTTTACCCGTACCTATTGGGGCCCCACTTCGCGGCTTTGAGACCGGCTTTCTGGGTGTTGCTGTCGGGGTTCCCCACGAATTACTCACGTTGACTTTTTGGGTCTGTTGTTGTGCGTCGATAGAAGATGCGAAGGTGGTTTTAACCCTTGTGAAGGGCTCAGCAGTTTTTAGTTGGTCAAAAATTGGAAAAGCTACGTTGTCAAAAGCCCCTTCCACCAATTTTGCTACTGAGATATTTTGAAGACTCTCGTTGTTGCAAATACATGGACCATTCCCAAATATATGGCAGCTGACAATCCCTTCTGTGAGGGCTTGGAGCTGCCTTGTCGTTCTAGGCAGTCCTCTGTCAAATCCACCGGGAAAGGCACACTGGTGGTCTGGACGAACTTCAAACTAGTGGCACACTCTTTTCTGGGTGCCGTGTTTACCATGTCACATTGAGAATTCTTTCCTGAATTCTGTTCTTTGTTGGCAGTGACAAATCCCTCCAGAAAGATGAGTTGTGAGTGGATCATTACCAGTAAGGTTGTATGGTCTTTAAACGTGTTGTTTAGTTGTTCGTACAGCTTAGTAAAAGGGGCAAGGGCTATGGTATTTGTTGACATGATGGAAAATAGATCAAGTTTTTCTTTCTTGTTTGCAGGAGTAGTTCGCTGTTGGCCAGAGAATGAACCAGCGCCAGTTCTAGGAATATTAGATTGATCAGGTGCAGATGAAAAAGGGCCGAATCCTGCACTTACAAATACCTCAAGACTCAGGCTTCGTCCTCCATGAGTCGTCTGGTTGTTGCCAGCTTCTGGGTTCGGGTGGGTTTCTTCCAGCACAGTCTGGGTTGAGTCTGAGACTTGCCGTTTTCCTTGCCAGTGGGTCGGGCCCTCTGTAGGTACAAGGCCTCTGCGAAATAGGTTGATGCCGACAGGTGCACCAACTCACACAGGGCACCCTCGGGGGGGGTGGAATCCCAGCAAGGAAGGGTAGCCCGTCAGCCTGGCACTTAGCCCCCAAAACTATGGGCATTAACTCATTTGGAGTCGGAGGCCTGATCCTGTTATTACCCAATGTCAAATTACCACTTTGACTGGTCTGCCTGGAAGCTGCAGTTGTTTGGTTGTTATGGCAGATGCAGTGAAGTTAAACGGGGTGATAGAGTTAGGGCCTGCATCATAGTCCTCGGCTGGGCCCTGCAAATCTCTAGACAGTCAACCCCAGGACTCAACCCCAGGACTCCACACCCTTCAAAATGTCTGCAACAGATAAGTCGCCAGGATTAGGGTCAAGGATGAGTAAAGTTGTTTTTTTAGAGAACATGGAGGGCACGATGGGGCCCAGCCCAGGCCCAGACCTCGTTTTGCTAATTTATGAAAGGTGCAGGCTTTGTGTGTCATTTTCAAAGTTTTTTTTTATAGCATTTTCTTTTAGCCCGACAGGCAATCTAATGACGTGTCACTTGTGTGTTCTGTGTGCACTTTTAAGTGGGTCTTGACACCAGGTTGTTTCGGCCTAGGGCTAGAATTATTTGTAGCCAAAACACCACTGAGGCTCGTGTTGTCGCAGGCTGGATGGGGGAGAGCCGTCCCTGGATTAAACACTACCTCCTCGACTGGGTACAAAGGACCCATGCTCGTGTTATTAAAAGGCGTTGTGTTAGGGTCTAATTCATTACTTGCAGTCTCTTTCATAAGGTGCGAGGGGCTCTGCAAAGGTTGGCATAGAGGTAACAAGTTGTTGTGCACTTGGGCTTCGATCAAAAGTGGTGTGTCCAAGGCATGACCAGTCTGGTGAGCCAGCTCTGCAGGGTTTACATTCACATCAGCCAAAGACTCTGGTTCTTTAACTAGAGTGGCCATATACTGGAAAGGCTAACAGAGAGACCAGAACCTGAAGAACCTATGAGACCAAAAAGGTTGGAATCATCTAAGTTGTTGAGTGTCTGAGGCCCCGAAACAAGCTGCCAGTCTACGCCCGACAACCCCTTTGGCGAGGCATCTGTGTTGGCAAGCATAACTGCCATCCTAATGGCATCTAACATTTGGTCTTTGGGGAGGTCAGTTCCCAAAATGTGTCATCAGGTGAGGGGGCAATTTCCATTACTTTTGAGTTGTCTCGTGGTGTAGAAACAAGTGACACTTCTGCCTTTGGTATGATGACGGAAGGTGCTATGCTCTAGAGGGTCCACATCACAGGTAGGGGTAACATTGTTACATTTAAGGTTGTAGTCTTTGATTAACTCACCAGCTGGCGCTCATTTTCGGGATAGAGTTGAATCAAAGTTGGTAAAGGAGTCCAGGCAGAGAAGGGCCGCCCGTTGTCCGCCGTGTTCCGCTGGTTTCAATTCCTTAGCAGCATGGATTCATCCATCGGTCATTGGACCCCAGACACACTACCACACTCGGCCACGCTTCACTACTGAAGGTGGCTAAGAGAGCGAGCGTGAGCAGGAGGAGGAGTGTCTAGGTATGGACAGCAGGGTCCGAAATGAGGAAAGACTCAGCGAGGCTGCAAAATCCGCGGCAAAGTCCAGAGCCGTAAATAGTAGATCCCAGCAATTCAAAGCAGCAGCAGCATAGTCCGTGACATACCAGACACTCTACCACACTCTGCCACACTTCGCTACCCAAGGTGGATAAGAGAGCAAGCGTGAGCAGGATGGGGAATTTCTGGGTATGGGCAGTAAGGATAGACTCAGTGAGTCTGCAGGGTCCGAAATGAGGAAAGACTCAGCGAGTCTGCAAATTCCGTGGCAAAGTCCATAACCGTAAATAGTAGATCCCAGCAATTCAAAGCAGCAGCCGCAGCGTAGTCTGTGACACACCAGACACTCTAACATCAATCCTTTTACAAAACCAAGATGCCTGTGACCAACAGTGTCAATGGACTGTGCAGTTTTTTTTACATGCATATAATGAACACGTATTTAATCTATTGATTAAAAAAATATAACATTTTTACATGATGTCATCTAATTTAGAGAGAATTCATGTTAACATATAATATCATACACATATCTAGGTTTTATGAAATACTATTTGATGTTTAAAATAATGATCAGGTAAATCAGAATACATGTTATCAAAGTTGAAAAGACTTATACTGTTCATTCACTCTGAAGGTTTTTTCATGTCAGTAGAGATTACATCTTTCCTTAGTGGTACCTAAACTTTAATTGTTGCTATGAAAATCCAACATATTTATCCTCAACAGCCATTCTTGGACCACTGTCCTACCAAAAAGATTGGTTTAGTGTATTACTTTCGGGTCATACCCTTAACAAAGCAATTATACCAGAAACCAAGAGTCTCAAATTACAAAACATCAATACATGCACTTAAAGATACAATTCTTGTATCATATTTAATAAGTAATCTGGATTCCAATTGTCTTCAAGTACGTTCTCTGTTAGTTTCCAAGAATGCTCTTTAACCAGACTTAAACCTACCCAATGGATCCATGTATGATCACGGTTATGAAACTGAGCACAATGTATTGTTACTGGTTAGTAAACATCCTTGTTCTTGATAGCTCATACTTCCTATGTGCAGTTTATATCAAGGGCAGAACAAACCATACACAACAAAGCTACATTACAATTTTCAGTAATAATATGTTTTGACATGTAAAAATACTAGTTTGCTATACATCTATAAAGACACTGCAAAGATCACAGGAAAATAACCTTAAGGCTTAATAAGCCAATTCTCTGGTGTTTTGGGTGCTGTATAGGGACTCTGAGTAACAGTGCGCCCTACATCTATCGCACTTCTAAAACAAATGGAAGGTTTATCACCAATCACCTTTAATAGATCAATGTCTCTCTTAACAAAGTGTCAATGTTTTCTTAGTACACCTAATATTTTAGATGACTGACCACTTTGGGTGGTTATGCATCTCAAAGTATTTTCCGTATCTGGATTTTTCTTCTTGTGCAAAGATTTGTGCTGAGATGAGTTTCACCTGGGTTAACTTTTAATCTCGACAGATCTCGAAATTTCCGAGCAAACCCCTCTTGACGCTTTTCAGTACGAAAGATGATGCAATATCCACTGGTGTCAGACAGGAGCTATTCGGCCTCTCAGCTATTGCTGGTGGTTCCATGTTAATTCAACACATTAAATTACTTCATTGTAATTTTCTTCGTGAGCATCGCTTTGATATTTTACTTCAATTTTTATGTTGGTGGTCCCCCCAATGTTCCCTGTTACCCGTCACTACTACCCCACCCGGAACGCCTCCCCAGCCCCTTTTAACCCCTCACCCCTCAGATACACATACAAATTCGAAGTCCTTTGACATAATACCCACACATTCAATTACAACAAAGTAATTTACTTTGTGCAATCAACGGGATGCCATTGCTGGCTGCTAAATCACTAATTGGTTCAAGAAGGAATAAGATCTCACCACATAGATTGTTTCTGTAGTTTACTAAAGTGTGATCCATTATTTCAATACAGAAATACATGCAGGCAATCTGAGAGTAAGCTAAACATGTCTCAGAAGATGTGCTCCATTTTCGGGTTTTATGGAAAAGGACTTTTGTGATTGTTCATGTGTGGGTAGACTCAGAACACTTAATTTGTTTTAGATTGACAGTTAATATTTGCAATTGCATGAGATGGTAGGTACATGTACTAGGGATGTAATCGTTAAAATACTGCTCCTGGAGGAGATGACTCAGATGGGGGTGAGGAGTGAAGGACTTCTTTATTGGAGTTTCTGAGATTTGCTTTATGTTTATGTGTCACTGAGAACTAAATGAAAGCATAGGAAAACAGCCAGACACTACCACCACCATCCGGAGGTGGTGTGCAGTTCTAAGCATACTATTACTCTTCCCCATTCTCTGGATATCCCTAGTCCTAAAATGGGAAATGTGTGTCTCTTACCAGTCCCACATATCTCTCAGAGCGTCTCAAGATCAAGCCGAAGAATAGGAATCTTCCCTCTACCACAGCCACGGTACACGTCCAGCCGAGATTCAAAATGGCCAGTTTTGGTGGCACCAGCTATGAAACTCGCTCCCAGCGGCCATATGCCAAATACAGAACTACCCTCTCTTTAAGAAGGCCATAAAAACCCACCTTTTCAACCTTGGCCCAGAATAGCCAGATCTAGCTCTCAGCTCATCCATAGCTCCTGCCTGCTTTCTGTTTGTGCATCTTGTCATCTTGTTTTTCTGTGCGCTCTGAGGCCTGCGAGCATGTGGCGCATTATAAAAATTTAAATAAACCAATAACTAAGCAGAGGAAGATCTAGATCCTCTCCTGCTACCAGCCAGGGCCATCCCTAATAAGCCTCACACTCCTATAGAAATGTAGACATCATCAGTGGATCATTTCCATTGACAGAGCTACAGTGAATTGTAACTGCTCCCAATGACATGGAAAGGTCAGAGGCACAGCTGCCAGCAGCTTTTTTGATACGGATGGAGGAGACAGGAAGCCAGGCAGATCTTGTGGATTTTGGACACTCATTTGGGCAGTGGGTTAAGGTGGGATTACGTCAAGTATTTACATATGTTCCGAGGGGACATGCTCAGATTGGAGGCAGGGGGTGGCAGAACTCAGTATTTTTACAAGCAGCTGGTGAGGCGGAGCCCAAAGAAGGGAGGAAGGGTGGCAAGTGGCTGTTTTCAGGGGCTTCTCATGTGTTGGTATGTATATGCCTCAAACACGTTAGCAAGATTCCTATAGCCCGAGCTTTCTAGTCACTTTGTTAGAAGCAATTTGATCTCGAGTCAAGGCAAAAGAGATTAAGTGAGAAAAAACGAGAAATAAATTAAAAAAGAGTGTGAGATGTGTGACAGGACAGAGGGGCGTTACACATTCTCAAGAGACAGCTATTTTCATAAATCCATTCATAAATGAAGACACCCCTACGGAAAGTCATCCAAGACATATAACGCTTACCAGATAAGGGTGCTGCTAGCTGGGCATCTTGTCAGTGATGGCAATTTACTGAGCCAGGTACACACTTTGTTTACACTTTTAAGAACCTCCTGAGCAGTCAAGGCTTTCTCTGCATATAAGCAGTCATTATGGTTCTTGTCATTCCTGCGATTTCTGGTGTATCCGCCTGACGCAAGAATTTGAGTGAAGGATTTATGAAATGTCAAACTGATTCTAATGCTTTCGAAACAGCTAACAAAAAACTGATGCTATTCCGAAGAAATCCATCAATCATAAGAATGCGGAAACTGCAGGCCCAGGTCAATACCTCACAGCTCATTAAACAGGGGAAAGGAAAGCAAGTTTGCTTATGTTCACTTTGACAGACGGCTGAGATGACTAATGCGACTAATGTGTGTGTGTAGGCAGCGCTTGCCAATATTAACGTGACAAACGACCAATCCTGAATCCATCAAGGAATGTTAACTTTTTTTGGTCACAATTATCGCGGTGCTTCTACATTAACAGAGGAGAAATTTAGTGGAAATGAATCAGAGTGAGGCCATGGCGTGCGTTAGCGGTTCAAAGACATCTCAGGACAGCAAGGCTTGGTAACAAATAATATCTGACTGCTGGTTTGCAGACCACGTAAAATGTGTTAGTCGTTGTCGTGTACATCAAAACGCACTTTGCACATTGTGCCATGACAGGACAGACTGTCCTTATCACAGTGTGACGTTTTCAGTGGAAAGGTTATCGTGTGTTTTTTTTATTTTATTTTTTATATAGTTGATTTAAAAAAAATCAACTTTTCAATATAATCTTTTACACATTATTTGCATAATACACAACAATAAAATATTTGCATAATACAAATGAACAAAATTGGAAAAATTTAAAACCATCCTAATTTAGATAATTAAACTGATTAGCCTCAATATAATCAGCATACATATTTGCCGACTGCATTTTCTCTTGACTAGTCTGTTTTGGCCTAAAACAGGTAAGCCACTTGAATGCCCAATTCTGAGATGCATGCAACAAATATAAAAGTGTTGTTCCATGGAGGAGCAACATCCACCACATTATGTTAAACTAAAAATGAGGGCGCCGGCCATCAAAGCATCTGCCTTTGCATGTGCGGGATTTACAGCCCGGCAAAGGCCATAGTGAACATCATTATTTGAGGACAGACACTGTGGGGATTCCTCCTTTGCATAGCTCTTCATTGGCATGTTTTAAAAAAGGAGTTTAACTATGGCACCTGTAAGGTGTCATTAACATTTCTACAAAAGTTTTCCTTTTAAAAGCTAGACTTGTCTTGGGTAGCCACACGACTTTTCTAACGTACTAAAGGAGTCTTTAGTAACTAAGAAAAGTGGCAGTCCCGAGGAGAGTCCCAGTCTACCCCAGACCCTGTGCGAGCAAGGAGCTGCAGCGACGTCCTACACATTGGTTTTTGGATTACTGTTACTGTTCTTTAACTGAGGTCTCTCCCTGTGGGTGACTCCACCTTAAAAGGTGCACGCGTGCACTGAGCGCCGGGCGGAGTCCCGAGGAGAGTCCCAGTCTACCCCAGTCCACCCTAGGCCCCCGGCCTTTCGGCAAACTGCAGTGCATCAGTGGGGGACCACCCGAGTGGAAGCCGCAACTACCGTATGACGAGTCCGCAAACGCAGCTGAAGCAGAAAATCAGGCTTGAGTCTGAACGGCTAGGCTCCCCCTCTCAAGCGCCGCTGATCAGCTTCGACCCTGGCACAATCGCAGTGAAGATGCCGAGGTAAGATCTGTTTCGTCAATCTTGTTATCTTAGGCTATACGTTCTGAACAAGTGCTCCCAGTGACGACAACACACAATGTGTTAACTTTATTCACCCTAACTAAAACGTTCATTGTTAAAAAAAAAGCTGTTCACACGATTTGGAATAAATCCTGTATTGGGCGCTTGTCGGCGACCAATATTCTTATTGCCATGTTTATCATGTTCGGCAATTCCACCAGAAGCCATATCAAATTGTGCTGCCTATAGCAAAAATGTTCAAGCATACGAAAGCTCTGATGCCTTAGATACCATGGCATTGCCTGTATATTGCATAAAATGTGAAAACACACAAGAATGGACCTCAACCATCTCAACAGCTTCACTGACAATGGACCCGGAGACGAATCTGGAGACAAATTCAAGTGTCTGCCAACAACTCAAATTAGACTAATTGTATATTCGTGCCCCCAATCAATCAAAATGAGACCGTCCAGGACGCGAACAAACCAACTAAGTCTCGCAAGTCTGAATGCAGACTACTCACGAACGAAGGTCTGCAGCCAAATGTGGCGCTTACATCCATCCATCAACTAGGTGCACGGCACAAGACAATAGTGCAACCACAGTTTACTTCAGTGACAACAAGCGTTTGTCTTGACGTCCGAAGAGAGAGTCTCGAAAAGTCCAATCGGTTACGCCCTCTTTTAAATACAAATGTGGGCAGTAGTGGAAGAGCACAGGGGGCCGCACGCCACATAAATCGACAACCATTGTAGCGCGCCATCCACAACAGACACAATTGGAAAAAAAGACGAAAACGCCATTTGGCAACTCCCCAGGAGTTCTTGATCTCGCAGTACGCGAGGCATGTTTGACTGAGAGGCTAACTGCAGATTTTCACTCCATTAAAGAAAAGCTCATACAAAGCTTTGGGGACACTCCTAGCGGTATATCGTCAAAAACAGCGTTGAGTGGACGCATTACAGTAGAAATGCCTTGTCGGACCTAGTCTGGATTTAACGCAATGTCATTGGCTGCATCACAAAATTCATCTCAGCACAGCCTAGGAAATCAGAGCAATTCCTCTGTCGGTGACAATTCTGCATATGTCTCTGGAGCTGTGAGACCAAAACATACGTAGAAGTGTGCATTAGAAGATGCGATTCTACCTCAACAAGATCTAAAGCAAGAGCCCCCGGATGAACAATTGTATGAAACAGTGCTGCCTTCAGTTTCTGTAAAGTCAGCACAGGAACAACTAAACAAAACAAACCTGTCAGTGGCTGCGGGTATTCAAATCCACAATAATGTTTTGGCAGCCACCTCCTTAGCCCTTATTCCTTTCGTGAAACTGTACGAAAGTTTAAATGAGTCCATTAAAGATCAAGGCGCCCAAATTAGCAATCTTGTCGCAAAAGTGGACACGATGGAGCACCTGAATGGTGTCCTCACACAAAGACTGGAAAGGGAGTCGGAGACTTCATCACAATGGCAATATCGCCTGGGTGATCTAATGACAAAAACCCAATGCGGATAATGCTACTCTCGTGGCTGCTATGTTAGAATGCATGAAATGGTTGAGACATAATATCCAGCCGAATAGGGAACTGATTTATGGGCAACAAAGTGGAAAGGTGGCTGGCAGCAAGAACAGTGTGCCTTTGAAAATCGCGCAACCTGTGCAAGAACAAGTGCAATCTCCATCGAAGATTTTCCAGTCTGAATTCTCTATTGGAGCATCGGAAAACGTAAGACTCCAAGGAGTTCCGGATTTGACAAAAGACTCAAGGAGTGTCTCCGTAGTTCCGTTGCTTTTTCCAAATAAAAACAATGGTGGGGTCACCACAAAGAATATCATGCCCGCAACTGAACCAACACAAGTGCCTCAGGCATCTGGTATAGTCCAAGCTACATCGGATACCACACAAGCCAACAATACTGCAATTGAACCAACACACGTGCTTGAGGCATCTAGTTTGGTACCAGCTGCATCAGCTATTCTTGTAAGTGGGATAAAAACGTCCTTTGATATATTCAGCGGCACGGCAAAAACATTTCCGGCCGGTTGTGCAATACCAGCAAAGTTGACCTTAAAAAAATCTAGATCTGGCGTAAAAAAAACAGCGAATAATTCAATCAAAAAACATTCCACCAACGTTAAACAATTTGTCAGGAATCTATCGACTCCTCAAAAGCTTTCTCTATTTGAACCTGCTCCACAAGGCCAACCATCAGACAAATCAGTCATTGCACATCAAAGAGAGCCCCAGAGTCAGCCCAATGATGAAAAGTCACCTTCAAATCAGAAGCAAAATCCAAATAAGCGGGCAAGAATAGACTCTGATTCTCAACAAACAGAATACGACGAGTCTTCTGTGGATCTATGTAATCTCTCGACTTATTCCATCGAATCTGTTGCTTCAACCACCTTGCAGGGAGAGACAAGGAGCAAAGCCAGGCCGCAAGGCAGGAAGGAGCCCAAATCCAGAGAAAGCTTGAATGAACAAATCAGCAAGAAGCCGCTAGACACAAGAAAAGTCATCATGTTTCCCCCAGTTCAGCCCAGCAAGGGCTTGTTACCTAAACAGTCTAATGCAAGATCGGTTACACCTACAAAGAGAGGCTGCAAATCGCCTCAAAATCTGAACCCTACAATGACTGCCATGCAGCGGAATAAACAGCAATCAATGAAAAACAAGGCTAATGAAAAACATCAGAATGAGGCAGCACAGCAAGCTTGGAAAATCAGGGTGGAAAATCTGTTCCCTGATGACAGCGATGTAAATTTAAATAGAAGAAATGTGATGAAACTACTTCACAATATTCCATCATTACACACCATTACTACAGAAGATATATTAATTGTTGAATATATCTCGGAAAAGTCAGCTGACAAAGTGTTTTTAGATATTAGATCAATTGCAGTGGAAAAAAACTCTCCTAGCGTCAAGGGACGAGCTCCTATCCTATGGCTTTGAAGTCCAATCAGAGAGAAGTTCTACACATTCCCCCAAAACTAATGAGTCAAATACATCAAATGAATACCGACGTGATGAATTGAGGAGTCATTTCTCTGTAAGAGCATCTGGGTCTTCAACAAAATGTACTCAAAAAGACTCAGATGAAATCGTAAGACGAGTGGTATCTCACAAAGTCCAACGTGCATAACCATCACTAAAACTAGGTACAGAGACATGTGGGATACTATCCTGGAACATCAGAGGTTTCCACCACCTGTTTAATGACTTTCCTACGTCGCTATCAAATAAATTCATTATTTGTCTCCAAGAGACGTGACTCTGAGAGACTCCGATAAAAGATGGTTACACCATTGTTTTAAACAAAGCAGGGAAAAAAAAGACCTTTTTCCGGCTTCATCACAATGGTAAACAATGCTTATGGTTGGGAGCTGATACAAACATTCATTCTGAATATATATGTACAATGTTCACTACTTCAGTTAAATTGACTTCGAAGGAATGTTCCCCACAATTATTAGTTATTAATCTTTATTGGAATCCGGCAATGATTTCATCAGCAGGCATCATTAAAACAGTGACGGCAATCATTGATCCATGTTTAACATCCTGTCATGACATAACAATTCTAATATGTGCTGACTTTAACTTCTCATGGTTTGAAGTCTCTCCTAGAAATGGATCACAATCTGGTACAGTACCCAATAGAGGAGACAAATGTATGCAAGCCATGAAAGCGAGAAATTGCGAGATGGTCAATGGCGCCATCCGAGGGGATATCTCCCCAAGATCCACCTTGCATCGAGACAAAAGTAAAAAAACATTAGATTATATCTGTATTTCCTCGTCTTTTTGGCCGAAAGTAGAAAGCATGTCCATAATCAAAACACTTGTCAGCGATCACAGCCTAGTAGAATTAATCTGCGCACTAGAACGGCTATCACAAACGCATCAATATAGCTGTCCTCTGGAGGTGAATGAGGGATTGAACTATCTGCGAATTAAAGACCACCATATATGCCAGCCGAACGATCGTTTAAAGGATGATGCAACAACCATCACCGAAAAAGAAATTATGCACCTCTGGATTTGCAATTTGGATCTGAAAGGAAAATAATAAGCAAGTCTCAGCAACAACATAAAAAATATGTGTTCAGCGACCAGGTCAACCAGCGAAAGAAACGAATTCATCAGACAAATAAAATGGAAACATAGC
This sequence comes from Ambystoma mexicanum, assembly GCF_040938575.1. Taxonomy (NCBI): domain Eukaryota; kingdom Metazoa; phylum Chordata; class Amphibia; order Caudata; family Ambystomatidae; genus Ambystoma; species Ambystoma mexicanum. The sequence continues at coordinate 292,658,515 of NC_090928.1, forward strand.
AAAATTGTCGATAAAAAAGAGGCCATTAATGGCTGCAAATGAAATATCGAAATTGGCTAAAATCCTTCAAAATAATTCGAGACCAAGAACGTGCAGAATCAATGCTCGGTCTTATCATCCAACGCAAATCCAGAGACATATGGAAGATCTTAAACAAAAATTACAACCAAGACACAAGTCTGGCAAACGGCATCTCCATGTTAACCTGGGGAAATCATTTCAAGAAAGTCTTTGAAGATACATCAGCACATGTCAATACAGAGTATGTGATGTCAACAGATTTTTGGCACGTGTGTGATCCAGAGCCAATATCATCACACTCATACGAATATGATAAAAGAGAAAATGGAGCTCTGGGCCGACTTCATTGTGGAACTATTTAAAGTAATTTCAGTAGCTAAGGCAATTCCGAGTGCATGGAAAACAGCGGTTATTGTGACTATTTTCAAGAAGGGCAATAGGGACAATCCTGCCAATTATCGCCCTATTGCCCTTTTGGATATATAAGGCAAAATATTTTCCACCTGTCTACAACAAAACCTTGCCTCATGGGTGTCCTCTAATAACCTACTAGATGACCGGCAAACCGGTTTTACCAAGGATGTCGGTACTGAAGTCAATCTTTTCATAGTGAACACACTAAAGCTTGAAACATTGATGTATAAGAAGAAAATATGTGTGGCCTTTATCGACATGCATCAAGCGTTTGACCGAATCAATCGTACTAAACCTTGGAGTAAACTAACAGCATGGTCATGTCCACCGACTCTACTCCAGCCTCTTATGGCTCTACACAATTGAACATCAATAAAAGTTTGCACTGACAACAGTGGCCCTCTGACGAATGAGGTTCCAACATCTCAAGGAGTTAAGCAAGGCTGCCCGTTGGCTGTGTTGTTGTTTAAGCTGTACATTGCGGATTTACCTGAGGCGCTAGATAACATCCGCTGTTTTCCACCAAAATTGAATAAACAACCGGTAAGATACGCAATTTACGCTGACGACATCATCTTATTTGACCAAACTGAAATTGGTCTACAACGACTTTTACAGGCCTTAGTCTTATATCTACAAGCAAATGACCTTGAAATCAATGTTGGGAAATCGAAGATTATGTCATTTGGTACAACTCAAAAATTATCGCTCAAGAGTTTTGGATGGTCAGCAGCGGGTGAAAAGATTGACTCTGTACACACGATACGATACTTGGGGGTCCAACTAAATAAATCGATCAGAGAATAGGTCTGGATTGTAGACTTGAAGCATCGGATGTCATCATTTACTCTACAAGGCAAACGTTTACATAACGAATGTGGTAAATTCACTCTGATCCCAATCATGACCTTCTATCGCCACAAAGTCATCCCTCTCTAAAACATATGGGGCGAAGGCAGGATTGAATATTGACAGCTGCATTTGGGCAACCTTAGAAGGCCATTTCTGGAGAGGAGTATTGGCTCTTCCGACCTATGTTTCTATTGTGGCGATAAGGCATGAACTAGGCTTGGACCCTTTAGCCGGCCTGATTCAGTGGAAATCTATCGCACTTCTACGTAAAATGAACCTTAACAGCGTCATACCAGCCTATGAAATACTGAAGGAATCTGGCGAAAAACCATATTCAGGAATTCTAGGTATTTGGGCCATGAAAATCAAAAAGCTATTAGCAAGTACTGACATTTCAGGGGCAACAGTACAAGATACCCCTCAGATTGCTAAAAAGAAACTTAGATGATGGCATTGGATAAAAAATAGCGAGATGCGTGAGGCTATGCCATCTTCGCTTAACTTAGATATAACCTACAATAATCTAGATAACCTACCAAAATATCTAGCAAGATTTCCATTAAGACCACATTGCAACAAATTTCTAAGGCTTTGGCTTAACATCTATAAAACCAAAGAGATGTGCTTGAGACATCACAAAGAAATAACAGATAACAGATGTAGGTTCTGCAAAAATGAAACAGAATCTCTTAAACACTTAATCACTGAATGCAGCTATGTTTCCACTCAGCAATCATTCTTTGTTCAGCTCTTAACATCGACATTTGCGCCTGCGTGGGTTCGCCCACGCCTCCGATGAAAGAAAGAAAGAAAGAAAGAAAGAAAGAAAGAAAGAAAGAAAGAAAGAAACAAAGAAAGAAACAAAGAAAGAAAGAAAGAAAGAACATCGACATTTCAACAAAAGGAAAATCTGTGGTAGACATTAATAGCTGGAAACAATGTCAGATTAACTTGCGCTTTGGTAAACTTTCTTGATAACATTTTAGAAGCAGATCCATGTTAATTAGAATCCCACTCTGGCAGAGCATCAAAACCTAATCTAATGATGAATCGACATAGATTTCTTTGTTGGAGAAGATGATGAAGAAACTGTTAATATTTTTGTAATTAAAGTTGAGTAAATAACTAATTCTTACAATAAAAAAAAAGAAAGAAAAAAAAGTGGCAGACTTTGTGTACATCCTCGTAATGACACTGGTACCCACGGTGCTCCCACAATGACAGATTTTAGCAGCTGGAAAGCACTACAGCACCCCTCCAATCATTCCACCCAGCTCATAATGATGGAGCTGTTAAATGGAGAAGAGAACGACCGCTTTCCATTCCATTTTCTCCACTCTTATTCCTCATTTCCATCTGCACCATCTTAGGGTAGTAACAGCGGGGCTAAAATCTGTCATTACAAATCTTTTGGGGGACAAAGGCAGTAGACATGCCATTCTCCTGCGACCCCAAGATACATGCCAGGAAGTTTGTAAAAACCTGCCTTTGCAGAGAAGGGTTTACAGCGAGGATCATTGATGGAGAAGCATCTCAAAACGTGGTACTCTTTTGTCATATGGTCTGCAATTGCTTACATCCTGAGGAATGTTATGATCAATTGCTTTCAATAAGCATCACAAGTAGGACAAAGTTAGATGACTTTACAAATAAAGGAGTAGGCACCTGTTTGCTGCATCCGAGATGGATCAAGTTGTTTGAGTTTATCACTGATACCTTGCTCGTAAACACTCATTCCTACAAAGAAATACTATATAAATGTCAAATAAAGTAAACATATTATTGTGTTGCTAAGAACAAAATCTCCTCCCTTAAGACTAAGATAAGCATTAAAAAAGAATCTCTGCTCTCCTCTACTAAGTCGAGTACCGCCTCCCATAAAAAGGCTCACCTGACTCAATCATCCCCCCAGCGCACAACCCCCCCTTTAATTTCCATAAAGTATCCGCCAAAGAGGTAGAAAATACTATTCTCACCCTCAAACCTTCAAATTGCCACGGAGACCTATGCCCCGCTCAACTGATTAAGGATGCAGCCCGTGATCTCGCACCTTTTATTACCAAACTAATAAATGCGTCTTTCACATCAGGCACCGTACCCAATAATTTAAAACAGTCCTGGGTCCTTCCTCTGCATAAAAAAAACGAATTTAGACCCATCCACTCCAACTAACTACCGCCCCATTACCACAGTACCGTTCCTTCTCAAAATCATCGACAAAATAGCATACCACCAGATCCAACATTACCTTGAGCACTTCCCATCTCCTAGGCGTCCGACAATCGGGCTTCAGGCCACAGCATGGAACCGAAACTGCACTTATAGATCTCAAGGCACAGATAGACGAGCTGAGAGACCAGGGTAAGACAGCACTATTGCTACTCCTTGATCTCTCTGTGGCCTTCGATCTGGTCGACCATGAGATCTTGTGCAACCACCTACAAAAAGCTGCCCACTTCTCTCAAGAAGCAACCAATTGGATCCAATCCTTCCTCAATAATCGCACGATGAGAGTCTTCTCATTGTCAGCAGCAGCCGACCCTACACCTATCACTTGCGGCGTGCCTCAAGGATCTTGCATCTCCCCTACACTTTATAACATTTTTACGAAGCCCCTTTTCGATGATCTAGACGATCTGGGTATCACCTACACTAATTACGCCGATGATACCCAGATCCTCATCCCGTTGTCGGGGGATTACGACAAGGATTTGGCCTTCGTTAATAAAGTGTACCTCATCATCCAGGCATGGATGGCCTCACACGGTCTATGCCTGAATGATGACTAGACGGAACTCCTTATTCTAGGCTCTACACACTACCTCAACAAGCTGGGCCACAAATACTCATCGTTCATAATTGATGATAACAAGATCAAGGTAGCTAAGGGGGTTAAAACCCTCGGCGTCTATCTAGATTCCGCCCTTACATTCAACAAACAAGTGAATGCAATGGCCTCCGCCACCTCCTACACTTGCAAACTCATTAGGGCAGCCAAACCCTTTCTCTCCCCCACCAACTGTACCACCTTGGCCAGGGCGCTGATCCTGTCCAAGTTGGACTACTGCAACGCTCTATACGTAGGTTGTAACAAATATATCTCAAATAAAATCCAAATCCTCCAAAATAACGCCCTTAGAGCGGCCCTCAGTATCCCGAAGAAAGCCCATATCTCAGATTCGAGAAGATCGGTCAACTGGCTATCCACCAAGGATAAGATATTCCTTAAATCGGTATCTCTGATTCATAAATGCCTCCACCAAGCAGCCCCTCAATACCTCATCGCCAGATTTATTAGACCCACCCTCTCTCGCCCCTCGAGAACGGCCAATTCCAACCTTCTTCTGGTGCCCAGGTTCAAACGTACAATGTCTGGAGGCAATAGCTTCCCAGTAAAAGCAGCGCAATTCTGGAACTCCCTTCCTCCTATCTGCAGGGAGAACCTACCCTACCACCAGTTCAGAGCCAGGACTATCCACTGGCTCAGATCTCTCGACTCACAATGACCTTCCGATGCCCAGATGCGCCACTACCATGTGGCTCCTTACCTCATTGAATGTAAATATGTATATAGTACTGCCTATAGTGTTTGTGTTCTACCCTTCCTATTTGGCGTGATACGTCCGGCACTGTAACCGCAGCCGGACCTCACCCTACTGTATATAACTAAGTTTTGCAACCCTCTTGCTGCCTGCGCCTGGCTACCCCTGGGTTTGGTGCGCATTATAAATAAATAAATACAAATACAAATAGACATCTTAATTATGGTCCAGGAGATTAGATGACTTTCAACACATCAGATAGATGCCTGACATCATTCGGTTGTAAACATGCTGACCACTAGGGACTCTTGACTCCTACTTGCCTATAGCCTGGGAAAATATATTACAATTGATATCTCTGCAGTGTAAGCAGCATTTCATGATTGGACAGGTTCTCCTCTCCAGCAATGTCACCTAGGCAAATTCCAAACGAAAAACATACATTTGGAAAATCATCAGAGTGCAGGGCCAACATTTCTGGAGTGCATTGGACCCTCGATTTATGGGCCTAGTCCAATCCTACCATCTTTCAAAAAGACATTGAAAACCTTTTGTTTTTTTAAAATGTCACCCGGTTTTGGGTCCCACACACACGCGCACGCATACTCCTCTAAATGAAACCCTTCTAGGTGAACTCTTAAATTTTCCATATTCTGCTTCCAACACTAACTTTCCCCGAGGCCCATGCCAACTCTTACATTGTCAAAACAATAGCACCACAATCAAATCCACCTCTCGCTCAATTCCTCCCTTGCTTTCGACATCATTCACCCTTCTTCAAACAGGCCACTGTAAATCTCCTACCCCAAAAAAACTTTCCTTAATCCCTCAATCCCTACAAAAGTAGCATCCAATCTGTAAACAGACCTTCTTTACCTACATCGTGTAAATAAATATGACTCCAATCCTTCTTTGATGCCAACCACACCCAGGCTAGTTGCCACCCACTCAGAGGAGCTTAAACAGTCATACCCTCTTTCTTGGATGACCTGCAATGTAATGCGCAAAATAATGCAATCAGCGCCCTCATTCTACTTCATCAATCTGCATCCTTTGCCACTGTCGACTACTGCATCCTCCTCACACTCTCCACTGCACTCCAAGCACCAGAGGTCTCCTTAATCCATTGTTTCCGGTCAGCAGAAGCCACATCGTTGCTGTTTCCCCTTTCCAGTCCAAACCTCAAATGCTTACCTGTGGACTACCTCAAGTTTGTTCCATTTCACCCTCCTGTTCAAAATGAGCCTCATTTATCTCTTTGAACTAATCTCTTACGCCAAAGATGCCCCAAACTACTTATATTGGACAATAACCTGACCCCACAATAATGGCACCACAGCACTGCATACCTGCTTTTCACATTTACTGTTTAAAAAACTTTATTTTAAGTTTGGCAAGTACAATTAAGATACAGCAACACATCGTTGTTCACAGGTACGGTCATTGTACATAGGAAATGTGGCTAAAGCACAATGGCACACACACCATTAACCAGCAACACTATCACAAAGCAACATTAGTCTTTAGCAAGAAATGCTCACAATTCGTCCCATCTATCCTTTGGGCGGGATGCCATTGGCTGCAACGCTATATATGCATCCTCACAGTCACTGACCCAAGTTAATTCCCTCAGCCAGTCCCGCTCATTATGAGGGTGCAAGTCTTTCCATTTTCGTAGGATGGATCGGTTGGCTACCATGCAACCAATGTTCAGAAAGGACCTCAACCGTCGCTCAGGGACCTACATCCACAACCCAGATAGTACACTCATAGGCGACTTCTCCAGTGGCTTCGCAACTACAGTAGCCAATGTTTCAAAGACACGTTCCCAAAACCCCTCAGGTTTCGGGCAGGACCAGAGCATGTGTGCAGACCATGCATCCACACAGCCACGTCCTGGGCAGCCACCATCATAACCAGGGTAGATTCTTCCCAACTTGCGCTGTGTATAATGTAACATGTGTAGAATCTTATACTGGATTAATTTCAACCTGATATTCATTGACACATTCTTAGTAAACATACACATTGATTTCCACTCTTCATCGGATAGAGCCAAGTCTAATTCCGCCACCCACTTCACTCAGGCTTTATCCCCCACCTCCGGTGCCCAATCCAGAATCCCCCTATAATAGGCAAGTCAGTATCCTGCAGCAAACATAGGAGTTGGTTATAAGGACAGCCAACGCATTCTCATTAGGCTCAACCGGGTAACATTCCCATCTCTTGCACGGCCGCCCTCAGCCTACAAAGCTGAACCGATCCATCTTTGTGCCTCTATGCCCCTCCATCCAAGTGTGGGGTGCCTAGAAATGCCCCTTAGGGAACAGGTCCCATATACTCTGATACCCCAGTAGCCCAATGTAATCTTAACGAGACATCCCACGCTGGGGAAAGGGCAGAGAAATTCCACACAGTAATCAGCTTTAATACCGACCACTCGCAGCAGTCCTCTCAAATATGGCCCTCCAAGTGGACACGGTTGTCTACACTGGATCAAATGGGCAATCATCCGTGTAGCTTTTGTCTAGGATCAATGTTTTCAAGTCTACTTCCCCTACCGCCGCCTTCTCCAACTTAACATATGGTGGGAGCCCATCCGATCCATACCAATAAGTTGCAAACTGTTCCTGGCCAGCCAACCAATATATCTCCATGTGTGGGATAGCAAACCCCACCTTTAGTATGGTCGCGCCATGGCCCCCCATTTATTCCAAACAGTCCCAGAGTGCCACAGGAATATACACAAGTCACAGTGCAACTCTTTAAAGTACTGTTTTGCTGGCCATATGGGAACATTCACATACAAAGACAGCAGTTTGGGCATCAGAACCATTTTAATCAGAGCCAACCACCCTGCCAGTGACATCAGCACCTGGTCAATTCTCGTATGCCCGTATGTAGCATGGACAGTAAGGTTATCAGTCATCAGTGTGCCTCTGTCCGTGGAGACCACGACCCCTAGGTATTTTAACTTGTCTGGTGCCCATCGCAACAGGAATGCCCCAGGGTTCAGCCAAGGGGAATGCCTCAGATGTCCCATTGTTCACAGTGAATCTCAAATTATGACCAATGCAAGTAATGTCCTCCATGATGGGGTCGATATATATTTGAGGATCTCTGACATGTATTAACACGTCATCTCCTTATAACGAGATGATCTCAGGCTGTCCCACTATCTGAATTCCACGCCTCCTGTGGCGATGTCAGATCAGATCTGCCATAGGCTCAATCGCCAAGGAAAATGTATGGGCGACAACCAGCAGCCTTGATGCATCCCCCTCCCAATCGTGAATGGTTTACACTGACGGCGTTCATCCGAACAGTGGCAGTGGGTTTTCGAGTATAGATGACATATAGTGAATGAGAGGCTCACCTAGGTGATATTTAAGCAACACAGCAAATAGAAATGACCAGGTCACCATGTCAAACACTTTGTGTGCATCTAGAGCCACCACCACCACATGGGCAGTAGGTGATATACGGGATATGATGTTAAATAACCATCTAAGGTTCAAGGACTTGGATCTACCTGGTATAAAACCAGCCTGGTCATGGTGTATTAACGAGGGCATCAAAGGTAGCAATCTGTTGGCAATGGCATTGGCAAACACCTTGGTGTCTATGTTGATAAGAGATAATGGCCTATTAGAGATGCATTCCTCACTGGGCTTCCCAGGCTTTAGTAATACAATAATAGTATCTTCCTGCAGCGTCTCATAGAGTTGGCCCCTCTGTACCAATTACTCCCACACATTCAGCAAGTAGGGAGCTGGGAGAGCCCCATAGGCAATGTACAATTCGGCAGTTAGCCAGTCCGGCACTGAGGATTTATTTCTCGGTAGGTCCCTAATCACCTGCAGGAGTTCTTCTACAGTGAAAGGAATGTTTATCTGCTCTTTGGCACTGTCTGAGAGGACCAACATTGGGATAGTCTCCAATGGTGCTTTTAGTTCTTCTTTATCCTGTGCCGTGTATAGCGTTTCATAAAATTGCACAAAGACATTCCTGATACCATGGTCAGAGTATTGCATCTGCTGGTGCTCTTCACGCACCCCAGTCACATAGTTCAGGAATCTCTTCATCTGAACCAGTTTAGACAGCATCCTGTTAGGGAACTCCTTCTCCCCGTATCTCCTAGCCATGGTTGACCTAGCAAAATACTTCACCTCCTGCTCTGCATGTTACTTTAACACCTTCAGATGGGTCTTAATGTCAGCCAATTTAGTGTGGGTGGGAGTAGGCACGTATTGGCTTTCCAAAGCTTTAAGCTCACTCTCACTAATGGCTGTGAATTGTCTCAAGCACGCCAAATTCCCTGGACCTTGCCACCCCCCAATAAATAACTTAAATGCCTGCCAGAGCATGCCTTGGGTTACAGCATTATCATCATTAGTTTGAAAGAAAACTCATATATCCTCCGCTATACTCGTTCTGAACAACAGGTCCTGCAGTGCCAACGACTTAAATCGCCACACTGCACGATCCCGATGGCTCATGCCCCACTTCAGTGAGAGGACTATGGGCGAGTGATCAGAGTACGTGTGAGGGAGTATATCAGCCAACACCATCTGCCCCACCAAACACTCTGAGATAAAGAACAGGTCTATCCTGTAGGACATATCGTGGACTGATGAATAGCAAGTGAATCCCTTTACCATTGGATTTAATGTCCGCCATATGTCACATAGCCTAACATGCAGTTCAGAATGCAACGTGTCGCTGGATCTGGGCGCTCTACCCGTATGGTTTAGGTCGACATTCAAGATTGTTTGTTTAAATCACCTCCCATAAAATTGGCATCAACGGGTAAGACGTGATCAGATATGCCAAGCATGCGTAGAACCCCAGGTCATCCTGGTTAGGTCCATCCAAATTCACCAGTAGCACCTTCGCTGCCCAACAGCTACAGTGTACCAACAGATAACAGCAATCAGAATCAACATGCGATTGCAAAACGTAACACATTTGTGAATTATGGTCAAGACCCCCCTGGACTGCATTGAGTAATTAGTATAAAATCTATTTGCCCCCCACACCCTTGGCGAAGAGTACATTTCTGCTACCCCATGCATGAGTTTCCTGCAAAAACAAAATGTGCACATTGTGCCGGTTCACATGAGATACTATCTGCCTGGCCTAGGAGCAGTTCCAGAACCCTCTGACATTTGAGCTCTAGTAATTAATAGTCCCCATAATGGCGCAAGGTAAACTGCATAGAGTCTCAACTCCAAATTTCTCCTACTTTCAACAGCTGAAAGCAATTGATAACAATGACCTGTATGATGGTCTTGCCAAAACACGTTTTAAAAGCCTGCCTGTACCCACCTCGCACATCACCCTCCCAACGAGGCCATGAACATCCCCCCCTACCTAATGCCAACTTTTACCATGCCAGCAACCTTGCAATGGGGACACCACTTCTGCTTACTGCAGCCTTTGATACTATCCCGCCTGTCAGTCATCAAGATACATGATTAATAAAGGTGTTTGCCTACCATATTATTCTACACGACACCTCAACCAAGTTTGTACCCCTGACAGTAGGGGGAGTAGGGGGATGTACCTTAAAGCCTATACTAGGACACAGCTGCCTGCAAAAGACACATCAGGCATATCAGGATCTGTCACAACACACAGAACTGTCAGCAGGTGGAAGAAGCCACCATTTCTGATTTCTCATTGGCCTCCCGTGAGGCCCAGAGGGGTATATTGGCCTCGATAATGACCACTGCCTCCTCTGGTATCATATAGAAGAGGACTTTACCCCTGTGCTGTATACGTAGTCGTGCCAGGAAGATCATCGCATAGGGAACCACCTTTTCCCTGAGCAGCTTTTTGTGCCCCAGAATGGATCTTCATTCCAATTGCACAGCAGTAGAGAAATCAGGATAAACATGAATCGTGGTGTCCTCATATAGCAAAGGGCTTTTTTCTCTTGCCAGCCGCAAGATGTTGTCCCGATCTCGGTAGTTCACGAGCTGCACAATGACAGGCCTGGGTGGGCCACCTGTTTTGGGCCTTTGCAATGGTTTTCTATGTGCCCTCTCAATCACAAATGTCAACAAGAATGCCTGGGTCCTAAACAGATCTGTAAGGAGAATCTCTACAGCCTGTTCCACATGGCCAGGGCCAAAGCCCTCAGGCAGGCCCACAACACAGATGTTGCTTCTTCTAGACCTGGATTCCAAGTCGTCACATTTGAGCAAGGCTTTTTTCAAATCTCTGGCCATTCCTGTCACTTGGTTCTTGAGGCGTACAATATCATCCTTTGCCACTCCAATACACGTCCTCCCTCCATCACCCTAGAGCATATGACTCCATCTTCCCATTAAGAGTACTAATGTTGGTGGTGATGTGGTCCATCTTATCTGTCATAGTAACAAATCCTGCCTGCATACTCTCCATCCGCTGCTTGAGATTTGGGGTCTCTTGCTCACTATGCCCCACTTGCTCGCCAGGCTCAGGAGGCGGCTTAACCCGGGGTCGACTGGGCTTGCGCACAAACACCTTAAAGCTACTTTGCTTCTTTTGCCCCTCGCTATTCATCACGATGGCAACTGGATCCCAGAACAGGCCTCTCCAGATGGGGGCCAGCCCAGAGAGTAACGGCACAGCAAGTTGCACACCACCTTTGGAGCATATCGTCCAGTAGCACCCACTCTAATCACAGGGCGCCAGCAGCAGGAAACACCTCACAGCGTCAGCACTATTGTGGCAGACTCCAGTAGTAAACACGGCAATCAGGTAAGCACTTGGTAACGAGCCCATCACCACTGAAGAGTGTTAGGATGAGCCGCTGTATCCCAGATTAGTCCCCAAGTGAGCTGAAGCATCCCTACCCTCAGTGGGAAGAAGCACGCCACATCTCCACAGGCCATTGCACTCATGTGGTGCAGCTTGATACCCCTGCTTTTCACATTTGAATGCAAGCCAAGTGGCTAAAACTCAACATTACAAGTTCTCATTGCCAAAAACTCTGACAGCCTTCTCATCTAACCCTCCTTCCTCCCCAATATTTGATCCATTCATGAGCACATGAATTTCTGCTGAGCATTGAAGACCTAGCTCATCCAGACAAAATAGTCCTCGATCTACTGTTCATACTTGACTAAGTGCTCAGGGACTACCTTCTTGGCCATTACACTTTACAAAAAATCATTAGCTTAATGGCACTATAGAGTTAAGGATGGGAACAGGCACATGTGCAGGTCTTGAGGTGCCTGGAAAGATGAGTTAGGAGACAGGAAACGTATTCAAGAACCATATTTACAGTATCGACAAATTTGGAGGTTTCTGTAATGTGCACTTTGTCTATGCTATGTGCATTTTTGACATTATAAACTGTACTTAGAACATCTTGATTCACAGAACCTTTGAATAAACCAACCACATAACATATCTGCCTCATTTAAGGGTATGTAGAGAACCCTTGGGGAGCAAGACTGACTGTTATGGTATAGCCAAATTGCTGAAAAGCGGTAGAAACTTCTCTTCCATCTGTGCATCAAGGAAACATACAGAGTTTTTCTAAATGCAAATGTCAACGTTGTTGAGTGAGTAAGCCCCAGGCGGCTACACAATAAACACTTTCAGGAAACACTATAGAAGTATGGTGTAGTTGAACTTAAGGCGAGTTCTATACTGCATTTTGAGGTTCTTATGTTAAATCTTGTAAAAATGTAGTACTTTTTAAAAATCTTAAATAACGATCCCCGTCATGGAATACTGATCTTAATGCTCCAATATTTTACGCCAAATGTACACAGATTCCACAAAACATTATTCGTTTTACTGAACATTGCTTCGTCCACATTGTTTTGGATATTATCTTTGAACAGCCTAAAGGATTGGATGGATGAAAGAACTATCACCATAAATATCCAACTAATGTTTTCTTCTTGTCTTGCTACAGTGGAACACATCCAGAAATAGTTCTATGACACAGTGATGTTGTGCCAGTGTGCCCTTTCATATTTTGAAGAAAACTGTTTTTTTCTTCCTTGTTCACTTTGCCAAAAAGAACCCATTTGCCAATGGCATTCCTGTTTTAGAAACAGATGTCAGTTTAACATCATTTCAGTAATCACTCATCCCTTGAAACACATCATGCAGTCCCACCTTCCTACTTGTGGAGGATACCGTTTTGTAACCAAAATGTGTGATGACATTCAGCAGATACTATACATATGTAATTCATTTTTAACTCATATTTTACGCATTGATCACATATCAATAACCATGAATTTTAATTCCTTAATACCAATACATTCAAACTCACCAATTACTATTGCTCTACCCAAAATGCGTAAGAATAATGTGAATCCTTCAGGGAGACCAATTGTCTTGGGATGCAGCTCGATATTGGAACTACTATTACAATGTGTAGACTTTTTTCTGGTCTTCTTTTGTCTTAAAACACAATCATATATTCAAGGCACCACACCAGTCATTCACATTGTTGTATGGTATTGTTTATTTATTTATAGAGAGTGCCGGGCCATCAGGTATCTGGGCGCTTGCAAAAGTTTAGGTTACAGGTACATAGGCAACAACAAGAAATACAGTACAGTATAAGACAATATACAGAGACAGTTTCCAGGCATAAATGAATGTGCAAGATAAGTATAAAATTACATGGCCACCGTAGTGGCCATGTAGTTATGGTTAAGTTGGTGTTTCCATAGGAAGAGCACTTTTTGGGTGGTTTATAACTTCGCTCTCCCTGGACGAATCCTCACCAAACTTTGCAAAAAAAGTATTTGGGTCACTCTGAATGTTTTTGCAAAGTTTGGTGAGGATTCGTCCAGGGGGGGGCAAAGTTATAGGGGGGTCCCAAAACTTTTTTTTTTCCCATAGACTGAATGGGAAATTTGTTTTGCTCGCGTCTACAGCCCAAACCGCTGGACGGATTTTCACCAAATTTGGACCAGGAGCAGCGGCTTGGTCCCGAAAGCGTGCTTTTGCAAATTTGGTGAAAATCCGTCCAGTAGTTTTTTTTAAAAATGACCAAAAAGTAGGTCAAAAAACATTAGTGATATCTGTGTTCGGTCCGCGGACACACTTCCATGTCCGCTCCGCGGACAGTGTCCTGATTGGCCAATCGGCTTGCGTGATGTTCGCGGACATGCAACGTGTTCGCTGATTGGACGACGTGGAGTGTGAAGCGCGTCAGATTTTCGGTAGCGCCCGCCATCTTGGATTCGCGGTCGTCCGCAGACAGCGCAGTGAAAATGTGTTCAAAATTTGTATTTAGTAGAGTGTGTTGGTGTGTAGGAGTGTTTGGGAAGAGTGGGAGTGTATGAGATAGGATGAAAGTTGTGTTTTTGTATGTGTTAGATGTTCTTTTTGCGTTCGATTTGTCTGCGGACATCACGGGTGTTCTGAAATGTTCTAAATAAACTGAATGAGGGGTGTTCTGAGGACTCAATATGTGTCAATTTTGTTCGCAAGCAAACTGAAACTGTTCTAAGAACACTCGCAGTGTCCTGAAATGTTTGCAAATAATCAAAATGGGGGTGTCCTGAGGACGCTGTCCGTATTGTTCGTTGTCAAGTTGAATATGTTCTAAGAACACTTGCGGTGTCCTGAAATGTTCGCAAATACACAAAATGGGGGTGTTCTGAAGACGTTGTCGAACACTCGCTGTGTCCTGAAATGTTCGCAAATATGAATGGGGGTTGTGGCTGACAAGTTGAATGTGTTCTAAGAACACTCGCGGTGTCCTGAAATGTTCGCAAATAAACAAAATGGGGGTGTCCTGAGGACGCTGTCCGTATTGTTCTCTGTCAAGTTGAATGTGTTCTGAGAACACTCGCGGTGTCCTGAAATGTTCGCAAATAAACAAGATGGTGGTGTTCTGAAGACGCTTCTAAGAACACTCGCGGTGTCCGGGGAATGTTTGTAGGGGGTGTCCTGAGGACTCAGTCCGTATTGTTCTCTGTCAAGTTGAATGTGTTCTAAGAACACTCGCGGTGTCCTGAAATGTTGGCAAATAAACAAAATGGGGGTGTTCTGAAGACGTTTCTAAGAACACTCGCGGTGTCCTGGAATGTTCGTAGGGGGTGTCCTGAAGGCGTAGTCCGTATTGTTCGCTGGCAAGTTGAATGTGTTCTAACAACACTTGCAATGTCCTGAAATGTTCGCAAATAAACAAAATGGGGGTGTCCTGAGGACACTGTCCGTATTGTTCGTTGTCAAGTTGAAAGTGTTCTAAGAACTATCGCGTTGTTCTGAAATGTTCGTAGGGGGTGTCCTGAAAACGCTGTCCATATTGTTTGCTGGCAAGTTGAAAGTGTTCTAAGAACACTCATAATGTCCGCGGACATTAAAAGTTTCCATAGACCACAGTTGAAATGTTTGACTCTATGGATGTGATATGCTGCGGTGGTTGTTGTCAGGGCATAGAGTCTTGGGTGCATGGCCATTGGGCCATGCACCCAAGACTCTATGCCCTGGCAACAACCACCGCAGCATATCACATTCATATTTGCTTATAACTTTGGGTGAAAAACAAATGTATAAGGAACAAAGGTATTAGATACTATGGATGTGATATGCTGCTATGGTTCTCCTTATTATTGTACACTTACTGTTTGGTCTAGTAACCGGAGTACATGTATTTCTTGTTAATTTCTGTGATAAAAGAAAATAGCATGTTAGTATTAGTATTTTGTAATGACTTATTACATTGTATAATCAATATACTTTTTTTTTTTGGACCCTCATATTTAGTAGATTACAAATCAGAGTACTGTGCAATTTGCTCAGTTTCTGTATTTGTTGCTAAAATCATTGGGTCTGTGGGAGAAAAAAAATCCATGTTGGATTAAAAAAAAAACTTTTTCTGTTATGCTCCAGTTTATTTGTTTGTTTGCTTTCAGTGTTCACTTGTTGTTTCTGGCTAATGCTTTATACTTTGGCTTGTTGTATTTTTTTGAAGCAGTAACATATTATTTATTTGTTTTGATATTATGAAATTTTGGAGCAGTTAGATACCAATTGGCGTATTCTAACTGTCTATTTTTTTGATATATTTTAGTGGTATTGATTTATCTATTTGGATATTGTTAAATTTTGGGACAGTTAGATACCAATTGGCGTATTCTAACTGTGTATTTTTTGGTCTAATTTAGTTGTATTCATTTATCTGATAGCTTTTGGAGTATTCTAACAGTTTATATTTGTTTAACACAAGTTTACTTAGGGTTTAAATACAGATTAGTTATCAAATTTTGGTTTTAAGAACATCAAATAAGCGTTTGTAAGATTTCCTGGTAATCTCTGCTTTAGAGTAATGGTACTATCATTACATTCAAACCATCCACATTTCTTTTTTATATATGCAGTGTAGTGCCCTGAATTGGTTGTGGCTCCTGCGTGGTAGATTATACCTATTGTTGTGAAGGTTTTCTTACCAAGTGATATTTGACCATGTGTGAATCCAGTCAGCTTGCAGTTGTTTTTGGTACCATCTGAATTGTAACTTAGAAGCATTAGTATTATGTATTTACTATATGTTTGTATTACTAACGTGGAGCTATTATCTGAATTGCAGGTAGAGCATAATCTACCATGGTTTGCATTTTGTACAAGTCGCTGAAATGGAATGGATTCACAATTTGGTATTGATATATATATGAAGCGTTCATTGGGGATTTCTTCTTGTGTCACATTGTTGCAGAGAGTGCATGTATGTTTCCACATGTATGAAATCTGAAAGATTTCATTTATAGGTATGTTTTTGTTTTCCAGTACTTGTAGTAAGTACATTAGAAATTCTTGTGGATCTTCCTGTGAGTTTATAGTGAATTTCACCATTCCAGCACAGTAGTCCAATTGTTGTCTTATTCCATAAACACTATACGTGTTGTCAGGGTTGTTTGCTGCATTTCTGTGAAGTACTAACATTTGCAAACACAATGGGTCTGTACTGTGTAAGTAAATGTTGTCAACAATTGGTGGTAATTGAAATAGAATATTCATTGCTACATTTGCGTAGCAACTTACACCAACTATATTTGAGAATTTAAATGGTCCAGGTAGTTCTGTATCTAACTGCTTTTTTTGGAGTTTGTCTTCCTTCTTTAAAGAAGTACCTGGTTTACTTTCCCTAATTGATTCTTTTTTGCTTGTGGTACTTGATGAAGTATTAGTTTCTTTTAATCTCTTTGGAGGATTTGCAGTGACATCCTGTTGCATTTCTGTTTGATTTATTTTTCTTTTATAACGTTTTACTTTTTGTGGAACAGAATATGTGTTTAGGTGAGGGGTGTATAGTGAGCGAAGTCTATTGTATTCTAAAATGCAACGATATCAGCGTTTATTTTACTTGCATCAAAGTTGATTAGAAATAGACCGTCAAGTGTACGTAAGCGTGATAGTGCTACATAGCTCATGCCTTCTTTAAAGACTGTGTTACCAATATCTATCATTGCTTTGTCTAGGGTAAGACCTTGTGATTTATGAATCGTGACCGCGTATGCAAGAGTTAGAGAAAATTGTTCTCTGCGTACATACATATCTTTGAAGAGAAGGAATCTAGCTGTTGAGCGTCCTATCCTTTTTACTTCTGAAAGTTTGTCAAAGAGTATATTGACAAACTGAATTTTGTTGTCACGTGGGTATGTTTGAAAGCCAACAACTGTACCCAGTGCTCCATTAACTAGTCCTTGGCCACGTCAAGGTTACGTTTAAGCATTACTCTGCAATTTAAGGATAATTTTAATATCTTTTCTAAGCCTGCTGTGTTTGAGATTGATTTTTCTAAACTATTTAGTCTTGTTGTGGCTTGGTCACACACGGGTAGTGTCATACCATGTACATCTAGTTTGTCTGTGGCGCTAATTTCCATGATTGGTT
Organism: Ambystoma mexicanum; assembly: GCF_040938575.1. Classification (NCBI taxonomy): domain Eukaryota; kingdom Metazoa; phylum Chordata; class Amphibia; order Caudata; family Ambystomatidae; genus Ambystoma; species Ambystoma mexicanum. Next base: position 292,676,205 of record NC_090928.1, read on the forward strand.
GCATTTCTTTACTTAGCATGATTTCATTGATTTTGAAACAATTTGCAAGAGTTGGCATTAAGGCCATACAATTGACATTTTTGTGGGCTAATTGTTCCATAACATCTGTAGCACATGCATTATCGCCATAAAGTGCATTAATGTGCCGGGTTTTCAATATTGCTTCTGCTTCTTTAGAAAGTATACCAACTCTGATACTTTTTAAAATGTTGGCATAAGTGAGATCTGCAGATTGCTGCATGTTTTCTGTTAATTCTCTGTATTGGAAATGTTGCCAAAGGTTGACATTTCCAATGCTGCCAACAGTTTTATGGCAGAGTTTGTGTCCTAATGTTTTAAAAATAGGCTCACCTTTTACTGGTGTTAATTGAAGCACATCTCCAAAAACAATAATGTGTTTTCCTGCAAAGAGCTCTTCATAGTCTGTTTTGAGTACTTCTTGTAATCTGAGGTGAATCAAAGCTAACATCAGGTTCGGAGACCATGCTCACTTCATCTATTAGTAGCATTTTCATTTGTTTCATTACTCTGCGTAATTCCATTGCAGCTTCTGCAGAAAGTTTGTAATAGTCTAATTTGTTCTGGTGTTCTACTGGTAATAGTAGTAATCGGTGTAATGTAACACCACCTATGTTGTAGGCAGCTAAACCTGTGGGGGCAGTGACAACAGCTGATAGTTTGTTGTTTGTCAATTGTTGAAGGAACTTACTAATGATTTCGATTAGGAATGTTTTGCCAGAACCAGCTTCACCACTGACGTACAGTAGCATAGGTTTATAATTATGGCAGGAACATTCTTTATTTTCATGTTTTACACCATGTGCAATTTGTTTTGTTACTTCTTAAAAAATGCTACTTTGCTCATTGTTTAGTTTTGATTGTAGTATAGTTAAGTCTTCTTTATCTTCATACTGACACATGGTGTTTTCTACTTCTATCATAGCTAATTCTGCCTCATTTATTATTAGTGGTTCTTCCAGTGGTTCTTGGCTTCCTGTTACAGAAGGTTGACTACTGTCAGGAGTGTCCTTATCTAGTTGGGCTTGGAGTTCTTCTTCGTGTTGCTGTTCATTGTGCAACATTGTTTTGTACTGTGTAAAGTTTACATCAGTTATAGTGCTTTCATTTGCTTTGAAAGCATCCTCATATGAGTCATAGTTATCTAGTAATTGTTCTTCTTTTCTCCATGGTTTGAAGAGTTGTAGCAGGGTCATGTAATATACTTCTTTATGTTGAGGAGTCTTTAATGACAATTTGATATGATTAATTACTTTTGGTTTAGCGAGTTTAACTAAGCTGCCTTCACAGTTTGTCACTCTATATTTACCTTTTTTTTCATCAGGTTTCATATTATTTTTGTATGTGTAGTTTTGGGCTATGTGGTATAGACACATGTTTTCCAAAGTATTACTTCTGTTTGGGTAGTATGTGTCCAATAAATTGTTTTTTAAAATGTCTTGGCTGTTGGGATCATGTTTGGCTATTGTTTCTATATCTTCATATGATTTTAGAACTCTTTTTCTAGATTTAGCTGGACCAAGACTTAGCCATACTATATTTTCAGATTTACAATACAATGCAGTACCAGTTAAACGATCAGCTGCTTCATGTGATCCACATTCTCTATGGGTGAGCATTTTTATGCCCAAGCTGTATAATTCCGGAGATACTGTTTTATCTGATGACAGGTCATTCCAGAGGTCTTGGAGCTCTGTCTTTTCTGCTTTAGTTAAGTATGCTGTGACATATCGTGCAACTGCAGTAGAATCGTCTGCAATGTACTGCACATCTATGTTTGCATTCCATAAGTGCGTAACAATTGCATTGTAATCATTGATATATTTTTCTTCTTCTTTTCTTTTTATGTAATATGTATTTTTAGGTGACTTAGCTTTAACACTAAGGGGTCGATTCATGGAGCAAACGTGTGCCGAAAATCCCAGCGCAAGCAGGCGCAAGGTGGCGCAAGCGTGAGAAATGCAGCGCACGGGTGCTATTCAAGGAAGACGCTGCGCGTGTTTCCCGCTGTCCGTGCGCCCAATCCTGCCATGGCGCACGCTGGCACACACGGCGTGCGCTACGCACAGCAAAAGTGCACATAGCGTGGCGCACACAACCAAAGTGGGCGGAACAGTGGGAGTAGCACGCGGAATGGGGAATAACGCGTGAAAAAGAAGGCGTAACTGGGGAAGTACTGCAGGGAACTACACGGAATGCCCACACGCACGCCAACCACCCGTATTCATGGATTCGAATACGGGAAACCCACGCACGGCAAAAGACGCACACAGACGTCAACGCGTCCGCCACACGAAGGCAGGCGGAAGCGTCCCCGCGCACAGTATAAAAGTGCGCGCAAACAACAAACACGTATATACAGCTACGATGAATGCCCCATTTGTCGCAGCACTGACCGTGGGACACCGCAGGAGGAGGAGAATAGCCAGGGCACGCATTTTCGCACCACGGACAAGCCTTTTTGGGATGCCTGACGACCAGGTCTACGGCAGCTATAGGTTTCCACCCCATATCATCCTAGACCTGGTCCGGGAGTGGGAAGATGACCTTACATCCCCCACCCTTTGCTCCCAAGCATTGAGCCCTTTGGAGAAGGTGCTCAATGTCCTGCATTTTTTGTCCACTGGGTCATTTCAGCGGACTACTGCCATAGGTGGGGGGGTCTCACAGGCCACGCAGTCACGCTGCCTACACCAGGTACTGGCAATCATGACAGCGCGCCCCTCAGTCCGCAGGCACATATGCATGCGCAGAACACCCGCAGAAAGGCAGGCCGTTGTCCTGGATTTTTTCAGGGTGGCACACTTCCCCAAAGTGCTCGGTGCCATAGATTGCACCCATGTGGCCCTACGTCCACCTAGGGCCACTGAGCACATCTACCGAAACCGCAAGCACTGGCATTCCATCAATGTCCAGTAGTGTGCAGGATCATTGTGGCAGCATGTGTCCTGCACAATGTTGCAACATGGCAGGGCGTACCGGTGTACATGGTGGTGCCCCCACATCCCCAACCACAGGCACAGGCGCTGCCCATGGGTGGGGACAGGGTACGTGGCGAGGAAGCCCGGAACCCGCTTGTGGCCACATTTTTCACCTAAACTCCCACCCCTGCGGAGTGCACACAGGCCTGGCACATACCATGTGACAATCGATGATGACAAAGAGACAGTCAACTGTCACAACCCTACCACCCTGAGATAGTTGCCATGGAAGTGCCACATTGTCTGCATCCCTAGCTACTTAAACACAAGCTATCCTGTGTGACCAAAAGGCACATATATGACATGACATGATATGGCCTATACACAAGTATTTCAAGGTGCGATGAGGCAGGGAGGGGGGAACAAGGGAAGACAGACAAAAATACTACTAGGGCAGGTGTCATTCAGATTGTGCAAGTGCAGGGGTAGGGGGAAGGGAAAAGTACAAGGGGAAGGGGAGGGGGGAGTGCAGTACAGGGTAAGTAGACTAAAAAACAAATAAATAGGCCAGCTGGTGGCAACTGCAAAGGTAAGTGCAGACAAGTGCTAGGAAGGGGGGGCTGTAGCGATAGAGAGACAGTCCTGCAGTGCAGGGGTTGCCAGGGAGGCAGTGCAAGTGGAGAGTGGCTGGGCCAGGGACCGAGGTCGGTGAGAGTGGCCCAGTTGCAGATCCAGTGCAGTTCCAGTGAAGAATTTTGCAAGGGAGAGGCAGAGAGAAAGCAGAAGCAAAGAGGAAGGTCTTGAGGTGCTTCCGGAACCGGAGATGGTTCTCCTCAAGTTCCAGTGAGGCAGGAAGGCTGTTCCAGAGGGAGGCCCCTGTCGCGGAGAGAGATCTACCCCCAGCTAGTTGCTTTGAGAAGCGGATGACCCTAACATGCAAGGTGTGAATCACACACACCTGCAAAACAGGCCATGGCCATCACTGTTATGTCACTCAAACCCTCCCAAACCACAACATGACATGGCAAGCAATACCCATACACCAACACAGTAACAATAAGGTACACATTGCCATGTCCAAAATGTACAGTGGCATCAGACAATGATGTCTGACATGGAATCAGATGAAATGACTGACCAACAACCTCCCATCCAAAATAAGTCATTCCCAAATGCATAACAAGAGTTGTAGACATAACATAACAATGAATGCCTGTCTACATGCACATTGTGCATTGCAAAATCAACACTGCAGCTTCTGTGTGCTGTGTCCAACTCCTGCAACACACTGCTCAGTGCACAGCACAGTGAACAGCCATTGTGTGTGATGCACACCCTGAGCATCACATCTAAGCAACAGACCACATCAAAAAGCAAATTAGGCATGTACAGGATCCATAATTCGTCACAGAACATGTGCTGCAGGGACACAGTGGGCACCAGAAGGCAAACAGTTTACACGTGGATATGCAAGGGTGGCTGTACATGTAGTGCATCAGAGTGCAAGTGTGTGGGTCAGTAAGGACATGCACTCAACATATGCATGTGCAATCAAGTGACCATCAGTGTCCTCTACACATCACATGTGAACATTCACCATGTGTACACCCCAGCATGTCAAACCACAACTATCCCCTCACACCTGAAAGGTAAACACAACACATGAACAGGCATTGATCAGCAGAACACAACATGTACATAGAATACCACCATTACAATGTCAGGGTTCCCATCACACTGCATTTTCAAGGCATTTATCAACAACAACCCCCCCTCACAAATGACCACGACCCACTGAACAACTGCACCTGGGTCATGGAGCCTTCAACCCTCAATTCCACCTGGCCACAGGATCACCTTTCCCCTTCGTCACCATCTCCCACCTTGTGTGTAAAAAGGTGCCTGCACCCTCAGAGTCCAACCTCATTTGCAAAATCACAAAATCCAAGCCAGAAAAACGAACCAGAACACACTCCAGTAGATGACTTGACGTAGCAGTACCTCACAAAGGCCAAGTACTACCACAATGATGTAACAACCAAGGTAGCACAGTAAAACAATGTCACAACAGGATGTGAACCATGTGTGGTACATAACATAGAATGATGCACCATGAACGGATGTGTACTGTCACAGATCCCGTGTAAAGGCGCAGGAGTGTCACGAAACAACCACCCCCACCGTGTCCCGGGTGCCTGCAAGGTCAAACTCACACAGGCATCTGAGACCCTGGTGTGGAAGGAGGGTCAGGGATATGCAGTCGGGACAGGTGTTGGCACACTGGATAACTGGAATGAGTGGCAGGAGAGGGGAGGAGGAATGACACATGAAAGTAGGGAATGCACGAAAATGTACTACCTGCATGAACACATACACAATCCAAACAAACTTGGACATCATTGTCATGGCCTTCTGTAGTCCAGGCTTAGGAGTGGCACGAAGCATCCACCCCCTCTAGGGTTTAGGCGCCTGCAAGTTTGGGGCTTGCACAGGCATCCACAACCCCAGCGGGGAAAGAGGGTTAGGGAACGTTGCTTGGATAGCTACGGGAAGCAGGAACACCGGGTAGAGGGTACAGGGTTTAAAATTGGATAGGATTCCGGGTGATTAGGGGAAAAAAACATACCAAATTGAATTACACATTCATCCATGCATTAGTGCACCCCCCAGCAAGCCTATGCAGAGCAGTTTGAAAGAAAAACAACAAGACACTTAGCTCTGGTTTTGAGTGCTGGCCTCCTGCCTGCGCACTCTCAGGTCCGGTTACAGGAGCACTGCAATGCTGCAAAGAGAGCCACAGTCAATAACCTGTACGTGCCCATTACACAAAAACACCCCACCAAACATCCCCATAGCAACAAACTACTCTACAAACAGACAATCTGGTGTAGATGCTTCGTACCCATATATAACATTACCTCTGTGATGGGTCATACACAGTCAATGCAGTAAGTCAGCCGCCGGTGGGTGCGTGGCAAATGGAACACCAATGTGTCACAATGCACACAACATGCAATGTTCCCTGGGTAAGCAGACAGACCCATATAGCAAGGCATGACTTCAGAACAAGTTGTGTTCCACCATGACCGAAACAAAGTTAGCAGTGCATGTATCAAAATGTACATGGAAATGAAATGCACTGCACCCGAGTATGTCCCTTGCTGTATGTCCCTGTGAGCTGCCCCTTTCCATGTCTCGGAAGGCTACATGGTTGATACAAGTGCCTCAATGGACCTTGGTGTACCGGACGGTATGTGCCACTGCCCCTGCAGGTGCCCCAGACAACCTTACAATGAACAGCCATCAGTGCACCAACACATCTGAGCTGCATTGTGTGCTTCAACACCAATATTCGTCCAAGCTCACCCTCAGTGCTGTGACTAAGCCTGCATGTGCAACTCGCCTGGTGCAAGCTTTGCTGTGTTGTGGCCCCCCTGTGCTGCTCACCTTGCCTGGAGTTCCTTGTAACACGTCAGCAGTTCTAGGATGTAGGTCTGCAATCCCTGTGCCTCTGCTTGTGCACACATGTGCATGTGTGCACCAACAAACGTGTCCAGAATTCAGACGTCCAATGGGCCATGTCTGCTGGCAAAGGTGCTCTGGAGGCTCATCCCCCTGCAGAAAGGGCATGAAACACATGATTAATGCTTTAAAGTCATCTGTGTGTGTCTCTTCAGGCATCTCATTACTTGACCATGTCAGAGAGTTACATCAGAAATCACACCATCAGTCCATCTTTCACATCCAAAGTGTGGAACACACTATCTACGGCATGAATTGCAACAAGCACGTGTACAGTAAAGATAAGAAACATACTACACAATGCATAGCAATTAATGTACACATTAATCATGAAACACCCCATCTAGCAAAAGCTGAACAGTGGACAATAACACCGAAATCATCCCCACTAGGGGTGTCAACACAAGTCACACAGCACCAGACATGCCACAGATATGACAGTCCAAAGCCCTTGTGTAATAGGTTGTCACACCGAACCATCCTTGCGAGCCCATGGATAAGGGAGGCAGGAGTGGCATATGTGAGTCAAGGACCCCAAGCAGCAAACACATACACAAGACAAGCCTGAAGGGCCCAGCTGGAACAGACAGTGGATGCCTTCAAAAGCCACAAAGCACTGCACCGTCACATGAAAGCACAATAGACAAGCAATTTTAAACTATATTAACTAATTACACTAACTATGGAAAACCTACATTACCTAATTAAACTAACTATCAAACAGAAACTTAACTAACTAAACTAAAAGAAAAATCAAAAATTGCCACATACGACCCCGGGGGGAGGGGAGGCACCCAGAAGGGGGAGGTACAGGGTGCTGCTCAAAACCAACATGCGATGATGCTGAGCCAAAAAAAAAAACTCCATGGGCTCAACGCCTGCACAGCCCGACCTATGTGGGAGATAGATGGTCGTCCGAGTCTGGCTCATCCTGGAAAGGAGGACGTGGCACAGAAGCCTGGCCACGCCTAGCTGCAGCTTGCCCCTTGTCGGCAGCAAGTCTGCCGGACGGGTGAGCCTGGTTCTGTGTGCCGATGTGACGTAGGTCTGCATGCAGAACCTCACGTGATACACGTGCTTCCCCTTGCAAGGTAGCATGTGTAACACGGAGTTCCTCCTGCAAGGCCTGGCTGGACAACCGCTGCACCTCCCGGCAAGCCTGTAGCTCAGCCGAGATGGTACGCTCAAGCTGTGCAAACCTCTCCTCTGCCCGCTGCCTCTGGGACATCATAAGGACACCCAGAGTGGATTTGAGGGAAGCATACTCCTCCCTCAGGGCATCCATGTGCGCCTTTGCGTGAGCAGCAATTGCTTGACGCAGAGACGACATTTCAGCCTGGCGTGCCCTGTCTGAGGCCGCCATGCCCAGCCTGAGCGAGCGGGCCGTGGACCGTGCCGCCTGCTGCTGGAGAAGCACCTGCCTAGCAGGGGGGAGCACAGATCGGGCCACACGCTCCATGCTGTCAGTGATGTTCTCCATTGCTGCCCCCTGCCGTTCTGAATTGGCAGTCATGTCTTGCTCCCACTCAGTATACTGCGGTTGCGCGCGGCACCGCGTTGCCGGGCTTGACCCCTGCGGGACCCAAGGACCGGGGGTCCTCGCTGTGTTGGCACCGCCCGCGGCTGCATGACTACATGCCCCCGTCAACGTGATGTCCCAGGCACATCAGTGACTGGTGTGGAGGGTGACCCTGCGTCCCGATCCACCACGGGCGGAGGAACCAAGACTGTCTGATCCCTCAGTGCAGGTGTCGCAGACAGAGGAGTGTCCACATCAGAATCACTCAACCCTGACACATGGACTTGATGCTCATCCAACTCAACATGGACGTCAGAGTCGTCATCAAGGCTGGACTCATAGGCAGCCAGAGACAAGATTGACTGTAGCACTTGGGGGTTTTCGTGGCCTACCACCCCACGACCCCCACTTGTGCCGGGTTGATGTAGTGGTAACAACCCTGTGTCTGGCATGACAACATCATCCTCCGCCTCCATTGCGTCATCACCTGAAAAATAGAGAGAAAAAAGGTCACTACACATGTCAGAAGCCCACAACACACACACACACCAACAGCAAACGCATCAGGCAGACATGTGACACACAACATATAACCTGGCATGCATGCTGGGTCAACTTTGAGTTGCTTCTGTGATCAGACCTGTTGAAAGGTGGCAGTTTCCATGGAAGTGGGTCTATGCAGTGCAGAAAATGTGTACGCCACTCACTACCTACATGTACAAGGACTCCATGGTGTGTGCCAGGAAATGTGAAGGCAGTGCAAGGCCAAATTCAGGCATCACGTGCATTGTGCATTCAATGTGTACCATATCTAGAAGCCAAGCACCCCTCCACCCCAGTACCAAAGCAGGGATGCCTAGCATGGTATCAAAAGGCTGACCATACACCTGTGTATTGACAGGCAGTGTTGACTGGCATCAACAGCTTAATGTGATTCAAGTGACAACACTGCAAATGATGATGGGACAGTAAGCAGGACACATGATTAAAACTCTGGAGGCCGCCCACGTGTGAAGAAGACACAACAACAGTTGGACAGAGTCATTGGCCATTGAAAAGGCTGAGGCCTGTGAGCCACACAGATTGTCAGACCCTACACATGTGTGCAACGCAGTACTGAGCCACAGTTGACATGGGAAGGCTGATGAGATGCCATGCAATGTATGTAACCAAGGACTTGTATTACAGTGATCATCCAGTCAAGGACACATAGGGGCATGCGTGCAATGCACATGGAGCATGAATGGGCACTCATGTCCCTGCGGGACATCTGACCTATGCACAGTACAAGTGAGATACCCTGCATCAAGTACTAAGGCTGTACCACACGGCATATTTCTGGCAGATTCTACGCTGGAAGTTAGCATCTACACAAGACGTATGAACAAGAAAGTACACATTGGCAAGATTGAAGCAGACCAGTGCAAAGGTGGAACTGGGGTGCAGAGTGGCGGAGGAGGGGCAAGGGAGCATGCCTACATGGAGTCCCCGCATGCAGGCAGAGGAGACATGCATCACGGAAGCATTGCATTACTTACACATCAGAACCATGTACACGTCACATGTAGTGGCAATCATGCACAACACATCCCACAAGTGAAACACACACGTCCTCAACAAACACGCATCAACACTCACTGGACTGGACATCAAAGTCCAGCATCTCTCCCACTTCCTTCGACCAATTCAGGTGGTATGAACTCCGCAACGAGTGCCTCATGCGGAGTGAGCTCTTCCTCCTCTGGTGCAGGCCCACCGCCAGTCACCAGAGTCAAGTTGTAATTAGAGGCACGCTTAGCCTTAGTGCTGCGTTTGATGTCATTCCAACGCTTTTTGCACTCTTGCGCCGTGCACACCTCATGGCCGAATGAACTGACATGTTCCGCAACATGCTTCCAGTGGGTGTCACGTTGGGCAGCCGTAGTCTGACTATTGGCACCCACTAGCATGTCACGGCTGTGGCCCCGCACGTAGCCCACGAGGAAGTCCAGTTCCTGCTTGCAGAAAGGCTTCTTCCTCGACGTGCAGGAGGTCGTGACTGTGTGTGGGGTCCCAGCCTGTGCTGCAGGTGCAACCTTCCTCCTCTTGGACTGTGGCACAGACCCTGGCTGGCTAATGCCGCCCTGACCAGTATGGCCAGTGGGTTCGGTGGATTGAGCCAAGGGAGTGGCAGGTGGAGGGACGACCAAAGGCCTGACTTGTGTCAGTGGCAGCTGGGTGCCCTCTAATGGACCCTGCGCAGCAACAACAGCTGTGGCAGGGTCATTGACCGCAACGATCCTGGTTGGCAGACTCACAACCGGGGTGTTGTTGGGTGCATCTGCCCCTGCACTTGCCAACACCCGGCTGTTCAGGGCAGCAGATGACATAACTGCCCCAGGGACACCTGTCTTGGTCTGAGCAGCCCGGCCTGCCCCTATGGTTTCCCTCCTGGCCTGTTGGAGATCTACCAAGGGCTCCTCAAGTGCCAACGCAGCCTGCGCCTGGGTGGCGGTGTCCACAGCTGCACCTGCAGCTACCACTACCCTTGTGCCCGTGGCAGTCGATGGAACGGACTGCCGGGTCACACGGGCGCCAGTGCCAGATGCAGAAGCTGCATCCCCCGGAACCACAGGGGGTGGTGGCATGACTGCACCGACACATGGCACAACATTGTGCTCAAGTGGCGCACCCCTGCCTCTTCCCCCTCTGTGGCCGCCCTGGACACCCTGGAGTCCCCCTACTCCCTGGTCACCACGGCCACGTCCCCAACCACGCCCGCCACGAGGAGTACACCCAGCTGAGGCGCCCCTCACCTTTGGTGGCCTCCCAACCATGGCACAGATGTAGTAGTGCCGGCACAGATGGAGTAGTGACAATGGGAGGTGTACATCACAATTGACCTGGGCAATTGGGGTGAAGGGGGTGGGAAGCAAGATGTTAACAGCCCCCCTGCACCTGCAAGGCTGTATGTGACCCCGGTGATGTAGTGACGGGTCACGCAACGCTCAGGCACCCCAAAATTGCAGTAAAACTGTGCACGCAACCCTGCAGCCTACGTGCGTGGATTCAACCTCCCGCAGTACGCGGTGGCACCCAGTAACACGAATAACGCGTACGCGTGGGACACGCAGGCTACTATGACATCGAAAATGGGTGCGATACACAGGGGCACCCGCAGTGGGAAAAAGAGCGTGTGCGACTCACCGTCTGACTAGCGCGATGCAGAAAAACACGCGTAGCCAATACCCCCGCCAAAAGAAGAGATACGTCCTTGATAGCTGTGAAGTTGTGATGGCGCGCGAAACAACAGGAAGCAGCAACACACGTCGGTCTCCACAAAAGCCACGTACAGCGAACTGCTGGCCCCACTCACCTTTAACCCATGCTGAGGGAAACACCCGCGCGCGTCAAGTCACTTACACGCATGGTTCTTTCCTCGGATTACACGCGGACGTGCAGTTTTTCACGTGTGCTGAAACGCCCATGCATGCCTGCGCGCGTCACGTCACAGGGGCGCTTGCGCTTGAAGGGCCTTCTGTCCAATGAAAATTGCGTATGCGTGCAGACGCGCTTACGCGCTAAGGACCTTTCCTCGAATTACACGCTGACGTGCAAAATTTTCACATGCCAAATCACTCCGTATCAAGCTGGCCACGCGTAAGCACACGGAAGACCACACTCCTGCCCAGAAGGCCAAATTACTGCCCCCCAGAGCCCCGAGCACGCTCCCACCTGCCATCTGCTGCTGCCTGACTGCCTGCTGCCCACATGCCCTGCCATTTGCTGCCTGCACATCAGCCAGGGGTGCTGTTGCTGTGACCACCCCTGCTGGAACCGAAGACTCCCGACTGGGATTCCATCGCTCCACAGCCCAGCCCCAGGACCCAGTTGCCCACCCACTCCTGCCTCTGGGGTTGTCATTTCGGGCACTGCAACATCTGGCACCACTGACAACCCCCGGACAGAGAGGCAGAGGGGCACCAGCTTTAGTGCCAGGGAAGTTGGTGTCCTGGTGGAGCAAGTCCTGGGGCAGTATGATGCCCTCTTCGGAAGTTCCCGCGCCGACAAGGAAGGACGGACTCAGATCTGGACGGACATCGTTACTGCCATCAACGCGGAGGGGGTGGCAGTCCGCGACTTCCAACATATCAAGAAGCGCTGGGAGGACTTCAGGTCCAGGACCCTGAACAAGGCCCGGCGCCTCTTGAAGGCAGCGGATGCTAAGGGGTGCCGGGGCCACTTGTCGGAAGATCAGATGAGAGTCCTGGAACGCATATCCCCAGCACTCCAAGTCCAGGTCCTTGAGAGGCAGACCCGTCTGGAGTCGAGCGGTAAGTGTACATGCATCCTGATTGTAAGCTGTGCGTGTGGTGATGTTTCAGCAGTGTGCAGGTTGCACATCTGTTTGTATGGGGTCGAGTATGGGTGGGGGTGTACAGGGCCGTGAGGCTAACACATGCGAGGGCTGTCATGTGTGAGACATGGATGGTGCTTGTGTGTGTAGGCTTGCATGCCAAATGCAGTTGTGTGGGCACACATGTTTGGATGAATGTGTATGTAAGTAGACATGTTCGTGATGTCACGCATGTATGTTGTTTTCAGCTGCATGTATCAGCACTGTGTACATGTGCATGTGTGTGTATTTGATAAGGGTGCAACAGTGATGCAACATGGATGCATGTGACAGCGGGATGTGGAAGCCTGATTGGCAGATGTGACATGGATGCCCATCTGAACACTGCGACACTTGGCAGAGGTGTACACATGCATGCAAGTGTGGTGGTGTGTGTACATATGTAGTGCACTCCCTGTGTTGCATGTGATGTCTGGCTCACTGTTGCCTGCTCATGCTGTTGTATGTGTATGGATGGTGCTGGCAGTTGCGATATGGCTGTGGTATGGCTCATGTGTGCAAGTTGAAATGACATGTGTGTTGGGGATTGTGATGGCATGTCTGAGGTTTGCCAATGCCACTCATGTACAACTGTCATGTGTGTATGTGTCCATTGTACAGTGCCCTGATGCCTGTGTTTTATTTCTCCCTGTCTGCAGCGTCAACTGATGAAGAGGGCGGAGAAGGTGCTGTGGAGCACAGCGGCAGGGATCCCACCGCCAGCCGGAGACGCAAGGCCCGGCTCCCCTCCGAGGTTGTGATCTCGTCGGGGAGTGAGGAGTCCGGTGCCGCGTCCCAGGCCGCAGCTGCCGGGGGGAGGTCCAAGAGGCGGAGGTTGGAGTTGGACTCCTCGGCAGCAGAAGGGGCAGCTGGGACCCCCAGGGCCCAACGGGGGAAGATGGCACGGAGTCATCCAGGTTGGTGGCGGGTTTGGTGGAGGAGGAGGCCGTGCAAGCAACAGAGATGGGGTCTGGAGGTGGGGATTCCACTGGTGCTAGTGGTGCAGTGCAGGACCAGGGACAGGAGGCAGCACAGGCCGCCGCGGAGGTGCCTGTGTGCAATCCTGTCCCTGATCCTGTCCCTGCATCATCTTGCACCAGCAGGGATGCCTACGTCCAGACCCGTTTTCAGGCAGGGGATGCGCGCACGACAACTGGCCTTCCTCTGCCTGCGGACGTGGCTATCCGGGTCCGGGTTGAGCCTGTCCTGACTGGTGTGGCGTTGCTTCAACGGGCCATGCGAGGTGACCTGCAGTCTTTTCATGAGGAGACTGCACGTCATCTCGAATGGCTCGTTGACCGCGTCAGCCTACTGGGACAGGTCACCCAGGCCGGATTCCTCCGCTTGATGGGGCTTGCTACGACCCCCTCCTCAACTGAACCCCCTATGCGCCAGTCGTCCTCTGTGCCATCTTCCCACCCATCAGTCACCTGGGTGCCCTGTGGAGCTGCCTCTGACGGTGCGGCCAGGCTGGTGGAGGAGGCATCCCTGCCACAGTCGGGAGTTGGACGTCCAGCAGGGGTAGCCACATCAACGACTGCACCCCAGCCAGCGGAGGATGTGCAGGCAGCAGGAGGCAGTGCACGGGCAGAGGCACAGCAGCAGCAGCAACGTGGTGGGAGCCATGATGGCTCGGGGCCTTTGACATCGGAGGGGCAGGCATCGGCTGGAGGGCAGGAGGACCCAGGACAGAAAGTGTCTTCCGTGTGGCAGCGGTTGGGCCACGCCATAGATGCGGAGCGGCAGCGGGCGGAAGAGGCACGGCTCACAATGGTCAGGGCGGAGAACTCCATGCGGAGGGCCCTGAGGCGGGCCGAGTGCCTCGAGGCAATCCGCAGGGGGTTGGAGGTGGACACGTCGACGGCCCTGCGGACCCTCGGGGCCATGGAGGAGGACCGCCTCCGGGACATTGAGCAGGAGTTCGATGATGCCCTGGCCCGGGACATCCAAAAGTGAGCCGTCGGACTAGCCCGCTGCTCTTGTACATAGTTCTGTAGTTAGTGTTAGGTTTCCTTTGGTTTTGCATTTTATTTGGACCTTTTGGACAATTGCCCACTTTTGTATATAGTTTTTTTTATTAGGTAGTGTTATTAGATAGGTTTCATTTCTTCTGTTGGGATCATGGACCCTGGCTTGTTCATCTGTACATAGTTGACTGTTGGATTTTCTTTTTTTTTTACAATTTACCCATGGAGCAATGGCTTTCAATTATAATTTTCCATTGGATTTACTTTTGTGGACTGTGACTTTGGACACCATTCCTTTGGATTATGATTTTTGGTTTTGCTTTATTTCACGGACATGCTGCTTTTTATTTTTTTAAATTCCCATTTCTGTTTGTTTATTTTTGATTCAATTTATGTTTCCTATAATACATATTTTTTGTTCAAACTTCAATGTGTAGCATCATCTCATTGGTTTCATGCATATCATGATATGGGTTTTGAGATTTACTGACACCCATTGTGTGTATGTGAGGGACATGTGTTCATTTCCAAACTTGCAATTGGGGTTCTATCATGTTATTGCCATTTCTAAGTGGGTGGATGCAATACTCGGGTGGGTGTTTGGCATTTGGAGGCTGACCATAGGGGCCAGGGATCTAGATTGTGATGACATGTTGGCTGGGGGATATGAGTGGGGGCATGCTGGCAGGTGCCCCACAGTGCTGGGGGGTGGGGGTGCAGAGAGACATGAGTTGGGGGCCTGGTGGAGGGTGCCCCACAGTGCTGGGGGGTGGGGGTGCAGGGGAACATGAGTTGGACATGAGTGGGGGCATGCTGGCAGGTGCCCCACAGTGCTGGGGGGTGGGGGTGCAGGGGAACATGATTTGGGGCCTGGTGGAGGGTGCCCCACAGTGCTGGGGGGTGGGGGTCCAGGGGGACATGAGTTGGACATGAGTGGGGGCCTGGTGGAGGGTACCCCACAGTGCTGGGGGGTGGGGGTGCAGGGGGAAATGAGTTGGACATGAGTGGGGGCCTGCTGGCAGGTGCCCCACAGTGCTGGGGGGTGGGGTTGCAGGGGGACATGAGTTGGACATGAGTGGGGGACTGCTGGCAGGTGCCCCACAGTGCTGGGGTGTAGGGGTGCAGGGGAACATGAGTTGGGGCCTGGTGGAGGGTGCCCCACAGTGCTGGGGGGTGGGGGTGCAGGGGGACATGAGTTGGCCATGAGTGGGGGCCTGGTGGAGGGTGCCCCACAGTGCTGGGGGTGGGGGTGCAGGGGGACATGAGTTGGACATGAGTGGGGGTCTGCTGGCAGGTGCCCCACAGTGCTGGGGGGTGGGGGTGCAGGGGAACATGAGTTGGGGCCTGGTGGAGGGTGCCCCACAGTGCTGGGGGGTGGGGGTGCAGTGGGACATGAGTAGGGCATGAGTGGGGGCCTGCTGGCAGGTGCCCCACAGTGCTGGGGGGTGGGGGTGCAGGGGAACATGAGTTGGGGCCTGGTGGAGGATGCCCCACAGTGCTGGGGGGTGGGGGTGCACGGGGACATGAGTTGGGGCCTGGTGGAGGGTGCCCCACAGTGCTGGGGGGTGGGGGTGCAGGGGGACATGAGTTGGAGCATGGTGGAGGGTGCCCCACAGTGCTGGGGGGTGCGGGTGCAGGGGGACATTTGTGGGGGCCTGGTGGAGGGTGCCCCACAGTGCTGGGGGGTGGGGGTGCAGGGGGACATGAGTTGGGGGCCTGGTGGAGGGTGCCCCACACTGCTGGAGGGTGGGGGTGCAGGGGGACATGAGCTGGGGGCCTGGTGGAGGGTGCCCCACAGTGCTGGGGGGTGGGGGTGCTGGGGGACATGAGTGGGGGTGCAGGCTAGTCCCCGGTGGTGTGGGCTGCCTGCAGGGGCGTGGAGGTTGTGGAGCGAACACCTGGGAGGACCCACACGGCCAATTCATTTGTAGTACTCCACGGAACCCCTGAAATACACGTACCCTGCTGATATCGCGTGTGAAACTTCCCGTGCACCCCAAGATACACGTACCCAGGACATTCGCGTGTGGAACTTCCAGCGCACCCCTGAAATACACGTACCCTGCTGAATTCACATGTGTAAGTTTCCGCACACCCCGAAATACACATACCCAGGACATTCACGTGTGGAACTTCCAGCGCACCCCAGTAATACAGGTACCCTGCTGAATTCACGTGTGTAAGTTTCCGCGCACCCCGAAATACACGTACCCAGGACATTCGCGTGTGGAACTTGCAGCGCACCCCTGATATACACGTACCCTGATGGAATCGCGTGTGAAACTTCCCGCGCACCCCTGAAATACATGTACCACACTCGCACAGGGCCAATCGCGTGTGAAACTTCCCGCGCACGCCAGTAATACAGGTACCCTGCTGAATTCACGTGTGTAAGTATCCACGCACCCCGAAATACACGTACCCAGGACATTCGCATGTGGAACTTCCAGCGCACCCCTGATATACACGTACCCTGCTGAATTCACGTGTGAAACTTCCCGCGCACCCCTGATGTACACGTACCCTGATGGAATCGTGTGTGGTACTTCCTGCGCACCCCTAAAATACACGTACCCAGCTGAAATAACGTGAGGAACTTCCCGCGCACCCCAATGATACACGTACCCCGCTTGCCGTGCTGGTACAGGGTTAGCACAGCCCTTTGCGCTGGATTGGGGATTTTGATGGCTTTTCCCTACGCAAGGGGGGTTCTTGGGGGCGTAACTGGTGCTGCTGCAGGGTCGCTGCGCCACTGTGCGCCACGGCTGGTTTTGGTGGCTGGAATCCATGAATACGCTGTGCGCGGAAATGTATTTTGGAGCACGCGGCTGATTGGCGATCCTTTTGTTTGACGCATTTGTTTAGTTTCCAATACATCTTCTACGGTGTCATTACAGTGCAAAGGATGAATTGTATAATGGTCTAAAGTATTTGATATTGTAGCAGGATCTAGTAGCTCAAATTGACCAGCTTCATGTGTTTCTTGAATTATTTCAGTTGTATCTTTCAAGTTTTCTTCAATATTAATTTCTTTGTAATATTCATTATTCTCTTTAAGATATTCAAAGGCTTGTCTAACTTTATATAAATCTACCACTGTTCCCATATTTTTTTGTCTTTTGTAGGTACTCCATTTACTAAGATAATTAAAGATTGCTGCATTGGACATTGCACTCCTAGAGTATGCACATTTTCTTTTAGATCTAATGGTAAATTAACTACTTTTCCACAAATGCCTTTTACCAATTCAGAGGGAGGTAATTTTGCTGTTTTTGGTTGAAGGCGTATTATTGCTTGAAATGGGTGTAATGTTTGAATTATGATGCTCTCATATAAATTAAGTTGTTGTAGGGGTTTTGGTACTGGGTATAATTCCAAATTATTTGTGATAGCACGTGAAGGAGTTTGGTTGTTGTCAAGTTTTGTAGTGCAGTAACTGCAAAGTATTAAGGGCTCAGTTATTTCGTATTTGTTTTCTGCTACAAGGTAGAGAGCTAATTCAAACCATTTAGAATCTTCATTGTCTTCTATTTTGTATGATAGGTCTACAGTTTTTGTGTTACTTTTATAAAAAAGTTCTACTGCAACATACACATACATGGTTTGGTACTTCAGCTGATGTACTTTTAAATTTTAGTATTTCTTTTTTGTATGTGTATAGCAAAAGGTTGCCATGTGTAGAATTGTTGCTTAATTGGTTTAAAGCTATTTCATTCTGTAAATGGCTTTGACTTCCAAAATATTTTTTCTGGATATAGTGAATTTCTTCAAGTAGGTCTTTTGCTGTACCATGTAGAAGGATGTTATTTAACTTTGCTAGTGCTAAAGCAGGACTTTTAGCATAGTACAGTTTATAGACTAGATTTCTTATAGTTGAATGATGTGTTGATATCCTTTTGATATCATGGAAAGTGGTTTTACAAGTAGGTCCTGTAATGCAGGCCAATGAATGTCCTTGTAGTCCTGTGTACTTGCACACTGGACAGGTATCCATATTTTGCAGTAATTTAATTTTGATTTTGTCTTTGCTTTTTACATATTTATTGAGGAATTGGCGTAAAGATTTGAAACATTGTTTGGGAATGTTACACATTGACGTGCATGGCCATTTGTACACTAGACGTTCTGATTCAGTTGAATTGAGGGGTAATTCTAAGTTTTCAGGCCATATTTTCTTGTTCCATTATGGTATTATTCACTTTTTTATAACCTCAACCACTGCTATGTATGGCAATTGTATTTGTTTGCTTTTGTTTGTACGCTTCTTCATTAAAATATGGTTCTGTGCTCGTAGTGTGATTCCATTCACATCCACAGATACTTAAGAAGTTCTTTCTGTTGACATTTCGCTTATTGAGAAGTCTTTTTTGTAATTTAGTTATTAGTTTTGTTAGTGGTTTCATTTTGTTTAATAGTAAAATAAATAACTTTCTTTTGAGAAGAATTGCAGTGTCAATCAACGCTTCTAAGATTAATTTCCTACGATAGGTTTTAAGCATTGAACCTGATTTCTCTCCTGTTTTTATAAGATTTTGAAGGACTTTGTGATGGTACATTTTGGCTAAAATACTTTTCTTGGTATGCTTACTTTGCACTATATTAAAATTTGAAGAAGTAATTTTATCTGTAGTGATAGCTGATTTTCTGTTAATTGTTTTTTGGTTTGTTTTACATTTTGATAGAGGAGGCAAAGTTTTTGTACTTGAAACTTCTTGTGTTTCACTAAATGACTGTATTAGCTGTTTTGGTTCAACTTTTGTTACAAATTCTGCTAGAGATGGATGCTTATGTTGGACACTTATTTTCATTTGCTCTACTTTTGCATTGCTTTCTACGGACTTGACTTTTGGTAGGCATTCTTTAGGGTCTGTTGAAAAAAGTAAAGAAGATATGGGTTGGGGTGTTCTGGAATGTATGTGTGCTGTGTGCATGAGTGTTTGAGTAAGATGATAAAGATGTATGTAATGGTGTGTGATTGTGCATTGGTAACTACAACTAGTAGGGATAGGTATTCTTGAATTTATGTGTTACTAAACTGGGGTTCAGATGACCAAAAAAAAGTAAGCTAGTGGTGTGGAAAAGTACAAATAGTAAATCTAATGTATACAATTAAAACAGTTGTTTGTTCTATAATATGAAAATTGTAGCGGTTCAGTTGGGTAATTTGTGTGTCCAAAAATAGGAATTTGTGGGCCATTCTGGCTGTAAATCGCTGTTTAACACATGGAGACTTTTGGACAAAATGGTACAAAATCTCTATTTTTAGGCACAGAAATAGCTTGTATTAACGTTATAGTATGTTTGATTAATAATACAAATATTATGGTGATATTCTACTTACTTTTTTTCTCAAATTAACAGGTAACTTCTTAGTTCTTCTTTGTTCTTCGAATTCGGCTGCTTCTTTTCAGGAGACTGGTCTTCACTGCAATTGTAAAAGCTTCAAACTAGTAACTTTGTTTGTATATAGCGCTGTTTTTAATTTAGATATTGATTTTTTTTTAATTGAAATCCTCAGTGCCTTCTATAAAACCATTAAACTAATTTATTTACATAAGATACATTGCATCAGTTCAGTACATATATGTTCTTAATGAACAAATTGTATTGAATGACTAACTGTAGCAAAAAAAATATCTTTACTATGTCTTGTGAAATTTATAATATACCAGTGAATACCACTATTTCTGTAACTAAGCTGTTCTAGGTAATAGCACCTCAATGTCATGTCTAAATTAAAGTAATTAAGCAAATAAATAAATAAAAACAAAACATATGAAATTGTATAAGTATTTTTTAAAAGATTTAAACATATATTGTGCTTGCATGCAATTTTGTTTGAATATATGTAGTCTATATATTTAATTTAAAAAATGTTAGTTTAACATGATTTGAGTGTGTGTGTATAAAGAAAGTAAATAGTATAAAGGTTTATAAGTGATAGTTGATTTTAGGAAATTGAAAAAAATACAGTAAATTCATTTTACAGATTACACAAGCTAAAAGTCTGTTTGAAAATGTGTTCATCTACTGTAAAGAAAATATGCATACCTGAAGTTTGTGTTCATGCATATGGATATGCATGGAGCTGCAAGTAGAAATCTTGGAGACTTGTACAGTATTTCTGGTAGATGGTGCTTGCCAATGATATGACACTTGTACTCAGAGAGATTCACAGTACATTTGCACTGCTGATCTATGATGATGCAGTTAGATGTAGAGGTCTTGAATGTGACTGGTGCATGGTCATGTGATTTCTTAGCTACATCCAATGAGGGAATGGCAGAGAGAGTGAAGTGGAAATGGTAGAAGGGCTGTTCATGTTACGATATGTCCGCGGACATGGCGGTAGTTCGCGGACATCGGGAGTTACATCCGGGGATTTTTGGGTTCAGAAGTCATGCAAATGAGAATGAGTACTAATAGGGATTGGTCAGGAAAGTTTAGTGGGTGTGTTGTGCCAGAAGAGATTTTCTCATATACTGTTTTTGCTGAGAGAACAACAGATAGTTATGTCTGTGTATTTTAGGAAAAAGATTGTATGGATTTTGGGAGATTCATGGATATATTGGTTGAAGGTGCATGCAGAAAGCTATGGAGTAGCTGCAGATCTTGGATTCCCACATGTGGAAGTACACTGGCATGGAGTACGTGGAATGAAGTGGTTGGACTTGCTACCTCTCTGTGCTACTTTGGAGACAGAGCAACATCCAGACATAATTGTAATTCATTGTGGAGGGAACAGTTTAGGACATGTGAATTCTTTTGCAATTTGCTATGAAAGAAGGACTTGGGAAGGTTATGGACATGTTTCCTAATTCTCAAGTGATATTTTCACGGATTGCGCAGAGACAAATGTGGCTTCGTTCTTCTTCATTTGGTCCACAAATGGAAAAAGCAAGGCGCAATGTTAATAAAGCTGTTTGTGCCTTTCTAAAAGATTTTAGCATGTCTTCTTTTCACAATGAAAATATTCTGTTTCGTAGTACAAACATTTTTCGCAAAGATGGAGTCCATCTTACTTATGTTGGCAATCAGATTTTTCTGAGAAATGTACAAAATGCATTGCGACCTTTTTTGGAATTACAACATCCATTTTGAAGTAGGTGTTAAGCATTTATAATTTTTGACTTACAAACACCTCCCAAAGGCTCTTTTCAGAGCCACCACTTCCTCCCAGAGAAAATTGCAATTTTTGTGATGGGTTAGCAACCCAATTTTTTAAATGTTCGCAAACTGTCCACGGACTTCTAAAAAATACAAAGGGCCCTGCTTCATTTATTTTCACTTCTATTTTTTAACTGTGAAAGGCGGCTCTGAAAAGAGCCTTATTTTTCTTTTGATTTTTGATATTTTGTATTTTTTTTTGTTTTTTATACACGACACACTAGGAGAGGAGGGGAAAGGAAGGTAAAGGGGGGACACCAATCACAGGGATAAGAAAGGGCGAGCTGAGAGAGGAAGATGTAGAGTGGGTTTTATTTGGGTAGTGAGCAGATCTTCTCGTGCTCTGAGACTATAGTCTCAAAAGCACTGCGAAGTCGCTCCCCCCGGCAGAGTACTGTGTCACAGTACATACATACAACTGTGACCCTCGAAAGGTAAGGGTCATCAGCATTCTGTATGGCCTGTGAGGCAGCTTGAGGAAGACGCTGTCCCACAAAGGTGGTCCTTGTGGTGACAGGATCAGAAACAGAGGTTGAAGTAGAGGAAATCAACCTGCTACGTTCTTCGCTAGGTACAACCCTGCGAATAGCCCCAGAGTGAAATGATCTCAGTTGTCGCTTCATAGTAGTGGTCCCAAAGCTGTACTTACCGTGCTTCCCACGACTGAGTATATTTGTGCACTCATTGCAGGTAACACGGTTCGCACGAGCCTTAGGAACATTCCCATGAATGGTAAATAACCGCCAAACCCAAGACTCATGCCTAGTGCGGGTAGTAGAGTTTTCCTCTACCTCATTCTCATCATCCTCTTCTTCCTCCTCCGCGTCCTCACTCCTGTTCCCCTCTTCAGGCCCTTGGGGAGGTGGTGGTGGTGGAGGGGGCGGGGGTGGTGCTGAAGCAGGTGCAGCACCAGGTGGCAGTTCAGCAGCCAGGGATGCCATCAAAGATGCAATGGAAATCTGCAGTTGGCAGCAAAATTCGCTGTGCTCTGTAGAAAAGCCAGAAACACAATAAGAATAAGCTCTAGGGCGTGGTCTTTTATAGGGGTGTTGTGCGCGGTCCACGGACATGCGCGCTGTCCGCGGACAGATCGAAAACAAAAAATAGTTTGAAAAGTTTCAAAAGGTATGTAGAAACTCAGGATTACTATGTGTGACTTGTGCCATGGTGAGATTTTATTGAAAAATATTATGGATTCATTGAAAATGTACTTTTAATTTGTTCGGGGACCCGAACAGTGTCCGCATTCAGAACACGCGATCAGCGTGGGAGCGGTCATATGATCCGTTCGCGAACAAGTCCGCGAATGAAGCGCATGTCCGCAGGACACCAAATGCACGGAGATTGGCTAGCGCATGCGCGTTGATGTTCTACGGACACTGTTCGGGTCCTGAACTAATTAAAATTGCGTCACACGTGAAACGAACATTTCAGGACACTGCGTGTGTTCTTAGAACAGTTTAAATTTGCTAGCGAACAGTAAGGACAGATATAGTGTTCTTCAGGACACGTTCAATTTCGTTTATGTACGAACATTTCAGGACACCAATTGTGTTCTTAGAACATTTTCAACTTGCTAGCGAACAGTACGGACAGGTATAGCGTTCTTTAAGACACCTCCATTTTCATTTAATTAAGAACAATTCGGGACACCGCGTGTGTTCTTAGAACAGTTTGAACTTGCTAGCGAACACTACGAACAGATATAGTTTTCTTTAGGACACTTTAATTTTTTTTTTTTATGAACATTTCAGGACACCGCATGTGTTCTTAGAATAGTTTCATCTTGCTAGCGAACAGTACGAGCAGGTATAGTGTTCTTCAGGACACCTCCATTTTCGTTTATTTACGAACATTTCAGAACACCTGCACTGTCTGCGGACACCTACATTGTTTAAAAAAAAAAAAGAAACTATTTACAACACAATATAAAAATGAAACTTTATTTAACATATATTAATAATTTATGACAGAGAAGGTGAGGCAGAAACAGAAACAAAAACAGGAGAATTAGGGGTTTCATCATGATTGTTATTAGGTGAAGAAGGGATGGAAGTCTCATCAAAACGTTTTGGGTTATGGAGAGGGTTTGGGGATAATTGACTGGGATATGGTGAGGAGGGACAAGTACATGTGGGGCAAAGGTACGAGGTTTTTGGTTTAAAATGATCTTCCACAAAAGTTTTAAAATTATTAAAATTAGTCAACAATAAATCAATTTTTTTCTTCTATACTGTGAAAAGTGTTATCCATAACAGGTTTTTCTGAAGTATTTTCTATGTTGATATGCTCTGTACAAAAAAAAAAAATATATATATGTTAAATGTATACAAAATAATAATAATTAAATGGTTTATATTATAAAGTGTTTCCCATTAGTTTCACTATCTTGTGACATTTCTTCATCTAGGAAATGCTCCTCTAGCCATTCCAGAGTACTAGACATTTCTATGAGAGAAAAAAAAAGATAATATATTTTTTTATCTAATACAGAAAGTTTTTAAATATATGAATAAAATTAAGTACACTTACTATTTCAGGTAAGATATGTCCTATGTACTCAGTGGGTCTGCTCTTGTTCTCAGTTCTGTCGTGTTTGTGAGGTAATTATGTTGGAAGCCAATTTATTTTCTTGTGGTATATTCCATTTTAGAACATAGTTCATTTAAATGAATGGTTAGTGTGTTGCATATATGGGTTACATTTCTTATGTATTAGAACATATAATGTGTTTGTGTGCTTCTTTTTGAATTTGTTAAATGTTGCTATTTTATGATATAACAATCAAACATACCCCCCCAGAGTTTTTAGGTAGTGGTACTATTCTTCGAACATGTCCGCGAACATTAAATGAGTTTGCGGACATCAAGTACAGTAGTAGAGATTCAGTCAGTTCCATATGATATGTATATAAAGTGAAAGTCATTATTGTTAAGTTGCACTATTAAAAATCTATGAAATTCAGTGAAAAACTACCTTTCTAATTCAGTGAAAAAACTTCGTTAAAGGGACGTTATGGTTAAGTTGCGCTGATGAAAACCTATGAAATTCAGTGCAAAAATGTTGTTAAAGGGACGTTATGGTTAAGTTGCGCTACTAAAAACCTATGAAATTCAGTAAAAAAACTTTGTTAAAGGGAAGTTATGGTTAAGTTGCGCTACTAAAAACTATGAAATTCAGTGAAAAAACTTTGTTAAAGGGACGTTATGGTTAAGTTGCGCTACTAAAAACCTATGAAATTCAGTGAAAAAACGTTGTTAAAGGGACGTTATGATTCCAAGTAAAACCGAAAAACCCTTGAAATTCACCAGTCATAGTAAGCTAAGCAACCATAACTCGCGCCACCACCGTGCACTGCTAAGACTAACACCCAGGACATCAAAGATGACATCACAAATGTCATTGATGACATCACACGTCTGGCTCACTCTTTTTTCTTTTGCTGACATATCTACGCCACATGGTTTTCTTCAGTAACAGTCAGAAATAAAAAATGATGACATAATCGTGCACGCGCATGTTTGATGATGTCATCAAGCTAATGACACTCCTTTGTCTCAGCAGCCTTTAAATATAAATAAACCACCTTGTATCACTCTCTCATGCAAGTATGACTGTTTTTTTATGCTGGATGACTCCAACTAAATGAGGAGGTAAGAATGTTACCAGTGAAGTGCCACACCGTTATGTTGAATTGATGAGCCAGGTTTAGTTCATCATCATCATGGCTACTAGATTTGTTCTTTTAGATTTGCTCCCCCTTGTTTTAAAATAATACCGGCACCACACAAGAATCTAAAACAGGTGCAGGTTTGTAATACAACAATGAATAAGCTACATATAACCTACCTATGGGTGTCAGTTTAACAATTTCCTTGCTTCTAAGTAACACATTGTGCCAGGCACAGTCTATTAGTGGGCTCTCTCAATCGACAATCATTTGGTAAACTTGAATCACTAATGAATTTTATTAGTAACTAGCACTTGGAAACATCTTTATTACTACTTGTACAGGTTCTCGCTCACAATCACATGCAGGCCCTGAGGAAGGCGCTCAAACAAGAGATGCCGAAACATGATACATGTATACCCTGTCTTCAATAATTCAAACTTTGACTTATTCAAAAGCTTTTCTCTGTCTTATAAAGATTTTGTTTTTATGATCTGACATCTAGGACTGACCAAGTGATTGCCCCACACGAAACTAACCATGGGCTGATTTATAACATCTTACATTCATGATGACTGACCTGTATGTACAATCAATCACGTTTGCTTAGTAGGTCCTCCAACGCTTCTCAATCATGTTTTCTAACTTCTGTAAATTCTATATATTATGAAGCAATTCTATTTTAGGGTTACATTTCTATAAATATGTTTAAGTAAACTCACACTCCTTATGTCTGTGATCACATGTATATACAACTGTTTTAATGTCTTATGAATAACACTTGATTAGCACAGCATATCAGTTCTTCTAAAATAATTTAGACTCGAAACCATTCACGGCTCCGTTATATCTTGATTTTGAGGCTACCCTATGCATATTGATTGTGTTCTAGCATAATTCAAGAATTCATTTTGAACTTTAGTCCACCCACTGGAAGTTGGCCACAACATGGTAAGCAATCATAGACAACGTCGATATGTCTGTAGTGTGGAGGTTAAAGCATTGTTATAAAGCCCTCAAAGGTCAAAAAGAGCTTAACCTGCACATTTGCAAATCCTGACCAGTTGGCTTTGCCAATGCTTGCTTTTGAAGAACTGCCATTGAAGAGAATTCCCAATTATTCCACTTTGTTATGTCTGCCAGATTGCCAAGTTCCTTGTTTGCCTTTCAGACTTACATGTGTTTTAATTTCACACTTGATACGTGCACAATACATCATCCAGGTCTCATTTGCTGCTATTTGGATTGTGAACTATGTTTTAATTTCTGTAAATCCTGTTATATTTGCATGCAGGATGGATAACAAAGGTGTGAGTGGGATGAGTTATTATTATTATTATTATTATTATTATTATTATTGTTATTATTATTATTAGTATGATGTTATTATTCAGGTATTTATTGAGCTTGGACCTAGCTTCGGGAAGCAATTGTGTGCTTTACAAATCGTAGGGGGATAGACACTCGGAAGGAGGAAGCTAACTACAGGGAGGAAGAGCATTGACAAATAGACAGCAAGACATCTACAAGTAACCAGGGGAGCAAACAGATGGAGCAGATCCCCCATTCTCGGGTTGGTTGGAGACCAAAGGGTGTGTGGACCTAGGTATTAGGGAGTAGCCATTCCTTGAAAAGGAGGATCTTGAGCTCATTCCTGAAATGTGTAATCGGGAGGGGCCAGTCTGGTATTAATGGATATAAGGTTCCAGTGTCTGGGCATCCAGACAAATAAGGCCTTTCTTCTGATTCTTTCCTTCCAGCACCAGTAGAGTTTAAATCTGGGCAGGGCCTTGATTCTGGAGGATCGCAGGCCTCCAGAGATGCTGAGATTCTCAGTGAGGTAGTTTGGGTAACTCAGAGTGAAAGCCTTGTCAATGATGCAGCAAGATATAAAGATGATACATCCTTTCAGTGAATGGGATCAAACCTGCAGAGTCCAGTGATGAGTCGTGTTACTGCATGCAGAACAAATCTCAGGGGCGCCAGAGAAGTCACCAGAAGGCCTTCCAAAAGGACATTGCAACCGTCCAGGTGGAAGAGGACAAAGATTGTGTTCTGGGGTAAAGGGATTGCTTTCCCACCAGAGAGAAATGTGGTACCAAACCATTGGTGTCTTCATTGCTATATGCTGTTTGAAGGAGAAGTGTCTGATTACAGGTGGCCAGCTGGGTTGTGGGACCCCCAAGATTCATAGCAGAGAGCCAGGTCTGGATGTCCGGGTGTTTGGCATTATTGGCCAGCAAAAGGAATTTTTCTTGGAGGGGTTGAGCCTCAGGTAACACTGGACATCCAGGACTGGATCAATGTGAGGCGGCCTTGAGCCTGTGGATATCCTTGATGAAGGGTGTTTTGAGGGAGAGCTGTGTCTCATCTATGTATCGGTGCATGTGGATGTTGTGTGGAGCCAGGATGATTCTGAGCAACTGATCAAAAATCACTCGGATGGACTGGCCACCAGGGGGCGCACGGATGATCGCCTAGCCCGTGTGAGCTCCGTCGTCGATGGTCCACGAAGTGACTTGAGCCCCCACGTCGCGACCCCCCCCCACGGCGACAAACCCGTGAATAAGGCGTCGCAGGGAAAAACCCGAACGAAATCGGGGCTGGGAAGCCCGGGAAAACCCTATCTGAAGTTTTCACCCCGTCAGAAGCGAGAAAACGAAATTAGTTGGCCCGACACAACCGCGCTGGAAGGCGGGCCTACCTGGAGGAGAACACTCGACTTCTGTACTTCCCGTCGACGTGCCTCCCCCAGACCGCAGCCCCTGGTGTTGGAGTGCCCCCGCTGACTTCCCAGCATGGACCCCCACTCCTGGCCTCTGGAACAACAGAAGGCCCTGCCAAGGAACTAGGCCGCACTCCGAGTCGAGTGCGGCCTACACAGCCGGCTGAGATCAAGGCTCCTCGTAGTCCCGAAGCCCGTCACTCGGTGGATTGACCCCCCCACCTATGAGCGCCCGGCATGGATGTACGTCGCTCTAGGTGGCCCCGATCCTGACCAGGCCACGTGGGGATAAAGAGGTGGCGCGGGACCCAAGGTGAGGTGCCCGACCCCCTAGATAACTAATGGCCGCCATCGTCCTGCGCCTCACAGACTGGTCACCTAAACTTTCTATGGCTTCACGTCAACCCACACGAGATACCGAAAATGGAAGACAGCCTTGAACCTGCAACCCTGCATGTCTCCATAGAGGGAAGGGCCCCCTACCCAGGGGCGTGTGCCTCCTCTAACCCGGGTCGTACTGTATGGACCCACTCCACAAACTAGCCAGATTTGCCTACGACCCCCTCCCCCCGCCACGCAGGCCTGCAGCAAACATGTCCATGGACCCATCAGAGGAGAGTGCTGCCGCCACCAAAGGAGACATTACCACATTACTGAATGAGATAAAAAACATGGGAGCCAACCTAGGCGGCAAAATCGATAAAATTACTCAGAGGATGGATAGATTTGAGGAGCGGTTGGAATGTGTGTAAAATAATCAAACGTCGATCGATACCCTCGAAACCCAGATGGATGTACGGATTCGTAACATTGAGAAAAGAGAGGTTGAGGCGCGGCTTAAGATGGATGACTTAGAAAATAGGGAGAGGAGGAACAATCTCCGCTTTTTCGGTATCCCAGAGCGCGAAGGAGAAACTGAAAAAGACCTCAGAGATACCATATATGATATCATAAAAATACTCACCGCTGATGAGGATATTAATGAGCCCATGACCGAACGCATACACAGAGCTGGTGGACCGTCTGGCGGACCGCGTTCTGTCCAAGCCAAATTCCATCGCTATCAGGACAAGACCAGGATCCTGGAGAAGGCCAGATCTGGAGGCCCACTCACAATGGGGGGCGCCCAAATCACGATCTTTCAAGATTTATCATCACTAACATTGGCACTTATACGCCTCTGCAGCCCCCTGACGAAATGGCTCAAGGACCAAGGTACACGATATAGGTGGGGCTACCCTTTCTCGCTCACCTTTGAGCACGGGGGCAGAAAAATTGTGCTACGCTCTGAGGACGAAATCAAGGACTGTATCGCTGACCTTCTTGGCACGGGCTCGAAGGGCAACGAAGGAGGTGACAATGAGCAGCTGGGACCACAGTGGGAGCTCCAGGGCCCCAGGCGCAAGAGGGTGAAGGGATCGAGGAAATATAGACGCGCCAACAACACACCTGATAAGGAGCAAGGGAGTTGAAATGTGTACGACCCGGCCAAATGTGACTACCGGTGAGGAACGAGACACCGGCCCCCGCAGAGTTCCGAAGAAGCAATACCCGCCGTTGGGGTGCCACCGCTGGCGGGGCACCCCTCTGGACTAAGCGACGATGTAAACTCTTGCGGGAGGCCCCGGGAACACACGTAACGTTAAACTTTTATATGCTTGTTGCCATTACTGTTGAAATGTTGAAGTTCTACAATGTTTTTGGGGGGGATTGAAAAAGGGGGCTCACCTTTAAGTTGTGATGGTATACTCAACCGGGACCATGAAGCAACGGTCCCCAATGATGGTCCGCCAACGGGCCGCACAATGTCATCCGGCCCGTACCGGACGCCGTCAACAGCTGCCCAGGCAGCACCCCCAGTTCCCAAGCTCAATGGAGCTCCACCAGATACGACGGAACAGGGGGGGGAGAGATGAAGGGTCAGAGACACTTGGGAAATGTATGCACATCATTGAGCGCACTCCGGAATGTCACCGTCCAGATGTCACTGAGAATCGGCAAACCTAGCTGGCTGCAACAAATGGGCGATCCTCAAACCCGAATCATCGATGGCTTCACTTGAGAAGTCTAAGGGCAAGGGTCTCCTGAGAGTTGGGACTGTCAATGCGAAGGGACTGAACTCTCCTACTAAGAGATCACTGGTCCATAGAGAATTCTGTATATCTAACATAGACATTCTTCTCATCCAAGAGACGAAATTTGCAAGGGGAGAAGAGCGAAGAATCCTGGGAAGACGCGGGGGTACGGAATACTGGGGCTCCGGCCCACTCAGGAAGGCAGGTGTTGGAATCCTCATCAAGAAGGGAGTTGGGTTTGAATTGGAAAAGACTTGGTCGGATGTGAGTGGTCGAGCCCTTCTAATAGTGGGGAGAATTGCACGAGTCCAGGTCACAATTGCTATAATATACTCACCCAACAGCGGACAGGCCGCATTCCTTAGAAAAACGATCCCCAAAATTGTGCTAGAGACCGCGGGTCAGCTCATCCTGGGTGGTGACTTTAATCAATAGGTAGACCCTGCCGTGGACTGGAGACCAGGCACGCCGGGCCTGAAGACCCAAAACAAAGGGAACCGTAGTGAATTCGCCGTCATGATGGATCTATACGACCTACGTGATGTGTGGAGAACTCTACACCCGGACGAAAGTGGCTTCACCTTTTATTCACACCCCCATGGCACACTCACACGTATAGATTACATATTCCTTTCTCCTGACCTTTCAGAATCCACAAGATACTCTGGAATCGTCCCAATAACATGGTCTGATCATGATATGGTTTTGGCGGACGTCGATTGGACCGACCTACCAGTCGCTGGTGGATCTTGGCGCTGCAACGAGTCCCTTTGGACTGATGCAGTGTTCAAAAACGAAATGGAGACCGAGATCGAAGAATATTTCAAGGTAAACAACAACGGGGAGGTCTCCAAACAAGTGATTTGGGAGGCTGGGAAGGCCACGTGGAGGGGAGTACTGATGCGCGAGGGCTCCTCTAAAAAAAGGGAACGCAAGATTATAGAAAATAAACTACGTAATGAGATACACCAGCTGGAAGCGGTAGTGAGAGGTAATGCAGGGGCAGACCCCACCAAACTAGACGCAGCCCACCGTAAAAGGGAGGAACTACGATTGTTAGAACATGGCCAGGTGGTGAGAAAACTGCAATTCCTCAAGCAAACATATTACGAGAAAGGGGACAAGGCCGGTGCACTACTAGCTGCCAGGCTAAGAGAATGGAGGGAAGAACATAAGGTGAGAGAGATAACAGAGCCCACCACCCCCCCGGCCGACCCCCCCGTTCAATTCCCGAGTGCTTCGCCGACTTCTACCAAAACTTATACACCTCTGACCTGACCTCTACCCAATCTGACATATCCTCCTATCTGTCCTCAATCAATATGCCTACAGTAACACTCGCGGAAGCCAAGATCCTTGATACCCCAATACTTGAGCATGAGATACGAGATGCAATCAAACGATTAACGCTAGGGAAATCCCCGGGGGAGGATAGTTTCACGACAGGCTTTTACAAAACCTTTGGTGACCAACTCTCTCCCTTCCTCACGGAACTTTTTAATGAGATAGTGGACACTGGGGCTGCCCCGGAATCTTTCAAGAAAGCCCTCATAACAGTTATCCCCAAGGAAGGCAGGGACCCCAAATTATGCGGATCATACCGCCCCATCTCCCTCCTCAACCTCGACGCCAAGATCTATGCTCGAGTGTTGGCCGCAAGACTGGAAACCTTGATGCCTAAATTGATCCACCCTGACCAGGTTGGGTTCATTCTTGGGAGACAGGGTGCCGACACCATGCGCAAAACTCTGCATCTCATTCACGCAGCACATAACCTACCGGAGGACCCGGTCCTCTTATCCATTGATGCAGAGAAGGCCTTTGACAGGGTGGAGTGGGATTTCCTGAGAGCAGTCCTCCAGAAAGTAGGGATAGGCCCCAAATTCTGCGATCGGATACGTGCGATATATGCCTCCCCCAAAGCATCGATATTCGTGAACGGGGAGTATTCCAGGTGGTTTGCGCTGCAGCGAGGAACTAGACAGGGATGCCCCCTTTCCGTGATCCTGTTTGCACTATCCCTTGAACCCCTGGCCCAAAAACTTAGAGAAGATCCCCTGATAGAAGGTATACGGTTGGGAGAAACGGAATATAAAGTAGCGTTGTACGCAGATGATATCCTTCTACATGTGACCAAACCCAATGACTCTATTCCCCATGCCCTAAAACTAATAGTAGAATATGGCCAATATTCCGGATTCAAAGTAAACAAGTCAAAGTCCATTCTCTTCCCCCTCCAAGGCACCCCTGATGAGAACAATGCCAAGTTCCTACCACTCGGGCTTAATCTCGAGCACACGAAACTGCAATACCTGGGGATTCAGATTACTAGATCCCTAAGCGACTTATATGAGGCCAACTTCCCCCTCCTCCTCCGACGATTGGAGGCAGACCTTGATAAGTGGAGTAAATTGACGATCTCTTGGCTGGGGCCTATCAACGCCGTCAAGATGGTGTGCCTCCCCTGCTTCCTCTACCCTTTCCAGATGCTCCCAATTGAGATGCCCAAAACATTCTTTACAGAGGCCCGGAAGATCATGATGCGATTTATTTGGCAGGGGAAAAGACTGAGGATCGCATATGACACACTTATACTCCCCAAAGACAAAGGAGGGGTAGGCCTTCCCGATCTAACTACTTACTACAAAGCCGTCCAGCTACGTGTCTTGATTCCGCACTTTAGAGACCACAAACACCTGCAATGGGTACAGATGGACAATCATTACATGTCCCCCGCCACGGTAGCAGAATGGCTATGGTCTCCTTACCAGAGGGTCCAGAGGAGAATCAAACACCATCCCATATTGACCACCATATGGAGCATATGGCACACTGAGAAAGAGATGCGAGAAGTCACAACCTGGCCATCCCCACTCAGTCACTTGTGGTCTCCTGGCATAAACGACCACATTCCGAATTTAGAACGGTTTCAGTCATGGTATGAGGCGGGCCTGGAGAGGGTGGGCCAACTCCAAAGAAAGGACTCGTTCATAACGCTACCGGACCTAATTACAGCATTGGGGATAGGTAACTTATCGACATTCCACTTTCTCCAATTGAAGGGGGTGCTAACGAAACCTGAGTGGAGAGAGAAACTGAAGAGGGATCTTACCGCCTTTGAGAAACTACTAGACTCCAGAACGGAAATGAAAGGTCTTATATCTGTGATGTATCAGACGCTAATAGCGGCGGGGGGTGGATCCACAAACCCCCTCAGAGCCAGGTTGGAAAAAGACTTTGGGGAAGAGATACTCCCCGACCAATGGGATTTAATGTGCAGAGCTGCACCCAAAGCCTCCATGTCCAATCAATACAAGCTCCATGCCATAAAGCTCTTACATAGGTGGCATTATGATCCACTTAAACTCTCTAAAATGTTCCAGTCGTTGAGTACGAGATGCTGGAGGAACTGTGGAGCATCTGCTGACTACTGGCACATGTGGTGGAGCTGCCAGCATATCACAGTGTATTGGACCGAGGTCCTGGGATGGATTAAGGAGATCGATGGAATCCAAATAGAGCTCGACCCACTCCTTTTGCTGTTTGGCCTTGAGAGAGACGATGAAGAGTGGCTCCGGATGAGAGGTCTGGCCCCCCAGCTGCTGTTGGCGGCGAGAGCCCTGATAGCGATCAAATGGAAGTCTCCCCTAACCCCAGGGAAAAATGAATGGATTAAACTAGCCATGAGCATCTACGTTATGGAAACGATCACAGCCTCCCTGCACAATAAATCAGCCAAATGTGAAACCTTATGGATGGACTTTAAGAACAAACACATCTCACCTATCATAGACTCCCAGTCAGAAGAACCCTAAGAAGCCTAACTTAACGAGGTCGTACTCTAAAGAACATTGCGAAGGATCAGAGACTCATTCCCAGCACCCACGGTGACGACAGATGTCACACAATGCCAAATATGTGCTCCCAATGTTTATGTCAGACGATTATACTTACGATGTACATTATCCCAAGGGGGGAGGGGGGTGGCAGCGGGTCGGGGTGAACAGTGTAAGAGACATACCCTGGCAAATGGAACTGTCACGAATCTAAGCCATTTTAATATTGTTTGTTACTGTGCAGTGCTTCTCTGACATGTACCCCTGGACGATGTACAATTTTCTTTGAATACTGTTTGCCCTTCTTTTGTCTTCTGTTTTTGTAAAACCAATAAAGGAAAATTTTGGGATTCCATATACACCAGTTAGTTTTGGTGGTCTGCCGGAATCCATTTGTACAAATTGGCCTAAAATTGGCTCATTCTGTGGATTATCCACTCAACCAGTATATGGGGCTCCTCCCACGAATTCAACCTAGGATTAGCACAATCCAAACAATTACAATTGCCTTGAAATGTCCCCCTGAGGATCGAAACATGTGTTGGCTACACAGATAAATACACTTGTTACATTGCTAACAAAACCTAGTTTTTTGACTCATTCATAGAGAGAAGATAGAATTAAATAGTGCCCTTTGATTATCAGGGTGTACGTTTTAATTGTAAAGGCAATTGATGTAATCATATTTTTAAATCTGATCTTACATTGAAGAGGGGCTTTTGAGCAACTCTTCTCTAACAGGTTTGGGGGAAGAGTAGTAGACTCCACCCTAGAGGTAAATGGCCCGGGTCCAACCACCGACCACATATGACTCGGACTGATGGGGTTACTCCAATACTGATAGTTTGAAAATCAGGGAAAAACAATTTTTTTTATGAAGCTGCTACCTTAACTAGTGGGCATGCCAAATATACCTCAATTAGTGATGATGGCCATCGACTGTACCATCAAAATCAAACGTGTATTGTTATAGTTAAAACTGAGGATTTGAGAAGAAATGGATATTTATAAGGGAGCAATGTTGAATGTTATGACAGGTAATAGTGTTAAACCCTGGGTGTGGTTTACCCACGTAAGAAGTGTTTTAAGAAGGATTGATATGGGCCACTTATGGGATAGTCCTGTGTCAATCTGCAAGCCTGATATAAATAGAGTAAAAAAAAACATATTGGGATGATGCGCTAGTGGACCAAATCAATAGGGCTAACACAGGACCACTCACAACCCAATTCATGAGGACAAAAACACACCTAGGTTGTGAAAACAACAACTGGCTCACAGTTCTACCAGACAGGAATATATACATCAAATTCAGATTGGGAATTTTGCTTGTAATGAGCTATGCTAGTAACTGGAACAATGCAACCACTAAAACATGTCTGATGTGCCTACATCCTATTGAGGATGTAAAACATAATATATTTTGGTGTCCTTGTTTGAATGATCTTTGACAAAATTGACTGATTCCCATGTTTAAGCACTTTAAAATCCACACTTTAATTGAAGCACTAGACCTGTGTAAATCTACCCAGAAGGACATGTGTGTACACACAGTTGTGAACTTCTTAATTAGAGATTGGAATAGAAGGCAGAGATATATTATTTGAGCTTTTATTTATTTTTATAATCTGTAACATTCTGTACATTTTGTATACTCATGTTCTATGTATGGTTTATCTGTTTTTGTATTTCTCGATTCTTATCTTTTTCATGTAAAGTTTTATGGAAATTGTTTCCAAAAAACTATCATGATAGTGATGGTATTATTAGTCAGCAGTAGGAACTTGCTCTTGTAGGGGTCAAGCATCAGGTACGCACTGGACATCCAGGACTGGATCAATGTGAGGCGAGCCTTGAGCCTGTGGATGTCAATTATGAAGGATGCCTTTGTGTCATTTACATATTGGTGCATGTGTATGTTGTATTGAGCCAGGGGAAATCTTAGCAACTGATTGAAGATCACGTAGCAGATGTTGGATCCTTGTGGGACTCCACAGATGATAGGTAGATTTGGTGGTCTGGAGGAATCCATTTGTATGAATTGATAATGGTTAGCAAGGTAGTATTTGAAGGACCTGAGTGTGATTTTGCTGATCCAAATGCGGTGAAGTAAAATTTCAGTGCGTGTCTTGTGGTCTACTGTGTCAAATGCTGCTGAGAGTTCAAGGAGAAACAGAAGGCAAAGATGGTCATCATTGATTTTATTTATTCATTTATTTATGTATTTATAATGCGCCGAAAGCTCGCAAGCATCAGGGCGCGACAGAGACACAAGGACAGAGAGTTCACAGGATGACACAGGTAGAAAGACGAAAGAAGAAAAAAGAAAGAGGAGCAAAGCCGGAAGGCCAGCACGGTGAAGACATTAATTATTTGAAGAGCATGGTCTTCAGCTGTTTCCTTAAGGATTTGGTATTTCTTTCCAATCTGATACTGCAGGGTAATTTATTCCAATGGGAAATTGCCATGCTAGGAAAGGCTGGACCTAGGCCTGTGGATTTACCTGGGAAACTAGATTTAAGTAATCCTTGTTTTGTGTATATTAGGCTCTGGCTAGGCTCATACCAGCTAAATTCCTTCTTTAGGTATGCTGGGGCCGTGCCGTAAAGACAGCGGTGAACCAGAGTCAGTGATTTAAAAGTAATACATTCCCTCACTGTCAGCCAGTGAAGGTCGGTCTGATGATTTTAAGGGCATTGTTGATCATCTTGATGGTAGCTGTCTCTGTGCTGCATCTGGGTCTGAACCCAGATTGGTAGGACTGAAGTTTTCTTTTTGGCTTTGATGTGTTGGAGGAGTTCTGTGGCTACTGATTTGTCAACAGTCTTAATTAGGAAGGGAATGTGGGTGATGGTGTTGCAGTTGCTGGGTTTGTCAGGATACAGTGTTAGTTTCCTGAAAAGTAGTATGGTTTGTCCAATGTTGAGGCTCAAGGGGAAGGTGCCTTGAATTCACGAACTGCTGATAATTGTCAGGTAAGGGAGGAGTATTTTAGTCATAAGGGCCCTGAGTACGGAGGAAGGGAGGATGTTGCTTTTGTACAATCTAGCCTTGAGGGATGCTAGGGAGGAACTTTCATATTGAGTGCCTTGGAAAGGTTCCCAAATAGTTATGGTTTTGCGAGAGGGGATGTGCGGTGTACTGTCAGTTTTGCTGTAGGTGTCTATGTTTTGGCAGATCATGATAATCTTGTTGATGAAGAAAGAGTTGTTGGAGGTGGATTTTTCAATGGAGTACATAATGGGTGGGTCAGGCAGAGGTGTGTTGCAGGTCTTCATGTCTTTGAAGACAGTTGAGTGGATGGAAATGGTGTGAGAAAAAATAAGGTCAACCTTACAGATATTTGCCAGTTCAATAAATATAAAATGTCATTCAATTTTGGAAATGCTTGTTTGATACAATACAATGGGAAGAATGATCACATATTTCTTTAACAAAAGTGCATTACTACATAATATGCTGCAGCTCAAAGTTGCAACACATGAGGAAAAACCACAGAGCAAAATGCCCACCGATAATAAGGGCTGGAAATTGCAGTGACTGAACACAATCCCCAGTTTTGCAGACTAAAAACAGTTGGTTTCTACGTTGGCACCACCGTAGACATGACAAGAAGAGTAAGTGCCATTGCTTCCTCAGCCACCCACACCACCAACGGCTGCAGACCCTTTCTCTCTACCGACAACTATTTCACTATTGCTCGAGCCATCATAGGAGCCAAGCTAGACTACTGCATTTCCCTTCTAGCAGGCAGTACAGAAAGGAATATTAACAAGGCTGAAAGTTATCCAGAAAAACGCACTCTGTGCTGCCTTTGGGCTCTCCAAACACGGCTTCATCATGGCAGCCAGAAGAAAGGCCCCCTGGCTCCCGGTTTGTGAACGTATTAAGTGCCTGATTCACAGAACATTTTCCTATAGGATTGCACCATTATAAAACGCTAATGTGAATCAGGCCCTAAATTCAAAATACTTTCCATCACTCACTGTTGCATTGGCAAATGTAAGGCAGGCATGGTATCAAACAGTGAAGACAGACACAAGTGATCACAGTACAAGGGTGTTTATTGAAAATCAATGGGTTGGTTGAACGCCTATCTAACCCTAAATCTAAGGATGGGAGCAAGCTACGACCATCAAATAATACTAATGCAGTCCTAGTGGAGTCCCTGTCAAAATAAAAGGTCCTATACTAAAAAACCTATTGCCAATCATTACATCTAAGAACAAATAGTGTAAGAAAATTATGTATGCAAAAGAAAAGTGTTCAAGGAAAAATATGTCAGGATAGTTGAGCAGTTAGCTTCCCTTCCCCATTTTTTCAGCACTGGACAAGGTGGCACACTTGAGCTTCGCACACACTCTGGATTCTCTAGCACACGGATGCAGTTCAGAACATAGATATCCGGCCCTTCTGCACAAAGTCTCTTCCCCAATAAAACTCTCTTATTTGCAGAGTGCCTGGATTAACAAACAAATGCCAAAGTTCCTTTCTCATCAGGTTTTTCACTTTCAGAAATTCTCAGGTTTACAGTTCATCATGGGTCTCTCTCAGTTTGCTCAGACCCCCTTAAACACAAGTTTAAAATAGGTTTTCTTCGGTCGGGCTCAGACCTTATAATCTCATTTTCTTTGCTTTCCACTCTTTACAAAAAGCAAAGACTTTAGACTGTGCAATGGATTTCACTTAAACTGTTGCAGGACCACTTCTATTCACTTTATTCTTAATTTTCACCTTTAAACTTTACTTTCACTTCTGCCACATCTTGGCTGCATACCGTAAACAGAGACCTTTGATTGAGCACAAATGCGGTGCAAGAACACTCTGTTACTTTGTATTGTACCTTCTCTGATTCATATTAAAGTTCAAACAACCATCAGCAATTGAGCTTTACTCGCATCTTTCATCACATGTTAATAGTCTTCGCTCTTACTACAAGGTTGCTAATTGCAACATTCGCTTCAACACAGAGCGGTCTTCTATAGGTCTGCGCAACTCACTGGCTGTGTTGATTTCTCTGACGCTGCTTTGATCCTCGAGCCAAGAACGGTACCTCAGCTGCTGATGTTCCTCCACGAATTGGCCAGTCATGCAGGAGGGCTCTGGGTATCTCCGACACACACTGCAGGATTTTTCAGTCTGGTTTCCTGGCCTTCTGCCTTTTAATTTGATGGCTTCTGGAAAGTACTGTTTCTCACCGACAAGGTCAAAGTCAAGAGTATCTCCCTCTTGTTCTCCCTTCTCGGTTTGCTACATTTCTCCCCTTGTTCACCTGCTGCATGGAAAACGCTGCTCCTTCGTGTCTTTTGCTTCCCTCAGTGTGCTCTCGTGCTCCGCCTTTTATCCATGTGGGGAAGCTTAATGGAAGTCAGGTGTGAGTTGTCAAAAGCAATTGCCTGACTTTGCCTGACCATAGCTGTGGGACATGTCAGGTGCATTGATCAGGTATGAGTCTGTTTTCTCCCAGAGCAGGCTGTCTGTGTGAAAGTGTTTGTTTAGGGAAGGGGGGAGGTAATGTTCTCAGGTGTCCTACCGGGTAGGATGGGGTGAAGGTGTAACATGGGGGGATACTGCGTCTCGCTGTCAGGTGTCCCACTCCCCTAAAATCCCTCACCCAGGTGATCCTCCTGCACTGGTCCACCCCAAGGGTCTGGATCCAAAGGTGATGGCAATGCCCCGGCATACTGAGAGAGAGATTCCCGGGGTCTAGCGGGTGAGACACCCTCTGGTTTCTCACACAAAGTAGCCCCTGCATACCTGTCACAAAGACTTGTTAAACCTAAATTGGTTAGGTTTGCATGCCCTGCTAACTGCCATTGCCTCACGATTCAAACGCAGCAGAATAGGAGGCTCAACCTTCAGTGTCACGGCCCTGATGTTCTGGAACTACTTGCCACTCACCCACCAAGTGGAACCATCACACTGGACCTTTAGATAACTTCTGAAAACCTGGCTCTTTAACTAACCCCAACTATCTTTTCCCCACCATCCCTTCCTTTCCACTTTGCTCCTGTCCTGTAACCAGCACCTAGATGCCTGCGGGCTAAGTGTGCTTTACAAATGTAAAAAAAAAGTATATATATATATATAGATATAGATATAGATATATATATATATATTACAAAGCCACGGCAGTGGCTGTGTAGTTATGGTTAAGTTGCTATTCCCATAGGAAGAGCACTTTTTGGGCGGCTTATAGCTTCGCTCCCCCTGGACGAATACACACCAAACTTTGCAAAAAAAGTATATGGCCCACTCTGAATTCTGAATTTTTTTGCAAAGTTTGGTGAGGTTTGGTCCAGGGGGGGGAAAGTTATAGGGGGGCTCCCAAAATGTATTTTTTTCCCATAGACTGAATGGGGGAAAAACTTTGCGTACTCCTACAGCCCAAACCGCTGGTTCACCAAATTTGCAGCAGGAGCAGCGGCTATCAAAAAGTAGGTCTAAAAAAATTAGTGATATCTATGTCCGCTCCGCGGAGACACTTCCTTGTTCGCTCCGCGGGCAGGACACCGATTGGCTAATCGGCTCACGTCATGTCCGCGTACACGCAACGTGTCCGCCGATTGGCTGGAGTGAGGCGTGATGTGTGTCAGATTGTTCCGATGCGCCCGCCATCTTAGATCCTCCGACAGCGCGGCGGCGAACAGAGGCGAAATGCAGTTTTAGGGAGTGTTTCGGTGTGCAAGAGTGGTTGGGTAGGTTTTGGGAGTAAGAGATGGGTGAAATACTGTATTTGTTTAGGTGGCAGGTGCTACTGATGTATTTGCCATGCCCGCGCTGTCCGGGATGTTCATAATTAGTGAAAATGAGGGGTGTCCTAAGGATAGTATTCCCGTCCATGCTGTGCGCACGCAAGTTGAAACTGTTCTAAGGACACACGCGGTGTCAGCGGACATTAAAATTGACTATATGCCGCAGTTAAAATGTTTGATTCTATGGTTGTGATACTGAGTTATAAGCCACCATGGGTGTGATATTCTGTGGTGGTTGTGGCCAGGGCCTAGAGTCTTGGGTGCATGGCCGCAGGCCGTAGGCCGTAGGCCATACACCCAAGACTCTAGGTCCTGGCCAAAACCACTGCAGCATATCACACCCATAGAATTGAATATCTATCAGGTGGTTATGGGCAGGGCCTAGAGTCTTGGGTGCTTGGCCGAAGACATCTGCAAAAAAACAAAAAAACGGCTCTTTTGAAAGCCCACCTCAAAGGGGAAATGGAGCACACTATTTAAATGTATATCACCACGCTCAGATCTTCGATATGTCCGCAGACATGGCGGTAGTCTGCGGACAGCATGTATTACATACAGGGATTCTGGGGTGGAGAGGCATGCAAATGAGAATGTGCGGAGCTAGGGATTGGTCAGTAAAGTTTAGTGGGTGTGTTGTTTAAGGAGAGATTTTGTGAGAACGTCTTTTTCCTGAGAGAAGAATAGATAGCTATGGCTGTGTGTTTTCGAAAACAGATTATCTGGATTTTGGGAGACTCACGGATACATTGGTTGGAGGTGCATCGAAAACGTTTTGGAGTAGCTGCAGATCTTGGATTCCCTCATGTGTAAGTGCACTGGCATGGAGTGCGTGGAATGAAGTGGCAGGACTCTCTGTGCTACTTTAGAGACAGACCATTATCCAGACATAATTATAATTCATTGTGGAGGGAACAGTTTAGGACATGTATCTGGAATTTTTTTGCAATTTGCAATGAAAGAAGGACTTGAGAAGGTCACGGACATGTTTCCAAATTCCCAAGTAATTTTTTCTCGTATTGCGCAAAGACAAATGTGGCTGCGTTCTTCTTCATTTGGTCCACAAATGGAGAAGCAAGGTACAATGTCAATAAGGCTGTTTGTTGCTGTCTAAGAGATGTTGGCATGTCCTCTTTTCACAATGAAAATATTATGTTTTGTAGCATTTTTCGCAGAGATGGAGTCAATATTACATATGCTGGCAATCAGATTTTTCTGAGAAATGTACAAAATGCATTGCGACCTTTTTTGGAATTATAGTCATCTATTTTGCAGTAGATGTTGATGATTCCAAGTTTTTCAAACACACAAAAACACCACCAAAAGGCTCTTTCAGAGCCACCACTTACTCCCAGAGAAAAGTGGATTGGTTTTGCTAGGGCAGCACCCCAAAATTCTATCTGTCCTAGTACTGTCTGCTGACTTTGAAAAAATGCGCGGGGCCTTCCACTGTTTATTTGACATTTCTATTTTTAAACAGTGAAAGGCAGCTCTGAAAGCCTTTTTTTTGGATTTTTTTTGTTTTATATTTTTTTTGCTTTTTAAAACACGACCGACTAGGAGAGGAGGGGTAAGGAGGGTAAGGAAGGGACACCAACCAATGGCTAAGAAAGGGCAGGTGGAGAGAGGAAGATGTAGGGTGGGCCTTATTTAGGTAGGTAGCAGGTCTTCTTGTGGTCTGTGACCGAGGTGTCGAAAGCACTTCGAAGACTCTCCCCCTGCAGAGTACTGCGTCGCAGTACATACACAATATTGTGACCCTCGAAAGGTAAGGGTCAACAGCATCGCAAATGGCCTGTGAAGCAGCTGGAGGTATGCGCTCTCCCACAGGAGTGTCTCTTGTGGTGAGAGGAGCAGAAACGGAGGATGCTGTAGAGGAACTCAACCTACTACGTTTATCACAAGGTACAACCTTGCGAATGTCCGCACTGTGGAACGAAGTTAGGTGTTGCTTCATGGATGTCTTACCAAAGCTGTATGAACCACGTCTCCCACGACTCAGCACCAATTTGCACTGGTTACAAGTGACCTTGTTTGCACGTGCTTTTGGTACGTTACCATAAACGGTAAACAAGCGCCACACCGGAGACTCCCAGCGAGTGCTGGTAGTAGGGAGTTCCTCAAACTCATTATCTTCATCCTCTTCATCCTCATTCTCCAGATCCTCACGCGGGTTACCCTCTGCAGGCCCTTGGGGAGGTGGTGGTGGTGGAGGGTTTGGGGGTGGTGCTGAGGCAACAGCAGCCTTGGATGCCATTAGGGTTGATGAGATGATCTCAGCAAGAGCAGCAAAGGCATCAAAAGTCAATCTGCAGTAGCCAGAAGTACAATGAAGATCAGCTCTAGGGTGTGGCCTTTAATAGGGGTGGAGGGGTGCATCTCGCGACCATATTGAACACTCAAAAGCATTAAAAAAGTTACACAAAGTATGTGGAAAGCCAGGGCCATTGTCTGGGACATGTGCAATGGTGAATTTTTACTGTAAAATAATTTGGATTGTCTGAATAAGTTCTTTTAAAATGTTGGGGAATGGGACAGAGTCCGTAAATTAAGACACACGCTCAGCGTGGGTGCGGTCACATGATGACCTCGGGAACACGTCCGCAAAGGGAACGGGTGTCAGCAGGACACCAAATACACAGAAACGGTCGTGCACATGCGTGCGGGTGTTCTACGGACAGTGTTCAGGTCCTGAAACTAATTAAAAGTGCGACACAAGTGAGACGGACAGTTATGGACAGGCGCGATGTTTGCAGGACTTACGGGTGTGGTGCGCATGTGCGTAGATGTTCTGTAGACTGTACGGCCAGGTATAGGGTCCTTAGACACCTCCATTTTGTTTGACTACGGACATCCCGGACACCGCGTGTTCTTAGGACAGTTTCAGCTAGGCTGCGAACGGTACAGACAGGTATAGTGTCATTAGGACACGCCCATTTTGTTCATTTACTGACATCCCGGACACCTGGTGTGTTCTAAGAACAGTTCCATCTTGGTTGAGAACGGTACGGAGAGGTATAGTGTCCTTATGACACCCCCATTTTGTTCATTTACGGACATCCCGGACAGCTGGTGTGTTCTAAGAACAGTTCCATCTTGGTTGCGAATGGTACGGACAGGTGTAGTGTCCTTAATTACGGACAGGCCGGACAGGCGCGCTGTCCACAGACATTTTAACTGCTTTTAAAAAAAAAATAAGACACAGAATTTCATTAAAAGAAACATAACATTTTTTTTATTATATACATATACACAATATATGAAAGAGAGGGGGAAGCAGAAACTGATACAAATACAGGGGAATTAGGGGTTTGGAGAGGATGGATGGGAGGGGATGAAGGGATGGAAGTCTCATCAAAACGTTTATCTTGGTGTTCAAGGTTTGGGGATAGTTCACTGGGACATGGAGAGGGGCCACAGGTACATGTGGGACAATGGCACTTCATTTTTTCTTTTATGTGGTCCTCCACTAACTGTTTCAGACCATTGAAATTTTCCTTGAGCTTGTCTATTTTCTGTCCCATGCGTTCCAGAGTCTTTTCCAATGTGTCTTTTGGTGTAATATTTTCAATGTTTGTATGGTCTGTTAAAATAAATATATACATGTTAAGTACACATAAAGTAATGATTATTAATTTGCTTATATAGAGAGGTGTCTACCCTTATTATCACTGTCTTCAGACATTTCCTCACGTGGAAAATTGTCCTCAAGCCACTCCAAAGTACTGCACATTTCTGTGTGAAAAACAAAAATATTTAAATTGTACTGTACCTCATACAAAAAGTTTAGAAATATATAAGAAAAATGAAGTTTACTTACTAGTTTCTGGTAAGTTGTATTCGTAGTGTTGTGTAGGTCTACTGTTGCTTCTAGCTCTGCAGTTTCTGTGAGGTAATTATGTTGGAGGCATATCTTTTTTGTTATGGTATAATCCATTTTATTACATATGGTATTTAAATGGATGGTTGATGTGTTAAATATGTAGGTTGAACTGCTTATTTATTATTATATATAATGTGTTTATGTGC
Organism: Ambystoma mexicanum; assembly: GCF_040938575.1. NCBI lineage: Eukaryota > Metazoa > Chordata > Amphibia > Caudata > Ambystomatidae > Ambystoma > Ambystoma mexicanum. Next base: position 292,720,781 of record NC_090928.1, read on the forward strand.
TGCTTTTTGAACTTGTGCAGTGTTTATATGGTATGATAGAACAATTTCAAATACCCCCTGAGTGTTTGGGTAGTGTTGATGTCATCAATGACCGTCCGCGGACATCAAAATCATTAGCGGGGTGTTCGGTATGTTCTATGTTACATGTATATAAAGTAAGGGAATCGTAGTAAACATCTATCAAATTCAAACTATGAAAATGTATATTCAGTAAAAAAAAACGGATAAAGGGAGGGTATGGTTAAGTTGCGCTACTAAAAAGCTATGAAGTTCAGTAAAAAACGTTGTTAAAGGGACGTTATGGTTAAGTTGCGCTACTAAAAACCTATGAAATTCAGTAAAAAAACTTTGTTAAAGGGACGTTATGGTTCCAAGTAAAACCGAAAACCCCCTGAAATTCGCCAGTTATGGTAAGCTAAGCAACCATAACTCGCGCCACCACCGTGCACTGCTAAGACTAACACCCAGGACATCAAAGATAACATCACAAATGTCATTGATATTTACTGACCCGGCACACACAATCTTCCTATAGAGTGCTGTACGGGTTGCCTAGCTTCCCGAGTCAAAACACTCATGTAACAGTCAACTGTTACCTTTTCCTACTTTAAATGGGTGGTGGCACTGGTTTAGATCAAACTACCATGATTTTTCCCGACTGCTAACAACGGTAGCAAAAATTGGGTCAGACATGTTTTTCAATATGGCGCCCAAGACCTATCTGTAAAAAGAGACATTCGGCATTTCTTTTAGGAAGAGTCCTTCTTGTGTTTGTCTCTGCACGCCAAACCAGGGTTTGGTCACTTTGTTGGCATTTTGCGGGCTTCAGTGCTGTAGACCTCCTCTGGCGCCTGATTGTCTGGGGTGGACAGGATATGAGGGAGGTGCCCAAAACTCCCTATGCTTAGCCTCCTAGGAGACCTGTATGCACTCTGGCGTGATTGGACAGCTGGCTGTCCGGCAAGGATAGCCACCCTGCTGTGTGAGTGACAGCCAGGCTAGAATCAATGGGGGAAAACTGTTTAAAAGCAGGTATCTGGGACTTGGAAAGCAGAGTCGACCACTGGAACGAAAAAAACAAAGACGAGCTGAAGGAAGAGGATTGCTGCAACTCCTGGACGACTGGTGAAGCCCTGCTGCAGGTCCGAATTGCCTGAAACTCATCGACAGAGAAGCACTTCAAGGCTAACTTCTTCCCTTGTGTTTGGTGGGAACAACCAACTCGCAAGCCACCTGGACACCATCCCCATCTGGTCGAATTTTTTATCAGAGTGCTGTTGAAAACCGGATAGCCAGAGGGAAGGAAACCAGCTTGTGGACTTTAAGGCACTCACATCCTAAACCGATGTTTTGCCAGGCTTGTGGCCTCATCCCTGGGCAGTGCAGGAACCTCCCGACGTACTCCTTCTTGTCCCTACAACTGAAGCTCAGGAACAGCAAGATCTGCTCAAACTGCCAGGAACAACTGCCTCAGCTACAGCTCTTCAATTTAAAGGTACTGTGCAAACGCGGTCCGGAAATCTTTTTTGCCACGGAGAACGTGCGTGAAACTTTCCCGACTTCGAAGGCTTGCCATTCCCTAAACATTCATCAAACTTTTCGCCTAGCCAAATTCTTCTAAAAACCATGGCAAAGACTTAACCGTTTACTACCAGAACTGTACTATCCCATACAAAGACTCTGAACCATTTACTTTGGCCCAGGCCTATGAACTGAATTGCTGGTTGTAGTTTACTGAAAGCATTTGCCCTGCCTATGAAAGTATTTGGGGTGTTGATTCGTATAACCTTGTCTTTTTGCTCCTTTTGAAAGTATTTGAAGTGACATTTTGCTCCCACTTCAGGGGAGCTGAACTTGTTCATTTACTTACCGGTTGTGTATTTGTGGTTTATTAGTGTGTGATATTGAGATGCTCTTGCTAGTGTAATGTTTTCAAACTGAATGTGTAAATAAATGTATATTCGTTTACCAAGAAACCTTGAGTGTTTGTTTGAACCACTGTATTTGTTGGTCCTTTGTTTAACTTGTTCTACTGCTCACTTCAACTCTTGAGATAAGTCTGGCTGCTCAGCCATCACTACCACTTTACTGTGTAGTACAGGTTTATACCAAAGGTGAAATTGTACTTACATTTGTAGTCTTAATTCTATGTAGTGTTCCCAAAGGGTACTGCATGTGATTCTGCCTAACACCCATTAAAATGATGTGTTGGTTAAGATGCCATGCGGCGAAGAAACCTGTTCTCTGCATCAGTGAGTGACTAATTGTTATGGGATGGAAGTCACATTATTATATTCGTTAAATATAATGACAGTGGCAGCCATAGACAAATAAAAGGCACGTACTAATAACGATAAAAAAATAATGTAATGCAGCACAAAAGCGGAAAAATCATCCCTATGCAATGCTGCTAAAGGGAAACAAAAGAAGTTCTTAAAATGAATATGTACAAATCTCCCCAAACTTATCCAATTAAACTAGTTTTCTACAAAAGGAATGAAACTGTTACAGAGCTTTCAACAAGATAGAAACGTTCTGCATCACAGCGCAGCCTATTAACCGGAAGGCACTTGTGCATACTGCTCAACAAGCTCTAGCAAAGACCTAACACACTGCAAGACGTAAACATTTACTGTTGACTTTGTGTAGGGAATGGTAGTCTGCTCTCTGCGGCCCACACACATGCATGGTGCAGGCATAAACCAGTTTCTGTAGTGTGATGAATTTAGGGTGTTTGTACCTTCTCCCCAAAGGGGAGCCACCCCCTTTGGGACTGGGGAGATGAGTTCACTTTGCAAAATACTCCCTAGGGGTCAGGGCAAGCGGAATCTCACTGGGGGTGATCCCCCATTAGTGGACATGGAATCTCCAGTTGACAATTCTGAAACATCTCCCTTTACATCGAAGTCAAAAGCCTTTATTGGATGTGTGGGGGCTAATCACAATGTCCATGTACAGAACCCTGTAAATGTGCCTGGTTCGGTTGCCGACCATTCCATGATGACCAAACTCAGAACTAATTGTGTTGTCTCTCACGTTACAGAAACGGATGTGAAAGGGCAGAGTCCCTTACTTGGAGAGGAGGAGCAGCTGTGTTGTGAACAGGTACAGATCTGGAGCCAGCCGAGCCTGCTCTGCAGTGTTGACCCAGGGCATCCTTTAGATGGGGCCAAGTTGCATATGTGGTAGTTGGAGAGCCCGCGGACAACACACTGAGCCCAGGAGGGGTGAGGCGCTGAGGTCTCCAATGCAAAGATACCGAACCAGCACTGAAGCAGCATATCATTGTGCCTGAACGACAGCGTCTGGGTGAAAGAGCACAACCAGGGATATAGCGACCCGTGAAGCATGGTTCCCATGTTGCTGGAATGACTGCTACCTCCACAGAAGAGCACTGCAAACAAGCAGGTATGCAGGTCAAACAGAGGAGAGGCAGGAGGGCTGTCAAACTCTGCAACACTCTGGAAAGGAGTAAGAGTAACAAGAAACTGGAGTGAGTATCCGAGGACCCTTGGGGAACTATAAGAACCCAAGGAACAACAGAAATACCACAAGGGGCCGACCCTGAACCCATTAATCCAAGAGGAGTTACAAGATACCAGAAAGCATGTAAAATACCCCAAGGCAGTGAACCTGAACACAACAACCCACAAGGGGTTACCAGTTAGCAGAAGGCATGAAATACACGTCTAGGGGATGACCCTGAAACCAATAACCCATGCAGGGTTATCAGAGAGTAAATAGCAGCAGGAAAAACACCCTGAGGGGTGAACCTGAACCAAATAACTCACTAGGGGTTACAAGAGAGCAGAAAGTATGAGAAACACCCCGAGGGGGCACACCTAAATGTAAGGATCTTCAGAGTCAAATTGTTCACTTAACTTCTTTTCTTGAACAAGGTTTTGCTTGGAGGGGTCAGGAGTCTCCTTCTGTGTAGAACTTCAAGGAACGTTGTTGTGGACTATACAACTATGTAGACATAGGCCTGGAAACGGGGAGAGAAACCCAGAGACATTTGAACTTTGTTGTTGAGCTGTACGAGGGGGCTAAAGGCTTGGAAAACCCCAAGAGAAGAGGATTCAAAGAGACATTTAGTGAGTGGGTCATGCACCAACCAGCCTACGCCAAGAACGGGGAGTAAGAACACTTCTCTAGGATAACATTTTTTGTTTCCTTTGTTAGAAGTAGACACAGCCAGTAGGGTAGCACACGTTTGGACAGAAGACGAGGTTGATTCTTTTATGACATCCTGACAAGCACCCTTTTATTATGTTTTAGACTCAGGAAACTACACCTTAGGCTTAGGTAGAGGGCGAGTTGAGGCATTTTCCTTTACGTTAATAAAGGTGAGAGTCTTTAAAAATGCACAGTTGTCTATCTCCTATGTCTGACCTACCACAGAAGGATATGTACACTTAAGGGGCATCACAAGTTGAGGGGAGTAGTAAATATGCGGCGGTAATGCTATTACAGCTGCATGAACGCACCGCCCAACTATTAGTTGGGCAGAAAGTTGGGGATTAACCTCCAGCTCTGAGCTGGGGGTAAATCTGCTGACTTTCCGACCATTTTTGGTGCAATTTCCACAGCACTATTAGCGCCATGGTAATTGCACCGAGAATTACCCAGTTGGTCCAATGGACCCAATATAAATGGGGATTTACCGCTGTACAACAACTCAGGATCCGGCACTAATAGCGCCAGACTGAGTTGCGGTAACGTTATTTATTCACAGCTGCAAAAGTAACATTATCTGTTGTTATTAACGAGTTGGGTAAAACATGAAAATAATCCAAAAAATAGGGTACAGAGTTATACCCGCTTCATTCCCATTCAACAATGCACTATGTTTTGGTTTAGGTTCCAAAAAACTGAGATTAAAAATGAATCTAGAAATAGTGCAAGCAGATTAGTAGGTCTCAAAATAACTTAATTAAATCATAATGTTTATGGTTAGAACCAACCAGGCCATCATGCTTTGCCCCGATCTATCTGGCACTCACCCTCTATGCGCATATTTAGATGTTTTATTTCACTGAGGGTAATTTAGTGTTACTTTACAAGCCACAAGCAAGACATTATGATTATTCTGAAGTAAAGGTCTAGACAGCAATACATGGTAGTGATATTGAATATTGATAGAGCTGGTCTCACCTGTGCCCATAAAGAGTATCCATTTGAGGTAGAATGGCACAAGCAGATGTACATACTCAGGGACCAAATAAGAAGTTATGGTGTAAGGATTATGTTCAATACTTCAGCAGTAAAATGCAAGAGTAGAAAAGGCAGTGCCCCTTGGGGTCAATTAAAAGGTTGAAAGACCAGAGGAAGATGGACCTAGAACATAATAGGGAGAATTTGGCAAAAAAGTGATTTTTTTTAGGCCGGTGGAGAAGCAATATTGTAATGCACCATTGTGATGGCCACAATGTTGAAGGCTTGATTAAAATGTGCTTTAATGATCAAAAATAGTACATAGTACATTCTTTCTTTCTAGATTAACAGTAAATTCCACAGAATATCATTGGCCAATTTCTCGACCAAGGTTTCAGCAAGAGATACATTTTAAATTTCCCATTGCTTCTTTCGTGTCTTATGGTTCCTCAAGCACTGGCCATCTACTTCTAGTCCTCAATGCTGCAGTAGATCTCTTCCAGGGATTTCCTGGTCCACCTCTGCATGTGTGTTAGACATTGCAAAGGTGTTAAACATGGGGATTGGTATATAAGCAAAACCCCAAAGCTTACTATATATAATGAATACACATCTCCTGCTCCTTGTGCACTACTTCACTCTGCAAGTGCCTTGGCTTTATCTTCTGAAACCCTGTAATCATTGTTCTCCTCAGCAATCTGCAGTAGTCTCATAAGCCCAGCTCTCTCTCTTCCTCACACCCCTCTCCACTCTCCTGTCTCTCCTCCTGTATTTCCTTAGTTCCACCAACAATTTTTAATGCAATAATCCCCCAAAATTCCTTCTTGATCTTCTCTGAACAACCCTCTTAAAAACTCCAGCCAACATCCTCCTCACCACTTCCGCAAGCCTCATCGTTAAATCTTCCACCAGCTTCCTAATCAAAACTTTCTGCATCCTCTTTGGTGTTCTCATCAACCATCCTCCTTTTATTCTGTGGTCTCTGCTCCTTCCTTTTAATACTCAAGCCTGATCTATGCCTCCAAAGTCTTTCCACCTTCTTTCTCACTTCTGGCACAAACCCTCTTCCGCATTCTTCATGCTCCTCTCTCAACTCCTAAAGCCCACACTGCCACAAAGGGGCTCCCAGAGTTTAGGACCTAGTCATTGCTTCTGGGCCAGATGTATCTTGAGTGAGTGCAGCTGAATTCCAGGTCAGCATTGGTTTACTAGTGATCCATGTGGGTCTGCTACGCCATGACGGAATGCAGAATGTGCTCCCATAATGTCCAACTGTCCTCTTGGACTTGACATACACTCTTTGCATGCACCCAATCAGTGGCCTCTCGCACGGTGCTCTACCATGAAACTCTATAATATATGCAGCTGAAACAGATGCTAGTAATCCACCACCAACAGTGAGTCTTATGCTGTTCCTCGATCTGAAAGGCAGACCAGGAGAAGAAATATGGACATTTCCGGCTTTAGAGCAGAACTACAATGTAATCACTGAGGTGTCCCTTAAAAGATACCAGCTTAACAAATGCATGCGTCAGGTGACAGTCCTGTGACACAAACAGTTCTCAGACAAACATGTGTCTGGGCAAAGTGGGTAAAGCAGCAGATCCCCATATACTGCCCAAGTGCATAATTATGCCATAGGTGGGGGCACATGGCTCTGATGATCACCCCACTTCCACCCATAGAAACAGTCACAGTACATCACAGCTTCTTGTATAAAGAGAAAGGCAAGTTATTGGAGGTGATTTCCGAAAAGTCCCTTTTGATTGTACTTCTGTGAGAAGAGCAAGGGCTATTTCGCTGACATGATCAATCAGACCCTTGGACCCTTTTCCACTGTAAAACCATGATTGGCCAATATAAAAAGAGAGACCACAGACAAAAAGCATCATTTTACCATCAGCTTGCACAGAGTCTGGGTGATACCTATGTTAATATGTTACATTTTGTTTTGTTATTTTATACTATTGGGGTTATGTGAGTGCTTTGACTTTCTATTGGGTAATAGTGAACAAAGCACCCTTAAACTGGCAGCCATCCCTTAGTAATTCAGAAGGATATACCTGCAGCAAACGTGGGACATCTTCATTTCCCTGACAGTCCTTCATACAGTTCCTATATCGAAGATCCCCAATTGCAGGACTGGCATACAATGAAGGCACCATTATGCAGCATCCTCATTTTCTCAGCCAGCACATGTAAGATACTGTTTCCTCTTAAGCCATAGGTGAACACTGCTCCTTATGCCAAGCAGTGAATGTTGGCATCCCTGCAGTCTCTAAGACATGATGACAGCTTCCCTGTGCTAAATCCTCACATAATGGGCTTCATTACAAGTTTGCCGTACCGGAAATAATGGTTCCAGTAAGCTTACCGGCATCCTTGTTTCTGGACTGGCAAAGTATGGGTTTGCCTGCACGAGCCATTGTGCCAGACAGGTATGACCCTGCCGGGTATAGCGGTCATGATAGGCAAGCCGTCACGGAAGCACTAGCACCAATAACAACGGTGCTTCCATGTCCCCACTCCCATAAAGTCCTATGGGACTCTTTGGTAATGGGGAGTAACAAAATTACCGGTGCCTGACTTCCCTGCTACTGGACTTGTAATAGCCTAGTGGCACCGGGAAGTCAGGCACCAGTAATTTATTACAGGCCCAGCAGCGACTCGCCGGTAACACCAGACACGTAATGAGGCCCATGGTCCAATTAAGAGCTACTGCCACACAGGACCTTGAGGGACAGTAGAGAGTATCAAGAGTCAATAATTCTACATGCTTTCTAAAGGAAAATGCAAAAACCTAAAAGGTGCTGTTTCTGCAATCCCCCACAGATCCTCAGGACTGAGAAATCCTTCAGTGTTCCCTAACCAGTATGTTTCACCATTATCACTTCTTCCTAATAATGCGAGACCTTTACAACCCCTGTCTGCCGTAGCGAGTATCCTAGTAAACATCCTCTACATTACCACTTACTTTTTCTTCTCGGTTTTCTCTCTAGTGTATTCTAGGTGCCAATGGAGAACATGGAAAGGGAGGATAGCACAGCAGCAACGTGCTCTCCTTGGAAACAAGATGACAAGTAGCAGCACAGGTTCGATTCCCAGGTCCGCGCTCAGAAACCTCTGGGTATTAAGCGCATTACTGCAAATAAGAGACATATTCATGTAACAGCGCCTTGATGCCCCCGGGCTGTGTGAGCGCTTCAAAATAAATTAAATGCAAAATAAAAATGGAAATTGGCCAAAAGACATGTTCATTTCTAGCCTTTTGGAACCCTGTGTTGTCTGTACTAAGTAGTATGCCAACGCAAGCCAGCTTACCTTCTAGTTTTTTTATCATATCCATTTTTAGGACAAAAGATTTCCATTTATTTGAGTTGAGCTCTAGTATATGCTATGGACATATATTGGACATTGAGACTTAGAAGTGACTTCTATCAACCAATCCGCCCTGTGGAGGAATGCTTTACCTAGATTTTACTATAGTCAAGTTTGAGAAATATATCTAATTTGCATTGTCACGCCGCATGGTCTTTGTTGGCAATAAACCACAACACAAAACAACATTCAAATAAAGAGAATCCAACCTTACGGTATTTATATTATTAAATGTGAACCTTGCATTCATTCATAGGGACAACAGTAAAATAGGGAAAAGTTAGCACTTATAAAGCATTTAAAGTTTGACATTTTTAATAGTTCATATCATAGAGTATCAGAAAAACATGTTTTTTGCTTACATTTATTTATTTGCTAGGTCCTGCTCTTAAGTATTCTTTGAACCTAATTAAATATGTATGAACAAATAGTAATAACTAGCTGTTGCCCGCGGCTTCGCTCATGTGATTTTGGGGATGTGGCACAATAGTGGTTCTCCCTTCAGTTGCTAGGATTGACAGAGAGTTGGGTGAACTCACTCTGGAACCGGCCATGTAAAACTGCCCATGCAAGAAACAGTCTTCCCATAGATCAATCCCTGCTACCTTTAAAGTCTGTCCCTGAGATTTGTTGATGGTCATGTCCAAACTAAGCTTTAAGGGGAACTGAAGTATTTTGAATTCTAAGGGATATTCTGAAGGTACAAGAGGTATTTGTGGTATGAACAGGGACTACCCCTGGCCAGAACCGGTTAGCACCGTAGCCTCAATCACATTTCTGTGGAGAGTTTTTACCCGCACTTTGAGAAGCAGTTTGTAATCGGGAAGACCAGGAGGTTTTACAGTGTTCAAGAACTCAACGTGGATCAGGAATGTGTCATCACTTTGAACCACAGAGTTTACAGATTTGGAATCCATTTGGACTCCTCAGAAAGAATGAATACATTTCTTATTGTTTACGGCAGCCATGCTGTTCTTTGGCATTAAAATGGCACTCTCACAAAAACATCCTGTAGATTTCTCCATTGGATTTTTATGTCAGGGTACATTTTGGATGTGAGATCTGCTAGGGAATTGATGATTGTGCCTAGGTCAGAAGGGAAGACAATTTTGCTGTCAAATAAGGGATGCTCTCTGTTACCAATTTTAAGAACCATTTCGGAAACTTACTTTATAATGAAGATTTCAAATGTGAATTTGTGCTATTCTAACATCTTCGGTTTGTGAGATATGGGTATCCTTAAAAATAAATCATCTCCCTTTTCCACCTCCCTTAAGTGGATTTTCGGAAAATGGGAAAATACGTGTTTCTCTATTCTTGAAGAAGACTCTAAATAACAATGTTCATGTCTGTAACATCTTCCGTTTTTGAAATATAGGTATCCTCCTAAACAAATTCACCCCTCCTTTTAGGATTCCCCCTTTGGGATGGGATTTCCAAAAATCCATCCTTAGTGGTTGCCTACGTCATGAAAACAATGTACCTTCCAAATATCCCGTTCTTAGGTTAAACGGTTTGCACTGGGCGTTGATGAGTCAGTCAACAATTCACTCCCCCCTTTGACCCTCTTAGGGAGGAAATGTCCAAGAATCCTTCCTTAGTGAGTGCCTACGTCATGAAAACAATGTACCTTCCAAATTCTACATTCCTAGGTTAAACAGTTAGAGCTGGGCGTTGATGAGTCAGTGAGTCAGGACCTCTTCTTCTAGATAGATAGATAGATAGATAGATAGATAGATAGATAGGATGTGCTTGCTGCATGTGCCCTTATTGCCTTTCTGGTGTGCCCGAAAGTGGTTGACCTACTTCAACCATCTATTTAGCTAAGCCTGTACATTGCCAGCCTCTCATTCCTCCAGTTTCCGCCTATGTCATTGAATCCATACTCATAAAGACCCTAATGCATAAGCACTACATACAATTTACATGGATGCAAACATCAACAACGTGCAATGAGTACAACTACTTTTTCACATACAAGAAGATATCAACAGAGTACAAAGAAGATATATATATAAATATATATTTATATATATATATATATTGTGTGTTTATGGTTTGTAAATAACCTTATACAAATGTAAAGGTAAACAAAAGGAGAGAAAACAGTAAAGAAGGAGCAAACAAAATCACACAATTCATTACATTTTAAAATATAGAAATGGTGAACTATGAAACAACAAATACTACAATCAACATCAAACAAATGTAGGTCACGTATATTTAAAAGCAAAAATCCACACATTACTAAAACCTTTTTTTAAACCTCCATATTTGTACATTCTCCTAACTGTCCTTACAATTCATAAAACAGGCATGTGTTCTTTTTCTTTATGACAAATGTATCCTGTATATAAAGTGTAATAGTCCCAAAGTCAGCATAATCGAATTACCGCAAACAAAATGTTCCCACAAGATCCCACTCATCTCAAAAGTTACAATATTAACAAACCAACCAAACACAGGATTCTTACATTATTCAGTGTTTCAAAGTATATAATCAGATGCTTTAGATGTTCAGTTTCCTTAGAGCAAAATCGACATTGTGCATTCCTAGCACTCGTATTTCACCACAGCCATATACGCTCTCTAGTTCTGAGAAGGTTACATCGAAATTGCCTAAGCACGGATCTCGACTGTGAATGAAGAATGCAGATCATGTAGGCAGGCAGGCACCCTGATTGTTTGTGTGTAGATACTAGGTCGGACATACTTTTATATTTTTCTACGTGTTGACACGTCTCACACCAGTCGTTTTACCACAAACTTTTGTTTTAGTTTCCAAGCCCTCCTCCAAAGAAAATCCCTTTCCATTTATTTCTCCTTCACATTTCCTAACCCCCATATTCTTTTTCTTTTGTCGCTCAGGACGAAAAGCCTTGTATAAGAAATCCTGGAGAGGCGCCATGAATTGTTTACAAATCACAATTCGTTTCCAAAGAAGCCTAGCCTTTAGGGATACTAATCCCAACTCAAAGCGGATTACAGTCATTGGAGTGCTTTTAGGCATTGATAAAACATGTTTCTACATATCAGACCTACCAAGGATAAATCCAGGTTAAAAATTGACTAATATGTTTCCAGTCCAAAGAAGATGTTTATGAAGAACAATGAGTTATCTTTACCAAAAACATATTGACGCCAGAAATATTGCCATGAAAGGATACACCTATTTGGAGCATCTATTTGGAGCCCACTTTAGTATCCTGCTTTCGCTGCCAGAAGGCACTATGCTGCATTTCTTTTCCTTGAGGATTGCTAAAACAGGTCCACTTTTTTAGGCTACCCAAAGACTATATAATTTTTGTAGGAGTATTATCATAGGGTGAGTTTCTCAGCATCTCAAACTGTTGAAATAAAAACCAGGAGCATTAATTTATCTCACCCCTGGTCTCCCACAGGTCCTTGTATTTATATTCATATTTCATTTCTATTTATTTCTGGAACAGAGATGACAATTTCAATAATCAGAAATTACTTACACTAACACAATTAGAGATGGGGGAATCATTCCGTCAAAAGTGTACCTGTACAAAAGTGCCTTTTTACTCCTTTCTCATGTCTACAAATAAGGGGGCATTGCAGGGCCTTTAAAAGTACATCCCGAATTCGCAAATATGATGTGCTTTTAATATGCCCTGAAGTAAGGGTCATACCCCTGCACATTTTGAAACAGGCGCAGGGGAGGCGAAAATTATGGCACAGACACTTCAGATTTTGTTTTTAAATGTGACAGCTGCAGCTTAAACTGTATCTGTCACAGTAGAATTTCCATCCCCCAAACAGGGATTGAAATGCCATTGTTGTTTTGGTAATTTATCCTACACAGGCCGTTTTATGGCCCATCTCGGTGTAAAGTACTTGCAGCAACCACGTGCACTGGGAGACAGTCGTACAAGGAGGCTGGACATTGCATCTTTGTGCTATTGCTCAGCCCCTCCTTAAATTCTTAGGTCACCTTTGAGAATAAAGACCTGTGCATTAGAGCTATGAGTACATATGAAACAAGCACATTTATGAGATTCTGGCCCTTAGTCATTTACCGTTTCAAGAGAAAACTGGTTAATAGAAGCACAATTCGCATTGTTGCTGCAAAGAAAGGGTGCTAATTTGGTAAGACAGGTAGGGAAGAAGTAGTTCAGTGTAGACTAGGTGGCAGAGAGATGATGGACATAAGGAGGGTGGGGGAGAGAGAGGAGGGGTGTGGGAGTGGCACACATCTTTAGATCTCTAAGCAAAGTCATTAGCAGAAAGGTAGGTGGAAAGGGCTATTTGCTTGTGAGGTGGGAGCACACTTGGGGAGTAGATAAATGTTTGTGGCAGTAATTGCAAAGCGACAAGGATAGGTTTGTCAAGTAGGAGGATTTGTCAGAATCCAGTGCAGAGGTAAGGCAGCCAAGGAAAATGTGTAGGCTACGTGTATGGTGGGAGTCTGTGATTCGTGCCAGATTGTTTTGAATGTCTGGATATTGGAGGTGATCCATCACTGAGGAAGGTGATGAGAAGGTATGAATATGTGAGTGGGATAGTCTTGGTCAAAGGCAGTCGTACATGCACAGTGAAAGCCAAAACAAAATTATTCTCAATGAAAAAAGCATGAATAGGGGAGACATGAGTGAGGTCCTCATATTATCAGGCTGAGGGGCTAGGGAGCCCTGCTTGAATGCCCTCGTTATCATTCAAGAGGGTACAGGAGAAGTAGAGGCTGGAGGGACCAAGATTTTAAAATAAACAATGGAGAAAGAAAGGGGAAGAAAAGGTCTAGAGTGCCCCTACGAGAGTGGGTAGGCAGGTCATGGAGGGAAAAGAGGGAGTGGTCAGATAGGAGGGAGTTATGTAAGGTTGGTGGCTGCAGAGTGGTTGGAAAGGATAAAGTCCCCATAATGATAATTGGATGTCAATAGGGAGTGAATGAAGGAGAAGGTCTTCACAGCAACAAGTAAGTTTAACCTCTGTTAGAGTTATGTTGAAGAGTTCCACTTAGACGCTTTCACCCCTACCTAGTTGTTGCTCTATAGCAATACTGTAGACTTGCTCTCCACTGCACTCCGTGGGCACTGTTCCTTTCATTTTCCTTTTAATGTGATTCTCATCTGAATCATGGGCTATCCTCAAAGCCTGAATCTGTTGTTAGCCGCCCAGAAAGCCAGAAAGTTGGCAATAGTTAATAAATACTTGAACATGAAACTGGACTCAGTGTCTGTCCCGCAAGTACTGCAGTCTATGTCTACACCATCTATCTCCAACACTGGATGCCCTACATCTGATGCAAGGGGCTTACAGAGTCTACAGAAGCTGCAAGTGATTCAAAACAATGCAGTTTGCATCATTAAAGGAAAAACCAGGAGAGAACATGTAACCAGCTGTCATCAAGGTATGCATTGGCTCCCGATCTCAGCATGGGTACAGTTCAAGACAGCTGCGCGGGTTCACATATGCATATATGGTACTGCTCCAGCTTACTTTAAAAGCATGGTGTGTCCATATGAACCAACAAGAAGGCTCTGATCCCCGACACTAGCGTTAGTCAGTAATCCTTGTTGGAAATGGACTAACGGCCTTGGGAGGTCATTTCCAGTTTTCTCAACTTTGCTTTGGGATTGGAAAAAAAAACAAAAAAACCGATGAGCACGTTCGATGGAATGATGTGCACGTTAAAAGGCCTGGGGATGAACAGGCAGGCGATGAAATGACATGGAACCCCTACCACTAGAGCCCAGACAACAAAACAACTGCAAAAGGTTTTGTTAACAATTAAAAAACATACTTTTTGCATAAAGTTCTCTTGATGTACATTGAGGTCCAGCTGTACCACTTGTCCCGTCTCTTTGTTGTCTTTTTGTGTTTCTTTTTTTGGTGCCCTGATGCCTGTGGGCTTCCAGTGTCTTATAAATACATTAAAAAATAAATAAGGTCTAGATCAGGGAATAAGGAGCTGAGAGAACCAGGGGGTTCTTTGTCTGAAAATTGAGAGTAGTCGGAGGGACAAGTTGTATAATGGCATGCTCAAAAAAGGGAGAGGTGATGTCAGAGGGGCCCCATGGGGGCCATGGTGAAGGATTTATTGGTACGGAACCACATGCAACCACTCTTACAAACACGTGGTCACTGATTTAGGATAACTTTTTGCACAGAGAGATTGTGCATTACTGGGGCAAAGTGAAAAAGCGCTAGAAGGTGGGGTAGGGGAGCAGGTGTTAAGGTGTAGGTGAAGGGAATAGTTAAGGCTGGAGATAGTTGGAGAACAGAAGCATGTTTTTGAGGTGTGCTGTTGCAGAGGAAGAGGAGAGAGATGGGTAGAGGTGAGAGTGAGGAAGAACTTTGACCAAGTTGTGGCTCAATGCTCCAATACAAGGGGAGGAGAAGAGTAAGTACAATGATCAATGGAGCAAAGTCAAGGTGCCTGATGAAGGGTAGGATAAATAGGCAAGCGAAAACAGTGAAGGAAAGGTGCAGCCTAAAATAGAGAGGGTAGATGGGTGAGTAGAAAAGGAATGGGAAATGTCGGCTGGGAAGGAGAATGTGTCAAAAGAACAGCAGAGTACCTACTGAGCGATGAGAAGATGTATCTACCGGTGTATTACCTTAACTATGTTTACAGAATCCAGACTTTCCAATTCTTTTATATTTTTTTTTATTTTTCCATATGGCATTTTAGTTGAGTCATTTCCATATGTACCTACTGTTTTATTTTCAGTATTAATTTGCGAATGACGGGCACGACATGCACATGTTTCAACCCTTATGGATTGTCGTCAGGTGGTTTAAATGAATCAAACATCACGAAAGTCTCATGTTTATGTAATTGTCAAAAACAATAACACATGTGTTTCAATAGCAACCCAATAACCTCGAGTAGCTAAAACATGAATTATCAATCTACTGAAATTCACAAAGGAATAGGATCTTAATTAAACACAACTGAATTCGGTAAACCATGACTACATTCACATCCACCTTCTGTCATTTGTGTAAAATAAGGTGCTCCCCTCTATAATGCGTTGTCCAACCTCCGAACACATAATGCAACTTTGCTAATTGAACATGCACAGCGGCACTCACCTGCTTGCACTGCTTAATGTGCAGAATTTGTGATCCCAGTAATCGCACCCATAGACCAACAAATCACAACATAAACAGCAAAATAAATGTTTTCTCTCTGATTGCAACGCTGTGTATCTCCATACCCAAACCCCATCATGCAAGCACTTGAATTACTTCTCAAACCCTAATGTTATTATTGGCGTCTGTCCATATCTAGTATCGACCCTCCGTGACCCCACTATGTCCCAAATTTGTATTACACCAAATCGTCATACCTCCTCTCTCACACCACATCAAACACTTCATACAATGCTTGAAGGCATGCCTTTCACTACAGAATACAAACGTGTCCCCATGTTCATTTAATGTAGTGAGTCTCATAATGCTAGACATAGAAAAGTTACTCTATAACGTGTGCACTAGAGCAATATTAACTTCCATGGTGGCCATATTGAAATAATACTTGCAAGCTCTATCTTCAATATAAAGAAATAAACACCCTACAATTTATGAAAGGGTTCAAATGGACCAATGGTCCCCACACCATGTCTAATAATTTCTCCCAACACCTTTTGATAGTGAGTACAATCCCAACTTCTATCCACCTCTATCAAAGGTGAGTGAAAAAACTGCAAAAAGCTGCTGTCACATGTTTGTAAATTACATGAAAACTTATACAAAATGTGTCCAAATAAATCACCCATTGTGAATACTGAAAATGACAGCGAGAGCGCCATTCCCAAGAAGATGACATGTGATAATGTTATTAAGTTAAAACAAATCAGAGGTGTTAACATTGATAAGAATGATTTGGTTTGTTTTGCTGAAGTAGAAAGATTTGCGACAAAATTAACCCTAGTCGGTTTCACCGCGAATCGGGGTTTACCTCTGCAAAACAACCCAAATTTGGCCATAGACCAACCCTCCCCCTACTTAACTTTTAGCTGGCAGCCGCTTCTCCTGTACCCCAGTGTTGTCAGTTCTGTGCTTCTAATGCAGGGTGGATCCAACGCTGCAGGGTGCCTTTTTCTTATTTTTTTCCTTTTTCTTTTTTTTTGGGGTTCACGCTTCCATTGTCAATGAAGCATGAATATCCCTGCACACCTCGAAGTCCAAAAATACCAAACATGGGGAGTGGGGGACACCTGTTCCTCATGTTCAGAATTTTTGGTCTTCATATTTTAGTACAGGCCAAATTCGGCCAAATGGTCCATCCGACCCTTTTATTTCGATCAACTTGGGTGTTTCCAAAAAGAATGACCATATTGCATGTGTTGTTAATTAGGGCACCCAACCTTTTTACCAAACACTGCCAGTGACAAATGTTAGACTCAAGAGTTCCCACACTTTGCCAGTTCATAATAAATTAGTTTGTGACCCCAAGGATCTTTATAAAAAACACCCCAGTGACCGATCCTCAACTATCCCAGCTGGGAGTCTTTCTTTCGCAATTTCTTCCTCACGAATGCCCTGGTACGACATTGGTGACTTTAAATTTCAGTTGAACAACATTTTGACACATTTCTGCAAAATGTCTTGCAACTGGTGATTTTAAATTCTGGTTTCTGATATCACATTTATGTTCATTGATCCGTTCTTTTGTCATGCAAGTGTTCACCAATGTATATTTTCTGGAACGGACACTTCAGACTATATACAGTTTATTTTGAAATGCAGGTAGCAGAATTCCTTCAAAGAATCTTCTCTCCAGTCTTTGGATGATATAAAATATTTCCTCTGATAATGTTACTGCAGTGAGTGCAATTTAGACAGGAGAATGTTCCCATTTTCGGAGTTTGCAAAAAGGTTTGTTTTTCCAAGTTAGTGCTAATGTTAGCCTGAATCACCTGATCTCTCAGATTTTGTTGTTGATTATATGCACATTTCTGAAAGTTCGTACAGATACTGCCAAGAGATTTATCTGTTTGTAAAATTGACCAATGCTTCATTGATTGTATGACACTTGGTGTGGTTGGTACAAACATGAAAGGCAAAATCAACTGTGATGATTCATCCCGGGTATGTTGCTGATATTCCAACAATCCCCTCTGGCTTTTCTCACAAGCTTGACATAGTGCGTTCGTAATCACCTTCTCTAGATAACCTCGATTTATCAATTCATCATGTAGCGCTATTGCTTTATTCTCAAAATCCTGTTGGCAAGAGCTGATTCTTATCAATCTAAGAAATTGTGAAAATTGCAAATTTTTAACCAAAAGAAGTAGAATGTGTAAGTTCTGAGTTCGGCTAGGATGGACTACAGGTATCCACACGTTAGTGAACTGGTCCAAAACTGAGTTATTTCTTGGTGTAGGGAGATCACCTCACCCCCATAAACACTACTGACTGTCTAGCTCTATGATCTGTAAACATAATTACCTGTATGAACATTTCATGTGTCCGCAGGGATCCCTACTGGTGGTCGGGATCTACGGCTGTATAGCGTGCCGTGTGCTTCCCTTTGTGCTTGTACTGTCCCTTTTAAAGACGTTCCAGCAGCCAACCCATGTCTGCTCTTTTCCTGATGAGCATACAATTAATGTCTTCCAAATAACTTTTCAGCCCCATTGCCATAAGAATGCCTGGATTCCCACATCAAACACATGTTTGCACAGTGTGATATGATATATGATAAGTAATTTATAACACACCTGTACACAAGTGATTCTAGGCTTGACAAGACAAGGAAGGGAAGACAGAAGGGGGACAAAACAACATTCTTACAAGGCCTTTTGTCATTCAGATTGCGCAGGTGTGGGGGGAGGGTCGAGGAGATGTGCCAGGCGGAGAGGGTGGAGGGGAGAGTGCAAAGGAACTCTTAAGTGCTGCCAGGGAGGTAGATCATAAGTGCAGAGAGTTAGAGGATTGTATGGTTGCAGATACAGTCCCTAAGTGGCTGGGAGGCCAGGAGGCAGTGCAGGGACAACTGGTAATGCAGGACCCTGGTCCTGTATGTTCAGTGGGTGGCCAGGTAACCAGTATGCACAGCAGACAGGGTCATCAGCAAGGGAGAGGGAGAGACAAAGCGGAAGCGAAAGGAAGGTCTTGAGTTGCTTCCGGAACCTTAGGTGGTCCTGCTCAAGTTTCAGAGAAGCCGGGGTGCTGTTCCAGAGGGAGGCCCCAGCCGAGGACATAGATATACCCTCACTCGTTGCCTGGAGAAGCGTCTGACCCTCAGAGAGTTGGAGGTGGATGAACAGAGGGCTCGAGAAGGAAGATGCATAGGAAGAGAAAGTTGGATGTATTTGTATTTATTGTATTTATATAGCGCCTTAATCCAAGGCACTTAAGTGTTGTCCCCAGCCCCAGAAGCCTTGTGGACAATGCAAAGGGTCTTGAACTTGATCCTTGCAGCCACCGGGAGCCAGTAGAGAGATTTCAGGGCTGGAGGGATACGGTCCCTAGGCCCGAGGCCAAGGATAAGTATTGCAGTCCTGTTCTGGATTAGTTGCAGAGGGCAGAGAGTAAAGGAAGGCAGTTGAGAAAGAGGTTGTTGCAGTAGTCCAGCCTAGAGAGAACCAGTGCTCTGGAGACAGTGAGCTTCTGGGGGAAAGTGAGAAATGGAAGAATATCTCTCAGGAGGTGCAGCTGAGAGTTTGACTTCTTAGAGATGTCAGAGATGTGAGGAGAGAAGGAGAGGGTGGAGTCGAAGATGACACTAAGGTTCTTAGCCTCATAGGAAAGTGCCGTTAGAAGGCCCAGGGTGGGTACCCAACGCGAGAGAGTGAAGGCAGGAGCAGGTATCCCAATGAGGAGGATCTTGGTCTTACTGGCGTTAAGGCAGAGATCGTTGGAGGCACACCATTCCTGAATTGCGGACAGACAGTCAGGTATGAGAGAAGGAGCAGAAGAGGCTGAGTGGAGCCTGAAGGAGAGCTGGGTGTCATCCGCATAACACTGAAATTTAGCACAGAAGCTAGAGGTGCGGTGGGCCAGAGGTATCAGGTAGTGGTTAAAGAGCCAGGGAGAGAGGTTAGACCCCTGTGGCCCACCACATGTAGAGAGAGAGATAGAAGAGAGGAAAGACCCAAGTTGGACCTGGGAGGGTCGATTTGAGAGAAAGGAGGTCAATCAGGCTAGGGCCTGACCAGAGATACCCAGGTTGACACAGAGACAATTGAGCAGGATGGTGTGGTTGACTGTGTCGAAAGCAGAGGATAGATCAAGGAAAATGAGGATAGAAGAAGGTTAGAGTCTAGATTTGAGAGAAAGTCTTCACAGGTATTCAGCAGAGCAGTTTCCGTGCTTCTGGCTGCACCAGACTGGTGGTCATGGAGACAACCAACAGATTCAGTATGTAGATTAAGCTGGGAGATGGACAGCTTTTCCAGGAGTTTGTCCAGGAAAGGAATGATGGGGATGGGGAGATAGTTTGCTGGAGTGGAAGAATCGGAAGAGGGCTTCTTAAGGAGGGGGTGCACAAGTGAGTGCTTAAGGGGGAGGGGAAGGTTCCAGTGTCAAAAGAGTGATTGCTTAAATTGGGCAAGGCTGGAGCAAGGGTGTTGATGTGGTCCTTAATGATTCTAGAGGAGCAAGGGAGCACCCAATTTGATGAGACTTTCATAGATCAGATTTGGCTAGAGACAACGTTGGGAATGAACCGGGAGAAGGAGAAGAAAGGAAGAGGAGGTACGGCCAGAGAGGGGCCTGGAATGGTAGAGAGAGAGAAAGAGCTAGTAGCTGAAGAGGCGAGAGTGGACAGGATGTCCTGAGTTTAAGTGATGAAATGAGATGCCAGAGCTGTGCAAAGGGCCTGGGAGGGAACAGGAGAGGTGGAGCGTGCAGCAGGTTTGGCCAGCTCCTTGCAGATTTTTAAAGGTTTGGCCGAGTTGTTAGAGGCTGCCGAGATACATGCTTGGATGTAGCACTCTCCTTAGAAAGGACAGAGAGTCTGTATTGCCTTTGGAGCAGGCGGCAGTCCAGTTTGTCAGAGGATGAGCCTGATGCCCTCCACTTCCTCTCAGCCACCCTGCACTTGCGCTTAAGGGTGGCAAGGTCGGAATGATTGAGAGATAAAGGTTGGAAAGGGCTGTGTCAGAGTATGAGTCAACCAAATGTGTAGGAGGATTAGAGAAAGTTGCAGTGAAAGCCTCCACTGGCACACGCTTCATGGGCCGGATGGCCGAGAAGGTAGGTGGCAGTGCTGGGGTGGGCTTAACCTTAGGGGCAGAGAGGGAAAGTTGAGAGGAGAGAAGAAAGTGGTCAGTCCAAGAGAGAGGAGTGGTGAGATGGTGAGAGAGGGGGAGGTCTGACAAGATCAGAACATCCAGGGTGTGCCCTGCAGAGTGAGTCAGGCCAGAGAGAAGAGAGAGAGTTGCAGATGTTGCGAAAGAGCCCTGCGCCGGGGCTAGAAGCATCCAAGTGGATGTTGAGGTCTCCGAGGAGGAGAAGTGGAGAGGTAGAGGCAAGGCGGGAGGAGGAGAGGTCAACCCACTCAGAGAGGAGGAGGGTGACCTGGCCAGGCGGCCTGTAGATGGTGGCCACAGTGAGAGAGAGGCCAGTATTGATAGAGAGCTTCCAGACCAGGCATTCAAAGGAGGAGTAGGCCTGCGTAGGAATGGCAGAAGCAGGAATCCACTTTGGAAAGATCAGGGATACTCCCCATCCTGGATGGTTGGTTCTGGGTTCGGAGAAGATCGTGTAGCCATCAGG
The DNA here is from genome assembly GCF_040938575.1 of Ambystoma mexicanum. Lineage (NCBI taxonomy): Eukaryota > Metazoa > Chordata > Amphibia > Caudata > Ambystomatidae > Ambystoma > Ambystoma mexicanum. The sequence continues at coordinate 292,742,009 of NC_090928.1, forward strand.
GAGGAGAGTGATAAAACTTGTGATAGAGCTGGTCGTGAACCAAGACTTGGTGAGACCGAGTACATCCAAATCAAGCTCTTCAAGGAGATGGCCGATGTCTGAGGAGTGTTTGACAGCAGAGCGAGAGTTAAGAGTAGCGATGTGGAGCTGATTGCCACCTTTGCAAGATTTCTGTGGAGGTGTTCAGGCATGAGATACGCCATGCAGAAGTTTTAGAGGTGACCGAGAATGGGCAGAGAATTACACTTGCAATCTGGTCATTGTTAATATTAATGATGACAATGGTGAACAAATCCCATACCTGTGATGTGGTCTTCTTTCACAATGGCAAAGTCAATGCCAGAGCTTCCTATCTTTTGGTGTTACTAGCAGATTCACCAGTGAACTTAGAAATACCCCAGCCCTCAAGGGTTGTAAGACCACTGTTTATGACTTTATTTATGTTGTTGCATAAACTTGTTCTTTATTTATTTATTTATTTATTGGGCATTTGTATGATGCCTACACACAAGAGTTTCCAGGTGCCACAAGACAAGTTTGGGGAGGGGAACACAGGAAAGAAAGTAGAACAGCAAAAAATGGTTATATTGGCCTTGTGACAATCCTACTGTGCAAGAGCAAGAACAAGATTGTAAGTTAGGTAAAGGGAGAAGTGCAGGAGTGGGGTGGCAAAGGGAGGGTGGGTGGGCAAGTGCTACAGGGGCCAATGCGGCAAGTGTCAGGGAAAAGGGGAGGGGGAAAGGGAGGGTGAGTGCAGTGGACATGGTGAACCAAGTTAGGGCTAGTCTGGGGAAGGGACCCTGAGGGCAGGTTCTGGCAAGGGATGCTGGGGGGCCTGGTAGGGGGTGGTTTGGCCTGCCCCTCTATGACTCTGAAGGGACCACGCCCCAGTCACAGCGGCAGAGGGAATGTTATCCTAGGAGAGGGTGAGAAGAAAAGTCTTAAGGAGATCCGGCTCAAGTCTGAGGGGGACAGGGAAGACGTTCCAGAGGGAGAAACCAGCCGGGGAAAGGGATCTACCTCTCACACTCTGCTTGGAGAAAGGTTTGGCCTGCAGAGAGTTGGAGTCAGAGGACTGAAGGACTCCGTCAAGGAGGAATTTAGGGAAGGAAAGCTGGATGTAAAGAGGTCCCAGACCCCAGATAGCCTTGTGGATGATGCAACGGGTCTTGAATTTGATCATTGCGGTCACCAGGAGCCAGTGGAGAGATTTTGGTGCTGGAGAGATGCAGTCCATGGGCTTGAGGCCAAGGATAAGTCTTGCAGTCCTATTCTGGATTAGTTGAAGCTGGCGAAGGGAGGAAAGAGACAGATTGAGGATTAGGCTGTTGCAGTAGTCCAGCTCCAGAGACATTGAGTTTCTCGGAAAAGGTGACAAAAGGAATAATGCCCCTGAGGAGATGGAGCTGAAAGATGGACTTATTGGTGAGGTCCGTGATGTGTGGAGAGAAAGAGAGAGAGAGGAGTCAAAGATGACCTAATATTTTTTGCCTCACAGGTGGGTGTGGGGAAGGGACCCAATGGGGCTGGCCAGAGAGTGGGGGGGAGCAAGGAGCAGGAGTCCAAATGAGAAGGATCTCTGTCTTACTGGCATTAAGGCAGAGGTCATTGGGAGAGCACCATGCCTGGATAGCAGTCAGGCAGTCAGGTATGAGAGAGGAGTGAGAAGTGGTAGAGGAAGGCAGCTTGATAAAGCACAAATCTTGCCAAAGGCATTCATGTTATATGCAATAAAAAAAAATAACAGAGTACAAAAATATAAAACGTAGTAATACTTTCCATACACAATGAATAAACACAAAAATAGACTATGTGAGTCTTCTTAAAGAAATGCTATGGAGGAAACAAAATTGTTTTTAAATTGGTAGTGACACAATTCCTTCTCTTGAAATGTTAGCATCTTTTCATATCTTCCACTGCTCTTCTTTGAACTTAATGAGCATATAGGCTCTCCCTAAGTAGAGTATATACATGCATTAGAATATGTTTAAGTCCTTATCAGCATATTTCCAAATTAAGCGTCTCTCACACTAATTTTCATGAAGAACTTATTATTCTCAAATTTGAACACAACCCTTTATGATAGTATTGGGTGACCAAAGGTTGTGAGAAACTGCTATTCTATATGAGTGTGTGTTATGGATCACTCAATCATTTTGAATATTGCATAGCGCAGCAGAACAATAATTCATTAATTCATTTATACTTTTTTCCGGTAAAAATGACCATAAAAATCAACCGCAAAAATACAGACAATACGATCACAATAATACATCAAATCATTGTTAAAATTCGGGGCTAGACATAAAAAAATAACATATTTAGAAATGGAATATAGGATGTGCAGGAATAAATAACTCTCAGTGATTAATAAGAAGTTTAAGGATCCAAATGTAATCGTGGGTAAGAACCGTAGATCAGCTGACAAATGTGCTCCTTCTTCTCCAAGCCCTCAACAAAAACCATTGCGAGGCAAAAGTTGCAGCATAGTCCTTAGCTGACAGGCATAAGTACAGGGCCTCTGCGCGTGAGTGAATATCTCGTGAATAAGGAGAGGTTTCAAAGATATCCTCCTCAAATCACCATAGTAGGGGCACCAGAGGAAGAGGTGGGCCATGTTCTCTATTACAGCCTTACTTACACACTGGATGTGAGGAACAATAATATGACAACCTACCTTACCCCCACTACCCTTAAAACCAATTGTAAATGTACCTTAATGTACCCTAACACGCCCACTAAATACATTAAAAAAAACACTGTTTCACCAACTGCTGTGAAACAGCCGCTGCCAAGTGGGCGGGTGCCAGAAAAACACCATTGATTCTGACCTTTGTGGTTCTGAGAAACATTTGATCTAGATAATTGCTCGCACCTGCTGGATTCCTTGATGTGATGGGTATTGATTACTTATTAGCTGAGTAGCTAAATATTTTGACATTTGAAAATTTGAATTTGATTAGCTCTGGGATGAAGGATCATCTTAACTGATGCGTTCGTGATTAAACTGCATTTGTGCCAGGTGTGAAATGTCCTAATGCTTTTTAATTTCAAGTTCCAAAAGTGGTCGAAAGAATGCTGAATAATAGATGGATTTGTGTAATTATTCAATTCCTTTGTCTATGAAGTCAAAGCCCATATGGTATAAATGTAATTCGTACCCAGGGAAGGGCGCTCAGCCAATCAGGTAGCTGGAACAGAGGGAAAGAAAATACAATCCCTGCCTGCTGTCCCAGCCAACTGAGGCCCTTACCCAGGTGTCGCTTATTATTTGCATTTTTTCAATTCGGGGAGGCAACAGGGAGCCTCTCCCTATTGCCCCCTCCCCAAAATGTACCGATTCCCCTACTTACCTGCAGGACCGCAGCATTACTCTGCGGTCCCAGAGCTCATCCAGCCTGGCTGCCGTCATAGACCTGGAAAAGGGACATTGGGCCTCATTACACGTTTGCCGGTCTGGGAATTACGGTACCGGTAAGCTTGCCGGTACCGTAGTTCCCGGACTGGCAAACTACAAGTTGTGCTTGCGGGTGACTTTCTGTGTGCCAGGTTGGACCTGGCGGGCAGAGCGGCACCCGTGAGAAGAGCATGTCGGATGCACCGGCATCATTTACAACGGTTCCGGTGCATCCGACCTCAGCATTCCCATTGAGCCCTATAAGGCTCAATGGGATGGGGAGCATTCCATCCCGGCGCCCGCAAATGAGCAATTACCAGGTCCGGCAGGGTTGCAATGACCCAGTAATTGCCCATTCGATGGTGCCTGAAATTCAGAAGTTTGGCGGCAGGCTACCGCCAAACTTCTAATGAGGCCCATAGTCCCTTTTATACATGGCACTGGACATCTTTTTTTTTTTCATTTTTCATCGGGCAGTGCGGATTTCCCGATGAAAAATTAGGAAAGCCATTCACACCCCGGATGTACCCTGGGGTGCAAATAGCTTTCATGCCCTGCCAGTCGGGTGGAAATGACCGGTAACAGTCCACATCCCAAGTTGAAGCCCTCGCTTTGCTTGGGCCTACCATAGCTCAGGCTGTTGGGCCATTTTCTGGCCATGTCTACCCTCTTGGCAGGGCATGAAAGCTATAATACTGCTAGTTTACTTATGTTGATAAGTAGCATCCACGTATGTTTACTCCAAAGTGAAAACTTTCTGCTATTGCTAGCTGAAGGTAGCTGTTAGCTTTCATGTTACAAAACATAATTGTAATAATGTATACCTCACTCCATGTTTCCGGCATTTGTTTAGTTTTACTAGTCAGTTGGTTCCTGATTTCTACCTTATAGTGTATTTTGCATTGCGAGAGCAGGGAACAAATACACCATGCTGTTTTTACGTGTCCCTCTCCATTTGGTCAAATATGTACCCAAACCTCTCTTAAGAGGCATTTGGTTTTACTACTCACTTTAAACAAGATGTCTGCCATTCGGTGTTAGGTTAATTCTCAGTCCTTCTTGTGATCATAGACAATAATAGATATTATATGTGATGCACAGATGCTGCTGCTTTTCAGTACCCTAGGGTTATCCTCTGTTTTGGGACCTGTTTAATCCCTGTGGATCTCTAAATAAGATTTTCAGGATCTCAGTCAGCTGTATGTCATTGCCACCCCTTGAGTTGCATCTCATGGCTGGTAGGTCTGCCTCACTATCAACCATCAGGTTTGGATCGCATAGATCCGTAAGAGGTATTACAAACAAGTTGTTCACTTTGGGCACTTACCAGAGTCTAATAGTTAAATGGTTGGCGTTTTATAAAGCAGATTGAAAATCAATGATAGCCCATCCACCAATGGGCCTCATTACAACTGTGCCGGTCCGGAAACAATGGTGCCAGTAAGCTAACTGGCACTGTTGTTTCCGGACCGGCACAGTACAACTCTGTGGGCGCGTGCCATCCCGTCCACCAGGGTAACACCTGCCGGGCGGGATGGCACCCGCTCGCAGAGTTCTCACGGAAGCACTGGCAGCATTGTTAATGGTGCTGGTGCTCTTGTGTCCCCATTTCCATGGAGTCCGATAGTATCAAAATTACCGGCCCCTGACTTTCCGGCCACCAGACTCAGAATAGCCCGGTGGCACCGGGAAGTCAGACGCCAGTAATTTTCTTCGGGTCCGGCAGCAACCCGCCAGTTTTAGCAGCAGGGTTACCGCTGGACCCGTAATGAGGCCCAATGTATTCATTCTAAATGTAGTGATCTTTCTACCCCTCCAATCAACTTCTCTGTTTTTCAATCAGTTCTCCACAGACCTCTTGATGGTTGACTAATATTTGTGATGCTGCACGCCACAGTTATAATTACTAGAATTGTCTTGGACGTCAATGCTTGAGGTTTACAGCGTTGGCTCATTCCACTTCTTAATTTACCTGTGGAGAGTAGGCTTGATTTTAACATTTGCTTCCTGCTCTAGGTCTTCAAACAAGCTCTTCTTTCTCTCCTACCAGCCTGCTTCAGAAAACAGACAAATCTGGAGGCCCATGTGACTCCCTGCCCACTATCCAGCAAGGTGTTGTAATGATTGTTGCATCCGTTTGCATCAGATGATTGGTTCAAATGTGTTCTGTTCCAATGCAAATACATTAATATATTTTCGTCTGGTTTTCTTGGTATCTCCACACATTTTTGGCCAGTGTATGCTCTACTTTCTCCTTGTTTAATTATGTTAACGAAGTGTCTCCTTCAAGGGTGTCATTTTTATTGTCACTGGTTGACATTCATACCCTAAATCCGCCATCTCTGTCTTTCAGTTCAGGGCACTTATTAAAGTTAGATATCTGGACATTTGATTTCTTGTTCCTATTTTTTAGGCCATCAGTAGAACCATGTGTTGAGGCAGGTGCCTCATTCTCTGGCTTGATACTTTAGTTAATGGAAGTCAAATTTGGCGTCTGTCTAGTTCCACTGGGTATTGTCTCCCAGTTGTGATGGTTGATAGGAGTCTTAGCTGGACAAGGTCTTGGAAAAGGGATGCATGTAAATGATGCAAAGTGTGATATTCAATTATTTCATAATAACCTTTTATAGTGTGCTTAATACCAGAGGCCAGTCTCTATGCACGAGACTGTGATTCAAACCTGGGTTGCTCTGTGTTGTCTTGCTTCTAAGACAAACACGTTGCCCCTGAGCTATCTTCGGCCCCATGGCCAGGTAATGATTTATTCAGACAATGGGCCTCATTCTTAGTTTGCTGGTCCGGAGACAACGGTGCCTGTAAACTTACCGGCACTGTTGTTTCTGGACCGGCAAACTACGCGGTTGCCAGCCAAAACCGCTGTGCCTGACAGGTCTGACCCCGCTGGGCACAGCGGTCATGGCAGGCAAAGCCGTCACTGAAGCACAGGCGCTGTTAACAACGCTGCTGGTTCTTCTGTGTCACCATTTTGAGGATGGGAATTAACAAAATTGCCGGCGGCTGACTTCCCGGCTTACGGACTTGGAATAGCCCAGTGGAACCAGGAAGTCAGGCGCCGGTAATTCATTACGGGTCCCGCGGCAACCCGCCGGTAGCAGCGGCACAGTTACTGCCGGACCCGTAATGAGGCCCAATGTTAGAGTATTTAAAAGTTACCACCAACCCTGTGTCTCTCGATTGATGTTGTAGAATGAGAAGTGATAATTGGTTTGTGAATACCTGAATGCTACATATGCTGTATCTAATATGGTCAGGATAATGGTGCTGCAGGAAGAGTCTCATTGAGTAAGCACAGTGAAGAAGAATAGGAAGAAGAAACATGATAGAAAAGGGTTGAGAACAAGATGATGAAGAAGAAAAAGAAGGAGAAGAAGACACTGAAGAAGGGAAACGGATACTATGGACAATAGATTATCAGTAGGCTTCATTAGTCAGTGTCCATGCCTTACTCATCAAAGTTGAGCAGGTGTGGAATTAAACATTTCTGTACAGCTTGTTAGTTAAACAGGATAGGCCAGGGAAGGTAGGCGGTGGCTATGCAAGTTGGGGAGAGAAAGAGATTTTGTGGGAAAATTGGGAAACATTTTACATTCTCATGGGAAATTCGAATTGCATGGCTCCAGAGTGAAGACACTCCACATAGATAAAGGACTGTGCCATTGAATCATGGGACACAGAGCAATGAATTTCAACTGTATGTTGCATGGTCTTTATTTGTACAAAATAAACTCTAACAACGAGGTGGCAGATTTTCATCTGTCAGGCAAAATGGCTTGTGTTCAATATAAACATTTCTGGTGTGCAAGCCAATGCATTGTGCATGAAAATCGGGTCTGCAAATCAGGCTCATTTTCATAAAGTGCTCTGTTTCTTAAAAAGTGCTGTGAGCATTTCCAAACCAAGTGGTCCTTTCAGCACATAGGGGACAAGACTGAAGCACTAATATCCACACATGGATACGTATGTGTATTTTCTGCAGTGCACTGTTTATTTGAAAAGGCAACAGCTGTAAGGCCACCGATTTAGCTAAATGGGAAGGACACATAACAGAGAACAAGTGAACATGACTTGTTGACAGAATCAATGTCGGGCTATCATTTAAAACACCTACTGGCTTTATGATGAGTGATTTAATGGTACACAGTATTCAATTGTCACACCAAATGCTTGTTGCACCAAAGGCACAGCCCATTGAATGCACATATTATTACTTTAAATGACCTTGAAGCACCAAACCACGCTAAGTAGAATGGAGTTTATATTCAACATGTGGCTGCAAAGTTAAAAACACATTGGGCCTTGTTATATCCGCCCTACGTCCCGCAGCGCGGTGACGTAGGGCAGCTCAATAAAAGCCCCGCCCCCTGGAGAGGGAGGCAGTTCCGGGCGAATGCATGCCAGCGTGTGTGTGTCGTTATTTAGCGCTCCTGCCTAGGCCGCGCTCCAGGCCACGCGGCCTCCTGGACCGGAGCCAGCTCCTCGCGCTGGGCCTCCGGAAAGCCAGCATCTAACAATGGCGACGAGGAAGTGAGCGAGCATCCACGCGCTCCACCACCATTTTCGCACGCGGATGCCACACGGACGCTCCGTGTTAATTTGTGGACACCCGGTGGGGGCCCCCACGATCACGTGACCCCCACACCCAAAAAAATAAAAAAAATAAAAAATAAAAACGAAATTTTTTTTTCTCATTCCCCTCCCACACATCATCTTCAAGGGGGTGAAAAAAATGTTTTTTTTCTCTTCTCGTGTCTTCCCGGTCGTCACCTGCACAACGCCCCTCGCATGGCACACGGGCCACGAAGCGCCAATCCATCGGAGCACAAGTGCCGGTAGGACACCGCCTCACCACAGGGCACGCACGAACCCAGAGGGCGGAGTATCGTTGACCAAGCGCACGCTACACCATGGCGACTGGGTCATCTACCCCTGGACCCTCAACACCGTCCAGGATGGCGGCAAACCTGTCTATGGCGTCACCGCCGCCTCGCACGCAGGGGAGTTCGTCGACGTTGATCCAACCATTCGACCCATTCACGGACCCATCGTCCAGTGGGCCCAGATGGCAGCTATGGCGACAGAAGTTTGAGATGGCCATGGAATGTAAGGACGTCACGTCTTCCAGAAAGATGAAAGCTCATCTACTCCTCAGTGTGGGCGACGAGGTTCTGCGCATTTTCAACTCCCTGGATGTCGATGACGGCCAAGACGCATACTGGAGTGCGAAGGACGCACTAACAGCACATTTTCTCCCGCAACTAAATCCAGACTATGAAACCTTTATCTTCTGCACGACCATCCAGGCCACCGATGAGACTCTCGACGCCTACCACACGAGGCTGAGGAAGCTGGCCATGTCGTGTGAGTTTACGAACACTGAAAGGGAGATAAGGAGGCAAATCATAAATGGAATTCACTCGGAGAAGCTGAGGCGTCTCGTGCTCAGTGAAAAGGGCATCCCCCTACAACGCATCCTGGAACTGGGTCGACAGAGGGAGCTCGCCCACTCCAGGGCCGCCAACATGGAAGTGACCCTACAAAAACTTCAGCCGTCACTTTCCACAGCGATGGTTGCTCAAATCTCAGACAGACAATCTACGAGAAGTGAAAGTGGCAGCGGTTATACCCAGAACAGGTGGCAGCCTCGAGCACCAGGACCAACCGAATGTGGATGGTGTGGGGGTCGAAGGCACGGAAGGCGAAACTGCCCGGCGCAAGGCACCACGTGCGGAGCATGTGGCAGGAAGGATCACTACGCGAAAGTGTGCAGATCAGTGAACACGCCACTACAGCCTCCACAAGGATCCCAGGAAAAAGGGTCATCGAAAAAAAAGAAACAAGCCAGCGCGAGGAGGGTAGCGGTAGTCAACTCCTCGACGGAAGAAGAGGGAGATGACCTCTCAGCCCTACGACAAACAGCAGGCACGGAGAACGAAGGAAAGGGCCGAAAGGTGTACTTAGTATCGACACTAAACCAAGGGCCAGCACCGCCGAAAAGAACCGCCAGGCGACGTAAATGCATGGTCAACATACAAGGCCAGGACATACAGATGACCATTGACACGGGGGCCTCGGTAAACGTCATGCCAACCACCGTTTTCCAAACTCTCGCACCACGACCTGAGCTAAAATCCACAGACACTCGGCTATTTGCCTACGGCAGTCGGAAACCTCTACCAGTCATCGGGAGGTTCCGCACCACTCTTGTGCATGGCGAACAGAAGTTGTGGTCGAAGATCTATGTTGTCAAGGCGGGGATTGAAAGCCTGCTGAGCGGAGATGCGGCTGAAGACCTGGGCGTGGTCAAATTCATATGCCACGTTGACGACACATCCGAGGTCGAGAACTTCCTCAGGCAACACCCCAAGCTACAGAGGGGGATAGGCTGTCTCAAAGGAAAGACCATCAAACTACATATTGATCAATCAGTGCAACCACGCGCGGTAAGACACCGAAGGACACCCTTCCACATGAGGGAACAAGTTGAGAAGGAGTTAAGGTCACTCGAAGCCGCTGGTATTATTGAAGAAGTCACAGGACCAACACCGTGGGTTTCCCCGATGGTGGTCACCCGGAAGCCCAAACAACCAGGAAAAGTTCGGATCTGCATTGACATGCGCCTGCCCAATGCAGCCATAAAAAGAGAGCGACACATAACACCCACAATTGATGAAATCATCACTGACCTCACTGGATCGTGTGTGTTCTCAAAGGTAGACCTAAAGGCGGGGTACCACCAGCTGAAGCTACACAGAGAGTCGCGCTATATCACCACGTTCTCAACCCACCTAGGTCTGAGGAGGTACAAGCGCCTGAGTTTCGGCATATCATCGGCCGCGGAGGTTTTTCAACAGACCATCCAGGAGGTCATCAGAGGCATACCAGGGGTATTGAACGTGAGCGATGACATCCTAATACATGCACCGGACACCAAGGAACACATCGTGAGACTCAAGGCACTACTGGGCAGGCTGGAAAGCGCCGGACTCACAATCCATCGAGAGAAGTGCGAATTCCTAAAACCAGAAATAACTTTTTTTGTATACAGGTTCGACCGCACCGGCATATCACCTGATCCCCAGAAAGTGGTGGACATACAAGCTGCCAGCCCCCCCACGACTCCCACCGAGGTGCGCAGTTTCCTGGGAATGGCCACCTACTGTGGCAGATTCATTCGGAACTTAGCAACCCTATCCGAACCGCTGCGGGAGCTAACAAAGGCCAGCACCAAGTGGGACTGGGGGCCCGAATGCCAGGAAGCATTTGAGAGCATAAAAGACTCCCTGTCAACTGATACCAAGATGGCCTACTATGACACGGACCTCCCGACAGAACTATTTGTGGATGCCAGCCCAGTCGGACTTGGAGCCATCCTGATGCAGGTCACGAAAGAGGGCACAAAAAGGTCGATTGCATATGCATCCAGGGCGCTCACAGCAACGGAACAAAGGTACTCCCATATAGAAAAGGAGGCAATCGCCGTTCTATGGGGGTGTCGACACTTCCACATGTACCTATATGGGCGCAAGTTCACGGCGATCACCGACCACAAGCCCCTACTACCAATCTTCATTGGGTCATCGGCACACCCACCAGCCAGAATCACCAAGTGGCTGCTACACCTCCAGCAATATGATTTCGAACTTGTCTACCAACCGGGCAGCGGCAACCCGGCGGATTTCCTGTCGAGACACCCACGACCAGCCACCCAGCAGGAAGTGTTAGTCGCCGAAGAAACGGAGGAGCACATTTGTCAAGTGGTCCACACCATGAGGCCCAAAGCGATAAACATTGAGGACATTGCAACAGAAACCCAGAATGACCCCTGTTGCGATCTGGTAAAAGATGCCATTATGTCAGGCAACTGGAAAGACTTCATGTCGCACACACGCAACAGAACCGAGGGGGCCAAGGAGTTCCTAGCAGGCATGTTCACGGTTCGACAAGACCTCTCAATCACTGAGGGAGGGCTCCTGCTAAGGGGTGACCGCATCATCATACCCCCAAGGCTGCAAGACAGGATAGTTGCCTTAGCACATGAAGGACACCAAGGGCTTGCAAGAACAAAGGCACAGGTCAGACACCGGGTATGGTTCACTCACATCGACGACCGTGTTGAGGACCTAGTGAACACATGCCTACCCTGCCAAATAACGAGTGGACCACCAGACCCAGAACCGATCCTATCGGCCGAGCGTGGCCGGGCACGATGGGAAGCGATCAGCATTGACTTTTGCAAAATAAGAGAGGGTCTACATCTACTGGTGGCAATCGATGATCACTCACGCTATCCAGAGGTCGAGATACTGGAGTCCACTGCCGCGGAAGTGGTCATCCCGGTGATAGAAAAGATGTTTGCCACCCATGGTCTGCCCACGACCATTAAGAGCGACAATGGACCCCCATTCACAGGGGAGGAATTTCGGTCATACATACAAGAACTGGGCATCAAATACCACCACATCATGCCAAGGTGGCCACAGGCTAATGGGGACGTCGAGCGATTCATGAGGACCATCAACAAGGTACTCCGAGTATCAAAAGCAAACGCCAGCCCGTGGAGGATCGACCTATTCCGGTTCCTAAGGAACTATCGGGTCACCCCCCACAGCACCACGGGCATACCACCTGCGGACCTTATGTTCGGTACTATTATCAACTCGTCGATTCCCCATCATCCAAGCAGAACCCCTGACGACGTCGACCATGCACGCGTGGAAGCGAGGAGAACACGGGCCAATGCTCACATGAGCGCCAAGAGAAGAGCAAGGCCCTCAAACCACAGAGTGGGCGACCAAGTCATCATGTTGCGAAATCCCACGAAATCCAAGTTAGACACCAGGTATGATGAACTGCCATGGACTATCCGCAACCGGCGTGGGACCATGATAACCGTCACACGGGGAGGTCGGGAAGTAACAAGGAACGCCTCCTGGTTCAAGCCCGTGCCCCAGCACCTCTGGACGGATTGCGAGGGGCCTCACGACGACAACGAGCAACAAAGCAGCGACGTGCCGGCGCAAGACCCCGAGGAGGAAGCCGCGGGGGATCGCAGCTGGCAATCACCGAGACTGCCCAGCAGTGAGGACACATGCAGCGAAGGTGAGCAGACTTACGAACCGAGCGGGGACAGCCCCCAAGCGAAGCGGTACAGTCTGAGAGAGACCACGAGACCGCCTGCGAGGCTGAATGACTATGTATGCTAAGCCAACAGCAGTGGCAGGAGTTTATAGTTGAGCATGGTGTTTATGTTTGTTTTGTTAGGCCATTTTGAAATAAAGGAGGGATGTTATATCCGCCCTACGTCCCGCAGCGCGGTGACGTAGGGCAGCTCAATAAAAGCCCCGCCCCCTGGAGAGGGAGGCAGTTCCGGGCGAATGCATGCCAGCGTGTGTGTGTCGTTATTTAGCGCTCCTGCCTAGGCCGCGCTCCAGGCCACGCGGCCTCCTGGACCGGAGACACCTCCTCGCGCTGGGCCTCCGGAAAGCCAGCATCTAACAGGCCTCATTACAAGTATGCTGATCCGGAAATAGCGGTGTAGGTCGTGCCATCCCGGAAACCCTATTCTTGACCGACATACTCAGAGTCGCGATGCCGCAAACCCTGCCACTGCAAGTGACATACACGGTGCTACCGTATCCGGCAGCACTGTGAACGTAATCTGTGAAATGACCCTTAGGCTATGCCTGAAACAATGGCATGGCGTTAATATGGGCACATTCTGAGTACCGACTTCACTGAACCACCGACATGAAAGTGGTGGTGGCACCGTGATAACCGCTCTGGAAACATCAACATCGCAGAGCAGGCGTTGAACAGTGTCAGGTGTGTAGGAACAGGCCACAGGTGGCCAAAATCATCCCAGGTGCACACCATGAGCACTGTAAATGCATAGAAGGACCACTTCCACACCCCACACCCTTTCCAACACAACCATCCTTGCAGCTGCAGTAGCAGTTTTGGAGGTGGAGGCCCTGCATGCAGGGATACAACTGGAAGAGACAGAGAGACAGAGGAGGCGGCAGAGGCACATGAGGAGAAGGAGGATCATCATTTATTAGAAAACATTTTTATTGGTATTTCAAAAATACAACAGGCATAGTCAAATTCTAAATGCTTATTGAGACTGAAAGGAATGGGGAAGGGGTGAGAGGAAGAAGGGGGGAGGAGAGGGAAGGAAGGAGGAATGCCTAACTAATAATGTAACTTTGAACAAACAACTAAGGTCGTAAGAGTCCTGTGTCTGCTTCTGGAGCTAATCTGGCAGCGGATCGGAGCAGGTGTATGATCTGTCTCTCGGAGGAGCTGCGTTTACTGGGTGGGGTAGCTCTGATAATCGTGGAGTATAGTTCCGTTTGTATGTCCAGTTTTTCCGGGCAGCGTGGTATTGTTCATGGGGGTTTGTCATCAGACAGGAGGAACATGTCCCGCAGCAGTGATTTCCAGGCTTCATAAGTCATGACCGGGCCTTCCCCGGTCTTGGTTATTCCTTCTCCCCATAGCCTAGTTTCCGATTCTGACCAGTGTTCTAGTTCCTTAAGCCACTTGGTGTAGCGAGGGCCCGTTGGGGTTTTCCATGTCATAGCAATTGATCTTTTGGCTAGTATGCAGGCCATGTCCATGAGTTTGAGGATGTGTCTAATCTTGCTTATCCGAGGGTAGGATCCTAGCAAGCATTCCTTAGGTGTCCATTCGTAGCGGGTCAGACCCGCTCTCCTGCACGCTTGTTCAATTTTGGTCCAGAAATTCTGTATCTTTGAGCAGCTCCAGAACATATACACCATTCCTGCATCTTCTGACTTGCATCAGGGGCATAGCGGGGCTGTGGGTCTGCTAAATTTCGCGATTCTGCTGGGGGCCATGTAAGTTCTGTGAAGAACATTTAGTTGAATTAATCTGAATCTCGCATTTCTTGATACTTCTCCGGGGTACTGTAGGATTCTTCCCCATTCCTGTTCGTTAATGCTTGTTCCCAGATCTGTTTCCCATAAGCTCTTTAGTGCTTCACTCTTGGGGTTAGGCCTGTCTGTGAGCTGGGCGTATATCCTGGAGGTTGGTTTCCAGCTATCTCCCATGTTATGCATTAGGGTTAGGGTCGGGTCCGGTTCTGGTTCCTCTGGCCATTCGCTCCATTTTTGTTTTGCCACCTCTGATTTTCCGGTAACGGAGGTGCTGGCCTTCGGGGAGTCCATCACCAATTACTAGGGAGTCGAGTTCCCGAAAGGAATTTCCTTCACGCATGTCTCCCCAGGTGTAAACGCTGTGCCTTTCCCATACTATTATTAGCGCCAGTTTGTCTCTGTTAGAGCAGGTGTCAGCGATGAGTGGTGTCTCTGGGGAGTATGGGTTCTTCATCTTCTGCAGCTTCAGTACTCTGTCTCATACTTTACGGCCCAGCTGGATGAGCAGGGGAACTTTCGCTGAATGCTTCCATCGGACCCAGAGAATTTTCTTCAGTCGCACCGGTGTAATTAAGTGGCTCAAGAGGTCGGTCTCTGAGGTGGAGTCATCCGCAAGCCATTTGGCCATGAAAGTGAGTTGGGCAGCCAGGAATTATTTCTCTAGATCCAGGAGCTGAACTCTGTCTGCTTTATATGGAAGCATTAATGTGCCTAGGGCGACCTTGTGTCTGGAGCTCACCCACACCAAGTCCTTCAGTAGTGTGCCCAGCAGCCGAATGAAGGTGATCGGCATGTAATAGTGGATGTTTTGTAAGAAGTACAGGAAGCGTGGTAGCACTATCATTTTAGCGATGGCCACTCGGCCCATCATTGATAGTGGAAGCCTGGTCCAGAACCTCGTTGATTTTTTGAGCCTCTGCATTGCCACCAGGGTATTACCCCCGCGTGTCTGTTCGGGGGTGTGCCAAATATTGATGCCCAGGTATCTAAATGTATGTAGTTCCTAACTTATCCTAACTTCTAGGAGTGCTGATGTTTGGGGCCCTACCAATCCTGCCAGTGGAAATATGCAAAACTTCTCTGGGTTAAATGATATCCCTGATACTCTAGGGAAATTTCTTAGTACCTCCAGGAGTGTGGGTATATTAAGTTGTGGGACCCTTAAGTAAAGTAAGACGTCATCTGCATATAGCGAGATCACGTGGTATTGGCCCCCGATGTTTATACCTGCGTCGAAAAATTGTTTCCTAATGAATATTGCCAGCGCTTCTAGCCCAAGTATGTATAACATTGGAGAAAGGGGACATTCCTGCCTAGTTCCCCTCTGTATATCCCATGGTGCAGACACTGTTCTTCCGGTTTTTACTCTCGCTCTTGGTGTTTTGTACAGAATCTCGATCCAGTGGATGAAGTAGCCGCCCAGGCCGAATTGTTTCAGGGTAGCTAGGAAACACTCCCAGTATGTGGAGTCAAACGCTTTGATGGCGTCTAGGGAGACTACTGCGTAGGGTTCCTTCGAGCCTGTTTTTTGTGCTATGATATGTTGTATCCTGCGTAGATTTGCTGTTGTGCTACGGCCGGGGACAAACCGAAGGAGGATCATCATGGCCATGCATAATAACAATGGCCAGCAGGTAGCACCCCTCAAGCAGCCACCCATACCCCGCACAAGGGCCACACCCTTCAACCTCAGCCAAACGCAGATCCACACCCTCTACCGGCTAGACATGGACATGAACACCTCAATAGTGGACCTGATCCATGATGACCTTGTCAGGCTCATCCACATCCGTACTGCCACCCCTCCCCCCTTGCGGTAGTGTCTGTGCTACATTTCCTGGCAACCGGCACCTACCAACACACTGTGGGTGAGCTGCAGAGGCTATCCCAGCCCTGTTATCGAGGGTCCTTTTCAGGTTCTGGATGCCCTCCTGTGGCATGTGTCTGATCACATAGCCCTACCCAGAACACTTGACCGGGTTAATGCACCAAAGTGGCATTCCATGCCCTGGCCGGCATGCCCAGGGTGATTGGTGCTTTGGACTGCACACATGTGGAGCTGGTGGGCAGACATGCCATTGAGGCAGTCTACAGGAACAGGAAACTGTACCACTCCCTCAATGTCCAGATGGTATGTGATGCACACCACCTCATCACACATTGCTGTGCAAGATTTCCGGGATTGACACATGATTCTATGGTGCTGAGAAATTCCACGCTGCCAGGGTATGTGGCACGTCACAGCAGAGAGCGGACCTGGCTTTTTTTTTTTTTAAATGTGTTTATTTATCAATCGACACACAGGAGAGATTATACAAAGACATTACATATAATATCTCAAGCCATGTAACCCAGAGTTCCCGTCACCCACCCCGTACGTTCCCCGGCAAGCATAGTTCACGGCCTTAGTCAGATTGGCTCGGCGGCACTAATGGGTCCTCCATAGCGTAAAGGGCCCTTGCTATCGGGGGCGGTTTGTAGGTCAGGGCCGGATACTTCCGGTCATAGTCTAGCACTGGTTCCCAGATATCCCGAAAACGATGAAGCAGTCCCGCCCTGGTTGCCGTGACTTTCTCCGCTATTAAAATATCCCAAAGTTTGACCCAGCAGAGGGCCATCAAGGGTCCGTCAGCGGACTTCCAGGTGCGGGCCACCGTGATCTTAGCTGCTAATAGGAACTGGGATATCAGGGCCGCTCTTCTCCCCGACCGCGTGTATGAGCCTGACAATGGAATCCCTAAAAGGACCTGTTCGGGCGTGAGCGGAATGATCGCCTGGGTGACATCTTCAATGGTGGCTAGACAGAGAGACCAAAACTCCTGCACCCGGGGGCAGGTCCACCACATGTGGAAGTAGGATCCTGGGAGGCCGCAAAGTCGCTAACAGAGAGGGTTTAGTGCTGGTTGGAAGTGATGAAGGCGTAGAGGGGGGTAATACCAGCGCAGGAGTAGTTTATGGGCACACTCCCTGTTGGTTATACAGCGGGAAGACGTCCGCGTTCTTGTCCAAATGTCTACCCATGTATAGTCCTCAATGGCGTGTCCGAGGACCGTTTCCCATTGGGACATGTAGGAAGGCCTAGACTGGAGGGGGTCCTCCTGTAGTAGCCTATACAAGGTCGATATTTTCCCCCGGGCCGGTAGGTCGCTCACCGTCAGTTCCAGTGAGGTAAGGGGTCTTGTGGCCGCTGCTCGGGTCTGTGGGTGAGAGCACCAGTGTCTGAGCTGAGCGTAGGAGTACCTATCCGTTTCCGCAACTGAAAAGTCATCTTGCAGCGTTCAAAGGTTAGGGGGGAGTCCCCTTCAAAAAGTTGTCCCAAGGTGGCGAGGCCCCCTGCAACCCAGTTTCTGAAGTTTTGGGGTCGGCCCCCAGGGGAGAAAGCTGGGTTGAGGAAGATCGGGGAGAGTGCACTCAAATCTCCTGGGACACCCCGGTGTCTGCGAGCCCACTCCCAGGCCCTAATTGTTTGTTTTGTAGCTGTGAGAGTGCCCGGCCAGCTGCGGCGTAAAGCTGTTGGTAAGAACGGGAGGAAGCGAAGGGGCAGAGGGAGGATTGTTCGATCTCCACCCATTTCGGTCGACCCGTAGCAAGTCCCCATGCTTGGAGGTGGGCCAGCTGTGCCGCCATATGGTATTTGCGGAGGTCGGGACCCCCAGGCCTCCCAATTTCGTGCTGGCCACCATTGTTCGCCGCGGGATGCGCGGTTTCTTCCCTTTCCAGATAAAGTCCAGATTGGAGCCGCTGCAAGGGGGGAAGCGGGATGGTAATCGGGAGGGCGGCACAGGCATAAAGGAAGCGCGGGAGTAAGTTCATTTTGCACGCCATGATCCGGCCTAGGAGGGAGATCTCTTGGGGTTGCCAGCGGGTCAGATCCTTTTCTAGTTCCTCGAAGAGTGGCGGGAAGTTAGCTCAGTAAACTTCCGTTGGGCGTGCGGGGATATGAACCCCCAAGTAGGGGATCGATTTGATGCTCCATTGAAACGGACCTCTCTTCACCAGGGCCTCCCGTTCAGCTGGCGTGATGCCCACTCCCAGCGCCGCCGACTTTTGATAGTTAATCGCGAATCCCGAGACCATCCCAAAGTTGTGGATTTCAGTTAAGGCCTCGCTCATGGATCTCTCAATGTTTGTGATGGTAAGCAAAACATCATCCGCGTAGAGGGCCACTTTATGTTGCGCAGAGCCGGTGCACAGGCCACTGATTCGGGGGTTTTTCCGGACTCGCTGAGCCAGCGGCTCCATGGCCAATGCGAAAAGCAGAGGGGATAGTGGACATCCCTGCCTCGTTCCGCACGTGAGGAGGATTGGGTCCGACAAGCGGCCGTTGACTCTCAGCCTCGTCTTGGGGGACTGGTAGTTCACCAGGATCATCTTCTGAAAGGTCGGACCGAAGCCAAAGGCCGCCAGAGTGAGGCGCAGATAAGACCAGTCCACCTTGTCGAACGCTTTAGTTGCGTCCAATGCCAATAGGGCTAGCTGTTGGGAATCCCGAGTGGCGGTTTCAATGAGATCCAGGGCCCTGCGGATGTTGTCTTTCATCGACCTGTGGTTTATAAAGCCTGTTTGATCCGGGTCTATGATATTAGGGAGGATAGGTGCCAGACGGTTGGCCAAGACTTTAGAGTATATGTTGGCGTCCAAATTTAGCAACGCAACGGGTATATGAGCCAATATCGTGAGGGTCTTTCCCGGGCTTAGGGATAAGGACTGTAATAGACTCTTGCATCGTTGGGGTGACGGTGCCAGTGGCCACGAATGAATTGAAGAGGCGGGCCAGGGGGGCCGCTAGTTGGGGCCTGAAGATTTTGTAGAAGCAAGTGGAAAATCCGTCCGGGCCCGGGGCTCTGGGTTTTAAGCTCTTAATGGCCGCCTCCACCTCCTCGATTGTAATCGGGGCCTCTAGGTCTTCCCTGGCCGTCTGAGTTAGGTGTGGTAGGGTCGCCTCTTGGATGTATGAGTGCTGCTTAATTGGATCTCTCGGGGCTGCCGTCATTATTTCCAGGTGGTGGGCTGTTGCCAAGCGTATTTTCTCCTGGTCAGCGTAGTGGATCACCCCCTGCGGATCATGGAGGCCTAAAATAGTATTTCTGGTCTTCGCCTTTGCCAGTTTGCTAACCAGAAGCTTCTTGGCCTTGTTGTTGTGAGCGTAGTATCATTGCTTAGTCTTGGTTAGAAGGTTCGCTGTTGCCTCAGCGTAGTGGGCTTCCAGCCGTTTCCTGGCCATTTGTAGGATCCTGTAGGATTTAGGGGCCCAGCGCTTCCTTTTATGTGTAGCCTCAGCCTCTCGGACCACTGCTTCCAAAGCGTTGCACGACTCCCTCTTCCTTTTGTGGTATGCGGCTCCCTGGGCAATCAGCTCGCCTCTGAGGACCGCCTTCATGGTGTCCCAGGTGTTAGCCGGGGAAGTGTCCTCGTCCCGGTTTTCAACGAAGAAGTTCCTAATGGAGTTGGCGATTGAGTCCCTCACTGCCATGTCTCCCAGGATAGGGTCATAGAGGCACCACCGGCAGTGCGGAGGGGGGTCTGGGTCATGAGACCGCAGGGTCAGAGTAACTGGAGCATGTTCCGAAAGGATCCGGGGGCCAATTATCACATCGTCCGTGAAGGACGGGATCTGTGGGGAGGTCAGGATTAGGTCAATTCTGGAGAAGCTACGATGCACATATGAATAGAAGATAAAGTCCCGTTCGTCCGGGGACAAAACCCTCCAGGAGTCCACAATGTTTAGTGTGCGAAACAGGTGGAGCAAGCCAGCGGCCAACTTCAAATCTCTAGAAGACGGGGGGTGAGATCTGTCCTTGAGAGGGTCCGGAGCCCCGTTAAAGTCACCTCCCATGACGACATGCCCCTCGATGAATGGGAGGAGAGAGACCTCCAGATCCTGATAGAAGCTCTCCTGATATTCGTTTGGGGCGTACAGCGAAATGAGGGTGTACAGCTGGCCATGGATGGAGCATTTGACTGCAATAAAGCGACCCTCCTGGCACTGCAGTGAGTCAAGGATCTGAGGCTTCAGGTCTTTTGCAAATAAAATAGCGGTGCCCCCCTTCTTAGTGCCGTTACAGGCGAGGAATTGTAGCGGGAAGAGTTTGCTTCGCAGGCGTGAAAAGTCCGCCAGGATCAGGTGAGTATCTTGCAGAAAAGCGATCGACGACCCGTTGTCTTGTAGCCTCTGTAGGATCGATTTCCTCTTCGGGGGGGAGTTCAGGCCCCTAACGTTCAAGGAGGTGAACTTGAGTTTCAAATTAGGGGATTGGCCCAGGCGATCCTCTTGCTGGGGGGAAATGGGTCGTGGGGGGGTTAGGTCAGCCATAGACGTGAGAGCATGATCGAGTTGGGGTCTCCTGTGGTCAAGGGTTTTTAAACTGGTCTAACTGGTCTCCAACGGGAGAAAACATATTCAAAAGCGATCTCCAACGGGAGGACCAAAGTGCGGCCAGGGGGGTCGATTTAGAACTATCGACATGTTAGTGTCTACCAAGGTACACTTTTGAGTTAGTATAATTACCAATGCATGTGCATTGTGGAATTGGGGGGGCATAACACACCAGAGTGGACCTGGCATTTGGGTGAGTGTAATTACCAATGCATATTCACTTTGGAATTGGGGGCGGGGGGCATAACACACCAGAGTGGACCTGGCTTTTGGATGAGTATAATTACCAATGCATGTGCCCTGCGGAATTGGGGGGGGGGCATAACACACCAGAGTGGACCTGTCTGTTGGGTGAGTGTAATTACCAATGCATGTGCACTGTGGAGTTGGGGGGGGGGGGCATAACACACCAGAGTGGACTTGGCTTTTGGGTGAGTGTAATTACCAATGCATGTGCACTGTGGAATTGAGGGGGGTAACTGTCACCAGTGCATGTGTGCAATGCAATGTCATATACACACATTGCATGCATGGGTTGAAGGGCATGACTCGCATGTGTGAAATGGCCAGACGGAGCATACCAAAGCATTATACGGGCAAAGGTGGACTGGCACATGAAATGCACTACAGGTACCAGAATGCATCACACCAATGGCATATACCCCTGCAAAAACACACTGAGCACAACCCCAACATCTGCAGCACAGACAAGTCATTCCAATGCAGGCCACCACCCCACCACCAGCGTACCCCACAGCATGTAGCCAGTTCACCTGCCGGTTACAAGTGCACATACCCATATGCATGTGACATGAATGCCCACAAAATAGTAGTAAATATGTATGGATGGATGAGATGAACATTGTACAACATATAAATGGAACCCAGATTGGCACACACAATTGGCAATGTTGAAGGTGGCGTAGGCATAGGGGTATAGGGAAAGGTGGTGTGAATGGGCTATGGAAAAGTGATAGCAAACCACCCATCCATCTTGCATAGGGACCAAGGTTATTGCCTGCATGCTAATCCTTATCCTGCCATCTCTTTCTTATTCAAAACTAAATCCATGATTTGTATCTTTCTGTGTATACATCCACATTAATCAGTTTGCATGACTCATAGATGGTCATCAACCACTCTCATGCTGCATATCATGAGATGAAAATGCAAGTATGACTGCACGCATGTAGCCATTCCCTAAATAAACCCAAGTGAAATTTGTGTACGTTAACAAACTTAAGCTCCTGTGACAAGTCTGCCTACTGGGTCTTCTGCACCCAGCAGGGTCAGACCTGTCGGGCACAACAGCTGTGTCATGCAGAATTGTATTGGGCTGGCCCGGAAACAAGTCTCATGATAAGGCCACCGGCACACTTTGAACCGGACAAGCAAAATAACCAGTTCCACCATTTAATTCCATTGACATGTATGTATGCAGAAAGAAAGCCGGCAGATCACTGAATCAACGTCCAACCATCTGTACAAATTAGAAACTGCAATTTCCATTGACAATGTGCAGGATACTAGGGTCATCTGTGACATTTGCTACGTCTTGTTCCAATCGCATGTGAAAACTCACATGTATAAATGACCAACATACAGACTTTACTAACCTGATACTGGCACCAGAATGATTCTGTGCCTTGCTGTCCTTCCCATGCAGGTGATGTGGGATACCCCTTGATGACATGGCTGATTCCCCCATCAGGCAATCATAGAACCAGCACAAGCAGGGCTTCAACCATGCTCACATCAGAACACGGTGCACAATCGAGCAGACATTTGGCTTGTTAAAGGCAAGGTTCTGCTGCTTGAGCAGATTGGGGGGTGCACTCATGTACAGCCCTGTGAAGGTGGGAAAGGTAGTCCTGGGCTGTGCCATGTTCCACGACATGTGTAGAGGTGGAAGATGAGAATGACAGTAAGGACGAATTGCCATTGCCACATCATAGGGATGCCATGGATTGCTGTGATGCACGTGATACACTAATCAACCACTATTTCTGAGCAAATCACACAAGCACATTGACTAGGCCAGCTAACACAATCTGCACTGTACAGGCAATTAAACACTCACACTAAAAATTAATGTTTAGTCATGATTTCTATGCAACACCAAGTGTAATGCCATGAATCAAAAGCAAAAAAAGATGGAACAACACTCCCATCCCTAACTATCCCTCCCCACTCCCCCTCACCAACTATCCCTCCACAACTATCAGTCCCCAACTATCCCTACCCAACAATCCCTCCCCACTCCTCCTTCCCAACTATCCCACCCCAACTATCCCTCCCCAACTTGTGTGACATCGTCCATGTAGTCCCTGCCAAAGACACATCCAGGGCACATGATTGTCATGGTCCTATTTGCGTGCCCGCTTGCCACCTCACATGCCACTGTGTGGTGTGGATGACAAGCGCATCGACCTACTCCTTGGGCTGCTATGCACTGAACTTGTGGGCGTGGAGCTCGGGCATGACGTGTGTGTTTGCTCACTGGCCTGTCTAACCAGGGATGCCTGAAGGGACGTTGCCATGGTCTAAGCAATGGAGGACATTATACTATTCCCCTCGCGTACCCTCCTGGCCTTCAGGACTTTGGCAGTCCAAGGGCACGTGCAGAGTGATGGCCAGTGGCCTGCACAGCTTCCCGCATCATCTGTGGCTCCTCAAGGTGCTGCCGCAATTGGGCAGTTAGGCCATCCTTCCGTTCCTCTCTGCGGCACAGTCGGCCGTCCATTTCCCTGACACTTGGGAGTGCGGGCGTTGTGGGCTCATCAGGTTGACTGGGCTGAATTCAGCATGCTCCTAGCTTGTGTGGTTGCTGGTCTCCCCTGTGCATCTCTGGCATTGTCGGCAATAGTCCTCAGCACTTGATTCCTGCCCACGTCCATATGGCTGCTGTGATGGTGGTAATGTGACAATAGCAGGTGGAGCTGCCCGAATGGGCGCAGCAGTGGTGACATTTGCAGGTGGAGCTGCTTGGACGGGCGCATCAGTGGTGACAATTGCAGGTGGAGCTGCCTGGATGGGCGCAGCAGTGGTGATAATTGCAGGTGGATCTGCCTGGATGAGTGCAGCAGTGGTGACAATTGCAGGTGGAGCAGCCTGGATGGGCCCAGCAGTGGTGACAATTGCAGTTGGAGCTGCCTGGATGGGCGCAGCAGTGGTGACAGTGGTTGCTGCGGTTTCCGGGGTGGTGGTGGTCCATGCTGTCTGTCGTTGGCAGCGTCTGGTGCCCTTTGAGGTGCTTGCTTGGCATACTTCACTGTCAGATGATGTGCCTGAGGGAGTCAGAAAGGCATGTTGTTAGAGACCAGTGTGAATTCAGGAAGCACTGATACATGTATTAGGTTGGTTGTGGCTGTACTGTGTTGGGGATATGGCATGGTACATTGCATGGTGCACACATGCTTCTTTTGTGCGTACTGAGCTGCAGGATGTGGGATGTGTGTACATGGTAGGCTGCTGCACTGTGGCTACTGTAATGGTGTACTGTCACTTGCTTGATACAGTTTTAGGGGAGGTGGCCAGTCTCGCTGTGAGGTGTTGTGGTTGGTAGGGAGTTGGTATGGATGAGGCAAGCATGGGCTTGGTGACTGACGCAGCTGCAGGGCCAGTATGTGCATTTGGGATCTGGGATTGGGCTGACTGGCATGAGGGGGACTCATGTCATTGCCATTGCGTGGGTGGAGATGAGGGTCAGCATTGCTGTGTTCTTGTGCCAGTGGAAGCGCGGCGGGCACACATGCAGTATGCTGTGGCAGAGCGATGTGTTTGGGGCAGATGCTTAGACACTTGGCAGTACAGGGTGCTTGTGCAGGGTTTGACATGTATTTAAGGCATAGGTCATGGTTAGGGGGCCAGGGTGCATGTCAATGAATGCATCCTGTATGTTGGTTCTTGTGCGGGGGTGGGGTGCATGCAGGGTGTTTTGGGGGTGTGGGCGGTGCAATTTCCATTTCAGTGATATGTTTGTACAGTGATGGAAGCAGGGTGGGCAGGGCTGATGTACATTACATTTGAGTTAGGTGTACTCACCGGCCACTTCGGGTGTCCCATCTCTGGCCTCCACAGCGTCATCCACTTCTATTGACTCCAGTTGCAGAACACTGCTGCACCGCTCCTCCCAGGGCATCAGGTGTATTGGTGAGGAGCTCCTGCCACCTGTGGCCATGACCTGTCTCCCCTGTGCAAAGAGAAGGTTCTGGACCCTCAGGCTGAGGTTGTCAAAACGCTTGTGGCAGTCTCTCAAAGTGTTGGCAGTTGTCCCCACTGCCAACACCTTCTCCGCCACCTCTTCCCAAATGCTCTTCTTGTGCAGCTGTTTTTGGCAGTGCTGATCATTTGAGAATAACTCCCCTGCATGATGGACAATGGTGTCCACAAGCATGTTGAGCTCTGGCTTCGAAAAGTGTGGCTTATGCTTTCAGTTCTCACAGACGCAAGATGACAAGCTTCTAGTGAGATTTATTTGGTCAGGAGTGGTGGATGTCGTCTGTGAGTTTCAGATTGCAACGGATTCTGTTTTTGTAATGGCTGTCATGTCTGTTTCCTGCTCTGGAGGTCACTTTGTTTTGGGTCACAGTAATAGCGGCACTGCAGTTTCCAGTGCCGCTGGGTCTGGAATCGCGATGCCGTATTCTGGGGCACAGGCACCACGGACAACAGTGTTGTCACTTTTGGAGAGTTTTCATGGTTCCGTGATGCAAGTGCTGCCGTTTCCAGCTTCCCGGAATGCGCCTGCCCGACAACCGAATCAGCCGTTGATTCCGGGACCACGGGTTGCTGGAAATGGTGGCACCGGCATCACAGGAACTACTAAAACTTACAGCCAATCTCGTAATGAGGCTCACTCTCTTATAATTTAGTGTGTCAAACTTGGTAATAGTGTCCAACTAGTCTCGAGATTAGAAGGTTCACACCAGGCATCTTAAAATACCATGATTCCAAACGAAGCAGCTGTATTCTGTTAAGAAACAAAGTTATGATGAATTTCCATTTATACTTTTAAATATGCAGATGAAACATTAAGTTGTTTTTCATGTTAACTCACTTAAAGAGTTGACAGGCATTACAAAGACAAGATATTATCATACAGATGTCTTCTCATATTTCTAACTCTATCCATGCTAAGAGATAGAATTTGGGAAAGTTTGCTATTAATTAATAATGTCTTGTAAAGCAAAAATGTGCTTGTCAGCAACAGCGTTTTACCTTTAATTTCTAACACCTCCGCCCCCCATACCCTCACACCCCCATTAAACTCCTTTCGACTTTCCACTGAACAATGCTATTCTCCTATAAATGGTATGGTAGACACATCGAACTACAACCCCATAACATACCAAAGGAACATATGGTTGTGTCCCAAGAAAGGATGATATGTTTAATTCAGATTTTCCAGATCTCTTATTACCATTGTTTTTCCTGCTATTCATTGGCTCCGGTGGAGCTGAGTTATTGTGGGAACCAGGCCAAACTGAATCCCCTTCTCACAGAACCGCCAAACGCTGTGGTACCAAAGATGTCTGGTGCCCTTGACGAACTCTTACACCTCATTCTCATGCAAGGGGAGAGTTTCTAAGACTGGGCTCATCCCTGCATGCGTCTGTTACCTAGCCCTAACCTTCACACGTCCTTTCTAGGTGAGGCTGATAACTTCTGAAGGTTGTGCTGGCCCCACAACGGCCCTTGGATCCTGGATAGCAGCGGACTTATTAGACAAGAGAATGTAATTACAGGGAGAGGTTATTTGATACCAGGAGGTATGACATGGGTGAAGTTTAGGCTGGGAGGAGAAATTACCTGCGAAAGCTTGACTTCACCCAATTTGATTTGTTTTCTCCTTGTGCAATTTCCTTTGAACTGTGGCCTCTGAAAACTGCAGCAAAATACTAGGACACATTATCAAGAAGTATTTTGTGTTGGATTTTAGCAGTGGTCATAATCATGAACTAATCCACTGCTTGGACTACAATATCAATTAATTGGAATTCTACTACACTATTAATTATTTGGAATTAATTAATTAATTAATTAATTGGAAAATAAGTCCACGATCACCAAGATGGTGTTGTATCCTTGACAGGAGGGTAGATCGGTAATGAAGTCGAGCGATAACTTGTGCCACGGAGCCAGTGGGATATCCAAAGGTTGTAGGAGTCCAGCGGGTCTTTGCTTTGAAGATTTGTTCTGAGCACAGATACCACAGGAAGGGATGAATTCAATTACATCTTTACGCCACGTTGGCCACCAGTAACTTCACTTCACTTTTGCCAAGGTCTTGGCGATTCCAGGGTGGCCTTCCATTAGAGAGTCGCGGTACTCCAAAATGACCTGTTCTTGAAGTTCTTTTAGAGGTACAAATAGTCAATTTCTGTAGTATTGCAGTTGGTTCCGGACACTATAGTGTTTTCCTCTTGAACCCCACTCTCGTAGTTGCTCCTGAGTTAACACTTGCCGAACTTCATACAGCAACTCGTCCTGAGTCATCGTAGTTGTAATGACCAAGAGTCTATCCCCGGAATGATGCCACGGGGTCAGGCGGTGTATGCACCACCTCATCGGTACCCATGCGCGAGAGAGCATCGGCCTTGCCATTCTTTACAACAGGCCGGTACATGATCACATAATCGTACGCCACAAAAAAAAAGGGCCCAGCGTAGCTGCTGAGAGGATTGTGCCTTGGCATTTTTCAAATATTGGAGACTTCGGTGGTCTGTTTTCACGGTGACTGTGTGTCTGGCTCCCAACAGATAGTGTCGGCAAGCCTTGAAAGCGGTCTTAATGGCTAGTAATTCCTTATCCTTAATGGCATAGTTGAGCTCGGCTGGCGAGAATTTTCATGACCAGAAAGCCACCGGTTGTAGTTGGCCAGTGTGCGGGCCCCTTTGCGACAGTACAGCACCCTTCACCATGCTGGAAGCGTCCGTCTCCATTACATAAGGGAGGTCTGGGTGTGGGTGTCGCAAGATTGGTGCGGTGTTGAATTTCGCCTTGAGTTCTTGAAAGGCTTTTTCGGCCTCCTCCGTCCATTGAAACATCTTGTTGCATTTTCTTAACAGGGAAGTGATCGGGTGTACTATTTGCGAGAACCCGGGGATAAAACGGTGGTAAAAGTTCGCAAAACCTAACATGCTCTGGACTCCTTTGATTGAATTCGGAGCTGGCCAATTAAGGACAGCATCCACCTTATGTACATCCATCCGTATTCCCTTAGTGGTAAGGCTAAAACCCAGGAACTCTATTTCCATGACATGGAACAAACATTTCTCGAGCTTGGCATAGAGGTGATGTTGGCGGAGTTTGGTGAGAACAGCCCGTACATGCCTAACATGATCATGTTCTGACGGCGAATACACCAGGATGTCATTGATGTAAACTAAGGCACAGACATCAATCAACTCTCTCAGAACGTCATTCATGAATTATTGGAATGCAGCTGGGGCGTTGCGCAGGCCGAACGGCATCACTTGATATTCGTATAAGCCCTATTTGGTACGGAACACCGTCTTCCACTCGTCCCCTTTCTTAATGTGCACCAGGTGGTAGGCCCCCCTAAGGTCCAGTTTAGTGTAGATTTGGGCTTCCTTGACCTGATCTAGTAACTCCGGGATCAGGGGCAGGGGATAGCGGTTCTTGACGGTGACCTGGTTCAATGCACGGTAGTCGATGCAAGTCCTCAATTCTCCTTCCTTCTTAGGTACGAAGAATAATGGAGCCGCTGCCAATGACTTCGAAGGGCAGATGAAGCCGTTAGCCAGGTATTGCTTCAGGTATGTCTTCAGATGTTGATTTTCAGGTTTGGCGAGCGCATAAATTTGCCCACATGGAATTCGGGCTCCGGGTATCAGGTCGATCTGGCAATTGTAGGGCCTGTGGGGCGGCAAGGTGTTCGCCTGCTCCTTCTGGAATACGTCTTGAAAATCCTGGTATTGCATTGGCAGGGTAGCGACCACCCCTAGGACACTTAAAGTACCTTCTTGAACGGGTGAACTAGCATGCTTCCCCTTCCTTCCTTTTGGATAGCAGGTGTGCGTGCAGTCATGGTTGAAGACCAACTCGCAGTGGCGCAATTTGATCCGTGGGTTGTGCGCGACCAGCAACGGCATCCCTAGGATTATTCGGAACTGCTGTGCCTTGAAAAGGTCAAAGGTGATGATTTCTCAGTGACCATCTTCACATAGGAGAGTGAGTTCTGTGGTGCATTCGGACACAGGACCAGAGGCGATCTCGGTGCCATCTACAGTAGTTACTGTCTCTGTGGTAGGCTTAGAGCAGAGCGGCAGCCTCATCTTTACTGCTAGGTCCTGGTCGATATAATTCCCCACTGCTCCACTATCAATGTAGGCTTCCAACGAATGCATACTTGATGGCTGTTGATGGGTAATTCGGATCACGGGTAGAGAAAAATGGGAGGTCTGTAGTTGGATATCTTAGCTCGACAATTGGACCCCTACAATTGCCGGGCTTGATAGTTTTCCGACCCTGCACTAGGTGTCTCCTTGTCCGTAGCTCCAACAGTTCTGCTTGGCGGCTTAACAGGACATTCCTTAAGGAAGTGGCCGGCCTTTCCACAGTACAGGCATAGCTTCAATTC
Organism: Ambystoma mexicanum; assembly: GCF_040938575.1. NCBI lineage: Eukaryota > Metazoa > Chordata > Amphibia > Caudata > Ambystomatidae > Ambystoma > Ambystoma mexicanum. The sequence goes on from NC_090928.1 coordinate 292,771,306, forward strand.
TCTCCTCTTATCTCGTTCGGCTTTGGTCAAAGGAGGCCTAAACCCTCCTATTTGCATGGGTTCAATGGTGTTCTCTGATCCCCGCTGAACTTGGTCTTTGGGACGCACAAACCTGGGACGGGAATCCGGTTTGCTTCAATCTATTCTCCGATCCTGCAACCGCCTGTCCAGTTGCACCACCAGGTTGATGAACTCGGCACAGTCCCTGGGTGGATCCACTACTTGGGCCAGTACATCTGTTAACTCCCCTCGTAAGCCCCGGTGGAACAAGGTGGTTCCTTTGTCCTTTGGCCATTGAGCTTCAACTACCAGCCTGTTAAAGGTGGCTATGTATGCCAGCAGATCCTGATTTCCTTGTCGAAGGGATAGAAGTTCATTGTCCAAGGCCTGGCCATGAGAGCGATTGGCAAAAAGTTTCTCCAGCTCCTGCTGGAAGCCCCCGAAATCATGTAACAGTGGATCATCCTGGCTGATAAACGGCACCGACCAGTCCGCAGCACTACTACTCAGGTAGAAACAAAGGCCACTCGTGATTGTTCATTGGGGAACGCCCCAGGTCGACACAAGAAGTGGAGACGACACTGTTTCATGAAAGTCGCATATTTTCAGGGTTCCCCCCAGAAGCGCACTGGTGTGGCTAGAGGCACTGTCCCTGGTAGATTAATCTGAACCGGATTACTCGTAGGAGCTGGCGTCGATGAATTAGCCCCGGGCAACGGGGCTTGCCCGGCCTGCGATTGAAGAAGTTGTCTGCCAAGATCATCAGTTCGCTCTTTGGGCACTATTAACTCTCTCCGTAAAGGGTTGGTTTCTTGTCGGGCTGAATGTACCTCCGCACGTAACTGCACCAACAACTGGGCCAACTGGTCGGTTCCCACACTGGGCGCCCGGGTGGATTATTAATTCTTTACGGCTTTGCGTTCTGTAACTCTCACCTTGTATCCACAGGGACGCCACCCGACCTGTCTGGGATGCTTCTGGGACCGCTGCACCTTCCCCGGAGACTTGTGCTGACGAGGGCTTGTTCTGGAAGACAGGAGTTCGGTTTTAGCTACTACACCTTCTCTCAGAGCCCACCTTCCCCGTGCTCCCCTTGCGACCTCCCCTGGGGCTTTTCTCACCTTTGTGTTCGATAAGGTGCGCTCTCCGTCCTGCCGTGCTAATCAGGGGCGCGTTGTAGCTGGGCACCGTCCGCCGAGTTACTTCACTGGCGTGGCCCGGGAGACCAGACCGCTGCGACTCCCCTCTTGAGGTAAGTCTCTGGTTAAGAATGAATGTCCATAAATGTAGTTGCCCCAGCAGACCTTCACCTTGTTTCTCGTTGATGCAGAAGGGATGATGGAGATGTCGAGCTGATGTCGTGGGGCAGAGCTCGAGAAGGTAAGCGAAAGCACAGAGCGCGGTGCTATGAGCGTCCTTAGAATGAGGCTAACCTGTGCTTTCTTTTCTTGCAGGTCGCCGAAAGCTTCCTGGAGGAATGTGCCAGATGGAAACCGGGTTTCAGATGGAAGAGGCCCGAACGGTGGTGGACTTCAGGAGAGATTGGTAAGGAAGCGAGCCTGTAGGCGATGGAGCAGATCGATGATCGCTTACTAATTATCCTCTTCTCGTCTCTCCTCTCTAGGATGTTGCTGGAGAAAAATAATGAATCCCTGGGAAAATTCCGGATTGATAGAGGAGCAGGATACAGAGCAGGTAAGGATGGATAACTTGGTTCTTCTTCTTCTCACCCTTGAAGGCCGAAGATGCTGAGCAGGACCCGGTGAACGTCACGCTGCGAGAGCAAAATAATGCAAAGCGCGTGCCTCCACTCGGGCGTGGTTTAAATAACCAAAAGGTATCCCAGGTGCCTTTAGGGTGGGCCACGCCCTGGATGCTAGACTGCATGTTGCAGTTCCATGTTGATACTTGTGGGGGCAGCCATGTTGGTCCATTGCCCAATGGAAACTTCATCAGCCACATGAGCCTGGCGCCAGCGGTGCCAAGACTGGCTCCAGGGCATCCGAGAGGGGCACGATTGGGCCCTCGGGGCTTTGTAGAAATACTGTGGTGAGGGCCAGAGGCCCCGAGTTCCTTAGCCAGGGTTTAAGGTTGTGACAGAGGGTCCATATATCGAGGCGGGCAGTTTTGCCGAAATCACCAACCACAAGGGTCCTTTGTTGTCCTTAGTAATCCGATCGGACCTCCCTTTGTCCTTTGAATCAGGTGAGTCGTGCCCTGATTCCTAAGTATCCTGATATTTGATTTGGAGTATTGTTCTCGCGAGTACAATTATTTCCAGGTAACACCAGTAATCTGACATGCCGGATAAATTGTCTGCCTATTTCAGGGCATTATTCCGCAGAGACAGACAATCTTTGGAATTTGGCCATCTGGGACCACAGGAGGGGTCGCCGGCATGTACTATGTACTGTAAGTACGGCATTGGTAGTATAGTGTTCAACGATATTTGACACAGACAAACTAGACATGCTTCCGAACTTCAGTGGCGAATTAATGGTAGCTTTGAGATTTCTCGTATAGAATATTTAGAATCTATATTGTTAAAGAAAAAAACTAAACCTGCAGCATTTGATGTATTATAAAATTGGAAGAAAGAAGCTATATAGCAGCTTAAAAGTAGAGTTAAACATGTGCGCCGACATATGTCGAACGCCGAGAAAGCGTTATTGTATGATCAACAAAAACAGTCAGAGTCAGTTAGAAACATGGATAGGGCTTTTCAACTTGGCATCCAGAAAATATATCCGTCTGAAGATTTTCATGCATCAGATGAATTGATTGATAAGCTTTTAAATGAATGAAATGAAGGCCTGGTGCCACTGCGTCATCTCCTTATGTACCTATTCCAGTTGCCTTACCTCTTCTTACTGTTGTTTCTCCTCCCGTAGTAATTCCTGTCATCCTATTGCTCCTCTTATTGCTCCTCCGCTGCCAGCTGTCATTCCGTTTCCTATTGTTGCTCTTCCACCTGTACCCCCACTTTGCCTGCTTTCGCGGTTCTGGTAGATTTTTCTTTGACACCAGTAATAGCACCTTCATTACCTATTGTACAAGATGTGTCTACTCTTTCTCTTCCAAGTGGTTCTGCTCCGCTTGTAGTTGATAAGGGAGCGGAATCGAAAATTGTAACTCGTAATACAGTTTCTAAAGACAGAAAGTGAGACCTGAATGCATGGGCTAGAGAGTGCATGGAGAAAGGTGAACAAGCTGATGTTTTCGCTACACTCTCTAATCTAGAACGTTTTTCTGAGAAAAATGTCTTTATTGAAGGGATGGGAATCCATTTATCCGTAATGTGGAACAGACTGAGAGATGAAGATATCCCACAAGGGTTGAGGGATCTGAATGTTTTAGCATATTCAAGAGATACTGCGGAGAACGTATATGAGCATGTCAAAAGAGGGTTTTTGAGTTTAGAAGGGAGTTAGAAAGGTTACGGAATGATGAAATAGATGGTGATAGTTTTGATGCTATTTTTGTACAGAAGCGGTTCCTTCCTCTTTGTAAGTCGATGAGTGAAGAAACACAAATTTGCACAAGAGATGCACTTAGATGGATTTCAGACGTGCCGATATCTCCCATAGAAGTATATGACACGTATAGTCAGTATACGCCAGAAATGCAGAGGAAAGTGATACAGGTAATGGTAGAATACCTGCAGGATGAATGTATAAAAAGAAAGATTTTTTGTCATGCAGAACTATTGAATATCTATAAGAGAGCTTTTTCATCTGACACTGCTTCCACCGCTCTAGCGCTCGATTTTGCTCTGTTGCTCAGTAAGCATTTGGATTTGCCTATTTCTCAGTTACCTATGAGAGAGGTTCCTCCAACATTTGTCCCTAAAGTCGAGGTCCCGGCTAATGCCGCAAGAGGCGTAGCCGCCCATGATATTGATGCACATTATGTATCACAGTTTGTTCACGTCCCGTTCTCAAGACAGGAGGTGAATACCATTAGACAATCCATCCCAGATATTAGAAAGAATCCGACACGGTTCTATAAAGAGATAGAATCTGTTTTGCAGTCGTCGGAATGCACTTTAGGTGATATTGACTTGCTATTTCCCATGCTCCTACCTGCTGATTTGTGGAAACAGATTAGGACTGTAGACGATGTAGCAGGGTTAGGTGACACATGGGATGACACATGGGATGACACATGGGATGGCCTGATTAGGTGATACTGACTCTACCTGATAGAATAGTGACAAAATTGAAAGCCTTCATTCCTGAGAGAAGGATTGTTTGGGACAAACTTACTGCTTGTATCCAAGGAAAATCTGAGGGTGCTACCGAATTCTTTAATTGGTTTGAACAAGTATTTTCAGATTTTATTCGACAAGATTTAAGCACTGAATCTGGAAAACGATTATTTGTGGACAAATTTGTGTGTGGGTTATTACCTGACATCCATTCGCAAATTATGACTTCTGAGTGCGCTTGGCAAGCTAAGTCTCAGTCTGAAGTATTGCATATGGCTCAGTATTATGAGAACCGAGTCAATAATGAGAAGGAAAGGATTGAAAAGAAAAAAGGCGACTTGAAGACTAAGGTGTTGTTGCAACAGATAGTTAGAGGACCTAGAGGGGGAAGTACACAGTTTCGGGGACAGTATGTTCCACAAGATAATGTTCCGTTGGGTCCTGTACACGCGAACCAATGTGCTTATTGCAGACAAGAGGGTCATTGGTGAGCACAATGCCCGATCCTCCAGTAGAGGTCGAATAACACATATGGTATCATGGGTAGACGATCCAGAGGGCGCCCTGGGGCAGGGGGTCCTGGTAGAACCAGTTTTCTCAGAATTCTCAGTCTTTTTCGCAAAACAATCAGCCACTGAGTGTGGATAATAGAAATATTTTTGATAATCCTTCTACTGCTTATCTCTCTGAAGACCTTCCCTTCGATGATATATTGTTTCGCTAGGATTGCCTGAAGCAGGGATTGGAACCAACGCCTATTCCCGTTAATCAGAAAGGTCCTTACGTTGAGATGACGGTGGGATATAGGAAACATCTATTTTTGATAGATACAAGAGCACAGAAGTGCTCCATTGACCGGTCACGGGTTCCAGACATTCCACTGTCAGGGCAAACTAATGTTTCCGTAGGGTTTTCTGGTACGCCAATGGTTAGTCCGGTTTCTCTGCCGGTACCGATTTCACTGGGTCCATTCACGGATCACTGTCCATTTCTTCTGACATCAAACTGTAGTGAGAATTTGTTGGGGTTGAATATGTTGAAGGAATTAAATGCGGTAATTCATTGTTCTTCAGATGGAGTGCGTTTGATGATTTCACCACAGCATTTTTCTGCCTCACAGATTCCGACTAGTCCTTTGCCACCAGATTTTAGTGACGTTCCGGAGTGTTTATGGACGATTGATGATGACGATGTTGGTGTTTTACAGAATGAGTCTGTTAAAATCATTTTGAAACCAGGAGTAAAGTTGCCACGAATTCCACAGTATAAGATGGTGAGCAAGCTTTAAAGTGTATAATTTTGTACACCTTGGGGTAATTGAAGAAATTGCAGGAAGTTTGTGCAATAGTCCGATTTTACTGGTGTATAAGAAAGGGGATAATGCAATTCTTTTTCGTTTAATTATTGGTTTACGCATTATCAATAAGATTGTTGATCCACAATTTCCAACTGTGCCTGATGTAACGATTATATTAATGATGATTCCAGCTTTTGCTACTCATTTTAGTGTTGTAGATCTTAAGAATGCCTTCTTTAGCATTCCTATACACAAGGATAGCAGATATTTGTAAGCTTTCACCCTAGGGGGACGCTCGTTTACATTCACCCGTGCACCAGAGGGGTACACGGAAAGTCCGATCATTTACAGTAGGGATTTGAAAGAGCAGCTCGATACACTTGAGTTGCCCATACTTTTACATTGCTTCAATATGTCGATGATCTTCTTTTGGCTGCAGATTCAGAAAGTGCTTGTAAGGAAGGCACCGTGTTATTGCTTATTAATCTAGCAAAACTTGGACATAAAGCTTCACTGAAAAAATGTCAATATTGTCGACAGGAGGTCGCCTATTTAGGCTATCTCCTGTCAAAGGAGGGAAGAAGATTGACACCAGAATGGATTAAAATATTTTCTGGCATATCTGTTCCAAATACACAGAAGGAAGTGAGAGCCTTGATAGGAAAGGCTTCTTACTGTAGGCAATGGATCCCAAACTTTTCACTAGTGATCAAACCAATGTTGGCGTTGACAAAGAAGGGCATTTCTGTGCCATTGTCGTGGAACTTGGAACATCAGAAAGCTTTTGATCTGCTCAAGACCGCACTGTGTTCAGCACCAGTTTTGGGCACACCAAATTACAAAAAGGCCTACGATTTGTATGTGCATGAACGTGATGTATGTGCTTTGGCTGTGTTAACGCAGGAACATGGGGGGAAGAATAGGCCGTGCGGTTACTTTTCCTCCACCCCTGATCCTGTTGCATGCGCTTTGCCGAGATGTCTGAGAGCTGTGCATGCGCTTTGCCGAGATGTCTGAGAGCTGTTACTGCTGCTGCTGCGTCTGTAAAACAGAGCAAGGGTATGGTCCTAGGCCATGCTTTAACATTGTTTGCACCTCACTCTGTAGACGTTCTATTAAACAGAACGCAAACACAACATCTTACTTTCGCACGATTAACGAGATACAAATTGATCTTGTTTGCACCACATATTCAAAGTAAGAGATGTTGTGTACTAAATCCGGCTGAATTGTTACCTCTTCTGCAAGATATTGCTTGCAGTGACGAAATGTCACATTACTGCCTTTATACCACAGAACAAGAAACTAAAGGCAGGATTGATTTGAAAGATACAGCTTTGAACGATCCTCAAGGGGAGCTGTTTTGCGATGGCTCCTGTTTCAAACTTCCGGATGGTCCATTCACTGCTGCTTATGCCATTCCTACACTAAGCACAATTGTGGAAACCAAAAGAATTTGGCATAACTCCACGCAGGCCGCAGAGATTAATGCATTGACTAGAGCTTGTGAACTTTCCAAAGGGCTTAGAGTAAATATATATACTGACAGCCCCTATGCTTTTGGGGTGGTTCACAACTTCGGTAGACTTTGGGCAGAACAAGGTTTGTTGACCTCACATGGAACAAAGATCCAATATGGCACATTGATAGTTCAGCTACTCTCAGCGCTTTCACTTCCCACTCAGCTAGCAATAATGAAGTGCGCGGCACATCAGAAAATCATAGAGGATGTAGGAAAAGGGAACGCTTTCGCTGAACAGATAGCTAAACAGACTGCTACTGATCTCTACTCAGATATGTATACTACACGGGAAGCCATAAATGTCTGTACTATAGATGAAGGAATTGATTCCATAAATAATATCCAAGCAGATGCCACTCTAGAGGAAACCAAGCAATGGGCTGAGGGCTTGGCGAGGTTGGATGATCATGGGTGTTGGGTGGATAACTCAGAGGGAAAATGGATGTTGCCAGACGCGTACGTCACTATGATGATTTCAATGGCTCATGGTCCCACTCACATATGCGCTAGGAAAATATGCAAAATGTTAGAAACTGTCTAGGTAAATGTTAACATCCCGAAAACTGCTGAGCGTTTTGTCCAGAGTTGTATGGTCTGTTTACAGCACAATTTGGGGAAGGGTACATCGGCATCAAGGGGTAGTTGTGGTCCACCTTCTGTCCCTTTTGAGGTAATCCACTTTGACTTTATTGAAATGGAGCGGTGTAACAATCTTAGATATGTCTTGGTAGGTATTTGTGCTTTTAGTAAATGGGTCGAAGCCTTCCCTGTGAAAGATGCCACAGCATTGACAACGGCGAAAACCATGCTTAAGGAATATTTTCCTAGGTTTGTTTTGCTGAGGGTCATCTGGTCGGATAATGGTCCACATTTTATCGCTGCTGTTATTCTGCAAATATGTGTTGGATTACAGATCAATAAACGGTTCCATTTGGCCAGACATGCTCAGAGCGCTGGAATGACAGAACGACACAATGGTATTTTGAAAAACAAACTTGCTAAGACATGTGCCGGCACCAATTTGAAATGGGCGGGTGCCTTACCAATTGTGCTACTTTCTATGCGCACAACCCCACAGACTAGGAGTGGGCTCTCCCCGTATGACGTAGTAATGGGGAGGCCAGCTAACATTTGGAATCTTCCTAAACCAAGGGCCCTGAGGGATATAGAGCACATACTTTTTTCTGAATATTGTGAACGCTTAACTCAAAATCTGTATTTTATTCATCAACAGGTGCGAGAAGCCCTCCCAGCCAAATACGAGGGGCCAGGTCACAGCATCCGACCTGGTTACTGGGTGCTTATTAAATCATTTGAGACCGCATCCTGTCTTGCACCGCGTTGGACAGGACCCCACCAGGTCATATTGGCCACACAGACTGTGGTATGAGTAGCGGGGAAGCGTCATTGGATCCACGCTTTGCATGTCAAGAGGATACCTTTCCCTTTGCCACACTACGGAGAAGACAAGGAGAAACGTACTTGCTCTGTTCCCAGCGATCAATCAGCATTGCGCAGCACCAAGGGTGTTTCGGAGACACTCCCTGAGCCTGCAGGGCCTGGGGAAACCGCTGCTTTGTCTCCAAACTCTTCGACAGATCCTTTTGCACCTTTGTCCGGTTCTGTTGCAAATTCATCACTTCCATGAGGAAGCAGCAACACATTGTTCGCAGATCACACAGTACCAGGAGTCACAGGGTACAATCTGCATCCATGGCACTAGTCTCACTGCATACATACGACTGTGCCCACAGGAGAACAACCACACAGAGCTTGTCATTTGCCACTTTCTGTACTGAAGGAAAGTAGGTGGCTGGGGACTGGGAAAGACTAAGGACCTCATCACGAGTCTGGCGGTAACCCATAAATGCAGTGGTAGCGCTATTACCACTGCATTTAAGGGTCCGCCAGATCATGGCTTTGACGGATTTCCCCCCAGCTCTAAGCTGGGGGAAAATCCATGTCAAATTTGCCGATTTTCGGAGCAATTATTGCCGGCGCGAAATCCGCCGGCGGTAATAGCGCAAATTTTCCCCTTTGGTCCCAATGGGGAATGAGGAATTCCCGAATGGGCCCAATGGGGAATGGGCAATAACCCTTCCACCAAACCCGTGATCCGGCGCTAATAGCGCCAGGGGGTTTGGCGGTAGGGCTATTACCACCCAACTCGTGATGAGGCCCTAATAAACCACGTGCAAATGGACTACAGAGATTTCTGCAGGAACCTTTTGGAGAAGGGCTTCAAGGAACAATGCCTGCTATAGTCCCTACTCGTACGGAACAATCGACTGACCAGGTGGCCAACAATGACATTGGACGATCAAATACATGGGCCCTCATTACGACCCTGGCGGAAAGTGACTGACCAGACCGCCACAGCGTAAATAGCGTTTCCGCCATTGCACGATGGAGCAAAGTGCGGCCCATGCACGAGCACCACGGCATGGCGGAAGTGCAAAGTCCGCGATGGCGGAAATGACCCCAAAACGGCCCACACCGCCGCCGTACGGCGCCCTAGGTGCAATACCGCCACCCATCTCAGCGGACACCGCAGTGAGCGCCAACCGGAAAGTACGGTGACCGTAAATATACGGAAACGGAAGTAAAAACATGGGCCCGAAACGGGAAACAACACGCCCTACACCTATAAAACCACAAAATCCACACAACCACTAAAAACACTACCCTGAGACACATCCCAACCCGTCATCCACCCTAGTGAAACCAAGAAAAATGGGAAAAGTAGCGAAGAAAGCGTGCGACCGCAAGCGGCAGGTCCACTTCTCCCGTGAGGAACTCACCATGCTTACAGAGACCCTCCAGGAGAATGCCGCCGCCGTCTTCTCCACGCAAATGACCAGGACGGCACTTGCGAACAAGAAGGCCATATGGGCCCTGGTGGCACAGCGGGTAAGTGCGGAGGGGACCGCACCCCGCAACCCACAGCAATGCAGAAAGCGATGGGACGACCTGCGGATACGCGTCCGTAGCATACTTTCTGCCAACCGCAACATTGCCACAGCCACCGGGGGAGGATCGGAATCACCCATCAAGTTGACCCCCTGGGAAGAAATCTGTGCCTCCACCATAGGAATGGAGAGCATAGAGGGAGTCGGAGGGATGGAGAAAGGAGTGCAGACATCCGGAGAATCAGGTAGGTGTCCCAAATTAAACCATGCCAAATCCACAATGTCCAATCATGTGAATCACATGTGTCCACATAGCGCAACAGTAACACATGGCCAGGAGAACGTCCACACACATTGGCCTGATAGCGCACGTTAAAACCCACAATAAATACATAAATAATTAAAAACCCCTAAAACACCCACTACACGTGCAGCAGGCACACCCTAACTGCAGGCTGCCAAACAACTGCACCCTCACTCCACACACAAATGAAAGCACCTCCAAGGCCCCGACCCAAATCACCCTCAGGTACCACCCCAATGCATGTGATACATTGCCATTCCAATTCCCACAGACCCATTAATAACGCTCGCCCTCCTTTACTCCACCACAGGGTCCGATCCAAACGACGAGCTTCAGGACACCCCTACCAGCACACCTGCAAAGAGGGCCAAGACCAACGGCCAAAGACCCTCCACCTCAGCTGCACGCATCAAGACACGGCAGCAGCACAAATCAAGTGGCAGCACAGAGGAGGGAACATCAACATGCACCCCAGCAGCCAGCATGCCCACAACAGCAGCACCACAGGTCCCCCCAATGGATGCCACAGAAGGCACTGCCTCTGGTGGCAGCAGCACCATAGGTGACACCCCATTAATGGCAGCATGCTCCGACACAGAAGACGGGGATGTCGAAGTCAGATCCATCCATGACCTGTCCCAATCCCCCTGTCTGTTCCATCCCGTACACCATGAGGATACCACGCAGGGGCACCCACAAGACGACGACTGGCCATCCCCCACAAGCCCTGTGGCAGGGCAACATGAGGCGACCAGCCACTCTGTGACACCACCGCAAATGGCCATGGCCCAGCAGAGGCAACAGTCCCTCGACCAGTTAATCGTGCAACAGCAGCAACTGGCCACGCTCCTCAAGGACCATGCCGATGAATGTGGGGGCACTAAGGCAGACATAGAAACATCAACTGAGACACTCAGGGCAGAAATGGAGAGAAGTACAGAGACACTAAGGGCACAAATGGAGAGTAGCACCGAGAGCCTGAGAGTCCAAATGGAGAGAAGCACCAAGAGCCTGAGGGGGGAACTGCATGCGACGTCCAAAGACGTATGTGCCGAACTTGCCGCAGTGCGCCGTGTGCTCACTGAGCTCTCACAAACCCTTAGGGACATGCATGGACGTGAGCAGGCAGAGACATCATCCGTTGCAAGTTCCGTCCAGGGCAGCCCCCAACGTAGATCTGGGAGGAACCTGCGCTCCACAGGCAGGGGTGCCCCTGATACCCGCAGAGGGGGCTTGCAATAGCGACTGCCCACTGACAATGTGCATCTTTGGACACTGGTGTTCGGGGGGGAGGTAGGAGGGTGGAGGGGGTGTGTTGGGCTCACTTGGGTGGCGGGTCGATAGGGTGTTCAACATGATATCACATATGCCATAAACAATACACGATCAACCAATGAGATGTGTGGACAATGATCTTTGTGTACTAGGCCATCATAGGCGTACAGTCCATATTGTGCATGTACCAGACACACACAGTGCCACGAGTCCCGTGTCCATGTATCAGCCACCAGGCGTGAGTGCTAGAAGCATGCATCAATGAGATGCTGACGAATGTCACGGCCCTCCTGTGTCTCGCGGACTCCTTGAGGTGCTGCCACATCCCCACCCTCATCATGACCATCTTCAGGTGCTTGCAGTTCTGCGTCAGGGGGCATGGGCACATTTCTACGTACGCACATGTTGTGTAGCATGACACATGCCATCACCATCTTTGCAACCTTCTCATGGCGGTACAGGAGTGCCCCGCCAGACCTGCTGAGGCACCGGAAACGAGTCTTCAGTAGCCCGAATGCCTGTTCAATGACTACACGGGTACGTGAGTGGGCATGGTTGTAGTCCTCCTCATGCTGGTCCCGTGGGTTCCGGACTGGTGTGAGGAGCCATCTCTTCAGTGGATATCCGGCATCACCTGTATGTGGACGATAAACGAATTATGTGGAATGCCATTGCTACGTACGCACCCCACCCCTTCCTGCCAGGTCATTGCCGCATCACATACCCCACATCATCATGCATGAAATGAGACTCACCGAGTAGCCAGGATCTGTACCCTGCGTGTCGCTCCATGTAGCGTGGTATTGTAGAGTTCCTCAAGACCATAGAATCATGGGTTGATCCAGGGAATCGGGCACAACAATGTGTAATGATCCTGTTGGAGTCACACACCATTTGTACATTCAGGGAATGAAATTGTTTTCGGTTGCGGTACTGGGCCTCCATGGCATGTGGGACGACCAATTCCACATGGGTGCAGTCGATGGCACCAAGGCAACCCGGTATGCCGCCAAGTGCATGCAATCCCACTTTTGTGTTGGTAATTTCCTGCTCCGAGCGTGGTAGAGAGATGTAGTCGTCTGCGTGCTGCAGGAGGGCATCGAGCACTTGCAATAGTGTCCGTGAGAACAGTGGCTGAGAAATGCCATGCAACTGTCCGACTGTGTGCTGGTAGGTGCCTGTGGCCAGGAAGTGGAGTACAGACACCACCTTCAGTAGGGGTGGGATGGCGGTTGGGCTATCTATCATGCTGACAAGGTCAGCCTGTGTCATGTCCACAATGGCGCCTATGGTGTCCCGGTCCAAACGGTAGAGGGTGTGGATCTGCTCATCAGTGAGGTTGAACGGATGTGCTCGGAGGCGTGGGATTGCGGGCTGCCTGCGTGGTGGTAGTGGCTGTGCTGGCGGCCCTTGCTGGCCCTGCCTTGCCCTCCTCCTCCTCCTGCGTCTCCTCCGTGCGGCCGGTTGTAGTTGGTGTTCGACTTCTTCTTGGAGTTGGGGTACTTGCAGTGCTATCAGGTCCCCCAGGGCCAACATAGCTAGTCCTGCCGGTAGCATTTCGGAGTGGGTGTGGTTGTGGGAGGAGACTGGGTGTGCAATTTATGTGTTTTCAGGCTGTATGGCCTCCACCTGTGGTGATTCATTCCACCTGTGCAAGCTGCTCTCCCCTTTGGCCGAGCACGTCCCGCACACAACGCTGCAATTCGAGGAATGGCATCTTGCTTTTACAATCATGTATTTGTACCCGATGGCCGTGTAAAATTGGTTGATATGTTCATTCGGCTATGGTCCCATTGTTTCACATACTATCTTAGCAGTCGCGAACAGACTTGTGAAGGGTCAGTGGAACGTAGTACTCGAGTAACGGTGGACCCTCATGCATCACTGTACCGAGTTGCAACGACGGGCGGGGCGTCCCATTTGTGAGAGAAGGCAGTTGCCATTTTCACACACAGCCGCACTCGATGGATTGATTTGTGATTTCAAGCGGCCACAGATGCCTTTTCGACGTGATGTTGCAAATGAGGAATTCGAAGGGCGGCGCTTTCGGTTATCAGCTAGCGGCGAGGAGATGCCCACAGGTCTGACTGCAAATATAACGTTCTATTGTTCAATGTCCTTGGGACAGGGGCCATGGCGAGGATGCAATTATTGCTATGAATAGTTTGGGATGCGCAATAGCGAAGTGGACGATGAGGCCGGACGTTCCCAAATACATGTTACTTCACAACACTGGAATTACGGGCTGGGGCACAGTGGATTTTGCAGGCTGCATACCGCACAGACTCAATGGAATTCTCACATGTTATGTGAGTATGGAAACAGGCGTTATCATTACGGGATGAGGGGATGATGAATGGATGCATGGACAGATGATTTGATACAGTGTTTGCCATGTACAGGGCTTCTTGGAATCTGTCCGCCTCCCCTGCGCTATGTGATGCAGGGCTGCCATAGTGGGACCATCGTCTATCTGGCCTTGTTGAGCCCTCCCTGTCTCGACGCGCCTTCAGACACTTGTGTCCATGCACGTTACCAATCCCATCTGATGGATTCTGTTTTCACAGACGCATGCACAGGTACACTCGTTTGTGATGGTGTTTTCACCTCGATTTAGATAGTTATGAGTCGCAAGTGGTTTTTGGGTGGTGATGATCCTTTGGAGTGGGCTAGCATGCATATGGCTGTGGATTTAGTGTGATCATTGAAGTGAGTTGTTCGAATGTAGTTCTGATGGCCATTCTATTCTTTTTCTTTTCTTTTGGTTGACGGGTATCTCCTCCCCTTTTGCCACTGCCATCTGTATGCCACTCCTGCAGAGATGGCTTTTACTCCCGACACCTGCTGCTTCGTGTTAATCAGTGGAGCAGCATTACGATCTTATGGGACGATCGCCAATGGGCCACATGCCCTTACGCAGTACTAGTGGCTCGGAGCAACATTTCGGCCTTTCAGCTGGACTAGTGCCTCCCCATCGGGACTGCCCTGCGGTTCTGTGCGCTTCCATGTTGCCTTTTCATACGAGAATGTGGCCCTGTGTACCATGAAGGAACAGGGCGTCACACAAGAAGTAGCTGGTCATTTCTTGCGGATGCAGCCCACAATGGTGAAATGTGTTTTGGAGTTCATGGCCTAATGGCTGTATGGGCTTGGTGAATTTGTTGTGCATTAAATTTCTATTCTGATATGGGCCGTGTAGCGTTCTTCTATGCAAGTGATGTGGCATATTCCTATTTGGGGAGCGATGTATTGTGAGGAGATCTGCATTGTGTTCCAGCTTCGGAGTATGGTTGCGTGGTACTGTGCTGGGCGCGTTTGCCTACGGAGCCCAGTGAGGTCAGGGATGAGGGCTGCCAATATGACTGTTTGAATGATGTCATGCTCAGGGGCGGGGGATTAGGTTTTGTGTAACAGATGCCGGTCAGCCAGGTGGACTGGTGGAATGATGTGATTTTCGGAATATTGGTGGTCACAGGTGCCTGTGTTTGCGTGCGTTTCTTGGTGGGAGACTGAGGTCATGTCCATTGGAATGGCTTCTGTATTGCATGCATGGGTGACTTGTACATTTCACTGGTTGCATTGTGACTTCATTGCACCTACGGGGAGTTGTACAATGTGGCCAGGGAGCGGTGTACAGGCACTCAGTGGGGCCGTTTACGGTTGATTCGCGATGCCGTACTTCTCACCATGGCGGAATGGTACTTTACGCCGTGCTTGATGGCGTTAGGTGCATGTCCGCTAGGGTCGGAATTCGCGTACCGTTGCGCCATGGTGGTATTTACGGTTTGGCATGGCGCGCGCGCGCGTACTTGGTGCAGTTAGCGTTGGCGTTCACTACGGTGTCGCTAATGGCATCGTACTTTACGGTGACGGGTCATAGTCGCACCGAGCGGTATTCGATGGCGGTATTGCATTTCCGCCATCGTTTTTCGATTTCCGCCAGGGTCGTAATGAGGGCCATGGTCTTTTAAGATGTATTATCTTTTCGTAATTGTGTTAACCAGTTTCATAGTATTAGTTGCCTTCGGATTTTGGTATATGGAAGAAGTGCGCCCACTTGAAACATTCTTGCCTACTGAGAATGTTCCTACTATGTCTACAACTTTTGTGCACCTGCACACTCTATCTCCTAGGGACTCTCAACATAGACAGAGCTATGATAATAATACACTACTGCTAATAATGAATGCAACTCATGCCATTTTGAACAGAAAAAAACTGCTGGATATGTTTGCATTTGCCGCAACATGGGGAAAACGGGTTGGGCTGGTATATTCATCCTTTGCCTTTAACTACTGCATGTTATGCTTCTCTACAGGCACTATTCTTTGGCCGATGGAATGATAGCATCTCAAGGAATTTTGATGGGATGAATTTGAATGAATTTGAAAGGTGAGTCCTAACGCCTCTGGGATGCTCACTCTTTGCAAATAGGAGCAAGCTCAATGTCGCTTCTATTAGGCCTTCTGATAGACTCTCCCGACCTTTTCAATCTCTGATTTCTTTTAAGATGGCTCCTATAGGTAACAGCGATGCCATGCCACCTTCTTACACTGTTAACCATAGCCCCAACTCTGTTTCTTTCAGCATACAAAGGAATGGTACTCAGTCAATCGGTAATTTCGAGGGTTGCACCAGTGTTGCAAACTTGACCTTTGTATGTAGGCAAACCGGTCTACTTCGTTTGCGGTAATGAGGCTTATCCAAGGCTACCTAGGGATTGGCAGGGAACTTTTTATTTGGGAATTCTGCTACCTGGGGTATACGTAGCCAGTACCACTGAAATCTCTAGGGCCCGTCCAAGGCGGGACGAGAATGGGGATACTCCTTCACAAGTTCTTGACCATGTAGCAAAATCCTTTCTACCTTTTTGGGGGCAGATTATGAATTCCGAGGATATCAGGAGACTGGCAAGAGTACTGGAGAGAACCATCAACCGGACCTCTGACTTACTCTATAACATGACTCTATAGCAAAAGGCAATCAGATTAGTGGCGCTGCAAAACCGGATGGTATTAGACGCCATCCTGGCTGAGCGTGGTGGAGTATGCAAATTAGTGGGGTCCGCATGCTGTGTTTTCATACAAGATTACTCCCCGACCATATTTAAGGCAATACAAAATCTGCACGTCCTGAGTTCAGAAGTACATGTTCCCAAGGGAAACTCGGATCTTAGTACTTGGTTCTGGGACTTCCTACGGTCTTGGAGATGGAAGCTTCTCTCGGTCGTATTGATAATTCTTGGTATTTTGTTGTTCTGCTGTTGTTGTATACAATGTCTTCCTGCCATATGTTCAATGTTAGGGGGATGTTGTGCACAAACTATGGGAACGTTAGGACAAAAGGTACATGCACCGGGAAGAATGACCAATGAATTTGTGATGAAGGATATTTCCGCTGCAGATCTTATGGCGATCAATATATCTGATGAATGTGATTCAGGATGTATGGACCTTGAAACGTGGAGTTACCCGTGAAGCGACTAATATTTAGTTAAGATCTTGGCTTAGGCCAAAACGAGGGTTTTTGTTAAACGGAAATCATATAGTGCCTCCTTTTGATTTATATTGGCCTAGACATAGTCGCTCCATGAGGAAAACCGCGTTAGAAAGTTCCGATTTTGGATCGACTTCGCTGCCATTTTAAGAGTCATCCGCCATTTTGATTTCTGTCCGAATATTCTCTGTTCTAAAATGGTGGACTGTGTTTTCAACTTGCAACCAAGACTCCCGACCTTTGAGTTCCGTTAATGTTTAGACTGTCCAAGAGCCGACTGTTTAGACTAAGCAGTGAGGCCTTGTACTACACATGAACTGTTGTCCAAGCATTGTCTACGCTCACAAGACTCATCCGCGAATACACATCTGGAACAATGTAAAGTAAACCTTGAGCGTGGACATAGGCTGAACTTTATTGAATTCAACTTGTAAAGGGAGCTTGCTGTAGGATTTGGGAACATACGTTGTCATTGTATCACTGTAGAAATACAAACATGTGTAATCCATTGTAAAATATTATGTGAACCGAAAGTGAACTAGGCACAAACTCTAGACCGCAGATTATTAACGTGAACAGGGGCTGGACAATATTACTCAGAAATTGTATAAAAGCACAAATGTTTAGACGTCCAGCACTCTCTCTCCTCTCTCTGACGGGCTTGTACTCATTGCAGGGTGTTGAGAGCCAGATAGCTATCTGTGTTTCTTTGTGACTGTACAGAATAAAAGATCTGTGAATCTTTTCAGCCCGTGATTGGTGTATTTCATTTGTGGTACTCAGCCTCGACATGTTCTTGTTCTTACACGGTTGGATGACGTTGAAGGAGCCTGCCAGAGCGGGCTGAGGTTTTGCTGGGGGGACCAGGAGTTGAAGGTGATAAGAGAGGAGAGAATGATCAGACCAAGACAGAGGTGTGGTGAGAGGGTTAGAAAGAGAGGTCAGCTGACATGAGAGCATCAATGGTGTGCCCAGATGAGTGAGTTGGGCCAGAGGGAAGAATGTTGAGGGAAAAAGAGTCACAGTGGTTGTGTAGGGTGGCTGCATCAGGAGAGTCAAGATGAATATTGAAGTCTCCAAGGAGGATAAGCTTAGATGAAGAAGTAAGGAGAGAAGAGGTGAGGTTGGCACACTGCGATAGGAAGAGGTGGACCCGCCCAGGGGGCCTTCAGATGGTAGTGAGAGTGATTGAGAGGGTAAGAGAGATGCAAAGCTTGCAAACAAGGCATTCAAAGGAGGATTAGGATTGAATGGGTATGATAGAGGCAGGGACCTATTCAGGGAAGACAAGTGCTTCTCCTACAGACTGGTTAGATCTGGTTGTGGAGAGGATCTTGTAGCCCTCAGGGAGGAGAGTGTCAAAAGCAGTGACAGAGCAGGCATTGAACCATGTCTCAGGGAGAGTGAGGATGTTGAGGTCAAAATCTGCAAGTGGGAGACAGATGTCAGAGGATTGCTTGACAGCAGAGCGGGAATTGAGGGTAACTAGGTTAAGCTGATAACCATTTTTAAAGGTCTTCTGGGAAGGTTACAGGGGTGAGGTACAACGGTTGGTGGGGGCTAAGAGTGCAAAGCAGTGGCCGCCAAAGTAATGGCAGGAGAAGGAAGGAAGTTAATGAGAGACGGAAGATACCTGCCAAGAAGGAGGAGGTTGGGCTGAGAGCCCTGGGCCATGATAGTGCCATTCCAGTAGACAATTATGAAGCACCTGGAAGATGTGAAGTGTGCCAAGAGCACTTCCGATCTGGTTCCACCATTAATGTGAGAGGAAGAGAAAGGGGAGAGGACAGAAACCATATGGGGAGTAAATAGGTCTGAGAAGGGAACAACAAAGAGAATGTCAGTGGAGGTAGGATTAACATAGATGTTGGAAATGGGCAGTCCTGGGTTAGAGACCAGAAGACCCATCTTAAACCTTTTTCTTCCAGGCTTCGAATAAGAGGCAAGATAGCTAATAGAATAGCAATTAGTGTCGATAGGTGAGATGGAGGGCTCCATAGGTGGAGGGGGAAGAAGGGCATACAGAGGAAGAGAGGTAGAAAACTGTACTGTGCACAAAAAGAACTCACCAGGCTGGCTAGCTGCCAACAAGTACAGATGAATAGGTCCTTTTAACAAAGTTTAAACAAAGGCAGCAGATGTAAAAGTCACCTAGATATGAGATTCAAATATGCAGGGAAATACCAACATTTCAATAGGGGGGGGCAGATGTAAAAACCACCTATATTTGAGATTCAAGTATACAGGGAAATATCAACATTTTAATAGGGCAGCAGATGTAAAAACACATCTAGAATTGAGAATCAAAGATAAGGAAAATGCCAGCATCGGGTACGGCCAGCTGAAATTAGAGAACCCAATGGAGCTTTAGGAGACGTGGAAAGTGCCAAAATCAGGCAGGGCAGAGGAGGATTCAGAGCAGCCCGGTAGAATGTACAGAAATAGGAATTCAGCATTAGTCCTAGACTGCATGAAGGTCAAGTCGAGCAACAGGTAGAGATGAAAAACAGTGCAAGCCAGAGTGTAATGGAGTGAATCAGGTCCGGGCAAATCATGTGCACGAGCAGTGCCAGCAGATGAAATAATGGATTTAAGTTTGTTGCATAGTGAATACACCAGTGAATACTTGTGTGCCCATGGGAGGCAAAATCATGGCAGAGAAGAAAGCGGTTGCAATGGAGGGTTAGAGCTGCAAGTGTGCTGTGGATCAAGGAGCTCAGACGGTGTAACAAACACAGGGCAGAGTGGGGCACACTTACCTACAGGGCTAGGAAGGCTAGACTGCCGAAGGGCAGCGCTTCCAGAATGAAGTTGGGGGGGAGGGGTGCAGCCCATGTTTTAGAGAGGCGCAAAGTAAAGAGGCACACTGCACAGCCGCTACGGCCTGACAGGCCATACAGTGGCCTTAGTGTGGGCCTTTCATTTCAAAAGCCTTTTGAGACTCACTCAGACCCCATGCTGGCCAGATGAGTTTGATGGGCAAAACATCAATACATTCTTTGCTCAGCTGGTTGGTCTAATGCTGGGACATTTCACCAATCTCATTGTAAGCCTATTGTGCGTGTTTCTCGAGCTCTGTTAAAGGAGTTTTGAACATGCAGATTTGGAAGCCTCCATGCCATGCCATAGAGTGTTGATTATTCATAGCCTGTGACCTAGAGTCTGGATTTCATTAATGGTACAGAGGTATTATCACCCCCAGTTACTTCCCATAATCGTGATATTTATGTCTTCTCTGCCACCGATCCTACCCAGACCATATGTTCTACCAAAAGAAATACATATATATATATATGGGAAAACAATTGTTAGCCCCTAGACTGCGCTCTGCCTCATTATTGAGCTGGTGCTATTGGGCTAGAGCGGGCTGGGCTCTAAACATTACAAAAAGATGTCAGGAAAAGGGTGCAGGTAGACAGATGAATAACACCTCCAACTTTAGCCAAAAACTTGCCCAAGCACTCACGACCATATACTAAGTTAAAAATTATATTCCTTTATTGTATCAAAAAGTAGTACAAAACATCATAAAAAAGCATACAAGGCAATACCTGGTCAGACCAGGCATAAGGCACCACTCACCCCAACGGGTGGAAAAACGCCACGCGTTCCGCTCGACTCGCGAGCTTCCTCAGGCTTGTAGTTGTTCCCAACTGGTGTATTCTCGTGTTTATATTGACTCATAGGCCATGTCATGTGTTTCTCCCATTTGTTGCTCACGCGTCATATGATACACTGTTCAAATTTCACTACAAAGAACTCTATGGTTACATATGTCGAAAATTCCGCCATCTAGGAGTGGCTAAGGTCTAATGGACCATAGGATAAAGTCTATAAAAATAAAATTAAAATGCTACTAGATTATTTGAAATAGAACTAGCGCGTGTGGATAGCAAACACAGGGGGAGTCAAACATGACATGCCTGAGCGAGAGCGAATTTATATCAACTTAATGACGAGATCTCGCACCAGTGCGCAGTTCCAATATGTGTTGCCTCACCGCGCGAGAAAAATTCTCTGCGGTGTGGCAAACAATCCGCATGAAGGGGTGAGTACTGAAAAAACGAATGCAGCGGCTACAGCCCAATATCAGTAATGGCAGCCTACACAATGCACGAGAGAGAGGGAGTCTTTGTCTAAGAAGCAAATGTGCTAACTAAATGACGGGTGAGGCGTAGTGCATGTTGGACCTGCTAGTCCCTTACTCGCCAGGAGTATGCAAGTGCATATCCTGGAGATGGAAGCCAATTTCAGACAGAAATATAGACGCCTTCTCATTTCATATGGAGTGGTACTATGCTATGGATTGATAAAAACTCAGTGCATTGATAAAGTACAAGTGCAACATTAAAGCAGCATGATATGAAAATAATCGGACAAATGTCCAGATAGGTAAATATATATAAAAGGGGTGTTGTTACTACTCTAAAAACACTGCGATGCAGGAGAGAGAAGAGAGATCTCTCTATCTCTAAGAATACCCAATCGTCTAAGAGTGTATGAGCTAAAAGACATAGAATAAAGGTATCTCTTCCTTTATCGATACCTCATACTTCTTCCTCTATCGCGACACTATGCAACCGGCACACCGACACTGGGCAGCATTCTACTGAATGATCAATTATACCATCTTTTGAATGGATGAGCATTCTGCCTGTCATATGAAGTGACATGTGCATTTGATTAATATTGAAAGTGCAAAGTGATATATAAGTATATACAATCATAGAAACATGACTGACGATAAGGAACATCCAATCACTACATGTTAACCCAGCTTAAAATCAATTTTAAAAGAACATTGTCCGTATGTTCTATCTATATCAGGAGCCAACCTAAATATTTCATGAGATTATTATCTAAGGTAGATGGTAAACAGACAGAGAGTGTGACGGTGGTGACGGTCATTACACTGAAGTATAGGACCTTCACTGATGAGAACTACTATAAGCATCTAATCAATCATATAAAAATACCTATAGCCCTGAGTCCACATTTAAACCGTTGGGCTTTAAGGTGTCAAACCTACAAATAAGCTTGGCTTCTAGTTGACGCAGTTTGAGTTCCCTATTACCCAACCTGTTGTGTTGTGGTATATGTGCTAAGCCTACAAAACTCATCTCTGATGTATTTCTGTTGTGTTTCTCACCAAAGTCTAGCGCTAAGGGGTATGTCTGATCTCCATTTTTTATGGCTCTGTAATGTTGTAAGATACGTAATTTCAGGGGGCCAATAGTAGATCCTATGTAGTGTAACCCACAGCTGCATGTTATTGCATAAACCACAAACTTTGTTAAACAGGTTATTTGTATATATATATATATATGTTCTACTAAAGAGGGTTCCAGGCCCTCATTGTCAGCATGCTGAATGTGGCTAGCATTGGCAGTGCTATTCTTCATTCTTCATCCTGCAAATAACTTTGGAAGACTGCTAATGGTGTTGCAGGTGAAAAGAGGGCTACCTAATCTGGGGACTTATATATGGATGTACATTCAGGGATTGGTTGGAGGAGCATGTGAGTAAGGAGGAGCTTAAGGGGTTTGTAGGTTTTGTAGACTCTAGTTCTTACTCCTGTGGAGCAAAATAAAAGAGATGTACACATAATACTCAGCTCAGTACCATTAATAGAAACTCACTGTCACAAGTTAGAAATGATGGACACTTTTTGTGGAAATTATAACATTTCATGCTAGATAACAAGCTTGAGCAAACATATATGTGTTCTGATTGCAAATTCATTTTTTCCGTAGTGTTTTTTGAATGTTTCCATTTTGGTGATTGAAACTTGAATACAAACTGCAGCCGAGTGATAATGAGTTGAAAACAGTGTCTGCGTTTTTGACTGGCATGTTCAGCAGGATGGGAATTCCTAAAGGAAGTGAGGGGAGGAGAGTTTAGAAGGGATGACGTCAAGCTGCGTGGAAGCTAAAACATTTCTTGAGGACTCTCAACTATTCAAACGAATTTCTTAATTAAATTAACCAGGACTGCTGCAAACTTAAAGCACTGCACAAAAAAACAGGCGGGGTGGTGGTGAGAGCAGAGATGTACAACGTCGTTTTACAAATCCTATTTTCTATTTGCTTAATTTTGTTCATTCTCTTTTAGCCCCGGCGAGCGTCAGGGAAATACGTTCCACGAAAATTAGTTATTGTGCTTTAATAAAACGAACAGCCAGAGTTCTCATTGAAAATGCTGTTCGAGAGCTGCACTTGAAAGAAGGAAGCCGGGGCCCTCAACAGATTCGTATCAACGTGTGCCACATGCTCACATAATTGAGGATTCAGGACCTCGGGGAGAAACAAGCGTGGTTGCACATGAAAGCTTACACTCAGCCTGCCTTTCTACTCATCCGTATAATGTAACACTTTGCTATCTCCATTAAAAGACTGTACTTTGTGCTATATCATGCATTTTATAATATTTCCATCTAAATGCAGATTTCCAAGTTCCATTTTTTTTGCCATCCAGTCAGGTTTCCCATAAAGACACCAGCGGGAGACCGCATTCCGATTCGTCCTGCATATTAAAGAAATGTCCCGGCGATTATTTTATTTTATGTTTGTTCCCTCAGCTCAAGCAGTGAGCAACAAACAGGGTCCCCGCCTGGATGGAAAAGCTATTTATGAGTTTATCATTGCGTGTTGCGCTCTCCCCCGCGCTGCCCACTTAGCCTCCTGTCTTTGCAGCCGGACATTTTGCAGAGTCCACATAAACATGAAGGGAGTCCATCTCTGTCACTTAATCTACAAATGAAAGTCGTGCGCAGTCAGAACTTTCCTTTGAGAAGTGTGTGCATCGAATACCTTTCGAATGGATAAATAATTCATACCTTGACTTTGTTGCTCTTGATAGCATTTTATGGGTAACATTTTTGAAAATGTCATACTGACAGCAGCAGCTAGCTCGCTCTGTCATTTCGCGTACTTCGATTTTAATAAGAAAATATTTTCCACCACCTCACTTTACTGACAGCACACTGGTGTCTCTCCGTGTAAAATCACTCCCTCATCACATTTTTGCCTCTTGGCTTTAAATCTGTCCATGGTCAATCCCCCACTACCTGGCTGAGTTAATCTGTGTCTACTCTCTTGTTTGGGAGAGCTGCTTTCTAACACACAATGAAGATAGCGCAGGGAGTCTTGAATTTATTATAGACAAGGAGGTGAGCATTATGCATTATATCTTCACATTTATTCCTGTCTCCAGCAGTTTCAACAAAAACAAACATTATAACTTCCCAGATGGGAAAACACAGGGCCTCATCATGACTTTGGCGGTAACCCTTAAATCCGGTGGTAGCGCTATAACCGCCGGATTTAAGGGTCCGCCAAATCAGGACTTCGGCGGATTTCGCCCCAGCTCTTAGCTGGGGGGAAATTCGCTGAAAATTCGCGCTCATACCGCCGGCGGGAAATCCGCCGGCGGTATTAGCGCAAAATTTCCCCAATGAGCCCAATGGGGAATGGGGCATTCCCGAATGGGATCAATGGGGAATGGGGATTAACATTACCGCCGAACTCATGAAACAGCTCTAATAGCGCCGGGGAGTTCGGCGGTAGGGCTAATACCGCCGGCGGTAATACCGCCGGCGTTACCGCCCAAGTCGTGATGAGGCCCACAATCTTTTTTGTTTTTTCTTTCCATTTCTCAAGAAAAACGACATTCCCCCAAACGACAGGTCCAGTCTATATGTGGTTCAATATCCCTTGAGCATGTGATCTTAGTCTTTCCTGTTCCTGTCATCTCCCTCTTCTTTAATGCACTTAACTGCACTCTGACGTATAACCACAACTCTGAACTTGTCCAAATATGGAGTCTCCTCTCTCAACTGCACTGCTCTGCATGGTCTTCATATATGCCTGACGGGCCTCGCTGCTCAAACAGCCTGTGCTTCTCGCCAGCCTGACTCAGTTGTTCTTTTGGTCATCCCCTGCCGAAAAACATAAAGAGCACGTTACGGAAGTGGATACACAACCCTATTCGGAGAGAAAATCCATCATAAACACAATCACAGATATTGTCATCAACTCTCCCGTTTATCTAGGGTGGGAAAGTAACGCTCGCCTCCTTGTCTTTAATAGAATCAAGACTCCCTGTGCTATTAGCAGGGGTAATCTTCATTCTATGTCAACACCGGAGGCAAGCATTATGCTTGTTCAAAGCTTGTCATTACTGTCGCTGCTACTGATTGCACAGGCTTGAAATAGAACGTTCTAAACGTAGTATTGCTGGCCCAGTTGGTCGCTTGCAGAATGTCTTGCAACTTCGTGCCTTGCGCTAGTGCTTTTGAAGCCATCGCGCACCTCACACAATGTGCTCCAAACTTAGACATGTCTACCCCTGCTAATTGCATCACCTTGCGTACCCATCTCGCTATGGTGGCTGTTGCGACTGCTTTATGCGGCTTCCTGTGCGCTATGAGCATTTGCGTTGTCCCCATTAGTCTCATCTCCGCTGTCCTATGCTCGTATTCCCTTATGCATGCTGCTACGCACCACTTGGGGTGATCATGTAGGTAAGGGTAAACTATTGATGTGGAACCGATCTTTGTTCTCCTGAGCAGCATGAAGGTAACTCCTTCTGGTACATATGCCTTTCTGTTCACGTCCAGCGCTCTGACGTCTGCTACTCTCCTGCAGGTTACTAGATATAGGAGCATAGCGAGTTTCCCTGACAGTTTCTTCAATGAAAGTTATCTGTTCGCTGGCTAGCTGGCGAGTAGCTTTAGAACTATCGTCGCGTCACATAGGACATTGTATCTTGGTTCTGGCGGTCTCCTAAATCGTACTCCTCTGAGGAGTCAAACGAAAACTGAGTTCTGTCCTATGGGCATGCCCTCTACGGGCAGATGTCCCGCTGATATGGTGGACCTGTACACTCCTATCGTCCTGTTTGCCTTCCCTCCTTGTAGCAGCTCTGCTAGAAAATTTAGGATCTCCACTAAAGGGGCTGAAACGGGATGCATATTTCTCCCTTTGCACGATCGAGACCATCTGCTCCAAGGTGCGTCTCAGGCGAGCAGCTTGTGCCAAAATGCCTGGGAGGACCCAGCGTCTCCTGCTATCATGCACGCCATCAGTGGGAGAGTCCATCTCACTCTCAGAGGATGATATTACCCAGCTGGGTCCGTGAGTAGGTTGTCTCCTGGCAGAAGTACTCTTGGATAATCGATCACTAGTTGCATTATTGTTGGAATCCATACTTGTGACTTCCATATTGGAGCCACTAGTATCATCTTTGCTTCCTCTCTGTGCTCTTTTGCTAGTATTCTGTTCATCATTATGAATGGTTGGAAAGCGTAGTGCGTGGCTCCCCTCCAGTCTTGGAGGAAAGCGTCTACTCCTGTTGCTGTTGGATCTAACCTCCAGCTGAAATACCTGCTCTCCTGAGGGTTCAACCTGGATGGAAATAGGTCTATGTGGACCCATAGCTTCTCTATCTGTTGGAAGATACTCTTGTCCAACATCCAGTTGCTGAAGTCTGATAACTGTCTGGAATTCCAGTCCACTATTACATTGAGCGAATCCGGAAGATATTCTGCTACCACCAAGGTCCCTGATTCGAGGCAGAAGTGCCAAAAATCCTTGGCTAGCTCTGCCAGCAATCTGGAATTCGTCCCTCCTAAGTGGTTGATGCATCTGACTGCTGATATGTTGTCCATCTTCATCAGAATACACATTTCACTTTGCCCTTCGTGAAGGCTTTTATTGCGAATGACCTGGCTAGCAGTTCCAGGCAGTTGATGTGCATCTTGAGCTCTTCTGCGCTCTATTTGCCCGTTGTCTCTCGTCCCCCTCAGCGGGATCCCCAGCCTGCTCTGTTGGCATCCAACTCTGTCACTAGATCAGGTCGGTCTCCGAATATGGATTTCCCGTTCCAGGCATCCATATTCTGTAGCCACCATTCCAATTGTGTCTTGGAATTTACGTCGAGGGGTACTGCTTGGTGGTACCTTAGCCCTTGTGCAGGTGCTTTATTTTTAGTCATTGCAGGGCTCGATAAAGTAGGGGCCCTGGAAATATTGCCCGAATTGATACTGCTAGTAGACCCACTACTCCTGCTATTGTCCTGAGGGACACTATGCTCTTGTCTAGGCAGCTCCTTAACTCTCTTTTTATGTCTCTTACTTGTCTGGCTGGTAGTTCTAAGGTGGCTGCCTTGGTGTCTATGATGAACCAGAGGAAATCTATTCTCCTCATCCGGGTCACATCTGACTTCTCTCAATTCACTAGTGATGCTAAAAGCTCCTTCACCCAGCCTGTCTGATATTGGAGCATCTCTCTGCTGCTCACCATCAGCAGGATGTCATCCAGGTAAATAATGATCCTGATTCCCTTCACTCTGATCACTGTCGCTATCGGTTTCATGAGCTTTGTGAAGGCCCAGGGTGCTGATGCTAGCCCGAACAGCATTGTCGGAAATTGCCAAAATCGTCCATCCCAGTCGAACGCTAGGAAAGGTCGATATTCCCTTTGGACTGGTACTGTGAGGTACGCATACTTTAGGGCGATCCTCGTGAGCCAATCTCCTTGTCTGAGGGTATCCCTGAGCTGGTGAATCCCTTCCATCTTGAAATGGTGGTATGTCACCCAGCTGTTCAGCTCTTTCAGGTTTATGACTGGTCTTACTTTGTCTTTCCTGCGCACCAGGAACATGTTGCTTATAAATGCTGCGCTAAGCTTTGCAGCTCTGCATATAAAGTCTCTTACTCTATCTGGGCTGTACGTTTATTGGTCGGTGTTGTTGGGCCTGCGTGGGTACCTGTATTAATTCTAGTTGCAACCCTTTGACTGTCTGCAAGACCCAGGCATCACTGGAAAGTTTGTGCCAGTTCTCCCAGAAAGGCTGCATTCTCCCCCCAACTGGTGGGTATGGGATATGTCTCACCTGTGGGGAAGCTTTGTCCTCTTCCCTGGCCTCTTCCTCATCTTCCTCTCTGGAAATGCCCTCTCGTGGAGAAGAAAGCAACTTGCTGCTTGTTCTCCCAGTAATGGGCCCTGTTATTTTTAGGCCTTCTCAACGCTTGAAAACGACCCGTCGCTCGGCCTCGATACCGACCGGTCCCAGAGAAAATTCTGCCGGGAATATCTTCTTTATTGATGCCTGGGCCTTTTCTAGGGAGGTGTAGGTGCCTACAAATCTCCCCATTTCCTTCCTGAACGTCTTCCCAAATAGTAGGCCTTGACATGATATTAGATGATATGGCATTTATAACGCGCCTATACACAAATGTTTGAAGGCGCGAAGAGGCAAGGGAGGGGGAACAGAGGGAAGACAGAGACAACGATCTTACTAGGCCTGGTGACATTGAGATCGCGCAAGTGCAGAGGAAGGGGGAGGGGGCAGTGCAGTACATGAGCTTGACAGTAAAAAATAAATAGAACAAATAAAGCAAAATTAAAAAGGATGGCCAGCTGGTGGCAAGTGCAAGGGTAAGTGCACTTGCTTCTCCCGCCTCATAGGAGGATAGCTCTCCAAACTCGGTGTCGATCTTTAGGAGCAGGCCTCTTCTGCGCTCCGAGGACATGGCACAGTTTGCATTGCCTAATAGGCAAACGGCTGTTTACACCCAGTTAGCTAGTATGTCTGTGTCCACCTCTTCCCCGGTGTCCCGGGACCGCTCTGCTAGGTCCATAATCTTGGCTAGGGGCCCAGCGACGTCGGGGAACTTCTCCTGGCAGCTCTGCCAAGACCTTGCTACACCCTTTCTGGGGTCTCTGGAGGTCTTTGACACAAATGCTAGCATTTTCGGTTCGAGTTCTGGTGCTTCTGCCACTTTCCCCGGCAGCTCTGGCTTCGGACATTCGGCCTGCTTGTGCTGCCTCGCTTCTCTCTCGAGTGCTTTGCACAGTTTCTGAGTCATATACTTTGTGATGCATGGTGAGGGCAGCCAGTCTGCCGATTTAGGGTTTCTGATATTTTCTGGCTCAAACATGCCTGCCATTTCATTGTCGTACTCTATGTTATTAAGTTTCCTTTCCTTTCCCTTTTCTTGGGGGGATGCTGAGGCTCGTCCACCTCAGCTCTATCGTCCTCTTCTTGTGAGGATCATGGGGTCTCTGTGGGCTCTTCTTCCGAGTCCTGCCCCTCATTTCCCATATTTTCCTCCCCTGAGTAGGGGATTGTGACTTGCGCATGAAAGCATCCCTTAATTTCATAAATGCGTCGGTAACCTCTGGGGCCATATCATCTGCTCCGTCTAGTTGACCCGGGGGGGTCAGAAGAGTTCTCTCTCTTCCGTGACTTGTTACACCCCTGAGGGGCCTCTGGCGTGCCCCTTGTGGACGTGCTCTCCTTTTTATTGGTGCTCTTTTTCTCCTGGCTTAGAAATGTTTCAATGGTCACCAGTCTCACTTGTAGGGGTCTTACCTCTTATGCCACTGCCTCTACCAGTGAGTTTCCCAGCACTTCTCTGGAGCTATAGGCCAGGGCGTCAGCCTGCTCCTCCTCACTACATTCAAATTCTGCCATTTTTGTTTGCTGCTACTGTGCCTGTGTACCTTATTCAGGTGTTGTTGCATTGTCCACTCACTCATTGGCCCTCATTACGACCCTGGCGGAATTCGGAAAACGATGGCGGAAATGCAATACCGCCATCGAATAGCGCTCGGTGCGACTATGACCCGTCACCGCAAAGTACGAAGCCATTAGCGACACCGTAGTGAACGCCAACGCTAACTGCACCAAGCACGCGCGCGCGCACCATGCCAAACCGTAAACACCACCATGGCGCAAGGGTACGCCAATTCCGACCCTAGCGGACATGTACCTAACGCCATCAAGCATGGCGGAATGAACCATTCCGCCATGGTGAGAAGTACGGCATCGCGAATCAACCGTAAACGGCCCCACTGAGTGCCTGTACACCGCTCCCTGCCCACAAAGTACAACTCCCCGTAGGTGCAATGAAGTCACAATGCAACCAGTGAAATGTACAAGTCACCCATGCATGCCAACGAACAAATGAAACACAAGAGGGGCCAATGGGAGCTGCAGGGCACAGATGGCACGAATACAGAAGCCATCCCAATGGACATGACCACAGTCCCCCACCAAGAAACGCACGCAAACACAGGCACCTGTGACCAGCAATATTCCGAAAATCACATCATTCCACCAGTCCACCTGGCTGACCGGCATCTGTTACACAAAACCCAATCCCCCGCCCCTGAGCATGACAACATTCAAACAGTCATATTGGCAGCCCCCATCCCTGACCTCACGGGCTTCGTAGGCAAACGCGTCCAGTACAGTACCACGAAGCTGGAACCCAATGCAGATCTCCTCACAATAGATCGCTCCCCAAATAGGAATATGCCACATCACTTGCAAAGAAGAACGCTACACGGGCCAAATCAGAATAGAAATTTAATGCACAACAAAATCACCAAGCCCATACAGCCATCAGGCCATGAACTCCAAAACACATTTCACCATTGTGGGCTGCATCCGCAAGAAATGACCAGCCACTACTTGTGTGACGCCCTGTTCCATCATGGTACACAGAGCCACATTCACGTACGAAAAGGCAACATGGAAGCGCACACAACCGCAGGGCCGTCCCAATGGGGAGGCACTAGTCCAGCTGAAAGGCCGAAATGTTGCTCCGAGCCACCAGTACTGCGTAAGGGCATGTGGCCCATTGGCGAT
This sequence comes from Ambystoma mexicanum, assembly GCF_040938575.1. Lineage (NCBI taxonomy): Eukaryota > Metazoa > Chordata > Amphibia > Caudata > Ambystomatidae > Ambystoma > Ambystoma mexicanum. The sequence goes on from NC_090928.1 coordinate 292,801,972, forward strand.
CGTCCCATAAGATCGTAATGCTGCTCCACTGATTAACACGAAGCAGCAGGTGTCGGGAGTAAAACCCATCTGCAGGAGTGGCATACAGATGGCAGTGGCAAAAGGGGAGGAGATACCTGTCAACCAAAAGAAAAGAAAAAGAACAGAATGGCCATCAGAACTACATTCGAACAACTCACTTCAATGATCACACTAAATCCACAGCCATATGCATGCTAGCCCACTCCAAAGGTTCATCACCACCCAAAAACCACTTGCGACTCATAACTATCTATATCGAGGTGTAAACACCATCACAAACGAGTGTACCTGTGCATGCGTCTGTCAAAACAGAATCCATCAGATGGGATTGGTAACGTGCATGGACACAAGTGTCTGAGGGCGCGTCGAGACAGGGAGGGCTCAACAAGGCCAGATAGACGATGGTCCCACTATGGCAGCCCTGCATCACACAGCGTAGGGGAGGCGGATAGATTCCAAGAAGCCCTGTACATGGCAAACTCTGTATCTAATCACCTGCCCATGCATCCATTCATCATTCCCTCATCCCGGGATTAAAACGCCTGAATATTTACTCACATGACATTAGAAATATCCATTGAGTCTGTGCGTTATGCAGCCTGCAAAATCCACAGTGCCCCAGCCCGTAATGCCAGTGTAGTGAAGTAACATGTATTTGGGAACGTCCGGCCTCATCGCCCACGTCGCTATTGCGCATCCCAAACCATTCATATCAATCATTGCATCCTCGCCATGGCCCCTGTCCCAAGGACATTGAACAATAGTACGTTATATTTGCAGTCAGACCTGTGGGCATTTCCCCGCCGCTAGCTGAAAACCGAAAGCGCCGCCCTTCGAATTCCTCATTTGCAACATCACGTCGAAGAAGCATCTGTGGCCGTTTGAAATCACTAATTAATCCATCTAGTGCGGCTGTGTGTGAAAATGGCAACTGCCTTCACCCACAAATGGGACGCCCCGCCCGTCGTTGCAACTCGGTACAGTGATGCATGAGGGCCCACCGTTACTCGAGTACTACGTACCACTGACCCTTCACAAGTCTGTTCGCGACTGCACAGATAGTATGTGAAACAATGGGACCATAGCAGAATGAACATATCAACCAATGTTACACGGCCATCGGGTACAAATACATGATTGCAATAGCAAGATGCCATTCCCCGAATTGCAGCGTTGTGTGCGGGACGTGCTCGGCCAAAGGGGAGAGCAGTTTGCACAGGTGGAATGAATCACCACAGGTGGAGGCCATACAGCCTGAAAACACATAAATTGCACAGCCAGTCTCCTCCCACAACCACACCGAAATGCTACCGGCAGGACTCGCGATGTTGGCCCTGGGGGACCTGATAGCACTGCAAGTACTCCAACTCCAGGAAGAAGACGAACACCAACTACAACCGGCCGCACGGAGGAGACGCAGGAGGAGGAGGAGGGCAAGGCAGGGCCAGCAAGGGCCGCCAGCACAGCCACTACCACCACGCAGGCAGCCCGCAATCCCACGCCTCCGAGCACATCCGTTCAACCTCACTGATGAGCAGATCCACACCCTCTACCGTCTGGACCGGGACACCATAGCCGCCATTGTGGACATGACACAGGCTGACCTTGTCAGCATGATAGACAGCCCAACCGCCATCCCACCCCTACTGAAGGTGGTGTCTGTACTCCACTTCCTGGCCACAGGCACCTACCAGCACACAGTCGGACAGTTGCATGGCATTTCTCAGCCACTGTTCTCACGGACACTATTGCAAGTGCTCGATGCCCTCCTGCAGCACGCAGACGACTACATCTCCCTACCACGCTCGGAGCAGGAAATTACCAACGCAAAAGTGGGATTCCATGCACTTGCCGGCATACCGGGTTGCATTGGTGCCATCGACTGCACCCATGTGGAATTGGTCGTCCCACATGCCATGGAGGCCCAGTACCGCAACCGGAAACAATTTCATTCTCTGAATGTACAAATGGTGTGTGACTCCAACAGGATCATTACACATTGTTGTGCCCGATTCCCTGGATCAACCCATGATTCTATGGTCTTGAGGAACTCTACAATACCACGCTACATGGAGCGACACGCAGGGAACAGATCCTGGCTACTCGGTGAGTCTCATTACATGCATGATAATGTGGGGTATGTGATTCGGCAATGACCTGGCAGGAAGGGGGGGGGGGGGTGCGTACGTAGCAATGGCATTCCACATCATACGTTTCTCGTCCACATACAGGTGATGCTGGATATCCACTGAAGAGATGGCTCCTCACACCAGTCCGGAACCCACGGGACCAGCATGAGGAGGACTACAACCATGCCCACTCACGTACCCGTGTAGTCATAGAACAGGCATTCGGCCTACTGAAGGGTCGTTTCCGCTGCCTCAGCAGGTCTGGCGGGGCACTCCTGTACCGCCATGAGAAGGTTGCAAAGATGGTGATGGCATGTGTCATGCTCCACAACATGTGCGTACGTAGAAATGTGCCCATGCCCCCTGACGCAGAACTGCAAGCACCTGATGATGGCCATGATGAGGGCGGGGATGTGGCAGCACCTCAAGGAGTCTGCGAGGCACCGGAGGGCCGTGACATTCGTCAGCATCTCATTGATGTATGCTTCTAGCACTCACGCCTGGTGGCTGATACATGGACACGGGACTCGTGGCACTGTGTGTGTCTGGGACATGCACAATATGGACTGTACGCCTATGATGGCCTAGTACACAAAGATCAATGTCCACACATCTCATTGGTTGATCGTGCACTGTTTATGGCATATGTGATATCATGTTGAACACCCTATCGACCCGCCACCCAAGTGAGCCCAACACACCCCCTCCACCCTCCTACCTCCCCCCCGAACACCAGTGTCCAAAGATGCTCATTGTCAGTGGGCTGTCGCTATTGCAAGCCCCCTCTGCGGGTATCAGGGGCACCCCTGCCTGTGGAGCGCAGGTTCCTCCCAGATCTACGTTGGGGGCTGCCCTGGACGGAACTTGCAACGGATGATGTCTCTGCCTGCTCACGTCCATGCATGTCCCTAAGGGTTTGCGAGAGCTCAGTGAGCACACGCGCACTGCGGCAAGTTCGGCACATACGTCCTTGGACGTCGCATGCAGTTCCCCCCTCAGGCTCTCGGTGCTTCTCTCCATTTGGACTCCCAGGCTCTCGGTGCTACTCTCCATTTGTGCCCTTAGTGTCTCTGTACCTCTCTCCATTTCTGCCCTAAGTGTCTCAGTTGATGTTTCTATGTCTGCCTTAGTGCCCCCACATTCATCGGCATGGTCCTTGAGGAGCGTGGCCAGTTGCTGCTGTTGCACGATTAACTGGTCGAGGGACTGTTGCCTCTGCTGGGCCATGGCCATTTGCGGGGGTGTCACAGAGGGGCTGTTGACCTCATGTTGCCTTGCCACAGGGCTTGTGGGGGATGGCCAGTCGTCGTCTTGTGGGTGCCCCTGCGTGGTATCCTCATGTTGTACGGGATGGGACAGACAGGGGGATTGGGACAGGTCATGGATGGATCTGTCTTCGACATCCCCGTCTTCTGTGTCGGAGCATGCTGCCATCAATGGGGTGTCACCTATGGTGCTGCTGCCACCAGAGGCAGTGCCTTCTGTGGCATCCGTTGGGGGGACCTGTGGTGGTGGTGGTGTGGGCATGCTGGCTGCTGGGGTGCCTGTTGATGTTCCCTCCTCTGTGCTGCCACCTGATTTGTGCTGCTGCCGTGTCTTGATGCGTGCAGCTGAGGTGGAGGGTCTTTGGCCGTTGGTCTTGGCCCTCTTTGCAGGTGTGCTGGTAGGGGTGTCCTGTAGCTCGTCGTTTGGATCGGACCCTGTGGTGGAGTAAAGGAGGGCGAGGGTTATTGATGGGTCTGTGGGAATTGGAATGGCATTGTATCACATGCATTGGGGTGGTACCTGAGGGTGATTTGGGTCGGGGCCTTGGAGGTGCTTTCATTTGTGTGTGGAGTGAGGGTGCAGTTGTTTGGCAGCCTGCAGTTAGGGTGTGCCTGCTGCACGTGTAGTGCGTGTTTTAGGGGTTTTTAATTATTTATGTATTTATTGTGGGTTTTAACGTGCGCTATCAGGCCGATGTGTGTGGACGTTCTCCTGGACATGTGTTTCTGTTGCACTATGTGGACACATGGTACTTCACATGGTTGGACTTTGTGGATTTGGCATTGTTTTATCTGGCCCACCTACCTGAATCTTCGGATGTCTGCACTCCTTTCTCCATCCCTCCGACTCCCTCTATGCTCTCCATTCCGATGGTGGAGGCACAGATTTCTTCCCAGGGGGTCAACTTGATGGGTGATTCAGGACCTCCCCCGGTGGCTGTGGCAATGTTGCGGTTGGCAGAGAGTATGCTGCGGACGCGTATCCGCAGGTCGTCCCATCGCTTTCGGCATTGCTGTGGGGTGCGGGGTGCGGTCCCCACCGCACTTACCCGCTGTGCCACCAGAGCCCATATGGCCTTCTTGTTTGCAAGTGCCATCCTGGTCATTTGTGTGCAGAAGACGACGGCAGCATTCTCCTGGAGGGTCTCTGTTAGCACGGTGAGTTCCTCACGGGAGAAGTGGACCTGCCGCTTGCGGTCGCACGCTTTCTTCGCTACTTTTCCCATTTTTCTTGGTTTCGCTAGGGTGGATGACGGGTTGGGGTGTGTCTCAGGGTAGTGTTTTTAGTGGTTGTGTGGTTTTAGTGGTTTTATAGGTGTACGCGGGATGTTTCCCGTTCCGGGCCCATGTTTTAACTTCCGTTTCCGTATATTTCCGGTCACCGTACTTTCCGGTAGGCGCACACTGCGGTGTCCGCTGTGATGGGTGGCGGTATTGCACCTAGGGCGCCGTACGGCGGCGGTGTGGGCCGTTTTGGGGTCTTTTCCGCCATCGCGGACTTTGCACTTCCGCCATGCCGTGGTGCTCGTGCCCGATGGGTCGGAATGGGCCGCACTTTGCTCCTTCGTACAATGGCGGAAACGCTATTTGCGCTGTGGCGGTCCGGTCAGTCACTTTCCGCCAGGGTCGTAATGAGGGCCATTGTGATTTATGGTGTGGCTGAACCCGTTTTTTATCCTGCTGAGCAGGCTTCAGAATGTGTTCTTTGAGGTTTTTACTTTCAGCACGTGTCTTGCTGCCAATCAAGGGAGCGTTCTGCTCGCTGATCTGTCTCTGTCTGGTGGACTGAGGCTCACGTTCATTATGTGACCTCTCCTTCCCTCTGAAGAGGTAAATTGGTGCACTGTTGGGCCGAATTTTGCTTTTCTCGTGTTATTCACTCTAAAAGCACTTACTGTTTGTGAAGTACGGCGCTTCGTTTGAATCTTTCTTGGAGGAAAAAACTCCTCCCTACCAAGGGTGCGGGCTCTGTTTTGCTTGCGCTCTTAATGTGCGTTGAGCCTGGGAGGAAGACTCCTCCCTCCCAAGGGTGTGGACTCCACTCCTTTTCTCGCGCTTCTAATGCGCATTGAGCTCACACAGAAGGTGCGGCCCCCACCTCCCAGAGGGTGGGGGCCATCCCTGCGCGCTCTGCCCTCCCAAGGGAGGGGCTGGAGCTTTCACACTGCGGAGTTCGGTGGCTCCACGGGCATGCCGTGAATGTGGCACAGGGCCGCGGACTCTGGAACTGATATTCTATTGTTAAAGATTAATTACTACCCATGTTCAATATTGTGATGCTAGATAACTCTCTCATTGCTCGCTTGTCGCTGTCCATGCTCTAGCCAAGTAAAAATCCCTTCTATAAGTAATGCGTTATGAGCTATGTTATTATGTGACTTATCTGCTTGGAGAGCAGGAAAGAAGGTTGTATACTAATTGACCTTTTCACAATTGACCTCGGGAGAATTGACCTGAGGAGAATTGACCTAATTTAGAAGGTCAATTAGGACATATATGCGGGGGGACACCCCCCGCAACCCCTGACCCAATCCAAAACCCCCTGCAACCCCCCACCTAATCCCCTTATATTATTTATAATCCAAAACCAACCCAATACATATATAAAATAACTAAAATAATATAAAGGTCAATTGTGCAGAAGGTCAATTAGGACCACTATAATTAGGTCAATTGTGCAAAAGGTTAATTGTAAAAGGTCAATTTGGGTAATACCGGAAAGAAGAGGGAGATGACAGGAACAGGAAGGACTATGATCACATGCTCAAGGCATATTGGACTACAGATAGACTGGACCTAAGGGAAATGTAGTTTTTCTTGAAAAATGAAAAAAAGAAAAGCAAATGGTGTTTTCCCATCTGGGAAGTTATAATGTTTGTTTTTGTTGAATTTGCTGGAGACAGGAATAAATGTGAAGATGAAGCATAATGCTTGCCTCTGGCCTTGACATAGAATAAGCTTTCTTTGTCTTTTCACCTTTGTGCTGCCTCTCATTCCTGATCCTTTTTCTACCGGTCCCTCCCCACTGAAAAGTTCTTCACATTGACGTAGATGCAGTTAATTCTTGGACACATTTAAGACCAGACTTCAACCGCTAGCCATTGAAATAGTCATTCTCTACCCCTTTCAGTCACTCACCCGATACTCTCTATCCCCTATTCCCTGATGCAAAGAAATGGTACCTCTGGGTGCCTGTAATCACTGGCGTGCATTCTAATTGTACACTGTATTAATCGGTATCAGTTTGTTACAACATGTCCCCTTTTCATGTCGCTGAACCATAAATCCCCTAAACCCAGCTCTGCACTACCCACATATTTTCTGGAACTTTGTTGCAGCATCCCGACTTGGCACTGCCGCTGCTGGCTGCCTGTTCTCATCCAAGTCCCAACCTCATCAACCAAATAAATAGAGATACCAAAAAACGAATAGCACCTGAACTTCTTTAAGTGCCAGCAGCCACTGGCAGATTAGATTCATAAATTGAAATATTATGGACTAAGGTTTTCTATCCAGGTCCGCTCGCTAATTTCCCTCATTAGGGAATACCTTTCCCTTTAAACAGTGCATATTATATTGTTATATGCCTTGATAAGGCCCTACTGATAGTGGGAATCATTAGTCTGCATTTTCTATTGAGTTAATAAAAGGATGCACTTGACTTCCAGCAGTTCAGAGCATTTTTATTTTGCACAATCATATATCATGCTCAGATCTGCTGAAAGCACACGGGTGCGCCTTATGATGTTTTTCTGCCTCTGCATGTGCACTTCAAGTATTGCCTGAATATTTTAACAATCATAAGCACCAGTCGCTCCTCACAGGACACGCTTACTTGAGTATGGACTGAAGTGAGGATTTGTCAACACTCTTAACACAATTATTTCCTACCTAAAACAATTTTGTTCATGACTCTTTATTTAGCTCAGCCATCCCCGCCATGAAGGACCTTATGGATCTCTGTCATACTGGCAAGTTGAATGTGATGTCCATATTCAACCCCTATGGCAGACATGCTGCCTCAACACCATTATATTACTTAGATATGCAGTCGCCTAATATGCCTCCTTCAAGTCACTTGCTCAGAGAAACACGTGGTACTAGTTCACATCAATGAACATTCACGACTGAGCAGCACGCACCAAAAAAGACCAGTTTGGCCTTCTCTTAAGGCTTTACTTTCAACTACATTCAGAAGCTTTCTTTTTGGAGGGCTTGCTAAGGCCACCTCTTCGTTTCCATCCCTGGAACCATGTTCTGTCTACTTACAGAAATCATCTTTTAAGACAGGGGTCAAATGAGGCTGCGTAAAAAAAGGCCAATTCAGACTTCCTAACAAGACCCGATTGACTTAGCCGCTAACATACATTCAACAGAAATGTCACCAGACCCAAAGAGATTGGTACACATCCCCCAATCCCATCAATAAACAAGAGCACAACATCTCCAACAATGCTCACTACAAAGCTGTACTCACAGGCAAAACAGGACTTCTAGTTAAGCAAAATTCCTAAAGCCCTTACCAGCCCTGTAGACTCATTTCAAGAAGCAATGCACTTTGCAACATCTGATTGCTCAGTCACCTCCTTGCATTGAACCCAACAGCTGTGGTGTGAACTTTTATCATTCTTCATTGACAGGTTGTAAGAGGTGTCAATGGTAATTTCCAAGGATACATTGTTCCTCACCAACAACTTCTTTTTCTGACTAGCCACAAGAGCCCGTATTTACTAGAGTGAAACAAAAACAAGGTTCTGTTATTAGTTAAATTCCTTGTGCCATGCAGAGAATGCTATGACCTCTGCCCAGCAGCCATGCATACCTCGCTCAGAGACACACTCTCTCCTTCCCATATGAACTTCATCAGTAGCTCTCTCCTGCATGGCATGATGTCCATGCCCTTGATAAGCCACCTGATTACACTTGGCATGAGACTGTGAATCTTTGTATTATAACCCATCTCATCACTTGTGGCATCCTACCAGGATCTCCACTACACACTATGATCTTAAACATATATGTAAAGCCCACTTAGATGTCATGTGTCAACACTACCATAGCTTACCTTTTTACAGCGACAACAGGCAGATGATGGCCTCATAATACTGATCAAACCTACTTAAATAAAGGAAATACAGCATTCAAGATCATGTGGAGCGTGATTTTGAATGAATGTTGTTTAGATTTCATTGTGTTGACTGTACTGGAACTAGCCAACTCAATTGAAATGTTGGTTGGGGAAATTCAGGATATCAAAAAGAAATTGAAAGGAAAAAAATTGGTGGATGTTTTAAAAAAATCAAACAGGAGCAGGACAAAATGAATGAAACCAGCACTAAATAATTTCTTGAAACAAAACTCTGGAAGTTTCTCAATGATACTAAAAACTACAAGTAAAATAGAACCTAATTGTGGTTCGATGAAGTTGCATTGCAAAAAAAAAACAATGCCTTTGTAAAAATAAACTGGAGCTCAAAGTAGTAATACAGCAAGATGCTGTTTCTTCTTTGGATGATATAGAATCAAGGCAGAATTTGGATACTGTCCACGGCATGTAATATCACCAAAATATGTATTTTTTAGAACGAAAAAACAGAAGCATTAATGTGCAAATGAAGGAGACACATGCAAATAAGGTCTCGGTACCGGGATTAACAGTTATTAACACTGCCAAGATACAGTTCTCTGATTTTGAATCGAAAACTTTCTCAAGAACATGGAAGTGACATTTGCAACTGTAATAACAAGTTGCCAATTTCACGTCATTTGCAGAGTCATAGTTGCACCATTGCACAATTGTAGCTTTTAGCACTGTAAGAGACTAGCAAATAATTCAGTGTTTGATAGATATAAATATCAGGTTTGTATTCCATATGCCAAGATCTCTGTGATCATCTACATATCAGTAGCATAATGAAACCAATGCAAAGCAAAATGTTGAATAACACTGGCAAGTGGGAGGAGGTAGATATAAAAAATGACATTGCTGTGTAACACTACAAGTAACTTTGGACAACGGTGAAAAAAAGGGAGGCATGGAGTCACAGGGCCTCATCACGACCCAGGCGGTAAGTTACCGCCTGGGCCGTGACTTTACCACCATGGCGTAAACTACGTTTACGCCATGGTGGTTGGCGGACTTACCGCCCCATTCGGACCTTGGCGGGGCGGTAAGTCCCCAATCCCCATTTACCCTTCCCCATTCCCATTTTTGCCCCATAGGGCATAATGGGAGTGGGGAAGGCGTTAATTACGCCACCGTAAATTACGGTGGCGTAATTAACTCCATGGTCCCTTAGCGCCATGGATTTTAACACCTGCTAAAAGCAGGTGTTAAATTCGCCATGGCGCTAAGGGACCTCGTACTCAGGCGGTAAGGGTCGGCGCTGTTTACGGCGCCGTAAACCCCTTACCGCCTGGGTCGTGATGAGGCTCACAGTGTTGACAGTCTTGTAAAAAAGACCTGATCAAGTCCAACGCTAAGCCTACAATGACTTGTAATTGTTTTTTGTAATTGTAATAGTTTATTTATACAGCATTTATACACAAGTTGAGTGATTCAAAGCGCTTCAAGGCAGGAAAGGAACAAGGGGATACAGTAGTTATTCTTAGGCCTTGAAGTTCTTGAATAATCTAACAAAACTAGCATGCTAGGCCTGATGGCATTTCTCCTAGTGCAAGTGCATGAAGTGTTTCAGGTGGGACCAATCTAGGGAGGGGAGACAAAAAGGGGGTGGGGGCAGGACAAACAAACTTACTAGTCCTGGTACATTCAGGTCATGCAAGTGTACGGAAGGAAGTGCGAGGAAGAGGGGAGGGAGGAACCAAGTGTGCCCAGTCCAGCAGGGCCCTGGGTTAAGTGCAGAGAGGTTACCACTCTCCTAGAGCATAAGCTAAAAGTGCAGTAATGCTTAACATAGTGCAGAGGCCCAGAGCCAAGTGCAAGACTAGCGGGGGGCCTGGTGGGACCTGTAAGCCACTGGAGGTGAACCAGGGGACCAGTCAGCAAGAAGCTGAACAGAGTTAGGGAAGAGATGGAGGAGGGAGGCAGGAGAGAAAAGAAAGGATGTTGGCAGGGGAGAGGGAGAGAGAAGGAGGAAGAGAAGAAGAAGGTCTTGAGCAGTGTCCAGAACTTAAGGTGATCCGGCTCAAGACGGAGAGAGGCAGGAAGGCTGTTTCAGCCTGAGGCACCTGCTGAGGATAAAGATCTACCCCCAGATCTCTATTTGGAAAAACGTCTCACCCGCAAAGAGTTGGAGGAGGATGAGTGGAGAGCTCTATAGGGAGAGTATTTAGGAAGAGAGAATTGTAGATAGTGCAGGCCCCGGCCCCAGAAAGCACTGTGATTATGCAGAGGGTCTTGAACTTGATCCTTCCAGCCACGGGGAGCCAGTGGAGGGATTTCAGCGCCAGAAGAGATGTGGTCCCTGGGCTTGAGGCCAGGTATACGTCTTGCAGTTCTGTTCTGGATGAGTTGTAGAGGATGGAGAGTAGCAGTAGGAAGATTGAGAAAGAGGCTGTTGTGGTAGTCCAGCCTAGAGAGAACCAGGCCTCTGGAGATGTTGAGTCTCTGGAGGAAGGGGAGAAAAGGAAGAATACCTCTGAGGAGGTTCAGCTGGCAGTGAGACTTTTTGAGATGTCAGAGATGTGATAAGAGAAGGAGAGAGTGGAGTTGAAGTTGACCAGCAGATGTTTGCCTCGTTAGCAGCTGAGGGTGCAGGGCCAAGGGAGGCCAGCCAGAGTGAAAGTGGGAAAGCGACAGCAGGGGTCCCAATGAGGACGATCTCTGTCTTACTGGCATTGAGGCAGAGAACATTGCAGCACACCAGAATTAATTGCGGACAGACAGTCAGGGATGAGTGAGGAGGAGGAGGAGGAGGCCAAGGGTCGCCTGAAAGAGACCTGTGTGTCATCCGCATAACACTGAAAGTTAGAGGTAAAGGTAGAGATCCTATGTGCCAGGGGTGCTATGTAGGCATTGAAGAACCAGTGATAGGTTAGATCCCTGGGGACACAACAAGTAGAGAGAGTGATAGAGCAGAGAAAGGACCCAACTTCCACCTGGGAAGGACGGTGAGAGAAAAGGGAGGTGAGTCACGCCAGAGACTAATCTGTGATGCCCAGGGTATCACGGAGACCGGAGATCAGGATATTGTGGTTTACCGTTTCAGAAGCAGACGACACATCAAGAAGAATGGGGACAGAAGGAGAGTTAGAGGCAAGATTTGACAGCATGTCTTCACAGGTGTTCAGAAGAGCTCTGTGCCTCTGGATGCTCTAAAGCCAGACTGATGGTCATGGAGACAACCAACAGATTCATTGTGAAGAGGTAACCAACTTCTCCATTAGTTTGCCCAGAAAAGGAGTGATAGAAATCAGGCAGTAGAGTAGTCTGTCTGAAAAGAAGGGTCAGCAGAGTTTGTTTTTAGCAGAGAGTGCTTGAGAGAAGTGGGGAAAACTCCAGTGCCGAAGGAGAGGTTGCAGAGGTTGGCCAAGGCTGGAGCAAGAGTGGCAATATTGTCCTTGATGGTTTTGGAGGGGCAGGGGTCCACCTGTTTGGAAGTGGCTTTCATAGAACCGACTTGTTTAGAGACCTTATCAAGTGAGACGGGGAGAGGGAGGTGGGGAGAGAGAAGGGAGCCCAAGAGATGTTGATGAAGAAGGGGGTGCAGAAGAAAGAGAGGACACAAATTCTTGTGATTTGGCGGTGAAGTGTGCCGCCAGGGCCGTGCAAAGGGCATGGGTGGGTGCAGTAGAGGATGTGGCTGCAGTAGGGTTGGCCAGTTAGTTTCTTGCAGACTTTGAAAAGTTTGCCCGTGTTGTTAAATGCTGCAGAGATGTGGGCTTGAATATATGCTCTTTTCTTGTAGCGGATGCAGAGTCGATATTGCCTTTGAAGAAGGTGGCAGGCCAGTTTGTCAGAGGGGGCACCTGAAGATACCCATTTCTGTTCCGCTGCTCTGCACTTGTGTTTAAGGGCAGCCAAATTGGAGTCATACCAAGAGTTGCACTTTTTGGCAGGCTTCAGTCAGACCCTCATGACAGGGCAAGAATGTCAAGAGTATTGGAGATGGAAAGGTGAAAGTTAGAGAGGGCTGTCTCAGGGTGGGAGTCAGCTGCAGGAGTAGAGGGAGGGGAGTAGGTGGAGGCGAGGGCAGCAACAGACACTCTTTTCATTGGTCGGATGACCTTGAAGGCAGGAGGCAGTGCAGGGTGTGCCAGTGCTAAAGGAGAAGAGACCTTCAAGTGAGAAGAGAGAAGAGAATGATCAGTCCAGGAGAATGAGATAATGAGAGAGATAGAGAGAGGGATGTTTGTGGAGATGAGAGCATCTAGAGTATCTTCATCTGTTGATTAGTACAGAGTGGCTAACAGAGTCAAAAGCTGCATGTAATTCCAACAGCATCAAGACACAGGCCCTCATTACGACCCTGGCGTTGGACCATGGTGCTAATAGCACCATGGTCCATGCCGGTAACTTACCGACTCTGCCATGGCGGAATGGGGAATTACCGCCCCATTCCGAGGTTGGCGGGCAGTAATTCCCCATGCCACCATGGCCCTTCCCCATTCCCATTATTGCCCTCTAGGGCTCAATGGGAATGGGGAAGGTGGTAAGTATGGTGCCGCAAATTGCGGCACCGTACTTAGCACCAAGGTCCATTTGCGGGTTGGTTTTTAACGCCTGCAAAAAGCAGGCGTTAAAATCTCGAACCCGCAAAGGGACCTCGTAATCAGGCGTTAAGGGGTTAACGGTGCAGCCACCTTTTACAGCGCCGTTAACCCCTTAACGCCAGGGTTGTATTGAGGGCCACAGACTCCCTCTCAACTTTGATGGGCAAACTCCACCAAAAGTGTCCTAAAGAATTTCGCTGACCACATACTCACAAACATGACAGCTAGTATCTTTCAGGACTCCCCAGGACCTCAAAAATGTTTTTACCTTTTTTCTATTTCTAGAATGCTTGCACTGCATATTGGAAAAAAACATGTAGCATTCCCCAATGTCATGCAAGGTCTATCAGGTCCCTCTAAGCAACTGGAGCATTTAGGGTTCTGTGGAAAGATGTCAGCAGTCTGCCCCCCATCTCATGGCCCCAATTCTCTCCAAAAGGGGTGTCTTCAAATTCCAATCAGTGGACCTCCAGGGACATATGAAAGGTTCATGGGACTCAAACCACCCAAAATTCAGGTGGTTAGAGTTGCTCCTTAATCAATTTGTTCATTTGACTTTATGATTTGTTATTTGATTTCTTGAGGTCTTTTGGAACTGTAATCTGTTTCAAGAAAGCAAGAATGAAATCTGTTATCACAGAGTGGATCTGAAAGAGTTGCAAATGCATATTAAATGAATGACAATGGATCTAGCGAGTCTCACATTTTTCAACAGGTAATCATAGCGATTATGTTTCCCGGAAATAGAAATTGAAGTACTAAAAATACGAATTGGTGATTATTGGTAGAATATTTCAGTTCTCAGCATTAGTGCGTGATGTGCATGGGTTATGAGTCATGATGGTTTCTTTTTTTATCAAGTAAGGATTTTCTTTTTGAAAAAAGAAGTCAGTTCAAAGCAGCAAGACATACTAGATTCCATAATCGGGCTTGTTGGTGATAGTTTATGATCTCTGATGGTTTTAAACACACATTGTTATTTATCCCAAAATAATTGGCCAATAATGCCTAGTATTCTTTTTTTTTGCAGCTCTAATCACTACTTTGGATGCCAGAGTGTATATTTGCAAGACCCTTTTATCTTCTGTAAGAAATGTCTGTTCTAAACAGCATTATTTATATTTTTCATTTGCTAGACCCAATGCAAACCATATTTATTGCTTGTTAACCATCTTCCTAATATGTTCTTTTCAAGGATGTAGATCGTCCTCAATTTTATTCAGGGGATATGTTATTATGTCTGGAGAATTCTGACAACTACTTAATTCTCCTCCAGGGTTGGAAGCAGCTAGGGTCAAGAAGGGTGCTGTACATGTGTATGAATCATAATGGCAGCAGTTTCTCGTCCATTCCTTTTTGCCTTGACAAGGGGCCTCATTACACCGAAGGCGGTAAGGGTTAACGGTCACCGGTAATGGTACCGGTGACCGTTAACCCTTACCGCCTGATTACGAGGTCCCTTTGTGGGTTGGTACTTTAACGCCTGCTTTTTAGCAGGCGTTAAAAACCAACCCGCAAAGGGACCAGGGTGCTAATTACGGTACCGCAATTTGCGGTACCGTAATTAGTACCTTCCCCATTCCCATTATTCCCTATGGGGCAAAAATGGGAATGGGGAAGGGCAATGGGGGAAGGGGGAATTACCGCCCCGCCAACCTTGGAATAGGGCGGTAATTCCCCTTTCCTCCAAGGCGGTGCCGGTATTTTACCGTCATGGACCAAGGTGCTAATAGCACCTTGGTCCACCGCCTACCGTGTAATGAGACCCAAGGTCTTTTATCTACAAGGAGGGACGAGTGTAATGCGAAGAACATAGCATAATGGTCTGAACATGCTATGGGAAGTAGAGTTTTAGTCTGGCCATTTAAGAGGAAAAATACATTAGATCCTGATTATGGTCTGCCACATGGGAGGGTCCTACAACAAATTAATGAGCCCAGGCTACATATGTTATTTAGTTTGGTAGACGGCCCTTCTTCTCAGAGATCAACAACTCCTAAAATGATTAGTTCGAGGTGTGATAGGAATATATTTGCTGATATATTTGAAATGGCCTCCACAAAAGAAGTCAAGGGCCATGGTGGGCAATACATAGGGCCTCATTACACGGTAGGCGGTAAGGGTTTACCGGTACCGGTATTTTACCGGTACTGGTATATCCTTACTGCCTTACTACGAGGTCCCTTTGCGGGTTGGGGAGTTTAACGCCTGCTTTTTGCAGGCGTTTAAGACCAACCCGCAAAGGGACCAGTGGAGCTAATGTAATTAGCGCCTTCCCCATTCCCATAGAAAATGGGAATGGGGAAGGGCAATGGTGGAAGGGGGAATTACCGCCCCGCCAACCTTGGAATGGGGCAGTAATTCCCCTTTCCACCAAGGCGGTGCCGGTATTTTACCGGCATGAAACCATGGCGCTAATGGTTCACCGCCTACCGTGTAATGAGGCCCATAATCAGAACATATAATCTAGTGTAGGTATTTCTTTGGCATTATATCAGCATAGTTCCATAGTGCCAAATATTCTCCAAAGAAATAATAGATACATTAAATACGATTTTATAAATTAAGGCAATGCCAACCCTGCTTTTAAATATACTATTTTGAACGCGTATACTCTACCCATTAGGGATACAATCAGTATACACAGGCCATGCTTCCTCTCTACAAACAGGAGATCAGCAGCAAATCAAGATGGCAAGTCTCTATTAGTCTAGTATCCAATGGTTTCCACAAAGTAAATTACTTCGATTTATTATTATTATTATTAATATTATTATTATTATTATTATTATTATTAGTATAGTGCACAACAGCCTGTGGGCATCGTGCCGCTGTTACAGGGGTAGGTAAGCTCCTTAGTTACAGTGGTACATACATTGAATATCATAGCTATTATAGCGGTATGTTACTTAGTTACAGTGGTAAAGGACATAACATATCAGGTGTACACAGTTCATTTGGTTACAGGGAACCTGAGTACGCAAGAGTAGGGCAAAAACAGTAGCGCAAAGTTAGTGGAACAGCCAGGTTTTGAGGGCTATACGGAATGCAATGTGGGAGGGTTAAGTTCTAAGGGTAAGTGTCAGGGAATTCCATTGCCTGGCACCAATGAAAGGGAAGCTAGCACCGCCTGCTTTGGCACGTTTGACTCTGGGGATTATAAATCAGTGGAATTATGGATTTCTACAGGGTCTGAAGAGACCGCTCTAACTACTTCTGAGGAAAGGTAGGGGGGTTGTGTGAGTGATAGGCTTGTGAGTGATGGTGAGAGTTTTAAAATAAGATGTGATCTTTGATCGGGAGCCAGTGGTCTTTGTGTCTGGCTGCAGAGATGTGTTCTCTTTTGGGAATGTTGAGAGCAGCTTACTTTGTGGAAATTACTTTGCCAACACTTCAAAATATATATATGTATTTGGGGGTAAGGGGCAACAGGGGGCTCGAGAGGGGTTTGAGGAGGGGATGTTAGTGAAGGGGGCAAGCATGAGGAGGGAATCCGCATATAAAAAGTGTTTTGGCTAAGTAATTTCTATGAAGCAAATTACATCGATGTAATTTACTTTGTTGAAATGACATGAACCATCAATTGTTTTATCTCTAAACAATGTTTTCAAGCTAAACGTGCATTGGGTAAGTTGACCCTGGTCCAGTAGCCTAAACTCCATTGGTCTGACCTCCAAAATGGGTTTTTAGAGATGTCAATATATTTGCTGAACTGAGTGCCCATAGCTTTGATATAGCTATTAGCAACAACTGCTGCCTATCACTGTGGTGGCCACTTAAAGTGAGAAGTTGGTCTGTAGTGTAGGAAAGCTTACCAGACGTGGGAAAAGATAACAGCCAGAAAAGGCCACCGACTGCACATACTGGCTTGTCCTCGTTGTGCCAGTGGTGTGCCCACTGTGCATGTCTGCTGTGCAGCCAGCACATAAGTGTCTTCAAACATATGTCCTATTCCTGTCCTCCATTAGACCTGAAAGATAGATTAACATGTTATGGCTAAGAACACTAAATGTCTGACCCTTTTATAACAATAAAATCTCAGAAAGCAAAGCAAAAATAAACCCTAGTAAACATGGGTTCACAATGAAATATCATCATGTACTAATTTGAATTACGTTTTAAAAGTTCTGCAGGTATTAATATAACCAGAGAGCAGTTTAACAGTCAAGCAGCTTATGAGTTTAGTAGCATGGTGCCCATACATTTCTGCTGCATTCGACACTATCAATCACACGATTGTACTAAAACGACTGGAGCACATTGGGTTGAAAGGAATCACCCTATTCTCCATGAAACCTTCCTGTCCCATTTCAGATCATCCCCTCGCAATCTGCCCTAAAGAGTACCCCAAATTGACAGCCTGCTGCGTTTTCTCTTTAACATAAAAATAACCCTCCCACCCCCAGGGCCTTGTCAGTAACATGGACCATGCATTAAGATACCAAGCAGACAACGCACAAATTGTTTACAAACTCACCAATCAATCATCAAAGGTCACATCTGACCTCAACACATGCCTCCCACACGTGATCTCTTAGATGGCCTCTAACACCATTAAGCTCAACCCATCAGTGGTGGAAGTGGGCAGGAGCGGTTGGGCGCGGTGCTCCTTTAATTTTCCTTTAAGTTTTACTATTCCTATACTTTTATTTAAAAAAGAAACAGTTCCAGAAGGGCTTAGTTTTCAAATGAAAGTGTAGGAAGAAGTTGAAACTTGCACTTTCAGTGCAGTGCACTGAACATTCCCTTAATAGCAGGCAAATGTTTTGGGGGTTTGTATCGTGCGTGGGATGGGGCATGGCGATGGGTTTGTGGGGAGTGGGAAGAGTGGGCAGACCAGTAGGAAACATAGTTCCATTAATTATTTTTGTACACTTCGACCACTGCAACCCATCTAAAATAAAACTCATATTCTGTGGTGTAATACCACCTAATCCCAGTGCAATCCCCTGGCCGGACACTCTGGGCTGTTGCTGATTGCCTATCTTGACTGAGGAATCTTGCCATCATAATGGCAGTGACCTTTAAGGTGTTTGGGATATTTCTTCTCTGTGAAAAGATAGTGAGCTAAAGACTCTGGGTAAGTCTCTCGTAACCAGGACTAATGTCTGGCAGAGGGACTCCCAGGACCCCCCTTGTTAAATCTGCATATTTAAGTAACTTTGGGTCTCACCCTAAGTTACTAGGGGAATCCAGACGTGGACCCCTTGCTCACTATTCTTAGAGAGGCACAGATCCACCCTACTGATGAGGTCCAACCAGACCGAAACACGTGTCTGGGGTTTCTGTTGGTACTGTTGGGTGTCCTGACCCACGTTTAAGCTACCCTGCTACAACATTTGGTGCTGTGGGCTTAGAAAATTCAAGATGGCGGAAAACCCACATGTGCGCTGAAATCCAGGAAAGCTGCGCAGTTTGTGCGCCCACCAAAATGGTTGCCTCACTTGCCACCCACCAGTGCGAGAATGAAAGGCCGGGTTGCCATGAGGGAAATGGGTTGCCAAAGGAAAAACAGTAGCGGCGGTTAGCTTCAAAGCGCTTTAAAACCACCATTGGACTACCCGCACAGTAGTCTGAAACCATTGGGAATGGCAATGCTGATTGCCAAATGCAACCTAGAATTGTGGGGAATTCATTTCTTAAATCCCAAAAATGGGTGCAGTACCAGTACTCACCACTATCCAAAAGCCGGCGTTTTAAAACCACTCTGTGTGTTTTTCTGAAGGCAAGCAAAATGCCTATTTCAAACCTTGCAACATGTGCAAAATATTCACTGAACACCAGCAGACATTTGGCAGAATGGAGTTTTGTGTGCCTACAAAATCTGGGAAATGAAGAGCCCAAAAACAATGCTTATAACAAAAATGCTATGGAGTCAGCAGCTTAAGCCTAACTACAACTGGATTTAAAACCACCAAAATCGAAAATGTTAAATTAAATGAGTGACCTATGTTTGGTGTCACATGCCTTTGTAACTGTTGAAATGTCATAGTTTTGCGCTTAGAATCAGCATTCTAGCTGCATGTGTAAAATTACAAGTTATTTTAAAAGCAACAAAAAGTTAGCTGAAGGTCTGGCTTAAGGAACTTGATTTTGCCTAGCAACTACCCATCAGCAGTGAAACTTGAGTCACCACTGTGTTCCCAGGCCAACCTTCCTTTTGCTGCCCAGGCTAAGGATATGCCATCTATCTGATAATTGAATTTCCTGTGCTCTGCCAGAGAGTGAACAAAGCCCTCTCCACTCAGGCAAAGGTTTTTTATTACAGACGTCGTAAAAAGTGGCTTCCTCCTGGAGAAGCTGGGAGGAGCACTGCCTGTGAGAGCAAGCTGGCTTGGCAGAACTGGAAAGAACCAGAAATTCAACCTTGTGCTGAGGGTAAACCACACCCCTTTGGAGCCAGAACATAACTTTAAAAAGATGAATAACTCATAGAGCGGACATGTGAAAATTTTATAAATGATACCATAATTCTTGTGATTTTTCTGCCCACAGTTTAAGAGGTGGTAGGAACCGGTGGTATGTTCAGGGGGGTTTTAGCGGAAAAGTGGATATTACTCTAAATGTGTGCATGTTAAAAATCTGAAACTTCATCAGTTAATGTCCCTACCCCCTGCACACATGTATGTAAAGTTGGGTCCATGTCGGAAATTGGAAAAGCAGTTAAAAAGTCAATTATGTACACTCTTTGAATGCAAGCTCCGAGAATGAGCAGATTTGGACATAGACATGGCTAAATTCAGCCACACCATGTATATGTAATTTTAAACAAATGTGTACCTGTGCAAATATGTTTTTAGGTCAGATATAGATTGTGTGTAAAGTTGACAGGGGTGGGTTCTCTGTATCATAAACAGACCTCATCATGATGACACTTCATTTCATTCCCCCAATCAAGGGGACGAATGAAAGCTGACCAATTAGAAGCTGAGAGAGAGGTAGGGTCAGTGATGCTAGAACACACCCACATTCTAAACACATAAAAGCAGACAGACAGGACAGATAGGGCATTCATTTTTCATCTGCCGCTGAAAGCTCTGCCGGAAAAATCCATACTTACCTCCATCAAACTCCAGAAAGCCAAACTAGAGACTTCAATCTATCCAGAGCAGAGAGACCCAAAGAACCGGTGCCTAGCAGAGACCAGACCCCTGTGAGCAGTTCCAGAGGCCAGGCGCTGTGAGCAGAACCCGGAAAGACCTGACCAGACTGAAGTCCGTGACCAAGTCGCTTTCCTGTTCAAAATCTCTTGTGAGTACTTAGCAAAACTCAGAACACATCTCTTAGTTTAAATTCATCTAATTCAATCTATTTAACCTAAGTAGAACTGCCTCCTAGCTGTCACCTGTCATTCTAGCTGCAAAAATTTGTCACTTGTCATTTTGAAAAAGTGTGCGTTTAAAATTTACAAAACCAAAAACGACCTTTACTAAATTACTCATATCTCCGCAACCGTTTGGGCTAGAGACTTGCAATAACTTTCATTTGGAAGCTGAGATCCCAGGCTTTTCTAGGACCCCAAAACGGTAGAGATAGTCCTTGCGGTTCCTTTGTAATAGCGCTCGGCGCATCCGCGAATTTTGCCGCGATTTGCAAATTTCTTCACGTGTAAAAAGACAGCAGTTTTGCTTTCCATTTGCCAGAAATTCGTTTAACCTGCTAATCATTCCTGCATCATTGCTAGTGTGAGCCTGGACTAATATTAACTAGATACCACTCACCCTGAACCTCTATAAGGGAATTAAAAGCAAATTTAGCACATTTCTCATTCATTGCCAGCACATATCCAAGCATTGCCTGTGTTTTCAAAACTCCTATCTGTTTTCTGTTGTCTAAGCTTGCTGGATTGAACTGATTACATTGATTGCATTTCTGAGAACTGTGTGCTTTCCTCCCATTCCCTTGCATTGCATAAAGAGGGGGGGAGTGAATAGCCAGAGAAAAGTGATTACATTGTTTGGTTGAAATCATATTGCGTATTTTCTGTACTGCATTCATTGAATATCGCATCCACCTGAGCTACATAAAGCATCCTCTACCACATTATACTTTTGTTCCTATTTACCAGTGTGCTATCTTATCCATTTCATGTCAACTCATTAGTCATTATAAAGAAGTGTGCTAGTGCCAGATTCTCCGTTGTTAATATTTACCATATCAGATTAAGTGTGATATTCAATTATTAATTTATTATAAAGTGTGATATATATATTTTAATTTATCAAATAAACCTTTTAAACTTGCAAAACAGAACTACTTCTTGGCTCAGTGGGGTCAGGGGGATTCCAAGAGAGGGGTGTTATACAAGGGTAGTCATCCAGGACGCATGAACTGGACCTAAAGATATATCAATAAGGGTTTTCATTCAGTATTCTAGACTAGGCGTTAACTTGGCTGTAGTGCTGAATTGAATCCTCTTACAAAGTGGGGGCTCGAGCCGAGACGTTGGGTTAGATTTACCATTTGTGCAGATTAATACAGTGTGCTAACTGACGGGATACATACATCCAGTCGGATCACCACGCTGCATTACGCTGTGAAGCATTCCTCAAAAGGGACACTCCAAGAAAAGTTCTGTTCTGCAAAAATAAAATACAAACTTCTGTAAGTCAGGACAGAGACCAATCTCTAGAATGACGACCTTAGTAGACATGAAAATAGCCAGAGAGCACCTCTTGCATAAGCTATTTGTGAGAGGTGAATGGACCGAACAGGGCCAGGATGTGTGGTTGCAGGCCATCACACAACAGGTCACTGAAACAGGGTCAGATATATATAGAGATCAGGGTCCCTTACATGTGGCCCTGAGTGAACTATATATGGCTCCTAAAGCCAAAGAGGAACACAATAAGATTGCCAGGATAGCAGCATACCTGTACCTATACGTTGGAGACATGCAGGATAGATGTGCGGAAAGCCAAAATCTGGCAAATAGGCAACAGATGGCATTACAGAAGGCCCAATCTGATCTGGACTCTTCCGAGCAGAGGCTGCAGAGGAGCCAGGAGTCAGAAAATGACAGCAGACGGTACATCACTAAAATAAAGGAGGATATGGATGTGCTGCAAAAGGAAAAGTCAGAACAGGATACCAGATTTCTGGCCCTACAGAAGGAGCACCAAGACAGTTTGGACTCCTTACTGCAGAGCCAGAAAAAGCTGGAGCAACAATTAGACTTTAACAGGGCATGCACGGAGCAGGTAGCCACCCTGCAAAGTCATCTAGATAGAGTGAAGGTAGAGAGCAACAAGCTGATCTTGAAAGACCTGGATACCCAGGCAGAGTTTGATGAGGAGCGCCAAAAAGCTGGTGCCCTTCAACGGCAAAGGGACGACCTGGCGGCACAAATGCAGGCTCTTAGTCAGGAAAGAGACGCCTTAGGCCAGGAAGTCTGCCATTTAAAAAGGAAAATGGAAGAAAATCACCTGGCCCACCAGGGGCTGGGTGACCTCCAAAAAGAAAACCAGAACTTGGTAGAGCACACCAGAAGGGTGGAGGATGCTCTAGCAAGAAAGGAGCAGGCCAATAGGGACACAGCTCAGGAGGTAACCCTCCTGCAGCAAAGACTGGCCCAGTTCTCCAGGACCAACCAGGAAGCACAGAGGGAAAATGAGGCCCTCTGTCAACACAATGATAGGCTCCAGCAACAGGTAGCGATGCAGGAGAAACTGATAGAGTCGAGTAAGGCCTTAACAGAGGAACTGAAAGCACAAATGCAGGCTCTTGCATTGCAACAGGGAGCAGGGGCGGATAGAGATGAGGTTCGCTGGGAAAGGGAAACTCCGGAGCATAACCTCAGGAGCCCTAGTACCAGAGGCCCTCATACCTCTCAGTCCCTGGACTCTGCCACCCCCATGTTCCCTGGCGCACATGAGCACAGGGCCACAGGGATGGCAGATTACTATCCAGCTAAGAGTATGGGGCTCATAGGCCAGAACCACTCAGGAATGGAGGGGTGGGCATCCGGGTATGGGCACCCAAGTACAATACAGTTCAGTGGGGAACCCCAGGAGAGTAGGCCCATTAAGGGCATCCTGAAAACCTCTGCCCAGTTAGGTCAGTGGAGGGGGTACCCATCAAATCCTGACAGCAAGGAGGAATCTGAAGACACCTCTGAACTGCGCAGGACACAGGAGACCAGGTCCCCACATTCTGCCAGCCATTCCCAGGCTCGCAGAATCCGGGAAAACCTGGAAGAACAGACGGGAACCTCTGGGAGCAGTGCCTCTGAGTCCGACGAAGAATGGACAAGGGTTACCCGAACCAAAAAGGCCAATAAGGCAAAAAGGGCCTTGCTCAAGGACCCCTTAAAGCAGATTAAGGCGATCAGGAGCGTCATCACGCCTTACCATAAGAACGCTAAGTATTCTGTTTGGGAGCACTTAGAGTTGTTTGAACAAATGATGGAGACTTTCCATTTGAAGGACAGCCAAAGCTGCATTCAATATGTAAAGTGGACCTTCTCCCCGGAATACTCCAGTTTCTTTGCGGGGCTGGAGGACCAAAATCATTTAAGATGGTCCACCTATAAGGCGGCCATCCTGAAACATTTTTCTGTTCACAGAAATCCTCAAGAGGCTCGCAAGGCAGCCTACAATTTGCAATGTGGGGAGGATCAGGCCCCACAAGAATTTGTGCAGGAGTTAAAGCGGGCTTTTGCACAGACCACAAGAAGGGTGCGCACGGATAGCCGTGAATTTATAAACACGTTTTTCCATGCCTTGCCCAAATATATCATGACCCAGCTCGTGAGGGATTTTCACGAGAAAAGATCTTTAGACTGGGTCATTGAACAGGCTACCCGCATCTATGAGGTGCAGAAGCCCATAGAAAATAAAAGCAATGCCCAGAAAAACCCCAAAGCCAACAGCACCCCTGCTGCTGCCAAGGTGGCAGAGGTAAAGGTCACCCCCGTTTTGGATTTGGAGATGGGGGGGCCTAAAAACCTACCTGCACCTAATAATGCTAGGCCCAGAAGGTCCTCGGGCCAGTCGCAGACAGGGAGCCAGGGAGGCAGCCCCACAAATGGGGTCCCTCGCTCTCCTGACTATGTAAGTCCTCGCTACAAAGGTAATCGACCCATCCTGGGTTATGTGTGGACTCCTCCAGCCCAAGGGGGGGGATCCAGACAAGCACCCAACCCAGGGAACTTCCCTCCAAACTTCCCACAGGAGGGCAGAAATTTACCAAACCCTGGGCAGAACTTTTTCCCCAGATATCCACCCGACTTCCAACCCCAAAATCATCCATCCTTCTTTCCTCAATTCCCTGAGCCCAGACCACTGAATCCGGGAGAGGGGAGGCCAAGGGTGGAGGGGTACCAAAATCTTCCCAACCAGGGGTACTACCAGAGGAGGGACAGCTACCCTTCCCGGGATCAGCCCAGGGGAGAAAACAGGGCCCCGTATCAGCCTGAGCGGGTTTCCCAGTTAGAGCGCCAGGTTCAAAACATGGCGCGGGATATGGGTCATATACTGAGGGCACAGCAGAACCCTCAGATCAGCATGCCGGCGCAGAACGCACCCAACTCTGGACCTGGTGCTCCAGAACAATGACGGGGGCAGCACCCCGATAAATCACCGGTTCCCAGGGAGGAGGCACAAAGGGAAGGGGGGTGTAAAGCCTTGGAGGAAGCTTCCTTCCTCACTTGTAAACAGCCCCTGGAAACCCAGGAACCGGAAACAAAATCTCTTGCCCCTGAAAGTCTGCCTCCTAAGGAGCAGAGGGGGGGTAGGAGAAACAAAAGACCCAAACAGACTCAGTTTGAGGAGGAGGTACAGATCTTCCAATTTGAGGGAGAGGGATCCTCAGAGGATCCTGGGAAAAGGATCTTCTCCTTCAGAGAGGGGGGAACTCCTCCCAAAGAAAAATGGGTCCCTAGGGATGCAAATCCAGACTGGGGAGATGTGGAGACTGAGCTACCGCCGCCCACCATCTCATCCCAGAACCAACAGCAAGAAAATCCCCTGGTTCAAACCCATCCTGGCGACTGCCTCCAAAAAAGGGGGGGCGGCCCAGAAACGGAGCCAGGGGAACCCACAATGGCTCTGATCTCCAGTTGCAAATTTTTTCTTTCAGATTCCCAAGACTCTCCACAGAATTCTGCCCAAATCTCCTCGCTAGCGATGTCCAAAACCAGAAAATTAGCCCACCAGTTGTCCAAAAATGTACATTATCTGTGCCCCCTTGAGGAGAAGGAGGGAAGATATTATGCCCCGGTACAAGTACAGGGGCAGGGTACAATCTCGGCACTGGTGGACACAGGATCTCAAGCTACCCTTCTGTCCAGAAGGGCCTTTGATGAACTGAATGCAGGAAGGGGAGAGAATTACCAAATTCCTCTCACCTCTCTTCCTGGACAACTGCAGAACTTTGACGGGAAGGAAATTCCCGTCGAGGGGACGGCAGACTTGGACATTAAGATCGGGCGACACAAGTTGAAACACCCGGTCATAGTTGTGACCCCAGAGGGCACCCCTTGTTTACTAGGGAATGACCTCCTGAGAAGGTTGTCACCCCTAATAGATTGCGTAAACAAGGTCCTCTGGACCCAGACTAGCCGACCAATAAAATTAAAACAGAGTGCCAACCATGTTAGTTTAAACGGCACATGCCACATGGTTGAACAAAAATCTGACCAAGTAGAATTTCACTTCCAGAATAGCCAAATTCCAGACGTGACAGTAATAGCAGTAGGACAACAGACTGGTGATGGGGGGTCCTCTCTATTTCTGAAAATCAACCTTCCTTCCAGTCTAAAGTGGTACTCCACGCTGGAAGGAAACACTCTGAAATTCTATACCAATCCACAATCTGAAACCCCCACTCCTATAGTCCAGAAAGATGTGAAATCAGCTCAAAGCCTGGCTGATATTCAGCAAATTGGAGAGCAGTTGTTCATCCCTGTTCAGTTAAATGATGGGAAGGACTCTGTTCTCGCTCGAGTGTGTGTGAACAACGGTAAGAGCTTCATCAGCGAAGCCATGTTTCGCCAACTCCCAAAAGATCCAGCCATTCCCACCTTCAAACTGATAGACAAATGGGAAATGGACCTGGAAGCACCTAATTCCAAACATCTCCTGCCAAGCAGGTGTATGCTCAAAATCTCCATTGGCAACAAGAGCATAGTCCACAATTGTTGGGTCGTGCGAGACGTCCCTGCCGCCTTTTACTTAGGCAGTGACATTCTCAATCGCTTTGCCATTAGTTTGGACCTAATAAACTTCAAAGCTTGGTCCCGATTAGCGGATAATCCCATGGGCTTTGATGATCCAGAAAAAGCATTTAGGTCAGCTCAATTGCTACCTTATGCAGTTGAAATTCAGGTTAAAGAGGAAGTCACCATCCCAGAAAGGACCCGACAATTCTCCCTGGAAGTGAAAGTTAAAAGGGGACAAGAGTTGAAAAACCCTGATGCTTACATACATCTAAATGCTTCTTTCCAACAGCAAGGGTTGGGGGTAAACCCAACTCCATTAGTCAACATAGAACATGACACCATTCTAATAGAGGTGGATAACAGCGACTTAAAGAGTATTACTCTAGCCGCAGGCACCATTATTGGAATGGCGGTTGATGACCGACATTTTTCCATGGATTTAGGTAACGAACTGTTAGGACCAATCCCCAAGGACTGTTTTGACAGTGACAGTGATGACAATACAACACCAGACAGGATTTTTACCCGGCATGGGGGGAACTTCCTGGTGTACACTTCCTGCCCCTATGGTAAGGAAGATGTGACTTGTGATTTCAGGAGGGATGAGGTGATTTTCCAGGTCCATGAGGACTGCCTTTCCCACCTGAAGCCTCCGGTCCAAATCAGCACTCTGACCAGGGACTTCTCCACCCAGCTGGAGGAGGCCGCGGAAATAGCCAAACCAGAAGTCTTTCCAGGCTTCAGGCAGATGGTGGAAGAGAGAGTCAACCTAGCTGATGCCTGTGTGACTCTGGAACAAAAGCAAAAGTTGAAACAAGTTTTCTTGGATTTCCAAGATCTCTTTGCGGTAGACTCATATGACTGTGGTCGCACTGACATCCACACAACAACAATCCCCACGGACCCTGGCATGACTCCTGTGTTTGTGAAGCAATATCGCTTGCCTCTCGCATCAATGGAGTCCCTTACTGAAATAATTAAGAACCTTGAGTCCCGGGGAATAATCCGTCCAGTCCACAGCACCTTCAATAATCCGGTGCTGGGAATATTGAAGCCAAACGGCCAGTGGAGACTCTGCGCCGACCTCAGGGAGCTCAACAAACGGGTCCATACTTCCCGATGGCCTCTGCCCTACATTGACCAAGGGCTGGCCCAGATCCAGGGGTCACAGGTATTCACTGCAATAGACCTGACCAATGGATACTGGACCGTGCCTGTCAGCAGGGAGGACCAATACAAGCTGGCTTTTACCTTTGGGGGCCAGCAGTACACCTGGACCCGGACTCCCTTCGGATACCTCAACTCCGGCAATGAATTCAACATTTTTCTACACAAGGCCATGCCCGACTTGGGTGCAAGGGGTAACCTGGCTTATGTAGATGATGTCCTCATCAAAAGTTCATCTGTGGAGGAACACATAACAGAGATCCGTTATGTTCTGACACAGTTGAGGGCCGCCGGAGCAAAACTTTCCTTTCAGAAAGCACAGTGGTGTAGAACCCGTGTTAATTTCTTGGGGCATGAGATTACTCCTCAGGGCCTCTGTCCCCAGGAAAAGAAAGTGGAAGCACTTCAGAAACTGAAAGACCCCACAACTCTGCGGGAACTAAGGAGCCTCCTTGGACTGACTAATTACAGCAGAAAGTTCATTGAGGGCTACGCAGAGATCACCAGACCCCTGATTCATCTCCTGAAGGGGGGGGTCAAGTGGGAATGGGGTCCAGAACAAGCCGAGGCGGTAAAACAACTCAAAAGAAGCCTCTCACAAGCGCCTTGCCTAGCTTACCCTGTCAGAAACAAGGAGTTCTTCCTGGAGACGGGGTTCTCTGATACGTGCTTGACGGCAGTATTATACCAAAAGCATGACAAGGTCAATAAAGTAATCTCCTATGCGAGCAAAACTTTATCCTCTGTGGAGGAAAAATTCAACGATTGTGAGAAGGCACTCCTGGCAACGGTGTGGGCATTGAAGAATTACCGCCCGTTTATCCAGGGGGAACACATCATAGTGGAGACTCCACACCAGCCTCTGCAATATCTCCAAAGTGACAGAATCCGGGCCGGAAATGTGAGTAATTCCCGAATTACTTCCTGGATTCTGTCAATGCAAGGCTTTCCTGTGGAGGTCAGATATGGCCAAAACAAGAAGAGTCCCCTCGCGCAAGGTCTGGCTGACTTGCATGATTGTGCCAGAGAAAACTGTCTCGAGGACGAAAGTCTAAAAATAAAGGACAACATGGAGGCATACCTTAATTCCCCCCACAAAGCCTTTGAAGAGGACAAGTGTGAGGGAATGCCCACTGTCTATGTGGATGGATGCTCTTACCATGTTGACAACGACGGGGAGAAAGAACTGGTGGCTGGCGTAGGGAATGCATGGGTGAATGAGTCCCCAGAACCCTCCGCTGGATACAAAATTGGTCCCCGAAGTAGTCAGGTGGCAGAATTGATGGCTGTGCATCAGGCCATCCTCACTGCTGTCCAACATCAACTCCACGAACTGGTCATAATCACAGATTCGGATTATGTACGGAACGGGTTCGTGGAGCACCTGGTTAATTGGAAAACCAGAGGCATGTTATGTGCTAACAACAAACCCTTGAAACATGGGAAGTTGATCCAAAACATTGATGATCTGGTCACCTCGAATGGGATGACCATCTATTGGAAGAAGATCAAGGGTCATTCCAAAGTAGAGGGACCAGACAAAACTGGAAATGACTTAGCTGATCAGCTGGCCAAAACCGGGGCCATCCAAGGGGATCTAATTGAGATTGAGTCCCTGTTGGGGGAAATCCAGGTCACTGCTATCACTAGGTCCCAGACAAATGCTAACAACGACCTTTCAATTGCACAATGGAGTAAGGAGACCCCTGATGCTGATTTGATTACTGCTCAGAAGGGGGATCCAATAATTGGTAAATTTTACCAGCACCTTGAGGACCCTGAGAACTTTCCCCTGACGGATACCGATTACATTGGGAAAGAGGACCTAAGAGTGTTGATGAAATGTCCAAAAATGTTCCGAATCCAAGACGGTTTGCTGGTAAGGAAATCCAAAGCTGGCCACGATCAGTGGGTGGTTCCTACCTCATTCCGAAGCCTGATGTTAAGTCACGCCCATGATGCGGCCACGGCCGGTCACAGGGGGTTTCACACAACATTGGAAATCTTAAGAGAGGTTGCCTACTGGCCACACATGGGGCAGGACCTCGACCAATACTTGAAGGGGTGTCTTGTGTGTGCACAATTTCAGCCATCATCCCTCACGCACCGGGCGCCTTTACAAAAGAGGGGAATGACACTGCCATGGTCAGATTTACAAATCGACTTTGTAGGCCCTGTGATTCGCTCGGCTAGGGGGAATAAGTACATGTTGACCGTGACATGCTTGTTTACCAAGTGGGTGGAATGTCTCCCAGCCCCAAATTGCAAGGCAGAAACTGCAGCGGCCTTGATGATTAACCACATCTTTTCCCGTTTTGGTCTACCTCAAAGGATTGAGTCAGACAGAGGTAGCCACTTCACCAGTGAAGTAATGACAAAGATGTGGGAGATACTGGGGGTCAAGAGAAAGCTGCATATTGCTTATAGACCAGCTTCTTCTGGGGCAGTAGAGAGATATAACCGGACAATTGTGAGCATATTAAAGAAGTTTGTGGCAGATTCTGGGCCAAGTTGGGATATCCGATTACCTCTGGTCCTAATGGCTATCAGATCTACCCCTTCATCTGCAACCAAAATGTCACCATTTGAGTTGATGACTGGGCGCAAGATGGTGCTTCCTCAGCATTTGCTCTACAGGACCCAAGAGCAGACACTGATAAATGCCTCCACTACTCATGAGTATGTAGAGAATTTAAGGAAACACCTCCAGCATGCTTTTGCTTATGCTCAGCGGAATCTAGAAAGATCGGCTGATAGCATGAAGACCCATTATGACCTGAAAACTTCCAGGAAGGAATATCAGGTGGGAGACCGGGTCTATCTATACAACTTCCAAAGGAACCAGGCCAAGCAGCGCAAATTTTTGCCTACATGGAAGGGACCCTTTGAGATCGTCGATAAGATCTCCCCTGTGGCCTACAAGATCCGCATCCCCAAAGGTGGTTCGGCAGAGGGGGAAGACAAGTGGGTCCACATAAACCAGTTGAAATGTTGCCATCCCAGGCACACTCTGCAACAACTGGAGGAATCCTCTGGAATCCTAGCGGGTACTGTATCAGACTAATTCAGTTCCAATCATAAAACGTACCACATCTAGTCTCTAACATACTGGGATTTACATGAAACTGTCTCTAGTGATACTGTTTTTTTTTCAAAATAAGAATGTAATGTTTCGTTATGATGAAATGCATATGCCGCCCCACTACCTCAACAGTGGTGGAAAAACGTCTATGAGTAGATATTGCCGCTTTTGCTTTATCATCCTAGGAGAGATGAAACCATGAAGGATGACCAAGAAGGACGATCCGGAGACCGGGAACGGAGATCCAATGGGCCCAGTGGACCGCCCAATACTCCCATCAGGACCGGCGAGGAGAACCGATCGATCAGTACCGGATGGAGAAGAAGATGCTGAACTGTGCCATCTACAGAAGAGGAAGAAGATTATGCGGACAGACCGGTGCATGGGTCAAAACCCTTGTGCACGCGACTCCCCATCGACTCAAATTCAAAGTGCAGTCGCGTGGGGGGGACTTGTTGGGTGTCCTGACCCACGTTTAAGCTACCCTGCTACAACATTTGGTGCTGTGGGCTTAGAAAATTCAAGATGGCGGAAAACCCACATGTGCGCTGAAATCCAGGAAAGCTGCGCAGTTTGTGCGCCCACCAAAATGGTTGCCTCACTTGCCACCCACCAGTGCGAGAATGAAAGGCCGGGTTGCCATGAGGGAAATGGGTTGCCAAAGGAAAAACAGTAGCGGCGGTTAGCTTCAAAGCGCTTTAAAACCACCATTGGACTACCCGCACAGTAGTCTGAAACCATTGGGAATGGCAATGCTGATTGCCAAATGCAACCTAGAATTGTGGGGAATTCATTTCTTAAATCCCAAAAATGGGTGCAGTACCAGTACTCACCACTATCCAAAAGCCGGCGTTTTAAAACCACTCTGTGTGTTTTTCTGAAGGCAAGCAAAATGCCTATTTCAAACCTTGCAACATGTGCAAAATATTCACTGAACACCAGCAGACATTTGGCAGAATGGAGTTTTGTGTGCCTACAAAATCTGGGAAATGAAGAGCCCAAAAACAATGCTTATAACAAAAATGCTATGGAGTCAGCAGCTTAAGCCTAACTACAACTGGATTTAAAACCACCAAAATCGAAAATGTTAAATTAAATGAGTGACCTATGTTTGGTGTCACATGCCTTTGTAACTGTTGAAATGTCATAGTTTTGCGCTTAGAATCAGCATTCTAGCTGCATGTGTAAAATTACAAGTTATTTTAAAAGCAACAAAAAGTTAGCTGAAGGTCTGGCTTAAGGAACTTGATTTTGCCTAGCAACTACCCATCAGCAGTGAAACTTGAGTCACCACTGTGTTCCCAGGCCAACCTTCCTTTTGCTGCCCAGGCTAAGGATATGCCATCTATCTGATAATTGAATTTCCTGTGCTCTGCCAGAGAGTGAACAAAGCCCTCTCCACTCAGGCAAAGGTTTTTTATTACAGACGTCGTAAAAAGTGGCTTCCTCCTGGAGAAGCTGGGAGGAGCACTGCCTGTGAGAGCAAGCTGGCTTGGCAGAACTGGAAAGAACCAGAAATTCAACCTTGTGCTGAGGGTAAACCACACCCCTTTGGAGCCAGAACATAACTTTAAAAAGATGAATAACTCATAGAGCGGACATGTGAAAATTTTATAAATGATACCATAATTCTTGTGATTTTTCTGCCCACAGTTTAAGACGTGGTAGGAACCGGTGGTATGTTCAGGGGGGTTTTAGCGGAAAAGTGGATATTACTCTAAATGTGTGCATGTTAAAAATCTGAAACTTCATCAGTTAATGTCCCTACCCCCTGCACACATGTATGTAAAGTTGGGTCCATGTCGGAAATTGGAAAAGCAGTTAAAAAGTCAATTATGTACACTCTTTGAATGCAAGCTCCGAGAATGAGCAGATTTGGACATAGACATGGCTAAATTCAGCCACACCATGTATATGTAATTTTAAACAAATGTGTACCTGTGCAAATATGTTTTTAGGTCAGATATAGATTGTGTGTAAAGTTGACAGGGGTGGGTTCTCTGTATCATAAACAGACCTCATCATGATGACACTTCATTTCATTCCCCCAATCAAGGGGACGAATGAAAGCTGACCAATTAGAAGCTGAGAGAGAGGTAGGGTCAGTGATGCTAGAACACACCCACATTCTAAACACATAAAAGCAGACAGACAGGACAGATAGGGCATTCATTTTTCATCTGCCGCTGAAAGCTCTGCCGGAAAAATCCATACTTACCTCCATCAAACTCCAGAAAGCCAAACTAGAGACTTCAATCTATCCAGAGCAGAGAGACCCAAAGAACCGGTGCCTAGCAGAGACCAGACCCCTGTGAGCAGTTCCAGAGGCCAGGCGCTGTGAGCAGAACCCGGAAAGACCTGACCAGACTGAAGTCCGTGACCAAGTCGCTTTCCTGTTCAAAATCTCTTGTGAGTACTTAGCAAAACTCAGAACACATCTCTTAGTTTAAATTCATCTAATTCAATCTATTTAACCTAAGTAGAACTGCCTCCTAGCTGTCACCTGTCATTCTAGCTGCAAAAATTTGTCACTTGTCATTTTGAAAAAGTGTGCGTTTAAAATTTACAAAACCAAAAACGACCTTTACTAAATTACTCATATCTCCGCAACCGTTTGGGCTAGAGACTTGCAATAACTTTCATTTGGAAGCTGAGATCCCAGGCTTTTCTAGGACCCCAAAACGGTAGAGATAGTCCTTGCGGTTCCTTTGTAATAGCGCTCGGCGCATCCGCGAATTTTGCCGCGATTTGCAAATTTCTTCACGTGTAAAAAGACAGCAGTTTTGCTTTCCATTTGCCAGAAATTCGTTTAACCTGCTAATCATTCCTGCATCATTGCTAGTGTGAGCCTGGACTAATATTAACTAGATACCACTCACCCTGAACCTCTATAAGGGAATTAAAAGCAAATTTAGCATATTTCTCATTCATTGCCAGCACATATCCAAGCATTGCCTGTGTTTTCAAAACTCCTATCTGTTTTCTGTTGTCTAAGCTTGCTGGATTGAACTGATTACATTGATTGCATTTCTGAGAACTGTGTGCTTTCCTCCCATTCCCTTGCATTGCATAAAGAGGGGGGGAGTGAATAGCCAGAGAAAAGTGATTACATTGTTTGGTTGAAATCATATTGCGTATTTTCTGTACTGCATTCATTGAATATCGCATCCACCTGAGCTACATAAAGCATCCTCTACCACATTATACTTTTGTTCCTATTTACCAGTGTGCTATCTTATCCATTTCATGTCAACTCATTAGTCATTATAAAGAAGTGTGCTAGTGCCAGATTCTCCGTTGTTAATATTTACCATATCAGATTAAGTGTGATATTCAATTATTAATTTATTATAAAGTGTGATATATATATTTTAATTTATCAAATAAACCTTTTAAACTTGCAAAACAGAACTACTTCTTGGCTCAGTGGGGTCAGGGGGATTCCAAGAGAGGGGTGTTATACAAGGGTAGTCATCCAGGACGCATGAACTGGACCTAAAGATATATCAATAAGGGTTTTCATTCAGTATTCTAGACTAGGCGTTAACTTGGCTGTAGTGCTGAATTGAATCCTCTTACAGTACTCTTGTTCAGAGGAGAATTGCCTCGCATTTCGGTGCTGGACTGCCCCAGGGCAGGACAAAGACTGATATGTTTGGGATATTTCTTCTCTGTGAAAAGATAGTGAGCTAAAGACTCTGGGTAAGTCTCTCGTAACCAGGACTAATGTCTGGCAGAGGGACTCCCAGGACCCCCCTTGTTAAATCTGCATATTTAAGTAACTTTGGGTCTCACCCTAAGTTACTAGGGGAATCCAGACGTGGACCCCTTGCTCACTATTCTTAGAGAGGCACAGATCCACCCTACTGATGAGGTCCAACCAGACCGAAACACGTGTCTGGGGTTTCTGTTGGTACTCTTGTTCAGAGGAGAATTGCCTCGCATTTCGGTGCTGGACTGCCCCAGGGCAGGACAAAGACTGATATGTTTGGGATATTTCTTCTCTGTGAAAAGATAGTGAGCTAAAGACTCTGGGTAAGTCTCTCGTAACCAGGACTAATGTCTGGCAGAGGGACTCCCAGGACCCCCCTTGTTAAATCTGCATATTTAAGTAACTTTGGGTCTCACCCTAAGTTACTAGGGGAATCCAGACGTGGACCCCTTGCTCACTATTCTTAGAGAGGCACAGATCCACCCTACTGATGAGGTCCAACCAGACCGAAACACGTGTCTGGGGTTTCTGTTGGTACTCTTGTTCAGAGGAGAATTGCCTCGCATTTCGGTGCTGGACTGCCCCAGGGCAGGACAAAGACTGATATGTTTGGGATATTTCTTCTCTGTGAAAAGATAGTGAGCTAAAGACTCTGGGTAAGTCTCTCGTAACCAGGACTAATGTCTGGCAGAGGGACTCCCAGGACCCCCCTTGTTAAATCTGCATATTTAAGTAACTTTGGGTCTCACCCTAAGTTACTAGGGGAATCCAGACGTGGACCCCTTGCTCACTATTCTTAGAGAGGCACAGATCCACCCTACTGATGAGGTCCAACCAGACCGAAACACGTGTCTGGGGTTTCTGTTGGTACTCTTGTTCAGAGGAGAATTGCCTCGCATTTCGGTGCTGGACTGCCCCAGGGCAGGACAAAGACTGATATGTTTGGGATATTTCTTCTCTGTGAAAAGATAGTGAGCTAAAGACTCTGGGTAAGTCTCTCGTAACCAGGACTAATGTCTGGCAGAGGGACTCCCAGGACCCCCCTTGTTAAATCTGCATATTTAAGTAACTTTGGGTCTCACCCTAAGTTACTAGGGGAATCCAGACGTGGACCCCTTGCTCACTATTCTTAGAGAGGCACAGATCCACCCTACTGATGAGGTCCAACCAGACCGAAACACGTGTCTGGGGTTTCTGTTGGTACTCTTGTTCAGAGGAGAATTGCCTCGCATTTCGGTGCTGGACTGCCCCAGGGCAGGACAAAGACTGATATGTTTGGGATATTTCTTCTCTGTGAAAAGATAGTGAGCTAAAGACTCTGGGTAAGTCTCTCGTAACCAGGACTAATGTCTGGCAGAGGGACTCCCAGGACCCCCCTTGTTAAATCTGCATATTTAAGTAACTTTGGGTCTCACCCTAAGTTACTAGGGGAATCCAGACGTGGACCCCTTGCTCACTATTCTTAGAGAGGCAAAGATCCACCCTACTGATGAGGTCCAACCAGACCGAAACACGTGTCTGGGGTTTCTGTTGGTACTCTTGTTCAGAGGAGAATTGCCTCGCATTTCGGTGCTGGACTGCCCCAGGGCAGGACAAAGACTGATATGTTTGGGATATTTCTTCTCTGTGAAAAGATAGTGAGCTAAAGACTCTGGGTAAGTCTCTCGTAACCAGGACTAATGTCTGGCAGAGGGACTCCCAGGACCCCCCTTGTTAAATCTGCATATTTAAGTAACTTTGGGTCTCACCCTAAGTTACTAGGGGAATCCAGACGTGGACCCCTTGCTCACTATTCTTAGAGAGGCACAGATCCACCCTACTGATGAGGTCCAACCAGACCGAAACACGTGTCTGGGGTTTCTGTTGGTACTCTTGTTCAGAGGAGAATTGCCTCGCATTTCGGTGCTGGACTGCCCCAGGGCAGGACAAAGACTGATATGTTTGGGATATTTCTTCTCTGTGAAAAGATAGTGAGCTAAAGACTCTGGGTAAGTCTCTCGTAACCAGGACTAATGTCTGGCAGAGGGACTCCCAGGACCCCCCTTGTTAAATCTGCATACTTAAGGTAGAACGACCAGTTAAAGCCAATATGCTTCTTCCAACTCTGCAGCTAACGACGCATCATTCCCATCCTGACTTTCATGCACAGGACCATGGGAGTTATCTGATTGGTGCTATCAAGTTATGACTACTGCATCAGCCTTTGTATTGGTTTAAGGAACATAGACAACAAAGATGTGCAGCAGCCAGATTCCAGATTATTACTAAAAGGGAAATTAAAATGAACAGATCACCACAGCGTGCCACACACTTCACTGGTTCACATTCAAAAACAATTCTTTAAGTCAAAAGTCTGTGCATCACTCACCACTCCTACAAGAGTAGAGGTGTCAAATCCATCACAAGGACATTGCTAAACATTATACCTTCAAGACCACTGCTATTTAGCAATGTTTTTTTTTTCAAACTTCTGTTTTAACTTGCACAGATACATCATCATATATTTTCTTTTTCTACATTATACACATTAGTCTTGTTTACGATGACATTTCTAAGGTACATTTTGTATACATAACTAAGTGGTGTCTCTCTTCCATGTCTTTTTCGGAAAGGTATTGTTTGTATCTGCCCCATATATCTCTGGGACAACTCTGAGTGGGTAACAGTTCGGCATACATTTCCTCACAATCGTTCGCCCATAACATATCCTTCTCCCAGTCGTTCTTTGTGGGTGGTGCCGTACATTTCAACCTCATCCAAATCGCTCGCTTTCCCAGCAATAAGCCGAGGTTGAGCAGTTTACGTCATATGGGATTCATTTTCCCTACTACCCCTAGCAGGCACATAGTTGGAGACCATTCAATGGGTTGGTCCGAAATGACGTCTAATGTGTTGCACACATCCGCCCAATACACTGTTAGACGAGTGCATGCCCATAGCATGTGAAATGTATCTGCATCATCGCTCCCACATCTGGGACATTTACCATCCGCCGAGGGAAATATACTCTTCAACCAAGACGGTGTATAATGTGTTCTGTGTATTATTTTATAATGTATTAGCCGATATCGTGAATTGCATGAGATATTTTTCGTCAGTCCAACTGTGTCCATTGTATATCAGTGATGGTGTGGCCCAAGCCCCGCTCCCACTTCCCTGTAGCTCCCTGGATTAATGGCACTCAGGTTTTTGTCACAATTTTGTATAGCGCGGAGGCTGATGTTTTGGATGTCCCTGCACTGAATATAAAATCCCAGGACCAAATGTATTGTAGGTTCTTCAGGGAATGCACGCCAGAGCTTTGGTATGGCTGATCTTATACGCAGGTAATAAAGTTTCTTCATTGGAGTGTCTCCCACTTTCCCCTCGACTTCCTCCCAGGTGATGAATTGCTTAACCGGGAAGAGGTCTCCGAAACAATTGATTCCTCTACTTCTCCAGTGCGTAGCTATTTTTGTGTCTCATGTAGGGGGATTGTAAGGTGCTTCCCAAAGTGGCATATTTGGATTATTTAAAACTTCCTGTACAGGTCTCACTGCTTTCCTAGCCCAAACAGTGCATGTTACCAATGTTGGATCAGTAGTGTTATTGTGCCTAGCACGCGCTTCTGTCACTTTATGTAGGGGTTTCACCAGTTTTCTCTCATGTATTTCAGTGGGTGTGTGATGTGCCTGTAGGTACCGCCCATTGTGTTGCACTGTGTGCCTGTGCTGACAGGTAATAGAATTTAAAGTTGGGTGCAGCCAGCCCTCTTTGTAAGTAAGTGACCGCCAACTTACTCTAGGTTGGCCATTCCACACAAATGTTGCGCATGCACCCTGAAGTTTTCGAGAAAAATGATCTGCCTGGCGAGACAGCAGCAGTACTAAATAAATACAATCACTTGGGTAAGATTATCATCTTAAGCAGTGCGAGTCTGCCCATAAGGGAGATCGGTAGGGATCGCCATCACACAAGCTTAGTGCAGAGCGCTTCCGAGAGTGATACTTAGCCATCACACACTGGAACTCTTAAACCAAACAGCTCCACAAAGATAAAGACCTCATATGCTTCAGAAAACAACACAAATCTTGGATTTATAATTAACTTCATGAGAAGACTAGCATCAAATCTCACCCAATTGTATACCTTGTCACCTCAGCCCGCCTCCCCCTCAGAATGCACCTTTTAAACTAGTAAATGTACCAAGAAAGCATTTGCATTCCTCAGAAAACAAGCCAAATTGGATCAGACTCCATATAACCAACATGAAATTATTTCCTTCCTCGACAGTTGAACGCTATCTTACCCCCTAAGAGTGTACATTTGTTTCTCTTCCCAACTTCTCATTCCCTCTTTTTGCATACTCCCCTCAACCAACCAACTGCTATCTAAAATCTCCTATCACCTTACACTGCACACACACTTCCCCCACAGATCGCCACCTCAACTGTAGCCGATAGCACACCAATTTGTATCAATCTATTACTAAACTCCCCTCTTTATTCCTATTGCATTTCCGTGCACCAGTGGATAACATAACCCAGAGCAGGCTGAGCCACTCAGATGTTGGGCTCCTGCTTTCAAGTGCTTCTTCAAACCTGTCGAAGCACACTGACACACAGGTCAGGGTACTTCCAAACTGCTCCCATGAACATCACAAGTTTCACATCTGTCATTCCCACTATACCACTAATGAGCATCCCTCTTTTTGACAGAATTTCGTGCAACTAGTCAGCAGCATATGGCTGACGGAAGCTATACCGCTGTACCTACGTACTTATTTTGTTTTCTTTTTCAAATTATCTAAATTATGGTTACCACACAAGGTCTGTCTTTTAGGTTTAGAATGTCTGGGAGATGTACGTAGCATCTTTACAACTTTGCTATTCATGGCAGCTTGGTAAATTCTTGCTGTTCATGCTGCAGCATCCACTTGTTTTCAATACTGAGAGCCTGTTGGTGAGCATGTTTTATTTTTAACTATGAATAGCATTCATGTTAAATTTTGATTTTGAGGTAACAGAGTGTTAGCAGTTCGGGCTGGACTGCCCCTTTTGAGGTGCAAACAAAGCGTGATTTCCATATGGTCGTTCCCCTTCTGTAATGGCTTGGCAGGCTGAAAAACATTGGTCTGGAGGGTTGACGAGAGCAATGCCAGAGTTTAAGATTAATTCTAAACCTTCCAGCCATCACATTTTTCTGAAAAAGACTAATATACCAAAGAGGAAGAGCCATTGTGAATCTCACAATGGTGTGGAAAGTAATATGAGACTGAGAATTAACATTGCAGAATTGTTACATTTTATTCCGAATTTTTGACAAACGGGCCTCATACTTTTGGGATGATATCTAAAGGTTCTGAAAGAATACGTTTGTACAAGTCAACAAAAGGGTATCTGTTCTCAAACGGATGGGGCACTAACTAAATGGATGAAGTTATAGTGTCAGTCTACCTGCTGGTCATTGGCATCAACAACCAACTCAAAACCTTTCCTGAAGCTGGGAATGCTACAGAGTTGTATATGACCTCAAACAGTTCAGAAACCTGTACTGAGGTCCTAAATATTGACCGAACTAGATAGACATACTCACCCTCAACATTCTTAAGAGGATCAGTCTGTATTAAAAACATTCAGAAACTCTTGCGTCTTCTGGGACCTCAGCCTCACCTCCCAAATAGTGTCATTGGTCAGGTTCTCCCATTGCCAGCTGAAACCTCCAAATAAATATTTCTATTGAACCTGTAGACTTTTAAACTCCCAGATTTATCATGCCAAGCCCTGTTTGCCAGAGGGGAAGTGACCTCAATAAAGGAGCAAACATGTAACAAAATACCCTTTGTCATATCCCCTTATCATAATATGGAGCAAGTAGCATAGAAAAGAGTGAAACTGATTTGTCAAACCAGAGACCCACACAGTACACACCAATCATGACCATCTGCACATTATAAAAGCACAGCTACACACACCCAAAATACCCAAAACAGTAGACATCATGCTCTAGAGCCGACTTATGTGAAGGAGGTGGATGTGGAGGGAAACAATGTATTGGAAGAGGATAACCCTATTTTAACTGACTAATGAAGAAGCCCCCCTGAGGTACCGCTTCCCACCACATATCATACTGTAGATGGGGATTAAGTGGGATGGGGCCATTAGCACACCCACAATGCACACCCATGTTATACCCCCACTAGTCAACGTACCACCAGCCTTGCATTCTTTTGCCAGAAGCTCCTTTCAGACCACCACTGGCATCACCTCTGTGATTCCCCAGTCTTCAGAGTTAAGGGCAACGCACTAGGTCCCCATACTTTCATCAGATAGGGAACACATCACAATGCCCCTTGATGCACGATCAAGGGTAGGCATAGTGAGGGCATTTTATGACATAGCAGGTCTCCCGTGGTGTGTGGTGACATTTACTGTAGTCATATGTCCCTCAGCCAACTATGGTCAAAAAACACTTTTAGAGGAACATGGGACACTGCCATTCCTTGCATGCACAGATTGTGTGCGATGAGCACACCATAATCATGAATGTGAATGGGAAATAATATGGAACTACACCGAATAGCATGTTGCGGCAGGTTAGTACACCGATAGATGGTACTTACTTGATCAGTCCACTGGCAATTGAGTGTACTTGACATGCAAGTGTCTTCAGAGGTGTTTTGGCAAAATGCAATGCCAATGCACATTCTGGCCTCATTTTAGAAGTTCAACACCTCACAATATTGCTGGTCAGAACACTGAAAGAACATAAGGAAGTAGAACCCCTTTTATGTGACAGCATATCAAACACACTGACAGTTTTACACAGTTATGTGAATTAAATGCATAATCCTACCCTTCATCCACACATTACTAAACATAGCTCCACAACTTTCCTGAATGACATGGCAAAACTACCACCTGAGACATTTAAATGGCATCCCTTATCCCAATCGGATGTGATCTACATTACAAAGAAGACTCACTAAACAGCAGAAGTTAAAAATATGCATTACGTTCTTATGCTCAGACCTGTTATGCACATTACACACAATTAGAATGAACAAGCCCTGGTGCTAAGGGCGTCTATGTTCATCTTTAATTCCTACAAGGTGTCATTGTAGGCTCTGACCACCCCAGCAATTAATTGTCTGACAAGATTGCTTGTGTATTTTAGGATAGACACACTCAGTTTTGCGGAATCAGACATTAATCACGTGTTTTAGGTGCAACATGATGCTCATGAACTAATGTTGTATGTATGTTTTGAGAGAATATATGTGCGCTCAGCACAAACGTGATGATGGATATTGATGAACTTATCAAACTGGAAGTCCAAAGTTATTTCACAGATGCAATTTACTCATCTTAATATCATCTTGATATTCTCTAAGGATTTCGTTCATTTTTTCAAATTCTTTTGGTTTGGTCGTTTCTGCATTGGACATATTCTTAATTTCTTCTTTCACAATATTAATTTGATCAATCACTCTTTTGTGTTCCCTGGTGGCATGTAGAATTAACAGCTCTAACATTACCTTGGAGCTTGAGTTTAAATTCTGTTTCCATTTCTCTGCCCAAACGGCATCTTCATCCTTATCAAAGTTTGGAAATATTAGAATCCATAAACCCTGACGGATAATGTCATTCTCAGAGTAATTGGCTAATGAGGCCTCCTCCCAATATATGTTGATTTCCCTATTTGAAAGACTCCCTAATTTAATGAATTTCTGTCTAAGAGTTTCTACTGAGGTGTAGTTGTTCTTAAAAGGATTCGCAGTGCTACCTCTAGGAGCAAATAGGGTGGCCCTGTCCTCATCCCTTTTGCACATGTAATCAGTCATATTGTTTAATGGAAGTCAGCAAACACAGTAAGTATCATAAAGATGTAAGTAATGGATTAACGGTTGGCAGGTTTGATACAAATAACTGTGCACTATTCTCCATGCTAGCACACACACAATTTGAGACCTACGAAATGGGCTATGAAATGGCTATTTGGGTGTTTTTAAAGGTACACTACGTTATGTGCAATGATGAGTACCTTTCTGTGTGTTGTGCAGTTTGGAACAAGAGTGAGGAAGGGTTTAAACATAAATTACAAGCAGATTCCTGGGATGTCCTTTTTGCAGACCTGTATGGATACATTTTCCCCAGCAAAAGCGAGGCAGATTCCACAGAGTCAGGTCTAGTGTGGTCAGAAAGAGGGTAGTAGTGATCCCATCCTCAGGAGGCCCATGTAAATAATAGGAAGTATTTACAGGGAGTCAGAGAGAGAATCAGGGGAAATTGAGAAAAGCTGGCTATTTTTTGTATTTGTATTTGTTTTATTTGTAACGCGCACCATCCGGCCCGGAGGCATCAGGGCGCAATTTAGACATGGTTACATAAGCATACAATTAAATATATTCAAAGCATTGAACAGTACATATTATACAAGGCATACAGCAATATACATATTTACAGAAGGTAGATTAGCGCAGGAGTTTCCCAGGGCTGGTCCGGACATCATGGCTGGTTGGAGAGCCAGGATTTGGTTTTAGCTTTGAAGGCACTAAAGCGTTCTTCGGATCGGATGGTGAGAGGGAGGGCATTCCAAAGCTTAGAGGCTAGGACGGGGAAGCTAGATCCACCCGCCTTTTGTAG
This sequence comes from Ambystoma mexicanum, assembly GCF_040938575.1. Taxonomy (NCBI): domain Eukaryota; kingdom Metazoa; phylum Chordata; class Amphibia; order Caudata; family Ambystomatidae; genus Ambystoma; species Ambystoma mexicanum. Next base: position 292,844,806 of record NC_090928.1, read on the forward strand.
TTTGAACCTAGGGATGGTTAGGCAGTGGGTCTGAGCCGTTCTTTGTGGACGGGGGGGCGCGTGTCGGGATAGCCGGCTGCAGAGGTATGGTGGGGCTTGGCTAGCTAGGCATTTGTGGGTGAGGCCTAAGGCTTTCAGTGAAATTCTCTGTTTGACCGGTAGCCAGTGTAAGTTAGATCTAGATTCCGAGATGTGGTGGTTTCGTGGGATGTTTAGGGCTGCTCTGATAGCGTTATTCTGGGTAATTTGCAGTTTGTTCATATTCTCTTGGCTCGTTCCAAGGTAGAGGGCGCTCGCATAGTCAATTTTGGCCATGATAAGAGTTCTGGCCAGAGTGACTGCGTTGGGGGTGGTCAGGAATGGCCTGCAAGCTGCAATGAGTTTGCAGGTGTATGCTGAAGAGGATCTGACTGCATTTGTTTGTCTGGATAGGGATAGGGTGGCGTCAAGATAGACACCTAGGGTTTTGGTGTCTTTCGAGACTTGGATGGTGTTGCCATCGATGACAAATGATTGGTAGGATGGCTCAAGTTTACTAAGGCATTGCGTAGTGCCCAAGATGAGGAGCTCAGTCTTGTCATCATTGAGGCATAACTGGTGTTGTGCCATCCAAGCTTGGATAACCAAGTAGACCTCGTTCAAGGCCTTAGTGTCAGCCAAGTAGTCACCAGTGATGGGAATGAGTATCTGGGTGTCGTCAGCGTAGTTCGTATAGGAGACACCCAGATAGTCAAGTACATCAAAAAGTGGTTTTGTAAAGACGTTATAGAGCGTTGGTGACACACAAGAGCCCTGGGGGACGCCGCAATGAATCGGGGAAGGATCTGCAGCTGCAGATTGAGAGAAGACCCGCATAGATCTATTACTCAAGAATGATTTGATCCAGGCCGTGGCTGATGGTGAGAAATGGGCGGCCGAGTGAAGATGCTTGCATAGGATTTGGTGACTGACCAAGTCAAAGGCCGCAGAGAGGTCAAGTAGGAGTAATAAGGCAAGTTTGCCATTGTCCTTTAATACTTCGATTTGGGTTTTTAAGTCAAGTAGAGCTGTCTCTGTTCCGTGTTTGGGTCGGAAACCAGATTGTCTAAGGCCTAGAAGATTGTTGGCTTCCAAGTGCTCTTGGATTTGCAGGTATGCTGCACGGTCTAGGATTTTTACCAGGAACGGGACAGTGGTGATGGGTCGGTAGTTGGTGGGTATGCTAGGGTCGAGGGAAGGTTTTTTGAGCAAGGGGATCACCCAAGCATCCTTAAGGTTGTCGGGGACAGTTCCTGTTTTGAAGGATGCGTTGATGAAGGATGTGATAAATGGGGCCAGGTCGTGGGCGGACTCCTTAATAATTGGGGAAGGGCAGGGGTCGCCCTGGCAGTTGGACGGTTTGATCGTCAGGATAATGTTTTCTACCTCCGCAATGGTGAGCGGTGAGAAGGCAAATCGTTTGCAGTTGGGGACGTCAGGAGGGAGGGCCCATGCTGGGATAGGAGGGCGATTGTCCAGTTTCAGGCTAGCATGTTTGGCTGTGATTTTAGATTGAAGCATGGTGATTTTATTCAGTAACGCTGCCTGAATGTTGGCACACCATTTGCTGTCTTTAATGCAGGTGTCAGGGGGAGTAACAGGGGTTTCAAGCTCTTTTAAAATCTTAAATAGTTCCTTGGAGTTGGAATCAGCATGCAGAATGCGATTATTGAGGGATTCTTTTTTTGCCTCTATAATGGCTGCTTTGTAAGTGAGCGAGGCCAGGAGGAAGCTGTCTTTATGCACGTCAGAAGGGTGGCTTTTCCATCGATTTTCGGTGCAGCGTTTGGATTTACGGAGTATTCTTAGCTGTGGGGTGAACCAAGAGTTCAGGTGAGCACATGGTTTGGCCTTCCTCAGTTTGATGGGGGCCAGAGAATCTATAGCTGTCAGCATGCTGCAGTTATAGATGTCAGCTAAGGCAGTCGGGTCGTTACAGGAGTCAGTAGCTATTTTAAGTGAGGGGAGTAGTAGAGGGAGGAGTTTCTCTTTGGTTATGTCCTTTTTGTTTCTGGTCGGGAGAGCCGGCGCTATCGCGGTTGGGATGCGGCGGGCGGCTTCAATATTAAAGGTGATAATGTGGTGGTCTGACCAGAGGCAGGGGGTAATGGCCAGTACATTGATCTTACAATTAGAGCTGGCTAGCCAGTCAAGGGTCCTGCCTTTAGAATGTGTAGGCTCTTGAATGTGCGAGGTGAAGCCAGAGTTGGAGAGGGAGTTTTCCAGATCAAGTGCAATAGGATCTTTAGGGTCACCTAGTCCCAAGTTGAGGTCGCCCAGGATGATGATTTGTGAATTGGTTTTAGCGTTGTCAAGGAGGAGGGTGGATATGTCGCCGACAAAGGAGGGTGCAGGGCCTGGGGGCCGGTAAATTAGGTGGAGGGTGGCTGTTTGGTTGGGTGTTGCGAGTTTGACTGACAATAGCTCAGCTGATTCAAGTTTGGTATTGGTCGTTACTCTTAGGTCCAAAGTGATTTTATGGATGATGGCAAGGCCCCCACCTCTAGAGTGGGAGGCAGAGGTACGGTCACATCTCAATATGCTAAAGCCAGGTGGTATAGCAAGGGACAGTGAAGGACCGGAGGCAGCATGTAGCCAGGTTTCAGCTATGGTAATGAAATCAAGATCTGACGATGTTATAAGGTCTGCTATGTCTAAAGCGTGAGCTGGGAGGGATCTAGCGTTGATAAGGGTGCCTTTGATGACAGGCAGTTTTACTTCTGTAGAGGGGGGTTTGCTGTTGTTGAGGGCCGAGGGTGGGCCCGGGAGTGTGTGTTGTGTGTGTTTGGAGAGGTTGCAGCGGGTAGGGCGTATGCGGAATCTGGTGCCTAATCTTTTATTTCTAAGAGATGAAGGGCACGGTTGGTTCGGCGTAGGTTTGCTAGCAAAGTGTTCCAACCAAAGGGCTGGGTCATTGAGGTAAGGATTGTGGTCGGTAGTGAGGTGTTGGAGGCCTGAGGTGGGTGACATAGCGGAGGTCGCCATACGCAGGGTCTGTGGGCCAAGACTGAGGCGAGACATAGTGTCAGGTGGCTGAGGGTGAATCGGCCGTGTCAGGTATGTGCGTGGCTGAGTGAGGATTGTTGTTTCAGATGGCGGTGAGTGGAACAGTAAAAGGAGGAGCACCCTAAGGAGCATGGTAGATGAACACCAAGGGGGGTAAGCTTCTTAGCTATGGGCAAGTGCAATTGCCACTGGGGCGATGCAAAATCAACATTAGGCAGGATTGAATTTAGCTACGGCAATGCAAAATCAACAATAGGCAGGGTCGATATTAGCTAGGGCAATGCAAAATCAACATTACTAAATTTGACAGTCCCAGCAGCAACTAAAAGTGTGCATAGCAAGAGCACCTAGATTTGACAATCCCAGCAGCGACTAAGATGCATACAGCAGAGTGCACCTAAATTTGACAGTTCCCGCACTCTAAGTGCAGTAGTAAAAACAGTTGAGCAGAATCAAGAATACTATGAGTGTGGATCACTGCTATGACCAAAATCAGGACCGTTTCAAATCATCTAGATATAGTTACTAGGAAGGCATTCTATGGGCAATTTTAAATGGCACGATGGCGAGCGACCAGAGGGGTCTCAGATAGGTCACAGGGTGCAGTAGCTAGCGAGCAAAGGGTCTAAATAGGTCAGGGCAAAGAGCAATGCCACGTTTAAGGCAGGGGTACCAGACAGTAGTGAGGCAATCGATAGGTTATGCTAGTACGCTAAGTATACATCAGGCGAGGTCAAGTAGGGAGCAGTCTAGAGAACCATTCCAGAGTATGGGACATCAAAGAGGCATGGTGCGACGAAGCATTATCAGGCAGAAGAGCAGTGTGACAAAACATGTGGAGCAGATCATAATATGTGAGCAACAAGTTTGGACAATGCAGGCTATGCTTGTTATACTAATTTCCCTGACTTGCGTGAAGGGCAGACTTGTGGAACAAGGGCTCCAAAGTAGAATTTAAGTCGGATGTAAGTAGCAAGATATCTACAGAGATATTAAAGATCGTATCACGCAATGACTATATCATATCCACAGAGAGGTCCATATTCAATACTACCCGGGTAAATAAAAACCTGCCAAGAGAAGACTTTCGAAAACAACAATTCCTTTTACATCTTTGATTTCATGTAGAATGATCAACTACGTGTTTTACTCAAAGAGATACTGTCACACCGCTACCTAGACCGCGGACACACCATTCCGCTCGCCCCTCCTTGTCTACCCATTCCAGCACTCCCCGACACTCATGCATTATGCGCCCCACTCACGTCGCACACAGCAGGGCACGGCATGACAGGTTTGGGGTAACGGGTGTTTATCGCCCCTCACGGCGGTGGCAGATCAACTGGAGGCTCCGTCATTTCAGGAACTCACATCCCTTGCGGAGACCGGCGCTTCCCGGCGCTTCACGAATCACGTGACTTCTGTTGCCTAGCAGCATGGCAACACTTTCGGTTCGCGTCACACGTGACTCTACGTACGACCCTTCCGAGGATAAAAGGAGTCTATGAACCGAGGGCGTTGCTTCACAGCTGTCTTGTTTTGGATCACGTGACGCTCTCTGTTCGTTCAAGGACCTGCTCTGATTCTGACCTCGGCTCGCTCCACGGATTCCTCTTGCCTAGCCCTTCAAGTACTTTTGGATTTGCCTGTTATCGACCCACGCTTGCTCCACGGATCCCTCTTGCCTAGCCCTTCAAGTACTTTTGGATTTGCCTGTTACCGACCCTCGCTTGCTCCACGGATTCCTCTTGCCTAGCCCTTCAAGTACTTTTGGATTTGCCTGTTACCGACCCACGTTTGCTCCACGGACTCCACTTACTTAACCCTTCACTGGCTAGGGCCTCAGTCCTACAAAAAGGTGGTTACCTGTTCTACCCTACAGCTTGTTCCAGCTACAGCTAGGAGACCCACGCCTTGACCCAAGACCTCACAGGTATTCAGGGATTTTGGGGTTATGCACATAAAGGTATTCGGGCCCTGTTTCTTTACTTAACCACTGTACCTTTCCTTACAGCGCTCAAGGGGTTCTTCCGGCTGTTCCCGCGTCCTGGTTTTCCGGACTTCCACCTGTGGCCTTAATATTCACACTGACGATATTACTAAACCGTCAGGGTGTTTCTTGGGGACAGAGGGGTTGTTCATACTCTACACGACCAACGAACTTCGTAACAGACTGTGAAGCCCTTTTTTGGTCGTCCAGAGTATGAATCCCTCCGCCGGGGATCCAGTGACCGCCTTGTTACAAGCCGTGGCGGCCCTTAGGACCGACATGACTACCGCCACGGCAGCAATACACCACCGTCTGGATGCCCTCCAAAGCACACGTTTTCCTTTACCCTCGGATGCTGAATTCGGTGACACAGTCCCCTCAGACCACCAGCCCCGGTTATGGCTCCTGCACCCACTCCCATTCTGCTTCCTACGCCTGTTCCCCTTGCTGCCCCCGAACGTTACCAGGGGGACCCTCGGAGGTATCGTACTTTCATTAATCAATGTAAGCTACACTTTTTGTGTAGACCCTTAGCGTTCCCCGATTCTGTTACAAAGGCTGCATTTCTTCTATCCCACTTGTCTGGGGTAGCGGCCACCTGGGCCAATCCGATGCTAGAGAACGACCATCCCGCCCTCTATGACTTCGATCTTCTTGTATCAGAAATGGCCAAAGTCTTTGATACACGGTATAAAGCCCACTCCAGAGACCTCGAACTCCTAGATCTAACACAAGGCAAAAAACCTTTGATAGAGTACATTACTAAGTATAACCAACTCGCTGCTGAGACATCCTGGCCAGAGGAGAAAAAAGCAATCGTATTCTACCGTGGCCTGTGCAACTCCATGAAAGATGCTCTCTCAGCGGTTCCTGCCCTTCCCTCGGTATTCTCGGATTTGGTGGATCTTGCGTTACAAGTAGACGCAAGGAGATCCGAGAGAAGGGCCGAAACGTCTTTTTCTGCCCACTCTGGACATCCCATATCCACCGCCCCTGTTGAACCCATGCAAATAGGAGGTGTCCGTAGTCCGATAACCCTATCCGAACGAGAACGCCGGAGAAATGACAATGCCTGCTTTTATTGCGGGTTGAACGGACACTTTGTAAGGGAATGCCCCAGACGCCCCAAGAACAAAGCATCGGGTTTTCCGAGGGCTCGCCCATGATACAGGGGGCACCGGCGAGCCTATCTCTGACCCCCTCCGAACCTGCCTTTGGCCCTGTCAGACCGATAGAGGTCCATGCCCTGCTAAAACCCACTGGGGAGATCAAACACATAGTCCATATTGTGATCGATTCCGGGGCCACTGGTTGTTTCATCGATATTTCCCTGGCCCATCGTCTCAACCTGCCCCTGGTTAGGAAGGAACATCCGGAACCAGTACATGCTGTGGACGGCACTTCGCTATCTTCCGGTCCGATCAGGTTCCAAACTGCTCCTATGGAAGTGGTGATTCAAAACAACCATAGAGAAACCCTGGTACTTGATCTGATTAACACACCACAGTTCGGCATCATACTGGGAATACCATGGTTACGGCAACATAATCCATTGATCAATTGGGGCAACGGACAGGTCACGTTCGAGTCGGATCTGTGTCAACATTACTGTCTCATCGACACAGATTCACTGTCCACTCCTGCCTCGATTCTTGGTGCCATGACCGCCACCCATCTCAACGACACGGTTTCGGACCCTGTGCCTTCACACACTGTGGGGGCTGTCACAGCCAACATACCTGCGGCCTATCACGATTTTCACATGGTGTTCGATAAAGCCACTGCTGAGGGCCTTCCCCCTCATAGACCGTACGATTGTCCGATCGACCTGGTTCCGGATGCTCCTATTCCCAGGGGTAGGATTTATTCGTTGTCACGGTCAGAGGAGCAAGCCCTTAAGGATTACATACAGAAAGCTCTGGAATTGGGTCATATACGTCCTTCTTGTTCTCCAGCTGCTAGTCCGATCTTCTTTGTGCCGAAAAAAGAGGGCGATCTCCGTCCATGTGTGGACTACAGACGGCTAAATGCCATCACTATAAAGAACAGGTACCCTCTTCCGCTCATATCCACGCTACTGGACAGGTTGACTAAAGCATCCGTTTTTACCAAGCTGGACCTCAGAGGGGCGTACAATCTGGTTCGCATGCGGCCTGGGGATGAGTGGAAGACGGCGTTTTGCTCCCGACAGGGTTTATTCGAATACACTGTAATGCCCTTCGGGCTTTGTAATGCTCCTGCCACGTTCCAACGTTTTGTCAATGACGTATTCTCGGACATCCTGGATACGTTCGTGGTGGTTTATCTGGACGATATACTGATCTATTCATCCTCCCTGGAGGAACACGTCGGGCATGTTAGGGAAGTGCTCTCTCGCCTTAAGGCTAATGCCTTGTTTGCCAAACCTGAAAAGTGTCTGTTTCATTCCAAGGAAGTGGAGTTTCTGGGCTTTCACATATCCCCTGGAGGCCTGTCCATGAATTTATCTAAGGTCCATGCCGTCACTGAATGGCCGACTCCCGTTACTCTGAAACAACTCCAGTCTTTTCTCGGCTTCGCAAATTTCTACCGGCGATTCATCGTCGGCTTCTCTTCTATTGTCTCTCCACTGACCGCTCTGACCAGCCCCCTGGTCCCGTTCACTTGGACCTCCACTCATCAGAAGGCTTTTGAGGAACTCAAGGCCAGGTTCGTGTCCGCCCCTGTTTTGCAGCATCCTGATCCCGATCTCCTCTACGTTCTGGAGGCAGATGCCTCCTCGTTTGCTCTAGGCGCAGTGTTGTCTCAACCATGCCCGACCACGGGTTGTCTTCATCCAGTGGCCTATCACTCACGTAAGTTCTCGGTGGCTGAATCACACTATACGGTAACCGAAAAAGAGTTATTGGCCATCAAGGATGCTTTACAAACGTGGCGTCATCATCTCATGGGAGCAAAACATCAGACAGTGGTATATACAGACCACAAAAACCTACAGGACCTGGCCTCTCTAAAATGTGCAAACAGCAGACAGGTGCGTTGGCATTTGTTTTTTGCCGCTTTCGATTTTGTGGTCAAGCACAGACCAGGACACATTCATGGCAAAGCTGATGCCTTATCCCGTTCTCCCGGAGGGGAGTCCTTGTCCGTGTACCCCGACACACTGCTAGGAAAGGGCCATGTCATCTGTACTTGTACTCCATCCCCCACCATGCTTACTGACATCAGGCGTTGGGTTTCCCAGAACCCTCAGGCACTCAACGAATGGGACATTGCCCTTCACGAGGGGTTACCTTTTATCCACGATAAATTGTTCCTTCCTACGTGTGACGTACGCAACCAGGCGTTAACATGGTCACACGATGCTGCGGTAAACGGCCATCCCGGGCAACAGCGTACTCTGGACCTATTGCAACGCTGGTGCTGGTGGCCTTCCATGAGAAAAGATGTCGAACATTACGTTAACACTTGTTCCATATGTGCCCAATGTAAAACACGCAAAGGACTGCCTTTAGGGCTACTCTTGCCGCTACCCGTACCTCCCAGACCATGGCACACTGTCTCGATGGATCTCATCACTGACCTACCCCGCAAGCAGGGCTACGATACCATATGGGTTATTGTCGATTCATACACCAAAATGGCCCGCTTTATCCCCTGTACTGGTATACCATCTGCTCCAGCCCTGGCTCGCTTATTCTTCAGATCTGTCTTCTGTCTCTTTGGTTTGCCACAGGTCATCATATCAGACCGTGGGTCACAATTCACGTCCTGTTTCTGGCGCGCTCTCACCAGACTTCTGGGGATCGATGCTCGCTTCTCTTCGGCTTATCACCCCGAAAGCGACGGGCAGACCGAGCGGGTGAATCAGGCTCTGGAGCAGTATTTGCGGTGTTTGTCCCTCCAGTACCAGGACTCTTGGGCCAAACTACTGTATATTGCTGAATTTGCATATAATAACTCCCGTCATTCGACCACTGGTTTCTCGCCCTTTTATGCTCTATACGGGCAGCATCCACGTGCCCTTCCACTTCCTGATTTTCCCTCTGCTACTCCCGCTGCTAATGCCTGTGTTCGTGATCTGGCCGGTGTCCATGCCCAGACCTTGGTCCATCTCCGTGAGGCCCAAACAGTTATGAAGAAGAAGGCTGACCGTAAACGGGCTGCAGCCCCGGAGTATCGGGTGGGTGACCGGGTGTGGCTTTCAACCAGGCATTTGCGGATCCCTGGTTGTCGCAAGTTGTTGCCTCGTTTTGTGGGCCCTTATAGGATCTCCAGGGTCTTGAATCCCGTGGCTCTCAAGCTTTCGGTTCCCCTTTCCTGGAGGATTCACCCGGTCTTCCATACTTCTCTCCTGAAACCCTACCTTGCTCCTACCCGTGTCCTGGTCCCGCCCGCTCCTGTCTCGGTGGCTTCTCAGGATGTTTATGAGGTCAGTGCCATCCTTGGGTCCCGTTTCCATCGGGGTCGGCTTCAATACCTGGTGGACTGGCTGGGCTATGGTCCCGAGGATCGCTCTTGGGTTCTCTCCCGGGATGTCCAGGCTCCGCTTCTAGTTTCTCGTTTTCATAGGGACAATCCTGCGAGCCCACGGGGTCGTGGGCCTTTGAGGGGGGATTCTGTCACACCGCTACCTAGACCGCGGACACACCATTCCGCTCGCCCCTCCTTGTCTACCCATTCCAGCACTCCCCGACACTCATGCATTATGCGCCCCACTCACGTCGCACACAGCAGGGCACGGCATGACAGGTTTGGGGTAACGGGTGTTTATCGCCCCTCACGGCGGTGGCAGATCAACTGGAGGCTCCGTCATTTCAGGAACTCACATCCCTTGCGGAGACCGGCGCTTCCCGGCGCTTCACGAATCACGTGACTTCTGTTGCCTAGCAGCATGGCAACACTTTCGGTTCGCGTCACACGTGACTCTACGTACGACCCTTCCGAGGATAAAAGGAGTCTGTGAACCGAGGGCGTTGCTTCACAGCTGTCTTGTTTTGGATCACGTGACGCTCTCTGTTCGTTCAAGGACCTGCTCTGATTCTGACCTCGGCTCGCTCCACGGATTCCTCTTGCCTAGCCCTTCAAGTACTTTTGGATTTGCCTGTTATCGACCCACGCTTGCTCCACGGATCCCTCTTGCCTAGCCCTTCAAGTACTTTTGGATTTGCCTGTTACCGACCCTCGCTTGCTCCACGGATTCCTCTTGCCTAGCCCTTCAAGTACTTTTGGATTTGCCTGTTACCGACCCACGTTTGCTCCACGGACTCCACTTGCTTAACCCTTCACTGGCTAGGGCCTCAGTCCTACAAAAAGGTGGTTACCTGTTCTACCCTACAGCTTGTTCCAGCTACAGCTAGGAGACCCACGCCTTGACCCAAGACCTCACAGGTATTCAGGGATTTTGGGGTTATGCACATAAAGGTATTCGGGCCCTGTTTCTTTACTTAACCACTGTACCTTTCCTTACAGCGCTCAAGGGGTTCTTCCGGCTGTTCCCGCGTCCTGGTTTTCCGGACTTCCACCTGTGGCCTTAATATTCACACTGACGATATTACTAAACCGTCAGGGTGTTTCTTGGGGACAGAGGGGTTGTTCATACTCTACACGACCAACGAACTTCGTAACAGATACTCACTCCCCATATTTGTTTTCAGAAAATATTCTAAAAATGTGCACAAAACGTATCTTTTCACAATGCATTTCAAATGTGGCACCAGCAGTTGAGTGCCCTGTAGAATTACTACGTTATCTTGCTCCCTATTCAGTATGGAAATATTATTTTTGCTTGACTGAAGTATTCTTGCTTTTTGCCTTCCATTATGCATATTGAAAGGAACACTGTACATTTTGAAAGTTACACTTTACAGCTTTGTAGATATTTCGACCAGTTAAAAGGGACGTAGGTGTAGTATCTGTGTATGGATGTTTATGTGCAGTGAGCAGTGAGGCTCCATGGAATGTATTGGAATGTAATGATGCAAGTGGAATAGAGTGTGCTGACGGTTCCTGCAGTGACTGTTGGGGACTGAGAGAGAGAGAGACAGAGGAACTAGAAGGATGCTCGTCGCCTCTCTCCTACATCTGATCTACATCTATAACTAAGACTGAATAAAGAAGCATTGCTTGTCTACTAACGTGGCCTGGAGCGGTTCCTGCATCTTCAATAACTTACATTAAGACAAGGAGAATACGTCAGTAAGCTTAGAGTAAATTGGGTGAATGCCTTGAGATTAAGTACTGCATCAGATAGATTGGTTAGTCAATCCTTAAATAACATGGAAACCAAAATGAAGATTTCAGAAATTCCAGGAAACAGTCACGGATTCAGGTGTAATAACATATTTAAACACACAAAACCACATTAAAGAAATGAAGGAAATGCACAACTCAGAAAACGAAGAACGTATATAAACTTGAGCTTTTAATCAAAATGGCTAATGTTTTAACATGCTTTGCTCCAGTGCACAATAGATGACCCCTTCAATGAACTCCTTATATTAACATCCTATTGTCACAGATTAACGAGGGGTGGGTGAACTACCCCAAAAGGGGCCAACATAATATTGAGGATCATTGATTTGAACGTTTGGTGACCAGCAAAATTCTCTAGGTCTCTTTTTATAGGTGGGTTCCAGTCCTCTCACAGGTAAACTGCCCCCATGCTGCACACCCAGAAACCTCCACCACAACAAGAAAGGCTAACACATTTATTTCTATTTCCATTGTAAGAGAACTGGGATTAGAAAAAAAAACGATTAGCATTCCCCAATGCCATGGAAGGTATAGCAGTGGGTCGTGTTATGTGGCCCAGTGTGGGGGGATAGAAGCCAGCTCTCCTTCTCAGTGCTATTATTTGTTACCCCTGGGTGAACGCAAACTCCACCTCATGAAACTCTGGAAGTACAAAAGGTCTGTCGGACTCCAACCACCCACAATTTGTGTGGTTCCCGTTGTGCATTAACTGCCCCGCTCACCCCAATGATTAACTTACTTGGCAGCCTGTGAATCCTCATTAGAGAAAGGACTTTGGCATTACTGGTAAGGGGGCCAAGGCTTTGGAAGGCACCATGGAAAGCTCTCTTTTGGGAGTAAATTCAATCTGCAATACCGCGTCTACTGTCAATAGGGCACAAGAAATGCAGAAACACATGTTTTAAGAGTCCTGCATATTTCTGAAACCTTTGGGGGCCTAGATTCAGGCGATAGAGGATGCCACACCATTTAGGATGAACTCCCCCTCTGAAGTGTATGCAATCACACACAATTGCCACAGTATTTCTCCTGCAAATGGGTCATTATTTAGTTTCCTACTTCCTGATGTCCATGCTACTGCCTGATACTTTCAGGGTCCAATAGACTTCGAAATGGTTTTCAATTTTCCCGACTCGTCCGGCAGACGTGTTTCATCTATTTCGTCTCTCCACTTTTGCAGAGGCCTTGGCTATTTTTCTAACTTAACAAAGCCTCCAACAACACTGCAATTTTCGCCCGTGAATACTTTTCCAGTACCTCCACTGGAACACATACCAAGAAATAAGATTACTACCACGGATGTCAGAATCATTTAGATGCTTCTCTGAAACTAATTTGTGTTCAACCGTTGACAGAACATAGGCGTTCACCAGTCCTAACTACGTCCTGATGACAGTTCAGACCCTTCATCTGTGAACATCTCCACTCAGTGAAGGCTGAATACATCCTGAACCAGAAACACCTATAAAAATGTGTAGACCACAATGACATACTACCAGTCTAACTGTAGTATTTGAAATCCACATTATATATATGTTACTAACCCTCACTCAGCAAACTGTGATGCAATAACAGTTCTGTACGTGTTAATATTTATATTGTTTTTGCTCTCTTTTTTACAAGCCAAACAAGGCTTATATGTGATCTTTCAATTTCGTTGTTCTTTTCTTGCTGTGAACTGATCATTACTATATGTATGTCTGAATAAATTTAATTATATTCCACTACTCTGTTGTGACCCTTAATAGCTAGCAACCATAACCTAGCTCTCTGCCTTTTGTGAACCTACCGTAGCGACACGGTTAAACAGGGGTAGCTGTTGACTCTCCCTCCTCTCTGATCTACGTTATATACGCCTTTTTTGAGTCAAGGCCCCCTTTAGCAAAAAAGAAGGCTTTCCGCCCCCCTTTTTTCTTACATTTATTTTCAATGATATCTCCAAGAATTTTGCAGCCTTCAATTATAATAGGTAGGCTGCTACCCATATATAAAGGGCTAGAGAAGCATGTGGTAACGGAAAACGACAAACCTGTGAGAGAAAAGGAATTTTAATAATAAAGTAAAAATAAATGTTTGGAATAGTGTTTGAAATAGTACTTCAGCAGAGCCCTTAAATGTTCACCAACATGACCTGCTAGTAAAATAAAGAGTGAGAGTGAACCAACAGGAGCATATCAAGACATGTCAGCTGATAGCATGGGCCATGAATATTCCTTCAGGTTCGAGGTACATTTAAGCAAAACAACCTGTGGAAGACCCTTAGGGAATTGAAGGGGAGTGCAATGAAAGGAGTTTGGTGTGACCTGGGATGGCCAGTGAAAATCACAGCAAGATGCAGGATAGCAGGCAGGGAATTGTTGGACAACCAACGCTTATTTAAGTAACGTGACCCATAAGAGAATGGTATGTGGATGCTCTCTTAGAAGAGAAAGGTTGCACCATTCTTCATGTCTTCTATTTGCTTCCTGTCCACCCTGTAGGGAAATGCAAAACCTGACACTCACAATGATTCCTAGGATGCAGTGCTTCCCCGACCTTAAAATCCTTCCAAAAGGATGATAGAACGCCCGCCCAGGCACCATGTACCCTGCCAATCCATGCTACAACCCAATGGCTGCAGTAGGTGCTTACAATTCCCCTTCACAAAGCAAGAAAAGATGGAGAATTGGATGTATACACCATCCGGAAGGTAAACCTAACTGGACTGTGGTATGATTGACAAGGGCATACACAACAAAAGCATCAGAAAAGCTGAATACTTTTCAGAGGATACATTTTCAAACTTAACAAAAGAGAAGAAACCAGAACACAGTTAAGCGGGTGACACAAAAGTGGGGCAGAAGGTCAGGTATTACCCTTAACACCCTTTATATTTTACTTTCTATATATTCAGAAGGACCTTGATAGGGGCGGCATCACCATAACCTAATCATTCTTGCCCAGAAGGCACAGGAACCAACACAATCTCTCTTGGGACCATTTACAGAAATAATGTACAGGCACAAAAGTGTATAGCCAAAGAATCTACCTGCCCCATCATTCTAATGAGCAGCCTCAAAACATGTTTCTAAACATTGTTTGGTTATCCAACTGAGAATGATGTGCAGAACGCATATGAAGTTGAATCTTCAGTGCTTTCAGGAGTGCTGAGGAAAACCTTGCCACGGATTGATGACCTTTGTCAAATATTAAAACCTCAGGCAAACCATGGAGCCAGACCGCATCCCAAGTTCAAGATTGCCCCAATTCAGGTGCTAAAGGCAGCAACATCAATTGAGAAAATTACTGAATCTGTTCATGGGGTCAGTAGAAGCGTCCATGGCATTATGATATTATTGTTGAAAAAATACACATTTAATCTCTTAGATATTAGTGTTGAAGGATTTAATAGGATGAGAAAAGGCATTACAAGTCTAATATGTTTGCAACATACCTCCTTAGCTTGAATTCAGGTAGAATTGGACTTGGTTGAAATGCAAACCAATTTGTTTGAACTCTGTCCACCAAATATGTTTGAGTAACACAATCCAGAGTGCGTTTTTACAAGGAGGTCAAGCCTGATGGGCATCATGGCAACATTATAAAATGTGCTCTTGTAATGTACACGTTGCAATGGAGAGCTTCTAATAATGCAATGCTGTCTCTTTGCTGGATTTTCAGCAACCCAATGTTTAGCTGACCCCACTTGTTTTTCCAGGACACTTCCTCTAAGAAGGACTGTACCTTTCCCATAATTGCTGCTAAGTAAGCTATTTCTTGAGGAAGGGTGAATGGTTCTGTTGAAGGATAGTCAACGTCTGCTTCCTGATGGAGGGCCAATTCATCTGACTTCCGGTTTGATTTCAGAGCAATCAGGTAATACAGTTTGAAGATGATATGATATGATATGGCATTTGTAACGCGCCTATAACCAAGTGTTTCAAGGCGCGTCAAGGCAGGGAGGGGGAACAAAGGGAAGACAGACAACGATCCTACTAGGCCAGGTGTCATTCAGATCGTGCAAGTGCATGGGTAGAGGGAAGGGAAAAGTGCAAGGGGAAAGGGAGGGGGGGAAAGTGCAGTACAGGGCAAGTAGAATAATAATAAATAAAATGGCCAGCTAGTGGCAAGTGCAAGGTAAGTGCAGAACAAGTGCTGGGAAGGGGGGTGTAGGGATACAGAGAGCAGTGCAGGGGTTGCTAGTGCAAGTGGAGAGTGGCTGGGCCAAGGACCAAGATCGGTGAGAGTGGCCCAGTTGCAGATTCTGTGCAGTTTCAAGAATTAGCAGGGGAGAAGGGGAGAGAAAGCAGAAGCAAAGAGGAAGGTTTTGAGGTGCTTCCGGAACCGGAGATGGTTCTCTTCAAGTTTAAGGGGAGGCAGGAAGTCTGTTCCAGAGGGAGGCTCCTGCCGCGGAGAGAGATCTACCCCCAACTCGTTGCTTGGAGAAGCGGCTGACCCTGAGGGAGTTGGAGGCGGATGAGTGAAGAGTTTGAGAAGGAAGATATTTAAGAAGAGAGAGTTGAAGGTATTTAGGCCCCAGGCCCCAGAGGCCTTGTGGACAATGCAGAGGGTTTTAAACTTAATCCTCGGAGCCACTGGGAGCCAGTGTAGAGATTTCAGTCCTGCAGAAATATGGTCCCTGGGCTT
This sequence comes from Ambystoma mexicanum, assembly GCF_040938575.1. NCBI lineage: Eukaryota > Metazoa > Chordata > Amphibia > Caudata > Ambystomatidae > Ambystoma > Ambystoma mexicanum. The sequence continues at coordinate 292,860,680 of NC_090928.1, forward strand.
GAGGCCAAGGACAAGTCTCGCAGACCTGTTCTGGATAAGTTGCAGAGGGCGGAGTGTAGAGGCAGGCAGATTTAGATAGAGGCTGTTACAGTAGTCCAGCTTCGAGAGAACCAGGGCTCCGGAGACAGTGAGCTTCTGGGGGAAGGAGAGGAAAGGAAGATTACCTCTGAGGAGGTGCAGCTGATAGTGTGACTTCTTAGAGACGTCAGATATGTGAGGAGAGAAGGAGAGTGTGGAGTCGAAGGTGACCCCGAGGTTTTTTGCCTTGCAGGTAGGAGCAGGAAGAGGGCCAAGAGAGGCCAGCCAGAGAGGTCTAGGGAAGGAGGGGGTGGGTGTGCCGATGAGTAGAATCTCAGTGTTACTGGCATTAAGGCAGAGGTCATTGGTGGTACACCATTCCTGGATAGCAGACAGACAGTCAGAGATGAGGGACGGAGAGGAGGCGGCCGAGGGTAGCCTGAAAATGAGCTGGGTATCATCCGCATAGCACTGAAAGTTGGGGAAGAGGGCGGCGATGCGGTAGGCAAGGAGTGCCAGATACTGTTTGAACAGCCAGGGAGGGAGGTTAGATCCCTGGGGGACACCACAGGTAGAGAAAAAGATGTCAGAGAGGAAGGACCCCAGTTGGACCTGGGAGGGTCGATTGGAGAGGAAAGAGGTCAGCCACGCCAGAGCCTGACCAGTGATACCCAGGTTATCGCGGAGACGGTTGAGCAGGATGGCATGGTTGACAGTATCAAAGGCAGAAGAGAGATCGAGCAAAATGAGAACACACGGAGTGTTGGAGTTAAGGCTTGAGAGCAGGGCCTCATGGATGTTCAGGAGAGCAGTTTCCATGCTTTTGGCAGCTCTGAAGCCAGACTGATGGTTATGAAGACTACCAACAGATTCAGCATGGAGATTAAGCTGGGAGATGGTCAGTTTCTCCAGGAGCTTGCCCAGGAAGGGAGTGATGGAGATTGGAAGATAGTTAGCCGGGCAGGAGGGGTCGGAAGAGGGTTTCTTGAGAAGAGGGTGCACAAGGGAGTGCTTAAGGGGGGATGGGAAGACTCCAGAGGCGAAGGAGTGGTTGCAAAAGTCAGCCAGGGCAGGAGCCAGGGAGTCGATGTGGTCCTTGATAGTTTTGGAGGAACAGGGGTGAACCTGTTTTGACGAGACTTTCATATATCGGACTTGTCTGGAAATCTCATCAGCAGAGAAAAGGGGAAAGGCAGAGAAGGAGGGGTGGCTGCAGAAGGGCCAGAGGAAGTGCAGGGAAGAGAGAGAGGGAGGTGATAGGAGGAGAGTGAGGACAGGATGTCCTGAGTTTTATAGATGAAGTGAGAGGCCAGTGCCGTGCAGAGGGCCTGGGAGGGGACAGGAGAGGTAGAGACTGCAGCAGGGTTGGCCAGCTCTTTGCAGATTTTAAAGAGTTCGGCCGAATTGTTAGATGCCGCAGAGATGCGGGCTTGGATAAGGGCTCTCTTCTTGGTGAGAACGGAGAGCCGATATTGCCTTTGGAGCAGGCGGCAGGCCAGTTTGTCAGAGGATGAACATGAAGCATGCCATTTCCTCTCTGCCACCCTGCACTTGCGTTTTAGAGTGACGAGAGCCGAGTCATACCAGGAGTTACATTTGGCTTTGGGCTTCAGGCGGATTCTCATGACAGAGGCAAGGATATCAAGAGTATCAGATATAGCAGAGTGGAGCGTGGAGAGGGCTGTGTCAGGGTGGGAGTCAGCCGAAGGGGGAGGTGGGGGCGAGAAGGTGGCAGCGAAAGCCTCAACTGACACACGCTTCATGGGTCGGATGACCGAGAAGGTGGGTGGCAATGATGGAAGTGGATTTGCCTGTGGGTTAGGGAGGGTGAGGTGGGAGAATAGGAGAAAGTGATCACTCCAGGAGAGAGGAGTGGAGAGAGGGACAGAGAGGGGAAGGTCAGAAGAGACCAGGGCATCAAGAGTGTGCCCTGCAGAATGAGTCGGCCCAGACGGGAGAATAGAGAGAGAGAGGGAGTCGCAGAGGTCGTAAAAGAGTCCAGAGGGGGGACAGGAGGCATCCAGGTGGATGTTGAAGTCTCCAAGAAAGAGGAGTTGAGTGGTTGAGGACAGGAGTGAGGAGGAGAGGTCCTCCCACTCGTAGAGGAAGGAGGACATTTGACAAGGAGGCCAATAGATTGTACGGTAAGGGAATGGCTAGGAGAGAGAGAGAGTTGGCAGACAAGGCATTCAAAAGAGGAGTAAGTCTGCGTTGGAATGACAGTGGCAGAATCCACTCAGGGAAGATAAGGGCCACACCCCCCCCCCAGCACGGTTGGGCCTGGGCACAGAGAGGATCTTGTAACTGTCGGGTAGGAGTGTGTCAAGGTTGGTGACAGAACTGGCCGTGATCCATGTCTCAGTGAGACCGAGGACGTCAAGGTCCAGTTCCTCAAGAAGGCGACAGATGTCAGAGGAATGTTTGACGGCAGAGCGAGAGTTAAGAGTGGCAATGTGGAGAAGGTTGCCATCCTTGAAGGACTTCCGGGGAGGTGTACAGATCAGAGGTACGCCCTGCGGAAGTGAAGAAGGAGCACAAGAGGGGGCAGGGAGGGAGGATGGAGGCAGGGTAGCTGAGGACAGAGGAGTGGGGACAGCAGGAGAGGAAAGGAAGTTGATGAGGCACGGGAAGCATCTATCAAAGTGGTGGAGGTTGGCCTGAGGGCCTTGGACCAAGATGGTCCCATTAGTGTAGACATTAATGATGGCCTTAGAGGAGTGGAAGGAAGCCAAGAGGACATCCCAACGGGTGCCACCATTAATGGGAGAAGAGGAGAAAGGAGAGAGCACAGAAACCAGATGAAGGGTCCATAGGTCAGGAGAAGGCACGAAGAAGAGGATGTCAGTGAGAGTTTCCTTGGAGGAGGCACTGGTGTAGGTGTCTGCGAAAGGGAGGCCTAGGTTAGAGACCAGGATGTCCTTTTTAAACTTTTTCCTACCAGATTTAGTGAGGAGAGCAGGATAGTCAATGGAGAAGCAGTTAGAGAAGATAGGCAAGATAGAGAGCACCATGGAATAGGAGGGAGGGGGGGAGGCAGACGAGAGCAGGGGACAGGGAGTGAGCAGCAGCCCTAGTTAACCCAATTCAGAACAGCAGTAAACACAGTAAATGCGTATTAGATACCCAATGAGGGGCCACCTAAGTTTGAGAATCCTGCGAGGGGAGAAAAAGTCCTAGGATACCACAATTTGCAGAGCACAGTGAACACAGTAAAAAACGTATTAGATACCCAGTGGAGAGGCCACCTAAGTTTGAGAATCCTGCGAGGGGAGAAAAAGTCCTAGGATACCACAATTTGCAGAGCACAGTGAACACAGTAAAAAACGTATTAGATACCCAGTGGAGAGGCCACCTAAGTTTGAGAATCCTGCGAGGGGAGAAAAAGTCCTAGGATACCAAAATTTGCAGAGCACAGTGAAGTGAGGGCACCATGCGAATGAAGTATGCAGGTGTAGGAAGAGCAGGTGGAGCTAACAAAAGGCTGGCGCCTAGCGTCCCCTGCGGACACCTGCAGACACAGTGGGAGCCACCCTTTGCCTAAGGGGCCCTTAGCTGAAGGGGGCTGCCGGGCAGGGGGCTGCCCAGGGAGGAGGATTAAGGCAGGAGGAGGAGAGGAAGGGGAGGAGGGTGTGGGCGGTCAGGGAGGCGGGATGAAGGGAAGAGGAGGACCAGGAAGTGGCTGCAGGGGGAGGAGGGCAGGGGGCAGCACAACGCGCACGGAGTGCAATGAATTCAATTTAAACAACAGTTCCTGATGAAAAATGTAAACACACTCACTGGAAAGCAGTGGAAATCAAGAAAACAATCCATCTAGCATACCATAACAGGACATATTCCATACTCTTCAAGAAGTCCACATTCTTCTTGTTAGTCCACACTAGCATAGGGAACCCTGAACTATTTGAACAATTCCTTGATTGTGCTAAAGACGCTTTCACCAACACATGTTTCTGGTCATAATTGTGTTGTTGTGTATGGCTTTCATTGGAGGTCATTAGCAACTTTGTCCTTTTCGAAATGCCATGTCCCTTTACTTTCACAGCAGGGGATTACGGAATTCACGATCAATTACTGTGATGTAAAATCAATGGATTCAACATTATCACTGATCGATTTGGGTCTTCTTAGACCTGAACAAAGCAGAGAAAGGGTAGTGCCTCATCAACTTTGATTTACAGACCCCATTAATGCCCATTAATAGCCCATCTCTTCACCACCGTCAATGCTGGTACATGCTGGTACATGCTGGTACATGGGGAGAGCACAGGTGGAAATTGGGTGGATGGGGGCTATACACACCTACAATTGCAGATGGGTATCTTCCAACCGTATGGACAACTTCATCTTTGCTCTCTTTCTCTATCATTTCTCATTCAGAACCCCTCTGTGAAACATATCCCTATGTTGGATATCTATCCATCTAATTGTCTATATGTAATTATGTTCCTGAATAAGAAGTGTACACGAGCAATGTTATACTTAGTGTGATTGAGTGGGGGAATCCTGTTGGCATCAAATAGCTCCTGTAGCAGTTGCTGAGGTATTTGTTTCTAGAATGAACGAGTTGTTATTATCAGCATGAAGTAGAATGGGGCAATATGTAAAGGCTTGCGTGAGGTCTCTGAAAGATACTTCTTAATCAGATATCCATCATAAGCAATTCCTTTTTTTAGAAATAGGTGCAATACAAATACCTAGTATAAAGCGTTGGTAAAAATGTGCATTATCAAGACCAGATAGAGTTAGGAATGTGAGAAAAATAAAGATGTATTGAGGGAAATTAGATATGTCTCAGGTTAGTTAAACACTACTATCCCATTCTCCCATCTGTCAGGGACATTTCCTCTACCCCTTTTATCAGAGTTTGAGGAGTTTGGTATCTTGACACAATCACAATGCCAGAAATTCCAGATGATCTCTCCTTGAGTGGAGATCCTCTTTGCCTTTCTGTTCCTTAATCCTTAAACAAGTTGGGCTAACTTAGAAAGAATAACTTAACAAAGTGCTAATTTCACCTGAGATTCAATTAATAACACAAGAAAAAGAATATCTTGGAAACAGTAAAAGTGTCTGATTCGAAAGTACCCTCTTCATTTCAACACTGTCTCTTGGGGTTTTGTTGCTCTCTACACCAAGGGGCAGATACAACTCTTCCACAGTGTATCTATCCAACATTCCCATTCTTGGGGGTTTAAGTGTCCCCACAGTTCTTCATTGCCCCTCTTTCTGATAATTCATGTCCTCTGCTTCACATCCGTGACTCCTGAAGGGACCCACTCCTCGTTCTTTAGGGTTGTATATTTGCCAATGCACTAGGCTGGAGTAGCAGCAGAAGCTGTGGCTGGATGCCATCACTCTGAACCCCAGAGCTTCCACCAGGAAGGCTACCAACTGAACTGTCAGCTAATTGCGTCTGGGTTGGGTGATAGGGAAACAGGTCCCTGATTTTACACATTTAGTCCAGTCAGAAAAACCTGTCTGGAGTCTGATGGTTTCTTATTCCTCCATTACTCAGGTTATGATATGATACAATATGATTTGTATGATTTGGTATTTATTACGTGCGTGTACACACGTGTTTCTAGGCTCTGCAAGGCAAAGGAGGGTAGACAGAGAAAAGACAAGACAAACAATCCTACTAGGCCTTATGTCATTCGGATCATGCAAGTGCAACAATGAGAAAGTGCAGGAAGAATGGAAGAGGGGAGGAGTGCAAGGGAGAGGCGAGGGTGAAGTGCGGTCAGGGCAGCATGGCTTTAAGTAAGTGCAGCCAGGGCAGTGTGGCTCTGGGTAAGTACTTGGGTATAGTTCCAAGTACCCCTCTCATGTCAACCTACTTTAATGAGTCCCTCTTCTTCATCTCAATCTAGGAAGCCGGAAAACCTTGCTTTGTGCTTATACCTCTACCCCTCTTTAACTTTATCCTCACAAACTCGCAGTGTGTCTGTCTACTCTCCCTGCTTCCTACAATAGCCTCTCCACTGTACCTCCTCTCTTCCTAATTAGCTTCCACTACGCCTGTCTTGACTTCACCCCCTCATCTGCATTCTCTTCTTCAAGGTCTTCTATTTCCTTCCTCCTGATAATTATCCTCCTGATAATAAACAACTATCTGCTGCGGGTATCCCAAAGGACTCATGTTGATGTTCTCTCCAGCCACTTCTCCAATGCATTTCTCTTTTCTTCTCTTAACCTTTCCCCCTGCAACCTCTCGTTTGCTGCTGTGCATGATTACCACCTCTTCCATGTTATCTACTTCACTGCTGACTGCCTTTCTCCAGCCTCTGATTTTCTGCTTCACCTTCTCTTCCTTCTTGGTCCACCAACAAGTCTCTCCTGCTCTCCCAAATCACCTACCCCTCTCTATCAGTTCCTGGTTTACTTAGTGACTCAGCCACACCACCGGGGACTGCACTGGTTTAACTCAACATATGTGTGGTATATAGTCACATTGCAAATCTGATTGGTTGTATTGCTTTCATTTGTGGGCTGCAGAGATGTGGTGGAAGCCTTGATAAAGGCTGGACACAACTTTGAATCTGAATTCGCTGTCCATCAAAATCGGCACTGAATTTTCACAGTTTTATGGTTTGCATCTGCATGTGGCCTTGCTCCATGTTAAGTGAAGCAACATTAACTAGGTGTCTCTTGGTGCATGATCACCCATGCATGCAGATACCACACAGAGATTAATAACCATGTTGAATGTTCACCAAATCTCTTATTAATTTGAGCATTCTTGTGGCCTGATTCTCTCCATGTTTTAAAAACCCTGAACAACCTTCCTTTTCAGCATGAAGTATATCCTGTCTGGGCTGTGAAATATCCTGTTGCCATATCTCACTATAGTTGCAAGACCCAGTACAGATTCCTACCACAAGCCAACGTCCTCGCCTCCGAGTTACCCTCCTAACCTACCTCTCATCTGCCTGCTAGCTAATATTTTTTCCTTGTCTCTAACCTGCCTCTGTCCCTCACTTTGTCTCCCCTCTATCACTTCACCCATCATGCTGACATCCAAAGCACAGTTGGCCGTCCGCCTATCTGTCCTTAAAAATGTCAAATGTTGGTTGTCCTTAATCTATTTATGTCCACGTATGTATTGTCCCCAGTGACTGTTCCATTTACTCCCCACCACAACCAGGTCAAATTGTCCCCCAAACTCACCACAATATAATCTGAATTGTTATCTATTTTACGTTCTTTCTTTTGTGATCAAAAGAGTATTGTTTCTACTGTACTAATAAATAAATATAAATAAATAACAAACATTCAGGCAATAGACTCTGCGGATGATTAAGTCACCAGGTCCACGGTTGGTGTATAAGCCTTCTCAAGTCATGTACCTATGTGACAAGCCTTTGTCAAACATAAGGTGAATGGCTTGGTGGGGCAGGGCAGGTGGCCAATTTTATCAATAGGTCTCACATTGTGTTCCGGCCAGTCTTACCATCCTTCCAGGCCACCCCACCATCTGCCCCCAGAGAAAAACACGGGACATTGTCACACCACACTCTGCTACTAATATTAACAAAGTAGATTACATTATGCCATCTAAAGAAGTTAGCGGTTTCTCAACAGCTGATTAAATAGGCTCCACAAAAGCCTCCTGTTTAAGTGCATTTCCTCAATGTTTTTTGAACGCCTGGGCCTTTTAGAATTCCAGACGCACAATAATCTAAATGGCGAAGAGGGAACCAGTCCTGAATGAGCATCAAGTAGAAGAATCAGCAGACAATGAAGTTTATTTATGACAGAGCGGTCAACGCAATCTCTCCTATGTCCCTCTCTATCTGTTAAGAGCAATAATTAGCATGTCCAGTAAATTGTTCTGCTTAGGCAATCTCCAATGCAAGAAAATATCTTCTTTATTTACATCTCTCGTGTTTACTATAGTCAATTGTTGTCAAGAATAACTAATTATAGGTTAATTTTTAGGTTTCTCATTGACTTTGACATCACTACAAGCTCTGGAAGCAACACACCATTTATTTCAAACTCTTTCTCCTCTCCATCAATATCTTTCAATTGATAATCTGTGTGCAAAGTCAAGTCACTCAAGTATTTGTGGTACTGGTTTTACCAACCACTAAAGCCAATTGAAATGGTATGCCCTTTGGAAATCTTGACAAAAACCAAGGCAGCTGCATCAATTGTCTAGTATACTTCACCCAAAAGTCTTTTAAAATATACAGTATAGGAATTTAAATCCTGGGACACTTGTTTTAAATGTAGTAATTCAACATGAGTGGCAAATGATTGATGTTTAAATAAATCCCAATGTTGTTCATAGTGAAAGTGGTCTCACCGCACCGGTACAGTAAAACAACAAAATAAATGGACACCAATGGACACACCCCAGTAGGGAATGAGACCAGGGGAGATTGCAAGTGAGTAAAAGATTTTCTTTATATAAAGATAAAACAGGGCACGTAGAGGACTCCCCAACATTACAGATAAGACACATTATAAGTTCAAAACGCGTCATCTATGAGTCAACACAAGACATTATACAATCTGTAATGGTGACGGTGCTGGTTTGGCTGAGGTTGAACTTGTTACTTCTTGAGGCGTGTGGGGCAGCTAGGCTCATCAGGGAGGGGAAAAGGGTCACACTGTGTCCACGCAGCTATAACTCTGACTAAGCAAAACCTTCAAAGTAATCATGGGCATGCAAGATTTCATTAGACAATAAAGATTCATCACAACTCATTGTCATCTATGAATTGTTTGCAATAGGTATACCTTCTTGACCAGGCCCAGAGTGGGGCAAGGGTGCGGTGGTCCAGGTGCCTTATTCTTCGGGGTGGGGGGCCTTTGGGACACATTTATCAGATGCCTCGCGGATAAAACAGGGATGTCAAAAGTTGTTAGTACATGGAGAATATATGTTTGCTCTGTTTGCTCAGGTTTAGGTATATGGGGGCATTCGAGGGTGGCCCATGGACAGGTGTCCCATCCCTGCTACATGAAAGAAGTGAGGGGTTTAAGGTTCAGGCAGACAGTAACTCTTAAGAAGGGGGTTGCTGGGGCAGGGGCAGGTTTGTGGAGACAGATGGTTTCCATGAGCCAGGCTATGGCCCAGTCACACACAGGGCAGTGATCTCAAAGGGAGGCGAGAGATACAATGTCAGCTTGCAACAATTTGCACCCCCGCTTCTGTGAGAACAGGACAGCCACAGCGCAGACAGTGGAGAGGAGGTGGGGGTTGCTGGGCTGGCCGTGTGCGGCACTAAACGGGATAGACGCAGGCTTGCTGCTGAGGGATTCAAGTGCAGCCGAGTTAAAGATGGAGTTATGGTTAATACAAAATGGAGTCTCTGGAGTCCTGGAGAGGCATCGGATATGTGCAATTCAGTGGCTATCTTGCACCCGTCATTGAGGCTTGGCCAAGGGTACGTTGCCAACCATTAAATGAGCATAACGTACACTCCACCCGGAATGAAGGGGGGCCCAAACAACCCTTCCTCCCTTACAATAGCATCATAATTAGCAATAGAAAAGGTAGTTTATGCTATGGTACCCTTGATCAAATAAGAACTGATAAAAATGGCTATTGGTGGCTTCTGTAACAAAACAGTGTGGTGTGAGGAGAAAAATACATTATACTTGGAAATCCTGACCATGTATTGCTTCAGTGCTGAAGTTCTCAGGCTAAGACCATAGAAGAAGGTCACTATTTGGAAGAGAAGAGGAGCACAAGCTGGGATTCGTGCTATTTTGTGCATATACGCGGTATGTTGCCGAACTAGTGTTGCTTTCAGTTACAAATAACATTTTGAACCAGGCCATGAATTACAATTGTAAGTAAATACCACTGCAAGCTATTATAATGTGAACATTCACAACTATAATGTTTCGTTTTTTTGTAAGGCTGACTTGCTTTTCCATAATTTTGGAATGTCGGCTGGTGTTCAGTGCATGCTTTTCATAAGTGAATGCAGCCTCTTAATGATAGTTGGATGCATGCACCTACCATCATTTATCAACCCAAATGTCTCAGGATTTGCTGAATGTACCATTTGTAGCCTTTCACTTGATTATAACCATTGCATTTTTCCTCTCGCATGCCACACTTTGGAACTAAACAAATGCGTGCCCCGCCACCACATGCATTTGCTTTCACATACAACTCGAATGACACTTTGCACAACACTTCTGCCATCAGAATGTAGCTACGGTTCACGACAAAATATTCAAACTGTAGCTGCACACATAACTGACTATCCTCTCAAACAAACCCCTCCAGTTTATTTCCCTAGTGTACCTCTCTCCACCCATACACATGCCAATTAGACATGGTTGGCCAGGAGGGACATGGCTAGGCCCTCATAAACTTTAATGGCCATAATGTGCACATGCATATTAGCACCTCCTAACTTTCCCATACTTTGGACTTTGGTCCATCCGAGGACATTCACCCTACATTACATTGGGACCATATCAATTGTGAAAGGTGCTATACAAATGACGAACTGAAATTGCATTTTGCAGGTAATGGACAAGGCAAGTAAGGTGATTCTATAGCAATGGTATAGTCCCCGTTTAGACTCCATCTTAATATCCTGTAGAAAGCCTATACTGCGTGTGCATTTTCCTTCAGTTCAGTCTCAATTTCACATATAGTTTGTTCCATGTTAGACAAAGAGCTAGCCATCAGAACTATACTTGGAAGAGAACATAATTCCGTGGCACACCGTCAGGGACTGGCTAACTTTCAGGTGGTTCTGACAATATTTTCCAAAGTACAGAGCCACCTCAACCAGTTCAAATTGGCAATTTCCAAGTAGAGAGCTGTGAATAAATGGGATATGTGGAAAGGGCAGAGCGGAACACTGTGAAAGATAAATCATGCTCAATACAAGTGTAACTTAAAATGCATGTAATTGTATTTCAAAATGACTACACAAAAATAATGCTTACTTGGGGCCAGATTACAGAAACTTTGCAGCAGTGCAAGTGCAAATCTGCACCATATTAGCACTAGGACAGAATTTGCCCTAGTGCAAAAAACATTGTAGCATATTAGATACATTTGCACTGCAACACGTGCTATTGTAATGGTATAAGCACTATAGAAAAAAATGTCCTTCTGCAAAAACCATACATGTTTGCACCAGGGGGAAATTACCCTAGTGGTAATACAGAATGGTATTAGCACTAGCGCAAAGTTTGCCCTGTTGCAAACATTTATTGAAAGGGCATGCTTTTTGCACTAGGGCAATTTTCACCCTGGTGCTTATACTATGACAAATTGCACTTGCAAAGATGCAAATATGGCCACAAAGTTTTTTGCACTATGGCTAATACAGTGTAACTTTACACTTGTACCGGTGCAAAGTGTCTGTAATCTGATAGCAAAATTGAACTTCTTGTAACATAAAAACAAAGTTATCCTACAGGGGCTCTTTGAAAAATTAAGGGATTTCAACATGGCACACTGATCATGAAAAACCCAGAAAGGCAGTTTAAAGTGGAAGAAGAATCTTGAAGCTAGTGTATTGTCATAGGACTACAGAAGGTAGGAGGAGACTGGAGACACCAGCAACTGGTCATCATGACTGGAGGTAGACAAAATCTCAGGGTGACTCTTAGGAAAATAAATGGGGAGTAGATCAGAGGGTGCTGGCTGCGAGTTAGGATAGCCAGAGAGAACCACAGCATTATGCAGGATATCTGGCAAGAAATTGATGAAGGGTCAATGCTTATGTACTGTGACAGGGTCAGGGTCATGACCTTGTCAGAGGAGCATAAGAAACACTCTCATCTGTTAGGCAAATGGAAAGTACAGCCACCCTCTGTAACTCGATCCCAGTGTCAGCTCGGAATGCCCCCACATTTTTCCAATTTTGCAAATCTCTCAAAATATGGCTCTTTCAACAACACCTGACCAAGTACTAATTCCACTGGACACACATACTGATGCACAGACCTCACAGTACTGTGATACTTTTAAAAGATGACAGCCCAAATGCTTGCTACCCACACTCTGTACAGCACTCCGCTGCTCTGGAGCTAGGTTTGTGCTTTAATAAATACATAAATAAATAAACAAATAAATAAATAATAAGGTGGGGGAGACCAGCTTGCCTGTATGGCTGTGGGAGTGACACTTGCCAGAGGCTGCTTTGCTTCTAAGAGGATACCCTAGTTGATTAAGAGGGCAGCATATGTCAGATCAGCTGTCCTCTCACATAGGGTTGTCTCATTACAGTGGATTATTAAAAAGCTCTTCGCCAGTGTAGTAAATTAAGATGAAAGTCAGACTAGGCATGGGAAAAAGATATAGGTTGAAGCATTGTAGATTTATTGAAACTACTTCCAGGTAATTCAGATAAAGAGCTTCGGGTAAAAGTCATCAGTTACAAGGTAAGAGCTGAAGATAAGTTAGGACAAACATGCACAGGCACATCCAGCTGCATGTCTTACTGTTGCTAACAGAACATTCACCCAGGTCCCACACATAGCATTCCACATGATGTTATACAGGTACTCACAGTGGTCGAGAATGTGACCAAAGATTATTTTTTTTAAATCACGAAGTGTGCAAAATGTTTTTACACATCATTTCTCTATGTTTTTTCTTTTCATGTTATCATCACACATGTTTCATCAGTGGTAGAACGAAGGGTAAGGTAAAGAGCTTAAAAAATTCACACTTATGTTCACTTTGTGTTTACCAAAGTGTTCAGTGTTTTAGTTTTTTGTTAGGTGTTTCAGAGAGGGATTCACAAAGGGTTCCACATACTGTTTATTTGTTTTTTTTTTCATTTTGGTTTTACAGTGGTTGCAGAAGGGCTAAGGGAAACTATTCAAAGATAAACACAAAAGGTGTCAAAAAGTGTTTTGCCAAGGGTTTCTTTTGTATCATGTGTGGTGTTATTTGGGTAGAAGGAGGAAAGGCAAGGGATAGGGAAAACAAAAATAATCACGAAGGGGGGAACACAGAGTTTTACAATGTGTTTCTCAAAGATAGAGTAAGGCTTTAAGAGAATCTCAGAGAATTTAAATTAAAAAAAAGACCTCATAAACAGTTAAACAAATGTAAAATATCAATAGTCTGAAATGACTAAGTGCAAGCTCTCCTGCTCTCTCCTAGAGTCATGTTCCTCCTAATAGCCAACCACAACCCACAAAAAAACAAGAAGTGAACAAGGCAATTTTAAATGCCCACTGAACATCCTTAGAGATTCTTGACCTTTAATTCCCGAGCCAATTCTCTCAGACATGCTCATTGGTTCTGATTGACCCACTGAACCTGCACATCTAACATGCAAGTCATTTCTCATTTATTCTGACTAATAAGGACTACTATTCCACCCTCAAATTCTGCCAGGTGGATCTTTGCCCAGCATAAGTCTTTAGTTTTCATTCACAGATTTTGAGTGTGGTTGGTAAATTGGAATCACTACCTATTTATTTCTACAAGCATATTATACCTTGACTGGACTTTGTTTAAATTTTTTATCCAACATAACCTGTAACCAGTAATTTCTCACCATAAAGCGGCTATAGATGCCATTAGTGTCCCAGCTGATAGTTGATGATACACATTCTTTGATATGTGGCTTTGCTTTTCAGAGTTCCGACCATTATTTTACTTACGATTGTCTGCTACACAAGAAAATGAAAACATGTGTATTAGTAATCTCACTAGTGCAGGCACGTGTGTATTGCTAGAGAAAAATCAGGTCTCAATATTAAGGTGGTCCCAGTCAATAATCGATAATCACTCATGAAAAAAATCAAGAAATGTGAGTAAATACAATTGCACGAGAACACCCAGCTTTATTCAAAGAAGAATCGTCCGGGAAAGCACAAAAAAGAGTTCTCATTGTTACAATGTAAAACACAAGCTTTTAAGTACAAAATACATCACACATGACACTCGTAGTTAGTGATAAGGAAACATCTTCTAAAATTGGTTAAGGGAATATAGTACCTATATATCTTACAGATAATTGCTTTTACTATTGAATATTCTTTAACTGATGGCTCCTTTTAAGGTCAACCTACTAAACAGTGTGTATGCTCTTCTCTGCTATCGTATTGGTTGGCACCATGCTCCGGTGGCCAACCTGATGGACACAGTCCTAATTGGCCAGCGGTTTGCTCATCCGACCTGAGTCACTTTTATACGATGACAGGATGTGTTATGGGGAAGGAGAGATGGCAGACTGCTGTGATTAATTTTGAAGAAGTCAACTCTCTTCCAGTTCTCAGGCCTCAGAACTTCATCTGTCAGTTTGCTTGTGGCCTTGACACTGCCCCTGTGTCTGGCTGCACCACAGAAATAGCAGGTGTGCTGTCTAGGTAAGCCAGGAATAAATGGTAATTGTTCCGATCATGTGATAGGGGACCCCTACTTCAGACCTCATTTTCATCTATTTATTGAGTTTTCCGCTATTCTCACTCATATTTGATGCTCTGTATATTTATGTATTAAACTCTGCTTGGCACGGTAATGTCTTGCACCTGGAGATCAATTGCTATCTGTATTTTCTCACTGCTACAAATAGAAAGAAAATTAACTTTTAAACTTGTATGCTGTGCATGTCTGAGAAATGTCATCTTGTGGTTTTGTTTCCCTGTTGGGGCCCCCGGCTTCATAACCTTGATGCCTGAGCGTCTTTCTAGATTTGCGAGGCTTGGGACTGTGTATGTATAGCAGTTTCAATGTCAGGAGTCACCATTTCAGAATTAAGGCGTTTCACAGTTATATCTAAAATGGCAGTAAATTGGTTCACTCTCTGCCATGTTAATGTTCTTCGTGTCTTGTGCATCGCATGCCGCCATATGTTTAGTCCCTGCCCATGCATACTGCCATCTATTTGTACCTATATTCATGCCTATGCTACTTTGTGTAATCTTATCTGGGTCTGCTCTAACCTTTTTAAGTTTGTATGTGCTCTCTACTCTTAGGCCCAACATTGTATCATGCAACCTATTCTACTCTTTATGACGGCTGTACTGTCCCTAATATTTAAACAAATTGTTTACAGATCACTTGTCATATTTGTCAGCTTATATGTCTGTTCACCTCTAGGAACGTCTGGGGTGGGGCCACACCTCGTTTGATTTCATCTGAATCATGACATCAATTTAGGAACTAGTCAAACAAGTAATCATTCCTTCCTTGGGAACAATACAGGCTGCCCACTGCATGTTGGCAAACTCCATTCACTGCACCAATCACATAGGCACAGTATGGTGGAAAAGGGGGGAGATTTCCCATGCCCGCCGCCTCATGTTGGAATTGAGGTTGCTGGAGACAAATGAGCTGGCAAGGGCCAGTGGGCATAGCACTATGTTTAACATTGACCGCCTTGCCAAGTTCAACTCTGATATGCCCTGTGGCCCAATCAAAATCTCTTTCCATGGATGAATGTTTCATGGAGGCTTTTTAAAAATCTTAGATGGACTACAACATTGTCTTGTGCAGTGCAGTAAAGTATGCACTTAAGGACCATCCCCTACTGTGATCTGGACTGGGGAAGTATTGTAAATTATAACACAAAATAAATTGTCCAGACAGAAAAACCTAAATCTGCAACTAAATTGTTAATATTTCAAGGGTGTGATAGCTTGGGGCATACTATGAATTTGACTCCTATATAACGAGAACCTGTAAACAATAAATGTCACAGTCATATCCAGTTAGATAGAAACATTTTTCATTTGTCTCCATGAACCACATTTTATTAAACATTTGGTTAAGCACACATTTTTTGAATTCATCCAAATGCTGCAGATCAATTTTAGCAAAAAACAAGAAAACTAAGAGAAGTACAAAAACACAAATTGATATACAACATTTACAGTGTAGGCTGAAAAAATTGAACTCAGCCTTTTCCTTACGTTCAACAGGAAAATGAAGGGCTCAGGGCTTATACTCATTGGCTCTATGAGGCACCTTCTGGGCTATTTAAACACAGCAGGGATGCTGAAACATCATGCCACGTGAAGTGTGCAAAGCGTGCTGCCTTCATCTGGTCATGCGTGCGTGTCTGGCTGTTTGGTGTGCAACCTTCCAACTGGTGAGGACCACCATGAGGGCAAAGATCCTGAGCATGTGTTAAATACAGGAATGGAGACAGACTTGTGTGTTACTATGGGTAGGCTTTCCCATTCATAGTACTGAACAAATAGCTAGACAGTGAGGCACCCCGGCATCCTACTAAACTAGGTTGTGGTGCAGTACTGATAGTAAGGTCCATTTTTATTATGTTTGGGCTATATTTATTAGTTTACATGTACGTGTGTTGTCCAATGAGCTTGAACACTCTTGCTGTTCATCGCCTGTTGATTGCTAACTGTCGTTTTCTCTCATTTCATTTGGTGTGCGCGTGATGACATTCTAAGTGTTCTATAGAAGCGTCATCCTGCACGCACCAACTCTCCAAGACATGATGGTTGGAAGTTTTCCATCAGTACATTGGGGTTTTCTTTCTGCCAATAAACTTCTTTCTATTTAACCACATACGGATATTAACATTCCTTGTTTGTCGGTTCACCCTTCCATATAGCATTTTTCTGGCGACGAGGAGCGACATATATATCGGAGCTCATATCGGAGCTCAGGATCATGGCAGAGTTACTCATTTGAGGCTATTACACACCGGCATACCAGTGACAATTGGGGACTGATTCTGGCCAAGCAGACAAGGAGGGAATGAGGGTCTGTGGTGGAGTCATCTGAGGGAAGCAAGATGAGACTTTTCCCTCCCACGGATGTGGTCATTTTGATGAATGCTGGGAACGGAAGGATTGGTTTGTGATTGACATCAGTACTGTGGGTCATATCCCTGGCTCACAAGTGAACCTCACCATCTACTGGCCAGCAACTGTACTGCTTTATATGCTGGTTGAATCCTGTACTGCATTCTATATTGAAAAACTAAGAAGGTGTTTTGTATGTTTTATTGGGTACAGTGTGGTGGGATGCCATTCCTACACTGTATCAAGAGAATGACTATATTTGTGTTTTGTTTCAGATGGAGAAATATCATATACAGTTACTGTCATATATATTTTTATATACAACTTGGTGATAAGAATGCAGAGTTTAGATCCACCCCCCACATTGTTGACAACTCTTGGGTATCCTCCTATTCCTTGGGAGGATTGGAAAGATTTTTTTGTTCAAATTCCACTTTGTTGCACCTGGGTTTCAAAGATTTTCGGATGAGAGGACATTTTCAACTCTCATGTGTTGTGTTGGCACTGAAGCTGTCAGAGCGATACAAAAATTACTAGATGTGGAAGTGAGTGATGGGCGGGGGGGGGTGGAGATGGGCCAGTTATGTATGGAAAAGCCATGAGAAAATTTAAACACAGCAGGGATGCTGAAGCATCATGCCACGAGAAGTGTGCAAAGCGCGTTACCGTCATCCGGTCATGCGGGCGTGTCTGGCTGTTTGGTGTGCGACCTTCCAACTGCCATGGATCGTCATGAGGGCAAAGGTCCTGAGCATGTGGTAAATACAGGTATAGAGACAGACTTGTCTGTTACTATGGCTGCGACTAACATCAAACTTTGAGCTTAGGAATCCTCACAAATGTCTTCCTAAAATTATTAAAGTGCCTGCTACTGCTTGTATAATGGTGCCATCCAAAATTACTCGACTTTTTCCACTGCACTACAGTGTAACTGATGCTCCTTATTCAATCAATGTAGAGCATGCATCCTTGCTGAGCTGCCTTGGATCTAAAATGGTAGAGCAGATTAATAATTTATTGTTGCCAATAGCTTGCGGCAATTTATCTGACTCTCAAGTCCTCTCAGCTGTCTCTGCTACTACATAGAGTAACAGCCAATCGGTGCTTCGCATTACTTCTTCATCGAGACTCTCCTCTATGAATAAAGACTGTCTTGTGAAGGCACACATTCATCATGGCGGCATTAAAGGAGAGTTCCGGGACTTTTTTTTTATTGTCCCTACGGTTCGGCCATGTGTTTTTAAGCATAACTCGTTAGATCGTAGAAAACTTTCCTATGGACCTTACCCGACTTTTCGTCCATTAACGCACTCGAAATCAGCCGCCATTTTCTGATAATCCTATCACTTGCCGCATCGCCCTGGCTCACCTGCTTTTGCGGCACTAAATCAAATCCCCCGCCCCTGAGCCTGACATCAGCAGACGCGTACCGCCCATTTCCCAACGCCAAAGCACGTTTCGTGTCAACAATCGCTGCGCCTCAGCTAATGAAGTGTCGCCATGGAAATGGCAGGACGCCGCTTTCCTCAATAAGTATAAACACACCGTTTCACAACACACAGCAGCAGATTTTCGATTCCATTACTCTCTCTGTGTTACTTTGAGTATTCTGTGACTCGTTTCTGTGCTCTGGTCAGCTACCTTCGCCGCTTCTAGGCCTTGTGAACACCTGTACCATCTCTGTAAATTATTTTACTTTCTTTACCACACAATGGCTACAATAATGCCGTATATGTACAAGCCCGAGTACACCGAGGAAGAACTACTGGAAAGGCAAGCACGCGAAAACGATGGGGATTCGGACGGCAGTTGGGAGGACCAGTCAACGGATGAAGAGCCTGGACCATGTCGCATGGACGGCGTCTCCACCTGGTGCACGTGCAATCGGTGCGAGCTAATGCCAACTGAGGAGGAGAACTGCTGCTACCGTGAAAATTCCGGGTGCTTGGCCTACATTTCGGAAGGCGAGCCAAGTCCGCAATGCATCACCGAGCTGCCAGAGTTCAGGGAAGCCTGCCTCTCACGGACCGTGTTGAGGATGATGATGGTGCTTATGCACGAACTTTGCGGCACTGTTCGTCCGCGTAATCCGAGTAACGAGTAAGTATACTCTGGTTGTGATGTCAGTGATGCCACTACTATTTCATGGTCGTCTCCCACATATAAAACTACATCTACATATCATTCGAATGCATGTAAATTGGTTCCATGTTGTGCATTTTCTAGATAGAATTTTTTTCAAAGCAGAATGACATTTTTTACCTGAATCGACAGTGATAAGAAAGTTGTCATTTTAATACAGTTTGCATCTTTCATTTTCACAGGTGGTACAGGCTGGTGGCCTATCGTTGCTTCACTTGGTGGCTTCACGGGAGGCTCGGACACCGCGTTCGGAGAGTAATACCTGCCTGTGCGGTACTTGCCATTAGACAACATTTCCCCAGCGACAGTGGACAATACCGCGGATTTTCCCGGGATGTGCTGCAACCGCAACTTTACAATGTGTAATGTTTATTATGTATGTTCAATTGAAATTAAGATCTAAAATAAAACCCAACATATATTTTAACAATGGTCGTTTTGATTTTTTAAATGAATCTAGTGTGTCTCCATTGAATAGTCTTTCTGTGCCTTATCTTGTCACACCACATGTCTCCGGCCAGCATCCTCCCTCACGCTGGCCGCCCACCTTCAATCCACATAACCGTTGAACCCATATGCAGCAGACATATATATGTTATTTTGCGGGTTGGCATCAAGCCTAGGCATCCAGGGTCTCCAGGGTGAACTGCACCCATATATTCTCCTGGGACGGTGAGGTATTTATAAACTCACCCCCCTGCCTTCCATGTACTAGATCCTGCAGCCTGCCTCTTACATGCAGTTAGATGGCCTCTCCTTGGTGAGGCCCTGCGGCAAACGAGTCTTGTCTGCACGACCACCGCCCCAATCCACCCCCCGCCCTATCAAAGGCAGTTCGCACCGGGGTACTTGTGCTGGCAAGTGGAGCTGTCAGGGAGCGATAAAGGCCAAGAGGTGCCAAAGACCATGTACACTTCAAAGTGGTCTATAGCGCATGGGTTGTTGTTCCCATGTCTACCTCCAGACCCCGTGTCTCCTGCCAAGCATCCCCCTCACGCTGGACGGCCCCCTGCAATCCACATAAGTGTGTCTCCATTCACGAGTCTTCCTGTGTCTTGTCTGCACGACCACCGCCCCAATCCACCCCCCCGCCCTATCAAAGGCAGTTCGCACCGGGGTACTTGCGCTGGCAAGTGGAGCTGTCAGGGAGCGATAAAGGCCAAGAGGTGCCAAAGACCATGTACACTTCAAAGTGGTCTATAGCGCATGGGTTGTTGTTCCCATGTCTACCTCCAGACCCCGTGTCTCCTGCCAAGCATCCCCCCTCACGCTGGACGTGATTCATACACGTCATTCATTCACAAACACACCCCTGTTTCGAATTCTTTATAACCCACTTCATATTTATAATGAGAACTTCTTTGCACTTTGCTAGTCAACCCGTGAAGGTGCTGGTTATCTGCTCTTCGTCTCTGTGAACTTCCGTGACCACTTCGAGGAAACTCGTCAGTTTGCAACCTGTGAACTGCTCCCTGTTCTTCGACAAGAAACTACTCTGATCCCTGCATCTAACTGTTTGCTCGTCAAGGTAAGGCCATGTACCATACTCATTTTGCGTCCAATTTCTTTTCGTTCAAGACAGTACATGCAAGGAACTAGTCATATGTTCTGAGTTTAGTCAAATTATTTTTCTATTTTTTTAAAGTTATTCAAATACTTATCCGCATGTGAATAACGTGTATAGTTCCAAGAACCAAAACATACCTTGCATTGAACCTTTTATGTGTCATTTAATTTTTTAACACATTGGTATTCATAGAGAATTGTTGATCTTTACTTTTCAGAACTTTCCACAATGCCTGCCTGTTCCATTGGCGGTTGCCCTTCGAAGACCCATAATAAATCTGAAGGTACTATAATGCATGTTTTCCCTAAGACAATAGATCAGATAAGAGAATGGGTCCGATATTGCGGATATCCACCCTCTGAGCTTGAAAGTAGAGTCCTAGAAGTCTTTGCGGACAAGAGGGGTGATCGATACCGCATCTGCAGCAGGCACTTTACCTCTGACATGTACTCCACATCATTGCTAATAAAGAAGAACACACCGCGAGCGAGGCGAAAATTGCTCTCCACCGCTATTCCCACTCTATTCGTCCACATCCCTCCACTGGTGAGTCAAGTTTACGTATTTATCTCTCGGCCTTGCGGTAGTGTGTAGCATTAGCTAACAATAATTTCCCCATTTATGTATCCACTCAATATGAAGGCGGAAGATTCTCCATCCGTGTCGTTATTGCAGTCATCAGCCACTTCAAGCGCCTATCGGGTAATCTTACTTAGCTATTCTGCCATTGACTTGTTTTAGGCATGTAAATCAACAGTTTTAATTTATCGTGTAATTATTTTACCTAATGGTACACCCTTGTACTCATCCTCTAGTCTTTGTTTTGAGTTATAATTATTGTTATCCAAAATAATTCAAGTACTGTCTTTCAGGGAGATGCTGAGGAGTCCAACGTATTGACGACTACCGTTGATGTCACTCAGATGCTCGAGGTACGTTTCAGGACAGTTCCATCGATGGAGATCATCAGATCTTGCATTCTTGTAGCGTGATTGTTACACACAATGTTTCTTTCGTTTTTAGCCATTGATATGTCCTTCTGTCGTCGCCCTCGTATGTGTCTTCTTTTTTCAATATTGTGTTCATTACTAATGAAAGTCCTATGTTTCAGGGAGTCGATGGAGCATTAGTCCAAGAAGAAGGGGGAGCGTGCAGTTACGGGTCGGCGCAACAGCTTGCAGAAGTGTGCACCGCAGTTACATCGTCCCTTGATGTTCTTATGCATTTCGAGGTATGGATACTGACAGCTCGATCAAGCGAGATCATATGACGTGATTACATCCGCTATACTTCCTTCTTTATTAACGCAAGTACTATGTTTCAGGGAGATGACGGAGCTTCTTCTACAAGAACATCACCCCTAGTAGTTGATGCAGATTTCTGGGTGGTGACACTTCCAACGATCGAGCAAATCGAATCATATTTAGATATCCATTATTTATTTTAGACAACTGATCATTTGTGCAGGTCTATTTAGATGAGCCGTTGACGCCTGCACAAACTTTATGTTCTTTTTATCAAAATAGAAAACCATACTAATGCAATTACTGTGTTTCAGGGAGTCACTGAAGCATCATCTTCAATAATATCATCAATGGAAGTCTATGAGGAGCCCAAGGTATGGATCTTGACAGTTCCATCTAACTAGATCAACAATGCGTGAATAATTGTCGTTTGAATGTTCTACACAAAGCGTTCATTCGTGTTTTGCTATTGAGATGTACGTGGGTATTGGTCCCCAAGTACATTTTGTGTTTTCGATATTATTATACATACTAATGAAAGTTCTATGTTTCAGGGAGTCGATGGAGCGTCAGTGCGTGATGGATGTGCTTATCAGGAAAACATAGTCGTTGCAGCGCAAGAGGAAGTGGAGACATATACACACGAGTCGGAGCAACAGCGTCCTGATGTTGAAGTTCGAGGCAAGAAAGTTTCAAAGAAAAGAAAGCAAAAGAAGGTTAGTGTCCTGGTCACTATATTATGTTGTTTTTCACTGTTAATAGTTCAATACTGTAAGTTGTGTTTAAACTGAACACCCCTTTTCCAATCTGTCCTCTAGTTGCGAGTGGGTGTACGAACTAGATCTACACAGACAGTGAAGCGAACGAGAGATGTTGCTTGTCAAACCTTTTGGCAGGGACTTGAGACTAGAGAAGCATCGTGCCAATGGGAAGAATATGAAGTGATTGACAACGGAGCTATACCACCACCAGCCATTGATAGTGAATGTCCTCCTGGTAGTTCGGATGCAGTCGGAGATCAATTCACAGAATCCACACCCGCAAAAACTAAGACCGCGAGAAAGTTGAAGAAATTGTTTTATTCACCCATCGCCGGAGAAGGAACAGATGTTGCAATGGAAGAGAATGAAGTAGGCGACAATGAAACACCATCAATATCACTGAACATAGCGGAAGACGATATCAGAGATTCTACCTTTCATGTGAGTGACATGTCCTCAACGTTACAGGCCGAACCAGCTGGGATGCAGAGTGACAGTATAAGGAAAGAGGCCAAATTCATTGTATTCGATAGTTGTTTGATTGATATTATTATTCGGATGAAATGTGGGCATTTGGTTGGTGGGGAAGTATGTGGGGAGCCATTGATTAATGTGACTCGTGTAATTCGAGGCACTAACCTTAAAATACATGCCACCTGTACAAAATATCATCCTTTCACATGGTCTGCACAACCTATGCTGGGACAACTGCCAGCAGGCAATCTACTTTGTGCAGCGGCTGCACTTTTTAGTGGTTCAAGTTTTAAAAAATTAGAGTCTTTCTTTCAGTTTGTGGGAATCCATTTCATTGCGAAAACTCAGTTCTACAAATACCAAACCGATTATCTATTTCCAGCCATTAGCGAAGCTTGGAGAATGGAAAAAATGTCTATTGATAGTACATTCGCGGCAAACGGTTCAGGCTAGCCGGTGATGGACAGTGCGACAGCCCAGGATTTTCAGCCAAGTACTGCACCTACCACTTTCAGGACATGGAAAGTAAGAAAATTGTGAGTTCGGTGGTCGTGCAGGTGTCACAAAGTACATCCTCAGTGGCCATGGAGAAAGTTGGCTTTGTAGCATCATTGCAAGAACTACAATCGCGGGGAATGGTGATCGACCTGATAGCCACGGACAGACACGTTTCAATTGCCAAGACAATGAGAGAACAGTACAAAAATATAAATCACCAATTTGACGTTTGGCATCTTGCAAAATCAATCAATAAAAAATTGTCGGCTGCAGGTAAAAAAAAAGAATTGCAAGGTATTTCACAGTGGTCCAAGTCAATCAGCAACCATCTTTGGTGGAGCTCAAAAACATGTGGAGGGTCGTTGGAAATTCTACTGGAAAAATGGCGGTCAGTAATACCACACTGTACGAACGTTCACCGATGGAACACGAACCAACATTTCCACAATTGTGAAGATGGCCATTTGTCCACAGAGGAGGCACGGAAGAAGAAGTGGTTGATTCCTTCATCACCCACTCACAAAGCCATTGAAAAGATTGTATTTGATAAAACTATAACAAAAGCTTTGAGGGGACTCACGGAATTCTGCCACACAGGAGATTTGGAGGTGTTCCACAATATGTGCCTCAAGTACAGGCCAAAACGATTGCATTTTGGCATGGAGGGCATGATAAATCGGACTCTTTTAGCGGTCTTGGCACATAACCATAATGTTGGCCGTCAACAAAGTAGGACGACCGGAACTTTAGGGACGCTTCGCTACAATAAGGCCTTCACTAAAAGAAGTAAACAATGGGTGATCAAACCAGTGTTTGAGGATATGCAATATGAGTTTATTGAGAAACTTATTGTTGACGTCCTAGATAGGCACATAAATGGAGTTGTGAACGAACCTGTGCAGGGGACAACTGCATTGCCACCCAACATTGCATCTGTTCCATGTCCACCTAAAGAAGAACTCATTGAGAAATACACATCACGGTTTAAATGATTTTAATTTCATTGTCTTTTCTCTCAAGTCTCCTCATGTCGCAGGCCCATTGAATATGTGTATCTATCCAACCTTGTTCATTTGCGCATTAAATTAAACCAAACAGTAATATAAATCATTTTTCAAAAAATATAGAATTTCTCCGTATTTATGGTTCTGTGTGGCTGCAAAGCACGCAGACAAAATGCAAAGATGGAGTGTAAATTTCAAGTCCTGTGAGAATGCCTTACACTGAATGTAGCTAACTAGGAATGTGTGCTCGTTCAAAGTGAAGGTCAGCTGCTTTGATTTTTTCTCGGGTGCCAGAATAGCACACGACTCAGTATAAGGTTCTATTGTATTTTGACCTTGACAGGCCGGGACCACGTAAGAAACGATAATGAATATAATTTCAGAAACGAAAGCCATTTCATGTTCGTTCATTAGAAGAAATAACGTCGGCATAGAAGGAGTGGTATTTCGGGGCTGCCCTACGCACAGACGCAATGGAAAATGCAAATATAATGTAAGTAACTCTTTAGATGAGTTTATACCGCAATTTAATTACTATACAGTTGCTTTAAAGACGGGTTAAGTTGTACTTGTTCGTTCTATGTGGCATGTTGTTTTGTACCGCGCACTATCTTGGGGAGAACCGTCTACTTTTACGGAAGCACCTCAAAACCTTTGCTTCTGCTTTCTCTCTCCCTCTCCCCTGCAACAACTGGTCCACTGTCTGCGATCTCGGTCCTGGGCCCTTCCACTCTCCACCTGCACTCCCTGTCAACCCCTGCACTGAGGGACTGTCTCAGTATCCTACAGCCCCCCCTTGACGTTTAAAACCCAGTTGCACTGTCCTAGCTATGAAATAATTTACCGACCGAATATATAAAATGAATAATTTTAATAAAGATCTGATGGTGAGACTAATTTCATTGTTTATGTTTTTCAAACAGGTACATCATGCATTACTGCATGTGTCACGAGTACCAGACACCGGCGGACGGCTTCTTTAACCGCCAGTTGCTTCTCCGCGTGAACAACGTTACCACCCTGACCATTTTATGGGACGATCGCCAAGTACAAGTATGCCCTTACGCGGTACTAACGGCTAGATGCAACATACAGACCGTTGTGGTGGCCTAGTGCCTCGTTGTTGGAACAGCCATGCGATTATCAGTGCGACCGAAGAGCTTATTTTATCGTAAACCAACACCCTGTTTACTGCACACGAACATCGCTTGCCTCAAGACGAACTATTTTGGATCGAGAGCAAATAAAAATGAAAATCGCTGAATATTCTATAAACATTTGATGTCCAATAAATGTACTTTGCCAAATGTACAATCTTGCAGTTTGCTTTTAAACCACAGTTTGATATTCCGAATTGTGGCGCTGTATTGTGAGATGATCTAAGACCCTGTGTACAGCAAAGGAACATCGCGTGCCTCAAAACGAACTATTTTGGATCGAGAGCAAATAAAAAAGAAAATCGCTGAATATTCTCTAAACATTTGATGTCAAATAAATGTACTTTACCAAATTTACAATCTTGCGGTTTGATTTAAAAGTACAGTTTCATATTGCGAATTGTGGCGCGCTGTGTTGTGTGAGCTGATCTGTGTTGATTTCCGGGTTCTGTGTGGAGTCGCGTAGAAGACGCCTGGGCGCGTTTGCCTACGCAGCACAGTCACGTCACGGATAGAGGCGGGGAATATGAATGTTTTGATAAAGTCTGTTTCAGGGGCGGGGGATTTGATTTAGTGCCGCAAAAGCAGGTGAGCCAGGGCGATGCGGCAAGTGATAGGATTATCAGAAAATGGCGGCTGATTTCGAGTGCGTTAATGGACGAAAAGTCGGGTAAGGTCCATAGGAAAGTTTTCTACGATCTACCGAGTTATGCTTAAAAACACATGGCCGAACCGTAGGGACAATAAAAAAAAAGTCCCGGAACTCTCCTTTAATCCAGCTCTGTTGTTCAGCCAGACAACCACATTTACCTTGTTTGCATCAGTTTCTGTGACCGAAGATGTTGACATACCAAATTGATCTAATAATGCCTGTGAACCTGTGGACACAATTGCATCATATTCTTTTTGCACCAAATACCTTCTTGCACTTGTTGCATATTTGAAAAACATTATGACGAAATGCGACACAATCATGAAAACTACTAATGCCCATTAGGCTATGCTATCTCAAATTAGTGCTTCCCATAGTGCTGTAAGACCATTAACCAATGTAGTAGGCCAACAAGATTTAGTTATAGAGCCTGCCTCGACACCACCCATAATTGCCTATCAGATTAGTATGAATATTGCTATTCCCCTGGATACAAATATAGCTACCATACCTACAGTGGTGACCCCAGGGGGTGACACATCCACTGTTACATTTAACAATAACTGTGGTAATGCAGAAATTATTTTGAGTCCTTTAAATAGCATTACAATTAATGAGGATAATTCAAAAGTTAGCATAATCTATAACACATCGGAGCCTACTAGGCGCACTACCTCCAACAATAGTGAAAAGAAAAGAAGACCAACACTCTGTGTGACTTTTGCTTCTTACCAGGACCAGGCTGGCAAGCAAACATCTGATGCCTATTTAGATATAATGGGGGGTATAAACTATGGTAATAAGCAACCTGAAAACAAAAGTAAAAAAAAATAAAAATAAAGACAACAGGATATAGGAACATCGGTACACTTATGGACACAGTATACACACTGGGCACTGACACTATCCCGGTACCTAAGACACCCATCAATAACCAAATGAATGATAATGATGAAAATAGTAGCATTATTGAAGATGTTCATTATTTATTTGTCCCCACTTCCACCATTACATGCGTAGATGCAGGCTTCACTTTACCGTCAATCTGTCGACCTAGACGGTAGATTAAGCACAGCCGACATCCACTTCTTATGGCTCTCCCCAAGATTCTTCCATTCATACGATGAGGCTTGTACCTCTTCTCGCTTAGTACGTAATTAGTTAACTAACATCATGACAGCTCATAATATGCAGATCACCTATATAAAGCCAGACCATACTAGGAAGGTCGCTAGAAACACACATGATAGTGTTAACAGGGAGTATTAGCAAGAACAAATAAGGTTCCTTAAAATACAAAGCATCTTTCACCATCCTAGTCTATGTTTACTCAACCGGTCAGCTTTTCTAGACCTATGTCAACACATTTCCCAACCCTGCATCATTACATCGGAAGATGTTAAGTTAGTTGAAATTCCTGATCATGGTGGCTTTGCCACCATTATAGTCAATTTCTATCAGAATGCAACAATTGATTTTGATTAACAGAGTGAGGTTGATTTTTATAGAATGGGTTACGAATTTACAACTGTTACTATCAATGCCCCCAACAAGATTTTAGCAGAATGTCTAGGCTGGGGGTAGCAGGGAATAATTGTATGAATCAATTCTTATTCCCGCATGCACACAAACCATCAGATTAGCTGCTAATCAGGATGGAACACGAGCTGTACAATAAATATACCTGATCAGCAGAATATCACAAGGGAAGCTGATAGGTCATGGCTAGCAGGCTTTTTACCAAATAACTACCTGAATTTCCCCATACCCAGGTTTGACTGTCCTATCATGGAACACGTGGGCTAATTCACATTTATTTGAAGAGGATGGGCTATTTAGTCATTTGTCTTTGTTCCCAGTCATAGCACTCCAGGAAACTTGGCATATAAAGGAAGTCTTGTTAGATGGTAGGACTACAATACAATCATTGGTGGTCAAAGGTAGGTTAGGTAGACCAAAGGGTGGGCTACTTATTAGCTGCTCCTGTTGACTTAGTTTTGTTAAAATATGTGTCGATTCTGGCTGGCTGGTCTGATCTCCGGACCTTTGGTCAATGGTGGATCAGTGAACCTACTTATCATTAACATATATGATCTTCCAGACTACAAATACACACAAGGTTTGATTACTACAGTAATCAATATAAGCACTTCTTAAACTTGCACATATGAAATATTATCGGTTATTGATTTCAACACCTGTATGTCTGCAAAGATTTGCTGCCCTACATTGGTTCCGGAATCAGTATTATTACATACTATTGCGAACCAACAAGGCAAAAATTGGGTAAGAGCACTTGTGATGGAGAACATGTGTATGTGCATGCAAGACCACCCGGGTAATTATGCAAGAATTTCAGGAGGCCTAACAACTACTACTATTGATTATGCTTTTTGTACCTCTATGTTCCAGTGCAATCTGGAATTATACATTGTAACAAGAGAAGAAAGTGACCATCTTCTGCTGTATATTATGCTTCATCGTGGTCTTGCAGGCTTTCCAATGAGCTCAATACCTATCCTCTATTCTAATGGATGATCATATTACAACTACTGGTTGACCTGGGGATTTTGCTTCATTATCTGAAATTGACAAATGTGATACTCAAGATCTTGGTGAAGTATTTAATGCCTCTAGATTTATTTTGGATTTGTTTCCTTGTTTACAGGCAAATATGCAAAATTGTGTGGTGGAATTCTTAAATCAAGGCCCTTGATTGCCTTCTCTGGGAACTCATAAGCATAAATATGATATAAAAATATCCACTTAGCAAAGAGAAGCTTGAGATGAGATATCCAGATAACGTTAACTAGAACTTCTGGAGCTTCGAATATCTCAGGCCTCCTAAAGGATTGAAAGTGACTGTATATTGGCTGGCTAAAATAATACCATAATCAGAAGAGGAAAGAGAAGTGGCAGGCACTAGTTGTCATGGTCCATATGGGGAATGCCAATATGTTTGGCAACCAGTCAGGTCTCAGGCAAGTCTTTTTGATAACGTTTAGTCATGTGACCTCTGATAGCTGGGCTACACTTATTAAGAATACTTTGGGTAAAACCCCTGGTGCTACTTTTACAGTTGATGTGAGTGCAGAACTCAGGCATTTTACCCTACCCCTGAGAGACCTGGTTAACCTTTTAAGATCTCTGAAGAGTTCTCATGCTCCTGGCCCAGACTCCATTTCTAAGGATTTGATAAAAGCTGTTCCTGAATGGTGGGGCAAATTACCTTTCTGCTTGTTTCATTCTATTAGTGAGACTAACTTAATCCCTTCGACTTGGCATAAAAGTTTTATAGTGCCCATTCACAATCAACAGCCTAAATGGGACCCCAAAAAATGAAAGGCTACTGGCAATACGTGATGCACCTGCAAACGTTTTTTGCCTAGGTCCTGTTACTTGCATTAACATCATGGGTGGAAGAGGCTAATCTGATACCTATGTACCAGACTGGCTTTCTGAAGGGTGATGGTACACTGACCAACATACTCATGTTAGCTGACAATAATAATTATTGGGTGATGCGAAAACAGATGACATTTGTATCTTTTGTTGACTTCAGTGCTGTCTTTGATGCCATCTGCAGGGAGAAATTATGGCAAAATCTTTTTGTATGGGGCATTCCATTGGGCTTGCTCAAAATGGTTATTGCTCTTTATTCTTGCACCAAAGCTAAAATAAAAACATATAACCTATGGGAGACCACTTCTCTTGTTGATACTATGGTAGGGTTAAAGCAGGGATGTATTATGGCCCCTCTTCTTTTCAATCTCATCTTGTAGATAATTCTGATACATTTATGAGACCAAATTGTAATCCTATCACATTAGCAACCTGCATGATCTCATGTCTGGTGTATGCAGATGATTTATTCCTTCTTGGCACCATGTCACGCGGCCTCCAATTACTCTGTTATTATGTGAAACTTAACAATCTTTATATTAATAAGACCAAAGCCTTCATGTTCAGTCATGGCCTTATAAGGCCTAGTAAGAGATTCTCACTAAGAATTGGCTAGCAAAATATTGAACAAGTAGATCGTTATGATTACTTGCGACTTATTGTTGAAGAACATGCTACATGGAATAATCATACGACACAGCTTGAATTAAAAGTCCAACAACTTACATGCGCCATAAAAAGATATGTCAAAGATAACTGTGGTTGTTCTTTGGCTTCTTTGAATCCTTTATGTAAACCCAAGATTCCTTCTGTCATTCTGTATTGTTCTGAAATTTGGCATTTAGCCAGTATTAAAAATTGAGAAGAAGGGTCAAAAAAGCCTTCTCTATCTGCCTTTGACTGCTCCAATTGAATATGCATATCTTGAATTTTGCCTGCCTCCTATTTATATTGCCATTCAAGTCAGTAGACTTAAATGTATGTTAAAAACACTTTTGACACCTCTCAGGACACTGTTGTTTTATGGTCATCTGCTACTTCAAAGTGTGACACCAGGTGGTACAAGCTTAGTTGTTCAAAAACTGTATAAAGATCTGAGCCTTTGGTTTGAGTGGTTTGGTAATATACATTCTGAATATCATTTTAGTAAACACACAGCTAGCCTTAAAGGAATGGTAAAGTCAAAACTTTGTATTGTCCCTATGGTCGGCCATGTGTTTTTAAGCCTAAGTCGCTCGATTTTAGAAAAATTTCCTATGGACCTTACCCGAGTTTTCGTCCATTAAACGCACGTGAAAAAAGGCACCAGGGCGCTGCCATTTTGTGATAATCCTATCACTTGCCCCATCGCCCTGGCTGACCTGCTTTTGCGGCACTAAATCATATCCCCCGCCCCTGAGCCTGTCATCAGCAGACGTGTACCGCCCATTTCACAACACCAAAGCATGTCTCGTGTCAACAATCGCTGTGCTTCAGCTAATGACGAGTCGCCATGGAAACGGCAGGAATCCTCTTTACTCAATAAGTATAAACAGAGTGTTTCACAACACACAGCAGCAGATTTTCGATTCCATTCCTCTCTCTGTGTTACTTTGAGTATTCTGTGACTCGTTTCTGTGCTCTGGTCAGCTACCTTCATTACTTGTAGCCCGTGTGAACAGATACCAATACCACCGCTATAAATTATTTTCGTTTGTTTACCACACAATGGCTACAGTAATGCACTACATGTACGAGCCCGAGTATACGGAGCAGGAACTACTGGAAAGGGAAACATGCGAAAACGATGGGGCTTCGCACGGCAGTTGGCAGGACGAATCAACGGATGAAGACACTGGACTTAGTCGCATGGCAGTGTTTCCACCTGGTGCACATGCAATCGGTGCGAGCTAATGCCAACCAAGGACGAGAACTGCTACTGCTGTGAAAACTCGGGATGCGTGGCCTACATTTCGGAAGTCGAGCCACGGCCGCAAAGCATCACCGAGCTGCCAGACTTCAGGGCAGCCTGCCTCACACGGTCCGTGTTGAGGATAATGATGGTGCTTATGCACGAACTTCATGCAACTGTTCGTCCTCGTAATCCGAGTAACGAGTAAGTATACTCTGCTTGTGATGCCACTCCTATTTCATGGTCTTCTACTATATCCAAAATTACATATACATATCATGTTAACGCATGAAAGTTGTTCAATAGTGTGCAGTCTCTAGATAGCATTTGTCCAAGCAGAATGCCATTAGTTACAAGAATTGTCATTGACAACAAACGTTTAATAAACTTATCTTGTTCATTTAAAAACAGTTTGTATCATTCTTTTTCACAGGTGGTACCGGCTGGTGGCTTATCGTTCCTTTACATGGCGGCTTCACGGGAGGCTTGGACACTGCGTTCGAAGAGTAATACCCGCCTGTGCCGTTCGTGCGATAAGAGAAACTTTCCTGAGTGACAGCGGTCAGTACAGGGGATTTTCCGTCGCTGTGCTGCAACCTGACCTGTACAATGTGTAAAGTCTTGTATTTTTGTGCCATCAAAATAAAATACAAAATAAAACACCACATATATTTCAACAACAGTTGTTTTGATTTTTTAAATGAATGAAGTGTGTTTTCATTCAAGGATGGACGTCAGACATCTGTGCTCCGAATGGGTGTAGGTCAGGTCGCTGTGAAGCGGGCTGGTCACTATCTAAGCTAACATAATATATTCTCAATAATGCATGCACTAAATAACACTTGTTCAAAGTCTTTCAGTAGGTTATGTCTCTATAAAAGTCACACATATATCTATACTATCAATTAACATTGGATTATACAGGCCTTAGGTTAAGGGTCTTGACCACTATAATACACTGGTTGAAGTGTGGGTCTGTGCTCATAAGAATCTCCGGTATGTGTCATTTGTTATTGATAGGCAACGATATACTGTGGTGGGGGTCTAATGTTAGTTGGGAATCTGCTAGGCGTGGCGTGGTCAGTGGTCTGGCACATGAAGAGAATACCTTGCAGGGACACAGGGTCAGAATGGCAGTAAGATTCCACTGGCGAGGGGGCGTGGGCAAGGACACGTTTGCGGAGATGAACGTGCTATGTGCTTAGTTAAGGCTGGTTCACATGCAGGACAGTGATCTCAGAGGAAGACTGATGTGTTACATTTATTAGCTGTTGTAAATACCTCCAGAGTTTTCCAGTCAGAGTGGGAACGAGGGTGGGGGCCATGTTCTCTGCGCGCTGTACTATCGCAGTGAGGCCTGGTCACCAAGATGGAGTCGAAAGGGGGTACAAAAATGGATGCCCCGTGTCCTGCTCAGTGGTCCCATCTACGCGAATGTCAACAAAAGTTAACATCACATAAGGGCAAGGGGCGAACCCACTACTGGAGGCACTTGGTCCGAGTTTCTACTGAGAAGTAAAGGATGAGAGGGGCCTGATGGCCCCTCGCTCCCACACACTTGCCTGCACGCCCACTGGCCCATCACCCCCCCTATCAAAGGCATTTCGCACCCGTGGATGAGCGCTGCCATGGTGTGCTGTCAGGGGCGATAACGGCCAAGGTGCCAAACCATGTACACCTCAAAAGGTATCCCACGCCAAAGGGGAAATCGCTCACATGGCCTCCTCAGACTCCGTGTCTCCAGGCAGGCCCCCCCCTGAGGCAGGCCGCCCCCCTGCAATCCACATAAGTGTGTCTCCATTCAGCAGTCTTCCTGTGCCTTATCTGCACGCCCCAGGCCCATCCATCCCACCCCCCTCTATCAAAGGCGGTTCGCACCCGGGGATGAGCGCTGGCATGGGGGTCTGTCAGGGGCGCAAACGGCCAAGGTGCCAAACATCATATACACTTCAAAAGGTATCCCACGCCAAAGGGGCAATCGTTCACATGACCTCCTCAGACCCCGTGTCTCCAGGCAGGCCTCCCCTGAGGCAGGCTGCCCCCCTGCAATCCACATAAGTGTGTCTCCATTCAGCAGTCTTCCTGTACCTTATCTGCACGCCCCAGGCCCATCCATCCCACCCCCCTCTATCAAAGGCGGTTCGCACCCGGGGATGAGCGCTGGCATGGGAGGCTGTCAGGGTCGCAAATGGCCAAGGTGCCAAACAGCATGTACACTTCAAAAGGTATCCCACGCCAAAGGGGCAATCGCTCACATGGCCTCCTCAGACCCTGTGTCTCCAGGCAGGCCAAGCATGACGCTAGCCGCCCCCCTGCAAACCACATAATACCACGACATACACACGTCATTCATTCACAAACACACCACTGTTTCTAATACTTTATAAACCACTTGATATGTCTCATGAGAACATCTTTGTGCTTTGCAAGTCAACTCCTGAACGTTCTACCTGAGAAGCACTGCGATCTATGCTAATCTGCTCGTCGTCGTGCCATCTGTGACCGCTTCGAGCAAACTCGTCAGTGTGCTACCTGTGGCCATCTACCTGTTCTCCTGCAACATACTGCTCGGCCTGCTGAATCCAACTGTTTGCAGGTCAAGTTAAGGCCATGTATCCTAGTCATATTTCGGTCATTTTTAAATTTCTATCTATTTGCGATTAGAGCATCTAATAGTGCTATGTTCATTTGGCTCATTGCTATTGACTTGAGTTTCAATTGTAATACTATCGATAGATCTATTTATTTTCACCTGTGTCAATTGTCATCGAATTGCATCCTTCGGGGGTCCAGTCTATAATGTAAGCATGTTTCCTTCTCGTGCAAGACAGAACATCCAGGGACGAGTCACATGTTCAGAGTTTAGTCAAATCATTTACAAATTTCTGCAACTTATGCAAACACTAAGCCGCACATGATGAACTGGTATAGTTCCGGCGAGTAAAACAAACTTTGCATTGAACATTGTATTGTTCATTTACTTTTGTATCACATTTTTATTCATCAAGATTGTTTAATAATGTTGATATTTACTTTTCAGAATTTTCAACAATGCCTGCCTGTTCGATTAGCGGTTGCCCTTCGAAGACCCATGCTAAATCTGAAGGCACTACAATGCATGTATTCCCAAAAACTGTTGATCGAATAAGAAAATGGGTCAGACATTGCGGATATCCACTGGATGAGCTAGAAAGTAGAGTCCAAGAAGTCTTACAGGACAAGAGGGGTGATCGATACCACATCTGCAGCCGGAACTTTTCCTCGAACATGTCCGCCACATCTTGAGTAACAAAGAAGAATAAATGGTGAACGACACGAAAATTGCTTGCAAACGCTATTCCCACTCTATACGTCCACATTCCGCCATTGGTGAGTCAAGTGTCAGTTTTTAGCTTCAGGCCTTGCGGTAGTGTGTAGGTAGCCGAATGGATTAATTGATATTTTAGGTGTTGTTTCCAATTTGTAATACTTTCGACATCGATATGAGTGTATAGCTTTTTGAATAATGACATTTGTCAATATATTATTTTTAGATTTCATAACCCACAAACGAAATCTAAATATGGGCACAGGGAACTGTGCTATATTGCGCATTTCCAATAGCACTACTCAAGTATTCTGTCTCCTTACATGGCAATTTTAAATATTGGCATTTCATTACAAAAATGTATCTTTACAACTGCTTGACTATCCATTGAATCTGAAGCAAGAACATTCTACTTCTGTGACGTGCTTGCAGTTATCAACCACTTCTAGCGCGTATCAGCTAATCTTACTTGGCTATTCCGCTACAGACTTGTTTTATTTGTTTTATGCATGTCAAATAATAGTTTTTATGTATCGTGTGATTATTTTACCAATTGTTTGGTTAGTGCTTTCCAATTGATATACACCTTAGTTGTCGTCCCCTGGTGTTTGTTTTCAGTTATAATTAGTGTTATCCATACTAATGCAAGTACTGTCTTTCAGGGAGATGCTGAAGCGTCCACCACATTGACAACAGCCCTAGAAGTTCTTCAGCAGCACGAGGTATGGATACTGACAGCTCCATCAACCATAATCATCAGGACTGGAACACTTGTCGTTTGTTCTACACCATGTTTCATTCATGGTTAGCCATTGATATGTACCTGTGTGGTCGACCCCAAGTGTGTGTTATGTTTTCAATATTGTAATCCTTACTAATGCAAGTACAATGTTTCAGCCAGTTGGTGAAGCGTCAACCCTGACACTTGATGCGGAGCTTGACATTCAAGTAATTCCAGGGGAGGTGGAAGCGGGACCATGTGGATACGAATCGGCGCAACAGCTTTCGGAAGTGTGCACTACATTTACAACATCGCTAGATGTTCTTCAGCAGCACGAGGTATGGATACTGACAGCTCCATCGAGCATGATCATATAACGTGATTCCATTTGCTATACTTTCTTCCCTATTAACGCAAGTACTGTGTTTCAGGGAGACGATGGAGCTTCCACTACAATCACAACGTCCCATTTAGATGATGCAGATGTAAAGAAATCGAGAAATAAGTCGATTAAATCTGATCATATTTAAATATTCCTTAATTCTTTTAGACAAAGCATCATTTGTGGTTATCTCTTTATATGTACCTGTGCCGTCGACCCCAAGTGTGTGTATGTTTACAATATTGAAAACCATACTAACGCAAGTACTGTGTTTCAGGGAGTTGCTGATGCATCCTCTCCAATACAATCATTCAAGGCAGTCCATGCAGAGCCAGAGGTATGGATACTGACAGTTCCATCGAACTAGGTCATCAGAGCTTGAATACTTGTCGTTTGATCGTTCTACTCAATGTTTAAATCGTGTTTCGCTAGTGAGATGTACCTTTGTGTTCGTCCTCACGTGTGTTTTATACTAACAATATTGTGATACATAGTAATGAAAGTACTGTGTTTCAGGGAGTCAATGGAGCCTCATTCCATGCTGTCTATTTATTCCTTCTTGGCACCATGTCACGCGGCCTCCAATTACTCTGTTATTATGTGAAACTTAACAATCTTTATATTAATAAGACCAAAGCCTTCATGTTCAGTCATGGCCTTATAAGGCCTAGTAAGAGATTCTCACTAAGAATTGGCTAGCAAAATATTGAACAAGTAGATCGTTATGATTACTTGCGACTTATTGTTGAAGAACATGCTACATGGAATAATCATACGACACAGCTTGAATTAAAAGTCCAACAACTTACATGCGCCATAAAAAGATATGTCAAAGATAACTGTGGTTGTTCTTTGGCTTCTTTGAATCCTTTATGTAAACCCAAGATTCCTTCTGTCATTCTGTATTGTTCTGAAATTTGGCATTTAGCCAGTATTAAAAATTGAGAAGAAGGGTCAAAAAAGCCTTCTCTATCTGCCTTTGACTGCTCCAATTGAATATGCATATCTTGAATTTTGCCTGCCTCCTATTTATATTGCCATTCAAGTCAGTAGACTTAAATGTATGTTAAAAACACTTTTGACACCTCTCAGGACACTGTTGTTTTATGGTCATCTGCTACTTCAAAGTGTGACACCAGGTGGTACAAGCTTAGTTGTTCAAAAACTGTATAAAGATCTGAGCCTTTGGTTTGAGTGGTTTGGTAATATACATTCTGAATATCATTTTAGTAAACACACAGCTAGCCTTAAAGGAATGGTAAAGTCAAAACTTTGTATTGTCCCTATGGTCGGCCATGTGTTTTTAAGCCTAAGTCGCTCGATTTTAGAAAAATTTCCTATGGACCTTACCCGAGTTTTCGTCCATTAAACGCACGTGAAAAAAGGCACCAGGGCGCTGCCATTTTGTGATAATCCTATCACTTGCCCCATCGCCCTGGCTGACCTGCTTTTGCGGCACTAAATCATATCCCCCGCCCCTGAGCCTGTCATCAGCAGACGTGTACCGCCCATTTCACAACACCAAAGCATGTCTCGTGTCAACAATCGCTGTGCTTCAGCTAATGACGAGTCGCCATGGAAACGGCAGGAATCCTCTTTACTCAATAAGTATAAACAGAGTGTTTCACAACACACAGCAGCAGATTTTCGATTCCATTCCTCTCTCTGTGTTACTTTGAGTATTCTGTGACTCGTTTCTGTGCTCTGGTCAGCTACCTTCATTACTTGTAGCCCGTGTGAACAGATACCAATACCACCGCTATAAATTATTTTCGTTTGTTTACCACACAATGGCTACAGTAATGCACTACATGTACGAGCCCGAGTATACGGAGCAGGAACTACTGGAAAGGGAAACATGCGAAAACGATGGGGCTTCGCACGGCAGTTGGCAGGACGAATCAACGGATGAAGACACTGGACTTAGTCGCATGGCAGTGTTTCCACCTGGTGCACATGCAATCGGTGCGAGCTAATGCCAACCAAGGACGAGAACTGCTACTGCTGTGAAAACTCGGGATGCGTGGCCTACATTTCGGAAGTCGAGCCACGGCCGCAAAGCATCACCGAGCTGCCAGACTTCAGGGCAGCCTGCCTCACACGGTCCGTGTTGAGGATAATGATGGTGCTTATGCACGAACTTCATGCAACTGTTCGTCCTCGTAATCCGAGTAACGAGTAAGTATACTCTGCTTGTGATGCCACTCCTATTTCATGGTCTTCTACTATATCCAAAATTACATATACATATCATGTTAACGCATGAAAGTTGTTCAATAGTGTGCAGTCTCTAGATAGCATTTGTCCAAGCAGAATGCCATTAGTTACAAGAATTGTCATTGACAACAAACGTTTAATAAACTTATCTTGTTCATTTAAAAACAGTTTGTATCATTCTTTTTCACAGGTGGTACCGGCTGGTGGCTTATCGTTCCTTTACATGGCGGCTTCACGGGAGGCTTGGACACTGCGTTCGAAGAGTAATACCCGCCTGTGCCGTTCGTGCGATAAGAGAAACTTTCCTGAGTGACAGCGGTCAGTACAGGGGATTTTCCGTCGCTGTGCTGCAACCTGACCTGTACAATGTGTAAAGTCTTGTATTTTTGTGCCATCAAAATAAAATACAAAATAAAACACCACATATATTTCAACAACAGTTGTTTTGATTTTTTAAATGAATGAAGTGTGTTTTCATTCAAGGATGGACGTCAGACATCTGTGCTCCGAATGGGTGTAGGTCAGGTCGCTGTGAAGCGGGCTGGTCACTATCTAAGCTAACATAATATATTCTCAATAATGCATGCACTAAATAACACTTGTTCAAAGTCTTTCAGTAGGTTATGTCTCTATAAAAGTCACACATATATCTATACTATCAATTAACATTGGATTATACAGGCCTTAGGTTAAGGGTCTTGACCACTATAATACACTGGTTGAAGTGTGGGTCTGTGCTCATAAGAATCTCCGGTATGTGTCATTTGTTATTGATAGGCAACGATATACTGTGGTGGGGGTCTAATGTTAGTTGGGAATCTGCTAGGCGTGGTGTGGTCAGTGGTCTGGCACATGAAGAGAATACCTTGCAGGGACACAGGGTCAGAATGGCAGTAAGATTCCACTGGCGAGGGGGCGTGGGCAAGGACACGTTTGCGGAGATGAACGTGCTATGTGCTTAGTTAAGGCTGGTTCACATGCAGGACAGTGATCTCAGAGGAAGACTGATGTGTTACATTTATTAGCTGTTGTAAATACCTCCAGAGTTTTCCAGTCAGAGTGGGAACGAGGGTGGGGGCCATGTTCTCTGCGCGCTGTACTATCGCAGTGAGGCCTGGTCACCAAGATGGAGTCGAAAGGGGGTACAAAAATGGATGCCCCGTGTCCTGCTCAGTGGTCCCATCTACGTGAATGTCAACAAAAGTTAACATCACATAAGGGCAAGGGGCGAACCCACTACTGGAGGCACTTGGTCCGAGTTTCTACTGAGAAGTAAAGGATGAGAGGGGCCTGATGGCCCCTCGCTCCCACACACTTGCCTGCACGCCCACTGGCCCATCACCCCCCCTATCAAAGGCATTTCGCACCCGTGGATGAGCGCTGCCATGGTGTGCTGTCAGGGGCGATAACGGCCAAGGTGCCAAACCATGTACACCTCAAAAGGTATCCCAGGCCAAAGGGGAAATCGCTCACATGGCCTCCTCAGACTCCGTGTCTCCAGGCAGGCCCCCCCCTGAGGCAGGCCGCCCCCCTGCAATCCACATAAGTGTGTCTCCATTCAGCAGTCTTCCTGTGCCTTATCTGCACGCCCCAGGCCCATCCATCCCACCCCCCTCTATCAAAGGCGGTTCGCACCCGGGGATGAGCGCTGGCATGGGGGTCTGTCAGGGGCGCAAACGGCCAAGGTGCCAAACATCATATACACTTCAAAAGGTATCCCACGCCAAAGGGGCAATCGTTCACATGACCTCCTCAGACCCCGTGTCTCCAGGCAGGCCTCCCCTGAGGCAGGCTGCCCCCCTGCAATCCACATAAGTGTGTCTCCATTCAGCAGTCTTCCTGTACCTTATCTGCACGCCCCAGGCCCATCCATCCCACCCTCCTCTATCAAAGGCGGTTCGCACCCGGGGATGAGCGCTGGCATGGGAGGCTGTCAGGGTCGCAAATGGCCAAGGTGCCAAACAGCATGTACACTTCAAAAGGTATCCCACGCCAAAGGGGCAATCGCTCACATGGCCTCCTCAGACCCTGTGTCTCCAGGCAGGCCAAGCATGACGCTAGCCGCCCCCCTGCAAACCACATAATACCACGACATACACACGTCATTCATTCACAAACACACCACTGTTTCTAATACTTTATAAACCACTTGATATGTCTCATGAGAACATCTTTGTGCTTTGCAAGTCAACTCCTGAACGTTCTACCTGAGAAGCACTGCGATCTATGCTAATCTGCTCGTCGTCGTGCCATCTGTGACCGCTTCGAGCAAACTCGTCAGTGTGCTACCTGTGGCCATCTACCTGTTCTCCTGCAACATACTGCTCGGCCTGCTGAATTCAACTGTTTGCAGGTCAAGTTAAGGCCATGTATCCTAGTCATATTTCGGTCATTTTTAAATTTCTATCTATTTGCGATTAGAGCATCTAATAGTGCTATGTTCATTTGGCTCATTGCTATTGACTTGAGTTTCAATTGTAATACTATCGATAGATCTATTTATTTTCACCTGTGTCAATTGTCATCGAATTGCATCCTTCGGGGGTCCAGTCTATAATGTAAGCATGTTTCCTTCTCGTGCAAGACAGAACATCCAGGGACGAGTCACATGTTCAGAGTTTAGTCAAATCATTTACAAATTTCTGCAACTTATGCAAACACTAAGCCGCACATGATGAACTGGTATAGTTCCGGCGAGTAAAACAAACTTTGCATTGAACATTGTATTGTTCATTTACTTTTGTATCACATTTTTATTCATCAAGATTGTTTAATAATGTTGATATTTACTTTTCAGAATTTTCAACAATGCCTGCCTGTTCGATTAGCGGTTGCCCTTCGAAGACCCATGCTAAATCTGAAGGCACTACAATGCATGTATTCCCAAAAACTGTTGATCGAATAAGAAAATGGGTCAGACATTGCGGATATCCACTGGATGAGCTAGAAAGTAGAGTCCAAGAAGTCTTACAGGACAAGAGGGGTGATCGATACCACATCTGCAGCCGGAACTTTTCCTCGAACATGTACGCCACATCTTGAGTAACAAAGAAGAATAAATGGTGAACGACACGAAAATTGCTTGCAAACGCTATTCCCACTCTATACGTCCACATTCCGCCATTGGTGAGTCAAGTGTCAGTTTTTAGCTTCAGGCCTTGCGGTAGTGTGTAGGTAGCCGAATGGATTAATTGATATTTTAGGTGTTGTTTCCAATTTATAATACTTTCGACATCGATATGAGTGTATAGCTTTTTGAATAATGACATTTGTCAATATATTATTTTTAGATTTCATAACCCACAAACGAAATCTAAATATGGGCACAGGGAACTGTGCTATATTGCGCATTTCCAATAGCACTACTCAAGTATTCTGTCTCCTTACATGGCAATTTTAAATATTGGCATTTCATTACAAAAATGTACCTTTACAACTGCTTGACTATCCATTGAATCTGAAGCAAGAACATTCTACTTCTGTGACGTGCTTGCAGTTATCAACCACTTCTAGCGCGTATCGGCTAATCTTACTTGGCTATTCCGCTACAGACTTGTTTTATTTGTTTTATGCATGTCAAATAATAGTTTTTATGTATCGTGTGATTATTTTACCAATTGTTTGATTAGTGCTTTCCAATTGATATACACCTTAGTTGTCGTCCCCTGGTGTTTGTTTTCAGTTATAATTAGTGTTATCCATACTAATGCAAGTACTGTCTTTCAGGGAGATGCTGAAGCGTCCACCACATTGACAACAGCCCTAGAAGTTCTTCAGCAGCACGAGGTATGGATACTGACAGCTCCATCAACCATAATCATCAGGACTGGAACACTTGTCGTTTGTTCTACACCATGTTTCATTCGTGGTTAGCCATTGATATGTACCTGTGCGGTCGACCCCAAGTGTGTGTTATGTTTTCAATATTGTAATCCTTACTAATGCAAGTACAATGTTTCAGCCAGTTGGTGAAGCGTCAACCCTGACACTTGATGCGGAGCTTGACATTCAAGTAATTCCAGGGGAGGTGGAAGCGGGACCATGTGGATACGAATCGGCGCAACAGCTTTCGGAAGTGTGCACTACATTTACAACATCGCTAGATGTTCTTCAGCAGCACGAGGTATGGATACTGACAGCTCCATCGAGCATGATCATATAACGTGATTCCATTTGCTATACTTTCTTCCCTATTAACGCAAGTACTGTGTTTCAGGGAGACGATGGAGCTTCCACTACAATCACAACGTCCCATTTAGATGATGCAGATGTAAAGAAATCGAGAAATAAGTCGATTAAATCTGATCATATTTAAATATTCCTTAATTCTTTTAGACAAAGCATCATTTGTGGTTATCTCTTTATATGTACCTGTGCCGTCGACCCCAAGTGTGTGTATGTTTACAATATTGAAAACCATACTAACGCAAGTACTGTGTTTCAGGGAGTTGCTGATGCATCCTCTCCAATACAATCATTCAAGGCAGTCCATGCAGAGCCAGAGGTATGGATACTGACAGTTCCATCGAACTAGGTCATCAGAGCTTGAATACTTGTCGTTTGATCGTTCTACTCAATGTTTAAATCGTGTTTCGCTAGTGAGATGTACCTGTGTGTTCGTCCTCACGTGTGTTTTATACTAACAATATTGTGATACATAGTAATGAAAGTACTGTGTTTCAGGGAGTCAATGGAGCCTCATTCCATGCTGTCTATGTGGATACAGAAAATATAGTTGTTGCAGCGCAACAGGAAGGGAAGAGATGCGGAAACTAATCGTAGGTACAGCGTGCAGATGTTGAAGGTCGAGTCAAAAAAGTTGCGAAGAAAAGAAACAAAAATAAGGTTAGTTACAAACAGTTCATAACTTTAGAAATGTTTTTGTGCTCGGGACTATTTTATGTTTTTTTCCAGTCAATTGTACTATACTTTATCTTGTGTTTAAACTGAGGATCCCTTTTCCAATCTGTCCTCTAGCTACCCGTGGGTG
This sequence comes from Ambystoma mexicanum, assembly GCF_040938575.1. Classification (NCBI taxonomy): domain Eukaryota; kingdom Metazoa; phylum Chordata; class Amphibia; order Caudata; family Ambystomatidae; genus Ambystoma; species Ambystoma mexicanum. Next base: position 292,903,826 of record NC_090928.1, read on the forward strand.
TACGAACTATACATACACAGACAGTGAAGCGAATGAGAGATGTTGCTTGTCAGACCATTTACACTATGGAGGAACTATTAATTCAGACGCCGCGTGTTGAGACTAGAAATGCTCATGTCCAATGGCCAGAACATTAAATGAATGTGTCCGGAGAATCCAGTAAAGTTGTAAAGGACCATTGCTACAGTGCGACTGCAACACCAAAAGAAGATGATACTGAATGTATTGAAGATAGCTCTGAAGTAATCGCAGATCAATTCACACAATCTACACCCGCCAAATAAATGCTACCCAAAAAGCTGTCGACATTGTTGTGTTCTCCCATCAATGCTGAAGTAACAGATGTTGAAATGACAGAGAATGAACCAGCAGCAGCACCCAACGACGCATCAGAACTTGATATCAGCAATGTTTCTTTCAAATTTGTTGATATGTCCTCAACGGCACAGTCCGAAACAACTTTCATGCCGGATGACAGTCTAATGAAAGAGGGCAAATACATAGTATTCGACAGTTGTTTGATGGATATTATAGGTATGCTGAAATGTGGGCATTCAGTTGGAGGGGAAGTATGTGGGGAGCCATTGATTCATGTGACTCATCACAAACAAGGCAGTAACGTCACAATAAATGCCGCTTGTAGATTAAATCATACGTTCTCATGGTCTGTTCAACCGATGCTAGGGAAACTGCCAGCAGGCAATCTACTGTGTGCAGCTGCCTCACTTTTTAGTGGCTCCAGTTTTAGAAAGTTAGAGTCTTTCTTTCAGTTTGTGGGATTCCATTTCATTTCTAAAACGCAGTACTACAAATTCCAACATGATTATCTATTTCCGGCCAGTAGTGATGCTTGGAAAATTTAACAATTGTCTCTAGCAAGTACATTCGAAGCCAAACGATTCAGGCTAGCCGGCGATGGACAGTGCGACAGCCCTGGATTTTCTGCCAAGTACTGCACCTACCACTTTCAGGACATGGATGGTAAGAAAATTGTGAGTTTGGTGGTCGTGCAAGTGTCCCAATGTAAATCCTCAGTGGCCATGGAGAAACTAGGATTCATAAAATCCGTGGAATATCTACAATCGAGGGGAATGCACATCTACCTCGTAGCCACGGGCAGACACGTTTCAATTGCCAAGACAATGAGAGAGCAGTTCCCACATATTAAACATCAATTTGATGTATGGCATCTTGCTAAATCAATCAATAAGAAAATCTCGGCTGCAGGGAAAAAAAAAGGTTTGGAAAGTATTTCACAGTGGTCCCAGTCTATCAGCAACCATCTTTGGTGGAGCTCCAAAACTTGTGAAGGGTCAGTGGAAATCCTACTTGAAAAATGGCGGTCACTGATGCACCACTGTACCAACGTTCACCGCTGGGCAGAAAACCTACATTTCCACCAATGTGAACATGGCCCTTTGTCCCCAGAGGAGGCACGGAAGAAGAAGTGGTTGGTTCCATCTTCACCCACACACAAAGCCATTGAGAAGATTGTTTTCGATAAAACTCTATCAAGAGATTTGAGGGGGCCGACTGAATTCTGTCACACAGGAGGTTTGGAAGTGTTCCACAATATGTGCCTAAAGTACAGGCGAAAGTGCTTGCGTTTCAGCATGCAGGGCATGAAACATAGGACTCTACTTGCGGTCTTGGCCCATAACGAGAATGTGTGCCTTGAACAATCTAGAACTACAGTTAATATAGGGATGCTTCGCTACACTTTGGCCTTTGAAAAAAGAAGTAAGCAATGGGTGATCAAACCAGTCTATGAGGAAATGGAGTTCGACTTTGTTAAAGGCCTTATTGTTGCTGTACTCGAGAAGCACAGATATGGAATTTTGAGCGTTTCTGTGCAGAGCACTGATGCATTGCCACCAAACATTGTCACTGTGCCATGTCCACCCAAAGAAGAACTCATTGAGAAGTACAAATCCCGGTTTAAATCATTATAATCTGATTGTCATTTTGTAAAAAAATGTTATTGTACAGTGTACATACAAAGTATGCAAACCCTAGCCCCTACCTTCACCATCCTGGGTGGCGAACAACCTGGGTGTCATCTTTGACTTCTCTCTCTATTCACCTCATATCGCTGACCTTGTCAATACGTGTATGTATATATTTTTGTTGATGTAACTAAGTTTCGCAATCTCTTGTAAATGCTGCGCACTGTTAACCGAGGGGAGGCTTGCGTATTGCAAATAATAAAACAAACAAACAATAAATCTCACTTTCAACTCAACTCCTCGGGTACTTTATACTTTCCCTGACCTTCCCCCAAAAAGTTAATATCCCCATAGTTATGGTTCCCTAGGGCTGCAAAGCTCGCGGACAACGAGGACCAAATTGGGGGCCTTAGAACGCGCCAAGCGAGCCGTTGCAGATGGTAGAGAAGCCAGTTTGCATTTGCACATTGAGGCCCAGTACATAGATGGATTCGAAAATTCAAGTTCTCACAGATGGCTTTACTACGGGATGTTGCAAAGTAAGAATGTATGCTCATTTCGAGTGAAGGTCAGCGGCTTTGATTTTCAGCTCGCGCCCTGAAGAGGCCCACAACTCGCACTGGCAGTATAAGGTTCTATTGTTTTTTGACCTTGAGAGACAGGGACCATGCCGAAAGGACTTAATTTGAAGGAGGGGTGCAATAACGTAAGAGACGATAAGGCAGAAAATTCGGAAACTAGACCGAGTTTCATGTTAGTTCAGTATACGAAAAATCGTTGTCACGAGCACAGTGGGATATACGGACTGCATTACGCAGAGACGCAATGAAAATTGCAAATATAATGTAAGTAACTCTTTAGACGCTTTTATACCAGAATGAAGAATTAATGAATGGATGAATGAATGAATGAAGAGCAAGTAAAACGTTTGTGGGGTCGTCTTTGTACCGAGCACATGGGCATGCACGTCCACATTCCACACGCATGTAGACAAACAGTCGTTTCTCATTGTGTGTTAACCTTGATTTATTTCGTTAGTTTTCACATTGATTTTAGAGCCGAACATACTCCATTGCACTATCCTTGCAAGCAAATAGTTTCTGATCGGCAGTAATAAATAAAATGAATAATAGTAATAAAGATCGGCTGGCAAGGCTATTTATAATTTTGATGTTTTCAAAACAGGTATATCATACCCTACTGCTACTGCCACCAGTTTCAGACCCCGGCAGATGGTTTTTTCAACCGCCAGCTGCAGCTTCGCGTAAACAACTGTACCACTTTGACGATTTTATGGGACGATTGCCAAGGGCCCATGTGCCCTTACGCGGTACTAGCGGCTAAAAGCAACATATCAACCTTTACGCTGGCCTAGTGCCTAGTTGATGGAGCAGCCTTGCGTTTCACTGTGCGACTAAAGTGTTTCTTTTAATGAAAACCAACATTCTGTGTACCATAAAGGAACAGCGCGTGACTCACGATAAAACGGAACAGCATTTGCAGATAGAGAGAAAAGAAAAAAAATCATATTCCGGTTTAATATGCCAATTGCTGAATATTCTATAAACATTTAATGTCAAATAAATGTACTTTACCAAATGTACTGTTTTGCTGTTTGATTTGAAAGTACAGTTTCATATTCCGAATTGTGGCGCGCTGTGGTGTGAGTTGATCTGTGTTGGTTTACGGGTTCTGTGTGAAGTCGCGTAGAAGACGACTGGGCGCGTTTGCCTACGCAGCACAGTAACGTCATGGAGAGAGGCGGGGAATATTAATGTTTTGATAATGTCAGGCTCAGGGGCGGGGGATATGATTTAGTGCCACAAAAACAGGTCAGCCAGGGCGATGGGGCAAGTGATAGGATTATCACAAAATGGCAGCGCCCTGGTGCCTGTTTTCACGTGCGTTTAATGGACGAAAACTCGGGTAAGGTCCATAGGAAATTTTTCTAAAATCGAGCGACTTAGGCTTAAAAACACATGCTTAGGCTTAAAAACACATGGCCGACCCGTAGGGACAATAAAAAGTTTTGACCGAACCATTCCTTTTAAACTTATCTCTATGATGCATTCGCCTATGATTATATGCAATGTTATCTGAATCTTTCATGCCCTGGTTCGTATTTTGTGTCATATACTGACAATTGGATGTACATAAATATTTGATCAGCATAATGGAGGTTTTAGGAGGATGGCAGGTCCTTGCAAGAAACATGCAGACCTCTAAGCTTTGTGCTGAAGGTGTTTTAGAAACTGCTAAGCATGTATTGCTGGCTTGCAGTGCCTTCAGATAATGGAGAAGATCGGCTCTGTTAGCAAGCGCTATAAATGATATCGTTTTAGACCTAATCAATGTTCAGGAGGAATATTCAGGAGGGAATAACATTAATTTGATTCATCGTCTTACCAAAATGTGGGAGAGAAGAGAATTTAATTTTGCATTTATAGATTGAATATTTTACTTATTTTAGTGGTCCACTGACTTTATATTTTTTGATGAATTCTTGTATTGATTGTGGATTTTTATATTTTACCATCTATTGGTGGTTTTATCACGTTTGATATGTTGTCAATTGATTTCATAATATAATTGATGGATTTTAACATTTTATTATCCTTTGATGGCTATTCGGAGTTTGGATTTTAGCTTGTACAAAAAACGTTTTAAATGATGTAATGTACTACAAATAAGTAAATAAAATATGAACAACAACCATAGACATAAAGACAGTGATTCATGGAAAAACCATAGGCAAAATGTGGCGATGGAACAGGGATGACCATGGTTATACATGGACACCTCTATTATCCAGGATATCCTTTGAAGAAATGGGGTTCACGCAGCACTAAAGCATGCATTATAGTAGGTGAAGCATCTTTTAAGCTTGCTCACACAACATTAGTCAGTCATATATTCTCAGGTAACATTATCTAATTTTATATTCCAGTGAGTTTCAATTACAATACTTTACTGTAGTACACATGTATGTTCAAGGGTATTAACCCATATCTTGTGCATTTTAAAATTGCAAACATCAAAACAGTTTCTTCAGAAAGCATGTCATCAGCCCCAGGCTATCAAAGGCAAGATGACAAATTCATAAAACTAATTAGATATGATGTTCAAAAACTCTTACCTCCTTTTAAAAGTGTCACATTTAAACGTCTTCTTTATCCAGTCCAGCTAATAATAACATAAGATTTAGTGGTGATGTGATGCATTTTGTATAAGTCTCCAAAATTTTAAATAGACTTTAGGGGTGATCACGAGTTGGGCGGTAACCCTTAAATCTGGCAGAAACAGTATTAGCGCCGCCGGATCACAATTGCAAATCCTGGTGGCGCTATTACAGCCGGCGCCAACACAGGTTATGTGACTTTCCATTTCCTTGTTATTATAGGTATTAGGACGCTTGATTTGGAGCACACTACTCATGCAGACCAATCTCGCCTTATATGCTACCTTCTACATAAAACGCCCAAATGTGAGACAAAAGAACTTTAAATGCAATGCGTCACACGAACTATACATTTTTCTTTGTCACTTTCTCCACATGGATATCACATACCCATTGGTTTTATCTACATTTCAGGTCCATTACTTTGAATTGTGATGCTCATTAACATTAGAAAATGAAAATGGTACCTCATTAACAACACACCAAGTATTTTACCTACAAGACGAATGACACAGAAAACTTGCTTGGGTAAGGTTCACACTTTACATTGGTCCTCCCATCCATTAGTTGCCTATCTTCATGTACTCACTCGCTTATGAGTCCACATGATCCCAATTTTTATATCTCATTTCAACTCTTAAAGGAGTCATCCCATAAACTATTTGGTGAGTTTTAAGATACCCCAATCTGCATGAGTCACAACATGCTCAACAAGTTACCCACCTTTTGGTAATGGGTCTCACCAATGCACAGCCAATTCAGTAATTCAGTAATTCATAACTCACTCCAATCTGAATATCAATACATTTTAATCCCAATGGGTGTAATTGGAGCACTGAATATGAATACCTATGAGTTATTTCTAAAAAATTATGAAACTCTACTGCCTTGATGCCAAATGAATCATGTCTTGATGCTAAAAGAATCACGTCTTGTTCCCTCATATCTGCTCCTGCCTTCCCTGACTGCCTCAGAGGGGGGCTTGTGCCGGGAATTGGGTTTGTGTATTCACTCATGACAGCTTCACACAGCAGGCTAACCTTCAAGGTAGTGATACTTTGTGTGGTTGGAACACTGTGTTACGCTGTAGAAGTGCCTCCCCCAAACAAATATCCTAAGTATCAGGCCTGTGTATAAAATTTAAGTTAAATCAACCCCAAAATAGACAAAAAAGCAACAGAATACATATTACCCTTACATAAATAAATCAATAAAGAAAGAACACTTTCCAAAATGGCCACAATAGAGATTAATATGGCTATGGAGCACCTTCTGCACAAGATATTTGTCAGATGGGAATGGGCAAATCAAGATGAAAAAGTCTGGCTAGAAGAAATGATGCAACAGGTCACCACCATGGACATGGACAAGTGGCAGGACGGTGGCCTATTACATCAAGCTTTGAGTGACTTGTACATGACTCCGAAAATTAAAGAGGAGCAGATTAAAATTGTCAGAATCACGGCCTACATGTACCTCCATATGGGAGTGATGCAGGAAAAGCATGAAGAAAATAGAACTCTTGCACAAAATCAATCTGAACTCGTAACTAAAATCCAGACTGAACTAAAATTAGCGGAACAAAAATTGCAAAAAAGCCAAGATTCTGAGGCAGAATCTGGAAACTATATCAAACGGTAAAAAGAGGACTCTGCTCTACAACAGCAAAATAATGCAGATCAAGAGGCCCAATTAGTTGCATTGAAAGAGTAGTGTAGGGAAAAGGTTCTGAGTCAACAAATAACATATAACAGGGCCTCCTCAGGACAACTAACCATGCTGCAAGATCAGATAAAAAAATTGGAAGAGGAAAATAATAAATTAATGATGAAAGTCCTCTACTCTCAATCAGAATTTGATGAAAAGTGCCAGAAATTAGGCGCCATAACACAACAAAGGGACGACCTGGCTGAACAAAGGGGCACTCTGTATCAGGAGAAAGAGGCCTATGCCAGGAAATGAGCAGTTTAAAAAACGATCTGGAGAGAAAGGAGTCAGACCTTCAGGTACTGACTGGCATAAAAGAAGAATGTGATGAATTAATGGGACATAGGAGACAAATGGAACTCGAGTTAGAGCAGGCCATAGAGGCTCTAAATGTGCAGAAAAAGGAGGTTTATCTGCTGCAACAGAAATTGTCTCATTGTTCCCAGACCATACAGGCAGTGCAAAGAGACAATGAGGCCCTTTGTGAGGAGAAAGAGGGGCTCGACCAGCAGGTGGCAGCTCAGGAGCGGGTTATAGAGGCCAGTAAAGTCTTGATAGCTGAGCAAAAGGCTCAGATCTTTGCCTATTATCAAGATGTAGGGGCTGGGAAGGAGAAACTAGCGAGGTTGGAGAAAGAGGGTGCTAGATTTAATACAAACTGGAGGGACCCTAAACAGGTAGAGAGGGGCAGAGCAGCCACTGATCATAGTATGATGACCTCTCTACTAAGGGACTCAAACCCATTTAATACTTTGAACACTGCAGACTTCATGTCTACTGGTTGACATGAGCCAGAAACCATGAGGCCGGCAGAATTAAATAGGCCTAGCTGAATGGACCTGACAGGTCAGTTCCCCCCAGAAATGGATGGACGGGAGTCCCTTTATAGATACCAAAATATTAAGGCTGATGTCTCTGACAAGGAAGTCTCCTATGAGGAGAAAGTCAGGGAATTAGATTGTAGAAATACTACCTCCAAAGGGACCAGTTAGTTCAATTTGTAGAAAAACAGAATGAAATAAGGCCCAAAAAGAGAATTCTGAAGACCTCCACCCAGTCAGGGCAGTGGGGGGGATCCTCCACCAACCCTGGAAGCAGGGAGGAGTCAGAAGTCTACTCTCCTGTGCGCCACAGGGTAGAAGAAACTAGGCCCTACCATTCTGCGAGCCCCTCCCAAGCTCACAGAATCAGGGAGTGCCTAGAAGATCATGTGGGGTCTTCAAGCTGTAGCGCCTCTGAGTCTGAAGGCGAGTGGACTCAGGTGACATGGCCAAAGAAGGCAAATAAACTAAAGAGAGTTATGGTGAAAGACCTCATTAGGCAGATTAAGGCTATTAGGAATTTCATAAGCCCATACCACAAAGAAAGATCTAAGTGGAAGTTGTGGGTGTTGCTCCACACTCCAGCAAGAGACAACGGGAGGATCGTGGCGTACAGCTCCCTGATGGAAAAAGGACTCCACCTGATGAACCCCACTTTGCCCTACTGATGAACCCCACGTCGCCCTACTCTCCTTCGACAAGAAGTTTCAGAAGAGTCGGGGGGGGATTTGTGGGATACAATGACCCACTCAGCAGAATTCTCATCCATAACCAAGCTGCACTTCAGGAGTTAACAGCAAAATGGCTGCGCTGGTTACTTTGAGCACCACTGCTGTGAATCAAAGCTGCATTTTGCAGCTACAAAATGATGGCTGCACTGTCTTGCCAAGCACCTAGTGGGCAAGTTGGAACTGGGAGCACATCAAGAAAGGCCGCCAGTGTGTTTTCTTGTGTGCACTAAAGAAGCGAAGTGAAAGGCAGCGCTGCTTGGCTGCTTGCTCAAACTGTCCCATTGAAAAGGAAATATTTTACATTGAAAAGGATGCCGCCCTGACACTCTTTTCATCTGTTTAACATCATACTGCTTTTGTCAGTGAGACCCTGCAATGCCCATCCAAATTCAGATTGTGCTCCAGCAGAAGAGAGCATTATCTCTGAATGACAGGCTCTGTCAGACCAGATCTGGGAAATCAACAGAAGCTTTACTTTCAGCTGCACGGGAAAACGCTTGACTTTTGTGCTACAAAATGTCAAAATAAACCCTTCAAAACAAACCCTGGCTCTCTGCGCATAGGTCAATTTCAGTGGACATTTGCCTTGAACATACTGCTGTGTGAGAGAAACTGATTAAGGCTGAAAAACAATATTGGGAATTCAGATGGAAGAGAAAAAACGAATTTGAGAGGGACATCCTGGCAGACTTCACCACGTGTGAAAAATACCTGTTTATAAGTGCAATGTCAAATAATGCCCTGTCCTTGCCTAGCAATGTAAAGGGGATTTTGCTGGGAAACATCTACAGAATGTTTTATTTCAACAGGCTTGCTTCTGATTCAGAACAAACAAGACATTGACTACATTGTGGAACTTGCCAAACAGGTTTTCTGCTTGGGCGAGGTGCTAGCAACAAGAGTGGCCTTCCCCCCAAAAGAAGCCACAATAGATTCTGGGACACCAACGTGCTAATTGTGCCCTTGGACACTCTGAATAGAGCAAGAGAAAGAAATATCACACGCTCATCAGACTTGTGTCTGTGCTCCCCCTTGAGACAATAGATTCTGGGACACCTATGTGTGACTTCTGGAAGTGACAACAATCATCCACTCAAACCAAGGAGTGCCAAAGAAAAACTCCATGACAACCCTGGGCTAAACTGACCTTTGGGGGTAGCCTGGGAAGACATGACCATATTTGGAGGACAAATGCCACCCCATTTGGCTCAAAATACTATTTGATGAATAAACTTTTAAGACTGTTAATTCTATAACCGGACAGCGCAGTAATGTAAAAGTTGAACAGTTTAAATGTGACTTTCGTGGCTTCTAAACAAGATATAGTGGCCGTCCATAGCATGTATGGGACGCAAACCCCAGGAAAATATAAATTGTGGGATTTTGGGTGAAGCGGTCCCCAATAAAAACCCCAGAAAATGATTAGAAGGGCGAAAAAATGTCATACAAACCTGGGAGTGGGAACACAATGCTCTGTATAAAATATGTAATTTGCCCAGGTAATTTTCAAGAGTGCCACAACTGTATAAATGTGTGATTCATGTTAATTTTGATTTTTGGCAAAAAGACTGTGGGAAGGCTTTACACCTCATAAAATACAACTCCATAAACTGAGTCAACTCCTTGAGGAGGCGTCCTACTTAGGCTGACCTATCCGATTCTTGGGGTAGGTCTAGCTCAGTTCTGCCCAACAATAAACCCGGTGATGTCACCAGCTTTTATATAAAGGGTGGGAGCTCACAGGGACACACACTCTCTCCTGAATTTCCAGCGCATGCGTTTCCAGACATTCCAGATCCACCATTGTAAAATGCCAGACTCTACTGCCAGGCCAAAGCATAGATGACCCTATCCCAGCAATGCCATTAATCCAGAAACCCCACAAAAATCCCAACAACAAGGTGGAAAAACTGTGGTACTCTTTTGGGGAGTATCCTGTGACTAGACCAGCTTTTTGCCCACTAACTGCATGCCCGCGGTACCCTTGCCATCCAGTGACCAGACTTGCCCAGCTGTCTATTGCCTGGAGAGTCCGCTGTGCAGTGACCAGAGCCTTGAGCCCAGAAAACCTGTTGGCTGTCCCAAATTCCAAAACTCCAGCACTGATTGTGAGTATTTCCCCATCCCAAAGCTACACATAGCCTACACCATATTGACCCTTTGTCTTTGTCCTACTCTCTAAGTAATCCTATTCATACCCTGGTGACTTGTTTAAAACTGTTAGAAATCTTCGTGCATCTTGTCCTTGATTTCCTAGTGTTAGTGCAGTCTTTCATTTACCCATCTTGTAACTCCTTAACAATATTTTGATTAACTAAATTAATTTTCCCTAAAGAAAGGGGGTACACCACGTAAAGGGTTACAACTGCAGCGTAACTTTAACATTCATGGGTGGCATTCCTCTGTTCTAGCCATTAAATCTAGTGTAAGTGAAACTTGTCTTTTTTCCTTCCAAACCGCTTATCTCATTTTAACTGGTTTATTTTACCAAAACCAAATTTCTTTCACCTTGAAAATCTCATCCAATTATTCACCTAGAGTCACTCTTTCACTTCTATATTGTCACTGTGATGTGCATCTATCACCCAGCCTAAAAACTGCATTCCGATTCCGTGTATTTCACCCATTTAAAAAAAAAATATGTTTTAATATTTAAAACTGCAAAAATGTGTAAATTGCAACTTTTCAACGTGTGAATTTGGCTGCACTGTGTTTTCATTTCAAGTTGCTTTTTGAACTGTATGCCCTTTGCTGTTACCTTGCCTTGTAGCTGCTAGTGATATTACATCCCTGAGACTGTGATAACACATATGTATCTCATTATTTAACCACACATATAATTAATTATTTGTCAAATTCCGAGTGTCATTTTATGCCATTGCAAAGGGTTTTATGCTTCTTATTTTGTGAGGTTGATTCTGTTTGCTGCCTCATATCTGTGACTCCCTGCTGCTTCGTTCTATCCACTTGGGTTTCATGGAACATTGCATGGGGAAATCTTAGCTCGGGTGCTATCTATCCTAATTGAAAAAGTGCTTCTATTCATTTGTGCTTTGGATATGTTCTTGTAGAAGGTTAACCAAGTGTATTTCAGTAGTTTTCATTGTAATTATCACCCCATTGGTGATTGCTACCCAATATAAAAGTTGTGTGATTTCCTTTCAAAGTAAAATAAATAAATATTGTATTACCACCAACCGGCCGGTATTTGTAAAAGGGGGTGTGAGATGGGTTGGGTGCCAGCTCAATTGCAATTCATTGAAAATATAGAAAAAGTATTCTAATTGAGTGCTACATCCTAGGCTAAGGGCAAGAATCCTGATCCGGTGTGTGACGCCCGATTGGAATCCTTTATAGCTAAAGGATTTTTATACCACACTTTCACCACCGGAGTGGTCCACTTGCGCCGACTGAGTGGGAGGAAAGAGCAAGAGAGCTGTGATGTGATGTTGGCAGCTTCAGTTCGGTTTACACCGTTCGCTGAGCTTAGGTGTGTTTTTCAGTTGGTAGCCTTCATGAGCTGTTGTGTGAGGCTATGTGTGTGTTTTTATGTTGCATTGTAGTGAAGTGCATGCAGTTTATTGTCCTTTCAGAGGTAAGGTTGTGTTTAGTTCAGAGTTTGAGAGGTGTACGCAGAGGGGTGTTTTTTTTTATTAGTAGGGTTGTTTAGTGGCATCACTATCTTGGTGGGGCACATGCTGATATCCACGAATCCATCTAGATGTGATGCATGCTAATTTTCACAATTCTGTCTAGCTGTGACTCAATGCTACTCTTCACAATTCTGTCTGGATGTGACGCAGGGTAATATTCACCAATCTGTCTGGATGTAATACAGGCTAATCTTCAAAATTCTGTCTGGATGTGATGCAAGCTAATATTCAGAATTATGTCTAGATGTGACACAGGCTAATCTTCACAATTCTGTCTGGATGTGATGCAAGCTAATATTCAGAATTATGTCTAGATGTGACACAGGCTAATCTTCACAATTCTGTCTGGATGTGATGCAAGGTAATATTCAAAATTCTGTATAGATGTGACACGCTAATAGACATAATTCTGTCTAGTTGTGATGCAAGTTAATATTCGCAATTCTATCTGGATTTCATAAACACGGTGAATATTCACTATTCTGTATAGATGTGACACAGGCTAATCTTCACAATTCTGTTTAGATTCTGCGTCGCTGGCCAGGAGAGGGAAGGCGGGCTGGCGCCCCTTCCATAGCCCTTCGCCCGATGATCGCTGATGACTCCTAAGAAGCGCTGAGTACCCTAACTACGATCACCTGGCAGGGTAAGCCATCCGGGCCCCCCTGCACCCTCACATCCTCTCAGTGGTCCATCGGGGGCCATCACGTTTGTTCGTGATCTTTTACTCCCGTTCCTCATTGGCGGTTGCCAGAAAATGGCCGGTGCTCCTGTTGCTCTTGGTTGCCTAGCAACCGTACGAGAGCCCGATTGGGTGTTGCATCACATTTCTTGCCTCGAATAGAACAGGAAGGTGCTAGCCGGCACTTCCGTCAAAGACACCCATTTAAGGCTGTTTGTAAAGCCTATCTGTGCCTATCCATGACTACACGGGACACTCGGCACAACACTACTGTACTCCTTATGAAGGGACATTTGGACAATACCTTGAGGACGTATGAACAGTAACACCTTGTCTCATGGCAAGATAGCTTTTCAGACTCCCGTCGAGAATCCTCCTCTCACTAGCTAGCCAACCTGTATGAAATACTATTGTGCATACTATGCTGATCATATCGCTATTAACTAGTATCGCCGGATGTATCTCACAGATACACTGTTCTGCCTCTGAAGCATGCTACTTATTTGCCTACTAATAGCCTTATTTGATGCATGTTCAAGTGTAGTTTTGCATCTATTTAGTTACCGATGACACCTGTGCACTGTCAATAGACATATTACTTGCTGTCCAGTAACTGACCATGACTTCCTGTCTAACAGTACTTGATGCCATAGCCTAGTTTGTTAACCGTTACTGCCTCTGAATAGTCACCTAGCCATTCAAAGTAACCTTGTACTGCTGCAATACTTCTGAAACTGCTCGCAGGCTTTCGACATCTGATAAACTAGATTGTTAAACATATTTCACTATGTACTGGCTTACTCATAGTCTTGGCATTCTCTTGCTGTCCACGACATCCTTAGTGTTTAATATTAACATGTGTGCTCACTCTTTTCACACCAACATTGTTCCCACACACTACTATATCCAAACCTGGGATATCTATACTGCTTGCACTCACCCATCCCCATCGGACGACCACATCTTTACAACTTGCATCACTTCTCAGCACTGCTCCAAGCCAAAGCACACTATGACTAGTGTCAACCCATACTTGAACTTACCAGCTCTCTGGCTTGACCACTTCGCATGAACGCCTACACCAAATTAACTTTGCACACTTACTCTCAGGAACTATAGACTCAGTTCCAGATTCTGTAAAATGACACATTCCCCTTACACCAAAACTAAATCTATAACACCTATTACCACCCTTACCAATATTACCAACACTTGCTCTCCTCTCAAAAATCCACCAACCACTCACCCTATGCATTCGACATTAGAAAAAACCAACTCGTTCAAAGGATCATTGATTAACGCCAGATCCATCTCAGCGCATGCTCTAGACATTGCCGACCTCATTGCAAAGGAGGACCTAGACTTCTTAGCAGTCACGGAAACATGGTTGCATGCAGCCTCTGGACTCTCGCTAGCCCTTGCAATACCGGACAACTATGCCATCATTGGAATTGACAGAGACACTAACCAATCAAAAGGAGGAGGAGCCTTCATCTTCAAAACTACACTTGAAGTTAGACTTATCCCTAATATCCAGATCCCTTCTGCTGAGTTACTATCAGTAAAGCTATCATTATCTCCAAACCAAACTACCACAATGCCCCCCTTATCTATCTCCCACCAGGACCTATCACCTCCTTCGCCGAGGATATCTCCTCCCTTCTCACAGTCAACACCAAGACTAACTCTAAAACAATATTAATCGGTGACCTCAATCTCGGATTCCAAGACCCCAATGACACCAAATCCCAGGACTTTGCTAGCTCTTTGACTGACCTAGGATTCAATCATCATATTCATAAACTTACACATATCAAAGGAAGAACCCTTAATTGGCTTGCTGGCCTGAATTGCAGTATCAATCTGATATCAGTCACTCCATGTATCTGATCTGATCTGATCTGATCATCATAAGATAATTTTCTCAGTCAAAGCTTCCCCCACCAATACTAAACCTAGTATTGCACCATCCATCCCCACCCGTAACATGAAGGACATTACCAAGGAGAGACTACTACCGCTCATCCTTCCCCTTCTTAATAAAGCCACAGTATTCTGCACAGACCCCACTGTCCTAGTAGATAATTATAATCAAACCGTATTAAAGCCTTAAACTCCATAGCCCTGTTAAAACTGCGCAAACCCAAACAGCGTGCACACCTCATCTCATGGTTCACACCACAGCTGAGAGACCTACACAAATCAAAAAGAAATGCAGAGTCACATTGAAAAAGTCATCCAACTGACGCTAACAAAAATGCACTTATCATTGCATCAGTTAACGATAAGGCAGCAATCATCTCAGCAAAAAAGGATACTTATAATAATCGGATCCTTCAGGAAGAATCCAATACAAAAGAGCTCTTCAAGATCCTTAAAGATCTTGAATCTCCCATAGCCTCTACAGACAAGTGCATTACTAATGCTGATTGGTGCACTAGCATACAAAAAGCACTTCTGGACAAAATAGCTACTCTCAAGATCAAAATCAATAACAAAAAATGTAGCCTACCTGCTGACCTCCCTTCCACAGCACCGGTTGGCAACCCTTCCGTACCCAGGCACCCCTGCAAACCATTTAGCTTCTCCCCGTTATCGATCGTAGAGGTGGAAAACATCATTAAAAAACTTAAGCCAACTAACTGTGAAGGTTATTGTTACCCAGCTCCGATTATTAAGGAAGCTGCTCATGACTTAGCCCCTTTCATCACCACTTTTGTTAATGAGTCATTTAAAGCAGGTATGGTCCCTGATAACCTCAAGGAGGCCTGGGTCATACCTATCATCAAAGAACCCACTTTGGACCCCATTAACCTGTCTAATTACAGATCGATTACTACAGTGCCCTTCCTCTTGAAAATATTAGACCGAGCAGCCTACTTACAAATTCAGGAATACCTCGAGTCTAATAGACTCCTCGGTCTCCGACAATCAGGTTTCCACCCAAAACATGGCACAGAGACAGCTCTCATTGACTTAACAACACAAATCCAGGACATCAAAGACAAAGGCAAACTAGCTTTACTATTACTACTAGAGTTGTCAGCAGCATTCGATCTGGTCGATCATCAAATACTCTGCCAACACCTCAAAACTGCTGCCCATTTCTCTGATGAGGCCACTGCCTGGATCAGTTCATTCCTCGCAAACAGAACGATGCGTGTCTTTTCACCATCTGCCTCATCTGAGCCGTTACCCGTCACCTGTGGGGTCCCACAAGGATCTTGTGTATCCCCTACACTATATAATGTGTTTACCAAACCATTGTCACCTATACCAACTATGCGGATAACACCCAGATACTCATTCCCATCACTGGCAACTATACAACAGACTCAAAAGTCCTCAACGAGATCTACTCAGTCATCCAAGCCTGGATGGCATCCCATGGCCTATGCCTAAACGATGATAAGACTGAGTTACTTATCCTTGGATCACACCTCCTGCTCACTAAATTGGACCCGGCTTTCAAAGTCTTTGTTATCGATGGGAATACTATCAAGGTGTCGCATAATACTAAAACATTAGGCTTCCACCTTGATTTTACCCTCTCCTTGACAAAACAAATCAACTCGGTGGCCTTTGCAGCAGCATACACGTGTAAACTTGTGACAGCATGCAGACCCTTCATTACCGCCTTTTAGCAAGAACTCTTATTATGGCCAAAATGGATTACTGTAATGCCCTATATCTAGGGACCAGCCAAAAGAATATCAATAGGCTTCAAGTAATACAGAATAATGCTATCAGAGCGCAATATAAATAATTAAACAGAAACATAAATGTGACGCAAGCTAATCTTCACAATTCTCTCTATATGTGACACAGGCTAATCTTCACAATATTATCTAGAAGTGACACAAGCTAATATTCACAGTATTATAACAGCATTGAAAGACAGAAGTTTAAACTATGGGTCAGATTTTGGTCCCAGAAATAGAGGCCAGATAAGCTGCTTTAACTTAGTTTAACTCCCAAAATGCTTCTTCAACTTTTTCCACAAGCCTTTCTACTCTGCAGTCACTGGGACTATCCCTTCAGCTCTGAGTTGAAGGGCAGTCAGTCCATCTGCTCTTTTTTATTTATTTACTAGCAGTACCACCCGGCGTTACCCAGGTCTGCAGCTGACATGCACGTGAGGGTCTGCTTGAGCCTTGCATATGTTTTATGGTGTCATAACTTCCTATAATTGAAAAATGAGCATTCTTCCAAAATCGCCTATAGTGATAGCACAGGGCCGGACTCCATTCCACCCCTGTGCAGAGCAAATGTGGTCAGATTTCACTATCACCAGTACACTCCAGACTGGTATGCTCACCTCAGGCTAAAATCTCAGCTCACCAACTATTGTGGGGCTGGAGCCAACAATGCAGAATCGCCAATCTCCCGAAATTGCCTATACTGATAGCACAGGGCCAGACACCACCCTGTGCAGGCCGAATGGGTGGGGTTGGTCAGATTTCATTATCACCAGTACACCCCAGACTGGTATTCCCTCCTCGGGCTAAAATCTCAGCTCACCAACTATTGTAGGGCTGGAGCCAACAATGCAGAATCGGCAATCTCCCGAAATCGCCTATACTGATAGCACAGGGTTGGACTCCGCCCTGTGCAGGGCGAATGGTAGGCTTGGTGAAATTTCACTATCACCAGTACACCCCACATTGGTATGCTGGCCTTGGGCCCAAATTGAAGCCCACCAGCTGTTATGGGGCTGGAGCCAACCCCAAACATACAAACACACCTTCACATATACATATATAGAGAGAGATTTTAAAATGTATTTAGTCCTTTCGCCACAGTGCTGTTCAAAAAAAGGTACAAAGTCAGTAGCATATTAATGTGTCGAGAAGCAAATAGCCAAGAAAGAAAGAAAGAAAGAAAGAAAGAAAGAAAGAAAGAAAGAAAGAAAGAAAGAAAGAAAGAAAGAAAGAAAGAAAGAAAGAAAGAAAGAAAGAAGGAAAGAAAGTAGATGCGTTTTGAAGGATGAGTGAAAGGTGGAAAGAGTTATGGCCGAATGTATGGATAAAGGTAGACCATTCCAAAGTTTATGGGCAAGACGTGCAAACAAATGAAATAGAGATTATGTCGACTGAGGACAAGGAATAATGAGAAGAAAAAAAGATGAAAAATGAAGAGTATGAGTGGGAGTATAGACATACCAAGAAAAAAGATATTGGACGGGTGGCGAGACCATGGACTAACTTGAAGAAAATCCAATAAACAAAGGGTTCACCCCATTAGCGAGGTAAAGTGGCTAGCCTAATCCAAAATCTGGTTTACTCACACAACATATTTCAATTCATTCAAACCTTATTACATACATGACAGGCGATTCCTTAACCACCTTGTTATGCACATACAATGTCTTTTATTTAATGAAGAATATTCATGTTTAAGCAAGAGCTAATCACTGCATTTGCAAAAAGGTGGCATTGTCACATAATCAGAAATATAAACTTAATAACCTACTCCAATATTAGACAAAGGACAAGACAGAAGAAACCTGTAGCACCCTGTTCACAGTCAGTACACTTAAGTCATCAGGTAAGTCTTCAGATAAGATCCTTTTATTTAAGTTACCACCTCCATGTTAATATGTAGGTACAGTTGTAGTCCAACTGACACCAGCTACCAGGTTAGCCAGCTTCAACTGCCACTTGTAGAACCTTTGGGGAAGGAAAACTGTATAGTGATATCCCACGATACAGTTGTATAACTATTTACCTAAATACAGCTTCAAACGGGTAATCAGGAAACAGGGGGGTTGCCACATATTACCCTCCTTACAAACACGCAATCAAGAACCTAGAAACAAGTGTGTCTACTCAACTTCTTCACCCTTTCTCTTCTCCTGCCTACTCAGCCCATGGACCAAATAGGAACTGAGTACTTGGAAGTGATCTTAAAATTATTTTTTTTTCAATAAAATACAATTTTTATTAATTCATTAAAAATAATTCAATCAAAAATAATCATCATAAAACACAGTGTAAAATCACATATTCTAAAAACATACAAAGTGCATTACATCCATATAAGCAGTCATAAAACAATACATATATTAGAAAAACCAAGACAAAATAGTGTAAAGTGTATACTGTAGCTTTCGTTATCCCCTTTCAGTGGACTATCGCCCAATGTGGGTAAATTAGCTCTAAAGTGCAAAGTGTATCTAGAATAAAAAATTGCATTAGAAATGTAGTGCAAAGCTAACATTGGAATTCAAAATCTAATGGACCTACTTGGATCTAGGTACCTTTAGTTCTCACTGTTGGAGCACAGCAAATCAATCCTTTCTCCATGAAAGGAACAAAACAATTACTGACAAGTCAACAGCACTGTCATCTATTACAGTGTTCAAAACCCAACATGTTTTGTTCTTCGACAGATAAATTTGCTCAAAGTTGGAGAACTTCTTCAGTGGGCCAACGTTTTCTCACCACAACGCATAGACGAATGTGACTCTTTAACATTTACTTTGGATAGGTATAACCAAGAATCCTTCTTTATTCTGGAGGAGGCATAGAGAAAAGACACAGGAAGAAAGAGAAAGAAGCAGCAATTAACCAACTGAACTAAGTTTCAGGCTGCGCAAGCTTCAAAGGCACTACCATCTGCCTCCTACAAGCTTATCGTGCGCCAATTGACGTATTGTCCTGGGCATGAGATCGTTTGGGTGTCCTCTGACTGGACTCCTTCCTGGGGAACAACACAGAAACAACATGGTAAGGAAATGAACCTTCGTTCTATACCGGGATTAAAGTACCCAGCTGTAGATCACTCATGTGTTTCAAACTAACAACCTTAGGCGGTTTAAGTCAACAGAGAAAACAATCGATGTCTTTTGGATACAGTGTGCTCTAACTGCTACTTGTTTCCAATAATACGCCTATCGGGTATGTATACAACCACTGGCCTTCCTGTTGCTTATCCTACTCAAATGGACAATAGATTGTATGTTGATAATATTGTTGCATTGAGTTCAGTAAGACACTTCCTTTATGTTGTAAAGAAATGTTGATGATGATGGAGGCATATAGATATCCAAAAAGAGAACATGTATATATCTATATACGGCAGATTTACAATGGTGTTAATTAGTAAACTACACAACAGACAAACAGAAGGTATTCAGTCATAAGCATCACACAAACACCAAGTAAGAGAGAAGGTGAAGGAGCACTCTAATAAGAGCCGACATGCAGGGAGGGGAAGGACAAAACCAGCAATCACCTACAGGTAATACCTCAACATGTCCATTGGCTTCATTCTGGCATCTCAGTTCTTAATCAAATTACCTTATATTGTCACCTCAAAGATTCGTTTACCGCCTCTTGGTAATAAAGTAGAAATCATAACCACTAAAACAATCAGAAATTACATGAAATCTTATCAAAGTGCTGCAGCTGTTATAGTCTACCGTACAACGTTTTTTTGTTTCTAATTTGGCTAGGTTGATCATTTCTGTAGGCTATTGACCTCATAAAGGGATGTTTCCACCTTTTCAGGATTGTAGAATAATTTTTTATTTCTAATTATCTGGCCCTTCACAAACGACAAAGCTTAGTCTCTTTTGGGGTTGACATAATCCATGCATTCATTGACTATTAAATGTTGTACATCCAGATCCAGACCGAAATTGTAAAACACTTCACACCACAACTTCAACACACTTGGATAGTGTAGAAACACATTATATTAGTCAGTGACTCTTTGTTTGCATCACCATCAATTAGTATGCACCTTTAGCCTTAACTAGTCATTTTCTTTGGCGTCAAGTAACGTTTTCCTTTGAAGGAAGACCAAAGGAAGTAGATGAATGTCTTGCAGCAAATGTACTTGATGCATTGCAAATATCTATGTATGCTCAGTATAAAATTGTTAGATATGACAAAGTTAAGAATATCTGATTCATCACAACATAACCCTGGTAATTAGACAGCTGTGGGAAGTGAGCAGGTGATGACAATCTTTACTCTGAGTCCCCACACTAGACGCCCCCATGATGTAATGTTTGATGTCATCGTTAATACCAGAGGTGATTTTATGTATATGTCCATGGGCCATGCAATGTGGGTGACTGCACATTATGATTGTCCACACCAGCCAAATTTGGAGTCCTCTGTTGTAATGAATCAGATCATCTGAACTAAAGATTTTTCATTGAATGCCAAAGGTTTTGTTCAGCATATTCTTCTCCAGGGCCCACTGGCCATGGCCTGCAGCCATTGCCCTATCCCTGACACATGGATTATTATAAAGACCTATCACCATATATCCCTGCCAAATAACTAACCACATCCCACAAGCCCTGCATCGACTGTCCACTTTGCAACAATTAGTCAAAAAGACTGTGTCCCGTAACCACCCCCATCCCATTATTAAATTATCATGTCCCTCTGCCATGGACACTGTCCCTGTTGCACCAAATCAAGTTAAAGTGAAGTGACCATTGACTGTTGTCACATATCCCCATTTTCCCTCCTCTTTTTAGTTGTGTGGTAGTTTCCCTTCAGGAAATTCCCACATTAACAAACCATCATCACATCAATGTCACCTTGTGTTACCGCACTAATCATTCGCAGTAATCATTCCCAATGCAATTCATCGTTTGCCAGTTGTCACTGTAGCGGGAAACTACTCAACAATTTAGAATTCTTCCCCACTGTCACTCTTCATGTGCCACCCTCCACCTTTCATGTCCCCATATAAACCACATTGTGTAGATCCTCCCTGTACCTCGACTACTATCCCTCTTCTCTAGCCATTTCCTGTGATGCTGTTGGGTGTCCTGACCCACGTTTGAGCTATCATGCTGCAACATTTGGTGCTGTGGGTTTAGAAAATCCAAGATGGCCAAAAAGCCCACATGTGCGCCAGAATCGAGGAGAACCACGCAGTTTGCGCGTACACCAAAATGGCTGCCTAACTTGCCACCCACCAGTGCGAGCATGATGGGCCAGGGTGCCATGAGTGGAATGGGTGCCAAAGGTAAAACAGCAGCGCCTGTTAGCTCAAAAACACTTTAAAATTACCTTTGGTTTCTCTGAATGCCAGCTCAAAATGCCTATTTTCAAACATTGCAACACATCCAAAAATCTCACTGAACACCAGCGGACATCTGGCAGAATAAAGTATGTGTGCATACAAAATATGGGAAGATGAAGAGCCCAAAACAATGTTCATAACAAAACTGGCTGAGCTATGCATGTCAGCAGCCTAACTGAAACTGGATTAAAACCACCAAAATCGAAATGTTTAAATTAACTGAGTGACCTACTTTTGAGTGTCACATAGTTTGTAACTGTTAAAATGTCATAGTTTTGAACTTAGAATCAGCATGCTAGCTGCATATGTAAAAATTGTATTGACTTAAACTGGGGAACAAAAAGTGACATTTTAGCTGAAACCTGGCTCAAGGAAACTAGAATTCTGCCAGACAGCTACCCCCGACAGGAGTGGGGGCTTGCCCAACAAATGCATTCCCAGGCCTGGCTGCATTCTGTTGCCCCTGCCAAAAGGAGGTCACACACTCTCTGATTGAATTACCAGGGGATTGCAAGAAACTAAACAAAGGGCCCAGGCAGATGGTTTATTTGGGGGGTCGTAAATGGCTTCCTTTTGAACAAAGCCCTTCCTTGACTCAGGCAGATGGTTTATAGGGGAGGTCGTAAAGTGGCTTCCTCTTCGGAGAAACGGGGAGGGGCAGCCCCCTCTGAGAACAGGCTGAGCTTAAAGAAAGTGGGCAAACTGGTTTCTCAACCATGTGACCTGGGAAGACACACCCCTGTTGGCCAGAATATGATTTTAAGAAAGATGTATAACTCATGGTGCGGACTTGTCAAAATTATCTAAATGATACCATAACTCTTGTGATTTTTCTGCCCACATTTTAAGAGGTTTTAGGACCCAGTGGTATGATCTGGGGGTTTACGAGCGGAAAAGAGGTTGTTACTCTAAATGTATGCAGGTTAAAAATCTGACACTTCCTTATCTAAATGCCCACATGCCTTGCACACAATTGTATAAATTTGGAGAAAAATCCGATATGGGGAAAGCTACTAAAAAGCGCAAAATGTTGCCATTTATGAATGCAAGCCCCCAGGAAGAGCAGAGTTTGAACAGAGTATACCTCATGTGATATGTGATGGGTGCATGTAATTTTAAACAACTGCGTATCTGTGCAATATGTATTTGGGTCAAATATAGATTTGTGTGGAAACTGACCAGGGGAGGATCCTCTGACCCATAAAACCTACAGCATCACTCTGACTCACATTTCATTCCCCCAATCATGGGAGAGGGGAGAATTGGGCCAATGACAAGTAGAGAGGGGCAGGCTTAGCTAGGCCCAGGCACACACCCATTTTCAAAAGACATAAAAAGAGCCACTGGAAGCTAGAGAGGACATTCAAATCCAGTTGCTGCGGAGCGTTTTGCCGGACCACACAACATCCAGAAGATACCAGTTCCAGACTGACTCCAGCTACATACTCCAGAACCTAGAACTTATACTTTAGAACCTAAATCAGAGGCCTAAAACCACAAGCTGAGTTCTCTGCAGCAGGCCTCAAATGATTGCAAGCTACTCACAGCCAGGCAAGCTGCTTGAATCCCTTGCCAAGAACTTTTGCCAGGACCATTGCAGAGATCCAGGAGCCGTGCAGAGACCGCTGTATCCGGAAAGACCAGACCAGTGCCAGACCAGACCAGACCATGCAGAACCGGAGAACCAGAGACCAGATCGCTGTGAAGTGCCGCTAGCCTGATTGATCAGATCCGTGATGAGGTCCAGTCCTTCCAAAATATATTGTGAGTACTTAGGTCAGATTGTGACAGAAATAAGCTCTTAGTTTAAAATAATCTAATCCAAACTATTTTAATCTAACCAGAACTGCCTCCTAGACGTTGTCACTTGTCATTTTGTAAAGCTACACCACTGTCACTTGTCAATTCTGCAGCTGCAAAGCTGTCATCTGTCATTTTGAGTTTACTTTAAATCCGAAAAACGACCTTTACAAAATCATTTATATCTCTGGAACCGTTGGGGCTACGAACTTGGTTTAACTTTCCTCTGAAAGCTTAGGATCTAAGCTTTCCAACAAGCCTAGACTCCCTACTCCTTGTACTTTTTACGCAATCACGAATCACGCACTCGCAAATTTTACCACGATTTTCGATTTGGTTAAAAATCCAGCCACGTGTAACCATCAGCAGTCATTTCTTTCCTTGCTAAAAATTTGTTTGCCTCTTAATCACCATCCCTGAATCATTGCTAAAGTGAGCCTGAACTCATCCCAAGTATCTCTCACTCACCCTGAACTTCCTAAAGGGAATTAAAACCATTTCCGGCATATTTTTCACTTCCTTGCCACCACATTCAAAGCACTTGGGCCGGTGTTTTAAAACTCATACCTGATTTCTCTAAGTTGCTGGGGGGGGGGAATTGAACTGAATTATAGTTGATTGCATTTCTAAGAACTGTGTGCTCTCCTCTTCATCTCCTTAAATTGCATAAAGGGGGGGTGAATTGCCAAAGAAAAGTGATTGCTTGTTTTGTTGAAGTCATATCAAGTTATTTCTGTACTGCCTTTATTCCACCTTGCATTTCCTTGAACCGTATAAAGCATTCTCTACCCCTTTATTCTTCTGTTCCTATTCACAAGTGTGCTACCTCATCCTCTATACTACTCCTGCGTAACCAAATCAGTTTACTAGTAGAACATTATTCATTGTTGATTACTGCTCATATTCTTAAGTGCGATATTAAATATTAATTTATTATAAGAGTGTGATAGATATACCGTTATATTTCTCAAATAAACCTTTTAAACTTGCAAAACAGAACTACTTCTTGGCTCAGTTGGGTCAGGGGGGTTCTAAGAGAGGGGTGTTATATAGGGGTAGTCATCCAGAACTCATGAACTAGACATAAAGATATATCAATAAGGGTTTCCATTCAGTATCCCAGACTAGGCATTGACTTAGCTGTAGTGTTGAATTGAATCTTCTTACAAATTGGGGGCTCGTAGCCGGGGATTCCGGATTAGATCTATCACTTGTGTAGATTAATACAGTGTGCTAACTGACAAGATACATACATCCGGTCGGATCACCACGCTGTGTTACGCTGTAAAGCACTCCTCAAAAGGACGCTCTAAGGGAAAGGTCTGTTTTGCAAAAATAAAATACAAACTTCTGTAAGTCAGGAAGGAACTCAAATTCCAGAATGACGACCTTGGTAGATATGAAAATAGCCAGAGAGCACTTCTTACATAAGCTATTTGTGAGTGGACTCACCAGGACCAAACGGTCTGGTTGAAGGCCATCGCGCAACAGGTCACTGAAACAGGGTCAGATATATGGAGAGATCAGGGTCCATTACATGTGGCCCTGAATGAACTATATATGGCCCCTAAAGCCAAAGATGAACATAATAAGATTGCCAGGATAGCGGCATATTTGTACCTATATATGGGAGTCATGCAGGATAGATGTGCTGAAGGCCAGGATGTGGCAAATAGGCAACAGATGGCATTAGAAAAGGCCCAATCTGACCTGGTCTCTTCTGAGCAGAGGCTGCAGAGGAGCCAGGAGTCAGAAAATGATAGTAGGCAGTATATAATTAAAATAAAAGAGGACATGGATAGACTGCAACAGGAAAAGACGGACCAGGATACCAGAATTCTGGCTTTGCAGAAGGAGCACCAAGACAGTTTGGACTCCTTACTGCAGTGCCAGAAAAAGCTGGAGCAACAAATCAATTTCAACAGGGCATGCACAGAGCAGGTAGCCACCCTGCAAATCCAACTAGACAGAGAGAAAGAGGAAAGCAATAAATTGATTTTGAAAGACCTGGATACCCAGGCAGAGTTTGATGAAGAACACCAGAAAGCTGGTGCCTTCCAAAGGCAAAGGGACGACCTGGCGGCACAGATGCAGACTCTTAGTCAGGAAAGGGATACCTTAGGCCAGGAAGTCTGCCACTTAAAAAGGAAAATGGAAGAAAATCACCTGGCCCTCCAGGGACTGGGTGACCTCCAAAAAGAACACTAGAACTTGTTAGAGCACACCAGGAGGGTGGAGGATGCTCTGGCAAGAAAGGAGGAGGCCAATAGGGACACAGCTC
Organism: Ambystoma mexicanum; assembly: GCF_040938575.1. Classification (NCBI taxonomy): domain Eukaryota; kingdom Metazoa; phylum Chordata; class Amphibia; order Caudata; family Ambystomatidae; genus Ambystoma; species Ambystoma mexicanum. Next base: position 292,929,676 of record NC_090928.1, read on the forward strand.
AGGAGGTAACCCTCCTGCAGCAGAGACTGGCCCAGTACTCCAGGACCAATGAGGAGGCACAGAGAGAAAATGAGGCTCTCTGTCAGCACAATGATAGGCTCCAGCAACAGGTAGCGATGCAGGAGAGACTGATAGAGTCTAGTAAGGCCTTAACTGAGGAACTGAAAGCGCAGGCTCTTGCATTGCAACAAGGAGCAGGGGCGGATAGAGACCAGGTTCGCTGGGAGAGGGAGACTCCTGAGCATAACCTCAGGAGCCCTAGTACCAGAGGCCTTCATATCTCTCAGTCCCTGGACTCTGCCACCCCCATGTCCCCTCGCGCACATGAGCCCAGGGCCACGGGGTTGGCAGATTACTATCCAACCAGAAGTATGGGGCTCATAGGCCAGTACCTCCCAGGAATGGAGGGGCGGGCATCCGGGTATGGGCACCCAAGCACAGTGCAATTTAGTGGGGAACCCCAGGAGAGTATGCCCATTAAGGGCATCCTGAAAACTTCTGCCCAGTTAGGTCAGTGGGGGGGGTACCCATCAAATCCTGGCAGCAAGGAGGAATCTGAAGACTCCTCTGAATGGCGCAGGACACAGGCGCCAGGTCCCGACATTCTGCCAGCCATTCCCAGGCTCGCAGAATCCAGGAAAACCTTGAAGATCAGACAGGAACCTCTGGGAGCAGTGTCTCTGAGTCAGAGGATGAATGGACCAGGGTTACCCAAACTAAAAAGGCCAATAAGGCAAAAAGGGCCTTGCTTAACCACCCATTGAAGCAAATAAAGGCAATAAGGAGTGTCATCACGCCTTATCATAAGAACGCCAAGTATTCCGTTTGGGAACACTTGGAGCTCTATGAGCAAATGATGGAGACTTTCCATTTGAAGGACAGCAGTAGCTGCATCCAGTACGTCAAATGGACATTCTCCCCAGAATACTCCAGTTTCTTTGCGGGGCTGGAGGACCAAAATCATTTAAGATGGTCCACCTATAAGGCGGCCATCTTGAAACATTTTTCTGTTCACGGAAATCCTCAAGAGGCTCGCAAGGCAGCCTACAATTTGCAATGTGGGGAGGATCAGGCCCCACAAGAGTTTGTGCAAGAATTAAAGTGTGCTTTGGCGCAGACCACCTGAAGGGTGCACACAGACAGCAGAGTTTGTCAATACATTTTTCCATGCTCTCCCTAAATATATAATGACCCAGCTCGTGAGAGATTTTCATGAGAAAAGATCTTTAGACTGGGTCATTGAACAGGCTACCCGGATCTATGAGGTGCAGAAGCCTATCGAAAATAAAAATAACGCGCCGAAAAACCCCAAAACCAACAGCACCCCTGCTGCTGCCAAGGTGGCGGAGGTAAAGGTTGCCCCCATTTTAGATTTGGAGATGGGGGGGGCTAAAAACCTGCCTGCACCAAATAATTCACAGCCCAGAAGGCCCTCGGGCCAGTCACAGACAGGGAGTCGAGGAGGTAGTCCCACAAATGGGGTCCCCCGCTCCCCTGACTATGTAAATCCCCGCTACAAGGGAAACCAACCAATCCTGGGTTATGTGTGGACTCCTCCAGCCCAAGGGGGGGAACCAGCCAAGCACCTGACCCAGGGAACTTCCCTCCTAACTTCCCCCAGGAGGGCAGAAATTCACCAAATCCTGGGCAGAACTTTTTCCCCAGGTATCCACCCAATTTCCAGCCCCAAAATCATCCATCCTTCTTTCCCCAATTCCCTGAGCCCAGACAACCTAATCCGGGAGAGGGGAGGCCAAGGGTGGAGGGATACCAAAATCTTCCCAATCGGGGGTACTACCAGAGAAGGGATAGCTACCCTTCCCGGGATCAGCCCAGGGGAGAAAATAGAGCCCCATATCAGCCTGAGCGGGTTTCACAACTTGAGCGCCAGGTCCAAAATATGGCACGAGATCTGGGTCACATACTGAGGGCTCAACAGAATCCTCAGATGAGCATGCCACCGCAGAATGCCCCAAACTCTGGACCGGGTGCTCCAGAACAATGACGGGGGCAGCACCCCGATAACACACCGGTTCCCAGGGAGGAGGCACAAGTGGAAGGGGGGTGTAAAGCCTTGGAGGAAGCCTCCTTCCCAACTTGTAAACAGCCCCTGGAAAACCAGGAACCGGAAACAAAATCTCCTACCCCTGAAAGCCTGCCTCCCAACGAGCAGAGGGGGGGTAGGAGAAACAAAGGACCCAAACAGACCGACTTTGTGGAGGAGGTACAGGTCTTCCAATTTGAGGGAGAGGGATCTTCAGAGGATCCTGGGGAAAGGATCTTCTCCTTTAGAGATGGGGGAACTCCTCCCAAGGAAAAATGGGTCCCAAGGGATGCCAATTCAGACTGGGGAGATGTGGAGACTGAGCTACCGCCGCCCATCATCTCATCCCAGAACCGACAATACCAAAATCCCCTGGTTCAAACCCATCCTGGTGACTGCATCCAAAAAGGGGGGGGCGGCCCAGAACCGGAACCAGGGGAACCCACAATGGCTCTGATCTCCAGTTGCCAACTTTTTCTTTCAGATTCCCAAGGCTCTCCACAGAATTCTGCCCAAATCTCTTCTCTAGCAATGTCCAAAACCAGAAAGTTAGCCCACCAGTTGTCCAAAAATGTGCATTATCTGTGCCCCCTTGAGGAGAAGGAGGGAAGATACTATGCCCCGGTACAAGTACAAGGGCAGGGTATAATTTTGGCACTGGTGGACACTGGATCCCAAGCTACCCTTCTGTCCAAAAGGGCCTTTGAGGAACTAAATGCAGGAAGGGGGGAGAATTACCGAACTCCTCTCACCTCTCTTCCTGGAAAACTGCAGAACTTTGATGGGAAGGAAATTCCTGTTGAGGGGACTGCAGACTTGGACATTAAAATTGGGCGACACAAGGTGAAACACCCGGTCATAGTAGTGACTCCAGAGGGCACCCCTTGTTTACTAGGGAATGACCTCCTGAGAAGGTTGTCACCCCTAATAGATTGTGTAAACAAGGTCCTCTGGACCCAGACTAGCCGACCAATGAAATTAAAACAGAGTGTCAACCATGTTAGTTTAAACGGCACCTGCCACATGGTTGAACAAAAATCTGACCAAGTAGAATTTCACTTCCAGAACAACCAAATTCCAGATGTGACAGTAATAGCAGTAGGACAACAGACTGGTGATGGGGGGGTCCTCTCTATTCCTGAAAATCAACCTTCCTTCCAGTTTAAGGTGGTATTCCACACTGGAAGGAAACACCCTGAAATTCTTTACTAATCCACAATCAGAAACTCCCACTCCTATAGTCCAGAAAGATGTGAAATCAGCTCAGAGCCTGGCTGATATTCAGCAAATTGGAGAGCAATTGTTCATCCCTGTTCAGTTAAATGATGGGAAGGACTCTGTTCTCGCTCGAGTGTGCGTGAACAATGGTAAGAGCTTCATCAGCGAAGCCATGTTCCACCAACTCCCAAAAGATCCAGCCATTCCCACATTCAAACTGATAGACAAATGGGAAATGGACCTGGAAGCACCTAATTCCAAACAGCTCCTGCCAAGCAGGTGTATGCTCAAAATTTCCATTGGCAACAAGAGCATAGTCCATAATTGTTGGGTCGTGCGAGACGTCACTGCCGCCTTTTACTTAGGCAGTGACATTCTCAATCGCTTTGCCATTAGTTTGGACCTAATAAACTTCAAAGCTTGGTCCCGATTAGCGGATAATCCCATGGGCTTTGATGATCCAGAAAAAGCATTTAGGTCAGCTCAATTGCTACCTTATGCAGTTGAAATTCAGATTAAAGAGGAAGTCACCATCCCAGAAAGGACCCGACAATTCTCCCTGGAAGTGAAAGTTAAAAGAGGACAACATTTGAAAAACCCTGATGCTTACATACATCTAAACGCTTCTCTCCAACAGCAAGGGTTGGGGGTAAACCCAACTCCATTAGTCAACATAGAACATGACACCATTCTAATAGAGGTGGATAACAGCGACTTAAAGAGTATTACTCTAGCCGCAGGCACCATTGTTGGAATGGCGGTTGATGACTGACATTTTTCCATTGATTTAGGAAATGAACTGTTAGGACCAATCCCCAAGGACTGTTTTGACAGTGACAGTGATGACAATACAACACCAGACAGGATTTTTACCCGGCATGGGGGGAACTTCCTGGTGTACACTTCCTGCCCCTATGGTAAGGAAGATGTGACTTGTGACTTCAGGAGGGATGAGGTGATTTTCCAGGTCCATGAGGGTTGCCTTTCCCACTTGAGGCCTCCAGTCCAAATCAGCACTCTGACCAGGGACTTCTCCACCCAGCTGGAGGAGGCCGCTGAGATAGCCAAACCAGAAGTCTTTCCAGGCTTCAGGCAGATGGTGGAAGAGAGAGTCAACCTAGCTGATGCCTGTGTGACTCTGGAACAAAAGCAAAAGTTGAAACAAGTTTTCTTGGATTTCCAAGATCTCTTTGCGGTAGACTCATATGACGGTGGCCGCACCGACATCCACACAACAACAATCCCCACGGACCCTGGCATGACTCCAGTGTTTGTGAAGCAATATCGCTTGCCTCTCGCATCAATGGAGTCCCTTACTGAAATAATTAAGAACCTTGAGTCCCGGGGAATAATACCTCCAGTACACAGCACCTTCAATAATCCGGTGCTGGGAATATTGAAGCCAAACAGCCAGTGGAGACTCTGCGCCGACCTTAGGGAGCTCAACAAACGGGTCCATACTTCCCGATGGCCTCTGCCCTACATTGACCAAGGGCTGGCCCAGATCCAGGGGTCACAGGTATTCACTGCAATAGACCTGACCAATGGATACTGGACTGTGCCTGTCAGTAGGGAGGACCAATACAAGCTGGCTTTTACCTTTGGGGGCCAGCAGTACACATGGACCCGGACTCCCTTCGGATACCTCAACTCCGGCAATGAATTCAACATTTTCCTACACAAGGCCATGCCCGACCTGGGTGCAAGGGGTAACCTGGCTTATGTAGATGATGTCCTCATCAAATGTTCATCTGTGGAGGAACACATAGCAGAGATCCGTTATGTTCTGACACAGTTGAGGGCCTCCGGAGCAAAACTTTCCTTTCTGAAAGCACAGTGGTGTAGAACCCGTGTTAATTTCTTGGGGCATGAGATTACTCCTCAGGGTCTCTGTCCCCAAGAAAAGAAAGTGGAAGCACTCCAGAAACTATAAGACCCCACAACTCTGCGGGAACTAAGGAGCCTCCTTGGACTGACTAATTACAGCAGAAAGTTCATTGAAGGCTACACAGAGATCACTAGACCCATGATTCATCTCTTGAAGGGGGGGGTCAAGTGGGAATGGGGTCCAGAACAATCCGAGGCAGTAAGACAACTCAAAATAAGCCTCTCACAAGCGCCTTGCCTAGCTTGCCCTGTCAGAAACAAGGAGTTCTTCCTGGAGACAGGGTTCTCTAATACGTGCTTGATGGCAGTATTATACCAAAAGCATGACAAGGTCAATAAAGTAATCTCCTATGCGAGCAAAACTTTATCCTCTGTGGAGAAAAAATTCAACGATTGTGAGAAGGCACTCCTGGCAACGGTGTGGGCATTGAAGAATTACCGCCCGTTTATCCAGGGGGAACACATCATAGTGGAGACTCCACACCAGCCTCTGCAATATCTCCAAAGTGACAGAATCCGGGCCGGAAATGTGAGTAATTCCCGAATTACTTCCTGGATTCTGTCAATGCAAGGCTTTCCTGTGGAGGTCAGATATGGCCAAAACAAGAATAGCCCCTCACGCAAGGTCTGGCTGACTTGCAAGATTGTGCCGGAGAAAGCTGTCTCGAGGACGAAAGTCTAAAAATCAAGGACAACATGGAGGCATACCTTAATTCCCCACACAAAGTCTTTGAAGAAGACAAGTGTGAGGGAATGCCCACTGTCTATGTGGATGGATGTTCTTACCATGTTGACAACAACGGGGAGAAAGAACTGGTGGCTGGCGTAGGGAATGCATGGGTGAAGGAGTTCCCAGAACCCTCCGCTGGATACAAAATTGGTCCCCGAAGTAGGCAGGTGGCAGAATTGATGGCTGTGCATCAGGCCATCCTCACTGCTGTCCAGCATCAACTCCACGAACTGGTCATAATCACAGATTCGGATTATGTACGGAACGGGTTCGTGGAGCACCTGGTCAACTGGAAAACCAGAGGCATGTTATGCGCTAATAACAAACCCCTGAAACATGGGAAGTTAATCCAAAACATTGATGATCTGGTCACCTCAAATGGGATGACCATCTACTGGAAGAAGATCAAGGCTCATTCCAAAGTAGACGGACCAGACAAAACTGGAAATGACTTAGCTGATCAACTGGCCAAAACCGGGGCCATCCAAGGGGATCTAATCGAAATAGAGTCCCTGTTGGGGGAAATCCAGGTCACCGCTATCACTAGGTCCCAGACAAATGCTCACAATGATCTTTCAACTGCCCAATGGAGTAAGGAGACCCCTGATGCTGATTTAATTACAGCTCAGAAGGGGGATCCAATTATTGGTAAGTTTTACCAACACCTTGAGGACCCTGAGAACTTTCCCCTGACGGATACCGATTACATTGGGAAAGAGGACCTAAGAGTGTTGATGAAATGTCCAAAAATGTTCCGAATCCAAGACGGTTTGTTGGTAAGGAAATCCCAAGCTGGCCATGATCAATGGGTGGTTCCTACCTCATTCCGAAGCCTGATGTTAAGTCTCGCCCATGATGCGGCCACCGCCGGTCATAGGGGGTTTCACACAACACTGGAAATCTTAAGAGAGGTTGCATACTGGCCACACATGGGGCAGGACCTCGATCAATTCTTGAAGGGGTGTCTTGTGTGTGCACAATTTCAGCCATCATCCCTCACACACCGGTCATAGGGCGTTTCACACAACACTGGAAATCTTAAGAGAGGTTGCATACTGGCCACACATGGGGCAGGACCTCGATCAATACTTGAAGGGGTGTCTTGTGTGTGCACAATTTCAGCCATCATCCCTCACACACCGTGCGCCTCTCCAAAAGAGGGGGATGACACTGCAATGGTCAGATTTGCAAATCGACTTTGTAGGCCCTGTAATCCGCTCGTCTAGAGGAAACAAGTACATGTTGACCATTACATGCTTGTTTACCAAGTGGGTGGAATGTCTCCCAGCCCCAAACTGCAAGGCAGAAACAGCAGCTGCCCTGATGATTAACTACATCTTTTCCCTTTTTGGTCTACCTCAATGGATTGAGTCAGACAGGGGTAGCCACTTCACGAGTGAAGTAATGACAAAGATGTGGGAGATACTGGGGGTTAAAAGGAAGCTACACATTGCTTACAGGCCAGCTTCTTCTGGAGCAGTGGAGAGATACAACCGAACCATTGTGAGCATATTAAAGAAGTTTGTGGCAGATTCTGGGCCAAGTTGGGATATCCGATTACCTCTGGTCCTAATGGCCATCAGATCTACCCCTTCATCTGCAACCAAAATGTCACCATTTGAGTTGATGACTGGACGCAAGATGGTGCTTCCCCAGCATTTGCTCTACAGAACCCAAGAGCAAACGTTGATAAATGCCTCCCCAACTCATGAGTATGTGGAGAATTTAAGGAAACACCTTCAACATGCTTTTGCCTATGCTCAGTGGAATCTAGAAAGATCAGCCGATAGTATGAAGACCCACTATGACCTGAAAACTTCCAGGAAGGAATATCAGGTGGGGGACCGGGTCTATTTATACAACTTCCAATGAAACCAGGCAAGACAGCGCAAATTTTTGCCTACATGGAAGGGACCCTTTGAGATTATCGACAAGATCTCCCCTGTGGCCTACAAGATCTGCATCCCCAAAGGCGGTTTGGCAGAGGGGGAAGACAAGTGGGTCCACATAAACCAGTTGAAGTGTTGCCATCCCAGGCACACTTTGCAGCAACTAGAGGAGTCCTCTGTAATCCCAGACGGTACCGCTCCAGAGTAATTCAATTCCAACCCTAAAATATCCTACATATAGCCTATCAAATTCTGTGTTTCTCAGGTTTATGTGTTCCTGTCTCTTAACTTAAAAAAATGTGCATGTTCATATCTGTTGAGTTCTAAAATATATATGCCACCCCACTATATCAATGGTGGGGGAGAAATGTCCATGAATAGGTATTGCCGCTCTTCCTTTGTCGTCCTAGGAGAAAGAAAACCTGGAGACTGGCCAAGGAGGGCGATCCAGAGACCGGGAGCAGAGACCCGAGGGGCCCAGGGTACCGCCCGATCCTCCCATCAGGACCAGCAAGGAGAACTGATTGATCGACTGGAGGGAGGAAAAGATGCTGAACTGTGCCATTTTCAGAATTGGAAGAAGATTATGCGGACATACCAGTGCGTGGGTGAAAACCTTCTGTGCACTCGACTCCCCATCGACTCAAATTCAAAGTGCAATCGCGTGGGGGGCCTTGTTGGGTGTCCTGACCCACGTTTGAGCTATCATGCTGCAACATTTGGTGCTGTGGGCTTAGAAAATCCAAGATGGCCAAAAAGCCCACATGTGCGCCAGAAACCAGGAGAACCACGCAGTTTGCGCGTACACCAAAATGGCTGCCTAACTTGCCACCCACCAGTGCGAGCATGATGGGCCAGGGTGCCATGAGTGGAATGGGTGCCAAAGGTAAAACAGCAGCGCCTGTTAGCTCAAAAACACTCTAAAATTACCTTTGGTTTCTCTGAATGCCAGCTCAAAATGCCTATTTTCAAACATTGCAACACATCCAAAAATCTCACGGAACACCAGCGGACATCTGGCAAAATGAAGTATGTGTGCATACAAAATCTGGGAAGATGAAGAGCCCAAAACAATGTTCATAACAAAACTGGCTGAGCTATGCATGTCAGCAGCCTAACTGAAACTGGATTAAAACCACCAAAATCGAAATGTTTAAATTAACTGAGTGACCTACTTTTGAGTGTCACATAGTTTGTAACTGTTAAAATGTCATAGTTTTGAACTTAGAATCAGCATGCTAGCTGCATATGTAAAAATTGTATTGACTTAAACTGGGGAACAAAAAGTGACATTTTAGCTGAAACCTGGCTCAAGGAAACTGGAATTCTGCCAGACAGCTACCCCCGAGAGGAGTGGGGGCTTGCCCAACAAATGCATTCCCAGGCATGGCTGCATTCTGTTGCCCCTGCCAAAAGGAGGTCACACACTCTCTGATTGAATTACCAGGGGATTGTAAGAAACTAAACAAAGGGCCCAGGCAGATGGTTTATTTGGGGGGTCGTAAATGGCTTCCTTTTGAACAAAGCCCTTCCTTGACTCAGGCAGATGGTTTATAGGGGAGGTCGTAAAGTGGCTTCCTCTTCGCAGAAACGGGGAGGGGCAGCCCCCTCTGAGAACAGGCTGAGCTTAAAGAAAGTGGGCAAACTGGTTGCTCAACCATGTGACCTGGGAAGACACACCCCTGTTGGCCAGAATATGATTTTAAGAAAGATGTATAACTCATGGTGCGGAGCGGACTTGTCAAAATTATCTAAATGATACCATAATTCTTGTGATTTTTCTGCCCACATTTTAAGAGGTTTTAGGACCCGGTGGTATGATCTGGGGGTTTACGAGCAGAAAAGAGGTTGTTACTCTAAATGTATGCAGGTTAAAAATCTGACACTTCCTTATCTAAATGCCCACATGCCTTGCACACAATTATATAAATTTGGAGAAAAATCCGATATGGGGAAAGCTACTAAAAAGCGCAAAATGTTGCCATTTCTGAATGCAAGCCCTCAGGAAGAGCAGAGTTTGAACAGAGTATACCTCATGTGATATGTGATGGGTGCATGTAATTTTAAACAACTGCGTATCTGTGCAATATGTATTTGGGTCAAATATAGATTTGTGTGGAAACTGACCAGGGGAGGATCCTCTGACCCATAAAACCTACAGCATCACTCTGACTCACATTTCATTCCCCCAATCATGGGAGAGGGGAGAATTGGGCCAATGACAAGTAGAGAGGGGCAGTCTTAGCTAGGCCCAGGCACACACCCATTTTCAAAAGACATAAAAAGAGCCACTGGAAGCTAGAGAGGACATTCAAATCCAGTTGCTGCGGAGCGTTTTGCCGGACCACACAACATCCAGAAGATACCAGTTCCAGACTGACTCCAACTACATACTCCAGAACCTAGAACTTATACTTTAGAACCTAAATCAGAGGCCTAAAACCACAAGCTGAGTTCTCTGCAGCAGGCCTCAAATCATTGCAAGCTACTCAGAGCCGGGCGAGCTGCTTGAATCCCTTGCCAAGAACTTTTGCCAGGACCAGTGCAGAGATCCAGGAGCCGTGCAGAGACCGCTCTATCCGGACAGACCAGACCAGTGCCAGACCAGACCAGACCAGACCAGACCAGACCGTGCAGAACCACAGAACCAGAGACCAGATCGCTGTGAAGTGCCGCTAGCCTGATTGATCAGATCCGTGACGAGGTCCAGTCCTTCCAAAATATATTGTGAGTACTTAGATCAGATTGTGACAGAAATAAGCTCTTAGTTTAAAATAATCTAATCCAAACTATTTTAATCTAACCAGAACTGCCTCCTAGAAGTTGTCACTTGTCATTTTGTAAAGCTGCACCACTGTCACTTGTCAATTCTGCAGCTGCAAAGCTGTCACCTGTCATTTTGATTTTACTTTAAATCCGAAAAACGACCTTTACAAAATCGTTCATATCTCTGGAACCGTTTGGGCTACGAACTTGGGTTAACTTTCCTCTGAAAGCTTAGGATCTAAGCTTTCCAACAAGCCTAGACTTCCTACTCCTTATACTTTTTCCGCAATCAAGAATCACGCACTCGCGAATTTTACCGTGATTTGCGATTTGGTTAAAAATCCAGCCACGTGTAACCATCAGCAGTCATTTCTTTCCTTGCTAAAAATTCATTTGCCTCTTAATCACCATCCCTGAATCATTGCTAAAGTGAGCCTGAACTCATCCCAAGTATCTCTCACTCACCCTGAACTTCCTAAAGGGAATTAAAACCATTTCCGGCATATTTTTCACTTCCTTGCCACCACATTCAAAGCACTTGGGCCAGTGTTTTAAAACTCATACCTGATTTCTCTAAGTTGCTGGGGGGGGGGAATTGAACTGAATTATATTTGATTGCATTTCTAAGAACTGTGTGCTCTCCTCTTCATCTCCTTACATTGCATAAAGGGGGGGTGAATTGTCAAAGAAAAGTGATTGCTTGTTTTGTTGAAGTCATATCAAGTTATTTCTGTACTGCCTTTATTCCACCTTGCATTTCCTTGAACCGTATAAAGCATTCTCTACCCCTTTATTCTTCTGTTCCTATTCACAAGTGTGCTACCTCATCCTCTATACTACTCCTGCGTAACCAAATCAGTTTACTAGTAGAACATTATTCATTGTTGATTACTGTTCATATTCTTAAGTGTGATATTAAATATTAATTTATTATAAGAGTGTGATAGATATACCGTTATATTTCTCAAATAAACCCTTTAAACTTGCAAAACAGAACTACTTCTTGGCTCAGTGGGGTAAGGGGGATTCTAAGAGAGGGGTGTTATATAGGGGTAGTCATCCAGAACTCATGAACTGGACATAAAGATATATCAATAAGGGTTTCCATTCAGTATCCCGGAGTAGGCATTGACTTAGCTGTAGTGTTGAATTGAATCTTCTTACAATGCATTTTGTTTCCCAAGCTCCCCTTGCCACATTTGTGTGGGAATCCTGCAGTAATCTGTTGGGATTCTCATGGCAAGATGAAAACGTGTGGTCACGAAATTGGCGCTCAATCCAACCCAAAATCTCCAACTACACATGTCGATCTCTTGTCCCTCCCCCCTCATCGCAATACTAAAAAGAAAAAATGCTTTCTGCCCCTCAAATCCGCTTTTGAGCACTTTGTTGGCTTCCCAGAGCATTCCTGTGGTACTCACTCACATGGAGCAACAAAAAAAGACTCCTTTTTATTTCTGAAAAAGCCTCCCTACTGCGATGAACCATGAAAAACAATGTTTGTCTTAAAAACTTCTAGACAGGATTACACCAAACCAAAAAAGAAATATCAGTGATGTTTTGTACGCAACTTGTTTCTTATCTTTTGCATAACCGTTCAGCGGATTTTCGTGCCCTGGGTGTTCAACGGAAGCACTTTTTTTATATATGAGAAAATGAATGAGAGTAGGTATAAAACAACTTTTCTGTTTTCGGAATAACTTTTAAGCTAGTTAATAAATTCCCCTAAAATCTCCAGTTTGGAGGTGGAGGGGCCATTCCAGACAATGGGCCTCATTATAAGTTTGCCAGTTCGGTAACAACGGTAAGCTTGCCGGTACCGTTGTTGCCAGACCGGCAAACTATGAGTTCTACTTGCAGGTGCCTTCCTGGTCTGAACTGGCGGGCATACCGGCACCCGCGAGCAGAGCATGTCGGATGCACAGGCACCATTCACGAATGATGCCGGTGCATCCAACCTCCCTATTCGCATTGAGCCCTATGCTGCTCAAATGGGAATGGGGAGCATTTTTTTCCAGGGGCCCGTGAATGGGCAATTACTGGGTCCGCCAGGGCCGTAATGACCCGGTAATTGCCCATTTGGGGGCGCCAGTAAAAAAATGATACCGCGGCAGCTGTGCCTGTTATACTAATGTATACATTTATACATATTTCAGTAACAGGGTGAACGTGATTTCTCATGAATTTTTCATTCTTTCAAGCTGATGAGCAGGGCATTTCACTCGCAATGTGCAGGCTTTATATTGTTGTTAGATTTAATTGGATTTGTTATGCTGCCATTTACAAGACCTCATGGTGATGAGTGTTTTTTACACCTAGTGATTTGGCCCCATTCTTATACACAGTGGAAGCAAAACAGCCCTTTTGCCTTGTACACTATCAATCCTTGATTGACTCTGTGTGCTGTGGGGTGCATAAGAAAACATTCCTGATACAGGGACTTGGATGAATGGGAATTAAACTAGTGAGAATATTTTCTTTTTCTTTTTTCCCTGATGAATGTTTATAAATGATTATAAGGGCAGAAACTTGTTGGAGTATCTTAAACATATGTGATGTAATCTCTTGGTACCATGCAAATACTGTTTTGGGGTTTTTCTTTGGATATGTAATGTATTTGTGTATTTATGTATTTGAGTTAACACTTTTACATTTGTTTTCATCTGTATTTGCTTTGATGTTGTTCATGGTGGCATTACCTATATATGTCTTAATATTTATAAAAAACAGACCAGAATTAGGTATTTTTTTGTAGCAATGGAGGGAAGAATAAGTTACTTATGTGGTTTAAATATATGGGATATGATTTTTGATCCATCACTGGTAAATGTAGCATAAATATTTTGATAATGAACCATACTCTTGATATGTGAGTACTCACTACCAGCCATGGAATACAATTTCCTTCTACCTTTAAAAATAGTACGACGGTTTTATCACAACCAAAATGTTCTGTTATCCATCACTAGCAGATGGCACACTCAGTTGCAGGCATTAAACACAATCTCCTCCTTCCCCCAACAAATCCAAAGATTTCTTGTGTGCATCTAGTATTATTTTCCATCAGAAAAAGATAGCACACCCAATTACAATCACTTAATATAATGCCCTCCTGGCAGCAAAGAATTCTCAAACTGTATCTTTACAACTCGTATTTGCTCTCATCTGTAACAAATGTATGGCCCCTCAGTAGCTGTAGCTCAGGCTGTCATACATTCTTCACCTTCTGCTAAGAATCCTAAGGACTTTTCTTTATAACTAGAATTTTTTCTCTGCAAACAAAGATGGCAAGCTCAGTAACAGCCACTAGCATGCAATCTGTGGCCTGCTCCCAAACAATTCTTGAATGTTCGCCCGAAACCCTCCTCAATGACAACTAATTGTGCTTGCGTTTGTCTCATGCAAGTTGGTCAATCTGATTATCTACTTCCCTGGTGGTAGAGCAGTCAAAAAAAGAAGTTCAAACTCATTTGAATGTTGAATCGCTCCCTCAACTAATTCCCAAATAATGTTTTGAACCACTCCCTCAACTAAATCGCATTTATTTTCAAATTGTCCCTCAAGTTAAACATATTGGGCCATGATTTGCCCAGTACAAAGTGGATTTGCACTGCTGAAAGTGTATTTTGGCCTTGCAAAGTCCGAGCAAAGTAATGGTGTACTGCAAAAATGACTTTGCACTGAGTTTGCCTAGACTTTGCACGGCAAAAATACACTTTGCACGCAGGGGAGTTGCTAGGTCTGGAAAAGACCCGGGGCTAAGCTGATGTCGGAACTGTTGGGACTGGGGGCTAGCTAGTCTTTTGGCTGTAGCTCCTGAGATTCTGACCGGGGCTACAACCAAAAGACCAGGGGCTATAGCCCCCTTATCCCCCCCTAGCAACGCCCAAATTGCACGGTTCCATGAATCAGGGTTTGTGTCGGCAGTGCAAAGTCACATTTCAGCAGTGCAAAGTCACTTTGTACCGGGCAAATATTCCATGAATCGGGCCATTGCCTCAGCTGCTCTAGCAACCTTCTTCCTGTGCCGAAAAGACTGGTCCTCAAATGGAACCACGGATGCCCTGCTCATGACAATTCATCTTGAACTTGAAAAAATCTCCTTGACTGGACCATGGATAAAGTTCGGAAAAACTTGATTGCACTGAAACACAAAATATTTGTGTGAATCTGAATGTGCCCAAGTAAGTTTGCCCGGACTTAATTATAGCAGTGCATAAAGCTGACTGCACGTGTTGGAATAAGCAGACGTTCACACGCCAAATGACCCTATCTATTTCTCCATTGCTTTCCGTTCGACAAGTGGCTGTCCCCATGCAGACGTGGCTGCGTCTGCAAAGGCAAAGGGCAGAGTCAGCTGTAAAGGAGGCAGCAGCAGAGCCAACATTTACTCACGAGATGGATGTATTCATTAAAAGTAAACTCCGGGTGAAAACCTGTCGAGCAAAGCAGGACTGTAAGTAATTTGCTCCCTAGGTGCTGAATAACTAACCAGCTGGCCACATGACCCCTTTTGCTGCACTCATCCACACTGCATTTCCTGACAGATGTGCAGCTCCTGCTCTCCAGTGTACGTCTCACGAGAGAAGTCACATGTGAAAGTTCGCGTGTTCTGCTGTAACTCTTCAATTAAAGGCGCAGTATGCATACCAGGAGACATGGTTTTGACCATGGATGCTTCGCTGAATGTTCCTGCTTTATGTGCGCGTCCTTTAATATTTCATTAATAAGCAGAAACAAACTAGGACACGCATTAAAGGCACATTTTCAATCTCTATTTCGGGAAAGAACATTCCATGCTGAAATTGGGGGGAGAATATCCTGAGGTCTGAGTATTCGATCTGGAATCCAATGTGGGAGCGTGTTGCCAGCAGATCATGCAGGCACCAGGAAGCCAAATGAAGCTCAGCTGCTAATATGGATTGTGGAAATCGTGTGGAAACACTCACTGATGCTGTGCGCAGGATCCACTCCTTGAATGTGACGTCTTCATTTCGTTTTTTGGCATGCCATGCATTGGTGGTTATGTATTTGTGTGCATGTTTTATCACTATAAAATAAAATAAATACACTTGGTTATCGGAAAACATATTTGGATATCTTGATCTTGTGTAGGTTTATTGATGTCAATTCACATTTACAATAAGTTTATAAATAATATTTCTATTGTAAATCAAGACACATGCCTAACTCACTCACTGGTAAAAGCATTTTCTACTATAGCTAGGTCCTCATTACAAGTTTGCCGGTATCCTGCCAGTAAATCCGCCAGGATACCGGCAAACCGTATTACCGTTACCGGCACTCGGTACCCCAGTATTACCGCCGGATCACGAGCACTGGCAACGGTAGTAAATCCCCATTCCATGTAGTCCCATTGGACTCCATGAGGGGATTTTGTCACTATTATTGGCAACTGTATTGCCCTGCTAGTAATACAGGCAGGTTTTGCAGGTAGCGGTCAGATTTATCTCCAGCTCCTTCACCCCTGTCGGTGTAACGTCACTTTTTCCTATCTGTCAGAAAATCCTATCATGCTGACTGAGCATGCGTGCACATGCTCAGTCCGTACTTAAGTGATAGGATTTTTTTACAGCAGGAATGTGGTGTGCCTGTCTTTCTGGGGTACCCGGGGTGTAATTTCTGTAACTTGATGTGAGCCAGGCTCACTGAAGTAACAGAACAAGGTGAAGCCGCATTACGAGCGACACAAAAACAGATGCAAAAAGCACGAAGCCAGCAGACGAAACGCAGCAGACACTATATTTATAAGCTCCCAGGATTCTAATAAGCACTAAATGTGCAAAACATATGAAAGAATCCATCCCAAATATATATTTACGTGTATGTGAACTAAGTGCATTATTAATGTGATAATAATGCACTTAGTTCACATACACGTACATATTCGTGAAAAGTCCGGCTGAAAAAAAATGATATTACACCGGTGTTGTATGCTATCCTGCATCCCATGGTAGCTTGTGGGAGGCAAGTGTTCGGCAATCTTCGGAGCCACGCTCACTTGGATGCCCCGCCCACCCACAGATGTATACAGCCATACAACCAGCGTAAACATGAACAATGAGAAAATACAGCCTGATAGCCCACCCTCCAACAGCTCCGTTCCTGGGATTGGCCAGTGATGTCTTTGTAGCTCCGCCCCTGCCCATTCCTGTCTTCTGTGGGGATGCAGAATATCATAAAAAAGGCAGGCACTCAACAGAATGTTAGCCGCTAACAGTTCAAAGGATCAGAAACATGGGACGCATTTTGTTTCTTCACAGTGTCACAGCCCCTCTGAGACACAAAGTCTGCGTAATAAACCCAACAACACGTTTATTTTTATTTTGCCTTCAGCAGCCGATGCTTGCTTATTCATAATGGTGACTTTCCAACTGAAAGACCACCAGTCACCTTGCAAATCTGTTACAGTTAAAGAGGCTGATTCATGAAATTATTTGCGCCGAAAAACAGGGATTTGTGCACCATTCTGCCCGCAAATCTCTGTTTAACAAATGGGGATTTGCGGGCAGAATGGTGCACAAATCCCCGTTTTTCAGCGCAAATAATTCCATGAATCTGCCCCAAAGTGTGCAACACAATAAAGCACAATTTTAAAATGTGTTCACACCCACAACGTCTAATAGCTTGATATCCTAAAACATAAAGTGTGCTTTCATGTCCTCAGTTGAATATTCTTAAAACCATGCATAACACCATGCTGGAGTTTTGTGACACATCTCCAAACCAAAGTGAGATTTTTAGCCTCTTTTATTGTGTGTCTTAAAGCGCTGAAAATAAAGTGAGTACATAGATATTTTGCCTTTTGCATCTTATAGTTTTCCATTCAGGATGTGGAAAATAAAGGTACACCGATATTATTGTGGTCCAACATGGTGCTGCTATAAGTATTTAGATGTTGTCATGATGCTTTACTAAGCAATTTGTGGATTTTGTAAGTAAACTCTGTAGGACAGTATTATTGTAGGTCTTCACACCCAAAACTTAAATATTTGTTCCAAGTAAAGCGTGGAAGAAAATGGCCACGCCCAAATTGCAGAGTGGGTTAAAATCCCTGCTTCACTTTTTAGCGTAAGTGTGTGATCCTGAGCAAATAATGTAATCTCACAATGGGCCTCATTACAAGTCCGGCACTAACCCTGCCGGTGCTACCGGCGGGTTCCAGCCAGACTTGCAATATTTAGTGGCACATGGCTTGCCGGAAACACCGGGGGATTACAACCCCAGTGTTCTGGGAAGTCAGGCGCCGGTAAACGGTAAATCCCCATTCCCATTGAGTCCCATAGGACTCAATGGGAATGGGGATGGCGGAAGCACAGGCACCGTTAATGGATCCCCATTGAGGAAAACAGAAATATTATCACCTACTTTCAACACTGTTTCCTCCACTTCACGTCCTTTCTTGTGAAGAAGGATCATTCACAACTATTCAGCGGTCATTCAGTGTTTCAGCTCCCTGCTGGCTCATGATAATTGGCGGCTATTAACCTTATCTTTATCTCCATTATAATGTATGCCCTCCACCCCCACAGGAGCCTCGTACTCCTTTCTGCTCTA
Organism: Ambystoma mexicanum; assembly: GCF_040938575.1. Taxonomy (NCBI): domain Eukaryota; kingdom Metazoa; phylum Chordata; class Amphibia; order Caudata; family Ambystomatidae; genus Ambystoma; species Ambystoma mexicanum. Next base: position 292,947,788 of record NC_090928.1, read on the forward strand.
AGCAAGGGGAGCCCCAAAACATCATGTTAAAATAGTCCCCCACACATCTTCACCCAGGCCTGCAGAGAATATTCCATTTTGTGTCGAGAGGACATTTTATCAGACCTATGTGCCCCACTACATCGAAACAATTTTGCCCTTGCAAATCATGGCCCATACCGCACGTCACAGCGTTGAATACTATGCACATATACCAGAGGTGCAGCATTCATACACTTACAAAAACAGTACAAACAATTTTGATAGTGGAGGTGCAAGATATCATGGCCTGAGCACCTGTGATAATTCGCATCCCCTGTCTCCAGGGGCTTAACTCAGAATGACACAAGTGGTCATCCTGTTTTATGTTTAAACCGGTCCCAACCAATGTAGAGGCACTATCTAACCCCTCCCCGGACACCCCATGCCTTTTCATTGTGGTGGTGCATAATATCATTGCCTGATCCTGTTTTATGTTTAATCTGGTCCCAACCAATGTAGAGTCACCATCTAACCCTTCCCTGGACACCCCATACCTTTTGATGTGGGGGTGCAAGATATCATGGCTTGATTGCACCTATGGTAATTTGCATCCCCTAATTCTCTTGCAGTAATTCACACTAACACAAGGGGTCATCCTGGTTTTATATTTACTCCGGTCCCAACCAATGTATCAGCACCATCTATCTCCTCCCTGGACACCCACATACCTTTTCATTGTGGGGTGCATGATTTCATGGCCTGAGCACACCTATGGTAATTCACATACCCTGTTTTTCATGGGGTAATTCACAGTAACAAGTGGTTATCCTATTTTAGATTTACTGTGGTTCCCCTTAAGCAATGTATATGCATCCTCTAGCCCCTTCCTAGATGCCCCAAAACCTTTTGATCAGTGAGGTGCACAGAAGGTTGAACCAAGTGCTGAATAATCTGTGGATGACTTGCGTACACTCTTTGTGGGAGTGGTAACCAGTGACTCCAGAGGGAGCTGTGATTGTGAGTGCAAGTGAGATGAGTGGTAGTGTTGTGGTGTGCAGGATGTATAAGAAGGGTAGGTGAAGAGTGTAGATGTGGAAGGAGTAGAGGGGGTTGAAGTGGAAATGAGAGGTAACTGGTAGAGTGAGGGAGTAGTGAGTGGTAGAGAGGGCAAATGATATGCAGGTTTTTTAGAGGGGCATATGAAGTGGAAATGAGAGGCGAGTGGTAGAGTGAGGGAGTAGTGAGTGGTACAGAGGGAAAATGATATGCAGGAGTTGTAGAGGGGCATATCAAATGGAAATGAGAAGTGAGTGGTAGAGTGAGGGAGTAGTGAGTGGTACAGAGGGTAAATGATATGCAGGAGTTGTAGAGGGCCATATGAAGTGGTGGAGACTGTCATAGCTGAAGAAGGGGAGTGTGAGAGATCTAAGAGCGAGGAGTGTGAGAACATGGAATGGACAGAGGAGGAAAGAGGTGGAAGGAGATAGGGAAAAGGGAGAGAGTCGGAGGAGAGAATGGAAAGTGTGGGTAGTAAGAGAAGGTGGGAGGGTAGGGGGATAAGAATTGAGAGAGGTCGAAGACAAAAGTAGAGAGTAAGATCATGGAACGGAGTGAAAGAGTGAGAGGGAGCGAGTATGGCTACCCAGTTCTATTTTTATGCAAAACACATTTCAACGGATTGCATTTCTCCCGCAGATTCCTCATCAGATAGATATCCATTCCAGTGTCAGCTGCTCACAATTTTTTTCTGACATGGGGCGTTACTGCACCATGACTCGCCCGTCAATCCCACTTTACTCCAGATGTAATGTTAGTCACCCTAGATATACAGCCCCTGTCCCTCAGTTCCTCAGTTTCTTTTTTCCACACGCTCAGCATGCTGCTCATCGGTACAACCCACTTTCTCTCAGAGAAATATTATTTTCAACCTACGAATTTTCATCTTATTCAATGCGGTTTCAACATTATGTCACTCCCAAGGTGTCAGGCTTCAAGCGGTGTAAGTACTGTCGTTCCAAGATGTCCATTACATACCCACACAGTGTCTACGTGTGGTGCCTCGGCATCGGTCACGTCAATAAGGACTGTGGTTCTTGCATGAAGATGAATCTGAAATCACTGCGAAGAGGGCTACGAAACTCGCATTAGGTTCACCCCGTCAAAGTATCCGGCCTGCTGGACCGCCTGGTCGTCGAAGCTCAATACGGAGGGGCCCACTCTGGCAAAGGATATTAGGCACCATAAAGACGCCAAAAAGTGATCACATTTGCGCAGTCATTCCTTGTTCTCCTCTTCCTATAAAAAGAAATGGCGTCATCGACAAATGTACGATTCTGGTTCCTCTGGCATACGCGTTAAGGTGGCTTCAGGGCCTACATCTAGGACCGAGTGGGAGGTTTTTAAAGAGCAAATGCTTGTCATGTTTAACGACGCAGCTGCAGATACGGGTGACTCCTCGAAGCAGCACACTCCCTCTGGTGCATCTGGTGTGGATCAGTCGGCGTCAATGTCTGACTTATCGTACATGCCTCAGTGGCGATCTGATTTTTTTCAGCACTATGGCTTTGATTTTCGGTGACAATGATGTACACGAGCCGTTTGACATTGATCTTGCAAATTCAGGCAATGGAGGCACATATCTTTCTCAGATGTGGCTGATTTGATAGCCGTGGCAGAGGGGCTTTGAGATGCAAGTGGCTTGGGCACTTCCTCTGATTTGGAGACTCAACAAGCCCACCCTTATGGTCAAGCAAGTGCAAAGTATCGTTCCACAGTGGACAGGGGAGTGGATGCACTAGGTAGCAGTGCCCAGCCAGAACTCAGTCAGGACATGATCTGACTGACATTTTGGATGAGGGAGCCCCTACAGAAAAAGCCATGCCTTTGAATATGGCCATTGCTGACCCCATCACCACCTTGTGGCAGAGGTCTTGTACCACAGCACCTATGAATTCTTTCTTCACGACGAAGCCCCATACACAACCATGATAATCTGCATTTCCTGCCTTTTAGGGGTTGACCCACAGACAGACAACAGGGTAGCCTGTTTTATATTGATTGGAATCTCAAGATATGTTTCTGAATCATGTAGCACTTCCATGAATTACCCCCACCCATACTTATTGTTGTGGTTCAAGATATTATAGGTTCCTAGCAAAGCCTTACTCTCAATACAGTGATTGGATCATGTCATGCAAAGCAAAAGAAAGCAATGGAATAATGTATGAAGACCTCACCCCCTTACACATACAACACCTTTAATACCTCAGTCATACTCTGTCCATGGGTGCCACGATAAGAGTTAATAGTAGATAATGGGGCAATGGGTCAGTCATCTGTAGTAAGTGGGATACAGTCAAGGTGGTGGACCAACAGAACACCTGCCAAATAAGTCAGGTGTTAAGGGTATTTATTGTAGACGTCAGGCTGGATATGGGGCAAATGAGCATGGCTACTGAGATTGTTCTCTCTCATTCGATCAGATTTAGTTTTACAGCCTGGTATTGAGGGTAGAGCAGGAGCTCTACGTGATTGTGCACAGAAGAACCCACCTCAGAAGAATATTCCCATATCGTGGTACCATTATTAGAGGAGTTGATCAACATGGGTACCCAATACCTGCCCCCACAGGAATAGGTGTGGAGGGGAAATGCAACAGGGTCTCAGGGACCCTAAAGGCCCCAGTGTGCAACTCACAAGGGTATCGTTCAGTTTGTGCAAATGTCAGTGAGCTACACCTCTCCTGGAGCTTCAGACGATGTTTGAATGAAGCCACTTGTACCTTGGGCTCTTGCATGACAAACTTCCAAAAGGGGATCTCAGAATGTAGAGCCACTAAAAGGGTCTTGGATAACAAGCTGCCTGTGTAGATGAAAGAGATGGTACAGCCAGGGCAATAATGCAGTGGAAAACGAGGGAAAATAAATGGCCTAAGAACACCCCAAAATAAATGTGATCACATCATTTATAGTTGAATTGCAATTTAGCAAGAAATGTCTGGTCTGTTCCAGCAGAGAGAAGTGACTGATTTTAAGAGCATCATGTATGACCTGAATGATTGCAGTTTCAGTGCCGAAACTCGATTGTTAATCACAAGAGGCTGTGTTAGTTAATCAAATCATGGAGTTGGTTGGCAACTGAAGGAATTCTCCAATTAATAGGAGGCTAAAAATCGGACAGTAGCTTACAAGATTGTCAGGGTTCAAGGTACCTTATTGTAGGACGGAGGATGAGTTCTGTTTTAGGGTCCTTTGAAAGATGCCTTGTGTGAGTGAGGTGTTTACTGTTTTAAGGAGGGAGGATAATGGCATTCCCCTTGATCTTTTAGGATGTGTGACGATCCTTCAGATGGCGTCACTTCTGCCCAGAGGGATGAGGCCAGGGAGGTGTGACCTCTAACCAGTAGTCACCCTGGGTGTGGTAACATGCGGGAGGATCTCATGGGGAGGGACTCCCTTCATGGGATAAGGACGCGAGTCTGAGATACGCCCCCTTTATCTCCCAACCCCCTGGGCTGATACCAATACCCCAGTTCACTGGATGTATGGTGAAGTCTGAAATAATATGTTATTGTAACATTCCTGACAAATCTATTAAGATAAATACATAGATGAAGAAAAGTCAGAAAATGCAACAGTCAAGTGGGAAGAACACTCTACCAGCTGTAAGCAATTGGACCAATGTTACGCTGGGGCTGTCCCCGCTCCTAAAGCTAAACAGCAAAGAAGGACATTATTCTCGCCACCCGATGATGAGAGTGGAAGCAAGTGATCTTTGTTGCAGTGTAGCCCATCTGGCTGGACCCAAGCGACCGCGGTTTGCAAAGAGGAGGAGATCCTGGCGAGCAAGAGGGCCTCTGGCGAGCCAGTGAAGCTGAATGTGGGCTCTGGGGGACTATAAAGAGGCAGCAGAGGTGAGCAGCGGGATGGCTGAAATGTTTGTTTGTTTGTTTATTTTATTTATATCGCGCACCTGACCCGGAGGTAATTGGGCGCTAGAGGATGGTAATGAATACCGTTTGAGCATTCAAGGAAAAATTACAATGGTACATATATACATTTTAAGCATTATACATATTATACATAGGTCATAGCAGTAGTATAGACACATACTGGTTGTGCAGACCACCTGGCGGTTAGTGGTATAAAGAGCTGTTATTTTATGTTTTTTTGAGCATCCATGTGATAACATGGCTTCTGAATTTAATGAAGGTTTGAATAGTCAGAATATTCTGAGGGAGAGTGTTCCAAAGCTGGGCGGCTAATACCGGGAAGCTAGAGCCTCCGGCTCTTTTTAGATTGTATCTGGGCACCGCCAGACATGGTATGTTGGATGATCTAGTGATTCTGTTGGATACCTTCCATGTGAACTTGTCTGTGAGATAGGGGGGGCTTGGTGGTTAAGGGCTTTGTAAGTGAGGCAGATAGTTTTTAGGACAATTTTGTCATGTATAGAGAGCCAACTGTAGTACTTTCTAGTTTCTGATATGTGCTCCCTTTTGGGAATATTCAAAGCTGCTCTGAGCCAGTTGTTTTGCATGATCTGGAGTTTATTCAAGATGGTTTTGTTCGCTCCTAGATAAAGGCTATTGCAATAATCCAGTTTAGATTGTATGAGCGCTCTCGCCAGCGTGAGGCAGCTTGTGGGGGATAGTAAAGGTCTTCAGGCTCTGATCAACTTGCCTGTGTAGGCAGTGGCAGAAGAGGTCATGTTAATCTGCTTAGTTAGGTTAGACTGGGCATCGAGGTAGAAACCTAGAGTTTTTACATGTTTGGCAATGGGTATACTGTTCCCATCGATGAGGATATTTGTGTAGTGAGGACTTAGTTTGAGAAGGTTGTTAGATGATCCAACTAGGAGTAATTCTGTCTTATCATCATTCAGGCAGAGGCCATGTGTAGCCATCCATGCCTGAATGATGATGTAGACTTCGTTAATCCGGGAGACGTCTATATCATAGGTTCCTGAGAGGGGTAGGGGTATCTGGGTGTTATCCGCATAGTTTGTGTAGGTGACACCCAAACGGTCCAGTTTGTCAAATAGTGGCTTTGTAAAAATGTTGTACAAAGTGGGAGAGATGCAGGATCCTTGAGGGACTCCGCAGGTGATGGGGATGGGGTCAGCAGCTGCTGACGGTGAGAACACGCGCATAGTTCTGTTAGCGAGGAAAGATTGGATCCAGGCAACTGCAGAACTGGAGAAATGGGACACTGAGGGTAGTTGGTTACAAAGTATGGAGTGATCCACCAGATCAAAAGCCGCAGAGAAGTCAAGTAGAAGTAGTATGGCTCTCTTTCCTTTGTCTTTTAATTCATTGATCTGGCTTTTGAGGTCGACAAGTGCGGTTTCTGTTCCATGCTGGGGTCTGAAGCCAGATTGACGGGTACCGAGTAATTTGTGCGCTTCAAGATAATCTTGTATTTGCAAGTAGGCTATTCTGTCCAAAATTTTCAGTAGAAAGGGGACTGTCGTAATTGGTCGGTAGTTAGTGGCAGGTTGTCATGGTTCCTGCCCCTCATGTCCCCAGCCCTCCAAGATGTCAGACTGGAGCCAGGCCACGATCACCTACATGGCCCTCAAGGGCCTCTCCATCCCTCCAAAGACCCACTTGGAGTCAGACTTGGCGCTTGTGGTACCATACTCACTCACTCCCATAGGATAACATTGGGGATTGGACTTGTAGTGCATTGATGGGGACAAGATGGATGCCCCACATATTCCGGTTCCCAGAACTGCATGTGCAGTCTAGTCTTTTGGGTGTGGTTGAACCCAGAAACACCTGGGATACCCAGATACTATTTAAGCCACGCCCAGGCTGAGAAACATGCTTTGTGTTTTCTGCACCTGCAGCGTGACACTCACCATGTTCGGATCAGTCTCCAGTAGGCCTGCATCTTTCTTCTGCGCTCAGCTCCTGCAAGAACAAGAACACCGTTAGGAACAGCCTTACCTTGCAGCGTTTCTGCCCATCATTCATCGCTTCTTCTGTTCTGCGGCATCTTCGGCGGAGTCCTTCGCATCCCGGCACGCCGAAGGAAAAGGGAAAAGAACAGAAAAAAGGCATTAGCAAGCATTCAGCAAATCTTTGCTTATTTTTAAAGACTGTACGAGCTTCAAACGCTTACCTGAATCCCAGCCGCTCTGGGGGAACTCTGTCTCCGGAACTTCCCATCCATCTGCAAGAGGGAAAAGACACTCCAGGTTAGCATGGAAACATCTAGAGGCGCCGCATACCGTGCTTACTCACCGCATTTCTTCTTCATAACCGGCATCCACGCTAAAAACGCCGCGGCACCTAAAAGACACAGAAAAAGAATTCAGTTCAATACAAACACGAAAGGGTTGCATCGCGCATCGCGCTCTCACTCACCTTCAGCGCTACTCATCTCAGCAGCACGTCACCATCCCCGGACATCGGCCATCATCTAAGGAAGGAAAGGAACGAAGTTAGAGAACTGTTCAAAAGACTCATTATACTTACCTGTCAGACTCTTGCCAGTGAAGTAACTAGGCAGCAACAAGCCTGCATCAATCAATGTGCCCCTGCGCTGAAAGCAGGACAGAGAGCACACTTTCCAAGAAAACAAGTCCCAGTCTCCAGTCGAGTAGACTCCAGGGAAGGGTTCGAGGTCGTAAGAGGTCAGAACAGGCTGATTGACGTCCCCGTGGATACCATGTGAGCGTTACACAGGTCGGTGTGAGGCCAGCATACTGAAAGTGGAGAGAAGCAACAGTGGTGGCATGATCTGTAATGGGTGGATCATTAGGTCCAACAATTGCGCTAAAACCGCAAGTCTAACGTGAAGCTGCGTAGATGAAATCAGTGAGACGGACTAAGATGGTGGCATACCCTGTCGTGGGTGCACCACTCGGCGCAACAACTGTGCCGAGACCTTCAAGCATAAGAGTTGGCTGCAGAGAGGAGTAAATTGTGGAAGTAAAGTGATAGAAGAAGTGAACCCACGCCCCCTGGCAAAACCAGTGAAGAGGTTCCCCGGGGAAAGGTAACTGGAACCAAGATAAGTCTGGGAGGAGGCTGGGAAGAGTTGAGACTGTGAAGTATCTTGAGAAAGTAGTTGATTTTTGTCTGCAAATCCCTAGCCAGTTCCACAAACGTGTGGTCCTGGAAAGTCAAAAATACCTAAGGGGTCATCTTACTCGTCCCAGTGGGGTCCAATTTCAAGTATCAAAGAACGTAGAAGATATTGACATTTCCAAAAGCGAATTACAAGAGTTGATTTTAAAAAAGCAGAACATTGAGGAACTAGCTAGGAGAAGGTAGTCCTTCTCGTAGGGAACCATTTCCAAGGGCTCAGAAATTGCTTGAACTTTAGTTATTATTTGGTGTAGCGACAGGGAAAGATAGAGGTTTTGTCAAGACAGAACTTTACCATTTGGACACTACGGACACCCTGACAGACCTCAGTTTAGTTTCTTTACGTAGGGAAACTGCCTATAGAATAGGGATAGATAGGCTTTGTCTTTGGTTAATAAAAGTCTATAGCAATCACTATGGCATCACTTGGTCTGTCTCATCATTCCTTGCCACCAGAAATGACAGTGGGGATCATCTTTGTATGCTATGTGGTTAGTTTAAGTGGCATGAGGGCAACGGGAGTGAAGGTGGTCCTGAATTGTGTTATAAGCAGTGGGGTTGAGAGCCGTGGGGAACTACGAGTTTGGGGTATGGATCAATTGCCATATGTTATCTTGATGAAAAGGGTTTTCATGGCGTTACACTTTTCTTTAGAGTCAGGGATTAAAGGGTCGGGAAGTGGGTTGAGGAGTTTTTGACTGCTGTGAAGAGAGCTTTACACTTGTTCGTGGTGGACATAATAGTTGATGAGTAATAAGCAGTTTGGGCTTTGACGAGAGACAGGCAAGTACTACATAAAGCCTTGAAGTTGAGGAGGGCTTCATTCCTCTATGCTTTACAGCAATTTTTTTGAGTGACTGGATAGTACTGTTATTGTTGGTTATTTCTTCTGTGTACCAGGGGATGGTGAGTTTATCCCTGATGTGAAGCAGTTTAAAGGGGTCATGGGCATCAACCAATTCCATTATAGTTGTTTGAGAGTTAATAAGGGACTGTCAGCATTGGAGGGTGGTGGAGTTAGAGTTGCTAGTTTGTGTCTAGTGCTTCCAAGGGGAAGTCCTCAATGGAGAAACTCAAGGATATGGTCATTTGACAACGACCCTTGTTGAACTGGACATAAGAAGTAAGGCAGATGAGGGTGGCAGCGTGGTCTGTCCAGTCATGTGGGATAGGGTTAGGACAGTGTATAGGAAGGATGCTGAGATGACAAGGTGGAGTATATATCCTATGATGTCTGTGGGGTTTAGCATTCATTGTTTTATATCCAGGGGATCCATGAGGTGGAGCTTAGAGTCCCTAGTGATGTTAGTGAAGTCACCAAGGAAGATGTTTGCGATTGATGCTGAGGTGATGGCGTCAGAAGTGTTTTAGAGGAGGTGTATGAAATGTAATGATATCTATATGCGGTGCTAGAAGGTGGCAGGAGAGAAGCAATGGGGATTTCATGGCCGTTTAACTGAGCATGGTATAGGTTGAGTCTGATTTGTGGATAACTGGCACACCTCTCCTTACCTTCTCTGTGCGGCCAACATTTTGAATGCTGTACCCATGTGAGAGGAGAACATCAAAGACATTGGTAGAGGGAGTGCTAGGTTTCAGAGATAAATATTGCATTGACTTTGTTTGCGGTGATGAGGTTGGTGATGTCAACAGCATGGTGGATGGACTGGTTTGAATTAATCAGCATTATGTGGTGAGAGATCCAGGATAGTGCAGATGATATCCTAACGAGGGAAAGAGAACTTGGCTGAGATTGAGATGATTTGCGGCTCAATGACGCGGCAAGAGTTTTTGAGTTTGTGTCCTCATGAGCTTGGGAATGGACTGTGCCTGTTGAAGACACATTGTAATGTCTGTCTGTTGGAAAAGCAGGGTTTCTACTGTCCATTCTCTAGCCATTACAAACAGGTAATTTTCTTGTCTTTGTCCTTAGCGAAGAATGCCAGAGATGAGGACACCCAGGCAAGGCTGGATGTATGGAAGGGCATGTGGCTTGTGATTGGCTGGTGGGCTGGAGGCGACTGGGCTGGCAATCTGACACTGAGCCCCGGGGGGAAGAGCACAGCAAGGGAGAAGAAGGCCAGGCCCTTAAGTAGTATCTAACATGTTATGCACAAGGATATCATGTGTTAGCCGAGTCTGTGTGCTCTGTGCCCATCACAGGTACAGATCCTTCCCACATTAGTGGATCTGTCTGAACTTTATCACAGGTTGACCACGGAGCCATCGCAAGTCAGTGAGGCTCTCTTTTTTTATAACTATTACATGTTATGCACATAGGTTTGTAATGTCAGCGACTCTCTCTCTCTATGTGCCTGTCAAACAGAACGCAAAGAGTTGTCTTGTCTTCGAGCCTGCCTACTCTCTAGCAATTATAGATGATACACTCCCACATTAGTGAATCCATCTGCACTTTATCTATCACTGGTTAAACACGGGGGCCCTGACAGGTCAGCAAGTCTGTGTCTTTTCTATCGCAATATATGCATACAAATATCACAAGTTAGCAAGTCTCTTTGCCATATACCTATCACAAGTGATGCATAGAGTCATCACACATCAGCGAGTGTGTCTGCAATGGGCTCCCTTCCCTTCAGCTCTCTCCTCCAACTGTCCAATTTAGAACCAAGCAAGAAACCTGCATCAACATTCCATTACATCATAATGTATTCTCTCCTCACTAGAGAGATCTCCTCTCCAAAGGAGATCCACTACAACACATCTCCCTTCATTATTTTTATTTTTTTTTTCTTTATATATATCTGATCGCCTTTTAGTTTTCGGCATGTTACACTAACTACGTCTCATTTCATACAATAGATTTAACTCAAACAAGTCACACTAACTAATTCACAATAAAAACGATCTAGAACAAAACGCCATAAGCGGCTCAGTTGCCATTTCCTTCTTCCTTCTCCTGGGCACATCCTCGCTTATGGCTTTCACATATTTCCTCTCCTCACAGAGGCAACCCTATTTTTATTCCATACTTGCCCTCCAGCAACTCGCACAGCCCCTTTCATGACTGCCACCACTCTGACAGGATCCGAATAAAGAGACTCCCCCTTCCTCCTTATCACTGCTCTCTTTATTCTAATCCAGTCACCACATTCCACACACAATTCCTTCTTTCCTCTCTTCAAGTTTTCACGCTTGACCCAATTTGATTTTTTTTCCACTAACGATCTTCTCACTTCATCCACAACAAGATCGGTCTCCCTACATCTTCCCAGCCATGGCGGACAAGCCATGGAATATGGCTTCCTTCCCCTCATGAGCTCAAATGGGCATAGACCTGTCGTAGAATGCGGCGCCATCCTCAGGGCCCACATTCTATTTTGTATTAGAGCTAGCTTGTCTAAACCACACTCCTCTCCCATACGTACACTTTCCATACACACCTATTCATTCTCTCAACCACACCATTTGACTCGGGATGGTACAATGCGGTTCTTTTGTGACCAACCCCACACTTCCTCAAATAGTTAGAAAATTTGTCTCCAATAAACTGGGGACCATTGTCGGTTAATACGGTCTCAGGTAAACCTTCACTTGCAAAGATTTCCTGCAGAACCTTTATCATACTTTCACTCGTGATCTCCCTCACGACCTTAAAATCCACCCATCTGGAAAACAAATCCACCACCAAAACAATATACTTTCCCCGGGCATAACCCAGTTCCACGGGACCCAGTATGTCCATGGCAATATCACACCATATTCTGGATGGAAGACCGACATCCACTAAAGGTTGCTTTCTGGCCGCTATTCCCTTTCCACTCTTAACACAAAACTGATCTTCCACCTCCTTATCAAAACCCGGCCACCAATAATCTTCTCTTAATACTCCTTTGGTCTTGGTAACCCCAATATGACCACTATGTGCTAAATCTACCACTTTCTTCCATAAACCTATCGGGACCACTGCCCTACCCCATCTGAACAAAATATTATCATTTACGGACAACTCATCTTTCACCTCCCAAAACGGCTTTACTTCTTCCGCCAATTCTACCTTATTTGGCCATACCGTAGATTCTACATATGTGATTACCCTCCTTATGATGTTATCTCTTTCCATTTCGTCCAACCACTCCTGCTTGGATACAATGCCATCAGTGTTGACAAACACTAATTCCATTTCTTCACTTCCCATACTCTCAGGTGCTGCCACCTTTATCCTTGATAGACTGTCGGCTAAAACATTTTCCTTCCCGGGAATGACCTCCATTCTAAAACAATGTGTCTGCATCCTGGTAACCCACCCTGCCACTCTCCGAGATACTTTGTCAAGGCCCTTATTCTCAAAAATGGCTTTTAAGGGTTTATGATCCGTTTGCAACACAAACTCTACTCCCCACACAAAATTTCGGAAACGTTCCACAGCCCAAAAACATGCCAATGCCTCCTTCTCAAGTACCGAATATCTTAACTCTGCTCCCTTGAGACCCCTCGATGCATGGGCGATTACCTCTTCAGAACCATCTTCCTGCTTTTGAGATAGCACAGCTCCCAATCCACTCTCACTAGCGTCAACTGTAATCATGGTTAGCTTCCTCGTGTCAAAACACCCTAATGGACCAGCCATATTTATTTCTTCCTTTATCCTGTTAAACTCCCTGTCACACTGGCTATTCCACACAAAATCGGCACCCTTCCTAAGAATCTTTCTCATCTCCTGTACTTTATCAGCATAATTTATTACAAATTTGTGATAAAATTCTGTCATTCCTAGAAAAGAGCGCAGCTCATTCTTGCTTTTAGGTTTCTCAACACTCTTAATGGTATTAATCATATCTTCCTTGGGTTTAACTCCATCCCCTGACACTTCGTGTCCTAGGTAGTCCACTTTCGTCACTGCAAACTTACATTTCTCACCTCTCAAAGTAATACCTCTTTCCTCAAATATCTTCAAAACCTTGCGTAGATTCCTGTCATGTTCTTCCATCGTTACACCACTCACCAACACATCATCCTGAAAACAGAACACCCCCTTCAGTCCCTTCAACAACCGATCCATGATCTTCTGAAATACTGACGAAGCGGACGCCAGCCCAAATGGCATTCTCCTAAATTGAAAAACACCTTCATGCGTTACAAAAGCCGTAGCTTTCCTACACGCCTCCACCAATTGGACTTGATGATAAGCTGATGTCATATCTAACTTAGAGAAAAATCTTCCCCCACCCACCATGGTCAACAGTTCACCCATGTTGGGCAGGGGATGTCTGTCCACCAACACGCACTTATTTAACTCTCGCATGTCAACACATAGCCTTATGTCACCTGAACTTTTCTTCATGATCACCACTGGGGATACCCATTCAACCCCCCCAGCTCTCTCAATCACACCTGACTCCAACAGCTTCTGTAATTCCCTTTGCACTTTTTCCCTCAAAGCTAGAGGCACCGGCCTGAGTTTCACCACAGTAGGCATACTATTCTTTTTCAATGTTATCTGGTGCTGAAACCCTCTCACCTTTCCCAACTTCTCACTAAACACTTTCCTAAACTCCGACATGTACCTATCATGATTTGCGGATGCTTCGGAAATTTGCAGCACTTGCTCTGGGTGATTGGGATCAAGTCTGATCCCCAAATTCTTTTGTTCTCTCCACCCTAATAAAGATTGTCCCTTCTTGGTGACATACACTTTGCCATCACAACTGCGTCCCTTGAATTCGAATCTCCTCCATACATAACCCAGTAAACCAATACGATCTTGGTTGTATCCTCCTGGACTTATGTCAGGCTCTGATAACTCAGATACTACCCCTTTCATCTCGCACTCAAAGGCATCCCTGGATATTAAAGTTATTTTCGACCCAGAGTCAGCCATCATTGACACCTTACGCCCATTCACTGTTACCACAGCATAAGGTCTTTCACAATCCTCAAGATCCCCACCATTTGCAACAACATTTACTGTATTCACGATAACATTTTGTAATGGCACCACAACTTCGTCTTCTGATGACCTTCCATCTTCTTCTTCATTTACATACAAGACTCTCCGTTGGCCTGTCTGACCAAATTGGTAGTTTTTGCAGCACGATGCTAAATGTCCTCTCCTTTTGCATTTTGAGCACGTACTTTTCCGCCCTGGGCACACCACGGAGGATGCAAAGTGTGTTGCACTGGCACACCGATAACACAACCTTTCGTCCTTCCTATCCTCTTTCTTCTCACATCTCTGCATATAATCTTGACCCTTCCTTTCTTCCGGATTGTTCTTCCCTGACTGTCTGCTTCTTCCTTTCCTTTTGTTCTTTCCCTCGGCCACGGATAACACCTCTGGTTTATTTTCTTTGGGCTCCCCTCCTTCAGTTTTGGAAAGTTTGGCAACACATGCCAGGGAATGCTCCACACGTTTCGCCAAGTCCAATACCTCGTCTAAACTTGGCTCATCCTTTAGCCACAACTCCTCTCGTATCCTGTTGGATCGACAATGTGTCATGAATTGATCACGAATATGTTCGTCGAAACTTCCTTGAAATTTGCATGTAAGAGCCAGATGTCGCAATGCAGTCACATAATCTTCGACAGATTCATTTTGAGCTTGTGTGCGCATCCGGAAATTGTACCTTTCCAAAATTGTGCTCCTTTTTGGGTTAAAATGTCTATCTAACTTCACTAATGCGGATTCAAACTCATTTAATTCATCCCCGCTTCCGTCACTCACAAGTTGTGGTAGAGTTTCAAAAATTCTTTGACCCTCGAAACCCAAAAAATGCAACAACAACGCCAACTTCCTCTCGCTGGAATAAGCTGTCCCGCCAGCTGCTTTCATGTAGTGCAGGAAACCTTTGCGCCATTGGGGCCACATAATTCTTGCCGCGCCTGGGGCAGGCATAAAAACGGGGGGTCCCGATATTCCCGGCAAAGCTGCCATCTCAACTGACTGTACAATGTCACTTAGAATGTGCTTTTATGTCCTCCCTCTTCTGGGAACTACTTTTGCACAGTTGAATTGCCGCCTCAGTTGTCTACTATAATCTTTCTCTGAGGGTTTGCTTGTCCACACAGTCAGAGCTGATACTCCACAACCCCACTGCACAATATCTTGTTATACTGTCTATGGCTGATGTCTACCTGCCTGAGAGCAACGTCCCGCTCACCTTCCTTAATAGTCACTAATCTTGCCTTTTTTTTTCCAACTCTTCTTTGTTGCTTGATTCAACGAATGACTCTTTATCAGGCTCCTCACAAAACCGGGAATGCCCCTCTATTATATGGTCCACGGTAATTCTCTCTCAAATGTCCCTGCGTTAGGAGAAATACGGTACTCTGTTCAGAGTCCGCTCCCCACGCCTTCCCTCAGCCGTCTGAGCAGGCAACACTGTGAACGCTGCGCCGGGGTAATTTGTAAGGCACTTACTTTTCGGTGTGTTGGGGAGGTGCGTACACACACAGGCCTGCACGCGGCGTCCACTCAACGCTACAAGGGAAGCGGAGCAGCCGACACGCAGACCTCCGCACAGTGGCCGCTCAACGCTACGGGAAAGCGGAGCGGCCCTCCCAGAGGTTCTTCGGACGCCGGCAACCACTCCTCATCGACAGCGCCTGCTCAGCTGAAAAGTTTGCGTGGCGAGCCGATCTGCGCAGCTCAGATCACAACAGCGGATCGCGTCAGCCGGTCCCACATGCCGGAGCAGGCAGCTACGAACTGCGAGCTGACTTCTCTCAAACGGCAGTCGTTTGGGCAGCGTTCTACCTCAGAGGCCGCACACGGGGCAAAGGGAGTTGGCCTCTTCGCGCCGTGCCGGCACACACGGGAAGGACCTGAAGAGTACTGCTGGCAACAGGAGCGGGGCCCCGTTCACAGGCGTCTCTCTCGAAACTGGGCTCTCTGGAGCGGCTTGTCTCAGCTGGGGTCTTCTCTTCACCTGTATTCCATGGCCTCGAATCCCATCCTCGTCGCCATTGTTATGAAGATGAGGCGGACACAGGTAAGTTAGATATGTGGATTTATTTAGGTTAATAAATCAGAAAAGAAGACCCCACATCTCATGGGCTCCCTTCCCTTCAGCTCTCTCCTCCAACTGTCCAATTTAGAACCAAGCAAGAAACCTGCATCAACATTCCATTACATCATAATGTATTCTCTCCTCACTAGAGAGATCTCCTCTCCAAAGGAGATCCACTACAACACTCATGACTAGCCGTGCCTCCGGATTTAGGTTCCTTGTGGTGCACACTAATGCCAAGGTGGTTTTCACCCCAACCACTTCTCGATTTAAATGGATTTTCACACATTTATATCCCAGGTATTGACAGGCGGCATCTCCCACGCCCATCAGAGTTACCCCCTCCAAAGGTTCTAATGGCAAATGCGACATATGTTAGTGATAGTAGGGCTCATACACGATGGTGGCCTGGGAGCCACTGTCCAGTTATGCTGTGGTCCTCTGCCCCTCAAGATCAACTGGGATGGTCATGGTGGGCCCGATGAGACCTGCTGGATTGCCTCGATGGAGCAGAGCTTGAGCCCTCAGTCTATTGCAGCTAGCTGGCAGCACATATGTGGTGTTAGTGACCTCATTAACTAGACGGAGATGGTCAGCTGTGGCACCCTCCTGAGCATTACTTGGATACAGGATAGTCTGTAGCATTGGATTTGATGTCCTTGTTGATTTGCTGGAGTTAGTTTCTGCGGAGCTCACTCCTGTAGTCTAGGTTCCAGCTGCTCCTCCGCTACAACCTCCTGTGCGTTTCCCTACAATGCCCGGGCCGGAGTGAATTTAAGAGCATTAAAGCGAGCAGCTACTCTGGCATAATCTGGGCCTCGGTCACACGGTCGAGTTGAGTGGCGCTCATCCCCACATGAATGGCAAAATCTCCATGGTGGTAACGGTGCAGAGGATTGGGGAAAATATTCGAGGCTCTTGTGCTCATCGATACACCCGTTCTCGGGATGATGGGAAACCATCTCTGCCTCGATTTTGGTTTGCAATGGGGCTGTAGTTTCCTAACTAGCTGTTGCAGCTCTCCAATCTGCCTCTGCTCAGAAATGGTATTGTTGGGCATTGGGATCCTGCCTTGTACTGGCTGGCTCTGTACATTGATATCACCTCTTTTTTCTTCCAGGGCCCTAATGGACTTTAGTAGTTCCTCATAGGATGGAGGTGTATCCAGTTTCTCCCACAGCCTCAGTTGCAGTATGGGTATAGCGGCTTCCTTGCCCCCTCCAAGTAGTTGCTTCAATCGACATCAGTTCAATCGGGAAGTCTCTACTCCTCCTCTATGGTGGCCTAGGCATAAAATGTGCTCAATCCTGACCAGATGATCAGACAACTTCTCTCCCAGTTTCAGAGAGGTGGCATAAAACCTCATCATTAAGTCCTGTCCTGGCTCAGTAGTGCCAAAAGCTCCCTCCAGGGCGCCCATCACTTGCTGGGAAGTTGGATCAGGACTCAATGCTCGAAGGGACTGTACCATCTGCAGTGCAGGCCCTCTCAATGCCTCTATTACTCATCGTCTATTCTCTTGGTCAGACACTTTCCAGTCGTATAGCATAAGCTGAGTGAGATCTGCCCATAGTTCATAGACCTCCTCTCCTTTAGGTACAGTTTGCTTGCCTGAAAAAAGGTTGTAATCTAGTGTAAGTTCCATGTTCTGTAACCAAATGGGACGGGGATTGGCACACCATAGTTAGTTTAACATCCTCAGCCACTGCAGCAGCAATGACTATGGCATCTTTGGTGGGTGGAGCAGCATCCGGGCACAGAGGTATTCCGGGCCAAGTGTCTAAGGTCCAGATGGGGCAGGTAATCACAGTCTACCCACCTCGGATCTTAGAGGGCAGGGTTTTACCTGTAAGAGAAATACCACCATACCATAGAATATAACATTGTGTATCTTGACCAGATATGCGCCCCACATTTTTCACTTTCCCAGTGATGGGTTCCAAGGGACTGGTCATGGCCAGTACCTCATCAGTCGTGATGTAAGAGGACCTCGCCCACTACGAAGCAGGCCTCTGGACTGAGCCATTTGGCTTGTACCCAATGAAACATATATTCATGTGCCATTTTAGACTTTGCCTCATCACGAGTTGGGCTGTATCCCCGGTTGTAATACCGCCGACTGTAATAGCCCTAGCACTGACTGGTCCGGTGGTATCACCACCGGATCACGGGTTGGCCTTAACAGTAAATCCCCATTCCTGATTGGGTCCATTGGATCCAATGGGGAATTTTCAGTGCTAATACTGCGGGCTAATACAGCCAGCTGTAATACCGCCGAAAACAGGGATTTTCACCTCCAGAAACAAGCTGGAGGTAAAACAGCTGATTTAGCGCCAAACTCTTGATAGGGCCAGCCCTTAAATGCGGCGGTAATACCGTTGCCACCGCATTTAAGGGCTACAGCCCAACTCGTGATGAGGCCCTAAGTGTAAATAAACCACCAATGTATTATTCAGTGCCTAGTACCTAGCCGTTGAAATGTACCCCCACTTTCCTTGTACACGGTCAAAAAGTGCTCCTGGTAGGATATTCTGATGGGTACTAAAAAATGACATGACAGGGTGTCAGATTTTCCTACCCAGTCACTTTTTCCTACCCCTTGGTGTGTTGCCCAATGCCTGCCCTCGGTAGGATTTTCTGATGGGTAGGAAAAAATGACAGGTCAGGCTGTCAGATTTTCCTACCCCGTTACTTTTTCCTACCCCTGGGTTGGTTGCCCAATGCCTGCCCTCTGTAGGATTTTCTGACGGGTAAGAAAAAATGACAGGTCAGGCTGTCAGATTTTCCTACCCCGTCACTTTTTCCTACCCCTGGGTGGGTTGCCCAATGCCTGCTCTCGGTAGGATTTTCTGACGGGTAGGAAAAAATTACAGGTCAGGCTGTCAGATTTTCCTACCCGTCACTTTTTCCTACTCCTGGATGGGTTGCCCAATGCCTGCTCTCGGTAGGATTTTCTGACAGGTAGGAAAAAATGACAGGTCAGGCTGTCAGATTTTCCTACCGCATCACTTTTACCTACCCGTGGGTGGGATGCCCAATGCCTGCTCTCGGTAGGATTTTGTGACGGGTAGGAAAAAATGACAGGTTAGGCTGTCAGATTTTCCTACCCCGTCACTTTTTCCTACCCCTGGGTGGCTTGCCCAATGCCTGCTGACGGTAGGATTTTCTGACAGGTAGCAAAAAATGACATTACACCGGCAAAGTTGTAGTTGGCTGGACTGGTAAAAGTGCCGGTAAACGTCATTCCGTGTACTTTTACTGTGTACCGGCCAACACGTAATGAGGCCCAATACGGTTTCACCATTGCCTCTGCTCATTCCCCATTGGAAGGGGGGGCAAACGTAATGCATCAGAGGCAGCCACTGCAAAAAAGCTCAGGTCAACAATAAATGTTCCTCTTGCATTCCATAGCAATTTGCTATTCAGCCTCTCCTCCTCTTTACTCCTACAGCTCGTATCCACATTTTCTCTGCCATTCCCTTTATTTATTACCTCTCCTCCCTTCATATATCTCTCTTCATCCCTATTGCACCTTTCTCTTTCCTACTTTTCTCTCTTTTCTCAAGCTTTTCTTTCCTTCTCTAAGCTTTATCCCTTTCTTATGCTCCATCTTCTCCTCAATCCCCCTTTCTCCATATTGCTTCATTCCTGCATTCTCTTTGTATCTCATCTCTAACGCATCTCTTTCTATTGTTCCATCATGCTATTTCCATAGCCTGTTTCTTTAATTTCTCTCTCTGTTTCTCTTTCGCTACCTCTTTATCAAATCACTTAAATGTATCTTTCTTCCACTCCATCCCAATATCTGTGGCCCACTACATGCCTTCTTGGCCTCCTCGTGTCTACTTTTCTATGCCTCTCAATTCCTTTTAACTTTCTGTTCTCTTCTCGTCTCTCTTTCCTACTCCCTCTCAGGTGTAATACCAAATGGGCCTAATTCACAAAAAAAGCACTAAGAATGTGCAAAGTAATTTGCGCGCGAAAAAATATTGCACAGATTAAAAGATTTGGGCTGGGAGCCGATTCATGGAATGATATGCCTACAGAAACCTGCATTGCAAAGAATAATGAGTAGTGCCAAGAACGCCCCCAACATGCCGCCATCACAAACAAAACGTAGCAGCGTTGAACAACCTTGACGCCGGACGCATAGAAAAAAGTGATCAAATATAACTTACCAATAATCACCATTACTTCCATTCAACCTCTGCAACTGACAAGTCCACATCCCAGCACCCCCTCAAAACTGCGTCTCTGCCCCATAACTTAAAGCAGAGCCTGCATACCCTGACACAACTGTGCCTCTGCCCCCTTCTTAAAGCAGAACCTGCGTACCACGAAAAAACTGTGGCTTGGCCCACTAACTTGAAGCAGCACCAGCATACCCGGATGAAACTGCGCCTCTGCCCCCTAAATTGAAGCGGCACATGCAAAACCCAATGAAGCTGCACCTCAGCCCCTAACTTAAAGCACCACCCGCATACCCCAATGAAACTGCGCCTCAGATCCTTAACTTAAAGAAGCACTCTCGTACCCTGATGAAACTGCGCCTCAGCTACCTAACTTAAAACAGCACTCGCATACCCTTACAAAAATTATCCCCAGCCCCTAACATAAAGCAGCATGTGTACCCCAACAAAACTTCACCTCTTCCCCCTAACTTAAAGCAGAACCTGCAAGTCTGCCCTCATATACCAGTGCCCCCACTGACCTGTGCTGCAACCACCCAATCTGAGGCAGCACCCACAAGTCCGCCCCCCTCCCAGTACTCCCACTGACCTGTGCCCCAACCACACAACCCAAAGCAGCACAAGCAAGTCTGTCCTCGTCCATGTACCACCACTGACCTGTGCCCCAAACCCCCAAACTAAGGCAGCACCCGCAAGTCCGGCTTCCTCCCAGAACCCTACTGACCTGTCTCCCAACTCCTCAATGCAAGGCAGCACCCACAAGTTTGCCCTCCTCCCAGTACCCACACTGACCCTTGCCCAATCCCAAGGCCACACTTGCAAGTCTGCCCTCATCCCAGTACCCCACTCACCTCTCACCAACATCCCAAACCAAGGCAGCATCTGCACGTCCACCCACATCCCAGTACCCCCACTGACTTATGCCCCAACACCGTAACCCTTGGAAGCACCCGCAAGTCTGCCCTCATACCAGTACCACCACTGATCTTTGCCCAACCCCCAATCCAAGGCAGCACCTGCAAGTCCACCCTCCTATCAGTTCCCCCACTGACCTGTCCCCCAACTCCCCCACCCAAGGCAGCACCTGCAAGTCTGCCCTCCTCCCAGTACTCCGACTCACCTGTGCGACAAACCCCCAACCCAAGTCAGCACCTGCAAGTCTGCCCTCTTCCCAGTACCCTCAGTGACCTGTGCCCCAACCACCAACCCAAGGCAGCACCTGCAAGTCTGCCCTCGTCCCAGTACCCCCACTGACCTGTGCCCCAACCACCAACCCAGGGCAGCACCCACAAGTCTGCCCTCAACTCAGTACACCCACTGAGCTGTTCCCCAACCCGCCAACCCAAGACAGCACCTGCAAGTCCGCCCTTGTCCCAGTACCCCAAATGTCTTGTGCTCCAACCCTGCATTCCCCCAGCCCAAGGCAACACCCGCAATCCCTCACTCCTCCCGCTACCCCCACTGACCCGTGCCCCAGACCCACAACCCAAGGCAGAAACTGCAAGATGGCCCTTATTCCAGTACCTCCACTGACCTGTGCCTGAAACCCCAACCCAAGTCAGCACCCAAAAGTCAGCCCCCACTGACCTGTGCCCCAACCCACATACCCAATGCTGGACCCGCAAGTCTGCCCTCAGCCCAGTCCCCCCACGGATCTGTGCCCCAATCCAAGGGACCGCCTGCAAGACCTCCCCACTCCCAGTAGCCCCACTGACCTGTGTCTCAACCCCAACCCAAGACAGCACTAGCAAGTCTGCCCACATCCCAGTGCTCCCACTGACCTATGCCCCAATCCAAGGGACTACCTGCAAGACCTCCCCACTTACAGTAGCCCCACTGACCTGTGTCTCAACCCCAACCCAAGACAGCACCAGAAAGTCTGCCCACATCCCAGTAGCCCCACTGACCTGTGTTTCAACCCCAACCCAAGACAGCACCTGCAAGTCTGCCTTCATCCCAGGACCCCCACTGACCTATGCCCCAGCCCCCTAAACCAAGTCAGCATCCGAATGCCTGCCCTCCTCCCAGTACCCCATTGTCCTGTGCCCCAACTGCTCAGCCCAAGTCAGCACACGCAAGTCCGCCCTCCTCCTAGTATCCCCACTGACTTGTGCCCCAACTCTCGAACCCAAGGCAGTACCCGCAGGTCCACCCTCCTTCCAGTACCACCACTGACCTGCGCTCCAACCCCCCAACCCAAGGCAACATCCACTAGTCTGCTCTTATCCCAATACCCCCACTGACCTTAGCCCCAACCCCCAAGCCAAAACAGCAACCGAAAGTCCGCACTCGTCTCAGTACCCCTACTGACCTGCACCCCAAGCCCCCAACCCAAGGCTGCACCCGCAAGTCAGTCCTCATCCCAGTTCCCCCACTGACCAGTGCTCTAACCCGACAACCCAAGGCAACACCTGCATATCCGCCCTGGTCTCAGTACAACCACTCACCTGTGCCTGAACCCTTAAACCCAAGTCAGCAACCGCAAGTCCACCCTTCTCGCAGTACCCCCACTGACATATGCCCCAACCCAAGGCAGCTCCCAGAAGTCTGCCCTTGGCCCAGTACTCCAACTGACCTGTCCCCAACGCAGCAAACACAAGTCTGCCCTCCTCCAAGTACCCTCACTGACCTGTCCTCAACCCAAGGCAGCGCCCTCAAGTCTGCCCTTGTCCCAGTACCCCCACTAAATTGTGCTCCAACCTCCCAACCCGAGGCAGCACCTGCAAGTCCGCCCCTGTCCCAGTACCCCCATTGACCTGTGCTCCAACCCCCAAAGCAAGGTAGTACACACAAGCCCGTCCTCATCCCAGTACCCCCACTGACATGTGTCACAACTTCACAAACCAAGGCAGCATCCGCTAGTCTGCCCTCATCCCTGTACCCCCACTGACCTGTGCCTCAACACCACATGCCCATGGCAGCACCTCAAATATGCTCTCCTCCCAGTAGCCCCACTGACCTGTGTCCCAACTTCCGAAACCAAGGCAGCACCTGCATTGTCTGCCCTCATCCCAGTACTCCCACTCACCTGTGCCACAAACCCCCAACCCAAGTCAGCACCCGCAAGTCTGCCCTCTTCCCTGTACCCCAGTGACCTGTGCCCCAACCACCAACCCAAGGCAGCACCCACAAGTCTGCCCTCAACTCAGTACACCCATTGAGCTGTTCCCCAACCGGCCAACCCAAGGCAGCATCTGCAAGTCCGCCCTTGTCCCAGTACCCCAAATGTCTTGTGCTCCAACCCTGCATTCCCCCAGCCCAAGGCAACACCCGTAATTCCTCACTCCTCCCTCTACCCCCACTGACCCGTGCCCCAGACCCACAACCCAAGGCAGAAACTGCAAGATGGCTCTTATTCCAGTACCTCCACTGATCTGTGCCTGAAACCCCAACCCAAGTCAGCACCCAAAAGTATGCCCTCATCCAAGTGCCCCCACTGACCCGTGCCCCAGACCCACAACCCAAGGCAGAAACTGCAAGATGGCTCTTATTCCAGTACCTCCACTGACCTGTGCCTGAAACCCCAACCCAAGTCAGCACCCAAAAGTCAGCCCCCACTGACCTGTGCCCCAACCCACATACCCAATGCTGGACCCGCAAGTCTGCCCTCAGCCCAGTCCCCCCACAGATTGTGCCCCAATCCAATGGACCGCCTTCAAGACCTCCCCACTCCCAGTAGCCCCACTGACTTGTGTCTCAACCCCAACCCAAGACAGCACCAGCAAGTCTGTCCACATCCCAGTGCTCCCACTGACCTATGCCCCAATCCAAGGGACTGCCTGCAAGACCTCCCCACTCCCAGTAGTCCCACTGACCTGTGTCTCAACCCCAACCCAAGACAGCGCCAGAAAGTCTGCCCACATCGCAGTAGCCCCACTGACCTGTGTCTCAACCCCAACCCAAGACAGCACCTGCAAGTCTGCCTTCATCCCAGTACCCCCACTGACCTATGCCCCAGACCCCTAAACCAAGTCAGCATCCGAATGTCTGCCCTCCTCCCAGTACCCCATTGACCTGTGCCCCAACTGCCCAACCCAAGTCAGAACCCGCAAGTCTGCCCTCCTCCTAGTATCCCCACTGACTTGTGCCCCAACTCTCGAACCCAGGGCCGCACCGGCAGGTCCACCCTCCTTCCAGTACCACCACTGACCTGTGCTCCAACCCCCCAACCCAAGGCAACATCCACCAGTCTGCTCTTATCCCAATACTCCCACTGACCTTAGCCCCAACCCCCAAGCCAACGCAGCAACCGAGAGCCTGCACTTGTCTCAGTACCCCTACTGACCTGCACCCCAAGCCCCCAACCCAAGGCTGCACCCGCAAGTCAGTCCTCATGCCAGTTCCCCCACTGACCAGTGCTCTAACCCCACAACCCAAGGCAACACCTGCATGTCCGCCCTGGTCTCAGTACAACCACTCACCTGTGCCTCAACCCCTCAACCCAAGTCAGCACACGCAAGTCCATCCTTCTCGCAGTACCCCCACTGACATATGCCCCAACCCAAGGCAGCTCCCAGAAGTCTGCCCTTGGCCCACTACTCCAACTGACCTGTCCCCCAACGCAGCAAACACAAGTCTGCCCTCCTCCCAGTACCCTCACTGACCTGTCCCCAACCCAAGGCAGCACCCTCAAGTCTGCCCTTGTCCCAGTACCCCCAGTGAAGTGTGCTCCAACCTCCCAACCAAAGGCAGCACCTGCAAGTCCGCCCCTCTCCCAGTACCCCCACTGACCTGTGCTCCAACCCCCATCGCAAGGTAGTACACACAAGCCCGTCCTCATCCCAGTACCCCCACTGACATGTGTCACAACTTCACAAACCAAGGCAGCACCCGCTAGTCGGCCCTCGTCCCTGTAGCCCCACTGAGCTGTGCCTTAACACCACATGCCCATGGCAGCACCTCAAATATGCTCTCCTCCCAGTAGCCCCACTGACCTGTGTCCCAACTTCCCAAACCAAGGCAGCACCTGCATTGTCTGCCCTCATCCCAGTACCTCCACTGACCTGTGCCTGACCCCCCAACTCAAGGCAACACCTGCAATCTGCCCTCCTCCCAGAACCCTCACTGACCTGTTCCTCATCCCAAGGCAGCACCCACAAGTCCCCCCTCCTCCCGGTAACCCCACTGACCTGTGCCCCAACCTGCAACCCAAGGAATCAACCGCAAGTCCAGCTCGTCCCAGTAGCCTCACTGACACTGACCTGTGCCCCAGCCCCACAACCCAAGGCAGCACCCGCATGTCTGCCTCGTCCACAATCATCAACTAACTCAGCCCCTGCACAAGGAATAACATCAGGCAACCAGCCTTTGCCACCTCCAGCAGTCTGATTGTCCCTCCCCTACACGTGAAACACATGTCCGCATGTCCAAGTGAATCAAAGTAATGCCCCCATGGCAACCACTAACACTTAGCACCTCTTAACATGTTCACACAAGAAGTGCCATTTCAACCAACGCATACATGTATCGCACACCCACACACACCATCTACAGAATTGGCCAAAATGCCTGTATTGCAAAGCACTGAAGCAGTCAAGTAACAGATGTACATCTCAAAGATGTGAGACACATGAATCCCAAGCATGCCACCTCCCCACAAATACAATGCCATATACAATAGTTCACATACGTTCATTGGACATTGATGCAACATACTAAACATCACATACACAAAGCATGCACATATGACCCCCACCAAACAGCACGGTATCAGAATGACCCACAGAGTCTGCCCCAACACACATGACAGCGTTAGGACATATACACTTGGACAACATGGCCAAACAAAGGTGCACATGGACAAAGAGACAGCAAGCGGTGTGGTAGAATTGTGATATTAAAATGTATTTAAGAAAAACTATGTATAAAAAAGGGAAGGGAAAAATTGTCCTTGAAAAAATAAAGGAGACCTACAACTATAGAACTATGTACCCGAGTCAGCGGGCTAGTCTGTTGTAATTTCTGCCAATGCCTCCAACTAGGACGATTTCCCCTTCCGCAACTTACAGGATGGCATCCATTGTTGCCTGTAGGACTTGCAGGGCTTTCCTCATCTGAGACTCGATCTCCTCCGCTGTCATGCAAGATTCCCACGCGCCAAACTCTCCTCCACATTGGCCCTGGACCTGGCTGTTACTGCATCACGTGCCTGCTGCCTCTCCACCTCCTGCTGCCTCACATAGTCCACCTGGGTTGACACCAGAGCCCACAGGAGACAGCATGACTCCTGCCTCACTTGTGCCGTGTGTGCCTAGATGCCTCCTCCTACTGCCAATGCCCTGCAGGATTTGCCTGCTCACTGTCTCCATACCCTACTGCCTGGCATTGTGTGTGTGGTGCAGGTTCTCCCTCTGACTGAATAACTGTCTGCGCAGGGGGAGTACAACACCTGCACAACCCTCAAGTGCCTGTTGTACCTCTGCAGCCTGTTCCCCTGTAGGCTCCTAGGCAGGCTCAGCGACCACTTCATCTGCCATTGAACAGACTTCAACCTCCACTAGGGACACTGGCACATCCAACTGGGCAATGGTGGGACAGGTGCACAGGAGGCCATGGTGGTAGCTGGCATGTAAGCCTCTGTTTAGGATGTCTGGGGCACAGAAGCAGGATGGGCCATTGCAGTGGCCTGCCCATAGAGACCACCAGAAAGAAGTGCTGTTGTCGATTGTGCCAAGTAGCTGCCCATCTGCATGTGATGATATGATATATATAATATGATATGGCATTTATAACGTGCCTATACGCAAGTGTTTCAAAGCGCAACGAGGCAAGTGAGGGTGAACAGAGGGGAACAGAGGGAAGACAACGATCTTACTAGGCCAGGTGACATTGAGATCGCACAAGTACAGGGGGGAAAGTGCAGAGAGAGGGAAAGGGGGTAATGCAACACATAGGATCAACATTAATAGAAATAAATAGAATAAATAAAAACAGTAGGTAAAAGTGCGGCCAGCTAGTGGCAAGTGCAGAGGTAAGTGCAGAAATTAAGTGTTAGGAGCTGGTGGGGACTGTAGGGATACATAAAGAGTCCCCAAGTTCATGGGTTGCCCGGGAGGCAGTGCCAGTGTGCATCTGGCGTGGGAAGGAACCTGGGCCCGAGAACAGAGGGTAGCCAGGTGACCAGTGCTGTTTCAGTCTGGAGTTCAGCAGGGGAGAGGAGGAGAAAAAGTAGAGGCAAAGCGGAAGGTCTTGAGGTGCTTCTGGAACCGGAAATGGTTCTCCTCAAGTTTCAGGGAGGCAGGGAGGCTGTTCCAGAGGGAGGCCCCAGCCGAGGAAAGAGATCTACCACCAACGTGTTGCTTGGAGAAGCGGCTGACCCTGAGGGAGTTGGAGGCGGATGAGCAAAGAGCTCGAGAAGGAAGATATTTAGGAAGAGAGAGTTGGAGGTATTGAGGCCCCAGACCCCAGAAGGCCCTGTGGACAATGCAGAGGGTTTTAACTTAATTCATGCAGCCACTGGGGGCCAGTGCAGAGATTTCAGTCCTGGAGAGATACGATCCCTGGGCTTGAGGCCAAGGACAAGTCTTGCAGTCCTGTTCTGGATGAGTTGCAGAGGGCGGAGAGTAAAAGCAGGTAGATTTAGAAAGAGGCTGTTGCATTAGTCCAGCCTATAGAGAGCCAGAGCTCTGAAGAGAATGAGCTTCTGGGGGAAGGAGAGGAAAGGAAGAATGACTCTGAGGAGGAGCAGCTGGTAGTGTGACTTCTTAGAGACTTCAGAGATGTGACGGGAGAAAGAGAGAGTGGAGTCGAAGACACTGAGGTTTTTAGCCTCACAGGTGGGAGAAGGAAGAGGGCCAAGATAGACCGGCCAGAGAGCGACAGGAAATGAGGGAGCTGATGAGGAGAATCTCAGTCTTACTGGCATTAAGGCAGAGATCGTTGGTGACACATCACACCTGGATGGCGGACAGACAGTCAGAGATGACAGAAGGAGACAAGGTGGTGGAAGGGAGCCCGAAAATGAGCTAAGTGGTGTCCGCATAGCATTGAAAGTTGGGGCCGAGGGCGGCAATGCGCTTGGCAGGAAGTGCCACGTATTGGTTGAACGGACAGGGAGAGAGGTTAGACCCCTGGGGAACACCACAGGTAGAGATAGAGATAGAGGAGAGGAAGGGCCCAAGTTGGACCTTGGAGGGTCAATCGGAGAGGAAAGAGGTAAGCCAAGCCAGGGCCTGATCGGTGATACCCAGGTTATCACAGAGACAAGACTGTTGAGCAGGATGGCATGGTTGACCGTGTCAAAGGCAGAAGAGAGATCAAGTAAGATGAGGAAACAGGGGGTATTGGAGTCAAGGTTGGAGTGCAGGTCTTCTCGGATGTCCAGGAGAGCAGTTTCCGTGCTTCTGGCAGCTCTGAAGCCAGACTGATGGTCATGGAGACAACAGACCAATTCAGTGTGAAGATTAAGCTGGGAGATGGCCTGCTTTTCGAAGGGGTTTGCCCAAGAAAGGAGTTATGGAGATTGGGTGGTAGTTAGCAGGGCAGGAGGGGCCAGCTAAGGGTTTCTTAAGAAGAGGACACACAAGGGAGTGCATCAGGGTGGAAAGGAAGACTCCAGTGGTGAAGCAGTGGGTGCAGGAGCCAGGGTGTCATTGTGGTCCTTGATGGTTTTAGAGGAACAGGGTAGAACCTGTTTCGACGAGACCTTCTTAGATCGGACTTGTCTAGAAACCTTGACTTGGGATAACAGGGGAAAGGCAGAGAAGGAGGGAGGAGAGGTGTCCACAGATGGGCCAGAGGAAGAGAGGGGAGTAGATGTAGGAAGTGCAGAGGTAGAGAGAGAACATGATGTCCTGAGTTTTAGAGATGAATAGAGAAGCCAGGGTCGTGAAGAGGGCCTGGGAGGGGACAGGCGAGGTAGAGACTGCAGCAGGATTGGCCAGCTCCTTACAGATTTTAAAGAGTTCGGATGAGTTGTTGGATGCTGCAGAGACACAGGCTTGGATGAGGGCTCTCTTCTTGGTGCAGACAGAGAACCGGTATTGCCTTTGGAGCAGGCAGCAGGCCAGTTTGTCAGAGGATGTACAGGAAGCACACCATTTCCTCTCACCGCTCTGCACTTGCGTTAAAGGATGACAAGGTCTGAGTCATATCAGGAATTGCACTTGGCTTTGG
The DNA here is from genome assembly GCF_040938575.1 of Ambystoma mexicanum. Classification (NCBI taxonomy): domain Eukaryota; kingdom Metazoa; phylum Chordata; class Amphibia; order Caudata; family Ambystomatidae; genus Ambystoma; species Ambystoma mexicanum. The sequence continues at coordinate 292,977,115 of NC_090928.1, forward strand.
CTTCAAGCAAATTCTCATGACAGGGGCAACAACATCAAGAGTATCAGCTATAGCAAAGTGGGGCATAGAAAGGGCTGTGTCAGGGTGTAAGTCAGCCAAAGGGGGAGTGGGGAGAGAAAGTGGCAGCGAAAGCCTCAATTGAAACATGCTTCATGGGTTGGATAACCGAGACAGCAGGTGGCAGTGCTAGAGTTGGCTTGGCCTGAGGGGTGGAGAGAGAGAGCTGGGAGAAAAGGAGAAAGTGATCACTCCAGGAGAGAGGAGTGATGAGAGGGATAGAAAGGGAAAGGTCTGTAGAGATCAGAACATCCAGAGTATGCCCTGCAGAGTGAGTTGGGCCAGAGGGGAGGATAGAGAGTGAGAGAGAGTCGCACAGGCCCTGAGAGAGTCAAGAGGAAGGACATGAAGCATTCAGGTGTATGTTAAAGTTTCCAAGATGGAGGAGTTGAGTGGTGGAGACCAGGAGGGAAGAGGAGAGGTTCACCCACTCAGAGAACATGGAGGAGATCTGAATAGGTGGCCGATAGATGTTAGCCAAAGTGAAGGTATGGCTAGGAGAGAGAGAGAGAGCCTGCAGTTGAGGCATTCGAAAGAGGAGTGGGCATGCGTAGAAATGACAGAGGCAGGAATCCTCTCGGGGAAGATCAGAGCTACACCCCGTTGGAATGAATGGATCTGGGCGCAGAGAGGATCTTGTAGCCATCTGGGAAGAGAGTGTCAAAGCTTGTGACAGAGCTGGCCATGAACCATGTCTCAGTAAGGGCAAGGACATCGAGGTCAAGTTCTTCAAGGGGGCGGCAGATGTCAGAGGAGAGTTTGACAGCTGAGCGAGAGTTTAGAGTGGCAATATGGAGAAGGTTGTCATCCTTGAAATACTTCCGGGAAGGGGTACAAATTAGAGGTATAACCTGTTGAGGTGTAGAAGTAGAAGAAGCCTGAGAGAGGGCAGCAGAGGAAGGAGGAGAGGGCAAGGTAGCCAAGAAGGAGAGAGCAAGTGGAGGCAAGGAAGCCATGGAGGGAAAAGAGGGGACAGCTGGAGAAGAAAGGAAATTGATGAGGGGTGCGAAGTGTCTATCAAAGAGGAAAAGGTTGGCCTGAGGACCTTGGACCAAGACGGTGCCATTCAGGTAAACATTAATGATGACCTTAGAGGAGTGGAAGGAGGGCAGGAGGGCCTTCCACCGGGTGCTACCAATAATGGGAGAAGAAGAGAAAGGAGAAAGCACACAGACCATATGAAGAGTCCATAGGTCTGGTAAGGGAATAACAAAGAGGATGTCGGTGAGGGTCTGTCTGGAGGGAGCACTGGTATAGGTGTCAGTGATAGGGTGGCCTGAATTGGAGACCAGGATGTCCTTTTTAAAATTCTTCCTACCAGATATATTGAGGAGAGCAGGATAGTGGATAGAGAAGCAGTTAGAAAAGATAGGAGAGACAGAGAGCACCATAGAGTAGGTAGGGAGAGGAGAGAAGAGGAAGGGGGAATCATGGGATGAGAGGGGCGGGGAGAAAACTAGGGAAGGACACAGGTAGGGACGCAAGCAGACAAGACAGAGAGAGACAAGACAACAGTAGACAAATTGGACAAGACGACAGGAGCTCAGACAATGGTAGAAAGGTTTGTTAGATGAATGCTATGTTAAGGAGGCAAAAACCACGGAACTGCACTACTTTCACAATGTAGTTTAAATACCGGAGAAAAGCACATCTAAGTCTGAGAGTCCTGAATAGTGGGAAAACAGGCCTAGTTTTCACAATGCAATTTAGTAACTTTCAGAATGCAATTTGAATACTGGAGACCACACATGTACGTCTGATAGTCTGCTCAGTCGAAGGGTTTCAGTGTAGAGTGAAGGCTCTATTTCTTACCCGGGCCAATCCTACCTTACATAGTCGCTGCTGCTTGACGGCTGGCAACTGGCTTCCCCTGCTGACACCTTCAGACACTAGCTGGAGCTGTCTCAGAAGGAGCCGCCCTTGCCTTGGGACTGCACAGGTTGAGGGCTGCCCTGGAAGGGTCCATCATGACCAACAGACCACCAATCAGTGTAGGAAGGTGGGCTGGGAGGGGGGAGAGAAACGGCACTGTGAGCACAAGATTCAAAAAGCAAAAATACACAAAGATGCCCAGGAGGGTCTCTTGGAATGCTTCGCTGCTTACCTGCAGAACGCCAGAAATGGCAAGTGGAGCGCTCAGCAGGCCGATAGGCACAAACACAAGGATCAGCCACCAATCGGGGATGAGGGCAGGCTGGGAGGTGGGAGGGATCAGGGAACCAGGAAATGGATGCTGGGGAGGGGAGGTGAGTGGGGAGGGAGAACAACAGCGCTGTGAGAGCTAGATTCAAAAAGCAAAAATACACAAAGAGGCCCAGGAGGATCTCTTGCAATGCATTGCTGCTCACCTGCAGAACGCCAGAAATGGCGAGTGGAGCGCTCAGCAGGCAGATAGGCACAAACACAAGGATCGGCCACCAATCGGAGAGGCGGGCGGGATCAGGGAACCAGGAAATGGATGCCGGTGAGGGGAGGGAGGACGGAGAAGATTCAAAAAGCAAACATACACAAAGAGGCCCAGGAGGAACTCTTGCAATGCTTTGCTGCTCACCTGCAGGATGCCAGAAAGGAAAATGCTCTACAAGCATGAGATGCTTGGACAACATCACACATAGAAGACTTCAGCCTCAAGGCACTCATGAGCAGGGGCATTAACTCATCCCGGATTGCCACATCGGCTGGAAGTGCAACCTCGGTCTGAGTGGAGGCATCAGTGAAGGTGGGTTTGTGCTGCAGCAGATGGCCCTAGGACAGGAGGTTGTGCAGAACTCTACACAGTGGACTGCACATCCTATGTTCTCAGGGTCAGGTGTGCAGCCGGCACACCCTCCTCAGAACCCCAACCTGACATCGTAGGCAGGGCTGCAATGACCTCCTTCTCCTACTCCATCAACCCAGATACCTCCAGAGAGGTCTCCATGTTTTGGGTCCCCTGTGTGGAAATGTCACCACCACCCTACCCTACCACTGCTGAGGTGTCTACCACAATGATGAAATCTTGGTCTTACCCTCAGCAGCATTGGACGCTCCACCAGACACACCTCTCAGAAGAGGAGGAAACAACAGGACATGGCCGGGGTCTATGCCTGGGTCTAGAGGCCTTGTCCCTGTTTTCTGCTCCACAGCACTGCTTGCACCCTCTTCGCCAGCTGCAGCAACTGTGGAAAAGGGAACAAAGAACATTACCGTCAATCAACCATGCCATTGCATGTGTAGGCGAGTGCAATAAAGAATGTGTTGCTGTATAGAGACTCTGCTCATTGAGTCTCTTTTTAATGTATATCGAAGGAAGGTGGTCCCCAGCCGTGAAAACATCCGCCTAGAGCGAAAGCATAGAGAGTGCGGCAAAGAGTGTGTTGCCATGTGGAGACTGCTCATTGAGTCTTTTTTTTCCTGTTTATAGAAGGAAGACGGTCTGCAGCAGTGAAAACACCAGCTGAGAGCAAAAGTGAAGCGAGTGTGACAAATAGTGTGTTTCTGTGTGTTTCCATGGGTTCTGGTGGGGCTCAGAGATGGTGTTCCCCGAGAGACTCAAATCGCGGACTCATTTGCAGATAACCACTTTTGCCTTACATTAATTAAACAGTATCTTAGTAAACCTCTGCACTACCCAAGACGATCTTGCAGTCAAAACCAAAGGTACGCTGATAATTAGCAGCATACCAGCACTTTAAAGGGAGAGGTAAAGTGATAGCTATTGTTATTGGTCAAGGGCCAAAAGGTTTGAGAGAACAAATCAGGAATGACTTAATATGTTAAAAGCCGTCACTAAATTCAACTCCTGCATCTTTTGGGGCCAAATAAATCCTCCAACAAACCATTCTTACAGTCCTCAGGCAAATTGTATTACCAAGTTGACATGGACAAAGTACTTCTCAGGGATCTTTGAGGAATTGAAACTATGTAGTTGTGGTATAAATCAAAAGACAGATTGGGGGTTAGAGATAGAAGGAAAATAAATAAAAGAACTGATTCGTAGCTCCACAAGATCGTGAGTAGCAGGGCCAAAAGGCCTCACAAATAAAACATTACGTTCCTCAATGGGTCGTTGGACCTCTATTCTCCTTAATCTCTTTAATAACATTGTAAAAACTCCTCAATGTCCTGCTTCTTGGAGTACAGCCATAATAATTCCTATATTTAGGAGAGGGGACTGAGGAAACCCTGCTAACTATAGTCCAATAGCAGTAATGGATGTAGAGAGCAAAACCTTTGCACGCTAAGTCTTGAAGGAACTGGAAAACTGGGCCGATCAGTCACATATAATATCAAAATTTCAAACAGGTTTTTCCGAAAGGGTCTGTCGATGTCATTGAATGGCCTGGTCCTAAATATGCTTTATACAAAACAAACGAAACAGCAATTTTTGTAAGGGGTTCGGATAGATCTATCGAGGGCTTTTGATAACATTAACAGAGGCAAATTGTGGCATAAATTAAGAGACTTTGGTATTCTGCATTGACTTTTGTCACTTCTCATCCATTTCCATGATATCACAATATACAGGTCAGACTTCATCTTGAGGGCCATTTGTCCTCTAGGATTCCAACAAATAAAAGTTTAAGACAGTGGAGAATAGTAGCTCCCTGCCTTTTCAACCTTTTCTTATCAGAACTTTGGAATAACCTGACTGCCCATTTTTTGTTTGCCCCAGCATTTGGCAATCTTAAAATCACTGAGCTTGCATACACGGATAACGTGGTCCTGATGGATCACACTCCGATAGGCCTACAACAGTTGATCACAGCATTTGCAAATTATGCTAGTGAGAATGATCTTGTCAGTAACCCTAGTAAAACCTTTGTAATGACATATGACAGTAGTCCACACATTTGCTGCGCCACCCAAAAAGTTCCAAACAAATTTTCACTGTGATTGCTAGCAGAACATTTTTTATTGCCCCACCTTGTTTACACGTGTTTCGGCCTCTCAAGGGCCTTTCTCAAAACAAAAACTTTCTGGGCAAATAGATTAAATCAAGTTCAGGTTCAATTTGAAATATTGTCTGTCACGGGATAATCCCTGGCTAAGTTTCGGATCTAATCTCACGCCTCGGCACTGTTGCTGCTGGAGCAGTAGCAACAGGGCAGACGCGTGAGATTAGAGGCCGAAACACGTGTAAACCAGGTGGGGTAATTACACATTTTTCTGCCAGCAATCACACTGAAAATTCGTTTGGAACTTTTTTGGTGGCGCAGCAAAGGTGTGGACTACAGACTTTTGTATTCAACCAGGGAGGGGGGGATTGGTCCCTCCCAAAACCACCACACCAACGCGACACATACATAAACCAAGGTCGCCGGCATAAGAGGTTGAAACCAGAGCAAACCCCCACAAATTAATGACATATGACCATGTGGCCAAGAAAGGATCAGAAAGTGTTAAGTGGTGGCTGACTGGTCAGAAATTACCAGTTATAAAAGAAATAAAAAACTTGGCCTTTATGACTTGATCAAATACCTCCATGCTAGCATTAGAAGCGGACCTAGGAAAAAAAGGTTCACTATCCAAATGAAAATAATTCTGTCTGAATTCTGTAAATGTAGCCTTTTGCCTCTAATTAAATTCTATAAGGTCAAGGTAATCCCAGTACTAATGTATGGCATTGAAATTGAATCAATGGCCCTCTAAATTAATTGGGTGCATATAGAGGACAGCATTTGTAAAAATGTAGTCATTCTACCTCCGTCCATACCAATGCACAGGTTACAATATAAACTGGGCTTACAATCTTTGTAATTCTACGCTGCATGGAAAAGGATTTCACTATTTAAATCAATCATATGTCCACAGAAATATTATCTATATATCGACATCAGTGGATTGATGATAAATAAAATCACTGCATATATAAATGAAATGAAGCAGGAAGCCTCAGTTCAGCTACTGAAATGTTGTTCATCTGAAAAGGAATTGGTTGATAACCCATTGAAGGTAAAGAAACTATTAGGCATGAATGATTGGATAGAAACAAGGGTGTTGTTTATGAATATGAAATGTTTCAAAATTATTCCACCATCTGACAAACCTTTGGGTTACTTACCACTTTATCTTAGAAGGTTCCCTAACCAACACTGTCGGTCACATTTTCTAAGATTTTGTTTGAATCTATATGTTACTCGGGACTTGCTTAGAAAAAGAAATGAGGGGTCACTGATTGATGGTGTGTGTAATCTATGTGATCTCACTGTTGAACAAAATGTGAAACATCTGTTGATGACCCAACAAAGGATCGATCATTTCTCCTGTTTTTCCATAGTACTGACTGGTTGTTTACAGAGTAATTTTGAATCGTCTGTCAGAGGGGAAAGAGACATTTTTGTCATTGGAAGTTTTGAGATTCTTGAAGGAAATTGAATCACTCATAATGTTGTGAGGGAGCTCTCTTTTGTTTCGATAAACATGAATATGAATATGATTTTATGATTTTAACCGTGTCAAGAAGTGTAGCACATGTGTTGTGTGTTTACCCGCTTCTTTTTTAGGTTTTCTCTCGGTTATGATGAGTTAGTCTAGTCCTTTTCTTATTTGCATTATGATTTTTTCTTTTTTTATCTTTCTGTTTTGTTTTCTTTTCTTTTGTGTGTGTGTTGAAATGTGTATATGAGCTTTGTATTGTTTCTTTATCTTTTTGTGAAAAGTCAAATATTAACTGATCCACAAATACAAAAATAAAAATAAAAAGAATTGCAGGTGTAGGCTACACAACAGTATCATTATCAGCATGAGTCAGCCAGCAACTGCCACACATGCACAGGCTCATGCCCTGCAATCAGAATAAATTCAGTAACACAAGTCTAGGAAAAATGAACAGGCACGATGATGAGACATGCACATGTGAACCCCGCACATTGACGTGTGGCAACATACAGATGGCAAGAAATCATTCCACATCACAATGATAATGCTGCACTGACCCAAGTGTATCCTGCATGTGTCTGTAGCACCAAAGGCACTTCTCCATCCAACCACATCTAGCTACATGCACCCCTGACAGTCTGACATGAAAGCATGCAACACGTACCTGCACCCATTGCTGAGGATCAAGCAGCAATTCTGCTACTCACCACCACAGCAAATTCCACAATGACATGCCATGTACGGCGGCCGCTCATTAAGTGGCCTGACAGATCACAATGGGGCTACAGATAGTCAAATGCACTAAATGGCCATAACCACAGTTCCCTACACCTGTCCAATTCACAGATGTGTCCAATCACATACGCCCAGCATTGGCATTGGCAAGAATTATGCAAAACACATGCCCTGTATAGAGCAGACTTGCTCATATCATGCATACCCATGCAGGACACAAAAACTCTGTTGAAAAATGCACACTGTGGGTACTCATCAGCAGCTTGGATCTGTGCCTGCAGGTCAAGGACTTGGGCCTTGACATCTGAGTTAACCCTCTCCAGGACTTGCATGATACCTAATGGGTGTCTGCATGGTGCACCTCCATGGTGGCACCTGCCAAGAGGGCTACCTTTACCTGGCTACAGATACTGAGGTCTGCCAGCACTTCTTGGCATGGTACATGGTATGGACTGCAGCCGTGATGTCCACCCAGATCTTCAGATGCCCACATGTCGCAAGCTAGTGCTGTGGGTTGAGGAGGGAATCGTAATGGGCCAGGACCTGCTCACCCCGGATGCCAACTTCTGCTTCAGTGAAGTTGACAGTCCTCAGCCTCGCCTTGGTGGTGCTGGTCGGTGTCCCGTACATGGCTCCCATTGAGGCTGGTGGAATGGAGCTTTGCCCTGGCGAAGAGTGCTGTTTAGCTGTGGTGGTGGAATAGAGGGATGGAAGTCTCAAGATGGCAAATGAATTATTCTCAGAGACCAACAGGTTAGACACAGGAGAACAGGCTATAAGGGAATACATGCATTCCAAGGCAGTGCTGGTCATCAGCAGCCACTCACACTCAACCAGGCAGCAGAATATGGTGAGGTTTGTAGGCATTCTAGGGCAGGAGGATGCAAGAAATGGCACAAGGCAGGAGGAACAGGTGGCTCCCATGAATTCATGAGGCAGCAGTGTGAAGATCAGACGAAGGGGCCCAAATGTGCAATTTATGCGCAACACAAGGAGGTGCACCAGGCATTTCTTGCCATGTACGGAGACTGGGAGATTCATTCCAAGGTTGGACGTAGCCATGGTGCTATTAGCGTCATGGCTGCCTCCAAACTAGAGTCCGGGTCCGGTCTGGCTGAATGGGGACTTCCTGGGTCATTCCAACCCTGGAGGACCCGGTAAGTCCCCATTCAGTAAACCATTCCCCATTCCCATTTGAGTCCCCATGGAGCTCAATGGGAATGGGGAAGGTGCTAGTTACGGGCCCGCAAATAGCGGGCCCGTTATTAGCGCCCTGGTCTGACCACACATCCTTTGTGGGTCCTGGGACCTCAGAATAAGGCGGTAAGGGTTTATCAGCACCAGCATCATTACCGGTGACCATTAACCATTACCGCCCGACTCATAATGACCCCCTGAGACATTTAGGGGGTGAAATGCACATGTTGTACCGTGCAATGTGCATTTCGCAGAGCTGTATGTTTTTTCAGGGGTACCACATGGATTTTACACCCAGATTTACGGGAAGCTTGCCCAAACCGCACCATAAGTGGGAGGGCTCCGCAGAGAGGAAGAGGATGAGGATGGGGAAGAGGGCAGAAGAAGCTTCCACCTGATACATGTGGTGGTGAGCCTAGAGGTGCCCCTGCACCGCCAAGGCCCACTAGGTGCAAGAAGGGCCAGCCTGCTGAGAAGGAAGAGGCAGCCCCCCATCAAGAGGCAGAGACCAAGGAGAAGGAGCCACCAAGAAGGAAGCACAGTTCAGATGAGAAGCTAACAATCCTCACTGATTATGTTGCTGAACACCAGGTTGAGCAGTACACTTGGGCTGGCAATACCGTTCCTCTGGCCCAGCGGTGGAGGATGTGTCTGGAGGTCACAGACTACATCAATGCCTGTGGTGTGGAGAGAGACACTGCGGTCGAGCTCTAAAGAGGATGGGGAACCTCATGTGACGGACCAAGGAGAAGCTTGGCGGCAATGTGGTCTCTACCCAGTCCACTGGATGCTTATCACCACACGAGGATGAGATGACTCCATTTGAAGAGGTCGCCAGTCTACTCATCAGCAGTGTGCAGGTTGTTGGCATAGGAGGGATGGACACTTATGCAGCCCCACCATATGAGTGCCATGTGTGCATGTCATAAGTCCTTCCATCTGTGCATGAAATGCTGTCAAATATTGTGATACAGTTGGCAGGGGTGCTCTCCCCCATCCATGCGTACTGCAGTAATACAACCATGGTTACTTCAATCACATGCGTGGTGTCCATGTGCAGTTTCAGTTGATCTCAGAGTACACATCACTGTATACAAAATGTCACTACTATGCAAATACACATATGTGTGGCAATGGCATGCAAGACACATCTCTTTGGACATGCTCAAAGTGTCATGCATGCGGATAGTGCATTATAAACGCAAATTGTGACTCACACAGAATTACACCAAGGTGTGGATGATGTCAGAGTCATCCAATAACTTGCCCTGGCTGCCAGTGGACATGGATGAGTGCAAAGACAGGAGTTGCAGTGGGTGGCCAAGAAATGTTTGAGTGATTTACATTCCACATTTGGAGTGGCAATGGTACGGTAGCCATGCAAATGCTGGTCACGTGAGATGAATGTTAGCATGGCTAACCACGTATCTGGCTGGTGGCAATGTAAAGAAAGACGTGACCCAAGAGTCATACGATAAAAGGAAAAGCAAGGTATTGTTATACGCAAAGGTCTCGGACAGACACGTAGAACTGAACTGACAAGGATCGCAGAACGCCCCAAGAAGTTAGAGGTTATGTAGCGAAAAAATGCACATTAGCATACATAGATTACAAAGTCATCCCACCACCTTCATTGGCCACCACCTATAGAACTTGCTAATACCCCTATATTCCCTGGACTGATTGGCAACACCTTATCTAAACCCATTCCCCTATCCATGTGACCCACTACATCACCACTATTGAATCCAGGTACATGATTGGTTGGCAATACACTAATGACTCAGAACTGTCACGTGATGTACACCACTCCAACCCAGACACATTAAAAGTAAGATTGGAGAGGCAAACTCTGATTTTGAAAGAAAATGGGCCTTCTTATTCAACCAGATGTTGTGGCACACCCAAGTAAAACCCCTGAACTTGTACTGAATTTACTTGCATCTCCTCTGCTCCTCCTTTCCCAAATAACAGAAATGTTCTAGACACAGCTCCCCTCTTATCCCCTTCAAACCCCAGGTGGCCAGTTATGACATGACTAGGGCACCACTCTTGAGTCTGAATTTCAGGGAATTATTTGCTTTGGTTATGTGTCTACTTGTAATTCAAATGGGCTACCCGCTCCTTTGGTGAGTGCAGTAGTGCTCTAAATCTTTGCCTGGCCTTTTGGCATCACAAAGCCTTGTGCCTCATTCTCATGAATTTGTCCTTCAAAGGGCGCATCCCTATCTGCCCTCCCCACAGCTAATAGTCTATTCCCATTGCCTTCAGGCTTTGCAGCTCGATACAATTAGCGTTTATCTGTGCAATGCGGGTGCCTCAAACCTCAGCTTCTCTCTCGGGGAATGACAAAAGTATTTGTCTTGGGACTGAGCTAAACAGAGCCGCAGCTCAACATCAGGGCCTTCATTCTGTTATTCTGTACTAGGCCTCAACATGCAATATGGCAGCAACCTTGCCAGGGCAAGTCGCTGATCTTGCTTCTACCACAATACCTCTCTGACTCCATCTCCCACCTACTTCAGCTCCCTTCTCGCATCTCACGTAAGGCATAACCTCATATACTATTTCCAAACACAGGCCTATAACACAGTGCCCTATTTATAACCTCTGCAACCACAACATTAATACTTGTGTTGCTAATTCTGTGTTGCTACACAGGGGCATCTCTTGGGTGTCAAAATTAACTACAAGTGATACATGCACCTTCTGCCGTACAAAACTCAACCTGCTTCCATTGTGCGCCTACTAATACGTTTTTGTCAGCCTGAAATATTTTCGCCTAGCTGGGAGGCTGTATGTGCACACATGGCATAACCCCCCAGGGCATATTCTTCTGGAGTGCATGTCATAAAACAACAGTCCCCATCTCCTGCTAAGTCAATTGAGTGCTCTACATCATTTTCAGGGTCAGGTGGAGGGGAGGTAAATGTACCCGATGGTCTAAAATCCTGCTCTACTCTCACCATTCTTGGCTTTGCAATGCCATTCCACTTATCCATCAGGGTGAATATGTGAGAGGAGGAGCTCTACCTGTGGTGATAGGAGCCATCATAGTTGCACTCTTCGGCAGGGTCTTTGTACAGTATATCAAAATCATCTGGCATGAGCAAAAAACCATTCGCAGAAAAAGCACGATAGGACCCAGTAATTCTATGGCTACTTCTAACCATGACGGGGCCCACAAGAAAAAAGAACAGTTACTCCTGCTTCCTTCTCCATGGCAATCTTCAAGTTGTGAAGGGCCCCTATCACATGGGTCAAGGACCCATTATCTGCATCATTTGGGGAATGTACATGCAACAAGATAAGACAATTTTCTTGTACACCCCCCCTCCATAGCTGTGTTACGCTCACCTGGTCTCTGCGGGGGTGTTGGGGCATGGTTGGAGCCCTCCCTCGACTTGGCTCCCTGGTGTTGGCTGTCTTATGCAGCTGTCTCGGAGAATAGGGTTCAGGATACTGATGTCGCACCTGAGGGAAGAGGAGAGGCAATGAGGATGGTGTGGAGGTTTCTTGGATCCCCTTGTCCCTTTCGTGTCAGAAAAGTGTGCGTAAGAGTCTTCCCATGCAAGCTCACCTATTCTTTTGTGATGCTGGGCTCTCCGTCCCGCTTTTTTCAGCAGGGGCGTGTAGAAGGGGCATAGTTGCTTCACTGGCCCGCAAAGTGGCGACCCAGATGGCTGTGACCAATCCACTTGAAGGTAAGTCTTTGGTTTTTTAATAATGTATATTGCGGTGAATATTGACGTAGTGATAAGCAATAATGGTAACTTGCTATGTCTCTGCTTGTTCCCCAATAGGTGTGAAAATGAGGGTCGGAAGCGTAGAGCTGCTTTTGGAATTCCCCTGAGGATGATGGGCTCTCAAGGACAACAGGTGTACTGGTTGATATGATGGAGGTCAAGACTCAGGTAAAATGCAGCTCAGAGTTTGTGATTGTGAGATTTGTAACCTGTTGTATTATTTTCCCTCGTAGGAGTGGTCCGACGGAGTGGAGCAGAGTCTGGAGGCTAGAAGACAGTTTGATGGCTCCGGAAGAAGTTCCCACGGTGAAGCGAAGAAGATGAGAGATGCTCCCGCGTCGGTAGGAGTCTGAAGCAGAAGAGAAGAGGCCCCGACTCTGGCGGAATGCAGGTAGGGTGCTTGTGCAGCGATGGAGTGGCTGGAGTCAGGTAACTGCGCCTTCAGCGATGGAGCGGCTGAGTCAGGTAAGCACGCCTTCAGCGATGGAGCGGCTGGAGTCAGGTAAGCACGCCTTCAGCGATGGAGCGGCTGAGTCAGGTAAGCACGCCTTCAGAAATGGAGCTACCGGATTCAAGGTAAGGTACAGCGGTAAGCGTCACGCTGCAAAGCAGAGTAACGCAAAGCGATGGCATGCGGCTGGGCTGGCCTTATATAGGCTGGCTCCGGCCCCTCCCTTAAGCCACGCCCTTTGACTCCACCTTGTCTCGCCCAAGGATTCCAGCACGTGCCTCCCAATGTGATCCTATGGCCACGCCCGGCCCGAATGCACGTGCCTTAGGCACAGAATGTTCCAAGCACATATTTCTATGAGCCTGGCGACAAAGGTGCCAGGTCTGCGTCCAAGTGGCCCTTGGGGGTGATGAAGGCCTGGGCCCTTGCCCCATGGCCATGACAAGCCGTGAGCAAATCCATAACGTATCTGTTCTGGATGGTCATGAATCCCATAGCCTATAATTCAGATTTAATGGAACTAAGACCCTGCTCTGTCTAGTTCATTAACTGAGCATCTCCCACCTTTTTATCTGTAGCCACTTGTCATTTGCGGTAGTTTGGATACCTGGCACCAGGACGAAGGTGAAGAATGTTTCTGTCCTGGTGAACAAACAAAGCTGGTCTGGGATTGCCTTCAATTTATCAGATGAATTCTGCAACAAGTAATTTCTGGTGACAACGCCCTGGTGAGCATTGGGCACGTTTGCGGGACTGGGGCTTAGTTGCTCCTGGGAGCAGCATGTTTATAACTGTCAGATGGTCATCATGGGAACTACCAGAAGCACTGAATGGAAGGTGGTCAGTGAACAGACGCCCCCATGATGGCAGGAGGTACGCGTATTGTCAAAACACCCGGTACACATACATTAACGCTGCTGTGCCTTCAGTCAGATCAGGAATAAATAGGGTTTTGTTGCAACAAATGTTAATTCCTGCAGGTATATAGTGCCATATCCTCAGAAGCAAAAGGAATAATTGCTGGCTTCTCACTTTACTGGATCCATGTCAGCTTTGGCACATAATCTCCCCATATCCTGCCACAGTTATGATTGACGCGTGCCACTACATCCTCCGGGAATCCCAGTAAGACCCCTGCTGTGCAGTTCACTACTCCTGTCACCCATCTATCAATGAAAAACAATGCACCTTCTATTTTCAACAATGGTCTTATTTTACAATGGGCTTGTGAAGGCAAGTCCCTTTACGCTCATGCCAGAAATAATACAACCCTCTAGGTAAAAAAGGACAAGAGATTGCTTGCAATGATAACAAGGTTTATTTGTACAAAAGTAAACTTGTCAGCAGAGGACTCTGCTACTCAAGAACGTTCTGCCTGAATTATCATGGGCCGTACATTATACCCTCTCCACTTGGCGCATGCATATATACCTTATGTTATCCATCTTGGGGCGGTGCACATCTGCCACTGCATCCAAATGTACACCTTTGTACTGATTGTATTCTACCTCTTTCTCAGTTTTGCTCCTGGTTTGTGTCATCCCCAAATGTACATCTGTGTCATTTCCATATCCCCCTTTCCATGCCCCAACCATATAAAATAACCACAAAGAAACAAGATAAAACACCAAAAAGAAAACAGCATATACAACTGAACATATATATTACACAACGCTTGTAGTCTTGAACCTGCATAGGGGCAAAAAAATGGAAAAACACACAGAAAAATCAACATTTTTCATCACAGTATAAGGGTTGATCGAGTGTAACATTGTAAGCAAGCAGGATGCTAAGTATATTGTTACATCACTCATTGAGTTCTTCATTTTTCTGAGAAGGTGGAGTGGTACCGGGTCCTTTCCGAACATCAGACAAGTGAACCTAGTAGGGATGCAATTCCTTCAAACAAATCACTGAAAAGGTAAGTCCCATTATCTGTTTTTAGAAACTCACATATACCCCAGCAAGGAAAAAACGAGAGTACTAGAAATGTAGCTGCTGATTTAACATCTGGTTGTGCGCAAGGGCCAGCCTCAATCGAATGGGAAAATGGGCAAACAACAAAAATAAGATGACGGAAATTACTGCACCTGTTAAACATGTACACAAAATCAATGTGGAGTTCCCATAAGGGTCCAGTTGGAAGGGGCAATGTGTCATGCAACATCATAAGGATGTGAAGGTGTGTGTGGGTCCAAACCCTTGAGAGTGTGCTTTGACCACTATCAATAATTAGAGCAGCAAGCTTTGTCACCAATTCCACAAAGTATGCCCATAAAGACCTTTCATAAGTAAAACAGAAAATGAATTGATACTGGGGATTCATGCTATGCCCGCTTAATATTAGTTAGGCATACTTATTGTGAAGACAAGTCAGTTTAGCCAGATTTTCATCAGTTACTGGCTTTAGTCCCAAAGATTGAGCCGACATGTGTTTCAACCTAAGTCGTCCTCAAGGCCTTAATTTCCAATTCTAATTGTGTAAAAAACTGTTTCAGGCATGTAGCACATATGGGAGCTCCCGGTGGACAATCCATGGACTCGTTTTCTGGACAGCCATTGAGGCATCATTGATGACAGAGAACTCCTTTATAGGGATTTAACCTATCAATACAAACAACCAACATAAGGATTTGACACAGCATTACAAATAACCAACGTAAGGAAGTCATTTATTTCTAAGAGCGTGCCAGACAATGAGAATATATTTGGGGAACTAATCCTGTACATTTAGAAAATGTCAGAAAGGTTTTCAAGGAATTATCCTATACGAGCTGCCTGAAACTGGTTTTTATACAACCATAATAGGAAATTAAGGCCCTCCGATGACTTAGGTTGAAACACGTGTCGCCTGACTCTTTGGGAATAAAACCACTAACTGATGAAAATCTGGCAAAACTGACTTCTCTTCAAAATAACTATGCATAAATAATATTAAGGAGGTGTAGCGCGACTCACCAGTACCAATTAATTTTCTGTCATATGCCAGTAATGGTACCTATTCCATGAAGAATCGTCGCAACAAGGTACCAATTGAAAAAGCCCTATATGATGTACCCGCGGAGAGATGAAAGTTTCTTAAAGGAGGTTTCTGAAGAAGTGTAAAGATGAATGAAAAGGGAGATTGGTGATGTCACATGAAGCAAAGACGAGGAGCCAAGAGGAGATGTTAAGAGAGAAGGTGAATAGACTTTATTGAATCTGATGATGAAATAAAGAGTCGAGTACCATTTAATGTATGGAATGAAGATTGCATGTGCATAGAACACTGAAGAAAATAAGTAGCTTTTACATCTGTACAGATGCTGCAATGCAAGTAGACTAAGTAACCATGAAGGCTTGCTATACGTAGTCAATAGACTGCAGGTGGTACCGTCAATATATATATGTATAGAATCTGGATGTTCCATGTCACATTTTAGCAAGCTAGGACCTCAGTAGCAAAAGGGCTGAAAGTGTGGCGCAGCAGAGAAAAGCAGCTGAAGATGAAGGAAGAATCGAGAAAGCTTGTTTGGGCCATTGACAAGGGTTGAGGCAGCCAAGAAACTGGTTATCTATTTGAGAAGATACAATGAACGTGAGCAGCGAGGCGAGCTCCTGTTGAGGTGCCATGGAAAAACACTATGAGTGCCAAGTTTTATTCATTTAATAGTATTAAATGCAAAGAAGGAGCTAAAACACAGTCTCCTGTCATATGGGATAGATGGAAATATACTTTGGGCAAGCTACATCGAGACTGAAGATAAGAACGTGCTCATACTCCCTTCTACTTTCAGGTGCAGTGATACTTTTCAAGGCCGAGTTCCAAGACAATTCGAATGGCAGACAGCAGGAATGATGATGGGCTAATTGGGTGGGGAGGCATGGTCAAGTCCACCCAGTAGCACCTGGGATACCAGCTTGCGTGCCGCTAGCGAGTGGAATATTCTAGAAGGGTACAAGCGTGACAACCAATTATAGAGGGCCACGTAGCAAAGAACCCTATAGTTTTAGAGCCAATGAAACGTCGTGTATTTGATGAAAATGAAGATGACTTGCACTAGTAGTGGACATAGTTGTCCAGCTGATTATAGAGACCCAATCATAATCCTATCCCCCATAGAAAGTATACCTAGATGTTCAATGTAGACCAACCACAATCCCAGAGAAGTGTTCTTAGTTTGCCACATAGTATGACATGAATGATGATGACTTTTTGCTATAAAAGTTTATTTTTTCATGTAAAACGTTGAGGGATATGCTGTGAGACATCCATTGATGTCCGTTGTGCTCCCTGTTTTAGACAATTGATATTAAAACAGTTATGTTTTGCCAACTTCCTGAGTCGGTCTTATTATTGGTGCAAGAGTAAATTCTGCATCCCATCTATCCAATAAGGCGTTACCTCATTTAAAAGGGCCTACGGGTTCACGTGGTGGTAGATATAGGATTGTTAAATCCATTGACCAGTAGGTTTCCAGCATTTCAGACGATAGGACACCCTCCACCATCTAGCTAGAAGATTCTAAGGTTTCCTTTGGAGAGCGGCCAATATAGAATTCTTGCAAGAAAAATTGATACAGGTGGGACGGACCCCTCTTTGACGAAATTCCTCCTAGTTTCCACTGGCGCTTTACAGATGCGAGGCGAAAGTGGCCGATTGGAGGAGGGGAGATGATACTGAAGGGTCTTGAGCTGAAGAGCGAATTGTGAGTAGACTGAGGGGAATGGCAAACTAAGAGGATGGGATTGTGGTAACGTACAAAAGTAACAGGGCAGTTGTTTAAAGTTTAACAAAAAGCATCAAAGCTTCATCTCGAATATTACTTCATCATCTGATGGATCATCTCTAAACGTGAAAGAAGAAAGGGTTGAGGAGCAAAGGAAATATGACAACAAGCAGAGAGCAATCGAAGAGTAAGATATGCAAGAAAGGAAGAGAGAAGAGGAGGAAGCGCAGAAATTAAGGGATAAAAGGATGCAAAGACGAAGGGAAGAAGAAGAGCATAGAGTGAGCGAAAGAATGGAACAGAAAAGACAAGAAGAGGAAAGAGTTAGATGGGAAGCAAAAAAGTGAAGAGAGACGAAGAAATGGAGTGAAAAAGGAGACAGAAGGAGAGCGATATTAATCACAGTCAGAAAGAGTTAATGGAACCAAGTCTAGTGATATCATGGGGCAATATAGAGGCAACAAGTAGCAACGTCCGGGCCATCTAGGGTAGCCCTAGAAGAGAATTTTGACATAGGAAGCATCAGAGATAGGATTGATAAAGCCTATCAAGACTTCAGAGAAGGAAGCAAATTGGGAAGCTGAGGGAAAGGAGATCAGTCCCTGGTCATCCAATCATGCAGCAAAGAAAAAGACCGGTTCAGTCTCGAGCACAGAGCCTTGTCCTTAGACAGGCTGAATTTAGATAAGGGTGAAGGGGATGAGAGCTATACTAGCTGGGGGCTAGATATGTCAGACGAAGAGAGAGAAAGCTTCCGTGGGGAAGAAGGAGGAGGTGCATGCAGTCCCGAGGGATGTCTTCAAACAGACAAGGAAGTGAGATGGCTTGATTTAGAGCAGCCTAAAGATTGGAAGCCAGATCCCTTACGGTATCCAGAGCGTCCTAAAGGACGATTGCATAGCGAGAAGGGAGAGTCACCACCATATGTGAGCAGGCTGAGGTAATTCCCACGTAAAAAATGATCAGGAACCATTGTCCCCACTATGGACAGGCAGTCGATGGGAGCCAATTGTGGATTTGGGTTCACGCAGTTCCCTTTTTTGGAGAAAGGAAGGGCCAGACCGCAGACTCATGGCCACAAATGGAAAAGTATAATTTAAGGTGTAAACTTCCCAGTTTAACAGCGGGTGCGGGAAAATGGATCTATGAGCTAGAGAAAATGACAGGGGGACATACTTTAGCAATAGGGACATTAAGGGTCTCTAGCAGCCATTCTTTGGGAAAGGGCTGATGACATTTGGATGAAAGCAGGTTATTCAAGTGTCACAGCACAGAACACTGTGCACGATGGAGCACCATTTAACAATTGAAGAGCGGATGTTTGGAGAGAGATTAGGGTGCAGTATCCAGACACGTCAGACACAGGTGCAATTATTGCACATAAGATAAAAGATGACGAAGATCCGCTTGCTTACATTCAAAGTATTCAGGAATGGTGGACTCTTGAAATGCAGGTAGTGTGGTGTAAAACAGTGGCAGTATTTTACCACATTTTATGTCAGGGATTGCCAGAACACATACAGAGATAGCTAAAAAAATGTGTGGGAATGAAAGCGAAGCCATGGGCAGAAATATGGTTGACCATAGTGCATCACTGTCGACTGTTAGAGGAGAAAAATAGGAAGAGGGAAGATGCTAGAAAACATGAGGAAGCCAAGTTAGTTCTGAAAAAATTGTCAAAGTACGCCATAGAAGGGGAGGTATTGACAAGCGGAGAAGGATTTGGAATACAGCAAGTAGTGGGTACATCGCACATGAATAATCAACACCAAATGGATCAAGGAGGGAATGGGTTTGTACCACAAGGCAGAGGAATGGGCTATAGAGGAAGGGGTGGTTTTCGGAACAACCAAGGCAGTTTTCAGAATTTGCAGAATGATAATCAGAATGTGCAAGGAGGATTTAACAAAGGGGGACAAATAAGAAGAGTTCTTCCTGTATGTTGGACATGTGGGGTAAGAGGGCACCTTACGCGCATGTGTGGAAGCCAACGGTATGTACAGAATGGGCAATTCTCATGAGGGACAACATCTTATCCTCTACCATATAGCTCACAAGCTAGGGACAGCTTTGCCCTAGATCAGACAGTGTATCAAGCACAAGCGCTGCAAATGCAACAGGCATTACAACCACAGCAAGCACCATTGAATCCCTCACAAGGGCAGTGGCAGCACACACCCATGCAGATATAGCAGAATGCAAACACGGGACAGTTATTGACACCTAGAGTAGGGGGTGCCACTGTGGAGGGAGGAAGTGCTTTCACAGGTACATGGATATGCATGTATCCACAATAGGACAGCTCACAGAGTGATTTGATGTGTTCCGTACTATCAGTGACACCAGACCCCAAGAAGATCCAAGGGTTGATGTGACGATAAGAGGCAAATCTTTTTTCTTTTTTAGTAGACACTGTGGCTACCCGTTCATGTATAACAGAGGGAAAATATCCAATGTCAGGAAATGCCATGAATGCTCAAGGATTCTCTGAAGCTATGAGTTGAGTTCTTTTTACTGACGAACTAGCAGTCTCAATAGGAAAGTATGACATGTCGCTTCCATTATTGTATTCAAGGCAGACCCTAGTTAATATTCTCGGACAAGATTTAATGACGAAGCTTAACATGACAAATTCTTTTACTGATGCAGGTATAGTGAGCCCTACTCCAGGGATACACTATATTAATGTGGGTGAATTTATATTGGTGTTTACAAGGCAAATGGCTCGGCAACAAATGCCACTGGAACCAGAAGTCTTTCTTTATGGGGTATGCATTTTGTTGACATGGCTACCCGGCTTAGTGGGAAAAATTATGAGACTACCTGATGAATTCTTGTTCAGTACACAGATACCTATGGACGAAGAGGGGGGACAGACTATTCCCCTAGCGTTAAATGCAGCCATAGTACGAGGGGAAATGGCCATGCTCGAAGGAACAGATGACAAGGGCACAATGTGGAAAACACTGATTGCCATTGGTGAAAGGTATAGACTGAATGACTTCACTGACAAAGACATTTTTAGAGATGATCCATCAGATGATGAAGTAATATTCAAGATGAGTATTACACGTTGGATCAGAATAGAGAAACGAGAGATCCCACAGCGAATGATAATAGTGAGGCAGCGTGTAGCATTTTTTGATGAAGATTTGGAAAAAGTACAAAACTCTTTATGTACTACAGGCTCTTATGGTGTAGGCCTATTGAAGGGGCTATGGGAGGTCAAGATAAAGTTGAAGCCAGGAACAATTTTACCTCGAGCAAGACAGTACCCAATGCCTCGAGAGGTGAATGAGGGTATTTTTTAAGACTATTTCAGCCCTGATGGAACAAGGTATTTTAGTGATGTCAGAATCTCCCTGCAATACCGTGGTGTATCCTATCAAGAAATCAAAAAGGGGGTCATGGAGATTCATACAAGACATGAGAACGATTAAGCAGATTGTAGAAGCAGAGTTTCTTTTAGTTCCTAATCCGGCAACAATTTTATGCAGTATCCCAACAGAAGCACAATATTTTATGGTGATTGACTTGAAATGTGTTTTTCTCAATCCCTCTGAATCAGAACTCCCAAGACCTTACTTCATTTACGTTTTGCCAAACTAGACTGAGAAGCACTCATTTGCACAAAGGCTACTGTGAGTCTGCATCAAAAGGGTCCTCCAGATGGACCTAAGCAATATTGATTTGATAAACATTGTTATACAGTACATAGATTATTTTTTATTTTGTAGCACGACAGAAGATGAGTGCAGACAAAACTCAGTTCAGTTAATTCCTATCATGGCAGACAAGGGATATAAGGATATAAGGTAGACATAGAGAAGCTGCAATATTGTCAACAAAAAATATTGTATATCCCTTTAAGTGCCATGGGGATTTCTCCCCAGTGCCAGGGCCTTTTTTGGTGATTTCGGTATGTGGCCATTCAATGGCTTGTAACTTTTTTGTTACATGAGATATCTCAGCCAACATTAGCTCCTTTTCTTCCCACATGTAGGCGGTCGTAACGCCACCCAGGAATCCTAGGTTGCTGTAGTGGGGTGAGAGAAAATAAGCAAAAGGGGCAAATATTTTGGGGTTTTTCAAAAAATGCCAATAAAATGATGTACCAAGAAACCTGTGGTTTTTTCCTTGTAAGAGCTAGGAACAAATGGCTTGCTGTGCTGAGTTCCCAAATTTCCTGGCTTTCAAGAACAGTTTGAGTGGTAACAAAAATACATTATTTTGATGTGGTTAGCAACTGTTTTGTGAGAGGTAGGCAATTTTGGCCATTTTTGCCAATTGGACATGCATGGACGGAATGGGATAAAAGGGTAGGAAAGCAGAATTGGAGGGCGGAAAGGCATATATTTCTGAAAAGTAGACAAAATTCCAAGTATAGGAAGGGTTGATTTGCGTAGGTCAGGCAAACACTAGGTGGGGAAAATGCCATAGATTGGGGGAAAAGCAGGAAAATGACAAAAAAAAAGGTATGTGTTGGACATGGTTGGCTTGGCACGGCAAAGGCTTCTATGAATTTTGAGAAAAGCAATGCTCCGCTACATTCCCCTGACTCTTGCAGTTAGCAAAGCACACATTCTTTGTAGTGTTTTACAAAACAAGCAATACCACAAGCCAAACACTGAGCCATGGTACACAGGAGGTTTACGCTCACGGCTTGAACAGATGCACTTAGCATGTGTAAATCGGGAAAACCAATGTGGTGAGGAATGGCAAGCATACATTTTTTGAAAGAGCACAGGCAGACCTTTTCAAGGGTAGGTGACTTGTGCAGGTTACAAAAGCGTATGGTGCCTAAAGCAGCGACTAAATGTAGGTCACATTTGGGAAATGAAAGGTTTGTGTGACAAAAGGCTCCAGCAAATTGGTCAAAACATTATGAATCCCACACAAACACAACACATGGCCTACCGTCCCGCGTTCCCAAAAGGGTCCCGATGAAAACTGTACCTCACATGTGTGGGTGCACCTACCTGGCCACCAAGGGAAAAGCCGAAAACACAAGTAACCCCAAGTCTGTTTTCAGACCGGAATTTCAGACGCTCTGCTGACCGGCACAACAAACAGATATGGGCCTCGGGTGTCCAAGCCACCAAGGAAAACAGGGAACCCCATGCATTTCCGAAAAGAGGACACCCGTGGGAATCCACAGAGGTATGATTTGCCCAAATCGCCCCAGAATTTATTACCCAGACACCCCTGCAAAGTCCGAAATGTGGGAAAAAAATGCATTTTCCGCACATTTCGCTCGGCTCATCCATCGAATCACGCCCCCAACAACACATGGCCTACTGTCCCGCGTTCCCACAGGTGTCCCGATGAAAACGGTACCTCACATGTGTGGGTGCACCTACCTGGCCGCCAAGGGGAAAGCCTAAAACACAAGTAACCCCAAGTCTGTTTTCAGACCGGAATTTCAGACGCTCTGTCGACCGGCCCAACATACAGATATGGGCCTAGTGTGTCCAAGCGACCAGGAAAACAGGGAACCCCATCCATTTCCGAAAAGAGGACACCAGTGGGAATCCGCAGAGGTATGATTTGCCCAAAGTGCCCCAGAATTTATTACCCAGACACCCCCGCAAAGTCCGAAATGTGGGAAAAAAAATGCATTTTCCGCACATTTCGCTCGGCTCATCCATCGAATCAATCCCCCAACAACACATGGCCTACCGTCCTGTGTTCCCACAGGTGTCCCGATGAAAACAGTACCTCACATGTGTGGGTGCACCTACCTGGCCGCCAAGGGGAAAGCCTAAAACACAAGTAACCCCAAGTCTGTTTTCAGACCGGAATTTCAGACGCTCTGCTGAACGGCACAACATACAGATATGGGCCTCGGGTGTCCAAGCCACCAAGGAAAACAGGGAACCCCATGCATTTCCTAAAAGAGGACACCTGTGGGAATCCACAGAGGTATGATTTGCCCAAATCGCCCCAGAATTTTATTACCCAGACACCCCCGCAAAGTCTGAAATGTGGGAAAAAAAATGCATTTTCCACAAATTTCGCTCTGCTCACCCATCGAAACACGCCCCCAACAACACATGGCCTACTGTCCCGCGTTCCCACAGGTGTCCCGATGAAAACGGTACCTCACATGTGTGGGTGCACCTACCTGGCCGCCAAGGTGAAAGCCTGAAACACAAGTAACCCCAAGTCTGTTTTCAGACCGGAATTTCAGACGCTCTGTCGACCGGCACAACATACAGATATGGGCCTAGGGTGTCCAAGCCACCAAGGAAAACAGGGAACCCCATCCATTTCCGAAAAGAGGACACCCGTGGGAATCCGCAGAGGTATGATTTGCTCAAACCGCCCCAGAATTTATTACCCAGACACCCCCGCAAAGTCTGAAATGTGGGAAAAAAACGCATTTTCCGCACATTTCGCTCGGCTCACCCATCGAAACACACCCCCAACAACACATGGCCTACCGTCCCGCATTCCCACAGGTGTCCCGATGAAAACATAACTCACATGTGTGGGTGCACCTACCTGGCCGCCAAGGGGAAAGCCTAAAACACAAGTAACCCCAAGTCTGTTTTCAGACCGGAATTTCAGACGCTCTGTCGACCGGCACAACATACAGATATGGGCCTAGGGTGTCCAAGCCACCAAGGAAAACAGGGAACCCCATGCATTTCCGAAAAGAGGACACCTGTGGGAATCCGCAGAGGTATGATTTGCCCAAATCGCCCCAGAATTTATTACCCAGACACCCCTGCAAAGTCCGGAATGTGGGAAATTAAACGCATTTTCTGCACATTTCGCTCGGCTCACCCATCGAAACACGTCCCTAACAACACATGGCCTACCGTCCCGCATTCCCACAGGTGTCCTGATGAAAACATAACTCACATGTGTGGGTGCACCTACCTGGCCGCCAAGGGGAAAGCCTAAAACAGAAGTAACCCCAAGTCTGTTTTCAGACCGGAATTTCAGACGCTCTTCCGACCAGCACAACATACAGATATGGGCCTCGGGTGTCCAAGCCACCAAGGAAAACAGGGAACCTCATGTATTTCCGAAAAGAGGACACCTGTGGGAATCCACAGAGGTATGATTTGCCCAAATCGCACCAGAATTTATTACCCAGACACCTCCGCAAAGTCCGGAATGTGGGAAAAAAATGCATTTTCCACACGTTTCACTCGGCTCACCCATCGAAACACGCCCCCAACAACACATGGCCTACCGTCCCGCGTTTCCACAGGTGTCCCGATGAAAATGGTACCTCACATGTGTGGGTGCACCTACCTGGCCGCCAAGGGGAAAGCCTAAAACACAAGTAACCCCAAGTCTGTTTTCAGACCGGAATTTCAGACGCTCTGTCGACCGGCCCAACATACAGATATGGGCCTAGTGTGTCCAAGCGACCAGGAAAACAGGGAACCCCATCCATTTCCGAAAAGAGGACACCCGTGGGAATCCGCAGAGGTATGATTTGCCCAAAGCTCCCCAGAATTTATTACCCAGACACCCCCGCAAAGTCTGAAATGTGGGAAAAAAAATGCATTTTCCACACATTTCGCTCGGCTCACCTATCGAAACACACCCCCAACAACACATGGCCTACCGTCCCGCATTCCCACAGGTGTCCCGATGAAAACATAACTCACATGTGTGGGTGCACCTACCTGGCCGCCAAGGGGAAAGCCTAAAACACAAGTAACCCCAAGTCTGTTTTCAGACCGGAATTTCAGACGCTCTGTCGACCGGCACAACATACAGATATGGGCCTAGGGTGTCCAAGCCACCAAGGAAAACAGGGAACCCCATGCATTTCCGAAAAGAGGACACCTGTGGGAATCCGCAGAGGTATGATTTGCCCAAATCGCCCCAGAATTTATTACCCAGACACCCCTGCAAAGTCCGGAATGTGGGAAAATAAACGCATTTTCCACACATTTCACTCGGCTCACCCATCGAAACACGTCCCTAACAACACATGGCCTACCGTCCCGCATTCCCACAGGTGTCCTGATGAAAACATAACTCACATGTGTGGGTGCACCTACCTGGCCGTCAAGGGGAAAGCCTAAAACAGAAGTAACCCCAAGTCTGTTTTCAGACCGGAATTTCAGACTCCCTTCCGACCGGCACAACATACAGATATGGGCCTCGGTGTCCAAGCCACCAAGGAAAACAGGAAACCCCATGCATTTCCGAAAAGATGACACCTGTGGGAATCCACAGAGGTATGATTTGCCCAAATCGCCCCAGAATTTATTACCCAGACACCTCCGCAAAGTCCGAAATGTGGGAAAAAAATGCATTTTCCACACATTTTGCTCGGCTCACCCATCGAAACACGCCCCCAACAACACATGACCTACCGTCGCGCGTTTCCACACGTGTCCCGATGAACATGGTACCTCACATGTGTGGGTGCACCTACCTGGCCGCCAAGGGGAAAGCCTAAAACACAAGTAACCCCAAGTCTGTTTTCAGACCGGAAATTCAGACGCTCTGTCGACCGGCCCAACATACAGATATGGGCCTAGTGTGTCCAAGCGACCAGGAAAACAGGGAACCCCATCCATTTCCGAAAAGAGGACACCCGTGGGAATCCGCAGAGGTATGATTTGCCAAAAGCGCCCCAGAATTTATTACCCAGACACCCCCGCAAAGTCTGAAACGTGGGAAAAAAAACGCATTTTCCGCACATTTCGCTCAGCTCACCCATCGAAACACACCCCCAACAACACATGGCCTACTGTCCCGCATTCCCACAGGTGTCCCGATGAAAACATAACTCACATGTGTGGGTGCACCTACCTGGCCGCCAAGGGGAAAGCCTAAAACACAAGTAACCCCAAGTCTGTTTTCAGACCGGAATTTCAGACGCTCTGTCGACCGGCACAACATACAGATATGGGCCTAGGGTGTCCAAGTCAACAAGGAAAACAGGGAACCCCATGCATTTCCGAAAAGAGGACACCTGTGGGAATCCGCAGAGGTATGATTTGCCCAAATCGCCCCAGAATGTATTACCCAGACACCCCTGCAAAGTCCGGAATGTGGGAAAATAAACGCATTTTCCGCACATTTCGCTCGGCTCACCCATCGAAACACGTCCCTAACAACACATGGCCTACCGTCCCGCATTCCCACAGGTGTCCTGATGAAAACATAACTCAAATGTGTGGGTGCACCTACTTGGCCGCCAAGGGGAAAGCCTAAAACAGAAGTAACCCCAAGTCTGTTTTCAGACCGGAATTTCAGACTCCCTTCCGACCGGCACAACATACAGATATGGGCCTTGGGTGTCCAAGCCACCAAGGAAAACAGGGAACCCCATGCATTTCCGAAAAGAGGACACCTGTGGGAATCCACAGAGGTATGATTTGCCGAAATCGCCCCAGAATTTATTACCCAGACACCTCCGCAAAGTCCGAAATGTGGGAAAAAAATGCATTTTCCACACATTTCACTCGGCTCACCCATCGAAACACGCCCCCAACAACACATGACCTACAGTCCCGCATTTCCACAGGTGTCCCGATGAAAATGGTACCTCACATGTGTGGGTGCACCTACCTACCTGGCCGCCAAGGGGAAAGCCTAAAACACAAGTAACCCCAAGTCTGTTTTCAGACCGGAATTTCAGACGCTCTGTCGACCGGCCCAATATACAGATATGGGCCTAGTGTTTCCAAGCGACCAGGAAAACAGGGAACCCCATCCATTTCCGAAAAGAGGACACCCGTGGGAATCCGCAGAGGTATGATTTGCCCAAATCGCCCCAGAATTTATTACCCAGACACCACTGCAAAGTCCGGAATGTGGGAAAATAAACACATTTTCCGCACATTTCGCTCGGCTCACCCATCGAAACACGTCCCTGACAACACATGGCCTACCGTCCCGCATTCCCACAGGTGTCCTGATGAAAACATAACTCACATGTGTGGGTGCACCTACCTGGCCGCCAAGGGGAAAGCCTAAAACAGAAGTAACCCCAAGTCTGTTTTCAGACCGGAATTTCAGACTCTCTTCCGACCGGCACAACATACAGATATGGGCCTCGGGTGTCCAAGCCACCAAGGAAAACAGGGAACCCCATGCATTTCCGAAAAGAGGACACCTGTGGGAATCCACAGAGGTATGATTTGCCCAAATCGCACCAGAATTTATTACCCAGACACCTCCGCAAAGTCCGAAATGTGGGAAAAAAATGCACTTTCCACACATTTTGCTCGGCTCACCCATCGAAACACGCCCCCAACAACACATGACCTACCGTCCCGCGTTTCCACAGGTGTCCTGATGAAAATGGTACCTCACATGTGTGGGTGCACCTACCTGGCCGCCAAGGGGAAAGCCTAAAACACAAGTAACCCCAAGTCTGTTTTCAGACCGGAATTTCAGACGCTCTGTCGACCGGCCCAACATACAGATATGGGCCTAGTGTGTCCAAGCGACCAGGAAAACAGGGAACCCCATCCATTTCCGAAAAGAGGACACCAGTGGGAATCCGCAGAGGTATGATTTGCCCAAAGTGCCCCAGAATTTATTACCCAGACACCCCCGCAAAGTCCGAAATGTGGGAAAAAAAATGCATTTTCCGCACATTTCGCTCGTTCATCCATCGAATCAATCCCCCAACAACACATGGCCTACCGTCCTGTGTTCCCACAGGTGTCCCGATGAAAACAGTACCTCACATGTGTGGGTGCACCTACCTGGCCGCCAAGGGGAAAGCCTAAAACACAAGTAACCCCAAGTCTGTTTTCAGACCGGAATTTCAGACGCTCTGCTGAACGGCACAACATACAGATATGGGCCTCGGGTGTCCAAGCCACCAAGGAAAACAGGGAACCCCATGCATTTCCTAAAAGAGGACACCCGTGGGAATCCACAGAGGTATGATTTGCCCAAATCGCCCCAGAATTTTATTACCCAGACACCCCCGCAAAGTCTGAAATGTGGGAAAAAAAATGCATTTTCCACAAATTTCGCTCTGCTCACCCATCGAAACACGCCCCCAACAACACATGGCCTACTGTCCCGCGTTCCCACAGGTGTCCCGATGAAAACGGTACCTCACATGTGTGGGTGCACCTACCTGGCCGCCAAGGTGAAACCTGAAACACAAGTAACCCCAAGTCTGTTTTCAGACCGGAATTTCAGACGCTCTGTCGACCGGCACAACATACAGATATGGGCCTAGGGTGTCCAAGCCACCAAGGAAAACAGGGAACCCCATCCATTTCCGAAAAGAGGACACCCGTGGGAATCCGCAGAGGTATGATTTGCTCAAACCGCCCCAGAATTTATTACCCAGACACCCCCGCAAAGTCTGAAATGTGGGAAAAAAACGCATTTTCCGCACATTTCGCTCGGCTCACCCATCGAAACACACCCCCAACAACACATGGCCTACCGTCCCGCATTCCCACAGGTGTCCCGATGAAAACATAACTCACATGTGTGGGTGCACCTACCTGGCCGCCAAGGGGAAAGCCTAAAACACAAGTAACCCCAAGTCTGTTTTCAGACCGGAATTTCAGACGCTCTGTCGACCGGCACAACATACAGATATGGGCCTAGGGTGTCCAAGCCACCAAGGAAAACAGGGAACCCCATGCATTTCCGAAAAGAGGACACCTGTGGGAATCCGCAGAGGTATGATTTGCCCAAATCGCCCCAGAATTTATTACCCAGACACCCCTGCAAAGTCCGGAATGTGGGAAATTAAACGCATTTTCTGCACATTTCGCTCGGCTCACCCATCGAAACACGTCCCTAACAACACATGGCCTAATGTCCCGCATTCCCACAGGTGTCCTGATGAAAACATAACTCACATGTGTGGGTGCACCTACCTGGCCGCCAAGGGGAAAGCCTAAAACAGAAGTAACCCCAAGTCTGTTTTCAGACCGGAATTTCAGACGCTGTTCCGACCAGCACAACATACAGATATGGGCCTCGGGTGTCCAAGCCACCAAGGAAAACAGGGAACCTCATGTATTTCCGAAAAGAGGACACCTGTGGGAATCCACAGAGGTATGATTTGCCCAAATCGCACCAGAATTTATTACCCAGACACCTCCGCAAAGTCCGGAATGTGGGAAAAAAATGCATTTTCCACACGTTTCACTCGGCTCACCCATCGAAACACGCCCCCAACAACACATGGCCTACCGTCCCGCGTTTCCACAGGTGTCCCGATGAAAATGGTACCTCACATGTGTGGGTGCACCTACCTGGCCGCCAAGGGGAAAGCCTAAAACACAAGTAACCCCAAGTCTGTTTTCAGACCGGAATTTCAGACGCTCTGTCGACCGGCCCAACATACAGATATGGGCCTAGTGTGTCCAAGCGACCAGGAAAACAGGGAACCCCATCCATTTCCGAAAAGAGGACACCCGTGGGAATCCGCAGAGGTATGATTTGCCCAAAGCTCCCCAGAATTTATTACCCAGACACCCCCGCAAAGTCTGAAATGTGGGGAAAAAAATGCATTTTCCACACATTTCGCTCGGCTCACCTATCGAAACACACCCCCAACAACACATGGCCTACCGTCCCGCATTCCCACAGGTGTCCCGATGAAAACATAACTCACATGTGTGGGTGCACCTACCTGGCCGCCAAGGGGAAAGCCTAAAACACAAGTACCCCCAAGTCTGTTTTCAGACCGGAATTTCAGACGCTCTGTCGACCGGCACAACATACAGATATGGGCCTAGGGTGTCCAAGCCACCAAGGAAAACAGGGAACCCCATGCATTTCCGAAAAGAGGACACCTGTGGGAATCCGCAGAGGTATGATTTGCCCAAATCGCCCCAGAATTTATTACCCAGACACCCCTGCAAAGTCCGGAATGTGGGAAAATAAACGCATTTTCCACACATTTCACTCGGCTCACCCATCGAAACACGTCCCTAACAACACATGGCCTACCGTCCCGCATTCCCACAGGTGTCCTGATGAAAACATAACTCACATGTGTGGGTGCACCTACCTGGCCGTCAAGGGGAAAGCCTAAAACAGAAGTAACCCCAAGTCTGTTTTCAGACCGGAATTTCAGACTCCCTTCCGACCGGCACAACATACAGATATGGGCCTCGGTGTCCAAGCCACCAAGGAAAACAGGAAACCCCATGCATTTCCAAAAAGATGACACCTGTGGGAATCCACAGAGGTATGATTTGCCCAAATCGCCCCAGAATTTATTACCCAGACACCTCCGCAAAGTCCGAAATGTGGGAAAAAAATGCATTTTCCACACATTTTGCTCGGCTCACCCATCGAAACACGCCCCCAACAACACATGACCTACCGTCGCGCGTTTCCACACGTGTCCCGATGAACATGGTACCTCACATGTGTGGGTGCACCTACCTGGCCGCCAAGGGGAAAGCCTAAAACACAAGTAACCCCAAGTCTGTTTTCAGACCGGAAATTCAGACGCTCTGTCGACCGGCCCAACATACAGATATGGGCCTAGTGTGTCCAAGCGACCAGGAAAACAGGGAACCCCATCCATTTCCGAAAAGAGGACACCCGTGGGAATCCGCAGAGGTATGATTTGCCAAAAGCGCCCCAGAATTTATTACCCAGACACCCCCGCAAAGTCTGAAACGTGGGAAAAAAAACGCATTTTCCGCACATTTCGCTCGGCTCACCCATCGAAACACACCCCCAACAACACATGGCCTACTGTCCCGCATTCCCACAGGTGTCCCGATGAAAACATAACTCACATGTGTGGGTGCACCTACCTGGCCGCCAAGGGGAAAGCCTAAAACACAAGTAACCCCAAGTCTGTTTTCAGACCGGAATTTCAGACGCTCTGTCGACCGGCACAACATACAGATATGGGCCTAGGGTGTCCAAGTCACCAAGGAAAACAGGGAACCCCATGCATTTCCGAAAAGAGGACACCTGTGGGAATCCGCAGAGGTATGATTTGCCCAAATCGCCCCAGAATGTATTACCCAGACACCCCTGCAAAGTCCGGAATGTGGGAAAATAAACGCATTTTCCGCACATTTCGCTCGGCTCACCCATCGAAACACGTCCCTAACAACACATGGCCTACCGTCCCGCATTCCCACAGGTGTCCTGATGAAAACATAACTCAAATGTGTGGGTGCACCTACTTGGCCGCCAAGGGGAAAGCCTAAAACAGAAGTAACCCCAAGTCTGTTTTCAGACCGGAATTTCAGACTCCCTTCCGACCGGCACAACATACAGATATGGGCCTTGGGTGTCCAAGCCACCAAGGAAAACAGGGAACCCCATGCATTTCCGAAAAGAGGACACCTGTGGGAATCCACAGAGGTATGATTTGCCGAAATCGCCCCAGAATTTATTACCCAGACACCTCCGCAAAGTCCGAAATGTGGGAAAAAAATGCATTTTCCACACATTTCACTCGGCTCACCCATCGAAACACGCCCCCAACAACACATGACCTACCGTCCCGCATTTCCACAGGTGTCCCGATGAAAATGGTACCTCACATGTGTGGGTGCACCTACCTACCTGGCCGCCAAGGGGAAAGCCTAAAACACAAGTAACCCCAAGTCTGTTTTCAGACCGGAATTTCAGACGCTCTGTCGACCGGCCCAATATACAGATATGGGCCTAGTGTTTCCAAGCGACCAGGAAAACAGGGAACCCCATCCATTTCCGAAAAGAGGACACCCGTGGGAATCCGCAGAGGTATGATTTGCCCAAATCGCCCCAGAATTTATTACCCAGACACCACTGCAAAGTCCGGAATGTGGGAAAATAAACACATTTTCCGCACATTTCGCTCGGCTCACCCATCGAAACACGTCCCTGACAACACATGGCCTACCGTCCCGCATTCCCACAGGTGTCCTGATGAAAACATAACTCACATGTGTGGGTGCACCTACCTGGCCGCCAAGGGGAAAGCCTAAAACAGAAGTAACCCCAAGTCTGTTTTCAGACCGGAATTTCAGACTCTCTTCCGACCGGCACAACATACAGATATGGGCCTCGGGTGTCCAAGCCACCAAGGAAAACAGGGATCCCCATGCATTTCCGAAAAGAGGACACCTGTGGGAATCCACAGAGGTATGATTTGCCCAAATCGCCCCAGAATTTATTACCCAGACAACTCCGCAAAGTCCGAAATGTGGGAAAAAAATGCATTTTCCACACATTTTGCTCGGCTCACCCATCGAAACACGCCCCCAACAACACATGACCTACCGTCCCGCGTTTCCACAGGTGTCCTGATGAAAATGGTACCTCACATGTGTGGGTGCACCTACCTGGCTGCCAAGGGGAAAGCCTAAAACACAAGTAACCCCAAGTCTGTTTTCAGACCGGAATTTCAGACGCTCTGTCGACCGGCCCAACATACAGATATGGGCCTAGTGTGTCCAAGCGACCAGGAAAACAGGAAACCCCATCCATTTCCGAAAAGAGGACACCCGTGGGAATCCGCAGAGGTATGATTTGCCCAAAGCGCCCCAGAATTTATTACCCAGACACCCCCGCAAGGTCTGAAACGTGGGAAATAAAACGCATTTTCCGCACATTTCGCTCGGCTCACCCATCGAAACACACCCCCAACAACACATGGCCTACCGTCCCGCATTCCCACAGGTGTCCCGATGAAAACATAACTCACATGTGTGGGTGCACCTACCTGGCCGCCAAGTGGAAAGCCTAAAACACAAGCAACCCCAAGTCTGTTTTCAGACCGGAATTTCAGACGCTCTGTCGACCGGCACAACATACAGATATGGGCCTAGGGTGTCCAAGCCACCAAGGAAAACAGGGAACCCCCATGCATTTCCGAAAAGAGGACACCTGTGGGAATCCGCAGAGGTATGATTTGCCCAAATCGCCCCAGAATGTATTACCCAGACACCCCTGCAAAGTCCGGAATGTGGGAAAATAAACGCATTTTCCGCACATTTCGCTCAGCTCACCCATCGAAACACGTCCCTAACAACACATGGCCTACCGTCCCGCATTCCCACAGGTGTCCTGATGAAAACATAACTCAAATGTGTGGGTGCACCTACTTGGCCGCCAAGGGGAAAGCCTAAAACAGAAGTAACCCCAAGTCTGTTTTCAGACCGGAATTTTAGACTCCCTTCCGACCGGCACAACATACAGATATGGGCCTCGGGTGTCCAAGCCACCAAGGAAAACAGAGGACCCCATGCATTTCCGAAAAGAGGACACCTGTGGGAATCCACAGAGGTATGATTTGCCGAAATCGCCCCAGAATTTATTACCCAGACACCTCCGCAAAGTCCGAAATGTGGGAAAAAAATGCATTTTCCACACATTTCGCTCGGCTCACCCATCGAAACACGCCCCCAACAACACATGACCTACCGTCCCGCATTTCCACAGGTGTCCCGATGAAAATGGTACCTCACATGTGTGGGTGCACCTACCTACCTGGCCGCCAAGGGGAAAGCCTAAAACACAAGTAACCCCAAGTCTGTTTTCAGACCGGAATTTCAGACGCTCTGTCGACCGGCACAACATACAGATATGGGCCTAGGGTGTCCAAGCCACCAAGGAAAACAGGGAACCCCATGCATTTCCGAAAAGAGGACACCTGTGGGAATCCGCAGAGGTATGATTTGCCCAAATCGCCCCAGAATGTATTACCCAGACACCCCTGCAAAGTCCGGAATGTGGGAAAATAAACGCATTTTCCGCACATTTCGCTCGGCTCACCCATCGAAACACGTCTCTAACAACACATGGCCTACCGTCCCGCATTCCCACAGGTGTCCTGATGAAAACATAACTCAAATGTGTGGGTGCACCTACCTGGCCGCCAAGGGGAAAGCGTAAAACAGAAGTAACCCCAAGTCTGTTTGCAGACCGGAATTTCAGACGCTCTGCCGACCGGCACAACATACAGATATGGGCCTCGGGTGTCCAAACCTCCAAGGAAAACAGGGAACCCCA
This sequence comes from Ambystoma mexicanum, assembly GCF_040938575.1. Taxonomy (NCBI): domain Eukaryota; kingdom Metazoa; phylum Chordata; class Amphibia; order Caudata; family Ambystomatidae; genus Ambystoma; species Ambystoma mexicanum. The sequence continues at coordinate 293,011,305 of NC_090928.1, forward strand.
TGCATTTCCGAAAAGAGGACACCTGTGGGAAACCACAGAGATATGATTTGCCCAAATCGCCCCAGAATTTATTATCCAGACACCTCCGCAAAGTCCGAAATGTGGGAAAAAAATGCATTTTCCATACATTTCGCTCGGCTCACCCATCGAAACACACCCCCAACAACACCTGGCTTACCGTCCCGCGTTTCCACAGGTGTCCCGATGAAAATGGTACCTCACATGTGTGGGTGCACCTACCTGACCGCCAAGGGGAAAGCCTAAAACACAAGTAACCCGAAGTCTGTTTTCAGACCGGAATTTCAGACGCTCTGCCGACCGGCACAATATACAGATATGGGCCTCGGGTGTCCAAGCCACCAATGAAAACAGGAAACCCCAGGCATTTCCCAAAAGAAGACACCTGTGGGAATCCGCAGAGGTATGATTTGCCCAAATCGCCCAAGAATTTATTACCCAGACACCCCCGCAAATTCAGAAATGTGGCGAAAAAAACACATTTTTCACTTTGTCGGGGGTTCTGGGTAAAACATTCTGGTCCGCTTCTCGCAAGTTGGACCTTTGTGGATTCCTACTGGTGCCCTCTTTTCAGAAATGCATGGGGTTCCCAATTTTCCTTGGTGGCTTGGACACTCTATGCCCACATTTGTAGGTTATCTCCCCAAACCCTTTTGTGGTTACCAGTGGGTTAGCCTTTTCCCTTTGCGGCTAGATGGGTGAAGCCACACATGTGAGGTACTGTTTTTGTTGGGACACCTGTGGAAACGCAGGAAGATATGACATCTGTTGTTGGCGGCATGTTTCGGTGGTTGAGCAGAGTGAAATGTCTAGAAATTGTGTTTTTTACCCCCAAATTTGGACATTGCCAGGGTTTCTGGGTAGTAGATTCTGGGCCGCTTCGCGCAAGTCAGACATGGCCTACCATCCCGTGTTCCCACAGGTGTCCCGGTGAAAATGGTACCTCATATGTGTGGGTGCACCTACCTGGCCGCAAAGGGGAAAGCCTAAAACACAAGTAACCTCAAGTCTGTTTTCAGACCGGAATTTCAGACGCTCTGTCAACCGGCACAACTTACAGATATGGGCCTAGTGTGTCCAAGCCACCAGGAAAACAGGGAACCCCATCCATTTCCAAAAAGAGGACACCTGTGGGAATCCGCAGAGGTATGATTTGCCCAAATCGCCCCAGAATTTACTAACCAGACACCGCCGCAAACTCTGAAATGTGGGAAAAAAACGCATTGTCCGCACATTTTGCTCGGCTCACCCATCGAAACACGCCCCCAACAACACATGGCTTCGTGCAAGTTGGACCTCTGTGGATTCCTACTGGTGCCCTCTTTTGAGAAATGCATGGGGTTCCCAATTTTCCTTGGTGGCTTGGACACCCTATGCTCACATCTGTAGGTTATCTCCCCAAACCCTTTTGTGGTTACCAGTGAGTTAGCCTTTTCCCTTTGCGGCTAGATGGGTGAACCCACACATGTGAGGTACTGTTTTTGTTGGGACACCTGTGGGAATGCGGGAAGGTATGACATCTGTTGTTGGCAGCATGTTTCGGTGGTTGAGCAGAGTGAAATGTCTGGAAATTGTGTTTTTTACCCCCAAATTCGGACATTGCCAGGGTTTCTGGGTAGTCAGACCTCTGTACATTTCCACGGGTGTCCTCTTTTGGGAAATGCATGGGGTTCCCTGTTTTCCTTGCTGGCTTCCACACCCTAGGCCCAAATCTGTAGGTTGCCCACATGAACAAAATGTGCTGTGGCGAAAGGCTTGGGGTTACATTTCCCTGTGTCCACTCACCGGCTTGTCGGTGGCACTTAAAGGGATATAGGCCAGTTGATCTCACATGAGGGTAAAAGGGTCACACCTGAGAGAGCTGTGGAGATCATGAAAACAGCAAAACCACACACAGTAAAACACATGAAACCATTTTGGGATTATTCAACTACGTTAGAGTGTGGGTGTATGACTATAGTTCGTACACAAGACCCCTTTTGCAAGCTCTAAAGAAAGCACAAATGGATAAGGAAAAAATAAAATGGACTGAGGAAATGGAGGAAGGGTTTGAAGAGTTGAAGAAAGCACATTGTACAGCTCCAGTTTTAGGAATTCCCAATTATGATGACAAGTTATTTTTATTTTCACACACAAATGGGACAGTCATGACAGCAGTGCTAACACAGAGAACTACACTGGTGAAAGGAGCCCCTAGGGGTCCCTCATGCTATGGAAACAAGGCAATAACCATACACGAAAAGATGCGCCAGACACGAGGTTCAAATTCCCAATGCTAGGGTTTATTGCAAGCAAAAGATAGTATCAATTGGCCAATTCTGATCTCACACCCCGCGACGTGAGTTTCCTAGACCTCGAGGGACGCAAGAGAGCGAATTACGTACATCAGTTACATATATACAAAATGCATATCATACAATCAGCAAAGTCATGTTCAACACCCCTCTGTATTAAGTTCCTTTGAACTCGGGATGACGATGGACATATCCAACGAGTATGACAATTATAATGCTTTCGATGTCCATTCTAGTAACAATGTGCAATTTAGAATGTGCGGAGGGATCTTTTAGAACACGGTGGTTCTGTTCTTGGAAGCAATCTGTACACGGGGAAGAGCCACATTCCAAGCTTTGCTATCTATGAGGTACTATTCGTGTCCTGGGAGCCGACACGTTCTAAAGGGTTTTGCGTAGGGGGGCGGTAAGAGAAGCATAATTCAAGCCTTTAACTGTATTATTCTAACATATTCTACCATCGTACGAGACTGGCTGGCAGCTGTGAAGGGATTAAATGCCCTGCAGTTTCCTCCCAAGGCTACAGAGAGGGAGCGTGGGCATTCCTTTCTGGGCTACTCATGAGGAGTTTCAGCAAACTCTTCAGTCCCGCGACCTTGTCCTTTCATATTCAGACAACAATGTTAACAGTTGAGCAGAGTAAGCAGAATTCCCAAGAATTGCAAGCTGCAAAGCAGTTTTTAGACAGAAAGCAATGAGCAATGGTTAACAAGCAAAATGGCGATTCTTGCTACATTTAAAATGGCCGCTCGTCGGTCAAGCATAGCAGTTTATATTTCTATAATTTGGTGCATAAGACGGTTGGCCCATGGCCATCAAGTTACTTCTATAATTCAAATGAAGGGTATTCATTTTTCCAGATTGACACTGGGGTATAAACCTCTGGCATATAATGGTGGAATTCTGGATCCAGTTATAAAAGGGCACTTTCCATGTGAACAGTTGCTGGCAGCAGTCATGTTCGCAATAGAGAAGTCTACCAGTATTGTGATGGGGTGTTCCATTATACTCTTTGTGGAGCATGCTTTGTTTGCCATTTTGGAAAAACCTAAGGGTACATTGACAACTCAGAGAGCTTCTGCAAATGATGTAGTTATATTGAATCCAGCAATCAAAATAGTGAGGTGCAAAATAGTGAACCCTGCCACATTTGTAGCTGAGGGTGAACATGTGCATGATTGCGCAAACTATGAAGAATGCTACGATAACATCCCGCGCGTAAAGTAAAATGCATTAGCGGGGGAAATTCTAGTCATTGATGATTCTTCGAAAATGTATCAAACTAGTGGGGAAAGGCATTTTGGCTCAGCTGCAGTGAGACACAGAGCAAATGGTGAATTTGAGTTTGTAGCAAATGCAAGGCTACTGTCTCACTTTTCAGCGCAAGCAGCAGAATTGGAGGCATTTATTGCCGCGCTCAAAAACCATTCAGGGCAGGAAGTGACAGTGTACAGTGATTCTGCCTACGTGACGCCAACTGTGCACGCAGGGCTAGCATGTTGGAAAAGGAGGGGCTTCCACAGAGCGGATGGCACTCCAGCGCAACACACAGCACTATTGGACAGGCTTATTAAGGCACTACAACTCCCAGTAGCCATTGCAATTGTTAAATGTGCAGCACATACTAATCAAACTGACTTCATCTCTCACTGGAACAAAGCAGCAGACGTAGAGGCCAAAAGGGTTGCATATTTGCCAGATATTTCAAGCTTGGATACTCCGGATATAAAGAAGAAGGTAGTTACAATCATGATAGTAAATGGAGGATTTAATAATTTATGGAGAACACAGTTGATGGAGGTTCAGTGCAGTGCACCGCAGGAAGAGCAAGAGCTATGGAAACAATGGGGGTGTTATTTACCCCCCTTTGAAGCATTATGGCAGCAAAACAGCACTGGAAAGCCGGTAATGCCAGTATCATTGTTAAGGGTAGCGCTTGAGTTGCTGCACTACCCTGCGCATGTAACTAGGGAAAGCATCACAGCAACTATTGTGGAGGACTGGTTTGTACCGAACCTATTACAACATGTTGCATTTTATATCGTAAATTGCATCGTATGTCAAAAGTTTACCGCTGGGCATACACAGTGAATGATCAGAATGGTGATTCCTCGACCGAACAGTCCTTTTCAATATTTACATATTGATTATGTTGACATGCTGCAAGTATGTAGTGGATACAGGTATAGGATAGTGGTGGTGTCTCACTTTTCCAGGTGGATCGAAGCAGATCCTTGTACGCACCCTGTTGCCACTTGCGCAGCAACGTTTTTAGTCTGAGAAGTCATTCTCAGATGGGGAGTGTGTGAGGTGCTGAGATCCGACAATGGGCCCCATTTTGTTAATGAGGTATTTGAACAGATTAGCCTATTGTTAAGTATAAAACACAGGTTTTCTTCTGCTTATCGCCGGCAAGCGAATGGGATATGTGAGAGAATCAATGGTTTTCTTAAGGAGAGAATTGCAAAACTCAAATTGACACAGAAGAATGGATGGCTGTATTGTCTGCCCCTTGCATTATATGATTAAGGAATCAGCCTGGGTCAGACCACCACCTCACACCCCACGAGCTAGTGACAGGGAGGTGAATGAGAACGCCTTTGTGACCTCCATCGAGGAGCAGAAGTGATGTCCAGAAGAATGCAGAAATGCTGGGAAATGAGTTATGTGCTTATTTGACATGTATGACTGCTAGTATCTCTGTCATTTCAGATCACCTCAAACACCAGGGGGGTTCAGTCTCAGGACACAGATGAAGATCATTCAGTGACCAGAGCTTTGGAACTACTACCTGTACCCAGACTTTTTATTGGAGATCCAATCCTAATAAGGAATTTCACCAGGAAGTGGCAAGAGCCACACTTTAGTGGTCCCTACTTGGAGGGAACCATTACTCCCTCTGCATTGAAAGTCCAAGGGAGACATGCTTGGATCCATTTGAGTGGCATAAAGCCATACGCTGGTGAGATCGACACCCCCCCCCATTCCGATTCAGAAGCAAGACAAGGAGAAGAAGTTCAGCATGTGCAGACCCGATCGATGATGAGGAAGAAGGACGCTAAGGTTGCTGAATAAATAAATGCAAGTATGCATTTGGACTGTGGCTCACCCCAGACACTCTTTATAGATAGTATAGCAGGAGTACAAACTCAGTTCTTGAGTCACAGGAATCTTTTGGATTGGACTTTAGAAAGTGTTGACGTACTCTAAATATGCCAAACCTAGTTTTCGAATTCGACGAATGGAAATGTGCGCAGTTTCCAGACTCGTTCCTCACTGAGTTTCTGTTTAATTAAATCAGTGGTCCTCACAGATGCCGATGCCCATGGGCTACTTCTCGCTGTTTTCGTTTTAATTCTTTGAGCCTATCCTGCTCTTCTTGGATGCAGTGTTGATATGCGCACTTTCCTGCATGATCCTAAAAATGGCCTTGCGATCAGGAGGCTGCTTGTGGTGAAATCTGCAGTTACCTGACCCATTAACAGAGTTGCCCGATTAAAAAGGGTTTTTCCTTCCCTAAAACAGTATACAGGCACAATGAGGAATGTTGAAAGTGATGTAGTTTTGGAAAGTGAGCAAACCCTACGACATGTGGAAAATCGTAAATGGTGGGGATTAGTGAATTGGTGCATAATGTATGCGTGTTTAGCATTCATCATTGTTTTCCTGATTCTTTTAATCCATACTGTTTCCTTCATTGATCCAAGCAAGGTAGAAGTCACTTTGATTCTTCCCTCTCCAGTGACTCTCACAGAATTGTCTATTACTGAAAGACCAAGACCTTTAGTGATTTTCCCCACTCCAGTCGGACGAGTGAGGTTGCCTATTTCAATGACAAGTATACCGATGATATCCCCTGTAGGAAGGACCATTACTGATATACTTCTTCAGTACTATGCAAGCACTCACTTTGCGAGAGGGATACAAAAGAGAAGCATAAGGGAAAACAATTATGAATTAAATAATTAATTAGACAACACAGCGCACTTGGTGGTAATAACAGGTGGTATCAGCACATGAAATAGTTGGGAGAAAGAGCGCCAAGGAGAGTTGCTATGTTTGTGCTCTCATACGATATGCTATGGGGACTTCTAAGATATTCATAGCTATAGACGTAGCAGTCCAAAAAGCTCATTGCCTGACACCTTGCACTCTGCCATACGAGAGGTCAGTTCCAGGGTCAAACAGAATCCTTGGTATGGGTGACTGAGAAGACGGCTCCAAGAGAAGATGACTATGTGCAAGATTTAAAGACAAAAGGGAAATCAGAAAAAAGGAAATCAAGTGATAAGATATGAACAGCCTGGAATAAATGGACCAGGAATCAGAAGAGAAAAAAAACCAAAATGCTCAATTGTCAAGGAAAGAACCATGGACAAATACGAAGATGCAAGGAGAGAGGTCATCTGCAAATCAAAGGAACGGTGCTGACTCAAGAAGGATGGGCGGAAGCTCTGATTGCATGTAACGCATTAGCACTAAGAGGATACTTTGAACCAGTCATAGATACTGTAGAGAATTAATTCAACCATCATTGGTCAAATATTGTGAAATTGCTAACTTGGGTCGAGATTAAAGGAGGACCTTTACAGATAGTACCTTTAGCAAGTTCAGAGCTGTGCTTCAGAAACAATGGCATGAGAAAGGTTGGAATGAATCAGCAGTGCGGCCACATTTTCGATGTACCAGGCATGAAGGATGGAACAGCTGTCTGGCCCAGTGACAAGGGTTGAGGCAGCCAAGAAACTGGTTATCTATTTGAGAAGATACAAGGAACGTGAGAAGTGAGGCGAGCTCCTGTTGAGGTGCAATGGAAAAACACTATGAGTGCCAAGTTTTATTTATTTAATAGTATTAAATGTGAAGAAGGAGCTAAAACACGGTCTCCTGTCACATGGGGTAGATGGAAATAGACTTTGGGCAAGCTACATCGAGACTGAAGATAAGAAGATGCTCACACTCCCTTCTATTCTCAGGTGCAATGATACTTTGAAAGACTGAGTTCAAAGACAAGTCAGATGACAGACAGCATAAGTAATGATGGATGATGGGCTAATTGGGTGGGGAAGCATGGTCAAGTCCACCCACAAGCACCTGGGGTACCAGCTTGCGTGCTGCTAGTGAGTGGAATATTCCAGAAGGGTACAAGCATGCCAACCAATTATAGAGGGTCACATAGCAAAGTGCCCTATAGTTTGAGAGCCAATGGGCCTCATTACGAGGTTGGCGCTAAAATTCAGCCCTTAACGGCATGCTGGTAATAACATGTCCGTCTTGGCTCGAATTCGCAAACAGCTGGTGATTAGGAGTGTGCGAGCACGCGCACCCCTGCATGCCGTTAACGGCTGTACCGGCATGCCGGTAACGACCCTCAAACCCCCAGATAGCGGCCTCAACGTATGCGCACATAACACCTCCACCCTCGGCAACCCCTAAATAGCGGTACCGGTATTAACATAGTGCTAAGAATGGGCCCGTCATCACCGGACCCGGAAGTAACGTCATCGCGCCGGAACGGGAAATGCCTTGGTGGCCATCTTCAAAAACACAATCCATTGCCATCCTCCACATACTGGACCTTCACCACCAGAACTCCTAGCACACCACAGACAAAATGTCTAAGGCTATCCAGAAAGGAACTGCCCGCCTGTGTAAACCACGATTTAAGGATGAGGAGCTGAACATGTTAGCTGACACCCTAGTGGCGAATGCTGATGTGGTATTCTGTAGCGACCTCAGGCGTCCAGCCCAGCTGAGGAAGAAGGTCATCTGGGAAGAAGTAGCTTGGAAAGTAAGTGCAGTCGGCACCACCGCACGCACAGTGCACGATTGTAAAAAGGGCTGGGATGACTTCAGGCTGAGAGTGCAGAACATCTTGTCAGCCAATTGGAGCCAGGGGCTGGCAACAGGTGGAGGACCTCACTCACCAGTAAAATTGGCTAGATGGGAGGAGACTTGCAGCTCAGTGATAGATGTGGAGTGAATTGAAGAAGTCGGTGTTGCTGAGTTCGGCGTGCCAACATCGGCAGATGAAGGTGAGTGTCCCTACAAACACACGACAACCAATCATCATCATTGACCTCCAAATGTGATAGCAACGCCAGCCAATACATGGCCCATCATACACACCTGCACATATCCATATACACATGCTGGCTCACCACTATCACACCCCAATGCATGCTGCATGCCGCACCCATACACGAATACACACCCGACACACAGATGACCTGCACGTGTCACACAGCACGCAAGTCACAACACACATCAAGGCCCCACAGCAGCCACCATGGTGTACATGTGAACACCTGCATGATTGCAAACTGCACCCCCCCAACCCTGCATGTACCCAGTCCGCTGCAATGGCAGGCATGCAACTGATCACATGGTGCCAACTGCACAAAGACAAACGCATGCATGATGCAAGCACCACCATCACTGATGCCCTGCCACTCTCTGTCCCCCACAGGTACGGATGCAGACACTGACGAAGCACAGGGAAGTGCACAATGCACAACACCAGCCAAAAGGGCAAGGGGCCAAGCTGATGGCACTCGGCCATCTACTTTGAGGGGACCAAGGATGGGACAAGCGGCACGCAAGACAACAACCAGTGCCCTACCAGCCACACTTCCACCCGCACAGGACCAGCAGACACCTGCCCCTGCACCTCTGGACACACAATCGACATAGGCTAAGGACACATCTGGCATCGACAATGATGGCACACAGTCCACTGCTGCAAGCACAATTGGGGAGATGGCTGCATCGGCACAGCATAGTGGCGATGAGGAAGCTGACCCTGACGATTACAACAATGCAGGAGTCGTCCACTCAGAGCCTGTAGGTCAAACCCCAAGCCCGCAGGTCACCCCAGAGGACACCCCTTGCCAGGATTCATTCGAAAAGGGCAGCCATGGAGAGTGGTCTCCGACATTGCACAGCCCCATATTGCCTGCAGTATCACCACGTAAACCACCAACCACCACCCACACTGCTATACGGGACCTTGAGGGACGTCTGTCCAGGATGGAGGGCCAGCAGGAGGAGATGCAAGTCTATATCAAACAGTACCTTGCTGAAGGGGAGTCAACACGCTGTGTCATCTGTGACAGCACTGCGGCGGTAATCCAGGCCATCAACTCAAGTGCGGGATGGATTCAATGCCCAAGGACAGATCCTCACCAGGATTGCAGACAGCATGGAGCAGCGGCAAACTCCGGCTTTGAGGTCAAAACCATCTGGCTCATCCGCATCGACCACACCAGCGAGTTCCAGGCAGACCAGCCCCATGCGCATGTCCCTGCGAAGTGCACAGCGCTCAGAGATCCAACCCCCACCTCCGAAGGGGGCTACACAGTAGCAGGGCCACCCTGCAGAATCTCTTTAGGACCACATCCAAACACATGTTGTGGCATTGTTGACTTTGGGTGTTAGGGGGAGGGTGGAGGGTGGTGGTGGGTGTAGTACTGGGGGTCGTGGGGGGGCGTGGGTTTAGTGTAGGGGTGTGAGGGGGGGTGGAGGGTTGTTGGGGGCATGGGGGTTGTGTGGGGGTGTGTGGGGGGGAGGGGGAGGGGTGTATGGGGCATGGAGTGTTGAATCATGTTGTACAAACCATCACTTTAATACTCCTTTTGTGTACAAAACATCACATGAGTGGATTTGCTTCTTTGGTGTTTGTCATTTTATTGCTTCATAGTGCACTGTGCCCATATACCCACAGTTCCCAATACAAGGCACCCTCTGCATCCCAGTACATCAGAATGATTGGTCTATGATCGATTGGCAGACTGCGCGACCCTTAAGTGTATCGTGTCCTGGCCTATGTCCAACATCTACTCCTTCCTCTCCTTCTACTTCACCAGGTGGTGGCAGCTCCATGTTAGGTGGCAGGGGTACGTTCCGCCGGATGCACATGTTATACAGCATTGCACATACCATCATGATCTTGCCCACCTTCTCAGGTAAATAATAATTTGACCCTTTTTTTCGGTCATGTTGGTGTCGAAAAAAAGGCATTTGAGCCTTTTGTTTTCGAACCTTTGACCTACAACCCCACCTCCATGGCATGTGGGACTAGCAACTCTACGTGGGTGCAGTCGAGGGCACCAATTACATTGGGCATGCCTGCCAGTGCATAGAATGCTATTTGGTAGGCACTTGCATGCTTTAGTAGTGCATCCAGCACCTGGTTTAGCACAACAGAGAAGCATGTTTGCGACATGCCATGCATTTGGTCCACTGTGTGTTGGTAAGTGCCTGTGGCCAGGAAGTGGAGCACAGATGCCACCTTCAGCAGAGGGGGGATGGCTGTGCGGATGTTGATCAGGCTTACCAAGTCTTCCTGAATTAATTCCACTATGTTGGTGATGGTGTCCCTGTCCAGCCGGTACAGTGTGTGGATCTGTGCAAGTGCAAGTGGTATCATTTTGGTTTGGGAAGGGGTGTGGTGTGTGGGTGTGCTCTTTTTGTGCTGGGCCTGACTCCATTGCCTCCACTTGTGCTCATTGTGTGCACCTGTGGCAGATTGCTGTTAACGGGTGATCTGCGATGCCGGTATTGCCGGCATCATGGTGGCCCTTCTTGCAGGCATCTCGATGCCGGTATGTACATGTCCGTGTGACTCATGATGTCCTCTTCATTGCGGGATGCCGGTATTACGGGCACGGCACCCGGCGCGCGCCTGCATGCCGGTACGGTGGTGCACGGCCACAGCGGATCCTTGTCAATGGCGGTGGGACCGGCGTCTAGGCTCGTAATACTATGGACCGGTAATGGAGGCCGGTATTGCCTTACCGGCTCCATTATTACCGGACCGCCAACCTCGTAATAAGGCCCACTGAAATGTTGTGTATTTGATGACAATGAAGATGACTTGCACTAGGGGTGGGCATAGTTAGAGACCCAATCATAACCCTACCCCCATAGAAAGTATACCCAGATGTTCAACGTAGACCAACCACAATCACAGATAACTTTTCTTAGTTTGCCACGTATTATGACGTCAATGATGATGAGTTTTTGCTAGAAAAGTATATTTGTTCATGTAAAACATTGAGAGATATGCTGTGAGACATCCATTTATCTGTGTTGTACTCCCTATTTTAGACAATTGATATTAAAACAGTTATATTTTCTCTATTTCGGTCCTATTATTGGTGTAGGAGTAAATTCTGCATCCCCATCCATCCAATAAGGCGTTACCTCATGTAAAAGGGCCTACTGGTTCACAGCACATGCTAATTATTTGTTCCTTCTTCAGGCCAAGGTTTATACATTCCTCCTCTCATGTCAGCGACACACTAGCGATGGTACTTAACTATTGTTTCCTGGCTGCTGCGCAAGCACAGTACACATGTATTGAAGTGGGGCACTCATGGTTACTTCTGGTTATACACTCGTAATAACTTTTTGTTTCCCTAAACATCGATCCAGCGGAGCCAATCTACCCCAACCCCCCAACACTGCCCGTACTCCCCGTTCCCCATCCCCTTCCTCCTCACCCCACACACCACGCACTTATTACACCAAACCTCTATTCACACAACTCAACAACAGCCAACCCACACTATGACATTTCCACAAACACCATAAACCATAAACCTCTGCCTGATGGATACAAAATCCTACATCTAAATCGAGTTGCTGCCCATCCAGGTGGGATGATAGCTTTCATATTTAGGACTGCTCTCCGTATAACCCCTCTACTGTTATTTCATGAGTTGGCGATGGAGGCTATGCTGGTGTGCCTAGCCTCGTCTGCCTCTGAATCTTTTCATTTTTTGTTAGTCTATCCCCATCCTGGATCTTACTCGCAATTCCTCCAGCCTTTTGTTGAGTTTATAGCCTCACTGCACTTAAACCACATTAACTTGGTGGTCTTGGATTTTAATATGAGGCTGAACTCGCTTCGGACTCCGATGTTAGGCCAATTTGGTGAGACAGTTCTTGATATTGGCTTAGCTCAACATGTGGTTGAGCCTTTACACCTCCGTGGGGGTATTTTAGATCTGGTCTTCTCTTCATGGCATGATTTTGTAATTTGGCCTCTTCTTCCTATTCCCTGGTCTGATCATGTTCTGGTCTCATTCTTGGTACCCTTGAGATCCCCTCTTCCCATACCAGCATGATGGTCAGTAGTGACGAGAAACTGGAACAATGTGAATATTTCTCATCTGGCATCCTTGGTCAGGACTAATTGTCCGGCTGAAGGGCCCATGAATTTGTCCGGCCTGTCCCAGGCACTCCTTAAGACTTTCGATCAACTGGCCCCTCTGCAAGTGGTTCAGTTGGGTAACCACCCGCCAAACCCTGGTTCTCTGTCGAACTTAATCTGGCCAAACTATGGCTGCGTTGGACTGAACATAAACGGCATACTTCTTATTGCCCGGAGGCTAAACTGCTTTTTGTCTCCCAGCCCAAAAGCTACCACTTGGCTATTAAAACGGCCAAGCAGCGTTTTTTCAACTCTCAGATAGAAACTGCTCTTCATCAATCTAAAGAGCTTGGTTTCTCGGTTGTTAAGTCATTTTCACCTACTGCCCGCTTTCTGCCTGCTGTACCAGCCTCGCAGTGTGATGCTTTAGCCACTTTTTTCCACTCTAAAATTGAAAAAATTCATCATCATATACAGCTTCAGCAGGTCAGCATAGTCTTAAGGACTAATTTCACCCATGTGCCTGTTACTCCGGGCTGGTCTGCCTTTCCGGTGTTCACTGAGGAGTATGTTTTGGCTGCTATTTCCAGTCTAAAATCTGCCACACCCTCAGATCCTATCCCTTTGTTTGTTTTAAAGGATCTTATGCCTGAAATCACCCCTCTGGTGACCCAAGCTATTAACCTCTCCTGTGGCTCTGGAGTTGTTCTAAAGGAGCTTTATCAGGCCATTGTGACCCCTCTCACGAAGAAGCCATCACTAGATGCTTCTATTCTTTCTAAATTTCACCCTCATTGCTTCCCTTCATCCTGAAATTACTGGAATCTCTTATTTCACCACTTTTATTAGTCTTAGTGATGGATGATATGGCCAGGCTGGTTGATGGCGGGGGCGTTGGGTGCCTTGATTTTGCTCGATCTTTCAGCGGCCTGTGACACCGTGGACCATAGGCCTCTCGGGTCCGGTCCTGGCTTAGTTTACCTCGTTTATGACTGGTAACGGCCAATCAGTCTCTTGTTCGCTGTTTCTTTCCTCTCTGTATTCTCTTTCCTGTGGGGTCCCCCAGGGCTGCACCTTGTCCCCGATGACCTCGGATTGAGCTGCTACTCATATGCTGATGACACTCAGATCCAGGTCCGATTAGATCTCAACCGGGGTTGGGTGTCATCTCGTCTGAGGGACTGCCTGTTGGCCGTGAGTATTGGATGAGTACCAACTGGTTTAAGCTGAATGGGGACAAGACACAGGCTCTTGTGGTTGGTTCCTCTCCTAAATCCTGTCCTTGGTACTCTCACTTCTGGCCTTCTTCACTTGGTGAGTTTCTGTTTCGAGTGACGATGGTGAAGGTCTACTTCTCGGCATCTCTGTCCATGGCCCCACAAGGTAGTGCTGTCTGTCAAACAGGGAACTTTCTACTGAGGGTTCTGCAGAAGGTTCTGCCCTTTCTTCCCCTTCCTCTGTATCCTGTGGTCGTCGCCTCTTTTGTTTCCAGTAGGCTGGATTATTGTAATGCTTTGTATCTGGCCCAACCAGAGGGCCTTATCCATCAGCTTCAGCTGCTTCAAAATCTGGCCGCCCGGGTAGCCAAAGACACTCTGTACGGCTCTCACATCAGCCCTGTGCTGCATCATCTGCATTGGCTCCCAGTAAAACAGAGAATAGCCTTTAAGTCCCTCTGCCTTGTTCATTGGGCCTACCAACCGATAGGGGCGGATTTTCTTTGTGATAAATTTCATCCCTATATTCCTTGTCGATCATTGCGATCCGGCAATGATCGCGTGGTTCAGATCCCCAAATTTCGCCTTCAGAAAATGCATGCTCAGGCCTTTTCAGTGGCTGCAAGTAAATTATGGAATAGTATCCCTCTTCAACTCAGGGTGACTGAGAAGCATTAACCTTTTCTCTGCATGCTAAAATCAGAGCTCTTTGTTCAGTCTTGAGAGCTGCCTCTACTGTTGCAGTGTACATCTTCGCACCAAGATGCCCTCGGGTGAATGAGTGTGTTAAAAATACTAATAACAAAATAACCTAACATAAACCACAATTCAATAAACCACTATTATATACACAATGGTTTAGACCCTTTCTTAGAATTCTCTTTGAGACACAGGAATGTACCTCCTTATGCCCCAGTATACCAGGCGAAGGGATCCCAGGCCCACCATATAATGGACCTACACAACAAAATCACACTTATTTACACAATGGTTTTGACCCTTCCTCTGTCCCCTTGCCTCAGGACTCGTGAATTTCCACTCCCCACAGTCCTTTCATCTCAGGTCCTTCAAATAATGGACCTCTACTATAATTGCAGTGCTGCCTTTCCCCCGTAATGGAGGTGATCCTCTCTCTATTCTTTTTGTCTCACATTATAATACTGTGATGTCACCTTTCTTCTCGATGGAGGAGATCCCTCTGGCCACCTCTGTAAATAAAAGAAAACCACATACATTGTCACGTAGCCTTTTACAATAAACACACTCACAATCAATTCACTCCACACATACTCTCCCCACGCTGTTTCCTTGCGCAAAGGTACAGTTACATCTTTGTGTTCTCCTGAGCGCCTCTGATACGTGGTCCCTGTCAATTAGCCTGCACAACAGGGTGCAGCACCCTGCTCCAAAGAACATGCAGGTCTTCTGGCAACAGGGCACCTGTAAACCTTTTCAAGTTGTGCAAAGGGGACTGGTTACTGTAAACGGGTGCTGCAACCCAGGATGCGTGGCTGGGAAACCCCAACCTCACGGAGTGTGGGATCAGGTTGAGGTCACCAATTTTGTAAAGAAAGACGTGACCAAAACCCATATCACAAAAATAATCCAAAAGTCCAAACAACCATTGCACCGCTTTGCAAGGCAAAACAAGGTTTTATCATATGCAAAGATCTAAGACGGTCCCGTAGAACTGAACTGATATGGAGCTTGTCACGCCTCAAGAAGGTACAGGTTATGCAGTACAATGTCATCCCACCACCTTTGTTGCTTGCCTACCACCTATAAATCATGCAAATATTCACCTATATCCTCTGGAACAATTGGCCACACCTTATCTAAACCCATTCCCCTATCCACGTGGCCCACTACATCATCACTATTGAATCCAGGTACATGATTGGCTGACAGGTATATTGATACACTAATAAATTGTGACTGTCACGTGATATGCATCCCTCTGACCCAGACATGTTCAAAGTAAGACTGGCAAGCCCAACTCTTCTTTGTTAAGACAATGGGCCTTCTCATTATACCAGACACTTCGGCGCACCCAAGCTGCTCCCTGACTTTGATATGATATGATATGATATGATAGGATATGATATGGCATTTATAACGCGCCGGTACACAAATGTTTCAAGGCGCGAAGAGGCAAGGGGGGGACAAAGGGAGGACAGACAATGATCCTACTAGGCCAGGTGTCATTCAGATCACGCAAGTGCATGGGAAGGGGGGGGAGGAAAAGTGCATGGGAAGGGGGGAAAGGAAAAGTGCGCAGGGGGAGGGGAGAGGGGAAAGTGCAGTACATGGGAAGTGGAATAATAAGACACATAAAACAGCCAGCTAGTGGCCAGTGCAAGGAAGTGCAGATGTAAGTGCTGATAGGGGGACTGAAGGGATACAGAAAAACAGTCCCCAAGTACTGAATTTACTGGCATCACCTCTGCTCCTCCTGTCCCAAATCATGGAACATTCCAGTCACGGCTTCCCCCTTATCCCCTTCAAGCCCCTGGTGCCCAGTAAGAAGTGACCAGGGTACCACTCTTGATTCTGAATTTTTCGGGATTTATTTGCTTTGGTTATGAGTCTACTTGTAATTCAAATGGCCTGCCCTCTCCTAAGAGCTGTAGTGCTCTAAATGGCCCACTGTCCTATTAGTATTACAAAACCTTTTGCTCTACTCTCATGAATTTGACCTTCAAAGGGTGCATCCCTACCTGCCTTCCCCACAGCTAACATTCCATTCCCATCGCCTTCAGGCTCTGCAGCTGGATACAATTAGCGTTTATGTGCACAACATGGGTGACGCTGACTTCAGCTTCTCTCTTGGGGAATGGAAAAGTGATTTGTCTTGTGACTGAGCTAAACAGAGCTGCAGCTCCACATCAGGGCCTTCATTCTGTTCATTGTGTACAAGGCCTTAAAATGCAATATGGACACACTTTTGCCATGAAAACCTGCTGATCTCGCTTCTACCACAATACCTCTCTGACTCCATCTTCCATCTACTTCAGCTCCCTTCTCGCGTCTCACCCAGGCCTGGACTGGCCCACCCGGACATAGGGTCTCTTTTCTTGGGGGAAGAATACCCTAAATGGGACACATCATCCAGGCCAGCCTGAATCAGCCTGGGTGGTTCGCTGGTTAGTGGATGCTGCCTGCATGATTGTTGCCAGCCCGTGGCTCGCCTCATGCCTTCACATTGTGGGGGTACGGCCTATTTTACAAAGGAATATGCAAAGTGGTTGAGTGTGAACACTGGATTGCTTTACTGCTGCCGCTGTGAATTGCGGGCGATGTCGCAACTAATAAGATGTTTTGAACAATAAAGATTATTAAATAACAAAACAAGATACTTCAAACTCCAAGAAAGCCAATTCTTGAGGTCTCTGGGATTAGCCTTGCGACCCAATCCTGTGTCCCTGGCGCTGGTGCCCTCCATCCTCTGGAAGATTTTCAAGACCAACTTGCCCCTGGAGAAATGTGGGGCTGCCCTGTGCCACATGGAGGAGCACAACATAGCAACATCATCCGTGTCTTCCCGGACCAAGGTACTGGGTGTCTCCCTGTCACCCGGACACCACTTTCCAAATGCTGACTTCCCGTTTGTGAAATTCTTGGTACACAGGGATTAATTCCAATATGTTAAATGAGCCAAAACTCCCACAATGCAGTAGTTTATAAACCAAGGTATGGCGTTATATTGTGACCCTAGGTGGGGTGTGTCCCTTGCAAGTCTCACTGAAACCTAAGGGGTATTTTTCATGGGGAAAAATGGTTCATACACCTTACCAGAATTAATATAAAATCATCAATTGCACCCTCTCCTAAAAACAATAAAAAATAGTATCATGCTCAAATCTCCATTCGGGCTCTCTCAATACCTTGTGTAAGGCATGAGATGGATGTGCAGGCAGTCTTGTCTTTTTTACTCACATCACTTTGCATTTGCAGCCAGAAATTGGTGAAGACATGACTGGCAAAAGATAACATCTTAAAAAAGCACTCTGCGAAGTGTACACCTGCAGCCAATGCTTCCCTGTTGGATCACATCAATTTAAATAACAGGCCTCGTAAATACACTCATACAACATGGAAGACGAAACTGGAAGTTCCAGAATTCCAAGTGCAGAACTCTCTAAAGGTGCTGTTGGATTCACCTCACTTCCTGCATGTGCTGTGACGTGAGGCATGTATTGTATAAAGGGCCCGCCCTTCTGGAAGGCAGGAATTCCGGTCACAAGCCCATCCAGGCGTGTCATGTCCTATGTGAGCTCCTGCATCCCAGTAGCTGGGCCACCGATGCAGACCCTGTTTGTTCCTCTATCCCCCGGCAGCACCGGCAGGGAGGAACATCACACTGGCGATGAGAGGAGGGAATGAATTACGCTCACAAGCTTTCAGGCCTTAAATCAGGCCACGACACAGGAACATTTTTGGAACACACGGTGGGGGTACCATCCCCCACTCCCCAAAAAAATAAACAAGGTTTTTTCTCCAAAGTCAATCATCCACGAAATGGTGCACAGTGGAAGCCACCATGGAGATTCATTTTTTCTCCCTTTGTCCTGCAACAGCGCAGAGGGAGCCACTGCACCAGCCAGGGGGACACCCAAAAGCGATCAAGTCTACGGTGCCACGCCAACGGACCAGCATACGAAGGTGAGGAGGATCCATCGCTGCCCACACACACAGGTGAACACGGCTCCAAGACAACATGGTGACTGGCCATTCCACACCCAGACCCAGCACACTGTCAAGGATAGCTGCGTCGCTGATGCCACCAGCACCTTCTCCTCGACCTCATGGAGGCACCACGGCTGCATTGGGTCCTTTCGATACCTACACTGATCCGTCATCAGTGGGGCCCGCTGGATGCTATGGATTCAAAAATTAGAGATGGCGATGGACTGCAAGGACTTCACAACACCCAGCAAGATGAGGTCACACCTTCTGCTCAATGTGGGTGATGACGTCCTGCGCATTTTCAACATGCTGGTCACTGACGATGGTGCAGACATATACCAATTGGCCAAAGATGCCCTTAGCGTACATTTCATGCCACAGTTGAATCCGGACTATGAAACCTTCAACTTCTGCACCACAGTACAGATGGAGGATGAGACACTGGACGCCTACCACATAAGGCTCAGGAAACTAGCACTCTTGTGTGAATTTGACAATGTTGAAAAGGAAATAAGGGACCAGATCATCAACGGCATGAACTCAGAGAAACTGAGCAGAATGGTGTTGGCCGAAAAAAGCACCACCCTAGCCAGAATCCTTGATTATGGACACCAAAGAGAGCTGTTGCACGTGTAGGTACCACACATGGGCACCACACTACAGAAGCTCCAACTGGCACCAAACGACGATGGTGATAGCACAGATCTCCAACCACCAGACACCAAGGGAAGACTTCAATGAGGTGAACAGTGCACTGCAGTGGCAACCGAGAATCCCGGGGCCTACTGAGTGCGGATGGTGCAGTGGAGCACGCCACGGAAGGAGAAACTGTCCAGCGCAAGGAACCACGTGTGGGGCATGTGGCCAGAAGGACCACTACGCACGTGTCTGCAGATCCTCAAGGCAGCCTCAATGCCCACAGCCACAAAAAGCTAAATCCTTCTCCAAGAAAAAGAAGCAGACGGATACACGTCGCATAGCAGCCGACAACAATTCGTTGACAGATGAATCTGGTGATGACAATAGTGACACAATGACGGATGTGGGGACTGGGAGAACGAAGAGGAGGGGCAAGGGCCATCTGATCTCAGCACTCAACCACAGAAGCACAGAGCCGAGAAAGAAACAGAGAAGACACAAATGCCTTGTGTCCGTACAGGGCCAAGAGACACTTGTGACGATAGACAACGGAGTGTCAGTAAATTTCATGCCATTGACGATGTTCCGGACACTATGTCCTCAACCTGCCCTTAAGTCAACTGAAACACTCCTGTTCGCCTACGAAAACAAGACGCCACTACCAGTGGAAGGACCTAAGCATAGGTGAAACTGCCATCAAATCAAAGATATACATTGTCAATACTGGAATCGAATGCCTACTTAGTGGGGATGCAGTGGGAGATCTAGGACTGATCTGATTAATCTCTGATGTCACAGACTGTTCGGACATTGCCAACCTCCTAGAGAAGCACCCAGGCATCCTCAACGGCAGCGGATGTTTGAAAGGCAAGCTCATAAAACTTCACTTCAACCAGACATAACAGCCCCAGGCGGTCCGCCACAGGAGAACTCCATTTCACATGAAAGACCTGGTCTCAAAGGAATTACACAAACTTGAGAAGGCCGGCATTATTGAACAAGTCACAGGACCAATGCCCTGGGTTTCACCTATGGGGGTGACGAAGAAACCGAAGCAACCGGGGAAAGTAAGAATTTGCATTGACATGCGCTTACCGAATGCAGCAATCAAGAGGGAGCGACACATCACCCCCACATTAGATGAGATAGTTACGGACCTCACAGGGTCAAAGGTTTCCTCAAAAATCGACCACAACACTATATTCCACCAGTTGAATCTACACCGTGACTCAAGGTACATCACGACCTTCTCCACTCACCTGGGTATGCGGCGGTACAAAAGGCTGAGCTTTGGCATCTCTTCAGCGGCAGAGGTGTGCCATCAAGACATCCAGGAAGTGATCCAGGGTATCCCAAGAGTGCTGAATGTCAGTGATGACATCCTCATCCACGCCAGCAACAGGAAGGAGCACATGCGTTATCTCGAGATGGTGATCAGCAGGCTGGCGACCGCAGGCCTAACCATCCACCGGGATAAATGTGTGTTTTTGAAAGAAGAGATAATATTCTTTGGGTATGTTTTCAACAATGAGGGGGTATCAGCCGACCCAAAAAAGGTGGCAGGCATAAAGGAGGCTTTCACCCTGACGACACCCACGGAGGTAGTATGCAGTTTCCTGACTATGGCAATTTACTGCAGTAGGTTAATACCCACCCTGGCAACCATGTCCGAGCCGTTCAGTGAGCTCACCAGATCGAACACCAAGTGGAACTGGAGCTCTGAATGCCAGGAGGCTTTTGAGCGAATCAAGACATCTCTGACATCAGAAACAACAATGGCATATTACTACCCAACATTGACGACTGGAACTATATGTCGATGCCAGCCCTGTTGGCCTTGGGGCCATCCTGGTCCAACAATCACAGACAAGCGAAACAAAGCCCATCGCATATGCCTTCCAAGCCCTCATGCACACCGAACAGTGATACGCGCACAATGAAAAGGAAGCCATAGCGGTGCTCTGGGGCTGCCGTCATTTCCACATCTACCTCTATGGCCAGAAATTCAGGGCCTACACAGATTACAAGCCACTCATCCCGATCTTCACAGGGTCATCAGCACACCCTCCGGTAAGAATTGGGAAGTGGCAGCTCCACCTTCAGCAGTATGAGTTTGAGTTGGCCTACCAAGCGGGCATGGACAATCCAGCGGATTTCCTATCCAGAGACCCGAGGGCCGTGACCCTGGGGGAAGTGAGTGAAGCTGAGGAAACTGAGGAGCATATCTGTCAGATCATACACATCATGAAGCCAAAGGTGGTCGGCATCAATGACATTGTGGAGGTCATGCATTGTGGAGGAGCTGCGACACAGGGAAAAACACCATCATATCTGGTTATTGGAATTCCTTCCTCCGCCACGTACATAACCATACATAACATAACCTTACCGGCATTACCCCAGTACGACAGGAACTGTCCATCATCAGCAAAGGGATGATACTGAGGGGAACCTGCATAGTGATCCCCAGCAGCCTGCAGGACAGGATTGTGATGCTGGCAGAGAAAGGCCACCAGGGAATGGTCAGAACTAAGGCCAGAATACGACACCGGGTGTGGTTTCCTCACATTGACACCAAAGTAGAGCAAGCCATTACATCCTGCCTCCCTTGCCTAATCACAGGAGCACCTCCAGTCAGCAGAACGTGGATCATCAAGGTGGGATGCCATCAGCGTTGATTTTTGCACAGTGCAGGAAGGAACATATCTGCTGGTGGCCATTGATGACCACTCACGATACGCAGAAGTGGAGATCATATTCTCGATGGCGGCGGAGACCGTAATACCTGCACTCGAGAAGATGTTTGCAACACATGGTCTGCCAAGACGCATCAAGAGCGAAAATGGACCACCATTCCAGGGGACAGAGCTCAAGAAATATTGGGACGACTTGCACATCAAACATCACCACATCACTCCAAGGTGTACAGAGGCGATTGGCAATGTGGAGCAATTTATGCATATCCAGGGCTCATAATGGACATTGGAGAGTGGACCTATACAAATTCCTACGGAATTACCGGGTGACCCCCACAGCTCCACCAACATACCCTCTCCGGACCTCATGTACCGAACTGTGGTTAACTCAACCATACCACACCATCCGAGCAGGGGAGTAGACCCTTTCGACAGCGACCGCACCCAACGAAGGAGGGTCACAGCAAACGAGTACATGAGCAACAGGAGACATGCAAGAAGGTTGAGACACAAAGTTGCCGATCACGTATTGGTGCTGAGAAAACCTACAAAGTCCAAGCTGGAAACACGTTATGTCGGCGCGCCCTGGACAGTGACCCGGATGGAAGGAACAATGGTGACGAGGAAAACAGATGATCTCCAGGAATGCTTCTTTGTTCAAGAGGGTGCCCCAGCAAATGTGGACCGACGGAGACAGACAGTCCCATGCAGAGGCAGATCCTCCACCACAGGTTTTGAGCCTTTGAGGCTAGGGAGAAGCGGCACCGAGTGGGGAGCCTGAGGAGCAGTCAGAAGGATCTGAAGAGGCGTATCCTGAAGAAGGAGGTGAGCCAGAGGGGGGAGATAGCCCTGAGGCAGCGCCCAGGCATACGCCCAGCAGGTATAACCTAAGGGCGGTAACAAAGGCTCCAGAGAGGCTAAGAGACAAACAGAGTCATTACAAGGTTGGCGGTAAGGGGTCAACGGTGCCGGTAAAGGTGCCAAAGCCGTCAACCCCTTACCGCCGCATTACGAGGTCCTTTAGCGGGTCCCGTAAACCAGCCGCCCTTAGCGGAACCCTCTAAAGGACCAGCATGCTAACAACGGGCCCGTTATTAACGGGCCCGTTGTTAGCATGGTCCCCATTCCCATTGAGCCCTATGGGGGCTCGAATGGGAATGTGTTCCCTGAATGCGGAAATACCGGGTCCTCCAAGGTTGGAATGGCCCGGTATTTCCCCATTCAGGGAACCCGGAACCGGTATGCAGTATGGGGGAAGCCATGCCACAAATAGCGGCATGGCTACCTCCAACCTTGTAATGACCAACGATGAGTGGTGAAATGCCAGGGTGGAGTGCGTGTAACTTTGCCAGACTGGATTTTGCACAGGAAAGTTAGTATGTTGTTTGTTGTGGTTATGTGTGTGTGTTTGATTATGTTCTGTTGGAAAAAAGGAGGAATGTTGGATTTGCCTCACGTCCCCCATGCGCAGTGACGTGGGGCACATGTTGAATAAAAGGCCCACCCTGCCGGAAGGCAGGCAGTTCCGGGCACAAGACCATCGAGGCGTGTCGTGCCTTTGTGAGCTCCTGCATCCCGCAGCTGGGACACCAATGCAGGCCCTGTTTGTTCCTCTCTCCCCCAGCAGCACCAGCAGGTAGGAACATCACAGGTGCCACTTATGATAAATAATTTCTCCATAACGCTGTTATTGTCGTGCAATAGGTGGTAGTGTTAAGCCAGTTCTGAGTTTCGACCGCAGCCACTTGCATTCTGGTACTTAACTTGTTGTACATGGTGGTTTGAAACACAAGCTGTGAATTCCCAGAATGCAAAGTGAGGTTGGACGAAAAACAAAGCTTGCTTTACTCTTCCTAAATAACATCGGATTTAATATAAATGCTTAAAACGACCAGAGCAGTAACAATTCAGGGAATACATTCACACATGGTGGAAACAACTAAATATCACCGATTTCCATTATATACACCCGTTCTCCTATAGAAAGTTTCCAGAGTTAGATGTCTCCCAGTCTCAAAATGTTAACCGTCAACTGTCTCATACAGCCTTGTCTTTTCTTGCTTTCTGGGACTTGTTGTTCTGCTTTTAAACAGTGGAAATGAAATATACAACAATGCCAAGAATGCAACAGGGTGAAAAGCGAGCGGTGTGAGTATTTGGTATGGAGTGAAAAGATAGTTTTCACTTTCCCGATTGTAAAAAAGATCGCTTTAGAAAGACTCACCTGAGAGCGCTCAGAGCGGTTTTTCTAAAGCAAACTGTCACGCCCCATGAGTGCGCGCAAGGGGCTGACATGCATGGCAGGGTCTTTAAGAGAAGTCGCGGGTGTCTCAGATTAGTGGTTCTGTGGGTTTTTGTGTGTCCGTATGTCTGTCCTGGGTGGTGGGGGAGAAGGGGAATGTTGGTGATGGGGACTGAGGGTAAATGTGACATCATTTTTGTGTTGTTTTGTGTGTGTGGTGGGGGATTGAGGGCAGAATTCCTGGGGTGGGGGGTGCAGGGCTGATGCAAAGGGGGGTTTAGGGGGCAAACCCCCCTACTTCCAAGACATCCTGACTTTCACGGGAGAGGGTGGGGTAGGGGGCGAGCGCTGGACTGGAAGTTTGGGCAGGTGGAATGTGGTATTTCTGCATTTTGAGGGCCGGACAAAATTGCCCAAAATAAATCAGGCTTTTTGGTATGCGACCTTTAAAAGCAGAATTATCACATAGAACTGGGTAATCTCCTCTCACATGAGCCAGTCGAATCTATGATTGTATTTTTTGTGTGCAAAATGTTGGCTGCAATAAATAGGGGCACACAGAGAAGATGGTTATTGGCAAGTTCAGGCACTGAAATCCATGAACAAACCTTTCAGTATTTCTCGACAGTGGCCTATGGGTGTTAGTCACCAATTCTACTATTTGCTTTTTTTATGTGTGTTAACATTTTATCAAAAATCTTTTTAAAAGTCTTTGGTGTATGTAGTGATGTACAAAGCAAATGTTTATGACCCGAAACAGGGTACTGAAGTGGTCCCCTGTTGGGCGTGAGTAGCTTATTCTTGAATTCTAGGACATGCAGTCTTATGTATGTATTACCTTTATAAAGAGAAAACCTAGATGTGAAGAAGTGCAGCTCTGTATATCGGGACACACCCACAGTGTTACAAGCAAAGGAGGAGTAATGGGGAATGTGGGGGGGATTGGGGAAGAAGGCAGGAGAGCTGTGTATGTTGGTGTTCTGGGGGCGAAGGAGTGAAACAATCTCTAATGCCTTCCATTGCCACTGCCCTAAAATCTGGCAGGTGGAACACTCACCCCTTGGGAAGTTCAGAAGTTGGTTCCCCTGGGAGCAGGGCAGGGCTTTACCAGGGATGGACTGGCCTATAGGGTACTCTGGAGATTTCCCATTAGGCTGTTGCCCCCTGGGCCTCATTTTTTGTGGTAACCTATTTTATTTCCATAGAAAAAGATTTGGGCTTGCTGAAAATGTGTAATATGGGCACACTTTAAACATTATTTCTGGGGCCTTTCTTGGTTCCCAGTCCACCACTGGTCTCACGTAAAGCGTAAACACATATACCATTTCCAAACACAGGGCCTATACCACATTGCCCTATCTATAACCTCTGCAACCATAACATGAATACATTTGTTGCTTATTCTCTGTTGCTATATGGGGTATCTATTAGGTGTCAAATCTAACTACAAGTGAT
Source organism: Ambystoma mexicanum (assembly GCF_040938575.1). Taxonomy (NCBI): domain Eukaryota; kingdom Metazoa; phylum Chordata; class Amphibia; order Caudata; family Ambystomatidae; genus Ambystoma; species Ambystoma mexicanum. Next base: position 293,036,708 of record NC_090928.1, read on the forward strand.
ACAGGTGCCTTTGGCTGTGCAAAACTCAACCTGCTCCCTTTGTTGCCCCTTCTTATAGGTTTTTCTCAGCCTGAACCTTTCTGCCTTACAGGGATGCTTTACATGCATCCCAACAGCAATGTGGCAATGGGGGTTATGGGGATTAGGGCAACACATATGCCTGCACACAGACTTGGTCAGCAGAAGTAGAGGTGAGACTTCCATATGTTGCAAATGTACAAGTTTGGAGTAGAATAGTGGCTCGGTAATGATGCACAGACCTCCATCCTTTCACTGGTGGGACTTTCACTCTGATAGATGTCTGTATATATGTATGTTCTCCTACTACTACAAATTATTGTATGTTGCAGGGCTTATATGTACCAAAATGATTGCACAGGTCATCAAATGTCGATCATCTGTGCTTCTCAGGTCACAATGTTCTCAGTTCCAATGTGTGATGTATGTGTGGTTGGCCCTATTGTGTCTGAGTGCATTGTAATTCACAAATGCAGTTTCTGCAAGGTAGTCATGCCTCTGTATATTGTTGTCTGTCTTTGTGCAGGTGATGACACTGCAGATGAGGAGGGGAATGAGAAGTAGGAGCAGTAGGAGGATTATGAGGTACAACCATCCGCCAGTGCAGCCTGAGGTGCTGTGCCTGTTGAGAATCCCCACATGCTGCAGAGCATCCTCAGCAGGCATGCCGGCTCTTCCAAAGATGCTGCCGAAGCTGATGTAGAGGGCATACTAAGGAAAATGGTGGAGGTTTCACCAATAAGTAGTCCTGATTCCATGGAGCTCCTTGAGTTTTTTGAGGCTGCTGAGTCCCAGCAGAGGCTTGTGTCAATAGGAGGGTTGCAGACCAGCAGCCAATGACAGTGCACTCACTGCGATGGACCCGTGCTTCGGCATCCCGGTTTGGTAAGCCCCACATTCTTGGTGGACGGGTGCCTGCCAGACCCAGACACTAGTGTGGGAGGAGCAGTTACTGCGTGCAAGTGCCCAATGGGGGGAGATGCTGCAGGACATGGCCAGGCACATCCATCAACTGACTCAACATGTCATCTCTTCAACTAATGCACACACTACTGAACAGCGCCTATTGCACCTGGAGGGGAGAGAGGACATGCAACAACTGAGGCAGGCGAATAGCAAGGATGGTTTGTCTATCAGTCAATTCCTACATGATGAGTTTTTGGCCTCTTGGGACCAGCAGGGGCAGCTGATGGACACCTTGAGGGAAACACTGAGTGTGGAGATGTTGGCCTCAAGGGTATCTCCACATCAAGATGCGGAAGCCCATAGTAAATACCTGCAGGCACAGATGTTGGCTTTGAGGGAATCCCAAAGTCAAGAGATGGAAGGCCAGAGCAAATGCCTGCAGGTCGAGATGTTGGCATTAAGGCAATCCCACCATCAAGACATGGATGAGTTGAGGCAGTCTCTGCATTATGAAATGTTTGCCCCAAGGGGCCTCCACCACCAGGAAATAGCTTCTTTGAGATCTCTCAACATGCAGTTGGTGATGTCAATAGAGAGCAAGCATAATGAGTCTGTGTACACTTGCAGTGTACACCACCAGTAATTTGTAGCGCATCCCTCTCATGAGTGGCCTAGCCAATGCGGACCATGCTTTGGCACTGCATGGTCATAGTGCACCAGTCGAGGTTCCACCACAGGATGGTCGTCCAATTTGATCCATGCAGGTGCTTCCTTTGGGCATGTCCAACGCCCCATCCTCTAGCCAGTGCCACCTCTTCTTCATGTGCTTTGGTGTTCATGAGCCTGTGGAGGGGTTATGCATTTTGATTATTAATTTTGTAACATTTGTTGGCCTTCCCGCCGCCTTCCAGGGTGGACTATTTGTGTTTATCTTTTTGAACTGTTTCCCCCATCCAGGGTGAACTGTATTTGTTTTGTACCCACGTCCAAGGTGGACAATATTATTTGTCGTCCTCGTTCAGGGTGGACCGTATTCGTTTTGTACTCCAATCCAAGATGGGCTTTTTTATTTTTTATCCTCGTCCAGGGTGGACTATGTCATTATATTTTTCTTTTCCCCTCATCTCAGGGCCATTGCCCTCTCGAGGACATTTCGAGCTGGAGGACTGGAAATGTGGTCATGCTCAGTCAACTGGCATGGTGTTGTGAACTGCTACAGCTTCCCACATACATAGGTGCACCTCACATTCAACATTGATTTTCATATGTGCAGTCTGCATGACTGACTCCTGTAGCTGGTCCAAACAAATGTCCAATGTTTGTATAGATTTCCTGCCTCATCCAGTGCCCAAACCCCCCCCGCGAGGTCCCCATCCAACACCCTATTTCCACCGTAGTCCCCATTCCCTCTGCTGGCACTCTTTGCACCAATTTGGAGGCTCAGTTTTAGGTTGGGGTGGTGAGGTATTCACAGCACCACAGTTGTACCAGCAGGTAAAGTTGTGCACTGTCAATCTTGTTCATGGCTGGTGACATATGCACCCCAATAATGGCATGCTTTGGCACACTAAGGGTTTGCATGGAAGATGTGATTTGATGATGTTTGGATTATGGTCACTGTCACTGAAGATGAGAGTGGGCCTACATGTCTCTGTGTGTGCATGCTTCCTAGGTTAGATAGGCATGTGTTTTGGGTTTCTGGTTGTACATCCATGACTTGCTGCTTGGAGACATTCTCCTCTGGGTGTTCCTGTACACATGCTTCTGGTGGGAGCTGATGTGGTAGCCTAATTATCTGGGTTGCATTCTAATTAAATCCTGTCATGTCAGTTGTGTATTCTGTCTCCTGCCATTTGTCATATTTGTCATGTCCAGTGGCCACACCAAGATCAGGGGTGGACTTGCCGATTGGCTCTGGTGAACTCACAGTAGGCCTCTGTACCTTGGGCCTCGTTAGTGTGGTGTTTCCACATGTTCTCATGGGAGTTGGGTTGGCCTTGAGGTTGAAGTATAATATGGGGTTACTTTGTATATAATTTACATGGCCTCTTTTTTTTCCCGATCCACCCCTGCCAATGTTGCATGGGCATGTAAAATACTTGACTGTCTCTTTCTACATAGGTGGATGTTGACATGCATGCATGTGGGCGATGTGTGTAGTGTGCAGTGCATTGGTGTTGAAGTGCAGGGAAGTGCAGGTGTAGTATGCCATTATGTCCTTCTTATGTGTCATGTGTCATGTTGCTGATGTGTTCCCATTAATATGGTCAATGACTGTTCAGGGAGAGCGGTGTGTTGCCTGACCTGTTTATTCATGTTTGTGTATACTGTGTTTGGCTACTTTGTTTTCTCGTATTCTTAGTCAGTATCTTCATGATTGGATGGGAGACATGTTGAGGGTATCAGAGACATGATTGTGGAGGGGATGGCTGGCCAGCGTTTGATTTTCCCTATTGCAGGAGTACGTACATGGCAGTGGTTTGTGAAGGTGAGCAGTTCCAGCAGCAATGGCGTGGAGGGAGACATAATGAATAGGGCTCGTAAAACATCACATAGGCATTGAGTGCAGAATAAAACAAGGACTGGCTTGAGGAGTCCTGCATAGAACTAGGAAACCTGACAGCTATGATCTACACAGCAGTGCCATCTGCACGTTTGGGGAGGCCCCCCGGCCCAGCAAAGCTCTAATGAGTTTAGCGGTTGTATGCCCTGCCAAGTGCCCTGCAGCCCCCCCACCAAACCACCTGAGTGTTGCCTCATGGGGCTACACAGCAGATGGGAGGCTTTGCCAGGAAGGAGGCCAGCGGCTCTGCCCACCCAGTGCCCATTTGAAAAGCTCTGTCGTGCCGCTGCCTGAGCTCCAGGATTCCAGGGGTGCTGCCACCTCCCTTGGGCACCTGCCTTGCACATGGGTTGACCACCCCACTGCCCAAATGAAGTCCCTGGGGGCCTGCCATTCCTTTGCCAGGATGCCAGGGGCCCTTCCTGCCCAGGCCCATTGGAATGCATTGTACTACCAGATGGCCACTCTCAGAGCCTGGCCACCTGGTAGTGGGCCATATGAATGGATGAAAGGACCAGATGGCCAGCCTGCTCTGGAAGTCCGGTTGGGTGCTAATTAGAAATGTTCCTCCAGTTGGGTCTACAAGGAGGCTGGACACATTTGCACAGACCACCTCCTCTGTCACCCATGGTACACAGATTACAAAAAAAGCTTAGTCACTTTCACCTGGATAACTGTAGACAGAGTGTATGGGTCCTGTTTATGCTCCACTTGGTTCTCGCTTCCCAACCCAGGCTCAGAGGCAGAACCACTGCAGCCCCCAAGCTGGACAAGGACTGCACCCCATGCAATTTTCCAGGAGAGCTTGGCCTGCTGGGGGTGTCCTAATGCCCCACTGTGGTGGGAAACAAAAAATTATTTGGTCCTTTTCCGAGACTCCAACATTTTGTTTCAGCCAGCATGGTGCTTGGCTGACAAAAGAACCTCAGCTGGCTTGCATGCGGATGGCCTTTCCATGTGACTCCCTGCACTTACGGGATTGATTTGGTGCATTTGGTCCATATAGGGTTGGACTTCTTTGCCAGCCTTGGCTGTTGTTTCAAGCAATTAGCTTCCACCCACCATAGGACCGTGTGAAGGGTATGCCCCCTGGGGGAGGGTCCCTTTATGTGGGTGGCTCTGCCCTCCAAGTAGAGCAAAGGCCGGGCAGCCCAGCAGCTCACTAGTGGTCAGATCCGAGTGGACAGGGCCGGGTGGTGCTAGCCTCAGTGAAAGACCTTTAAACCATTCTGTTGCCCCTTCTCCACCGACAATGTTTCTACAGCAGCTCAGAACGACTGTTCCGTTCAGTGCTAACCCCCCCTACCACCACACTGGTGGAGGCACATGGAGAAACCCCTCCCACTTTCAGTTGTGTCTGGGCCTTTGCCCATGTGGTTGGCCTGTTCACCCCTGCTCCCAAGTTTTGGTGGGGAGCACACTCTGATGCTCGGGTCCAGGAGATGGGCAGAGGGTGTAAATGTTGGCCTGAGGCAGGTATGTGGCTCTTCCCGTTGCCATCGCCCAGCAGGTGCTGCTACCTGGTGGATCCTGCAAGTAGCATATGCTTGTCTCAAAAATTGAGCCCTACATCTGTAAGTACGCACGGCCAGTACAGTGAAACTGCAAATGGCCCATTGAATTAGTTATGGTTCATTTGATCGCTCCATTTGTTACCTAGATAATTGTAGTACTTGTAAAGTGAATACTTGTTGACAAATGCTGATCTCCGAGAATGCGTGCATTTATCAGATCAAGATCAATTCAGACTCGACAGCCACTTTGATGTTTCTAGCTAAGCTTGGGCTGATCGCACGTCCCCTTGACGATGATACATTTGGATGTCTGCTCTATCCACTTTCGATGGTACTTTCTGTGCCTACCATGGTGACGATGGATAACAGGGAATCAGGCTTCAATTTCGGAAGGGAGCCTGAGAAAGGGCTACCACACACAAGGAAAGCAGCATGTGTGCAAAATACCCACTCCTGACTCAGGGAGGTAATGACAAAAAAGTAACAATAGAGGATTTGTTCAAGGCCATGTAATTGGAATGAGTACACTTTAAACTCTTTAACAAGGATCCATTGGAGGGCAAGTCTGGTGCCAGCAGCCATGGCAATTCCAGATTCAATAGCGTATATTAAAGTTGCTGCAGTTAAAAAGCTCATAGTTGGATCTTGGCATCGAGCTGGTGGTCTGGCTCAAGCTGAACTACCACCTGTCCCAGACACAACCTCTCAGTGCCCCCTTGATGCTCTTTACTGAGTGTCCTGGGGTTCCAAAGCATTTACTTTGAAAACATTAGTGTTGCCTGAATCCTTCAGCTTGGAACAATGGAATAGGACTTCGCTTCTACTTTGTTGGTTTTCAGAACTGAGCACATGATTAAGAGGGACAGCCATGGGCATTCCTTTTGTACCACTAAAGGTGAAATTCTTGGACCATTGTAGTTCTGACCATAAACAATGCTGTCAAGCGATCCATCAACATTATTCCCATGGACCGCCAAGCAGCTTCCAGGAAACCAAAATCTTTGGGTTCCCGAGCAAGTATGGCTGTAAAGCTGACACTTAAAGGAATTGATAGAAGGGCACCACCAGGAGTGGAGCCTGCAGCTTAATTTGACTCAATACATGAAACCTCACCCGGCCTGGAAACAGGAAGGATTGACAGATTGATAGCTCTTTTGCGTTTCTGTGTGTGGTGGTGCATGGCCGTTCTTAGTGAAATGATTTGTCTGGTTAATTTTGATGACGAATGAGACTCCTCCATGCTAATTAGTTACGCGGCCCCCAGTGGTGGGCATTCACATTCTTGGAGGGACAAGTTGCATTCAGCCACATGAGATAGAGCAATAACAGGTGTGTAATGCCCTTAGCAGACCTTCCAGGATTTTGCGGCATGAAATGGCAAATTCTGCGGCATGAAATGGCAAATTTTGCGGCACAAACCTTTATTTATTGCGGCATTTTTGCGGGACATTTTGTATTATCTGGAGGGTGTAAGATTGCCACATTGCAGGAAATAGGCAGAGTGCAAGGCTACAAGAGAGCCAGGGTATCATTATTATGTATCTTTTGTATTAATTTAATAGGAAGAGTCCCAGATGTCTCTGAGTTGGCAGAACAGTGTTTGATTTGGCTACATTTCTGGTTTAATGCTCAAGCCTATTTAATAGTATTTCAAAAAAGGTAGCAGGCACTCCTCTCCAGAAAGAACATGGCATGATTACCTGTTCTGAGATGAGAGTTTGCAGCACATGCTTTTTGCTCACTGTACCTTTCACAGATGAGAAATGTCCATTTGCATATCAGTCTTTGTCCCGCCCACATGGGCAGTCCAGCACCGAAACGCTATGGCAATTCCTCTCTGAACAAGAGTACCAAAAGCAACCCCATACACGTGTTATCATGCCATGTTCTTTCTGGAGAGGAGCGCCTGCTACCTTCTTTGAACTATTTAATAATATTAACTAAATTGATCATTATAAATTGTAATACTGAAAATATTCCCCTTCTATGTTCTCCAATCCCCCAAACACCCACACACCTCTCTCACCAACACACATCTCACCAACTCTCCATCCCAACTTACATTCCTTAACCTCTCACTCTGTCATACAAATACTCACATGCTATGTCACACTGTCAAGTCACAATTTGCACTGCCCAGCCCCTGCCACACTCCAAATCATACTCCCAACTCACACCTTACACTCTACAATTCCTCCCGCAATATACAGTTTCATTCTTTTGTGCTGCATCTGCATCTTGCATCCTTTCTCCCATTCTATCACACTCTTCCCTCATACTTTTTCCCAATCTGCAGCTCACTCCCTCTTTGTGGCCAACCGCTTCCTCTCTGTTTTCTGGCTCACTGACCACACGCTCCCTCTACTTTCTGTACCTCTGCTCGCTCTTAGATTTCTGGCCCACCGAACACTGCTTCCTCTACTCTCTTGTGCTGCGCTTCCTCCTCTGACCCACTGCTCTCCCTTTGCTTTCTTGCCTATCACTTCACATCTCACCCATCACTCTCCCTCTTTCATAGTGTAACCATTTTTTTTATTTTTTTTAAAATGTAGATTTTGACCCAGTTCCTAAAATAGTGGGGCATTTAAAAAAAGAACGGAGGATATGCTATTTTTAGACAACCCATTTTTAGAAATGAGCAGGTCACCTTATTCTCAAAGGTGACCGGCGCATTTCCACAGGCTTGAGCTGTAGCGCAAATTGTGCGCTGGCCAGCTGCCTTGAATGGTGTTCTGGGTTGTTTGACCGAAGTGTAATTATTTGTGGCAGAATTGACCGTAGTCAATTTCGCTGCGAATTGATTTGCACTTTAGCCAAACAACCCAAAATGTACCTTTCACCACCACCCCATCCCCTCCTCTACTTAACTGCTTGGTCGCTGCCACTTCCCCTGCAACCCTGCGGTGCCAGATCCGTCCCTCTAACGTGGGTCGGATCCGACTCCGCAGGGTCCCTTTTTTGTTATTTTTTGTTATTTTCTTTTTTTTTTGTCCCCGGCTCCAATTTTGAGGAAAAAGGGGAAAACACTTATGCAACCACCCTAGACCAAAAATGCGGAACATGGGGAGCGGGTGACACCCACGCAACACATGTTCAGTATTTATAAAAATTGATCGAATAGTACTGGACGAAATAGGTCAAATTGTAACATTCAATAGATTTTTGTCATCAAAACGGGCAGTACTTTGAATAGAATCGCTCTCCCGACAGTGTTCTGCAAGCTCCTAGCGCCTTTCACAGGGACAGGCCCTCCAGGTGCCCGCCTCTGTAAAATGCGACCCAAAAAATGCATTTTTATCCTGTTTGAGGAACAGAAATGCAAGCGGCAATGCAGCGGTTCATACCTTAAAAGAAATGCATGACAGGGTCATGCAGTGGCAGCCCCACATCCCGTGCGCGTAGGGTTGCCTACAATTTCTGCACATTTAAAAGTGCATCTTGCTTGGAAATGAGGGATGCGCTTTTAAATTGACAAAAACGCCACTTTATTTGATCAAGGAGGTGAAAAAGGCCATCTGAATGGGCGCGCATATAGAATGTGCCCATTCATGTGTCCCTTGTGAATTGGGCTGCACTTTTTTGGTGCGAAAGTGATGAGATGTGTTAGCGCATTTCATTACTTGTGTAAAAAAAAGTTGAGAACCTGTCACCCTGAGTATTATTTTTTTTAAAACAGTAATTTTTGCAGATTACTTAAAAAAAAAGTAAATTTTTTTTTTTTTTTAAGATGCAATTTTTGCACAAAACGGCCGTTTTTGCAGCATTTTGCACAAAACGGCCGTTTTCGTGGCATTTTGCGGGATCGCAAAATCACTATAAGCTGGAGGGTCTGCCTTAGATGTCTGGGGCTGCACGAACACGGTTTCACCCCATTATTTCACAGCCGAAATTATTGTTGCCGAAAATGTCAAATTTTGCACTGAGCTTTTCAGCACATTTATATGTGGGGGTGGGTTAGGGTAATACATATAGTAATGGGATGACGGAGGGAGCTGCAGGGGGTCTCTGCCCGGCACAGAAGTACATTGAAATGTGTGGGGAAAAAACTGCATTTTTGGCTACAGGATTTTTTTCTCAAACAAATCACATAGATCCCATGATGAACGCTACACTGAATGGATTAGCGTGTGTATACCCTTCACTGACAGGTGCAGGTAATCCGCTGAACCCTGTTCATGAAAGGGATTGGGGATTGTAATTATTTCCCATGAACAAGGAATTCCCAGTAAGTGCGGGTCATAAGCTTGCGTTGATTAAATCCCTGCAATTTGTACACACTGCCTGTCACTGCTGCAATATTTAGTGAGGTCCTTGGATCTGCCCTACCATGGTCGGCAACAACCCTGGTGGAGCACCAATCTAGCAGAACTAAAGTTTGTAAACAAGTTTCTGTAGGTGAATCTGCAGAAGGATCATTAATGGCAGAGCAGCTGGGAAGGAGAGCCGCAGGCTCAACTTTGGTTGCATCCCAGATGTGCACACCCACAGCCCGGGGCATGTGGGGGACCAGGAGCCGGGGCGCAGGGCCCCTACCACCAGAAGGGTCATGAGCCTAAAGATGGATGGAGACGTATGGCAGGGTTGAGTTAACCTGATGCAACATCCCCAACCACACACCAGAAAGGGAGCCCCGAGCGCTCCCACTCCTCTCCGAGCCAGTTCCTGAAATGCTGTACTGGCCAGGTACTCCCATCTCTGACCAGCGTGCAGGTGTTGGTGGGGCCTCCCAGTTGGAAGAACTCCTCCCCAGGCAAATGGGGGCTTCACACATTGGGTATCAGGTAATATTATCCCCATATATATGGTCGCCGTACATAATATCGCCGGGAAAAGGTTGTGGCGATATTATATGGCTGACCATATATATGGGGATAGGCGCTGCCAAAAAAAAAAAAAGGGTTTGGGGTTTGCGGGGGTGTCCCCCGCATGTTCCATGCAATAATGTCCCCACAAAAAACAGCCATTTTTCGGCGATATTTTTGCATGGCGATATTTTTGTGGGGACATTATTATGTGGAACCGCACATTGGGCACGTTCTTAGCCATGGTGCAGCCTGGCATACTCGCTGGGTGGCTGTCGAGGTTCTGGCTGCCCACTGCCATGGGTGAGCGATGTCCAGTCTCACCAGCACAGCGGTCAACCTTCCCTCATGTTCAGGTACCTGGATCTTGGCCATGTGTGCTGGGGCTTGGGTTTGAACACTCTAGCTGTCCTCTCGATCCCCGCCTGCAACCTCTGGCCCTCCTCACAGTCCTCTCAAAGGGGGAGAAGGAAGTCATGGTCAGTGGATGTACTGTCCACATGGGAAGCCCTGTTGTGCTGCCAGAGAAGATAATAGGCAGGCTTCGCAGGCTGAGCACCTGGAACCTGTTTGTGAAAACCCTGATAGTCTTGGCTAACTCGTAAGTGAGGAAGCTAGACGTAATGCTGGTCTGTCTCTCTGCATGGACAGGATGAACGGCGCTGCCTCCCCCCAGCCTCTCCTGCACTGGCAGGTTCGGGTCAACTTTTGGCAAAATAAAAGCTGTCTGTGACTCTTGCCCGTGGATCACTCGGTTTGTGCAACAATGAAGGACACAGCAAGCTGCAAGAATTAGTGTGAATTGTAGGACACATTGGTCATTGACACTTTGAACGCCTGTCTGTGGGTCACTTGAACGTCAATCGCCTCAGGGACCTGCAACGGGGTGTAACTGGGGCCATTGAATGGACCCTATTCTGTTCTTTCCTCTAAGGTCCAACCCCAATCAGCACCGTCTCAAGATCCATGGCATGGTGCAGAGGCTTGTTGCAGGGGCATCCCACTCTACCCATTTCCCGCCCAGCATACCGCTGCTGGTGATGGCAGCAGCCTAAAAACTCGACGCTCCTTGCGCTATCCAGGGGCATCTGGCCATGCCACGTGTGGCTGTCTGTGGTGTCAGGGGGGGTGTAGCGTTACATGTGTGCACTTGATGGCTCCCAGGACTCGTGGAAACTGTGCAACTGCGTAGAATTCATGGCACACTATCTGCCTTGGCTACAGTGTACGTGGCATGTATATGTGCCTATGCACACATGCTAAGATAGAGCACAATACCAGGTGGAGCCACTTGGATTGTGTGGGCTTTGATATGTCTCCAATGGTGGCACTGGTGTGCTGGAATGAACCGGTGGCTAGGAAGTCTAAGGCTGCTAGCACCTTGACCAGAGGTGAGACAACCTGTGAACACATGGTGGGTGATTCAGGCCATTGTTCCACTACCTGACCAGGTCTAGTATGACATGGGGAATGTAGCAGTAACTGGTATCAGCTGTTTACTGCACACTCAATTACTGCACATACGAAAATATTGCATTGTTTACAACAAATCATTGTGAAAATGTAGAGAAGGGGGTGGGTTGGGGTAATCATTAAAGTGTGAGAATGTAAATGGGGGCTACGGTGAGTCTCCCCTGCATTAATTTTCACATTGACTCATTGTCAATGATTCGACAGTTTCGGCCACACAGTAATGGATGAGCAGTCATCAGATAGATCTGCGGTATCTTACATATCTATCTATCTATCTATCTATCTATCTATCTATCTATCTATCTATCTATCTATCTATCTATCTACCTATCTATCTATCTGTGTTCTTGTATTGCGCCACTAACCCTAAGACCTCAGGGAGCACACAGGAGAAAAAAAAGAGACAGACAACAGAAAACATAGAATAGGAAGAGGACAAAAGTGGTGGAAGCAAGCCAAATTCTACAAGAAAAACGAGGAGTCATAAGACCTCCTTGTTTAGCCTCCCAAATAGTGTTGTGCTAGTAGGAAGATTGTGTCCCTCCTGCTACTCCACCTCCTTCCATGGAGTAGGATCAGAGCCAACAATGCAAGATCAGGCATTGTTTCAATCATAAATTAGTTGGGGTTGCATACAATGTTCCCTCTAATTATTTTTCTCTATTTGCGGAACCGGTTGGCTGTTGTGCCACATTTTTTTCCATGTGCGCAACTGACTAATGAGGTAAGCCACTTTGTGAGCTACCATTGCAAAATAGAGTTTGGAAAGGAATTTCCTTTTCCCAGCCTCTGCAATTATTTAAAAATCTTACAATTTTTTTTTCAAACACATGGGCTAAAATAAAATGTGTCATATGTGAATTTACAGAAAACTCATCAACCAGTCCAAGACTTCAATAACTGCCACAGTACACAGTACCTTGCAAACGTACTTCTGCACAGAATAAAATGTCAGCCTCATTACGAGTTTGGCAGTAAGAGGTAAAGTTGGCGGTAACTCTATTGCCGCAAACCTCACCACTACGCCAAATTACGATTTCGGGCCTGGAGTGGAAGATTTGCCTCTGGGAAAATCCTGGAGGTAAATCCTCCAACTCAACGCCGAAATCGTCAGAATTTCCACTGCGGTTATTCCGCCAAAAAGCCACATTTACTCCAATGGGCTCAACATGAATGGAGAATTACACCGCCACCACCAGTTGTAATCTGGCAGTAATTCCTCCAGACAAAGTGGTGGTAACAGTAATTTGCTTGGACGGTATTCTGGCAGATTTACGCCAGGATACTGCCCCAAGTCTTAATGTGGCCCTGTTTGTTTTATGCCACTGGAAAATCACTAATTTTTAACTAATTTTTATTACAAAACAGAAATATCTCTTAGTTGTGTTCCCAGATATCTTGCGCAAACAATATTTATTCTTAAAGAAATGTTTCTTTGTATACTGATTTTTATTCTTGATGCGATAATCTCGTGGTTAGCCGACATGTGTTTCGACTCAAGAGGTCTTTATCAAGGCTGGTGCGTTGTTGTTCATTGACTGTTAGGTAGGTTGGCTATTGGTGGTGGGTTGGGGTAGGTGGGTTCCACTCCTTGAATAGGCTGGCTTGTCAGCCTGTTACTGCTCTGAACGATGTCCCTGGCATTTGTGGCCCTCAAATAACTCTTGCTATAACTGATGTGGCTGTTAAGAAACTCAGACAGAATACATTTGCTGATGGATTAATGGCAATTAAAAGCAAAGTGCCAAAAACATGCTGAAAGGAGTTCGAGTGCCACTTTAATGATGTAATTTGATGGACAGGAGAACATGCTTCTACTAATTTGTGTAAGGATCCAAATTGCATCAGAATAACTGCACCTTAGAATATGATGATCCAAAATTCCTGTGCCTCTGCTTACTATCCACATTACGTTCTACTGTGGGTAGTGATAACTCCAACCTTAGAGGTAAGAGACATATGCACCATGCATTTTTACTCCATGAAAAAGGAAAATGTGCCTAAGAAAAATAAGAAACAATGAACATGTCATTGCTTCAACCCACAAAGCTCGACTGATATTTATTTCGAATTAGTGACCAGTAGTGTAAATCCAGAAACAACCCTAACTAAGAATAGAAGGTATATTATGTTGGCCGAAAACCAAATCGCATTGTATGACCCATAAGGAAAAAAAAGAAATCGTCAAAATTAACATAGGGCGTCCATTTTGTGTAACATCCGCCATTTTGCTTTTTTCCTTTCTGCCTAAACACTTCTCAAAATGTATTTTATTCTGAAAGCTCATACACGGTATGAGGCCACAGCTTGCATGTTGAAAGAGTAGGCCAGACAGGAATGCCAAACAGTACAGAAATACATTGTTCCCTCCCTCGCAGAGTCCTTGAAAGCTAGCAGAAACGGCATTTAATCAGCGGCCCAGGTGCCGGCCTGTCTCACTAAAGATGTAGAAACAAGCAGTAAACCATGAATTGTACTTTTCTAGCGGTCCTCCTCGCGGATCTTCCTTAGAACAGGCTGACCCCTAGTTCACGAATAGAAACCAGTAGATAACATGCTTTGGAATGTGTCTCCCTTTACAAACACAATATCTTAGATGAACAAGTGCTTTGTGTTCTCAAAAACAAGAACTATGTCTGCAACTGTTGCTAAGTATAAAAAACTTGTCATAATGTGTCATAATTGTCATAATTGTCAATCACTGAACCCTAGCTCAAGAAGATACATTATGGGCAGTTCTGATGTGCCCAGAAGGCTGTTATTTGGTATATATGTAACAGTTCTTATGATGCTCACTCTCTTGCTTCTCACGATGTCTGGTTTACACACGTTGCGAGACGTTAGACCCCAGTCGTCTGACTGAGCGTATTTTTTGCAATAAACCCTGGCATTTGAAAATCGAACCTCGTGTCTATCATATCACTAGTATATGGCGATTGTGCCTTAGTTTCCATATGCAGAGAGTCCTCAGGGCCTAGCAGTAGAGCAGTGGCATAGAAAGGAAGGAACTCTAATAATATTAATGCCCTATCTCAAACAGAATTCTATGGAGAAAGAACATCTTTTAATAAGCAGAAAGTATCCCTATTGGCAAAGATAATTACTTTTTTACTCCCTACAAAATCATTTGACTCCAGGTAGGGAGCAAAATCTGATTAGAGCCCTGCTTGTACCCCTGACATAGGGAGTGAAATGACAGGGCACAAAATAAAGTGTATAGTTTTGCCCACCCTCCCGCACCAGAGCCTAGATAAAATTAAACAAGAGCCCTACTGAGCTTTATTATGGAGCCCTGTTTAAGAAAATCACACATATATGCTTTTAAGTGAATTGCATCAATTCATCAGAGATGCACATTATTTAGTGCCTTCTTCTACAACTATGAATCCCTCTTCTGTAATTATTTGTGATCAGTCAATTAAGATGCAGGGAGATGCTAGAGACAAAACACACAGAACACATGGTGATATTGAAAAGCCCTCAGCAGTTGAGCATAGAAGGAAAAAGAAGGTGCTGTTGCCTAGATGGGTACTAGAATTTCCTATCCTTTAGCAAACATGCAACACATTTCCTTCAGTATACTGCCGAAACATCTGACTTGGTCTTTGAAATTTACTGCTTTGTTCATCACCCATAAGGAGTGATACTTCTGCCCATACCCTTCCCCGGCCCCTCTGCTTGCCTCCAATACTAGTTGATAGAGCACTGTAGAAAGTGAGGGATTGTAGCAGTAAACACTCACTGGGATATTTGCAGACCCACAATACTTTGCAAGCAAGGCATATTTAAATGCCTCAACATATGATGTGCATTTTAAGATTGTCATGTCTCTGCATGTACACAATTATTTTGCAGTGCATACAAGATTGTTTGCAACATATATCATTGTGTAGGATTACACAAGTGTTCCGTGAAACTTTGTATAGAGGCGAGTTACCATGTAATGTGTGAAGGTCTATGCCCAAAGTAACTCTGAACACTTGGAAATGATGCAGATTGTGTGAAAAACATTCTCCTGTCTGAATATCCAGTGCCCTTTTATTATGGACGAGTAATTCCAGGCATAGTCCATACCCATTATCCCTTCTAGGCTAACTAAGTGATATTGCAATGTTGCTCTCTACTTATAGGGTAATGTTAGTAATGCTATAGTAGGAGATGCTGAACATCACATTTGTCTTTTCAAAATCTTTAGAGGGCAAATTAATATTTGAGTTCGTCAACTTACAAGTGGGCTGCTTCAAAGCACTTGCGTGACATGTGTTAAAGAAGAGGAAGTATGGGATTTGGTTACACATCCAAGTAGCCTGCTTACTTACAGTCAGTATCCGATATTTGAGCTGGTAGTTAGATTATATAGTGCAGGTGACGCTTTTGGTAAGGCACAATGAGTAACAGAAATTCTGGCACGTGAATGTTATTCATGTTACTACAAACATAAAACAAGTGGATGTAGGTCCACGTCTGCTAACCTTTCACAGAGCCAAGAGAGGAAGAGTCAGGATTGTCCGGTAGTATCTTAATGTACTCTCGGGCAGAAGTTAGAGTTATAAGGTGACACTGTGGTAGAGTCAGGTTTAGGAATCATGGGTGAGGAACATTTGTGGTTAATGTGTGCAGGCATATCTTGGTTAGATTCTTCTGTTCATGGAGCCCATTTTTCATATTCGTTTTTAACCTCTTGTGTTGTATTTTGCTGTTAGGGATTTTAGGTGCAAAGTAGTGCAATGCAAATTAGCAGAATATCAAGAATAGTTCCTTATTTTAAGAGAAAGAAAATGTCAGGTAATTGCTGTGGCTTGTGCCTTATTAAATCTTTTTGAATAGGTGAGAATTGTCTGTGTGCGTTGCTACAAATCTTATGAGCGGCACCCAGAAGGAAGCTGGGCAAGCCCACATGCTCACAGCTTAGAGGGAACATTGGTTGCATAGCACTTTTTATGTGTGTCCTTTCATTGCGCTTTGTGCTTTTCAACAGGTTAAGGGTGGCAAAGTGATCGGTTTACTTAGGAGTCTGCTGACAGATTGCACAATATATTCATTGAATAGGTTTTACGTAGTGCTTGATGGGGGCGTTTTGGTTGTTTTTACGGTGCCTCCCTCCCGATGTCCAGGTTCTTCCTCAGTTTCTCATTTATTGAGGATTTTAAATGTTCCGCCCCCTATATTCTACTTTGCGCTGGCCCTTCTCATGTGTTGCGCTTTGTGTCGCGCAAAGCGCTCCTACACAGTGCAAAGTAGAAAAGGCCAGCACAAAGTCCAATTTGTAAATATGGTTAATGCATTTTGCTCAGCGCAAAATATTTTTTAAATGAGGCCCATTTAATGCATCTCTGTATCTTGTTTCTATCACTTTCCATCGTTCTCTTTGTTTCTCTTGTCTCTTTTGTGTCTTCCCAGCTTCCTTCCATTTACACAGTACTTTCCCTTTTTCTAAACATTGCAATGGTGTGGAGACATTCCAGATGTGCTGTGCACTTGGCATGCCCACTACTCACTGTAGAGTGTTGGTTTTCTTCCTCATCCATTTATGATCACTTGCATTGTCAACGGGGTCATCATCCAGATTAAACCCCCATGAAGACCTAGAGGCGCATATTTCTATATCAAGGTTCACAAATTACTGGAAGGCCTAACATCATTTGACACAAGCTTCACCCCTTTAAAGAAAGGTTCTGTACCTTGCCTTAGGATTCTCTATTAGATCACGGTTGTCCTTGTGAGGACAGGCTATGTCCTTTTAAATCAGAAAGGTTTTTACTAAATCATGTTTCTAACTGTTTACTCTTATAGTCCTCCACTTGCCCTTTATTCTAAGAACTACTATTGGGATTCATTGCTTAGTATAATCGGCTTCCTGCATATATATCAACATGTTCTCGGTAAAGCTATGATCCACTGCCACGGGCAGCGTTCTGTCTCTTAGATCAGAATCCACCGCTATCTCAGAACCATAAACATGTATGCACCTGAATGTCTTGTTAAGGTGTGTATGGAAACTTGTGGTGTGCCCATTAACAAGCATGTGACACATTGTAATTAAGACCCTTGCGCCTCTTTGAACATGAGGTTTTCATGATGAGATGGCACAATAATGTCGAGCCGGAGGCAGGGGCATTCTGCCAACTGCATGCTTCACCCTAAGCAATAGTAGAGCTGTAGGTTAAATATTGTGGTAGGAAACTGAGCCAGGCTAGGTTTGCATCATATCAATTTGATGTGTTATGCTGCATGTATGGCAACAGAGCTTGCAATTGCACCAACTCTGTTTGGTGAGGTGATTTTGTGGATTACAGGACATTAGCATTGTGTCTTGCTCAGAGATGCACAACTACGAAAGCCCAAAGTCAACCCTGTTATTATACTTTACTGGGACAGGTATGACAAAATACATTTTGGACCAGTCCCAAATTTAGATGTATTTACATTTTACGAAGCAGGCTTCTGTAATAGAAACAGGAAACGCTGTCTTTTTTAGCCAGACTATGGTTCTGGTTTGGCTGAATGCCTAATTTTGCAGTTGTTATAGAATGCCCTTTGTATTGTAATGTTTGGCATGGGAAATTAGAAACCTTACTCCCCATCACCACCCTCCCCTTCCGATCCTAAATGCTGAGACTCTGATCCTCAACCCCTTCTTCTTCTCCTTCTGCATTACCAAAAGGCATGCTCTGCTTCTGC
This sequence comes from Ambystoma mexicanum, assembly GCF_040938575.1. Taxonomy (NCBI): domain Eukaryota; kingdom Metazoa; phylum Chordata; class Amphibia; order Caudata; family Ambystomatidae; genus Ambystoma; species Ambystoma mexicanum. Next base: position 293,054,665 of record NC_090928.1, read on the forward strand.
CCATCTAGTGCAAGATTGTATTTCCTAAAATCATTCTTGGTCCTCTTCTAATCCTGGGCCCTCTCAGCCCAACATAATATACTTACAAATAAACAAGCACTTCTACTTGGGCCTATGATTAAAAAAAGAATATTATAATGAACAACATCGTCCACTCCTTCAGCTTAAAGTAGAGGTAACCATTGATGAATTTGGTAAATGCCTGCTTTAAATCAGGTACCTGCAATCTGTGGATCACAGGACGCTTTGGACTATGATTCCTATGATTCCTCACTAGTGACTATGCTGGGTAGTGTTAATGGGATGTATAGTTAAATTGTTTGCACTAGGATCTAGGAAACAGGTACAGTCAATGAGGGAGATGACTTCTCTATGCACTCAACATTCTGTCTTGGAATAAGCTATACATTCCTCTGAGAAGACAGGACAAGCTAAGAGTCAGTGAATATATAAGCATGATTAAGTGAAAAGAGGGGTGGAGTTGCACTTTACACCATTAGATTAAGCAAATGCAATCAGAATTATGTATTTTAATAAGATAAGATACAGCCGACACATGTTTCGACACTCGGGTCGTCTTCAAGGCGTGGAGGAATGGAATTAGCAAATAAGCATTGGACTCCATGTGAAGAATAACTGGGTCATACCCGGAAATATTCTGCTCTGAATCGAGAAGGAAACAGATAACGCTGCAATGCCTCAACCAAATATATCGCTCGTTGAATCAAGTGACGTACTAATATGACGGGATGATTTGGAATCATCCCGTCATATTAGTATATTGCTGATTCCATTCCTCCACTCCTTGAAGACGACCCGAGTGTCGAAACATGTGCCGGCTGTTTCTTATCTTATTAAAATACTTAATTCTGATTGCATTTGCTTAATCTAATGGTGTAAAGTGCAACTCCACCCCTCTTTTCACTTAATCATTGTATCAGCACAAGCTTGTGTGGATAGGTTGGCGGGAGTTGGATTGCTGCTTACACCTCTCTATGTACCTCATTTCTCTGAATTTTGATTAGTGATAAACAGAGCTCAGGTACCCAGTTGCGAATCCACATTCCTTGTTCACCGAATATATAAGCATGACATGCAAAATCACCCATGGCAAGACATTTCATGTTTAACCAGGGTACACCAACAGATTGGAAATGTACAATGCTTCAAACTATTGTAAAACAACAAAGAGAGAGAGAGAGAGAGAGAGAAAGAGAGAGAGAGAGAGAGGGAGAGAGAGAGAGAGAGAGAGAGAGAGAGAAGAAATTACATTTGCACCCGGGGAAGGGTGCTCAGCCAATCAGGCTGCTCGAACAGCAGGCGAGAATACACGTTCTCTGCGCACTGTTTCCAGCCACTCGAGTCCCTTCCCATGGTGGTGCCATCTTTTGTTTTTAATATGGGGAGGCAACAGGGAGCTTCTACTGTTGCCTCCCCACCCCTCCAAAACAAACCCAAACCATAGCCCTCCCGTCTCCCCATCTACCTGCTGGACTAAAGCTTTGAGCTCTGGTCCCGGCGCTCCTGCGACTCCTTGGAGCCGCCATAGAAATAGAAAGGGGTAAAACTCCCTTTTCCCTATGTTGGACGCCATCTTTTTATTATTATATATATTTTTTTTCTCTCAGAAGATTGCCATCGCTTGCGCAGCCAATTTCCTGAGGAACAAAAATAAACCATTTGCACGCCGGATAAACCGTGGGGTGCAAATGGCTTTCAACACCACTGTGGGGGCGTTAATGGCTAGTAACGGCCCCAAGTCCTCGCTGAGGCCCTCACTTCTCTTGGGCCTACCTAGGCTTCGGTTGGCAGGCTATTACCGGTCATGTACACTCCCCACAGCGAGTGTGAAACCATAATACTGTGTAATATTGTAGGCATTGCTACTGAACACAGTATATCCAACTGGTTTAAACGAGCAATTGGAAGTGCAATGTTTCCTTGATGGACACAATGTTTGATTTCTGTTACCAATACCGTTCAATCGTCAGGCAAGCTGTGCATGCAATCATCATGCAACAGCTTTGCTCAACTTCATACCGACAAGTGACTGATGGGCTTCACAGATAACCATACTGATGCCTTACCCGTTGCACACTTTACCCTTTGATTAAGAGATGTATAGTAACATATGACTCATTGTTGATTTTTCTATACTTTTGAAACATTTGTTTATTAATAAAAGAAATACGTTGAAAAAAGGAACTACCATAATGTCTGCACTAACAGATGGTTTTCTGGTACGCATCATGCCACATGAATTGATATCAAATTACATATCAAATTACATACTTATAATGGCAGTGATTTGACAAATTACCTGCATGAATAATATAATGAATGACTACTGTTTCACAGAAAGTTGTTGTAACCTAATAGAAAAAAGATTGTTAGGTGCATAAAGAAAGTTGACTCCCTCATAGAACATATGGGGATCTACTGTAACATTGGCCACATGTTGTTATTCTTTCAATGGCCATGACACCAGCCAAGTCTCCAAAGTCTGCAACCAAAGTGATTCTAAATCTTTATTTGGAAAATTGAAAGTTTGAAGCACACATGTTGGAAAACTACGTTTTAAAATGTAAAGTGCGAAACTACGAATTGTTGGTTAGACTGTGAATTGCTATGACTTCAAGATCGAAGATGTCATTTTGAAAATGTTTTTTCTTTGTGTATTTCTATTATTAATATCAAGTTGTTATGTGCATTCCCCTCTGGTACACTCCGGGCATACCTCTAGTGAATACTCCACCTTATCCTTTTTTCCATGCTCCCTAACATGGTATGATGATTTTTTGTTAAATCGTTAATCCCCATTCCCATTTGAGTCGCATAGGACTCAATACAATGGGGGATGACGGAAGCACCGGCACCGCTAATAACCGTGCTGGTGCTTCCGTGAAAGTCTGCAGGCGGCTGCCGTCCCGCCCACCAGGTTAGAACTGCCGGGGCCGGGACGGCAGACGCCCGCAGACTCTGAGTGTGCCTGTCCGGTAACAACGGTGCCGGTAGGCTTACCGGCACCGTTGTTACCGGACCGGCACACTCCTAATGAGGCCCAAAATCTCTAATCATCTCAGTGTGTTCTTTCATGAATGACTGCCTTTATTTATAAGAATCATCGGACCATTGATACGAATGATTGATGACGATACAAAACATGTTGAACTTAGAGAAAGGTCTAGAGAATATGGAAGACCAGAACAGAGTATAAAAGCAAACTTGATTTTAAAGTCGTCTGTCTAAATGACATGATTGTCTAGTGCGGACAGGTGTATGCATCAACTTCAATACCGTTAGAAGAGTATCCAATACATTATCCACAGAAGTTGTTAATGTCTATGCACATCAATATACATTTCATTTAACAAGTACATACTGAAAACTTTTTGGGAACATATGCATACGTGGGTAGTACATTTGCAGTTAATACTGAGCCTGGCATATGAGTATATCTGGGATTACCTAGCAGCACTTGAACATTTTAGAGGGAACTCAGTATGTGTTGGCAAAAAGTGGCTCTGTAATGTCATTTCTTGCATTTGATGTCTAGAGCTGGTCCATGATCTTTTAACTGGGATAAAATGGCAGTAATCAAGCACTTTGGGTTAAACCTGTTATATGATTGCAGCACCTGGACCTGTGGGTCTCTACTGTGCATATGATCACTAAATCAGTACAGGACCATTTGAGTCAGAATTTACTGTGGTGTATAATGGTGTAAGGCAGCCTGCCAGACTGTCCTTTTGATGTCCCTGTCGGAATATCTGACATATTTGTGCGGTGTGCGAGCAGTGTGTTTGGTGGAGAACTGGTGGACAGACTGCTGTTCTTTTTGCTGCCTGAAGACTGCTGCCTGAGCGTTTTCTGCAGTCCGCTTTCTACTGCTACTGAAGGATTCCTGTTTCCATCTACATAAAAACCGTGCATGCGTGGAGCGCTGCGTGGTGTGCGAGCAGTGTGTCTGGTGTCCGGAGTCGGGAGAAGCGGTGAGCGGGTCTCCCCCTTTCTTTTCTGCTTCCCCCTTGATACGGAAACGAACCAGTCCTGTATAAACATTTCATCCACACATCCTAAAATAAACTGCTCAGGGTGCACAATTAAGCATCCCAACGACTTTTCCCTCTCACCCCAGATTCAGTGCCTCCAAATTCTGGCATCCGGGTTTGCTGGACCTACCTATATCAACATGGCGCCGCCCACTCCGTCCGAGGCAATCCTCGAGAAACGTTGCCTGCGAAGCAACACACTTCTAAATGAATCCGAGGGAGAAGGTTTCTTGCCGTCTCCATCCCAGCCTCCCCCTGCTCTTCAACCGGAACTGATTCTGATAGTGGGAGGTTACTCAAAGAACAAGGCGGCGCTAAAATCGTTAGCAGAATGCCCGCCATCCGCTTTTAAATCTTGAACTAAACCAGGAGACGGTCATGAAAGAGTACAAGCGCCGGTTTGTGGAGGGGAACTGTTGGTCCAGGAGAATCCGCTGGCCGATAGTGGGGCCAGGGTTCCTGACGGCAAAGAACCAAAACAAATAGCCAGCAAGCCTACATAGCCTACGGAGCGAGGGAGCCCACAAACAAAACTTCAAACCCCCACCTGTTCCACCGTATCGACGAGGGGACCCGCGCCTGAGGCTGTCAGAGGACGGCATCGGCGGGGGCCTGAACGGATGGGGGCGGAAAATGTGCCCCTCACAACAGAAGATGCCCTATTACACCATAAACTACCACAAAACCTCCCAATTGTGGGAACTGGGGAGGGAAATGGGGCCAGGGACAGGCAGGATCAGGCTTCCACCCGATTGAAAGTCCAAACCACAGTCTTGATCCATAGAAATATCAACCCATCTAGGGGAAATCAGGTGCCGCATTTTTCAACTGAGCGTCCTATCAGAATTGCCTCAAGCTATTCTCTGACATCTGATCAAGAAGAGCACTCCATAATATACGACCCAAGGAGCTCTGATGATGAAGTTTTGGAAACAAGCCGCACCGAAAAAGATAAGCTCCTAGACCTCATACCAGTGCCACCAGCGAAAGTAAATCAGGATCAGAAAACCAAAAATTCGGCACCTGCAGCCATCTTCAAGGACTCAAATCCTAAACTGGGGACTGATTCTACAAAGGCCCAGAGTGACTGCCATCGAACTGATGATGAGGCCTTTGATCTTGTATCAAAGGAAACAAATTTAAAAGGAACGGCAAAAGTAAAATCCACACCAAATAAATTATTTACAAAAAACAAAGAAAAGTGGGACCCAACTCCTCTGATATCATCCTTCCTAAAAGAATATTTCCTAAAACAACATAAAAGGAAATTGGACCATGATTCAGAGCTTTCCGATGCTGAGATTTTGGAGGCAGTACAAGACCCCCTCCCCGCAAATAAAGCGAGAAAAACTGATTTGTTTTATCCCAGGCCGGACCCAAAATCTAAATCACCACTCCAAAAGGTAACGATCATTGAAGAAATGTCTAAAACACCAGTCCAGGCCCTTCGTGCAGAGACACCTTCATATCCCTCGGCTCTTTCAAGCCCTCAGAGAACCAGTGAGCTGCCAACCAGTAACGAAGTAGAAAAAAACATCTGTGGTACCCCCGATTCAGGGAGTAGCAAGTCCTCTACTTCCAACTACTCCGATAGGTGACCGGATATTCACAAAATCTGTAGCTGGACATACAGAAGACAGAAATGCATGACTAGAGTCCATACACAAGAATCTTCACGCCTCTATAAAGTGCGCCAAGCAGAAGAAGAAAGTTGCCCACATGACTCATCACTATCCTTAGATAGAAGAAGTCAAGACAGAATCTCTGTCCATAGTGGCGACAAGGGTGTGCATACTACGGTCAAAAGTAGAAGTCTCAGTGAAATATCAGCGTCTGCTCAAAAGGAGTCTCCTAGCAAAAAGGCTGACCTGTTACAAATGATGTCAACATTCGCAATTGCCCTAAATCTTTTTGCAAAACTCTATGAGTCCATCAATGAAGCACTCAAAGACAATACCACTATGTCATCTTCAATACTGGCAAAATTGACCTTCATTGAAGGCTTTATAACAGCCCTGGACTCAAAAACTACTAAATCGCAGGCAACCCTGGAGGCAAAAATTGCCAAACTGGAAGACCAGCTTATGGAAAGGCATCAGTTTGCCCAAGTTTCTTCATTATCAATCTCTACTGCGACTCAAACTAGTGAAGGGCCACCTCAAAAAGATTTTGCCCCAATCTTTGCAAAAATTTCATCACGTCACCCGTCCATTACATCAGAACCTAGGCCCTTAAAAGAGCGAACAGGGCGGGAAACGCACCAGATCAAATCAGCAAAAACACTCAATCAACAAATAAAACTTGTGTCGACAACCTCATCAAACCAAACAAAAGAAAAGTCTTCCCAACCATTGTTGGTCCCAGGCGCCGGAACAAATGGAAAGAAAAAAGAAGAGGATAAAATGAGGGTGACTGAATCTGTACGATCTACTTTACCTGTTAAACAAGATCATCAGACCTTCGCTCATTCGCCTAAAACGATTGAGGAATTTCAGGAAAACAGTGACTTAATGAATCTATCTCAACATAATGATAACATAGAAGAATCCCGAATTCCAATAATATCACCCCAACCAGATGACAAACCACTACCAGTAGTCTCAAATAAAAGCTCATCACCAACCGGCATAGAAGAAGAAGAAGGTGGCAAAGAGGCTTCTAAACTGAGGCTCCGGCGGGATGAGGTCATTGGGGGTTCTACAGATGACAAAAGAAATCACAAAGTGAGTCCCTTTGGGCAAAGACATAGTCGGACTTTCATTAAAGAAACCAAAAGTGACCATCGATCGGACGCCCCGAGGCCATCGAGGCACGCAGATGAATTGTGATTGTCTAAAGGACCCAAGAAACTGGAAGAAAAACTCACAGGAACCACAATCTACAAACTCCAACAAATTTTGTCCAAAGAAGGTTACATGGTCGTGAATAGAAAAACAATTCTCAAAACCCTAGCAAAAATTAGCAAGTTACGACACCTGGCGACCAATGATTTTGTGTTGGTAGAGTCATACCATCGGAACCACAGAGCAAAAGCATTAATTCACATAAGAAATAAAGCTCTAGCAGAAATCCCTATAGAAGTGTCAAAAGATCTACACAAATTAGGATTCAACTTGTTCCCATTACCAAAATCCACACTTAGCAACCAGATCAAGAAACTCGGAGGAGGGCTTCTCCGGCAAGGTCCCACTACATTTCAAGAACGGAAGCTCTTTACAACCAAAATCGATGGCAAGATACCCCGAGGAGAAGAATTACCTGGCATCAATCTTTGAAGAATGGACCGGAAGACTCTTATAGGAGAAAAGAAGATGTCACCTCCGAGTGCTCATCACATCTTGAAAGCTCCGGCCGGAGCACCCGTCAGAGTAATCAGCATAAAACTAAGCAGAGTTTAACGGGCAGAAACTATACGACAGACAAATGGGAGGAACATAATCAAAACCAAATGTTTCAGAAGAAGGCGAAAGTCTCAGAGGGACCATGGAAGTGGCTGGCGGATACATTTCGACAAAGCCCCCTAGAGCTTCTTACGTCAAGAGTGGATTTGGCCTCAAAATCGGCCAAAAAAGATCTGGTAATGGCATCATGGAATACAAGAGGCTACAAACACCTGATCCGCCCGAGTGATGTAAATTTGGGGAGGTTCGATATCCTGTGTTTACAGGAAACTTGGTTAATAGAGCTACCGACATTAGATGAATTCGCAATTGAACTCTCTCCTGCTTGCAGGTCACTAATGGGAAGACCTTCCTCAGGCCTCCTAACCGCCATTCGCATAGGCTCAGGGATTACACCAAAAACCAAAATCATAGAAGCCTATAGCATGCTTGGCACTTTAACTTCATAGCAGCGCCACGACCCAGTCCAGGATACATGGATCACCTCAGACCTGGCGATAATAAACCTTTATTGGAATCCGGAGAGAACATCATCGAAAGAATTTTGCAAATCCGTGGCCGAAGCCATTGATACCATCAATGTGGACCTTGAAATTGACAATATCATAATCTGCGGGGACTTACACGCAAGGTGCAAAACAGACATAACATCTGAAAGAGCATTACCGACCCACCCCCTGGCAGATGAAAGATGTTTGGTGTGGTTAAAGCTTATGAAATCAAGAAACTTTTAAAATGCAGCAACGTTGCAAGATTCCGAACCTCAGATTCCAAATTGGGAAAGAGATGAATCCTTTGCCACTCTTGATTACATTTTCGTAACTCAAGGTCTGATCCATCTTATTTCATCGTTCAAATTACTGAAAACGCTAGAAAGTGATCATAACATGCTACAACTGTCCTGGTGCGTACAGGCCCCGGAAAGGCTTTCATACGCATCGACAGTGGAATCACACAAGCAACAAACCCGACTTTGCCTCACTGCAGAGAATATAAGATCAATAAAGGAGAGGTTAAGCACGGATCCTGAGTTCAGAACATCTAGCTCAGTTGTCAAGAGACCGGACTATACTCCCCTACTGTTGCCTCACAGGGTGTGCTTTTCGGGCACCAAGGGCAAACAACCTGTACACAACCATACTTACTAACGGATGGTGGTGATCAAAAGACGTGAAACAAGAAACCTGAAAAATGTTGCAATCAGGCACCAAACAGCTGAGGCCTGGTCCGCTTACCAAAAGGGAACATAACACTACAAAACAAGGATTAAACATCATGCTGCGAGCCTACATCAAAAGGACGCTGAAGCCATGCAGAAGTCCCTGGTTTCAAAAAATACAAGAGACTTCTGGAACTTATTGAAAGCTATAAATGGGCAAAGGACTCCCCCTATTTCTAACGCGGTCTCGGAACAAAACTGGGTGTCGTATTTCAGCGTCCTTTTTCAGCCGCCCTCAATATCAGTAGACAGGAAAATCCAGCCACCCAGTGAACACTGGATCCCCTTGACAGATGTGGAAGACATTTTAAGAACAATAGCAAAACTGAAATCTTCAAGAGCTCCTGGCCCGGACGGTCTGATCAACATAGACATTAAAAAACATCCGGAAGAATGGGCTGCAGTTATAAGTGAACTTTTTAAACACGGCCACAAAGCCAAACAGATCCCTGCATCCTGGACAGAGGCGGTATTGGTTGCTATTTTTAAAAAAGGGTCTAGAGAAAGTCCGTCCAATTACAGGCCTTGTTGGACATTTTGGGAAAAATATTCGAGACTTTGCTCCTCTGGCATTTCCAAAAGTGGGCTAAAGGTTCTCCCGCAGCAGACATCTTCGAGACAGGTTTCCAAAAGGGTACAGGGACGGCGATCAACATCTTAATCCTTAACATCATAAAAGCAAGAGTGAAATCAGGTGCCCCGAAAGTCCATTTGGCTTTGGTCCACCTCTCGAAGGCCTTTGACATGGTGGATCGCGACAAACTTTGGGCAAAATTAAGAACCTGGAAATGCCCGACTCCAATATTGGATCCAATTATGGCCCTTCACACAAAAACTACCATGCGTGTCCGTTTGAGCCAGCAAGGCCACCTTTCAAACATAATCAACACGAAACGTGGGGTCAAACAAGGTTGCCCCCTGGCCCCGGTGCTGTTTATTGCCTTCATTGTAGATTTTCAGTACACTGAAAAGAAAATGTGTTAATTCCCCCCAAACGTGGTACTGCCAAAAGTTTCCAGGTTATGGTATGCGGATGACCTGATACTGATGGACCAGACAAAAGTAGGTCTGCAACATCAACTAGTGAACCTCTCTGCCTACATGAAAAATAACAACTTGGAAATTAACATTCAGAAAAAGAAAATTCTTCTCTTCACAAAATCGACAGTGGACCACAAAACCTCGCCGGATTGGTTCCTTGAAAACACCAAACTGGAAGTGGTGAAAGAATATAAATATCTTGGGGTGTGGATCGACAATTCCCTGAAAGAAAACACCATCACTAAGACCCTGTGGGAAAAAACAAGAAATCTGACAGTACAACTAAAAGCAGTGGATAAAAAATAATTGGAAACTTTTCGTTGACGCCAGCTCTACAATTCTACAAGTCTAAAATAGTTCCAGCACTATTATATGGAATGAGTGCAAACCTAACCCTACCTCAAGATCTGTGGTTAAAGCTTGAAGGTTTTGTGTGGAAGGCGGTGCTGGGTCTGCCAAAAACAGCCCCTATGGCGGCTATTCGACGGCACTTAGGTCTTATGTCTCTTGCATCAATAGTCGATCAAGACGCGCTGCAACTATTTAGAAAAATTCTGTTGCGGGACTCCCTCCCCATCTTCCAGGTGGTAGCAGAAGAAATACAAAGAGTGGGGTGCAAACCTCTAAATGATTGGGTAAAGAAATTAAAAGACAAACTGGGAGAGATAGCCTGTACGGAAGTATACTTAATCTCTAATCCAGGCAGAGTGAAAGAAAAAATAGAGCAGCAAGATTGGATTTTGACCAATGAAAAAATCCTGTCTTACAAACTACTCACAGATCTCCCGTCCGGCCACAATAAACCAAAAACACCACTGAGATATTGTGAAAAATGTCCTGAGAAAGAACTGAGACGAACATTTATGAGAGCTCAGTTAAATACCTTACACACAAGAGAAATGTTGGCTATTAGATCGTAATCTACAATATCCTCCTGTCGTTTATGTAAAAACCCAGATCAGCTTGAAACAGTGAGACACCTCCTGACGTCTTGTCCAGAAATGTCTAAAGAAAGAGAGGCGTACTTGGAACCACTATTATCTCATCCATCAGTACTAAGTGAAGAAACTGGTTGGTGTGGGCTAATTGCTGGTGACTCAGCTAGATGGTCGGGGGCCGCAGCTAAACTCTTGGATATTGCATTGAAACGAGCCAACGAAGTAAACGTAAATGTCTAACGGATATTGATCAGTCTTATGCCAAGATGGCTCAAATTACCTTTGAAAGAAAACCTCAGTCGAAAGTGGTGTCCTAAGTACTCTCGTTAGAATTTTTTTTATCAAAAACGGCAAAAGACTTTGCAAAAATCTTTTATTGATTAAATACAAATAAAAAAAAAATATCTGACATATGAGACCTTACCAAGCATAACGCCATAGATAATGTGGACACTGTTGTGTTAATTGCCTACGCTACTTATTTTTCTACTCAAAATAGTAGATTCTTCCAAATGCTTTGCCCTTGGGAGGCATTCTCCTTTGCCTTCTGAGATCTCTTGCACTTGATGTCAGGCACCTCACATGCCAACAGTGCGCAATCAACAAAGGAATGTTTTGAGTTGCATGGTCTGCATCATATATAGTACCTGTTGAACCACTTTCAGGAATCTGCACCTTCAGAATCAGCCAAGTCTCGGAACTATCGTGTTCAGATTTAAACCAGCAGTAATAGTCCTCTTGGCAATATCTGCCTTGGTTGTATGCACTGCATAGACCATTGCCACCTCAGCAGTTCTATCATAGATTACCTTTTTCTTTTTGTGTTGCCATCATGTTATGGGACTGATTTCAAGAGGGGTGATTCACGCACTCCAGGGAGGACAACAACCCAGTGCTAAATTCCCTTGGTGGCCAAAGAACAGTGCTGTAGCTCTCAGCAGTCAGTCTCGTGTGAACAAATGGGGGAGGGGAGCAAATGGAGCTTCCAGTGTTCTACCATCTCGGGGGACGGGGTCAATGAGAGGCAAGGTCACCATTCATCCCAGATCCTCAGTAGCTGTAACCAAATTGTTGTTTTACAATGTTACAGTGATAATGGGAATATATGGCTTTATGGCTCTTCAATGTATCTCTTAGAGCAGTCATTAGAACAGGTGCTACAGGGATGTAGTCATCAGCCAGTTTACCTCGACTACTAATGTCAGTGAAAACTCAAAGATTCGGGTTATGTTATACGTCTTCAGAGGAATGGGTAATGAAAAAAACTGTTTGCCATCATGTCAACTAAGTACTGTAGGTTAAACATACCTAGCAGTTTCAGGGGTTCAGCAGTCTTGGTTGTGGTATTAAATGCACTGTATACTTGACACATTCCCTGGAATTGCATTCTGTCCTTATATCCTGGCAGATTACAGAACCTAAGTGCACCATAAAATAAGTTATTGTGAAGCAAATTTGTTGAAAACACATATTGAAATACTGTTTAACATAACTTTGTTCATGTAGGACTTCACTGACATTTTTGAAGGGTTCAACAGTTTCAAGCCGTGTTTGCCTTTTTTCATTAGAACTGGAAAAGTCAATAGTTTTGTGTTTGCAGTTGTACATTGTATTTTACAGTCATAGCAATGAATGCAGTAAGAACCATGCCCTTAAATACCCTCTAAATACTGGACACTTTCGACAAATACCTGAAAGTAACTTGCTCTAGTAATAGGCATATTAAAACGAGTACTCTTCATTATTACTAATGTGTTGTGCCTGCAAATAGTAACGTGCAGATATTTGTGGATTTTCTAAAGTCATTATTTGGAAAGAAAGCATTTAGTGAATTCATGTCTATGAATGGAAAATGCAGGGGCACTAGCCAATTAGGTGTCAATCCGCTTCATCACCCAATGGCTTAGGTCAGCATGTGTCTGTGCAAAATGCAGATGGCTGACAACGTGACAAAGAAACCATCACTGGACATTTTTTGGCGTGGGAAGGGAGGCTGATGGCTGGTGCAACGCAGAGCTATTGAGTTGATATGATATGATATGGCATTTACAACGCACCTATAATCAAGTGTTTCAAGGCGCGAAGAGGCAAGGGAGGGGGAACAGAGGGGAGACAGAGACAAGGATCTTACTAGGCCAGGTGTCATTGAGATTGTGCAAGTTTGGGGGAAGGGAGAAGGGGAAAAGTGCAGACGGGGGAACGGGGAAGGGACAGTGCAGTACATGGGATCAACAATAAAAAATAAATAGAAAAAATAACAGCAGTAAATAAAAGTGTGGCCAGCTGGTGGCAAGTGCATTGGTAAGCGCAGACATCAGGTGTCAAGTGCTGGTAGGGGACTTTAGAGATACAGAAAAACCGTCCCTTGCCAGAAAGGCAGTGCAGGTGTGAAACGGGCGGGCGAGGGCCCCTGGGAAGAGAGAAAGATTTCCTAAGTAGGAAACCTGCGTCCCCTGCACACTAACTATAAGGCCGAGGGGACCTGGGCCCAAGATCAGAGGGTAGCCAGGTAACTAGTGCAGTTTCAATTTCAGCCAGAGGTTCAGCAGGGGAGAGGAGGAGAGAAAGCAGAAGCAAAGAGGAATGTTTTGAAGTGCTTCCGGAACTGGAGGTGGTTCTCCTCAGGTTTCAGGGAAACAGGGAGGCTGTTCCAGAGGGAGTCCCTAGTGTAAAGGACCGGAGGCGGGGTCTGTACTTCCGCTCTCTATATGGTAGAGGAGAGGCACAGAGGACCCCAGCCAAAATGTCAAATGAGAAATTATATTGTGCCTCCTATTGCATTGAATATATGTATATTGGCCTACGTCAAGCTGCTTGTAAGTCACTTGCGAAGAAATCCGTGTTACAAGGTCCTGACCTTAAAATCAATGTAAGCTGCCATTTTAGGTCAATCCGCCATTTTAGGTTTGCTTTGTAAAATCACCCTGTGAGTTAAAATGGTGGGCGATGTCATTACGAAATACAACATGGCCGTCTTGACCTCTGTGTGTAATTAATATGTAACTTGTCTGCAGGCCACTTGTTGAGGTCGTGAACTGAGACCTTGTCCTTCGTTGACCTGTGTGTAAAGGATTACTCGCGTCAATGAAACTAATCCGCAAGCATATGTTAAGAACAATGCATTCAAATACTGAACTGAGAACACTTGTTTAACTACATTGTATTAATGTTTGAGAAGACCTGCATGGGAAATCCCAAAACACACAGTTGCCAAGTTGGCTTGTTGACGTATGTATTAAAGGCAAACTAGTTAAATGTGGATATGCAAACTCGGCATGAACCCTAGATCAGTAATGTATTAGAGGAATATTAACCCAAAATAGGGTTGGACATTGTGTTCGCAAATGGAATAAAAGAGCAACAAATTCTAATGTACAGCGTCTCTCACTGAATACACCGAACCACGCTGGAGTTCGCTGTGTTGTACTGAGGGCCTATAGCTATCTGATTTTGTTTTGTCTTTGTAACTGATTCAGTATAAATTAAAGATCTTTGTATGTTCCTTTGTAACCCGTATTCGGTGTATTTCCTTTTGGGGTACTCAGCCTCGATATTTTGATTTTGTTTTTGACAGTTGGCACCCGAATAGGGACCCTCAAGATTGATGCCGGATTATCGAAGGTTGACCCTCGCTATCGGACCGAGATCGGACGGTGTAACAAAAAGGGGCCCCACTGAACGAGACGCGACACCTCAACAGCGCTGCACGACCCGATCCCTGGACGATTAGCTTGTGGTCCGAGAACGGCATCTTGACAGGGTCCTCTTATCGAGGTGGGCAGATTTGCCGAAATCACCACACATGAGGTAAGATTATTTAGGTAAGATTCTTTGAAATCTGATCGTGACCCGACTCTTAAATAATCCTGATAATTTGATTTTGGCGTATTGTATCTGCAGACACAATTATTGACCAGGTAACACCAATAATTTGATATGCCTGGGAAATTGTCTACCTGCTTCAGGGCGTTGTTCCGCACCGATAGACAATCTTTGGAATTTAGCCATCCAGCACCACAGGAGGCGTCGCCGGGGTGTACTATGTACTGTAAGCCTGGCATTGAAAGTATAGTGTTTAATGATATTTGGCACAGACAAACCAGACATGCCTTCGAACTTCAGTGGCCAATCAATGGTAGTTTTGAAATCCCTCGTATTGAGTATTTTAGAGTCAATTCTATTAAAGAAAAAGGCTAGACCTGCAGCATTTGATGTTTTGCAGAATTGGAAAAAAGAAGCGTTGCAGCAGCTTAAGAGTAGAGAAAAACATGCGCGCCGTCATAAGACGAATGCCAAAAAAGCATTATTGTATGACCAAGATAAACATTCTGAGTCGACTAGGAATATGGATAGGGCTTTCTCACTTGGAATTCAGAAAATCTATCCTTCTAAAGACCTTTGTGTTTCCGACGAATTCATAGACAAATTGTTAAATGAACGAAGGCCTGGTGCCTCTGCGCCACGTCCGTATGTTCCTCTTCCTGCTGCTTTGCCTCTTCCTGCTGTTATTCCTGCCCTACCTGCTGCTGTTCCTGTTGTTCCTGCTCCTCCTAATGTTCCTCTTCCTCCAGTTACTGTTCCTCCACCTATCCCTCCACCCCTTCCTATTGCACCAGTAACAGTACCTACATTGAATTTGCCTGCTCCCCCTCTTCCAAGTGGTCTTGTGCCGCCTGTAGTCGATCAAGGTGCAGGGTCGAAGGTTGTCACTCGCAATACTGTACCACCAGATAAGAAACGTGATTTGATTGCATGTGCTAAGCATTGTATGGAGAGGGATGATCAAGCTAATGTTTTTGCCACATTTTATAATATTGATAATTTTCCTGAGAAAAATGTTTTTATTGAAGGTTTAGGGATTCATTTATGTGTAATGTGGGGAAAATTCAATAATGCAGATTTCCCGCAAGGGTTAAGGGATCTAAATACTTTAGCGTTTTCAAGAGACACTGTGGAGAAAATAAACAAGCATGTCAGAAGGTTATTTGAGAATAGAAAGGAGTTGGAAAGGTTACAGAATGAGGATGACGAGGGGGAAAGTATGTATGTACAGAAACGGTTGCTTCCTTGTCGAAAATTGATATCTAAGGAAGCATGAATTTGTACGAAGGATGCGCTTAGATGGATTTCAGATATATCGATAACTTCATTTGAGGTATATGACACATATAGTCAGTATACGCCAGAAATGCAGAAGAAAGTGATACAGGTAATGATAGAGTACCTACAGGATGATTGTGTAAAAAGAAAGATTAGCTGTCCCACAGAGTTATTGAGTATTTATAAGAGAGCTTTTTCACTTGACACTTCTTCGACTGCTTTAGCGCTCGACTTAGCTCTGTTGCTTATTAAGCGTTCGGAGTCACCTACTTCTCAGTTGCCTATGAGAGAGGTTCCTCCGACATTTGTCCCAAAGGTTGAGATTGCGGCCGATGCTGCACAGGGTATAGTTGCTGTGAACATTCCTGCACCTTATATATCACAGTTTGTTCACGTCCCGTTCTCAAGACAAGAAGTGAATACTATTAGACAATCTATTCCTGATATTAGCAAAAATCCGACAGGATTCTATAAAGAAATAGAGTCCGTCTTGCAGTCCTCAGTGTTCAATTTAGGTGATATTGATTTGTTATTTCCTGTACTCCTGCCCGTAGATTTGTGGAGACAAGTTAGGACTATAGACGATGTGCCAGGGTTGGGAGATACATAGGCGAATATAACTAGATTCGATGGAGAAAGGCCAGCTGGTGAAAGACCGCCTCAGGTGATACTAACTTTGCCTGATAGAATCATTGCAAAATGAAAAACCATAATCCCGGAGAAAAGAATTATTTGGGACAAACTTACGGCCTGTGTCCAAGGGAAGTCTGAGGGTGCTACCGAGTTCTTTAATCGGTTCGAACAGGTATTCTCGGATTTCAGCGGACCAGACTTAGGCACAGAGTCTGGGAAAAGGTTATTTGTGGAAAAATTTGTGCGTGGATTGCTGCCTGACATCCAGTCACAAATTATGTCTTCTGATAGCGCTTGGCAGGTGAAGTCCCAATCAGAAGTACTGCATATGGCTCAGTACTACGAGAATCGTGTCATTAATGAACAAGATGGAGTTGAAAAACGAAAAGGTGATTTAAAGGCATGGTCTAGTAAAAAATGTTATTTAAAAAATAGATAGGCAACATAAAAAAAAATACTAGCATTCTCTTTTTTTAAACTTCCTATGTAAAATTTTGAGCTATTCAAGCTCAAAATTCGCAAAAGCAAGCACATGGGCGCATCCATTTTGTGAAATGGATGCCCTCCTGTGCTGGCTTTTGCTTTTGCGGCACTAATGAAGGAAAAGCCAGCCAGCTGTAGTAAACAAAAGCTACCGCTGGGTGGCTTTCCCTTCATTAGTGCTGTATGTGGAGGACGGGGACCGGAGACCAGAGCAGGAAAGTTGCAGCTGAATCTGGCTGGAGGAGCCCGGAAAACTTAGAAATAAAACCGCAGTTTTAAAAACGTTGTATTTATGTTTGCGGTCGCTTTTGAAGCGAAAGCAAACATAAACACAACGTTATTGTGTTGGAAAACGCTGCGGTTTTTCTTTCCAAGTTTCTCAGGCTCCTCCGGCTCGGAGGAGGCTGAGAAACTCGGAAAGAAAAACCGCAGCGTTTTCCAACACAACCGCGTTGTGTTTCTGCCTGCTGTGGCTATCACTTTGGGTCTCCGGTGCTCTCGGAGAGCCCCAAATGGGAAATGCTAAATGCTGCGTTGTTTCTGCCTAAATCTGCTTTCCCATTTGGGGCTCTCGGGCTCCCCGTGGGGAGCCCGAGAGCCCCAAATGGGAAAGCAGATTCAGGCAGAAACAACGCGGTTGTTTTCCGCAATGCTGCGTTGTTTCTGCCTGAATCTGCTTTCCCATTTGGGGCTCTTGGGCTCCCCGTGGGGAGCCAGAGAGCCCCAAATGGGAAAACAGATTCAGGCAGAAACAACGCGGTTGTTTTCCGCAATGCTGCGTTGTTTCTGCCTGAATCTGCTTTCCCATTTGGGGCTCTCGGGCTCCCCGTGGGGAGCCCGAGAGCCCCAAATGGGAAAGCAGATTCAGGCAGAAACACAACACGGTTGTGTTGGAAAATGCTGCGGTTTTTCTTTCCGAGTTTCTCAGGCTCCTCCGGCAAAAGCCAGCACAGGCGGGCATCCATTTCACAAAATGGATGCGCCCATGTGCTTGCTTTCGCGAATTTTGAGCTTGAATAGCTCAAAATTTTACATAGGAAGTTTAAAAAAAGAGAATGCTAGTATTTTTTTTTTTATGTTGCCTATCTATTTTTTAAATCCAATTTTTTACTAGACCATGCCTTTAAAGACTAAAGTGCTAGAGGGGGTAGTTCGCAGATTAGAGGTCAGTATGTTCCACAAGGGAATGTGCCCTTGGGTCCTGTGAACATTAACCAGTGTGCCTATTGTCGACAAGAGGGTCATTGGCGTGCACAATGCCCCGTCCTTTGACAGAGGTCGAATAACACATTAGGGAATATGGGTAGACGATCCAGAGGTCGCCCGGGTGTAGGGGGCCCTGGTAGAGGTCAGTTTGCACAGGATCCTCAGCAACCTTTTTCACAGGATAATAAGACTCCAAGTGTGGATTCTAGGAACATATTTGATCATCCTTCTGCTGCATATTTATCTGAAGAGCTTCCTTTTGATGATATTCTGTTTCGTTAGGATTGCCTGAAGCAGGGTTTGGAACCTACACCTATTCCCGTCAATCAGAAAGGTCCCTACGTTGAAATGGTGGTGGGAAATAGGAAACATCAGTTTTTGATAGATACTGGAGCACAGAAGTTTTCCATTGATCATTCACGGGTTCCAAACATTCCACTGTCAGGGCAAACCAATGTTTCTGTAGGGTTTTCTGGCACACCAGTTGTTTGTCCAGTTTCCTCGCTGGTACCCATTTCTTTGGGTCCCTTTATGGACCACCGTCCATTTCTGTTGACTTCGAATTGTGGAGAGAATTTGCTGGGGTTGAACCTGTTAAAGGAATTGAATGCAGTAATTTATTGTTCTTCTGATGGAGTCCGCTTGACGATTTCACCACAGCAATTTTCTGTCTCGCAATTCTTGACTAGACCTTTGCCGCCAGAATTCATTGATGTACCAGAGAGCTCATGGGCTGTTGACGACAACGATGTCCGTGTTTTACAGATTGAGCCTGTTAAAATAGTTTTGAAACATGGAATTGAGCTGCCACGCATTCCCCAGTATAAGATTTCAGTTGAGGGCGAGCGAGCTTTGTAATGCATTGTTTCCAATTTTGTGCATCGCGGGGTGATTGAAGACATTTCAGGAAGTTTGTGCAATAATCCGATTTTACCCGTGTACAAGAAAGGCGATAATGCAATTCCATTCCGTTTCATAATTGATTTAAGTGCCATCAATAAAGTCGTCACTCCGCAAATTCCCAATTGTGCCTGATGTGACGACAATATTAACCATGATTCCAGCTACAGCTACTTACTTTAGTGTTGCAGATCTAAAGAATGCTTTCTTTAGTATTACTATACACAAGGATAGTAGATACTTGTTCGTGTTCACCTTAGGGGGATGCTTGTTAACATTTACTCGTGCACCTCAAGGGTACACAGAGAGTCCTAGCATCTATAGTAGGGCTTTGAAAGAGCAGCTTGATACCCTTGAATTGCCCTCTACTTGTACATTGCTTCTGTATGTTGATGACTTGCTTTTAGCTGCTGATTCTGAGAGCGACTGTAAGGAGGGCACTGTGTTATTGCTTATTCATCTAGCTAAGCATGGTCACAAAGCTTCACTTAAAAAGTTTCAATATTGTTGCCAGGAGGTCGCCTATTTAGGCTATCTCCTGTCAAAGGAGGGAAGAAGATTGACACCTGAACTTATAAAACACATTTCTGGCATGTCTGTCCCAAATACACAGAAGGAAGTTAGAGCCTTGATAGGTATGGCTGCTTACTGTAGGTTGTGGATCCCGAATTTTTCACTAGTGATCAAACCGATGTTGGCTTTGACAAAGAAGGGCATTTCTTCTCCATTGCCGTGGAACGCGGAACACCAGTAATCATTTCAGTTGCTCAAGACTGCATTATTCTCTGCACTAGTTTTGGGCACACCAAAATATGAAAAGGCCTTTGTGTTGTTTGTGCATGAATGTGATGGATGTTCTTTGGGTGTATTAATGCAGGAACATGAAGGGAAGAATAGGCTGTGCGGTTACTTTTCTTCCGCCCTTGACCCTGTAGCATGCGTTTTGCCAAGATCTTTGTGAGCTGTCGCTGCTGCTGCTGCGTCTGTAAAACAAAGTGAGGAAATGGTCCTAGGCCATGATCTAACCCTGATGGTGCCTCACTGTGTAGATGTTCTACTGAACCGAACCTAAACGCAACACCTCACCTCCGCAAGGTTTCCGAGATATGAATTGGTCTTGTTTGCTCCCCGCATCCAAATTAGGAGGTGTTGTGTTCTTAATCCGGCTGTACTCCTACCTTTCCCACAAGATTCTACTTGCGGCGATGAAGTGTCCCATGACTGTCTGTATACTACCGAACAAGAGACAAAGGGTAGAATTGATGTGAAAGATACTCCTTTGGATAATCCGCAAGGAGCGCAGTTTTGTGATGGCTCCTGCTTTAAACTTCCGGATGGTACATCCACAGCTGCTTATGCAATCACCACATTAAGCACGGTTGTGGAAACCAAGAGAATCATGCATAACTCTGTGCAGGCCGCAGAGATTATAGCATTGACCTGAGCTTGTGAACTTGACGAAGGGCTTGCAGTAAACCTGTATACTGATAGTCAGTATGCCTTTGGGGTGGTTCACAACTTTGGGAGACTTTGGTCAGAGAGAAAGTTCTTAACTTCACAGGGCACTAAGATCCAACATGGCTCCCTAATAGTACAACTAGTCTCAGCGCTTACGCTCCCTACTCAGTTAGCCGTTATGAAATGTTCAGCACATCGAAAGATTACAGATGACATAGGAAAAGGGAATGCTTTCGCTGATCAGATAGCTAGACAAACTGCTAAAGATCTCCGTACGGAGATGTATGTTTCAAGGGAGACTGTAAATGCCTATGCAATGGAAGAGGGTGTTGGGTCTGTACGGGATATCCAAGCTGATGCCATGTTAGAGGAATCCAAGAGGTGGGCTGAAGGCTTGGGGAAACTTGATGATGACTGGTGTTGGGTGGACATAGTTGAAGCGAAATGGCTACTCCCTGACGTGTATGTAATGATGATGGTCATCATGGCCCATGGTCCTACGCATGTATGTGCCCAGAAAGTAACGAAAATGTTAGAGAAAGTTTGGATACATGATAAAATTTCGAAAACTGCCCAACGCTATGTCCAGGATTGCATGATTTGCCTACAGCACAATGTGGGAAAGGGAACAGCAACTCCAAGAGGAAGTTTTGGGCCACCCTCTGTCCCCTTTGAAGTCATCCACTTTGATTTTATTGAAATGGAACACTGTAATAATATGAAGTACGCACTGGTGGTCATCTGTGCTTTTAGTAAATGGGTTGAGGCTTTCCCTGTCAAAGATGCTACAGCCATGACTACTGCGAAAACCATGTTAAAAGAGTACTTCCCACGGTTCGGGCTACCAAGAGTCATCTGGTCGGACAATCGTCCACATTTTGTCGCTGCTGTAATTCTGCAGATATGTGCGGCATTACAGATCGACAAACGGTTCCATTCGGCAAGCCACGCTCAGAGCGCCGGACTAGTAGAAAGACACAATGGTATCATCAAGAACAAGCTCGCTAAAACGTGTGCCGGCACTAAATTAAAATGGCCTGACGCCTTACCGATCGTGTTATTATCCATGCGTACAACCCCTCAAACTAAGACTGGGCTCTCTCCATTTGAGGTGGTAATGGGGAGACCTGCCAATATCTGGAACCTTCCTAAATGTAGATCCTTGAGAAATGTTGAAAATGTATTACTTTCAGATTATTGCAGCCAGTTGACTAAAAACCTGTATTTGATTTACCAGCAGGTGCGAGAGGCTTTACCTATGCGATACGAGGGCCCGGGCCACAGCATACGGCCTGGAAGCTGGGTGCTCATCAAGGCATTTGAACGCTCTTCCTGCCTTGAAACCTCGCTGGTGGGGCCCATTCCTGGTCCTGTTGGTCACGCAAATGGCGGTGCGGGTTTCTGGAAGAAAGAATTGTATCCACGCGTCGCACGTCAAGAAACGTCCTCACCCAGTGCCACACGATACAGAAGAAACAGAACCCCTCGCTAACGCTGCAACCAATGATCCCAAAGCAGTAGATAGCGCAGAGAGTGTATTGGAGAATCTTTCTGAGCCTGTGAGGCTTGAGAAGCCTGCCATTTTGTCTCTACACTCTCCAAAAGTTTTGCCTCTGGAAACTGCTGTTTCAAATTCGGCAACTTCACTTGTCTCTGATATGTTGCTTCCAACGGGAAGTGACGACAAATTGTTTCCGGATCAATCGGTACCGGGAAAAGCAAGGTACAATCTGCGTCCAAGAAAATAGATTTACGGCACGGTTTTGCTGTGCATCTGATAGATTACGGCACGGTTTTGCTGTGCATCTGATGGACTTACGGCACTTTTCGGCTTTGCATTCGGAGAAGGAAAGGATCATTGAGGGCTTGTTTTAGCCCAAATTTGAGAAAGGGGATTCTGTTGGCAAGGGTTGTGAAAGGAGTAAGAAGTTGCGCGGCCGGGAGGTCGCCAGCAATGAACATTGGGGGTTTCTGTTTAAAGACTACAATGCCTGCCACCGCTACAGCTTGTATGGGACTTGTATATGATTGTGTGACCAACCGGGACAATGGACAATGCACCTGGACCCCGAAAAGGTATTGCTGTGTTTTTATAATGATATTTGGCTTTATAATATTCACTGTCCTAGGCTTATGGTACCTCAAGGAAATGCATCCTTTAGAATCCTTGTTACCAACTGAAAATGTGCCTACTGTTCCTACTCCCTTTGTACATTTGCATACTCTGTCCCCTAGGGACTCCCAGCATAGACAAAGGTACCATAATAATACTCTGCTACTCATCATGAATGCTACGCATGCCATTTTTAATAAGTCTAATTGTTGGGTCTGCTCACATTTACCGCAAAACGGGGATAAGAGGCTAGGTTGGTATATTCATCTTTTACCTTTGACAACTGCTTGTTATGCTTCTCTTAGAGCACTGTTCTTTGGCCGTTGGAACAATAGCATCTCGGGAACTTTGATGGCACTAATTTGAATAGCTTTGAGAAACGTGTTCTGACTCCCCTGGGATGCTCGCTTTTTGCAAATAGGAGTAAGCCCAACGTTGCTTCTATTAGGCCTTCTGATAGACTGTCTAGTCCTTTCCAATCTTTGATTTCCTTTAAGATGGCTCAGATAGGCAATAAGGATGCCATGCCTCCTTCTTACACTGTTAACCATAGCCCCGATTCAGTTTCTTTTTGCATACAGAGGAATGGTACTCAGTCAATGGGAGATTTTAAAGGTTGTGCCAACGTTGCAAATTTGACTGAGGAAGACAGACCTTTGTATGCAGGTGAACCTCTCTACTTTGTTTGCGGTAATGTAGCATTTCCATGGTTGCCCAGGGGTTGGCAGGGAACCTGTTATTTAGGGATCCTGTTACCTGGGGTGTTTATAGCTAGTACAATAGAAGTTTCAAAGGCTCGTCCACGGCGGGACGAGAACGGTGACACCCCAGCACAAATCTTGGGAGATATAGCAAAATCAGTTTTGTCATTTTGGGGGCAGATAGCGAATTCCGAAGATATCAGAAGACTAGTGAGAGTACTGGAGAGAACCATCAACCGGACCATGGACATACTCTATAATATGACATTAGAACAAAAAGCGATAAGGCTAGTAGCGCTTCAGAACCGGATGGCATTAGATGTCATACTGGCTGAACGTGGCGGAGTGTGTAAATTAGTGGGGTCCTCTTGCTGTGTTTTCGAGCCAGATTCCTCCCCAACTATTTTCAAGGCAATACAGAATCTGCACGTCCTTAGTTCAGAAGTGCATGTTCCCGAGGGAAACTGGGATCTTAGCGCTTGGTTCTGGGACTTCTTGCGATCTTGGGGTTGGAAGGTACTTTCGGTCTTACTGATCATTTTGGGAATTCTGTTGTTCCTTTGTTGTTGTATTCAGTGTCTACCTAGTATATGTTTGATGCTAGGGGGATGTTGCGCACAAGCGATATGTACGATAGGACATAAAGTGTATGTCCCAGATAAAACTTCCAAGAAATATGTGTTAAAAGAAATTTTAGCGAATGACCTGATGGCAATAGATATTTCTGACAGCAATTCAGGGTGCATGGCCGATGATGCATGGAGTTATTTGTAAGGAGATCTGAAGTAGTTTAGCACTTGGCATAGGCCAAAAGGAGGGGTTGTCAAATGAGAAATTATATCGTGCCTCCTATTGCAATGAATATATGTATATTGGCCTACGCCAAGCTGCTTGTAAGTCACTTGTGAAGAAATCCGTGTTGCAAGGTCCTGACCTTAAAATCAATGTAAGCCGCCATTTTAGGTCAATCCACCATTTTAGGTTTGCTTTGTAAAGTAACCCTGTGAGTTAAAATGGTGGATGATTGTCATTCCGAAATACAACATGGCCGTCTTGACCTCTGTGTGTAATTAAGGCCACTTGTTGAGGTCGTGAACTGAAACCTTGTCCTTCGTTGACCTGTGTGTAAAGGATTACTCGCGTCAATGAAACTAATCCACAAGCATATGTTAAGAACAATGTATTCAAATACTGAACTGAATATTAATTATAAGGCTCCAAACTATGCTAAAACATTCCTTTTCAACAGTAGCCCACCTAAATTCTCTACCCTTGAGTTGTCTACTGATGAATATAATAAGATGTTCCCTCCCTTTGTCATCTAACTGGGACAAGACAGCTCCAATTCCGGTGTCGCAGGCATCTGTCTGGACGATAAAGGGTCGGCTGTAGTCAGGTGCACACAACACAGGTGCCTACAGCACGGTGTAAAACTGGTGTCAGTGAAAACAGAGAGGCATACTGCCGGAGCAAAGCCCTGCAGGCCTTCTGCTGCTCTATCGTCAGATCTGGAGAGAGATGTACTCCCTCGACTGAGCAATCCTGAACGTTGCTATGCAGCAAATCAGGAAGGGGCTCACTCTCATCCCCTTCTTGCTCTGAAGCTAGCAAGAGACATGAGACTTCTGCTTACCTGTTGAAAGGCTTGAGCTTGTTAAAATGGAATACCTGAGGGGCTACCCCAGGGACTCCCACGTCAACCAGTTAATTGACTTTGCCCATCTTGGAGATAATCCTGAAGGGTCCAGTCCACTTGTCTGCCAAAGCTCTAGGCTTGGTAGGCTCCATCACAAGGATTTCCTGTCCAGGAGTCCAATCCACTTGCGAGGATTTCAGGTCATGCCAGTATTTGTTCAGTTCCTGGCTGGCCTTGAGATTTGCTGTTGCCTGACCCATCATCGGTGTCATCCTCTTCTGAGGCCTAACACATAGTCCCCTACTTGCTTGGCGGGACCTGGAGGGGTGGCTTCCAAACCTTCTCTGATCAAGGCAAGGGGCCCCCTCACGGGATGTCCAAAGAGTAACTCAAAGGGGCTGAAACCAACACCCTCTTGAGGTTCCTCTCTGTAAGCAAACAGCAGGCATGGCAGGAGGAGACCCCATTTCCTCCTTAGGGGCTCTTCCAAACCGCCTAGCATTCCTTTAAAAGTTTTATTAAACCTTTCAACCAGACCATTGGTCTGGGGATGGTAAGAGGTGGAGAACTTGTAGGTTACCCCGCACTCTTTCCACATGGTTTTCATGTAACTAGACATGAAGTTGAATCCTCTGTCAGAGACAACCTCCTTAGGGAATCTAACACGGGTGAAAATGCCCAGGAGAGCCCTTGCAACCACCTTGGCAGTTACAGTCCGAAGGGATATAGCCTCAGTGTACCTGGTTGCATGATCAACCAAGACCAGGATGAACCGATGTCCACCTGAAGTGGGAGGGTCAAGGGGACTGACAATGTCGATGCCTACCCTCTCAAATGGTATGCCCACTACTGGCAATGGTTGCAGTGGGGCAATGACACTGCCCCCAGTCTTGCCAGACAACTGACAAGTTGGGCAGGTCTTGCAGTGGTACTCCACTTCTACTCCCATCAGTGGCCAGTAGAAATGGGCAGAGGGCCTCTGCTTAGTCTTCTTGGTCCCAAGATGACCATCTAAGGGCACAATATACGCCAACTGCTGCAGGAAGGACCTGTAAACCTGGGGTACCACCAACCTCTTGAGGGCACCAGGTTCAGGCTTAGTGGGCTCACTAACAAGGAGCTTACCCTCCCAATAAATCCTGAATGTCCTAGGCACTTCTCCTTGTGCCTGGGACAGGGCCTGTTTCCTCAGACCCGAGAAAGAGAGAGAGAGAGAGAGAGAAAGAGAGAGAGAGAGAGAGAGAGAGAGAGAGAGAGAGAGGCACTCTCTCTGTCCCTTACAGAAGTCCGCCCGGGAGGGTCCTCCTTCAGATAACAAGCATTGAAGATCGGGGTGGTCCTCTGGGTTGAGTACCTCTCCCACAGGAAAGTCTTCTCGCTCTTCTCCCACAGGAGCTGAGACGGTTTTTAACACTGGATCCAGCGCGTGTGGAGCATGGATCCCAATGGGTGCTGTCGGAACAGCAGGAAGGGTAGGAGTCCCCGCCACAGAGGTGGTCTTCTTACTCTTCCGTTTCCTTCGTGCCTTGGGTTTCCCCGTCGGCGAGGGTACCGGGCTCGCAGCCGGACCCTGTGTGACCTGCGATCGGGTGACCGCCACAGCAGCCATGGGTAGACCATCCGTGATCATCCCCAACTCGACCAAATTGTTGCCTAACAAAATGTTTGCAGGCATGTTGTCCTGAACCAGGACCGGAGCTTTGTTGTCTTGTCTCCAATTGTAATGTTGACTAAGGCTACAGGCGATAATTTGGGAGGCCCACCAGTTAACCTGGTGGTTCTCAGAGGAGCACCTACATAGTCCTCTGGCTTGAGCAGGTTCTTGTCCACCAATGTCATGCTTGCCCCAGTGTCTCTCAAACCAGTAGAAGGCTGGCCATTCAAGAGGGCACTTCTCAAAAACCTACGAGTGTTCTGTGGTATAGTCGCCAGTACTTCTGCGTACTGGTCCCAGGCCCCAAGGGACACTAAGGAAATCTCTACGTGAGCACCGAATGTGATCCCGGTAGAGGAGGGGAGGACAGTGGCCTCCACCTCAGGTAGGGAGTAGGGGTAGGTCAGGCTGACAACCTGGACCCCAAGTGCCTTACCCTTACACTTGGGGTCACCCCTTCTGTGATCCAGGGCCCCACAATCCCAATAAATGCTGGGAGTGCGGGCTACGGTACTGGAACCACTGGGACCCTGCTTTGCAGCAGGCGGACCACTACTCTTACTCCCACCCACAACAGACTTATCCCCACTAGGTTTTTGGGTTTTAGGAGAGGAAGGTTTTTGTTTACCCGACTGTGATTGCTTCTGGGACTCCTTAGCTTTCTGAGAGGTCCCCTTTTCTTTGTCCTTGTCCTTCCCACTGGAGTCCTTAGGGGACACCCAATGTTAGACCCACTTGTCAGCCAATGTAGCCAGCTTAAAGGGGTCTGAAATGTTCTGGTCAGCAACATACTGACGCAGCTCTGGTGAACAGGCTTCCGAAAAATGCTCAGAAAACAAAAGGTGGGATAATTCAGCAAACGTTTTCACTTTTTAAACATCAATCCACCCCATCATGTTCATGTGCGCAGCACTCCCCAGTCAACCTAAAACACATTCTCTTGTTTCTTAAAATCCCTGAACCTTTTAAGGTATTGGGTAGGTGTCTTGCCAAACTTGGCAATCAAAGCAGACTTTATGCACTCATACTGAGCCCTTTCTTCAACACTCAGCTTCAGAATACAGTCATATACAGTCTGAGGCACTCTGCTTAACAAACACTTAGCCCAATCTGTTTTATCTACATCATGAATTGCACAATCCATCTCAAACGCTTCAATCCAATGGAGGACATCAGAAACCTCCATATACACATCAACCAAATCTTTCATAAACTTGGTTGCTGGGGACCTGACACTCTCAACTGGTTTAGCTGAAGTCTCCACTCGAGCTTTCTCTAACTGGATTCACTGACATTCAGTTTCCTTGTCTTTGAGTTCAAGATCCCTATTCTTGAGTTCCACTTGCTGTGCCAGCTCCTCTTTCTTAAATTCAGCATCTATTTCCAACTTGCTGTATTCAAAGGCCAATTTCATCCTCAATACCTCAAGTTCCAAGGAATTGCTGGAGTTCGGAACAGAGCCAGCAGGAATGGTGGCATTCTCAGAAACAGATTCAGCGACAACCCCCGGGGCAGAGTCCTCATTGTTTGCATCCCCCCTTCAAGAGTTTCACAATCGGTCTGGTAGTCCACCAGGGCAGCTATCAGCTCAGCCCTAGACTATCCACAATGTCTAACTCCCTGGCTTCACAAGCACTCTGGAGAGCCTCTAAGCTCATCCGAGTCAATTTACCATTCGCAATAGATTCCTTTGCTTGTAATGCAGTTATTTTGTACACAACTAAACCTCAATTTAACAAAGAGCAGATATCCTTGTAAGTGGCACAGTTATACACTGATTCTTAAAACCATAAGCATCCCACCGCTGCCACCAGTGTAAAGGACCGGAGGGGGGGTCTGTACTTCCGCTCTCTGTATGGTAGAGGAGAGGCACAGAGGACCCCAGCCAAAATTCTCTATTATTGGTACGTGGTCGAGCAATCAAGGCCTACCTTCTCAGGAGGTGATGCGGGCTGGTTCTTAAGTACAGTGTAGTCCCCAAGCACCCACAAAGGAATGTCCGCACACTGTATCAGTTAAAACACAGTCTTTATATAATTAATAATCAAGGTTATGTACAATATCACGATAACTCACTTTGTACTCGGTTATCTATAATGGCAAATATACAGTTCTACGTGGTACCACAATTACTATTAGATCTCTTTAAAGTGCATCAACTCTATGGTTAAATGACACACAAATCAGTTCGTAAGGGAAACCAACAATAGATATAAGAGGAAGGAAGTTGGTTAGAACAACTGGCAGAATACTGGCCCCGATGCCTAGACACAGTTCTGTATGGAGATCTCCTCACCTAGGCAACCTGTAGAATAAAGATATATCACAAGCCCAATCACTACGAAGGGCATTCAGCAGTCTGTCAGCCAATCAGGCGCACAGTGCCCAAAAACATACACTAGGGGCACAGGGGACTCATGGGTGCTATAAGGGTATCCCATGGGTCTGTTCACCAAAACCAAAGGAGAGAGCTGCACCGCCAGGAGTCCCACATGAACTCCTGCGCAGAAAACAGGACAGAACACACCATAAAAAGCAGTAAAGACAAGGATACAGAGACCCTGTCCCTCCGATGCATTTCCAGCATCACACCCAGCCGAAGAAAGAGATCTACCACCAACTCATTGCTTGGAGAAGCAACTGACCCTGAGGGAGTTGGTGGTGGATGAGCGAAGAGCTCGAGAAGGAAGATATTTAGGAAGAGAGAGTTGAAGGTATTGAGGCCCCAGCCCCCAGAAGGCCTTGTGGAAAATGCAGAGGGTTTTGAACTTAATCCTCGCAGCCACTGGGAGGCATTGCAGAGATTACAGTCCTGGAGAGATACGATCCCTGGGCTGGAGGCCAAGGATAAGTCTCGCAGTCCTGTTCTGGATGAGTTGCAGAGGGTCGAGAATAGAAGCAGGCAGATTTAGAAAGAGGCTGTTGCAGTAGTCCAGCCTAGAGAGAACAAGAGCTCTGTGGACAGTAAGCTTCTGGGGGAAGGAGAGGAAAGGAACAATACCTCTGAGGAGGTGCATCTGGTAGTGTGACTTCTTAGAGACGTCAGAGAAGTGAGGAGAGAAGGAGAGTGTGGAGTCGAAGATGATGCCCAGGTTTTTAGCCTTGCAGGTGGGAGCAGGAAGAGGGCCAAGAGAGACCGGCCATAGAGTGACAGGAAAGGAGGGAGCGGGTGTGCCGATGAGGAGAATCTCATTCTTACTGGCATTAAGGCAGAGATCATTGGCGGTGCACCACTCCTGGATAGAAGACAGACAGTCAGAGATGGGAGAAGGAGAAGAGGTGGCTGAAGGTAGCCTGAAAATTAGCTGAGTGTCATCCGTATTGCACTGAAAGTTGGGGCAGACAGCAGCAATGCGGTGGGCCAGAAGTGCCAGGTATCGGTTGAAAAGCCAGGGAGAGAGGTTAGATCCCTATGGAACACCACAGGTAGAGATAGAGGAGAGGAAGGACCCAAGTTGGACCTGGGAGGGTCCATCGGATAGGAAAGAAGTTAGCCAAGCCAGGGCCTGACCGGTGATACCCAGGTTATCATGGAGACGGTCGATCAGGTTGGCATGGTTGACCATATCAAAGGCAGAAGAGAGATCAAGTAAGATGAGGACACAGGGGGTGTGTCTATGATAGCTATGTGTGTGCAGTGTGTGGTTGTGCATTCAAATTATTCCTGTGCACCAGTGATCGAAGTGAATGGGTACGGTCGGGAGCGGTATTCCACTACTTTTATTTTTTTCTCTTTACTATTCCTCTACCTATCACAACCATGTTCACCATTCTATATAGGGGATTTGTCCATTAATGTCCCTGTGCCAGTGCACATTTGTAATAGGAGGGTTAGTTACCATTAAATTACAATATTGGAATGCTCCTGGCAGCAAAACTTGTCACATGTTGCACTATGCTTCCACCTACCCTTTACCCTGCCCAGACCACAGTTCCACTTCTTTTTTTGTTACACTTCTACCACTGCTGTGAACCTCCACATGGCAGCAACTCCTGTAAAGGTAATCTGTTCTCTCTGCGAAACCTCCACCTATACTTTTGCCTCAATACATTTCTTAGGCCACTTGTGCACGGGAACTAAAGTTATTTCCGTTTCGCCCAGCTGCCTGGTACTTTAAGAAATTCACAATGAATCTTTCAGCCCGGCATTTCATTTGAACCTGGCAGCAAGAAGACAGTTCCTAGAAGTTCATGTGCACCACTCAAACCTTATGAGACCTTAATTTGTTCAAGTTAAATATGATATTACATTGTATTGCTAAATAAAACAATAGTTCAATCATCGAGCATGGTTGTAGTTTACCTACTCAAGTATCAGAGAAGATATTATTTCAGTTTAAGTGCCTTTTTCAAAATGTACAATAATGTTTAGTCATAAAAAGTGTTTAATCGCATCTCTAAATTCAGTTGTAAGCTTCCCATCTGCAGAAATGAGATGCCAGAGGCCTTGTTTCTGATCCATGGTTCATATATCCAGATGAGCCTCAATTGCGCAAAGCGCGAGAGATGAATATTGCTGAGATCAGCACATACAGCAATGTTTGTCAATGATTTCTCATGGCATTTTTGTATTCGTATTTGAGTGTATTTATTTTTCTTGCAGACTATAGGGATTCAAACAAAAGCAATACACATAGAACATGAATGTAAGTGAAGCAATCTTGGCCCAAGGTGCGTGAAAATAACAGCATTGTGCAATATGAACAAACATCAACTTGCTGGTAAAGCTGAAATGGAAGGTAGATGAGACTTTCACAACAGAGATTTCTGTGTACAATGTATCCTTATTAATTAGAGTATATCATAATTGGTTTGCAATAATACACATATGGTTTATCTAGAGTTGGACCAATGGCTAAGTAGCCCTCAAGAGCACTTTTAACTGATAGTAGTATGTTTTAGGACAAGCTTAAAGCCACGAATAGTGAAAATAAAATGTAATATCTGGGATGGAGGCATTCCAAACGTGGGGAACCAACAGTGAGAATGATGGGCAGTTGGATGCTCTGATTGACAGTTAAAACAGTTTTTTGTTGAAGTATAAGTTTTGGAAGAGCAACATGTCTCCAAGTAACCTCATAAGCATGTGTGAATGCACTGTGCTGTGCTAAAAAACACTTATTTGATCATAGTGGATCAGGTGTTTGCCGCTTGCTAGATGAACAGAAACATCATTTTAATTGGTTTTCTCTATTAAGCGGGTGCTAATGTTAAGAACAAGAAACTAGAAGGATGGTTGTCTATTCTTCAATCAATTTCTCAATTTTTTCAATTATTTCTCTCAATATTTTCGTTAAAAACATAGGGGATCCACAGAGTTGTTCATGTTGTTGTACTTTTAGGTCAGGTCATTTTATAGCCGACCGGTTTCTGTGGTGAAAGGTGGTTAGTCTGCATTGATAATACTCCTCTACCCTGTATATGTTGCTGGTTGTGCACGGTGGGTAAATGGCGGCCTGAGACCTGCTGCTTGAGTCTGGGTCTGGAGAACCCTCGCGCGTGGCTCACCAGACCCAGACTCAAGCAGCAGGTCTCAGGCCGCCATTTACCCACCATGCACCACCAGCAACATGGACAGGGTAGAGGAGTATTATCAATGCAGACTAACGCTGCACCAGTAAAGGATAGGGCTTGTACTTACCAGCCCACAACTAGAGCCCTGATGAATGTGGTCTAACCACCTTTCACCACAGAAACCGGTCGGCTATAAAATGACCTGACCCAAGAGTACAACAAGACTACCTGGAGTCAGTGCATTTGGTTCTTTGATCCCCAATATGAACAACTCTGTGGATCCCCTATGTTTTTAACAAAAATATTGAGAGAAATAATTGAAAAAATGTGGGTGCTCGAAACGCACGAATCGTGGACGAAATCTATCCCTGTATTCTACCATATATTGTGCCAAGGGTTTCCTGAACCGGTGCAAAAACAGCTCAAGAAATTGGTAGGGGTAGAAGCTAAACCGTGGGCCGAAATACAGTTGACTATTGCAAATTACTGTAGATTGTTGCAAGAAAAGAATCGAAAAAAGTAGGCAACTCATAAGGGTGAGGAAGCGAAGCTGGTGCAAAGGAAATTATCAAAGTATGCTCTTGAAGGAGCTATGCTGACCAGCTCAGCTGAATCGAACGTACAACAGGCGGCTAACCCATCGCAGAATAACCAGGCTAACGTGGGATTTTACCCAAGGGGAAGGGGATTTAGAGGAAGAGGATGGCAGAGTAATCAGAGAGGGTTTCAAAGTAATCAGAGAAGTTTCCAGAATAATCAAGGAGGCTTTCAAAACGTGCAGATGGGCAGTCCAGATATGCCAAATGGACAGATAGCCCTACCACCGCCTGTGTGTTGGCTGTGTGGAATGACAGGACATGTGGCACGCGGGTGCAGAAGCCAAGGCGCGTGGCAAAATGGTCAAGGAATGGGAGCAGGCACGGTGAATCTGCCTGCTATCCCGAACAGAGCGGTGCACAGAATCACACAGTGCAGCAGCAAGCGCCGGGCTTGCAGCAAGGTGCGCAGCAAGGGGTTCAACCCTCGAACATGGGGAACCTGCCACAGGGGAAATCCCAACAGGCACCACCGCAAATGTCTCAGGGCACAAACTCCGGAAGGGGAGGCAACCCTGGGAATGGAGAAAATACACAAGCATATAGTGGACCGAATTTATACATGAAATAGGATAGCTCGCTGGGAACTCTGATGTGTTCTATCCTATCAGTGACACCAGACCCTAACAGGGAACCAAGGGTAAATGTCGTCATAGGGGGGAAAGAATATGTCTTCTTAGTTGACACGGGTGCAACACGCTCGTGCATACGAGAAGGCAAGTTTTCCTTGTCCGGCCAAGCCGTAGATACTCAGAGTTTTACAGGAGCTCACAGCAGAGTTCCCTTTACGGACAATCTCCCAGTCTCTGTAGGGGATTGTGAGATGAATGTACCCTTATTATATTCATGCCAGACCCCAGTAAACATTTTGGGTTGAGACTTAATGACAAAGTTGAATATGACAATCTCGTTCACGGAGGATGGCATAGTATGCTCCACTCCAGGAATGCATTATTCAAACGTGTGTGAAATGATCAGAGCATCCTCTGGACATAAAGCCATGAGAGCTATACCATTAGAACCAGGCCTTGCCTTGCAGATAGGGCCATGAGAACCCCTGACGAGTTTCTATTCAGACCAAGAATACCTATGGATGAAGAAGGGGGACAAGTATTTCCCTTGACGATACATATAGCAGCAGTACGAGGGAAAGTTGCACGGGTCGAAGGGTACAATGACGAAGGCAGGCAATGGTGTGCAATTATCACCAATGAAGAATGGTATCGGTGATGACGATCTCTTCGAAGAACACCCTGACTTGGAAGAGACGAGGGTGGAAGTAAGGGTGGAAGTAAGTCTCATATTCTGGGTCAAAATGATCAAACGAGAAGTGCCACAGAGAATGATGTTAGCGCTGATCCGTCCCGCATACTTTGATGACGACATGGCCCAGGTGCCTGTCTCAGTATGGAATACAGGACCCTATGACGTAGGCATCCTGAAGGGGGTGGGAGAAGTGAAAATCGAATTGAAACCAGGAGCAATTTTACCAAGAGCGTGACAATATCCTATGTCCAGAGAAGCGGATGAAGGGATCGCGAAGTCAATTTCCGCCATGATGGATCAGGGCATCCTAGTGACATCAGAATCACCCTGTAACACAGTGATTTACCCTGTCAAGAAATCAAAGGGAGGGTCTTGGCGTTTAATCCAAGATTTAAGAGCTGTAAACGATATTGTCGAAGCCGAGTTCCCTCTAGTCCCTAATCCATCTATGATCCTGTGTAACATACCGATTGAGGCGAAATATTTCACAGTGATTGACTTGAAAAATACTTTTTTCTCAATCCCGTTACACCATGACTCGCAAGATCAGACAGATGCAGCAGAAAAGTACGAGGTTGCCACAGGGGTATTGTGAGTCCCCGTCCATTTTCAACAGAGTACTGCAAATGGACTTAAGTAATATTGCAGTAGACAGTGTTGTTTTGCAGTATGTGGATGACATTCTGATCTGCAGCACCACTGAAGAGCAATGCAGGGGCAATTCTGTCAAGCTACTGACTATACTGGCTGAGAAGGGATATAAGGTTGACAAGGAAAAGTTACAATACTGTCAACAACAGGTGCTGTACATAGGCCAGCTAATCACTCATGAAGGGAAAAAGGTAACCCCAGAAAGGGCAGAAACTTTCATGAACACGGCTAAGCCGCTCACGATAAAGCAAATGCAGAGCTTCCTAGGCCTGTGCAACTATGTTAGAGCATGGGTTTTCGATTACGGCACTTATACCAAGCCCTTGCTCCAGGCACTAAAAAAGGGTCAGATGACAAAGGAAAAGATTGAATGGACTGAGGCAATGGAGAAGGGGTTTGCAGAACTCAAGAGGGCGATTTGTACGGCCCCAGTTCTCGGGATTCCTAATTATGCAGAGTAATTCTACCTGTTCTCACACACTGATGGCAGCGTTATGATGGCAGTACTCGCTCAGGAAACCTTGTTGGGGTACAAGCCTCTGGCATATTACAGTGGGAACCTGGACCCAGTCATGAGAGGCCATTTCCCATGCGAACAAAGTTTAGCTGCCGCAGCGTTCGCCATAGAGAAGGCGACAACCATTGTAATGGGCTGTTCCATGATGTTATACGTCGAGCACTCATTGTTTGCCATATTGGAGAAACCAAAAGGCACATTGACATCACAGAGGGCTTCTGCCTATGAAGTGATTATATCTAATCCATCGATCAAAATAGTTCGATGTAAAACTGTAAACCCAGCAACGTTCATAGCTGAGCAAGTCACTGAAGGAGAGCCGATACATGACTGTGCAAACTATGAAGAATTCTATGATGAAATCCCCAGGGTGAAGGAAAATGCCCTGGCGGGAGGTGAGATCGTTTTCATTGACGGTTCATCAAGAATCAACCAAGAAGACGGACAAAGATACACAGGCGTGGCTGTGGTAAAACACATAGCAAATGGAAAATTTTGAGTGCTCATCAGTGCACGAATACCATCTCATTATTCAGCACAGGCTGCAGAATTACTGGCACTGATACTCGCCATTGAGAGTCATGCAGACCAGGAAGTCCACCGTGCATGCAGGCCTAGCACGATGGAAAAGGAGGGGCTACCTCCGAGCGGACAGCACGCCAGTGCAGCATGAAGCCTTATTGGACAGGCTGATAAAGGCACTACCCAGTGGGCATAGCGGTCGTGAAATGCGCTGCCAACACTAAGGGAACAGATTTCATGTCACGTGGAAACCATGAAGCAGACACAGAAGCCAAGCGTATGGCATCCAAGAGTGAGACGATCATGGAAGTAAAAATTGCATGCACCCATGAACGAATGATGGTAGTTCGAGCCACACCAGAGGCCTACAGTAATATGGGGCAGACTCAATGGATGGAGCTTCAAGGGGAGGCACCGCAGGATGAAAAGAACCTGTGGAAGCGTCGAGGGTGTTCTTTAAACCACTCAGATGGGTTGTGGCGGAAAGACAGCACTGGTAAACCAGTAATGCCTATAGCCCTACTATAAATAGCATTGGAACAGTTGCATTACCCATTTCATATGTCAAAAGAAAATCTTGCTGCAACGCTCGCAGAAGACTGGTTTATACCGCATTTCGGTGAGCATATTGCATTCTTTATAGCGAACTGCATAATCTGCCAGCAATTCACCACTGGGCAGAGATTAAAAGTAGTGAGAGGAGTCATCCCCAGGCCAAATGGGCCTTCTCAGCACTTGCATGTCGATTATGTCGACATGATTCAAGTGTGTAACGGGTGCAGGTACTTAATTGTAGTGGTGTGTTAATTCTCTAGATGGATAGAAGCAGGTCCCTGTACACACCCAGACTCAACCTGTGCTGCCAAATTCCTGGTGAGGGAAGTGTTCCCTAGATGGGGGGTGTGTGAGGTGATGAGGTCAGATAATGGGGTTTATTTTGTTAACGCAGTCTTTGAGCAGGTCAGCTTTTTGCCTGGTATAAAGCACAAGTTCTCGTCGGCGTAAAATCCGGAAGGTAACGGGATTTGTGAGAGGCTCAACCGCTTGTTAAAAGAAAGGATAGCCAAGTTGAAGCTTACTCTAAAGAAGGGATGGCTGCACTGTCTACCACTGGCATTGTATGCACTTCAGAACCAACCAGGCTCTGACCATCATTTTACGCCGCACGAGATAGTCACGGGAAGGAGAATGAGGACCCCCCTTACCCCTCGAGATAGAGCTAGATGTGATTCCCAGCCATCCCGAGAGGTTTCAGGAGCCGAGCTGCAGGAGTACCTGAACTGTATGACATCCAGTTTCACTGTAATTTCAGACCAAATACAGTGACAACGAAAAGGGTGCAGCACAGCACAAGACACAGCAGGAGGCACTGAAACAGACGCAGTTCAAGGTCTATGTGCGCCAATCATCTTCCCTGGTGATGCCGTGTTGGTAAGAAACCACACGAGAATAAGGTGGCCCGTTCATCGTAGAAGACTGCACTCCCTCAGCCATCAAACTGCAAGGCAGGAGAGCATAAATGACATTAAACCCTATATCGGAGAGATCCCTCTAGCTGCACTCCACCGTGAAGAAATCACAGATAACGGGGAAGAACCTCAGCATGTGCAGCTGTGATCCATGACGAGGAAGACGGACGCATGAGCAGCAAAGCCAAGACAAAAGAACTCTGTTTAAAAAATTGTGGCTTTAAACTGGACATTTCCTCTAAGCAAAAAAGGGGATGAGGACATAATGGAAACTCTGTGCATCTTAGTTGCAGTGTGAAGAAGAGAATTACGCATCTAAGCCACAACACACTGACAATACGAACCTTTGAATCAAGCCACACTTAAGCATTGTTGAAGAAACAAGACTCTGATAGACTGTAAACAAGGACTTTTGGTTAAGAGCTTAACACAGTAACCTGAAGCAACCAGCAGCAAGGCTCTGTTTTGCAGAACGTATGGTATCCCCCAGCAGAAATATCACAAGGGATGTGCTGTCCTGTTTCCACTTAGTACTAGAGACATATCCATCACTTGCAGAGAGAGTAACCAATGTCACAGACTTTATTCAAGATCCTGCCAACAAGAAAGTAATACGTCAACTGCTGACTGTCCTTGCGGAAGCCTTCGCCGAGTTGCCCGAATACAGTGATAAGGACACAAATGCTTCCACCACAAGTGATCATAGATGAACTCACTTACACGCTTTTCTTTTGTATCATAGAGGAGTGCCCATGACTCATCGGGAGAACCACGTATACACTTTCATACATCAGAGATCCAAGAAACACTGAACATTTGAACCAACTGTGGATCAAGCTAAACTACCTGGTCGCAATCCACGCAGCAGGAAAGTGTAGAGACTGTTCACGTCAAAAGAAAGGCCTGTGATCCAGAACCCAGCCAAGCAGGACATATGTCCCTGTCACCCGAGGACAGCCAACTGGCTCACAATGTCCTGTTCCGCCTAGTTACTGACTATCCAGAAATGGTGGGAAGGCCTGCAGAGGTTGACCTCATCACCTTCCTCAGAGATCCAGCCAATGTCGCACACATGGGAACACTGCTCCATGGAATGGAGCTGTCCAACTTTCAAAGAGAGTACCTAAGGAGATTCCAGTGAAAGGACAGATCGAGGAGACAGAGACACAGTTCTTCATCTTTCCGCCGTGGGACACATCGAGAAGAGCAGAGACGAGAACTTCACCGTCTTGTTTTTCATTTTTTATTTTTAGTTTGATTTTGAGTGATACCATTTTTTCCATTTTTTCTGCATTGAACAGGTTCCAGCATGTCCTCAGGACTGAAGCAGATTCGGGGAGTGCATTGGGAACTTACCTATTTTGAATATGCATAATGAATGTGATTTAACAAAGGTGTTAGTCTAATCGTTTCCATAGTCCAGTAAGAGAACTATTTCACATAGCCAGAGACAATCGCCAACAGCAAGAGGCGGACACTCGAGAAGCACTTGACACTTTATGATACAAAACTTTGAGAAACAAGAACTGATTAAGTGAAAAGAATTAAACACTGACAATTGACTCATGATTGAAATGGGGTCCTAGCACAGTAACTTGGTCCTCCCGCAAACAGAGGGGCGCCCCCGCTTCCCTGGAAGGAAATGCTGCCAACTTTCATACTGCTCGATTATGTGTATATGCATAGTAATTATCATTGTCTTTCTGTCATTAACAATCAGAGTCCCAATTTCAGTGCACCCACCGGATAAGGTACGCATGAGTCCCACGAAAAGCACCTAGACCCTATATAGTTATTCCAGTCCCAAGAAAATCTGATGGTAAGGTAAACGAACTAAAATTAAATG
This sequence comes from Ambystoma mexicanum, assembly GCF_040938575.1. Lineage (NCBI taxonomy): Eukaryota > Metazoa > Chordata > Amphibia > Caudata > Ambystomatidae > Ambystoma > Ambystoma mexicanum. The sequence continues at coordinate 293,093,581 of NC_090928.1, forward strand.
TAATTAGCAGTGATTCATATACATTCGAGGTAACGAATGAAGAGAAAAGCTGGAGACAGGGTCAGCGCGGAATGAATGAAAATGTAGCACTGACCACTACACGTACTCACACACTGAATGCACACGAACAAGGGCAAGTGTCAATGGCTACAGAACCTCGAACAAAGACAACAGAAAATACGAGACTGCCTAGCGAACAAACAGTCCCTGAAAATAATAAAGGTGACCGTAAAGAAGCAAGTGAAAGACCAATTAAAGAAGATATAGCAAAAGCCCTCAAGAAGACAGAAACGGCTACGAGAGAATTCCCTGCAAAGACACAAACGCTGATAGATCATTTATTCCCATTTATAACCAGAGCAAGGAGACTATATGAGGAATTGAAAAACAGAACTACAGAAACTGCAGTGATAAGCACACCAGTTCCAAACAAGAAACAAGAACCTGGCCCAAGACGAAGCCATACATTGGACAGATGGTACACAGGTGGTGGTTAAAGGAGCTCTACGAGAGAATACAACAGGAGAAGAAAAGAATCGCAAAACCTCCTCCTACCACAGCGATACAGATAATGAAGCCTGCCCGACCGACAAGCGTGCTTGAGAGACTCCCAACATGGAAAAGCCACACAGACACATTTAGGGATGCGGTTATAGCTAACTAAAGAAAGACACTAAGAATCAAGAGAAGCCCACATGAAGACAACAATGAACTGAACGATTACCTGGATAGCACAGCATATCTAGGAAACAACATTTGGTACCAACACATGAAGGAGGTCGGAAGAAGAAAAGCTGAAGGAGAATGCCTTGTCTGTGCACTTTTACCATACAGCATGGGAAAATCCAAGATCTTTGTGACTGTAGAAATCGATGTTCCTACAGCACACTGTATGTCACACGTAGCAATGTGCAACACTAGAGGACAATATATGGGGAGAGATGCCTCATTGATATGGGCAACTGAAACAGAGTATTCCGATGAAGACGGTTACGTCCAGGATATCAAGACAAGAAACAGAGCCCATACTAAGAATCACGTGATATGATATGATATGATATGATATGGTATTTGTAACGCGCCTATACACAGGTGTTTCAAGGCGCGACGAGGCAGGGAGGGGAGGAACAAGGGGAGACAGACAACGATCCTACTAGGCCAGGTGTCATTCAGATCGCGCAAGTGCAGGGGTGGGGGAGGGGGAAAAGTGCAAGGGGAAGGGGAGGGGGGGAAGTGCAGTACAAGGTAAGTGGCGTAAAGTAATAAATAAATAGGGCCAGCTGGTGGCAAGTGCAAGGTAAGTGCAGAACAAGTGCTGGGGAAGGGGGGGGCTGTAGGGATACAGAGACAGTCCCGCAGTGCAGAGGGGTTCCAGGGCATCAGTGCAAGTGGAGAGTGGCTGGGCCCAGGGCCGAGGCCGTTTAGAGAGGTCCAGTTGCAGGATCAGTGCAGTTTCAGTGAAGAATATTAGCTGTTCAGCAGGGGAGAGGGAGAGAGAGAGCAGAAGCAAAGAGGAAGGTTTTGAGGTGCTTCCGGAACCGGAGATGGTTCTCCATCCTCCATTATTGACAGTGGCAAGGTTCACCAATTCATTCTTTTGCTATTATGCACCTTTTCTTTTTTTTCTTTTGTGGCCTCTTATGTATTATTTTCATCATATCATTGCTTGCACCAATTCATTAATTTGTGCAAAGCGCTTTGGCGCAAAGCACTATATAAACAACTAAACAGCATCCGAAGCTTTATGTCATGTACAGGTATATTTGCATACTTGGAGCTCTAATAAACTAGGATCCTATCTTTTGGGGGCAGCCATTATTCTGTCCTGAAACATAGCCTTTCCTTATTGTTCCACTGTTCAGCTGCTACTGTAGAGCGCACAGAGTGCCAGGCATGTTGCTCCTACTTTTCTCTATGCCGCCCCTCAATGCCACAAACCAGCCACTGGACTTAGATCTTCAGGACGGAGATGCTCATATTGTGACAACATATTTTTTTACGAACTCGGATAAAATATTACAAAAACAATAGTTGTTTAAGTGCTAGTATACTATGCAAGTCTATGCAAAAAAGGGGTTAAAATCTATTTAAATGAGCATCACTATATAAGGGAAACATTTGAACATCTGCCAATATTTCTACGATGGGGTCCACATTTCATCCTTTGGAACATTTCACCTTTGTCCTTGCTCTCACACCTGTTTCCAAATCCTGCTCCATCCTCTCCTGCTCATTTCTTGCATATTAAAATATGAAATCAGTGATTCACAAACAGTCAAAATGACTAGGAGAGACTCGGCTACCGCACATCTCTTTATCAAAAGCCCTGTGTGTATTTACTCACGAGTCCAAATCGTTTTCGAGGACCCTGTTCCCCCCCAATCCCCAGCTCGGCACGCCACCCCCACCGCCCGTGGTGGGCGAGCAGCCCTACGTGCAGGGAATGATTTCTTGCAAATTCATTTCAGGTACGAGATCAGGTACGAGAAGCCTGAAGTTAAAGGATCAGAAACAAGATGGGAAATAAACCCAAGGTGAACGTCCAGGTAAAGACTGCAGAAGGGGCTAAAATTTGGAAGAATAGAGGCCAAATGCAGATCTGGGGAACAGCGGTTTGCCCAAACGGATGGGAAGAAGGAGTGGTAATCTGCCGAGCTTGGATGGTCCTTGGAGCCTGCCAAGAAGCAATAGAGAACTCACAGAGATTATGCAAACCTCTATGGCCGAAATTGGTAAAACTGCTGACATGGGTCGAAGACAGAGGAGGACCCTTGCAAATAGTACCAATGGCACAAGGAAGATGGGGGAGAATCAAAACTGCGGACGAATCTTTGAAGCTCCCGGAATGACTCACGGGACCACAGTAATTATGGATCACTGCTGGGCGTGTGGATCCAAGGCATATATAAGACTACCGAAAAACTGGGGAAGCATATGCACACTAGTGAACGTATACGTTCCTGCATTAGTGATCCCAAAAATTGACCTGATTATTGACAGTTTCCCGAAAGCAGATGCTCACCTAAGGAAGAAGAGGTTTGTGGAACTGGTATCCCGAATGAAGAGAGAGAATTACTTTTCTGCCAAATCAGAAAAAGCATTTTATGCAATCCCATATGAACACAGGCTGTTTAGCCTCACCTCGTCAGTATTCACAACAATACTCTTGCCAAACATCCAAGTTGGCGCAAATACTAAATGGTTGTAGATAACCAGATGGGGGTTATTGCACACCATCAACATCACCATAAAGGGATTCAACACTATCAACGAAGAACTAAGAGCAATCCGATTGATGACCCTCCAGAACAGATATGTACTTGACATGATCACAGCGATGGATGGAGGTGTTTGCGCAAAAATCGTAGAATCATTTTGCACATTTATACCTTCACATGACGAAGAAAATGGAACCCTAACAGAAGCCATAAGTATGCTGACAAACCTAAAGATCCAGATGATCGACAAAACCGACGAGGTGGATGATGACAGCTGGTTTGGAGCACTATTCTCATGGGTCCCCCAATGGATGGCGGATATATTCAAGTTTTTGGGAGCCCTACTGGTAATGATACTTCTAGGATTCTGTATTATCAAGATAATCATCACACAGTGCCAGAAAACTGCGAAGAAAGCCATTGGGATGAAAATCATGGTCGATGTCGAACCAGGATGGAAACCCAGAGACCTGACTGATGAAGAAATAAGAAACGTTGTGAAGGCCAGCGAATTTGCGCCAGAGGGAAAAAAGTTTGCGTATCCCAGAAAACGAAGAAAGTATGAAGGAAAATGGGTCTATTGCAGCACAAATGGACAATGCCAGTTAATGACCTGGAACAAAGACGAACACGTAAAAACAGCAGGAAGTTTGAAAGGAGTGATAAAGATATGGACTCCAAAGATGCACACATTCGCATCATCGTGTACAAACCCTGAAGACGATGAACAAGATGCAGAAGAACCAAGTAAGACAAAACCAAAGGAGGAAGCAGAAGTGGTCAATGAACCGACCAGAGGGGGGAGTGTAGAGGAGGTCCTAGACATGGCTTGCACTCCAACCCCCCATTTTGAGGTACCAGGAACATACTTGCCAAGGTACGTGACGTATGAGGAACAACTGAACCAACAGAGAACTGCACTGGGCCTATGCCCAGTGCCCATCAGAAGAGCAATACCTGTTGAAGTGCCTATAACCAGACAACCATGAGCAGCTCGGTACCTGCTGAGGCAACCGTACCAGCAGCTGGCCCGAAGCGAAGATTACTTTCCAGGCTGTCCCGGAAGAAACCCAAAGAGCCTTAATGGAAGGCAAATGGTGATAACATAAGAGCCCGGACAGTCGCGCAGATGCACATAAATGACAAGCGAAAAGGACAACATGAACATAAACAACGATCGAAAGATAACACACAAGGACGAAATGTAAAGAATAATGATGTAATGAATTTGTAAGAAGCAACGATGTTGATATATAAAGAGACGTAAGGAAACGTAGCTGTGAAACAAGATGGAAGTATTCAACCAGCTAACGCTTGTAAATAGGCTTGGAACGCATGAAGCTAAGAAAACGGAACTGCTTGCAATGCTTAGTAGAAGAATAGTGCGGCAAGCGCCAATTATATATCTACCCAAATAAAGCACAGTATACAAGTGCGACTCCATTTTGTAAAGCAGAATTAAGCCCATGCTGCAAGGGGCTAACAAGGCCAAGATTGATATTCCAGCCAAAGCCAAAGGAAAGAGCGGAATCGAAACTCAGTAAGAAGCAGCTCATGGCTGGGAATTCGAGGTCAACCTAAGGAAGGGAGGAGAGCTGCAACCTCGAAGAATCGAAACTTCAGAGCATACCAGCCAGCCAATGAAGGTCGAGATAAAGAGGCCCCAAGCAGGTGGCGAGGCTACGGAAGAATCAAATACACGAATACAATGAAAATGAAGCAGATTCACAGTGAACAGACACGTGACCAGCCAAGGGCAAAGAGGTACCAACGTCTGATGTCACCCAGAACCCGAGGATGCCATAACTTTCCCTGATAAGAAGCTACAGTTTCGAGGCCATCCTCAGCCAACTAATTGACACATAGCCCTAAAAGTACTGATTGATGGAAGGGAGGCAGGGTGAATGTTGGGGCACTCCGCATCTGGGTGTCCATTCTACATGCTGCTAATTAAAGTGGAGATTTATGTCTAGGAGTGTAACCCACCTAATCACAATGGACCAAATAATCTAGGGTCCTATAGCTTATAGAACCAATAAGACGTCGTAGGTGTAGTGACGTCTATCACGAGTAATGTAGAGGGAGGGCCGTAGACGCACACCCGATAAGAGTTATCCAATCCTCACGCTCTGTTACCATATACAGATATAATACCTATAGTAAAGTTACCTTTCCCAACCAATAGAGGTGCATGACAAACTTTGAGTGTTACACGTCAATGATGACAGGTTTTTGGTATAAATGTTACTGTTTGTAAGAAGTTTGGGGAGTTGAAGCGAGACAGGTGATCGCAACACTGCTGATTACCATGTGTTTCCCCGTTTTTTGTACTTGTCATTAAACAGACTTCCCTTTTGCCAAACCATTGAGCTCTCCTTATTGATTTGTGTTGGAGTAAGAGAATCCTACACCCTATCCTCCTCAAGGTGTAGCTATCTTGTCTTACAGGTACTCGAGGGTGAGCTCTGACCCATGGGCCCATCAGAGGAATCTCCGCCCTCCTGTACACTGTGTATTAGTAGATGCTGCAGTTACTCTTGATTCAAAGCAGTTACCATGGTGGGTGCGAGCACGGTCTATATTTAGCAAATGGACTAAGCCCAAAGTCACACAAAGGTAAATGTTTACTGGATAGCTAAAACCATGCACTTCTTATCTCCCTCTACATGATTATTTAATTGATTTCAAAATGTATTGTTCAATGATAACTGTATGAATGTAATCGAGAATGTATTGTCCCAAAAAAAACAACAGACATATTTTTCGACATATACAAGTTCTTCCTCAGGACTAATTATACCATGAATCATAATAATAATTCCCCATAATGTGTTATACATAAATTAAAAAAATCAGGTGTGTCACAGGTAAGAATCACATATATGAAATCGACATATTCACCAAGGAAACAATATATGTATGTGTGTAACAGTGTACCTGATCATCATTCCAGTAAAGTAAAAACAACACACACATTAGAAACACCAATTCACACTGGACATCAAATTTCACCATTAAGTAAAGTGTCAGTTAGTGGTCACGTATGTCCAAATAATATGAAGTAAAATGTGTAACAGAAAACAATATAACCGATTCAACAACAAATCAAACATTATAATGATGCACCCCAATGGTGTGGCCATGCATGTTAGCAAATATATCTATCGCTATTTGTGTAGGTCAATGCCTATTTCATTCATGTTCAGTGCTCTTTTCCCAGGGTAAGACACCCCGAAGCATACATGCCGCATTAGTATTTAAATTATGCCTAGGTTGTGTTGATTGATCGATATGCAAGCTCACCTTGTTATTCTTACATAATTGTAGACCTCCTACGTTAGAATTGCTCCATTGAAAATGTATGGGAAAGTTCCCTTGACCCTAAAACAAGAGGTATATACAAGAACTTCCATAATGAAACTGCAACGGCTGATGTCCCCTGTGTAATGATCGTAATTAAGTTGAAAACGCTTTCAGATGTACATATACACTCAAGTCTTTTTAAAAAGAAAGTCCAACAAGCACAGAATAATGCCCTTAATGCTCGGCACCGTGCATAAAAGGTGTCATTCTTAATGGCAGGAAATTTGGACCCAGAACATTGTGGAGGTCAGTATAATTAGTATGCACCACAGTCACCTGATGATAATTCAGTTCCGTTCCCCTGGACATTTTCTTCCCCAGTGACTAGTCTTGAATCCACAAAATACAAGGAAAATAAAACAAAAGCGAAACAATGAAGACAACTAACAAAGCCGAAGGAATTAACAGAGAAAGGGGTCAACGATTAAATAAATGGTTGGAAACCTATGAGAGATACATGAAAGAGAAAATAGTAAGGTGGTGACAAAAACAGAAATAGACCTACACCTGCTTTGAACATACAGAAAGTGAAACAGCAGGCATAAAGAAGGGCAAATACATTCCTACCACCATCAGTGCCTACTAAAACTCTCCACAGCCCTAGTAAAAGTTCTCTAAAAATGACTCTACACTCTCAAAATATTTGATGTACCACTGTTTACCCCACAAAAAAACAGCAAATCCCATAAACGAACAGGAGGTGAACAGGAGCGCTTATAAACTTCCTTCTTTTAGGCTCAAATTATTGTGAGATTACTTTGAGATTGGAGCAAGAGTTTGAGCTCGGGATAAAACTGAGCAAATGCCCTTAGCTTGCTCGAACTACCCGTCGGGGTTTACAATCTCTTTTTGAGCAGTTAATGCATGCCCACTGAAAGGCATAAATAACACTGCTTTAACTGATCTCTTTCATTGCCGTGAATGACTTTCCGATCGGTTCATAGCAAATACAGTTTATTTTTAACAATAAAGAACACTTAAACATGTTGTTTAGGAAAGTTCTGGTTTTGCTCGGCAAGATGGTGGCTTGAATACAATGACACACCAGCGCTGGTTGCAACAGGCCTCTAAAGAGAACTGTCTGTGGCCTGACTTTCTATGAGCTGGGTCAGCTTTGCATGCCACCGCTAATCACGTCGGGGAAGCAGGTTTTCAAGTGCCACCAGGGCATCTACAAACACTGGCATCTTGATCCTCCATCTGTTTTTATGCATGAGGGGAAGCACTGTGTCCTGAAATAGAAAACAAGCTCTGATCTATACTGACAAAAGAAAATGCACATGTCGTGTCAAATCAGTCATGTTCGGGGGGATGCATTTTTCCCCTGCATACAGAAGAAAAAAGGAATACAGCAAGAGATAAATCTACATTGCCAGTAAACAAGTATGCCATGGTCACTATCTAGATTAAGATCAGCTGTGTATTTAAAGGAAACTTTAAAAAACATTCTAAGGTAGCGATACATGTTGCTTCTGCTACATGACTGTGATGCATTTTTAGGGAGAGTCACTGAAAAGTATAGAGCCTCATAATGTCAGCTTCATAAATTGTTTGACGTCAAGAAGTGCACACTGGCAAAACAAACTATTGTCTAGCATGTCACATTTGATGCAGGATCGGGTAATATTGGAGGAATCCGCATCCGAACTAAATCACATGATCAGTCTCAAAGCTTCTTCTGGAACAAAGACTTTGCTTATCTGTGAAAAACAAACGCGTTCTTCATTATTTCTTTAAAATAAGGAACCTTACAACCAATACGCAGATGCATATAAGGGAAGAGGGAGCGCATGCTGTGAGGATAGTGCAATGGCATGCCGAGCAATCATCATCAAACTCATGCACCATCCCCCTGGATTTCACGCTATACTCATGGATCCTTTGAGACTTGTCTAATTAATCATTTTGATAAAAAGAGAAAGCTCGCAATAGTACACAGGTACACAGAAATAAAAAGGGAACACATGTTTACCAGTTACTTGACAAGACAAATACAGCTATGATACAGTTTCATATTAATCCATGAGAAAACTCAATAGCCATGCCCAGGGAGCCAGAACTGTGCTGATGGGTAACTTCAGAGTCCCATTCACTAAAACTTGCTATCCATTCCCGAGACAGTGTTTCCTCTCAGGTGGGCATGGAAGTCCTCCCATATTGGCCTTGAGTCAGGATGTGACAGAGCTCCATATGCCTACTCAGCATGGTTACACCACACCAGGTGTGTAATACACTGCATGTACCTGGTTGGATGGTGACTAAGTGGTGGTCTTATCCAAACAATTCTTATATGAATCAATTTCTGTGACGAATCAACTTCCGGGGCAACAATGGCCCAGGGGTGAATATCGGTTTTTAAAACATCAATCAGCCCCACAACTCTAGTACATCATAAAGGATACGCACAGATTGGAATAACAAGCAAATTATAAACCTCCTTGTCCGATTTTGTAACATGGACGGAACGGCAGGTTTATCTCCGAAAGCGCTTAGATCTTTGGTTAGTGGCAACACAGTGAAAATACAATTATTACCCAATAATAAAAAGGGACTGTCCAGTCAGGGTTGTATCAAACATCTCGACTTTATTTATTACACCAGACAGTTCTAGCTACACTACTAAATACAACCCACCCTGTAAAGGAATGCAGAGTCCAGAGAGTTTCAAAGAAGGAAAAGGGATACACTCTGGATACTGATAGGAGGGTAGTTGGTATGGTTAATAACCACAACAGTTTAAGGTTACTTGGCTTCAGCGCACAGGGAGCAATGGACCTTAATATGTCTCTAGTGACCTTCCGGGAAGGATCAGGGGCCAGAACCACATTGTACCTTGTGCTGTAGGTGTTCTTCGTGCTCAACAGGGTCAAGTCGGCTTCAGGGTGCTTTGAAGGCTTCTGAGACAGAGTTCAAGATGGGAGTCAGCTACAGGTATCAGTTTGTGTCGCTCTTTAAGGCAGATGGCCCAGAGATGAAGAGTGTGTTGAAGGCAGCTGACTTTTCCTTGTTTGTAGGTTAAAGAGGGAAGGTCAGAATATGCCCTCCGCCCCGGAAGACCCTCCAACCGGAAGAAGCACCAAAGACAATATGGCCGGCGATCGTACAGGCTCGTACCAATCCCCACTGCTCCCACGATTGACACCTGCCACGAGAAATAACCTCTTAGCTGACTCTACAACCCAGGAGCAGTGTGGACACTGCCCAAAGTGGATGAAGTCCCCTAAGAGCCAACCAGAGACAGCTACATGGATAGAATTGACAATAGAGCTGAGAAGCCATGCCTCAAGTCGTTAGAGACACCTTGATGACATATCAGCATCAGACATGAAGCACACGTGCCATCCGCACATTCGGGACACTCACACACCCAACTACACGAAGAACACATGCATACAGTTCTATGAACTAGATGACAGTGACATATATATGCTGTCTGCACGTTTATTATTTTGCCATTAGCTTGCCACAGCGGCACAGAAACGCAAGAAGCAAGAAGACCACGTGTGAATGCTTGCAGAAGCTTACATGCAAATAACCCTATGGACTGGCAGGAGCACTCAAGGGACCTGACTGGACCATAATGTACTAACGTATGGACACTATGGAAGGTACCTACAGTAGAGGCCAGACCATGGCTTAGGAACTCATAGTAGGCCACCACCGTTTTAGAAATCCTGAAGCCACACAGAGTGCTGTGCCAGCACAATACCACATTTGGAGCAAAGCCACTGCCAAGGATGCATTGTTGCAAGGAACATTCTTCATCCTGAAATAAAGTAACACCAACGGCAGAAGACCCTAATTCCTCGTAAATACAGAACAATTTGAAGCTGCAGAGCTCACCAATGCAGTCTCCAAACACATGATCCGGCTGAGCTGATGAGGAGCCAAGATTTGGTGGCTGGGGAGAGCAACCATCTCATGGACCAGAGAATGGTTGCAACAAAGTCGTTACACTCAAGCTACAGTTGTGCAATGGGAAAGGGGGCACTCTCACAGCAATGATGGTCCACACACGGTTATGCCGCAGACACATAGTTGCATATCACAGACACATAGTTGCACATAGCACAGTGAACAGATGCATCCTGAACTGGGAATTGATTTTACCCCAGGCTCGCGGCTCAGCCAATCACAAATCACGTCCCTAGGGTTGGTTAGGTGGGGTCACTGACCAATCATTAGGTCTGCATAATGTAACAATTAGTAAGTAGCCATTTTTGGGGATAGTCCAGGCCTGACACCTGACATCGCCTTGTCCAATCAACTAACACCTATATGGGCTACTATAAGGGAGCTACCACTCAATAGCCAACCCGGAATGGAGTTAGGTTTTCTGGAGAAGGGCCCAGAGTGTGACAAAGTTGTGACGCAATTCATCTTCAAAAGTGGCCTACGAGCCAGAATTTGTTGTGATGTGCCTGGCTCGCCTGCGTGCATTTGATCCCTGCGGTTTGTTGGCTGCAATAAACCCCAGTTGAACTTGCTACTTGTCTGGACCTTGCATTCTTTGGGATGGGAAGGAGTTAGGCCTTACAAGAGTTCGGCATCTACAAACTCCTAGCAAACTACTCTGCTTGCCTGGAGTTCCCGCCTAACAAGTTGGTAGCAGAGCTGATGGTTGGAGGCATCAGCCCAGCCAGAAGATGCCTCCTTTGCCGCCGGACCTGAAAGGCTGCAGGACCTCCGTTGGAATTGCAAGACAACTGGAAAAGTGCTAACTGGAGAAAGGTCATCGGGGAGCCGTTTTGTGAATTATCCAACCCGCAATCGGTGGAGAGTCCAAGGCAGACCAGAAGGGCGAGTTGAGTGGGTAAGGTGGAGCCTGCGGCCGAGCAACATCATTGAACGTGGAACGTAAGTATTGGTCCAAACAATCAGCAACTAAGTGTGAGGGTTGGTATCACAAGTGCAGTATTTGGGAGGTATTGATTGTAATATATAGTAGTGAATAGTGCTGAGTGAATAGCAGTGCCACGTGCATGATAGTAGGAACCTGAGTGGAGGTAGAAGTCCCTTTTCTATGTCTAGGGAACGTTTGGTCTTCAAGGTAAAAGGTTCCGGTGGTGAACCGGGACTATCGACTTGATAGGCTTGGACTAATAGAAGTATGTAAATAAGGTATTCCTATGAATTGGGTGTTTTAGCTTAATGCATAGATGTCGGTATCCCTGTGAGGGTGAGCTGGAGCTATCCTAGATTGCGGAAGGTGCACTATCTGGAAAAGTTTCATGGAGAGAGGCGTTTCACACGTTTGCCGATGCAACTGGTGCAGTTAGTCATGAGAAATACAAGTATACTCTGCCCTGGAGAGGCGGAAAGACAGCTGTATGTTTTGTGGGGTTATTGTAGGGTCGTGCGTGTTTGAAGAAACGGGTCATTGTTCTATGAGTACACAAATTGTCCACCTACCTGTACGAACATTAGCTTGGTGACATCACCCATAGGTCTGTGCATAGGACGGAGTGTTGTGAAGGTGAGGAGCTAGCATTGTGTACTTGGGATTGGTAGAGAGGTGAACAAGTGGTGCTGCGTGGAAGGCACATGCGCAGGATGGAGGTGGTGGGCTGGAGAATGGCAGAGCTGGTGAAGGAGGGTCTGTACGCAGAGTACACCGTGTAAGGTGCAGAGCCACTGGGGCTCATAGCAATTGAAGGTGATAACCATTGCATTGTAATTTTTTTCGATTTGAGAGCGGAGTATTGAAACCCTCGATTAGAGGTCAGGTAAACGATTGATGATGTATCCGATTTATAAAGGGATGGTGGGGGGAGTAAGGCCAACACAACACATGTGTAAGACCCTACTACCTCATAAGGATAACATCGTACAATATAGTATACAGTGGTCTAAAGGCACTGAAAGGAAAATAGCAAGACCATGGCCGCCTAACAGCAGTTTCTCAAAGGACATACCTATCCACCCCTGCCTAGTGTAGTATCCGATGCATAGATGATGATCAGCGAATATATCCATTAAGGGAGCTAAAGGCAGCAGAGGGGTATTCAAACCCAACGTATAAACCACCACCATAGACGAACAGCAAGGTATGGGGCAAGCCACCTGCAGCTCCGACCACAATGAGAAGGGCCTGCGGTGCATAAAAGCAGAATTCGAGGGAATAGGGGCGGAGGAATGGATAGCAGCACAGATAATTCTGAAATTAAAGGGGACGACAACACAGGCAGCCAAAGGGGCAACAAAGGCAATAAAGAGCTTCAAATTGGGACAAGGATGTCGTGGACAAGCAGCACCAGGGGAGGAAGAAGAGCAGCAACAACGAGACAAAGAAGCGCAACAACGGGACAAAGAAGCAAGGCTAGAATGAGAGGACAGGGAACAGAGAAGAGAAATAGAATTAGAAGTGGAACAGCGGGAGGGGACAAAAGAAAAGGAAGTTGAGATTCTGGAGAAGGAACAGAAGGATGTAGTGGAAAAGGAACAGTTGGAGAAAAAGAGGGAAGAGTGGGAAAAGAAGAGAAAGAGGCAGATGGCAGCATGGAAGAAGAAGATATTACAGCAGGAAACACGCAAGTATGAGGAGAGAAGAATGAAGCAATTGTGATTAGAAAGGATGGTAAGGGAACGTGTATGAGAGGATGAGGATGCACGGGTGATAAAGTGGGTAAGTGAACAAATCACACTAGAATTGGATAGGAAAAGACGAGATGACGAGAAGCAAAGGGAATGAGACAGCATAAATATAACTAAGGAAGGTTCAGCAGGAAATGGCACAGCACGCCTAGGAGTACGAGAAGGGGGAGAACAAATATTAATTGACAGACATTGATCTCAATGAATAACACAACTACAGCCCAATCACGCGAAAAACTGAATCTTTCAGAGGGGTTCTGTAGCAACATACACTAAGGGTCTGACAATGAAGACAAATACAGTGACGACGAGAGAGGGGGACCAGCAAACTGTATCTCACAAGGTCGGGTGAAGGAACATCATGGGAGTGTAGGTTACCGAACCAAAGGGATGGAGGACAGCCCACAGAAAAGCAAACACAATACACTATAAACGGGGATGGTGACCACACACCATACCTTGACTTCTAGCTTCCCACTATTTCTTAACCTTAGAAAGCTGTGTTTCACATGTACTTAAACTCTTATCAGATTGTAGCTCAATAGCATGGTGTTTTATGTTGGCCAGATAGCCAATATTCGAAAAAAAGTCACCCATCATGATATATTAGTATTTTTGGAAGTTTTATAATGTTAAATGAAAGACTCCTGATTCTATTGGGGTCTTTGTCAAATGTCACCAAATGCATCTTGGTTTACTTTAACCAGCTAACGTACAGAGATTCCTGTACAAGCAAAGGATTGTGTTCACATTACAGAAATACGGAGATGCTACTGCAAAGGATCGGACGGACGCCACTAGAAGAAGAGGGGCCACTCTGCAAAACATGCCTGGAGTGGACCCGAAACACAATTGGCCCTGCCTTTTCATATGGCTGCGACCAGGCTTTTGTATCAAGTTCTAACTATGTTCTGGTGTGTGATTCACAGGGTTAGCGTGAAAGCCAAAGTGGGGGTTTTAATTTTCCTTTGAAATATTTCTCTTTATAGGCAACTAGAGGATGGAATTTGAGACTTTCCAAGAGCATTTGAAATTACATATACCAACCCATATCTGATAAGGTACTTAATTGATGTTGCCAAGAAACAGATGCTGCATACATTTAAATGTGACTTTCCTATAATAAAAAAAAAAAAACTAAGTTGTTGACTCCAGTTGGTGCTGCATTGTGAGAATGTATTCACATGCCCATAACAGGATTGTTTGGGTAGTTCATGTTGTTGCATCCAGAGACAGACAATCTCACAGAATATTCTGCAATGATCTTTGACAAAAATGAAATGTATGCGTATGATTGTTGAAACGATTGACTCAGTAGTGAGTAGCTATACAAGGTAAACTTATATGCCGCAGCCTCATGTTACTCTAGGCTGTCATTAAACAGACTCATTTACCACTTCACTGTGGACATGAGGCTTGTAGCAGTTGACCGCCATGAACAGGATTTAGGCCTTGGCCATGAAACAACATTCCAATGTAATGACAATAGGAAAGTCATATGTGCAGAAGAATTTTAATTTTTATTTTATCACAGTATATTTAGAGGGCCTTAAGCAAACCCAAGTAATTGATAACATGATATGGATTGCAGAGTTATAGAATATACAGTCACAGCATGCATCACACACATGCTCACATAAACAATCAGACATACACTTGATATCTTGGCTTCTGTTACTCTGACAATGTTTTAAATGATTGTTTTAAAAAGATTAACTAACAATAATTATGCTACAACCTAAATTAGTAAACAATGTGTACATTATCAAGTATTTACGGACTTATTTTTTAGTGTAAATATAAGGCTGTAATATCACACAAAGTAATATTTTCATGAGGAGGGATATATAAACAATCTGGGGGGCCCCGACGCGTGGAGGACCGTGGATGCAGTGGACGTCACACTACGGATAGTGTTGCTGGCACGCCCTGTCGATGTCCCTTTTCGAAAACAACTGTAATACTCTGCAGCTTCCACTAGATGTCGACCTATGCACAGTAGTTATGGTTAAGTTGCTAAACCGTAGGAAGAGCACTTTTTGGGTGGTTTATAACTTTGCTCCCCCTGGACGGATCCTCACCAAACTTTGCAAAAAAAGTATATGGCCCACTCTAAATTCTTGCAAAGTTTGGTGAGGTTTTGTGGGGGTCAAAGTTATAGGGGGGGGGTCCCAACATTTATTTTTTTCCCATAGACATAATGGGAAAACATTTCTGTCGCCCCTACAGCCCAAACCGCTGGACGGATTTTCACCAAATTTGCGGCAGGAGCGGACTCAATTCCCTGTTAGGTCCGCAGACTGGATTCTGATTGGCCAGAAAATTCACTGACTTTTGCGCGGTCCGCGACATCGGGACGCAGCGGCTGATTGGGTGGTGAGAAAACGTGAAATGCGTCGGTTTTCCTGAAACACCCACCATCTTGGATTCGCTGACTTTTTTGGGGTGAAAACATTTTTAAAAAGCAGCATTTCACTTATCAAACTTAACCTCTGGGGATGTGGGGGGATGAGGATTCAATTGCATAGGATATGGCCATAAGAAGCCAACCAACGGGGGGTTTCACCCCCGAAAGTCAGTGAACACTCCAGATGTCCTGGGGCACTCCTGTGGTGGTTACGGACACTACAGATGTCCTAGGACATCTGTGCCTATTTCTGCATTACATGGTTGGGGAAAAGCAGTTTTTGGATGGCTTATAACTTTTGCGCAACTCAATGAAACTGCATGTAATTTTGCAATTTTATTCTAGAACTAATCCTGAATGCTTTTGCAAAGTTTTGTGGGATTCTGTCAAGAGGGGGCAAAATTAGAGGGGCCAGGGGATCCCAAAATATTGTAAAGGCATATAAATGTGGTGTCATTTGACAAATCTGCACAACATTTGGCAAAACTATTTTGTATCTAGATATAAATGGTTTTCTAAAGTTTGGTGGGATTTTCTCAAGAGGGGGCAAAATTAGAGGGGGGGTCTCAACATTTTTGGCTGGCTAATAACTTTGTTACTATTTGACAAATGTGGACAAAAGTTTTGAGAGATTATAGACCCAACCTTCAATGTCTGTGTAAAGACTGAAAGGATTTTGTCAAGTGGGGGCTAAGTTATATGACTATTGTATGTACTGCGCCTATTTTGTAATCTGTAGCGGTCCCAGGCCCTTGTAGCCCATCTCCCAGTCCCCGTACTCTCCCCTGACCCGCTTCCTGGTTCCCTTCCCTCCCGCCTCCTGACCCGCCCACCAGCCCTGATTGGTCCCCTGGACCGTGTTTACGAGGTCTATCGACCCGTTGTACTCGACCGGATCCGCTTTTTCATCATGGAAGAACGGTGAGTTTACGTCTCCATCTGCGCCTATTTTGTAATCTGTAGCGGCTCCCGGGCCCACATCTCCATCTGCACCTATTTTGTAATTTGTAGCGGCTCCCAGACCCCTGTAGCCCATCTCCCAGTCCCCGTTCACTCCCCACACCCGCTTCCAGGTTCCCTTCCCTCCCACCCCCCGACCCACCCACCAGCCCTGATTGGTCCCCTGGACCGTGTTTACGAGGTCTATCGTCCCGCTGTACTCGACCGGCTCAACTTTTTCCTCGTGGAAGCACGGTGAGTTTACATCTCCATCTGTGCCTATTTTGTAATCTGTAGCGGCTCCCAGGCCCACATCTCCATCTGTGCCTATTTTGTAATTTGTAGCGGTTCGCAGGTCCCTGTAGCCCATCTCCCAGTCCCCGTTCTCTCCCCACACCCGCTTCCTGGTACCCTTCCCTCCCAACTCCCTCTCCACCCACCCATCCCTGATTGGTCCCAGGACCATTTTACCCAGGCCATTACCGACCTTCCTAGGGCAGCCCTCTGCCCGTGCAGCCCCTCGGCTAAGGACCCCAAGGCAAAGGACAGCTCCAATGTGACGGCTCCAGAACGTATCTGTAGGTATCCGCAGGAGAAGCAAGAAGCCAACAATAAGTAAGTGTGGCAAGGGCGTGGACTGAAGCAAATACTTCACGCCATACTACCCTACCACTCCACCCATAGTAACTACTTTGCCCACCTGTGGTGTAGTCTACACTTAGAAAGTGTGCCTAATAGCATTCTATGGTACAATTGCATTTAGAAAGTCCACCTAACAGCATTCTGTGGTAGAATTGCATTTAGAAAGTCTGCCTAATAGCATTCTGTGGTACAATTGCATTTAGAAACTCCGCCTAATAGCATATCTGTGGTAGAATTGCATTTAGAAAGTCCACCTAATAGCATTCTGGGTACAATTGCATTTAGAAACTCCGCCTAATAGCATATCTGTGGTATAATTGGCATAAATGGAACAAATAGAATAGATGATTCAAGTGCATGTGAAGGGTGTTAGGCACAGGACGGATCGAGTGCGTACGACAAGTGACATGAGTTGAACCGATAATGCATGATCAATGGATGAAGTGAGTGGAGCAGATGAAGTCGATGGAGCGGATGAATGTTGGTGGAGCGGATGAATGTCGGTGGAACGAATGAATGTCGGTGGAGCAGATGAGAGCGTAGAGTGGATGAGAGCGTGGAGCGGATGAGAGCGTGGAGCGGATGAGAGCGTAGAACAGACGAGAGCAAGGAGCAGATGTAGGGTGTGGAGTGGATGATAGCGTGAAGCGGATGTAGGGTGTTGAACAGATGTAGGGTGTTGAGCGGATGTAGGATGTGGGGGTGTTTTGAGCAGGTATTGGGTGTTAAATGGATGTAGGGTGTGGTGTGGATGTAAGATCTGGAGCAAAAATGTAGGGCTGGAGCGGGTGAGAGCGTGGAGCAGATGAGAGCATGGAGCGGATGCAGGGTGTGGAGTTGATGATAGCGTGGAACGGATGTAGGGTGCTGAACAGATGTAGGGTGTTGAGCGGATGTAGGATGTAAGGGTATTTGAGCAGATATTGGGTGTTGAATGGACGTAGGGTGTGGAGTGGATGTAAGATGTAGAGCTAAAAATGTAGGGCTGGAGCTGGTGTAGAGTGTGGAACGGGTGTGGACCGGGTGTCGGGTGTGGAGCGGGTGTCAAGCGTGGAGCGGGTGTAGAGTATCGAGCGAACGGGTAGAGTATCGAGCGTGAACGGGTGATGTATGTGTCGGAACGGGTGATGTATGTGTCGGAACGGGTGATGTATGTGGAGGGAACCGCTGAAGTATGTAGATGGATGGACCGGATTAAATATGTAAAAGGAACGGGTGAAATATGCCAAAGGAACTGAGAAAATCATTGTGGAGCGAACCGGTGATGTATGTGGAGGGAACCGGTGAAGTATGTAGATGGATGGAACGAATGAAGTATGAGAAAGAAACGGGTGAAACATGTGGAAGGAACGGAGAAAATGGGTGAAAGAAACAGGTGAAGTATGTGGAAGGAGTGTGTTATAAATAGGCGTATAATACCCCTACCATACACAAAAAAGAATACCATCTCCACTGGCAGAGGAAATCTATATGTTTATATAAAGGAGATAGAAATGAAAAATTTACTCAATGACTTGACCGTGCACCATAGGATCCCAGATTACCCGGCACACTAAGTCCGTAAAAAATAGACTGTATGCTACAATGTATCAAAAATAATATGTACATTTATTCAGAACAAAGTAAGTTCAAGTAAAAACATAAATCGACCCAAAAACATCAAAACACAGTGGAACAAAAAACCTAATACCTAGACATATCGTTTGAACAAACTCCTAACACTTATCAACACAATAGACACTCTGCTAAAACATTAAACATTCTACATGTGTTATAAAAATTCCCGACATGTTTCTGTTCTTCCAACACCTCAACAGGGTGAACATTCTTCAGGGGAAAAACTTCAGTAAAATATGTTGTAGACTGCTTCAACACTGTGTACAAAGGGTCATTTTTTCACATCACATAAAGGGATGTACCTAAAATGCAAAAGAGAAAGGCGGGATCTTAAGGCACCGGTCAAAGAGGTACCAGATGTATAAACCCACACTGCAGTTTAAATTCCTGGAGCGTGGGGGGAAGAAGGAAGACCAAACTAGTCAAGCCAACCTCACACAAGTTCTGCAAATGAACTATTGAAATTACCTTCACTGAGTAATTTCTTCAACGGTGTGCTGAAAATTTAGACTACACCATATGCACCAATTAACAGATGCATCTACTGCTGTCATAGGCGAAATAAGTCGCCCCAATATTCCATGAAGGACACTGCAGAGACAAAAAAGCATAGACCCAAACATTAGTATGGGTGATGACTAGCTTATAATTGAAATGAAAAGCCAAAAAGAACGGGTCTCGTTTCCATTAATTACCTTCAGTCCAGGCCAGATCCAAAAAGACTGTAAGTATGTGGAAGGAACATTTTGAAGTAGGTTGACGGAACGGAGAAAGTAGGTGTATGGAACGGGTGATGTATATGGATGGATCGGATGAAGTATGTTGATGGAACGGGTGAAGTATGTAGATGGATGGAACGGACGATGTATGTGGAAGGAATGGGAGAAACATGTGGAAAGAACGGAAAAAATGGAATGATGGATCGAGTCAAGTATGTGGATGGAATGGGTCAAGTATGTGGATGGAATGGGTCAAGTATGTGGATGGAAATATGTGGATGGAATGGGTCCAGTATGTGGATGGAACGGTTGAAGTATGTGGATGGAATGGGTCAAGTATGTGGACGGAAGGGTCAAGTATGTGGACGGAACGGATGAAGTATATGGATGGAACAGGAAAATAAATAGGTGGAACGGTTGGAGCAGGTTGAGTAGGTGGACCGGGTGGAGTAGGTGGAACGGATGGAGTGGGTGGAACGGGTGAAGTGGATGAAACAAAAGAAGTGTGTGGACAAAACAGGTGAAGTGGGTAGTACGGATGTAGTAGGTCAATGAACGGATGAACTATGTGGGTGGGAACTGATGAAGTGGGTGGAACCGGTGAAGTGTGAGGATAAAACGGGTGAAGCGGGTGGAACGGGTAAAGTAGGTGGAGGAACGGATGATGTATGTGGATGAACGGATGATGTATGTGGATGGAACGGGCAAACGGGGTGTATGAAACGGGCCAAGGATGTGGATGGATGATGCATAGAGAACATATAACGTGGAAATGATCAGACCGGATGATGAAGGGATAACGTGTATAGATCGGACGAAATGCATTGATTAGAAGGAATACATAGAACAGATCGAGCTGATAGTGTGCATAGAACTGAGAGAGTACATACATCGGATGGAATGCACGAAACAGATAGAGAGCACGTAATGGACACTTACAAAAATGATTGGAGAGTATGGAGCTATCTGGGGTGCATAGAACGACCAAGCTACATAGAATGGTTGGAGTGCATAGAATGGTTGGAGTGCATAGAATGGTTGGAGTGCATAAGACGGAGTGCATGAAACAGTTTGGAGTGCATGAAACAGTTTGGAGTGCATGGAACGGTCAGAGCGCATAGAACAGTTAGAGTGTACTCGATCTCAAGCACCTAAGGTAAACCACAATATCACATCTCAACGCTTACTCTCTTCTTCACACCACCACTCAACTAGAACACAAAGATACTATGACACCATTCGGTATAGCTGTTCTCATACCATCACTTACCTCATACTCACCATCATCCTAACTAAACAAAGCTGGTTACACACCCTCCGGCCTACGCGTTCTCCTCAGGCTTAACGCGGCCAGAATCGGTCTGGATAACAACCTGCCAGAACGAACCCATACTCTTGATATCCCAACCGCCACACCTACCGCTAACAAGCAGCTATCACAGGAATGCAACATCAGCTGCACACATATCTGGTGCTCACACGCACCTTATGACTCTCTCTCTCTCTCTCTACTGATTTGAACTTCGGTTCCCGACGGCGTTCAACCTACCAGCGCCCAAGGCGCTATATAAATGCAAAATAACAGAACATAACATAACATTTGCTAAAGTATAAAGGCAGTTTAAAATCATCCTACTCTGTAGATCCCTGCGCTCACCCCAAAGGGACAGTTTGTGAGTAGATGTTGAGATTATTTGCTAAGGTAATAAAAGACTAAATGCAAACGAAATGTATTCCTTTTAGGACATTTCTGACCCATGGAATCATTCCAAGTCCGCAACTCCCTATTTTGGGAGGGATATAATGGTATTTCAGTGCCGGTCCAAGAGAAATAAAAAAGGAGAAAACAAACAAAAAAGATGAAACTGAGAAAGACAAGGAACCAGGATAATCAACCACTAATTAAGATGAACAAGCAAGAAAGTAACAGACCAGAGGAACCTACTGCTCCCACCGGTTGGTCCAGCTCCCAGCAGTAGGAGAAGTTTCCAGCCTGGTTATTCCATAATCCAGGAGATCCAGAGCCTATAGAGACAAGGGGCCTCATTATAAGTTTGCCAGTCCGGTAGTAACGGCACCGGTAAGCTACCGGTGCATTACAACCAGACCGGCAAAATACGAGTTGTGCTCACGGGTGCCTGTCTTCCTGCCAGGAGCAGCACCCACAAGCACAACTCGTCGGATGCACCGGCACCATTCATGAATGGTGCCGGTGCATCCGACCTCCCCATTCCCATTGAGCCCAATAGGGCTCAATGAGAATGGGAGTAATGAATACCGGCACCCGGCAATGGGGACGGACCAGGTCCGCCGGGGTCGGAATGACCCTGTACGTCCCCATTGCCGGGTGCCGGTCATTTCACGGGTTTGGCAGCAGCAATGCCACTTTTACCGGCATGGCTATCGCCAAACTTGTAATGAGGCCCAAGGTCTTTCATCGAAGGAATGAAGTGCCCATCAGGATACCATGATAATGGGAATCAGGCTTATAAAGAGGGCTCCCCCAAACTCCATTAGGCTAAGCCAAGTTGTCCTGTGATTAAATACAATCATTTAAAAAATTGAGTGTCCGTTTCATGTCCCAGGAGAGAGCATATTTATAAGAGATATCTACTGACTGCTCTAAGAAACTGCTTTGGGAAACACCGATTTAATTAAATTCCCCAGGCTATACTGAGCAGTAACAGCATAGCTACAATTTATGTTTAACATCTTGATCCCTGAGAGAATACAAATGGCTAGGTGTGGATTGAAATGTTGTTTCATAGTGTGAAAACCTGTGTCAGTTGATGGACCTAGAAAGCTTTCCTTTACAACATATAGAGGGCCGGTGTGAAAGTAATATTATATGAAGAATACAGACCACAAATCTAAACATTCCTAAGAAATAAAGTTCAGTGATTCTATGTAAAATAAATCACCATTTGAAATGATGGTGTTGGACCAAAAGGCACAAATCCAGCCCAATTATTGTTTGCTGCATACCTATTACAACTTGACCTTTTCTACTGCACATGTTTTTATTGATTTGCTGCAGGTCAATTGTCATGTTATTGATATTTTCACAAACTAAATTTTAACACAAGTTTAATTCTTTTGTGAATGCCGCCAGGTGTCATCTTGAATTCAAAAGAGATCTAACACAACAGCATCACAATATTCTTGACAGATAAAACCTATAACCTGGTGTGTTCAAAATAAATGCCCTTTTCAATATGTGTTGTAAGTACATTCTATGTAGCGATTTTAAACGGTCAGACATAATAGCATTCTTTTGTTTCCAAATCAAAATCTTTGTAAATAGTGAAATATATCATCCAGGCCTGTGTTGTCGGCTTTACATAATTGATCTGTATTTATCTTAAATTCTGAATAGGGTTGTACCAAATAGCATACTTATAGGCCGATTCATGGAATTAATGTGCGCGGAAAATGAAAGCGCAAGCGTGAAAATCGCAGCGCAAGCATGCCAAAGCCGCGCACATCGATTCATGGAAGTCAGTGCGCGTGTAAATCCTGGGATGTGTGCTAAAATCGTGGGTGGCGGGCGCACACGTCACAAAGCGGCATGCGCTATGCGCACAGCGAAAGCGCACATAGCGCAGCGCACACAACAAAAGTGGGCGTAACACGGGGCTTAACACGCATAATGGGGAACAACGCATGAAAATGTGGGCGTTACGGGGGAAGTACAGGAGGTAAATGCTTGCAACGTCCACACGTGTGCCTAAAACACGTATTCATGGAATAGACCAGGGGAAACGCGTGCGCCAAAAAAGACACGCTAATCCAGAAACACGTATGCAAGCAGGAAGCAGGCATACGCAGCGCCGCGCAGCATAAAAGTGAGCGCAAACAACAAACAAGCTCAGATGCTACGATGATTATACCGTTCCTCGCAGCAGTGGTCGTGGGACACCGCAGGAGGAGGAGAATAGCCAGGCCCCAAATTTTTACACCCAGGACCAGCCTTTTTGGGATGCCTGATGACCAGGTGTATGGGAGGTACAGGTTTCCACCACAGATAATACTCGACATGGTGAGTGAGTGGGAGGATGACCTCACATCACCCACCCTGTGCTCCCAAGCACTGAGCCCCTTGGAAAAGGTGATCAATGTACTGCACTTCTTGGCCACTGGTTCATTTCAGTGGACAAGTGCCATAGTGGGGGGTGTGTCACAGGCCATGCAGTCAAGCTGCCTACACCAGGTGTTGGCCATCATGACTGCACGCTCCTCAGTCCGCAGGCACATATACATGCCCAGAACACATGCAGAAAGGCAGGCTGCCGTCCAGGACTTTTACGGGGTGGCACACTTCCCCAAAGTGCTAGGTGCCATTGATTACACCCATGTGGCTCTCCGTCCACCCAGGGCAACTGAGCACATCTATAGAAACCGCAAGCACTGGCATTCCATCAATGTGCAGGTAGTATGTGATGCCAAGGGAATCATCACCTCAGTATATGCCAACTATCCAGGGTCCACCCATGATAGTTTCATTTTCAGGATGTCACCCCCAAACCGGGACCTGGAAGCTGGGCGGCATGGCGATACATGGCTGCTTGGTGAGCATAAATGCCTCTGCACATGCTTGCATGTCAAATACTGAGTAATGTCACAACCCCACTAATGATACCCATCATCACCTCCCCAGGGGACAGTGCCTACCCTCTGAGTACCTACATGATGACGCCAATTCGGAACCCCACCACGCCACCTGAGGTAAGATACAACACAGCCCATATTGCAACCCGGGGCATAGTGGAGCGCACATTCGGAGTGCTCAAGTCACGCTTTCGCTCCCTTGACTGCTCTGGTGGGCAGCTGCTATATGCGCCCCCAGTAGTGTGCAGGATCATAGTGGCAGCATGTGTCCTGCACAACTTTGCAACCCGCCGGGGACTGCGGGTGGACATGTTGGTGCCCCCACATCCCCAACCACATGCACGGCTGCTGCGCATGGGAGGTGAAAGAGCATGTGGTGAGGCAGCCCGTACACAGCTGGTGGCTAATTACTTCACCTAAAAGCCTACCCCTGTGGAGTGCACACAGCCCTGGCACATACCAGCTGACAATCAATGATGATGACATAAGGGACAGTCAACTGTCACAACCATACCAGCCTGAGATTGGTCACCTGGAAGTGTTACATTTTGTGCATCCCTACCTACTTAAATACAACCAATGCTGTGTGACAAAAAGACACACAATCATGCTGCATGAATGACTACCCCCTTGAAAAATACAACATGAAAATAGTGCCATGTCACCCAACCCCTCCCCATCTCAGCTACCCAACACACCATGGCATGTCGTGCAATGTGAAAGCAACAAAATGAATGCATAACACATGACCCAAGTGTCACAAAGTGCACTGTTCCAAATGTAAACAAGGCCACAGACAATATGCTCCCAGTAATCAATAAGACACAGCACACATGAACAAATACTTACCACCAACACAGAACAGCAACACAGGATGAAACAGTGTCAAAATACGACAGTACAAAATCAAAGTAGTGCAAGTCTCACAACCTGACTAAGGCAGCACATCGACCCCTTCCAACTGCAGAGTGTTGCTGTCAGGCAAATGTGTCAGTGTACTGCATACAACATGAACTGCATCTGCAAAGGAGACGGCCTTGTGACGACATGAAGATGGTACATGTGAATAAGGAGAAAGACATGGATGTACAAGCACATATCAATGCACCATGCAGTGTTCAATCCAACAACAATGCCCACTAGGCATATAAACACAGTTTTGATTACAGACTGCCCACACAGCTCATGGGAGCCCAATGTCACTGTGTAAGTTACTGTCACTTGGTCACACCCTTTGCAAGCCCATGGAAAGGGGAAGCAGAAGGGGTATGTGTGTCAGGAACCCAAGCATCTAACCCAAAGACAGGACAAGCCTGCATGTGCCCAGCTGGAATACACAGTGGAAAATCAAAAATGGCCATGTGTGGACCAGGGGGGTGGAGGCCACCAAGGAGGTTCGAGGACAGGGTGCACCCCAACACCCACATGCGTGGATGTTGAGAAAAAACAAATACCTCCATGGGGTCATGGCCTGCACAGCTACGCTATTGTGGGAGAACTGCTGTCGCTCTCTTCACCCTCTGCTGCTACATCAGGAAGTGGCCATGCTATGGGAGGCAGCCCACGCAAAGCCCTGGTATGGTCCTCCATGGCAGCAAGCATGCGAGCGTGGAAGTTTTCCTTCTGGAGGATGATGGTGCGGAGATCACCATGCAGCACCTCACGGGTAGCCCGCATTTCTACCTGCATGGCCTCGCGTGATGCCCGGATCTCCGCACGGGTTGCCTGGAGCTCTGCTGAGAGTGAAAGGGTGAGCTGGTCCAGCTGCTGTTCTGACCTAAAATTTCGGGAAGCCTCAAGTTCACCCAGAGTCTCCCTGAGGAAATGGAGTTCTAACCTCAGGGCTTCCCTGTGGCCCCGTGACTCTACAGATATGGCTTCACGCAGAATCTCCAGTGCCGCCCATCTTCCCTGTGTGATTGGTAAATGGAGTCTGTTGCCTGCTGTTGGAGCTCCATCTGCCTTTCAGGGGGGAGAATGGAAGTGGCCACCCTATCCATTGCATGAGCCATCATTTCAACCGATGCTCCCTGCTGTGCTGCTATACTGTACATGGAGTTTTCCCATACAGTATTGCCTGGTGGCGCACGGACACCGTGTCGGCGGGCACCACACCTGTTTGGGGCAAGGCGATCTGCACCTTGCTGTGCTGGCACTGCCTGAGGCTGCAGGACTGCATTCCCCTCTGATCTGCTCGCCCAGGAACAGGATCAGATGTTGTGGAGTGTGACACTGCATCCGTAACCGCCAAAGGCGGAGTTACCAACACTGACATCCCCCTAGAGGTGTCTACCCCCGGTGCAGGTGGGTTGGACAGAACAGCATCCCTCCCAGTAACACTCACCTGCGACAGCACATATGTCTCACTGTCCGATTCAGCACCTGAATCATAGAGGTCTGCGGAGGTGCACCCACAGACATCCGTGGACAGTATGTTCTGCAGGAGGATTGGGTTTTCACCCACCACCACCCCACGTCCTCCACTGGTGCCCGGTTGTGGCTGAGATTCCTCCTGGGTCTGCACCATCTCCTCCACCTCTACAGCATCAAGTGTGTCATCACCTGCATAAACATGAAAGACAACAAATGGAAACAGGCATGAGCACCATAGCACGCATATAGGCCTGATAAGCCAGAGATCCAGTACATGAATTACACATGTCCCACATGACTATAACCCTGGCATGCATGCACTCTCAATGAGTTGGAAGGGGAGGCAAAAAGCAGACACTGAGGACTCCAAGATGGAAAAGCAACACATTTGCTGCATGCTGGATAGCACTGGCATCACACATTAGCCTGTGAGTGGCATGTCCAATACACATACATGACACATGCCAGCACACAGATGGCACGTAGCATAGCAATGGTACATTTGACAAGTACAGCCATATGTTAGTGAATGAGTACTGTCACCCATCCATGTGAGATGGACATGATGAGATGAAAAATGCAAAATCGTGTGACAAAATACACATGTGCCACACACTGCAACACATCCAGTGTACAATTATACAGTGATGGCAGGCAGATGGACACATCAATGGTTGGTAACTTCAACATGACAGGAAACAACAGTCATGTTCCACATTCAAACAGGCCCCAAAAATTAATGTGAGCAGGCCCTTACTCAATCCGCCTGAATGGACAAATCATTCCCATAACAAGGTAATACATGTGGGCCATTGCGGGTGTAATCTATGACAGATGCATGCCACATATGTAGCATTAGGGCAGAAAAATGTGTTGCAAAAATGGGAGGATTGAAACAATCAGGCTGAATGAACACTGAAAATTCTGAACAATGTTATTGCAAAATGACAGTTCAAGGGCAACTGCAGTAATGTGGTGCTAATTGGCTACTGTGGTCAGAAGGGATACTGTCATACTCAAATCCAAGGCCGGTGAATGGTTTGGAGGAAGCACATGGGTGACCCATACCACTCAGGAGTACACACCCTCACCTGGCACTCAATCAGAACACATCACCCAAGCAACATACACATGGATTACACACACATGCATGGGCACTCACCGGACAATGCTTCGTAATCTGGTAGGTCTCCCACGCCTTGGATCTGTTCCTCTGTGATGAAGGTTCCAGCAACAGACTCATGTTCAGTGAGTTGGTCGTCCTCTGGTAGAGACCCACCGCCAGTCACCAGAGTAGAGGCATGATTGGAAGCCAGCCTGTTCTTTGCTCTGTGTTTCAGGTCATTCCACCGCTTGCAGCAATAATCAGCTGTGCGCCTCACAAATCCAAGGGCACTAATGTGGTCCGCGATGGTCTGCCAGTGGGCCCTACGTTGAGCAGGCCACAAGTGCATCAGGTTCGACGTCATTGAAGCTAGGCTTCCTTGACGTGCCGGAGTGTGTAGCCATGTCTGGGGTCTCAGCCTGTAGTGCAAGAGCACCCTTCTTCTTCTTCTTGGAAGGTGGTGTAGATCCTGAGTGGCTTACGCCGCTCTGGTCAGTAGGGGCAGAAGGGCAGGTGGACTGGGTACTTGAAGTTTGCAAATGCACAATGACCAAAGGTCTTGGTGAAGGCATTGGCTGCAGGGTGATAATGGCAGGGCCAACGTCGGTGTGATGGACCTGGACCGACACTGTCCTGGCTGGGAGACTCAGAGCTGGGGTGGATTGAGCTGCAGCTGCCCCTGCAGCCTCCTCACCCTGGCTACTTGGGGCAGCAGATGACATTGCAGCCCCAGATCCACATGGCCTGGTGATAGCAACTTTCACCGCCACACGTGGCTTAGACTTGGTGACCTGGAAGTCAGCCTGGGAGTCATCCTGTGCCGGTTCAGTTGACAAAATGGGCCGGTCCAACAAGGGCTGAGCTGGGATGGTGTCAGCTACCGTTCCCACAACCATGGGGGAGGGTATAGGTGGAGGGATTGGTCCTCCACACACTGGGCTCTAGGGGCACCCTGCAAATCCTGGCCACGTCCCCTACCGCGCCCACCACGCCCACTTCTTTGAGCTCGGCCACCTTTGCCTCCCTTACTGCTTGGTCGCGTCCCAACCATGGCACTGATGTTGTTGTGCGTATGGGAGTTGCAGTAAACAATTGTCCTGGGCAATTGGGGTGAAAGGGGTAGGGTACTAGATGTAATTCGTACCCTAGTGCTCGAGCAAGGCTGTCTGTGACCCCTGGCGGAAGATGATGGGTCACGCAATGCACAGGCACCCCAAATACAAAAGTACACGTGCATGCAACCCCGGGTAGACCACGTGCGTGGAAAAATGAACCAGCACTACGCTGTGGCACCCAGAAACACAAAAATAAGCGTACGCTTGTTACACGCAGCCTACAATGACCTCTGAAGGGGTAGGCGACACACGGGGGCAACCACAGTTGGAAAATACGTGCGCGACTCACCGTCTGCCTTGAAAAAGAACATGAAAAAGACGCGCGTTGGCAACACCCTGCCAAAAGAAGAATAGGACGCAGTCTGAGGAAACAGGGAGTATGAACTGGAAACGCTGTGAATTAATCGCGTGTGAACCGACAAGAAGTACAAGAATCACCCGCTCGCTCTCCACAAAAAAGCACGTACATGGAAATGGCTTCCTACACGTATTTTTTAAGCCTGCCCACACGTGCAATGTCACAGACGCATGTACGCGCTAAGGCCCTTTCCTCCAATAGCACGCTGACGTGCATTATTCTCACATGCTTATTCACAATGCACCCGTGTTGTGGGAAACGCCCGCGTGCATAACGTCACAGACGCGCTTACGCGCTAAGGACCTTTCCTCGGATTTCATGCTGACGTGCACTTTTTTCACATGCCAAATCACTCCGTATCAAGCTGGCCATGCGAAAACACACAGATGACCACACTCCTGCCCAAAAGGCCATTTTACTGCCCCCAAGAGCCTGAGCATGCTCCCACATGCCATCTGCTGCTGCCTGCCTGCTGCCCATGTGCCCTGCTATTTGGTGCCTGCATGTTAGCCATCTGCAGGGGTCCAGTTGCTGTGTCCACCCCTGCTGGAACAGAAGACTCCCGACTGGGATACCATCGCTCCACAGCCCAGCCCCAGGACCCAGTTGCCCACCCACGCCTGCCTCGGGGGTCGCCATGTCCGGCCAAACACCATCTGAGACCACTGGCGACCCCCAGGCAGAGAGGCAGAGGGCCACCAGCTTCAGTGAGATGGAAGTTGGTGTCCTGGTGGAGCATGTCCTGGGGCATTATGATGCCCTCTTCACACCATCGCACGCCGACAAGGAAGGACGGAGGAGGATTTGGATGTACATCGTGGGTGCCATCAACGCGGAGGCGGTGGCACCCCGAGACCTGAGACACGTCCAGAAGCGCTGGGAGGATTACAAGTCCAGGACCCTCAGGAAGGCACGGCGCCTCTTAGAGGCAGAGGATGCAGCAGGGCGCCGGGGCCAGTTTACCAACCAGCAGATGAGGTCCTGGAGTGCATTCGCCCAGTGCTTCACCACCAGATCCTCAGGATGCAGGCCCGTCTGGAGTTGAGCGATAAGTGGCCATGCATTGCTGTGTGAAACAGGGCATGTTGCAGTGTGCTGGTAGTCAGCTACTTGCTTGTATGTGTAACATAGGCCATGTATGGATGTGTGTGAGCCGGGACATCATGGTAGTGCATGTGAGACCAGTAATGCGTGAACCACATGGATGGTGCATGTGTTCCAATGAGACATGGGGAGCTGAATGTGGAATGCACACATGAATGCATGCCAGTCCCTGTTCTTGGACATGGGTGGTGGGTGAGAGATGGGTGCTGCTCTCATGTACATGTATGGTGTGCATGTCTGGGTGTCTGAGAAGCGTGTGTGTGACTTTGAAATGACATGGATGCATGACACATGTCTGTGATGATGTGTAGATTCACTCATGCAGTCTGCTCACTGTTGTATCCACTGTGTCTGTGGTGTACGAGCCATGATGCATGACCCTCCGATGATGTGTGTGCATGGGGTCAGTATGAGCCATGATGCATGTGAGTTTGAAGGCAACATTTATGTCCATGGAGGGCCTTGTACATGGATGCTGATGTTGATTGCATGCGTCGTGCCTGTTTCTGCATGTATGTTGCGTCCTTGACCCATGTGTTCTGGAGGGACAGGATGGAAGTGACGTTTGACAGTGCCACTCATGTGTTATTGCTTCCTGCCTAGGGGACTATTGTACAGTGCCCTGATGCTTGTGTTCTATGTCTCCCTCTATGCAGCGTTGAGTGTAGAATAGGGCGGAGATGGCGCTGTGGAGCCAAGCGGCGGGGATGCCTCTACCGGGCGGCGACGCAAGGCCCAGCCACCCTCCCAGATATTGCCAACATCCGGGAGCGAGGGGACTGGTGCCGCGTCTGCCACTACGGCTGTAGCGGAAGGGCTGGGTTAGCCCCCACAGGGGCTTGCAATGGCGAAAGACGGTGCGGAGACATCCAGGTTGGTGGTCTCTACAGAGGAGGAGGAGCCCGCTACTGAGCCGCTCATGGGGCCTGGTGGGGGTAGTACCACTGGTGCAAGTGGTGCAGTCCAGGGCTAGGGTCAGGAGGGAGCACAGGTCACCGCGGAGGGGCCTGTGACTGTCGCTGTCCTTGACCCTGTGACTGCACCACCATGCACCAGCAGGGATACCCCGTCCCAGGCCCATCCGCAGGTAGGGGGGAGGCCCACGTCATCTGCCTCTCCACTACCTGCGGACGAGGGGTCCCATGACCGTATGGGCTCCGTCCTGATTGGTGTCGCGTTGCGCATACATGACATTCATGATGACGTGCGTGCTTCCTGGGGGGAGCACGCACGCCATCACGATGAGCTGCATGGCAATGTGGCACTGTTGGGTGGGGCCCTGGTCGGTGGGTTCCTACATGTGTCGCGCACTCTGGCGGGCCACTCTTCCTCTGTGGAGACTATGCGCCAGTCGTTCTCCCTGCTCTCTTCCGGCCCACCTTCTACCAGGGCCCCCTGTGGACCTGGCCCGACCAACACAGCCAGCTTGGTGGAGATCTCATCCCTGCCACAATCGGGAGTCGGTGGTCCAGCAGGGGTGGGAGTATCTTCTGTGTGGCTGCGGTTGAGCCAGCGTATAGATGCGGAGCGGCGGCGGGCGGAAGAGGCATGGCTCACAATGGTCAGGGCGGAGAACTCCATGCGGAGGGCACTGAGGCGGGCCGAGTGCCTCGAGGCTATTTGCAGGGAGTTGGAGTCCAACATGGCATTGTACCTGCAAACCCTCGGGGCCATGGAAGAGGACCGCCTCCAGGACATTGAGCAGGAGTTCGATGATGCCATGGCCCGGGACATCGGGAAGTGAGCCGTCGGACTAGCCCACCGCCATTGTAAATAGTTTTTAGTGTTAGGTTTTATTTTCGTTTTCCTTTCTTTTGGGGTGATTGGACTATGCCCCACACTTTTGTATATAGTTATTTCTTAGGTAGTTTTTTGATAGGTTTCAGTTCTTTTGTTGGGCTCATGGACCCTTTGAAAATTGCTTTTACATAGTTGGACATTGGATTTATGTGTACATTTTGATTGGATTTCACCATGGAGCAATGGAATTTGATTTTTACGTTTCCTTTGGATTTGTTTTGGTGGACAAAGAGTTTGGACCATTTTTCTTTAGGATTTATTTGGATTGGATCTACATTTCATTTTTCATATTTTTGGACATGCATTTCATTTCATGTTTGTATTATTTTTTTGGCTTTCATTTCATTACATTGATTTTGTTCATAATACATTTTGATATTTTAATTCCATGTGTGGGATTCGCTCATTGGGTTCATGCATGTCAAAATGTGGTTTTACCCGATCTATGGCAAACAGTGTGTGTGTGACGGACATGTGTTGATGTACATGGTTGACTTTTGATTTTTGTCCTGACATAGGCATGTCGGTGTGGGGTGGATTGGTGAAATCATTGCATGTCAAGACTGGGGTGGCATGTTGTGGTATTTTGGTGCACATGAGGCCCATGATTGTGCAGCTTCCTTTCGTGTTGCAGGGGGACATGAGTCGGGGCCTGACCCTCACTGCTGGGTGGATGGGGGTGCTGGGGGGCATGAGTCGGGCCTGCTGGCAGGTGCCCCTCAATGCTGGGTGGATGGGGGTGCTGGGGGACATGAGTCAGGGCCTGACCCTCACTGCTCGGTGGATGGGGGTGCTGGGGAACATGAGTCGGGGCCTGCTGGCAGTTGCCCCTCAATGCTGGGTGGATGGGGGTGCTGGGGGACATGAGTCGGGGCCTGACCCTCACTGCTGGGTGGATGGGGGTGCTGGGGAACATGAGTCTGGGCCTGCTGGCAGGTGCCGCTCAATGCTGGGTGGATGGTAGTGCTGGGGGACATGAGTCGGGGACTCCTGGCAGGTGCCCCTCACTGCTGGGTGGATGAGGGTGCTAGGGGACATTGGTCAGGGCCTGCTGGCAGGTGCCCCTCAATGCTGGGTGGATGGGGGTGCTGGGGGACATGATTCGGGGCCTGACCCTCACTGCTGGGTGGATGAGGTTGCAGGGGGACATGAGTTGGGGCCTGCTGGCAGGTGCCCCTCAATGCTGGGTGGATGGGAGTGCTGGGGGACATGAGTCGGGGCCTGCTGGAAGGTGCCCCTCAATGCTGGGTGTATGGGGGTGCTGGGGACATGAGTCGGGGCCTGATCCTCACTGCTGGGTGGATGGGGGTGCTGGGGGACATGAGTTGGGGCCTGCTGGCAGGTGCCCCTCAATGCTGGGTGGATGGGGCTGCTGGGGGACTTGAGTCAGTGCTCACTTGTGCGTGGTGACATGTGGGCTGGCTGGGGGGCTTCGCCAGGGTGGATGGGCGGCCTTTGGGGCATGGCCAGGGGTGCAGTGTGTACCCCTGTGTTGGGGTCTACCTGCAGGCCCTGGGGAGGGGGGAGAGGGCACACCTGGGAGGACACACACTGCCAATTCATTGGGGCACCCCAGAAATACACGTTCCCTGCTCGCACAGGGCCAATCGCGTGTATAACTTCCCGCGCACCCCCGTGATACACGTACCCCGCTCGCACAGGGCCAATCGCGTGTGAAACTTCCCGCGCACCCCCGAAATACACGTACCCAGCTCGCACAGGGCCAAACGCGTGTGAAACTTCCCGTGCACCCCTGAAATACACGTAGCCCGCTCGCACAGGGCCAATCGCATGTAAAACATCCCGCGCACCCCAGAAACACACGTACCCTGCTCGCACAGGGCCAATCGCGTGTGTAACTTCCCGCGCACCCTCATTGGGTTCATGCATGTCAAAATGTGGTTTTACCTGATCTATGGCAAACAGTGTGTGTGTGACGGACATGTGTTGATGTACATGGTTGACTTTTGATTTTTGTCCTGACATAGGCATGTCGGTGTGGGGTGGATTGGTGAAATTATTGCATGTCAAGACTGGGGTGGCATGCTGTGGTATTTTGGTGCACATGAGGCCCATGATTGTGCAGCTTCCTTTCGTGTTGCAGGGGGACATGAGTCGGGGCCTGACTCTCACTGCTGGGTGGATGGGGATGCTGGGGGGCATGAGTCGGGCCTGCTGGCAGGTGCCCCTCAATGCTGGGTGGATGGGGGTGCTGGGGGGCATGAGTCAGGGCCTGACCCTCACTGCTGGGTGGATGGGGGTGCTGGGGAACATGAGTCGGGGCCTGCTGGCAGTTGCCCCTCAATGCTGGGTGGATGGGGGTGCTGGGGGACATGAGTCGGGGCCTGACCCTCACTGCTGGGTGGATGGGGGTGCTGGGGGACATGAGTCGGGGACTCCTGGCAGGTGCCCCTCACTGCTGGGTGGATGAGGGTGCTAGGGGACATTGGTCATGGCCTGCTGGCAGGTGCCCCTCAATGCTGGGTGGATGGGGGTGCTGGGGAACATGATTCGGGGCCTGACCCTCACTGCTGGGTGGATGAGGTTGCAGGGGGACATGAGTTGGGTCCTGCTGGCAGGTGCCCCTCAATGCTGGGTGGATGGGAGTGCTGGGGGACATGAGTCGGGGCCTGCTGGAAGGTGCCCCTCAATGCTGGGTGGATGGGGGTGCTGGGGGACATGAGTCGGGGCCTGATCCTCACTGCTGGGTGGATGGGGATGCTGGGGGACATGAGTTTGGGCCTGCTGGCAGGTGCCCCTAAATACTGGGTGGATGGAGGTGCTGGGGGACATGGGTCAGTGCTCACTTGTGCGTGGTGACATGTGGGCTGGCTGGGGGGCTTCGCCAGGGTGGATGGGCGGCCTGTGGGGCATGGCCAGGGGTGCAGTGTGTACCCCTGTGTTGGGGTCTATCTGCAGGCCCTGGGGAGGGGGGAGAGGGCACACCTGGGAGGACACACACTGCCAATTCATTGGGGCACCCCAGAAATACACGTACCTTGCTCGCACAGGGCCAATCGCGTGTATAACTTCCCGCGCACCCCCGTGATACACGTACCCCGCTCGCACAGGGCCAATCGCGTGTGAAACTTCCTGCGCACCCCCGAAATACACGTACCCAGCTCGCACAGGGCCAAACGCGTGTGAAACTTCCCGTGCACCCCCGAAATACACGTAGCCCGCTCGCACAGAGCCAATCGCATGTAAAACATCCCGCGCACCCCAGAAACACACGTACCCCGCTCGCACAGGGCCAATCGCGTGTGCAACTTCCCGCGCACCCTCGAAATACACGCGACCCACTCCCACAGGGCCAATCGCGTGTGTAACTTCCCGTGCACCCCCGTAATACACGTTCCCCGCTTGCACAGGGCCAATCGCGTGTGAAACTTCCTGCGCACCCCCAAAATACACGTACCCCGCTCGCACAGGGCCAATCGCATGTAAAACTTCCCGCGCACCCCCCGAAATACACGTACCCACTCGCACAGGGCCAATGGCGTGTGAAAGTTCCCGCGCACCCCTGAAATACACGTACCCCGCTCGCAAAAGGCCAATCGCGTGTGAAAGTTCCCGCTCACCCCCGGAATACACATACCCCACTCGCACAGGGCCAATCGCGTGTAACTCTTCCCACGCAGCGGGGTACGTGTATTCGGAGGGGTGCGCGGGGATTTTTACAGACATTTTCGTGGTTGGGGGGCTGTATGCTGGTCCACTGGCCTGTGCACCATGTACGGGATTCGTGCGCTGTTCATGGCGCACAGGGAGGGGTTAGGGGCGGAACTGGCGCTGCTGCAGGGTCGCTGCGCTACTCTGCGCCACGGCTGGTTATGGATGTTGAAATCCATGAATACTGTGCGCCAGCCGCGTGCGCCATTTGTGCGCTGAATTCTATGAATTACCCGCTTAGTATTCATCAGAATACCAAATAGATTGACAAATATTTTTCTGAAGTCGAATATGAAGCTGAATCGTTTTTATTTCCTAAATCATGTTCCAAACTTGAAAAATACACTTTAATTTTTCTTCATTTGTTATCCACATTTTAACCTTATTTAAAGCATACAAGTCAGAAAATAAAAAATAACAAAAAATCAGGAGCCAAAAGTATTGAAGGATATTGCGTATGAAAATTCACTGCTAGACAAAGTGGAAAGCTACATAAATACAAAAGTGCCTTTTTGCAATGAAGAACATGGATATTGCACTTTGAATTTCCACTATGAATCCCAGACATTGCAATCTCTTCCGAATTGCACAGTTGCTAATGGGGAAAGGGAGTTTTGAAACTTTGTTGCAGCTCACATAGAAATGTATAAGAGTTTCTGCGTGATAGTGCACGGCAAAGGTTTAGGGCACATTTGAAGTGTGGTCTCCATCTCCAAACAATTTTACCCTTCCAATAGGCCAAGGTGAGGACTCTCCCAGATATGTCAATCAGGCTGGAACAGGGTTAAACACATGTATGAAAGCTAGACATGTGACTGAGGCTACCCAAACCCTACAAGCTCTAAGAATGCCCATACCAGATATACAGTCACTCATTTGCAACACATCTCAATCTTTGTCCACCTAACCTATTCCTCCCACCTACACTAGAGGATGCAATATTATATGGCTATTTTGATGTCGCTCACTCTCATTTTCATTTCATTTTATTAAATTTATAGAGCGTCTTTTAGCAAGGGCGCTGAAAAAAGTATATCAAAAGCAGTACAATCATAATAAAATATAAACAAAGGCAAAAACAGAAGAGGGGGAAGCCAGAGAATTAAGAGATGAGAGAAGATAAGAGATGAGTTTTGAGGTTTGATTGAAAGATACAAAGAGATGAGGCAGAACAAAGTCAGAGGGGAAGGGAATTCCAGTGTTTGGGAGCCAGGGCAGCAAAAGAACAGAAACAAAAAGAAGCACATGGAGGTTGGGCAACCGTTCGAAGAAATAAGTTCTGTGATCTTTGGAGGCGAGATGGGACATAAAATTAGTGTAAAGCAGAGAGATAAGGGGGAGGCCAGGCCATGAGTACATTTCAAAACAATTGCAGAGAAGTGGTAAAGCAAACGAGATTCAAAAGGGATTAATTGAAATTGAAAGTAGGGAGGGTGTAATAGAAGACCGAGGGGGTAAAGAGAAGAGGAGACAGAGTAATTATAAATGACAGTTGTTGAAAAGTGCATAACGACAAGAGTGGGCAATATAGGAAATATGAAGAAAAAATGAGAAGGAAGGATGAAAGATAGCACCCAGGTTACGTGCAGATAGTGAGAAAGGAAGAGTTGATGGAGGAAAAGAGGGAGAGGAAGGAGAAAGACTGGGAGAGATAGTAGATGCAGGACAGAACAGAACCTCAGTTTTAGAAGTATTGAGATGTAGAAAATGAGAGGACATCCAGTTTTGAACAGCAGAACGTTTGAAACAGTAGAGTGGAGAGCAGAAACACAGAATGAAAAGGAGAAAAAGATCTGGGTGTCATCTGTGTTCAGATGAAAAGAAAGATAAAAAGAGGAGATAAGAGTAGAACGAGGAGCAGTATAACGAGAGAAGAGAAGAGGACCAAGTACCAAGCCTTGAAGGACACCATATAAAAGAGGCAGTGAAGGAGAAGAGTGCCTAGCCCAAGTTACGGAGTAGGACTGTAGGGAGAAATAGGAGCGGAACCATTCAAGAGCAGGCCCCGAGAACCCTAAGGTAGAAAGGGAAGAAATAACAAGAGAGTGATCAACAGTGTCAAACGCCACAGACAAGTCAAACTGAATAAGAATAGAGGAAAGTTAAGAGTGACAAGCTCAGAGGAGATAATTTGAGACATGTAGAAGAGCAATCTCTGTAGAGTGAGAAGGGCAAAAGCCAGACTGAAGAGAGGGAGGAGAGAATGAATATTCAGATAGCGGGTTTCCTGAGTGTAGGCAGCCTGCTCAAGAATTTTAGAAAGAAAGGGCAGAAGAGAAATAGGACGGACATTAGCAGGAATTGATGAGTCAATAGAAGGTGTTTTCAGAATGGGAAGAATAAGTGCATGCTTAAAAGTGTCGGGAAAGCACACATTTTCAAAAGAGGAGTTAATAAGAGAGGTGAGATCTACTTGAGGGATAAGAGAAAGGGGAAGAGGATCAGACGGAGAAGCAGCAGGGTGAGCACAAGCTAAAAGGGCAGAGGTATCTGAATCAGTAAGAGGAGAGAATGATGAAAAAGAATTTAAAGGTAGAACAAGAGAGGGAGAGGAGGAAGGAGTAACAGAAGGAATGAAAGCTGAGCAGAGGTTTGCTATTTTAGATGTGAAATCGTCTGCAAAGTCAGAAGAGGAGAGAAACGAGGAAGCAGACTCTTCAACCCTCAACCCCGCAACACCAGCAGATTCTGTGCTCTTTATCTCTCTGTACACACATAAAAGTGACATAGTCTCCCAAACTTTTCCTTTTGGTGAAGACTGGACTCTAACATTATTTGATAGATTTTGCAATATGAAAGTTGTCCCAAGAGGCCAATATAGGTTGCAAAAAGTTGGCACCATCTTGCATTTCCTGACTTGTAACTGACCAGTCCTATTAATCTAGAAGAACAGCCCACCTGTTGGGATGTATTCCAATTTCCTAACATCCACCCCTCCAATTTCACCCACAGAGCACAGCTTTGTGACTATTTCCTATAACAATAGAGTCCTCACACCTATTTCTCTATACTCCCACTATACTCCCTCTCACTGCCTGGCCAAAAGGGAACTGGACAGATTTCCCCACATAACATTCCACAGAGAGACCTTGAAGATATATATCTGACTACCTGAGCCCTACTGTGTCCACTACATGTTGTGAATTCTTAAAGTTTCTCCGTAGACACTTCCTATAGACACAAACCATGCTCAACTCTCACCCAACTCTCACTCAACCTCATCACTCCTTCTCTCCAGCACACAATCATATTCATCTTAATCTGATATTTTAACAGTAATGCTACCAAACAATGTTTAATTCTATTCACTTTGCATACTGCACTCTATATTCGCCTCTTTGAGATGGTCCATTGCATTCAAATGAGAGGACAATATATTTGGAAGCAGCCGAATCACAATAACCAATTCACCCAGAGCCTAACAGCTTTTTTTCACTCAGAATTCATACACATATTTACTCAAAGCTGAAGTTCAGTAGGACCCTAACTCTGAGACAAATACATTGTCACAAAACTGTTTAGTTCCTATACAAGAATAGGTTTAAGAAACAAAAACAGGTAATTGTGTGATCCTTGTTTTGGGTGGGTCAATTCATATCCATGAATAGGTGTCATCCAATTAAATATTCTATCGGTTTGGGAGCTTGTCTGGCATGCAGGTTTTATTTATTTATTTATTTGTTTATTTATTTATTTATTTATTTATTTGCATTTTTAAAGTGCACAGCAGCCCGTAGGCATTGTGGTGCTGTTACAGAGAAACTTTCTGGTTACAGAGTGTAAGAATGCTTGGTAGTTACATGGCAGCAGAGGTTAACATACATCTTGTAGATTGCAAGGAGCCAAGAATTACATTACATTTGAGAGGTTTCATGGTGCATGCAACTTATGTATCATATCCTCTTGTAGCGAGCGCTTGTCTCACCATAGTGACACAACGTGCAGGAAATGTATCTTTTTTTACCGAGGTATCCCACCAGGCACCAGTGGGGGAGAGGGAAGGATGAGGCTGGGTGGGCGTATCTAACCCCCTCTCCCCATAAAACGTTGTCTCTCAGTACCCTAAGAAGATTAATCATGAACACCTGGAAAACACCTGGAAAAGAACCCAGTTTCTTATACTCTTGTGAGCAAAGTATAACATGTGCACACCTTTTAAACCTTAAGAGAGGGAGTTTTCACAGCTCCTGCACAGACCCTCGAGTGGTCTTGTGGGAAAGTGTCTTGCCCTTGATCCTCTTGACCATAGTTCAAATCCCAGCCTTCACCAGGAATGCACCATAGGATAGCTTAAAGCAGTCCAAGTGTTCCAAAATAAATGTAGAATGCAATTGGAATTCCCTGAAAATTGGAGCCATGTCCGAGACCCAAGGGAACATTTTTGCCAGATCCGGGAATATCCAGCCCAATGCCAGCATGGGTGACCCACATTTTCTAATAGAGATTTGTACACAAGATCAGAATTGTATGTGAATGAGTTGCATTGTGATTAATTGGATGACTCTAAGTGACTAGTCCATAGATGTATGTGCTTTAAATTGTATTCAAATACATTAAAAATGGCAACAGTTAAGAGAAATTCATCCTATTTTATTAATTGTCTGGATGTTTTTATTGATGTTTTAGCATTGTGTGAGGGTTAAAATCTGCAGTTTTGGTCATTTACAACATTAGCAAAATGTAATTGTCTGCGAGTATAACTGATGTGGACAGTTTATTTGATTACTGATAATTATCAGTTAAAGATTATGATCCCTAGTAAATTATCTAGTTTAAAAATGGCAAATGCAACAGTTTGCAGCATTGAATTTAATCAGACACTTGCCTTGACCAATGAGGACAGGGTAAGATATTTGGGCATAATATGTAATACTGGACAAGTTGTTACAACTATTATAATTGACCAAAACTAAGAAAAAATCAAAAACCCTATTGATAACATTTGCAGCCAAACTGTACTATCCGCTTGAGTTGGTGGAGTGCAGACTTTCATACAGACTTACGATCATCAATGCATGAAAAGATACTGCCAAAACAAGACATCAAAGAGAGCATAGATAAAACATGTGCAAGGTGTA
Organism: Ambystoma mexicanum; assembly: GCF_040938575.1. Lineage (NCBI taxonomy): Eukaryota > Metazoa > Chordata > Amphibia > Caudata > Ambystomatidae > Ambystoma > Ambystoma mexicanum. The sequence continues at coordinate 293,134,293 of NC_090928.1, forward strand.
TTTGAGGTGAATCAGGCCTTCGTGCAGTAATGCCAAGGTCTTGTAGAACCGATCCAAGAATAATTCATACACATTTGGAACTTAAAGTCCAATGTTTACAGACTGAGGAGAAAATACTAAGGAGGTTAAATGACTATGTTATAAATGTAAACATCCTGCTTGATATTATTTATTATCCTAAGGTTCTGGTTCCAGGCACATCACCCTACTAAGCAAAAAATGTGTGCCACGTATGTAAACCTAAACAACATTTGCAATTCAATGGAGCAGTGTCAGAACAATGTTGAGCTTAAATTCAGAGATAGTAATATCCCTTAATGCACAATCATATTGGTAACGGAACAGAATTACCACAAGGAACTTTGACAAACCCCTTTCCAATCAAACATACACCAACTATTAAGTTCTGTTATTCATGCACGCCATTATACATGTACATTCAACTTCATGGAGGAACAATATGCAATGACATGTAAACCCATTAAGTACATCAAAGGGAGGAAATAATATAGCGATCGCTCACATGTCAGAGTGTACCTGGCCAGTGATGGCGCTCCAGCCTGAAGCTAAGAAGATGCCCTGACAATTGGGTGATAGCTATTCACACCCTGGGGTGTGAATATCTTTCTTATTTTTTTCCAATGTAGATGAGCTTTTGCGTTTATTGCTTGAGCCCAAACTCCCCTGATGAGCCCCAGCAAGTAAGTGGGGAGCAGTTGAGAGATGACCTGCAGCAGTGGGAGGGTGGGCCAGGTGCAGAGATGGGGTATATTTAGGGGCCGGGGGCCTAGGTGGCAAGGCACCTACAATAATTGCAGGAGAAGGGCCTCGGGTGGGTGCTAGAACTTGGGCGAGATACTGACAGTTCTCACCTGCATTCCCAGCCACCTGATTAACTGAACGTCCTTTGCTGGGTGCAAATTGAATATATTCCTTCTTAATGAAATACATGCCCTGGAATATATTGATGAACTATTGATAATAAAAAAAAAACAAATAGAGGCTGTGAAACTATTAAAGAGAGTCCATTTCCAATCTCCATATCTGGCATCCTTCATAAAGAACAAGTAGTTCTTCATGAAAAAAGGAGGTTTCAACACAGTCCTCTGATATCAATGAGCATGGTGCCAAAGACACAGAACCCACACACATTTAAATTGAAAGAATGGTTATCTCTTTTTTCATAAATCATCTCTTCATTAACCCAGAGACCAAAGAGTGTACACAAGTGGAATCATATAAAGATTAAATTAATATTTCTTAAAACCCCTTAGCTAATTGCTATTACTTTTGGATCTGAAGGCGATATCGAATTCCCAATGTTGAGGCATCTAGGGGAACCAAGCGTCATAGTGTGCATGCCCTGGAAAACATTTCTCACATATAACATTCTTTCCATTAAGCTTACATTTTCAGAACAGGTAACTAAACAACACAAGATCAATGCAACAGCAGTGTTCTTCGAAGAACAATGGCTGCTCAGCACCTGAATGGTAACACTGCACTGTTTCCTTTAATACTCATGGATCTGTTACAACCAACACCTAACTTCTGTTGTAGTGCTGAATCCTGTACCTAAAACTCTGTATTCACTGTAGGACAAGTCTAATTGTATACAATGGTAACTGTGATACCAGAATGGTAGGTGGAGATAAATGTTACATTACCTATTGATCCAGATGTATTTGTATTACTTCATCAGAGCAACCACTTGCGGAGCATGAACATCAGGAATAAAAACATCACAATAAAAGACTTAAGGTTATTTGCAAAGGACAATGACAACCTCCAAGAAAAATTCTCGGTCGACCCATTGATTATGATGCTTATGTTGATTATGATGTGTTCAATAGTTTAGATTTTAATTATAATCATTAATTTCTGTAGAAACAGTGCATTCTGTAAATGCTATGAAGGACTATTGGTAAATGCGAATGTGAAGTCAATTTGGTAACATTGGTATAATGTACATTTCGTTATCACCATCAGAAAATGAGGAATATGGCGGCAAATTGAAGTTTACAATACACTTTCTCTGTTTCTCCATATACACTCACACTATAGTCTGGTTTCCCTTTACACGAGCACTAACCACCAAGCAGGTATCAACGCTGTGGAGTTTTTTAAGAAACAGAGATCGGTTTCAAACACAAAATGAGTTAGTGCTTAACTTCTAAGCCTTTTGTTTAGATAACAGTGTGTTTCGATTTGTAGGTAAACTATATAGGCAGAAAAGAGGTACTGCTATGGGCTTGCGCGTGTTGTATGGCTGAGGTATATTGACAACCTATTCTTAATCTGGGGTGGAACACCAGAAAAACTCCTAGAATATATGTCTTTACCTAACTGCACCAATTTGAATTTAGAACGGACTGTCACCATTGATGCACGGAACTAGAGTTTTGTACATATGTTTTGAAGTATTTGATGACAAGTCGGTAAATCAGCTGTATCAAAAACTTATTCATGTGAATAGTATATTACATGCAACAAGCTTTCACCTGTATTCTCTTATTAAAAGTATGCCAGATGGAGAGTTTTTCGAGCTAACCGTAACTGCTCCAGAGAAGAAGATGTTTTACATGAAGCATGCCATATGGACAAACACCTTAATTATAGAGGGTATTCCAAGAAAGTTATCACCAATGCTTTTGACCAGGTGCAGAAATTACAACGATTAGACCTACTTAAAGGTTCTAACAACATTGGCAAAGCTAAGGATTAACATATTAGATGTATTACTAAACATAGTACCAAGCTGCCAATCTGTGGAACATCTTACAGAAACGTTGGGTTGTGTTACAGTCCATTCATGACATTTTAAAAGCTGTAGGTTCTCATCCTTCAGTGACTTTATGTAAAGCATCTAATATGGAGAATATTCTTGCACTTAGTATACATGGTCCTGCTAGCTTGGAAGCCCCTTATTGGCTTGTGCAACAGAGGAGACAGAATGAGTTATACAAATCTGGGAAATGTACGCTATGTAATCTTGAGATTCTGACTTTGGTTTTTGAATTTGGTCAAAGAGTCAAATGTAAGATCAAACATGAAATTAATTGTCTTACCAAAATTGTGGTTTATTTGATACTTTGTCCATGCAGGATTGCATATATTGGCTCTACGATATGCAGTTTGAAGCTATGGATATTGCAACATTATCGTGCAATTAAAAATCATGATGTAACCTATCCCCTTGCAAAACATTTCTTGGACAAACATGGATGTGACCCGGAGAAATTGTCTTTTGTAGGTTTGGCACATGTGCCAGAACATGTACATAAAGGAAACTGTGAGCTCAAACTGCACCAATTGGAATCGAAAACGACTATTCTTTTCGATACTTACAGACACATGGTCATAATGTTGACAGCAAGTTGCATGTAGTTATATAACTAGATTGATTGTCAGTTTTTAATTTTCTTTTCTTATTACATATTGATGATATTCTTTCTTTTCTATACTCCCCTTTTGTCAAAAGTGGATTTTAGGATCTTTTTTAATGTATAGTGATTTGTTCACTACGTGTACAATGGAGCTTCTTTATAGTGTTGTGATGTATTCACTTTTTTGGTTTATATCTAGTCTTGATGTACGCATGCAGCACTTTATGCCTCTAATATTGAAGTGTTCGGGTGTTGGCATTTATATCATGTTGCATCTCTTGCACCTTATGGTTATAGCACTATGATTGCACTTTGTGTCCACCAAGCACTTTATGATGCATGTAGCACTTTTTCTCTCATTTACTCCAGATTTTGAGAATTGACAATTTAAATAATCCTATGGAGTTATGAGAATTCCTGCGCTTTTTGTTATTTATTCTTTGTCCACTGTGACAATATTTAAGATGCCAATATAGTCTGTTTTTTGTAATTGAATCGGTCAATCCTTATGATCTAATATGATATGCTTTATGTTATGGATACCAAGAACAGATGTTTATACCTATATTTTTCCTTTTAATTTTGATGCTGCACTGGCAACTCATTTTATCCTTGATAGAGTTGTGCGTTTCAAATCCAATATATCATGTTGTGCTATACACTCTCTAAATGGTGAAGTCTAGGATATCATGTGTATCTGATTTACATTAGTTATTGTGAGGCAGCTGCATATATCGCTGGCTTTGAAGGCGCCACACTTGTGTTGCAATTGATTTATCCTGTCAGCTAAATACCCGTTTTGGGTGCTTTGCGAGCAGACAGCCACTGTAGTACTTGTGGGATATTTATTTCTTTAAGGACGTGTCTTCGACTTAAGACTAGTGCTTGTGTTTAACAGTGGTGAGGTGCCGGCCATTTATCTGACATACGGACCTTGTGTGTCGTATAATGGCATTCCAAGCCTCATTTTTTATAATGCTCATTGCTGGGCACATTCCTTTATTTATTTATATATCTTAGTGATTACTAGCAATGTTATAACCATTAACATGTGGCCGTGCAAGCCTGCATTCTTTGCAGCTGTTTCCTGGACAGATTATGAACCAATTTTATTTTACGAGGCGGTTTGTGCATATATATATTTTATGCATTATGTTTGCACATTATAGCATTATTTTTTGTGATATATTAAATGTGTTCCATCTGCATGTGTAAAATGCAATGCCTGTATGACTAGAAGTTGTTCTTTTGCATATATGTGTGTTTTATTCTCATGAGCAGCATCACTCCAATATGGCACTCAGTTTGTGCAAGGAAATGTTATTGATAATGGCATGTTTACACCATTTTATATGTTGTTGATCATCAGCATGCAGATGACTTTCACATTGTTTTAAATTGGAACGCTAGACATGAATTTTGTAATACTAGCCTGAAAAAGCCCCGGCTGGGGTGGAACGCGTGGAGTTGAGAAAGGAGATTGGTTTCCCCTGCCATATTTCTGTAGCTTTTTTAAACATGGAGTAAGTTTGATTAAAGAAACTATACATCAACCAGTGGTGTGCCGTGACTGTTTCTTTTTTTTTTGGCAAATGTGAGAATATTTTCATGTTTTTCTGAAAGGATTTGTGATATATATATATATATATATATATATATATATATATATATATATATATATATATATATATATATATATATATATATATATATATATTTATATATATATATATATATATATATATATATATATATATATGAGAAAACCTTGTTAAAGTGACATTATGGCTAAGTTACACTAATACAAACCTATGAAATTCAGTGAAAAAGTAAAACCGAAAACCCCCAGAAATGTGCCAGTCATCGTAAGCTAAGCAACCATAACTGGGGCCACCAGCGTGCATTGCTAAGACGAATACCCAGGACATCAAAAATGACATTACTGATGATATCACTTATCTAGGGCACTTGTTATTGTTCACTGACATATCTAGGCCAGGTGTTTCTGTTCACTGACAGTCACAATCAGAACATTCAAAAGGTGCTATATATCTAGACGTTATCCTTATTGTATGTTCTTAAAGTACTTTCCTTAGGGGTTTTGTCTGATCTCATGGTGCTCATACACAGGGCAATAAGCAGTCCTCAAACACACAACTCATTTGTGTGTATGAAGATGAGCTTCAATGTAATTGCCATTTACTTGTGCTCTTGTTTCTTTCTTCCTTATTTAAGTTTCCCTGTATGTGCATCTAATTTGTAAGCATTGTGGGTCTTCATATGTATTGTTTGAACTAACGCAAGTGTGCAGTAATTTTTGAATTGTTAGCTATTTATTCCAAGTTCAACATTACTCAAAACTCTGATCAAGTGGTATTCATTACTTTACTATCCAAAATTATAAGATTAAAAATATTGTACTTCTATGGTGCATGCTGCAGCCATTCCCTATGTTTATGTATGTTTGGATTCCTGTATTAACAACATCACTACAGCATAATATGTTGTTTAAATGAGTACATTATTTAATACATTAAGAAATTCATAGTAGGTCTCCCAATCAGCCCAGACATTCTGTTGCCAACATTATAAACAGAACCCTTATAGGGACTTTTCATATAAATTAATTTAATTTGTGATGTCAATAGTGATGTCATCAATTGAATTTGAATTGCCATCTTTGATGTCCACTGTGTTAGTTTTAGCAGTTTGCCGTGGAGCCGCAAGTTATGGTTGCTTAGCTTATCAGAAAAGGTGATTTTCTGTGGGGTTTAGGTTTTACTTGTAACCATAATGACCCTTTAACAAAGTTTTTTCAGTGAATTTCATAGCTTTTTACCAGTGCACCTGTAATTTGCTACAAGTTCCTTATTTCATACTCACCCCCAATGTTGTAGCTGTAGAGTCAGCGGACAATGCGGTAGTCTGCAGACTGAAGGTAGCATTCACAAGCCCAGAAACACAGGGAGAAGAGAAAATGTTCTACCCATCAACCAAGAAACACATATAAATAAAACAACATTGCTTATATTTACTGCATGCAAATAAATGTTTTTGTACAAATGATTACTTCAAAATGTACACATTCTTTCTAATTTATTACACAATACAATGGAACGCACCAAGCATAAACCATAACTGCACTTATTCAAAAACAATCGTTCACCAAACAGTAAGTTCACTGTATTTATTTCTTTATTATTACCATTTGTTATGTACAGATTTCTTATAAGCAAATATTACTTTTTTTAATTTTAATAGAAATGGCAAGCACACTTGAGTGGTTAGAAGAAAACTTTCCAACAGACAAAATGAGTGATTATAACATCTCTAATAGTAAACAATACATGGTTTAATAGAAAGAGATGGTGTCATTACTACAGACCTCAGTGAAATAATATATATTTATTTTCTTATAGTATATAGTTTACATGAAGAAACAACACCCTAATTTAATTATGGAGAATCACAAGAATTACAAAGAGAAGCCCTATCCCAATCTGTACATAATGAAATCATGATGTTCTCTGCACAATTGGATACACTTAGTGATGACTTTAAAGAACATTTACATTATGTTAAAAATCATGTTATTAAAAATGTTCATTATCAAAGTCCTTCTTGCACCTATCCCCGTTGTCCCCAGCAATCATCCCCATCAAATTCCCAAAATTTAAATGAAGGACGTTTTGATGAAACTTCACTCCCTTCCTCCCATGATCATCATCGTCCAGAAATTCCAAATTGTCCTATTTATGTTTCCATTCCTATACCCCACCCCTTTCATAAATACATTTATTTTTTATACTATAAATATCTTGTATATTTTCCTATCTTATTTCTTTCTTTTTTTAAAACCCCAATTTATAGTCTGTGGACAATACAACTGTCTGGGGTGTCTGTTCACAAAATGGAGGTGCCCCTAAACATGTCTGGTTTAGCATGACGCAGTTTTAATTAGTCCATGGATAGCGTGCCTGTTCTATAGACAGTCAGGCACACTGCGTCTCCTGCCCGATGGATGTCCACGGACGCCCATCAGAGCAGCAGACGTCCACAAAGGTTATCATGTGACTGCACCCATGCAGCTTGACGGCCTGAACGCGGACGGTGTCTGTGCTACACTGACAGTTTAAACATGCATTTTCTGCCAAACTAGCGTGTTAAAAGTTGGAAATGTACCCTTACAGAGGTGAGAGAGCCATTATTAGGTAATCTGGCAACTTTGTACAACTTTGCAAAGTGTATTTTTGACTCGGTTCTCCATGGCATCATTCATGTCCATGTCTCCTCCCCAGCCACCCCCACCACCATCACCACCAGCAGGGCCTGGAAAGAGGAACAGGTGCGAGGATGTAGAAGATGATGAGGAGGAAGACGAAGACGAGGTAGAGAAAGTGCTTACCTCCAGCGCCAGGAGTGAGTACTGGGTGTGGTGGATTTTCACCACTATTGGGGGTGTACCAAAGGTTCGACGGCCAAGGTTTGATGCACTGAGTTGTACTCAGTCATAAAAAAACCGGGGCTGTACTCCTATGGGACCACCTCTATGCACCACCACACCGGATCCAACCACCTGGATGCTTTGAAAAAGGTGGTACCTTTTTTAGGGAGGACCAGGTTGTCACCTCTACTCCATCTGCATCAACCACTCCTGTCACCACACAAACTACTCCTGTGGGGCAGAGGATCCCAGCGGCTGCCTCGCAGGCCATACAGAACACCTTTGACCCTAACCTTTAGAGGCTCAGAGTACTATGTATGTACTGTGACGCACCAATCTGAGGGGAGAACAGTTTCACAGTGCTTTCGAGGCTGCTTTCAAGGAGCACGAGAAACAGTGCCCTCACCTTATATTTAAGGCCCGTCCAACATCTTCCTCTGTCATTTGCCCCTCCATCTTTGTGGTTGGTGCCCCTTCCCTGCCTTCCCTCCCCCAACTTACCTTGCCTGCCCAGATAGAAATTTGGAAAAAGCCCCAGAAAATATAAAATCACAAAAGGCAACAAAAAAAGGTTCCTTTATGAGCCAACCTTTAACAGTAAAAAATAGATCTGGGAAAAAAATCACAGGCCCCGTAGCAGCTTGCATAGTTCACGGTCATCGTGGTAGTCTGCGGACATCAGGAAAATTCCAGGTCTTTGGTGGGGGATTGAAATTCATTTTAATTGTTTTTCGGGCAAAAACAGTGTCTCTTAAAATAACCTTTTTTTCTCTTTTTGACTTTTATATATTTTTTGATTATTTCATGGTATATACTAAACTACCAAAGATCCTACAAAACGTAATTATTTTTGGTAACTTTCACCAAAAGTGCTTCTAATTTTTATTGTCTTTTTTTCATTTTTATTTGATTCAACTTCTGAATAATACTTGAATCCATATTTTGGGAGTAATTAATGGAATCAGGCGTAGATGTAGCGCATGCGGCTGGTGTATTCATGGATTTCCCAAGCCATTTGCAGCCATGGTGCAGCGACCATCCATCAGCGCCAGTTACGCCCCTAAGAATGTCCTTTGCGACAGAAAAAGCCATAGAAATCCCCAATACGGCGCAAAGGGCCACGCTAACCCTGGACCAGTTTACAGCCCCCTACACCGTAATTGTGTGAAAAACTATGTGTACCCCGCTCGCGCCAGCCAAAACGTTTGATAATCTACTAGCGCACCCCCTTGAATAAGCGTATGCCCCATGTGCCGGGTAAATCGCATGGAAAATGTCCCCCTGTGGTGTGGGCTGCCTGTGGGGCATGGTCACGGGTGATGGGCTGCCTGTGGGGCATGGTCAAGGGTGTAGGGGGGACCCCTGTGGTGTGGGCTGCCTGTGGGGCATGGTCAGGGGTGTTGGGTGGTCCCCTGTGTTGTGGGCTTCCTGTGGGGCAGGGGTGTTGGGTGGTCCCCTGTGGTGTGAACTGCCTGCGGGGCATGGTCAGGGGTGATGGGGTGTCCCCTGTGGTGTGTGCTGCCTGCGGGCATGGTCGGGAGTGATGGGGTGTCCCCTGTGGTGTGGGCTGCCTACGGGGCATGGTCATGGGTGATGGGGCATCCCCTGTGGTGAGGGCAGCCTGTGGGGCATGGTCAGGGGTGATGGGCTGCCTGCGTGGCATGGTTGGGGTGTTGGGTAATCCCCTATGGTGTGCGTTGCCTGCAGGCATGGTCAGGGGTGATGGGTGTCCCCTGTGGTGTGTGCTGCCTGCGGTGCATGGTCACAAGTGTAGGGGGGGTCCCCTGTGGTGCGGGCTGCCTGAGGGGCATGTTCAGGGATGTTGGGTGGTCCCCTGTGGTGTGTGCAGGCGCCAAATAGAAGGGCACGTTCGCAGCAGGCAGACTGGCAGCAGCAGATGGCTCGTAGGGGGCTTCTCGGGATCTGGGGGGCAGGCAAATGGCCTTCTGGGCAGGAGCGTGGTCTTCCGTGTGTTGTCGCGTGGCCAGCTTGATGCAGAGTGAGTCCGCACGTCAAAAAACAGCATGCGAGTGTGTAATTCGAGGAAAGGCCCTTAGCGCATAAGTGACATGATGCGCGTCGGATGCTATTTTGCTGTATGTGCTTATTGTGGAGAGCGAGCGTGTGATTCTTCTACTTCTTGTGGGTTCACACGTGATTACTTCACAACGTTTGCAGTGCGTACTTCTTGTTTTCTGCGGCAAGGCTTACTTATTGTTTTGGTGCGTGTTTTTTCTTACTTTTTCCAGGCAGAGGGTGAGTCACGCACATATTATTCCCACTGTGGTTGCCCCCATGTGTTGCGTACCCCATTCACGAGGTCATAGTAGCCTGCGTGTTCCACGCATACTTATTTTTTGTGTTTCTTGGGGCCACAGCGTACTGCAGGACCTTAATTCCATGCACGTGGGTTACCGAGTGGTCGTGTGCATGTTTGTTTTTGTTTTTGGGATGCCTGAGCGTTGCATGACCTGTCATTTTTCCCCAGGGGTCACAGGCAGCCTTGCAGGAGCACATGGTTACTTATTTCATCTAGTACCCTGCCCCCTTCACCCCAATTGCCCAGGACAATTATTTTCTGCACCGCCCATTCACACAAGTACATCAGTGCCATGGTTGGGAGGCGACCAAGTGGTAAGGGAGGCAAAGCTGGGCGACCTCCAAGAGGTGTCCGCGGTAAGGGACGTGGCCAGGATGACCAGAGTGGCCAAGATTGCAGCGGTGGGGGCAGGCTGGCCTAACAGGGCAGAGTGTCCAGGACCATTCAGGGACACCTATGCCCCCCCAGTGGGTCAGGGAGATGCAGCTGACACCATCCCAGCTCAGGCCCTGCTAGCTGTGCCGGATTGGTCACGAAACAGGCACCGGATGACTCACAGGCTGACTTCCGTGTCACATAGTCCAAGCCACATGTGGCGGTGAAAGTTGCTGTCACCAGGCCATGTGGATTTGGGGCAGCAATGTCATCTGCTGCCCCAAGCAGCCAGGTTGTGGAGGCTGCAGGGGCAGCTGCAGCTGACACCACCCCGGCTGTGAGTCACCCATACGGGACAGTGCTGGTCCCGGCCGCTCACACCAAGGCAGTTGTGGCACTTGGTCCGGGCAACAGCACCCAGCAGCCAATGCCTGCAGTGAGACCTTTGGTCATCATGCCATTGCTTGCTTCCAGTGGCCAGTCCACCTGCGCTTCAGCCCCTACAGACCAGAGCATTGTAAGCCACTCAGGGTCTGCACCACCTCTCAAGAGGAAGTAGCGTGCTCTTGTGGAACAGGCTGGGACCCCAGATATGGCTCGGCCCTCTGGCACGTCAAGGAAGCGGAGTTTCAATGATGTGGAACTGGACGCACTTGTGGGCTACGTGTCAGAACACGGCCGCAACATGCTGGTGATGGCAGGATGCAAAGCTACACATACTTAGCGTAGGGCCCACTGGCAGTGCATCGCGGATCACATTAGTTCCTTGGGATTTGTGAAGGGCACAGCTGATGATTGCTCAAAGCGTTGAGATGACCTCAAACGCCGAGCTAAAAACAAGCTGGCTTCTAATTCTGCCTCTACTCTGCCGACTGGCAGTCGGGCACCACCAGAGGAGGATGAACTCACAGAACATGAGGCAATCGGTGGTGAGTTCATCGCAGAGTATCAGATCCAAGGTGTGGGAGATCTCCCAGATCTTGAGACAATGTCCAGTGAGTGTCCATGCGTGTGTGTTCAGACCATGTGTATGTTGCTTGGGTGATCTGTTGTGATTGAGTGCCAGGTCAGGCTATGTAGTCATAACTGCCATATGTGACCCATGTAGTGCCTCTAGGCCATCTGCCACCCTTGGGTTTGGGGTTCACTGTATCCCTATTAACCACTGCGAACACTTTCCACATGATGACTGCACTTGCCCTTAAACTGCCATCATGACACGACATTGTCATTATGGTTTTTGTCTCTTTATCGACTGCTGAACCTACACATGTACTGCACCCGCTCACTTCTGATCCCTGTTTCAACCTTCATCATGGCAATGGACTTGTGTCATGTCAAAGTGACCTACCATTGATGTATCCATGTGCCTTGAGGCACTGTATTTCAACACATTGGCGTTGTTGCAGGGTGTGACACATGTGTGTTTTGTCACACTCTTTTGCATGTTCTGTTTGATGAAATGCATTTTACATGGATGGGGGACAGTAGTGGTTAACTCCCTTCTGGGTGTCCTTGTCAGTTCTGCCATGGCTATGCTATGAGACAACTGTGTACTGGCATCTGTCATGTCTGTGGATAGTCCATGGCACTCACAGGCTTATGTGTGATGCAGGTGCTATGAACCATGAAACACATGTGTTGCTTTTCCATTTTAGACTAACCTGTGTCTGCTTTCAGGGTCCCCTTCCACTTCATTTCCACTGCATGCATGGCTGAGATTGTGTCATGTGTGACATGTCTGATTAATGTATTGGATGTCAACATTGTGATGCCTATGTGTGTGGGCTATACTGTTCACGTGTGTGTTCATGACTTCTTTTTCATTTTGTGAAGGTGATGAGGCATTGGAAGCTGTGGAGGAGGAGGAGATGGCGCAGGGGCAGGAGTACTCAGAGCCCCAACAAAGCACCAGTGGAGGACGTGGGGTGGTGCCGCATGAGAATCCATTGCTCCTACAGACCATCCTGTCCATGAGTGTCTCTGAGTACACCTCTGAGGATCTCTATAGCTCAGGTGCTGAATCAGACATTGACACATTTGTCCCGTCGCAGGTGAGTGTTTCTGGCAGGGATGCTGTTCTGTCCAACGCACCTGCACTGGGGGGAGACGCCTCAAAGGCCCATTCAGTGTTGGAATATCCACCTGTGGGGGTTACGGATGCAGGGTCACACTCCACACAATTTGTTCCTGTTCCTGGGGCAGCAGATCAAAGGAGGAATGCAGTCCTGCAGCCACAGCCAGCGCCAGCACAGCAAGGTGCATGTCTCCTTGGGCCCGACAGGTGTCATTTCCGGAAACGCAGTGGCCGTGCGCCACCGGGCAATACTGTGTGGGAGAGCTCCATTTATGCAATTGCACAACAACATGGGGCATCATGTGAGATGATGGCTCAGGCTGTAGAAAGGGTGGCCACTTTCATTATCTACCCCCAAAAGGCAGTTGGAGCTCCAGCAGCAGGCAACACAGTCAACGTGCCACTCACACAGGCAGGACATGTTGGCCACCAACAGGGACCGACGGGCTAAACTGGGGGTTCTGCGCACAGCCATATTTGCAGAGGCACAGGACCACAGGGATGCCCTGAGGGAAGATAACAGCTCCCTCAGAGCTACTCTGGGTGAACTTGAGATGTCCCGGAGCAGACGGTCAGAACAGCAGCTGGAGCAGCTAACACACAACATCTCAGCTGAGCTCCAGGCAACCCATGAGGAGACCTGTGCATCACGTGAGGCCTTGCAGGCAGAATTCCGTGCTACAGGTGAGGTGCTGCATGGGGACCTCCGGACCATCATCCTGCAGACCCAAACCTTTCAAACCTGCATGCTTGCAGCCATGGAGGAGCATGGCAGGGCTTTGCATGGTCTGCCTCCCATACCATGCACACCTTCTCATATTGCACCAGAGGATGATGACAGAGACTGCTGTTCTCCCACTATCGGCTAGCCGTGCAGGCCATGAGCCCATGGGGGGATTTATTTTTCTCATCATCCACGCATGTGGGTTTTGAGTTGCACCCCGCTCCTCCTCCCTCGTGGGTGGTATCGCCCCCTCCCCCGGTCGACCATGGGCATTTTAGAATTTTTTTTGTTGTTTTTTTTAAATGTTTTCTCTTTTTCTGTCTATTGTGCCTTCATGTAACAGTGTGTTGCTTTGTGTGGCATCCGAAGGAATCCACTGTGTGTTCCAGCAGGGCCCATACAGGCCTGTCTTGTGTTTGTGCTTGAAGCTTGGGGTCCAGACACAAATGCCACTCCAGCTTCCCCTTCTCATGGGCTTGCAAGGAGGGCACCGTATGGCAGTAACTTACACAGAGGCATTGGGCTTCCATCCGTTGTGTGGCCAGTCTGTAGTCCAAACTGTGTATACACCCCTAGTGGGGATTCATGATGGTTTCTCCACTGCATGGTTGATATCTATATTGTATTTAATATTGTTCATTATTCATATTTACATGTTGCTTCTTCATATGTTACCTTGCCTGTCTCCATTGCAGATGCAGTTCATGCTGGATGCAGTACCCTGCCACATTTACCTACCAGCAACACACTGAAGATGGGAGGGGTCCATGTGCTGGCTTTGTCAGATTGTGACACTTGGGCCATTGTTATTGGTCACTGTCTGATGTTGCCACTGTTAGGTCCTGTATTCATGATTAGTCATGCTGGTAAGTATATGTTCATGTGTGCAGTTTCATTTTCATATGTCAGAGGGAATTGTCTGTGGCATGTTTCCATTCGTGATGGTGCACTTTGTTACAGTTGTGTCATGTGTTGTGCTTTTATTTGGTTGCTTTCACAGTGCATGCCATGCCATGGCGTTTCGGGTGGGTGACATGAGGTTTGGGAGGGGTTAGGTGAGATACCAGTATTTGGGTGTGCTTTTTTGCAAGGGGGTAGTTAATTATGCAGCATGATTGCGTGGCTTTTGGTCACAAGGCATTGGGTTTCTTTAAGTAGCTAGGGATGCATACAATGTAGCACTTTCAGGGACACATTCTCAGGGTGGTAAAGTTGTGACAGTTGACTGTCCCTTTCTCATCATTGATTGTCACCTGGTATGTGCCAGGACTGTGTGCACTCTGCAGGGGTTGGATTTTAGGTGAAAAATGTAGCCACAAGCTGGGTACGGGCTGCCTCGCCACGTGCCCTTTCCCCTCACATGCGCAGCAGCCGTGCGTGTGGTTGGGGATGTGGGGGCACCACCATGTCCATCGGTACGCCCCGCCGGGTTGCAACGTTGTGAAGGACACATGCTGCCACAATGATCCTGCACACTACTGGGGGTGCATATATCAGCTGCCCACCAGAGCGGTCAAGGGAGCGGAAACGTGACTTCAGCACTCTGAATGTGCGCTCCACTATGCCCCGGGTTGCAATATGGGCTAAATTGTATCTTACCTCGGGTGATGTGGTGAGGTTCCGTATTGGCGTCATCATGTAGGTGCACAAAGGGTAGGCGCTGTCCCCTGGGGAGGTGATAATGGTTGTGAGTAGTTGGGTTTTGCCATTTCTCTGTGTGTGAAATGCATGCATGTGCACAGGCATTTGTACTCACCGATGAGCCATGTGTCGCCATGCCTCCCAGCTTCCAGGTCTCGGTTTAGGGTGACATTCTGAATATGAAACTATCATGGGTGGACCCTGGATAGTTTGCGTAGACAGAGGTGATTATTCCCTTGGCATTGCGTACCACCTGCACGTTGATGGAATGCCAGTGCTTGCGGTTGCGATAGATGTGCTCAGTGGCCCTAGGTGGACGTAGAGCCACATGGGTGCAATCAATGGCACCAAGCACTTTAGGGAAATATGCCTTCCCATAAAAGTCCTGGACCATGGCCTGCCTTTCTGCAGGTGTTCTGGGCATGTATATGTGCCTGCAGACTGAGGGGCATGCAGTCATGATTGCCAACACCTGGTGTAGGCAGCGTGACTGTGCGGGATGTGAGACACCCCTAACTATTGCAGTTGTCCACTGATATGACCAAGTGGCCAAAAAATGCAGTACATTGAGCACCTTCTCCAAGGGGGTCAGGGCTTGGGAGCACAGGGTGGGTGATGTGAGGTCCTCCTCCCACTCAGCATCCAGGTCTAGGATGATATGGGCTGGAAACCTGTACCTGCCATAGACCTGGTCATCAGGCATCCCAAATAGGCTGGTCTTCGGTAAAATAATGCAGGGCCTGGCTATCCTCCTCCTCCTGCGGTGTCCCAGGACCACTGCTGCGATGAACGGTGCATTCATCGTAGCGGTATGAGGTTGTTTGTTGTTTGCGTGCACTTTTATGCTGCATGGGGGCGCGTATGCCAGTTTTCCCCTGGCGTACGTGTTTCCCGATTAGCGCGTCTTTTGTGACGCTCAGGTTTCCCCTGTTCGATTCCATGAATACATGTTGTTAGCGCGCATGTGGGCGTTGCAAGAATTTCGCAGCGGTACTTCCCCCTTAATGCCCACATTTTCACGCATTGTTCACCATTCCGCGTGATCCACCCTCTTTTTAGGTGTGTGCACTGAGCGGTGTGCACCTTCACTGGGCGTCTTGCGCACAGCCTTCGGGATGTCGCAATGACGTGTGCGCTACACACGGATTCGGCGCAGGTCCCAGGTAAGCGACGCACAGCGCCTTCCATGAATCGCCAAATGGGCACTTGCCCGGCTTTCGCACGCGTGCGCTGTGATTTTCACGCTTGCGCCCCCGTTTTTTCGCTGCACATTAATTCCATGAATTACCCTCCAAATGTGTTTACAGAAACTGCTTCAATGCATTTTGAACATGTTCAAGAAAAATCTGATTGTCTACATCAGTTAGATGCACTCCATCTCTTCGAAAAAGGTTGACAATATCAAATTTTATATTTTCATTATGAAAAGATGACATGTCAAGATCCTGCAAAAAGGCACATACAGTTTGTTCACATTGCGCCTTGCTTTCTCAATTTGTGGACGAAATAAATTTGAACGCATCCACATTTGTCTCTGAGCTCTTCGAGACAAAATCTTTTTTGAATGTGGAAACAGTTCCATCTGCTTCCCAAATGTGTCCTTCATTGCAAACTGTAATGATATTCCAGTAACATAGCCTTAACTGTTGCTTCCACAGAGATTTACAATAACGTCCAAATGCTTCAAGTGAACCATATTCTCACAAAATGGGGGGAGGTCGGCCCACTTCATTTCTCAAATGTCAAACCATAAAAAATCAAGATTTTCAAACAATCCACAGTGTTCAGAATACACCTTCAGCCAATGGATCCAAGAGTCTCCTATAATCTATACACTTCAAATACATAGCCATAGCCATTTTCACAGCAGTCACCAAACAAAACTTCTGTTACTCTCTCTTCCTGTACAACCAACCCAGGAAACCTGATTGGCTGATCCCCCGATATCTGCAGACATCCATGACTGTCTGCAGTTTTCGCAGTGCCGTTTCCATGCCAGGCACCTTAAACGATTTGCATGGCACATACAATGTCCGGGGACTACTGTGGTGACTGCGGACACCGTAGCACAGGGCAGCCCTTTTACCCTTTCCATTTTCTTGTTTCTAACACTCCCTCATTGGCTGGTTTCAAACAGTCACACATCCATCCACCAATCACAAATCAAGAGTCTCTACACCTAACTCTGTCATCTCAGTTCAACACTTCACATGTATACTTGAACTCTCAGAGTACATATTTTCAGTTAATCACAACCATCTGCATCAAAAACTGCTGTGAAACGCTCCAAGATTCCGACTTCCAGATTTAACAGCATCCGCATCTAACAATACATAGTACAGGTATGCCTACATTTTATAAAGTATTTTCTTCAATTCTTTTACACATATATGGTCACTGCTACTTACCCTGTAATACGCTTCTCAATAAGCATATTCTCTTTTTTAAACTTTGAAGCAAAATCCATGCAATGCAGCATTCAGTGCCTCTTCACATCAAGCAGCAAATACTTACAATGCTGTGTGTTTAAACATTTTTCTTTTTAGGAGCATTTTGATGAACGTTAAACAATTCATATGTGCATTTATAGCAGCACTGTGTTGAACTTTTTTCTAAAACAAAGAAAAAGCAGATGCAAAACTTTGTAGAACATTTTAAGTGGCACTAGGTGTGTGCAAGTTTAGGCCCTGATTCATGGAATGATTTGGGTCTAAAACGGGAATTTGTATGCCATTCTGCCACAAATCCCCATTTGTCAAACAGGTATTTGCACTCAGAACGGCACGCAAATCCCAGTTTTACATGCAAATAATTCTATGAATCATATCCTTAATATATTGGCAGTACATGCATCCCTGCCAACATTACCCATTCCAATCTGTAGGTGCTTATCAAGTCTTATTTTTTTCTTTGCATTCTGTGACTTGTAATTCCACTTCTCATATTATAAAACTCATGCTAAAAGTCGCAGAAAGCAAAGAAAAAAACAGCACTGGAATGGAATATTCAAAAGTGTGTCATTTAAATTGAATGAAAAATATACAATTCTGTGTGTTTAAAACTGTTTCTTTTTAGGAGCATTTTGATGAAAGTTAAAAAATGCATTTATAGCAGCACTGGGTGTAACCTTTTCCTAAAAGAAAATAATAGCAGATGCAAAACATTTCTACATGTGTTAAGTGGAACTTGGTATGTGGAAGTATAATATTTTGGCAGTGCATGCATACTTGCTAACATAATCCATTCCAATCTGTAGGTGCTTATCCAGTCCTTGTTTTTTCTCTGCATTCTGTAACTTGTTGTGCAAGTTTTATTATATAAACATATTAAACTAGCACACACCTAGTGCCACTTACAAATTGGAGCAAAGTCTTTGGATGTGAATAGTGGATGGATTTGTGACTGTTTGAAAGCAGCCAATGTGGAAGTGTTAGAAAGAAGAAAATGGAAAGGGTAAAAGCGCTGCCCTGTACTACAGTGTCCGCGGTCACTGCAGTAGTCTGTGGACACTGCATGTGCCATCCGGGTCTTTTAAGGGTGTCTCGCATGTAAAAAGGACTGCAGAGACCATGGACAGTGGTGGATGTCTGTGGACATCAGAGGATCAGCCAATCAGCTTTCCTGGGTGTGGTGTACAGGAAGAGAGAGTAGCAGGAGTTGTCTTTGGTGAGTGCAGTGAAAATGGCTATGGCTATGTCTTTGAGGAAGCAAAGTGTATGGATTCTGGGAGACTGCATCCATTGGCTGAAGGTGTATTCTGAGCACTGTGGATTGTCAGAAAATCTTAGATTTTCAAGGTATGGAGTTCGAGAAATTAAGTGGGTGGACTTCCTCCTTTTTTGTGAGACTATGGTTCACTTGAAGCATCCAGACATCATTGTAGTTCATTATGGAGGCAACAGTTTAGGTTAATTTGAAAATTATTTTTTCTTGAATAGCTCAGAGACAAATGTGGAGGCATTTGAATTTATTTTGTTCACAAATTGAGAAAGCAAGACACAATATGAACAAAGTTGTATGTGCCTTTTTGTGGGATGTTGGCATGACATCTTTTTATAATGAAAATATTAAATTACATATTGTCAACATTTTTCCAAAGAGATGGAGTGCATCTAACTGATGTAGACAATCCAATTTTTCTTGAAATCCTTTAATATGCACTGAAGCAGTTTCTGTAAACACATTCAATATTGATTCAAATATTCTTTAGAAGTTTAATTAAATAAAAATGAAAAATAGACAATAAAAATCAGAAACACTTTTTGTGAAAATTACAAAAAATAATTACTTTTTGTAGAGTCGCTGTTAGTTTAGTACATAAAATGAAATAATAAAAAAATATATAAAAGTCAAAAAAAGAGAAAAAGAGTTTATTTTAAGAGCCACTATTTTTGTGCAAAAAACAATTAAAATGAATTTCATTCCACCAGCCCATGACCAGCAAGTTCCTGATGTCTGCGGACTACTGCACTGTCCGTGGACTATGCAGGCTGCAAAGGGGCCTGTGTTTTTTTTGTTGCTTATGTGATTTTGTATTTTCTTTGCTTTTTCATTTTTTTTCAGGAGAGGCAAGGTATGGTGGACGAGGGAAGGAAGAGAAGGTGCACCAACCACAGAGACAGGGGGGCTGGTCGATGGAGTAAGATGTTGGGCAGGCTGTAAATTTATTGTGGGGGCACTGTTTCTCATGCTCCTTGACCGCAGCCTCGGAAGCACTATGAAACTGTTCTCTTCACATCCTGCAAAATAATTACATTAATAAACTGCGTATATTTCTCTTATTCTAACAATAATATTCCACTATGTATAAGATTAGACCCGCGAATTCTTTTCAAATCAACATTTATTTAAATCTTTCTCATTCATTACACCATCCACATTCTTTATATTCCCATCTAAACACCACCATTAAAACACTGTCTGTTTTCCACAAAACATCATAATGTCTCTACTTATTCAATCACACCACCACTCCCTTCCTCACAAACCCAATCCCATCACACCTCTTCAGATTCTTGCTCTTACAACCTTCACAACCACACCTATTATGCCACTTCCCAATCAAACAGCACTCTATTAATCTCTACAATCACACCCACACACCCATGCACAGACACAACAAAATGCCTTCTAAAATGCAGCTCTGTAGAAAAGAAAGAAAAAATAGAGCAGAGACATATTGTCATCCACCTCTAAAATAATGTATAGAAAACATGAAACAAAAGAGATAGTAACCTCACTCAAGAAAACTAAACTAGCCACCACTAAAAAAGGTAAGGCCCCTCTTCCAAAAACTAAAAGTAAAAAAATATACAAACAAAAGCAGACCTACTAAAGAACCTAACACTATATCTGCCAATGTTAACGTAGCCGCTGTAAAGCAATCCAAAAAATGTATTCTATAAAAACTGTTCCAATGTAGAGGTCTTCACAATCTTATAAAAACTGCTGAAAATTAACGATCGACCCTTAAAAACTACAGCAGGAGACTAATCCTCAAAGCTCTAATTTACAGCTCATTTCTACTAAAGAGAAAATTGTTCATATTGACTTTAAACAGAAAGAAACCACTAACTAAATGAATCAATACATTACAAAAAGTACTTCTAAACATGCACAATGTCAATATAGATAGCTTTTCAAACTTCTGTGAAGGGCAATGGATTCACACAAGCAGCACAGAACTATATTTCAATGAAAAGTCTTATAAACAAGAACAAAAAACAATAGCCATAGACAGTAATGGCAGAGGGTATTGTAGGGTATTTTGTGTAGATTTGGGGCCTAGCAGTATTTTCTTACCACCAAAAATAAAAATAATTTAGCAATAATCACTCCTTGCATTCAGATTGGGTTTGGTATTATATTGGTATCGTGGCTATGCATTATTTCAGTACACAGATACATTGAGTTGGTATGCATTTTGTTGTGGAATAGTGATGAGCATAATTTCTTTGTTTTATTTGTGGCCCCAACATACAAAACCCCTTTCTTTTGTTTAGACTGTTCTTGTGATATTTAGAGGCCTCAGGCTTCTACATTATTCAATAACACCACATTTCTATATGGTAGGCCACTTATGGCTGTTATCACTGATTTATCTACACCAGTGAGCTATGCTTCCATAAAGTATTCACAATAACATGTGGTATAATCACTAATGCATTTACATTAGTGAAACTATTTCCAGAGGCCTCTCTCTCTGCTGACTCATGTAGGTCCAGCAGACTATCAGTTTGTGTTCCACTCAGAAGTCACACACACATATACACTGAGTGGAACCACGCACACAGCTATTTATAATTACTCATAACATAACTTTTTCCACATGGGATGCTTGGCATATATTACCTAATAACCTCCCCTTTTATCAGGTGATATGGGCTAACTGTACCAGAGAAAAACAGAAGCAAATAGAAGCCTTTACACAGATTGTGATTTACATCAGTTTCATTTAAAAAATCATACATTACCAGTTTTGCGAGGCAGTCTTTTCTAGAATGAACATAAGAGAAACAATTGCAAAATACATGGCATTTCATTAGATTCTTTGCAACAATAAAAAGAACAGAACATCAGTTGACTTGCATTTCTGAATGGCAACATTAGAATGCAGCTATCGCTACGCTGCCTGACTGAAATAGATTTAATTCACACACCGCAATCTCACTTTGTATAAGATAATTTCCAGCAAATTGTAGCTGTTCAGCACGCAAACTCACTGGGCTGGTCGCTTTCTTTAAATGGCTCAGGGCTTCCTTTTAGAGCACCCGGCGAGAACATGCAGTTCCAATCTGCACTCTTTTGTCCTCAAGCCGGTGCTAATTGACTGGAATCTCCAGCCTGTGAAGGTCAGCAGTGCACGGGAACGACGCCCCTCAATCAGGCAACCCCACAGCAACTCCCGCCAAGTCCTCACCTAAGCTGTGCAAAATGTCCACTGCCTTTCTTTCTCCCCGGGCTGCTTCAAGAGACCTCTGTTACAGCCCCTAACGTGATGCCTGCCCAATAAGAATCCACTATGTCATACCCTCCTTCTTCAAACAATAGCTCACTTTTCAGTAAGAAACTGTATCCACTGATTTCCTGCTTATTCGAGTTTTGTTTCCTGAGCAAGGACTGTGAAAAGCACAGAGAATAAGAAAGAAAAAAAAATTCTGAATGTCCGTTTAAAATGAGTTTCAGCCTGCCTCATTTTGCACATGGAGAAGACATTATAATATTAAGACGTTAGAATCATGTTAGTACTGTTAATTATATTAGTTCATTAATCCTCTAATGTGTCTCCTGCAACAGAGGCATTTCAGG
Organism: Ambystoma mexicanum; assembly: GCF_040938575.1. NCBI lineage: Eukaryota > Metazoa > Chordata > Amphibia > Caudata > Ambystomatidae > Ambystoma > Ambystoma mexicanum. Next base: position 293,156,568 of record NC_090928.1, read on the forward strand.
TGAGAAAAAAAAATCGTGTGTTTTTAAATGTGAAAAAATGATGTGTTTTTGACTGACAGTCTGTCTTCATTTACACATCCATATGTTACACTGGCAACACATGGCTTGCTGTACCGCATTATAGCAATACATTGATCCCATGCAGTGGCACTGCACTCCAAAAACACGCTATATTGATCCCATGTCGTGGCATTGCACTCCAAAACACGCTATACATTGATCCCATGTAGTGGAGCTGCACTCCAAAAACACGCTAAATAATCCTACAGTATACAATGGTTGGAGATAACATTATGTAAAAACTAAACCTTATAGAAAAAACATCCCAAACAAACTTTCAACCAAATGTCCCGTTCACCCAAACAAACCGTCCATTGTACATATGGACATGCAGCACAGTGTGTAACATACGCCAACAATTCTTTAAATCTTTACGGCAATTCCTCAATCACTATGTGAAACTAAAAGACAAAAGTAAAATGAAAACTTTACAAACCATGGACTCTTGTACAGTGTGCAGCCACACTGGACTTCGACAACATACCTTAGCCTGCATTTTAGGAACTGCTTGCAAAAGCACCTTCCACCACATCAAAATGGTAGCAACACACCATTCTGCTATATGAAATCTTGTCCATCTACTATGATATGAAAAATGTCCTGCTCTTGAACTGTGAAATTTTAATTGCATTGTCCTATATAGAATACCCAAACAATTTCTTCGAGAAATAGAGCACATCCAAAGTAAATATTTTGGAACTGAATTTGCCTTAGAAAATCTAGTAACTTCAGAAAACATTACCGAACAAACACCAACCTTCAAACAAACACCTACAAAAAAGAAATATCTAAGTTTCATAACACATCTGCTGAAATACAAGACCAAGTATGTGTCTGTTGTTGCAGAACATTTTATAAAGACAACACAAAAATAGTAAATGTAGCCTACAAATTAGAGGACAATGATACTCCCAATGATTCCAGTTAGCTTACATCTAACAGCAGTAAATAAATACAAAATAACTGACCCCATGTACTGCAAAACAAAGCTTGACAATAACCAAATGCCAGTACAGTACATGTTATCACGTGCTATTTGAAGCAGCCAACCCCCTCATTGGAAGGTTAAGCCAGCCCCCACCAAAGGCCAACACACAAGGCCTCCTTCTGATCCAGTCTCTGCCGGTCTCAGCTGCACAAAGTGTTCTCCTGACTTTGCCCCCAGGGCAAAAACCCAAATTGACTATAACACATGCCTCATGGTCATGTTGCATAATATCGATATTTCCTGTGTTAATGGCATAACTCTGTCACCTACTGAAAGTAACTTTAATATGCATACCAGTATACCAGCTATTATTGAGTGCTCCACTGACCGTATTCTTAATGTGCCACTCGCCAGCCATGTAGATGTTGCATGAAATGTCTTGGCTTCCGAGCCGCTACATCCTACTAATCTCAACATGTACCTAGGCAAACTACACCCCGGTTTACAATGTTATCCACTTGCCTCTAACCTTCCCTCTATATGCATTCCCACTATCCAACAGCATCCCGGCAACCACGCCCCAGAACATATATGCTCTGATGCAAATAGAGCTCCTAACTCGAATGCATGCCTGTCGCATACATTCATCAATACCGTACAAGAAAATCCTATCTCCAGCCATGCTACCCTTTTCCATACACCGCTGATCCAAGATGCGGTCTCTGACCATCGAAAGCACGAAACAGACTTCAGATGCCTCTACACTATGCTCACTGTCAGTGCGGCTTTGGAAAAAAGTCAGTTGCAAACTGCTAAGCCTCAAATTTACTATTATCCCTCACCTTCAAGCACAAGCACACGCAGCACAAAATAATGCCTTTGCTCGTGTGTCAAGGCCACCACTCCATTGATCTACCGCCCCCAGCAAATTTCTGCCACATCTGAAAATGAACGCGATATACCCTGCTACACCCCAGCACTTGCTGCACCCTCCCATTCAAAACTCTAACTTACCTGTGCATTTCCTTTCCGTGGCGCTCCTCCCAATGAGCAACTCCACGAGCTCACACAACCAATCAGACAGCACCTTACTCGCCTTGGCCGCCATACCAAAATTTGGCAAAGCTGACGCACAGGAACTACACCTCCCAAGAAGGGCAGCTACAGCACATGCACTGTCGTCCACGCCCAATGCTAACTTCAACTGCAGTCACAATCAGCCTGCCTACCCAACTTCAAACAAATGCACACTGCTGACGAGCGCGAGCAGGACAATGCTCGCAAACACAACACCAGCTGTTTCTGGTGCTCACCACCCCGCAACTACAACCATGTGCTATAGTCAGGATTTAATCACTCACACTATCCCACCACCGTCGCGAGTCAGCCCATGTGCCAGGGAAACCAGCATGCATGTTACCACTAAGCCCCTCAATGCCATAAAACCACATCCCCTAAATGCACTACTAGCATGCATGTGCACATTACACACACTCAATTTACAACTACTACACAGAGAATTGCTCCCTCCATAAAACACCTTCCTTACCTACAACACAAGCCTACAACCAAGAAAGGGTTGTACATACCAACCAGACACCCGCACTTAACCCACAAAGACCAAAAGGCAAGTCCCCAGAGACCCCACTATTGCTCATGAAAGCTGCTCACACACCATACAGCAACATTGTTTGCTTTTCTGATCTTGAGCGTGCACAGTTCATCACTCTCGCCACGCAACCCACTGGCACCTGCACAAGCCCTAACAGACATAAGGAACCACTAGCTGCCCCACTCCCCTCACTCCAACTACCATCCTGACTCTGGATTGGCTCCACCACGCTCCCTTGCCAACCAAACACCCGCCACTGTTCCATATAAAATTGAGTGCACCAACATACACATCACCAAGACCACTCACCTAGCCATGGTCCTTATCCAAACCCCCACTAACTATCCACTCAGTCCCTAACTGAGCACATCACATTACACACATGCACACCCACCCCATAATCACCCAGTAACACCACAGTTGCCTGCCTAGGAACCACTAGACTCCAACACCTCGCTCATGCACCATGTCCCCTCAACTCCCATGTGTAGGACCACTAGTCTCCAACACCTCAGAACACCCACCTCACCACTCCACCACCAACACAGCCACAGGCCATCCAGACCACCAACACCACCGCCACCCAAAACCCACCCCCTCCATGCCCACAAATCCCCTAGCCTGTGCCTTCATAAATGCCTGCTCTATTTGCGCCCATGCCACTGATATACATGACCTATTACTACTCCACTACCTTCACCTGCTCGCCATCACAGAGACATGGCTACATGAAGCAGCCGGACCATACCTATCGCTCGCCATCCCCACCAACTACTCCATTCTCTGCACTGACAGACTTGTTAACAACAGCAGTGGAGTCGCCACCATCTCCTAAACCTCCCTCCCCATCAGATTTCCTCCCCCCGCCCCCACTGGATACGAAATCCTACTCACGAAAATCAACCCTAGCCCTCAAACCACTACTAATGTCCTACTCATCTACCACCAGCAAAACAGCTCTGGCACACCAGACTCCGACATACCCCTGTTCAATGCCCCTTTCCTGGAATCCAATACCAAATTCCTGCTTCTAGGTGTCTTCAATCTCGGATTTGCTGAGCCATCCGATCATCTAGTCACCAATCTCACTTCAACGCTCCAAGAGATGAACTTCACACAAGCCACCCAAGCACCCACCAATATCAAAGGCCGCACATTGGATTGGATCCTATCCCTCAACAGCCCAACCAAAATCCTAGACATCACCCCTGTACCCTTGACTGACCACTCCCTGATTCTATTCACCTTAGACCTCAACTTCACCACAGAAAAACTGACAACCACTCACTAACAAATCACTGCTAGACACACTAAGAAAAGTACTAAAGAACTCCTAGAACCTACCATCCTGACCTTCCTCGAAATATGTCCGACAACAGCAACCCCAAGGCCATCCTCTCAGCTTATAACACTGCTTTGAGCCGCACCTTGGATCTTCATGCCCCTCTCAAAACAACCACTCGGAAAAAAGACCACCACCACAACTGGTTCACTGAAGACCCAGATAATCTCTGCAAAGCCAAGCGTGCAAAAGAACACATTTGGAGAAAAAAAAAGAACTCCACCACCAACAAAGAGGCCTTCAGCATCTGCGCCACCTCCTATAAATTGGCCATCATCACCAAAGCCAACATTTACAATACCCGCATCTCAGAAACCCACTCCAATACCAAAGAGCTATTCAAAATCTTCAAAGAACCTGAAACCCCAGTCCCACCGATCTCAACCTTTCCCAAAGACAAAGTCTGGTGCACCCTGGTACAATCCACCTTAGCCAACAAAATATTAAACCTCAGAGTTAAAACTATCCAAGAAAGCACAAATCACTCAAGCCAAACCCTCCATCCCTATATCCTCCCCTCCCTCACCCACCATTCCCCCCTTCCAAATTCACTCCCGTTACTACAGCAGAAACACTCACCATCATCCTACTCCTCAAAGCCTCCAACTGCCCTGGTGACCTTTGCCCCACACACATAATCAAACTCTGTGCCAAGCCCCTGGCTCCTACCATTGCTAAATATATCAATGCATCATTCTGCACCTGCACCATACCCAGATCCATCAAAGAAGCCTGGGTCAAACCACTACTGAAAAAACCCTCTCTTGATCTCACTCTCCCCACCAACTACCGCCCCATCACCACAGTCCCATTCCTCCTAAAAATTCTCGACTGCACCACCTACCTACAACTCCAAACCTACCTTGAGAACCCACTCCAAACTCGGCCTATGCCAATCTGGCTTTAGGCCTAGACATAGCACAGAATCCCCCCTCCTCGATCTCAAGATACAACTTGATCTCATTTGCGACAAGGGAGACCTTGCCATTCTAATGCTACTTGACCTCTGAGCATCATTCGATCTCGTAGACCACAATATCCTCTGCCATTGCCTCACCACCTCCTTCAACTTCTCCTAAGAAGCAGCCAAATGGATCAAATCCTTCCTCTGTGACCGAACCTCTAGAATCTTCGCCGGCACAGGAGCAGCAGACCCCATCCCAGTGCCATATGGAGTCCCACAGGGTTCCTGCATCTCCCCCATGCTCTACAACATGTACACCAAGGACCTGTTTGATCACCTTGACGACCTCAATATCCCTTACACAAATGTTGCAGATCACACTGAGATTCTCCTCAAACTCTCTGCCACTTCCGAGCTTGACTGCGTAAACATAAATCACATCTATAAGATAACACAGGCCTGGATGGCTGACCACCACCTCTGCTTTAATGATGATAAAACAAAGCTACTCATTGTCGGCTCCCCCACACCATCTCAAACACCTTGACCCTGCCTATTCCTCCATCATCATCGATAGAAACAGCATCGCTGTCTCTCCCCATGTCAAAACTCTAGGAGTCTACCTAGACACCAAATTCAACCTAAACACACATGTTAAGGGCATGGCCTCCTCCGCAGCATACTCTATTAAACTCCTCAACTCCTCCTGAAAATTCCTCACCCCCAGCAACTGCCTCACCCTTTCCAAAGCAACCATCGGCGGCAAACTTGACTACTGCAATGTCATCCTAGCAGGTACTTCCACCAAGAACCTCAATAAATTACAAATCTCACAGAACAATGACGCCAGGGCTGGTTGGGTCTCAAATGCTCAGAGCTAATTTCCCAAATCCAAGGCAAAGCCCACTGGCTTCCTCTCAAAGCACGCATTGAATTTAAAATACTTTCCATCAGTCACCTCTGCCTCTACTACGCAGCTCCTCCCTATCTCACACACTGCATCTCCCAAAAACCCTGCAAAATCTGCAAACTCTATAATCAACCTCCTCCAACTCACTTACTACACCTAGATTCACCAGAAAATCATGAGGGGGCTCCTGCTTCACTGTCATTGCTCCAACATTATGGAACACGCTCCCACTCACAACCAGAAACAAACCATCCTACCTTTCATACTGCAAACAAGTCAAAACCTCACTTTTTAACACATTTGCATGATTACCATTGTAACCACTGTGAACCTAAATTCTATATTGTACTGTAACTATGTATGTAACTTAGCACCGTGATACCTCCCGGTCCTGGGTGTGTACAACAAATGAAATAAATTACATACATAAATAACTAAATAAATAAAAATCACTAATAACTTATAATTGTTCCCACTTCCAAAGTCTCTCCAACAGCTTAACCTGTATGAGAGCATTATAATCCAAACAGTACACCCATTTCAAGCTATAACATGCCTTCAACCGGAAACAGCCTAATTACCTCCATCTTAGTTACTAAAGGGCATCTCTGGCAAAGTAGATCATGTTACTGCAGCCAACATTTTATAACAGTATACAATTCACCCACTACACTACACTCCAAAGACACCATTGAAAATGCATTAGAAACATATCAAATGCGTCAAGCCAAAGGTTCCCCAATGAGCATATGGGAAAAAAGTGGAGAAGCACGTAATTTTCCTCTCTGTGTGCTGGTTTTAGGCAGGATTGCATAAGTTTACAAGGCATTTTGTAAGGTTTAACTGAGTTTTTTAAAAAAAAATCAAACTATTCTTTTAATCATGGCTAAGAGAAAGGCCAGATATTATAATTTAGGAAATTAACAGGCTAAAAAGCTACCAAAAAAAAGAATAACAGGGAAACAGAAAGCCAACTCTCAATCTCTCTTGGATTTGTATTTAAAAGATATGGGAGGTAAAATTGAAAAAACATGTATACTGGTTACGGAGAGGGCCATTAGGGCTGCTGCTGCTCAGTTGATGGAGGAGTGCAAGGGGAGGGACTCGTGCTGCTGGTCCCATTGTTTTGGGCGTCCCACGATCCCCCAGTGTGGAACTCCCAGAGGCCCCAGTGTTAGCCAACATTACAAAGGGGAGGGTCACTTTAGAGCCTAGGGTTGTTCTGCAGGATTGTCAGGAGGGACATGTAGCTGCAGACCAACAGGAGATTGATTGAGGCCAATTTATTCAGGATTCGTCTTTCCAAGTTAGCGCTGAATATTCATAAAATAATATAAAATCTTTAGAAGCTGTCATGGATGAGAAGCTGGGCCCCAATTGTGACCTCCTCTCTCAGCAGTGTACCTCCTTGTCAGAGGGAATGAGCAAGCTGGGAGAGGAAGTACTGGACAAGAAGTTAAGCTCTGTCCTGAATTTCTTGCAATCATCAAACAAGGGATTATGAATACCCTGGTGATTATGCATGATTCCATTAGAGAGCTTAGGAAGGGTCTTTTGTAGTTAACCTCCAAAGACCTGGGGAAAAATAATGTATCAGTGATAGATCGCAGGGAGAAGCAAAGTAATCCCTTTACTGTTGCCAGTGTTGCCAGGGGGGAGTTACCATGTGCTAAACAGCAAGTTTGTTTAGCGGCTGACATCTGCCCCAAGGGGAAAGTACATGTTTTGGAAGGGCCCAAGAATTTGGAGGCTCACTCCTTTTTAGCTAGATGAGTGGATCCAGGGGTTTTTAATTTGACTCCCGCAGCAGGTCCTCTTGTTGGGGTAATTTTAGATGCTAATGTTTTTCTCAAAAGGAGCATGTGATCTACTGTTTCTCTGATCAACAAAACCAGTCACTGGGTATATATGAACTTGATAGGTCCCAATATTAACCCTCAAGAGATTTTGATGGCTATAAGGGATAGGTCGGTCTGTCAGACAGAAAAGGCTGTCAGATGTGATTGTATTGTAGTCACAGTTGCCAACCATTCTTTATATAATCAACTGATAAATTCTAATTTGCCAAGAGGCCTTAAACTGATTGACCAATTACTTTATAGCAAGCTTGTCCCGCTGGCCTTTTTCATCCCCCTGCTAGGGGATATATTAGAGCGGGACATTTGCCTTTGTCAACTTGTATAGGGGTGGATAAAGGTTTTGGGAATGATAATTCAGTTTTGACTAATCCAAATAATTGCCCCATTTTGAATCCTAAATGCGGGTCTCATGCTGAGGGGAGTGGAATTAATCAGGTTCGGAAGGCAGCAGTTCCTGTTTCTAATCAATTGGAAATATTGTCCACCATTAAGGAGAATGATTGACTAGATGACCCTTCAGCCTTTCTCTTGGTCTCCCTAGGTCTGGAGCTGGGTGACCCCTCTCTAGATCTGGAAGTAGAGGGAACTATGACACAAGCACAGACTCAATTCTCTTCCTCTCATGGAATATAGCTGGTGCCAAGGCCACATTTTCAAATCTGTACATCTTGTATTCTTTTTTAAAACATGAGGTGATCATTCTCCCCGAAAACATGGGTTATGGAGGCACCTATATTGATGTTTTGCGATCTATGCCAATCCAGCAAGCCAGAATCATAGAGGAGAGATTTTGGGCGCTTAGCTAAGTTGATAAGGGCCTCCCCTGGTTGCAGGGTGGAGGTTTATGATACTGATCTGAACTACAAGCAAATGATTACAATGTCTATGTCGAATGGTGACCCTCTGGTAATTTTACATTTTTATAATAGTCTGCATAAAGCAGACTTGAACAGATTGTCCAATTTCAAAGTGTTTATGTGAGAAAAAGTAATATATAAAATGAAGGCCAACACAGTGCTTCGGTTGTGGGGCAATTTCAATGTGAAATTGGGCAATGATGTCCCAGCATATCTAGTTGATGAGTGTGGGGATTCCGTTTGTAAAATTCTGCAACGCTGGATGCAGGACCCTCGGGTATATGCTAAGGGGCATACATTTTCCTCATGGCTCATTGAATGGGGTATGCATACCATCAACAGACAAGTTTCTCGAGATATCCTGGGTCGACCAAAGCAATGTACATAATGGTTCCCCCACAAAACTCCTATGACAGTGGAAGAGGCACTTACTTCAGTAAAAACCTGTTCTGGCTATGTGCACATCTTCACAATGAAAAGCCCCATGGATGTCACACCTCCCATCTAACAACCCCACAATAAAATTTGAGGCTGCTAAAGATGTCACCATTCTATAGACTTGCTGGCAGGAAAGCAGGGATTTCAAAGAAAGCCATCCTGGGCTGAAGCATGACTAAAAGGTGTGAATCCTTGTTGCACCACTTCAAAGAGCCCACACTAATTTCAAAGGAACTCATCGACATCTCTAATCACAGGCTGACCCAGGGGAACAGATGGCTGTGGGGGATGAAGCAGCCAACCTATTTGCTGAAAGAAACTTGTCGGGGTGATTTCCCGGGGGTCGGCAGGGCCGTCCGCGGACCTCCGGGGTTAGGGAGGCCCCAACTCCTCCCGCTTTCCCCAGTGAATATGAGACATACGCAAGAGCAAGGCGTTACTGCTGTTTATTAGAAAAAACAGCAGGGATAGGTTCTGGGATCACAGCTCATCCGGGAACACTTCTCACAAGAGTGGGCTCGCAGGCCCTTTTTCTGCTTTTGTGACGCCACACTGTGCGTCACACGGGAAAACGTCCCCCAAAACCTAACACCACCTCGGGAAGGCTCCCCGATTTATAGGGTTAGTATAGACACATATAGGTACATTAGTAATTGGTAGAGAAGAGATCAGGTGGTACACTTGGGTCGTCCCTGGAAATTGTTACAACAGAATGGTTACATAGGGAAGGTTAGTGATTGGCTAGGTTGTGATGCCATCAGTGGTTAGCCCCCTGTACCCTGATTGGTTCATCCATGAGCCCCCAAGCCTGGGACCATCATTGTTCCCAGCTCACGATGTACCTGGTGTTAGAAACAATGTATGACTATGTGTCAGTGGTGGATAATGGACAGGTCTGCCATTTGCTGCAGGAGCGCTTCTTTCTCACCGCCATCAGAGTCCAATTTGTTACCTCATTGTTGCAGTCTGTGTCCCAAACGTGAGACCCCAGAGTTTCCCTGGTCCTTGGTACTTGGCATTGCATCAGGTCTGCCTAGTCACGTGTTGTAAGATTGTGGCTGGAGCAGAATTATGAGCATTTGATTTGTATTTCTGCTGTGAGGGGCGGTTCGCTGTGGCAAGTGTAACCTTGGTTCAGGGCGCACGGTGTGTATTTGTCTTCTTCATGGCCTTGGCTGCGAGGCCCTCGTCGGGGTTCATTCTGCATGATCAGAGTGTTGCAGCTCCGTCTGAGCTGCTCTGGGTCTGTGGCTCTGGTCTTGCGGCCTACTCTGGTGCTGAGGCCTACTCTGGCCTTGTCTATGGATGGAGGCATCTGGCTCATGACATGGGGGTCACGTAGGTGACATGGGTCCTTATATATAGGTGTCTTACGTCACTGTGGTTTTAGTAGAAAGGAAAAGTTTGCAAGCATGTACACAAGCTCTTCTTGCGTCTTGGGTTTCCGCAGTGCTATAGCTTAGCCTATGTGAAAAATAACAACAATGCATGAATGCATGTGGCGGTCCCCTACATCATGGTGCTGAGTATGTTCTTCGTGTGGATTGGTGTGGGTATGACCAGTGTTCATGGTGGCACATGTGTTACCGTCCGTTGGCTGTGTCGTCATGGCATCTCTAACGATGGTGGTTTTCATTGTTGCTGTTTAATCGATCTGATCCATATGATCGATGTCGGCGTCACCTAAGGTTCTGATATGTGGTTTGATTAACAGGCAGTTCCTCTGGCCGTGTGGGCTGCGTCCACAGTGGATGTTGACGTCCGGGGCATCTGTGAGTGTATCAAATTCCTCTCGTGTTGGGTGCTTGGGTCATGACATTCTAGGCCATGGTCTGTATGAGAATCACGGAAGGGAAGTCCCATTTTCCCTCTTCAAAACACTCATCATTTAATTTGAAAGACTAGTTCATTTTATGCATTTTGCGCAGCAACCAGACTGAGGATTAATATCACTTTTATGCAATTTTTCATGTCATTTCCAGGTGGTTTTGGGGGTATAAAGTGCATCTATTTGTGACTGGCAATTGTAATGGCCAGTTGAATTAGGTTTCTGGCTGATCTGAACATGTGACACATATGAGAGTTGATGAAAAAGGTGGAAAATGTAATTAGAAATATGCTTGATAACTTACATATTCACAACTGTTGTACATTTTATGAAAATGATAAAAATGTGACACAGGGCCATGCTACATTTTACGGATTTGGCAGTCGGTTTACCTGATTCCCCATGAGCAGCTAAAACAGAATATATGTTTCATATGGCAGTGGCTAGTACATTTATGAAGTTTTGATACATAACTAGTTTTTGCCAAAAAGATGAAAGGAGAACAAAGAATGGTGATAAATGGGAAAAGGTGTACGGATCTGCTGCCCATTAAGGGGGTTGTGTTTCAGAGGAGCTTGGGTCCACATTTCAGAGAGGAACTGTTTGCATGGGTCGTTTGACCTTTTTTCTTTTATTGACCTTGAACCCCAAGAAATTAACCAGGGATACCCTGCGGATTAGACTATACAACATTTTGTTGTGGAAGAAGTTCCTTGTTTTAAATTCTCTCTTTTTAACAACCACCAAGTGATTTACGACTTAGGGGCCACACACTTCCTACGAAGGTCAATAAAAGAAAAAAGGTCAAACGACCCATGCAAACAGTTCCTCTCTGAAATGTGGACCCAAGCTCCTCTGAAACACAAGCCCCCTAACGGGCAGCAGATCCGTACACCCCACTCCGAAGGACAGAAGCCCACAAATATTATGAGGGGTCTCCTGTGAAAACTGTTCATTGAGGCCACCCATTAAATGGTACCTGAACAACAATCAGTCTCCACGCTGAAAAAGTGGACTCCAAGAAGTGTTCCTGTGTGTTAAAAACATTTTCTTATATAACACTTTGGGTCAAACTGTGAAGTAAAATTCATCTTCCTGAATGTGATCCAGGATAAATGGGAAAGACAGATGTTGCTCCAAAACCCCTAAACTAATCCTGACTCGGGGCGGAGAGAGAGACGGTAACTGTCCAATCCTAGCGGCAGGGATTATGGCATGGTACTTCCCCTATGTTGTAAAATGAGTGATATTATTTATGCTATATAAGGAGACTGTGCGAGGACAGACACACACAACAACCGGGGAAGACAGAAAAAGCAGACGGTTGCTGAAACTTACCATCTTTGTGAGTGGAGTGGCCAGACCTCCTTCCCTATCTTTCCAGATTGTCCTCAGATGTAGTTGGCTTTCCTGAAACTGAAACAAAGGCTTGCTATGTAGGTAGCAATCACACCAGCCCTAAATTGCATAAGCCCTTCATTTTGGTAGTAGAGCATTCCATATTCCCCCATTGAAAACCCCAAATGCCAGTGCAGTTCAGTCATCTCCCCATACAAGAATCTCTTGTTTATCTGTGTATGTTACCATATCCCATTAACAAAAAACCTCTTTTGTCTGTGTAAATCCTTACAGGCCGATTCATGGAATCAACGTGCGCCGAAAAAACGGCGCACGCGTGCGAAAACGTGCGATTCGCAGAGAAACAGCGAAAATCGCAGTGCAAGTTTGATTATTGCACAGAAAACATCGCACATCAATTCATGGAAGTCCGTGCACGTGCAAAATGTGGGATGTGCGCTGAGAAAGTGCGCGGCGCACGCTGGCGCACGCTGGCGCACAGGTCAACGAACGCCGTGCAATAAGGCCACAGCGAATTCGCACATAGCGCGGGGCTCATAACAAAAGTAGGCCTAACACTGGGCGTCACACGCAGAATGGGGAACAACTCGTGAAAATGTGGGCGTCGCGGGGGAAGTACAGGAGGCAAGTGCGCAGAACGCCCACACGCTCGCCTACATTCATTGAATCGAATAGGGAAAAACAGCGCACGGCCAAAGACGCGCACAGGCCCATACATGTCCGCCACACGAAAGCAGGCGGTAGCGTCCCTGCGCAGGAAAAAAATGTGCGCCAAAGTCCTACATGCGCGAGAAGGCCCACACGCGATCGGGCCTGGGGGAGCGTGTGCGTGTATTTCAGAGGTGCGCGTGAAGTTCCACACGCGATTGGCCTGGGCGCGTGTATTTCAGGGGCTCGCGGGTGTTTTCACATGCGATCGGGCCTGTGGGAGCGTGTGCGTGAATTGCAGGGATGCGCGTGAAGTTCCACACGCGATTGGCCTGGGCGTGTGTATTTCAGGGGTGCGCGAGAAGCTTCTCACACGCGATTGGTCTGGGCGCGTGTATTTCAGGAGCTCGCGGGTGTTTTCACACGCGATCGGGCCTGGGGGAGCGTGTGCGTGAATTTCTGGGGTGCGCGTGAAGTTCCACACACGATTGGCCTGGGCGCATGTATTTCAGGGGTGCGCGAGAAGCTTCTCACACGCGATTGGCCTGGGCGCGTGTATTTCAGGGGCTCGCGGGTGTTTCACACGCGATCGGGCCTGGGGGAGCGTGTGCGTGAATTTCAGGGGTGCGCGTGAAGTTCCACACGCGATTGGCCTGGACGCGTGTATTTCAGGGGTGCGCATGAAGTTCCACACGCGATTGGCCTGGGCGCGTGTATTTCAGGGGCTCGCGGGTGTTTTCACACGCGATCGGGTATGGGGGAGCGTGTGCGTGAATTTCAGGGGTGTGCGTGAAGTTCGACACGCGATTGGCCTGGACGCGTGTATTTCAGGGGTGCGCGAGAAGCTTCTCACACGCGATTGGCCTGGGCGCGTGTATTTCAGGGGCTCGCGGGTGTTTTCACACGCGATCGGGTATGGGGGAGCGTGTGCGTGAATTTCAGGGGTGCGCGTGAAGTTCCACACGTGATTGGCCTGGGCGCGTGTATTTCAGGGGTGCGCGAGAAGCTTCTCACATGCGATTGGCCTGGGCGCGTGTATTACAGGGGCTTGCGGGTGTTTTTACACGCGATCGGGCCTGGGGGAGCGGTGTACGTGTATTCCAGGGGCTCGCGGGTGTTTACACACGCGATCGGGCCTGGGGGAGCGTGTGCGTGTATTTCAGGGGTGCGCGTGAAGTTCCACACGCAATTGGCCTGGGCGCGTGTATTTCAGGGGTGCGCGAGAAGCTTCTCACACGCGATTGGCCTGGGCGCGTGTATTACAGGGGCTCGCGGGTGTTTTTACACGCGATCGGGCCTGGGGGAGCGGGGTACGTGTATTTCAGGGGCTCGCGGGTGTTTACACACGCGACTGGCCTGTGTACGCAATTCCATTGGACCAAAGGCCCTGACAGCTCAGGCGCGTCTGTGACGTGACACGCGCGGGCGTGTCCCTGTACCCGGGGGAATGTTACAAGACCAAAAACTGCACGTCCGAGTGTCAGCCTGCGTGATTGGAGGATAGTGCCTCAGTGTGTATACGCAGAAGTGACGTTGGACGTGTGGTGCGGTTTAAAAGGTGCGTGTAGTACGTCATTTCCTTGTACGTGCTTCCCGTGGAGAGCGAGTGGGTGAAATCTGTACTTCTTGTCGGTTCACACGCGATTTACTTCACAGCGTTTCCAGTTCGTACTCCCTGTTACCTCTGTCAGTATTTTTCTGATTTTCTTTTCGACCTGTTTCCTCAAACAGCGTTGACTTCTCCTTTTGTCCTGTCTCCTCAGACAGTGTACAATTCTTCTTTTGGCGGGGGTGTTGCCAACGCGCATACGCGCGTATTTTTCACGCTATTTTCCCAGGCAGACGGTGAGTCGCGCACGTATTTACCAACTGTGCTTGCCCCGTACCCCTTCATAGGTCATTGTAGGCTGCGTGTGACACGCATATGTTCATTTTTGTGTTCCTGGGTGCCACAGCGTAGTGCAGGTTCCTTTTCCCACACACGTGGTCTACGAAGGGTCGCGTGCACGTCATTTTCTGTTTTAGGGGTGCCTGTGCGTTGCGTGACCCGTCATCTTTCCCCAGGGGTTACATACAGCCTTGCTAGAGCACTTGGGTACGAATTCCATCTAGTACCCTACCCCTTTGACCCCCAATTGCCCAGGACAATTGTCCACTGCAACTCCCATACGCACAACTCCATCAGTGCCATGGCTGGGAGGCGAGCAAGTGGTAAGGGTGGCAAAGGTGGCCGAGCCTCAAGAGGTGGGCGTGGTGGATGCGGTAGGGGACGTGGCCAGGATTTGCAGACTCCCCCAAGCCCCCCACGTTTGGAGGACCAGTCAGGGACACCCACCCCCCCCCATGGTTGAGGGAAACGTGGCTGACACCATCCCTGCTCAGCCCTTGTTGGACCGGCCCGTTGTGGCACCTGACCTAGCACAGGGTGACTCCCAGGCTGACTTCCAGGTCGCCAAGTCTAGGCCACGGGTGGCGGCGCAAGCCAGTGTCACCAGGCCACGTGGTACAGGAGCAGCCATGTCATCTGCTGCCTGGAGTAGGCGGGGTGGGGAGGCTGCAGGGGCAGCTGCAGCTCCGTCCACCCCAGCTCTGACTCCCCCAGCAAGGACAGTGTTGGTCCCGAGGTTCCCCCTGCCATAATCACACTTCAGCTAATGCCTACAGATAGTCATGTGGTCAGTGTGCCATCGCACACTACTACTACACAGTCCACCGGTGCTCCTGCCTCTAGTGTCCAGAGCGGCGTAGGGCACTCCGGATCCCCACCACCCACAAAAAGAAAGAGGAAGAGTGCTCGTCCAGTACAGGCTGATGACCCCGACACGGCTACACGGTCCGGCACGCCAAGGAAGCCTAGCTTCAATGATGCCAAACTGGATGCACTTGTGCAGTATGTGTCCGAACATGACGCCGAAATGTTGGTCACTTCAGGGTGTAGGATTACACCTGCTCGACGTCAGGCACACTGGCAGTCCATCGCGGACAGCATAAGTGCCCTTGGGATTATGAGGTGCACAGCTGTTGAGTGCTACAAGCGCTGGAACGACCTTAAGCGTAGGGCAAAGAAAAAGCTGGCCTCAAGTCATGCCGCAACTCTGGTGACTGGAGGTGGGTCTCCACAAGAGGACATAGAACTCACTCTACATGAGCATGTTGCTGGGACCTACGTCACAGAGGAGCAGAACCAAGGTGTGGGAGAACTGCCAGATTACGAGGCATTGTCCGGTGAGTGCACATGCATGTGTGTGTGATCCATGTGTATGTAGTTTGTGGGAGGGGATTTGGTTGAGTTCCAGGTCAGGGTGTGTGTGCCTGAGTGTTTTGTCCCACCCATGTGCTTCATCCAATGCATTCTGCGCCCCGGGATTTGGGTATTACAGTGTCCCTTCTGGCCACAGTAGGCGTTTTGCACTACATTGCGCCAGTTGCCCTTGAAGTGGCATCTTGCTACCACATTGTTCCGTATTAAGCTGTGTTCATTCAGGCTGATTGTAGGAATTCACCTGGTTCTACTGCGAATCACTCTGCCCCATTGTCACATATATGTCATGCCCATGGTACATGCCATCTGTGTGATGGCATGTGTCATGTATGTGTATTGGACATGCCACTCACAGGCCAATGTGTGATATCACTGCTAGACAGCATGCAGCTGATGTGTTGCTCTCCCACCTTGGTGTCATCAGTGTCTGACATTTCCCTCCACTTCAGACTCATGGACAGTGCATGAATGGGAGGGTTATAGTCATGTGGGACATGTGTAAATCAAGTACTGTTACTGTAGCTTGTCTGGCCTAATAGCGTGCCATGGTGCTAATGCCTGTTTCCATTTTTTGTCTTTCTTGTTTTTGCAGAGGATGACGCACCTGATGCTGTTGAGGGAGAGGAGATGGTGCAGGCCCAGGAGGGATCTGAAGCACGACCAGGCACCAGTGGGGGACGTGGTTTGGTGGTGGGGGAGAACCCTCTCTTGCTGCAGGCCATACTGTCCCGGGGTGTCCCTGGCTGCACCTCCCCAGAACTCTTTTCAGGTGTTGATTCGGATGAGGCCTATGTGGATTCGCAGGTATGTGTTCATGGAAGGGATACTGTTCTGTCCGACCCACCTGCACCAGGGGTAGAGCCCACTATGGGGATGTCAGTGTTGGTAGGTGCGCCTGTGGTGGTTACGGATGCAGGGCCACACTCCGCAACTTCTGATCCTGTTCCTGGGCCAGCAGTTCAGAGGGGAAATGCAGTCCTGCAGCCTCAGGCAGTGCCGACACAGCAAGGCGCAGTTCGCCTTGCCCCAGACAGGTGTGGTGCCCGCTAACGCGGTGGCCGTCCGCCACCAGGCAATACCGCATGGGAGCAATCCATTTACGGTATGGCCAACCAACAGGCAGCATCATCCGAAATGATTGCTCAGGCCATGGAGAGGGTGGCCACTTCCATTGTCCCCCCAGAAAGGCAGATGGCGCTACTACAGCAGACAACAGACTCCATTTGCCATTCAGTCAGGGAGGACATGTTGGCGTCCAACAGGGACAGACAGGCGGCCCTGGACAATCTGAGGGAATCAATTTCTATAGATGCCCAGGGACAGAGGGAAGCCCTGAGGGGAGAGGTCCAGCACCTCAGGCAGGCTCTTGTGGACCTTGAGGCTTCCACTGTCACCAGGACGGAACAGCTGCTTGAGCGCGTCACCCGTACGCTCTCAGCAGAGATGCAGGCAACTCGGGCGGAGGTCCGGGCAACACGTCGGGTGTTGCATGGGGATCTCCGCACCATATCCCTCCAGAACGAGGCCTTCCAGGCCCGCATGCTTGCTGCCATGGAGGACCAAACTAGGGCATTGCGTGGGCTGCATCCCATGGCACCACCACCTCCTGCGGCAGCAGCAGCAGAGGTTGAGGAGAGCGAATCCAGCAGTGAATCTCCCACTATTTACTAGCCCTGCAGGCCATGAGCCCATGGAGGTGTTTTTTTTTCGCAACATTCACGCAGGTGACTGTTGGTGGGCACCCTGTCCTCGGACCTCCTGGGTGGCCTCCCCCACCCCCCCTGGCCCACACATGGCCATTTTTGATTTTTGATTTTTGATTTTTGATTTTTATTTGCAGTGTGTTGCCTTGTGTGGCTCCCGTGGGCATCCACTGTATTCCGGCTGGGCACATGCAGGCTTGCCCTGAGTTTGGGTTAGATGCTTGGGTCAGTGAGACACACACCCCTCCTGCTTCCCGTTTCCATGGGCTTGCAAAGGGTGTGCCCAAGTGACAGTGAATTACACAGTGACGTTGGACTCCCATGAGCTGTGTGGGCAGTCTGTAGTCAATACTGTGTATACATTCCTAGTGCATATTGTTGTTGTATTGTGCACTGCATGGTGTATTGATGTGTGCTTGTGCATCCATGTCTCCCTCCTGATTTGCAGGTTCATTCCTCATGTCTTCACAAGGCCGTCCACTTTGGAGATGGGGCTCATGTTGTGAGCAGTGGACTTCCAGATGTGCGTGGCAACAACACTGTACAGTTGGAGGTGGTGGATGTGCTGGCATTCTCATGTTGTAAGACTACGTATCCTTTGCCTCAGTACTGTCATGTTTATGCTATGTCGATTGTATTGTGGTAAGTATTTGGTCATGTGTGTTGTTGTTTCTACATTCATGTGGGCATATTGTGTGTGGCCAGTTTCCATTAGGGACACTGTACTTTGTGACACGTGTCATGTTTGGGGGATGACTTTGTTTGCTCTCACGTGGCATGTCATGCCATGGTGTGTTGGGTGGCGGTGCTGGGGAGGGGTTGGGTGACATGGCACTGTTGTCATGTTGTGTCTTGCAAGGGGGTAATGATTTCAGCAGCATAGAAGTGTGTCTTTTGAACACACCATTGGTGCTGTTTGTGTAGTTTGGGAAGCACACAATGGAACACTTCCAGATGTACAATCTCAGGCTGGTATGGTTGTGACAGTTGACTGTCCATTGACACATCATAATTGTCAGTAACAATCGTCATTGATTGTCAGCTGGTATGTGCCAGGGCTGTGTGCACTCCACAGGGGTGTGATTTTATGTGAAGTGATTAGCCAAGAGCTGCGTACGGGCTGCCTCACCCCGTGCCCTTTCCCCTCCCATGCGCAGTGGGCATGCATGTGGTTGGGGATGTGGGGGCACCACCATGTCCACGGCCAGGCCCCGGCGTGTTGCAACGTTGTGCAGGACACATGCTGCCACTATGATCCTGCACACTACTGGGGGAGCGTATAACAGCTGCCTGCCAGGTCGGTCAAGGGAGCGGAAGCGTGACTTGAGCACTCCGAACGTGCGCTCCACGATGCCCCGGGTTGCAATGTGGGCTGTGTTGTATCTTACCTGGGGTGGCGTGGTGGGGTTCCGAATTGGCGTCATCATGTGGGTGCTGAGAGGGTAGGCACTGTCCCCTGGGGAGGTGGTAATGGGTATCATCAGTGGGGTTGTGACATTACTCAGTATCTGACATGCATGCATGCGCAGTGGCATTTATACTCACCGAGCAGCCATGTATCGCCATGCCGCCCAGCTTCTATGTCCCGGTTTAGGGTAGACATTCTGTAGATTAAACTGTCGTGGGTGGAGCCTGGATAGTTGGCATATACTGAGGTGATGATTCCCTTGGCATCACATACTACCTGGGCGTTGATGGAATGCCAGTGCTTGCGGTTTCTATAGATGTGCTCAGTTGCCCTGGGGGGACGTAGAGCCACATGGGTGCAATCAATGGCACCGAGCACTTTGGGGAATTGTGCCACCCTGTAGAAGTCCTGGGCAACAGCCTGCCTTTCTGCAGGTGTTCTGGGCAGGTATATGTGCCTGCGGACTGATGGGCGTGCAGTGATGATGGCCAAGACCTGGTGTAGGCACCGTGACTGCGTGGCCTGTGACACCCCCCCCACTATGGCACTTGTCCACTGAAATGATCCAGTGGCCAGGAAGTGCAGTACATTTAGGACCTTCTCCAGGGGGCTGAGTGCTTGGGAGCACAGGGTGGTTGATGTGAGGTCATCCTCCTACTCACTGACCAGGTCGAGTATTATGTGAGGTGGAAACCTGTACCTCCCATACACATGGTCATCAGGCATTCCAAAAAGGCTGGTTCTGGGTGTAAAAATTCTGGCCGGACTATCCTCCTCCTCCTCCTGCGGTATCCCACGGCCACTGCTGCTAGGAACGGTATGTTCATCCTGGCGTCTGAGCTTGTTTGTTGTTTGCGTGCACTTTTATGCTGTGCGGGTGGACGTATGCCTACTTCCTGCTGGCGTACGTGTTTCCGGATTGGCCACGTTCGTTTCCATGAATACGTGTTGTAGGCGAGCGTGTAAAACTTCCCGCGCAGCCCTGGAATACCCGCACCCAGCCCAATCGCATGTGGAACTTCTCGCGCACCCCTGGAATACACGCACACGCTCCCTCAGGCCCGATCGCGTGTGAAACCACCCGCGAGCCCCTGAAATACATGCACACGCTCCCCCAGGCCCTATCGCGTGTGAAACCACCTGCGAGCCCCTGAAATACACGCACATGCTCCCCCAGGCCCGATCGCGTGTGAAACCACCCGCGAGCCCCTGAAATACACACACACGCTCCCCCAGGCCCGATCGCGTGTGAAACCACCCGCGAGCCCCTGAAATACACGCGCCCAGGCCAATCGCGTGTGGAACTTCTCGCGCACCCCTGGAATACACGCACACGCTCCCCCAGGCCCGATCGCATGTGAAACCACCCGCGAGCCCCTATAATACACGCACCCAGGCCAATCGCGCGTGGAACTTCTCGCGCACCCCTGAAATACACGCACACGCTCCCCCAGGCCCGATAGCATTTGAAACCACCCGCGAGCCCCTGAAATACACGCACACGCTCCCCCAGGCCCGATCGCGTGTGAAACCACCCGCGAGCCCCTGAAATACACGCACACGCTCCCCCAGGCCCGATCGTGTGTGAAACCACCCGCGAGCCCCTGAAGTACACGCACACGCTACCCCAGGCCCGATCGCGTGTGAAACCACCCACGAGCCCCTGAAATACACGCACACGCTCCCCCAGGCCCGATCGCGTGTGAAACCACCCGCGAGCCCCTGAAATACACGCACACGCTCCCCCAGGCCCGATCACGTGTGGTTTCACACGCGAGCCCCTGAAATACACGCACCCGCTCCCCCAGGCCCGATCGTGTGTGAAACCACCCGCGAGCCCCTGAAATACATGCGCCCAGGCCAATCGCATGTGGAAATTCTCGCGCACCCCTGGAATACACGCACACGCTCCCCCAGGCCCGATCGCGTGTGAAACCACCCGCGAGCCGATGCGCAGGAAAAAAATGTGCGCCAAAGTCCTACATGCGCGAGAAGGCCCACACGCGATCGGGCCTGGGGGAGCGTGTGCGTGTATTTCAGAGGTGCGCGTGAAGTTCCACACGCGATTGGCCTGGGCGCGTGTATTTCAGGGGCTCGCGGGTGTTTTCACATGCGATCGGGCCTGTGGGAGCGTGTGCGTGAATTGCAGGGATGCGCGTGAAGTTCCACACGCGATTGGCCTGGGCGCGTGTATTTCAGGGGTGCGCGAGAAGCTTCTCACACGCGATTGGTCTGGGCGCGTGTATTTCAGGAGCTTGCGGGTGTTTTCACACGCGATCGGGCCTGGGGGAGCGTGTGCGTGAATTTCAGGGGTGCGCGTGAAGTTCCACACGCGATTGGCCTGGACGCGTGTATTTCAGGGGTGCGCGAGAAGCTTCTCACACGCGATTGGCCTGGGCGCGTGTGTTTCAGGTGCTCGCGGGTGTTTTCACACGCGATCGGGTATGGGGGAGCGTGTGCGTGAATTTCAGGGGTGCGCGTGAAGTTCGACACGCGATTGGCCTGGACGCGTGTATTTCAGGGGTGCGCGAGAAGCTTCTCACACGCGATTGGCCTGGGCGCGTGTATTTCAGGGGCTCGCGGGTGTTTTCACACGCGATCGGGTATGGGGGAGCGTGTGCGTGAATTTCAGGGGTGCGCGTGAAGTTCCACACGTGATTGGCCTGGGCGCGTGTATTTCAGGGGTGCGCGAGAAGCTTCTCACATGCGATTGGCCTGGGCGCGTGTATTACAGGGGCTCGTGGGTGTTTTTACACGCGATCGGGCCTGGGGGAGCGGTGTACGTGTATTCCAGGGGCTCGTGGGTGTTTACACACGCGATCGGGCCTGGGGGAGCGTGTGCGTGTATTTCAGGGGTGCGCGTGAAGTTCCACACGCGATTGGCCTGGGCGCGTGTATTTCAGGGGTGCGCGAGAAGCTTCTCACACGCGATTGGCCTGGGCGCGTGTATTACAGGGGCTCGCGGGTGTTTTTACACGCGATCGGGCCTGGGGGAGCGGGGTACGTGTATTTCAGGGGCTCGTGGGTGTTTACACACGCGACTGGCCTGTGTACGCAATTCCATTGGACCAAAGGCCCTGACAGCTCAGGAGCGTCTGTGACGTGACACGCACGGGCGTGTCCCTGTACCCGGGGGAATGTTACAAGACCAAAAACTGCACGTCCGAGTGTCAGCCTGCGTGATTGGAGGATAGTGCCTCAGTGCGTATACGCAGAAGTGACTTTGGACGTGTGGTGCGGTTTAAAAGGTGCGTGTAGTACGTCATTTCCTTGTACGTGCTTCCCGTGGAGAGCGAGTGGGTGAAATCTGTACTGTTCACACGCGATTTACTTCACAGCGTTTCCAGTTCGTACTCCCTGTTACCTCTGTCAGTATTTTTCTGATTTTCTTTTCGACCTGTTTCCTCAAACAGCGTTGACTTCTCCTTTTGTCCTGTCTCCTCAGACAGTGTACAATTCTTCTTTTGGCGGGGGTGTTGCCAACGCGCATACGCGCGTATTTTTCACGCTATTTTCCCAGGCAGACGGTGAGTCGCGCACGTATTTACCAACTGTGCTAGCCCCGTACCCCTTCAGAGGTCATTGTAGGCTGCGTGTGACACGCATACGTTCATTTTTGTGTTCCTGGGTGCCACAGCGTAGTGCAGGTTCCTTTTCCCACGCACGTGGTCTACGAAGGGTCGCGTGCACGTCATTTTCTGTTTTAGGGGTGCCTGTGCGTTGCGTGACCCGTCATCTTTCCCCAGGGGTTACATACAGCCTTGCTAGAGCACTTGGGTACGAATTCCATCTAGTACCCTACCCCTTTGACCCCCAATTGCCCAGGACAATTGTCCACTGCAACTCCCATACGCACAACTCCATCAGTGCCATGGCTGGGAGGCGAGCAAGTGGTAAGGGTGGCAAAGGTGGCCGAGCCTCAAGAGGTGGGCGTGGTGGGTGCGGTAGGGGATGTGGCCAGGATTTGCAGACTCCCCCAAGCCCCCCACGTGTGGAGGACCAGTCAGGGACAACCACCTCCCCCCAAGGTTGAGGGAAACGTGGCTGACACCATCCCTGCTCAGCCCTTGTTGGAACGGCCCGTTGTGGCACCTGACCTAGTACAGGGTGACTCCCAGGCTGACTTCCAGGTCGCCAAGTCTAGGCCACGGGTGGCGGCGCAAGCCAGTGTCACCAGGCCACGTGGTACAGGAGCAGCCATGTCATCTGCTGCCCCGAGTAGGCGGGGTGGGGAGGCTGCAGGGGCAGCTGCAGCTCCGTCCACCCCAGCTCTGACTCCCCCAGCAAGGACAGTGTTGGTCCTGAGGTTCCCCCTGCCATAATCACACTTCAGCTAATGCCTACAGATAGTCATGTGGTCAGTGTGCCATTGCACACTACTACTACACAGTCCACCGGTGCTCCTGCCTCTAGTGTCCAGAGCGGCGTAGGGCACTCCAGATCCCCACCACCCACAAAAAGAAAGAGGAAGAGTGCTCGTCCAGTACAGGCTCATGACCCCGACACGGCTACACGGTCCGGCACGCCAAGGAAGCCTAGCTTCAATGATGCCGAACTGGATGCACTTGTGCAGTATGTGTCCGAACATGACGCCGAAATGTTGGTCACTTCAGGGTGTAGGATTACACCTGCTCGACATCAGGCACACTGGCAGTCCATCGCGGACAGCATAAGTGCCCTTGGGATTATGAGGTGCACAGCTGTTGAGTGCTACAAGCGCTGGAACGACCTTAAGCGTAGGGCAAAGAAAAAGCTGGCCTCAAGTCATGCCGCAACTCTGGTGACTGGAGGTGGGTCTCCACAAGAGGACATAGAACTCACTCTACATGAGCATGTTGCTGGGACCTACGTCACAGAGGAGCAGAACCAAGGTGTGGGAGAACTGCCAGATTACGAGGCATTGTCCGGTGAGTGCACATGCATGTGTGTGTGATCCATGTGTATGTAGTTTGTGGGAGGGGATTTGGTTGAGTTCCAGGTCAGGGTGTGTGTGCCTGAGTGTTTTGTCCCACCCATGTGCTTCATCCAATGCATTCTGCGCCCCGGGATTTGGGTATTACAGTGTCCCTTCTGGCCACAGTAGGCGTTTTGCACTACATTGCGCCAGTTGCCCTTGAAGTGGCATCTTGCTACCACATTGTTCCGTATTAAGCTGTGTTCATTCAGGCTGATTGTAGGAATTCACCTGGTTCTACTGCGAATCACTCTGCCCCATTGTCACATATATGTCATGCCCATGGTACATGCCATCTGTGTGATGGCATGTGTCATGTATGTGTATTGGACATGCCACTCACAGGCCAATGTGTGATATCACTGCTAGACAGCATGCAGCTGATGTGTTGCTCTCCCACCTTGGTGTCATCAGTGTCTGACATTTCCCTCCACTTCCAACTCATGGACAGTGCATGCATGGGAGGGTTATAGTCATGTGGGACATGTGTAAATCAAGTACTGTTACTGTAGCTTGTCTGGCCTAATAGCGTGCCATGGTGCTAATGCCTGTTTCCATTTTTTGTCTTTCTTGTTTTTGCAGAGGATGACGCACCTGATGCTGTTGAGGGAGAGGAGATGGTGCAGGCCCAGGAGGGATATGAAGCACGACCAGGCACCAGTGGGGGACGTGGTTTGGTGGTGGGGGAGAACCCTCTCTTGCTGCAGGCCATACTGTCCCGGGGTGTCCCTGGCTGCACCTCCCCAGAACTCTTTTCAGGTGTTGATTCGGATGAGGCCTATGTGGATTCGCAGGTATGTGTTCATGGAAGGGATACTGTTCTGTCCGACCCACCTGCACCAGGGGTAGAGCCCACTATGGGGATGTCAGTGTTGGTAGGTGCGCCTGTGGTGGTTACGGATGCAGGGCCACACTCCGCAACTTCTGATCCTGTTCCTGGGCCAGCAGTTCAGAGGGGAAATGCAGTCCTGCAGCCTCAGGCAGTGCCGACACAGCAAGGCGCAGTTCGCCTTGCCCCAGACAGGTGTGGTGCCCGCCAACGCGGTGGCCGTCCGCCACCAGGCAATACCGCATGGGAGCAATCCATTTACGGTATGGCCAACCAACAGGCAGCATCATCCGAAATGATTGCTCAGGCCATGGAGAGGGTGGCCACTTCCATTGTCCCCCCAGAAAGGCAGATGGAGCTACTACAGCAGGCAACAGACTCCATTTGCCATTCAGTCAGGGAGGACATGTTGGCGTCCAACAGGGACAGACAGGCGGCCCTGGACAATCTGAGGGAATCAATTTCTATAGATGCCCAGGGACAGAGGGAAGCCCTGAGGGGAGAGGTCCAGCACCTCAGGCAGACTCTTGTGGACCTTGAGGCTTCCACTGTCACCAGGACGGAACAGCTGCTTGAGCGCGTCACCCGTACGCTCTCAGCAGAGATGCAGGCAACTCGGGCGGAGGTCCGGGCAACACGTCGGGTGTTGCATGGGGATCTCCGCACCATATCCCTCCAGAACGAGGCCTTCCAGGCCTGCATGCTTGCTGCCATGGAGGACCAAACTAGGGCATTGCGTGGGCTGCATCCCATGGCACCACCACCTCCTGTGGCAGCAGCAGCAGAGGTTGAGGAGAGCGAATCCAGCAGTGAATCTCCCACTATTTACTAGCCTTGCAGGCCATGAGCCCATGGAGGTGTTTTTTTTTCGCAACATTCACGCAGGTGACTGTTGGTGGGCACCCTGTCCTCGGACCTCCTGGGTGGCCTCCCCCACACCCCCTGGCCCACACATGGCCATTTTTGATTTTTGATTTTTGATTTTTGATTTTTTTTTGCAGTGTGTTGCCTTGTGTGGCTCCCGTGGGCATCCACTGTATTCCGGCTGGGCACATGCAGGCTTGCCCTGAGTTTGGATTAGATGCTTGGGTCAGTGAGACACACACCCCTCCTGCTTCCCGTTTCCATGGGCTTGCAAAGGGTGTGCCCAAGTGACAGTGAATTACACAGTGACGTTGGACTCCCATGAGCTGTGTGGGCAGTCTGTAGTCAATACTGTGTATACATTCCTAGTGCATATTGTTGTTGTATTGTGCACTGCATGGTGTATTGATGTGTGCTTGTGCATCCATGTCTCCCTCCTGATTTGCAGGTTCATTCCTCATGTCTTCACAAGGCCGTCCACTTTGGAGATGGGGCTCATGTTGTGAGCAGTGGACTTCCAGATGTGCGTGGCAACAACACTGTACAGTTGGAGGTGGTGGATGTGCTGGCATTCTCATGTTGTAAGACTACGTATCCTTTGCCTCAGTACTGTCATGTTTATGCTATGTCGATTGTATTGTGGTAAGTATTTGGTCATGTGTGTTGTTGTTTCTACATTCATGTGGGCATATTGTGTGTGGCCAGTTTCCATTAGGGACACTGTACTTTGTGACACGTGTCATGTTTGGGGGATGACTTTGTTTGCTCTCACGTGGCATGTCATGCCATGGTGTGTTGGGTGGCGGTGCTGGGGAGGGGTTGGGTGACATGGCACTGTTGTCATGTTGTGTCTTGCAAGGGGGTAATGATTTCAGCAGCATAGAAGTGTGTCTTTTGAACACACCATTGGTGCTGTTTGTGTAGTTTGGGAAGCACACAATGGAACACTTCCAGATGTACAATCTCAGGCTGGTATGGTTGTGACAGTTGACTGTCCATTGACACATCATAATTGTCAGTAACAATCGTCATTGATTGTCAGCTGGTATGTGCCAGGGCTGTGTGCACTCCACAGGGGTGTGATTTTATGTGAAGTGATTAGCCAAGAGCTGCGTACGGGCTGCCTCACCCCGTGCCCTTTCCCCTCCCATGCGCAGTGGGCATGCATGTGGTTGGGGATGTGGGGGCACCACCATGTCCACGGCCAGGCCCCGGCGTGTTGCAACGTTGTGCAGGACACATGCTGCCACTATGATCCTGCACACTACTGGGGGAGCGTATAACAGCTGCCTGCCAGGTCGGTCAAGGGAGCGGAAGCGTGACTTGAGCACTCCGAACGTGCGCTCCACGATGCCCCGGGTTGCAATGTGGGCTGTGTTGTATCTTACCTGGGGTGGCGTGGTGGGGTTCCGAATTGGCGTCATCATGTGGGTGCTGAGAGGGTAGGCACTGTCCCCTGGGGAGGTGGTAATGGGTATCATCAGTGGGGTTGTGACATTACTCAGTATCTGACATGCATGCATGCGCAGTGGCATTTATACTCACCGAGCAGCCATGTATCGCCATGCCGCCCAGCTTCTATGTCCCGGTTTAGGGTAGACATTCTGTAGATTAAACTGTCGTGGGTGGAGCCTGGATAGTTGGCATATACTGAGGTGATGATTCCCTTGGCATCACATACTACCTGGGCGTTGATGGAATGCCAGTGCTTGCGGTTTCTATAGATGTGCTCAGTTGCCCTGGGGGGACGTAGAGCCACATGGGTGCAATCAATGGCACCGAGCACTTTGGGGAATTGTGCCACCCTGTAGAAGTCCTGGGCAACAGCCTGCCTTTCTGCAGGTGTTCTGGGCAGGTATATGTGCCTGCGGACTGATGGGCGTGCAGTGATGATGGCCAAGACCTGGTGTAGGCACCGTGACTGCGTGGCCTGTGACACCCCCCCCACTATGGCACTTGTCCACTGAAATGATCCAGTGGCCAGGAAGTGCAGTACATTTAGGACCTTCTCCAGGGGGCTGAGTGCTTGGGAGCACAGGGTGGTTGATGTGAGGTCATCCTCCTACTCACTGACCAGGTCGAGTATTATGTGAGGTGGAAACCTGTACCTCCCATACACATGGTCATCAGGCATTCCAAAAAGGCTGGTTCTGGGTGTAAAAATTCTGGCCGGACTATCCTCCTCCTCCTCCTGCGGTATCCCACGGCCACTGCTGCTAGGAACGGTATGTTCATCCTGGCGTCTGAGCTTGTTTGTTGTTTGCGTGCACTTTTATGCTGTGCGGGTGGACGTATGCCTACTTCCTGCTGGCGTACGTGTTTCCGGATTGGCCACGTTCGTTTCCATGAATACGTGTTGTAGGCGAGCGTGTAAAACTTCCCGCGCAGCCCTGGAATACCCGCACCCAGCCCAATCGCATGTGGAACTTCTCGCGCACCCCTGGAATACACGCACACGCTCCCTCAGGCCCGATCGCGTGTGAAACCACCCGCGAGCCCCTGAAATACATGCACACGCTCCCCCAGGCCCTATCGCGTGTGAAACCACCTGCGAGCCCCTGAAATACACGCACATGCTCCCCCAGGCCCGATCGCGTGTGAAACCACCCGCGAGCCCCTGAAATACACACACACGCTCCCCCAGGCCCGATCGCGTGTGAAACCACCCGCGAGCCCCTGAAATACACGCGCCCAGGCCAATCGCGTGTGGAACTTCTCGCGCACCCCTGGAATACACGCACACGCTCCCCCAGGCCCGATCGCATGTGAAACCACCCGCGAGCCCCTATAATACACGCACCCAGGCCAATCGCGCGTGGAACTTCTCGCGCACCCCTGAAATACACGCACACGCTCCCCCAGGCCCGATAGCATTTGAAACCACCCGCGAGCCCCTGAAATACACGCACACGCTCCCCCAGGCCCGATCGCGTGTGAAACCACCCGCGAGCCCCTGAAATACACGCACACGCTCCCCCAGGCCCGATCGTGTGTGAAACCACCCGCGAGCCCCTGAAGTACACGCACACGCTACCCCAGGCCCGATCGCGTGTGAAACCACCCACGAGCCCCTGAAATACACGCACACGCTCCCCCAGGCCCGATCGCGTGTGAAACCACCCGCGAGCCCCTGAAATACACGCACACGCTCCCCCAGGCCCGATCACGTGTGGTTTCACACGCGAGCCCCTGAAATACACGCACCCGCTCCCCCAGGCCCGATCGTGTGTGAAACCACCCGCGAGCCCCTGAAATACATGCGCCCAGGCCAATCGCATGTGGAAATTCTCGCGCACCCCTGGAATACACGCACACGCTCCCCCAGGCCCGATCGCGTGTGAAACCACCCGCGAGCCGATGCGCAGGAAAAAAATGTGCGCCAAAGTCCTACATGCGCGAGAAGGCCCACACGCGATCGGGCCTGGGGGAGCGTGTGCGTGTATTTCAGAGGTGCGCGTGAAGTTCCACACGCGATTGGCCTGGGCGCGTGTATTTCAGGGGCTCGCGGGTGTTTTCACATGCGATCGGGCCTGTGGGAGCGTGTGCGTGAATTGCAGGGATGCGCGTGAAGTTCCACACGCGATTGGCCTGGGCGCGTGTATTTCAGGGGTGCGCGAGAAGCTTCTCACACGCGATTGGTCTGGGCGCGTGTATTTCAGGAGCTTGCGGGTGTTTTCACACGCGATCGGGCCTGGGGGAGCGTGTGCGTGAATTTCAGGGGTGCGCGTGAAGTTCCACACGCGATTGGCCTGGACGCGTGTATTTCAGGGGTGCGCGAGAAGCTTCTCACACGCGATTGGCCTGGGCGCGTGTGTTTCAGGTGCTCGCGGGTGTTTTCACACGCGATCGGGTATGGGGGAGCGTGTGCGTGAATTTCAGGGGTGCGCGTGAAGTTCGACACGCGATTGGCCTGGACGCGTGTATTTCAGGGGTGCGCGAGAAGCTTCTCACACGCGATTGGCCTGGGCGCGTGTATTTCAGGGGCTCGCGGGTGTTTTCACACGCGATCGGGTATGGGGGAGCGTGTGCGTGAATTTCAGGGGTGCGCGTGAAGTTCCACACGTGATTGGCCTGGGCGCGTGTATTTCAGGGGTGCGCGAGAAGCTTCTCACATGCGATTGGCCTGGGCGCGTGTATTACAGGGGCTCGTGGGTGTTTTTACACGCGATCGGGCCTGGGGGAGCGGTGTACGTGTATTCCAGGGGCTCGTGGGTGTTTACACACGCGATCGGGCCTGGGGGAGCGTGTGCGTGTATTTCAGGGGTGCGCGTGAAGTTCCACACGCGATTGGCCTGGGCGCGTGTATTTCAGGGGTGCGCGAGAAGCTTCTCACACGCGATTGGCCTGGGCGCGTGTATTACAGGGGCTCGCGGGTGTTTTTACACGCGATCGGGCCTGGGGGAGCGGGGTACGTGTATTTCAGGGGCTCGTGGGTGTTTACACACGCGACTGGCCTGTGTACGCAATTCCATTGGACCAAAGGCCCTGACAGCTCAGGAGCGTCTGTGACGTGACACGCGCGGGCGTGTCCCTGTACCCGGGGGAATGTTACAAGACCAAAAACTGCACGTCCGAGTGTCAGCCTGCGTGATTGGAGGATAGTGCCTCAGTGCGTATACGCAGAAGTGACTTTGGACGTGTGGTGCGGTTTAAAAGGTGCGTGTAGTACGTCATTTCCTTGTACGTGCTTCCCGTGGAGAGCGAGTGGGTGAAATCTGTACTGTTCACACGCGATTTACTTCACAGCGTTTCCAGTTCGTACTCCCTGTTACCTCTGTCAGTATTTTTCTGATTTTCTTTTCGACCTGTTTCCTCAAACAGCGTTGACTTCTCCTTTTGTCCTGTCTCCTCAGACAGTGTACAATTCTTCTTTTGGCGGGGGTGTTGCCAACGCGCATACGCGCGTATTTTTCACGCTATTTTCCCAGGCAGACGGTGAGTCGCGCACGTATTTACCAACTGTGCTAGCCCCGTACCCCTTCAGAGGTCATTGTAGGCTGCGTGTGACACGCATACGTTCATTTTTGTGTTCCTGGGTGCCACAGCGTAGTGCAGGTTCCTTTTCCCACGCACGTGGTCTACGAAGGGTCGCGTGCACGTCATTTTCTGTTTTAGGGGTGCCTGTGCGTTGCGTGACCCGTCATCTTTCCCCAGGGGTTACATACAGCCTTGCTAGAGCACTTGGGTACGAATTCCATCTAGTACCCTACCCCTTTGACCCCCAATTGCCCAGGACAATTGTCCACTGCAACTCCCATACGCACAACTCCATCAGTGCCATGGCTGGGAGGCGAGCAAGTGGTAAGGGTGGCAAAGGTGGCCGAGCCTCAAGAGGTGGGCGTGGTGGGTGCGGTAGGGGATGTGGCCAGGATTTGCAGACTCCCCCAAGCCCCCCACGTGTGGAGGACCAGTCAGGGACAACCACCTCCCCCCAAGGTTGAGGGAAACGTGGCTGACACCATCCCTGCTCAGCCCTTGTTGGAACGGCCCGTTGTGGCACCTGACCTAGTACAGGGTGACTCCCAGGCTGACTTCCAGGTCGCCAAGTCTAGGCCACGGGTGGCGGCGCAAGCCAGTGTCACCAGGCCACGTGGTACAGGAGCAGCCATGTCATCTGCTGCCCCGAGTAGGCGGGGTGGGGAGGCTGCAGGGGCAGCTGCAGCTCCGTCCACCCCAGCTCTGACTCCCCCAGCAAGGACAGTGTTGGTCCTGAGGTTCCCCCTGCCATAATCACACTTCAGCTAATGCCTACAGATAGTCATGTGGTCAGTGTGCCATTGCACACTACTACTACACAGTCCACCGGTGCTCCTGCCTCTAGTGTCCAGAGCGGCGTAGGGCACTCCAGATCCCCACCACCCACAAAAAGAAAGAGGAAGAGTGCTCGTCCAGTACAGGCTGATGACCCCGACACGGCTACACGGTCCGGCACGCCAAGGAAGCCTAGCTTCAATGATGCCGAACTGGATGCACTTGTGCAGTATGTGTCCGAACATGACGCCGAAATGTTGGTCACTTCAGGGTGTAGGATTACACCTGCTCGACATCAGGCACACTGGCAGTCCATCGCGGACAGCATAAGTGCCCTTGGGATTATGAGGTGCACAGCTGTTGAGTGCTACAAGCGCTGGAACGACCTTAAGCGTAGGGCAAAGAAAAAGCTGGCCTCAAGTCATGCCGCAACTCTGGTGACTGGAGGTGGGTCTCCACAAGAGGACATAGAACTCACTCTACATGAGCATGTTGCTGGGACCTACGTCACAGAGGAGCAGAACCAAGGTGTGGGAGAACTGCCAGATTACGAGGCATTGTCCGGTGAGTGCACATGCATGTGTGTGTGATCCATGTGTATGTAGTTTGTGGGAGGGGATTTGGTTGAGTTCCAGGTCAGGGTGTGTGTGCCTGAGTGTTTTGTCCCACCCATGTGCTTCATCCAATGCATTCTGCGCCCCGGGATTTGGGTATTACAGTGTCCCTTCTGGCCACAGTAGGCGTTTTGCACTACATTGCGCCAGTTGCCCTTGAAGTGGCATCTTGCTACCACATTGTTCCGTATTAAGCTGTGTTCATTCAGGCTGATTGTAGGAATTCACCTGGTTCTACTGCGAATCACTCTGCCCCATTGTCACATATATGTCATGCCCATGGTACATGCCATCTGTGTGATGGCATGTGTCATGTATGTGTATTGGACATGCCACTCACAGGCCAATGTGTGATATCACTGCTAGACAGCATGCAGCTGATGTGTTGCTCTCCCACCTTGGTGTCATCAGTGTCTGACATTTCCCTCCACTTCCAACTCATGGACAGTGCATGCATGGGAGGGTTATAGTCATGTGGGACATGTGTAAATCAAGTACTGTTACTGTAGCTTGTCTGGCCTAATAGCGTGCCATGGTGCTAATGCCTGTTTCCATTTTTTGTCTTTCTTGTTTTTGCAGAGGATGACGCACCTGATGCTGTTGAGGGAGAGGAGATGGTGCAGGCCCAGGAGGGATCTGAAGCACGACCAGGCACCAGTGGGGGACGTGGTTTGGTGGTGGGGGAGAACCCTCTCTTGCTGCAGGCCATACTGTCCCGGGGTGTCCCTGGCTGCACCTCCCCAGAACTCTTTTCAGGTGTTGATTCGGATGAGGCCTATGTGGATTCGCAGGTATGTGTTCATGGAAGGGATACTGTTCTGTCCGACCCACCTGCACCAGGGGTAGAGCCCACTATGGGGATGTCAGTGTTGGTAGGTGCGCCTGTGGTGGTTACGGATGCAGGGCCACACTCCGCAACTTCTGATCCTGTTCCTGGGCCAGCAGTTCAGAGGGGAAATGCAGTCCTGCAGCCTCAGGCAGTGCCGACACAGCAAGGCGCAGTTCGCCTTGCCCCAGACAGGTGTGGTGCCCGCCAACGCGGTGGCCGTCCGCCACCAGGCAATACCGCATGGGAGCAATCCATTTACGGTATGGCCAACCAACAGGCAGCATCATCCGAAATGATTGCTCAGGCCATGGAGAGGGTGGCCACTTCCATTGTCCCCCCAGAAAGGCAGATGGAGCTACTACAGCAGGCAACAGACTCCATTTGCCATTCAGTCAGGGAGGACATGTTGGCGTCCAACAGGGACAGACAGGCGGCCCTGGACAATCTGAGGGAATCAATTTCTATAGATGCCCAGGGACAGAGGGAAGCCCTGAGGGGAGAGGTCCAGCACCTCAGGCAGACTCTTGTGGACCTTGAGGCTTCCACTGTCACCAGGACGGAACAGCTGCTTGAGCGCGTCACCCGTACGCTCTCAGCAGAGATGCAGGCAACTCGGGCGGAGGTCCGGGCAACACGTCGGGTGTTGCATGGGGATCTCCGCACCATATCCCTCCAGAACGAGGCCTTCCAGGCCTGCATGCTTGCTGCCATGGAGGACCAAACTAGGGCATTGCGTGGGCTGCATCCCATGGCACCACCACCTCCTGTGGCAGCAGCAGCAGAGGTTGAGGAGAGCGAATCCAGCAGTGAATCTCCCACTATTTACTAGCCTTGCAGGCCATGAGCCCATGGAGGTGTTTTTTTTTCGCAACATTCACGCAGGTGACTGTTGGTGGGCACCCTGTCCTCGGACCTCCTGGGTGGCCTCCCCCACACCCCCTGGCCCACACATGGCCATTTTTGATTTTTGATTTTTGATTTTTGATTTTTTTTTGCAGTGTGTTGCCTTGTGTGGCTCCCGTGGGCATCCACTGTATTCCGGCTGGGCACATGCAGGCTTGCCCTGAGTTTGGATTAGATGCTTGGGTCAGTGAGACACACACCCCTCCTGCTTCCCGTTTCCATGGGCTTGCAAAGGGTGTGCCCAAGTGACAGTGAATTACACAGTGACGTTGGACTCCCATGAGCTGTGTGGGCAGTCTGTAGTCAATACTGTGTATACATTCCTAGTGCATATTGTTGTTGTATTGTGCACTGCATGGTGTATTGATGTGTGCTTGTGCATCCATGTCTCCCTCCTGATTTGCAGGTTCATTCCTCATGTCTTCACAAGGCCGTCCACTTTGGAGATGGGGCTCATGTTGTGAGCAGTGGACTTCCAGATGTGCGTGGCAACAACACTGTACAGTTGGAGGTGGTGGATGTGCTGGCATTCTCATGTTGTAAGACTACGTATCCTTTGCCTCAGTACTGTCATGTTTATGCTATGTCGATTGTATTGTGGTAAGTATTTGGTCATGTGTGTTGTTGTTTCTACATTCATGTGGGCATATTGTGTGTGGCCAGTTTCCATTAGGGACACTGTACTTTGTGACACGTGTCATGTTTGGGGGATGACTTTGTTTGCTCTCACGTGGCATGTCATGCCATGGTGTGTTGGGTGGCGGTGCTGGGGAGGGGTTGGGTGACATGGCACTGTTGTCATGTTGTGTCTTGCAAGGGGGTAATGATTTCAGCAGCATAGAAGTGTGTCTTTTGAACACAGCATTGGTGCTGTTTGTGTAGTTTGGGAAGCACACAATGGAACACTTCCAGATGTACAATCTCAGGCTGGTATGGTTGTGACAGTTGACTGTCCATTGACACATCATAATTGTCAGTAACAATCGTCATTGATTGTCAGCTGGTATGTGCCAGGGCTGTGTGCACTCCACAGGGGTGTGATTTTATGTGAAGTGATTAGCCAAGAGCTGCGTATGGGCTGCCTCACCCCGTGCCCTTTCCCCTCCCATGCGCAGTGGGCATGCATGTGGTTGGGGATGTGGGGGCACCACCATGTCCACGGCCAGGCCCCGGCGTGTTGCAACGTTGTGCAGGACACATGCTGCCACTATGATCCTGCACACTACTGGGGGAGCGTATAACAGCTGCCTGCCAGAACGGTCAAGGGAGCGGAAGCGTGACTTGAGCACTCCGAATGTGCGCTCCACGATGCCCCGGGTTGCAATGTGGGCTGTGTTGTATCTTACCTGGGGTGGCGTGGTGGGGTTCCGAATTGGCGTCATCATGTGGGTGCTGAGAGGGTAGGCACTGTCCCCTGGGGAGGTGGTGATGGGTATCATCAGTGGGGTTGTGACATTACTCAGTATCTGACATGCATGCATGCGCAGTGGCATTTATACTCACCGAGCAGCCATGTATCGCCATGCCGCCCAGCTTCTATGTCCCGGTTTAGGGTAGACATTCTGTAGATGAAACTGTCGTGGGTGGAGCCTGGATAGTTGGCGTATACTGAGGTGATGATTCCCTTGGCATCACATACTACCTGGGCGTTGATGGAATGCCAGTGCTTGCGGTTTCTATAGATGTGCTCAGTTGCCCTGGGGGGACGTAGAGCCACATGGGTGCAATCAATGGCACCGAGCACTTTGGGGAATTGTGCCACCCTGTAGAAGTCCTGGGCAACAGCCTGCCTTTCTGCAGGTGTTCTGGGCAGGTATATGTGCCTGCGGACTGATGGGCGTGCAGTGATGATGGCCAAGACCTGGTGTAGGCACCGTGACTGCGTGGCCTGTGACATCCCCCCCACTATGGCACTTGTCCACTGAAATGATCCAGTGGCCAGGAAGTGCAGTACATTTAGGACCTTCTCCAGGGGGCTGAGTGCTTGGGAGCACAGGCTGGTTGATGTGAGGTCATCCTCCTACTCACTGACCAGGTCGAGTATTATGTGAGGTGGAA
Organism: Ambystoma mexicanum; assembly: GCF_040938575.1. Taxonomy (NCBI): domain Eukaryota; kingdom Metazoa; phylum Chordata; class Amphibia; order Caudata; family Ambystomatidae; genus Ambystoma; species Ambystoma mexicanum. The sequence continues at coordinate 293,192,488 of NC_090928.1, forward strand.
ACCTGTACCTCCCATACACATGGTCATCAGGCATCCCAAAAAGGCTGGTTCTGGGTGTAAAAATTCTGGCCCGGACTATCCTCCTCCTCCTCCTGCGGTATCCCACGGCCACTGCTGCTAGGAACGGTATGTTCATCCTGGCGTCTGAGCTTGTTTGTTGTTTGCGTGCACTTTTATGCTGTGCGGTTGGACGTATGCCTACTTCCTGCTGGCGTACGTGTTTCCGGATTGGCCACGTTCGTTTCCATGAATACGTGTTGTAGGCGAGCGTGTAAAACTTCCCGCGCAGCCCTGGAATACCCGCACCCAGCCCAATCGCGTGTGGAACTTCTCGCGCACCCCTGGAATACACGCACACGCTCCCTCAGGCCCGATTGCGTGTGAAACCACCCGCGAGCCCCTGAAATACATGCACACGCTCCCCCAGGCCCTATCGCGTGTGAAACCACCCGCGAGCCCCTGAAATACACGCACATGCTCCCCCAGGCCCGATCGCGTGTGAAACCACCCGCGAGCCCCTGAAATACACGCACACGCTCCCCCAGGCCCGATCGCATGTGAAACCACCCGCGAGCCCCTGAAATACAGGCGCCCAGGCAAATCGCGTGTGGAACTTCTCGCGCACCCCTGGAATACACGCACACGCTCCCCCAGGCCCGATCGCGTGTGAAACCACCCGCGAGTCCCTGAAATACACGCACACGCTCCCCCAGGCCCGATCACGTGTGGTTTCACACGCGAGCCCCTGAAATACACGCACCCGCTCCCCCAGGTCCGATCGCGTGTGAAACCACCCGCGAGCCCCTGAAATACATGCGCCCAGGCCAATCGCGTGTGGAAATTCTCGCGCACCCCTGGAATACGCGCACACGCTCCCCCAGGCCCGATCGCGTGTGAAACCACCCGCGAGCCCATGAAATACACGCACCGAGGCCAATCGCGTGTGGAACTTCTCACGCACCCCTGAAATACACGCACACGCTCCCCCAGGCCCGATCGTGTGTGAAACCACCCGCGAGCCCCTGAAATACACGCACACGCTCCCCCAGGCCCGATCGCGTGTGAAACCACCCGCGAGCCCCTGAAATACACGCACACGCTCCCCCAGGCCCGATCGCGTGTGAAACCACCCGCGAGCCCCTGAAATACACGCACACGCTCCCCCAGGCCCGATCGCGTGTGAAACCACCCGCGAGCCCCTGTAATACACGCGCTCAGGCCATTCGCGTGTGGGACTTCTCGCGCACCCCTGAAATACATGCACCCAGGCCATTCGCGTGTAATACTTCTCGCAGGCGCAGCCCTTTGCGATGGTTTTGCGATCTTGATGGCTTTTCCTTGCGTGAGGGCGTTCTTGGGGGCGTAACTGGCGCTGATGCAGGGTCGCTGCGCCACTCTGCGCCACGTCTGCTTTTGGAGGTGGGAATCCATGAATACGCTGTGCGCGGAAATTGATTTTATCGCACGCGGCTGGCGCAGACATTCGCACGGGCACGCTGTGCGCCAGCCGCGTGCGACACTTTTGGGAGGAATTACATGAATCGGCTTGCTGGTATTTTTGTAAGTAAATCAATGATTTCCCTAATTGAATTTCACAGGATTGGTGACGTTCGAACCCACCAAACTTTTCCCAGTGTTGTTGTTAATTGTTATAGTCATTAAAGTGTTGCCCCAAAAGAATGAATCCCCTTGTGAGATGAAAAACAAATTTTTCCCTGTATTTAAATTATGCCCTGCTAAACAAATGTTTATTTGCGAGTGTCATTCCTCTTTGCATCTGTCTTCCTAAAGCAAACCAATTTGCCACTGTATTTTCCCTTTGCATTTGCTTTCTCCCAAAAAACAATTTTCCTACTTCCTTTCTATTTCCCCTGGCGTGCTGATTAGTATTGTCTAAAATCTTGCCTCTCTCCTAAGTGTAAGCAGTACGCATTTTCTTCTATTATGTCCCCTAGGAGTTGTGAGAAATAATAAAAACCCCATTCTTGCATTTTGCTCAAAAAACAGATTTTCCCTTTATTTGCTGGCTTCACATATTGTGGTGGTGGGCTTCACCCCAAAACCAATTTTCTTCCTATATTCCTACTCCTTGCCAATGCCTTCCATTCAAAGGAATCAAGTCCAATTGATGTTTGGGGGGTGAGTGTTGCGGGGGCGAGTGCTTAACTGTAGGTGCCATCACTTTGTGTGGAATTGTTATTTTCCTGTTTTGTCATTACAACAAAAGCGAGTGTTACAGTCTATTTCAACCTGGTCACTCTAGATAGGACATCGCATTTGTGTTGCCAAAATATTGGTGGCTGTTGTATTTTGATTATCCTCATTTACAATGCATAATAAATTAATAAAATATCTTATTAATACACACCGGCCTGGTTCCTAGTCCATTGTGACACGGGGTGCTGGTGGAGGTTGTGTGCGCGACAGGTTGGAGGCCTACTCAAAAAGAATCCAGAGTATACTAAAAATAATACGCATTTTATTGTGCGCCACATTCACTGTTGGGGAAGGAGCTCCCTGGCGGGTGTGTGCCGTGTAATAAACTGTGACAGGTTGATGTCAGCCCTGCCTGTAAAAAAAAGAATTAAATGAGCCAGGATTGAAGGGGCAAAATGACATCATAAAGTGTTGGCTGAGAACCGGCATTGTTTTTGGCAACCCTGGAGAGGGTTCTAACATTTCTGACATTGCTTTTAGCTTTGTTGAACTAATCAGGGCTTTTCCTGAGTGTTTTCAGAATAATGTTAAGGCCAAAAAGCTTGCCAATAACGGCTGGTTTAATGAAGCATTTGCAGAAGGTAAGAGATTACTCCTTGATGCTCTGATATCACCAATCAGGTCCAAAGGGACCTCATTTAGGCTAGAGCTAATTATCATGCAGTCCTGGGTGTGCGGAAATTGAGCTTGAAGACAAAGTACAGGGTGATCTGTTAGATGCCGTTATTTCCAATAATGGCAAAAAACTTTCGGAATTTGTGGTGGATGGGCTCCCACATAAGAGAATGAGAAGTACGTTGGAATCCCATGTGGACACCGGAATTCGGGCTGATCATTTTGCCAACTGATATCAAGGCCCTAGAGAACCAACAGATAGCATAGAACCCACCCCTCCCTTGATTTGTTGCTGAAGAAGGTTGCTACATTAATTGGAAATCAAACACACAATCATGCGCCAAGGCAGGATGACATTCCAGCGGACCTTTATCAAGACCTTTTTAACCTTATTGACCTTTGGACCCCATTGTTAACAATATTTTGTAATGCTATTTGAGCAAGCCCGGTATCATATAGACCAATTTCAATGTTGGACACATCTTTTAAAATCTTTGGGAGGCTGACGTTGGGATGCCTTGAAGCTTGGCTTTCTGCCATATCTATTCTTTCGAATATATAGAGTTTGGGTTTAGGCATGGGGTTGGCACAGCGGACCAGGCCTTGAACCTTTACCTGCTGGTGGCACATTCAGCTTATAGTAAGGCTGAAGCTATATTCCTGGCATTCATGGACCTGAGCACAGCCTTTAATAAAGGGAACAAAGCAACATTGTGGGGCGTGCTCGGATCCATGTACTGCAGGGAATTCATACGAAGAACCAGGCCTGTGTGTGTTATGTGGATGCAGGACAATGTACAGACTTTTTCAAAGTCAATCTGTGTGTTTGACAGGACTGTGATTTGGCACTGGTCATCTTCATGCTGTATATCAACTGTTTGCACAGTGCCCTGGTCGACTCCCAGACTATAATAGATCCTTGAGCGGGCCATAGGTCCTTTCTGATCCTGGCCTAGGCCGATGATACAGTCCTCATTGCCTGCCCTCCAAATGCGCTCCAAAAGCTGATCCATGTTTACACAGCTTTTCTAAGTGTACTGGATCTCAAGAAAAATACCTCGAAGTTGGCAGTGATGGCCTGTGTTTAGGGAAGAGATGTGGAGCAGATCACTCCTATGCAATGGGGCAGTTATCCTGAGGGATCTGGAATTCGATTATCTGGGTATTCAGTTTTCCTCTGTGGTAACTGACCAAGCTTGCATATATAAACAAAAAACTAATATCAGCCAATCATTAGGGGGCCTTTCCTATTTCATGGCCATTTGCCAAGGTCAATCGCTCTGGCATAATTTTAAAGGTTTATCAGGGTCAGACAAAGGCAGCAACAATGTATGGTGTGTCACTGTAGGGTTATGTGAACCCGTTGAATCTGCAGACTCTGGAAAACAAATGTTTTAAACGTCTATTGGATCTCCCACAGTCTGCCCCGAGTTTTGCAGTTCATAGTGAACTGGGTGTTCACCTTCTTGAGCATGATTGGTGTTTGTCTCCTATCCTTCACTGGCTCCACATATCGTCCAAGCTCCAATGTGGTTTTTCACTCATTTTTATTGTTAATGCTTTATAGTCAGGCAAGATTGGCACATACTTCCCTGGTTATTGTCTATAAGCAGACCATTATTTCAGTTGAGTGCACCAGCACTTTTCCCCCTTGCACTTTATTGCTTATTGCATGAAAAAATTATTATAAGAGCTCTTTTGTCTGGCAATTAAAGAACAGCGTGAGTCCAAAGAATTGCGGGTTAATGCAAATAGATTGCTCGCAGCCATCAGCGGCGTGCACTGTGTACAGCATTATCTTACACTGAGCCATCGAAAATCTGATCGTTGTCTGATTAAACAAGCTCGATTTAACTTCCTAATGTTAAGAGCAAATGCTGCCAGCTGGAAAGACTTCCCAGATGCTTCAGACTGCCCATTGTTTGGGGATGCAGTTAAAGATATTTTGCCCTGCGTATTTCCATATTAGACAAGTTACAATTCTTCCTGTGCTTCGACAGTTGAATTTTAGACAGTGTCACACTGCCTTATTGTTATCTTCCTTTAGCTGATTAATCGTATGTGGCCTGTGCTTTGTTAAACGTTTAAAGAAGTCTATGCATGTAAGAACATCAGTGGTTAATAATACAATGTGAATGGATAAGACTCTTCTGAACCAATGTATGAAGTTATTATATATCCAACTGATCTTGATGAATAGGATTGTATTATCAGCTATGTAAATGTTTTGGATTCAATGTTTTTTGTTTGTTGTTACTGTGTGTATCCTGTGCTTGTTTAATTGATGTTTTTGTATCCGAATAAATATAGTTTGATTGATTGGTTGTTTAATGCTGCAGAACTCATAGTCAGACAACACAGCTATTTTGTTTTTTTTTTCTCTTTCTCGGGCTAAAGAAAATGTTTTATTTTATGAAGAACAAAATCAATAGTATGTTTTCCTTAATAAGATCCACGCCATGTTTGGACACCAGCAGTATCAGGGTCGCACAGGAAAGGCAGCAGAATTCAAGCAGCATCAAAGACGGAATCCGTCAAATAGACATCTTTGTTGAAGTTTCAGTTTCAGTAAAAAGATCAGGCTTAGAGGTAGCCAGTGATGCGTTTCGTGCCCTTCTAGGCACTTGATTACACAACAATCAACAGACCCTGTGCACATGACATGCATAAAAAGTGCTCTCAGACTCTATGGTCTGTGAAGCGCCAACACGTTTTGCAGTGAAAGGAACAGCCATAAATAAATGGTGCAAGGTAAAGCGGTTTGTGATAGAACAGGTTAGCTTTAAAAGTGTGCAAATCCCAGGAAGATTAGATCCTCACTATATAAATAGGACTACATGTAGTGTCAGAATAAAATGAATATATCAGCAGAATAGTGCCATAATTCCTAAATACATAGTGCAACTGAGAGCTTGTCAAAGCAGAACATGTGACCTTATCTAGCTTGATAAAGGCAAACTAAAATAGAGAGCTAAATCCACATCATGGAGGCTGCATTAGTATATGTAAATCCCACCTAACTGGTACAAGACAATGGAGGATAAACAATTAAAGAGGCACAATGATGAAAAGTGCTGATGTATGCAGTACTGGACGGGACACAGTGTTTCATGCTGTACACAATTTAAAGTGACAATGTGCAGTGCAAATACCAGAATGGCACATGATTATCATAGCCATGAATAATTCAGGAAATCCAGCGTTCCAACCATAATGGCAGAAAAAGGAAAATTGACACAGTAAAATCAAAACCTCAATGCACATACAGTTCAAATATATGTCAACATTAGGATTAAAATCAATATCAGAGCCAGAGACAGGAGATACGAACCAGATAAGGATGGAAAAGCCATAGAGCCTGAAGCATAAACAATAATGAAAGTAGGGGTTAGTGAAACTCCACAATAAGTGAGACAATCCAGCTTAAGCTGTATGCCAAGGTGTTAGGACCTGACTGAGGCAACCAAAATAAATCCAGCACATATAGCAGTCAGACACCAATGAATGTGTATAGTTCTTCATCGATGTTATGCCCTGCTGGTGCATTCGTTTGGAAGTCAATAATGAGTCTGGTTTCCAATTGTCTCAATGTAAGCGTCCTATCTCCTCCTCGTAGGTGTTTGGCAATACTAGCCACTCCAAAAAAACCGAAGCCCAGTAGCTGACCATCGTGGACTTTGTGGAAATGCTTGGCAATATAATAAGCAAAATTCTTATTTTTGATAGCAGTAAAATGTTGTAGAATCCTGACAACAGTTATTGGTTATGCTCCCCACATTGCACTTAGAACAGGGGCAGGAGAGAACATACACTACAAAGTATGTGTTGCAATTTATATGCCCATGTATGGAAACGTTTGTACCAGTCACTGGATGTTTAAAGTTAGACTGAGTTATGGCATATTCATATACTTTGCATTTAGTGCATTTGGCAAAACCCACAGCACTTTTGTTTAGTTAGGATACAGATTGACTGGGAGCAAGAAAACTGGAAACCGGTTTGTCTTTCAAAGAAGGCGCTTTGCAAAAAGTAAGACAGGGATGGGGCGGCAGTACGCTGCCCAAATCCCTGTCAGTAAGTAATACATGCCAATGTTTTCCAAAAATATCACAGATATTTTTGGAGACTGGGCCAAATGTCAGAATAAGATGCATTTGTGATTCTTCATCAGTGGCGGTAGGCCTGGAGTTAGCTAGAAGAGAATCCCGATCAAATGAGCTGGCTTTTAAGTATGCACGTTCAACAAGTTTCTTAGAATAGCCCTGTCTCTGAAGCGTTGTGCAGCATGGCCAGACTGTATAACAAAATCTTCCTTTTTAGGGCAATTTCGTCTGAATCTGACAAACTCACCATAGGGTATGCTGTTGATGCATGTCCTAGGGTGACTTCTGGTGGCCAAGAGAGTAAGATTCTTATTGGTCGGTTTTCTAAATACAGTGGTATGGAGACCATCAAAACCCTTAGTTATCTTCACATCTAAGAAGACCAATTCTCTGTCACTGTGATTCTCAGAGAAGTGCAGATATAAATTGTTAGAGTTGAGGATTTTGACAAAGTCAAGGCACTCTTCAAGATGACCTTTCCAAAGAATAAAAAGGTCATCAATGTAGCATAGCCAGCATGAGATCTTGTCTGTATATAAAAAGAGTTAGCCTCATTCCAAACAACATTATGCTCACACCAACCCATTGTCAGGTTGGCATGGGGGGGGGCAAAAATATCCCCCATAGCCGTACCTCTAACTTGATGGTAAAAGGACCCATCAAACAAAAATTCATTGTTATTGAGGGAGAAGGCCATGAGTTCCAGAATCATTTGGGTGTGCTGAAGATAGTTAAGGGAATGCATGTCCAAAAAGGACTTGCAAGCTACCAAGCCAACATGCTGATTGATCGATGTATAAAATGACACCACATCGAGAGTCAATAGAAGCATGTCGCCTTCCCATGGCACACCATTAATGTGGGACAAAAAGTCCTTGGTGTCACAGAGATAGGAGGGCAATGTTGAAACCAAAGGTTTGATGGTTTCATCAATGAATTTGGCAATGTTCTCAAGCAAGGAATCACAAAGGGTGACAATGTGTCTCCCTGGAGGTCTGGATAACGACTTATGCACCTTAGGCAAAAAGTAAATAGTTGGAATCACAGAAGCAGCTGGTGACAAAAAATCCTGCAATTTTTGGTCCAACCTTCCACAATCAACCCATGCGTTCAACAGAGCAAGCAGTTCCAGTCGGATTTTCGGGAATGGATTACATTCCAATTTCATGTAGCACTTCTTATACAATAGTTGTCTGTTAGCTTCCTGAATGTTATCTTTTCTGTCCAGGATGACGATATTGAAGCCTTTTTCAGATGGTTTGATGATAAGATCGGTAAGATTTTGAAGCTCCTGTAGTACAGTTTTTTGTTGAACAGCCAAATTGTTGGAAGGATTGGTGAAGGGGAGTCTCATCTGTTTGAGATTGGCAATCACTAAATCATTGAAAGCCTCAAGACAACCTACTGGCATGGGAGGATTACATTTGGATTTGGCACAAATCTTAGTAGCTTTGGACAAGTCTGTGGTAACGCCAAATTGTGCCAATTTGGGTGATTCCTCGTCAGCAGCAGTATTATCAGCTAACTTCGCTAGACAAGGAGGATTGGAAGATCCTAAATAGGTAGATCAGTCTGTCCAACACAAGGGGCTTTGGCTCTCGCAGCTCTGCTTGGATTGGCAAGAAAGAATGCAGTACTTTTGAGTTTACAAATAAACTGGTCAAATTCCAATCTTGTCTGTGTATAATCATAGTTCATGGTGGGGCAGAAATTCAAACCCAACTCAAGAAGCTCAGTCTGTTCAGCTGTGAGCATATGTTTAGACAGATTGATGACTTCCATAACTTTGCCTTCTCTAATTTCTTGCCCTGATTGCCAAAGCGCGATAGTCGTTCTGCTGTGACTGTTCCTGAGGCCACTGCCCCTTCTCCCACGTCGGGTTCTCCTTTTCTGGGCATGAATTTGCATCCCTTTGTGTTGCCTCTGCCCCTTGACCCCTTTTGGGTGTTCACATCTTTGCACAGGAGCCGTATCTCCTCTAAGAAATTCAGCTTGATAGATGGAGTAGCATTATCGCTTGAGGAGGCATCAGATTCATATACATACGATTCCCATCCACTTTCTTGTCTGGGAACACATACAAAACAACAGAAATGAAGGTGTTTTTGACCAAAAGACATGAATACAAGCCAACACGTATTTGTTGGGTGACATATTCTAATGCACATGAGGGCAGTGATTTGCTGAGGTGCAGTTGTCATTGTACTAATACGGTATTAGTTCACGTGTGGTAGTTTGGAATACCCCTTGAATACCTTTGTGAAGGCTGCGAGAGATTATTTTGAATTTAGTGAAGAAATGATACAGCATCATCATTGAGAATGGTCCTTTACATATATATATATATATATATATATATATATATATATATATATATATATTTATATATATATATATATATATATATATATATATATATATATATACATGAATAACAAAGCAGAAACATTGCATGTTATTGTTTCTATATGCAAAGTGTGTGTATATAAACAGTGAAGTGCATAGATTGAGCACTGAGTTGATAGATGTGTATAATGCCAGCATCGTTAGATAAACAATTCTAAAATGAAAACATTGCTGAGAAAGTTTGTTTGCTCTCCCAGAATGTGAGAATGTGGTGTGGTATCGTTGTATGTGTTACCATGAAACTGGGCTTTCTCCAATCCGTGCACGAATCAAAAAAAAACATGTAAATGGTCATTCCTGCTTTGGAGTGGCTTGTTAAATTGCCTTGAACAGGTGTGGCCCACATACATATACTATTGTACATACTTCAGAATGTATGGGTACCTGAACATAGATCCCAAGGAACGAACAGTCACTTAGCTGGCAGGAAGGATCGAGGGAGGCAGTTGAGACACACATGGGGAACACAGTCAGGCAAGATTGGAAAGGCAGATAGAGAGAAAGAAAGAGAGGAAGAGAGATGGGGAAATGGTTTAAACTTTGCAACATGATTCTCTAATGCAACTGAAAGTCACATGTATCCTTTTGAAAATGTTTGGGTTGGACATAATTCAGGATGTCAGGGATTACAAATTTCCAAGTGTCATGAAAATGTCTTAAAATCCTCCCTATCGCATTTCAATAAAGCTAATTTCTAAGGGTTGCTGCAAGGTTGCAGCCCTGTTTCAAACCCAGTGCTGTTCCTATTGGAGCTGTGGTGCCCCCATCCTGTGATATTTTTATTCTATAAGTTGTATTGGTGTGCAATTTCATAATCCAATACATTAAATCATTTGGAATTCTGAAAGCCAACATTTTCATCCACAGTAAGTTGCGGACAACATTGTCAAAGGCCGCACTCATGTCAATCATTGCGATATATACCGGATTAGAGTTCTTATTTTTTGCTCCAGCAATAACGTGCGCAAGGATAGTTGCATTTAGAGTGGTACTCATATTCTTTCTGAAACCCGTTTGAAATTTAGAATAAAGACCCTTGGTCTCAATAATTTTCTCCAAATCGTGAAGAAGTAAAATCGCAAAGATTTTAGCCTCAGTATCGATTAGGGAAATCGGGCGATAATTTTCAGGACAGGAAGGATCACCCCTCTTAAATATGGGGACTATGTTTGCAGTTAACCAAGATGATGGAATTTCCCCAGAGTTGAAGATGGTTTCGAATTTGGAATTTATAATTTCTGCCCACATGGCAGGATCCGCTTTATAGAGACAAGGGGGAAGCCCGTCTGGTCCTGCAGCCTTAGAATACGACAACCTCGAGATCGCCCAAATTATGTCACTAATGCTCCAATTAATCCGAGGGATCCTGGTAGAGTCTAGCAATATACCAGGAAGAAATTGGAATTTATAAGGTAGTTGATATTTGGCAGTTATATACATCTGCCATGTCTGATCAGAAATACAATTCGGCATAGATAACACGGCATTTTTTGGGTCAGCTTTTAGAGTACGCCATATTACTCGGGTGTCATGTGACGTGATGGCACGGATTAGAGTACAGTTCTCCTCATTATGTCTTGAGATCCGGGCGAACCTTAAGTTTTGTTTATACTGAGACATGATTTGATTCCGCCTTTCTCTGAGTCTTTCAGTACCTAAATCATTGTATTTCAATTGTCTTAGGGCTTTATTTTTTTCCCTTTTCAACAGTTTGCATTTCTGATCATAGATATGAATATGTTTCACACTGCTGCGGTTTTTACAAAATTTGAGCAAAACGGTGTCAACTATTTTGGAGTAATCCCTATCAGATAATTTTATTCTTATATTGGCACCATATTGGTCAACTCGCAGTGTTTCTCGAGATATGTGTTTAACAATCTGATCGCACAACCCATTGTTCCACCTGATTGAGTGCTGAGGGCGATCAATTTCTACTGCTGTTAGTGAACTGTTTGCTCCTAGCAATTGACATTTCAATTTCAATGATGTTATAAGTTGAGCGTGGTCACCAATCAATATGGGATCGATTACTAATGGGGCCATGTAAGCTATAAGATTGCGAGATACAAAGATAAAATCTATCATTGAATTCTTAACTCCTCTTTCCCATGTAATTTTTGATTTCATATCGTATGTCACCAAGAGATCCATGTCCCAATCAGTTAAGAGTTCTCTAAACTTGGCTCCTCTAATGCATGCTGAGGTTGCAGATTTAGATAGACTAGTTTCATTCACATTTCTACAGTCACAATTAAAATCGCCACCAAGAATGATCTCACAGTTCTGATACATACTAGCGGAAAATTCTAAGCATGCTTCAAGATCATCAAATATCTCATCAATAGTTAAATTGGCAGGATTCCAATATAGTGAGATGATAATTAATGATGAATATCTGATTGAGGGTATGTCAAGATGAACCCCTAATAAACTCGGAGAATTCCAAACTAAATTAGGTTGAACTTTAAATGAAGTGTTTATTGCAATCGATAAGCCCCCAGATGGGCGGCCTGATAAATGTCTCTTAGCTAATGAGTTAAAAGTAATATAACCAGGGATTAGTAGGGGTTCTGTTTTCATCGACTCTTGGATTATGATTATCGTTGGTCGTTCATCGCTGATAAGATTGAGATGCCAGTTCATTAAATTCACAAAGCCACACGAATTCCAGGATATGATTTTAAGTTCTTTGTGATTAGATAGCTATGTGACCGGTTTTATAGGTAATGAGGTAGTATTAGAAGACAAAATGGCCAAAAGCATGGGTTCCAGCCAAGGAAGGCCATTTGTTTGAGCTACAACTTTCAGAATCTCAGCCAAATCAAGTTCAGAGCCCATATTTGTTTTAACAATGGGTAAAGTCAGATCAATACAATTTCCATCGATCACCTTCGGTGGATCTAGGAATAGAGCAGCGTCATCCTCGGATCCGAAGGTAAGTAATACCAAGCCCTCTCTTTTTATTTCCTCCCGATTGAACCAAATAAATTTCATTACTGCCTCAGAACTAAGATAACATAGGGCCCTGAAGTTGTTGATTCTGGCCAGGGAGACTCTGGTAATATCATTAGATTTAACCATTCTCAATTGAGGTATTTTTGAGAAAAGGGAGAAGATAAATGAACGATTAATACGTTTATCTACCAGTTCCTCAGCATTTCCTTCAAATCCTATAATGTATTCCTTTGTCTCATCTGACTGCAAGAGCCTGTCTGGGATTGACGCTGAGACAACTGGAATTACTGCTTCCACAGCAGGATTGGTTAATAAATTATTAGGTTGTTTTAATAAGATCTTGCTATAATTGTTTGTGTTCTGATTGTCCACATAGAAAGTTTTACTCAGAGCTACAGAGGCTTCACCATTTTTATACAAGAGAGGATTGGTATTCATATTTTGTGGTAGTGATCTGCTTTGCGCAGGGCCATGTATAAATATGCGATTTGGAGTCATTACATTATCAATTGCTTCAGCTTGATTGGAACAACTGAACTTAGGACTCTCCTTATGAAGCACGGCCGATGCCTCAACCAATGTAGTTCTTTTTCCCGTGCCATTTACTGCAATTACCGACTTAGTCATATTCACCTCCTCTTCTATGGTATTAGTTGTTTCATCTACCTCTACCTTCCCTGTTTTACCAATGCCATTTACAGCAACTAAGGGTTTGTTTTTGAGCTGTTCGGAGATATTGTTCGCAGAGAGTTCAGTAGTCACATCCCACAAACATACTTCACTGAAGGTTTTCCTAGTTAGTGAAATCGAATTATCACTACCATGAGGGCCCGGGTGAATAATGTTGTTTTTCATCGTACGACATCTCCCTATAATCGGGAAAAAGTCCCTTAAGTTACTTTTTACTACAGAGCCAATAATAGGTTCGGTTAGAGTTGTTACACATCCATTGTCCTGATTTTCTAACACCTTTAGAGACATTTCACATAATTTTCATTTGATCAGAGGTTTAGAATTCATAATTTTCTCAGATGTACTATTCACTGGATTAATGATGCCAGACTTAAGATTAACAATCTTAGGAGGAGCGGCACCCATCATTAGTGACTTGGTAATAATACCATTTTGACTTACTTCCTCCGATGAATTAGTAACCGGGGTAAGAGCATCTTGGCTTTCTTTGGACAGTTGTTCTACATCAATATGTTCTTCGTCGGTTAATTCTGTACTAGGAACTGGGTAAGTATCATTTCCACGTCCGTCTTTCTTATGGGATAGTGCTTCCTTCCTACGCTTAGCATATCTCTTAACGGCTCGCAAGTGATTTTTTTTAACTCGACGAGACATAAAAGTAAAAGGTTCCTCAGTATCGCAGTGTTCAGTCTCTGTTTTTTTTTGTAATTCAATTTCTTCAAGTAAAGCAGATGGGCTGTCAGGGAACCGCATTAAAGATTCCATTTTGGAGAAGTGAGTTGCAATTGTGAAATTCAGTGCATCGACTGATGCCTTAATTTCTTTCAAGTCATTGTCGCACTTACATTTCACAGGTTCAATTAATGCGTCCTGATTGGACTGTTTCAAGCTATTTACACATATATCATGCCTCCCTGCCTCTTCATTACTATGGCCTTGTCCGCTAATTTCAGATTGAATGGATCTTAGGGTGTCAACTGCAGTGATAAACCCCTCGATTTTATCCATTTTGGAGCAAAAATAGTGTAAAATGGCCTTAGTTTCCTTTAATTCAAGATGAGTGAGCTCGTGACCCTTATCAAGAAGATCTAGAATTTTGGTGATCACCGGAAGAGGGGTTGGGGATTGATTTTCAATTCCGCGCACACTGTTCGTACCTACTCCAAGATCATCAATTGGTAATTTATTTGAAACATCGAATTGATCAGGCGAGAATGAAAGCGTGCGCGGAATTGCTCCAATTGGTGCCTCATCCGATACATCATCATCTATTTTAGTACGATAACTCCTATTAGTATTTCCTATGGTGCCCAAATTTGTTGTACCGTATACTAATGGAGTCATCATACTAATAGTTTGATTGACTTGTGCATTTAATGCAGCCATCTTCTGCAAGGTAGTGCTAAATTGCACTTGGTTAGGGGTACAGGAATCCAATCGAATCGTACTATCACTCATATTTACATCTACAATCTCCTTTTCCTCAACCTTTGTTGGGGCATACATACAAACAGAGGAAGTAGCATGCACTTGGGCTGCATGAGTAGAGCAGTTACCAGTAACTAAACAAACCTCAGGGACGATAGGAATATTCTCATCTACCATGTCAATTAATGGCGCTTCATGATATGAAGTTCGACCTTTACATACCATAGAGTCAATGCTGGAAGATGTTAAAATGTTAGTTATTGCCTCAATGCAACGCCCACTTCGCAGGCCATTGGCCATTGTAAAAAGGAGGTACACCAAATTTAAAAATACTTTTTACAAAATGTCAACTTAAAAAGGAAAGACCTTTCCTAATGATGAGTCAGGAAATTTAAAACGTGATATAACAACCTTCTCAAAGTAAACAAAGAATTCAACACTGTGTGCTAACAGGCAACAATACTTCTCAAGAACTTAGCTCGTGCCAGTTGCCCAGGTCACAGCCGAACAGCACAACAGCGGCTCCAGCCCTTGCTGCCTCCAGGGCTTAACGCCGCAAGGGTGGATGAGCCGGCGATTTGTAGCCGGTAACAGTCACGTGATGGATCACGTATGCGCCGAAGTCCCCGCCTCCTCCAGGAAGCAAGGGGAGCAGCAAGAGCCTAGCTCGCAGTGCTGCAGGGGGACAAGGATAGTATGCGCACGTTGGAACGTTTTAAACGTTCAGTCCACCAAGCACTCCTTTAAACAAAATAGAAAATGCACCGCTCGGGCGGATGAGCCGGCGATTTGTAGCCGGTAACAGTCACGTGATGGATCACGTGTGCGCCGAAGTCCCCGCCTCCTCCAGGAAGCAAGGGGAACAGCAAGAGCCGAGCTCGCAGTGCTGCAGGGGGACAAGGATAGTATGCGCACGTTGGAACGTTTTAAACGTTCAGTCCACCAAGCACTCCTTTAAACAAAATAGAAAATGCACCGCTCGGGCGGATGAGCCAGCGATTTGTAGCCGGTAACAGTCACGTGATGGATCACGTGTGCGCCGAAGTCCCCGCCTCCTCCAGGAAGCAAGGGGAGCAGCAAGAGCCGAGCTCGCAGTGCTGCAGGGGGACAAGGATAGTATGCGCACGTTGGAACATTTTAAACGTTCAGTCCACCAAGCACTCCTTTAAACAAAATAGAAAATGCACCGCTCAGGTGGATGAGCCGGCGATTTGTAGCCGGTAACAGTCACGTGATGGATCACGTGTGCGCCGAAGTCCCCGCCTCCTCCAGGAAGCAAGGGAAGCAGCAATAGCCGAGCTCGCAGTGCTGCAGGGGGACAAGGATAGTATGCGCACGTTGGAACGTTTTAAACGTTCAGTCCACCAAGCACTCCTTTAAACAAAATAGAAAATTCAATCTATACATGGCGGATCTGGATAAGAACTGGGAAAATATGAACCTGTTTTCTGTGAAGGTTGGGAGTATATCTTTGCAATGGATTGCCTTTGCAGATAATATTATCTTGTTTGACCCTACTCCTGTAGGTTTACAAACGAAATTAACACTCTTTGAGGAATTTGCAAAGGATCACAATTTGACTCCCAACCCGGCAAAGACTGCCATCATGAAATTTGGAGTGAAGCAGAAAAGGGGCAGTTTTAGATGGCATATTATGGATACTCAGATATCTTGTATTAACAACGCTATTTACTTGGGGTATCATCTCTCTGATCAGAATTCCATCAAAGTATGGACAGACATCATCAAATGCAAAACCAGGCCACTCCTTTCGCAAATGAAAAGGATTTATACCCGGTTTTGCAAATTTTCATTAACTCCATTAATTGAATTTATGTCCTTGAAGACTGAGAGTGTTATTCTTTATGCACTAGACATTTGTTTGTGTGATATGTCTAATATGTTGGATTGTTTACAAGGTTCACTTTTAAAAGCAGCAATGTTCTTGCCAATGTCCATTCCAAATGCCATCATCCGACATGAATTGGGGTTGGTGGCACTATCGTTTAGATGGAAATGGAGACAGTTATCTCACTTTGCAAAAATGAATTATCCACCGACTAATTCATTATATGCGGATTTGAATAAGATGCTGGGTACTCACTGTCCTCTTTCTTTTTATAATTACCAACTGAAAATGCAACAACTTTTAAGTGAAGTGAATATTACAGTGAATGATGTTCATCTTCGCCCTTGCTATGCTAAAAAAAAACTTTTTGATTTAGACTGGTGTGTAACTATTGATCGGATTATGACATATAAATCTTATGAAGAATACGGTGCCTTTGTTAAGCAGCGCATCCCTCGCTATGCACATATCACTTTATTCCCCTGTGAAACTACCAGGAAGGCATATATTCGATTTAGATTTAATCTTTACCATACTAGAGACAGAACTAAGAACTGGCGAACAAATGCCACCACATTTGCTGTGGGATGTCGATTTGATGAATGTAATGAACCACACGAAACACTGAAGCATTTCCTACTCTATTGTCCCCATTTTAAAAAAATTCGTACAGCAAGATTTATGAAATTTGTTGATATAAGGTTTGAGGATTGCCTCGAGTTTTTATGGTCTCGTATGATGCAAGGAGCTCACAACCGTCTAATTTATGAATTAGTAAGCTTTTGTAAGCAAGGGAATTATGCTCACCAAAATACCACCAACCACGTATACCAAATATGCAGGTCTGGGTGCTGAAATAATGCATGTCCATTGTATTATTGTTGCACATGGCCAAATCTGAATACAAAGAGTGATTATTGCTAAGTTATTTTTCGGCGGTAATAAAATACCGTCAGGCCCCAAATCTCCACAAAATACCCTACATATTTATGGTGCGTTGCAGGCCGGGAAAGTGATCATAGAGTACCTACTGGGCGTGGCAAGTGTGTCTCACACTGCCATTTGCACATTAAAGGGAACCCATTTTATAATAGCAGTGTGCCACTAAAAACGAATTTCAGAATGTCACAAAGGGAAACCACATTCTCAGATCTAGTGCAATATTTAGAGGCAAAGTTATTTGCACATGGGAATTGGTCTTCGAATAGCACGTTAGAATGGAGTAACCGCATTCAGGGTGAGGTGCAGAAAGAAAAACTAGACAATATTTTTGCAGAAGGCAGCATAATCCAGGTCTGCCTTACAAGATTATTGAATGCAGCCGATAAAAGTGCAGAGAAAGACTGTTTAATACGGCTATGCGGCAAAATATGGTTTATTTTAAACAAGTCCCTGCGAATGCAAGAGAATGATACTCAGCTAATTAACAGGTTAAAGACTGAATTAGATGGGGCAAGTAAAAATCAGGAAATGTTGAGAGCAGAATTGGATGTATGCCAAAAAGACATGCAATTAAAATGCAGAGACTTTGATACTCAGTTATCCAAAAGCAAGAAACAATTTGAAGATAGTGAGCAAGAATTGACACACTTAAAAGCCTTAGTGGATCACATTAGGCAGGATAAAGATGAGGTTGTTTCAGAAATGCAGATTTTACAAAAAGAACATTGTGAAAAAGAAGGTGATCTCCAGAGTGCAGAACAAGAAATGATTAAAATGATTCAAGAAAGAGACAAAAGAAATAAAGAGTTCAATGAATGCCAAATGCAAATGTGCGACATGCAGGAGGCGATTAATAAAATGAGCGATGAAAATAATTATTTGCAGAATGAAGCAACTAGACTCCTTAAAAAGTGTAAGGACTTAGAACAGCAAATGTGCATTCCCAGGTCCCAGGAGAGGCGGCAGGGTACCACATTCAATGGAGTGGAGGTGAATTCTAGCTCTGCCCAAAGAGCTAGTGCCCCAGTGACTGGGCCGGTGACTGAACTTGGTTGCAGCGCCCTTGGGGGATTTGATACTCCCATTGGGGGCAGTCACCAATCTCATACACCTGAAAACAGGATTGACTCACAAAATAGTGCAATTCCATGTATTGCAACAAGTAGCCCCATAAAAATAATGAAATCCATTAAAGCCCTGATCAAACCATTTAAAAAGGGAGGTGAATGCTGCATTGAGGATCACTTAGAAGCGGTGCATGACATTTTTAAAGCACTCCAGATACCTAAGGAACAGTACAGACAATATTTTCATTTAACTTTAGATGCCCCGACGGCCAGCATCATAAGGGGATTAAATGAACAGCAGAATATGACATGGCTGGAGTTTGAAAAAGAAATTAGGCGTCATTTTTCTCCTTTTCAGTCATTGCAGGAGGCAAAGAAAGTCGCGTACACAATTACTGCTGGACCTAATACATCCCCTCGCCAATTTTTACAAGACTTAAAAAGAGCATTCTCTCGCTTTGATGTATCTTTTGACTCAAATTCCAATGAGTTTAAAACTGCATACTTCTATGGGCTACAGAAAGACATCATATCCCAATTCGTCCGTGAATTTGACCGTGACAAGTCCCTTGAATGGATTGTACATCAAAGCACAAAGCTATATGAGGTACTCTATTGTCAGGGTAGAGAAAGTGATAAAATGAAAGATACTAGGCCTAAGTCTAAAGAACCCTCAGCCACAGTAATGGAAATCAGGTCAGCCAAAATGTCCCTTGAGTCTGCTCAAAGTCAAGGTAAAAATGTGACACCTGAACAAAGGGGTAATCAACAAAGATCGCCATTTCCTGTACCAATGTTCCAATCACATGATCCTAGTAATAGAGAGAGCTACATCAGCCCTAGATATTTAGGGGATAGACCCCGGGTAAGATACCGGTCTGATATGGCAGGTATGAACAATAATCAGAGACAAAATCAAGATCAAAGAAATGATGGTCCCTACCAGTCATTGGGGACACAGAGTAGGTTTGATCCCAACACCATGATATATGGTAAACAGGATAGGCCCCGATATGTGGATCGATTTACTGATAATGGGAATCAACATAGGGGCCAGTACCCACAATCTGAGAGACAGGACATGAGGCAAAACGTGAACTACAGTCCACGCCAGTACGATGATTCCCCACCAAGGGACTATAATCAAAGGATGGGTGCAACCCGCTCCCCTCCACAAATGAATCAAGAGTTCAGAAACCATCCCAACCGGTATCAATCACCTGAGAGGTATCAGAATAGATCCAATCAGGGGGAAAACAACCAATATCGACCTAGGCCACAGAAAGAGGATCCTAGAGAGATGGAAAGGTTCCAGTGCCTTGAGGCCCAAGTGAAAATGTTAGCTGAGCAAATAGGAAAGCTCTATACAGCGCAAAAACAACCTTCCAAAGAGGGGGCTGATGGCCATAGCAATGACCGGGGGGCTTCCGAAAAGTGACTAAGTACTCATGATAACTGCAGTGCCAAAATGACAGATTGCTCTGATATAATTTTGCATAACGACTCTGAGATGCCTAATGGATTAAAAATGAAAGTACCAGTAAATGAAATTGTGACAGAAAGTGCAAATACTTCTAAAAAAGAGGTACGGTTTAACTTAGAGCTAAATAAAACAGTAAAGATTTGCACAAATGAAAAAGAAACATTAGGAATTCCAAAAGAACAAAGGAACAGATTTAAGAAAAATGACTCATGCATGGGGAATACCAGTGAACAGGGAGTAAGTGGGGATGCCATAGCTCCTTCCCTGGGCAATCAAAACAATGACCAAACACAGACAGAAAAAGGAAATACTCACAAGGAGGGTACAAGTCAATCACCTGAAGAATTCTTTGAGCCACATATTTTTGAAGAGGCTGAAAGGGCTGGTATTACACTAAATGATCACAAATGCACAGAATTAAAAAATGACAAATTGCTGAATGATGTTGTTACACATGTTCAGTTGGAAGGTTGTAATGTGGTCTCTGATGTTACCCAGATGGATGGGCGAACAGTGGCCACACTCCAAAAAACTTCTGATCATGGAGAAATGAATAAAATATCTCGCACAGAAATGGGTAAAAAGGAGGGAAAAATGTCTTTTCATTTACCAATGTGCTTAGCCAAAAGTGAAAAAGACCTGAGAAAGGTGAGCCCTGAAATCAGTAAGAATTCACATTTCTTATGTGTATTAGAGGAAGTTGAGGACAGATATTATGCACCCATCACTGTAGAAGAAAAGTGCCACACCTTTGCTATGATTGACACTGGCGCACAGGCCACAATTATGTCCAAGGAGCTGGTAAAGAGTATCAATGAAGGGAGGCCTCCACAGAGTCAGATCACAGTGAAGGCAAATCAAGGCCCAGTGCATAACTTTAATGGGGAGGAGGTGCCCATCATAGGTGTAACTGAGCACAGAATGAAACAAGAGGTATTGATCACATCTATTTGTGAAATTCCATTTCTGATGGGGACAGATTGCCTGAAAAGATTGTCTCCTCTCATAGATGGGGTGAATGGAGTGCTGTGGTCCTTAACCAAAAAACCATTGAGGCCTAAGAAACTAAAATCACAAAACAGCAATATAAATGAATTTCACACCGTTGCCAAAACAAATGATGCTGTGGAGGTATATCTCCAGAATAGCTGCATACCTAGTGTCACTGTTATATTAATGTGTCAAGACAAAGATCAGAGCGACAATGAAAAACTACCTGTACAAATATACTTGGACCCAAGGAAAGATTGGCAGACTGCTATAGATGAGCACACATTACGTTTCTACTTAAAAGAGAATACATGCAAACAGAATATTGTTCCTAAAACAGATTCAGAAAAACACATTACCACTCTGGCAGAAATACACATGGAAGATGAGCAACCATGGGTTCACGTTGATATAAATGATTATCTTAAAACAATAAAAGCCACTTTAGCGCTTGAACATGAAAGGAGTTTCATTAATGAGAAATTGTTGCAAAAAATTATGGAGAGGGAAGAAATCCCGAAATTTAGGATTAAAAACCAATATGTTTCTGGGTTGGACAATCCAGAATTTGAAAACCGAATTGCAGGCAGATGCATGCTTAAAATTAGCATTGGGCAGAAAACAATTTACCATAATGTATGGATAGTGAATGGAGCACAAAATGAATTTTACATGGGCAATGACATCATGCACAGAATGTGTATGGTGTTAGATTTCCTTAATCAAAAAATATGGTCACGCCTAGGTGGGCCGGCACCTGAATTTGAAGACAAAAGAAGGGCTTATCATTGTGCACAACTGGTTCCTTATGCCATCGAATTACAAATAAGGAAAGATACTATTATTCCTGCATTTACAAAACAGTTTGCAATAACACTGAAATGCAAAAATGGGCAGCAGATGAAAGGCTCTGAGGCATTTGTATGCCTGAATGAATCCATAAAACAGCAAGGCCTGGATTATGAATACATTCCATTGGTAGACATTGGTGAGGGATCTGTAAAAATCATGGTAAATAATAAAGGTTGTCAGGATATTCATTTAGAGGAAAACTCCCCATTAGGAATGGCCATACAAAAATCACATTATACGGCAGATTTAAATAACATGGTTATTGGGAATATTCCTGAAAAATATGTAGATGCCAAGGGCGAGTTGCCAGAACACCTGGACTCTCAGCCCAAAGGAATATTTAAAATTCATTCTGTGTATCCTTATGATTCAAATGAGACAGTGTGCTGCCATCAAGAGGATTGCATAATATTTAATTTAAATGAAAATGAAACAGGAAATCAGCCCATTGAAGTGGAAGCTGATATGCCAAAATATTTAAAAGTGGCAGCTCTACAAAAAGACACAGCCACACAGTTAGAGGAAAGCGCTGAGATTCCTTTACCAGAAGAGTTTCCAGAATTTTCCAGAATGGTAGAAGAGCAGATCTCCTTAGCGGATGCATGTGACAGCGATGGGGATCGAAACGACCCGAGGGAAATATTTATGGAGTTTAAGGATGTATTTGCAAAAGATGCTTATGATTGTGGTTTAACTGATTTACATGTGGCCACACTACCAGAAGGTTGTAGCAGAAATCCAGTGTTTGTACGCCAGTATAGACTACCGCTGGCATGTTTAGAATCATTGGCAGAGATTATTAAAAATTTGGAATCACGGGGAATAATTAGGCCCATTCATAGCACATCCAATACGCCTATTTTAGGTGTGTTAAAGCCAAATGGTCAATGGCGGCTGTGTGCAGACTTAAGAGAGTTAAATAAAAGAGTACCAGTATCTAGATGGCCACTACCATTCATTGATCAAGGCCTAGCTCAGATACATGGTTCAAATGTATTTACCACGTTAGATCTCACCTCTGGATATTGGTGTGTGCCATTGGCAGAGGAGATACAACACTTATATTCCTTTACATTTGACAGGACTCAATATGCCTGGCTTAGAGCTCCGTTCGGGTACATCAATAGTGGGAGTGAATTTGGCATATTTTTGAGAAAGGCCATGCCGGATGCAGCGGAAAGAGGAACAATAGTTTATGTGGATGATGTCCTGATAAAAAATGAAAACCTTAAAAGCCATTTTGATGAAATAAGACATGTGCTTGGCCAATTGCAGAAAGCAGGCGCCAAAGTATCTTTGCAAAAAGCACAATGGTGCAAGAAAAAGTGAACTTTCTAGGGCATGAAGTGACTGAACATGGGCTAAATCCACAAAGGAAGAAAATAGAGGCCATACAAAGATTAAAAGATCCTAAAAATGTGAAAGGAGTAAAAAGTTTATTAGGGATGACAGGCTATAACAGAAAGTTCATTGAGAATTATGCAGAAATCACTCAACCATTGAATAAACTGCTTAAACTAAATACTCCCTGGAGATGGGAAAGAGAGCAGTCTGATGCAGTGGCTAGATTGAAGGAATGTCTTGTAAAGGCACCATGTTTAGCATACCCCATAAAGGACAGGGATTTCTTTATAGAAATAGGCTTTTCTGAACATTGTATGTCAGCAGTGTTATCACAAAAACACGATTTGAATCACAAAACCATTGCATATGCAAGTAAGGCATTTTCCCAAGTTGAAATGAAATTTAATGAATGTGAGAAGGCCCTATTAACCACTGTGTGGGCGCTACAACATTTTCGCCCCATTGTTCAGGGAGAAAAGGTGATTATTGAAACAAATCATCAACCTTTGCAATTTTTAGAGAGTAAAAGAATTAGATCAGGCAATCTAGCGCAATCCAGAATCACTTCATGGACGCTGGCATTACAAGGTTTTCCCGTAGAAGTAAGATATGGACAAAATAAAAAGAGCCCAATTGCTCAAGGGTTAGCTGACTTACATGACTGTGCAGCTGAACAAATACCAAATGAAATGGAAGTGGAAGCTAGTTTACAGGAATTTGAACAATCACCACACAAAGCTTTTGATGAAAAAACATGCAAGGATTTGCCAACTGTATATGTGGATGGTTGTGCTTTTCACATTGAAAATGACAGTAATAAACAATTAGTGGCAGGAATAGGAAATGTCTGGTTGAAATGTGAAGGCGTTCCTAGTATAGGGATGAGGATTGGAGATAGGAGCAGTCAGGTGGCGGAATTGGCAGCCATCTATAAAGCAATTGCTACTGCAGTTGATAAAAAGTTCAGTGAAATTGTCCTGGTGACTGATTCTGACTATGCACGGAATAGCTTTGTGGAGTATTTGCCTGGTTGGAAAGCAAGAGGCATGGTTACATACAACAAAAAGCCACTTAAACATGGAAAAATGATACAAGCCATAGACAAATTGGTGTCAGAAAATAATTTAACAATATACTGGAGAAAAATTCGTGGGCATTTAAAAACACCAGGAGAGGATAAGGAGGGAAATGATAAGGCAGACCATCTGGCTAAGATTGGGGCTGTGATGGGAGAATTGCTACATATTGATTATTTAATGGGTGAAATACAAATTGATGCAGTGACACGTTCTAAAGCACCAAAGGAGATAGATCAACCGGTGGTGCAGTGGAGTCATGACACGCCAGACCAAGATTTGATTGAGGCACAAAAGAATGATCAAATTTTGGGAATCTATTATAATCATTTGATAGATCCTGAACAAAATCCTTTAACAGAAAAAGATTGCATGGGAAAAGAAGAGTTGAGGGTGTTATTAAAGAACAAAACACGAATCAGATTACAGGATGGACTCATGATTAGAGAGTCCATAACAGGACAAATACAGTGGGTAGTACCCCTTTCATTCAGAGGACTAATGCTACACCATGCACATGATGCCATAACTGCAGGCCATAGAGGTTCACAAAAAACATTAGAAATACTAAAAGATTATGCTTACTGGCCTCATATGTCCCAAGATGTGGAATTATATACTAGAGGATGTCTAGTATGCGCCCAATTTAAACCTGCTTCACCAATGCATAGAGCACCATTGATGAAAAGAGGCCTAACTCTCCCATGGTCAGATTTGCAAATAGACTATGTAGGTCCTTTAAAAAGGTCGAGCAGGGGACACCGTTATATTTTGAGTGTGGTATGTTTGATGTCGAAGTGGATTGAGTGCATTCCTGCACCAGATTGTAGTGCGCAAACAGCAGCCACATTACTGGTGAACCATGTGTTCTCAAGGTTTGGGTTGCCACAAAGAATTGAGTCAGACAGAGGAAGTCATTTCACAAGTACTCTAATGAGTAAGGTATGGCAAATACTAGGTGTGAAAAGGAAACTACATATCGCATATCGGGCGGCGTCCTCAGGTACAGTTGAAAGAAGCAATAGGTCTGTTGTGGATATTTTAAAGAAATTTGTGGCAGAAGCAGGTTCCAGCTGGGATTTACGTTTACCGTTGGTTCTGATGGCAATCAGATCGACTCCTGCCAAAGCAACAGGTGTTAGCCCCCATGAGGTCTTAACAGGTAGGAAAATGGTGTTACCACAACACCTACTATACAGAACACATGAGCAAACCCTTGTGAGTGCATCCACAGTTCATGATTATATTGATGAACTGAGGAGGCATTTGCAACATGCATTTGCTTTTGTGCAGAGAAATCTGGAAAGAGCTGCTGACAGTGCAAAGTCATATTATGATAAAAAGACATCAGTAAAGGAATACAGTGTAGGGGATCAGGTGTACAAGTTTCATTTTGGAAAAAGTAAACAGAAAAATTCTAAATTTCTAGCAGCCTGGCAGGGGCCATTTCGGATTATAGATAAGGTCTCTCCTGTAGAGTATAAAATTTTGAAAAATGAAGGTGAAACAGCAATAGAGCAGTTTGTCCATGTAAATCAAATCAAACCATGCCATCCCACGCATGAGATCAGGCAGCTTGAGCATGTAGAAACAGATAGAGTCCCTTGAACAAAAATGGAGAAAATAAATGGGTACAATCAGGAGGCAGTGACAAAGAAGTTAAAAAGTTGATTGTTATGATGGCACATAAACACTGTAATATATGTAAAAATATATAATATAAATAAATAAATAAATAAATAAATGCACATATAACGGAAGCTCGTGGTTGGTGTGCAGAGAGAAAGTGTGTTAAATATTGAATATCTGCTTGTTTTCTTTTAACTTGTGTTTAATTTCAGAAAAAAAAAAAATATATATATTTTTACCAAGCATGTTTTATTTTTGGCAAAAGGATGAAGTTAGTATTATGCTATGTACTTAATCTGTTTATTTTCTATTTTGATTTAGACAATTAACATTATTTGGTCGGAGGTTCCGAGATCAGAGCCCACGGGAGAGACGATGGAGTCCTGGAGTCCCCTGGATGAAGACCAAAAGATGCCTGCCTCCAGGTGGAGGTGAAGACAAAATAACCGGGATGCCAAAAGAGATGCCTACTGTGGATTCAAGATTGCCAAGATGAAAGAGTACTCGAATGAACCGAATAACATCGCTGGTCGGGACATACCAAAAGAGACAAAACAGAAGTTCCGGCATATGAAGTTCCACGTATTTATTATTTTAATTATTTATTTTAATTTGTTATATTAATTATTTGTTTTAGTTAGTTGTTTTATTTCGTTGTTTTTAATTGACTTGGAAAATTTAAACTTAAAGTAATGCCACTTCCACTGAGAAGGCAAATGTGGAACATTTTATGGACTGATGGACTCAGATGAAATATTGATTGCAAATGTTCATTGATGCACATGAATATTCATTTTGTTGGATTGCTATATTGTAAAAAAAAAAAAAAAAGAGAGAACAAGTTGTTTTTAGGAATTGGCTTGGATTATAGCCAAGTTCTAAAAACAAAAGGAGGGTATATGTAAGGATATTTGGCATGTTACAGCACAGAGTACAGCACTACTGCACAAGTAGCACATTTTTTTTGCAGCACCACCACAAGGGTCTGGGTGCATTGCTATATGGGTTACCAGATTAACAAGGAAAGACAGGCTATTCAGTCAAAAACGATTTTAACATATAAGATGCAAATCTATTTTTACAGTTAAAAGCACACGTGCTCATTTAAAAATGCACACTATTTTTCACCTGAAATGCCTATATTGCTAGAGACACATTTGAAAATTAACAGCTAACCTATTAACAATTAACCTGACTAATAAAACCTTATTTAACATAACCCACTAATAAAATGTGTTCTCCACTGCAGAATTAGGCATACTCTGAAAACCATTTAAATGCGTGTGCAGATTTTTTTCTTCTCTTCTCTGCCTGATTCTCCGTGTTTTTGCACCACCACAAGGGTCTGGGTGCATTGCTATATGGGTTACCAGATTAACAAGGAAAGACAGGCTATTCAGTCAAAAACGATTTTAACATATAAGATGCAAATCTATTTTTACAGTTAAAAGCACACGTGCTCATTTAAAAATGCACACTATTTTTCACCTGAAATGCCTATATTGCTAGAGACACATTTGAAAATTAACAGCTAACCTATTAACAATTAACCTGACTAATAAAACCTTATTTAACATAACCCACTAATAAAATGTGTGCTCCACTGCAGAATTAGGCATACTCTGAAAACCATTTAAATGCGTGTGCAGATTTTTTTCTTCTCTTCTCTGCCTGATTCTCCGTGTTTTTGTGCACAGTAACTGCAGGAAGAAGGAAGTCAGATTTGCAACAATTGCAAATGTATAAGCGAAGCTATTGTTGAAGAGTAGGAGGATGAGAGATGATGGATTTCATTGGGACACGTCATACAGAGGGCTGAGAGGAGAGTTTTAGTGGGCAGTATCAGGGAAAAAGACAGGCAGACATCTTTCTGCACTATTGGGGAGAAGACCTGGCTGTGGGGCTCCTGACTGAATGCAGATTCCTGTGTCCTGCTGCAGTCGAGATTGGGGAGAGCTGAAAGAAGGACCTTTCCACTGGCTGAGGCATTCCTATCTGCAAAAGCTGAGAATTCCAGGCAATGACCCCGGTTTGAGAAGGCAAGCATTCCTTTTTGCTGGAGTTAATCCAAGAGAGCCACATTCACAAAGAGAACAACTAAAAAGATAAGGTAATGAGAAGTGTGGGAGCTGAGTGTGTACGGTAATATGCAGTCAGTGTAGGATTCCTGTGCGTGTCTTAATCAAGTGCTAATGTTGCAATTTGAGTTCTGTTCTCCGCCACTCTCTTTGCAGTGTGTCACAGACAATGCTTTGACTGTACCATTTTATTTCTGTGAATAATGAGATCGTGTTTAAATACAACTTTTATAATACAGAAAAATATTTGAAAACAGACGGGTGATGTTTATTGTTTACCATTACAATGCTGATGATGTGGGGAGATTTTTAAACAGTGCAATGGTCATTTTAAGACAGATGTGTGCATGTCAAAATCAGTATGAATAATTGTGAGTGACTGTAGCATAGCTTGTTGGAGGTACATGAGCCAACGGGAAGAGAGACTCTCTGAACATAGCTCCCTACCGTATATAAGGTAGTGGAAATTACCACAAGACTACCACATATAGCTCTCTGTCGTAAATAAGTCAGTGAGTTCGCCCATGGTGGCACACCAACACTATCACTGGAAAATGTGGTATTCCTAGAATGCAGGTCTGAGGTCTCTCTAGTGATCACACGAAAAATCTAAGCAAATATAAGGGATTCTGGACATTGGGGCCACAAATAAAACAAGGGAATTATGCTCACCAAAATACCACCAACCACGTATACCAAATATGCAGGTCTGGGTACTGAAATAATGCATGTCCATTGTATTATTGTTGCACATGGCCAAATCTGAATACAAAGAGTGATTATTGCTAAGTTATTTTTCGGCGGTAATAAAATACCGTCAGGCCCCAAATCTCCACAAAATACCCTACAGTCCCCATTTTAAAAAAATTCGTACAGCAAGATTTATGAAATTTGTTGATATAAGGTTTGAGGATTGCCTCGAGTTTTTATGGTCTCGTATGATGCAAGGAGCTCACAACCGTCTAATTTATGAATTAGTAAGCTTTTGTAAGCATATAGAAAAAGAACTTATTTTGAGTGGAGAATGAAATGCTTAGATGGTAAATTGATTGGTATATTTTCTCTTGCACCTGTATTTTAAATTGTATTTTAAAGTATTGTGTGCTAATGTAAAATAATGTAATTTTAAATGTTTAAATTTTTTTCTTTACATGGATTTTAACTTGTTCTTTTGCAAAGGTTCTACTCGAATTTATTCTTGTAAATGAACCAAATGCAAAAAAAAAAAAAAAAAAAAAAAAGCTAATTTCCCAAAGCTTGCATTGCAAATCGTTCTCCAGTGTTGCAATGATGTTCTTGACTCTGTCTCTGGAATTTCCATCTTTCTTTGAGGCGCATGCGGCCTCAATTCATGGATCACCCTGCTTTGCACCCTCTCTTTTTTCCATCCTTCTCAAACTGATTAAGCACACAAATGTGCATTTCCTATCGAAATAAAGAAGTTGCGCACAAGCCTTCATTCCCGAGGGGAGGGACACAGAACCAATAATCATCTTCAACCAACAAGATTTAAACAGCAAGGGCACTGTGTGAGTGACATGGGAATTGGGTGGGCAAGTCAGAAGCCACACATTGAAAGTGAAGATCAAAGACGTCCTTCATACTTCTTGGATCTTTTCACCTCAACTCGATGCTGTAGTATTGGCTTTGCAAACCCTCAATCTTGATATTCCTCCTCCTTCGCCTCCTTCCTCTATTTCCTCCCCCACCCCTCCTCTCTTCCCATTTCTCTTTCTGCCCAGAATCTTGGAGTCATTCTTGAATCATCTCTCTCTTTTTCTCCTCATATTTCTGCTCTCTCATGCTCCTGTCAGTTCCAGATCTTCAATATATATGCAATGCTAGACTTGTTCTTTCCTTTTCTGCTGCAAACATTCTTGTTTCCTCTCTAGTCTTTTCTCGACCCTTGTGCTCCTCTTTTTTTCTTGGTCTTTCTGCGACTCACCTCTCCCCTCTTCACTCTTTTTATAATTCGGCTATACATCTTCTTTTCTCCTTATCTTTCCGTGACTCTATCACCCCTGCTCTTGCTTCTCTTCAATGACTCCCCTTTGAGTAACGGCTGTTGTTTAATTTTCGCTTCTTAGTTTTTAAATGCCTTTGCAGTCTTTCCCCAACCTATCTTTCCACTTGTATCTATGTTTATGTCCCATCATCCCTTCTCTGCTCTCAGTCCCATGTTCATCTTATTGTTCCTCGTCGCCCTTGTGCCAATGCTTGTTTCCGTTCTTTTTCCTCTTGGCCCGGAAGCACTGGATGCGCTTCCCCTCTGTCTTCTCGTTCTGTTTTCCTTCTGTTTTCCGCTCTCACCGTAAGTCTCATTTCCATACTGCTTAAACTGTTCATTTCGACGATGTTTCACATTATTTGCGCAGTTATTACTTTTTGTGCAGTGCTTTGGTTGTGTAGCACCATATAAAGAAAAAGAAAAAGGAAATAATTTAATATGTTACCGTCATTGTTCAAAACCAATTACGAAATAATCACTTCATAGTGAAAACAAACACATTGGTTTACTGTAAAAAAATAAATAATAATAAATACCACTTTCAACATCTGGGAACAAAATATTTCATGTGGCCCTTTATACTCACAGTGCATCTCCTGGGGCAGTGTCTTCTTTTGCCGTGCATCTATTGAATATTAGTTTGATATATCACACATAGTTAGCAAATGAACACTCCTTGCCGCAACAATGCGATGCATGTTAGTGTCTAGATTTTGAAGTGTGTGCTTGTGTAAACGTGATGGCTCAGTGCTGTTACAAAATGCTGATGACAGACTTTGCACATTGATCGTGCCGATTGTGTACTCCCCTACCGCCCCTCTCCCCTGACGCCACTCCACACCAGGCTACAGAAAATCTCAGTCATGTATCCTAAATCCCCCATACAGCTTAAAATGAAAGCTGTTGGAAACTTTGCAAATCTTATGGGCCTCATTACACGGATGGCGGAGAACCATGGCGCTATTAGGGCCATGGTTCATGCCGGTAAAATACCGGCACCGCCTTGGCGGAAAGGGGAATTACCGCCCACTCCAAGGTTGGCGGGGTGGTAATTCCCCCTTCCACCATTGCCCATCCCCATTACCATTTTTGCCCCATAGGGCACAATGGGAATGGGGAAGGCGCTAATTACGGTACCGCAAATTGCGGTACCGTAATTAGCTCCCTGGGTCCCTTTGCAGGTTGGTTTTGACGCCTGCAAAAAGCAGGCGTTAAATCCCCCAACCCGCAAAGGGACCACGTAGTAAGGTGGTAAGGATTTACCGGTACCGGTATTTTACCGGTACCGGTAAATCCTTACCGCCATCCGTGTATGTGTACTTTCCAGTAGCGTAGGTGTGATGCAAAATCAGATCGATCAAATATGGAAGTCAGCTCTTTCTAGCCGTACACTATTATTATGCACGTGTAATCTAGGTCACCCAAAAGCTAAATCAAACAAAACACAAAATACCTTTTACGTTCTGGAATGGAGTGTTTCCATTCAAATCAATTTTTACCCTGATACCAGCTTCCCACAAACCCTATTTTAAACATGACATACGAATGCCGTGAGTCATGTCAGCCTCTGACAGACTATTACATACCATGATGTCGATCAACCGAGTCTAACACTTTATTTCCAAATGTAACATGTCTCTGGGCATTTGATTATCTCAAAAACAAAACAAAAATGCTGTCTGCCAAAAAGAGAGCAAGCTTATTCATTAGAAAAAAGAGTCAGTGAAATGCAGGAAGAAAGCGAAGCAGTGTCCTACCGAGCAGGTAATTCATACATGTTTGAAGGAAATGTGTTTTTAGTTTCATAACCCTTGGTTAGGGAGGTGATCTGATGTTGACAGTTCACCAGAAAGAGTCCTTGTAATAGGTAGCTGTTTCTTTTTTTATGGTATGTTGTTTGAGGTCTGCATACTGCCTGACTCTCATAGTCATGGATTCTAAGCGCTTTGTTTTGTCTTCGAGTTTGGCAGCCCGTAGTCTGAACATTACAGGGTGAAACAGTACGCAGCATTGGAGGTAAAGACATTACAAGAAAAACTGTACATTACACATGGCATAGATATTGGGGAGACCATGTTCAGCCAACTACTCTCGCCCACACATGAATCAAAAGATTGTAATCATAGCTATTGCAATTCTGGACATTCACTGAAATGTTAATATGGGCGCAGGACTCAGCCAACTGTTTGGGGGACATTTCACTAAAAGGAACAGCAGCCATAGGCGTCCCTTTCTATTCCTCATGCAACTTGCTGTCATGATAAACTGCGCATTATATTGGGCATCACTGCGAGTATGGCAGTGTGGCAAAAAGTGACAGTAATTATGTTACTCACCACTTGTATTGCACTGCAGAATTCTAAGTTTGGAGGTAAAGTAGAGGGTTCACTTCTGGCAAACTGCTAGAGGTATATCCTCTAAAAAGTGCCGTAATTACCATGCCGAATCATTGCTTGTGGTAAATCCGGCAAAAATCCCCATGGGGTCCTTTGCACTCCAAAATTGGGATTTACACTGCCAGGCCACCACTTCCAATCCCATGTTAATTCCACAGGACCAAGTGGTGGTAATGGTAATCGATTTTGGCAGTAAATCAGTAGATTTACAGACGATTGACCTCCAAACTGGATTATGGTGTTGCAGACCTGCAGCATCTCCCATGGAAGGTCACCTTCCAACAGAAACAGATTCAGGAATTCACAGAAATGTAAGGAGAGCAGCAGGCGATAGCTTGCATTAACATTCCTAACAGATCCGGCTTTCTGAGTTCCAGGGCCCCTACTGGATTAGAGTGATAGGTCATGGATGGGTTTATTCATGTTATCATTGTTGTGTATTGCATGGTATTGTCCCCAAATATTTCCATGATATAATGGATATTCAAATGTTACAGGACGAGGTGGCATTCCAGTGTCTCGGTTTGTTCTCTGGGTAGATGGTGAGGCCATGTTTGAATTATCTGTTTAGGAGATGCAGGAGGAGGTATTTTCTTCTGTCTGGTTGTCTTCAGGGGTTAGCCCATTGGTATTCATCAGGTCACAGAAAGGGGGATTAACGAAAAGGCTAGCCTCTGACATCGGAGTTGGCACCTGGGCTTAATCCATTGAAATAGTCAGAGATGTCTGTGTTATTGCTTGTTTCAGCTAATTTGTGAAGATCCAAAATATATTCGGTTGTTCTGGCTTAGTGAGGATGGAGAAGCGGAATTTGGGCCACTGCTGTTGTGGGTGAAGCTCTTGATGTTAGGCTTCCAAGTAGTCTTATGTGCATGTGATTGGTTAATGGCAGATTCGTTCTTGACGTTAAGTTCTGGATTGGATGATCCTCATGTTGATTGGGAATGGTGAATATGGGCAAGCATTGGGCAAAGGCAAGAGTGAAGAGGGGCCATGTCTTGAGAGCATGCTGGCATATAATGTGGTCTCTAAAGTGATTTCGCTGAATTGGGATAGAGTAGATTATGAAGGTAAGGGCTACTTATGAGTTCTCATTTTGTGGGGGCAAAAGGTTGGCATACAGAGCATTGGTGGGGATTATTCAGGAAATTATGGCGGGATTTCAGTGAAGAGATGCAGCAGGTAGGGAGTTGGAGATGTTTGTGGCATCTATTTTGTGAGGATTGAGGTGACGGGAATGTGGCTAATGTTTGTTTTTGAGAATATGAGTAGAAGGGTTGGGGTGAAGGAAAGCAGATGTTTCTAATGTTTTTGTTTGACAGTATGAGGTTTAGGGTTCAGGAGGAGGATTTGCTGATGATCGAGACTGTGCTATGACTGATGGGTGGTGTGTGACTGAAACCAAAAGCATTAGAAGGGGGTGGGCAGTGGGTGAATTCTCTTCTAAAGGGATGTGGCATGGAAGGGAACAGGAATGTGTATGAGAGAATATAAAAAGAAGGCACGATGGGTAGGGAATATAGAGATGTGGGATTGGGTGAGGTAGTACAAAAAATAATAAGGAGTGGTGGCTGATGGCAGGTAGGTAGGATCATGGGTGGTCTAGAGCTTGAGGTGTGAGGGGAGAAAACTCAGTGAGTGATAGGTGAGGGTGGCTTAGGGAAATGTGGACGGCGGCCATGCAAATGGACCCATATGTACGGCAGAAGGATGGGGTTCAAAGGCGGCTGGTGATTTTTTTAATTGCAGGGGTTAATCGGAAGATATATTGAGGGAGATGAGGAGAAGAGAAGAAGCAATGAATAAGAGTAGGCTATTAAAAGTTGATGAAATAGAATATTAATGCCATAGGAGCATAGTGCTGATTCATGGACGAGAATGAATGGAGGAAGAGAGAGGGTCACAATAGCCACGTAGGGTGCAGCAAGGAATACTGAGATCAGAATGGCCTGGTGTGCAGGATACAGAACATGTAGAGCAAAGGCTTCGGAAGCTATACAGGCAAATGAGGGACAGAGAATGTTCGAAACCCAAGAGAATATAGAATGATCCCTATTAAAGGGAACTGCAGGTATATCAGGTGACGTTATAACAGATGAGTAGGGAACATTGCCTTTAAACGGATTAGATCTTGATGACACAATATGAGACAATAGTCACACGAGCTCGGGCATAAAATCTCAGACGAAGAGAGGGAGGAGAATGAGAGGGAGCCAAGAGAGGGCGCATGCTGGCTTTCAAAAGAATCAAGCACAGAGAAAGGGATAAAATGGTCAGATTTGGAGGACCCTAAAGAGAGGACACCAGAACCAACACCATACACTGAGCGACCACCAGCATGATGGCGTAGTACAGGGGATATATCCCCACCATATGTAAGCAGGTTAAGATCATTAACAGGAAGGAAAGAAATGGTTGAGACTAGCTCTGCCGTGAAGACAAGGAGTGTAGGTAAATATGATTATGAATCAGGATTTTCACAATACCCATTATTAGAGAAGGGGGAGGTAGACCACAATATATACCCTGGCCACAGATTGATAAAGATAACTTAAGAAGCAAATTGCCGAGTTTGATTTCTGATGTGGGAAAATGGATTCTTGAGTTCGAGAGGATGACATCAGGAATGGCGCTAGCTATAGGCAACATAAAAGAGCTGCTAGCAGCTCTTCTATAGGAGAGAGCTGACGACATTTGGAAATGAGCAGGATAAACATGTGTGACTGCCAAAACACGACACATGATGGAGCGCCATTTAATAATTGATGAGCAGACGTTTGGCAAGCGCTCAGAGTGCAATATCCTGATACATCGGATATGGGTTTGATTATGACTGGGAAAATGCCGGAGCATGAACTTCCTGTTTCCTTTATTCAAGACATTCAGGACAGATGGCAGCAGGAGACACGTGAATCGTGGTATAAAACAGAAGCATTATTTGACCATATTTTGTGTCATGGGCTGTCTGAGCAAGTGCACAGGCAATTGTGGGAATGGAAGCAGAGCCATTGCCAGAAATACAATTGACAATCATGGATCACTGCCAATTAAGACAGGAGAAAAATAAGAAGAAAGCTGAGAACAGAAAGCAAAGTTAGTTCCGAAGAAATGGTCCAAAATAGCCATTGAGGGGGTGGTATTGACAAGTAATGAAAGAGGGGTGACACAGGAGAAGACACAGTTAGGGCAGCAAAATAATACAGAATATCCAGCAGATCAGAGTATGTTTAATTTCTGGCCAAAAGGAAGAGGTAATCAGTCTAGAGGACTAGGACAAGGTGGATTTCAGAACTCTCAGGGAATAGGAGGATTTAATGGTGCGCAGCCTCAACAATGTTGGAATTGTGGAAGAATGGGACACATGCAGAAGCAGAGGAGACATGCAACAGAATTAGCAAATTCCAAGAGGGGGGATTGGATTATGCTCCACAATATAATGCAAAACCACAGGAATATTATGCCCAAGATCCCACGTCCACTCAGACATATGTGTCACAACCCCAACAAGTGCAGCCACCATTGCTGAAAATGCAATTACCCCAAGGAAAACCAGAGCAGGCACCCATGCAAATACAAGCACAGATACAGCATGCTATGGTACCACACAGGAAACATAATCACAGGAGTCCAAAGGGCACCCACAGCCAGAATGGGGAGTGTGACTGTAACAGGAGGAACTCCTTTTACAGTTATGGTGGTGAATTTGCATCCACAATAGGACAGCCCACAGAGTGACTTGATGTGTTCAATACAATCAGTGACACCAGACCCCCAAGAGGAACTAAGGGTCAAGGTGACGATAGGAGGTAAGACATTTTCATTCCTAGAAGACACTGAAGCCACTAATTCCTGTGTCTGTGAGGGACAATGCCAATGTCAGGTACTGCCATGAATGCTCAAGGGTTCTCTTGGGTGAGCAATTGAGTTCCTTTTACAGACAAATTGACAATTTCTATTGGAGAACATATGTCAATGTCATTGTTATAGTCTAGGCAGACACCAGTTAACATATTGGGACGTGACTTAATGACAAAACTGAATATGACAATATCTTTCACTGACAAAGGACTAGCGTGCTGTTCTGAAGATATACACTATATGAAAGTGGGAGAGTTTATATTAGCCTTTACAGACCAGAAAGCAATTTGAGGAGTGCTTTTAGATTCAGAAGCATGCTTGTATGGAGTGACATTTATTGTCATGGTTACCCAGGTTGACAGATAAAATATTGAGGATACCTGATGAATTTTTGTCTAGGCCAGTGATCCCCATGGATGATGATGAGGAAGGGCAGGTAATTCCCGTAGAATTAGAAGCAACAGTATTCAGAGAAGAATGAGTGATCCTTCATGGGACAGATGATGAATGAAGGGGACAAAGGACAGTGATAGCCCTCAGTGAAGGATATAGGCCAACAGATTTGACAAAAAAAGAACTGTTTAGAGATGACAATTCTGATGATGAACTGGCGTTTTTCTAATTATATGTATCACTTATTGGATTAAAGTAAAGAATATAGAAATACTGCAGAGAATGGTGTTGGTAAAAAGAAGACCATTATTCTTTCAGGAAGACTTAGAGAAAATGCCAGACATTTTATGGACCACTAGCCCATATGATGTGGGTTTATTAAAAGGGATAGGTGCAGTTAGAATTAATTTAAAACCAGGAGCTCTTTTACCACAGGCAAAGCAATACCCCATTTACAGAGAGGCAGATGAAGGTATCTTTGGGACCATTTCCATTTTAATGATGCAAGGCATATGGGTGCCATCAGATTCGTCATGTAACACGGCCATGTACCCTGTGAAATCATAGGGTGGGTTGTGGAGATTTATCCAGGATCTTTGTCCTTTATCAATATAGTTGAAGCTGAGTTTCCTTTAGTCCCAAATCCTGTGACAATACTGTGTAATATCCCATCTAAGGATACATATTTTACCGTTATAGATTTGAAAAATGCATTCTTTTTGATTCCCCTTCATGAACACTCACAAGATTTGACTTCCTTTTCCTATAGAATGATCTGCCCGGAACATACTTGTTTACCACACTGGTACTGTGAGTCCCCTTCCATTTTTAACAGAGTCCCCCAGATA
Organism: Ambystoma mexicanum; assembly: GCF_040938575.1. Classification (NCBI taxonomy): domain Eukaryota; kingdom Metazoa; phylum Chordata; class Amphibia; order Caudata; family Ambystomatidae; genus Ambystoma; species Ambystoma mexicanum. Next base: position 293,229,721 of record NC_090928.1, read on the forward strand.
AACTTGGGTAATGTCCAACTTGAAAGTGCAATAATTCAGTATGTGGATGACATATTGGTGTGTAGTGAGATGGAGGAAAAGTGTAAAGAATATTCATTTAAACTCATGACCAAACTCTCAGAGAAAGGATATAAGGTAGACAAGGAGACGCAGAGGCCAAAAAAGCAGCCTATTATCCACTCCATCTAGTTTAGAGAAAGAAGATGTTAAACAAATGATAGGATGATGCATGTAAGCAAAGGAGGGCTTTAGCATGCTGTCTATTGTTCAGTTAATTGAAATACAAGGTTGATCTCCACACAAAAAACAGGGTTTGTGGAGAAAGTCATGGTATTCTTTATCCCCCACTGAGGCAATTTGGAGACAGAATAGCACTGGAAAGCCAGTTATGCCTCTACCAATATTGAGAGTAGCGTTCGAGCAGCTTCACTACCTAGCATATACCACTCGAGAGAATCTAGCTGCAACAATCGCAGAAGAGTGGTTCTCACCCAATCCTTTGGAGCATGTGGCACAGTTCATTGTGAATTGGATAGTGTGCCAGAAATTCACTGCATGGCACACTTTTTGCAAACAATGAGAGGAGAAATCCCTAGACCCAATGCCCCATGTCATCATCTGCATACAGATTATGTAGAAATGTTACAGATAGTCAACGGCTACAGATATACGGTGGTTGGGGTATGCCCTTTCTCTAGATGGATAGAGGCAGGTCCATGCACACACCTGGTGCCCCATGCACTGCAAAGTTCATTGTATGTGAGGTGTTCACCAGGTGGGGGGTGTGCAATGGTTTGCGGTCCGACCATGGACTGCATTTGTAAATTATTTGTTGAACAGATAGTACATCTGTTGTGTATAAAACATAAATTATCACCCACAGGTTAATGGCATCTGTGAGGGATTAAGCGGATTATAGAAGGCGCGCAAAGCAAAGTTAAAGATTACTTTGAAAGAGGGATGGCTATATTGCTTGCCCCTTGCTTTATATGCCTTTAGAAATCAGTCTGGTTCAGATCACCATCTACCTCTTCATGAGTTGGTGACTGGACGCTGTATGAGAACCGCATTGACTCCTCCAACTAGGGTAAGAACTGATGTCCACAGTGTAGCAAAGGCACTAGCTGACGAAATGCATGATTATTCAACAACAATGATTGCAAGTGTTTCTTTCATGTCTCAGCAGATCAAGAACAGAAGGGAGGGGTCAAAAAGAAGCAACAAAAATAATCAAGTGCATGAAATGGAAGATTTGATGAAACCTTTAAGTTTGTATCCAGGAGGCGAAGTGCTAGTGTGCAAATGCATACACACCTGCATTACGCCCCGTGTTGAAGCGCCCTCTGAGGTAAAGGAAGTTAGCCCTACTGCAGTTAAATTGAAATGACAAAGAGTGTGGATACATCAACACTACATCAAACCTTATGAAGGCAAAACATCAGCAAGACATCCCAAGAGAAGCAAGAGAATTAGTTCCGCATATGCAAACTCGCCAAATGGGTAGAAACGAGAACAAGGAGAATAAATTGCACACAAGCACTATAGATTAGGGTTTAGCATTTTTCAAATTAGCTAAAGATCATTGTTTCTTAAAGTTGACAAAGAGAAAATAAACTTGCAGCTAACTTTTTAGACTGGCTTACCAGAACAGTAAGAGAAGAGTTCAGACGTTGAAGAAGAAAGAACATTATCGAGCATCGTTTATGATACCTATTATCACAGTAGTATATACATTCTTATCTGTTCTTCTTTGCTATATATTAAAGATGTATCCAGCTCTAGAAGGAAGAGGAATAAATATGATCATGTTTTTGGAGGATCCTAAGAATAACTGTCTTGTCTGGAGAGTGATAATTGCAGTAATACCACAGTTCTGTAAGTAGAAGTGATTAAAACAAAGATAACGAAATTGCATATTAAAGTATATACAAAATAGAGAGGCTTTGACATTTTAGAAATTCATTGCCATCCAGAAAATCAATAGGTTTTCATGTAATATTGATGGTGATATCAGCTGGTATCATGATTTGTGTTTTTCTGCTAGTTATTATGGCATTACGAAGTTTTGCAAAAAATGAACCTGATATGGAGGGTATTAATGAAATATCTTCTAGTGTCCGCACTAAAAGTATTGATTGATTTTAAAAAAATAACCTATGGTACCAGCACATGAAAGAGGTGGGTGAAAGAACATCAGACGAAAGTTGTTATGTTTGTTCCTTAATACTGTATGCCACAAATGCGGCAAGAGCATGTATTGCAAGGGAAATGTCTTCACATGATGCAAAATACCTCAGTCATATAGCACCATGCTCAACCGTAGGATAATTTAAAGGAAAATGGGCTATGTTACGATGACAATCAAAATTGGTATTCCCACATGAAGATACCTAGGTGAAAACAAGAAAAATGGCAAATGGACTAGGATGGACAAGTAAGAAACGTACGTATCCATCCCACATTCAAGAAAGAATAAAAGTTGTCCTGATGAAGAAGCTGAATTGTTCAGAAATAACTGACTATCGTGAACCACCTGAAGTGTGCCCACCCCCGCTCAGGCATTAGGAGACATTGAGATCTGTTACCCAGGGTAAGTCTATCCCTTTTAAGCCGAAACCCAGCCCCCTAATTACTGATTCTCAACAACAGACCAACCTATGCAGAACCACCCTAATACACATATACATGTATTTGCAGGATCCTTCAAGCCACGACCTGAAGAAGGTGGCAATGCACAGTTGAACACAGCAGAAACGTGACCATTGCTGGGGTTTTATTGATCTTTGCCTACAACATCTCCATCCCAGCTTTAATTGGTTTAATTATTACTTTATGTCACGCTGAAAGACCCAATGATTCTCCGTATTCAAAAATCCTTTCAAAATTAGAAGGGACTGATGGACTGTATCCATAAAGAAATATGAGTTATGGATAATTACCTCCTATCATTTAAACTAATGGTGAACTACATATGAATTTTTCAAGTATGTTCTCCACTTTACAAAATTATTATGTCTCACAAAGTGTTACATTCTTAAATATTTAGGAATTTACATCATCATTTATGAAGTGCCTTTGAATATTTGATGATCAATGTACATGTTAACTAGACCCCCCTTGTTAATCTGGTGTTAACAACATCCACTCTTTTTCTTGGCTTTCTATTACTTATTATTATTTTTTAAAAATGTTTTTCACTGGATCTTTTCTCTTCTTTTCACTGCTTCTTGCCATCTCTTTGTTATTTTGTTATGCTTCCTATTTATTGTAAGAAAGGCAGTTTTAGATGTAAAGAGTAATCTTTGAAGGGTTATCTCACTAGGGTATGGTGTATGGAATCAGAAAGTAAGTGTACAGAAGATGAGGGGCTGAGTTTGAGGGGAGTATTTTGTGTGGGGGCACATGGGAAGAATGGGTGGTAGTTTAGGAGTATAATGTGTTGGGAAAACGGGGACATGGATGCTGAGGTGATGCAATATAGGGTAGGGGGAAAAGAAGATGAGGGGAAATTGTGTAAGGGAAAGGTTTGTGGAATTGGCCTGCAGGGGTATGGTAGTATGGAATGATGAGGGAGGGAACGCATTGTTGTGTGGAAGTGGAGATTTTTGCTAACAGGACCAATAGGTAGGGTGGTTAAGTGGGGTTGGGATGGTCTGGGAATGGTATGGTATGAGAGAGGAGAGTTACCAAATTATAGATTAGGTAGTTTGATTTAACAACAGTTCCACCAAAGAATCATAGAAATTAAGAAAATGTATCAAATTCTATTAAAGCTTAATAGATAAAAAAACAATACTGAAATGTAAAATGCATACATGTTAAAAAAACTATTATAAAACAACAGTCTTGTGACGGTTTGTAGCAGTTAGAATCTGAGTAGTCAATAAAATCAGTCAGGTATAAAACAGCGTCTGTGTATATATCTTCATTCCGCTAATAACAATCTCAATTTTTGTTCTAATAGAGTTCTAGTTGTACAAGTACCAGAAAGTTAGACTCAGCATGTTTCTGTTCTCTAGATGGGTAAGGAACATTCTTCAGGAGATTGATCACATTGACTGTGTGTGAGATAAACATGTGATCTTCCCTTTGAGAAGGCTTTTCCAATTTGTAGTTGGTGGAACTGTTGGAAAAGGAGAGAGGAGATACCTAGAAGATAGGGGCAGGGGGTTTGATGCAAGTAAGTAGATAGGTTGTGTGGCTGGAGGAGAAAATGTAAAGGGAATTGTAAGGGTTTTAACTGCATGATTAAGATACATTATTCTATTGGAGGGTAACTTGATACCTCTTGGGGCTTTGTGAGTCTTGAGGTGGTGCTTCCTGTTAAGATGTGAACGTTTTAGAGATTGTCAAGATTATGTGGACATATCAAGGATTTTCTATTTGAGATAGAATTTGTGGTCTGGGTGAAGAGCTGAGCCTGGGCAGCCAGTGTGTGGATATCTGAAGTGGTGATCAATGGTTTTTAGAGCAGGATATTGGGTGAAATGAGAGGTTAGGATGGATAGAGAAAGGAGTGGTTTAGGGATGTGTGAGGTAATAGAGAGATGGGGAAAGATGGGAGAGGGTGGCAAGAAATAGAGTGGGTTGGAGAAGTTGAGGGGAACAGAAAAGGGGAGACAGGAGAAGAGAAAAAGTGAAAAGATGGTTGGAGACAGGAGGAGAGATGAGAGATATGAGGAGACTGAGAAAAGAAGGAGAAATGAAGTAGAGATAAGAAGCGGGGAGAGCAGAGGACAGTTCAGGAACTAGAAGCAAGGAGGGGTAGCCAAGGAGGATGCAGTATAAAGAGAGTTGATAAGGGGGGCAGATGAAGTGGGACAGCATGTTTGAAGTGAAGAAGAAAGGTAGCATATTGTAATCGATAAAGAAAGGGAATGACATCATCTGGGGGATTTGCACATAGGTGGGCATGAGAATGTCTGAGAGGTAGGAGATAAACAGGCTGGGGAATGTCAGAAGGGAACGGTGTACACAGATGAGAGCAGTTAAAAACAAACTTTGGAGGTATTTGGAAGCAGGGCACAATTGGCAGCATATGGCAATATACATATTTGCTGTTCTCTAACGTGTGGCATAACATCTGGTAACTAGTATCCCGTTACTTTGGATATGTTATTGTAATGCTATATTTTGGGACATAGCACTACTTGAATAAACACTCAAAAAAGTATGTAAACTGGGCAACAATTTTGGAATAGTGCCCTTTAATTTGTTAAAAAGAAAGGGTTATCAAAAGAGCCAGAGGGAATGCCAGCTGGCAACATCAATATCAGTATCATAACATTACAAGCATGAAACCATCTACAAATCATATCACAAAAACATGCAAACTTTAGGATATTTCCCTGAAAAAAAAGCATCAGTAAGAAAATAGAATGTTTGTAATATATCTAATAAAGTATTACCCCACCGTGGTGATGAGACCATGCCTCCAGTTCCATGTATGTAGAGACAACTGAATATGGGTCACTTGACTTCAGACACAATAAGAGCTTCAATTTGTACAGCCATTATCCCCCCAAGACATCAGAACCAGCCGCAGAGCTCCTGGGACCTCAGCAGCCCAGTGAATCAGTACCTTCACTTCACAATCTATCCATTGTAAGTCCACTGTATCTATCCTCCTCCATACAACTCTACAAGCCTTCTCGTAATCTCTGCTCTGCCACCTCCACTACCCTTGAGACTGCTTGCCTTCCCTGTGCTTTGTCTCACTTCTGTTCTTTCTCTCTTCTTGCACCACTTGTATGGAATTCTCTTCTCCTGGACATCCGAGAAACAGTGCACATGGATTTGTTAAAAAACAAACTAAAAGCCTACCTCCTCATCTCCCAGTTACCCACTTAACCTACTGCTTATTTATTTATTTATTGTATATAGTTCTGTCAAAAACTTTACAATGAATACATTTCAAATTTGTTTCAAATCACATATTAAAATCAACTATTTCACATCAAATCACATTCATAACACATTTAATTTAAACATGTATTTACATTTCATTAATCAATTTCAATCAAATATAAATTCAGATATAAATACCATAGCTAATACTTCATTTAGTTTTATAATTGAATTTGAATATTTCATATTAAAAATACTTTAGGACATTCCCGATCTGTTTCAACGTGTATCACACTTTTACTTTAAACTTCTCATGATAGATTAATTTCAGAGGCCGAGCCATGATTTAAAATTTTCCAAAATGAACAAACCTGAACGTATTTAAGGGCCCTCATCCACATCCTATGAAGTGGTAAGTGCAAAATGACCAAATCCGAGTTCAGACATAATGCCCAAAATTCATCTGACTTAATCGCATTTAAGTTATAAACACATTTTCCCAACATAGTCATATATAGAGGTCTCCAGCCGTGGACATTCCAAAATATATGCTTCACTGTCTCCTCATTTGTATGAATAATACATATTCGACAAATGCGTGGGTAGGTTCTTCCTGCCTGCATATGATGCATGCACAGGCAGATGATTTGTGTGCATCATTAGGCGAAACATGCAGATCGCTGGGTCTGGGCAGAGTAATGAGTAGTGTTCTGGTCGCAGATATTTGTGGACCACCTGAGATACCATAGAGTACATCTTTAACTGATGTAGGTGTTTATAATTTTGTGACCAGTCCCAATTTAGTACTCAGTGCCCTATTGCACCTTTTACGATGCCACAATTCTAACATATTTTGGGGTCTGGGTACCAATTTAACACCGAAAACAGGTTGTTAACCGACCCCACAAAGGGGCCAGACCCAGACTTATTCCCAACTTTATCACATTGTCCCCCCAGTATCATCAGTAGAGGGCATAATGGTGACAATGAAGCCTGGAGGAATAGTTCAGCTTTTCGCTTGAGTAGTAGAGCTTTTAATGATGTTAGGCCCAGCTCAAGATGAAGGTGCTGAATCAGAGTATTCCGGGGTAGATCTAGGACATAGCACCAAATGTACCCTTCGGCTAGATCTAACCACTTTGTATGTCTGTGGGTTAATGCCTCAAGGACATACAAAATGGATGGACAGAACCATTGCTTGCATAAGGTGAGCGCACCCTTCAGAGAGAACCCTGCATGGTCATTTACATGTTTGCGTATCAGATGAGTAATTTTCTTCGCTCTTCTGTATTTAGACTCAACAATGGCATTATAATCCCCCTTGCAAGATAATTCAAGCCCTAGGTATTTACAAGTGTTAATATATTCAATGATCCCTAGGCAGGTATTTTTTTTTTTTTTTTTTTTTTTTTTTTTTTTTTTTTTAAAATATATTTTTATTGTTTTTTTCAAGAAACATACAACCAGTATCATCAACACGACAATCAATTAAATATCCGCAATAATTCCCATTCCCTCCCTCCCCAAGTGAACCCGGACCGGGGTTACGCAGTCTGCTGCTGGCATTAGGGTGAGCCCGGGCTGTCCGGGTCCTCACCTGAGGTGCTGGCTTCCTTAGGACTGAACAGGGCCGTCGTGAGGGCAATCCACTGCAGGAGGTCCTCCGAGTCATTTATTTTTTGCTGTCTTTGCGCCAGCTCCCAGGCCCCGGTTTCAGCCACAGTCCATCTGCGAAGGTCCTCCCACCATGTTACAAGTTTAGGGGCTCTGGGACACTTCCAGGCCATTGCGATGCGCCTTTTAGCGAGGATGTACATCAAATCTTTGAGCCTGTTGAGAGATTTGTTTTTTTTCCCTCGTGGGTACGAGCCCAATAGACATGCCTTGGGGGATTGCACGTCTAGCGTTATGTCCTCCTCTGCTACCTTGGTCTGAATTTGCGACCAGAAGGTTCGTATGTTCGGGCAGGCCCAAAACATGTGGGTCAGGGAGGCCGCAGGTTCTTGGCACTTGGGGCACCGCACCACACCAGCGCCATTGAATCTCGAGATGACAGCTGGGGTAAGGTAGGCCCTATGGATGATGTAAAATTGGATAAGTTGAAATCGGGCATTCCTAGAGACCTTTTTGTGATAGTGTGTTATTGTTTCCCACTCCGTGTCGCCAAATAGTGTGTTCAGCTCGGCCTCCCATTTGCTCTTGCATGTGAGTTCGCTATGTGTGGTGTTGTCAATTAGGATCTCATAAAGCCTAGAGGTTTCGTGTCCCCCTTCTGCCACACCTATCAGGTTCTCTATGGCCTCGTGTCCGGCGCATTGGGATTCTGCATCCGGCCATCGCCTCCTAAGTCTGTCCAGCACCGCCCCGTATAGAAGGAACTGACCCAGTGGGACCCCAGTCAATTCGTGCAGCTCGGGAAATGTGTGGATGCCCTGGTCATCCACCAGATCGCCCAGAGTGGCGACGCCAGAGGGCTCCCTCTAGGCAGGTATATAATGTGTGTCGATTTACCTTTTTCCTTGATACCAACATAGTTTTAGTTTTGCTCAGGTTCACCGATAAATCGTGCTCCCCGGGATACCGACCTAGTTTATTTAGTACTGCTTGCATGTCACTTAATACATGGTCAAATACCACCAAATCGTCTGCATACAGCATTGCATGCACCCTGATGTTTCCTATCTTGGGTGGGCATTTTGATTTTTGCCAGACATGCTAGCAAATCTGAGAAATTGATATTAAACAACAAGGGGGTAGCATACAACCCTGCTTTACCCCCCTGTAAATACAAAATGGTCTCAACAAGTTTCCACAGTTATCGAGGCGGATCTGCGCAGTAATACTGGTTTGTAAAGCCATCACAATCTGAAGCAGCCAGCTGGGCAGCCCCATGTTTTCATTTTTTCCCAAAGGGTTGTACAATTTACTTGGTCAAAAGCTGACCTGAAGTCAACAAATGGGATGTATATAGAAGGTGCATTTCACTTGGTGACTTGAGTAATGATTGTGTCCAGCACTCGTATGTTGTGAATAGTGCTGGGCCCTGCACGAAAACCAGTTTGGAACTGGTGTAGAATCTTATTCGTGGTCACCCAAGTCTGCAAATGTTCCAAAACAAATGTGGAGCAAACTTTGCTCATAATATTAAGTAAGGATAATAACCGATTATTTCCCAATACCAAACGATCACCAGTCTTGAAAACCGGGACTAATATCGATTTCTCCATGATCCTGGGATCATGCGATCCGTCAAATAGACACTGTCAAATAGACTGCACAATACATTCTACCATAATTGAGTGTCCCCGTTTAGCACAGCAACTGGCAACCCATATGGCCCCAGAGTCCTTGAATTCTTCTAATTCCACATTTTCCATATAAAAGTGAAGGTGCCACCCATGTGCGCCATGTTCAACAACCCTATTTCTGATCTTCGAGTCAAACATCCCCTCCTCAATGAAACTGACCCAGGTTTCCTCAGAGATAGGGTTTAACTTATCCTGCTCCACAATTCCTCTTACCCCTGCTGAAGCACTCCACATGTGTCTATGGTCACCAGATGTTACTGCAGCCAGCATCTTCTGCCAGTTTGCTGTTAACCCTGTGGCGCTTTCTTTTGAGCCAGTTATTATACTGTTTTTTTAAGCATCTGGTATCATTGCTCTGCCTGATGAACGGAATAGGTTTCTTTTTTTCTTTGCTTTCAGTATTTCTAAATCAAAAACATATGTGGTTTTCTTTTCATTTGAAGTTATGATTGCCTACCTACCATAGCAAAGGTTTTCTCAAGGTAGGACAACCAATCCTCAAATTCTTTGGGCGTTAAATCATTAGGTGAGTGGTATTTACTTTGGACATGCTCCTGCAGTGATGCACACGCTTTAGTTTTGTTATGTTCAAACCACACCACTTTGTTTTTTACCATGATTCGTTTTTAAGCCCACCGGGACACTGCTTGCTCCAGTCGATTTCATACTATTCCCTACAAGATGAAATGCTGCGTGATCACTTGCATCCCTATTTTCAATATTTAGGCCTACCACCCTTTCCACCAACTGACTGTTACAACAAAATAATCAAGTGTTGCTTCCTTTTTAACCAATGGCCATGTAGGTCTACCCGGGATATCTCCTTTTGTTCTTCTGCTTAGGGTTCCAACTTCCACTCTCTAAGAAAACCAGGCCATTTTTTAGCCCTCTTGATTTCATCTTTTAACACCATTTTACAACTGGGTACAATCGACCCGCCAGGGACCGAAGCACAAAACTCCCCACACGTGGCATTTAGGTCACCACCCAATATAATTAGATATTTTCCAGGAGCTTTGACTCGGTTAGTTAGCAGTGCATCAATGTATACAAAAACATTATCCGTTGACTTTCCCCCTGGTGGGTTATACACATTAATTACCAGTAAACGTGTACTCCTGGCTAAATCCTTCCAGGAAATTTCCACTGCCAAGATGTTCCCCTCCTCCTATGTAGGAGTCATCAGAATATAATTGAACTCTTGCTTTACCCCAATCATCGAATTAACAACCTTTGATTCCCTTTATTGCCATACACTGGTAAACCATGAAACCATCTACTATTAAAGGCACGTTCTACCATATTTCATTCAAGAAAAACACAGAATGTTTGGTTAGGAATGCTATCGATTGACCATCTTGGAGGAAGTGTGAATGATCTCTCGTATTCCAAGAGGCGTTCTTGAATTTTCAATTTCCTGGGGCATCATGAACAGCAAGTAAGTTCTTCAACCATCGCCATCCCATTTCATACTCTAAATTGCTTGGTGCAGGGTTTAGCTTTGTGGTGACAAAAGTAATTGGTTTCACAGAGTAACTACAATGTTTGCAACAGGATCCTATCACAGTCTGGTCTGGAGCAATGTTTAGTTCATAACCCAAGAACTCCAACGATTCCCTTTGCACTCTAAAAAGGGCTGCAGTTACTGGAAGATGGCAATGCACCTGTGTCATACCCCCTAATGCAAATTTCATAGGTTCAATAAACTCGAAGTCAATGGAATTGACTATACGTAGTGCCGGAACTTTGGCAAATGTTTTCAAGCGTTCTGATCTGTTTACATGTCCCTTAATGTGGTGAGAGCCCATGTTTCGTATTGTTAGCTTACAAATATCCAATAAAGGTGGCGCCTCTGGGCTTAATTGCAAGCACTCTACGGTTGGCACAGAATTCTCCAAATAGTGATAACGGGGGTATACATACTTTCTCTTATATTGGTGGGTATGGACAGTACGCTTGTATCTCCTTCCGAAGCATCAATTACAGAGCCCCATCATCATTTTGTTTCAACAGCCAACTAGTCAGCATACCCGTTGTCTTCTTTTCCTACGACTTGCCTTTTTCTTGTTTTTCCTGCCTTTCTGCTTATTATTTTGGGTTGTTGATGGTATGGAATTTAATGGTGGGATTGGATCCAAATTTAATATTGGAGTTGGAGAGTTTTCAAACACCACCCTCTAGTTTGTTTTAGCTTTCTTCCGGGTTTGTTCGTTAGTGTGATAAGACTGTGGGGATTGTGAGATATCCACATCACGATCACTAGCCACCGTAATCTCAAGATTCATACAGTCAATAGGAGCACTATCACAGACAACGACTGGGGGATCAACTCTTTTTTAAGTAGGATTTAAGTTTGTGTAATTGGCTGCACTGCTTTCTTACTTCTTTGTAGATTCTGCCACTTAATTTCAATAAGAATTTTATAGCAAAGTGTAAAACATCTCTTGAAACCAGAGCACCAGTGTGAGCCGACTGATCATTAGGTGAAGAAATGAGATCCCCCACAGGCTCAGTGTTACCGCTCTCTCTAGGGTAATCAAAGTTTTGGGCTTGTCTCCCATCTGTATTGGCTGCAAATCATCTACAATATGCTCAATTTGGGGTCGAGCAGAGTTGCATAGCGACAAACATAATTTGAATAATTAATTGTCATCAATGTCACCAAATGAGATATTTAAGTAATTTGCCTGTTCGACAGCCGCAGGCTCTTCTACCACCAGATCAGATGTTTTGTCATCCAAGCTGTCTAATACCTCATTAATCTTTGAGGGAATGGATTTTATGGGTTGTGTGGGTTTAAACAATTCTGTTATTTGGCCAGGAACAGCCTGAACCAGCTAAGATGTTTCTTGGAAGGTTTCATTTTCATTCTCAATATTACAAGGATGGTCGGCTCATCCAGAGTCCTGACCCCCATGGTTCCCAGTCCTACCTGAGCCATTTCATTTTCCATATGGCTTTGCATTTTGCAAGCAATCATTTTTTGGTTTGCAGGGTTCTTTGCCTGGCATTTCACAGGAAAGTGAATGACCCACCAGCAGGGACAACAAGTTGCAGCAGAAAGAAAAGAACCTTAAACCAAGTTTCCTTGAAATGATGTACTCGAGAAACTTCAGAGTTGGGAGCGTTCCCTAGTCCCACTCCAAAGTGCCCTTGCCAGCGGTGTTAGAGGGAGTCCCGCTCACTGCAAACACAGAACACAGCAAACACAAGGAACACTCCTTTCCACACTCCGTGTCCGTCTGTGGCTTAAGAGGAAAAATATTGTTGTACACAACGTGATGAAAATGGAGAACAGGCTCTCCTGCAGTCTCCAGCGATTCTCCAGAAAGTAACACTTTTGCCACACTGCTAGCTAACATTTTTCCCTCGCTCTCTAACAGCCTTGCAAATTGTTTGTCTTGGGTTTATTAAGCTACGTATAAAATAGCACTGCCTTTTTAGACAAAGAAAATTTCTTGGAGAAAAGATTTGCATTTGTGCTCATTTGCATACCAACAATGACTTGCTGTTGTGACTCAGAACTGGAGGTCCACTTACAGCAATGGCTACCAGGGGTGCTGTGGATTTTGTGATTCGGCTCAAATGGATTTTCCTACTTTATTCATTTATATAACATATATAGTATCGCCACTGTGTTGGTTCGGCAGTTGTGCAAATAAGCTTATCCTCAGCTATGACTGATACCTTGACTGCATCCAAAGAAGCATCCTAGCATTTCCTCCATCACATTGTTGATCGCTTGCCTCCCTTGCACCCGCACACAGAACCCAAACCAAAAATGGACTATCACCCTCTTCCACTGCCAACCTAAAATTTAGTAGTTCCTTAGTAGTCCTGTGCTCTCTGAATCATAGATGTTGGGCCTGCCACCTCCCCCCACCACTTTGGTGCCCTCTTCCCCACACATATTGACACTTCAACTTCTTTTTATATTTCAAACTGCTCCTCACACTTAAACAAAAATCAGACCAAACCCTGCCACCACCAAGCAATGCAGCCACTCAGACCACAGCCATCAGGCCCAATTTGCCCAGCTTATTTGGTCTTCTGAGATTAGTGTGGAGGTGTCCACTATTGCAGACTCAGTTCCCCTAATGCCCAGGCATTGCTCCACAAGCTCTAGCTCGCACTCAAAGCTGTACTATTCCCTGGGCCTGTGCTGCTCTCAACCTACTTTGCTCCCTGCCTGCCATAGCTCATTTGAGTCATGGCAAAGAGTTCAAAGAGGAGAAGAGGCCAGAGGGGCCTTCCAGTACACAAGCATGAAGTGGGAGGAGGAGGGATAGAATATACTTTGCCCCCCCCCAGCCAGCAGCTTGTAAGAACCTCCAAACAAGATCCAAGCACATAGAAGCCGCTTCAATCAACATTGAAATTAAGGATACCCTGTGAAAAGGAGGAGACAGTGGGTAATGATGGCAATAGCGGCAAGATTCTATTTGGGAGACAAACGTTCCATCCCTTTGAGCCTAGGGCCCTTTAGGAACGTGCATATGTAATGGGTGGGATCATACAGAATAATTCTGAATCCAAATAACCGAACCCACTCAGGAAGATGGCAATGTACTGTTTTATTAACAATTATTTAAAACAGGGAGTTTACAACAAACATCAATGGATGTATGGTCAGTCTCTCTCAGTGGTCATGTTTTTTATATCAAAAATATGTCAGAAGTGACATCATACTACGTGGCAACAATGAAAAACCTAACAAGAGTTGGGATTGGCTTAGGGGACCATCTAAGTATACTTTCTATAGGAACTAGTATTGTGATTGGCTGCCCACTATCAGGTGGACAACATATGCCCACCTCCAAAACATGTCATCTTCAGAAACATTAGATACACAGTTTCTCATTGGTCTTCAAACTATAAGATCCTTTGTTATATGAACTCCTATAATTGGTTGGCATGCTTGTGCCAGGTCTGGAACATTCGGTTCACATAGCAGCTCGCAAGCCCAGACCCAGGGGCAAGGAGCTGGGGTGTGACACTACCTCCCCACCCAATAAGCCCAGCATCTCTCATCGCCCATACCTTCTGCCATGAAGATTGTCTTTGAACTTGGCCTTGCAAAATATCCTTGTCTTTGAGAATGCACAGGAGTGAGGGCACTCACTATCGTCTCTGGGACTCCAAGTTCAAACTCTATTTTCATCCTTGGCTCACGTGACATGAGACCATGATTTGGTCCATTTCACAGGTTTTAAATGCTCCAAATGAAGAAAACTTGGCACACTTGGTGTTCTTTCCTTGCACCTTAACAAGAGATGATTCATCCTCCGCATGTTTGCTCATTTCCTGAATAGACAGCTGACCTTGGCTGCTACAGTCTTGACTCCAGGCCAGACAACCTCGTCTTACAGCTCCACAATTCTGCTTATTCTTGCTGCGACACAGTTTTCCCTTCCCACTTCATGGTTCCTGGCTTACTTATTTCATGAGGCCGATGTCCAGCTTGAATATATAATGCCGACTTCGCCTGCATTCTATTAACTACATATAGCCAGCCTCTATGATGACTTAGTCTACCTTGCGTTACAGCATCTGTACATTTATTGAACAGTTCATATTCGGCAGCACTTTGTGCATGTCTAATCTTCTTTTTTGTATTTGAAAGTTCACTTGATTGTTTACTTCGTCATTAGTTTCTTTAGGATCTACACATTCTCTTCAATCAGTATCTTGGGACATCGTACATACTTTTCGCGATGTCACTAGCTCCTTTTCTTTGCTCTCTCTCATATTCCTTCAGGGAGTTTCTCCCTTAGGTTTTCCTCACTTCAGGGAAACATCCGGTAGGGTTGTCCCAATGGGTATTTTCTTTCGAACACACTCTGCAGTTTTGGCACAACATATGGGAGGAAGGGGGGCAGGATCTCCTGCAGAGGTATACAGCTGCTCCTGGTGTTTTCTCTTGATAAATGATTTCTTAGGTGTCCCTATTTCCATCACCACCCTCAGGGTGCCTGCCGATTTGACATGTTCATCTACATTCCAGGTCATGTAGTTACATTTTCCATTCAGGGTACAATAGACCTTTCGTCCCACGTACTTCTTATAATTTTTTTGATACAGAAACTGTGTTCCCTCTGGTGCTACAATGCTTGCCTTTATGTATTATTTTTACAGCGTCATCAGTCAGCTCCTTGGCGTTTGGTTCATCTTTGGCATCAATCATAATCTTCATTCCTACCACCATCTTTGCTGTTTTCTTGCATTGGGCAATCACCTTCCTGACTATACAGAATCCAAACATTACTAGCACCAGTATTACTCCAAGATCCTTGAATAGCTTCGCCTACCACTGAGGAATCCATGAACACAAGGAAGTAAACCAACTGTCATCTTCAATGTCAACTATCTCTTCTTCCATCTTGTTATGCAGGTCTGTCAACATCATTACAGCCTCTGTCAAGGTCCCATTTTGGCCATCATGAGAAGGTGCGAATGTGCAACATGATGGCCCGATTTTGGCGCAAACTCCTCCTTCATTTCTGTGATCATATCAAGGACATACCTATTCTGGAGGGCCATCGATCTTATGGCTCTCAGCTCTTCTTTAATGGCGTTGAATCATTTGATGGTAGCATTCATTGTCTGCAGAAGCTCCCATCTGGTGATTTGCAACCATTTGATATTCACCACTCTCTGAATTCCAGGACTGAATATAGCTGTGATTAATATAGAAGTCTTGCTGAACAACTTGTGCTCTTCAGGAATCGCTTCATATGCTGTTATTGATTTGGCTGAGAAATAATTTCTTTTCGCACATAGGAGTTCAAGTGATCTTCATTTTCTCAAATGGTCATCCACTTTTGGAAATTCACCAATATTTAGATCGCTCTGAGGAATCACTAATGCTGGAACATGGATGAGCACCAAGGAACCCACTGAGCCCAAATTCCTGGACAACTTCATATAGGCTCTAGATCCAATGGGCCCAATATTGATCCATAAGGAGAGCTGTCCCTTCTCTCATTCCAGGAATGTCAATTGTGGTGTTGCATCCTTTGTTATATCCCACATGGTTCTTTACACGGCTTCGGAAACATAGTGTTGCATTAACCAATGGGATTACAACTTCTGGGCCTGATTCGTCTTCTACCCATGTCAGTAACTTGGAGTGCTTGGCCCATGACTTTAAGCATCCATCATTCACTCTTGGCACTTCTTGTATGTGTTCCGTTTTCAGCAGATGAGCTGCACAGGACACCATTCCTTCTTCTCATTCCTTCTTGTTATGCACTCATCCATAGATTAATAGTTGTGTTTGTTCCCAACATCCAGACAATCCTGCTACTTACGTCACATCAGGACAGTTCATTATCTTCATTTCTTCAATGATAACCTCATCTTGTCCTGCAGCAGGATACACAAGCATTTTGTATGTCCATCCAGACTCCTTCTCCATTCGTATGGTCTTGATATAATCCTGCCGGTATGCAAACGACCATCTTGATCGCCATCGCAAGGTCGCCCAACTTCCTTGGAACTGTCCTCGAGTAGTACATGCTGCAAGATGGCTGAGGCATTTTGCATTATATTCTGATACCTCCTTTGAAATTAAAGTTCTTACTGTATTCAGGGCATAGGGGATGAGAGAGCAGGCATAGCAAATCTCATCAGAAGCTCTTTCCCCCACATTCTGCATGTGTTGATACCACATGTTATTCTCCAGGTGAGCTGAATTATCTAGATAGTTATTTATCCCTTCATTATTTTCCTCCACATCTCTTTTATGTCTCCTAACACACCCATAGAATTCAAGGAAATTGTCATAATTTGTACTCATAGTGGTGAGAATCATAGGAACTCTTTCTTCGGCAGAACCATTAAAATAACGGAGACTGTGAAAATAAGGAACAAAAAGATAACAGGAAAAATCAATATATATTATGCATAGAAATCTGGACAACCATTTCTCGTGCCACCCTACTGCTTGCTGAACTCATATTCTCTCTATAATCGTGTCGTCGTCTTCATTAATCATTTCTAATGCCATCATTGAGCTTCTTTTACATTTGTAACTGTACTATTCATTCCATTATAACAATGAGGAGTCTTCTTGTCAATGGACCATTTTAAGGATCATGTAAAAAAGTGTGAATATTAACATCTCTTCAAACAAGAGCAGGGTAAAATTGATGTATGAACACAAAGACAGCAACCACAAGTCGAAGAATGTCACTATTGGCAGATATCATGTATTTCTATCACTTAAAATAGATATTCTCCACAAAATGAGCCTGGCTATTGATCTTTCTTCCAATTTCTGATCAAGAACTGACATTTAGGCATAATTCTGATGCATTATTCACTGCTGCAATATATTTCTAAAAGTTAATTTCGAGCTCTGGAATTTCTCTGCAAGTCCTTGCAGTCCCTGCTAAAATATATAATGAGTGTCTATTGAATTCCAGTCCAAATAAAGTAAGTGTTTTATCACTTGTTGCTTTATCGTCTTTCTTCTAAGTCATCAGTCGAGTCTGCACATGCAGAAATTGTTCTTCTTGTCTTGCTTCTGGATCAGCAACGGTGGGACGGAGGGTCTCGCCTTAATGAATCTTCATGTTGTTCAGATGCAACCAGGCTCTTCTTTCCGAAACCTTAACAGCAGAAGGGGACACTTTCTCAACAAGGAATTGACCATTAAAACAATGCTCAAGGCACTTCGGGATGAAGTTTTTAATCAGAATCAGGTCCCCAACATATAACTAGTGGTAAAAGTTTGCTCAGATTGGTCACCAAATTGTCTTCTTCTGTGTTCCTAGACCTCCCCCGCCAGATGCTTGACTTTATCTGAAAAGAAAGAAATACTGGTAGTCATATATGTCAAATAATCATGTATCTCATCACCTAAAGTTTTGACTACACTCTGCGCATCACTCCATATCCTAAACAGCGATATAAGGGGCATTCTCATTCGACGCCCTGTTACTAGCTCATGGAGGGTGAGGTGGTGGTCATAACCATGCTCATTCTGAAGTGCATACAAGGCCTGGGGTAGACAATACAGCCATCCCTTTTTAGAAGTAAATTTAATATTGGCAACCCTCTCTTTGAGGAGTCTCTCACATATACTGTTCCCTTGTGAGTGATACGCAGAAGAGAACCTGTGCTTTAAACTTAATAAAAGTCCTATTTGTACAAATAGCTCATTGACAAAATGTAGTACTTTGCATACACCCCACCTCTCGAAAACATTGCGTACTAAAAACCTTGCTGCGTAAGTGGCATCAGTGTGTACACGCAGAACCACTTTGTCTAGTTACATATGTGGGGTAATGCAGTTGTTCAAGCATGGCTTTCATTATAGTTACTGGCATCACTGGCTTTCCAGTGCTTTCTTGTTGCCATAAAACTTCTGAGGGGGATAAATAATACCCCCTTCGCTTCAACAGTACTTGCTCTTCCTCTGGTGCTCTTCCCTAAATCTCTATTAATTGGGCTATTGACAGCATCTAAAACCCCTCCTGTACTAACATGGTTGTATTCAGATTTTCTTTAATATCCTAAGTAGCAAAACTCGAAATTTCTGAAGAATATGCAACCCTTTTGGCTTCTATGTCTGTGGCTTCGTTCCCACAAGAGATAAAGTCTGTTTGTTTAGTATGTGCTGCACATTTTACAATCGCTTTGGCCACTGGGATTTATAGTGCCACAATGAGTCTATCCAATAAGGATGCATGCTGCACTGGAGAGCCACCTGCACGGAGCTAGCCCCTCCTCTTCCAACGGAACAATCCTGCATGTATGGTAGACATCACATGGGCGGAGTCACTGTACACGTCACTTCCTGCCCTTCATGTTTCTCAAGTACGACAACAAGAGCTACTAATTCTGCTGCTTGTGCTGAAAAGTGATAAGGTAACCTTGCACTCGACATCACCTCTAATTCTCCATTTAATCTGTGTCTTACTACTGCAGTGCCTGAATGCCTTTACAGACTAGTTTTGTCAATTTTTGAAGAACCATCAATAGACAGAATCTCCCCTGCCGCTAAAGCATCATCTTTCACACAGGGTATATCATCATAGAATTCAATATGGTTTGCACAGTCATGCACATGATCACCTTATTCTACGAACGTGACTGCGTTCACTGTTTTACATTTTACAATTTCAATCGTTGGGTTAGAAATCATTACCTCATAAGCTGAATCTCTTTGGGATGTTAATGTGCCCTTACGTTTCTCCAGAATGGCAACTAGAGCATGCACCATGTAAAGGGTCATAGAACAGCCCATGACAATACTTGTGTACTTCTCACTTGCAAATGTGGCAGCTGCCAAAGATTGTTTGCAAGTGAAGTGTCCTCACATAACTGGGTCTAAAATCCCACTGTAATATGCCAAAGGCTTATACCCTAATGTGCATATTTCTGTAAATACTGCTGTCATGAAAGTCCCATGTGTGTGTGAAAACAAATAAAATTCCTCACCATGCTTGGGAATACTTAAAACAGGGGTTGTACAAATTGCTTTTTTCAAATCCTCAAATATTTCCTCCATTTCTTTGGTCCATTCTATTTTTGTTTTACCAACTTGTGCTTTCTTTAATGCTTGAAGAAGTGGCATTGTGTACGTGCTGTAATCAAACACCCAGGCTCTAATATAATTACACAAACCCAGAAACAGCTGCAATTGTCTCACTTTGTTTTGTTTTGGTGTTTTCATAATTGCCTCAACCCTTTCAGGTATCACTTTCTTTCCTTTACGTGATTAACTGACCTATGTACAACACTTCCTGTTGACAATACTGCCATTTATCCTTGTCCACCTTATAACCTTTGTCTGCTAAAATAGTCATCAAATTGGATGGAATCTTGGGAACACTGATCCTCTGTTTTACTCCTGATTAATAGATAATCTACATACTGTATCACCGTACTCTTATGATCGATATTTGCTAGGTCCATATGTAGGACCCTATTAAAGTTCGATGGGGACTCACTATACCCTTGAGGCAAACAAGTATGTTTTAGTCTTTTTGGTGAAACGTAAAGGAAGTCAAGTCTTGTAAGTCCTTGTGCAATAGGATTGAGAAAAAAGCATTTTTTAAATTGATCACTGTGAAGTATTGAACTTCTACTGGGATACTACACAATATTGTCCCAGGAGTAGGAACTAATGGAAACTCAGCATCTACAATCTGGTTAAGCGGTCTCAAATCCTGGATAAATCTCCACGACCCTCCTTTAGATTTTTTAATCAGATACACTGCTGTATTGCACGATGACTCTGATAGCACCAGAATCCCCTGATTCATCAGTGCTGAAATAGTCTGAAATATACCTTCATCAGCTTCTCACGATATGGGGTACTGTTTTGCTTGGGGTAAAATTGCTCCTGATTTAAGCTTTATTTTAACCTCCCCTATCCCCTTCAAAAAACCTATGTCATAGGGGCCTGTGATCCATAGGGCACTCAGCACCTTTTCAAGATCCTCCTGAAAAAATGCTGGTCGTTGCTGCATTATCGCCATTCTTTTTTCTATCCTTATCCAGTATGTAATGTTCATGAAGAACACCACTTTGTCATCGTTTGGTCTTCCCTGAACATATCAACATCGGTTATGTCAGTAAGTCTGTACCCCTCCTCAAAAGCTATCACTGTTTTCCATGGTCTACCCTCATATCTAGCCCTTCCAGCATTGCCATTTCTCTTTGTACTATAGCTGCTTCCAACTCTATAGGAATAGTCTGCACACCTTCCTCATCCATAGGTATTTGGGGTCTAAATAAAAACTCATCAGTTATCTTCACAATCTTTCCTACCAGACCAGATGTTTCTTAGGTTGCAACAAAAGTTAATCACAAAGAGTGTGTTGGACCCTTTGTGTTTAATTCACATATTTATAACAAATGTGGGGATAGAGTATCCAGAGATATTCAAATTCAGTATCTAAAATATACAATAAAGGTAAGTACAACCCAGTCAGGTGGACTGGATTTCGATCAATAAACAACATGTTTTGCTTTCATTCAATGACATATTGTGTTTTACAAATAAATGTGAACACAGAACAAATTTCAGGGAATATAACAACGTGTATCAATGTGTAGAGTCAACACTGAATCAGTAATGGAATCGTCGACACTATGGTGTTTCGGCCCAGAGACAAGATGCTCAGTGAAGCTTATGGATAAAGGCCTTCATCAGTACGTGTGGTAGATGGTAAATACAAATCCTGGGTTCTCTATCGTAGACTATCCTGTGCTATGGTAAGTCTGGTGGTCCACTCTTGTGTGGATAACAATTGGCATGTAAGTTGCCAAAAAGCAAAAATGGCCATAGAAGGGAGATAATTACCTCCGGATTCTAATTCTTGTGTGAGTGTTGTACGGGTATCTGTTCCTGAACTGGAGAAAAAGGGCAACTGTTCCAAATGTCTGTCGTTGATGTACAAAATTGATTCGTAGAAGTGGCGTTAGTCCTGCTGTCAGCCGTGGGCACACTGAATGCAGACTGCATTCAGTGTGCCCACGGCAGACAGCAGGACTAACAGCAGGACTAACGCCACTTCTCACAAATCAATTTCGAGAATGGCTGCTAGGAGACCTTTTATGTCCCCTATGGCCAGTGTGTTTCCCCTGTTATTTTCTCTAATTCATATATTCATTTCCCAGCCCCCGACGCCAAACTATGGAGCTTGCATTTTAAATTATTCTTGCCCCACTGTGGCCATGGGATGTATTGCAGTCTTGCTCCCCCTTCTCTAACAAGGGGAACTGCGTGAACCCCATCCCATAGTCAGATCCCATTATTAGTCTATCCATGGCTGGGACAATCGTCCCTGTCTGTATCCTTGCCGGTAATGACCTAAACCTGCTTACATATGGTGGAGACTCTCACTTCTCACTACACCATCGTCGTTGGGGAAACTCGGTACGATACAGATGCTGGCGTTCTTTCTTTAGGATGTTCCAGATCCCATCATCTCACCTCCTTATCCATTTGCTGGCTTCCTACAGGGACTAACACACTCCCTCCTGCCCTAAGACCAAACTGTCTCTCTTCATCTGATATTGCTAAACCCCAGCTGGTGTGACGATGCTCCCCTTCTCGGTCTAAATCTACTCTACTTAAGGACAATGCTCTGCATTCATCACTAAACAGGTTTCACCCCTCACGTCGTGATTGAGTTACTGGGGATCAATCATTGTTCCCTCGAGTTCTATCCTCGCTATCTCATCTTAATTGCTGATATACCTTATTGATTCTTTCTCCAATGCTTTCCATATCATACTTTTCTTCATCTAGCATTGCTCTAGGTGCTTCTAGAGTCTTCTGCTTTATTTGGAGAATATCTCTCTCCCTCGCCCATCGTAACTCTGGGCTCAGCCTCAATTGTTCTTTTCAATTACGACTGGTATCCGAACCTTGCTGCCTTCTTTTTTGTTCTATTTCTTCATCTACTTCTGGTTGCTTTTTCGCTTACCTTCTAACTCTTTCTTCCTCTTGCCTTTGTTCTTCTCTTCCTACTCCTTCCCTTCTTTCCTTGTTCTTCCCTTCATCTCTGTAATCTTGTATCTCTCACCCTTTATGCTTCTTCCTCTTCTTTCTTTCTTTCCTTTCTGTCCGTTTCTTCTATCGCTCTTTGTCTATTATCGTACTTTCTTTGTTCTTCTGCCCATTTTTTGTCTTTCTCTTGCTCCCCTGATATATATGTGCTTGTTGATCCCTACTTTTCCTTCTTTGCTCATCCCCCTTTAATCTCCTCTCTCGTTCCTTGTCCTTCCTTTCTTGTTCATACTTATCCTATCTTTGCCTAACTTCCTCAATACTTTTACCATCTATCTTGAGTAATATCTGTCCTCCGATCCATTTGTTTTGTATGAGTGCTACCTTGTCAGCCTTGTCTTTTTCTTCTTTCCATCTCTTGATTTCTCTGTCTATATCTGTCGACAAAGTCGACCATTCTCTTCTTTCTTCATTGTCTTATATGAATTTATAACTATCTTCCTTCCATTTATTCTCTTCCGGCCTATCGTCACTACTGTAAATGGGGGGTTCATGTATCGGATTACTATACCCAATCACTGCTTTCAATTCCTTTAAAGGATATACTCCTTTGTCTTCTGTAGAAACAATCTTTATTTCAGAAAAGGTAAGGGGAGCTGATGGCTCAACGCCTTTCCCCTTATGCTGATTAAGCCCCCAGTCCTCAGGTGGTGGATCTTCTTTTTCCTCTTGGTACATCTTCCAAAGTTCTAAAATTGCTAATCTTTTCACAAATTATTTCCATGTATACGCGGCGTGCTAGTATGTAGTCATGTGTTGCAATACCGCTTTTGACAAAAATCCCCCTTGTGGCCACGCCATAAACATTTTATCTGCAGTACCCTTTACTCATTCTGCACTGTACTGTTTGAGCTTGGCCTCATGTTTTGGCAGTGTCTTGCATAGATGCATGAGAGGAGTGTCCTCCTTAGTTACAAGTCTCAATCGACTGTCAATATTTACCAGATCGCTAAATAAACCTTTTACATTAACTAAAAATACCACTTTTAACGTTTAAAAAAAGAAAATGTGAGCCAGCACCATCAATCGCTGCTCAATCCTCTTATTTCAATCAGTTTGGGAGCAGCATATGTTGCATGCCGCTATCCGACATGGCAATGTGTTGGACCAAATTTCAGTGGGCATGGATAAGATGACCAAAAACTTGATCCTGCCAGTGGCCCAGGTAGAGCAACAGCTGCAAGTAATGCATTCCTCATGCCCATCCCACATACTTCGCATGGAGGCCAACATCAAGGGCCGACGGGCTGATCTAAGGTGTCTGCATGAGTCCCTGCATGCCGATGCTCAGGCTCACAGAAAGGCCCTCCGGCGCAAGATGCAAGACTTCAGGACTGCAATCTATGAAGAACTCTCAGCCATAAGGAAAGTGATCCACAAGGAGGTGGATGCCTTCAGCCAGAAACTGTCCAAGCAACTCAATGAAGCATGGGTGAGTGTGCATACAGATTCTTCAGCCATTTGTGAGGAAGTACATAGAGACCTCACTGCCCTTACTCTGCTGGTGCATTCAACGGTGGCACGGCTGTCTGTAGCCAATGAAGACCAGGCCATTGCAGTGTGTGGTATTGGTCCACCACCACAACCACCTGCATATCAATCGCAGGATGGTGGCCCAGAACGGAACAGCCTACTGGTCCACCGTTGTCGTGAGGTCCATGAGCCCATGGAGGGGATTATTTTTATTTTTTTTATATTTGTTTTCCACTCATGTGGATATTAACATGCACCTTCCCTCTAACCCCACCAGGGGGTCTTTCACCCTGCTGCAACCTCCATTCCAGACCAGGGAATTTCTTGTTTCTTGTTTTCTTTGGTACATGACAAGTATAGTCGGAATTTATTTTTTGACACTTTGATTCGGCATGGGCACTGTTTTCTTGTTCATCAATCTCCCTGGCCAGGATGATGGCATGTGTTTGTTTAGATTTCACAGAAGATTCCTCATAATGTATGGGGGCTCCTGTCCTTAGGCATGGGGTGCCTGGGGCTGTTGTCCATTTCAGAGACGATTGTGTGATTTCATAAAAACTTGGGGCCACATTTCAGTGAGGAACTATTTTTACTTTTTATTCGACCTTCATAAGAAGTGTGTGGTCCCTGAGTTATACGTCACTCGGTAGTATTTCAAGAGTGAGGTTTTTGTAGGAGAAATTTAAACTTTAAAAGCAACGAACTTCGTCCATAGTGCAGAGTTATATGGTGTTGTTCACAGGGTATCCCGAGTTGGTTTTTGGAATATCCTTAGTTAAAAAGTGGTCGACCGGTTTCGATGAATTTAATTGATCATCTTCTTCAGGACCTTGATTTTGGCTTGTCTCTAGGAGATCAGGGGTATGGAAGGGGCACCGTCATCCCTTTTACCTAAGAGAAATCAAACTAAGGAAATACTACCGAGTGACGTATAACTCAGGGACCACACACTTCTTATGAAGGTCGAATAAAAAGTAAAAATAGTTCCTCACTGAAATGTGGCCCCAAGTTTTTATGAAATCACACAATCGTCTCTGAAATGGACAACAGCCCCAGGCACCCCATGCCTAAGGACAGGAGCCCCCATACATTATGAGGAATCTTCTGTGAAATCCATCCTCTGAGGTCACCCATTAAATGGTACCAACATAAGGATCAGCCTCCACACTGAAAAGGTGGACCCCAATAAGTGTTTTTGTGTGCTAAAAACATTGTTTTGAATAACACTTCGGGAAAAATTTTGAAGTCTAAATGCCTCCCTGAATGTGATCCAATGTGTTTGTTTAGCCCATTCTGAGGTGGACTCTCTCTTATATTTATTTATTTCCATTGAGATGTGTTGTTGTCCTCTCAAAGGCACCCTGGGCGCAGTTGTGTACATGCAGCCATGCACATTGGTGTCAACTGCCATGGTTGCCTTGAAGTCAACAGGATGGCATCTGCAGGTAACACAGAGTTGAGAGAATCTTGACACATATGTGCTCTATGCATGATTGTCAACTATGGATGGTGAAATGCCATGTCCCATGTTGTTGAAGTGATCCTGATTCATCCAGTGACTGCACCCCATGGGAGGTTCCCCCTGCACCCTTTCACATCCCTAGTCCCCATGCCCTCTGCCAAGCACTGAACATCCTTTCACAAATGTGGAGGTACAGTTTCCGGTGGAGGTGATGAGGGAATCACATCATGCCAGCTCTGTCAGCAGGTAAGCATGTGCACTGTCTCTCATGTTATGTCTATGTTATTTGTCATCATGGTCTTCGTATGCATGCCACATTTCTGCTAGCTGGGGGTGTAATCCTTGAGTCATGATAGATGTCTGTGCAGATGTTTGTCTGTCCACATGCATGCGTGTGTATATGCAGTTACACTTGTATGCATGTGCATTGTTTTGGTGGATGCACTTTCACAAATGACGCAATTAATGGAAGTGGTTCTGCAGCACTTGTCACACTTTACCCACTGTCAGTATTTTCAACATTATGGATGTTAATATTAATAAATGTCATGCATTCTATGTGCATCCGCACTCTGTGTATTTTGGTTCCCCAACACTTGCCTCACTGACCGTGATTATGTCTCCTTACTGCCACCCTTTTGCTCACCCTGGCCCCATGTTTCCAATTGGGCTCTGCAGATTTACTCCCTGTACACACTACTCTTTGCCCTGTACCACTGCCCACTCCACTCCCTTATCCACTTACATGACCTGCCCTGCCCTACCAATATTGCACATGCACCACACACCGTTGTCAGGTCTACTCATCCTCAGCTGCACCACTACATAATGTGGCTTCGGGTGACACAGTTCTGGGAATTTGTGTACATTGACTCCACAGGACAGGTTTGTCACACTTGCTGCATGTAGGCTGGTACAGATATGTGCATGTGTACCCCCAACAGACTGCTCATGTGTTAGCCAATCAGATCACTTGTAGATTGTTTGTTTCTGTATGTTATCTACATCAGGATGTGTTGCATGTTTTTGTGTTTGCATTACTTGTTCATCTCATCCGGCACTATGGTTGACTTTAGAGTGTGCATGCACATTGTGGGCGCATGCGTGTGTTACACCATCCACTCCCCACAGCTTGCCCACATCTGTTGTCCCTGTGTGAGTTGCCACTGCACCATGGGATCTATGCACACTTACTGGGACGATCTCACACAGGGTGTGTGGTCTGTTGGAGGGTGAGTGAACAGCTGCATGTTGTCCTGAGGTCCTTTTACAGTTGTGTCCAACGGGGGGATTGTTGGTTGGTGCAGGGTATGGGTATGTGGTTGTAGGCACTTCTTTGTGGGGATGTTGAGTACATGTTTTTTTCCCCTGCTTTCCAGCCCATGGTGGGTGTTGCCTGTAGTTTGTCTGATGTAGAGCAGCTGATTGACCTTTAACAGGTGCCCATACTTTGCCACTCTGCCCTTCTCCATCACACACATTTGTCCTTCATGGCCCACTTCATCTGGTACTTTTCCAGCTATGTGCCTTTCAGGCTCTCTGACCAGTCTCCTCCTTGCAACACTTCTCAGATCAGTCTCTCTCTGTCATCCTTCGACACTGGCCGGTCCATGCCTATTTCCATGTTCCATGCAGGAGTTGTCATGGACGTCCAGTATCTGTATGTTGATGCAATGCATGTTCTTTTCAGATGGGATGCAGTGGATGCAAGCCAGGTGGGTAACCTGTGAAGGTAAGTGAAGAACACTCTGGGTGACACTTGTGTTGAGGTTGGTGGCAGGAAGTCTGGCACTGTGTGGGGTTGTTCATCTTTTACTTATATTGAGGTGAGAGGGTCCAGCTTCATGGGTACATATGACACATGGTGATGGAAGTGATGGGGAGTGTTTCCTTGCACTTTTCACATGTGTCTTGCCTGCCCCAAGGCATCCTGTTCAATGAGTTTCTACTAGCCATGTCTACCCACGCAGGCAGGCCAATCTTGATCCTTCTTCCCCTTCTGGGGGTGCTGTCCCAAGACAATTCCACACACAGAACCACTGTGCTGCCCATTTGGGGGGCTGCCATGTTCACCACAGACACCAGGCGCATGCCATTGGCCAGGGGCCGTTGTTTGCCATGGTGAACATGTGCCATACTGGGTGCACCGGCAGATATTTTGGGGCCTGTTGACAGCTGCTGAGTGCATCTCAATGCTCCCTTCAATTCAAAGCACAGTGGACCCAATTCAATCCAGTCCCTGTGGAGTCTGCCTTCCCTTCCTTTTCCTGTTGCCTGCTCCCTTTTGTGTTGTGGTGTCCTTGACCTCTGTTTCTCAGTCCCTTTACATTTCTGCTTGTCTCTTTCATGCCATTTCCCTCGGTGCCCGGACTTCCAGTATGACTGTTGCCTTTATGAAGAGCCGACTTCTGCCGGATCCTGTCTTCTGTGTAATTAGTGATCATTTCGCATCCCATCATCTTGGACTTTACATCAACGGCTCCCCTACCAGTTTTTACTGCACTGTCCCACTGCCACGTTGTTCAGGGGATGCCATATCATGGCATTGGGAGCACTTCTAAGGTGATCATGTGTTTTCAATCTCTCAATAGTCTCTTTTTGGGAGTCCTCTCTGTCTCATACTGACTGTGGCCAGATCAGAGTGTTCACAGTGTCACATCACCATGACAATAGGTAAGCGTTACGTGGTCCTTCACTGCATGGCACTCAGGGGGCAGGCAGTGTAGGTGCTGTGGGTGGTTAAGGTGTCACTGTGTGGGTTGTTCATATTGCATTGGTATGAGGTGGCCAGATCTGGCTGCATGGGTGCCGGGACACATGGTGATGGGTGGCTGGTGAGTTCTTGTTTGCTTGTGTTGCATATCACTTAGGGGGGCACACATTTCTGGGAAATTGGGTGCATGGATGTGTTGCCTGCCCTCACATTGTGTTGTATTTCTCTGCAGAAGCATTCTGCAGGGAAAATGTTTGCTGCTGTTGAAGGTGAAGCTGCTTCTGTATCTGAGTACAGAACACAGCATCAGGGTGTGTTGGTTTCCAGACCTACAGAGGCAAATTACCATGGATGCCAAGGTCCAGCTGGTGCAGACTGAAAAGGGATATGGTGTGAAGTGAGATGTGCATCTTTCTTGCAGTGCACTTGCATTTTTCAGAATCTGCATAACTGTTTGATGTGACTGTGTATTGTGAGCATAGTTGTTGTCAGGGAGCGGGTTGGCCACTCGACCTGTTTATTGTTGTGGAGCACGCATAGGGGGTCCAGGGTATTCCTCTCATGCCTTTGGTGATCACCCTCCATTTTGTAGAATGCTTTCCTATTTGTGGTTTTATATCTGTAGTTTGGTGTCTACTTGCAGAACAGTCATTGTTGTCCATGTCACGGTGGACGGGGACATTGTTGGTTATGCTGTGTGCTTTTAGGTGTACTACATGGACACTGTTGGTTCAAGTTGCTATGACTATGTTGGTGATTTGTGCACAGCCATACAGAGTAGCAGTGTTTCAACCACTTTTGCTCACTTACAAATTAGCTAATACTCAGTTGAAATTAGGATATGCAGTACAAATGTTCCCTATTCATAGTTTCTAAGAGACATATGGAATATTGCACTCCTGCTTTCACACTCACAGCAACATGGATAGGTTTCGGTCAGTAGTGCATGTAGTCCCACAGGTGGTCAATAGCATTTTGACTGGCTGTTTGGAATAAGTAAATATGTACCTTTTGATGGCAATGAATAACGTGTTTCTAAGAATTGAATGTTGCCCAGTTAATGCCTTTGTTCTGCTCCAACATATGTTTACTTGCTAATGATTTTCTTGCATTTGGACTTACATTTTTTATTCCTCCAAAGTAATTTTACTCCCAATTTTGGAAAATGGGAGTGGAATACTCCCACTTACAGGTCTTATCTGTGGCTCTGTTTGTGCATGTTTTTTTATGTCTATGGA
Organism: Ambystoma mexicanum; assembly: GCF_040938575.1. Taxonomy (NCBI): domain Eukaryota; kingdom Metazoa; phylum Chordata; class Amphibia; order Caudata; family Ambystomatidae; genus Ambystoma; species Ambystoma mexicanum. The sequence goes on from NC_090928.1 coordinate 293,259,290, forward strand.
CACACAATTTGGCTCTCCCAGAGACACATTCTCAGGTTTTTGTTATGGGCACGGATGATAGGCTCCAATTCATCATTGAATGGCACCCAGGTTGAGGCCTCACTGTGTGTGCTCCACAGGGGCATCTTTTTATGTGAAGCATCATTACACCAACTGGGTGCATGCATCCTCTCCATGTGCCCATTGGCCAACCAAGGGCAAGGGTGGTACCTGGGGGTGTGGGCGGTGTCCTACCTGCATTTCCACTGGTACACCATGTTGCGTGGAAAAAGTACACATGCAGCCACTATGACTTTACATACTACTGGTGGTGCATATAACAACACCCCACCAGACTGGTCAAGGGAGCAGAACCATGACTTCAGCACTCCGAATGTGCACGCCACTATTTCTATAGTGGCTACATGGACTGTATTGTATCTCACCTCAGCTGGTGTTGTGGTATTCCGGATTGGTGTCATCATGAATGCTGACGTGTAGGCACTGTCCCCTGTAAATGTATACATGATAGTCATTGGCATTTATTGTCAAGGTCTGTTGTTCAGTGTGTCGTGTGCATGCATGTGTGTGACCGTTCATACTCATTGATGAGCCATGCTTTGCATTTTTTCCAGATGCAAGGGTCCGGTGCAGTGGTGATTGGCGGAAAATGTAGCTATCATGTGTGCTGCCTGGAAAATTGGCATACACTACCATGATGATTCCTTTGGCATCAGACACTACCTGCACAGTGTGCCACTGCTTTCAATTCTGGTAGATGTGCTCTGTCTATCGGGGGATGTAGCGCAACATGTGTGCAGTCAATTGCACCTACTACACAGGGGAAGTGTGCTACTGCATAGAATTTAGTTGTATACTAATTGACCTTTTCACAATTGACCTCGGGAGAATTGACCTAATTTAGAAGGTCAATTAGGAAATATGCGGGGGGAAACCCCCCGCAACCCCCTACCTAATCCAAAACCCCCTGTAACTCCCCACCCAATCCCCTTATATTATTTATAATCCAAAACCAACCCAATACATATATAAAATAATATAAAGGACAATTGTGCAGAAGTTCAATTCGGACCACTATAATTAGGTCAATTGTGCAAAAGGTCAATTGTAAAAGGTCAATTTGGGTAATACCTAGAATTCCTGGATCACTGTCTGCTTTTCCACCAGTTTTTGGGACATATATAGGTGCCTGCACACACATGCACGTGCTGTTATGCATGACAATACCTGGTGTAGACCACAGGATTGGGTGACCTGCATTATCCCACCAAATATTGCAGTGGTTTGCTGAAAGGGCCCAGTTGCTATGAAATGGAGTGCAGTCTGCACTTATTCTAGGTTCTTAATGGGCTGGGACCAGATGGTGGGTTATGCTAAGTCATCTTCCCACTCCCTGATGAGATCTAGAATTACATGGGTGGGAACCCTGTACTTAGCATATACCTGGTCATCCGACATCCCAAACAGCATGGTGTGTGGTGTGAAGATCCTGCCCCTGGGCATCCTCCTCCTCCCACAGTCTCTGTGCACGATAGATCCTACGATTGCTGTTTCATTGTGGCTGCAGAAGTTATTTTGGTTTGCATTGCGTGCTTTAAACGCATTGGTTCCTATGCTCATTGGAAGTTATGCCTACTATCATGTGGCGGACGGATCACATGGTTTGTGTGTACCTTTTCCCAATGCAAGGTTGCGTGTTGAGATCCATGAACACATTTGCGTTTGCGCATGAATGGCCGTTTGCTTGCTTAGCCATGGGCAGTCCCTCAACATGCCCACATTTTGCTGAGTTCTTCCTCATTCTGTATGTTCTGCCCCCTATTTGTTTTAAATAAATCCTTCAATTAAGGTCATCTTGGCTCATTCAAACTCCTTAAGTCCTTTTGAGAATAAGTTATTTTGAGTCAAGGCACCAGGCTCTTCTGTATGGTTACACAGTATTTAAGGTAAAATGTAATTTTGTAACACAGATACACATTTCCATTGTTGAATATTTTAATTAAGCTGCAAATAAAAATGTTGCAAAGTACAACAGATTAGACTATATAAACCAACTGACAGATGTGGTCCTTTGATGAAGTGCCATATGGGTAGTGGGTTAAATACGTAAAAATCGATTGAATGATGACAAGAATTGCATGGAGCATTGAAGTGACCACATAATGAAATGTAAACTGCTCATCAAACGGGACAATGTCCAATTATTCCTTTTTTTCGTACTATGCCCAAAGTGCAAAACGATTTGCACTCAGGGCCCGATTCTCATCATGGTGCAGTGAGGGTGCTAAATAGCACGACTCACTGCGCCATTTCTTGATGCCCAGGCACCACTGCTATTCTCATTTGGTCCTGGGCGTCTTCCCAAAGCATGACAGTGCTTTCCCTGTAATCCGCCTGTTTCTAATGGACCAGGCGCATTGCAGAATCTCGGCATCATTTTCGTTAAATAACGAGGGAACCGTTATTTAACAAAAATGCTGCCGAGATGAAAACAAAAAGCATGTGCTGTGGAGGTTACGCCTACTATCATGTGGCGGATGGATCACATGGTTTGTATGTACCTTTTCCCAATGCAAGGTTGCGTGTTGAGATCCGTGAATACATTTGGGTTTGCGCATGAATGGGCATTTGCTTGCTTAGCCGTAGGCAGTCCCTCAACATGCCCACATTTTTCTTTGTTCTTCCTCATTCTGTATGTTCTTCCCTCTATTTGGGCCTCAGCGTAGGCCCGACCCTAACTATGTGAGGAGCTTTGCGCAAGGTGCTGGTGCGCTCGCAGAGTCATGCCGTGCCTGCGCAGACTCCACGCAAGGCCAGGTAATGTTCTACGCAGTCAATTCCATGAATCGACTAAAGATATTTTGCGCACGGTACGGTGTGCAAAGTCAATAAATTCCATGAATCAGGGATTTAATCTCAGAAATAGAAGATAGAGAGACAACAGATCATTTGAATGGCATGCAGATACTGTTTGTTACTCCCACCACAAGCAAAGCAGAATAATCAGAAACACATGTTACAACGTTTTAACAAAATGAGACGAAAGGAGAATAAAAATGAAACCAGTCCAGGGGAAAACGAAAAGAGCCCAAAGGAAAAACAAAAAGACAGTTGGTATCATTGGTAATGCATGTTTCTGTAATACACTTGCTTGTTTTAAATAAATCCTTCAATTGAGGTCATCTTGGCTCATTCAAACTCTTTAAGTCCTTTTGAGAATAAGTTACTTTGAGTCAAGGCACCAGGCTCTCCTGTATGGTTACACAGCATTTAAGGCAAAATGAAATTTTGTAACACAGATACACATTTCCACTGTTGGTCCTTTGATGAAGTGCCATATGGGTAGTAGGTTAAAGAAGTAAACATCTATTGAATGATGACAAGGATTGCATGGAGCATTGAAGTGCCCACATAATGAAATGTAAACCGCTCATCAAACAGGACAATGTCCAATTATTCCTTTTTTTCGTACTATGCCCAAAGTGCAAAACGATTTGCACTCAGGGTCCGATTCTCATCATGGCGCAGTGAGGGTGCTAAACAGCACGACTCTCTGCGCCGTTTCTTGACGCCCAGGCACCACTGCTATTCTCATGTGGGCCTGGCCGTCTTCGCAAAGGACGACAGTGCTTTCCCTGTAATCCGCCTGTTTCTAATTGAAACAGGCGGATTGCAGAATCCCGGCAGCATTTTTGTTAAATAACGAGGGAATCGTTATTTAACGAAAATGCTGCTGAGATGAAAACAAAAAAGCATGTGCTGTTTGGGTGTGCAGATCGTGACAGGTGGGTCCTGCACTGCATTTATTTATCTTTGTTTGCAGACGAGTGCATACTGCCATCCATAGTAGAACCATGGATGGCAGTATGCACTCTTCTGCAAAATAAGATGCAGTGCAGGACCCACCTGTCACCATCTGCACACCCAAACAGTTGTGTGCTTCTTGTGGCACTACTCCTGTGCATGTGCTTCTTGAGGCACACCTCTTGTACAACACCAATTTGGTACCGTACTTTGGCGCCAATTTCAGGCAGTTCCGAAATTGGAGGAGTGCCACAAGAATACCCATGCAAAAGGAGAGATAACGAAAGTGTCGGTTGCTAGGTCAGTTTTCAGCCCTTCCTAGCAACCGTCACCCAAATTCCGAAAGTGGCACAATCAGTCTTAATTACCGAAAATGTCGTTAGCACATTTTACGACATTTTCGGTAATTAACACCAACTTCAGAATCGGCCCTCAGGTCCCAATTCTCATCATGGCGCAGTGAGAGTGCTAAATAGCACGATTCACTGCGCCATTTCTTGACGCCCAGGCACCACTGTTATTCTCAAGTGGGCCTGGACATCATTGCATTTCCATTAGAAACAGGCGGATGCAGATTCTCGGCAGCACTTTGGTTAAATAACGAGGAAATCGTTATTTAACGAAACTGCTGCCGAGAACAAAACAAAAGCATGAGCTGACTGGAGGCCTGAAAGTTCGGAGTAACGGTTGTGGCAGCCTTAAGGATATACATTTTTTAAAGCATTTTTCCGCATCATTGGGGCATTTCACGTGGACAGCAGTGCACAGGAGTGCAAAGTGTGAAGGTGTTCGGTTTTTGTGAAGTTTGGAAGTTTTTTGTGCATTTTGATAAGCTGTTGGTGCATGATTGGGGCACTTGGACAGCATTTTGAACATCAACATCAGTGCACAGGAGTGCAAACTGTAAGGGTGTTTTTGGCTAAATGAAAAATCTTTCTGTGGAATTTGATTAACTTTTTGTACATCATTGGGGCATTTGGGCTGCAATTGGACATTGGACATTGTGAAAGCTAACGACCACAGTGCACAGGAGTGGAAAAGTAAAGGTGTCGGTTTTTGGACAATTTTAAAAGCTTTTGGTGAAATTTTTTAAGGTTTTTGTGATTTGGCCCAACATTACAGACAACAGGCTACCATGACTGATGGGAAAAATGCTGATGCTCAAAGTGGAGGGCGCAAAATAAAGGCGAAGTTAGTCAAGTGGCGCTGGACATCCTCGTGGACGAGGTACTAATGCACAAAGTGCTGTTATTTGGTGCAATGTCCCACAGAACCCCTTTGTCAGAGAAAAACCGCCTGTGGGATTGCATTTCTCTGAAAGTTAACGCAGTATCAAACACCTTACGCACAGTAGATGAAATGAAAAAGTGCTGGTATGATTTTCGCCGCAGGATTTGTGGAAAAAATTCTAGAAAGCAAAGAGCACTGTAAGGGCACCGGCGGTGGTTCTCCGTACGAGCCAAAATACACATCTGCTGAACTGAAGGTGCTTGCAGCCATGGACCCCGGGAGCCTCGAGGGTGTTGGAGGCATGGATACGCTTTACAGTGGTAAGTGAAAACATGTGTGCTCTATTGTATTGTATTGTATCACTCTTTCCCCATTTGTGTGGCAAAATTGTAGGGGGTTCAGTTTATGGAATGCGAGTGTGCATGTTGTCGTTCTAGGAGTTGGGTGGCTGGCAAGGCTCGACTAAGCAGCCCAGGTCAGACACATGGGTGGGTGCAGTTGGGGGTTATAGCTAGATTTGAGAGTCCTGTATAGTGGGGGAAAGGCCTAAACCTGCCAATGCAATTTCAGTACAGGACTGAACAGTAGTTTGTAGACAGAGCACTTTGTGTGAGGGCAGTAGCTTTACGTTTGTATATGCAAACCCTTGTAAAGTGAGTCCGTTAAGTGCTTTGGGGATGCCATGGTGTAAATGTACAATTGTGTTGTTAAAGCACTTTCTGTGTTTGCAAGCACTGCCGCATGTAAACTATTGGTCACAGTTATCAATCATTAGTACCCGGCAAGAGACAATCAGAATGCAACAAGCATTCTGATTGGCTCTCGCCGGGTCAGTACCCGGCCGAGAATCCTTCGATTCTCGTCCGGGATTCCAGCCGCCTTGTCCTCGGCGGGGGCGTGGCAGCCCCTCAGCCAATGAGGAGGCTCGAAGCGGGCCAACCCCGCTCCGAGCCTCCCCACGACTGAGAATCTGCCTTTGCCCCCCGCCGGGGACTCGGGTAAGCTTTTTCCTTTTACTTCCCTCCCTCCCTCCTCCCTACCCCACTTACCTTTTTGCTCCTGCGTCCCGCTGGGCAACGATAGCAGGCTCCAGCAGTGTGGGGACTCGAAGCGGGCCATCCCCGCTCTGCGCCTCCACACGGCTGGAGGCTTCCATCCTCCCCCAGCGGGGACGCAGGTACATTTTTTTTTTCTTCCCCTCCCTTCCCCCCTCCCAACTCCACTTACCTTCTGCTTCTTTTTTTTTCTTTTTTTTTCGGGAGCAGATGCGCTGGGAACACTTGTGTTCCCAGCGCGTCCCCACCCGATGGCCACCATGGAAAGGGAAAACGGACTCCGTTTTCCCTTTCCCGGCGGCCATTTTTTTTCTTTTTTTTTTTCTGTTTCGAAATGCGCCGAAACAGAAAAAAAAAGAAAATTCCATTATCACCCCAATCCAACGGGCCGGGGTGCTAATGGCAATAAGTCCCCCGGCGGCGGGCCAATACCGCCACAGGTAATGCCCGGGGGCTTCGTTAAGGCCCTCACTACGCTCAGGCCTATAACTACGGCCCCGGGCATTACCTGGGGCGGTATTGGCCTGCTGCTGAGGGTCTTATTGCCACATTAGCAGTGACCATTTTTGGAATGGGGTTGATGCATCAGGCCACAGTCTAAAGTCTGCATTCTTGTCTTGCTTTGTGTATGTGCCTCTTTAGGAGGTGATGGGACAGTGCAGTCCATTGCAGGGGCAGTGAAAACAATACCTCCTGAAAACAAACCTGTGACGGAGTCAGAAGATCAACACGAGGATACAGAGATAATGCTCTATGAGTACTATGAAGATTACAGCAATGAGGTGCATTATGTAGAGGAAGCACCCATTCCGCAATCAATGCCGGTTGAAATCCTGCCCACGCAAACACAAGCAGAGCAGTCCACTGATACAAGAAGTGGTGAAGGTGTACAAATGGCGATCGTTTGCTTCACTTCTCAGAAAAGCAGACCTTGGCTTTGGAGCAAATTCGTGCCCACTTGAAGAGTGAACTGATTGCAGCTAGGAAAGGAAATTCGGTAGCTCATGCCGACATGATGACTCTGGCGGGGGTCTTGATGGACATGAAGGGTGATATGGGTAAAGTGTGTACATCTGTTGATCGTGTGGCCAGCGCAGTGGGCATGAGTGCAGAAATGCAGTGTCAATTGATGAAGGAAAATGCACAAATTATGATTGCATTAAAGGAGGCGGTACACGTGCTCAACTGCTGCAAAGGTAAATGCATTGTGCCTTCAGAAACTGAAAAACTTACTGGAGGTGCAGGAAAAGCAGTACACACTACTAATAGCAAGCAAGGCGCTCCCTGTATCTCAAGAGGAGACTGCTATAGGTTTATCATGCGATGCACCCACTACCTCGAACGTTTCCAAGGAGGAAGTTGCGATACCTAGCAGAGCTCAGTGACAGAGTAAGAGGAAACTAAATAAAAAATGACTGAAAAAGACATACATTGTCAGAAGTCAGATGTATCCCGTTTGGTTGTTAGTCGATTGTGGTAGGTTGTCGAAGTTCACAAACACTGGATTTCCATGGCGGTACATGGTTTAATGTTTATCTGTATTTTAAATATGTTGAAGTGGAGTGCTTCGCATACACACATGTTGTCAATGTATCTCACATGCACTTGTTTATTGCAGTTGCACTCATTCTCTTTGCACATATTTGAACAGAATGTGCATTGTTAAATAGTTGTGGTTATGCCTTTGCATGCAAAAGCGTGGTTTGAAAATGTTTTCCTTTCCGCATGTGGGTCAATAAAAATTCTTTGCCATTGCAAATGGGAAGTTACATGTGTCATTTTATTGCAAAACTTATTATTCAAGGAAATGTACATTTACTTGCTTTTAGATATTGCCATTACGAGAAAAAGTTTTCAATAACATTACGACGCACATCTCCAAATTCCATCGCACACTCCCCATTGAGAATGGGGTCCTCCACCTCCTCCTCCAATATCCCATCTGCTGGTTCTGGTAGTCTGCGGCGAATTGCTAAATTGTGTAGCATGCAGCACAACACAATAATTTTACAAACGTTCTCAGGTGCGTACATAAGGTCCCCTCCAGACACATGCAAACACCTAAAACGAATTTTCAGAAGTCCAAAAGTGCGTTCTATTGTGTTCCTTGTTTTGATATGTGCCGCATTGTATTTCTGTGCTGCTGCACTGCGTGGATTCAAAATTGGGGTCATGAGCCATGGCTTAAGAGGTTAAGCTTCATCCCCCAGCAGTCAGCTTTTGTCTGGAGACATACTAGACATCACCACAGGGAGGTTGCTGCTGCATAAAATGTATGCATCATGTGCAAACCCAGGGAAATTGGCGTAGCAATGTGTGATTTGCAAGTCTGAATTGCAGGTCATCTGAATGTTCAGAGAGTAGTGCATCTTCCTGTTTCTGAACATTTGCTCCCTTGCACGCAGTGGTACTATGTGGACATGTGTGCAATCAATTGCCCCGACGACGTTAGGAAAGCCAGAAATTGCGAAGAATGCACATATAACACATGCCAACTCTGCTGCTGTTTGTGGAAACTGAATGAATTTTGACATGTGCTGCAGAAGGGCTTGTAGCACCACATTAAACATTTTGCAAAAAGCTGGTTGCGACAGCCCTGCTGACATGGCTACAGTACTCTGATACAACCCAGTTGCAGAAAAATGTAGAACCGCAAGCACTTTCACTAGAGGTGTAATGGCAGTAGTCTTTTTGGAGGTAGCTTCCAAATCACCCTTTATCAGGTTCACCAAGTATAAAATTGCTGCAGTGTCCAGCCTGTACAGGCTGATAATTTGTTCGGGTGACATGTGAAGCAAATTCACTCGTGTTCAAAATATACGTTCCTTACTTCACCGTCTCCTTCCTTGCCTGGCCCTCTGCACTTCCGGTGGGATGATGTGTACAACTGGACCAACTGCTTGGTGGCCTTCATTGTTGGCATTCCTACCACAAACTGAAAAATATGCTGCTACTACACTGGCCATAGTTCCACACCACCAACAGCACTGACATCACTGCAATGCTGCCCTCTGCATACTATCTTCACACTTGCAGCTGATATTCTCTTTGTTCCTACACATAACACAGAAACATATGTCAACATGCACTTGTGCAGAGGCTTTTAGAACCGCAACAGAACAAGAATCCAGGCAGCAAAAACTATCTACGGGTTTAATGCCAAACCAGTTCCATATAAATATCTGTGGCAAGTGATTCAATCCCCTACCCGGCTCCTCCAAACCGTTCCAGCTACTTGATAATGATGTGTTAGTTATGTGATAATGACGTGTTATTTATATAGTGCTTACGTCTAAGCGCTTTAGAGAGAACATACATCCATACAATATCACCCCAAAAAAGTTGATATTTCTACTATACCCACACCCTATCAGTAACCTCAGGGTGCATCTCATTGTATATTATATGTCCCATACATACATACACAACTGATGAATCATCTTATGTGTGCACTTTTTAAAACTTGTAAAAAACTATTACATGAGACCTACTAACTATGTGGCCATTGTTGCACCTGCAATTTACATTATTTGTTTCAGGACATGACCTTACAATCCTGTCCCACCTGCTGTGTCTGCAGGGGGAATTGTGGAGGGGTCCTGTACAGGGTAACAGCCCCCGGCAGCATAACGCACATCCAGCACTTCCCCTTACATTGTACAGCACTGCTCATGTTATAATTGCTGTTAAACAACTTTCATTATATCACCATCTATTTATAAAAAACAAATGTAGCATAAACACAAATGATATATCAGACCCACCTGTCACAACCAAACAATTGCTTCGTGTGGCACTCCTTTGTACAACACCAATTGTGTACCGTACATCAGAGCCAATTTCAAACGCTTATGAAATTGGAGGAGTGCCACAAGAATAACCATGCAAAGGGAGAGTTAACGAAAGTGCCAGTTGCTAGGTCGGTTTCCAACCCTTCCTAGCAACCGGCACCCATATTCCTAAAGTGTTGCAATCAGTCCGACTTTGGAAGATTGCGCCACCTTCAGAATAGGGTGAAATTACCGAAAATGTCATTAGCCCTTTTTACAACATTTTCGGTAATTAACACTAACTTGAGAATCGGGCCCTCAGTGTTTAGCTGTTTGATTATTGCTAAAATGAACAGGCTTTCTCAACCATACCGAATACATGTGGATTAATTCTTAACAGCCATTAAAGATGTGCACATGTTTGTTAAAGAGGTGAGTGACTTGTTAAAAAAAGTAACAATCATTAACATAGTGTGATCAAATCCTTAAACAAAGTGGATGTCAACAATCTTTATACTTACATTTCGCATATGGAAATGATGGGAAGAGTGGCATTGTGTATTTAAAAAAAGCAATGTATGAAGCAATTTAGATGAATTTTATTATTGATATTGATAGTTTATTTGTATAGCGCCTATACACATCCAAAGCCCTTCAAGGCAAGGGAGGGAGCAAGGCAAAATACAATGACATTCTTACAAGGCCTTGAGACATTAAGAATGTGAAATTAACTATCGTACTAGGCCTGACGACATTTCGGATAGTGCAAGAGCTCTGACAATGATAAGGTGGGGAGGGTGGGGGTGTAGGAGATGAGACAGACAATGACTGTCATACTAGACCTGACTACATTTCTGGTAGTGCAGGGGAATGGCAAAAGGTGAGGAAATGGGGCTAGGGGAGGAAAGAAGAAGAGGAAAAAACAAACAACTAAAAAAATTTCTGATAGTGCTGGAGATTCACAAAAGGTGAAGAAGAGGGTGTGGGGGAGAGGACCAAAACAAGTGACTTTCTTACTAGGCCTGACGACATTTCTGGTAGTGCTGGAGATTGACAAAAGGTGAAGGGGGGAGAAACAAAACAACCGAATATCATATTAGGCCTGGCAACATTTCTGTTAGTGCTGAAGATTCACAAAAGGTGAGTGGTGGGGGAGAGGAACAAACAAGCAACTATCATATTAGTCCTGGAGACATTTCTGGTAGTGCTGGAGATTGACAAAAGATGAGGGGGGTGAGAGATAGGAACAAACAAGCGATTATCCGACTAGGTCTGACGAAAATTCTGATAGGTTCAGTGCATAGAATATAGTCAGGGGAGGGGGGAGAAGAGAGAGTGAAAAGACAGGGAGAGGAAGAGAAGCAGTGAGTGTGGTGAACGAGAGTAAGAAGCAAAACTGGCGAAATACAGTGTTATAGAGCATATAAGCAAGTGGAGAGAACACATCAAGTTGCAGAGGTCAGTACTGAACACATAATGTTGCAAGAGATGAGCAAGTGCAAGCCAGGATTCAAGTCGTAGATAGGCACAACATGACTCATGGTCACCATGATTATGTGATGCTTAAGGAAGTGCAGCATGAGGACGAGATTCGAGATGGGTGAACCAACATGAGTCACATGAGTCCATAAATCAAATCAAAGCATCCGCAACAAGGCAGTGATGACGTCACCATAATGTGTCAATACAAACTCGCACAATGGGCAGGGAGGGATTGTTGAGGTAGGAGGGGCATAGCAGGAGAGAGCTGCCTTGGGGGGACAGCAAGATGAAGGATTTAAGCACACAGGCATCACATGCATACAACAGGGGGTGGGCTGGCGAAATACAAGAGGCAGGTAGTGTTACACAACTTTCACAACTTATTGTGCCATGGAGGTTACAGATATCTTAGAGTTGATGAAGAATGTTATTTGCAAATACGAGACAGCCATGGTTTCAAGTATCTGACCAGGAAATAACAATGCTTCAAAGAACACATTTTTTGAAAACCGCATGTTAGATAATTAAGTAAATAAAAAAGTGTGAAAATAAAATATGTTTATGTAGGTGCAACAGTTATATCGTTGACGTACAAAAGGGCCTGAGGAAATCTTAAGGCAATTTGAAACATAGTTAAACTCTCTTCATGAGCACATCAAGTTTACATTAACAACTGGCAATCCCACTGTGGAATACCTGGAAGCAGAAATGGTTGATTTATAACGACCTTGCTTGTTTAGAAAAAAAGGCAGAAACAGCTTGCTTCACTAATCACGTTTTATACACAAAGCATGAGCCAACTGTTAGGTGTGAATACAAATGCCTCTCATCAGAGAGAGTGGCCATGAGTTTTTTTTTTTTTTTTTTACTGATTGAAAACTTAATAGTGAGGTTTTAGATCTAATGATATATTTAACTGCTCATCTGAAGCACAAATGAATGAGACAGATAACTTGCTAATAGCAAACAAGTAAACAGACACCAGAAATGCTAATTCTCCCAGGATATTCCTTCCATCAGACTAAAAATATAATTAAGAAACAGTTTGTTTGTTTTTGTTTGTTTCATTTATTTCTATAGTGCGCCTTACCCCGGGGGTATCTGGGTGCGTTCGAAGGTTACAGGGTTACAGGCATACAGAATTTACAGAGGCAAGGAAAATAATGATTGCATAATTACATCACATCACATTACATCATTACAGAGGCAAAGAAAATAATGAATGCATAATTCAACATACAGCCTAAGCAATAGTTAGGATACTCAGTTATTCACGTTTTGTAGTCATAGGATCGTGCAGATTGGTGGTATAGTAGTGGCGGAGTGGTCGAGGGAATTTAATACTGCTTGGTTAGCCATTTGATGGAGTTGCTTCTGAAGTTAGCAGATGAGTTGGATTTTTTTAAGGAAAGAGGGAGCGAGTTCCACAGCTGGGCAGCCATGACTGGGAAGCTGATGCCAGCAGATTTTTGTAATTTGTATCTTGTATCTGTATTTTGTATTTGTATTTTATTTTATTTATAAAGCGCCTTACGCCAAAGTGCTGAACATCAGAACAACATGGTACAAAAAACAATAATAGTGGAAGCAACATACAATAATGAATCAGTCCAACTAAAAAGTGAGAAGAGCAATTAAACTGGAGGGAAGAGGGGAAGCAAAGCAGTAGAACTGAGAGGGAGAGGGAGGGGGGAGGAGGAGAAGAGGGAGGGAATGGAAGGGGAAAGGATGGGCGTGGTGAGGAGGGAAAGAGGAAGGAGATGGTCAAGGGAGAGAGAGGAAGGAATGAGGGGGGCTGCAGGGGGAAGGGGTTTCATGGTGGAGAATGGAGAAGGAGAGTTTTAAGGGATGTGCGTAATGAGGAGAAGAAGGAATAGAGCGGATAGAGAGAGGCAAGGAGTTCCAGTGCAGGGGGGCAAGGAGCTGGAAGGAGCGGAAGCGGCAGGGGGTACAGGGGGATGGAAGGACGGTGAGATGGAAGTGGTCAGCAGAATGAAGGGAGCGGGAGGGAGTGTAGAAAGAGAGGCGAGAAAAGAGATAAGGAGGAGCAAGACCATGGAGAGATTTAAAGACTAGGCAGATGAAGTGAAAGTTAAGTTGAGAGTGAAAGGGAAGCCAGCCAAGGGAGGAAAGGGAAGCACAGATGGAGTCCCGGGAGGAGAGGAGACAGAGGGTATTGACGGCAGAATGGTAGATGGATTTGAGGGGGGTGAGATGGGAATTAGGTAGTCCAAAGAATAAGGAGGAGCAGAAGAAGAGAAGAGAGAAGATAAGGGAGGAGATTAGAAGTTTAGTAGCATGGAAGATAAGTAAGGGGCGGACTATGCGAATATTAAAGAGGTGGAAGCGACAGGATCGAGAGGTGAGAGAGATATGTGGGAAAAAGAGAGAGAGGAGTCAAAGTGAATTCCTAAATTGCGAGCGTGGGCAGAGATAGGGAGATTAGAAGGAGGAAAGTGAATGAAAGGGGAAGGAGAGGGGGGGAATAGAGTTGGAGGGGAAGAATAAGAATTCACTTTTGTCAGTGTTGAGAGAGAGAAAGTGGGAGGATATCCAGTTTTTTATAGCGGAAAGACAGGAAGAGAGTTTTAGGTGGAGGTCGGGAGAGAAGGAAGAGAAGGAAAGGAAGAGCTGAGTATCATCGGCATAGAAATGGTGGGAAATGCCGAACAAGGAGATAACAGGGGCGAGGAGGGAGGTGTAGAGTGAGAAAAGGAAAGGGCCAAGCACCGAGCCTTGGCGTACACCATAATCCAGCGGCTGGGTTGGAGAGGTCCGGCCTCCCCAGGAGACAGTGAAAGAGCAGGAGGAGAGATAGGAAGATAGCCAGTTAAGAACATAGCCTTTGAATCCAAAGGAAGAAATAGTGTTGAGAAGAAGGTAGTGATCAACAGTGTCGAAGGCAGCAGAGAGGTCAAGAAGAATAAGGACAGAGGATTGCTTAGAGTGTCGAGCGGAGAGGAGAGAGTTAAGGATGTAGGTTAGGGCTGTTTCAGGAGAGTGCTTAGGACGGAAACCAGGTTGAGAGAGGGGAAGGAGAGAGAGATTGGAAACAAAGGTAGAGAGCTGAGAGTAGGCAAGACGCTCAAGAAGCTTCAAGAGAAATGGGAGAAGAGAGATAGGGCGGAAGTTAGCAGTAAGAAGGGCATCAGTAGAAGATTTCTTCAGAATCGGAATGATAGTGGCATGCTTGAAGGCAGAGGGGAAGGTGGCAGAGGAAAGGCAAGTGTTGAAGAAGGACGTTAGGTAAGGAATAAGAAGAGGATAGATGTTGGGGATAAGAAGGGAGGGGAGAAGGTCAGTTGTAGCAGAAGAGGGGTGGGCTTTGGAGAGGAGGATGGAGACTTCGGAGGGAGAAACAGGCGAAAGGTCAGACATGCAGGATGGGGGGTAGGGGGAGAAGGGGACGGTGGAGAAGAAGAGGAGTTATTTATTTTTTGCTGAAGGGCAAGAATTCTGGAAGAGAAGAAGTTAGCAAAGTCAGAAGGAGAAAGAATGGAAGAGGTAGAGGGATCAGGGGAAGGAGGGGATAGAAGGCGAGCGAGAGTTTGGAAGATGCAGCGAGGGTGAGAGGCTTGGGAGTGGAGAAGGTTAGAGTAGTAGGAGCGTTTAGCCGAGGCGAGGCATGAGTCATAAAGAGAGTGGTAGGAGAAGTAAGAGGTTTAGTTGTAAAGCATGGGAGATTTAAGCCAGAGTCTCTCAAGACGTCGGAGGAGACGTCGCATAGAGAGAAGTTGAGGAGAGAGCCACGGTTGAGAGGGTTTCCGTGTGGGACGGAAGAAGGAGAGGGGATAATGTAGATCAAGAGAGGAGGAGATAGAGGAGGAGAGAGTGGAAAGTGCGTCATTGGCCGTCAGTGAAGAGAAATCCTGGAGAGAGGGAAGAGAGGATGAGCACGTTTTGAGAAAGAGGGAGGGATCAAAGTTGCGAAGGTCACGCCGTGAGAAGATGGAAGGAGAGGGCAAAGTGGGAGCTTGAGGAGGGGGAGATAGGGAGAAGGAAAGTATTGCATGATCAGAGAGATAGGTAGGAAGTGTAGATACAGAGGAGGAGGGGTAGGAAGAGTTAAAGATAAGGTCAAGAGTGAAGACAGAGGAGTGAGTGGGATAGGAGGGAAGAGGGGAAAGGAGATAGGAGTCTAGGATTGAGAAAAGGGGTGAGGAAAGAGGGTGGAAGGGAGGTGAAGGTTAAAGTCACTGAGTACAGTGAGAGGAGAGGGGTAGGGAGAGATGAGTGATAGGAGGTGATCAAGGTCATCGTAGAAGGAAGAAAGAGGACCAGGGGGATAAAAGATGATAGAAAGGAGATGGAGTGTGAAGAGGAAAAAGATTTGTAAAGAAATTCGAAGGAAGGGAAAGAAGGAAGAGAAGGAGAGTGGGTAGAGGAAATGTATCTAGGGTGGTAGAGGAGGCCAATACCTCCGCCGCGGCCAGTGGCGCGAGATATGTGACAGAAGGAGGAGGAGGAGGTGGTTAGGGAAGCAGGGACATTAGTGTTGTGAGGGGGGATCCAGGTTTCAGTAAGACAAAGGAAATGAAGGTTGAGACGAAGCAACATGTCTAAGACTGCAGCAGTCTTATTGCAGATGGATCTGGAGTTCCAGAGAGTAATAGTCAAGAGATTTGAGGAATGGGCAGTAGGGGGGTAGAGATGATTAGGATGGTGAGAGAGGGTAGGAGTAGGACGGGAGGAATGGGGGAGGGGATTGAAGGGGGGAATGGACATAAGGAGGAGGGAAAGAGAGAGTAGGAGAGAAAGGGGGAGGAGGAGGGGGAAACAGGGGGGGAGGGGAGGTGCAGGCAGAGAGAAAGAGTTAGAGCAGGACGCATAACAGAGGGGATGAAGAAGGGGGGAATGGTGAAGGAAAAAGTGGTAGGAGAGGAGATGGGGGAAAAGGCTGACGAAAAAGGAGAGAGAGAGGGGTCAAGGGGAGATGTCCAATGGGAGGGGGAAAGGAATTAATACAGTCAGATTGGAGGCTGAGGTAGGTGAGGAGCCTAGCAGGGGGAAATGAGGTGCAGTTAGCAGGACCTGGAAGCCCGCACCAGTGAGGGAGCTGGTAGAGGTTTCTCAGCAGGTTCAGGATGGTAGGAGGTAGGAAAGAGAGGGCAAAAACTGGAGTGATCAATGAGAAGAAGGGGGATCAGGCGTAGTAAGAGGGTTTTAGCTGATTCCATGCAGGAGGGAGCGGGAGGAGGGTTGGCTGTAGGTGCTGATTGGTAGGAGGAAGGCAGGGAGAGAGGGGGCTAGATCAGGAGCAGATAGGGAAGATTGTCAGATCCAAGCAGGGTAGGAAGCGGGGAGGCTCAGTGGGAGGTAGCAGGTAAGGAGCCAGGAGAGGCAAGATCTGGAGCAGTCTGGAAGTTCCAGGGAGAATCGCTCGGATGTAGGAGCAGGGGGGTGGTCAGCAGCAGAGACTGTGCAGCAGGTGGTGGAGTCACAGTATAGGAGCCAGGCAGGGCATGACTAGGATCCTTGGGAAGGGTCAGGCTGAGCCTGCAATAAAGAGTAAGTGGGGAGAGGGCCAACTGCAAGGAATTGAGCGTCAGGTGGAGGCAAGAATGATCCTAGCTGAACCTGCGTGAAAGGGAGGGGGGAGGAGGCGCAGTATCAGAGAGAGTGCAGCAGGTGGCAGGAAAAACAGGGAAATGGTGGCACCTGCGTGATTTGGAGACGGGGGTAGGCCCCGCAGCAGGGACTGAGAGGCGGGAGGTGAGAAGGTGAGTACCAGACAGAGCCTGCGAGAAAAGGAGGGGGGAAGGAGGTTCAGCAGCAGGGTCAGTGCGGGGGTGGAAGAAGGTGAGAACCTGAGTGATAGGAAAGAGGCGCTTCAGCGAGGACTGTGCGGCAGGTGGCAGGAAGGGAAGGGAAATTTGTGGTGCCTGCAGGGGAGGAGGACCAGCAGTAGGGGCTGAGAGGAGGGGGGCAGGCAGGGGGAAGCGGGGACCAGATTCTGATCGACTCATTGCCGAGGAAGCAGGTGAAGGCCCAGCAGCTGCCCCAACCAGGGATCAGGATGGAGGAGAAGGGCAGAGAAGACCCTGTCCTTGGATGTGGGCGGGAAGAGAGCAGCTGTCCCAACGAGGGACCAGGATGGTGGAGAAGGCCAAAAGAGGTCCTGGTCCTTGCAAGATGGCGGGAAGACCCACAGCGGACCAGAGAGCACACCCAAGAGAGTCAAAGGAGGTCCGCCGATGAGGCTGCAGCACTCCTGCGCTGAGGAGGCAGGTTGGGGATCAAGGACAACCTTGGCTTAGATGGAAGACACTCCAGGGTTCAGAGAGGGAGTCAGAGGAGGACCGTTGATGGAGCTGCAGGCAGAGGCTAAGACAGGAGCTGGGACTATTAGGCCCAGTGTATTGGATGACCTGGTGGCTCAGGTAGCTGGATTTAATTTAAACTCGGGCCGAGTGATTAAGTGCTTTGTATGTGAGGAACATAGTTTTGAGTTGAATCTTGTTCTTGATTGACAGCCATTTATATTGTCTACTTGTTTCAGATATGTGAGATCTCCTTGAGATGCTCAGGGCTGATCTGAGAGCATTGTTTTGCAATGTTTGTAGTTTATTGAGCACATATTTACTGGCTCCCAGGTAGAGTCCATTGCAATAATTCAGAATGGACAGTATTAAAGCTCTGGCGAGTGTAATACAGCTATCCTTAGAGAGTAGGGGTTTGCATGCCCTGACTAGTTTCCCGGTATATGCTATGGCAGATGCCATGGCATTCACCTGTTAATGTAGGTTTAAGGTGGTGTTGAGATAGAAACCTAGTGTTTTTACCTCTTTGGCCACTGGTATTTTGTTGCCATCAATGTTGAAGAAGTTGTAGTCTGAATTCAGTTTTTTTAGGTTAGCTGTAGAGCCTACAATTAGCAATTCTGTTTTGTCATCATTCTGGCAGAGGCCGTGTGTGGCCATCCATGCCTGAATGATGAGATACATTTTGTTCACTAATGCTACATCATCCTCATAATTGCCCGACAACTGAAGGAGGATCTGGATGTCATCCGTGTAGTTGGTGTAGGTGACATCCAGACAATCAAGTTTGTCGAATAAGGGCTTAATGAAGATGTTGTACATAGAGGATGATACACAGGAGCCTTGGGGGACTCTGCATGTGATGGGAATCGGGTTGCTGCTGCTGACGGAGAGAAGACTCTCTTAGTCCTATTATTTAGAAAAGATTGAATCCAGGTAATGACGTTCTGGGAAAAGTGGGCTGCAGATGCGAGGCGGTTGCATAGTACCTTGTGTTCAACCAGATCAAACGCTGCTGATAGGTCCAGTAATAGTAGTAGGGCCATTTTCCCATTGTCTTCCAGTTCGTCAATCTGAGCTTTTAGGTCGATGAGTGCCGTTTCGGTCCCATGTTGAGGTCTAAATCAGAATTGGTGAGGCCCTAGGAGGTGGTTAATCTCAAGATATTCTTGGATCTGTAGATAAGCTACTCTGTCCAGAATCTTTAATAAGAAAGGGACTGTCGTAATTGCCCTATAATTTGTAGGGATGGTTGGGTCCAGGGATTGTTTTTTAAGTAGGGGTAGAACCCAGGATTCTTTTAGGTTGCTGGATACTATACCTGACATGAATGAGGCGTTGATTAGTTTGGAAATGAAAGGTGCTAGATCTCTGGCAGCATCTTTAATTATTTGCACCGGGCAGCTTTCACCTTGGCATCGTGTGGGTTTAAGGGAGGCGATGATTTTTTGAACCTCCAAGGCGGAGGTTTTAGTAAATTTAAAGTCCTGGGGTGGTTTGGTATCAGGTTTTTTGTCGTGATGGATGTTGTCTATGTTTTGAATGTTTTTACGTTTCTCAGAGATTTTGGATTGCAGAGTGGCTATTTGTTGGTGAGAGCGTTCTGAATGTTTGTGCACCAGAGTTGGTCCTTTACGCATGTATCCACTGGGGTAATAGTCGTCTCCATCTCTTAAAGGATCACAAATAGCTCTTTGGTGCTAGAGCTGGCCTGCTTAATTCTATTATTGTATGAATCCAGTGGGAGCTGTTTGAAAATGTAACATTATTAAATTATCTATTTTCAAATTCTCTAGGTTTCATGTACAGAAGGAGTAAAAATATACAACAAGATAGTAAAGTTGGAACAAATACAGAATGCAAGCAAAGCATTTGAGCAGATTCTTAAAGATGAACAATGCCATGCTTATACTACACAAATTGTAATCATTTAATGAGTGAGACAATGGTTTGATATGGGTGTTTTGTTGCAAAATGGATTGTTCCAAATATGACATTAAATGTACAGTATTACGTGTATATGTGGTGTTATAAATCATGTGGGAGAGACATGAACTAGGGCTAAAGTTTGATGGAATTAATATAGATCAAAGGTCCACAAACACGATGCCAAAACTCCAATGGCCACACATTGGCCCTCATTACAACCCCGGCCATAAACCATGGCGCTATTAGCACCAAGGTTGGTGCCGGTGTTGTAACGAGTCCGCCATGGTGGAATGGGGAAATACCGCCCCATTCCAAGGTTGGCGGGGTGGTATTTCCCCATTTCATCATGGCCCTTCCCCATTCCCATTTTCGCCCCATAGGGCTCAATGGGACTGGGGAAGGTGCTAAGTATGGTACCGCAAATTGCGGTACCGTAATTAGCACCAAGGTCCCTTTGCGGCACCCTACTTTAACGGCTGGTAAAACCAGCCGTTAAGGTCGAGTCCCACAAAGGGACCTCGTAATCAGGCGTTAAGGGTTTAACGGCGCCGACACCTTTTACGGCGCTGTTAAACCCTTAACGCCAGGGTCGTAATGATTGTGACAAAAGGAGACACACTGTTTCACAAGTGCATTTGTAAATTCAACAAGTGATGGAAATTTTGAAATTCATATTGTTAAATAAGATAGGTTGGTGGACGGATGTACGAATATTTCATTGCAGTTAAGTAATCTGAGAGTGTCTTTGAATGAATTACTTTTGTGAACTTTACCATTCTGGCGAAAGTTAGGGGTTTGTGGTATTGATCCAATATAAGCTTGCTTTGTAATTTTTTTTAGGGATAAGATATTTTATGGCACCTTGGAATTTCTACAAAATCACCAAGTGTGTGGACTTAAAGTACTATAAGCTTTCTGGAAGTGCATTGCAACACATGCCTGTTTTTCTTTACAGGAAAACTGCTCTATATCCTTTTGATTTATTTTTCATGTTTGTATTGTGTTTTTTACAAAATAATCTTACACAAAGTAAGAAAAACATTGGACAGCAACACAAACATTATAAATATGAAATAGAATACTCAGATAATTTAGAAAAGACAACACGAATACAATCAATAAATAGAATACTCTATATTCTGTAAATGTCATTTTGGATCAATAATCCATCTGCATTTTTCTCAGGTTGTTGCACTCAACCTGTGCATGTTGTAACTGGATTCAACCTAAGGCTTTTATTTTCTGCCCATGAGAATTCTACATATTGCAAGTAATTCAGTATATTGCTGTATGAGTTCTGATGGAATTGTTTATTTTCTGTAGCGAACTTAATCACAGTAAGAATTGGTCACATTGGTTAAATTAAAAAAATAATAATAAATAAATAAAAACCAAAAATAAAAAAAGATATGTCACCTTCTTACTAGGGTTCAAAATTAGGCCCAACTGACAGAAACTCTGAGCTGGAGGATTAGATTGTTGCTCCAGATCACAAATTGCTCTAATGAAACTATGTATTTCTTTAATTCGTGTTTATAAAGGTTAATTGTTCCAACTAAACTAGTGAGTCGAATCTGACATTTACTGGCTTAGCGCAATTTCACTCGCAAGCCATCTCCATGGTAGCTTGAATAGCTCTGGCCAAATGGAAGCATTTCTGCACTGTTCAGACAAGCATTCAGTTGAGCACTTTAAGGCTGGTCCATCACTAATTGACCTATGGAAGAATGGTCTTTTTTCAAGAAAGAGGATAGAGTAGGATGAACCAGGAACCTAGTAGGCTTCAGATAGTACAGGAGGATATATCTGATCAAATCAGAGGGAACAACCTGGTGGAGAGAAACTGGGGATCATTGGAGGGTCGATGAAGTAACTAAATCAGTAATGTGATCATTGAAGGTGGTGAGTGGAGGCTTACTCAGAAGTCACCCAGTCCTCCCTCAGATGATAATAACGTTGAAGAACCATCCCGGCCAGAAGCAGACTCCAGAGAGAAATGTGTCCCTTAAGTATATCAAGAGAGGGGAAATAGCCAATACAATCAGCCTCAGGCAGGGCTTCGGGGCTAGAGTTCTAGAAGGATGACTAATGAGTTGTGAATGGATTCAGAAAGCCACAAAATGGCCATCATGACAAACTTGGCATTTCCACAGCAACTTCATGCTGGGTAACAGGGACAGATCACTTGTAGGGCTGTCACATTCATTGGGCCACACACACAGAAAGCAGACACCCATAACATGGAATGCATATCGGTCACACACTCCATTCACACAGGTCCCACCCCAAGGGTGTACCCACAACATACAGTCACTGGGAAGTCTCCAGCCAGTCTGACCTGGACTTCGCCACAAGAATATATATAATAATAATAATGATGTAATTAATGTGATACAGTCTATAAATAAACTTTAAACATTACATATATATTTCACAGACACAATCACAATCACAAATCGTTACTGTTGATAATTAAATATTGAGAAAAGGATTATTCATATCAAAATACAATAATACAGTTAGTAAAAAAAAGGCACAAGAGATAAAATATATACCAAAAATTCTTACACTACTTAAAGGCAGTTGTTCTTTAACAGAACCCTCATATAGGGAATACATGATCCATAAAAGGTAATCATTACCAATCACTTTACATATTGTAACGCTCACCTGATTCCCGTAGAGGCGCCGGTCTTGACTGGGCGTATACCGTATCTTCAAAGGTGATGTGTAACACACGGCTGGCTCTTTGGGCTGGACCTCTGTGCACTGTATGTCTGACTTGAAGGGTAAGATGTCTGCAGATAGAAAATATGGGATTAAGGAACTGGGTTATTGAATGTCTCTCTCTTCTTCCCTTTCTCTTCTCCTGTAGAACCCCAAAGGTTAACGCTCTCACCTTAGGGAAGTGAACGCTGTGCTCTCCATCTGCCTCGGGGCAGGGTGCTGTAACCAGTTCCTTCACTGGATAAGGGGAGCAGGCCTCTTGACTTCAGAGGACTGCTGTCCGTCGTTTACTGCACGAACGGTAAGTTTCGAGTAATTCTAATGTCTTTAAAGTCTTTAGTAATGATGTTTCTTGTTTTGCAGGGTTCCGGCGATGGCGGATGACGGGCTGAAGTGAGTTGAAGATGGAGCCCGTGTGATGAATAGAAGCGCCTGGAAGCACGTAAGTAAGCGCTTGTTGCCTGCTTCACGATGCGCTCTAACTGTCTTTTTATTTTGCAGGTACAAGTTCGGAGCGGCTGCAGGGTGCCGGAATACCCACTGGGTTAGATGGGGAAAGGAGTAATGGCACGTGAGTATTAAAGTTCCCCAATGTCTTTAAACGCACCTTGTTTTGTCTTTCAGATGCGGGATGCAGCGCCGAAGGCCTCCGGAGCGTGCGAAGAGTTGGTAAGCTTTTGTCTTTCAGATGCCGGAATGCAGTGTGAAGACCTCCGGAGCGCACGAAGAGTAGGTAAGCCTTTGTCTTTCAGATACCGGAATGCAGCGCGAGGCGTTGGTGACAGCCGATGGACCAGGTAAGTGAAGAGCTGTCACTGAAGCCCGTAATGCTAACCTGTTCTTTCTTGTCTTTATAGGTGTTGCTGAAGACTGGATTCAGGATGGTAAGCCTTTTTCCTTAGGCCCAGGATCAGATGCAGAAGACACAATGAGCGTTCTGCTGCAGAGGATGCAGAATAACGCAAAGCAAGATTCATCCATCGGGTGTGGTTTAAATAGCCTCCTGTAGTGCTTAGGTGTCTCCTTCCACAGCCACGCCTAGGTAAGGAAAGAGTTCCTGCTTTCCAGAAGAGTTCCAGTGTTCTGAATCTAGGGAGTGGCTCCTGCCCCACCCAACAGGAAAAGTAGTTCCAAACAGAAGAGGATCAGAGGCTCAACTGGCAGGCAAGTAAGCAGCATGGTCTGCTGCAGATAAGTCCACCCAAGCATTATGAGCCCGGCGCTTCCAGCGCTGGGACTGGGCATATTTATGAGCCTGGTGCCACTGGCGCCAGGACTGGGTCCAAAAGGTCCCAATTGGGACTGGTTGGCACTCGGAAACTGGGTTATGGATCTGCTTCCAAGGGAGTTGGGAAAACCCTGACCTTTTGGAAGCAGAGATCATGACACATATAAACCATCATCTGCAAGAATTATAGCCAAAGGACCGAAAGATCAGCCTAAGAAGCATATAGCCTCAGATCATAACCA
Source organism: Ambystoma mexicanum (assembly GCF_040938575.1). Taxonomy (NCBI): domain Eukaryota; kingdom Metazoa; phylum Chordata; class Amphibia; order Caudata; family Ambystomatidae; genus Ambystoma; species Ambystoma mexicanum. The sequence continues at coordinate 293,283,017 of NC_090928.1, forward strand.
AATAACAAGTTTCAACTCCATGCTAAAAGGCCAGATCAAATAACATTAAGTGCTTATATGGTAATTCCCAGAGTCTTTTCCACCATCAACCAAACATTATATACTGACATTAATAACCTCATGTTCTTGGTATTAATACATTGAGCCCAAAAGGTCTTCTCACTAATAGATTCTAACTTATGGACAAGTCTCCCATAGTACAACTGGTAGGTCTTTATCATGCTTCGGCATACAGCTTGGCTGTTTTTGTCATATATCCATTTTTGCATATCTGGCAATAGCGATGTGGCACTGACATCTGGCTTTCATTCCCTTTAACTGATAAGACCGATAGATGATCCATTCTCAATAATAGGATACATCGTCTCAATCTAATTGAGGGACAACGATTAAGATATTGCTGTGGCTTTCTGAAAGTATTCAATACATAAGAAACAAATTGATAGTTTTTAAAACTGCTAAGGTGGGCATAGTTTTCTAGCCAGTCCCATAGCTCAATATGTTTGTTTAATGAGAACTTCATTATAGCAGTATCACTCCTCCATCTTGGAGTCCAACAGATCTCTCTACAGAAGCATTCCATACTCTTCTTGAAATGACAATTCATAGATTCCTTCAGTATTTCTTAATGCATGGCTACCAAGAGCTGATTTTCTAGATAATTGTTCATTTTTAGCTACAACTCTGCCTGTTTTTTTAGGACAATGGATTTTAATGATAAAAGCCCCAATTCCAATCTAATAATGCTATAGGGATACTTAACAGGAGGCCTAAGATCTTTCTCCAAAATGTACCCTCTTTTACTTGAAACCATTTAAGGCAAGTGATAAGAGGGAATCAAAGCCATAGGTTACCATCGGAGCATGTACCTGGATGTACAGTTCTAACGCACCCCATATAGTATATCCACCATACCTAATGGTGAATTGGTGCACCAATGCAGTAATCTGTGCCGCCCTAGCAATCCAGGAGTTTTTACATGTAACAAAATCTCCAGTGGTGTCAATATCGACACCTAGATATTTATAATGGGGCGTATAGCAGATCTCTAGATCTCTAATCATTAGTCTCGGGTGAGCTATCTTCCTACTAGAGTAAACCATCAATTGAGTTTTATCACGATTTATTGTTTATCCTTTGGTGTCTGCATATGCCCATAGGGCTTCAGTAGATCTAGATAGCCTGCTGAATGTCTGATCTAAAATGACAAGATCATCAGCATACGCTAAAACTGGACAATGGACAGTGCCAATCGTGGGGGGACAGTTGTGTACAATTGATATGGCCACAGGGATGTCATGGACAATGAAGCCCTGTTTAACTCCCTTGTTTTGTACTATCTGGCTGGTCATGTTCCCCTGGGAGTAAGGTTTAAGGAACACATTAGTGTGTTGATGTAATAACCTTGGGTAGTATAGCAATCCATCTGGGCAGCCAACCGACTCTAATTTTAACCATAATTTATCTCTAGGTACTGAATCAAAGGCTGCTTTGAAATCTACATAGAGAAAATACAGTGGTGGATTGCTACTTGTTGTAGCTCTCGTACATAGGGTATCCATAATTATAAGATTATGTATAGTAGAATATCTTTTTCTGAATCCACATTGAAAGCGACTAAGCAGGCCTGAGTTATTCACCCATGATTGTAACTCTTTCAATAAGAGTGTTGCAAAGAGTTTGCCAGTGCAATCCTACATAGACAGTAGTCTGTAGTTTCTCGGCTCCATATTGCTGCCTTTCTTAAATACTGGTATTAGTATGGCTTTCTGCCATGATGGTGGTATTTTCCCCTCCGCCAATACTTTTTCAAAGAGGATTTTTAATAGCACTGCCCAAAATTCCGGTTTGCTCTTGAGTACAATATTAGTTAACTGTTAGGGCCTGGTGCTCAAGAAGACTTTAAGCTTATAATCATTGAAAGTAGCAGGTCATACGTCACTTTAATTGGAGGGCAAGATGAAGCTGAGTTTACTACAGCCATTCCTTCTTCACTAGCCGGGATATTACGTCTTTCCAAGAAGCTCACCCATTGTTGTTCACCTATTGGGTTGATCAAAGGAATTTCCACATTGTCCCTGGCTTTCCCCAGTAGCCACCAGATACTTCTGGTGCACTTGGAGCATAGCACACGGATTGTTTCTTGCCATCCTGTGATTTTCTCTAAATATCTCTTTGGCTTCATATTAGATCTAAATCTATTCTTGATTGTCCTACAAATGGAATGGAAGGCCTCATAAATAGCGCAAGTTTTTCTTGCCCTACGAATTTACGCTCTCAGTTCCCTTTTGACATCTCTTATGCTCCTATCATAGGGTTTAGTTTTAACAAGCTCATTTCCACTCACCCCCTGGGAATAAGGAAATACATTTTTCAATAGCACTTACAGACATTTTCATAAATAGATTACAATCAAGAATAGGCAATGTTGGTACTGCCAAAGCTACCTTAGATATGTTTCTTTCCGACCAATATGTACGGGTCATGGCATGGTTAACTCGCATATTACCCATAGGCTTAAGATTATGATATACTTCATCGGCAGCACACGTTAGGGTTAGTGAATCGTGGTCGCTCCACAAGTTAAGATTTACTTTCATATCCTTCACTAAGGACGCAATTTCCGGACTGACAAAAATATAATCATGTGTACTCTGGGTATTGCCACCTTTCCAGGTATGTTTCCCGGGGCAATCACTGAGAGTCCTCCCATTAACCATTTCCAAATACCAACTACAGAAAAAGTCCAGCCAGCAAAGACCTTCAGGGTCATCAATGGCGTGAATCATTACACTCTTGGGTTTTAGGAGAGGATTACCAGAGGTCCCCTTGCCCCTTGTCATGTAGCAATTAAAGTCAGCAGTAACTATGATGGCTCTATTCATAGGACCAATAGGTCATGCATGGCTTCCTGGAGTGTCTCTCTTAGGTTGTCCCCTGGAGGATTATATAGGCTGATTACCAAGATTCTTTCGATAACACCACTATGATAGCTTTCCACTTCAACAGCAACAAGATTATTGTCGCAATTGGTGTTTTTTGTTTTACATGATTTTACAGTATGTAGTTCTCCTCTGATCAAACACCGATAGGGCCTCCCTCATAGACCTTTTTTAGCTAATGTCTGATAAATTGTATATCCGTTCATTATAATAGGGGAGATCAACTAGGTTTCCTGAAGACTTAAACAAGTATGGTTCATTAAATGTGAAAGGGAACCAGTGGGGGACAATAAGTGGGTAAAACCTCTGCAGTTCCAAGAAATAATTGTATAATCTCAATGTTTTTGTGCAACCACTGGGATAGAGTCTGCAAGCCACTTTAATATGTTCTGAACATCAGTCATCTGAACCTCTTTCCCTATCGACAGCTGGGCACGATTGCCACATCCTTCGCCCCTTTTTTGTCCGTCTTTGGCCAGTTTGGGTCTTCTTGCTCGGGGTCTACATCGATCTCTACATCCGCCCCAGGCAAACTCTCCTTGTGGCTGCGTATTATTTGAGCTGTTGCTAAGAATTTGCAATGTATAGCTGATACATTCGGATTAAGTCCTTCAAGTGGTTCAATATTTTTGAAATCTTCCAACCGCAGTACTCAAAGCTGTGGGATTGAATGTAATCTGATCATGAATTCCGATCCTGTTAGCCATTTGCACTTGTTTTCTTGGTATACATTTTTAATTATGCAAATTCCTTTGCAGGCCAATTTGTAGATATTTTCTTTCCCGGCGAGACCGACCTTGAGATCTTATTCAGAGTAGAAGAAACCTTATCCAGTCTCTCCCAAGGTTGATTGAGCACAGGTACTCGTTTCCTTATCCACGACCGAAGACTCATTCCCCTTGTCAGTAGCCAGCTGGTAAAATGGCCCACTCCATTAGAGGTGTGTTTATTTGCTCCTGCTGCCCTCTTTTTAGCTTTTTTTGTTAGTTTTTCCAGTTGGGCAGTTTCAGGGAGTGGTGAGGCTACCGTACATGACCGTTTGTTCATAGTCGCCCTTCTCACTAATCAGCGTTGTTTACACGTGGAAAATATTGCTGAATTATCAGTAGCATTCAGGTCTGCTCTCTTAGTAGGCTCTTCTGAGATCCGAACTGCTTCAGATAGATTCCCTTCTGCCTTGGCTTTGTTGTTGTCAATCCCAGGCCTCACAGGAGAGCTATTCGTCATATTCTCCAGAATATGACCACACATTTTAAATAACATTTTCATGGCAAATTGCAATGAGGCTTTTGATGATTGTAATTCTGCTAAATCTGAGGAACATGGAAAAGAGTCTTCAATTGCCTCCGGAGGTGTTCCAACCGAGTCTGCCATATGTAAAGCAAGGTTGGGAGAGGCCGATAATCTTTCTGATGCCGATGCGGGCTGAACCTGGTCTTCACCCTGTGAATTTTGTAGTTCTTCGGGATTATTCTCTGGAGGATTTAATAGAGCAGGAATCATCGATCTTTGCATAGAAAGGCAAAGGTCTAAGAGGGAATTATTATCAATGTCTCTATAACTAGTCGCATCATGTTGATTACTACCATTAGGACGTTTCCATGTAATAATGTCCCTGCAAAAATGTCTCCTGACAAAAAAGTCGCCGTTTTTAAAGAGACATTATTACATTGAACATGCGGGGGACACCTCTGCAACCCCCAAATTATTATTTTTTTTACAAAGGGAGCAGGGGGCATCCCTGCAACCCTTCCCCATACATAATGTCACCATATATAATGTCGCCAATTGCTTTTCCAGGTGACATTATGTATGGGGACATTACGTATGGGGACATTATTACCTAATACCATTAGGACCTGTTGGTTCTGTTTCTTCGAGCACAGTCGAGTTCTTCTCTGGCTGGGCACTCGTAGGGAAGAAGGCAGTAATAGCGCCTTTACTTAATGGCATTTGCTTTTTCATTTTACTATTTGTGCCCTCTCTGCCCACTGTGCTATCAGTCTTTTTCTTAGCTTCTTTATCAGTCTGGTTCCGCAGGTTGTAATTAGATTGTTGCCCCTTCTTGTTAGTTGGCATACTGCGTTCGGGTTAAAACAGTACCGTTGGAAACTAGTGCTCCCCCCTTTCCTTTCCCAGGGTGGCCAAGATCAAAGGAAGGAATCCCAGAGTCTCCCAGTCACACTTTAAACTGAGGTTTCGCACAGTAGCTCAGCAAAGTAAGGCACTCTTTAACTATAGCGTCAACTCTGGGGTTCCCTTATTCCCAGATCCTGAGCCTGGTTATCTTTTCAAAAAGGGCCTTTTTATGACTGCTAGAAAAGAGTACTCTTTATGGAGACATAGGCGTTTATTAAGGGTGTTTTCTAGGTTAGGGAGCCACTAAACTATTGTGGTACCAAATCGCATGCGTGCTTACTGGGGACTCCCTTGCGCAAGTAGGCAATGCCTCCTTGCTGTCCTTGCTGTCACAACCACAATTGAAGTTAGCCGTGAGCAACAAAATAGACGTACGCTCGGTAGCTGATTAATTCTGGTTAAAAATGGCCCTATAGCAGATCACTTAGAGGCAATGGAGCCCTGTGGTAAAATTAGAATTTGAATACTCACATTCACACTCTCACGTAGCCCCCAAAAACGTCTCTAGCTATCCCAATCCTCCAGGCTTGGAGTGAACACAGGCAAAAAAGGACAAGGCTAAGCAAAGCGGGCAAAGCAGGCGAAGCAGGCAATGGGTGCTCAGCTGTATAAAGCGAGCGCGGCGTGTGCAGTGTCGCGCAGAGTCTCACAGCTCTCTTCTCACCCTTGGATGGTCTTAGCTCCAGCTCCAGAGCATTTCCAAACGGCTTCTTTGGTGCGCGCAGACCGCGCAGACCTCTCTGCTCACGGCACCGAATGGATTCAGTCACGGTCTCGGTCTCCCAGCACTCCCAGCACTCCCCCATTCTGGGGAAACAGTTACGGAAGTGCCACCGCCACCGGCGCACACACCAGAACATGGCCTTCAGAGGAAAGGACCTGAACGTTCTCACAAGTAGCCCGTTAGCCCGTCACAGTGTGAAGCCGCACTAGTTTCAGCAGTGGAATGTGAAATCAGCCACTTCCGACACAGCCACATATGATTCTTCATCCAACAGCCAGTCAGGGTAAGGGACAGAGTCAGGGCTTCCCAGGACATTGGGAAAACAAGTTAACAGGCATTAGAAACCAGAGGCCCCAGGGGCCATATTGCCTTCTATCAGGAATCCACTGATTCCTCTAATTCCCATGGCAGGGCCTGGGTATCCCAAAATGGAGGATACCCAGAGCTCCTATCACATCAGCATGAAGCTCCCAACAGCCCATACCATGCTCTGTGGGCAAAATAAAGGTGCCCAAAAACATACACTAGGGGTACAGACCCATGAATGCCATAAGGGTATCCCAAGGGTCTCTGTTCACCACAACCAAAAAGAGGCAGATCTGCACTGCCAGCGGTCCCTACTGGACTCCTGTGAAGATAATAACACAAAACACACATGATAGGGGAGTACAGAACCAGGACAGGCAGGCCCTGTCCCTCCAATGCATTTACAGCCTCAGACTGTTCACGATGTATAAGTAATGAATTTGGTCCTCTTGTGGATCGGAAGCCAGCTAGCATCTCTTCTAGCTTCAGTGACATGGTCACGCTTGGATAGACCTGTGGCAGCACGTAGGGCACATTGTTTTGGATAATCTGCAATTTGCTCACATTCAGAAGTTACTGCAAATAGAGCATTGCAGAAATCCAGCTTGGCTGTGTGATGGCTCTTGCTAGCGTAACATGGTTTGGGGTGGAGAGGAAGGGTTTGCTGGCATTGAGCAGGTTGGCGGTCTATGCAGCGAATGAAGCAATGGAAATTACTTGGCGAGAAAGGTCAAGAGTCGAGTTAAGGTAAACACATGGGGCCTCATTACGACCCAGGCGGTAATCTTCCGTCATTACCGCCATGGCGTAATGAGCGTTTACGCCGTGGGCCGATGGCGTAAAGAGCGCCACATTACGACCCATCGCGCACGAGCATTACGCCATGGCGGTAAAGCAATTAACGCCATGGCGGAAAAGGCCCCTACCGGCATCGTAAAGCGAGCAAGGTGCACTTCCGCCACCGTAAGTAGCGGCCACCGTAATTAGCGCCCACCGTAATTAGCGGCCACCGTAATTTGCGATGGCCGTAAAAAGCAGAACCGGAAATAGCGTCATCGTGCCGGAACGGGAAACAGCACGTCGGCCATCTTTAAAAAAACAATCCATTGCCATCATACCGAACAACACCAGATCCAACCCTGACACCTGTCCCAACCAATCACCCACCCATCCAACTACCCAAAAATGCCTAAAGCTGTTAAGAAGGCATGTGACAGCCAGCGCCAGGAAAGATTCAGCCGGGAGGAACTCTGCATGCTTGCGGAGACCCTGCAAGACAACGCAGCTGTCGTTTTCTCCCCGGAAATGACCAGGACAGCGATAGGGAAAAAGAAGGCCATCTGGGCCCTTGTGGCCGAGCGCGTCAGCGCGGTGGGGACCGTACCCCGCACCCCACAGCAGTGCAGGAAGCGCTGGGACGACCTTCGCATACGGGTCAGAGCCGTCATATCTGCGAACCGCAACCTTGCCCTGGGTACCGGTGGAGGGTCGGAATCCCCACTAAAACTCCAACCGTGGGAGGAGATTTGTGCAACCACGATTGGCATGGAAGCCATTGAAGGCGTCGGAGGGATGGAAAGGGGAGCTCCGACATCAGCCGATGAAGGTAGGTGCCTCAAACAAGACATGCCATAGTCACTGCAGTCCATTCATGTGTAGCACAAGGTTGCCCTAGAGTGTAAATGCAACACATTTCCACACTGCCCATAGCCACATGCGAGCACCACCCTGTATACACTGCTGGCACCCGCATACCTGCATCCACATTCCACACTAAAAGGAGACAACCTGCATGGCCCTGCCTGAAATCTGCCTCATCTACTGACCAGAATAATGTCTATCATTGTCATTCCAAAGTCCGCAGACCCATCAATAACGCCCTCCCTCCTTTGCTCAACCACAGGCACAGATTCACACCCCGAGGACCAGGACACCCCTGCGACGAAGAGAGCCAAGAAGGCCAATAATATCGTCCCTGCACCCTCAACCTCAGCTGCAGTGAGGCAGACCCCACAACAAGCAGGACCCACTGCAAGCATACCGGACGTCCCACCGGCAAGCACCCCTGTAGTCAGCAGGCCAGCAGCAGCTGCTACACCTCTACCAACATTGCCTGCCACAGAAGGCACCGGGTCAGCGGCCAGCAGCAACATGGGTGAGACAGCTGCAATAGCTGCATGTTCAGACTCAGACATTGAGGAGCACGAAGTCAGAAGCCCCACTGACCTACTACATTCCCCCTGTTTGTCAGACGCCAGCCCCCATGAGGATCACACACAGGGGCACACAGAGGTAGAGGAGTGACCTTCTACCCCATGCCCAGTCCTCAGTCCACAGGAGGGGAGACGCCCCTCCATCACCCCACCAGCACTGGCCCTGGGCCAGCAGGGGCAGCAGTCCCTCGAGGACATCACAGAACGGCAGCAACAACTGTCCACGATGCTGGCTGAGCATGCCGCGGAATGTGTGGGGGCTAGGGAAACCATTGAACAGGCCACGGAAACCCTAAGGTCCGAAGTAGCGCAGAGCACTGCCACCCTGAGGGATGCCATGCAGGCCATGTCCAGGGACATCTGTGCTGAACTTGCCGACTTGCGTCGTGCGCTCACTGAGCTCACCCACACCCTACAGGACGTGCATGCACGGGGGCAGGCAGGGACATCCTCCACTGCCAGTTCTGCACAGAGCAGCCCCGTCCGACGTTCCAGACGTAACCTGCGCTCCACAGCCAGGGGTGCCCCGGGGGCCGGGAGAGGGGGCTTGTAACAGCCTGTGGCCACTGTCACAGGCATCTGTTGACACCTACATGGGGTGTGTTGGGGTGTGCAGGGGGGAGGGGGAAGGGGGTGTGTTGGGGTGTGCAGGGGGGAGGGGGGAGGGGGTGTGTTGGGGTGTGCAGGGGGGAGGGGGAGAGGGTGTGTTTGGGGTGTGCAGGGGGGAGGGGGGACGGGGTGTGTCACGACGTTTCATAGTTTAAATACACTTTTTTCTTTCCCAAAATGAAATGTGTGGACATTTTCATTGCGTATGTGTGCTTTATTGGTATACAGTCCACAGTGTGCATGTCCCAGAGACACACAGTGCCCCAAGTGCAGTCTCCATGTGATTCACACCAGCCGTGTGTGCTAGAAGCAGTGGTCGATGATACTTTGGCGCATTGCACGCCCCTACTGTGCGTCGCCTCCTCCATGGGCTGTCCCCCCATCTGCACCCTCCTCATCCTCATCGCCAGGTGGTTGCAGTTCTGCGTCAGGGGGCAGGGGCACATTCCGTCTGACGCACATATTGTGTAGCATGACACATGCCATGACGATCTTTGCCACCTTCTCATGGTGGTACAGGAGTGCCCCACCAGACCTGCTGAGGCTTCGGAACCGTGCCTTCAATAGGCCGAATGTCTGCTCTATGACCACACGAGTATGTGTATGTGCACGGTTGAAGTCCTCCTCGTGCTGGTTCTGCGGGTTCCGGACTGGTGTAAGGAGCGACCTCTTCAGGGGATAGCCTGCATCACCAGTATGTAGGCGAGAATGTATGTGTCAGTCATGTCGTCTGATCAAGAACATGATGTGCCACCATGGCTTGCATCCAACTGTTACTTCGGCTCACTTCTACATGCACTAATTGATTCACACAATGCAACCAGTATATGCTCATGGCTCCCATGGCCTGTTTTGCATGCCATCACCCAATGTATGCAGAGGGGTTGAGTGCATTGTGAGTGCCCATCCTCTGTCTCCGTTCTCTGTGTTACTCACAGCCAGGTGGAGTATGCATCATTCCCCCCCTTTCAGCCAGGTGGAGTATGCATCATTCCCCCCCCCCTATCAGCCAGGTGGAGTATGCATCATCCCCCCCCTTTCAGCCAGGTGGAGTATGCATCATTCCCCCCCCCTTTCAGCCAGGTGGAGTATGCATCATTCCCCCCCCTATCAGCCAGGTGGAGTATGCATCATCCCCCCCCCTTTCAGCCAGGTGGAGTATGCATCATTCCCCCCCCCTTTCAGCCAGGTGGAGTATGCATCATCCCCCCCCTTTCAGCCAGGTGGAGTATGCATCGGTACGTCATTCACCTGCCCACTTCCATGACATTGGACTCACCGAGTAGCCAGGATCTTGGGCCTGCATGTCGCTCCATGTAGCGTGGTATTGTGGAGTTCCTCAGGACCATAGAATCATGGGTTGATCCAGGGAATCGGGCACAACAATGTGTGATGATCTTGTTGGAGTCACAGACCATTTGCACGTTGATTGAGTGGAACTGTTTCCGGTTGCGGTACGGTACCTCCATGGCACGTGGAACCACCAATTCCACATGGGTGCAGTCGATGGCACCAATGCAACCGGGTATGCCGGCTAGTGCATGGAAACCCACTTTGGTGTTTGCAATGTCCTGGGCAGTCCGTGGTAATGAGATGTGGTCGTCTGTGTGCTTGAGGAGGGCATCGAGCACTTGGATGAGTGTTCGTGAGAATAATGGTTGTGAAATGCCATGCAAGTGCCCCACTGTGTGCTGGTAGGTGCCTGTGGCCAGGAAGTGGAGTACAGACACTACCTTCAGTAGGGGGGGATGGCGGTTGGAGTTTCTATCATGCTGACGATGTTGTTGTGTATCATGTCTACGATGGCGGTGATGGTGTCCCGGTCCAAACGGTACAGGGTGTGGATCTGCTCAGCAGTGAGGTTGAATGGATTGGCTCTGATGCGTGGGATTGGGGGCTGCCTGCGTAGTGGCACTGGCTGTGCTGGTGGGGCTTGCTGGGCCTGCCTTGCCCTCCTTCTCCTCCTGCGTCTCCTCTGTGCTGCCTGTTGTTGTTGCTGTTGTAGCACATGCATTGCTATTAGGTCCTCCAGCCCCAACATTGCTAGTCGTATTGGTATCATTGTGGAGTGTGACTGGGTGTGGGAAGGGGTGGGGTGTGCTCTTTTTGTACTTCCTGAGTCTGTATTGCCTTCACCTGTGCTGTTTCTGTGCACCTGTGGCAGCTGCATTCACTTTACATGGCCCTTTACGGTTGGTTCGCGATGGCGTAATTAGCACCATGGCGGTAAGGTACTTAACGGGCTGGGTGATGGCGTTAGGTGCATGTCCGCTTGGGTCGGCATTTGCGTACCTTTCCGCCATGGCGCTAAGTACGGTGTGGCCGGTCGCGTGCGCGCACCCTTAGCGCAGTTAGCGGCAGCGTTAACTACGATGCCGCTAATGGCATCGTAGTTAACGGTCACGGGTCATGATCGGACCTGGCGGAAAACGATGGCGGTAACCATTTACCGCCATCGTTTTTCACTTAGCGCCAGGGTCGTAATGAGGCCCATAGTGTGTTAGCTGCAGATGTTTTGGGGTTCGGGTTACCATCAATGTTGAACTCCTTGTATGCTGGGTCTATGTTTTGAAGTGTCGAGTGGGAGCCGACAATGAGGATTTCCTTTTTGTCATCATTAAGGCACAGGAGGTGGGTTGCCATCCAGTTTTGGATGGTTTCGTAGACTGCATTGACTGCTGCCTCATCTTGGGTGTAGGAGCCTGATAGAGGGATAAGGAATTGGGTATCATCGGCGTAGTGTGTGTAGGATATGCCGAGGCGATCAAGGTGATCGAAAGGGGGTTTTGTTTGAATATTATACAGTGGGGGGGAAAGGCAGGAGCCTTGGGGGACTCCACATGTTACTGGTGTTTGTGAGGTGGAGTGATTGTCAATGAAGATTCGGGAGGATTTATCAGCCAGGAAGGATCTGATCCACTCTGTGGCTGATGGTGTGAAGTTAGCTGTTGATACGAGGTTGTTGCAAAGTGTCTGGTGGTCGGCAAGGTCAAATGCTGCTGAGAGGTCCATCATCGTAAGAAGGGTGAGATTGCCGGCATCCTTAATGACATCAAGTTGATTTTTCAAGTTTAGAAGGACAGATTCATTTCCGTGTCTAGGGTGGAATCCTGATTGACAGAGACTCAGAATATGATTTTTCTCACGGTATTGTTGTACCTGGTTGTACGTGGCCTGGTGAAGGATTGTGAGGATGAAGGGAGCTGTTATGATGGGTTTGTAGTTTGTGGGGATGCTGGGGTATATGGACTTTTTTATTAGCAGGGCAGAGCCCAGGCTTCCTTCAGAGATGTTGGGACACTTTTTGAGGTGAAGGAACAATTGATGATGGCTGTGATGATTGGGGGGAGCGTCTCAACACAGTCTTTGCTGACTGGCCCTGGGCAAGCATCTCCTTTGCATCGAGGTGGCTTTAGACTTCTGGTTATCTTGCCAACCTCAGGTTCTGAGACAGTTTGGAAGTCAAATGTGGGGTATGGGTGGATAATGCTGGGTGTGATGGGAGAGGGCTGGGGTGTTTTGGAGCACATGGCAAGTCATGCTGAGGTGGAATTTTTCCTTGATGGAGCTGATTTTTCCAGTGAGGGTGTCTTGAACTTTGGAGCACCAGATGTTGTGTATGGTCAGGTCGGAGAGAGGGGCAGTGGGTGACTCAAGTTCTCGCAGGATCAAGAAGAGGTCACGAGAGCTGGATCTGGCATTGTTAATTCTCTTGTTATAGTTGTTTGCTTTGGCAGTGAGGATCTCTTTTTTGTATGCTTTGGCGAGGGCGCTGAATTGAGCTTTGGTAGTGGTGGAGGGGTTCTTTTTCCAGGCTAATTCTGCAGCTTGCATTTTGGTGTGGGTGGTGAGGAACTCAGGGGTGGACCAGGCATTATTTTTCTGGGTTGATTTGGCTTTGCACTTTTTGAGGGTGGCAAGTGTGTCCACCGCCTGGGCGATGGCGTTGTTGTAGAGGTTGACTAAGGCTACAGGGCCAGTTGTTGTGGTGGGTGGTTTTTCAAGAACAGAGAGGAGTGGGGCCAGGCTGTCCTTGTTCAGGATTTTTGTGCAGCAGGCCAGGTCATTGGGTTTCACTGGGTGGGAGGGGCTGGGCCATTTGCTGATTGGGATGTCGAAGGAAAAGGTCTGATGGTCAGACCACGGACTGTGTGTGGTGGTGGGGTTTGTGACATTGCAGTTGATGTCGACAACCCAATCGAGGATGCAACCTTGGGAGTGGGATGGCTCAAGGGACTGTTGTATGAAGACAGATTGGTTGAGCGATGAAGCTAGGCTGGATGAGAGGGAGTTTGTGGGGTCATTGAGGCCTAGGTTAAGGTCTCCTACAATTATGATTTTGGCATTGGGCTTGATGGAGGGGTTGATGCTTTGCAGGAGGTCTTCCTCAAAGGAGTTGATGGGATCTGGAGGTGGTAAATGAGGTGGAGGAAGATGGTGCTGGTGGGGGAGAGGGATAGTTTGGTGATTATGGATTTGCAGAAGGGAATAGTGCTGGTGCTAGTGGTTCTGATGATAAGAGTCTTCTTGAAGAGTAATGTAACACTGCCACCTTTGATGGGGGTACTGTCACTTCTTAGAATAGCATAGCCTGAGGGGATGGTGATGGAGACAGCAGGGCTGACTGCTGGATGGAGCCAAGTCTCTGTAATGGCTAGTAGGTCTAGGTCATTGGATGTCAAGAGTTCATACATTTCAGGGGCATGTGCTGGGATTGATATAGCATGTATCAATGCGTATTTAACAGGCTTGTTGGCTAGGTGCACCAAGGGGGGACACTGGGGATGTATTGTGCGGGGTCGAGGGGTGGGTGGAGTTAGTCAGCTGCGTAATCTGAGGAACTTGTTTCTGGTGTGGACAGGAGGCAGAGGTGGGGGCAATGCTGAGCCTGTACTAGGAGGCCTGGGATGTTTACTGGACATCCTGTCATGGCCCATTGAATTAGCCTTCAAGCGAGGAACCTCGGCCAACCCGGTAACAGAGAACTGGTATCACCGTGAGCGCGAAAATGCTGAGGAATCCACCACACAGACAAGACCTTAACGGGTCCCTCAGTTCTGTTGGTACACACCTTAGCCTCGATGAGAGGAACCTCTGAACGGAGTCTGGTCTTTATAGCTCCACCTAGAGGGGCCTCGAACTGTGGTTCGGTACAGAAAGCCTCAACGGAAGCCTTGGTCGCTCCCCGGTGTCTGAATATGAAGCTCCAGACAAGGAGACCTCGGAGCGAACCCCGGTACCAATAGCCTCAGCACGACTGGGCTGGCTATTAGCACCTAGTTGGTGAACCTCGGATCGTGATCCAATGTAGGCAGGCCCCTCGCAGGAACCATCAGGGAAAACCCTGCCATGCCTACCAGGCCTGCGAGGCACCTTAGGGGAAACCCTGGTAGCACAACTCTTGAAGTCCCTCCCGGATCTGGAGGACCCTCGGAAGGAGTCCCCCTGGCCGGGGTGCCCTAAAAAGTAAAGAACTTACCGGGCATCTCTTCTTTTCGTCGATGAAGAGTTGAAAATGTGGTGGAGGAACTCGCTGTAAGATCTCCCACCGACGAAGACGACGCTGAAGTGCCCGGACCGAAAGGAAGTCGCAGTAGACACACGAGTCCCAACGGTGATCTGATCCCAGACACTGCAAGCAGAAAGAATGGGGATCCGCCCTAGCAAAATGTCTTCCCAGTGATGCAAGTGCGTCCAGCCAAGACAGCGTGGAGAAAAGGACTGAAGAGCGATTCGGGGGCGGAGCTAAGGAGGGTGGGGATACGGCCGCATGCGGTACCCCGAGTAAAAAGAGAGGAAGGACATATTTTTTAATTTGATGCTTTTTTACAAAAGTGCTCCGGTCCCGTCCCACTGGACGGAATGTCCCAGAAGTATGGAGGAAAGGGGACGGGACGTAGGAGTACAGTGTTTCATGTTGAAGAGAGGGGGGCAAGTTAACAGGGGCGGCATGAGTCAGGGCCATGGAAAGTTGGCATGGGGTGAGATTGCGGGGTGGGAGGGTGGTAGAGATGGATGTGCTGCTTTGCTTAGCTGGGGGCCAAGAGTAGTGGGCGTCCTGGGAAGCAGCATCAGGCTAGGATTGAGTGGTGGAGAGTATATATTACACTTTGTGAGTCATCGTGCAGCGCCTAACACCAGCGGCGCACAACACTGCTCACCTGGCCTACGCCGGCTGTGCTGCAGAGGGTTTCGGCAAGCAGGTTTTAAAACAAAAGGGAAGTCAGACATCGATGCAATGCGTAACACGTAGCGGATGTGGATCGAGCAGCGTGCTCTGCGGACCTGCGGTGCACCACACCAGCCCTTGGCCTGTGCCAGCTTTGCCGCAAGCAGGTTTTAAAGCGAAGTATAGTCGGATATTGAAGCGATGCATAAAACCTAGCGGACGTGTATCGAGCAGCATGCTCGGTGGATCTGGAGCACACAACACTGCGTCCTTGGCCTGCGCGGCCTTTGTCACAGAGGGCTCAGAAAGCAGGTTTTAAAGGGAAGCATAGTTGGATATCGATGTGATGCATAGAACGTAGCAGATGTGGATCGTGCAGCGTGCTCTACATACCTGCGGGGCACAACACTGCACTGTTGACCTGCACAGGCTTTTCATCAGAGGACGCAGCAAGCTGGTTTGAAAGCATAACCGCAGTCAGACATTGATGTGATGCACAGAATGCAGCAGATGTGGATCGGCAGCGCACAACACTGTCCCTTGGCCTGTGCAGGCTTTGCCGCAGAGGGCTCGGCAAGCAGGTTTTAAAGCAAAGCATATTTGAACGTCAATGCGATGAGTAGAACGTTGCGGACATGCATTGAGTAGTGTGCTCTGCAGACCTGCGGCGCACACCGCCACAACCTTGGCTTGCGCACGCTTTGCTGCAGAGGGCTCGGCAAACAGGTTTTAAAGCAAAGCAAAGTCAGGCGTCAATGCAATACATAGAACATAGCAGATGTGGATCGAGCAGTGTGCTCTGCAGACCTGCGAGGCACAACACTGAGTTCTTGGCCTGCATGGGCTTTGCCGCAGAGGGTTCGGCAAACAGGTTTTGAAGCAAAGCATAGTTGGATGTTGATGCAATGTGTAGAACATAGCGGATGTGGATCAAGCAGCATGCTCTGCAGACCTATGGCGCACAACACCATGCCCTTGGCTTGCACGGGCTTTGCCGCAGAGGGCTCGGCAAGCAGGTTTTAAAGCAAAGCAAATTCGAACATCAATGCGATGAGTAGAACGTTGCGGACATGCATTGAGTAGTGTGCTCTGCAGACCTGCGGTGCACAACGCCACAACCTTGGCCTGAGCAGGCTTTGCTGCAGAGGGCTCGGCAAACATGTTTTAAAGCAAAGCAAAGTCAGGCGTCAATGCAATACATAGAACATAGCAGATATGGATCGAGCAGTGTGCTCTGCAGACCTGCGAGGCACAACACTGAGTCCTTGGCCTGCATGGGCTTTGCCGCAGAGGGTTCGGCAAACAGGTTTTGAAGCAAAGCATAGTTGGATGTTGATGGGATGCGTAGAACATAGCGGATGTGGATCAAGCAGCGTGTTCTGCAGACCTGTGGCGCCCAACACCGCACACTTGGCCAGCGTGGGCCTTTCAAAAGAGTGCTCAGCAAGCAGGTTTTAAAGCAAAAGTGCAGTCGGACGTTGATGCGATGCATAGAACACAGCAGATGTGGATCGAGCAGAATGCTCTGTGGACCTGTGATGCACAACACTGTGCCCTTGGCCTGCGCGGGCATTGCCGCAGAGGGCTCAGCAAGCACATTTTAAAGCAAAGCGTCATTGGACATTAATGCAATGCGTAAAATGTAGTGGACATGCATCGAGCAGCATGTTCTGCAGATCTTCAGCGCACAACAGTGTGACATTGGCCTGCACAGGCTTTGCTGCAGAGGGTTCTGCAAGCAGGGTTTAAAGCAAAGCATAGTCAAGCATCAATGTGATACATAGAACATAGCGGATGTGGATCGAGCAGTGTGCTCTGCAGACCTGCGATGCACAATACTCTGTCATTGGCTTGCATGTGTTTTACCACAGAGGGTTCGGCAAACAGGTTTTAAAGCAAAGCATAATTGGATGTTACTGTGATGCATGGAATGTAGCAGATGTGGATTGAGCAGCGTGCTCTGCAGACCTGCGGCGCACAACACTGCACCCTTGGCCTGCGTGGGCTTTTCAGAAGAGTGCTCAGCAAGCTGTTTTTAAAGCAAACGTGTAGACGGATGTCGATGCGATGCGTAGAAACCGTGGATCTTGATCGAGCAGCCTGCGCTGCAGACCTGCGGCGCACAATACTGTGCCCTTGGCCTGCGTAGACTTTGCCGCAGAGGGTTCGGCAAGCAGACTTCAAAGCAAAGCATAGTCGGACTGCAATGCATAGAACATAGAAGACGTGGATCGTGCAACGTGCTCTTTGGACCTGTGGTGATTAACACCATGCCCTTAGCCTGTGTGCCATTGTCCTGCACAGGCTTTGCCACAGGGGGCTCGGCAAGCAGGTTTTAAAGCAAAGCATAGTCAGATATTGAAGCGATGTATAAAGCGTAGCGGACGTGTATCAACCAGCATGCTCGGTGGATCTGGAGCACACAACACTGCGTCCTTGGTCTTTGCGGCCTTTGATGCAGAGGGCTCTGCTAGCATGTTTTAAAGGGAAGCATAGTCGGACATGTGATGCATAGAACGTAGCAGCATGCTCTACAGACCTGCGGGGCACAACACTGCACCCTTGGCCTGCATAGGCTTTTCATCAGAGGATGCAGCAAGCTGGTTTTAAAGCATAGCCACAGTCAGACATCAATGTGATGCACAGAACGCAGCAGATGTGGATCGAGCATCGTGCTCTGTGGACCTGCAGCGCACAATACTGTCCCTTGGCCTGCGCGGGCTTTGCCACAGAGGGCTCGGCAAGCAGGTTTTAAAGCAAAGCATAATCGGACGTCGATGCGATGCCTAGAACGCAGAGGACATGCATTGAACAGCATGCTCTGTGGAACTGCAATGCACAACACTGTGATCTTGGCTTGTGCAGGCTTTGCTGCAGAGGGATTTAGCACAGAGGGTTTGGCAAGCATGTTTTAAAGCGAAGCATAGTCAGACATCAATTCGATGCATAGAACATAGCAGATATGGATCGAGCAGCATGCTCTGCGGACCTGCGGCACACAACACTGCGCCCTAATTGCGCTCAGGTGGAATTACCACCATATTACCACCAAACTCATGATGAGCCCAAAAGTTCGAACATGGCCAACCTCTGTCTTGTAATAATAAAATAAATACTTTATTACAGATACAAAGATGGAACTTATAACTCTTGGCAGACCAGTGGCAACTGGCAATGCTCCTTTCCCACTACTCCTCCCACTTTCCATCCCATTGGCCCATAACACCAGTAGCAGTCATCAATCCCCTCCCCTTTATACCTCACCCACCTCCTGACTCCAGTTGCTGGTCTGCTTGCAGCTATCAACACTCCACCAGCAATTCTGACTAGTCCTTCAACTTCACATCCTTCAGTTACACTGTGTAAGCAACACTTTTCTTTTATAATGTATCATACTGTACTGTACTTGTGTTCATTGTCCCACAATAAAATATTTGCCACAGTTCTAATTTGCACTTTTCAATTGTACTCTGTTGACTAAGCTGAATAAGGTAGGATACATTCCATTCACATATTGGTCACAGCCACATCACACGCCACTACCATGAGAAGCACATTCTTAATGTTATTTGTTATCCTTGCAATGCAATGCAATCTGGGGTCAGGACATGCCACCAAGAACCCTGAGGTACTCTTTGAGAGTATTGCCTTTTAGGTAGGCTTGGTCATATGAGGACCACGAACATCACCTTAGTGCACACATTGTTTGACTGTGGGGCAACACACAGCTTTGTACGAATAAACCGAATACTTTTGTGCAGATACATAGATGAACTCATAACCACCTACACACACCCTCTCATAGCCCCCACGTTCCCCATTACTCTCCTAGACCAGTGGCAAATGTCAACCTTGTCCTGCCTGTATTTCATCCAGCTTTGCCCTGTCACCAGTGGCAGCCAACAACTTTCCCCCTGTTTCTCACCCACCATGCAACATGAACGACTGGTCTTTGTGCAGCTATTTACACTCCCCCAGTATATTTGACTGTTTCTTCACCTTCCCCTCCATCCGTTACACTGTGTAATCAACAGTTTGCTTTTATAATTTCTCATAGTTTGCTGGACTTCTGTTTCTGCACTCACAATAAAATGTTTGCCACAGTTCTAATTTATTGTAATGTATTTATTGGATGTGCTGAATAACATGACATAACATAACATAATTGTACCAGCATTCAGAGGGTGGAATACAGTCAATTAACATAATAGTTGCATCTCCATCACACTCCCCAACCATGACAAGAACATTCTTAATATGGTTAGAAAGGGTTGGGTTGGTCCAGCAACTTCTGAATGTGCTTCCCAGAGGGTAGATGAGGAGAGATCTTGCCGCCTCACTAGCCCGTCTGTGATGTGGTATACCCTTCACACAGAGGGCTATGGATGGCATACAAAATGTCAAGTACTCTAAACACAATGGCCCTCATTACGACCCTGGCGGATTTTTTCCGCCATCGACGGACTTTCCGGCCATGGCGCAAAGTCCCTTTACGCCATGGCGGATGGCGGACTTACCGCCCCATTCCGAGGTCGGCGGGGCGGTAAGTCCCCATTGACCCATTTACCCTTCCCCATTCCCATTTCGGCCCCATAGGGTATAATGGGAGTGGGGAAGGAGTTAATTACGCCACCGTAAAATACGGTGGCGTAATTAACACCAAGGTCCCAGAGCGCCATGGTTTTTTCCGCCCGCAAAAAGCGGGCGGAAAAATGACCATGGCGCTCTGGGAACTCGTAGTTGGCGGTAAGGGATCGGCGCAGCTAACGCTGGCGCTGACCCCTTAGCGCCAGGGTCGTAATGAGGGCCAATGTGTGAAATAGAAAATAACACCTGACTAGACTCACTGAGTTATGAGGAAGCAAGTTTGAAAGTGATTTGGCAAAGTATAACAAATCAGCACCCAAGGGACTCAAGGTTCAAGATGTTTTGAGAATGCTCTGTGTAGCATACGAGTATTTTCAGAAAGAGAACCTCTACAGCAGGGGAAAGAATGGGACTTTGAAAACAGCCCCACAGAATCTTGCACAAATGCGGATGAATCAGCTATTGCTTAGCCGACAACATCAAGACATATGAGTATTAAAAAATCTAGCACATCTTCACGCAGTTTGCTGTCTAGCAGTCTGTGGATGTGAACTCAGAGACCTGAGTCCTTTAAGAAGAGGCAACAATACTTAGACATGGATGGGGATGCAGAATTTACTCAAACATCAATAATCAAAACGACTCAGGAAGTTGTCAGAGTTTGGTTATGTTTTATTATCAATTATCTAAAACAGGGAGTTACAACGGACATCATCCAACATTGCAACGCATTTCTTACAAAACAACACTCTTATCCTAAAAATGTGTCATTACTGACGTCATGTTACGTGGCAAACTACAAAAATCTGCAAGTAACAGTGGTTGGCTTTCAGGGAACATCTAAGTATACGTTATATATAGCGAGGGTGGTGATTGGATGTCTAAGTCAGGTGGGCAACTAAGCCCATCCCAAGTGGAGGTTCATCTACATTGTCACTAAATACACGATGATTCATTGGTTACACAATAGGGCTCCTAACCATGTGGCCCTCTATAATTGGTTTGGCACACTTGTACGTTTCTGGAATGTTTTTATATAATACAATTGAGCAAGGTCATGGGAACCCACAAAAGAAGGAAAACACTACTGCTGACAGTCAGTAGCCGACCACATGATAACAATGACTACTGCATGTGATTCAAATTTAATGCATCAGAGCATATGTTGCATATACATAGGGAGGAAATATAGGAGATTCAATAAAATATGTACGACGTACATAAAACAATATACAAATACATGCACCAAAATGACTCCTTTTAGACACTTTTAGTAGCAATTACAATCTCTATGATCCCTTGCGGGGGACACCATGAGGAGGATAATGCAATTGCACCACATTAGGTACGAGTCAATAGACTGGACTATTAATCAGTGAAGATGTTGTGACATGGGAAAAGGTCTACACAATTGTGTTTTGGTCTCAAAGCGGTTCTTCTGTGGCTGTAACTTGATCGGCCTTCATCAGGACGGAGAAGATTGGTGTAGAAAGATCCTATGTGATTGTAATGAGTTGCACGAAGGCTAACATTCTGAGTGTCCAAATCATGAGACAATGACCAGTTGATTCCGGAGTAGTTACGTGCATGACTGATCGCTGTACTTAAATAATGACCGGAGCTCCTGCGAAGTCGGAGACAGTGGGTCAAAGTTGATAATAGAAATTCAACCATTGGATTGGCACAGTGGATGTATTATCCAGGGATCGGCGGGGCACGATTTTTAGCCTCTCGTCTTGCCGAAAGTTCTCAATTGTATTATATAAAAGTTCACCCACCTGGGTAGAGCAGGGACGTAACCAGGTGCCCTTTCATATAAAACCTTTCTGGAATATACCACATGCTAGCAGCACGCAGGCTAGCATCCCAGATACATGGAAGGTTAGCGTGGTCTGGCCACTCCACCAATTAGCCCAACATCCATCATCACTCCTACAATCTGCCAGTCAATTAAGGCTTTGAACACAGCCTTGCAGAAGCTGCTTGCACCTGAGAAATAAAGGGAGTGTGGCATTGTTCTGTCTCCTGGTATGGGTGTAACTTGGCCCAGGCTATTTTCGATCTTGACCATGTGACTGGAGCCCCCCTCTTTGGAGCCTTTTGCTGTATTTAATTCTATTAAATAATGACCTTTTGATGCCTTCAGAGTTTTTTCATACTGCTTCAAACAAAGTTTGTTCTTTTCTCACATTCGTTGTATCCTTTTGACATGTACACAATTTCACTGTGGCCTTGTCTGCTTAGTGCTGGGCCTGCCAAGCCTTTCTCGAAACATTCCTTTGACATCAGTTTTAAATCCAACTGCACCAGACAGAAATCTTCTCCACGCATGAGTTTTCAAGCCTTTATAAAGTGTCTAGTGGAATATACAGGTTCTCTCGATTCCTATATGTATATATTGGTGCATCGCTGCATCTAATTTACTACATAGCCATCCTTTATGATTACTTTTCCCTACTTGCGTTGCTGCATCTGTACAGGTGTAAAATTACTTTGTATTTTCTTCAATGCTTCTTTGCACAAGCATCTTCATTTTGATCCTGAAATGCTGCTTGACTTCTATACTTCATCTTCATCTTCTATAGAATATCTATATCCTTCACCAGTCACCTTTCTCATTCAAATGCATACTTCTTCTGGAACCCCAGCTAGAAAAGCACTATTTCTTTGTGCACGTATGTAGGGTTTTCTCAATGGATACCTTGTCTCAAAGATTTGTTGTGGTATAGGCATTCCCACTGGCACTGCTTGCGTAGTCATCTCTGGTTCCCAACATATAGGCAACATGGAGGCAGAGTTTTTGATGGGGGTACTTGGCTCCACCTCTACAGACTTGAGAGTTTGCAGAATGCCACAGAGCTGCTTCCAGAGAGAGAGAGATGTGAATCCAAGACGGTGCCACACACAACCCTGATTAGGCCTGTATAGCTCTACAGGTAATTGAAAAAGGCCTGTCTCAGATTCATAATAGCTTAACACATCTTAATTAACCTCCCCAATCACTTAACCAATCCCCAGTGCAGATCCAAACCAGTAGTGGGAATATTTGGGAAATCCTAAAAATACCTCCCCATCTGTGGGTGAATAAAAAGAATGGAGAAAGAGTAGCCAGCAAGAGGATCGGACACACACCTTGTAGACTTGCAAACCAGGAACAGAAAGGTGGTTGGGAAAGATTGAGAAGGAAAGGTGCAAGTGAGCTTTGATGTGCTGTTGGTAGCTTCAGTTAAAGAATAAATAGTCAGAGAGTGCTGGTTTGTTTTTAGTTGTCTGATGTGTGGTGTGTAATGCAAGGTTGTATATGGGTGGTTTATGTGCATTTGGTTTATTGTTCTGTTGGGTGCTGTGGAATGTCAGTAGAGTGCCTGTAGTTTCTGGTGTTTTTTTGTGGAAGTGGTATGGGCCTCATTGCGACCTAGGCGGTAGCCATGCCGCTATTGGCGGCATGGCTGCCGCCGAAATTGCGTCCGGGTTCCAGAATGAGGAATTACCGGGCCATTCCGAGTTCGGAGGGCCCGGTAATTCCTCCTTCTAGGAACCCAGACCTTCCCCATTCCCATTTCAGCCCTCATAGGGCTGAATAGGAATGGGCGAAGGAGCAAACAACGGGCTGATTACGAGCGGCCCGTTGTTTGCTCCCTCCTCCCCTCATGGGACCCGCTCTGCACGTCTGGTAAAACCGGCGGGATGGGGTTGACGGCGCCGGCACCTTTACCGGCGCCGTTAAACCCGTCCCGACTGGTTTATAATGAGGCCAATGTGTCGGGTTTATTTAGTGCTGGAGGGCGGGTATGCTGAGTATTAGAAAGTTTTTAGTAGGATTAGTTGGCAGTTGTTTGAGTCTTTTTCTGCAGGTTGGTTTGATACGTCGGGTTAATATTATTCAATGTTGTTTTGCGATTGGATGCTTTATATCTTTGGATGGCCTGTTTCAGGAATCAGGTTTTCAGGATTTTGCATTGTGTTGAGTTAGCAATTTTCCTTCAATGGTGTTTCCCCTTAAGTTTGGTGAGTTAAAGAGCCATGTTTTTAACAGTTTTCTCAATTTTAGGTGATCTTCTCTTGTTCATATTTCCTTTCGGAACGAGTTCCAAAATCTCACTGCTATGCAGGAGGATGCTAATCCCCTGAATTATTGCTTTGCATATTGTTTCAGTGTGAGGCAAATGTCGTTGCTGGACCTTAATGTTAAGTTTGGTTTGCAGATGGTGATTTTTCCCTGTATGAATTCCGCTCCTTGGCCTTGGATTTCTCTGTGTGTTAAGCAGTTTTAAAGAAAATGTGTTTTTTGAATTGTAGCCAATGTAGTGTTCTTAGTGCTGGTGTAATGTGTTCTCTTTAAGTGAGTATGAGGAGCAGTCTCGCTACTGCGTTCTGAATTTGTTGTAGTTTTATTGGCATAGTCTATTCTTGACATAATGAGAGCGATGATGGCGAGTGTTCTGTGTGGGAAGGTGAGGAAGGGGAATATCCTCTTGATTGTATTTAAGTGGAAGAAGCATTTCTTAAGTACTGTGTTGACTTTCAGTTCTAGAACTTTCAGTTCTAGTGTTAGTTCATCGTCCATTGATTTTCTGAGATTTTTGAGCACTTCGGATGGTTCTGGTGGATTTCCTAGTTCGGTAGGCCATGGAATGTGATGGTGGTTCGACGGGTCATTGGGCGTGATCATGATTTCAGTTTTGCCTGGGTTGAGATTAAGATTGTTGGTGCTATTCCAATGGTTTATTTCTGTGAGGAAGTTGAGTAAGGGTTGGGTTTTTGTTCTCTGATGGCGTTGATTTTTTTTAGATGATTTGAGTGTCGTCTGCATAGTTATAGCAGGTGAGGCCTTGTTTTTTTGATGCGTTTAATCAGGCGGGTCATGTTGGAGTGCCAGACAGCCAGAAAGTCAGTAAAGAGACCACAGTCTTGAAGGTACTAACTGAGACTGCTACTTGGAGGAGGACAGCCAAGTCCCTAAAAGTGTGGGAATAGATCCTTGGAGTTGCCAAGTCTTGGAAGGCCTAAGAAGGGGGCCAGCCTTGAATGCTACTCCCTCATCCTTGGAATTTGGGAAGCCGAGACCTCAGGCTTACCACCAGCAACCCCTAGGGGAGAGTGATCTGGGACAGTTGCAGGGGTGTGTCACAATATGGGCTGCATGCCAAACACCCTGGAAGTTCGGGTCAGAGTGAATAGTCAAATGACTGTGAAGTTGAGAATTCCAGGGTCCAGATGGAATGTTTCTGAAACTGAGGTCCGGGGGCCCTGCTGCAAATCCTTATGAAAACTGAGGCATTGTAGGGGACTTTCAAGAAACCTTGATAAACCCACGGACTGGGGGTTCTAAGGAGAGTTCTTGTGACAGCTGATGTCCAGGATTGGCCTCCTGAGAAACCTCGAGAAAGAAGAGGCACAGGATGGATCGGTTGAGAAAACATGGGAAATCTGAGGTATATGATGGTCCTGTTGTGAAGCCTCAGAAAGGCAAGGTCCAGCAGGGCTATGTTGTGAACTCAAGCAACCAAGAACAAGGAAGAGAATATTGTGAATCCTGAGAACCCCAGGAGTATGAAACTTACCAATAAAGGTGGTCAGGCCCTGGAACATCCTACGAAGTATAAAGCATGGTAATTGCAGGGAAGGCCCCTGAACCACAGGGGGGAAAGCAGGGAGGTATAATGTAACATCCAGACTATGAGCAACTCTGGAACGATCCGTCCAAGGAATCAAGCTTTGTTTATTTCCATTTCTCATGAGAGTTGGGCTGGACTCTCAAGAATAGGTTACAAACTCCTATGTTTGTCAGATTGGAACATTCATGCTATTAGTGTAGTGTAGACTGGAGGCTACAAACATATAAAGAGTAGATGGAAAATCTTTCTGTTGGCCATTTCAGTGGATATTTGATTTATATTCCATGGTGTCCATTAACAGGGCAAGGACTCTTAATTTTGGACCGTTTGGAATTATTTCTGAGCATCAAAGTGTAGAGCACCCTGAGAGAATCCCACTTTGTTTTAACCCATAATTGACAATGCTCCCTTGAAAGATCCCTTATATGTTGTAGGGAACATTCTTTTTAAGTACCATTAGGCATGCATCCAACACTTTCCTTAAGATACTTTTGAAATAAAGTGCAGTTTTGTAACAACCACAGTAAAAGTGTCAATCACGTCACTGCCTGGACTACCAAAAGTTATTGTCCTGTACTTTCGTTTGATGCTTTGCAGTGGGCTTTCTTGAAAAGTGTCCTTTCCTCCAGAATACTATGATCTCAAACCGTTCAATGGCAATGGTTGTTTCATCTGTGAGTGAAGCCTTCCATGGTCTCAATCCATAACTGACCTTGTGGATCATAGGAATAGTATGTGAAACAATAATAATAATAATAATAATGGCATGGCCAAAATTAAAGAATGAATGCTAATGCATAGTTGTCTAGAGTAAATGACAACAAAACGTTAGTATTCCTGCATCCTGAGTGGGTTGATTTAGAGTAGGTGAGCGGGGTGAGATACAGTGTTTCAGTGCTGTGGGATGGATTAAATGTGAAATGTGAAGCAGAGAGGGGGTGAGTACAATGAGGTAGAGCGGTTGACTAGAGAGAGGTAGAGTGGGTGGGTACAGTGAGGTATAGGAGAGTAGGGCAAGGGAAAGTGGGTGAATTGGACATGATGAGGAAAGTGAGGAAAGCAAAGTTAAGTAGGTGAGAGGGAGAGATAATGTGGATGAAAATAATTAGATGCACTAGGTCATTGGTGTGTGGTACAGTGGGTGAGTAGAGTGAGATAACGTGAGTCAGCAGAGTGGGGTAATGTCAGTGTGATAGAGAGGTAGAGGGGGTGAATATGGTGAGGGAGAGTAGATGAGTATGGTGAGGTTCAGTGAGTGGGGTGATATGTGTGGGTGAGAGGGGTGAGATAGAGATTGTGTTTAGGGTGTGGTAGAGTGAGGAGAATAGGAAGAGGTAGAGTGGTTAAGTGGGGTGAGGTTGAGTGGGGGAATAGCATGAGCTAGAGTGAGTGAGTTGGGTGAGGTATGGTGGTTTAGTGTGGTTAGGTAGATTGGTTGAATAATTTGAGGTAGAGCAGGTGAGTTAGGTGAGGTAAAGTGTGTGAGATGGGTGAGGAAGAGTGTAGAGTGTGTGAGATGGGTGAGATAGAGTGGATGAGGTGGGTGAGCTAGAGTAGGTGAAACAGGTGACAAAGAGTATGGTGTGTTATTGTGAGATGATATGTTGGGTTGAAGTAGATGGTGGGTAGAGGCAGAGTAGATAGGTATGGTGAGGTTTAGTGGGTGTGTATGGTGAGGTATTATGGGTGAGAGTGGTGCAATATAGGTGGTGGGTATGGAGAGATATAGATGGGGAAGCGGGTGAGGTAGAGTTGGTGACGTAGAGTGAGTTGGTGAGTATGGTTAGGTAGTATGGATGAGTGTGGTTATATAGAGGGGTCAGAATGGTGAGGTTTAGTGATTGAGATGGCTGAGGTATGTTGGTGAGTTGGGTGAGGTAGAGTGGGTGAGGTGAGGTAGAGTGGATGAGTATTGTACGGTATAATGGGATAGTGCAGTGAGGCAGTTAGGTGTAGTGGGAGTGTGGATTGAGCTAGAGGGGGTAAGTTGTTTGCGGTAGAGTAGGTGAGTAGTGTGGAATAGAGTTGGTGAGTATGGTGAGGCAGAGTGGGTAAGTGAATGGTAGTAGGTCTGTGGAATGAGGTAGAGTGGGTGAACAGGGTCAGTTAGAAAGGCTGAATGGTGTGAAGTAAAGGTGGTAAATAGGTTAAGTGTAATCAGTCAGTATGATGAGGTTGAATACATGAGTGGGCATTGGATGTATGGCTGAGTAGTGTGAGATAGAGTGGATAGAGTGGTTAAGTAGGGTAAGGTAGAATGGTGGGTTAGGTGAATAATGCATGTTTATAATAAAATAAATGTACACCACACAAATATGTGTATAGTAACTGACTTTGCTTTCGTCCACTTCTAGCCAAGAGCCCGGCAAGCATGTTACGTAACACTTATGTCAGTAAAAATGCAACAGGATTACCTTTAGGTGCTGAACTGTCCTCTGGTCATCCCTTTACAGCACCTCATCTATTATCTTGTACAGGTGCCTACATTGAAGGATAGGAAAGGGGAATGCTAATGTACAGAACTGTAGTCTAAGGTTACCACCTTTTCATCAGGCAAATCCCAGACCACCCTATGTCTTTGTGAGATTTCAATACTTTCAAATATCTTCTGTCTATATGCCAAATGTAACACTTGCAACAAAGCGTATCCACAGTTCCATACCCATCAATGTAATCTCCAACAGCAAATCTATATCCTTCTCCCCATAGAAATATTCCCTCTGTTGACTCCACCTTGTGCTTTGTAGAATGCCAGTTTGATATATTTTGTCAATAAGCCCTGAGAAAGCGGGCCAATACCGCCCAATGTAATGCCCCCTGGGCCCATGGTTACAGACCCGAGTTCAGCGAGGGCCTTAACGAAGGCCCAGGGGGGTGTGGCCTGAGCTCATAGAGTGAAGGCATGCTTTGGTGGAGCTCCCATCCAGATCCTTTTATGATCCTTAGTAACTGCAGTTTTGTATAACCTTGTGTCCTGCAAACGTAGCCAGCCAACAGAAGAGGTGCTTCTGCACACAACGACTGCAGGAACAGAGAAAATCAGAGTCGGTCTCACGAGAAACGAGGTTGCTGAAAGCGGACCCCTGGCGCGCAAAATGGCGGCCTGAGTAGTGGGCCGGAGCGCTGTGGGGGAAGGGCAGACCAGAGGTGGAGTGCCCCTGCAGATGCTGCAAGCGGACAGCTGCGCCATCCGACCCTGTGGTCCCCGCCCGGATTACCCACCGCACTACTGGAGTGCATTGTGAAGCGAGGGACACCGGCTGCGCCAGCAGAGATCTCTGGGGTTGGTGAAGCGGAGGAAGTTGGCTGCTGGAGCACCCAGCGAGGCTGACTGCCGGAATGAGAGTGAGACCGCGGCCCGATCCGGGGAGCGAACGGCCAGGCACGGGACACTGAGGTGCAGGTGAATCGGGAACCCCGACTGGAAGCAGGAAGATATCAGGCTGTTTGGTGCTGGAGGCCCCGATGCGCCCCTGACACTGGGCGAGATGGGTGCAGCTGCCCGGTCTGCGTTAACCAGGACAACGGCTGTTGCTGCCAGAGACTGAGCTGCGGTCAACGATGGGGCCCAGCCCAATAACAAGAAACACATTCCACGCTTGCCATGACACTGTGGCAGACAAATGGATCACAAGAAATGCCTGCATTGAGTGCAGCAAAGGCAGACTGAAGGGCTGTATGTATAACTAGCAGTGGGGTACCGACCGGGAAACAGTCTCAGCCTGGCGAGAGACAACTAACAGTAGGTGGAAGCCCCGGCCCACGCTGCGACCCCTGCTGCCTTTGGCCTGCAGCATTTTGGGCAGTGGCAAATTGAAACATGCTTGGGAGAACTGTGGGCTGGTGACACCGGCTGGGGGCCCTGTGGAGACCTGCTGGGAGGGGTGACGCCCCTCTGGCATAGAGGCCTACTGTCTACAACAGGACCCCGGAGAAGGACTAAGGGGACAACAGAAGCCTGACTTTGGACCGGCATACATAATGAGGCACTCAGCACCAAGGCCTCAGCAGGTGCAACACCTAGCAATATTCTAAACCTTAGAGCAGGAGCGTAACCAGAACTGAGATCATGCCCAGACCCATCTGCAAGCACCAACGAGTGGCGTACTGTTGTTGCGCACTGCCAGGCCCCCCCAACACACAACACCAACACTGGGCACATGGCCCTGGGGCTCGGACTCTCACTATACTCTAAACCCTACTAAAGGAGAGGGGGACCTCATAGGCAGACTGCACTGGCAGGCTCACGTGAAATAGAAAACCTGTTCCAATACCACATACTACTGGCCCCACCGCAGCATGAGGGACCTCTGACAATCTCATTACGCCTGGAGGCTAAAGGTAGCAGAACGGGGCAAGCACAGAAAAACACTGCGTAAAAGTTTAGTGTGCAAACGGCATCACGCTTAATTGGCAGGGGTGCTTGCCACACAAAGAGTGGTCAGGGGGAAGGGAGCCAGACCATTTTAAACCACCTCAGTGGTGGCACATAAACCTGACTGAGAAGCACTTTCCGCCATAAGGATGCCCAGACGGCCATGCTGAACCGGAACTCTGCTGGGCCGATTCTGCTCTTCAACTACTGAACATTAAGGAGGGCACACAATCCTGCCAGTAGTCATCATATTGCCTTGTACCTGGGGAAGTCCAAGCCCGGTGTGGGGCCTGTACGAACACTTCTGTACACAATCTTGGGGAGCATTGGTGAGAATGGAACATGCCTGAATTGGCAATACACCACACTTTTGATTTAACACCAGAAACAGCTGCTGGGGGAGGGCAGCCCCCCCCAGACCTGCACCCCAGACAGCACCACCATGAAAGGAACTTCAACTTTCCAAGTAGCACTCAAGCTCACCTACGAATAAGACAGGCCCCACCAAGTTTCTGCAAAACACCTCCACACCAGCCACATTGCAGCAACTTCACACCAAGGCCAATAGCACCACATCAATTTGAGAGACCAAATTAAAGATTTCCCCCTCCAAAAATAAACCTAAATCGTCCATGATGGACTCATTCACAGCGGTCAGGCCCAAGCAACATCTGCAACATGATGCTGCCATGGATAAGGAACTACCCACCCCCGACGAAGATCCCAAGGATAAACAAGTACTCCAAGCCATTGCAGCACTCCGGTCGTTCATTGACACCAAAATTGGGGAAGTCAAGTCAGATATGCAGGTGATGCGCCAGGATGCCCACAACCTGGTTGAGAGACTAACTACAGCAGAAGCCAGTCTGCAGAGCACTGTCGAGACCACCTCCGATCTGCAAACGAAGGTCCAGGAACTGGAGATGAAGATAGCTCGACTCGAAGCATGATTTGAGGAAGCAGAGGGGCGTGACCGCCACAACAATATGCATATACTTGGAATCCCGGAGGACATGGAGGGATCAAACCCAACTGAATTTGTGGAGACCATGCTGCAACAAGAAATCAGGGCCGGAAAACTCTCCCAGGGATTCTCTGTGGAACGGGCCCACAGATCTCTGCAAAAACGGCCCCCACCAGGATCATACCCACACCCTATAATTGTGAAAATCTTAAACTTTCGCGACATAGAAACAATATTGAAGTTGTCAAGGGAAGAAGGGGAGATCAAGCGAAACAACTCCAAGATAGTAATTATCCAGATTACACCCCCACAGTGCAACGTGCAAGGAATTATTTTGTACCAGTGAAGGCGAGGCTACGGAAACTCAACCTTAAATACATGCTGCTCTACCCCTCACGCTTGAAGGTGATCTACAAAGGAAAGACAATATTTTTAGAGACCCTAGCTGCAGCAAACATGTTGTTAGAGCACAACAATTTTGCCGGAGATGAGGAACCCACAACACAAGATGATGCAAGATGAGAAAGAAACTAATCACATCCGAATCTACAAATGAACATATACAGACACACGATGCAGGTCAATCAAGTCCGCTTGCTGCCGCAACACCATTAGCTACAACCGTGGACAGTAGCTCAAGGTACCACACACGTAACTCGCTGCAACATTGCTGTTAGCTACTCCGGACGGGAGCTCCAGGAACCAAACATGCAACTTGCTACAACACACCCCACCAGATCCTGTGCAGGCCGGATGCCGGCACACCACCCACGCCTAGTGATCTGGAACGGTCCAGATGACGCGGGAGCCTCTGAGTGTTGCCAGTTAGAAGTAACTGCTAGCGGCAGTTCTCTGTTGTTCAGTTTTGTTTTGTCATTCATCAAACGAAGGTTAATATTGTTACGAAGTCTCCAAATGACAATGCAAAGATTGACAACGCAAATGATAATGCAAAGAGGTCAGAGGGGGGGGACGGGCCTGCATGGGCCGCACTATGGGACGGTGGGGCACCCATCTCGCCCAGAGGCCGTGGCAAAAATTAATGTCAGGGGGTCAAAACGAACCCAGAAACCTCCCCACGAAACACCATGGCGGCAAGGATCAACGTGATGATGTGGAATGTGCGAGGACCTGGCACCTACCTTCGCAGAAATAGAATCAAATCATATCTCCACAGGAAGAAGGTTGGAATAACACTGCTAAAGGAGACCCACTGTACAGAGGAGTCTGTGCCAAACTGCGAGAACACTGGGGCAGACAAGGATTTGGAGCCACCTATTCCAGGTACGCAAGGGGGGTGTTCACTTGGATCAATCCCCACCTCCCCTTTCGACTAACCAAGTCAGAGAAAGATCCAGAGGGCAGATTTGTGATACTGTGGGGCCACATTGAACAGACAGAGGTATGCATTGCAAATTTGTATTTCCCCAACACCAATGTCACAGCCCACCTGAACTCAATGTATGCCAAAATTGCACAGCACAGGAATGGCTTTTTTGTTTGGGGGGAGACTTTAATTGCGTGAACAACCCAGAACTGGACAGGTCCACCCCCCACAAGTGGCCCAACGGCGGCCACAACAGCGCTGAACTCCATGATCGAACGCCTGGAATTGGCAGACACTTGGCGAGAACTACACCCAAGGGAAAGAGGATATTCTTATTTTTCATCCCCACATGGTCTCTACACCAGACTAGACTATGGGCCTCATTACGAGTCCGGCGGTAACCGAGGTGGTAAAACCACCTGGTTAGCGCCGGACTCGTATTACTATTCTGCCTCCGTGACTCCCGGAAATACCAGGGCATTACGACTCTGGAGTCCCGGGAATTCCGGAGGAGGAATTCGGTTAATCCCCATTCCCATTGAGTCCCATAGTCCCATCTTGTGATGGTGCTGGTGTTTCCACCTCCGCCTGCAGGCGGGCGGTGTTAAACCCGCTAGGTCAGACCTGGCGGGAACATCACCTCCCGCCTGCAGGAGTCGGGATCGTGCGTTCCGGAATGAACAGTGGCGGCGGGTTTACCACCACTGTCATTTCCGGACCGCCCAACCTGTAATGAGGCCCTATGTCTTTGTTGGAAGGGAACACACATCCCAAATAGAAAAGGCGCAATACTTAGGGAGAACCATCTCAGACCACTCACCCCTACTGGTGGAGTGGAGCAACACTGGCCCCACACCCCCCATTCCTATGTGGAGAATGCCTATTGAAGCACTGAAAGACCAGGCATTCAGGGATGAACTCCGCGACTCCATAGAAAATTATATAGAGATAAACATGGGAAGTGTAGACAAGGTGAGCATGGTATGGGATGCTCTGAAGGTGGTAATGCGAGGAGAGATCATAGCGAAAGCAGGAGGGATCAGGAGGCTGTTGCAGTTGGAATTGGAGAGCCGTGAGAAGGAAATTGAGAGGCTAGAGTCCACCCCCTTGGATAGTCAACAGGGGGAAGATGCCCTTAGAATGCTCATAGAGAAATGCAAGGAGGCTTGGGGCAGACTTGCTAAATTCGATTACACCACTAGAACCACCAGGGCACACGCCGAACGGATAGGCCCAGTCGCCTACTGATCTGGCTTTGCAAGAAGGAACACCCCAGACACCTAACCACTGCACTGAAAGATGAAAACGGCAACCTGCACCAGACACAACTGAGCATCAACGACACCTTTAAGCACTTTTACACCCAGCTGTACTCCCACGAAGACCAGCTTCCCCTAGAAGAGATAACAAACACCCTGGGCGAGATAGGACTACCCAGACTATCCCCCACACAAACTGAAGCTCTAGAAGTAGGCATAACCACAGAAGACATAACAGAGGCAAACACATCCTTAGCCACCTGTAAGGCAACTGGCAGCGACGGGCTGCCCTCAGAATTCTACAAAACCTATTAGGCACTAGAGCAAGGAGTCCTGCCCAACAGCATGAGAGAAACTCTCGTGATCCCAATATTGAAACCCAACAAACCTGCGGACGAGTTAGGCTCATATCGCCCCTCGCAATGCTCAATTACGATGTAAAAATTCTTACCACAATACTGGCCAAGAGGCTTTCTGGAGTTATAGGCGGAATAGTGCACACTAACCAAAATGGCTTTGTACTGGGCCGCAATACCATTCTGAACCTACGCAGGCTTCAGCATATTATAGACCAGACCAACCAGAAAGAAGGCTTGTACGCATTATTGTCCTTAGACGCCATTAAGGCATTCGATTCCATTTATTAGGAATCATACGCTGAGTGAGGCATAGCAAGCAGTAGTTAAGGGAAGAGGATGAATATACCAACCCAGTCCCTTTTCCCCATGTTGTGGCAAATGTGAACACACCCAGCTATTGTTTTGTTCAGAATCGCATGGGTTGCATTCATGATCATCAGAAGAGTTTTATTATGGTAACCCTTTTTATGTTGGAAGTCTCGAGGAGGAAGGGTGTGCAGATGCACGAAGGGTGGAGACACAGTGGGGATTTTTTCAGTGGGTAGCAGGATATCAAGCGGTTTCAGTCTTTAGAGCTACCAAAAAACAAGTGGAAATATAGTTATTAAACAAATTATATGGTGACCAGTAAAGAGTGGGTCCTCAGGGACCATGACCTTTGATGAACAGATTCATCATTAGATAAGTGACCAGTATCTTTTTCAGTATGAGTGGGTTTAGGAGTGGGCATTGTTTCTCATAGTCTGCTTAGAAGCCTCTCTGTTAGGCTCTTTTAGTTCATCCATCGGTGGTTCCTGACCACATGGCCTATGTTGCTTGAAGGTAACTTTGCCAGTCCCCGCCTCTTATTTATTTTTCAGCAGAAGAGTGACAAGGGACTGGCTCAATGATGGTCTCCTGTAGGCACAGCCGATGCTGTGCTGTAAGTTCAGTTTCTCGGTCGCAGATCGTACCTCAAGACTCCAGGTACGGTGTGATCAGCAAACAGAGTGCCGTTGTTTCCTGAAGGCAATGAAGAAGCGGAAGCAAGGTTGCTCAACGGTGAAGAAAAATTCGAAGACAAAGCAGCAGTCTCCCCAGGCCTCACAGGCTCATGAAGGATTTCCGTAGACAAGGCAGGCTTGTTGTAAGCATCAAAGTGAACAATCTCCTTCTCCTCTCCTTTGTCTCGAGGCAGAGGGAAAGGAATCTTCTTGACATGCATTGCGTGAATCCAATGTTTTTTCCCTGCCACTCGTACGCCGGTCTGTGTGGCCAAGAGGACTTGATGCGGTCCTCTCCAGCGAGGTACGAGACAGGATGCTCTTTCTAATGCTTTCACAAGCATCCAGTCACCAGGTCAGAGTCGATGACCTGGACCCTCGTATTTTACTGGGAGGGCTTCTTGCACTGGTTGATGAATCAAATACAAGTTTTGAATTAATTGGTCACAGTAGTCGAAAAGAAGCAAATGCTCCACATTTTTTAACAATTTGGATTTCGGTCGATTCGAAATGTTGGCTGGTCTCCCTATGACCATCTCATAAGGAGAGAGTCCTGTTTTTGATTGTGCGGTCATTAGCATTGTTAATAAAGCTATCGGTAAGGCATCAGGTAATTTCAAGTTGCTCTGAGTGCACACTTTTGCAATCTTATTCTTTAATATGCTGTTATGGCGTTGTATAAGTCCGGCACTCTGAGCATTCCTGGCTGAATGGAACCGTTTATCAATCTGTAATCCTGCGCACACTTGCAGGATAACAGCAGCGGTACAATGTGGACCATTATCAGACCATATGACTCTAGGCAAGCCAAACCTGGGAAAATATTCTGTAAGCATGACTTTCGCCGTTGACATTGCTTTGGCATCTCTTAGAGGGAAAGCTTCAACCCATTTACTAAAGGCACAGATGACTACCAATACATATTTGTAATTCTGACAACGCTCCATTCCAATGATGTCAAAGTGTATGACCTCAAAAGGCATAGAGGGGGGACAAAACTAACCTTTGGTGTCAGTGTTCCTTTGTCAATATTATGCTGTAAGCATACCATGCAACTTTGGACAAGACGCTCAGCAGTTTCTGGAATATTTACATAAACCCAGACAGGTTCTAATAGTTGGCAAAACTTTTTGGCACATATATGAGTTGGACCATGAGCTATTGTCACCATAGCAGTAACATAAGCATTGGGCAGCATCCATTTTAGTTTTTCAGTGTCTACCCAACAACCCTCATCATCTAAACTTGCTGGACTCTCAGTCCACGGTTTACTTTCATCTGGAGTAGCGTCAGCCTGAATTTCTTTTATTCAACCAATTCCTACATCTATCACACAAGTGTTAGTGACCCCTTTTGTCACATACATTTTGGAATGCAAATCCATGGCAGTCTGTTTGGCTATTCGGTCAGCAAAAGCATTTCTTTTTCCCACATCGTCTGTTACTTTCTGGTGTGCAGCGCACTTCATTATTGCTAACTGTGTAGGAAGCGCAAGTGCTGAAAGTAGCCGAACTATCAAAGTGCCATGTTGTATCTTAGTTCCATGCAAGGTCAAGAAACCTCTCTCAGCCCATAGTCGACCAAAGTTGAGAACTACCCCAAAGGCATACTGGCTCTCCGTATATACGTTCACACTAAGCCCTTCAGAAAGTTCACAAGCTCTGATCAAGGCATTAATCTCTGCGGCCTGTGCAGAATTATGCGGAATTCTTTTAGTTTCCACTATAGTGCTTAAAGTGGTGATTGCGTAAGCAGCAGTGGATGTACCATCCAGAAGTTTGAAGCAGGAGCCATTGCAAAACAGCTCCCCTTGTGGATTCTTTAGAGGTGTGTCACTTAAATGAATTCTGCCCTTAGTTTCTTGCTCTTTGGTATAGAGGCAGTCACATGACATTTTGTCACTGCAATCAATTTCTTACGGAAGAGGCAATAGTTCAGCCGGATTTAATGAGCCGCATCTCTTAATTTGGATATTGATACGCTCACCTGGTTCCCACAGGGGCGTCGATCGGACCCGAACAGCTGCGGTCTCCACCAACGTGATGCGTAGTGCCGAGATGACTGTCTGGACTGGCCTGCCTAATCTCATCTGCTTGATCCATAGAAGTATTCTCCTGCAAGTGGAGAAAGGGATTTAGCCACCCGTGAATTTTAGTGATGGCCCCCTCCCACTGTTCGCGTTCTCCCCACTTGTCACCTCCGATATCCCCTTTTAGTAACATCACCTTATGTTTTTAAATGATGAGCTCACCATCCTGCATGGCATGCAGGGTCGCGTAGATACAAGTTACTTCACTGGTTTGAAGGTACTGGAGGAGTTCCTGAGGAAAATTGACTCTGGGGTTTATAAAGTTCAAAGAGTTCAATATGTCCGATGTTCACTCTTGTTCCATTCCCTTGTTGAATTGCAGCTGGTTCAAAAGAATGTTGCCTGGAGGCAGCTGATGGCATTCAGGTAAGAGTCTGTATTACCCAACACTGTACGGTAAAAGTTGCATGAGTTTAACTTTTGTCTCCCTTTATAGGTACAGCATATGAAGATAAGGCGTATTAAAGGGTAATGCCTCCGGTGGTAAATCAGGTAAGCCTATGGTGGTAAGAGATTGTATTTGTCGGCTCTCTTGGCTCACCTTTTTGTTTCTTTTGTTTTCCCCCAGGTGCTGGAGTTCGACAAAGAAAATGATGGAGGCAGCGCCAAGTCGAAAGATGCTGTGGACTGGTGAGTATAACGCGGCGCTGCTGCTGGCGATGTGACGCGGGCTGGAATAATGTCCTTTCCAGGCTCGGAGATGTGCTGGATCCGGAATCAGGTAAGGAATTAAAATAATGTCTGTGATCTAACCTTTTCTTCCTTTTTCCCCTTTTTCTAGGAGCTCCGGATTCGAGGCGGGCGTGGCAGAAGACTGGATGCTGACTTGCTGGCACGGTGAGCGTTACGCTGCAGGATGTAGAATAACGCGAAGCGTGTGCTTCTGTTCGGGCGTGGTTTAAATAGCCTCCAAAGTAGTTCCAGGTAAGAAGTTCCCCAGAACCACACCCGAGTAAAAAATAGTCCCTGTAACAAAATAGTCCCATCCAGGCCTCACGTTGGCTTGGATTCATTTGCAGCATGGTCTGCATGAGGTAAGTAATGTCTATGAGCCTGGCGCCTATGGTGCCAGGACTGGTTTCTAAGATGAGCCTGGCGCCGAAGGCGCCAGGACTGAACCCAAACAGCCCCCAGCCGGGGCTGCTGCAGTTTTAACAAGTATCTGGATGCCTGCTCCCGGGGCTGATGGACTCGATCCGGATGCCCGGGGGTAGGCATCATGACAGATATGTGGTGAAAATAGAATCAGCTCGTACCTTGTTAGTCGTGCTGATGTGAGATGTTGCGTCTCTGTTCTGTTTAATAGAAAGTCCATAGAGTGAGGTACCTTCACGGTTAAAGAGTGACCCAGAACCATACCCTCACTTTGTTTCACAGATGCAGCGGCAGCAGCAACAGCTCTCAAACATCTCGGCAAAGTGCATGCAACAGTGTCTAACGTGGAGGAAAAATAGCCGCACAGTCTATTCTTGCCCCCATGTTCCTGTGTCAACACAGCCAAATCGCATCCATCACATTCATGCACATACAACTCAAAGGCATTTTTTCATAATGTGGTGTGCCCAAAACTGGTGCTGA
The DNA here is from genome assembly GCF_040938575.1 of Ambystoma mexicanum. NCBI lineage: Eukaryota > Metazoa > Chordata > Amphibia > Caudata > Ambystomatidae > Ambystoma > Ambystoma mexicanum. Next base: position 293,321,258 of record NC_090928.1, read on the forward strand.
ACACAACGCAGCCTTCAGCAGATGAAAAGCTTTCTGGCATTCAATGTTCCACGGTAAAGGCAAAGAAATTCCCTTCTTTGTCAATGCCAACATAGGTTTTATCATTAACGAATAATGTGGAATCCACGGTCTACAATATGAACCCATACCTATCGAGGCTCTGACCTCTTTCTGTGTATTTGGGACAGACATGATAGAGATGCTTTGTATCCGTTCAGGTGTCAGTCTTCTTCCCTCATTCAACAGGAGGTAGCCTAAATAGGGGACTTCCTGTTGACAATACTGAAACTTTTTAAATGAACTCTTATGCCCATGTTCTGCTAAATGAATAAGCAGCAACACAGTACCCTCCTTGTAAGAAACCTCAGAGTCAGCAGCTAGAAGTAGATCATCGACATACTGCAACAACGTGCAGGTGGAAGGCAACTCAAGCGTATCAAGCTGTCCCTTCAACGCTCTACTATAAATGCTTGGACTCTCAGTGTACCCTTGTGGCACACAAGTAAATGTAAACGAGCGTCCCCCTAGGGTGAAATCAAACAAATATCTACTGTCGACATATACAGGGATACTGAAAAAAGCATTCTTTAAATCCACAACACTAAAATGACTGGCTGAGGATGGAATCATTGTCAATATTGTAGTGACATCAGGTACAATCGGAAACTGTGGGGCAACAAACTTATTAATAGCGCATAAATCAATAATGAAGCAAAAAGCAATCACAATATCCCCTTTCTTGTAGACATGTATAATCGGACTATTACACACGCTCCCTGCAATTTTCTCAATCACACCAATGTGTACAAAATCAGAAATAATACTCTTCAAAGCCTGTTCACCTTCAATCAAAATCTTATATTGTGGAATACGCGGTAATTTTAACACCAGGTGTCAATACAATTTTAACTGGTTCAATTTGCAAAATACCTACATCATTGTAATTGACTGCCCATCGACATGTTGCAACCTTATTCAATTCAGGTTATAAAGGTCTAGACAAAAACTGTGGAACGGAAGTTTGTTGGTGCGAAATCTTTAAATGCACCCCATCCGGAGAACAGTAAATTACAGCATTCAATTCTTTCAACAAATTCAATCCCAATGAATTCTCGACACAATTTTTCATCAAAAGAAATGGATACAAATCAGTAAATGGCCCCAGTGAAATCGGAACCAGCTGAGAGACCGGACTAACCACTGGCTTACCAGAGAACCCTACAGAAACGTTGTTCTGCCCAGGCAGGGGAATATCTGCAACCCGTGAATGATCAATAGAACACTTCTGTGCTCCTCTATCTATGAAAAATAGGTGCTTCCTATTCCCCACATGCATCTCAACGTAGGGATCTTTCTGATCGACGGAATAGGTACTGGTACCAGACTCTGCTTTGGGCTGTCATAGCGGAACAGTATATCATCAAATGCGAGATCCTCAATAAAATAAACAGTTGAAGGATTATCTAAAATGTTCCCACTATTGACACTATGTTGCTGAATATCCTGTGAAGGTGACTGTTGATTCTGAGTGAATTGACGTCTACCAGGACATCCTATCCCAGGACGGCCTCTGGATTGTCTACCCATGACACCAACAGGGTAATTCATAGAATTTCGCAGAAAAGTGTCGCAAGCGGCTGGCGCAGAGTGTCCGCGTGCGATTGTCTGCGCCAGGCACGTGCGCTAAAACCGATTTCCGCGCACAGCGTATTCATGGATTTTAGGCTCCCAAACCAGCCGTGGCGCAGAGTATCGCAGCGACCCTGCAGCAGCGCCAGTAACGCCCCCAAGAACGCCCTCGCGCAAGGAAAAGCCATCAAAATCGCAAAATCATCGCAAAGGGCTGCGCTAACCCTGGACCAGTTTACAGGGCTGCCAAACAAGGAACGCAAAGCGGGTAACGTGCATATCAGGGGTACGCGTGAAGTTATACACGCGATTAGCCAGGGTACGTGTATTACAGGGGTACGCGGGAAGTGTAACACGCGATTGGCCAGGGTACGTGTATTACAGGGGTAGGCGGGAAGTTATACGCGCGATTAGCCAGGGTACGTGTATTACAGGGGTACGCGGGAAGTTTAACACGCGATTGGCCAGGGTACGTGTATTACAGGGGTATGCGGGAAGTTTTACATGCGATTAGCCAGGGTACGTGTATTACAGGGGTACGCGGGAAGTTTAACACGCGATTGGCCAGGGTACGTGTATTACAGGGGTAGGCGGGAAGTTTTACACGCGATTAGCCAGGGCACGTGTATCACAGGGGTACGCGGGAATTATCACATGCGATTTGGCTGTGTACGTGTATTACAGGGATGCGATTTGGCCAGGTACGTGTATTACAGGGGTGCGCAGGAATTATCACACGCGATTAGCCTGGGTACGTGTATTACAGGGGTACGCGGGAATTATCACATGCGATTTGGCTATGTACGTGTATTACAGGGATGCGATTTGGCCAGGTACGTGTATTACAGGGGTGCGCAGGAATTATCACACGCGATTTGGCTGGGTACGTGTATTACAGGGGTGCGTGGGAATCATCACACGCGATTTGGCTGGGTACGTGTATTACAGGGGTGCGTGGGAAGTCACACGCGATTAGGCTGGGTGGGTCCTCACAGGTGTTCCCTGTACACCCTCCACGGCCCCTGCAGGCAGCCTACAAAACAGGGGACTACCCTGCACACCTGCTCATGTCCCCCTGCACCCCCACCCCCCAGCAGTGCAGGGGCAGCCTCCACCAGGCCCCCACCCATGTTCTCCCACCACCCCCACCCCCCCGCCACCAGGGGCAGCCTCCACCAGGCCCCCACCCATGCCTCCCACCACCCCCAACCCCCAGCAGTGCAGGGGCAGCCTCCACCAGGCCCCCACCCATGTCTCCCACCACCCCCACCCCCCCGCCACCAGGGGCACCCTCCACCAGGCCCCCACCCATGTCTCCCACCACCCCCACCCCCCCGCCACCAGGGGCACCCTCCACCAGGCCCCCACCCATGTCTCCCACCACCCCCACCCCCCCGCCACCAGGGGCAGCCTCCACCAGGCCCCCACCCATGCCTCCCAATACCCCCACCCCCCCGCCACCAGGGGCACCCTCCACCAGGCCCCCACCCATGCCTCCCACCACCCCCACCCCCTCGCCACCAGGGGCACCCTCCACCAGGCCCCCACCCATGTCTCCCACCACCCCCACCCCCCCGCCACCAGGGGCAGCCTCCACCAGGCCCCCACCCATGCCTCCCACCACCCCCACCCCCCCGCCACCAGGGGCACCCTCCACCAGGCCCCCACCCATGCCTCCCACCACCCCCACCCCCCCGCCACCAGGGGCAGCCTCCACCAGGCCCCCACCCATGTCTCCCACCACCCCCACCCTCCCCCGCCACCAGGGGCAGCCTCCACCAGGCCCCCACCCATGCCTCCCACCACCCCCAACCCCCAGCAGTGCAGGGGCAGCCTCCACCAGGCCCCCACCCATGCCTCCCACCACCCCCAACCCCCAGCAGTGCAGGGGCAGCCTCCACCAGGCCCCCACCCATGCCTCCCACCACCCCCAACCGCCAGCAGTGCAGGGGCAGCCTCCACCAGGCCCCCACCCATGTCTCCCACCACCCTCACCCCCCCGCCACCAGGGGCAGCCTCCACCAGGCCCCCACCCATGCCTCCCACCACCCCCAACCCCCAGCAGTGCAGGGGCAGCCTCCACCAGGCCCCCACCCATGCCTCCCACCACCCCCAACCCCCAGCAGTGCAGGGGCAGCCTCCACCAGGCCCCCACCCATGTCTCCCACCACCCCCACCCCCCCGCCACCAGGGGCACCCTCCACCAGGCCCCCACCCATGTCTCCCACCACCCCCACCCCCCCCCGCCACCAGGGGCAGCCTCCACCAGGCCCCCACTCATGTCTCCTATCACCCCCACCCCCCAGCAGTGCAGGGGCAGCCTCCACCAGGCCCCCACCCATGTCTCCCAACACCCCACCCACCAGCACTGTGGGGCACGTGGCCAGCAGGCAGTCAGGCAGCAGCAGATGGCAGGTGGGAGCGTGCTCAGGGCTCTGGGGGGCAGTAATTTGGCCTCCTGGCCAGGAGCGTGGTCTCTCGTGTGTGAACGCGTGGACAGCCTGATAGGGAGTGAAATCCCACACGTCAGCGTGTGAATCGAGGAAAGGCCCTTAGCGCGTAAACCCGTCAACAGCATATGCGCGCCTATAGTCACCTGCACGTGCAGGAAATTGTTGCGTGACACGTCCCAGTGTCAAAGCGTGTGATTGGTGAAAATGGATCTACACGCAGAAGTGACAAAGCGTGTGATTGGTGAAAATGGATCTACACGCAGGAGTGACAAAGCGTGTGATTGGTGAAAATGGATCTACACGCAGAAGTGACAAAGCGTGTGATTGGTGAACGTACACGCCGCGTAAGTGACGCTGTACGTGTGGGCCTGTATATAAGGTACATGTAGAACACCATTTCCTTGTACGTGCTTTTCGTGGAGAGCGAGTGGGTGAATTCTGTACTTCTTGTTGTTTCACACGCGATTTACTTCACGGCGTTTCCAGTTCGTACTCCCTGTTACCTCTGACAGCTTTTTCTCTTTTTTCCTCTTGTACTGGTTTACCTGGGCCTGTTCCCTCAAACAGTGTCCCCTTCTACTGTTGTCCTGTCTTCTCAGACAGCGTACACATCTTCTTTTGGCGGGGGTATTGCCAGCCAAACGCGCTCATTTTTCACGCTCTTTTACCTGGCAGACGGTGAGTCACGCACGTATCCAACTTCTGTGCTTGCCCCGTGTGTAGCCTACCCCTTCAGAGGTCATTCTAGGCTGCGTGTGACACGCATACGTTCATTCTTGTGTTACTGGGTGCCACAGCGTAGTGCAGGTTTTTCTTTCTGCACACGTGGTCTAGGAGGGGTTGAGTGCACGTCATCTCCCTTTTTTGGGCCTCCTGTGCGTTGCGTGACCCGTCATCTTTCCCCAGGGGTTACAATCAGCCGTGCTAGAGCACTAGGGTACAATTACCATCTGGTACCCAACCCCTTTGACCCCCAATTGCCCAGGACAATTGTCTACAGCCACTCCCATACGCACATTAATATCAGTGCCATGGCTGGGAGGCGAGGATTCCGTAAGGGTGGCAAAGGTGGAAGAGCCACAAGTGGTGGCCGTGGTGGATCCGGTAGGGGACGTGGTCGTAACTTGCAGGGTGAGCCTGTCCCCCCATGTGTGGAGGACCAGTCAAGGGCACCCATCATCCCCCCCCTCCCCCCCTCCCCTCCTCCCGTTGAGGCTGAAGTGGCTGACACCATCCATGCTCAGCCCTTGTTGGACCAGCCCATTGTGGCACCAGACCTGGCTGGCTCCATGGCTGACTTCCAGGTCAGCAGGGCTACGACACGTGCGCTGGTGCACGTTGATGCTATCATGCCACGTGGATCTGGGGCAGCAAGGTCATCTGCTGCCCCAAGTAGGCAGGGCGGAGAGGCTGCAGGGGCAGCTGCAGCTCCATCCACCCCAGCTCTCACACACCCAGCCAGGACAGTGTCCGTCCTAGTCCATTCTGCTGACATTCCCCATGACACCATTACACTTGAGCCAATGCCTGCACCAACTCCCATGCTGAGTGTGCAATCCCACACACCTGATACAGAGCCCACCAGGGCTCCTGCCCCTAGTGTCCAGAGCGGCGCAGGACACTCAGGATCACCACCACCTTCCAAGCGGAAGAGGAAGAGTGCTCGTCCGGCACAGGCTGATGCCCCCGACACGGCTACACAGTCCGGTCCGTCGAGGAAGCCCAGCTTCACGGATGTGGAACTGAATGCACTTGTCGAGTATGTGTCCGGACATGATAACGAGATGGTCATTGTTGCAGGATCCAAGACCACACCTGCACAACGCCAGGCACACTGGCAGACCATTGCGGACATCGTAAGTGCCCTTGGAATCGTGAGGCGCACAGCCAATGATTGCTACAAGCGCTGGAATGACCTAAAGCGCAGGGCAAAGAAGAAGCTGGCCTCAAGTCATGCCGCAACTCTAGTGACTGGAGGTGGGTCTCCAGTAGAAGACATGGAACTCACTCCACATGAGTCAGTCGCTGGGACCTACGTCACGGAGGAACAGATCCAAGGCGTGGGAGATCTGCCTGATTACGAGGCATTGTCCGGTGAGTGCACATGCATGTGTGTGTCATCCATGTGCATGGTGTGTGTGTGAGGGCATCTGTTTGTGTGCCAGGTGAGAGTGTGTGCGCCTGAGTCGAATGGGTCAGCCATGTGCTTCATGCAACACATCCTGCGCAGCTGCATTTCGCCATTGCAGTATCCCTTCTGCCAACAGTAGACATCTAGCCCAACAGCACCCAAGTTGGCCTTGAAGTGTCACCTTGCCACTACATTGTTGATTATTTTCCTATGTTCAATCAGACAGATTGTATGCATTCCACCACTTATACTAGGCATTCCTCAGTCCTCTAGTCACATGTATGGCATGGCCATGGTAAAGTGGAGTTACATTGTTACCTGGATATCATATGTTCACACATGTCCCTGTGCAATTGGACCATATTGGACTGGCAGCTCCAGGTGATAAAGCAGACCTGTCAGAATTAGAAAAGCTATTGCATGTGGGAACTGGACAGAATGAATAAGTGCTGCCCTCCTCTCCATCTACACTCAATAGCAATGGCACATGCCATCTGTGTGATGGCATGTGTGTGTCACCTGGCAATCACAGGGCAATGTGTGATGCCACTGCCAGGCAGCATGCATGAAATGTGTTCTTCTTCCATCTTTGTGTAATGAGTGTGTGCCATTTGCCTGCCCTTCATACGCAGTGAGGGTGCATGCATGGGAGGGTCTTAGTCATGTGGGACATGTGTCAATCAAGTACTGGTTCTCTTGTTTCACAGCCCTCATTGTGTGCCATGGTGCTAATGCGGGTTTCCATTTCTTTGTCATTATGTCATTGCAGGGGAAGACGCACCTGATACTGCTGGGGTTGTGGAGATGGTGCAGAGCCAGGAGGGGTCCGAGGGCCGACCAACCACCAGTGAGGGACGTGGTGTGCTGGTGGGTGAAAACCCACAAGTGCTGCAGGTCGTGCTCTCAAGGGGTGTCTCTGGCTGCACCTCCCCCGAGCTGTACTCAGCTGTTGACTCGGATGATGAGACCTACGTGCCGTCGCAGGTGAGTGTTCCAGGGAGGGAATCTGTTCTGTCCCACCCACCTGCACCAGGGTCAGAACCCTCAATGGGGATGTCAGTGTTGGCAGCTAGGCCTTTGGTGGTTACGGATGCAGGGTCACACTCCGCGACATCTGATCCTGTTCCTGGGCCAGCAGATCAGAGGGGGAATGCAGTCCTGCAGCCTCAGGCAGGGCCGGCACAGCAAGGCGCAGTCCGCCTTGCCCCAGACAGGTGTGGTGCCCGCCGACGTGGTGGCCGTACGCCACCTGGCAATACCGTATGGGAGCAATCCATTTACGGTATGGCTACCCAACAGGCAGCATCATCCGAGATGATGGCTCAGGCCATGGATAGGGTGGCCACTTCCATTGTCCCCCCTGAAAGGCTGATGGAGCGACTAGAGCAGGCAACCGACTCCACCTGCCAGTCACACAGGGAGGACATGTTGGCGTCCAACAGGGACAGGCGGGCGGCACTGGCGACTCTGCAGGAGGCCATCTCCATAGAGTCCCAGGGCCACAGGGAAGCCCTGAGGCAGGAGCTACATCAACTCAGGACGACTCTTGTTGAGCTAGAGGCTTCAACACACCAAAGGACAGAACAGCAGCTGGAGCGTCTCACCCGTACGCTCTCAGCTGAGATGCAAGCAACGAGGGCGGAGGTCCGGGCATCCCGTGAGTTGTTGCATGGGGACCTCCGCACCCTCATCCTCCAGAACGAGACCTACCACACCCGCATGCTTGCAGCCATGGAGGAACAGAGTAGGGCCTTGCGTGGGCTGCCTCCCATAGTGCAACCACCTCCGGATGCAGCTGCACAGGGTGATAATAGCGACAGCAGTGATACTCCCACAATAGGGTAGCCGTGTGGGCCATGAGCCCATGGAGGTGTTTTTTTTTCCCCAGGATCCACACAGGTGGTTTCTGGTGTGCACCCTGACCTCGGACCTCCTGGGTGGCCTCCCCAACCCCCCCGGGCCCTTTAATGGCCATTTTTGATTTTCTTTTTATTTTTAATTTTTTTACATTTTTATTTTTATTTTTATATTTTTCCCAATTTTTTTGGGACAAATTGTTGGCTTCCGTGGTTCCTGTGGGCATACGCTGCATTGTGGCTGGGCACATGCAGGCTTGTCATGTATTAGGTTCAGGTGCCTGGGTTTGAGTCACACACACCCCTCCTGCTTCCCGTTTCCATGGGCTTGCAAAGGGTGTGCCCAAGTGACATTGAAGTACATGGTGACATTGGACTCCCACTACATGTGTGGGTAGTCTAGTCAATACTGTGTATACATTCCTAGTGCATATTGCTGTTGTGTTGTACACTGCATGTTGCATTGATGTGTAACTCATCATCTGTGTCTGCCTCCCAATTTGCAGGTCCCTTCCTCATGTCTACACAAGGCCCTCTAGTCTGGAGATGGGGTCCTTGTTGGCAGCAGTGCACCTACAACTCTACATGGCACCAACACTGTTCAGTTGGAAGTGGTGGGAGTGCAGGCATATCCAGGTGGTGAGACAACTGATTTATTACATTACTGAAGTCATGTTTATGGTAGTACATGCTCAAGTATGTTGTTTGTCCTGCATTACAGTGAGCATTTCAGGTGTAGGAAGTTTCAATTGGGGACACTGTACATCGCAACACTTGTCACGTTGTGGGGATTACTTTGTTTACCTGCACATAGCATGACATGGCACGGTGTGTTGTGTGGCGGTGCTGGGGATGTGTTGGGTGACATGGCACTGTCCTCTTGTTGCATTTAGCAAGTGGGTATTAATTTTGGCTGCTTGAATGTGTTCCTTCACAAAACTGCATTGGTGTTGTGTGTGGGTAGGGATGCACACATTGTAACACTTCCAGGTGAACAATCTCAGGCTGATATGCTTTTCACGGTTGAATCTCCAGACATTCAGGATCAGTGTCAGGTTGAGTCATCATTGATTGTCAGATGGAATGTGCCAGGCCAGTGTGCACTCCACAGGGGAGTGAATACTATGTGAAGTAATTAGCCACTAGCTGTGTACGGGCTGCCTCCCCTCGTGCCCTTTCCCCTCCCATGCGCAGCGGCTGTGCATGTGGTTGGGGATGTGGGGCCACCACCATGTCCACGGGCAGGCCCCGGCGTGTTGCAACGTTGTGCAGGACACATGCTGCCACTATGATCCTGCACACTACTGGGGGAGCGTATAACAGCTGCCCGCCAGAACGGTCAAGGGAGCGAAAGCGTGACTTTAGCACTCTGAATGTGCGCTCCACTATGCCCCGGGTTGTAATGTGGGCTGTGTTATATCTTACCTCGGGTGGCGTGGTGGGGTTCCGAATTGGCGTCATCATGTGGGGGCTGAGAGGGTAGGCACTGTCCCCTGTGGAGGTGGTGATTGGTATCATTGGTGGGGTTGTGACCTTGCTCAGTATCCAACATGCATGCATGTGCAGTGGCATACATACTCACCGAGAAGCCATGTATCGCCATGCCGCCCAGCATCTATGTCCCGGCATAGGGTGGACATTCGGTAAATGAAGCTGTAGTGGGTGGACCCGGGATAGTTGGCATATACTGAGGTGATGATTCCCTTGGCATTACATACTACCTGCACGTTGATGGAATGCCAGTGCTTGCGGTTCCTATAGATGTGCTCAGATGCCCTGGGGGGACGTAGAGCCACATGGGTGCAGTCGATGGCACCTAGCACTTTGGGGAATCGTGCCACTCCGTAAAGATCCAGGGCGGCAGCATGCCTTTCAGCAGGTGTTCTGGGCAGGTATATGTGCCTGCGGACTGATGGGCGTGCAGTGATGATGTCCAAGACCTGGTGTAGGCAGCGTGACTGGGTGGCCTGTGACACCCCACCCACTATGGCACTTGTCCGCTGAAATGATCCAGTGGCTAAGAAGTGCAGTACATTGAGGACCTTCTCCAGGGGGCTGAGTGCTTGAGAGCACTCACCAGGTCCAGTATTATGTGTGGTGGAAACCTGTACCTTCCATACACCTGGTCATCAGGCATCCCGAAAAGGCTGGTTCTGGGTATGAATATTCTGGCCCTGACTCTCCTCCTCCTCCTCCTTTGGTAGCCCACTACCACTGCTGCTAGGAACGGTATGTTCATCCTGGCATCTGGCTTGTTATTTGAAAAGTGCACAAATTAATGCTTTGCGCGTGTTCTAGGCGAGCGTGTGACCCGCGCACCCCTGGAATCTAGTTCCCACTCCAATAGCGTGTGGAAATTCCCACGCAGCAGGCATACAGGTGCGCTGACGTACTTGCGTGTGTAAGTGCCCGCGCACCCCTGAAATACACGTACATAGGCCAATCGCGTGTACGCGCACTTTTGTCCAATTACACGCGATGAAATACACGTACATAGGCCAATCGCGTGTACGCGCACTTTTGTCCAATTACACGCGATGAAATACACGTACATAGGCCAATCGCGTGTACGCGCACTTTTGTCCAATTACACGCGATGAAATACACGTACATAGGCCAATCGCGTGTACGCGCACTTTTGTCCAATTACACGCAATGAAATACACGTACATAGGCCAATCACGCGATGACACTCTGACGTGCAGTATTTCCACGTGTGTTCCGTCATCACCTGCTGAGTGGGGAACGCCCGTGTGGGTCACGTCAGACGCGCTTACGCGCTGAGGGACTCTGGTCCAATAGAATCGCGTATGCGTGCTGATGCGCTTACGCGCTAAGGGCCTTTCCTCGGATTTCACGCTGACGTGCAGGATTTTCACGTGCCAAATCACTCCGTATCAAGCTGGCCACCCGAAAACACACGGAACACCACGCTCCTGCCCAGAAGGCCGAGTTACTGCCCCCCAGTGCCCCGAGCAGCCTCCCACGTGCTATCTGCTGCTGCCTGCCTGCCTGCCTGCCTGCTGCCACCGTGCCCTGCCATTTGGTGCCTGCACATCAGCCATCTGCAGGGGTCCAGTTGCTGTGTCCACCCCTGCTGGAACTGAAGACTCCCAACTGGGATTACATCGCTCCACAGCCCAGCCCCAGGACCCAGTTGCCCACCCACACCTGCCTCTGGGGTTGCCATGTCGGGCACTTCCACATCTGGCACCAGTGGCAACCCCAGGCCAGAGGGGCAGAGGGGCACCAGCTTCACTGCCACCGAAGTTGGTGTCCTGGTGGAGCATGTCCTGGGGCAGTATGATGCCCTCTTTGGATCGTCCCGCACCAGCAAGGAAGGACGGGAGAGGATCTGGGCCGACTGTGTGGTTGCCATCAACGCGGAGGGGGTGGCAACCCGCAACGTCCAGAAGATCAAGAAGCGCTGGGAGGACTTGAGGTCCAGGACCCTTGTGAAGGCCCGGCGCCTCGTGGAGGGGGGCCGGGGCCGCATGAGTTCCATCCAGAAGAGGGTCCTGGAACGCGTACGCCCAGCGCTCCACGCCCAGGTCCTTGAGAGGGAGGCCCGTCTGGAGTTGAGCGGTATGTGTCCAAGCATTACTGTGTGAGACAGGGCATGTTGCGGTGTGCTGGTTCTATGATACTTGCCTGTATGTGTGCCATGGGCCATGTATGCATGTATGTGTGCAGGGACATCATGGTAATGCATGTGCGACCAGTGATGTGTGACCCACATGGTTGTTGCATGTGTTGAAATGCGGCATGGGGAGCCCTATGCAGATTTTGGACATGAGAGCATGCCAGTGTCTGTACCTGGACATGGATGGGGGTGAAGGATGGGTGCTGATGCCAGGTACATATATGGTAGCCATGTCTGTGTGCCTGACCTGCGTGTCTGTGACTTGTGCATGGCATGGATGCATGACACATGTGTGTGACAATGCACAGATTCAGTGACGCACCCAACTTACCCTTGTTTCGCCTGTGTTCGGTGTGTTTGGGGCCAGATGGATGTGACTGAGGTGAAGTGTGTGCATGTGATATGCATGAGCCATGATGCATGTGAGTTACATATCATTGAATGTTTCAAGAGTCCATTGGACATGCATGGAAATGTCCATTGCATGCACCATGCCTGTTACTGTGTGTGTTTTGCCTGGACTGACCCATGTGTTGTGGAGGGACATGATGGAAGTGTACTTTGACAGTGGTGCTCATCTGCTATTGCTTCCTGTCTAGGGGACCATTGTACAGTAGCCTGATGCTTGTGTCCTTTGTCTCCCTCTACGCAGCGGCTAGTGAAGAAGAGGGCGGAGACGGCGCTGTGGAGCAAGGCGGCGGGGATGCCCCCACGGCTGCAGCGGAAGGGGTGGGTGAGCCCCCACAGGGGCCTGCTACGGCGGGAGACGGTGAGGAGCCATCCAGGTTGGTGGTTTGCACAGAGGAGGAGGAGGCCAACACTGGTGCACACATGGGGCCTGGTGGGAGCATCACTGCTGGTGCAAGTGGTGCAGTCCAGGGCCAGGGGCAGGAGGCAGCACAGGTCACCGTGGAGGGGCCTGTGCATGTCACTGTCCCTGACCCTGTGAGTGCACCACCATGCACCAGCAGGGATGCCCCGTCCCAGGCCCGTCCGCAGGTAGTGGGGATGTCCATGTCACCTGACTCCCCTCCACCTGCGGACGTGGTAACCCCTGGCCGCGTGGAGAAGGTCCTGATTGGGGTCGCGATGCGCACGGCTGTGATTCGTGATGACGTGCGTGCTTCCCGGGAGGAGCACGCACGTCATCACGAAGTGCACCGTGCCGACGTGGCCCAATTGGGATCGGCCATGTTCGGGGGTTTCCTGCATGTGTTGGCCAATCTGACGGCCCTCTCCTCCTCTGTGCAGGCTATCCACTGGTCGTTCTCCTTGCCGTCTTCCGGCCCAGATGCCACCAGGGCCCCCTGTGGACCTGCCCCGACCAATGCAGCCAGCTCGGTGGGGATCCCATCCCTGCCACAGTTGGGAGTCGGAGGTCCAGCAGGGGTGGACAACACAGCAAGTGGACCCCAGCAGATGGAAGATGTGACGGCATCATCGGGCAGGGCACGTGCACGACGGCGTCGGTGGTTTCCATCAGCCTGGATGCCATCGTGCTGGCAGAGGCAGTGGCGTCGGAGGCAGCAGCGGGCTCGACGTGGGAGGCATCATGGCTCGGGGCCATCAAGATCAGAGGGGCAGGCATCGGCCGGAGGGCAGGGCAACCCTGGGATGGTGGTGTGTTCCGTGTGGGAGGAGTTTGGCCAGCGGATAGGTGCGGAGCGGCAGCGGGCGGAAGAGGAGCGGCTCGCCATGGTCAGGGCGGAGTTCTCCATGCGTCGGGCATTGAGGCGGGCTGAGTGCCTCGAGGAAGCTCGCAGGGAGTTTGAGGTGGACATGGGGTTGTCCCTGCGAGACCTCGGGGCCAGGACAGAGTCCCGCCTCCAGGACATCGACATGGAGTTTGATGATGCCCTGGCCAGCAACATCACCAAGTGAGCCGCAGGACTTGCCTGCTGCCTTTGTATATAGTTATTTAGTTAGTTAGTGCTAGGTTTCCTTTATTTATTTTTATTATTTTGGACCGCTCGGACAATGGCCACTTTTTTGTACATATATTTTTCATTAGTTAGTGGTAGGTTTCATTTTTGGTGTTGGGCTCATGGACCCTGGAACATTCCTGTATATAGTTTGTTTTTTTGGGAGATACATTTTTTTAATTTGTTATTGTTTTCACCATGACGTAATGGTTTTTCATTAATTTCCTATGACATGATATTGCTTTGGACAAAATATTTTTTATTTTTTATTCCTTTGTTTTTTTGTTTATCACTTTTGTTCTCGGACATGGACCATTTATTTACTTAGCCACATCGTTGTATGTTTGAAAAGTTCACTTATTTTTGGTATTTAATACATTTTTTATATTTTCTTACACTTGTGTTATTTTCTCATTGGTTTGTTACATGTCATGATATGGGTTTTGACATTCACTTGCACCCATTGTGTATGTGTGTGTGACGGACATGTGTTCTTTTGCATACTTGGCATTGGGGTTGTGTCATGTGATTGAATTCACTATGTGGGTGGATGCAATCCTTGCCTGGGTGTTTGTGCTGGGTATGCTGGCCATTACTGCCATGATTGTGTATCGTCAGGACCTGGGGCCAGGGGGACATGTGTGGGGGCCTGCTGGCAGGTTCCCCACAGTGCTGGGGGGTGGGGGTGGTGGGAGACATGAGTGGGGGCCTGGTGGAGGGTGCCCCTGGATGGTGGGGGGGTGGGGGTGGTGGGAGGCATGAGTGGGGGCCTGGTGGAGGGTGCCCCTGGATGGTGGGGGGTGGGGGTGGTGGGAGACATGAGTGGGGGCCTGGTGGAGGCTGCCCCTGCACTGCTGGGGGGTGGGGGTGGTGGGAGACATATGTGGGGGCCTGGTGGAGGCTGCCCCTGGATGGTGGGGGGTGGGGGTGGTGGGAGACATGAGTGGGGGCCTGGTGGAGGCTGCCCCTGCACTGCGGGGGGTGGGGGTGGTGGGAGACATGTGTGGGGGCCTGGTGGAGGCTGCCCCTGGTGACTGGGGGGGTGGGGGTGGTGGGAGACATGAGTGGGGGCCTGGTGGAGGGTACCCCTGGTGACTGGGGGGGGTGGGGGTGGTGGGAGACATGAGCAGGTGTGCAGGGTAGTCCCCTGTTTTGTGGGCTGCCTGCAGGGGCCGTCGAGGGTGACAGGACCCACCCCTGTAATACACGTACCAAGCCAAATCGCGTGTGATAATTCCCGCGCACCCCTGAAATACACGCGGCCAGGCTATTCGCGTGTGGAAATTCCCGCGCACCCCTGAAATACATGTACCCTGCTGTAATCGCGTGTGGGACTTCCCGCGCACCCCTGTAATACACGCGCCCAGCCTATTCGCGTGTGGAAATTCCCGCGCACCCCTGAAATACACGCGCCCAGGCTATTCGCGTGTGGAACTTCCCGCGCACCCCTGAAATACACGCGGCCAGGCTATTCGCGTGTGGAACTTCCCGCGCACCCCTGAAATACACGTACCCTGCTGTAATCGCGTGTGGGACTTCCCGCGCACCCCTGAAATACACGCGCCCAGGCTATTCGCGTGTGGAACTTCCCGCGCACCCCTGAAATACACGTACCCTGCTGGAATCGCGTGTGGAAATTCCCGCGCACCCCTGAAATACACGCGCCCAGGCTATTCGCGTGTGGAACTTCCCGCGCACCCCTGAAATACACGTACCCTGCTGTAATCGCGTGTGGAACTTCCCGCGCACCCCTGAAATACACCTACCCTGATGGAATCGCGTGTGGACCTTCCCGCGCACCCCTGAAATCCACGTACCCGGCCAAATCGCGTGTGAGACTTCCCGCGCACACGTATTTTTTGTCAGCGTGTCTGTGTTTGTGGGTACCCCTTTGCACCTCATTTGTCCTGGAGGGCCACAGTATAGGACATTCATCATGGCAGTATATGGGTGCTATTTGTTGGCGCACCTTTTGGCGCACATTTCTTACAGCCGCTGAGACGCTACCGCCTGCTTTCTTGTGGCGGTCGTGTTTGTGCCTGTGCGCTGGTTTGAGCGTGCACTTTTTTGACCTATTCTATTCCATGAATACGTGTTGTAGGCGGGCGTGTGGGCGTTCTGCGCACTTTTACCCTGTGCTTCCCCCGTGACGCCCACATTTTGGCAAGTTGTTCCCCATTCCGAGTGTTACGCCCCGTGTTCCGCCTACTTTTGTTGCGTGCGCCGCGCTATGTGCGATTTTCGCTGTGGACTGTGCGATTTTCGCTGTGACCTGGCGCATGCCGTTAGATGGCCTGTGCGCCAACGTGCGCCGCGCACTTTCTTATCGCACGTCCGATGGTTTTCTCGCGCACGGCCTTCCATGAATCGATGTGCGCTGCTTTTCGTGCGATTTTCGCTATTCCACTGCGATTTTCGCTATTCCACTGCGATTCGCACGTTTTTGGCCACTTGCGCCGCGCTAATTATTCCATGAATCGGCCTGCATATGTGTTACTCGATCTCTGCTGAAGGATCGGGCGTTGTGCTCGCCAATGACCTTCCTGTCTACAATAGGCCCATTGGTTCATGTGTACAGGACCCAGTTGCGTATTACTTTGTGGTGTAAATTAGCCTCTAAACTGTGTATTCCCACCTCTAGCTCCTTTAGAGATCTGCTGCAACAGTACTCTAGTTTTTAAGTCTCCCTTCTTCTTTTCTACTATTTCCTTTTCTGAATTAACTCTATTTTCATAATACTGAGCCATATGTAATACTTCAGATTCTGATTTTTTGCCGCCCTCCTTGGGCTTGTGTGTGCATTTACTTGGGGATCCGTTGGTTGTTGTTTTATTTAATTTAATTATCTGTTTCCCTGCCCGAACCATGTCTCCTTCATTCCTGGCCCTTCCTCCCGCTCTGTTCCCTCTTTCCCGCCTGCCTCCTGACCATCCCACCCCCCTGATTGGCTCAGTGACCCAGGTGTTCTGAGGGTAGTGCCGCTGCTTGCCCACGCTCGCCATTGTCCAACTTGCAGAGCGAGCATGCATTTACTCAGGGATTCGTTGATTGTTGTTTTATTTAATTTAATTATCTGTTTCCCTGCCCGTCCATGTCTCCTTGTTTCCTGGCCCTTTCCTCCCACTCTGTTCCCTCCTTCCCCCCCCGCCTCCCGACCATCCCACCCCCCTGATTTTCTCAGTGCCCACGGTGTTCCAAGGGTAGTGCCGCTGTTCGCCCACACTCGCCATTGTCCAACTTGCAGAGCTAGGTGAGCACAGCGCACCTGAAATTGTGATTTTTTTTGCCTCCCTCCTTGGGCTTGTGTGTGCATTTACTCAGGGATCCATTGATTGTTGTTTTATTTAATTTAATTATCTGTTTCCCTGCCCGTCCATGTCTCCTTCTTTCCTGGCCCTTCCTCCTGCTTTGTTCCCTCCTTCCCGCCCACCTCCTGACCATCCCACCCCCTGATTGGCTTCCGTATCAGTGATCTTCCCTGGACAACCTCTGCCCAGCAGCCCCACGGCGAAGGGCCCTCAGTCAAAGGGCGGCTCCCACTTAGGCAGCTCCCTGTTGGTGTCAGCAGGTGTCCGCAGGAGACGTCAGCACCAGTCACCTTCCCTCTGACATCCCAGCTTACCCCCTCCATCTCCAGGTGAGTTCCACCTGTGACTATGCACCGTACCAGTATTTAAACAAATAATTGCCTTGTATAATATTAATCCTTTTTCCACCATTCTGGATTCTCAAACCTAGGTGAGTCCTCTTACCTATCTCAATATGTACTTTCTGTGAGCTCTCATCCTGCGTGTCTTCATCTTGCCCTGCTGCTCAATTTGTGTTCCTCTCGCTTACTGTCTGCCTACTCTAGTGTCCTTCACTAGTGTCTCCCCTCTCCCTTCCTCCTACTCTATGGTGCTCTCCATCTCTCCTATCTTCTCTAACTGCTTCTCTATCGACTATCCTGCTCTCCTCACTAAATCTGGTAAGAAAAAGTTTAAAAAGGACATCCTGGTCTAAAAACCCAGGCCTCCCTATCGCTGACACCTACACCAGTGCCTCCTCCAAGGAAACTCTCACTGACATCCTCTTTGTCGTACCTTCACCAGACCTATGGACCCATCGCATGGTCTCTGCGCTCTCTCCTTTCTCTTCTTCTTCCATTAATGGTGGTTGCCAGTGGGATGCCCTCCTGGCCTCCTTCCATTCCTCTAAGGTCATCATTAATGTTTACTCCAATGGGACTGTCTTGATTCAAGGTCCTCAGGCCAACCTTCACCTCTTTGATAGATGCTTCCCGCGCCTCATCAACTTCCTTTCTTCTCCTGCTGTCCCTTCTCCCCTCTCCATGACTACCTCACCTCCCCCTTCGGCCTCCTCCGTGGCAACCTTGCCTTCCCTTTCCCTCTCTGCCCCTTCTCTGATTTCTTCTGCACCTATGCAGCGAGTACCTCTGATCTGTACCCCTCCCCGGAAGTCCTTCAAGGATGGGAACCTTCTCCATATTCCCACTCTTAATTCTCGCTCTGCTGTCAAACACTCCTCTGATATCTGCCGCATTCTGGAAGAATTGGACCTTGATGTCCTCAGTCTCACTGAGACTTGGTTCATGGCCAGCTCTGTCACAAGCTTTGACACGCTCCTACCTGATGGCTACAAGATCCTCTCCACACCCAGGTCCAACCGCTCTGGTGGGGGTGTAGCCCTGATCTTCCCCGAGTGGATTCCTGCCTCTGTCATTCCTATGCAGGACTACCCCTCTTTTGAATGCCTAGTCTGCAGGCTCTCTCTCTCTCCCATGGCCATTCCCTTACTGTGGCTGCTATAGATCTACCGTATGGTCAGATCTCCTCCTTCCTCTCCGAGTGGGTGGACCACTCCTTCTCACTCCTGGCCTCAACCATTCAACTCCTCCTTCTTGGAGACTTCAACATCCACCTGGATGCCTCCTGTCCTCCCTCCGGACTATTTCGTGACCACTGCGACTCTCTCTCACTCACTATTCTCCCCTCTGGCCTCAATCACTCTGCAGGGCACACTCTGGATGTTCTAATCTCCTCTGACCTTCCGCTTTCTATCACTCGCACCACTCCTCTCTCCTGGAGTGATCACTTTATCCTCTCCTCCCACCTCACCTCTCCCTACCCCTCAGGCCAAACCACTTCCATCACTGCCACCCACCTTCTCGGTCTTCCGACCCATGAAATGCGTGTCAGCTGAGACTTTCGCCGCCACCTTCTCACTCCCCCACCCTTGGCTGACTCTCACCCTGACACAGCCCTCTCCTCTCTCCACTCTGCTATATCTGATACTCTTGATATCCTTGCCCCTGTCATGAGAATCCGCCTGAAGCCCAAAGCCAAGTGTAACTCCTGGTATGACTCTGACCTTGTCATCCTGAAATGGCGCGCTTCATGTACATCCTCTGACAAACTGGCCTGCCGCATGCTACAAAGGCAATACCGGCTCTCTGGCTCAAGTAAGAAGAGAGCTCATATCCAAGCCAGGGTCTCTGTGGCTTCTAACAACTCGGCTGAACTCTTTAAAATCTGCAAGGAACTGGCTAATCCTGCCGCAGTCTCTACCTCTCCTGTCCCTTACCAGGCCCTCTGCAAGGCACCAGCTTCTCACTTCATCTCTAAAACTCAGGACATCCTGTCCTCACTCTCTTCCTCTCCCCTCTGCCCCCCTACTCCCTGCTCCTCCTCTGGCCCTTCTGCAGCCACCTCTCCTCCCTCCTTCTGTGCCTTTCCCCTGTTTTCCACAGACAAGGTTTCTAGACAAGTCCGATCTATGAAAGTGACCACATCGATTCCCTAGCTCCTGCCCTGGCTGATTTCTGCAATCACTCCTTCTCCACTGGAATCTTCCCATGCCCCTTTAAGCACTCCCATTTGTACCCTCTTCTTAAGAAACCCTCCGACGACCCCTCATGCCCAGCTAACTATCACTCTCTTCCTGGACAAGCTCCTGGAGAAACTGGCCATCTCTCAGCTGAATCTCCACACTGAATATGTTGGTTGTTTTCATGACCATCAGTCTGGCTTCAGAATTACCAGAAGCGCGTAAACTACTCTCCTGAACATCCGTGAAGACCTGAAATCCAACCCCGACTCTAATACCCGATGTGTCCTCATCCTGCTTGATCTCTCTTTTGCCTTTGGTACTGTCAACCATGCCATCCTGCTCAACCGTCTCTGTGATAACCTTGGTATCACTGGCCAGGTTCTGGCGTGGCTTACCTCTTTCCTCTCTGACCGACCCTCCCAGGTCCAACTTGGGTCCTTCTTCTCTGCTGTCTTTTACTGTACTTGTGGTGTCCCCTAGGGGTCTAACCTCTCTCCCTGGCTTTTCAACCAATACCTGGCACTCCTTGCCTACTGCATCCCCACTCTCTGCCCCAACTTTCAGTGCTATGTGGATGATACCCAGCTCATTTTCTGGCTATCCTCGGCCATCTCCTCCCCTTTCCTCATCTCTGACTGTCTGTCTGCTATCCAGGAGTGGTGTGCGGCCAATGACCTCTGCCTTAATGCCAGCAAGACTAAGATTCTACTCATCAGCACACCCACTCCCTCCTTCCCTGTAGCCCTCTGGTCAGCCTCTCTTGGCCCTCCTCCTGCTCACACCTTTGAGGCTAAAAACCTCATGGTCATCTTCAACTACATACTCTCCTTCTCTCCTCACATTTCTGACGTCTCTAATAAGTCACACTACCAACTGCACCTCCTCAAAGGTATTCTTTGTTTCCTCTCCTTCCCCCAGAAGCTCACTGTCTCCAGAGCTCTGGTTCTCTCTAGGCTGGACTATTTCAACACCCTCTTTCTAAATCTGCCTGCTTCTACTCTCCGCCCTCTGCAACTTATCCAGAACAGGACTGCAAGACTTGTCCTTGTCCTCAAGCCCAGGGATCATATCTCTCCAGGACTGAATCTCTGCACTGGCTCCCAGTGGCTGCGAGGAGTAAGTTCAAAACCCCCTGCATCGTCCAAAAGGCCTTCTGGGGCCTCAATACCTTCAGCTCTCTCTTCCTACATATCTTCTTTCTCGAGCTCTTCGCTCATCCACCTCCAACTCCCTCAGGGTCAGTCGCTTCTCCAAGCAACGAGTTGGTGGTAGATCTCTTTCTTCGGCTGGGGCTTCCCTCTGGAACAACGTCCTGCCTCCCTTAAACTTGAGGCAAACCATCTCTGTTTCCTAAAGCACCTCAAAACCTTTCTCTTTTCTTCTGCCTTTTCTCCTCCTCTCCTCTGCTAACCTCCTGGCTGTTACCGGAACCGCACTGGCGACCTGGACAACCTCTGATCTCTGGCCCAGGTCCCCCCGCCAGCATCACACACCTGCACTGCCCACCTGGCAACCCCCACACTAGGGGACTGTTCTGTAGCCCTACAGTTCCCCTACCAGTCCTTGACACCTGATGTATACACTTATCATAGCACTTGCCACTTGTTGGCCGTTACTTTTGTATTGTTATCATCTTTCTCATGTACTGCACTGTCCCTGCCCCCTCCCATGCACTTGCGCGATGTGAATGACACCTGGCCTAGTAGGATCGTTGTCCGTCCTCCCTTTGTTCCCCTCCTTTGCCTCATCGCACCTTGAAACACTTGTGTAGCCACGTTATAAATGCCATATCATATCTTATCATATAATTTTGCTCGCAAAGCACTTTCGAAAGTCATAATTTGTGATTGGATTTTAGGCAACAATCCATGCACAAACCTGTCTTCAAATAGCCTTTTAGCTGACTCTGTACTCAAACCTTGACCACTGAAGTATGAAAACACTTTTTCAAACCTGTTAAAGTATTCAGTTGCACCCTCTGACTTCAACTGTACACAAGCCGTAAGCTTGTCCCATATGATTCTTTTCTCGGGAACCAGCGTTTTTAATTTAGTTACTCTTCTGTCTGGCAACATTATTATCACCTGTGGTGGTTTCTCACCAGCATTCCTTTCCCCATCTATTCACACCAAGTTAACCCAAGTATCACCCATCCCTGCCTGATCCTCTACAGTTCTAATCTATTTCCATAAATCAGCAGGAAGGATCACAGGAAACAGCAAATCTGTATCACACAGCGTAAAAACTGATGAGTGCAAAATAGGTTCAATTTCTTTATAAAATCCTGTTGGATTCTTCCTAATATCTGGAATTGTTTGTCTAATGGTATTCCACTTCCTGTCTAAAAAATGGGACATGGACAAACTGTGAGACATAGTATGCTTCAATAGTTGTGGCTAGTACGACTGTTGTGGCATTAGCTGGAATTTATACTTTAGGAACAAATGTCAGAGGAACCTCCCTAATCGGCAATTGTAAAATAGGCAATTCTGAGCATTTTATAGGCAACAAAGCGGCAAAAAATGCTCTCTTATAAATGACCATCAAATCTGCGGAACAACAAACCTTTTTCTTCATAAACTCATCTTGTAAATACTCTACCATCACCTGTAACACTCTCCTTTGCATTGCTGGAGCATACTGAATAAACATGTCATGCACCTCAATGGGAGAAATTGAAACTTCCGAAATCCATCTAAGAGCGTCTCTTGTGCAAATGCGTGTTTCTTCACTCATTGGTTTCAATGAAGGAAGAAATTGTTTCTGCACATATGAAGCTTCCAGTCTATTACCATCTAATTCATCACTCTGTAACCGATCTAGCTCTCTTTTAAACTCAAATACCTTCTCAACATGCTCATGTACTTTCTTCGCAGTGTCACTTGAGCGGACAAAGACATTCAAATCCTTCAACCCCTGTGGGACATTCATGTCCGTCAAATCACTCCAAATATCAGCTAAATGCGTTCCCATCCCCTCTATCAAAATAGTCTGTACGGGAATACTTTCTTGGACAGAAATTGCAACTAAAACGCTGATTGTTCACCCTCTTCTATATATTTTTTAGCCCATGCATACAATTATCTTTTTCTATCTTTGGATACTGTGTTAGAAGTTACTATACTTGAATCAGCTAGGGTGGAGGTGCAGGAGGAAGAGCAACAACAGGAAGAGGAACAACAACAAGAGGAGGAACAACAGCAGGAGGAGGAGGAGCAAAAAACAGGAGGAGGTGCAACAGCGGGAGGAGGTGCAACAGTGGGAGGAGGCACATAAGGAGGAGGTGCAGTTGCAACAGTTCTACATTCATTTAATAGTTTATTAATCAGTTCATCTGAGGTATGAAAATCCTGAGACGGATATATTTTCTGTACTCCAAGTTGAAAAGCCCTATCCATACTTTTAATAGATTCTGACTGTTTCTGTTGATCATACAATAATGTTTTTTTCAGTATTTGACATGTATCTATGTGAATGTTTTTCTTTATTCTTAAGTTGCTGCATAGCTGTCTTTCTACAATATTTAATTACATCAAATGCTACAGGCCTAGCCTTTTTCTTCAACAACATAGACTCCAAATACTCTATACAGGCAATTTCAAAACTACCATGAACTGGCCACTGAAGTTCAGAGGCATGTCTAATTTGTCTGTGCCAAATATTATTAAATACAATACTATTTAGGCCATACGTACAGTGCATTAAACAAGCTGGCAACCCAACGGGTCGCGCTGGTTGGCCTTATCCCAAAGATTGTCTATCTCTGCGGAATAAAACCCTGAAACAGGAAGATAATTTCCCAGGCATGTCAGATTACTGGTGTTATCTGGCGTCGTTTGTACTCATGAGAACAAAAATGCAATCTATATCAGGATTCACAGGAAGCGGGGCACGACTCACCTGATTTCAAATTCTAAGGAGGTCCGATCGGATTACAAAGGATTGTTGTGGTTGGCGATTTCGGCAAAAATACCTGCCTCGATATGAGGACCCTAGTCAAGATGTTCTCTCAAACCGCTTGCTCACCGTCCAGAGATCGGATTGTACAGTACTGCTGAGGTGTCACGTCTCTTGCAAAGGGCACCTTCACTCTCTGATCCCGGTCCAATAGCAGCGTCTTCTTTTCAGCGAGGTGGCATCAATCTTGAGGGTCCCTATTCGGGCACCATCTGAAAGACCAAAAGGAAATATCAAGGCTTAGTACCAACAAGATGAAATACACCACTCACAAGTTCAGAGTTATGAGTATAGTTTTTAATCGAAGTTCAGAACACAGATTGCTATCTGGTTCTAAGCGCCTCGCAGTGTGTACCAGCAGACACCATGAGGGAAGAGAGTGCTGGATATCCCAAAACATGCTCTATTTATACACCATCCCGGTCATTGTCCAGCCCTTCTCCAAACTAATAAGTTACATAAAAGGGTTCATGCCCTGTTCACATGACAAACATAACAATATTGTTTAACACATTTAACATGTTTACTTGTCCATGAAGATTCAATGGCGATGTTGGTTCTCCATCTTAAAGTAAGTCCAGTTTCAAGAATGAACACAGAGTTTCTGCCAAAGCGGACAGTTTTAAGTAGACAGAAACCCCTATTTTCATCTCTAGTCACCATACTTGAAAGCAGTCAGTTTTGCATTCTGTTCCATTGTTTGAATGAGGATGTAGCTGTGGGTGCAGACAACACTTAAATTGCAGTTCATTTTGGCTACAAGGACTCTTTGCACAGAACAAACATTCTGCTCTCAGCAGCCTTGATGTTGACAGAGCTCAAAGTTCACTCTGCTCAGCTGCAGCCAAAAACCCAGTTTACCATTTTAGGACAGAAAGCAAGAGTTAGAATCAAAATGGCAGATGGTTCTAAGATGGTGGCAAAGTCAACTTTATTCAGGACATTTTAAACATGTTTTTCTGTACAATGCGAAAGTGCTTAGGCCAATGTCCATAACCAGACGGTATTATGCAAATATGGTTTAACAATATTGCTCCCAATTATCCCTCCGAATGACCTGTGGTTTAGGCTATGCCCCACCAATTACTATGAGTGCTTTGTCTGGTGTAAGTCCTACCTTGGAAGAGATGCCGGCTTCCATGAGGGTCAAGTTGAAACTGGTCACTTGCACCATACATACACTTTTCTGTAATAAGGGCCAGAGTGCTTACAGAAGATGTCTCCTCTCTATGTCCCAGCAAGGACTTTCACTTAAATATTTCCAAGAAATGCTGCACACAAATGTATTTATTTATTTGGGAATTTATTAGGAGAGTATACAACAAATACATTGCGTTTCAAAGCGCCTAAGAGTTCAATCATTGTAAAAACTCAGGAAATCATTGCGAATTAAAGCAAGAAAGATATGGAACACCATCATTTCACTCCTGGAAAATCATCCAAATAACCTTAACTGCATGAAAAATTGAACTGATTCTGTGCAGCTGGTGGCCCAGATCTACCCCTTGGGTTAGTGCAGGACACTTATAGGAGGGTATAAATAAGGTGGTGGGAAAATAAGAGTGAATACCTGAAATGCCTTGAACTGTGCAGTTCTATTGGGTTGCTACTTTCAGGGCCAGAAAGATGTACATTCTCCCACAAAAACATTTGTTTGAATCAAAGTCATTCCCTACTAATGATTTGTGTGTCAATGGGCAAAGGAATGGTGCCCTATAATGATGGCCTTCCTTTGACAGACATTGAGGAAGAGGTTTACAACAATCCCTAAAATCGCTATCATATTTGTGATTCTTAGAGCTCATTTTCATGACGTGGACAGAAGGGAGAATCTCGTAAACAAGTCCATGAATAATACATTGACTTCCATTACACCATTACATTCACCATGAAATGATCAGAGAAAAGCATACACTTCCTTCATCTCGCCACATATGTTCAACATGTGGTAATTTGGTACAGCTGTATGAAAGAGACCTGCAGACAGGAGCAAATATGTGCACCAAACAATCATTCAAGCCACACAAGACAACATGTTTGTATTTGATAGCAAAGCAATCAGGTACCAACATATGTTTTCTAACATGAGGACAAGGGACACGCCACATGCAACCATCCATTTATCATTGGTGCAAAATGTATGCTTCTCCAGACACACTGACATAGAATCTGATCCTGCAATCAAGATACCTACATAAAGATGCGAACAATGATCCTTCTGCAATGTAGCGAGAGAACAAGTTCAGGGAGAGTGGCCTTGTTAGTCATATATCACCCAGGATTGTCACAAATGGCTTCATTGCAAAGTAGCTACTACCCATATCCAGAGCAGATAATCAATCTTTCAAGGAAGAACGTTGCATTAATTGCCTGCAAGCAACAGACCAATTAAGCATTCAAGGTTACTGATCAGAAGCACATTTCCATTGGATGAAGTATAGACCTCAAGATGGAACCATGCTGCCCGATTTCTATATGCTCATTGAAGGCATAGGCCAACATCCCGTTCATGAATCTCCTGCCAGTCCCCACTTACCTGCATCTCTGGTACCACATCCATGAAGAGGATTACCATATCTTCAGTTCACCCCCTTCATCTACCTCTCTTGTTACACAGGTCACAAGTTGGTAATGATTCTGGACCTCCAGTAGATGGTGGGTGGACATTTTGCTTATTTCATTAAATGATGATGCGCTCTAATTGCCAATATTTTCAGCCCCCAGACCAAGATGACTTTCCAAACCTCCTGTTGTTCCCTTCACTTTCAGGTCATTACTATACAAGAAGGAAGCCCTGTGTGTTATATCTTGTTTTACCTGTGTTCCTGCATTGCATGTAACATTGGGTCTATTAAGTATTTGTGTGTGAAATATTGTGCCTCTTTCTCATTGTTAGGTAGTCACATCTAGCCTCTCTGTGTTGTAGACGGTTACTCCTTCACTCATCTGCGGCTTATCTCGGACTTACCTACCACCTTCCCCCTGAAGTGTCTGACCTGTTAGTAAAGACGCTTACTTACTTCTACAATCTCAGCCTGCTTCCTGCATCACATATTATAACAAATAGCAATACTTCAATGTGTTTCAATGCATTGTGTCTTGCTAACCTCGTTTGCATCCTCCCTTGCATTATTTATTTTATAATGGACAGTTTATGAAGGACAGTTCGGGGGGGATTGTGCTCACATGCTAACATGACAATGCCATGTAAAATGAGTTTGATCCCAGCTTAGCCTTTAGAGCCTGTAGTACTCCGGTGTCAGGTGCTCTTTAAATAATAATAATAATAATAATAATAATAATAATAATAATAATAATAATAATAATAATAATAATACAAAAAGTATGTCTTGTCTCTTACCTTTACTGGGTTAGAAATGGGCCAGGTGCAGGGTTTGATTTTTCTGGGGTTTTTCTTGTTATTTTACCCAGGATTGTTTCCTGATTTTATTATTATTATTATTATTATTATTATTATTATTATTATTATTATTATTATTATTATTATATTTATTGAGCACGGACCTAGCTTTGAGAAGCAACGGAGTGCTTTACAGAAGAGGCTTGGCTTCCTAAATATGTGGAAGAGAGGCTTTTTCTCCATTGGCTTTACTCTCTGAGTTCTTTCTCAAATGTTCATTGCTCTGGCATTTTTTTACTCTAGCAGGGCGGAAGCACCAGCTGATTGGAGAGATAGACAGCATTTTCCTAATGGAAAAGAAGAGTTAAAGTAGCGTCCAGTTTCTCCTGACATTGTCACAGGAAGAAATGATACCAGTCAGATGTTGTCCCAGATAGCTGGAACACAGCTGGTAATGTTCCTATTTTTAAGTGAGTTTGCTTGTTCCCATAAAACTATTGCCCAATTTCACTTTTTGGTTAGTTCTTTGACAATCTACAGTAAGATCATATTGGAAAGATTAGAAGCCTGGGCAGAGAATAGTAACACTGCATCATTGCTTTGTGCAGGTTTTGTAAGAACTGCGACTCTATCAAACAAGTCCTTATTTTAGCTGCTCTGATTCAAAAATGTTTGACAGTGAAGGGAAGCTTTGGGCAGTGTTAAAATCACTTAGAATGGCAGTTATGTTATCAAATGCCATCCTAGCTTTGGGCTACAATAAGCACACTCCTGCTTCAAATGATTTTGTGATCCCAAAAATGCAGCGATAACAGCTGTTTTAAAAAAAAACACCATTAAAAAAAACTCTAGGGCCCAGTTTCTCCAAACTTGTTTTTTACTCAAGAAATGAAATGCGCAAACACAACTTATCAATTGCGCAAAAAAAAATGAGCATCCCAATCCAAAAAAGGACATCTGAATGGGTGCATCTTATATGCGTCCATTCAGATGGCCTTTTTCACCCATTTGCGCAAATCCAGGAGGCTTTCCGCACATTCATTTAAAAGTGCATCCCAAATTGACAAGAAGCGCTTTTATATGTGCAGAAATTGCAACCCTATGCGTCCACTTTGAATAGGTTCACAGGAGTGACAGGGTCTTTACTAACTACTGCAATACTTTTAAGTATGACAGCTGCTGTCTCACTTGCATTTCTGTTCCTCAAACAGGATAGAAATCTGAGGTTTTTGGGTCGCAGTTTACAGAGGCAGGCCCGAAGGGCCCGTCACAGTGAAATGTGCGGGGAGCCTGTAGAGCCTGTAGAACATTGTTGGGAGGGCTCTTTCAACACAAACATATTCAAGGTGGCTGGCCAGCGTATCATTTGCTCTACAGCTCAGCCCTGTGGAAATGTGCAGGTCACCTTTGAGAGTAAAGTTACCTACTTATTTCCAAAAATGGGTTATCTAAAAATTGCAAATCCTCTGCTCTATTTTCAGATGTCCCATTTTCTGAGGATCTGGGCCAAAATCTACAGTTTTCAAAAATGTAAAATGAGAGGGAAAGGAGAAAAAGGGGTAGTGATGGGTGTACTGTGGAGTGGTAGGCAAGAAAGCAGAGGGAGGGTAGTGGTTCAGAGGGGGAAGCTCTGGGCAAGAGAGCAGAGAGGAAGCAGTGGGGCAATGAGCCAGAAATCAGAGAGGAAGTCGATGTACATAAATTAGGCAAGGTCGGACTGGGCCATGGGCCGATCACTACTCGGAGGGCAAGGCCCTGTGGGCCGGGACCACAGCTGGGCTGGTTTGAGGGTTATTACGATTTGTAATTGCTTTTGCTTGGCTGGGCCAGTTTGGGAGTAATTGTAATTTCTTTTGCTTTGCAAACGGCCAGCCACAGCAGATGCATTCGAAAGGTAACACCGAAGTGTTACCTTTCTTTGATGAATGCCTCGCTGCATCATCACAGTAGGCCCGGGACCCGGCAGAGTGCCCTGCAGGCAGCCCTGAGCCAACTGTCAACAGACAGTCGGCGATGTCACAACATGGCGCCAGCCACCAGGTGAAGAAATTGTAACACCTTGTAACACTAACGCCCTGACCTGCACTGTCTGCACACACACAGACACTGACCATTTACAAAGTTGCTTTCAACTTTGCAGGTGCCAACAACAAATTGTTGTTGCACTTGCAACGTTGAAAGCAACTTTGTTGTCTGAGTTGCCTGGGCCGGGAAATTGCCAGGCAGCAGCAACAGCGCAGCAAGCCACCGCACCTTGAGCAGGAGGAGAGAGAGAGGTGGTGGTCCAGCATTTTCATTTGGGTGTGCTGAGCATGCACACAGAGGCAGCAACCAGCAGCAGGCACATTGCAGTCTGTAGTGCCCGGCCTGCCCGCCACCTAACTTAAGTGTTCACTAGTTTGCCCTCAGGCTTGTTCAGCCTCAGTAGCAGCAGGCAGCCTGAGCTGCCCTCTAGCCAGGAGGAGAGGATGTCGGAGCCGTCAACCACTACTTTATTTCGGCTTGCTTACTTGCCTTGGAGTCACCGTCAGCCACAGCCAGGTCAGTTGCCTGGCACAGCTGTCAGCTGCCTGCAGACTGTGCTGACCGTCCCCTCACTGCCGTGGTACTACTCCTGTCCTGGCCCACTGCTGGCGCACATGCTGTGCACGGCACACCTTCGATACCCTATCCCGGGCTGGGCGGGGGCCTGTGAGACACCACCACTGGCCTCACTCAGTGGCCTACCTGCAGCCTGGGCTGCTGGCACACACTCTCTGAGTCCTCGATGAGACATCGGAGTCGACACTGTGACACCACGGCAGCAACTAAAAGTAAGTGGGGGTGTGTGTGGGGTGATATTGTCAGTCGTCGACACATGACTTCAGGGACAGGGGAGTGGGTAGGGCTGGGCAATGCATACAATTGTCTCAGCCTGGGCAACAATGAAAAAGTTGCTCAGGCCAGTTACAAATAGCAATTAATTCCTTTTGTGACAGACTGTTAGTATCCAGGGATTTTTTGATAAAAAGTAATGATGCAAATTGTGCAATTTAAAGAATATTGTTTCAGCAACGACGGTCAAAACTACTAGCCGCATATCATGCACTCTCATTCTGTGCCAGAGCGCTCTCTCAATACCTCACATGTGCATCTGGGTTGGTGTCGGTGCTCAAGGTTGGGCAATGGACATGCACCTCCTTGCCCATCTTGCACTCTGGGTCGGGCCCTTGTCTGTATTTGGCAGATCAGAGGTCAGTTCTGTATGGCTTACGTGCACTCCCAAGGGCTATACCTCTTGCAAAGCTTGATGCCTGCTGGGTTACTTCTTCGGTCAACATGCTGTCTGCCATGAAAGGCAGTTGCTTCACCTTGTTACTACCACTTACACTGCAACCACCAATCCCAGAGCATACATGAAGGTCAAAGGACAGCTCCTCTTTGCCATTTTTTGTGAAATGAGGCTATTACCAACTTAAAGCATGAAACATAGGTTTGTTGATGCTGCCCCATCCTTCTGTCAGCTGTACCCAAAGGCAGGCTGGAAGGTAAACTGAATGGACTCTCAAGATTAAACACTCTGCCCTAGCAAGGCCTGACACACGGAGCCTCTAGTGACTGAATGAAATAACTTTCCTCTGTGTAAAATGCACGATGTTGTCCAACTACTGTAGTAAACCCCCAGTCACAGCGTTGCTGGGCCATGTAAAGCAGTATAAGATTATGCTGCAATTTCAAACATACATTGCTGAACGCTAAGCGCTGCATCAAAGTCCTGCCTATTGGCTATTGCGATAAAATGCAAGATTCTACTATATATCTTCCATTCCCCCACTTCTCCTCCCACCCAATGGAACACGGAAACCTTGCGGTGCCTTCTTCAGCGCCCGTGTTTATTCTTTCTGGAATTTAAACACCCCCTCTGTCCTTCCCCAGTGATGTGTGCACCCCCACATTCCTCACTCAGCCCCTCCACGTGGGATTTCTGACTCTGCCACGGTTCACCATGGAAGTCGCCCAAGTGTCTAAATGAGTCTTGAGTACATTTTAAGTGCCTCTGGCCTGGTACTCAGTGGTGGAAATTGAAAGAATGTAAAGGGGGACTGCACCAGGGCCGGGGTGGGGGTGGTGTTTGGAGGAGGAGGCGGAGCTGGCGGTTGAACTCAACTCAAAGGAACTGCTCAAAATAATAGTTTTAAAATGGGGCAATTTCTTTCATGCGCCTTCTTTCCAAACTTCACATTGTACATCAATTCCACTTTAAATCACTTCCATGGCAGTGGTGCACCCAAAACCCTGTTGATAATACAGTGATTTTAGTACATTAAGGGATCCATAGACACACACTTCAGTAGCAGGCTAACTGCGTAGCTCAGCAGGTTGAGAGATTGCTGCTAAAATATTATACATTCAAAACTGGTTGTTAATCATATG
This sequence comes from Ambystoma mexicanum, assembly GCF_040938575.1. Lineage (NCBI taxonomy): Eukaryota > Metazoa > Chordata > Amphibia > Caudata > Ambystomatidae > Ambystoma > Ambystoma mexicanum. The sequence goes on from NC_090928.1 coordinate 293,352,452, forward strand.
ACTTTGTGCAATTCCTTATAAAACATTTCTGCTATAAAATGTTTTTGGCGTTGGAGCTGTGGACCCTGTCACAGAACTGTATGTAAAGTTATGTTATTTTATGAGTTGTGCTGTTGTGTAAAATTTGCACATAAATACAACTGGCAAGGTACTTTCCGGTGTCATCATTTGGCTGAATTGCTTATTAAATGCAACTCTATTCTCATTACTGGTGGCAATGTGTAGACATGCCTTGAGCCTGGTTCTGCAAAATAAGTATTTAGCTGTGTGATGATGTTTGTTTTTTAAAAGAAGAACAAAAGGAATGTTATCACTTTCTCAAGCATTTACACAAAACATAACATGCAACAGACACATGAACCCTCCATAAGTAGCATTTTCTGGAAATTCCCGAATTGACGCGATTTGTGGATGATGGTTTGAGGGCCACTTTTTTTTGAGGCGAGGGGTTGGTCACTTTTTTGAGTGAAGGGGTGGTCCACTTTTTGTTAGGGTGTACAGGCAGTTAGAGTTGTGCTAGGTCTTGCTCGTCGTAACCACGTATCGGAGGCTAGGCGGGCTCTTCATTGGTTACCAATAGACGCTTGGGTCAAATTCAGGGTGCTTGTCATTACCTTTAAATGCATATTACGACAGATGCCACCATATCTGCAGACATATATCAATGATAATGTCAATAATAGGGCGTTGAGGTCTTGCACCCAGAATTATCTTCTCCAACCCAGGTGCAGAACATCGAAATCCGAGAATGGCGCTTTCTTTCTGATAGCACCTAAACTCTGGAACCAGCAGCTAGAAAAAATGAGAAGTCAAAGCTCTCTACAAGTTTTTAAGAGAGACCTGAAGACATTGCTATTCACCTGATATGTTATCTACTCAAGGTAGTTTTTAGCCTCTGTTCTAGGTTGGCTTAGCAGAAGCCTTAACCATTTTTGTTTTATGTTTGTCAGTTCTATCCTGTCTGTGCCGTTATGCCTGGGGGTCCACAGTGTGTATTACAAATGTTGTAATCTAATGTCATTTCTTGTCCCAGTTCAACCCTGAAAGTAGGGGGGGTTGGGTTTAGGAGGGTCAATGGGGCCATAAACAGAGAGGGGTTGGCTTTAAAGAAGCAGTGACCTGGAGATCGGGAGAAAGGACGAGGGAAGAGTGCATTATAATTGGAGAATGGATGCAAGATGCAGAAGCAGCACAAAAGAATGAAGGACTGTATGTTGGGGAGGAATTGGGGAGCATAAGGTGTGAGTTGACTGTATGTTGGGGAGGAATTGGGAAGCATAAGGTGTGAGTTGGGAGTATGGTTTAGAGTTTGGCAGGGACTGGAGAGTGCATATTGTGACTTGGCAGTGTGCCAGAGCATGTGAGTGTATGACTGAATGGGAGGTTTGTGTATACAAGTTGTGATGGGGAATTAGTGGGACGTGTTGGATGTGTTGGTGAGAGATGTGTGTGGGTGTTTGGGGGATTGGAGAACATAGAAGGGGAATATTTTCAGCATTGCAACTTATAATGATCAATACTGTTATTAATATTAAATAGGCATGCCATTAAACCAAAAATGTTGCCAAACCAAACTCTGTTCTCCCAAGCCAGAGACATCTGGGACTCTTTCTATTTAATTGATACAAACGTACAGATAATGACACCCTGGCTCTCTTGTAGCCTTGCACACTGCCTCTTTCCTGCAATGTGCCAATCTTGCACCCTCCAGTCAATACAAAATGTGCTGTAAAAATGCAGCAATAAAGGTATGTGCTGCAAAATTTTCCATTTCATAGTGCAAAATTTGCCATTTCATAGAGCAAAATTTAATAGCCATTTAATAGTGCAAAACTTGCCATTTCATGCTGCAATATCCTGGAGGATCTGAATAAGATATGGCATTGGAGGTGAGTGTTCAAGCCCTTTTAATGTCAGATTGGGGTTTGACAAGGCTGTGTACTTGTTCCAATTGTATTCCTAATGCATATTAACCAATTGGCTGTTATTGTTCAGAAGTGGGATTGTTAGGCCCCTTCAATAGGACGGGAAAGTCAGGATTCCAATTGTAGGAAGATGACTCTGAAACTCAAATGGGTATTACAAAGGAACTAGGGTATTAAAGAGGAGATAGACTTACTTAATCAATTGTGCTCTTAGAGGTTGCTGGGTGTTAACACATCTAAAACATTTTCCAAAGCCTGTCTGTCACAGGAATAGACGGGTGAACGTGTTTTGTAAATTTAAGGGGAACCAATTAAACGAGTAAATCATTTTGATTTATTGGGGATTTGATTAACTGGAACTGGCAGCCACAATTTAAGTTTGCTGTCCTAGAGAGCAGGGGCTATGTGTTCCTCTCTAAAATATGTGGCGGTAGAATAATTTTCTCAGCCTAAGAAATCTATATGACACAAGCCAGGCCTGCGGCTGTGTATGGAGATGAGCTATGGGGCCATACGAATATTATTAGAGCTAGCAAAAAAGAAACGTCAATAAGCTCTTGCAGTTTGTACCAAAGAACGCAGAAACAGTGCCCATATTATTGAGATTGTGTCTTCAACCCTTTCTTTTATGACACTCTTATCAAGTCCCATTGTATTTTGGCTCCACCTGAACCTCACGGAAGACCTTTCTCTAGACAAGAAAATTGCCTGGGACCTTATATACAGTGATAAGACAATCTCCAATCTCCTGTGCTGGGGTGAGATCAGTGCAAGGTGAGGCACTGTAAAAGTGCATGTCAAATTGTATCTACATTTCAACCTCCATCACCAAAGAGATCAGTGCTAGGAGAACCAGACGAACGTGCATATTGGCTGCTCTCAGTCAAGTAGGAGGAACAACCCAAGAAACTCTCAGGTTGGCAGCTCTCACCTTGGTAGAGGAGAGAATCCGATACATTCTCAGGTTGCTGGCACTCCATCAGGGACTGAGGGGAACCTAAGTAATTGACAAACATTAAGGACTGTCTGTTTTATGACCACAAGCTCCATTAACCAACTCTGGTCCGTTTGTTGGTGTGTGATTTGGAGCAGGCAATACGTCTTCGTCATCAGAGCGGGTATGTCAGCTATTTATTTGGATTTTATTTTATTGTATTGGACATGTGTGTTGCGCCTATACACACTTGTTTCTAGACGCCACATTTCTGTGTATCCTCACATAGAATCTGTCAATGTAGTAGTGGTTCACTTAAATTCATGTTAAATGTTCAATATAGGCCACTGCAAGTGTCCTCCTCAGACTTTGCACTGGCAGGGGGCAGCTTGAAATGTATATGGCAACCCTCAAAAGCGGTGCTGGACAGACATTTACTGAACTAGTTCAGTAGTCGATCATCATCCCTACTCATGTGAGGTTCATTGAGTAGATATTCATCCAATATCTGAGCTGCTGAAAGTCTGCTGTATATTCCTTTAGAGCCAGACACCTGGAGGACTCCCAATTGAGTGAGGGATGTAACTCTCTATCTGCAGCCCATCAGTGATGGCTGGTTTCTGCAGGGGCATCACACATGCATTGTTTTTCATGGTCAATGAACATCTCTATCTTTTGATTCAGACACAACTGCAAGAAGTACAGCACTGCTGCAGCCATAGTCAGGCAGTCAGATCCATGCAGCAGTGAGGATCGTGCAGAGCGGTGTGTCTGGCTCCCACAACATGTTGCTGTTTTCTGCCAGGTCACTGAAATGTCTTCTTAATGTGGCATAAGTGTATTGTGCAAAACACCATCATTAGTGTGTTCTTATGTGGTAGTCTTGGCAAATAGTTTTGCAACCAGAATTGACATGTTTTCTTACAGTGGCATTACTGGTATTATGGAAATGTATAGAAATAATGGCATATATTGTTGAGCTAGCATGAACATATCCTCTTACAGTGGCAGTACTGGCATTATTATCAAAGCTAACATGAGTGTCTGCTTATGTGTAATACTGGCATATATTGATGCAGCTGTTACAGTGGCATTACTGGTATCATGGGCCAAGTCGACATAATTGTAATTTTATGTGGCAGTACTGATATATATTGGAACAGCAAGCATGGATGTGTTGGTCTACACTAGCATTACTATAATTGTTCAAAAAGTCAAAAAATAATGCATTGTTGTGTTTGTATTTGTAATCAATTGAAAAATATGGATATAATTTTGATCAGAAATGACTTACAACACATTTACAGATGGCGGAGGCATCACAGCAAAGGGCACATGTACAATAGCACAAGTATGAGAACAAGTGGTGAGCCAGTTGTAAAGACGGGAGGGGTGTGTCTGTACTTCTGCTCTCTATATGGTAGAGGAGAGGCACAGAAGATCCCAGCCAAGATTCTCTATTATGGTAGCAATGGACGAGCAATCAAGGCCTGGCTTCTCGGGGGGTGATGCGGGCTGGTTCTTAAGTACAGTGTAGTCCCCAAGCCCCCACAAAGGAATGTCCACACACTGCATTACTGAAAACACAGTATTTATATAATTAATATTCAAAGGTATGTACACTGTCACACTAACTCACTTTGTGCTCAGGAAAATCAACAATGGTAAATATCTAAAATTCTAAAGTGGTACCACCAATATTATTAGATCTCATTAAAGTGCATCCATAGCAATGTAAAAATGTCACACAGATCAATAAAGAGGAAACCAGCAATAGAGAGGAAGGAAAGCAAGATGGTTGAAACAATAGGCAGAGTACTGAGTCAGCTACTTAACTACAGTTCTGTGTGGAGATCCCCCCACCTGGGCAACCTGTAAAATAAGATATATAGCACAAGCCCAGTCCGTATTTTGTTCAATAGTCTTATTCCCTCCTATAATGTTTTTACCCCCCCCCAATGTACCTGGTGGCGTAGAGTTCTTCGAAGAGGTGTCGACAGAACTTTCTTGGTGACCCCCTTTAAAGCAGGAGTCACGGATCGTCGAGAGGCGTCAAGGAAGGCGAACTTGGCGTTCGGTGTCGGGGAATCGATGACCGTTCTGGAGTGCCCTCCCTTTAAAGCAGGAGTCACGGGTCGTCGAACGTCCGACGGTGAACAGGGTAGAACGACATCGATGAGGTGGCAGCTTTGATCCGAGCGGTGCTCGTCGACGACGGAGCGTTGGCGTCCTGCAAGGAAGAGGCGTGCGGGGTGACTCGGTGACGATAGTTCTGGACCGCAAAGAGTGTAAAGAACTTTGGTCTAGCAAGGGCGTCGAGTCGTCGAAGTCTTTGTGGTCGTGAGGGGGCAATAAACCCACTGGCGGATTCTCCTCGGCGCGTTGGTCGTCCTCGACTTTCTCCGGCGGGATAAAGTGGTCAACGGCACGGACAAGGGAGTCCTTCGAGTCGAATGTTCTTAGGCAAAGGAGCGGGCGGCTCCGGTCATCGGCGGCACGGCGTCAAGCGTTCCCCACGTCTGGGCAACACAACTTCGACGGGCCTCCAGCAGTTACACAAACCTGCAAACCCTGGTCGACGGCAATGGACTTCGACGGCGGCGAAGTCCGGGTGCTTCACTTCGATCTCTTCGGCGGTCCCGTCTCCGGTCGGCAGCCTTTCGAAGGTCTGGCGTCCAGGGAGCTTCGGCGAAGGTTTAGCGGTGCTCGATGGTCCCGCGGAGCATGGGAAGAGGGCACCTTACCGGGTCCTCTCTCGGATCAGTCTTTGACGGATTCGGTAGCTTTCAGATCGGTCGAAGCAAATGCAACAGAAAGTCTTCTTCTTCCAGCTGGGCGTCAAGGATCAGCAGTTCCAGTTACTCTTAAAGTGTCGACACATCTTATGAACGCTTCTGAACAATTTCGAGTGGTGAGAGGTCCCCAGATATACTATTCTGTCTCTCTTCCACACTGCTTGGTCACTCTCAGCAGCCAATCATACAGAAGGGCATTCATGCAGTCAGTCAGCCAATCAGGCACACAGTGCATTGAGGCCATCCTCCTCCCTCTCAGACACTCAAAACAAGGAATGTAAATTGGGACAAGTACCCAGCCATTAAACACTACTCACTGCATTCAGGCCAGTTTCGGGCAGGGCTGTCTCAGTCTTTGTCTCTCATGCCAGAAACCAGACAACCACAACAAGAAGTGCATATTGGTCACACACTCCATTCACCCAGGTCCCACCCACAGGAGGTACCCACAACATACAGTCACTGGGAAGGCTCCAGCTAGTCTGGCCGGGCCTTCACAACAACACCATATATGGCACTTCCACCCAACAGCCAGTCAGGGGAAAGGGACAGAGTCAGGGCTTCCCAGGACTTTGGGAAAACAAGGTAACAGGCAATAGAAAGCAAGAGGCCACAGGGCCATCTTGTTTCCTATCAGGAATCAACTGATTCCAATGGCAGGGCCTGGGTATCCCAAAATGGAGGACACCCAGAACATACACTAGGGGCACAGGGTTGTACCCCCACCCATGGGTGCCCTAAGGGTAGCCCATGGGTCTGTACACCAAACCAAAAACAGGAAGCGCTGCACTGCCAGGAGTCCCACATGGACTCCTGGGCAGAAAATAATACAGAACACAAATGAAAAAAGGACTACAGGACAAGGACAGGGAGGCCCTGTCCCTCCAATGCATTTCCAGCATCACACCAGTTTATAAGGATTTCAAAAAGGTGGGATATATACCAGGAACAAAACAAAAAGAAAAAAAATATATGTAAGAAACAGGTTACTTACACAGGTAATATTAACCTAAGGGAGTAGGTGCATCAAACTAAAGAGGAGTACTGTATAAATATACACAATTGCATTATGAAGTCACAGGAGGGAGTTGGGGCTGTAAGTAGGATGGGGAAAGGGCAGGGGTGCTCCCTTTTTAGCAAGTAAGTGAAGTATAGGCTGAGATTTTAAGAGTTACACATTTGGGTTGAGTTTGATTGCGATGGGCAGTGGGTTCCAGTGGAGCAGGGAAAGAAGGGAGAAATAACAGAAGCAAGAGAAGGCACACAATTGGCATGGGTCATTGAGGTTGAGTGCAGAGGATGATTGGAGGGAATGAGATGGTGAGTAAACAGAGATACAATCAGACAGTTACTGAGGAGCAAGACCATTAATAGATTTTTAGACTAGAAGAAGGAACTTTAAAAGGGAGTGACTGTGCATTGAGAGACAAAGAGCATTTTGTTAGTATCTAGAAGCATAGAGAGGATCTGGGTACGTTATAGAGAGTGAGGTTAGCAACATTGAGGACTTTGTCTAGAGGTTGGAAGGAGTCTATAGGAAAGCCAAGGAGTAGGCTTGAGAACTAGTCATAATTGGTCAGCATCAGTCAGGGTATTAGAATTTACATTTAGTAAAAATAATGCCCTCTAAAACACCTACACAAAACCTATCTTTGATCACCTTCTTACTCTGGGAATTCCCTACACCAATTTTGCAGATGACACGGAAGTCCTCCTACCAATCTCAGGGGACTATGCCCAGGATGTCAAAATGATCAACCAGACATATAGTGTCATTCAAAACTGGATGGCAGCCCACAACCTTTGTCTTAATGACAAGAAGACAGAGCTTCTCATTTTGGGGGCCCCACCAACTAAGCATCCTTGAACCTTCCTATTTCTCTTTCCCCATTGACAGGACGATCATCCATGTCTCCAAGTATGTGAAAACCCTTGGTGTTTATCTCCACCCAGAACTCAACATAACCCGCCAAATCAATGTGCTTGCCTCTTCTACACCTTACACAGCCAAGCTCACCTCACTAAGCAGGAAATTAATCTTGCCCACCAATTGCCTGCCTCACCCTCTCACAAGCCATCATTGGTAGTAAGCTTGACTACTGTAATATAATTTACTCCAGCACCACTTCCAAGAACCTGACAAAGCTTCAACTCTTACAAAACAAGGCACTAAGAGCAGCCCTTGGCCTAAAACGCACTGACCATATCACAACAGCAAGAAGATAAGTCCACTGGCTCCCAAGCATGTGTAGACTTCAAAACAATGGTCCTCGCCCATCGATGTCTCCATATCAATGCCCCTTCTAACCTCATCCCCCACATTGCGGCAGAACCACAAACTTGACTTCTCTGATCATCAACCAGCTGCTCCCATCTCATTTGCAGATTCCAACGCAAAAATGCAGGGGGCACCAGCTTCTGCATGACCGCACCCACCCGTTGGAACACACTTCCTGACCACATCAGAAATGAACAATCTTTTCAAACCTTCAAAAAAGCTCTAAAAATGTGGCTTTTCAACAAATATGCTTAAGACTGTACTTTCCCCTCTGTATCTGTTTCTTTGTCTGTTTGACCACTGCCCCAACCATGTACAAGCGCTGCGATACCTCCAAGTATGGGCGCTATATAAATGAATAAATAAATAAATAAAAGACAAGCAAAACAGGCCATTGAACTAATGAATTATTGCTGTTGGAGGTCGCATTCAACGAGGACCCCAAGGCTGTGAGCCTTGGGCAAAGGAGCAAGAAGGTCAGTAGGGAAGAAGATAGGAGAGAGGGGAGTAGGGATAGTATTGGCAGACAAGAGAAATATGACTTCTGTTTTTTAAGAGCCCAGCATGAAGTAGTGGAGAGCCATCATCCAGTGATGAATTGCAGAGAGACAGTTGTTAACCAGTTCTGAGTTCTCACAATACTGGCATACTGGGAGGTAATGGTACAGCTACTATGGACTAGTCTGCTTACAGAGACATTACTGGTATTATAGCAAAGGAGACATGAGCATGTTCTTACATGGGGATACGGGCAATAGGATGTCTCTCCTTGCCATGCCATTACTGTCATTATGGGTAAAGCCAGCATGAATTGCAATGACATCATGGCCATGTTTTTTTTTTCTATAGTGGCATTATTGATATGATGGGCAAAGCTACCAGGAATTAATTTTCATGTGACATTGCTGGCATACCAGCACATTCAAGAGCAGCCACTATGGAATTGTCTGCATACTGTGGCATTACTACATTGTGGACAAAGCTAACATGCATATACTTTTACATGATCATATTGACATATATTGGCTCAGCCACTATGGACTAATCTGTTTACAGTGGCATTAATGGCATTATGGGCAAAGCTGTCATGAGTGTGTTCTTTCATTGTCATACTGGCATGTGTTGCCACAGCCAGAAAGGACTTGTCTGCTTACAGTGTCATTACTGGCATTTTGGGCAACGCCAACATGTTTTATGTTGGAATACAATTCAGCAACTAAATCCTATCAATATTCTTCTTATTCCTCAATTAAGATATAGCTCCTCAAAAGCAGCAAAACTCTTGTCTCTGCCCTCAAAAGACTTGAAAGCAAAACAGAATATGCCCTTCCTTTTATAACGTGCCCCATTCCTTTCTTGTTGGTTTTGGCCAGCTGGCTTTCTCCCTCTTCTCAGCATATTTAAATGAAGCATGACCGTCGTCTCCATCTATCAAAGATACTTTGATTATATTACGTCCTCTCACTAGATTCAGGGAAAAGCCCTCAAACCCTTCGTGCTTCACTCTATAACACTACTTTATCAATGCCTGTCAGCGCTGAAAAGCAATAGGGAGTTCCCTAGTTATGCATCCATGGCAAATGGATATTGAGGCAGCCAGCGCTCGCTGACATGTCGCACAGTAATTAAACTTAATCTGTGCGCCTATTTGCGAGACAGGGGCGAGCCAGACAGTCAAAACATGACATTTGCATTAAGAAAAACTGAAAAGCGTGATGGCATTCTTCTTCATAAGAGGACTAGATTCCAAAGAAATCAAACAATTTTCAATTTCATATGTCATTGGCCCTCTATCCCATCTCATCCTGACTGAATTATGCTTTGAAAAAAGCTACTCTTAGCAGATCGGAGCCAGGAATAAATCATTACGAAAAAAGGTTTTAGAGCCCTCGGGGATTCCATTAGGGCTAAATTCAATATCTCTGTTTTTTAGAAATGTTTTAGAAATTCTGCAAAAGGTCGCCATATGGAGATAAAGAAGCTGCTGAAATAAAAGGCAATAAGAGAAAGCAATAAAACTGTCTGTGTTTTCCTGACCTTTTCAATGCATTCGCCGTGTGGTGTGTGGTAAATCTAGTTAGGGCCTGGGTGCAGCGGCTGCCGTGAGTGGAGCAATTTTTAGTAGCTCATCCACTTATCAGTGGCCTTTTATGGCTGGGTCACTTCATAAAATGGCTGCCCACCCTTCCCCCCACGTGGCTCAAAGCGCAGAGGGAAATAGCAGTCGTTGGTTTATAAAGGCGAGAGTGTTTTATTTTCAGGTTTGGGGAGAGCAGCCAGGGCATCCATTTTGAAAAGTATGCTTCTGGAAGGATCAAAAAGAAAAAACGTAAGTAGACGAGTAATGTTTTGTTTTTTTTCTCTCAAAAATGCCCCTTGCTGAGACAATTTACAGTATGCGCATAGAAAATAACAAATTGCTTAATAGCGTGCTGTTTTTAATAAATTGATAGCTTTGGCGGCTCTTAAGAATGTTACCAGCCGCAGAGTGATCATTAGTGTGGCTTGGTTATGGAACACTAGGAATCCTGTGCCTGTACCTGGGTGGAAGATAGTATGTAGGGATTAGGGTGGTCAACGTTGCAAAATGTTTTTGAGGGGAACTTTAGAAGTGGTGGAACATTAGAAGCAGTCCATACATCGTCATTCGTGCTGCCTGTTCCTGTATCCACATTGTTTGTAACATTAGTGGAAAAAGGACATTTTTAGCACATGTACAACACGCACAAAAAAAACGGTAGCTAACTTACACCGACCTTTGATATGACTCAGGGACTGATGGGTGTTTATGAGGTGCTCTGCTGGAACAGACAGGCAAAGAACTCGACTTTTCACAAAATTAAAATAGCAGTACGTATTAAATCACATATATCATCACTGTATAAAACAAGAGAAAAGAAGAAAGGAAAACAGTTGAAAATTAAGAAAAAGAAAAGCAGTTCAGAGTACAAAATCTTTCAATTTGGCGTCTCACTTCAGAAGGCTCAGTTCATGTAAAAACACATAGCTCGTCCCAAAAAGATTGGGTGTCCACCCACCATTCCTGGCTTGTCCTGTGTTCTGGTCTTTCCTGCACCCCTCTCTCCCCTGCACACACTGGTCACTCGTGCTGAAAACCATCCCTATCTTTCATCTGCACTCCGTTCTTGTTCCCATTTCTCCCCTCCCTTGCTTCTCTCTTTTTCTGTCCTCTGCACCCTTTCTACCCGTTTTTCACTTTGCAGTCGACGGAACTGGGGAGAACACGCCAAATCTTTGGTCATACAGTGAAGACGGGCTTTGCGTGTCTTCTCTTTCTTACACCTAGAGATTTCCAGCCTGACTTGGGCTTAGCTTTCAGTGGAATGCTAGCCTAATGACGCAGTTAGATTGTTAGGCTACTGGCAATGTCTTCTTGATGGTGAGGGCCTTAATTATGATGTAGAACATTGTGTAGAGAAGGTGAGTTGGGAGTGAAAGCCGGTGAAAAACGACCAGTGTGACGGCACTGTGATTGTGATTGTATTGAGAAGAGCGTGTGATTACACAAGCTGCCACATAAAGTCCTTTTAAAGGGGGTAGAGAGGAGCTGAGAGGAATGTGTTGCTTTATTCCATGGGCGAGATGATGAGAGCCTTGCTGTCAGGTCAGGTCTTGCGCAGAGGTAGCACAAACTCCTGCCTCCCCGTAAGGTCTTGGCACCTGCACTTTAATTATGAAGAGGGAACCGTCCGCAACCTGCCCAGGAAAGAGGGTTAGGGTTCACTGGATTGCTATTGCTAAAAGAATTGAGGCATAGGAACGCGACACATGACAGGAAAGCACCAATATGAAGCATCGGCAGAATAAGAGTGATCCAAATGGGCTTTGCAAGCAATACTTCTGATTAGGCCTTTCGTGATTCAATGCACCTGCATAGTGGGCTAGAAGCCGAGAAGTGCTGTATTGTTGCAAAAGTAATTGACTTAATTGAAATGTATGAACCACAGAAATTAGATTGAAGGTCACTGAGTCGCCAAGCGACTCACCAAGCAGCAGTTGGTGTAGAAGGGTAACAAACTACCGTTGCCCATCAATGCAGACCCTTATCTGACCACAGAGGCTGAAATAATACCCCACTCATGAGAGAGAAGGCACGGGTGGTTGCTGCTCATACTGGCCAGGTCAGTCACTGTCTCCCTTGTTAGTATTAGCACTGCAGTACTACTGATTGTTGCTGGACATAAGTGTGACACTCAAACTGCACAGCATTTCTTTACTGTATCACATTTGGTGCGTTATCCATGTATGTAAGTGGAAATTCCAGACTGAATGCACCGCTTTATTGATAACTTTTGAGTTACTTAAAATGTGTCCCAAAAAGACTAACCATAGTACCATGATATTTGTTGGGACACAAATGTGTGGTTCAAGAATATTTTTTTTAAATATATTTGACGTATTAGACATATTGCATGAAGGTAAGTAACTTAAAAGTTATCAACAAAGTGGTGCATTCAACCAGAAATTTCTATTTACGTCCTTAACTTTATGCAATCACTACACATTTTTTACTGTGCATCACCAAAATGCAGAAGCGTTTGTTTTACCCAATTTCACTGCATATATATGCGGAGGAGACCCTGTGCAGCCTTCCCCCCTATAACTGCTCACATTTAATTTATTATTAACTTAACCCACCCCCCCATATATATATGCAATGAAATGGGGTTGTGGAAATTCAGCATTTTGGGATGCACAGTGATAGGGTGATACCCTTTATGACACACAGTTTGAGTGCAATGTTCTGGTTTAATGTGTGTCAGCCTATTTTTGGGACCTCAGCTTAAAATTACAATATTTGCTAGTATTTATTTTTGAGTGTGTGGGGGTTAATACTGGTTGGGTGTACATTATTAGGCGGACATTGTTGGATTGGGAAGAAAGATGTTCTTGCCTGCGGCGGTGCAGGGGGAGGAGGGTTGGGTTGGTGTTGTGAAGATGCTTGCATGCCCATGTCTCCACGGATAGATGTAACAGTGGTGGCTGTGCGTCTGGGGCAAAGACACTGCCCCCTTGTAAAGAGATATAAGTTTGGATTCAAATTCAAAACTCACAATGTTCCTATCAAGAAGCAAAGTAATGCTACAATCAGAGACAGTCAGGGGCATGCAGCTAGCAAGATGCAGCTGATTGACAGGCATTGCAATGCTTGTGGGGTTGTGTAGGTGCAGGTCCTGCGTAAAAACATGTTTGTTTTTCTGAACAGTGCCTAAAGGGCAAGACAAAGATTTCATAGGTTTGTTCTTTGGAGGCCGGCAGGGTGTAAGAGGTCTGGAATGGCTGCCCCTCAACTTTTGCGCAAACAGCATGGCCCCAGACTCACAGCGGTTTTGGGCCTGTGTACCGTCTCATACTTGCCAACTGTTAGGCAACGTTTGTATGCAGTACCTTCTGGGACCACGACACACAACTCTGACTACAGGTATAGGAAACCCGGCATTTGGTATAAGCTTGTACTACACAGTTTTTGTAGTATGTTGAGCAGCCAGGCTTATCTCAAGAGGGGTCAATGTGAGCTGTAGTGGAGTTAAACAGAGATTTAGTTACAGCTATTCAACAAAAAAAACTTACACTCAAGGTTTCTTGCATAAACAATTATTAATGTATATATCAGTCAGTTAGAATAAGCCTTCTTCAGAAGGGAGCAATATAATAGTAACACACAAATACACTTCAATACTGTACATTCTTAGTTTCTAAATCAGTAAAGACCCTTTTGGGATGGCCCACAAACACAACCTACACCCACAGGTGACTTCAATAGCTAGGGTACTGGGGACATTAAAATCTTACTGGTGACATTTAGAATACTGTAAGAAGTTGGTAAAAGGAAAAGGTTATTAGAACAACAAGAGACCACAAATATTCTTAAGCAGGCAAATACTTTTGGATCCTTAAAAAGTGTCATACAGTTCAATAGGCTAAGCCAAAGTCTATGAGCAAAAGTCTTGTATAGGATGAAGCACTTCTGGTAAGTATATGTTAAAGTTTTTACACACGTTCTTAGGGGTCTTTGATGAAAAAAAGAATCATAAATAGGGCAACAAGCTGATTAGACTTGTGAGTTGTAGATGTTTCAAGCACTCTATAGTAAGAGGTAAGTTCTCTTAGACTTTTTACAGTACCTTAGAAATGAAGAAAATATGCAGCTGATGACTTCTGTTCCTGTGCAGCTCTGCAGATATCACTGTTCCTTTGCCTCAGTCGTGGGGACAAGAGGGAGGACCTTGGGGGACTCCTGCAATGCACTGGGATGGTCAAAACACGCAACTGGCAAACTTTACTTTCAGTGGCTGTTCAGTGTTTTAGCGCCTCCCGATAACCGCAAATAGCAACACTGCGGTTCCAGGCTGTCGAGATGGACTTTCCTTGCTTCTTGGGTTGAGGGGGCTCAGGCTCAGTCAGTCCTGCTTCCTGGGAGTCCGGAGGATCTCCCAAAAGCTCTAAGCCAGCTTAAAAGCAACGCGCACAATCTGGTGTTCCTCTCGGAAGTTACATGGTTTTCAGCAGCACTCTGTGAAAATTCACCCAGCTCCGAGATGGATGTCCAGGTGGTTTACTTTGGAGTTGATTGGTCCCACCAACTCAAGGGGAGAAGTCGTCCTTGCAGGGGCTTCTCTGTCGATGCGAACTTGGAATTTTGGCACTGCAGCAGTGCTTCACCGGGCAAACCAACGGTCCAGGGGTTGCAGCAGGCGTCCTCTTCAAGTTCTTCTTTGGTTCCTTCATCCAGTGGTCGACTCTGCCTTCCAAGCCAAAAGACTTGCCTTTTATTCAGTTCTCTCCCATTCATTCCAGCCTTGCTGTCTGTCACCCAGCAGGGTGGCTGTCCTTGCCGGACAGTCAGCCGGCCAATCACCACAGAGTGCATTTGGGTCTCTGAGGAGACTAAGCACAGGGAGTTTCAGGCACCTCCCTCACTTTCTGCCTACCCCAGACACTCTGGAGCCAGAGGCGGGCTTCACTCATGAATCCTGCCAAAGGCAAAATGAACAAAGAGACCGAACATGGTTTGACGCACAGAGCAAATTTCAAGAAGGACCTTTCCACAAAGAAATGCGAAAAAAGAAGATTGGAGGCCATTTTGACAAAAATGGCTACCATGGGTGCTTTACTGTAGCTGCAAACGCAGCCCACGGTAAAGGCACACCATGGTAGTTCAAACGAAACCACTGCCACCAGCCATTCAGTGAGAAAAGGGTAACATAAAGAAAGTTACATGAGAAGCTAGACAAAGGAGATAGTAGGTAACCCCTCAAGCACTCTATTGTAAGACAGTGTGTGCTGGGTCTAGAAAGTTACAATGGTAAATAAAGTCAATTTAACTTTACTGCTCTGGGAAACAGTAGTTTATCCCAGAAAAGGTAGTTAAACCTTGGGGAAATCTGAAAGACTTCCCTGTGTCACTGCACTAAAGGTGCTGTGTGACACAATGTAAAAGATGTTGCCTATGGAGTTTGTCAGACTCCACAACCAAAAGAAACACAGTGTACAAAATCACATTAAAATGCATGAGAGAGTGGGATAAAGGGTCACATACTCTCCAGGTTAAAAAAAATCAAGTCCTCAAAATCCAGCAAAGTTGCTGGGGGTCTCTAAGGTGGAGGGAATTAGCACATTTCTGAGAATTCTCCCTACCACCAACCCTACTGATTTAGGCAGTAGACGGGCTAATGCTTTTTAAACAGTCCTACCGCCTACAAATTTGGGTGACAGATCCTACTGCTTTTTACAGTGGCAGGTAATTTATGTGACTCTAAGGCAATTAATCTATCTGTGCGGTGGGTCGATAAGTGATACATTTGAGTGATGGGCTGAGATCAATCCACTGATCTGACAGCTACATGACTCTGCCCTGCACTCTTGCAGGGACAGACTTTAGGTGAACCACCAATGAAGGCAAGTGGCACAGCGTACCACCATCACACAGCATCTGCCTATCAGACTGAGGAGGGTATCAGTCTCCATGTTGTTCAGTGTTCCACCTCCACTGCAGTAATACATACGTACTACCCGGGCTGATGCTACAGAGGAGTGGCAAACGTTGCCTACCAGCTCTTTGTGATTACCTTCTGTGAAAGTGGGTAATTACATTTAGTGTTAACGTACCATTCAAATGTATACATTGTAAACATTTCAACATCTCACCATGTTGTGGTGTTTGATGGGTTGTGCATTTTAGAATGCTCCAGTGGTGCCAACAATGTATGGTTTGTAATTTCCTGTGATGTCATTGTTATGCTAAATTTTATATTTGAAAATTGAAAAATCCTACATCTTAGACATTTTGGCCACAGAATGTTGGCAAATATGCTGCCTGCCATGGGGGGCATGCAAGGCTGCATGGGGTGGGCGCACACTGAGGAAGCACTAGCAGCTCCTTCAACTTCAACCCGCGTGTTAACTGTATAAATATCATATTTATACAGTTAACATGCGCAGCGTGTTAAATATGACAGTTGCTCGTTCGTTGCCTCTAATTTTATCCTCCTCCCCCATCACCCGATGCCGGCCCGGCCTGCACTGCACCGCCCAGGGTGTCAGACAGGACATCAGGGTGGAGGGGGGGCACTTCACAGCTGTGCACAATATTTTGCTTAGACCCACGGCATGTGAACAAGCAGCGCATGTTTGTGTGGTGAGAAACCGTGCCGCACAAAACCCCCACCCCCCACTCGGCGCCATCAGCAGTTTATGCAGCTTTAAAGGTGCCAGACAGGAAAGCCAGGGAAGTGTTACAATTTATCGCTTGCAAATTAATTAACAAGTGGAGCGAATTAAGGGGCTTGCTGGCTTTTCCTTAATTCTAAACATTGACTAAACAGGCAGCGTTGCATCGCTGTGGCACCCCTGGACGAAAACACACCTGCCTGATGCCACTTTGACTTGACTTACCTTACTGAGTAGGCTGAGTAAGTGTGAGGTCTCTCCTCAGTACTTGTAGTGATACACGAAATTGCAACCTTGCCAATCAGGGCTTTAGATGACAGCATTAGCCGCTGAAAGCCAATAGTGTATTCAAAGTATGTGCTAAAAATGCTGACAGTAGTCTGTTGTAGCACTTCCATTATGCAGTAGTGAGCTACAAGGAATATGCAGGCCTAGTATGAGATAGGTCAAATTAAGCATTGTTGATAGACAGGCAGGGAGGGCCCCTAGCTATGTAGCTAATAGGTTTTTGGAGTGTTTGGAACATCATGGCACCTATATAGCGCTTAGATAGCCAGTCTTAAGCGCTATAAACACTAAGCTATGAGTGCATGCCTTTTAGAGCTTGCAGATGGGGTTAATACATCCCTGCTTCCCTTAGAATATTCAGCCTCACTAACGTTAGCCCTGGCTCCAAGCTAATCTTCCTTTTCTCTGGGAAGGTACTGATAAGACATTCCTCAGCCAGCGCAGATGGGAACAAGGGAGGGGGTAGGAGCGAGCAGGGAGCATCTCAGAGAGAGCTGGGTTTTTTCCATGAACCAGCCTCACAGAGAAAGTTCTGGAACTATGCGTCATGGTGACTGACAGCAAGAGATTATAAAGTATCCATGCACACATGGGATCAGGGGGAGATCGCCTGTGGACTTGATTCGTGCAGAAACAGGTGCCCGGCATTGGCTCATACGGTGTCCTTCAGCATTGTCCTCTGAGCGGGGCTTGTTTACAGCTAGCTTATGAGGGCCCAAGGTCTCCCCAGTGCTGCTTAAAGGGACGTAAGACTGTGTTTCTCTATGTTTCTCTATATTTCTCTATGTTTCTCTATGTTTATCTAAGTTCCATGTTTCACTATATTTTGCATTGCTCTTTGTTTTATGCTTTGTAATATTCTCTAACTTGAATCCCAAATGTATATGAAATTCACTGCTTAGAATAAATATGCTAATAACACTTTGAGGGTGTCATTTGTCACTAGCATGAGATCACTGCTCAGCACAATAGAACCTGTATTTTGGGCTGAATTGGGTATTTTTGCTCTCAAAGGGCTGGCCCCGAGGAAGATTTTGCCCAATATCAAGACATTTGGTGGCAGCTTTGTGGGATTTGTGAAGAGCAGTGCCATGCTGACATGACAAATGGTGTGAGAGAACACAGTGTAGAGTGGGGAGCAGGCTGTCGCATTTCCTTGATGGTCTCACTGCAGCTCTGAGACTTCAAAAGGCAGCAATGTTGTGTCGGTTTGCCGTGGCCGATAGCTTGTGTGGTTAAGACTCCCTTCAGTAAATCAGTCGTGACTGACTTATTGCATGGGATTGGTGCCAGGGAGTACAAGGCAATAAACGAGCGGGAAATGGCTTTGTTTAAAGCACTCCGATGAATGGTTAAGAAAGATGTATGCTCAATTAGAAAAAGAATTTTATCATGTGGTTTCCCAGTTTAAAGTTGTAATTTGGAATGCATAATGAGACGGAGTTCTCATCTCTATTCTGTCATGAGGGCAGGAAAAAAAATAATTGCAGGGATTTGACATGCAAATTGTGAATAGTGATTTAACCATTGACTCAGCCCCAGTGTGCTAGCGAGTGGAGGCTGTAATGTTCGGAGGCGAAGGTTCGTCTTTTTTGATATATGCTTTTGAGTGTTGGCATTCCTGAAGGGGAATGAGCCATGCTTAGGAGAATGAGTAACATCTGTGCTGAGAGCCTAAAGAGTTTTTTCTTTCTTTTGGCAACTGTAAAATTCCATGTGCTAATGGTGGCAAATTCTGTTTAAAGGAAACACACTAAAATGGTTATATTGCATTTTAGGCTGTGCCATGCTTATATTGGGTGAGAGACTCACTTAAAAGGAAAGTGAGTGAATGTTATTTGGATTTTCGATTTTTGTGTACTGATTTGAAATTGCAGAATCAGTTTGCAATGGTTGGGGGGAAAAACAATTTATATTTTTCTAAATTGCCCCTGGAGTATTTTTGACTGTCCCCATGCTATGCCATGGATTTGTGCTGTTGCCTTATAAGTGATGTATGCTTTGGAAATAGTGACCTGTTGACTGTGATACATGGGGAAAAATGTTGTTGACACATTAAACAGCCCACAAGCAATAGAGTGTGGGTTGTTCTTGCAGAAAAAAAAACGTGCAGGGAGCTGCACTAAATATGGCATTTTTATTTTTTAAATGCACTGAACTGAGTGGTTATAGTTTGGCAATGGTACAACAGAATGAAACATCTGTGTGTGATAAGATAGCACAAAGATTTAATGGGTTGTGAGTTCTCTTGAAAGATCGCACATTACAAGAAAAAAAAGACGCTTTGACATTTTGCAAAATTACATGGAGTAGAAAAATGACAAGAAAAGTGCCGCTTTTGAAAACAAGAGTCTTGCTGTATGTGCAGAGCTTGTGCCTTGAAGCTGTCTTGGGCGAGGTGCGTGAAGGCAAACAAAAGCAGAAACAGTACAAGAAAGAGTTAATTTGGATGAACTGTCTGAAACGAGTGAAGCCGCCACAGTATAAGAGTTATAGGCAAAAGAGATAAGCTGCCAGGTGCACACGAAAGATAAACATGCCTGCATTCCTGAGGAAGGGGGAGCAAAAACAGAGAGCTGTTCAAAAAGTAAAGAATTTGCCCAGTAAACTGTGGTACGGAGCAAAGGCTTCATGCAGGATGGCAGACGGGCACATCACATCTGAACATTTACCTATGCATCTGTGAATGGGCCAAGAAAAGACAGCTGCCCATTCCAACAGACATTACTGTGCAAACCGCATTCCCATGTGATGTGATGTGAAGTGAAGTAAAGCGCTATTGCTGTGCAAGCTGCATTCCAATGCTCCATGTGATGTGAACTGAAGTAAAGCGCTGTGCACTGGAGAAGAAACCTCTAGGCGCTTTGAGAAGAGAAAATACACATCTGGCAAACTGCAAGCTACATTGCCAGGGGATGGAGTAACTGACAAAGACATTATGGCATTCCAGATGGAAGCAAAACTGACAAAAGTGCTTAGCCGGTTTGCAAGAGACAACATGCAGAGCGGGGCTTTGAAGTACAACATGAACACTGCACATTAGCCATGATCCAGAAGCCACACGGCTTAGTGCAAGAATGAATGATTTGTTGAAGCAACAAAAGAAACTGGCTTAGACTATCGCACTCAAAGGGGTGGTTCAAAAACAGCAAACGCCCTTTGAAAAAATGACAAGTGAAAAAACCAGAGGCTTGAAAAGACACTGCTAAGAAAAGAAAGATAAATAAACAAAGCTGCTCGTACAACTGCAAGCGGTATTGGACTGAAAGACTTTACCTTTGAAAAATGGAGTGATGCCAGCAGGGCAACCTAAACCAAGATCATGGGACACTGGAAGCAAGTTGGCGCCTGGCATTTGTGATCGCTTTGGTGAAAAAGAAAAGCATTGTGCGACCTGGGTACTTACTATATGGCTTTGTAAAAGCACAGATCAGTCTGAGGTACCATTGACCAGCTATGATTGCATTGCACAAATGAGTTTGTGATTAGGCAGTTACACCCCGTATGGTTGAGTGTAAATAAGCCCCCAGAAACATGCAGAAAGGTGATAAATAATTGCAGTAGCAATGACAAAGTGTGTAGTTACCTGATGAGACTTTTTGAAGATGGGGGTGGTATTATGGGAAGGGGTGGATAACGCTGATATTGAAGTTTTGATGACATCCTAACATTTCTGTTTGTATTTTGCCTAGGCAAAGCACGACAAGACATTTCATAATATCAGAAATTAATATGCAGTTTGTGGGTGACACTGATCAAAGAAGGGTCAGACGCATTCTCAGAGAAAGCGAGCCACTGCGACATGCTATTTCAACTTTAACGTGCCCTGCACCGCACTCAATGCTGTAACCTGCGAATAGTGTCCAACAGAGTAATAACTTTTGCTGAACTGGCACGATGCAGACTTGGCTAATTATCAAGTATTTGATGCTACACATTTAAATGACATGTTTTGCCCTTTCTTGTTTAAAGGACTATGGACAATGAATTGTGGACTGTAACATCAGGCACCACATACAGCTGTGTGACACAGCAATTGAATGCTAACACATTGAAAAATGGTTTTTAAATGCACTGTTGAGATGAATCTGAAAAAACCAAATGGTTTTACTCTTCCAACTGAATGGCTTTAACCAGAGATGTTTTGTTTTTTGAAAAAAAAAATATATATTCTACATTGCACGTAGGCAGGAGAATGATTTATGAACTGTTGGGGCAGCAGAATTATGCAAGCAGGAGTGTAATTAATTTTGAGATAAGATGAGTGCGCACATCAAAGTCACCTGTGCGTAGGTTAAGATTCTTAATTGAAGTAATGCTGCCAAGTGTATGAGCTATAATTTGAAATGGTAATCTTTGAAACACTGGATACTTTTACAGCCAGCTTAAGGCAGGTAAATGAAACCATGACTGACTTGATGTTTGATTTTATGACACAGAGTGTGACACGGTTTTTTTTGTTAAACCAACCAGTTTCATGTTTTTGTGGGGACAGCTGTCTCCAGCACACTAATGCAAAGAGTCACCTTTTGATTGTAAACATTTGGAATAATTCTTTGGAAAAGCG
The DNA here is from genome assembly GCF_040938575.1 of Ambystoma mexicanum. Lineage (NCBI taxonomy): Eukaryota > Metazoa > Chordata > Amphibia > Caudata > Ambystomatidae > Ambystoma > Ambystoma mexicanum. Next base: position 293,373,930 of record NC_090928.1, read on the forward strand.
CTACAAATGAGTATCCACATGGAATTGCTAGTGTACTGGCCTGGCACATTGTCAGGCATCTTTTGTCACTGAATGGATACCATTTGTTTAATTTGTCTAATGTGATGTTTTTCTGACCAAGAACTGCAGCGAGTGTTCTCGCCAAGATTTTATGAACTATAACTTGACTAAATGAATTTTTTCCATGGTGTGATGAAACAGCCACTGCCGGATAGTAGTATGGTGTTTGTGGCTAAAGTTAATATTGTATATGGTAGATATCCCACTTGAAGAAGGGTATTCTCCAAGTCACAGAAGGTAGACACTGTGAACCTGTTAGATTTTCCAGTGGTAAGACAACATGTAAATTGTAGACTGGTAATGCACACCTTCATTATTACAGTGCTACACTTAGACATAGATTTATCATGAGGCAATGTTTCCTTAGTACTACCAAGCTGCTACAAATGGAGTCCATTTCTATGGCCCATCACTAGAGTGCGCGTAGCTAGGGAGCTAGATTCATTAATTGCAGGAGCTTTATATGCTTGTGACATAGAAACTGTGCACAATAAGCTAGCCACTATGGGTTCTGATGCCAGCTCTGCTATAGAACTTCTGGCCTAGTGGGGCCCATTGATATGCCCAGCACTGCTACAAGTATTGACAGCCAATTGAAGATGACAGAATTTTAGACATGAAGACATTTTTGTCTGCCATAGGGCAGGTCAACAAGACTGCTAAATACACACGATGCATTGTATGGCAAACATTGTTAAATCAGCAGGTGTTGGCTTTTTACTGGGTGGGGGCGACCATCCTCCACACACTGGCACGCAGAGCTACAGTTACCAGCATACATATGGATTGAATTGCTTGCTTTTGATTGCATGAATAACACATGCCATGCTTTGATGTAAATTAGTAGAATTGTTTTTATTTAGACAACCTGGTGCCCATGGGTTCACCTTGTTCACGAAATTAGATGGTTTCTGGTTGGGTTCCACCTACCTGGGGGAAGTGTCTAGTCACACAGCCCATAGTCACGCTTGAATGCCCTGGGATCAGGGGGAGGGTAGGCCCTTAGGGTGAAAGGCTGCCAGGTTTTAGAATTGGTAACCATACATAAATGCAATAGTGCATTGTAGATTAGACTACACTGGATTGCCTTGACATTTTAACTGCATGCTGCTTTTTAACTGACAATCAGTTATACAAAATTGATTTAGGTATTTTTGTGTAGGCCATGTTTTGGCTAGAGTAAATGTCCACGTTCACTTGGCGTAGGTATTTTTGTGTAGGCCAGGTTTTGGCAAGGGTATATGTCACTGTTCACTTTGTGTACATTTTTGTTTAGGTAGTGCTTTACCTTGCATGCCACGCTAACTAACCGCTATAAGATAGTTTGTTTAAACCTCTTGCAAAGCCCCAAGGTCTTTATCACTGCACTAAATACTATATTGATAGGTATTAGTCAGCATTTGTCGCACAAACGTTGAATAGGGGTGGAATGTAGTGATACACGAAATTGCAACCTTGCCAATCAGGGCTTTAGATGACAGCATTAGCCGCTGAAAGCCAATAGTGTATTCAAAGTATGTGCTAAAAATGCTGACAGTAGTCTGTTGTAGCACTTCCATTATGCAGTAGTGAGCTACAAGGAATATGCAGGCCTAGTATGAGATAGGTCAAATTAAGCATTGTTGATAGACAGGCAGGGAGGGCCCCTAGCTATGTAGCTAATAGGTTTTTGGAGTGTTTGGAACATCATGGCACCTATATAGCGCTTAGATAGCCAGTCTTAAGCGCTATAAACACTAAGCTATGAGTGCATGCCTTTTAGAGCTTGCAGATGGGGTTAATACATCCCTGCTTCCCTTAGAATATTCAGCCTCACTAACGTTAGCCCTGGCTCCAAGCTAATCTTCCTTTTCTCTGGGAAGGTACTGATAAGACATTCCTCAGCCAGCGCAGATGGGAACAAGGGAGGGGGTAGGAGCGAGCAGGGAGCATCTCAGAGAGAGCTGGGTTTTTTCCATGAACCAGCCTCACAGAGAAAGTTCTGGAACTATGCGTCATGGTGACTGACAGCAAGAGATTATAAAGTATCCATGCACACATGGGATCAGGGGGAGATCGCCTGTGGACTTGATTCGTGCAGAAACAGGTGCCCGGCATTGGCTCATACGGTGTCCTTCAGCATTGTCCTCTGAGCGGGGCTTGTTTACAGCTAGCTTATGAGGGCCCAAGGTCTCCCCAGTGCTGCTTAAAGGGACGTAAGACTGTGTTTCTCTATGTTTCTCTATATTTCTCTATGTTTCTCTATGTTTATCTAAGTTCCATGTTTCACTATATTTTGCATTGCTCTTTGTTTTATGCTTTGTAATATTCTCTAACTTGAATCCCAAATGTATATGAAATTCACTGCTTAGAATAAATATGCTAATAACACTTTGAGGGTGTCATTTGTCACTAGCATGAGATCACTGCTCAGCACAATAGAACCTGTATTTTGGGCTGAATTGGGTATTTTTGCTCTCAAAGGGCTGGCCCCGAGGAAGATTTTGCCCAATATCAAGACAGTACTCCAGTCTCCAGGAGGTCGAGTCGGCAGAGTCAGACTTCTCTCACGCTGTCAGTAGTCAGGCGCACGGGTCGCTGTCTGCCTAGTGGCTTCTGAAGCTGAGCATGCGCGCTCGCAGGGCCACGTGCAGTATGCCGGCCTGGGCACGTTATGCTCCAAATGTGCAGGCGCGGGGGGAACGGGAACGCATGAGCGAGCTGCGCAGCAGGCAGCAGAGTTAAGAATCTTGTTTACCATTACCAATACGCGGGGCGCGGCGCTGCTGCTGACTGTCTGAACTACATGCAAACTTCAGAGTCTGAAGTTTGCACGCATCACTGCACAGGGACACGCTGCAGACACACACACTGGTGCAGCAGAGAGACTCAATAAACTGGGGGAAACTGGGGGGGTAAATGCCATTGTATCCCCCCACTTAAAATTGTTGGGGGGATTTGTCCCCCTATCCCTTCATGTCCTATGCCCATGCATGCAAAGTAATGAGTCTAAACAAATATTCCTTAGATTGTAATGCTGCATTCTTTACTTTACACAGCGTACAGCATTATGCACCCCGCAAGTTTAAGCTCTGAGTGCTGGGCAGGTTTGATCATTGAGGCAAACATGCAAAGTCAGGGCTTTCCCCCGTCCCACGCAGATTGTTTATGGAACAAGGGACTTTGACAATAAAATCGGCACAATCAAGCAAAATGTGGGACGGTTGGCTGCTTGCCTAGGACAGATCATGGAAATTATGGTACTCTTTGTTACAGCTGGTAAAAAAATATGCAATCCAAAAGAAAGTAGAAATACATAAGCAAACTATAATGTAGAGCTCGCCCAAACGTCTAAAAGTGTCTGCATTTATAAGCTCCCATTGTCCATTTAAAAGTAACTTCAGAGATGTATTTGTACTATCATAAGTTATTTCCCACTTAAAAATGCATGTACTATCTTCAATTATGGTAGTGGATTTTGGCGCAAGTTAATATTGAGCAAGTTGGCAACCACTAGGTCATGCTGGATGGAAGACAATTGGGTAGGAATACACCCATGACACATGAACTGACCTTCATTCGGAGGGAGTCACTCACCACTGGTCTTCATGTTATACTACCAAAACATTTAGTAGCATTCACTAAGCGTAATACCTTCTCTTCAACATATTAATTAAAGGCAAATAGTTTATTCTTTACCATTGACTCCGATAGTATCACACATCAAAATATCTGTTTTATCTGCTTTTTAGATTCAGAGAGAGAGATATGAAACTCGCCACCACTAGACCCACACGCTTAGATCCACTGTTTGCCCACTTTCAGCTACACCACAAGAGAATGTGAAGTAGTTGAGGTGATACCATCATTAAGAGCTTGCAGAGAGTTCATATGCCACTCCGATCTGATCATCCCTGAATGACTCCAATCCGCACCAATATCATAAACCGCCCAAACCTTAGGTCTAATAAATGCCAGGTTAAATATAATTCATCTGTAATCCTCCAGTCACCGGATTACAGAAACTTTGCACCAGTGCAAGTTCAAGTACACAGTATTAGCACCACTGCAAAATGTGCCTTATTTTTAAAAACAATGGGACAAATTAGAAAATCTTTGCACCCTGGTAAGTGTAGTTGGACATGTTATAAGCACCAAGGCAAAAATTTCCTTAGCACTAACAACATACATTTTCAATACATCTTTACGCCAGAAGAGTGAAAGCTAAAAGATTTTGAATGGATCATGACCTCTGGCTTTGCTCTGGTCAACCCTTCAGACCATTGTGTGTCAGCCAGTCATGCTTTACAGAACGGGAAAGGTCATATGAAGATCATATGCAGATCATATGCAGATCACGTCTTTGACTAAGGTTGTGGAGGCAGTGTTGTGGAACCTTGTTAAACTTGAATGCCATATGGCCATATTCTGGGTGAAAAGCAGTAAGCCAAATACCTTTTTTGCAGAATTGCTGCCGTAGCAGCTAAGAAGAGACTATCTGGGTTCAGATTACAGAAACTTTGCACCGGTGCAAGGGCAAAGCTTGCTCTTTTCTTAAAAACACTGCCACACATTAGAAAACCTTTTTTACAGTGACAAGTGCAGTTTGGCATGTTATAAACACCAGGGCAGAAATTGCCTTTGTGTAAAAAATATACATTTTGAAAACATGTTTGCCCGAATGCTAATACCGATTGTTAGCACTAGGGCCCTTTTTGCCCTGGCACACAAATGGATTGAATATGTATGTACTTTGCGATAAGGCAATTTTTGCCCTTGTGCTTATAACATGCACAAGCAGTAGCAGCAGCAGTTCCTGCAGTGTCCAGTGCATGTGTAAACATCTATTAGTACTGTGGAGCTAAGCGCTAGCGTACTGCTAGCAGCAGCGGGCAGTTCCCACAGTGTCTAGTGCTGTGTGATTTTTGCAGCAAATTTGCAGCAGAGGCGTAGCAAGTAACGTGAGAGAACGTTTATTAGTGCAGTGGAGCTAAGCGCTAGCAGTAGCGGACAGTTTCTGCGGTTCACCTGCAGCGAGCCATATCGCGTAGGAGGCCTTTGATCGTGGAACTTGGCTCCAATTTAACATGGAGCAGATCGGCCTTGCCCATTCTTTCAATTCAACATGCAGGCTGCGCTGACAGAAGTGGCGGTAGCGGCAGGAGCAACATTGTACGAGAGGGCGCATGTCTAAGGGAGCAGAGGAAGCTGAGAGTGGACCGGTGGACAGGCCGGCTTCATTCGGTCAGTGAGGCAGCAAGCATTCACTGCAGAGTGAGTGAAATTGACCGTGCCCGTGCAGTGACAACATTGTTTCTCCAGGGAACTCGTTTATGGCCGAGCCGGAAAACCACACCATTTGATTGCCCTGACCATGGTGTTTTCAGTCAGCCTTGTGGAAGTTGTAAGGCATAACTGAATATTATCGAACTCAAGGTAATAATATTAAAACTGTATCCAGGCGAGGGAGCAGTGCTGGGAATACTTTACATTAATCAATAGATCACTGTAATCACTGTGAAAGCAGCACGTTTTAGAGGATATGTCAGAGAGCTTGTCAGTTAGAAGAGGCAGACATAGTCCGCGCGGCTTGATGGACAGGTGTTCTCTGGCAGATATAAGAGCAAAACAGTGAAAAGTGCATGGGTGGTGCACAATCAGCAGAGCGGCTTAAAAGTGCTTTGTGGAAAGATTATGAACAAATGTGCTATGATTTTTTAAAAATGCCACTGACCGATGCTACTTGACCCGGCAGAAGATTCAGGAGGTAATTTGAGGCAAGCTCGCTTCAGGGGGTCAACTCTAAAAAGGAAAAAGCATACTGCACTTGATAGCCAGTCAATGGGAAAGAAGGTAGGGTGTGGTAATCTCCCAGCCTATTCAGAAACCTGAGAATATGCCATCGGAAAGCACAAAAAAACAAATTGTCCTGCAGGGAAAAAAAGGGGGCAACGGGTTCTATTGGAGGAAGAAAATGGAAGAACAGATGAAAACACTTCAACAGTGAACACACCCACAATAACTGTGTCAAAAACCAACCAGCTAGCAGGCGGTAGAAAGATAACTATTTCTCAGGGCTGCAGAATGAAGCCAGTAAGGAAGATGCTTAGTTCAGTGCGACCGGAGGAAAGGTACCTTCTACAAAAACGATTTTTCTACAATCATCGATAATAACAACTAACTTCTCCACCTCTATCTGTCCTCACAAGCAGAAGTCCAGCAATCTGTTAATAAAAGCAAGGACTATGAGAATACGTGTGTAGGTATAGAATTGATTGGGCCCCCAGTAAACCACGGTTACAAAATTTGCCTCATAGACTATCGCCCTCACCGCGATTGACAGGCCTGTAGGATGATCCCCAAGTAGAAATATTTAGTGGTGGAGATAGTAGGGAAATTGGTGGAAAAATCTCATCAGAAAGAAGTAGCACCACCTTAATACATACTGAGGTGACAAATATTGCCTTAAACATAATTTCAAAACTATGTAATTTAATCAGGTGCGAAGCAGAAAGACAGGCAAAAATTCTGGATCTGCTGTGCTCGGATGTAAAAGCCAATCCTCAGGATTATGATGCGAGGTCGATGGATAAGAATATGGCAGATCTATCCACCGCGCCAAAGCAGAGCGGAAGAATTGCTGGGAAGCGTGATCCCGGGAAGAGAACTCAGATGGAATCCACAGTAGTGGAAGTTGCTCAGGAGAAGGAAATGAAAATGTACAAGATGCAGCAGGCATGGTCTCGACTTTGTCTAGAAAATCCTGCCGGAAAAAAGTAGAAGGAGAAAAACGTGGCCAATAAGAAGAGGCAGTGCGAGCCAGCGATCAAATGTACACATGAGGAGTGCATACAGGAGGGGTTGAGGCCAAAGAAAGCCCAAAAAAAGCATCTCAGTGACTTAAACGGGCAAAGAATAAATCTGGCAACTTGACCTCGTGGCTATTACCTGACACTAAAAAAGAAAAAAAAGTGAAAGAGAAAAATCCCTTACCAAAAGAAATACAAAACGATCTGAATTGAAGGAGGTCTCCAAGCACTCAACAAACATGGACTCCCTGCATACCTCTGTAGGGGACATTTCGGTGATTTCGTGAGTGGAAGAGTTGGGAATTGGGAAGATAGGCGCTAATGGGTAAATTCCTACTCGCCTCATTACAAAAAAGAGTGGAAATCACCAATGGCATTTACAATTGCATGAATGTTTGAGGAAAACAGCCAACCAATCAATCGTAAATGTGTTCTACAACTTTTCAGGAACATTTTGCCCCAAAGAGCACTGCAGAGTACAGATTTCGATTACTTTTAGCAGTTAGAAAAATGTGGTGCAACTGCAACTAAGGTGCACTGTATGAACTCGGATGTGGCAGGATTTGGTTAGACAGAACACCTCCCTTTGGTTAAAATGGGGCTTTGACATTGGTTACCTAACATGTGCTAACCACCACCAGAATGTTGGTAAAAGGCCTAATGATCCTGTAATAGAGGGGTGTAGGGAAAGAGGTCAGAAAATCCAGAGCGCTGTGACAACAGATCCTACTATAAAAAACACTAGGAATGGCTACTGTCCTTCTGTCATCCCACCTGGCCCCAGGGCAGAGTTCCTAGAAATAACTTAATCGTAAAAACCTGGAACACACGTGGGTTTAGTCATCTGTTGGAAGACAAGTGGGTCTAAGGATCTATTCTGCTCGCCAGACGTGGTGTTGTTCCAGGAAACATGGTTAACAAAGGAGGTCATATTTGATGGGTACTCTGCCTTTAGTCATATCAATTCAAGGGGAAAAGGGTCGCCCAAGAAGGGGTCGTATGACCCTTTGTGCAAAAACGTATCGAGCCAGAGAAATTGTGGGGGAAAAACTGTGTGATAAAGTCTTAGTAGTAATGGGTGAGTCTGAGGCAGGATCCGAATTGGTGATCGTGAGCATCTCCGATCCACCGGGAAGGAAATTCACACTAACATCTCAATTTGTAATTTATGATACCCTGGTTCCCATAGTAGGGAAACATCCAACTCTCCCAATCATAATCGGAGGAGACTTATGCTAACTGCATGTATTGTTCTCTTGGAAAGGGGATAGGTTCCTGCCAAATCCAGGGGTAAATGGCAGGGACAATTCTCAGATTAGGCCGCATAAAGGAAAATACTATTGAGGGAATACGATCAGCAAAAACATGAGGGTATAAGAATAAGTCATCTACCGTAGACTACTTTTTTGGACATTCCCCCAGGTTATTGGATGGTGCACTGATGATACATGACCTCACAGAATACAGCTATCATGCAATTTTAACTGTGAATCTTGGAACAATGCTGAGTACGTGCAGGGAGAGGGACAGGGTAGTTGTATTCCAAGTAAATAAGGGGCTTAACCACCTACAATGGATGGATATGAGTCTAGTAGCTATAACAAGGAATATGGAGGCAGTCAAAATTGATTATAGTAGCATGCAATCACTGGAAGATATGGCAGAATGGTTTGGTGCTATTACAAGTGAATTCCTCAATCCTCAGAACCTTAAAGTAATACAATCAGATGGTAATCCTATTCACCCATATGATAGAATCATCAGAGATTAAAAGAGAGAATTGAGGCAAGTGCTGAGGAGGGCCAATTGCTTTGAAGGCGAGAATACACAGAATTATAAGACTACAAGGGCTTTGGAAAAAAAATACAAGAAGTGGTTGAAATAATATCAAAGCTTCGCAAAAAAAACAGGCACAACAGACTCTTTATAGAGTCATTAACAAAGGAGATTCAAACAAATTGTGGAACATCTTTAATAAAAAGGGAGATGAAACATTGGTTTGTAGCATGAATGGTGACAAGTGGGAGGCACATCTAGTGTATACATTTAGGGGCTGATTCATGGAATTATTTGTGCCAAAAAACTGGGATTTGTGCGCCATTCTGCCTGCAAATCCCTGTTTAACAAATGGGGATTTGCAGGCAGAATGGCACACAAATCCCAGTTTTTCCGGCGCAAATAATTCCATGAATCAGCCTCTTAGAGTCACTAGTCCCGTCAAGAGTGATAAAAGTCAATTTCCAGAACCAGATCTTTATATTGACCTCTTAGTGGACATAATAAAGGGCCTTAACACATCAAGGGCCCCTGGGCTCAATGGGGTCTCAAACATGGTATTGCACGCAAACCCTTTTTTATGGGCCACAAATTTTTAACCAGCTTTTTAGATGGGTAATTAGTACGAATAGTATCTGTAATTCTTGGAAGCAATCGCACATCATTCCCCTGTTTAAAAAAGGAAAATCAAACGGATCTGGGTAACTACCGGCTAATGTCATTGTTGGAGGTGTCGAGTAAGATTTTCACCTCACTGATATTACACAATATTAACACACGGATAAAAGGGAACTCAATTTTAAGTCAATTTCAAACAGTTTCCTGAAGGTATGTCCACCTCCTATAAAATCAGGTGAGATCTTGCTCAGCACTGACGCTATATATATTTATAGATTTTTCCTCCGCGTTTCACACAGTTGACCGGTCTAAATTGTGGGTCAAACTGGAGTCGCTTCATATGCCTAAAGCCTTGACTTATGCTTATTGAATGCTTCACGGGAACAATGTGACGTGAATGAGACTGAATGGGCAGGGTGAACTGTCTAACCCAATAAAAATCCAAATAGGAGTGAAACAGTTGTGTGTACTCACCTCTGTTCTCTTCAATGTGTTTAGGGCACGTTTGGAGCTCTCCCTTAATAGGCAAGGTAATTTTACTCCCCGGTTGGGCAGTCATCTAATCACCTACCATGCCTATGGAGATGACCTGGTGATATTAGACTCTTTAGATTTTGGTATCTCAAGAAGCACAGCAGCAACAATGGAGTATGCTGAGGTAAATGGGATGTCTGTGAATATGCTGAAGTCAAAATCCATGAGGTTTGGTAAGGTGAGGAAAGAGCACTAAAACAGGGAATAATTGACAGAGTATAGAACTACTGTTATTTGGATATGAAATCTGTGCCCAAAAATGAGAAATAGGTCTCCTGAATAAGTGGCATTTGAAAGGGGTCACTACTATGATGTCAAGTAACTCTTTATAATTAGTAGCAATTAAGCGTAAGAGTGCTCGGTTTCCAAACTTGATCAGTGGGCAAAGAAGCCATGATTCTTGGGCTCTCAAGGGAAACTGTGGTGGAAGCGATACAGAGATACTTAGGGTTAACATCACTGTCATCAATAATAAAAATGAATAGAGGGAAGCTGTACATCAAAATCATGGAAGCAGAACTTAATACACTAAAAGAGATAATGAGGGGTGGAATGGTTAAAAAGAACTGCCAGGCCTTGATTGGAATATACACAACTAAACATTTTTAAACTAATAGCCTGGTCCCCGAAGTTAGAGAGAATGTGAAGGGGTGTTGTTAAAAATTTGAATAAAGAAGGTTGTGGAATGGGATGCAGCAATAACTCATGATTATATAGCAGAACTGTCTTCAATATGTACACTAGCAAGGATGCCGTGCTTAATTGGTAAACCACAAGATATATAGTGCAGTTCCCCTGTCCAATGTGGTGAAGAATGTTCATGTTGATGTCATTTAGGGGCTGATTCATGGAATTATTTGCACTGAAAAATGGGGATGTTAAAGGTGCTTGGATGAGAATCCCTATGAATGAACGAGTGCGTAGGCAATACAGTGATCAGCGGGAAGTGGAAACAGCTTGTATACAAATGTATAAATGGTACATCCAATTCTATATGAAATTTTCAGAAGGATTGTACGAAATTACTAACAAATATTTCTGGATGAACTGTGTGTCTGGGTGGATTACTACCCTATCAATAGCTGCCACAAATGAATGGCAGTGTTTTGAAAAGGAACTGGGCTGTAATGAATAGAGACTTCATTTGTGTTCTTCTTTTCCACCTGTCCCCTTACATCTCATACTTTATAGTTTTTATTTTATTTTATTGTGTGGTGTTAGGGAAAATTCTCCAGAATGGCTAATTTCCCTTACCTACTGAGTCCCTCAGCAGCTTTGCTGGATTTCTGGGATTTATTTTTTTCACCTGGTAAGAGGGTGAGCCTTTTTTCCCACTCTTACATGTGTTTTGCTCTGTGTGTTTAACATTTATGTGTTAATAGACTGTGGAGCCTCACCTACTCCACAGGCATCATCTCTTTTTACTGTGTGTTACACAGCACCTTCAGTGCAGTGACACAGGGTTGTCTTTTAGACTTCTCAACTCAGACTCCATTTTCTGGGACTGACTACTGTCTCTCAGAACATATAACATTGCCATTAACTTTATTAGCCTCTGTAAAACCACAGACCCAGAACACCCTATCTTACATAGAGTACTGGAAAGGGTTAATACTTATCCCTTTTTGTCTGTTTCTCTTGGAGCATTGTTTCGCTCCCTTTTCATCAAGACTTGGCTGGTGGCAGTGGTAAGTACCCTATTTTTCCTACTGCGGTTATATTAAATAACCCTGGTATTGTTTTAGGCTATCTTGGTAGCCTCGAACTTAAACCTGCTAGACCATATATGTTTTATTTCGTTTCCAGCTGGGTTTATTCGCCATTTCTTTTTGAAAATGTCTTTCTCGTATTTACTTTGCCCATGAAACCAGGTTTGGTTGCTTTGTTCACCATCTTTTCGCGGGCTTCTACGCAGAAGCCCTCCTTAGGCGCCTGTATGGCTGCAGGGGACAGGATGTGAGGGAGGGGTTTAAGACTCCCTGCACAGGGTCTCCTTGGAGACCCATGTCGCACTCTGAAGTGATTGGCTGTGATGACTGTCCCGGCGGGACAGCCACCCTGCTGTGTGATTGACAGCCAGGCTGTGTGAATGGGGGAAAACTGCATAAAAAGCAGGTCCCTGGGTCTGGAAAGGCAGAGTCGCCACTGGAACGAAAGAACCGACGAGGAGCTGATGGAAGAGGAACTCTACCACGGCTGGACTGCCCAGTGAAGCCCTGCTGCAGGCCCAAATCCTCAAACTCCAATGACAGAGAAGATCCTCCAGGAATTGTCTTCCCCTGAGCTGGTGGGACCAACCAGTTCACCCAAACTGCAAGCCACGACTCCCTCCTCTGGTTGAATTTGCAGGAAGGTCGGACCCTGCTTGTGTTTTAAGGAGTGCACCTTTTATTTGTTGCTTTGCTCTGCTGCTGTTTCTTCCCTGGGCAGTGCAGGACCCTCCAGTCTTCCTACTTCTTGTCAGTCGGACAGTCGCTTCAGGAACCGTGAGCCTGCAGGAACTGTCAGCAACGTCCGCATCAGCTACAGCTTCTTCTCCATTTAAAGGTACTGTGCAAATGCGGTTGTTTGTTTCGTTCAGCCACTGTGAAAGTGTGTGAAATCTTCCTCCAATCCAAGGGCTTGACCTTCTCCACTCGTTAAACTAACTTTTCTGCCGACCAAATTCGTCTGGAACTCTTGGCAAAGACTTAACCGCAAACTACCCTGAGCTGTGGGATCTTGAGCAAAAGACTTTTGTCCTATTGACTTTGGCCCTAAGCCTTTTTGATTTGATTCCATCACTGTAGTTCCTCTTTCTAGATTGCCCTAATTACTTACCTGTTGGTGCTGTTCAATTTCTGCCTAACTTTGTCTTTCCCTCCCTTTTAAATTTCCGGAGTGCCATTTTGCTTCCACTTCATTTGTGAGTTTAACTTGTCTGGAACCTATTGGGAGTGGTGTGGTGTATTAAGAGTGTGATTTTTAAACTGCTTTACTTTAGTGAAATGTTATACAACTGATGTGTAAATAAATGTGTATTCTTTTACTCAGAAACCTTGACGCAGTGTTTGTTTTAATCATAGAAATTGCTGTCCTTTGTGTAACTATTGACACTGCTCACTTGCTATTGAGATACGTCTGGCTGCTCAGCCATCGCTACCACTTTTACTGTGTAGTACAGGCTTGTACCAAAGATGAATTTGTACTATCACTTGTAGTCTTAATTGTCTGTGGTGTTCCCAAAGGGTACTGCATATAATTCTGCCTAACACGTGGTTTATTTGTGGTTGTAAAATTGTTTTATTTTGTATGAGAATATTGTTTACTCAGCTTTTTTCTATTTTTGTAAGTATGTGAAAAGGACTACATTTGAACTTCTTTTCTTTAATGTAATAACATTTAAAAAATAACACTGCCACTTGCCAGTGTGCAAAGTTTTTCTAATTTGTCTCATTGTTTTTAAAAATATGGCAAACCTTGCCCCAGTGGTAACACTGTACAAACTTGCTCTTACTCTGGTGCAAAGTTTCTGTATCTGGCACCTGATGCCCATAATCTACACTTCTTGACATAAGAGCGAACATCCTCAAGTACTTGCACAGCAACCAGTATTCTACCCTCCTCTTGTTTGACCTATTAGCAGCATCTGACAGTTTAAAACTCAATATTCCTCAATCACCACCATTGGGCATTTCTGGAACTGGGAATAGGGGATACTGACCTCTAATGGTTGAATACTTCCTCAAAGGCAGACCCAACCAAATTATATTTGGCTACTTCCTGTCAGAAAATACAACCACCACATGTTGGATGGCTCAGTGTGGATCGAGGAGAGCAGCATCTGCTTAATGAAGAAAAAAATAGAGCTTTTTGTATTTAGTCTCTGGCCTAGTTATTTATTTATTACTTTCTGGAACGCTGTTTTGTTGTTTTATTTGTTTTTATTGGGTTAGAGCTCACTACAAGCTTTTCGCAAGTTAACAACAAATATATGTGAAGCAATATTTTAAATAAACATATGAATGATAACAAAATTACATTATTAAGAAAAAAGAAGAGGAAAGAAGATAAAGAAACAGATTACATCTTAAAATGTTACACTTTTAACTGCACATTTCCTATTTTACAAAGATAACTATAAGCATGGAACTACCAAGATTACTGAAGAGATCACATTAACCGTCAATCATTAATAAGAGCTAAACCCTTCTCGCTGTAAGTTCAAACATAAAGCACTGTCATACCTTAACCAGGGAAATAGATTAGGATGTACTACAGCCCGAAAGGCAATTTAGCCAGAATAATTCACCCTATATTTCCTGAAGGCTAGCTTCTAAGTGCATATAATATTTAACATATACCTTAATCAAACTGCTCATGGGTCAAGTCCTAATAATGTAAGTGGGGGACTCATCAACAAACGCAATGGGATGTGACGTCTCCATAAATGTGCATATCAAGGAGAAATGTGCACATTTCATTGAATTGGCTTTGCATAACTACCCAAATTGAACAGGATGAATGGCATTTGCCTTTCATAAAATCAACACAAACACAAAACCAAGACAGTATATTTGCCTCTAATAGTGTATGTTTTAAACTAGAAGAACCAATACAAATGTTTCCCTGGGACTTGCAATACTAAAATGGGATATTTCACCTTTAGTTGTTTTTTTTTTTTTCATCAGGTTATATAGTGCAGTGGTGAAGTGTCCGGCCTACAGACTTAATGACTGGGTTTGATCCTGAGGTCGTTTAATTCATCAATTCAAAGAGGATATCCAATCTTTCTTTTTTAGCTAGGGGGGGGCTCCAACCTCTGAATAAGGTGGGTGGACTCCATATACCCCCCTCCAGGTGTACCCTTGTCTTGAGCCCTGATACTGCTACAGGAAGTTAGAAGGTGTCTAAGATATTCTAGAACACCTTCTCTTTTACAGATACAGCAGCCACATTTTTCTTTTGGAAGATTCATCCATGTTCCTTGAGCCTCCATTACTGGGAGTTTATTTAAACGTGTCTGCATAAAGACAAGTCTTGCAAAGTTACTGAGAAATTGATAGATATACTTTTGAGCCATTTAATAGGGGAAAAAAACAGTGAATAAGTGCTTAGCAATGGCAATCTCCATATATGATCATGACAAAGTGCCCAGTCCCGTTTGTGGGCCTTATTTTTAAATGCATTTATCATAGACCACACCAATCGCAATAAAATGTGATGCTGCTGAAGCCGTCAAAATTCCCTATTCTGCAGATTGGCTGTCAGGAAAGCAGGGACTTCAAAAGAAGGCCATCCACGGCTGAAGCATGACAAAGATGTGAATCCTTGTTGCACTAACTTCAAAGAGACTCATAAAAATCTCTGGTCACAGGCTGACCCTGGGGAACAGAAGTCTTGTGGAATGAAGCAGCCATCCCATTTGCTGATAGAAACACTCATCAATTAATTTAAAAGATTATTTCCTTTTTAGGCATTTTGCATAGCAATCAGACTGAGGATTAATTTAGTTTTATGCCATTATTTCATGTAATTTCCAGGCGGTTTAGGGGGTATAAAATTCATTTACCTGTGACTCTGGGAACTGTAATGGCCAGTTAGACTAGGTTTTGGGATGATCTGGGCATGTTACAAATATGAGAGTGGGTGAAAAGGTGGATAATGAGATTAGGAATATGCTTGATAACTTACATATTCATAACTGTTGTACATTTTATGAAAAACACAAAAATGTGACACATGGCCATGCTACATCGTACGGATTTGGCGGTCAGTTTATTTAATTCCCCATGATCAGCTAAAACAGAATATATGTTTCGTAAGGCAGTTGCTAATACAATTATGAAGTTATGATACATAACTAGTTTTTGCCAAAAAGGTGAAAGGAGAACAAAGGAGGGTGATACATTGGAAAAGACAGATGTTGCTCCAAAACCCTTAATCCTAGCAGCAGGGATTATGGCAGGGTACTTCCCCTGGATTGTAAAATCAGTGATGTCATTTGTGCTATATAAGGGGGACTGTACGAGGACAGACGGACAGATACAACAACCGGGGAAGACAGAAAAAGGAGGACAGAGAGAAGGCTTCTGAAACTTACCATCTTTGAGAGTGTAGTGACCAGACCCCTGCCCTATCTTCCCAGAGTGTCCAGAGATGCAGCTAGCATTCCTGAAACTTAAACAAAAGCGTGATACGGAAGTAGCAATAACCCCAGTCCTAAATTGCATAAGCCCTTCATTTTTGTAGCAGTGCATCCAATATTTCCCTATTGAAAACTCCAATTGCCAGTGTAGTTCAGTCATCTCCCCATAGAATAATCTCTTGTTTGTCTGTGTATGTTAGCATATCCCCATTGAAAACCACTCATTGATCTCTGTGTTTAAATTATGACCTGCTAAACGAAATGTCATTTGCCAGTGTCATTCCTCTTGGCATCTGTCATCCTGAATAAAAACCAAGTTTATTGTTGTGAGCTAAACTCCCTTCCCAGAGCCTACCTGTCATTGAAAGCCTCAGTGTAAACACATTTCCATTTGCCACTATAATTTCCCTTTGCATTTGCCCAAAAAACAATTGTCCTACTTTATTTCTATTTCCCCTGGTGTGCTGATTAGTATTCTCTAAAGCTTTGCCTCCCAAGTGTAAGCAGTACAACATTTCTTCTATTCTGTCCCCTATTAGTTGTGAGAAATAATAAAAACCACATTCTTCCATGTTGCTCCAAAAACAGATTTTCCCTTTCTTCGTTGGCTTCCCATATTGTGGTGGTGGGCTTCACTCCAAAACAGATTTCCCCATCTATTCCTACTCCTTGCCACTGCCTTCCATTCAACGGAACCAAGTCCAATTGATGTTTGGGGAGAATATCGCACGGGGAGTGCTTAACTGTAGGTGCTAGCACTTTGTGTGGAATTGTTATTATCCTGTGTTATTTGTCATTAAAACAAAAGCGAGTGTAACAGTTTCCTACAACCTAGTTGCTCTAGATAAGATATTACATTTATGTTGCCAAAATGTTGTTGTTGTTTGTTTTAGTCGATTATCCTCATTTGCATTGAAGAATACATTCATAAAATATCTTATTCATACACACTGGCCTGGTTCATAGTCCATTATGACACGGGGTGCTGGTGGAGGTTGGTTGCGAGACGGTTTGGAGGCCTACTCAAAAAGAATCCGTATGATACTAAAAATAAAAAAGTGTTTTATTGTGCGCCACATTCATTGTAAGGGAAAGAGTTTGCTGGCTGGCGTGTGCCGTGTAATAAACCATGACATAGGCCACAAAACTTTGGGCCTCATTACACGGAAGGCGGTGAGCCATGGCGCTATTAGCGCCATGGCTCATGCTGGTAAAATACCGGCACCGCCTTGGCGGTAAGGGGATTTACCGCCCCATTCCAAGGTTGGAGGGGCGGTAAATCCCCCTTCCGCCATTGCCCTTCCCCATTCCCATTTCTGCCCCATAGGGCTCTATGGGAATGGGGAAGGCGCTAATTACGGCACCGCAATTTTGCGGTGCCGTAATTAGCTCCGAGGTCCCTTAGCGGGTTGGTTTTTAACGCCTGCAAAAAGCAGGCGTTAAATCACCAACCCGCAAAGGGACCTCGTAGTACGGCGGTAAGGGTTAACGGTCACCCGGTGACCGTGACCGTTAACCCTTACCGCCGTCCGTGTAATGAGGCCCTTTGTGTTATTTTTTTTCTCGTTTTTTTCCCTCCAAGGTCAATACAATTTAAAGAAAGCCACCATAAAACATTAGCAATTAAATAATATACTGCATTTTCTGGAATTCCACTGAAAACGGTATTTAGCCAGAGCAGTGGTTCCATCTGAGCCTGACCACTGCACCCATTAATCAGCTGAAGCTCGCCCAGAACTTTGCAACCAGAAGTATCTGGGCATCAAAACTCTTAGCTCAGCAAAGAAGGGACAAATCTGCAATAGAAAATTCAGGAGGAAACACATCATGGAAGGAAGATCGCCTTCTTAGGCTGTACCTTTGGAAGGATTTCCTCAAGAAATTGAGAGCACAAAAAGACAAATTGAAGATCAGGGCATCCTTATATACATGTTCATCTGAGATTTCCAAAACTCACAAAATGTACAGTCTTGTCTGAATACTCAGATTGCCCAATCTATACGAGTGACCTCACTTCTTCCATGATCCATCTGATAGAAATATCACCAGGATTGGGCAGGTATTCCATGATAAGATTTCCACTAATCATTTCTCTGCGGCCATGGAATCTGTACAGGGAGGGATTCACAAGGTAGATGGCAGGTGGCGTAAGGCAAGTTATACAATGTGAGGTTATACACAAAAAGCAAGGATCAGAGAAATGTCCCCAGCGCAATAAGGTGACATAGAAGTACCCCCCTTAATGCCACAAAAACGGTCACCCTGAAGGAGCATGCACATCAGACACCCCTATCACTAGGCTAGGGGTGGGTTGTTCTTGAAGCAATCCTTTCAGTGAAGTTGAAGGGCCAAGCTAGAGAAGTGTGCTGAAAGTATAGGTGAAGAGAGCAAGGACATGAGGTAGAGAAGTCAGCAAGGGTCCCGAAATGCTCAACCTTGACCACCCAGAAGAGGTAAAAATGTGAAAGTGAAGGGAGAAGGTGAGCCAGGAGGGCAGTGAGAATCCTGAGCCACACAGAGTTGGACCGGTGTAAGGTGATCTGTAGCAAGGTGTTCCCAAACCCTCTAAAAAGATAGTAATGAAATAGTTAATGTGATTTGCAAACTGTTAATTGTAAAATAAATTCATATTTGTATCTATGCACAACGTGGTATCCTCGAAAGTGACAATTGGTTTTTGCTGGGTTTGTTGTTTGTTCTGTTCTTCCATTCCTACCCATTATCCACAACCATTATAGTCTGGGGGCTCTGAAGTGGCTTCTTGGATTGTACTGCAATTCAAAGCCCCAGTAATAACATACAATGCATATAATACATCTCAGTGTACTCCATGAAAACATGGAACTGTATTGTCCTTTCAAAGTTTCATGAGTACAACATCTCTGCTATCATTTAAAATGTTGCTGATTAGAGAGGGCTTCATAATTCTTTAAAATTTTCTTCTGGGAAGTACACACATTTTTTCTTGTATACTCCCGGCAGAAGAAACTATTATAAGCCTTCTAAAGATTCCCTCTAATTCATTTCTGTCTTGCGCCCTAACATTCTCTGTAGAGAACAACATATGAAAAGTCATTACACAGGCTTGTGCCTCTAGCAAGCTGTTCGAATCAAGCCAGAACAGGTAAAGTGAGCAGAAGTATTTGTTACAGCAGTTTGCCAGTCACATTGGGCCTCATTATGAGTGTGCTGGTCAGGTAACAATGGTGCCGGTAAGTGTACCGGCACTGTTGTTACCGGACCGGCACACTCTGAGTACTATGGGCGACTACCGTCCCGCCCGCCAGATCAGAACTGGCGGGCGGGACGGCAGCCGCCCAGAGTTTTTGACAGAAACACCTGCACTGTTGCACTTGCACGGTGCTTCCGTCCTCCCCTTTCCCATCCTTTGGGACTCAAATGGGAATGGGGAGTTACATTGTCCGGCGCCTGCCATTTTTACCGGCACGGCTACCGCCGGAGTTGTAATGAAGCCCATTGTGTTGCTGCATTAACGTGCTGGTGTCGGAGTTGGAGTGGGAGCGAATCTACTTATCCTCCATTGCTTGCTTTGGACTAGTGGGTAGGCTACAACAGAGGAGATGTAGCACGTGCCTATCACGGAAGTGAGCAGATTAACTGTTACTGCAGTCTGGCAATCACATTGTATTGCAGCATTATATGTCTTAGTTGTTTATAAGAGTCACTCTTAGGTCCAGATTTTTCTACAGGACAGACCGAATCTGCAGCAATCTGTCAAAATCTTGCCACTTCTCATTGAAACCCAGCTAGGATGTAAACACCAGTGTGAACATTTCTGCCAGACAGCCCCAGCCCCCTGACTAGAACGGTCCGGATTGCTGGGAGATCCAGGAGTATCCATGCTATAGCTGTAGGTTGCTCAGTTTCAGTAAAGAGGCTTATGACTGAAACATCTACAGGCAGCACATGCACATACAGTTTTGGGGCGGTGTGGCAGCCAATGAAGTTGCAGAACACATGTGCTGAATCTGGCAGTACAAGCCCACATTCTGGGCTCTGCTGTTTCCCACGCTGGCCACTGTCTTAACTCCCAACTTGTCCATGCCCCTGTCTGATGCAATGCACAATTCACCCATACGTCCTCACCACCAGCAGAATCCTCCCACCTTGAGCCTCCTCCAATCCGTTGCCTTCACTTCCCCCAATCCCCCTTCTTACATAACAGCCACGCGTATGCACACACCAACAGTGCTCTGTCTGGCCTCCCTCGCTGCTTTTGCTCTTCCATATTTATGTTCTTCCTACATGGCTATTTTCCCACATCCGTGAATGCCAATGATATTAATTGCCACAATGTGGTGTTCTAAAAGTCATTGGTTACGTAGCCCATGTTGAGAGTGCTTGCGTTTGCCCCAGTCTATCTCCTCGGGATTGCATTAGCTCCAGCCTATCTGCTCGGGCTTGCATGCCTTTACCGGCCATGACAAAATTCCCTCTCAGCAATGAATGCTTTTGGAGACACTAGTATTGCAACCTGCAACTCACTGAGGTTAGTTAGATAGTTTTAAGGAATAGATAAACTGAATTTCCCATAGACACATCAAGATGAAAGCCCACCCTCTCATATGACAACTTCATAGTGGGGATTAGGGGGGTTGGAATAAAAGGTCGTTGAGAAGTGAATACATGTTTACTCTACCCCCATACTGTCTTTCTCCACCCTGTTCTTACAGTAATTGTATGCTCCCAGCTTTCCAATTGACAGTCATTCAACTGAAAAACCTTGACATTGACGTTTCTTTTTTAGTAGGTTTGCCCTGTTTGAAAGCCATCTGACTGTCAGCAGTGTAGGTGTGGAAGAACACAGTGAAAGGGATAATGGCGTCTGCAAGTGGCTTGAGGCAGAACTTGAAATGCTATTGTTCATAGGAGAAAAAAACAAAGAACTGAGAATTCAGCAAAAACATTTCTGCATCTTTACCCCTTAGTTATGAAGCATGGTCCTGTCATCCCAACATTCAGCCCTTGTGAAACATCCTCATGTTCTCCAGCAATTTATCAAAAAGGTGGCAACTACTGTGTCAAGAAGGGTTTTGTGAGGCTAAACTGTTCACACATTTCAAATATTGTAATTCACAAATGCAATTAGTGTCCTAAGCCCTAAAAACAGATGAAGATACGCAATTAACAATGTTACAAAAACTTGACATTTTTGCAACATTTATTTATGCACATTTGCTTTTGGCAGCATTGCCAGCAGAGCACGTTCAGTACAAACAGTCAATACTGCAGGACAGGCATCTAGCAAGCGTAGACCGTCAGCTCGTCAGCACGAGCAAACTGAAAACCGAGCAGTGAAAAGGACGCCGCCGCTTTAAGTGCTTCGATTCTGAGGATTCCCCTCTCCATGACGTGAAAGTCACGTGACATCCAGCAGGGGATATCAGCTGATCTAAGCTCGCCCTTGCGGCATAAGCTCTGTGGCAGAAGGGCTGTGTGAACTGCTGTTTAGCTGTTTGGCGGCTTTGGCGATCGGCGATCCATGAAACTAACGCTGTGAGCGCTGTCTGGCGATTTCTGAAGAGCACAGTTAAGAAGTAAAGAAATGGCTGAGGTGGGTCCTCAAACACAATCGAAACTAAAGACTTGTGCACCGGCTGTAGACAAAATTGAGTCTCTAGATGGCAAAACGATCACCAGAAAGTGTGAGCTGGAGGGGTATAATTGGTCGACCCAAAAGCAACAAAATGACATAGCGGAAAATGCGGCACACGCCACTCGAACTGTCCAAGCATTACAATCTTCAAGCACAAATGCCTCTGTGTTTCCTTCACTAGGTAAACTCACTAGTATATACCTTGCTCGAATCTCGTCTGAATGTGCCCAATACAACGAGTTGAGGTAGAAGGGAAAAGTATAGCAGACATCGCCCCCAAGGGTGACAAGTCAAACTATGATAGTTGTAAGGAAATCACAGGGAACAGTGAAATCGCGAAGGAGGACGACGCAATCAGTGCCAAAAGTAATTCACAAAACCAGCGTGTGCTGCTTAGAAGTAAATACAATTGAAATCTCACAAAACGGATCAAATGATAATGCGATTGAAATTAATACAGTGGTTTTTGATTCTCCATTTGATGAAACAGACCTTGAATTGTTGCAACTCGAGGTTCCAGTTGGAACGTGTGAAGAAAGCTCAATGAGATTTGTTTACCCGCCCACAGAAAGAAGGAAAAACGACATGGGAGTGAGAAAGATGCTAAACAAAACAATAGCAAATCCAGGGCAAATATGTTACAAAATGCCCGTTTCTATCAACAAACAAGGTCCAAACAAAGACCTGACTGACAAAGTAAAGGGAAATAGGGCAACCACGGAATCAAGGCTTGTGAAGGGTCCAGCAAGTCCGAGCAAAAGTAAAAATGGTCAAAACAACAACAAAATCATGAAGACAAATGACCAAAAGCAGACCAGTACCTTTGACTTTTCAGGTCGTGAATCACGGTTTACAGAACGCCTAAAAGACGATTTTGAAGCGATGAAGCACAAATTGGCTGAAAGCTTTACCGACAAATACAAATCTAAAGACAGCCAACCATGTATGGAGTCTCTTCAAAATGCTGCAAAGAACGGAGAACGTCTAAATATACAAACAACTCCTGCAGTACACGGCAGATCAGGGTGTCATGACTTCAACACTGAAAGACCAAGGTTTAAAAACCACTTCCATGGCACTCTGAAAAATACACCTAATGACAAGCTGCATGATTCTCAGGAAAAAAGGAGCTGTATAAGAAATCCTTCACAGCCAATGGTAAGCTGCTCAACACCAGTCGTGATGACCTCTTCAGTTGATGTCAGTCCATTGTCGCTGATGATCAAAGAAGCTCCAAATCAAGACAGACTCGATAGGGAAAGAGAGAGGAACGATTTAAAACATCACAATGCAGAAAACGAGTCATCACTAAAATCCAATTTGTCTACGGCGGCAGCCATACAAATTCATAACAACGTACTCGCCGCAACGTCCATGGCACTAATTCCATTCATCAAACTATATGAATCTCTTCACGGCGAACTTTCAAACAATAATGCGCTACTTAGTCATTTAAATGAAAAAGTTTACAAAATGGAAAGTGCAAATGCAGAATTCAAGCAACAATTCGAAAATGAAGTGTCTAAAACATGGACCTGGCACATTGAGCTAAGCACACAGCTTAGGAGTGATCACATGGAAAAAAGTTCCCTACTGAATTCTTTAAGGTGCAGCTTAACGCAGGGTCCTTTGCATCCTAAAAATGTGCCCCAAGCCTCCGCGAGCCTGATAGAATCGGACAAGAGCATGGCAATTATGCCCTCTGACGGCAGCAATGGTGGCAAAAAGCCCATATCATCAAACCATAAAAATGATACCACAGAATCCCAGTGCCAATTGATCGAAAAGCAAGACCAAAGTACTCAAAATAACGCCTGCTCACCAATTGACGAACGGCAAAAGGGTCAGGCGTGCGGTAGCGACTTGCCACTGGCTGAGTTAATCATTTCTGAGGATCCGCCATCATTGCAGAAAATAAAAAGCGTGACTATTGGCGAAGTACATGCCGAAAAATCCTCGGCACTTCCTCATGGGTCGACTGACAAACTAACTTATGGAATCTTTGGAGGCGCAGCAAAAAACATCATAAGTGATCCCAAATCAGCTCAACCGAATTTGGTAAAGCAGTGCCCAGCTAAAAAAAAAACTGAAAAAAAGAAAAATCTCGAGGTAGTAAAAAAACATTCTAGTGGCTCGCGAAAGTTCATACGAAACTTGCCTACCCCAGTCAAACAAAGTCTCTTTGTAAGAGATAAACAGGTTCATCAAAAAGGACTGGAAAAGAAGAAAGCTTTAATAAAAATAACAGGAGTAACAGATAAACCTGACACGACTAATCCCAAAAAAAGAATGAGACTAGATTTGGATAATGTTTCCATTCAATCTATACAATCTTCGGTGGATCTCTGTAATCTTTCAACTTATTCTGATGATTTCGTAGATGAAATGATGGCTAATCCCGAGGAGTCAGATGAAACATGTCAGGCAGTTACGAAGGAGCCAAATGAAAGAGCAGCAAAGCGATTCTTGATGCAACCAAATGCGCAATTAACACAAAAAAATGAGCCCAGAGGAAAACGGGAAAACACAAAAAACCTGAATAGCTTACCAAATTCTGAGGTCAGACAAGAGCGTGACAGAGTGATAAAACATCATGTTTTATTAAATCCAAAACTCACACGAGCACAATCTCAGATCAAATCACTCGCTGCCGAAAAACGCAAACATATTGGAACAAAAGATCTGCAGGGCAGAATACAGATTGAAAACATATTCCATGAGGAAAATGACGTAAATCTGAACAGAAGCAATGTCATCCGATTACTGCATTCAGTGCCAATATTGAGAACTGTTACAACAAATGACATTGGAATAGTGGAATATGTTTCAGAAGAACATGGAGACCAAGTTCTTCTGCATATAAATTCAAAAGCTGTACGAAAAACCCTCATAGCGGCAAAAGATGAACTCTTGTTCATGGGCTTCGAGATTTCGGATGAAGAGCTACCTTTCTCTAAAAATTCTAGAGGCACAAACACAAGCAATAATGCAAAAAAGTCCTTAGAACAGCGCTGGGATACCTTGAGAAATCAGATGAAATCCAGGCGGCCAGGTCCATCGCAAAAAAGTGATGTGGAAACAAGGCAAAGAAATCATTAGCTAGATATCATCGACAGCGAAGGGCTGGTCACACTGATTTCATGGAACACGCAAGGTTTCCAACACCTATTTGAAGACTTCCCAGTTGATTTGTCTGAAAACTTTCTAATCTGCTTACAGGAGACCTGGTTACGAAGCCCGCCTGTAAAGGACGGGTACCTGACTCTGCTCAATCCAGTGGAAAAAAACGCTCGAGGTCGCCCACAATCCGGATTAATTACTATGGTGAAACATGGAACTACATGGGAAGTTTGCGAAACCGAAAACCCAAATAGCCTTGTACAGGCAACTTTAATTCGAAAATCAAACGGTGAATTTACCGATTCAAAATATCTGCTCGTAATAAACCTGTATTGGAACCCAGTGAAGATTACAACTGAGAATTTCATCCAAACAATAACACACATAATTGACAAAAATCAAATGAAATACCAAGACCTATTGTTAATCATATGCAGCGATATGAACCTATCTTGGTTTAATGATGAAATGAAGCTCATTTTATCAAAAACAAAGGATAAACAGATTATCAGTGAAAGGAGAGTGTGTTGGGACATTGAAATGGACGCAAGAGACTGTGATATGGTAAATGGTCAAATACCTGGAAATATACTGCCGAAGTTCACTTGGAGAAATTCTGGTCACAAAAAGATTCTTGACTACATATGGACATCAAGAAATGTATGGACTAAGATCACAAAGCTAAGAATTATCCAGACTGATCGAAGTGACCATGACATCTTGGAATTGTCATGGCCTCTAAGTCAGAAAACAGAAGCAGCGTTCTGCAAACAATCAGTTGAAGTGAATCAAGGGCGAAATCGGTTACGCCTAAAAGAAAACCAAATAAAAGTTCTAACAGAGGAGTATCGAATCCTACCTAATAAAATAGCAAATTAGATAAACTATGTCACCCTATTGCCCTATCAACAGACGAACAATCCCATGTTTCAAAACAACAGAAAATCACACAAGCATGATTGGAGCAGACTAGTAAACGATCAGAAGAAACTGCTCAATAAAGAAATAAGGAAGCTAAAGCGGAACATGGGAGTGAACGCCGCCTGACAAATCAAACAACGGCGACAAAAATACAGTAATTGACACAAATCGTTCGCCTGCGTAAGAGATCAAGAACGTGGCGAGTTGATGTTATCTTTGATTCAATTGAATAACGCGAGAGATATTTGGTGCATTTTAAACAACAATAATGCAAATCATACAGACGTGCTTGCCAATGCAGTTTCTGAGGGAGCCTGGCAACAACATTTTACAGGAGTCTTTAAACAACCACAACAAAGCCCACTAACAGACACGAATAGTGAGCTAACGCGTTGGGAAGTTGCAGAAACCAAGGAAGATATACAACATGCAATCTCTAAGCTAATAAACTCAAGAGCAGCAGGGCCTGACGGCATCTCCAACGTAATGTTAAAAGCACACAAAGCGGAATGGTCCATCTTCATCGCTATACTGTTTGACAGAATCGCATAGCAAAAATCACTCCCAACATCCTGGACTGAGGCGATTGTCGTGCCAGTATTCAAGAAGGGGGAGCGGTCTGACCCAGTCAATTATCGGCCAATCGCCCTTCAAGATACAATTGGAAAAAATAATGGCTACGTTTCTCCAACAAAAATTAACAACATGGGCAACCAACAAAGGAATCATGGATTGCCGTCAAACCGAGTTTACTAGAGGAGTTGGGACGGAGATTAATCTAACCATAGTTAACCTACTGAAATAGAAGCCTTGTCAAAAAGCTCAAACCTATTTCTTGCCTTTGTAGATATGCAACAGGCTTTCGATACCGTCAATCGTGATCTTTTATGGAAAAAACTCAAAAACTGGGGATGACCAGAAAATATTTTACATCCGATAATGGCCTTCCACTCCAAAACATCGATTCAAGTAAGGATAAATGGAAAGGGTGAATTAACTGAAGCAATAGCTATGAACAGAGGGGTGAAACAAGGTTGCCCGCTAGCTGCAGTCTTGTTTAAACTATTCATTGCTGACATCCCGGATGCATTAACAACAATACATCGCTTTTCTTCAAAAATAAATGGTCATCAAATCTGGTGCATAACCTATGCAGACGACCTGGTTTTGTTTGACAAAACCCAAATAGGGCTACAGCGACTAACATTAGGCCTGCAACAATACATGGAGAAAAACGACCTAAGAATCAATGTAAGAAAGACCAAAATAATGAAGTTTGGACCGGCAAAAGGAAAAAGAAACTGAGACTTTAATTGGAGAATAGATAACGAAGAAATTGAAGCAGTCACTGAAATACGCTATCTGGGAGTTTTAATAAACAAGTCAATTCGAGAAAATAATTGGGCACTAAACCTGCTGCAACTAATGAAAACGTTTGCTCTACAAGGAGCTCGAATACATAGCTTGTATGGAAAGTTCAGCTTAATTCCAGTGCGGCAGTTTTATGTGCAAAAGGTAGTCCCAGGAATCACATATGGCTCAGAAACAGGATGGAATATGGACCATAAAATCTGGGCCAAACTAGAGGGAATTTTCTGGTGGCGAGTGTTAAGACTACCAAACTATATCTCAATCATTGCAATAAGGTATGAATTGGCGTTAGAAGAACTATACGGCTGCGTCGTCTGGAAATCCTTAGCGATGCTAGGAAAAATGCAAATTGCAAATCCAGAACCTGCATACAAGTTATTAGTGCCTAGAGATAACTTGGAATACACAGGACTACTTAAGAGCTGGACGCAAAAGCTCGAAGAGGTTCTAAAAGCGAGTGACATCAAGCTTGAAACATTGCTCGACCAGCCTCAAATCGCAAAGAAAAAGATTAAACAATGGTTCTGGATCCAAAATCTGTCCAAATATGAAGATCTTGCGTCTGCCCTGAACCACAGTCTAGTAATGAACAAATTAGATAATTTTCCTCAATACTTGCAGAAATTTCCTTCACGACGTCATCGAAATGGATTCCTGGGACTGCGTCTAAATGCCGTAAAGACAAAACAAATGTTAGTGGCACGTCATATTGAAAAATCAGATGACAACGGCTGCAGATTCTGTAAGACCACCATAGAATCACTCAAACATCTAATAACAGAATGCCCAGAACTTAAGACCC
Organism: Ambystoma mexicanum; assembly: GCF_040938575.1. NCBI lineage: Eukaryota > Metazoa > Chordata > Amphibia > Caudata > Ambystomatidae > Ambystoma > Ambystoma mexicanum. The sequence continues at coordinate 293,401,664 of NC_090928.1, forward strand.
TGAGGTCAATCCACCGAAGCCAATTTGCACCTATAAATGACAACATGGATGAATGGTGGTTAAGAATCTTGGGTGGAAGTTCAACTCATCTGACGTGCTCAGTAATAAACTTTGTGGAAGCCTGTTTGGACACTGAAACTTAAGTCTGGGCTTTATAAACTGTAATTGGAAGATGCTTGTTTTTTTAAAGGTTTGATAAAAAAATGTTTATGATAAAAGTTTGACTCAAACTAAAAATTACAATAAAAAAAAACATTGTTTCAACATTCAATATCAATGTGTGAAAAAGTATGCAAACCTATTGATTCACTGATTGGTGTTTTCCCCCTGAGTAGAAGGATTTCAACAGTTCACCATAACTGTTGATCAGTTTCTCATATGGGCTTTGAAAATGCGTTCCTGCCCATTTCCTCGCAAGGCCCACTTCTTTAAGGCCCATTTGTTATTTGTGTAGTTCTAGTAGATGTGGGTTGGGATTAGATATATATTAAGGTGGAGGGGTCAATGCGGGGGGGGGTCTCCCACCGCATTTATTTGCGGTGGAATGTGCTAAAAGAAAATTAAACAAGTGGGTCTCAAGCAAATTGATATGAGGAAACATTGCCGAACCTAAAAATGTTGGCCCATTCCCTCTTTCAGAACTTCTTTAACACTGTGCCATTTAAGGCCTTCTCTCCCTCATGTGGGCAGCTCACTTAGGGCCTGATTCACAGAAGCGTTTAATAATGGTGCAATCCCATAGGAAAACGTTCTATGAATCAGGCCCATAATGTCCTGCCACACATTTTGATGGGGTTTAGGTCCAGAGTTTGTTTATACCATACTAAAGCAGAAAATGTCTTATTTTGCAACTGTTGTTTTGGAAATCAGATATATTTAGGATCGATGTCCTCATGCAGGAACCATCTGTGTTCAGCTTCAGCTCATTGGTGCATGGCCTGACATTTTCCTCTGGAATATTCTGATACACTGCAGAAGTTATGTAATGTTATTTTATGCTGTGCCGCACTTCCATCTCTGTCAATGAGGGCAAGCCCTCCAGGATGTGAGTCCCAAAAGCATCTGCAAACCCTCACAATCTCACTGTCATGCAAGATGGTTTTGATGAAATTTCCTTGTTTAAATGCTATATTTGTTTTTTGTCAAACATAAAATTTCTCATCAGGCAAAAAACAACTATCTTTCCATTATATGTCCAGAAAAATGGATACAAACTTCTTGTGGTTAGATACCAGTGTTTGTAATAAATAGCATTCTGATTCTAGATAGTCAATCGATAAGCATTTCCATTAGCCTAAGTGTGGGTGGCCTGAACTTCCTTTGATGTTACTATGGGGTTCTTTGGTATTTCCTGGAGTATTTGTTTGTTTGTTCAAAATGAGATTTTTGTATAATGACTCCTCAGAGTAATGTGACTGTGATTTTGAACTTTTTCCATACCTGACTGACAGTCATATCTGTCTGACACTGGATTAGTGGAGTACAAAATCCAAGGAAGGTTTTGTAGGCCTTTCAAGAAGTATGACCATAAATAAGTGGATTTCTGAGGCTCTCTGAGATTATGTTTGAACACAGTATGACTGATTTCCTCACATCTATTTTCGTGAAAAAACAAAACACACAGAATGTCTGATCTTTATTTAGTCTCAGGTATCCCAAAGGCAGCCCACAAGATCTATCTGATTGTCTAAATATCTGATTCATAGGGTCACTTCTGTCCCCCTTCTTAAATATGGAAATTACCACCCATGGCTTCTGGGAAGAGGGGGTCGTTCCCTGTGACTTATTGATGGTCACTGAAAAGGCTGAACGTGTAGGAAACTCTCTTTTTCTGAATTTGAAAGGTATATTTGTTTTTTTTTTCTCTCAAAACACATTTTATTCGAAATACATTTTTGGGCACTATGGGCGTTAACGGTGAGGGTGGAGCTGAAGGGTGTTGCATCTTCTCCAAGCAGCACACCGCAAACCACAGATGGTAAGATGGAACTTGTGTCCCTTGCACAAGCAACAGCTCTTCTTGTTGCCAAGAGGTCAACCGCGCAGCTCCCTGTGCTTGTGGACTGGTTTGGTGATCCATTGAATCTCTGGGTTCAGTGTGATGGCCTTATGGAAGGTGTCAATGAGGACAACTTCAAAGAACTTGTAGGTGGAATCTCCCCCCTCAACCCCCAGTACAAGCTCAGCCCTCTCCGACCTCCATAGCGGTGAACAACATGCTCCTCAGCAACATACTGAAGGTTACTGGCAAACTTGATCTGGTTTACACCATGATGAACTGGTTCACCATAGGTTGCTCTCTTGGGGACTGGCCGTTTGCACCCTCCTCAACTAACACAGATGTGATAAATCGCATAACCATGTTTAGCCTTGTACCCAATCCTATGTGCCTTGTCTGGCCTGGTGGGAAGGGGTGCCCGGTGAAGAGCCAACAGCTGGCAATACTGCCATCGATGGATGCGCAGAAAGAAATGCATTATATCCAACTGCTTCTTTCACCATAGCTCCTGCATGTATTTGTAGCACCCATCCTGCAACCTGAGGCTGACCAATCGGAAAGGCATATCTATATCAGATGGAATGAGAGGACTGCGTGGTATGAGAACAGTTTCTAAGTTTAATCCATTGATTACACGAGCAACCTAACACTGATAAATTGCATTAGCTGAGTACAGAAACATACCTAAGCCTTTTATATATATTGTTTGTTTCTGGGATTCAAAAACTGTACGTATTTCATTTTACCATGTTTCTATCATATTCAAAAAGCAATTCTTGGTATTACTTTACTTGGATGCTTGTGAACAGTACATTACATATCTGTTAGCGTTGACAGAAATATCACAAATAATCAACTACTGTTTTAAATAAATAAACTCTGTTTCTGCTGACTGCAGATGTTACATTATTAATTTTGATAAGACGCACCATCCAATTACTTTTGACAGATCGCAGTGTAAAATATACTTTATAATTGTGAATGGTGTTTTTTGTTTCTTTTTTAAAGGGGATAGCTATCAGTTCTTCTAGGAATGGGAGCAGATATGAGCAAACAACACACTTCTTTGAAGAAGGTCTTACATGCTGATAATCTGTAGAACCTTCCAACCAAGACTGGGTGTGCCATGCATTCCTAACCTGTAATTCGAGCCTCTTATCACTTGTATCCCTCTCTTTCTATAAATCGTGGTTTAATGCAACCTTATTTCTGCATCCCCTGTATCTCTTATTGTACAGTGCAATTAGTCAGCTCGGTCTGCCCTACATTATGTTATGTTAGTGGGATTTATACTGCACACCACTGCATTTCCATGTTCTCTAGGAACCCTGTCAGAAGTGAAAATAAGAGAGGGGTTGTTTTGTTCGTGGGATTAGAGGGAGAGTGCACATGTCCTTTTGCAATGGTGTTGTAGTTTCAGGTCAGACAAAATATTCACTGTGGGTGGGTTTGCTTCTGGGTGATCTAGGGATTTGAATTCATGTGGGAAAACTTGTGTCTGTGGTATAAACATGCATTGGCAGTGCTGAGATTGTGTGAGTTATTGGAAGGGATGTGCAGTTTTTCTGTTCAATGTCAGTGTGCGGGGGTTGTTATAGAAGTCAAGTGTTTCATAACTCTTTGGCGTGAAGCGCTAAAAAGAAACATATAAAATCAAACATGTGCGTGGCATCTCCCCCTCTTCTCACCTCCCTCAACTCACATCCTTTGTCTTTTTCTTTTTCTGTCCTCTTTTGTTTTGTTGTTGTAAATATGTCTCTCTCTAACAACCTTGCTTGTTTGCTCTACCTACACACAGGCATGCTCAGTTACACCTGAGTTTTCTTCTAAAGATGCCTCTTGTGGTCATTAGGTTTCCACACTTTGTCATAGATACATTAGAGCATTAGACACACATGCCCATATAACTGATTAAACTAACTTGGTGGGTAATGTCCCTGACTCAGAAATCAGAGGAAAAACACACATTTACAATATGGAATACTGCAGGTCTTCTTCAGGCTTGCATTCCTCTAAGGTCAATAGCAGTGGACAATTAAGTTGGGGTGTATTAATACACTTTGGTCACACTGCTATAGAACTGCAATACTATGATAGCACCATAGCAATTGTGACACAATATAAATAGGCAAATGCGTCTACTTTCTGGTTTGGATATATGAATAACTCATATAAAAATGTATAATTCACCAGTGTTTTATTAATTGTCGTTTTATATACTGTAAACCAATACTTAAGAGTTGTTTTTATCAACCAATTCAGCCACTTCACCAACTTATTTGGTCACTATTTTAGTCAAAATGTGTCTAAGATACATGCCAGTCACAGTCTTTCGAGACACTCTTAATCATTTTGCCACATAGTGACTTTTTGCCACTTAATCAGGTAAAAGCAACTACAGCTTCAGTACCCGGGTTCCACACATGCATGGATGTACTGTGAGAATGAGAGGGATGAAACAGTATGTAGTCATCCTTTCAAGCAAATAGGTTTCCCTGGCACCTGTCATTTCCTATAAAGTTAGTAGACACACGATTTCATAATCCATTGGGAACAAGGGTTCGATCCTGAAGAACCATTCTTCAACTGGATGAATGCCTCTATCCACTGGGCATCACAGATGATCCACTCAACACGTGTCATTTTGTCACCATACACACTTAACAATACCTAGAGTGCTGTAAGTTGCTTTTATTTCAATTCTATTTTTACACTTGAACCCAACTAGGAGCACACTTCCTCATTTGTATAATGTAAACCTCCCCAAACACCACTTTGATCCTTAGACGAAGAAAAGGGCTATGGAGGAGTTCAGATGGAACAGCCTGACATGTCCCGTTAACTATGGCCAGGCAAATGGATTAAACGGCCTCCACCTATGGTCACTTAGCAAGCCTAACGGATATAAAAAGGTGGGCTGTCCACCAGAGAGAGCGAGAGAAAAAGGAGTGTGGAGCTGGCTGAATCTAGAGAGAGGTGGATCGGAGAGACAGGAGCAGAAGACACGGGTGCTGGAAGCCGTGTCGAGCAGGTACAAGAGACCCCGGGGTTGAGGGCAGCCAAGAGATGGACTGGAAGGCCTGCACACCATCTGTGTCAGGCGTAAGAAGAAGTGCTTTGGGGCGCTGAGGCACTCTGGTCACCATTTAACTCCAGAGGAGCGAGCGGTGCTCTCTCCAACCTCTGCATGGGAAGAGTGGAGTCATTGGAAGCTGAAGGCAGAGCAGTTAAAGGAACAAAGCTGACAAGATCTGACACATGAATCCAGTGAGTGTAAACAGAGAACACTCATAACAGGGAGCTCCGGGAACCTGAAGCAAGCATTTCTTGAATATCGAAGCACTGGAAAAAGTCATAAGTAGTTGTGAATGTTGAAACAAATGCCTTTAAATCTCGTATGAACTGAAAGTAGTTTCAAGACTGAAACAGATGAATTTTGAATACGAACTGAGAGACATTAAAAGCATTTCTGAATGCCGTACAGAACTATATCAAGTTATGAATCTTTCTGAGTGTAATGGAGCACAGGATTAAAGCAAGTGATAAGCATGATTGAAGGGAATGAAGTAAGGTGGTACAAGTAGTAAACACCACTGAGTAAATTGGTTGAAATACAAGCTTGGCAAAGCAAATAGAATCCCAAGAAGGGAATGAGAAGAGAAACCATTATTGACCCAAGCAAAGTGTTAAACGAACTGCAAGTTAAGATGAAACATGTGTCGACAAGAGTCAATAAATTACAGAAAGTATAGCAAAGTGAATGATGGGCAAACTAGTCAGTGCAAAGTGTTGGAAGATGAACAAGGGTATCGGTTGCGTGACATGATATGGGTGGACCGTGTGGTCAGACAACTGCGCCTAGACCGATTGGCACTTTTGGAAAAAGCTAATGAAAGTAACTACAATGAAGCTTGTGTTTTGCTACAGATTCTCAAGTGATTTTGAAATCAAGAGACTGAACTATTTTGGTGAACTGGCAAAGAGTACTGATGACAAGAGAGTTTGCGCAGTGTCCCAAGGAATTGTGTTATTTTTGAAAAGCTGAAATACTTGAACTCTTGAGGAGGGAACCCTGATACTTTGTAAACTGCATTGAACTTTGGGAGGGACCCTGATTACAAGCCATGAGCTGGAAGAAGCTCTGAACTTTGTTTTGAACACTATTCATTTTGAGGCTGACATCCTTACACACTGCATTAATTTAATTGTGAGGGCAAGTATATGTTTTGGAGAAAGACTGACTTTTTATTTGAACTTCCTGACACAGACTATCCTTAGTTTCCTTTAGTTTAGTTTAGTTTATTTATTTATATTTCCTTTAGGTAGGAAATTCCCGCATTAGCATAGGGCAAGTTAGTCCTTACTCCATCCTGAAATTTGAGGTAAAATAAAGCGTGTTAAGAAAACAGTAGCCTGTTGTCTGTGTCTCACTCATGATGCCTCCACAATACCTACCCTACAAAGTCACATCAAACGAGTTTTTCACTGTTTGTGTGCTTAACTCCAGCAACTTAAATGCATGGGACTCCAGTGAATGTGTTCAATAAACAGCACATTTAATACTTGAGTCATTGAAGTGAGAGATGTGGCAGCATTATCAATCACATACGAGTTTAGCACACAGAATCTCCATCCTGCTGGTAGGCCCCTGGATACGATGCACATCTGGAAAACAATCAACCAACTGAGGCCGGACAATGTCAGTTAGAGTCCCCTGTCAGTATTTACACTATTATCTATCTTCTCAGGTCCCTATAAATTAATAGCAATGTTGGGAAGCTCATTAGTAGTTGAGGTGAACAGGCTGAGGCCTATATTGCTGTTGCACCTGTTCTAAAGACTGTTCTTTTTAGGATTTAGATTATATTCTTAGTGCTAATGTAAAAATACAATTTCGGGCACAGTTCATGAGAATTTTGGACACATGTTAACTATCACCTCTCCCTCTCTCAGAGTCTGCTCTTGTCATCGAATAGCCACACCCACAGCTGGGAGCACACCATCATCTCCTTATTCCCATACTTTACTTGTTATAGGAGCTAGTATTGTATGCAGGCCATCCATAAAATCTACTTTGTGTTTGTCTTGCACCTTATGCTCCAGGCTGATTTTTAATGGACTGTTCAACCAGCAGCATTATGTGTTCCTTATTTATTTATCTGGAATGCGCCGAAAGCCTGTGGGCATCAGGGTGCCCATAAGACTCAAATGTCAGGACGACCTTCAAGGAACAGGACAAAAGGAGAGCGTACCATCGGGGCCGCGGGGGGGGGGTAATTTGAAAATATATGTTTTCAAAGCTTTTATGAATGTTCCTAGTGCCTCTTCCGACATCAAGGTAATGGCGAGAGTGTTACAAAAGAGTGCTGCCTTAACTGTAAAAGATCTGCAAAGTCCATTAGTACGTCTGTGACCAGGGTAGATAATCTGCTTCTTTACACTAGATCGCAGATTTCTTGGCCAGGCAATATTGAGCAATTGATGATTTTAGATAAGCAAGGGCTTGTCCAGAGATACATTTGAAAACCATATTTCCTGTCTTAAACAGGATTCGTTCTTTGACAGGAAGACAATGAAGGTTATGTCAGTGATTGGAGATGTTAGCATGCCTAGCTACCTTTTTGACGATACGTACAGCATCGTTTTGTTGAACCTGACATGTTTTAAGGCATGAGGTTGAGGCTCCAATAAATAGGGAGTTACAATAATCTAACCTCGAGTTGATTGTTGCTCGAGTTATGGTGGCACTGTTCTTTTCTGAAATGTACAGGCAAATGTTTCTGAGAAGGTGCAGCTGGTAATTACAATTTTGTATCAGCTGATTGACATGTGCCTTGGAACTCAGAGTGGCCTCCAGCTAAACACCAAGCATTTTCACCTTAGTTTGAACCTGGATGGTGTTGTCTACGATTCTAAAACTCATGAAAGCCGGATTGAGTTTTGCCCGGGCCTGCCTGAAGCCAAAAAACAGAATCTCTGTCTTGTTGGTGTTCAGACAAAGCCGGTTGGAGGCCATCCAGAGTTCTATCTGATGGAACATGTGGGAGATGGATCTGGTAATCTTGACATTGTCCCAAGTAGTTTATAGGACCAGCTGAGTGCCATTGGTGTAGTTCATAAACAATACTCCTTGATCATCCAATTGTGAACAGAGAGTTATTGTGTATACTTTGAACAAGATAGGGGACAGATTTGCTCCTTGAGGAACTCTACACCAAATGGGAGCTGACGGAGATAGGACTGATCCCCACGGAATTTTGGATTTGCGTCCTGATATAAATGAATGAAACCAATTAACTGCACTCACGGAGCAGAGTCCCAGATGGCGTAAGGACTGCAGGAGGCATTGGTGATCAACCAAGTCAAAACCCGCCGACAGGTCCAGAAGTACTAGCATTACTACTTTGCCCTTTTCAACGATACCCAACATCTGAGATTGTAGATCGAGAAGCGCTGTCTCACTACTATAGCAGGGTCAAAAACCAGATTGTCTGCCGTGGAGGATGTTATGTGTTTCTATGAAAGCTTGAAATTGCATGCAAGCAGTTTTATCCAAGATTTTAAGGAGGAATTGACAGTTGGTTATAGGTCTCAGATTATCCGGATACCTAGGGTCCAGACTGTTTTTTTTTTTTTTTAGCAGTGGAGTAACTGTAACGGCTTTAATTGCTCATGGCATCAGTGTCCCCTAGAGATGGCAGCAGATAGAGGCAAGCAACACACTTCTCCTAAGAAGGTCTTACATGCTGAATATCTATGGTACCTCCCAATCAAGACTGTGTCTGCCTTTGCATCCCTAACATGTATCTCATGGCTATGAACATATCTATCCCCTCGCTTTTTATCCTGCCAACTGGATCCACACTATTCTATTTTTTAATGTAACCATATTTTTGTATCCCCTGTATCTCTTGTTGTAGAGTGCATGGCTATTAGTCCGCTTGGTTTTCCCTCCATTCTGTTATGTAAGTGGGATTTATACCATGCACCACTGCCTTTCTCCAGGCACTCTGGCGGAAGTGAAAAGTGAGAGGTTGTTTTGTTAGTGGCATGAGAGTAAGAGTGCAAACGTGCTTTTGCTATGTTGTAGTTTCAGTTCAGAAATGGTTTTTCATTGTGGGTGGGTTTGCTTCTGGGTGATCTGGGTATTTGAATCCATATGGGAGCACTTTTGTGTCTGTGGTATAAACATGCATTGGCAGTGTTGAGATTGGGTGACTTATTTGGAGAGATGTGGAGTTCTTCTTTTCAATGACATTATGTTTTTTTTAATAATTTTCATGTGTGTTGTTATGCTTTGACATAAAGCACCATAAAAATGCAATATCATACAAATGTGTGTGTGGCATAACTGGTTTGCATGTGGTGTTTATGGAAGAGTAGGGAGGGTTTTAGTGTTGGTAAATGAGGGAATGAGAGCAATCGTCATGGCATCAGGATAAGTCAAAGTTTAATTTTTTTTTAATTAAGTATAAAATCTGTATAGCATAACTTCTACAAAACATCATCAATCTTAATGTCACGTACCATCAACAATTCATAACAACAATCCATTACCAGGAATATAGATTTTCATCTATGAAATCATAAATAATTTGTGCACAGCAAAATGTGGCTAATATAAACAATGTCTTATATCTGATGCATACTTAAAGTTCAACTCTATGCAAAAATGTGTGTGCACATTTGCAGGATACCTAACACAACTTTGAAAGCCCTTCAGTTAAATAGCTCTCATTTTATTACATTGTAATAACAAATGTTTCCATGTTTCCAATATGCCAATTTTTTACACAGGCAACACCCTCTATTTCCTTGTGGGATAACCCTATGAGGCCACTATACTTCTCGAGAGTATACAACATAAAATCGTAGTTGCATATACACGGTTCTTGATTTCTTTCTGAACATTTCATAAGGTATTGTGTTGTGCTTTCTAAAAACATTCCTATGTCCATAGCAAAGCTTATAGATTCTTAAAACATCATTTTGTTTGTTCAATCATGAATACCCAATTTACCTTTCCCTTTTCCTGGGGTTTCCGCTAATACTTTCCCTGAAGCCCCAATTTCCTCCACAATGGAGGTGCACTCTGCAGCATATAACACTAATGGTGTTGAATTATCTTTTCTTTAAATTGAGTATACAAACTCAAATAATTATCCGTCAGAAGGGTTTAAAATGTTATATAAGATCATGAACTTTGCATTCGGGATTAGATTTCATGGTTCAATTCTTTATAGATTGGAGCTATTGGTAAGCACTTAGGTAAATGAGTGGTTTTCTTCCAAACTTGTCATTGTAGTAGGTTCAAATATTTCTCCTATAACCCCTCCACTACTTCAGGTACAAAGGTAATTGCTGGTTTAATTTTGTCCCTATACAAATTCAACAGTGGCATTATGGAGAATGAACAGTATTTAATTATTATCCTTCTCATTTGGGCACTGAAGGGAATCATTTCCTACGAAGAAGTCCAGAAACTTTTTCGGTGTCCGGTTTTCTAGTAACATTAGAACTTAAATAAATAAAATGCTGAACTAATCTCAGGCTCATAAAAGTTATATACCAACTATAAGACAACTTTTTTTGGACCCATTGAAACGTATTATAGCAATTTTATTAACATGTATCTGAAGGTTATTGTCTTTTGAATAAGAATCCAATTGATTCAATGCTCACTGGAGGCCCAACAGAGTACAATCCAACAATATTATCTCATCAGCAAAAATAAATACTCTGGTATCTACGTAACCCAACTTCGGTCGAAATGTACAGACCTTCTCTAGCTCCACTGGTATATCAGCTATACCTCACCCTCACCCTCACACACAAATGCATTAACCACACAGCACCCCCCTACCTATCTGAGACTATAACCAAGAACTCCTCCATCCGCCCCAGAAGAAGTCACCACGCCAACCAACTCCAAGTACCCATTGTAAAAAGAGCCAAAGCCGGCGGCATTGGCTTCCCTCACATAGCACCTAAGCTATGGAATGCCCTCCCCAACGCGCTTATAGCAGAACCATATCTGTATCTCTTTCGCAAATCCCTCAAAACCACGCTATTCAACTAACTCCACCTTCCCTTCACCCACCTCAGCTCGCACACATCTGATACTAAAAGTGTTCGATACGAAATGCTTCCTGTAATGTAAATTGCTTTGTAACCATCTTCCTTCCATTGTAACCAGACTATGTATGTATTCATGTAACAGCGCCACGATGCCCCCGGGCTGATGTGCGCTTTAAATAAATCTGAATAAATAAATAAATAAATAAATAAATAAAGATTAAAAGTACACAACCCTGACGCAAAGCTATGCCAGTATTAATACCTTTGTAGCATGATCCTGTAGAATGTGTTCATACTCTAATTTCTGTTTCTGAATATAATGTAATAATGATTTTTAATAACCAGCTGAGGATGCCACTTGTTTCACAGTTTCTGTTGGTGTACACAGTCGAACGATGCACATAGTTATGCATAAGCCGCATAGCAAGGTGATGGATTTCCTTTTGTTCTTGTCTGTGAGAACAAAACATTTATAATAAAACCACTAAGTGTTGTCTCCACCTTTTTTCTGAAACCTGTTTTGAAGATCAGTAATCGATTGGTTTCCCTAGTCCACTCGTCCAGATCAGCCAGTATCAAGGATGCAAACATTTTCCTGGCAGAATCCAGGAGAGCGATGGGGTAATAGCTGTCTGGATTGAATCATTCTCCCCTCTTATTGCTGGCACTAGAAAGCATTTATGCCAAGAGTCCAGATGTATATTGTCTCCCTGATTTGGTAGAACAATCAATCTTAATGTCCTGCCCTAAGTAAGGTATCCCCTTTCAAAATAAAATTTGAAAGGCCCCCAGGGCGTACTGCGCCAGAATTCATAAATTTCAATTTCTGACTTCAAAACATACCTATTCCAAGACGGTAGGTCCTCATAACAGAATGACGCATTACATGTTGTGAATCCACAAAATGTTCGACTAATTTTGCCTCTTCAATCGGTTTATTTGCATCAAGTTCTGAGACCTCTCTATTTTGTGTATGCATTCCCAAAGGTTTTTGGAATTCCTAGAATCCAATGTCTTCAGAATTCTCGAGCTCTCTCTTATATTCATTGTCACCTTGTTTTGCCAATTGTTAACTCTTTGTTTGTAGGAGCACCCTCTACCTACCCTGCTGATTTCTCTCCTCAATTCCTGCTTCTCGAACATGTCCAAGTCAAATGTGTGGTTGTGAAGCACTGGTCTCTTTGTCACTCTTTTCAGGATAGAGGAAAGCCATTGAACCAATATCAAATAATAGTTAATAATTGTTGGATTGCCTTTTACCTCTACCCAATTTCCAAACTCTACCCTTTGAGCCACCTGATTTTAAAAAATGTTTCCCTTTTATGAACGGACCATTGAACTATTGTGTCAGGATCCAAGATTGGAAACATTGGAATCGCAGGCGGTTCCGGCCGTGAGCGGTGAGCCCTCACCCATCATGGTGCCAGAGCTTATATAATCTGGCTCCGCCCACTTCTCGGCGCGTTGTATCTGTTGTTTCACTCTCTCAACGCTCTGACTTTTGGATTATCGCCATCCCGTGTATTACTCTTCTAGTCTTTATTCCCCTTGTTCCTTCCCTGGATCTCTTTTCCTCTACCTTTACTGTTGTCTTCGTGCTCGCTAACTTTCTACTTTTTGTTTGAGGTTGCCGCCGCTAATTCTGGTACGGTGCCTCTCCGCTTCCCTGTTCTTCCCTCGCTCTAACTTTCAATCTACCTTTTTTCTTAATGCCACTGCTGCCTGGTCTGCATCCTTACTACGGCCGCGAGGGTGCTTCTTCGCCCTGTGCTCCGCGTCCGTGAACAGGAGCTTCCCAGCTGGTCTCGCTATCGGATGTTCTCTCAGCCCTTCTGTCTGGTGTTTTCTTTCTTTAATGGGCACGGGGGCGCTGCGCTTCACCGCTTCTGCGTTCCCTTGAGCCCCTGTTGCTAATCCTACCTTCCTGTCTTTTCGGCGTGCTGCCTTCCAGCGGGTTGTTCCTTTCTGCTCCGCCGTGGTGGTTCAGCCCTGCTTCTGACTACTTGGGGCATTCCTGCTTTTCTCTCCCTGACTTGGCACAGTAGTCCCTTCCTGTTGTATCTAACTCCTGTGTATCTTTTCTTTACCATACCTTCCCTTACCTACCTTTCTCCCAGGGTCTGATACCCTTCCACTCCGGCATTTGCTTCTTGGATTCCTGCCTTCAGCTACACTGAGTATGTCATCATACCTGGTATCTTGGAACTGCAACCTAAAGATCTGTACCATCTAAAGGTCCTGTCTTCTGAACCCATCTACAGACTAGGGTTTTTTCTGCCTTCGTGCTTTTTCCCTAGAGCTGAGGCTGGCCCCCTGGGGTTCCTCGGTGACAGGTCCACTCCTCTGTCAAGGTGGCCTCCGGAGGGGCCAGACGTTACCTTCAGGAAAAGAAGACCAGAACACCAAAAGGCAAGGGGCCAAGGGCTAAGGGGAAGCCCGGCAAGATTGAGACGGACCCTTGCGAACTTACCTCGGAGGAGTCAGGTGAGGAGAGAGGGGAGGTGACTTGGATCTTGACAGTATACAACGACCGAACCCTAACATGGCCTCCTTGGAACAATACCAAGAACTGGTGGCGGCAATGCAGAACCTCACTGTCGAAGTCCAGGCTTTGAGGACAGAGAACATAGCACTCCGACAGCAGGTAGTCCTACATAGAGACGACCGTGGAGATCTACCAGCGATGCCCCTTTCCTTCGACAAATACGACGGTCATCCGGGAGGAATGAAGGAATTCCTTGATGCCTGTGGTGTATATTTTGCCTTCCGTACCCATGCCTATGAATCGGCAAGATCTAGGGTTGCATTCATCATTGCCAATCTCATAGGAAATGCTCTGGCCTGGGCCACTCCTCTTGTGGCCAGAAACGACCCTTCCTTGATTGATTATGATCATTTCGTAGAGAGCTTCAAGGAACGATTCGACAGACCTGAGGTGTTCTACTCCTCTTTAGAAGCTATCCTGGATGTCAAAAATTTACGATATATTCAACAGAGGATTTTGGGGTGTCTGTTTTGGACTCCAGTTAAAATGCACTGATTTGGCTTAAGGGAGGATAGTATGTGTTGGAGTTGTTCTACGGAGGAAGGCACTTTGCTTCACATGTTATGGAATTGTTCGAAGGTTAAATGTTTTGGAGTGAGGTTTTGGATAGAGTTGATTTGGTCGGGAACATCTCTTTTCCAAGGACACCATCATCAGTTCTTTTGAACTCACCAGTGGGCACTCGTCACTTTAGCTATGCGACTCTGTGTTGGGCTAATAAGGTGTTTTTGGTGGCGACTCGTCAAATTTTATGCCTCTGGAAGACGAGAAAGAAACCAAGTATTGATGAATGGTTATCGCAGGTGCAGTTGCTCTCAAGATTTGAGAGGATTAAGTATTCTGCTTTACATAAAGAAGAATTTTATAAGGAACAGTGGGAGGCTTTTAATGAACTCTATGTGTGAATTAAGTGCTGATGGGCGATGGTTTTTGTTTCAGAGTGGTTAATTTACTATTGTGTTCTTTTTATTGTGTTTGTCTTGTGTTGTGTGGTTGTGTGTTTGTGTTTTTTTTATTTTACTTTATCTCTTGTTTTCCTCTGATTTTTGGCTAGTTATCATTTCAAATTAGGTTTGTTGCGATTAGTAGAGATAATTGATAGGTTTTTCTTATTTATTCTGTGCTATTTGTATCAACTTGTATAATGCTTTTTTCGTTTTATTTGTTGTTTTCTTGTTATCATAATTGTTGTTTTGGAATGATATGTATTTCTTTTGATAAATCTTTAAATAAAGTTGTCAAAAAAGAAAGATTGAGACGGACCCTTGCGAACTTACCTCAGAGGAGTCAGGTGAGGAGAAAGGGGAGGTGGACTCGGATCTTGACATATTGTTCCATGGTTGTTTACTTTCAATTCTGTCAAATATGATCTCAAACTTCTAATGGAGATATTTACACTTAGGACCAGATATGCGTGATCACTTAGGTCAGTTTCATGAATGCACAAAGATAATTTATGGTCAAAACTGCTCTAACTGCAAAGACATAATCAATTGTAGTGCTGCTGATACCACTTTTCCACGCAGGCTTCCATGGCACATCACCCCATGCATTGCCATTTGATTTGGTAAATTGCCAGTTAGACATAAGTCTTGCCCACGTTAATCCTCTTTGGTGTACCTTACTGTAAATCAAAAATTCCATATTATCTCCCATCCCAGTGGAAGGATAAGGGCTAATACAATTAATATTTCCTGCAACTATGATGTAGTTTGGATCTAAGACATTATGCTGGTCTGAAAGCAACAGATCTAAAAAATAAAATACCTCCTTCTCAAAAGTGACAATGGGATTCCAATAAATGTTGATTAATAGATTAGATAGAAATTATCACATTTGAGGCTGACTGCCAAAAGTGTCACAGTTGGTATGCCACTTCATACATGTACGGCTCATAGAATTGCTAATACCTTCAATAGGTCCATCCTACAATCTTCCTTTGGTATTTTTATAGCTTTTTAAAAAAATGTTGTGTACCCATCTATGGGGAGAAGAGACCAGCTACACTTCCTGTAGTTAAAAGAAACTTGGTAACCCAAAATGTCCATCTCATCAAGAGGTATTGTTTTCATAAACTATTGAAACTTCTAGAATTACAAGACAATAATTTCAAATTTTTCATCCAAACATCTTTTGGTACTCAATGGGGCTCAGACTTTACAGCAAGTAGGTAGGGGAGTCCGACCAGTCCTTAGAAATTGCATCCATGTTCTCCTGGTCTTGGCTGAAACAAACATTTCTGCTACACTTGTTAGTTAATGTACAAGATAAAGCTTCTTTATGACGTTGATACTCACAGGAAGTCCCTCCTTTTGATGAGGACATCCTTATTTCTTGAGAGTTCCTATACTTGTCACATGTCTTGTCCCAAGCAAATATAACAATACCAAAGGATAAGAAAGTGTCAATTTAGCTAAGAATCAGATTATAAATAATTTTAGAGTGTGCATAAATCGCCACTTAATCCACCCTATCCTCTTCCAAAAATAAATATCTCTAGAAATCAAGGCTCTTAAGGCAGGCATCATAGTAAAAAAGCCCAAAAAAATGATGATCTATTCAACATTAGTACCCGGTGCGTCGATGCCACGGGATGCACTTAATGTGGTTTGGCTCAATTCCGAGCCATACCACAGTGTAATCCTTTGTGCGCATTTGCATGCACCCCACGCGAGGTCGAGTGAAGCTTCCAAACTCACCTCTCCATTCATTACTATGGATCAACTGGGCCCAAAATGGCGCCCTGTTGATCCATAATAATTAAGCAGTACATGAATTCTAGTCTTTCTAGAATTAATGCGTACTGCAGTGCCACTTTTTTCAACCGGCAAACAAAAGCTGATTGAAAAAAGTAACAACGCCATTAGTATCTCGGGGCTAAACACCCCAGAATACTAATCGCAATAGGCCCCTCGTCGGCAGGCCATTACTGCCTAATGGAAAATGCCCCCAGTGCCTCCGTTAAGGTCCACGCTACACTCGGGCTTATAACTATGGGCCCGGGGCATTACCTTAGGTGGTAGTTGCCCGCTGGCTCGGGCTTATTGCCACAGTAATTCACCCTGGTCTAAGCAAATGTGTTTGAAACATTTCCCTGTATCTTTCCTAAAATCCTTCCCAGTATTTGAATTTAGATTCTTTCCTTTATTATATGATCCATCTGCCAAAAAGTCTTCCATGAACTCCTTGCCTAAAGTACATTGAAAGGTTTGGTTACTTAGTAGAAGATTGTGGTTATCCCTCTCTTGCAGTGAATCCAAATCCTCCACTAAACCATTGGGCCTCATTACGAGGTAGGTGGTAAGGGATTACCGGCACTGGTAAAGACACCGGTGCCGGTAATCCCTTACCACCCTATACCGAGGTCCCTTAGTGGGTCCCTTCCTTAACGCCTGGTTTTACCAGGCATTATGGAAGGGACCCGTTAAGGGACTTCAGAGCTAATAACGGTACCGCAAATTGCGGCACCGTTATTAGCTCCATCCCCATTTCCATTAAGCAGGGGAATGGGGAATGGTTGCCGGAATGGGGACTTACAGGGTCCTCCAAGGTTGGAATGACTCTGTAAATCCCTATTTCGTTAACCCGGACCTGGAATGCGGTAAGGGGGTAGCCATGGTGCTAATAGCACCATGGCTACCTCCTACCTCGTAATGAGGCCCATTGTCTTTCTTTTGATTCAGTTCTTCCACACTTTCCGTATTGCCCAACTAATCTTCCCATACCAAATAGGGTTAAATGTAAATATTTGATGGTTCAAAATGTTCTTCCTTACCAATTGTTTCAATTTTTTTCCCTCCAGCGCTGTTCTTTGTATTGATCTTTTTTTGGCGGTTTGTATAGCAAAAGATTTGTTAGACTGTCCAGGAAAAACCATCATGCCTGGATGTTTAAATTTTGCAGAAATGCTCTTGAACCTTTACTTTTTATATTCTGTCCTTCATTAGACCTTTCTTCAGTATCCCCTTATTGCTTGATGTAATCAGATCAAGGCATTGGGCCTCTACACACTCACCACACGCCACCTCCTCAAATATCGGTACTGCCTGAATAATGTGTGTCAATTTCACCAAAGAGGGCTCCCCTATTTGCTCTTCCCAGCGATGTTTTTTTTTTTATTAAAGCTTTCAGCATACAAAAATACAAGCTTTTGCTTATGTACAAATTTTTCCCTCCTCCCCATGCACAAGCCAGACCTCTCCCAAGCCTTCTCTCTTTGTTCTTAAGTCGAGGTTTGGCTATTTGTTTTTTTTTTTTTTAGTTCTCCTTGTTGATAATAATCTTAATTCTCTTCCAATCTCTTTAGCATTGATTCTAGGAAAATACCCAGACCTTTAACAGTTTTTTTACTTGGATCGTCATATAAAGCTGACCACCATAAGTTGGCGTCCAGATCACATGATGGAGGCAATGTTGGTAGTAGTAAACAACCCCTTTCGGATCTGAGTTCAGGGCAGAACAACATTAGGTGTTGAGACGATTCTTCTTCTTTTTTGCATAATCTGCATAATTTTTCCTTTACCAGTCCGTATCTGAACAGATTGATCTTTGTTCTTAAAATGTTCAGACGAAAGCGCATTATTAGATCTCTATGATTCCGATTTGCGCTTTTTTCTAGGTATCCAGGCAATGTCAGTGGACATGGTTCGACGCTACTCAGGTGTGTCGGTTCGACGCTACTCTCCACGCTCTGTTTCTGCCCAATCGATTGAAAATAAAAGTATTTTTACCCTCTTTGGATGTTTCAGAAGGGCTTCCGTCGTGACTTTTAGATTTTGCAGCAGATCGTTACATTTCGCTTTCCATTCATCCAGTGGCCAGAAGGGCATTTTTCCTGCTTCCTTGTTCAGTATTTGGTATTGAGGTGGACAGCTTTCTAAAGATATTTTTCTGTATGTGGCCAGTGTTTTCCAGATGATTCGGGCTTGCATTGAATGCAATCCTAACTCATGTCGTATGATACCTATCGGAACACATATCGGAATATTCAGAAATTTTCGCCAGAATCTGGCTTCAAGTTTATCCCATGTTTCCCAAGGGATTCTCAGGGCCGTTTCGCCAGCATATGTCACAGTGGGGATGACCTTTGCATTGTAGAATTCCACAATCGGACGCATGGAGAATTTACAGAACTTTCTTTTCAATATTAATGCCTGTGATGTTAATTGGTCCATTTTCCTCTGCAAATGTTCAATCCACGGTTGGTCACTCCAATTGGCACTTACAATTGCTCCCAGGTATTTTGTGTTTTTAACTGTTGTTATCAGGTCCTTCTCTATGTGCCATCTAAAAGGTTTTTTACTTGCAGGACCTGCTTTTTTAATTATCATTACCACTGTTTTTTCAGGATTGATTTTTTGTTCAATTTCTTTTAGATGTATATTCAGAGCTTCTAGTTTTTTTTGTAGACCCATTTCTGTTTTGTCCATCACTATAAGATCGTCAGCATATAAGAGATGACCAATTTTCATTTCTCCTATTTTAGGCGAGCATGCTCTTGGTGGTTCCAAGCAGTCCTTTACTTCTAAAATATAGAAGCTATAGAGTATAGACGCTAGGGGGCAACCCTGTTTTAGCCCACAGGTTGTTGTTATTGCCTGCGTTAAGTTTCCCTTTTGGTCCAATCTGACTCGCATCGATGTATTTGTATGGAGAGATTTAATGGCTTCTATTAGGTCTAATGGACAGCCTTTTTCTTTCGATTTGGACCAGAGAATTTGACGGTCTACTCTGTCAAAGGCTGCCGCCATATCTATTATGGCGATAAACCATTTTTGATTTTCATGAATGGTCTTTGCTTTTAGCAGGTTGAGGATTAAGAGGTTTAAACTGCAGTCTACATTTTCCACAAAACCCGCTTGTCTGTGATCGAAATTACCAGATCTTAGTATCCATTCCTTTAATCTTTTCAAGAGAATGCCCGCAAAGAGTTTACCTAAGACATCCAGCAGGGATATGGGACGATAATTCTCCGGACAAGCTCTGTCTCCTTTTTTATGGATTGGAATAGTAATTGAAGTTGTCCAAGATTCTGGTATGTGACCCATTTTTACTATTCGTGTAAAGAGAACAAAGCACATGTGTGCCCATACCTCTAGAGCTTGCTTTAAGATTTCATTTGTGAGGCCATCCGGCCCTGTTGCTCGCGATCTGCTTGCTTTTTTGATCAGTGCCAAGATTTCACTTGAAGTGAATTCGATATCCCAACCTTTTTTACCTTTGTCATCTTGTAGAATTTTGTCTGTTATGGGCTCTCAATTATATTTTTCTTGAAAATATTGTTCCCACGTTGTTTCATTTATTGGATTGAGTTGTTTCTCACTTTGTTGGTTTCTTTTCTGATTTAGCAGTGTCCATAGATATTTTGCATTTTTGTTTCTCATCGCCATTAACATGTATTCAGAGTCTTTTTGAAATAATATAGCTCTATGGGATTTGGCCCAGTTTCGATAACCTTTTCTCAATTCTTTTTTGTTTGCATGTCATCATAGGCAATATTCTGTTTTTTTAAGGCTCTTAGGTCTCTCACCAGCTGTCGTTTTTTTCCCGCTATATCCTCATTGAAACAATGCATCCTGCTTTTTGTGGTTCTTTTATTTGTTTCTGTGGTCACTTTGAAGATTTTAAGACACGATTCGTACTCCACGTCTTTTCCTGTTATAATAGCCCATTTATTTATTGAATTTGTTAACATGGGAATCATTTGTGTTGTTATCCTCAGTCTGTTTCGCCCCTCATTTACACTGACTCCTGTAGGCCAAGTATTCCTAGGTACCACATCCCTTTTATGCTCTATTGCTGGATCTGTGCATGTGAGGATTAATATTTTGTGGTCACTACTTTTTGTTGGTAAGATTTTTAAGGTGAGTATTCTGTCAAAAGTTTTCCGGTCAACAAAGAAGTAGTCTAATGTTGTGCTTGAATTATGTGATGACCAAGTCGATTGTCCTTCCAGATCTCCTTGGACATTTCCATTTACTTGCAAGAGATCACGGTTCTCCATTTCCATCTCCCAATCTCTTGCTCTTGATTGTTTTTGTCGATTGTAACTAGACAAATTTGCCTGCGGATTTTTGGTTTTACCACAGGAGATGTTTAGATCACCACATATTATTAATGACGGATTATCATATTCTGACCTCAATTGGTCTATGTGATTAGTTAGTAATTCCAGGAATACTTGTCCATCTTTTGCTTTTGTGTTCCAATATAGATTACAAATGATTAGTGTGTTTTTTTCTTTTTGTGTATCACTTCCTTTTGAATCCTGTTGCATAATTATTATTTGTATCAATGGTGACGGGTGTATCGTACGAATTACATTTCCGCCATATGTGTTTTTTATGATAGTTAATAGACCTGCGGAGGGTCTACCTTTTTTCCTTTGAGAGCTTTATTTAAATAACAAGTTGCTCCATGTATGTATGGCTGTTCTTGCAGCCAGCACTCTTGAATACAGCTGATATCTGCATTTAGAATTTCTTTATTTAGCTTTTCAATCAAATGAAAGAAGCCTCTTGTATTCCAGGAAGCAAAACTTGTTGATCCTCGGGGTCCTGGTCCTTCGGTCTAATGATTTTTTTCATTTGTTTTCGTATTCAAAGTTTCCGCTAGCCAGCCCCAGGATTTTTCAGCATCTATTTTAGTTACAATAGGACGGTCATTATTTGTTTGCTGGACGAGATTCCCTTTCACATTTCCTTTAATTTTCATACGTAAAGCATTTGGGCCCCGTAATACTGTTGGTGAGAAATGTGTAGGTCTGTAGTCCACTTCCTCTTCATTTTGGTTTTTGCGGGCATTTTTTTGTTGTTCTTCAAAGCTTGTTTTCTTAATTGTGTCCCTGTTTATATCCTTTTCTCTCTGTTGCGGACATTCTATTTTAACATCAAAGCCCAAAACCCACAGGTCATCCGCCACTAACCATATTGCATTCATAACTGCCTTTGAATTGAAGTGTATGTGAATTCTGTCCAAGTCTTCTTCGTTTGGAAATTCCACAATTCGTATATCTTTTGGTTCATTCACTCTCAATTGAGGCACGTTGTGCAAGAGTTTCATTAGGTTTGATCTATTTAGGATCAAACCATCCTGTGCTCTTAGAACTCTCTCCATTCTTAGTTTTAGGGTGTTATTATGATTGCCATAGGGTTCAAGATTATTCTTGTCGCTTCTTTGGTCCTTCTTCTCTCCATTTTTGTTCCTATTTTTCATTCTCGAGCTCTTGGGGTTTTGGGTGCTCCAACTTTCTCGTTCTTGTTCTGATTGTTTGATCATATCTTTTAGCACCGGCCTTGCTTTTTTTCCAAGTCCTTTTTTAGTCCAATCTGCATTCTTTTTTCTTGCAAAGTTCGAAAGGTCGAAGCTGGTACTTCAATACATTCCGGAGCATTACTTTCCTGGTGCTCATGCTCTTCACATTCCTCAGCTGACTCTTGCGAGCTGTCATCCTCATAAACCGATAAGAGCAACAAAGACTCTTGAACATAGGACTCATTTATGGAGCTTTCTAATGTACTCTCTAATTCCACATCTTTAATGGATTCTCTTGCTTGGTTCTTTACTTGCTCTGCATCGTCCTTTTTTTTTTTTATTACTGGCGGTGCTTGTTGGATAGACTTCGTTATCTCTTTACCTATGGGCTTTAAATTTCTAATGAACTGCCGTGTTCCTTCATTAGTCATGCATTTTTGATTGGGCAAATTTTTAGTTTTTTTGTTCGATTTTTCCATGACATCTTTTGGTCTTTTGATTGATTTTTCCGAGGTTTCATTTAATTTTTCCATCTTATCTATTCTGTCCAATCTTTAGGGTTTTCAATGCTGAATAATGGATAAGTACCATTAGGCTGGTTTTCGCAATTGTTATTGTCAATGACCTGTGTCGGTTGCCTATTTATCAGGGACTCTCCCTGTTTTCCCTCTGTTCTTTGGGAGCCAGGTGCCAGTGTTCGATTGACCGTAAATTCAGTCTTTCTTGTGTTTTCGGTTGCAATTTTTTTGTTCAACTCAACCATCACATTTACCTTTCTTTGTTCCTCACTTGGCCTTAACTCTCTGTCCATTGTTTCTGTTGAGGTACTTTTGACCTCATATTGAACGTTGTTTTTGTAACTCTCTGTTTTAAGTAAGTTAATAGTGTCCCTGAAACAATACAAAAACGCACTCTTGTCTTCGCGAGCTTCCTCAATTAGCTCGATTAGCGTCTTTACTATAACGTTTTCTGATGCTTTCTCATGGATCTTTCTTTTTTGTTCATCCTCAAAATGTTTTTCTACACTTGTTAATTTGGACTGGATCTGAGCCAATAAATTCGATTGATCCCTACAATTTTCGTGCAGTGCCTCGTATAACTTCAAATACGGTGCAAGTGCTATAGTCATCATTGATCCTACTGCAGCTTGCATGTTTGCACAGATATCAGTAATTGGCCAAGGATTATGTGAAGGTGCTGTTGCACTTTCAAAATGTTTTTCTTTATTTTCGGCCGAATTTAGACCCGGCTCAGTTTGTTCTTCGTCTTCCAACTGCAAGTCCACAGGTAGGGTGCTGCTTAGATCCTGAGGGACATCTTCATTTGCTTTTTGAGAATTCAAAGTTAGGTCACCTTGATGTTCTGATGTTGATTTGTCATTTAGGACCTCTTCGATACTTATGTCTTGTGTTCTTCCATTTTCGTTTTTTTTTTCCATTTTTTCCGAACTCATGTGTGCACTCGATTTGTTTGCGTCCATTTCTTCAAAGAATTTTTTTACTCGCGGTATCTGAGGAGTGGACGTGTTTTTCGGTTCCTTGAAAGACAGCTTTTTAGATTCTTCCGGTTTTTCTGAATGTTTTTGTTTTGGTGCGATTTCGGTTGTTGCAGGAGCATTTGTCATTCCTATGCTTTCTGTGGTCATGGCGTCTTTAGGTAGATTGCAGTTACCACTTTTGTCTGGTTCTGGTTGTGCATTGTCAGAGCTTAATTGCTCACATCGGCCGGACGCTAACAGAAGGTCATGGTCTGACATTTCCATTTCGTCTAGTTGTTGATTGGCGTCCATGATCCCAGTTGCCAGGCTCATGTCTTTCTGTAAAGTAGTTACATCTTTCTTTTTAAAGTGCCATCTGATAGTTCTTATCCCTGAAATGGACTTTGCATGCGGTCTGAATTTCTGAGTAGCAGATGGTTTCAAGAGATCGCCAGCCCCATTTGATAGATTGTTTGTTGTTTTTGTTTTTCCTTGAGTCAAAGATTTTTGTGTGTTAGCTTGCAAATGGCCCTTTTCAATGTCACACATTGGCTTTTTGTTAATGGAAGACAAGGTATTTGGTTTACTATCACTGGCTTTCTGTGCATTTTGTTTTGTTGGGGAAGACTTTGTATGTGGTGCTTGTAAACTTTCCATGCCTTTTAAAATGGATGCCGCTTCACTACTCTCATAGAGTATACTTGGTATAAATGTTTTTGGGGCTTTGTTTTTTTGTTTGTTGATTGTTGTGTTTTTTTTTTGTTAGGAAAGAAGCTTCTTCCTGCGGCAAACAGAAGACTTCTTTATTTGCCGCACTCACAGCGGGCACCGCTTCCCTCCAAGGAAGCGAGTCGCCTACCAGCGGTATGCCCCCCAACGCACACGACAACTCTGTGGTTCCGACTGGACCGCTCTTCGGGACTCCGGCCCTGTGCGCACACGCAGCGCCACTGCACCCGTGCGCGTCGCAGCCGTCCCCATCACAACACACGGCCCACGGCAAGCCCCCGCTGAGCGCAGACCCGGGCAACGGCAAACCATTGGACACATCCATTGCGGGTAAAGATGTTTCAATAGGTGTGTGACAAGGGGGGCAAGGTGTGCATGGGTCAAGGGGGGAACAGGGGGAGCATAGCGCGGGAGGGTCAAATAGATGGCAACTGTCATTTAGGGGCCCCGTGTGGTTATTAGGCCGCACGGAAGACACCCCAGCTAATCCAGCATCGTTCGTGGTGGTACTCACCGCCTCTACTTTGTCCCCTGCGTTACCCCTAACAACAGCAGGCAATTTCATACGGCTACGGGTACGGGGTACCTGAGAAATCACTGCGTCGCCAGGGATCAGGGCGGGTGTGTGGTCCATGTTTGTTCTTCTTCCTCACACCACGCTGAACACTCGCCAAACACTCCGCAAACGCTCCGCTAGGAGCAGTGGTATTATAGTGGAGGGTCCGCCTCCAGCCTCCAGTTGTAATAGAGGTAGTAGAGCCACTCAGGCAGCAGGAAAGGAGTTGTGGCAGGTCCCAGGTCCAAACACTTGCCAAACACTCCGCAAACGCTCCGCTAGGAGCAGTGGTATTATAGTGGAGGGTCCGCCTCCAGCCTCCAGTTGTAATAGAGGTAGTAGAGCCACTCAGGCAGCAGGAAAGGAGTTGTGGCAGGTCCCAGGTCCAAACACTTGCCAAACACTCCGCAAACGCTCCGCTAGGAGCAGTGGTATTATAGTGGAGGGTCCGCCTCCAGCCTCCAGCCGTAATAGAGGTAGTAGAGCCACTCAGGCAGCAGGAAAGGAGTTGTGGCAGGTCCCAGGTCCAAACACTCGCCAAACACTCCGCAAACGCTCCGCTAGGAGCAGTGGTATTATAGTGGAGGGTCCGCCTCCAGCCTCCAGCCGTAATAGAGGTAGTAGAGCCACTCAGGCAGCAGGAAAGGAGTTGTGGCAGGTCTCAGGTCCAAACACTCGCCAAACACTCCGCGATGTGCCATCCAAGATGCAAACTCTGAATCATCTAAACAAGTATTTTCATTGGACTTTTGGCAGACAATACGTGCTCAGAGATGTCCTTCAAATTTACAGATTGTGAGTTCACTTCTTTCCTTATCATGTCCAGAGACATTTTAATTGATGGGCAAGTGGGGCGTGCCCCGGGCCTCCACCATTAAGAATGCCCCACCTACTGCCCAATTTGAGGGGGTGTGGGTGGCAATGCTTGGGGGGGCTCAGAACTTCATGGTGTGTGGCAAAGTAACAAGGGCAGAATACGCTTTGTTCGAATGATATTGACTGGGTGAGAATAACCTCATGCCACAATAATAGAATGATCTGTGGATTCCACTCATTACTGATTCTGAAACTGGTATGGGAGCAGAGGGAAAATTGTATGTATGTTGGTTTGCTACCCTGTCTTTTCCAAACTGATTTGGAAGCTAAAACTTTTCTTGAAATGCCAATAATGAAGGTTGCCGTTGATCAGGCAAATGGGGTTACTGGTCCTTCAATGCTCTCCAATGATGATATGATTAAGCAACTAATGGCATTGACAGCTGCTCTGAATGGGTTGAATGGTCTGAACAGTACTTTATCTAATGCAGTTTCTAAAATAACCATGCCTCCCCCCTAATCAACATTGTAGAGGGTTAAATATAATGTGCCGCTCTTGGAATAGTTGTGGCTTGGCAAATTTTTTTAGATGGTGGGACACAGAGAAAGTTTTCTGTCATTGGGATGTCATTTTGGTACAAGAGACAATGCATATGTCGCACTTTAACGTTGAAGGTTTTATATGCCATACTCAGTGTGCCAAAAGAGGGGATTTGGGAAGGCCTTCAGGAGGTCTGGCCGTCCTAATTAATAATTCTTGTAAGCTTATTTCTAAAATGGTATTTAATGACGATGCTGTAATTGCTGTTGAGCTAACTTCTTCCTTGGACCATGTGAACCCAATTCTGATTCTATGTGTGTATTGGAATAGGGTTACTACTACCTTCAATGAATTGGAGGGTAAAATTGATACCATCCTAGAAGATGCGTTTGGTAGACATGCGAACATCGGTATCTTAGCGGGCGGGGACTTTAACTCTTCTTGTTTATATAAAGGACTAATAGGTGGAAAAAAACTGTCATCTTCTGCACCTACAGTTAGGAACGGGAAAAAATGGGTTAAATTCTTTTTGAACTGGGATATGCAGGTGCTTGAAGTTAATGACCTACTATCCCCGTAAACATGGTCCCGAGGAGGACTATTCTCCCACATTGATCACTTTTTTCTGTCTATGGCACTGTATAAAGGGTGTGATCTGATTACAATTGAAAATTTGGGTTTCAGTGACCATTGTGCAATCTCCACTAAACTTGAATTTGGGGATTGGGGCTTTACTATCTGTCCCGCCCTTACTTTGGTGGATACGGACAGACCTGGTCTGTCAGTTAGATGGACGCAAATGACGTGCTATCAGCTTACTTGGTGGATGAAAAATTACCCTATAATTATGGTCAATCTGTCCTGTGGTAATATGGATGCACCCGCTATGGATGCACTTCTTACTAAACAAACTCATCTGCATGTACTGGCTCTGGCCAAGCATAGGGTCCCTGTCAGTAGCAATCATATACACAAACATAAATTCAATCTTGAGATATATAACATAAAGAAATTAAAAAATGATAAGCTTAGACATCTTGCTAAAATGGTTATTGATAGGGACTCTTATTGGGCTGCTAAGGCTAGAATCTTGCAGACGTACAAAAATTCATTGAAGAGTCTCAAATTAACCCAGTACATAACAGACAACCAGAACATGATGTACCATTTGCTAAAATGTGACACTCGTAACATTTGGGCTGTTTTAAGATCTATTAATCATGAAAAGACCGCCCTTAAGGAGAATGCTATCGTGGGGTCTGTTTGGGTGGATCACTTTAAGGCAAAATTTACTCTAGCTGTTGATACTGCCAATAAAAAATATAATACATTCACTCTCACAATTGTTTGGTTGCCCACTTCCCCCTGGTCACTCAATGATGTTGAAAGGGAAATTATGAAATTAAATCCATCGCGAGCGGCTGGGCCGGACGGTTTTCCAGCATGTCTGCTAAAATCTGACATAAAGTTTTGGGCCCATATCATGAAACAAAGAATTGATATGGTATTTGCCACCCAAACTCTACCTCGGTCATGGTGTGCCGCTACAATAATTCCAATCTACAAACAGGGCCCAATAAATGACCCAAGTAATTTTAGACCAATAGCTCTTACGGATGTTTCCTCTAAAGTATTTTGTCATCTAATTTTAGAGGAACTATTGGAGTATATGAGTGTCAATGCTATTCTATCAAAATATCAAACTGGGTTTCGTCGCTCTATGGGATGCTCACTAAATGCCACAGTTATCTCTCATATTCAATGGAATGCCAAACATAACCATTCAGGTGCAGTTTATATGGCTTCCCTTGACCTTAGTTCTGCATTTGATACTGTGGTGAGGGAACTATTGTGGAAGAAAATGCTTGACATGGGTTTTCCCTTGTATCTGGTATCTCTAATTGCCCTCTTGCATACTTCGACCTATTACAAGGTTAGACTAAATCGAGCAGGGGTTACTACTGATGCAATATCTACTAACATCGGTCTTAAACAAGGATGTATCCTTGCAGCTGTATTATTCAATTTATACATCTGCGATATCGAGGACTGTTGGACGGATGTTACTAATTTCCCTGTTAACCTGGGGGCGCTGAAGCTCAATTATATGGGCTTTGCCGACGACCTGTTAATATTCGATAAAACTCCCTTTGGTCTCCAAAACAAACTGACTGCTTTTTCAAACTATGCATCTGAGAATAATCTAAAAGTAAATCAGTCTAAATCCAACATACTTGTGTTTACAGATGGGGAAAAAAAGCATTTAGATTCAATTGGTTCATGGATGGTGTTCAAATTGAATTAGTCAAATCAGTTAAATATCTTGGTTACATCTTGTCTGATATGTACTCTATCCAATGGTGGAAAATGAAACTGAATGAAAGAGTTAGGCCTTTAATCTCCCAGATGAAAATCATCATGAAAAAATACTGTGAGTTTTCTATGTTGCCTGCTTTGCAATTTTATCTACTCAAAGTGGAACCATGCATCTTGTATTTTTTGGATATATGTCTATATGATGTTGAAGACATTCTCTCCAAGGTGGCATTTGGAAGCAAGTATTGGGTTTGGCTACCTCAGTACCAAATGACATCATAAGACATGAAATTGGCCTCCTTCCACTATCCGCGAAATGGCACTGGCGGATGCTTACTAACTATGCCAAATGCCTAAGGCCACCTGCTAATAGTCTTTATGAAAATTTAAACAAACTGATACTGCTTAAACAACCTGTATCCATATTGGCATTTGTGGAAAAAATGAAGGTTATTATGTACGACACACAGATCCCAGAGGATCATATAATTCTGGGTTTACCTAGTTGCAAAAGGAAAATGCAACTATATTATTGGTGCTGTCAATCGGACAGAATAAGCAGATATAGCACATTTCAGGAATATGCTAGGATTCGAAGAAAATGGGGTACTTGTCCAAGCTATCTTATACAGTTTCCATCAAGCTCTGGAAGAAACTTATTTCTTCGTTTTAGACTGAATCAGTTTCCTACCAATGAAAGATTAGCCCAATGGGGAAGGTGTAAAGAATCATTCAAACCGGGTGTATGTAGATTCTGTCAGAATGCTTCTATAATTGAATCTATACAACATCTGGTTGTTTTCTGTGATCATTTTGAGACATTGAGACTCCATACGCTTGGATCATATTTCGATCCTTCTTCACTGTTAGCAAGATTGACCCTATGGTCCAGGTGTATGTCAGGTAATAGCAATAAAATGACGCTGAATCTGACTACTCTATTGGATGAAATCGATAGGAAGTTGAGAGATATGAATCTTGATGCTCATAATGCAAATACATTCTAGAAAACTAAGATCAAGTGCATGATGGGGTCTGTCTTGTCTATGGCTAATGTAGATAAAAAGAAAATGTGAAAATTGTTTATATGAATTGTTGTTGAAGAATTGCTTTTCTATCAAAATGAAATGTTTTTAGAAAGATGTTCCTTTACTTGTTTTTTATGAATGTAAATATGTATGCAAAAAATCTTTTCTTGTCTAGTATAGACTGTTGTTTTGTTTTATAAATTGTAAAGGTTTGTAAATTTACCAAATACAATAAAAAAAAAAAGACAAGGGCAGAATACATGTTGAGTCTTTATTCTTTTCTCTCGTTTACATCATTATTGAGACACTGAAAAGAACAAATGCTCAGTGCTTGCTTGCACATTTGACCCACACAAAAACAAGTATTGGCAATGCCAACCGTTTGGTCTTTTGTGTATCTGAGGACAGGTACTTGGCAGGCACTACATAATGCTATTACCTGGCCATTAATGGTACAAAATGGTGCAAGTACCTGGCCATCCAATAGCAGTGCCTGTCAAAATGCCTAATATGTATACACAAGCCAAAGCTGTTGGCTTTGCCAATGCTTGTTTATAACAGGACTTCAGGGAAGGCATTGCATATTGTTTATAAATCGGGTGGCTGGAGGCAGACCTGGTTGACATTTCTATTATCTCAGTAGCGTGTTTAAAACATCATTTAAGTCATTCACTTTCAAAAGACTGCTTTGACAAAACACTGGTAGACACTTTGAGAGCAAAGTTTGATGTAAGGCTTGATTAAAGCAAGCTGAAAAAGTTCCCATGAGGAGGTTTTTTGGGTGGCGAGGGGCAGGAACTGGGTGGGAATGGCCATAGGTATTAGCATGACCATGGGCAGTTAGATGGTGGCCAAATAACCAAACAACACCTACAAGCTTTGCGTCCCTTCTCATATGCCATTTGTCCCTCTCTGTACTCTAATGCAATCGTTTTGGCTTATTGGGGGCCGCCTAATTGCCCAAACCTAAAAACAGTAATGATGATTTTCATGGAGGTGCTCGTGTTGTCTGATAGACCTACCCCTCCTTGCAGTGAGCCAATCATTTGTCACAGTTTTCTCTGCCTGCCCTGACTGCTGGGTGTGGCCATGGATGTGAAAGCAAATGACTGCACCTGTGCGATCCTCAGAGCCAAGCAGCACGGGCTGGCGGTAATTTTGCCAGCAATAATAACACGGAAAACAGCCCAAAACTGCCCAAAAATTTACACTTTTACCTCCATCAAAAAGCTTGAGGTGAAAATGCCATTTTCCGCCCACCTGGTGGTTTGGCCAGCCCTTAAATGCGGCAGTAATACGGTTACTGGCTGTGTTTAAGGGCTGAGGCCAAACTCATGATGAGGCCATTTGTCTTCTAATGTGTTGTTTAGCCACTTTGTACCACAAATAGGCTGGGAAAATGCTATCTCAGCTAGATATTGGGTCACATCTATGCAATGGGACATTTGGTTTGCAGTCATTATTGGCTGGGATAACCTCCCTGAAGCCTGTGTCTCAAAGAGAAAACAAAGCAGCATCCCAAGATGTAACAGGGAAGTAATCGTAATGGAAATGATGTTGAACCAATGCACAATAAATATGTTTTGGTGTGTGAAGGCGTTCATTGACAATATTTTCTCTGCCAATGATGTGACCTGTAC
This sequence comes from Ambystoma mexicanum, assembly GCF_040938575.1. Lineage (NCBI taxonomy): Eukaryota > Metazoa > Chordata > Amphibia > Caudata > Ambystomatidae > Ambystoma > Ambystoma mexicanum. The sequence goes on from NC_090928.1 coordinate 293,432,642, forward strand.
AAATTAGAACAAACAGACATAGGTTTCAATCTAACCTTAGTACCTGTAGTACAATGTTGGCAAAAACAATGACATGCTTACTTTTCTGTGAGTGTGCGCTTTGCAGCATGCCGTTACAGTTCTTCTTTCATGCAGGACTGGCATCCACACTCTAGCAATGAGCATCTTGTAAATCTCAATAAGCGCCTAGCTAAGGTGATGGCTGACAATGAAAGGAGACTGATAACAGGCGGGACAAGTGTGATGTATTTGTCTGCATACACTGAGATATTACACTGGGGGAGGGGCCTCCACCTGGCTACCTGGCAAAGAAGTTGTTAAGCTTTTTTTAAATACTTAAACACAACATGCATAGTGTGCTGATGAGGTATTGCAGCCAAGTTTAGATCAGATCAACTGAACCTCTGAATGCCCAGTTTGTGCATTATTTACAGCACAACCTTTGTGTTGATTCAATCATTATTTGGGGAATATATTCATAAAATGCTATAATCAAAGTTGAAATGTATATTGATAAGCTTGAGTTCCACCATGGTGAAGAAGATAGCTCAGTGAGTTAAGGACTCGTTGCACAGATGTGTGCTTGTGCGCAGGGGTTCATATTTGTGTATACACATAATGTTGATAGGACCACTTTTTTGGAGCACTTTTTTGCTACTAAACCACATACCTACAATAAAAAAAAACTTGTGAGTGGTGGTGCGTGACTTTCCACCTTTCCACGTCCCAATAGTTCTTATAGCAAGAACAGTATTGCAAGATAAATGATATCTGCTACATTTCCTAGTGTCACCCATCTACTGGTTAACGCAAAATGTGCAATTGCAAGGGATGCTAGTGTTTCTCAAAGCCCCATTTTAATTGCCCCTTCATCTCTTCTGTTCTTTACTTTAATGTGTACTTTCTTTGAGACATATCTTCGTTATTGGTCACTTTTGATCAATTTCCTGTTTTTACTAATCAATTTCTGAGCATGACGTATATCACATTTTTTATTGTGCTCAGTGGGAATAATTGCCATGTGGAAAGGTTGCAAAACCATGGCTTTTTAAAATATCTGTTAATACATAAAATGATATAGTTAATTCAAACCCTCAAAGGGTAACCTGGCCACCAGATTTCCCTTTTCATCAACTCCATGACAAAACTATAGTGTGCTTGTGCCTGCTGCATCGGTAGCCTGGAGCCCAGTGCCTGCTCTAATCATGGTAAACAGCTGATTCAAAGGTCAGAAGATGCCCACTCAATGGGCACAGCAACAGCCATCCATGTTTCTGCTGTGCTGGGGAGGCATTTTCGATATACCCACCACCCCTGTACCAAAACTACGAAGATCATGAGTAACCCATACTTGTGGCCGGGGAAACTCTAAATAAAGCTAGGCCTGAGTTTAGAAATGGTGCATGGTACTACTTATGATCATGGCTACCACATCAACATTGGTATCGCATATGGATCAGCTCCTGTGAGTCAGCACTGCTGTGGAAAGTGATGTGTAATCTGGCCAGCTGGGAGGAGACTGCCAAACTGTAACACAGTAACCTGGAGGACCAGGTCTCTTCTTTAGTCTCTTTGTGAGGGCAGGTAACACGCTTCATCACAGGCATCTGTCCTGGGCCCGGGCATAAAAGAGCACACCCATTCAAAAGGAGTATCCTCACACCACAGCGCTGCAGATCTAAGGGCCTTTGCTCTTAGTGGGAAGGGAAGGGGGTGGGATTAGAATAGACAGGAGGACCTGGTCAATGGAATTGCTTCTCTGTCTCTTTCTCTTTCCTGTTCCCTCCACTTTTTCTTGAGCAAAGCACTTTGGGTGTGACATCAGAAGGGCAAAGTTCACTGTTCAAAACAAGTCATTGGACCAAAAAGTCAGGCTAGCTTTAGTCAAATCACTTGGGGACTTTTGTCATTAAAATAAGGAGCCTCCCATCCCTTCTTTAGACTCTCTATGATCCCTGAGGTTCCTCCGAAGACACGATGATTCACCTGAGAAGAATTACCATACTTCCTTTGGGAAAGTTGTGCTTTCCAAACCTCTCAGCCTGAGGTGAAGAAGGAGCCAGCCAAAGCGGAAGGAAGGTCTGCCCGCAACACACTTCCAGGGCACACCCGGAGTGATCTTTGCAGTAAAGAAGGACCTATCACTCTGCGCCAGAATCTCCTGATGCTGGGAGAGCAGACCCTAAATGGAACCATCCTGTGCTCAAGCCCCCCCTGAGCGGGCTTCACAAACGTTGGAGGGCCAGACCAGCCAAAGCTCTCTGTTCTACCGAACCGGTCACTCAGTGTTTATTGCATGATGAGAGGGAATGTGCCGGCACTGGGTTTTTTGATCCTCCACCAAGTTGAACTATTGCTTGCAATTTGAAACAGCTTGATGCTGCCTTGTGCCCCATCTCAGCACATCACCTGCGAAGCCTGAATCGACTTCTCGGTGCCAGGACCCGATCCAAATCACTGGTGAGTCACACATCGACTCTGACCAAGGGTTACAACCATCGCTCAGCCCAGATGGCGCTTGAATGGCATCTTCATCGATTTGTGGATAGACGCCCCAAAGTTACCACTTCAACGACCGTTGCCCGCTGACTTGAACCGCTGGAGCATCACTCATCAAACCTCTCCCAGCGGCTAAAACTCGACTTGACCTGGCTCAACTGCTTAACAATCCCGGGACTGCTCTGACATGCGTCGTTAAGAGCCCCCCTTCTGCTGCACAGAGCGACAACATTTGCCCCTACAAAGCACCCACCAAGAACTGAATCCAGGTACTTTTGACCCTGAACAGCCCTCTCAGCCCACTTGGGGCTTAGACACTGGTTAGGTCATGATCACACCTGTTTTCAAAATTGAAATAGCCTTTTTGTGTTTAATAATTCTCCTACCAAACCTGGAACAATGTTCAGAGTGTTCAGTTTTTCTTAAATCTTCTCTGTTCTTCCTTCCGGGTGGGTTTTTGTACAGTATTTTCTTTTTGTTCTATTATTATAGGCGGTGGTTTAATTAAACTATATAATTTTTTTTTAAACTTGATTGAACCTTTCCTTTTTCTGGACTGTGATCCTGTGTTGTTTGGGTTACTACTGGTTCACCTTCAAACCCCTCTTAAGAGCATAGACTTCCCTCGCCCACGTTGCCATTAAAGGTGAAGGAGGTAGATCTCTTAACTGTCCCTGTTTTACCTTTATGATTGAAGCCAGATTGAATATTGTGGCTCTGCCAAACATTGAGGGCCTCATTACACGGAAGGCGGTAGCCATGGCGCTATTAGTGCCATCGCTACTCCCTTACCGCCGTCGGAGTCCGGGTTCCCGGAATAGGGACTTACCGGTCTATTCCGATCTTTGCGGGACCGGTAAGTCCCCATTCCGGGAACCATTCCCCATTCCCATTGAGCCCCCATAGGGCTCAATGGGAATGGGGAAGGAGCTAATAACAGGCCTGCAATTAGCGGGCCCGTTATTAGCACTGAAGTCCCTCAACGGGTTCCGTCCTTAACGCCTCGGAAAACCAGCCGTTAAGGTAGGGACCCGCTAAGGGACCTCGTAGTATAGCGGTAGAGGATTACCGGCACCGGTCCCTTACCGGTGCCAGTAATCCCCTACCGCCTTCCGTTTAACGAGGCCCCAAGTCTGGAATGGTATAAAGATAGAATTTTCTGACATTTTTAATGATTTTGCAATATGCAAATCTAGACAGATATGGATGGGCAGTAGAAAGCATATACTCACTGGATGCTTCTCATTTAATTCTTTCTTTGATTACTGATGTGTCTGCTGTGTGAGCATGATCTGAAATGCTAAGTGAATTTTGATGACTGTTATATGCCTTTCTGTTTTCTCTGCTGCCTAGTCATGTCTCGGGAAGATAGCTCAGGGGCAATGTGCTCGCCTTGGAAGCAAGATGACACAGAGCCACACAGGTTTGATCTGCTGGTTCGTGCTTAGAAACCTGTGGGTATTAAGCGCGTTATAAACAACTTATAATATCATGTCATGTTTTTTCCACGGGCATGCAATTTGGACAATTTTGTACAGAAGAATATTGTTAGGTTGAACTGTTAGGTTATCATATTATTAAATAAATACTTGCTTAAAAATAATGTTCCTTTATTTTCTTTGAAAATTATTATATTATTCAAGAAACAAAGTGAAAACGTCTTGAATACAGCCTGCTCGTGGGGAAACCTGTTGTAAAGATGTGTAATGTTTCATATGTTATTAGCAACTAGATCATCCATTTAAAGCCTAAATTAATTTGTGTTGCATTCGACTCAAGGTATGTACATTCTTCTGTTTGTGAATTGGGATGGGACATGGGTGTCAGCGGGTTGGGTGAAGGGCATGTGTTTTATGGGGGGGCCCAAATGCAGTCTCTGCCCCGGACTTTAGAAACGTTTAAGATTGTACTGATTGCATTACACAGTTTAACAAATGACTGCAAAACAAAGTGTAACGCTGAAAGAGATTTATTGACAAGCATGTGTGATCCATGCCATGGAATTACAAGACTCCTTACCTCATACTAAATTTGAGTAACCAGAAACATATAAATTAACAGACACATTTTTCCTTGCTATTCTTTCTTTTCGAAACGCTCATGCAAGTGTGAAGAGGACATTTCAAATAAAACTGGAGTATTTAACAGGGACCTTGCATCTTTACTACTGCCTCCTTTTGAGGCTATAAAATAATTTAATAAAAATGCAAATCTCTTTAATTGGCTTTCCACTGTTCTCCATAGACTGTATTGAATTTGTAACCTGGAAATTAAGTACTCTGGAAGGGGGTCTGGAATATACACGGTAGCAACTGCTGGAAGGAAGTGCCTACCGGTATGTGATTTTGCCTTTTGGTGCTACATTGGGAATTTGCAGACTTCCTCCTAAATCATTTTCAGTCCCGACATCACTTCCCTTAAATGCAACAGGGTACTGCTGCAGTATTTGCGCTTGGTGCAGTTGCGTCCACGCTCTGTTGGCAGATGGTTTGCTGGGTAACTGGAACCCAGTGTCCCTGTGTCAGCTATGTTTGGTGTCTCTTTGGCCAGCAGTCTATAGCTTGTGAGGTAGCTGGTCAGGCATGCCAAGGTAGATGCTGTTTGCATATCGTATTCTTGTAATGACAAGTGAGATAATGGTGAGTGTTCTGGGTGGAAATGTGAGAAAGGGTAAAATCTGTCTGCTAGAGTATAGGTGGAAGAAGATTTTTTTTTACTGTGTTAGCTCATTGCCCATCAGGATTCCAAGATTGTTAACCACTTTGGAATATACTTATGCAAAGACTGGAGTTGAAGCCTGTACTATGAAAACATGCCACCCCATTTTGATTTTAAAAAAGGGGGAAGGTGAATTGTCAGAATGTTGGCTGATCGGAGAGTGTGAGAGAGTACATATTCGGTAAGCCATTCGGAAAGACAAATCCTTTAGGGAGAGACATTTTTGATATGTCTACTATGTCGTGCACAGAGACTTAAAGTCTTCCCCACAAAAGCTAGTGCACAGTTGGTAAGTGGCTAAGTTGGGGTGATGTGAGCTTAATAGGTATCTTAGTGAGCATTCTGACTTCTGAACTCTCTACTCTTTGTGGTTTTGTGTACAGATAATCCAAACTGCACATTCAAAGACTACTTGCAGAGTCAGACCAATGTTGGATAGGCACATGGACAGCCCACACCCTAAAGGGATAAGAGAGAGAACACGAGATTTAATAATTTAAGGTGGAGGAATCTTGAGTTTAAGGAGGAAGAATCCTGACTTTGCCATGTGAGGCTGCCACCTTTGATTCAAAGGTAAGTCTGGAATTTTGAAGAGCTGCCAGGTGCCGGATAAAGGCCCAAAGTATGTGGTGAAACGGATCACCAACATATCCAGATGAGAGTTGCTTTGATGTTAATTGTTGCTGGGTTTAATTTCAGGGAAATCTGACACATCCCATTTTATCAGCCAGGCATTCAGAGTTCTACGTTGTTTCAACATGTACATATTCATTGAAACCACTTACTTCGTGAGGTATTTCTCACATGTTATTACACCACTGGTATTCTTCTTTCCAAAATGGAAGCTTGTTCAAAATCCATTTAAATGTTTTTAATGGGGGTCTCCCTACATGACTCCCACCACACGCACCCTCATCAGTGATCAACTAGCCACCTAAATTCACATTGTTCCTATCACCCAGAATGCCACCATAATCCCTTTCGAACCATCTCCCCATATTGTTGGATTGTGTAGTTTGCAATTGTGGGATCTCCAGCGTGATTATAGGCATACAGAAAGTAATGTCAAAGAAAACGAGGCAGAGATGGAAGACTGGAGGCGATAATGGATGGAAGAAAGGACGGAACGGCGTAGGCAAGGCAGAAGAAAGGATGACACACTGGCCCTCATTACGACCCTGGCGGAAAGCGACTGACCGGAGCGCCACAGCGTAAATAGCGTTTCCGCCATTGTACGAAGGAGCAAAGTGCGGCCCATTCCGACCCATCGGGCACGAGCACCACGGCATGGCGGAAGTGCAAAGTCCGCGATGGCGGAAATGACCCCAAAACGGCCCACACCGCCGCCGTACGGCGCCCCAGGTGCAATACCGCCACCCCTCTTAGCGGTCACCGCAGTGTGCGCCTACCGGAAAGTACGGTGGCCGGAAATATACGGAAACGGAAGCTAAAACATGGGCCCGGAACGGGAAACATCCCGGCGTACACCTATAAATACACTAAAACCACACAACCACTAAAATCACTACCCCGAAACACACCCCAACCCGTCAACCACCCTAGCGAAACCAAGAATAATGGGAAAAGCAGCGAAGAAAGCGTGCGACCGCAAGCGGCAGGTCCACTACTCCCGTGAGGAACTCACCGTGCTAACAGAGACCCTCCAGGAGAATGCTGCCGTCGTCTTCTCCACGCAAATGACCAGGACGGCACTTGCAAACAAGAAGGCCATATGGGCTCTGGTGGCACAGCGGGTAAGTGCGGTGGGGACCGCACCCCGCACCCCACAGCAATGCCGCAAGCGATGGGACGACCTGCGGATACGCGTCCGCAGCATACTCTCTGCCAACCGCAACATTGCCACAGCCACCGGGGGAGGTCCTGAATCACCCATCAAGTTGACCCCCTGGGAAGAAATCTGTGCCTCCACCATCGGAATGGAGAGCATAGAGGGAGTCGGAGGGATGGAGAAAGGAGTGCAGACATCCGAAGATTCAGGTAGGTGGGCCAGATAAAACAATGCCAAATCCACAAAGTCCATTCATGTGAAGTACCATGTGTCCCCATAGTGCAACAGAAACACATGTCCAGGAGAACGTCCACACACATCGGCCTGATAGCGCACGTTAAAACCCACAATAAATACATAATTAATTAAAAACCCCTAAAACACGCACTACACGTGCAGCAGGCACACCCTAACTGCAGGCTGCCAAACAACTGCACCCTCACTCCACACACAAATCAAAGCACCTCCAAGGCCCCGACCCAAATCACCCTCAGGTACCACCCCAATGCATGTGATACAATGCCATTCCAATTCCCACTGACCCATCAATAACCCTCGCCCTCCTTTACTCCACCACAGGGTCCGATCCAAACGACGAGCTACAGGACACCCCTACCAGCACACCTGCAAAGAGGGCCAAGACCAACGGCCAGAGACCCTCCACCTCAGCTGCACGCATCAAGACACGGCAGCAGCACAAATCAGGTGGCAGCACAGAGGAGGGAACATCAACAGGCACCCCAGCAGCCAGCATGGCCACAACACCACCACCACAGGTCCCCCCAATGGATGCCACAGAAGGCACTGCCTCTGGTGGCAGCAGCACCATAGGTGACACCCCATTGATGGCAGCATGCTCGGACACAGAAGACGGGGATGTCGAGGTCAGATCCATCCATGACCTGTCCCAATCCCCCTGTCTGTCCCCTCCCGTACAACATGAGGATACCACGCAGGTGCAGCCACAAGACGACGACTGGCCATCCCCCACAAGCCCTGTGGCAAGGCAACATGAGGACAACAGCCCCTCTGTGACACCACCGCAAATGGCCATGGCCCAGCAGAGGCAACAGTCCCTCGACAAGTTAATCGTCCAACAGCAGCAAATGGCCACACTCCTCAAGGGCCATGCCGATGAATGTGGGGGCACCAAGGCAGACATAGAAACATCAACAGAGACACTTAGGGCAGAAATGGAGAGAGGTACAGAGACGCTAAGGGCACAAATTGAGAGTAGCACCGAGAGCCTGAGGGGGGAACTGCATGCGACGTCCAAAGACGTATGTGCCGAACTTGCCGCAGTGCGCCGTGTGCTCACTGAGCTCTCGCAAACCCTTAGGGACATGCATGGACGTGAGCAGGCAGACACATCATCCGTTGCAAGTTCCGTCCAGGGCAGCCCCCAACGTAGATCTGGAAGGAACCTGCGCTCCACAGGCAGGGGTGCCCCTGATACCCGCAGAGGGGGCATGCAATAGCGACAGCCCACTGACAATGAGCATCTTTGGACACTGGTGTTCGGGTGGGAGGTAGGAGGGTGGAGGGGGTGTGTTGGGCTCACTTGGGTGGCGGGTCGATAGGGTGTTCAACATGATATCACAAATGCCATAAAAAGTGCACGATCAACCAATGAGAAGTGTGGACATTGATCTTTGTGTACTAGGCCATCATAGGCGTACAGTCCATATTGTGCATGTCCCAGACACACGCAGTGCCACGAGTCCCGTGTCCATGCATCAGCCACCAGGCGTGAGTGCTAGAAGCATACATCAATGAGATGCTGACGAATGTCACGGCCCTCCGGTGCCTCGCAGACTCCATGAGGTGCTGCCACATCCCCACCCTCATCATGACCATCTTCAGGTGCTTGCAGTTCTGCGTCAGGGGGCATGGGCACATTTCTACGTACGCACATGTTGTGGAGCATGACACATGCCATCACCATCTTTGCAACCTTCTCATGGCGGTACAGGAGTGCCCCGCCAGACCTGCTGAGGCAGCGGAAACGACCCTTCAGTAGGCCGAATGCCTGTTCTATGACTACACGGGTACGTGAGTGGGCATGGTTGTAGTCCTCCTCATGCTGGTCCCGTGGGTTCCGGACTGGTGTGAGGAGCCATCTCTTCAGTGGATATCCAGCATCACCTGTATGTGGACGAGAAACGTATGATGTGGAATGCCATTGATACGTACGCACACCCCCCCCCCCCTTCCTGGCAGGTCATTGACAATTCACATACCCCACATCATCATGCATGTAATGAGACTCACCGAGTAGCCAGGATCTGTTCCCTGCGTGTCGTTCCATGTAGCGTGGTATTGTAGAGTTCCTCAAGACCATAGAATCATGGGTTGATCCAGGGAATCGGGCACAACAATGTGTAATGATCCTGTTGGAGTCACACACCATCTGTACATTCAGGGAATGAAATTGTTTTCGGTTGCGGTACTGGGCCTCCATGGCATGTGGGACGACCAATTCAACATGGGTGCAGTCGATGGCACCAATGCAACCCGGTATGCCGGCAAGTGCATGGAATCCCACTTTTGTGTTGGTTATTTCCTGCTCCGAGCGTGGTAGAGAGATGTAGTCGTCTGCGTGCTTCAGGAGGGCATCGAGCACTTGCAATAGTGTCCGTGAGAACAGTGGCTGAGAAATGCCATGCAACTGTCCGACTGTGTGCTGGTAGGTGCCTGTGGCCAGGAAGTGGAGTACAGACACCACCTTCAGTAGGGGTGGGATGGCGGTTGGGCTATCTATCATGCTGACAAGGTCAGCCTGTGTCATGTCCACAATGGCGGCTATGGTGTCCCGGTCCAGACGGTAGAGGGTGTGGATCTGCTCATCAGTGAGGTTGAACGGATGTGCTCGGAGGCGTTGAATTGCGGGCTGCCTGCGTGGTGGTAGTGGCTGTGCTGGTGGGCCTTGCTGGCCCTGCCTTGGCCTCCTCCTCCTCCTGCGTCTCCTCCGTGCGGCTGGTTGTAGTTGGTGTTCGTCTACTTCTTGGAGTCGGAGCACTTGCAGTGCTATCAGGTCCCCCAGGGCCAACATCGCGAGTCCTGCCGGTAGCATTTCGGTGTGGTTGTGGGAGGGGACTGGCTGTGCAATTTATGTGTTTTCAGGCTGTATGGCCTCCACCTGTGGTGATTGATTCCACCTGTGCAAACTGCTCTCCCCTTTGGCCGAGCACGTCCCGCGCACAACGCTGCAATTCGGGGAATTGTATCTTGCTATTGCAATCATGTATTAGTACCCGATGGCCGTGTAAGATTGGTTGATATGTACATTCTGCTGTGGTCCCATTGTTTCACATACTATCTGTGCAGTCACGAACAGACTTGTGAGGGGTCAGTGGGACGTAGTACTCGAGTAACGGTGGGCCCTCATGCATCACTGTACCGAGTTGCAACGACGGGCGGGGCGTCCCATTCGTGGGTGAAGGCAGTTGCCATTTTCACACACAGCCGCACTCGATGGGATAATTAGTGATTTCAAACGGCCACAGATGCCTTTTCGACGTGATGTTGCAAATGAGGAATTCGAAGGGCGGCGCTTTCGGTTTCCAGCTAGCGGCGAGGAGATGCCCACAGGTCTGACTGCAAATGTAACGTTCTATTGTTCTATGTCCTTGAGACAGGGCCCATGGCGAGGGAGCAATGATTGATATGAATAGTTTGGGATGCGCAATAGCTACGTGGGCGATGAGGCCGTCCGTTCCCAAATACATGTTACTTCACAACACTGGAATTACGGGCTGGGGCACTGTGGATTTAGCAGGCTGCATAACGCACAGACTCAATGGATGTTTCTAATGTCATGTGAGTAATTATTCAGGCATTTTGATCCCGGGATGAGGGAATGATGGATGGATGCATGGGCAGGTGATTTGATACAGAGTTTGCCATGTACAGGGCTTCTTGGGATCTATCCGCCTCCCCTACGCTATGTGATGCAGGGCTGCCATAGTGGGACCATCGTCCATCTGGCCTTGTTGAGCCCTCCCTGTCTCGAGGCGCCCTCAGACACTCGTTTGTGATGGTGTTTGCACCTCGATATAGATGGTTATGAGTCGCAAGTGGTTTTGGGGTGGTGATGTTCCTTTGGAGTGGGCTAGCATGCATATGGCTGTGGATTTCGTGTGATCATTGAAGTGAGTTGTGGGTATGTAGTTCTGATGGCCATTCTGTTCTTTTTCTTTTCTTTTGGTTGACAGGTATCTCCTCCCCTTTTGCCACTGCCATCTGTATGCCACTCCTGCAGATGGATTTTACTCCCGACACCTGCTGCTTCGTGTTAATCAGTGGAGCAGCATTACGATCTTATGGGACGATCGCCAATGGGCCACATGCCCTTACGCAGTACTGGTGGCTCGGAGCAACATTTCGGCCTTTCAGCTGGACTAGTGCCTCCCCATTGGGACGGCCCTGCGGTTCTGTGCGCTTCCATGTTGCCTTTTCGGACGTGAATGTGGCTCTGTGTACCATGGGGGAACAGGGCGACACACAGGTAGTGGCTGGTCATTTCTTGCGGAAGCAGCCCACAATGGTGGTTGGTGTTTTGGATTTCATGGCCTGATGGCTGTATGTGCTTGGTGATTTTGATGTGCATAAATATCTATTCTGATTTGGCCCGTGTAGCGTTTTTCTTTGCAAGTGATGTGGCATATGCCTATTTGGGGGGCGATGTATTGTGAGGAGATCTGCATTGGGTTCCAGCTTCGGGGTTTAGTTGCGTGGTACTGTGCTGTGCGCGTTTGCCTACGAAGCCCAGTGAGGTCAGGGATGGGGGCTGCCAATATGCCAGTTTGAATGTTGTCATGCTCAGGGGCGGGGGATTGGGTTTTGTGTAACAGATGCCGGTCAGCCAGGTGGACTGGTTGGATGATGTGGTTTTCGGTATATTGCTGGTCACAGGTGCCTGTGTTTGCGTGCGTTTCTTGGTGGGGGACTGTGGTCATGTCCATTGGGATGGCTTCTGTATTCGTGCCATCTGTGCCCTGCAGCTCCCATTGGCCCCTGTTGTGTTTCTTTTGTTCGTTGGCATGCATGGGTGACTTGTACATTTCAATGGTTGCATTGTGGCTTCATTGCACCTACGGGGAGTTGTACTTTGTGGGCAGGGAGCGGTGTACAGGCACTCAGTGGGGCCGTTTACGGTTGATTCGCGATGCCGTACTTCTCGCCATGGCGGAATGGTACATTCCGCCATGCCTGATGGCGTTAGGTACATGTCCGCTAGGGTCGGAATTGGCGTACCGTTGCACCATGGTGGTGTTTGCGGTTTGGCATGGCGCGCGCGCGCGTGCTTGGTGCAGTTAGCGTTGGCGTTCACTACGGTGTCGCTAATGGCTTCGTACTTTGCGGTGACGGGTCATAGTCGCACCGAGCGCTATTCGATGGCGGTATTGCATTTCCGCCATCGTTTTTCGATTTCCGCCAGGGTCGTAATGAGGGCCACTGTATATGAGGCAGGACAGAAGACATGATGGAACACCAGAGGTGAGTAAGTTCGAGTTAAGAGGTGAGCCAAGGAAGCTTGAGGTAAGAGTTGAAGCATATTACTTTGAAGTAATTAAAGGGAAGTAATTTGCAGAGACTGCCCAACAGCCAATGAAAGAACTGTGAACAGTATTAAGTAGGTACATTTCCCATAAATACTATGCATCAATAAATACTATGAATTCAGATGAATCTGCATATCATATGCATAAGTGAAAAAAGATGTGTGTGTTAGAATGGCTGAGGCTAATGAGTGTGGAGAGATACCTATGGAAGAGGAGCGGGACCTTGATAGAGGCCTGCTACATTGTAAAATCCCCCTTAATTGATTTGGTTCGCAAAACAAACACACATTGCATGGAATCTAATATGTATTTTGAGTGAGATTTGGAAAGTTATGGTGTCTTTATGATTCTTCAATTTCTGGTAATACAGGGAAGTCACCAGCGTTGGACTGGACCTTATAATTGTCTCGGGCACCAATGAAAAAGTGGTCCACCGTTGCAAATGGCTATTCATTCCTTTTGTGACACTGTTTGAATAGTAACCAAGGGGGAAGTTTATTGATAAAGTGTGAAGCAAATTGTGCATTATAAAGAATATTTATTCGGTAACACTGGTCAAAACTACTAGCCGCAGAGTGAATTAACTCATCAAACTGGCCCAAATTGGCCAAAAAACTGGCCCACTTTGAGCAAAATACTGGCCCACACCAGCATTTTGTGTTTTTGGTTTGGCCATGGGCCTATTGCCCTATTGGCCAGTCGGAGCCTGGAAGTCACCATTACAAATTGGGAGTCTAACGTTTTAGCTACTTAAGGCTCGCATTGAAAGCCATCATGAAATATAATATACTGATTGTAGCGTGCTGGGATATCTTAGCAGTATTTTATGTTAGTGATGTTTTAATTAATGGATTATGAACTGTGTTGCATTGTGCTTTTATGGTATTTGATACCGAAATAAAGCTTTACTGAATTGGACTGACTACTGATTGGTTACAATGATGTCAGAGGATGACACAGTGAAGAATCTCTCTGCAGTTTGGAATTAAATACAACCTCTGTAATCTCGAGATTTTCCACAAGCCCTTGCTTTGTTTTCCAATCTATGTTGTAATAAATCCTATTTGCTACAAATATTTGGCATCAGTCTCCCTGTTCCTCGCTTGTGAAGTGTTGTGTCTCCTTTAGGGTGCATTGGTATGGGTGCACTGTAGTGTCCTTTCTTTTTTTAAACTTTGGTTTTTATTAGCATTTTGTAAAACATAAAGACAGAAAACGGGGCCTAACTGAGGCCTAACTGAGGCCCCCCTCCCCCCACCACTTTCACGGCCCTCCCCCTCCCTCCTCCTCACCATGTCCAAACCAAACATAACAGCAGAAAAGAGACCAAACTTTCACATATTTTCCTAGGTCTTTGGAGCGCCGCAACATGTGACCCATTCAGCTACTGGCTAGAAGCCGACGTCGCCCCAGGTCGTGGGGGCCCCCCGATTGGGTATTGTCCTTCACAGCGGCGGTCGCGCCCCGGCCAACCGGGGACACGATTTCGGAACTAGTGGATATCCCATCCCCATGTCTGCTGGACCCCATACCATTCAGCGAGGAATGAGCATGAGTCATTGTTCACGAATGCAGTCAGACATGTTCTTAAGTTTTTTGGTCCAGTCGTCTTTGGAAGGTGTTTCTATCCTGTAACCCTCTGGGCCAGGGCCACTCTGCCTGCTCTCAGCATGGTTTCCCACATCCTTGGGTACTGGTGTATTTCCGTTTCCTCCGGGGGGAGGCCCAGCAGCATGGTCAGCGGATTGAGGGGTAGAGGGTCCTCCGTTACCTCCGCTATCCAATCTCTCACCGCTTCCCAATAGGCTTGTACCTTCGGGCATAGCCACCACATATGACTTCTAGTGCCTAACTGGTCGCAGCCCCTCGGGCATTCAGGAGATACCCCTGTGAACATTTTCGAGAGTTTTACTGGATCCCTGTGCCACCCCTGCAGGATTTTAAAGTTGTGTTCCATATCTGAGGTGAAAAGATTTCCATGAAATGATATCTTGAAAATGCGAGCCCAGGCGTCCTCTGATATCTCCTCCCCCGCCAGATCACTCCAAAAACCACGGAAACCTCGCCTAGCCTGGAGGTCATGGGTGTTTAGGACAGTGTACATACGGGAGACCGCTCCCTTTCTAGAGGTTGCTGAGTCAAGGAGTTTCTCGAAGGGAGTTAGTTGTCTCCGCAGGTTAGGGCCCCAAAAGGGGTTGTTGAGGATGCCCTTGAGACGGAGGTATTCGAAGGTGGAGAGGGTCCCGCCTCCCAGTCCCTCCCGCAGGTCCTCATAACTCAAGAATTCTCCCTCCCTGAACAGCTGGCCCGCCCATTCCAGTCCTGCATCTGACCAACTCTGGGATTGTCTGAACCCTCTGCTGCTCAATTTCAGGGAGGGCCCCCACAAGGAGGTCATGGGGGACGGCCATGAAGAAAGATGTGCTGTCTGGGGGCATTCCATCCAAATGTCCCAGAGAACACCCAGGGTCGGGTGGGATAGAGCTTGTTTTGGGATAGACCTGCGAGGAGCCAACAGGAGGTCACAGACCTTTAGAGGGTGGACATCCATGTCCTCTAGGTATGACCAATATGTCCGTAAACCTTCCTTCATGTGTTCTAGAAGGACCCGTAGTTGCCCTGCGTGATAGTACAGTTGGAAATCTGGGAGACCAAAACCCCCCTCCTCTCTTGGAAGCGTCAAGGTGGCCCTACCAATCCGCAGGGTTTTTCCATGCCAAATGAAGTCTCGGACCCCCTTGCGTAGGTCTATAAATGTTTGAGCGGGTACTCGGGTAGGGAGGGCTGTAAAGAGGTATAAAAGCCGCGGCAGTATGTTCATTTTGACTGCCGTCATCCGACCGTACCATGAGAGGATCATTCCTCCCCATCTCTTCAAGTCAACGGCAATCTCAGATAGCATGGGCTCATAGTTGGAGGACCCTAGTTTTGTTAAATCCCTAGTGAGGAGAACCCCCAGGTATTTTATGTTGTTCTTGCTCACTGCTATCCCATGAAACCTAGTCAGGGGGTCTAGTACCGGGTCCACCAGGTGCATCGGAAGGAGGACAGACTTGGCAGTATTTATTTTCAGGCCTGAGAACTTCCCGAACGAACTAACCAGGGACAGGAGGGGAGGGACCGAAGAGCCCGGGTTCACTAGATATGCTAGGATATCATCCGCAAATAGGGATAGCTTGAATTCCACCTCTCCCCTTCCGATACCCCTGATGTCTGGGTGGGACCTAACCGCTATGGCCAAAGCCTCCATCGTGAGGACATACAGAAGGGGGGAAAGAGGGCAGCCCTGTCTAGTCCCTCGGGTGAGGGGGAAAGATTCTGACAGCACTCCGTTCACCTGGACCCTTGCGGTAGGGGCTCTGTAGAGGGCGGCAGCGCAGCTCAGGATGTGCGTCCCAAAGCCCATTCGTTGGAGGAGGAGGGTCATGTATCTCCACTCTACTCTGTCGAAAGCTTTTTCCGAGTCTAGGGACAGGATGCATGCCTCGAGATTTGAATTTTGGGCGAAGTGAACCAAGTCTATCATTTTGCGGATATTATCTGAACCCTGTCTGCCCCTAATGAAACCCACCTGGTCCCCGTGGATTAGCTTCTGCATTATCCCCTCCATCCGCCTACCCACCACCTTAGCCAATATTTTGACGTCGATGTTGAGCAGCGATATGGGTCGGTAGGATCAACACTCCCTCAGGTCTTTTCCTTCCTTGGGAAGGACCACTATAATGGCTCCCATCATGGTGTCGGGGAGAGTGCCCCCTCCCAACACCGAGTTGAAAACCTTCGCCAGGTATGGAGACAGGGTGGATCGGAACCGCTTATAGAAATACACCGAAAAGCCATCCTCCTCCGGGGAAGTCAACACCTTCATCCCACTAATCGCCTTCTCCACTTCTTCCTCGGTCACCCGACCCTGCAGCCCCTCTGCCTGATCCCGTGAGAGGGAAGGTATCTGTATGGAGTCGAGGAACTCTTCGATACGGGCATCGCCGCTGTCATATTCGGAGGCATATAGTGTCTCATAATATTGACGGAAGGCTTTGCTTATATGGGGGGTGTCATATCCCAATGTGCCCCTGCTGTCCCTCACTCCCTTCACCATTCTGCTTCTCTGGACCTCCCTCAATTTCCAGGCTAGGATCCTATCCGCTCTGTCCCCCTTATCGTAGTATTTCTGTTTGACCATTTGGAGGCTTTTCTCCGTTTTATGGAGGAGTAGGTCTTTCAATTTGAGCCTGTAATCCTCCAGGGTGGCCATGCGGTCTCGCTCTAGGGTTTGTGCCTGGGAGCCCCCCTGTTGGAGGCGCGCTATTTTTCCCTCAGGGTTCTCTCCTGGGTCTCCCTTTCCTTTTTCTGTCGGGAACCAATTTTTATGAGCACTCCTCTTAGTGTTGTCTTAAAGGCGTCCCAGAGAGTGTGCATGCCCACCTCCCCATTATCGTTGAGCTCGAAGAACTCTGTGATGGCCTGCAGTACAGTCTGGGCATGGACCTCGTCTCTCAAGATGGCGTCGTTACATCTCCATCGTCCCCTCTGTTCTTTGCACCAGTCCCCTGCCAAGGTGACCCTGACCAAGTCGTGGTCAGACCAGGGGACGGGATCTATCCTGTAACCCGCTATGTGTGGTCGGAGTACCTCATCCGCAAGGATATAATCTATTCTGGAGAAGGCTTTGTGGGTGGAGGAGTAGTACGAGAAAGAGGGAGTCCCCACTCGGGGGATGGTTAACGTGTCCACCAGGTTCAGGTCATCATTCACCCTTTGGAAGTAGCGAGACGTGGCATCTCCAGCGGGTCTGGGGTTTGGTGCACCTACCCGTTGTCTATCTCTGGATGGGCCTAGGACCATATTAAAATCGCCTCCCACCACCAATGGTCCTTGGACAAAGGTTTTCAGTCTTTCCCCCACTCCCTCCCAGAATTGGGCCTGGCCCTCGTTTGGGGCGTATACAACCACCAGGGTTATGGGTGATCCCTGTAGGGAGCCTTGTACGAAGAGGTAACGGCCTTCGGGGTCCCTTAGGATGGAGTCTTTCTCAAAACTCAGCCCCCTTGCAATCAAAATTGCAACCCCTCTTTTCTTCCCTTTGTGGGATGCATAGAATACCGCTTCAATTCCGCCACCCCTCGGTTCCCACAGTTATGGTCCCCTCTATGCCCCCTTATACTTGCAGTTCAAGGGGGTGCAGCAAACCAGGCATCTCCAGTGTCTTTCTGCTTTCTAGGCCCGATGATCTCCGTGGGGTCGCTGGCGTCACCCCTCTGAATCAGCCCGGTCCTCCTCCATTGGTGTTGGTGGTGTGTTCAATTTCTTGAACTTCCTCGCACCGGTTTTCCTCCTTCTGGGGTTGGGCTGCCTGGGGGTACCCCCTCTGAGCGCCTCCGGACCCACTGGTTCCCTCCGGGGGGCAGGTTCGCCCACAAAATCTTGAATAGCACCTTTAATGTCTTTTTCGGTTACCAACGTTGTGCGTTGGCCAGAGTATTCAAAGGACAGGGAGAAGGGATATCCCCATCTGTAGCGGACACCCTTCTCTTTCAGTTGTTGTGTCAGAGAGCGGCACATCCTCCGTTTGGCTAGGGTGTAAGCAGAAAAATCTTGAAAAATGGTGATCTGTGCGCCGTTATAGGTTATCGTCCCCGCTTTCCTCGCAGCCTCCTGAACTTTGGCTTTCTCCGTGTAATAGTGGAAGCGGGCCAGAACCGTTCTGGGGCCCACCGCTCTTCCCCCGGCCCTGTGTACCCGGTCAAACGTGAGTTCCGTTGTCATTTCCTCAGCAAACAAGAGGGTGATGATGTCTCTCACCACTCGAGTCAGCTCTCTCTCTCCGTCTCACCCTCCGTCTCCGGAATTCCAAAGAACCTTAGATTCCGCCTTTCCCTGTTTTCATAGTCGTCCATGACCCTGGCTCTCTCTTCATCCCTCTTTTCCAAGGCTGCGAGCCGTGTGTCAAATTGGATTTCCTGAGATGTGGAGGACGTTTGATAGTTTTCCACTTGTAGGACCCTATCCTCAATTTTGTCTACCCTTTGGTCCAGCTTCTCGAACTTCTGGGCAATGTCGGATCTCATTTCTCTGATCTCCTGAAGGATGGAGGCGAAGCCCTTTTCCATCGTCATTGCGGGTTGGCCCGCGGGTTCCGTGTGGGCCATGGCTCCGGAGACAGTGGGGACCTCAGTCGTGTTTGGTGTTTCTTGGAAGCGAAACGTTTGTAGGGCCTTCTTCCAGCTCATGGGGTGTCGTTGGTCCTTTGCCGCGGGGTCAGCTGCAGTCCAGGGGTCCTAGGGGGGAGTGCCGTGGTGCGTCGCGCCCGTGGGTTTTGCAGTCGATGGAATGTCCCCTGCGGGGGGGTGGGGCGGCCCTCCAGGCGGGCACTCGCCCCGCCAACTGAGGACGGGGGCCTCTCACCTGGGTCACGGGCAGCCTGCGAGTTCAAGGTGGGCCGGGGGTGCAATGATGCAGAGGACGCCGGAGGTGTGTGTCAGTTTTCTTGGGCGGCGTGATCGTGGGGCCTCCCTCTGGGGCTAGGGTACTTATTACCCCCCAGCTGCTTGGTGGGTCGTGGCCCAGTGGGCCCCTGAGGTTGTGCTGCGCTGACCCGGGGTCAGGTCATTGTGGGTCTCCGGGGCGTGGGGTCTGGTCCTAATTTAAGGTGGGGCAGCCCCCCAATCGGGCCTGTTGAGCGGGAGGAGGCCTCTGGGCAGGCACACGCCCCACCGGGTCCCGGCAGGGGCCACACACCCAGGTCAACCTCTTTAGTTGGTTAGGTCCTGACAGACTGCCTCGCGGTGTCTGGGGGGTCTTCTCCGGGCGGGCACACGCCCCGCCGGCCTCCGGAGGCGCTCTCGTCTCCCGTTCGTGCACGTATCACACGCGACCCGCGCTGTCTTCGCCTGGGGTGTGCAGGTGGCCCACAACCTTGGGCGAATTCTCCTGATTCCTGCCCCGTGCGCCACCGCTGTGGGGGACGGGCGCCTGCCGCAGTGCAGGAGGACGGTCCTACCCGTCCCCACCTCCTGTGTTGGTGGGCCGCGGCTCTATCTTCTGGGTTCGCGGCCGCCCGGGTCCTCTGCGGCGCTCCCGCTGCCACGTCCACAGTGTTTGACCCTCTCACGGGGTCCTCGGACCCCGCTGTTTCGGTCGGTGGGGGCCCCGGGGGTTCCCCTGCACTCCAGTTCACTCTCTTGCCACAGGGGGTCTCGGGGGGGCTCAATCCCTCTTGTGACCCAGCTGTTGGAGGAGCACGAGAATCAGGCAGCCATTGACTGCGCGCCCCCTGGTGGCCTCCTAGTGTCCTTTCTTTGTGTTGAAGTGCCTTACTGAGAGGTATTCCAATGGGTAGCTTGCATTGCTGCATGCCACCATGCAATATTCCAAAGTTCAGGCATTCTAAATAATGAATGATGTCCTCAGCATTCTGAGCCTTGGTCCTGATCTGCTGAGACACCCTTCATGTAAGTGCTGAATTAATGTACCAGTTCACATTCCCTTGTGAATCACAAAGTATTTTCTGGTATGCAACATACACCAGGTATGGAAACGTCTGAAGGCCCCACACCTTCCTGGGATGGACCACAGCACCCAACAGAAAGCAAGGCCTGTTAGGCCCTGCTAGCTGGTTGGGAATGTGACGTGGCGGTTGGGCTTGGCGAGCTAGCATATGGTTTTGTGGTGTGCCTGGTTGAATGGTAATTTTTTGAGTGGCGTGGTCTGCCTTGGCCAGTCAGTTAAAACGTGCTTTATTTTGGCTTCACACCCTAATATTAATTAATTCATAAAGAGCCCTTTTGACATACTACAATATTAAAAGACACATATGAATGTGTCTAGTATAAAAAAGAAATACATCAAAAGAAATTGATAAGTACCCATTGGTAAGAATCATTAATCATGACATTTTCAATTGGTTCACTCTCCTTCTCCAGGTTATGACTAAGTAATTGTACACAGCAAACACCACGTCTGGGTAAAATGTATTGCTGCACAAAATATCAGAACTGTGTACTGTACGTACTCCATCATTTTTAAGGCACCCTCACAAGTTACCTGAGTAAATTCTGGAGTACCCCGGACAAATAAACATAATCATCCTCATCACGAGTTTGGCGGTAACCCTTAAATGAGGTTGTAATGCTAATACTGCCACATTTAAGGGTCTGCCAAATCACAGAGCTCTGAGCTGGGGGTCAATGGACCGGGAATTGGCTGATTTCCAGTGCAAATACTGCACAGTAATACCGCCGACAGTAGTGGTGCTGAACATTGCCCATAGGGCCCAATGGGGAATGGGGAATTCCCGAATGGGCCCCATGGGGAAAGGGGAATTATTGTTCTGCCAAACCTGTGATCCGGGGGGTTTGGCGTTAACTCTGGCGTTATCGCATCGGTAATACCACTGGGATACCGCCCAACTCGTGATGAGGACCAAAGTGTTGATCAGATTCGGTGAAGCTTTCACAAAAGGGACAACGGGCGTTCTGAGTTTTATATCAAGCATTGGTAAGTGTAGCAAGCGGAAGAACATTGAATCTTAATTTCATAAAAATGGAATGCGCGAATGGAGATTTTATATCCATCTGATAGCTTTCGGGGTTCCACATGTGTTTATTCTCCAGATAAGCCCATCCAATTATCAGGAATAAACAGTCCGTAGCTTTTGGGGGTACACACAATCTCTAAAAGCATACTTGATTAAGCTCTGATGCCATTCTCTTGCTTAAGCCACAGTCCGAACCATAAGTTGCCCAAATTCAAAAGAAACAAGGTTGACCTGATAAAGGCTAACCAGGGAAGGTTAGTGGCACCATCACAGTTCATCAGATCTTAAAGCGCTATACAATAACACCCAAGCTCTTGATTGCACCAAATATTTGTCTAACAACAATGGTTTAAGTGTTATAAATTCACCAATGCCAATCAGACCCAATTCAAGGTGCACACAGAGGGTGGGTGCACTGGTGGGGAGCATACGTAGCTTTTTAGGAAATACGTTTTCATTGACTGTTACACAGGTAATTCTGCAATGACCCGATAGATCTGCCTTGGTATTCTGCTCTTCATCGCCACTGGGTGTGGTTGCAGTTATTTTAGGTGATGTGGTAGTTATAGTGGAAGCTGCCTTACTCAACATGTCCTTGGTTTTGCACCCGTGGGGCAGGAGCAACTTAGCTTTTTGAAGTAGGTGATGTGCTTCCTTGCTCACCAGCTGTGTGATGCTGAGTGCCCTTTATGTTGTTTGTTTGTAGTGTTGCTTTAATAATTGCCTATGGATGGAAGTATCTGGGCTGAATATTTGTAAGCAAGGGAGCTGTTGGGTTTGGTCCTGCTGGACATTCATGAATTCTGGTAGAATGTTAGGTGTAGTAGAGAGAATGTTTAAACTCGGGAGAATGTTGGACTGAATGAGTGTCTGGAAATTGTATTGTATTGTATTGTATTGTATTGTATTGTTTATTTATTTATAGAGCGCACCGGGCCATTAAGCAACTGGGTGCTTGAAAGAAGTAGACTCTTAGGTTACAGGTACATAGGTATTATACATTTCTTATGTTACAGAGTCAGATATAGTGCATTTCTTATGTTACATTGTCATAAAGCTTACAAATAGGATATGTTACAGTTTCAAATCTGTTTACATTAAATATACAGAATATTTGGAACCGTTGAGGATTTAGCAGTCATTAGTATGAAGCCAGAGTTTGACATTAGCTTTGAAAACATGGAAGGAAGGAGTGGCTCTAAGTGTGTCTGGGATAGAGTTCCATAGATGAGCTGCAAGAACTGGGAAGCTGGACCCTCCAGTTCTTTTCAGTTTGAAGTTGGGGATCTTGATACTATTTGATTGATGGGTCATTCAGAGGTGTGCTTTGTGAATTTCTCTATGAGGTATTGTTGGGTGTCCTGACCCTCGTTTGGACTATTATGCTGCAACATTAGGTGCTGTGGGCTTAGGAAATCCAAGATGGCGGAAAAGCCCACATTTGCACCAGGATCCAGGAAAACCGCGCAGTTTTTGCGCACACCAAAATGGTCACCTGACCTACCACCCACCAGTGCGAGCATGATGGGCCAGGATTGCCATAGGTGAAATGTGTGCCAAAGGAAAAACAGCAGTGCCGGTGGCTCAAAAAGCGCTTTGAAATCACCTTTGTTTCTCTGAAATGCAAGCTAAAAATGCCTATTTTAAACATTGCAAGATATTCAAAAATCTCAATGAACACCAGCAGACATTTGGCAGAAGGTAGACTTGTGTGCATACAAAATCTGGAAAGAAGAGCCCTAAAGAGTGTTTATAACACAACTGGCTGAGCTGTGGATGTCAGCAGCCTAAGTTAAATTGGACTGAAAGACACTAAAATCTAAATGTTTAAAATAAAGGGGTGACCTACTGTTGAGTGTCACATAGTTTGCAACTGTTAAATGTCATAGTTTTGAACTGAGAATCAGCGTTCTAGCTGCATGTGTAAAAATTGTAAGTTTGTTTTGAATGAAGAAAAACTGGGAACAAAAGTGACATTTGGCTGAAGCCTGGCTTGAAGAGAGTGAATTCTGCCCGGCAACTACCCCCGACAGGAGTTGAAACTTGCTCAGCCACTCTTCCCAGGTCTGGCTGCATTCTGCTGCCCCCACCAAAGGGAGATGACACTTCTCTGATTGGATTAGGGGAGGAGCAGCTGGGGACTGCAGGAAACTGAACAATGAGCCTTCCTTGTCTCAGGCAAATGTCAAATTAGGGGGGGTCATAAATGGCTTCCTCTTGAGAGAAACGGGGAGGGGCAGTGCCTCTATGAGCAACTTGAGTTGGAGGAAGTGGACAAACCAGAAATTCCACCATGTGCTTTGGGAAACCACACCCCTCTGGGCAAGGGCATAATTTTAAAAAAAGATGGATAATTCATAGTACGGACTTGTCAAAATTATATAATTAATACCATTGTTCTTGTAATTTTTCTGTGCACATTTTAAGAGGTGTTAGAACTCTGTACCATGTTCTGAGGCAAAACCCCATGAATTATGGAGATTGCAGATACAGGGTTCACGCTAGAAAAATGAAAATTTACTGGAATATGTGTAGAAAGGCGGTGTACATCTGTGTCATTTCTGGTAAAAATCCAATATTGGTAAACCAACCAAAAAGCGCAAAATGTTTTCATTTCTTAATCCAAGCTCTTAGAAACATCAGAGTTGGAACAGAAACTACCTTATGTGATATATGATGTGTATATGTAATGTCAACCACTTGTGTATCTGGGAAATGTGTTTAGTTATGAAAATGATTTTCTAAGGTAAAAGCAAAGGGGAGTGTTCTTTCTGTATGCCATGAAGATGGCACCTGATGACTCACTGCTCCCTTCTCAAATCAGGTCAAAGAGAAATCCTTGACCTATCAAATCATGAGTGGGGTGGGCACAGAAAGTTATCATCCACACCCATTTTCAAAATACATAAAAAGAGCCACTGGAAGCCAGACAGGGACATTCATTTTTCCAACCTTCAACTGAATTCCTGCGCAGCACTCTGACGGAGAACTCCAGAATCCAGAACTTCACTCCAGAACTTAAAGCAGAGAGGCCTGGACCACCAGCTAAATCCTTTTTCAGCAGGCCTTCAGAATCCAGCAATCCAACCAAACTATTCTACAGCCGGGCGAGCTGTTGGATTCTTGCCAAGAACTTTTGCCAGAACCGGTAGCAGACCCAGAAAGCAGTGCTGTATCCAGAGAGACCAGACCCAGATCGCTGTGAGCAGAACCAGAGATCCAGACCAGACCAGCAGAGCAGAGCTGACCCAGATAGCTGTGACTTCAGAACCAACCGCCTGGAGTCCAGTCCCAACCTGACCAGACCCTGACGGCCTAGTTCAAATTCATAGCGTGAGTACTCAGCCAGAACTGTGCAAAACCATAATAATCTGATTCAAAACATTTGAACCTGTCCAGAACTGCATCATAGGAATCGTGTGTCCCTTCTCCGATTTTAAACCTGTAAAAGTGTAATTTTGCCATTTTGAATCATTATTTCATTTTTGAAAATCTACCTTCACGAAATCGTCCGTATCTCTTGAACCGACTTTCTATTCATTATACTTTTTCCGTAATCACGCTCGAAGCACTCGGAAAAAGTGCAGCGATTTGCGATTTGGCTCAAATTTCTTCACTTGTCAAAATAGCAGCTTCTTGCTTTCCTTTGCTGAAATTCATTTGCAACCTGACAATCATTCATAGAGCATTGCTAAAGTGATCCTGAACTAATTTAAAGTAGCTATCACCCACCCTGAATCTCTTATAGGGAATTAAAAATCATTTTAGCAGATTTTTCCCTTCTTTGCAAACCACATTTAAAGTATCTCGCCTGTGTTTCAAAATCATCCCTGGTGCTATAAGCTTGCTAGGGGGGAACTGAATTCGTATTGTACTGTGATTGTATTCCTGAAGACTGTGTGTGTTACTTCCATCTCCTTACATTGCATAGGGGGGAGTGAATTGTCAGAGAAAAAGTAATCATATTATCTTTTGCTGAAATCATATCAAGTTTATTTCTGTACTGCCTTTTATTCATTTTTGCATCTCCTTGAAACCATAAAGCATTCCCAGCTACCTTGTTCTTTCCATACCAACTCCTAAGTAATAAAATAAGTGTGCTAATGCAAGATTATCCATAGTTGATCAACATCATATTCTTAAGTGTGATATCAAATATTAATTTATTATAAAAGTGTGATATATATATTGTTAAATTTTCAATAAATCTTTTAATTTGCAAAATAAACCTACTTCTTGGCTCAGTGAGGTCAGGGGGATTCTAGGAGAGGGGCGTTATACAAGGGTTCACCATCCAGATTATAACTTCTCATAAAAATATATAAATAAGGGCTTCCCTTGAGCAATCCCAGACAAGGCACTGAGGGGAATGCTTGATTGGAGTCATTAACAGTATGCAGGTGCTTTATTATTCATGCAGTTGTGTGTAATATTCAAAGTTTTGAATTTGATGCGGTCATTGATGGCCAACCAGTTGGCGGCTCTTCTTTGGTCAGATATGTGTTGCCCTTTAGGAATGCCTAATGCTGTCCTAAGGGCATTGTTTTGCAGGGTTTGGAGTTTGTTAGTGTTGTGTTTACTGGTGCCTAGGGTGCGTTGCAGTAGTCTAATTTGGAGAGGATAAGGGCTCGCACTATGGTAGTACAACTGTCTGTGGGATAGGTATGGTTTGCAAGCGTGAATAAGTTTGCAGGTGTAGCTGGTTGCTATATCAGTTGGGCCTGAGCTGTGAGATAATGATATGACTAGTGGCTGGTCTCACACTATCAACTATCAAGAATAACTGGGACTTGTACACATGTAATGAAGTAACCTGGACTTTGTAACTGATCCATACTCTGGCCTGTGCCCAGGGATCATCATTTTTTATTAAGTTACAACAATAATGTTTCATTACGCATGGCTATCGACAACACTCCTCCCAACTCACCACATTCCATAAACTACTCGCCCTCCATCTCTGGTTATAATATACAGCACTGCTTAAGCTGGAACAACACAGGATGTGCCAGTAAGGTGGAAGGAACTTGTAGGATGGAAAGGGACAGAGTGATAATCCTCTGGTCTTCCATATATAAAAAGTGGGCATGTACTAACGGTGCTGACTCTGGGCCTGGGAACCCTTCAGTGTGCTAGGACTGCCTGCAGCCAGCTGGGAGGACCAAGGAGTAATGTTGGTCACCACACATAACGTGTCGAATTAGCTTCATATGTAGAAATACCTAAATAGTTGCTGAATGGCCACAGGTGAGAACACTCCTTTCTTTGTGTACCCCCACATATGATGAAACATTTCTGGCATTGGTTTACTGCATGGCAATGCAAAGGACGCAGAGTATTGACATCCGACACCAGTTACCTGGACACAAGTCAATTGGAGTTTTTTGGAGGGTGCTTTGAGTATCAACCTCATTTTATTATAAGTGTCAATTGCACACATGGGAGTACCTACATTAGCACTAACGTGCTGTGAGGTCCCCAACATACAATTTTACCCATTCACAAGGCAGCGGGGAGAAGGAGATGGTAAAAGCAAAGCACGGGACGTAAACATGTCCTAAAAATATGCTTTGAAAGCAGCTTTTACTAATGCACTCCTAGGGAATCAGCCTGGTTCTGACCAAGGTGCAAAAACGAAGTGGATTCCAGAGGAATCCATTATTTGTACACCTGCATGGAAATCTCAGGCAGGCAAACTAGATGCACCGATGAGACAGAGAAAGACTGCAGGGTCCATTCCCCCTACTCCTCATTGTCACTGCTGGAAAATAGGGCAAAGCGGGAAACAGAGGCGTAAAAACAATACGCCTTGCTTTCGCACTTCTGTTTGCCGCTCTGCCAATTTTAAACGAGGCTGCACAGTTTTTTGTTTTTTTTTTCTCGCAATGTGACTGCTACAGCGTCCTGAACTAGTGAAGTGTTTTATTTGTGTATTTTTTAAAATTTATTTATAACATGGTCGTGTCAACGGTGGGTTAAGAATAAGTATTCTGTAACGGTCAGCAGTAAATGGTTTGTCTGTTAAACCTGAGCTTCTGATTTTCTTTTTGAAGTCTCCTGCATGGTCAGCTATTTGATGACTATTGATATAACCGCATGAATGTATATTTTCTACTCATTATTTTAAGTTTCGGAAAACACGCAATGCATCTATTATGCCAAAGATTCTCGCTTGTAAATAAGGAAAACAACAATGTTAATGTTTATTGAGGTCAAAACAGGAGACAGGCTTGTTGGTGGCAGAATATAAAAGGACATTACTGCCGTAATGTATTCAGCACTGTCTAAGGACATGATGAAACATTAAGGCATTTGCAAATTAAGTTAAATCAAAGTCATCGATTAAGCGATTCTTTTTGTTTCATTGTGGCGAAAACGTGCAATTATGCCATCACCCTGAGAGTGATGGCTTTCCCTTGTCATCTGGTGAATGGGCCGATTTTATACAATGTGCCCATAAAAAAGATGGACAAGTAACATGAAGGCGATAGTGTCTCCCACATCTACTGCAAAATGGCCCTCTCAACTCAACGCAGCCAATCACGAGGAGCCAGAATGCATCTAGTCAGGGCTCGGGTGCAATGTACCATTTCTGGAACTGGGGCGCGTGGGGGGGGGCGGTGGCAGATGTCTCAGAGAATTAGGCACAGCTTTTCATGGAAAATGAAAGCACTCGTATCCAATTCACAAAGAAACTTTAAGTGATTTCTCTTGCAAATGTCTCCCATTAGAACTTTGCGCTGTCACTCCCGCTCATTTAAGCTGCCAAGACGGAAGTGTGGTTAGAGATAGCTAGAGAGATTGATGCACATCTGAGGGGGATCCTAACGACGTGTCCATTAATTTGACGTAATCTCACCAGTGGGGCCCTCTAGGAGCCAGTTTCTTTTCTGAAATGGATTTCACCTTGCTCTTAAACGCGGCACCAGTTCAGAAATGGCCAAATAATAGGATTGACTGAATGAGTTTGCTGTGTCTGTGCCACAGATAACCCGAGTTTACAGAATACTGTATAAAAGCATTGACAAATTCAACAAATCTTTTTAAAAAGTTCTGGCCTTAGTGTGTCAGGCAATTAAAGGATATTGTCTGGAGCACAACAGCAATAGGAGTTGCCTTTGGGAATTCACAGTGGTGTCTGTTAGGGAGATTGTTTCTTTCTGTGCTAAATTCCTTCCACCAAAGAGACGCCCATCTCTTTTGTTTGGCTTAGGACTTTTTAATTTTAACTCCTGAGTGAGTGGTAGCTTTTTCTCACCCTGATTAGGATTTTATGTTTTCACTGTTTTTGGAGTCTGACAAACTCCATAGGCATCTGCTTTGTGTGTAGTGACACACAGCAGTGGAGACCAGAGTGGTCACTGAGCAATCCTTTGGTTTTAGTGGCCCCATATCCCACTTGCTCATGTAACATTTTGTGTTACCCTCACTACTTTAAATGGCTGGTGGCAGTGGTTTACTTTTTACTACCAGTGTGCATGTTTACCGCAGTACAGCACCCATTGGTGACCGTTTTGTTAAAACGGCTCCTGTCTTCTTTTTCACCATTTTCTGTTTAGGAGGTCTTTCTTGGCTTTTACTCTGTGCGTAGAGGCAGGTTTGAGCCCTTGGTGTGTTTTGCCTTTGGCCGGCTAATCCCAATACCACACATACTATATGGGAGGAATGGGACACAAACATAATAGGAACTCAAGGTCCCAGTATAGTAGATAACAGAGCATGCAGATCTGGCCCCAGGGTTTGCCTGACTAGCTGTCAAGACTATGGTGGGCCAAGGAGGGGCACAAGTTTATTGCATGGTGTACCCAAATTAGCAAATGTGCAGAGGGACTCCCAGGACCCTCTTGTTTTTTACATATTTAAGTAACCTTGGGTCTACCCCTAAATTACTAGGGGAATCCAGACGTGGACCCCTTGCTCACTATTCTTAGAGATGCACAGCTCCACCCTACTGATGAGGTCCAACCAGACCGAAACATGTGTTTGGGGTTGCTGTTGGTTCTCTTGGTCAGAGGAGAATTGCTTAGCATTTTGGCGCTGGACTGCCCTAGGGCAGGACAAAGACTGATATGTTTTAGATATTTCCCCCCCTTGAAAGATAGTGTGCTAAAGACTCTGGGTAAGTCTCTCGTAAATGGGGCTAATGTCAGGCAGAGGAACTCCTAGGACCCCCCCTTGTTTTTTTTCAAACTGTATTGGGCTGTTCCTTTGTGACCAGGGATGCTATAGCGAGCGGCTACAAAATGCGAAAAGAGAATGACAGCTCCCACGACTGTGTCAAGCTGGAATTGTTGGACTGATGAGTGGCAAATGGTGTTTTGGGGAGAGCTAGGAGTAATGGCTGGACATGCAGCAGGATTGTGATTAGTCGTTATCCCCACTATAGAACTGCTACCTATTTGGGAGCATAATACATAACCCTGTTCTATCTGGTGCGAATTTAACACCATTGGTAAGAGGATCAAATGGCAGTAGACGCAGCTCAATGCTTGAGGGGCCTCAAACTATTATATGTCAATAAAAGGGATCTTTTCTCCTTCATCTATTATGTGCCATTGTGATCAACAGAATTTGGGGGTTATATTTTATGTCACATCGCCCTTCTCCTTTTTTGTTCCTCTTGTGTTATGATTTATTGCTAAATGTAAGTATGTTTTGTTGGGCTAGGATGTACCTTGATGGCCTGATGGAGGCCGAATACAGTTTTGATGTTGATGATGTTGATTAATGCCAGCTAATTTGAGTTCAAAGGAATGCATGTCAAATCTGTGACTTTCAGCTTACAAACCCTGTGGCACTTGCTACACCGAGAGTTTGGACAGCATAATGTGTCTTGATGAATCAGCAGCTGAGTGACAGGAAGATGGACATCTGATTTATGCGCATTTGCAAGATGCGTGTCAGCTACGGAAAGAGGATGCTCCAATGCAATACACCTTTTACAAAGAGTCTCTGTACCCAGAATGATGTCAACATTGGCACCTACGAATGAAAAGAAAACACAACACTAGTGGTTGCCCAAGTAGATTGACAGGGCCCTCAGAAATAGGAGATCACTGACTCATAAGAGGACTTGTTACTTGGTACAGGATATTTTACCCAGAGCAGAGGACAAGTGATTTAGAAGCAGTGGCAGTATCACTGATAGTAATAACTGTGTGCTACACAAAAAAGATAGAGGTTTTAAGAGAACAATGTTGACGATGCTGATGAGCCCTGGAAACCCAGGGCCTGCTACACTATAAATAATCTGACTTTTTAACGCTACATCTAATAAGAGTGCATGAGTAAATTCTCTAGCCTGCAGCAAGGAGTAAAGTGAATCACAGCCTCACATTGTACCAGTACATCCACAGTGTAGAGTTACACAAACCTATCCCTACCTGTGCAGTATGGTGCTCCCAAAGAAAAGAGTTGCTTAGAGCAACATTGTTGTGTTGATAGGAACAAATTAAATACCTGAAACGATAATATTGGTTTGAAAATTCAAATCCTGAATTGTGAAGAATCCAATTTAGAATCCTAGTGTTTGCCTCCCGACATGTTGACTTGCTTACTCTTATATAGAAAATACCTTAATGTTGACTATTCAGTCAACCTCATCTTATTTTGACCTTTGGGATACCTTCTCCTTTTAATCTCCAATCAATTGTTGATTAGATTTTTACTTTTAATGGACCTTTTTCCCATTCCTCTCTAACTACTCTTCATGCAACCTTCATCTCTACTACCCCATGGTGTGAGTAGCTCTTACATACACAATACCCTTTATTCTTCTGCTTCTTCTTCTTCTTCTTCTTCTTCTTCTTCTTCTTCTTCTTCTTCTTCTTCTTCTTCTTCTTCTTCTTCTTCTTCCTATTATTATTATCAGTAATAATAATAAAATGCATTCATTTATTTGTATAATTGTTGAAATAAAAGGAATCGTAACTGTACTGTAATATACAATAAAATGAAAAATTAAATTATTATGAGTCAATTGTATTTTTTTAATGTATTACTTCCTCTTGGTACCGCCATAAAGGTATATTATTATTATTATTATTATTATTATTATTATTATTATTATTATTATTATTATTATTATTGTCTACTTTTAACAGTGTGGCTGTCTGTCCATTCAACTGCAATGCACCAGGTGGCAAATGGTACATTTCAGTTCAAACAGTAATCCTAAAACATATCTGGATGGTTTCAGATGGTATCTGGATGGTACCATCTGCATTGTACCTTAGAAGCATTCTTATCACATATTGACCATGTGAGTTTATTTGTATGTTCGAAGGATTGACTGAATTACAAAAATAGCATATTATGCTATGATTTGCATTCTGTGCTAGCTGATAAAATTGAATGGATTCAGAATTTGGTATGGATACTTACACACTTTGTTCATTAGATATGTGCTCTTGTGAATCATGGTTTCAGAGAGTGCACGCATGTTTCCATGTGTATGCAATCTGGAAGATTTCATTTAGATGGGTGTTGTTGGTTTGCAGTTCTTGTAGTAAGTACATTAGGAATTCATGTGGATCTTCCTGTGTGTTTATGGTAAATTGTACCATTCATGTACAGTAGTCCAATTATTGCCTTATACCTGAGACACTGTAAGTGCTGGCATTTCTATGAGGACAAGCATTTACAAGCACAACTGGTCTGAGCTGTTTAAGTAAATGTTGTGAACAATTGGTAGCAAATAGAAGATAAGATTGATTGCTACATTTGTATTGCAATATAATCCAGTTGTGTTGCTGAATTTAAATGGATGAGAAAGTTGTGCCTCTGTATCCTTTGGTGGGCCTGCAGTTGTTTTTTGAGAAGAGACATGTGTCTCTTTGTCTTCTGATGGACGTGCAGTTGATTTTGTACTAGACAGTTTTGTGGTTGAATTATTTGATGCATCAGAAGTTACTCTTTTTTTCTTTTTTTTAGCAGTATTATTGGGAGATCTGTTATAGTTGCTGTTTGTATTAGCATTGTATTTCTTTTCAAAGGTTTTCTTCTTTGAGGTACAGGGTACATATCTAGATGGCAGTGCACAGTGCACGCAGCCTGTTGTATTCTAGGATGCAAGGAATGTCAGCACTGACTTTGGTTCCATCAAAGATACCTAGGACTAGATCATTGAGTGTACAGAGACGTAAAAGTGCTACATAACTCATACCTTCTTTAAAGGCTGTACTGCCAATGTCAATCAATGCGTGATCTAGGGTTAGACCTTGCGATTTGTGAATAGTGAAAGCATATGCAAGAAATAGAGGGAATTGTTCTCTGTGTACGTACATGTCTTTGAAAAGAAGGAAACATGCGATTGTGTGGCCTATTGTTTTTACTTCTGCAATTTTGTCAAAGTGTATGTTGCCAAACTGAATGTTGTTGTCATGTGAATATGTTTGGAAGCCATCAACTGTACCAATTGTTCCATTGACTAAACCTTGACCAAAACGCTATAACCACTCACTCATCCCAACTACATTTTATGCATGACTTATGCACATGCCCTGCACACATTGTGGCTTCATGACCAGTGTGGTATCTTTACATTTTCATACCACCATCTCATCACCCTCTTTCTTCACCCTCCCCCTTTCCCTTTCTTTCCCTCCCATCACATCACCCTCTCTCTTTCTCTTCTCCCCTCACCCCTCTTTCCCTCTGCATCGGGTTGACAAACGCAGACTTATTCTCTTGCTTTCAGAATCCTGCATGCACACTACTTAACTTTAAAATGACTCTGACTATGACTGCCCTATCGTTTTTGACAACAATGAGATACATCTCTCAGTTACGGTAACTGACAGTGCTGCAGGTCAATCCATGCGCGAGCACACGGACCCATCTGTCCATCCGATCAGATCCACGCATTCAGAGACACACCCGCATGAGTTACGGTAAATGACAGTGCTGCGGGCCAATACGTGCGCGAGCACACGGACCCAGCTGCCCATCCAATCAGATCCGTGTGTTCAGAGACACACCCACAAGATTGACGGCGTGTCTCAGTCCTAACTAGTGACTCAGCTCTTCGGTGCTCTTGAGCTGCTGCACCGTATGATAAGAAAGCAATATCAGTTTCCAAGTGAGGCTGCCTTGCACCAGTCTGCCTGCCCTCTCTTCGACGTTAGTCAGGTACATAGTTCATTTACTCCATAATGGTGTGCATTTAGCAATGAACACGCTTGGCATTTCAAGACGATTCAATGTTCGTCTTTACTATTACTTATATATTATTTTGTCTCCCTTCACCTTTTTTCTTTCCCCATCCCTCCGCACCCACCCCTCTACCGTTACCCTTCTGTCCCCCACTTTTCTTCTTCTCATCCCTTGTCTAGGCACAACAGCTGAATCATTTACGGCAATTCTTCCCAGAGAGACATACGTCCCCTTGAGTGCTTACACAAGCACGAGTCATACTGGCTTTAGTGCATCACTAGCTCAGCCGGCGGACATACGACAACCCGACTTTCATCAACCTGAGGGCTCCCTGAATCCCTTCCATCAAGGTATGAGCCTTTTCACATTGGGGATTATACGTGATAGATGTAAAACATGCACACCTTACTGATAATGCCTGACCGCTTTACTTTACTTTTCCAGTACCGGTCCGAATACTGAGAGGCTGGTTTCCTGGTTGCCCGGTGGTACGTGCAGCTCTCTCCTTATCAGTGGAGGGCTCCAACCCCAACCTACATGGGCTTGTTTTAGTCCCTACCTACGACTTGGTAAGGATTATGTTCCCATTAGGTGTTCTCTAGTTGTTCTGCAATACAAAAAATATGTGACTCATGCAAACACCAACAATTACTGAAAACGCTCCTTAAAATTATTTTTTGATTTTTTGATTTGTCTGCCTTCACACAGGGTCAAGTGTAATCTCTCTCCCTGTTCCCGCCCTGAGGAAGGCTGCAATATAATCAATTTGCCCAGCAGGGGGCAAATCCGAAACGTGAACTGGATGTTTGTTTTCATAATAAACAGGAAGAGCCTACCTTTTAAACTATTTTTGAGCTAGCTCTATGTAGTGAGGTTTCAGGCTATCTTCCAAACACGCACACGTCGGCTGACCTGCAATTATGGAACTGCAGAATCTCAAATACTAATTTAGGCCGCAGGGTCCCTCTATTTTCTTCATTTCTCACTCACCTTTTCCTGTATTTATCTACTCCAAAAGATTTGGTGCCTTATTCAATAAGGCTGTCTGAGTTTTCTGAGTTTTCTCTGTTTTCTCTGTTTTTTCTGTTTTCTCTGTTTGCAAATCCAGTTTGAATGTATATGCCTTGATGAATTTTTTGACTTCATACATTTTTGCTTAATCTTTGGTTTTTAAGCTCTTTTTTGCACTTGTGTTTACATTTGTTATATTGTCTTTCATGTGATTTTGAGTTTAAGCAAGTCCTAGACTATTATCTTTCATATGATTTTGAGTTCAAGCAATTCTTAGAAAGAAAAATATTTTGGAATTTGTTTCACCAATTTCTGTGCCATTAATGGTTTGTTCAAAAATTAAAAAGTAAAAAGCAAAAATATCCCATTAAAAAATCTTTTTTCAAATTAAGAAGGAATGTTTTCAGTATTTATAATGACGTAAAGTAAGTGTGATATCCGCTGTTAGGATACACCATAACTTAATCTGATTCAAATTATATTAGATTTTTCTCTTCAATAGCATAGTGGATACTACTGGTATAACAATTTGTACATGTCCCAATCTACATTATGCTTTAAGGGATGATCCCTACCTCTTTTTTATGTATGAAATAAACCTTGTTTTACGTCAAGGTTGTGTTTTAGAATTGCTCTGCAGTTTGGACACAGAGTTAATACTTTTTCTAATCCAGCTGTGTTAGAGATACATTTTTCTAAGTTATGTAGTCATGCTGTTGATTGTTGACACATAGGGAGTGCCATGCTTTGTATTTCTAGTTTGTCTGTGGAGCTGATATGCAGTATGGGTTGCAATTCTTTTTTCAACATTGTATCATTGAATTGACTACAGCTTGCAAGGGTTGGCATTAAAGGCATGCATTTTATATTTTGTTGAGTTAATTGTTCCATGACATCAGGAGCAGTTGTGTTTTACCGATATAATTCATGTATTAGTCTACTATTTAAGATGGATTTTGCATCATTAGTAAAAAGACCAGTTCTATTGATTTTGAAAATGTTAGCATAGGTGAGATCTGCAGACTGCATGTTTTGAGTTAGTTTTCTTTAGTGAAGATGTCACCAGAGATTTACATTTCTAATGCTGCTGAGTGTTTTTAAGGCATTGTTTGTGTCCTAATGTTTTGAAAATAGCTTTACCTTTTACTGGTGTTCACTGTAAGTGGTCTCCGAAAGCAATAATGTGTTTTCCTACAAACAGTTCTTCGTAGTCAGATATTAGGACTTCTTGCATTCTGATATTAATTAAAGCCAACATGAGGTTGGAAACCATGCTTACATCATCTATCAGGCACACTTTCATTTATTTCAGAATTATGTGTACTTCAGTATCAGCTTCTGCTGATAATTTCTAGGATTCTAATTTGTGTTGGCGTTATACTGGGAAGAGCAGTAGTTGGTGTAAATTTTCACCTCCTATTTTCTAGGCAGCTAAAACTGTGGGAGCTGTTACAACAGATGAAAGGGTGTTGTTTGTTAAGAAATGTTGCTGATTATATTTATGTAGAATGTTTTACCAGAACCAACCTCATCACTTAGATACAGGGGATGTTTTTAATTTTTACAGCTAAACGTTTTAGTTTCATGTTTAAAACCATGTTCAATTTCTTCAGTGACTTCTAGATAAATGGTGAGTTGTTCATCATTTAGCTGTGATTTCAGCACTGACAAGTCTACTTCAGATTGTTTAGATTGATACATGGTATTTTCTACCTCAGTCATGGCTATTTCTTCTTCATATAAAATGAGTGTTTCTCCAAGTGGTTATTGGCTTCCTGTAAGGGAAGATTGACTGCCCTTAGGAGTGTCTTTATCTAGTAGAGATTCAATTTCTTCCTCTTGTTGGTGTTCATTGTCCAACATTTCTTTGTATTGTTTGAAATTGACATTTGTTATACTGCTTTCATTTGCTTTGAATGCAGCTTCAAATGAGTCATGGTCACATAATAATTCTTCTTCTTTTCTCCAAGGTTTAAAAGGTTGCAGTAGGGACATGTAATAAAGTTCTTAATGTTACAGAGATTGAAATGATAACTTTATATGATTAATTAGGCTAGGTTTGGTAAGTTTCACTAGGCTTCCTTCACAAGTTGAGACTCAATATTTGCCAGTTGTATCATCTGGTGTGACCTTGTTTGTGTAGGACTAGTTGTGGGCTATTTCATAAAGCAAATGTTTTCCAAAGCAGCACTTCTGTTTTATTATTATTTTTTTAAAAAAAATGTCCTGGCTGTTGGTATCATTTGTGGCTATTGTTTCTCTTGGTAGGATTTTAGTACTGTTTTTCGGGATGAAGCTGGACGAGGGTTTGGCATATATGGCTGTACGTTTTAAATGGCCTGCAGCTTCGTAGCACACACATTCTTTATGCGAGAGGATTTTTATACTGAAGCTGTACAATTTTTGTGACAGTGTTTTGTCAGATGATAAGTCATCCCAGAGGTCTTTAAGCTCTGTTTTATCAGCAGTGACATATCTTGCAACTTGTATTGGAATTGTCTGCAATGTATTGTATGTCTATATTTGCATTCCACAAGAGGGCAATAATTGCATTGTATTAATTGATGTACTTGGATGCTTTGTTCCTTGTAATGTTGTATGTGTTTTTAGGGTATTTGCCTTTTACAATGTGTCTAACAGAAGACATCAAGCTATTTATTTGTCCTTTTTTGCAAACTGGTCAAGGGAAGCCAAAGCGACATTTGGTATAGTATTTACCTTTGTTTTTATAGCTATGTCAGCAGTATTTGCCACACTTATGCTTTTGGAAGCGTAAGATTTATGTACATATGTCACTATGTATGGTTTCTGAAGACATGCCACAGGTCATGTATTTTTCAATAAGCTTACAACAGTGGCATCACTGTCATGGCCACATTTGGGAGCATCTTTTATCCACAAAAGCATCTGGATGTGTTGTGCTCCTCTGGATTGATATTCTTTCCTCTAAAAGAAGTGTTGCACTTCACCGAGCAGAGAGGTAGTTTTATTGCAGATGAAGTAGAGCATGGAAATGAAGCAATGATGAAAGTACCTTGATACATTGACAGAATCAAGAGATCAGAGATCTCCTGGTATTTTTATATCTATTCCCTCTTTTTTTGGTTTTCAGTGTGTGAGAAGTCATGCAAGTCATCCCATGCATACTCTGCATGACCTAAAGTAACAAACCATGTGGGTGGGCCTAGGTTCCTTATCATACAACGTACATCCGCGTGATGTTGGAACCAGTATTCTTCTGTACAAAGCATACCAACAGATTTGTGATGCTTAATTGCAAAACCTCATCTTTGTCTTTTATCTTTTGAAGTAGTTGAGTACCAGACATGTTTAAAAAACGAGAGCCTGTTTTAATGTGTGTTCAACTCCATAACATAGAGTTGCCAGTTCACTTTCAAACAGGAGGTGGAAAATGTATTGTCCATTTTGTCTGAATCTGGGGTCTTCAGCATACATTTGTAAAGAGCGATATTTTTATGCCCTAATTTGTGTGGATCTTTCATCATATCTTCCTCTTTTTCCTGTAGGAAAGAGTAGAAGAACATAATGTACTTCTACATTTTTTCCCACATGCTCATTAGGGATCCTTTGGCTTGAAGCATTTGATATGTTTCTAATGCAACTTCGATGGTGTCTTTGGAGTTTAGTGGGTGAATGGTATTCTGGTCTAAAATGTTGGCTGCAGTAATATGATCTACAAATTGAAATTGGTGAGTTGCTGGTGAATCTTGAATTATTTGGGTGGTTTCTCTTAAGTTTTCCTCTATGTTTATATCTTTGTAGTATTCATTATTTTCTTTCAAATATTGTAGGGCTTGTCTAACCTTGTTTAAGTTGACTAGTTGTTGCTAAATTATTTTGTCTTTTGTTGGTACAACATTAACTAGTACAATCAAAGATTGATCTATTCGCTGTTGTACTCCTAGAGTTTCTACATTTTCTAAAGGCAAATATACTATTTTGCCATGGGTGCCTTTTAGTAACTCAGATGGAGGCAATGTGGCGGTTTTTGGTTGAAGGCGTATTATAGCTTGAAATGGGTGCTCTGTTTGGATTATAATGCTCTCATAAAAGATATGTTATTGGAGAGCCTTTGGAAGTGTGAATATTTGTAAGTTATTAGTGACAGCATATGATGGCATTTGGTTATTGTCAAGTTTTGTATTGCAGTATGTGCAAACTATTAAGGGGTCAGTTATTTTGTATTTATTTTCTGCTGTTAGATATAAAGCTAATTTGAACCATTGGGGTTCTTCACTGTCCTTTATTTTGTAGGCCACATCTACTATTTCATGCCCTTTTTGTAAAAGGTTCTGTCACAACAGACACATACTTGGTCTGGTATTTCAGCAGATGTGTTTTGAAACTTAGCTGGTTTTTTTTGTATGTGCTTGTTTGGAGGTTGGTGTTTGTGAGGAATTTGCTAATGTTTTTTGAAGTTTCTGAATTTTCTAAGTCAACTACAGTTCCAAAGTATTTACTTCGGATGTGCTCTATTTCTCAAAGTAGTTCTTTGTCTGTTCCATTTAGGAGAGTATTATTTACATTTTGCACTTCTGGAGGAGCACATTTTACATATTATAGTCCATGCACAAGATTCTGCATAGCAGAATGATGTGTCGCTAATATTTTGATGTTGTGGAAGGTGCTTTTTAGCTAGCAGTTCCTAAAATGCAGACTAATAAATGTCCTCGAAGTCCAGTGTGGCTGCACACTGGACAAGAGTGCATGGTTTGTAAAGTTTGTATTTTACTTTTTTCTTTTAGTTTCACATAGTGATTGAGGAATTGTCATAAATATTTAAAGGATTAATGACCTATGTTACACAATGAGCTTCATGTCCATTTGTACACTGGACGGTTTGTTTGGGACAAAGGAACAATTGGTTGAAAGTTTGTAGGAGATGTCTTTTCTATAAGGTTTTCTTTTTCCCTAGTGGTGTCTCCTACTATTTTATACCCTCAGCCATTATTGTCCATGGAAATAGTTTTTTTGCTCTTGTTTATAAGTCTCTTCATTGAAAAATGTTGCTGTGCTGCTTGTGTAAATCCATTAACCTTCACAGAAGTTTGAAAAAGTATATATATTGACATTGCACATGTTTAGAAGTGGTCGGAAAGTGGCAGTCTGCATTGGAGTGATGTGCTGGACTGTTCACTCATGTGAAGTTCTTTCTTCACTTTGAAACAAGCTGCTTTAATTCCTGCTACATGTAGCAGTGAATTAAGGTGATACAACTTTAAGGCCCGGGCCAGGGTTGCTGTGTTGAGTGGATGAGCTCCACTCCCCTTTTCAGTTTAAAACATTGTAGGAACCGCAAAGTGGTCGGAAAGTGACAGTCTGCAGTCTACAGGGCTGCCACTGCCATAGCCATCATCTCAAGCTTTATTCTGTGAGTCAGTCCAGGGAGCAACACATGTTCTGTAAGTACATTTGTATTACCATCACCACCATGTTGCTAAATACAGCCGAAGAGCACCATTTTGGCTGCTCCTGGTGGTCCCCCAGCCCCGCATGCAGCGCTGGTTTGCCGCCGCTTCCTCCTCAATTATCCCACCTCCTAGCCCTCCCTCCTCCCCTGATTGGCGGTCCACGTTGCTGCCTGCAGCCCACACGGCCACTCTGCACCGTACTCTCCCGTTTTTTCTCGGAATGAGCAGGTGAGTGTTTAGCCCCAAGGACCCTCCTGGGCCTTGTTGAGCACCATTTTGGCCGCTCCTGGTGGTCCCCCAGCCCCGCTTGCAGCGCTGGTTTGCCGCCGCTTCCTCCTCCATTATCCCGCCTCCTAGCCCTCCCTCCTCCCCTGATCGGCGGTCCACGTTGCTGCCTGCAGTCCACAGGGCCACACTGCACCGTGCTCTCCCGTTTTTTCTCGGAATGAGCAGGTGAGTGTTTAGCCCCAAGGACGCTCCTGGGCCTTGTTGAGCACCATTTTGGCAGATCCTGGTGGTCCCCCAGCCCAACTTGCAGCACTGGTTTGCCACCGCTTCCTCCTCCATTATCCCGCCTCCTAGCCCTCCCTCCTCCCCTCATTTGCGGTCCATGTTGCTGCCTGCAGCCCACAGGGCCACACTGCACCGTGCTCTCCCGTTTTTTCTCGGAATGAGCAGCTGAGTGTTTAGCCCCAAGGACCCTCCTGGGACTTGTTGAGCACCATTTTGGCTGCTCCTGGTGGTCCCTCACCCTCACTTGCAGCCCCCTCCCACCCTGCACCCTCTTCCTGCCTTCCCCTCCCTCCCGCCTCCCGACCCGCCCAGGCCCGTTCTCATTGGTCCTCTAACCCTCTACCACTGGTATTCCCAGGGCAGCCATCTGCCCGTGCATCCCTGCGGCTAAGGGCCCCAAGGCCAAGGGCGGCTCCAACAGAGGCGGCTCCAGGAAGTGTCTGCAGGTGTCCGCATGGGAAGCCAGTGGCCAGCCGTCAACCAGCAACTACAAGGATCAGTAAGGTAGGGTGGCTTGGGTTGGGGAGAGATACAGCTCTACCCTAGATTCCTGACCACTAGGCAAAACCAATGTTTATCAATGTGATCACCCCCCG
The DNA here is from genome assembly GCF_040938575.1 of Ambystoma mexicanum. Classification (NCBI taxonomy): domain Eukaryota; kingdom Metazoa; phylum Chordata; class Amphibia; order Caudata; family Ambystomatidae; genus Ambystoma; species Ambystoma mexicanum. Next base: position 293,473,453 of record NC_090928.1, read on the forward strand.
TTGCCCCAAACTGCATTGATAGCAGGGCCTCTGTGCCCAAATTGCAATGTGTGATCCCCAAACTGCATAGATAGCAGGGCCTCTGTGCCCAAATTGCATTGTGTGATCCCCAAACTGCATTGATAGCAGGGCCCCTGTGTCCAATTTGCATTGTGTGATCCCCAAACTGCATTGATAGCAGGGCCTCTGTGCCCAAATTGCATTGCGTGATCCCCAAACTGCATTGATAGAAGGGCCTCTGTGCCCAAATTGCATTATGTGATCCCCAAACTGCATTGATAGCAGGGCCTCTGTGCCCAAATTGCATTGTGTGATCCCCAAACTGCATTGATAGCAGGGCCTCTGTGCCCAAATTGCATTGTGTGATCTCCAAACTGCATTGATAGCAGGGCCTCTGGGACCAAATTGCATTGTGTGATCACCCAAACTGCATTGATAGCAGGGCCTCTGTGTTCAAATTGAATTGTATGCCCAAATTGCATTCTGTGATCCCAAACTGCATTGATAGGCCTCGCTCCCACTATACAGGTGTCTCAAACTTAGCGGGGCATCTGTGCCAAAATTGCATTGTGTGGTCCCCTAACTGCACTGATAGCAGGGCCTCTGTGTCCAAATTGCATTGTATGCCCAAATTGCATTGTGTGATCCCCTAACTGGATTAATAGCAGGGCCTCAGTGTCCAAATTGCACTGTATGCCCAAATTGCATTGTGTGATCCCAAACTGCATTGATAGGCCTCTCTCACACTATACAGGGGTCTCAAACTTAGCAGGGCCTCTGTGCCCAAATTGCATTGTATGATCTCCAAACTGCATTGATAGGCCTCTCTCACACTATACAGGTGAACTTAGCAGGGCCTCTGTGCCCAAATTCCATTTGTTGATCTCCAAACTGCATTGATATCAGGGCCTCTGTGCCCAATTTGCATTGTATGCCTAAATTGCATTGTGTTATCCCAAACTGCATTGATAGGCCTCTCTCCCACTATACAGGTGTCTCAAACTTAGCAGGGCCTCTGTGCCCAAATTCCATTGTGTGATCTCCAAACTGCATTGATAGCAGGGCCTCTGTGCCCAAATTGCATTGTATGCCCAAATTGCATTGATAGGCATCTCTCCCACTATACAGGTGTCTCAAACTTAGCAGGGCCTCTGTGCCCAAATTCCATTACGTGATCTCCAAACTGCTTTGATAGGACTCTATCCCACTATACAGTTGTCTCAAACTTAGCAGGGCCTCTGTGACCAAATTGCATTGTCTGATCTCCAAACTGCATTGATAGACCTCTCTCCCACTGTACAGGTGTCTCAAACTTAGCAGGGCCTCTGTGACCAAACTGCATTGTCTGATCTCCAAACCGCATTGATAGGCCTCTCTCCCACTATACAGGTGTCTCAAACTTAGCAGGGCCTCTGTGCCCAAATTGCACTGGTGATCTCCAAACCGCATTGATAGGCCTCTCTCCCACTGTACAGGTGTCTCAAATTTAATAAGCCTCTCTCCCACTATACAGGTATCTCTAATCTAGCTCACCCGCAAACTTAGCTAACCCTCTAGTGAGACAGAAGCCACCAGTGAATTACAGTGGTGGGTCACTCTGACTAGGGCCTCTTGCATCACAAGGCGAAAGTCCAAGCTGCGCCCATCCAACCCACCCTCCAACCAGCAGACACCCCTCCCAACCCACACAGCCTGCTCACCACAGCGAACCACGCTCCGGGAGGACAGTAAAGAGAGCCACCGATAACACCCAACTTAATAACCCTTACCACCCCCCTTCCCCTCCTAGGACAGCGACTGAACGAGACGCCAACTCCAGCCGGAATACCACCTACAGACGGAGCTCAAACTAGTAGCGGACACCCCCTCATCCCGCCACTACACCACAAGACAACCAGACCAAAGCAGGGCCAACTAGACATCACCAAACAAAGACTAAACAACCCTCAATCTTACAATGCTGTGAAAACGACCCATTCCAAGGAAAAGAAGAAGAGATGAAAGAACAAACACTCCAGAACAGCAACTTAGAACAACTATAGACCGGACCCCCACAGACAGGAACACAAACCGAAGCAACTCTGAGAGAAGAGAAAAATCCCTCTACCTAACTCCGTACCTCGCAGACAACTGGCCACCATGGCAATCCAACCCAACATTTGAAGCAGCACATCAAACAACCTAACACAAGCAGGTAGAAGAAGGATGACCAACACAAACAACAAACAGATGACTGACGCAATAACCCCCTACATCACCAAAGCAAGAAGAATTTCCAATCAACTCCCGGAAGACAAACCCAATGAAAACACAAAAAACCCAAGGCAAAACCTTGAAGAACTCTTCGAAGACGCTGACACCCCGGATCCCACAACTCAACAAGTGAATGACCAGGAAGGAAACCTCAACACTGAGCAGAAGACGACCGCGACAAAGCCCAAACCAAACAACACCTCCAAACTTCACTGCTATCTAATAAACGCAAGATCCATGTCAAAACACTCAACAGAGATCTTCGACCTAATCAACGACAACGGCATTGACATCCTGTTCATCACAGAAACATGGCTGGATGACAACTACAAAATCATACTCCAAAACTGCCTTCCGACCGACTTCAAATGCCTACAAATAAACAGAAAAAACAAAAAAGGGGGAGGCATCGCTATAGCATTCAAAGAACACCTGAAAATAAAAACTGACGAACTACTCAACATCCTCAACTGTGAAACCATGGTAATTAATACACCTAACAGCGAGCCCAAAAACCAACATCACATTCATCCGGGTATACAGACCGCCAACATATGATGCAACATTCGTCGATAACTTCATAGACGCCATCACCAACCTAGCCATCAACCACGAACACCTAATAATCCTGGGGGACTTCAACATCTGGTTTTAAGACAGCCACGCCAACTCCCAAAACTCACTAATTGAACAACTCAGCACCATGAAACTATGACAACTAGTCAAAGGAGCAATGCACTCGGCAGGACACACCCTAGACGCAATTTACACCAAAGAAAAACTCATCACAACGGCACCTCCGATACAAATACTGTGGAGCGACCATCTCATCATCCCATTCGTGATCACTCTGCCTACCCAAGCCTACATCCAACATCCAAACATTACAACCACCACTAAAAGAAACAGGAAACACGTCAAAGAAAGCAACATATTCGAACAACTGGAATTAACGAAACCCGTAACTACAGAACTGGAACTAGCTGACCTTGACGGGAAAGCAGAGATACTACACAAATGGATCGCAGATACAATAGACAAGATCGCCCCAGAAAAACCGTTCACCCCATCAAAAAAAAGAACAATGGCAAAATGGTTCACCCCACTATTAAACAACATGAAAAAGGAAAACAAAAAGATGGAATAGGAATGGAGGAAAGAATACAATCCAGGGGAAAAAATACTGTACCAGAAACAAATCGGTGCATACAAGAAGGAAATTCAAAAGGCAAAGAGAAGACATTACGATGACAGAATCAATAATGCCACCAACACACAAAAAGACATGTTTAGCATCATTGAAGAAATGAGAAACCCACTAGGCTGCGATAACACCCCAAACCCCTCAGAAAAATTATGCAACAACCTGGCAGACCGCTTAAAAAAAAAAATCAATAACAAACCATACAAAAGCGACCAACCAACCACAACATACAACCCAATGAACCTAACACGGAACCACAGCACAAACTCCAATGCTTTCCTGAAATATCAGCAGAGGCATTCGCAATGCTGGTAAAACAAAGCAAGAAAGCGGGATCACCCATGGACCCCTGTCCCCAGACATCTACAAATCAATCCTCGCGCAAGGATTGCCAGCAGAACACTACAGAAACCTTCTAAATCTATCACTATCAACAGGGACTGCACCGAAGATCTTCAAATCAGCATACATCAAGCCACGCTTGAAAAACACTAGTGGTGACGTAGATGACCTTTCCAACTACAGGCCGATCTCTAACATCCCCTACCCAGCAATAATTCTAGTAACCTACGTATATAAACTAACCCAAGAACACATAGAAAAACACCACTTACTGGACCAAGCTCAAATCGGTTTCAGACCAGCGAGAGGAACGGAAACAGCACTACTATCCATCTGGGACGACCTCAAAACTAACGCAGACTCAAACACTACCTCAGCCCTTATTATGCTCGACCTCTCTGCAGCCTTGACACAGTTAGCCACGACACCCTGACCAAAAGACTAGAAGACATAGGCATAACAGACACAGCACTACGCTGGACCAAATCATTCCTAGCAGACAGAACAGATAAAATCTTCCAAATCCACTCCACGAGTTAACGACTGTGGAGTGCCACAAGGATCCTCACTATCTTCACTATATTTCAACATCTATCAGACTCCGGTCATCTGAATCTTCAAAAAATACAACATTACATGTTACAACTACGCAGATGACACTCAGATCATCTACAAAATCAAAGACACCTATGCCGACCATTCAACCCTAACCGACTGTATAAAAGAAGTCTTCAACTGGATGGATGCCAACAACCTGAAAATCAACCCAGGAAAGACAGAAATCATGATCGTATCCAAAGACCAAGAGAACGAAACCACCATCCCATGGCCTATGGAAATGGGAAACGCACCAACACCATTGAAGGTAGTAAAAAATCTGGGAGTCCTAATGGACAACACCCTAACCCTGGAACCACAAATAAATGCAACAGTGAAGAGATGCTATTTCCTCCTCCACACAGCAAGAAGAATTCTACCTTTCCTCTCCTTCACGCACAAAACACTCACTATCGTCACCCTAATCATGTCAAAAGTCGACTACGCAAAAAGCCTCTACCTCGGAATACCAGAATACCTCCTGAAGAAACTGCAACGGATCCAAAATGCAGCAGCAAGACTACTCCTCAAACTATCCAGAAGAGAACACATCAATCCAGCGCTAAAACACTACACTTGCTCCCAGTAAAACATTGCATCACCTTCAAAACAATGTGCATAACACACAGGGAAATCAGCGGACAAGGAGCAGAATTCTTATAAAAGAAAATAACAGTCTACAAGCCCACGAGACCACTCGATCAAGCAACGAAATCCGCCTGGAACTCAAACCATACCTTAAGAAAAAACTTGGAGGCACCTCCTTCTACCACTTAGCCGGAAAAACCTGGAACAACATCCCAAAAGAAATAAGAAACACTGAAGATCACCTAAAATGCAGGAAATCGCTAAAAACCTGGCTCTTCAACACAACAGACTAAATCTGGAAACCAAACCAGAAAAAGGAGGAGTAAACCGGAAAGGACACGGACATCCCCGACCCGAGAGGGTAACTCCCACGGCACCTGGACGGGTGACACCGGATAGACTGGAACACAGGCGGCATGCACGGAAACTGAGTCAACTACCCCAGACAATCCCACCAACACTTTCCCCCACCACCTAGTTACCGCCAGGTATCACAGTGGTGTGGAATTGTCGAGATATTGGCAATCACCACACTACCTGAGAGGTCGACATTGGCAGGTGCACTGGCCACAGGAGTATGAAGGGAGGATAAGGGGATCTATAAGAGAACATGTTAGAGGTGGGGGCCAGAGGAGTAAGGAACCTGTATGCCAGTCGGACCCAGATCAGGACAGAGCCGCATCAGGGCAGACTACGCAAGCCAAGCGCTTCAATTCAGGATAGAGATGCAAACTAACCAACCCTACTAACAATTTCCCTTTCTGCATACACCTCTGAAACTCCAAACCAAACACAACCAAAACCTACAGCACAACAAACCTCACAAACTTCACTACATTGCAACAACAAAACAAAAACACGCATAGTCTTGCACAACAGTACACAACGACTACCGGCCGCAAACACCCCAGGCCCAGCCAACGGACCCACCGGGCTGAGGCCGCCAACAGCACATCACTGCTCTTTTGCACTTTTCCTGCTTCCTCTCACTAACTCAACCTCCCCTCCTCTTTCAGAGCCGCCAGAGCGCCAGGAGACCACTCTGGTGGTGATAGTGCGCGGTCCAAATGTCCTTTAACATTAACATAACAGTTGTGCAGCTGAAATCACCTGGTGGTTCATTTAAAATTGGCTCATCCGACAAAGAATTCAGTCGTCGACTTGTTCTCAAGGGGGGTCGGCCGCTGTGTCATTATCCCGGTTAAGCTTTGACTTTGCAGGGAGCTGGCAAGATCTCCATAGCAGCAAGCAGAGGAATGGCCCCAGTGTTGTGGCAGGAGAGGCTGAGTGAGACATTCGGCGAGCCTCAGAGTTAATTACATCGGGGAAGGTCGCTGAAGAACACCTTTAATTTTGCCTGGTCTGAACGGGAGGGAGTAAGAAGGAAGGAGGATGGCAGACACTCTGTCAATTGGTAACAGCAGGGTCAGGGAATGAAGGCAGAGCTTGGGATCGCTGGTCCCGTCTGCGGGCCACAGAGACCCAGAGGCTATCCTTCCCGCTGGCCTAAACCTGGAAGAGGGAGGTTTGGAGCTAACTGGAAGTGAGGAGTGGCCCTGTCCTGACTTGGGCTTTAAAGATCAGGCTGCACTTAGGCCTGAGACTTACCCCATAGACATTCGGATGCAAATTGGTGCAACAACAGCCCCCCCCCCAGGAACATTCTGGAGATAGAGGGCACGGACCATGACTGTATGCTAATTTCATCCCCCAATGTTACGTCTCCCAATTCTCTGGTGAAAGAGGGCGGGGTTGGCAAAAACATCTTGGTTGTATCAGCAAATCAAACTGCAAAGGGACCTGCGCCAGTTACCCTGAAGGTGCCAGACAAAGTCCCTCAGCTTCAGGGCACAGTCATGTGCAGTAACCTACCTGCTATGGTGTCGGAGCCTTTGGATGCAAATTCTTTGGAATTAACAATTTCGAAACTGAGGCACGAAAAACTATCAGCTACACGCGTTTATAAATTTGGAAAAGCGGACACCAATGGCCATAAAAAAAACAGGAGCAGCAGCCTCTGAAGACATTTTGGAAACCCACCCAACCTGTACACCGTCATGGCGCTATGCAGCAACAAATTGCAACAGTTAACATAACGCGAAAGTGGGCAACTAACATTTTTTTTATTGTTTTATTTGCATTTTCAACACAAAACATTACAAATAAACGTTCAAACAGCAACACACACCTGGTAGCCGTCAGGTGCCAGGCAATTACCGTAGGGAGCTGGGCTATGATGCCAACAGCTCTTCCACTGTGAGTGGCGTATCTAACATCCGGGCCTGTTCCTCCGTTAGTCTGGGAAGTGCAATTTCCGCCAGAGCATCAGCTATATCTCCCTCTTTTGCTTCCTGGACCCAGGAATATAGTTTCTCATAGAATCTCAAGAAAACTGTGTTAATACCTTCCTGGGTCCCGATCACCTCTCCCCGTTAATCTATGATTGTGGTTATCGGCTCTTGTTTGCCCTCAAGCCTGTTTAGCCAAGCCAGAAGCCTGCTGGGCTTGTCCCCTTCTGCATGCAGCCTCTGTATGTATCTCCCGTAATCCAGCTTCCCCAGCCTCTCTCAGATTGCCATACACTGCTGTCTCATGGTAGTGAGATCTCCCAGTTCTGTTACCCTCTCGCCTGCTCATGCCTCTGCTCTTTCAATCTCCCTTTCTATTCCCTGTAGTTCAGCCAAAATCACTCCCCTGAGGCCTCCCGCCTTCCCTATTTCCGCTCCCCGTACCACCACCTTGAGTGCCTCCCAGACCATTCCGGCACTATCCACACTCCCCACGTTATGCACAAAATAGTCATCTATCCTGCTCTGGATGTGCTCCTGGAACTCCCCATCCAACACTGCTTCTGCCCTCAGTCTCCATGTGGGTATGGGGGCTCTCCTGTACATGCGTGCCCATGTCACTCCCAGTGGTGCATGGTCGGATAGTGTTTGTGCATGAATGTGTGCCCCGGTAAATTCTCCCAGTGTCTCCCTACCCGTGAACAGATAATCTATTCAAGTGAATGTCCCGTGCGGGGTCCTATAGTGAGTGTATGCCCTACTGCCCACATGTACCTTTCTCCAGACACCTTCTAGCTCCAGCTGCTCCAGTATCTTCTGTAGCATGCAGGCCGATGGTGCCGGTTTCTTAGGCTTGGTATCTGACCTGTCCAGCCGGGCGTCCGGTGTACAGTTAAAGTTACCAGCCCAAATGATCGCCACATCCCTGTATGGGGATAGTCGTGGCGTAAGTGTCTTGAAAAACACAGTTGCATCGTGGTTGGGAGCGTACGTGTTCACTAGGCACACCTCCATGGTTTCCAGCATACCCTGTATGATCAGGACTCTGCCTTCCATGTCTCTTTCTTGTTTTATGAGTTGGAACGGAATCCCTGGAGCAATCCATGTCAGCACTCCCCTTGCGTAGTTCAAGTACGTTGAGCTGTATATTTGGCCTCCCCACATCTTGGCTACCTTGGCTTGTTTTTCCACTGTCAGGTGCGTCTCCTGTAGCATCGCTATGTGGACCTTTTCCTTATTTAGCCAGGTGTACACCCTCAGTCTCTTGTAGTATGCGTTTAATCCCCTGACATTCCATGTGACTACATTTAAGGCTTCCTGGCCCATCTGTTCACTATATCCGATGGCCTGTTCATTCCCATGGGCTCATGAGTTGTTCATCCAATGTCTGGTGTCTCCGGGTCTGCCCCTATTTTCCCCAATCCGATGGGATGGTGATGGTCTATCCCTTCCCCTGTATCCTTCTCCCGTATTCGTTCTGTGCCGGCCCTCATCCCCGGTGTGTCCCTCTGATTCTCTGTATTTGGGCGCAGCTCTGACCACTCTCTCTCTTCTCCTCTGCCGTGTCCTGCTCGTTCCATGTTGTTTCCTTGTCTATGGGGGGTTCCTCTTGTCCCGCTCATCCCTATGTCTCAATTACGGGATCCCTTGCTGGTCCATCGAATCTTGGGCATCTGTCGTGGTCTCGAGGAAGTATGTCTTGCCGTTATGTAGCATTTTCAATTTGGCTGGGTATAGCAGCATAAATCATACATTGGCAGCCCTGAGGCGTTCCTTTGTTGGTCAAAATTGTGCTCTGTGATTTTGCACTTGCACTGCATAGTCTGGGTACATAGTTATTGTTATGACCCCACCTTCTCTTGAAAATGCCAAGATCTTTTCTCTGTCTTTAAAGTTCAGAATCTTTGCTATCAAGGGTCTTGGGGTTGCCCCTGGGTGAGGTTTCCTGGTTAGAGCCCTGTGCGCTCTCTCCTCCATGAAACCCTGGGATAGGTTACCTGCTCCCACTTCTTGAAGCAGTAGGTTCTCTATATATCCTGTGGGGTCCCTGCCTTCTTCCCCCTTCAGCAGCCCCACTATGCGCACGTTATTGCATCTGGCCCTTCCTTCTGCATCCTCCGCCCTCTGTTCTAGGTTCGTATTTGGTCTAGTGCCTCTGTCATTTGGCTCTGGGTGGTGGTTATGTTCGCTGTATTAGTCTGTACCTGCTGTTCTGCTGTGCTGACCCTTTCTGACAGGTTTCTCACATCTTGCCGTAGGAGGCCCACATCCACTTTCACTGCATCCATTTTGAATTTAAGTGAAGTTTTCAACGCCGCTATGTCCTCCAGAAGTCGTCCCTCTTCTTTTCCCTTCTCAGCCTGTACTGTTTCCATTGTGCTGTAGCCAGCTTCTGGCGCCTCCACCTGTGGCATTTCTGTTTTCCAGGCAAACGTCTCCATGCTTGTTTGTTTTCCCTTCCCCCCTTTCTGCTTCTCTGACATGTCTGTATTTGGGGTGCCTTGTCTCTTGCGTCAGGGCCCCAGCCATGCCTCCTTCCAACCACTGGGCCTCTCGTCCCTGTTTATTTGTGCCTTTGTCTGTGTCTCTAATGCAGGGTTCTCTCTTTTCCTGCTTGCAGATGTTTAATCATGGGCACGTGGACTGTGGCCGCCCACGTGATATTTGTTTAATGCCTTGCACTGCCGCTTTTTGCTCATGTCAATGGCGGCTGTGCAGTGCCAGCACCTCCAGTTTTGCAAGGCGAGCCCCCACGCTCCAGCATGTCTGTGGCTCAACCCACCTTGTCCACCTCAACCGCTGTTGTAAGTTGGGAGCTACTGCGCCCGGGCGCAGTTATACTCTTTCGTGTCTCCCTTAGATAGGCCTTCCATCCTTTCTTTAGGCTAGTGTGCTAAGGACTCGCCTCCAAGCGCCGTCCCTCGGCTGGTGCCAGTGTCCGTTATGGTCCCTGGTATGCGTAAGCTCTGGCTTCGCATTATTTGTCTCCACCAGCTCTTTTCTCAGTTGCCTCCCATTCCCAGTGTCTTCCTCAAGATGTGCTTGTGGATCGTGGAGATTGATGAGCTGTGCCCTCCCATGTACCAATTATGGATTGTTCATAAGCTTTTCTCACCCTCTGTGTGCGTTCCCACACGTCTCCTGCCGTCTCCTGCACTCACCCCGTTCCAGGTCAGCCGGCTGGACTATTCACACAGATGGCGGTCTGTCTGATGTGTTCCTATGGGCCCCTGTTCCTGGCCTACAGCTCTTCCGTGTATATGTGGAGGCTACTGGTGGACCTGTCGTGTCACAGCTACTATGGTGTCTTTATTCGTGTGCCTCCTCATTTCCTGGGGTCCAACTTTGGCTCCTGAAGGTGTGCCCAGCATCGTGGGCAGCTAACATTATGCACAACCGTAACATTTGTAGGTAGCGGCACTTCGCCCCAACTCCCCCACCCCATAATACCCCCATTCACGAAAACAGATCGCAATTACCAGAATCCACAAACATATCACAGCCTCCACCACCCCTACGCACTGCCATTCACAAAGTATTGTGTCACTGGTAACGTCTGCACATCAGCTTCACAACAATGGACCTACTTCAATAAATCTGCAAACAGCAGAGTAACCAACCACATGTAAGCTGCACTTCAACCATACCCACTTCCATACTCACATTACATACACACTGCTCCCTATGGCCACACTACACAACTTCTCACTGCACCATCTCCTGCCGCACATCAAATACTGTAGCATTTTGCACGACAACCATGGAATGCACAATACACGCTTTGCAACTCACTTGTGGTGCTGTAGCATGTCGACAATGTGCTCCACACCCATTCTCCAAAGATCACCACCCTGTGCCTCATGCACTGTCAAACCTGCATTGCTCCAGTGGGTATGCTCCTTCCACACATTCCCTGCAGCATAATGCAACCATGCATGTCAGCATGTCACCAACTACCACTATACACATACGCACCACTGGCACCAGCACTCCCAACCAACCTCCACATTGCAATGGACATGCTCAGCGTTACATGCAACAGTTACCAAAATGTATAAACATTACACTTTCTCCGGCACCCCTATTCCCTATAATTCACATACTATTGTTGTACCCACTTCCACAGACAAAGTATTGTGTCACTGCCAACTTACTTATCAAGTTATTCCTGTAGTCTTAGTCCCTACAATTAACAAGATGTCCCTGTGCATGGTATCTTGATGTCCCTCACTGGGTTTATTGTAACCCTCAAGAGTGCTGATGTTATGCCTCCTCAAAAGGTAAGGGACTACCAAGAACCTTACCCTAGCCTTTCTCACTACTTTCTTACAGCTAAAAATACGTGCACACTTCTTGGGGGTCGAACATGTACTTTATTATTATCGCCTCCAGTCTGTGTGTCTTATTGTTCACAAGTACTTGATACGTCAGATCAAGTTTTTCTGAAAACCAGAACAGCGTAATTCCTTTTTGCTGTCTATAATAAAAAATGATGTGTCTAAACCAATCCCACTACTCTGGGTTTAGGTCATCATTCCTAAACCTCTTGAATTGCCAACCGGTTTCAGTGGTTTTAACTATATAACCGCTTTCTTCAGGGCATATAATTGCAATCATACATTACATATTTTTTAAAAAGACAGTTTTGTATTCCTGTCTTGTGTATCCACGTGGTGTATTCCGGAGGATAACTCTGGGTTTCTGACCGGCAGCGTGGCTTCCTTGTCACAGTCCTATGGGGGAAAATGGAGAAGGGGTACCATCAGTCTCCTAGTTGCAAAACTCATTAGTATGCAATTTCACTGAAAATAATTCTTAGGGATCTCTCACATGTCTTCTTATATCAATGTGTAAACCATTAAACCATTGTTTTGTGGGTTAACTCAATGTATGTCAATCTATTCTTCAGTCTGGTAAGTGTTACAGATCCAAATTCATGTATGTTCACAAACATCTATGGACCAATAGAGCACTTTTAGTGTATGTATACACTCAGTGCATTCTGACTTGCAATATTTATGCATCTGATTACTCTGGAGCCTTTTATCTGTGGGTCGCAGCATTTCCAGCTTCTGATGTCCAAAATGTCTATTTCTTAGTGGCGCTATCTTCACATGTACTGTGTGTTTCGTCTACCTCTCCCAATTGGGGATGTCGCCTAAATGGAGACCAATGTACGTGCTCAAATACTATGTTTTTAAACGCACACAGTCATGGCTTGTTTTGAACTTTCCTCTGAGTCCAAATTATTAGGAAGCAAAAAGGGCACTTAGCTGGCGCCTCATAGTCAATTTGCAGAGGACGATGTATTATTAAGTTCATTTAGACAGGGAAGTATCAACAAAAGCGGCTTACCTTCTTGTCTGGATTCTGCTGCGCAATGATGTATGTTTATAATCTTGTTTCGGTCGCCATTTTGTAAATACCGATATTTATATGTGAACCAGTCATGTGATTGGGGGTTCTGATATCAGGAAAGATAATTGTACCTCATCTTTCCTACCTGCCTGCCACTCCTGTGTCTTACATTGCAGGATTAGGGCGAATCGAGATTCGGTAAAACTACTTCTTCAGGTTTGGAAATTGTTTAGCAGCCTACAATATGCCCAATACTAATGGGAGATGTAGTTCTGCATGATACATGGCGGCCTGTGTGTACATATGGTCGGGATCATTGCCACCAAAATGCTGGGAGTAACTCAGTTCAGATCTTAGTCCCTTGGTAAATCCTGCACCATGAAGCTGTTGAAATAACTAAGTGTAATAACTTAGTGTGGCATGGACTACAAACAGACTAATGGGATGCTGGGAAATGTAGTGCAAATAGTCCCAACTATAACTGTCTGTCCATAGTGTCTCAGGCTGCCACAAATACAGTTTTTTCCAATGTCAATACAAATGCTATCAATACTTGGCCAGCCCATACGATTATTTTCATGAGCAATTGTATCATTTTAAGGATATGTATCATATACAGTGGTGTAATCCCATTTTCTAATATATGACACACTCTTTGGGTGAATCGAATGTTTCCTAAGGATGCACATCCCATACACGCAGTGTTGATATTCAGAAAAAGGCTTGGTGTGGACAGAGAGGTGTCTAGTGTGGTGTCTTATGTGTTAGTTTCTTCAACGCTCTCTGGCTGGCTAGCCACTTTGTTTCCACTGTGGGTATTATGGCTACTTCTGAGGTCACATGACTGCTAGGGTTTGCCAGCAGATCTCCTCATTTAGGCCTTGCTGGTGATTTTCAGTCTGTATGTCCACATTTGTTCTCTTATCAACAGTAGTGCTTCTATGTTTCCACCTCTTTTGGGCACCACTACTTTCTCTAGTAGACCCAAGCCTGCCGCAAATTTGGTGAAAATTTGCCCAGCCGTTCGGTCTGTAGCTGTGAACAAAGTTTTTCCCCATTCAGCCTATGGAGGAAAAAAAAAATTAGGGATCCCCCTATAACTGTCCGCCCCCCTGCACGAAGCCCAAAAAAATTCATAGCCAGCCATGTACTTTTTTTGCAAAGTTTGGTGAGGATTCGTCCAGGGGGAGCAAAGTTATAAGCTGCCGAAAAAGTGCTCTTCCTATGAGTTTAGCAACTTAACCATAACTATATATATTTTTGTCAAGGAAAAAACTTTAGTTGAAGTTACGTTAAGGTGAGAACTTAATGAAACAAAACCCTGAAAATTCAGCTAAAGCCACCTTAACTTCACGCCCCCTGTTGCGCAGCCTACGACCACAATGATGACATCACAGATGGCATCACTGATGATATCACTTGTGACATCACTAATGGTATCATCTATGACACAATTGACCTTGTTTGTCTGTTGGAAAAAGGAATGGGAAGAAGCTGCAACTTTTCAAAAAAATATTTTTTTGTCTTCTTAACTTTTTAATGATTTAACATATCTTTATAGAACTTTGCAGTCTCGGGGGGGAGGAGGGGAGGACTATGAGTCTGTAATCTCTATCGAAATTTCAGTCAAATCCATTACTCAAATCAAAAGTTACTAACAATAGAATTTTGAGGGGTTCCTATAGGAGACCGACTCATCTTAACTATAGGGCAACTGTCGCCACCCTATTATACATATAAGTAACTCTTTGGCGTCAATATATTGACGATTTATTCATTCTGTGGGAAGGATCAATAGGCGAATGGAAAGACTTTTTCCAAATCATTAACATGCGAAGTGCAAACCTAAAATTCACAGAGAATTCACAGAGTATCACAACCAAACTGAAGTCATCTTTCTAGATATTAAGATAAAAATTGTGAATAATGAAATTACCACAGAGGTATACAGAAAACCAACAAGTACAAATACAGTCTTGCATGCACAAAGTGCCCATCCAGAAAATCTTAAAAACAGCATACCATACAGAGAATTTCTCTAATGAAAAGGAACTGCAGTGAAACATCGACCTTTGAGAAAAATGCAAAACTAACGGCATCCAAGTTTCAAGATAGAGGATACAAGAAGTCAATTATTAATAAAGCATATACTCAGTGTAACAAACAAACGAGACAAGAAATTCTCACAAAAATTAAAGAAACAAATGACAAAAAAGGTGAGAATCAGATAAACAAGAAAGAAAATATAAGATTTATTACCACCTTCGACAGTGGAGCAAGGAATGTAAAAAGAATATTGTCAAAACATTGGCAAGTCTTAAGGAAAGATCAAGACTTCAACCCATTGCTCAGCACAAATCCAACTGTAACGTATAGAAAAGCAAAATCTATTCAATCGAAAGTGTCTCCAAGTTTGTTTCAAATTAAATCCAGATCGAATTGGCTTCTAGATAAAAATAAAGGCTTCCAAAGATGCACAAAGTGTTAAGCGTGCAAATTCGGGGAAAACATTAAACAATACAAAAATCCCTCCACAGGAACAAAAGTGGAAATCACAAAAACTATATTGTGTAGCACAAAATGTGTGATATATGTAATCAGTTGCAGCTGTAACCTTTGGTATATAGGAAGCACCAAATTGGAAGTCAAAATCAGAATTTTGCAACATCTAAGAGCAATTCTGTTACATTCCGACACGGACCCACAGTACCTGCTTTTTCTGGGAACCTCATGCGAGGGATGGCGCGCTCCAGAATTCGCTATGGCTCAGATATCGGTTGCCATGGCGCCTTGCTGTGCAGCAGAGGACGCTAGGTCAGCTGAGGCGTTCCGTGCACGGAGAGCGCATAAGGAGGCCCCGCCCTCCTGCACTATTAAAGCCGAAGCGCTCAAACAACTAGTTGCTACTAATTATGGCGTTAAGCTGCTTCGGTTGTATCCCATTCCTGGTGATATCTGCCTTTCCCCTTCATTCATTTGATTTCCAGTTGCCGACTATAGACCGCTTCCGGACTGCCAATGCCTTCTCCTTCAGTCCCTTCATTTGATTCCGGTTGCCGACTATGGACCGCTTCCGGACTGCCACTGCCTTCTCCTTCGGTCCCTTCATTTGATTCCAGTTGCCGACTACGGACCACTTCCGGACTTCCACTGCCTGCTCCATATCTTGTTTGTTTACTTCTTCGACATCAGCACAGGCTGCATTCCTTTGCTACACGGACGTTCCTACAGAGCATTACGTGACTGCATTCATCGGTGTACTGTGCTTAGCGGAAAGCGGCAGATTCACAGAGGTCTTCTCCTCCTCCAGCCTCCCTACGAAAAAAAGGTAAAGACATCTCCAGCCTATAGTTGTCTGTTCATCACTACCTGACCCAAAACTTCCCTTCATTTGTGGTGTGGATTCCTGGAACTTTGCATTAACTTCAGTCTACAATCCTTCTCAGCAGTACATGAAAGTGACGCTTTCCTGTACATGCACCAACCCCTGACTAGTGCGACCCTCCTGCCGCCCGGGTAGTTCCTCCCTTTACTAACCTTCCGATTTGTTATTTTATACCTGCCGTTGTTATACCTTCTACTCAATATTCCATGGGAATTCCACTTCTCAGGTGTGTGTTGTGTATTACAGTCATAGTGAGACCCATTGGTAGCCAGTACAGATTTATGATGTTGGGTTTTCTTGTAGGTTCAACACAATATCTCCATACCACGACAACCAGTATTTAGGTATTCACAGTGTTATCTGATTGTATTGGTTTTGCTTCAATTTACCATATCGTTCCTAACCATACTGTTTTTCTTTGCAGCATTGGTTTTTGGCGGTGTGTGTTCTCCCCGCTCTCTTATGGTATAGACTTCTCTGCTAGTCTTCATCCCATTAGCAGAGAGGTACATTGTGGAAAAGAGGCCCTCCTTGGAGGAAGCCTGAATCATTGAATTCAGGGGAGCTGGATACCTGAGGCTGGATTGTACCTACTGAGTATTCCCTTCCTTCGTGATGTCTTCTTACTACGCTCCAAACAAATACCCGGAGCGGTAAGTAACAAATTAAAAATCAAGATCCAACTTATCTTTTAGTGAAACATTTTGCAGAAGTACACAAAGGAAACATCCAGTCATTCAAATACTTTGGCATTGATCATGTTCAACAACATCCAAGAGGTGGGGATAGAGAGAGGCAGTTACGCCCAATGAAAAGCAGATATATAATCGAATACAACACCAAATCCCCAGGAGGACATAATAAAGACAAAGAACTGTATACGTTTATAGGAGAATAAGTCAATGACTAATCATGTAGAAAATGTACAGTTTGTTCCAGATTAGATATAATGATGAGGTCCCAAATATTTTAAAAATAATTCACAAATCAAACATGTTGACTGGATCACCCTGTTTTAGCAAACGAAATATGAGATTAAATGCAACAGTAGGACCATCAAGTGCACTCAACAGAAAGGAAAAATCAAGAATGTGTGGGGTAACGAACTGAACAAATGTTTGTAGTATGCCTATCTTTTTAAATGTAACTTGTCTTAGATTTGTCTTATGTATGTTGGGTATAGGCATACTCAATAGTCCCAAACACAGTATATATGTTTCTAGCATAACAAAAAAATCTTTTTATGATACAATTGAGTTTACAAGAATAACAAAAACCTGACTTTCTAAGCAACAAAATCATAATCCTTGCTTGGCAATGAACTGTGCTATGACATTAGACTAATGATGTTTTTTTTCACAATGGTGAGCCTGGTTTATTACAAGAAATGTAATATATAATATGTTTCATGATGATTTTAGAAAATGACAGCAATTTTGCACATTATAGTATCAGTCGGAAAACAACACATCAAAAACATCTGCGGTGTGATGCCAGCTGCAAAAATATAGTCTAAATGCACTCAGCACTTTATAGAACAAGGGAACTCTGTGTTCAAATTACATGTTTTTTGGAGACCGAGCATCAGACATTGTGCAGATATACCATCAGCATAACAAATATGCCAACAAAGTACACTTGTTGCACCCCATTAAATACATGGCACGAAACCAGTTGGACAAACATATACCATCAAGGTACTATGCACTTTAGAAAATAAATGAATTTTGTGTCCACCCTTACATAATTCAGTACTAGACACTGCATGAATATAGCATATACACAATAAACATCTCAGCATGGTATGCACGCTGCACTTTATTAAGTTAGAGCATTGAGCAGTTACATCAAGTTTGGACAACCAAACAAGTGATCTTAATTCTTAAATTCCTAAAAGCATTAGACACTTTATTTAATGCAACATTTGCACAAACGACATACCAGAAGAAGCAAGACGCTAGATCATTGACTATATGTCATAAATCTTCTATTGCACTACGCACTTTCGAAATGCAACATTTGCACAATCAGTCTTTGAATATAGTATATATTGTGCACGTTATTTAATTTTATGTCAGCAGATGTAGGTGAGCATGTGTCACCAAGATAATAGTAAACTCTATGGGACATCCAACATGGCCGCCTTCAGGGGTCAATGATTGCAAAATGAATTTGCAGTCTAGTGTTTCCAAGTAAAGGAGGGCACTTACAAGTTACAGGTTAAATGCAAAAACACCATTGTACCATTCACAATCTGACGAAGCCCAGTTCATGTGAAACACGTTATTGTGTGTTTGTTCTTTGAATTTGTCCACCTACTAACCAATAAAGGACTTTTACTATGGTGAAAGCGGCTGAGGCGTGATTCTTGGACCAATAATGGAGGAGTGCCGCTGTGAACTGCGCAATTGCAGTTTTTCGTTTTTCATATATATATATATATATATATATCTATATATATATATATATATATATATATATATAGATATATATATATATATATATATATATTTATATATGTATTTTTGAAATGTGAACGGCATCCACAGAAAACTCCACAAAAAACTGTCCAAACGAGCAGCACTTCACAACAAGTGTTCCATTAATATAAAATACACGGCGGAAAGCCAGTAGCAAACACTGCAACTTCGGTTGTAATGTGTAAAACAACCTTTATTTCATTTTGCAGCGTTTAAAAAAAGGAAAATTCTCCCAGTGAGAGTATTCAAGCCTGACGGCAGCCTGACGCGTTTCACCACTCCCTAGTAGCTTGTTCACAATCACTCATCACCTGCAGGGAGTACATTTTTATAAAAAACACACCCACCTCAGTGAAAGACAAAAAGAAGGTGACTTCTAAACCAAAGCTAACAGTAGTTAGCCATCTTGGCTTGGGCTGTTGGTTCGTGTAGCTGACAATGCAAAGCTATGTTTTTCAAATAAAGCATGACTTTAAAACCCTAGTGGTATGCATACAAATCATGGCGTTGCAGTATTATGTTTTGGGATGCACAGACATGTATAGTAACACAGTCGATTGGGAAAGAAAATGATAATTCTTAGACATCCATATCAACATTTTCAAAACGTAATGTTATCGAATTTGCAAGTATGTGAAAAAAGGCAGCGAAAAGTATACAATCTTCTCTTCTCTGTAAAAGTACCTGGACAATGATAACATGTTCTTATATAATCTTGTAAAGACTATTCCTGAAGCGAGGTAGTTCTTATAAATACTTAACACCCACATAATTTGGATGTATGTACATGATAACAGTTTCGCGTTACATAGTAGTTATTACAAGAGTGTAAAGTGCATAGTGCTTGTGAGCAAAAAAATGCGTTCCTATGATAAAAATACTTTCACAGTGAAAAGAGAAATAATGTCATATTATAAAATGCGCAGTGCACATTTTTTGACATTTTCTAAAATACTTCAATATGTTAAAAAAGTTTATCTCTTGTATAATATAACGCTAAACACAAAAATATCTAGCAATATCACATACTGATTATCTATCTCTAATAGTACCTTTACTGTGGTAAATTTCTATATATGTTATCAATTGTGTATTAACCATGTCTTCAACATAGTGATGTTGCACGGTAGGTTAAAGAAAAGAAGGTGTTCTAAGATACCTAATGTAAACTCTAAATAAGGAATGCCACAATCCCTAATCGAGCCTATGTTCATAATCAAAAGACAATAAATAGTCTGACAGATATGTAGAAGTTCCCTTATTCTAATACTATACTGCAATCAATGAGTCTTAAAAAGAAAAGCCACGCTTATAACTTTCCACGACCAGTTCAGAATTTAGATCAAATTTCAAGTCACCCCAAAGAAAATACAAGATTAAAAGTGATAAGTAAAAAAGGAAAAAATAGAAACACACCAACAAATCAAACATATAAAGTTACAATATAAGGTTATACACATGTATGTGGGCTACTTGGGGTCTCATATCCTATTCAATGTAATGCTTATGTCCCCAGGAAGGTGTAAAGCTCCTCATCAATGTTATGGCCCAGAGGCGTCTTACTCTCAAAGTCTAAAATATATTTAGTCTCTTCTTGACGGAGTATTTTCTCATTGTCTCCGCCTCTGGGACCAGGAATAACCTTATGTATGCCGAAGAACGTAAGATAAGCCGGGTCAGCATTATGCATTTCTGAAAAATGTTTGGCCATGGGGTAAGAACAGTCCTTGTTAACAATGGCTCTCACATGTTGCAAGATACGTACTTTCAACTTGCATTTTGTACTTCCCATGTACCATTTTAGGCATGGGCACATCAAGGCGTACACCACCAGTTCCGATTCACATGTGATTCTGTTGTTAATGAAAACCGGATGTTTCAATATAGGATGTTCATAACTTTTGCAATTCTTTGCATATTTGCAAATCTTGCATCTAGTACACTTAAAAAAGGCAGCTCCTGTTGAAGAGAGCCAATTGGTATTTGTATCACTTCTTTCAACGGCCATATAACTTTTCACCAACCGGTCTTTGATGGAGGCACTTTTGCGATAGGTGATATCAGGATAGTTATGTAGCATCCCGCCTATATCGTTATCAGCTTTTAGTACATTCCAGTACTTATTAACTATCCGCTTGATGATACTGGCATGGCTTCCAAATGTTAAAATGAGTCTGGTGGTGTTTTGTTCCTCTTCTTTTGCTAGGTCCTTCTTTGATGTTGTTAACATTGTATGTCTGTTCATTTCTCGGACCTTTAGATATGCCCTTTCAATAATTTTTTTTGGGTACTGTTGCTGTAGGAAGTTATGAGCCGTTACCCTGCTGGCTAGATCAAAGTCCTGAATTTTGCTACAATTCCGTCTGATACGGATAAATTCTCCATACGGAATACTCCATAGAAGTGTCTTGGGATGGGCACTGTGCGAGTGTAGTGGGACGTTTGCACCTGTGATTTTTCTGTAAAGGCAGGACTCAATTTTTTGCGACTCAATTTTCACTTCCACGTCCAGAAATATAATAGATGTGTGGCTGTGTTGTTCCGTAAATTTGAGATTTACATTGTTGATGTTAAGTACTTTCACAAATTCACACCACAGCTCCTCGGAGCCGTCCCAAATTACAAACAAATCATCGATGTAGCGAAGCCACAACACAATTTTCTCGCTATATTTTTCGTTGATTTCAGCCCATACTGTAGTTTTTTCCCAGTATCCCATCATTAAGTTCGCATATGATGGTGCAAAGGTCGTGCCCATCGCAGTCCCTTGCGTTTGGCGGAAAATCTCATTGTTGAAAATGAAAACATTATTCTTCAAGCATATGTCAATCATTTCTAAAATCATCTTAGAGTGCTGTAGATGATTTAATGATCTTGTGTTGAGGAAGTATTGGCAAGCAGAAATCCCGTCTTGATGTTTTATAGACGTATAAAGGGACACGACATCCATGGTTGCCAACAAATAGGTCGGTTCCCAGGGAAGTTTGTCGATTTTCAACAAGAAATCCGTTGTGTCCTTAATATATGACTATAGTGTGGTAACAAAAGTACAAAGAACCTCGTCTATAAATTGTGACATATTCTCCAAGAGTGATCCACACAATGTCACAATGGGTCTGCCAGGTGGTTTAAGAGGGTTCTTATGAATCTTAGGGAGGAAGTAGATGGTCGGAGTTATAGAGTTCTTGGAAAAAAAGAATTTCGCCATTTCTTCCTCAAGAATATCTGCCTTTTGCCATCTGGTTACGAAAGTCCATACATCATTTTCCAATTGCTTAATGGGATTAATTTATAGTCGTTCATAGCATTTCACATCATTCAATTGTTTATAAGCTTCAGTGATGTAGTCTTGTTTATTCATGATAACTATATTACAACCTTTATCAGCTGGTTTTATGATATATTTATCTAGCTTAGCAATCTCTGTTAATACTTTCTTTTGTTTTTTCGACAGGTTGCTTTTGGGTTGTCTATGAGTTTTTCTTCTCTCTTCTTTTAATTCATCTATGACTACATTCGCAAAAGCTTCGTTGTGGCTATTCTGAGCATTTAACGGATTGAATTTGGATTTGCATCAGAGCTTACTAGTAGACGGCCAGTCTGTGCAAATCCCCAGTCTTTGTAAATTAGTATCAAACTCGCTGTTTTCCGTATTACTCTCCTGTTCTAGATATATGTATGTGTATATATATATATATATATATATATATATATATATATATATATATATATATAGAGAGAGAGAAAAAACCAGAGGAGAGGGAATAGACCGCCCTCTCCGTGGACCCAATGAGGTCCTACAATCCCAAAAGGGAAGAGAACCCAGAAATATAGAGCTCACACGGTAAGAGTAGGAAGTTATTTTAATCGTAGAAGACTGCACATATATATTCAGTGAAAAAACTTTGTCAAAGGGACGTTATGGTTCTGAGTAAAACCGAAAAACCCTTGAAATTCGCCAGTTATGGTAAACTAAGCAACCATAACTCGCGCCACCACCGTGCACTGCTAAGACTAACACCCAGGACATCAAAGATGACATAACAAATGTCATTGATGACATCACTGATGACATCACATGTGTATGTACTTTTCATGAAATATGTGTACAAGGGATTCTTATTATAATGTTGCAAAACAAGTGTCAAGGATCATTGCAATAAATATCATACCCTAATTAATGCCTTGAACGATGCATTGATATAAATAGCATTCTATTATGGTGTTCTATCTAGTATACTAAGCAACTCATACAGAAACATAACATTGTGTGCAGCGTACAAGATGAAGGAATAATATTCGTAATGTTAATATGTTGAATAATGAAATGATAATTGTTTTCTTAATACATTTTTGTGTACTGTGAAATATGTAATAAGTAGCTAATAAAACACATGTATTCCATAATTGCATTACTATTGACAAAACACAAAGACACAAGAACACATACCAATATGTGTATATACAGGGAAAGTGAAGTTAACAAAAAAGCACAAGTAGTAGCAGAAACAATTCATAACTTAACTGATTATTTTCATGCAAATAAATGATTGCTCTGTTTCAAAGCTGCTATTTACCCTATGTATATGTATCACTTGATGTGATTGGACCCTAAGGAAAGTAGTGTGAGTACAATGTATACAAATATGACCATATACAGGGAAAGTACAGCCATAAAAAAAAAAAACAGAACTATCAGAAAGTGCTCATTAGTCTATTGATTATCTTTATGCACAAAAAGGATTGCTATCTTTCAAGATTGTGTCTTCCCGTATGTATATGTTTCATATGATGTGACTGGACTCTAAGGGAATTACTGTAAGAACCTACTTGAAGGATACGTCCACAAATAAAATAAAATGTTTAGTTTCTGACTGTTACTGAAGAAAACCATGTGGCCTAGATATGTCAGCAAAAGAAAAAAGAGTGGGCCAGACATGTGATGTCATCAGTGATGTCATCAATGACATTTGTGATGTCATCTTTGATGTCCTGGGTGTTAGTCTTAGCAGTGCACGGTGGTGGCGCGAGTTATGGTTGCTTAGCTTACCATAACTAGCGAATTTCAAGGGTTTTTCGGTTTTACTTGGATCTATAACGTCCCTTTGACAACGTTTTTTCACTGAATTTCATAGGTTTTTAGTAGCGCAACTTAACCATAACGTCCCTTTAACAACGTTTTTTCACTGTATTTCATAGGTTTTTAGTAGCGCAACTTAACCATAACGTCCCTTTAACAACGTTTTTTCATTGAATTTCATAGGTTTTTATTAGTGCAACTTAACCATAACGTCCCTGTAACACATTTCTTTTTAACTGAATTGATAGGTTTTTATTAGTGCAACGTCACCATAACATCCTTTTCAATAGATGAAGACCACTAGCATCTTAGGTCCTCAAAGTGGGAACCCCGGGTGGTAAAAAAAAAAGATTTTGCTTCCTACACCGGGACGCCTGTTGCGTCCCGGTGTAGGAAGGAAAATCTTTTACCAAAATGGCCACCATGGAAAGGGAAGGCGGGGTGTATAAAGAGAACACAACAGGGCATGAGTGGGGGGTGGAGGGGGAACAGGGGAGACACATGGGCATGAGCGGGGGGTGAGAGGGAACAGGGCCCAAACGGGGCATGAGCAGGGGGTGTGGGGGAAAAGGAAGGAAACATGGGGCATGAGCGGGATGGGGGAACACGAAAGAGAAATGGGGCATGAGCAGCGGGTGGGGGGGAACAGGGGAGACACGGGGCATGAGCGGTGGGTGGGGAGGAACACAAGGGAGACACGGGGCATGAGCGGGGGGTGGGGAGGAACACGAGGGAGACACATGGCCTGAGCTGGGGTGAGGGGAACAGGGGAGACACAGGGCATGAGCGGGGGTGGGGGAAACAGGGCACACACGCGGCATGAGCGGGGGTGGGGGAAACAGGGCACACACAGGGCAGGGGTGGGGGAACAGGGCACACACGGGGCATGAGCGGGGGGTGGGGGGAACAGGGCACACACGGGGATGAGCAGGGGGTGGGGGGAACAGGGCACACACGGGGCATGAGCGGGGGGTGGGGGGAACAGAGCACACACGGGGCATGAACGGGGGTGAGGGGAACAGGGCACACACGGGGCATGAGCAGGGGGTGGGGGGAACAGGGCACACACGAGGCATGAGCAGGGGGTGGGGGAATAGGGCACACACGGGGCATGAGCGGGGGTGGGGGGAAAGGAGAGAGACAAGGGGCATGAGCAGGGTGTGGGGGGAACACGAGGGAGACACAGGGCATGAGCGGGGGGTGGGGGGTAACACGAGGGAAACACGGGGCATGAGCGGGGGGTGGGGGGAACACGAGGGAGACATGGGGCATGAGCGGGGGTGAGGGGTACACGATGGAGACAAAGGGCATGAGTGGGGGGTGGGGGGAACATGAGGGAGACACAGGGCATGAGCGGGGGTGGGGGCAACAGGAGTCACACGGGGCATGAGTGAGGGTGAGGGGGTACATGATGGAGACACGGGGCATGAGCGGGGGGTGGGGGCAACAGGAGACACATGGGGCATGAGTGGGGGGTGAGGGGGTACAAGAGGGAGACACGGGGCATGAGCGGGGGATGGGGGGAACACGAGGGAGACACGGGGCATGAGCGGGGGTGGGGGGAACAGTGCATATGGGGCATGAGAGGGGGTGGGGGAACAGGGTGCACACGGGCATGAGCAGGGTGGGGGGAACAGGGCGCACACACGGTGCATGAGCGGGGGTGGGGGAACAGGGCGCACACACGGGGCATGAGCGGGGGTGAGGGAACAGGGCGAACACACAGGGCATGAGCGGGGGTGGGGGAACGGAGAGAGACACGGGGCATGAGCGGGTGGGGGGAACACGAAGGGGACACAGGGCAGGAGGGGGAGGGGGATAACACGAGGGAAACACGAGGCATGAGCGGAGATGGGGGGAACACGAGGGAGACACGGGGCATGAGCAGGGGTGGGGGGTAACACGAGGGAGACACGGGGCATGAGCGGGGGTGGGGAGTAACACGGGGCATGAGCGGGGGGTGCGGGGAACACGATGGAAACACAGGGCATGAGCGGGGGTACAGGAGGGAAACACGGGGCATGAGTGGGGGGTGGGGGTACAGGAAGGAGACACGGGACATGACCAGAGGGTGGGGGGACAACTGGAGACATGGGGCATGAGCGTGGGGTGGGGGGTACACGAGGGAAACACGGGGTATGAGCGGGGGGTGGGGGGAACAGGGGAGACACGGGGCATGAGCGGGGGTGGGGAGAACAGGAGAGAGACATGGGGCATGAGCGGGGGTGGGGGGAACAGGAGAGAGACACGGGGCATGATCGGGGTGGGGGGAACAGGGGAGACACGGGCCATGAGCGGGGGGTGGGGGGAAGTGGAGAGAGACACGGGGCATGAGCGAGGAGTGGGGGGGAAGGGGAGAGAGACACGGGGCATGAGCGGGGGGTTGGGGGGAAGGGGGAGACACACGGGGCATGAGCGGGGGGTGGGGGGGGAAGGGGAGAGACACAAGAGACATGAGCAGGGGGTGGGGGGGAAGGGGTGAGACACACGGGGCACGAACTGGGGGGTGGAGAGAAGGGGAGAGAGACACGGGGCATGAGTGGGGGGTGGGGGGAAGGGGAGAGAGACACGGGGCATGAGCGGGGGGTGGGGGGAAGGGGAGAAACACGGGCATTAGCAGGGGGTGGGGGGAGGGGAGAGACACACGGGGCATGAGCGGGGGGGTGGGGGGAAAGGAGAGAGACATGGGGCATGATCAGGGGTGGGGGAACAGGGGAGACACGGGGCATGAGCGGGGGGTGGGGGGGAAGTGGAGAGAGACACAGGGCATGAGCCGGGGGTGGGGGGGAAGGGGAGAGAGACACGGGGCATGAGCGGGGGGTGGGGGGAAGGGGAGAGACACACGGGGCATGAGCGGGGGGTGGGGGGAACAGGGCACACACGGGGATGAGCTGGGGGTGGGGGGAACAGGGCACACACGGGGCATGAGCGGGGGGTGGGGGGAACAGAGCACACACGGGGCATGAGCGGGGTGAGGGGAACAGGGCACACACGGGGCATGAGCAGGGGGTGGGGGGAACAGGGCACACATGGGACATGAGCAGGGGGTGGGGGGAAGGGGAGAGAGACACGGGGCATGAGTGGGGGGTGGGGGGAAGGGGAGAGAGACACGGGGCATGAGCGGGGGGTGGGGGGAAGGGGAGAAACACGGGCTTTAGCAGGGGGTGGGGGGAGGGGAGAGACACATGGGGCATGAGCGGGGGTGGGGGGAACAGGAGAGAGACACGGGGCATGATCGGGGGTGGGGGGAACAGGGGAGACACGGGGCATGAGCGGGGGGTGCGGGGAAGTGGAGAGAGACACGGGGCATGTGCGAGGAGTGGGGGGGAAGGGGAGAGAGACACGGGGCATAAGCGGGGGGTGGGGGGAAGGGGAGAGACACACGGGGCATGAGCGGGGGGTGGAGGTGAAGGGGAGAGACACAAGAGGCATGAGCAGGGTGTGGGGGGAAGGGGTGAGACACACAGGGCACGAACCGGGGGGTGGGGAGAAGGGGAGAGAGACACGGGGCATGAGCGGGGGGTGGGGGGAAGGGGAGAGAGACACGGGGCATGAGTGGGGGGTGGGGGGAAAGGAGGGAGACACGGGGCATGAGCGGGGGGTGGGGGTAAGGTAGAGACACACAGGGCATGAGCGGGGGTGGGGGAACAGGAGAGAGACACGGGGCATGAGCGGGGGTGGGGGGAACAGGAGAGAGACACTGGGCATGAGCAGGGGTGGGGGGAACAGGGGAGACACGGGGCATGAGCGGGGGGTGGGGGTAACACAAGGGAGACACGGGGCATGAGCGGGGGGTGGGGGGAAAGGGGGGAGACACGGGGCATGAGCGTGGGTGGGAGGAACAGGGGAGACACGGGGCATGAGCGGGGGTGGGGGGTAACACAAGGGAGACACGGGGCATGAGTGGGGGGTGGGGGGTAACACAAGGGAGACATGGGGCATGAGCGGGGGGTAACACGAGGGAGACACGGGGCATAAGCAGGGGGTGGGGGGTAACTCAAGGGAGATACGGGGCATGAGCGGGGGTGGGGGGGTAACACAAGGGAGACACGGGGCATGAGCTGGGGGTGGGGGTACACACAAGGGAGACACGGGGCATGAGCGGGGGGTGGGGGTGAGGGGAGAGACACAAGTGGCATGAGCGGGGATGGGGGAAGGGGAGAGAGACATGGGGCATGAGCGGAGGGGAAGGGGAGAGACACACGGGGCATGTGCGGGGGGAGGTGGGAAGGGGAGAGACACAAGGGGCATGAGCGGGGGGTGGGGGAAAGGAGGGAGACACGGGGCAT
This sequence comes from Ambystoma mexicanum, assembly GCF_040938575.1. Lineage (NCBI taxonomy): Eukaryota > Metazoa > Chordata > Amphibia > Caudata > Ambystomatidae > Ambystoma > Ambystoma mexicanum. Next base: position 293,501,317 of record NC_090928.1, read on the forward strand.
GAGCAGGGTGTGGGGGGAAGGGGAGAGAAACACGGGGCATGAGCGGGGGGTGGGGGAAGGGGAGAGAGAGACACGGGGCATGAGCGGGGGTCGGGGGGAAGGGGAGAGAGACATGGGACATGAGCGGGAGTGGGGGGAACAGTAAGGAGACACGGGGCGTGAGCGGGGGGTGGGGGGAAGGGGAGGGAGACACGGGCATGAGCGGGGGGTGGGGGAAGGGGAGAGAGACACGGGCATTAGCGGGGGTGGGGGTGGGGGGGAAGGGGAGAAACAAACGGGCATGAGCATTTGGTGGGGGAAGGGGAGAGACACACGGGGCATGAGCGGGGGGTGGGGGAAAGGAGGGAGACACGGGGCATGAGCAGGGGGAAGGGGAGAGACACGGGGCATGAGCGGGGGTGGGGGGGAAGGGGAGAGACACGGGGCCTAGGTGGGGGGTAACACAAGGGAGACACGGGGCATGAGAGGAAAGTGGGGGGTAACACGAGGGAGACATGGGGCATGAGCGGGGGGTGGGGGGGTAACATAAGGGAGACACGGGGCATGAGCAGGGGATGGGGGGTAATAGGGGAGACAGGTCATGAGCGGGGGTGGGGGGAACAGGGGAGACACGGGGCATGAGCGGGGGGCAGGGGGAAGGGGAGAGACAAACGGGGCATGAGCAGGGGGTGGGGGAAGGGGGGAGAGACACGGGGCATGAACGGGGGGTGGGGGGAAGGGGAGAGACACACAGGGCATGAGCGGGGGGTGGGGGCAAGGGGAGAGAGACACGGGGCATGAGCAGGGGGTGGGGGGAAGGGGAGAGACACGCGGGACATGAGCAGGGGGTGGGGGGAAGGGGAGAGACACACGGGGCATGAGCAGGGGGTGAGAGGGAACAGTAGGGAGACACTGGGCATGAGCGGGGGGTGGGGGGAAGGGGAGCGAGACACAGGGCATGAGGGGGTTGTGGGTGGAAGGGGAGAGACACACGGGGCATGAGCGGGGGGTGCAGGGAAGGGGAGAGACACACGGGGCATGAGCGGGGGGTGGGGGAACAGTAGGGAGACACGGGGCATGGGCAGGGGTGGGGGGAAGGGGAGAGACACACGAGGCATGAGCAGCGGGTGGGGGGAAGGGGTGAGACATGGGGCATTAGTGGGGGGGAGGGGAGAGACACGGGGCATGAGCGGGGTGAGGGGAAAGGAGGGAGACACGGGGCATGAGCGGGGGTGGGGTGGAAGGGGAGAGACACACAGGGCATGAGCGGGGGTGGTGGGAAAGGGAGAGAGACACGGGCCATGAGCAGGGGGTGCGGGGGAAGGGGAGAGACACACGGGCATGAGCGGGGGGTGGGGGGAAGGGGAGAGAGACACGGGGCATGAGCAGGGGGTGGGGGGAAGGGGAGAGAGACACGGGGCATGGGCGGGGGGTGGGGGGGAAGGGGAGAGAGACAGGGCATTAGTGGGGGGGAGGGGAGAGACACGGGGCTTGAGCGGGGGTGGGGGGAAAGGAGGGAGACACGGGGCATGAGCGGCGGGGTGGGGGGAAGGGGAGAGACACATGGGGCATGAGCAGGGGTGGGGGGACGGGGAGAGAGACACCGGGCATGAGCAGGGGGTGGGGGGAAGGGGAGAGACACACGGGCATGAGCGGGGGGAAGGGGAGAGAGACACGGGGCATGAGCGGGGGGTGGGGGGAACAGTAGGGAGACACGGGGCATGAGCAGGGGGTGGGGGGTAACAGGGGAGACAGGGCATGGGTGGGGGGTAACACAAGGGAGGAAGGGGAGAGACACACGAGGCATGAGCGGGGGGGAAAGGTGAGACACACGGGGCACAAACCGGGAGGTGGGGCGAAGGGGATAGAGACACGGGCATGAGCGGCGGGTGGGGGGTAACAGGGGAGACAGGGCATGGGTGGGGGTAACACAAGGGAGGAAGGGGAGAGACACACGAGGCATGAGCGGGGGGTGGGGGGAAGGGGTGAGACACACGTGGCACGAACCGGGGGGTGGGGGGAAGGGGAGAGAGACACGGGGCATGAGCGGGGGTGGGGGGAAGGGGAGAAACACGGGGCATTAGCGGGGGGTGGGGGGGAGGGGAGAGACACACAGGGCTGAGCGTGGGGTGGGGGGAAAGGAGGCAGACACGGGGCATGAGCGGGGGGTTGGGGAAGGGGAGAGACACACGGGGCATGAGCGGGGGGTGGGGGGAAGGGGAGAGAGGCATGGGGCATGAGCAGGGGGTGAGGGGGAAGGTGAGAGACACACAGGGCATGAGCGGGGGGGAAGGGGAGAGAGACACGGGGCATGAGCGGGGGGTGGGGGGAACAGTAGGGAGACACGGGGCATGAGCGGGGGGTGGGGGGGAAGGGGAGATACACACGGGCATGAGCGGGGGGTGGGGGAAGGCTGAGGCATGATTCTTGGACCAATAGTGGAGGAGTGCCGCTGTGAACTGCGCAATTGCAGCTTTTCGTTTTTATATATATATATACTACACAGCCATGGTAGTGGCTGTGTAGTTATGGTTAAGTTGCTAATCCCATAGGAAGAACACTTTTTGGGCGGCTTATAACTTTGCTCTCCCTAGACAAATCCTCACCAAACGTTGTAAAAAAAGTATATGGCCCACTCTGATTTTTTTGCAAATTTTTGTGAGGCTTGGTCCAGGGGGGGGCAAAGTTATAGGGGGGTCCCAAAATGTATTTTTTTCCAATAGACATAATGGGAAAAAAACTTGGTGCATGTCTACAGCTCAAACCGCTGGACGGATTTCCACCAAAATTGTGGGAGGAGCAGCGGCTTAGTCCCGAAAGCATGTTTTTGTTAATTTCGTGTAAATGTATCCAGTAGTTTTTTTAAAAATAGCCAAAACGTAATGCAAAAAAATGTGTGATATCTATGTCCACTCCGCGGACACACTTCTCTGTTCGCTCTGCGGGCAGGACACCGATTGGCTAATAAGCTTGCATCATGTCTGTGGACACGCAATGTGTTCCCTGATTGGCTGGGTGAGGCGTGAGGTGCGTCACATTGGTTCGATGCGCCCGCCATCTTGGACCTGCCCACAGCGTGGCGGCGAACAGAGGCAAAATGCAATTTTGGGGAGTGTGTTGGTGTGCAGAAGTGCTTGGGTAGGGTTGGGGAGTAAGAGATGGGTGAAATACTGTATTTGTTTAGGTGGCAGGTGCCCCTGATGTGTTTGCCATGTCTGCGGTCAATATCCCCTATAAGCAACCCACATACCACAGTCAAAATGTTTGGTATTATTGGTGTGTTATGCTGCGATGATTGTGGCCAGGGCGTAGAGTTTTAGGTCCGTGGCCAAAGGCCATAGGTCGTAGGCCATGCACCCAAGACTCTACACCCTGGACACAACTACCGCAGCATCACACAACCATAGAATCAAATACCCATCAAATATCCAGAACGCAAACGTTTTTGTACTGTTTCATTTGAAGAGTTTGTATGTGAAGTTTTGGGTAGGCTATGCAGTTAAAATTGTACAGTTTGTGATAGGATTGCGTTATAAGATACCTTTGGAAGTAAATATTTTGGATTGTGGTGTATGATGGTGTACATTTTCTTTGAGATCTAATCGTAAACAACTACTTTGCTACAAATGCCTTTCACTAATTTAGAGGGAGGTAATTTTGCTGTTTTTGTTGAAGGTGTACTGACAGCGTGGCGGCGAACAGAGGCAAAATGCAATTTTGAGGAGTGTGTTGGTGTGCAGAAGTGCTTGGGGGGGTTGGGGAGTAGGAGAGGGGTCAAATACTGTATTTGTTTAGGTGGCAGGTGCCCCTGATGTGTTTGCCATGTCTGCGGTCGTAGTGGTTGTCTGTGGATATATTCAATGCACTACTGGCTGTTTCATTTAGTATGATGTTGGTTTTGAGTTGCTGTGTGAACAGGATATGGGCTGAGCTCACAGGTGGTGTGGCGTGACTGTGGGTCACTTGCATTGGTGAATGGTAGCAAACAATTCATATGTTTTTCACAAATATTTGTAATGCCTCTGTGGTGTGAAGCGCTATCTGCTCACATTCTGAGTGAAGGCCAGCGCCATAGAATTTTGTTTCCCAGCTGAGCAGACCAACGCATGGTACACAGTATGAGGTTCAAATGTTTTTTTTACCTTGAAACAAAGGGAGGATTACGAACGGAATGCATGAAGGAAGGGATGTAAGACTTTCAAATATGATAATGTTCACCATCCAAAGATTGGAGAAAGGAACATGTAATTTCATTTCATGAAAATTTGTTGAAGTGGACGGAGTGCTTGTTTTACGCCGATACAATGGAAATGCCGAATATTATGTAAGTTTTACTTTGGACGATTTTGTACATAAGCTAGTCAAATTATAATTCGGTGACAATATTGGTGGGGTAAATTGTATGGTGTGTTGTGTGTGGTATATTGCAATGACACGCAATTAAAACTTGTGTGTGTAGTTTTTTGTTGTTGTGGGGATATGGGCAGTGCAGCATCGAGATGGGTGTAGTGCAGTCGTGGGTTCCACCAGGTTCACAAACACGTAATTGAACGCTAATATTTAATACAAATTCCATGTATCTGTTCTTTTTGGTTTTATTTAGCTCTCTGATTGTAGCGTCAGTGTTAGCATCCCATTTCGAGCTCACCATACTCCGTAGCAGTAACGTGTACAGCAAACTGAAGAGTAATTTGCAGGTTCTTTTGTTTGAGTTTTCATTGTTTGATGTCCGTGTTTATCAATAGTTGTAACAGGGGCCCACATTGATGGTTAAAATGATACACTGTAATAAGATTGGTTACTGAGACACATTTTTGTTATTTTTTTTGTAAACAGCTACATCTTGAGTTTCTGCAATTGTCATGGATTCCAGATACCAACTGATGTTTTTTTGTAACCGTCAGCTACAGATATAGATCAGTGGTTGGATGCCAGTGACACTATTTTGGGATGATCGACACAGGCCCATATGCCCGTACGCCATACCAGTGATATGGAGCTACTTCATATGTTTTGTGGTGGCCTAGCGGAAGTTCATGCCAAGTCTTCACAGGAATATCGTGTGACTCATGATAAACATTTGTGGATCGAGAACAAAGAAAACAATTACCTACTTGCTTGCAAATGTAAGTCTATGGATGTTCTCGGAGCGTTTATTGGGAAATAAAAGTACTTTACAAATTGTACACTTTTTTTGGGATAATCGACACGGGCCCATATGCCCGTACACCATACGGCCGATAAGGAGCAACTTCATATGTTTTGTGGTGGCCTAGCAGATGTTCATGCAAAGTCTTCACAGGAATATCGCGTGGCTCACGATAAACATTTGTGGATCGAGAACAAAGAAAATAATTACCTATTTGCTTGCATATGTAAGTCTCCGGATGTTCTTAGAGCATTTATTGTGAAATAAAAGTACTTTACAAATTGTACAATTTGGTATTTCTTTTAAAAGTATGGTTCCATATTCAAAATTGGGACGCGCTGTGTTGTGAGATGGTGTGTGTTTATATTGCGGGTTGTGCGTCAGGTAACGTTATCACGTAGGTGACGGTTGGGTGCCTTTTACTACGCTGTATAGTAATGTTCTGGAGATAGGTGAGCCTATCACTAGGTTTGGTGATGTTAGACTCAGGGGCCGGGCATATGAATTAGTTCTGCCAGGGCAGTCCACCTTAGGCAATGCGGAACGGATAAGATTATCACAAGATGGCCGCGTCCTGCTGCCTGATTTTGCATGTGTAAAAAAGAGTAAAAGTACGGTAAGGTGAATAGGAAATGTTTGTACGATTGATCAATGTATGCTTAGAAGTTCATGCCCGAACACTTGGGAAAATCATATTTCTGAGTGCACTATTATTTTAATAGATCAATTTTTTTGCTGCATTCGCTGCAGATGATTTTCGAAGGTCTGTTTCTGTATTATTTTTAATGTCTGTATGGTGTGTTAAAAAAAAAGATTCTTGGAAAGTACACATAAAGTAATGGGCAGTAATTTGTTTATATAGAGAAGCGTGGTGTTTTCCATTAGGAGGGCCGGTCTTAGAATGCGCAAAAAAAAAGGAACGCCACTGAGTTGTCGTTGAGGGGGTGCACACTGTGAGCCGACTTAGCAGACCTACAACTGACTAGGCTGGCAGCACATCAGTTATGTCATCAATGATAGTTGTGATGTCATCTTTGATGTCCTGGGTGTTAGTCTTAGCAGTGCACGGTGGTGGCGCGAGTTATGGTTGCTTAGCTTACCATAACTTGTGAATTTCTGGGGTTTTTCGGTTTTACTTCGAACCATAACGTCCCTTTAACAACATTTTTTTCACTGAATGTATATATATATATATTCAGTGAAAAACTTTTGTTAAAGGGACGTTATGGTTAAGTTGCGCTACTAAAAACTTATGAAATTCAGTGAAAAAACTTTGTTAAAGGGACGTTATGGCTCAAAGTAAAACCAAAAAACCCCTGAAATTCGGCAGTTATGGTAAGATAAGCAACCATAACTCGCGCCACCGTGCACTGCTAACACTAACACCCAGAATCTCAACAAAACAAAAATACTGGTATGCTAAGGGTTGGCCAGAATAAATTTGAGATGTTCACTTGGTCTCAACCCATGTAACCATAATGGTTATAGATGTTGCATGCAAATGTGTGTACTAGAACACTCCTTGAAAATAAACAGATTGTAGGAGAGATTGATGTTAAAACTTTATATCAGAAAATTGGTACATATAATAAAATGAAATCCAACTTGCAAGAACATATACAATCAAGAACATAAACATAAACATACATCTCCCATTTGTAGATTGAGTGTGAAAACTTTCAAACAATCAAAAAAATGAGAATTAGCACATTGTAAAAAGACATAAAGCAATTTTCAATATTGACAGAAAACCAGTTGCTTGTCACTGGGATGCGTGATTAAATCGGAAGCAAAAAAAACACAGAAAGACAAAAAAAAAGAGAGCAATAAATACAACTGCAACTCTATTCAACCTAATAAGAAATAGAGCAAATAAGCAATGTTCATTAGTGACTAGGATCAACTCCCGAAGCTAAAGGTATTGTGTGTCGGGATAGGGTCTGCCAACGCCACAGGGGGAATGAATGAACAACGTGAAATGCGAATGCTTCACATCAGTGACATGGTCCCATAAATGGATAATGTCGTGTGAGCAAATACGGTCTTGGTAGTTCACAGATGCTTCTACGAGAGACCTTGGTTCCCCTCTGGTTGAAGGAAGCGTTTCGGCGGACACCCAGGATATCAAAGATGACATCACAAATGTCACATGGCTGGCTCTCCCTTTTTTTCCTTTACTGACATATCTAAGCCACATAGTTTTCTTCAGTAACAGTCAGGAAGTAAAAATTGAAAAGGTACTATATTTGTAGACTTACGGTCAAGTCAAATCATATGAAACATATACATAGCGGAAGACATAGGCTTGAAAGAGAGCAATCCTTTCTGTGCATGAAGATAATCATTAGGGTTGTCAGCACTTTCTCATAGTTTTATTTTTATTACTCTACCTTCCCTGTATATGCTCATATTTGTATACATTATACTCACTCTCCTTTCCTTTGGGTGCAGTCACATCATGTGATACACATACATATGGTAAGTTGCAGCTTTGAAACAGAGCAATAGTTTCTCTGCATAAAGACAATCATTTAGGTTATGAACACTTTCTGCTACTACTTCTGCTTTTTTGTGTACTTCACTGTCCCTGTATATACTCATATTTGTATGTGTTGTTGTCTCTTTGTGTTTTATCTGTAATAATTATGTATTACGTGGGTTTTATTATCTACTTATTACATGTTTCACAGTACGCACTCTAATAAGAAAGCAGTTATCATTTCACTATTCAACATGGCAAGATTATGAATATGGCACCTTCATCATGTATGCTGCACACACTGCCTATGTTTCTGCATGAGTAGCTTAGTATACTGGATAGAACTTCATAATAGAATGCTATTTATATCAATGCATTGCTTAATGCATTAATTAGCTCAAGATATTTATCCCAATGATCCTTGACAGTTTTTGGTCAGCATTATAAGAATCCCTTGTACAGAGTTTTTATGAAAAGTAATTGCACATGTGATGTCATCAGTGATGTCATCAATTACATTTGTGATGTCATCTTTGATGTCCTGGGTGTTAGTGTTAGCAGTGCACGGTGACCCGAGTTATGGTTGCTTATCTTACCATAACTGCCGAATTTCAGGGGTTTTTAGGTTTTACTTTGAACCATAACGTCTCTTTAACAAAGTTTTTTTCACTGAATTTCATATGTTTTTAGTAGCGCAACTTAACCATAACGTCCCTTTAACAAAGTTTTTTCACTGAATTTCATAAGTTTTTAGTAGCGCAACTGAACCATAACGTCCCTTTAACAAAGTTTTTTCACTGAATTTCATAGGTTTTTAGTAGCACAACTTAACCATAATATCCCTGACTTCATATACATGTAACATAGAACATACTGAACCCCCACATAGTGATTTTGATGTTGGCGGACTACCACCATGTCCACGGACATATCGAAAATCTGAGTGTGGTGAATGTACATTTAAATAGTGTGCCCCATTTCCCCTTTGAAGTTGGCTCTGAAAAGAGCCGTTTTTTTTGGTTTTTTTACAGATGCTTGACAGACACCTGTTATTTTGTATTTTTTTTCTTTGTTTTTTTTCTTACTTTACTCCTAAAATCTTCACATAACCTTCTCCAAAGCAACCCTTACATTCCAAAATAGAAAGGCATTTCCAGTAAAAGATAAAGAGATGCCATATTCTTTAAAATTAACAGTATTACTGGCATCAATATTCTCATTATTACAGAAGAACATACCAGCTCTAAGCATGAAGGCACACATGCCTCGGTTGATGACACACCTAGCAATGTTTTGCTGAGGACAAAAAACTGAACTATTGTCCCATATTGCCCTAGGTAGTAATCCAGAAAAAATTACTTTCGCATTTGGAAGGATCTTCATTACGGCTTGAACCAAGCGTTCCAAATCAGCCAACAAAGTAGGGGCACTGACGTTGCCCAAATGGAAAGCACCATAGTGCAAAACTACCACATGCGGACTGTTCATCGTGGCCATATCCTCACAAACTTGTACAATTCCCTGTACATTGCAATCAGGCACAGTGCTCCACACCAACTCCACTCCTTTCACATCAAAGTTCTTTTCAACATGCCTGCATCGAGCGTACTGTTGTAAACCATGCACAAACATATCTCCAAGCACCAACACCCTGACTTTCTCTACTTCTGCCATCTTCACCACACACAGTCTCTTTCAACACAAATCCACAACCTTGACATTTGATTGGCTAATCCGTACAGTCTTCTTTCCATGTTGGATTTGCTGGAAAACCCCGGATGTAGCGCGCCCTGTCCATGGACATCCGCAGTGTCCGCGGACCGCGTAACTCTTCGATACCCCTTCTACCATTTCAACTTTACTCTCTGTGCCATTCCCTCATTGCATACAGCTAAGCAGTCACACAATACGAAGAACGTCCTCAGAACACCCCCATTTTGTTTATTTTTGAACATTTCAGGACAATTATCATTTCATTATTCAACATATTAACATTACAAATATTATACTTTCATCTTGTACGCTGCACACAATGCTATGTTTCTCCATTAGTAGCTCAGTATACTAGATAGAACCCCATAATACAATGCTATTTATATGAATGCATCGTTCAAAGCACTAATTACGGTATGATATTTATTGCAATGATCCTTGACACTTTTTTCGCAATATTATAATACAAATCCCTAGTACATAAATTTCATGAAAAGTAAATGCACATGTGATGTCATCAGTGATGTCATCAATGACATTTGGGATGTCATCTTTGATGTCCTGGGTGTTAGTCTTAGCAGTGCACGGTGGTAGCGCGAGTTATGGTTGCTTAGCTTACCATAACTAGCGAATTTCAGGGGTTTTTCGGCTTTACTTGGAACCATAACGTCCCTTAAACAAACTTTTTTTATTAGCACGCACACAATATACAAAGATGTAGTGTAAACAGCAAGTTCTCACAGATGGCTTTACACATAATGTTGCAAAGTAAGCATTTATGCTTGTTCACAGTGAAGGTCAGTTGCTTCCATTTTTTTCTCGCGGCCCGGAGAGGCCCACGACTCCCAGTATAAGGTTCTATTTTTTTTTTACCTTGACAGACAGAGATTGTGCTGAAAGACTTCTTTTGAAGAAGTGTAGCAAAAACGTAAGACACGATAAAGATGAAATTTCTGAAACGAAACCACTTTTGTATATTATATCACTTTGAGAAAGATCGCTGGCACACGCAGAGTCGTATTTTGGGACTGCACTACACTTGGACAATGGAAAATGCAATTATAATGTAAGTGACCCTTTAGATTATTTTATACCGGAATATAATAACAATAGCTTGTCATTAAAGCCCGATCAAGTTGTACTTGTTCATTCAATGTGACATATTGTTTTCTACCGCGCACTATCACCGCCGAATTGATCCCCTGTTGTTTAGAGGGCTCTGAAAAAGGCAGACGACACAGGATGGTTTAACAGAAATAATTTAACCGGTCTGTAGCCGGTCAAGTGCTCTACTCGCTGTGCCACTTCACTGTAGCCGGTCAAGTGGCACAGCGAGTAGAGCGCTCGCTTTGACATCCGTGCACAGCTTGCTAATGCAGGTTTGAATCCTGGCACGGCCAAACTCAGCCTTTCATCCTTCCGTGGTCGATAAATGAGCACCACACACCGTGGGTAATAATAAGCAGTGCTGAGATACCTGACGGTTCTTAGTGCTATATAAATGCGAAAATATTATTATTTTATTATTAACATACTCCGTTGCACTATCTTCGCTAGCAAATAGTTTCACGCCCTAATAAATAAAATGAATATTTTTAATGAAGATCGGCTGGTGAGACTAATTTATGTTTTTTAAAACAGGTATGTTGCCCCATTTTGCCAATGTCACGATTTTCAGACTCCAGCGGATGGATTGTTCAACTGCCAGGTGCAGCTCCATGTAAGCAACTTCATGACCCTCACCATTTTATGGGGCAATTGCCAAGGACCAATATGCCCTTACGCAGTACTAGTGGCTAGAAGCAACATACCAACCATTATGGTGGTCTAATGCCTCGTTGTTGGAGCAACCTTCTGATTATCAGTGCGACCATTTACTGCTTTTATCATAAACCAACAGCCTATCTACCGCAAAGGAACAACGCGTGGCTCAAAATAAACTTTTGCTGATCGACAGCAGAGACAATTGCAAATCGCTGAATATTCACTAAACATTTCATGTGAAATAAATGTACTTTACCAAATGTACAATCCTGCTGTTTACTTTTAAACCACAGTTTCATATTCCGAATTGTGGGGCACTGTGTTCTAAGCTGATCTAACACCCTCTGTCCCGCAAAGGAACATTGCGTGGCTCAACATGAACTTTTGCGGATCGACAACAAAGACAAATGCAAATCGCTGAATATTCTCTAAACATTTGATGTCAAATAAATGTACTTTACAAAATTTACAATCTTGCTGTTTGCTTTTAAATCACAGTTTCATATTCCGAATTGTGGTGCGCTGTGTTGTGACATAATGTGTGTTGTCTTCTGGGTTCTGTGTAAAGTCGCATAGGACTGGAGACGACTGGGCGCATTTGATGACACACCCTGTAATGTCACAGAGGCGGGGAATATGAATGCTTTCATAATGTCAGGCTCAGGGGCGGGAGATATGATTTAGTGTTGCAAAAGCAAGTCAGCCAGGTCAATAGCGCCAGTCATAGGATTATCACATAATGTCGGCGCACACCAGCCTGATTTATCGTTTCTTTAGTGGACAAAAAGTCGGGTGAGGCCCATAGGAAATTGTACTATCAGCGGACAAAAGGAGGGTTCGTATAACACTTTCAACCTGACAACAAACAATACAAACAACGTTCTCAGAACACCCCCGTTTTTGTGTAATTACAACCATTTCGGGACACCGCAAGTGTTCTTAGAACACATTCAACTTGACAGATTACAATACGGACAGCGTCCTCAGGACACCCCCAGTTTGTGTATTTACGAACATTTAAATACACCGCAAGTGTTTTTAGCTCAATTTTACCTTCCTTGCGAACAAAAAGGACACATACTCCGTCCTCTGAACACCCCACCATTTAGTTTATTTATAAAATGTCAGAACAGCCGTGTTCTCCGTGGACAAATCGAACACAACAAAAGCGTATAGCACATAAAAAAACAAAACATTGAACCTATCTCATACTCCCCCACCCTCCCCAAACATTCTTACACACCAACACACTCCACTAAATACAATTTTTAATCCAAGTTTCACCGCGCTGTCCGCGGTCGACGGCGAATACAAGATGGCGGGCGCCACAGAAAATTTGACGCGCTCCACGCCCCACACCGTCCAATTAGCAAACACGTCGCATGTCCGCGGACATGACGCAAGCCCATGGGCCAATCGGGGTGCTGTCCGCGGAGCGAACAGGGAAGTCCGTTTGCGAAGCGAACACAGATATCACTAATTTCTTTGCCTTACATTTTGGTCATTTTTTAAAAAACTACTGGACGGATTTACACCAAATTTGCAAAAGCACGCTTTCGGGACCAAGCCGCCGCTCCTGCCACAAATTTGGTGTAAATCCGTCCAGCGGTTCGGGCTGTAGCCGTGCACAGTTTTTTCCCATTATGTCTCTAGGAAAAAACAAAAGTTTTGGGACCCCCCTATAACTTTGCCCCCCCTGGATCAAACCTCTCCAAACTTTGCAAACTAATTCAGACTGGGCCATATACTTTTTTTGCAAAGTTTGGTGAGGATTTGTCCAGAGGGAGCGTAGATATAAGCCACCCAAAAAGTGTTCTTCCTATGCAAACACCAACTTAACCATAACTACATGGACGCTACTGCGTCCGTGTAATGTTGTATATATGTATATATATATATACAACTTGGTGCTTCGTTTCTGGTGGTTGTGATCCTAGTATACTAAGTTCCAAAATAACACTCAAGCACTCGGTCTGTTAAAGTGCATAACAATTAAATTGTTTTCTTTATACGAACAAATTAAAAGTTCTTAAAACCAACATGGACTTAGATAGCAGTGCGCTTGAAATCTTCACATGTGCAAAGAAATGTTACGCCACGCGTTCCTTCCCGTTTGCAGGAACTTCCTCGGGCAGAAATCACTTTGTGTTTTACTTAGGGCTTTCTTTTACTTCCATACAATCATCAGTCAGCACACTATGCAAGTTATGTGACTTCTCTACCTTAGCATTCATGGTGCTCATAAACATGGCAGCCATTATAGCCGATTGTATTGATAGCAAATATCTTCATTGCATCACATATACTACATTCTCGTTTTTGATTTTAAATAAATCTTAGAATACATTTTCACCACATATATTGTTACAGTATTTAGCCTACCCGTCTAGTGACTCAATTGTTATAATTTGCATATCCACTGCCGTCTAATTCTGTGTGGCATGTGAAGATTACCAAACTCCGAAGCTAATGGTGCAAAAGCTTAATATTTTCTCAATGTGGCAATTATAAACTGTAGTGTAAATACATTCTGCATTCAATGAAGTAATTCAGACCTTAGCAGTATCACCATAATGGGCTTATTTTTGTGTGTGTTTTAAAGTGCATTGTGCTTCATTTTCTTATTGCACTTCAGATTTCACTCAACACTGTGCCCCAGTAGGCCAGATCTTAGTAAAGTGCTAGGTGCTTCATGATTCTATTGCACAATCTCGGACTCCTGGGAGGCTTATTTGTAGATCACACATATGATAAAAATGTATAGAGAGATTTAACAGTGTACCACCCCAATGGACATATTAAGGTGCTCTGTGCGTATTCCTTAATAAACATTTATACTGTTCTCAATTGATGGACATGTTTTTGTATTATAAAGTGCATCATGCTTCATTTTCTTATTGAACTTCAAATGTCACTACACATTGTGCCCAAGTGGGCCAAATCTTGGTAAAGTGCTAAGTGCTTCATGATTCTATTGCTGAATCTCAGACTCTTTAAAGGCTTATGAGTAGGACACACATATAATCAATATACATATAGAGATAGAACACTCTAACGCCCCAATGGGTCTATTAAAGTGTTGCATGCATGTTCCTTAATAAACATTTTTACTATTCTTAATTAGTGTCCCAAAATTGGTCTGCTTTTACACTACAGTACTCAATATTCAATTCTTTTTCAAGGTGTTCAGAGGTCAAACCAATTAACATTATAAATTGATACATAAAATATTTCCAGTTAAAACTTTGTATACATTCTAAAATGTCATACAATTCAGAACTCAAACTAAAAAAGTTCATAACTACAACTTTCATTATTAGAAAAACTCATTAAATTCATGTATTTCTTCAATTAGTCCTCATATACATGTATAGCCAATTCCTCATTAGAGTTATGGTCCTTAGGTTTCTTTGTATTAAATTCAATAATTCATCTATATTCCAATTTCTACAATCTGCATTATCTATTGCCCTTTCTTTTGTGTTCATCTACATGTGTTAATGCATAAAATCTAATTAAAGTTGCATTACTATCATGCTCCTCAGCAAAATGCACTGCCAAAGGAAAATAAACATCTCTATACAAGATTGCTTAATAACTTCGCAATATCAGAATTTTAAGTTGACAAATATTTGAAGTAATGTATATTTTTCTACAGGGACATGAAATTGCATATACCACAAACGTAGTGAGACAGGTGATTCTGTGAGTAATATTTAATTTCTTCTTTTCTCTTATTCCATAATTCACTACCAATTTAGTCTCAACAAATGTGCACATCTTACACGTATTGCATATTTCAAAACCTTTTCTTAAGGTAGCCTTTTGTATCCAATTTTAATTATTGGGTTTCAGCATACCCGGGATATCACATTTTTCAGAATTTTGGCTTTAGAGAATGTAGTTTGTACATTATTCCCTAAAATGTGATTAAAATCGCTGTCTGCCAGTAGAATTGACAAATGCTTCTGCATAATACCTCTTATTTTTGGTACTTGAGCACTGTATTCAGTGATGAATCGTTTACATTCCTCTTTTTATTTATGTTTTGGTTTAACATGTAATAACTCCTGTCTGCTCCTATCAACTGTCTTCTTATAGGCTTCGATCACGCTTCAAACCCACCAGAAAGCAGACCAATCTCACGGTCCATTTGTTCTAAACAACAATATTATGTTATTATGACTTTGCTTGAATTCTGCTTCAAGCATAATATATTCTTGTTTGAGGATCAACTATACTATCAAAAATGTGGAACTGCTATGGGTCGTGCATTGCTCTAATGTATGCAACTCTATACTTGGGGTGGTGGGAACAAAAAGTAGCAAGGTCGGAACAGAATAAACAATATGTGGAGCAAATTATTTGTTGGTATAGATTCATTGATGATCTGTTCCTCATTTGGAGAGGGACAGAAGAATCATTGAGAGAGTACGTTGGTGTACTTAATAATAACCAGATGAATCTGCAGCTAGCCTATAATATGAGCAAAACCGAACTAGTCTTGCTTGATGTCAATCTGTTTATAGAGAAGGGTAGACTTTGTAGTAAGTTACACAGAAAAAAAATAGCCTCCAATTCTATTTTTCATGGTAAGAGCCATCATCCTAAAGTGCTGATTCGTAGCATCCCTTACATGGAGATGATAAAGGCAAAAAGAAATTGTACCTGGAATAAGGATTTTGAAAGAGCGGCAAGTGAGATGGGAGCATGTTTTATAGGGAGTTGCTATCCTAGAAATAGTGTGATCAAAGTATATAGGAAGACATCCTTCTCTCGTGGGTAAAAATCCAGGCCGTAGGGAAGCCCCAACTGCATGGTATCTCCCGCTGTCAAACCCACACTGAGAAAGATTGCAGGCATTTCCTCTTGGTTAATGTTGCAGAGGCGAACTCTTGGAGCAGAATTTTATTATCCCTAAAATGGGTTCCCAGGGAATTTCTTACTGTTTTCATTATGTTCTCTTTAATGCTGTAGAGATGTACTCGAGTGATGTCATCAGGGGAGAACACTTTCAGATGTGGACTCCAGCGGCAATTACGAAGTGTCCTGTTGAGCTCAATAGTTGTGTCGTCCAGAAGTTTAAGAATAGATGGGAATACATCTCGAACAAAACCCCCTAACTCTTCGTTGGTATATGGACTGTGATCTCTCTCATCTGAATTTTATTCTGCCTGTTCCTGTTTTCTGTATCTTCCTGCTGGGCCAGCATTTCCAGCACCTCAATGAGGAGGGGCCATTCCCCCACCTGAAAGGGCTGTTCACACAAGGTAGTTTCCATTTTTGATATGCCCTTTTTTGTATTCTTTCATGCGCCGGTCCAAGGTGGCTATCTTTTCCTATCTTTTGTGACAACTCTGCAGAGCAGTTTTCAATATCTTTTTTAAGTTCATCAGTATTGGTGATCTACTTTGATCTCAGAGAGAGCACTTCAGTGCTGGGTGGTGTTTTCATTATGGATCTGGTTGACTGACTATTATTCCAGTTTTTTTGTGTATTGCCCTTGTAGGAAAGAAGCAATGTCAAATCATTTCCTTCCTATACCTCTATCAGTCATTTTCCACCACCCTGGATCACTTTAAGATAGGGCTTATTTATGATCTCCGTCACCAGCTTTGCATGTTATGTCACTTTAGCACGTGCAGTGTGTGGCTGCTCCATGGGCATCTCCAGCGTGAAACTCTCTCAAGTTCTGGGCAAGGCAGCGCTTGTTCGGAATTCTCTCTGGGGGATGAGTCCCAGTATCCTCCATCATCACCTCACCACAATGCCAGTTGTGCAATACTTAATTTCTCCCTGGGTATGCACCTACTACATTGGCCTCTCCCGCCGGTAGGCCCAAGGAGAGAATCTCAGTATATGCCTTCATTGATCTCACTAAGAGCCTCTCATAGAAGAGGAGAACAGATGAGAGGCTTGGGGGTGTTAGGGGTGGGGGGCAGGCTGGTTCCTTGTTTCACCTTATGTATCCCAGGCTGGGACTCCACAGGCAGTCTCACAAACTCCACTCCACCCATCTCCAGCTGTACTGCAGAGCAACCATCTAGGCTCTGGAAATCTCCTATCCTCCAGCGTCAGTTCCTATAATGGTCACCGGCTGACAGGGTTCCAGCTTCCCCAGGCGCCCCCTAATGGTGACTCACTGGAGCTGCATGCAGAGGCCATACAGTCTGCAGCTGTTCTCCTCTGGGCTGGGGATAGGACCGGCAGGCGTATCCTGTCAGGTAGGTCTTTAGTATATCCTCTGTCTCAGAGCCTCAAGCGCTGCCACCATCTAATGATCCATCAGTTCCCTCTCCCTCTTCTCGCAAGATCCCATCCTAAGGCTTATTCACCCTCGCCACTACATCACGCAACTCTCCTGGCATTCCGCAACTTATTTCCTATCACGAAGAGTCGATTTCACTCAATCAGGAATCATTTGTTGTGCTCAATACCTCTGTTGGAGCCAGAGGCATTTAGTGGCACTCATGGAGCCATCTCGCTGTGCATCTCATCAGCCCATGTTCCTTCCCCCAAATGATCTCTTTTTAAAGCCTGAAGCACAAACAAAAATGTGTTACAGATTTTTTAAATGTACAATTTAGTATTATTACTTGTTAAATAATTGTATGTTTATGTTTGCCAGCCAGCCAGCCAGCCAGTATGTGTACTTACTTATTAATACTGTTCAATTTAACATTAGAAAACTGTATCTAGATATTGCTTTGGATATAATTTTACCACCTTATACAAGGTCCCAAAATGATGGCATATACTGGTCTGTCGGAGAGACTATTGTACTACGGTGTATGTCCCAAACCAGTGCTGTTTATCCCCTCAGATATGACATATTCCATCAAATCGTTCATTGGATTCTCAAATGATGCTGTTATGCCCAGAGACCTACTGCCTAGGGAAGATATGTCATCACTGGGACTATGTTTGTAATTCTGCTGCTGCGGTTGTGTTTCTACACATGGGGCTGTATTGTACATGGGTATTCAGGAAAGTAATTGCAGTCTCTTGACACTTGCACTACTTTCCAACCTTGCGATGTTCTGCAATTTTCTGAGCACATTAATTAAGATGCATGGGATAAAGAGAGCAAGTGTTCATTAAGAAAATAATGTTATTTGACCTCTCATTTGTTCTCCTGCTTAACCTTTCCAGTTTCTTTCCTTTTGTTTCTGCTGCTGTGATTAAATGTCTGAAGAGAAACGATGCAGTGTGCTTTACATGGGATTTTTACAGACATGGGCCCTCATTACGACCCTGGCGGAAATCGCGGTGCTAAATGCACCGCGGAGCACGGCGGAAAGCTGCCGATAGCGCCATGGAGGTTGGCGGATTTTCCACCCCATGCCGACCTTGGCGGGGCGGTAAATCCCCAATCCCCATTTTACCCTTCCCCATTCCCATTTTTGCCCCATAGGGTATAATGGGAGTGGGGAAGGCGTTAATTGCGCCACCGTAAAATACGGTGGCGTAATTAACATCAAGGTCCCGTAGCGCCATGGATTTCTCCGCCCGGAAAAACCAGGCGGAAAACGTTCCATGGCGCTACGGGAACTCGTAGTAGGGCGGACGGGTCCGCCGCGAATACCGCTGGCGTAAACCCACTCCGCCAGGGTCGTAATGAGGGCCATGGTGTAAGTGTGCGCTGCATAGAAAATCATTCATCTTTCCAAGAAATGCCCTTTGTTAAAAACGAAACAAATGCTATTGTTAACATGAACTTCATCTGTGATTCTGCAAATATTATTATTTGTTCTCGGTTAACAAATAATTAAGTTCCCTCACAAGGGCATATTATTCAAAGTGCGGGACAGTTTTTTCAACGTGCCCGTCAACTCTCCTCTTCTTCGTTGTTTCTGTGGTGCTGTGGCCGGTATCATGAAATGAACCATCCCCGGTAACACAGCCTCCTGGGAGAATGTATTCTGAAATAGAATCTCCCCCTCTGAAATATGCTGTCCCTCATGACAAGAAATGAATATATGCATAGTTTAAATTCTCCACCACCTAGGATGTTTCAAAACAGCGCCAGTACACTTTTAGGGATGTTGTTGGACTAGTCCAACCAGGAAAGAAAAGTCTTTGTTCTAAAATCTTGTTGCACCTCCCCTTTTAAGGGAAGACTCTGTAACAGAATAATCTCTCCACACTGATGTGGGAGGCTCTGTAGCAGAATACTCTCTCCCACTTGATGAGGGAGAATCTGTATCAGAATAAACTCTCCCCTGTGAAGGGGGAGACTCTTTATTAGAATAAACACTCATCCCTGAACAGGGCCTCATTAAACGGTAGGCGGTAGGGGTTTACCGGTACCGGTGAAGTGGGAGAATGGAACAAAAGGCTCCCACCAATCCCCTCACACCCCTGGCCTAGAGGATCGCGGCCCAGACACCCGCCACGAGAGGAGTTTGCCCATCTACCAGATGACCAGATAACCTGGTACAGGAACATACGGATGTGCCCACCAGCCTGCCCACCAGCCTGCCCTGCCCATGCCGACACCTGCGGCATGGATGAACTCGACTGAACCATTCAACAGTAAATTAACACATCGTTAGAGATGCCATGACGACCTAGTCAACGGTCAGCACACCCGTGCAAACATGCACACTGGACACTCCTACACCAATCCACACGAAGAACATATTCAGTGCTATGACGTAGGTGACGGACACACCCACTGACGCGCAACTTTATTATTTTTCACATAGGTTCTTCAAAATGCAGAAACGCAAGACGCACAATGAACTCATCTAAAATGCTTGCTCACGCTTCTCCTAAACCCATGCATTGCAATGAGAAATATAACGAAGACATGATACTGGGGATAAAGAAATATGATACCATAACCTAAAGCGCCGTGCATCAAACGTTTCTACCTATGCACCAGGCCCAAGTAGGCCGCAAGCAAGAGCTTCCATGAACATTGAATGAGCAAGAGTACAGTTGCTGACCCTGCAGAATGAGCCCGGCGAGAGCAGACAGTCAAGGGCACAATGTTGCAAACTCGCATGCCGCAAGCCGACGCCAAGGTCACACCTGCAAATTAAGCCAGGCACACAGTGGAAAATGCAATATTAAATGTGCAGAATTCTGCCTAAACCACGGTCTCACCTCATGTGACCAATCCGAACCTGACAGGGTGCCAGGCCCAGGAGGAGGGAGGGCCTGGATCCCACGTTTCAAGACACAGGCAGATACAATTAAGCGACTCAATGGACATCTGAGGCGGTGGGAGTAGTCTGCCTTCCAGCATATGAATAAATCCTCACATTGTCTGCACATACCCATAGTGATACATTGTTGCAAATGACAGGTGCACCGCGAGCTGGGAACAGCGATGGTCCCAGACTGGGGGGCTCGCGAGTGGACCAATCAGAACATGGGGCTCTTATCACTGACGCCCTTAACATTAGCCAAACCTCAGGGGTCTTCATGTAACAATTTTCATGTATCAAATTGAAGGGACAACCCAAGTATACCACCTGACTGACCCTCAACCGCTAATAACGCTCTCTATACGTATGCTATACTAACCCTACCACTCGAGGAACCAATCCAGAGTGGCGATAGGTTTTTTGCTAACTTTCCCAGGTGACGCAAATAGCGCGTCATACTAAGGTAAAAAGGGCCTGCGAGCCCCACGATTGGAGAGAGAGTGTCAGGACGGACGCGTACGATCCTTGACCCATCCCTGCCGTTTTGTTTAATAAACAGCAGAACCACCTTGCTTCTTGCGTGTGTCTTATACTCATTTTTTGGGATATACGGGAGGAGTTGGGGCCTCCCTGCCCGGAGGTCCGCGGACGGCCCAGCCGACCCCGGGAGAATTTCCCCCCGACAAGTTGGAGGCACTGCTGAGATCTGTTTAAGATCTGCTTTTATTTTATTTTTCCAAGTACTCCCGTTGCGAGGAGGCCCGGCGGCGCGGCCCCCTCTGCCGCTGCCCCCTTTTGAGGACTACAGGACCATCGCGGAACTGCGAGAAGACCGGACAGCGCAATCCGGATATTGGCCTTCGGGAGCCGGTTGAGAAGTATCCCGCCCGCGGTTGGCGAGTGTCCAGACGTGGTCCAGACGAGGGGAGGTGGCGAGCCGCTTGGAGGGGTGCACGCAGTCGAGCGGCCCCGCATCAAGAGAACTTGGTGAGTATGCCACGCACAACAAGCAATGTGAAATTGTGAGGGAGGGGGGAGGAATTAAATACGGGTGGCGGGAGGTGTTACACAGGTGCGCGGCGAAGGTTTGATAAATTAGTGTTGACGGTGAAGTGAATGGTAGCTGGACAAGTGCGAGAGCAGTCCGCTACGTTACGGAGGAGGAGGGGGCGGAGCACGAAAACATCACGTGCGGCCGCTCATAGACACTGATTGGCCTAGGTCGCGACCACGTGTAAGGGTGTGTGTGTGTGTGCGGTTTCCTACGATTTGGTGATTATTGATCAATGAGTAGATGAGGATCCCTATTGATCGAGCAGGAAACTCGATAGATAGATGACGTTTCCCTGTAGGCGGTAGCTAGCTGGTTGCCTAATACGGAAGATAATTGGCTGGTTAAGCCCTCCTGTCGAGGGGCGTATCACACGCGAGGCGACGCAGCGTGCGCAGTCCGATTATATTGTTGATTACCTTGTTCCAGGCGTGACAGGAAGACAGCTGTGGGGTTAACGGGGGTAGATTGCAAGCGTATTTTGAACTTTTAAAAACATGTGAAGAACTTACCAGTAGTTTTGAAGAGATCGGTGACGTCACCAATAGGGCTTTTCATAGGATATCTCGAACACAAGGCATTTTTTCTTTCGGAGAGTGGTGGGGAAGAGAATTATGGTAAGGGAGTGGAGATAAACGGTAACGAGTTGATCGGGGGGAAGGTGAAAAGGGGGACGTGGCTGCGCACGGAGAACGCCGGCCACGGCAAGTGAAGAAAGTGGAGGAAGGGTAAGAGAAAGTGGGACGGCTGTATAAGAACGTCACATGGGGCACGCAGCCGCAGGGGGCTACGTGCGCATCGGCCGCAGGGGGCCGTAAAGGTGTTCGGTAAAGGAAGAAAAGAAAGAAAAGAATATACAAATTCAAATGCTATATTTTACTATTTTTCCTTAGCGGACAATCGCAAGTCCCCAAAATTACGGGGCCAGGTACAGATCTAAGACTGTATAGTGTACACTGTTAGCAAGATAACCGCTACCAAATAGGGGAAGGATAACAAGTGAAGCGCTACTATGTCATACGGGACAGGATCGGGAGGGTGGGGAACACCCTCACTACCCCGCTACAGCACATATGTAAAACACTGTCACCCCATAGGGAGAAACTGATCAAGTATAGCATAGAATGGACACAGGGGACGGACAACAAAATGACGACACCATGGCCGCCTAATGGCAGTTTCGATCCATATACCCAACACTCGCTATTAACCCATCTGCATAACACATACAAGGGGAAGAAGTTGATACACCACGTGGAGGTGTTTAACTTATGGAGGATGTTCCAAGGGTCCAGACCAGGACCAAACGGAATGTTCATTATGGGGGAAACAACGGAAGAGGAGAAGATTAAGGAGGAAGGAGAGAATGGGGAAAAAGAGAGTGAAGGCACACAGAACACGGGGAACGGACAAGAGGGAGGAGAGAAGAGTAACAACATAAACGAAAAGTAAATAAAAAAGGAACAGAGCGACGATATACCCCTAGCGAAGGTAGTGAAAAAGGAGGAAGGGGGGCTATATCCTTTAACAGAACTACGAGACATGGTTCAATTAAGGGCGGCTGAGGGGTACTCGAACCCGGCATACAGCCCGCCACCATATACAGCCACAGGTAGCCACACGGGAAGGGAGCAGACTAGTACGACGGGATCAGCTCGTACAAAAATACCCACAGGGGAAGGGGGGATCGGCGAAGAGCAGATCGCAGGAATAGGACAGGATGAGTGGGTAGCCGCGCAGGTATTATTAAAATTACGAGGTTCATTAACAGAAGAAGAGGAGGAGGTAGTAAGGAAAATGGACGAGGATAACACCAGGAAGAGTGAAAGGAAAGGGGAAGAGGGGAAAAGAAAGGAGAAAGAGCTGTTACGACAAAAGGAAGAGATTTTGGAGGAACGATTAGCAGAATTAAGGGATGAGCAGAATGCACTGATCAAGCAGCTCGAGAGAGAGAGGAAAGAGAGAGAGCACGGGAAAGGAAAGAAAGTAAGAATGAGTTGGAAAAAATGAGGGAATGAACTGAGGAACAAAAGAGAGAAGCAGAAAGGGTGAAGGCAGTAGCAGAAAGGGTATCCAGAGCAGCACTGCGTGACAAGAAGAGAGAGGAAGAAGAGAAAGAAAAGGAAATGGAAATATGGAAAAGGAGATTACTATCAGAAACAACAAGGAAATACGAAGAAGGGAGGATGATAGAGGGTATATTAGAGCGGGAAAGAGCGAGATGGGAAAGGAAGAAAGAAGAGGAAAGAATAATGGAAAAGATGAGTAGTGAAGTAATGGAGGAATTGAAAAAGAAAAGAGAGGAAATTGGTAGAGAAATAGCGGAGAAAAATGAAGGGGAAAGAGAAGATAGGAGAGGGGAGAGTGAAGTACGGAGGTATGTATACAGAGACACAGAAGTAGCAACAACATCAGCACAAAGGGGAGCAATTGGCAAAGAAGACAAGGGAGGAACGGATCTAATAGACTTAAAAACAGTAACTATTAGGGGGGAAAAGACAGATTGGGGGTTGCCATTAATGGAGGACTTTTGCAGTGAGGAAGGGGAAGGAATGGAGAAGGAAGGAAGAAACAGTGAAAGGGAAAGCTTAGATAAATTATACATCACCCGGACAAATGGAGAATCACCATGGATCTGCAGGAGAAAGGAAGAACTGGAGGGAGATGAGGAGGAGGAGCAGGGAATGGCGGAAAGGCAGACACGTACAGCTACACCCTCACCATCCCGTCTAACATGCTCCACTACCTCACGCTCATTACGTGTAACATGCCCACCTAAACTGGCACCCTTCCCCCACGAACTGACACCCTATGCAGGCAGGCTTAGAGACCTCCCTGGACGCAGGCAGGGAGAACGAATACACACGCCCACATTAAATAAAGGAAATGATGAAAGAAGGGGAAGGGATGGAGGAGAAGCAGTTACAAGCAGGGTAAATATGGACCCCATTGACGATGTAGAAGACAGGGAAGAAGAGGAGGGGTGTACAGATTCAATTCTGTGGAACCCAAGGGGCCAACCAGGACACAACTTAATGCCACTTCTGGAGAGGGGAGGGGTTAGACCACAATACGTCCCCTGGAAGCATGCAGACAAGGAAAATATAAAGTGCAGGCTCCCATCATTAAGTGGAGGTGAGGGAAAATGGATATATGAAATGGAAAAACACACCGCAGGACAGAAACTGGCAGTGGGGGATGTAAAGGGCCTTCTAATATCAATATTAGGGGATGCAGCAGATGACATCTGGAAGAGAGCAGGCTTCCCCGGGGTCACAATAACAAACACATCACACGATGGGGCACCATTCGCAAACTGCAGACATGCATTATGGCACTCGCTGAGGGTACAGTACCCAGACACATCAGACATAGGAGCAATTACCTCACGCAAGATGCGTGAGAACAAAGATCCTGTTGATTATATCCAGGAAATTCAAGAGAAGTGGCGTATGGAAACTAGAGAACAATGGGACAAAACACCAGCAATATTTTATCATATACTAGTACAAGGGCTCCCAGAAGCAGTTCAGAAACAACTGAAGAAAGTAGTGGGGATGGAAGCAAAAGCATGGCCAGAAATACAACTGACGATAGTGCATCATTGTAGGACATGGCAAGAGAAAATGAAACAAAAGGAAGAGGATAGAAAAACGGAAGAGGCTAAATTGGTACAGAAAAAACTTACTAAATACACGATGGAAGGTGCACTAATAACTACACCTGCAACAATGACTCAAAACCCCACACAAGTAGTGGCTGCACAAGATCCCTCCCAAATACAATCATCACAGATTGTAACACAACAGCTGCCGCCACTCCAACCATACACAACTAACATGGGAGGAGGATACTCAACGCCAGGAGCTGGATATTATAATTACAACAGGGGGAGGAGAGGAATGATGAGGGGGAGAGGATACAGATATAACACACAACAGCAAGGGGGAGGATTTAGAAATGTCTACCCCACCGGGCAACCAGTATACCAGGACAACTCAGGAAGCTTTCCATGGCAGAACAGGGAACCACCGGTGTGTTGGATTTGTGGATTAGTAGGGCACAAGTTACGCACATGTAGAGTGAGACCAGGCACACCATCATGGGGTGAACAGGGATAACAAGGGCCTACACAGGAACAGCAGGGCACCCAGCAACAGCAGGCAGTGCAACAGGGAAATGGGCAGCAACAACTAGTAACACAACAGCAGCCACAGACATATTCACTGCCACAACAACAGGTAGCGATAACACAACAACCCCAAGTACAGCAAGTACAGCAACCTGCCCAAATTCAAGACCATAACATAACATCTACCAATACACAACTACAGCAAACACAACTGGGAAGGGTGACGGTCCTGGGACACAACCCTTACACAGGAAGTGGTCAATCATTATACCCACAATAGGACAGCCCACAGACGGCCTTGGTGTGTCCCATCCTGTCGGTAACACCTAATAGTGCGGAGGAACCACGCATAGAGGTAACGATAGGTGACAAAAAATTATCATTCCTTGTTGACACCGGGGCGACCCGGTCTTGCATAAGGGAAGGTAAATTTAAGATGTCAGGTGAAGCCATGAACACCCAAGGATTCTCTGGGGCTAGGGGGTTGGTTCCCTTTACTGATAACATTCCCTTATCAATAGGGGATTATGACATGTCAGTGCCGCTTTTATATTCTAGGGCCTCACCAGTAAACATACTGGGGAGAGACATAATGAGCAGGTTGAATATGACGATCTCCTTTACGGAGGACGGCATAATTTGCTCCACTCCAGGAATAAACATGCTCACTGCACGACAAATTATGCAAGCATACTGCGGACAGACAGTGATTAGGGCTGAGCCAGTAGATGGTGAACTGTTCCAGTACGGGACAGACATGGCATTTGCATGGATGCCAGGAATAGAAGGAACAATCTGGAGGAGGCCAGCAGCCTATTTGTTTAGACCAGAAACACCAGCCAATGAACCAGAAGGAAAGGTGATTTCAGTGAACATAGAGAGCATTATAGCAACTGCTGATTACATCGCAGTACATGCCCAAGACAGAGAAGGAAGAGCATGGAGGGCAGTGATAGCCCTAGCAGAGGGATGTAGGCTCACCCAGGTGTCAGACGAGGAGCTCTTCTCAGAAGAAAAGGAAGAAGGTGAAATGGTATTTATGATGAGTGTAGAAATATGGCTAAGAGTGACGTACAAACAAGTAGCACAGAAAATTGCAATGGCACTTGAAGCACCCACGTCCACCCCAGTTCCCTTCTTTGAGGAAGATATGGCAAAGGTACCAACATCATTATGGACTACTAGTCCCTATGACGTGGGGTGCATAAAAAGTAAGGGGGAGTAAGAATAAAATTGAAAAAAGGTGCAATACTCCCCAGAGTGAAGCAGTACCCACTATCAAAAGAGGCAGATGAGGGCATATATGAAACAATAACGGCCCTTATAAATAATGGCATATTGGTACCATCAGAATCACCATGTAACACAGCTGTATACCCAGTGCGCAAAGCTAAAGGGGGGTCTTGGCGCTTCATACATTACCTCAGGCCCTTGAAAAACATAGTGGAAGCAGAATACCCCATAGCAGCAAACCCGGCCACAATATTGTGTGGCATTCCAGCAGAGGCATCACAATTTACAGTGATAGACCTAAAAAATGCCTTTTTCTCAATACCCCTGCACCCAGACTCGCAAGATCTGACAAGCTCCACGTACAGAAACACAAAATGGAAACACACCAGATTGCCACAAGGGTACTGCGAGTCACCCTCAATTTTCAACAGAGTAATACAGATGGACTTGGGTAACATTGAAGTGGAAAGCACAGTGTTGCAGTATGTGGATGACATAATAATTTGCAGCACAAGCGAAAAAAGATGCAGAGAGGACTCATTGAAGATGCTGACAATATTGGCTGGAAAGAGTTACAAGGTAGACAAGGAAAAGTTACAGTACTGTCAGGAACAGGTACTTTACATTGGTCAGCTCATATCCCAATACGGAAGAAAGATTGCACCACAAAGAGCACAGGCCATTTCAAAAATGCCGCTGCCCCAAACAGTGAGGGAACTGCAGCAGTTCCTGGGTCTGTGCAACTACAGTAGAGCATGGGTATTTGATTACAGCTCATACATAGGACCCCTACTTGAGGCATTGAAAGAAGCTAACAAAGGGGAAAAAAGTTGGGGTGGACAATGGAAATGAAAAAGGCCTTTGATGAACTGAAAGATGCAATATCAACTGCTCCGGTACTGGCCACCCCAGATTATGAACAACAATTCTTTATATTTTCACATTGCGACTCAGCAGTAATGAAAGCAGTGTTGGCTCAAAAAACAAGCATGGGTTACAAACCAGTAGCGTTTTACAGTGGCCACTTGGATCCTGTGATGTTAGGACACTTCCCTTGCGAACAAGGTCTTGCCGCAGCTGCCTTTGCGGTAGAGAAAGCATCATCAATAACAATGGGGTGCCCAACCACACTATTTGTGGAACATGCACTATTTGCAATATTGAACAAGCCTAAGTCCACACTAACCACGCAGAGGGCATCAGGTTATGAGATCATCTTATCTAGACCAGAATTATCAGTTGTTAGATGCAGCACAGTTAACCCCGCAAGGTTTATAGCAGAAGTAATTGAGGAAGGAGACTATGCACATGATTGTACGCAGACTACCGAAATGTACTCATGTACTAGAAAAGTTGAAGAGAACACGCTAGATGGAGGAGAGCTCTTGTTCATTGATGGGTCATCAACAATAGACCAAAGTGATGGGATAAGGAGAACTGGGGCAGGAGTGGTAAAAATGACAGAGGAACCAGTGTGTGTGGCGGTGAAATGCGTTCAATTACCACAGCATTACTCAGCTCAAGCAGCTGAATTGGTTGCACTGATCTTGGCATTGAAGGGAAGCTTTGACAAAAGAGTGACTATATATTCTGACAGCGCATATGTCACGTCTACTGTCCACTCAGGATTGTCCAAATGGAGGAGAATAGGGTTTAGGAGAGCTGACGGCACCCCAGTGCAACATGCTCTCTTATTAGCTGAACTAATTGAAGTAATAAATGACCCCCAAGAATTAGCTTTGGTCAAATGTACCGCACACACTAATGGAGAAGATCATATCTCAAAAGGGAATGCAGCAGCAGACGCACATGCGAAGTATGCTGCATATTTTGGTGAGATATGGAACCCCCCAGAGTTAGAGAGAGGGAGAGGGAGGGGGATAGCTAAGGAGATGTTGATAAGAGAAGGGTACACCCATCTCCCAGCCACACAGATAATGGAGCTACAAGCGGATGCACCAATGGCAGAAAAAGAAATATGGGTAAAAAGAGGATGTACAATGTCACCAACTGACGCACTATGGCGCCAGGGTAACACTGGAAAGATGGTAATGCCATTGGCACTATTGAACACCGCCCTGAGCCAACTCCACCACCCAGCCCACACAGGCAAGGAAGTTATTGCAGCACAAATTAGGGAAGATTGGTTCTGTCCTGAGTTAAATTCCCATGTGACAAATTTTATCAGCAATTGTCTCACATGTCAACAGTTCACGGCCGGTCACACGCTGAAGGTGATAAAAGGTACTATACCCCGGCCAGAGGGACCCTTCCTGCACATCCATATTGACTATGTTGATATGATCAACGTATGTCAAGGAAATAGGTATATGATTGTAGTAGTATGCACATTCTCCAGGTGGATTGAGGCAGGACCCTGCTCACACCCAGATGCATTTAGAGCAGCTAAATTCCTCGTGAGGGAGGTTTTCCCCAGGTGGGGAGTGTGCAAGGTACTGCGGTCGGATAATGGCCCGCATTTCGCGAATGAAATGTTCCAGCACATCACATCCTTACTGAACATCAAGCATAAATTTGCATGTGCATATCACCCGCAGGCCAACGGTGTATGCGAACGCCTGAATGGCCTATTGAAGGAGGCAATTGCAAAGATACAGCGAACAACAAAGAAGAGTTGGTTGTATTGCCTTCCGCTAGCTCTATTTGAGCTGAGGAATAGACCAGGCTCCGACCACCACCTCACTCCTCACGAGGTGGTGACCGGACGTCAAATGCGCCTTCCTCTAACGCCAACATCAAGAGCATTCACAGATTATGAAAACACTGCAACTGTTCTTGGTGATGAAATGTACCAATATGTGTCTTCTTTGATTACTAGTTTAGTGTTTGTGTCTCAACAGCTCGAGCGCACGCGGGGCGGGTCTAAGAGTGATCAACAAGAAGACGCGGATAAAGAATTGGAAAAGGGAAAACTGTGCAAAATTGCTAAAGGTGACCACGTGCTACTCCGCAATTTCAACAGAAAGTGGAACAGCCCACGCTTTACTGGCCCCCACCTGGTAGAGGAGGTATCTACGAGAGCAGTAAAGTTACAGGACAAACGTGCTTGGAATCACCTACACAACGTAAAGATCTGCAAACTCCAGACCCGCCCTAGGGTCATCGACAGGGCCATTGGAAGAACTGCAACAGCATCACCCACGGAGGAAGAGACTTCTACCACAGCTGACGACCTAAGTGTCTCCATACCCTACCACCCCCCAGACTCCCCAGAGACAACTAATGAAATAGAAAAGGGTAATTCCCATAGCGCCCACCCCATGGTCACACGATCAAAGAGTAAAGAGACTTCCGCCAGTTGAGCCTCAAACCCTCTGCCCATCGACCCCCACCTACTGCAGTAATCACCCAACTGAAGGACATTGTCTTGCACATATACACATGTAAACACTTGAATGTTCTCTTTTTTCTTTCTCGCACATGCAGGTACCGCGTATTATTGTACTGCTAAGAAAACAGATAACTAACAAAGTTCATTGCCCAGGAGTAGATGCTACCCTCAGACGATAACTACCCCGAAGAGCTATCACACCAATTTGTCTATCACATAAAAAGGCCAAAGTACCTGAAAAGAAGGAGGGTACGTGTCTACTACACAGCATTTCTCTTGGCCATAGAACAATCAATGCCCCATCTTCACCAACACTTGCCTGCCCTAAGAGATAGATCGCTTAGATTGGCGTGGGAACAGCTCTTCGCCTGGGCACTGAACGACTACTTGATAGGGAGAGCTTGAAAACAACAACTAACACTAATAACAAGCATATTGAGAATTTTCAGGCGGGCAACTTTACCGTCGCAAGAATAAGCTGCCGGACTGCAGCAAGGTAAGAGCACAATGCCGGTGAGACTAGCCTCTGTAATAAAGATGATAGGGATTTTGATGATCACCGGGTTTTTGGCTGCCTCTGTATGGCAGAAAAGTTATGCTATCAACATTTTGGCTGTACCCAAACCTAATATACCCCCACCCACGGCTGCAACAGGTGTTACGTCAGGTGGTACTAGCAAAATTCCACACAAGGGAAATAGAGTTAAACGCAGCACATACTCAGATAATAAAGGTATTGACAACTACATACAAGATTCAGCTCACGTCTCGAACAACATGTGGTACCAACACATGACCCAAATAGGTAAGCAGACAACAGAAGACAGCTCCTACATTTGCTCATTAATACCATACGCCATGAGCGCTTCTTGAACTTTCGTTGCCACGGAAATAGATGAAAAGATGAAAGGGAGATGAAAGGGAGATTTCAAGGGACGGTGGTGCACCTGGTATGGAAAACGCGAGACACATATCCATACGAAAACAACTTCCTCAAGACTTGTTTGAGTTACCACAAGACCAGTTTGCATGCTGAAGCATTTAGATACATGACAAGTCGCCCTGAAAAAGGAGAAACAAAGAAAGTAACACTACAATACCTACCATGTGATTGGTACGCCACTGAAGTTCCTGGTAAACAAGGATGTTGGGAAAGACCACTGATAACAATAACAGGGAAGGTGTACCTGGACAACAAATGGGACACAGGAGTGGTTGGCAGCAACATGGTAACGAGGGAAAATATTGCAACTATTGCTGAACACAATGACAGATGTTGGATGACTTGGGTCAAGTACGTACCCATGCTGACTGGATAGAGAAGGATGAAGACCCAATAACAATATTGCTGCTATCTGCACCTAAGGTATGCTACCAACATAGAGGAGAAGTGGACGTGGGATACAACACCAACTGTGCAAGCGTGATGGAGCTACCTGAGGGGGGAGCAGGAACAGCAGTATTAATGGACCATTACTGGGCCTGCGGAGACAAGGCATACCACACACTGCCCCCTCTGTGGAATGGCGTTTGCACAATGGTACACGTTAATGTACCATCACTAGTGGTGCCCCAGAAACATGTGAACGTGGCAAACTTCCCTAAAATGGATGAAGGAAACAAGAGGAAGAAGAGATCTGTAGAACCTCAGAAGGGGCCAGAGAACCAAACCAACAGCAACAACACTGTCCTAAATAGAAAGAAAAGACAAGGAGAACCTCTGACAGGAAATTACCTATGGGGAAGGTCGGAAACAGCACTCACTTCAATCCCACCAGAACACAGACTATTCAGCAGAGCAGCAATGTTCTTCTCCTCAATAATACATCCGGGACTACAAGCTTACGCAAACTCAAAATGGCTCCAGATAACTCGATGGGAACTAATGATGACAATCAATTCTACAGTAAAGGGATTCAACGCAATAAAAGAGGAACTGCGAGCAGTGAGGATGGTAGCACTACAGAACAGATATGTACTGGACCTCCTCACAGCAATGGAAGGAGGAGTTTGCGCAAAGATAGGACAATCATGCTGCACATTCATTCCTGCTAACGATGCTGACAATGGTACACTGACAGAGGCAGTATCACAACTGGCCCAGATGCACTCCCAAATGATGAATGAAAGTAAAGGAGTGAAGAAGGATGACAGCTGGTTTTCACTGTTATGGTCATGGATGCCATCTTGGCTGTCGAACGGACTGAAGATTATAGTTGGATGCATAATACTGGCTGGAGCTGTACTGATCATAATTAGATTTTGGAAGGCCCGGAAGGCACGCACCACTGATGAAATGATCGAAATGGTTGGTAAGCACCCCTTGATGCCGGCAGATGATGGCCAGCACACAGGCACAATAATAAAAGAGAGAGAAAAACTACGCAAACAGATCATCACCAACCACCTGGACCCACCATCTGTGAAGCTCGAAAACCCAAGGAACCCAAGGAGCTACATAGGGAAATGGGTATACTGCACACCTGGAGGAACTTGTGTATATATGTATTGGTCATTTGAAGACCATGTCAACCACTATGGACATTTGGGAGGAGTAACTAAAATATGGAGAGTGAGAGGAGATAAGGAAAAGGATATGTTTGTGGTCGCAAAGTCGACCAGAGGGGGGACTGAAGTGAGAGAATGGAACAAAAGGCTCCCACCAATCCCCTCACACCCCTGGCCTAGAGGATTGCGGCCCAGACACCCGCCACGAGAGGAGTTTGCCCATCTACCAGATGACCAGATACCCTGGTACAGGAACATACGGATGTGCCCACCAGCCTGCCCACCAGCCTGCCCTGCCCATGCCGACACCTGCGGCATGGATGAACTCGACTGAACCATTCAACAGTAAATGAACACATCGTTAGAGATGCCATGATGACCTAGCCAACGGTCAGCACACCCGTGCAAACATGCACACTGGACACTCCTACACCAATCCACACGAAGAACATATTCAGTGCTATGACGTAGGTGACGGACACACCCACTGACACGCATCTTTATTATTTTTCACATAGGTTCTTCAAAATGCAGAAACGCAAGACGCACAATGAACTCATCTAAAATGCTTGCTCACGCTTCTCCTAAACCCATGCATTGCAATGAGAAATATAACGAAGACATGATACTGGGGATACAGAAATATGATACCATAACCTAAAGCGCCGTGCATCAAAAGTTTCCACCTATGCACCAGGCCCAAGTAGGCCGCAAGCAAGAGCTTCCATGAACATTGAATGAGCAAGAGTACAGTTGCTGACCCTGCAGAATGAGCCCGGCGAGAGCAGACAGTCAAGGGCACAATGTTGCAAACTCGCATGCCGCAAGCCGACGCCAAGGTCACACCTGCAAATTAAGCCAGGCACACAGTGGAAAATGCAATATTAAATGTGCAGAATTCTGCCTCAACCACGGTCTCACCTCACGTGAGCAAGCCGAACCTGACAGGGTGCCAGGCCCAGGAGGAGGGAGGCGCCTGGATCCCACGTTTCAAGACACAGGCAGATACAATTAAGCGACTCAATGGACATCTGAGGCGGTGGGAGTAGTCTGCCTTCCAGCATATGAATAAATCCTCACATTGTCTGCACATACCCATAGTGATACATTGTTGCAAATGACAGGTGCACCGCGAGCTGGGAACAGCGATGGTCCCAGACTCGGGGGCTCACGAGTGGACCAATCAGAACATGGGGCTCTTATCACTGACGCCATTAACATTAGCCAATCCTCAGGGGTCTTCATGTAACAATTTTCATGTATCAAATTGAAGGGACAACCCAAGTATACCACCTGACTGACCCTCAACCACTAATAACGCTCTCTATACGTATGCTATACTAACCCTACCACTCGAGGAACCAATCCAGAGTGGCGATAGGTTTTTTGCTAACTTTCCCAGGTGACGCAAATAGCGCGTCATACTAAGGTAAAAAGGGCCTGCGAGCCCCACGATTGGAGAGAGAGTGTCAGGACGGACGCGTACGATCCTTGACCCATCCCTGCCATTTTGTTTAATAAACAGCAGAACCACCTTGCTTCTTGCGTGTGTCTCATACTCATTTTTTGGGATATACGGGAGGAGTTGGGGCCTCCCTGCCCGGAGGTCCGCGGACGGCCCAGCCGACCCCGGGAGAATTTCCCCCCGACACCGGTAAGGGCACCGGTACCAGTAAACCCCTACCACCTTACTACGAGTTCCCTTTGCGGGACCCGACTTTAACGGCTGGTTTTACCAGCCGTTAAAGTAGGGTGCCGCAAAGGGACCTCGGAGCTAATTATGGTACCACAATTTGCGGTATCGTAATTAGCACCTTCCCCATTCCCAATATGCCCTATGGGGGCAAAAATGGGAATGGGGAAGAGCCTTGGTGAATGGGGAATTACCGCCCCCGCTCACCTTGGAGTAGGGCAGTAATTCCGCCATCCACCAAGGCGGACATGGTAAAATACCGGCGGCACCCATGGTGCTAATAGCCCCATGGTTACCGCCTAACGTGCAATGAGGTTATGTATCAGAATAGACTCTCCCACTTGAAAGGCTCTATCAGAATAAACTCTCCCTTTTAGAGGGGAGACTCCATAGCAGAATAAACTTGCCCCCTTGAAGAGGGAGACTGTGTATTGGAATAAACTCGGCACCTTGAAGGACAGACTTGGTATCAGAATAAACTCCATCCTTTAAAAGGGAGACTGCATGGCAAAATACATTCTCTCTTTTGAAGGAGGAGACTCTGCATCAGAATAAACTCTCCCTTTAAAGTGGACACTCGCTGGCAGAATGAAGGGGTGACTCCTTAGAAGGATAAACTCTCCCCCTGGATGGTGGTGACTCTGTATCAGAATAAACATCCCTTTTAAAGGGGAGACTCTGTATTAGAATAAACTCTCCCCTTTAATGGGGAGACTCCATAACAGAATAAACTCTCTCCCTTGAAGGGGAGACTCAAAATAAACTTTCCCCTATGAAATCTCTATACTGCACGCGGTGGAAGTTAGCAAATCAGGGTTCACTTTCTTCCACATGAGCTAAGTTAGAAGACAAAAAAGTAACACGTGACAGATGAAGGACAGTGAAAAGTAAAGTTAAATAAATTACCTGAAAATTACAGGTACACAATTGAAAAAAATAGCAAAGCAACAAATGGATCCTAAAGTAACATACATCCATGATTCAACCAACATATTTTGCCAAAGCCATATAACTGGTGAAGATCATCTATAAAGATATATTGTGTAGCATGAAATAGAGAGACAACAAATCAATCCTAAACTTACATTTTTTATGATCAGATTGACATCTTTTGTGCAAGACATTATAATAGGCCGAGCTCATCTATAAAGATGCAATATGGAGCCTGAAATCAATCACTCTGTTGTCCTGATTACAGAAACAAAGCAACAGCAATGAGTCAATCATTGTGCCACATTGAATCACTAGAATAATTTTGCCAATTACAAAAAACTATGCAAATTAAATTCTTTGTTCATCCCATTGGGCATTAGAGAATTGAGTCGATCCACCCAAATGCTTCAAGTTGACCCCTTGTTCTGTTAATGTCCCCTTGGAACTCCATGGTATTCATCACCTCAAGGACTTGAAACTTTTGCCCTGATTCATGGATTCTTTGCCCCGAAAAAAATGGGATGTGCGCCACTCTGCCCGCAAATCCCTGTTTAACAAATGGGGATTTGCGGGCAGAATGGCGCACAAATCCCATTTTTTTCAGCGCAATGAATCCATGAATTACCGCCCTTATCTGTACATTAGAATGTCCATGCTCCATATAGAGCTGTTCCACTGAAGAGTTCATGTTCTTAGTGTGTACACATGACCTGTGTTCGTTTCACCAGACCCGTGGCTTTCTTGTGGTTTCACCAACGTAACAAATGCCACAAAGGCACCTTATCCAATATTCAACATTCTTAGGGGAACATGTCGCAAAATCGCTTAGCATAATTCTCTCTCCTGTGTTTGGATGAAATACTTAGGGACTCTTGGTCACGCTCTCACAATTCCCACAATTTAGGCATGGGTAAGTTCCCTTTCTTATACTGGTACTCCCAGTGGTGACAACACTGCTCGTATTTACCAATAGATCTCGTAAATTCTCACTTCTTTGTAAGCAAGTGGTGCCCACTTTGAACCCATATATTATGTTTTGAATGTGAGCACTCTAGCATTTATTTGGCACATTATGTTATGTGACAAGATCAGATCCCTGGCCTCTTCAAGAGGGCATCTGAACTCATTTGAGTCAGAGGTGTGAGGCTTGCCAGGGAGTAATCCAGAGAGCTTTCTTCATGGTTATGTGATCACTGCTCCGCCCATAACTAAGATGGCCGAAATGCCGACACGAGTTACGGCGCGGCACAGTGATCATATAAATCAGTGTGCCCGCTTCCCCGGCATGCTTTTCCCTTCCTACCCTCCACACTCACACTCCAACTTACCTTTCACGGCGGCACACTTCTGCGTGTGCCACCTGAACCCTGCTATCCCTGCGGCATCACCTCCTCCCACTAACGGGGGTTAGAGCTGACGCCGCAGGGTGCTTTTCTTTTTTTTTCTTTCGTGTCCCCCGCTTACCAAAATGGTAAGCAGGGGACACCCCTGCAACCCCCGACTCCCGTTACAACGCCCAAGCAGAGCGGGGGACACCCCCGCAACCCCAGCTCTGCTTGGGCTCAGTAAATGTTGCACTCATTTTGTGCGCCCCCAAAGTGGCAGTAACTGCAGGGGCGCACAAATGAGGGCGACATTTTTGTACGATTCCCACAATAACCATACCCCAGGGGGATTTCCTTGGTGTTCCCGCAGTATTCCCACTGATAAGACTCAAAAATCAAAAACTCTTCCTAGTCCTCACAGGCACTCCCCTTTCCAATACCCCTCTGATCCCCCCATAACTGCTTTTCCCCTCCCTGGCCTTCTCCCATTACCCTCTTTTATTCTTTGGTTCGTGTGATGCATTTTCTTTTCCGAGCCTGCCTAGCGTTATTGCCACAGGAATCTTTTGAGATTCCCCCGGTATTCCCCCGATAATCCGAAAATGTTGGAACTATAACTGGCTCCCCAGACTGCCCCCAACACTCCAACTTCACATGGCGTCCTCTTCCCACCTCTAGCATGATGCAAGTGCATCCTTTTTCCTCCTCCAAATAGCTTTTTGAGCACTTTTTGTTTTGGCATTCCCCCGGAATTACCCAGGTAATTGCTTGCATTGAACAAAAAAAGCATCTCTGCTGCAAAGCACCATGAGAGATATAGCTATTTTCTTGGGAGCATGGTCTACCTCCTTCCCCATTAACTATTTTCTAAACTCCTGTTCAGATGTACACCAAATCTGTCCCATAAATTAAGTAATGATGTTTTGCTACAGAGAGATTGAGCAATCCAGAGGCAGCAGAGGTTGAAGAGGTAGATGGAGGATAATATAAAGCAAGACAGTTAGGATTTATGGTGTTGAAGTGGAAAACAGAGAGCGAGAGAGAGAGTGAAAGAGAGAGAGAGAGAGAGAGAGAGAGAGAAGAGAAAGAGAGAGAGGAGCAACCAAGGTGACTGTGCCAGTTAAGAAGAGATTTTAAAATATGGATGGCATGAGAGGGGGACAGAAGAAAGAGGAGTATGATTACACTATAAACATGTAGTAGATGGAAGAAAAAGAAAAGGGTAAAGGGTGAGGTCATGGGTGAACGCAGGAGAGTGTTGCTTACTTTGTCAGGTGGGTGAGAAGTACAGTGGGGACAGGGATTTGGTCCATTTGCCCTTGGAGACCAAAACATGAGTAACCCTTAACTTAATAACCTTTTACTGCTGTGGGGGACAAAGAGGCATATATGAACTGTCATGATGAACCACCATAATGAAAACAAGTTAGACATGAAATCATGAACCAGAAATTAATAAAGCATTAGAAAGGAAACCATGTTTGTTGCACTGGGAACCTTGTTTTGGCAAGCATGGGCCCTCAGAAGTAGTAAAACCCATAAGGCCTTGCAGTATAGTTAGTAGTAGGGCCCATCAGGCACTGCTAAAATTAAGGAATATGTCACATGATAAACAGGAGCAAAGGAGGCCCACGTGGTCTAATAGCTGCACAGATAGGCAGGCAAGGGACTTGAATATTGTTTAGATATTGCTAATGATACAAATTCATGAGAAACAATACCTTAATGCTCCTGCGCTCAACATTTATAATCTTTTTTTTTTTTTTTTTTTTCACATTCTCAACATTTATAATCTGCAGGCGGAAGCTGCTGCACTGTGTAGCTTCAGGCTGTGTGGTTATACGTAGCCTATGAAGATAGGAGCAATTGAGTGCATTTTTCAAGAAATCATTACCTTTCCCCAAGAATACCCCCAATTCCGTGTCGCGTTGATCTAAACCAAAAACATATCCGAGATGAAATTACATGAAAGCCAATGCTGTATTGGATTCATCTATGGGCCTCAACACATGTGGGTACATACAGAGAAGCCATGGCAGATGTATTATCCCAGGAATGTGGAGCCTCAATTCCATAGCGTAAGCATGACAAACATGTTTTGACATTAATGGGGCTTAATTTCTTGTATTTACTGTATGGTTGTTTGTTAATGAAAGACATTATTGTCGAAAAAAGAATTACTGATGAATACCTTAAGTAACAACTACCTCCTTATTTGTTATAAAAGAAAACCTATAACATGGATTTTTTTTTATTTTCTTGAGGGTCCCTCTTTCTAATGGGGACACTCCGTCATGTTGTTTACTTGCATTGCATTGCAATGATAATAAACTGACCCTGTACCTGTTGCAAAGACAAATCATAGTTTGGATTTTGTTTGGTTCAATTCTGTGGATGCTGCAAATTGCAGCAATCAACTCAAAAGAAATGGTAAGCAACAACAAGTATTGTGCAATAAAACTGCTAGTGATATCAATCACACAGAATGTCTGTACATTGGAAACTGAGCATCGAACATGATCACAGGCAACCTTACTCTCAGACCCAGCTAAATGTCGTGCTGGTAAAAGAAACATTCTGCCTCGACTGCAGTGGAGCGACTGATATCTCAGCTATTACATGCACACATGAAGCTGTATGATTCGAAGTTACAAACACTTTAAGGTTAGGGTGAGTGTTGTTAGAAAATGAAATGAGCACCAAGCCCATTGTTCTTTATGTGTTTCGTGATTCAAGCACACGACCCTTTTATCACAGACTTAGTTGTCAAATGTCGAGCTGTGTGGTCGTTCCTATGTTTCCAAAGTGCTCTATAATTATATGCAAAGCAGGCTGTATACCTCACTGGTGCTTTTTGCCCTTTCCGCTGGCTCATAGGAGTATTTTTCGCAAGAGAACAAAAGGAGTGCACCAGACAGTCTATCTTGGAATTATAACATTATATCAGAAACTAATTTATGTGGTTATTTTATGTTTGTTTTGATAATGTGTGTTGCTCATTAAGATGAGTGTAATGTTCTTATTATAATGACAATATATACTGCAAGTGATCACTAGAAATAAAGATTGCAAACATTTTTAAAGTAACAAGTTTATAATGTTTGTACATTTAGATGATTTCCTATTCATTAATAACCACTTTTGAGAAAAGCACAGTACCCTCCACTGACAATATCTGTTTTCACCTTTGGTCACCCAGCTGCCAGCAATGGCCATGGTGACTCTAGAAAAGAAATGCACCCTTGTCTTCACAACTCGCACCCACGTAGAAAGAGACAGATACATATATGGGCCTCATTACGAGTTTGCTGGTAACCTGCTGGTGCTACCAGCGGTTTACCGGCAGACTCGCCTTACCGTAACCAGTGCCTGATGTCTCAGTGTTACTGGGATATTCCGTGTGGCAGCAATGGCGGTAAGTTCCCAATGGGGTGTGACTGGGACTCCATGGGATGGGAACTATTGAAGCACCAGCAACGTTGCTAATGGTGCCGGTGCTTTAGTGACAACTCTGCCGGTAGGTGCCTGAGCTCCTGGCAGGTCAGGACGCCGGTAGTTCACTGGCCCTAGCGGCAGACTCTGAGTGAGCCTGTCCAGAAGAAAAGCTGGAGCCGGTAGTACTAGACATTTTCCCGTCATTATTTCCAATGACCCCCATTGAGTGATATGGAGAGAAATAGCGGGAGAGCAAGTTTGAGAGAGAGGGAGGAAAGCAGTGCAACTATCTGAGTAATTCTGTCTCCTAAGTTTGTTTTGTTTGTTTATTTTATTTAGTATAGCGCTCCAGACACAGGGGTAAATGGGCGCTTAAGGACAAGTTACAAGGAATACAGTAGAAAAAACAGTCATACAATTATGGCGGAGAAATGCCATATATGGTGTGTACAGGCAGGAAATAGGAAACATATCAAAGTATTTACAATATATACAAAATGTACTGAGCTTAGTCTAGCTGAGGTTTACACTCTCCAGGAGCCAACTAATGACTAGTTTTCTGAACAATTGGAAGGATTTTGCCAGTTTAATATTCGGTGGTAGGGTGTTCCAGAGTTGAGGGGCGAGAACCGTGAAGCTCGAGCCTCCCGCTCTTTTGGCTGTGAATCTGGGCACGATGAGGCTGACAGTATTGGATTATCTAGTGACGCTTATGTTAAGTGAACTCTGTTCATCAGACTCACTTTTATAAAATTGGCCATGCTAGTGAAAATCTCATATATCATACACCTGGCTGCTACTGTCTCCTGACAGCTACAGCACCTGCTCTGGAGTGGCAGCAGAGCAGATTCAAATATCCCATGTGAATTCCTGACAGCTGCAAAAACAGAAAGTTCTATCAGGCAGGGATAGCTTTTTAATCTTCTGCACCTCAGATTCAAAACATAATATATATATGTAGTCTAGTCAACCTGATGTACAAGTAACCTATGAATAGTTATGGTACAGTGGCTACTAGGATCACACAATTATGCAGCCACAGCATTTGGATATCCTATTTTTTCAACTTGGAGAGCAGGGCCTTAGCCATAGCACGGCCAATGTTCATTAGTTGTCTGGCCTGGATGTCTGCACCACAGCCCTCTGGCACAATCACCAGGAGGTTGCCCCTTTGATTTTCTGAGGAAGGCCAGCACCTTCCTCTCAGGGCACACAAACTCTCCCTGGGATGTGCCCTGGGAAAATTTGCTTCAAAGGCAACTCTGACATAAAACCTCTCTCACACCAGCTGCTCACCGGGTTTCTTTTGAAGACAGCAGACACGGGAAGAGGGTGGACTTAGAGTAGCCCAGAAGAGAGAGTAGGCCAAGAAAGATGTTCCTCCATCTTGGTTTCTGCTAGGGATCTCTACAACTTCCTGTCCATGCCCACTTTGCGCAGACAAAGCACTCTGGGTATGTTGTCAGAAGGTAAATGTCACATGTTACAGCAGCCTAGACTGGAAAAGAGGCTTACTTTTGACCAATTCGCTGTAGCAGTTTACTTTTATAAGAATAGGAAATCATGTATTTAGTTGATTCTTCTCTGGACTCTAAGAAGAACAAGAGGAGTTTTCTGGAACTCTGATGGGGGGACAGTTTATCCCAAAGCCCTCTATCATTGAGGTGAAGACAGAAAGCTCCAAGGAAGAGGAAAGCTCTGCTCCCTAACCATCCCCAGAGAATATTGGATGGTGACCCTGCTGCTGGACCAATTTCTCTCTGCTGCCTGTGCCCTGGAAGCAAGATCCTGCTAACTGGGGTGAAGGAACCCCTGTAGGTGTCAGTCAAGCTTCCTGAAGTGTACGTGCAGAACAAAGGACTCACCTTAGCCCTCGAAAACCTGGATTGTGCCTGCCAGTATCCTAGAAATCCCAAATCAGATGGAACCTTGTTTTTCCACCTTTAAGCTTATATGAGATGGCTTATCGCCACTCAAGTCACTTCGAGCAGCTACATAACACACAATGCTGCTTTTGTCACTCTAGGTTCTTTGAACTGCTAACCTGCTCTCCAAGCCATCCAGAGACCTGCTCACCCCATTGCATCTCACCACATGAAGCCATTCTGATAGCCGGCTCGACCCCATTGGAGCAACAGACTCCGGCACTTGCTGGAAGCTTCACCTCACCTTCTTAATGCTGACTCGACACCACAGAATCATCCTACTGCACACTCTCAGACGCTACACTGAACAGTTGGAATCCATCCACTCAGCTCTCTCTAACTCTGACTCAATCCAATGGGAGCTCATGTCTCGAAGCGACTCAATGACAACTTGCCTTTGTGACCACCTGGTACAATTGGCTCGAAAATCAGCATAACTGCAGCAGAGCCCAGAGAGACCCAGCCCGATCCTTTTGAGCCCCAAAGATAACATTTTTGAACATTGGCATAGCTGCTGAAACAGTTTGCCTGAACTCCCCTGCTTATCAACCCAGACTGCATTCTATGGAGCTCATTTTCCACTGAACCGTAATGTAAATGGATGGCATAAAAGCCTCGAATAAGGCTCTTTACGCCGTGCATTCGTGTCACAGCTCATTTTTGTCCATTTGTATTGTAGAGGGTAGGGGCAGAACACAACTTGTGTTTCCATCAACTATCTTCCTCACCGCCCTGCCAATGCTCCAGCATTTTCTATAGCATGCATTTTCATGCTGGCAAAGGGCTTTCTGCACTGTGAAAATCAGGCAGATCCCATATGGATCCATTGTAAATATTGCCTACCATGTGGAAATTGCAGGCAGTGTTTACTTCATTTGCATGCTGGAGTGCAAAAGTGCACTTATACACTCTGCCGTACAAATTAACAGAATTCAGCAGCCGGGTCCCACACTGTGTTTGTCTACACCTAAAACGCCCCTGCTGCTGAATTACAGGCTCATGGAAAAATGAGCCTGTCTGTGTTTTTCTTACAGGAGTGGGCCTTTAGAGTTTTAATTAACTGTTTGCATTGATAGTTGAATTAAGTGCCTATATATTTATAGAACCCTGATTGGACATTATTTTATTGTTGAATCATTGTACTAATGATGTTTGGTTCCTAATGTTTCCAGCTCACATCCTCTCCTACGAGTATGGCCTGCCCTGGGACCATACTACTAAAAGAGTGAAGGGGAACATTTTTCACCTTTATGTTTGGGATCACTCCACATTAATTTTAGTATGAGCATGGGTAGGTGCTTCAGTTACTACTCATTCTTGTACTCCTGCAGTGCAGTAGTCATGTTGTTACACACAGAGCGAGAAGGAGAGAGAGAAATGGAGTGCTAGAGAGCAAGAAAGTGAGAGATAAAGAGGGTGCCAGGTTTTACT
This sequence comes from Ambystoma mexicanum, assembly GCF_040938575.1. Taxonomy (NCBI): domain Eukaryota; kingdom Metazoa; phylum Chordata; class Amphibia; order Caudata; family Ambystomatidae; genus Ambystoma; species Ambystoma mexicanum. Next base: position 293,544,574 of record NC_090928.1, read on the forward strand.
TGGGTGCATTTCTTGCAGGGGTGGCTTGTCATCAACCCACCCCCATTATGAACGAGCCAGTCCAGTAAAATAACTGAGGGCTCCCCCAGCTGCACCAAGCAGCTGAGAGAATGCTCCTGGGCTCACTTGAACTGAACTGTCAAAGGGAAAAGTGGCCTCCCCTTGACAGTTAAGTAGTACCGCAGTGCATGCTCAATGAGCCATGGGCGTTTTGCTTCCCCAGCCTAGCAGGGTCAATTGGTGATGCAGGCTGGGGTACTGCAGGCCAGAATATGTGAGCGGGCACTCTTTCAATGCTCCGCACATTCTGGGGTCAAGGGGCAACGTGTTGGAAATGCTGCGGTTCCTCCGCACATATGAAAGAACCAAGAAGCACTCTCTGCTTCCTGGCTCCTGATGTATGCTGTTTGTGAGCCGGAGTACCTTTATTACAGAAGACAGCACAGGGTAGAGAAGGCCGGAATCTAAAGTGGGGCAGAATGTAAGAAAAGAAAACATTTGTGTGTGCATGTATGTGAGGGTTTGTGTTTGTAATTGGGTGTATGAATGAGAGTTTATGTGAGAGCATACGACTTACGTGTGCAAGGGTGAATGTGTGAATTAATGAAGAAGGAATGTTGTATGTGAATGGGAGAGTGAATGAAGAATTACACTTGTCATATGAAGGCTGATGCTTGTAAGCGAATGGGAGAGTGAATGATGAATGAATGCTGTATGAATGATCATTGACTGATGCTGATGTGTCTGTGTCAGATAATAGGTCTCTTGAGGGCTGGGCAAGGAGGGTGGGACAGCAGCTGGGTGCATGTTTCTTTTATTGGTGTGTCCAGTTTAGGCAAATACTCCCCATTGCATGGTATTCTTTTTTTGCAGCAATGGGGACAGCAGCATAAAGAGTGTTCCGCTGGCCCACATTGGTGGGTCAATACTGTATCAGGACATTTTTTCCGAGCATCAAGGGTGAGAGCTGCATGAGTGTTCCTATTTGGTATTGGCCCACATTGGTGGGCCTCGTCTGCTCATGTTTCTTTACTGTGGTATGTTATTTATTAATGGGCATCAACATTATAAGCAGCATGATGTGTGTTCCTATGTGGTCCTGGCCTACATTGGTGGGTCCAGTCTAGACAGATCTTCACTCTGGCAAAGCATTGTCTACCGTGCATCAAGGTTGAAGGCAGCATGATGTGTGTTCCTATGTGGTCCTGGCCTACATTGGTGGATCTTGTCTGGACATGCTCCTTTACTCTGGCATGTCATTATTTACTGGGTATCAAGGGTGCAGGCAGCTTGTGTGTTCCTATACTGGCCCACATTGATGGGTCCAGTCTGGACATATATTCTTACTGTGACATGGCATTTAGTACTTAAAAAGCCAACAGGAGTATGTTCTTATATGATAATCCTGGCATATATTGGCGCAGCCAGACATCGACGGGCATAGACAACATGAAAATGTTTTTTTCTCTCACATATATCATGTACAAAGGCATCATGAAAATGAGCTGGAAAATGCTCCTTTGCAAAGTTGGTAACTTGCATCTATTGGACCATTCTTTGTGTTACAAAACCTATTGTAAACTGTGCCTTTTGTCACAGTAAGTGTTTTAAAAATGCACAATTTTAACACAATATTTTGTTTTTTAATATCATGGAGGGAGACCACCCCTGAGCCCCTCTTGTTTGGTTTGGCATATTCGGAGGAAACCCTTACGACCATCTACTTAAAAAAATCGTCAGCCGCCACTGGTTTCCTGTGCTGGAGTATTGTCTGTAGCCTGCATTTGCTCTGTGCTACTTTGGTAATGTCATGTTTTTAATATGCCATTACCAGGCATGCAGGGCAACGGATGGAATGTGGCATCATGGAGTGCTCCAGCATTTATTTGACGACGATCCAGTCATTTCTCATGACCTGCTGATGTACACATGCCAACATGCCCCGTCACAGTTGGTAGATTTTAATCCAGTTTTGGTTTACCTTTACATTCTCATACTTGTAGTCCTGAAACGCAACGATAAAAACCAGCAATGGACTAACTTCTCCTGAATGCAGTGGGGCATGTTGACACAGGTGCACTTTGTCCCAGGCAACCCTAATGTAGGGCCAGGGTTCACATTCTACATTAAAAACAGGTGAAATAAAAATGATGTCTTCGGATTTGAACGGTTAGCATTTAGTTAATTCTGAGCTATTTGAGATATTAATGACCCCTGACGTGCGAAAAAAAGACATAGTCCTGTCGTGTTTGCTGCATTAATGTCAAATCAATGCTTTCGAGAGCTACCTTCTAGATCACTGATCCTTCAATAAGCTTAATGTTATCCTTTCATCAACACCAATGCTTCCTATGTAGGTTCGAATCTACCATGGTGCTTTTGTTTCTTTAAAAAGTTTATCTTGCAAAAGATGAGGCGACTTTACTTTGCATGGTGCGAGAGAGTATTTCGCCCTCAGAAATGTATTTTCAGAATAATGTCTTGGGGGGAGAATTAATTCTGAAATTAAATCACCAGTGTAGTGTATGTACAGGGGAGAACATGTTTTGCGACAGTTGAGAACTTGGAAGAGCCTGCCTAAGGTCTTAGAAGTACTGAGGCAAGTGGCATGTCTCTAGGCTTGCTTAATTGCAGTGTGAGTTCCATTAGGGTTGGGAGGGGGGGGGAACAGTAACACATTACACCAATTGATACATAATTAACTGAATTATTGCTCTCCTACGTTATTTGAACGTGATTTGTAAGTCCCTCATTAAGTTGGGGCTTTCTTCTTTTTAGTACACTTAAAAAAGTAGCATGCTCATAACTAGATCCCATTTCGTAAAAGGGACGTCTGAGCATCTAGCAGCCCAAATGAGTGACGTGGGATCTGAATCCCCACAGCCTTAGCCTAACTGTTTGACTCAGGGGCTAGAGACGGGGTCTCGCAAGAAGTTTATACGTCTGGGATAACTGAACGGGTTCTATCAGAGCCCGATACATCGACTACTTTCCCATTATCTTTATGGAGTCAGCATTCTGAGGTCTTGATGAGAAGTACACGGAAGAGCTAGCGACTTATGGACCTGAGAGTAGAGGTTACTGGCAAAGAACTTGGAGAGATTAAGGGTGCCTCTATTATAAGAATGAAGCTGGAGAACAATGGCGCTGTTAATCAGGTTGGTCATTTACTGTCGGTGGGGGAGGGTCCAATAGGAGGCAAATTCCATCGCAGTTTCCAATTGAGAAGATGGGGAGAGCTCTATCGGAGGATCCTCTACAGATCCCTCTGGACATTACACCAACACATTGTACTAATGACTCAATCCTTTCTTAGCTAGTGTAGAAGAAGTTGAATAAGAAGTTGAACACTCATCCCATATGTGGGTAGTCCTAAGTCAAGTCTCTTGGAGAAGGATAATATCGAATTTCACCAAAACCCTATTCATGTCTTTAGTCAGAAAATAGTTATGATCATGCGAGTTCCAACTTAGTAATTGATACATATCACTAGAAGCCGGGTCAACTTCCTGCTGAGGCTGGCAGACCTGCCGCAAGCCAGCCCCAACTCCGAGATTCAGACTCATGGGGGATATATCTCCTCTAATCTGGATCAAAGTAGCATCTCGCTGTGATGTTAGGCCTATGCTGATCTTTTTGGCTGCCCCCTCCTTGATGTGCCTGATAACATTCAAAGCCTTTCAGAAGAATTTCCTCTTGCTGTTCGACCACTAGCCTCTCAATCATCTTGGAATGGAAATGAACAGCGCATTTCCCCAAATGGGCAAAATCAAATAGATGGACAAACTTTAAGTCGAACAATGCAATCAGACTTAGCTCTGGAATAGTAGTCAAGTGAGCCAAAAATCTTCGTAGATTTAGGGGGATGTTCCAATCCTCATCAAACAGGGATTCAAAGATTAAGATCGGGCCATCATTCTTTCCTAGGCAAGCCAGTGTAGGCAGTCGCAGTGTATGCATTTGGTCCATTCTCGAAGTGCTGCAATGGAATTGAACTGCCATCATGCTGACTAGCTTTGATCAGCACCACATGGCCAGATGTTTGCTTTTTCTGTTGAACCCCCCGATCAATATTAGACTTCTTTCTGCCCAACAGATCTCTTCAGTGCAAAAGTTCGAATGATGTTCCCCTCAGAGGTCTCCTGGCAAAAACAGTTGTCAAAGGAACTGTTGAATCAGAGAAACCACTCCTTGGAACCTCCTTATTATTTTTATGTTTGGAACCGTGCAGGGTACATCGAGGAGAGAGAGGATGATACACAGCAGAATCATCTTGCGTATGCACACCACTGTCCACAGTGTTTGCAGTTCCCACCGAACTCGGGGTCATTAATAACTAACACACTTTCATAGGACTGTAGAATGGTAGTTCTTTTTTGAGGCTGCTTTATTTGCTGCAAAGGGAATTTTTCATAGACATTTTCGTGAACATTCATCGTGGATTTTGACTCAGTTTTCATGTTCTTAGATTTTGTTTTATTGTGAGAAATCAAACTTGGCTCATTGTTTGGCGATTTATGGACCAATATTACGGCATCTGATTGCACAGCTTATAGGTAAGATTTTCATAGCAATGTTAAATCTTCCTGACCTGTGTCAACCCCAGAACCTTTTGCTTCACTGGTGGATTATTTATCCTTATACCTCAGTGATTGGGAACCTTTTTCCACACTCACAGAGTCCTTTACTCTTTTTATGGGTGTCATGTTTAAGACTCTCCATAGTGTCTTTTTAATGTGATCCTCTTTGACAACCTTTGGCACATACTGCCTATGGTTGTGTGCTTGCCCTTGGGGCACCCCTTTTAACTTTCTCTGGCTAACCTTGTGTGAACTACCGTTCCGAATGGCAGAAAGAATCTTTGGATCCCTTTTACATTTTTTTAGTTGAGACCAGCACCCCCACCCTATGTGGAGTGCTGGGGAGATACCATGCATCACCATTCTAATTTTAATTGTAACAGGGACAAGCTTACCTTTAATGTCTGGTGGCAGTGAAACTTTTAATTAATTAGGTGCACCTTTACCGCAGGCTGTTTCCACGGTCCCGGTAAAGGCACCCATGGGTGCTCATTTTACCAAAATGGCCTCTGTCTTCTTTTTTCACCATTTCAGTGTTCCTTGTCCTTTCTTGCTCCTTTACCTGACATCCAGGGTGGGAAAATCCTTTGAAGTCCTACTGCTGCAGAATCTTCTTCTGTGCTGAGGTACTGTGCTGGCTTGGGTATTTACTTACCTTAAGTCTCTTGTGATAACTGTGTAGTTTTAGGGTGTTTTCCGTGATTGGGGGGCCTCTCGTCCAGTTCATCCATGCCCACTGTTGGAATCCTCCTAGGGTGTCTTCTCTGTAGTCCCTGGACCCTCAACTAACTCTAAAGTAGATGTCTTACTTGTTTGAACAGTCTTCCTCTGGGACTCTGAACTTTTCCTGCAACTGAACCCTATCTCACCCTGCCTACAGCTGGCTCCTATACCACTAGGGTCCCTCTTCTGATCGAAGAGAACTCATGTACTAGAATTGGAAGGACTGGATACTTTAAGTGGTCTGCCTTGAAAAGTAAAACAAGTGTTGAAAATGTTACTTACTTGTACATTTATTTTTTACTTTTGTATAGCACACAATCAGCCCTTAGGCATCGAGACACTGTAGTTACAGGGGGTACAGGTAAGTAATGCATTTAAATGTTGTACAATAATACAGTAGGGTACAGTTATATCAAATTTAGCAGATTACCACGAGATGCATTCAGCAAGTACAGGTGATGAATGAATGAGTAAATTAGTTAGTTGGTAACTTTAAGCTCTCAGAGTGAATAGTTACAAAAAGTTATTACTTACCTTAGATATTTTCGCCCATTATAGGACTTATTTTCCTTGAATAAGCTGTGTGGCTTCTTAAATAAGTATTCTCAAAGTCTTACTTTCCTTCGAAACAGTCTTGCCATTCTAACATAAAGTAGATATAAGGTTAAATTACTCCCCTGTGCATTCGGTTCCCCTCTCCCCAAAAGTAATGCTGTTGGTTCCACTGTATTATTCCTGTTAGGATATTTGTATGAGTGCCCCCAATTGACTTGCTGTTAACCTGTCTAGAATAAGTCTGCCTATGTCATACTTAACTTTTAGGTTTCTGGTAACTCCTTTCAAAAGTTTATAGGTTTTACTTACCTTGCATAGCTGGGTGCCAGCCAAAAATAAGTTAACAAGTTACTGCTTCCCTTAGTCTGTGAATTGAAAAGCAACTGTAATTGCATATTTCACCCGAAGTCCAACTTCCCCAGGATAATAAATGTTATCCTGAATCAGAGTGATAGGTTTATACTGTTCCTGGAATATTATTCATGAAAGACTCTGGAAGAACGTTCTTGACCTTTCCATGGCTATTCCCAATGCAATCATTAGACACGAGTTGTGTCTTGTGTCATTAAAGGCCAGGTACGTCTAGAGACAGCTTTCTTTCTTCAGAAGAATAAATGCTCCTCCTAAAAATTCCCTTTATGAGAGTCTCAAGGAGTCTCAAATGGCTATGCTAGCAGGCTCTGTTCCATCACTGAGTGACTTTAATGAACGGATGCGCTCTGTGTTGGTTTACATTTGTGCCTCTGAAGATGATTTGATTCTTAGACCAGGGCATATTAAAAATACTCTGTTTAGATATGATTGGGCTGACACAGTGGATTGCATCTTCTCTTATACTAGCTTTGTGGAATACTCACAGTACACGCATGCATGGGAATGTCTTCCACTATATCTTCAGAAATTCCCCTGTCCGGTAACGGGTATGAATTTTATGCATTTCAGGTTAAATCAATTGCCTGTCTACGAGAAAATCAGGAATTGGAATGGCCCTAATAGCGTGGCTGATTTGAAGGCATCAGAGAGGGAATGTAGGTTCTGTGGTAAAAACAAATTTTATGAAACCCTGAAACATCTGGTTGTAGTATGTACGTTTTTCGATAATGAACTAACCAGGTTTTTCAGGGATAAGACAAGTGGCAGCTCAGAGGTAGCCAAAAATCTATGCTGGTGTTGTTGTATGTGAAGCACTGGTATTTCTTTGGTTTTAGCTTTGAATCATGTTCTTATATTTTTGAGTTCTGAATTGGATAAGAAAAAATTAGTTTTGGAAACAAAATGTTTTTTAAATAGAATTTTCTGCATTTTAATGTTTTGTCTTTTTGCTTATAGAAGCTGTGTTCTTTTTTTATGGTAACTTAAATTTTTATTAATCTGTCGTCTTTTTTGTATTTTGTTGTGTATGGTTTTTTGTAAACTGTAAATACATTTTTTTTTAAAAAACTGTTCCTGGAATAAGTGTTCCACTATTCCGAAAATTAGATAGTCCAGTTGACTTACTATGTGATTTCCTGCTGAATGTCACAGTACAACTGTTAGGGTCTACTACCCTGTATTATTGAAAGTAATCCAAAAGTAACTATTGGCTTTGACTTCTCTAGAACTACTGTTAGGTGTTCCAAATTAGGTTATATGCTTTGATCTGTGCACCTTCAAGCATAGTGTTGTGTTTTTATAACTGTGGTTATATATAATGTGACAGTACTTATTCCTCCCAAGATTTATCTGGGCCCACTTGTATTTAAATAAACCCTTTATTTGTACAATACATAGTGTTTCAGTGTTTCTTTGGACCATTTGTTTAACAATTTCTGTGTACTGATTCTATAGCCCTCTCTGCCTCCTAAAATAAGCCTGGCTGCTCTGCTTATGCTACCCCAAACTCATGTGGTACAGCCTTATGCTAAGAGTGGAGTCTTGTGCTGTCTCATTTGAATGGTTTTAATACGTCCTTAGTTAGACTTCAGAAAAACTGTCCTAACAACTGCTTCAGTAGTTACAGTTCCACCAGGCACTCAATCTCGAAACTTAAATGACTCTGTCGATTTTAAGCTGAGCAGATTACAAAGGAGTCAATGTTGCAACTGCGCTGCTAAGTTCCATTCAAGAGGAATGTCCATTTAGTGCCACTGAGTTCATTCTCACTTCATCGGCCACAGTGTCATAGAGTCGAATAAAGGATTGTAGCACCATATTTACTGCTGCAAGTGAACTTGCGCCCTCATCCAAAGAGTCATGATAACTTGAGTCATCATCTTGGAACGGTAGAGAGGTTTGATCCCTTCTCATCGAAATGTCATTTGGAGTACATGTTGCAGATGTGTGTCCGGCATTACTTCACCAGATGCATCTTGAGTTCTGAATAAGCCCAGAGACACACTAAGAGGCTCCTGTATGCTCTCAATTCCTTGAATTTCGTTTTCCAAACGCATGCAAGCGTCAAAAATTGAGATGTTCATGTTCCACTTGGGAAAGAACTGAACCAGATATATCACACTCAATACAACTCGTGTTGGCTTCTGTCGCAAAAGTATTGTCTGAAAACGTGCCCCCCAACTACATTAGCCTGAGAATGTGTTTTCTGAGGCTTCAGGGATAAAAAAAGAGGAAATTGTCCTCGTACCAACCACTGCAGGCTCTTGTTGTTGTAAAGATGTAGCAATGTCAGGATCAAGCGGAGTGACGTTTTTGCTACTAAGGTACCTTTTATTTTTCCCCAAATTCTCACAGGAGTATGCCCTAAGATATGGATCAAAGGCAATTTCCCCACAATCTCCAAAAATAAGTCTGTCTCCTGAAAACAGCCAGCAAAAACAGACCAAAGACAAGCAGGGGAAGGCCACAGGACTGCAGAGTCTGCACCACTCTGCCCACTCCACTCTTAATCATAGAATCGTGGTTCAAGTAAAAAGGCAACATCGAGGTGGTTCAGGCAGAGTTCTTCTACATGAAACATGTACTGCAGTAAATTATGTGTTTCATTCTATTTTTAAATTGTTTGTGTATTTTTTGATAATCAATCAAATATGTACTGAGACATGGTTCATGGCCAACAATGTCATGAGCTCTGACACTCTCCTCTTTGATGGCTACTGGATCCTCTCACCTCCATGATCCACCCGGGCAGGAGGGGGTGTAACCCTGATCTTTCCTGAGTGTATTCCTGCCTCTATCATTCCCACACAGACATACTCCTCTTTCGAGTGCCTTGCCTGCAGGCTTTCTCTCTCTCCTAGCCAATCTCTTACCCTGGCTACTATCTACCGGCCTCCTGGTCAGATCACCTCATTTCTCTCTGAGTGGGTGGACCACTCCTCCTCCCTCCTGGCCTCAACCACTCAACTCCTCCTTCTTGGTGACCTCAATATTCATCTTGACTCTCCTTATTTATTCTTCCTCTGTACACTTCTGTGACCTCTGTGATTCCCTTTCCCTTTCTATCCTCCCCTCAGGACTGACTCACTCAGCAGGGCATACACTCGAAGTCTTGATCTCCTCTGACCCCTCCCTCTTCATCCCTCTGACCACTGCTCTCTCCTGGAGCGATCACTCCCTCCTCTCCTCTCATCTCTCCCTCTCTTCCCCCCAGGCCAAGCATACCCCAACACTGCCACCTAACTTCTCGGACATCCGGCCCATGAAGCGTGTGTCAGTTTAGGCGTTCGCCGCCACCTTCTCCCCCCCTCCACCTCTGGCTGATTCAAATCCTGACACAGCCCTGTCTATGCTCTACTCTATTTCTGATACTCTTGATGCTCTTACCCCTGTCATGAGGATCTGTTTGAAACCCAAAGCCAAGTGCAATTCTTGGTATGACTCTGACCTAGCTACACTTAAACGTAAGTGTAGGGTGGCTGAGAGGAAATTGAGGGCCTCTTGTTCATCCTCTGACAAACTGGCCTGTCGCCTCCTCCAAAGGCAAATCGACTCTCTGTCCAGACCAAGACGAGAGCCCACATCTAAGACTGTGTCTCTGCGGCATCTAAAAACTTGGCCAAAAACTTTAAAATCTGCAAGGAGCTTGCCAACCCTGCTGCAGTCTCTATCTCTCCTATCACTTCCCGGGCCCTTTCTCACTTCATCTCTAAAACCCAGGATATCCTGTCCGCCCTCTCGTGCCCTCTCCCTCTCCTACACCCTCCTTTTGTGAACCCTGGCCCTCCTACAGCCACCCACCCACCCTCTTTTTTGTCCTTTCCTCTTTTCTCCACTGAAGAGGTCTCTAGACAAGTTCAATCTATGAAAGTCTCATCTAAACAGGTTCCTCCCTGTTCTTCCAAAACCATCAAGGCCACATTGACACCCTTGCTCCTGCCCTGGCTGATTTCTGAAACCTCGTATTTGCTTCAGGAGACTTGCCCTCCCCTCTGAAGCACTCTCTTGAGCATACTCTCCTCAAAAAACCCACAGCCGACCCTTCTTGCCCAGCTAACTATCGCCCAATCTCCATCACTGCCTTTCTGGTCAAACTCTTGGAAAAGCTGGCCATTTTGCATCTTAACCTTCACCCTGATCCTGATTCTGTTGGTTGTCTCCATGACCATCAATCTGGCTTTAGAATTTCCAGAAGCACGGAAACTGCGCTCCTGAACATCCGTGAAGATCTGCTCTCCAACCTTGACTCTAACATCCTCTCTGTCCTCATTTTACTTGATCACAGTCAACCATACCATCCTTCTCAACTGTCTCTGTGACAACTGATCAGGCTCTCACCTGGCTGACTCCGCCCACTGAATTGCCATTTTCTGCTCCAATTTTCAGTGATATGTGTCACACCCTCCCTTGTACACACACCTGACAATACTGCCACTCCTGCCCCTGCCCAAAACTCTAGAATCACTATAGCTCACCCTGCTCCCTCTGTCCCATCTTATTCCCCCTTCACACTCTGGCACTCACGTTGGCCTCCTGATGACTTGCGTGCACATGCACGCCTCAACCGCAACAGAACGCTCTCCAGGTTGCGTCCTTTTTTGCATTGGCAGCTTCCTTGGAGCCTAGGTAATCGGCGGAACGCTACTATGCTTCCGCGTCGCATGACCAGCGCTGTGTGCTCACGTGACCCGGGAATCCACTCACGTGATGCGACAGCGCGTCACGTGACGGGAAGTAATGCCAGAAGCGCGAGTATTTAAACACGGCTCTCTGTGTACTCGCTGCTTCACAGCTGTTCTTTGCAACCTGTTTGGCATTACGCATCCGTTTGGATTTCTTGACTCGTTTGGATTTTTGACCTCGGTTTGCTTACTTGGACTTCGCTTGGATTACCTTACTGGCTTTGTTACCTTGGATTTGCCTGTGGTTTGAATACAGACTGTTCTTTGGACTGCAACACAGATTTCCCTTTTGCATCTGGTTTTCTTTGGAACTTCTTCTTTTCAAGCTCCACAGCTACCAAACCACGTTCTTGTCATCAGGTGGTTCTCACGCCATTATATGGGACTGCAGTCTACCTGCCCAAGTGAGTCCGGGACCCCTACCTCATAGGTTCATTGCCTTTCTCCTGACCTCTCTGGTAAGACCTTTTCACGTTATCTTGGCACTGTCATTTACTGTGATTTCCTTGGTACTTAACCAGTATTTTCTTGCAGCGGATTGGGGTCCCAGAGGTTCACGGTTCCGGAGTTGACCATCTCCACCTGTGGCGTCAACGGTCGCACAGGGAGTGACTTTGAGTTCTCTCTGCGTGGCATTTGGGGAAAGAGGACTCTTCTTCCTACAAGACACTCAAGTCTTAACAATGGGCCTCATTACGACCCAGGCGGTAAGTTACCGCCTGGGCCGTGACTTTACCACCATGGCGTAAACTACGTTTACGCCATGGTGGTTGGCGGACTTACCGCCCCATTCCGACCTTGGCGGGGCGGTAAGTCCCCAATCCCCATTTACCCTTCCCCATTCCCATTTTTGCCCCATAGGGTATAATGGGAGTGGGGAAGGCGTTAATTACGCCACCGTAAATTACGGTGGCGTAATTAACTCCATGGTCCCTTAGCGCCATGGATTTTAACACCTGCTAAAAGCAGGTGTTAAAAGCGCCATGGCGCTAAGGGACCTCGTACTCAGGCGGTAAGGGTCGGCACTGTTAACGCTGCCGTTAACCCCTTACCGCCTGGGTCGTAAAATATGTTGATGACACTCAACCAATTTTCAGGCTTCCCTCCGCCAACTCCTCTCCTTCTCCCATCTTGGATTGCCTATCTGCCATTCAGGGTTGGTGTGCCACCAATTATCTCTGCCTGAATGCCAGCAAGATGGAGATCCTCCTCATCATCATAGCTTCACCCTCCTTTCCTCTCACTCTCTGGCCGGCCTCTCTTGGCCCTCCTCCTACCCCCACCTGTGAGGCTAAGAACCTCTGGGTCATCTTTGACTCCACGCTTTCCTTCTCTGCCCACATCTCTGATGTCTCTAAAAATGCAAACTTCATACTGCACCTCATGAGAGTTATTCTGCCTTTCCTCACCATCCCTCAGAAGCTCACTGTCTCTCAAGCCCTGGTTCTCTCTAGGTTGGACTATTGTAACAGCCTCTTTTTAAAGGTACCTGCATCTACTCTCCGCCCTTTGCAACCTATCCAGAACACGACTGCAAGACTTGTCTTTGGCCTCAAGCCCTGGGATGATCGTATCTCTCCAGCCCTGAAATCTCTCCACTGGCTCCCTGTGGCTGCAAGGATAAAATTCAAAACCCTTTGCATTGTCCACAATGCTTTCTGGGACCTGGGACCAAAATACCTTCAGCTGTCCCTCTGTAAATACCTTCCCTATCACGCTCTTGCTCATCTACCTCTAACTCTTTTGGGGTCAGTTGTTTTTCAAAGAAATGAGCTGGGAGTAGATCTCTCTCTTCGGCTGGGGTCATCCTCTTGAACAGCCTCCCTGCCACTCTCACTTTGAAACTTGAGGAGAACCCTCTCCGGTTCCGGAATCACCTCAAGCAGTTATTATCAATTTCAGTAGGATTACGATGAGCTGCATTCTTGCTCACTCTGTTTGTATCTACAATGTCAACTTATCTTACTTCTTGTTGTATCGTTCTATTAGTAATGACAGCTTTACAAGTATAGGAGATTTGTCACCATGTAACTATCATCCACCAGCTAGACATACAAGGCTAGAAATTGTAGGCTTTAAGCATTAAAAATATATTTTGAATAAATGTTCCCTTGATGTTCTATATTAGGAAATGCATGTTCTATCAACAACAAATGAAACATCTTCCTTTGAGCCTAATGTTTTAGCATTTTCAGTGACCTCAGTCAGTGATCTGTACCAAGTAAGGAGCCAGAGATAATGTGGAAGTGGTTTTGTAGTATTGTGGATTGCAGATTCTAACCAATATCTGGTATTATACATACCCCAAACTCCCTGGATTTCACTGGATGAACCTTTCCTGGAACAAACCAAAATCACCTATATTTTGGGTGATTCATCAAGGACAAAACTTGGACAAACTTTTCAAAATCGTTGTCCGATGTTTGACCACATTTCTTGAAGAGGGATAAATGGCTGGACCTCACATTCAAGCTAAGGCAGATTTCAGAGAGGCAGAAGATCACTTCACGGATAACATATTTAGGCAAGACTCATTAAACTACAGCTCATTTCAAGTAGATTTTAGAAGAAGAGTAGGGAGAGGTAGTGGATGTTTGGAACCAGGTCAGAGAGGTTTAGGGTTGATTTTCCTTTTGCAGTGCTGTGCAACACCTTCACTGTTCTGGAGAATGTGAATAATACAAGTGCAATCATCAGAGATTTGTGGAGGTACGTGGCACACCAGTTAGTTACATCTCTCGAAGCAAGTGAATGAGACATGCACCTCTGAGTGAAGCCAGGAAGGAGTAGAAGGAGCCAGGAAACAAGCTTGTGTGAGAGAGATGCTGACCTTATTTTTCTGGGAGGGAGCAAACAAGATTATAAAATGCAGTGCCACAACACTCAGTGTTAGTTTTGAAGCGAGTGGATGACACTCATGCCATCATGTGACACATGGGTGGAGGTGCGAAGGGACCTGGGATTTGGAGAGATGTCGGATGGCACACCAGCCAGTGTCCATCTTTTAAACCGAATGGACAAGGCACATGCCATTGGTTGACAAATGTACAGAGTAATGGAAACACCCAAGAGTCCATGAGGGCAGTTTGTGGGAGAGGCGTGCATGCCTTATTTTAATGAGTGAGAAGCAGTGGTAGAGCTTTGGGGAGATGACGAGTGACCATCTTTTGCAGCAAGTGGACAAGGCATATGTAATTGGGTTAAACCTGGCAGGAGGAGTGGGAGAAGCAAGGAATCCCACAGATCAGCTTGTGGGTGAGGCATAGTCACTTGATTTTGCTAGGAGCGCATGGTAGAGATTGGGAATGCAGATGGCACAGCTGTCAGTGTCCATCTCTCGAAGCAAGTGGATGAGATAGTGTGTGATACCTGAGAGGAAGAGCAGGAGGAGCCAGGAAATCTGGCAGACACTTTTGGGAGAAAATCACTCACCTGATTTTGCTGAGAAGGTGCACCAGAGAATCAGAAGGAGGTGGGTGACAAACAAGACATTGTACATCTTTTGAACTGAATGGATGAGACATATGTCACAGAGTGACAATTAGGTGGAGGATTTAGGAGAAGCTGGGAATCCTTGAGGGCAGCTTATGGGAGAGTCATACTTGCCTGAATTTTCTGGGAGGGAGCAGCAGCGATTTGCATAGGAGGCAAGTGTAATTCCAGTCAGTGTACATCTCTTGGCTGGTGTCACAGCAGTCAGTGTTCAACTCTTGAAGCAAGCAGCAAAGACAATTGCCATTGAGTGACACCTGGGAGGAGGAGCACGATAATCTGTGAATCCCTGAAAGCAGCTTGTGGGAGGAGAACTCTCATCTGATTTTGCTGGGAAGAGGTAGCAAAGATTTTGGGGAAGCAAATTACTAACCAATGTGAGGTGAGTTGTCTGCCTCTTGAAGAAAGTTGATGAGACACATTTCATTGGGTAATACATGAGAAAACAAGTGAGAGGGACCTAGAATCCCTCAGGGCAGCCCTCATGAGAGACACACTCCCCTGATTTTGCAGAGAGGGAACAGCAGAGGTTCTAGGAAGTGGAGGGTGACTAACAAGTCAGTATCCCTCTCTGGGTGTGGATGAGACATGTTCCATCAACTCAAACTTGAGGGGAGGACATGGAGAGGCCAAGAAACCCTGAAGGTAGCAATGGGAGAGTCAAGGGAGCTTGAATTTTCTGGAAGAGAGCATTAAACATTTGCAAAGAAACAAAATAATGAGTTATTTCAAACACACTATCACAAATTACAGATCGATAACATATTCCTGATATATTTTGTTATACAACATTGTTTTCCGTAATAGGGATGAGCAATACCTTACACTAGTTGTAATAGTAGTTTCCCCAAAAATATATGACTTAAGAAGTACAAAGTGCAAATGGTAAATTAGTATATATTTAGTATGCTGCAATGTTGTCTTCCCACTTATCAATACACAATAACTTTAGTATGTATTCTGTATATCTTGTACTTAACAACTTTAAATACAAATAAAAAAAACAGCAGGAGAATCCACAAAACAATGAGGAAGTCAAAATATTGGCACCAATGGAGTTTAACCAATAACTACAAAAAATACAAAACACACCACAACAATTATTTAAGGAATGAATAGGAATGTAATACAATGTAAAGAAACTATGTAGAAGACATGAAAAAGAAAAACTGAATACCACTATGAACCTTCCTCTTCTGAACAATGATATGATATGACATAATATGATATGATATGATATGGCATTTATATCGCGCCTATACACAAGTGTTTCAAGGCGCGACGAGGCAAGGGAGGGGGAACAGAGGGAAGACAGACTGTCACGATATGATAGACATATAGGTTTCCGAATTTACCAATGAACAACCATTTTGATGTAACATGGATCACCATTTTGTTTTCTAACAATTGCTCATTGCTTTCTGTTCTTATTGCTTCGCAGCAGTTTTTCTGCTTACACTGCTCGACTGTTAAACATTGTTGTCTGAACGTGAAAGGACAAGGCCGCAGGGCTGCGAGGCTAACAAGAGTTTGTTGAAACACAACGTAGGCAGCGCCAGGAATGCCCGGCTCCCTCCCGAATGTAGCCTTGAAGCAGAGCTGGAGGGCATTTAATCATTTCACAGCTGACAGCCAGTCTCGTTATATGGTAGAATATGTTAGAATAAAGCAGCTAAAAGCCTGAATTATGCTCTTCTAACGGCCCCCCTTTTCTGAACCCTGTGGAGCGTGTCGGCTCCCAGGACACGAATAGCACCTCATAGATAGCAAGGTCTGGAATGTGACTCTTCTCCCGTATGTAGCTCCAAGAACAGAAGCATTGTGTACTGTTCAACAACTAAAAGATGCCTCCGCACTTGCAAATTGCATATTGTTACTAGAATAGATATTTGAAGGTGTCATAATTGTCGAAAGTGTCCATCATCACACCGAGTTCAAAGAAACCCAATAAAGGGGGGTGTTAAACATGTCGTAGCTGATTGTATGAAATGCATTTTTTATATATGTAACTGATGTACGTAATTCACTCTCTTGCATCCCTCGAGGTCTAGAGATACACGCCGCGGGGCGTGAGACCGAGTTGGCCAACTGAGACTATTTGCTTTGCAATAAACCCTAGCTTTGGGAATACAACCTCGTGTTTGGCGTATCTATCGTGTGTGGTGACTTGCCTTGTTTCCATAGACGTAAGGGACCCCTAGGGGCCCCTTTCAAGATGGCGCCCAAATAGGGACCCTCCCCCACTTTTTCCATCGCATACGTTGTAATTGAGTCAAGGCGGAGAACGGCGAGGATGGGACGATCGAGCCGGGATCAAGAGGTGTTTGGGGAGCCCTGTAGAAGTGATGAGAGACTCCTTTGCAGATCTGCACAGATCTGATCCCTGATCGACGTGCCCGGCTAGAGAACAAGGAGGCGAGGGTCCCAAAATGAGGCGGAAGCCAAAAAACGCAGACACAACGTCATTGGTTGCATCAGTATACAGACGACTTGTGTCCGGAAGGACACACTGATTTATCAGGTGAGTCATTCCCCGATCGAAAGTAATACTGATATTGGTTGAGAGTTGACTTTGCAAAATCAAATTCCCTAGGTAAGGTTGATTAACCAGAGGGAAGGTTGAAACATGCCTGGGGTATTGTCCACCCTAGCAGGGTTTTTCCACTGTGGTAGACAATCTTTGGAAGATGGCCAAATTGCACCACCTGGGGGAACGTCGGCATATGAGATGTATGTGAAGTATGGAGTAGGTGCAATAATATTCTGTGAGACTTGGCATAGGCAAACCAGAAAGCAACAAGACCATCAGTGGCCGATTAATGGTAGTTTTGAGATAGCGAGAATAGATAACTTGGAAAGGGTGTTGATAAGAAAGAAAGCGCGTCCTGCAGCATTTGATATCGTTAAGGACTGGAGAAGGGGAGTAATGCTCCGATTTAGAAGTAGAGCGAAGCATGCGTGCAAGCATAAATCGAAAGGTGAAGTAGCAGAAGAAAAGGAAGAGGAGGAGTGGACTGAGAGTCTAAGGAGGTCAGGTAGACGTGCCCAGTTGAATATAGAAAAAATATACCCACAACGAGAATTGCACATAGCAGATGAATTGATAGAAAACACATTGATCCACACAAAACAAGGCCCAAGATCAGAATCGAGGCCAAACACGTCAGTAACTATTGCCCAAACCCCGCCCGGAGCTCAAACTCTCCCTCCTGTAGCTCAAGCCCTCCCACAGCCACAGACCGCGCACGTAACACTTCCTATTAGCCAACCAGGCCCACAGCAGACACTACCCGCTTCTATTGTCCCATCCACACCTCCCGCCTTAGATACAGACTCGATACCGTCCGTCCCTCCCGGGGGTGAAATTGAAACCACGGGCCGAGAGGCAGGACTGAACAAAGTAGATGCACGAGGGTTACTCGCAGTGCGATCAGCAAAGAAAGGAAGGTGGAATTGCAGCAACAGGCAGAAATGTATATAGACGGGAATGATGGGACGGCAGCATTGGCATCGATGTATGACTTCCGAAGAAGCAACGAAAGACAGGTAGTGTTGGAATGCATGGGTGAATATTTGGTGTAGAGATGGAAACAGTT
Organism: Ambystoma mexicanum; assembly: GCF_040938575.1. Lineage (NCBI taxonomy): Eukaryota > Metazoa > Chordata > Amphibia > Caudata > Ambystomatidae > Ambystoma > Ambystoma mexicanum. Next base: position 293,562,574 of record NC_090928.1, read on the forward strand.
AATTGGGAAATTACCACCACAGCGATTGTTGGATTTGAATGCATTAGCACGCTGTAGAGAGAGGGATGAAGAAGTGAGAGAACATGTATGTGGTCTTTTTGAACTTAAAAATGAATTAGATAATGATTATGGCGAAATGTTTACTGCACCTGGGTACAGGGGTAAGGATATCGGGAGACATAGGAAGGGAATGCAGGGGTCACATAATGAACGGCAGCAGTTATCATCGCCGGGGCAGAAGGCGATGGTGGACGGATTATCGTTGTTAAAACAGGTGGGGGAAGACTTGAAAGCATACCTACTGAAAACACAGGTGCTACTGCAGCAAGTAGCAGGACATAATAGAGGGAGAGGGAATGCACAAGGAAGGAGTAATTCGAATATGCATGGGGGGCCAGTGGGACCAAATCAGTGTGCGTATTGTAAGGAGGAAGGACACTGGCGAGCACAATGTCCACATCTGCAGAATAGAAATGGGTCTGGTCAGAGGAGACAGCACCAAGGGCACCAAGGAGGGAATGGCCAAATAGGAATAGTATGCAGCAGCACCACAATAATGGAGGTAATCAAAACCAAGCCCAAAACCAAAGTGCCCCTAACCAGAGTCAAGGACAGCAAAACCAGCAGTATGGAAACCAGAGTGGGGGAAATAGAGGGAAGAGTGGGAACGTTTTCGATACACAGCCAAACACGTATTACAGTAATAGTAATGATTACACATCGGAAGATGTGTTATTTCCCCAATAGGATTGCCCAACACAGGAGTCAGAACCAGTGTCTATTCCCATGAATCAGAGAGTACCCTACGTAGAAATGAGAATCGGGAATGAGGAGCACCGCTTCCTTGTAGATACATGAGCACAAAAGTGTTCAATAGACCATCACTTGGTTCCGGATATACCACTGTCAGGGCAAAAGAATGTTTCCGTAGGGTTCGCAGGTACACCAGTCATAAACCCAGTGTCCCAACCAGTCCCAGTTACTATAGGACCATTCACTGAACATTGTCCTTTCCTTTTTTTTTTTTTAAACTTTTATTTTTGCTGGCAGTGGTGGTTGACATACACACACAACAGATCGAGAGTATGGTCTTTAAACATGACAAGGTACATTACACTGGGATGTTCACACACAGTAGCATACATTTGCAGATAAAGATCAGCTAAGTGCCATATTGGGGAGCACAATGTACAGAAATGGGGTCTAGGGCGAGCTATCCGCCAAAGAGGTAGCATCGAGGGCGTTGAGATAGCTGTTGAAGGCAGTCCAAATGTTTTTGGGCCGGGACCGGCCTGGGAGGGTAATAATGTAGTCCTCCTCGCAATTACGGGACCAGGTCACCAAGTTCAGCCATTTCTGGAAAGTGGGGGGTGCCGAGCAGTTCCAGTTTTGAAGAATACATTTTTTAGCAATTACACAGCATACATTTAACAGCCTGGCCTCTCCTCTGGCGCCCTCAGCATCCCACTGACCAAACAACGCCCCCATCGGGTCAGGCTCAAGCACCGCATCACAGAGTGCGGACATGGTCTTAAGAATCTCATCCCAGAATGGGGCCAGGTTGGGGCAATCCCAGAACATGTGGAGATGACCGGCATCTTCCGCCCCACAACGGGGGCAGAGTCGCGTGTCGGAGTGGGCGAATTTGCAAAGTCTGCGTGGCGTATAGTATAGCCTATTCAGTAGCTTGTACTGCATAGTGCGATGTCGAAAATTAAGGGAGACCCTACTGGTGTGGGAGCACATTTTACCCCACAGCTGCTCTGAAATAACAACCCCCAGTTCAGAGGCCCAGTCCTCTCTCGCCCTGGGGGGCGGTGTTGCTGAAGCAGTGAGCAGGAGTTTGTACAATGATGAGACCACTCCCCGCGCCCCCCCGGAGTTGGCAATGTAGGAGATGGCAGGGTGGTCTGGGGGTTCGCTGGGGAAGGTGGGCCAAGCCGCCCGGAACGCTGCGCGGAGTCGGTAATACTGAAGTAGCTCAAGTGGCGAGCCCGAGTGGGCTGGTTTCCACGTCTGTGGCGTTATGAATACCCCATCCGGGTAGAAGTCAGTAAGGGCCAGATAACCCAGGTCCCGCCAGTGCCGTGCCAGGGCTGAGTCATTCGTGGGTTCCAAACTGGGGACCCGCCATGCGGGGAGCCATTTGTAGTAAGGGTGAGTCTCGGGGGCAGCAGCGAATATCCGCCTCCAGGCAAACAAGGTGGTCTGGACGGGGTCTATGGGAGAGTCAGGCTCATATTTCCGGTGTAGAAGTAAGGACATAATGTTAGCACCGGAGGCAGCAATGATTTCAAGCCTGACAGGCGGGCGGGAAGGAGGACCAGGATACCAGTATGTGGCAAATTGTGCCTGCGCCGCAGTCCAATAACTCATCAAGTCAGGGGCCGTGAACCCGCCCCTATCATAGGGAAGGGTCATAGCACCCCACTTTTTCCGCACCGCGCCGGAATGCCACAAGAATTGGGCACACAGCTTGTGCAGATCAGTGAAGTAACTATTTCCAGGCCAGATGGGAACATTTGTAAACGTGTACAGGAACTTAGGGAGCAGTATCATCTTGACCAGCGACAGCCGCCCGGCCAATGATAAGGGAAGAGAGCGCCAGCGCTCTAGTTTGGCTTCGGCCAGTGCAGCCAATGTCACATAGTTGTCAGCCAGAAGGGTCTCCCTAGTCAGGGACACATGAACCCCCAGATATTTGATCCCATTGGGAGACCACCTGAGCGGGTATTCAGTGGCTGGGTGAAGTGTGGAGTGTGTGAGGGGGAAAAGTTCGGACTTTGTGTAATTTATAGTGAAGCCTGAAAAAGTCCCGATGCGGGTGATGTCCCGGAGGAGAGGGTCGAGGTAGAGATCTGGGTCCCTGACGAACAGAAGGACATCGTCCGCGTATAGGGAGACCACCTCGGAGGCGCCCCGGAGAGGTATTCCCCCGCGCATGTGCCGTTCCCTGATAAAGTCCGCCATAGGCTCGATGGCAAGGGCGAACAGAATTGGGGAGAATGGGCATCCCTGGCGGGTACCCCGGAAGAGAGGAAACAGTGTAGAAGTTTGAGAGTTGACGCGGACTCTGGCAACCGGGGAGGTGTATAATAATCTGATGTAGGAGATCATCCCAGGACCGACGCCCATGGTCTCCAGAACCAGCCACATGTATCTCCAGGAAACCATGTCAAAAGCCTTCTGGGCATCCAATGTCACCGCCACCGCACTCACGCTCTGGTCTATGCGGGCCATTACGTTAAGCAGCCGTCGAATATTGTGTGATGTGGACCTGCCAGGGACAAAACCGGACTGGTCCTCATGAACCATATAAGGCATGACCGGGAGAAAGCGATTAGCAATCACCTTGGCGAAGATCTTCGTATCTAGGTTCATGAGTGAGAGGGGGCGATACGAACCACATTCATCGGGCGGCTTGCCAGGCTTAAGGAGAACCGTGATAACAGCTTCACGTAGGGATGGGGGAAGAGAGCCCAGGCGCAGGGATTCATTCCAGACCTCAAGCAATTCGGGGCCCAATATGGCCACGTGCTCCTGAAAGAATTCGGCCGTAAGCCCGTCGGGGCCCGGTGCTTTACCCTTCGGAAGGCTGGAAATGGCCTCCACTATTTCGTCCAGGGTGAAGGGGGAGTCTAGCTGTTCCCTTGTAGCATGGGAGACGACAGTGGTGGGGATCTGGGCAAGGAGCTCGCGCATCTGCGATTCGCTATGTTCGGGAGGCTGCGAGTACAGTTCGGAGTAAAAGTCTGTGAAGGTCTCTAAAATATGTTGGTCTGACCACTGGGTCGACCCATTGCTACCTCTGACGCAGGTGATTTGGGCTGGCCCCCACTCCCCCCTGGCCAAGGCGGCCAGAGTTTTGCCAGGTCTGTCCCCCTCACCGTATTTCCGCACCGCCTGAGGTCGGCTAAAGTACTGCACCTCCCTGACGGCCTGCTCGTTGAACAGCTTGAGTTCCTCACTTATCTGGGAAAGGATAACAGGGTCAACAGAGGTGGGGTGGGCCCGCTCAAGATCTCGCAGTTTGGCTTCAGATCGCGACAGGGAGGCCCTAATGGACTTGAGAACCCCGGACTCCCTAGAGATGGCTGCCCCCCGAATGAAAACCTTGAAGGCGTCCCAGCGGACCCCCCGGGTGGTGTCCTGTGGCGAGTTGAATTCAAAGTAGGACCGAATATCCGACAGAATGTCTGCCTTGAAAACGATGTCCTGCAGGGCGGCCGATTTAAAGCGCCAAGTATTCATGGTGGGGGCTAGGATGCCCATGTTAACGATCAGTATGACCGGTGAATGATCAGACAGAGTACGTGCAAGTATACGAATATCTGAAACCCCACCAATCAGTTGGGCCGACAGTAGGATCAGATCAATTCTAGAAGAGCTATCATGTACCGATGAATAATATGTGTATTCCCGCGTTAGCGGATGGAGAGCTCTCCAACTGTCCAGGATATCCAGTGACTTGCAGTGTGTCAAGAGCCTGCGCGCTGCACTTGCTAAGGGTCTGGGGGTAGAGCCAGTCCTGTCCACGGCAGGGTCTAAAATAAAATTCATGTCACCACCCCAGATGATCTGTACACCCACGTATCCCAGGAGTATGGACACCACCTGATCAATAAACTCAGGGGAGTCTACATTGGGGCCATAAGTGTTCACGAGTAGGTAATCTCTGTTGGCGATGGCGCAATGCAGGATGATGTACCTCCCCCCCGGGTCAATATAGCTTCTGTGAAGAGAGAATTTAAGAGACTTGTGAATTAGTGTCAGCACTCCACGGGCCCTTGTAGAGTAGGTCGTGAAGTACCTGAGGGGACCCCATGTGGGCGCAATGCTTCTGGCCAACGGGCCAGTGGAGTGTGTTTCCTGCAGGAGTAACACCTTGCAGTGGTGCCTATTAGCGTAAGCCATGATCCTGCGACCCTTGGTGTAATTGCTGAGGCCACGAACATTCCATGTCATTATCGTCACAGCCATACTAGTACCCCAATCAATAAAATCCCATTGCGGAGAAACCAGAGATAGTGATCCAACGTCAGAGGACGCCAGGTCCCACCTCCCCCAGTACCGGACCCCAGTGCAATGGTCACCGGATCTCCCAATGACAGAGTGCCCATGACTGAAGCGGACAGATATATCTCAATAAGCTTAGTGAACATCCCACCACAGATGCTGAAATGTAGAAACAGAATGATGTACAATTAGAGCATTGCGATCCGGTGCGCGACCAGCTGTCAGTCCGCCACTGCCATTTTCGAGAACATGTCCCCAATCCCCACCCCAACCGCGCCCCACCCTCACTGCCCACCCCCAACTTGCAGTGTGAAACCCCCACCCCTCCCCGCAGGTATCTCCAGCTAACCCGACACTCCCCATAACATGGAGGTCGGGGGGCGACATCCAACAGGGATGACACCCTTCCCGTGCCCAACAGGGGCACCAAAGCAGCGGGAACCAAAAAACCAAGAACATTGCAAATGCAGCGAGGTGTGCTGTGGCCGTGTGGGCGGCTTTAAGGACAAATATGCATGACAGCAACGCCGTCAGTGACAGGTTCTGCAGTACCCGGATCAGAAGACAGGCCACCATAGCCAGCCGAGCACCTCGCCCGGCTGGGCACACAGGGGGCCTGAGACCATAGGACTGTTGTGAATTGTTACAATGACCACGTTCCGATTGAAGAGTACCATGGACAAGATAGAGAAGGCCAGTTAGTGTGTGGCATCGGCTCAGACATCCTCAGCCTGAGCTCCCGCCGGGTTGGGAAGCGGCAGATGCGCCTCGATGAATTTCACCGCCTCCTCTGGTACAGTGAAAAAGTACAATTTCCCATTATGTGTGATTTTGAGACGGGCTGGAAACAGGATAGCATAGGGGACATTCCGTTCTCTGAGTAGTTTCTTGACTCCAATGAATTGACGCCTCTCTTGCTGGACCGCTACAGAGAAGTCCGGGAAGATTCTCACTGTGTGTGACTCGACTTCTCTCGGGCCAGGCGGAGAATAAGATCTCTGTCTCTATAATTGAGAATCCTGGCTATGATGGGTCTGGGAATGTCCCCTGGCTTGGGTCTGGGTGACAGAGCCCGATGAGCGCGCTCGACGGTGAAGTATGGGGACATGGCGGGGTCACCCAGGAGGGACCTCAATAATGATTCGACCGCGTCTTCCATGCGACCCTTTAAAGCGTTTTCTGGCACTCCGATAATACGCAGATTGTTCCTGCGGGAGCGCGACTCGAGGTCCTCACACTTTGCTTTCACATTCCGCATATCTTGGGACAGTGATGCCACAGTATCTTGTAGCGCATGTATAGCATCCTTATTAGTTGATATACGGTTTTCGGCGTCCGTGATCCTGGTCCCCGCCTGATCCACCCGTGTCTTTAAAGAGGCAACATTGGCATTGATGTCGTCAAGCTTCTCGTGAAAGGAAGCAAAGTTTTTGGCCATAGCTTCCATGATCGTGGTCAGGTCAGGGGCCGCAGGAGAGGGGCAAACGTTGTTCTCCAGCTCCTCAGTAATAGGTAAATCCCGGTCAGCCTCCTCCCTCTGGACAGCCCTGGCGAATCTATCCATGGCACCCCCCCTGGAGGATCCCTTGATCTTGCTAGGCATCGTGGGTTGGTGCGCGGGGGGGAGTAGGCGGTGGTCCCAATATCAGAGAGAAGAGTGCGGGGGCAATACCAGGGGGGAGAACCCCAGCTGTGGAGGCCTCTCAGGTGAAGGAGAACAGGGCCCAGCGGGGCTGATTGGGGTGTGCTGGTGTTGGGCAGCACCCAGGGCCCACAGTGTGGAGAGGTCCGGGCCGCAGAGGCAGGCGACCCGGGAAGCGAATCTGGGGGGGGGGGCGCCACTAAGCCAGTCTCAAGCGGGGACGTGGTGGGGGACGTCAATGCCGATCCGCAGGCCGCGGTGTGCTGACGGGTCCCCCAGTGGGCCGCAGTCCGCCCGGGGGGGCCGGGCGGGGATGTAGGGCCCACCGGCAGCCGCCTCTTACCTTCCGGGGGCGCACCCCCCCGATCCCCCAGCAAGGGACCACAGCCGAAGCCCTCTCACGGCCGGCGGAGGGCCGGGACGCGTCCGCGTCGTCACCGGCCACGGGCCCCCAGTCAGGCCGCTCCCGGGGGGTGTCAGGCCCAGGACGCCTGGAGGCCGCCGCGACTCCGATCGGGCCGCAGTCCGCCCGATCGAGCGCCCAGGAGAGGTGCTAGGCCCTGAGAAGGGGGAGGGCCTCGGGCCGGCGCCGCGCACACCGCGGGGGAGAGAGCCAGTCTCAAGTGGGGACCTGGTGGGGGACGTCGCTGCCAATCCGCAGGCCGCGGTGTGCTGACGGGTCCCCCAGCGGGCCGCAGTCCGCCCGGGGGGGCCGGGCGGGGATGTAGGGCCCACCGGCAGCCGCCTCTTACCTTCCGGGGGCGCACCCCCCCGATCCTCCAGCAAGGGACCACAGTCGAAGCCCTCTCACGGCCGGCGGAGGGCCGGGACGCGTCCGCGTCGCCACCGGCCACGGGCCCCCAGTCAGGCCGCTCCCGGGGGGTGTCAGACCCAGGACGCCTGGAGGCCGCCGCGATTCCGATCGGGCCGCAGTCCGCCCGATCGAGCGCTCAGGAGGGGTGCCAGGCCCCGAGAAGGGGGAGGGCCTCGGGCCGGCGCCGCGCACACCGCGGAGGAGAGAGCCGGAGTCAGGCCGCCCAGTCCAGGACCCCGATCTGGGTCGCCCGGGGTCGTAGAGGAGCCGGAATTTCGCTCGGCAGAGGCGCTGAAGTGTGGGGCAAAAGTGATGAAGAGATAAGCGTGTAACGCACAGTGTGGCCGCAGATATAGACGGATATCGCCCAGTCCCACACGGAGCTCAGGAGCTAGGCAGCCATCTTGGGCTGCTCCACAGCGCCACCCCATTGTCCTTTCCTTTTAACAGAAAATTGTGGGGAGAACCTGTTGGGATTAAATTTGTTGGAAAAGTTAGGTTCCGTTATACATTGCACTGCAGACGGGGTGTTCCTAACGATTTGGCCACAAGATGCCCCTTTGTCAGAATTCATGTCTGAAACTTTACCAGGAGAACTAAGTAAAGTGCCAACCTGTATATGGGCAATGCATGATAATGATGTAGGATGCTTGAAAATAGAGCCAGTAAAGATCATTTTGAAAGAGGGTGTTACACTACCATGAATTCCCCAATACAGAATTTCGGCTGAAGGTGAAAAAGGATTGAAGAGTATTGTTACAGATTTGGTGAAATTAGGGGTGATTGAAGAAATTACAGGCAGTACATGGAACAGCCCGATTCTTCCTGTTTCTAAAAAAAGGAGGCAATGAAGTACCATACGGTTTCATAATTGATTTGCGCGCGCTAAACAAAGTAGTAGATCCACAATTTCCTTTAGTGCCAGATGTTACTACAATATTGACAATGATACCTGTCTCAGCAGAATACTTTAGTGTAGTTGATCTAAAAAATGCGTTCTTTAGCATTCCGGTGGACAAGGACAGCAGATATTTGTTCGCGTTCACATTAGGAGGACGATCATTTACATTCACGCAGATTCCGCAAGGTTACACGGAAAGTCCGAGTATTTACAGTAGAGCATTGAAAGAGCAGCTAGACATGCTAGAATTACCAGTGGGTTGCGTACTCTTGCAATACATAGACGATCTATTGTTAGCTGCTGTCACAGAGGAGATTTGTAAAGAAAGCACTGTTTTACTACTATCACACCTAGCGGCGCATGGCCATAAAGCTAGTTTGAAGAAGTTTCAATATAATCGAAAGGAGGTAGCTTATTTGGGCTACCTACTTTCGAAAGAGGGGAGAAGGCTAATGCCAGAACGAATAGAAAGTATTTCCTGTATGCCTATTCCAAAGACACAGAAAGGAGTCAGAGCCATAATAGGCATGGCTTCATATTGCCGACAATGGATCGGTAATTTTGCGGTAATTGTGAAACCGATGGTGAATTTGACTAGAAAGGATACGGTTATGCCTTAACAGCAGGATGAGGAATGACAGAGAGCATTTGATCAATTGAAAACTGCATTATGTTCTGCTCCAGTTTTGGGCACACCAAATTATGAAAAGGTTTTTAGACTCTTTGTGTGTGAAAGTGAAGGATGTGCATTGGCAGTTTTGACACAGGAACAAGGTGGAAGAAATAGGCTGTGTGGCTATTTTTCTTCTGCGCTGGACCCTGTAGCGCGCACTACCACGATGTTTGTGATCTGTCGCGGCGGCTGCTGCATCGGTGAAACAAACGGAAGGGATGATATTGGGGCATACTTTAATTCTGATGGTGCCACATGCCATAGACGTTCTAGTAAATAGGACACAGACGCAACACCTCACCTCTGCTAGATTGACAAGATATGAGATTATCTTGTTCGCGCCCCATATCCAAATTATGAGGTGTAGCGCTTTGAATCCTGCAGAATTAATGCCACTACCCATAAAAGAAATTGGTGACAACGAATCACCCCCCCATGATTGCTTAATGGGCACTGAGGAAGAAACAAAGGGGAGAGTTGATTTAAGTGATACCCCACTGAAAGAGCCAGATGGAGAGTTATTTTGTGACGGCTCTTGTTTTAAATTACCTGATGGCACGACAACTGCCGCCTATGCTATCACTACCCTAGAGAGCGTTGTAGAAAGCAAAAGAATCCCCTACGACTCGGCACAAGCCACAGAGATAATAGCATTGACCAGAGCCTGCGAGATTGCTGAAAATTTGAATGTGAATATATATACTGATAGTCAGTTTGCTTTTGGGGTAGTTCATAACTTTGGTCGACTCTGGGCTGAAAGAGGTTTTTTGACATCAAATGGTGCCAGAATTTAGCATGGCCCTTTGATTGTACGATTGCTGTCTGCACTCATGTGTCCAAAGCGCCTAGCAATAGTGAAATGCAAGGCACACAAAAAGGTAACATGCAAAGTAGGAGAGGGAGACACGTTTGCAGACAGAATTGTGAAACAAACTGTCACTGATTTAAATACAAAAATGATGACAGTCCAGACTGAGGAAGTACCCTGTATGATAGAAAATGGAATTGCCACTGTCAAAGAAATGCAGGCCAAAGCCACGGCCGATGAAATACAAGGGTGGGCAGAGGGGTCTGCTGAGTTAGATCTGGAGGGTTTTTGCGTGGATAAGGGAACTAGAAACTGGATGTTGCCAAGTTCTTATGTGACTGCAATGGTCACAATGGCCCACAGCCCTACTCACATCTGTGCGAAAAAGATAATACAGCACCTATACACAGTATGGCAGAATGTAAACATAAAGAAGAATGCAGAGAGGTTGGTGCAGAACTGTATCACGTGTTTACAACACAATGTAGGAAAGGGAACAGTCCTGCCCTCTATGCCTTTTGAGGTAATCCATTTTGATTTCATAGAGATGGAGAGATGCCAAAACTTGAAATATGTCTTAGTGATGATTTGTGCATTCAGCAAGTGGGTGAAGGCATATCCCTTAAAAGACTGCACAGCAATGAGTACGGCAAAAGTAATGCTTAAAGAATACTTTTCCCATTTTGGCCTGCCCCATGTCCTATGGTCAAATAATGGTCCACATTTTGTGGGCGCAGTGGTGTTACAGATATGTGCGGGTCTTCAGATTGATTAGAGATTCCATAGTTCAAGGCATCTGAGTTCGGACGGTCTTGTGGAGAGGCACAACGGGATCCTCAAGTCAAAAATAAGCAACATATGTGCAAGTAGCAAGTTGAGTTGGGTGGATGCATTACCAATAGCGTTATTATGCATGCGTACGTCTGTACAGGCTAGAACTGGGCTCTCGCCGTACAAAATCATAATGGGGAGGCCGGCAAATGTTTGGTGCGCACCTCAGCCAAAACGACTTAGCGAGGTAGAACATCCTGTGCTTAGTACTTATTGTGGCCTTTTAATGCAGAAATTGTGTTTGATTCATCAGCAGGTGCAGGAGGCTCTACCAGTAAGATACACCGGTCCGGGGCACACGCTGGAGCCAGGCGACTGGGTGCTGCTAAATTTTTTGAAATAAAGTCATTGTTAGCACCCAGGTGGCGCGGCCCCTATCAAGTACTCTTGGCAACGCAGACGGCGATACGGGTGGATGGACGGAATTCGTGGATCCATGCCACCCATGCCAAAAAGATTCCAACTTCACTGAAAGACTTGCCTGACCCAGACGACCGGAAAGAGACAACGGTCCCAGAAACGAAAGAAACTGCTGCCACCAAATCTGCCCGAGCGAGAAGTGAAACTCGAAACAAAGCCTGAGACGATTGCCAAAAAGGGGGAAGGGCAAAGAGTGCCGCAACGTTGCCCAGCAGAATCTACATCACTGTTGGCAGACACAAAATCTGCATTGCAAATACCGGCAGACACTAAATGTGTACCCCTTTGGCGCCCATCAGCACTTGCCAGCATGCCAAAGACCGAATCTGCATCACTGGCGCGGCGCACACCAGCACCTGTAGTAGCGCCACAGGCTGACTGAGCCTGGATCTGAAAGTGCACCGGCGCTGTTCACGGATCACACAATACCAGGAGTGAGGCGATATGATTTACGACCTCGAAAGACAAAGTGATCCACAGTTCTCTGATGTTTATGTTAACCTCTGGTTCCGCTCATGGACGGAGAAGGAACTAGAGGTGTAGAGGAGAGAAGCGTGAGAATTGTGCAAGTCGGACAATTCAAGACTCGCGGCTCCTCGGTGGGATCATAAAAACTACATGTGTCTGGAACCAGAGCGGACAAGCTGGGCGCACATGGTACTAAGGCAATAGATAACTGATCAAAAGTCCTCTGAGCAGTATGAGAAAGGACAAGTGATCTTTCCTAAAAACAAATAAGCAAATTCAGGCTATAAAGGACTGGCAGAACTGAACTGTGACAATTCCGTTGAACTTATTGACATCAGAGCAAGTGCAACGAAGAGAGATATCCACGACGAACTCTAAAAAGGAAGAAGAATGACGATGAGAAACATGTCGGGACCGGTTTCATCCTCCTCCTGCACCGCTGCTGAGAATGAGTTAATTGTAAAGACTGTAAGCTTAAGAAAAACGCATGCATGCTGGCACTGACAATAATTAAGTGCTTTATGAGTGTGGTAGCACCAATAACGACAGCCCTAGTATTATGTTATGTGGAATCGATACACCCATTGGGAATGTTTTTACCAATAGTTAATATATCCACTACTGAAAGCCCGGTTCAGGTGATTACTTATACCTTGTCCCCAATGGAAGAAAGACACAGGGAAGGGTATGGGAACAATACGTTATTATTAATTATGAATATTACACATGCAATTCTAAAGAAAACAAATTGCTGGGTATGTGCCCATTTACCACAGCATGCTGGGAAAGGAATAGGTTGGTATGTACAGCCATTACCATTAAGTTTTGGATGTAGTGCATCTTTAAGTGCAATGTTCTATGGGAAATGGAATAAGAGTTGTACGGGTCAATTAGACAGAAGAAACATGAATGAGTTTGAGGAAATAATTATGAGGCCTGTGGGTTGTTCCATATTCCAGAAAGCACAAGTGATGACCCCAGAGCCTACGATGAAAAGTACACGAAAAATAACACGACAAAATAGACAAGATAGATTGTCCCCACCAGTTAAAACATCTGTGATGACATTTCGTGTAAGAACCGACGGGAACAAAGATGCAGTTCCCCCTTCTTACACAGTGAATTATAACCCAAGAACTGTCCCTTTTTGTCTAAAAAAGAAAGGCTCCTGTTCAGTCGGAACATTTACTGCATGCATGAATACAGTGGTATTAAAATGGGAAATAGAACCAGTATATGTGGGAGATCCAGTTTATTTTATATGTGGAGAGAAAGCATATCCTTGGTTGCCCAGAAACTGGGGAGGTACATGTTGCCTAGGTCTACTGTTCCCAGGAGTGTTCCTCTTAGAAACAGCAGACATGGCCAGACTATCCAGATCTAGAGCCAAAAGGAGTAGCGAAGGCGTTCTGATAGCGACTGACGTAGCAAAAACATTCATTCCATTTGTGTCCAAAATAGTGAACTCCTATAACATAAGAAAGCTGTCCAGAATACTAAAAAATACCATAAACACAACGACAGATATACTATTTAACATGACGTTGGAAGAAAAAGGAACAGGTTAATGACGCTGCAAAATAGAATGGCTCTCGATGTGATCCTGGTTGATCATGGGGAAATTTGCAAGATTGTGGGATCAGCGTGTTGTGTATTTGTAGATGACTATTCCCCTACGATTTTTGAAGCGATAAAGAAAATGCATGTCCTAAGCTCCGAACTCCCTACTGGAGAAGGAGGCTGGGGTATAGAGTCCTGGTTTTGGGGAATATTGCGTTCTTGGGGATGGAAGTTGATCTCAATATTAGTAGTGGTGTTTGGAATATTCATAACGTGCTGTTGTTGCATACACTGCCTACCGTTAATTTGCACTGAGGTAACTGAGGGATGTACGAGGGATGTATGCATATGATGACAAGAAGAAAACAAACTTATGGTCGAGCTGACCAAGACACAAATGAGATGAAAACAGTGAAAGAATGAATGGCTATAGATATAAATGAAGATGATGATGCTTACAATAGCATGCAAAATTCAGATATAAGTACTTCACACTTATCGTCATCAGAGGAGGATACAATGAATGAATGAGACGTTTGGCATAGGGCAAAACGAGGGTTTGTCAGTCTAGAAAAATGGATACCTCTCATGATTGACGGCAAACGTATTTTGGTGGCAATGGGCCAACCGTCTCATGCACGATATGATAGACATATAGGTTTCCGAGTTTACCAACGAACGACCATTTTGATGTAACAAGGATCGCCATTTTGTTTTCTAATAATTGCTCATTGCTTTCTGTTCTTATTGCTTGGCAGCACATTTTCTGCTTACACTGCTCCACTGTTAAACATTGTTGTCTGAACGTGAAATGACAAGGCCGCAGGGCCGTGAGACTAAAAAGAGTTCGTTGAAACACAACGTAGGCAGCGCCAGGAAGGAATGCCCGGCTCCCTCCCGAATGTAGCCTTGAAGCAGAGCTGGAGGGCATTTAATCATTTCACAGCTGACAGCCAGTCTCGTTATATGGTAGAATATGTTAGAATAAAGCAGCTAAAAGCTTGAATTATGCTATTCTTACGGCCCCCCTTTTCTGAGCCCTGTAGAGCGTGTCGGCTCCCAGGACACGAATAGCACCTCATAGATAGCAAGGTCTGGAATGTGACTCTTCTCCCGTATGTAGCTCGCTTCCAAGAACAGAAGCACTGTGTTCTGTTCAACAACTAAAAGATGCCTCCGCACTTGCAAATTGCATATTGTCACTAGAATAGATATTTGAAGGTGTCATAATTGTCAAAAGTGTCCATCATCACACCGAGTTCAAAGAAACCCAATAAAGGGGGGTGTTAAACATGTCATAGCTGATTGTATGATATGCATTTTGTATATATGTAACTGATGTACGTAATTCACTCTCTTGCGTCCCTCGAGGTCTAGAGATACACGTCGCGGGGCGTGAGACCGAGTTGGCCAACTGAGACTATTTGCTTTGCAATAAACCCTAGCTTTGGGAATACAACCTCGTGTCTGGCGTATCTATCGTGTGTGGTGACTTGCTTTGTTTCCATAGACGTAAGGGACCCCTAGGGGCCCCTTTCAAGACAACGATCTTAGTAGGCCAGGTGTCATTCAGATCGCGAAAGTGCAAGGGAAGGCAGAAAAGGAAAGTGCGGGGGGAGGGGAAAGTGCAGTACATGGGATAAAACATAACAAGATAAATAAAAGAGCAGTCAATTGGTGGCAAGTGCAGGGTGAGTGCAGACATAAGTGCTGGTGGGGGACTGTAGGGATACAGAAAACAGTCCCCAGGTGCAGGGGTTGCCTGGGAGGCAGTGCAGGCGTGTAACTGGCAGGGCTTGGGTCCGAGATAAGATGGGTGGGGAGGTAACCAGGGCAGTATCAGTATCAATAAAGTAAAGAAAAAAAAACTCAGACTAATGCAACAACATGCTGATGATCTTCTTTTCATTCAGAGATTAGTTGCCAATTCTGCTTTCTGTATTAATTAAAATACATTATACAAATAACGTAGAAAATAAGCATACCAGCATAGACCGTGCTTTATCACTTAATCACTGTCAAAGGTCACAGAAAACTATTTTACAAGAAGACATTGTCATATCTGAAATTTAGTGCAACAATTATTACGCTCCATTACTTAAACAAAAACACTTGCAGTGATAGGCTGCATTGTTCAGTAACATCCAGGGCCAAGTTAGAAACTCAAGTGAATCAAGTACTTTAACAATTAGCTTAGTGTTGTAACTAATTGATCCAGCACACTGCAGTGGTGTTATTGCTATTAGCATAACTGTGCATAACAAAAACACTTCTGTGTTAAAAAAAAACATTTGAGATTCGTAATAGTTTCTCCAAGTCAGGGATAGAGAACGGGCCTCATTACACGTTTGCTGGTATCCCGCTAGTAATACCAGCGAGATACCCACAAACTGCAATACCGTTTAAACCACTTAGCCTGCCAGAATTACTGTCAGTTTCCAAAAGACGGAAAGGCCAGTAAATCCTGATTCCAAGGAGCCCATAGGACTCCATGGGGTTATTTGCCAGCATTACTGGCACCGGCATTACCAGGCCAGTAATACTGGACGTTTTTTGCAAGTAGGGTGGTGGAAATACCTCAAGCTTAGAGCTGTAGGTAAATCAACCACCGGTAATGTGCTGGTATGTGGTAGTACCGGCACATTATTACCATACAGGCACAATCATAATGAGGCCCAATGTGTTGAAGGGACAGCGGACCAATCCGCTGATCGATGAGACAATTTTCCTTTGTGTACAAAACCCTAATACGAAACTTCAATTCACACTATTTTAATGCATTTTATGCATTTTTGGTTTATTTTCAATAGTTTTTCACATTCAAATTTTCTTGATAGTCATGTTGGCTTTATGACGACATTATGAATAGCAGCCACGACATGCACATATTTTGATCATTTTAGATTGTCATCAGGTGGCTAAAGCAAATCAAAATGATAGAGATCTCAACTGGAGACATAACAGTAAGTTATCTGGTCATTGCCTCACACCACAATTATAACACCAGTTTGCACCACTACCTTTGTTGTGATACAATATATGCAATATAATAAAACACCACCCGCCCGCTTGAAGGCCAGGTGTTCTTATTTACGCATTATGAAGGAAATCTGTTTCAAAAACAGCAATCCTAAAACGTATTCCCTGTTGTACACAGCTCTTATAAAACAGCCAGTACTATAAAATTCTTTTCAAAATCAACGTGTCTCATAATGTATCTAAACTGTATGCCACAGTGTTGTATGAATACCTTCACTGTGCAGCGCACATTAATACATCTTCAGGCACAAATGATGTTCTACATAATTAACGTTTCATGTCTCTAATGTTATTAAAATTTCATCCTAACAAATTGTGCCCACAGATGGGAACATAAAAAAGGATGAAACTAAAAATAATGAAAAGGATTGAAAATACTTAGACAGATGTGACTTGCAACATAGTTGTGAAGCATGTGTAGAGAGGCAGATGCACACATCATTTATAGAACCCACCCCCTCACCTCCATCATATTGGAAGTACAGCAAGAAAGCACTGTGTTTGACACCTGGTATCATCCCAATAACACATTGAAGGTGTGAGAGACGGTATGCACTCAGACAACCATACCGAAGGTACCATAGAACTGATGCGGTAGACATGAACTTGCAGACCCAATGGATATAGAAGAACTATAAGTAAAGTCTGACAGATGAAAAGTGAGAAGATATGTGGACACTAAACCTGATGTATGGATATCGAATGAATGAAGATGTAAATGAAGCAACAAAGTTAACATATATGCAAATGAAATGGAAAAACATACACACTAAGAAGATTAGAGATGTAATCAATTTATATACGCAGAAACGCAAGGTAAAAAAGACAACGTAGAAGCTTGCTACAGTAAAAAATACAATGAACACGAGTAAAGCAGCCATGTTGAGAAAATTGATATCTGCACCATATCGGGGACGCAATCGAGAAGCCTCGAGAAAGGGAAACCAAGGCTGCAGTGCTGATGCTGACATGCACTGAAATACAGATTCATGTAAGAATAAAGGATTGTTGGTTGGCTCAGAATCAAGGACGCCACAGCAAGAAGCAACTGCAAGGGTTGAAAGGACTTGAAGAGGATAAGCTACATACGCAGGACATATTTCTCTTAGATTAAGTAAATGAGTGAATAGTTGCCATTGCCAAGTATTGTTTAGTTAAAGATGCAGAAAGTACATGTAGGATAGAGCAACCAAGTCTTCAGAGGCCAAGAAGAGCAATAGCACCCAATATAATTGCAACAAATAGCACTAAAGAGAAAGATAGAATGGACAAAATCATGGTCTCCTCACATGCCGTATAAGACCAGAAGACACAGCCTTTTTCATAAAGCTCCAGACGAAGATAGCAATGCACCTTCACTCTGTTTAAAGTTTTGAAGAAGAGAACATTCAGCAAGGTCAACTACAACAAAGAAGCCTAGGCTTAGGGCCTAACTGGTAACAGATGGTAGGCTAATTAGCTAAGAAAGGCAGTTGTCTGACATTGTTCCCTTGCACCTGGGTATCATTGTTTACATGCTGCTAACAAGCCGAATGTCCAAGGTTGGTAAGAGAGTGCCAATCATTCATGAGGGTATATGTAATGGTGGACCATACATTGTTGCACAGGCCTATCTGCTGCTGTTATTACGTTATTATCTGTATTTTTCGTAGTTAGAGGTAGTTTAAGGCATGCCTACCAGGTAAGGGGCATCTAATGAAGATTCCTACATAAAAATAAACTATATGTATACGTTTCCCTTAGCCAATCCCTCCACCCGGTAGGTTTTTACTTTTAGCCACATAGGATGACGTCATAGCTGACAAATTGAGTTCTAAAATCATTTGTGAAACTGAAATGCATTGAGAGTGTGTGAGTCACAATCTGTTTATTTGCCAGGTTTCCCTACTATATAGCACTGATAATAAAGTAGTATTTTTCCATATTGCTTGAGTCTGTCTGGTTATTTGTGCATTAGATCATTTATTATGGTAATCCCATTCTACACTTGGAACGCTCTAGGTGCTATTGCAAATTTGGTAGCATTGCGGATGGTTCAGATCCAGACTCTTGGATAGTTTACATCTTGCACCATCAGCCAGAAGATTGTGGAGTTTCCTGTGGCGAGCGAAAGAATCACATGTGTAAATCGGTACGGTCGGCAGGTTCCTCTTTGAAGAACTTCCTGTTTGGTCCTCACGGGTGCCCCGCGGACAGAAGGCGAAGTGGTCGATTGGGGAAGAATCAATACCGAAGGGCTGGAACTGAGCAACAGACGTAAGTAGAACATTGAAAGTGGCAAATAAAAATGGAGGGATTTTATTGCATGGCAGTTATAGGGGGGGTCCCAACATTTTTTTTGTTCTTCCATAGACTGAATGGCCAAAAATGTTGTGCACGGCTACAGGCCGAATGGCTGGATGGATTTTCACCAAATATGTGGCAGGAGTGGGGACTTGGATCTGAAAGCATGCTTTTGTGTGTTTGGTGGAAATCTGACCAGTACTTTTGTTGCAAAGAACTGAAATGTACATCTAAATAAATTAGTGATATCTGGGTCCGCTCCGTGGACCCATTTCCCTGTTCGCTCCGCAGACCTAAGTATCATTGGCTTGCAGCATGCCATGATGTCGGCGAACATTCGACGTGACCGGTGCTTGGCTGGAGGGAAGCGTGCTGTGCGTCAAAGTGTTTGGGAAATGTCGCCATGGTGTATCGGCGGATAGTGTTGTGGTGTGTGTGCCAACCCCATAAGCCATTGTGTTCATGGCTGGGCCTCTTGTACGTAACAGTGTGCCCACTAAAATTAGTCATATCTGGCTCTGTTTCCACGTCCCATTTCCCTGTTTGCTGAGCGGTCAAAATTTTGATTGTACTGCAGTGTGCGCTGATGTGATGTGTGTCAAAAGTTATCCATAATGACGGCATTTTGTATCGGAGGACAATGCGGCGGCAAAAGGGCCTGAAAAACAGTTTATGGCATATGGTGGTGGGAAGAAGGGGTGGAAATGGTGGGGGAGTGAGAAGTGCTTCATGTGATATATCTCATTAGAAGAAGACAGTGGTGTGCCAGGGTTATCCGTGCATACTACGGCAATATGTGGTTACCTCAACAGGCAAAAATCTTACGTGATCATTGCAGGCAATCTTCGTTATGGCATGCCAGCTGCAGCAGCAATGTCTTTCTGTGATGAGTGGTTGCAGAAGGGGAGTGCATTCCACATGATATGAACATTTGAACATAGCGTGTACTATGGTGTGTTGTGTGTGGTAAATCCGCAGCCCCTTCGATGCATGGCTGCAGCCCTTGCACAGAAAAGTATGCCCACTGGTTGAAAAGGTATGTCTACTGGTTGGAAGTAGGTGCCACATTGTTGCTTTGTGTGTGTGGTTTGGCTGCATTGCACACATTATTGCTTGCATGGGTGGGTGATTGGTAGAACATCCCACAGTTGTCGGTGTATGGGTGGAGATGCTGCAGTGACGAGTTGTGCCATGTGTCCACTGGGTGCACTCTTGGAATAGTGCACATATGGAAGAGGTTTCAGTGCAACTGGTTCTTATGTGTGTTTGAGTACTGTGCATTGTGCAGATTAGTAAGTGTTGCAGTGAACTATGCAGCATTGCATCTATGCATGTACACGAGTGTTGGGAGCTGGACCAATGTTGTGAAGATTGTGTTGTTTGGTTGGCATGATTACAATACTTTGTGATTGGAAGTGGGTAGTGGTGCCAAACACTGCGAAATGTTTCTGTATTGTGGTAAGTGGAACATGTGTGCTTACATCCCTGCTTTATGGTGCGGCGGTAGGGTAGAGGTGCTGGTGCCTATGCTACCTTTGTGAATTCTGGCACATGCCTACATGTTCGCCTGCATGGCTCTGTTATGTAGTGGTGGGTGTGGGCAAGGCCTAGGCTGTTGGGTGTATGGTTGAAGGATGTAGGGCATGCACCCAACAGCCTAGGCCTTCATCACAGCCACCACAACATAATTCAGTCATGCAGTTGTGACTCTGTATGCATTTGAAGTTGGTGAGTTTCACACAACGGTTGTGGAGGACATTGTCCACTTGGTAGAACAGCAGAAATGAGCTGCTATGTGTACACTAGCATATGGTGTACATCATTGCCCCTGTTGCACAATAGGGAGCCACATGTCACCATTTGCTTTTGCTATGGTTAGGTCCTTATATGACCCTTGCTTGAGGAAGTGTTTTAACACATTGTGCCATGAAAGGAAGTCATCAGCATCAGAAAGTTGCAATATGGATAATGTACACAGAGACTCACATACCGTTCAGCACAGGCAACACAACGTCATGGAGCCATGCATGTAAAGATTTGGCCAGGGAGAAAGTTGGCAGGCACAATTGCAGATGGGGAGTAAACTACACATGACATGAGGAGTAAAACATGGGGTGCACTAGGGTGTGCTATGAGTGGTGAGGAACTAGTGGACAGTGATGGTAGAGCAATGGTAGAAGGGGAGTACAATGAAGACCACATTGAAACTTGAAACGTACAGTGCGGTACGGTGTGTTGAGTGTACTAATCCCGTAGCCCCTTCGATGGATGGGTGGGCACCTTGCACCAACAAGTATGTGCCCTGGGGTGAAGTAGGTTTCACATTGTTGCCTTCGGTGTGCAGTTTGTGATCATTGAATACAATGTTGGTTTCATGGTTGTGGGAATTGATTGCACATTGTATAGTGTTTAGTCCATACCTGGCCCTGATGGAGTGACAACTCCTCTAGTGTGGCATGTAGGAGCAGTGGTGAAGTACTGGATGCTTAGAAGTGGCTAGGGGTGAACTGCATGTACCTGGCCACTTGTTCACCTGCAAGACTCTGTTATGTTGTACTGGGTTTTGCCAAGGCCTACACTGTTGGGTGTATGGCAAAAGGCCATAGGCCATAGGCCAGGCATCGAAGAGCCTTGGCCTGCGCCATAGCCAAGCCACTGTAACATATACATTCAGTTTGAAGTATGCATGTCTCTGATGGTGGTGACATTCAAGAAATGGTTCTGCAGGACATTTTAGACGTGGTAGAACAGCACAAGTGACCTGATATGCGTACAGTACCATATGGTGTAGATTATTGCACCACTTTGCACATTAGGGAGCCACATGTCACAATTTGCGTTCAGAATGGGTTGTCCTTTACACGACCCATCCCATGTTACATTTGTGGATTGTATTACGTGGCAAATGTTGCCATTCATAAGGCCATTATGTTGTGCTGGGTGTGGGTAAGGCCTAGAGTATTGGGTAGATAGCCAAAGGCCGTAGGCCGTTGGCCATGCACCCAAGTGCCTATCCCTTGACGACAACCATCACACCATAATGCAGCCATGCAGAGTTAATTCTGCATCTCTCTGAGGATGGTGGCCTTTGAATAATGGGTGCAGAGAGCATTTTACACTTGGTGGAACGACCAAAGTGAGGCGATATGCGTTCAGTAGCACATGGTGTAGGTCATTGCACGTGTTGCACATTAGGGAGCCATATGTCAGCATTTCTGTTTGCTATCGGATGCCATTTACAAGACCCTTGCTTGAGGAAGTGTGTTAACATATTGCACAATGAAAGGAAGATATCAGCATCAGAAAGTTGCAATATGGACAATGTACACAGCCACTCACATACCGTTTAGCACAGCCAACGCAACATCATGGAGCCACGCATGCAAAGATGTGGCCAGGGTGAAAGCTGGCAGGCGCAATTGCAGATGGGAAGTGCATTACACATGACATGAGGAGTAAACCATGGGGTGCACTAGGGTGTGCTATGTGTGGTGAAGCCCTAGCATCTTGGATGCATGGCTGGAGGCCTTATACAAACAGCTATGTAGGTGTGCTCATTGTTTGCACATGGTACATTCTCCAGTGCATGGCAGGAGCTTATGGAGTGAACAGTTCTGCAGCGTTTCTCTATAGGTTTTGTGGTTCTGGTGTGTACGCAAACACTCTGGCAGAAGGTCTCTTTGTACAAAGAAGTGCAGAATGCTATGGTGGAAGTGTGCAAGGTAAGGGGCAGGTATCTAGGGTGTATGCATGAACTGTATGTACTTGTTTGAAGTTCGTAACATGCATGCAGTGCTGCTTTTGAGCGATATTCTTGGAAAAGTGTGAAGTAAGTGGGGTGCTGTGGTGAGAAACTGTGTGTGTACCAGTGCATATGGTTCAACTGCATAGTGTATGTGCTTGGGTAGTGTGCATTGCGCAGATTACTAACTACTGTACTGCACTTTGAATTATTGTATCTTTGCAGTTGGTGGAGTGCTGGGAGGAAAAAGAAATATTCCTACCTGCAGTTTGTGGTGCTGTGTGCCGCTCTGGGTGAATGCGAACGCTGAAAGCGTGGATAGGTTTGGAGAACTGTTAACTGGAGGGGTTTTCACATGACGCAAGACCTGTACTGTGAGTGTGTAACAGGACGTCTGCAGTGCTGTATAGAAATGATAGTGTTTGATGCAGAGGTCTTGGATGTGGCTGCTACATGCATGTGTGACTATTTAATACTTTGTAATGCGGGAGTGTTGCAAATACAGTTGTGGAAACCGAAGAAGGAGTGCCTCTGCTTTACTGCGGTGTGGCCCTCGCTGTAGCTGGGGAGGCGCACATGGTACATTCTGCCCTTCTGAGCATGGTGCCTTTGCAAATAGAACTGTGGGGATTATCCAATCAGGTGTCGTGGGTGTGGTTCACAGAAAGGGGTGGTGATTTATTTCCCAAAATCTCGAGTCAGTGAGGTTGGCAGAGATGGACAGATGCAGAGTGCTGATCATGGGTGAAACCTTTGTACAAGATCTGCACAGGTATGCTATGGAAAGAGGCTTTGATACTAAATTTCAGTTGGAAGGAGTGGAGGCTTTTTGGGGCACAGTCTATGAGTGGGGTATCGGTGCCATGGTTGTCCTTTGTACATGTGTGGCCTCTGTCGGTACCGTAGATGTTGTGCATTATGGAGCACTACATTTGGGGTACATGTCATGCTCACGTTTGCTCCGTCACCTCAAGAAGTTGATGACAGCAGGGATGCAGATTTTTCCCACTGCCAAGTTGATGTTCTCATCCATGCCACCAAGAGCTGCATGGGACCATGCCGGTGTAATTTGTCCAGAGCCAGAGGTCGGGAGGTGTTTCATAAACAGAAGCATGTGTGTCTTTATGTGCAGTGCTGGGATGTTCTGCACCGACTATGACTATGACTGTTCTGCACCGACTATGACAGCATTAATGAGCAAGATTTGCAGTGGTTCCAAGGAAATAGTATTTTTTGATCTCATGGGCAATGCTGTTTTGTTTGTAACAAGCAAGATTTGCAGTGGTTCTAAGGAAATGGCATTTTTTGATCTCATTGTAACGAGCAAGATTTGCAGTGGTTCCAGGAAATGGCATTTTTTGATCTCATTGGCAATGCTGTTTTGTTTGCCACTCTGCATGAAGAGTTGCAGAGAATCCTGTAGCAATGTAAGATAAGCGTTGAAGTTCAGTCCATAGAAATGTCAGGAGGAGAAGCAAACAGAAACTCATCGAAAGAGATAATAAATAAAAATAAAATGTATGCAAGCACCTACATAACAAAAACAGGAGGAAATATATATATATATATATATATATATATATATATATATATATGTTTTCTGAGACAGTACTACCCTGTTTTACACTACCCCCCATACCCCTTCCTCCCTAGCATGAAAACTCAGCAGATTACGCTGTACTTTCACAATTACACGTGCCACATCCAGCCATTTTCAGGATGGCAGCCATGGAAATGAAACTATGGAGCGAAAGACACTGCTCTATACGTTTTGTGGTTCTGGTGTGTACGCAAACACTATGGCAGAAGGTCTCTTTGTACAAAGAAGTGCAGAATGCTATGGTGGAACTGTGCAAGGTAAGGGGCAGGCAACCTGGGTGTATGCATGAACTGTATGTACTTGTTTGAAGTTCGTAAGTAACATGCATGCAGTGCTGCTTTTGAGTGATATTTTTGGAAGTATTGTAGTGTGAAGTAAGTGGGGTGCTGCCGAAAATAAAAAAAAATCTTTGCAGTCTTCATAGTAAGTGGAAGGCATCACACTGGTATGAATGCATTGTGTGTATGATATCATGTGATGTGCAATTGTATGCTATGGCATTCGTAATGCGCCTATAAACACATTTAGCAAAGCGCAACAAGGCAAGGGAGGGGGAACAGAGGGAGACAGAGAAAAAGACCCTACTAGGCCAGGTGTGACTTAGATCTCCCAAGTGCATGGGTGGAGGGAGGGGAAGGTACAGTATATGGGAAGAAGAACAAATGACAATAAGTAAAAATATGTGCCGATTGTGCCAAGTGCACGGATAAGTGCACACATCAGGTGGTGGAGGAACTGTTAGGGATACAGAAAACAGTCCCCAAGAGCAGAGTTTGCCAGAAAGGCAGTGCAGGGTTCACCTGGCGGGGGGAGGTGACATGGGCCCGACATCACAGAGTCGCCAGGTTACCAGTGCAGATTCAGTTTACGCTAGGCAGTCAGCCAGGGAGAGGAGCAGAAACAGCAGACGCTAAAAGAAAGGATTTGAGTTGCTTCCAGAAGCGGCAATGGTTCTCCTCAAGTTTCAGGGAGGCAGGGAGGCTGTTGGAGAGGGAGGCCCCAGGCGGAAAAAAAAATCTACCACCAACTGGGTTCTTGCAGATGCGACTGACCCTAAGCGTGTCGGAGGCGGATGAGGGAAGAGCTCGCGCACAGAGATATATATGAAGTCAGAGTCGAAGGTATTGCGGTCCCAGGGCCCAGAAGGCCTTCTGCATAACGCAGAGTCTTTTCACTTTATTCCTCATGGCTACTGCAAGCTATTGGAGACATTTCAGCGCAGAAGAGATAGCATCCCAAGTCGCATACTCCTCTTCTGGATACGTTCCAGAGGGCGGAGAGTAGAAGCGGACAGATTTAAAAAGAGCTTGTTGAAATAGTGCAGCCTAGATAGAAGCACATCTGTGCAGACAGTGATCTTTTGGAAAGTTGCTTTTGGTTGGTACGATACATGCAATGCTGGTTTTGGTGGCCTATTTGTACGATTTATGTAGGAGGTGGGTTAGTGGGAAAACATTTTGTAGCTTTGTCGGAAGGAAAGCAGAGAGTTCCTGTTTCGATATAACAATGTATGATATGGGTAAATGAAAATGTTGCAAGCATATATCACTGAAGTGCCACTTGATGGTAGGGGATGGGGAAAAAAACAGTATGCTTTTAAAGAACGTAATGGCCGATCAGTGGCAGATACCATGCGCAGAGGCACTTATAACACAGTTGTAAACATACTGCAGAAAAGGTTTTCATACCTCCATTTTGTGGTGATGGGTGCGCATGTGGATGAATGTGGATGCACAAATCTTGCAATCTTTTACTGAACTTTCTACTAGATGTGCTGTCCAGTGACTGGAAGCTAGCAGGCTGAATTTGTAACGGTACCTACAAAGTGCTGTGCAGAACTGACAGTGTTAGGTGCTAACGTCTTGGATGGCATTGGTGGAATTGTGTGTGCCTATTTACCCGCACCCAATGAGGTAGTGGTGGACAAAAGGTAGAGGAAAAGGAAGAAGGACTGCCCCTGATTTACTGGGGTGCAGCCCTCGCGGTATTTTGGGAAACGCACGTGCCACAAACTGCGCTTCTCACCATGCTGGCCAATGGACATGGGACTTTGGGGATTATCCAATCAGGTACTGTGGGTGTGGTTCACAGGAAGGGGCGGTTATACTGTTGGACATTATTCTGCGTAGTGAAGGTGGCTGACAAGGCGAAACGCATTGTCTTGACTTTGGGTGATGCCTTTGTGATAGATTTGCACAAGTATGCCCTGGAAAGAAACTTTGATGGAAATTTCGGTTTGGAAGGAGTGGACGCATTGTGGAACGCTGCCTATGAGTGCAGTTTCATCGACATGCATGCACTTTGCAAAGACCTGGCCACTTTTGCTACCGCTGATGTCATTGTTATCCACTACAGCGGCATGCATATGGGTTACATGTCTTGTTTAGATTTGTTCCATCGACTGAAGAGGTTGCTAAATGTAGTGAAGAGGCTTTTTCTTACTGTGAAGGTGTTTTTCTCATCCATAACACCGCAAAGAGTATGGGAGAATGCTCCTGGATGTTGTTCCGAACCGGGTGTGGGTCACAGCAAGGGCCATTCATAATTTTCTCCATTACTGTGCGTACTCAGCCGGACTGACATGGTTGCTATTAGTTTCAAATGCACTGGAGCACAGCCAATTTGGTGCACCATCACTTACAAGGCAAACCTATGTGGCCTGCTACTCTGTCCTGAAAAACCGCAAACAGATTGCGGAGCAGCTCCGGGATGTGCTCTTTTGTAGGCTTGCTGTGGAGAACTTTCAGGCCTATATTGTTCAAAAACATACATACATGTGCAACGGCACATTGCAGTGTGTCTGTAAGCATGCACTTTCCAAAAAAAAAACACTCTGTACATTGCTCAACCCTGTACTTTGCCGCTGTTTGAGGGTCTGGCTCATGTCCCCGCTATAAGGGCTACTGCGTGTGGGTGGGTCGCATGGTGATGTTGCTACTGTTCTCCTTTGGGACGGCTGTCCGCTTGTTGCGTTTTGGATGGAATACGTTGAGCGCATGTGCATGGGTGTCCTTTGCACACCGTTGCCACTTCTCTTCTGACTAATAGTGCACCAGACGTGTACCAACCATTTTGGGAGATACTGGCTGTTTATAGGGTACAGCTGGTGGAATGTTTATCTGTATAGCTACCTGTATAGACCACACATACACTTAGCAACATTTTCATTATTAACGTTTACTTGTACACATTCATAGACACCATTAGGAAAGGGAATTGGTAGCAGAAGTGGATACTTATTGTGGGGAAATAGGGATTTGCACAACTTGGTTGTGAGGGGAGGAAGAGATTAACGTCTCCTATCACATGGATGTTGAGGGGATGGCGGGCTCTGACATGGGGAAGAAGTAAATTTGCAGGTGTGCCAGTGCTGTTTCATTTTGTCCAAGATATGTCCGTGTACGCAACCTTTAAGGCGGCACAATTGTTCACCAATTTCTCCACTTTGGCTTCCAAGCTATCCATTTCCCTATGCACAGAGTTTCTTTCTTTTCCTATGCCCATATGCAGTTGTGGAAGAGTTGCAACTTGTGCTGCTTTGCTTTCCTTTCCAATATGTTCACCTACCGAACCAAAAATGTGTTTTGTGTATATGCAGCAATATATATTACATAATTTACGGTTCACACTGCTTTGAGTACCAATGGGGTTACTATAGTAAGTCATTGCGTCATGAGGGAAATGTTCTTCCTGCCACTCTTAGGTGCTTGCCATTGCTGTGTTAAAAAAACACATGTTAGGCTTCTGTACTATTGCATACTGCAGCACCTGTGCAATTATTAGACAAAGTTTAGTGTCCTTACTACATTGTAGTGATTTTCTGGTCTAAGTACTTTCCAGTCCTTATTCCGGCCGTTCATTCTTTGTTCCCATTTACAGTAGCAGTGTGACAAGTTTGAAGGCAGACGTCACTTCTGTTGTTGATGCATTCTGTTATGGTGTACTCCTATGCCTTTGTCCTGTTTGCTTCATAAGTATACAATTTGCAAACCTACTCTATTTTCAATTGCAAATTTTGCACATGGTGCTGTTTGTATATGTTCTTTGACTTTGGTGATTGGTACCACTATGGAAGAGAGCACAGGCCTTCCTGAGCAGGTTGGATGCCACCCGAAGTCTGCAAACAGACGTATAGTCTGTGACTACTGTCTTCATTAACATGGTGCCAGCAGTTTCACTATGTTGCGCAGTACATCTTTGCAAACTAAGGGTATCCTGCTAAAAACCAATGAAATTCACTGACAAAAAACCTTGTTTAAGGGACTTTTTTGTTGTTAAGTTGCACTAGCGAAAACCTATGCAATTCAATGGACAAACGTTGTTACAGGGACGTTATGGTTACAGGTAAAACCGAAAAACCGAAAAACCCCAGAAATTGCCAGTTATGGTAAGCTAAGCAACCATAACTCATGCTACCACTCTGTACTGCAAGGACTAAGACTCATGACATCAAAGATGGCAAGTTTCCCATACAAATAGTCTCTGTCTGAGTGTCTTCCCTAGTCCTGCTTTGGAACGGTTTCATCAAATGTCTCACTTACAGTCGTAATTACAGTCGGTAGGCAGTTCTTTGCTTCTAGTGCGGGGAAGTTGTGGCATCTGGTAGTGCGCTGGTGTCCAGAGGTGATGGGTTCCTTGACCAGATAGAGTGTTGTTTTGATTTGACTTGCTTTTGGTGATGCAGACTGGCTTGAACATGATGCGTGCTTAAAGGGGTGGCCAGTGCAACTCCTTCGAGACCTGGGTGAAATGTTTGAAATTGTAGTCCCGTGATGAGGCATAATATTGCTTTCTGGACAGGTTTCGCAGGGTCTGGGATCCTCTCTGTGACACCTGCTAGCAGGGCATTTCCACCAACCAGCTTGGAGATGGCCAGGGCTTGAACAACTGTTATGAAACTTGGTGCATGGATGAAAGGACTGACTTTATGTACAACCTTGAACCATGCTGCTTCTGTCTTATTGGTGATATGTGTTTTGACTGAAAGATCACAGTCGATGGTAAAGCAGTGAGATTTTGTAATGAGTGAGAACTGAGGCATGAACCCATAAAACTTCATGTCATTGTGCCAAATGTAGACTTGAGAATGAATTTGTCCTATTTTGCATTGTGCTTCATGTAGGGACTTGACATCCAAGCATGGATGTGTTACAGACACTGCTTGAACCATTGATGCAAAGCTTCATGCCATACGACCTCCTTCAAGTAAAATATGATCTATTACTTACAAGCTGAAAACACACACTTACCACCAAACAACTATTGTGGGAATCACTGCCAATGCAATATAAGATGCCAATAATAATATTTAGCTACTCTTGAAGTCTCACTAATCTAGACGTTGGACACATACCAAAAACAAATAATTCCTTTGACTACAGGCTTTCCAGATGAAATTTGCTATCTCAAAAAGCACAAAAAGGAAAGACACTCATGGGGTTGAGCCTAGATCATTTTCCAGTAATAAGCTTCAAGGCCAGGATACCAAGTGAAAACGTTATATGGAGGGATTGCATCTTTTTGAGTCAAATATAGTCAATAAATGGCTCCTGGTCTGTGTAACAATTTAGGCCATAATATAGTTCAAATATAGTTCAAATGTAGTGTTGGGCCAACCGAGTTCAGAATCAGTAACAGCCAATGCCACCCATAACGTGGGAATTCTTGCGGTGGATCATGAACTTTATCAATGACCACTTGGGCATTACAGGCCAGGAGGGAGGGCTGTAAACAAGATTTATCAGGATACACTCAAATTATAGGCCTGAGGCACCACATCCCTTCACCATATGCACTGCTTCTACTGTTACACGTATCATGGACCACTGTAGTTCATTACCAGTTACAACGCTTACTTTTACCAGCAAGCCAAGTGCTGGTGCCTTCATCGCTACCCGTGCATCACATCCTAGTGTAAACAATCCTCCCCCTCCCCCACAAGCCCTAGGGGGGGACACAAGCTCAAAATTGAAATAAACAAATTTTTCCCGAGCTAGTATTTAGCAATATGAAAGGAAAGGGCAGGCAAACACAAGAGCTAAATGAGGGCAACTATCGAACACAGTGTGACCCCTGGGTTGGTCTCCGTTCAGATCAGATAAGGGAAGGACTTCTGTTGCCTTAACATAGTCTGATTAAATCTTACCTGCCTCAGTATATGGTCCCAGCGTTACCCTTGCACTGAGTACAACAGTCTCTTGGGCCCGCCTAACTCATGACGCTGCTGTATGACCATTGTTAAGAGTAATCTCCTTGTACTGATCCCAAGATCTTTCCCTAATCCCAGGAGACCCCTTATCCTATTCAAGCACACCCTTTAGTCTGATCAATCTGTGTTGCCCAGCATATTTGCTTGTCTTTGCTTTCTCTCTGTCTCTTTGCTTACAACCAGCTTACAGCCAGCCTGTGAATACCTGTTTCAACTCAAATCATCTAGGTATGTACCCTGTTTCTGCTAGCATCGCGTCAGGAATCTCGCCTAATCGATGGTGCATCCTGTGAGATATAACCTTTGCCCTGTGCTCCCTGGCCAGATTCCTGACACCCACATTCCACTCTCCTGTGCACCACCATCATCTGCACATGACACAAGTACAAGGAAATGCTGGCATGCCGCAGGACATGCGCAGACCATAACATGTCAGTGTTGCCAGGGCAACAGCTCTCGTTTTCACGACTGCCCCATAAAGTTGCTTGCTGAGTTCAGCTCAGCACATCTCACAATCGTGTTGTGCTCACTTCCTTGTTGTTGCTTTTTCCTCCCTCTGAGGTCCTGTGGAGTTTCTCTCTTACCTCCCTTTGTTCTTCTAACCCCAGCCTTGTGGCTCGGACCCTCTGTCATTCTTCCCGACCTCTGCCTTGTTCTGCCCTCTCATATTCCTTGGATTGCCTTTTCTCTGCAGCTGCACCTTCTGGTTCATATCATTTTGCTGGCCTTGTGCTGCCCTCCTTGAATTCGACAGTCTTGGTTTTGGTGCCCCAGTTCAGTGCTTGCACTGTCCTTATACCACGTTGGTGCAGAAAGACCAGTCCATTTGCCCAACATGTCTACCATTCTCCTGTTGGGAGTGTTGGACTGCCTTTCTGCCCTAATACACTAACTCTGTGGTACATCTTTGGTTGGCATAGTGGCGTTATCTCACCCTACAGCAGAAATTTCAGGTATGAGGCACCAGTATAGCATGCAAATGAGCAGAGTACTGAGAGTCTCTAAACTGGACATCCGTCAGATTGCTAGCAAACCAAGTTGCGTTCCGGAAAGGCATCCAAAGT
The DNA here is from genome assembly GCF_040938575.1 of Ambystoma mexicanum. Classification (NCBI taxonomy): domain Eukaryota; kingdom Metazoa; phylum Chordata; class Amphibia; order Caudata; family Ambystomatidae; genus Ambystoma; species Ambystoma mexicanum. The sequence goes on from NC_090928.1 coordinate 293,593,643, forward strand.
GTCCCACTTCTTCCTAAGGAGAGTGCTGCTTATTTGGCACCTTCATCCCCTTGGTATGCATGTGCCTCAAGTGTGAATAGAATGCAGCAGATTTCGATGTATGAGGGCACAGAGGTGATTGAGTCTGTTCCTGCCTATATCTATGTAGCTGTACGTTTTTGTCAGTTTGATTGTATGTGTGCTAGTATGGCATGTGCAGAAATGTAATTTGTTTGGTGAATGTAATGTTGTGTGAGACTGAATAAATGTAAGTATGAGTGAGTCTATGCCTGTGCTTTCATGTATGTAGGTGTTTGAGTCAATATGAATGTGTAAAAGGGGCTGGTCACCCACCCACCCCCGGTGGTATCTAGCATCTCTTCTCCCTCTGAGGTGGAAGGGGCGTCCCCAGGCCCAGCCACATCCGGCTTTTGGGCTCCGGGGAGCAGTTACACGGCAGGGGCTCCAGGCTCTTCCATTTTGTTGCAGTCCCCCGCTCAAAGTCCAGTCGTAGGAGGTTGTTTGCCGTCTTTATTTTCCATGAGTGGTGGGGAATTTGTAGGTATATATGCTGCTTGGTTTGCCGCAGCGCCTGCAATGGGCTGTTGCCCGCTCACCAGAGGAAGGGTTTGTTTTCATGGAAGTGCTCTGTTTAACATGGGTGAGGCCTGCTGGGTGTTTGGGGGAGTCTGTATGTACCCGGATGGTCGTCGCGCTGCCAGGTTGGCATCTTACTTAAAGGAGAGTTCCGGGACTTTTTTTTTATTGTCCCTACGGGTCGGCCATGTGTTTGTAAGCATAAATCGGTAGATCGTAGGAAACTTTCCTATGGACCTTACCCGACTTTTCGCCCCTTATCGCACTCGAAATCAGCCTCCATTTTGTGATAATCCTATCATTCCGCCGCATCGACCTGGCTCACCTGCCTTTGCGGCACTAAATCAAATCCCCCGCCCCTGAGCCTGACATCAGCAGACGCGTACTGCCCATTTCAAGCACGTCTCGTGTCAACAATCGCTGCGCCTCAGCTATTGACGTGTTGCCATGGAAATGGCAGGACGCCTCTTTCCCCAATAAGTATAAACAGACCGTTTCACAACATACAGCAGCAGATTTTCGATTCCATTCCTCTCTCTGTGTTACTTTGAGTATTCTGTGACTCGTTTCAGTGCTCTGGTCAGCTACCTTCGCCGCTTGTAGCCCGTGTGAACAGATACCAGTACCACCGCTATAAATTATTTTACTATCTTTACCGCACAATGGCCACAATAATGCCGTATATGTACGAGCCCGAGTACACCGAGGAAGAACTACTGGAAAGGCAAGCACGCGAAAACGATGGGGATTCGGACGGCAGTTGGGAGGACCAGTCAACGGATGAAGAGCCTGGACCATGTCGCATGGACGGCGTCTCCACCTGGTGCACGTGCAATCGGTGCGAGCTAATGCCAACTGAGGAGGAGAACTGCTGCTGCCGTGAAAATTCCGGGTGCTTGGCCTACATTTCGGAAAGCGAGCAAAGTCAGCAGGAAGGCGAGCAAAGTCCGCAATGCATCACCGAGCTGCCAGAGTTCAGGGAAGCCTGCCTCTCACGGACAGTGTTGAGGATGATGATGGTGCTTATGCACGAACTTCGTGGCACTGTTCGTCCGCGTAATCCGAGTAACGAGTAAGTATACTCTGTTTGTGATGTCAGTGATGCCACCACTATTTCATGGTCGTCTCCCACATATAAAATTACATTTACATATCATTGGAACGCATGTAAATTGGTTCCATATAGTGCATTTTCTAGATATAATTTTTTTCTAAGAAAAATGACATGTGTTACCTGAATCGACATTGATAAGAAAGTTTGGTCAGTTTAATACAGTTTGCATCTTTTTTTTTCACAGGTGGTACAGGCTGGTGGCCTATCGTTGCTTCACTTGGTGGCTTCACGGGAGGCTCGGACACCGCGTTCGGAGAGTAATACCTGCCTGTGCGGTACTTGCCATTAGACAACATTTCCCCAGTGACAGTGGACAATACCGCGGATTTTCCCTCGATGTGCTGCAACCTCAACTTTACAATGTGTAATGTTTATTATTTATGTTTAATTAAAATCTAAAATAAAGCCCAACATATATTTTAACAATGGTTGTTTTGATTTTTTAAATGAATCTAGTGTATATTCTCCTGGGAGGGTGAGGTATTTATAAACTCACCCCCCTGCCTTCCATGTAGTAGATCCTGCAGCCATCCTCTTACATTCAGTTAGATGGCCTCTCCTTGGTGAGGCCCTGCGGCAAACGGGTCTTGTCTGCACGACCACCGCCCCGATCCACCCCCCGCCCTATCAAAGGCAGTTCGCACCGGGGTACTTGAGCTGCTGGCAAGTGGAGCTGTCAGGGAGCGATAAAGGCCAAGAGGTGCCAAAGACCATGTACACTTCAAAGTGGTCTATAGAGCATGGGTTTGTTGTTCCCATGTCTACCTCCAGACCCCGTGTCTCCTGCCAAGCATCCCCCTCACGCTGGACGGCCCCCTGCAATCCACATAAGTGTGTCTCCATTCACGAGTCTTCCTGTGTCTTGTCTGCACGACCACCGCCCCGATCCACCCCCCGCCCTATCAAAGGCAGTTCGCACCGGGGTACTTGAGCTGCTGGCAAGTGGAGCTGTCAGGGAGCGATAAAGGCCAAGAGGTGCCAAAGACCATGTACACTTCAAAGTGGTCTATAGAGCATGGGTTTGTTGTTCCCATGTCTACCTCCAGACCCCGTGTCTCCTGCCAAGCATCCCCCTCACGCTGGACGGCCCCCTGCAATCCACATAAGTGTGTCTCCATTCACGAGTCTTCCTGTGTCTTGTCTGCACGACCACCGCCCCGATCCACCCCCCGCCCTATCAAAGGCAGTTCGCACCGGGGTACTTGAGCTGCTGGCAAGTGGAGCTGTCAGGGAGCGATAAAGGCCAAGAGGTGCCAAAGACCATGTACACTTCAAAGTGGTCTATAGAGCATGGGTTTGTTGTTCCCATGTCTACCTCCAGACCCCGTGTCTCCTGCCAAGCATCCCCCTCACGCTGGACGGCCCCCTGCAATCCACATAATGCCACGACATATACACGTCATTCATTCACAAACACACCCCTGGTTCGAATTCTTTATAACCCACCTCATATTTCTAATGAGAACTTCTTTGCGCTTTGCTAGTCAACCCGTGAAGGTGCTGGTTATCTGCTCTTCGTCTCTGTGAACTTCCGTGACCACTTTGAGCAAACTCGTCAGTTTGCAACCTGTGAACTGCTCCCTGTTCTACGACAAGAAACTACTCTGATCCCTGCATCTAACTGTTTGTTCGTCAAGGTAAGTCCATGTACCATAATCATTTTGCGTCCAATTTTTTAATTTATATCTATTTGCTAGTAGTCATCAAATTGCATCCATGTTTTCTTTTCGTTCACGACAGTACATGCAAGGAACTAGTCACATGTTCTGAGTTTAGTCAAATTACTTTTTCTATTTTTTGAAAGTTATTGAAATACTTATCCGCATGTGAATAACGTGTATAGTTCCAAGAACCAAAACGGACCTTGCATTGAACCTTTTATGTGTCATTTACTGTTTTAACACATTGGTATTCATAGAGAATTGTTGATCTTTACTTTTCAGAACTTTCCATAATGCCTGCCTGTTCCATTGGCGGTTGCCCTTCGAAGACCCATAACAAATCTGAAGGTACTATAATGCATGTTTTCCCTAAGACAATAGATCAGATAAGAGGATGGGTCCGATATTGCGGATATCCAGCCTCTGAGCTAGAAAGTAGAGTCCTAGAAGTCTTTGCGGACAAGAGGGGTGATCGATACCGCATCTGCAGCAGGCACTTTAGCCCAGACATGTACTCCACATCATTGCTAATAAAGAAGAAAACACCGCGAGCGAGGCGAAAATTGCTCTCAACCGCTATTCCCACTCTATTCGTCCACATGCCTCCACTGGTGAGTCAAGTTTACGGATCTAGTTCTCGGCCTTGCGGTAGTGTGTAGCAGTAGCTAACAATAATTTCCCCATTTATGTATCCACTCAATATGAAGGCGGAAGATTCTCCATCCGTGTCGTTATTGCAGTCATCAGCCACTTCAAGCGCCTATCGGGTAATCTTACTTAGCTATTCTGACACTGACTTGTTTTAGGCATGTAAATCAATAGTTTTAATTGATCGTGTAATTATTTTACCTAATGGTACACCCTTGTACTCGTCCTCTAGTCTTTGTTTTCAGTTATAATTATTGTTATCCAAAATAATGCAAGTACTGTCTTTCAGGGAGATGCTGAGGAGTCCAACGCATTGACGACAACCGTAGATGTCACTCAGATGCTCGAGGTACGTTTCTTTCGTTTTTAGCCATTGATATGTCCTTCTGTCGTCGCCCTCCTATTTGTCTTCTTTTTTCAATATTGTGTTCATTACTAATGAAAGTCCTATGTTTCAGGGAGTCGATGGAGCATTAGTCCAAGTAGAAGGGGGAGCATGCAGTTACGGGTCGGCGCAACAGCTTGCAGAAGTGTGCACCGCAGTTACATCGTCCCTTGATGTTCTTATGCATTTCGAGGTATGGATACTGACAGTTCGATCAAGCGAAATCATATGACGTGATTACATCCGCTATACTTCCTTCTTTATTAACGCAAGTACTATGTTTCAGGGAGATGACGGAGCTTCTTCTACAAGAACATCACCCCTAGTAGTTGATGCAGATCTCTGGGTGGTGACACTTCCAACGATCGAGCAAATCGAATCATATTTACATATCCATTATTTATTTTAGACAACTGATCATTTGTGCAGGTCTATTTAGATGAGCCGTTGACGCCTGCTCAAAGTTTATGTTCTTTTTAACAAAATAGAAAAGCATACTAATGCAATTACTGTGTTTCAGGGAGTTGCTGAAGCGTCATCTTCAATAATATCATCAATGGAAGTCTATGCGGAGCCCGAGGTATGGATCTTGACAGTTCAATCTAACTAGATCAACAATGCGTGAACTATTGTCGTTTGAATGTTCTACACAATGCGTTCATTCGTGTTTTGCTATTGAGATGTACGTATGGGTATTGGTCCCCAAGTACATTTTGTGTTTTCAATATTATTATACATACTAATGAAAGTTCTATGTTTCAGGGAGTCGATGGAGCCTCAGTGAGTGATGGATGTGCTTATCATGAAAATATAGTCGTTGCAGCGCGAGAGGAAGTGGAGACATGCACACACGAGTCGGAGCAACAGCGTCCAGATGTTGAAGTTCGAGGCAAGAAAGTTTCAAAGAAAAGAAAGCAAAAGAAGGTTAGTGTCCTGTTCACTATATTATGTTGTCTTTCACTGTCAATAGTTCAATACTGTAAGTTGTGTTTAAACTGAACATCCCTTTTCTAATCTGTCCTCTAGTTGCGAGTGGGTGTAAGAACTAAATCTACACAGACAGTGAAGCGAACGAGAGATGTTGCTTGTCAAACCTTTTGGCAGGGACTTGAGACTGGAGATGCATCGTGCCAATGGGAAGAATATGAAGTGATTGACAACGGAGCTATACCACCACCAGCCATTGATAGTGAATGTCCTCCTGGTAGTTTGGATGCAGTCGGAGATCAATTCACAGAATCCACACCCGCAAAAAATAAGAGCGCGCGAAAGTTGAAGACATTGTTTTTTTCTCCCATCTCCGGACAAGGAACAGATGTTGCAATGGAAGAGAATGACGTGGACGACAATGAAACACCATCAATATCACTCAGCATAGCGGAAGACGATATCAGAGATTGTACCTTTCATGCGAGTGACATGTCCTCAACGTTACAGGCCGAACCAGCTGGGATGCAGAGTGAAAGTATAAGGAAAGAGGCCAAATTCATTGTATTCGATAGCTGTTTGATGGATATTATTATGATGATGAAATGTGGGCATTCGGTTGGTGGGGAAGTATGTGGGGAGCCATTGATTAATGTGACTCGTGCAATTCGAGGCACTAACCTTAAAATACATGCCACCTGTACACAATATCATCCGTTCGCATGGTCTGCACAACCCATGCTGGGGCAACTGCCAGCAGGCAATCTACTTTGTGCAGCGGCCGCACTTTTTAGTGGTTCAAGTTTTAAAAAGTTACAGTATTTCTTTCAGTTTGTGGGAATCCATTTCATTGCGAAAAGTCAGTTCTACAAATACCAAACCGATTATCTATTTCCAGCCATCAGCGAAGCTTGGAGAATGGAAAAAATGTCAATGGAAAGTACATTCGCGGGCAAACGCTTCAGGCTAGCCGGTGATGGACAGTGCGACAGCCCAGGATTTTCAGCCAAGTACTGCACCTACCACTTTCAGGACATGGAAAGTAAGAAAATTGTGAGTTCGGTGGTCGTGCAGGTGTCACAAAGTACATCCTCAGTGGCCATGGAGAAAGTTGGCTTTGTAGCATCATTGCAAGAACTACAATCGCGGGGAATGGTGATCGACCTGATAGCCACGGACAGACACGTTTCAATTGCCAAGACAATGAGAGAACAGTACAAAAATATAAATCACCAATTTGACGTTTGGCATCTTGCAAAATCAATCAATAAAAAATTGTCTGCTGCAGGTAAAAAAAAAGAATTGCAAGGTATTTCACAGTGGTCCAAGTCAATCAGCAACCATCTTTGGTGGAGCTCAAAAACATGTGAAGGGTCGTTGGAAATTCTACTGGAAAAATGGCGGTCAGTAATGTTGCACTGTAGCAACGTACATCGATGGTCGACAAATGAGCATTTCCACAAATGTGAACATGGCCATTTGTCCACAGAGGAGGCACGGAAGAAGAAGTGGTTGATTCCTTCATCACCCACTCACAAAGCCATTGAAAAGATTGTATTTGATAAAACTATAACAAAAGCTTTGAGGGGACTCACGGAATTCTGCCACACAGGAGATTTGGAGGTGTTCCACAATATGTGCCTCAAGTACAGGCCCAAAAGATTGCATTTTGGCATGGAAGGCATGATAAATCGGACTCTTTTAGCGGTCTTGGCACATAACCATAATGTTGGCCGTCAACAAAGTAGGACGACCGGAACTTTAGGGACGCTTCGCTACAATAAGGCCTTCACTAAAAGAAGTAAACAATGGGTGATCAAACCAGTGTTTGAGGATATGCAATATGAGTTTATTGAGAGACTTATCGTAGATGTCCTCGATAGGCACATACATGGAGTGGTGAACGAACCTATGCAGGGGACAACTGCATTGCCACCCAACATTGCCTCTGTTCCATGTCCACCTAAAGCAGAGCTCATTGAGAAATACACATCACGGTTTAAATGATTGTAATTTGATTGTCTGTTCTCTCGAGTCTCCTCATGTTGCAGGCCCATTGCAATTAAACCAAACAGTAATATAAATCATTTTTACAAAAATTATAGAATGTTTCCGTATTGCAAAAACATGGCCGACCCATAGGGACAATAAAAAAAAAGGCACGCAGACAAGATGTCCCTAAAACTAACTGCAGCTAACTAGAAATGTGTGCTCGCTCAAAGTGAAGGTCAGCTGCTTTGATGTTTTGCTCGGGTGGCGGAACGGCCCACGACCCAATATAAGGTTCTATTGTGATTTGACCTTGACAGGCCGGGACCATCCTGAAAGACTAAGAAAAGATAATGAATAAAATTTCAGAAACGAAACGATGAGCCACGTTCATTAGAAGAAGTAACGTCGGCAAAGAAGGAGTGGTGTTTCGGGTCTGCCCTACACAGAGACACAATGGAAAATGCAAATATAATGTAAGTAACTTTTGATGAGTTTATACCGCAATTTCATTACTATACAGTGGCTTTAAAGACGGGTTCAGTTGTACTTGTTCGTTCTATGTGGCATATTGTTTTCTACCGCGCACTATCTTGAGGAGAAACATCTGCTTTTACTGAAGCACCTCAAAACCTTCCTCTTTGCTTCTGCTTTCTCTCTCCCTCTCCCCTGCTACAACTGGTCCACTGTCTGCGACCTCAGTCCTGGGCCCTTCCACTCTCCACCTGCACTCCCCCCCCCCTCCATGCCTCGCCACGCCTTTAAACACTTGTGTACACCCAGTAGCGCTGTCCTCGCTATGAAATGAATAATTTTAATAAGGATCTGATGGTGAGACTAATTTCATTTTTTATGTTTTTAGGTACATCATTCACTACTGTCTGTGTCACGAGTACCAGACACCGGCGGACGGCTTCTACAGCCGCCAGTTGCTTCTCCGCGTGAACAACGTTACCACCCTGACCATTTTATGGGACGATCGCCAAGTACAAGTATGCCCTTACGCGGTACTAACGGTTAGATGCAACATACCTACCATTGTGGTGGCCTAGCGCCTCGTTGTTGGAACAGCCATGCGATTATCAGTGCGACAGAAGAGCTTATTTTTATCGTAAACCAACACCCTGTGTACTGCACACGAACATCGCTTCCCTCAAGACGAACTAATTTGGATCGAGAGCAAAGAAAAATGCAAATCGCTGAATATTCTCTAAACATTTGATGTCCAATAAACGTACTTTGCCAAATGTACAATCTTGCCGTTTGCTTTTAAACCACGGTTTCACATTCCGAATTGTGGTGCTGTATTGTGAGATGCTCTAAGACCCTGTGTACAGCAAAGGACCATCGCGTTCCTCAATACGAACTTTTTGGAACATGAGCAAATAAAAATGCAAATCGCTGAATATTCTCTAAACATTTGATGTCAAATAAATGTACTTTACCACATTTACAATCTTGCGGTTTGATTTCAAAGTACAGTTTCATATTCCGAATTGTGGTGCGCTGTATTGTGAGCTGATCTGTGTTGATTTCCGGGGTCTGTGTGGAGTCGCGTAGAAGACGCCTGGGCGCGTTTGCCTACGCAGCACAGTCACGTCACGGATAGAGGCGGGGAATATGAATGTTTTGATAAAGTCTGTTTCAGGGGCGGGGGATTTGATTTAGTGCCGCAAAGGCAGGTGAGCCAGGTCGATGCGGCGGAATGATAGGATTATCACAAAATGGAGGCTGATTTCGAGTGCGATAAGGGGCGAAAAGTCGGGTAAGGTCCATAGGAAAGTTTCCTACGATCTACCGATTTATGCTTACAAACACATGGCCGACCCGTAGGGACAATAAAAAAAAAGTCCCGGAACTCTCCTTTAATTGCATATCTTCTTGGCCTCAGGTCGTCGCTGTGCCGGCTTGTCTTGTAGGTTTAGTAATAGTTTTTCGTGATTTCAGGGCTGTGTCCGGTCGCTGCCCCGGAAGGGTGTGATTCAATGTATGCCCATGGTGTTTACGTTCACTGTATGCCTACTGCCTTTACCCAGCCGGTCGCCGCGCCAGCAGGGTCATTTGGTTGGAGTGAATAGGGCGGTCCCTTGGATGTAATTTATGTCCCTTTCTTGGTCACCGTTCCGCAGATTGTTTTGAATTCTGATGCATTTTGTCATCCTTCGTGCGGGCGCCGTGCCGCGGGAGGGAGGATTTTGTTAGAATTAACACGCAGCATTTCTTTTTTTTTATTCTAGAACCTCTGAGCCACTGCCAGAGACTGAAATCATAGTTCCTCAGCAGCTCGCTCGATGGAATCTGCTAAAAATCAAGGCTCTGCTGTTTGTTTGTTTGCTCAGCCTCAAAAGCTGTAAGTAGCAGGAAGTAGCGTTCTGAAGACGTCAGGCGGCAAACGGCAAAAAAAAATAAAGAAAACGAAAGGAGTGGAATGAGGACAGTGAATGTTTTCAACTTCTTCTTTTAATTATTCTGCTCAATGCTGCGAAATTACGGGGATTCATCTCTTGTGAAGCTCCTCCTTTACATTTAATTAAAACTGTAACATTGAAAAGTTTCTGCAGCGAGCTGAGGGGATAGTAACCCTTATGCTGGTATTGATATTGATATTAATATTATCGGAGTCGCCATTCATCACCAGATTACCAACAAGTTCAATAAACGCATCCATAATCTCACGAATCATAAATATTGAGGAATAACGGGTTTCAAAACTACAGAGAGGAAGTCAGTATTGTGACAGTTTTATTTACATACTGAAAGAGTCACCAGTCACGCCATCAGAAAGGGACAGTGTGATTGTCTTGGGAAAACAGCCCAAGTGACAAATGAGATATTAGCTCAACTGATCAACATCCGTCATCCAAACAGGGACGTGGGTTTGGCTGGAAAAGGGATCAACCTATCTACTCACACTGATCCACCTCCAGTTCTGATGAGGAGTCCTCAGATCAAGTCCTACCACCAAACTTATTTATAACATCCTCTGCAAACCCGGTTGGTCCGGAGGAAAAAAGATAAATGAAGGGGTTCACACTGTCAGACAAAGTCTCCACCCGAAAGTCCAAATTATGAGAAAACCTGTAAACAAAGTCCTAAGAATCCCCCCGGCATAAGCAGGACAATGGACCAGCTGACTGAAAGAACCGATGTTGGGTCAATCGGAGAAGTATCCAACAGCCCCCCACCCTCTGACATATAAATAGTCTGGATACAAAAAAAAATTAAAGACTTTTTTAGAGGGTGGGGTCCAGCTCAAAATCAAGTAAGATCAGACATCAATTGGGGGAGTTGGTGGCTTAACTCGTGAGTGATGGAAGTATTCGGGAAGTGGTAACCCACTTGGAGGAGGACAGAAAATTGTTGACAATTGCACCTATAGAGGTAAATCCTGCACTGCTACGAATTGATCTAATAGAAGATGACCAGAATATACATTCAGAGGAGATTGCATCAATATTAATGGAACATCTGTCATTGAACTCTATTTCATCTCCAGGGCCGGAGTTCTATCAAGGCCTGCATGAAACACTTTGGGAAATGGACCAATGGGTTAAATTAACAGCATTCTCCATCTTCGCCTTGAACTTGGTTTTAAGTATATTTGTGAGGTTATACGGAAATATAAAGGTCAAACTCTCCGATAACATACTACAATTGAGATTGCTCCATTCAAGTTAGAAGTCTCACTAGATAAAAAAGTGAATGGACTAACCAAGACACAAAGCAAGACAGTCTCAACCTTGGTGGGGATGAATGAAAGAATTGTTGAGATCCCAAACAAGATTTCAGTTATCTTAAACATAGTGTTTGGCAAAGACTTGCACCTGAGCTTCCATCACAAATCTCGACCAACAACCAGTGAGAGACTCCATGCCACGGAGAACAACCCGACATTAATTCAAGAAGTACCAATGCCTGTTCTGACAAGAGAATCAATACATTTGGAAGACTTGGATTCTTCAACTCCACCAGTCATAGAGGTGTCAGCCGGTTTCCCCTTCAGGAGATAAACTAATGTGTGGTAATCCAGACACAACCAGCAATGCATAAAGACACTCCAAAAAAAGTTACTGGGAAAACAAAAAAGGGAGAAAGAAATCGAGGAGAGACTCCAGAAAGTTCTTGAGAAACCTTTACCTGGGGGATGATTCAGGAAAAATCATTTAGTATCCAGAGGTTGTTTAAGGCGACATGTACCACTGATGTCATTTATCTACAAAGAAAAGATAGTGACACTCAAACGAAGACAATGGATAAAACCACTTTAGAGTCCGAGATTGAAGAAGTTAGTTGGCCTCGGCCAGCAGAGCAGCGGGAAGTTGGGGTTGGACCAGCCTCTTTGGATGCAAATAAAGAAAACACAATAAACACGCCTAGAATGAAAGATGCAGTTCAGTAAACTGAACTTCTGGAGGACCCCAGTGTAATGAATCTGATCACTAAGAAGAATGCAGTATCACAAACTCAAACAGATTAAAGAATTTTGATAGATTCTAACCCATTACAAAGATGTAAGGATGCGTCCCTTCTGGCCAAGACGCTTTCCCCGGGAACATGTGACGCTATATTGTATTGTGAGAAAAGGATTCCAAAAGGACAACTGCAAACAAAAGATAACTATGCAGAGGCACTCCTGTTTTTAGGATTAAGGAATGATACCAATTCTAGACCGGTATCCCGAATCTCAGAGAATTCCCAAACGTCTTCTCCATCATCCACAGGTACTGAGAGGAATCAGGTTGCACAAGTAAGCATCAAGAATAAGGGGGAGAATAACAATATGTTATTCGCTCACCTTAGAGCTTGGATGAACAACTGGTGCCATTAGGAGACCAACAGGTTTTGAACAGACATTCAATATTACAAGTTACAACAGAAATTCCTGATATTTACCTTCTTTCAATCCATGACATTGACTATATTCATTTTCCCTATGATGACTGTACAAACAGTAAGGAAATCAGACTAAAGGCCCGACCTGGGACAATGTGCTTTCAGCAGCTCGAAATGACTTCCATGAACTGGGCTACATGGTTTTGAATAGGAAGCCGAAAGAAAGAAAAAGGGTAGTACCCAATGGTAGTTATATTAGATGGGGCTTGAAAGCCTCCTCATTCTGTAGAGAAAGATGAAAGAACAAGTTGGGGAAGAGAAGTAAATCAAATTTCTACTTTTTTTGAATGTTAAAGTAAAGTATGGTCCTTGTTGCCTGAAATTCTCTCACAGGTTTTCCATAAACTGGGCGGGAATAATGCATCTCTCTAGCCAATCATTAAGTTAACATGCTAAGTTGGAACACAAGGGGCCATTGGAGCTTCACAAATAACTTCACACAAATAGAAATATTCAGAAAACATTACCTGATTTTTCGGCAAGAGACCTGGTTAAGGTCAGACGTTAAAACAGAAGGCTACTCCATAGTGGAACAAAATGTCACACATTATAATGGAGGTCATCTTTCAGGAGGCCTTCAAATTGCCAGTCGGAACTAGATAATAACAAAATGAGAACCATTACAGAGTAGCTGTCAAGGCATCGTCGCAGAAAAAACTGTTTTATCAGGTTGGAGCAACAAGTTTAACAATAGTGAATCTCTATCAGAACCACTTGTGTTCTAACTTTTTGGGAGAATTTGTCTACAATTGTGTTGGAGGCATTCTCTTTGAACTAGAAAATGAGCATAATAATGGCAGGAGATCTGAATTTGTATTGCCTACCACCGTGTTCATCTCTGTGTAAAAACCCAGTGGCCCGTGATAATGGGAAAATATTGTTGAATTATATTGATGAGTGGGACTTGACTGTGGGTGATGGACATATTGTGGGGGACCGCCAATCAGGTCCCACATAGAAAAGTGGTCAAGCCAGCTTGCTTATAGACTGCATGATGCTATCAAGAAATATGTTTTAACGGTGTCTATTTATGGAGATTAGGACAGCCATCAATAGTGACCACAATATGGAAACTGCAAAATGTCTTCTTGCATAATTAAGAGCTGAGATTGGCATGCAGTAAAAGCTAATGATGAACCCATGTGAGAACACACTATCAAAGTTTAGATCAGGAGGTCAAACACTGAATAGAAACCAATGTGATGTAGTGACCACAATCAACTCAATTTAGCATGATCCCCCTCTCAGTTCCTGGATTTTACCGGGGAACAGGATAGACCCATATACATTGGGAATAAAATTTGTGTCAACCAAAAAAATTCCTTTGACCACGAAACGTGGATCCACAAAAGGGAACTATGAAAGCACACCGGGGCCCTTAAAAATTCAAAATCCCAAGGGAAAAAAAGAAGCTTGTCACGGAATATAGGGATTGGGCCAGGGCAAGTAGATATCTTAAGCACCAGAGACAGGGCAAGCTAATGTTGGGCACTCTAGTATTCAATAATTTGCAAAAGATTTGGGCATTAGTAAATCAGGAGAGTGGGACACAAGCCCAGTATCTTAGTAATTCCATGACTGAGAATGCCTGGTGAAACCATTTTAGAGAACTACATAGGAACCAGGTAGGTGACGAGGATGATTTGAAGGATAATGGTTGTTGGACATTAAATTTGACCAGAGAAGACATAGCGGAATTAATAAAGAATTCATCAACTTCAAGAGCAGCAGCGCCAAACGGCCTAACTAACACAATCTTTAAATATGATATAGCTGTATAGTAACTGGTTCTTCTGGCACTGTTCAATAATGTACTTTGCTCAAAATGGTGTGCAGCAAGCTGGAGAACCGCAAATATAATTCCAATCTATAAGAAGGGAAGATCCTGGCAATTATGGCCTGAACACCCTTCTAGATGCAGACAGTAAACTGTTAGCAGGTGCAATTAGTTGAGAATTGGAACAGTGGGCAGAGAACAGTTGTATCTTGGATAAAGCACAGATCAGGTTCAGGAAAGGTATGTCTACCTCCCTGAATAGTCTGATCATAAACGTAATGCGCAAGAAGGTTTGAAAGTTAGCTGTCCCCCCTCTATGGTGTTTTAGTGGACCCGTTGAAAGCTTTTGACACCATCAATAGAGGGTGTCCGTGGAACAAACTAGAACAATGGGGGATCCCATTAGGTTTGCGATCAATAATAGTACACCTTCATGGGAACTCAACCATACAGGTTAGTCTAGATGGTCAGGGCCACTTGACCATGCCCATACTTACGCAGAGAGGACTGCCTTTAACCACTATCTGGCAGATTTGAATGAGGTATCAAATAATCAGGCTTTTGCGAGCCTGAAGGTGGAGAAACTATGGATATGTTGGATCACCAGTGCAGATGACAACATGCTTTTGGATTATACTCTGTGTGGCTTCAGACACGTATTAACCGCTCTGGGATGGTATGCCGAAAGTAATAACCTACTAATTAATCCATTCGAATCTAACATCATGCAATTCAGTACTTCAGCTAAAAAAGCAGCTTGCACTAAATGGTCCCTCAATGGTCAGCCGATAAAGCAGATCAAAGAAGGTATATATCTAGGATTTAAAAAGACCTCACAATCTAACATTACAGCTATAGAGAACAGATTGAAGGGTAAAAGGGACCAACTAATTCACCAGATAAAGAGACTGAAGGGCAAATACTGTGGATTTTCCGTCATTCCCTTCATTATTGTCTACAAGGACAAAGTAATTCCAACTTTACTATATGGGATGGATGTGGAGTCCCAAGCATGGAAGTTAAATTAGGTAAGACTCGAAGATAGGCTGTGGAAGAAAGTTTGAAACCTTCCACTGTCCTTTCTGATGGCAACCCTATGATTGAGCTCGCTTAGCGTTAGTTTGACCTGGAAGCTGGTGCAATCGTACCGATCTATCCGGGCTCATTAAAACACACCCTGTATGAAGACGTTAAATCCTTGTTGCAGGAATGCTCCAGCCATTACCTATATAAGTTGGAGGGTAAGGTTATGGCAATTCTTTCCAAGTGTGCTACAATAGTAGAGGAGTTGGAAGATAACCCAGTTGAAGTCAAGGGAGCGATCATGAGAATAGACTGGGTCACGACGATAGACACCATGCGTAATTATAACTTTACAACAGCCTCTCCTTCATGGACAGACCAAGGGGTACACTTCTATCATATTTGAAGAAATTCCCACATTCGAGATAGCGGGCCGAATTTGTGAGATTTTGTTTAAACTCGTTACCAACAGGAGACATTTTTACTTCACAGAATAAAGCTCATAAAACAAGGGGTGATTACTCGTTATGTTAAGAAGAGGTAGGGCAGACATTACGCCACATCCTGACTCAAAGCCGGGTTTGCCTGATGGACATAGAGATCAAAGCTATTCCTCACTCGTCACTGATGATGCCCAACAAGGCCAAAACATGTCTGGGGAGGCATGTGGCCTAGAAATTCAGGCTTGACTGCCTCTTTTGGGGGTGGGGCCAAGCTTGATTTTTCCTTCTGTAATGGCTTGGCAGGATAAAAAAAAACAATGGTCTGGATGGTTACTCAGAGCTGTGATTGTGGGTATGATTGATACAAACCCTTGCAGCCATTACCTTTTGGTTTTGTGTAAATGATAAATATTGTACATTCAGGTCCTGGAATGGTTAACACAGAGTAGAATCAGTCTCTGTGCTGGGATGGTTCCGGAAGGAAGAGGTGGAAATTACTCCATGCATGCTGGAATCCTTGTGTGGTACAGAAAAGATGTGATGATTTATAAATACTCTATCTTAGCCAGTGACCTTAGATGCTACTTGTAAGGTGTTATGAAAGTTTCTCTGTGCCTTGCTGGTGTCCTGGGACAGCTCAAGTATAGTATGATAAATGATAGATACTTTGTGCTATGCTGGTGATATGGGGTGGTTACCTAGGATGGTATCAATAGGTGTCATGATGCCTACCTCCAAGGAGCCAGACCAGGCCCAGCTACCCCAGAGGCAGACATCATGTCCCCGAGGGAAGTCTCAGCAACCCCAAGTAGGGGCCCTTTGGACTCAGTCCTGGCGCCTTTGGCGCCAGGCTCATATTGGACAACAGTCCTGGCACCATAGGCGCCAGGCTCATAAAAGATGACTTTGTGTTTAAAGGTGCTTGGTGTAAACTTACCTGATGCAGACCATGCTGCAACATCCGGGCCATCTAGAGGCCTGTATGGGACTACTTTATCGTTGGGGACTACTTAACCACACGGGTGTGGCCGGAGGAAGAATACATACCTGAGAGGAAGGATACATACCTGGAACTACTTTGAAGGCTATTTAAGCCACGCCCAAGCAGCAACTCACGGTTCGCGTTGTTCTGCATCTATCAGCTGGACGCTCACCGTGTCTGCTCCTGCATCCTGACTTCTGCCACGCCCGCCAGCATCCTGGAACACCTGCAAAGGGAGAAGAGAAGAGAATAGGAGAAAGAAGAGTCCTTACCTGCTAAAACCGCATTCCGGGGACATTTTGCCGACGATCCTGAAAAGGAAGACATTCATTTTAAAAGCACATCGCATCGATCGCTGCAGCGCCGCATTCCACTCACCTTTACTAGGCGCCTCCATGTTCATCAGCGACCATCTGGATCCGCAGCCACATTTCAGTGCCTAGGGAGAAAAAGACAAGAACAAAGGTGCCGCATCCTGGCATTTCCGGACCCCGGCCCCTAAGGGGAAAAAAGAGACATCAGCGTTAGTGAGCGAATGCTAAGACATTACCTGAACTCTCATTAAAGACTTACCTGATATCTACTGGAATTGCACCTCTCACTTTGGGTCGGTGCCATATCTCCGGCATTCCCGAATCCCGGCCCCTATGGGGAAAAAACACACAAGCATTAGTGCATTAATGCAAGGACACTAAAGGAACCTCTCATCAAACAACTCACCTGAGTTTCCTTCGTCGGTTCCATTGCTCATCTCGGAATCTTCGTTCTGCACCTGAAATAGAGACAACGGACAATTATTATTTCGGGCTCATACTTATAAACAGAATTCTCACAGTACTTTACCGGAAGGTCAAGCAAACTTGAACTCTCTACAATCCATGATCCAGTGAAGTAACTGGATTATAACGTGCCCCTGCATCAGAAGCAGGATGGAGAGCTTGTCCTTTCAGACCTTAAGGTGAGACTTCACGGGGAATCGCAGAAGGGTTTCGTGGAGGGTGAGAAGGGAGTGGGAGGCTTACACATTATCCCGCAGATTGTTAATACTCCCTTTTCACACACAGAAGGATATTTCTGCGAGTCAGACAAGCCAGATTTGAGGGTCCGGTCCTGTCCATCTTCCGAGTCCTGCGCTTCACCATAGAAGAGGCAACAGCACTCCAAACCAGGCCTGCGCCTCCGTGGGAGTCAGGTGAGCGTTACAGAACGCGAAGCCTACCTACAATTTCCCACCCGGGCGCTATGGAAACTTCCGAGACAGACCAGCTGGCCCAGCTTTTGGGGGAATTACAGGCAGAAGTACCCTCCACCCGCCAGGAGACTAATGCTCTCAAAAGAGAACTGATCCTATCTAAGGAAAGAACTGATGACCTGGCCAAACGGTTGTTGCAGGGTCAGGCAGGACAAACTCCTTTACCTAGTTCCGGGGGTAATCCCACTTCTATGATTTCGAATAACCCGGTACAAATCAATCTACCTGGAAACATGCCTTTGGCCCCGCCTGAACATTTTGCTCGGGACCCCAAGAAATATGCCGTTTTTATGAACCAATGTCACTTACACTTCCTATGCAGACCTGGGGCCTTCCCTAATGACCAGACCAAGGTAGCTTTTGTATTATCTTATCTCAGCGGCAGTGCTGCCGATTGGTCAGTTCCTTTGGTAAATCAAGATGACCCAATTCTCCAGGATTTTCAAGGCTTCCAGGCAAGCATGGAAAGATTATTCGCTCGACACTCTCTGGGACAGGCCCTAGACAAAGAACTGCTATCCTTACGACAAGGTAACCAGGATCTCTTATCTTACATCGCCACCTTTAATAGGTTGGTTGTGGAAACTGGGTGGCCAGAGAATAAAAGGATCACATTATTTCATCGAGGTCTGCGCGGAGAACTTAAAGACGTGCTAGCCCAAATAGTAAATCCACCCCAAGTCTGCGCGGAGTACATAGACCTTGTGGTCCAACTTAATCACAGACTTCAGAATAGAAAAGCAGATCGATCCAAGTTTGAAACCAGAGTGTTGATCAAAACTCACGCTAACCCCAAGAGTACCGACGTTTCAGAACCTATGCAAATCGGTGGAGTTAAAGGACCGTTAACACAGAAGGAACGGGAGAGAAGGCGGCAAAAGCAATTATGTCTCTATTGCGGGGCTTCTGGTCACTTTCTACGAGATTGTCCGGTAAAACCACCTAAGAAGGTGGTTGGAGCCACTGACAACAATTTAACAGAACCTGATTCGGGAAACGACCAAGCCCGACAAGCATAGAGGTCCGCTTGCCGAGCTTGAAAACAAACTTTTTGACCTCGCATTTCATCATGCCAATGGTCCTCGTGGATCCGAAACAGCCTCGGCGGTTGCATGCTATAAAGGCATACATTGACAGTGGAGCTATTGGAAACTATGTAGATCGTGAATTGGCCTCCAGGATTAATCTCCCTCTCCGTCCGAAAACTAACAAGGATGTCATTACTACAGTTGATGGAACCGAAATAGCCACAGGGCCGGTAACTCATTCCACTACAGAAGTGACACTAGTGGGTCAGGATGGACATCGGGAAGCTATTGTGTTTGACGTAATCAAGGCCCCACAGTTTCAAGTAATTCTAGGAATTCCTTGGTTAGAAACACATAGGGCCTCATTAGGACCCAGGCGGTAAGGGGTTTACGGCGGCGTAAACAGCGCCGACCCTTACCGCCTGATTCCGAGGTCCCTTAGCGCCATGGAGGATTTAACACCTGCTTTTAGCAGGTGTTAAAATCCATGGCGCTAAGGGACCTTGTCGTTAATTACGCCACCGTAATTTACGGTGGCGTAATTAACGCCTTCCCCACTCCCATTATGCCCTATGGGGCAAAAATGGGAATGGGGAAGGGTAAATGGGTTAATGGGGACTTGGTCGTAATGAGGCCCATAATCCTCGAATAGACTGGCGAGCAAAGAGAATAACCTTTCCTGATTGTGAACAAACTCTTGTTATCCAAGAAATCCAAATATGGGCATGGCCTCAGTAACTTCCGCCACTATACAACTACCGGCTGAGTACCAAGAATTCCAAGACGTTATCCAAAAAGAACAGGCCAACACGTTACCTCCCCACCGGTCGTACGATTGTCAAATCGATCTGGTACCCAATGCTCAACCGCCTTGTAGTAGGATTTATGCTCTTACTGAACCTGAGAACCTTCATTTGCGTCAGTATTTAGATCAGTACCTTGCCAATGGTTTTATTCGCCCGTCAAAGTCTCCTGTTTCCTCAGCTCTGCTCTTCGTGCCGAAAAAAGAAGGCGACCTTAGAACATGTATTGACTAACGCGCCCTAAATCAAATAACGATTAGGAATCGTTATCCTCTGCCTCTGATCCCTGAACTTCTCGACCAGGTAAAAGATGCTTGTATGTACACCAAGTTAGATCTCAGAGGAGCTTATCACCTGGTGCGTATAAAAGAAGGCGACGAATGGAAGACTGCATTCCGCACCAAATATGGGCTCTTTGAATATCAAGTGATGCCCTTCGGATTGTGCAACGCACCTGCCGCCTTTCAATACTTTATGAATGATGTTCTTCGGGAACTTATCGATGTTTGTGTCATCGTATATATCGACGACATCCTGGTGTACTCCTCTTCGGAATCCGATCACAGAAAACATGTCAGGGAAGTTCTTGAAAAATTGCGCCAGCACAAACTGTTTGCAAAACTCGAAAAATGCGTTTTTCATACCACAGAAGTCGAGTTTCTCGGATTCATCCTGACACCTAAAGGAGTCCGAATGGACTCGCGAAAGGTGGACGCCATCCTCAAATGGCCATCTCCTAGCTCTGTGAAGGGGGTTCAGAGAATGCTTGGTTTTGCCAATTTTTATCGAAGATTCATCCCGGAATTTTCTCGAGTGGTCCAACCCATCACAGCTCTCTTACGGAAGAATAAACGCTTCGAATGGACTCATGAGGCAGAACAGGCCTTTTAAGACCTAAGGTCTAAATTCACCTCCGCACCTGTGTTGAAGCATCCACGCCCAGATCTCCCTTACATTGTTGAAACCGACGCATCCAGCTTAGCCATGGGAGCTGTCCTGTCTCAAAGGGATCCAATAACTAACCAACTACACCCTGTAGCCTTTTGGTCCAGAAAATTCTCGGCTCCTGAAATTAATTACGCAATCACCGACAAGGAGTTACTAGCTATTAAGTCCGCCTTCAAAGCTTGGCATCATTACCTCCTAGGCGCAAGACACACCATCACAGTGATTACAGATCACAGAAATTTGCAATATTTAAAGACGGCCAAAGCCCAATCATCACATCAACTCCGATGGGCTTTATTCTTTGCGGAATTTGATTTTGTAATCACATATCGCCCTGGTTGCAAGAATGGCAAAGCGGACGCTTTATCCCGGATTGGGATGGAAGAAACAAATTCGAGCTTAGAACCTGTACCGATTATACCTGAACAGAGAATTTTGGGTTTGACCTCTTTACAAACTATTGAGGACGTTCAAACTCGAGTTAAACAACTATTAGACTCCACAGCCTTACAAGAATGGAGCCAAAAGGGGTCACACTTTTCCGTTAATAACGATTTACCGTACTTCCATGGGCGATTATTTCTGCCTAACAAAGAACTGCAAGAACTCGTTATTGCCCATTATCATGATAATTTAATGGAAGGACATCCTGGTATCGCTAAAACTGAGAAAAGAAATAAAATCTTTTGTGATGTCTTGCGGAGTTTGCGCCCAAAATAAAGGTCACCAGCCGGTCTTCTACAACCTTTGGATATCCCACCGGCACCTTGGCTCACCTTGTCGATGGACTTTATTATCGACCTGCCTCCTTGCTATGGATACAACACTATCTTTGTGATTGTGGATCTCTTCTCTAAAATGGCCCATTTTATCCCTTTAAAAGGGTTACCCTCAGCCTCCATCTTGGCCAAGGAATTTCTGGAGAACATAGTTCGTATGCATGGTTTTCCATCTATATTAGTCTCAGATCGAGGAAGCCAGTTTATTTCCCATTTTTGGAGGAAATGTTGTCAACTGGCGCAAATTGATGTACGACTATCCACCAGTCACCATCCCCAAACCGATGGCCAAACCGAGAGAACTAACCAAAACCTTGAACAATATCTTCGGTGTATGTTGCACCAATCTGAATGCAATTGGAAAGACATTCTTTGGATCGCAGAATATGCATATAACAATTCTGTAAATTCTGGAACAGGACAAACCCCTTTTTACACCTTGTATGGTCATCATCCTCGAACCTCAGACCTGGACCCTCCTCAAAACCTGGAAATTCCTGCGGTAGATCATTTGCATTCCACGATAACCCTAGCTTTCAAAGAAGCTACGACTCATCTTCAGCAAGCCAAGAGAAAGTACAAAGAAAATGCTGATTTACATTGAAGTGTAGCACCTCCGTATCAAATAGGGGACCAGGTGTGGCTAGCAACTAGACATTTACCTCTCAAAGGACCGCAGACTTTCAACCCCAGATACATAGGACCCTATCCCATCAAAGCTATAATCAACCCGG
This sequence comes from Ambystoma mexicanum, assembly GCF_040938575.1. NCBI lineage: Eukaryota > Metazoa > Chordata > Amphibia > Caudata > Ambystomatidae > Ambystoma > Ambystoma mexicanum. Next base: position 293,615,605 of record NC_090928.1, read on the forward strand.
TGGCCTTTAAACTCGATCTACCAGCAAACATGCAAATTCATCCAGTTTTTCACGCCTCACTGTTGAAACCGGTGCAACCAGGAACCAGACTGATCAAACCACCAGAACCAATTCAGATTGATGGGGAATTAGAATTTGAAGTTAAAGACATATTGGATTCCAAGGTGTTAAAGTCAAAACTCTTCTATCTAGTTGATTGGAAGGGGTATGGACCTCAGGAGAGATCTTGGGAACCAAGCGACCATATACACGCGCCGCGATTAATACAAAAATTCCACCGAAAATTTCCAAACAAGCCAAAACCCCCGGAGAGAACAACCTTGGGAGGGGCCTTGGGAGGGGGTACTGTCATGATGCCTACCTCCAAGGAGCCAGACCAGGCCCAGCTACCCCAAAGGCAGACATCATGTCCCCGAGGGAAGTCTCAGCAGCCCCAAGTAGGGGCCCTTTGGACTCAGTCCTAGCGCCTTTGGCGCCAGGCTCATATTGGACAACAGTCCTGGCGCCATAGGCGCCATGCTCATAAAAGATGACTTTGTGTTTAAAGGTGCTTGGTGTAAACTTACCTGATGCAGACCATGCTGCAACATACGGGCCATCTAGAGGCCTGAATGGGACTACTTTATCTTTGGGGACTACTTAACCACATGGGTGTGGCCGGAGGAAGAATACATACCTGAGAGGAAGGATATATACCTGGAACTACTTTGAAGGCTATTTAAGCCACGCCCAAGCAGCAACTCAAGCTTCGCGTTGTTCTGCATCTAGCAGCTGGACGCTCACTGTGTCTGCTCCTGCATCCTGACTTCTGCCACGCCCGCCAGCATCCTGGAACACCTGCAAAGGGAGAAGAGAAGAGAATAGGAGAAAGAAGAGTCCTTACCTGCTAAATCCGCATTCCGGAGACATTTCGCCGACGATCCTGAAAAGGAAGACATTCATTTTAAAAGCACATCGCATCGATCGCTGCAGCGCCGCATTCCACTCACCTTTACTAGGCGCCTCCATGTTCATCAGCGACCATCTGGATCCGCAGCCACATTTAAGCGCCTAGGGAGAAAAAGACAAGAACAAAGGTGAGCTAGGGAAGAGAATAAGAAAACCTTAAGTTGCCATCATAAGACTTACCTGTTGGGTCATTCCCACTTCATTTCGGGTCGGTGCCGCATCCTGGCATTTCCAGACCCCGGCCCCTAAGGGGAAAAAAGAGACATCAGCGTTAGTGAGCGAATGCTAAGACATTACCTGAACGCTCATTAAAGACTTACCTGATATCTACTGGGATTGCACCTCTCACTTCGGGTCGGTGCCATATCTCCGGCATTTCCGAACCCCGGCCCCTATGGGGAAAAAAGACACAAGCATTAGTGCATTAATGCAAAGACACTAAAGGAACCTCTCATCAAACAACTCACCTGAGTTTCCTTCGTCGGTTCAATTGCTCATCTCGGAATCTTTGTTCTGCACCTGAAATAGAGACAACAGACAATTATTATTTGGGGCTCATACTTATAAACAGAATTCTCACAGTACTTTACCGGAAGGTCAAGCAAACTTGAACTCTCTACAATCCATGATCCAGTGAAGTAACTGGATTACAACGCGCCCCAGCATCAGAAGCAGGATGGAGAGCTCGTCCTTTCAGACCCTAAGGTGAGACTTCACGGGGAATCGCAGAAGGGTTTCGTGGAGGGTGAGAAGGGAGTGGGAGGCTTACACATTATCCCGCAGATTGTTAATACTCCCTTTTCACACACAGAAGGATATTTCTGCGAGTCAGACAAGCCAGATTTGAGGGTCCGGTCCTGTCCATCTTCCGAGTCCTGCGCTTCACCATAGAAGAGGCAACAGCACTCCAAACCAGGCCTGCGCCTCCGTGGGAGTCAGGTGAGCGTTACAATAGGGTACGGCTCTGGTATGCTGAACTCTTTGGATGTACAGAGTGAGTGTCATAAAAATACTACTTGGTCAAAGAATAAGATAGAAAGGTTGCGAGGGCTACCAAAGACTTCAAAAGGCAGGACATTTCTCCTCAATGTCTTTTGTTCATCCTTTTCCATGGCATCTCAACCGTTCTACCAATATAATCAAATTTACGTGTTTCTAGGATCCCCTATAGACTTATCTTACTTGTCCTCCCATCCCTCTGTCAGATAATAACCCCTCAACAAGAGAACATATACTCTAAGCTCATGGTTAAATAGCGAAAAGACAGCTGAGTGGGTTTACGTGCTTACGGAATACATATTTATTTGCTTCTGTGCAGAATATTCAGCTCTGGAAGTCTGTAATAATGAAAGATTGCTAGTATACCAAATATCTTGTCAACTTGTTCTTCAAATGTTGCTTGCATTCATCCAAACATTATACCACTCATCCATGTATCCATCTGTCCATCCATCGTTATCATTCCAACCATCTATCCTTCAATCCAACTATGCAAACATATGTATCCACTCATCCAGCCACTAACGCAAACAAATTCACTCAATCATTCATGTATCCACTCATAATCACCTTTTCATCCAAAAAAGACAGAGCCATTGGCTTTGCCAATCCTTGTAAGAATATGGCTGCAGAAGCTGCTATGTCAATGAATACTTTTTTCTGTGCCCATAAATGAGGGTGGAAGTGAATTTTTAAAGTTGTCTTTCCCTACCACCCAAAGAAGTTTTTTCAATGTCGTTTGGACAAATATACAGTGACAAGTATGTTTATGTTTCTTATTACTTAACTTTGCTTGCAATAGATTCCATTACAACTTTGAACGTTCCTGAATAGTCAAGAAATTACACTTTTTGAGTGATTGTAACTATTCTCCTTATGTGCACTCTCTCGGGACACCCACACAATTCAATTTTTCTGGTGTTATAGTGCTTTAAAAGTGCATAAAGCCACGCAGATGCTGCTAACCATACAGAAAATATATGCCTGTGCCACAGGTGAATGTATTTATAGATTCCTTTGCTTTTTTTGTGAACAGAAAACATGCACGTTACTAAAATGTTCTCCTCAAGGGTTAGTCTCACTCCTGGAAAAAGTTTTGGGAATCACCCCCATAAGTCTTTACATCATATTTTGAAGAATGTGTGTAGTTCACAAGACATGTCTCCTTCTCATTGTGCTTAATCAGACATAGAAATATTGTGGGCACAGCTAACATGTAGGAGACTCGGGGGGGAATTGACAGAGTAAAAAACCTGTTCCTCACCAATAATAGCACATGACTGATGTTGGTTCAGATGCAGAAAAAATGGGCTGCGCCTGTTATTTCCCGACATATCTCTAGAAACCTGTGTTAAAGCCCTGCGGGAATCATTTTAATGTGGATAGTAATTTGAATGAAGGGGATCCACCACATTTGCACTTTCATACAAAAGACTCACCCTGTTTAATTTGACTCATTTCTAACATGCTGTGGTATAGAAAGAGGTGTTAAATCAGGGTAAGTTGCCTTGACAACTTTTGTTTTCATTCCTTTCTGATTGGTAGAACAAAGTGTAAATTCCTCCTGTAATGAACACATGCAGGGGCTGTAGAGATTTTGGAGAGATAATGGTTTGCTTTCATGTGATAGAAATCCCTTTAGTGTCCCCACATTCATTTGTATTGAGTGGTCACTCTAAAAGCCAAGTAAAAGGAGGTTTAACACAATGAGGAGACTTGTTGGTGTAATTGCTGAGGCATTTAAACAAATATGAGTGAATAGATACATCTGAATAGTGAAATAAATCTAAAACCAGAGCTGAACTTGTATGTATGAAAGCATGTCTTTATTATACAAGCGGGTCACACTTCATTAAACATTCTTATAATTGAAATAACAAATACAGCATTCAAGTTTGAATGTACAATGGTCAGTGAGCTGTCAATATTCATATGGAAATTGAATGCAAGACGTTACTTCCAGTAAACAACATGCATGTAACACTCCTAGAGAAAAACATCAAACAACAAAATTCTATTTCTTTGTCTACGTCCTGCAAGGTAATTGTCATGACAGGTCATTTAAACTACAATGCATGGGTTATAGCATCTGTGACAAACGTGCAACCTTGTCCCTGAAAATATTAGCACAAGTTGAAACCATAATCACTTGTTTCCCAAACACTAAATAATACATGTATCTGATATAAATGGTCTGATTTTATTTTTTCTGTCCACGTTTGAACACAACATAGATAGCAATGACCCACACGTGGCAGTCAGAGGGACGTCTGCAGACTTTAGCACCGCTACACCCATGACCCCTCTTCCGCAGTTCGATGGAAACCAGTGGTACACGTGAGGCCTATCATTTGTGATGTCATCTTTGATGTCCTGGGTGTTAGTCTTAGCAGTGCACGGTGGTGGCGCGAGTTATGGTTGCTTAGCTTACCATAACTGGCAAATTTCAGGGGTTTTTCCGTTTTACTTTGAACCATAACGTCCCTTTAACAAAGTTTTTTCACTGAATTTCATAGGTTTTTAGTAGCGCAACTTAACCATAACGTCCCTTTAACAAAGTTTTTTTACTGAATTTCATAGGTTTTTAGTAGCGAAACTTAACCATAACGTCCCTTTAACAAAGTTTTTTTACTGAATTTCATAGGTTTTTATTAGTGCAACTTAACCATAACGTCATTTTCAATGGAGGAAGACCACTAGGATCCTAGGTTCTCAAAGTGGGAACCCGGGGTGGTAAAAAAAAGATTTGTGTAGGAAGGAAAATCTTTTACCAAGATGGACACCAGGGAAAGGGAAGGCAGGGTGTATAAAGAGAACACAACAGGGCATCGGCAGGGGGTCGGGAAGACCAGAAGAGAGACACGGGGCATGAGTGGGGGGTAACACGAGGGAGACACGAGGCATGAGCAGGGGGTGGAAAGAAGGGAGACACGGGGCATGAGCGGGAAAGAAGGGAGACACGGGGCATGAGCGGGGGGTGGGGTGAACAGGGGAGACACAAGCCATGAGCGGGGGGAAAAGGAGGGAGACAGACACGGAGCATGAGCGGGGGTGGGGGTGAACAGGAGAGACACGGGGCATGAGTGGGGGTAGGGCAAGGTGGGGCCCCCACCCCCGCTCATGCCCTGTGTCTGCCCTGTTCCAACAGAGCAGACACGGGGCATGAGCGGGGGGTGGGGGGAGAAAAGGAAGACACAGGGCATGAGCGGGGGGTGGGGGGGAAAGAGGGGAGACACGGGGCATGAGCGTGGAGTGGGGGGGGAAAGGAAGACACAGGGCATGAGCGGGGGGTGGGGGGGGAGAAGGGAGACACGGGGCATGAGCGGGGGGTGGGGGGAACAAGAGGTCAACAAGGGGCATCATAGGAGGGGGTGACAAGAGGAAGACACGGGGCATGAGCAGGGGGTGGGAGGGAACAGGAGGACGACACGGGGCATGAGCGGGGGTTGGGGGGTACAGGAGACAGACATGGGGCATGACCAGGGGGTGGGGGGCAACAGGAGAGAGACACGGGGCATGGGCGGGGGGTGGGGGGCAACAGGAGAGAGCCACGGGGCATGAGCGGGGGGTGGGGAGAACAGGAGACAGATACGGGGAATGAGCGGGGGGTGGGGGGAACAGGAGACAGACACGGGGCATGAGCGGGGGGTAGGAGAACAGGAGACAAACACTGGGCATGTGCTGGGAGGGTTGGGTTCAACAGGAGAGAGACACGGGGCATGAGCGGGGGTGGGGGGTACAAGAGAAAGACACAGGGCATGAGCGGGGGGAGGTGGGGGGTACAGGAGACAGACACGGGACATGAGCAGGGGGTGGGGGCAACAGGAGAGAGACACGGGGCACGGAGCAGGACATTTCGGGGCGGCCGGTTGAGCCCGGGATGATTTGGCGTGGCCGGTTCGGCGCAGGAGCCGGTTCGGCGCGCCACAGCGCGACAGCACACGCCGAATTGCCCACACATAAATGTCCTGCAAGTTCTTCATGCAGGCACCACAGCCACGCAGAGTACACAGCCCCCGCCCTCGTGAGACCGGCAGATCAATTCTGCTCTGTGCACCGCACCAAAGTAGGGGTAGACACACGGGGCATGAGCGAGGGGTGGACGGGAGGGGTAGACACATGGGGCATGAGCGGGGGGTGGGCGGGAGGGGTAGACACACGGGTCATGAGCGTGGGGTGGGCGGGAGGGGTAGACACACGGGGCATGGGCGGGGGGTGGGAGGGAGGGGGCCATGAGCGGGGGGTGGGCGGGAGGGATAGAGACACGGGGCATGAGCAGGGGGTGGGCGGGAGGGATAGACACACGGGGCATGAGCGGGGGGTGGGCGGGAGGGATAGACACACGGGGCATGAGCGGGGGGTGGGTGGGAGGGGATAGACAGAGGGGGCATGAGCGGGGGTGGGCGGGAGGGGAGAGACACACGGGGCATGAGCGGGGGGTGGGTGGGAGGGGATAGACAGACGGGGCATGAGCGGGGGTGGGCGGGAGGGGAGAGACACACAGGGCATGAGCGGGGGGTGGGCGGGAGAGATAGACACACGGGGAATGAGCGGGGGGTGGGCGGAAGGGGATAGACCGACAGGGCATGAGCGGGGGGTGGGCGGGAGGGGAGAGACACACGGGGCATGAGCGGGGGGTGGGCGTTAAGGATAGACACACGGGGAATGAGCGGGGGGAGGGCGGGAGGGGATAGACCGACGGGGCATGAGTGGGGGGTGGGCGGGAGGGGATAGACAGACGGGGCATGAGCGGGGGTGGGCGGGAGTGGAGAGACACATGGGGCATGAGCGGGGGTGGGCGGGAGGGGAGAGACACACGGGACATGAGCGGGGGGTGGGCGGGAAGAGAGAGACACACGGGGAATGAGCGGGGGGTGGGCGGGAGGGGAGAGACACACGGGGCATGAGCAGGGGGTGGGCAGGAGGGGAGAGACACAAGGGGCATGAGCGGGGGGTGGGGGGGGAGGGAGAGAGACACACGGGGCATGAGCAGGGGGGAGGGAAGAGACACACGGGGCATGAGTGGGGGCAGGGGGGAGGGAAGAGACACACAGGGCATGAGCGGGGGTGGGGGGAAGAGACACACGGGGCATGAGCGGGGGGTATGGGGGGAGAGAGACACATGGGTCATGAGTGGAGGGTGGGTGGGAGGGAGAGAGACACACCAGGCATGAGCGGGGGGGTGGGTGGGAGGGAGAGAGACACACGGTGCATGAGTGGGGGGTGGGGGGAGGGAGAGAGACACACTGGGCATGAGCGGGGGGTGGGGGGGAGGGAGAGAGACACACGGGGCATGAGTGGGGGTAGGGGGGAGGGAGAGAGACACACGGGGCAAGTGCGGGTGTGGGGGGAGGGAGAGAGACACACGGGGCATGAGCAGGGGGTGGGTGGGAGGTTCGAGAGACACACGGGCATGAGCGGGGGGTGGGGGGAGGGAGAGAGACACATGGGGCAGGGGGTGGGGGGAGGGGAGAGACAAACAGAGCATAAGCGGGGGTGGGGGGGAGGGGAGAGACACACACAGGGCATGAGCGGGGTGGGTGGGAGGGAGAGAGACACACGGGGCATGAGCGGGGAGTGGGGGGGTGGGGAGAGACACACGGGGCATGAGCGGGGGGAGGGGAGAAACACTCGGGGCATGAGCGGGGGGTGGGGGGTTGTGTGAGAGACACACGGGGCATGAACGGGGGTGGGGGGAGGCGAGAGACACACGGGGCATGAGCGGGGGGTGGGGGGAGGGGAGAGACACACGGGGCATGAGCGGGGGGTGGAGGGGAGGGGGGAGACACACGGGGCATTAGCGGAGGTGGGGGAGAGGGAGAGAGACACACGGGGCATGAGCGGGGGGAGGGTGGGAGGGGAGAGACACATGGGGCTTGAGCGGGGGGTGGGTGGGAGGGTAGAGACACACGTGGCATGAGCGGGGGGTGGGTGGGAGGGGAGAGACACATGGGGCATGAGCGGGGGATGGGGGGAGAGAGAGACACACACGGGGCATGAGCGTGGGGTGGGGGAGGGAGTGAGACACACGGGGCATGAGCGGGGGGGAGGGGAGAGACACACGGGGCATGAGCGGGGGGTGCGGGGGAGGGGAGAGACACACGGGGCATGAGCGGGGGGTGGGGGGGAAGGAGAGAGACACACGGGGCGTGAGCGGGGGGTGGGGGGGAGAGACACACAGGGCATGAGCGTGGGGTGGGCACCAGGGGAGAGACACGGGGCATGAGCGGGGGGTGGGCGGGAGGAGAGAGACACACGGGGCATGAGCGGGGGGTTGTGGGGAGGGAGAGAGACACACGGGGCATAAGCGGGGGGTGGGGGAGGGAGAGAGACACACGGGACAAGAGCGGGGGATCGGGGGGAGGGAAGAGACACACAGGGCATGAGCGGGGGATGGGGGAGGGAGAGAGACAAACGGGCATGAGCGGGGGGTAGGCGGGCGGGGAGAGACACACGGGGCATGAGCGGGGGAGGGGAGAAACACAGGGCATATGAGCGGGGGGTGGGGCGGAGGGAGAGAGACACACAGGGTATGAGTGGGGGGTGAGGGGGAGGGAGAGACCCACACGGGGCATGAGTGGGGGGTGGGGGGGAGGGGAGAGACACACGGGGCATGAGCGAGGGGTGGACGGGAGGGGAGAGACATGGGGCATGAGCGGGGGGTGGGCGGGAGGAGAGAGACACACAGTCATGAGCGGGGGGTGGGGGGAAGGGAGAGAGACACACGGGCATGAGCGGGGGTGTGGAGGAGGGATAGAGACACACGGGGCATGAGCGGGGGGTGGAGGGAAGGGAAGAGACACACGGGGCATGAGCAGGGAGTGGGGGGGAGAGACACACGGGGCATGAGCGGGGGGGTGGTGGGGAGGGAGAGAGACACACGGGGCATGAGCGGGGAGTGGGGGGTGGGAGAGAGACACGCGGGGCATGAGCGGGGGGAGGGAGAGAGACACAGGGCATGAGCGGGGGGTGGGGTGGAGGGGAGAGACACACGGGGCATGAGCGGGGGGAGGGGAGAAACACACGGGGCATGAGCGAGGGGTGGGGGGGAGAGAGACACACGGGGCATGAGCGGGGGGTGGGCGGGAGGGGAGAGACACACAGGGCATGAGCGGGGGGTGGGCGGGAGGGGAGAGACACAGGGCATGAGCGGGGGGTGGGTGGGAGGAGAGAGACACATGGGGCATGAGCGGGGGTGGGGGGAGGGAGAGAGACACACGGGGCATGAGCGGAGGGTAGGGGAGGGAGAGGGAGAGAGACACACGGGGCATGAGCGGGGGTGGGGGGAGGGAGAGAGACACACGGGGCATGAGCGGGGGTGGAGGGGAGGGAGAGAGACACACGGGGCATGAGCGGGGGTGGGAGGAACAGGAGACAGACACGGGCGAATTTACTGTGCAGGCGGCAGATCCTGCTCCTGCTGACAAAGCCTCTCATGCGAGGAACAAAGATGGCGGGCGTCTCTGAACTCAGACGCACTGCACGCTTTCACTGCATCCAATGAGAGAGCACGGCAGATGTCCGCGGACATCACGCAAGCTGCTTGCCCAATCACCGTCCTGTCCGCGGAGCGAACAGGGAAGTGTGTCCGCGAAGCGAACACAGATATCACTAATTTTGTGCACTTACATTTTTGTCATTTTTTTAAAAACTACTGGACGGATTTACACCAAATAAAGCAAAGCACGCTTTCGGGACCAAGCCGCCGCTCCTGCCGCAAATTTGGTGTAAATCCGTCCAGCGGTTTGGGCTGTAGACGTGAGCAAAGTGTTTTCCCATTATGTCTATGGGAAAAAACAAATGTTTTTAGGGGCCCCCCTATAACTTTTCCCCCCCTGGACGAATCCTCACCAAACTTTGCAAAAATATTCAGAGTGGGCCATATACTTTTTTTTGCAGAGTTTGGTGAGGATTTGTCCAGGGGGAGCGAAGTTATAAGCCGCCCAAAAAGTGCTCTTCCTATGGAAACACCAACTTAACCATAACTACATGGCCACTACTGTGGCCATGTAATGTTAGTGGCATCAATGCATTTTCCATTATTATTTTTTATATTTACATATCACTGTACATATCACTGAACAGTGCATGTTCATGTAATATAGTTCCCCTGCATTTCTTAGCCATATCACGGTATCACTTTCATCTTTTGCCTCTTGTCCTTACACAGCCATTCATAAGACATTTCCATAGAATCTGCCTGCTTTCACCAGGTTTATAAATCTGGTGGATACCACAGGAAGTCATTAGTTTCATACCACCGCCACATTTTATATTGGAGTGAAACCATGCCTTGTTTTGTGGCAAAGTGGTAATCCATGACTGCTACGGGTAGTCTGTTTGGTGTCCGACTCTGCCACAGGGAAAAAAGAAAAATACCATGTCAGAAAAAAGTTCAGACAGGCCTGTTAAATCACCCCCGTGTGAAATATTTGCGGGTCCTTTTCACTGAAGACCCAAATTACGTGGAGAGGACCATGTGAAAATGTAAAGTTTAACACACAGAAGATATCACCTTTACACCTTACGTTTCCAATATGTGTGTTGAAAAATGTAAGGGGGTAATTTTGTAGGTATCCGTAGAAATGTTCGAATATAAAAAAAAACATGGTATATTTGTTCGAATGGCGGCTGCATGAAAATTTTGAAAAGCTGAAAGTTTGGAACAATTATGCGATATTGTGCCATTATAATGAACAAGTTGAGCAAAGGGTTGTGGGTGTGTCCCCTGCACCCTTGTTCACTATAATGGCATCGCTTGTTGCGAGGGTGTCCCCCGCTCCCAATACAATAAAGTTAAAAAAGCAACCCAAAAAAAACAAAATGACACTGTGCCCTGAGGCGCAGGTTCCCACCCACGTAAGTCAAGGGAACTGGCATCGCAGATGGACACGGAGTTGGTGGAACACAACAAAGTCTCCCGCCAAAGTGGGATGTCCGTAAAAAAAATGAAAGTGAAAGTCCACGGGAGAAAAAGAAGTTGTTTTTCATGTAAATAAACTTTGTTTTTTTCTCCCGCTGACTTTTTGCATTCGATTTTTTCATGGACATCCATTTTGTAACGGGTGGTGATTTAAGGTGTAAAGGCAAGGCATAATGCTTTTACACCTTCGTTTTCCACTCGAGCCCAATAACTAATGCTTAAAAGGCAGAGTTGGGGCAGTATGGGGATTTTGCATCCCCAATGTGCATTTCTCCTCCGCTTTTTAAGTTCAATTCGTCTTACTGCTGCATGTGATTTTCATGCAGGTGCAAAATGAATAGCTTCAAATGGAATCCGCCTACATTGAGCACCTCGTAAAAGCGGGCAGATTCCATAGAAATTCAGTACTAACTGCCATCTGCAAAGCATAATTACCAGGCGGGATTTACTTTTTCACAAGACGTAAAATGAAGAATAGTGGCGATTTTGCGATGTTTTACTACTTGTTTTAGCACTTTGCCTGAAAAGGGTTGAAAACTGACCAGAGCGGGCCCAACAGCATGTAAGTGCTAAAGTTAGCAGTCCCCTGCACGCAATTTGCACTTTAGAGAAAATGGTTCCCTAAATGCATTCCAGAATAAAACATCCCTGGAAGCGGTATCCAGTTAAAATGTCGAAAACATTTTTTCGAATGCAATAATGTCGAAAAAAAGAATGCCTAAAAAAAAAATTTAGAATGTGTTTTTTTTTATTTGTATGTTTTTTTTTGGTTTAGTTACTAAAAATAAATTGTAAATAAAAAAAAAACAGAGGGTTGGAAATCATTTTTTTCGGCATTTTTTTTCGACATTATGGCATTCGAAAAAATGTCATTCGACATATTCACAATGAACCGCTGAAGCATTTCCAATGGATTGTAATGGAATCTGCCTACCGTCACTAGGCAAAGCATGAACTGAATCGGAATCCGCTGGTTTTAAATCAGCATGAAAATGCATGCTGGCTGGAAACCATGGGTTGCTTTGAGGGTGAAGCAGGCAAGCATAATGGGCATATTGTGTCTTTTATTGTCCCCACTCTACCTCAAAACCAAAACCCTACATATCGTGAAATAAGGCATTAAGACAGGCACAGCACATATATACACCTGCTTTAAATCTTCTTTAATGGTCTGTGGGACTTGCAAAATGAACCCCTATTCATGCTTAAGTGTAGGAAACTTGAGCAGGTAAATAACAATTATCAAATGATGTATGTGGTCAGAGAAAAGGAGCACTCTGTAATCACTTTTGTTCTACTACGCCTGGGACACATTTCTCTTCAAAGTAAATAACAATGCAAGAGTTAATTAGTAAAGCATTCTCCCTGGATATTTTGATTTTTAACCAATTTCAATTTTGTTAGCTGACATCAGCAATTATCTGTTCATGAACACAACACAACCATACATATTATCTTGATAGCTAATTAAACGTACCTTGTTGTTTGACAGCAAAACTATTTGTTTCCATATTGTACATGACATGCCCTCCTCATGGCACAAGCTTCAGGCCTCAGAGAGCTGATGAATCATTACGAAAAAGGGCACTGATAGAAATATAATTAAACTATTTTCAAATGAAGTGCTCCATTGTCCCCCCTTATGTTTTTCAAGTCATCTGACAATTTCCCATGTAGTCATTAAATAAACTGTAAACGAAATAAATGTGCTATGTTTTCAAAGCTGTGGTGTTGTTTCAATATTCAACAACACAAGCCTGCTGTCGCTGAGAAATATCGCGCCCTGTGTTTACGTCCTACTATTGTGGATCGCTGATGAAATAAGACATGCTATTTACTTTATTTACGTGTGCTCTTTTATGAGGCGCCGAATCTCAGGGAACTGCTTCTGAGCAGTCATAAACAAAATACAGACATGAACACAACAGAGGAAAATCAAGAACATCATCCTATGCCACACTTGATTTTAGATGGAGCAGGGTATGGCATGGTGCATTCCTGAATTATCTCAGGGAATGGAGGCAATTGTCCTCATTATGGGTTTGGTGGTAATTCAACGGGAAATCTGCAGAATTACCACCACACTCAATAATAGCTATTAGTACCGGGCGAGTGCGAAATCAGAATGAAAGAATCATTCTGATTGGCCCCCGCCGAGGCATTACTCGGCCAGGAATCCCACTGCCATTGTTCCCGGCAGGGGGGCTGGGGTTATGTGGCAGCCCCTCAGCCAATGAGGAGGCTCCTAGCGGGGCCATCCCCGCTCCAAGCCTCCCCAGGGCTGAGAGGCTGCTTTCGCTCCCCGCCGGGGACTCAGGTAAGGCTTTTTTTTTGTTCACCTTTCCTCCCTCCTCCCTGCCCTCGCCACCCCACTTACCTTCTTGCTCCTTTGTCCCCGGTGGACGAAGGCAGCCTCCAGCCGTGTGGAGACTCAGAGTGGGGCCATCCCTGCTCCGCACCTCCACACGGTTGGAGTCTTACAACGTCCCCCGCCGGGGACCCCGGGGACCCAGGTATCTTTTTCTTTTACCTTTTTTTTTTTCGTCCCCTCCCAACCCCACTTACCTTCTTCTCTGTCTTCTTTCAGGAACAAACGCGCTGGGAACACTTCTGTTCCCAGCGTGTCCGCTCCCGATGGCCACAATGGAAAGGGAAAACAGACTCTGTTTTCCCTTTCCAGGCAGCCATTTTCTTGGTGGTTTTTTATTTTTATTTTCTTTCTGTCCCGAAACGCTGGAGCGTTTCGGGACAGAAAGAAATGCTTTTGGTGCCCCGGTCACACAGATATTGCAGGCCGGGATACTAATAGCTATATGCCCATCGCGGCGTGGGCATTATCGACTCAGGTAATGCCTGGGGCCTTCGTTATAACTATGGGCCCCTGGGGCATTACCTGAGTCGGTAATGCCCCTGCCACTCAGGGCATATTGCTTAAATAGCACTTGGTCCAGTGGGCTTATCACAGGATGACAAGTGGTGGAAATTTGCCATTATTGTAGTCCATGGCACTGCTGGGGATTTTTGGCAGATTTACCATGCTGTAAACCGGCTGGTTGTTGGAGGTAAAGTGGCAGATTTTCCCACAGCTTGTTACTAGAAGAAAATCCTCTACTTTACTTCCAAATGTATAATTCTGCGGTGTGGGAAAAATGACAATAATTCCATTACAAAAAGTGGTGGTAACATAATTACCACCCATTTTTTTCCTTGCGCTGGATAAGCAAACATGAGTCTGGATGAAAGGAGGGTGGAGGGAGTAAACTGCTGATCCTAGGTGCTGAGGTCTGAGGATAGAATCTCTAGGCAGAGAAGTTGGTCATGGTCTCATTCTTCCAGCTCTCCTGCTGAACATCCATGTGGGAGGTGCAGCGCTCTCTACCTAGACCTCTTATTATTTTGCTAAGGGAGACTGATGATTCCACCAGAGAAGCAGACTCAAGGGAAAGACAACTGACCGTATTCCAGTAAGACCAAGTCACAGAAGAGAAGGAGAAAGGGAAACATTCCTGCGTGTCCACTTCTCGCTAGAAACCAACAAAGAACCCAGAGCAAGCCAAGCCCTGAATGCAGAGACTTTTTTCCAAGACTTTCTCTTGTTAAAAAAAACTTTTCCTGGGAAGGTAACCCCCGCGGCTGGAGAAAAGTCACCTAGGGCTGGAGAAAAGCCATTTTTGAAATGTTAATTTCTTCAAACATTTAGTTAGTCAAAACCATTAGACGAATTTTGAAATTTCAGTTGTGCTTTCTTCCTACCCCATTTGTCCCCAAGAGTGTTAAACTTTCTTGATAAAACACATAAAACACCTTAAACATGGGTTTTCTGTGCTTATCTGGTCACTGACTCCCCATCACAGACATGACAGAGATTACACACATATGCACTGCACAAAAAGTTACGAGCAATCTTCACTGCACTACTCATACAAACAGTACCTTTAGTTTTGTTTTCCCTTATTGTGCAAAGTAACCTAAACGCAGAAAGAAAATGGCCTGTTGAAAAGTACTATACAATAACATCTAACATTTGGGAGCACTTAAACAGGAGATTTTTCACCAGAAAGAGGGAGGTGTTTTTGCATGTCAAAGCAGATAAAAACCTTACCTACAGTGCATTGCTCACTGAACATGGTATATCATTTCTTGTTTAGCTACAATCCGATGACTTGAGGGCAGCAGACATTTCAGCTGCAATACGGTCGTTTCATCACCCTCCTAACTGAGGGATTAATTAATCCTAGACTGGCACCTAAAAGTACAGCATAGCAAAGTGAAAGGGAATGTTAGTGTTCATAACCACAAAGGTAATTTCTCAAATACAATACAATGCAGCAACCAAACCCCAGAGAACATCCTACAGCCCTCACATACCTTGATGCTTATGTATCCTCTCATGTGGCTGTGCTATACCGTTGGTGAGATAAAAAATAGAAAACCTTATGAGGGACATTTCAAGAGCGAGGAACCATAGCTGGATTTCGTTAACTGTATAGCCAGCAGCAAAATGCTGCCTCAGTTTGGGGCTTATCTCTGTCCTGATCACATTTGCAACTGTTCATCATCAAAAAACCTGAGAGAAAATCAGGTATACAAAGCTCATAAATTGCAAAGTGCAAAGAAAGAAAGAAAGTGACCCTCATAAAGACCCTTCAGGGTTCCAATGAGGCAAGGGGATGGTGATCAGAATGTGCATTAGAGTCTGGAGTTTCTTTCTTTCCATTGCACATAGGACTGAGTACAGTAATCATGGCTAGGCTCCTGAATAATATGGGCCACCTGCTCTTTAAATCCAAGTAGACAGGAATCACACATCCAATAAGTGCAAATTCACACCTAGCAATAGGCATGAGACCAGGGGCTATGCAATGTCAATGCATTGTTGTTCACCATTCAACGCATGATTCCACATTAGTGGAAAACCTAAGTCAGTATTATAATATCATTTGAGAAAGAAATTACCAGAAGGCTACTCGACCATGAGACAAGACATGACACAGACTAATCACGCGCGAAATGTGTCTCAGCCTTATGATAAAAAAACAATCAAGCAAGCACTGATGGAGATGTTTGCACCCAGCGCACTGGCCTCTCCCTTTTAGCACTACCTGTAAGGCCTGATCTGATATATTTTGCTTTAAGTGTAGGCCATTTCGTGTCATAGCAGTTTGTGTATAAAACAATAAAAATGATAACAAATAGAAATTAGACCATTGTAAGAAAGTTTTAAACCCATCTCCATTTCTACTCCCCTTATAGTTCCATGCACTGGCCCCCTTTTTCTATATCATTACTAAATCTCTTTTGGAATTTTTTGTACTTGGCTAATCTGTTTATCAACAATAGGGCACATTTCAATCAGTGTGTTTTTACCACTTCCCTGCTGAAGACATGGCCATCCACATCCTTGTATTACTGGATCCTTATAATCCTTATACAGACCGGCTTGTATTACTGCCAAAAAACAGCTTTAAAGCTGTTTATTGCAGCTCAATTTACATTGTTTACATCGACAAATGTTTTAAAATGTATATAAAATTGTGAGCACGGGAAGAGAGGTTCGTGCCCATCTCACAACCTGATCCCTTTTCTCAAAGGCCAGGCACCTTCTTGGGGTTGGCATTCCATGCCTATAAGGCAGAATAGTAATATATTTAATGCAACAGGATTGATATGGCTTGATTGGCAAATGAGTACTCCGTTTTGTATCTAGCAGCACACCATTGCCGAATAGCAGGAACACCGCTTGTCGGACAAAACTACCAACATTGATGGTAATTTAACATGGCCTGAATAAAGGTGCAATAATTATTAGTGAAATTGGGCAGAGATGAAGTTTACTTCTCTGGATCTGGCCGTTATCATGTTCTTCTTAAGAGGGATGGAATATTGCTTTAAGAGTTTTGAATTAAAGAATTGTGTTATTTTCTGCCTAATAGTTTATGCTAAGGTACATCCATTCTATTTTTATTTATATTTACTTAGGATTTATAAAGTGCAATCATCACACCTAAGTCATGCTGGTGCTTCAGAGGCAGAGCAGCACATTGTTTAGTGGTGACAAATATAACCTCCAGGGAAAATATGTGCTTTGTATTTTTTCTGAATGCAAGCAGATCTGATATTAGGCAGAACTCTCCATACAGAGAGTTCAATAGAAGAGATGCTTGATGTGAGAAGGTGCAACCTTCCAGGTCGGTTCATGAACTGTCCTGAGGGTTCATTGTTGTAGAAGGAAGAGAATACATCTAGAACGGACTGGAAATTGAGTGAACCCTGACTTATGGAAAACTGCTTTGTATTTCACACTGTTCTTTACCGCCAGCCAGTGCAGTGTGCAGATAGTGCAGGAAACACGATTGTCATTAAGAGCTGGTAGGACGCATTTAGTAGGCATTTCATCAATGGATGTACCACTTGGGTAGGCCAAAGAATTTAGGACAATGAAGAGGTCCATAAATCCTTCCCTGAGATTTTCAGGGAGGTGTTCATCTAAATGTGTGAGCACAACAGCAGAAATGGTTGAAGACCCAATGTGTCTCTTGCAGTATGAATATATTTAATTGATTAGACGTTATTTATACGTTGATTTTTTTTCTTCAAGGAATCATTAAAAAGGTAAAACAACATTTGAGATTCCGATGTATGAAAAGGAACACATACTTACCAGATCCAGCGGTCAAAATATAAAGCATTACCACCCTGCAATAAGCAACCCCCTGTTAAGCACACATGCAGCAGATACCCCCTGCAGAAGCTGGCATGGATAAGACTAGCTTGGACTACTAACCGGAGGATGTCAGATTGCTGGAAGAGGGTGACGGGCACATCTTGGCTATAAAAAATGATCACTCACAGCAGCAGGGGCAGAGTCAGGAAAGCTGAGGTGAAGATTGTCGTTACAATACCCATTCAGCATCCCACACACATTATTCAGCAAGGGGAGGATGGAGCATGCACAAGTTGAGGACACTACTGAAGGAGTCGGGGAACCGTTGTTTATTAAATCAGGAACTGTTCGTATTTAGCCTGGTGTCCCTGCTTTGCAGTTGCTACTTCTAGTTCCCTCGGATGCCCTGTTCTTTTTGTTAGCTGTGCTTCCATATGTGCCATGCTGTGGGGACATACTGCCTTATTCAGCAGTTTGAAAGACCAAGAGACTGCACACGACTTTCAGGTTTTCCCCATTTTTATACTGTCTTTATAGAGGGGTTATCTCGTGTTTGTTTTCTTCCTTCATGCCCCTCTTACAGTATGCGAGGGTACTGCTGTCGCCTGGACATTGATTTTTGGATATGTTCTGCATAGTACTACAGTGTTGTGTGTTTTGAGGAGTTGATACACGCTTTCTTTGTTCTAACTCATGAACTATCAATCTTATTCAGCACAATCAAGTCTTACAATTGTTACTTTCATATCTGTAGATTGTGGAGCTCACCAACCTCAAAAGCAATCCAATTGTGGACAACAAATACACCAAACACAGGCACCTCGAGACCGAGAGGCTTTAAGGACAGCTATGGCTTCAAATCAAAGAAGTCCCCGTGCAATTACGCCGGCATGAAGAGCTACATGACAGCCCCAAGGACTATCAGATCATTTTACATTTGTCATGCTGTTCAAGAGAATGTTTGATGGATGAAACACATTGTGTATAGGCGCTATATAAATAAACTATCATATCATATCATATCATGAAACCGGAGTTGGGTTATTTCTCAATAATTTAAGAGATAATACAACATTATTGTCCACTTGGCTTCCTGTCAATCACAGCCCTCGATTGAAAATGTTTGTCATCTCTGAAAGACATTTCAGACCATCTTTTGCCTTATGTCAAGGGCAGAGGTCTAGGACAAATGAACTATTCAAACTCTTTCATAAAACATGGAACTCCAGGATGATGTTCCATGGATTCAGAATATAGTCATGTTGAAAATGTATTCTGCAGAGAGGGCTTGGATTGAGCATGCACCTCTCACGCATTTCCTAAAAGCATGAAAGAGGATAATAATTTTGTGTTGGTGCACCTAGACACTAGGACAGGTGAACTATTCAAACACTTTCACTAAAACATGGAACTCCAGGATGATGTTGCATGGATTCAGAATAAAGCCATGTTGAAAATGTCTTCTGCAGAGAGGGCTTGGATTGATTGTGCACCTCTCACTCTAAAAGCATACAAGAGAAGATTAATGTTGTGTTGGTGCACCTAGACACACAACATGGATCACCTGTTTCACCTGACGCCTAGAATTGAACATAGATTGGCAGAATTGAGAGAAGAAAGCAGGCAGGGAAATGTATCAGCTGTAATGACCATTGCCCTCAAATCCACCATAGGTCACGTCAAGTGGAACCGACATGTAGATTCCAACCTCCTCTCAGGGGCTCCCAGGCAAATGGCAGGGTTTTTGAATCCTGCATGACCCCCAGCAACTATATTAGGTTCTTTTCAAATGGAATGGAAGAGGCAACTTTATGCATGGAAGACAAATCATGAAAGGACTCCCAAGACATAATCCTGCTTGAATTTATGGGATTTCTGTCATCTCAATAACCATATACCTATTTAAGGCCATGACCCACAGGAGTCTTTCCCAAGCTTTCTTCAGCTGCCAAACATACCTTCTTCTGGAACACAAATATTCAGCAATAGTTGGCATGGGTTTCCGGGCTTAGCAACAAAAAACGTTAAGAGAAATCAAGGAAACAAAGAGTGAGATTCACTTTAAGGCAAGAACTCAAGGGTTAAGTTAATTGTGGTTTCAGGACATCAGAATGGATTTACAATTATATGATATAATATGATAGGTTATTTATAACACGCTTAGTACTCAGAGGTTTCTTAGTGTAGACCTGGGGATCGGACCTGTGTTGCTCCGTGTCATCTTGCTTCTAAGGCGAGCACGTTGCCACTGAGCTATCCTCCCAATGGACAGGATATGCTTTGAAAGCATTAATTCTTGGACTCATTTAGGACTAATAAGAGATTAAGTAGAGCAATAACCTTGGGTAAACAAGAACTGAACTCTGTGGGAGCAACATATACTTCACTTAATTTCTGGGCTACTACATTTTGTTGACTGGCTACAATTAGTTCTGCACCATTCAAGACTTTAGTAAGGATCACGTGTTCTACTATGTGTAAAAACACATGTGTGTGTAAAGGAAAACACCCTAGCAAGGCATGAAAATTCACACATGAATCAACATATTGGAAGACTCCTCAGCTCATTCCACCCTCATCCATCTCTTGACAGGTACTGGGGAGGTACAGGGGGGCCAGTGCACAGTAGATGTACTAGCATACTGATAAAAAATCCAAATTTCGTTGCAGACATAAACACAAACAGAGCCATGTGCATGAGCACTGGGCCGCTTTCACATATGTGAGAGACAGCAACCAGAATTCTCTCACTAGCCTCTTTCAAGGTGCAAATACCTTTGTTTGCTGGTACAAGTCAGAGTCCAGAGGAGAGGTTGGTGGATTCACACCACACATATGAGATATCAAGGTCTGGTATTATACCAGCAAGGATGGGAAGGATTAAAAATAAAACATATTCAGATTACCAACCAGTACCACATTAATAATACCCCATCCCATGCAGTTAGTGAGCACCAGACCATGAATCAGGAGATTATGGGGGTCATAATGACCCTAGAGGTAGCCATTCCGCTATTTGCAGAATGGCTACCCTCTCTCCGGGTACCGGGTCCGGGTTTCTGGAATGGAGAAATACAGGGCCACTCCGACCTTGGAGGGCCCGGTATTTCCCCATTCCAGGAACCCATCCCCATTCCCATTCGAGCCCCCATGGGGCTTAACGGGAATGGTGAGTATGCTAACAACAGACCTGTTGATGACGGGCCCGTTGTTAGCATGCTGGTCTGCTCGCGGGACTGGTAAAAACCAGGCGTCCTTAGCAGGTCCCGCGAGGAGACCTCGTAAACAGGGGCGTTGCTAGAGGGGGGCTAAGGGGGCTATAGCCCCTGGTCTTTTGCTTGTAGCCCCAGATAGAATCTCAGGAGCTACAGCCAAAAGGCTAGCTAGCCCCCAGTCCAAACAGTTTCGACATCATCGTAGCCCCAGGTCTTTTCCAGACTTAGCAACACTCCTGCTCGTAAATGAGGCAGTAGAGGGTTAATGGGGTCGGCAGCTCTACCGGTCCCGTTAACCTCCTACCACCAGGGTCGTAATGACCCCCTATGTCTCTAATGCACTGAGAAAGATCTTACAAACTATATTCCAGTCAAACTGAAGCTGGAAACCAGAGTGTGCATCCCTAAAGATGGAGAAAGAGAGGAGCAGGATGCTAGCACCCAGAAGTCTCCTTGCCACTAATCTCATGTTTACTGCATTACATTTGTACCACCCCTTTTAGATAAAGCTGAAATAGGGTCTATGCACTCTATCAACTGCCAAGGTAGACGTGGGACCTTTGGCTACTTCATAGACAGGCAATATGTAAGTGACATTAGCATACAGTTTGGGATGAAAGTAGCAACTGAACAAGTGGATGCAGTACATGGAACACTGTGTACAGCTAGATATCACATCAGTTTAGGGTTTCTCATATGTGATGTGAGGGACATCAGTGAGAATTGCGTTTTTGATTTTGTCCAAGGTCTCCATTTCAAAATTATTGTGGGACATATATGGTTGCTAAAATAGTATCCATGTAAACATTGGAAGTATGAAACATTTAGATTTTGCTCTCCATGATGGGAAGAGCATTATTTTTGGGAGACGGGAGAGAACAATTAATAAACATATATCTCACAAACATTAAAAGAAGTCGAATATAATGCCGTAAAGAATGGCATCAGTGAAACTGAATTAAAAGTATTTGCCCAACAAAGAACCTATGATTGCCTTATAGATCTGGAACCATAAAGGAACAAGAAACATTGGAGGAATACATCAGGCAAAACATACCCTTTGGTGTCCGTCCAGCCATCTAACATGGTGGGGGGAGTAACTGAGCGAACTACAGAGATTAAAATGCATTGACACTCAAAATCAATGTCCTTTAACCTTGATGCCAGCTTCATTTGAATATTTCTGGCGTTCTGCATGCTCAATCTGTGAGGGGCAGACTATTCAGAATTAATCAGGAAAATTAGTGCAAATTCGCATCTAAAGGCCAGATGTGACATAATAAAAATCTGATTACATTAGAATTGTGCAATGTATAAGCCACTTTTTAAGGATGTGTACACAAATTCTCCCAAGACTATCAAAATCAGTTCATGATAATTTACTTTCATGATACTTTCATCCACTTCAAATTGTATCCTGAAATATTTCCACTTTGCAAAAGAAATTTCAAAGTTTAAGACAGAAACAGGTATATATTCAGTGATTTAAATGGCAGGTGCATGTCAATAAGATCACATCTCTATGATAAAACCTGTCCTCCAATCAAAAAGATGGGCCCATTAATTGTCCAATCCAAAAAGGAATGGCCATCCCCAAATAATTGCAAGCCATTCAGAGATGTATGGGTTTTGCCACTTTGTATCATACATTCATCGAGGGGTTCTTGATTCGATTAGCCTGAACATAAATGGCAACAGGGTTAACCAGGACGTTCAATGAACTGAGGAAGCTGACACTCTTTTTTCTGGCACTGAAAAAGGCTTTTGTGTTTTATGTTGTCCGATCCCAAATGACCACATTCCAAAATGGGTATTGTGCAGCATAAGAAGAAATCTCTGCTCCATGATTGCATTACACCAAACTCCAACCCATCTCCCGAGCCTTTAGAAATCTATAATTAAGTCAAACCCTCACTGGATGTACTTACCTGCTTCCTCACAAGCATTCGCACATTCCCTCTTCTTCTTTGTGGAAAAGATACCTGCTATTAATCTGACTGTCTATGACATGTCAAGATTGACTGCTCCTTCAGTCCTTTTCCCTGGCAAAAACAGTCAGTATTATTAGCCTGGAAATGAAAATGAGATGACATTTTATTTATATTGCGTTCATGCACAAGTGTTTCAGAGTGTGAGCAGGCAAAGGGAGGGGAACAGGGGAGAACAAAAACAACGATCTTACTAGGCCCAGTGACATTAAGAGCACGCAAGTGCATGGGAAAGGGAAAAGGGTGGAAGTGCATGGGAGGGGGGAGAAGTGGAAAGTGTGGAAACAGAGGAGAGAACAGAATAAATAATAATAAGTAAAATAAATAAACAAAGGCGACAAACAGTGGTAGTGCAGCCAGCAAGTGTCAAGTGCTAGGTAGTCAGATATGGTGTACCTTATAAGTGCAGAAGAAAGGTGGGTGGGGGCTACATGGGTAAAGATACGGACCCCAGTGCAAGTGATGGCCCGGAGGCAGTGTAGGGTGGCCGGGTGAGCCGGTACCTTGCAGTAGCTTCACCACTTTGGTCAACAGTTCTCTGGAAACCGGTGTCTTCCCTCACTCAGTAAAGAAATTACACTTCTTCCATCTCATTAATAAAACAATAATGATTCCAACAACCCTGCAAACTATCTCCCCACTGGCAATACTCATTTTAATGGCAAGACCATTAACACAATGTGCCCATACAGCAACCTCTGGGGTGTCCTGAGGAACGCTAGTCTCGGCATGACCATCCGTTTGTTTTCAGGGATATTAGAGGCATGGGATCTGCCTTTCTGCGTATTAAAGATAAAATCCAGAAGTAACTAGATGTTAACATTACTTCCATCCTCACCCTTCTGGACCTCTCAGCAGCCTTTGATGCTATCAGTCAAACCATTCTACTTAGAGACCTCTTTTGAAGGATCTTGTTCTTCCCATGAACTCAATCTTCCAGTGTGCTCTGCGGAGAGCCACGAGGAAACATCATATCTCCATGGATGCTCAATGCTTATCTTGTTTCTCTTGCTGATAGTATCACTCCTTATACTGCAATCTTTCAAATCTACATGAAGAACATGAACATTGTCTTCAATCTTCATGGTCCCTCTTGTGATGTGTACCTGATTTCAGATTGTCTGCTGCATATCCAAGACTGGATGACTGATAATAGGTTGTGCCTCAATGCCAAGAGGACATAAAGTATCTACTTAGGCAATATTCTCCCACATGCCCTTCCCTATACATGCCCTCTATCCCTTGAAACCTCCTGAACCTTTTAACAGTCTGAAAATAATCTGTAAATTGATATCAATAAACATGCTCATGAATCAAGAATTGCCATTTCCCCATCCATAGCCTTAGAAGTATCCTTCCTCTGCTTAACATGATACAAAAGTGTCAAGTTATGTCTGCAATGATCCTGTCATGTCTTGACTTTTGTAAGTCTATTGTTAAATCTACCTAAAACTCATACATAACAGGCCATATAAAATAAAGCAGAAAGGTTAACTATTGTCTTTAACTTCAAGGTTAAATGGCACCAGCTCTTCTCTCCATGGACTGCCCCCTATTCAAGCACACATCTTTTCAAAGTGCTCTGCTTTATGGGCAGAGTTTTTGGAAAGAGGGCCAGTGGATTTTTAGCACAAGGATATGAAATACCTTCCTGCCAGATCCCTGAGACCACCAAGCATTGTGATGGCAGTTCTTGCATCAAGTCAGAGGAGAGGCATCTAAACATGTGTGATCTTTAATTAGATTAAAACCATTTTTAGTTTTTAAACTTCTCCACCTGGTGTTCGGGTTATTATGTTTTCAAGCTTAACAATGCGGTTCAAACTCCCATGAATTATATATAACTTTCCAAACTTTTTTTAACTTACAAACTTTCCATAAAACTTGCTAACAATGCAGAAGTCTAAAAGAAAATAACAAATAAAACCAGTTTTTGTTAAGGCATATAATTTTTTTAAAGAATACTATCACCCGAAATAAGCATTAATGAAAATATAAAGAGAACATTTTTTAAAAGATGTTTTTAGACCTTTTAAGGTACATTGTTTGCAGGTCGTTCAACTTCTATTAAAATCTCAATCTTTTATTCTTTTGTTATTCTATTCGAACGTTAATATTAGTAATCCACTATGAAAGCTGAGGGAAAAGAAACTAGGGGGCTATTTCTATTGCTGACTTTTTTAATGTATGACTAAGAAAAGAAAATGGCTCTACTGAAAGCTTTAGAGTGACAGTGACTCTAAAAAGGCATTGCATTGATTAACTGTCATATAACGAGCCATGAATCTTTAAGAATGTTTAGGGTTGCGAGCAAACAACAAGTTCTAAGAGTTTGGCAGGGAAGGGAAGGTTTAGAGGTTGGAGCCATACTGGTAGTTCCCAGAAGGGCAACAACTACCATGCATGTGAACGGGTGGGAATTCAGCCAGCGCTTAGAAAACTGTTTCTGAGGTAGAGGAGGGGAAAACTAATGATGGAGACAACTGTTCAACAGGGGGTAGCGGTCAATCGCAGGACCTCAGTTCTTTGAAGACCTGAATGGAGGGTGTTGTTCATCAGAAGAGATAGAGAAGTAGTTGTTGACTGGAGAAGATGAAGTAGTGGAATGTTGAAGTGTGGTCACAGGAGGGAAATTACTGTCCTTCTGTATGAAGGAATTCTTGCTGGAGACAATGTTAGTTAGATCCGTATAGAAATAGACAGGAGGGATATCCTAAGTAGGAGCAGATTGGTTAGAATATTCCAGAGAATAATAAATAGTTATTTGGATGTATTGTATGGATTGGGTATTCTGATGCAACAGAAGGCACATATGATAACGCTGATGAGTTTTTTGCAGTCATGTATTTCGACTTATCAGAGTTTGTCTTGAGGTCAGTATGCTGTGAGTTTGATGAATTTACTGGTAAATCATGTTGCCAAGGGGAATAGTGGGCGACTTGATGGAGTATGAAGTTGAGCCGTTGGCCAGACAAAATACAGCATCAGAACCAGAATGCGTGAGAGAAATTCTAGGCTTAAAATGAGGGATCACTGCCTGCACTGTGGCCAATTTCTAGGCCAGGGATAGGTGGAGGCAGGAGTTGCAGAGGCAACTGAAGAGTGGGGTTAGATATCTATCCAGGGAAGAGAAAAAATGTCCACAGCAATTAAAAAGAATAGAGTGAAAAACAGATGTGAAGTCATCAGAAAAATTGTTCTGATTATACCTATGACCATAGCTATAGGTTGGTCCAGAAGCTATTTGTAATCTAGGAGACAATAGGTTATTTTTGAGTGCTGGAGAGGGTAATATAGAGCTGGTCAGCCTAGACATTGACATCTCCTCAAGGATAAGATTGGAGTGGCAAATAAATAATTTAGTTGCCCAATAATTCGTGGCATCAGGGAATGGGGTGAGGATTCAGGGTGGGTGATATATTCTAGAGATGTGATAGGTTAAGGACTTCATGGTGCAGTATTGATTTATCATGACCTCACAGGAGGAAGGGTTGGGTATCAGCAAAAGGTACAGATAGGAAATGTTAGGCTGGGGGCGGTCGGTTCTTCAACACATGCCAGTAAAATGGGGTCAATGAGGACATTTAGATGAACTTTGAGATGCACGAATCTTCAAGTCAGAAGTAGGTGAATAAGAGGACTGCATTAAAGCTTTCTGAGAGTAGAGTGAGTATTTCAAGGGTTTGCTTTGAAGTGGAAAGGGTATTCAAAAGAGGAGTGATTTGTAGAAAGGGCAGGTGTAAAGAGGGTTGGAAGGCAAAAGGAGGATGATGAGTATTTATTTTATTTATTCATTTATTTATTGGGTATTTGTAATGCGCCTATACAGCAAACAGTGTTTCAAGGCACCCCAAGACAAAAGGGGGAAGAGGGCAGAGATAAAGAATAACAGAAACACAGTCCTACTAGGATTTGTGCCATTCAGATCGTGCAAGTGCAGTAACAGTAGTGCAGTGGAGTTGGGGGGGTTGTACTGCTGGTCAGAGCGGGATGCGTTAATGCTAAGATTGGAAGGGAAGAGTGGAGAACACGCAATTTCTGGGGAGGCAGAAGGGGGGAAAGAGAGCTCCTGGGTTAGGCGAGTGCTACAGGAAGGCCAGGTGGACAAATGCCCGGTGAAAGCAGGGAGTGCAGGGAATGAAGGTCTACATGCTAAGTGCGAGGATGGGGCTGGATAGGGCTCAGTAGGGAGTAGGCCCTGTCAGGCTAGTACATGATGTGAGAGCCCAGTAGGGCACATGCAGGTTTGGGGGAGTCAGGGGAGAACAAAGTGCTGGGGTAGATGGGCGAGTAGGGCCTGGTGCTCTGTAAGAACCAGGCAGCCGGTCAAAATGCTGCAGAGGGGGACATTACCAGGCGAGGAGGAGAGGGAAGGAAGAAGAAAAATGAGAGTCTTGAGAAGCATCTGGAACATAAGGAGATCTGCCTCAAGCCTGAGTGGTGCAGGGAGGCCATTACAGAGGGAGGCTCCTGCGGAAGAGAGAGATCTACCTCCCACTCTTGCTTGGAAATGTGTTTGATCTGTAGAGAGTTGGAGCAGGAAGACCTAACGGCCTATCAGGTAGGTATTTAGAGAGAGTGAGTTGGAGGTAGCGGGTCCCAATCCCCAGAAAGCCTTGTGGATTGTTCAGAGGGTCTTGAACTTCATACTCGCAATAAACGGGAGCCAGTGGAGCGAATTTAGGGCTGGAGAGATGCGGTCCCTGGGCTTGAGGCCAAGGATACATCTTGCCGTCCTGTTCTGGATTATTTGAAGGGGTGAATGGAGGATTTAGGTAGATTGAGAAAGAGGCTGCAGCAGTAGTCCAGCCTAGAGAGGACCAGAGCTCTGGAGACAGTGAGTATGTAGGGAATGGCGAGGAAAGGGAGAATGCCTCTGAGGAGATGCAGCTGAAAGTGAGCCTTCTTGGCAAGGTTTGTGATGTGAGGAGAGAAGCAGAGAGAGGAATCAGAGATGACACCAAGGTTTTTTTGCCTCACATAAGGGTGAGGGAAGGGGGCCCATGGAGGGCAGCCAGAGAGTAGGAGGGTAGGAGGGAGCAGGGGACCCAATGAGAATAATCTCAGTCTTACTGGCATTAAGGCAGAGATTGTTAGCAGCACACCATGCGTGAATAGCAGTCAGACAGTCAGGAATGAGAGAGGAAGAAGAGGAGGAAGTGGAGGGAAGCTTGAAGGAGAGCTATGTGTCATTAGCATAACAGCTTAACATGGCAGTTTTAAATACACGTTCCGTAGTACAGCATGGAACAGAGATAGAAGACTATCTTACTACTTCCAATCTTGATATAGTAGATATTACAGAGACCTGGCTGAATGATACTACCAACTTGGCAGCCTCCGTGGTAGTCTCACAATATTATTAAATCCTTCAGACATACTGTACAGATCAGAGCGTAGGGGCAGCAGCATTCCTGATTAAAACACATTGGGATTGCCATATGGTGGAACACACCAGACTAGAGGGCTGTGAAAGTTTACTTATGAAAGTGAGAATAAATCCTAATGTCTCTATCAGTATTTTCATCATTTATAGACCTCCTAAGGATATGCCTTTACTTGAAGAGCAGTTTTTTGGCTCTTTTTAATAGTCTAACCAAACCAAAGTCACCCATTATTATTTTACAGGACTTTACTCGTTGGGCCGAGGACAAGCGTGATAAACCTGCAAACTCGCTACTTACTGCCTTGGACATAGTTGGTTACACTCAATGGATCACAGAACCAATGCATAGGGAGGGTCATACTCTTGATTGTATCTTCACGCATTGGTTAAATATTTTGAATCCCAATAGGTTTCACTGCTCATGGTCAGACCATTTTATGGTCAATTTCACATTGTGTCTCCCTGAATCACCGGCTTGCCTGGAAAATTTGCTAAGTATTTGGAAAAAGTGTCATAACTTAAAAAATGTTACTCAGCCTAAATCCTGTGCACTTTTGAAATCTAAACTTCTACCTCCATATTCACTGGACAATGTCTCAACTTTAGGTTCTAATTTGTCCTCTACCATTTCATCTGTAATAGAGATGTTAGCCCCTGAAAAAGATAAATTAATTAAACCTTGGTATGCTGATTCTGTGGATCACTAGAATCGTGAACTTGTCCTTTAGTGAGGGTGTGGTTCCTGCCTCCCTTAAAGAGGTTTGGTTCACTCCCCTCCTCAAGAAAAGCTATCTTGATCCATTGCTAGCAAAACATTATCACCCAATAACTAATCTCCCGTTCTTGCTCAAGATCCTGGATGTAATTGGCCTAGCTTCAGTTTCAAGATTTTATTGAGTAAAGTAACATCTGAGGTATCCACCAATCCGGATTTAGAGCATGTCATGGGAAAGAAACAGCCTTATTGGACGTTAAAACTTCTTTGACTGACATTGTAGAAAAAAGGACATCAGGCACTAGTGAGGCTACTAGATCATTCTGTGTCCTTTGACCTGGTCGACCATGCCATTCTTGTTGACCATTTGAAAGGTCTAATGGGCTGCTCCAACCTGGCATCTGATTGGATTGCCTCCTTTCTTGGCCCCCGGGTTTCCAGAGTTGCAGTTGAGGAAGCCCAATCCTCCCGCAATAATCAAAGCTGGTGTCCCACAGTGATCTTGTATAACACCTTCCCCTTTCAATGTCTACATAAGACCACTATTAGATCTGCAGGACTGCCTGGGTGTCCGGTATGCCAACTATGCAGATGACACTGAGGATTTCTTTGAGCTATCGGATAATTATGTCCAAGACTCTGAGACCATTAATAGGGCACATGCAGCAATTAATTCCTGAATGGTCGTTAATTTGTTGGCACTCAACAACAATAAGACAGAACTTCTTATTGTGGCTACTCTGGAACGACTAAAGAAACTGGACGTTTCATATAAAAGCTTTGACATTACTAACATCCACATTATGGTTGGGAACTGTGTCAAAACCTTGGGAATCCATTTGGACGCAGAACTAAGTATGAGGTCCCATATGTCGCATACATAGTCATCCTGCAGATATGTAGTCAGGCTTATTAATCAAATCAACCCATTTATCTCAGTCACTAATAGATCAAATCTGGCTTCGGCCTTAATGAACTCAACACTTGACTACTGCAATAGTTTGTTAATTGGGACATTGGAGGGTAATCTCCAGCCACTTCAGACTACCCAGAATAGTGCTGTGCGAGCGGTTTTTGGTCTTTTTAAACAATACCATATCACAGATTCTAGAAGATCACTGCATTGGGTGCCTGTTACGCAAAGGATTATTCATAAAATCTTAACCTTGTCGTAAAAATGATGGACCACTACTTGACCTTCTTACTTTTCTAAGCGACTGATTGCTGACGATCTTTCTAGGCACCTTCAATTCAGTGACCAGTGTAAATTCAAACAACCTCGGTTTAGTCTTGCCAAATTTGGAGGTGCTAGCTTCTTATTGTAGGCCCCTAGAGAATGGTGCACCATTCCACTGACAATGAGAACCTCGAGCTAGCTGTCCGTGTTTAAGAGGGTAGTTAAAACATAGGTTTTTAACTTTAAACCAGACTAAACTTGCTTAACCAATCTGTTACTCTTTTCTGCTTCTGACTTCGGTTTCTTTGCTTGTTTGTATCGTCTGTTTTTTTATGTGCACCCTGCGCAAGAAATACATAAATAAATAAATAATAATAATAATAATAATAATAACAATAATAATAATAATAATAAAAACAACAACACTGGAAGTGAGGAGAGAAGGTGGAGATCAAATGGGCTGGGGGGTAAGGTAACATGAAGAGCCACGGCAAGAGGATAGAGCCCTGAGGGACACCATAGGTGGAGAGTGTGATGAGGGAGAGAAAAGGGCCCAGTTGAATCTGGGA
Source organism: Ambystoma mexicanum (assembly GCF_040938575.1). NCBI lineage: Eukaryota > Metazoa > Chordata > Amphibia > Caudata > Ambystomatidae > Ambystoma > Ambystoma mexicanum. Next base: position 293,646,189 of record NC_090928.1, read on the forward strand.
AGGATTGGTCAGAGAGGAAGGAGGTCAACCAGTTCAGTGCCAGGTCAATGATGCCAAGGGTATCACAGAGCCAATTTATAAGGGTGGCATGATTGACTTTATCATAGGCAGAGGAAAGATCAAGAAGGATGAGAATTAAAGGACAGTTGAAATCACGATTTGAGAGCAAATCTTCACGGGTGTTCAGGAGTGCAGTTTCTGTGCCTCGGGTTGCTCTGAAGCCAGGCTGGTGGTCATAGAGACAACCAACAGATTCTGTTTTTGTTTTTTTGTTTTATAATTGAACATGTGGACTTTTCAAAAACATATACAAGATAAAAACACATTACACCATATACAGCAATTACAGAATAAAATACATCTAAATAAGGCAAAAGACTAGAAACTATTAATTACAAACCCTCACCAGAATGCAATTGAACATCATTAAAAAATAGAAAAGTGCAAATTGCGCTTGCTAGTAAATAAGACAGCAATGCTTCATAATCAATAAAATCAATCTTGAAAAACAAATGTCTAAAATATGTCATCTGTTTAAAATGCAAGGAAGGACATTTAATCACAATATGCTTTAACGTTTCTACACTACCAACAAACTTACAATAACAACAAGTTACAAGAATAAGACTCAACAAGCCCCATCTCCCTTGTGGGTAAGATAAGTCAAAATCCCATAAACATGTCACAAATGTTCAATTCGGGGAAAGCCTGAGGTATGTTGGTAGGACACCAATGTTCTTATGCTCAAATATAAAATGATCAACTGAGCTGGATTCATGCAGTGTTTCAATAGACCCACACCAGTCTGCTTCATAAAGCGCTTTTTTAAATTCCAATAAGTCGAGTTAGTATCATCTCCAAGCTAAAACCCAACTTCTCAACAATACATGTACAAGTTGAGAATAGTTGACGCAGTGAATCATTGGAGTCATTGTCAAGCAGAAAACTCATGTGCTCATATAAAAATCACTTTGGCGGGTCAAGGAATTTGTGCATTAGACAAATGACTTTCCAACTCAATACATACACCAGAGAATTAAAACCCAGCTCATGACGCATAGAATAAATTGGTACACAATTGCAGAGGTTAAAGGCATTGCTGCAATTCAAGGCCCCGAGTATCTCTACCTTCTCACCCACCCAAACGGCCATTATCTCTAGCCGATATATTCATTTAGGGATAACTTTACCCACATAAAATAGCACCAGGGGATTGATGGAAAACGTACATTTCATTTTAATAACTCGCATTTGTGTGCCCAAACGCTCTGCCTTGGCTATTAAAAATTAAAGAATGTTCCGTTTTGCAGGTTTATTAAAAATAGGAAAGCCAAAATACACAATACTTTCCACAGCTACCACAGTTACCACTTTCTGAGTGCCCAACTACCAGATTCAGTGTGGTGGATCAGTTGAGAGATGACCAGCTTCTCCAAGAGTTTGCCCAGGAAGGGGGTAATGGAGATAGGGCAGTAGTTACCCAGGCAGGAGGGGTCGGCAGAAGACTTTTTGTGGAAAGGCTGGAGAAGGGAGTGCTTGAGGGATAGCGGGAAGCAGCCAGTGGTAAACGAGTGATTGCAGAAATCAGCCAAGACTGGAGCGAGGGATGAAATGTTGTCCTGGATAGTTCTGGAGGAGGAGGGCAGCACCTGTTTGGAGGAGACCTTCATAAAGAGGACTTGTCTAGAGATCTCATCCGGTGATATTGGCGAGAAAGAAGAGAGTAGGAGGGAATGGAAGAGCAGAGCCAAGGGAGGCCTAAGAGTGGGTGAGGGAGAAGGGAGGGCTGAAAAGGAGAGTAAGGACAGGATGTCCTGAGTTTGTGTTATGGAGTGAGAGTCCAGTGCATTACAGAGGGGCTGGGATGGCAGAGGAGATGGGGACACTGCAGAAGGATTGGGGAGTTTTTGCAGATTCTGAACAGTTCAGCCATGTTGTCAGTGGCCCCAGAGATGCATGCTTGGATATAGGCTTCCTTTGTTGAGCGGATAGAGAGCATGTATTGCCTTTGGAACAGGCGGTAGGCCAGCCTGTCCGAGGATGTGCTTGAGTCCTGCCATTTCCGCTCAGCAAATTTGCACTTGCGTTTCAGAGAGGCTAGGTCAGAATCATACCAGGTGTTGCATTTGTAGACAGGCTTCATGCAGATCCTCATGATAGGGGCAAGGATGTACAGAGTGTTGGAGATGGAGAGGTGAAGGCTAGCAAGGCGCTGTGTCGGTGTGAGAGTCAGTGGCCGGAGTGGGAGGGGGAATGAAAGTGGCAGCAAAAGCAGCAACAGACACTCGCTTCATTGGCCGAATGACAGAGAAGAAGAGTGTCTGTCTGACCAGAAGCTTAGCTGGGGGATCCAAGAGATCTTCCAAGGAGAAGTACAGGAATGTGGTACACCTATCGAATGTGGCAAAGGGGCAGGAGGGGAGGCAGAAGTAGGAGTGGCAGAAGGGTAGGGGGATTTGATGAGAGATAGAAGATGCCTATCAAAAAGGAGGAGCTTAGGTTGAGAGCCCTGGGCCATGACAGTGCCATTCTGGTAGACATTAATGATGATGCCCCTGGAGGATAGGAAGTGTGCCAAGAGCACTTCCCATCAGGTTCCTCCATTAATGGGTGAAGAAAAGAAAGGAAAAAAGACTAAGACCATATGGGGAATCCAAAGGTCCAGAGAGGGAATGACAAAGAGGATGTCAGTAGCAAAAGGATGAGTATCCCCTAAACCGTGGACCAGGGGAACAATATATGTCAAAAAACAAGGCAAAGAGTCACACGGACCAATACAACAGATATTCAATTAATAATTGACTCTAGTAGGTGTAGGGGGGATGAGAGGCTCAGTCAGGTAAACAATTGAATCAACATATTTTATTAATTATTCATAAATCACAGTAGAGTAAAAAATGTCCATTCACACAATAACATCTTAAAATGTATATACATGTATATCATCATCAAAAAGGTCTAGAAAAAATCTAAAAGCAACCTATAAGACACTGCTAAGTATAATTCATAACCAGTTGTATATCTGAAGCAGTGTGCAAAAGTCAGTATAAAGGTGCTGTCAAAAAGTGCTAAGTGCCTACTACGAGTACGTCATTACAAGGTATCATTATGAGCGTAGTTTCGATGACAAAAATGATCTAGTTCAGTCATAAAAACTGATGGTCGTCTTCGTCAGGGCACACAAATACCATAGCAACTAATATTAAGAAGCTTGCAACATTTTTAGCATACAAGATAACAATAAACCAATGGATTGCATAATAACGGGTATACTGTATTTCAAACTTGATTGAAGATCTGGACCTCTAGTGGAATGGTAATGCACAAAATAAAAAATAATATACAAAAAAACTATTAAAAAACTAAAATTGAACCTGACTGTGACTCAGGAACTCCCAACACCACTTTGAATTCAATTTAGAGGACTGCCAAAATCAAGTAGACCAAGTTCACCTTGATGGGTCCATAAAGGGCACAGAAAATGATTGCTTTATTCACACCGCCCATAGAAACGTAGATGATCAAAATTATTCATCTGTGGAGACAGAAAAAGAATGAAAAGGGATTTTAACCATTATCCCAAGTTCTGACCTAATTAAACAAAGAGACTGACTAAGAACGTGCAGTGGGCTGCATATGTGCAAACATACTAACCTTGCAAAGTCAACAAATTGAAGCATATCCGTAAATCAAACGGTAGGATACACGGCTACCTGGTGTTCAGGATGTATCAAATTAGAACACACTGCAGTGTATCAGAGAGGCACTTAACCAAAGTAGCCAAAAAGCAGTTCTGTCTTGGAACCCAACGGCCAATTTTGGGATTTTTACTGAACTAGATAATTTTTGTCGTTGAGACTACGCTCTTGATGATACCTTGTAATTATGAACTCGTAGTAGGCACTTAGCACTTTTTGACAGCACCTTTGTACTGACTACTGCACACTGCTTCAGATATACAACTGGTTATGAATTATACTTAGCAGTGTCTTATAGGTTGCTTTTAGATTTTTTCTAGATCTTTCTGATGATTATATACATTTATATGTTAATGTGTGAATGGACATTTTTTACTCTACTTTGATTTTTGTATAATTAATAAAATATGTTGATTCAATTGTTTACCTGACTGAGCCTCTCATCCCCCTACACCTACTAGAGTCAATTATTAATTGAATGTCTGTTGTATTGATCCCTGTGACTCTTTGGCCTGTTTTTTGACAAAGAGGATGACAGTGACAGTCTGCCTAGAAGAAGCGTTGACATCGGTGTTAGCGATGAGCAGGCCTGGATTGCAGACCAGGAGATCCTTCTTGAATTCTTTTTTTCCAGACTTTGACAGAGAGAAAGGATAGGTGATAGAGTAGCAGTTAGAGTAGATGGGGGTGATGGAGAGCACCATGGAGGGTGATAGCAGAGAAATGGAGAGAGGGAGAAAGACAGGGACAGAGCAATTGCACAATGTATGACAAACTCACCAGGCGGCCTAGCAGCAAGACAGGTGCAGGTGAGTCAGGTGCATAAGAAAGGAGGTCCATTAGATTAAATGCTCATGAACTGTGCTTTTCAAACAGCAGTTTGGCCTCTGTCGATTTTACAGACTGAAATGCAATTGTGGGCTCTTCAGGGCAAGCGCTGAATGCCTCAGGCTCTGCAGCCAAGCATCTGCTCCAACCCCAAGCCACTCATTCTCATACACACGTATCTGTGCTCTACATTGCAAGATGTAGTGATGCTCCAGTTCCCAAGAAAGACTCAGCTGCTCTTCTTTAGCCAATTTACTTTGTCTGCGGTACTCGCTATCTTGCTACTCCCGTTCACCCATCTTATGTGGTCCTGAGGACAGATCACACTCATCCAGGGCCACAGATCTCACTCAGCCAAGGTTGCATATGTCACTCATGTAGGGCAGAGTACCTTATCCTTCCAGCTACGTGAACTCCAGTGGTCTGGGGATGCAGAGACACTCTTCCAAGGATGAAAATCACCTAACCCTAGGACTGTAGATCTCGGTTTTTCATTATTGAGTATCTTACTTGTACTCAGCTACAGATGTCACTTTTCCAATGTTGCTGATATCACTGGCCCAAAGTTGCTGATGTAACTTATCCAGGCCACAGATCTCTCTGATGAAGCACTTCAGGGGTGAATAGTATGAGGCTGGAGATGCCCCTCCTACAGGGAGGCAGATGTCTCTGGTCTAGCACTGCAAACCTCTCTGGTACAGCACTGCAAATGTCTCTGGTCCCCGGTGACAGGGCTCACAGACCGTAGTTGCTAATTTCACTCACCCAGGGCAGCAGATGTCAAGGATCCAGCGCAGCAGATCTCACTCATTGATGGCTGCCTATCTTAATCACTCTGGCCTGCAGATCCCACTTGCCCGAGACTGTATATCTCACTAGTGCTGCATAGGTCGCAAACTTCATATAATGCTGAACTCACCTGGTATGAAGAAGTCACTGATGCAGGGTTACAAGCCCCACGTTTCCTAGAAGTCAGATCCGCTATTCAAGGCTATAGAACCGGATCTCCCTTTTGCGATTACAGTGCCTCCTCTCCCGAGAGCATCGCCTGTGCGCCCAGATCCCCCTCCGTTTCTTGGGCTTTGCCTCTTCTTCTCTCTCCGCCAAACCTCCTCTTCCCTCTTCCCAGAGTCTGCTTGCCCTCTCCCAGCTCACAGCTGTGGCAGCTGTAACCTTGTTCAACCATATGGTTGAACAAGGCAAAGAATGATGAGAGCCTTTATAATATTTTATGTAAAGGGAATACTGTGCAGGTAAGCAAGAGGAGAGAGAGATGCAAGTAGGATAAGAGGTATGTTTGCCTGAAAAGAGGGTGAAAAGCAGCGGGTAACTAGAGTTGCTTCTAGGGTGGGATGGGATCAGGGTAGGTGGTACAGCCTTGAGAGACTTTGACAGGGCCAGAGGCAAGCATGTTATCCACCACCACTGAATCTGCAGCTTTTAGAGAATGCATTAAGGTCTGCAAGACCCTCTTCACTTCCATAGGGTTCTGCATGACAGGTCTCTAATGACAGGTCTGTAGTTCTCCTGCATTTGCACACTGGAATTTTCATGCTTCTATGATTCATACTTTTAATGATTTATTCGGTCAAAGCTCATTTGTTTGTGACAGCTTTCGTTGCATTATATAGAAAACAAAATGCAGGAAAGACATGGTTAACAGGATAAGCAGCAGCGGGAGGCTGAAAAAATAAAGATAAGGTAGGTGTGCGGCAGAGGGTGAGGCAATAGAGGTAGGCAGGACAGCTGTTGGGAGCCTGATGCACTTAGGGGGACTGTCAATTTGTCCGAATAGTGGCAAGAGGTCCAGAGGTTTCTTATTCCTGCAGCAACCAGGGCATGAAGTTGTAAAGAAGGCAAGTGGAGAACCCAATTAGTAGTGAGAAGAGGCATAGGGAAGATGATGTTTTTCCACTTTGGTTAGGCCACTCGTCCAGGCAAGCGCGGGAGTACAAATACATACCTTGGAGGGAATACAGGGGAAAGAGAACTGGTGAGGAAGACTATCAACATTTCTGTTGACAGTCTCTGAAAAAATCTGTCCGTAAAAGTAGTCGAAACCCTAAGACAGCAAATGCAGAAGGAGCAACTGGTGACTAAATGGACTAACCTACTGCAGGGAATGCTTGCGTAAAATGTATCTCCCGGCAGGTACTATAATACTAGAACTAGTGGTAGAGATGCCACTTCAAGTTGTCCTCCAAGCCGCTTAAGGAGAAAAAACTGAAAAGCTTCAGCCAGCAGTCATTGCTTCATCCTCACAGATCATCCGGCAGCCCAGATAGTGGCCAGAAAAGAATTGGTGAAGTCAATCCTCTGCTAGTCCTTCTCACCTCCAAATTCTCTTTTGAAATTCTACAGTCAGTGATAGGCACAAACTGGAAACCCAGCAGACAGGCGAGTGCCAGGCTGGGGGACACTGACATAGGAACACCTACCACTCATCTCACCCTCATTTTTAGGGTATCGCACTGGAGTGATTAACCCCTCTTTCTGCCTGCTCTCCATAGGGTTCAGTGGCTTCACACAAGCAGCACAGCTTCAATAACTTTCAAAATAATGATCATTGCATTTGTTTCAATGAGGTGACCCTCATTGGAGACTAACTATGTTGAGAGCCATGGGAACGTGGAATGTGAACAGTAAATAAAATGCAATCTGATCACTTAGTTCAGCTCTGTGCGCAATGTATGTGTGTGTGTGAGTCTATGTAGTTGCATTCATGATGTGCTATATATTGTACTAGCTGGGGTACCCGTTGTTGCCCGAGTCCTGATCGAGTGGTGTCTCATGTGCCCTGGAGGATGTTGCTCTTGTCGGCAAGTCTTGCTTCAGTTCGCTCTGGTGTCTCATGTGCCCGGAGGATGTAGCTCTTGTCCTCTTGTCGGCAAGTATTGCTTCAGTTTGCTCTGGCGTCTCATTTGCTCTGGAGAAAGTTGCTCTGGTCGGCAAGTCGTGCTGCTCTTTGTTGTGTTTCAGAAACTCTTGATATTGATTTTCGCTTTGCCTCAGATGGAGCTTTTCCAGTGATGTTTGTTTTTTGTGCGGCATGTTTCAGTCACACAATGGCCTCAGCACATTTGAGAAAATGTCCAAGAAAGATTGATTGATTGTGCTCTCTTCTTGTGATTGAACTTAAAGGATAGTTCCGGGACTTTTTTTTTATTGTCCCTACGGTTCGGCCATGTGTTTTTAAGCATAACTCGGTAGATCGTAGAAAACATTCCTATGGACCTTACCCGACTTTTCGTCCATTAACGCACTCGAAATCAGCCGCCATTTTCTGATAATCCTATCATTTCCCCCCATCGTCCTGGCTCATCTGCTTTTGCGGCACTAAATCAAATCCCCCGCCCCTGAGCCTGACATCAGCAGACGCGTACCGCCCATTTCCCAACGCCAAAGCACGTTTCGTGTCAACAATCGCTGCGCCTCAGCTAATGACGTGTCGCCATGGAAATGGCAGGACGCCTCTTTCCTCAATAAGTATAAACACACCGTTCACAACACACAGCAGCAGATTTTCGATTCCATTTTTCTCTCTGTGTTACTTTGAGTATTCTGTGACTCGTTTCTGTGCTCTGGTCAGCTACCTTCGCCGCTTCTAGGCCTTGTGAACACCTGTACCATCTCTGTAAATTATTTTACTTTCTTTACCACACAATGGCTACAATAATGCCGTATATGTACGAGCCCGAGTACACCGAGCAAGAACTACTGGAAAGGCAAGCACGCGAAAACGATGGGGATTCGGACGGCAGTTGGGAGGACCAGTCAACGGATGAAGAGCCTGGACCATGTCGCATGGACGGCGTCTCCACCTGGTGCACGTGCAATCGGTGCGAGCTAATGCCAACTGAGGAGGAGAACTGCTGCTGCCGTGAAAATTCCGGGTGCTTGGCCTACATTTCGGAAAGGCGAGCCAAGTCCGCAATGCATCACCGAGCTGCCAGAGTTCAGGGAAGCCTGCCTCTCACGGACCGTGTTGAGGATGATGATGGTGCTTATGCACGAACTTCGCGGCACTGTTCGTCCGCGTAATCCGAGTAACGAGTAAGTATACTCTGGTTTTGATGTCAGTGATGCCACTACTATGTCATGGTCGTCTCCCACATATAAAATTACATCTACATATCATTCGAATGCATGTAAATTGGTTCCATATTGTGCATTTTCTAGATAGAATTTTTTTCAAAGCAGAATGACATTTTTTTACCTGAATCGACAGTGATAAGAAAGTTTTGTCATTTTAATACAGTTTGCATCTTTCGTTTTCACAGGTGGTACAGGCTGGTGGCCTATCGTTGCTTCACTTGGTGGCTTCACGGGAGGCTCGGACACCGCGTTCGGAGAGTAATACCTGCCTGTGCGGTACTTGCCATTAGACAACATTTCCCCAGCGACAGTGGACAATACTGCGGATTTTCCCTGGATGTGCTGCAACCGGAACTTTACAATGTGTAATGTTTATTATTTATGTTCAATTGAAATTAAGATCTAAAATAAAACCCAACATATATTTTAACAATGGTTGTTTTGATTTTTTAAATGAATCTAGTGTGTCTCCATTGAATAGTCTTCCTGTGCCTTGTCTTGTCACACCACATGTCTCCGGCCAGCATCCTCCCTCACGCTGGCCGCCCACCTTCAATCCACATAACCATTGAACCCATATGCAGCAGACATACATATGTTATTTTGCGGGTTGGCATCAAGCCTCCTGGCCTTGCCTCCTCCCCCAAAAATACTTACCACACCACTTTGTTCAAGCGTTGGCAATAAAAGGAAGGCCGTTGGATTTTATTGATACAAAACATGGTTATAGGTAAATAATCAATATGGTTGATCATAATAAATCATCCTTTTGGGCACCGGGTACAGAGATGACCCCCTCTGGCCAGTGCCGCCTTGCCACCACAGGCCAGCCTGCTGCTGACTAACTGCCTAGGCATCCAGGGTCTCCAGGGTGAACTGCACCCATATATTCTCCTGGGAGGGTGAGGTATTTATAAACTCACCCCCCTGCCTTCCATGTACTAGATCCTGCAGCCTGCCTCTTACATGCAGTTAGATGGCCTCTCCTTGGTGAGGCCCTGCGGCAAACGAGTCTTGTCTGCACGACCACCGCCCCAATCCACACACCCCCCCGCCCTATCAAAGGCAGTTCGCACCGGGGTACTTGTGCTGCCAAGTGGAGCTGTCAGGGAGAGATAAAGGCCAATAGGTGCCAAAGACCATGTACACTTCAAAATGGTCTATAGAGCATGGGTTGTTGTTCCCATGTCTACCTCCAGACCCCGTGTCTCCTGCCAAGCATCCCCCCTCACGCTGGACGGCCCCCTGCAATCCACATAAGTGTGTCTCCATTCACGAGTCTTCCTGTGTCTTGTCTGCACGACCACCGCTCCAATCCACCCCCCGCCCTATCAAAGGCAGTTCGCACCGGGGTACTTGTGCTGCCAAGTGGAGCTGTCAGGGAGCGATAAAGGCCAAGAGGTGCCAAAGACCATGTACACTTCAAAGTGGTCTATAGAGCATGGGTTGTTGTTCCCATGTCTACCTCCAGACCCCGTGTCTCCTGCCAAGCATCCCCCCTCACGCTGGACGGCCCCCTGCAATCCACATAAGTGTGTCTCCATTCACGAGTCTTCCTGTGTCTTGTCTGCACGACCACCGCCCCAATCCACCCCCCGCCCTATCAAAGGCGGCCCCCTGCAAACCGCAAAATGCCACGACATATACACGTCATTCATTCACAAACACACCCCTGTTTCGAATTATTTATAACACTCTTCATATTTCTAATGTGAACTTCTTTGCGCTTTGCTAGTCAACCCGTGAAGGTGCTGGTTATCTGCTCTTCGTCTCTGTGAACTTCCGTGACCACTTCGAGGAAACTCGTCAGTTTGCAACCTGTGAACTGCTCCCTGTTCTACGACAAGAAACTACTCTGATCCCTGCATCTAACTGTTTGTTCGTCGAGGTAAGGCCATGTATCATAATCATTTTGTGTCGAATTTCTTTTCGTTCAAGACAGTACATGCAAGGAACTAGTCACATGTTCTGAGTTTACATTGGTATTCATAGAGAATTGTTGATCTTTACTTTTCAGAACTTTCCACAATGCCTGCCTGTTCCATTGGCGGTTGCCCTTCGAAGACCCATAATAAATCTGAAGGTACTATAATGCACGTTTTCCCTAAGACAATAGATCAGATAAGAGAATGGGTCCGATATTGCGGATATCCACCGTCTGAGCTTGAAAGTAGAGTCCTAGAAGTCTTTGCGGACAAGAGGGGTGATCGATACCGCATCTGCAGCAGGCACTTTAGCTCAGACATGTACTCCACATCATTGCTAATAAAGAAGAACACACCGCGAGCGAGGCGAAAATTGCTCTCAACCGCTATTCCCACTCTATTCGTCCACATCCCTCCACTGGTGAGTCAAGTTTACGTATTTATCTCTCGGCCTTGCGGTAGTGTGTAGCATTAGCTAACAATAATTTCCCCATTTATGTATCCACTCAATATGAAGGCGGAAGATTCTCCATCCGTGTCGTTATTGCAGTCATCAGCCACTTCAAGCGCCTATCGGGTAATCTTACTTAGCTATTCTGCCACTGACTTGTTTTAGGCATGTAAATCAATAGTTTTAATTTATCGTGTAATTATTTTACCTAATGGTACACCCTTGTACTCGTCCTCTAGTCTTTGTTTTCAGTTATAATTATTGTTATCCAAAATAATGCAAGTACTGTCTTTCAGGGAGATGCTGAGGAGTCCAACGTATTGACGACAACCGTTGATGTCACTCAGATGCTCGAGGTACGTTTCCGGACAGTTCCATCGATGGAGATCATCAGATCTTGCATTCTTGTAGCGTGATTGTTACACACAATGTTTCTTTCGTTTTTAGCCATTGATATGTCCTTCTGTCGTCGCCCTCCTATGTGTTTTCTTTTTTCAATATTGTGTTCATTACTAATGAAAGTCCTATGTTTCAGGGAGTCGATGGAGCATTAGTCCAAGAAGAAGGGGGAGCATGCAGTTACGGGTCGGCGCAACAGCTTGCAGAAGTGTGCACCGCAGTTACATCGTCCCTTGATGTTCTCATGCATTTCGAGGTATGAATACTGACAGTTCGATCAAGCGAAATCATATGACGTGATTACATCCGCTATACTTCCTTCTTTATTAACGCAAGTACTATGTTTCAGGGAGATGACGGAGCTTCTTCTACAAGAACATCACCCCTAGTAGTTGATGCAGATCTCTGGGTGGTGACACTTCCAACGATCCAGCAAATCGAATCATATTTACATATCCATTATTTGTTTTAGACAACTGATCATTTGTGCAGGTCTATTTAGATGAGCCGTTGACGCCTGCACAAAGTTTATGTTCTTTTTAACAAAATAGAAAACCATACTAATGCAATTACTGTGTTTCAGGGAGTTACTGAAGCATCATCTTCAATAATATCATCAATGGAAGTCTATGAGGAGCCCGAGGTATGGATCTTGACAGTTCCATCTAACTAGATCAACAATGCGTGAATAATTGTCGTTTGAATGTTCTACACAAAGCGTTCATTCGTGTTTTGCTATTGAGATGTACGTGGGTATTGGTCCCCAAGTACATTTTGTGTTTCGATATTATTATACATACTAATGAAAGTTCTATGTTTCAGGGAGTCGATGGAGCGTCAGTGCGTGATGGATGTGCTTATCATGAAAATATAGTCGTTGCAGCGCAAGAGGAAGTGGAGACATGCACACACGAGTCGGAGCAACAGCGTCCTGATGTTGAAGTTCGAGGCAAGAAAGTTTCAAAGAAAAGAAAGCAAAAGATGGTTAGTGTCCTGGTCACTATATTATGTTGTTTTTCACTGTTAATAGTTCAATACTGTAAGTTGTGTTTAAACTGAACATCCCTTTTCCAATCTGTCCTCTAGTTGCGAGTGGGTGTACGAACTAGATCTACACAGACAGTGAAGCGAACGAGAGATGTTGCTTGTCAAACCTTTTGGCAGGGACTTGAGACTGGAGATGCATCGTGCCAATGGGAAGAATATGAAGTGATTGACAACGGAGCTATACCACCACCAGCCATTGATAGAGAATGTCCTCCTGGTAGTTCGGATGCAGTCGGAGATCAATTCACAGAATCCACACCCGCAAAAGCTAAGACCGCGAGAAAGTTGAAGAAATTGTTTTATTCACCCATCGCCGGAGAAGGAACAGATGTTGCAATGGAAGAGAATGAAGTGGACGACAATGAAACACCATCAATATCACTGAACATAGCGGAAGACGATATCAGAGATTCTACCTTTCATGTGAGTGACATGTCCTCAATGTTACAGGCCGAACCAGCTGGGATGCAGAGTGACAGTATAAGGAAAGAGGCCAAATTCATTGTATTCGATAGTTGTTTGATTGATATTATTATTCGGATGAAATGTGGGCATTCGGTTGGTGGGGAAGTATGTGGGGAGCCATTGATTAATGTGACTCGTGCAATTCGAGGCACTAACCTTAAAATACATGCCACCTGTACAAAATATCATCCTTTCTCATGGTCTGCACAACCCATGCTGGGGCAACTGCCAGCAGGCAATCTACTTTGTGCAGCGGCTGCACTTTTTAGTGGTTCAAGTTTTTAAAAGTTAGAGTCTTTCTTTCAGTTTGTGGGAATCCATTTCATTGCGAAAACTCAGTTCTACAAATACCAAACCGATTATCTATTTCCAGCCATTAGCGAAGCTTGGAGAATGGAAAAAATGTCTATTGATAGTACATTCGCGGGCAACCGGTTCAGGCTAGCCGGTGATGGACAGTGCGACAGCCCAGGATTTTCAGCCAAGTACTGCACCTACCACTTTCAGGACATGGAAAGTAAGAAAATTGTGAGTTCGGTGGTCGTGCAGGTGTCACAAAGTACATCCTCAGTGGCCATGGAGAAAGTTGGCTTTGTAGCATCATTGCAAGAACTACAATCGCGGGGAATGGTGATCGACCTGATAGCCATGGACAGACACGTTTCAATTGCCAAGACAATGAGAGAAGAGTACAAAAATATAAATCACCAATTTGACGTTTGGCATCTTGCAAAAACAATCAATAAAAAAATGTCGGCTGCAGGTAAAAAAAAAGATATGCAAGGTATTTCACAGTGGTCCAAGTCAATCAGCAACCATCTTTGGTGGAGCTCAAAAACATGTGGAGGGTTGTTGGAAATTCTACTGGAAAAATGGCGGTCAGTAATGCTACACTGTACCAACGTTCACCGTTGGAACACAAACCAACATTTCCACAATTGTGAACATGGCCATTTGTCCACAGAGGAGGCACGGAAGAAGAAGTGGTTGATTCCTTCATCACCCACTCATAAAGCCATTGAAAAGATTGTATTTGATAAAACTATAACAAGAGATTTGAGGGGACTCACGGAATTCTGCCACACAGGAGATTTGGAGGTGTTCCACAATATGTGCCTAAAGTACAGGCCAAAACGATTGCATTTTGGCATGGAGGGCATGATAAATCGGACTCTTCTAGCGGTCTTGGCACATAACCATAATGTTGGCCGTCAACAAAGTAGGACGACCGGAACTTTAGGGACGCTTCGCTACAATAAGGCCTTCACTAAAAGAAGTAAACAATGGGTGATCAAACCAGTGTTTGAGGATATGCAATATGAGTTTATTGAGAGACTTATTGTTGACGTCCTAGATAGGCACATAAATGGAGTTGTGAACGAACCTGTGCAGGGGACAACTGCATTGCCACCCAACATTGCCTCTGTTCCATGTCCACCTAAAGAAGAGCTCATTGAGAAATACACATCACGGTTTTAAATGATTGTAATTTGATTGTCTGTACTCTCGAGTCTCCTCATGTCGCAGGCCCATTGAATATGTGTATCTATGTAATGTGTAAATAAAAGTGATTGCTCAGTGTACATGCAATGTGTCTCTCCACCCTTGCCCCTCCCTTCACCGTGCAGTAGTGCGAACCACCCGGGTGTCACCTGTGACTTTGCTCTCGAGTCTCCTCATGTCGCAGGCCCATTGAATATGTGTAGCTATGTATTGTGTAAATAAAAGTGATTGCTCAGTGTACATGCAATGTGTCTATCCAACCTTGTTCATTTGCGCATTAAATTAAACCAAACAGTAATATAAATCATTTTTCAAAAAATATAGAATGTCTCCGTATTTATGGTTCTCTGGGGCTGCAAAGCACGCAGACAAAATGCAAAGATGGAGTGTAAATTTCAAGTCCTGTGAGTTGGCCTTACACTGAATGTAGCTAACTAGGAATGTGTGCTCGTTCAAAGTGAAGGTCAGCTGCTTTGATTTTTTGCTCGGGTGCCGGAATGGCCCACGACTCAGTATAAGGTTCTATTGTTATTTGACCTTGACAGGCCGGGACCATCCCGAAAGACTTCTTTTTGGGGGTGTGGTGCAATAACGTAAGAAACGATAATGAATAAAATTTCAGAAACGATAGCCATTTAATGTTCGTTCATTAGAAGAAATAACGTCGGCATAGAAGGAGTGGTATTTCGGGGCTGCCCTACGCACAGAAACAATGGAAAATGCAAATATAATGTAAGTAACTCTTTAGATGAGTTTATACCGCAATTTAAACTTGTTTGTTCTATGTGGCATATTGTTTTGTACCGCGCACTATCTTGAGGAGAACCATCTCCTTTTACGGAAGCACCTCAAAACCTTCCTCTTTGCTTCTGCTTTCTCTCTCCCTCTCCCCTGCTACAACTGGTCCACTCTCTGCGACCTCGGTCCTGGGCCCTTCCACTCTCCACCTGCACTGCCTCCCTGTCAACCCCTGCACTGGGGGACTGTCTCAGTATCCTACAGCCCCCCCTTGACGTATAATACCCAGTTGCAATGTCCTAGCTATGAAATAATTTCCCGACCGAATATATAAAATGAATAATTTTAATAAAGATCTGATGGTGAGACTAATTTCATTTTTTATGTTTTTCAAACAGGTACATCGTTCATTATTGCATGTGTCACGAGTACCAGACACCGGCGGATGGGTTTTTCAACCACCAGTTGCTTCTCCGCATGAACAACGTTACCACCCTGACCATTTTATGGGACGATCGCCAAGTACAAGTATGCCCTTACGCGGTACTAACGGCTAGATGCAACATACAGACCGTTGTGGTGGCCTAGTGCCTCGTTGTTGGAACAGCCATGCGATTATCAGTGCGATCGAAGAGCTTATTTTATCGTAAACCAACACCCTGTGTACTGCACACGAACATCGCTTGCCTCAAGACGAACTATTTTGGATCGAGAGCAAAGAAAAATGCAAATCGCTGAATATTCTCTAAACATTTGATGTCCAATAAATGTACTTTGCCAAATGTACAATCTTGCCGTTTGCTTTTAAACCACAGTTTCATATTCCGAATTGTGGCGCTGTATTGTGAGATGATCTAAGACCCTGTGTACAGCAAAGGAACATCGCGTGCCTCAAAACGAACTTTTTGGAACGTGAGCAAATAAAAATGCAAATCACTGAATATTCTCAAAACATTTGATGTCAAATAAATGTACTTTACCAAATTTACAATCTTGCGGTTTAATTTAAAAGTACAGTTTCATATTCCCAATTGTGGCGCGCTGTGTTGTGTGAGCTCATCTGTGTTGATTTCCGGGTTCTGTGTGGAGTCGCGTAGAAGACGCCTGGGCGCGTTTGCCTACGCAGCTCAGTCACGTCACGGATAGAGGCGGGGAATATGAATGTTTTGATAAAGTCTGTTTCAGGGGCGGGGGATTTGATTTAGTGCCGCAAAAGCAGGTGAGCCGGGGCGATGGGGGGAAATGATAGGATTATCAGAAAATGGCGGCTGATTTCGAGTGCGTTAATGGACGAAAAGTCGGGTAAGGTCCATAGGAAAGTTTTCTACGATCTACCGAGTTATGCTTAAAAACACATGGCCGAACCGTAGGGACAATAAAAAAAAGTCCCGGAACTATCCTTTAAGTAAAGTGTAAACTTGCCATTTCCCATATTTGAAGTGGCGTGATAAAAAAAATGTTATTTTTTAAAAATGTGCTTTTTATAAACCCTTGCGAAGTGTGTACAGTAGTAATACATTTCAAAGGAATAACCAACACATTGAACATTTTGCTTCAAACACTTTTCCAAATGGTGCCTCCTTCTAGCACCTACTGTAGTGAATCGGGGTGAGCATCAGTAAATGCGGGTGTCAACTGAGTGAATTTTGTGCACCCAAACATAGACTACAATCCTTCCTCAGGCATGTTAGGAAAGATTTCATAATTGTAGGGAATTTTCCTTCCATGTGGCAACCCCTAAACTTTTTGCTATTGTTTTTAACCTTGTTCTTGACTTTGCCAGAGAAGTACAGCCTTCTGCCGCACTTCTCTGGGCTTTCACTCCTTTTCTTATGGGGAAACTGACATGCCCTTAAGACAGTCAGTACCGGGGAACGCTGTTTCCCGTAGTTTCTTTTATCATGTTGCGGCTTTAGTGCAACATGACACAAGAGGGCACTGTAAGCTAAGTTACAGCTCTCTTGGGTCTCTAGCCTTCTACAGGCCCTAGATACTCTTTTAGGATGGTATTTGATCGGTGCAAGTCATTCAGGGACTGGAATGGTGGCAGCGATCGTTTTGTTTATTTTGAGCTCCTTTTGGCGTTCTGAGCACGTTTTTCGCACTGAACCCAAAATGGTGGCCTGGCTCCCAAAATGGCCAGACCACGAGTCTCCTTTGTCCTGTCCACTGACCGTCTTGCTCCCTTCACCTTCCCCAGGTCGGGTGACCCGGGGCCTTC
This sequence comes from Ambystoma mexicanum, assembly GCF_040938575.1. Lineage (NCBI taxonomy): Eukaryota > Metazoa > Chordata > Amphibia > Caudata > Ambystomatidae > Ambystoma > Ambystoma mexicanum. The sequence continues at coordinate 293,663,559 of NC_090928.1, forward strand.
CTTATTTGGGCATGTACTTTCCCGCGAAACGTGGTTGCTTTCGCGGGCTTCTACATGTCGTTTGTGTGCCTCCAGGGTGTGGGCTGGGATGTCTGGTCCCAATACACATCCTGGGTGCCAGAGAGTCTGGGGTGGTGTGAATGCCTGGGACCACCGTGGTCCGTGATTGGTCCACGTATGGTATGTGTGTTGATGTGCGGATCTCCCATTGGCTCCCCTCCGTTTTGGCGCGAAGGGAACCGTGGATAAGAGGGAGCTGGAAACACCACTACCAGGTCGATCTCCTGAGTTCTCACGAACGAAGGAATACAGGAGCCAAGTATCCTGCAACTACGAGGCTGGACCGAGGAATCGCTGGTGACCCGCTGAAGGAATCCTCCTTTGCACTGCTGTCGTCCTGTGAAGCCCTTTCCTCCTTGGATCGAACCAGAAGGCCTGTACTGGTGCTTCGACCTTTGGAATAGCAGGAACAGCTATTCCCGGCGACTTCATCATCTCCTGCCAAGTAAGCCTTCGGAAGTGTCTCTGGGCCATCCAGTTGACTGACCAGCTTACAAGGGAGTCCTGCTCTGTAACTGCCGCCAGGTTGTGTTGTATTTCGAGTCCTTGTCACTCTCCCACGCTTCGTACACTTGGCGTTCCCAAGTCTGAAGGGAGGAGTGTACATTTGGCTTGAATACACACGGCCGCTCCGTTGTCCTGCTGCGGCAACAAAACTGTGCTGGTTTCGTCGATTGGGACGTCTTTTTGCTCTACACGACTACGAGGCGTTCCCTGCTCTTCTGAACCTGCCAGCTGCTGAAACTAACGTGGAGAAGCCTGGGTCTGCTTGCTTCGGGGACCGGTGAGTAGTTTAGCTAGGATCTGGTCGCCCTCCTGCAGTATCCCATTGCTTTTCCCTGCTGTGTAAAAACAGCACCCTTTTGGCTGTACTCGCGCTCTGCTTCTGCCCGCTGTGGAGGCTGCGCTTGAGTTGCGGAACCTGTTCTCCTTCTGCTGTGCACTAACCCGAACTGCCTGACTTCCTCCGAAGAGCTTCCCCTTTTGCCCGTTGGCACCGGCGTGGCAGGTACTTTGAGCACAAGGCTCCACTCTTCGCAGGGCTCGGACTTCCATCTAGTTAGGTGCCTCTGAAGGCGAACTGAGTCTAAAGCGTTATCGCACTGCCTGTTTTCCTTTCCTTTCAGGTGGACTACATATTTCGTGCTTTAAACGCTTGCGACTGTGTATTTGTATATATATTGTGTTGATATGGTATGTGTTGGTTTAATATTGTGATATTGTGATTTTCTCGCTACGGTCATTGTTTTAAAGGCCTTAAAATAAATGTGTATCTATTTTTGATATAACAACTGTTTGGAGTAGTTTGTAAGCGCTCTTGCTTTGTGTGCTCATTGCGGGCTTTCAGTCACCCTCACCCCTCTTGAGACCTAGTCTTGACCGCCGCGATCGCTACCTTGATTGGTCTGGCTTGTCCAGAGGTTACCCTGTTCCAAGTAATTAGGTTGGCCTTCTGAACTTCTGCGCCACCAGGACAGAGTTCAGAAATCCGTCTTAACAAATTGGTGTACAGCGGTGGGATACGACTGAAGGTATCCAGTGTTGCGCTCGAACTAGGGCATTTCAGGTTATTCCAAACAGTACACGTAGTGAATTGTTGTAATATAACTTTAAAAAGGCCATAGTCCTATCAAACGGTATGGAAGCAAATACATTGTTAACTTTAAATGCTTCCAAATCAGAAACGCTGAAAAAGATGTGTGCGGAGAGAGGTGTTTCCTCTCAAGGCACAAAATTGGAAATGATCCAGAGAATCGTGGCGTGGCAAGAAGCGCAGCTTGACGCTATAACTTCTGAGGACAGTGCAGAAGGTGGTGGGGCTGCTCTCACTGGCAGAACCGACGGTTCTGCCGCTGCACTGATCCATCGCGACCACGAGGACAGGGAGGATGTAATGTCTAATGTTTCCTCTGCCAGTGTTGATGGGGAGGCTATGCTTGAATTCAAGAAGCAAGAGCTGCGGTTTAGGCAGCAGGAGCTTGAATTCAGCATAGCCAAACTAAAAATCGAACAGGCAGAAAAACAGAAAGACAGGGATCACCAGTTGGAACTGGCCAAGCTTCAGGTTGCAAATGGATCCAAGGGTCCTAGACATGGGTCTGGGGCTTCCTCTCATCCACGGTTTCCGAAAGATCTGCTCAGTGTGTATGAAGAAAGGAATGACATTATGTACTGGCTGAATGCGTTTGAGTATGCATGCGAGGTTCAAGAAGTTGACAATGCTGATAAGATTGCGTGGTTGCTCAGTAGACTGCCCCATTCTGGCTGCAGTGCCATTATGGAAATGTCGAAGGCTGAGCGGGCTGATTTCGCAATGTTAAAGCAAACTCTCATTTTAAAGTTTGGGAAGACTCCGGCCCAATATATAAAGCGTTTTCGAGAGTATAAGAAAAAGGAAGGTGGTACTTGGGTATCTTATGTCGCTGAATCTTTGAAAAACTTAACTGGCTGGGTTGAAGGTTATAAGGTTTCTACCTTTGAAGGCATGATAAATCTTGTCATGCTGGAACATATTTTTGCTTCTTCTTCCCCGGAGCTTAAGCAGCATTTGGCCGATTCGAAGGAGATAGTTCCTAAGAAGCTGGCCATTGCAGCAGACTTATGGGTGTCACATCGAGTGTCCCATAAGGACAAAACTCATCCTGGTAAGCAGGAGGAAGGGAAAAAGTCCAAAGATATGGAGGGTGGGGAATCTGCTAAATCTTCTTCCCCTAAGGGCCACAAAAAGAAAATCAAGGGTAAGACACAAGAGAACTCACAGGGTAGTGGAGGTTCGCCTCCAAAACAGAACTCTGGTTACAATAAGCCTCCCTACGTAAACAGACCCACTGGGGCTTGTTTTTCTTGTGGAGCAACTGACCATGTGAAGGGGGATCCCCGTTGTAAGGTTAGACCTTTGGGGGTCCACTCCGCTAATCTGGCCTTCTCCTCCTACGAGGAAGAAGAGATTACAGGAGCATCCTTCTCCTCAGACTCATTTCCCAGCGGAATAGAGGCTGAGGTAGTTTTAGTGTCCCTGGGTTCCTGGGAGCCTAAAGTCGCAGAGGCTTATGCTAGGATTCCGGATAATACCAAGCACTACTTTAAAGACAGTGTGCTGATCAATGGAGTGGATACTCCAGCTCTTAGGGATAGTGGGTGCAGTCGCACTGTAGTGGATTCTACCTTGGTAGACTCAGAGGAAGTTGCCAGAGCTACTCTGATGCCCACTAAATTGGCTGACGGCCCCCTCCGTATGTTTCCCGTGATCCCTGTAAATCTTACTTTAAATGGTACAGCAGTCAGGATTCCAGTGAGCATTCAGAGAAACGTCCCGGGAAAGGTCTTGTTGGGTAATGATCTCAGAGCTTTGGGGCTCGTAGGAGACACTGCCGAAAGACCCTACACACGGTCTCAAGCACGGGCAGCATTGGCCAAGTCCAATACGCCGCCCCAGCCGAAGGGGAAACCCAAGGCGAAAGGAGTCTACAAGTCAAGACGAGGGAAAGAGAATATTCCCCCGAGCTCGCCTACCACTGCGGTGGAGGAAGTTGGTCAATCGCCCGGGCCTGACGAGGAGGTGGCGATGCCTGAAGTATTCGACCCCAACGATCATCCTGAACTAAAAGACTTGTTAGTTGAAGGAGGTCCTGATAGGGACGAATTCAGTAAAGGCCAACGTGAGTGCCCATCTCTGGAAGGCCTAAGGAGACAGGCCTGCTCCCAGCTTGAGGGTGAACCTCCTGGGAAGCATAGGATTTATTGGGAAGGTGGACTCCTGTATAGTGAGCCCACAGAGTCTACAGAAGGAGACCATAGGAGGTTGGTGGTTCCCCTTGCTGTTAGGCCCTTCCTCCTGCAGTTGGCGCATGAAGTTCCCCTTGCTGGTCACCTTGGTATGAAGAGGACCAAGCAAAGGTTATCCATGCACTTCTACTGGCCCAAGATGGGGGTGCAAGTAGAAAGTCACTGCAGGAGTTGTGCCTCCTGCCAGTTGTCTGGTAAGGTTGGCGCGACAATCCAAGCTCCGTTGGTACCGCTCCCAGTTGGGGGGGGTACCATTTGAAAGGGTATGGATCGACATCGTTGGTCCCCTTGACCCGCAAACATCCTCGGGCAATAGGTTCATCCTGGTGCTGGTCGACCATGCAACCAGGTATCCTGAGGCCATCCCATTGAAAACTGTAACTGCCAAGTCAGTTGCAAAAGCTTTACTCGGCATATTTACTAGGGTTGGCTTCCCTAAAGAAGTTGTGTCAGATCGTGGCAGCAACTTTATGTCGAAGTATATGCAGGCTATGTGGAAAGAATGTGGGGTCACCTACAAGTTCTCTTCTGCATACCACCCCCAGACCAATGGTCTGGTGGAAAGTTTCAACAGAACGTTAAAGAGCATGATTGGGGCTCTGGAGGAGCCCCAGAGAAGAAAATGGGATCTTCTTTTACCATGCCTACTGTTTGCCTACCGAGAGGTACCACAGGAGGGTGTTGGCTTCAGCCCCTTCGAACTTCTGTTCGGTCATCCCCTACGGGGACCCTTAGCCATCGTCAAAGAGGGATGGGAGATGCCCACTCCCCCTGTTACTACCAATGTAGTTGACTATGTGCTAGGGCTCAGAAAACGGATGGTACTTCTGATGGGCTTGGCTAGTGATAAATTGAAGGCAGGGCAAGCGCTGGTGAAACATTGGTACGACCAGAAAGCTTCCCTCATCAACTTTACACCTGGTCAGCAAGTCCTGATCATGAATCCAATAAGGCCTCGAGCTTTACAGGACAAATGGTCAGGCCCTTACACAGTGGTGGAGCACCTGGGTGAGGTGAACTATTTAGTGGACCTTGGAAGGCCTGGACAGGCTCCAAAAGTGTTTCACGTGAATAGGCTGAAGGCTTTCGTCCCAAGAGTCGAAATCGCAGCACTGCTACTGGCGTCAGACGTTGAGGAAGAGGAGTCTGAACCTCTTCCTGACCTGTTCCAAAGCAGTCCTTCAGATAGCTCCGTTGAGGGTGTCCGAGTGGCCCCTCACCTGACTTCTGATCAGCAGGCTGAGGTGAAAAGTTTGCTTAGGCAGTTTTCCCCCCTGTTTTCACAGTCCCCTGGTTTGACACCTTGGTGCAAACATAACATTGACACAGGAGACAGTGTACCTACCAAAAGTAGGGGATACAGGATGTCAGATAAAGCACGGTCTTATATTAAGACCGAGGTCAACAAGATGTTAGACCTTGGGGTGATTGAACCCTCTAGTAGTCCTTGGTCCAGTCCTGTGGTGTTGGTTCCAAAGGCAGGCACTTCTGAATTGAGGTTCTGCGTGGATTACAGGGCTCTGAATGCTGTCACCAAGACAGATGCACACCCCTTGCCTCGAACAGATGAGCTGGTGGATACTTTGGGTGCCTCCAAGTACCTCAGCACGTTTGACCTCACTGCTGGCTATTGGCAAATAGCTTTAGCAGAACATGCCAAGGAGAAGACAGCATTTTCTACTCCAGACGGCCTTTACCAATTCCGGGTAATGCCGTTCGGGTTGAAGAATGCACCTGCCACTTTCCAGAGGCTTGTGAATCATGTGTTGAATGGGTTGGACGAATTCTGTCTTGCATATCTAGACGATATAGCAGTTTTCAGTGCCACCTGGGAAGACCATGTGAAACACCTCAGGATTGTGCTCCAGGCTCTTCAGAAAGCCCACTTGACCATAAAGGCTAGTAAATGCCAGATTGGACAAGGCTCAGTGGTTTACCTTGGACATGAAGTAGGTGGAGGGAGGATACAGTCTCTACCCAGTAAAGTACAAGCAGTACAAGACTGGCCTACCCCCACTACGCAAACCCAAGTGAGAGCCTTCTTAGGACTCACGGGGTATTATCGCAATTTTGTGGCAGACTATGGCACCATAGCTGCTCCTCTGACTGCCCTCACAACTCCGAAGAAACCCAAGAAGGTAACTTGGACCGACGAGTGTGAGAAGGCCTTCAATGGCTTAAAAGACTCCTTGTGCCAGGCCCCTGTCCTAAGGGCCCCTGATTATCAAAGACCTTTTATCGTGCAGACGGATGCCTCTGACACTGGGATAGGAGCTGTACTATCACAAGTAGATGAGAAGGGTAAGGAACACCCTATCGGTTTTATTAGTCGCCAGCTTAAGGACAGAGAGCTCAGATGGTCCACGGTAGAGAAAGAATGTTTCTCTGTTGTGTGGGCCCTAAGGAAGCTGAGGCCCTACCTCTATGGGACCCACTTCACTGTGCAGACTGACCATAAGCCGTTAAAGTGGCTAATGAACATGAAGGGGGAGAATCCAAAGTTGCTTAGGTGGTCCATAAGTCTACAAGGCTTCGACTTCACTATTGAGCATAGGCCAGGTGTTCAACATAGCAATGCTGATGGGTTGTCCAGAATGTTTAACCGACCTGAACAAGAGACTCATCCAGGGGTGGATTAGTTCCCCCTGTCCATAGTCTGGGAGGGGCGAGTGTTAGGAAAGATTTCGTAATTGTAGGGAATTTTTCTTCCATGTGGCAACCCCTAAACTTTTTGCTATTGTTTTTAACCTTGTTCTTGACTTTGCCAGAGAAGTACAGCCTTCTGCCGCACTTCTCTGGGCTTTCGCTCCTTTTCTTATGGGGAAACTGACATGCCCTTAAGACAGTCAGTACCGGGGAACGCTGTTTCCCGTAGTTTCTTTTATCATGTTGCGGCTTTAGTGCAAAATGACACAAGAGGGCACTGTAAGCTAAGTTACAGCTCTCTTGGGTCTCTAGCCTTCTACAGGCCCTAGATACTCTTTTAGGATGGTATTTGATCGGTGCAAGTCATTCAGGGACTGGAATGGTGGCAGCGATCGTTTTGTTTATTTTGAGATCCTTTTGGCGTTCTGAGCACGTTTTTCGCACTGAACCCAAAATGGTGGCCTGGCTCCCAAAATGGCCAGACCACGAGGCTCCTTTGTCCTGTCCACTGACCGTCTTGCTCCCTTCACCTTCCCCAGGTCGGGCGACCCGGGGCTTTCCTTATTTGGGCATGTACTTTCCCGCGAAACGTGGTTGCTTTCGCGGGCTTCTACATGTCGTTTGTGTGCCTCCAGGGTGTGGGCTGGGATGTCTGGTCCCAATACACATCCTGGGTGCCAGAGAGTCTGGGGTGGTGTGAATGCCTGGGACCACCGTGGTCCGTGATTGGTACACGTATGGTATGTGTGTTGATGTGCGGATCTCCCATTGGCTCCCCTCCGTTTTGGCGCGAAGGGAACCGTGGATAAGAGGGAGCTGGAAACACCACTACCAGGTCGATCTCCTGAGTTCTCACGAACGAAGGAATACAGGAGCCAAGTATCCTGCAACTACGAGGCTGGACCGAGGAATCGCTGGTGACCCGCTGAAGGAATCCTCCTTTGCACTGCTGTCGTCCTGTGAAGCCCTTTCCTCCTTGGATCGAACCAGAAGGCCTGTACTGGTGCTTCGACCTTTGGAATAGCAGGAACAGCTATTCCCGGCGACTTCATCATCTCCTGCCAAGTAAGCCTCCGGAAGTGTCTCTGGGCCATCCAGTTGACTGACCAGCTTACAAGGGAGTCCTGCTCTGTAACTGCCGCCAGGTTGTGTTGTATTTCGAGTCCTTGTCACTCTCCCACGCTTCGTACACTTGGCGTTCCCAAGTCTGAAGGGAGGAGTGTACATTTGGCTTGAATACACACGGCCGCTCCGTTGTCCTGCTGCGGCAACAAAACTGTGCTGGTTTCGTCGATTGGGACGTCTTTTTGCTCTACACGACTACGAGGCGTTCCCTGCTCTTCTGAACCTGCCAGCTGCTGAAACTAACGTGGCGAAGCCTGGGTCTGCTTGCTTCGGGGACCGGTGAGTAGTTTAGCTAGGATCTGGTCGCCCTCCTGCAGTATCCCATTGCTTTTCCCTGCTGTGTAAAAACAGCACCCTTTTGGCCGTACTCGCGCTCTGCTTCTGCCCGCTGTGGAGGCTGCTCTTGAGTTGCGGAACCTGTTCTCCTTCTGCTGTGCACTAACCCGAACTGCCTGACTTCCTCCGAAGAGCTTCCCCTTTTGCCCGTTGGCACCGGCGTGGCAGGTACTTTGAGCACAAGGCTCCACTCTTCGCAGGGCTCGGACTTCCATCTAGTTAGGTGCCTCTGAAGGCGAACTGAGTCTAAAGCGTTATCGCACTGCCTGTTTTCCTTTCCTTTCAGGTGGACTACATATTTCGTGCTTTAAACGCTTGCGACTGTGTATTTGTATATATATTGTGTTGATATGGTATGTGTTGGTTTAATATTGTGATATTGTGATTTTCTCGCTACGGTCATTGTTTTAAAGGCCTTAAAATAAATGTGTATCTATTTTTGATATAACAACTGTTTGGAGTAGTTTGTAAGCGCTCTTGCTTTGTGTGCTCATTGCGGGCTTTCAGTCACCCTCACCCCTCTTGAGACCTAGTCTTGACCGCCGCGATCGCTGCCTTGATTGGTCTGGCTTGTCCAGAGGTTACCCTGTTCCAAGTAATTAGGTTGGCCTTCTGAACTTCTGCGCCACCAGGACAGAGTTCAGAAATCCGTCTTAACAAGGCACATGAGGAATCCATGCGAAATGTGGTAGCAGTGGGTTTAACGGTGTGGGTTTGTATAGCCGGACGAACATAGACACACACATCCCAAAATATTTTTGCATATAAGATTTTCACATCCAAACATACACTAGGATCTTGCCCCAGAAAAAAGAGGAATCCATGCAAAATTTGGCAGACGTGGGTTCAACAGTGTGGATTAGTATAGCAGGACAAACACACACAAATACATACATACATTCAGGTTTATGTATAAAGATTTCTGTAACGTTGGTTGAGCTAAATGCATTCCACAACATTCAAAGAGAATAGGAGAACAGAACGTGTTGGAGAAAGGGGCAGTGCGAAGCTGCTACTTTGTGTGACATGCTCATGTCTCCATTGTTTCTTTAATATAAATGATTTATGCTTCGCTTGCAAGCTCGTTCCGACTATTTCTCAATTTGTCTTAAAAATGCACCCCCTTTCTCTGAGTTTCCCCCCTTTTCCGTGCATCAATTAGTTTTGTTTTCGCTAGGAGCTGCAGGTAATTTCACAATATGAAAAATGATAATGGTCGCCCGCACGTCTGTGTTCTTTATGGGTAAGACATGTATATTGGAACATTTATCAAGGAATGTGTCCTCACAACTTTCCTCAGAATTGATATCCAACATGATTTAGGCTCGGTTCTTATTCATATTTTTTCATATTATCGTGTAGCAGCGAGAGAGGAATTTTTTGTCTCTATTTTGTTATATAACCCCGGAGCAGTCATTCATTAATCATTTTTATGTGGTCGACAATATGTAATTTTGGGTCATATTTCATATTTTGGCTTGTCAAGTGCCATCTGTTTTTCGCTCCCATCTTCAATCTATTTCACCGTAATGTAAAAGTTAATTCCCAATAAAATTAATCGATGCATTATTTGCGCTCAAAGCAAGGCGTGTGAGTCTCTCCTGTGGGCGTGTTGCGCATGCCTTCGGTAAAGAACTGTGGAGGGCTTTTCAATAACGTTTTTTGTTTTTTTTGTTTTCCGACACAGGAGCAGAACGTGTTCTCTCGAGACAAGATATTGATGGCGTCTGCTGGCCTTGCTGCATGGTTTGCTTGTGTTCCCCGTGTTTTTGTTTCATTTGGGATAATGACTTCTGTTAAATGTTAACGTAAGGCAGATGTCCTTCAGGCAGGCCACCTGCTGTGAGATACGGGGGAAGGCGCAGAACGAACACATGCCAGTGACTTCTACGGCGGCATTTAGGCGGGACCCGATCATCTACGAGTGAAGGCGAGGAAAATTAATATCATGCACACGATAGTAACAGCAAGCGTTTTCTCAGCACCTAAACTTATAAAATGTCTACTTAAATGAACGTCACAGCGCATGGGACTTCGGCAGTTTTAGTATTACCCCAACCCTTTTAGCTGTGCCTCTAAGGCTGCACACATATGATTGCTGCGCATGCCTGAATCCAGTGAGCAGTCTTTTCGGAATGCAGACCTGTGACCTACAACCTATCCTAAAACCTCCGCAGCAGGAGGCCTAGGTGACATCGAGGTTCGAACCTGTGGTCTAGCGGTGGCTTTGAGGCATAAACTCAATACAATGTATCTGCAGCGGGGGCATTATCACCTGTTGGACAATGCAGAGGTTTCAGTTATCTGCTGAGTTGCGATATTGGGAGGACGTCAACATTGTGCATGGGTTGCTATAGAAGGTGCATTAGCCCACTATAGTTGACATGGTTTGCTGTAGAAGGTGCATTAGCCCACTATAGTGGACATGGTTTGCTGTAGCAGGTGTATTATTAGCCCACTATAGTGGAGATGGGTTGCTGTAGCAGGTGTATTATTAGCCCACTATAGTGGACATGGTTTGCTGTAGCAGGTGTATTATTAGCCCACTGTAGTGGACATGGTTTGCTGTAGCAGGTGTATTATTAGCCAACTATAGTGGACATGGTTTGCTGTAGCAGGTGCATTATTAGCCCACTGTAGTGGACATGGTTTGCTGTGGCAGGTGCATTAGCCCACTGTAGTGGACATGGTTTGCTGTAGCAGGTGTATTATTAGCCCACTGTAGTGGACATGGTTTGCTGTAGCAGGTGTATTATTAGCCAACTATAGTGGACATGGTTTGCTGTAGCACGTGTATTATTAGCCCACTGTAGTAGTGGACATGGATTGCTGTAGCAGGTGCATTAGCCCACTGTAGTGGATATGGTTTGATGTAGCAGGTGCATTAGCCCACTGTAGTGGACATGGTTTGCTGTAGCGGGTGCATTATTAGCCCACTATAGTGGAGATGGGTTGCTGTAGCAGGTGCATTATTAGCCCACTGTAGTGGATATGGTTTGCTGTAGCAGGTGCATTAGCCAACTGTAGTGGAAATGGTTTGCTGTAGCAGGTGCATTATTAGCCCACTGTAGTGGGCATGGGTTGCTGTAGCAGGTGCATGATTAGACCACTATATTGGAGATGGGTTGCTGTAGCAGGTGCATTATTAGCCCACTGTAGTGGACATGGTTTGCTGTAGCAGGTGCATTAGCCCACTATAGTGGACATGGTTTGCTGTAGCAGGTGCATTATTAGCCCACTATAGTGGACATGGTTTGCTGTAGCAGGTGCATTATTAGCCCACTGTAGTGGATATGGTTTGCTGTAGCAGGTGCATGATTAGCCCACTATATTGGAGATGGGTTGCTGTAGCAGGTGCATTATTAGCCCACTGTAGTGGGCATGGGTTGCTGTAGCAGGTGCATTATTAGCCCATTATATTGGAGATGGATTGCTGTAGCAGTTGCATTATTAGCCCACTGTAGTGGACATGGCTTGCTGTAGCAGGTGCATTAGCCCACTGTAGTGGATATGGTTTGCTGTAGCAGGTGCATTATTAGCCCACTGTAGTGGGCATGGGTTGCTGTAGCAGGTGCATGATTAGCCCACTATAGTGGAGATGGGTTGCTGTAGCAGGTGCATTATTAGCCCACTGTAGTGGACATGGTTTGCTGTAACAGGTGCATTATTAGCCCACTATAGTGGAGATGGGTTGCTGTAGCAGGTGCATTATTAGCCCACTATATTGGAGATGGGTTGCTGTAGCAGGTGTATTATTAGCCCACTGTAGTGGACATGGTTTGCTGTAACAGGTGCATTATTAGCCCACTATAGTGGAGATGGGTTGCTGTAGCAGGTGCATTATTAGCCCACTATAGTGGAGATGGGTTGATGTAGCAGGTGCATTAGCCCACTGTAGTGGACATGGTTTGCTGTAGCAGGTGCATTATTAGCCCACTATAGTGGAGATGGGTTGCTGTAGCAGGTGCATTAGCCCACTGTAGTGGGCATGGGTTGCTGTAGCAGGTGCATTATTAGCCCACTATAGTGGAGATGGGTTGCTGTAGCAGGTGCATTATTAGCCCAATGTAGTGGACATGATTTGCTGTAGCAGGTGCATTATTAGCCCACTATAGTGGAGATGGGATTCTGTAGCAGGTGCGTTATTAGCCCACTGTAGTGGACATGGTTTGCTGTAGCAGGTGCATTAGCCAACTGTAGTGGACATGGTTTGCTGTAGCAGGTGCATTATTAGCCCACTGTAGTGGGCATGGGTTGCTGTAGCAGGTGCATTATTAGCCCACTGTAGTGGGCATGGTTTGCTGTAGCAGGTGCATTAGCCCACTATAGTGGAGATGGGTTGCTGTAGCAGGTGCATTAGCCCACTGTAGTGGAGATGGTTTGCTGTAGCAGGTGCATTATTAGCCCACTATAGTGGAGATGGGTTGCTGTAGCAGGTGCATTAGCCCACTGTAGTGGACATGGTTTGCTGTAGCAGGTGCATTATTAGCCCACGCATTGCTGGTATTTGAATCAAAACATTCAGGTTGTATCGAGATCTCTACAAGAGGGCAGTAAACACAATGAACCACCTCAATGAGATTCAAACCAAAGATGGGACTTGCCGATCTACATAGCTGTGGTACATGATTGATTTCGGGGTTCTGTACTGGCAACTTTTAAAATATTGTATTATGTGTTACACTTTAAAAAAGAGTTGTTTTGAATGTCTTTCAATAGTACTTGGAACGTACCCTGAATTCGTATTCAAAGTTAGTGTCAAGATCACTCATCTCGGGAGGATAGCTCAGCGGCAATGTTCTCGCCGTGGGAACAAGGCGAGGCGGAGCAACACAGGTTAATTTCCGGGATCCTTGGTTCGAAACCTCTGGGTGTTAAGCGCGTTGTCAATAACCTATCATTTCGTCCTCTGAATGTTGCGGAATAAGTCTTTATCCACCTGATTTGCAAAACAATTTGCCACCATGTCCAAGCAAACTAGTGCTATTTTTGTCAGGAAGATTCCCAAACGGCTTGTCCTGGTACACAATGTGGGATCCGTGTGAGGAAATTGTGTCGCTTTGGAATGCCCTCTAAATGGAAATTGCACGGAAGTTGTCCAGAAGATGACACCGGTTCAGTTGAGAGCACTTCACTTATGCACAGAGGCATTTCGTCACAGCTGTGAGCCGATGACATTGTTCCTCTGTTTTCAGGCGTCACAAGGCGAAAGGTCATGCTGGCAGTCAATCAGGGCTCTTTTCGACCGCCGTCTGCCATGCTGTGTCCCAAAAGAAATACAGCTGCTAAGCATAACTTGAGTTGTTGGTTCTGCTTACAAGTCCATGCGAAAATTAGCATTTCACTGACATGTGCTCCGAGCACGCACGTGGATGAAATGCTAGGTGCAAGCATCACCATGCTCTTGACCAAATGGATGCTGAGAGACAATTGTGTTTTATTGCATTTATATCAAATGCATGCTGTTTTGACCAGAACATTGCAACAGCAAATATTGCAGTCATCAGAGCAGTTCCACAGGTATGCTCCTTAGAGTAACTAGTCAGCAATTTCAGAATGTGCTAGTCAAGGATGTCGGTATGAATAAACTGTACATGAGGATGTAGGGATGGACTTGCATTATGGATTTGGCTGACATTTTGCAAACAAAGGTTTGTCACAGCAACCCCGTTCACCTCCCTCCCCTTCCAGATGAGAAATTTTGCGAAAGGTTCATAAAAAAATGAAGAAGTTATTAAGAGAGCAAAAAAATACTGTTTTCGGCCTAATACCATTCATTTTCCCATGTATAAAAAGTTTAAATTTCAGTGCAGCTCACTGCAAAAACCGCTGGACGGAATTGGACCAGGTATAAAACAACTGGGCCACAAAACGTTCACTCGATTTCCGGGAGGGGCCAGTAGTTAAAATATTTGATAGAGAATGGGGTGCACCCCTTCTCCCAAAATGATAGCTACATTTTTACCATGGTGCTTTGTAGAAGAGAGGCTACGTGGCATTTCAGAATGAAAAAGCAGCCCCTTTTTTCCCCAAAAGTCTATTGCTAATAACTTTGGAATTTCTAGATGGATACAGCCCATTGTTTTTCCCATAGAAAAAAAGTGCAGTTTCTGAACAACTGTAGCGTGAAAACCGCTAGGCACATTCTAACAAAATAACGAACCACTTGGGCACAAAGCATGGACTTACATTTCTTGACTCTTTTGGGGCAAATCCATCCAGTAGTTTAAGAAATATTCCACAGAGAATGGGGAGAGGGGGCCCTGCTCCATATAGCCTTTAAATTGGACTTGCTGCTTTGCCCAGCAGAGAGGCTGAGCAAGGCTAATAACTTTTGATTTGCTGGGTGGATTTGGATGACATTTTCCAAACAAAAAGTTTGTCAAAGAGCCCCACTAAACTGGACATTTTCGGGAACAATTTGTTGGGAAATGAAAAAGTTACTAAGAAAACATAAAAACACTGTTTTCAGCCAACTCGCTTTCATTTTCTCATAGAGAAAAAGTGCAGTTTTGAATAGCAGTAGCCTGCAAAGCACTTAGCAGGTTTGGGCCAAATAAGAAGCAATTTGGGCACAAAGCTTTGACTTAATCTCCTTGACTGGTTTGGAGTAAATCCACTCAGTAGTTTTTAAAACATTAGACAGAGAACGGGGTGCCCCTGCTCCTTAATACCTTTAAATCGGTCCTGGTGCAAACGTTTTCTTATGCTTAGAATTTCCAGCCAAAGGCTTACTCCAAGAGCAAGTGACAGATAACAAATGGTGGTCACACTAGATGTCCAACAAGCAAACCAAAGCAAAAACAGGGCCTTTTCAATTTTATGGAGAATCCAATCATCGAGTATAAAGCAACAATCAAAACATTATATACAAAACTTGTATTTCACATTACATATGCCAGAATGATAAAAAGATCACAATATTTAAAGGTGCAACTGCATATTTCCTACATGTGTTTAGGAATGTCACACATTCCATCCAATCATTCCAAACTTATATTTACAACACAATCATTCCACACACACACACACACATATTTAAAAGGGACCATTAAAGTAAATGCATCATAGGAGGGGACAATTGAATGATCCCCATTACCATTAGCGGGTTGAGTCCATAGCAATCGTGAAAGGCCCTATACAAATGCCCATTAACGTAAGATAACTATGAAGAACCAGTGCATGAATTCAATTCAAGGCCATCTGCAAATAATGGCATTTACTATGGCCATAACCAGGGGCGTTGCTAGGGGGGGGCTAAGGGGGCTATAGCCCCTGATCTTTTGGTTGCAGCCCCGGATAGAATCTCAGGAGCTACAGCCAAAAGACTAGCTAGCCCCCAGTCCCAACAGTTCCGACATCAGCTTAGCCCCGGGTCTTTTCCAGACCTAGCAACTCCCCTGGCCATAACCTATGTTGGAAAATAGACCCCGTCAGCCACCTGAACTTCTTGCCAACCCAAGTTTCAGCTTATGGGTCCCTCCCTTCTAACCGATCCAACCTTCTTCAGAACAGAAAATCTTCAGCACACAAGGGAGTACATCTTGTCATCTGAAATACAACCCACACAAAAGGGAAGGTCTGAGTTAGTAACCTCTTTTTACAAATCAATCAATATCTTAAAGAAAGTGAATACAAAAGTGATTGCTAACCTTGTTCCACATCCACAGTGAAAACGTATTTGTATTTTGCCACCTTGATCAGCGACCAAGCTCCCAATGCTCGGCTCACTGTCAAGAGACATAACCCAAAGTCATTAGGAGACCAGATACGCACATACCAAAGCTTAGTACACCCCAGGCCCTCTGTACCAAAAGAGGTTAAACAAACCAATTAATCCAAGTAAGGGCCTTGCAAGCTCAAATCATTCAAGAATCTAGGTATCACATTGAAAGGTAGAGGATGCCGTCATGTCAATAAAATGAAATGTGGAAGCTACGGGGAAAGACAGGACAGGTGTGTCATGCTACTGATTGGTGAGCACTTGAGCATGCATGTCATTCCGTTAAGGTCAGATACCCATCCCTTATCAAGGGCTTAGTAGTCACAGAGTTCCGGACACATTACAAAACGTGTGCACTGACCGGCGACAGACCTGCCTACTCTAACAGAGTCGCTGTAGTTGCCAATCCAAACACTCATGAATCCGGGGGCCATCTTGAAACAGAACTAGAACTACAGATGCAGTGTTACCTGTAGCTCATCCTGTGGGCCATATTGAATGGGCAACATAGTACAAACCAGCCATAATAAAATACTTTGCCAATAATGCACCTCCATGAGTCAACTAGAAGAACGCTGATTGCGCTTGAATTACAAAAGGCCAGACCACAAAAACTCTGCATAACTTAAGCCCACATCAATTGCTAACTGCCCACACTGTATAGCCATGTATAACAATAGAATCATCCAGTTGGAAAATCGTGGCAGCCACCAAAGTAAGCACACAAGACACACTTAAAATGATGCACCAACCTCGAGTGATAAAGTAGAATGGTGCAAGCATACCATTCAGCAGAGCCATAATCAAAGCCACTCAAAACAGTATAGCACAGAGACTGTTGTTG
The DNA here is from genome assembly GCF_040938575.1 of Ambystoma mexicanum. NCBI lineage: Eukaryota > Metazoa > Chordata > Amphibia > Caudata > Ambystomatidae > Ambystoma > Ambystoma mexicanum. The sequence continues at coordinate 293,680,079 of NC_090928.1, forward strand.
TATTAGCCAAACTGAATGGCAGATTATGCAAGCAACACTGACCACTGCAGTTTCTCATTTAACCCAAGTACATGGATGCACAGATGATGTATCCAGGTTTGCTCTAACTTGAGCAGCGTATTTGTCATAGTGACGTTGTGGCAATCCGGTTTCAGTTGATCAAGGATAAGCCGTATTTTATCATCCTTGCTGTGGTTAGCTTGCAAAAATGTTGAACCAGAGGGGCTGACAGAGTAGCCGTCTGAATTTTTGATTGATGCTCATTGATTCTCGTAACTGCCTTCTGTGTGGTCATGCCTATATATAGCAGGTTATACAGACATTTGATGATATAAATCATATTTGTAGGATTACAGTTGGTGAAACAATTTAAGTGTCATCTGAAAGAGTTGTACACAAACACTGTCATTTTCCCCGTGAATAGGCAAACATGGTTGATCCCCTGTGACTGGGGCCAGCCCGTGTGTCCACGATGTTTCTGGTGTATTCTGCACTAGACTGGAAAAACTGGGCAAAACTCTAGAATGTACCAATTGATCTCGTAAGTTCTTACCTTTTTTTAAAGCAAATAATGGTGCCCTGGATGTACATCCAGTACTGTTCACCAAATTTCAGTGTTTTTATCAACTTTTTAATCTGTGTCGTGTTGAACTGGGGTAACCGACCCAGCCCTTTAAGACAAGATAGCAATACTTTGAGATGGATGGGAATGCAGCAGATACTCAAACATCAATAATAAAACTAACTCAGGAAGTCGGCAAATCACATCTACTTATTAACAATAGTCTAAAACAGGGAGTTACAACGAACATGGACGATTCTCTCGATTTTCTCACTTGGGAAATTTCATAAAAAAGCAAGTTATATAGTAGAAACCTGTCATCATTGACGTCAATTCGATGTGGCAAACTTCAAAAACCTATTTGGAAAAATAATAGACTTAAATGGAATATCTAGGTGTACATTTCATACTTGTTGGGAAGGTGATTGGGTCTCTTAACATCAGGTGCGGCAACTAAGCCCTCCTCTCATACAGGTCACTATGAACGTCATCAAATACACAACGTGCCATTGGTTACACAAACTACAGGGCTCTCTATTACGTGGCCCTATATAATTGGTTGGCACCTTCGTACCCCACTGTACGTTTCCACATACGCCAGCAGCACACAGGGTGGCATCCAGGTGCTGGCGGGCTGGTCTTGACCATAGCTCCCACCAATTAGCTCTGGCATCCATCATCACACTTGCAGTCTACTCGTCAATGAATGCTTTGAACTTGGCCTTGGAAATGTTCCTTGCTCTGGAGAATACGAGGGAGTATAGCATACTCTGGCTCCTGGAGTTGGCGTAGCAATTTATGATTATCTATTTTCACTCCTCCACGTGAGAAGACCATGTTTTAGAGTTCTGCTGCATTTAAAATTCTCTTATTTAATGAACCTCTGATGTCTTCATTGTTCTCGTGCACGTTTTATGAACAGAAGTTTGTTCTTTTCACACGTTTGTAACTACTGTCTGATCCTTCAGGCCCAGAGCGGCCTTGACTTCTTGGCGTTGGTCCAGCTTTGCCTTTCTTTGATTTACCTCTATAATTCAATTGCTTTTCAGCTGCGACACACTGGAAAAGCCTTTCAGTTTCTGGGTCCAGCTCTGCTAAAGTACGTTTGTGGAGCTTTCCATAGTTCATTCGCTCCTATATATATATATATATATACATATATATATATATATATATGTATATATATATATATATATATATATATATATATATATACACATATATATATATATATATGTATATATATATATACACATATATATATATATATGTATATATATATATGTTTGGCGCATGCCGCAATCTATTCACTACATAGCTAGCCTTAAGAATATTTTGTCTGCTTGCGTTTCTTGCATCTGTACACGTGTAAAAAGACTTAATGTCTTCATCGTTTCTGTAGCATAAACATCTTCACCTCGAACTCGAAATGTTGCTTATCTTCAACACTTTCATAACACCTATAGAATGTCGATGTTCTCCTGCCTCTGTATCTCTTCTGGGTGCATCAGCCCTGCTTTGTGTGATGTAACCAAGCTTCCCTTTTGCTAATTCTTCTCACTTTTTCTAGGTTTTCATTCAGATGACCATCATACTGTTGTGTATGCAGGTATGGTTTTCTCAATGAGAACCTTGCTTCCAGGATTCTCCTTGGTATTTTCACTGACACTGCACGTGTCTCCCACTCTGGTTCCCAGCATATAGGCAACATGGGACCGGTGCTTGGGGTGGGGCACTTGGCTCCTTCTCTACACTCCCCCTCTGGGCGATGTATCGACCACTCTCCCATCATCCTTCACATCTAAACATCCCTGTCTGAAGAAATGCTTCTCAGGGACCCATATTTTTATTACTCCCCTCAGGCATCGAGCTGATTTCACATGCTCATCCTTGTTCCAAGTCATAAGCATGTACTGTCCACTTGGACTGCAGTAGATCCACCTCCCCACATACTTCTTGTGGTACTTTGGGTACAGTAACTCTGTACCCTCTGGTGCATGGATGCTGGCCTTCACAGAGTCTCTGATCTCTTCATCTGTCAGCTCCTTAGTTTTCCATCTTGATTCAACACCAATCCTATTGCTTTCTTTGCAGTCTTCTTACATTGTGAAATAGCCAATCTCATTGTACAGAATCCAAGCAAAAGCATCACTATCAGGGCTGCAAGGAATTTGAACATATCTGTCATCCATTGTGGAACTCACGAAAAGAGTGATCCAAACCAACTATCATCAGCAATGTCTTCCACTTCATCTCTCATTTGTACGTGTAGCTTCATCAGCATTTCCATGGCCTCTGTCCAGCATCTACAGTATTGTTGATGCTGGATCAATCCACAGCCTTCAATATGATGGACCATCAGATTATGCTCCAAAGTATAAGAAAAGTTGGGAAAGCATTGGAACTGGTGGTGGAATGGTTCAGCTCCTTTCTGAAGAACAGGATCCAACAGGTCTTCCTAGGGGGTTTTCTCTCCGAGATACTGTGGTTAAGGTGTGGAGTCCCACAGGGCTCATCTTTTTTGCCATTGATATTCAACCTATATATTTACCGGGTACTTAAAATACTGAGCAGGCATGGGTTGAGGTTTCATTCCTATGCCAATGATACCCAAATCTACATAGAGAGAGAGAATATTGAAGATGCACCTGAGAAGATTAATCAATGCATGGAAGAAATCAGGAGATGGATGGCAGGTAACAAGCTGCAGTTAAATGCAACAAAAACCGAGTTGATATTGTTTGGACCAGAAGGAAAAATGATTCTGGAAAAACAAATGCCACCCCCTTGATACTAGGGGAGGAACTTCACAATTCGAAGAAAGCCAAAAACCTCGGGTGAATTTGGTAGGAAAATCTGGGCAGTGAAGCCCAGGTGGGTGTCAAGGTGAAGGCAGTGCATTATTCCCATTTGTTCCAAAGGAAGATCATGCAGTAGTGATAGGGGAATGACCAATTCACACCTGGTCTATTGTAATAGTTTAGTGGCGGGGATCCTAGCAAACCAGATTACGAGATTACAGAGTGCCCAGAATGCAGCAATCAGGCTGATTGGTCATCTAGGGAAGAGGGAACATGTTTCGGCCTTACGCAGATCTCTACATTGGTTAACGGTCAAAGACTGAATTTCATTCGAGGTGGCCTGTTTAATGTACAGATGGATCAATGGACTTGCACCAGAGTATCTTACTGCCAGGGTGTGCTGTTATCATCCAACATGAGACTTACGGTCAGGATATAAACTGTTGATGAGCATACTCTGGTCTAAACAGGTATCCAGGGGGGACAGGAGGTTTGCTGTGTTTGGCCCTAAACTGTGGACTCAGTTACCACTGGAAATTCGAGCATGCCAGGCCATAGAAGTGTTCAGGAGGAGGTTAAAAACCTTCCTATTTAAACAAGCTAGTCAAGTCACAGATCACATGCTACATGTATACTCTCTATGCCTGATGAATAGTTATCATCTGCTCCCGAATGCAGTTAAGTCTGTTTGGTGCGCGTAAGACATTTTCAAAATCAAAATCTGTCAAGATGCCATTTTCCTCAACATGAGATGGTATGAATGTGCAACATGATTCTCCAATTTTGGCACAAACACCTCCATCCATGGCTGTGATCATGTCCAACATATCTGTTCTGAAGAGTCATAAGTCGTATGGCTCTCAGCTCTTCCTTGATAATATTGAATCCCTTGATAGTCGTGTTAATCATCTGTAGAAGTTCCCATCTGGTTATCTATAGCAGTCTGGATCCTTTGCATGAAGATTATTGTAAATATCCATGAAGTCTGACTGAATAATCGGTGCTCATATGGAATAGAATCAAAAGCTTGTATTGACTTTGCTGAGCAATAGCTCTCGCTTTTAATTCCATTCAGGCGCTCAACAGATCTCTTCTTCCTCAAATGAGCATCTTCTTTTGAAACTCGCCAATGTTCAGATCACTTTTAGGAACCAGCAATGCTGGAACATGCACATTCACTATAGAACACAGTCCTCCCCAATCCTTGGGCAGCTTCATATAAGCACCTGATCCACAAGCCAAGTAGTGATCCATTCTCACTGCTGTTCCAATGCGCATTCCTGGTGCCTCAAAAATTCAACCACAATTCTGATTTTCTCCCAGCTTCCTTGTGCCATTGTTTATGAAAGACAGCTTTGCACTTTCCAGAGGTACGATCTGCAAAGGCCCTCCTTTGTATTCGACCCAGGTCAATATATTAGCAAGCTTTGGCCATAATGTTTTACACAGTCTTTCCACATGTTCAACAGTTGGCTTGTAATGACCAACCATTACCCAATCTCTGCAGATTACCACACCTCCTTACCAGCCATCTGGTGAGAGTAATGAACCGCAATACTGCATCTGTCCTCTTTCCTTCCAGCTTCGAATATCTTCTGCTGATTTTCCTGGACTCTCATTTCTTCTGTTTACTTCCCATCTGATTCCAGCCGCTTTCACTCCAGGCTGTTTGTATCTTAACACGTGATTTTTGGTATGCACTCTTAGTCTTGTCTTTGTGTCTTGAACATAGTTGTCTTCATATGGATCGGTCCATTCAGTTGCCCATTTTAGATAGGCTGTTCGGCCCATAAACTGACCTCTTGTTCGACAGAGTGCAATGTGAGACAGACAATGTGCCATCTGGACATCTATTTTGATAGCTATGAAAATCTTAGACTTCCCCATACTATAAGGCAGTCACAATGCCAGTCGAGAAAACAAGCTGTATTTTTTGCATGCAGCGTTCGTTTCGATCTCCCGTGCTATTTTGTTGTCGAAGTTAAGCAGAGATCAGTGCCCTCCTATGTTGTTTGATGTCACATAAGCATTGCATTCCGACACCTCTATCCGCATTAGATTGACTCTGGACAGCTTATTGTTGGATGACATTGCTACATCCTGAGGTCTGAAGCAAGGGTGTTTATTACCGTCCGCCATATTTACTTATTTCATTCATGATGCCAGGTACATTTTTGAGAAGGTGACTTGGGATTTGCCTAAGTTTAATGAGCAGCCGATAAAAACTTTAATGTATGCGGACGACCTGGTCCTAATCTGGAAAACTCAGGTGGGCCTACAAAAATCGACTCTCTGCTTTCAATGTGTATATACAACACAACGAACTAAGAATAAACACAGAAAAAACTCAGATAGTGACGTATTCACCACAAAGATCAGGTAATTCAACATTTGCCTGGACCATTAATCAGATTCCTTTGATGAAAGTCCTACAGTATATCTACATTGGCATGTCATTTGATGGTAATATTTATGCAAAGGTCCAGATAGAGTGCGTGGAATCAAAACTAGGCACATCTATGTCCCAGGCGAAAATCATCATGTACAGATATGGCAGATTTTCTATTAAACCGGCATGGCACTTTTGGAATGAGAAGGCAGTCCCATGCCTTCTGTACGGTCTTGAAACTCTACCAATCAAGACATGTTTCCAATTTGACAAATGGGAGGCGAAATTCTGGAAGCAAATATTACATCTACCACAATGTATTCCAGGCGGTGTCCAGCCAAAGGTTCGAAAAAAAGGATCGAATGCCCTTTTTTTCGAATCTAAAAAGGACTGGAAAAAAAGGGTTGAATGCTTTTTATTTATTTATTTATATACTTTTTTATTTTGGTATGCAAAATGCACCTCCATTTTAAAAGAAAATGGGAGTTGGGGGGAACCCCCATAAAAAAAAGAAAATCGACCCTATTTTCGGTCCCTTTGGTGTCGATAAAAAGGCATTCGATCCTTTTGTTTTAGATCCTATCACGTATAACCATTCCAGGCGCCTGAGTTAGATATGAGCTGGGGCTGGTTTCCCTCCAGGCACTCTATCATTGGTGTTTATGTATATTGTTCAGAAAGTGGCTCATGTCTACAGAGCTAGCTGCCATCTTGAAAACATTGGCCAACTATGTATTCTCTGTGAACCATGCCTTTGTGACTGCCTGGTCGAGTAAAGTTTATCAAGTGCTGGCTGATGCAGATGTGTCGATCGACGTGTTAATCACCAATCCTGACAAAGCCAAAGCTAAAGTATATGAGGCAGACTGGATACAGACAAGAGAATTATGCCTACAATACAGAGATGGTGATTTTTGTAGATTTCCTCCAAAAAAAGTGCATACTCTTCCACCATATCTAGTGAAAGCACCTTCGGTGAAATACCGCACGGGGATATTGCGCTTGCGATTTAACCTGTGGCTCACAGAGGATGTCCAACCCAAACAAAAGTTTCTCTTGTCCCAGCACAACTATTGTCAGTTCTGTTTGAAATGTGAGATACGGGAAACCTTGTCTCATCTGGTGACAGAATGTGTAGCCCTGAGGAGTCTCAGCGAGACACATTTTGCATGCCATTGCAAATATCTAGGAGGGTTGGAAGTTGATCAATGTTGGCCTCTGATTTTATCTTCTTCATACATGTCGATGCAAATTGCAACTATGAATTTTTTGACAAACTTGAGATTAGAAGTTTTGATACATTGTTATATAATGTTTATTATTACTGTGAAATGTATAATTCTTCCCTTTTTGCAGATTGATCAAGCATAGTTTCAATAGCAAATACTTGCTGTAGATGAACGATGCTTGATTTGATTTTATTTTATTTTGTTCTAGTGTGTTTTATATTTGAAATATTTTATGTATAACAATTTTGAAAGGTTGATTTATTTCAGCTAATTCAAATAAAAAAATAAAAAATAAAAAAGAAGGCAGTAGTGTACATACATAGTATTCCTCCTTGGAGGTACTCCTTCCCACTTCTTTCATGTGCTGATACCACATGTTGTTTCCCAAATGTGCTGTATTATCCAGTTAATCATTTAAGTCATGAGCATCCTCCTTAATACTTCTCTTAGGTCTCCCTACTGTCTAATGAGCTTTTTTTTATCTTCTCATGAAGTATATCAGCATAATTACTTCTAACTGGGGGAATCATAGGAATATTTGTCAGTGAACTCAGTGTCTTTACATGTGATACTGGTGTAGTGATAGTCACAAAAGATCTGTTCCTTTGCCTTTCTTTGACAATCCGTATCTGGCGCTCAGCAACAATATCCAAAAGACTCTTGCCAGCATAAGGATGTCTAGTGACACTTGCCACAGAAACAGGCACCCTCACATATGTCACTGGAGTAGGAACAATTACATAAGGCCTTGGTTATCTTGTAGTTGCCACATCTGCACTCTATTGCTGCATAGGATGATACACAGTGACCCTTGCTTTATTTGGATCCACATAATAAACAGTGCATACTGTGAGTGAGAGAAGAATCACAATGAATAGAATACATGTGTAAATAATATTCCAGTAGGCCCACTTCACGCAGCAATAGCTTCTTGCACGTTGTGGTGGTCTCTCGTTGTTAGCCACGTTGTTATTGCTGTCTTTGTTGCCCATTCTATATCTTTTTTAAGGAAGAAAAACACAACTTTAATCATGCAACATCATAAATACTCTGGTAGTAGCTGGATCTGCTCCACAAGCTCCGCAAGCAACTTGCTGATTGCAGGACTATTAACAGGGTTCCTGATGAACACAAAGGAGTCGTCCTTTCACCAAATGAAATCAGGATATGTTTCCAATAAATAATGGAAGACCAACGACAGTAAGTTCTGAATGTCTTCACTCGAAAGCCTCATTCAAGATGCTCTCTATGTTGCCTCAGAGAATAGATGGACTTGCTCTATTATGCCACATAGAAATTGATTAATTGCCACTTGATTCGTAGGATCTCTCAGAAAAGTCTGAATGTAAGTTTGTCTTCCAACAAAATGAGGATGTTCTTCGATCAAGAAATAAAAGACCATTCCAACTAACCTATTAGCATTTTCATCAGATAGGAGCATTTGTGTTTTCCAAATAGTACTCAGGAAGCTGGAGAACTTGCTCTATTACGGCTGCACGAAATCTCCTCGCGATAGGACCATGTTTAGGATCTTGCAGGAACAAATGAATGCTAACAGTTCTCCCCACAAGCACAGGGTATGCACGAAGAATGAAGAGAAAAACAGTGACATTGACCGGTGAACATTGCCATCAGGCACTACCATGGATGCCTCCAAAAAGAAACTCAGTGAGAAAGGAATTGGGGAACTGCTCGCTCTTCCAATCATCAAAGATGAGTTCTATATCTGGTATTTTCTTTTCTTTTCAAGACTTCAGTATGTCACAGTATAATGTTAGCAAGCTACTGTGGCTCAAGAACAATAACCTTTTCCCACTACTTGCTTAGCAGCTACAAAGAGTGTCCCGGAAGAACCACAGTCAAATGTATTTTTTGTCTTTCTATTGGACAGTCTCTACATCCTTCTTCCTCGTCATCAATCTAGTCTGCACGTGCTGAACTTCTTCTCCGTTGCTTGATTCCAAACTGGGGCAGGGGTGAGGGAGACTCTCCGGTGTAGATTTTCACTTCGCTGAGGAATATCCAAGCTCGTCTTCCCAAGACTTTTACTGCCGATGGCGTGACGTCATCCACAATGAAAAAAACATTAAATGGTGGCTTGTGCCACTTGCAGACAAAGTTCCTGATCAACACCTGATCTCCTGGAAAAATCTTTGGCAGTAATAGTTATTTTTGTCTGGTTGCTGTATCGTCTTCATCTGTGTTCTGAGCTCGACACCACATCCGTTTGAGCTGTTCTGAAATGACAGAGACATTTGTAGTCATTCACGTTAAGTAGGCATGTAACTCATTTCCTAACAATTCTGCTGTCATCTGGGCTTCACTTCTATTTCTTGATGGAGGAGTGAGGGATGTCCTCATACACCTCCCTGTCACTGTTTCATGGGTCGTAAGATGATGGTCAGAGCATGGCTGATTCCTCAACGCACAAAATGCAAGAGGCAGGCAGTGTAACCATCCTTTTTTCAATGTAAGCTTCAGCTTAGCTATCCTTTTCTTAAGCAGACGTTTAGTCTCTTGTATTTCCCGTTGGTTTGCAGGTGATATGCTGAAGAGAACTTATGTTTTATACTAAGCAACAATCTAATTTGCTTGAATACTTCATTTACAAAATGTGGGCCATTATCTGATCTTACTACTTCACAAATACCCCATCTAGGAAATACTTCTTGTACTAAAAAATGGCCAAGCGCAAGTGGTCTCAGGGTGTGTGCAAGAACCTGCTTCAATCCACCTTGACAAGGGAAATACTACCACTATCATATATCTATATCCATTACAGATCTGCAACATATCGATATAGTCGATATGTAAATGCTGAAAAGGACTATTAGGTCGTGGGATAACTCCCCTGACTGTTCGCAGTGTGTGCCCAGAAATAAACCTTTGACATACGATGCAATTTACCAGTCCTCCGCAATAGTTGCTGCAAGGCTTTCTCTAGTGACATGCGCAGGTTAGTGCAGCTGTTCCAACGCCACCCTTAATAAGGCTACAGGCATCACTGGTTTACCAGTGCTTTCCTGTCACCACAATGCTTCGAAAGGGGATAAAGAAAACCCCCTCCGTGTCCACAGGTCTCTCTCATCCTATGGTGCTTCACCTTGAACCTCCATTAATTGAGTTTTTGACAAGTTATTGAAACTTTCATTCATACTCATCATCACCACCATTCTCTCATTCATATAAGGTGTGTCAAAGCTCATTATTTCCAAAGAATATGCAACTCATTTTGCTTCTTCGCCTGCTGCTTGGTTTCCGCATTAGATAAAGTCTGCTCCTTTAGTGTGCGTTGCACACTTGACAACCACAATGCTTATTGGGAGCAGTAATGCTCTAATAAGTTTATCCAATAATGCAGCATGTTGTACTGGTGTGTCATTCACTCGGAGGTAACCCCTCCTTTTCCAACGTGCTAGCCCTGCGTGTACTGTTGACTTCACGTAGGCAGAGTCACAGTACACTGTTACTTGCTGGTCTAATTCTGTAGTATGTGCTGAAAAGTGAGATGGTAGTCGTGCACTTCTCAATATTTCAAACACCCCATTAACCTTGTGTTTTACCACAGCAACACCTGTAAAGCTCTGCCCATCATTTTGATCGATTTTTGAAGAACTGTCAATAAAGAGAATTTCTCCAGCTGTGAAAGCTTTTTCCTTCACCCTCGGGATCTCATCATAGAATTCCTCATAATTTAAGTAATCATGCACATGCTCGTCGTCTGCCAGTGGTTCTGCTATAAACATGGCAGGGTTCACTATTTTGCATCTGACATTTTTATCGCTGGATTCGATATGACAACCTCATAAGCAGAAGCCCTTTGAGATGTCAAGTACCTTTAGGTTTCTCCAAAATAGCAAATAAAGCATGCTCGACAAATAATAATGTCATGGAACACCCTATCACTATGCTGCGGCTTTCCTAATGACGAATTTGGCAGCTGCCAAAGATTGTTCACAAGGGAATTGACCCCTCATTACTCGGTCCAAAATCCCACTGTAATATGCCTAAGGCTTGTACCCCAGCATAGTTCTCTGTGTGAGTACTGCTGTCATGACTGTGCCATTTGTGTGCGAAAACAAAAATAATTCCTCAGCATAATTGTGAATTCCTAAAACTGGAGCTGTGCAAATTGCCTTTTTCAACTCATCAAATCCTTTCTCCATTTCCTCAGTCCAGACAATATTTTCCTGAATTGCCTGTGCCTTTTTCAGAGCCTGTAACAAGGGTCTTATATATGAAATATAATCAAATACCCATGCTCTAACATAATTACATAATCCCAAAAATCTTTTCATGTGCTTTATCATGTGTGGCTTTGCCGTTTTCAAAATTGCCTCAGCCCTTTCAGGTGTAACTTTCTTTCCTTCATGCAAGATTAACTGACCAATATATAACACCTCTTCTTGGCAATACTGCAATTTCTCCTTCTCCACTTTATATCCTTTCTCTGCTAGAATAATCATTTGCCGAACTGAGTCATGCCTGTACTCTTCCTCTGATGTGCTGCAGACTAAAATGTCATCTACATATTACAAACAACACTTGGCAAATCAATATTGTTCAAGTTAATCCGTAAGACTCTATTGAAAATCGATGGGGACTCACAGTACCCCTGACCCTGAGGTAATCTTGCGCTTTTTATCTTAGTTTGTCTGAATGTAAATGACATCAGATCTTGAGAATCTGTATGCAATAGGATTGGGAAAAACACATTTTTCAAGACAATCACAGTGAAATATCGTGCCTCAACAGGATACTACATAGGATCGTTGCTGGATTAGGAACTAGAGGAAAATCGGCCTTTACAATCTGATTAATTGGGCGTATGTCTTTTACCAAATGCCATGACCCCCCCTTCAATTTTTTCACAGGATACACTGCAGTATTGCCTGGTGACTCTGATGTCACTACGATGCTTTGATCCATTATGGCGATATTGTCTTAAAAATACCCTTGTCTGCCTCTCGAGACATGGGATACTGTTGTGCTCGAGGCAAAATTGCTCCTGGCTTCAGTGTAATCTTAAATTCTCCAACCCCTTTTAATAGGCCTACATTGTAAGGGCCTGCAGTCCATAATGAAACTGGCACTTTTGCCATGTCTTCATAAAAAAATACGGGACACTGCTGCGCTATCATCATTTTCTCGGGAATGTTGCGTGTTATTGTCCTAATTCATTAAGTGATACTCACTTCAAATACTACTGCGTCATCTGACGGGTGGTCTCTAAATATATCCTCATCAGTTACTTCAGTTAACCTGTAACCCTCTCCAAAGGCAATCATTGTGTTCCATGTCCTGCCATCAATATCAACTCCACCAAGCATAGCTAATTCTCCTTGCACTGTAATTCTAAGGGAAAGACTTTTCCCCCTCCTCGTCCAAAGGTATCCTCGGCCTAAATAAAAATTCATCAGGTACTCTCACAGTCTTGCCCACTAAACCAGGTAGCCATGTTAACAAAATGTGTACCCCATAGTGAAATACCTCTGGCTCTAACAGTACCCCTCGTATGGCCATTTGCCCTGTAAATGCCATGATAAATTTGTTCAAGTTTAAATAATGCATTCCCAACGTTGAACACACTATGGCTTCATCAGTAAAAGAAATCGTCGTATTTATCTTTGTCATTAAATCTCGGCCCAGTGTATTAACTGGTGTCTGCCTTGAATAGAATAATGTCACAGACATATCACATTATCCTATTTAGACTGGCAATCTTTCAGTAAAAGGAACTCTACCTGTAGCTCCTGTGAAATCTTGAGCATTCATGGCAATTCCCGATAATGTAAATGTCCCCTCCCGTATAAATGAGATCGTTGCACCCGTGTCTACCAAAAAAGAAAAACGATTTGCCTCCTATAGTGACATCAACCATCGGTTCCTCTTGAGGATTTGGCTTTACGGATAGTACTGAACACATCAAGTCACCCATTGAGCTGTCCTATTGTGGGTTCCTACTTATTTCTGTGCCCGTGAAAGGATTCCCTCAATTGACAGTGTCACCACCTATCCTAGGAATAAGTAACTGCCCCATGTTTGTGACCTGTTGTATCTGCTTGGGTGTGTGCTGTGACTGCCCTTGTGGTGGATTCAATGATGCTTGCTGTGGTTGCAAAGCCTGTTGTATTCTTGGTGCTTGTGCTTGCTGCACTGTCTGATTTTGAGCAAACCTGTCCCTACTTTGTTGGCTATATGCAGGTGGATAAGTGGTCCCCCCTCTGCACAAATCCCTGTCATTCCACATATCCAACATAGGGGAGGGAGTCTCTGTGATGCTGGAAATGCATCGGAGGGACAGGGCCTCCATATCCTTGTCCTTTACTGCCTGTTCTCGTTTTTCTGTCATGTTTTCCGCACAGGAGTTCATGTGGGATTCCTGGCGGTGAAGCTCTCTCTTTTGGTTTGGTGTAAAGACCCATGGGATACCCCTATGGCACCCACAGGTGGGGGTACAACCCTGTGCCCCTAGTGTATGGTTTTGGGCACCTGTGTGTGGCCCACAGAGCAGGGTATGGGCTGGTGGCAGCTCTATGCTGAATTTGATAGGTGCTCTGAGTATCCTCCATTTTTGGATACAGAGGCCCTGCCATTGGATGCAGTTGATTCCTGATAGACAACAAGATGGCCCCTGTGGCCTCTTGCTTTCTATTGCCTGTTCCCATGTTTTCCCAAAGTCCTGGGAAGCCCTGACTCTGTCCCTTCCCCCGTGACTTGCTGTTGGGTGGAAGTTCCATATATGATGTTGTTGTGAAATCCAAGCCAGACTGGCTGGAGCCTTCCGAGTGACTGTATGTTGTGGTTATGCTCTGGGCGGGTGACATGGGTGAATGGAGTATGTGATCAATATGCACTTCTTGTTGTGGATGTCTGCTTTCTGGTGTTTGACACAATGACTGAGACAGCCCTGCCCGAAACTGGTATGAATGCAGTGTGGAGTGTTGAATGGCTGGGTACTTGTCCCAATACAAATAACTTGTTGTGAGTGTCTGGAGAGAAGTGAATGGCCTGAATGTACTATGCACCTGATTGGCTGCCTGCCTGCATGAATGCCCTCCTGATCGATTGGTTGCCTGAGTGTGACCCAGCAGAATGAATGGGAGATCAACAAGCATATCAGCGGGCCTCTCACTGCTAGAATTCATGTTCACAAGCTGAATTCCATTACGAAGAGTAACTGGAGTAAAACTGAAGCTTAACCTTGAAGCACTGCTGGAAGAGAAGTCTTGCTGTTGCTCTACTTCATTGATCTGAAAGCTGCTGTGTCTCCAAAGACGGACCCAGAGAGGCCCTGGTAAGGCGCCCTCTTCCCGAGCTACGAGGGACCATCGTGCACCAGCTGATCTTTGCCAAAGCTCCCTGGTAGACAAACCTACGACAGGCTGCTGACTGTAGACGGGGACCACCGCAGAATCCCAAAGAGAAGTGCCCGGACTGTTGTCCGCCACCATCGACGACCGCCGTCGCTGACTGCTGTCGCTGACCGGGGCCACCATGCTCCCACTGCCTGAGAACTTTCGATTCACGGATGCGCTGGTCCACACCACCGCCCACCTTATCCCGCCAGAGAAGGCCAGGCCATCGACGCACTGAGGAGCATCTGCGGGTGGGTTTCTCGCCACCCAAAGACCACAGAGACGCCGACGACTCGATGCCCTTGCTGGGCCACAGTTCTTCAAACTATTTGCGGTCCAGAACTATCGACATCGATATGCCCCGCATGACTCTTCCTTGCAGGAAGTTTATGTTTCCCCATCAATGAGCACCACTAGGAATAAAGCTGCCACTTCACTGCCGTAGTTCACCGTGTTCATCGCCAGACGTTCGACGACCCGTGGCTCCTGCCTTAAAGGGAGTGCACTCAAGAAGGGCCGTTGATTTCCCAACGAGGAACTCTACAACACCAGGTACTTTGGGGTTGCAGAACTATTTTGAACAATATATGGACTAGGCTTGTGATATATCTTTACTTTAGAGGTTGCCCAGGTGGGGGGACCTCCACACAGAGCTGTGTCTAGGTAGCAGGGCCAGTATTCTGCCTATTGTTCCAACCAACTGCTTTTCTCTTATATCTATTGTTGGTTTCCTTTACGACTGATTTGTGTGACATTTAACCGTACAGTTGATGCACTTTAATGAGATCTAATAGTAATAGTGGTACCACATAGAACTATATATTTGCAATTATAGATAACCGAATACAAAGTGAGTTATCATGATATTGTACATAACCTTGAAGATTAATTATATAAAGACTGTGTTTTAACTAATACAGATTACGGACATTCCTTTGTGGGTGCTTGGGGACTACACTGTACTGAAGAACCAGCCTGCATCACCTCCTGAGAAGCTAGGCCTTGATTGCTCGACCACATACCAATAATAGAGAATCTTGTCTGGGGTCCTCTGTGCCTCTCCTCTGCCATATAGAGAGCAGAAGTACACACACACCCCTCCGGTCTTTACACTGGAGGCAGCGGTGGGATGCTTATGGTTTTAAGAATCAGTGTATAAACGTGCCACTTACAAAATATTTGCACTTGGTTAAGTTGAGGTTTAGTTTTGTACAAGAGAAGGGCATTACAAGCAATTGAGTCTATTGCAAATGGTAAATTGACTAGGATGAGCTTAGAGGCTCTCCAGAGTGCTTGTGAAGCCAGGGAGTTGGACTTTGTGGATAAGTCTAGGGCTGAGCTGATAGCTGCCCTGGTGGACTACCAGACTGATGGTGAAACTCTTGATGAGGGGGTAATGCAACCAACAAGGTCTCCGCCCCTGGGGTTGTTATTGAATCTGATGCTGGGAATGCCACCATTCCTGCTGCCTCTGTTCCAAACCCGAGCACTGCTCCTCAGGGAAAAGCCCTAAAGATTGAACTTTTTAAATTGGAGCTACAACGGGAACAGTTAGTGTTTCAATACAAAAGTTGGCAACAGAAGCTGAGTGGAAGAAAGAGGAGTTGGCACAGCAAGTGATACTCAAAGATAGGGACACTGAGCGCCAGAAAATCCAGCTAGAGAAAGCTAGAGTGGAGACTTCAGCTAAACCAGTTGAGCTTGGCAGGTCCCCAGCCACCAAGTTTATGAAAGATTTGGCTGGTGTGTTTGTGGAGGGTTCAGATATCTTCCAATGAAGCGTTTGAAATGGCTTGTGCAATTCATGATGTAGATAAGAGAGATTGGGCTAAGTGTTTGTTAAGCAGAGTGCCTCAGACTGGATATCACTGTCTTCTGAAACTGAGTGTGGTAGAAAGGGGTCAGTATGAGTGCATGAAGTCTGCTTTGATTGCCAAGTTTGGCAAGACACCTACCCAATACCTTAAAAGGTTTAGGGATTTTAAGAAAAGGGTTGACGGGGTGAGTGCTGCGCACATGAACATGATGGGGTGGATTGATGGTTACAAAGTGAAAACTTTTGTTGAATTGTCCCACCTTTTGTTTTTGAGCATTTTTCTGAAGCCTGTTCACCAGAGCTGCGTCAATATGTTGCTGACCAGAACATTTTGGATCCCTTTAAGCTGGCTAGTTTGGCTGACAAGTAGGTCTCCCACCGGGTGTCCCCTAAGGTCTCCAGTGGGAAGGACAAGGACAAAGAAAAGGGGACCTCTCAGAAAGCTGAGGAGTCCCAGAAGCAATCACAGTCAGGCAAACCAAAACCTTCCTCTCCTAAGACCCAAACATCTAGTGGGGATAAGTCATCTGTGGGTGTGAATAAGAGTAGTGGTCCACCTGCTGCAAAGCAGGCTCCCAGTGGTTCCAGTACCATACCCCACGTTCCTGGCACGTGTTGGGACTGTGGGGCTCTGGATCACAAGAGGGGTGACCCCAAGTGTAAAGGTAAGGCACTTGGAGTCATGGCTGTCAGTCTGAGCTACCCTTACCCCATGTCTGAGGTGGAGGCCACTGTCCTCCCCTCCTCTACAGGCATCACATTCAGTGCTCCTGTAGAGATTTCCTTAGTGTCCCTTGGGGCCTGGGACCAGTATGCAGAAGTACTGGCGACTATCCCACAGAACACCCTTAGGGTTTTGAGAAGTGTCCTCTTGAATGAACAGCCTTGTTCTGGCTTGAGAGACACTGGGGCAAGCATGACAGTGGTGGACAGGACCCTGCTCAAGCCAGAGGACTATGTAGGTGCTCCTCTGAGAACCACCAGGTTAGCTGGTGGGCCTCCTAAATTATTGCCTGTAGCCTTAGTCACACGCATGATTGGAGACAAGACAGCAAAGCTTCCTGTCCTGGTTCAGGACAATGTCCCTGCTAATATTCTGTTAGAAAATGATCTAGTAGAGTTGGGGTTGATCTTGGATGGTCTACCAATGACTGCTGCTGCAGTCACTAGGTCACAGGTGACACAGGGTCTGGCTGTGAGTCAGGTACCCAAGCCAAAGGCGAGGCTTAAGGCAAGAAGACGGAATAACAAGAAGGCTACCTTTGCAAAGGAGGCTCCTTCTCTTGCAGCTGTTCCTACAGAATCCATTGGGATCCATGCTCCGGACGAGCTGGGTCCAGTGAAAAACCCAAACTCAACTCCTGAGGGAGATGAGACAGAAGACTCTCCTGTGGGAGAGGTTCTCAACCTGGAGGACGACCCCGACCTTCAATGCTTGTTGGCTGAAGGAGGACCCTCCCGGGCGGACTTCTGTAAGGGACAGAGAGAGTACCACTCTCTCGAGGGTCTGAGGAAACAGGCCCTGTCCCAGGCACAAGGAGAAGTGCCTAGGACATTCTGGATCTATTTGGAGGGTGAGCTCCTTGTTAGTGAGCCCACTAAGCCTGAACCTGGTGCCCTCAAGAGGTTGGTGGCACCCCAGGTGTACAAGCCCTTCCTGCTGCAGTTGGCACATGAGGTGCCCTTAGCTGGTTATCTTGGTACCAAGAAGACTAAGCAGAGGCTCCCTGCCCATTTCTACTGGCCTCGGATGTGAGTAGAAGTGGAGTCCCACTGCAGGACCTGCCCAACTTGAGAGTTGTCTGGCAAGACTGGAGGCAGTGTCATTGCCCCACTGCAGCCATTGCCAGTGGTTGGCACACCATTTGAGAGGGTGGGCATCGACATTGTCGGTCCCCTTGACCCTCCCACTTCCGGTGGACATCGGTTCATCCTGGTCTTGGTTGATCATGCCACCAGGTATCCTGAGGCTTTAGCCCTTCCGACTGTTACTGCCAAGGTGGTTGCCAGGGCTCTCCTGGGCATTTTCACCCGTGTTGGATTCCCGAAGGAGGTTGTCTCTGACAGAGGATCCAACTTCATGTCTAGTTACATAAAAAACATTTGGAAAGAGTGAGGGGTAAACTACAAGTTCTCCACCTCTTACCATCCCCAGACCAATGGTCTGGTTGTGAGATTTAATAAAACTCTCAAGGGAATGCTAGGCACTTTGGAAGAGCCCCTAAGGAGGAAATGGGATCTCCTCCTGCCATGCCTACTGTTCGCTTACAGAGAGGTACCTCAAGAGGGTGGTGGTTTCAGCCCCTTTGAGTTACTCTTTGGACATCCCGTGAGGGGGCCGCTTGCCTTAATCAGAGAAGGTTTGGAGGCCACCCCTCTAGGTCCCGCCAAGTGGGGGACTATGTGTTAGACCTCCGACGGAGTATAACACAGATGATGGGTCAAGCGACAGCAAATCTCAAGGCCAGCCAGGAATTGAATAAGTACTGGCATGACCTTAAAGCCTCGCAAGTGGATTGGACTCCAGGACAGGAAATCCTTGAGATGGAGCCTACCAAGCCTAGACCTTTGGCAGACAAGTGGACTGGACCCTTCAGGATCATCTCCAAGATGGGCAAAGTCAATTATCTGGTTGATATTGGAGCCCCTAGGGTAGCCCCTCAGGTATTCAATGTTAACAGGCTCAATCCTTTCCACAGGTGAGCAGAAGTCTCATGTCTCTTGCTAGCTTCAGAGCAAGAAGAGGATGAGAGTGAGCCCCTTCCTGATTTGCTGCATAGCAACCCTCAGGAGGGCTCTGTGGAGGGAGTACATCTCTCTCCCAATCTGACGACAGAGCAGCAGAAGGCCGGCATGGCTTTGCTCCAGCATTATGCCTCTCTGTTTTCACTGACACCAGGTCTTACACCGTGGTGTAGGCACAAAATTGACACTGGTGACAGTGTGCCTGTCAAAAGCAGGTGCTCCCATATGTCAGATACTGTTAAGAACCACATCCAACTGAGGTCGCCAAGATGTTAGATCTGGGTGTCATTGAACCCTCAACCAGTCCCTGGTCGAGTCCCGTGGTCCTTGTCCCCAAGGCAAGTTCCCAGGCAGGTACCAAGGATCGGAGGTTCTGTGGGGACTACCGAGGAGTCTACGCCGTCACCAAAACTGACGCGCACCCATTGTCCAGGGCTGATGAGCTTGTGCACACTATAGGTGCTGCCAAATTTGTGAGCACCTTTGACCTTACCTCAGGCTATTGGCAAATAGCTCTGACGGACCATGCCAAGGAACAGCTGCAATAACGGAGAAATAAAAGACATATCAAAATTCACAGTCATTGAATGATCTTAGCAGAGATGTATACACTGCATTCATTCCTAATCTATAATACTATATTCATTCCTAAATCTATATCACATAATGCATTCTTGTCTCAATGTGAGAGATTTTACTATCACGGAATGAACGTGGAAATGATATGTTTCTTGAATAGGGCTGATGGCTCCAGGCATGCTCAATCAATGTTAAGTAATGGCCTATGGCATCTAGAAGATGAGTTAATTATGTCAAAAAACTAAAAATAAATCATCGGGCCTCGTTGAAGCCATTCACATATTTTCTTAATTAATAACAATTCATAACAGTTCATAACGTCCAGCAGGGGACACAGAGGAATGGACACCTAATCTACTGTCTTCTTCACCCCCCCACCCCCCGTCCCGTCAATCAACCTGCAAAATGTGCAGAAATAGCTGAGCAAAACAGTCTAAAAGTGGAAGAGGACTACCGGAGGCTCTCCTGAGGACGCACAGCAAGTCTGAGAGGGATCCGTCCAGGGACACCGTAGAAAGCAGCTGCGAAGCGCAGTGGCCTGTTCGGGCTCCGGAGTTGCGCACACAGGACGCAGGTGAAAGAGCCAGGGCTAATACGCTACCCGCCCCCACCCCCCTTTGGCCTGGCAAACAGTGAAGGCAGCAATGGTGCGGGCACATAACCCTGTGGAGCGGGAGGAGACAACCGGACCGCCGGTGGCAGCTGGGACCTGCCTGACACCGGCAGCACTAAAAAGAGACCTGCCGCCCGAAGCACGGCGGATTAGAAGCAGCATTAGCTGTGTTGCTCCCTGGGCCTCCTCGGGCCTGGCACAGTGTAATCCACATCCGGGAGGTAGGTGCCCCCCACCTGACCATCCCCAGATCACCATAAAGACCCTGAAACTATTGGAAATTGCAAGATTATGGGGTGCTGCATCACTGGAGACTTGATGTCTAACGCCTGAATGATTCGTAGCTGATAAGGCTCTGGGCCTTGTCTGATCGGAGCGCCTCTTCTACAGATTACTAACTGCCGCTGTACTATCGGGTGGCCTTACAGTGACAGAGGGCTTTGGTCTTCTGCTGCACATGGAACATGAGGGCACATGTGACCTAGAAAAACAACGTTGGAAAATGAAATTTTGCTACCAGTTACTGTACAAACTCAGGCTGTTCTTGTAGCGCCCACAGTGCAGTGGAGGAGACGGGTTGCCGATGAGGACGACCGAGCACTCACGAGGCAGTCTGTGTAGTTTTGTGCTGCATGACATTGGCACTGAGAAATTAAACTGACATTATAGATCGCGCTTAACCTGTGGAAGCACTGCCCAGGGTGCTGGAACTGCAATTGCACGTGTCAGCACCACAGCCCGACCTTCCGCAGAGAACTGCAGAGGAGCGATTGCTCGGAGTACGACAGCCTGCAGGACACAGGCAGAAGACAGCACTGTCCCATTTCTCTTCTTGTCTTCTCCCCAAAATAAAAAAAATGCATAAATACCACAGCAGCAGCCGTGTAGTGGCAGGGGGAGCTGAGTGAGTTGGGCCATAACACTGCTTGGCTCTGGAGGAACTTACGCTCTGAATGGATTTGGGGAACATTTCATCAATAACTGCACCCTGGATCCAGTGGTACCTCGTTTGTCCTGATTTTTTGAAGTGTCCGGTTAACACGAAGGTGAAGTCTGCAAAGTTCGCCCGTGCCCCATATGCACCTGCTAGTCCACAAAAGGAGCCCTCAGAGCAGTGTAGCCCCGCCTGACTCACCTACAGCCTCGCCAGGGTTCATCGACTCTTAGGGCCTCATTACACGGAAGGCGGTAATGGTTAACGGCCACCGTTAATGGTAACGGTGACCGTTAACCATTACCGCCTTACTACGAGGTCCCTTAGCGGGTTGGTGCTTTAACGCCTGCTTTTTGCAGGCGTTAAAAACCAACCTGCTAAGGGACCTCGGAGCTAATTACGGCACCGCAAAATTGCGGTGCCGTAATTAGCGCCTTCCCCATTCCCATAGAGCCCTATGGGCCAGAAATGGGAATGGGGAAGGGCAATGGCGGAAGTGGGATTTACCGCCCCTCCAACCTTGGAATGGGGCGGTAAATCCCCTTTCCGCCAAGGCGGTGCTGGTATTTTACCGGCATGAGCCATGGCGCTAATAGCGCCATGGCTCACCGCCTTCCGTGTAATGAGGCCCTTAATCTTCTCCCGTCAAGCCTCTCGCCTACCCCGCCGGCCAGACAACCTTCAGACACTGCGCATAAGAATGCATCTAATGCTATCATGACAGAATAACTTGCTTAACACCAGCCTGCAATTATCAATCCAGTAGAAGTGTACCTTTCACCCTATCAGTGCCCAAACACACTATAAGAATAGGCCATGGTGTTCCCCCTAATACAAAGACAAGAAATGACCGGCTCTGCAGAAGAACTCTCCCCACTTGCCCTTCCTATGCCCAACCTTGTTTAATTAGGAATTCCAAGCTAGCTGACAGTACTTAGATAACCAAGCAACAAAACCACCCCCCCTGATACAAAGGCAAGAAATAACCATCTCTGCTGTAGAACTTACCCCATCTGCACCCTACAGTGCCCCTACCCCTACCTGCTCTATCTATCACTTGCAGTTCTGCACACAACCTTGCACTGCCTCCTGCTGGCCGCACTTCTTGTTTTTAGATCCAATGCCCTGCACTTGCTCTTCCTCCCCTTCCCTTGTCACTTTTCTCCTTCCCTCTCCCCTGCACTAGTCCAATCTCTATGTCACTGGGCCTAGTAAGATTGTTGTCTTGACCCCCCTTGTTCCCCTCCCTGTCTCGTTGCGCCTTGAAACCTTTGTGTATAGGCACGCTATATATACAATATCATATCATATCATATCATCACATATGCCCAACCTTGTAGAGTTAGGAATTCTAGGCTAGGTAACCGTACACACCTAAACAAGCAGACTACCAATCACTTACATTCCACCATATATCCATTCACCCTGCACCATCGTACACCACCACCCATTGGGACGATCACTTCAAAAACCACTCCGCACTGCCGTCACCTGTGCCACATAAACCGCAGACACTGCACAAACCTGCAGCAATTCTCCACAAGAATACCCAACCCACACCCATTTATTCCAAAGGCGCCTTGATCAATGCTAGATCTGTCCTTGCCCACGCACCAGACATCCATAACCTTATCATTACACTTGATCTTGACATTTTAGCCATCACTGAATCTTGGCTGCATTCGGCCTCCGGCTTAACATGTCCCTTGCCATCCCTCCAGGGTATACTATACTGAGAACAGACAGACAGACACCAGAGGAGGTGGTGTTGCACTGATCTACAAATGCTCCCTTAAAATCTGACACTGCACATCCAAAATGGATGGGAAGTGTGAGCTACTATCCTCTAAACTCACCATCTCCCATACCAGCACTGTCCTATTCAGTATTTATTACAGACCTCCCGGACCAACTGATTCTTTTGAGGTAGACATCCTGCATGTTCTCAATGCCAACCTTAAGCCTACCTCCGAAATAATCCTCCTGAGTGACTTCAACCTGGGCCTCAATAACCCCACAGACCACAATGCCACCTCCCTACCCAACTCTCTAAGTGCCCTATACTTTACCCCCCATGTCAATGACCCCCGCCATGGCTGAACCCTTGACTATGTAGCAGATCTCAACCGTAAGTTAGACATCAACACTATCTAACCACGCCTTTGTTCTGAACACCATGTTGTGACATTCACTATCCCACTGCCTCTGACCAACACACCAGCCAACTCCCCCCCCTGCCTCCCACCTGGGCTCGCTGTTCATGTAAAAACTCCAAAGACAGCATCACACCATTGTTGTCATACTCCAATCCGACCACTTCTCCCACCTAGCCAACAATGCAGCTGCTCTCGCTGACATCTACTTAAAAACATTGGCAACATCGGTGGACACAGTCTCCCCATTAGCACTCCATAAAGCTAAAACACAGACCCACATCAAGTTGTGGTTCTCCACTGACCTACAAGATCTGAGAGCCAAGAAAGGCCAGGCGGAAAGATCCTGGTTAAAATTCCACTCAGAAGGCTACATAGCCCTGTTCAAGTAATTCGCTAAAACATATAAACAAGCCTTCATACAGGCCAAAGCTACATCCTATAAAAACAGAATTGTCAATGCCAATTCGAAAATAAAAGAGCTCTTCACCATCATCAGGAAGTGGAAGCCCATGCCCCATCTCCCCCTGACACCACCAAAGACAAAGCCTGGTGTGTGAACATCCAAATGGCCATGCTTAACAAAATCATCACCCTACAGGAGAACATTTGCACCAAACAATGCTTGATCAAAGTCCTTCCACCAGTTACCCCTTCAAACCCTAGGCACCAGTAACTAGCCAAATTCCATTTCTGCTAGATCATGGAATCTGAAGTAGCCGTCATCCTCAAAAACCTCAAGCCCTCGAGGTGTAAAAGGGATACCGGAATGGCCCTGTCATCAATGATTGCGCTGAAGCACTCACTCCCTTTATCACCTTCTTCATCAATGCCTCCTTCTGTTTGGCCATAGTCCCTGCCACACTGAAGGAAGCCTGGGCTCTATCACTGATCAAGAAAGCAACCCTAGACCCAGCAATCCCAAGCAACTGCCACCCCATCACCACAGTCTCATTTTTGCTAGAAATCCTAGACCGGGCCGCCTATGTCCAAATCCAACAATACCTGGAAACTAACCATATCCTAGGGCTACGCCAGTCAGGATTCCGACCAGGTCACAGAACAGAATCAGCCTTGCTAGACCTAAAAAATCAACTTGACTCATTCAGAGGTGAGGGCAAGTCCGCCCTCCTTCTCCTATTAGATCTTTCAGCCACCTTTGACTTGGTGAACCACAAAACTCTCTCGCATCACTACACATCAGCCGCCAACTTCTCACCTGAAACTACAGCCTGGGCTGCCTTCTTTATGGCAGGCAGATCAATTAGTGTCAGAAGTGACCTGTGCCCTTCCTATCCCTATCACATGTGGGGTGCCCCAAGAATCCTGTGTATCTCCCACCCTATACAACATATTCACCAAACTGCTTTGCAATCTCCTGGACTCCATCGGCGTCTCCTATACAAATTATGCTGACAACACCCAAATTCTTCTACCACTTACCGGCAACTGCACTGAAGACTCCCACACCCTCAACAAAATCTACCTGACGATCCAAGCATGGATGGCATCAAATAGCTTCTGTCTCAATAACGAAAAGACTGAGATTTTGCTGGTTGGGCCTCCATCCATAATTAAAAAATTAGACCCACCCCAATATGCCAATTTCAGCATTGATGGGCTTCAGATACCCGTCTCTTCATCAGTGAAAACTCTATATGTGTACCTTGTCTCCACACTCTCCCTAACACGACAGGTAAATTCCATTTCAACATCAGCCACCTGGACAACTAAGCTAATTAATGTTGGCAGACCACTCCTGGACCCTAGCAGCTGCCTCACCATCACAATAGTCATCATTGGAGCAAAGTTGTATTGTTGCAATGCCCTCATCACTGGAACGTCCACACATAACAACCGCAAGCTCAATGTGGTCCAAAACAACACTATCCGAGCGGCTCTCAACATTCACAGAAGGGAGCACATAACGGAGTCAAGAAGGAACATCCATTGGTTGCCAGTCAAGGAAAGGATTATTTTTAGGGCACTGTCTAGCATGCACAAATACCTATCTAACACCACCCCACCCTACCTTGCACAAAGATTCATGAGAGCCCAATCCACAAGACCTGTCAGACGTGCATACACCCATCAGTTCGTCAAAGCTAAATCCAATAGGATAAAAAGTGGGGGTGCTAGCTTCCCGTCTTTGGCAATTAACCAATGGAACTCCCTCACTCCACATCTAAGAGCTGTACAATCCTACTGGTCCTTTATAAAGGCATTGAAAACGTGGTTATTCAACTAAGCCTCCTGACTTCAAACTGGACTATTACTCGTTTGCCACAAGCACCTGACTTTTGACCATATATGAGAGTAACAGGTTGTAACAGCTCCTTGATGCCTGAGGGTTTTCGTGTGCTTAATAAATGTAAATAAATCAAAAAAATAACAAGAGAGCATAGAACTAATTCCTATATTCTTCAAATAAATGTGAATTAGAACATTTTGCTTAGACAATATGAATACAGGCATGAATACGTGTGTCTCTACCATGAAGGGGTTTCCCCTGTTTAGTTCATGACCTTATACAAAGGCTTCACAATCCACCCCAACCATTGAGCTTGCATTGCGCAAATTCTGCAATAGGTTTTTGAGCAGGTAGGCAACATATTTTGCTATAAACACTGGACTATTTGGAACACCTTCAGGATTTCAAAGACCATCCAATGGAACCCTAGTGAAACAATGATTATTAAGGGTGAGATGGTGCCAATGCTCGGGGATTTTACAGTCAAGTTTCATGTGCGGCTGTTGTAGTGAATTATGTTATCTCATTAACTAAAGTAGGGACACCATAGCCAGCATGGCAATGTGCAATACTCGAGCAGGTTAACACTCTGCTGAGGTGTGATAGTCATAACATATCCAAACCGGTCTGGGAGCCCCTCTATCAAGAATGAACACAGCCAAATAACGTGTTCTCTGGGAAGGTGAACACTCAAGAGGGTCTACAACAAAGTTTTAGCTTACTGTAACTTTTACAGCAGACAAATATGCATTTGCATATGAGTCTGGTCCCACTCACTTGGTCAGTCCAGCACCGAAATGCGAGGAAATTCACCTCTGGACAAGAGGACCAACTGTAACCCGAGACACGTGTTTTGGCAAAGTCGGACCTCATCATTAAGGTGATGCTGTGCCTCTCTAGGCACAGTGAGCAAGGGGTACACGTCTGGATTACCCTGGATAACTTAGGGTGAAACCCCAAGTTCCTATAAATTAAAGCAAAGAGGTCTGGGAGACCCTCTTCTGAGAACAAACACAGACAAATAACCTGTTCTCTATGAAGGTGCTCATTCGGGAGGGTCTACAACCACGTTTTAGCTCACTGGACCTTTCACAGAGAACAAATATCCATTTGCACTCGGGCAGTCCAGCACTGAAATGCTACGCAATTCTCCTCTGAACAAGAGTACCAACAGCAACCCCAGATCCGTGTTTTGGCCTAGCCAGGCCTCATCAGTGAGGCAAAGCTGTGCCTCTCTAAGCACAGTGAGAAAGGGGTCCACGTTGTTACTCTTGTTTTGAGGACAATTGCCTTATGATGGGAAACAGAAAGTCACAGTCATGCTCTTTGTGTACAACATGTTTCTATAAGGATTTATTTTCTTTTAAATAATGTGATGTTAGTTTATCATGTGGTGCGTATATTTTCTAAGTCTTATCTAGAAAATAGCAAATTATTTAAGCTCATGAAAGTCAAGCCTTCACAAATAATTGCAACTTGCTGAATGAAAACAGGGGGAAAACATTTAGTCAAGTGTTACATTTGCAGAGTGGGCTTGAAACTCACCTTTACCACTCAACCAAGATGTGTGATCCTAGAAATACATTAATTTCATTGTACTAACCTGTTAACCTGTTGACATTGCTACTACTAAACTATGGCCAAATTGTCAGGCCTTAAGAGTGTTTTAATTTGCAAAGTATGCTATCCAAAAGAGTCTCACTCATGGTTAAAATGACTACAATTTTTCTTCATGTATAATATTTGTGAGCATTCAATTTTTGCACACCATACATTCATGTATTTCTTGGTTTACTCATGGAAACACCATTATCATCTGCATTCAGAGCTATTCTCAACCTGGGTCCAGATATGTGAGCCGTGCTGGTAACTTCAAATCCATATCCTCTAGTGTACATGCCTAGTAGCTTCTAGTCTGTTTCATGCATCCATGAACATCCCATTCTAAATTATGTGTGGCTGGTCATCTGTATACTACATCTAAAATGTGTATACTGCATACTACTGTATACTGTGTATACATGTACTGTATGTACAGTCCATGTATATACATTTATATACTACTATACTATACTGTATATAGTATACTATATATACTATACTATACTACTATACTATTCTGTATTCAATGTATATACATATTTATACTACATGTATATACATATACATACTACTGTATACTGTATACTACATCTATGATCCCATCTGCTCCTCCCCCACTTACTCATCCTCCCGCTCCTCCCTAAAAACCCTTCTTCTTCACTCCCCCCTGACTCCCCTTCCCTACCCCTCTCCCCTTCTAACCACCCCCCTCCTTCCCCTTCCTCAGGACCTCAAATTCGCCACTGATACCACTTGAACTTTAAGGTCACCAGACGACTCCCCCTTCCCTTCCCTTCCCCTCCCCCTACCCCCTTCCTCCCACTCCCAGACAACAATACAAACTCTGGAAGCCCTTCACCTTCCCCCACTCTCCCCCTCCTCCTTGTAAATTGTTCTACATGTTGTTCTAATGAATTGACTCATGTTTGTTTGTAATATGCTTCTCTTACTCTTGTACCAGTTGTTATATTGTAAAGCGCTTTGGCTTAAAGCCCTATATAAATTCAATAAACATAAACATAAACATGAGAGGTCAGTTTGTACTTACGCCATAGCTTGTAATCAATGTCCAGTTTCTGTGCTATATATATGTAGCTGTTCCATGGCTCCCGCTATGGCCCTGTATCCTCTATAGTGGACATGTACCTCCCTCTTAGCTTGTAGTCCAATAACTCACATGCATATGACAGTATGTGTACCTTAAATGTGGTGCTTAATTAGAGTTCTCTATCAATGCTGGGATATGCAACTTTTTTACATGGCCCTTGTTCTATGTCCTGTATCAATACTTCATCCCATATAATTTCTATGTTGCTACTTCTGATATGTGTCCTCTATCTGTTCCTTAATTGTGATATGCAGCTCCTCATTGTGGACTGCTAATGTTGCTCTATAAATGCCATTCATTTAGTATTCTGATTCCAGCACAGATGAAGGTGGTCAGGGTAATTCAAGAGCATTTACATGCTTATTGTGTCAATTCCTTGGAGGCATATCAAGCTATGAGTTGTCATCAGGATGAAGGATGGGGATATTTGGAAAACAGAGATCCTTGGATATCTTCATTTCTTTGGTGGGTGCAAATGTGCCAGTGAACATGTCCCAAAACACCCCATTTGCGGAAGATATGCATGCATTCTTTAGTATACTGATCTTTCTGCCCAAGTATTTAGCAATATTTAAATTCACTGCACAAGCTTATTCTTTTTTTTTTTACCTCTACCATCTTTGCATTGAGGAACAGAGATGATCTTAAATTCCCTAATAGATCTTTGATTTTATGCAAATCATGTTTCAAATGTAAAGGTGTGGCATTCTTATTAAGAATACCCGACAGTGAAAAATCCTTTTGAGTGAGTAATGGAAGTTGGACTGGCTGTTTTTTATTGGTCACACTACTCATCCTAACAAAAAATGCCTTTAAATTTCAAGACGTATTTACCAATTTGGACATCTTTTGAGCAGCATGAGAGGCTGGTTGCTTCTGCATTCATTCTCATGCCATATCTTCTAAAGCAGATTTAAGAGTTTCCTGGGTCAGCTCTGGAACTCAGGACAGAAAAACCTACCATGCCGGTGCCAGGAGTTTTTGTTTTGCATAGGGCAACTCCCTGAGCTGGTGCTCTGGTGGAGCCCTGATCACATTTATTTTGAGGGGTGGCTGCATGACAATTTTGAAAGCTTGTCCTCGTAGGGCATTTATATCACCTAGGATGGCTTTTGTCCTCTGCCAGTGTGTGCTTAATGCTGCTGCCATGTTACTGGATGTTGTTTAAATGAAAATAGTCTGCTCTCCCAGTAAGAAATGTGACAGGATCTTGGTGGCTTCCCTTTCTCATCGGAGCTCCGGCTTAGCACTCAGACAAATGTGCATTATTTGTATATGTCCGCCCACCTCACTAAAAAGGCAAAACGCACTGTGAACCCATGCCATTGTGGACAATTCCATTAGATTTATAAACAAGCACAGTTCCCTTTTAGTTACATTTTTGTAATAGTGTTTAATAGCATAGAAAATTGCATTTTCCCCAATAGAGGTAACAATTAGAGGTGATTCGTGATTAGTTCAAACGACGAGCATGGCATCTTATTTGCATTACTCGGCTAAAGTCTGCACTGCATTGTACCTTTGAGTTACTCTTTAATAGGTAAGTAAACGTGATGGGATTGCAGTGGAGTGCCTTGTGATATTGGGCAAAGCAGTTTTGGGAATGTGTGTTTCCTAGCAGTGACTTTCTTGACAAATTGAAACATCAGTAATGTATGTGTGTAGTGATGGGACAACATGAATATCTGGACTTAATGTTCCCAATTGTAAACACTTGTATATGAGTGCATAAAATGTTGTCTGAATGTATCATTTTTGTTTTTATTCCAAAGCCCTTAAATAGTTTCTGGGGGAAATGTGACTTTAGGAGATCCGAGGAGGTCCTGGCTCTGTCGCTGGAAGATGCAGGCCTCAATAAAGCAATTGCCCGGCGACAAATGACTCGCTTTCCATGTAAATGTAGTAAGTGATAACCGTTTTTCTCAGCCTGCCCTGCTCGCATGTTTTCTGAAACTTTTGCAGCCTCGAGGGTTTATCATTTGTTTGCGGGTCAAACCTGCGAGTCGCAGGTCAGTTGACAGCTCAGGTTGTTTCCTGGCTAGAAGGGTGTACATTAAATGTAGGCCATTCTATTCTCATGTTAACACTTGATTTGCTTAACCAGCATACATGACCATTGTTGTCACTGCCAGTTTAGCCACCTCGATATACTTTTTCTGTGGCATGGCATATTTTTTTACTGGCTGGGAATCCTTATATTGTAATACTAAAATATATTGATGCAGCATGCATGGACATGTATCGGCACACCCAGCTTTAAAATATTGTATATACTAGCATATGATGTGGGTCAAAGTCATAATAAAATGCATTGGGACATGGTTCTGGGCAATGTTTTTTTTAAAATTAATGTTTTCACTGAAAGTGCTGTAAAATGCACCATTTAACCCATTATTTTAAACAATTTCAGGGGGAACCCACCACTCCCTCTGACCTCCCTGCTCAGGTTCAGGCTCCCTCTCTGCGCTTGATCGCTCACAGATATTAGGTGCATACATTTACATCCCACCAGTTCAAAATGATCCAGTCACCACTGGTGTCTAAACCTTTTACATTTCACACTTTTGCAAGGACTTCTCTGCCTCTGATTATACAAGTATCTGCTATGGATTAAGAAAGCCTATGCAGAGACTCCAACCCTCGCCCCTCAGCAGTACGTAAAATCAAACAGGATTCGAAGACTTGTCAATAAATAGTCACAAAATCTGTTAAACCTAGAGTTTCTCTGACCAGTAGGAATGTTCATGTACTGGACTTCTAGCTCCCATGTGACCATCTCTTAATGGTACAGATCCAATCGTGTTTCCTTCATTTTACGTGTTACTTCCAAGTGTCTGATTAGTCAGATGAAGTTTGGTTATTAATGTTCCATTGCGTCATTACAGACATGCTCTGTGGTACTGACAGTGTTATTAGAGAGCATCTCAAGTTCTGCTGCTGCTGCCTTGGGCCCGTATTGTAGTGCATCTTCCTAACTGACATTTCAACTGTAACCAACAGTATTTAGTGAAGGACTTCCATTGTGTTTGAACAGATCATTCAAATCTGGCACCTGCCTCAGAACCCATTGTATCTCCTCAGCATCCCCACATGGCTTGTACAGTTTGCCACGAGTGTAGGTTTACTTGCCTTTCGGGTGTCTAAAAAAGAATCTGACACCTTTGGGATATTTATCATTAGCTAGTATTGTGCCTTTTGGGCGACAATTGGGAGCTACTTCACTAGTAGAGCTAGCCAATGGCATGCTTTTTTCTCCCAATATACTTTTTCTTTTGTGCCCCAAATCATTTAAATGTCCACAGTTACCCACACAGGATGCATCTTTATGCACCCTTACTTTTTCATTCACCCACCCATTCACAGCTCTTAAAGGACATGCCCATGAGTACGGTCACACACAACATTCACATTACCTGCAAGCACTTCTGTGCCTATCGCAATTCAAAGGCAGGTCCTTGCCGAGCTGGGCTTTTTTGGCTGCTTGTGAATAGGTGTTACTTATGTCCAAAGCAGTCAGTTCAAATAAATGTGTGTGGACCAAGCACCTGCAAGATAGCATTGAGATGTTACAGTGGCTTGTTACAGGCAGGGCTCAGGTTTGAATCCCCAGCGGGGAGAAGTTAAACAAAATACAAAGGTGGCCTGCAGTGACTTCTTAGAATGGTGCTCTCTGTCACATAAAGTAAGGATACGATGACAGGATATAACCGAAAAGTAAGTACATTTGCTTCAGAAATTTCAACTTATAGTAACACAGACAGAGGTCAAAGCAGGCGGAACTAAAGGATACAGGGCCTCATTACGAGTCTGGTGATAGCCGTGCCGGAAAAACCGGCAGGCTGCCGCCAGACCCGTAATACCATTCCACTTCCGTGATTGCCGGAATCACCGGGGCATTACAACCCCTGTGACCCGGTAATTCCGGAGGCGGAATTCTGTAAATCCCCATTCCCATGGAGTCCCATAGGACTCCATGGGGATGGGGACCATGGAAACACTAGTTCCGTCTATGACAGAGCCAGTGTTTCCATGTCCGCCTGCAGGCGGGTGGTGTTAATCCGGGAGTGACACCTCCCGCCTGCAGGACTCTGAATCAGCCATTCCGGAAACAACAGTGGCAGCGGTTTTACCACCACTGTTCTTTCCGGACCGGCAGGTTCGTAATGAGGCCCACACACCTTTATGTCCACCTGCTTTGACCTCTGTCTGTGCGTTACTATAAGTTGAAATTTCTGAAGCAAATCATTCTCCCAGCTTAGACAAGGACATACTTTGAGGGGGAAAGTGCATTTAATGGCAGAGCAGTAGGGCACCTGCCGACCTTTCACGAGACTTTGAAGTGAAAGAAATGCTGCGAGAGAACAGAAGGAAGTTCAGCATCTCAAAGGAGAACTGCTGCACCCGGCTGCTCCTCCTGATTAGACAGTTATAGTAACTAAAGAGCAGGGACCTCAAGTGGGCACATTGAATGAAACTGTGCATCCTGCATATGGTTACTTGTGCATATATCTATATATCACTAACAAACACATTGTTAAAGGGACGTTATGGTTAAGTTGCACTAGCAAAAACCTATGAAATTCTATGGGAAAACGTTGTTACAGGGACGTTATGGTTACAGGAAAAACCGAAAAACCCCTGAAATTCAACAGTTATGGTAAGCTAAGCAACCATAACTCACACAACCACTGTGCACTGCTAAGACTAACACCCATAACATCAAAGATGACATCACAAACGTCATTGATGTCATCACATCTGAAATTATTTTTGATGTAAAGTCCCTACAAGGGGTTGTGTTTATAATGTTGGTAACATGATGTCAGGGTGGATTGTATAATGCTAAAGAAGTAATAACTAGCTAACAATTCAAGACTTATTACACTTTTGTGCTAGTAGAAAGTATACATAGGAAGACCCATAATGCATACAAATCAGAGGCACATACAGGGAAACTAAAGTAAGGAATAAAGAAACATCATCATCAGAAAATGTTAATAGCATTAAAGTTTATTTTCATGTATACAAATTAATTGTGTGTTTCAGGCCTGCCTATTGCCCCATGTATGTGCACCATGAGCAGAGACCAAACCGAAAGGTAAGTACTTTAATAACATATGAAAAGGTTAACATCTAGATATACAGCACCTTGTGAATTTGAATATGCTGACTCTCAGTGACCAAAACAACAGGCCTAGATATTTCAGTGACCAAAAATAAGTGGGCCACATATGTGATGTCATCAATGATGTTTGTGATGTCATCGTTGAAGTTAGGGGTGTTAGTCTTAGTAGTGCATGGTGGTGGCACTAGTTATGGTTGCTTAGATTACCATAACTGTTGAATTTCGGGGGTTTTTCTGTTTTACCCATAACCATAACGTCCCTGTAACAAGCTTTTTCCATAGAATTTCATAGGTTTTTGCTAGTCCAACTTAACCATAACGTCCCTTTAACAATGTTTTTGTTAGCGAATTTTATAGTTTTAGTAGGCCACTGTAAGCAGAACGTTGCTTTAGCATAGGGTTTTCTGTAAAGAGGATAGGTATTTGGTACGGCAGCATAACCATAACATCCCGTTAACAATGGTTTGTTACTAATTCCTTGGCTGCCCTCATGATAAACGTGTGGAAAGTGCAAATTGTCTGATGTATTTACACATTTGTGCTACCCCTTTCTTTTCCGAATAGTGTCGGCGTATCGTACCAATTATAGATGTACATAGTAAATGTTGTGTAGTGTGCAGTAGGCTCTCTTTTTGTGTTAACAGGGCATAATAAATCTGTGCCACACAGTACTGGCCGAATGAGTACAAATGAGCAATATGGACATTTCCTAGGGTCACTGCACCTGGTTGGTGTATGTGCAATGGCACTGCAAGTGTCCATAGGACTTCATTGTGGCCGCATGGCTGCATCTTCAAATGCACTTTTACACAGTTGTGGAAGTGCACGTGTTTCTGTTCCACACCTAGACCCATGCATAGGTCATCCACTGTATGCTGGCAACACCGCTCCTGTCGCCAGCCCTACGGAATCATGCAATAAGCTACCTCATTTAAAGTACTGCACCCGACTTCATGGGTGGCTCTGCAAACCTACCAATGTGTGGCTATAGTACTCCTAACTGTATAATGGCCACTGTTAAATAATTACCAGCAACCTGCATTGTCACGTGGGCGTGTTAAATGTCGCATTACTCTAATTTATCTGCTGCTAGCCTTTCCATGACCCGTGAAACAAATACATTGTATCTGTACTCAGCGGTGTGACAGAAAGTATCAAGAGCTCGCATGTCGGTCGTTCATTTGAAGAAAACATGTAAGTGCAGGTGAGACCGTTTGTACTTAGTCTGCAAAGTGGCGGAGATGCTGCACCTTCCTCACGCGCATACTAGTGCATGTAAAGGCAAATAAGTAAACAACACAATATGCAGAGCGCCAACAACCTTAGTGCTGGTTAGAAAAGCGCTGTATCTCCATGGGTCGCACAGAATGAATGGCTTCCTGCTGCACGTAATGAAGCTGTGTTTCCCGTCCTTGTAAACATTCTTGCATTCCACAATCTATGTATATCCGTGAATGCTACCCGTAACACTAATGGCGTAGCATAAACTGTTTCTACTGGATATGACGACAACTGAATACAAAGTACAAGGGACCAGTGGGCAGGCCTCCACCCTTCAAGCAATTACCCAGGGTACTTTCATGTTGAACATTTTGCACATCTGCTGGGGGAAACAAGAGGGGCTCTCCTGTAGGGCAGCAGAGATGTTAGACAATCTTTGCAAACCATATGCCACACTACAGACCCTTACCCGGCAAAGGGCATTGTATTGTGCATGTATTGCAATGCACTACTGTACAAAGGGAAAGTACTTGGAAGGCTGTGGGAACGGTCCTTACGGAAGCATTACAATGACTGGCGCCTATATAGGTGAGGACCACCAATAGTTCCGTCTCCTGGCACATTCCCTATAGTATACCAACAGGTGCTACCCCTTTTGTACCATACCTTTCCTTCCGTTCCTTTTGTGGCATGTGTGAGAACATCATAATAAATAAAAATGAACTATGAAAGGGAAAAAGGGAAATGAAGAAAGCACCTTTCACAGATCAACAGCAGAATTGCCAATGCACACATGCAGGGCCTGAGGCGTGGCAGTGTGGCAAACACTGTAGTTCAATCGGTTACAAAGGGGTTGCTGTACAAAGAGGTTTTTTTAGGTGTTCCAGAGTGTTTGCAAGAGAGCCAAAGCGCAATACTAAGTACAAAAAAAGTCACTACTTTCAAGAAGGGCACCAATCCAATTTAGATGGGGTGTGCAAAAATCCTGATGTATGGCATAGTAAGAAAAACGTTATAGCTGGGGAAATGTATTTGTGCTGTGAAATGTGTTAGTCCCATGGGCGAAGGATGCCATTGGCACATGTCTAACAAAGCCACAAATAGTCTTCTTTGCAATGTATCACGCTCTCTGCATTCATGAACCAGATAGGAAATGATGCTGCCACATCGGTGGTTGCATAATGCGCAACAAAAGTCTGCAAGAGATCTGAAACAAATGCATGAACTGGGCAAGTGCCTCCTTCATCGCAAACAGCACTTAATGTTGTCTAACATGCTGCGCCATTTTCCCTGCACAATGAACAGCAATAATATCGGCATGATTGCGTGTCACAAAGTGTCACACAGAGAAACCAACATCTGGCACTTCCTTGTAGTTACTCCCTGGCACTACACATGCACATGAAAGATTGCAAAATGAGTAGCCACTGCACAGTGTTTTCCATTCACTTTCACTTAATGTATGTCGGAATCCCCTAAAAACTGCACACTTTGCCTCGTGAAACACATAGCCATAACCGTACCCTCTGCACTTCTGTTGACAAATACACTGTGTACCACAGTCTGTCAGTACACACCACACCCTTATTGCCCAATCATGTAGCCTCTGCAGGCCCATTTCTATGGCCATCCTCTGAAAAAGGGGCGTATGTAACAGGTACCACCCTGCAACTATTGCAATATTTGCACAATTCTTCTGCTGGACGAGCGTGGGAGTGGGTAATAACTTTCAATCAGGGGTGCGGACGTCGTTAGGTTTGGTGGCTCTTAAAAGAACCTTTGGTTTTTGTTTTTTTTTTGTTGTAAAGGTGCTTCCGTGGAAACAATTTTTTTTGCGGTCTTCATACGTAAATGTATTTTTTCAAAATCAGCTGATGTTCTTATAATAGGGTCTTCACTGCAGTGTGTAGATTGTGAAACAACATTTCATTGCCACTGTGCGACAAAGACATGCCATTTGCCTTGAAAAGGTGTATGTATCGTGAACCAATGTTCTCATTCTGACAAGAGAACATCCCAGCAGCACTCACAGTCACACATGCTTCAGTTGATGAGACCCCTTGCGACCTCTGGCTGGCAACAGGAATCCTTGGAATACTTCCACACTATTCTCGGGGGTATACATGAGAAAAGCACCTTGGCAGTAGGAAAAATGTGCTGCACGGCTTTCATCATAATCTTCTGTTGACTGAACACATGGGAACACGGCATGTAACCCAAAAAGAAGGCTCCAAAGTGCACAAACACAAACTGTACAGTTGCCGAAGAGGCCACACGTCGACATTCTAGAAGCAGTCCACCAAAACAGTACGATTCGACACTACACCACAAAGCGTCCACTCCCTCCAAACCGAAATTGCCAGACAAGTCTTCATGGAGGGCATACACACACAGATCTTCCACAAAGCCATGACCCACGACGAAAATTGTGTGCTTGCCATGTTTGCCAGCTGCAGGAACACAAGGTAATGGGGAAACTGAATGCTCCACCTTTCCTGTGACGCACACCCAGAGCACCTTATTGGCCAAAGGTCATAGTCTCATTTCCATTGGCCACCATGGTGAGAAGCGCAAAATGTGCCACGTGCCTTTCCCCAATGAGTTTGAGGGCTGTGCCCTGGTGAGCCATGAGGATTCCTACTCCCTATTGATACTCTTTCCTGCACGTACACTTTGAGCACCTCATTGGCCAAAGGCCATAGTCCCATTTCCATTGGCCAGCATGCTAAGAAGCACAAAATGTGGAACATGCTGTTTTCCAAGGACCGCGCTGGCTGCACCCCAGTACAGTAGGATGGGTCTTTCTTCGTATTGGTGTGCTTTCCTGTAACGCAAACCCTGAGCACTACCTGATAGGACAATCGCTGCAGTACCATTTCCATAGGTGAGCATGGTGATAAGCGCCGGATGTGGCACGTGCAGGTCCCCAAGTACGTCGAGGGCCTGACCCGAGTGAACCAGGAGTCCCTCTTTCTATTCGCGCACACCACATTCATGTGATTGGACAATCTCTACAGTTCAATTTCTGTGGCCGCCACTCACAAAATCCACGGATGTAGCTTTTGCGCTGCGTGCGTGTGTGGGGGAATAACTTGCAACCAGGGTATGGGTAGTCCGTGGTAATGGGCGACTCTTCAAAGAGCCGTTGTTTTTTTTTGTTTAGATGCTTCTACGGAAACACCTTTTTTCAGTTTACATCAGCTTTTGTGAGTTCTTCTGCTCACATTATTACAGTAAACTCTTCACTGCAGCATGTAGACGAGCAAACAAAACTGCATTGCCAATGGGTGACAACAAAATGCCATTTTCTTTGAAACACTCCGCATTTCCAC
This sequence comes from Ambystoma mexicanum, assembly GCF_040938575.1. NCBI lineage: Eukaryota > Metazoa > Chordata > Amphibia > Caudata > Ambystomatidae > Ambystoma > Ambystoma mexicanum. The sequence continues at coordinate 293,717,897 of NC_090928.1, forward strand.
AACTAATGCGGTCATCGTTGCAGAAAAACATTGCACGAGCGGACATAAAAGTATACATGCTTCAGTTGCTGAGACACCTTCCTCCGTCTGGCTCGGAACAATAACCATGTGCAGTAGGCCATACTCTTTGTGGTATTATGGATGAGAAATGCACCTGGCGGTGGGAAAAAGGGTCCTCACGACATTCAGCAATCTTCTCAGTGTACAGAACAAATCTAAGCAAGGCAGGTAACCCATATGCATGCCGCCGTAATGGATGACGATGACATCTACTACTTGAAAAGTGTCAAGGTCTTTGCAAAGTGCATGCATATCGGCGAAACTGCACTCATACACAGCGTTCCATGATGTGTCCACTCCTTCCAAAGGAAAATTGCAGTCAAACTGTCTTTGCAGGGCATCGTTGTGCAGATCTATGACAAAGGGCTCACCTACAGTCAACACAATTTATTTTATTTATTTATTTATTTATTTTAATTTTTGTAACGCGCCAACATGTGTGGGCCTCAGGGCACACACAGAACAAGAACAAGATGAGGACAAACAAGCAAAAGAGGAAGAAGGAGAAGTGAGTCGTAAATTATTCCAAGTTGAATAAGTGAGTCTTGACGGCACGTTTGAACGCGGTATAGCTCTTGATCTGCCGTATACCTGCTGGAAGTGTGTTCCACAAAAGGGGACCCTGAGCATCCAGTGTAGTGCCTCCAAATTTGGCTGTCCTGAATTTGGGATAATTGAGAGTGACCGCCGAAGAAGAGCGAAGGTTCCTCACGTTGGATTTGATGCCTATACGGGATGACAGATAGGTTGGGCTGCTAAGACTGAGGCATTTATGAGTCGTAGTAAGCATCTTATGCGTTATGCTGTGTTTTACGGGTAGCCAGTGTAGTCTTTTCCTAAAAGTAGAGATGTGTGTGCGACGTGACTGATTGAAAATGTTACGCACAGTATTGTTCTGTGCCAATAGTCCAATCTTGAATTTATCAATGCAGTGGACAATAGAGTACAGTTCTCTTCCGATATGAATGGTCAAATATATCTAATTCTCTTGTTTATAGCACCACAACTAGATTTTATGCTAGAAATATGGGATTTCATGGAGCGTTCTTCATCAAGAACTACTCCTAAGGTCTTAACTTTCTTTTGAACTATGATGGTGTTATTGGCAATATGGAAAGAGGCATAGTTAGGATCAAGTTTTGCCCGGGTGTTTTTAGATGCCACAATAAGGAGTTCAGTCTTTTTATCATTAAGGGCAAGAGAATTACAAGCCATCCAATCTTGTAAGGCTTGATATATTCGGTTAATGGTTTCCGAATCACTGCTGTATGAGCCACTCAACTGGGTAACAACCTGAGTGTCATCGGCGTAATTTGTATATTGCACTCCCAGTTTGTTCAAAAGATCGAGAAGAGGCCGGATTTAAAGGTTGAAGAGCAGCAGCGACAGACAGGAGCCCTGAGGGACTCCGCAAGTCTGAGAGATGGGGGAAGATTGTTCATCACCCACGCAAACCCTTACCATTCTGGGACCCAGAAAGGAAGCAATCCATTTGGATGCGATTGCAGAGCAATTGGCGACCTCTCTGAGCCTTGACACTAGTAAGCTGTGATCAACTAGGTCAAAGGCCGCGGAGAGGTCCAATAGCATGAGCAGAGCAGCTTGGTTTTTGTCAGCTATGCTAGCAAGTGTAGATTTGAGATCAAGCATAGCTGTCTCAGTTCCATGACGAGCTCTATATCCCGACTGACGGGTACCCAAGATATTGTATTTTTCAACATGGGCATGTAGCTGTAAGTAGGCCAGTTTATCAAGTATCTTGAGAACATAGGGCACGTTAGTTATGGGTCTGTAATTGTCATTGTTGGCTGTGTCAAGGCCTTCTTTTTTCAGTAGAGGAGTGATCCATGCCGACTTTAGCAGGTCCGGCACCAGACCCTCATCAAAGGAGAGGTTAACCAGTTTGGTAATCCATGGGACCAGGGTCTCTAAAGACTCTTTAAGAATACTGGTGGGGAAGTCATCTGCTGGACAAGATGTGGCTTTGAGGTCCTGAATGATTTTGAATACTTCCTCTTCAGTATAGTGCGTGAAAAAGAATGGAGGGATAGTATTTTCACAGGTGTTGGGTGAAGTGGTATCAGTAGTGGATTGCGTTATGGCTACGTTACCAAGGGCTTTACTGATTTTTTCTTTATGAGAATCAATCTTAAATAGAAAGATGAGTTTCACCTTGTCAGCCACCTTGAGTACGCAGAATAGATTGTACAACAGTTACACCTCCCCTTCCTGTTAACCACGCCCACACTACCTGATTGGCCAATACCCACACTGCCATGGCGATTGGGCAAGGTGGTGTAAAAGGCACATTTTGGCACGTGCACTTCTTAAAATAGTGCGAGGGCCGCACCCTTATAAAGCTGGAGCAGTCCTTCTTCCCTTTGCAATATGTTCTCAGCAGCTCTACTTCATTGGGCTACACATAAATAGGCACACAGACATCCACCAGTCGCATTGAAGCCGCCATCATCCAACACTGTCACTTGTACAACACTTGAAATGTACCATTACATATTTACAGTACAAAAGTCGTACCATTCCAAAGCACGTCCACTACAAAGTTCAATGAAAGTATGCACGATTTCTCCATCCGTGTACATCTACATAGCCACCCCGGATGTAGCACATGTAATCCTGAAAGTACTGTGTAATGCACTGCCTTTTCGTGATAGTGTGAGGAGGTGGGGGGAGGTAAACAATATCAAACTGGGTAGGGGATTCAGTCTTCCATCGTAGATATATGAAAGTGTTTTTTTTTGTTGTTTTTGTGACGTGTGTGCCAGCAACTTTTTTTTAATTTTCTCTTTAAATGCGTTTCTGTTTGCCTCTCGTCATAGTTTTACCACATTCTGGTCAATGCTTCTTGCACAGTGTAAAGTAAAACGGCATGGCCAATGGTGCTCAAATAAATGCCATTTCTATGGAACCACTGCATATTTGGCAACCTCATAATCTCATAGTGGTTGGAGAACATGCCAGCAGTCTACATAAACCCACTCATAATTCTGTTTATAGCACACCTTCCGACCTCTGGCTGCGGACAAATGACACCGTCATGGACCCAAACTCCTCTTGGTGTTATGCGTAAGTAAACCACCTTCGAAGTCACTGCTGTCAGCAACCTCTACAGGTGACAGATTAATCCTCCACATGACATGCAACCCAAATGTAGACTTCCATAGTGCAGCACGACAAAGTCAATCTTCGTGATGGACGCCACATATCTGCAAAGGCGACCCATCCCGCCAAAACTACAGTCACCCTGCCAGGCCCTAAGAGCGTCCACTCCTTCCAACCCGAAATTACCAGCAACGCCTCTTTGCAGACAACACCTGTGCTGATGGCACACAAAGGTATCACTGACGATAAGCACTGTGCGTCTCTCCATCTCGACTAACCTCACAACACAGCTTTGGGAGGAAATGGTACCACCCCTTCTTGTGAACCACACCCTACACTCATACTAGCCTATTTCCCACAATTCCAATTCCCTTTCCACCCTGCTCGTAATGGCAGGATGTGCACATGCGCTTTCCCATATACAGTGAGGGCCATGGCCCAGTAAAGCTGAGACAATACTTCTTCCCAATTCACAGTCACTTTTTGCAGCACTCCCACATTGTGTGCTGTCAAATTTTCAAACAAGCATGCAGTAATGACATGCAAAGCCTCTGCATTGCACACTGTCATTTCTATACAGCACTCCGTATTTACTGTTGAACTCTCTCAGTAGACGTTCTGTTTCATGGCAAAGCCCCTCTACCCGAAACTTCTGCTAAATAAGGCACAATTGCAGCATCCACAAAGATCCTCAGATGCACCCAGCACACCTTTGGCCATGCACACAACATTGCAGCCCTTTCCACACACACCACCACACTATACATCCAAGCAAGCAACCGTGTGGGCACCTACCATTATGCTGAAATGTCACTTCCACCCAACTCCCCCACACCATAAAACACGCATTCACGAAAACATGCCACACTTAGCAGAATCCACAAACACACCACAGGCTGCATCACCCCTACACACTGTCATTCACAAAGTATTGTGTCACTGGCAACCTATGTACAACAGCTGCACAATATTGGGCCTACTTCAATAATTATGCACACAGCACAGTAACCAACCACATATAAGCTGCACTTCAACCATACCCACTTCCATACTCACATTACCTACACACTGCACCCTGTGGCCACACCGTACAACTTCTCACTGCACCATCTCCGGCTGCACACCAAATACTGTAGCACGTTGCAACTATCACCACAACCATGGAATGCACAGTACACTCTTTGCAACTCACTTGTAGTGCTATAGCACGTCGAGAATGTGCTCCACACCTATTCTCCAAAGATCACCACCCTGTGCCTTATACACTAACAAACCTGTATTGCTCCAGTGGGTGTGCTCCTTGCACACATTCCCTGCACCATAATGCAATAATGCACATCAACATGTCTCCAACTACCACTATGTAGATATGCATCACTGGCACCAGCACTCCTAACCAACCTCTGCACCTCAATGGACATGCACAGCGCTACATGCTACAGTTACCATAATGTATGAACATTACATAGTTCCTGGAACCCCTACACTCTTTAATTCAAATACTATTGTCTTACTGAATTCCACTCAGAAGGTATTGTGCCACTGCCAACGGAAACACAAAATGTTTACAACATTGCCCATACTGCAGGCATTGTGCACACAGCAAAGTATCCAAGCACACATAAGTTGCCCTTCACCCATACCCTCTACCATATTGACAGTATGCAAACACTGCACCCAGAGCCCACACTGTGTGACTTTTCACTGCAGCATCTCAAAACACAGCACACTGCCATGGAGCTATGCAGCAACAAAATGCAACAGTTACCATAATGTACAAACAAAAGAATCTCTCCTGTATCCCTGTGCACTTTCAATCACATACTATGGGCGTACCCACTTCCATTCACAAAGTATTGTGCCACTTCCAACCTACCTACAATCTGTTTGCACCACTGGGTTATAACGGGTGCCACCATGCATGTCACCATGTCAGCAAGTGCGACAATCCACATACACACCACTGCCACCAGCAATCCTACCCAACCTGTACAGCGCCATGGCGCTAAGCAACACCAAATTGCACCACTTAACATAACGCCCATGTGGGCAGCTAACATTAAGCACACACAAAACACCTATGCATGAAAACAGGTTGCAATTACCAGAATCCACAAACACATGACAGCCTCCGCCAGCACTATCCACAAGCATTCACAAAGTGTTGTGTCACTAACCACAACATTTTCACAACATTGGGCCTAGTTAAAGAAATCTGCACACAGCATAAGCTGTGAACCCACCCACAGCAATGAAATGCCTCCATGCATGTCACCATGACATCCAATACCACCATCCACATACACACTACTGCCACCAGCACTCCTACCCAACCTGAGCACAGCCATGCTGCTATGCAGCAACAAATTGCAAAAGTGAACATAATGTGCAAGGAAAACACTCTCTCCTGCACCCCTGTGCACTTTTATTCACTTACTATGGGCGCCTGCACTTCCATACTGCAACCAATCTGCACATACCACACTATGCAAGCACCACCCTGTACCAAATGCAGGGTCAAACATGCATTACTGCGTTGGGTACGTTGCAGCCCTATGCTCTTGAGTGCATGCACTACACCCACTGGTCTATGGCCTTCGCCCATGCACCCATTAGTCCAATCCTTCCACAGACCCACCACACCTTCATTCACCCATGCATGCTACCAAGTCAGCAACTACCACATTCCATCCACAGCGCACAGCCACCTGCACTCCCATCAACCCTATGTCATGTGCAAATCACTCCCCTTCTACAATTCACATTCCACCACTCACCACGAAAAGAGGTCGCCACAAACAGGTTGCGGCAAAGCTATGGGGCCGTTATGACAGCTGCCTCCAATCACCACACACAGTGCTCACCTACATATGTCACATTAAGCACTTCTCACTCCCCCACCCGTTCCCTCCCTTATTGCCACCAACGCATTCCGTATGGTACATTTTCCAGATCCTTCCGCCGCCGCCGCACTGTCCTTCAATACACCATGTCGGCTCGCCCCAAAAAATGTTGACGTACACCACGCTTCCCTCCAGCCAACAACAGGCTGCGTCCAAACTTCTCAGATAGTGCGCCGTACTGCGAGCCAATGGCACTTCTGTCTGTGGAGCGCACAGGGAAATGGGTCCACCTAGCGGACCCAGATATCACTAATTTTTTGGGATATACTCTTCAGTTATTTGCAACAAAACTACTGGTCGGATTTCCACCAAACACACAAAAGCACACTTTCTGACCCAGCCCCTGATGCAAATTTGGTGAAAATCCATCCAGCCGTTTGGGCTGTAGCCGTGCGCAGTTTTCCCCATTCAGTCTATGGAAAAAATAAATAATTGAGACCCCCCTATACCTCCCCCCCCGCACAAAACCTCATCCAACTTGGTGACAAAAATTCAAAGCCGGCCAAATACTTTTTTTTGCAAAGTTTGGCGAGGATTCGTCCAGGGGGAGCAAAGTTATAAGCTGCCGAAAAAGTGTTCTTCCTATGAGTTTAGCAACTTAACTATAACTACACGCCTGCTACCGCGGGCCGTGTAATATATATATATATATATTCCAGTGAAAACATTTTGTTAAAGGGACATTATGGTTACAAGTAAAACCAAAAAACTCAAGAAATTTGCCAGTTATGGTAAGCTAAGCAACCATAACTCACGCCACCAACGTGCACTGCTAAGAGTAACACCCAGGACATCAAAGATGACATCACAAATGCAACTTAACCTTTTGTCCCTTTAACTAATTTTTTCACTGAATTTGATAGGCTTTTATTAGTGCAACTTAACCATAACGTCCCTTTAACACATTTTGTTCACTGAATTTTATGGGTTTTTACCAGTGCACCCCACATTTCTACAACTTCATAATATCATACTTACGCCCAATATAGCCACATTTTTGGCCAATGTAGAAAGTTTGAACTTAAAACTGTGCCATTCCCAACCTCCTAGCAACATTTTTAACACTTCTATAAACATTTTGTAACTTTTTCCACTGTTATTGTGTTTGCAAACGTTCGAGAATGTCTGATGTCCTTGCAGACTTTCCAGACGGTGTCACGTGACCACACGTGTGCGGCATGGTGATATGTTCACGAGCACGCCTGCACTTTACGAATGGGTCTGTGCTTCGCGAACAGTTTGTAACTGCATTTTCAGCTGATTAAGGAAGTTTGAAGCTGAAAATGTACCGCGGCACAGCTCCCACACCTATTCTTACTCATTATCCCTTAACCATCTAGGACAGAGCACATGCTTAGAAGAATATTAGCAAAACTGCTATTCATCTTCAAAAAGGGCATCAGCTATTGCCATCCATCCTCCCCAGTTGCCACCACCACCAGCTTGAGGGACTACACAACAGAAGAATCGCAATAATTCAGAAAACAATGAAAAGGACCAGGAAGATGAGGAGGAAATGTCTACCTCTAGCACCCAGAGAGAATCATGGGTGTGGCAGTTCTTGACCACAGTTGAGGATCCACCAAAGGCTGAGGCTACCAAAGTGAAATACACTGAGTGCAACCTTCTAATCAGGGACAACCTGGGCAATATTTCTATGGGATCACCTCCATGCGCCACCACACCAAATCAAATCAAACAACAGGGATGCACTCAGAAAGGCTGTTCCTTTCTCAGAAGGTAGTAGGCTGCCTTACTCTATCTCATCTTCCTCAAACAATACTGCAACCACACAGGCTACTCCTGTGGGGCACGCAATTCCACCAGCTACATTGCAAGCAATAAAAGAGTCCATATCTTTCGAAGGCAACGGTACTCTGTCTATACTGCAACACACCACTGTGCATGAGGGAGCAGTTTCGAAGTGCTTTTGTGGCTGTAATCAAGGAGTATGAGAAACACTGCCCCCTACCTTATATGTAATACACGCCCAACATCTTCCCATGTACACTTGTCCCTCCATAACTGTGCTTGCTGCCTCTTCCCTTACTTCACTGCCTACCTTACTTCCTGGTCTTGCATGCAAACAAAAAAGAGAGTTACAGTCAAAAAACACAAAAAAAGGTTCCTTTAGGAATCACCTTTCACAGTTAAAATATACAAGTAAAAAGTAAAAAAAAGAAGCTTATATACTCCATCTACTTTACATTTTTCAGTAAAGTAGTTAGACTCTTTGGAGGAGGTCCCAAATAAAGCCTGCACTCCCATCGCCCATTTTGAAGTACCAGGAACGTTCACACCAAATATGTGACATATGATGAGCAAATAAACCAGCAGAAAGCCGCAGTAGGGCTCTGCCCAGTACCCATCAGAAGAGCAACACCTATTGAAGTACCAATACCCAGACAACCATGGACAGTAAGGTATCCATTGAGAAAACCCTACCAACAAATGAGACGAAAGGAAGATTGCCTAAGTACCGTCCCGAAAGAAACCAAAAAGGCCTTAATGGAAGACGAATGGTGACGTCACGAGAGCCCGGACAGACTCATAGATAGAACAAATGATGAACCAAGAATGACACAAAGAGACGAAACGCCCTGAGAAAAGAGATCCTGAGCTTAAAGTGATAGAAGGCTATCAAAGCGTAAGAGAGTTAAGCTGCAAGCAAAATGAATACAGTCGATCAGTGTAAGCCTGTACATATGCTTGGAACTGCAAGAAAGCTAAGAAAACAGTGCAGCTTGCTATTCTAAGTAGAAGAATAGCGCGGCAAGCGCCATCATACATAATCTACCTCAAAACGAAGCACAGTATTATAAGTGTGATTCCACTTTGCACGAAAAGCAGAATCAACTCAGGTTACTAGAGGCCAAACAAGACAAGATTCATATTCTAGCAAAATGAGAAGAGACGGCTGAATCGAAACTCAGCAGATGCAACTCGTGCCAGGAGAGCCAAGGTCATACCAATAGAAGGAACAAACAGTAGCTACATCTAATAGAAACTTAAGAACAGAATATCCTGTCTTTAAAAGGTCAAGATACGGAAGCGTAGGCAGGTGGCAAGCCGGATAAGAATTAAATGCACAAATCGAGAGAAACTAGGCACATTCACGGTGTCTGCATCACGTGACCATCCGAGCGAGGAGAAGCACGAGTTCACACCTACGCTTGGCATCCGCCAAGGAAGAGATATCAGAACTTTCCCACACAGAAGATGCAGTTTCGAGGCCAACCACAGTAACATAATTGACACATAGTTGTTGAAGTGATGATTGATTGCAACCTTAAATGGAGGAAGGCCGGGTAGCTAAGGGGGCACCGTGCACCTGGCTGACCATTCTGCATGCTGCTAAGTAAAGGGATATTTATGCATGGGGTGGGTGCCAACCCAATCACAATGGAACAAATAACCTAGGGTCTTATAGTTAGTAGAACCAATGGGACGTCATACTTTTAGTGACGTCTACAGTAGTCATTTTGAAGGAAGGGCTTAGACGCCCACCTGACAGTATTTACCCAATCCCCTCACTCCGTTACCACATACAGATATGTACCTATATTAAAGTGACCTTTTCCTAGCCAATAGAATGGCATGTTAACTTTTAAGTGTAACACATCATTATTATGAGTTTTGAGTATCAATGTCACTGTTTGTATGAAGTTCGTTGGAGTTGACGCGAGATGGACTATCGCACCACTGCTGATTGCCATGACTCCCTGTTTTTTGTACTTGTCATTAAACGGACTCCCTTTGCCAAACCATTAAGTTGTCCTTATTGATTGGTGTTGGAGTAATAAATCTGCACCCCCATCCATCTCAAGGTGCAGCTATCTCGTCTTAAAGTACTTCGGAGCAAACCTCGGCTTTATGGGCCGGCTGGGGGTCTCCTGAGTACAACTCAATAAGATTCTCCAACATGCCAATTAGCAGGTTCCACTATGCTAATGGAAATAATGGACAATTGTATACTAGAGAAAAAGAAAAAAGCACAGAAACAATTTTCCATGGCCCTTCATGGCTATCCACAGTCTCCACAGTACCCTCTCTAGGCCATGCATTATTGAAAAACCCAGATTGCACGTGCACACCATCGCACAAGACAGCCCTTTTACCCCTTTTACTTTTATGTTTGTAGCACTCCCTCATTGCCTGCTTTCAAACAGTCATGCATATATCTACCAATCATTTGAAAAGAAAACTCTACCTAGAACCCTATCAACATATTAAACTTCCTCACACCAACTGTCACTTTAAAATGTTCCACAAATATTTTGCATATGCATTTCACTTGCACATCCCAAAAAAATGTATACACTGCTACCATAAATGCAAATATGCATTATGCCGTAAAAGAAGAGCATGAATGGAAAGAGGAGTAGGGATTACCAAGCGCTCATACAAGCCCACAAGGAAAGTGCCAAGACATGCCAAACTGGCAGGCCACTAGCTACCTGCTGGGGTGAAGATTCCCAAGGGTGTGGTACACGTCTGCCAGACGGTAGACAAACAATGGCAGTGCTGGAAGGGGGTGGGTTTACTGGTGTCAACTAGATATAGGCCCTGAAACCGGTGAGATTCATGAGGGACTAGGCCACCAGTCTCAGTGGCAGTGGTATGAGTTGGGGAGGGATTAAGTAAAACAGGAACGCAAAAGTAGGCTTTTCATAAGTTTCCGAAAGTAAAGGAAGTCCATCTCAAGTTTGAGGATCAGGAAGGCTGTTCCAAAGACAAGCACTGGCCGAAGAGAGAGACATGTGTCCCCCTTTCTGTTTCAAAAAGAGTTTGACAAGCACAGTATTGGAATTACAACAGCGGACGGCTCTATCAGGGCAGTATTTAGGGAAACAAAGTTGGGCATATTGAAGTCCTTGCAATTAGCAGGAGCCAATGTACACATTCTAGGGCTGCAGTCATACAATCCCTGGGCTCGAGGCCAAGGATAAGTCTTGCAGTCCTATTCTAGATTAGCCGAAGGGGGCATAGACAACAAAGGAGGGATAAGGACAAGGCTGTTGCAGTAGTCCAGCCTACACATGACCGGGGCTCTACAGACATTGAACTTCTGGGTGAAGGTGAGGAACGGTACAATGGCTATAAGGAGGTCAATCTTAAAGCATGGGCTTTCTTTACAATTCCAAAATGTAAGGAGTAAAGGAGAGAGATGACTTAAAGATAACCCCAAGGTGTTTGGTCTCAAATGATGGTGACAGTAGAGAGATAAAAGACAGTGGGCATGGGATAGAAGAAAAAAGGGCACAGGTCTCACAGTAAAAGATATCTCCATCTTACTGGCATTGAGCCACAGATTGTTAGCAGCACACAATGCCTCAATGGAGGTCAGACAATTAGAGATAGAAAACGAGGACAACAAAGTAGTTCATGTAAGTTTAACAAACCCTATCTGTCTGAAACATACCACTGGAAATAAGAAAAGAAGAAGGACATCAGGTGAGCCAGGGGGACAAAATAGACATGAAGAGCCACAATTATAGGATAACACCCCAGGGTAGTCTGCAGGTACACAATGAGGTGGTGGAGTAGAAACAGCCCAGTTACAGCTGGTAAGGGCGATAAGTGAGGAAAACAAATCAGTCAATCCACTGCCCGCTCCATGATGCTTATGATATCATTTAACCGTTTAATGAGGATGCAATTGTTGAGCATGTGAAAGGTGGAGGAGACATCAAGAAGCACTGTCTTCAATTGTGCTACAATCAGTGGTCGAAGTGAGCGGGAGCATTGGGAGCGCTGCTCATGTACTTTTTTAAATTAAGTTTCACTGTTCCCATAATGTTATTTTTAAAAGAAACCGTTCTAGAATGTTTTCGTTTTCAAATTAAAGTGTTGAAAGAAGTTGAAACTTACACTAAACATTCCCTTAAACAGAGTTGAATTTGTTTGGGGGGGTGTACTGTGTGTGGAAGGGGCGTGGTGATGGGGTTTGTGGGGAGTGGGGAGTGGGTGCAGGCCAGCAGGGATCATAGTTCCAGTACTTCTTTTCATACACTTCGACCACTGACTACCTTTGTAAATACCATATACAGTTTAATTATATCATTCCACCATATTACAAATGCTGTAAACTCCCACTACATTACCTATAATTACTCTACACACATTACTATGGTGGTGTTTGTGGCCAATAGGCACATACTTGGGGCATGACCTAAGGCCATGCCCCCAAGAATCTGGGCACTGGGCACAACCACCACAATAAAATTAAACTATATAAGAAGTATGTACAGTACACCTTCAAATAAAAAAGCTCGCCCTGAACCCCCTGCAATCGAAATGATGTCAGTGGACAGCAATATTGAACGTGGACTCGGTGACATCTGCAACCCCTATAAAACAGCTCCATATCATCTTTATTCTAGTTCCCTACCCTTTCCATGCCCTCTTTCAGCCATCAAATAACCCAAAATGTGTTTGCCAAGCTGTTCGCTCTCTGCGCCATGTGCGGACTAATGCAGTGTCCGCAGACTGGATGGCACTCGTGCCCACTTTTTTCACTCATAAAAACAGCTCTATATCATCTTTATTTCACCCCTCACCCTTTCCAGACCCTCTTTCGATGACCAAACAAGCCCAAATGTTTTTTCCAGACTTTTTCTCCACTGCGCTATCCGCAGACACCAGCGGCTGTACACGGTTCCAACCTGGCAACCATTTCAGAAAATGTGACCAACCTCACGCTTTTCACCATCCAATCAGTCAGCAAGTACGATGTCTGTGGATAACACGCCGCCCTCGGATCGTTCCAGGAGGGTGTTCCACGGACTAAATAGGAAAGTGAGTCCATGGATCTACCCCAGATATCACAAATGTTCTTTTACCCAATTTTTCACTGTTTAACAACCGGACGGATTCAAACCAAATTTAGAAAAGCATGCTTTTGGGTCCAAGTCACTGCTTGTGCCGCAAATTTGGTGAAAATCCATCCAGCTGGTTGGTCTGGAGGTGTGAGCAGAATATTTTTTCCATTGTGTCTACGATGATTTCCACACATTTTGGGACCCCCCTATAACTGTGCCACCCATGGATGAAACTGAACAACCTTCGCAGAATCATTTTGAGGGCGCCATATACTTTTAATAGGTTTTGTGAGAATTGGTCCGGGGGGGGGCAGAGTTATAAGCCGCCCAAAAAGTGTTCTTTCTTTGAGTTGAGCAACTTAACCATAACTACATGGCTGCTACCACAGGTCTTGTAATATATATATATATATATATATATATATATATATATATATATATATATATATATATATATATATATATATATATATATATATTACATGGCCACGGTAGTGGCCATGTAGTTATGGTTAAGTTGCTGTTTCCATAGGAAGAACACTTTTTGGGTGGCTTATAACTTCGCTGTCCCTGGACGGATCCTCACAAAACTTTGCAAAAAAAGTATTTGGGTCACTCTGATTTTTTTTGCAAAGTTTGGTGAGGATTCGTGCAGGGGGGGGAAAGTTATAGGGGGGTCCCAAAACTTTTTTTTTCCCATAGACTGAATGGGAAAAAAATGTTGCTTGCGCCTACAGCCTAAACCGCTGGATGGATTTCCACCAAATTTGGACCAGGAGCAGCGGCTTGGTCCCGAAAGCGTGCTTTTGCAAATTTGGTGAAAATCCGTCCAGTAGTTTTTTTAAAAAATGACCAAAAAGTAGGTAAAAAAAAATTAGTGATATCTGTGTTCGGTTCGCGGACACACTTCCCTGTTCGCTCCGCGGACAGTGTCCTGATTGGCCAATCGTTTTGCGTGATGTTCGCGGACATGCAACGTGTTCGCTGATTGGACGGCGTGGAGCGTGAAGCGCGTCAGATTTTTCGGTAGCGCCCGCCATCTTGGATTCGCGGACGTCCGGAGACAGCGCGGTGAAACTTTGTTCAAAATGTGTATTTTGTAGAGTGTGTTGGTGTGTAGGAGTGTTTGGGGAGGGTGGGAGTGTATGCGATAGGATGAAAGTTGTGTTTTTTATGTGTTAGACGTTCTTTTGGTGTTCGATTTGTTTGCGGACATCACGGGTGTTCTGAAATGTTCTAAATAAACTGACTGGGGGGTGTTCTAAGGATTCAATATGTGTCCGTTTTGTTCGCAAGCAAAGTGAAACTGTTCTAAGAACACTCGCGGTGTCCGGGGAGTGTTCGTAGGGGGTGTCTTGAGGACGCTGTCCATATTGTTCTCTGTCAAGTTGAATGTGTTCTAAGAACACCTGCGGTGTCCTGAAATGTTCGCAAATAAACAAAATGGGGGTGTTCTGAAGACGTTTTTGAGAACACTCCCGGTGTCCTGAAATGTTCGTAGGGGGTGTCCTGAGGACGCTGTCCGTATTGTTCTCTGTCAAGTTGAATGTGTTCTAAGAACACCCGCGGTGTCCTGAAATGTTCGCAAATAAACAAAATGGGGGTGTTCTGAAGACGCTTCTAAGAACACTCGCTGTGTCCGGGGAGTGTTCGTAGGGGGTGTCCTGAGGACGTTGTCCGTATTGTTCTCTGTCAAGTTGAATGTGTTCTAAGAACACCCGCGGTGTCCTGAAATGTTCGCAAATAAACGAAATGGGGGTGTTCTGAAGACGCTTCTAAGAACACTCGCGGTGTCCGGGGAGTGTTCGTAGGGGGTGTCCTGAGGACGCTGTCCGTATTCTACTCTGTCAAGTTGAATGTGTCCTAAGAACACTCGCGGTGTCCTGAAATGTTCGCAAATAAACAAGATGGTGGTGTTCTGAAGACGCTTCTAAGAACATTCCCGGTGTCCTGGAATGTTCGTAGGGGGTGTCCTGAGGACGCTGTCCGTATTGTTCTCTGTCAAGTTGAATGTGTTCTAAGAACACCCGCGGTGTCCTGAAATGTTTGCAAATAAACAAAATGGGGGTGTTCTGAAGACGCTTCTAAGAACACTTGCGGTGTCCGGGGAGTGTTCGTAGGGGGTGTCCTGAGGACGCTGTCCGTATTCTTCTCTGTCAAGTTGAATGTGTCCTAAGAACACTCGCGGTGTCCTGAAATGTTCGCAAATAAACAAGATGGTGGAGTTCTGAAGACGCTTCTAAGAACACTCCCGGTGTCCTGGAATGTTCGTAGGGGGTGTCCTGAGGACGCTGTCCGTATTGTTCTCTGTCAAGTTGAATGTGTTCTAAGAACACCCGCGGTGTCCTGAAATGTTCGCAAATAAACAAAATGGGGGTGTTCTGAAGACGCTTCTAAGAACACTCGCGGTGTCCGGGGAGTGTTCGTAGGGGGTGTCCTGAGGACGCTGTCCGTATTGTTCTCTGTCAAGTTGAATGTGTCCTAAGAACACTCGCAGTGTCCTGAAATGTTCGCAAATAAACAAAATGGGGGTGTTCTGAAGATGCTTCTAAGAACACTCGCGGTGTCCGGGGAGTGTTCGTAGGGGGTGTCCTGAGGACGCTGTCCGTATTGTTCTCTGTCAAGTTGAATGTGTCCTAAGAACACTTGCGGTGTCCTGAAATGTTTGCAAATAAACAAGATGGTGGTGTTCTGAAGAAGCTTCTAAGAACACTCCCGGTGTCCTGGAATGTTCGTAAGGGGTGTCCTGAGGACGCTGTCCGTATTTTTCTCTGTCAAGTTGAATGTGTCCTAAGAACACTCGCGGTGTCCTGAAATGTTCGCAAATAAACAAGAAGGTGGTGTTCTGAAGACGCTTCTAAGAACACTTGCGGTGTCCGGGGAGTGTTCGTAGGGGGTGTCCTGAGGACGCTGTCCGTATTGTTCTCTGTCAAGTTGAATGTGTTCTATGAACACTCGCGGTGTCCTGAAATGTTCGCAAATAAACAAAATGGGGGTGTTCTGAAGACGTTTTTGAGAACACTCCCGGTGTCCTGGAATGTTCGTAGGGGGTGTCCTTAGGACGCTGTCCGTATTGTTGGTTGTTAAGTTGAAAGTGTTCTAAGAACTATCGCGTTGTTCTGAAATGTTCGTAGGGGGTGTCCTGAAAACGGTGTCCGTATTGTTCGCTGGCAAGTTCAAAGTGTTCTAAGAACACTCACATTGTTCGCGGACATTAAAAGTTTCCCATAGATCATAGTTGAAATGTTTGACTCTATGGATGTGATATGCTGCGGTGGTTGTTGCCAGGGCATAGAGTCTTGGGTGCATGGCCATTTGGCCATGCACCCAAGACTCTATGCCCTGGAAACAACCACCGCAGCATATCACATTCATATTTGCTTATAACTTTGGGTAAAAAACAAATGTATAAGGAAGAAAGGTATTAGATACTATGGATGTGATATGCTGCTATGGTTGTCCTTATTATTGTATACTTACTGTTTGGTCTAGTAATGGGAGTCCATGTTTTTCTTCTTCATTTCTGTGATAAAAGAAAATAGCATGTTAGTATTAGTATTTTGTAATGACTTATTACATTGTATAAGCAATATTCTTTTATTTTTTTTCGACCCTCATATTTAGTAGAGTACAAATCAAAGTACTGTGCAATTTGCTCAGTTTCTGTATTTGTTGCTAAAATCATTGGGTCTGTGGGAGAAAAAAAAATCCATGTTGGATTAAAAAAAAAACCTTTTTCTGTTATGCTACAGTTTATTTGTTTGTTTGTTTTCAATGTTCACTTTTTGTTTCTGGCTAATGCTTTATACTTTGCTTTGCTGTATTTTTTTTCGAGCAGTAACAGATTCTTCATTTGTTTTGATATTATAAAATTTTGGAGCAGTTAGATACCAATTGGCGTATTCTAACTGTCTATTTTTTTAATATATTTTAGTGGTTTTGATTTATCTATTTGGATATTGTTAAATTTTGGGACAGTTAGATACCAATTGGCATATTCTAACTGTTTATATTATATTAACACAAATTTATAATTTTGGGACAGTTAGATACCATTTGGCGTATTCTAACTGTGTATTTTTTGGTCTAATTTAGTGATATTCATTTATCTGATTAGTTGTTGTAGAATCTTTGAGCAGTTAGATAGCTTTTGGAGTATTCTAACAGTTTATATTTTTTTAACACAAATTTACTTAAAGGTTTAAATACAGTTTATTTATCAAATTTTGGTTTTAAGAACATCAAATAAGCGTTTGTAAGATTTGCTGGTAATCTCTGCTTTAGAGTAATGGTACTATCATTACATTCAAACCATCCACATTTCTTTTTTATATATGCAGTGTAGTGCCCTGAATTGGTTGTGGCTCCTGCGTGGTAGATTATACCTATTGTTGTGAAGGTTTTCTTACCAAGTGATATTTGACCATGTGTGAATCCAGTCAGCTTGCAGTTGTTTTTGGTACCATCTGCATTGTAATGTAGAAGCATTAGTATTAGGTATTTACTATGTGTTTGTATTACTAACGTGGAGCGATTATCTGAATTGCAGGTAGAGCATAATCTACCATGGTTTGCATTTTGTACAAGTTGCTGAAATGGAATGGATTCACAATTTGGTATTGATATATATATGTAACGTTCATTGGGGATTTCTTCTTGTGTCACATTGTTGCAGAGAGTGCATGTATGTTTCCACATGTATGAAATCTGAAAGATTTCATTTATAGGTATGTTTTTGTTTTCCAGTACTTGTAGTAAGTACATTAGAAATTCTTGTGGATCTTCCTGTGAGTTTATAGTGAATTTCACCATTCCAGCACAGTAGTCCAATTGTCGTCTTATTCCAAAAACACTATCAGGCTGATTCATGGAATAATTAGCGCGGCACAAGTGGGCAAAAACGTGCGAATCGCAGTGGAATAGCGAAAATCGCAGTGCAAGTGCGAAAATCGCACGAAAAGCAGCGCACATCGATTCATGGAAGGCCGTGCGCGAGAAAACCAGCAGATGTGCGATAAAAAAGTGCACGGCGCACGTTGGCGCACAGGCCATCTAACTGCGTGCGCCAGGTCACAGCGAAAATCGCACAGGCCACAGCGAAAATCGCACATAGCGCGGCACACGCAACAAAAGTAGGCGGAACACGGGCGTAACTCTCGGAATGGGGAACAACTTGCCAAAACGTGGGCGTCACGGGGGAAGTACAGGGCACAAGTGCGCGGAACGCCCACACGCTCGCCCACAAAACGTATTCATGGAATAGAATAGGGCAAAAAAGCGCACGCTCAAACCAGCGCACAGGCACAAACACGACCGCCACAAGAAAGCAGGCGGTAGCGTCTCTGCGGCTTTAAGAAATGTGCGCCAAAAGGTGCGCCAACAAATAGCACCTATATACTGCCATGATGAATGTCCTATACTGTGGCCCTCCAGGACAAATGACGTGCAAAGGGGTACCCACAAACACGGACACCCGCTGACAAAAAATACGTGTGCGTGTATACCGGGGTGCGCCGGAAGTCTCACACGCGATTTGGCCGGGTACGTGTATTTCAGGGGTGCGCGGGAAGTTCCACACGCGATTGGCCCAGTGCGAGCAGGGTACGTGTATTTCAGGGGTGCACGGGAAGTTCCACACGCGAATGGCCCAGTGCAAGCAGGGTACGTGTATTTCAGGGGTGCGCGGGAAGTTCCACACGCGATTGGCCCCGTGCAAGCAGGGTACGTGTATTTCAGGGGTGCGCGGGAAGTTCCACACGCGATTTCATTAGGGTACGTGTATTTCAGGGGTGCGCGGGAAGTTCCACACGCAATTTCATCAGGGTACGTGTATTTCAGGGGTGCGCGGGAAGTTCCACACGCGATTGGCCCAGTGCGAGCAGGGTACGTGTATTTCAGGGGTGCACGGGAATTTCCACACGCGATTTCAGCAGGGTATGTGTATTTCAGAGGTGCGCGGGAAGTTCCACACGCGATTTCATCAGGGTACGTGTATTGCAGGGGTGCGCGGGAAGTTCCACACGCGATTGGCCCAGTGCGAGCAGGGTACGTGTATTTCAGGGGTGCGCGGGAAGTTCCACACGCGATATAAACAGGGTATGTGTATTTCAGGGGTTCTGGGGAGTACCACACGTGAATTGGCCGTGTGGGTCCTCCCAGGTGTACGCTCCACAACCTCCACGGCCCCTGCAGGCAGCCCACACCACGGGGGACTACCCTGCACCCCTGCTCATGTCCCGCAGGCAGCCCATCCACCATGGGCATGCCCCCCAGCCAACCCACATGTCACCTTGCACTACTGATCAACAATGCATGTCTCCCACCACCCCCACCCCCCAGCAGTGCAGGGGCACCCTCCACCAGGCCCCCACTCATGTCTCCCACCACCCCCACCCCCCAGCAGTGCAGGGGCGGCCTCCACCAGGCCCCCACCCATGTCTCCCACCACCCCCACCCCCCAGCAGTGCAGGGGCACCCTCCACCAGGCCCCCACTCATGTCTCCCACCACCCCCACCCCCCTGCCACCATGGGCAGCCTCCACCAGGCCCCCACCCATGTCTCCCACCACCCCCACCCCCCAGCAGTGCAGGGGCACCCTCCACCAGGCCCCCACTCATGTCTCCCACCACCCCCACCCCCCAGCAGTGCAGGGGCAGCCTCCACCAGGCCCACACTCATGTCTCCCACCACCCCCACCCCCCAGCCACCAGGGGCAGCCTCAACCAGGCCCCCACTCATGTCTCCCACCACCCCCACCCCCCTGCCACCATGGGCAGCCTCCACCAGGCCCCCACCCATGTCTCCCACCACCCCCACCCCCCAGCAGTGCAGGGGCAGCCTCCACCAGGCCCCCACCCATGTCTCCCACCACCCCCACCCCCCAGCAGTGCAGGGGCACCCTCCACCAGGCCCCCACTCATGTCTCCCACCACCCCCACCCCCCTGCCACCATGGGCAGCCTCCACCAGGCCCCCACCCATGTCTCCCACCACCCCCACCCCCCAGCAGTGCAGGGGCAGCCTCCACCAGGCCCCCACTCATGTCTCCCACCACCCCCACCCCCCAGCAGTGCAGGGGCAGCCTCCAACAGGCCCCCACCCATGTCTCCCACCACCCCCACCCCCCAGCAGTGCAGGGGCACCCTCCACCAGGCCCCCACTCATGTCTCCCACCACCCCTACCCCCCAGCAGTGCAGGGGCACCCTCCACCAGGCCCCCACTCATGTCTACCACCACCCCCACCCCCCTGCCACCATGGGAAGCCCCCACCAGGCCCCCACTCATGTCTCCCACCACCCCCACCCCCCAGCAGTGCAGGGGCAGCCTCCACCAGGCCCCCACCCATGTCTCCCACCACCCCCACCCCCCAGCAGTGCAGGGGCACCCTCCACCAGGCCCCCACTCATGTCTACCACCACCCCCACACCCCAGCAGTGCAGGGGCAGCCTCCACCAGGCCCCCACTCATGTCTACCACCACCCCCACCCCCCAGCAGTGCAGGGGCAGCCTCCACCAGGCCCCCACCCATGTCTCCCACCACCCCACCCCCCAGCAGTGCAGGGGCACCCTCCACCAGGCCCCCACTCATGTCTACCACCACCCCCACCCCTCAGCAGTGCAGGGGTAGCCTCCATCAGGCCCCCACTCATGTCTCCCACCACCCCGACCCCCCAGCAGTGCAGGGGCACCCTCCACCAGGCCCCCACTCATGTCTACCACCACCCCCACCCCCCTGCCACCATGGGCAGCCTCCACCAGGACCCCACCCATGTCTCCCACCACCCCCCCCCAGCCAAATGGAAATTACATGTTACACCCCCAATGTTCATGAAGCTAATGAACCCATGTCCGTCACACACAATGGTTGCAATTGAATGGGAAAACACCCAACATGACATGCATGAAACCAATGAGATGATACCACACAGTGAACTAAAGAAAGGAAACAAACTACAATGGGAATGAGAAAAAATAAGCTGCTTGTCCGTATTAAAAAAAAAAACTGCAAATCAGAATCCAAAAAAATGTCGTCCAAAGTCAAATGTAAAAAAATCTCTATGCAATAAAGAACTATGTAAAAAACTACCAAGGGTCCATGAGCCCAACTGAACAAAGGAAACCTACTAAAAAACCTAACTAAAAATCAACTATATACAAAAAGTGGAGCAGTGTCCATCGACTCCAAATCATAATAAGAAACAAAGGAAACCTAAAACTAAAGAACTATATACAAAGGCGGCGGGCAAGTCCAGCGGCTCACTCCGTGGTGTCCCGGGCCAGGGCATCATCGAACTCCTGTTCGATGTCCCGGAGGCGGTCCAGTTCCATGGCCCCGAGGGTCCGCAGGGACGACGCTGTGTCCTCCTCCAACCCCCTGCGGATTGCCTCGAGGCACTCGGCCCGCCTCAGAGCCCTCCGCATGGAGTTCTCCGCCCTGACCATTGTGAGCCGCGCCTCTTCCGCCCGCCGCCGCTCCGCACCTATGGCGTGGCCCAACCGCTGCCACACGGAAGACACTCTCTGTCCTGGGTCCCCCTGCCCTCCGGCCGATGCCTGCCCCTCCGATGTCGAAAGCCCCGAGCCTTCATGTCTCCCACCATGTTGCTGCTGCTGCTGCTCTGCCTCTGCCGTGCACTGCCTCCTGCTGCCTGCACATCCTCCGCCGGCTGGGGTGCAGTTGTTGATGTGGCCACCCCTGCTGGACCTCCGACTCCCGACTGTGGCAGGGATGCCTCCTCCACCAGCCTGGCCGCACCGTCAGAGGCAGCTCCACAGGGCACCCAGGTGACTGATGGGTGGGAAGATGGCACAGAGGACGACTGGCGCGTAGGGGGTCCAGTTGAGGAGGGGGTCGGAGCAAGCCCCATCAGACAGAGGAATCCGGCCTGGGTGACCTGTCCCAGCAGGCTGACGTGGTCAACGAGCCATTCGAGATGACGTGCAGTCTCTCCATGAAAAGACTGCAGGTCACCTCGCATGGCCCGTTGACGCAACGCCACACCAGCCAGGACAGGCTCAACCCGGACCTGGATGGCCACGTCCGCAGGCAGAGGAATGCCAGTTGACGTCAGCTCATCCCCTGCCTGAAAACGGGTCTGGGCATAGGCATCCCTGCTGGTGCAAGATGATGTAGGGACAGGATCGGGGACAGGATTGCACACAGGCACCTCTGCGGCGGCCTGTGCTGCCTCCTGTCCCTGGTCCTGCACTGCACCACTAGCACCAGTGGGATCCCCACCTCCAGACCCCGTCTCTGGTGCTTGCACGGCCTCCTCCTCCACCAAACCCCCCACCAACCTGGATGACTCCGTGCCATCTTCCCCTGTTGGGCCCTGTGAGGTCCCAGTTGCCCCTTCTGCTGCCGAGGAGTCCAACTGCAACCTCCGCCTCTTGGACCTCCCCCCGGCAGCTGCGGCCTGGGACGCGGCACCGGACTCCTCACTTCCCGACGAGATGACACCACGGGAGGGGAGCCGGGCCTTGCGTCTCCGGCTGGCGGTGGGATCCCCGCCGCTGTGCTCCACAGCACCTTCTCCGCCCTCTTCATCAGTTGACGCTGCAGACAGGGAGAAACAAAACACAGGCATCAGGGCACTGTACAATGCACACATACACACATGACAGTTGCACATGAGTGGCATTGGCAAACCTCAGACATGTCATCACAATCCCCAACACACATGTCATTGCAACTCGCACACATGAGCCATACCACAGCCATATCGCAACTGCCAGCACCATCCCTACACATACAACAGCATGAGCAGCCAAAGGGGAGCCAGACATCACATGCAACACAGGAAGTGCACCACACATGTACACACACCACCACACTTGCATGCATGTGTACACCTCTGCCAAGTGTCGCACTGTTCAGACGGGCATCCATGTCACATCTGCCAATCAGGCTTCCACATACCGCTGTCACATGCATCCATGTTGCATCACTGTTGCACCCTTGTCAAATACACACACATGCACATGTACACAGTGCTCATACATGCAGCCGAAAACAACATACATGCGTGACATCACGGACATGTCTACTTACATACACATTCATCCAAACATGTGTGCACGCACAACTGCATTTGCCATGCAAGCCTACACACACAAGCACCATCCATGTCTCACACATTACAGCCCTCGCATGTGTCAGCCCCACGGCCCTGTACACCCCCACCCATACTCGACCCCATACAAACAGATGTGCAACCTGCACAAGACCGAATAATCACCACACGCACTGCTCACAATCAGGATGCATGAACACTCACCGCTCGACTCCAGACGGGTCTGCTTCTCTAGGACCTGGACGTGGATCGCTGGGGATATGCGTTCCAGGACCCCCATCTGTTCTTCCGACAAGTGGCCCCGGCGCCCCTTGGCATCCGCTGCCTTCAAGAGGCGCCGGGCCTTGTTCAGGGTCCTGGACCTGAAGTCCTCCCAGCGCTTCCTGACATGTTGTAAGTCCCGGACTGCCACCCCCTCCGCGTTGATGGCAGTCACGATGTCAGTCCAGATCCGAGTCCGTCCTTCCTTGTCGGCGTGGGAACTTCCGAAGAGGGCATCATACTGCCCCAGGACTTGCTCCACCAGGACACCAACTTCGGTGGCACTGAAGCTGGTGCCCCTCTGCCTCTCTGGCCGGGGGTTGTCAGTGGTCACAGATGGTGTTTGCCCCGACATGACAACCCCAGAGGCAGGAGTGGGTGGGCAACTGGGTCCTGGGGCTGGGCTCTGGAGCGATGGAATTCCAGTCGGGAGTCTTCGGTTCCAGCAGGGGTGGTCACAGCAACAGCACCCCTGGCTGATGTGCAGGCAGCAAATGGCAGTGCACGTGGGCAGCAGGCAGTCAGGCAGCAGCAGATGGCAGGTGGGAGCGTGCTCGGGGCTCTGGGGGGCAGTAGTTCGGCCTTCTGGGCAGGAGCGTGGTCTTCCGTGTGCTTACGCGTGGCCAGCTTGGTACGGAGTGATTTGGCACGTGAAAATCCTGCACGTCAGCGTGAAAATCGAGGAAAGGCCCTTAGCGCGTAAGCGCGTCAGCACGCATACGCAATTCTATTGGACCAAAGGCCCTCAGCGCGTAAACGCGTCAGCACGCATACGCAATTCTATTGGACCAAAGGCCCTCAGCGCGTAAACGCGTCAGCACGCATACGCGATTCTATTGGACCAAAGGCCCTCAGCGCGTAAACGCGTCAGCACGCATACGCGATTCTATTGGACCAAAGGCCCTCAGCGCGTAAACGCGTCTGTGACGTGACCCGCACGGGTGTTTCCCACACAGCACGTGATGACAGAGCACACGTGGAAAGACTGCACGTCAGAGTGTCATCGCGTGTAATCGGACAGCACGTCAGAGTCTCATCGCGTGTAATTGGACAAAAGTGCGCGTACACGCGATTGGCCTATGTACGTGTATATCAGGGGTGCGCGGACACTTACACACGCAAGTACGTCAGCCCACCTGTATCCCGGGGTGCGCGGGAATTGCCACACGCTATTGGACCGGGTACTGGATTTCAGGGGTGCGCGGGTCACACGCTCGCCTACAACACGCGCAACGCATTAATTTGCGCGCTAACAAAATGACAAGCTCAGACCCAGGATGAACATACCGTTCCTAGCAGCAGTGGGCGTGGCCTACCAAAGGAGGAGGAGGAGGATAGTGAGGGCCAGAATATTCACACCCAGAACCAGCCTTTTCGGGATGCCTGATGACCAGGTGCATGGGAGGTACAGGTTTCCACCACACATTATACTGGACCTGGTGAGTGAGTGGGAGGATGACCTCACATCACCCACCCTGTGCTCCCAAGCACTCAGCCCCCTGGAGAAGGTCCTCAATGTACTGCACTTCTTAGCCACTGGATCATTTCAGCGGACAAGTGCCATTGTGGGTGGTGTATCACAGGCCACCCAGTCACGCTGCCTACACAAGGTCTTGAACATCATCACTGCACGCCCATCAGTCCGCAGGCACATATACCTGCCCAGAACACCTGCAGAAAGGCATGCTGCCGCCCTGGATTTTTACGCTGTGGCACGATTCCCCAAAGTGCTAGGTGCCATCGACTGCACCCATGTGGCTCTACGTCCCCCCAGGGCATCTGAGCACATCTATAGGAACCGCAAGCACTGGCATTCCATCAACGTGCAGGTAGTATGTAATGCCAAGGGAATCATCACCTCAGTATATGCCAACTATCCCGGGTCAACCCACGACAGCTTCATTTACCGAATGTCCACCCTAAGCCGGGACTTAGAAGCTGGGCGGCATGGCGATACATGGCTGCTTGGTGAGTATGAATGCCACTGCACATGCATGCATGTCAGATACTGAGCAAGGTCACAACCCCACCAATGATACCAATCACCACCTCCACAGGGGACAGTGCCTACCCTCTCAGCCCACACATGATGACGCCAATTCGGAACCCCACCACGCCACCCCAGGTAAGATATAACACAGCCCACATTACAACCCGGGGCATAGTGGAGCACACATTCGGAGTGCTGAAGTCACGCTTTCGCTCCCTTGACCGTTCTGGCGGGCAGCTGTTGTACGCTCCCCCAGTAGTGTGCAGGATCATAGTGGCAGCATGTGTCCTGCACAACGTTGCAACACGCCGGGGCCTGGCCGTGGACATGGTGGTGGCCCCACATCCCCAACCACATGCACAGCCGCTGCGCATGGGAGGGGAAAGGGCACGGGGGGAGGCAGCCCGTACACAGCTAGTGGCTAATTACTTCACATAGGAATCACACCCTTGTGGAGTGCACACTGCCCTGGCACATTCCATCTGGCAATCAATGATGACTCAACCTGACACTGATCCTGAATGTCTGGAGAATGAACCGTGAAAACCATATCAGCCTGAGATTGTTCACCTGGAAGTGTCACAATGTGTGCATCCCTACCCACACAGACACCACCAATGCAGTTTTGTGAAGTAACACATTCAAGCAGCTCAAATGAATACCCACTTGCAAAATGCAACAAGAGGACAGTGCCATGTCAGCCAACCCATCCCCAGCACCGCCACACGACACACCGTGCCATGTCATGCTATTTGCAGGTAAACAAAGTAATCCCCACAACATGACACTAGTGTCACAATGTAGAGTGTCCCTAATTGAAACTTGCAACACCTGAAATGCTCACAGTAATGCAGGACCAACAACAAACTTGAGCAGGTACTACCATTAACATGACATCACAAATGTTATATATTAGTAGTCTCACCACCTGGAAATGCCTGCACTCCCACCACTACCAACTGTGCAGTGTTGGCGCCATGTAGAGTTGTAGGTGCACTGCTGCCAACATGGACCCCATCTCCAGACTAGAGGGCCTTGTGTAGACATGAGGAAGGGACCTGCAAATTGGGAGGTAGACACAGATGATGAGTTACACATCAATGCAACATGCAGTGTACAACACAACAGCAATATGCACTAGGAATGTATACACAGTATTGACTAGACTACCCACACATGTAGTGGGAGTCCAATGTCACCATGTACGTCAATGTCACTTGGGCACACCCTTTGCAAGCCCATGGAAACGGGAAGCAGGAGGGGTGTGTGTGACTCAAACCCAAGCATCTGAACCAAATACATGACAAGCCTGCATGTGCCCAGCCACAATGCTGCGTATGCCCACAGGAACCACGGAAGCCAACAAATTGTCCCAAAAAATTTGGGAAAAATTATTTGGAAATAAAAAATAAAAATAAAAATAAAAATAAAAATAAAAATCAAAATCAAAAATAAAAATCAAAAATAAAAATAAAAATAAAAAATGGCCATTGATGGGCCCGGGGGGGTTTGGGAGGCCACCCAGGAGGTCCGAGGACAGGGTGCACACCAAAACCCACCTGTGTGGGTCCTGGGAAAAAAAAACACCTCCATGGGCTCATGGCCCACACGGCTACCCTATTGTGGGAGTATCACTGCTGTCGCTATTATCACCCTGTGCAGCTGCATCCGGAGGTGGTTGCACTATGGGAGGCAGCCCACGCAAGGCCCTAGTCTGCTCCTCCATGGCTGCAAGCATGCGGGTATGGTAGGTCTGGTTCTGGAGGATGAGTGTGCGGAGGTCCCCATGCAACAACTCACGGGATGCCCGGACCTCCACCCTCGTTGCCTGCATCTCAGCTGAGAGCGTACGGGTGAGACGCTCCAGCTGCTGTTCTGTCCTTTGGTGTGTTGAAGCCTCAAGCTCAACAAGAGTCGTCCTGAGGTGAAGGAGCTCCTGCCTCAGGGCTTCCCTGTGGCCCTGGACTCAATGGAGATGGCCTCCTGCAGAGTCGCCAGTGCCGCCCGCCTGTCCCTGTTGGACCCCAACATGTCCTCCCTGTGTGACTGGCAGATGGAGTCGGTTGCCTGCTCTAGTCGCTCCATCAGCCTTTCAGGGGGGACAATGGAAGTGGCCACCCTATCCATGGCCTGAGCCATCATCTCGGATGATGCTGCCTGTTGTGTTGCCATACCGTAAATGGATTGCTCCCATGCGGTATTGCCAGGTGGCGTACGGCCACCACGTCGGCGGGCACCACACCTGTCTGGGGCAAGGCGAACTGCGCCTTGCTGTGCCAGCACTGCCTGAGGCTGCAGGACTGCATTCCCCCTCTGATCTGCTGGCCCAGGAACAGGATCAGATGTCGCATAGTGTGACCCTGCATCCGTAACCACCAAAGGCGTAGCTGCCAACACTGACATCCCCATTGAGGGTTCTGACCCTGGTGCAGGTGGGTGGGACAGAACAGAATCCCTCTCTGGAACACTCACCTGCGACGGCACGTAGGTCTCATCCGAATCAACACCTGAGTACAGCTCGGGGGAGGTGCAGCCAGAGACACCCCTTGAGAGCACGACCTGCAGCAGTTGTGGGTTCTCACCCACCACCACACCACGTCCCTCACTGGTGGTTGGTCGGCCCTCGGACCCCTCCTGGGTCTGCACCATCTCCACAACCCCAGCAGTATCAGGTGCGTCTTCCCCTGCAAAGACATAAAAACAAAGAAATGGAAACAGGCATTAGCACCATGGCACACAATGAGGGCTGAGAAGCAAGAGAACCAGTACTTGATTGACACATGTCCCACATGACTAAAACCCTCCCATGCATGCACCCTCACTGCATATGAAGGGCAGGCAAATGGCACACACTGATGACACCAAGATGGAAGATGAACACATTTTCTGCATGCTGCCTGGCAGTGCCATCACACATTGGCCTGTGATTGCCAGGTGAAACACACATGCCATCACACAGATGGCATGTACCATTGCTATTGAGTGAAGATGGAGAGGAGGGCAGCACCTATTCATTCAGTCCAGTTCCCGCATGTAATAGCTTTTCAAATTCTAACAGGTCAGAATTTTCACCTGGAGCTGCCAGTCTGAAATGGTCCAATTGCACAGGGACATGTGTGAACAAATGACATCCAGGTAACAAAGTCACTCCACTTTACCATAGCCATGTCAGACATGTGACTAGTGGACTGCGACATGCCTAGTAAAGGTGGCGGAATGCAAACAATCTGACTGAATGAACAGTGAAAAATAAGCAACAATGTTGTGGCAAGGTGACACTTCAAGGGCAACTGGCGTGCTGTTGGGCTAGATGTCTACTGTTGGCAGAAGGGATACTGCTATGGCCAAATGCAGCTGCGCAGGATGTATTGCATGAAGCACATGGCTGACCCATACGACTCAGGCGCACACACTCTCACCTGGCACACAAACAGAAGCCCTCACACACACACCATGCACATGGATGACAGACACATGCATGTGCACTCACCGGACAATGCCTCGTAATCAGCCAGATCTCCCACGCCTTGGATCTGTTCCTCCGTGACGTAGGTCCCAGCGACTAACTCATGTGGAGTGAGTTCCATGTCTACTACTGGAGACCCACCTCCAGTCACTAGAGTTGCGGCATGACTTGAGGCCAGCTTACTCTTTGCCCTGCGCTTTAGGTCATTCCAGCGCTTATAGCAATCATTGGCTGTGCGCCTCACGATTCCAAGGGCACTTACGATGTCCGCAACGGTCTGCCAGTGTGCCTGGCGTTGTGCAGGTGTGGTCTTGGATCCTGCAACAATGACCATCTCGTTGTCATGTGCGGACACATACTCGACAAGTGCATTCAGTTCGTCATCCGTGAAGCTGGGCTTCCTGGACGGGCCGGACTGTGTAGCCGTGTCTGGGGCATCAGCCTGTGCCGGACGAGCACTCTTTCTCTTCCACTTGGAAGGTGGTGGTGATCCTGAGTGTCCTGCGCCGCTCTGGACACTAGGGGCAGGAGCCCTGGTGGACTCTGTATCAGGAGTGTGGGATTGCACACTCAGCATGGGAGTTGGTGCAGGCATTGGCTCTAGTGTGATGGTGTCAGGGGGAATGTCAGCAGCATGGACTAGGACCGACACTGTCCTGGCTGGGTGTGTGAGGGCTGGGGTGGATGGAGCCGCAGCTGCCCCTGCAGCCTCTCCGCCCTGCCTACTTGGGGCAGCAGATGACCTTGCTGCCCCAGATGCACGTGGCATGGTGACATCAACGTGCACCAGCGCACGTGTCATAGGCCTGCTGACCTGTAAGTCAGCCATGGAGTCAGCCAGGTCTGGTGCCACAATGGGCTGGTCCAACAAGGGCTGAGCATGGATGGTGTCAGCCACATCAGCCTCAACGGGAGGGGGTGGGGGGGATTATGGGTGCCCTTGACTGGTCCTCCACACATGGGGGGACAGGCTCACCCTGCAAGTAACGACCACGTCCCCTACCGGATCCACCACGGCCACTCACTTGTGGCTCTTCCACCTTTGCCACCCTTACGGAATCCTCGCCTCCCAGCCATGGCACTGATGTAAATGTGCGGATGGGAGTGGCTGTATACTATTGTCCTGGGCAATTGGGGGTCAAAGGGGTTGGGTACCAGATGGTAATTGTACCCTAGTGCTCTTGCAAGGCTGATTGTAACCCCTGGGGAAAGATGACGGGTCACGCTACGCACAGGAGCCCCAAAAAAGGGAGATGACGTGCACGCAACCCCTCCTAGACCACGTGTGCAGAAAGAAAAACCTGCACTACGCTGTGGCACCCAGTAACACAAGAATGAACGTATGCGTGTCACACGCAGCCTAGAATGACCTCTGAAGGGGTAGGCTACACACGGGGCAAGCACAGATGTTAGATACATGCGTGACTCACCGTCTGCCAGGTAAAAGAGCGTGAAAAAGGAGCGCGTTTGGTTATCAACACCCCCGCCAAAAGAAGATTTGTACGCTGTCTGAGGAGACAGGACAACAGTAGAAGGGAACACTGTTTGAGGGAACAGGCCCAGGTAAACCAGTAAAAGAGAAAAAAGAGAAAAAGCTGTCAGAGGTAACAGGGAAGACGAACTTGAAACGCCGTGAAGTAAATCGCGTGTGAAACGACAAGAAGTACAGAATTCACCCACTCGCTCTCCACGAAAAGCACGTACAAGGAAATGGTGTTCTACACGTACCTTTTATACAGGCCCACACATCCAGCGTCACTTACGCGGCGTGTACGCGCTAGGGCCATTTCCACCAATTACACGCTTTGTCACTTATGCGTGTCTACCAATTACACGCTTTGTCACTTATGCGTGTAGGGCCATTTCCACCAATTACACGCTTTGTCACTTCTGCGTGTAGGGCCATTTCCACCAATCACACGCGATGAGACTCTGACGTGCAGTCTTTCCACGTGTGCTCTGTCATCACGTGCTGTGTGGGAAACACCCGTGCGGGTCACGTCACAGACGCGCTTATGCGCTGAGGGCCTTTGGTCCAATAGAATCGCGTATGCGTGCTGACGCGCTTACGCGCTAAGGGCCTTTCCTCGATTTTCACGCTGACGTGCAGGATTTTCACGTGCCAAATCACTCCGTACCAAGCTGGCCACGCGTAAGCACACGGAAGACCACGCTCCTGCCCAGAAGGCCGAACTACTGCCCCCCAGAGCCCCGAGCACACAGTCACCTGCCCCGAGCACAGGCAGTCAGGCACCTGCCATCTGCTGCTGCCTGACTGCCTGCTGTCCACGTGCACTGCCATTTGCTGCCTGCACATCAGCCAGGGGTGCTGTTGCTGTGACCACCCCTGCTGGAACCGAAGACTCCCGACTGGAATTCCATCGCTCCACAGCCCAGCCCCAGGACCCAGTTGCCCACCCACTCCTGCCTCTGGGGTTGTCATGTCGGGGCAAACACCATCTGTGACCACTGACAACCCCCGGCCAGAGAGGCAGAGGGGCACCAGCTTCAGTGCCACCGAAGTTGGTGTCCTGGTGGAGCAAGTCCTGGGGCAGTATGATGCCCTCTTCGGAAGTTCCCGCGCCGACAAGGAAGGACGGACTCGGATCTGGACTGACATCGTGACTGCCATCAACGCGGAGGGGGTGGCAGTCCGGGACTTACAACATGTCAGGAAGCGCTGGGAGGACTTCAGGTCCAGGACCCTGAACAAGGCCCGGCGCATCTTGAAGGCAGCGGATGCCAAGGGGCGCCGGGGCCACTTGTCGGAAGAACAGATGGGGGTCCTGGAACGCATATCCCCAGCGCTCCACGTCCAGGTCCTAGAGAAGCAGACCCGTCTGGAGTCGAGCGGTGAGTGTACATGCATCCTGATTGTGAGCAGTGCGTGTGGTGATTATTCGGTCTTGTGCAGGTTGCACATCTGTTTGTATGGGGTCGAGTATGGGTGGGGGTGTACAGGGCCGTGGGGCTGACACATGCGAGGGCTGTAATGTGTGAGACATGGATGGTGCTTGTGTGTGTAGGCTTGCATGGCAAATGCAGTTGTACGTGCACACATGTTTGGATGAATGTGTATGTAAGTAGACATGTCCGTGATGTCACGCATGTATGTTGTTTTCGGCTGCATGTATGAGCACTGTGTACATGTGCATGTGTGTGTATTTGACAAGGGTGCAACAGTGATGCAACATGGATGCATGTGACAGCGGTATGTGGAAGCCTGATTGGCAGATGTGACATGGATACCCGTCTGAACAGTGCGACACTTGGCAGAGGTGTACACATGCATGCAAGTGTGGTGGTGTGTGTACATGTGTGGTGCACTTCCTGTGTTGCATGTGATGTCTGGCTCCCCTTTAGCTGCTCATGCTGTTGTATGTGTAGGGAAGGTGCTGGCAGTTGCGATATGGCTGTGGTATGGCTCATGTGTACGAGTTGCAATGACATGTGTGTTGGGGATTGTGATGACATGTCTGAGGTTTGCCAATGCCACTCATGTGCAACTGTCATGTGTGTATGTGTGCATTGTACAGTGCCCTGATGCCTGTGTTTTGTTTCTCCCTGTCTGCAGCGTCAACTGATGAAGAGGGCGGAGAAGGTGCTGTGGAGCACAGCGGCGGGGATCCCACCGCCAGCCGGAGTCGCAAGGTCCGGCTCCCCTCCCGTGTTGTCATCTCGTCGGGGAGTGAGGAGTCCGGTGCCGCGTCCCAGGCCGCAGCTGCCGGGGGGAGGTCCAAGAGGCGGAGGTTGCAGTTGGACTCCTCGGCAGCAGAAGGGGCAGCTGGGACCCCACAGGGCCCAACAGGGGAAGATGGCACGGAGTCATCCAGGTTGGTGGGGGGTTTGGTGGAGGAGGAGGCCGTGCAAGCACCAGAGACGGGGTCTGGAGGTGGGGATCCCACTGGTGCTAGTGGTGCAGTGCAGGACCAGGGACAGGAGGCAGCACAGGCCGCCGCGGAGGTGCCTGTGTGCAATCCTGTCCCCAATCCTGTCCCTGCATCATCTTGCACCAGCAGGGATGCCTATGTCCAGACCCGTTTTCAGGCAGGGGATGAGCTGACGTCAACTGGCCTTCCTCTGCCTGCGGACGTGGCCATCCAGGTCCGGGTTGAGCCTGTCCTGGCTGGTGTGGCGTTGCGTCAACGGGCCATGCAAGGTGACCTGCAGTCTTTTCATGGAGAGACTGCACGTCATCTCGAATGGCTCGTTGACCACGTCAGCCTGCTGGGACAGGTCACCCAGGCCGGATTCCTCCGTCTGATGGGGCTTGCTCCGACCCCCTCCTCAACTGGACCCCCTACGCCCCAGTCGTCCTCTGTGCCATGTTCCCACCCATCAGTCACCTGGGTGCCCTGTGGAGCTGCCTCTGACGGTGCGGCCAGGCTGGTGGAGGAGGCATCCCTGCCACAGTCGGGAGTCGGAGGTCCAGCAGGGGTGGCCACATCAACAACTGCACCCCAGCCGGCGGAGGATGTGCAGGCAGCAGGAGGCAGTGCAGGGGCAGAGGCAGAGCAGCAGCAGCAACATGGTGGGAGACATGAAGGCTCAGGGCTTTCGACATCGGAGGGGCAGGCATCGGCCGGAGGGCAGGGGGACCCAGGACAGAGAGTGTCTTCCGTGTGGCAGCGGTTGGGCCACGCCATAGGTGCGGAGCGGAGGCGGGCGGAAGAGGCGCGGCTCACAATGGTCAGGGCGGAGAACTCCATGCGGAGGGCCCTGAGGCGGGCCGAATGCCTCGAGGCAATCCGCAGGGGGTTGGAGGAGGACACGGCGTCGTCCCTGCGGACCCTCGGGGCCATGGAACTGGACCGCCTCCGGGACATCGAACAGGAGTTTGATGATGCCCTGGCCCGGGACACCACGGAGTGAGCCGCTGGACTTGCCCGCCGCCTTTGTATATAGTTCTTTAGTTTTAGGTTTCCTTTGTTTCTTATTATGATTTGGAGTCGACGGACACTGCTCCAATTTTTGTATATAGTTGATTTTTAGTTAGGTTTTTTAGTAGGTTTCCTTTGTTCAGTTGGGCTCATGGACCCTTGGTAGTTTTTTACATAGTTCTTTATTGCATAGAGATTTTTTTACATTTGACTTTGGACGACATTTTTTTGGATTCTGATTTGCAGTTTTTTTTTTTAATACGGACATGCAGCTTATTTTTTCTCATTCCCATTGTAGTTTGTTTCCTTTCTTTAGCATTCTTTATCTTTTTCAATACAATTTTGTTTTCATACTTCACTGTGTGGTATCATCTCATTGGTTTCATGCATGTCATGTTGGGTGTTTTCCCATTCAATTGCAACCATTGTGTGTGACGGACATGGGTTCATTAGCTTCATGAACATTGGGGGTGTAACATGTAATTTCCATTTCCATGTGGGTGAATGGGTTACTTGGTAGGGCTTTTTGGCTGTGGAGGCTGACCATTACGCACATGATTGGGGATTGTGAGGACCTGGTGGAGGGTGCCCCTGCACTGCTGGGGGTGGGGGTGGTGGGAGACATGAGTGGGGGCCTGGTGGGGGCTGCCCATGGTGGCAGGGGGGTGGGGGTGGTGGGAGACATGACTGGGGGCCTGGTGGAGGGTGACCCTGGTTGCTGGGGGGTGGGGGTGCAGGGGGACATGAGTGGGGGCCTGGTGGGGGCTGCCCATGGTGGCAGGGGGTGGGGGTGGTGGGAGACATGAGTGGGGGCCTGGTGGAGGGTGACCCTGGATGCTGGGGGGTGGGGGTGCAGGGGGACATGAGTGGGGGCCTGGTGGGGGCTGCCCATGGTGGCAGGGGGGTGGGGGTGGTGGTAGACATGAGTGGGGGCCTGGTGGAGGCTGCCCCTGCACTGCTGGGGGGTGGGGGTGGTGGTAGACATGAGTGGGGGCCTGGTGGAGGGTGCCCCTGCACTGCTGGGGGGTGGGGGTGGTGGGAGACATGGGTGGGGGCCTGGTGGAGGCTGCCCCTGCACTGCTGGGGGGTGGGGGTGGTGGGAGACATGAGTGGGGGCCTGGTGGGGGCTGCCCATGGTGGCAGGGGGGTGGGGGTGGTGGGAGACATGAGTGGGGGCCTGGTGGAGGGTGCCCCTGCACTGCTGGGGGGTGGGGGTGGTGGGAGACATGGGCGGGGGCCTGGTGGAGGCTGCCCCTGCACTGCTGGAGGGTGGGGGTGGTGGTAGACATGAGTGGGGGCCTGGTGGAGGCTGCCCCTGCACTGCTGGGGGGTGGGGGTGGTGGGAGACATGGGTGGGGGCCTGGTGGAGGCTGCCCATGGTGGCAGGGGGGTGGGGGTGGTGGGAGACATGAGTGGGGGCCTGGTGGAGAGTGACCCTGGATGCTGGGGGGTGGGGGTGCAGGGGGACATGAGTGGGGGCCTGGTGGAGGGTGGCCATGGTGGCTGGGGGGTGGGGGTGGTGGTAGACATGAGTGGGGGCCTGGTGGAGGCTGCCCCTGCACTGCTGGGGGGTGGGGGTGGTGGTAGACATGAGTGGGGGCCTGGTGGAGGGTGCCCCTGCACTGCTGGGGGGTGGGGGTGGTGGGAGACATGGGTGGGGGCCTGGTGGAGGCTGCCCCTGCACTGCTGGGGGGTGGGGGTGGTGGGAGACATGAGTGGGGGCCTGGTGGGGGCTGCCCATGGTGGCTGGGGGGTGGGGGTGGTGGGAGACATGAGTGGGGGCCTGGTGGAGGGTGACCCTGGATGCTGGGGGGTGGGGGTGCAGGGGGACATGAGTGGGGGCCTGGTGGAGGCTGCCCCTGGAGGCTGGGGGGTGGGGGTGGTGGGAGACATGAGTGGGGGCCTGGTGGAGGGTGCCCCTGCACTGCTGGGGGGTGGGGGTGATGGGAGACATGGGTGGGGGCCTGGTGGAGGCTGCCCCTGCACTGCTGGGGGGTGGGGGTGGTGGGAGACATGAGTGGGGGCCTGGTGGAGGCTGCCCCTGCACTGCTGGGGGGTGGGGGTGGTGGGAGACATGAGTGGGGGCCTGGTGGAGGGTGACCCTGGATGCTGGGGGGTGGGGGTGGTGGGAGACATGGGTGGGGGCCTGGTGGAGGCTGCCCCTGGTGGCTGGGGGGTGGGGGTGGTGGGAGACATGAGTGGGGGCCTGGTGGAGGGTGCCCCTGCACTGCTGGGGGGTGGGGGTGATGGGAGACATGGGTGGGGGCCTGGTGGAGGCTGCCCCTGCACTGCTGGGGGGTGGGGGTGGTGGTAGACATGAGTGGGGGCCTGGTGGAGGGTGCCCCTGCACTGATGGGGGGTGGGGGTGGTGGTAGACATGAGTGGGGGCCTGGTAGAGGGTGCCCCTGCACTGCTGGGGGGTGGGGGTGGTGGGAGACATGAGTGGGGGCCTGGTGGAGGCTGCCCCTGCACTGCTGGGGGGTGGGGGTGGTGGGAGACATGGGTGGGGGCCTGGTGGAGGCTGCCCATGGTGGCAGGGGGGTGGGGGTGGTGGGAGACATGAGTGGGGGCCTGGTGGAGGGTGACCCTGGATGCTGGGGGGTGGGGGTGCAGGGGGACATGAGTGGGGGCCTGGTGGAGGGTGGCCATGGTGGCTGGGGGGTGGGGGTGGTGGTAGACATGAGTGGGGGCCTGGTGGAGGCTGCCCCTGCACTGCTGGGGTGTGGGGGTGGTGGGAGACATGAGTGGGGGCCTGGTGGAGGCTGCCCCTGCACTGCTGGGGGGTGGGGGTGGTGGGAGACATGAGTGGGGGCCTGGTGGAGGGTGACCCTGGATGCTGGGGGGTGGGGGTGCAGGGGGACATGAGTGGGTGCCTGGTGGGGGCTGCCCATGGTGGCAGGGGGGTGGGGGTGGTGGTAGACATGAGTGGGGGCCTGGTGGAGGGTGCCCCTGCACTGCTGGGGGGTGGGGGTGGTGGGAGTCATGAGTGGGGGCCTGGTGGAGGCTGCCCCTGCACTGCTGGGGGGTGGGGGTGGTGGGAGACATGGGTGGGGGCCTGGTGGAGGCTGCCCATGGTGGCAGGGGGGTGGGGGTGGTGGGAGACATGTGTGGGGGCCTGGTGGAGGGTGACCCTGGATGCTGGGGGGTGGGGGTGCAGGGGGACATGAGTGGGGGCCTGGTGGAGGGTGGCCATGGTGGCTTGGGGGTGGGGGTGGTGGTAGACATGAGTGGGGGCCTGGTGGAGGCTGCCCCTGCACTGCTGGGGGGTGGGGGTGGTGGGAGACATGAGTGGGAGCCTGGTGGAGGCTGCCCCTGCACTGCTGGGGGGTGGGGGTGGTGGGAGACATGAGTGGGGGCCTGGTGGAGGGTGACCCTGGATGCTGGGGGGTGGGGGTGCAGGGGGACATGAGTGGGGGCCTGGTGGAGGCTGCCCCTGCACTGCTGGAGGGTGGGGGTGGTGGGAGACATGAGTGGGGGCCTGGTGGAGGGTGACCCTGGATGCTGGGGGGTGGGGGTGGTGGGAGACATGAGTGGGGGCCTGGTGGAGGGTGCCCATGGTGGCTGGGGGGTGGGGGTGGTGGGAGACATTAGTGGGGGCCTGGTGGAGGGTGACCCTGGATGCTGGGGGGTGGGGGTGCATGGAGACATGAGTGTAGGCCTGGTGGGGGCTTCCCATGGTGGCAGGGGGGTGGGGGTGGTGGTAGACATGAGTGGGGGCCTGGTGGAGGCTGCCCCTGCACTGCTGGGGGGTGGGGGTGGTGGGAGACATGGGTGGGGGCCTGGTGGAGGCTGCCCCTGCACTGCTGGGGGGTGGGGGTGGTGGGAGACATGGGTGGGGGCCTGGTGGAGGCTGTCCCTGCACTGCTGGGGGGTGGGGGTGGTGGGAGACATGAGTGGGGGCCTGGTGGCGGGTGCCCCTGCACTGCTGGGGGGTAGGGGTGGTGGGAGACATGGGTGGGGGCCTGGTGGAGGCTGCCCCTGCACTGCTGGGGGGTGGGGGTGATGGGAGACATGAGTGGGGGCCTGGTGGGGGCTGCCCATGGTGGCAGGGGGGTGGGGGTGGTGGGAGACATGAGTGGGGGCCTGGTGGAGGGTGCCCCTGCACTGCTGGGGGGTGGGGGTGGTGGTAGACATGAGTGGGGGACTGGTGGAGGCTGCCCCTGCACTGCTGGGGGGTGGGGGTGGTGGGAGACATGGGTGGGGGCCTGGTGGAGGCTGCCCATGGTGGCAGGGGGGTGGGGGTGGTGGGAGACATGAGTGGGGGCCTGGTGGAGGGTGACCCTGGATGCTGGGGGGTGGGGGTGCAGGAGGACATGAGTGGGGGCCTGGTGGAGGGTGGCCATGGTGGCTGGGGGGTGGGGGTGGTGGTAGACATGAGTGGGGGCCTGGTGGAGGCTGCCCCTGCACTGCTGGGGGGTGGGGGTGGTGGTAGACATGAGTGGGGGCCTGGTGGAGGGTGCCCCTGCACTGCTGCGGGGTTAGGGTGGTAGGAGACATGGGTGGGGGCCTGGTGGAGGGTGCCCCTGCAATGCTGGGGGGTGGGGGTGGGGGTGGTGGGAGACATGGGTGGGGGCCTGGTGGAGGCTGCCCCTGCACTGCTGGGGGGTGGGGGTGGTGGTAGACATGAGTGGGGGCCTGGTGGAGGCTGCCCCTGCACTGCTGGGGGGTGGGGGTGGTGGTAGACATGAGTGGGGGCCTGGTGGAGGGTGCCCCTGCACTGCTGGGGTGTGGGGGTGGTGGGAGACATGGGTGGGGGCCTGGTGGAGGCTGCCCCTGCACTGCTGGGGGGTGGGGGTGGTGGGAGACATGAGTGGGGGCCTGGTGGGGGCTGCCCATGGTGGCAGGGGGGTGGGGGTGGTGGGAGACATGAGTGGGGGCCTGGTGGAGGGTGACCCTGGATGCTGGGGGTTGGGGGTGCAGGGGGACATGAGTGGGGGCCTGGTGGAGGCTGCCCCTGGTGGCTGGGGGGTGGGGGTGGTGGGAGACATGAGTGGGGGCCTGGTGGCGGGTGCCCCTGCACTGCTGGGGGGTGGGGGTGATGGGTGACATGGGTGGGGGCCTGGTGGAGGCTGCCCCTGCACTGCTGGGGGGTGGGGGTGGTGGTAGACATGAGTGGGGGCCTGGTGGAGGCTGCCCCTGCACTGCTAGGGGGTGGGGGTGGTGGGAGACATGAGTGGGGGCCTGGTGGAGGGTGACCCTGGATGCTGGGGGGTGGGGGTGCAGGGCTACATGAGTTGGACATGGGTGGGGGCCTGCTGGCAGGTGCCCCACAGTGCTGGGGGGTGGGGGTGGTGGGAGACATGCATTGTTGATCAGTAGTGCAAGGTGAAATGTGGGTTGGCTGGGGGCATGCCCATGGTGGATGGGCTGCCTGCAGGACATGAGCAGGGGTGCAGGGTAGTCCCCCGTGGTGTGGGCTGCCTGCAGGGGCCATGGAGGTTGTGGAGCGTACACCTGGGAGGACCCACACGGCCAATTCACGTGTAGTACTCCCCAGAACCCCTGAAATACACATTCCCTTCTGAAATCGCGTGTGCAACTTCCCGCGCACCCCTGAAATACACGTACCCTGCTCGCACTGGGACAATCGCGTGTGGAACTTTCCGCGCACCCCTGAAATACACGTACCCTGCTCGCACTGGGACAATCGCGTGTGGAACTTCCCGCGCACCCCTGAAATACACGTACCCTGCTCGCACTGGCACAATCGCGTGTGGAACTTCCCGTGCACCCCTGAAATACACGTACCCTGATGAAATCGCGTGTGGAACTTCCCGCGCACCCATGGAATACACGTACCCTGCTCGCACTGGCCCATTCGCGTGTGGAACTTCCCGCGCACCACTGAAATACACGTACCCTGATGGAATCGCGTGTGGAACTTCCCGCGCACCCATGGAATACACGTACCCTGCTCGCACTGGCCCATTCACGTGTGGAACTTCCTGCGCACCCCTGAAATACACGTACCCTGATGGAATCGCGTGTGGAACTTCCCGCGCACCCATGGAATACACGTACCCTGCTCGCACTGGCCCATTCGCGTGTGGAACTTCCCACGCACCCCTGAAATACACGTACCCTGCTGAAATCGCGTGTGGAACTTCCCGCGCACCCCTGAAATACACGTACCCTGCTGAAATCGCGTGTGGAACTTCCCGCGCACCCCTGAAATACACGTACCCTGCTTGCACGGGGCCAGTCGCGTGTGGAACTTCCCGCGCACCCCTGCAATACACGTTCCCCGCTTGGCGTTTGCTGTTTGCCAGCCCGGTGAACTGGTCCAGGGTTAGCGCAGCCCTTTGCGATGATTTAGCGATTTTGATGGCTTTTCCTTGCGCGAGGGCGTTCTTGGGGGCGTTACTGGCGCTGCTGCAGGGTCGCTGCGATTCTCTGCGCCACGGCTGGTTTGGAAGCCTGAAATCCATGAATACGCTGTGCGCGGAAATCGGTTTTAGCGCACGTGCCTGGCGCAGTCAATCGCAAGCAGACACTCTGCGCCAGCCACTTGCGACACTTTTCTGCGAAATTCTATGAATTACCCTCTATATGTGTTGTCAGGATTGTTTGCTGCATTTCTGTGAAGTACTAACATTTGCAAACACAATGGGTCTGTACTGTGTAAGTAAATGTTGTCAACAATTGGTGGTAATTGAAATAGAATATTCATTGCTACATTTGCATAGCAACTTACACCAACTATATTTGAGAATTTAAATGGTCCAGGTAGTTCTGTATCTAACTGCTTTTTTTGGAGTTTGTCTTCCTTCTTTAAAGAAGTACCTGGTTTACTTTCTCTAATTGATTCTTTTTTGTTTGTGGTACTTGATGAAGTATTAGTTTCTTTTACTCTCTTTGGAGGATTTGCAGTGACGTCTTGTTGTTTTCCTGTTTGATTTAGTTTTCTTTTACAACGTTTTACTTTTTGTGGAACAGAATATGTGTTTAGATGGGGAGTGTATAGTGAGTGAAGTCTATTATATTCCAAAATGCAAGGAATATCAGCGTTTACTTTACTTGCATCAAAGTTGATTAGAAATAGACCGTCAAGTGTACGTAAGCGTG
This sequence comes from Ambystoma mexicanum, assembly GCF_040938575.1. Classification (NCBI taxonomy): domain Eukaryota; kingdom Metazoa; phylum Chordata; class Amphibia; order Caudata; family Ambystomatidae; genus Ambystoma; species Ambystoma mexicanum. Next base: position 293,758,537 of record NC_090928.1, read on the forward strand.
ATAGTGCTACGTAGCTCATGCCTTCTTTAAAGACTGTGTTACCAATATCTATCATTGCTTTGTGTAGGGTAAGACCTTGTGATTTAAGAATCGTGACTGCGTATGCAAGAGTTAGAGAAAATTGTTCTCTGCGTACATACATATCTTTGAAGAGAAGGAATCTAGCTGTTGAGCGTCCTATCCGTTTTACTTCTGAAAGTTTGTCAAAGAGTATATTGACAAACAGAATTTTGTTGTCACGTGGGTATGTTTGAAAGCCAACAACTGTACCCAGTGCTCCATTAACTAGTCCTTGGTCCACGTCAAGGTTACGTTTAAGCATTACTCTGCAATTTAAGGATAATTTTAACATCTTTTCTAAGCCTGCTGTGTTTGAGATTGATTTTTCTAAATTATTTAGTCTTGTTGTGGCTTGGTCACACATGGGTAGTGTCATAAAACGTACATCTAGTTTGTCTGTGGCGCTAATTTCCATTATTGGTTGCATTTCTTTACTTAACATTATTTCATTGAATTTGAGACAGTTTGCAAGAGTTGGCATTAAGGCCATACAATTGACATTTTTGTGGGCTAATTGTTCCATAACATCTGTAGCACATGCATTATCACCATAAAGTGCATTAATGTGCCTGGTTTTCAATGTTGCTTCTGCTTCTTTAGAAAGTATACCAACTCTCAAACTTTTTAAAATGTTGGCATAAGTTAGTTCTGCAGATTGGCGCATGTTTTCTGTTAATTCTCTGTATTGGAAATGTTGCCAAAGGTTGACATATCCAATGCTGCCAACAGTTTTATGGCAGAGTTTGTGCCCTAATGCTTTAAAAATAGGTTCACCTTTTACTGGTGTTAATTGAAGCAGATCTCCAAAAACAATAATGTGTTTTCCTGCTAAGAGCTCTTCATAGTCTGTTTTGAGTACTTCTTGTAATCTGAGGTGAATCAAAGCTAACATCAGGTTGGAGACCATGCTCACTCCATCTATTAGTAGCATTTTCATTTGTTTCAATGCTCTGCGTAATTCCATTGCAGCTTCTGCAGAAAGTTTGTAATAGTCTAATTTGTTCTGGTGTTCTACTGGTAATAGTAGTAATCGGTGTAATGTAACACCACCTATGTTGTAGGCAGCTAAACCTGTGGGGGCAGTGACAACAGCTGACAGTTTGTTGTTTGTCAGTTGTTGAAGGAACTTACTAATGATTTTGATTAGGAATGTTTTGCCAGAACCAGCTTCACCACTGACGTACAGTAGTATAGGTTTATAATTATGACAGGAACATTCTTTATTTTCATGTTTTACACCATGTGCAATTTGTTTTGTTACTTCTTGAAAAATGCTACGTTGCTCATTGTTTAGTTTTGATTGGAGTATAGTTAAGTCTTCTTTATCTTCATACTGACACATTGTGTTTTCTACTTCTATCATAGCTAATTCTGCCTCATTTGTTATTAGTGGTTCTCCCAGTGGTTCTTGGCTTCCTGTTACAGAAGGTTGACTACTGTCAGGAGTATCCTTATCTAGTTGGGCTTGGAGTTCTTCTTCATGTTGCTGTTCATTGTGCAACATTGTTTTGTACTGTGTAAAGTTTACATCAGTTATAGTGCTTTCATTTGCTTTGAAAGCATCCTCATATGAGTCATAGTTATCTAGTAATTGTTCTTCTTATCTCCATGGTTTGAAGAGTTGTACTAGGGACATGTAATATACTTCTTTATGTTGAGGAGTCTTCAATGACAATTTGATATGATTAATTAAATTTGGTTTAGTGAGTTTAACTAAGCTGCCTTCGCAGTCTGTCACTCTATATTTACCTTTTTTTCATCAGGTTTCATATTATTTTTGTATGTGTAGTTTTGGTCTATTTGGTATAGACACATGTTTTCCAAAGTATTACTTCTGTTTGGGTAGTATGTGTCCAATAAATTGTTTTTTAAAATGTCTTGGCTGTTGGGATCATGTTTGGCTATTGTTTCTATATCTTCATATGATTTTAGAACTCTTTTTCTAGATTTAGCTGGACCAAGACTTAGCCATACTATATTTTCAGATTTACCATACAATGAAGTACCAGTGTAACGATCAGCTGCTTCATAAGATCCACATTCTCTATGGGTGAGCATTTTTATGCCCAAGCTGTATAATTTCTGAGATACTGTTTTATCTGATAACAGGTCATTCCAGAGGTCTTGGAGCTCTGTCTTTTCTGCATTAGTTAAGTATGCTGTGACATATCGTGCAACTGCAGTAGAATTGTCTGCAATGTACTGCACATCTATGTTTGCATTCCATAAGTGGGCAATGATTGCATTATAATCATTGATATATTTTTCTTCTTCTTTTCTTTTTATGTAATATGTATTTTTAGGTGACTTACCTTTAACACTATGTCTAACTGAAGACATGAGGTTGTTTACTTGACCTGTATTTGTAACTGGTCTAGGGAAACCAAATCGGCATTTGGTGTAGTATTTGCCTTTGTTTTTGTATTTGCGACGACAATATTTGTCATGATCTCTGCTTCCAAAAGGTCAGGACTTACCCAACTCCCTTGGAAGCAGACCCATAACCCAGGTTCCGAGGGCCAACCAGTCCCAATTGGGACCTTTTGGACCCTGTCCTGGCGCCAGTGGCACCAGGCTCATAAATATGCCCAGTCCCAGCGCTGGAAGCGCCGGGCTCATAATGCTTGGGTGGACTTACCTGCAGCACACCATGCTGCTTACTTACCTGCCAGTTGAGCCTCTAATCCTCTTCTGTTTGGGACTACTTTTCCTGTTGGGTGGGGCAGGAGCCACTCCCTAGGTTCAGAACACTGGAACTCTTCTGGAAAGCAGGAACTCTTTTCTTACCTAGTCTTGGTTGTGGAAGGAGACACCTAAGCACCACAGGAGGCTATTTAAACCACACCCGATGGATGAATCTTGCTTTGCGTTATTCTGCATCCTCTGCAGCAGAACGCTCATCGTGTCTTCTACATCTGATCCTGGGCCAAAGGGAAAAAGGCTTACCATCCTGAATCCAGTCTTCAGCAACACCTATAAAGACAAGAAAGAACAGGTTAGCATTACAGTCTTCAGTGACAGCGCTTCTCTTACCTGGTCCATCGGCTGTCACCAACGCCTCGCGCTGCATTCCGGCATCTGAAAGACAAAGGCTTACCTACTCTTCGCGTGCTCCGGAGGTCTTTGCACTGCATTCCGGCATCTGAAAGACAAAAGCTTACCAACTCTTCGCACGCTCCGGAGGCCTTCGGCGCTGCATCCCGCATCTGAAGACAAAAGAAGGTGCGTTTAAAGACATTGGGTAACTTTATTACTCACGTGCCATTACTCCTTCCCACGCCGAACCCAGTGGGTATTCCGGCACCCTTCAGCAGCTCCGAACTTGTACCTGCAAGATAAAAGGACAGTTAGTGCGCATCGTGAAGCAGGCAACAAGCGCTTACTTACGTGCTTCCAGGCGCTTCTATTCCTCACACGGGTTCCATCCTCAACTCACTTCAGCCCGTCATCCGCCATCGCCGGAACCCTGCAAAACAAGAGACATCATTACAAAAGACTTTTAAAGACATTTGAAATACTCGGAACTTACCGTTCGTGCAGTAAACGACGGACAGCAGTCCTCTGAGGTCAAGAGGCCTGCACCCTTATCTAGTGAAGAAACTGGTTACGGCACCCTGCCCCGAGGCAGATGGAGAGCTCGGCGTTCACTTACCTAAGGTGAGAGCGTTAACCTTTGGGGTTCTACAGGAGAAGAGAAGGGGAAGAAGAGAGAGAGACCCAATAACCCCAGTTCATTAATCCCATATTTTCTATCTGCAGACATTTTACTCTTCGAGTCAGACATACAGTGCACAGAGGTCCAGCCCAAAGAGCCAATCGTGTGTTACACATCACCTTTGAAGATACGGTATTCGCCCAGTCAAGACCGGCGCCTCTGCGGGAATCAGGTGAGCGTTACAGAACGCAAAGCCTACCGCAAAACTCCCACCCAGGTGCTATGGAAACCTCGGATACCGATCAGCTAGCCCAGTTACTTGGGGAACTAATAGCAGAAGTGCATGCAGCCCGTCAGGAAACGAACGCTCTAAGAAGGGAACTGATCATTTCCAAGGAGCGAACAGACGATCTCGCTAGACAATTGCTACAGTCACAAGCCGGACAGACCCCATTACCCGCATCAGGGGCAAATCTTCCTTCAACATCCTCTATGAATCCAGTGCAAATCAACCTACCTGGGAATGTACCTCTGGCTCCGCCCGAACGATTTTCTGGTGACCCAAAGAGGTTTGCAGTATTTATTAATCAGTGCCGGTTGCATTTCTTATGCCGGCCAGCAGCCTTTCCAACTGATCAAGCTAAAGTAGCTTTCGTGCTGTCGTACCTTAGTGGCAATGCGGCAGACTGGTCGATCCCTCTAGTTAATCAAGATGATCCGGTTCTCCATGATTTTCAAGCTTTTCAGCTCAGTATGGAAAAACTGTTCGCAAGACATTCACAGGGGCAGGCCTTGGACAATGAGCTTCTTTCGTTGCGACAGGGTAATCAAGACCTTTTGGCTTATATTGCGTCTTTCAACAGACTGATAATGGAAACTCAATGGCCTGAGGACAAAAGGAATACGCTGTTTTATAGAGGTCTACGTGGAGAGCTCAAAGATGTGTTAGCCCAAGTAGTGAATCCCCCGCAAGACTGTTCGGACTATATAGACTTAGTCGTTCAAATAGATCACAGACTGCAGAACAGGAAGGCCGATCGTTCCAAGTTTGATGCTCGAGTATTTTCCAAACCACCAACTCCTTCCAAAGGAGTAGACTCCGGGGAACCCATGCAAATAGGGACCACTCACACAAAAGGAGCGGGAAAGGAGAAAACAGTTGCAATTATGCCTCCATTGCGGAAACTCAGGGCACTTTCTTCGAGACTGTCCGGTGAAACCAGCCAAGAAGGCAGTAGGAGCTGCAGTTACCAAGGTCACAAACTCTGAGCAGGGAAACGACCTCGCCCGACAAGAATAGAGGTCCTCTTGCCGAGCGTTAAAACCAGTTCCGTGACCTCGCATTTCGTGATACCTATGGTCCTCATTAGCCCTGATCATCCGGATCGATTACATGCGATTGAAGCTTACGTCGACAGCGGTGCCATCGGCAATTATGTGGATCATGAAATGGTTTTGAGGATGAATCTAACTCTTTGTCCCAAGGCTGTAAAGGATGTCATTACTACGGTGGATGGTACGGAGATAGCCTCCGGACCAGTAACTCAAGAAGTGACGCTAGTAAGTCAAGATGGACACCATGAGAAGATCGTGTTCGATGTGATCAAGGCCCCTCAGTTCCAGATTATTCTAGGAATACCTTGGTTAGAGAAACACAATCCTCAGATCGATTGGCGAGCAAGAACGGTTCAGTTTCCAGAATGTGTCTCTACTTGTCACCCTCCACCTGGTGTTGCACTGGCAGCAATTTCTTCGGAGACTCCCCAGTTACCTCCCGAATACCTAGAATTCCAAGATGTTTTCCGGAAGGATCAGGCTAACTCTCTACCTCCTCATAGGTCTTATGGCTGCCAGATAGACCTGATACCTGGATCTACTCCTCCTTGTAGTAGAATTTATGCCCTCACCGAGCCTGAGAACCTTCACCTCCGACAATACCTGGATCAATACCTAGCGAATGGGTTTATTCGTCCTTCCAAGTCCCCTGCTTCTTCAGCTTTGTTCTTCGTTCCAAAAAAAGAAGGGGACCTTAGAACTTGTATAGATTATCGTGCCCTGAACCAGATCACCGTTAAGAATAGATATCCGTTACCTTTGATCCCTGAACTCCTGGACCAAGTCAGAAAAGCATGCATATATACAAAGCTAGATCTTAGAGGAGCCTACCACTTGGTACGAGTAAAAGAGGGCGATGAATGGAAGACGGCCTTCCGCACCAAGTATGGGCTATTTGAATATCAGGTCATGCCCTTCGGACTTTGCAATGCCCTGGCCGCCTTTCAATATTTTATGAACGATGTCCTCAGAGAGCTCATAGATGTGTGTGTTGTTGTTTACATTGACGACATCCTCGTTTATTCTTCATCGGAATCTGAACATCGGAAACACGTGAAAATGGTCCTCGAGAGATTGCGTCAACACAAACTTTTTGCCAAGTTGGAAAAATGTGTTTTCAACGTGACTGAAGTTGAGTTCTTGGGATTCATATTATCACCTAGCGGAGTGCGTATGGATTCAAAGAAGGTCGATGCAATTCTCAAATGGCCATCACCATCCTCCGTAAAAGGTGTTCAAAGCATGTTAGGCTTCGCTAACTTTTACCGCAGGTTTATCCCCGAATTCTCTCGAATAGTCCAGCCCATCACCGCCTTGTTAAAGAAAAACAAACGTTTTGAATGGTCTACCGAGTCGGAGCAAGCTTTCCAGAATTTGAAGACTAAATTTATCTCTGCACCAATTTTAAAACATCCTCGCCCCGAACTCCCCTACATCGTGGAAACTGATGCTTCGAGCTTTGCCATGGGGGCAGTTCTATCACAAAAGGACCCAGTAACCAATCAGTTGCATCCCGTGGCATTTTGGTCCCGCAAATTCTCGCCTCCTGAAATCAATTACACTATTACTGATAAGGAACTTCTGGCTATCAAGTCTGCCTTTAAGGCTTGGCGGCATTATCTTCTGGGGGCCCGACACACCGTTACTGTGATTACGGATCACCGAAACCTGCAATATTTGAAAACCGCAAAAGCCCAATCCTCTAGACAACTCCGTTGGACATTATTCTTTGCCGAGTTTGACTTCATAATTACCTATCGACCTGGTACAAAGAACGGTAAAGCTGATGCCCTTTCTCGGATGGGAGTGGAAGAACACTTGATCAACCCTAAACCTGTACCTATCATTCCCGAACAAAGAATTCTGGGTGTAATCACCACACAATCCATAGAGGAAGTTAAGGATAAAGCCAGGCAACTTGTAACTCCAGAAGACATACAGAATTGGCATCTGCAGAGAAAGGACTTTGCAGTGAAGGACAACTTATTGTATTTCCAAGAACGATTATACCTGCCCAGCACAGATTTACAGAAAAAGGTAATCTCTTGTTATCACGATTCCTTAATGGAAGGACATCCCGGTATGGCCAAAACCTCAGAAAAGATCAAGCGCTACTTCTGGTGGCCGTCTTGGAAAAAAGATATCAGAGACTTTATAATGTCCTGTGGAGTATGCGCCCAAAACAAGAGTCAAAAGGAAAAACCAGCCGGCCTCTTACGCCCTATTGACATCCCATCTCGCCCTTGGCATACGCTTTCTATGGACTTCATCACCGATCTACCTCCATGCTCCGGATACAATACGATCCTAGTAATCGTGGACTTATTCTCCAAGATGGCGCATTTCATTCCACTCAAAGGCTTGCCAACAGCAACAACTCTGGCCTGAGAATTTCTCGAAAACATCGTCCGACTGCACGGTTTTCCTTCAGTTCTAATTTCGGATCGAGGTAGTCAATTCATTTCTCATTTTTGGCGAAGTTGCTGTCGGTCGGCTCAAATTGATGTGAGACTATCGACCAGTCACCACCCTCAAACCGACGGACAAACCGAGAGGACCAATCAAACTCTGGAACAGTATTTACGCTGCATGCTGCAACAAACTGAAAAAACTTGGAAAGATATCCTTTGGATAGCCGAATATGCCTACAATAACTCTGTCCACTCGGGAACTGGGAAAACCCCGTTTTTTCTTCTATGCGGCAGTCACCCTCGAACCTCGGAGTTGGATCCACTCCAAGATCTTGGAACACCAGCAGTAGACTACCTGCATTCTACAATCACCCAAGCCTTTTAGGAAGCCGTTTCTCACCTTCAAAGGGCTAAGGAACAATACAAGAAAGGAACAGATCAACATCGGAAGGAAGCCCCCCAATATCAAGTAGGATATCAAGTCTGGTTATCCACCAAATATCTACCTCTAAAAGGACCACGCACATTCAACCCAAGATACCTTGGTCCCTATTCCATCACTACCATAGTAAACCCAGTAGCGGTCAAGTTGGACTTGCCCCCTCACATGAAGATACATCTGGTCTTCCACGTCTCTCTATTAAAACCTGTGCAACCTCAAACCCGACTAACTAAATCTCCAAAACCTATCCTAGTTGATGGAGAACTCGAGTTTGAAGTCAAAAGCATCCTGGACTCCAAGATCTCCAAATCTAAACTATTTTACCTAATTGACTGGAAAGGCTACGGCCCCCAAGAAAGATCCTGGGAACCTGCAGAATATGTCCACGCTCCTCGTCTAATCAAAAGATTCCATCGAACATTTCCTGACAAGCCCAAACCCCCGGAGAAGCCCGGTTTGGGAGGGGCCTTGAGGGGGGGTACTGTCATGATCTCTGCTTCCAAAAGGTCAGGACTTACCCAACTCCCTTGGAAGCAGACCCATAACCCAGGTTCCGAGTGCCAACCAGTCCCAATTGGGACCTTTTGGACCCTGTCCTGGCCCCAGTGGCACCAGGCTCATAAATATGCCCAGTCCCAGCGCTGGAAGCGCCGGGCTCATAATGCTTGGGTGGACTTACCTGCAGCAGACCATGCTGCTTACTTACCTGCCAGTTGAGCCTCTAATCCTCTTCTGTTTGGGACTACTTTTCCTGTTGGGTGGGGCAGGAGCCACTCCCTAGGTTCAGAATACTGGAACTCTTCTGGAAAGCAGGAACTCTTTTCTTACCTAGGCATGGCTGTGGAAGGAGACACCTAAGCACCACAGGAGGCTATTTAAACCACACCCGATGGATGAATCTTGCTTTGCGTTATTCTGCATCCTCTGCAGCAGAACGCTCATCGTGTCTTCTACATCTGATCCTGGGCCTAAGGGAAAAAGGCTTACCATCCTGAATCCAGTCTTCAGCAACACCTATAAAGACAAGAAAGAACAGGTTAGCATTACGGTCTTCAGTGACAGTGCTTCTCTTACCTGGTCCATCGGCTGTCACCAACGCCTCACGCCGCATTCCGGCATCTGAAAGACAAAGGCTTACCTACTCTTCGCGTGCTCCGGAGGTCTTCGCACTGCTTTCCGGCATCTGAAAGACAAAAGCTTACAAACTCTTCGCACGCTCCGGAGGCCTTCGGCGCTGCATCCCGCATCTGAAGACAAAAGAAGGTGCGTTTAAAGACATTGGGTAACTTTATTACTCACGTGCCATTACTCCTTCCCACGCCGAACCCAGTGGGTATTCCGGCACCCTTCAGCAGCTCCGAACTTGTACCTGCAAGATAAAAGGACAGTTAATGCGCATCGTGAAGCAGGCAACAAGCGCTTACTTACGTGCTTCCAGGCGCTTCTATTCCTCACACGGGTTCCATCATCAACTCACTTCAGCCCGTCATCCGCCATCGCCGGAACCCTGCAAAACAAGAGACATCATTACAAAAGACTTTTAAAGACATTTGAAATACTCGGAACTTACCGTTCGTGCAGTAAACGACGGACAGCAGTCCTCTGAGGTCAAGAGGCCTGCACCCTTATCCAGTGAAGAAACTGGTTACGGCACCCTGCCCCGAGTCAGATGGAGAGCTCGGCATTCACTTACCTAAGGTGAGAGCGTTAACCTTTGGGGTTCTACAGGAGAAGAGAAGGGGAAGAAGAGAGAGACACCCAATAACCCCAGTTCATTAATCCCATATTTTCTATCTGCAGACATCTTACTCTTCGAGTCAGACATACAGTGCACAGAGGTCCAGCCCAAAGAGCCAATCGTGTGTTACACATCACCTTTGAAGATACGGTATTCGCCCAGTCAAGACCGGCGCCTCTGCGGGAATCAGGTGAGCGTTACAATATTTTCCACATTTGTGTCTTTGAAATTGTAAAATTTGTGCATGAAGATCACTATTTGTGGCTTCTGATGGAATTTCAAAAGTGACATATTTTTCAATAAACTGTAAAACAGTGGCATCATTGTCTTGACCAAATTTAGGAGCATCTTTAACCCATAAAAGCATGTGGATATGTGGTGCTCCCCTGGCTTGGTATTCTTTTCTCCAAAAGAAGTGTTGCACTTCTCCAAGGGAAGGAACAGTTTTATTACAAATAAAATGTAGCATAGCAATGAAGCGATGGTGAAAATATCTTGAAACATTAACAGGATCCAAAGAACAAAGTTCTCCAGGTGTTAGAATATCTATGTTTGTTTTGTTTTTATTTGATATGCGTGGGAAATCATGTAAATCTTCCCATGCATATTCTGTACAACTTAATGTAACAAACCAAGTGGGTGGGCCAAGGTTTCTGATCATACAACGTACATCTCCTTGACGTCAAAACCAGTACTCTTTAGTACCACGCATATTTGTTAATAGATTTGTAATATTTGATTGTAAAACCTCATCCTTTTGTTGCACTTTCTCTAATAATTGTGTAGCTGTCATATTTTGAAAGTGTGATCCTGATTTTAATATGTGTGCAACTCCGTAACATAAAGTTGCTAGTTCACTTTCAAAGAGTAGGTGGAATATGTATTCCACATTTTGTCTAAATCTGGGATCTTCAGAATACATCCGTAATGAGCGGTATTCTGAAGCTGATATTTGAATAGGTCTATCATCATACCTTCCTCCTTTGCCAGTAGGAAAGAGTAGAGGAAAAGCACATGCTTCTATACTTTTTTCCCATATACTGATTGGCGATCCTTTTGTTTGACGCATTTGGTAAGTTTCCAGTACATCTTGTACGGTGTCATTACAGTGCAAAGGATGAATTGTATAATGGTCTAAAGTATTTGATATTGTAACAGGATCTAGTAGCTCAAATTGACCAGCTTCCTATGTTTCTTGAATTATTTCAGTTGTATCTTTCAAGTTTTCTTCAATATTAATTTCTTTGTAATATTCATTATTCTCTTTAAGATATTGGAAGGCTTGTCTAACTTTATATAAATCTACCAGCTGTTGACATATTTTTTTGTCTTTTGTAGGTACTCCATTTACTAATATAATTAAAGATTGCTGCATTGGACGTTGCACTCCTAGAGTATGCACATTTTCTTTGAGATTTAATGGTAAATAAACTACTTTTCCACGAATGCCTTTTACCAATTCAGAGGGAGGCAATTTTGCTGTTTTTGGTTGAAGGCGTAATATTGCTTGAAATGGGTGTACTGTTTGAATTATGATGCTCTCATATAAATTAAGTTGTTGTAGAGGTTTTGGTACTGGGTATAATTCCAAATTATTTGTGATAGAACGTGAAGGAGTTTGGTTGTTGTCAAGTTTTGTAGTGCAATAACTGCAAAGTATTAAGGGCTCAGTTATTTCATATTTGTTTTCTGCTACAAGGTAGAGAGCTAATTCAAACCATTTAGAATCTTCATTGTCTTCTATTTTGTATGATAGGTCCACAGTGTTTGTGTTACTTTTATAAAAAATTCTACGGCAACATACACATACATGGTTTGGTACTTCAGCTGATGTACTTTTAAATTTTAGTATTTCTTTTTGTATGTGTTTAGCAAAAGGTTGCCATGTGTAGAATTGTTGCTTAATTGGTTTAAAGCTATTTCATTCTGTAAATGGCTTTCACTTCCAAAATATTTTTTCTGGATATAGTGAATTTCTTCAAGTAGGTCTTTTGCTGTACCATGTAGAAGGATGTTATTTAACTTTGCTAGTGCTAAAGCAGGACTTTTAGCATAGTACAGTTTATAGACTAGATTTCTTATAGTTGAATGATGTGTTGATATCCTTTTGATATCATGGAAAGTGGTTTTACAAGTAGGTCCTGTAATGCAGGCCAATGAATGTCCTTGTGGTCCTGTGTACTTGCGCACTGGACAGGTATCTATATTTTGCAGTAATTTAATTTTGATTTTGTCTTTGCTTTTTACATATTTATTGAGGAATTTGCGTAAAGATTTGAAACATTGTTTGGGAATGTTACACATTGACGTGCATGGCCATTTGTACACTAGACGTTCTGATTCAGTTGAATGGAGGGGTAATTCTAAGTTTTCAGGGCATATTTTTGTAAGGAGTACTTCTTGTTCCATTATGGTATTATTCACTTTTTCATAACCTCGACCACTGCTATTTATGGCAATTGTATTTGTTGGCTTTTGTTTGTACGCGTCTTCGTTAAAATATGGTTCTGTGCTCGTAGTGTGATTCCATTCACCTCCGCAGATACTTAAGAAGTTCTTTCTGTTGACATTTCGCTTATTGAGAAGTCTTTTTTGTAATTTAGTTATTAGTTTTGTTAGTGGTTTCATTTTGTTTAACAGCAAAATAAATACATTTCTTTTGAGAAGAATTGCACTGTCCATCAATGCTTCTAAGATTAATTTCCTATGATAGGTTTTAAGCTTTGAACCTGATTTCTCTCCTGTTTTTATAAGATTTTGAAGGACTTTGTGACGGTATATTTTGGCTAAAATACTTTTCTTGGTATGCTTACTTTGCACTATATTAAAATTTGAAGAAGTAGTTTTATCTGTACTGATAGCTGATTTTCTGTTAATTTTTTTTTGGTTTGTTTTACATTTTGATCGAGGAAGCGAAGTTGTGGTACTTGAAACTTCTTGTGTTTCACTAAATGATTGTATTAGCTGTTTTGTTTCAACTTTTTTTACAAATTCTGCTAGAGATGGATGCGTATGTTGGACACCTTTATTTTCATTTGCTCTACTTTTGCGTTGCTTTCTACGGACTTGACTTTTGGTAGGCATTCTTTAGGGTCTGTTGAAAAAAATAAAGAAGATATGGGTTGGGGTGTTCTGGAATGTATGTGTGCTGTGTGCATGAGTGTTTGAGTAAGATGATAAAGATGTATGTAATGGTGTGTGATTGTGCATTGGGAACTAAAACTAGTAGGGATAGGTATTCTTGAATTTATGTGTTACTAAACTGGGGTTCAGATGACAAAAAAAAAAGTAAGCTAGTCGTGTGGAAAAGTACAAATAGTAAATCTAATGTATACAATTAAAACAGTTGTTTGTTCTATAATATGAAAATTGTAGTGGTTCAGTTGGGTAATTTGTGTGTCCAAAAATAGAAATTTGTGGGCCATTCTGGCTGTAAATCGCTGTTTAAGACATGGACATTTTTGGAAAAAATGGTACAAAATCTCTATTTTTAGAAACCAAAATAGCTCGTATTAATGTTATAGTATTTTTGATTAATAATAGAAATATTATGGTGATATTTTACTTACTTTTTTAAAAATTAACAGGTAACTGCTTAGTTTTTGTTTCTTCTTCGAATTCGGCTGCTTCTTTTCAGGAAACGGTCTTCACTGCCATTGTAAAAGCTTCAAATTAGAAACTTTGTTTGTATATAGCACTGTTTTTAATTTAGATATTGATTTTTTTAATTGAAATCCTCAGTGCCTTCTGTAAAACCATTAAACTATTTTATTTACATAAGATACATTGCATCAGTTCAGTACATATGATATGTTCTTAATGAACAAATTGTATTGAATGACTAACTGTAGCAAAAAAAAAATATCTTTACTATGTCTTGTGAAATTTATAATATATTAGTGAATACCACTATTTCTGTAAGTAAACTGATCTAGGTAATAGCGCCTCAATGTCATGTCTAATATAAAGTAATTAAGTAAATAAATAAATAAAAACAAAAAATATGAAATTGTATAAGTATTTTTATAAAGGTTTAAACATAGATTGTGTTTGCATGCAATTTTGTTTGAATATATGTAGTCTATATATTTCATTTAGTAAATGTTAGTTTAACATGATTTGAGTGTGTGTGTATAGAGAAAGTAAATAGTATAAAGGTTTATAAGTGATAGTTGATTTTAGGAAATTGAAAAAAGTACAGTAAATTCATTTTACAGATTTTACAAGGTAAAGGTCTGTTTGAAAATGTGTTCATCTACTATACAGAAAATATGCATACCTGAAGTTTGTGTTCATGCATATGGATATGCATGGAGCTGCAAGTAGAAATCTTGAAGACTTGTACAGTATTTCTGGTAGATGGTGCTTGCCAATTATATGACACTTGTACTCAGAGAGATTCAGAGTACATTTGCAGTGCTGATCTATGATGATGCAGTTAGATGTAGAGGTCTTGAATGTGATTGGTGCATGGTCATGTGATTTTTGAGGTACATCCAATGAGGGAATGGCAGAGAGAGTGTAGTGGAAATGGTAGAAGGGCTGTTCATGTTACGATATGTCCGCGGACATGGAGGTAGTTCGCGGACATCGGGAGTTACATCTGGGGATTTTTGGGTTCAGAAGTCATGCAAATGAGAATAAGCACTGAAAGGGATTGGTCAGGAAAGTTTGGTGGGTGTGTTGTGCCAGGAGAGATTTTCTCAGATACTCTTTTTGCTGAGAGAACAAAAGATAGCTATGGCTGTGTGTTTCAGAAAACAGATTGTTTGGATTTTAGGAGATTCGTGGATACATTGGTTGAAGGTGCATGCAGAAAGCTGTGGAGTAGCTGTAGATCTTGGATTCCCACATAGGAAAGTACACTGGCATGGAGTACGTGGAATGAAGTGGTTGGACTTGCTACCTCTCTGTGCTACTTTGGAGACAGAGCAACATCCAGACATAATTGTAATTCATTGTGGAGGGAACAGTTTAGGACATGTGACTGGAATTTTTTTGCAATTTGCTATGAAAGAAGGATTTAGGAAGGTTATCGACATGTTTCCTAATTCTCAAGTGATATTTTCACGGATTGCGCAGAGACAAATGTGGCTTTGTTCTTCTTCATTTGCTCCACAAATGGAAAAAGCAAGGCGCAATGTTAATAAGGCTGTTTGTGCCTTTCTAAGAGATTTTGGCATGTCTTCTTTTCACAATGAAAATATTATGTTTTGTAGTACATACATTTTTCGCAGAGATGGAGTCCATCTTACTTATGCTGGCAATCAGATTTTTCTGAGAAATGTACAAAATGCATTGCGACCTTTTTTGGAATTACAACAACGATTTTGAAGTAGATGTTAAGCATTTACAATTTTTGACTTACAAACACCACCCAAAGGCTCTTTTCAGAGCCACCACTTCTTTCCAGAGAAAATTACAATGTTTGTGATGGAGTAGCAACCCAATTTTTTTAATGTTCGCGAACTGTCCGCGGACTTCCAAAAAATACAAAGAGCCCAGCTTCATTTATTTTCACTTCAATTTTTTAACTGGGAAAGGCGGCTCTGAAAAGAGCCTTATTTTTTTTTGATTTTTGTAATTTTGTATTTTTTTTGGTTTTGCAGACATGACACACTAGGAGAGGAGGGTAAAGGAGGGTAAAGTGGGGGGACACCAACCACAGGGATAAGAAAGGGCGAGCTGAGAGAGGAAGATGTAGAGTGGGTTTTATTTGGGTAGTGAGCAGGTCTTCTCGTGCTCTGAGACGATAGTCTCAAAAGCACTCCGAAGTCGCTCCCCCCTGCAGAGTACTGTGTCACAGTACATACATACAACTGTGACCCTCGAAAGGTAAGGGTCTTCAGCATTCTGTATGGCCTGTGAGGCAGCTTGTGGAAGATGCTGACCCACAGAGGTGGTCCTTGTGGTGACAGGATCAGAAACAGAGGATGAAGTAGAGGAAATCAACCTGATACGTTCTTCGTAAGGTACAACCCTGCGAATAGCCCCAGAGTGAAATGACCTCAGGTGTCGCTTCATAGTAGTGGTCCCAAAGCTGTACTTACCGTGCTTCCCGTGACTGAGTATCATTTTGCACTCATTGCAGGTAACACGATTCGCACGAGCCTTAGGAACATTACCATGAATGGTAAATAACCGCCACACCCAAGACTCACGCCTAGTGCGGGTAGTAGGGTTTTCCTCTACCTCATTCTCATCATCCTCTTCTTCCTCCTCCGCATCCTCACTCCTGTTCCCCTCTTCAGGCCCTTGGGGAGGTGGTGGTGGTGGAGGGGGTGGGGGTGGTGCTGAAGTAGGTGCAGCACCAAGTGGCAGTTCAGCAGCCAAGGATGCCATCTCGATGATGGTGTAGTCTGCAGGTGGCAGCAAAAATCACTGTGTTCTGAAGAATAGCCAGAAACACAATGGGAATAAGCTCTTGGGCGTGGTCTTTTATAGGGGTGCTTGTGCACGGTTCGCGGACATGCGCACTGTCCACGGACAGATCGAACACAAAAAAAGGATCGGAAAGTTTCAAAAGGTATATCGAAACTCAAGATTGCTATGTGGGACTTGTGCCATGGTGAGATTTTATTGAAAAATATTATGGGTTAACTGAAAATGTACTTTTAAATTGTTCGGGGACACGAACACTGTCCGCAATTTAGGACAGACGATGAGCGTGGGCGCGGTCATATGATCCATTCGCAAACTAGTCCGCGAAGGAAGCGCCTGTCCGCAGGACACCAAGTGCACAGAGATTGGTTAGCACATGCGCATTGATGTCCTACGGACACTGTTCGGGTTCTGAAGTAATTAAAAGTGCGTCACACGTGAAACGAACATTTCAGGACACTGCGTGTGTTCTTAGAACAGTTTAAACTTGGTAGCGAACAGTAAGGACAGATATAGTGTTCTTCAGGACACATGTAATTTAGTTTATGTACGAACATTTCAGGACACCAATTGTGTTCTTAGAACAGTTTCAATTGGGTAGCGAACACTACGAACAGGTATAGTGTTCTTCAGGACACCTCCATTTTCGTTTACGTACGAACATTTCAGGACACCAATAGCGTTCTTAGAACAGTTTGAACATGCTAGCGAACAGTACCGTATAGTGTACTGTATAGTGGACAAGTATAGTGTTCTTTAGGACACTTTAATTTTTGTTTGTTTACGAACAATTCAGGACACCTCGTGTGTTCTTAGTACAGTTTCATGTTGCTAGCAAACACTACGAACAGTTGTACTGTTGTTCAGGACACATCATTTTCTTTTATTTACCAACATTTTAGGACACCAATTGTGTTCTTAGGACAGTTTTAAGTTGATAGCGAACATTACGGACAGATACTTTAGAACACTTTAATTTTTGTTTCTTTACGAACATTTCAGGACACCAGGTGTGTTCTTAGAACAGTTTCAACTTGCTAGCGAACAGTACGAAGAAGTGTGGTGTTCTTCAGGACACCTCCATTTTCGTTTATGTATGAACATTTCAGAACACTCGCACTGTCCGCGGACACTTTTATTGTTTTTAAAAAGAAAAAACGGAAACTATTCACAATACAATATAAAAATTAAACTTTATTTAACATATATTAATAATTTATGACAGAGAAGGTGAAGCAGAAACAGAAACAAAAACAGGAGAATTTGGGGTTTCAACATGATTGGTATATGGTGAAGAAGGGATGGAAATCTCATCAAAACATTTTGGATTATGGAGAGGGTTTGGGGATAATTGACTGGGATATGGTGAGGAGGGACAAGTACATGTGGGGCAATGGTACGAGGTTTTTGGTTTGAAATGATTTTCTAAAAAAGTTTTTAAATTATTAAAATTAGCCAACAATACATCCATTTTTTCTTCTATATTGTGAAGACTGTTATCCATAACAGGGTTTTCTGACGTTTTTTCTATTTTGGCATGCTCTGTACAAAAAAATAATATATATGTTAAATGTAGATAAAAAAATAATAAATACATGGTTTATATTATAAAGTGTTTACCATTAGTTTCACTATCTTGTGACATTTCTTCATGTGGGAAATTGTCCTCTAGCCATTCCAGAGTACTAGACATTTCTGTGAGAAAAAAAAAAAGATAATATATTTTTTAATCTAATACAGAAAGTTTATAAATATATGAGTAAAATGAAGTACACTTACTATTTCTGGTAAGATAAGTCCTATGTATTCAGTGGGTCTGGACTTGTTCTCAGTTATGTTGTGTCTGTGAGGTAATTATGTTGGAAGCCAATTTATCTTCTTGTGGTATATTCCATTTCAGAACATATTGTATTTAAATGAATGGTTAGTGTGTTACATATATGGGTTACATTTCTTATGTATTACTATATATAATGTGTTTGTGTGCTGCTTTTTGAATTTGTTAAATGTTCCTATATTATGATATAACAATCAAACATACCCCCCCACCCCCACAGTTTTTAGGTAGTGGTACTGTTCTCCGAACATGTCCGCGAACATTAAATAAGTTCGCGGACATCAAGTTCATAAGAAGAGATCTAGTCAGTTCCATATGACATGTATATAAAGTCAAAGTCATTATTGTTAAGTTGTGCTACTAAAAAACTATGAAATTCAGTGAAAAAACTTTGTTAAAGGGACGTTATGGTTAAGTTGCGCTACTAAAAACCTATGAAATTCAGTGAAAAAAACTTTGTTATATATATATAATACCACGGTAGTGGCTGTGTAGTTATGGTTAAGTTGCTGTTTCCATAGGAAGAGCACTTTTTGGGCGGCCTATAACTCCGCTCCCCCAGGACGAATCATCACCAAACTTTGCAAAAAAAGTATATGGCCACTCTGAATTTTTTTGCAAAGATTGGAGATGTTTGTTCCGGGGGGCAAAAGTTATAGGGGGGTCCCAAAATGTCTTTTTAGTCTGAATGGGGGAAAAACTTTGCGCACGGCTACAGGTCAAACGGCTGGACGGATTTTCACGAAATTTGCGGTAGGTACAGAAAGCGTGCTTTTGTAAATTTGGTGACCTTCCGTGCAGTATTTTTCATTAAAATGACCAAAAAGTAGGTCTGAAAAAATTAGTAATATCTATGTCCGCTTGGCGGTCACACTTCCCTGTTCGGTCATCCATGGACAAGATACCGATTGGCTAAGGGGCTGGCGTCATGACCGCAGAAACGCGACGCTTCTGCCGATTGGCTGCTGCGAGACATGTTCTGCGTCAGATTGTTTCGATGCGTCCGACTTCTTGGATCTGCCGATAGCGGAGCAACAACCAGCGTACACATGCTATATTTATAAAACTCTTTTGCTGTGTCACAGAGTGTTGGGAAAGTTTCAGAAAGTAAGACATGGGTGATCAATGCATTTGTTCTGGGGATCAGACTTCATGATGTATTTCCTATGGCCACCTTGCAGGCACAGAAAATGAGGGGTGTAATAACGGTAGCATTTCAGTCCATGCAATGCACAGGAAACTTGTAACTGTTGTAAGGACACACGTAGTGGTAGCGAACAATGAAATTGACAACATGACGTAATTGCACTACTTTTTCCTATGGGTATTATTATATTCATTGGTACGCCGCCATGGGTGTCACATGCTACAGTCCCTGGCCACAACCACAGCAGCATGTCACACCCATTGATACACCCGTAGTATTGCGTATCGATTGCCAAGTTGTCAGGAAGTGTGTGCAGTCTTGGGTGCATGGCCAAGGCCATGTACCCAACAACAAAGTTATAAGTACTGGACGTGCAAGCCACTGCACACCCATCCCATGTAAAATCTATGGACATACAGCTAGGAGTGAAGCCTCTGGCCAGAAGCACTGAAGGATACCACACCTATAGAAAACCCCCCACTACCACACATCACTGAGGTGGTTGTGGGGAGACCCTGCACTCTTGGGTGCATGGCCAAAGGCCATGCACCCAATAACAAAGTTATAACCTCTTCATAATGTATTTTCTAAGGACACCTTGTATGCACAGAAAATGATGGGTGCAATAAGGGCAGTATTTCAGGCCGTGCAGTGCACAGGGAACTTGTAACTGTTGTAAGGACACGTGTGGTGTTAGGGAACATTGAAATTGACACCATGCTGTAACTGCATTACTTTTTCCTATGGTTATTGTGTTCATTAGTACGCCGCCATGGGTGTCACATGCTACAGTGGTTGTGGCCAGGGCCTAGAGTCTTGGATGCATGGCCGTCGGCCGATATAACCTCTTCACTTACAAGCCCACATGGGTTTTATCTAGTGCGGTGGTTGTGGCCAAGATGTGTACTTTTGGGTGCATGGTTGCAGGCTGTATGCCATACACCCAAGCATGCACCCAAAAGGAAACTTGTAAGCACTGGAGTTATAAGCCACTTCACAACCATATATTGAAATGTATGGACATACATTTAAGATTTTAGACCCTGCCCACAAACAGTGCAGCATTTCAGAGATACAGAGACACCCCTAGTATTCAACATCAGTCAGGTGGCTGTGGGGAGGGTCTGCAGTCATGAGTGCATGGCCGCAGGCCATGCACCCAACAGCACAGTTATATGTAGTGTAATTACAAGGCACAATGGGTGTGATATGGTGTGGTAGTGCATCACACAGGCGGCTGTTGGGAGGGGCTGCAATCATGGGTGCATGGCCAAAGGCCATGCCCCCAAAAAGCACATTTGTACGTAGTGTAGTTATATGCCGCAATGGATGTCATGTGGTGTGGTAGTAGTGGTCAGGATGCAGAGTATTTGAACAAAGTAATAAGCACTGCAGTTGTAAGCAACTATGCATTTTATATACTGTATACCCATACATTGATAATTCTATGGCCTCAAACTCACGTCTGTAGCATGTGGCTGCAAACTACTGCACCATATCACAGCTATTGGTACACTTGTACAATGCAACATCATTAAGATGGTTGTGGGGAGGGTGAGCGTTTTGGGAGCATGCGCAAAGGCCATGCTCCAAAAAGCAACTTTGTACATAGTGAAATGACAAGGCACAATGGTTCCGATATGCTGTGGTGGTTCTGGCCAGGATCCAGAGTCTTGACTGCATGCCCAAAGGCCATGCACCCAAGACTGAAGTCATAAGCAGTGGAGTTATAAGTGAATATGGGTGTGGTGTAATGCGCTAGTTGTGTGCACAACCTAGTGTCTTGGCTGGATGGCTGCAGACAATGGTCCCAAAAGTTAATTTATAAGTAGCTAATTTACAAGGACCATGGTTTTGATATGCAGCGATGGATGTGGCTAGGAACAATAGTCTTTGTACCTTGGTCGTAAGGCGTAGGAGGTAGGTTACACACCGAAGATGCAAGGGCCAGCCTACAGCCACTGCAGCATATTACTACCATAGATTAGACGTGTAGATGCTCATGTGTAGAAAATGACTGCCAATATACTTCCCCCTTACTTTGTTCAGAATCCACATATATTATTTAAATGTCTTTCGTACTTGGCGGAAGTATGCTTTCTTGTAATTTCTGTGATAAAAGAAAAAGGTATGTTAGTCTTTGCAATTTATGAAAACTTACTACATTGCATAATAGACACTTTACCTTTTTTTTTACCCTCATATTTAGTTTACAAACCAGTGTACTGTGCATTGTGCTCAGTTTCTGTGTTTGCTTTTCTAATCCTTGGGTCTGGGGAAAAAAAATCCTTGTCGGATTAAAAAAACCTTCATTTGCTATGGTACTAACTACTTCCTTGTTTCCTTTAAGTGTTTCCTTCATCTTTCTGATTAATGTTATGTGTGTTGCGTTCCTGCCGATTTTTAACAACAGTTAGATACCTGTAGACATATTCTAACTGTGCATTTGTTCCTATAGATCTGTGATATTCATTTATTTGTGTTGTTGTTATATCCTGTTTCCTTCATCTTTCTGATTAATGTTATGTTTATTGCCTTCCTGCCGATTTTTAAGAACAGTTAGATACCTGTTCGCATATTCTAACTGTGCGTTTGTTCCTACAGATCTATGATATTCATTTATTTGTGTCGCTGTTATATCCTCTTCAGCAGTTAGATACCTGTTGGCCTATTCTAACTGTTTGTAGTCTTTCACATAATTTCTTGGCAATCTTGAAGTACACATTATTTATTACATTTTGGCTTTAAGAAGATTAAATGCGCATTTGTAAGATTAGCTGGCAATCTCTGCTTTAGAGTAATGGTGCTATCATTACATTCAAACCATCCACATTTCTTTTTAATGTATGCAGTGTAATGACCTGCATTGGCTGTAGCTCCTGCATGGTAGATTATACCTATTGTTGTAAAGGTTTTCTTTCCAAGTGACACTTGACCGTGTGTGAATCCAGTCAGTTTGCAGTTGTTTTTGGTACCCTCTGCATTATAACGTAGAAGCATAAGTATTATGTAGGCACTATGTGATTGTATCAGTAAGGTGGAGCGATTGTCTGAATTGAAAATAGTACATAATCTGCCATGGTTTGTATTCTGTACAAGTTGCTGAAATGGAATGCATTCACAATTTGGTATGGAAACATACACAAATCGCTTATTTGGGATTTCTTCCTGTATCACATTGCTACAGAGAGTTCATGTGTGTTTCCACACGTATGAAATCTGGAAGATTTCATTTACAGGTATGATTTTGTTTTCCAATACTAATAGTAAGTACATTAGAAATTATTGTGGATCTTCTTGTGAGTTCATAGTGAATCTCACCATTCCAGCACAGTCACCAAATCTTGCCTTATTCCATGAACACTGTGGGGCCGATTCATGGAACAAACGTGCACCGAAAATCCATGCGCAAGCAGGCGCAAGGGAGCGCAAGCGTGAGAAACGCAGCGCATGCGCATGCGTGCGATTCAAGGAAGACGCTGCGCGTGCTTCCCGCTGTCCGTGCGCCCAATCCAGCCATGGCGCACGCAGGCATACAGGGCGTGCGCTACACGCACAGCAAAAGCGCACATAGCGCGGCACACACAACCAAAGTGGGCGGAACAGTGGGCGTAACACGCGGAATGGGGAACAACGTGTGAAAAAGAAGGCGTAACTGGGGAAGTACTGCAGGGAACTACACGGAACGCCCACACGCACGCGAACAACCCATATTCATGGATCCGAATACGGGAAACCCGCGCACGGCAAAAGACGCACACAGGCGTCAACGCGTCCGCCACATGAAGGCAGGCGGAAGCGTCCCCGCGCACAGTACAAAAGTGCGCGCAAACAACAAACACGTATATACAGCTACGATGAATGCCCCATTTGTCGCAGCACTGATCGTGGGACACTGCAGGAGAAGGAGAATAGCCAGGGCACGCATTTGCGCACCACGGACAAGCCTTTTTGGGATGCCTGACGACCAGGTCTATGGCAGGTATAGGTTTCCACCCCACATCATCCTAGACTTGGTCAGAAGTGGGAAGATGACCTTACATCCCCCACCCTTTGCTCCCAAGCATTGAGCCCCTTGGAGAAGGTGCTCAATGTCCTGCATTTTTTGGCCACTGGGTCATTTCAGCGGACTACTGCCATAGTGGGGAGTGTCTCACAGGCCACGCAGTCACGCTGCCTACACCAGGTACTGGCAATCATGACAGCGCGCCCCTCAGTCCGCAGGCACATATACATGCCCAGAACACCCGCAGAAAGGCAGGCCGTTGTCCTGGATTTTTTCAGGGTGGCACGCTTCCCCAAAGTGCTCGGTGCCATAGATTGCACCCATGTGGCCCTACGTCCACCTAGGGCCACTGAGCACATCTACCGAAACCGCAAGCACTGGCATTCCATCAATGTACAGGTGGTATGCGATGCAAAGGGAATCATCACCTCTGTCTATGCAAACCACCCTGGCTCCACCCATGACAGTTTCATATACAGAATGTCCGCCCTGAGCCGGGCCCTGGAAGCTGGGCAGCATGGCGACACATGGCTCCTAGGTGAGTACGAATGCCCTTGCACATGCATGCAAGTCACACACAGACAAATACCCAAACCCTAATAATCTCAACTATTATCACCTCCCCAGGGGACAGTGACTACCCTCTGAGCAACCACATGATGATGCCAATCCGGAACCCCACCACACCACCCCAGGTCAGATACAACGCCGCCCATATTGCAACCAGGGCCATAGTGGAGCGCACATTCAGAGTACTCAAGTCACGTTTCCGCTCCCTTGACCGCTCTGGCAGGCAACTACTCTATGCACCACCAGTAGTGTGCAGGATCATTGTGGCAGCATGTGTCCTGCACAATGTTGCAACACGGCAGGGCATCCCGGTGGACATGGTGGTG
This sequence comes from Ambystoma mexicanum, assembly GCF_040938575.1. Classification (NCBI taxonomy): domain Eukaryota; kingdom Metazoa; phylum Chordata; class Amphibia; order Caudata; family Ambystomatidae; genus Ambystoma; species Ambystoma mexicanum. Next base: position 293,782,445 of record NC_090928.1, read on the forward strand.
CCCCCACATCCCCAAACACAGGCACAGGCGCTGCCCATGGGAGGGGACAGGGCACGTGGCGAGGAAGCCCGGACCCAGCTTGTGGCCACATTTTTCACCTAAACTCCCACCCCTGCGGAGTGCACACAGGCCTGGCACATACCAGGTGACAATCGATGATGACGAAGAGACAGTCAACTGTCACAACCCTACCACCCTGAGATAGTTGCCATGGAAGTGCCACATCGTCTGCATCCCTAGCTACTTAAACACAACCTATCCTGTGTGACCAAAAGGCACACATATGACATATGACATGATATGGCCTATACACAAGTATTTCAAGGTGCGATGAGGCAGGGAGGGGGGAACAAGGGAAGACAGCCAACGGTACTTCTAGGCCAGGTGTCATTTAGATTGTGCAAGTGCAGGGGTAGGGGGAAGGGAAAAGTGCAAGGGGGAGAGGGGGAGTGCAGTACAGGGGAAGTAGACCAAAAAACAAATACATAGGTCAGCTGGTGACAACTGCAAAGGTAAGTGCAGACAAGTGCTGGGAAGGGGGGGCTTTAGGGATAGAGAGACAGTACCACAGTGCAGGGGTTGCCAGGGAGGCAGTGCAAGTGGAGAGTGGCTGAGCCAGAGACGAGGTCGGTGAGAGTGGCCCAGTTGCAGATCCAGTGCAGTTGCAGTGAAGAATTCCGCAAGGGAGAGGCAGAGAGAAAGCAGAAGCAAAGAGGAAGGTCTTGAGGTGCTTCCCGAACCGGAGATGGTTCCCCTCAAGTTCAAGTGAGGTGGGAAGGCTGTTCCAGAGGGAGGGCCCTGCCGCGGAGAGAGATCTACCCCCAACTAGTTGCTCTGAGAAGCGGATGACCCTGACATGCAAGGTGTGCATCACACACACCTGCAAAACAGGCCATGGCCATCACTGTTATGTCACTCAAACCCTCCCAAACCACAACATGACATGGCAAGCAATACCCATACACCAACACAGTAACAATAAGGTACACATTGCCATGTCCAAAATGTACAGTGGCATCAGACAATGATGCCTGACCTGGAATCAGATGAAATGACAGACCAACAACCTCCCACCCAAAATAAGTCATTTCCAAATGCATTACAAGAGTTGTAGACGTAACATAACAATGAATGCCTGTCTGCATGCACATTGTGCATTGCAAAATCAACACTGCAGCTTCTGTGTGCTGTGTCCTACTCCTGCAACACACTGCTCAGCGCACATCACAGTGAACAGCCATTGTGTGTGATGCACACCCTGAGCATCACATCTAAGTGACAGACCACATCAAAAAGCAAATTAGGCATGTACAGGATCCATAATTGGTCACAGAACATGTGCTGCAGGGACACAGTGGCCACCAGAAGGCAAACAGTGTACACATGGATATGCAAGGGTGGGAGTACATGTAGTGCATCAGAGTGCAAGTGTGTGGGTCTGCAAGGACATGCACTCAACATATGCATGTGCACTCAAGTGACCATCAGTGTTCTCTACACATCACATGTGAACATTCACCATGTGTACACCCCAGCATGTCAAACCACAACTATCCCCTCGCACCTGAAAGGTAAACATAACACATGAACAGGCATTGATCAGCACAACACAACATGTACATAGGATACCACCATTACAATGTCAGAGTTCCCATCACACTGCAGGGCAAGGCAACTATCAACAACAACCCCCCCTCCCTCACAAATGACCATGACCCACTGAACAACTGCACCTGGGTCATGGAGCCTTCAACCCTCAATTCCACCTGGCCACAGGATCACCTTTACCCTTCGTCACCATCTCCCACCTTGTGTGTAAAAAGGTGCCTGCACCCTCAGAATCCACACTCATTTCCAAAATCATAAAATCCAAGGCATAAAAACGAACCCGAACACCCTTCAGTAGATGACTTGACGTAGCAGTACCTCACAAAGGCCAAGTACTACCACAATGATGCAACAACCAAGGTAGCACAGCAAAACAATGTCACAACAGGATGTGAACCATGTGTGGCACATAACATAGGATGATGCACCATGAACGGATGTGTACTGTCACAGGTCCCGTGTAGAGGCGCGGGAGTGTCACGAAACAACCACCGCCACCGTGTCCCGGGTGCCTGCAAGGTCAAACTCACACAGGCCCCTGAGACCCTGGTGGGGAAGGAGGTTCAGGGATATGCAGTCGGGACAGGTGTGGGCACACTGGATAACTGGAATGAGTGGCAGGAGAGGGAAGGAGGAATGACACATGAAAGTAGGGAATGCACGAAAATGTACTACCTGCATGAACACATACACAATCCAAACAAACTTGGACATCATTGTCATGGCCTTCAGTAGTCCAGGCTTAGGAGTGGTACGAACCAACTACCCCCTCTAGGGTTTTGGCGCCTGCAAGTTCGGGGCTTACACAGGCATCCGCAACCCCAGCGGGGAAAGAGGGTTAGGGAACGTTGCTTGGATAGGTACGGGAAGCAGGAACACCGGGTAGAGGGTACAGGGTTCAAAATTGCATAGGATTCCGGGTGATTAGGGGGAAAAAAACATACCAAATTGAATCACACATACATCCATGCATTAGTGCACCCCCCAGCAAGCCTATGCAGAGCAGTTTGAAAGAAAAACACCAAGACACTTAGCTCTGGTTTTGAGTGCTGGCCTCCTGCCTGCGCACTCTCAGGTCCGATTACAGGAGCACTGCAATGCTGCAAAGAGAGCCACAGTCAACAACCTGTACATGCCAATTACACAAAAACACACCACCAAACATGCCCCATAGCAACAAACTACTCTACAAACAGACAATCTGGTGTAGATGCTTCGTACCCATATATAACATTACCCCTGTGACGGGTCATACACAGTCAATGCAGTAAGTCAGCCGCCGGTGGGTGCGTGGCAAATGGAACACCAATGTGTCACAATTCACAAAACATGCAATGTTCCCTGGGTAAGCAGACAGACCCATATAGCAAGCCATGACTTCAGAGCAAGTTGCGTACCACCATGACCGAAACAAAGTTGGCAGTGCATTTATCATAAAGTACATGGAAATGAAATGCACTGCACCCGAGTATGTCCCTTGCTGTATGTCCCTGTGAGCTGCCCCTTTCCATGTCTCGGAAGGCTACATGGTTGATACAAGTGCCTCAATGGACCTTGGTGTACCGGAGGGCATGTGCCACTGCCCCTGCAGGTGTCCCAGACAACCTTACAATCAACAGCCATCAGTCCACCAACACATCTGAGCTGCATTGTGTGCTTCAACACCAATATTCGTCCAAGCTCACCCTCAGTGCTGGGACTAAGCCTGCATGTGCAACTCGCCTGGTGCAAGCTTTGCTGTGTTGTGGCCCCCCTGTGCTGCTAAACTTGCCTGGAGTTCCTTGGAACACGTCAGCAGTTCTAGGATGTAGGTCTGCAATCCCTGTGCCTCTGCTTGTGCACACATGTGCATGTGGGCACCAACAAACGTGTCCAGAATTCCGTCGTCCAATGGGCCATGTCTGCTGGCAAAGGTGCTCTGGAGGCTCATCCCCCTGCAGAAAGGGCATGAAACACATGATTAATGCTTCAAAGTCATCTGTGTGTGTCTCTTCAGGCATCTCATTACTTGACCATGTCAGAGAGTCACATCATAAATCACACCATCAGTCCGTCTTTCACATCAAAGTGTGTAACACTATCTACAGCATGAATTGCAACAAGCACGTGTACAGTAAAGATAAGAAACATACTACACAATGCATAGCAATGAATGTACACATTAATCATGAAACACCCCATCTAGCAAAAGCTGAACAGTGGACAATAACACCAAAATCATCCCCACTAGGGGTGTAAACACAAGTCACACAGCACCAGACATGCCACAGATATGACAGTCAAAAGCCCTTGTGTAAAAGTTTGTGACACCGAACCATCCTTGCGAGCCCATGGATAAGGGAGGCAGGAGTGGCATATGTGAGTCAAGGACCCCAAGCAGCAAACACATACACAAGACAAGCCTGAAGGGCCCAGCTGGAACAGACAGTGGATGCCTTCAAAAACCACAAAGCACCGCACTGTCATATGAAAGCACAATAGACAAGCAATTTTAAACTATAGTAACTATTAACTAATTACACTAACTATGGAAAACCTATATTACCTAATTAAACTAACTATCAAACAGAAACTTAACTAACTAAACTAAATGAAAAATCATAAATGGCCACATACGACCCGGGGGGGAGGGGAGGCACCCAGGAGGGGGGAGGTACAGGGTGCTGCTCAACATCCACATGCGATGATGCTGAGCCAAAAAGAAAAACCTCCATGGGCTCAACGCCTGCAGAGCCCGACCTATGTGGGAGATAGATGGTCGTCCGAGCCTGGCTCATCCTGTAAAGGAGGACGTGGCACAGTAGCCTGGCCATGCCTAGCCGCAGCTTGCCCCTCGTCGGCAGCAAGTCTGCCGGACGAGTGAGCCTGGTTCAGTGTGGCGATGTGATGTAGGTCTGCATGCAGAACCTCACGTGATACACGTGCTTCCTCTTGCAAGGTAGCACGTGTAACACGGAGTTCCTCCTGCAAGGCCTGGCTGGACAACCGCTGCACCTCCCGGCAAGCCTGTAGCTCAGCCGAGATGGTACGCTCAAGCTGTGCAAACCTCTCCTCTGCCTGCTGCCTCTGGGACATCATAAGGACACCCAGAGTGGATCTGAGGGAAGCCTACTCCTCCCTCAGGGCATCCATGTGCGCCTCTGCGTGAGCAGCAATTGCTTGACGCAGAGACGACATTTCAGCCTGGCGTGCCCTGTCTGAGGCCGCCATGCCCAACCTGAGCGAGCGGGCCGTGGACCGTGCCTCCTGCTGCTGGAGAAGCACCTGCCTAGCAGGGGGGAGCACAGATCGGGCCACAACCTCCATGCTCTCAGCGATGTTCTCCATTGCTGCCCCCTGCCGTTCTGAATTGGCAGTCATGTCTTGCTCCCACTCAGTATACTGCAGTTGCGCACTGCGACAGCGTTGCCGGGCTTGACCCCTGCGGGACCCAAGGACCGGGGGTCCTCGCTGTGTTGGCACCGCCCGCGGCTGCACGACTACATGCCCCCGTCAACGTGATGTCCCAGGCACATCAGTGACTGGTGTGGAGGGTGACCCTGCTTCCCGATCCACCACGGGCGGAGGAACCAAGACTGTCTGATCCTTCAGTGCAGGTGTCGCAGACAGAGGAGTGTCCACATCAGAATCACTCACCCCTGACACATGGACTTGATGCTCATCCAACTCAACATGGACGTCAGAGTCGTCATCAAGGCTGGACTCATAGGCAGCCAGAGACAAGATGGACTGTAGCACTTGGGGGTTTTCGTGGCCTACCACCCCACGACCCCCACTAGTGCCGGGTTGATGTAGTGGTAACAACCCTGTGTCTGGCATGACAACACCATCCTCCGCCTCAATTGCGTCATTACCTGAAAAATATAGAGAAAAAAGGTCACTACACATGTCAGAAGCACACAACACACACACACACCAACAGCAAACGCATCAGGCAGACATGTGACACACAAAATATAACCTGCCATGCATGCTGGGTCAACTTTGAATTGCTTCTGTGATCAGACCTGTTGAAAGGTGGCAGTTTCCATGGAAGTGGGTCTATGCAGTGCAGAAAATGTGTACGCCACTCACTACCTACATGTACAAGGACTCCATGGTGTGTGCCAGGAAATGTGAAGGCAGTGCAAAGTCAAATTCAGACATCACGTGCATTCAATGTGTACCATATCTAGAAGCCAAGCACCCCTCCACCCCAGTACCAAAGCAGGGATGCCTAGCATGGTATCAAAAGGCTGACCATACACCTGTGTATTGACAGGCAGTGTTGACTGGCATCAACAGCTGAATGTGATTCAAGTGACAACACTGCAAATGATGCAGGGACAGTAAGGAGGACACATGATGAAAACTCTGGATTCCACCAATGTGTGAAGAAGACACAACAACAGTTGGACAGAGTCATTGGCCATTGAACAGGCTGAGGTCTGTGAGCCACACAGATTGTCAGACCCTAAACATGTGTGCAACGCAGGACTGAGCCACAGTTGACATGGGAAGGGTGATGAGATGGCAGGCAATGTATGTAACCAAGGTCTTGTATTACAGTGATCATCCAGTCAAGGACACATAGGGGCATGCATGCAATGCACATGGAGCATGAATGGGCACTCATGTCCCTGCGGGACATCTGACCTATGCACAGTACAAGTGAGATACCCTGCATCAAGTACTAAGGCTGTACCACACGGCATATGTTTGGCAGATTCTACGCTGGAAGTTAGCATCTACACAGGACGCATGAACAAGAAAGTACACATTGGCAAGATTGAAGAACACCAGTGCAAAGGTGGAACTGGGGTGCAGAGTGGCGGAGGAGGGGCAAGGGAGCATGCCTACATGGAGTCCCCGCATGCAGGCAGAGGAGACATGCATGACGGAAGCATTGCATTACTTACACATCAGAACCATGTACACGTCACATGTAGCGGCAATAATGCACAACACATCCCACAAGTGAAAAACACACGTCCTCAACAAACACGCATCAACTTTCACTGGACTGGGCATCAAAGTCCAGCATCTCTCCCACTCCTTCGACCAATTCAGGTGGTATGAATTCCGCAACGAGTGCCTCATGCGGAGTGAGCTCTTCCTCCTCTGGTGCAGGCCCACCGCCAGTCACCAGAGTCAAGTTGTAATTAGAGGCACGCTTAGCCTTAGTGCTGCATTTGCTGTCATTCCAACGCTTTTTGCACTCTTGCGCCGTGCGCACCTCATGGCCGAATGAACTGACATGTTCCGCAACATGCTCCAGTGGGTGTCACGTTGGGCAGCCGTAGTCTGACTATTGGCACCCACTAGCATGTCACGGCTGTGGCCCCGCACGTAGTCTTCGAGGAAGTCCAGTTCCTGCTTACAGAAAGGCTTCTTCCTCGACGTGCAGGAGGTCGTGGCTGTGTGTGGGGTCCCAGCCTGTGCTGCAGGTGCAACCTTCCGCCTCTTGGACTGTGGCGCAGACCCTGGCTGGCTAATGCCGTCCTGACCAGTATGGCCAGTGGGTTCGGTGGATTGAGCCAAGGGAGTGGCAGGTGGAGGGATGACCAAAGGCCTGACTTGTGTCAGTGGCAGCTGGGTGCCCACTAATGGACCCTGCGCAGCAACATCAGCTGTGGCAGGGTCATTGACCGCAACGGTCCTGGTTGGCAGACTCACAACCGGGGTGCTGTTGGATGCATCTGCCCCTGCACTTGCCAACACCCGGCTGTTCAGGGCAGCAGATGACATGACTGCACCAGGGACACGTGGCTTGGTCTGAAAAGCCCGGCCTGCCCCTATGGTTTCCCCCCTGGCCTGTTGGAGATCTACCAAGGGCTCTTCAAGTGCCAATGCAGCCTGCGCTGGCAGATCCCAAACCTGGGTGGCGGTGTCCACAGCTGCACCTGCAGCTACCACTACCCTTCGACCCGTGGCAGTCGATGGAACGGACTGCCGGGTCACACGGGCGCCAGTGCCAGATGCAGAAGCTGCATCCCCTGGAACCACAGGGGGTGGTGGCATGACTGCACCGACACATGGCAAAACATTGTGCTCAAGTGGCGCACCCCTGCCTCTTCCCCCTCTGTGGCCGCCCTGGACACCCTGAAGTCCCCCTGCTCCCTGGTCACCACGGCCACGTCCCCGACCCCGCCCGCCACGAGGAGGACGCCCAGCTGAGGCGCCCCTCACCTTTGGTGGCCTCCCAACCATGGCACAGATGTAGTAGTGCCGGCACAGATGGAAAGGTGCCAATGGGAGGTGTACACCACAATTGACCTGGGCAATTGGGGTGAAGGGGGTGGGAAGCAAGATGTTAACAGCCCCCCTGCACCTGCAAGGCTGTATGTGACCCCGGTGAAGTAGTGACGGGTCACGCAACGCTCAGGCACCCCAAAACTGCAGTAAAACCGTGCACGCAACCCTGCAGCCTACGTGCGTGGATTCAACCTCCCGCAGTACGCAGTGGCACCCAGTAACACGAATAACGCGTATGCGTGGGACACGCAGGCTACTATGACATCGAAAATGGGTGCGATACACAGGGGCACCCGCAGTGGGAAAAAGAGCGTGTGCGACTCACCGTCTGACTAGCGCGATGCAGAAAAACACGCGTAGCCAATACCCCCGCCAAAAGAAGAGATACGTCCTTGATAGCTGTGAAGTTGTGATGGCGCGCAAAACAACAGGAAGCAGCAACACACGTCGGTCTCCACGAAAGGCACGTACAGCGAACTGCTGGGCCCGCTCACCTTTAACCCGTGGTGAGGGAAACGCACGCGCGCGTCACGTCACTTACGCGCATGGGCCCTTTCCTAGTATTACACACGGACGTGCAGTTTTTCACGCGCACTGAAATGCCCATGCACGCTTGTGCGCGTCACGTCACAGGGGCGCTTGCGCTTGAGGGGCCTTCGGTCAAATGAAATTGCATATGCGTGCAGACGCGCTTACGCGCTAAGGCCCTTTCCTCGAATTACACGCTGACGTGCCGAATTTTCACGTGCCAAATCACTCAGTATCAAGCTGGCCACGCGTAAGCACACGGAAGACCACGCTCCTGCCCAGAAGGCCGAACTACTGCCCCCCAGAGCCCCGAGCACGCTCCCACCTGCCATCTGCTGCTGCCTGACTGCCTGCTGCCCACGTGCCCTGCCATTTGCTGCCTGCACATCAGCCAGGGGTGCTGTTGCTGTGACCACCCCTGCTGGAACCGAAGACTCCCGACTGGGATTCCATCGCTCCACAGCCCAGCCCCAGGACCCAGTTGCCCACCCACTCCTGCCTCTGGGGTTGTCATGTCGGGCACTGCAACATCTGGCACCACTGACAACCCCAGGCCGGAGAGGCAGAGGGGCACCAGCTTCAGTGCCAGGGAAGTTGGTGTCCTGGTGGAGCAAGTCCTGGGGCAATATGATGCCCTCTTCGGAAGTTCCCGCGCCGACAAGGAAGGACGGACTCGGATCTGGACTGACATCGTGACTGCCATCAACGCGGAGGGGTTGGCAGTCCGCAACGTCCAACATGTCAAGAATCGCTGGGAGGACTTCAGGTCCAGGACCCTGAACAAGGCCCAGCGCCTCTTGAAGGCAGCGGATGCCAAGGGGCGCCGGGGCCACTTGTCGGAAGATCAAATGAGGGTCCTGGAACGCATATCCCCAGCGCACCACGTCCAGGTCCTTGAGAGGCAGACCCGTATGGAGTCGAGCGGTAAGTGTACATGCATCCTGATTGTGAGCTGTGCGTGTGGTGATGTTTCAGTAGTGTGCAGGTTGCACATCTGTTTGTATGGGGTCGAGTGTCGGTGGGGGTGTACAGGGCCGTGGGGCTAACACATGCGAGGGCTGTAATGTGTGAAACATGGATGGTGCTTGTGTGTGTAGGCTTGAATGCCAAATGCAGTTGTGTGGGCACACATGTTTGGATGAATGTGTATGTAAGTAGACATGTCCGTGATGTCACGCATGTATGTTGTTTTCAGCTGCATGTATCAGCACTGTGTACATGTGCATTTGTGTGTATTTGACAACAGTGATGCAACATGGATGCATGTGACAGCGGGATGTGGAAGCCTGATTGGCAGATGTGACATGATGCCCATCTGAACACTGCGACACTTAGCAGAGGTGTACACATGCATGCAAGTGTGGTGGTGTGTGTACATGTGTGGTGCACTTCCTGTGTTGCATGTGATGTCTGGCTCAGCTTTGTCTGCTCATGCTGTTGTATGTGTATGGATGGTGCTGGCAGTTGCGATATGGCTGTGGTATGGCTCATGTGTGCGAGTTGAAATGACATGTGTGTTGGGGATTGTGATGGCATGTCTGAGGTTTGCCAATGCCACTCATGTACAACTGTCATGTGTGTATGTGTCCATTGTACAGTGCCCTGATGCCTGTGTTTTATTTCTCCCTGTCTGCAGCGTCAACTGATGAAGAGGGCGGAGAAGGTGCTGTGGAGCACAGAGGCGGGGATCCCACCGCCAGCCGGAGACGCAAGGCCTGGCTCCCCTCCCAGGTTGTCATCTCGTCGGGGAGTGAGGAGTCCGGTGCCGCATCCCAGGCCGCAGCTGCCGGGGGGAGGTCCAAGAGGCGGAGGTTGGAGTTGGACTCCTCGGCAGCAGAAGGGGCAGCTGGGACCCCACAGGGCCCAACGGGGGAAGATGGCACGGAGTCATCCAGGTTGGTGGGGGGTTTGGTGGAGGAGGAGGCCGTGCAAGCAACAGAGACGGGGTCTGGAGGTGGGGATCCCACTGGTGCTAGTGGTGCAGTGCAGGACCAGGGACAGGAGGCAGCACAGGCCGCCGCGGAGGTGCCTGTGTGCAATCCTGTCCCTGATCCTGTCCCTGCATGATCTTGCACCAGCAGGGTTGCCTACGTCCAGAACCGTTTTCAGGCAGGGGATGAGCAAACGACAACTGGCCTTCCTCTGCCTGTGGACGTGGCTATCCGGGTCCGGTTTGAGCCTGTCCTGACTGGTGTGGCGTTGCATCAACGGGCCATGCGAGGTGACCTGCAGTCTTTTCATGAGGAGACTGCACGTCATCTCGAATGGCTCATTGACCATGTCAGCCTACTGGGACAGGTCACCCAGGCCGGATTCCTCCGTTTGAATGGGCTTGCTACGACCACCTCCTCAACTGAACCCCCTACGCGCCAGTCGTCCTCCATGCCATCTTCCCACCCACCCAGGTGACTACCTGGGTGCCCTGTGGAGCTGCCTCTGACGGTGCGGCCAGGCTGGTGGAGGAGGCATCCCTGCCACAGTCGGGAGTCGGACGTCCAGCAGGGGTGGCCACATCGACGACTGCACCCCAGCCGGCGGAGGATGTGCAGGCAGCAGGAGGCAGTGCACGGGCAGAGGCACAGCAGCAGCAGCAACGTGGTGGGAGCCATGAAGGCTCGGGGCCTTCAACATCGGAGGGGCAGGCATCGGCCGGAGGGCAGGAGGACCCAGGACAGAGAGTGTCTTCCGTGTGGCAGCGGTTGGGCCACGCCATAGATGCGGAGCGGCAGCGGGCGGAAGAGGCACGGCTCACAATGGTCAGGGCGGAGAACTCCATCCGGAGGGCCCTGAGGCGGGCCGAGTGCCTCGAGGCAATCCGCATGGGGTTGGAGGTGGACACGTCGACGGCCCTGCGGACCCTCGGGGCCATGGAGGAGGACGGCCTCCGGGACATTGAGCAGCAGTTCGATGATGCCCTGGCCCGGGACATCCAAAAGTGAGCCGTCAGACTAGCCCGCTGCCCTTGTACATAGTTATGTAGTTAGTGTTAGGTTTCCTTTGTTTTTTTATTTATTTTGGACCTTTTGGACATTGGCCACATTTTTGTATATAGTTTATTTTATTAGTTAGTGTTGTTAGATAGGTTTCATTTCTTTTGTTGGGATAATGGACCCTGGCTTGTTCGTCTGTACATAGTTCACTGTTGGATTTTATTTTTCTTTCACAATTTACCCATGGAGCAATGGCTTTCAATTATTATTTCCCATTGGATTTTCTTTTGTGGACAGTGACTTTGGACACCATTACTTTGGATTATAATTTTTGGTTTTGCTTTTTTTCACGGACATGCTTCTTTTCTTTTTTGTACATTCCCATTTCTGTTTCTTTATTTTTGAATCTATTTATGTTTCCTTTAATACATATTTTTTTATCGAACTTCAATGTGTAGTATCATCTCATTGGTTTCATGCATATCATGATATGGGTTTTGAGATTCACTGACACCCATTGGGTGTATGTGAGGGACATGTGTTTGTTTCGAAACTTGCAATTGGTGTTCTGTCATGTAATTGCCATTTCTGAGTGGGTGGATGCAATACTCGGGTGGGTGTTTTGCATTTGGAGGCTGACCATAGGGACCAGGGATCTAGCTTGTGATGACATGTTGGCTGGGGAACATGAGTTGGGGCCTGCTGGCAGGTGCCCCACAGTGCTGGGGGGTGGGGGTGGTGGGAGACATGGGTGGGGGCCTGGTGGAGGGTGCCCCTGCACTGCTGGGGGGTGGGGGTGGTGGGAGACATGGGTGGGGGCCTGCTGGCAGGTGCCCCATAGTGCTGGGGGGTGGGGGTGGTTGGGAACATGAGTTGGACATGGGTGGGGGCCTGCTGGCAGGTGCCCCACAGTGCTGGGGAATGGGAGTGGTGGGGACATGAGTTGGACATGGGTGGGGGCCTGCTGGCAGGTGCCCCACAGTGCTGGGGGGTGGGGGTGGTGGGGAACATGAGTTGGACATGGGTGGGGGCCTGCTGGCAGGTGCCCCACAGTGCTGGGGGGTGGGGGTGGTGGGGAACATGAGTTGGACATGGGTGGGGGCCTGCTGGCTGGTGCCCCACAGTGCTGGGGGGTGGGGGTGGTGGGGACATGAGTTGGACATGGGTGGGGGCCCGCTGGCAGGTGCCCCACAGTGCTGGGGGGTGGGGGTGGTGGGGACATGAGTTGGACATGGGTGGGGGCCTGCTGGCAGGTGCCCCTGCACTGCTGGTGGGTGGGGGTGGTGGGGAACATGAGTTGGACATGGGTGGGGGCCTGCTGGCAGGTGCCCCACAGTGCTGGGGGGTGGGGGTGGTGGGGAAGATGAGTTGGACATGGGTGGGGGCCTGCTGGCAGGTGCCCCACAGTGCTGGGGGGTGGGGGTGGTGGGAGACATGGGTGGGGGCCTGGTGGAGGGTGCCCCACAGTGCTGGGGGGTGGGGGTGGTGGGAGACATGGGTGGGGGCCTGGTGGAGGCTGCCCCTGCACTGCTGGGGGGTGGGGGTGGTGGGGAAAATGAGTTGGACATGGGTGGGGGCCTGGTGGAGGGTGCCCCTGCACTGCTGGGGGGTGGGGGTGGTGGGAGACATGGGTGGGGGCCTGGTGGAGGGTGCCCTGGTGGCTGGGGGTGAAGGGGGACATGCGTTGGTGGGCAGTAGTGCAAGTTGACATGTGGGCTGGCTGGGGGGCATGGCCATGGTGGATGGGGTGCCTGCAGGACATGTGCAGGGTAGGCCCCTTTGGTGTGAGCCACCTGCAGGGGCCGTGGAGGGTGTAGAGGGAACACCTGGGAGGACCCACACATGCAATTCACGTGTGGTGCTCCCCGCGCACCCCTGTAATACACGTACCATGATGGAATCGGGTGTGATACTTTCCGCGCACCCCTGATATGCACGTACCCTGCTGATATCGCGTGTGAAACTTCCCGCGCACCCCGAAATACACATAGCCAGGACATTCACGTGTGTAACTTCCCACGCACCCCTGATATAGATGTACCCTGCTGACTTTGCGTGTGAAACTTCCCACGCACCCCAAGATACACATATCCAGGAGATTTGCGTGTGTAACTTCCCGCGCACCCCTGATATACATGTACCCTGCTGACTTCGCGTGTGAAACTTCCCACGCACCCCAAGATACACGTAGCCAGGAGATTTGTGTGTGTAACTTCCCGCGCTCCCCTGATATACATGTACCCTGTTGACTTTGCATGTGAAACTTCCCACGCACCCAAGATACACGTAGCCAGGAGATTTGCGTGTGTAACTTCCCGAGCACCCTGAAATACACGTAGCCAGGAAATTTGCGTGTGGAACTTCCCGCGCACCCCGAAATACACGTAGCCAGGACATTCACGTGTGGAACTTCCCGCACACCCCTGGAATACACGTACCCTGCTGATATCGCGTGTAAAACTTCCCGCGCACCCCAAAATACACGTAGCCTGGACATTCGCGTGTGGAACTTCCCGCGCACCCCTGGAATACACATACCCTGCTGATATTGCGTGTGAAAATTCCCGCGCACCCCTGATGTACACGTACCCTGATGGAATTGCGTGTGGAACTTCAAGCGCACCCCTGTAATACAAGTACCCTGCTGAAATCGCGTGTGGAACTTCCCGCGCACCCCTGAAATACACGTACCCTGCTGAAATCGCGTGTGGAACTTCCCGCGCACCCCTGAAATACACGTACCCTGCTGAAATCGCGTGTGGAACTTCCCGCGCACCCCTGAAATACACGTACCCTGCTGAAATCGCGTGTGGAACTTCCCGCGCACCCCTGAAATACACGTACCCTGCTGAAATCGCATGTGGAACTTCCCGCGCACCCCTGAAATACACATATCCTGATGGAATCGCGTGTGAAACTTCCCGCGCACCCCTGAAATGCACGTACCCAGCTGAAATGACGTGAGGCACTTCCCGCGCACCCCAGTGATACACGTAGCCCGCTTGCCGTGCTGGTACAGGGTTAGCGCAGCCCTTTGCGCTGGATTGGGGATTTTGATGGCTTTTCCTTGCGCGAGAGGCGTTCTTGGGGGCGTAACTGGCACTGCTGCAGGGTCGCTGCGCCACTGTGCGCCACGGCTGGTTTTGGTAGCTGGAATCCATGAATACGCTGTGCGCGGAAATGGGTTTTGGCGCACGCGGCTGGCGCAGGGATTCGCACTCGCACACTGTGCGCCAGCCGTGTGCGCCACTTGTGCGCTGAATTCTAGGAATTACCCCCTGAATGTGTTGTCAGGATTGCTTGTTGCATTTCTATGAAGCACTAACATTTGCAAACACAATTGGTCTGTACTGTGCAAGAAAATATTGTTAACAATTGGTGGCAATTGAAATAGAATATTCATTGCTACATTTGCATAGCAACTTACCCCATTTTCATTTGCACATTTGAATGGACCAGCTAGTTCTGTATCTGAGTGCCTTTTTTGGAATTTCGGTTCCTTCTTTGACGACGTCCCTGGTTTACATTCCCTAATAGGTTCTTCTTTGTTTGTGGTAATTGATGAAACTTTAGCTTCTTTTCTTTTCTTTGAGGAATTTGCTGTTGGATTCTGTTGCATTTCTTTTTCATTCAGTTTTCTTTTACCACATTTTACTTTATCTGGGACAGGATATTGTTTCAGATGAGGGGTGTACAGTGAATGCAGTCTATTGTATTCTAGAATGCAAGGAATATCAGCATTGACTTTACTTGCATCAAAGTTCATTAGCAATAGACCGTCAAGTGTACGTAAGCGTGATAATGCTACGTAGCTCATGCCTTCCTTAAAGACTGTGTTTCCTATATCTATCAATGCTTTGTCTAGGGTAAGACCTTGGGATTTATGAATGGTAACTGCATATGCAAGAGTTAGAGAAAATTGCTCTCTACGTACATACATGTCTTTGACGAGAAGGAATCGAGCAATTGAGGGCCCTATCCTTTTCACTTCTGAAACTTTATCAAAGCAAATATTGACAAACTGAATGTTGCTGTAATGTGGGTATGATTGAAAGCCAACAACTGTACCCAGTGCTCCATTAACTAGCCCTTGCTCGACGTCAAGGTTACGTTTAAGCATTACTCTACAATTTAAGGATAATTTAAATATTTTTTCCAATCCAGCTGTGTTGGAGAATTTTCTAAACTATTTAGTCTTGTGGTGGCTTGCTCACACATGGGTAGTGTCATACCATGTACGTCTAGTTTGTCTGTGGCACTAATTTCCATTATTGGTTGCATTTCTTTATTTAACATTGTTTCATTGAACTTGAAACAGCTTGCAAGAGTTGGCATTAAGGCCATACAATTGACATTTTTGTGCGCTATTTGTTCCATAACATCAGTTGCACATGCATTATGGCCATAAAGTGCATGAATGTGCTGGTTTTTCAATACAACTTGTGCTTCTTACGATAGTACACCAACTATAATACTTTTTAAGATGTTGAAATAAGTGAGATCTGCAGATTGGCGCATGTTCTCAGTTAATTCTATGTATTGGACATGTTGCCAAAGGTTGGCATTACCTATTTAACCAACAGTTTTCCGGCAGAGTTTGTGGCCTAAGGTTTTAAAAATAGGTTCACCTTTCACTGGTGTCAATTTTAGAAGATCTCCGAGAAAAACATAATGTGTTTCCCTGAAAAGAGTTCTTCGTTGTTACTTTTAAGTACTTCTTGCAATCTGAGGTGAATCAAAGCCAATATTAGGTTGGAGACCATGCTCACTTCATCTATTAGTTGCATTTCCATTTGTTTCAAAACTCTGTGTAATTCCATTGCAGCTTCTGCAGAAAGTTTGTAATAGTCTAATTTATTTTGATGCTCTACTGGAAGCAGCAGTAATCGGTGTAAAGTGACACCGCCTATGTTGTAGGCAGCTAAACCTGTGGGAGCCATTACAACAGCTGACAGTTTGTTGTTTGTCAATTAGTGAAGGAACTTGCTGTTGATTTTGATTAAGAATGTTTTCCCTGATCCAGCTTCACCACTCACGTACAGCAGTATAGGTTTGTAATTTTGGCAGGTACATTCTTTATTTTCGTGTTGTACACCATGTACAATTTGTTTTGTTACGTCTTCAAAAATGTTGCACTGATCTTTGTTAAGTTTTCCTTGTTGTACAGTTAAATCTTCTGTATCTTCTTGATACTGATACATGGTGTTTACTACTTCTGCCATAGCTACTTCAGCCTCATTTGCTATTAGTGGTTGTCCTAGTGGTTCTTGACTTCCTGTTACAGAAGGTTAACTACTGTCGGAAGAATCCTTATCTAGTTGGGCCTGAAGTTCTTCTTCCTGTTGCTGCTCATTGTGTAACATTGTTTTGTACTGCGTAATGTTCACATTGGTGATAGCGCTTTCATTTGCTTTGAAAGCATCTTCATAGCAGTAATAGTTATCTAGTATGTCTTCCTCTTTTCTCCATGGTTTGAAAAGTTGTAACAGAGACATGTAATATAGTTCTTTCTGTTGAGGAGTTTTTAATGACAATTTTACATGATTAATTAAGCTTCGTTTGGTAAGTTTCACTAAGCTCCCTTCACAATCGGTCATTCTATATCTACGTTTGCTTTCATCGGGTTTTACATTATTTTAATATGCAAAGTTTTGAGCTATGTGGTATAGACACATACATTCCAAAGTGTTACTCCTGTTAGTATGTGTCCAGTAAATTGTTTTTTAGAATGTCTTGGCTGTTGGGATCATTTCTGGCAATTGTTTCTATGTCCTCATATGATTTCAGCACTCTTTTCCCAGATTTTGCAGGACCAAGACTTAGCCATACTCTGATGTCTGATTTTCCATACAAAGCAGTACCGGTTAAACGATCTGCTGCTTCATAGGAGCCACATTCTCTATGAGAGAGCATTTTTATGCCTAGGCTGTACAATTTCTATGATAATGTTTTGTCTGATGCTAGGTCATCCCATAGGTCTTGAAGCTCTGTTTTTTCTGCTTTTGTTAAGTAGGCTGTAGCATATTGTGCAACAGCAGTTGAATTGTCAGCAATGTACTGCACATCTATGTTTGCATTCCATAAGCGGGCAATGATTGCATTGTAATCATTGATATATTTTGATTCTTCCCTTCTTTTTATGTAATACGTGTTCTTAGGTGATTTACCTTTAACACTATGTCGAACTGAAGACAGACATGAAGTTGTTTACTTCACCTGTTTCTGTAACTGGTCTAGGGAAACCAAAGCAGAACTTGGTGTAGTATTTGCCTTTGTTTTTGCATTTGCGGCGACAATACTTGCCACATTTGTGTCTTTGAAATTGTAAGATCTGCCCTTGCAGCTCACTATGTGTCTGTTTTGAAGGGATTTCACAAGTGACATATTTTTGGATAAACTGCAAAACAGTACTATCACTGTCGTGACCAAATTTCAGTGTACCTTTGATCCATAACAGCATGTGAATATGTGGGGCTCCTCTTGCTTTTCTCCAAAAGAAGTGTTGCACTTCTCCAATGGGAGGAACAGTTTTATTGCAAATAAAGCATAGCATGGCAATGAAACAATGATGGAAATATCTTGACACATTAAATGGATCTAGAGAGCAAAGTTCTCCAGGTGTTAATATATCTATGTTGTTTTTGTTGCTGTTTGCTATGCGTAGGAACTCATGTAAATCTTCCCATGCATATTCTGCACAACTTAGTGTAACAAACCAAGTCGGTGGGCCAAGGTTTCTGATCATACAACGCATGTCTCTCTGCCGTTGGAACCAGTATTCCTTTGTACCATGCATGTTTGCAAACAAATTTGTTATACTTGATTGTAAAACTTCATCTTTTTCCTGTACTTTTTGTATTAACTGCATAGCTGACATATTTCGAAAGTGGGGTTCCAGATTTCAAAATGTGTGCAACTCCGTGACATAGCGTTGCTAATTCACTTTCATAGAGTAAGTGGAATATGTATTCCAGATTTTGTCTAAATCTGGGATCTTGAATACAGTCGTAATGAGCGGTATTCTGATTCCCCAATCTGAGTTGGTCTATCATTGTATCTTCCACCTTTTCCAGTAGGAAATATCAGTGGAAAAGCAAGTGCTTCTATACTTTTTTCCCATATACTCATTGGTGACCCTTGGGTTTGTCGCATTTGGTAAGTTTCTAGTGCATCATCTATGCTTTCATTGTAATGCAATGGATGAATTGTGTAATGGTCCAAAAGAGTGGATACTGTAGCAGGATCCAGAAGTTCGAATTGTCCAGTTTCTGATGGCTCTTGAATTATTTCAGTTGTTTCCCTTAAGCTTTCATCAATATTTATTTCCTTGTAGTACTCGTTATTGTCTTTTAGATATTTCAATGCTTGTCTAACTTTATATGTCCACCAGTAGTTGCCAAATTTTTTTGTCTTTTATTGGTACACCATTTACTAAGACTATTAAAAAATGCTCTATTGAACGTTGCACTCCTAGAGTGTGTACATTTTCTGTTAGATCTAATGACAAATAAACTACTTTGCCACAATTGCCTTTCACCAAATCAGAGGAAGGTAATCATGCTGTTTTTGGATAAAGGTGTATAATTGCTTGAAATGGGTGAACTGTTTGAATTATTAAGCTCTCATACAAATTGAGTTGTTGCAGAATTTTTGGTAGTGGGAACAATTCCAAATTATTTGTAATAGCACGTGAAGGAGTGTGGTTGTTGTCTAATTTTGTAGTACAGTAACTGAAACATATTAGGCGTTCAGTTAGTTCATATTTGTTTTCTGCTAAAAGGTAGAGAGCTAATTCAAACCCTTTAGAATCTTCATTGTCTTCTATTTTGAATGCTATGTCTACATTTTTTGTGTTCCTTTTGTAAAACGTTCTGCAGCAACACACACACATGGTTTGGTACTTCAGCCGATGACCTTTTAAATTTTACTATTTCTTTTCTGTATGTGTGTAATATAAGGTTGCTATGCGCAGAAGTGTTTCTACTATGTTCTAAAACTATTGCATTTTTTAAGTGGCTTTCACTTCCAAAATACTTTCTCTGAATACGGTCAATTTCTTCTTGTAAGTATTTGGGTGTACCATGCAGAAGAGTGTTATTTAAATTGCCTAATTCTGAAGCTGGACTTTTTGCATAGTATATTTTATACACTAGATGTCTTACGTTTGAATGATGTATTGATATCCTTTTGATATCATGGAAGGTGTCTTTGCAAATAGGCCCAGAAATGCAGGCTAATTAACGTCCTTGTAGTCCTGTGTATTTTCGCACTGGACAAATATCCATATTGTGCAGCACTTTCATTTTACTTTTGTCTTTACCTTTTACATACTGATTGAGGAACTGATG
The DNA here is from genome assembly GCF_040938575.1 of Ambystoma mexicanum. Classification (NCBI taxonomy): domain Eukaryota; kingdom Metazoa; phylum Chordata; class Amphibia; order Caudata; family Ambystomatidae; genus Ambystoma; species Ambystoma mexicanum. The sequence goes on from NC_090928.1 coordinate 293,802,093, forward strand.
TAAAGATTTGAAAGCTTTGTTTGGAATGGCACACATTGATGTGCACGGCCATTTGTATAATGGACGGTGTGGTTCTGCTGAATCGAGAGGTAATTCTGAGTTTTCAGGGGATACTTTTGTAAGCAGTGTTTCTTGTTCCATGATGGTAGTATTGATTTTCTCATACCCTCGTCCACTGCTATGGATGGCAATTGTGTTTGATTGATTTTGTTTGTATGCTTCTTCATTAAAATATGGCTCTGTGGTTGTTGTGTGACTCCATTCACCACCACAAACATGCAAACAATTATTTTTGTTCACATTCCGTTTATTGCTGAGTTTCATTTGTAGTTTGGTACTTAGTTTTGTTAGTGCTTTCATCCTATTTAACACTAATATGAACAACTTCCTTTTGAGAAGGATTGCACTGTCCACGAGTACTTGTAGAATGAACTTTCTACGGTACGTTTTAAGGGGTGAGGATGATTTTGGTCCCCTTCTTAGTAGATTCTGAAGGACTCTGTGATGAAACATTTTTGCTAATATCCTTTTTTTACTATGGTTTCTTCTTACACTATCAGGATTACTAGGAATATTGTTAGCTGTACTGGCAGCCGTTTTTTTGACAACATTTCTGTGTTTTGTGACACTTTTTTATGGAGGAGGTAGTTTCGGTAGTTGCGACTTCTTTTATCATGTTACCCAACTGCATTAGCTGGTTTGTACCAAGATTCTCCACTAACTCTATAACAGGTGGATGCTTACATTGGGCACCTTTATTTTTATTTGCTCTAATTCTGCATTCCTTTCTACGGAGTTGCTTTTTGGTAGGCATTCTTTGGTGTCTGTTGAGAAAAAAATATATACTTTGGTCTGTTGTCCAATGTATGTGTGCTGTGTGCATGTGTGCATAAGTGTGATGGGGAAGCTCTTTGGCATGGTGTGTCAACGTACATTGACCTCTAACTATCATTTGGTAAGGCTACTTTACTGCTTGTATACTACTACAATGTACTTTAGATGAGAGTACAAAGTGCGCTACTTGTGACGAGAACCATTATTAATAACCGAAATGCCCAAAACTTGCTACCGCAACTTATTTTCACAATCTAACCTTCTAAGGATTTCCTATGTTATTTCAGTACCAAACACACAGGGATTTGTCAGCCATTCCACCTGTTATTCTTTGTTCAATAAATGGATATTTGTAGGCAGAATGGTTTACAAATGAATGCTTGCTTTGGTGCCCAAAATAAACAAATAACTCACGCAGCCTCTTTAAGGAGTAGTTACAATATGAAGGTTGTACTGTACTTACTTTTTTGTGCAAGATGACCAAGTTTCTTCGGATATGTCGTCTGCAGTGTAGATGCTGTTGATTCTTAGGACAGTAGTCTTCACTGTGAATTAAAAAAAGATATCAATTACATTCTGTGTTTGCAGCGGTCATGATACTGCAGACTTTACTTGTACTTCTTTCGTCAGAGGATTGAATTTTCATATTAGTACCCAGTCTACATGCACATTTCACTTCTCTCTGTGCAGTCTTTGCATACTACTTTCAATATGGTACTTGAAAGTCCTTCAAAATAACTACATTTTTTAAGGGTTTGCAAATGCCTTGTTCTTTATAAAGTGTAGTATGCATAGGAGAGAGGTTTGTAAGCGATAGGGCAAAGTACTAGACGGGCAACATTTTGTACTTGTTAATGAAAAGCACAATGTCGAAAAATAGGGAGACCCTCCGAAGGACATGTCAGCACCACAATCGGGAGCGCTTACTATTCTCATACGATCACATTGCAAGTAGCATTACTGTAGGCAGTACAGAGTATAGAACTCGGACATTTTCACATACAAAATTGAGGTCTGCCCTTAATTATACTTCTCAACTCACCCGCTTTTGGCACCCGCCTTGTAAAGGGCAGACTCACCCGCCAAGCCTCCTGCATGCCCATTCATTCCAATGGGCGTCTCACCCGCCAAAAACAAAATCGGCTGATTTCACCCATCTTTAAGACAAAAATGGTTGAGAGCTATGCCTAAATAGGCATGCTTGCAACGTATGTACAGGTTATGCAGGAGACAGTAAGCAGTTGTGCGATTTGTTAATGACAAATCGGCAATCTTGCACTTTAAAAGGGGGAGCGTTGTTATGTGTTCCATATGGACATTTAACAGCATTGTTTTGTCTATTTTAAATCATAAGGCTTCCACATGTACTCTGATTAAAATGTACATACGTGTACTCTATACTGATGCATGTGGACATGCATGGAGCTGTACGTAGAAATTCGCAATCCTTGCACAGTAGCTTGTGAAGTAGGTGCTTTGCAATCATATGCGATTTCCATTAAGAATCATCGACAGTAATTTTGAAGTGCGCAATGTTGATGCCAGAGTTAAAATTAGTGATGTTATATGTGATTGGTGGATCATTGTGCGCCCGCTTAGTTGTGTCCAATGAGGGACTCGCTTTGGTACCACTGTAGAAAGGGTGGAAGGACTGGGTAAGAGTTCCGTGACTCACGTAGGCAACGCTTGTCCGCTGGTAGGGCATGTCACATACGGGTTTCTATAGCAAATCCTGCATGGAAAGACGACTGTAGGCATCAGCCAATCAGATGTTCGCATTACTCTTTTGTGTCGAAAGACGGTGTGTACACTGAAGATGGCAGAGATGGAGAGGGTCAGGGTTTTGGTGCTTTGAGACATTTTTGTCCATGGCTTACAACACTATGCCGAGAGTAGGCATGTGGTACACCATTTCGATGTGAGAGGAGTGGAGATGGTGTGGAACACTGAGACTGATGCCAATGTTGCGGCAATTCTGCAAGTTTGCAGAGACATACGTACGATCACCTCTCCTCATGTGGTAATTTTGCACTACGGTGCTTGCCATTTGGGCTACATGAGTTCACTGTTGGCAGATTTGGAACAGTTGGTTCAAGCACTCATGAACATCTTTCCAACTGCGAAAGTAATTTTTTCTGGTTTACTCCTTAGAGTAAAATGGGACAACAATTATTTTTTCTGTCCAGATCAAAGTATTGGGAGATGTATCATTTATCATGGCATGGGTGCTTTTATGTTACGAGCTGGTATGTTTTTCTGCAGCCACGAAAACATTGTTCCAAGTAATGCAGATTATTTTGAAGCAGATGGTGTTGCGCTATCTTCTTTGGGAAATGCGATGTTCTTTTGGAACGTAAGGCTTGCTTTAGAGAAGGTTCTGTAATGGTTGTGGTAGTAAAGTAAGGACAAAAAATACAAAAATATAAACAAAATACCAGATGTCTGTAAGGTATCTGCCAAAAAAAAAAACGACTCTTTTCAGAGCCCACCTTAAAGGGGAAAAAGGGGAATAATACTTTAATGTACCGTTGTCATGCTCTAATCCTATACATGTCCGCGGACATGGCGGTAGTTTGCAGCCAACGAATATCACCAAAGGGGATTCTGGGGTGGAGACGCATGCAAATGAGAATGAGCGGAGCTAGGGATTGGTCAATAAAGTTCAGTAGGTGTGTTCTGAACGGTGAGATTTAATAAAACCGTCTTCTTCCTGACAGGAGACCACACAGCAATGGCTTTGCGTGCTCGAAAACAGATTATCTGGATTTTGGGAGACTCATGGATACATTGGTTGAGGTGCATGCAGAAAGCTGCAGTTTATCTGCAGATCTCGGATTTCCTCATTTGGAAGTGCACTGGCATGGCATGTGTGGCATGAGGTGGCTGGACTTGGTACCTCTCTGTGTTACTTTACTGACAGAGCCTCCTCCAGATATACTTATCATTCATTGTGGAGGAAACAGTTTAGGCCATGTCTCTGGAATTTCTTTGCAATTTGCAATGAAGGAAGGACTTGCAAAGCTTATGGATATGTTTCCAAATTGTCAAATACTTTTTTCCCGTATTGCACAAAGACAAATATGGTTGCGTTCTTCTGCTTTTGGTCCACAAATGGAGAAAGCGAGACGCAATGTGAATAGGGCTGTTTGTGCCTTTTTTAGAGATGTTGGCATGTCCTCATTCCACAATGAAAACATTTTGTTTTTTCGAAGCTCTTTCATTTTCTGCAGAGATGGAGTCCATCTCACATATGCTGGCAATCAGATTTTTCTTCGCGATGTACAAAATGCATTGCGAGCTCTTTTGGATTCACAATCACCGGCAATCCGTTTTCTCCAATACACAGTTTTTGACCCACACAACACACCATCGAAAGGCTCTTTTCAGAGCCACCACTTACTCCCAGCATACACTTCATTGTGTTTGCTCCGCTTGCACCCACCTTTTTTTTTTTCCTACGACTGTCCGCGAACGTTTCCACAACTCTGCGGGGGTCTACAACGGTCACTTCATACTTCTATTGTTAAAGTGAGAAAGGCAGCTCTGAAAAGAGCCTTTTCTGTAGTTTTTTTTTGTTTTCACGTTTATTGCTTCTCAGCACATGACACACTAGGAGAGAATGCCAAAGGAGGGTGAGGAAGGGACACCAGCCACGTGGATAAGAAAGGGCAAGTGGACAGAGAAAGATATAAGGTGAGCTTTACTTAGGTAAGGAGCAGATATTCTGGTGCTCCGTCACCATAGCCTCAAAAGCACTTCGAAAACTCTCCCCCCTGCAAAGTACTGCGTCACAATACATACACACTATTGTCACCTTTGAAAGGTAAGGGTCAACAGCATTGCGAATGGCTTGTGAGGCAGCTGGAGGGAGGCACTCCCCCACAGGAGTGTCTCTTGTGGTGAGAGGATCGGACATGGAGGATGCTGTGGAGGAACTCAATCGACTAGGCTCTTCACATGATACTACCTTGCGAATGTCCACAGTGTGGAAAGAAGTGACGTGTCACTTCATGGTTGTCGTACCAAAGCTGTACGCACCAAGTCTCCCGTGATTCAGCACCACCTGGCACTGGTTATACCTCACCATGTTCGCACGTGCTTTTGGCACGTTCCCATAAACGGAAAACAACCGCCACACCCACGACTCCCAGTGAGTGATCGTAGTGCGCAGTTCCTCCACCTCATTCTCTTCCTCCTCTTCTTCCTTGCTCTCTACATCCTCACCCGTATATCTCTCTGCAGGCCCTTGGGGAGGTGGTGGTGGTGGCGGGTTTGGGGGTGGTGCAGAGGCTAATGAACCAACAGCAGCCATGGAAGCCATACCGATTACTTTACTTTTGGTCATTTAGGTGTGGCCATTTATAGGGGTGGAGGGGTGTGCCTCATGGCCGTCTTCATCACTGCAAAGCGGTACGCAAATTTCACACAACAAGTCCTCAGGTAAGCTATTGTCTGGGATATGTGAAATAATATTTTTACACTCTACAATAATTTGCCTTCTTCTTTTGTACTGTTGCGGAAGAACACAAACTGCGCAAATTAGTCCACACGCTCAGCATGGGTGCGGTCACATGATGACATCCTGAAAACATCCGTGACAGAAATGGGAGTCCGCTGGACAGCAAATGCAGGGTAACAAACTTGTGCATGCGCGCAAGTGTCCTACGGACAGTGTTCGGGTTCCAAACTAATTCAAAGTGCGACACAAGTTAGACGGACAGTTAGGGACAGGCGCGATGTTCGCTATACTTATGGTTGTACTGCACATATGCATACATGATATGCTCACTGTACGGACAGGTCCAGTGTCCTTAGGACAACTCCATTTTGTTTGACTACGAACTTGCCGGCCACCGCGCCTGATCTACGGACGGGACCATTTTGGCTGTGGATGATACGGACAGGTATACTGTCCTTAACACACTCCCATTTTGCTCATTTACAGACATCCTGGACACCTGGTGTGTTCTACGAACATGTTTCATCTCGTTTGTAAGCGGTACAGCAAGGTATAATGTCCTTAGGACGCCCCTTTCTGTTTATGTACGCACAGCTTTAACAGATGGTGCGGTCAAACATCAACTCCATCTTACTTGACATTAGTAAGGGTAGGTGTACTGCCTTTACCACACCCACATTCCAGTCCTTACGGATAGGTCGAACAGGTGTGCTGTTCGCGAACATTTTAAGTCTTTATAAAGAATTTTTTTTTCCCTCAAACTCTTTAACTACAACTAATATACAAAAACATTCCAAACACACACACACACACTTCAATCCAAAGAAATAGCGGGGGAAGCAGATACTGACACAAATATAGGGCAATTAGGATTCAACACTGGCTGGTTATGAGGAGAAGATTTGTGAGGGGAAGAAGGGATGGATGTTTTGTCAAAACGTCTGTTTTCTTCTTGAAGGTTTGGGGATGGTTCACTAGGGAATGGAGAAGCGGGGCAGGTACAGGTGGGACAATGGTAACATACTTTTCCTTTCACACAGTCCTCCACAAACTCCCTTAAACTTTTAAAATTCTCATTCAGTATGTCAATTTTCTGCTCAATCCTTTTCATCCTGTCTTCTTCTGTCTCGTTTGTTGGCCTTTCTTCTTTTCTTTCCTGGTCTGTACAAAAAAATATGTATATGTTAAATGCCTATAAAATACTGATCATTATTTTGCATATGCAGAGCACTGTGTACCATTATTGTCGCTGTCTTCAGACATTTCCCCATGCGGAAAATTCTCCTCCAGCCACGCCAAAGTACTAGCCATTTCTGTGTCAAAACAACAGAAAGAAATTATTATTTCTGCACCACATACCAAAATAAATACACACACATACAAAAAAATGACCTTCACTCAAAGTTTTGATGTAATTTCCATTTGTCCTACTGTCTCCATCCACTGTCGGTCCAGGCTGCAGAGTTTCTGTGAAGTGATTACAATGGAGGCATCCTTTTTTTTTATGGTACCATCCATCTCATTCTACATGGTTATTAAATGCGTCCTTTTCATTTCCAACGTTTAGGTTTCCATATTTACTTATTACTACTTATAATGTGTTTATGTCCTTCTTCTACGTTGCACATTTTTTGTGTAAGACAATAGTACATTTTCAGATACCCCCTGCCTCTTTGGTTAATGTTGATCCCGTACGCTCCCCTCCGCAACCAGGCACTCAGTCCGTCCACTTCTAATATCAATAGGGAGGAGGTTCTCTATGTTCTATGTTAAATGTATATCAAGTACGTACATTATACTACATTTCTCTCAAAATCACATGATGACAGTGTATATTCAGCACAACAACTTCATTGACACAATGTTATGATTAAGTTCCCCTTCCAAAAACCTGTAAAATTCACTACAAAAAAAACTTTGTTAAGGGGACGTTATGGTTAAGTTGCCCTCCCAAAAACCTGTGCACTTCACAAAAAAAAAAATGTCAACCTCCCCATTATGGTTCAAAATAAAACCGGAAAACCCCTGAAATTCGCCAGTTATGGTAAACTACGCCCTCATACCTGCCATCACCACTGTGCACTTCTAACACTAACACCCAGAACATGAAAGATGGCATCACAAATGTCATTGATGACATCACTGATGATATCACATGTTTAACCCCTTTGTTTTCGTTCCCTGCCATATATATATATGTACATTCAGTAAAGAAACTTTGTTAAAGGGATGTTATACTTCACAGTGAAACCAAAACACACTGCACATTCCCCAATTATGGTAAGCTAAACAACCATAACTCGCACCATCTACGTGCATTGCTAAGACTAACACCCAGGACATCCAAGATGACATCACAAATGTCATTCATGGGTGTGTTGTGAGGGGACTGCACATGTTGAATGTGCCCTTTAAGGGTACACCATTGAGAGAGGAAAAGGAGGAGTCAGGCGCAGAGGAAGTCATTAAGAATAAAGAATGTGATCTGAGTGCACGTTTCTTTGTCTTTCATTATATGCTCCTGTGCATGCTGTTATGCTAACTGGCAACGAAGGAAACACGCCAGTATGTATATGCAACCATGTTTACTGCGTGATCCTGTATGGCTCAGTGGAGAGCCGTCCTTCCCATGTCATCTGACACATCCAGTCAGAGCTTCTCTGACATCCCATGCCCATGGCGCGTCCTTCACCTTTTGCTGCAGTCACAGCGTTGTTTTCTGCATGTTATGTGCAGTGGCTGGGGCCCCGCCATGACTCAACCCAGAAAACAGCCACGAACAAGGCGAGTATGCCGGGCGGGCCGACTTCCCCCCAAAGCACTGAGGCTGCGCTCCTTCTTTGGGCTTTGCGCACCATAGTGCGCATGACTGGAGGTCCGTCAGCTTCATTATGAGCTGTTGGAGCCGATCTGCTGTCAATGGGCCTTCTGAAGGGCCTACAACTGTCTGTGCTTTCCTCCAGGAAAGCAACCGTAATAGAAAGAACAAAAAGGAAAACATTCACTTTTTTTATTTGAAACATTATTGTGAAACAGCAGTTTCACATGGAGGGAGCACGTTGGTCCACAAAGAGAGAAAACAAAATCAAATTATAAAGGAATTTTGGGGATGCGTCATTGTATGACTGCACCAATCTCCTAACACATTCCCATTTTTTTAACCAAAGTAAATCAGTGGACAGCCATTGGAGAATTCTCGGCCTACATTCTGCTGGTCTGCTTAGCAGCAGATTTGTCCTTTGCCAAACTCACACCAGTGTTACCTGATACTCCCAGCAGTGCACCAGCCAAGGTCAGCACATTTGCACTGCTGTGGGGCAGCAAGGGCTGCCCATTGATATACTGATAACAAGACATTGTACAGTAAAGCAGAACATATTTGCCAGGAGTGTTGGGTGATCAGTGAACTGCCACCATGGTGGACCAGGCTGAGGACCAAGGGATGCTGCAGCAGGGCAGTGCCAAAGTCGACTTTTTAAGGAAACTATACCCTTTCAACCTACAACCGCAACAAGACAAGGGGCCACGGTGGACCGAATGGGTCGAAGACTTTGATGATTTCATCAGGGCCACAGGGGAAGAGAAATCACCTGTCCTGAAGGACATTTTCAAGAACCTTGCAGGTAAGGAAATAAAAGGCATCATCAAGACAATCCCAGCAGGTCAAAGGGCCACCTAGGAAGAGCTTGTAGCGGCACTAAACAAAAAGCTGATGATACAGCCCAAAAAGGTCATGAGAGATATATATTCACTCAATGTCAGCAGTCCTTGCACGAGACCGTGGAGGAATTCATCACCCGGTTTAGGCAGAAGCTGGTCCACTGCCAGGTTTTGGCATTCTCCGACAATGAAGCAGTCTGACTTCACGTTATTGAAGGGTTTGTGTCATCTGCTCTATGGAAGCAACTTCTGAAGAAGCTCCTAACCATAGATGAGGTCATAAATATGGTTAGGGTACACGAAAGAGTTGAAATACAGGTGATCACCATGGAGACACCCAAGAAGAGGACTGACAAGGAAGAGATGGTAGCTGCATTCTTGGCATCTAGGGACCTAGAGAGAGGACCAGATCACAACACAGCCGCTTTGAGAGGTCCACAGAGGGACGCATACATGCAGGCGCGGATGGGTGCCTGCCCACAGAGACAATGCTACCGATGTGGCCAGACATTTCCGCACTCTAGAACGTGCCCAGCCATCAGCAACCGCTGATTGAAGTGTGGCAAAGAAGGCAATTTTTACAGTTTGTTGGGAGGGGAGACCATTTCCGACTGGATAACAACCGCAAGCGATGCCCATAGGTTGGAGCCCACCGGCCAGACTAAACGCTCAACAGCAGTGGAGACAGACACCATTCTACCCACAGCAGCCAAGAAGGATGATTAGGGCTATGGACCAGGGTCAGGACTATGGAGAGCTCCCAAGTGTAGATCAACTGCATCAGGCAGGGTACTACCCGGACCAGTATGATTACCCGGGAGACCCATACAGTGAATACGATAAATATTTGCAAGACCCATTCCCTGAATATATGCACAAGTTTGTCAACTTGATGGATGGGGAGCAGGAAGGAACTGACACCCCGAAGGTCATGGTCAAAATAGGAGAAGCAACTCACTCCTTCCTGATAGACACTGGTGCCACTGCTAACATCATGGAAGAGCAGGAATTCCCACAAACAGGGGACCGGAGAGAGCTGACCCAGTCCAAGGTGTGCATTTTCCAGTGGCAAGCCAACGCTCTACTGCCGTCACTGGGCAATTCCAGAGGACACTCTCACACAATGGGAAGATTACCGACACCACCATTCCCATGTCCAGGAGACCTGTAAGTGGAAAGTGTCTGCTCAGCTAACGGAGAGCAAAGGCCCTTGGTCTGATAGACATTCACTACCATGACACTGAAGTAGTTCGGTGAAGCGCACAGCTAGCGGGAAATCAAACCATCGCTCACATGACAGGGACACCAATGGGGAAAGAAGTGATCAAACAAGCATTCCGGGAGCTATTTCAAGGGCTGGGAAAGCTGAAGGTTACAGTAGTTTGGCTACATATCAATGAGAGTATCAGGTCTTGTCCACAGCACCCCTGGAGTATGATCTTCCACCCACAGGAGGCAGTGTCCTGGGTTCTGCAACAGTTGATCGACCACGACATACTTGCGAGGGCAACCAGTCCCACACTATGGATTTTGCCCCTGGTCACAGTGCCATAGGAAGGGATAAGATAAGACTGTGCATTGACATGAAAGTGGCCAACACTGCGATAGAGTGGGAGAGACATCTAGGACCCAAAATAGAGGACATGATTTTTCATCTAAACTGTGTCACAAAGTTCTCTGAACTGGACCTTAACCAGGTTTATGACCAGTTGGAGCTAAACCGCGAATCAAGGATAATCACAACGTTTGTAACACATGATGGGTTGTTTTGTTACAAATGTCGCCATTTTGGGATATCATCTGCCGCTTGAACTCTTTCAGGATGCCAACAGGCAGATGATGATCCCAGTGAAGTAAGCATTTAATTACTCTGACATCATCCTGATATTGGAACATCCCAGGAAGAACATGATAATGCCCTCATGGCTGTATGCAACATTCTGAGTAGAGCTGGTCTTTCATTGAACTATGAAAAGTGCAATATCAGCATGGCAAACTATGTTTCTACGGACACATATTCTCGGGACAGGGAATGCAACCAAACCCGGAGAAGTAAGGAACATCAGTCAGCTCTCGGCACCAACACATGTGGCTGACGTCAGATCATTTTTAGGGATGGCAGTGTACTGTGCCCGGTACCTCCCAAAGTATGCCATCACCACTGATCCCTTACAGAGACTATTGCGGAAAGAAAAGCCATTCCACTGGTTGCAGGAATGTCAAAGGGTGTTTGACACCTTCAAGAGGGAGCTGGCTAGTGCGACACATCTAGCCTACTTCAACCTGGCCTGGCACATGGAAATTGTGGCTGATGCCAGCCCTGTAAGGCTAGTGGCCATTCTTGCCAAACTTGAACAGCCTGAAGCACCAGCAAGTTTTGTTGCGGCCCATGCCAGCTGGGCGTTATCCCAAACAGAAAGTGCATACTGCCAGGCAGAGAAAGACATTTTGGCTGCAGTGTGGGCATGCAAGTACTTCTACCACTATGTTATAGGGATGAGATTCACGTTTGTAATGGACCAACAAGCCCTCCTGTCGCTGTTCGGCAGCCCGAGAATGAAGATGCTGCCTAGGATAGAGAACTTGGGCATCCGCCTCCAGGAATACGATTATGACATCATCCACAGGCCGGGAGGAGACAACAACCCTGCTGACTACAACTTGCTGAACTGAGGCTGAAGCACCAGTCACAGAGAAAAGGAGATGCCAAATATCTCTACTACATCACTGCCCAGGCCATTCTGCTGGCACTGACGATGAAAGAACTGGGCAGGCATCACATGAAGACCGTTCATCAGCATGGCCTAAGAACTCACCAACACTGACAAATGGAAGCACTATAAGCGTGTAAGCGACAGTTCCCATGCCATGAAGCCACCAACAAGCAGGAAATAGAAAGGATGGTAAAAGTATGGACGGATCTAGACGTGTCTGAACAAGGGATATTGCTGAGAGGATGTCATACCATCTTCCCTGCAGAGGGGCTTAGGGCTGCTAGCAAATAAAGAACATCAGGGAGTGGAAGTGACCAAGAAGATGCTCAGACAGACTGTATGGTTCCCTTTCATGGACGGCATGGTTGAAAAGGCAGTCAGGAGGTGTTTCCTGTGTCAATGTGCGGCCAAGAGCGATCCGCCACTCCCACTACAAGTGATATTGATTCCCAAAGGGGTGTTGTAAAAGGTCACAATGGACTTTTTTTATGATCATTAGATATGGAGGACTACTTACTAGTGATTATGGATGAGTTTTCAAGATTTCCCTTTGTTAAGAGGACTGCCTCCACAGCATTTGCCCAGGTGGTGGGGCTAATTGATGAGATCTTCAGTGAATGGCGCATTCCCCACACCATAAAAATGGACAATGGGCCACCATTTGACAGCCAGGAGCCCCACAACATTGCGAAACATCTAGGGTTCATACACCAGCCTCAAGAAAACAGCATGGTGGAATGCTTCATGTCACCCAGAAAGAATAAGATACAGAAGGCTGTTATTGAAGGGATGCCAATACAACAATCATTGTGCCGAATGCTGTGGCACTACAGAACCATGCCCCACACCAGGACAGGAGTACCACCTGGTGGTCCAATGAGGGCTTGCAGTGTGAAGACAAGACTACCCCAAGTGGGAGAAGTGAACCGGGCCCAGGTAGGAGTGGTGGAGATCATGGAAGCAGATGTATGAAAGAGAAATGCCTGAGGGAAGGAAATGGCCAAGGAACAAACTGACTGGACGAGAAGGGCAAAGATGAAGGTCTTTAGTGAAGGAGATAATCAGCCTCATTACAACTCAGGCGTTAAGGGTTAACGCCGTCGTTAACCCTTAACGCCTGATTCTGATTTTAAATCCATGGCGCTAACCTGCCATGATGCTAATTACGCCACCGTAATTTACGGTGGCGTAATTAGCGCCTTCCCCACTCCCATTATGCCCTATGGGGCAAAAATGGGAATGGGGAAGGGAAAATGGGAAATGGGGATTTATCGCCCCACTCACCTTGGAATGGGGCGGTAAATCCGCCATCCACCATGGTGTAAACGTAGTTTACACCATGGTGGTAAGGTTGGCGCAATTAGTGCCTGGGTAGTAATGACCCCAAATGTGTTAGTTAGCAACAGATACAGAGAAAGACATATTCGAGATACGAGAGCACGCCATTGTGGGTAACCGACGTGAAAGGGACAATGGTCACTGCTACCAATGGGAAGAAGGAAGTGACCAGGAATGTGTTGTTTTTCAAGCACCTCATATCTGGAAGAGAGATCGACGTGGACTAGAAACATGCTGGGGTGCGGGATACACACAAAGCGATAGGAGATGAAGACAAAGCAAGTTGAGTTAGTACCACCAGAAACCGAGTCTGGGAGAGATGATTGACCGAGTCAAAACATCAACAGACCCAGCAGACTCATCGAAGAAATATGAGATGGACTTAAGGAGATATGTGTGGAGGAGGTGTTGTAAGGGGACTGCACATGTTGAACGTGCACTTTAAGGGTACATCATTGAGAGAGGAAGAGGAGGAGTCAAGAGTGGAGGAAGTCAGTAAGAATAAAGTATGTGATCCAAGTGCACGTCTATGTGTCTTTCCTTATATGCTCCTGTGCATACTAACAGGACGTGCATGTTCTGCATCAGCAGGGTTATACGGTTAAGGAAGTTTCCACCTTGAAGAGGTCCATTACTAATTCATGGAACAGCTTTGAAGCACACATTGTGAGAACATTTCGAGTAGCAGAGGCGGCACACCAGATAAGTGGCTTGGTTCTGTTAATTCGTACAATCGCTTCTCCTGCACAGGCATAGTAGCAATCCTTATGTTATTCTTTCACTGCAAATATATTCTCCAAAACGCAGGTGCTTCCTACTTATGAGGCCAGTCTGGGGATTCTATAATGGGTACTGGATTGGGAAATGAGATTCAGGGTGTTTTGGGTTCACTAGTCTTGGCTGACCCCTCAAGTATGCCCTGCTACTGAGCACTTCTTTCTCTGCCGCTTAGCCTGTCTTTTTGCTTGGCTGAGTTCTCTCTTCCGGTTGTTTTCAGGCTGTTTCCATTCACTTTTATATAGCCTGTTTCCACAATTAACCAGTTTGGGGGCAGTGAAGATTGGACTTGTCCAGTTGGGCTCTGATCAGATGGCAAGTGCCAGCAGCTAAAAGTTGGGGGCTCTCAAAATAACGTGCTGCGATGGCAGGGGCAAGGGGGAAACACAGGGGGCTGCTTCAAAATATAAGTTTGTGATACTCATTACATTAACTGTCCCCAAGAGGCTTTGCGCTTGTCAGGTTTTTTTGTGAGTTGTATAAAGGGTGGCTATGGTGGCTGTTTTCTGTCTAAAATGTAATTTGCTTTCTTCTTAGTTATGCTAAGTGCCCATGACTCCATTTTGCTCTTAGTATCCAGTTACAAATGGACGTCACCATCATCTTTCCAGCAGGTTTAGAGGAGAGGAAGTACATAGATAGCAGTTTGCGTGGCGTGTGGTCTTGACCAGCATCATTAGCCTCCCAGTTCTCTTCCGCTTCCATCCAGTTGATGGTAACATGAGTAACAAGGGGAACTTAGCATACTCAGGAACTTGATTGTAATATGAGTAACAACTGGAACCCAACATGTGGGACGAGAGAATAGCGCAGGGCTAACGAATACCTCTTGGACACAAGACAATGCAGAGCAACAGAGGTTTGAATCCCAGTCCTGTGCTTAGAGACTGGTCTCCGGTAGTATGCGAGTTATAAAAGATTCATTAATTATTGCTCACAGCACGATATAAGGCGTGTATGAGTGTTACACTTACGTGCATCCATTTTCTACACGGCCTGTCCGGGGATTTCTGACGCCCTGTGCAGCATAAGTTGTGCGGACCAGTAAAAGGCATAAATGTTCTACATACAGAGAAGAGGCATCACAGAAATAACACCAGAAGAAGTTCACCTGCTTTGTACACAATAGCATTATTGTGAAATGATAAGAAGTTTCCATGCTGCGAATTTAAAATAAATTTCAGTGCGTAAGCCAGCAGCCAAATAACTGGGTGGGGGGCAATATATGCTGAGTCACTATTTTTATACAAGTATATTCTGGTATTCTGGGCGCACAGGGCCTCCTTCACCTCATATCATTGATTTGACAGGCAGATAGTCTCGCCAGCCATTTACTGCACCAGAGATTCATGTACGGCGGGGGGGATTGCAGCAGAACTCTCTCTCTTCATGGGCTGTAACTATCTCACTCCATGTGCTGTCACTCTGTCTCTGTACTGCCTCTCTCTGTCTCCATGTGCTGTCACTCTGTCTCTGTACTTCCTCTCTCTTTCTCCATGTGCTGTCACTCTGTCTCTCCATGTGCTGTCACTCTGTGCATGCACTGCCACTCTGTATTCTGTCTCTGTGCTGTCACTCTCTCTGTGTGCTGTCACTTTCTCTCTCTCTGCGCTGTCACTCTCTCTCATATTGCTCTGCCACACACTCTCACATTCCACTGTCACTCTTCTGTGTCTCTTCATGCCCTTATTCTCCCCTCTCACCCTGACACACTTGAAGATATCCCCTCATGTAGACTTATCTTCTCGATCTCTCACCTTTGCCTGCATCCCTTACTTTTTCTCTCATTGTACCTCTCACATCCTTCACTTTTTCTCTTACCCTCCCATTCTCAGCCTTTCTCGCTTTTATGTCCTCTTGCTCATCATCAATGGCACCCTCTCGTAATGTCTTCCTCCCTTTCTCTAGTCCCTCTATTTCTCTTGCAAACCTGCATCCCTCCCTTGAAAATGTGCGGTCCCCTTGCACCTTGGTGCCTATAAAGACAAAATGCAAAGAACAGCAGAAAACACCATAACTATTGGCTTTGACAATGCTTGTAGGATCTTCCCTGCTACAGGCAGTCATCGACTGCACCAAACCTTTGGCATGCTTTTGCAGTTCAGCATAAACACCTTGATGACCAAAACCCTGTTCCTTTGGTTTGGGGGTCTATGCAGGTGTGTGCAAGGACGTTTTAAGTTGTAGTGTTTTAAACATTTTAAAGGAGCTGCTTTTACCTTCGTAAATATGGTGAAATTGCCTCTGCAGTAAACGGCTGATACATTAATGTATGAAGCGGAAACAGCTCCTGGCCTTATTTGCAAATATTTTTATATTATGTAAAATAATTCCATAAAGTGGAGACAGCAAGTCATTTTGTGTGATTGGTGAACTGTATTTTCGCACATTGATTAGGTCTATTTATTAGCAAATATTGCTATGCGGCAAACAGGCCAGGACTGAGTAATGCAATGGATTACATCTCCTAATGGAAGACTATGAGTGAAGCCTAGTGCATCTTCTTATCAATTGAGGTTGACATGAAATACACAAAGCAGCACTTTGATCATAGGAATGAGTGTCTGATGTTGAAGGTTTAAATCAATTTTGCATATTTCTTTGGCACTAGGTTTATTTATAATTAATTATTATTTGTAGATCTGGGTCCATATTTTATGAAAACACACTTTATGGCATGATTAATTAATGGCGTTTGTTGATATCAGCACGATGATTCACTGTCCCTGGGCAATTTCATTAGTAGTTATTTTATTGGCTGTTTGCTGCCTAGAAACTTTATAGATGATGGAAGATTCCATCTGGCGATAATAATGAATTTTAATGTTGTTTAGTGTGTCTTTTAAGTGATTTGCGCTCATTATAAGTAGTATTAGAGAACATTCTGCAGCCGGTGCAACACGCATGCATTGCATGATTTCACTGAGCTCCAGATCTGACCTATTTGTGTCACCAAGGCTCCACAATGTGGCACATTTCAGCATTATCGTGCATGAGCTTTTCACATTGCACAGCGATGTGAATTTATTTAAAATCGATATGGCATTTGATCAGAAATAACTTATACAAGCTATGTTCACAGATAACGGAGGCAATCTCTCCATAGGGCACCTTTACAACAAGGGAAGGTAATGTCAGATTACGGACAGTAATCCTTATTACTCCTAGTTCTCCTGACTTTTCAGTCTTAACAATTTGAAGGCCTTCGCCTGCCAGATAGATCTCTTGCAAAAATCTTCTCTAAACGTTGACCTCTCTGGGGTATATAAGCCCCACCTCCTTTACCTCTTGCTGTGTTTTTGTACACCGAAAACGACCATATACCACGAATGCAGGGGTGGGGACTTGTAGGACTGTGACGAGTGAGGAGCACTAGGAATAATGAGAATTACTGTATGCAACCTGACATTACCTCCCATTCTCCCTCCTTCGTCATAGTCCTAACACTTTGTAGACATAACAACAAGTATTTAGACATGAGCTGTCCCAATAAGGCACATGGACTCTCAGAAATGCAGAAAAATATTCATGTATTTATCGCACCGAGCTAGCCTACAGTACTCTTACTCCAAAATCAGCCGAGCGAGGGCCACCTACTGTCAATCTGTAATGGCAAACAAAACTGTCTGGGGATGACCAGGATGCTCCATTGCAGATATCTTGTATTGATGACCCTTGCACTTCCATTCAAGATGCAGCCATTGCCATTGTTGAACCATCTTGGATCACTCCGGGGAGGGGTTACCCCACCTCTTGATATGACGTGATAATCTGGCCCAATGAGTTGTTGTGGAAAGTTTCTTGCCTTTGGTTGTTCCACTGAATGAAACTAAAGGGATTTCTGCGCGGCAGAAAGATCAAGACCACTCCAGGTAGATGCCTGGCAATATATCAAGATCAACTGATTGATTGTTAACAGCTGCAACTTAGTGGTGAAGTTCACCTCTGTACGCAAGATCACCCTGTCTGTTCTGAATCATAGGTATGGCTCCATACACAAGAGTGATAAAAGCTCATCCAACCACCTTGCCTATGTGATTGCCACAAAAAAAAACGTTTTCCATGAGAGAAATTTGAAGGGTAGTGTGTCCATTGGTTAAAAAGGGAGGTTGCTGTAGCTGGTTAAGTACCAGCAGAAGGTCCCACTCTGGCAGGATCAATTTCCTCGGGCTTCTGTAATCCAAAACTAGGGAAAAGCCGGTTAACAAAAGGAGCAATGAAGGCCAAGGAAAAACAAAGATTTCGGAAGGCTTTAACAGCATCCAGTTGTGTGGAGAGTACATGTTGCCAATCCCAGGACCCCCCTTGATTTTTGCATATTTAAGTAACTTTGGGCCTCGCACTAAGTTAATAGGGGAATCCAGACGTGGACCCCTTGCTCATTATTCTTAGAGAGGCACAGCTCCACCCTAGTGATGAGGTCCGACCAGACCGAAACACGTGTCTGCGGTTGCTGTTGGTACTCTTGTTCAGAGGAGAATTGCTTAGCATTTCGGTGCTGGATTGCCCTAGGGCAGTACAAAGACTGATATGTTTTATATATTTCTCCTCTGTGAAAGATATTGAGCTAAAGACTCTGAGGAAGTCTCTCATAACCGGGATTTATGTCCGCAGAGGGACTTCCAGGCCCCCCTTGTTTTTTTTCATATTTAAGTAACAGTGGGTCTGACCCTAAGTTACTAGGGGAATCCAGACGTGGACCCCTTGCTCACTATTCTTAGAGAGGCACAGCTCCACTCTACTGATGAGGTCCGACCAGACCGAAACATGTGTCTGGGGTTGCTGTTGATACTCTGGTTCAGAGGAGAATTGCTTAGCATTTCAGTGCTGGAATGCCCTAGGGCAGGACAAAGACTGATATGTTTTAGATATTTCTCCTCTCTGAAAGAGAGTGAGCTTAAGACTCTGGGCAAGTCTCTCGTAACCACGACTTATGTCTGGCAAAGGGACTCCCAGGACTCCCCTTTTTTTTCATATTTAAGTAACTTTGGGTCTCACCCCAAGTCACTAGGGGACTCCAGACATGGACCCCTTGCTCACTAGATTTAGAGAGGCACAGCTCCACCCTACTGATGAGGGCTGACCAGACTGTCTGGGGTTGCTGTGGGTACTCTTTTTCAGAGGAGAATTGCTTATCATATCTGTACTGGTCTGCCTTAGGGTAGGACAAAGACTGATATGTTTTAGATATTTATCCTCTGTGAAAGATAGTGAGCTAAAGACTCTGGGTAAGTCTCTCATAACTGGGACTTATGTTCATCATAGGGACTCCCAGGTCCCCCCTTGTTTTTTGCATATTTAAGTAACTTTGGGCCTCACCCTAAGCTCCTAGGGGAATCCAGACGTGGACCCCTCGCTCACTTTTCTTAGAGAGACAAAGCTCTACCCTACTGATGAGGTCCGACCAGACTGAAACACGTGTCTGGGGTTGCTGTTGGTACTCTTGTTCAGAGGAGAATTGCTTAGCATTTCAGTGCTGTGGACTGCCCTAGGGCAGGTCAAAGACTGATATGTTTTAGATATTCCTCCTCTTTGAAAGATAGTGAGCTAAAGACTCTGGTTAAGTCTCTCGTAACTGGGAATTATGTCTGGCAGGGGGACTCCCAGGACCCCCCCCTTGTTTTTTGCAATCCCAAATTGAAGACATCTGTTAAAAAGTCCGGTATCTCCCAGGCATCCCCTGTCATTTGCGATATCTCTAGGTCCACACCATCAGCAGAAGGACCCTCAAATAAAGCTTCCACGGTATGTTATGTTATATAGATTTACAAAGCACAGCATACGCCAAAGGCATCTTGGCGCTAGGAGGTAGCAGGTGAGAAAAAAGTACTAGAAAATAGTCTTCATAGCGCGTCTGAAGGCCAGATGATTAGCAGTAGCATGGAGAGCCAAAGGAAGTTGGTTCCATGCTTTGGCTGCAGCCACCGAGAAGGCGCGGCCACCAGTTCGAGCCCGTTTGAAGCAAGGAACCAGAAGAAGTAGCACATTCTGGGAGCGCAGGGGCAGGTAGGCATGTAGTGGACAAACCTCTCCTGCAAATACTCAGCTCCAGCCTTATTAAAGGCCTTGTGAACAAGGCACATAGATTTAAATAGGATCCACCTTGATGGAACAGGTGTCTAGTACGAAATGTATGTATGCTTGATCCAGCTTATTTCTGGCTTGACTAGTCCCAAAGACTGTTTTAGAGCTATTTAGACACATCCTATTTTCAATCATCTACTCCTGGATGATCGAGTAGATGTGATTATGGGTTGTTGTGTCTTTATCATGATCCCCGCTAAGATCCATGGTGAGCTGCAAATCATCAGTGAAGTGAAAGCCCATATTTTCCAGATTTCGCAAAATAGGACTTATATAGATGTTGAAAAGAATTGAGGAAATACAAGTTCACTGTGGCACTCCGTATTTGATGGAAATGGGGTCTGAGCAGGCAGTGCCTCAGCATATCTAGAGGTTCTGTCGCTCAGAAAAGAGTGTATCCATTCTGTGGTGTGGCTTGAACATTTGCCAATATAAGCCAGTGTTTCCAGTAGTCTGGCATGGTCTAGGAGAGCAAACACTGCTGAGAGATCTAATAAAATGGGTAGGCCTCTTTTACCCTTGTCTATTCGGTACAACATCCTTTCATCGCGGCATGTTTTTTCGCGGGGGGTTTTACAGTGATTTTTTTAATGAAAAAAACTCATCTATTTTTTAGGGGGAGGGTTAGACAAATATATATATGGGGTGTGGGTGTTCGAGAATAGCAACAACATTAAAGGTGATGGGGGTTTGGGGGTTAAACCCCCCCATAAAAAAGAAAAGAAATTCAATTCGTTTTATTTGTAAAAAAATCTGCGGTAAAAATCCCCACGAAAAAAACATCCAGTGATGACATGACATGGAACCATCTATTCTTCCTAGCATTCGCGTCTTCAGATCTAGCAAAGCACTTTCTTTCTGTCCTGTAGCTTCTACGGAAACCAGATTGTTTGTAATGAAAAACAGCAACAGATTGAAAGTGTGCCTGTAGTTGGATGATTGCTGCCTTGTTCAATATTTTTAGTAAAAAAGGGGTCTTAGTTATTGGTCGTAGGTTTGTTGGGCCCTTGGCACTGGGTCCTGGCTTCTTAGTAACGGGTGTGACTGCTACTTCCTTGATAGAAATAGGAACGTTCTTGAGTGGGAAGGAGGAATTTATAAATCGTGTATAGAAAGGGGCAAAGATGCTAATGTTCTTAAGAATGATCTTGGTAGGAAGAAGGTCCCCTATACAAGAGGTAGGACTGATGTTAACTAACATTTGGGTAGTGTCGTCAATGGTCATGGTCTGGAAGACTAAAGGTGGGGTGTTAATATTCTTGGTGTTGGTTTTCATCGCGTGTTCTGAAGGTGTCTTAATGACACCTTGTGAATTTTGAATTTTATCATGAGCCAGTAGGACCTTGTCTTGAAATGCTTTTTGCACATTTTCGCAGTCATCCCTGTTTGGGTTAATGACATGGGTGCGGGCGATAAACCTTTTACACCCCTCGATCGATCACTAAGGTCTGAAGGGTAGACTTTCGCGCCTTCAGGTATGGGCCATGTGATTTGTGCAGCAAGGTGCAGGGTGGCATCAGAGTTATAGCTACAAATTTAAGTGGAGGACATTGGGGTTGCTGATTTGTCTAGGAGTGAGTGAAGTGTGTGTGAGTTAGGGCGAGCTTGGCTCTCCCGTAGCCCATCCCTTTATCTTCCAGGTGCAGTTTTACAATTGTAAGAATAACATTGTGAGTCAGAGTAGCTAATTAATTGTTAGGTCAGCGCATCTCAGATGACAAGCCCAAGAGCACCCACGTGAACAAAGATGAACAGATGAAGATGGACCAATGGGCTGGCATGACATATGAGGCGAGCCCTACATCTATAGGCATCTGCCAATCCATTTTGTAGAATTGGACTATATATGATGATGTCATTAGTGATGCTGTTTGTGCTTTTAATGTACCACGCATGCCAACGGACCTCAGAACATTCTGTGGCAGCAGAGTTCTGCACTCATAGAGGCTTTGAGGCCCCATCTCCTGATGGGCTGCAGCCACCTGCAAAGACCAGACCCAAACGCGAAAAAATCCCAGAGGATTGCAGGAGTCCATTTTTGCAGAATTCCTGTCTGCTCTTTGAAGCGGGGCATGGCTCCGGAGAGAGTGCATGCCGGTGTTGGAAGCATGTGATGGAGGAGCTTGGGTGAGCATGCTTATGGGAGTATACCCTTGCAAGGGATAACAAGTAGGTGAAGGTTATTTGGGAAAGAGTGTGGGTTGTGAGCAAGCAGAGAACAAAGTCAGTTTTATAGCGTGGATGTGTTATTGTGTTTTTTAATCAGTATTGAATTTTTAAGGATTATATTATGTAAAAAGAAAATGGAAGTGTAGGGAGCCTCCTTGAGTGAGGGGAGATGGTGATACCACTTTCATTGTGTAACAAAGAAGAAGGAAATAAATAGGAGCCCCGCATAATTAGTGGGCTCGGGAATAGTAGTGGTTGCTATTTTAGCTTGTTATTTTAGTTTATTGTTTTCATGTTTTTATTGTATAGGGTGGAGGCCTGAGGAGGGGTGTTGTCTAAATATTAGTGTGTTCATAGTGTGTGCAGTGTGAGAGCAGGGGTATGTGTAGGGGAGGGAGAACAACGTGGGCTGGCGGGGAGGAGTGACCGACAAATTGATTTTTTGAATGTGATCCTTTCAGCGTGCACAGCACATGATAAGAAGTGCAGGGACACCTTACAGTTCATATATCACTGTAATCAGAGAGGAGACGCATTTAGAGTTCATGTAAAAAGCCTTGCCCTTGTACCGAGAGAAGAACAAGACAGGCTAACATATAGTGCATGGATTATAAAACAATGCTATGAGATACAACATACATGTGCAAAAACAATAATAATTCATAATGACATCAAATAACAAAAGAAAAGTGTAATATATACAACAAGATGAGCATAAAATCCTGTATGATTAGTATACACATGGATTTCAATAGTTTCATTCTTATATGACAGTATACATGTTAATGTAGATCAGTAGGTGTTTTTTGTGAATAAATCCAAATTGAAAAATTAAATAGAAACTGAAGGGGCTAGAGAGCTACCCAAATTTCAAAAGAATGTCCTAATTCATAGAAGATTTCCTGTTTATAATTTGTATTCCTTCTAATTGTGACAAATAGATGTTCCAGGGTCATAGGGAAAACAAGATATCTTTTAGGCCACCACACCTGTGTATACCCACTCCAGCAACCGCTTCACCACAAGAGTGCGTAGGAAAGAGAGAATTAGAAGCGGTGCTAGAGTCAGCCTGAGCAGAGCTAGAGCGACTGCAGACAGCACAACGTGAGGCAAAAGGGAGTGGCATAGATGAATGGAGAGTGGGGGATATTTTGTTCCGATTAGACAGCACAGCAATAACGGATGTGCATATAGAGAAGAAAGAAGACAAACAAGCACACAGCACAAGGACAGAACTGTGAGGTCTGATATGGGCTTAGGTGGATATCTGGGAGTGGGGGTGTCTGGAGTACAGTGGATGTGTTTGAGGACGACAGTGAAGAGGAAGTGCAACAGACACCTCAAATAACCCCGCAAGTGAACATTTTGTGGGAAGAGAGTGTAAGGAGGTTTGGCCGAATGGCAGTAGTGAGGAAAAAGGGAAGTGGCGGGAGAAAAGAAGGGGAAAAAGTTGGCTTCCAGATGCCTTTGATACACAAAGATGTGGGTAGAGCATGTATATGCCCTGGGCGCAGATGGACAAGAACAATTTGATCAAGGTGTTTCCGCCGTGAACAGCGGGGGCAGGGAAGTGAATATATTTATTTATTTTATTTATTTAAATTTATAAAGCGCACAACGGCCCTTAGGCATCGTGGCGCTGTTACAGAAAGTTTACTTAGTTACTTGAGGCGTACACAATAGTGATGGCATACAGTCATGGTTAATACATCCAGTTAGTTACAGTAGGCAAACTTTGTTGCTGATGAATAAAAGATGGTAAAATCTAACATTCAGATCAGTACACAAGTTGAGTGAAACAATTTGATGTTGGAGACTGCCTGCTGGTCCCTGGTTACAGTGAGCCAAATGCTTGTCTTAGTTGAACAACTTTGTCTTGAGGGTTTTGCGGAAGACGGTGTAAGATGCTTCATTTATGAGTTAAGTGGGCAGGCTATTCCAGTTTTTAGGAGCTAGATGCAGGAAGTTGGAGCCACCAGCTTTGTTTTTTTTTAATGAGGGAATGTAGATCTGGTCCAATAGGTGAGCTTGACTGGGTCTGGAGGAAGTGACAGGTATTATTTTCTCTGTTCGGCAAAGGGGGGCAGTGCGAGAGAGGCACTTGCGGGTGATGGCCATGGTTTTAAAGAGAATACACTCTTTGACTGGGAGCCAGTGAGCATCTCATCTGATTTGTGACAGATGTTCATATATGCATTTGAGAAACAGAATGCGGGTGTACCCCTTGCCATGGGTGACATGAAAAGCGTATTAGTGATGATAGTGGGAGAGCAGGCTGAGGATGTGTGGATTAACGCAGGATACCCCGGAGTAAGTGGGGATGGCGATGTGCATTACGGCACTCTGTTCAACAACATTAGGGTGCAGGTGTGGGGCTTGCTTTGGCACACATACCCTGATACCCTAGACTTGCAGTTGATTATGCAAAAAACTATTGGCGATGACAGAGTCCCCACACAGTTCTTTATTAAGGTTCATGAGATGTGGAGAGCACAGATGGGGGACCAGTGGGACTGATCAGTTCCTCTTTTCTATTTCGTTATCAAAAGGGGCTTACCCAAAGAGGCGCAGAAGGCACCAGACAAAATCATGGGCATTACAGCAAAGGGATGGGTGGGAATTCAGAGCATAATACACCACTGCAAACAGATAAAGGAAAGAGAAAGGGAAACTACCCAGCAGATTCAGCAGATGCAGGCAAATGAGGCAAAGATGGTACAGAGGAAGCTAGCAAAGATAGTTGTCGAAGGCACATTGTTCACACCAGCACAGAGGCAGGGAACAGAGAGCATGCAGGGTCTGCGGATGTCTCAATAGCAGCGTTTTGGCCAGAAGGAGGACAAGGGCAGTGCGGAGGCAGACAACATGAACCCACCCAGGAGTGGCAGCAAGGACATCAGCAGCATGGGGGGGGGATTCAGGGGCGAAGAGGGGGCTTGGAGGTATGGGACCGAGAGGGCAGAGCATGGGGTCCTCAACCGGTTGGAACTGCGGGAAGTGGGAAAATTTTTCGAGAGAATGCAGAAGCAGGCCAGTGCCCGGGTATAACACATACAACACTTATCACCTGACACCCCAGAGCACACAGCAGATGCCAACACCAAGAATGACCTCCATGCCATAGGAAATACACCAAACATACAAACAGTTCCCACCCCAGCCCTCGGGACCGTACCCTTAGCAACAGCAACACAACAACAGTACACACAGCAGCAGCAACACCTGCAGCAAAAGTACCCATAACAAGCAATGCCCCAGTACAGAAATGGAAACGTAGTGCCATACCAAGGGTTGAGCGTGATAGGAAACAACCCTTTCACTTTCCCAGGGTCAAACACGTACCCAGATTAGGACAGCCCACGGAGAGCGATTGTCTTAGATTTTTACAAGATTAGAAAGTGTGTGGTAACGATGGTTATGGCACATGTAAAATTAAACCAAGCATTCGACAAGAAGGTGAACCACTTCAGGAGGTAAACCATCATTATAACTTGGGGGTAAAAATACAGAAGGAGGTCAAATGGGGTGCCAGTGTAACAAAAACACATTAATAATTAAAAGATGCATTGGCCCCTTGATTCGTTGAACCACAGTCTAGGCAATCGACTCCCACTTACAGCTTTAGAAGAATATAAGGCCCAAGCTTCATCTGCGGCCTTATACGGCATCAAAATATGGGGATCTGAAGATACAGGTGAGCTTATAGTAGTGGAAAGTAAATTTGCAAAGCAAACCTTGGGTTTGGCGATCAATTATTCCACTGTTCCTCAAAGCAGGTTTGAAACCCATCAAGTTTGAAGCCCATTTCAAATCTCTTTTACATTGGCTGTGCTCCCACAAACTTGTTTATTTGAGGCACTATAAAGATATGTTGTGGGATGTTATTAAGTACCCTGGTGGCAAAACATGACCTTGTTATATACACTTCTCCACTTTACTGGATAAAATAGGACTCACACATCTGACCCACAAAACATCGATGATAACAGGTTTTAAACCAATGCAGCACTATATGAATATATGAATGAAATGTATCCAAGTTTTAATTCCCGGTGGATTACTCATATTCATAAATATTATAATTGTTTTTTTATAACACTCTTAATACCGAAGAGGTTTTCCCCATTTTAATCTTTTTATACTGACTCATTTATTATCACATCTGTGTGTGCATGAATCTGAATTGAAATGATTTTGCATTTTATGGGCTGGCACCCGAATCAAAATGTTTCTGACCGACTTCGCAAGAAGCGAATCCATTGGCAGAGAAAAAGTGAGGAGGAGAGGAAGCAGTTTTAGGGTGGGAAAGCATGGCCTGGAGAGTCATTAATTTGTTGGGTTGTGAGTGGAATAAGGATATAATGTGAGTATAGCAATGATCAATAGTGAGGCAAAGAGACAGTGCTTATTGATAGTGAGAATACAAGGGATACATATTTTTGCCAGCCAGGTAGCTTAGCTCGTAGGTTCGTGCTCAGCTCTTGGATGGCTGTGGAGATTCGTGATTAAAGGTGGGGTTGAGAGAGGGTGAATGAGTGAGCATTATGATGGCAGTCAAATTAGGTAGCTATATTCATATGAAAAATAATAAAACATAAAATCACCCTCTCAAAACTATTGTATCACTTAAAACAAAATGAGGAATACACCGAGCAAATTAGTTAGTAAAGACATTCAAATATAACATTGTGCATTTGCTTTTAAACATAAATGACACTATCCAAGCCTTGGTTATTTTTTTGCAAACGAACACACATTATGTGTGGCAGTCAATGGAGTTTTTAAATAAAGTATAAAAGAAGGACACAAACTTGTAGACGCTAAGTGCATAAAGCACTATCATACTGTTAACAAAACAATGCACATTAGGGTGACATAAACTTCGAGGCTCAAATGAACGTACATTTGGATAAGGAAACCAGGCCAAAATCAATGCACAATTTGAAAAATATTGATTTAAAATCAACACAAATGTGTATGAGTAGTAAACTTTTCATACTCTTCATTCGTACGGCAGAACACGTGCTTCCATAGAACTACACCATATCCAACACGCTGAAGGACAATTGTTTAGGGTACTGGAAAAATATTTGGAAAACACCTCTTTTCCTCAATTATTACCTACAAGTTCCGGTGGCAGAGTAGTTGACAGACGAATACAGATGACTGCCTCTGATCCTCCGGAACCTGTATATATTATGCACATCCATAATGTAGGCAACAGCATAACTTAATAGTTCACCTATTAAATGATAGCGAGTTGGCCACATTTTGCTATAGAGTGGCACACACATTAGAGACAGGCAAAATCGAGTAGAATCATGATTGTTTTAACATTAGTCCAACTGGTTGAGGGAAATGATCAAGTACACAAAAGCAATACAAGCAACATATCAGCAAATATGCATGGAACAGAAGAGTATTGCTTCAGGCACTACTCAGAAATAAATGACATGGTACCTTGGACCACCAACATGGTTTTAAACATTAGGTTATGCAGAATAAACCTTAAAGGAATTATGTTAATCTCCTGAAAATAAACAATGAACACCTGCCTAACACTGGAATTATGACCTCACATGTATTTTGAGCCATGCGTTCAGTAAATGTACCCAGACACATCCACCATTTGTTCTTGGCAATTTTAAATTGCATGCTAAACTCAGAAA
This sequence comes from Ambystoma mexicanum, assembly GCF_040938575.1. Taxonomy (NCBI): domain Eukaryota; kingdom Metazoa; phylum Chordata; class Amphibia; order Caudata; family Ambystomatidae; genus Ambystoma; species Ambystoma mexicanum. The sequence goes on from NC_090928.1 coordinate 293,829,797, forward strand.
ACCCACCTTTAGGTCAAGTCACGCACTAATCTTGGTGAGAAGATTGGGTGAGCATGCTTATGGGAGTATACCCTTGCAAGGGATAACAAGTAGGTGAAGGTTATTTGGGAAAGAGTGTGGGTTGTGAGCAAGCAGAGAACAAAGTCGGTTTTATAGCGTGGATGTGTTATTGTGTTTTTTAATCAGTATTGAATTTTTAAGGATTATATTATGTAAAAAGAAAATGGAAGTGTAGGGAGCCTCCTTGAGTGAGGGGAGATGGTGATACCACTTTCATTGTGTAACAAAGAAGAAGGAAATAAATAGGAGCCCCGCATAATTAGTGGGCTCGGGAATAGTAGTGGTTGCTATTTTAGCTTGTTATTTTAGTTTATTGTTTTCATGTTTTTATTGTATAGGGTGGAGGCCTGAGGAGGGGTGTTGTCTAAATATTAGTGTGTTCATAGTGTGTGCAGTGTGAGAGCAGGGGTATGTGTAGGGGAGGGAGAACAACGTGGGCTGGCGGGGAGGAGTGACCGACAAATTGATTTTTTGAATGTGATCCTTTCAGCGTGCACAGCACATGATAAGAAGTGCAGGGACACCTTACAGTTCATATATCACTGTAATCAGAGAGGAGACGCATTTAGAGTTCATGTACAAAGCCTTGCCCTTGTACCGAGAGAAGAACAAGACAGGCTAACATATAGTGCATGGATTATAAAACAATGCTGTGAGATACAACATACATGTGCAAAAACAATAATAATTCATAATGACATCAAATAACAAAAGAAAAGTGTAATATATACAACAAGATGAGCATAAAATCCTGTATGGTTAGTATACACATGGATTTCAATAGTTTCATTCTTATATGACAGTATACATGTTAATGTAGATCAGTAGGTGTTTTTTGTGAATACATCCAAATTGAAAAATTAAATAGAAACTGAAGGGGCTAGAGAGCTACCCAAATTTCAAAAGAATGTCCTAATTCATAGAAGATTTCCTGTTTATAATTTGTATTCCTTCTAATTGTGACAAATAGATGTTCCAGGGTCATAGGGAAAACAAGATATCTTTTAGGCCACCACACCTGTGTATACCCACTCCAGCAACCGCTTCACCACAAGAGTGCGTAGGAAAGAGAGAATTAGAAGCGGTGCTAGAGTCAGCCTGAGCAGAGCTAGAGCGACTGCAGAAAGCACAACGTGAGGCAAAAGGGAGGGCATAGATGAATGGAGAGTGGGGGATATTTTGTTCCGATTAGACAGCACAGCAATAACGGATGTGCATATAGAGAAGAAAGAAGACAAACAAGCACACAGCACAAGGACAGAACTGTGAGGTCTGATATGGGCTTAGGTGGATATCTGGGAGTGGGGGTGTCTGGAGTACAGTGGATGTGTTTGAGGACGACAGTGAAGAGGAAGTGCAACAGACACCTCAAATAACCCCGCAAGTGAACATTTTGTGGGAAGAGAGTGTAAGGAGGTTTGGCCGAATGGCAGTAGTGAGGAAAAAGGGAAGTGGCGGGAGAAAAGAAGGGGAAAAAGTTGGCTTCCAGATGCCTTTGATACACAAAGATGTGGGTAGAGCATGTATATGCCCTGGGCGCAGATGGACAAGAACAATTTGATCAAGGTGTTTCCGCCGTGAACAGCGGGGGCAGGGAAGTGGATATATTTATTTATTTTATTTATTTAAATTTATAAAGCGCACAACGGCCCTTAGGCATCGTGGCGCTGTTACAGAAAGTTTACTTAGTTACTTGAGGCGTACACAATAGTGATGGCATACAGTCATGGTTAATACATCCAGTTAGTTACAGTAGGCAAACTTTGTTGCTGATGAATAAAAGATGGTAAAATCTAACATTCAGATCAGTACACAAGTTGAGTGAAACAATTTGATGTTGGAGACTGCCTGCTGGTCCTTGGTTACAGTGAGCCAAATGCTCGTCTTAGTTGAACAACTTTGTCTTGAGGGTTTTGCGGAAGACGGTGTAAGATGCTTCATTTATGAGTTAAGTGGGCAGGCTATTCCAGTTTTTAGGAGCTAGATGCAGGAAGTTGGAGCCACCAGCTTTGTTTTTTTTTGAATGAGGGAATGTAGATCTGGTCCAATAGGTGAGCTTGACTGGGTCTGGAGGAAGTGACAGGTATTATTTTCTCTGTTCGGCAAAGGGGGGCAGTGCGAGAGAGGCACTTGCGGGTGATGGCCATGGTTTTAAAGAGAATACACTCTTTGACTGGGAGCCAGTGAGCATCTCATCTGATTTGTGACAGATGTTCATATATGCATTTGAGAAACAGAATGCGGGTGTACCCCTTGCCATGGGTGACATGAAAAACGTATTAGTGATGATAGTGGGAGAGCAGGCTGAGGATGTGTGGATTAACGCAGGATACCCCGGAGTAAGTGGGGATGGCGATGTGCATTACGGCACTCCGTTCAACAACATTAGGGTGCAGGTGTGGGGCTTGCTTTGGCACACATACCCTGATACCCTAGACTTGCAGTTGATTATGCAAAAAACTATTGGCGATGACAGAGTCCCCACACAGTTCTTTATTAAGGTTCATGAGATGTGGAGAGCACAGATGGGGGACCAGTGGGACTGATCAGTTCCTCTTTTCTATTTCGTTATCAAAAGGGGCTTACCCAAAGAGGCGCAGAAGGCACCAGACAAAATCATGGGCATTACAGCAAAGGGATGGGTGGGAATTCAGAGCATAATACACCACTGCAAACAGATAAAGGAAAGAGAAAGGGAAACTACCCAGCAGATTCAGCAGATGCAGGCAAATGAGGCAAAGATGGTACAGAGGAAGCTAGCAAAGATAGTTGTCGAAGGCACATTGTTCACACCAGCACAGAGACAGGGAACAGAGAGCATGCAGGGTCTGCGGATGTCTCAATAGCAGCGTTTTGGCCAGAAGGAGGACAAGGGCAGTGCGGAGGCAGACAACATGAACCCACCCAGGAGTGGCAGCAAGGACATCAGCAGCATGGGGGGGAGGATTCAGGGGCGAAGAGGGGGCTTGGAGGTATGGGACCGAGAGGGCAGAGCATGGGGTCCTCAACCGGTTGGAACTGCGGGAAGTGGGAACATTTTTCGAGAGAATGCAGAAGCAGGCCAGTGCCCGGGTACAACACTTATCACCTGACACCCCAGAGCACACAGCAGATGCCAACACCAAGAATGACCTCCATGCCATAGGAAATACACCAAACATACAAACAGTTCCCACCCCAGCCCTCGGGACCGTACCCTTAGCAACAGCAACACAACAACAGTACACACAGCAGCAGCAACACCTGCAGCAAAAGTACCCATAACAAGCAATGCCCCAGTACAGAAATGGAAACGTAGTGCCATACCAAGGGTTGAGCGTGATAGGAAACAACCCTTTCACTTTCCCAGGGTCAAACACGTACCCAGATTAGGACAGCCCACGGAGAGCGATTGTCTTAGATTTTTACAAGATTAGAAAGTGTGTGGTAACGATGGTTATGGCACATGTAAAATTAAACCAAGCATTCGACAAGAAGGTGAACCACTTCAGGAGGTAAACCATCATTATAACTTGGGGGTAAAAATACAGAAGGAGGTCAAATGGGGTGCCAGTGTAACAAAAACACATTAATAATTAAAAGATGCATTGGCCCCTTGATTCGTTGAACCACAGTCTAGGCAATCGACTCCCACTTACAGCTTTAGAAGAATATAAGGCCCAAGCTTCATCTGCGGCCTTATACGGCATCAAAATATGGGGATCTGAAGATACAGGTGAGCTTATAGTAGTGGAAAGTAAATTTGCAAAGCAAACCTTGGGTTTGGCGATCAATTATTCCACTGTTCCTCAAAGCAGGTTTGAAACCCATCAAGTTTGAAGCCCATTTCAAATCTCTTTTACATTGGCTGTGCTCCCACAAACTTGTTTATTTGAGGCACTATAAAGATATGTTGTGGGATGTTATTAAGTACCCTGGTGGCAAAACATGACCTTGTTATATACACTTCTCCACTTTACTGGATAAAATAGGACTCACACATCTGACCCACAAAACATCGATGATAACAGGTTTTAAACCAATGCAGGACTATATGAATATATGAATGAAATGTATCCAAGTTTTAATTCCCGGTGGATTACTCATATTTATAAATATTATAATTGTTTTTTTATAACACTCTTAATACCGAAGAGGTTTTCCCCATTTTAATCTTTTTATACTGACTCATTTATTATCACATCTGTGTGTGCATGAATCTGAATTGAAATGATTTTGCATTTTATGGGCTGGCACCCGAATCAAAATGTTTCTGACCGACTTCGCAAGAAGCGAATCCATTGGCAGAGAAAAAGTGAGGAGGAGAGGAAGCAGTTTTAGGGTGGGAAAGCATGGCCTGGAGAGTCATTAATTTGTTGGGTTGTGAGTGGAATAAGGATATAATGTGAGTATAGCAAAGATCAATAGTGAGGCAAAGAGACAGTGCTTATTGATAGTGAGAATACAAGGGATACATATTTTTGCCAGCCAGGTAGCTTAGCTCGTAGGTTCGTGCTCAGCTCTTGGATGGCTGTGGAGATTCGTGATTAAAGGTGGGGTTGAGAGAGGGTGAATGAGTGAGCAGTATGATGGCAGTCAAATTAGGTAGCTATATTCATATGAAAAATAATAAAACATAAAATCACCCTCTCAAAACTATTGTATCACTTAAAACAAAATGAGGAATACACCGAGCAAATTAGTTAGTAAAGACATTCAAATATAACATTGTGCATTTGCTTTTAAACATAAATGACACTATCCAAGCCTTGGTTATTTTTTTGCAAACGAACACACATTATGTGTGGCAGTCAATGGAGTTTTTAAATAAAGTATAAAAGAAGGACACAAACTTGTAGACGCTAAGTGCATAAAGCACTATCATACTGTTAACAAAACAATGCACATTAGGGTGACATAAACTTCGAGGCTCAAATGAACGTACATTTGGATAAGGAAACCAGGCCAAAATCAATGCACAATTTGAACAATATTGATTTAAAATCAACACAAATGTGTATGAGTAGTAAACTTTTCATACTCTTCATTCGTACGGCAGAACACGTGCTTCCATAGAACTACACCATATCCAACACGCTGAAGGACAATTGTTTAGGGTACTGGAAAAATATTTGGAAAACACCTCTTTTCCTCAATTATTACCTACAAGTTCCGGTGGCAGAGTAGTTGACAGACGAATACAGATGACTGCCTCTGATCCTCCGGAACCTGTATATATTATGCACATCCATAATGTAGGCAACAGCATAACTTAATAGTTCACCTATTAAATGATAGCGAGTTGGCCACATTTTGCTATAGAGTGGCACACACATTAGAGACAGGCAAAATCGAGTAGAATCATGATTGTTTTAACATTAGTCCAACTGGTTGAGGGAAATGATCAAGTACACAAAAGCAATACAAGCAACATATCAGCAAATATGCATGGAACAGAAGAGTATTGCTTCAGGCACTACTCAGAAATAAATGACATGGTACCTTGGACCACCAACATGGTTTTAAACATTAGGTTATGCAGAATAAACCTTAAAGGAATTATGTTAATCTCCTGAAAATAAACAATGAACACCTGCCTAACACTGGAATTATGACCTCACATGTATTTTGAGCCATGCGTTCAGTAAATGTACCCAGACACATCCACCATTTGTTCTTGGCAATTTTAAATTGCATGCTAAACTCAGAAAACCCACCTTTAGGTCAAGTCACGCACTAATCTTGGTGAGAAGATGAGCAATAAAGAAGGGCACCACATATTCACATGCTCCCGAGGACCAAAGGAGTACCACCAGGGTGTGAACTTAGTTTACAAAAACACAACATTTTTCCTGGAAAAATATGGCAACTGCAAAATCCCCAATGAAAGTATAACACCAGAATACCACAGTACATTGTTCACTTCCAAACACACATATGCAATGCCTACTGTCAAATGGAAAATCTATGGGAATAAATGTTCACAGAAAAAAAACATTCAACCAGATTAAAAGGTGTATGTATGAAAACACGGACCCATCAAGAATGTGGAAGTGTTGAGGTAGTTTATGGATTAACCAGCATACACCTATATGGTAAATGTATTGATAATAAGTGAATAAGCTTGCGATACCATGAAAATATGAAGCAAGTGCACAAAGTACAATAAGGAATAGAAATAGTAGACCACAATTACCCAAATAGTGCAGGCATAGTAAAGAAATATCATGCTAGAAGACCACCATCGGGGTTCATCTGGAGAGCTGGAGGAAATCCTCCAGTTCTAATGCTCAATTGGAAAATGATGTAAAACCATACAAAAAACACAATAGAGAGAGCGAACACGAAACTGGAAATGTAGATTGTAGGCAATACAAAAAACAAAGACAATAATGCTTTCCTTGTCCAACAAATTATACCAAATCTCATCAATCATCAAAAATGAATGCCTGACAATATGATTACTCTTTTTCTGATTAGATAGGCACCCAGAAGTGAAAGGGGAGAAGTGAGGAAAAACACTGATGTGTAATGGCCTACTGGGCACCCGGTAGATAAAGCACTGAAAGACGTTAATAGTTACTTATCATTCACACCAAATATATAATATATGCTTGTGTTTACTTCATAATGGTTTCACAATTGTACGACAAATGTGAGGGTGATATAGATCCAGAGATTCTCTCTGAGTACACAATGTGCATATGTAATATTTAAATTGGTAATTCATTAATAACAGAAAATAGATGGTCAACAGATAAAGGAATCTTTTTCAGTCCTCATTTTGTTGACATCTTTAGACATACGAATTTGGAATTTAAAGCAGATAATGTTGCCTACCATAACCCCTGAATTACATAGGATGTTTTTAAAGCATATACCAGAAAGAAGATTAAAGGTGACTCAGTTGTACAGAATGCATCTACAACATGCAAGGGTAAACCTTGATTGTGGCAATTGAATGTTGGCCACTAAGAAAGTATTTGGGCTGGCTATTGGGTCTATGATAGATGGACATCACCAGGCAACCGATTCAATAGCAAATCTGGGAGAATGCTAGCTTGGCAGTTGAGAACAGACATTCAACAACTATATCGCGTCAATCAAATATGAAGGGATACATGGAATTATAATGAAGTCAGAAGACATTTGGAAGATATTTGAGGATTTTTATTGAAGATTGTATAAATTGGTGTGTCAGCAGGATCTGGGTAAAATGGATGAATAGCGTAAAAATATAAACCTCCTGGAGATGGAAACTGAGGACATTTTAAATGTGAAATCTTACACTGAGGGTAAATTCTTGTATGAGGTTTTTATTAGCATGAAGAATGGGAAAACAGCTGGACCACAAAGCTTACCAAGCAGAATTGTATAAGGCCTTCAAGAATGAGATAATAGGGATCTTTTTTATATCAACTAACTATTTGCAATGTTGCGGCTCCTCAGTATTGGTCAGAAGCTACCATTTCTGTATTTTTTTGTAAAGAGGGAAGGGGTCCTAGATTTTGCATCTCCTTTGCTTAATGCTTACTCCAACATATTTACGAAATTGTGGAATAATGGAATCATCAGTATGATATTCCCTTTCATCTGTCAAAGAGTGCAAGGAATTACTAGAGCTGGGGATATTTCACAGCAAACTCATACACTGATTAATGTTATTGAATATATTACCTAAACGAAAGAGCTTGTAGTGAAGTAGCAGGATAGAGAAGGAGAGGGAAACATGAATCCCCTTATACAGTAATCTGGAATATCAACATAAGACATGAATTGGGATTCCAATGTCCGGACTGAAGGCGAATATCCAACCTGCATAGTAGATTCAAAACACCAATACATCTATCTGGAAAACCAAAGCTTACGGTAATTGGATGACGGCAAACAGCCCATTCTATTATACTGGACCAATTGACTACTAGAATTCGAAATTTGTGTAGCCTTGAGAAAGCCCGTTGAGAGTGTAACATGCGTTGGTTAACAGACACGAGAAGCTAGAATAAATAATTCAAAATGGACATGAAACATAAGATTTGCTTTTTTAATATGGTCAATGCATATTGTTTCGCAGGAATGGCAATACAGGACTTTTGTGTAGTATTAACATATTTGTGCAAAGGTTATTTGAGCACAGCAATAGTACTGGAGGAGCGCATGTGATTTGGCCCTTCAGCCTTAATACAATAACACACCACATGGTTTGAGTGGTGTACCAAAATACTGCACATGCTACTCTCCCTTACCTGGGACACATATGAGGGGTAATTTGCAGGCTTGTTTATACATGAATACTGAATAAACACAATTTTCGAATGATCTAAATAATCCACAGGGCTCTAATATTTGTTTTGCCTATAGTTATTCATTTTGATCCAATCAGTCATCCGTGGGCAGACTATGGCCATCTTTTGTATCAACGCATCTCTAACCTTTGCCCTTTCAGCACCATGTCCCATATCTTCATTGGGCAAGACACTCTCTTGAAATGCTAGCATATGTCTGTGGGCATAATCGCTCTCGTAAAATGATTTATACATCTAAAAACCCCTTAAACAATCTAATGCAATGAACCTAGAAACAGCTCTAAAAAACCCTAAAACGAATTTAGTGTACTTGTCTGGTCAGCAGCAGCACACCAGTGTGTGAATTGCACAGGCAACTCCCCCAGTCCTGCCACATTAGATCTGCACTCTCAGTCTCATTCCGACCATCAGGAACAGAACCACCTTAACAAAACACAACCCTCACACACCCTAGGCTCACAGCTACAGACTATCAGACAATGGGATATGGGGACATTACTATATATGCCAGAAGTCCAATATAGCGGTGAGTGCGACAGTAGCAGGAGACTGTAATTCAGAGAAGACTGGAGTCATAAGACTGCTGCAAAAGAGAGAGGTGTATACACTTTTGAGAAGACTGGAGAGTACTGAAGAGGAGTGCTGAAGAGATAGCAGCAGCAGGGTTGGTGGTCATCTACAAGAGAGAGGTGGGTGGTGAGAGTTAAGGGAGTCAGAGAGGAGGGAGTAATATCAAAGGGAACTAGGTAAAACTAGGGAAGATGATAAACACAAAATAAATTGGATGAAGGTGATACAAGCAGGGGGGAGCATAGAGGAAGTATAATCTGGAGTGGAGTGGAAGGGGGGGTTATACGATCAGAGGGAGGAAGGGGAGGAAGTAAATCCTAGAGTGTAGAGCAAAAAAGAAATAACATCAGAATACAGGAGGGGGAAGTGAAACAAAGATATAGATGGAAGGTGGTGGTAGTAACTGGGGGTGGGGAGATGGCAGGAGTTAACGTTAATGAACTCTTGGCTGATCCAAACATCCCAGCAAACTATCCCTCAGTTCCTCTCCTTCCCTATTATTCAAAAGACCTATATGACTGGATTCTTGATATCTTGAGGATAACTGCCTTCGAGATCCACTTTAACCTGGCTTCCATAGCAAACACTCCATTGAGACTTTACTCATGCATGTCTACAACTTAGTTTCTATTCCTCTCCATTCCAAACTCTGTTCTGTACTTATCCTTTAGGACCTTTCTGCCACTTTTGACACGGCCGACCAACACTTGCTCCTCACTCTCCAGGACTTTGGATTTCGAAAATCAGCTCTTGTCTTGATCACCTCCCACCTTGAAGTTTGATCCTCTGAAAATTGCTTGGATCTCAGAAACCTCTTACCTGCATTCCTCTCCCAGTTGGCATCCACCAAGGATCGGTCCTTGGACCTCTGCTCTTCACTCTGCATGCCTCTGCCATATGAAGACTTATCTCATACTTTGTCTCTTTCTATCACCTTTTTTCTGATGACAGTAATTGCCTACCTTCATGAACTGGCTCACCACTTGTTCTCAACTTGTGATATTGTAAATGAACCCTTCATGGGAATGCCTCCCACATCTGTTCTGTAAATGTGTTATTACAAGTAATTTATGTTAAAAATGTACATCACTGTTTTTCAAAAACATACAATACAAAGAGAGAGAAGGTGGCATGACCAGAGGGGAAGGCAACAGTAAGATCACAAGAGAAGTTGGAAGCAGCAAAAGCAGCCCAATTTGGTAGTAATGGGAAGAACAAATCCCACGAAGAAAGGCAAGTGGGAACGACCCTTCCACCTCTCTCCTGGCCATCCCCCATTTCCTCAGAGAGGAAAGGGTCAGGCATCTGTTGTCACAGTTCAAGTGGCACAGTCCAAGAGCCACTATTCTAAGTGGGTTTATATGACACTTTTCAAGACAGAGGGCTCCCAGCATACCAAACCCAGTCTTTTACTTTAGGTGAGCCTAAATGGGTTTCTCCTGGTTCCCTTACCTCAATGCTAAAGCAGTTACTGATAGATGGGAGGGTGTTCCGGTCTCCCAACACTGGAGGCCATTTTGCCAATGCATCACATGTGTGCTCTGGGTCCTCTGTTACGATGTTTCCCTTTATTAAAAATAGATCCCTTTGTGCAATCCCTGCCCATAACCTCCATTTGAGCCAAAAGCTCCATCTACCCAGCATAACGTCATGAAAGAGGGAGTAGGAGGGGAGCTGTACCTTCACAGTCCAGGCAAAAAATCCTCACAACTTTTCTTTTTCTGGAATAGGCGAGATCATGTGTTCTGCATATTTTTTACTGGTTGCCTTCATGATCTACACCTACCAGAATTCCCTGAGGCCAACATCTTGTACTAAACAGCAATACCTGAATGGACTGCCTCCCTGATGAGTGTGAAAGGCACAAAAGCGTCGGGAGCAGAACATCATCTGGACTGTGGGAGGCTGATTGAGCTGGGAACCAGAGTGCACCCCTCAACCCCCTTTGGCTGCATGTATTTTGAGTCAGCCAAATGCTATTCTGGAAGCACAAGCAATCGACTAGAATGCACAGTTAAAAAACAATTAGTGTACATTCAAAAGCAAATCGATATGCAGCATCTAAACGGACCTCTATTCCAGAAGTCAAATGTACGTAACTAATATTAAATTTAATTTGCAACCTTTATAAATGCAAACATTAGCAAAAACAAGTGCCCAGAGTAAAATACATAATACATTCAGTTCATTCATGTTACATTTACCACAAGTCCCTTTAATACACACAAGTGTATTTGGTAAAGACAAAAAAAACATACAAAGAACATTAACTTATTTTCTTAAATGACAAATTGAATTGTTTGGGGGCCATTAATTCCCTATCAGATATTTGTGTACACAATTACAATGTAGTTTATAGGAATCTTTTTTAACTGCTTTACAGCACACCACATGTTTCAATCAACAGGCAAAAGGCTAGGGCCCAGCCCTCATCACAGAAAAAAACAGCTTTATATGTCATGAGTATATAGAGGCTGTCCAAATATACCCGGAACACGTATCTAACTGTAAAGTGGCAAAACAACAATGATGGTGCTGCTTAGCTGGGGAGTCCTGATGGTAAAGTCTAAGATATATATTTTTGCTCAAAAGGAAACAGGGTAGGTAATAGAAGCGAGTTGTGCTTCATATTAGAAGGTACGAGTTGAGGTAAGGAAGCCATTCCAATACACTGGGTAAGAAGAATTAAAGTGTTATTTGGGAAGGGGCGGAGGGATAAGAAGATCATATGAGGTAGCATGGAGTGAGAGGAACAGGCTTACCTCCAAACAGTCATGGTGAGCCACTAGTGTAAGCAATGTAGATGGCCATAACATTGTGTGTATCCTTTTAACACAACTGGTTGCAAATCTAGTGGAATGCAATGCGTGTTCTATTTTACTAAAAAGCCTCAACGATAATTGTAGAAGTCACTAATTGGGGCTCAAAAGGATGCCAAAATGTGTATCTATATATGAGGGTGCATCTTCCGAAGTAGTGGAGAGGGAGAATTAATGAAATGTTTGCATGAAAACCCAACGACATCTGACTGATATGCAAATGGATATTTCTCCTCTGTGAATGGTGCAGTGAGCTAAAACATGGTTGTAGACCCTCCTGAGAGGATGAAATTCCATAGAACAGTCTATTTGACCCATGTCCGTTCTCAGTAGAGGGGCTCCAACACACCTTTGAATATTTGCAGTTGGGACTGTGTAAAGAGGCTAAAGAGAGTTATTACCAAGTTATTGTGAAGATGTCATCCAAGACATGGCGTCTAGATATATGGAATGCTGAAACAGGGAGGAATCCTTTCCAGGGGCCCTTTTCTTCCAACCCTACCAGCAATTTACTTAAATCTTTCATGCTACTCTGGAGTCATACTGATATACAGGTGTCTTTTTTATCCTTTGCCCCTTTATCAGCGGGCTGATCCCACTACACTCAAAACAAATTAGGGGAGAGAAAGGAGAAAGGATGGTTGATATATGAATGATGCCTCAATGGTTGTTTTCATCATAGCTCTGTTTTTGAGAAAGGAAGCAGAGCAAGCACTGCCGAGCCGCAACTGGCCTAGCTAGGTTGGAAATCTTAACTGGTAGCATCATTCTGGGCAAGTTAATGCACCTTGGCAGAAATCAACTGGAGATTGCAGCTGTTTGCTTTCCTGTTGAGTAGGAGCATGAGAGTTTTAGTGTTTTAAAACATTGTATATTATTTATTAGTACCCGGCGAGGGGGGTGTGGCAGCCTCCCAACCAGGGAGGAGGATCAGAACGGGGGCATTACCAGGCAGTAATCCTGCCGCTCTGAGCCTCCTAAGGGCTGGAGGCGTCCATCTTCCCCAGCGGGGACCCAGGTAAGTGCCCTTCCTCCCCTTACCCACGTTACCACAGATTTCCCTCCCCTGCTGACCCCCCTCACCTTCTCCTTTTTGTTACTTTTAAAGAGCAGAAGCGCCACTTCTGTCCCCGGCATGTCTGCTCCCAATCTGCAAACTACATGTAGACTCTTCTACCATTCCATGACTGCCATTTTTTTGTTTACCTTTTTTTAAATGATTTAAATGGACGCCATATAAAGGGAGAACAGACTTTGTTTCCTGATCCCCGGCAAGCATTTAATATTTTCGGTTGCAAAATGCCAGAGCCTCTTGCAATCAGAAAAACACTATTAGTACAGGCCTGGACATTAATAGCAATAAGCTCCTCGATGGGTGGGGGTCATTACTCCATCAGGTAATGCCCTGGGACCTTTGTTGATGCCCTTGCTTCGTTCAAGCCTGGGTCCTGGGCCATTACCTGATGCAGTAATGTCCCCCGGCTCGGGGCTTACTGCTTAATTGGATTCTTAATTTCTGTTATCACTAAATGTAGCATTCAAATGTCAACATATAATGAAGGTTCATATGGCAGTACACAACATAAGGGGATATTTTGGAAAAATGTCCTCCCCTGGTAGTAATACATATTTGACTGGGAAGCCATCAGTAAGATTTTTTTCATAGGAAAATAACTGGTTCTGCAGGTGTGTATCTACCTCCCCATAGCCGTGAATATCTCCCTGCCCATGGAGACCTGGGTAGGACTATTATTGAGAGCTGTCACAAATTACTACCTTTAACACTTATTGAAGAAAGTATCTAGTTATGGATTGAGCCTTTGTAGGAAAACTCTAAAAATGTCTTCTCAGCTGTCTCTCTTATTCGCTGCATATTTGACTGCAACATTTTGCTGCTGTGGGTTGCATTTTTTGTTCGCTGTAGAAACCAATATGCTCTGTGAACCTCCTTGATTGCATCATGCTCTGAGTCAGCAACATTCAAATTTCTAACCATATCCTCCATTTTCCTCCATCTTATTTTTACATCCTTGTCTGGCCACACCTTCATTTAGTAGATTAACACAAATTAAAATGCCTAAAATATTTATCTGTGCATGCCTTTAACACACAGGACCCACATTGCATGCTTTTCAATGGTATGACAAAAAGTGCCACCCCATCACACCAGACTCAGATAGATCTATATATCAATGTAAGAAAAAAGGAGGAATGCACTTAAGTTGACTACAATGCAAGACCACTGAGCTTAATATGATCACTTAATCAATACTAATGCAAATATGGGCTCTTTGAATGGTAAAGAAGTCATTAAAACACACCAAAAATATACACAGTGATTATACTAAATGCAATGTATTCTTTTAAAAAACTTACAATTACATAACAAATGCATTCAAATTATAAGTGTTAAAAGCTACATGGAAAAAATACAAACACAATATACATATATCTCTTAGAGGAGGAGTATGTGAGTCAGATTTCTTTTTGTAGATCAAATGATACATCAAGCAATATTTTGTAATTAAGCACCCTTTAAACAGTAACTGTCAATGGTTTTCGGGGTGGATCCAAGCCTGATTTGCGTTTGGTCTTCCTCCTTTTGTAATGGATGGCAGGCAAAGTACGATGGTCTGGCAGGTTGCCCAGAGCCATGTCAGAGGATAAGAACAATTCTAAATCTTCCAGCCATCACCTCTTTTGTTTTGCAATGACTTTTGGTTTACATGATTCAGGTAGAACTTTACCAGGACAGGAGCAATTTATCATGAGGAAGAGCAAATTCAACAGAGCATGCAGAAAGAGTTTATGGAAAGTTTCCAAGGATACCCGAATGAAAAAAGCGCACAAAATCAGTGAATTGTTGTAGCGCCTCAGGTAAAACATGATCATGAACCTCAAAGATTAGACTTGAGATTAAGGGGCTGATTCATGGAATTTGTGCGCCGAAAAACTGGGATTTGTGCGCCATTCTGGCTGCAAATCCCCATTTGTTAAACAGGGATTTGCGGGCAGAATGACGCTCAAATCCCTGTTTTTCGGCGCACAAATTCCATGAATCAGCCCCTAAGCCTTCCAGGCTGTAATACATGATGAAGACGCTGGAACTGTGAGTCACCTGCAGTCTATATTCTCAACTGAAGATATTCTCAAATACATAAAAGGAAAGGTAAGTGAGAGGATAGAAGAAGAGTCAAGGGGCAAGGAAGCACGGTGCATAGGAGAACCGTGAAAGCCAAGAATAATTAGGATTCTCAAGATTTTAAGCTTTGTACTGAAAAGGTTCTGACAAATTCATGTTTGAAAAGACGTGTGTTTCATTGCTTAATTGTGAGTGACAGGCTCTCCAGCTACAGACAATTCAATAGTTATTAAACCTGCTGATGAAAGCAGAGTGTCATGAATCATGACAAAGATCTTTATCACACAGATATTCATCACCTCTTGAATAAACCTGGCCATGACAAAAAATGGCCCACAGATCCATATGCTGAATTGGCTAGTGACATTTTGGAACTTATGAATGTGGCAAAACAATGGAGCATATCTTTGCACAAAAGACTACTTAATCATTTTTACATCTTGCCAAAATGTCTCACCTCCTTGGAGGACACATTTTTTGGATAGTGGGAATTATTTTGAAGCCCTTTTTCAATTATGTTGATTTTTGATGGATAAATGTGTACCAGGGCCTCATTACGAGAATGGAGGTAGCCATGGAGCCATTAGCTCCATGGCTGCCTCCGTTCCGGGCTCCATTACCGCGTTCCTGCAATGAGGACTTACTGGGTTACTCCGACATAGGAGGACCCGGTAATTCCTCCTTGCAGGAACCCATCCCCATTTGAGCCCCCATAGGGCTCAATGGGAATGGGGAGGGAGGTAATAACGGGCAGATTACTTCTGGCCCGTTATTGCCTCATTCTTCCCCTAGCGGGACCCGGAAAACACGCCTGATTTTACCAGGCGTCCGATCCAGGTCCCGCGATGGGAAGCTTGTAATTGGTGCTCCCGAAATGAAGGGGGCCAGTGCTGTACCGGCCCCCTTCATTCCGGGAGCGCCAGCCTTATAATGAGGCCCGCAGTCTTATATCGAAGCTCCCACAAATGGCATCAATTGATTTAAACGGTTCAATATGTCCTTCCAATGGCTTGTAACCCCTGATTTTGAGGCAATGCTGTTAAATGTGCCACAGAAAGCCCCCCTAGTTATTCTAACACCCATGTTGGTGTCTAAAGAGACCATCTAACAATAACGTCAGCCAGACTTCCAGAGGAGTATGGTATGTATTATTTGATTAAAGTAATGTCTTCAAAAAATAATTGCTACCCAGCATGGCTTTATACTGACATATCATGTAATCAGGATTGCACAACTAATACATAATGAAAGGAAAGCACCCAATGTTGCAGACTTTAATGAAAAAGAAAAGAATATCTAGAAAGGTGTTTTCATGTATGCTGCCATGTTACATGGAGAACAAGACAAAGTGTAACTTGTATTTTAACCACCTACAAAGAAATGATAAACAGAATGTATATTACAAACCATCAGGTAGATCCAATTAAAAATGTTCACAGCCCCGTACTTTATTAGATTGCCATAAACTATAAAATGGACAAAATGGACAAAATTGACAAAAATTTCAACTTAGTTTGAAATCTGAAAGGGTTTTTTGTGGAAGTGTCAGCTTTCTTAAAAACATGAATACAAAGGCCTCATAGTGCAAACCTTTGATCAAGTCATTAAAAAAGTCTAATTGCACAGTTGTGCTTACTTGAGACTGTTTTCAAAAATAATAAAACAAATTAAACCAAAAATAATTCTAAAATCATGGCTCTTTTGTAATTAATTCTTTAAAGCTTATCTGGAAGCCCACTCTAGTAAGAGACTGGTGAATGTATCATTGTCAATCAGTCATTTCAAATTAAAATAAGAAGATGTCAACTTGACAGAGCAATAAGTCCTAATTAAGGCCCATGTGTCTGTTCTATTTAACAGCCTACTAAGATGGCCCTTTGTCCAGACGTTTCTGTTGATACCAGTGGCAATATGTAATGGAAATACATGTTAGAGAGTATATATTACAGAAACCTATTTAGAAATGTGCTACACAAAATGAGCTGGCTAGGGGACAGGTGGGAAATACATGTGTGTTATAACGTCAGAACTGCCTGTCCAATCTTAAACATAATATAGATCATGATTCAAAGAACAACACAAGTCATATGCACATAAAACTGATATATTCAAATGTATGAATTATGCACAAAGAAAGCTATTTTAACAATTCCAATATGTATACAGTTAAAAAAACCAAAAGAAAGCCTTGGGATACAGAACATTCTTGCAAATCTGAATATATAATTTCTATTAACAACATGTCTGTACAGGGAATTATAAGGGAAAACAATATTCCATTCCAATTTTGATTGCACATCCCAGAGGAAAGGGCCACCTCATAGTTAGCACATCCCTTTCAGATATGGATACATGAATGGGCCAATAGAAGCAAGGAGGATGACCTGTGGAGTGGTGGGTGGAAGTGAAGGGAAACTATCAGAGTCTCTGTCAGAGCAAAAGCTTCCACATCCAATCGTTCCGCACAGGTGGAGTTGCTGGGTATTTAAACTCAAATACATAGGAAGAGAGAACAATTTTGGGGCAGCACCAGATGAAGAAAGTTTGTTTTGCCAGGTGAAAAGCAGATCAGGACTACAACTAGAAGCAGTTGATGGAAACTGTCCTTGAAAGGGCCTTTTCCAGGTGGGATTTAATGCAGAGGTCTTTCCCAAATGGAACCAGAATACCTGAGAGGGAGTTTGGATGCAGATTGACAGAAGGAAGAGCTTATCGGGTGTGTATGCCTCAATCTGGTTGATATTCCCCGTTGCATGCATTTGTGACACACCAAAAGTGACCACAATGACCCCATATTATCTAAGTGTCACAAGAATGTATTAAAGCAAAGTGTATGTGCTTTGCCATTGATAACTAAAATTAAACCAATGGGCAGTTACACCATAATAAAGCTTTTCACCAGAAGATCAGGATCATCTCCAAAGGCTTTACAAAAACCAAATTGAAATGTAGAATGACAAGCCTTTGTGAGTGGTATTTGTCATAGTCAACAAAGTCATTAAAATACATTATTTAAGAACACAATGAGCTGGGACGTTATTAGAGTCAACCCGGTTCCTTGAGAACAGAAAGAGAGTTAGGCATTACTGTCCCTCCATTCCAAAAAGAAACAGAAATCCTGAAGCCAAACATTTAAATAAAGAGAGAAAACATCCAAAATTATTGCATGTATAACCAAAGTTTCTACTTTAATAATTTTGGATAATTTTGGATGTCTGTGGCAACCAATAGTTGTCACAGACAATGTCCACTATTTTAGATTCGAATCAGTACTAGATCAAGGAAAACCTATGTTGAGAAATTTTCTTTCTCTGATGCCAACAATGGCTTCAAAGAAATCCAAGTGAATGGTTTTGTGTCAAAGCTTACTGGAAGAACTGTTTAATTTTTTTTTATCAAACAAACAATGTCAATGTTTATGTCTATAACGTGAAATATTAGAAAATCCCATTATGTCTTGAATAGCTGCTTACATTTGATTATTATAGTGCAGCAGTTTGCCGCACTATAGTAAGGTGAGTATCATGTTACATATGAAACCAGAAAATTGAATGGCTTACATATTTTGACTTGCATCACTGATTTGGCTGATATTTTGCCATACAGAAGTCTTGTCATGGGCGCTTCCCTGCCCCAGACTGGAAGTTGTGGGAAAGATCCAAAACAAAATGAAAAAGGTATTAAGAAAGCAAAAAAACTGTTTTCGGCCTCCACCTGTTCATTTTCCCATAGAGAAAAAGTCAAAATGTCTATGCAGCACACAGCAAAAACCACTGAACAGAAATGGACCAGGTACCAAACAATTTAGGCATGAAACAATGACTCGATTTCCTGGAGGGAGGGGTGTCCCCTTCTCCCACAATTATAGCTGTATATGTATCCCAGAATGTATCAGAAATGCTGACAGGATTTTTTATAAATGAAAAGGCATCCATTGTTGCCCAAAATTCTATTGCTAATCACTTTTGACTTGCTGGATACAAGGCCCCCCACCCCCACCAAACTGGAAATGTTGGGAACAAAATGTTATACAAGTAAAAGGTTAATAAGAAAACAAAACACCACAGTTTCACAGTTTTCAGCCCATTCATTTTCCCCTAGAGAAAAAGACAAGTTTATGAACAGCCATAGCATGAAAACCGCTGGGCAGATTTAGAACAAATAAGAAATAATTTGGGCACAAGTCACTGACTTAATTTTCCCTGTACGCCCTAAAACCTTTATATCAGCCTTGGTGCTTTGCAGCAGAGAGGCAGAGAGAGACTAATAACTTTTGACTTGCTGCATGGACTGGGATGAAATGTTCTAAACAAAATGTCTGTCAGCGGCCAATTCATTAAAAAATGAAAAAGTTATTAAGAAAACATAGAAATGCTGTTTTCAGCCTACTCACATTAATTTTCCCATATAGGAAAAAGTGCAGTTTTTGAACAGCCCTAGCACGTAAAATTCTGGGCACATTTGGACCAAGTAAGAAACAATTTGGGCACAGAGCATTTACTTAATTCTTTTGGCTGGTTTGGGGTAAATCCATCCAGTAGTTTTGAAAATATTCATCAGAGACATGGGGGTGCCCCCTGTTCCCTAAACCCTATATGTATACCGGCCTTGCTGCTTTGAAACAGAGAGGGTGAGAGACTTTTCAGAAATGAAAACTGCTTTTTTTTGCTAGGTGCAAATGATTCCCCTGAAATTACCGGTAGAAGCTGCTAATGAAGGAACTCAAAATGCTATTTGGAAGAGGAAAAAGGATGCCATCAAACTTTAGAATTAACTCCCCCATGACCTTGCAGAGTCTAATAACATTCTTTTTTATTTTTTAATAACACATTTTTATTGTTTTGTATATGTAAGGTGAGCAAATTACGCGACCGAAAGATCCAACCTGTTCATTCTTGAATACAGAAAGAGACTCAAAACTCTTCTGCAGAGTATTGTTGAAAGCCAGACATGAGGTTGAGCAGAGGAAATTATGAAAGGGCAAGTAAATCAGGCGTATTTGCATAGGATGTGGCAAGAGAGATTGCCACCCTGGACATGGGTGCAGTTATTTTCCCATGATTGTGGCAGCTTTTCACAGCACAAGTAAAGGACGCATGTGGGTGGACAGCGTAACTTTTTTCCAGAAGGCGACGCAACTCCTTGTTTTATTTTTCTTGAGGTTGGCAAGCTTTCTCAAGTATTTGGCTACCAGAATTTTACTCAGTCATGTTTTCAGTGCAGATGCTTACCCACAAGGCCACAAGCACTTGTTTCATATTGGGATTTTGCTTTCCAGGGAATATTTCACTACAGATTGCTGGGTGGTTTTAAACGTGAGCACCTTTGCCAGCATATGCATTGGAGCATTTCCTCTTTCAGATTTTTTTTCTGGTGTTCATTACTTTTTTAAAAGTTCAATGCTATTTTGTCTTGCACACTTTCTTCTAAAGGAAGTTCAATTGAACTGCATATGCATATTTCACTTTAGATATATGTTCACTACTGTGCGTATATACATGGGTGCCAGTTTTTGATTTTCACTATGGGGACAAATGTACCTGGGCATATGTTAATATTGCAGCTGGTCATTTTTCCCCCTTTCTGTGCTTCTTAAATGCACTTAGTTGTGGTTGTGCGATGTATCACAACAGTCACCAAGAGATCGGCCATAAAACAAAGGGCTTGTGGCACAGTGCTTAACCATAGTGATTGATCCTTGGCAAAAAATTCAATCTCACTACACATTGCCTGAATACATTGTGAGTTCACAAAGACTGCCATCTTTCATACATAACAATACACTGTCAAAACATGTCAAAATCAGTCTGTGATTGATGAACATCTTTGCACAATGGTTGCATTAGGGTGGATTTCAAGGTTAACTTCTCAAACCTGAGCATGTGTTACTCTTGCAGCTGGTCATGAGAGATATTACCCTACTTATCCATGCCATGAAACAATATTAGAATATGTGTGTGTTTACACTGGAAAAAACAGTTTTTGTTGATTGTTTGGGGGAGGCACATGCGAAAACACTGGAAAACCACCCCAAGAAGTAAAATAATAAACACTGAAAACAGGAAACCCTAATTATAATGAAGGCTTCCAGTTTTCCATTTATACAGATTTTTGCACATAAATACAGACCAAAATCTATCTGCATTCTGTCGGTATTTATTTATAAAAAATAGAGAAAAATGGAAAAGCAGGTCTTTCTGTCTAGTTCTCTATGATGTCACTCATACACCACAGGCCAATTGCATTTCAGATTGGCAGCACGGAGAGTGTAAAAGTTGTATAAAAATAGCATTAAAGTTTTTCAACTTTCTGACAGCATATATCATAATGAGCAAATGGAAAAATCTGAGGTAGTATTTCTTGCCTATATGGTTGCATGTGTGCTTTAATGAATGCATTTTTTATTAGACTACATGCAGAAAAATACTGGTTGCGAATTATCTTTTTTTTAGGACAAAAAATAAATGTTGATAAGTACAGAAAAAAAGGCCACACAAATATGGATAAATACAGACAGAAATGGCAGAAAAATAAATACCATAAAACTGGGAGCCTTAATTATATTTATGCCCATGGCCATGGCAAAAAAGTATTGCATTTTTTTTTAGTAATTGTAACAGATACAGTGAGTTCTGGGGTGAAAAATCACTGGTCATGGCCTTGCTAGTAGTTTGGTAGTGTTTTAGAATGGACATTGCGCACTGCCGAAGGCCATGTCTAGTGCCCAGATTGTGATTTAAAACATACAGTGGGCACAGCTTTAAAAATGGAAGGCCATGGCTAGTGTTTTAAAATGGACAGTCAGCACAGCCGAAGGCCATGGCCAGTGGTTTGGAAGAAAATCTATGAAATAACAAAACCCTTGAATTTCGATGAAAAAAATAAGCTAATGATCAGTTACGGTAAGAAATTTATCGCAACACAACCCCTGAAAGTTGAACTCAGGAGTGGCTTAACTCGGCGCATTCCTGTTTCAAAGCCATGGTTAGTGGTCTGCTAGTTTTCTAAAATATGGAGTGGGAAGAGCCATGGACAGTGGGCATGGCCAAAGGCCATGGCTAGTTGTCAGGTACTGTTCTAAAAATATTGTGGCTGTGGCCAGTGGTGCAGAAAAAAAATCAATGGAATAATACAACTGTTAGGCACAATTGTATGCAGTACCATTAGGGTGCATTACAACAACCCTGACCTCCTGACAATAGCAACCCAACCTTTGGTGTAAGTCTGTACTACACAGGTTGGTAGTGTGGACGAGTATCCATGCTTATCTCAAGAGGGGTCAATGTGAGCTGTAGGGGAGTTACACAGCGATTCACAGTGACAGTTATTCAAGCAAACACTTACACACAGGGTTTCTAGATAAAACAATTATTAATTGATTTACCAGTCAGTTAATGTAAGCCTTCTTCAAACACCACACAAATATACTTCAAAACTATACACTCTCTTACATTCAGAATCAGTAAGTACCCATTTGGGATGGCATACAGCAGAGACCTACACCCACAGGTGACTTCAATTGCTAGGGTTCTGTTGACATTAATGTATTACTGTTGGCATTCAGAATTAGTTAAGAGCAAGTTCAAAGGGAAAGATTATTAGAGCAAACAAGGTATCACAAATATTTCTTAAGCAGGCACACACTTTCAGATCCCCCAATAAGAGTCATTTTGTTAACACAGGCTACGCCAAAGTCAATAGGCAAGAGTCTAGGTGGGCTGAAGCACTTCTTTGAAGGTAAGTGAAAAGTCGTTGCACAATGTTTCAGAAGTCTTTGGAGAAAAGGATGAATCAATGTAGGGCCACAAGCTGTTAGATATGTGAGTAGTAGAAGATGAAAGCAAATCTAGAGCAAGAGGTCAGTTCTCTTAGACTGTGTAAAGTACCTTTAAAATGAAGAAAAGATGCAGCAGATGACTCTTGTTCCTGTGCAGATCTGCATATCTCACTGTTCCTGGGCCTCAGACATGGGGACAAGAGGGAGGAGGTTGGGGGACTCCTGCACTGCACTGGGACGGTCAAAACTTGCAACCGGCAAACTTCACTTTCAGTGGCTGTTCGGTGTTTCAGCTCCTCGCTTCTACCGCAACCACTGCAGTTCCTGGTTGTCGAGATGGACTTTCCTTGCTTCTGGGGTCCCGCACTCTGTTGAGGGGGCTCAGGCTCGGTCAGTCCTCCTTCCTGGGAGTCCGGAGGATCTTCCTGGAGCTTTTGGACAACTTAAAAGCAACGCACACAAACTGGTGTTCCTCTCCCTGGCTCTACGGTTTCCAGCAGCAACTCTGTGGAAATTCAAACAGCTCCGAGAAGGATGTCCAGATGGCTTACTTTTTCATTTTTTTATTCTTGTCTTAATTGGTTAATACAATTTTTGCAAGATTTTATTTTTGAGGCCTTAGTCTTGGAAATGAATAAAATGTTGTGTTTGGTCAAGGCGATGGTATCCTGACTCCTCTTCCAGTCTGTTTTCTAGCTCCATTATCTGGAGTGTCAGTGGCCACAGTCTCTAAGCTTTGAAAAAATCGTGCAACTGCAATTACCGTTGTCGTTGATTTTCCACTCATCAGTTGGTTCCACCGGTGTGTTTTGTCGAGGGTGTGGGCGTCTTTGAATAAGTGACCTATGTGGATCTGTCTGTTTGTGGTTGTGCCTTTACACAACAAGAGTAAGTGTCTTCTGTTTCCACAGTATCTTCTCTCTTGCAGAAACAACATGAGCTCATAGTAGATATTCCTCTTATTGCTAGGATCTCGTTTGTTTTTTGCAGGTTTAATCTGGCTCTTAAAAAGGTTGATCTAATACCTTATTTGGGAAACATTGCCAGGTATTCTACTGTCACGTTGACCTTTTGTAGGTTCGCTGTTAGGTGCTGAGTTAGTTTGTTTTTTTCCACCTCCTGGAGTGTTTGTATCCAATCCCAAGTTTTTAATCGGGATTTTACTTTATTCAGGTTTTCTTCTAGCTCTCTTCCGAGCTTCAAATCTCTTCGAGCAGGGCTCTGTTTCTCCGCGTCCACCCTGTCAGCATCTCGTTGGATTCTTTTTTTATTTTGTCTCGGATTATCTCAAACAGTTTGAGTTTGGAGATTTGGGTTTTGCGGAAGAGCATCAGCCCATTTAAAAGCACAGTTGCTTTTAAAGATACCAGACTCAGTTCTCTGCTCACTGAAGCTATCGGCGTAGATGATGGTAAATTCAAGATTTTTTTCCAGAAGAATCCCTCCAGCGTTAACCATATGCTATCTGGAACGGCTGGCATCGCTTCTGTACTGTAGGTAATTGCTGGAGTGGCTTTCGCTTTGTAGAAGTTAATGGCGGGTAGCATGGAAAAACAGCCTTATTTTCTGTCAGTTTTCTTCGTTTGTGAGGTTAAGCATTTTGTTTTTGCCCAGAGGGTTTCTTGCATAGCTGTTTCTTTCGAGTTACAATTCACAGTTATTCCCAAGTATGTGAAAGATGTTACTTTTTCCACCCTTTTCCCCTTTATGAGCCATCGTCCAGTCTCTTTGTGTTAGCGAGATTTCTCCATAATCATGATTTTTGTTTTGTTGATGTTGATTTCAAGATCGTTCTCTCTTGTGTAGTCTTGTAAGGCGTTGAGTCTGCGTTGAAGTCCCATAGCCGTTTGATCAAGCATAATGATGTCATCTGCATAGAGTAAACGGCTGATTTTGTCGTTGCCTAGCTTGGGAGGGAATGCTCTTACAGTGTTTTCATGTTCTCGGATGTCTCCCATATAAGCGTTGTATAAGGCTGGTGCTAGCGGGCAGCCCTGTTTAACACCTCGCAAGGTCTTTATTTCTTTTGACAGTTGGCCCGCGCCATTAAGGCGAACTCGCATTGATGTGTCAGAATAGAGACTCTTGATCGGTTCTAATATTGAAACAGGGCATCTCCACGTTGTTAACTTGTCCCATAGATTTTTCCTGTTCACTCGATCAAAAGCTTGGCTTAGATCCACAAATGGCAGGAATATTCTGGGTCCACCCTCCAAGATCTTTGCCTTCATTATACTCAGTACAAAGATGTTTACTTGCGTTCCAGAATTTTTCACAAATCCCAACTGATATGGGTCCATACGCCCTGATAATCTCGTCCATAAGTGGAATTCTGTCAGAAGTAGGGATCCAAATAGTTTGCCTAGCAAGTCTAACAGTGCTATCGGGCGATAGTTCTCCAGATTCTCCTTTTCGTTCATCTTGTAGATAGGTACTACGTCTGCAGTTTTCCACTATGGCGGTATGGACTGAGTTCTAACACAGGTGTCAAAAATGTCAGATTACAGTGGGACCCATAATTCAGGGTTGGTTTTTAGGTCTTGATTAGTTATCCCATCAGGTCCTGGGGCCCGCAATGATTTTAGTTTCTTCATTTTATCTTCTATCGTTGCTGGGTCATATTCAAGGTTCCATTTTGTATGTGGCTGAGAGATTTTAGGTGTGTTTTCGCTTGCTGGTTTCTTAAATAGCTCAGAAAAATGTGCTATCCATTTCAGTGGCGTAACACAAAATGTGGGGGCCCCCCTGCGAGCCATGCTTAGGGGGCACCCCAACTCGGCAACAAATCACTAGTCGTGCCTCACTCTGGGCCGGCATAGATTATCACACTTGCGCAACACGCGCAAACGTGCTGCTGAAGGGATATGCCGCACACTGCAGTAGGAGAAAGATATAAATATGTGTTTTAATGCAATATACAGCAAACTTTCTGAGAAAAATTGCCTAAAAAGCCAGAGTGTTTGCAATTGTTTTATAAGGTAATACCAATCCAATAGATGAAAGTCACCAACAGTGCACAGGAACATTAATGCTTTGCTATTAAAAATGCTATGCGATTATGAAAACATGTCCAACTGGTTGCACAATGTAGACCAGTGTAGACATGTAATAATGTTACAGTAAAGCATGTCAGGCCACATTTAGACATACCTAGACTGGTTGCACCAAAATGCCAATTGAAGCAATTACGATCATCAAGAAGAGAACACAAATTCAAGCCTGTGGCCTCTAACAACATGGCCAAGCTCTTTAAAATCTGCAAGGAACTGGTCAATCCTTTTGCAGTCTTTACCTCTCCTGTTCCCAGGCCCTCTGTATGGCTCTGTCATCTCACTTCTCTGCTAAAACTCAGGACATACTGACCTCCATCTCCTCTTCCTCTCTCGGACCCCCTTAGGCCATCTCTTCCTCTCTTCCTCCTTTCTCCTCTTTCTCTCTGACAACACCTGACGAGGTTTCTAGACAAGTCTGATCTATGAAAGTGTCATCCAAACAGGTGCTCCCCTGCTACTCCAGAACCATCAAGGACCATATTGAAACCCTCGCTCTAGCCTTGGCCGATTTCTGTAATCATTCTTTCGCCACTGAAGTGTTCCCTTCTCCCCTTAAGCACTCTCATATGCACACACTCCACAAGAAGCTGTCTGCCAATCCTGCCTGCCCGGCAAACTATCACCCAATCTCCATCACCCCTTTCCTGGGCACACTGTTGGAAAAGCTGGCCATCTCCCAGCTTACTCTCCACACGGAATCTGTTGGTGGTCTCCATGACCTTCAGTCTGGCTTAAGAGCAGCCAGAGTCACGGAAACTGCTCTCCTGAACACCCGTGAAGATCTACTCTCCAACCATGATTCCAGCATTCCTTCTGTCCTCATCCTCCTTGATCTTTCCTCTGCTTTCGAAATGGTGAACCACGCCATCCTGATAAATCGACTCCATGAGTACCTGGGCATCACGGATCAGGCCCTTGAGTGGCTGACCTCTTTCCTCTTGGACAGCCCCTCCCAGGTCCAACATGGTGCCTTTCTCTCTGCTCCATCCTCTCACCCTGGTTTTTCAACCTCTACTTGGCCCCTTTGGCCCACGTGATCTCTACATTATCCTCTAACTTTCAGTGTTATGCAGATGACACTCTGCTTTCCTTCAGGCTCCCCTCACACTCCTCTCCTCTCTCGCTCATTCCTGACTGTCTATCTGCGATTCAGGATTGGTGTGCCTCCAACGATCTCTGCCTAAATGTCAGTAAAATGGAGATCCTTCTCATTTGGACTCCTGCAGCTGCTTTCCCTCAGCTGCTTTCCCTCTCTCACTCTGGCCGCCCGCCTTGGGCCCTCTACCTTTTCCATCCTGTGAGGCAAACCACCTGGGTGTCCTCTTTGACTCCACTCTCTATTTCTCTCCTCGCATCTCAGATGTGGCCAAGATGTTCCACTACCAGCTGCTCCTCCTCAAAGGGACTCTTCCCTTTCTCACTTTCCCCCAGAAGCTCACTGTCTCCAGAGCCATGGTTCTCTCTAGGCTAGACTACTGCAACAGCCTCTTTCTCAATCTGCCTTCCCCTAATCTCCACCTCCTGCAACTAATCCAGAACAGGACTGCGAGACTTATCCTTGGCCTCAAGCCTAGGGATCCTATCTCTCCAGCCCTGAAATCTCTCCACTGGCTCATACTTGCTGCAAGGATCAAGTGCAAGACCCTTTGCATTGTCCACATGGCTTTCTGGGCCTGGGGCCCGCACTACATCCAACGCTCTCTTCCAAAATATCTTCCTTCTCGAGCCCTTCGCTCAGCTACCTACAACTCTCTAAAGGTTAGACGCTTCTCCAGGCAGAGAGTGGGGGGGGTGGATCTCTCTCCTCTGTAGGTGCCTCCCTCTGGAATAGCCTCCCTGCCACTCTTAAACTTGAGCCGGACCACCTGAAGGTCAGGAAGCAGCTCAAAACATTCCTCTTCTCCTCTGCTTTCTCTCCCCCCCACCCCTGCTGGCCTACCTGACCTACCTGTCTGCTGTACCGACTGGTTGCTTGGCTACCCTCAGAGTCTCACTGAGTCCATACTCTTTCTTAATCAGTCACCCTTGCACTGCCTCTGGGCCTACCATGCACTTAGGGGCTGTAACTGTAACCCTACAGTCCCTTGTTCTCCTTGCACTACCTAGAGCCGCGCTGCCCTGGCTGCACTTAGTCAGAGCATTGCTGCCCTGTTTTTCCCTCCCCTCTCCCTTGCACTTCTCCCCTCCCTTTCCCCTTGCACGTCTCGTTCTCGCACTTGCACGATCCGAAAGACACAAGGCCTAGTAAGATCGTTTGTCTTGTCCTCCCTCTATCATCCCTCCCTCGAACACTTGTGTACTGGCGCATTATAAATGACATATCATATCATTTGATCACAGATGCCCAGAAAAATATACAATGCTGCAGTAAGAAACGGCTAGACTGGCAGCACCCAATTGGCAGTCTAGCCAGGTAATTCACTTAGCAGGACTACTTTATCAGAAATGCCCAGTTAAAAAAAAGTCATACCAAACTGAGGAATGACTAGACTAGCTGCACCAAACTGCCTCTCTAGCCATTAATACCACATATCATGCCTGCTTAGCCTGGACATGGACAGCCATTAAAATTTGTTGCACACTCCTGCCCTCCCATACCTCCCCTCTCCCTCCCAACCCTACCCCAACTTCAAAAATCAGCTCCTGGGCCCAGAATTACCTTCACGTCCCTCTTCCTTGTCCCAGAGTTTACGTATGAGGCTCTTTGCCTCATAAGTAAGTACTGGGATGAGGAAGAGTGGGACTAGGAGTAATGAATATTACAGGTAGCTAAATCAGGCATTACCTCCATGTACCTCTACCTCATCCCAGTTCTTGTGTAGGAGGCAGAGGGCCTTATACATAAGTATTGTCTCATACACACTGGGACGAGGAAGAATAGGGCTAGGAGTAATGAGTAATCAAGGCAATAAACACAAGTATTGGTGCAACACCATTGAGTTGACTGGGATTCAGCACTCCCGTTCCCCCCCGCACCCCTCCTGAAATTTTGGGCAATGTTGACTCGACCTGACTGACCTTCAAGCAGTTGCCATACAGAACAGGACACAGATGTTAAATGGCACCTGGGTTTCTCTGTTAACAAGAGCCCAGCAATTACTAACATAAAGCATTTAACTGTTAGTACCTGCATTCAAATCCCACATTTTTTAGGCAATTAAAATCTTGATGTGGGTTTAATACTTGTATGCCAGGGGAGGGATTGGAAGGGTAGAGGGGGAACAGGAGACCACTCATTCTTACAGCAGTCCATAAGTGGGTGCTTTCAACCTTAAAGGAGAGAGTTAACTGCTTGTAACATTGAAGCTACACTAGAATAGTATCATTAAAATGCGTAAAGAAATGAAATGCCCCCAAACAAATACGTTTGCCCCTCCCCCGCCACCCATGAAGTTAGTGCCTCTCCCAACATTTGAAGGGTTAGCCCCCCGAATGTAGGTTATGTTGCACCCCTGAACGCAAGCACACACACCATTCACCATACACACACACGCACACCCAGCCATCCATACATTTAAGTGTGCATTCTTTCACCATACAGGCACACCCAGAGAGCCGTCCATACATTTAAGTGTGCACCCTTCCACCGTACAGGCACACCCAGGCAGCCACTTGTACATTTAAGTGTGCACCCTTTCACCATACAGGCACACACACCCAGGAATCCACCCATACATTTAAGTGTGCACCCTTTCACCATACACTCACACAGGCAGCCACGTATAAATTTAAGTGTGCACCCTTTCACCATACAGGCACACCCAGGCAGCCACCTGTACATTTATGCTCTCCGACATTATTTAGGAGTGCATCCTGGGTGGCCTTTCCTGATAACTCGATTAGAGACCAGGAATCTCTTGTTCTCTTTCCACTTAGGCTTCTGAACATGGCCTCAGAATCTTCCTGGTGTAAAGCTAATCTGTTGTGTTTCATCCAAGAATTGTAAGATGTAATCGCCTGTTTTGCAGTAGCCTTTTTTTTTTTCTATCGGCCAAGCTTTTGCAATTCTTCTTTTTGTCTCATAATTCTACTTTATCCCACCAGCGTCTGGTTCCTATTGTGTAAGTGTGGTTTGATTTTGTAGTTTTTCTTCCACCAAGTTTGTTGGTATTGTTGAAGTAGCAGACAGTAATCAATTTTTGCTAAATATAGTTTGTTTGTTGTATCGCATTTTTCTTTGTGATATTGAGCTGCGATGTTCTTTATTGCAGTGCTAGTTAGTTTTAACCTCGAGCCCTGGGTTGCTAATTCGAACTGGTGCTCCATGTGTTGACTTGTTATTTTTGTTGGTACAGCCCAGACTGTAATTAATATATTCTGATCGCTGTTTATTGTGCACCTGACCTCAAGGTTAGTGGTCTCTGCAAGTAGATTCCTGGAGGCAAATATATGATAGATGTTCGCTTTCATGCCTTCCTGTTCCCATGTCGGGATATTTTGGTTGTCTTTTGGCCTTATGGAGATTATGGAGGTCTCTCGAACACGTGAGGTGATTCCATAGTTTGCCGCTGTGGAGGACGTTTTAGCGCTGTATGGGTCGGTTATCACATTACCCAGTGCGTCCTATCCAGTTCCACTTCTTAGGATTGAGCAGCTTGCATTTAGGTCACCACAAATCAGGGTTTGAGAGATGTCATGCTGTGCAGTAGCTTCGTCGATGGTTCAGTTTCAGAAAGGTCTTGTCAGTCTGTGCTTTAGGATTACAGTAGGTGTTAATTAGCAGCAGGAGGGCTTCCTCCTCTCTTCTTCCTGCTCTTGCTATCTGGTTTCCTGAGATCGTCAAGGCTAAGATGAAGGTGTCAGTCCTCAGGATTGCCTCCATCTGGAAACCACTGCCTGACAGTATGGCTGTGAGTAACCCTGCTGCCGGTCGACCTTTGGGACCTTTTGTAGCTGATGAAGTGATAACTTCAAATCCGTCCAAAGTCGGTGGTTCTAATAGCCATGTCTCTTGCAAGCATAGCAAGTCGAAGGCTTCTAAGTTAACGTCTCCTGATTGTGTAAGATGAGAGAAGCCTTGAGTGTTCCAGGATCCCAAGTTCACCGTACTAGGTTTTGATGGGTTTGGAACCTTCATTTATCCAATGTGGTCGTTTCCTGGTTTTATTTTTCGTGGCTAGGATCGTTCAGCGTTTGAGGCCTCGGGAATCCATGCCCATCTTTTCAGCTCTGTATCTTTTGAGCTTGCCGCGTTGTTTTGGCTAGTTTCTTTAGTTCTTAAGTTCTGTTGATCCTGGGTGATGGTGATGTTCCAGTTTGGAGGAGGCCCCTGAGGGAGCTGGTCTTTATCCTTGTCGGATACAGATAATTAGTTTCAGTGTTTCCTTGAGTAGCGCTGCTGGCGTAGGTGTTCCATTCTTGAAACATATTTAGACTTGTACTCCTTTCTTCTGGGAGGGAGGTTGTCCTTTAAAGGTCTGGTGTTGTTGGTTTAGTATTGTCTGTTGTAT
Organism: Ambystoma mexicanum; assembly: GCF_040938575.1. Classification (NCBI taxonomy): domain Eukaryota; kingdom Metazoa; phylum Chordata; class Amphibia; order Caudata; family Ambystomatidae; genus Ambystoma; species Ambystoma mexicanum. The sequence continues at coordinate 293,860,953 of NC_090928.1, forward strand.
CGATTCGCAGAGCGTGACTTGTCACCGTTTTCTCGGGTATAATTCTCGTTACTGGATGAAAATCTTTGTTTTGGTCGTGCTTGATTGTCTCAAGTGTACAAGCTGGCCCTTTAGTTGTGAGGATAGTGCTGCTCTCTTCCACTTCTTGGTTCGTGTTGTTTTGATTGTCTCAGAAACTTGCTTTCTGTCGCAGATTCTGGGTTCCGTTTTAGGTTGGGCATTGGGCTCAGATCATAGCCCACTGATCTCAGTTTGTATGTTGCCTCTAGCAACATTAGTCTCACCCTCGATGAGGAGATGTGGAGGTAAACACTGTCCGTGTGGTTGTTGTCCACAAATTCGATAATATCGAGGTCATCCGAGTTAAGGGATTTCAAACTGTGAATATGAGTTAAGAGCTTCATTGCTGTTTTTTCTGTTCAGTATGACGTTATCCCCTTCTGCTAGGAGTTTTTCTAGTTTGAAGGCGCGTTTGCTGGTTGTCCTAGAATTTCTCGTCATTTGGGCTCTTTTGGTCTCTCTATTTTTATTTGATGTTTGTCCGCTCCGATCTTTTTTTGGGTGCCTCTGTGCTGCAGTGGAGATCGAATTACCTTTTTCCGAGATTGAGTGGCTTGTTACTTTTTTTGTATCGGTCCAAGTTTGCAGGCTGTTTCAGCTTTTTGTCATCTTCGATTTCCAATTTGGACTTTCTTTGGCTTCTTTTGTTCCACATGGTTGCCATGTACTTTTCTCTTGGCGGCTATTAGCCTTGTATTCGTCTGGTTTATTTTACTACCTGGTCCTTTTACGCTGGGGATTCAGGTTCCAGGTTTTTCAGTATGTTTTCCGGCGTGGTCCCCAATACTTTTTTAATTATATGGTCCGTCTTTTTGTTTTCCTTTTTAGTCTTGTGTAGTTTGTTTTCAGACGACTTGATGGAGCATTGACTAATGTCTAGTAGGTCGGTGACCGACCCTTTGCTATTGCTTAGAGGCATGTCACTTTCACCAGGTGAGTGGGGTCGTTTAGTACTTTGTTCAGGTTCTCCGAGTGTATGAGTGGATTTTTGAAAAGATCTTTTTCCTCTTTGTGTTTGTGTATTGTGGCCTCCTTCGTTACTGATGTTTTTTCTGCCATTGGATTGTCAGTTGTTTAGCCAATGGAAGAGCCTTGTACCCCTAATTTATCCTATTTGGTTCACATCTTTGGCTACTTTCAAAACCGGTGTTGGATCTGGTGGTGGTGGTTGTGGGGGCCTGACTTCCCGGTACTTTTGCTCGCCTTGAAAGGGGCCCCTAGGGTTCCCTAACGTCTATGGAAACAATGCGAGTCACCACACACGATAGATACGCCAGACACGATGTTGTATTCCCAAAGCCAGGGTTTATTGCAAGTAAATGTCTCAGTTGGCCAACTCGGTCTCACGCCCCGCAACGTGTATCTCTAGACCTCGAGGGACGGAAGAGTGTGAATTACGTACATTAGTTACATATATACAAAATGCATATCAAACAATCAGCTATGACATGTTTAACACCCCCCTTTTATTGGGTTTCTTTGAACTTGGTGTGATGATGGACATCTCCGACAACTATGACACCTTCAAACATCTATTCTAGTAACAGTTTTCAATTTGTGAGTGCGGAGGCATCTTTCAGTTGTTTAATAGAACACAGCGCTTCTGTTCTTAGAAGCGAGCTACATACGGGGGGAAGAGTTGTATTCCAAACCTTGCTATCTATTAGGTGCTATTCATGTCCTGGGAGCCGACACGCTCTAGCGGGGCTCAGCAAAGGGGGGCCGTAAGAAAAGCATAATTCAAGCCTTTAGCTGTATTATTCTAACATATTCTACCATATAACGAGACTGGCTGGCAGCTGCAAAATGATTAAATGCCCAGCAGCTCTGCTTCAAGGCTACATTCGGGAGGGAGCCGGGCATTCTTCCTGCCGCTGCCTACGGTTGTGTTTCAACAAACTCTTGTTATCCTCACGGCCCTGCGGCCTTGTCCTTTTTACGTGCAGACAACAATGTTTTACAGTCGAGCAGTGTAAGCAGAAAATATACTGCGAAGCAATAGGAACAGAAAGCAACAAGTAATGGTTAGAAAACAAAATGGCGATTCTTGTTACATTAAAATGGCCGTTCATTGGCAAACTCGAAAACTTATATTCTGTCATATCGTGCATGAGACGGTTGGCCCACGGCCATCAAAATACGTTTGCGGTCACAAAGTAGAGGTATCCATTTTTCTAGAATGACAAACCCTCCTTTGGCCGTATGCCAAACGTCTCATCTATTTATTGAAACCTCCTCTAGTGATGATGAGTCTGAAGTACTTATGTCTGAATTTTGCATGCTATCGTAAACATCATCGTCTTCATCAATATCTATTGCCATCAACTCTTTTACGGTTTTCATCTCACTTGGGTCTTGGTCAGATCGACCATGAGGTTGTTTTTTCTTCGTCATCATATGCATACATCCTTCCGTACATCCCTCAGTTACCTCAGCGCAAACTATCGGTAGGCAATGTATGCAACAACAGCACGTTAGGAATATTCCAAACACCACTACTAATATTGAAATCAACTTCCATCTCCAAGAACGTAGTATTCCCCAAAACCAAGATCCTATTCCCCAACCCCCTTCTTCAGTAGGCAGTTCAGAGCTTAGGACATGCATTTTCTTTATCGCTTCAAAGATCGTAGGGGAATAGTCATCGACATAAACGCAACACGCTGATCCCACTATTTTGCAAATTCCCCCACGATCAACCAGGATCACATCGAGAGCCATTCTATTTTGCAGCGTCATTAACCTGATTCCTCTTTCTTCCAACGTCATGTTAAATAGTATATCTGTTGTTGTGTTTATGGTATTTTTTAGAATTCTGGACAGCTGCCTTATATTATAGGAGTTCACTATCTGCCTTAAGAATGGAATGAATGATTTCGCTACATCATTTGCTATTAAAACACCCTTGTCAGTCCTTTTGACTCTAGTTCTGGATAGTCTGGCGATGTCTGCTGTTTCTAAGAGGAATACTCCTGGGAACAGTAGACCTAGGTAACATGTACCTCCCCAGTTTCTGGGCAACCAAGGATATGCTTTCTCTCCACATATAAAATAAACTGGATCACCTACATATACTGGTTCTATTTCCCATTTTAATACCACTGTATTCATGCATCCAGTATATGTTCCGACTGAAAAAGAGCCTTTCTTTTTCATACAAAAAAGGACAGTTCTTGGGCTATAATTCACCGTGTAAGATGGGGGGATTGCATCTTTGTCCCCTTCTGTTCTTACACGAAACGTCATTACAGATGTCTTTTCTGATGGGGACAATCTATCTCGTCTATTTTGTCGTGTTATCTTTCGTGTACTTTTCCTCATGGGCTCTGGGGCTATTACTTGTGCTTTATGGAAAATGGAACAACCCACAGGCTTCATTATTATCTCCTCAAACTTATTTATGTTGGTTCTGTCTAATTGACCCGTACTACTCTCATTCCATTTCCCATAAAACATTGCACCTAAAGATGCACTACATGCAGAACTTAATGGTAATGGCTGTACATACCACCCTATTCCTTTCCCAGCATGCTGTGGTAAATGGGCACATACCCAGCAATTTGTTTTCTTCAGAATTGCATGTGTCATGTTCATGATCAACAGTAAAGTGTTATTTCCAAAACCTTCCCTGTGTTTTTCTTCCATTGGGGGCAGGGTATAAGTGATCACCTGAACCGGGCTTTCAGTAGTGGATATATTAATTATTGGTAAAAACATTTCTAATGGGTGTATCGCTTCCACATACCATAATATTAGGGCTGTCGATATTGGTGCTACCACGCTCATAAAGCACATTATTATTGTCAGTGCTAGCATACAATTCGCTTTACCATGCGTTTTTCTTAAGCTTACAGTCTTTATAATTGACTCATTCTCATCAATGGTGGTGTAGGAGGAGGCTGGAACCGGTCCTGGGATGTTTCTCGTCGTCCTTCTTCTTCCTTATCACAGTTCATCGTGGATACCTCTCTTCGTCGCGCTTGCTCTGATGTCAATAAATTCAACGGAATTGTCACAGTTCAGTTCTGCCAGTCCTTTATAGCCTGGATTTGTTTATTCGTTTTTAGGCAAGATCACTTGTCCTTTCTCATACTGCTCAGAGGACCTTTGATCAGTTATCTTATTGCCTTAGTACCATGTGCGCCCAGCTTGTCCGCTCTGGTTCCTGACACATGTACTTTTATGATCGCACCGAGGAGCCGCGAGTCTTGAATTGTCCGGCTTGCACAATTCTCACGCTTCTCTCCTCTACACCTCTAGTTCCTTCTCCGTCCATGAGCTGAACCAGAGGTTGACATAAACACCAAAAAAGAACTGCGGATCACTTTGTCTTTCGAGGCCGCAAGTTGTATCCCCTTACTCCTGGTATCGTGTGATCCGTGAACAGTGCCGATGCATTTCCAGATTCAGGCTCAAAGTCAGCCTGTGGCGCTATTGCAGGTGCTGGTGTGCGCCACGCCAATGACGCAGATCCATTCTTTGGCGTGCTGGCAAGTGCTGGTGGGCGCCAAAGGGGTAGACGATTTGTTTCTGCTGGTATTTGCAAGGCAGATTTCGTGTCGGCCAGCAGTGATGTCGATTCTGTTCTGCTGGGCAACGTTGGGGCACTCTTTGCCCTTCCCCCTCTTTGGCAATCGTCTCAGGCTTCGTTTCGAGTTTCACTTCTCGTTTTGGCAGATTTGGTGGCTGCTTACTGGCAACAGTTTCTTCCGTTTCTGGGACCGCTGTCTCTTTCCGGTCATCAGGGTCAGGCAAGTCTTTCAGTGAAGTTAGAATCTTCTTGGCAAGGGTGGCATGGATCCACGACTTCCTTCCATCCACCCGTATTGCCGTCTGCGTTGCCAAGAGTACTTGATAGGGCGCGCCCGACCTGGGTGCTAACAATGACTTTCTTTCAAAATTCTTTAGCAGCACCCACTCGCCTGGCTCCAGCGCGTGCCCCGGACCGGTGTATCTCACTGGTAATGCCTCCTGCACCTGCTGATGAATCAAACGCAATTTCTGCATTAAAAGGCCACAATAAGTACTAAGCACAGGATGTTCTACTTCACTAAGTCGTTTTGGCTGTGGTGCGCACCACACATTTGCCGGCCTCCCCATTACGATCTCGTACGGGGAGAGCCCAGTTTTAGCCTGTACAGACGTACGCATGCATGATAGTGAAATTGGTAATGCATCCACCCAACTCAACTTGCTTCCCGCACAAATCTTGCTAATCTTTGATTTAAGAATCCCGTTGTGCTTCTCCACAAGACCGGCAGAACTCGGATGCCTTGAACTATGGAATCTCTTATCAATCTGAAGACCAGCACATATCTGTAACACCACTGCGCCCACAAAATGTGGTCCATTATCGGACCATAGGACACGGGGCAAGCCAAATCTGGAAAAGTATTCCTTAAGCATTACTTTTGCTGTGCTCATTGCTGTGCAGTCCTTCAAGGGATATGCCTCCACCCACTTACTGAATGCACAGATCACCACTAAGACGTATTTTAAGTTTTGGCACTCTCCATCTCTATGAAATCAAAATGGATCACCTCAAATGGCAGAGAGGGCGGGCCAAAACTGCCTATTGGAGTCACTGTTCACTTTACTACATTGTGGTGCAAACACGTGCTACAGTTCTGCACCAACCTCTCTGCATTCTTTTTTATGTTTACATTCTGCCATACTGTAGAAAGGTGCTGTATTATCTTTTACGCACAGATGTGAGTAGGGCTGTGGGCCATTGTGACCATTGCAGTCACATACGAATTTGGCAACATCCAGTTTCTAGTTCCCTTGTCCACCCAACAACCTTCAAGATCTAACTCAACAGAGCCCTCTGCCCACCCCTGTATTTCATCAGCCGTAGCTTTGGCCTGCATTTCTTTGACAGTGGCAACTCCATTTTCTATCATACAGGGTACTTCCTCTGTCTGAACCGTCATCATCTTGGTATTTAAATCAGTGGCAGTTTGTTTCGCAATTCTGTCTGCGAATGCGTTTCCCTCTCCTACTTTGCATGTTACCTTTTTGTGTGCCTCGCATTTCACTATTGCTAGGCGCTTTGGAAGCGTGAGTGCAGACAGCAATTGTACGATCAAAGGGCCATGTTGAATTCTGGCGCCATGTGATGTCAAAAACCCTCTCTCAGCCCAGAGTCGACCAAAGTTATGAACCACCCCAAAAGCATACTGGCTATCAGTATATATATTCACATTCAAGTGTTCAGAAATCTCGCAGGCTCTGGTTAATCCTATTATCTCTGCGGCTTGTGCCGAATTGTAGGGAATTCTTTTGCTTTCTACAACGCTCTCTATGGTAGTGATAGCATATGCAGCAGTTGTCGTGCCATCTGGTAATTTAAAACATGAGCCGTCACAAAATAACTCTCCATCCGGCTCTTTCTTTGGGATATCACTTAAATCAACTCTCCCCTTGGTTTCTTCCTCAGTGACCATTAAGCAATCGTGTGGGGTGATTCATCCTCCCCAATTTCTTTAATGGGTAGTGGCATTAATTCTGCAGGATTCAAAGCGCTACACCTCATAATTTGGATATGGGGCGCGAACAAGATAATCTCATAACTTGTCAATCTAGCAGAGGTGAGGTGTTGCGTCTGTGTCCTATTTAATAGAACGTCTATGGCATGTGGCACCATCAAAATTAAAGTGTGCCCCAATACCATCCCTTCCGTTTGTTTCACTGACGCAGCAGCCGCCGCGACAGATCACAAACATCGTGGTAGTGCGCACACTACAGGGTCCAGCGCAGAAGAAAAATAGCTTCATGGCATATTTCTTGCACCTTGTTCCTGTGTCAAAACCGCCAATGCACATCCTTCACTTTCACACACAAACAGTCTAAAAATCTTCTCATAATTTGGCGTACCCCAAACTGGAGCCGAGCATAATGCAGTTTTCAATTCATCAAATGCTTTCTGACATTCCTCATCCCATTGTAAAGGCATAACCGCATCTTTTTTAGTTAAATTCACCATCGGCTTTACAATTAACGCAAAATTAGCAATCCATTGTCGGCAATATGAAGCCATGCCTATTATGGCTCTGACTCCTTTTTGTGTCTTTGGAATAGGCATACAAGAAATACTTTCTATGCGTTCTGGCGTTAGTCTTCTCCCTTCTTTCAAAAGTAGGTAGCCCAAATAGGCCACCTCCTTTCGATTATATTGAAATTTCTTCAAACTAGCTTTATGGTCATGTGCCGCTAAGTGTGACAATAGTAATACAGTGCTTTCTTTACAAATCTCCTCTATGTCTGCAGCTATCAATAGATTGTCTATGTATTACAAGAGTACACAACCCACTGGTAATTCTAGCATGTCTAGCTGCTCTTTTAATGCTCTACTGTAAATACTTGGGCTTTCCGTGTAACCTTGTGGAATGATGTAAATGTAAATGATCGTCCTCCTAATGTGAAAGCGAACAAATATCTGCTGTCCTTGTCCACTGGAATACTGATGAACGCATTTTTCAAATCCACTACACTAAAATATTCTGCTGAAACAGGTATCATTGTCAATATTGTAGTGACATCTGGCACTAGAGGAAATTGTGGATCTACTACCTTGTTCAATGCGCGCAAATCAATTATAAAACGGTATGGTACTTCATTGCCTCCTTTTTTTATAAACTGGAAGAATCAGGCTGTTGCATGCACTGCCTGTAATTTCCTCGATTACCCCTAGTTTCACCAAATCTGTAACAATACTCTTCAATCCTTTCTCACCTTCAGCTGAAATTCTGTATTGGGGAATTTGCGGTAGGGTAACACCTTCTTTCAAAATGATCTTTACTGGCTCTATCTTTAAGCATCCTACATCATTGGCATGCATTGCCCATATACAGGTTGGCACTTTACTTAATTCCCCTGATAAAGTTTGAATTCTGACATAGGGGCATCGTGTGGCCAAATCGTTAGGAACACTCCGTCTGCCGTGCAATGTATAACGGAACCTAATTTTTTCAACAAATTTAATCCCAACAAGTTCTCCCCACAATTTTCTGTTAAAAGGAAAGGACAATGTTCAGTAAATGGTCCTATTGTAACTGGGACTGGTTTGGACACTGGATTTATGACTCGTGTACCTGCAAACCCTACGGAAACATTATTTTGCCCTGACAGTGGTATATCCGGAACCAAGTCTATTGAACACTTCTGCGCTCCTGTATCTACAAGAAAGCGGTGCTCCTCATTCCCGACTCTCATTTCTACGTAGGGTCCTCTCTGATTCACGGGAATAGACACTGGTTCCGACCCCTGTCCTGGGCTGTCCTATTGGGGAAATAACACATCGTCCGATGTGTAATCATTGCTGTTACTGTAATACGTGCTTGGCTGTGTATCGAAAAGATTCCCACTCTTTCCTCTATTTCCCCCACTCTGGTTTCCATACTGTTGGTTTTGCTGTCCCTGACTCTGGTTTGGGGCATTTTGGTTTTGGCCTTGGTTTTGATTACCTCCGTTATTGTGATGCTGCTGCATACTATTCCTATTTGGTCCATTCGCTCCTAGGTGTCCTCTATGCTTTCTCCTCTGTCCAGACCCATTTCTATTCTGCAGATGCGGACATTGCGCTCGCCAATGTCCTTCCTCCTTACAATACGCACACTGATTTGGTCCCACTGTACCCCCATGCATATTCAAATTACTCCTTCCTTGTGCGTTCCCTCGCCCTACATTATGTCCTACTACTTGCTGCAGTAGTACCTGTGTTCTCAATAGACATTCTTTCAAGTCTGCCCCCATCTGTTTTAGCAACGATAATTCGTCCACCATCTCCTTCTGCCTCGGTGATGGTAACTGCTGCCGTTTATTATGTGACCCCTTTTTTTCCTTCCCATGTCTCCCGATATCCTTACTCCTGTACCCAGGTGTAGCAAACATTTCGGCATAATTATTATCTAATTCATCTTTAAGTTCAAAAAGTCCATGTACATGTTCTCTCACTTCTTCATCCCTCTCCCTACAGCGTGCTAATGCATTCAAATCTAACAATCGCTGCGGTGGTAATTTCCCAATTAACTGTTTCCATTTCTCCACCAAATATTCACCCATGCATTCCAACACTACCTGTCTTTCGTTGCTTCTTCGGAAGTCATATATCAAAGCCAATGTTCTCGTCCCATCATTTCCGCCTTTATACAACTCTGCCTGTTGCTGCAATTCCACCTTCCTTTCTTTGCTGATCGCACTGCGAGTTACCCTCGTGCATCCCCGTTGGTCAGTCCCGCCTCCTGCCCCCGCGGTTTCAACTTCAACCCGGGGAGGAACGGACGGTACCGAGTCTGTGTATGAGGCGGAAGGTGCCGATGGGACAATGGGAACAGGGAGTGTCTGTTGTGGGCCTGGTTGGCTAATAGGAAGTGCTGCGTGCGCGGTCTGTGGCTGTGGGAGGGCTTGAGCTACCGGAGGGAGAGCTTGGGCTACGGGCGGGGTTTGGGCAATAGCTACTGACGTGTCTGGCCTCACTTCTGATCTTGGGCCTTGTTTTGTATGGGTCAATATGTTTTCTATCAATTCATCTGCTATGTGTAATTCTCGTTGTGGATATATCTTTTCGATATTCAACTGGTCACGCCTACCTGCTCTTCTTAGACTCTCAGTCCACTCCTCCTCTTCTTTCACTTCCGCTACTTCACCTTTCTATTTATGCCTGCGCGCATGCTTCACTCTGCTTTTAAATCAGAGCATTGCTTCCCTTCTCCAGTCTTTAATAGTTTCAAATCCTGCAGGACGTGCTTTCTTTCTTATCAACACCCTTTCCAAGTGATCTATTCTCGCTTTCTCAAAACTACCATTAATCGGCCACTGATGGTCTTGTTGCTTTCTGGTTTGCCTATGCCAAGTCTCACAGAATATTATCGCACCCACTCCATACTTCACATACATCTCATACGCCGGCGTTCCCCCAGGTGGTACAATTTGGCCATCTTCCAAAGATTGTCTACCAAAGCGGAAAAACCCCGCTACGGTGGACAATACCCCAGGCATGTTTCAACCTTCCCCCTGGTTAATAATCAACCTTACCTAGGGCGTTTGATTTTGCAAAGTCAGCTCTCAACCAATATCAGGATTACTTTGAATCGGGGAATGACTCACCTGATAGATCAAGTCGTCTGTATACTGACGCACCAAATGATGTTGTGTCTGTGTTTCTTGGCTTCCGCCTCGTTTCGGGACCCTCACCTCCTTGTTCTCTAGCCAGGCACGTCGATCAGGGATCAGATGTGTGCAGATCTGCAAAGGAGTCTCTCATCACTTTTACAGGTCGCCTCGAACACCTCTTGATCCCGGTTCGATCGTCCCGTCCTCGCCGTTCTCCGCCGTACTCAATTACAACGTTATGCGATGGAACAAGTGGGGGAGGGTCCCTATTCGGGCGCCATCTTAAAAGGGGCCCCTAGGGGTCCCTAAGGTCTATCGAAACAAGGCGAGTCACCACACACGATAGATATGCCAGACACGAGGTTGTATTCCCAAAGCTAGGGTTTATTGCAAAGCAAAAGTCTCAGTTGGCCAACTCGGTCTCACGCAATGTGTATCTCTAGACCTCGAGGGACTCAAGAGAGTGAATTACGTACATCAGTTACATATATACAAAATGCATATCAAACAATCAGCTATGACATGTTTAACACCCCCCTTTTATTGGGTGTCTTTGTACTTGCTGTGATGGTGGACATCTCCGACAACTATGACACCTTCAAACATCTATTCTAGTAACAATTTGCAATTTGTGAGTGCAGAGGCATCTTTCAGTTGTTGAATAGAACACAGCGCTTCTGTTCTTGGAAGCGAGCTACATACGGGGGAAGAGTTGCATTCCAAACCTTGCTATCTATTAGGTACTATTCGTGTCCTGGGAGCCGCCACGCTCTAGCGGGGCTCAGCAAAGGGGGGCCGTAAGAAAAGCATAATTCAAGCCTTTAGCTGTATTATTCTAACATATTCTACCATATAACGAGACTGGCTGGCAGCTGCGAAATGATTAAATGCCCTGCAGCTTTGCTTCAAGGCTACATTCGGGAGGGAGCCAGGCATTCTTCCTGGCGCTGCCTACGTTTGTGTTTCAACAAACTCTTGTTATCCTCACGGCCCTGCGGCCTTGTCCTTTTTACGTGCAGACAACAATGTTTTACAGTCGAGCAGTGTAAGCAGAAAATATACTGCGAAGCAATAGGAACAGAAAGCAATGAGCAATGGTTAGAAAGCAAAATGGCGATTCTTGTTACATCAAAATGGCCGTTCATTGGCAAACTCGAAAACCTATATTCTGTCATATCGTGCATGAGACGGTTGTCCCACGGCCATCAAAATACGTTTACGGTCACAAAGTAGAGGTATCTATTTTTCTAGACTGACGGCCTTTCAGGCTTTTGTATGTATTAGGTACTATGTCGTGTGTCCCTTTGGGCTGATCCTGCACTAGGATGATCAGCCTAACCTTTGTTGGCTGTGCCATTTTCTGAGATTTATCCACTCTTGTTTGGCTTTTTGTTCCAGTTCTAATTTCTTGGGTTAGGTCTACATATGAGTTAGTGCTGGCCGGTCTTACTGTTTCTTCCTCCCGTGGCCTAGTGTTGTTGTTGAAGGGTAAGTCGGTTTCTGAGGCAACCGTCAAGGCCATTTTGCTATTTTCCTCATATGTGTGAGTCCCACAGTCTCTTGTATTTTGTTTGTAAGCCTCGAGTGACATTAAGTAGCCTTCCAAGTAGATTAGTTTTGTTTGCATGAAGGCAACCATTGTTGAGTGGTCCTTGAGAGTGTCGTTGATCGCTTTGTATAGTTTACTGAAGGGTGCCATTGCTATCGTCACCATAGACATTACCGCCAGCAGGTCTGGTTTTTTGTTAGGGGATTCTTTGGGTACTGAGAGCTGGATTTCACTCATTTGTTTGTTTTTTAAGGGTGTGGTATTAGTATATGGAGGTGTTGTGGTGGTCTCTTTTGACTTTTCATTATGCCATTCCTGGTGGTCCATTTTGGTCCTTTCATGTAGGTCTAAATTGTGCGTGCCAATGTCTCTTTGTTTTATTAGAGTGTTTTGTATTGGTTTGTTCATGCTTGGATTTGGTAAATTCGGATCTTGAGTCTGAGAAGGAACTTTATTGCTTTTGGATTCCTTGTGTTTTCTTCATTTCCTTCTTGTTTTTTTGACTTGGTATATTAGGGTCACCCCTCTAGGTCACTGGGGTGGTCACCAGAATCGGATAGTTGTATGTTACCCACCAGGTCATCTTTGGCAGTGGTGACCAGCACATGGGGTTTCCCAAAATACCATCTGACCATGGTCAAAGTATTTGTTCGTTTTGTGCTGTCATGTTGAGCTATGTTTTTTTGATTTTGCTCCACATCATGGTTGTGTTGAACAGATGGTTTCATTGGGGAGACCATCGCACCTTCAAGGATTTCTGCATCTTCAGCTTGTGTAGAGATGTTGGCGTCTGTTTCATGTGTTTGTAGAAGAAGTTGTCATGAGGCCCAAGTATTCTTCCAGGTGGTTTGGTGAATTTTGTCCAATCACAAGGGTTGCTAGGCCAGTGGCAGATTTCTTTGCACACAATTGGCGAAGGTTCCTGGTTGTGCGCCTGGTCTTCTGCGGCCTTGCTCTGTTTAATTCGTTGGCGTAGGGTTTTGGGCGGTAAGGGGTTTGTTCTGCTGTTCCTTTAGAGGCCCTCCCAGTCTTTAGGCCTCTGTGATTCTTTTTTGGCAGGTGTAAATTATTTTGGCCATGGTCCCTGGAGAGGTGAGCATTTGCTACAGACACCGACACTTATACCTGTTGGGTGGTTCTGGCCATCGAGGTTTCTGATTCTTCTTCAGTGGAGTATGACATGACCATTTCCCCAGTCGATGTTATCGAGTTGTTAGGATCTTGGAGGGGAATGGTCAAGTCTGCCATGGCCAAGACTAGATGAGTTTCAATTGAAGTTTTTGTTGACTTAGGCAATGCGGTTGACAAGTTTTTAGGTCCTTCAGGCTCTGATATGAAAGGAAGTTTCCGATCGTCATTTCGGTTCTCTTCCTTATCACACTGCTGTGGCGGCGGGAGGCTTGATTCCCCTGCCGCTGTAGGCAAAGTGGAATTTCCCAGGCTGACGTTTGTTGGTGGGGTTGGCCCAGGCGGCAGAGGGTTGTACAGCTCTGCCTCCGGGAAAGTGAATATTTCCGCTTGGAGGAGACAGTAAGAAGGGACCAGCGTGGGTTTGTAATGAGGTGAGTAATTAATCTTGTCTCTGTTTCCGGTTGTTATGAGCATTCTGTGCCCCGCCCCCATCCATCTCCTTGTGTGGCTTTTTCTCGCTGAGCGGGTTTAGGAGGGCCATTCGGTCCGCTGCCGGGCTTAGGAAAAGTCCCTCTCGTGTTCCCAGAATAGGTGGAGCTGAGGCAGGTTCTGCCCTCATCAATTCACGTGGCTCGAAGGTTATATGCTGGTTGGAGGATTACTTACCTTGAGGTTTATGGACGATGTTTACGGGGGGCTAGTCTCCATACTAACATTGGTAAATGGTGGTCCGGTTGTTGAGCGTTCTAAGTCCGGCTCCATTATAGGTGATGGGCCCGTCGTATCCTTCCTCAGTTGAACGCTGCATAGGGTGCGCAGGCGGCTCAAGGTATCTTCCTCCTGCAGTGGATCCAAGGCCGGGCCGGGTCCACCGTCCTCGCCGTCGTTGCCGCAGAGACTGCAATGACTGCAGAACTCTGCAGCAACTCCGCTGCTGCTCCGCGGCCTTGTGGGGTTTAAGAAGTGTCCGCCCACAAAAAACAGCACTGGTGAAAAGACTCACGTCCTCAGAGTCTACCAGCTACCAGCACACTGCAATGACTGCAGAACTCTGGCTTACTTTGGAGTTGATTGGTCCCACCAACTCAAGGGGAGAAGTCGTCCTTGAAGGGGCTTCTCTGTCGATGCGAACTTGGCATTTCAGCACAGCAGCAGGGCTTCACCGGGCAAACCAACAGTCCAAGCGTTGAAGCAGGCATCCTCTTCAAGTTCTGTTTCAGTTCCTTCATCCAGTGGTCGACTCTGCCTTCCAAGTCAAAAGACTTGCCCTTTTGGTCCCAGCATATTCCGTGGTTGTTATACGCGGATGACGTTATACTGATGTCGCACACTCCAATTGGTTTGTAGAATCTATTAAATGCACTAACTGACTTTGTTAAAGCAAATTATTTGGATCATTAACTTGGAAAAAAGACAGATTCTTGTCTATACAAATTCTAAAAAACATAGACAGTCTAAGTATGTATGGCATCTGCAAGATGTTCCGCTTAAGGTTGTCAATGAGTACAAATATTTAGGAATTAATGTTTATAATAATCCTTCATACATGTTGTACCATGATACCCTTAACATCAAGATGAATAATTTAATATCTCAAGCCAAGATTCTGAATTACAAATATGGTAAGTTTACATGTAAACATGTGGCATTATTTTACGAGCTGAAAGTTATTCCTATAATGCTATATGGAGCAGAATCAAAATTAAACACGCATACAAAAGTATGAAATACTCTTGAAGGCCGTTTTTGGAAAACACTTTTGCATTTACCCAATTCCACTCCATTGCCAATAATTCGACATGAACTGGGTTTAGTGTCAATGGCAGCTTGCTTAAGCTGGCGCATGTGTAATTTCTTTCGTAAGTGTATATTGGGCCTTGAGGACAACAATATTCTAAGCACAACAGCCCATCACCTTATAACTTCAAAGAATAATTTCCCAAAGAAATGGCGTGTAAATGTCCTAGAAACCATGGCTAAAGCTGACATAACTCTTTCTCTATTACTCGAGAATCCTTCTCGCGCTAAGGTGAAATTGTATCAGTGGGACTGGATTCAAAATCAATCCATCTGTATGACCTACAAAGATTTTGACACTAACTGGTTTGGTCACAAAAAGTTGCGGGCCATGATTTTCTACCTGCTAAAATGCCCTTCCAAAACTCTGAGGCAAAAGTTTCCAAGGTTTAGGCTAAATCTGTGGCCTACACAATAAATTCTAACACGTCGAATGAAAATTCCATCAAACCTGAATTATTGTCGTTTTTGTCACAATTACTAAAAGAAACGCTGCAACATCTAATAATAAGGTGTCCAAAATTACTTTCACAGAGAATGATATACTTTAAGAACTTGGTTTGTATGTATGGTGACAAAAGTGATGATGACATTTGGCGGGTGTTATTTTCAACAGATAGACTAGCACTTATGAAAGCTATAACACAGTTTTTGGATTGTATTTTACCAGTGGAAATCAAAATCTAGTGAAAGAATAATGAAATTATTCATTTCTGTCCTTATTTACTTAATAGTGCTAGTTTTGTTTCATCTCATCATAATCATTTTCCTTTCAATTTATTTTTATATTTTTCCTTCCTTTTAGAGAATATTAACTGTTTTAATTATGAATGAACTAAATGTTTGTAAAATGTTTTGTATTTGAAAAGTTGTTTAATTTCAACTAAATCAAATTAAAAAAAATTAAAAATAAAAAAACTTGCCCTTTATATAGTTCTCTCCCTTTCATTCCAGCCTAGCTGTCAGTCACCCAGCAGGGTGGCTGTCCTTGCCGGACAGTCAGCTGACCAATCATCACAGAGTGCATTTGGGTCTCCTAGGAGACTAATCACATGGAGTTTCGGGCACCTCCCTCACTTACTACCTACCCCAGACAACCTGGAGCCAGAGGCGGGCTTCACTCTTGATTCCCGCTAAAAACAAAATGAACAAAGGGACCAAACCTGGTTTGGCGCGCAGAGTAAATCTCAAGAAGGACCTTTCCACAAAGAAATGGCAAAAAAAGAAGACCGGTGGCATTTTGACAACAATTTTACCCTTGGGTGCTTTACTGCAGCTGAGAACGCAGCCCGCGGTAAAAGCCCACCACGGTAGTAAAAACAAAACCACTTCTACAAGCCATACATTGAGGAAAGGGTAACATAAAAATGTAACATGAGAAGCTAGGCAAAACGGGGATACTAGGTAACCCTCCAGCAGCCTATTGTAAGATAGTGCGTGCTGGGTCTAGAAAGTTACAAATGTAAGTAAAGTCAATTTCACTTTACTGCTCTGGGAAAGGTATTACCCAAATTGGTCGTTTACAATTGTTCGAATGAACAATTGACCGAATTTAAAGGGTCACAATTGACCTTTTCACAATTGACCGAATATATATATATATATATATATATATATATATATATATGGGTTTTGGGGGGGTTTGGCATTGGGTGGGGGGTTGTGGGGGCTTTCCCCCCACATATATGGTACAATTGACCTTCACAATTCGGTCAATTGTGAAAAGGTCAATTGTCATTTGAGCAGTTGTAAAACGATCAATTTGTATACAACCCTGGGAAACAGTAGTTTAAACCATGGGGAAATGTAAGAGACTACCCTGTGTCACTGCACTAAAGGTGCTGTGTGCCACAATGTAAAAGATGATGCCTATGGAGTTTGTCAGACTCCGCAACCAAAAGAATCACAGAGTTCAGAAATCACATTAAAATACATGAGAGAGTGGGAAAAGGGTCTCACTCTCTCCAGGTTAAAAAAATCAAGTCCTCAAAATCCAGCAAAGTTGCTGGGGGTCTTTAAGATAGAGGAAATTGGCACATTTCTGAGAATTCTCCCCAACACTCGTGCCCCTCAGACTAAGGAACCGGAGGATTTAATCCACCCCTTGATGAATCTCCTTACTCCAGTCGGTCATACTTGCTGGAGAGACTATCAGCATTTTGGTGATTACACCTTGACCTGTGTTCAATGGTAAAATCAAGCCCCTGTAGGCTGATTGACCATCTTAACAATATAGGATTCTCCACCTTCATTTGCATTAACCATCTCAAGGGTTGGTGGTCTGTTTGAATTACAAAAGTAGATCCATGCAAGTATAGTCTAAACTTCTTCAAAGACCACACAATGGCAAAACACTCATGTTCTATGGTTGCCCACCTTGTTCCAGGGTCCTTCAGTTTCCTACTGATGAAGCAGATTCAGTGTTCCCTTCCTTTCCCATCCAGTTGACTCAGAACTGCACCTATACCTGCATTGGAAGCATCTGTTGTAACAATAAAGGATTGGTTGTAGTCAGGAGCTCTAAAGACTGGAGCTTGACAAAGGGCTTTCTTAAGTCCTTTAAATGCCTTGGTGCATTCTTCATTCCACCTGACCTGCTTGGGGAATTTGGCTGAGGAGATAACATTGAATGGAGAAGCTATGGTCCCATAGTTCTCAATGAAGTTCCTATAGTAACCTGTGAGACCTAAAAGGCTCTCACTTGGGTTTGAGTAGTAGGGGTGGCACAGTCATTTACAATGTGTACCTTGCAAGGAAATGGCCTTATTTCACCTCCTCATACCTCATGTCCAAGCTAGACCACTTTAGTCTGACCTATTTGACATGTACTTGACTTTATGGTCAGAGTGGCCTGCTCAAGAGCCTGTAACACATATCCTAGGTGATCAATATGTTCCTTCTAAGTAGGGCTGAACACTGCAATGTCATCCAAGTATGCCATGCAGAAGTCCTCCATCCCATTCAGAACATGATTGACCATCCTTTGGAATGTAGCAGGTGCATTCTTTAGTCCAAAAGGCATAACCTTAAACTGGTAGAGGCCTTCTGTGGTTGAAAATGCAGTTTTCTCCTTGGCATTGTCTGTCAGAGCTGTTTGCCAATAGCCTGATGTTAGGTCAAATGTACTGAGGTACTTGGCTGAACCAGGTTTGTCCACCAGCTGATCTGTCCTGGGTAAAGTAAGGGCATCAGTTGTGGTGACTGCATTAAGAGCTCTATAGTCCACACAGAATCTCAACTCTTTGGATCCAGCCTTTGGCACTAGCACAATTGGACTAGCCCATGGACTGGTAGAGGGTTCTATTACCCCAAGATCAAGCATATTCTTGACCTCTTCCTTTATGTGGGTTCTTACATGGTCTGACATCCTGTAACCTCTGCTTTTAACAGGTAAACAGTCACCAGTGAGAATCTCATGCTGGCCCCAAGGGGTTAAGCCTGGTGTCAGTGAAAACAGGGAGGAAAACTGATTTAACAGAGATTTGCCCTCCTCCTGCTGTTCCAGTGTCAGATCAGAAGAGAGATTAACTCCTTCAATCTTCCCATCTAAAGGTTTTCCCCTGAGGAGATCAGGTAGAGGTTCACTCGCCTTCTCTTCTCTTGAGCAGAGGCTAAGTGCAAAGCTCCCAGTTCTGGTCTAGGCGGTTGGTGTGAAAGACCCTGGGGGCCTCCTTAGGGTTGCCTAAGTCCACCAAATAATTGACCTCTACAAGTTTTCCCACAACCTTGAAGGGTCCAATCCATTTGTCCTGCAAGGCCCTCTGCCTTGCAAGCACCATAACAAGATCTAGCTGGTCTTGCGTAAACTCAATCATGTTGGCCTTCTGGTCATGCCAATGCTTTACAAGAGCCTGATCTGCTTTCAAGTTATCTGAAGCTTCTGTCTTAATGTGTGTCATCCTTCTTCGGAGACCTAACACATAGTTAGTGACTCTCACTGGCTTGTGGGAAGGAGCACTCTCCAATCCCTCCTTGATTAGGGCCAATGGACCTCTAACCGGATGAACATAGTGAAGCTCAAAGGGACTGAATCCAACCAATTCCTGAGGGACTTCTCTATAAGCAAATAGAAGGCATGGCAGTCGAAGGTCCCACTTTCTTCTAAGGGGTTCTTCTAAAGAACCTATCATGCTCTTCATAGTTCTGTTAAACCTCTCCACCAATCCATTTGTTTGTGGGTGGTAGGCAGTAGAGAACTTGTAAGTGACTCCACAGGAATATCATACTATTTAATAAAAGGCCAGAATTATGCCTGTCCAAATCTGTCCTGCCCGCTTTCCCTGTTATCACTGGTGGAGGGAGATGTTGCCTTATGAATACAAAAAAAGACTTCAAGTTCATTTTCCAGGCAAACAAAAAGTGTATTTCATGTTATCACCACTAAAGAGAGGTGTTGCATTACACATACAATAATAAGACTTCCAGTGTCTCTTCCAGGCGAACAAAATGTGTATTTAAACTATGATAACATACAATTAGCTGCAGAAAAGGTGCAAGACAGGGATTCCACTTTAACAGCACACTTCAAGTTGCATACACTAAGAAAATGTATACATTTAAAAAAACATACATACAGAAACTCATTTGATTAAGCACTATTTATCGAACAAAATGTACTGTATTATGTAATTATTCATTGTAATATTTATTGGTATGTATTATTAGATCAATAATATTCTTCATGTAAGTTTTAAACTTTATTTGACTTCAATTTACTTTATTGTATGATATCATGTCTACTTCGAATCATGCTGCATGTGAATTGTATTGCTCTGACATCCCTCAACATTATATATTCGAGTCCAAAACCCGTAA
Organism: Ambystoma mexicanum; assembly: GCF_040938575.1. Lineage (NCBI taxonomy): Eukaryota > Metazoa > Chordata > Amphibia > Caudata > Ambystomatidae > Ambystoma > Ambystoma mexicanum. The sequence goes on from NC_090928.1 coordinate 293,880,418, forward strand.
GTGGAATCCAAGACAATGAAGAGCAGATAAAACAATTGGCCATATGTACTATGTTTCGCCGATATTCGCAGCTTTATTCGAGACTAGAAAGCACTACCTATAACCGCGGGTATGAGTAGTTCCGTGCCCATGGCTATACATTTTGGGGTGTTAATTTTTATTTCTTTTTTAAAGTTATTTTTATAGTTTTAGTGTTGTTGGGGGTGAAAAATCTTTGGCCGTGGCCAGTGACATGGTAGATATTTGGGAGTCTTATCTATTTTGGCTGTGTGTTTACAGACTTTTGTACATGCACGCCTGTTGAGAAAAACAGAAGAAAATAGTTTATAAAAATTAAAACAAAAAGGAGCCACGCTACTCTAGTTTTAGATGCCCCATACACTGTATTTTAGTCTCTGTATTGTCACTCATGCTATTATATCTTGTGCCTATTAAATGTTTCCCTACCTAGTTTATTGTCATGTATTATTCTCCGCTTTCATTATCTTCAGCTACCTCAGATACATACATGAGCAGTGTTGTACTGTATTGATCTTTTAAGTTCTATTGTGTTATAAAACCTGAAGTGAGCCCCTCCCCCTTTAACTAATAATTTCCAACCACAGTTATAATAAAAGTCAATAAACAGTAGCCGTGGATATAATAAAACATGTTTCTGGTTATTATTTTATTGTATTTGTGTATTGATATGTGATAATAAGTCCTTAAAAGTACTGTTTTGGGGTACACTTAGTGTAGTATTTTAGCACATTTGGAGTACTGTTTTCATGTTATGAAGGAACACAGCATTTCCTTCATCAGTTAAGTGTACTGCATCATGTCTATAGAAATATGCCATGTAGAACTGTATTTTGTTGGTTGAAATCCAATATTGGTTGTGGTCTCTCATGAATGCTGAAACTACTTTATTAACATTTCTGCGTGATTTCTCAATTTTACCATTAAATCTGGTGATCCATCTCCGCTTTTGCCTCTGAGTCAAATTGGCAAAGATAAAGACGGTGTGAGGAAACAGTTACACTAGTTTTCCCATGTCTTGTTTCATCATTAAAATAATGGACACACCTCATACAGTCCCCAAATAATTGCCTCCGCAATGAATTGCTATGACGTCTGGCTGCCCTGTACTTCTCAGACTTAACAATTTTGGAGAAACTTTGAACCAACGCATTCCCCGCAATCCAAACCATTTAATTATAAAATCTCTCAAACCTAGGTCCATGTTAATATCTAGTTTCTCAAAGAAAGCCAGTAAACAAAACAGCCAACTGTCTCTGATCAGCCACACAGTTTTTAAACCAGCCATGATATCTGCAGTCTTTCTCTGTTTTCAGAAAAATGATTCCTAGGTTGAATTTCTAGTAGTTTGCATGGGCAGGGTATGTATGATGTGTGTGTTTTCGAGTTTGTAATTGGTTGATGGTGCTGTTGTAATTATGTGCGGCTATCCAGCAAGCACTCAGTGAGCAGCATTGCTACTGTGGGATGATGCGGTACCCTGTGCAGCCGTGGCTGTATTGTGTCAAATGGCACGTTGTGTGTTTGTGGACGTGTGGTAGCCGCAGCTATCCAACATTTTGGGTGGAGTAGCATCATAGATGCATTGAGTGTTGTGGAGGATTGGGGGAGACCAGGGGAGTGGACGAGGACCATGGGCAGTGGAGAGGAGCTGGTAGGCATGTTAGGGACACTTGTTTGGAGTTTGGGGGAGTGGAAATACATATTTACATTTGTAGTTTTTTAAGTATAGCCTCGGCTAACAGCAAACGGACCTGCAGGGCTTATCAATAACCGCGTCTATTGAAAAGCACCTGCTTAGGCAGTCAATGCTTGTCGTCATTTTATTGGTTGTACAGGTAATGTGCATTGTGGGTGCATTGTTCAAAGGGACCTCCTCAATAGTGTTAGTACTGTGATGATGAAGTGTGAGTGCAAGGGCAATGTGGATTGGTGGTACATAACTGTGAGTGAGCACATTGTTAGTGCAAGTACTGTGATGAGGAAGTGTTGATATAGGAGTAATGTACATGACTGTTTGAGCATATTGATAGTATAAGTACTTTGACAAGGAGGGGTGCCTGTAGGGGTGACGTGGATTGGGGGTACATAACTGTGAGTGACCACCTTGATAGTGTAAGTACTGTGAAGAGGAAGGGTGTGTGTAGGGTTAATGTTCACTAGGTGTGCATGGCAGTGAGTGAGTGAGTGCATTGATAGTGTGAGCAGTGTGATGAGTAAGAGCAGGTGTCGAGGTAATGTGGATTGGGGTGCATGACTATGAGTGAGTGCATTAATAGTGTAACTACTGTGATGAGCAAGAGTGGGTCTAGAGATAATGTTAATTGGGTGTGCATAACTGTGAGTGAGTGCATTGATGGTGTAAGTACTGTAATGAGGAAGAGCGGGCATAGGGTAATGTGGATTGCGGGTGCATGACTGCACCGGAGCACCTTAATATTGTAAGTACTGTGGCGAGGAAGCGTGAGTGTAGGGATAATGTGATTGTGTGTGCATGATTGTGAGGGAACGCACTGATAGTGTAAGTACGGTGACCAGGAAGAGTGAGCATAGGGGTAATGTGGACTGCCGGGTTTATGACTGTAAAGGAGCGCCTTGATAGTGTAAGTCATATGCTGCAAAAGAGTGGCTGTTGGGGTAAAGTCGATTGGGGTAAATGACCGAGTAGGAGCTTTAATAGTATAAGTACTGTGACGAAAAAGAGTGGGTCTTGGGGTAATGTGGATTGGGGTGCATGATTGGCATTGCTGGTTTAAGTACTGTGATATGGAAGTGTGGGACTGGAAATAATGGATATTACCCAAAGTAATCCAGTCATTCCTTCTTTATGATAACTTCACGGAGCAATGCGCTTCCACAGCCTAATCTTGTGTTGAGAGCGTTCCTTGTGCAACAGATTTTCCTTTCTGCTGTTGGTTTCTGGGCAGCATTACTTCTGTAAATCAGCTCTGCGCACAATGCGTTTGCGCGGCACAATCTTAGGACTTGCGCAAACACTTTGAGCAGAGCTTGTGCTTTTTCTGTGAATCAGGCCCTCTGCGTACACATTTTATTTCCAACCACGTATCACTACTTGCCATATGTCTGTATACAAAAAAATGAACACCACACATCTTTCCTCTGATTATAAGCTTCTCCATCATATTTTAAAGGGAAATATGGAATTATCTGTCTTAGGTGAAATAATGTTCAGAGGCATACACCTACTGAAGATGTAATTAGTAAATGCGCCAGTCACTTAATATTGCGTTATTCTGTTGGGAAAACAATATCTATATTTGACCACTTCATTGCGAGAAGGTGAACTGCCCAGTCTATAAAAATGGGTTTGTAGATAAAGGAACACTGAATTCTCAAGCAGTGTCACTGGTGATGTCTGTCAAGGTACCTTTCCTAAAGTATTAGCAGAAATCTGATTTAACATAGAAAAAATTGGTAAAAGTTAATTCAACTTCAGTTAAGTGCACTTTTCGTAAAAACGGCGGATCACCCCATACCGTGTAATGCACGAGTTCATAGAAATGACTAGCCCAGGAGGGCACAGGCCTTTCGTACACTGCCTTATCTGCAACATCTCCAATAAACCGTGTGCTGCGGAGGGGAACGTGTTTTCTACTGATGGGCTAGCTGGATGTTTATGGAACCATTTATCCTGTCAGCTGGGGTCAGGCTCGTCAGCACAGAAGGACACGGGCATGATGATGGCATTACTGGCTGAAGATTTGATCTTACATCAATGCCACGCTGGACAGCCGCTGCTTGCAAACTAAGTGCCTGCTGCGCTCTTCATTAAACCCCGGGACCTCGAACCTGTCTCTAGAAATCCACAAAGCACTAAAACCTCTGGCGATGGCAGAGCTTCTTAAAGGTATATACGCAGGTGCAGCTTTCTTGAATTACCACATGATTTAGAAATGCATAAAATCAACACTGCACTATTTCCCAGCATTCAAAATGATACATACAAGAAAAAGACAGCCAGAAATAAAGTTGAGATATTTAAAATGGTGTGTGTCATAATTAAGCACTACTGTCCAGAGCTGCGGTTAATACACGAGATCTTATGAGACTATGGGCCCGATTCATAGAATTATCTGCGTGGAAAAAAGGGTAGTTGCGCGCCAAACTGCGCACAAATCCGCATTCGTCAATTGATGGAATAGAATGTGCGGTGCTTTTCCTGGACTTGCGTGGAGTTCGCGCAGGTTCGGCACATATCTGCGAGCCGTCGAGGGTCATGCAGTAGACCACACGCAGAGCATGGCCGTGGCTTGCGCAGAGGGCTCGGAAGGGGGCGCAACACCAAAAATTGGGAAGAACTTGCAAAAAAGTGGGTATTCCGAGAGACGGCCTGCAGGCAGTCTCTAGCACGCCCAGAATTGCATAGCAGAGACGTATTCATGGATCCAATCGTGCAATGTCTCGGTTCGGAAATGGCAACGCAAGTCCATCATACTATCTGCCACCCGAAGGCAGCCTTAAGTACACTTGTGTGTAGGATTCGCAGCGTGGAGCCGAGGTTGCATGTTGGATTTCGGGTGGTGTGTATGCAGTTCAGCTAGGTGCAGGAATGGTTTACAGGGGTTTGCACCCAGATTTCCTGAGCAATTACAGAGTTAATTTTTTTATATACATGTTGTCGGGGTGCCAGATACAGTTACAGGGGACCCCATGCGGTTGCCCGAGATGCAAGCCTACTTGCTGGGGACCCCACACACTGTTTGAGGGGTGCGTGTATTCGCACCCACGGGAGTGTGCAAAGGTAGCTGTTCTGGCTGTTTTTGTTTTTCGTGTGGGCGTGTCGTGGGGCGTTCCGCTGCGACTTGCGATTACTTTTACTTTACACTGTAAATTCCATGAATATGCAGGGTGTGCATTTTCCTTTCTGCGCGCAGGTTCACGCAGTGTCCTGCTCTAAGCAGGCCCATGAAAGATTTCTGTGCACATTTCCATGAATCGGGTCCTTTAAATCCAGCTTATGGACCTGAGAGAATTGACGGCAAACATGGAGGTTTAAGGTATCATATGGTCCGGCATTGCTCCACAATTCCATGGCAATAAGAGCTTTCAATCCCTCTCTTTTACGATTGAAAAAAAGAAAAAATACTGTGATATGGCCACAGAGTGTCCGTTGCTCAGCGGCCTTTGGGTGGTAGTCATCTTTGTGGTGGTACAGCAGGCAGGGCAAGGAGAGGACAGAATGACTGTCCAGTGGCAGTGTGGTGTGCGGGTCCAGCAGGATGCAGTACAGGAAGCCGGTCAGACACAGGGGAGAAGGGAAGGCAGAAAGGGGGCTGTCAGTGAATGGAGACATGAGTGGGAGTGTAAAGGGATAGTGTTTGGCACCTGAGGTGTGAGAAGGTAACCTGCATCCCAAGAGGAACAAGGATAACACTGCTCATTATTGCCCAGAAGCCCTGATCCTGATTGACTTCTGGCATTCCATTATAGCACTCCAAGTGCTAATAGCCATTATAAACCAAAATATCACACCATCATTTAAGTACCAGGATCACCACAGGGCATCATAAGTAGATTGTCACTTTCTGTCATTGGCGTGGACAGTATTTATTCACAGTAAGGAAAAATATGGCATGGCACCAGCAAAACATGGGATCATGGAAGAGCAATGCTCATGTTTAGGAATGGGTGACAGCACATTGTGTCATGAGAAGGGATAGCCCAGAGGTTCAGAAAAAGGGGGATGATGCACAGGTCCAGGGTTGGGGAAGAGCACCGAGGCTCAGAAAGGGGTGCGAAAGTGTGCAAGCTCAGGTAGGGTGAACGGTGCACATGCTCAGGAAGGTGGGAGAGCATGCAGGCCCAGGAAAGAGGGACCAGTGAACACATTCATTAAGATGAGAGATATAATGGCGAGGTCCATTAGAATGAGATGTCCACCCCCATTGCATTAACGCTCAATGAAGATCATGACCTTAAGAGAAGATTGCTGCACGGGCTTATGCATTAGTCAGGGCCCTGAAATGATTGGATCACTGTTGGTGCATTAACACTAACAGGAAATATAATCCAATTTGAGTTCAAGTGACAACATGGTTAATGATACAATTGTGCAGCGTAGGGTTGAATGTCACAGGAAAGAAAACATTTCCTTAAACAAGGAAGGGTGCATTGCTTGAAACACGATGTTCAGTGAAATGTGTGACTGGGTAAGGAGGTGACAGATTCTTTACTTTGCCGTTCCATACTTGAATGATGAGGGACACGTTCAGTGTTGCAATAAGGAACGAATACGTGGTACAGGGAGCTGAAGAGGATAAGGCAAGAAGAGAGCGTGTAACGCAGATGCAGACAAGTTCAGGGTAATTTTTTTTTTTTTCTTTGCGTTTTGGGATTTGGGGATTTGGGACTTTTGGTTTATGGAAGTGGCTCTTCTGATTGTGGGCTTTTTACTGGTTCTTTTCCTGGTTTGCGGGACGTATACGTTGTTTGCTTGGAGGGCAGTGTACACAATGATGAGCGGGCCCATGCGTGCCTGGACAGGCCCCGCACTCGACAGTGAGCAGAGGGACAGGTCACTGATGCAGGACCTGTGACACACGCATACTGCAAACTGCCCATTTGAAAGTTGGATGTTAAGCCATTTCTTGCAGCTAGTATATCCATGCCCCTTTTTCAATTGGTGAAATATAATATTCCCTACAGATTGACATGACCACTGATTATTCAGCTGGTACCTCGGCACGATCCATTTTACCATGTTTGCTATATTTATTTGAGAGGAACGTTTTCTGCCTAAAAATGAAAAAGCATGCAATGTGGCTTTCCGTTTCAAGCATGAGCTTCATTCACAAGAGAAACAAAGAACTGCATTTCTGCGCTCCTGTGAACAGAGGCAAATATGCGTGTACTCATGTTGGTATCCAGCCCCTTTTTTATTTCTAGCAGCAGTGAAGTAATCAGTGACATGTGGTATAATGTTGCTTTTGTTCTATGCATCGAAACGGTTTAATGCAGGGATCTGCAACCTGCGACTCTCCAGGTGTTTTAGACTACATTTCCCATGATGTCTCACTGCTGGCTATGCTAGGTTGGGATGATGGGAGTTCTAGTCCAAAACATCAGGAGAGCCAAAAGGTGCAGTCTCCTGGTTTAATGTGGCATTAATCTAGTGAGAAAAAATATTGAATGCTTCTGTTAATTCAGGCTCCGTGGTACTCTTCAAGTTATCCTCCATTTGTAAGGCTGCATTATTATAATCAGTCATTTTTTTATTGTGCATTTTGGTTAACAAACACCTTAGCACAACACTTTATCATACAATATAAAAAGAAACCACAATTCCTTCATTTCCACAATGTCATATTATAAACAGAAAATGCAAATGCAACATCTGCTGATTTTATTACATGTTTCTGTTGTTTTGCTAACATCAACATTGCTTCATTTGACAATTTAAGAAGATATTGTTTATACCAATTGATTGAGTGTGATTTTTGGGTATCTCTGCGGGTTCGTTTTGCGCTATGAAGGGAACATAAAATGCGATATGGATTATGAGGCCGAGCCATAAGGCCTGAATGTACCAAAAGCTGAGGGAATTCATTTTGGTGAAAACAAGGGAGGGCTACATTTCCATACAGGGCACAGACCCAAACGTGGGAGAGTGAACAGGCCCAGATTAGGGGACACGATATAAACACTCAGAGTGGGGGAAAGTGCACAGGCCTGGTGGGGAGGAAAGCAAAACAGGCTCGGAATGGAAGTACTTTACAAGTTCAGAATGGCGGCAACATAGGCTGTAAATGGGGTGTACCACACAGGCGCAGGACGGTTGTGCAGAATGACAGCAGTAAGGAGTGGGGTTGACGGTTCTGAGGGAAACTGACAGCTCCTGGGAAGAATGACAGCTTCAGGTGAGAATCACAACTCCAGGCCAGAATGACAGCCGTGGTGTTAAACAAAAGGTCCTGGGAATAATGAAAGTTCCTTGGGTGCAGGGAGACGACAGTTCTGGGGAAGGATAGCCATTTGAAGTGGCGAATGGTAGTTGCAGGGGGAGAAAAACAGCTCCACATGGCAGTAGATTAAGGAACTGAAAATCCAGAGGGCATCAACATAAATGTCCAAGAAGATGGACAACCAGTTCAGGGGGGAGAGTGTGAGGGCGAGATGGAGGCCTTTGGGAAGATTCTTCCAAAAGGATTCTGGGATTCCTATGCTTAGAACAAAAAAGCACATTCTGGAAAGAGCAGTGAACTTGACAGTCAGGATTTAGCATGAAACAAAATGGATGCAGATCAGATGAAGGTTGCTGGGGTGGGCCCCTAGATCCATTTCCCAAAACCTCTGCATTCAAAACCCATGGCCCTTGCTTCACAAGCCCTGGCGGATCCTCTTTTCCATAGGTACACAGTCACCTACATGAGTCAATGTATTGCCAATTGACTTACAGGAAATGAGCATTCACAATGCCCTAGACCAGAACTTCTCTGGAAGCTGTAGACTGCTGCCTCACTCGTTAACATCCATCGTCTTTTGTTGGGGTACTGTATGAGAACTGGGCATATCGGGGTTAGCAGGTAGTGTCACGAGGCCCGAGTTGTGGGTAGCAGATGTGCAGTTGTACAGATGCATCCTCACACACGCTTTCCAGCCACCCTACAGCGGGTAACTCACTCGCTACAATTTAATGGCACTGAAGCCTCTTCCAACAGTGCTCAGTCCCAAATTAACTCCCAGCACATGGTTGTGGCGGAAGAAAATAATGTAAAAGAATGCAAAAAAGATTTAATGACACGTGTCATGTAGTAGAATCATCCTTCAGTATTCAATTGCATGTGGGGACAAAGGGGATACTTCTACGCTAGCCAGGATTGTCCCCCGGTTCCAAGAACGAATGGAGTCCTCTAGTGGCTGGAAGCCCTTTATTCCACTGCAATCAGCACAGGTGCTTTGGTATGGGACCAATAAGCCACCAGCAGATGCTGCTGAGCAGTGGTGGCATGTGAAGGCAGGCTGCAATGGCTGCTGTAGAAAGGAATGGACAGGAACTTTGAAGACTTCATCTCTGCTATTTGGCACCCAATGTGCCATGTTATGAATGTCTCCCTGCTACGTCACTACTGCCTGCAAATTGATTGACCACCGGAACCGGAAGTCTAGGAGAGACAGAAAAGTAACACTGCACTAGCAGCCTCCCCTCAGCGTCTCCCTGCTCCCTTTGGAAATATTCTCTTCTGTTCTGTGCAGAGCTAACAGAATGTTGCAGAAAACCTCTCTGCAAGGTGTCAGGCAGTAAGCTGAAATGCTGATAGATGAGGTTAATGGCATTGCTTGCAGTCCAATTTAGTATAAATCAAGTCATTGAATGCAACATTTGGTCTATTGTGTGACCAAAAGTACAACCAAAAAAGTGATGGGTGCAATCTGAAACACTGGCACTGCTCTGTGTACCGTTCCACACCCCGTTTCTTAGCCCAACTGCACCATTGCAAAAGGGATCCAGCCATCTGCAAAAGGGATCCAGCCATCTGCAGAGTTAATTTTTTTTATATACATGTTGTCGGTGTGCCAGATACAGTTACAGGGGACCCCATGCGGTTCCCCGAGATGCAAGCCTACTTGCTGGGGACCCCACACACTGTTTGAGGGGTGCGTGTATTCGCACCCACGGGAGTGTGCAAAGGTAGCTGTTCTGGCTGTTTTTGTTTTTCGTGTGGGTGTGTCGTGGGGCGTTCCGCTGCGACTTGCGATTACTTTTACTTTGCACTGTAAATTCCATGAATATGCAGGGTGTGCATTTTCCTTTCTGCGCACAGCCCGAATTGCTAGGCCATGTCTGGGTATACCCTCTCTCAAATGGAGACAAACTACAACCAGAAGAGTGATGGGTATAAGATTTTGAATGAATCTGAACAACACGCACTGCTCTGGCCAATCTTCCACGCCACGTTTTTTTAGCCCATCTGTGCCATTGGAAAAGGGGTCCAGCCATATATGCTAGGCTAGACCCCCTCTGCATGGAAATACAAGCAACCCCAGACATGTTTCGGTCTTGTTGGACCTCCACAGTGAGATGCAGCTCAGTATGGGTGGTTGATCTTATCAGTGGAAAAATATGGAAAAGGTGAGATAACACTTTTTCAATATGGTGGATAGGGTTACATTAGAGCCAAAGATTCAAATCAACCAGTAGTAGTAGAATTCCATATTTAATCTGGAAGACAATACTAGGTCACAGAATATTACAAAACTAATAATGAGTGATTTGTGTGCCAATAAATAAGGAGCACGTCATATTATTCAGGGCTATACACAGAGCAAGGTGCATGGGGAGGTGGCTTTGCAAATTGCAAAGAGAAAATGAATGACACAACAACTGTGATTTAAATATCAGTATCAAGCCTCCTCTATTTGATGGTCTATTGCAAAACACAGACCTATAATTTGCAGAAACAACATCAGTTAGAAGAGGGCTAGATGGCACTCATGCTATGTTCCTGCAATAAAACGATATCTGAATTAGTGTTGATAATATGAACTTGGATTGATGTCTCATTTTCTGGTGAAACATCCATTAAAATATACTGATTCTGTGGCCTACCCGAATGAAATGTGATCTTTCTGGGACTTGGAATGCAAACATTTACTCAGCATAGTCGAGTCTTCTGGCTCACCAAAAAATATCTGTCCAAATAAAACAACAAAATGAATAATTCAAATAATATCTTATTATAGTAAATACTTTTAAATAAATATTTAGTGGTTGGGATGTTCTAGATAAACCAAAACTTGCTATCATGCTCCCCATGGGAGTTGCTAGGTTTGGAAAAGACCCGGGGCTTAGCTGATGACGGAACTGTTTGGACTGGGGGCTAGCTACCCTTTTGGTTGTAGCTCCTGAGATTCTATCCGGGGCTACAACCAAATGATCAGGGGCTATAGCCCCTTTAGCCCCCCCTAGCAACGCCCCTGATGCTCCTCCTTCTCAAATCGAAACAAGGAGCTCCAGAGTATATAGCAAATTCCCCCAGCATTTCTAGACCTCCTTGCATTGGGAAATTGCTAAGATCAGCTGTTCCATGTCATTTCTTAACTCATGTTGAAACAGCAAACATTCTTGAACATGGGCAGGCTGGATTCTGCCCAGGCTTCAGTATGGAACTGTTGGTCATCTCAATGATAGATGGATATCAGATCTGGGGGATGGGTGATGGTGGCAGTGTTAGTGTATTGTCTTGTGGAATTTGTCGGCTGCCTTTCGACACCGCCGGCACCTTCATCCTTCTATGGAGAAGTGAGCCTTTTTACTATGTCAGGTGCAGTGCTTGGTTTGCTTAGATGTTCTTTTCTGGAACATACTCAATCTATGATGATCAATAGCTTTGAATATTCTCATACACAGTTGCCTTACAGAGACAGTTATTTCCCCAATGCTTTTCAACCTGAATCTGCAGCCACTCTCCAAATTCCTTCATTCTTTTAGTGTGAGATTTTATATATGTGCTGATGATAACTAGATACTTAAACATCTGAAGGAGCTTCCCATCACTGATTCCAATTGTTCTCGGAGTACAGCGGCAGTCAGAGGCTGGGTGCATAAAGCAGGATGACATTTAATACAATAAAAGGTGGGATTCTTTGAAGTGGAGTCACAGGCAATATTGGTGATCCCCCTGTTTGTCCTTCTGCCCTTTGCCAAAGTCCATTATCTACTGACCAGGTGCATAATCTGGATGTCACAGCTGACAATGAATTTGCACTGTTGCCCCAGATTAAAAGGGGATTGGAGTCTTGCTTCGGTAGTTTATGCCCCATTAAGAAGCAGTTGTCTCTTTTTACATTTATCACGTTCAAATGACTAATGCTTTTGTGTCCTCAAGTTTGGATTTCAGTATTGCGGTATGTATTGGATTGCCCAATTGGTTACTGGAATGCCTTCAAATAGTACAAAATGCACTTGCCTATATGCCACTCAAGAACCCTAGACAGGACATTCTGCATGCTTCTTCAGTTACATTGGTTGCCATTCAATGAGTGCATTACATTTAAGGAGTTGTGTATTGCTCACAATGGGTATTATTCCAGAGGACAAAAGGTTTAAAAGGAATACATTAAAAAAATATGTCCCTACTAGATTCTTGCACTCTACTAACGTAAATCTCCTTAAAGCATTCAAGCAAGACCTTATAAAATGGGGGACACAATCATTTTCCCATCAGGCCTCACAGATGAGTCATTCTATTCCTATGTCGTTCTGGAAAATTGGCAACCATTATCATTTGAAGAAAACATTTAAAAATGTGTGCCCTGGTGACCTTTGGGACATGATTTGCCCTGTACAAATGAAATGATATAAACTAATGTATGCAACAGAGTCAAGGACGTCATTTGGGGTTCGCCAGAGGTTGCAAGAGCGACCTCTGCTGTTTCCAGCGACCTCTGGAATAATTTTGTGACCTCTGGCCTGGACTGGAGCCTGGAGCTTGCGTTTTTTATAAATAGTTTGTTAAACTATTTATAAAAAACAAGCAAGCTCCTGACACCACCCCAGGCCTGGCCAGTGGAAGCACTAAGCAGCGAGGGACCGCGCGCTGCCGCCGGTGCCTTCATGTCGATTACGCAAGCTATGGTTGCTTAGCACCATAGCTCATCCGGGCCAGGGCAGGGAAGAGCAGAGCTGAAGAGCAGAGCGATGACTGCAGCAGCAGCTGAGGACAGTGCGCGGGCATGACAGAGTGAGCTGAGCTTCGAAGCAGTGTGGCAGGACTGGTGCAGCAGGTAAGGTTGGAATGTCCTGTAAGAGAACAGAGATCGAGCCCTGAACTACAGAAACCTGGCACAAATTCAGGTTCAGCTTTGCATGGCATTTGCACTAGGGTAAACATTGCTCTACTGCAAATACATGTTACTTTCGTGTAGTACTTTTGCACTTTGTACAATATCATGCTAGCCTGGCGCCAGTGCTAAGTTACCAAAATCACGTAGGATCATGAACATTAAGGCACTGACTAGGTGGAGTATGCACAGTGGTGTTGAGCAAACATGCAGAAATACTATTTTTATTCATAACCTCGTTGCCCTCCCGTTAATAGTTTTTTCCAACCAGCATATGGTAGCGCCCAGCAGTGACTCACAATGCTCGAACAGTCCAACCCAGGCAGAACTACCAGCTGTGCTGCATTAGTCATTTCCAGCATATTCGTTAAACACACCTGGTGCCAATTACTAATCTTTCATTTCAAGCCGGTGAGAGCTTTGCACTTAAGGTCTCCGTGGAATGTTGAAGTGGGACTGTGTGCTTTGGAGCACCACAAGGGGCTATGCATCTGGGTACGAGTTTGTTTATTAATTGCTTCTGGTTTCCGGAAAGGGGCCTTTTGCTTGATGTTAAGAACTTTTGCTCACAGCCTTCTATTGGCAGGACTGCAGTAGGTCGTTTGGGGTGCCCTGGGTGTGGTGGTTGCCCACAAGTGCTGTGAAGTGCTATCCGGGGGAGATATGCAGCTTGAGTCCATCCCTAATGCCCACCCTCTTGTGCTCAGTGCCCATGAGAAAAACACAGAACCAAGAAGGGAGGCCTTTTACCCCACTGCCATCACCTCAAAGAGGGCCTTAGCAGTAGAGGTATCCTCAGCCCGCCAAGCAGTACGACCACCATAGTTCTGGAAGCTCTGGCAACACACAAGCAGAGCTGACCTGAACATAGGCAGATCAATGCCACTAAGAAGCCGGTACGATAGCTCATTGGGTTGAGTGCAATGTATGTGTGATCTGCAGGTTGCAGGTGCAACTCCCAGCAAGGTCAAGTCAGCCTTTCATCCTGCTAAGTTTGATAAATGAGTACCAACACAGGTGGGGTGATATTGAATGTTTATTTGTTCTATAGGAAGCGCTTAAGCGTAAGTGCTATATTATAGCACATAATTTTCGTTTGGCCTGGGACGTCTGCTTGCATTCACAGTGATTTGGTAATATGGGCCTGTACGCACTGATATTAATGACACATATGGTGATCCATTTTTGTATTAAATGTATATCACTTTACAGTGATATCGTGACACAACACTGAAGGTACCTTGTCGAATCAGAAGAAAATGGGGTAAGTGCCAAAATCATTGCTGTGGAGGCCATCGAATTGAAGAATATATGTTCTCTGGTGAAATATTCTCCCTCTCCCCTTTTATGCTGGCTTTCCCCTATCCCTATACCCGCCTATCCACCCCTTCCCTCCCAGAATGTGATTTTGCTATCTAGTCCTGTTGAAATAACAGGGCGTATCCACACAAAAAGGGTATTTGGGTTCATACAGTTCCCATGGCAACATGGGCCTTGACACACTGCTACATATGATGATCCATTATTTTATGAAATGTCACAATACAGTGATATCGTACCCATATTTTTCTTAGTGCACTGAGGGGTAATGCTTTATAGCCAAATGAAATCACGCCCTGTGATATCACACGGGGTCGGGCTCACATGACATCACTACCTGTGATGTCACTCTTGGGGCGTGGCATTGTGATGTCACTTCCGCTACCCCTGGAATTTTGATGAAATGACGTCCCTGCACAGAGTGGCGATCAGGATGAGTTATTTGAGACAAATTGCATTGCATGGTACATTAAATATTTTCTGCTGGGAGTGTCAGACCGATTAGTGATTTTGCCTGGAAGCGTACTGGTGCGACGGATAAGACCGGCCTTCCTCACTGAGCGGCTTCTACATGCACCACTTAAATATCCATCCAGGAACCATCTGCAATCCATCTTTCCAAGATGGGCCATGGCAATAAAAGAAATTAAACAAACTTGACCCATTACCATCATCATGTTAGGGTATAAACAGTGAGATTTAAATGTGCATAACGCCTGGGTGTATCTCTTTTATCCCAGACTTAAAGCGGAATAAATGTGCTATCTACTGGTAAAATAAATTGCAATAGTGAGTAAAACTTTAAAGGTTAAAAGAGAAAATTGTGCAACTGAATTTCGATGGCTGGAAAGTTATGAATGAACCATAACCACTGGAAATTGCTCTGGGTAACCCCCAGGCCATTGTTTTCCAGCCTGCCATGCCATTGCAGAAGGGGAAAGACAATATATAAATCAGGTCAGATCCCATGCTAAAAGAGGCAATGCAGCCTGAAATGCTAGGTCACATCCCTTCTATGGGTAACCCCAAACCACCCAAGGCGTGTTTCAACCTCATTGGGCATCATCAACGAGGTGAAGACAGTCTCTGGAAGAAGCAGGCGCGGGAGCCATGTCTGGCCATGCTTCCACATTCAAGGTGACAAATGCAAAACTGCCCCTTATGGGTGAGAGCAAGCCCAGTTTGCAATTCTCATTCTGTAAAGGCATGGCGGCTTCACAAACGATGGTCTGGAAGGCTGTTTAAAGCAATGCCAAAGATTTTGATTAATTCGAGACTTCCAGTGACACTCTTCAGATGTTTTACCAGAGAAATTGACCAGTTATGCTCGTTCGGTTACACAACAGCACAGGAGTTGGTAATAACCTGCAGGTCATTCCATGCTTATATTCTGTCTACTGCACAGATGCCATGGGGAACAAACCTCCGTTTTCAGGTAGATTAGTACCAGGTCTGGGCTTTCATTTGATAGTGGTTTTACCTCAATACCTTCTATACATGTGCTTCAGTCTTGCAGAGAGATGGCTCCTTTTATAGCAGTTTGAGCTCATGGATGTGAACTTATATTTTTTCTGTCTTCCCAACCATCGACCATGATATGATATGATGTGATAAGTCATTTATAACGCAAATGTTTCTAGGCGCGACAAGACTAGGAGGAGGAAGCAGAAGGAGGACAATCAACAATCTTACTAGGCCTTGTGTCATTCAGATCGGGCAAGTGTGGGGGAGATGGGAGGCAGGGGAGTTGCTAGGTCTGGAAAAGACCCGGGGCTAAGCTGATGTCGGAACTGTTGGGACTGGGGGCTAGCTAGTCTTTTGGCTGTAGCTCCTGAGATTCTATCCGGGGCTACAACCAAAAGATCAGGGGCTATAGCCCCCTTAGCCCCCCCCTAGCAACGCCCCTGATGGGAGGAGTGACGCATCAAGGGGGGATGGGAGTTTAGGAGAAGTGCAGGTGACTCAATAAGTGCTGCCAGAGGGTGGCTTTTAAGTGCAAAGAGAAGGTACTCTAGGGTTACAGCTACAGACTCTTAAGTGCTGAGGGAGCCCGGAGGCAGTGCAAGGGCAACTGGACATCCCAGGGTCTGGGCTCGAGTTCAAGGGTGGCCAGGTGACCAGTGGATGGAGCTATCAGGGACATTAGCAGGGGAGAGGAAGCGAGAAGGTGGAAGCGAAAAGGAAGGTCTTGACTTGCTTCCGAACCAGCTGTGGTTCTGCTCAAGTTTGAGAGAGGCTGGGAGGCTGTTCCAGAGGGAGGCCCCAGCTGAGAAAAGGGATCTGCCCCCCATTCTCTGTTTGCAAAAGCCTCTGACCCTCAGAGAATTGGAGGTGGATGAGCTGAGAGCTTGAGAAGGAAGATGTTTAGGAAGAGAAAGTTGGAGGTAATGCGGTCCCAGGCCTCAGAAAGCCTTGTGGCTGATGCAAAGTGTCTTGAGTTTGATCCTTGCAGCCACAGCGAGACAGTTCAGAGATTTCAGAGCAGGAGAGATACAATCCCTGGGCTTGCAGTCAAGGAGAAGTTGCGCTTTCCTGTTCTGGATGAGTTTTACAGGTCAAAGAGTAGAGACAGGCAGATTTAGAAAAAGCCTGTTGCAATAGTCCGCCTGGAGAGGACCAGGGGTATAGAGACAGTGAGCTTCTGGACGAAAGTGAGAAAAGGCAGAATGCCTCTGAGTAGGTGCTGCTGAAAGTCTGACTTCTTAGAGATATCAGGAGAGATGTGAGGAGAGAAGGAGAGGGTGGAGTTGAAGATGACACCAAGGTTCTTAGCCTCACAGGAAGGAGCAGGAAGAGGGCCCAGGGTGGGCGGCCACAGAGAGAGAGGTAAGGAGGAAGTCGGTGTCCCAATGAGGAGGATCTCGGTCTTACGGGCATTAAGGCAGAGATCATTGGCATCACAACATTCCTGAATTGCGGGCAGACTCTCTGGTATAAGAGAAGGAGCAGAGGTGGCTGCGGGGAGCCCGAAGGGGAGCTGGGTGTTATCCGCATAACACTGAAAGATAGAACAGAATGTAGTAATGCAGTGGGCCAGAGGTGCCTAGTTAGCGTTTGAATAGCCAGGGAGAAAGGTTAGACTCCTGGGGAACACCACAAGTAGAGAGAGAGATAGAAGAGAGGGCAGACCTCATTTGGACCTGGGAGGGTCGGTCAGGGAGAAAGGAGGTCAACTAGGACAGGGCCTGACCAGTGATACTGAGGTTGTCATGGAGGGGATTGAGCAGGGTGGCATGGTTGACCGTGTCAAAAGCAGAGGATAGATTGAGGAGAATGATGACAGAAGTAAGATTAGAGTCAAGATTAGAGAGAAAGTCTTCACTGGTGTTCAGGAGAGCAGTTTCCATGCTTCTAACAACTCTGAAGCCAGACTGGTGGTTGTGGAGACAACCAACAGATTCAGTATGCAGATTAAGCTGGGAGATGGCCAACTTTTCTAGGAGTTTTCCCAGGAAAAGAGTTATGAAGATCCGGTGATAGTTAGCCGAAGAGGATGGATCAGTGGAGGGCTTCTTAAGAAGAGCGTGCACAAGGGTAAAAAAATGGCAATTAAACATTCATGCATGATTTTAATGATCCGGGGGGATTTTCGATGTTTTGCCTGGTGGAACGTGGGCACAGATCGGAATTACAGATTCTTCTACCCTATCAGGTCCACCATACAAAACCTTATGCATTTCTATCTGCTTTTTATTTAACAGAAATACATTGGATTCATATGGAATCTGCCAGCTTTCATCACCAGTTAGGCGGATTTGATAGGAATGCATTTAAATGCTCCCGCCATGCACTTAAATGGTGGGAGGCATTTGCATTTCTTTTCAGAAAAAGGTGCAAAGTGACACGTAGATGTGGGTCTGCCCAGATGTACGTATTACTTCTGCCTCCTTGCTGGAAACTAATCAAAACTGCACAGAGTAGAGCATCTACAGAACTGTTAATGGAGGTGGTGTCTACCATGCATTTAGCGCAGACTTGCAGCATGGCCTCTGTATGGTTTTAATACGCTTTTGCCCTACTATGCAAAATAACAATACAACAATATAAATGGCCTCATTACAAGTTTGGCCGTAAATCGGTGGTAAATGGGATGATTTGCCACCAAAATCATTTACTGTTACCACCACTCAGTCCAGTGGCATTACCACAGGATTATAAATGCCGGCACTGTTGTGTAAACCTCCATTTTTGGAGGCCAAAGGACTCTATTAGGTATGCTGAAGTATTTATCACAAGTGGTAATTCTGTGCGGTAAATCCACAGACTGTTGGAGGCCAATTGGAGGATCTCCTTCAGCTTTTCTGCCAGAGGGGAATCCACCCCTTGATCTTCAAACTCGGAATTCGGCAGTGAGGGAATTCTTTGGTAAAGTGGTCGGTCATGGAATTTTCCTGCCATTTTTAAGCACTGCCGCACTTTTAATGTGGCCCAAATTCCTAAAATGAGAGCCCTACCGTTGCCCTCATATCAAGCACTCGCCACACATCTACGTCGTAGATAAAAAGCATCCGTGAAATCAGGAACGGCTACCAGTGTATTTCTTCTCCTTGAGGTAATCTGCATTGAGGGAGAACATGCGCGTGCAGTGGAATCCTCCGCTGTGTGTTTTGCGCGTTATTTTTCAAAGATCTTCGCTGTCACCAGCAGATAAGGATAGAAGCTTTAATGAAGTGCTGCCAGTGACAGAGCAGACAGACAATCTACGCAAAGCGTAGGCCCATCTCTCGCAAAGTGACATTGAGAGCCTTGCGCGCTGCGTGCGGTGCTCACGCTAGAGAGACCCTTCATGCGTGTGATAATCCCCCAGCCCCGGCCTTGAACATTTCTTAGTTCTGCCCTCGTCTGATGCCGCTTTCTAGTTCATGAGGGATAAAGCAGAACGAGACGGTGGGCGCTCCACCGAGATTTGCGAGATCCTGTGATTATGAGGGAGAGGAAAACAGGTTTTTCTTCTCTTTTTTCGTATTAACGGATATCCGATAGTTGTCGGTATCCTCTAGAAGGGCCGTGTATCGTCCGCGCGGCCGTCGCCTATGCATAATTCATGCAATCATTACCCGGCCACTGTGTGCATTTGTATGCCCACCCCATCCCGCGCCTCTGAATTGGCTTTACATAAACTGTCAGAAGTTACAGCCATGTGGATGGCTCAGTGGCAATAAACAGGCGCGCTAATGACGCTGCCGCAACTGCGCTGCAGAGAGAGCTTTAATCAGGCTCCTGTTTTAATTTTGATCAGCTGGCAGGTGTCCCATAATATTGAAAAACATTTTAAAAGAAATTAAGCCGTTGACTAGAAAAATGCACTCGAGCGCTGTGACGTTGTGGAGGTTTGGCTAGGGTTAATTCAAGGTCAAAGCATTTGAAAGAGGGGCTGGGAATTAATTGCCGCGCTGAGACTGCGTGGGATGAGTTCACGCAGAAATACGCCTTACAATGTTCATATTCTGTCACAAAAATAACATGTATGTAATTGAAATAATGCACGTTCGGTTTGCGTTGTGCTGAGTGGGAGTTGTTTGCCGGCCCTTCGACATGAGGCCAGGGCAAGGCTTCAGTCATACAGCCTCCATCTCACAGGTTGAATACTTGATGTGGCTTTGCGGTGTACACATCTTAGAGTATATGCAGTCATCGAAGTGAGCGGGAACGGTCGAGAGCGGTGTTCCACTATTGTTAATTGTGTCTGTTTACCACTCCTCTACTTTTTAGGACCACATTCACCATTCTATATAGAAAATGTGTCCGTTCTTGTCCTGTGCAATTGTAAAGTTGTAATAGAAGCCTCAGTTACTAGTCACTTAGACTATTGCAATGCCCCGGCTGCAACACATTGTCACATGTTGCACTGTGCTTCTGCCAACCCTCTCCCCTGCCGAGACCACAGTCCCACTACTTTTTTCGGTGCACTTCTACCACTGAGTGTATGTCTGCCAATGTAATCAATCATGTTTGCCAACATGCAGTACACTAATAGCTTATTACTTTCAGAAATAGGATATTCGAATATTTTTAAGGCACATTCAATTCCTACAAAAGAGGAGTGTGTGCAAAATTCACGACCACCTCGAGTTGTGATTGGAAGCTTAGACCTTAACGGGTTTTTGGTATTTATTATGTGCACCTGAGGGGACCGAATCTGCAGGGATTTGAACCTGTGGCTTTGAGGCCCAACACAGGTACCGGATGCATTTGTCTCCCAATCCACAGATTCAGTACGAACAAGGAACGATTTATTGAGAAAACAGTCAGTCGCAGTTGTTGACTTGGACCGCAGCTGGAGATTGCATGCAGTTTTGCTGATATCTTTGCCAGTTTCCATTTTTGAGGGGGAAAATCTTTACAAGACGCATGGAAAAATATCACTGCGTAAAACACAATATAGTACCAGAGCGTATCGTAGTTACATAGATAGTATAACAGCATTCCAGCATCTGAAACGTAAAAACAATGTAAGAATGTATGTGTAGACGCCATTGCTTCTTAATCTGTGAAGGTGGAGGTGGGGATCTCACTTAATGACATGCTGTGCTTGACACTGACATTTGGACACATCGCTCCTGTCAAGGACACATACATGTTGTCATACATGAGGGACACAGCCTTCCAAGTTGCTGTTTATCATTTGGCCACTAAATGGGGGCAACACATTGGCCACAGCACACAAGTGATAGCACACAAGTAATAGCACACAAGTGATAGGCAGTTTCAATGATTATCATGATCCTATGGCTATGCTCAAGATATGGGGCGCAGGTAACTGTACTTAACGGTCCTGATGGTCCAGTTAAGGATAGAATTGCATTCCAAACTCTAGCTCTCACCCATAAATGCCTTTCGAACACAGCTCCCAAATATCTGGCCCGAGAATTAACAAGAAACCTATCCGACCGGCCTACCAGGTCCTGTCAGCTACACTGCCTCAAAGTTCCCAGATTTAAGCTACAGAAAGAGGGAGGTAGTAGTTTCCCTGTATTAGCACTCCTTGCCCGTAGCCCTTAGAGTAGAACCATCATGTCATTGCTTCAGGAACAATGCAAATAATTCACGCTTAAATCAGGAGGCACCATAATTCCACTATTATCCTGGCAACCTGTATATATTTGTTAACTTCCCTGATCTGTGAAGTGTCTGTATCTATTCTATGTATTGCTTCTTTTGCCTGTCATGTATTCTATGTGTAACTATATGCAATGCGACCAGATACCTCAGGGTTAGATGCGCTATATAAACGAGCCAATAAATAAATAAATAATGGTATTAGTAATCTTGATGTATTACCCACTGATACACCGTCCCTGACCTGGGTAAAGAAAGTGGAGTTCACTGAGCCATCCCGTTACACTGCTAATCACTATGACATTCATGCAGAAGTTGCTACATTTGCATGGAGCAGCGTTCTTCTAGGAGGTGAGCACCATCTGTCTAGGTAGGAATCATTGGTTTTTGATATAAGAAAGTATGATTATATATGGCGTTAGAATGTGTCCCCCTTTTTGTCATTCATGCAAGTCTGCTATTAATTACGAGGACTTCCCATTGTTGCTCATAAACTTCCACATCTTCACATAGCAGTCTTCCGGTAGGAGGTGAGCATTATCTGTAGAATTAATACATTTTGATGAAAGAAAGCATTAGTACAGTAGGGGTTACAATATGCCCCTTTCCCTTTCTCTTATGTGTGTAGGTGCGTTATTAAGTAGTCAGATCTTGCCATGTTGCCCATAAACACTCAACTAAAGAGGGGCAGTGTAAACAGAAGGTATGAAGCTCACTTCAGACATTGTTGAGTTTGCAGATTTATTTGACCGATTAACTCTGTATATTAGTAAATATTAGACAGACCACTTTGCCCTAAAACATGGATCTATGTTTTCATCACAGACAACTGTGAACACAGTATCTCATCGATGGGTTTGAAATTAAGTACCGTTTTTGTCCTGTGAGAGGCCGCATATAGCTGGAGCATTACATCTGCTCGTAGATCGCTTGAAACGCGTATTGACTAGATATCATGTATAAGCAATACACGCACTGTGAAACAGGTGCAGGTGCTGTAAAACAACCGTAAATGAGTGTTGATTCCCCCAAGCTGAGAGGAGTGTTAATTTTATATTTGAATGTTTGTCTTACCATTTTTTGTGATGATATGAGTTGTGTTATTTTTTCCCGTGATCTACATATGTTTCAGACTGAAGTTTTTTCATGTTAATGTTGGTGTAAAGACTGGAGTGAGGTATCTGTACTCCTGCCCTCTATATGGAAGAGTAGAAGCACAGAGCACCCCAGCCAAGGTTCTCTATTGAGTAGCAATGGACGAGCAACCAAAGCTTAAGCTCTCAGGAGGTGATTCGGGCTGGTTCTTAAGTACAGTGTAGTCCGCAAGCCCCCCACTAAGGATTTTCCACACAATATGTTATGTGCTAACACAGTTCTTCATATATAAATAAGGTTCAAGATATGCACACACATTAATAACACACTTTGTACTTTGGCAAATCTAATATGGCAAATATATACAATGTCTATGTGGCACCAAACTTAACTATTGGCTCCTTTAAAATGCATCAACAGCTGACAGTTCTAATGGCATACATATAAAACAGTAATGTGTATCAGCATAGGACATGGGAAGGAAGACAAGTTAGTTTAAACAATGGCAGAATACTTTGTCCAACTACCAAGACACAGTTTTGTGTGAGGATCCCCCACCTGGGCAACCTGCAATAAAGTGTATTAACAAGTCCAGTCCATTAATGCTTAAAATAGTCTTGTATCCTCATCAAAAATGTTCCACTACCCCAATGTACCTGAGTTAGGAGAGTTTCTTCAATGGTTCATCGACCGATCTCTCGAGGGTGGAGTCCCTTTAAAGCAGAAGCCACAGGGTGTTGAGAGTCCTCGAAGAAATGTGAACCTCAGCGTCGAGAATCGTTGAAGAAAAGAGTTTGGTGCCACAAAGAAGACTTCATGAAGAATGTAAGCCCGGCAGTGGGTGTCAAGTGTCAGTGTTGGCGTCGACAATCAGGACTCGACCATGGCTGGATTTCAGATCTTCACTTGTCAGTGTCTTTGTGGACTTCGGGTGGCGGGAAACCCACCAGCGGATTCTCCTCGGTCGCCGACGACCTTGACTTTCTCCGGCATTACAAACCGGTCGACACTGATGGAAAGGGAACCCTTCTTTCAATGATCTTAGGCAAAGGTGGGGCGTTGCGGCTCCGGTCATCAAGCAGCACAGTGTCGAGCTGTCCCTGCTTCTGGGCAACAAGACTGGCTTCCAGTGATTATGGAAACCCTCCGAATCCCAGTCGACGTTGATAAACTTTGATGGCTGCACTGTCCGGGTGTTTTGCTTCAAGATTTCTCGGCCGACCGCACCTCCGGTCATCAGCATTTCTGGACTGACTTCCAGGGTGCCTCGATGAAGATCAGCTTTTGCATGATGTAGCTCAGGTAGAGGTCTCCTAGCCAGGTCCTCTCTCGGATCAGCCCTCAACAGACTCAACAGCTTTCAGATTTGGTCAAAGGAAAACAGCAGCAAACCTTCTTCTTCCAGCTGGGCTTCAAGGATAAGCAGCTTCAAGTTTCAACTTCAGTTTCTAAACAACTTGGTGAGAGGTCCCCCAGATATACACATCTGTCCCTCATTCACACTGCTGAGGTAAACTCAGACACCCAATCAGACAGAAGGGCATTCATGCAGGCAGGCAGCCAATCAGGCTCACAGTGCATTCAGGACATTCACTTCCGCCCAGACACCCATAACACGGAATGTGGATTGAGTCAAGAGTTTCGGGCAGGGCTGTCTCATTCATTGTGTCACACACACAGAAACCAGACACCCATAACATGGAATGCATATTGGTCACACACTCCATTCACCCAGGTCCCACCCCAAGGGTGGACCCACAACATACCGTCTCTGGGAAGGCTCCAGCCAGTCTTGCCTGGACCTCCCACCAATACTTTATATGGTTCTTCCACCCAACTGTCAACCAGGAGAAGGGACAACGTCAGGGCTTCCTAGGACTTTGGGAAAACAAGGTAACAGGTAATAGAAACCAAGAGGCCACAGGGACCATGTTGCCTTCTATCAGGAATCCATTGATTCATATGGCAGGGGCCTAAGTATCCCAAATTGGAGGATACCCAGAGTACCTGTCAAATTCAGCATGGAACTGCCACCAGCCCATACCCTGCTCTATGGGCCACACATATGTGCCCAAGAAAATACACTAGGATTACAGGGTTGTAGCCCCATCCATTGGTGCCATAAGGGTATCCCAAGGGTCTCTCTTCACCACAATCAAAAAGAGGAAGAGCTGCACTGCCAGGAGCCCCAACCGGGCTCCTTTTCAGAAAACAACACAGAACACACATGATAAGGGAGTACAGGACAAGGACATGGAGGCCCTGTTCCTCCAATGCATTTCCAGCATCACAGTTGTGTGTCACTAGATTAAGTATAGGTGTTACTATGTATTAGTTTTGTCAGCCTGCAGATGTCTGATAATTTCAGTGTTGCGTCTCTATTTGGTTGAAATTTATTCAGAAATCTACACTTTTCATTTTTAACTGTTGATATAGAAAAATAACATTGGTGGCTGCATAGCGAGGATGGTCTGGTTTGTCTGACATATAGGCCTTGATTATTTTTTGGAGTAGAGCAAAATATACAATGACACACTTTTAGGGATGGGAGAGTGTGACAATAGCTAGACATTCAAGCCCATAGGTTTTCAGGTACCCTCCATCCATATCATCAGTGAATGTGAGGTTGAGCAACTACTCAGTGACTGCAATAGTTACAGATCGAGGGTTCAATCCTGGTGAACCCCTGTTCAACTGGGTGGACCACCACAATCAACTGGACACCAGGTTTCGATCCGCTCCACCAATATATTTGTTTTACTGTATACAGTTGGTGCAAATCCCCCATTCCTGCCCCTGTTTTTTTTGCTTTTAAAAACGACATTTCTAAATAATGAAATTGTGGGCGAGAAAGGTCCCCAAATGGCCAATTTCACTCCATGGGCAAAATTGGCAGATTAGGTGAAATTTGCCAGGAATGTACTATTTTCCCCACAGAATGGAATTAGCCTTTTTTGCCGACCCCTACCGTTGACACAATATATTGTATGCTGTTATTTATTTGTTATTGCTTGTTTGTATGGGACACAACACAGCATCATGTAAAGTTAATTCTGTATACAGTACTCTATTGCCAGTGTCATTGCAAAAATAAATAAAAACAGTAACATTCCATAGAGGCACCTTGCTAAGACAACTTTCATATTGCAGCAAAATGAGCATCATGTGTCAGCCAATGTTACGAATATCAATTATAAGAACTGAACAGCATATAGCTGCAGTAAAGTAAGTAAATTAAAAAATAAAAGAGAGGGAGTCAAGCCAACGTGCTATATGGTAGGATTACTTATTTGTTTGAACATCATGGTGCATCGGTTTAAAGGTGACCACCACTGGCAGGTAATTGAAGTTGGAGTCAAAACATCCAAGCTGGACAATCAAGACCTGATCATGTTGTCTCTTGGGGCATTGCTTTAGCTCCCTTTTTTATAGACTCCTGAAGCAGCCCTCATGGTTATTCACTGCAGCAGTAGTGAATCTCCCAGCTCCAACAGGCATCAGTGGCACTTCATACTGCTCAAGGCATCTGCAACCTTTGGCTCTCCAGATGATTTGGAATATAACTTCCACCAACTTTTAATGGAGCCCTGTGCCATTTATTTTTTTTGGTTTTTTTTTTGTTTATTTGTTTATAATCTCTACAGATTTTTTAACAAAACACTGAAGTAGCAGAAGCACGTCGACAGTCCAAAAGTCCGGTATGCTTGGAAGTCGAAAGGTAACGCAGATTAGTTTGAAGATGCAAGTGGAACAATGGTTTGGGTCTGCAAAGGGAGAATCACGTTGAAGATGTGTTGCATGATGTTTATTGTGGCTAAATGCCATGTCTGTTTACACCACCAAGCAGTTTGGTCCAGCAAATGTCCTCGTCTTGAAGAGTACAATTTGAAAAAATGTCTTTCAGGTAAGTAAGACGAATGTCTTGCGTCGCAGGACAGTTCAGTAGGAGATGGCAAATGGTTTCCTTTACAGTGGGAGATTTACAGATTCGGGAGCAGTTAGATGAAGATAATAAGATAATTGTCTGATTGCTAAAACTTCGTTAGTTTCTAGAAGGTTCAGACGGGTTTTTAAGAAGTAATTTCGCACCGACCTATTCGGAAAATGTTTTAAGGAAGGTTGAACTGAATCCAGTTTCTTAAAAAAGGGAGGGAGGTGGCTGGTGAGTTTATATTTGGCTGCGGTCTCATTGGTGTTGATCCAATCCAGCTCTCTAATCTTTTTGATGACTCTAACTGGGTTAGTTATAAGCTCTTCTGTGTCGCATGTTACTGAGTTTAAGATGGTCAGATTCTTAGTTTCCCATCTTGACAGCATTTGGCAGGTTCCAATCCGAATTTCCTCACTTATCAAGTGTTAAGCATAAGGGGAGTCTTTCTGTATACATTTTTGGCATAACAAAACGCTGTTACAGTCTATAGTTGTTTTTAAAGATGAGAGGGTAAGTTCGCGTCTGATTAATGTTATCAGTGTTGATTTTGGGAGGCCAAAGATTGATCTCCAAAAAATTGCTTCAAGTTTTGGCCACAGTTCTGGAGGGAGATGTGGCATAGCGTCCGCACCATAGATCAAAGATGGTATGACCTTCTTTTTGTAGAAGTCTCGCACAGGAATGATTGAAAATCTGCCGAATTTGGTGTCAATCGCTTTTCCTTGGGTTGCCAATTTAGTAGTTTTTGCATACAGGGCCGATTGGATCGCTTTTTCTCTGGGCGTGCTATCTAATATAACGCCAAGGTACTTAAAGTTAGTAACTCTCTCGATTGTGGTCGTGCCCAATTTGAGGAGAATTTTATCTTTCTTTTTCACAGACTTTTCAATGACCATCATTTTTGTTTTCGATTCATTGATTTACAGGTTGTTTACTGTCATATATTGTTGCAGGTTAGTGAGTTGGCGTTGTAGGCCTATAGGAGTGTTGTCCAATAGAATTAGATCATCTGCGTAAAGAAGGCGACTAATCAGATCACCTCCAAGTTTTGGAGGGAAAGTTCGTACTGATTTTTCAGATTCCTGAAGGTCACCTAAGTAGGACCAAAACAAGGCCGGAGCCAAGGGACAACCCTGTTTGATACCTCTGACCGTTGTTATTTCCTCCGATAAGGCCCCTTGTTGATTGAGGCGGACCCGCATAGACGTATTAGAGTAGAGAGCTTTGATTGGATGAAGAATGTCAGGTGGGCATTTCCATTGGATAAGTTTCTGCCACAATCTTGCGCGATCCACTTTATCAAACGTCTGGGTAAAGTCGACAAAAGTGATGAATAAACGGGGTCGGCCTTCCAAAATTTTACTTTTGAGCGAGCTCAGTATTAAGATGTTAGCGTTTGTGCCCAAGTTCTTTTTGAAGCCAGTTTGCAGTTCGTCTTGGCAAGGGGCTTTGCTAGCCCAAGAGGTAAAGTGCTTTAGGAGAAGAGACCCGAACAGTTTGCCTATGGGGTCAAGAAGGGTGATGGGGCGGTAGCTGGCTGGATCTGACCTGTTTCCTTTTTTGTAGATGGGCACTACATTTGCACATGTCCACGATGGAGGGATGGACTTGGTGGAGGAACAGCGTCTGAAGATTTGGCTCAGGAGAGATTACCAGGCTTCAGGGTGTGATTTCAGGTCGAAGTTGGTAATTCCATCAGGACCTGGAGCACGTGATGGTTTCAATTTTTTTATCAAGTCTTGAATATCTTCAGTGTTGTCCAAACGGATACAAGGAATTTCGCTGTTACCCGTCATTT
This sequence comes from Ambystoma mexicanum, assembly GCF_040938575.1. Lineage (NCBI taxonomy): Eukaryota > Metazoa > Chordata > Amphibia > Caudata > Ambystomatidae > Ambystoma > Ambystoma mexicanum. Next base: position 293,908,440 of record NC_090928.1, read on the forward strand.
GTTCGGTGGTTGTGGGGCTCTGGAAGAGAGTTTCGAAATAAAATTCCCAAGCCGATTGACCAATTCCATTTAGTTGGCACGGACGAGCACCTGGTGTTGTCGAATGGAGCAGGGAACAAAAGTCTCTGGCATGGTTACCAGTAATAGCCTTGAGGATGTCTTCAGCGTCTTGTTGGTAAAGCTTATGTAGATGGCCCCGCAGCCATGATTTGTAAGGTTTTGAGGATGCTTTAATGATGACAGAAGACTGCTGAAAGTCTAGTTTCTGTGCCTGCCTTTTTGTTTTTCTCAGATCTCTCTTTTTTTCAGTGATCAATTTGTCGTAAATATGTTTTTGGTCTGCCATTGTTGACTTTTTTTTCCTCTGTGGGACTCTAAAGGTGTTCAATAGTGGGGTATAGTCCACATCCGTCCTGGGTAGTTGATTACTACAGTCTTTGTATAGAGCTGTTATAGAGTCTTGTTCCCTGCGAAGTTACTTCAATATTTGCACTCATTGTTTGATTTATGGGTGGGCTCGAAGTCCAGGTTGTGTCTAGGAGGTCGTGGTCGCTTTCCAATGTTTTGACCACCTTATATGAGGTGATGAGCGGTAGTAGGGAGCGTGACGCAAAAATGTGGTCAACTGTTGAGTTTGAGTTCCCTCTTTCCCAAGTTGGTAATCTGTTTGGGTCGAAAAAGACTTGATCAAGGTTGTCAAATGATCTAGATTTCATCAGGTTTAGCCATTTAGTTAACCTCTGATCTGTTGGTAGTTTTTTTAGTTTAGTCGCCGTAGCTTTGGCAGGAGGTTGGCAGTTAATGTTAAGGTCTCCACATACCACTACGTGGTCCGGCTGATAGATGACTTGGGCTTGGTCCAGGTCTTGTTCGATCGTATTGATGAATTTTGAGCAGTCTATGGTAGCTGGGTTCCAATAGATTGTGACGACTATTATTATCTTCGTCAATGTTTTGTTCGTTTTTCCATCCATTGTTAGCCAATTTAATTTCACGATCAGCATGAAGTGATTTTCCTTCAGTTTTTGTATTTCAGTTAAACCACGTTCACTGCGGATTGCAATGAGAAGGCCCGCTATTGGACGACCTGAAGGGCCTTTCTTGACCAACACTATATTGGTCTCATAGCCGTCGAGAATTGGAGGTCGGAGAAGCCATGTCTCTTGTAAGCAGATAATATCATAGTCATTCAGGTTTATGGAACCAGGCGCAGTCAGGTGGAGAAATCCTCGTGTGTTCCATGAACACATTTTTATTCGGACTTGGTCGTTGGATTTCTGAGTGTCACTTGTGCTGCTGTAGATCTTGTTCTTGAGTGGCTATTTTTGTTGATTTATCTTTAGGGCTTTTGGCAGACATGACCAAATAGAGTGCAGTGACAAACTTGTGGGGAGTGTGGGTACCTCAGAGCAAAGCTCGTTCTGCACTTTCCTTTGAATTTTCAGGTCTTCTTTTGGATATTTGGTCCTGGCGTGTAAGTCGGGGACTTTTGGGTTTTTATACACCGATTTTAAGAGGATGTCGGGACGTTTTGAAGACGATGTTGATTCTTTTTTCTGGGAAGCTTTGTTGGAGCTTTCTTTAGATTCTGAGGTAGTATTGGGGTTGTTTTCCTTCGGTAAAGAACGAAGTATTTGGCGCAGTGTGCCCTGTTGGTCGGTTACTTTTGCATGTTCTTGCATCTCTTTATGTTCCCAGTAATTGCGTGGTTTTATTTTCCTCGAGGATTCAGTAAGATCGTAACCCATTATTAGTAGTTGCTCTAGAGCGGATTTTAGGAGAATGTTTGTTGTTAGTGACTCTATATACAGATGTGAGATCGCCTTAGAGCCCTGATGACTTGGATCGACTATCTGGAGGTCGGCTGATTTCACTGAACATAGTTTCGGAATATGGCTGAATAAGTCAATGACTGCTCTTCTGTTTAGTATTACTATGTTGTGGTTCCCAGGAATTTGCTCTAGTTTTAATATCCATTGAATTTGAGGTTTCGTATGGTATTTGTCAGTTTTTGATTTGTAGACCGTCCTCGGAGCTTGCTTTGTATAGTCTCTTAATGGGGGTTTCTCTTGCTGAGCTTTTGAGCGGTGTACCCGGGGGCTTCTATGTGTTCTGTCTTCCTTTCCCGTGGACAGCCGATGTGTATGGCTGCCACGCTTGTTTCTCTCTTGTTTTCGAAGGTTAGATCTGGGTTGAGGTGTAGTGCAAGGCTCCACGGGTAGATGTTCTTTTGAACCGTAACTGTTCTTGATCGCTCAATGTCTTCGTTCTTCAAAGGCAAAGAATGGAGATTCATTGGTCTCCGTTTCTTTGTTGGTGTGTCGTTGTAAATGTGAAAGAATTACGGTGGAGTCTGGGATTTCTGGAAACTCCGAATGAGAAGTTGTTGTTTTATCCGTAATGTGTTGAGTGATGTTCATCATATCCTCATTATTTAAGAAGGCTTCGACCCCTCTCGGGGATTGGTTGAGTATCTCAGGTTCATCCTTGTTTGGGTCACGTGTATCTTTTACTTGCACCTTCGATTTCAGGGGATTCGGAAGGCGTTTTTGGGGAATTATCGCCTTAGGTCTGGCTGGCTCTTGCTGATGGAAAATTGGTTCCAATAGTGAAGTTGTTTTACGTTTGGAATTAACTTCTTTATTTCCTTTAGGTGACCTGAACTTTTCGGTAGGAAGAGATGACGGGACTGTTAGGTCGATAAATGGTAGAGTTTGTGTGCCTTCTGATTTTGTAAGTGGCTTTCCTGGGGCCGTAGATCTCGTGGGCAGGACTAGGTCTTGGGTTGGAGGCGTAGGAAGGTCTTGAATGGATTTGTTAACAGTCGGTAATTTCTTTGCCTCTAAAGCCATGATGTAGCCTTCCAGAAAAGTCAATTCATTTAGCATTGACGCTTGGATCGATGTGTGATCTTTCATCGTATCTCTGATAGTTTTGTACAGTTTGACGAATGGATTAAGGGCTATCGTTAAGGCTGGCATCATTGTGCAGGTGTCAAATTTTTTTGCTTGTGGGTCGTTTGAAGATGTGGAACAATGAGGGGCAGGTCTACCCCTTATTGGAGACTGTCGGCGCGTAATTGGCATGTTTACAGACGACAGCCTTCTAGGTGGGTGATCTGAAGAGTGTCTTCTTTGGTTATTGTAGTTGTTTAAGTTTGAATAAAAGGAATCTAAAGTTTTCTCAAATTGAAGTCTATTTTTAGATTTCAGAGGGTACTTGTTTCCGAGGTCCTTTTCTAAAGTTTGTATGTTGGGTCTGCAAGGCTCACTTAAGGGCGAAGTTGAAGTGTCAAGTACCTGGCCTTTATAGTTGTCAGTGTCACTTGATCAGTGTTTTGGATCGCAATCGGGCGACAAATCTTGTGCCGAAGGTTGAATTGGTCTGGCTGTATCAAGACACCCGCGCGTTGGTAGAATCGGGCTGTTTGAAGGGGGTATGGACCTCTCCGCCTCTGCTACCTCTTGAAGGTTGTTCCAACTTTGATTTTGTGATTCATGATCGTTAATGTTGCAGTTTTGTAGAGCTTCTGGAGTGGGGACAGAGGGTTTGTCCTTTTCCTTGGTGGCTTTAGGCGTGGCTGTTGTTGGAGAAGACGATAAGGGAGAATTCAGATTTCCGGCAGGCTGAGCCCCCAACTCCGCTGTTGTTTGTGCACTTACAGGAGTTGCATTTCCTGTGAAGTGCCAGTTAGCCCTGTCTATGTTAGGTGCAAACCTGTTGTCTTCTTTTGATGAGGGTAGAGAAGGTTTTCGTTGTGCTAGTATCAGCCTACGATACTTGTGGGGTGGTGTGATTTCGTCTGCAGCCTCAAGAATGTCAACATCTGTCAGCGCTTTACATTTCTCTTGGATGGCTTTTGAGTGTTTGTGGGAAAAGTCTGATAGTAGTTTTAATGGACGTTGGGGCTTTTTAATACCCTTCCTTGTGCCTTTGGGGCCAACACGGACCGTTTTGATGGATTTGTCCTGTTTTTCTGTGATCTTGTGGGTAGACGAAGATTTTACTTGTTTGGTTGGTTTCCTTGAACATGGTTTTCCTTAATTAAATCTCCAGTAGGTCAAATTGATTTTTTTTGGTTTTCAAGTGGGGATTCCCTTTTTCATGGATCATTGGTTGTAGTGATGGGATGACAGAACTTTCATCCGAACTCACATTTTCAGAGGATAGATTTGAGGAATTGTCCCTGTGGATCGTTGCTATTACCGTTAATACGGTAATAGGTGGAGCTTTCATGTTTTCGCTTACAGGTGCCAGCGTTGAACACACGGCTCCCGGCACACACGGGCGTCCTTGCTCTCTCGCTCCGGGCTGGATCTCCTCGATGGAATCAGGACCCTGGGCCTCTCTCCTCCCAGGCCGAAGACCAGGCATGCCGCTCTCCTGAGCGACAACCACCTCCGGCCCCAGCACGTCGAATTCACGCCTCGCCAGTACCGGCCCCACCTGCAAGCTCAACGCTGCCTCCCCTCCGGGAGACCGTGGAGTGCCGGCCGCTGCGGCAACCATCACGGCCGGCTCAGGGGAGGCACCAGTATGCAACAGCGCAGGACTCAAAGTGGGCCCCCTTCCGGGGGACCGCTGAGCGCTGGCCGCGGCTAAAGTCACCACTGCACACTCTAATGGGGCGCCGGTCATCCCGACCGGAGTGCTCGACGCAGCCCCCCCTCCGAGGGGCCGCGGAGCTCCGGTGAGGACCAAGCCGGCGTGCAGGGATTCAGCAGTCGCTGCAGGCGTAGAGGAGGAGCGAGTCTTGTCGCGGCAGCCATCCTGGGCTATGATGCCTCCACAAAGTAAGTCAGCTTCACTTTGGAGTAAAGAAAGTTTATCGTTGGAGAAGCATAGATGATTTTCACTGCCTATTTTGTGGGGAAAAAGAACGCTGGCTCCGTTTCCATTTCCGTGGTGTAATGGTTGATTAAGACCTGAAATCGGGTGGATAACCATGTCATCGGTGGTTTGAGTAGGAGTAGGAAAAGATTGCTTAAGGTCTTGTGTAAAGATTTTAGTTGAAGTTTTTATTCAACTTCGAGTAGCTTCTTAGGCAGCGTCCTGTAGTATCTTCTGGATCCAGGAGCAGCATCGAAGAAGGAGAAGAGGCAGCGTTGGCCGTCTTGCCTGGCATGACTGCAAGACTGCCACTCGCCGCCACTCCGCGTCTGCTCCGTGGAGTAAGTGAGCCTTTGTAGGGTCAGGTGTAACAGGAAACACACCTCCAACAGTAGAACTGGAAAAAAGACCAGTGGTGGGAGTAAGCTGCAAGACTGCCACTCGCCGCCACTCTGTTACAATTATCAGGAACTGTTTACACAGGACTGGAACACATGGAGCCGAGATATTTTGGAGCCTCTCTAGATCGTGAAGCCAAGATTCATTTGCTGGCTCTGATGGTGGACTCACGCGCAGTGGGTGAAAGTACAGTAGTCCGAGCAATCTTTAGTGATTGCAACCAAGGCGATCCATGGGAGCAATCTATACACAGTGCAAGGGCCACGGAGCCCTGCTCTAATAGGATGCACTCAAGAGGGACTTTGACAGGATGTCTGAGACACAGTCTATTCTCTCTTGCCTGTACAGGGTCTGTGCCATTTGGGAAAACGTTAATTTAGTCTGGGGATGAGCAAACTGTTTTCATGCACAACCCATGAACTGTGGAGTGCTACAAGAATCCATGTTCTCCGCTGTGATCCTCAGTCTTTACGTGGAACTGATTGGAACCCTGCCCTTCTCCACACAATAACCACATTCATCAATACACAGATGACACACATCTTGTCCTCAAGGTATCCTCCATTGATGACATCCAGTGGCTCAAGGCATTCCCTCACATTGATCCAGGCTTGGTTGCCCAGTGCTTACCTGAAGCTTGACCACTCCAAGACTGAATTCCCACTCCTGACCAACAACACCAAACACCCTGACATCCAGTCTCTTGCAATGGTTTAGAGCCAAGGCCATGGACTACAGCCACGTTGCTTGCCCTGCCAGGTAATCTACAGTAGAAACTGGGCAGGGAAACATAATCAGCATTCTATTACATCACTGTATGTTAAATATTACAAAATCATCTTTAAAATATATGAAATAACTATGTTTCTTTAACCAAACTTGCCATGTCTCACTTTGATCAACACATGCTTGGAATGCATGTTATGGCTGAACGTCCTGTGGCATGAGGTTTTACCATGCGCAAAGCCACATCAAACCTCCCACAATAGCCACTGGACCAGGTCTGCGGCATGGTCCAGTGGCCACTATACCCCCTGGCCACTGTCTATGTCTTGCACATGGACAATGTATGTAATCCTGGGGTCATGGGCATCCGCCATACTTTAGGTCCCAGCCAGAAATGCACCGTAGGCATTTGCAGGGCAGCTTAACCGTAATGACCCTGTAACAAAGTTTTTTCAGTGCTTTTATTTTTCCAAGTTGTCTTTTTATTGAAATCTCGATGAACAATTTAAACATTTTTTATGACTGAAGACGTTTCATGTAGTTGCAGAACTTCATGCTACTTATTAAAAATTCCTCTTTTTACATATCTGAAAGAACTGTAATATTTCTTTAACAAACATAGTTTTTGCAGCACACTTTGATGCTTTTCACTGTGTGCCGTGCATTCTGGGCATACACGTTAGGGTAGAATTGCTTAGAACATGAGGCTCATTCATACCCCAGGCCCTACAAACACATGCACATTAGCCACTGGCCCAGGCCTGCAGCCTGCTCCAGAGACCACTGTACCCCTAAAATATCCTTAGGCTTGCACAACATAGTGAGGTAAACTGGATGCCATTTTGACATAATTTACTTCAGTGGTGCAACATTTGTTTCTAGCAGGAAGCCATTGGCTCTAAATTTCAGTAAGCTTTTCTGTATTTAATGAAACAAAAGTGATATTAGAGTTTATGTTTGATCATGTATGCAAGTTTATTGAATACAGAAAGATTTTTTAAGAAACAGAAGTACAAGTGCATGCCATTTTCAGTTTTCAAAACACTTTTTGAAATCACTTAATGACATTGGGCCTCATTACGACCCTGGCGGAGTGGGTTTACGCCAGCGGTATTCGCGGCGGACCCTTCCGCCCTACTACGAGTTCCCGTAGCGCCATGGAGCCGTTTTCCGCCTGGTTTTTCCGGGCGGAGAAATCCATGGCTCTACGGGACCTTGTTGTTAATTACGCCACCGTGTTTTACGGTGGCGTAATTAACGCCTTCCCCACTCCCATTATACCCTATGGGGCAAAAATGGGAATGGGGAAGGGTAAAATGGGGAATGGGGATTTACCGCCCCGCCAAGGTCGGAATGGGGCGGTAAATCCGCCAACCCCCATGGCGGTATTGGCAGCTTTCCGCCGTGCTCCATGGTGCATATTGCACCACGATCTCCGCCAGGGTCGTAATGAGGGCCATTATATAAAAAAATGTACTGCATATCTAGTCAGTTTGCAAATTCACCATGTGGTAGAGTTCGTAGAGTATTGTGTGACAGTGACTGAGGGCCTAACATTTCATGCCAGCATTTGAAGACCAGCAAGAGCTCTTTTCTATGTACGCAGCTCTATGGTGCAAGCCGGAGTCTCATTGATGGTTTCATGAGTAGTCAAAATAGCTCATGTTATGTTGTGTTATTTTATTTGGCATTCGCATATCGCCTACATATGGCCTCAGTGAGTTTGAGCGCCCTTTGGAAGATTGTGGTCTGAGTTAAAAAGTAGTGAGAGGAGTGGTAAAAAGTGTGTTTGCATTTGTAGCCTAATTGAAAGTAGGTAAGGACTGACTAGGTCCCTAAAACAGCACATATCATCAGATGTGAGGGCTAGTGCTGTCTCAAATTGTCAATAGAGTCAGGCTATGAGAACAGCAGGACTGAATTTTGCATCAGACTCAGCTGTATTGTATGGGTGTTGGCGCTCAGGCCGAAGGTGATGAATGTTTTGGGTGGGGTACAAGTGTGACAAATTATAAACAGCAGCGAGATTCACAGTGGAAGAATTGCAGATCGGAAAACACTGGCAATTGCTATGCAAGTGTGGCAAAATATAGACAGTGGCGAGACTCGGAGCAGCACGCCTACACCTGGAACATTCTGAGTTTCAGAACATAAGGTTGGCAAATGGATAAACAGTGGCGATACTCAAATTGGCGGACCGCAAATAGCACTGCCCTGGGAGGCGTTATGCAGTACTGGCAAAATACAGCAGTAAAAACTCAAATAGGGGCACACTCAGGGAACCAGGATGAAAACACATTGGTAAAACTGGGGGAAAAAATGCAAATGTGGCAAAATAAAATAACTGAATGCACTTGTGGGAAAATACAGATGTGTCGAAATTCAGAGTGATCTACCTGGGAAGCAAAATGCAAGGGGGGCCAAATACAATCACTAAATGCAATTGAGTTAAGTAGAGCGGTGGTAAGAATTGGAGAAACCAACCCAAACAGGGACACTCAGGGAAGCAGAATGCAAATGTGGCAAGCACCACAGTGGCGAGATTCCACATAGTAACAACACTGGGAAGTGAAATGCGAGTGGGGTCAAATGCAATCAAACATATAAGGGTGACAAATATAAACAGAGGCAAGATTCACATCAACGTCCCTCACCTGGGAGTTGCTGTAGGGGGAGGGCATCCTGATTGGCAGGGCTAGGGCACCAGCCGTACAGGCAAACAGGGCTGGTAGGGGCACTCCCCTGGCAGCCTGGGCAAGGCTGCCCTGGGGTTGAGCTTTAAATATGATGTTACGGGTCTCGTGACCTAGAACACCAATCAGATGTGGTAAAGGATGGTCAGGAGGAGAGGGGAGCTGGAGTTGGGTCTCCGGGTCAGGGAGTGCAGAGAAGCACTAATGGTGCTGAAAAATAAAGCCAATCACTGGAAATACTTCTCAAGGGCTGAGCTGGGATGACTCCTCTTGGTCATGGAGGCTGGGAAATGTGCAAATTTCAAGCACTGTCACCCAGTCATTTTGGTGTTCTGAGTCTTGCAACCTGGAACACCAATCGGATGCAGCAAGGGCGATCAGGAGGAGGGAGAGGTGGAGCTGGGTCTCTGGGCTGGGGAGTACAAAGAAGCACTAATGGCACTAAAAATGCCCAGAATAACTGGAAATACCTCTGAAGGGCTGCTCACACCCTAGGATGATGCTTCTTGGTCGCAGAGTTGGGAAATGTCACAAAATAATAAAATGATGGTCGCATTCAAATCTAGACTAGTGATTGGCTTCTACGTTATGGAGCTTCACTGCCTTGATCCCATTTCACTGCTAAATAAATTGGTATAGGGATGTGTTCGCGTTCACATTTGTTGTATGCTTCCATCCACTCTACTCTTCTCTAATGTGGGTGGTCCACTAAAATATAAACAATTTGACTCCTGCTAGTCCTCTTCCTGAAGGTAGGGCCTGGAGAGATAGCCCCAGTGATGTGTCCATTAAATGTGCTTACTGCTGATCTAAACAGAATCTGAGCTGTCTCAATCGCATGCTTCTATTTTTGTGGGCTCCAAAGTAGTAATATCCCACATTTTAATCTTCTTCCAAGAAATCATACATTTCGTTTAGGGGTTCATATTACAAATTGAAATCGCCTACACTAATGATGATCAGTCTTTTCTCAATACCACCTGCCAAATTGTCTAACGGATTTTCATGACCAGTGTGGGTGCCTTTTACTTCTCCACTTGAGCAAGCACAGTGCAACATGTTGTGTTCTTGCTCGGTAGCATGGCATTTGTCTTCCATTGCACAATTGTTTGAGTTTTGCTTCTCCGCTCCTGAAAGATTCCCCGAGCCAATGTTACCTACAGTTGGGCTATAATACACAATTGTTTGAGCAGTGGGTGGGAATAAGTGTGCACTCTCACAGGATACATTAGTGTATGCCCTGAAGGGACTCCCTAGAGGTTAGAACTGCAGAGTTGGTAGAGACCATATTTCTTTCCACAGGATGATTTATGGCCTTAAGGTGGTTACATAGTTTCCACACCAAGTGATCATGGAGTCTAGGTTAACTGCAGAGCATTGCTAAAGCAGATTTTGGGCAGGTATCACTAGGTCAAAAAGGCTTCATAGGAGGAGCAGCTCTGGGGAATCCTCCATGTATTGGTGGCAGGTAGCTCTTTACATGGGCGGGGGGCACAATAACCCTGCTCCCTAGAGCTCCATTGCTTCTCTTAGCTAGGTCAACACTCAATAAATACCATAATAATACCATAATAACAGAGTGCCACTGAACCCAGAATCAGGATTGTACAATATGATTTCAACACATACCCTAGAGAAACACTCACTTAAATAGTTTCCAGGCAAATGTCCATTTCCTTCTTGATTGTTTTTTTTACTCAGAGGATCTCTTGGTTGGACTTTGCACAGGTCATGACTATGAAGACAGACCGCAGTTCTGAAGCTGACCTTGATTAGGAAGTAGTTTGTCCTTCTATGGAATTCAATTCACTGGGCTATTGGGGAATACTTTCAATTTCCTATGGATACCAATCTTGCAAACAGATTTAGAATGGCTTATCCTGTTCTAGAGGGAGAGAAGCTTGCCTGGGATAGGTTTCTCTGAGATCCTAGCAAGGTTGTGAATAATGAATCAATAAAATTAAAGCAGCTTGGACCAGCACTGTATTTCTATCAACCTCTTGATCTTGATGGGCCAACAGTGACCTTTTCTAATCCCTGTGTGCACAAATGATGTGAACATTTTATTCCTGATTACATGTTGAGGGAGCACTAAATCTGACCTGATAAATGCACCAGTCTACTAACACACCTGTCATCTTCAGCAGATCCCAATCCACTTGTACGGCCATAGCCCAGAGGCTCTCCTCACTATGTCTCATGCACTTGGTGTCCTTAGAGTCTTCCCCTTTTCAATTTGGGACATATCCTTGTGATGTGACAGGTATTCCCATAGGAGAATCTTTTGGAAAATATGTTTTCAGCTGGGATCAAGACAGATTTTGAGGTTCACTTCCAGACTACTTATTGACATAGCTATAAAAGACTTGCTGGGTGTGAGGCTGGGTCTAAACCATGACTGAATACTTTGGTGAAGTCAGAACTCGGTGAATATGGGAGATGATACCTCCTTTGGAGTACCAGCATTGGATGCATGTATAGTGGTACTGAAAGCAACAGCTTGCGGCGCAGAGGGATAAGCCCTTTGATTGAAACTTTCTACTGTTGTATCATGTAATGTGGGACTGTATAGATGCCTTACCACTCTCTTTAGAAAAGTTGGCATGGAGTTGGGAAAACGTTCTGAGGTAAGGGCATTCTTCACCTCTTCCAGAGTATGATCTTCTAATCATTTATTAATCATATCCTTGATCCACTGAAATATTTTTCAGGGGACCTCTGTTGATTTAAAATAGACCTATCTGAGTTACTGCCAAAGATGTTCCCATACTTTCTAGTCCCCCCAATGGCTTCCATATAGGACATGTTCCATCTGGATTCAGCTCTGGATAAGCCTCAAAAAGGGCCTCATTACAAGTAGGGCAGTGAATTGGGTGGTAATTCTGCCAGACTAAATTACCATTACAGCCGTGGTGTCTGGCAAAATGACATCCAAATCACAGTTTGATGGGAGCGTGCACAAACTATCGGCGGTAACAGTAATTCCGCCTGGCAGAATGACTGCTGAAAATCATTTACAATGGTAATTCCACCAAATTTCTGAGGAATTAAAATTACCACTGAAAAAATTGAGAAATTACCGAACAGTAATTCCGCTGTTGGAATTACTGAGTGGTAATTCTGCCTGTGGAATTACAGCTGGACAAAAATAACATTATTGCTCAAACAGGAAAGTCAGTGGCGGCCATCTTTAAAAACACAACCAATCTTCAATCCACCATTTCCCTTGCCACCCAGCTACCAAACATAGTAGAAACGTGCTAGGAGACAAGGGCAAGACAATGAGGACAGAATTGAGAGGCCACAAACTCAAATTCATTGCGGCAGAGCTGCAGGTATTGGCAGATGAGCTAGTGGCCAAAGCTGATGATCTGTTTGCCGCAAATAAGCGCAAAACATCTGTCTGCCACAAGTGCACAATATGGGCAAACATAACAGACAAGGTAGTGGCAGTGGCCACTGTGCAGCAGGACATGGAATACTACAGGAAGAGGTGGAATGGCCTCAATGTGCATGTCCGCAGTCTTCTCACCACTCAACATTGTGAGATGACTACCACTAGAGGAGGCACAGTAGAGCCACTGCACCTTACCCCAGGGAGGAGAGAGTGGCAAGCATCCTTCACATAGAAGGGATAGAGGGAATTGGTGCATCAGAGGTGGGAGCAGGAAGCCAACCAGAACTCAATGAGTACAAATGCACACCATTGGGTCAGGGAAATGTGAAAGCAGTGCATGTGTCCCAGCCAGCATTAGGATAACACAAAAGTAACAATGTTGATGTTCAGTTCCTTGCTGGCTCACCGTCAACACTGCCACAGGAATATTTATGTCGATATATTCCATGTGTCCACCTGAAAGCGACATCATGTGGAAAAAAAATGTAAACAAGCTCTCTGCCCCCACATCTGCTGCTGCACCCATCTACACCTCAGCTGCAGTTCCATTGTCGGTTGTACCTTCCATCACATCATATGCCAGCAGTGTGCATGGGTTAAGTCAAGCATGATTACCACTGATGACCACTACTACAGGCACACTTTATCTGTCTCCAGATCAACTCATGGTCACTGGTCATGGGGTGGGCTGGAGTGCACCTGCCCCCATCCAGGCCATGCCCTGGTTCTCCTGTGATCAGTCCTCCCCAACCCCTGTTGCAGTAGGCCTGCAGTCATTCAAACAGCCTGATGGCACTGATGATGCTTTGGATGGTGGTGATGCAGCAATCTTTTAGAGTGATGTCACCCCAACCACCTCACATGTTCGGGCACCTGCTGCCCTTCCCGGTGATACCTTATCTGCCATCTGGAAGAGACTCACAAGAATGGAGCAGCAACAGGAGAAGATGGAAGAGCTCACATAGATCCAACTGCAGCAAGCACAGGCAGTGAGTGATGCCATGCAAGGGCCCACAGGGAGAATATCCAGGGAAATGACACATCAGTCCCAATGCCTATCTGAGTCTAGAGTAGTGAATACTGTGGTGAGCCAGAGGGTGTGGGAACTTACTGAGGCACTGTCATCTGACCAGGAAAATATTCAGAGGGCACTTCTCATGACGCAACACATGTGTGGCTTGGAGTCTGTCATCTCTGCCTCCATTGCCCCCATGAATAGTTTGCAAGCAGGGAGTCCCTGTAGGAGGTTGTTCGAAACCACCACTCACACACCAAAAGCGCCATCTGGCCAAGGGAAGCACTGTAAGAAATAATTGCCTGACACCAAGATGATATTGGGGATTGAGGGAGGTTGGAGGGCATGGGTGTTGAAGATTGAGGGGGGTGGAATGGCATGGGTGTTGGGGATTGATGGAGGTGGGAGGGCATGGGTGTTGGGGATTGAGGGAGGTGGGAGTGCATGGGGTTCACAGAACTAGTAAATGGGGTTTGCATCACAAGTAAAGAATGGTAGTCTTTTGGGTCATGTCATAGAATCAATACAGTAATTAACTATTTGCAATGTGTATTGTGGACATTGTTTTCTGAAAAAAATGTCTATCAATTCTTGACGCTCTATGCACCCATCCAATCCTACTGCACAGACACCCTGAACTGGCCTGCTTGCCCATGTCTCGTCACCCTCCTTCTCTGAGTCTGCCTGTGCTATGTTCCCCTCAGAAGGCAATGGCACATTACTCTTGATGCAGATGTTATGCAGCATCACACATAAAATAACTATATTCCCAACCTTCTCTGGACTGTAAATAAGTGCCCCTCCAGTCCAGTGGAGGCAACAGAATCTACCTTACAAGAGTCCAAATGTGCATTCTATGCCTACCCTGTTCCCTTGTGTGTGCCTCGTTGTAGGCAATTTCATGTTGCTAGGCCATAAAGACCACATAAGGAAACTAAGGCACAATAACCATATACTAAAGTGAAACGTCAGACACGAGGTTCGTTTTCCAAACAAGTCCGGTCTATTTCAAAATATTCCCAGTCGGCCTTACGGCGTGTGTTCCCAAACACTGTGAGATGCGAGAGAGAGCGAACAGTGCTCAAGCACCAATATATATACATTAGATATTATCTTTGTGAAGGCAATTCGATCCGCCCACATACATGTTGTACAGGCTAGGGTTCACTGATTGACAATTATGACACATTATGACAAGTCTTCATTCAGCCTAAACATAGTTATTCTAGCAAAGGAGAGACAGCTTTCTGTTATGGGGAACATGGAGCTTCTGGCTCAGCAAGGATATCGTGTTCTTAGCAGGGAAACATTTCTTACTACGTTATCTGTGTGACTTGGGTCATGAGCTAAGGGTCAGATAGTTCTGAAGCAGAAAATACCATTCTACACGAAGGAGCACCACTAGAAGACTATAATTCATGTTTTAACTGCCTTTTACTACAGCGTTTGCAAGACAACCCGGTACCTGGTCTGCTGATTAGATGCGACTTCTGCTCGCCTTCAAGGAATTAGTGAGAGAGAAAAACAATGTATTTCTGCACAGTCTGACATTCCTGTCTGTGTTAGTATTTCAGCATTCAGGCCGTGGCCTCGCACTGTGTGTGAGTTTGAAGCATAGAATATATTTGCAAAGCGTGTTGACAGAAAGGAAAAAAGAAAATGGCTGACATTATACAAAATGGACGTCCTTTGGTTACATTGACGATTCTTTGATCGCGATGTTTGACACATGATGCAATTGGTTTCTGGCCAACATGTTTTACGTATCATTTGACTATAGGGTTACTTTTCTGATCTAACAATGTGGCATCCCGGGGTTCCTTATTGGGGTCATGTGCCATGGTAGTTGTGTGTAGCCAGAGTCAGCTGCAAGTGGAATGAAACTGTGTTACTTTCGGGTAGTGAATAAACATACTTCCCAGTCCTAAATAACTTGTGAATGCTTTTCAATTCCATGTAGTTATTTGAGTACACTCAAGTGCCATCGGGTGTGTTTCCCTTGCATTTGAAAATGCACAATGGCTAGTGCACATCCTGTACTGCAGTATATGTATGTATCCATATCGTCTGGAATCCCCAATTTCCCCTGCACAACCCAATGGTTACTTTGCATTTTGCATCCTATGCTGCATTTCGTTCTTGGTCATTGTGGTGTATTTGATGTGAGCCTGTGGCAGTGTGTTTGCTTGTCATTTTGTATGTCTCTGTACTCTTGTGTGCCCCAGTGTATGGTAGGGTGCTTTCCTTTCTGCTTCCATGGGTGGCCACCTGGCCCGGCATCCTTACTGAGAGGTTGGGAGGGGGCACTCTACCACAAAAACGTATTTTGAGTTATGGTGTCCTATGAATTCTGGGTATTGTGGTCCCTTCAACCCAACTACTTTTGTGTGAAGGGGGCATGGCATGGGGTGTTTGTGAGGCCATACAGATCATGCCCCCGGAGGGGGCATGTTAAAGGTGCTACATGTGCACCTTTAACCCCCCGCCCCGCCTTCACTTACACATTCACCTATGTGGATACATACCTGTGATCTACCTCTGTGGGTCTTCATGAATACAGGAAGGGTGCTCTTTCTTAGAACCATAGCATCATGACTTGAAACTGGGAGCTGCAGTGGGTCACAGTGTAGCCAGCGTCAAATGTACATAGAACATTCAGAGAATAGTACTGTTTTCAGGACAGATGCTCTGATACATGGGGTGCCAGCAATGCAATGCATGCAGTCTGGAGCTGCTATTACATTGGGGAAGTGGGCATTGGCATCACATCTGGCCTTCAAGGCATATATATTTGCAGGGGCTCTGGGCTGAGAGATGTGCTGGTGCAATGGTTTCAGTAGTGTATCTAGCACTTGTATCAGCACTTTGGAAAATGTTGGTTGTGACATGCCATTCAGAAGTGCAGTACTGATACCTGCTTCAGCAGTGGTGGTATGGCTGTTTGTATGTTAATGGTATCCTCAATTTCCGACTGAATAAGAGTGAGTAGATCTGCAATTATTTGATGTTTGACAGATGCACAGTTCATAACACGGTAATGCTTCACAGGGTGTTGGTCTAACTCTGGGTATGTCCACTCTCCTCCTCCTCTGCCTTGTCCCTTGTGGGTGCAATTGTTGCAGCTGGTGTGCTATCCTCTGTAGGTCAATATAAAGTCAGTGTCCATGGATATCATACTTTGCAACTGCCATGGGCTGCATGGTGCTTGGAAATTAGTTTGGGGATGGTGTGTCCCTTACATTGACCAAGTTGGGTGCAACAGTGGGTTAATTTTCTTCACCTCGATGCATTTATCTCCACCTATTTGGTGGAGGTAGCTGCACCCAATTTTTGGCAGAATTACTGCCCATTTTTGCCAGTATTTCGTCAGTATTTCCATTTGTATTATGGTGGAATTCTGCCAGCGGAATTAGCACTGGGGCTAATTCCGTGGGATTCCAGCAGTAATATCACTGGTGCTAATTCCACTGGTGCCTATTCCGCTGTTGGAATTAGTGCCCCTTTTCTGGAATGCTTAATTCAGCAGAGTGATAAAAGTGGCAGTTATAGAATTACTGCTACTTGCAATGAGGCCTAAAGTTCCTCTACCAATAGTGGCGTTACATAGTGACTCCATCAGTCTTGGAGCCACCACGCTGCCTCAGCAATTCCCTCGAAGGTCACAACAAATTACTTGAGATTCTCTCCTAGTATATAGCTTGGTAAGTTTGTGCTGTGTGTGGAACCGCTATGTAACTTAATGGACTAATGGTAGTATCTTTCATCTCTTCAAAGGCATCTGCCGGGTGCTTTCCTGTGTCAATTCGGCTCTTGACATGTTGCTTCAGTCAATATTTTAGGACCATTTTCTGAAGGGAGAGTTCCTTCTGGCTAATCTCCAGTCAATCTAGGGGAATAATTCTACCGTGGGTATTTCCCTTGTTCTTTAACAATTTGTAACAGTGTGGATCTATCCACCCAACCAGGAGATTCTAATAAAAGCAGTAGGGATATGTATTATTCTTTTTTTCCCATGGATCCAGTGAGCTGGTAACTGATCCTGGAATGCTCCCAAAATAGGTATAATAAGGAGGTTTTAATCCTGACAATGGCTGATGTTCAGGAGGCACATGGAATGTTAATCTCAACACATCTTCCCTGTGTGGAAACCATTTTTCTCCCCCAGTAATTTTGTCCTGCGTCTCTCGAACTTGCTTCAGCTTCTTAGTGTCATTTGTCACGGTTTTATTTCACGGCACACTCCAACCAGGGACTCCTTCCCCGACAATGAATGTGGCGTACAGTAAATCGCTTTTTATTTTTAATGAACCGCAGGTTATTTTTTTTTTAGTAGGCCTCCAACCCGCACCCACCTCTGCAAACACCCTGCGTCACAATGGACCAGGAATCAGGCCGGTGTGTATCAATAATATATTTATTAATTAATTATTTAATGAAAAAGGAAAATCAAACAATTTCATAACCACTAATGTTGTAACACAATTGCACTAATGTCTACAAAACAATTAGATTAAGATATCCTATTACAATTCACACAATTTTCAATGTCAACACAGTAAAAGAGCAATTTTTTGAAAGAGATAACACCAATGGTTTACCACTCCCCCCTGCAACACTCACCCCCAAACATCAGCTAACTTGATTCCTTTGCATGGAAGGCAGTGGCAATGAGTATGGATAGAGAGAGAAAATCAGATTTCGGTTAAAGCTTGCGACCCCAAGATGGGAAGCCAGCAAAGAAAGTGAAAACCTGTTTTTGGAGAAAATTGACAGAAAGGGATTTTGATTATTACTCACAACTGCTATGGGACAGAATGAAAGGAAATTCGTGTTGCTTAAACTTGAGGAGATAGGGAAGCTTAGAGACTACTAATCAGCACACCAGGGCAACAATCGAAAGAAAGTAGGAAAATCAGTTATGGGAGGAAACAAATGCAAAAAGGAAAAATACAATGGAAATGGACATTTGTTTTGCACTGGATTTACAATGACAGGCAGCTCAGGGAAGGGGTATAGTTCAGAATAGGAAAATCGGTTTCCAGTGACAAGGATTGAGACACATAACAGATAGACTTGTAGGTAAAAAGGGATTGCTCTCAATGGGACTTCGGTTTGTGTTTTTACTAGGACAGATGAAAATAGGAATTTGTGGGGTGATGCACACAATACACGGACAAGCTCGGTTTTCAGTTACAAGGAGACTCATTCTTTTGAGGCAACACTTTAATGACTAAAATAATTAAAGAAAGACACCAGGGACAAGGTGGTTCATTTTGAATTTCAACCAACTTGTACCATGAAATTCAATTCAATTGAGAGATTTACCAAAGGGAATATGCTAACAGACACAGGCTAAACACAGATTCTTCTATGGCAGGTGACTGAATTACACTGGCAATTTGGGGGTTTCAATGGGGTTTAATGCTACAAAAGGGAAGGGATTATGTAATTTAGGGCTGAGGTATTTGTTTACTTACAAAGCAAGCCTTGGTTTGGAATTCCTGAAAGCCAGCTGGATCTCAGGACACTCTGGACAGCTAGGCAAGGGGTCTAGTCACTGCACTCTGCCTTGGCTTGGGCTTCTGGACAGCCAGATGGATCTCAGGACCCTCTGGACAGCTAGGCAAGTGTCATGATCATAGTCAGAACACATAGTCTTGACTCAGACATTCAGGCTAGGCGGTACACATTACCTCATTTAACAGGTCAAAGGTGGGTGTTAGCCTGGCACATATGGCATTTGCACCATTCACAGCATCCAATTTCATAGACTTCCATGGGTTACAATAGTAATTCCATACTCATAAGATGACCACCTAGAGGATCCATTTACAAGCAGCAGCACGGTACTAATCATTTGTCATAGTGAGCTACTTAAGCCCCGCCTCCGCTGGAACGCGTGCTTTGTGTCTGCTCTGCTGACAACAGTGTACCTCTACTGGTGTTTCTCCTCACATGAAATCACTCACTTTATAATCTAGAGGGAGTACTCTGTAATTACACCTACCGCTCGGATAGCACAGTTTACTATTCCTCTCTCCACCCCCTGTCTTGATTGGTTCAAGGAAAGAGAGCACCGTCTGTTTGCATTTATTACCCTTTGTTGTTCTCTTGGCCACTTTTTGACAAAAAACAGTTATGTCTCATAACTTCATAATTCTACTAGCCCCTGACATATGAATTAGATATGTGGTTTTAGTTGGTCATAGGGAATTAGGTAAGCCAATCACCAACTCTGTATGATGTAACATGGTCCAGTGGCACATTTTTGTCCTTTTCACAAAATGTATAACAGTTACAACTCTGCAAATGATAAAGCATGTTCATAATTTAATTTTCCATCTTTCCACCAATTATCATATTTGTCACATGTTCCGAGCACCCAGAAACTAGTCTTAACTGGCCATTTCAGTCCCCAAAGTCCTAGGGAAATGCAATTAGTCTCTTCAAAACTGACTGTAAATTCCATGAAAAAATATAATAAAACAAACTTAATTCTTATTCTGAGTGCTGCGAAAAAATTCCTAAAAATGAAATCAGTCCTTTAATGTCAATTGGGAGGATCTGTACCCCTCTCTGAGAGGAGCGCTTCATCCCCTACAGCCAACTGTCTTCCCCTGGCTCAGCCGGTGACCAAAGATCTTTATGACCCCCTTTGAAGTTGTCAGTTTGTTCTTTGTAGTGGGTGCAGGAAGGAGCTCAGACCCCCTAGTCAAACTTTAGCCACACTTGCTTTCTTTGAAATCCCTGAGCACCTGCCTTCAAGTCTGGCAGAGCAGGGAATTGTGACACCCTTAGTAACCTCATATTTGACTGTGGGATGGTTCACTGGTAGTTGCGACTTCCAGTGGAAAGCGGGGCTTTTATTTGTGAAGTTTTCTTCCTTAGCCCAAACAGTTTTTTCCGGTGTAATGAGCTGCTTAAAAAGGTGATTGAAGTCTTGTGGGTGGAAACATAATCTACATTATTTTAGTCAACCACCACAGCATACTTCCATGAAATTTTTCTTTTGCAAGCAGTGCTATCTTTTCACTGTGTTTTTTTAAAGTCATTTTTCTTTTTCACACGTATGCAAGCCGTTATTCGTTTTCAGTATTTGAAGAGCTGCTGTTCGAGTGAAATGGAAAGCAAAATCCGTTTCTGATTGTAGTGTTGAAATTCTTGCCCCTCATGTGAATTAAAAGTAAAGCAAGGCCGTTTTTGGATGCAATGCATAACTTCATGTCATTCAGGTGAAATAGAAGCAATGCAGTGTCATTTTTGAATGCAGTGGATAACTTCTTGTCATTCAGATGAAATAAAAGCGAAGCAGGGCCGTTTTTGGATGCAGTGTTCACATACTTGCCACTCATGTGACAGGGAAAGCAAAGCACGGCTGTTTTTGGTGGCAGTGTTTAAAAGCGGGGTTTCAGGTGAAGGGGATTTTTGTTTAGGGCCTTAAATGCACCCGACACATCCTGAGTCTTTAACTCAACCCAGAGATAATCCATATAGCAATTGACTTAAGGGCCATTTATCTAGGAGAAAGACAGGAGATTGATGCAAGTATATCTAAGCCTGGCTCCAAAATTGTGCGTTGTTTACGATGGGGAATGGGTTGAATCACATAGTTCAAGTTATGTTAATCCCACTACTTCCAACACTATGCATGAAAACAGATCCACAGATCCTATAGGAATCATCTGTGAAGTTCAAAGTTCACCACTTTTATTAGATGTTAGAGGATCAGTCTGGCTAACTTATTTAGGATCTAGGGAAGCACTCTAGAAACAATACACATACTGCAACTAAAGTCAGAATGAGTTAAACACATTTTCCTCAAAGGCTTGTTATGGGAATAAGGATCTTTCCCAGACTTCCTTAACTAATATACAGTGTCAGGGTGCATAGCTCCCAGAATACATTTTGGAGCCAACTTACAGTCTCAGATTTATAGAGACCAGCACACTTCTTGAAACACAGTTTCAGGGCTATAGCACACTGATTGTGTCTTGACTTCCCCTACTAGCAGGATTTGCTTGCTCCTTGATTCGAGATATGGATCAGGCTCAGACATTTTATTTCCCACTAGCCACACCTCATACCAACTTGTGTATCTCCCCCCTTGATTATGCTTTTACTCAGGCTGTGATTTTAACACACCTGCACGGGTCACCAACCTGGGCCACAGTCCCCTCACAGAGTTTGTGAGCCATACTGTTGAAAGTTTGATGGCTTTCTCTCCTCCTCTCCGTCTGACCTCTGCCAGTGTCTAACAAATATCCCTTATCAGGCATTTGACTTCCTCTATCTTTGTCTATGTTTTATGCCAGTGCCTCAGACATAGCTCTTAGTATGCTCTTTACTTTCTCTTCTTCTTCAGGCTTAGTCTGTGTCAGTGTCTGAGTTACAGCCATCAGCAGGCACCTGGCTATATATCTCTAGTCTCCTTCTTCCAGGTTCTCGGTCTCTGTCTGATACTAGTTGCCTCTTTCTGCTCTCCAGTTGGTGCCCCTGCTAGTAATTAATGCATACTGGCAAGAGAAATACTTTGAAGGGCTGCCAAGGGCAGTGGTGGCAGGGGAGACTGACGGTGCTAATCTAACTTTTGACATGTGACTGGTACTTGCACTACAAACGTTTGCTTTTCCATCTACTACACCCAAAACTACTGGAAGTCCTTTATTTGTGTCTGCAGCAACGTGGAGCAGGAGGGGAAGTGGCATTCTAACTTTCCCATTGAACCTGCTACTGGCCGTGAAACGCAGTGAAGGACTGTGAAGGGCAGTTGTGGCAATTGAGGCCGTTGTAGCCTTGTTGCCTCCAGTAACTGCTTGCTTACCCTCAATTTGGCTTGCAAGGAGAACTAGTGAAAAAGGATTGTGACATTGACTATTTACAAGTGGCGACCTCTGGGTGAGTATCTTCTTCAACAACTGCTCCCTTTGTCTGACAAACTTATATTGTAGTGCCAAGGTATGTTGCTTCTCATAAAATGAAACCAATGAGCAAGATTAACATTGTACTTAGAAGAACCAAGCGTACCAATAAATCACTGGGCTGTGCTCTTAAACAAGTGGTGCCTATTGAGAAAATAACATCTCGTAATAACAGATCTAGTAAGATGATAAGCAAAAATGCGAGTGATTTACAATCCAAAATAACTGGCTTTTTACTGGTTATCTCGGTGGCATCAATATCTCAGGGAAACGATGTGGGCTCTTGGTTAGCATCTCCAAGGCTTGTAAATGATCAGCCAGTAAACGTGCACAGCTCACCACTTATCGACAATAACAATTTGCTATTGAATTTGTGCCTCAACCTCCAAAGGGACAAGGTAGGATGTTCCGCGGTTATGTGCCCCCTCGTAGGAATTCGATAATATAATAGGCACAAATTCACAGGCGTCCCCCGACCTATCCAGGTTAAGAGAGGATACTGTTTCTACACCAACTACGGATAGCGACATGGAAACTACAATACAATCAACATTGTTGAATAGCATTGAAGGGGTATCTACCATGCATTTGAGCATGGTTGCAGCCACAGTGGATGCAGTGTTTGCGCTTTGGTCTACCATTGCTAAAGAACAGAGGAATCTTAAAATGGTTCTTGCAAGACCAGTGGATATTATTTTAGCCCACAGCGCAACCCCAGCTCAAATTAACTTGAGTAACGCATCCTTGGACTGTTATTCAATCCCCTCATCCACTCCGTGCTCACAAAAAAGTTTGAGATGGGGAACAACTGAGTGACAATGCAGTACAACAGTAAGAGAATACAGAGACCAAAGGAAAGCTCACCCACCATTATAGGAAAGCCTGGAGACTGCACTCAGTTTGCCTAAAATGTGACAACATTGACCAGGAATAACAAGTGGCTGAGGTTGAGAAAGTGGCCACAAAACAAAAGAAAGCAAGACGACAGATGATGTGGTACCTGATGTGGGAGCTGTTTCGGATGCTTGGGTTCTGATTTTACTGCTCGAGCCACTACTCAAGCCTCTACTCCAGGCCTGGCAACTGCCTGCAGTGGTCTTATGGAGGTCTCGGGGTCAAGGCTTGCAACTGATAAGGACTCCATTGCACCCCTCAACCCTGTTGTTGAACTTTCGTCGAGAGCTTTGGTGGAGGCATTAGAACGTTCCATAGATCGCTATTATGCTGAGAACTGCTTTCCTGGGCTGCTTGGCTCTAAGGACAATGTGTTGGAGGCAGGGGATGGTGTGCCTTAGTCTGTCATTGTTGTTGCTGATGCAGATTCTTCCTGCTCCGCACTGTCAGGGGGAACCGGGGGTCATAGTTCCCCCCGAGCAGATTCCCTGCTAAGCATGCCAAGTATGCAGGGCTGCCTGGCTAACAGCATTGGTCATGCTGGCATCTAGGGGAGCAGCCGGTTTAGTGAACTACTGTGTATTCCATCAGTTATAAGGGAACAATGCAGCCTTCTACCCGAACAGTCACAGGCTGGTTAAAAGCCTTTGCCCTCCATTCCTTTGAATCCTGGAGCCTCTGAGCTGTTGGCGACGGATGTCTCGCCCACTGAGGCGCTGACGAGATCCTGTTGAGCTCAAGTGCCAATCATGTTTCTTTCTTTGCTCAACATTTTAACAGACTTGTTACAGTCTTTATGGAACTGAGGGAGGCGTTTAGGCTGCTTACCGATCAGCGTGAAAGAAATGTAGGGCGACTGGACT
This sequence comes from Ambystoma mexicanum, assembly GCF_040938575.1. NCBI lineage: Eukaryota > Metazoa > Chordata > Amphibia > Caudata > Ambystomatidae > Ambystoma > Ambystoma mexicanum. The sequence goes on from NC_090928.1 coordinate 293,932,175, forward strand.
CCTGTTTGGGGGTGATCAATATGCACATGAAATCCTTGTCTGACTTTGCGGAAACAGTGCCTAGAGCTCCTGAAGCTTTGAATGCTGCAAAGGCATGTTTTGATCAGGTTACTATTTGCAAGGCAATTTGGAGAGCTACAGTGCCTGGCTCGACCTGTACCCATATAAAGGCTGGAAAGGATTGCACAGCATGTGCTGGGGTTGTCATCTCATCTTTGGCCCAGAGGTCTATGAGGAGGCAGAGGTCTATCACAACACAGTTTGATGGCTTAGGGTAGTCTTATAATGGGCTCCCATGCCCTGGCCCAGGACCGGTTGTTTTCAAGTCTGACTCTGATACTTCAACATCGGTGGTTCCCCAGGCCTATCAGGATGCCATGTGCAATGTTATCGGACAAGGAACTGTAAATGATGATCCCCTAGGGGGCTGCCAAAATGTATTTGCTGTTTTAAGGCCTTACTCATGCCAATAAAAAGGCCTAGAACAGACTACTAGCATGGGCCCTGTCCGAAGTGTTGGAGGTGAATGACATCTCTCTCAAAATGTTCCCTGTTGCTCACATTTTTATCTGACTGATGTTCTGTAAGGGGTGCAATGTTTGTTTTCCTTTTGTCAGTGCCAACTTCCGCAAGTATATTTGGAATTGGCGTTAGGTTCTGGCCTCTAAGGGGATTAAGGTTTTTGAAAATACAAAGTCTGAGCTCTGTCATGTCCATGACTCTTGGTATGATTGGCAAGAGGTGGGACGAGCCAAGAAAGGCCTTCTTTCTAAGTATCCTGTTATGGGCTCACGGATTCCTGGGCCTGTAAACAATTCTGAGACTTTCATTGATCCCAATCGTCCTATCATCAAATTAGCTAGATCTGAATTAGACCAGAGTCTGAGGCAGATTTCCTCAGCTCCCTTTCAAGTCTCACAGGAGGCCCAGGATAAGGTGTACTCCTTTGCCTTTCAGGTCCCTCTTATGATGCAAGTGGGGTGTTAATGAAACGGGATGCCCTGTATGGCCCTACTGAGTGTTTTGTGGCCAATAGTCATCCTTTTTTGATTTCTTGTGTGTGCAATGCCCTCGCTTGAAGCCTGGGGAAGTGTTGGTGTGCGTGTCCTGGAACGTGGTGGGTATTACATCTAGATTAGATTGCTCAGAGTCTCTGTCACTTCTTGAAGGGGACAATATTATCTTAATGCAGGAGTCCTGGGCTTTGGACAATGTGGCTGTGGAAGGGTTTATGCCTTATTCTTTCATGGCGCAGATAAGTCCCAAGGGGCCTTGTCATGGAGGGTTGTGTATTTTTTTCAAGTCCCTCTATGTGATCGAATCCTTCCAACTGGAGTTTTCCACACCTTTTATATAGGTTGTGAGCATCCACAGGGTGGGTGGTTGTGACATTTTGGTGGTCAATTTTTATAATAGCCGCCATGCCTATTTTGGTAAGAACTGTCTTTCTATTTTATCCACCGTGAGTGAGCATCTGGTCAGATAGGTGGCTGCAAATGATTGATTTCTTAATTTCGGGCGACTTTAATGACAAATTGGGCACTGGGCTGTACGTGACTTTGTTTGACCCCATTGAAGATGATCTGGCTGTTATTTTTCCCCATACTATGAAAGATGTTAGAATGTGCAGAGAGGGGCCTGGGCTATGGAAGTTCCTCTTTTCTTGGGGTATGCAGCGGTCAATGGTTGCTTCCCCGAAGATGTTCCAGGGAACTTTGCCTTTTTCACCGATTATTTTTGTGTGGCAGTAAAATTCTGGGATAGTGTTATCGGGTTTAGGGTGCTAAGTGATATATGTAGCGATCATTTCTCAATTTGAGTGGAGCTTTAGCTTTAGGTCCAGGGTCTATATTTCTTCCCACGCTTTTTTAATGGGGCCCCTGGTGGCTTGAAGAGTCGGATAAAATGGCAGTCAGAGGACCGTGAGAGCCTGCAGGAGGATATTGTCTTAAATTATTGGCAGGTTTTTTATAGTCTTTTCTCTGGTAACTAGGGTGACATTTGGTCTGACTTCTCGCTACTCCACACTAATCTTTCAGCCTCATTTTCTTTAGGGGTGGGCAGAAGGAAGAGCAGTCCTCATCACAGATGGTTTAACGCAGAGTGTGCAAAATTGAAGTCTTGCCTGCTGAGAACTTTGAAGAGTCCCTCGTCTACCAGGCTTGATATTATTACGGCTCAAACTATTTATAAGAAAGCCATAGCTCATAAAAAGCATGACATTGAAATAGATTCTTGGGAGGAATGGCTTAATGCTTCTGTCACCAATGATGTCAACATTTTTGGGAACATTGTTAACAGTATGCCCCTTTTATAAATGTAAGCTTGGTGGTTCTTCTGCAATGGTTTCTGACCAAGACTGGTTAGCCCATTACTCCTCGTTATTTATCAATGGTCTGGGGCATGGGACTATTAAGTGGCCCTCTGTTTTGGATTCTAATCAGTTATTAAGTACTGCAGAAGACAAAATTATGTTCACTGTTGAGGAAATCGAATTATCTATCAAGATTCAGGTAGGAAAAAGGACCTACAGATTTGTTTTTGGAGGAACCAGTTCTACAGTCCTCTATTCTGGCACAGGGGTTCAATGTTGTATGTGCTGGACGTGCCCAACCTGCTTCTTGGTCAGGTGCTGTGATTCATTCAATTTATAAGAAGGGGGTAAGGGCCCTACCAGCGTCATACAAACCAATCTCTCTTTTACATTTTGTATTTAATTTATTGGGGGAGGGTCTTCTAGGGAGATTGGAGTCCTGGGTTGAGAGTAGAAACATCTTCTCCCCTATCCAGTTGGGTTTTAGACTTGGTCTGGGAACCACAGAGCAGGTCTTGAATCTCTATCTGGTGGTGGCACACTCATTATTCATCGAGGATGAACCTATCTTCTTGGCTTTGATGGATCTGAGCACTGTGTTTGACAAGGTTAATCATGCCAGGTTGTGGAGCATGCTCAGATGCTTGAATTGGCCTGCTGCCTTGGTGGATCTCCTGGTGAGATTACATCTTTCAACTGTGGCTTGTGTGAGGAGCAGAGCTGCGGGACACTGTACCTAATCTTTTTGGGTTGAATGTGGGGTGTATCAAGGCTGTGACTTGCCCCCTTTGCTGTTTTGTCTTCATGTAAATGGCCTATATGACCATTTGCTTAAATCCAACTCTTTTTCAAAGCTGGGTAATAGGGGTCTGCTTTTACTTGCTTATCCAAATGACACGGTTTTATTAGCTTGCACCCGCAGATCTCTACAGTGCCTTGTTGATGAGTATGCCCGATTTATGGATACTCTGGGGCTGAAGTTCAATGCCCAGAAATAGGCAGTCATGAGGTGCTTTAGGGAGAAGCATTCCCCGAGGTTTTCAGCTATCTTCTGTAAGGGGGAGTTAATCCCTATAGTGAATTATTTTTATTACCTCAGGGTGAGATTTTCATCAAACTTTGGGGTGGAGGCACATGTTGAGAAGCAGACCCTAAGATTCAAACATAAGATTGGGGGGAGTGGGTGGCCAGAACTTTTGGGTCATTCAAAACAAAGCTGATCGAGCTGGTGCTCAAATATTTTCATCGCAAAACCTCTTCAGTGGCAAGAAATGGTATGAGCTGTGGGGATTTGGCAAAACTGAACCTATCCAGGTGATTGAGAACCCCTTTTTAAGAGGATTTTGGCTGGGTCTGCTCCCAATTTTGCAGTCCATCAAGAACTGAGTTGATGGTTTCTTGGCGATCTGGTTTCATCTTTACCTGCCAGACATTAGTTTAGTATCTGGGGGAATGCTAAAGCTATTCTGACCCAGGAATTAATTAGCTATCTTGTGCATAGAGATCCCCATTTGAAGTTCCCATCGCTTAGTTATGTAAAAGCTTTGTTAGTGGATGTGTTGTGGGTCAATGTTTTTCTACTACTGTTTTTCCATCTATTGGGGTCTTAAAATTTGCAAAGAAAAAAGTACTCCAATTTATTTGGGATAAGAGAGAGTCCCTGGAGTTTATGAGACCAGCCAATAGGAAACATTCAATCATCACATCCCCTGGTTTGCAGAAGTATCTGAGCTGGGCTCAGCAGTCGTCTCAGCGCATTCTTGTTTCCAGGGCACCTTTTAACTGTATTCATTTAAGAGATGTGGTGTCGGCTTGGTCTAAGGGGAACATGGATCATTTATGTGTACTGTGTGGGGTGCTTAAAGAAGACCTGGCACACCTTTATTTTCTGCCCCATTTTCTCAGCGATAAGGGAGCACACATTGAAACCTGTTCTGCAGGGATTAGGCTGTCGACCACCAGTTCATACGCTTTATACCAATTGGAACACAGGGTCACCAAGCCCGTCAAAAGGATCTCTTCTGAAACCCCTCTGGGCGGCCCTATAGAAACTTCTAAAACCATCGAACCTGACTTTTTCCATAAGCCAGGTTTCCTGAAGTAACACAATGTCTGCCACCCACAGAGATGCAAAGGAGCCATTTTCACTAAACAGATGCCGATGGCCTCTGGTATTCCCAATTGTTACCATCTGTCGTGTCTCAGGACTGATGTAGAGCCTGTGGCATCAAAGACAATAACCATTCCCAGTGAACCTTGGTGGTGTCATCCACTAACAGCACGGTACCATCTTTCTTCTTTGCAAACCCGTTTCTCTGCTGTGACTCAATTACCCCCCCCACAGGCAAATTAAAACATTCCTGCCTAGACTTCTTGACCTTTATACGACCATGAGCATTAAGTGGGCCTACCTGGCCTATGTCAAAACCCCATTTCCGGGACGAGGAGGCATTAGTTAGAATCAAAGCCACCACCTCTCAGGTGAAGCACTGGACCTTGGTTACAGGGGAACAGTAGCCCTCTCGTTGATAAAAAATAAAAAACTGAAGTCTGATATAAAGGACTAAATAACTGTAAACACCCCCCTTTTTTTTAATAGTGATCGAAGTAGAGGGTATGGTAACCGTTACAGGAGCATATGATCCATCACACACATCCTTAGCTTCTTCATAATCCTCTTGCGTACTAAATTCCATCAAACTGACTCATTAGTCATTACCATGTCTGTCTAACTCTGGACACACTTCTAACACCATCGTTTGAGCAACATTTTGACCACATTCTGACATGCCCTACCATCCTCAGATCTTCCATTGTTCATTTTTGTGTTCTGATCACAGGTTAATAACCAATTTGTCAAAATGTTGCCCTTTTTATTATTGCATTTGAGCTTTCACACATCCCTCTTCTGGCCCTTTGTTTGGCGAGCTGTACATTTAGGCGTTTATCCAGCCCTGATTTGATTAAATCCCCAGTATTTAGTGCCACACTATGAGCTAGATTCTCGCTCCTCGCCTTCTGAGATTTCTGCAACTTTTTCCTTTCTTTCTGTGTAGCTCAACCATGGCTGATTACATAACATTAGTAACCCGGCGAGAGACAATCGGAATGCAACAAGCATTCTGATTGGCTCTCGCTAGGTCCCTAACCGGCCGGAAATCCCTCCGTCGGGATGCCACGGCCTTTGTCCCCGGCGGGGGGCGTGGCAACCCCTCAGCCAATCAGGAGGCTCAAAGCGGGGCCATCCCCGCTCCAAGCCTCCCCGCGGCTGAGAGGCTGCCTTCGCCCCCGCCGGGGACTCGGGTAAGTTTTTTATATTTTTTTAAAATTCCCTTCCCTCCCATCCAACCCGCCCCCCCAACTTACCTCCTTGGTCCTGCGGCCATTTCCGCTCTGCGCCTGGGATGCAGGTATGTTTTCTTTTTTCCCTCTTCCCCCGTCCCACCCCCGCCTTCCCAACCCCACTTACCTTCTTTTTGATCCTTTTTCGGGAGCGGACGCGCTGGGAACACTTGTGTTCCCAGCGCGTCCCCTCCGATTGGTGCCATGGAAAGGGAAAATAGACTCTGTTTTCCCTTTCCATGGCGGCGGGCATTTTCTTTTTTTTCTCCCGAAAGCCGCAGCGCCCGAAACGCTGCAGCGTTTCAGGACAAAAAAAAACTTTTAGTGCTCCGGTCACGCAATTTTTGCGGCCCGGGGTACTAATAGCAATAGAACCCTCGCGTCGGGGGCATTACCGACTCTGCTAGTGCCCCGGGGCCCATAGGTAAGGACCCGAGCGAAGCGAGTCGGTAATGCCCCCGACGCTCGGGTTCTATTGCTTAATTAGAACTTAGAACTCGTCTTCCAATATGAGAATTTATTTCTAACTTGTTCAATGTGGGCTTAATAGAGGCCTTGCTAGTATGGAATGTATCTTGTGAATTCCTCATAGGAGCACTGGATGCAGATTTACTCTGTTTTTGAACTAACTATGAATGTTTATTTGATTGGTTAACCAGATGATTACACATCTTTAAAAGAATCTTCAGAGTGAAATTGATAGCTTTGTTGCAAACACTGTTGTCTCTGTAAACCATGGCTGTATTAGTTGCCCCAAACATATGGGTGTGCACTGCAAGTTTCATCCTGATTGGGGATGTCTGATCCACAGTAGTTATGTCGGCGATCCCAGTTAAGCGAGGTGTACAGGACAGACGTTGGCTAGAGAGACAGCTCTGCAAACCCCCATGCTGTAGGTGGATGTCCACTGCCAACCCTGTTCCTGGCTTCTCTGCATTTGTTATGGGTGACCTCTGGGCTTCATTTTGAAGCGAGTAGCAGAGGTTAAGGAGAGTGTTGTCGTTATCAAACTCTGCTGCAATAAAGGCAGATTCCCAAGTTTGGGTCTACGTACAGATTTACTGGCTCGCAATCCAAACCTTTGCATGCTTTTCTGATTATAGTAAGGACTTGATGATTTTCCCATGAAGACGGCTTGCAGCTTCATGATTAACTCCAGCCGCAACGCCTGGGTTACCCGCATTGCCGGGTCCACAGTCACCCGCCGTGCTAGGCGTACCCCAATCTTTATCTGATATTTATATTCTTCCACGTGTTGTAACAGGCTCTCATGCAGTGACCAGTGCTACTTCTCTGTGTTATTTTTCTTTTTTTCTTGGAAGGTGACAACCTTCATTTTATTCAAGTTAATTCTTAGATCATGGTTTTTAGAAAATATGATCAATAGATCTTATAATTCGTGTAGCCCTTTGGGGTGAGATTGAGTAACACAAGGTCATCAACACAGCCTAGCCATGCTTTGTCAACTGGTTCCATTTTGGGAGGATGTGTTGTCTTAGTTAACAATGAGAGGTCCGCCATATATAGATTGAAAAAGAGCAGCAAAAGGACACAAACCTATTTTAAACCAGTCATGGTGCTGATGGAAGTGATTAGATTGCCATTGTTGTTAATTTTTACTCTTACTGTTGTGTTCGAGTATAGTGAGCAGATGATATTCAGTAGCCCACGCAGTATTGTCCCAGGCATCCAATATTGACCAGAGCATCACCGGATTCACTGTGTTAAATGCTACACTGAAGCAGACAAAAGCCACGTAAATGGATTGGTTGTGGAGGCACCACACGCTCTTCACTATAAAGGTGAGGAACATCAGGGTGTCTATGGTCAAGCAGCGCTTGTGAAACCCAGTTGGTTATAGGGTAGTATTTGACTCTGGTCTGTCCATTCCGCTAACTCAGCCAGCAATACTGTATGAAAAATGTTTGCAGGGGCATGTAGTATCACTAGAATGTGGTAGCTGTTTGGAACATGATGGGGACCACAATACATTTATTCCAGGTGCCAGGAAAGTGGCCAGTGTCGCTAATGGATACGAATAGCCAGTGAACTACCTCACTTCTTCTGCGAGGGTTGCATTTCATCAAGGCACTACAAATGCCATCCGGCCCAGGAGCTCTTGAGTCTTTTCTGTTTCTTATGTAATTAGGAATCTCCATTTCATTGCATTTTGATGTCCATTTTGGTGTCTCCAAGGCTGTCTCTACACCTAATCCGGCGGAATGCTCAAGTGTGTTCTTAATGTGCTTCACTCAAGATTTGCGCAAGCCTCCAATTGTGAAATTGGTGTTTTACGGATGCTGGTTTACAAGTTTCCAAAAAAGCTCTTGTATTGCTATCTTGCAACGTACTGGTAGATGTTGCCAGTGGATGAGCTTTTACTTAGTTCTGTAGGACCACAAGCAATTTCAAAACTGTGTTTTAATGATTTACAGCAAGTTTTAATCAACAGAGTATCCACATTCACTCACAGATCCAGTGTCACAGATCTCCTCTAAGTATTCTTTTCCTGCCATGAACATGACAGTCAAAAGAATGTGTATGGATTCTGGTCTTCAGTTTCACATGAGTAATCTGCCTATTGTTTGGGTTGGTTTTTACTTTTCTGTTTGGGTTGCTGCTGGATCACATTCACACCCCTTCTAACAGCATAGCCTTCCCTCGGCCCACATTACCATAAAATGCGAAAGAGGTATATTGTTACAGACTTGATGGTCGTGCAGAGTATGGATACCTCCGTCCCCAAGTACCGCACAGACAACACCAGAAATACTGCCTGTGTGGTCTTTGAGGCCACAGGTGAAGTGGTTCGTAGGCCTGGACTCGGGAACCGCCGGAAAAGGACCCCTCGAAAGCTGCAAGGCAATAGGTTATAGGATAAGCACAAAACAGTAGGCAAGAGTGGAACCCCAGGGTAATGATCCTAAATGGCTTACCTAATGTGTTGGTATAGATGTCCAATAACAGCAGGGAGGCGTTGGGAATCCCCCAAGTGATTGAGGGCAGATGGTGGGTATGCAGACAGGCAAGCGCCCAGCGTGAAGGCCAGAGGCCAAGAATCCAGGACAAGAAACAAATCCGTGAGGCAAACCAGGGACAGTCCAAGGGTCAGGCAGCGAGAAAACCAACAGTTCCAAAACGAGGTAACAAGGGGCAAAGGCACTAGGAGTCCAATGTAGTAAGGTAGTCCGGCACTGGTGATCCAAAGTCAATACTTGGGCAAGGCAAAGGCAATCCGTGGTACAGGAAACGTGGTCGAGAAACAATCCGTAGTGTCCACAATGAAACGAGCGTCACGGAATCCAGGTGGAAACAGCTGTGAAGCGACGCTCATTCACTTCCGGACTCTTTTATCCAAGGAAGGCGTATCACGTGATGGGGATGCCAGAGATCACGTGATACGGAAGTATTGCTGCAATGGAAATGGAGAGTCACGTGACGCGGGACGCGCGGATCCTCCGAGGTCCATTCAGGGCACCCTGGTGACATGGAAGCCTCCAGTGTAGCTGCCAGGAGCGGGAGGGAAGGTAAGTGCCAGGTGTATGGGAAAACCCCCGGGTATGATGACTGAATGGGCGCCTGAATATGTGTGCAATCGGGTGTGTATGTGAGCGAGTGGGACGGCAAGAGGCCGAGGATGGGGGCGTGGTAACCGCGGAGGGGTTGTTAGGTGTAGGAGACGTAACAGAGTCCCCCCTCAACGGCCCACGACCTTGTGGGCAGGCAGGGCAGTCCCTATGAAATCGAGCAACAAGGAGAGGGGCATGGACATCAGAGGAGGGAACCCAGGAGCGATCCTCAGGGCCATAACCCACCCAGTCAACGAGATACTGAAGGCGCCCCCTGTGAAGACGAGAACCCATGATGGCATTGACCTCAAACTCATCAGGGGAGGATAGTAAAACAGGAGCAGGAGGTGTAGTGATACGGGTAGGAGCAAGACAGGGCTTGAGGAGGAAAGTATGAAAAACCGGGTGGAGCCGCCAGGCAGAAGGGACCCCAAGGCGAAAAGCAACAGGGTTCAGAACGTGAGTGATTCTGTAGGGACCAACAAAGCGAGGCAACAGTTTACGACAACCGGGGATGCGTAAATGCCTGGTCGACAACCATACCCGATCACCCACGTGATAGTCAGGGGCCGCCGCCCGCTTCCTATCAGCCTTTGATTTCATAACCGCCTGTGCCTCATGAAGATGGACAAGGGTTTGAGCATGGACATCGGCCAGATCGCGAACACAGGCGTTAGCAGCAGGAGTGGCACTAGTGAGATCAGGTAATGGGAGAGTGCGGGGATGTTGGCCGTACATAGAATAAAAGGGAGAGAAACCCGTAGCAGAATGTCGGGCATTATTATATGCAAACTCAGCGAGATGGAGTAGGTTATACCAGGAATCCTGGTACTGGAGGGTCAAACAACGCAGGTACTGTTCCAGGGCTTGATTTACTCTCTCCGTCTGCCCGTCGCTTTCTGCGTGATAGGCAGAGGAAAAGTGAGCATCAATGCCTAAGAGCTTGGTGAGGGCACGCCAGAAGCAGGAAGTAAACTGTGACCCACGGTCCGATACAATAACCTGCGGAAGACCGAAAAGACAAAAAACAGCCTTAAAGAACAGACGGGCGAGGGTCGGGGCTGAGGGAATGCCGGTACAGGGGACGAAGCGGGCCATTTTGGTGTAGGAATCTACTATACCCAAATGGTATCATAGCCCTGTCTGCGTGGTAGGTCTGTGATAAGATCCATGGAGATGGTATGCCAGGGCCTGGGGGGAACAGGTAGTGGTTGGAGTAAACCCAAGGGACGTCCTCTACGAGCCTTACATTGAGCACATACTGAGCAGGTGTTAACATAGTTATCTATGTCTCGTCTCATGGATGGCCACCAACACCATCGGTGTAACAACTCAAGGGTACGTTGCTGCCCTGGATGGCCGTTGATAGCCGCGTCGTGGGACCAAGCAAGCGCCTGATTGCGGACGTCGCTCGTGGGAAGGTACAACCTACCCTGGACGAATGGTAACCCCTCCTGCAGTACTATATCCCATTCATTGAGTATATGTGGATGTTGGGAAACCCATTGCTTGATGGTAGTAAGCATGTGCGGGGATGGCGTACATAGACATATGACATGGCCCTTTCCTAAAACCGTGTCCGGGAACAGAGGCAGTGTTTCCCCCCCAGGGGAGCGAGAAAGAGCGTCAGCTTTGCCATGGACCGAACCCGGTCTGTGCTTAACCACAAAGTCAAAAGCAGCAAAAAACAAGTGCCAACGCACCTGTCTGCTATTTGCGCATTTGAGCGAGGCCAAGTCCTGGAGGTTCTTATGGTCTGTGTACACTATCGTCTGGTGCCTTGCCCCTATGAGGTGGTGCCGCCATACCTGGAGGGCATCCTTTATGGCCAAGAGTTCCTTCTCAGTCACCGTGTAGTGGGATTCGGCTGCGGAGAACTTCCGTGAATGGTAAGCAACCGGATGTAAACAGCCCGTGGCAGGGCATGGTTGGGACAGCACGGCACCTAGGGCAAACGAGGAGGCATCCGCTTCTAGTACATACGGTAAGTCTGGGTCAGGGTGCTGCAGCACCGGGGCTGAGACAAACCTGGATTTGAGAGTGTCAAACGCTTTCTGGTGTATGGAGGTCCAGAAAAAGGGGACAAGAGGGCTAGTTAATGCTGTCAAGGGAGATACAATGGAGGAAAACCCAACTATAAATCGTCGGTAGAAATTAGCAAAGCCGATAAAAGATTGTAATTGTTTGGTGTTGCCAGGGATTGGCCATTCCGTGACAGCACGGGCCTTGGATTGATTCATCGATAGCCCCCCAGGAGTAATATGGAAACCCAGGAAGTCCACCTCTCTGACATGGAACGAGCATTTTTCGGGTTTGGCAAACAATGTGTTCTTCTTTAGGCGTGATAGGACTTCCCTGACATGAGAGACATGGTCCTCCAAAGAGGAAGAAAAAATCAGGATGTCGTCTAGATAGACCACCACATACATATCCAAGATATCAGAAAAAATGTCATCGATGAAACGTTGAAACGTTGCAGGTGCATTACAAAGCCCGAAGGGCATTACGGTGTACTCGAACAATCCCTGTCGGGAACAAAACGCGGTTTTCCATTTGTCACCGCGCCGTATACGGACCAGGTTGTATGCCCCTCTTAGGTCTAGTTTGGTATAGATCGATGCCTTAGTCAGTCTATCCAGGAGCGTGGAAATAAGAGGGATAGGATATCTGTTCTTTATTGTGATGGAATTCAATCGCCTATAATCCACGCATGGGCGCAAATCACCCTCCTTTTTTGGTACAAAGAATATAGGACTAGCAGCCGGAGAGCAAGACGGCCGGATATGACCCAAAGGCAAAGCCTGTTGTATATAGTCCTTTAGGGTTTGTTCCTCGATGGTGATAGCGAGTAAAGCCTTCCCTTGGGTATGGGAGCTTCTGGAAGGAGGTCGATAGGGCAATCATAGGGCCTATGCGGAGGTAGGCCTTCCGCTACGGTTTTATCAAAGACCATGTGGTAATCTTGGTATTCCTTGGGAATGCCTGCCATAACGGCTCCCACGGTGTGTGCTGACGTGCCGTCAGGTGCCGTGTCACTGATATGGGAGGAAGCCATAGCACCGAGAATAGAGGCAGGAGATGAGGGTGATTCAGGTTCTATGAGACAGAAATGTTGGCATTCTTCTGACTCGAATAGCACTTGTCCCGTACCCCAGTTGATTACCGGATTATGGTGTTTCAACCAGGGTATTCCCAATATGACCCCGAACAGGGGTGTGGTAATGAGGTCGAACGTCAGGTTTTCTTTGTGGGTACCTTGTATGAGCACCTCCAATGGTGCGGTTTGATGCTTGATCGGACCGGAGGCTAAAGAAGTGCCATCAACAGCCTGTACCGGTTCGGGGTGATCCTTTTGGATCAGAGGTAGGTTAAGACGATGTGCTAGCGCAATGTCCATAAAACAACCCGTGGCTCCGGAGTCTATCACTATCTGAACAACGTGAATGATGTCTTTGGTGGGTTTCAATAGGGCTTGTACCGTAATAGGTCTGATAGGACCAAATGCAGGGTCAGCGGGGGTCGTGAATGGGCTCGCCGGTGCCCCCGGTATCATGGGTGAGCCTTCTGAAAACCCAGCACTTTGTTTCTCGGTCTGCGGGGGCATTCTTTTACATAATGTCCGTTTAGACCACAATAGAAACAAGCGTTGTTGGTTCTCCGACGTTCACGTTCTGACTGTGTTATGGGACTGCGGATTCCGCCTATTTGCATGGGCTCGGACCCGCCGGAAGGAGGTGCTAGAGATGGCTGCCCAAACGTGGATTCCATCCTTCGTTCGGATTTGCGGGCGTCCACCTCTAGGGCAAGGTCTACAAGGTCTGTGAAAACAGAAGGAAGGGCAGGGACCACTGAAAGGGCGTCTTTCATAGCACTACTGAGTCCTCGGTAAAACACGATCGCCTTCTTTTCCTCAGGCCAAGAGGTTTCAGCGGCGAGTTGGTTATACCGGGTGATGTACTCGATCAATGTTTGTTTACCCTGTGTAAGGTCCAATAGTTCCAGGTCTCTTGCCTGGGCCTTGTAGCGGGTATCAAACACTTTAGCCATCTCTGTGACTAGAAGCTCGAAGTCATACAATACGGGATGGTTGCCCTCTAAGAATGGATTCGCCCAAGTGGCCGCTATACCTGATAGATGAGATAAGAGAAAAGCGGCTTTCGTAACCGAATCAGGGAAGGCCTGAGGTCTGCACAAGAAATGGAGCCTGCATTGATTTATGAAGGTGCGGTAGGTCCGTGGGTCTCCCTGAAAGCGTTCTGGGGCAGCAAGAGGAGAGGAGGTTGGGATCAATACAGGGGCAGGAGCGGGAGCAGGTGTGGCCTGGACAGGAGGGGTGTCATCCCTAAGCTCGATGTCCGCAGATGGGGAATGATGTGCACTGTGTAGGAGGTCTAGGCGGTGATGAATGGCGGCTGTGGCTGTGGCCATGTCAGTCCTGAGAGCCGCTACGGCCTGCATTAAAGCGGTCACGGGGTCCCCGGCGGAGGGATCCATACTCCAACGGCCAGAGGCTTCACAGTCTGTTACAGACTTGATGGTCGTGCAGAGTATGGATACCTCCGTCCCCAAGTACCGCACAGACAACACCAGAAATACTGCCTGTGTGGTCTTTGAGGCCACAGGTGAAGTGGTTCGTAGGCCTGGACTCGGGAACCGCCGGAAAAGGACCCCTCGAACGCTGCAAGGCAATAGGTTATAGGATAAGCACAAAACAGTTGGCAAGAGTAGAACCCCAGGGTGATGATCCTAAATGGCTTACCTAATGTGTTGGTATAGATGTCCAATAACAGCAGGGAGGCGTTGGGAATCCCCCAAGTGATTGAGGGCAGATGGTGGGTATGCAGACAGGCAAGCGCCCAGCGTGAAGGCCAGAGGCCAAGAATCCAGGACAAGAAACAAATCCGTGAGGCAAACCAGGGACAGTCCAAGGGTCAGGCAGCGAGAAAACCAACAGTTCCAAAACGAGGTAACAAGGGGCAAAGGCACTAGGAGTCCAATGTAGTAAGGTAGTCCGGCAACTGGTGATCCAAAGTCAATACTTGGGCAAGGCAAAGGCAATCCGTGGTTCAGGAAACGTGGTCGAGAAACAATCCGTAGTGTCCACAATGAAACGAGCGTCACGGAATCCAGGTGGAAACAGCTGTGAAGCGACGCTCATTAACTTCCGGACTCTTTTATCCAAGGAAGGCGTATCACGTGATGGGGATGCCAGAGATCACGTGATACGGAAGTATTGCTGCAATGGAAATGGAGAGTCACGTGACGTGCGACGCGCGGATCCTCCGAGGTCCATTCAGGGCACCCTGGTGACATGGAAGCCTCCAGTGTAGCTGCCAGGAGCGGGAGGGAAGGTAAGTGCCAGGTGTATGGGAAAACCCCCGGGTATGATGACTGAATGGGCGCCTGAATATGTGTGCAATCGGGTGTGTATGTGAGCGAGTGGGACGGCAAGAGGCCGAGGGTGGGGGCGTGGTAACCGCGGAGGGGTTGTTAGGTGTAGGAGACGTAACATATATCTCTTTGCTGTGACTGTTTTACCTTTATGATTAGAATTACTGTTGTTTTGTAGAAGTGTGGGGGCTGAGAAGGCGGTTAAGCCACTGCCCAACCTTATATTCCTGCAGAGTAAAAGTAATTTTGTCACACCCCATTCCCCAACAAAATCACGATTACCAACTTGACATCCAGATGTTTGCTATGACACACAGATTGATCTAAGCCTGGAAAGGTAGTGGAGATCGAGGGCAACATCACAAAATTAAAACCTCCTCTGCCTCAATGGATCTACATCACAGATTCTCATTTTAGGATATAAAGCTACCAACATCCTGTATTTGAATAGAAATTGTACAATGTCACCATCCTATCCAACAATGTAAAAGGGTTTGGATTCATTTTTGACAAAAGATGCTTATTCATCTCTTAAAACAAAACATTCAAGCGATGAAGGTACTAATTTTCCTATGTAAATTCTTAACACATCTTGCCTTTCCCACAAAAAGCACCTTATTGAAATTATTAGCTTCTCTGTGCTGGCACCCTTACACTACTACCATTTAGTATATTTTGGCCTCCCAAAACAAAGGAGAGAGAGACTTTACAGAGTACAAAATCGAGTCAGTAAATTGGGCCACATCCTAAAAAATTGGATTGCATCGAACCTGCCTTAAAAGACCTTCACTTGTTCTCTGTGTCAGAGGGAATAATGTTCAAAGTTATTTGTATTGTGTACAAGTCCTTCTTGAACAAAGGCCCACAATGCCTCCTGAAACTGTCCTGCACAATACTCCAGTCAGACATCTCTGGTATTGCAAGTCAACAACCATTGGCAGAAATAAAATCTAAAAGAAACAGCACATGGCAAAAATGCTGCAGTTCAAGATCCCAAATCTTGTAATGTTTAACTTCAAACCTTGAGAGATCAGTCAAATTATCTTTCCTTCAGTAAGATGCTGATGACCAATTATTTTGTAATAAAGCTGATGGACACCACTGGTTGAGGGTAAGCATGTTTATTGTCCCCTTACGTCTTCTAGCTCAATGTCCCCAGGAGTCCATTCCTCCACATGTCTGACAATCGGCACTCTGGAACCCTTCTACCTCACTCATTTCCATGATGACCTCCACAAATTCACCACCCTTCCTTCCTCACTATCCTTTATACTTTTGTGTTCCCTCAGCTTTGTCACCCTACATAAATTCCACACTTGACAGCCATCTATCCTCACAGCTCCTCTCAACACCCTTTCCACCCATACTACATCACTGTTCAGGGGATCACCTTTTCTCTTCACTAACCCCTTTTTTAGCCTCACCCAATTGCCAACCTGGATACCCAAACTCCTGCTAGCCCATTTTTCATTTGCACAACACATGGATTTCTCTTTCTTCTGATTCACTTTCCTTCTCACATCCTCCACATTGACCTTGGTCCTTCTTGTCCTCTTTAACTACAGAGGACATACTTTGGTATCTCTGTTCCTCCATCTCATAATCTCAAACGGGCTCACACCAGTCACCTCATGTGGAGACATCTGTAGAGCACATAACGTCTCTCTCACCACTACAGAGGACATACTTTGGTATCTCTGTTCCTCCATCTCATAATCTCAAACGGGCTCACACCAGTCACCTCATGTGGAGACATCTGTAGAGCACATAATGTCTCTCTCACCGCCATCTTCCTATTCCGTCCACGCACATCTGCCCATCATATACCATCTATAATTCTCCTATTTACCCTTTTGACAGCCCCATTACACTCTGGATGATATAGAACTGTCCATTTATGCACTATCCCACGCTTTCTGAAATATTCTTTCATTACTTTCATTACAATCTGATTTCCATTATAGATAAGTATACTTCCTGTGTATCCTTAACTCTGAGAAATGTTTTTAAAGAATTCTGACACCGTCATCGCGTCCAATTCCCTCACAAGCCTAAATTCAATCCACCTTTACAACAAATCCACAAAGACAATAATGCACTTACTATGGCTACCTCCGACACCTACAGGCCCCAATAAATCCAGAGCCAATTTGTTCAAAACCTCTTTCTGAATGCCATTTCCTGCTATCCCACACTGTACACAACTCACTAATCTTCTCTCAATTGCTATATCCAACCCACCACCAGTAATCTTCTCTAAACCCAGCTTTGGTCCTAGTTATTCCTCTATGCCTCGAATGAGCAATGTCCATTAATTTATCCCTCAACCTTCTGGGAACAAATACTCTGTGTCACCGATATAGCAATACTTTCTCAACACGTAGTTCATCACTCACCTACCAATAAACCCTTTCTTCTCTCACCAGTCTCCATTTGTGTTCACATCCTTACTCCACATCTTGTATTGCACACATCCTTTCCTTATCTTTCTTGATAGCATGTTTCCACTCAACAAGTCTGATAACACCATCATGAGTCATAAAGATTTGCTCTGTTACCTGTCACATGATCTTCTTTTCCAACTAATCATGATAAATGATCAGCCAAAATGTTATTGCAACCCAGTGTTACTTCAATTTGAAATGCATGACCTTGCATTCTTGCCATCCAACTGGCAACCCCTCTTGATACTTTATCTAATGCTTTCGAATCAAAAATTGCTTTCAAAGTCTTATGTTTCAGCCCCTGACACAAAGTTTTGAAACTTTTCTGTGGCCCAATGACACGCCAATGCTTCCTTCTCCAGTACAGAAAAACGCTTCTATGGATTTTGCAAAGCCCCAGAAACATGAGCTATTAACTTCTCCTCTCCACATCTACCAATCTGCATCAAAACTGCTCCAGTGCCAACCTCGCTCGCATCTACTGTTATTTTTGACTTCCTACTGTTATGAAGCTCTTATAACACCTTCACCATATCTATCACCTTCTTTATCATTCAGAATTCCCTTTTAGATTTGCTACTTCAAACAAATTCCTCTCCTTTTTTTAACAACTTCCTCATTTCATTCATTTTGTCAGCAAAACATTTCACAAACTTTTGGTAGAATGCAATCATACCCAGAAAAGAATGCCACTCCCTTTTCGTCTACAGCAATTCTATTTTTCTAATGCTATCAACCATGTCCTACTTCAGTTTCACCCCATCAACCGAAATCTTGTGGCCTAACTACTGAACAAATTCCTTTTCTTTCCTCACAGTCATTCCCTTTTCCTCAGTATATGCAATACCCTTGCTAATATAATTTTGTGATCTTGCACTGTCTCAGCACATATCAATATGTAATCCTGAAAACAGTGGACATCTTTTATCCCACTGAACAATTTGTACATATCCTTTTGGAATTCTGACAAGGCAGAAACTAAAGCAAATGGCATTCTTCCAAACTGAAATATTCCTTCATGTGAGACAAAAGCTGTTAAATTCTGTAATTACTGTTCCAGTTCTACCTGGTGGTAGACTGAAGCAAGATCCAATTTTGTAAATATCTTTCTCTTGCCTATCATAGATAACATTTCAGACATATTTGGTATGGGATTTCTTTCCACAACAACACACTTGTTAAGCTGTCTGAGATCTAAACAAAGGCAAATCTCACCACTATGATTTTTAACTACAACTAAGGGTTAAACCCACTCAACACCACTAAGTCTCTAAATGATCCACATCCTGCAGAGCGTATCCAATTCTTCCTTTACACTATCTCGCAACAACAAAGGAACTGGTCATAGTTTATCCGCCACTGGCACACTCCCTTCTTTTAGAACAATTTGATGTCTCATTCCTTAAATTATTTTCACATCTTTCGTGAACACTCGATCATAGGTCTCCATGTCTCCCCTGAGATAGCTTTGTCCCACATGCAACACTTGATCAACTGTGTTAGGATCTAAATGGATATATAACTTATTATGTTAACACCATCACAACAGTATCACTCCCTTCTTGGCCCTGTACACCTCCCCTCTTGCCTTTCTTCCCCCAAACTCCAAACCTGTTACAAAATACCCTAACAACTCTATTTTATAGATGTTGCACCCACCCAATCTTTTGTCTTCTGGTAATAGAGCATCTACACTACCTTGCAACACCTTTTTCAACTAACTCCCTTGATATAAGAGATACTTTTGCTCCTGAATCTGACATCACATTTATTTTCACTCCATTCATCATAATTTCAGCTTATGGACTCTCACAATCTTCCTCGCATTCCTCAGATCCAATCACATTTCCCGTTGTCAATTCTATATTTTCTTCTTCTTCCTCTTCAGTGTACATACAACCCTCTCCACTCACAAACTGTACACTTTTTCTATTGGCATTGCAATTCACCTGGAGGTTTTTACAACAACTTGCAAAATGTCTCCATCTCTTGCACTTTTAACATGCTACTTTCTTTCCAGGGCATATTGAGGCACCTGCCAAATGGTTTATGTGCCACATCAGAAACACAGATGTTCAATGCCCTTAGATACCTTCCACCCTTTGAGTAGCACTTTGTTGCTCCTATGTTCCATGCTTCCCTTTTGGCAAGCACCGTCCTGTTTGTACTTTTGTTTGTGTTTGTCTTCATCAACAATCCTGAGCACTCGGTTTTGGCCATCTTTGCTAAACACGCACCATTGAATGTGCAACCCGCTTCATAATCCCAAATACTTCATCCAGGTTTGGGTCATCCTTTAACCATAGCTCCTCACATATCCTGTTGTTGGTGCAATTAATCATTTGTTGATTGTGGATGTGTCCATCCAAGGAACTCCCAACGTTACACAATGAAGCCAAATGACACAGAGCAGGGATGTATTCTCTCAAGCTTTAATTAGCCTCCTGATAACATACACCAAAGTTATAACATTCTAATAATGTACTTGTCTTTGGATTGAAATGAGCATCAAGTTTTATCAAATTCAAATTCATTAATTTCTTCTGTGGCAACATGCTCCGGTAATTCAGGTAGAGTTTCAAAGATTGACTGATCGTCATACACTAGAAAGTGCATCAGCAAAGATACATTCCTATGCACAGGAAATCCGCTGCCACAGGCAGCCTTACTTTAGTGTACAAATCCCTTCTTCCATTGGGACCTTTTAACTTTTGTGGGCTAGGAGATGCTATAAATATAACAAGGCCAGGCACATATTGCATAGCCATCCTTCATTATCGGCTGATCATTCAAGATCAAAAAAATCAGATGGTCAAATACTTTGTGTGTTGTGCTACTGTGCTCTCCTGTGTATGTACAAGCCTCCTTTGCTCTCATGCAGCCATTCCTTGAGGTGCTATGAGTTGTTTAGTGGTTGCTAAGCATTCATTGCATTCCTGCATATGTACACGACATGCAAGCGCCCTTTGGTTTCTGTTGCACAGGCGTTCCTTGAGTTGTTTAGTGGTTCCTAGGCAACTCGTTGGACCCATGAAATCCAATTACCTGGCCACCACGGCACACAACAGCGCCCCAGCAGCTACAGCGGGGACTGCCAAGGTGAGAATCGCAGAGATTCTCCTCAATGACTTGTCTTGCTGACACACGACATGTCCCGTCCCAGCCTGCCCCAACTAGAGGACACGGACATGCCCAGAGAGGTGATGGCAGGGGCTGCTTTGAGCTTCTCACCAATGTAATAAAGCTGCTGGACACCACTGATTGAGGGAAAATGTGTTAATTTTACCAATTAAATCTTATGGCTATAAGCCACCCCCAGCCATCCTTTCCTGGATACGCCTGGCAATCGACTCATCAGAACCCTCCCAACTCACTCACTTCCATGATGACCTATACACACTCCACATTCCACGAAGACCTCATACATGCACACAAACAAAGAACACTAATATATATATATATATATATATATATATATATATATATATATATATATATATATATATATATATATACATATATATATATATATATATATATATATTGGATTATTGCAACGTCCTCTTTGCGGGTACTGCCAAAAGGAACCTAAACAGACTACAAATAATGCAGGAAAATGCCCTCAGAGCAGCACTAAAAATCCCAGAAAAGAACCACATCACAGCTGCCAGAAAAAAAGGTGCAAAAAAGGTGCATTAGGGAAAGGATTATCTTCAAGGCTCTCTCTATCACCCACAAATGTCTGAGTAAGACTTCCCCACAATACCTGTCCCAGAAAATTGAAAGAGCAAATTCCACCAGGTAAATAAGATCCATCCATGCCCACAAACTAGCCATTCCAAGTGTGAAAAGAGTCCAAGGAGGGGGGATAAGCTTGCAAAACAGACACAGCGAATCAGTGTAACTCCTTTCCAGCAGATCGAAGAGCAGAGAACTCTTACTGGGTCTTCCGAAAAACTCTGAAAACCTGTCTTTTTGCCTGATATATTTTCTACCAAGACAGTGATTTGCATGCAATCCACGTCTTTTCCCATTTGATTGTTGATATATTTACTGTTATGACTTAAGCCTGTCTATAAATGTAACTGTCTAATACAGCGCCCTGGTGCGTCAGGGTTTAGGCACTTTACAAATGAAAATGCCTGGTGTGATAAACCTAGGGAATAAGTGTGCTGTCGCCAAGAAGGACCCATACCCTTTGGGACTAAGGAGGTGAGCCCTCTACAACTAACACCGTTAGTGGAGAGTAAAAGTGGGATCCCACTGGGGGTGACCCGGTTGAGGACAGGCAATCCCTACATAGGGATATGTATTATCCTCCCTTATTCCAGGAGTCTGCTAGTTTTGTTGGTTACATAGGAGGCAACTTGTATAATGACTTCCCACTTCCCACACCAAGGGCTGGTATAATTTCTGAACTCTTTCAGGCACCATATTCAACCTGGGACAACGAATGGGAGGACATCCCACCCCATTGGTGCATGGAAAATAAGAGACCAGTTAGCAGGGAACCAATGGAAGGGAGTATCCTGCAGAACTACAGACCAGAGCAACGCTCATGGAATGGGACAGGAACAGAGACCTCCTCCAGGGAGGTGTGGTCGAGAGAGGTGAGCACATGCCTGGCCCTGCAGACTGCCTCCCACTTTAGGACTAGGGAGGGGAGTCTGCTACACCTAACACCCCCTAGGAGATAGGGTAAATTGGATCCGACAGGGAGTGAACCCCTTTTAGAGGATGGGCAATCCCTAAGAAAGGATATGTACTATCCACCTTTATCCCAGGAATCTGCTAACTTTTTTGGTTACATGGGTGTTCATGTGTCTAATGACTTCCCACTTCCCACAACAATGGCTGGTAAGGTTTCTGACACATTTAAGGGATTATCTTCAACCCAGGAAATAGAATGAGAGGAAATCCCACCCCCTCAGCCATCATCATCATCTTCATTGCATTCTTATAGCGCAGCTAATCACCAACAGAATCAAGGTGCTGCATGGAAGATAAGAGGCCAATCACTAGTGAACCAGAGGAGGAGACTAGCTTGTGGGACTACAGATGAGAAGGATGCTCCAAAGGAGGGACAGCAAGAGAAACCTCCTCCTGGGAGGCGTGCAGAGAGAGGTGAGCACACACATGGCCTGGCAGACGAAGCACTGATAAGCCCACAGGGCACCTGGCTCTCCTGCATATCAAGAATTAGAAAAGCCAAGATGGTCTCCAGCAGTCGGGAACACCAGAGCAGCAACTGAACAGTGCCACGACAAAGCAAGGCCAAAACCCTGCGAGAAAGCAGCATGACAGCTCTGACATGCAGAACTCCCAGAAGAAGCCTGAGTAGAGAAGCTGGATTCAATTACCTGAACTCCTACACAGAGCCAAAAGGTACTTGGTTGCACCTGCGAGCCAGGTCCAGGGGAGAAAGGTCAAAACAGACCCTGAGATGGGGCACAAGTAACCAGACTCATCAGGACCCTAGCCAAGGAATTAGCAACCGGACCCAGAGGCACAGTGTATAAAAAGTATGAAAAGAAGTAGCAGAACTATGTTCCCTGCTAGCATGTCCACTCTCCACAAACCCCATTGCCACACCCCCTACCACACACAATTAAAAAACCCCAAACAAATGCACCTGCTGTTTAAGGGAACGTTAAGTGCAGTGTACTGAAGTGCAAGTTTCAACTGCTTCCTACACTTTTATTTTAGAACAAAACCATTCTGGAATGGTTTCTATTTGAAATAACTAGAGGAGCACTACTAACAACCACTCTTGTCCACTTCGACCAATGCTGAGGCGGGGTGAGAGAAACCAGACCTCTAGGTGGGTTAGGAGCTACGAGGCTTCAAGGCAGAGTGAGCGCAAACAGGCCCCAATGCATTGTGTGAGCATTCAGACCCCAATGAGGGGTGGGAGCAAACAAAGCCCAAGGCAGTTGAGAGCAAACAGACCCTAAGGTGGGTTGAGAGCAGCCAGACCCCAAGGCCCAGTACAATAAACCAGGCCCCAAGGTGGGTTGAGAGAAACTAAAACCCAGGATGGGGCATGAAACCCGAGAGCCGGGGGAGGGTTAAAAACCTGAGGCAGTTGGGTGGAGAAGACACCAAGAGGTTCCCTGAAGAGCAACCTAAGGAGAATGCCTGGTCTAGATTTGCATACAGGAGGTGCCCAAAAGGGGAAGAGACCTGAGAAAAAGCCAAAGTCTTGGACCATCCAAGGAAAAAGAGAAACAGAGTGAAGACTGATACATAGTCCAGGAGGGGAGGTTGGAAGAGACACTTGCTGACGCCTTAGCAGGAACTGTGTATTTGGCACAGAGACATTGCAATTGGGTCAGAAACCTATTCTATCATTTGGGTACAAGGCCCCTATGCTACTTTTGGCTATGTTAGGTCCTTTTTATTTGTAGAGGTAGGACAGATATTAGGTTAGGACATGTTTTCTGGATGGCAGACTTGGATTGTTTTTAAGACATCTGACAAGGATTCTTTTAGACTCTTTAGGGCTGAGAATCATAGGGATAGTATGGGTGTTTGTGTTCAAATAAAGAACTACATTACTCAAAATGCCATCTTGTCTGTCTCCGGATTCCGACTTACCACACTGGCCTCTTACCATAATTTAGCTGAGGCTGCTGCCTGATTCTCTTTACACCTGCCGTAAACAAATCCACTGACTAATTAATCTGCTCCATATCCACTTGCCCACATTTCTATATATTATCCCCCATAATCATATACTAAGTCCATGTGTATGAAATTTTCCCTTAAACCGTATTTTAGGTCCAAATTTAATCTGCTGACCCCCGAACTACCCCGAACTACCAGATTTGTGTGGTGATTTTGGTGGATCCCCAAACATTTACAAAGTCTGAGGGAGGTAATTTGGGTCTTCTTTTTTTTTTTAAGCATAGTGGGGTGAGGCCCTCCCCCAAGGGCGGATAACATTTTTTGAATATATAAAATACATCCACCCCACCCCGAGCCATGCTAGCGTATCAAACAGTCGACATAAGTGGCCAGTCACAGACCCGATCACAGAGGGTAAACATAGAATAAGGACTACTGCCTTCAATGTACTAGCGAGAGGTAATCTTTCTCCTTTGTTTGCCCCAAAAATCTCATCAGCAATTGTATAAAGCTTGATAAGTAAGCCACATGGGTTGAGTGGGCATGTTTTAAACATAATGCACTGATAAAAAACAACTCAAGTGCTGATGTGTGCTGGTGGAATATTAGGTATAACAGCCACTCGTGAATATTTGCATGTCGTCCACATTTTGAGGGTCAGACCCAAAAATAGTTGTCAATGCCTTTTCACAAGATTCAACTAGGCCTGGTGTCTATGCACTCTTCTTACCATGCATTTTACCCTCTCTAAATATTTGTATCTTACATGCTTAGAAATACCCAAAAGGCAAACATAATGCTACTGTATAAAACATGGTAAATATATCACTCTGGTGTGCATGATAAAGTCATACATGGTCAGGTATTTTAGCTGGAGGAGGGGGTTCAGTCCAATGTCTCTCGGGCAGATGGGGCAGAGGTACATACAGGGCATTATGGGAAGCAACACACAGTGTGGGATAGGGAATGGATGGTTACTGATCTCCATCACCATCAGCATGCACAGATGATTCAGAAAAGAAAGTATGATGATGATGACGAAGATGAGCAAGATCATGATTATGAAACATCCATGTTTGGGCTGCAATACATGATTCTGGAAACCCCTAATACCTGGCACGAATAAGAGGACAATGTCACATAAGTGTCAGATAAAAGGCAGGGATAGACAAAGCTACATATCCACTTGTGTAAGGTGTCTTTGTTTTCCTTGTGTAAGGGAAACATCAGTAATCTCGGCTAAGCATGTGCGCTCCTCATTTAAGCATTGTGAAAGCCAACAGTTTTGGATTATGTGCAGGTGTATGATAGGCATTTGCCGGGCACTGCCATTATGGTACCACTTGGCGATAAGATGACAACAGCTGATAAATGGTGAGAGTACCTGGGCAAATAATGGCAGTTCCTGGTAAATGCTATGTTGTGTCTATAAAATAGTTAAGCTGTTGGCTTTACTAAAGCTCTTTCTAACAGGAATTGAATGCAAGCACACATATTGGTTAAAAATCAAGTGCCAAAAGTCCCACTTGGTTATGACATTTTTGTTATGTTAGGATCTAATTTACAACTGCTATCAAGTCAATGTCATTGACATTGGTGTCAAGTGAAACTCAAGGTAATTTGAGTATCTGAGCGAGAAAGCGAGAAAGAGAGAGAGAGAGAGAGAATGAGAGAGAGAGAGAGAGAGAGAGAGAGAGAGAGAGAGAGGAATCAACATGATGCTCTCAGACTAGGTGGGTGGGTGCCCCTTCAGTCTGAAATGTCTTTAATGATCGCTGATTGAAAGAAAGGGTACTGGTAGTTGAGTTTGTGCTCCCATGCAGCACTAGGCCTCTCTATGAGGAGGGTTATCTCTTGTGTGATTAGGTTGCTTAATCTCTGTGCCTTTATGACATTGGTGTCGGGAGTGTATGATGGGGCAGATATGGCTCTATCCCATGGATGAAAGGGAGTTTGGACTCCAGGTACATTTAGTCATCCACCTGTAAATGGTTTCAACCCAGCACTCCACCTAAGTCAATGCCTAGCGTATGATGCCCAGCTGGAACCCTTATTCATATATTTTTATGTCTAAAGTTCTTTTATTTCTGAATGATGTACCCTTATATCACCCCCTCTCTCCTGATTTGAGAAGTAAACAGAGCGTCATGATGTGTCATGATGTGTCATGATGATGTTGTGTTTATGGTCCAGGGAAAAAACCTCCCCTTTGTTTTTACAAAGAAAATATATTTTTCATATAAAGCATATTTACAATATCACCAACTTGCTAATAATACATATTTACATCCCAGATTAAATAAGGTACGTATCTGTCCAAGTCCCATCTTCTTAAGAGTTTCGGTTCACAAGTGACAGTTTTTCGCGCTTTTTGTTGGTTACCCAGTGTCAGATCTGTACACATTTTTCCACATACATGCGCATAACACCTGGGCACCATCCTGTAAATTTTCATATTCCTAGCATTATCAAAATTGCTACAAAATAACAATTTTCGTGGTTCAGTCTCTGAACATCACACAAATTCCAGAGTAGTTTCTCTTTTTCTTAAAAATATATTTTCTACTGCTCCAGATACACATTTCAGTCTAGCCCCGCCCCCAAGGTTTTGGCTGGGCCAGAGCAACCTGAGCCTCTTCCTGCCAGAAGCTGGTTTCTGTTGATGCCCACATTTGCATTTCCTTTCATTCAAGGGAGTCTTTTGTTTCCTGTCAGAGCAACAGGCCAAAGTCCTCCTCCCACCTCCATTAACACCTTCCTGCCAGTTCTTCAGCAGAGAGCAGGTGGGAACATTCCTTTGTTTGGGAGAAGCTGTGGAATGTCTTTGAAGCTCAGTGTGGCTGGCTTTAACTCACTTTTAAAAAAATGTTTAAAATAGTCTTTTCCTAAAATACAATTAACATTTTTAACAAATATAGCCACAAATCTCTTAATTCCAGCCTTTCTAAAACATGGTGAATGAATTGTACAACCTGTATTGCTTTTGATAGGAAGTCTCTTCTTTTCCATACTTTGATTTTAATGTACCATTTTTAAATGACAGTATAAGTAAATGCCAGCTTCTGACACAGGCGAGTGGCGGTACTGCGCCTATATCTGACATATTTTTCCAAGCAAGCACCTTTGAATGTGGATTTTCTTATGATGAAATGTGCTTCTCATGACATTGTGCTTAGGTAGATTCTTTAAATAAAGTGATGTTTCACATCCTGTTGGGTCTTTTGTGATGTTTGGGAACCATGATTTTTGCACTTTGCATAGCCAAGGAAAAACGGATTTTTTAAAGCAGTTCTGGGTTTCCCTTGCAAAGCAGCACTGCTTTTTCAAGTAGTTTTATTTTACTCTGTGGGCAGCCCAATGATACATTTTGGCAGTGGTCTCCTGTGTTATCACTGACATAGGCAAAATGGATTGGCGGCCTATTTTTCAGTTTTCCCTGCACCCTTCTCAGATTTCTAGCGCACATAAGGCTTTTCGGCGGCCATTCTGATGTTTCTGATGCAAGCAACACACCGTAATGGTGCAGGGCATAGACTAGTGGGTTAGAACATCCCACAAGCCCCCCTCTTGCGATTTGGAGTTGACCGTCCATCAATGGGAAGCCGCAAGACTGGGATGTCAGTCTCTTTTCTTTTGGTTCCAAAATGTCAAAGTTCATCATCTTTTCTTCCATCAGGGCTGGATCGACCAGTTCTCCTCGCCCAGTCCTGATGTGAGTATTGAGCGATACTCCGGGCCCCTTGGATTTTTGCTCCCGGTCCCTGGGTATTCCTCCTTGGTTTTAGTCTCCATAGTTTCCAATCCTAGGATGACAAAGCAAAAACATATTTGTAGACATTTCCCCACCACTTTTAATGTAGTGGGGCAGACACATACATTTTGATAAATCAGGACACATTTTTCTTATTGTAAGTTATGGACTATATAGGGAATATTTTATAGTTGGAGTCTAGGGAGCTGGAGTAACCCCCTCTTGGGTTCCAGAAGACTCCTCCAGTTGCTGCAGAGTGTGCCTAGGATGGCAACACTTTAGTTGGTTGATATGGACCCACTTATCTTCCCCTCTGCGAAACTGCCTTTGGGGATGCAGATTTTGTTGGCGACTTGTGATATTTTGTCTACAATTTCAAAAGGACCCCTCCAGGTAGGCAAAAATGTGTGCTGTTTGCCTGGTTCCTTTGGAAATTGTATAAATAGACCCGATCTCCTACATTGCATT
The DNA here is from genome assembly GCF_040938575.1 of Ambystoma mexicanum. Lineage (NCBI taxonomy): Eukaryota > Metazoa > Chordata > Amphibia > Caudata > Ambystomatidae > Ambystoma > Ambystoma mexicanum. The sequence goes on from NC_090928.1 coordinate 293,960,081, forward strand.
CTTTTCTGGTAGTCTTTAAGTCATAGTGGGTCTTCATGCTGTCGGCTGATCTCTCTAGATTTCGCTGAACATAGGCAAAAGGATGTTGAAGGTGTTTTCTTAGATTTTCAACATACTCATGAGTTGTGGAGGCATTGATCAATGTCTGCTCTTGGGTTCTGTAGAGCAGATGCTGGGGAAGCACCATCATGCGTCCAGTCATCAACTCAAACAGTGACATTTTAGTTGCAGATGAAGGGGTAGATCTGATGGCCATTAGGACAAGAGGTAATCAAATATCCCAACTTGGCCCAGAATCAGCCACAAACTTTTTTAATATGCTCACAATTGTTTTGTTGTATCTCTCTACTGCACCACTAGAGGCTGGCTGTTACTCACCGCACCGTAAATAGGTCAGGAAGATAGATAGATGACCTTGGAGAGGATATGTACACAGGAATCGATATTCAGCCTCCAACTCCAGCTCCCCTGAGGTCAAGACTCAGGCTTCCTCAAGAGAGGGGCTCTTCTTTACAACGTACCTCTCAACTGTTTCAATTGGAACAGGCAGAGGTGTCAGTTGAATAAAAGAGCGTGGAGAACACAAACCACCAATACCCAATCTGTAAAGGAATACAAAGATATTAGACAGTGCTGAGAAACCAAGTAAGCAATCAACCACAGTATGGAACAGGAAATACCTAGGCAGTGATTGGAATGGTACTTTCCCTGGAATGGACCTACAAGTAAAGAAGTAAACCCAAATGAATGAACTAATCAAATGGATTATTCCTGTAGAGAGTTTTAGTTTTAGTAAAAACTACAGACCTGAATTGTGGGACTCTCAAGGGTTAATGAAATCCAGGATTGGAGAAATCGACAGGAAAAAATAATAAACGGAGAAGTTAGTACAGGGAAGTAAACCCGGGCGGCACGAGGGTCGCGCTAGAGGAGGGTTGGTGCAGGATCAGGAGAGCGTCAATATGCACTTTGAAAATAAGTTTGTTGAGTTGGAGTTCAATAAATGTCCCAAATCCAGTAGAGTGGAATACCAACAGAGCAGTAGTAGTTAAAGATGGCGCTTGCAGAAATATAAGAAAATAAACATAGTTGGTTACCTGAAACACAGACTTCTCAAACGAGAGCTGGAGCTGAAGTGTTCCGAATAACTGCTGACGAAGGTGTTGCAAAGACAGCAGGAGCAGGAGCAGGGAAGAATAATCCAAGTAATGTTCCGTGTCAAGTACCAGAAGATCACAACAATGATAAGGGCATAGAGGAGACAGTCCAGGGGCAATCCGGGTTCATACTGTAGTGGTCTATGAAGTGTCAATGGAATAGGAGATGTAAGAATCCAAAAGTTCAGGCGTGGTCGAAACCAGGAGATCAAGTTGGGATTTCGTGACAAGATTTCACGAAGGAAAACGGACGTAACCGCAAATAGTAAGAAACACTAATTAGCAGCAACAAGCCCGCTGGAAGATGCTGGTTTTAAACCCGTAAGGGTGGCGTGCCTTGTTGTACGTCCTTCACGTATGAGCCGTGTAAGCTGACACGGTTTCCGCCGTAGCTTTTACAGATGCCATGGCAACCTGTATATGCTCCAGAAAGGAGCCTGTGAACGGGACGTACACCGCAGGGAAGTTTTTGTCTGTCGAAGTGTAACAGCATCCTCCCCCAAAAACACCGTCAACCCCTGGGCGGAATTAAATTCTTTCAAAAGATCAGGGCAATGCAAGTTGGACAAAGGTTGCCAGGTACGATCCTCAGGCCCGAAACCCTTCCAATCCACCAGACAGAACGCCGTGCCCTTACAGACTTTGCAGTCCAAAATGCGTGAGACCTCGTACTCCTCTTCGCAGTCCACCAAAATCAGTGAAGGACGTGTTGGTAGTCGAGTAGACTGGACAAAGGGTTTGATCAGAGAGACATGAAAGACCGGGTGAATTCACCAAGAATGCGGCAATGACAACTTGACCGCTGCAGTGTTAATAACATCAGAAATGGTAAAGGGCCCCACAAATTTAGGCAGAAGAGAGCGTTTACCAGCAATCCGTAAGTTACGGGAGGACAACCACACTTTCATGCCAATCCGATAAACTGGTGCCTGCGAACGATGAACATCTGCATACTCCTTTGCACGATCTTGAGCCCGAAGCAAGTGACAGCGAACATCCCGATGAACTTGTTCCAGATCTCTTACGCAATCTCTTGCGGCCGGGTTGGCATTCGGCAAGGTCCGATCAAGCGGGAGTGTCCTAGGGTGGCAACCATATAAGGCAAAGAAGGGGGACACCCCTGTGGACGTGTGCATAGAATTATTGTATGAAAACTCAGCATAAGGCAAAGAAGTGAACCATGACTGTTGAAACTGAAGGCATAAGCAGCGTAGGAACTGTTCGATAGTGGCATTGGTTCTTTCAGTCTGCCCATCAGTCTGAGGATGGTATGCCGAGGAATACCTATCCTCAATACCGAGAGAAGCCGTGAGAGACTTTCAGAATCGTGAGGTAAACTGCGTCCCACGATCGGAGACAATGACAGATGGCAAGCAAAAGAAACGAAATACGTTCGCCATGAACAATCTAGCCAGACCAGGAGCTGAAGGCAAACCGGAACAAGGAATGAACAAAGCACATTTTGTGAAGTAGTCCACAATCAACCAAATGGTGTTGTGTCCCTGTATGTCAGGCAAATCAACAATAAAATCCATCGACACCATCTGCCAAGGTTTGTATGAGATTGGCAGGGGCTGTAACAAACCCACAGGTTTGGCTCTGGAGATCTTACATTGGGTGCAAATGGCACAGGTTATGATGTAATCCTTTACGTCGTGTGCCATGGAAGGCCACCAAGCACAACTACGTAATGCCTCGAGGGTTTTCTGACTTCCTGGATGTGCAGCAACCAGAGAATCATGGGACCACTGGAGAGCCAAGGACCGGGCCTGGCCCGGCGGAACGAAGATGCGTCCTTGAATGAATGGCAGACCTTGAACTAGTTCCAGGTTGAAATCAGCAATTTCCGCGGGATGGGTTGAGACCCAATCAATGATGATTGAACGTAAGGACGGTTGAACAGAACATCCACAAACAACTTTGTTTGGTAGGAGAGGTAGCACTTCATTTCGCTGGAACTGGTTCCCTGCATTGAGGTGGGAGAGAGTGTCGGCTGACACTTGGGCCTTGGCAGGACGGTAGGTGATAATAAACTGATATTGTGAAAAGAATAAGTGCCACCGCGCCTGTCTGGCAGTAAGACATTTCATTGATTTGAAAGCTAACAGCCTTCTGTGATCCGAGTATACTGATACTGGATGTTTTGCCCCCAAGAGGTGATGTCTCCATTCCATGAAAGCGTCTCTGATGGCTAGGAGTTCACGTTCCGTAATGGAATAATTCCTCTCGTAAGGTGTCAGCTTGTGAGAAAAGTAGGCAACTGGATGTATATCACCGGAAAGAGGACAATGTTGAGACAAGACAGCTTCAACAGCATAACCCAAGGCATCAGCCTCCACAAAAAACGGGAGATCAGGATCAGGATGTTTGAGAGGACAGGCGCAGAAGTGAAAGCGGCTTTTAGTTGGTCAAAAACCTTTTGGGTTTCAGATAACCATACATATGGCACCTTGGCACTGGTCAAAGAGGTAAGAGACGCAGAAATCTCCGAAAAGCCGTTGATAAAACGCCTATAAAAATTTGAAAAAGCCAGAAATGATTCTAGTGATTTGATAGTTTTGGGCTCTGGCCATTCTAAAATGGCACTGACTTTAGATTGACTCATATGAACCCCACTGCTAGTGAGATCGTAACCTAAGAATTCCACCTCTGAGGCATGAAAGATGCATTTTTTGGCTTTTACAAATAAATTGTGATCCCTCAGCCATTGAAGCACCGTTTTGACATGTAGTACATGATCCATCTGGTTTTGCGAATAGATCAGAATATCATCCAGGTAAACTACCACATACTGATCAAGGATGTCATGGAATATATCATTTGTAAATGCCTGGAAGGTGGCCGGTGCGTTACAGAGCCCAAAGGGCATCACCAAGTACTCAAATAAACCGTAACGTGTCTTGAACGCAGTTTTCCACTCATCCCCTCTTCTCATACGGACTAGGTTGTAGGCCCCTCTGAGATCGAGTTTAGTGAATATTTTTGAGGAACCCAACTGATCAAGGAGAACAGAGATCAGGGGAAGGGGTTACTGGTTCTTTATGGTAGTTGCATTCAAGGCGCGATAGTCAATACAGGGATGTAAATCCCCTTCTTCCTTTGGAACAAAAAAGAGCGGGGACGCAACTGGGGATTTTGAAGGACGAATGAACCCCATGGCAAGAGCCTTATTTATGTACTCTTTGAGTACTGCATCTTCCTTGAGAGTGAGTGAATAGACCCTCTCAGCCGGTATCTTTATCCCTGGTATCAAGTCTATCGGACAATCATAGGCCTGATGTGGAGGTAGAGATTCTGCCATGCCTTTGTCGAAAACGTCCAAATATTCTGCATAATGAGAAGGAACCATGGAAGTGAGGTTGTTTGATATTGCTCCAATATGCATGGTAGAGGATACCAGTGCCTTGGCAAGGCTATCCTGGCTGATTCCAAGCAAGGAAGTGCATTGACTATTGCAAACGTTGGAAGGAAACTGGATCTGATATGTCGACCAATCAATGACAGGGTTGTGGAACTGCAGCCATGGAATACCCAGGATGACTTCGTAGGCCGGAGCTTTGATAATATCGAATGATATCATTTCTGTATGGCCTTCATCAGTGCTCATATGCAATGGAACCGTTTGATGAGTTACCTTTCCAGAGACAAGGATTGAACCATCCACCGCATTAACAATTTCAGGTATAGTTTTACAAATTAGCGGTATGCCTGACATAGAGGCAAAGCATTGGTCAACATAGTTACTGGTTGCTCCCGAATCTATCACTGCCATTGCCTGAAACGAACGATCTTGATTCAAAGAAAATGTAACAGGAAGGCGGACCAGCTGAACCGGATTCTGTATCCGAGAGTCCAAAGGTGATCCTCCCGACGTAGGGACTCCATCTACTGTCGGGATTTGGCGTTTCCCGCCTTTCTCTTAGGTTTTTTGGGACATTCGGGCAGCAGATGATCAGAGGTCCCCACAATGCATGCAACGATTGTGCGATCTGCGATATTCTCTTTGAGCAGGCGTGAGTGGACCCCTAACCACACCGATCTGCATAGGTTCTGGTGCAGGAAGTGTTGAGGATGAAGCATCCGTAGGAGCTGAGGCGAATAGAGCAGGTTTCTTCTCCCCACACCTTTCAGCTTTATGGGCATCAATCTGAAGGACGAAACCAAGCATTTCCCCAAATGCTGTGGGAACCACTGGGACAGTGGAGAGAATATCCTTTAGTTCGTCAGAGAGACCTTGATAGAAGACTGCAGTCTTCTTTTCTTCGGGCCAATCTGTTTCCGCTGCCAGCTGATTAAAGCGAGCCAGATAAACCAATAGAGAATTGTTCCCTTGTCGATGCTTCAGTATTTCCAAGTCGGTAGCTTGAGTAGTATAACGTGTATCAAATACTTTACTCATCATACCTAAAAGGGCATCGCAATTATAGAGAACATGACTATTTGATTCTAACAATGGATTTGCCCAGGCGGCAGCGGTGCCACCCAAATGTGATAACACAAAAGCCGCCTTAGTCGTGGAAGTAGGGAACGAAGCAGGATGACACAAGAAGTGCAACTTGCACTGATTAATGAAAGTCCTGTATTGTTAAGGATCACCCAGGAAGTGGAAACTGAGTGGTAAGCATGATAGGATTTGATTCCTGTGAGGGAGCTGGAAAGCCAGATCCCGAAGCAGTAGCACCAGTGCCTGAGGCTGGGGTAGTCACCAAGGCTTGGATAGCATCCATACATCGACGAAATGCCTCTTGTGCATTGGTCAAGTCAGTTCGTAGATCCGTGACCATTTGCACAATCTGATTCAACACCTCACTGGTCTCTATGGACATTTTTAGGCTTCTAATTCTGTTACTCACCGCTCCGTAAATAGGTCAGGAAGATAGATAGATGACCTTGGAGAGGATATGTACACAGGAATCGATATTCAGCCTCCAACTCCAGCTCCCCTGAGTTCAAGACTCAGGCTTCCTCAAGAGAGGGGCTCTTCTTTACAACATAACTCTCTGCTGTTTCAATTGGAACAGGCAGAGGTGTCAGTTGAATAAAAGAGCGGGGAGAACACACACCGCCAATACCCAAGCTGCAAAGGAATACAAAGATATTAGATAGTGCTGAGAAACAAAGTAAGCAATCAACCACAGTATGGAAAAGGAAATACCTAGGCAGTGATTGGAATGGTACTTTCCCCGGAATAGACCGACATAAAGAAGTAAACCCAAATTGGTGAACTAATCTAATGGATTATTCCTGTAGAGAGTTTTAGTTTTAGTCAAATCTACAGACCTGAATTGTGGGACTCTCAAGGGTTAATGAAATGCAGGATTGGAGAAAACGACAGGAAAAAATAATAAACGGGGAAGTTAGTACAGGGAAGTAAACCAGGGCGGCACGAGGGTCGCGCTAGAGCCGGGTTGGTGCAGGATCATGAGAGCGTCAATATGCACTTTGAAAATAAGTTTGTTGAGTTGGAGTTCCATAAATGTCCCAAATCCAGTAGAGAGGAATACCAACAGAGCAGTAGTAGTCAAAGATGGCGCTTGCAGAAATATAAGAAAATAAACATAGTTGGTTACCTGAAACACAGACCTCTCAAATGAGAGTTGGAGCTTAAGTGTTCCGAAGAACTGCTGACGAAGGTGTTGCGAAGAGAACAGGAGCAGGAGCAGGGAAGAATAATCCAAGTAACGTTCCGTGTCAAGTACCAGAAGATCACAACAATGATAAGGGCGTAGAGGAGGCAGTCCAGGGGCAGTCCGGGTCGATACCATAGTGGTCTATGAAGTGTCAATGGAATAGGAGACGTAAGAATCCAAAAGTTCGGGCGTGGGTCGAAACCATGAGATCAAGTTGGGATTTCGTGACAAGATTTCACGAAGGAAAACGGACATAACCGCAAATAGTAAGAAACACTAATTAGCAGCAACAAGCCCGCTGGAAGACACTGGTTTTAAACCCATAAGGGTGGCGTGCCTTGTTGTACGTCCTTCACGTACAAGCCGTGTCAGCTGACACGGGTTCCGCCGTAGCTTTTACAGATGCCATGGCAACCTGTATATGCTCCAGAAAGGAGCCTGTGAATGGGACGCACACCGCAGGGAAGTTTTTGTCTGTCGAAGTGTAACAATGGCCAGTAAGCAATGTTTTGCTTCCTTTTGACCCCAAGTATCTCCCACATCTTTGTCATTACTTCGCTGGTGAAATGGCTACCTCGGTCTGACTCGATCCTTTGAGGTAATCCAAAAGGTGAAAAGATGTGGTTGATCATCAGGGCAGCTGCTCTTTCTGCCTTACAATTTGGGGCCGGGAGACATTCCACCCATTTAGTAAACAAGCATGTCACTGTCAACATGTACTTGTTCCCCCTAGACGAGTGAATCACGGGCCCAATATAGTCGACTTGTAAATCTGCCCAAGGAAGTGTCATCTTGGCTGAAATTGTGCACACACAAGACACCCCTTCAAATATTGGTCGAGGTCCTGCCCCATGTGTGGCCAGTATGCAAGTGTTGTATGAAACCCCCTATGGCCGGCCGTGGCCGCGTCATGGGCATGTCTTAACATCAGGCTTCGGAATGAGGTAAGGACCACCCACTGATCATGGCCTGCTAGGGATCTCCTTACCAACAAACCGTATTGGATTCAGAACATTTTTGGACATTTCATCAACACTCTTTCCCAATGTAATCTGTATCCTTCAGGGGAAAGTTCTCAGGGTCCTCAATGTGTTGATAAAACTTACCAATTATTGGATCCCCTTTTTGAGCCGTAATCAAATCAGCATCTGGGGTCTCCTTACTCCATTGTGCAGTTGAGAGTTCATTGTGAGCATTTGTCTGGGACCAGTGATAGCAGTGGCCTGGATTTCCCCCAACAGGGATTCGATCACTAGTAGATCCCCTTAGATGGCTCCAGTTTTGGCCAGCTGACCAGCTAAGTCATTTCCAGTTTTGTCTGGTCCCTCTACTTTGGAATTACCCTTTATCTTTTTCCAGTAGATGGTCATCCCATTTGAGGTGACCAGATCATCAATGTTTTGAATAAATTTCCCATGTTTCAATGGTTTGTTATTAGCACATAACATGCCTCTGGTTTTCCAGTTAACCAGGTGCTCCACGAACCTGTTAGGTACATAATCTGAATCAGTGATTATGACCAGTTCATGGAGTGGATGTTGGACAGCAGTGAGGATGGCTTGATGCACAGCCATCAACTCTGCCACTTGACTACTTCGGGGACCAATCTTGTACCCAGCGGAGGGTTCTGCGGTCTCATTCACCCATGCATTCCCTACGCCGGCCACAAGTTCTTTTTCCCCATTGTTGTCAACATGGTAAGAGCATCGATCCACATAGACAGGGGGCATTCCCTCACACTTGTCTTCCTCAAAGACTTTGTGTGGGGAATTGAGGTATGCCTCCATGTTGTCCTTGATTTTTAGACTCTCGTCCTTGAGACAGTTTTCTCTGGCACAATCATGCAAGTCAGCCAGACCTTGCGCGAGGGGACTCTTCTTGTTTTGGCCATATCTGACCTCCACAGGAAAGCCTTGCATTGACAGAATCCAGGAAGTAATTCAGGAATTACTTACAATACCGTCCCAGATTCTGTAACTTTGGAGATATTGCAGAGGCTGGTGTGGAGTCTCCACTGTGATGTGTTCCCCCTGGATAAACGGGTGGTAATTCTTCAATGCCCACACCGTTGCCAGGAGTGCCTTCTCACAATCGTTGAATTTTTCCTCCACCGCTCACATAGGAGATTACTTTATTGACCTTGTCATGCTTTTGATATAATACTGCAGTCACGCATGTATTTGAGAACCCTGTCTCCAAGAAGAACTCCTTGTTTTGACAGGGTAAGCTAGGCAAGACGCTTGTGAGAGGCTTCTTTTGAGTTGTCTTACTGCCTCGGCTTGTTCTGGACCCCATTCCCACTCGACCCCCCTTCAAAAGATGAATCAGGGACCTTGTGATCTCTGAATATTCCTCAGTGAACTTTCTGCTGTAATTAGTCAGTCCAAGGAGGCTCCTTAGTTCCCGCAGAGTTGTGGGGTCGTTTAATTTCTGGAGTGCTTCCACTTTCTTTTCCTGGGGACAGAGACCCTGAGGAGTAATCTCATGCCCCAAGAAATGTACACAGGTTCTACACCATTGTGCCTTTTGAAAGGAAAGTTTTGCTTCGGCGGCCCTCAACTGTGTTAGAACATAATGGATCTCCGCTATGTGTTCCTCCACAGTTGAGCTTTTGATGAGAACATCATCTACATAAGCCAGGTTACCCCTATCACCCAGGTTGGGCATGGTCTTATGTAGAAACATGTTGAATTCATTGCTGGAGTTGATGTATCCGAAGGGAGTGTGGGTCCATGTGTACTGCTGCCCCCCAAAGATAAAGACAAAAGGTAAAGACCAGCTTGCATTGGTCCTCCCTACTGACAGGTACGGTCCGGTATCCATTGGTCAGGTCTATTGCAGTGAATGCCTGTGACCCCTGGATCTGGGCCAGTCCTTGGTCAATGTAGGGAAGAGGCCATCGGGAAGTATGGAGCCGTTTGTTGATCTCCCTAAGGTCGGCGCAGAGTCTCCACTGGCCTTTTGGCTTCAATATCCCCAGCACTGGATTATTGAAGACGCTGTGGACTGGACAGATTTTCCCACTGGACTCAAGGTTCTTAATTATTTCAGTAAGGGACTCCATTGATGCGAGAGGCAAGCGATATTGCTTCACAAACACTGGAGTCATAACAGGATTCGTGGGAATTGTTGTTGTGTGGATGTCGGTGCGACCACAGTCATATGAGTCCACCGCAAATAGATCTTGAAAATCCAAGAAAACTTGTTTCAATGTTTGCCTTTGCTCCAGAGTCTCACAGGCATCAGCTAGGTTGACTCTCTTTTCAACCATTTGCCTGAAGCCTGGAAAGACTTCCAGTTTTGCTATCTCAGCGGCCTCCTCCAGCTGGGTGGAGAGGTCCCTGGTCAAAGTGCTGATTTTGACTGGTGGCTTCAGGTGGGGAAGGCAGCCCTCATGGACTTGGAAAATCACCTCATCCCTCCTGAAGTCACAGGTCACATCTTCCTTACCATAAGGGCAGGAGGTGTACACCAGGAAGTTCCCCCCATGCCAGGTAAAGATCCTCTCAGGTGTTGTGTTGTCATCACTGTCACTGTCAAAACAGTCCTTGGGGATAGGTCCTAACAGTTCATTTCCTAAATCTATGAAAAAATGTCGGTCATCAACGCCATTCCAATAATGGTGCCTGCGGCTAGAGTGATACTCTTTGAGTCGCTGTTATCCAACTCTATTGTAATGGTGCCATGCTCTATATTAACAAGTGGGGTTGGGTTTACCCCCAACCCTTGTTGTTGGAGTGAAGCATTTAGATGAATATAGGCATCAGGGGTTTTCAATTTCTGTCCTCTTTTAACTTTCACTTCCAGGGAGATTTGTCGGGTCTTTTCTAGGATGGTGACTTCCTCTCCAATCTGAATTTCACCTGCATAAGGCAGCAGTTGAGCTGACCTAAATGCTTTCTCTGGATCATCAAAGCCAATGGGATTATCCGCTAATCGGGACCAAACTTTGAAGTTTATTAGGTCCAAACTAATGGCAAAGCGATTGAGAATGTCACTGCATAAGTAAAAGGTGGCAGTGACGTCCCGCACGACCCAACAATTATGGACTATGCTCTTGTTGCCTATGGAGATTTTGAGCATACACCTGCTTGGCAGGAGATGTTTAGAATTGGGTGTTTCCAGATCCATTTCCCATTTGTCTATGAGTCTAAATGTGGGAATGGCTGGATCTTTTGGTGGAACATGGCTTCGCTGATGGAGCTCTTACCATTGTTCACACACACTCGGGTGAGAACAGAGTCCTTCCCTTCATTTAACTGAACAGGGATGAACAATTTCTCTCCAATTTGCTGAATATCAGCCAGGCTCTGAGCTGATTTCTCATCTTCTTGAACTATAGAAGTGGGAATGTCTGATTGTGGATTGGTAATAAATTTCAGAGTTTTTCCTTCCAGTGTGGAATGCCACCTTAAACTGGAAGGAAGGTTGATTTTCAGAAATAGAGAGGACCCCGCATCACCAGTTTGTTGTCCTACTGCTATTACTGTCACGTCTGGTATTTGGTTGTTCTTGAAGTGAAATTCTACTTGGTCAGATTTTTGTCCAAGCATGTGGTAGGTGCCGTTTAAACTAACATGGTTGACACTCTGTTTTAATTTTATTGGTCGGCTAGTCTGGGTCCAGAGTACCTTATTTACACAACCTATTAGGGGTGACAACCTTCGCAGGAGGTCATTCCCTAGTAAACAAGGGGTGCCCTCTGGAGTTACAACTATGACCAGGTGCTTCACCTTGTGTCACCCAATTTTAATGTCCAAATCCGCTGTCCCCTCAACGGGAATTTCCTTCCTGTCAAAGTTCTGAAGTTGTCCAGGAAGAAGGGTGAGATGAATTCGGTAATTCTCCCCCCTTCCTGAATTCAGTTTATCAAAGGCCCTTTTTGACAGAAGGGTAGCTTGGGATCCAGTGTCCACCAGTACCAAAATTGTACCCTGCCCGTTTATTTGGACCAGGGCATAGAATCTTCCCTCCTTCTCCGCAAGGGGGCACAGATAATGTACATTTTTGGACAACTGGTGGGTTAGTTTTTTAGTTTTGGACACTGAGAGAGAAGAGATTTGGGCACAATTCTGTGGGGAGTCTTGGCAATCTGCAAAGAAAAGGTGGCAAGTAGATATGGGAGAAATTTTGGGTTCCCCTGGCTCCGGTTGTGGGCCGCCCCCCCTTTTTTGGCAGTCACCAGGATGGGTTTGAACCAGGGGATTTTCATGCTGTTGGTTCTGGGGTTGGATGATGGGCGGCGCTAGCTCGGTCCCCATATCTGCCCAGTCTGGATTTGACTCCTTTGGGACCCGCTTTTCTTTGGGAGGAGTTCCCCCATCTCTGAAGGAAAAGATCCGTTTCCCAGGATCCTCTGAGGATCCCTCTCCTTCAAATTGAAGATTTGTACCTCCTCCTCAAAATGGGTCTGTTTGGGTTCTTTGTTTCTCCTGCCCCCCCTCTGCTCCTTGGGTGGCAGACTTTCAGGAGCAGGAGATTTTGGTTCCAGTTCCTGGGTTTTCAGGGGCTTTTTACATGTGGGGAAGGATGCTTCCTCCAAGGCTTTACACTCCCTTCCCTTTGTCCTTGTGCCTCCTCCCTGGGAACCGGTGGGTTGTCAGGGTTCTGCCCCCGTCATAGCTCTGGAGCACCAGGTCCGGAGTTTGAGGCATTCTGTGTCGGCATGCTCATCTGAGGGTTCTGTTGAGCCCTCAGCATGCGACCCAGATCCTGTGCCATGTTTTGGACCTGGCGCTCTAGCTGTGACACCCGCTCAGGCTGATAAGGGGTTTTCTTGTCTCCCCTGGGTTGATCCCGGGAAGGGTAGCTATCCCTTCTCTGAAAATACCCCGGGTTTGGAAAATGTGGGTACCCCTCCACCCTTGGCCTCCACTCTCCCAGATTGGGTTGTCTGGGCTCAGGAAAGTGGGGAAAGTAGGATGGATTGTTCTGGGATTGAAAGTTTTGTGGGTACCTCGGGAAAAATTTCTGTCCAGGATTTGGGGAATTTCTGCTCTCCTGGGGGAAGTGAGGAGGGAAGTTCCCTGGGTTAGCTGGTGCTTGGTTGGATACCCCCCTTGAGCTGGAGGAGTCCACACATAACCCAGGATGGGTCTGTTCCCCTTGTAGTGGGGACCTATGTAGTCAGGGGAGTGAGGGATCCCATTTGTGGGGCTACCTCCTTGGCTCCCTGTCTGTGACTGGCCGGAGGGCCTTCTGGGCTTGGGATTGCTCTGATTTTGTGCAGTCAGGTTTTTAGGCCCCCCCATCTCCAAATCTAAAATGGGGGCAACCTTCACCTCTGCCACCTTAGCAGCAGCAGGGGTGTTGGTTGTTTTGGGGCTTTTAGCAGTATTCTTGTTTTCTATGGGCTTTTGCACTTATAAACGGCCTGTTCAATGACCCAGTCTAGTGATCTTTTCTCATGAAAATCTCTCACTAGCTGGTACATGATGTACTTTGGTAGAGCGTGGAAAAAAGTATTGACAAATCCTTTGCTGTCCCTGCGCATCCTTTTAGTGGTCTGCGCAAAGGCACACTTTAATTCCTGCACAAATTCTTGTGGGGACTGATCCTCCCCACATTGCAAGTTGTAAGCTGCCTTGCGAGCCTCCTGAGGATTTCTATGTGCAGAAAAATGCTTCAAGATGGCCGCCCTATAGGTGGACCATCTAGAATAATTTTGGTCCTCCAGCCCTGCAAAGAAGCTGGAGTATTCTGGTGAGAAGGTCCATTTCACATACTGAATACAGCTACTGCTGTCCTTCGAATGGAAAGTTTCCATCATCTGCTCAAAGCGCTCTAAGTGCTCCCAAACAGAATACTTAGCATTCTTATGATAAGGCGTGATGACGATCCTTAACACTTTGATCTGTTTTAAGGGGTCCTTAAGCAAGGCCCTTTGTGTCTTACTGGCCTTCTTAGTTCGGGTAACCCTGGTCCATTCCTCCTCTGACTCAGAGGCCCTGCTCCCAGAGGTGCCCGTCTGGTCTTCTAGGGTTTCCGGATTCTGCGAGCTCTGGGAATGGCTGGCAGAATGTGGGGACCTAGTCTCCTGTGTCCTGGGGTGCTCATAGGAGTCTTCTGATTCCTCCTTGCTCCCAGAATTTGATGGGTACACCCTCACTGTCCTAGCTGGGCAGAGGTTTTCAGGATCCCCTTAGTGGGCAAACTCTCCTGGAGTTCCCCACTAAATTTCACACAACTTGGGTACCCATACCCAGATGCCCGCCCATCCATTCGTGGGAGGTGCTGGTCTATGAGCCCCATATTTCTAATTGGATTGCAATCTGACATCCCCGTGGCACTGGGCTCATCTGCGCCAGTGGACATGGTGTGGCAGAGTCCAGGGACTGGGAGAGGTGAAGGCATCTGGTACTAGGGTTCCTGACGTTATGCTCAGGTGTTTCCCTTTCCCAGCGAACCTGTCATTGTTCTCACAGAGAGCCTCATTTTCTCTCTGTGCTTCCTGGGTTGTTTTTGAGTACTGGGCCAGTCTTTGCTGCAGAGGGTTACCTCCTGAGTCCTGTCCATACTGGCCTGGTCCTTCCTTGCTAGAGCCTCTTCCACCCTCCTGGTGTGCTCTAACGATTTTTGATGGTCTTTTTGGAGGTCATCAGTCCCTGGAGGGCCAGGTGATTTTCTTCCAGTTTCTCTTTTAAATAGCAGACTTCCTGGCCTAAGGTGTCCCTTTCCTGAGTAAGAGCCTGCCTTTGTGCCACCAGGTCGTCCCTCTGTCTTTGAAGTGCACCAGCTTTCTGGTGCTCTTTGTCAAATTCTGCCTGGGTGTCCAAGTCTTTCAGGAATCATGTATTGCTCTCCTCTTTCTCTCTGTCTAGTGTTTTTGCATGGTGGCTAGCTGCTCTGTGCATGCCCTGTTGAAATGTATCTGTTGCTCCAGCTTTTTCTGGCTCTGCAGTAGAGAGTCCAAACTACTAGGTACTCCTTCTGCAAGGCCAGAATTCTGGTATCCTGTTCTGCCTTTTCCTGCTGCTGGATACCCATGTCCTCTTTTATTTTGACTATATACTGCCTACTTTCATTTTCTGACTCCTGGCTCCTCTTCAGCCTCTGCTCAGAAGAGTCCAGGTCAATTTGGGCCTTTTCTAATGCCTGCAGTTGCCTGTTTGCCAGATCTTGGCCCTCGGCATATTTATCCTGTATGGCTCCAATATACAGGTATAGATATGCCGCTATTTTGGCAATTTTTTTTTGTTCTTCCTTTGCCTTAGGGGCCATATACAGTTCACTCAGGGCCATATGTAAGGGACCCTGATTTTGCCATATATCTAATCCTGTTGCAGTGATCTGATCTGTGATTGCCTGCAACCACACATTCTGATCCTGCTCTGTCATTCACCTCTCACAAATAACTAATGCAATAGGTGTTCTCTAGCCATATTGATCTCTACCAATGTCGCCATGCTGGAAATATTAATGTCCTTCCTGACTTACAGAAATGTTCTTTTATTTTTGCAAAACAGACCGTTTCCTTAGAGCGTTCCCTTTTGAGGCGTAGCCCAACAGGATTTATGTACCCTGTCAGTTAGCACACTGTATTAGACTGTCACAAGTGGTATGTCTAATTCAGAAATCCCTCATCGAACCCCCAATCTGTAAGTGGTTTCAACCCAGCACTCCACCCATGCCTAGCGTGTGATGCCCAGCTGGAACCCTTATTTATATATTTTTATTTCTAAAGTTCTTTTATTTCTGAATGATGTACCCTTATATCATGCCCCTCTCTCCTGATTTGAGAAGTAAACAAAGTGTCATGATGTGTAATGGTGATGCTGTGTTTACGGTCCAGGGAAAAAACCTATATAAAGCATATTTACAATATCACCAACTTGCTAATAATACATATTTACATCCCAGATTAAATAAGGCACGTATCTGTCCAAGTCCCACCTTCTTAAGTGTTTTGGTTCACAAGTGATAGTTTTTCGCGCTTTTGGTTGGTTACCCAGTGTCAGATCTGTACACATTTTTCCATATACATGTGCATAACACCTGGGCACCATCCTGTAAATTTTCATATTCCTAGCATTATCACAATTGCTACAATATCACCATTTTCGTGGTTGAGTCTCTGAACATCGCACAAATTCCAGAGTAGTTTCTACTTGTGAGCAACATTTTTATTTTAAAAACCCATACATTTCAGATTTTTACCAGTTTGTCACAGTTTTCTATGAGTCTTTTTCTCAAAAATATATTTTCTACTGCTCCAGATACACATTTCAGTCTAGCCCCGCCCCCAAGATTTTGGCTGGGCCAGAGCAACCAGAGCCTATTCCTACCAGCAGCTTGTTTCTGTTGACGCCCAAATTTGCATTTCGTTTCATTCAAGTGGGTCTTTTTTTTCCCGTCAGAGCAACAGGCCAAAGTCCTCCTCCCACCTCCATTAACACCTTCCTGCCAGTTCCTCAGCAGAGAGCAGGTGGGAACATTCCTTTGTTTGGGAGAAGCTGTGGAATGTCTTTGAAGCTCAGTGTGGCTGGCTTTAACTCACTTTTAAAACAATGTTTAAAATAGTCTTTTCCTAAAATACAATTAACATTTTTAACAAACATAGCCACAAATCTCTTAATTTCAGCCTTTCTAAAACATGGAGTTTGAATTGTGCAACCTATATTGCTTTTGATAGGAAGTCTCTTCTTTTCCATACCTTGATTTTAATGTACAAGTTTTAAATGACAGTATAAGTAAATGCCAGCTTCTGACACAGGCGAGCGGCGGTACTGCGTCCATATCTGACATATTTTTCCAAGCAAGTACCTTTGAATGTGGATTTTCTTATGATGAAATGTGCTTCTCATGACATTGTGCTTAGGTAGATTCTTTAAATAAAGTGATGTTTAACACCCAACAAGGATGTTGGATCTTTTGTGATTTTTGGGAACCATGATTTTTGCACTTTCCACAGCCAAGGAAAAACAGATTTTTAAAGCAGTTCTGGGTTTCCCTTGCAATGCAGCACTGCTTTTTGAAGTAGTTTCATGTTACTCTGTGGGCAGTCCAATGATAGGTTTTGGCAGCGGTCTCCTGTGTTATCACTGACATAAGCAAAATGGATTGGCGGCCTATTTTTCAGGTTTCCCTGCGCACTTCTCAGATTTCTAGAGCACATAAGGCTTTTCGGTGGCCATTCTGATGTTTCTGATGCAAGCAATGCACAGTAATGTTGCAGGGCATAGACTAGTGGGTTAGAACATCCCACACACCTGCAAAGAATTTACAAGTAAGAGCATGGCGGAGTGTGTGTGTGTGTGCTAGGACAGACGTATGTGGAATCCGTGATGGGAGACAGATAAATAAGTCTAAGGGAGAATTAGGGAGGTTGTCAGAGAGAGAACGAGGCATGGTAAAAGCCTAGACCCACAATATGTGCATTTGTTGGGGATATTAGGCTGAAGGCACCACCCTGAGCTCTTGTGACCTGCTGCATGTGCGTTATAACTCACAACATATCTCTGCTGTCATGTAGGTCCTCTGGCTTCAGGATTCTGGCCCAGCTAGAGCTTTCTGTTGCAATGCACTAGAATCAGATGGCCTAATCTATTTCCCACTCCTGCCTTTTAAACATGCAGTCAGTATGAGCACCCAAAATGCACACAATCCACATACAACATAGTGGAACACGCCCTGCTTAATAATCCAGCACCACAAGCAATTTAGCAGTGCTGCTCCAAAATATTGCAAACATGCCATTGTAATGCAACAATTCTGTGAATAAGTTGGAATGCAGACAACATCACAAATGGTGCCGCATGGGGGATAAGCGGCACGTTGTAAAGGTATGCTGATTGATGTGACAATTTAAATTGGTGGTTTTAAAAGGTGGGCACTTTTTAGATTTTGCCAGCATAGTTATTGGAAATTCTCCTCTCTCAGTTTATTTTTCCAGCGTGGATTACTTTTTGTGAAAAGCAAAAACTCATTTATTTATTTATTTTCACATTTATATAGCACACTAAGCCCAAGGCATCAAGGCGATGTTAGATACATGTTACTTGCAAGGCTTTAAGGTTTAGAAAGGCAGGGATAAGGGAGTAGGAGGAGGACATCAACAGCAAAAAGTAAAAATTACACAAACAGCCAAGTTTTAAGAGCTCTCTGGAAAACACAGTAGAAGGGTTTGGCCGCCAGGGTGGGAGGCAGCGAGTTCAATGTTTAGCTGCCATGCAGGGGAAGCTAGAGCTTCATTAAAAAGTGGGCTGGGTGATGTGTTGCCAGTGCCCATTTCTTCTGGCAGTGGAGATGTGGTCCCTTCTGGGGATATTGAGTGCTGCGCAAAGAGTTTTGTTCTGTATGATTTGCATTTTATGAATGTTAGTAGTTGAGGTGCCTGCAAATGGTACATTGCAGTAGTCAAGCCTTGATCCTATGACTGCTTGGGCAATTGTCAGACAGCTATCCGGATAGAGTAAGGCTCTAGAGCATACCTGCCTACATTTGAAAAACAAAATTCCTTGGATTTATGCCCCGCCCAAAGTATTTTCACATGACTCTGCCCACATGTCAAAAAGGTAAACTCTGCTGTAAAAAAGTTATGTGTCGTCAGAAATTTGCAGTTCAAATTGAAATATGCGCATTTCATTAAATTGCCTTTTCACAACAACCCACATTGCATAGGACAAAAGGCATTTGCCTTCCATAAAATCAACACGTTAAAATGTGCACATGTAAACTCCAAGAACCAATACAAAGGTTTTCCCTGAATTTTGCAGTACCGAAATTGGACATTTTACCTTAGTTGTTTTTCATCAGGTTATGTAGTGCATTGGTGATTTGTTCAGCCTGCAAACCTGATGGCTGTGGTTCAATGGGACTGAGTCCACCCTAACATGGGCAAAAAGAACAAAAGCAAAAGAAACGCTTGTTCACATTGAAAGTCGGCAAAAAAGAATGAAAGGTGAAGCAAAATAAACACACGTTATTTTGCTTCACCTGCATGCTTTTTTCCAATGTGCTGGAAGCGTTACAGTCATTGCTGCAGAGACAAAGCTACACTCAGGCAGGGAGTCCGATGCGGTGCAGTCCTGCAAGCATAACAAAACAAAAAAAAGCAATCAGTGAAAGCTGTCCCCCACCAAAATACCTGAGATTCCAGGATCTTTCCCGGAGACCCGGAGAAATGGTTACAATTCCCGAGTCTCCGGTAAAAATCTGGAGGTTAGGCAGGTATGGTCTAGAGGAGTTAATAAGCTTTATCATGTTAGCAGCAGAGGAAGCAATGGAGTTGATTTTTTGGGTGAGGGATAGGGTGGCATCCAGGTAGACTACCAATGTCTTCACAGAAGGGGATACCGGTTTTGTGCTGCCATCGATGTTGAAAGAGGTGTAACAGGGTTTGAGCTTTTTGATAAATAGCTCGTAAGATAGCTCAGTGGGTTAAGTGCTCACTGCTGGTATCTATGTGCATTCTGCTAGTCTTAGGTTTGAATCCTAGCAAGGTCTACTCAATTGTATATGCCACTGACCATAGAACTTAGACATGTATTGTTAATAACATATAAGGTCAGCGGCATGTAGGTGTACAATGCCATGTTGTCAGCCTCTTGGACTGCCTGATGATGAACCAAACATCTTCAACTGCACTCTTGTCTAGTTATTTATGACTGACCAATGCCCTGCAATGCAGGCAATGTGTCCCTGGATGACAGAACTATGGGAGTGTGCTGGTTTCCCCCACATGTAGACGCAGCATTCCTTCCCACCACTGGTTGGTAGGAAGCTGACACAAGCCTGATAGCTGCAGCGACAACCACTGTATGCTGTACCCGAATGGATGTGCATGGGACTGCTGGTCATGCTGTCATGCTGTATGATAAGTTTGGGAATGCTCAACATGTCTGCATTCTGGCAAACACATCCTCCACACCACTGGAGGATACTGTGGAGGTCAGTTTATGTCAAATGTTGTTATAGGTCTCACTGCTGAATGTGGCTATGCAATGCAGTCATGCCCAATGCATTGTACCCATTCTTCTAGCACCATCTCACTATTCTGTTGCAGTGCTTTCAAAGAATTTTGCATTCCTCTGCTTACGTCTTCCCATGGGTCATTGCAAAGTGCTATCGTAGCCTACAGAAGCACATTGCACGCATGGACCGAGATGTTACTTGTCATTTGTGTGCGGTTTGCAATCTTCACAGGTTTGGAGACATCAGCGTGACAAGCCTCCCTGTCCTACTTGTGATGCTCTTCCTCCTGCCCCATGTTAATGTCCTCATCTTTTTTCATCATCTCTTGCTTAGGCCTCCTACTGTTTCACTTAATGCTGCCCACCATCCACCCACGTAGTTCCAGCTCTTGAGACCCCTCCTCATGTTTCTGCATATCCACATCTTCATGTTCTTACTCCTTTAACAAATCTGCCTATTTGTTATCCACCCCTTCTCTCCTTCTTGTCCCTGCATCACCTCCTCCTTCTCCGCAAGTACCTCATTATGTTCCATCTCCTATTGCTACTATTTCCACCTTCTTTTGCCCTGGATCCATTGAATGTGTGTCCTTCTCCTGCTTCCTCTCAATCTCAGGTTCCTGCAATAAAATCTCTAAATCTGCTTTTACCACATCTGTGTGCCCCACAGCCACATTCTCCTCCATCAGTCTTTGTAAATACTGGGGGGGGTGTCTGTACTTCTGCTCTCTATTTGGTAGAGGAGAGGCACAAAGGACCCCAGCCAAGATTCTCTATTTTGTAGCTATGATCGAGCAATCAAGGCCTAGCTTCTCAGGAGGTGATGCAGGCTGGTTCTTAATTACAGTGTAGTCCCCGAGCCCCCACAAAGGAATGTCCACACACTGTATTAGTTAAAACACAGTCTTTATATAATTAATATTCAAGGTTATGTACACTATCACAATAACTCACTTTGTGCTCAGAAAATCAATAATGGTAAATGTATACAGTTCTAAAGTGGTACCACAAGTATTATCAGATCTCATTAAAGTGCATCAACTATACTATCAAAATGTCACACAGATCAATAACAAGGAAACCAGCAATAGAAATAGGAAGGAAAGCAAGATGGTTGAAACAATAGGCAGAATACTGGCCTCTACCGTTAAGCACAGTTCTGTGTGGAGATCCCCCCACCTGGGCAACCTGTAAAGCAAAGATGTATCACAAGCCCAGGCCATATATTGTTCTATGAGTCTTATTTCCCTCTACAATAGTTCTACAGCCCCAATGTACCTGGAATTGTAGCGTTTGTCGAAGGGAAATCGATGGCCCTTCTTGAGTGCCCTCCCTTCAAGGCAGGAGTCACGGGTCATCGAACGTCCAACGGAGAACAGGGTGAACTACGGCGGTGAAGTAGCAGTTTCTTTCCTAGCAGTGCTTGCCAATGACGGAGCGTTGGCGTCCTGCAAGGAGGAGGTGTGCGGGGCACCTCAGTGACGATAGTTCTGGACCGCAAAGAGATGAAGAACTGTGGCCCAGCAAGGGCATCGAGTCGTCGACGTCTCTATGGTCTTTAAGTGGCGGGAAACCCACCGGCGGATGCTCCTCGGCGCGTCAACGGTCGGGCCTTCTCCAGCGGGATAAAGCGGGCGTCGATGCAGACGAGAGCGTCCTTGGCTCAAATTAAGTTCTTAGGTCAACGGGAGCACGGCGGCTCCAGTCGGCGACAGCAGTCGTCGACAGTGGCGGACAACAGTCTGGGCGCTTCTCTTTGGGATTCCGCAGCAGTCCCTGTCTCCGGTCGGCAGCCTGTCGTAGCTCTCTCTATCAGGGAGCTTTGACAAAGATCAGCTGGTGCATGATGGTCCCTCGTAGCTTGGGAAGAGGGTGCCTTACCAGGTCCTCTCTGGGTCAGTTCCTGGAGACACAGCAGCTTTCAGATTGTGAAGGAGAGCAACAGAAATTCTTCTCTTCCAGCAGGGCTTCAAGGTTAAGCTTCAGTTTCACTCCAGTTACTCTTCAGCTTCTGAACACGAATTCTACTAGTGAGAGGCCCCCAGATATACTAGTTCATCTCCCATTCATTCTGCTGGGTCACACTCAGGCAATCAATCCGTCAGAAGGGCATTCATGCAGGCAGGCAGCCAATCAGGTGCATAGTGCATTCAGGCCATTCACTTCTCTCCAGACACTTACAACAAGTTATGTGTATTGGGACAAGTACCCAGCCATTCAGAATTCCACACTGCATTCATACCAGTTTCGGGCAGGTCTGTCTCGGTCATTGTGTCAAACACCAGATCCTAGACACCCACAACACAGAATGCATATTCGTCATACACTCCATTCACCCAGGTCCCACCCACAGGCGTACCCACAACATACAGTCATTGGGAAGGCTCCAGCCAGTCTGGCCTGGACTTCACAACAACACCATATATGGAATTTCCACCCAACAGCCGGTCAGAAGGAAGGGACAGAGTCAGGGCTTCCCAGGACTTTGGGAAAATAAGGTAATAGGTAAAAGAAAGCAAGAGGCCACAGGGGCCATCTTGTTTCCTACCAGGAATCAACTGATTCCAATGGCAGGGCCTGAGTATCCCAAAATGGAGGATGCTCAGGGCACCTGTCAAATTCAGCATGGAGCTGCCACCAGCCCATACCCTGCTCTGTGGGCCACACACAGGTGCCCAAAAACATACACTAGGGGCAAAGGGTTGTACCCCCACCCATGGGTGCCATAAGGGTATCCGATGCGTCTGTACACCAAACCAAAAGAGAGCTGCACCGCCAGAAGTCCCACATGAACTCCTGTGTGGAAAACACGACAGAACACACGATAAAAAGGAGTAATGGACAAGGATACGGAGGCCCTGTCCCTCCGATGCATTTCCAGCATCACAGTCACCTCCTCCCACATCAGCTGAGGGTGTTCCCCATAACTATCTAGCTAATCTAGAATAAAGCAGCAAGATTTATCCTTGGGATTAAGCACAGGCACTGCATCTCATCTGCCCTAAAAACCCTTCACTGGCTCCAGATTGCAGCAAAAATTAAATCAAAATTCCTCTGTTTCATCCACAAGGCTGTCTGGGGCCTGGGAGCAGGCTATCTGCAACTTTCTCTCACGTAATCTCTCCCTTTAGACCTCTGCGGTCCTTGGCACCAACTCTCTGTGTGAAAAATATTTCACTAAACAGAGGGCCGGAGGCTGATCACTTTCTTCAGCTGGCTCCCTCTCATGGAACAGCCTCCCCCTTCCTCTTCGTGTTGAGCAGGAATTCCTCAAGACTTTCCTCTTCACCTCTTCCTTCCCTTCTTCCCTCCTCTGCTGATTTCCCAGTCGCTGTGATTGGTGGCCAGGGCCCTTATGTATCCTTCGGGGACCTGGCCTCCCATATCCAATCGCCCCAGCCTCTGCATACCTCTCAGCACTTGCCTCCGCACCCACTGGCTTCAATCCTGTATGCTTGCACTTTCAACCCAATGCGGCTCCAGTTCGCATAGCACTTACCATATTAAGCACTTCAACTGCTGCTCACCCATGAGAACAGACATACCAGCACTTACCCCCACCACTACTTCCCCTCTTCTCTCTGCACTTGCACGTTCTGAAGACTCACAAGGCATAGTAGGTCTGTCTTTATCTTCTACTGTATTTGTTGTTTCCAATCCTATGTTCTCTCTCTGTTTCCCTGTGTGTGCTTTGAAACAGAATTGCCTTACTGTATAAGCTCCTAACAAATGCACAATAAATTTAAAAAATGACCTTAAATCTGATGCTACTGTGAGCTGCCACACTTTCCGCTGATGCTGTCTATTTCTTCCGTCTATTTATTGGCAGCTCTCCAACTTGTCCCAGGCACATTATCCAGGCCTCAAGCGGGTACATAGTACTTTCATCATCCCGTAAGGCTATCACATATACATTCTCAGATGATGTTCTAGCCCCAATCTTGATGAGGGACTCTGCACCATTCTGTGCCAATATCCTGATTAAGCATGACATTTTACAATCCATCTCTAATGAAAATCTCACAATAACCTCAGCAGGGTAGTAGTGAACACAAGTTCAGAATGAGGGCAAGTGTTTGAAATGTAATTCACAAAAAGTGTCACAATGGTGTTAGTATTTTTCAGTAGAGTGGGGAAGAGGAAGCAAAATGTTTTTTTCTTTTTTTTAATGACACAAAATAGAGTGGACACTTAAAACGCTTTGCAAAACTGCCAACATCAAAAATACAGTTTTGCAAAAGGAAATTAAATGGCTCAAGACACAAAAAAAATCTCAAATGGCCATAGCACAAGTTGTCCTGTTATCCCCTAGTGTGGATTAATCTTCTCCCTCCCTCTAGCATCCCGACACAACGCAAAGAGAAACCGGAAGTGAGCTGGGCCTTTACATGGCCACCAAACCTCCCTGAAATGGCAGGCCTCTCCCAGGCCCTCCATATCATCCCAGGACTCTCAACATTTCAGTTTGAGCCCTATTTGAGAGAGCTGGTAATTCTTGCCAGAATATTCAAGTCGACCCAACTCAGAATTTTTAGTTCTGTCCAAAGCATGAGTTTGACAAAGGTCAGTACCACTTGTGACAGCAACAGAAAGTATCTGGGCCCACTCAAAGAGGCGTTCCAAAGGCCAAAGGCATGGCAAAAAGCAGGGGTACTGGGAATGTACACCTTTTCTTCTGCTTCATATCAGCCAAAAGATGGGAAAAGATGAGATGGCCCAAGGTGCTGAAAAAAAAAAAAGACAACGATTTGTTTGATATTGAAGAGGGCGCGGACTACATGGTGTGTCAATTTCGCTACAGGGTCCGGACATATGTAATTTTGACTTCTTGTGTAAATGTACATGTCACTAGAAAATTACGTATCCGGTGACCAATTCCTATACATTAATGTTTGTCTTTTCTCTTTGTAATGTGCTCTGGCACATTACAAAGTCTCGTCTAAACAGGTTCACCCCTGTTCCTCCAAAACTATCAAGGACCACATCGACTCCCTGGCTCCGGCCCTGGCTGACTTTTGCAACCACTCCTTCGCCTCTGGAGTCTTCCCATCCCCCCTTAAGCACTCCCTTGTGCACCCTCTTCTTAAGAAACCCTCTTCTGACCCCTCCTGCCCGGCTAACTATCGCCCAATCTCCATCACTCCCTTCCTCGGCAAGCTCCTGGAGAAACTGGCTATCTCCCAGCTTAACCTCCATGCTGAATCTGTTGGAAGTCTTCATGACCATCAATCTGGCTTCAGAGCCGCCAGAAGCACGGAAACTGCTCTCCTGAACATCCGTGAGGACCTGCTCTTGAATCTCGACTCCAACACTCCGTGTGTTCTCATCCTGCTCGATCTCTCTTCTGCCTTTGACACTGTCAACCATGCCACCCTGCTCAACCGTCTCCGTGATAACCTGGGCATCACTGGTCAGGCTCTGGCGTGGCTGACCTCTTTCCTCTCCAATTGACCCTCCCAGGTCCAACTGGGGTCCTTCCTCTCTGACATCTTTTTCTCCACCTGTGGTGTCCCCCAGGGATCTAATCTTTCCCCCTGGCTATTCAACCAGTATCTGGCACTCCTTGCCCACTGCATCGCCGCTCTCTGCCCCAACTTTCAGTGCTATGCGGACGATACCCAGCTCATTTTCAGGCTACCCTCGGCCTCCTCCTCTCCTTCCCTCATCTCTGACTGTCTGTCTGCTATCCAGGAATGGTGTGCCGCCAATGACCTCTGCCTTAATGCCAGTAAGACTGAGATTCTACTCATCGGCACACCCACCCCCTCCTTCCCTGCAGCTCTCTGGCCGGCCTCTCTTGGCCCTCTTCCTGCTCCTACCTGCAAGGCAAAAAACCTCGGGGTTATCTTCGACTCCACACTCTCCTTCTCTCCTCATATATCTGACGTCTCTAAGAAGTCACACTACCAGCTGCACCTCCTCAGAGGTATTCTTCCCTTCCTCTCCTTCCCCCAGAAGCTCACTGTCTCCCGAGCCCTGGTTCTCTCAAAGCTGGACTACTGTAACAGCCTCTATCTTAATCTGCCTGCCTCCACTCTCCGCCCTCTGCAACTCATCCAGAACAGAACTGCGACACTTGTCCTTGGCCTCAAGCCCAGGGACCGTATCTCTCCAGGATTGAAATCTCTACACTGGCTCCCAGTGGCTGCGAGGATAAAGTTCAAAACCCTCTGCATTGTCCACAAGGCCTTCTGGGGCCTGGGGCCTAAATACCTTCAACTCTCTGTTCCTAAATACCTTCCTTCCCGAGCCCTTCGCTCATCCGTCTCCAACTCCCTCAGGGTCAGCCGCTTCTCGAAGCTACGAGCTGGGGGTAGATCTCTCTCCGCGGCAGGGGCCTCCCTCTGGAACTTGAGGAGAACCATCTCCGGTTCCGGAAGCACCTCAAAACCTTCCTCTTTGCTTCTGCTTTCTCTCTCCCTCTCCCCTGCTAATGCTTAAACTGCACTGAATCTGCAACTGGGCCACTCTCACCGACCCCGGTCCTGGGCCCAGCCACTCTCCACTTGCACTGCCTCCCTGGCAACCCCTGCACTGCGGGACTGTCTCTGTATCCCTACAGCCCCCCCTTCCCAGCACTTGTCTGCACTTACCTTGCACTTGCCACCAGCTGGCCCTCTTTATTTATTTATTTTATTTTATTCTTCTTATCTTGTACTGCACTTCCCCCCCTCCTCATGCACTTTCTCCCTTCCCCTACCCCTGCACTTGCGCGATCTGAATGACACCTGGCCTATTAGGATCGTTGTCTGTCGTCCCCTTGTTTCCCCCTCCCTGCCTCGTCGCGCCTTGAAACACTTGTGTATAGGCGCGTTACAAATGCCATATCATATCATATCATAGCATATTGTATTTTGAAGTACATGTGATGCTATAGTGTATGGATGCATATAAGGTGTTAATTAGCAACGTACCTTGTGGAACGAATCCTTCCAAATATGTTTTGCTTCACATCCTTGTAAGTTCTATAAGGTCCAGCACCATCCACGCTTACATTCAAGAGCAATGCCTGGGAACTGGCTCATTGCATGTTTTTGGCAAAGATTACTGTCTTTAGCTCCCATTTTTTAAGATAGCAACATTCAACCTTGTACCCCTGCACCCTGGATACAGCTTTCCCCTTCTCACTGTGATGGACATGTTTTGACCTCAAAGGGAAGGATTTCCGGTGAGATTGCCCTCTTACACAGGCAGCTGTGCCGAGAATAGGGGTGTGTGAACTTCCACAAACGTGAATAAAAAAACCTTGTGGATCAGTTTTGGGGTTGCAAAACAGTGCCCCTGAACACCCACACTCATTCCAATGGCCTCTGTCCACTACTCTAGCTCCCCAAGAAATGTCCAAACCATGTGTGCACCTTGTTGTTTTATTTCCAGCACCAGACTGCTGAAAATACAAAAAAAGCGTCACATGCCTCAATACCATGCAGGGACCTGACAGGCGCCAATGGGGCGGTGGGGCATGGTATAGGGCCCTGTGTGGATGAAATGTGCCTGCCAACCCTCTCTCAGGGCTTTACTTATCTGCCCCTGTGTCTTCTTGGCCTTTCTGGAAATATCTCCCAAAAATGCTCCAAAAATGGGTGGGGCTTGAACCAGCAAAACATCCAGTGGTTCAGGCTTGCTCCAATTTGCTTGCTCATCCCTACTTCAGGTCTTAATTATGCATATCACAGCTGCTGGTGCAGGGTTAAAAGGTGTAGGCCTGCCTCTGTTCAATCTTCTCTTTTACATAAGTGCAAACTTGTGAAAGCGCTTTACTGCAACACTGCACTGCTCTGACTTGTGTCCAGATATGAGTACCCTTGCCCATGTAGCAAGCTACACTGCAATAATGTTCTTCTGTGGTATGAAATGGGAGTTGATTGGACACTTGACTGCACATGCTGCAGTTATTATTGTGCATTAATGGCCTCAGTAAACATAGAAGGGCAAGTGTATTGCACTGATGTGCACATTCGAACAAGAAGCAACAAAGGTATGCCATGAGTGCTTTAAGGATCATAGACATCGACACAAACTGGCGTGAGATAAGACTTCGTTAGGACACTTTACAAAGGTTGACAGCATACACCTGCTGACATTTGCTGTGTACGGTATTGCCCTATGTGCAGTCAGTGGAACTAGTGTATTGCACTGATGAGCACATTGCGACAAGAAGAAGGTGCGATGTGCAGTGTGGGCAAGGCAACTGTAACTTTTGTTCACTAAATATGATGTACTCGAAGATCGTTTTTTTTTTCCTCTATTACTTGCATCTCACTGAAATGGTCTTCAAGGACATGTTTAAATCAGTGTTCCTTTGGCACACCCCTTTTTCGCAAACATCATCTGAAATGCATTTTAAATGCGCAAGAAAGCCAAAACTGTATTTTAAAATACAATAGGCAAAGGAAAGTATCCAGCATTGCAATAGTGGGGGAAGGGGGTCGGTCCACTCTTACCCCCAATTCAGTGCGCGCGATTCCATATGGTATAATTTGCATCCTCCCAATCAACATTTTTGGCAACATTGGTGGCAGATGGCATTTTTACACATGACAACAAACTGCAGGACTATTACAGATGCAGAAAAATCATCTATTAGAGCTCTGTGGGGGAAACTATAGGGAAACCTCCTAATTTCTCAGGGCACAAACCAAAAACGCATAACTGTGGAACAGAAATGCCAAACAGGGCAGATGGAAACACCCACCGAAACCTGTAATCCACCTCCAAAAACATAGACTAAGATAACCCCAAGACTCCAAACAGCACAATGGCACAGGAAGCACGCAAGGCCAAAATAGCAAACACCAACCCTCAAAACCAACTAACGCCAAAACCCAAAACTTTGGAACCACTAGCGCATGTCACATCCTTGTGCCACGGCCCCCAACAATACCCAAAACATTGGAACCACTGCCGCATGTGCCACGGCCACCAGCAACCTGGCAACAGCACCGGAAACAGCATACAACACAAACACTGCCCAAAACACACCCAACGCTAACCAAATCCAATACCCCAAAACTTGGACACCAGGCACACAACACATCCTTGTGCCGCAGCCAAACCAAAACACTACTTGTGAATAAGTACCGAAAACATCTAGTACAAAACATATCCTTCTAGTAAAATCCTTAAACCCATGCATGCAGAAGCTGGAACCACCCTAGTCTCCCCTAAATATCCCTGAAGGGAGCAGCACATAAGACCAATACATGCAAAATTTGGAAGCATGTAACCCAAACACACAAAACACGTAAATTCAGAATAATGTCAGCACACGGAAATGCTGATGACCAACGCTGCACCCTCATGCCCGTCCAGAAAATACCAGCAGGGGGAAACTACCCCAAAATCCTCAAAGGCACCCAAAAACATTTGCCCAATAACACCTGAGGAAAGAAAATCAGAAACCAACTTTACCATAAGAATCCCCACCTTTGCATATGATCATGTCCAACCCACCAGCCCAAAACGCCTGCGAAAGGAAAACAGCAATACAATTTGCAAAGTAAAAGACACGTAAAAGACATTAACATTTGAAAAACAAAAGCATCAACATTTGCTATTACACTCCAGTAGAAACGTCCTCCCCAATGCTCCAAAGTCACGACAGGGACCCCGCAAAACATAATACCCTAACAAAGATCATACATATACAAAACAGAAACGCACCACAAAGGCCTCATCACCTAAACAACCACCCCAAGGGACACTAAACCTCACCCCTAGTAACGGAAATGGAAATGAAAATGTGCCACTGCATAAACACAAGCACACAAACAACACATGCCCCACCCAGATATTACTACCTACTAATCCTAGACACAGTCAAATATACTTGGGTCTCTGAACCTCAGCCAGAGATCTACATCCAGTTCCTTTATCCCTGTTGCAACACATTGACACTTCTCACATACCACAGCGGGCAACCAATCTTCCTCGAGGTACACGGCACATCCCAGGAAGGACCGCTGTGAGAAAAGTTGTTTTTGATGTTCCTGCTCCTGTGGGGAATGCTGTTCATTCTCCCCGACCTCCAACCACTCTCGGAAAACTGATGTCAGAGTAAGCAGAGTGTTTTGTGTTTGGCTCAAAGACTTTGCAAATTACCTGGCGAATTTTGCTTCCATTTATTGGAGGGAGTGGCCTATCTCCTGCACCGTTGCTGTTTCCCCTCATAAGCCTCACTCCGTGTCGAGCAGGTCGAGAGAGCAGAGTGTTTTCTGTTTGGCTCAAAGACTTTGCAAACTACCCAGTGAATTTTAGAAGGAGTCTTTTCTTGCTGCTGATTATTGGAGGGAGTGGCCTATCTCTTGCGCCATTGCTGTTTCCACTCATAAGCCTTACTACACACGGAGCGCACAGAGTGAGCCGAGTTTTTTGTGTCTGGCTTAAAGACTTTGCAAGTTACCTGGCAAATTTTGAAACAAGTCTTTTCTTGCTGCTAATCATTGGAGGGAGTGGCCTATCTCCTGTACCGTTGCTGTTTCCACTCATAAGCCTCACTCCATGCGTAAAGAAAAGGGTGAGCAGAGTGCTTTGTGTTTGGCTCAAAGACTTTGCAAATTACCTGGTGAATTTTGGCAGGAGTCTTTTCTTGCTGCGAATTATTGGAGGGAGTGGCCTGTCTTCTACACCCTTGCTGTTTCCAGTCATATGCCTCACTCCACGCAGAGCACGCAGAGTAACCAGACTGTTTTGTGTTTGGCTGAAAGACTTTGCAAATTACCTGGCGAATTCTGGAAGAAGTATTTTCTTGCTGCCACTTATAGGAGGGAGTGGCCTATCTCCTACACCGTTGCTGTTTCCACTCATAAGCCTCATTCCATGCAGAGTATATGGAGTGAGCAGAGTGTTTTGTGTTTGGTGCTTGGCACTGCAGCTGCAAAGTACTCATGGAGATTTAGCACTAACATCAGTAACAACAGTAGTGATCACTCTTTCTGGAAAGCAACACCAAAACGTGGTACAGTATTAAGTGTGAAAGCTCTCCTTCCCTCTTACTTCCTATTCCTTCTGGTGAAACGACGAAGCACCGAGCTAGCCAATGGGGACTCGTAGCAATACCATTGCCGCAGCTTCAATAAATCTCACTCACCAGGTCAGCTCTAACAGACGTTTGGATCAAAGAGTGATCCCGTCAACTATGAGCCAGGCACTGAGACTTTGAATAATGACTTGACTCACTAGGGTGATTCGTTGGACATCGAATGTATTACTAGTTTGGAAACCGCTCGTGAAATTGCCCCTGAAATTTCAGTGGTCAGAGTGGACGGGGCCATTACTGAAGTTGAACTAGCCTGGGTTGTTTCACCCTTAGAAGCGGCTCTCAGATCCTGTCCACAGAAGACCTTTCGCATTGGGAAACCAGCGATAAAGTTGGCTAAATCACTGTCTAAAATCACTGATTTTTACACTGCCTCTAATACCTCAGTTTCTAATGAAACTTCACCGGGAAATGGGGTGCTTGATGACACTATTAATCCTGCACTAACTGACATTAGGTCCCTATTAATGGTGGAGCTGGCAGCCTCAGCCCCCTGTCTTGGCTCCAAACTGATTGAATCTGATTTCTGTTTCACTTGCGTTGGCAGGAGTGGTTTCTACGATTGAACTCCTTACTAATGATGACACTATGGATGGGGATGGATTAAATGGTGCAGTGATCTCCGGGACTGCTGGAGATTTGGGCTTCGCCACAAACACCTCTTCTCTTGCAATCAAAGAGATGTTTCGGGCATGTGAGATCCATCAAGCTCATAGTGCGTGGGATAATCGAGTTATTGATATTCATCTCTATCCTGCTGCTTATCTGGCTACAGTGTCTGATGTCACTTTTTCAAACCCGGTGGAATCACACGTTGAAGGCACATAATAAAACCGAGTTTGATGAGTTTATTGATTTCAACAATCTCGGTATGCCCAAGACCCCGAGAAAACTAGCTGATCCCTTGCTGACTCACTTGCAAACACACCTAATTTATTAAATTCATAATTTGTCCGCAATGTAAGCATCTCAATTGGCGATATACCACTATGTTTGGGGTTTTATAAAATGTACAAATGCAGCGCCAAGCCGAATCTGATGTAATTTCGACCCAACTAAAAAAAAACAGGAAAATGTTATCATTAAACATACTGGGACTCTAATAACACTGGAGTCCATTCTTCATGGCCATTCTAACTGCCTAGAGAGAACTGGGGCAAACATTGAGTTAATGTCATCTAAAGTAGCCCCTGAGGTTTTTATGACTAAATTGACCAAGGCAGCTGTGGTTTTGATAACTCCTCGTCGGACTCTATTCCTGCTGCTGAGCCTGTTGCCTGGTTCACAAGGAAAAAGAGAAAATATATACACCAGGCTAAAATGTACTCAGACAATAAAAGATCCAATAAAGAGCCCAGGGTTCCTCTAAATAAAACCACTGCTAGCAAGCGTCCAGTTCTTGCTCAGACTACATCTAAGGGTATCCGCTCCATCGATAATGAACTAACCAGTGCTTCCCATGCAGCGGTGACAGACAACTCTGTCCTCCTGGGCAAGCAGGATCAGATTAGGACTACACGTCAGAATGAATGTGCTGTGTATACCTCTTTCACCATAGAGCTTGAGAGTGAATCCCAGAATTGTAATCAAGTGATCCCCACGTCTGTCCCCCAAAGAATAACTTATCAAAGGAATGAGGTGGAAACAGCAGGCTTATCTACTGTGGGGAAGAAGAAGGGACAAGACCGGCCCAACACATTGGGAGGAGACTGGCAGCTCCAAACACAAGCATGCTGCAGCCCTCGTGTATAATCTTATGCAATTATTCAGTACTCCTGTTGTCTCTCCAATCTCAATGCCTTCCTCTGTATTGGAATAGAAAAAAAAGGCATCCAAACGGAGGCATGTTTTTCTACTGAATGCCCCCTCACTTTGACGTCTGCCTCTGTATTGGAACGGACATCTGTTCTGACTGCTGAATCCCAACTAGAAGTATAAATCTCCATTAAATGCCCAAGTGAGCATTCTTCTGATAAAGGCACTGATCCTTTGGTGAAGGTACTATTGGTGAGAAATCTCTTCTGTAAGGGTCGGGATGAATATTTGAATCACTCACAAGTAGTGGACTTGTTTCAATCAATTATTCCATTATGTATTGTTAGGAGCAGCGACATCCGAATAGTTCACCAATGTGAAGAGGAGCAGTTTGTTACATCAATAGTCTACTTCTTCACACATGCAATGACTGATTATATTGCTGATTACTGTCAACTATTCTTTCAAGTTGGTTATGAGAGCACAGTTGTGAAACGTAGAGTGATTCTTAATCTGGGGAATCCTGGCAGTTCTAGTTGATCACATGACATAACCATTGCTCAAAAGGGAAATTCTGTTAATCCGTCCAGTGCCCCCGGGCAGGCAGTTATTCCATCTGGTGTGAGATTTATGAATGATCATTTATCTCCACAAGGTTTGGTGGGCAGCAGGCATGCCACCAATGGTGAAGAACATCATTGGGAATGGCTTGATGAGATAGAAAGACAAAATAAGCATCAGTCTTCCTAGCTTCTCTTTTCTGCTGATGTGTTGGAACACTAAAGGTCACCTGAGCAGGATGGTCTTTTTGATCACATTGATAATTTAGTCATTTCCCTACAGGAAACATGGCTCATTGAACCCATGGTATTGCATTGGGTGGAGTACCATTAATAAACTGGCTGTCAAAGGAAAGGTTGGTTGGCCTAAGGGTGGCTTGGTATTGTGTTACCGCCGAACCCGCTGGCTCTATTAGCGCCGGATCATGGGTTTGGCAGAAAGGTAATTTCCCATTCTCCATTGGGCCCATTCAGGAATTCCACATTCCCCATTGGGCCCCATGGGAATTTTCAGCGCAACTACCGTCAGTGGTATTACCGCATGGTAGTTGCACCAAAAATCAGCAAATTCCTGGCGCATTTACCCCTGCTCAGAGCTGGGGGTAAATGCAGCCACACCCGTGATTTGGCAGACCCTTCAATGCAGCAGTAATAGCATTACCACCACATTTAAGGGTTACCGCCATTCTCGTGATGAGGCTGTAAGTCTTAATATTGAGGGGACTGAGTCTCAGATTTATACTTCTGCCACTATTGTTATTAACTCTGCGTCTAGCCAAGTTATTTAGGCATCGAGTAAAATTAAAGTAGCTGCTGCCGTTGTGCAGAAGGTATTTAAGGAATTCATACCAGCTGAGAGCACACTCGAGATAAAGTCTAATCTCCAATTAGGTGATTTTATTCTGAAGAAGTGTGTAATATGATTATCATTTTTTTAGGAGACTATCTTACCTAAAAGATGAGTATGAGCAGGAGTGCCATGGGCCAAAATAAAAAGTGAGAGCATGGATTTGACAAAGAGATTCAGGAAAAAAGGGCTAACCACAAAGAGATACGTGCCTTGGCCGACTTGGAATCTAACTCTTTACAATACGCCACCGGCCGAAAGCTCATTATGGCCAAATACACTAGATGGCTGAAACTCTGGCGCAATTCGGTAGAGTGCCAATGGTGGAGAGACTTAGTCAAGATACCTATGATCAATGATTCTAGCACATTTTGGAGCATAATTCATGGGACTCATACACGCCTCAGCGATATGGGGGTTCCAGAGTTAGAATGGATTGCCTATATTAGTAGCACATTGGGAGGACAGGTATTGGGAGAGCCGAGGGTAGATTCTACACCTGGGGTTTAGAATTATACTAAAAACAGAGAGGAGGTGGAAACAATGACTAATTTCATTAAATCTTTCTGAGCTCCAGGTCCAATTTGTTACTGAGAAATGATTCCAAGCTATGGGCAAACATTCTGCATCAGCTTTTCATCTGCATAGCAACCACTCAGTCCATTCCTCAATCCTGGCGTGACAGCATTTTAGTCCCAGTATTGAAGAAAGGGTCAGACGCTGACCCCCTTAACTACTGTCTTCTAGAGCTGCTTGATGTTTCAGTCAAGGTCTTTGCACGTGTTCTCCTTGCAGAGCTCAGTCTATTGGCTGAGGCTGAAAACATCATTCCTTTTACCAAACTGGTTACCGCAAAGGTTGCAGCACCACTACCAATATTCTTACTCTTACGACAGTGATACCGCAGGCATGGCTCATACGCAATAGACTGGTCTATGTGGCATTCATAGACTATTGTGCCACCTTTGAAACTGTCCATAGAGCAAGAGTCTGTGGGAAGCTACTTAGTTGTGGGGATTCCTCTGGGTTTATTAAAAATGATTGTGATGCTGCATGATCAGACTAGGGTCAAGGTAAGGCTGGAGGGCAATGGGGGGACTTCCAGTTGGATTCACACGCAAAAGGGAGAAAATCAGGGTTCCACTGTGGCACCCATGCTTTTCAACCTATATTTATCTGATATGGGGAAAGCATTGGTTGGTCAGGCCTGCCTACCACTTAAATTGGGATTGGAGCTGTTACAGTGGGTGGGTTATGCGGGTGATATTGTCCTCCTTGAATTCGCCGTAGGAGGCCTTCAGACTGCATTTAATAGTCTCTATACCCATTTGCCTGCAAATTCTTTTAAGATCAATGCATCCAAAACTAAAATTCAGTTTTTTTACTACAAATATGAAAAAGTTGCATGAACCAACTGGATGATGAATGGGGAGACCATCGAGGCAGTCACACAATATACATATCTGGGCATTACCCTGGACCCTAAGCTTAAAGGGTCTATTCAACTTGACTTCCTTAGGGTAAAAACGGCTCAAATTGTTGGTGATATTAGCTCCCTCTCAAATAAAGGGGGAGGCTATTCAGTAGGAATACTGACACATCTTTGCTCCAACAAAATGTTGCCTCTTTTTGCATATGCAGATGAGGCGTGGGCATTAGGAAGTTTGGAAACAATCTCAAAACTGGAAACAATTACTCTGAAGAAATGATTAAGGCTTCTGTTCCTCACTACATCTGAAATGTTTCATTTGTAGATTAGCATACTTGCAGTCATAGAACGTGTCATGCTCAATTGCCTAACTTTCTATTGGAAGTTGGCTCATGCAGGAAAGAAAACTCTCATGGGCTGGCTATTTGAAGTACTTGGCACCAAAATTGCTTACATGCAGACCAGTGTATTAGCAGTGATAAAAAAGGAAGCTAACAAGTGGATTACGAGAACACAGCGTGATGCTCTTCTGATGTCTTTAACTGCATATAAAGGAATAATGAAATCTGTATTCAAATCTTTTGCCACTTGTGCTTCTAAATCTACTGGTCAATGGTTAATTCCATATATATTAGAACGGCAAGTGGTGCCGGCGTATATAAAGCATTTCATTGAAAATGTTCTGGTTTGGGTCTATATGCATCACAAATTTAACACTGTGAAGGCAAATGAGATTATTTGGGGATGGCAAAACATTCCGAGGAACAAAAGACGATGTCGCCTTTGTGACAAACTCGAATTGGAGTCAATTCCCCATCTTCTCTGCGCTTGACCTGCACTGAATTTATCACGTCATCGAGCAATTTTAGCAGCAGGAGTGGATGTGTGTATTACTGTTGATGATCTTTGGTCACTTTTTATTTCAGG
This sequence comes from Ambystoma mexicanum, assembly GCF_040938575.1. Lineage (NCBI taxonomy): Eukaryota > Metazoa > Chordata > Amphibia > Caudata > Ambystomatidae > Ambystoma > Ambystoma mexicanum. The sequence continues at coordinate 293,996,335 of NC_090928.1, forward strand.
CAGTAATGAAGGTTGTATTATACATTTTACCAAATTCTAGAAAAATGTTTCTCAGATTTTAATAATTTTAGAATAGGTTTCTTTTTTTAAACAGATGATTGTTTAACTGTGATGAATTGATATGTATTATAAGTTATTAATGTTAACTGTATAGTACTAATAAAAACAATAGAAAATTAGAACTGACATCTCCCCCCTCTGCACCCACACCACGGACGTTGAAAACAAACTCCCGAACAAACATTTGAGAGAGTACACGCAATGGCAAACCGACTCATCACCAGAGTCCTCAATGGAATCAGCTGCCACTCCGAGACATAGCTTCAGAGCGCCAACCGCTGTGGAAAGACGGCACACAGCCCAGCGCCATTGACATCCGCTCACTCTGCGCACGTCACCCACGCAGGGCAACATCATCATCCCTGCGGTGGAACTGCTTGGAGATGGATCTCCTGCAGCTGAAACTCGCCAGTCCTCACCTCCCCTGCATGGACACCAGGGGCGTCTGGCCCCCAGCCCGGTACCAGTATCCATCAGGCCGGATCCACCTCTGACCATGACCCCCAAAGCTTCAAAACTGTTCATCGACCTTCGGACCTCCTTCAGCTGGCTCTGACCAGCCAGTCACCACTGGTGAACCCACTGCTCTGGCCCATTGCAGACTGCCTGTCTGCCGCAGACCTCCTTCAGCTGCCTCTGACCAGCCAGCCAGCCACCACGGGTGAGCCTGCTCTTCTGGCCCCTTGCAAACTGTGTCTTCACCACCCGGTCCAAAGTCAGGAAACCTCCTTAGACATAAATTCCTCCCTTAAGACCACCATATGCCCATGGGAGCCACTGGTCTGCACCCGCTGAGTGTAATGTCCTGGGTGTTGGAGAAATGCCTCAGGGGTCAGCGCCAATTTCTGCTTGCAGCTCCACCCACCAGGAGCCTCTAACCCCTGACCGTCCGGACAACTCATTGCCAAAATATAGTGATGTTGCACAGATGACAGCCACCAGGTAAGTCCTTTCAGAGTGTAGATTTATTTCTAGTTAGTCCGCCATTACGATAGGTACACGGAAGACACACTCACAAACAGATGATAGATAGCAGAAAGCACTGGAATCCCCACACCCTTCAATCAGCCAAAACCAATTGACAGACCAACGGTTCCTAATAGAACCCCAAATGCACAAACATCAGCATTCTAGCTGTGATGTCTCCAACTCTCTGACATCAGCACCAATACTCTGAAATCGGCACCAATAAAGAATACTACACCTTGCAAGGAGCATCATCCGTCCTTGATACTTGGAGGTACTATGAAAGTGACTTTAAAATAAGTTGTCATATGTAAGTCAAGTATCAAATAACTTTGTAGTGCAAAATACCTAAATTGCACTATTATACCTATGGAGCAATTCTATAGTCATTAGGCTTGTTTGTATGATAGCATGATATATTAACATGAGCTATGAAGTGAATCACTTACAGAGCTGCACCTAAGACAAAGTGTGATTAAATGATTTGCCCAGGATCACACACGTTGTTTAAATGGTGAAACCAGGATGTGGACAACTTAAGCAACTGAACACATCTTCCCAGGTTTAGTTGATATAGATATTTAGAAAGGTCATGCTTTGCATTTCGTGTGCTTAAATAATACTTTATTTATTGCAATGCCTTGGAAGAAATCCACATTTTGTAATAAACTAGCCTTTCATAATAAACTAACTTTACACTATATACACCGTCATAGAAATATGTTTAGCAATAAGAGTATGCCTTTACTTTTATTCTCACCATTCTGCATGCAAAGTCACAATAGAATTAATGTAGGCCTAACAAATCCCCCCTGGGTTTCAAAGCCATAGTAATTATTTCATAATGCTGCATACTTTATGAAACAATGACCATGGCTTTAAAACCCAAGGGGGATTTGTTAGGCTCACAGTAATGTTCTCATTTTTGCACACTTCTCGCTTCTGATCACCCCCATTCACATTTCCTGAGGGACAATAGTCCCTGCTAATAGTTCCCCTCTCACTCCCATCAGTGCCTAATGGCTCCCACTGTGATGCTCTGTTGACACAGAGCAATGTGTCATGTCCTAGGGAGAGACGCTCTGATGCCCTGAGCTCCGTGGCACATTGTCCTGGCAGAGGGACACCTCTTCCGTTTGGCACCCTCGTTGACAGTAAAGGTACTAAACTAGAAAGGCGTCCTGCTGTCAGGACAATGAGGGTGCTGAACACCTCCTGCTGGGCACCCTCATAGTCCTGCCAGCAGGACACCTCTCCCGTTCGGCACTCCCAAATGTCCTGGTCTGGATAGTGAAAGAGTCACTGGGGGCTGGGGGGGGGGCGAGCTACCCACCCTGCCCCCGTCACCCACTCAGTACGCCACTGAATAGACAGTATATATATTCAATGAAATTACATTAACAACTGGTGAACTACAAAAAACTGTACAAAAAAGTTCTATATTTGTATGTCAGTTTAAATGGTAAATGCAGCTGATGTCTGTCCTTTACCCTTTTAAGCTTGATTCTCAAGACTTGCATTTATTGAGCTCTCTGGTAGAACAAAAGAAACATTATCAATCAGTAACCAATACATTCAGCCAAGCTGGATACACAAATGGAGTTTTCAAAATATATGACTATTCTTAAAAATACAACCAAATAGGGCATTGTATGTGCAAGAAATCAGATTTTTTGTGCTGTCTGAAAATTATAAGGCCAGAGCCCAGTGATAAGGAATTACTCTGGTCCTTAGTAACACAATACATGAAACCTCTAGGTTTCAAGGCAGACAGGCATTCTGACCTGTGGTTCGGCAATAAAAAGATGGCGCATGCCTGTTTGATGGCATGGATCCCACGGGGCCTAAACCAGCCTTTATTTTAATTTTCAGCTTAGACAGAGACCGAAAATACACAGAAATGTAAAAATTAGATGCATGCTTAATTTTACCATTCCACCGCAGTTAAATAGCCTCATCGGCCCTAAATATGAAATGTTTTCCTTATTTCGAAAACCAAAAACAGATTTGAATTCAGTGGACAAACATGAGATAGCAACACCTGTGAATTGTTAAGAAATGCACATATGTCTGTCAATACCTTTTTTATATTACAAGTCCTTGTAATGTGAACCTTTGTGAGCCATAAACATGGTACAGTTCCATAATAAAAGTTTGGGAAAAATGGATTTGAGTCCAAATCTGATCAGGACTCCAGATGGAAGCAGAAAAACCTTAGAGTTTGACATAATAATAAACATTGGACCAAACATAAATAGGAGGTAAATTGGGAGTGTTCATATCTAAAGAGAACCAATGATAGGCCCAGTGAAATGAGGTCATTTTGCATCAATTGCCACTGAATTGTTGGAGTTTACTGTTTTTAAGGCCCAACAAACGGAGAAAATAGTGAATTCTTAGGAACTCTGCAGATGAAGGGAGCTTATCTGACAGGAGATCCTGAGAGGGTTTCCACCTTGGATGAAGTTGGTAGGAATCCCCCTTAAGAAGGCTTTCTCACAGAGGGAGCCTGATACAGAAACATTATCTAGACATAAGCAGATTGCCTGCGACAGAATTTCAAAGCAGGGGTCAGACTGGGAGCCATGCTGACCTAGCAGAACATCCCTGAGCTGTTGATGTTCCGACCTGTCCAAAGCCTTTAAAAGACAAACCAAAACTGAGCATAACAATCACTGTGAATTTAGATACATGGCCCAGGAGTACATGAAAAACACCTAATAGCAATTAAAAGTCTTTTAGTGGAATCCTCTTCCAGCTAGGCCACTGCATAGGGACTGGGCTATAATGGAAACTTTGAGCGGCCCAAATTTCATGATTATTTAGGGTACATGATATTCCTTGACTGTAGCCACATACAACAATTCCTGAGTTTTCACAGGGATAATGTAGTCCCAGATTTGTGAGATGCTGCACATTTCACAGATGTGAAATGGATATTAAATTTCATGACCTATGGAAACCATAGTTTATGTAAAAAGAGAAATAGATCCCCATCCCAGGGTGAATTGAGAGTAATACATGCAGCAATGGTTATCAGAATTATCAGAATAATTCCCCTAGATGGAATAATTGCCTGGGTTGGAACATAGATTTAACCACAGACCACCCCGCAGTCAAGAAGGGGTAGCAATGCAAAAAGTCAGGGTTGGCAAAGACAAGTGGAACATATTCCAAAGAAAAATGTACAAGGAGAAGAGTAAAGGGGAATGTGGTAAGAAAGAAAAGCCAAGCCTTATTTGAAGATTGTTTTACATCCCATGAAAATACTCCTGAGTTTAGTGGAAGAATTGGCAAAGGCCAACGGTAAGCTTCTTCATTCCTGAGATAAAATCAGATATAAACAAGAAAGTGAAGAATAGAACATGACATTCACATTTGAGAACGAAGAGAACTCAATGGAGATAGAACCAAGTGTTTATCTTTCAAAGATGTATTTGCACCTCAAAAAGAACTAGAAATTAGAACTGAAAGAAGTTCAACAAATAGTTTAAAAGAAAAGGATGAGATTAACCAAGAAACCTCTAAACATGAGACCCAGGAAGATGTAAATAAATGAACCATGATTGAGATGCCAAAACAAATATAGTATCCCTTTCTCTCCAGACCTTTCTATGGATTGAACTCTGACTAGAACCAGTGACCTGGAAATTGAGGTGGGGGAGGGTTCCCTTTTTCGTTTGTAATTTTGAAATGTATTTTTATTCTTTTCAGAGTCCTAGAATAACCTACCTGACTCTGAACATGAGGAAGATGCCCACAAGATGGTGGCACACGATCAAGATTAGAAAACTCAAAACATCAAAAAGATAGATTCAGAACTGTCCACTAATTCATACTTTCTCTGTAAATTGGAAATAAAAGATCAAAGATTTCTTATTGTTTATGGACAATGTGACCTATTGGCTCTCTTAGATACATGGTTTCAGACAACCTTGATATTCTGAACCGAGACAGAGGGGAAAAGATTCTATTACTCTTTAACGCCTCCTTGGGCAACAACACAATTTGATGAAAAAAGAGATTTCAGTAGACAGGGTTACTGAAGTAGAAATCAAAACAGGGTGACATTGTCTCACCCAGCCGCTGATAGTCATGGCTTCTCATGAAAAACCTGTCTTAATGGGGAGCAATTTACTTCAGATGCTTTTGCCTTTGACAGATTGCATGAACCAGGCACTTTGGACCCACACTCGCTGCCTTATCAAATACAAATTAAAGTGCCAATCATGTTAGTTTACATGGCACTTGTCACTTGATTGAGGAACATACAGATCAAATGGAAATACATTTTCAAAATACTCAAATACTTGGCATCACTACCATATCTTTGAAGGAACAGGATGATAGTGAAAAAACTTCCACTGAACCTCAAAAAATAAATCCGCCATATAATAATGAATGATTTTCCATTATCAATGGAAGTACCCTGAAGTTTTAACTATATATAACTCAGGAGATTGAAATAGGCAATTTAGCTATGATACAAAGGAAAGGAGGACTCTTATTCTTCCTTATTATAAGTAAAGTAGGTAAGGGACCAAAATCTCTCAAAAGTCTGTTCAACTCAGGAGAGAGGTTTTATCTGCTTAGGCAATTACTGAAAGATGGGAAGATTCCCAAACAGTAATTTAAGTGTACCAAAAAAAGTGGTGGTACTGTGGTCTCGGCAGGGTGGAGGGTAGGCGGAAGCATAGTGCAGGATGTGACAAGGTCTTGCAGCCGGGGCATTGTAATAGTCAAAGTGACTAGAAACTAAGGCTCCTATTACAACTTTACACTTACACAGGGAGATGAATAGACAAATCCTATATAGAGAATAGTGCAGATGTTTGTAAAAAGTAGAGGAATGGTAAACCGAAAAAAAATAAAAGTAGTGAAACACTGCTCCCGACCGTTCCCGCTCACTTCTATCACTGTTCCCAAATGTAATCTAATAAAGGAATAGAAATCTGCTCCTGATTCAATGGATTCAAAACACCAGACTACTAACTGGTGTCTGCCGAACGTCACAGCTGGAACCACATCGATCAATCCTATTTGCTTTGTTGTAAGAGATGTTATTTCTGATTTTTAAGAAGGAAAATGTATTTAAAATGGTGTGCCCCCGAACGTATGATTGCACAGGGTATATGAATTCTCGGGCTGTATGCAAATAGGTGAATTCCTAAGTTTTCATAGGGATAATTAATGCTCAATGTTTTGTGTTGGTATACAACATTTCAGAGATTTCAAGGAGATGTTCAACTTCCTGTCCTATGGAAACCATAGTTTACATAAAAGAGAAATCCTGAGTTAGGGTGCATCATTAAAGTGAAGTAGGGAGAAGTCTAGCGTATCCATTTTATTCTCAAGAAAATGTCAATTTAAATACCCAATGTTATTTTTTTAAAAAACGTTGCACAGAAAATAAATGACTCTGCATTAAGCAGACTTCTAATCTCCAGTAGAAATTAATTGTTGATTCTTGTCCCATCACAAAGTTATACTTGTATGGTTGTGTGGCACTTTAAAGGAACCTAGATTGTGTGCTTTTCAAAAAAATAAAAGGTTCTATTATTAACCTAGGCCTGCAGACAAAGTAGTGCAACGTTACAGCCTGCAATGTATACACATATCCGAACCAGAAACCAACACTACCCCACATCTAAATAGGAAATACCAACATAATTAGAAAGTTATATGCAAATCAAATGTATATTTTTTTCTGATGCTTACCCTTGTTGATGGTGTTAGAGGACATTAAGTTAAATAAATATATATTGTACAATATTGAAATGTTTTACATGGAAAGGTGATGCCAACAAGCAGTAATAATTTGAATGTTAAAGAAGAATATAGTTTTTGGCCAGAATAGATATTTAAATGTGTATATTTTATGAATCTGATGGTTACGTGTATTGCAACTCCACTTAGCAAGATAATAGCAGGCCATTTGTGTTATGTTTTCTGTGAACAAGCTGTGTATATAAACAATATTGTGGGTGTTTTCTCCCCAGAATAAAGTTAGGGGAATACCTTACATTTTGATTTGTTAGTTTAAATGAAACCTGACATCGCAATGAAAGACAGCCCGTTTCTTGTCCTATCATTTTTGAGTGAAATTGTTTTGGAAGTGGGTGCCAAGGAGACACCTTGCCACATATTCAATATACAAAATAGATCCAATCACTTAAGAGTACGTGCTCTGAAGATAATTAAACACATACATAACCATAAATGTATCTCAGATGAGGGTTGATTGGACACTTTCCCATAAGGACTTGAAGAATATGCCATCTGCAATTAGCAATGTGCTTTGGTGGTCTTTGTACACCCAGAGGGGCTGGTGCACTGCACTGATGTGCACATTTGCCAGGAAGCAACATTGCTATGTAGTGTGTGCCCTACAGAGACACAAACATGACCTGATGTAAGATGATATTTCATTGGGCACTTTAGAATAATCTTACAGCATATACCTTCTGCAGTTTGCCATTTGCATTATTGACCTCTGTAGACACAGAGTGGGTAGTGTATTGCATTCATATGCACAGTTTGTTTAGGAACAATGCAATTAGGTAATAGATATTCTACAGACAAAATTAAACAAACTAATGTGAGATAGTTGAAAAAATCAATTTTGCATTGTTTAAATTCTGGTTCAGTTTGTCCAGTAAGTTGTTTTATACCAATCTACAGTAGGACTTGCACTATATTCTGCAAAGCAGAAGAACTTGACTATTGATCAAGATTTTAAATATAGATCACTGTATATGTCAGTTATTCCACAAAGAACGTGCAACTGTCACCTCGCCTAGCGCAACATCTTTCCTCCATTTCCCTTAATTGTCCAATTGCAACATGCTCAAAAATGGCTAATGAATTTAAGATAGGCTGTTTGCTACCGCCATCAAAATTCAAAGTGCTCCAGCTGCAAATCTGTGACGTGCAATGTGTGCAAAGCAGAAATGTGGCCAAGGCAGAGCAAAATACAGACTCTCTGATTACAAATGACGCCCGTGTGCTTTGGGATGGCTGCAGAGCACTTTGGGAGCTGTGCCAGCCATTCCAACCTGCATAAGCAGCTATCTGCATGCTCTCGAGTGGAGTAACTTTGCTGAAAATGTTGGGATGTTCGGGGCCGGGGGGCATGACAGCTGAAGAAAATGTGCCCAGCCAAATGAATGGGGACAACATGGTGTGTCATGAAAGTTGGGGGGGGCAAACAGCCCTGTCCCCCCCTAAAATTACGCCCATGCTCGAAACTCATATGCATTGGCTTGAGCTGCCCGTGTGTGTGGAGGGTTGTGAAAAATGACCTGCCCTCCAACTAGAGGATTTTCCTTTCTGAGGACAAGCAGTAGAAGGGAAGTCTTCTACAATGCCAAAGTATATGCTGTACATGAGCACTGGCGCACACCCCAACTGCAGAGAAAAAAAAGCCTCAAAAGTGACCCTCTGTGCAGGCAATTGTACCCTATCAATCTCAAACTTTTGAGTAACTTCATTTGGGTTCCCACTATTGCTAGAGCCACTGGCCTTGCATAATGCTGCAGATTTAAATGCTTTCATAATGTAATTATTTCCCAAGGGGAAAGAAAGGGATTCCACTGCTTCCTGTGGTACCCCAGACTTGACAAACAAATTAGGTAATCCTCAATTAGATCCGATCCCAGAGTCTTGGTATACAGGGACCCATAAAAGCTTACGAAACACCTTCAGAACTAATTACAGCTCTGCTTGAAAGCGGTTGTTTGCTTGGTTTATGGAGTTACAGCCTGTATTTATTGTTACGTGTTTTACAGTTCTATGTGATATTACCACATTTTAAAGACCAAGCACAGAATTACTGTTTTTGGCCCTTGTTTCGGCTTAAAAATGCGGCAATATGACATGCTCCCCCAACCCTCCACCCCCAAGGTGATCAGGGTATCCCTTCCCCACCCCACCATCTCCCACTAGTTGCTATGTAGACGTGTGGATTCACCCCCCAAACCTCCTTTCCCCACTCACTACCCCATTCCCAGCACAACATATGCCAAGTCCACACACATCCGCACACGCAAACACTCAAGGTCACAGAGCGGTCATTCTAAACCGATCTTTTTACTTTTCGGTCAAGCAATTATTGGAGATGGGGAGCTATGGGGTGAATTTGTTCGCACTTTTATTATCTATTTACTTTTGTATCTAATTATGGGATTTTGTAGTATTTGTAGGTGTTATCTTTTTTCTTTGAAATGGTTTGAGATATACATCTATTGCTGAAATATAATATATATTGATATGACATGGCCACGGTAGTGGCCATGTAGTTATGGTTAAGTTTCTGTTTCCATAGGAAGAGCACTTTTTGGGCGGCTTATAACTCTGCTCCCCCTGGACGAATCCTCACCAAACTTTGCAGAAAATGTACATGGGCCACTCTGAATTTTTTTGTAAAGTGTGGTGAGAATTCGTCCAGGGGGAACAGAGTTATATGGGGGGGGGTCCCGAAACGTCTTTTTTCCCATAGACTGAATGGGGGAAAAACTTTGCGCACGGCTACAGGTGAAACCGCTGGACGGATTTTGACGATTTTGACGAAATCTGTGGCAGGTACAGGGGCTTGGTCCAGAAAGCGTGCTTTTGTCACCATACATGCAGTACGTTTCTATATAATTATGAAAACGTAGGTCTGAAATAATTAGTGATATCTATGTTCGCTCTGTGGTCACACTTCCCTGTTCGGCCGACGAAGAAGAAACCGATTGGCTAAGGGGCTGCCGTCATGACCGTGTACATGCGACGTCTCTGCCCATTGGCTGCTCCGAGACGTGTTCTACGTCAGATGGTTTGGATGCGCCCGACATCTTGGATCCGCGGAAAGCGGAGCAACAACCAGCGTACACATGCTTTTTTCATTAACCTATTTTGCTGTGTCTCAGAGCATTGGGAAAGGTTCAGACAGTAAGAAATGGGTGATCTATGCATTTGTTCTTCGGCCGTCATGCTGTAATTTCTATGGACACCTTGTACGTACAGTAAATTTGGGGGGTAATAACGATAGCATTTCAGTCCATGTATTGGGCAGGAAATTTGTAACACTTTAGTCCATGTAGTGGACAGGAAATTTGTAACTGTTGAAAGCACACGGGTATAGGTAGGCAACATTGAAATTGCCAACATGCCATGAACACATTATTTTTCCCAATGGCTATTATTATATTCATAAGTACGCTGCCATGGCCGAAGGCCTCACATCCAAGACTGTAGGCCCTGGCCACAACCACTGCCACATGTGTCACCCATGCATACACCCCTTGTGTTGCATTTTCATTGGCAAGTTGTGGGGAGTGCGTGCATTGTTGGGTGCATGGCCTTCAAGAATAAAGAGGTGGTTGTGGGGAGATCCTGCACTCTTGGGTGCAGGGCCAAAGGCCCTGCACCCAATAATACACTTATACCTACTTAATGACATATGTTCTGTGGCCTCCTTGTACATACAGAAATGAGGGGTCCAATAAGGCCAGTATTTCAGCCCCTGCAGTGCACGGGGGAGTTGTTAGATTTATAAGGACATGTACATTACTGTTTCCAATGGCTATGATTATATTCATTAGTACGCTGCCATGGTTGGCATATGCTACGGTGGTTGTGGCCAGGGCCTAGAGTCTTTGATGCAAGGCCTAACTTCCAAGACTGTAGGCCCTGGCCACAACCACCGCCGCATGTGTCACCCATGCATACACCTCTTGTGTTGCATTTTCATTGGCAAGTTGTGGGGAGTGCGTGCAGTCTTGGGTGCATGGCCAAAGGCCATGCAACCAAGAACAAAGTGGTAAGTACTAAACTTGGAAGACACTGCACACCCATCCCATGTAAGATCTTCAGACACCTAGGAGGGAAGCCTCTGGGCAGAGGTACTGAAGGATAACATACCTATAGAATAACCCCCACTACCACACATCACCGAGGTGGTTGTGGGGAGACCCTGCAGTCTTGGGTGCATGGCTAAAGCCCATGCACGCAAGACTGAAGTCATAAGCAGTGGAGTTACAAGATAATATGGGTGTGGTAGATTGTGGTCGTTGTGTTGATGCCCAAGTTTCTTCACTTCATGGCTGCAGACGATGGTCCGAAAAGTAAAATTATAAGCAGCTAATTTACAAGGACCATGTTTTACATATGCAGCGATGGTTGTGGATAGGAACTGTACTCCTTGAAACTTGGTTGTAAGGCGTAGGTGGTAGGTTACTCACCGCAGATGAAAGGCCAGCCTAAAGGCACTGCAGCATATTACTACCATAGATTAGACGAGTAGATTCCCATGTGTAGAAAATGCCTGCCAATATACTTACCCTTTACTTTGTTCAGAATCCATAAAAAAAAAATTAAATTGGTTATCGGAAGTATCACTTTTTCCATTTCTGTGATGAAAGAAAAAGGTGTGTTAGTGTTTGCAGTTTTTCCAAATTTACCAATTGCATAATAGACAGTTAACTTTTTTTTTTAGACCCTCATATTTACTTTACAAACCAGTGTACTGTGCATTGCGCTCAGTTTCTGTGTTTGCTTTTCTAATCTTTGGGTCTGGGGAAAAAAATCCTTGTCGGATTAAAAAAAAACTTCATTTCTTATGGAACTAAGTACTTCATTGTTTCCTTTCAGTGTTTTCTTCATTTTTCTGATCAATGTTATGTTTGTTACCTTCCTGCCCTTTTTTAACAACAGTTAGATACCTGTAGGTGTATTCTAACTGTGCATTTGTTCCTACAGATTTTTGATACTCATTCATTTGTGTCGTTGTTACATCCTGTTTCCTTCATCTTTCCCATTAATGTTTTCTTTGTTGCCTTCCTGCCGATTTTTAACAACACTTAGATACCTATAGGCGTATTCTACCTGTGCATTTGTTTCCAACGATCTGTGATAATCATTTATTTGTGTCATTCTTCCATCCTGTTGGGTAGTTAGATACCTGTAGGCGTATTCTAACTGTGCATTTGTTCCTACGGATTTGTGATACTCATTAATTTGTGTCGTTCACATATCCTGTTTCCTTTATCTTTCCCATTAATGTTTTCTTTGTTGCCTTCCTGCTGATTTTTAACAACAGTTAGATACGTATAGGCGTATTCTGGCTGTGCATTTGTTTCCAACGATTTGTGATAATCATTTATTTGTGTCATTCTTCCATCCTGTTGGGTAGTTAGATACCTGTGGGCGTATTCTAACTGTTTGTAGTCTTTCACATAGTTTGTTGACAATTTTTAAGTACACATTATTTCGTAAATTTTGGCTTCAAGAACATTAAATACACATTTGTTAGGTTAGCTGGCCACCTCTGCTTTAGAGTAATGGTGCTATCATTACATTCAAACCATCCAGAATTCTTTTTAATATGTGCAGTGTAGTGACCAGCATTGGTTGTAGCTCCTGCATGGTAGATTATTCCTACTCTTGTAAAAGTTTTCTTTCCAAGTGACACTTGACCGTCTGTGAATCCAGTCAGTTTGCAGTTGTTTTTGGTGGCAACTGCATTATAACATAGAAGCATAAGTATTATATAGGCATTATGTGATTATATCAGTAAGGTAGAGCAATTGCAAATACTACATAATCTGCCATGGTTTGAATTTTTTACAAGTTGCTGAAATGGAATGCTCTCACAATTTGATATGGAAATATACACAAATTGTCATTTGGGATTTCTTCCTGTATCACTTTGTTACAGAGAGTGGATGTATGGTTCCACATGTACGAAATTTGGATGATTTCATTTTGTTTTCCAATACTAATAGTATGTACATTAGAAATTCTTGTGGATCTTCTTGTGAGTTCATAGTGAATCTCACCATTCCAGCACAGTCGTCCATTTGTTGCCTTACTCCATGAACACTGTATGTGTTGTCAGGATTGCTTGTTGCATTCCTATGCAGCACTAGCATTTGCAAACACAATAAGTCTGTGGTGTGCAGGTAAATATTGTTAACAATTGGTGGCAATTGAAATAGAATATTCATTGCTATATTTGCATAGCAACTTACCCCACTTTCATTTGTAAATTTGAATGGGCCAGCAAGTTCTGTATCTGAGTGTATTTTTCAGTTTTATTGTTGCTTCTTTGCCGACGTGCCTGGTTTACATTCCCTAATAGGTTCTTCTATGTTTGCGGCAATTGATGAAACTTTAGCTTCTTTTCTTTTTTTGCGGAATTTCCTGTTGCATTCTGTTGCATTTCTGTTTCATTTACTTTTCTTTTACCATGTTTCACTTTATCTAGAACAGGGTATTGTTTCAGATGAGGGGTGTACAGTGAACTCAATCTATTGTATTCTAGAATGCAAGGAATATCAGCTTTGACTTTACTTGAATCAAAGTTTATTAGCAATAGAACGTCAAGTGTACGTAAGCGTGATAATGCTACGTAGCTCATGCCTTCCTTAAACACTGTATTTCCTATATCTATCAATGCTTTCTCTAGGGTAAGACCTTGGGATTTATGAAAGGTAGCTGCATATGCATGAGTTAGAGAAAATTGCTCCCTACGTACATACATGTTTTTGAAGAGAAGAAATCGAGCCATTGAGCACCCTATCCTTTTCACTTCTGAAACTTTATCAAAGCGAATACTTACAAACTGAATGTTGCTATCATGTGGGTATGATTGAAAGCCAACAACTGTGCCCAGTGCTCCATTAACTAGCCCTTGCTCTACGTCAAGGTTACGTTTAAGCATTACTCTACAATTTAATGATAATTTCAATATTTTGTCCAACCCAGCTGTGTTGGAGATTGAATTTTCTAAACTATTTAGTCTTGTTGGGGCTTGCTCACACAAGGGCACTGTCAAATCATGTACGTCTAGTTTGTCTGTGGCGCTAATTTCTATTATTCCTTGCATTTCTTTCTTTAACATTGTTTAATTGAATTTGAAACAGCTTGCAAGAGTTGGCATTAAGGCCATACAATTGACATTTTTGTGTGCTATTTGTTCCATAACATCAGTTGCACATGCATTATCACCATAAAGTGCATGTATATGCTGCTTTTTCAATACAGCTTGTGCTTCTTGCGATAATACACCAACTCTGATACTTTTTAAGATGTTGGCATAACTGAGATCTGCAGATTGCCGCATGTTCTCAGTTAATTCTCTGTATTGGAAATGTTGCCAAAGGTTAACATTACCTATGCTACCAACAGTTTTCCGGCAGAGTTTATGGCCTAAGGTTTTAAAAAATTGGTTCACCTTTCACTGGTGTCAATTGTAGAATATCTCCAAAAACGATAATGTGTTTCCCTGCAAGTACTTCTTGCAATCTGAGATGAATCAAAGCCAACATTATATTGGAGTTCATGCTCACATCATCTATTACTAGCATTTTCATTTGTTTCAATACTCTACTTAATTCCATTGTAACTTCTGCAGAAAGTTTGTAGTAGTCTAATGTATTTTGATGCTCTACTGGAAGCAGTCGTAATCGGTGTAAAGTCACACAGCCTATGTTGTAGGAAGCTAAACATGTGGGGCTGTTGCAACAGCTGACACTTTGTTGTTTGTCAATAGTTGAAGGAACTTGCTGATAATTTTGATTAAGAATTTTGCCCTGATCAGGCTTCACCACTGACGTACAGCAGTATAGGTTTGTAATTTTGGCAGGTACATGCTTTATTTTCGTGTTGTATGCCATGCACAATTTGTTTTGTTACGTCTTCAAAAATGGTGCGCTGATCGTTGTTAAGTTTTGCTTGTTGTGCAGTTAAGTCTTCTGTATCTTCTTGATACTGATACATGGTGTTTTCTACTTCTGCCATAGCAACTTCAGCCTCATTTGCTATTAGTGGTTGTGCTAATGGTTCTTGACTTCCTGTTACAGAAGCTTGACTACTGTCGGAAGAGTCTTTATCTAGTTGGGCCTGAATGTCATCTTCCTGTTGCTGCTCATTGTGTAACATTGTTTTGTACTGCGTAAAGTTCATATCGGTGATAGTGCTTTCATTTGCTTTGAAAGCATCTTCATAGCACTCATAGTTATCTAGTATATCTTCCTCTTTTCCCCATGCTTTGAAAAGTTGTAACGTAGACATGTAATATAGTTCTTTCTGTTGAGGAGTTTTTAATGACAATTTCACATTATTAATTAAGCTTCGTTTGTTAAGTTTAATAAGTTTCACTAAGCTCCCTTCACAATCGGTCACTCTATATCTACGTTTGCTTTCATCGGGATTTACATTATTTTTGTTTGCAAAGTTTTGAGCTATGTGGTATAGACACATGCTTTCCAGAGTGGTACTCCTGTTCGGATAATATTTGTCCACTAAATTGTTTTTTAGAATGTCTTGGCTGTTGGGATAATTTCTGCCAATTGTTTCTATGTCCTCATATGATTTTAGCACTCTTTTTCTAAATTTTGCAGGACCAAGACTGAGCCATACTATGTTGACTGATTTTCCATACAAAGCATTGTCGGTTAAACGATCTGCTGCTTCATAGGCCCCACATTCTCTATGAGAGAGCATTTTTATGCCTAGGCTGTACAATTTCTGTGATAATGTTTTGTCTGATGCTAGGTCATCCCAGAGGTCTTGAAGCTCTGTTTTTTCTGCTTTTGTTAAGTAGGCTGTAACATATCGTGCAACAGCAGTTGAATTGTCTCCAATGCACTGCACATCTATGTTTGCATTCCATAATAGGGCAATAATTGCATTGTAATCATTGATATATTTTGATTCTTCCCTTCTTTTTATGTAATACGTGTTGTTAGGTGATTTACCTTTAACACTATGTCGAACTGAAGACATGAAGTTGTTTACTTCACCTGTTTCTGTAACTGGTCTAGGGAAACCAAAGCGGCATTTGGTGTAGTATTTATCTTTGTTTGTGTATGTACAGCGACAATATTTGCCACATTTGTGTCTTTGAAATTGTAAATTCTGCTCATGCAGCTCACTATGTGTCTGTTGTGAAGGGATTTCACATGTGATATATTTTTGGATAAACTGCAAAACAGTGCTATCACTGTTGTGTCCAAATTTCGGTGCACCTTTGATCCATAACAGCATGTGAATATGTGGTGCTTCTCTTGCTTGATATTCTTTTCTCCAAAAGAAGTGCACTTCTCCAAGGGGAGGAACAGTTTTATTGCAAATAAAGTGTAGCATTGCAATGAAATGATGATGGAAATATCTTGAAACATTAACTGGATCTAGAGAACAAAGTTCTCCAGGTGTTAATATATCTATCATTGTTTTTCTTGCTGTTTGCTATGCGTAGGAACTCATGTAAATCTTCCCATGCATATTCGGCACAACTTAGCATAACAAACCAAGTTGGTGGTCCAAGGTTTCTGATCATGCAACACACGTCTCCGTGCCGTCTAAACCAGTATTCCTTTGTACCACGCATGTTTGCAAACAAATTTGTTACACTTGATTGTAAAACCTCATCTTTTTCTTGTACTTGAAAGTGCGTTCCAGATTTAAGAATGTATGCAACTCCATAACATAGTGTTGCTAATTCACTTTCATAAAGTAGGTGGAATATGTATTCCACATTTTGTCTAAATCTGGGATCTTGTGAATACATTTGTAATGAGCAGTATTCTGATGCCCCAATCTGAGTGGGTCTATCATTGTATCTCCCACCTTTGCCAGTAGGAAATAGCAGTGGAAAAGCACGTGCTTCTATACTTTTTTCCCAAATACTCATTGCTGACCCTTTGGTTTGTCGCATTTGGTAAGTTTCTCGTGCATCATCTATGCGTTCATTGGAATGCAATGGATGAATTGTGTAATGGTCCAAAAGAGTGGATACTGTAGCTGGATCCAGAAGTTCGAATTGTCCAGTTTCTGATGGCTCTTGAATTATTTCATTTGTTTGCCTTAAGCTTTCATCAACATTTATTTCCTTGTAGTACTCATTATTTATTGTCTTTTAGATATTGCAATGCTTGTCTAACTTTGTGTAAGTCCACTAATTGTTGCCAAATGTTTTTGTCCTTTGTTGGTACTCCATTTACCAAGACTATTAAAGAATGCTCTATTGAATGTTCCACTCCTAGAGTGTGCACATTTTCCGTTAGATCTAATGGCAAGTAAACTACTTTGCCACAAATGCCTTTCACCAATTCAGAGGAAGGTAAATGTGCTGTTTTTGGATGAAGGCGTATAATTGCTTGAAATGGGTGAAATGTTTGAATTATTATGATCTCATACAAATTGAGCTGTTGCAGGATTTTTGGGAATGGAAACAATTCCAAATTATTTGTAATTGCACGTGAAGGAGTGTGGTTGTCTAATTTTGCAGTAGAGTGACTGCAACATATTAGTCGTTCAGTTATTTCATATTTGCTTTCAGCTAAAAGGTACAAAGCTAATTCAAACCATTTAGAGTTTGTGTTCCTTTTGTAAAATATTCTGCGGCAACATACACACACATGGTTTGTTACTTCAGCCTGTTAAAGACTCCAATCAAGCAGTCCCACTAAGTCAGTGCCTTGTCTGGGATTGCTCAAGGGAAGACCTTATTTATATATTTTTATGTCCAGTTTGTGTACTCTGGATGACAACCCTTATATAACACCCCTCTCTTAGAATCCCCCTGACCCCACTGAGCCAAGAAGTAAGTTTGTTTTGCAAATTTAAAAGGTTTATTTGAGAATTAAACAATATATATATCACACTTTTATAATAAATTAATAATTGATATCACACTTGTGAATATGAGCAGTAATCAGCAATAGGTAATCCTACAATAGCACAGTTCTGGTGACTTATGACTAGGAACAGGGGAATAAGGTATCCGAGAATGCTTTATGGTTTCAAGGAGATGCAAAGTGGAAAAGAAGCAACACAGGAATAAACTTGATATGATTTCAGCAAAACATAATATAATCACTTTTCCCCTTTTGGCAATTCACCCCCCCCCCCTCTATGCAATGTAAGCAGGTGGAAGTGACACACGCAGTTCTTCAGGAATACAATCACAGTACAATCCCAATTCAGTTTCCCCCTAGCAAGCTTAGATCAACAGGGATGATTTTAAACGCAGGCAAAGGACTTTAAAGGTGGTATGCAAAGAAGGGAAAAATATGTTAAAAATTATTTTAATTCCCTCTAGAGGTTCAGGGTGAGTGATAGCTACTTTAAATTAGTTCAGGATCACTTTAGCAATGCTCTATGAATGATTGTCAGGTTGCAAATGAATTTCAGCAAAGGAATGCAAGGACAAATATTTTTACACATGGCTGAAATGAAGCAAAATGTCAAATCGTGGTAATTTAGTCGTGTGCGTCGAACGCAATTACGGAGGAACTATGAGGTGTAGCAAGTCTAGAGCTTGTTGGAAAGCATAGAATCTCAGCTTCAAAATAAAAGTTAAATCTCGCTTTTATCACAAACGGTTGAAGAGATACGGACGATGGAGGTAGATTTTCAGAAATTAAATTTTAAAGTTTCAGAATAACAGATGACAGTTTTGCAGCTTTAAAGTCACAGAAGGACACACAATGCTATGGTGTAGTTCTAGATAGGTTAAAATAGTTTGAATTAGATTATTTTAAACTAAGAGATTGGTTTTGCACAGTCCTGGCTGGGTACTCACACTATATTTTGGAAGGAATGGGCCTCGTCACAGATCTGGTCAGGTTGACTGCGGTTCTCTCGCCACGGACGGTCTTTAGTATCGGTTCTCTGGTTACAGCGGTCTGGGTCAGCTCTGCTCTGCTGGTCTGGTCTGGCACTCGGCGCTTCACAAAGGTCTGTTCTCTGGTTCCGGGTACAGTTCTGCTTTCTGGGTGTTTCTGGCCCAGGGTTCTAGGCCAGAATCAAACAGCTCAGCCCGGCTGTTTTACTCTGATGTGCCCCTTGGAAGTCTGGGGTAAATCAGTTTGCAAAAGATTTTGGGGCCTGCTGACAAATTCTGAAGTCTGAATTCAAAGTTCTGGTCTCTGTCTGGATTTGAAGTCTAAGTGCTGGATCTGGTGTCTTCTGGCAAAACGCTCTGCAAGAAATCAGCTTGAAGTGGGAAGTGAATGTCCCTTTCTGGCTTCCAGTGGCTCTTTTTATGTGTTTAGAAAGTGGGTGGGTCGGCTCATTCTGCATGCCCAACCCTCTCAACTTATCATTGGCCAGTTCCTCCTCTCTCCCTTGATTGGGGGAACTGGGTTGTGAGTCAGAGTGATGAGGTAGGTTTATGGTCAGAGGATCCTCCCCTTGTCAAATTGCACACAAATCTATTTCTGATCCAAATACATATTTATCTATGTACCATTTTTCTAATATTATACGTCCAGTTAACATATTTTCTGTAGCACCAAACCATCCGATCCCTGTCTTTGTAAGATGTCGTGTCCACTTATGACAGAATTCTGCCCTTTTCATCCAGATAACGACCTCTAAACCTTTCCAGATTTTACACAAATATGCACCAGGGATATGGGTTCCAGATGATAAATTATCAGATTTTTAACATGCATACATTTGGAGTAACAACTTTTTTCCTCTACTATCCCCAAGAACATACCACAGGGTCCTAACACCTCTTAAAATGTGCACAGAAAAATCACAAGAATGATGATGTTATTTATATAATTTTTAGTCACTATGAATTATCCATCTGTTTAAAATTATGCTCTGGCCCCAAAGGGGTGTGGTTTTCCAAAGCACATGGTGGAATTTCTGGTTTATCCACTTCCCCCAAGCTCAGCTTGCTCACAGATGCAGTGCCCCTCCCCGTTTCCAAGAGGAAGCCATTTACGACCCCCCTAATTTAACATTTGCCTGGGCCAAGGACAGTGCTTTGTTTAGTTTCCTGTAGTCCCCAGGTGCTACTCCCCTAATTCAATCAGAGAGGTGTCATCTCCTTTTGGCAGGGGCAGCAGAATGCAGCCAGGCCTGAGAACACAGCTGCTGATCAAGTTTCAACTCCTGTCAGGGGTGATTGTCAGGCAGAATTCAATCTCTTTAAGCCGGCTTCAGCTAAATGTCACTTTGGTACCAAGTTTTCTACATTCAAATCAAACTGACAATTTTTACACATGCAGCTAGAACGCTGATTCTAAGTTCAAAACTATGACATTTTAACAGTTGCAAACTATGTGACACTCAACAGTAGGTCACTCATTTATTTTAAACATTTAGATTTTAGTGTCTTTCAGTCCAATTTCACTTCAGCTGCTGACATCCACAGCTCAGCCAGTTTTGTTATAAACATTGTTTTGGGCTCTTTCTCTTTCCAGATTTAGTATGCACACAAGAATACATTCTGCCAAATGCCTGCTGGTGTTCATTGAGATTTTTGAATATCTTGTGATGTTTAAAATAGGCATTTTAAGCTTGCATTTCAAAGAAACAAAGGTGATTTCGAAGCGCTTTTTTTTTAGCCACCGGCACTGCTGTTTTTCCTTTGGCACACATTATACTCATGGCACTCCTGGCCCCTCACGCTCGCACTGGTGGGTGGCAGGTCAGGGGACCATTTTGCTGTGCGCAAAACTGCGCGGTTCTCCAGGATTCTGGCACAAATGTGGGCTTTTCCGTCCTCTTGGATTTCCTAAGCCCACAGCACCAAGTGTTGCAGCATAATAACTTGAACATGGGCCAAGACACCCAACAAGCCGATGACCTTTTAAATTTGAGTATTTCTTTTCTGTATGTGTGTAATAGAATGTTGCTATGTTCAGAATTGTCCCTACTATGCTCTAAAACTGTTGCATTTTCAACGTAGCTTTCACTTCCAAAATACTTTTTCTGAATACGGTCCATTTCTTCTTGTACGTATTTGGGTGTACCATGCAGAAGAGTGGTATTTAAATTGCCTAATTCTGAAGCTGGACTTTTTGCATAGTATATTTTATACACTAAATTTCTTACTTTGGAATGATGTACTGATATTATTTTGATATCATGGAAGGTATTTTTGCAAATAGGCCCAGAAATGCAGGGTAATGAATGTCCTTTTAGTCCTGTGTCTTTCCGCACTACACAAATATCCATATTTTGCAGCACTTTCATTTTACTTTTGTCTTTACCTTTTACATATTGATTGAGGAACTGACATTAAGATTTGAAAGATTTGTTTGGAATGGCACACATTGATGTCTACAGACATTTCTATACTGGACGGTGTGGTTCTGCTGAATTGAGAGGTAATTCTGAGTTTTCAGAGATAGTTTTGTAAGCAGAGTTTCTTGTTCCATGATGGTAGTAATGATTTTCTCATACCCTCGTCCACTGCTATGGATGGCAATTGTGTTTGTTTGATTTTGTTTGTATGCTTCTTCATTAAAATATGGCTCTGTGGTTGCTGTGTGACTCCATTCACCACCACAAACATGCAAAAAATTATTTTTGTTCACATTCCGTTTATTGCTGAGTTTCATTTGTAGTTTGGTACTTAGTTTTGTTAGTGCTTTCATCCTGTTTAACACTAATATGAACAACTTCCTTTTGAGAAGGATTGCACTGTCCACGAGTGCTTGTAGAATTAACTTTCTACGGTACGTTTTAAGGGGTGAGGATGATTTTGGTCCTCTTCTTAGTAGATTCTGAAGGACTCTGTGATGAAACATTTTTGCTAAAATACTTTTTTTTACTATGGGTTCTTCTTACACTATCAGGATTATTAGGAACATTGTTAGCTGTACTGGCAGCCTTTTTTTGACAACATTTCTGTGTTTTGTGACACTTTTTTATGGAGGTGGTACAGTTTCGGTAGTTGCGACTTCTTTTATCATGTTACCCAACTGCATTAGCTGGTTTGTACCAAGATTCTCCACTAACTCTATAACAGGTGGATGCTTACATTGGGCACCTTTATTTTTATTTGCTCTAATTCTGCATTCCTTTCTACGGAGTTGCTTTTTGGTAGGTATTCTTTGGTGTCTGTTGAGAAAAAAAAGTATACTTTGGTCTGTTGTCCAATGTATATGTGCTGTGTGCATATGTGCATAAGTGTGATGGGGAAGCTCTTTGGCATGGTGTGTCAACGTACATTGACCTCTAACTATCATTTGGTAAGACTACTTTACTGTTTGTATACTACTACAATGTACTTTAGATGAGAGTACAAAGTGCACTACTTGTGACGAGAACCATTATTAATAACCGAAATGCCCAAAACTTATTTTCACAATCTAACCTTCTAAGGATTTCCTATGTTATTTCAGTACCAAACACACAGGGATTTGTCAGCCATTCCACCTGTTATTCTTTGTTCAATAAATGGATATTTGTAGGTAGAATGGTTTACAAATTAATGCTTGCTTTGGTGCCCAAAATAAACAAATAACCCACGCAGCCTCTTTAAGGAGTAGTTACAATATGAAGGTTGTACTGTACTTACTTTTTTGTGCAAGATGACCAAGTTTCTTCGGATATGTCGTCTGCAGTGTAGATGCTGTTGATTCTCAGGAGAGTAGTCTTCACTGTGAATTAAAAAAATGATATCAATTACATTCTGTGTTTGCAGCGGTTATGATACTGCAGACTTTACTTGTACTTCTTTCGTCAGAGGATTGAATTTTCATATTAGTACCCAGTCTACGTGCACATTTCACTTCTCTCTGTGCAGTCTTTGCATACTACTTTCAATATGGTACTTGAAAGTCCTTCAAAATAACTACATTTTTTAAGGGTTTGCAAATGCCTTGTTCTTTACAAAGTGTAGTATGCATAGGAGAGAGGTTTGTAAGTGATAGGGCAAAGTACTAGACGGGCAAACATTTTGTACTTGTTAATGAAAAGCACAATGTCAAAAAATAGGGTGACCCTCCCAAGGACATGTCAGCACCACAATCGGGAGTGCTTACTATTCTCATATGATCACATTGCAAGTAGCATTACTGTAGGCAGTACAGAGTACAGAACTCCGACATTTTCACATACAAAATTGAGGTCTGCCCTTAATTATACTTCTCAACTCACACGCTTTAGGCACCCACCTTGTAAAGGGCAGACTCACCCGCCAAGCCTCCTGCACGCCCGTTCATTCAATGGGCATCTCACCCGCCAAAAACAAAATCGCTGATTTCACCCGCCTTTAAGACAAAAATGGTTGAGAGCTATGCCTAAATAGGCATGCTTGCAACGTATGTACAGGTTATGCAGGAGACAGTAAGCAGTCGTGCGATTTGTTAATGACAAATCGGCAATCTTGCACTTTAAAAGGGGGAGCGTTGTTATGTGTTCCATATGGACATTTACCGGCATTATTTTGTCTATTTTAAATCATAAGGCTTCCACATGTACTTGATTAAAATGTACATACCTGTACTCTATACTGATGCATGTGGACATGCATGGAGTTGTACGTAGAAATTCGCAATCCTTGCACAGTAGCTTGTGAAGTAGGTGCTTTGCAATCATATGCGATTTCCATTAAGAATCATCGACAGTAATTTTGAAGTGCGCAATGTTGATGACAGAGTTAAAATGAGTGATGTTCTATGTGATTGGTGGATGATTGTGTGCCCGCTTAGTTGTGTCCAATGAGGGACTCGCTTTGGTACCGCTGTAGAAAGGGTGGAAGGACTGGGTAAGAGTTACGTGACTCACGTAGGCAACGCTTGTCCGCTGGTAGGGCATGTCACATACAGGTTTCTACAGAAAATCCTGCATGGAAAGGCGACTGTAGGCATCAGCCAATCAGATGTTCACATTACTTTTTGGTTGTCGAAAGACGGTGCGCACACTGAAAATGGCAGAGGTGGAGAGGGTCAGGGTTTTGCTGCTTGGAGACATTTTTGTGCAAGGCTTACCACACTATGCCGAGAGTAGGCATGTGGCACACCATTTCGATGTGCGAAGAGTGGAGGTGGTGTGGAGCGCTGACACTGATGGCAATGCTGCTGCAATTCTGCAAGTTTGCAGAGACATGCGTAGAATGACCACTCCTCATGTGGTAATTTTGCACTACGGTGCTTGTCACTTGGGATATCTGGCTTCACGTACTTTGTTGGCAGATTTGGCACAGTTGGTTGAAGCACTCATGACCATCTTCCCAACATCTAAAGTAATTTTTTCTGCTTTACTCCCGACAGTACAATGGAACAACACTTCTGTTTTCTGTCCAGATCAAAGCATCGGGAGGTGCATCATCAATCGTGGCATGCGTGCATTCATGCTACGAGTTGGTATGTTTTTTTGTACCAACGATAACATTGCTCCAAGCAGTGCGCATTAATTTGAAGGAGATGGTGTTGCGCTATCTTCTTTGGGAAATGCAATGTTCTTTTGGAACATAAGGCTTGCTTTAGAGACGGTTCTGTAATGTTAGCAAGAGTAAAACAAGGACAAAAAATACAAAAAAATTCATAAAATACCACATGTCTGTACGATATGTGGCCAAAAAAAAAAAAAACGGCTCTTTTCAGAGCCTACCTTAAAGGGGAAAAAGGGGAATAGTACTTTAATGTACTGTCGTCACGCTCTGATCCTGTACATGTCCGCGAACATGGCGGCAGTTAGCAGCCAGCATATATCACCACCGGGGATTGAAGGGTGGAGCCGCATGTAAATGAGAATGAGCAGAGCTAGGGATTGGTCCATTAAGTTCAGTAGGTGTGTTCTGACCGACGTACTTTATTAAGACCGTCTTCTCCCTCACAGGATACGACACAGCCATGGCTTTCCATGCTCGAAAACAGATTATCTGGATTGTGGGAGAGTCATGGATACATTGGTTGAAGGTGCATGCAGAAAGCTGCAGGTTATCTACAAATCTCGGATTTCCACATGCGGAAGTGCACTGGCATGGCGTGCGTGACATGAGATGGCTGGACTTGGTACCTCTTTGTGTTACTTTACAGAAAGAGCGTCCTCCAGATATACTGATTATTCATTGTGGAGGAAACAGTTTAGGCCATGTATCTGGAATTTCTTTGCAATTTGCCATGAAAGAAGGACTCGCAAAGCTCATGGACATGTTTCCAATTGTCAAATACTTTTTTCCCGTATTGCCCAAAGACAAATATGGTTGCATTCTTCTGCATTTGGTCCACAAATGGAGAAAGTGAGATGCAATGTGAATAAGGCTGTGTGTGCCTTTTTAAGAGATGTTAGCATGTCCTCTTTCAACAATGAAAACATTTTGTTTCATAGCAGTTTTATTTTCCGCAGAGATGGAGTCCACATCACATATGCTGGCAATCAGGTGTTTCTTCACAATTTACAAAATGCATTGTGCCCTCTTTTGCAATCACACTAACCTATCTGACAATCCGTTTTCTCCGATTCCACTGTTTTTGACCCACACAACACACCACCAAAAGGCTTTTTTCAGAGCCGCCACTTACTCCAACGTACACTTTATTACGTTTGCTCCGCTTGCACCCTCCCTTTTTCCCCTCTATGACTGTCCGCAAACTTTGCTGAACTCTGCAGGGGTCTACGGCCTTCACTTCATAGTTCTATTGTTATACTGAGAAAGGCGCCTCTGAAAAGAGCCTTTTCTGTCATTTTTGTTGTTTTTACATTCATTGATTAACAGCACTCGACACTCTAGGAGAAGAGGCGAAAGGAGGGTAAGGAAGGGACTCCAGCCACGGGGATAAGAAAGGGCAACTGAATAGACACATATTAAGGGTGATCTTTATTTAGGTAAGGAGCAGATCTTCTGGTTCTCGGTGACTGCAGCCTCAAAAGCACTTCGAAAACTCTCTCCCCTGCAGAGTACTGCGTCACAATATGTGCACATACTGTCACCTTTGAAAGGTAAGGGTCCACAGCATTGCAAATGTCTTGTGAAGCAGCTGGAGGGAGGCGCTCCCCCACAGGAGTGTCTCTTGTGGTGGGAGGATCGGATTCCGAGGATGCTGTGGAGGAAATCAAACGACTAAGCTCTTCACATGGCACCACCTTGCGAATGTCTGCAGTGTGGAACGAAGTGAGGTGTTGCTTCATGGTTGTCGTACCAAAACTGTACGCTCCAAATCTCCCGCGACTCAACACCACATCGCACTGGTTACACTTCACCAGGTTCGCACATGCTTTTGGTACGTTCCCATAAACGGAAAACAACCGCCACACTCACAACTCCGGCCAAGTGCTCCTAGTGCGGAGTTCCTCCACTTCATTCTCTTCCTCCTCTTCTTCCTCAATCTCTACATCTTCACCCATATCTCTCTCTGCAGGCCCTTGGTGAGTTGGTGATGGTGGCAGGTTTGGGGGTGGTGCAGAGGCTAATAACCAATCAGCAGCCATGGAAGCCATACTGATTAGTTTCCTTTTGGTGTCTACAGCAGTAAAGGCAACGCACCTCAATCTGCTATAGCTAGAAGGACAATGAAGATGCGCTGGGGTGTGTGGCCTTTTGTAGGGGTGCAGAGGTGTGCCTCGTGACCGTCTTCATCCCCACAAAGCGGTACACACATTTTATACAACAACTCCTGAGGTGGCCTATTGTTTGGGATGTGTGAATTACATTTTTACACTCTACAATACTTTGCCTGTGTCTACAAGTTCATTTTTATAGTTGCGGAAGCACACAAACCGCGGAAACTAGTCCCCACGCTCAGCGTGGGTGTGGTTACAAGATGACGTCCTCAACAAATCCACCCCCGTGATGAAAGTCCCCTGGACAGCAAATGCAAAGAATAAAACATGGGCATGCGCAAAGTGTCCTACGGACAGTGTTCGGGTTCTCAAACTACTTCAAAGTGTGACACCAGTGAGACGGACAGTTGGGAACAGGCGCGATGTTCGCTATACTTACGTTTGTACTGCGCATGTGCACGCAGGCTATGTTCGCTGTACGGACAGTTCCAGTGTCCATAGGACAACTCAATTTTGTTTGCCTACAAACGGCACCATTTTGACTGCGCCCAATACGGACCGCTATACTGTCCTTCACACACTCCCTTTTTACTCATTTACACCCATTCCGGACGTCTTGTATGTTCTACGAACATGTATTATCTCGTTTCCGAGCGCTACGCCATAGTAGTACATCCTTTGGACACCCCTTTCTGTTTATGTATGCACATTTTCAAAAGATGGTGCAGTCACACATCACATCCGTCTTACTTCACATTAGACCTCACACACATTCCATTGCTTGTGGATAGGTCGAACAGGTGCGCTGTTCGTAAACATTTTACGTCTTTTTAAAAAACAAATCTACACACAAACTCTTTCTCTACAACTACTGTACAAAAACATTTCAAACACACACACACACACACATCATTCTAAAGAAATAGCGGGGGAAGCGGGCACTGAAACAAATATGGGGGAATTAGGATTGAACACGGGCTGGTTATAAGGAGAAGATTTGTGAGGGGAAGAAGGGATGGATATTTCGTCAAAATGTCTATTTTCCTGTTCAAGGTTTGGGGATCGTTCACTAGGGAATGGAGAAGCAGGGCAGGTGCAGGTGGGGAAATGATAACAAACTTTTCCTCTCACACAGTCCTCCACAAACTCCCATAAACTTTGAAAATTGGCATTCATTATGTCCATTTTCTCCTCTATCCTCTTTATCCTGTCTTCTTCTGTCTCGTTTATTACCCTTTCGTCTTTTTTTTTCCTGCTTTGTTAAAAAAAAAATACATAAGTTCAATGCCTCTAAAATACTGGTCACTATTTTGCATATGCAGAGAAATGTCTACCATTATTGTTGCTGTCTTCAGACATTTCCCCATGCGGGAAATACTCCCCCAGCCAGTCCAAAGTACTAGCCATTTCTGAGTCAAAACAACAGAAATAAATTATTATTTATGCACCACATATCAAAAAAAAAACTCACACATATAAAAAAATGATCTGCACTCACTCTTTTGCTGTAATCTCCCTTCGTCCTACTGCGTACGTCCACTGTCATTCCAGGCTGCCGAGTTTCTGTGAAGTGATTATGCTGGAGGCGTCCTTTTTTTTATGATACCATCCACTTCATTCTCATGCTTATTACATTTGTTGTTTTCTTTTCCCAGCTTCAGGTTTCCATATTTACTTATTACTACTTATAATATCTTTATGTCCTTCTTCTACGTTGCACACTTTTTGTGTAAAACAATAGTACAGTTTCTACTACCCCCCGCCTCTTTCGGTAATGTTGATCCTGTCCAACCCCGTCCGCAAACAGGTGCTCAGTCCGTACCTTTCCAATATCAACAGGGAGGGGGTTCTGTATGTTCCATGTTAAATGTATGTCAAGTACGTAGATTATACTACATATCTCTCAAAATCACATGATTTCAGTGTATATTCTGCTCACCAACTTCATTGCCACAATTTCATGCTTACTTTCCACCTTCCAAAAACCTACACAATTCCCAACAAAAAAACTATGTTAAGGGGACGTTATGGTTAAGTTGCCCTCCCAAAAACCAGTGAAATTCACTACAAAAAAAACATGTTGAGGGGACGTTATGGTTAAGTTGCCCTAACAAAAACCTGTACACTTCACTAAAAAAAACTTTACACCTCCCCTTTATGCTTCAAATTAAAACCGAAAAACCCCTGAAATTCGCCAGTTATGGTAAACTAAGCCCCCAACCCTGCCACCACCCATGTGCACTGCTACCACTAACACCCAGACCATGAAAGATGTCATCTCAAATGTCAATGCTGACATCAATGACGACATCACTTGTTTAGGCCCTTTCTTTTCCTTCCCTGCCATACATTTATATGTACAATCAGTAAAAAATGTCACTAAAGGAATGTTATACTTCACAGTGCAACCAAACACCACTGCACATTCCCCCATTATAGTAAGCTAACAAACATAACTCGCACCATCTACGTGCATTGCTAAGACTAACACCCAGGACATCAAAGATGCCATCACAAATATCCTTGAGGACATCATGTTTTTGTAGTGTATATACATGGGAATCGTTATATTTGTAACATTTGTCATGCGAGTTTATATCTGAAGGGATGAGCTCGGACCTTTTCTAATTCATAATATAGAGCTCCTAGTTTTTACCTCAAAATAAAACCACTACAAAATGGCGGCTATTCGGGGCAGGAAATTTGCATTGCGTTAAATGGTGGCAGTCCTACTTCTATTTTTACTGCCAGGGTGAAAGATTTAAATACTGTGTCTGTTTACGAGAAAGACATGTGATCAAGCTACAAGTCGTAGCGAAACGCGTCATCGCCAGGGTTTTTCCTCTGTGTTGCTGGGCAAGGACTGGAGGTTTTCACGTGGATTTTAACTTTTGTATCATTAAAGAAGATTTTTAAACCTACATTTGGCTGTAGTGAGCTTTCTGGGAGAACGCAAGGATTGACTCTAATTTTGCACACCACTCTGGGAGTGCGGCTCAAGACTGCACCGTGCAGATGGTGTGGAGGATTGTGGATATATATATATATACAAAATACAAATAATAAAAAATAGAACTACCCTATGTGCATTGCACCTATGCTTACACCCGATCCTACCAACTGGGACCAGATTATCAAAGATTAACAAAGCAAACAGGTTTAGCCTCAGTCAGTATTATCCAAAAATGTTTTCGTTTTACATGCTGCTTTGGAACATTGCCGGTGTCTCTTTCCTCTTTCCAGCGTGTGGTGGCAGAGTCAGCACAAGTCAGCACAAGAGGTTAAAACCTATTTTCATGCACAGAGCGCAGCAGTGTGCTGTAGTGTGTTCTGTGTTCCGTGAACCAGAGGGCCAGGAGGAGGAGTCCACCGCGTCTTGTTTCCCAGATCTAATGTTTCGCTGCTGCTGAAGCCGGGCTATTGTTTGTGTGGCCACACGTGAGTAGTTGGAAGGCCTATGTAATTGTACCATCAAACAACAGCAAGAGTCTTGCCGAGACAGCAGCTTTGAGTATAACGGTCAATATAGTTCCTGGTGGGGAAAGCTCAGGCCTGGTGATCTCACAGCAAACTGATTTGAGCCATTAAAAGCACACATAACTTTCTAACCTAACGGTTGTTAGAAGCCAGGAGCTCTTAGCAAAAAGATGATGCATCCTGTGTGTTATTTTTCTTATTTTTGTTATTACTGGTTAAACTGTAACACTTAATGCCCAGAACCCCTGGCATATTGACATACAAATAAAACAAACAAACAAAAGCAAGTGGAAGGAGGCAAAGTTGTTTGATCTACAATGGACTGCAGCAAAGTCTGGTCATAGCCTTCAACGGCGCTCTACGTGGGCTGACTGTGGGCCATTGGGACTTTGAACCCTGGGTTATTAACTCTTGAGTACAAATAGTAGTATTCTTCATTGGAATTTTAAATAACGAACCAGAGTCTTTTTATCTAGGGGTGACTGCGGGCCATTGGGACTTTGAACCCCGCTTTATTGACTTTGTAAGAGCGAAGACCTTTTACCCACAGAATTTTTAAAGTGCGAATCCACTGGGATTAAGTACATGGGTCGTCAAAGCCTGGTTAAGCATTTAATTAAGCGTTGTATTTTTACCCTAAAGGCCTTGTCGAATTAGTCTAGGCCTCAGGTGAGTAGGGTAACATTGGGTTACATTGGGCCGTGAATACCTTGTTCATGGACCAAAAAGCAACCCTCTAAAAGCTGATTCTAATTGGTGTGATTGGGCTAAAATGGGGGTAACACTGAGAAGTATGGGTTGTTCCGTTGATTCCCCCACAACGCGCCAAAGTAATGTAGGCTCCATGGAAAGCCAAGAAAGAGGAGAATGCTCAAATTTGGAAAAAATAAATGTCCCGACTCGCATTTGAGCCCGGTTAGACCCCTCATCCTGGAGACTGCTGAATCTAGTAAAGAAACAAATTCAGAAGTGAAAACGTTGGTTGAAGTTCATGAGCATGTCTCAGCTTCACAAATTAAACTAGGGGACCGTGTTTTAGGGGTGATTGGAGACATAAGCCAAGTCTTCAATAACACTGAAGGTAACTTAGGAGCTATTGTTTCTGAAGATATGATACAGGGGGGTGATTTGGTTTCTGATGTCTCTATCTTGGCGCCTGCAATCTCGTATGAGTTGGCTAAATGGGTAAGGTTGTCACTGGATTTCAAAACCAATCAATGGTTTATTCCAGAATCCCTTGCCCGTGAGCTAGGCCTTACGGAAATAATGCTGCACCAACACACAGGGAAAGATAAGATAATTGCAGGGGAATGTTCTCTAGCACAATCGCCCACTATGTCTGACCTAGAGGGGCATAACTGGGAGGTAGAAAATGACCAGGTTGGGGTGGCTCGGGTGGAGAGAAAAAGTCCTGGTTATCCCCTGAAGAAAAGGTCCCAGGGGATTGGGCAAGGCGGGGTGGGCTGAGGATTCAGCAACAGTGGTGGATGAGCTGTCATTACCAATCTTAGCCTGGCTCCTTGACTCAATGGACAGAGGATATGATTCCCTCAACTTTGAAATATGGGACCTTATGCAAATTTTTGAGGGAACTGGTGGGGAAGGTTCACTTACTGGAAGGATACATAATTGCCATCTCCAATCAGAATGCAATCTTTAATAAAAGGGAAACAGCTGATGAGGAGGCTAAAATCCGGGAGAGTGAGGTAATGGTAAAAGTGGTAGAGACGGAGTTGGTCAAAGATGGAGGCGTGTTAAATAGTCAGCTTCAGGAAATGGAATCTTTACCAGAGGCGCCACTTACGCCAGTTTCCATTTTGGGGGTGGACCCTGACAAGGGAAATTCAATGGTATATAGTAGCCCAAAAGAGCCACATCACTTACTGAGAGGCCCACAAACTAAAGAAAAAGTACTCCCTTAAAGGAAAAAACAAAAAAAATGTAAGTTACCGCCCAAACAAAATAATTGGGAATCCCAAAAATCTTTGAGAGATCTAAGAACCGAGGTAGAAAAGCAAATGCTAGTAGAAAGGGCAGAGCTTGAACAAAAGAAAAGGTATTTCTTTAAGGCAAAAAAAGCAAAAAAGTTCCAAAGATCCACTCAGGAGATAGAGACCCTAAAACATCTGTGTGGCCAATGTCCCGCTCTCTCATCTGAAAAGTAGAATAACGGAACAGGATTTGTGGATTAGAATTTCAAACACAAATGTTAGGCATGTGATTATAGGGGTGAAAATAAAATTGTTTAATTGTGCTTTTATGTGAATTCGTTAAATCTTGTTTGTGTGAAAAGTGCATATTTGTACTATAACGCACAAGAAATACATTTTAAAAAAAAGTTTTTTAGTGGGGGCAAATTGGAGCAGGTTCTTCTATTTACTATGTTTGCTCTGTAACATGAAAAGACATGTGTTGAACATGTTTTGTTGTATGTTATGCAGCAAATATGGTGCAAAAACTGTCTGATGAGTGTTTGCCCTAGTGTAAATGTTTTAGGTAATAAGGATTGTGACAAAATCTGTTTGCTCCATTTTGCATCAACAAAGCGTTTTCTCATTTTTTAGCACCAGTGTCATTGCTAGCTAATCTGGCCCCAGAAGGGGAATGTTGTGACTGGCTAGTTGTATACGTATCTGCCTCTGCATACTGCCTCTGCATGCTGTGGTAGCAATTCCCATGTACTCTTATATTGGGACAATTTACCAATCAAGCTCGTGTAGAGTGGACAGTGCATGGTGGTGGTGGGTGAGCAATTATGAATAAATGTTTCAAAATAGTATTTTGTCCATCTCTATTATGACTACCTTCCTGTCTAAACATCCAGTCTGGTCCTGCCTTCTCAGGCACTTGTGCATGGGCTGACTAAGCGTCCACGGTGCGTATTCTACAAATTCATAGCTAATTCTTGGAGCATAATTGCATTTCTATGACTAAATGGTGTATACATTGGGCCTGATTTACAAAGGCTTTTTCAATGGGAGTGCACCATTGAAAATCTCTTCTGCACATCAGGCCCGTTGAATTTTTCCAACTAACGTGCACATTATGCATAAACAAACTGAATACATGTTTTGTGAAATTGTACACCTGTTCAGCTTAAGCAAGTGATCAGCAGAATGCAGAAAGCAATAACGTTCATATTATTCGAAGAATAGAAGTAAACTGGTATAGCTTGTATTAGGCTTATTGTTCAGGAAATATCCCCCTTCACTCTTATGGCAGTCCGTAAGAGCAGGTTCAGCAAGATGGATGATCATATTAAAAATGCGGATATTGTGTTATTTGTGAGGGATTACAAGACATAAGGTAACGTGGACCAAAATGCACATAATTACCAAAACAATCAGTCATTTAAGAGTAGTTACAAACAGAATAGACTAAAGACAATGGTTTAGCCTCAGAGTTTGTGGCCTCTAAATATGAAGACACAATTGAATACACTATGCAATGTTGCATAAAGTACAACACTGGCATTAGGCATGCTGGTGTCACACAGATTAGGCTTACACTAAAGACATACACACTGCGCATTCAGTGGGTTGACGTGTCTGGTCACCCTTCTTCTTGAGAGATCACTATGAGTGGCATAAATAGTGTTCAATCCCCTCAAGTCTGAGGTCAAGGTCAACGTGAGGGCTATGGGCCAACACAAAGCATGCCCATTTGCCATGCCCCGTGGCCCTGTTATTTTCTGTCGAGGCAGCTCATTGTGTATGCATCAGAAACGCCTCACCAACATGTCTACATCTGAATTTAGAGTGACCATCATGCCGGCTGGACTGCAGAAAAAATGAAAATGTGTTCTCTGTTGACAGCTCGAGCAAATAGATGTCTTTTGAGTGTAGCTAAGTGTGTCCATTTTCCCACCAGCATTCCCGTGGACTGCCTTGCAATCCCTCTAATAGGAAACTAGCTGCTGATCTATAAATAGTAATTATGGCGTCAGCTTTTTCAAGATTAGCAGCTTGCTGTTTTTGCTCATTATCATGTCTTGTTACTAAATGCAGCCTTGAGGTTTGAATGCACGCGGCTAAACCATAATGTACAGCCAGGGTGATGTGATCTAAACTGGTATTGTAACGCACAGCTTCTGCCATCTTGGTGTCCTCTTGACAGAGAGCCTATGACATCACTTCCTATGATGTACCGGCCAATGGTCACGTGATATCTGTATCCTTCACCCTGTGATTTGGGTCGAATTTCTCCAGTGCTCTTTTTATAATCCGCCTTTCTGTTGCAAAATCCATCCTTTCTGGCATGTAATAATCTTCTGACTGAAACGTATAATGAGGCAACTTCCTCTGCTACACCCAACCTCGTCATCACACCGCCTTTCCCGCTTTCATTCTTGGGGGTTCAGCACAGTCTTGCCAAGAACATTGCTGCCAGAAAAAAAACAAGCATCAGGAGAGAGAATGGCAATTTGTGGAAATTAATTAATTTGAAAAACTACACACCGAGGTTCTTTAAGTAATTGTCTTTTGATGAGTAATTGCATGGCATAATGGCTCACAAGCACTCGCCTGATTGTGCTCTCCGCAATCCCTTCCAGCTACAACAATTAACTTTCAAAGTTGTGCACAAATTCATCATTACTGTTTGTCAGTAAACCCGTTGTAATCTGTCACAATGATGTTTAGTTGTTTTTCGCTTGGAGGTTGTAAATTAGGCTCCACACACAATGAGAGCGAAACGACTAAACTACGATCAACACGGACGCTTAATTGTAATATCATCTTTCAGCATCTTCATTTATTTTTCCACCCTTTCCAGACTCAACCTCTGTTAATGCACATGGATATTTCTTGCGTGATTGGTACCTCGACAGTATGCACATGTTTAATTAGATATTTTAATGTTTGATTGGATGGGTTTTAAAGGAATGGTTCGGTCAAAAATGTTTATTGTCCCTACAGGTCGGCCATGTGTTTTTAAGCCTAAATCGCACAATTTTAGAAAAATTTCCTATGGACCTTACCAGAGTTTTCGTCCATTAAACGCGTGTGAAAACAGGCACCAGGGCACTGCCATTTTGTGATAATCCTATCACTTGCCGCATCGCCCTGGCTGACCTGCTTTTGCGGCACTAAATCATATCCCCAGCCCCTGAGCGTGACATTATCAAAACATTCATATTCCCCGCCTCTCTCCGTGACGTTACTGTGCTGCGTAGGCAAACGCGCCCAGTCGTCTTCTACGCGACTTCACACAGAGCCCGGAAACCAACACAGATCAACTCACAACACAGCGTGCCACAATTCGGAATATGAAACTGTACTTTAAAATCAAACAGCAACAGGGTACATTTGGTAAAGTACATTTATTTGAAATTAAATGTTTATAGAATATTCATCAATTTGCATATTAACAGGGTAATTCATAGAATATAGCACAAAAGTGGCGCATGCGGCTGGCGCACAGTGTGCGCATGCGAATGTCTGCGCCAGCCGTGTGCGCTAAAATCGATTTCCGCGCACAGCGTATTCATGGATTTTAGCCTCCAAAACCAGCCGTGGTGCAGAGTGGCGCAGCGACCCTGCAGCAGCGTCAGTTTGTTTGTTTGTTTGTTTTATTATTTATAATGCACAGATGTACCCGGGGGTATCAAGGCGCAGCATTTACAAGAATATTCGAAGCTTGGTTACAAATGTAACGTGTACATGTTAGCAATAAAAGTATATACAGAGCAATATGGGGAGAACAGGCAATATATGCAATATAAACACGAGTACAAAATAGCGCACGGGTTACACAGTGTGCGGGTAGCAAGAGTGATAGCCTTGGCACCTAGCTATCTTGGTGGTCCCTTGTTTTCAGCCATGGATCGGAATTTCAAATAGGGCATGTCTGCTCTAAGGTTGGGAGGCAAGGAGTTCCACAGTTTGGCTGCTTTTACTGGAAAACTGTTACCTCCTATGGTGGCAAGTTTGAAATTAGGGACAGAGAGGCAGTCTTTGTATGCAGTTCTGAGGGGTCTCGAGGATGCTTCTCTTTGGAACCGGTTGATCAAATAGATTGGGGCGGCATTGTGACGCCCCCAAGAACGCCCTCGCGCAAGGAAAAGCCATCAAAATTCCCAATTCAGCGCAAAGGGCTGCGCTAACCCTGGACCAGTTTACAGGGCTGCCAAACAGCAAACGCCAAGCGGGGAACATGTATTACTGGGGTGCGCGTGAAGTTTCACACGCGAAAGGGCCTGTGCGAGTGGGGTATGTGTATTACTGGGGTTCGCGGGAAGTTTCACACGCAATTTCAGCAGGGTACGTGTATTACGGGGTTCGTGGGAACTTTCACACGTGAAAGGGCCTGTGTGAGTGGGGTACGTGTATTACGGGGGTGCGTGGGAAGTTTCACACGCGATTGGCCTGGGTACGTGTATTTCAGGGGTGCGCGGGAAGTTTCACACGCGATTGGCCTGGGTACGTGTATTTCATGGGTGCATGGGAAGTTTCACACGCGATTGGCCTGGGTACGTGTATTTCAGGGATGCGCGGGAAGTTTCACACGCGATTGGCCTGGGTACGTGTATTTCAGGGGTGCGCGGGAAGTTTCACACGCGATTGGGCTGGGTACGTGTATTTCAGGGGTGCGCGGGAAGTTTCACACGCGATTGGGCTGGGTACGTGTATTTCAGGGGTGTGCGGGAAGTTTCACACGCGATTGGGCTGGGTACGTGTATTTCAGGGGTGCGTGGGAATTTTCACATGCGATTGGCCTGGGTACGTGTAATTCAGGGGTGCGTGGGAAGTTTTACACGCGATTGGCCTGGGGACGTGTATTTCGGGGGTGTGCGGGAAGTTTCACACACGATTGGAGCAGGGTACGTGTATTACTGGGCTGCGCATGAAGTTTCACATGCGATTTTGCTGTCAGAGCGGGGAACGCGTGTTTCGGGGGTGCGCGGGGAGTCCTACACTTGAATTGGCAGTGTGGGTCCTCCCAGGTGTCCCCTCTACGCCCTCCACGGCCCCTGCAGGCAGCCCACACCACAGGGGACTACCCTGCACCCATGGTCATGTCCCGCAGGCAGCCCATCCACCATGGGCATGCCCCCCAGCCAAGCCACATGTCACGTTGCAATATGATCACCAACTCATGTCGCCCAGCACCCCCACGCCCCAGCAGTGAGGGGCACCTGCCAGCAGGCCCCCACTCATGTCCCCCAGCCCCCGCACCCCCCCATCATTGACAGGCACCTGCCAGCAGGCCCCCACACATGTCCCCCAGCCCCCCCACCCCCCAGAATTGACAGACACCTGCCAGCAGGCCCCGACACATGTCCCCCAGAACCCCCACCCCCCAGCAGTGAGGAGCACCTGCCAGCAAGCCTCCACTCATGTCCCCCAGTCCCCCCACCCCCCCATAATTGACAGGCACCTGCCAGTAGGCCCCGACACATGTCCCCCAGCACCCCCACCCCCCAGCAGTGAGGGGCACCTGCCAGCAGGCCCCCAACCATTTCCCCGCCCCCCCACCCCCCAGCATTGACAGACACCTGCCAGCAGGCCCCGACACATTTCCCCCAGAACCCCCACCCCCCCAGCAGTGAGGGGCACCTGCCAGCAGGCTCCCACTCATGTCCCCCTGTACCCCCAGCCCCCAGCAGTGAGGGGCACCGGCCAGCAGGCCCCCACTCATGTCCGCCAGCCACCCCAACCCCCCATCATTGACAGGCACCTGCCAGCAGGCCCCCACTCATGTCCCCCAGCCCCCGCACCCCCCCATCATTGACAGGCACCTGCCAGTAGGCCCTGACACATGTCCCCCAGCACCCCCACCCCCAGCAGTGAGGGGCACCTGCCAGCAGGCCCCCACACATGTCCCCCAGCCCCCCCACCCCCCAGAATTGACAGACACCTGCCAGCAGGCCCCAACACATGTCCCCCAGAACCCCCACCCCCCAGCAGTGAGGAGCACCTGCCAGCAAGCCTCCACTCATGTCCCCCAGTCCCCCCACCCCCCCATAATTGACAGGCACCTGCCAGTAGGCCCCGACACATGTCCCCCAGCACCCCCACCCCCCAGCAGTGAGGGGCACCTGCCAGCAGGCCCCCAACCATTTCCCCGCCCCCCACCCCCCAGCATTGACAGACACCTGCCAGCAGGCCCCGACACATTTCCCCCAGAACCCCCACCCCCCCAGCAGTGAGGGGCACCTGCCAGCAGGCTCCCACTCATGTCCCCCTGTACCCCCAGCCCCCAGCAGTGAGGGGCACCGGCCAGCAGGCCCCCACTCATGTCCGCCAGCCCCCCCAACCCCCCATCATTGACAGGCACCTGCCAGCAGGCCCCGACACATGTCCCCCAGCACCCCCACCATCCAGCAGTGAGGGGCACCTGCCAGCAGGCCCCCACCCATGTCCCCCAGCACCCCCACCCCCCATCATTGACAGGCACCTGCCAGCAGGCCCCCACTCATGTCCCCCAGCTCCCCCCACCCCCCCATCATTGACAGGCACCTGCCAGCAGGCCCCGACACATGTCCACCAGCACCCCCACCCCCCAGCAGTGAGGGGCACCTTCCAGCAGGCACCCACACATGTCCCTCAGCCCCCCCACCCCCCCACCATTGACAGGCACCTGCCAGCAGGCCCCGACACATGGCCCCCAGCCCCCCACCCCCCCATCATAGACAGGCACCTGCCAGCAGGCCCCGACACATGTCCCCCAGCACCCCCACCTCCCAGCAGTGAGGGGCACCTGCCAGCAGGCCCCCACACATGTCCCCCAGTCCCCCCACTTCCCCAGCATTTATAGGCACCTTCCAGCAGGCCCCAACACATGTCCCCCAGCACCCCCACCCCCCAGCAGTGAGGGACACATGCCAGCAGGCCCCCACACATGTCCCCCAGCACCCCCACCCCCCAGTAGTGCAGGGCACCTGCCAGCAGGCCCCCACTCATGTCCCCCAGCACCCCCACCCCCCATCATTGGCAGGCACCTGCCAGCAGGCCCCGACACATGTCCCCCAGCCCCCCCACCTCCCCATCATTGACAGGCACCTGCCAGCAGGCCTCAATACATGTCCCCCAACCCACCCCTCCCCCCCTCATTGACAGGCACCTGCCAGCAGGCCCCGACACATGTCCCCCAGCACCCCCACCCCAAGCAGTGAGGGGCACATGCCAGCAGGCCCCCACTCATGTCCCCCAGCACCCCCACCCCCCAGAATTGACAGGCACCTGCCCGCAGGCCCCGACACATGTCCCCCAGCACCCACACCCCGCAGCAGTGAGGGGCACCTGCCAGCAGGCCCCGACAAATGTCCCCCAGCCAACACGTCATCACAATTCAGATCCCTGGCTCTTATGGCCACCCAAATCCCACCCCACGCCACCCCAGTCCAAACACCCAACCAAGCTTTACATCCACTCCAAATTGAAATCCCCATTACATGATAGATCACAAATAAACAGTATGTGCATCAGTACAAGTCTGTCAGACCCACACAATGGCAACACATGACTGCGAAACCCCACATTGTGACATGCATGAAACCAATGAGAGAAGACCACACATTGAAGTAAGAAACAAAAATGTATTCAAGTCCAAATGAAGGGAATGAAATCAAAACACACACTAATGCCAATAATAATCAAAATGCAGCATGTCCCAAAAAATGATAAATAAATAAAATACGAATCCAAATGAATCCAAATGAAAATGTGTCCAAAGTCACCGTCCAACAAAGCAAATCCAAAGGGAAAGAAAAGCGTAATATCCATTGCTCCATGGTGAAAAAAAAAAAAGATGAAGGAGAAATATCCACTGTAAAACTGTACAAATAGCAAATCCAGGGTCCATGAGCCAAACGACATAAATGAAACCTACAATGAAACCTACCTAATTACTAACTATGTAAAAAATGTGGGGCATAGTCCATGCGCCCCAAATGAAAGAAAAAAGAAATTAAACTTAACACTAATGAACTATATACAATGGCGGCGGGCAAGTCCAACGGCTCACTTGTTGATGTCATGGGCCAGCCCATCATCGAACTCCTGTTCAATGTCTTGGAGGCGGGCCTGTTCACTGGCCCCGAGGTCTCGCAGGGATAACGCCATGTCCACCTCCAACTCCCTGCGAATTCCTTTGAGGCACTCAGCCCGCATCAGCGCCCTGCGCATGGAATTCTCCGTCCTGACCATTGTGAGCCGTGCCTCTTCCGCCCACGGCCGCTCCGCACCTATCCGCTGGCCCAACTGCTGCCACACGGAAGACACTCCCATTCCAGGGTCCTCCTGCCCTACGGCCGATGCCTGCCCCTCTGATGTAGATGGCCCCGAGCCATGATGCCTCCCACGGTGAGCCTGCTGCTGCCTCCGAAGCAACTGCCTCTGCCAGCACGACGGCATCCAGGCTGATGGAATCCACCGACGCCGTCGTGCACGTGCCCTGCCCGATGAGGCCGGCACATCCTCCATCTGCTGGGGTCCAGTTGCTGGGGTGTCCACCCCTGCTGGACCTCCGATTCCCGACTGTGGCAAGGATGGGATCCCCACTGAGCTGGCTCCGTTGGTCAGGGCAGGTCCACAGGGGGCCCGGGTGGCATGTGGGCTGGAAGACGGCATGGAGAACGACTGGTGCATAGTCTCCACAGAGGAGGAGAGGGCCGCCAGAGTGGCCGACACATGTACAAAACCCCCAACCATGGACACTCCCAACTGGGCCACGTTGGCACGCTGCTCTTCGTGATGACGTGCATGCTCCCCCCGGGAAGCGCACACGTCATCACGAATCTCAGGCGTGCGCAACGCGACACCAATCAGGACCTTCTCCATACGGTCAGGGGTCCCCTCGTCCACAGGTAGAGGAGTGTCAGATGACATGGACATCCCCCTACCTGCGGATGGGCCTGGGATGGGGCATCCCTGCTGGTGCATGGTGGTGCAGTCCCAGTGTCAGGGACAGTGACATGCACAGGCCCCTCCATGGCAACCTGTGCTGCCTCCTGCTCCTGCCCCTGGACTGCACCACTTGCAGCAGTGGTACCACCCCCACCAGGCCCCATTTGCGGCTCAGTAGCGGCCTCCTCCTCCTCTGTGGAAACCACCAGCCTGGATGGCTCCACACCGTCTTCCGCCATTGTAAGCCCCTGTGAGGGCTCACCAACCCCTTCCGCTGCAGCCGTAGTGGCGGACGCAGCACCAGTCCCCTCACTCCCGGACGATGGTAATTTCTGGGAAGGTGACTGGGCCTTGTGTCGCCAGCCGGTGGGGGCATCCCTGCTGCTTTGCTCCACAGTGCCGACTCCGCCCTCTTCATCACTTGCCGCTGTGTAGAGGGAGACATAGAACACAAGCATCAGGGTACTGTACAATGGTCCCCTAGAGAGGAAGCAATAGCAAATAGCAAAAAGACATTGAACAGGAGTTCGATGATTCCTTGGCCCATGACATCAACAAGTGAGCCGTTGTATATAGTTCATTAGTGTTAAGGTTCATTTCTTTTTTCTTTCATTTGGGGCGCATGGACTATGCCCCACATTTTCGTATATAGTTAGTAATTAGGTAGGTTTCATTGTAGGTTTCATTTATGTCGTTGGGCTCATGGACCCTGGATTTGCTATTTGTACATAGTTTTACAGTGTATTTTTCTCCTTCGTCTTTTTTTTTTTTCACCATGGAGCAATGGATATTACGGTTTTCTTTCCCTTTGGATTTGCTTTGTTGGACGGTGACTTTGGACACATTTTCATTTGGATTAATTTGGATTCTCATTTTATATATTTATCATTTTTTGGGAGATGCTGCATTTTGATTATTATTGGCATTATTGTGTGTTTTGATTACATTCCCTTCATTTTGACTTGAATACATTTGTGTTTCTTACTTCAATTTGTGGTCTTATCTCATTGGTTTCATGCAAGTCACAATGTGGGTTTTCTCAGTCATGTGTTGCCATTGTTTGGGTCTGAAAGACTTGTACTCATGCGCATACTGCTTATTTGTGATCTATCATGTAATGGGGATTTCAATTTGGAGTGGATGTAAAGCTTGGTTGGGTGTTAGGACTGGGGTGGCGTGGGGTGGGATTTGGGTGGCCATAAGAGCCAGGGATCTGGATTGTGATGACGTGTTGGCTGGGGGACATGTGTGGGGGCCTGCTGGCAGGTGCCCCTCACTTCTGGGGGGGTGGGGGTGCTGGGGGACATGTGTCGGGCATGCTGGCAGGTGCCTATCAATGCTGGGGGGTGGGGGGCTGGGGGACATGAGTGGGGGCCTGCTGGCAGGTGCCCTGCAATGCTGGGGGGTGGGGGTGCTGGTGGACATGAGTGGGACATGAGTGGGGGCCTGCTGGCAGGTGCTCTGCACTGCTGAGGGGTAGGGGTGCTGGGGGACATGTGTGCGGGCCTGCTGGCAGGTGCCCCTGACTGCTGGGGGGTGGGGGTGCTGGGGGACATGAGTGGGACATGAGTGGGTGCCTGCTGGCAGGTGCCCTACACTGCTGGGGGGTGTGGGTGCTGGGGGACATGTGTGGGGGCCTGCTGGCAGGTGCCCTGCACTGCTGGGAGGTGGGGGTGCTGGGGGACATGTGTGGGGGCCTATTGGCAGGTGCCCTGCACTGCTGGGGGGTGGGGGTGCTGGGGGACATGAGTGGGACATGAGTGGGGGCCTGCCGGCAGGTGCCCTGCACTGCTGGGGTGGGGGTGCTGGGGGACATGTGTGGGGGCCTGCCGGCAGGTGCCCTGCACTGCTGGGGGTGGGGGTGCTGGGGGACATGTGTGGGGCCTGCTGGCAGGTGCCCTGCACTGCTGGGGGATGGGGTTGCTGGGGGACATGAGTGGGACATGAGTGGGGGCCTGCTGGCAGGTGCCCTGCACTGCTGGGGGGTGGGGGTGCTGGGGGACATGTGTGGGGGCCTGCTGGCAGGTGCCCTGCACTGCTGGGAGGTGAGGGTCCAGGGGGGACATGTGTGGGGGCCTGCTGGCAGGTACCCTGCACTGCTGGGGGATGGGGGCGCTGGGGGACATGTGTGGGAAATGAGTGGGGGCCTGCTGGCAGGTGCCCTGCACTGCTGGCGGGTGGGGGTGCTGGGGGACATGTGTGGGGGCCTACTGGCAGGTGCCCTGCACTGCTGGGGGGGTGAGGATGCAGGGGGACATGAGTGGGACCTGAGTGGGGGCCTGCTGGCAGGAGCCCTGCACTGCTGCGGGATGGGGGTGCTGGGGGACATGTGTGGGGGCCTGCTGACAGGTGCCCCTGACTGCTGGGGGGTGGGGGCGCTGGCGGACCTGAGTGGGACATGAGTGGGGGCCTGCTGGCAGTGCCCTGCACTGCTGGAGGTTGAGGGTGCTGGGGGACATGTGTGGTGGCCTGCTGGCAGGTGCCCTGCACTGCTGGGGGGTGGGTGGGCTGGGGGACATGAGTGGGATATGTGTGGGGGCCTGCTGGCAGGTGCCCTGCATTGCTGGGCGGTGGGGGTGCTGGGGGACATGTGTGGGGATCTGCTGGCAGGTGCCCTGCACTGCTGGGGGATGGGGGTGCAGGAGGACATGTGTGGGGGCCTGGTGGCAGGTGCCCTGGACTGCTGAGGGGTGGGGGCACTGGGGGACATGAGTGGGACATGAGTGGGGGCCTGCTGGCAGGTGCCCTGCACTGCTGGGGGGTGGGGGTGCAGTGGGACATGATGGAAGTGATGTTTGACAGTGCCACTCACCTGCTATTGCTTCCTCTCTAGGGGACCATTGTACAGTACCCTGATGCTTGTGTTCTATGTCTCCCTCTACACAGCGGCAAGTGATGAAGAGGGCGGAGTCGGCACTGTGGAGCAAAGCAGCAGGGAT
The DNA here is from genome assembly GCF_040938575.1 of Ambystoma mexicanum. Taxonomy (NCBI): domain Eukaryota; kingdom Metazoa; phylum Chordata; class Amphibia; order Caudata; family Ambystomatidae; genus Ambystoma; species Ambystoma mexicanum. The sequence continues at coordinate 294,039,863 of NC_090928.1, forward strand.
GCCCCCACCGGCTGACAACGCAAGGCCCAGTCACCCGCCCAGAAATTACCATCGTCCGGGAGTGAGGGGACAGGTGCTGCGTCTGTCATTACGGCTGCAGCGGAAGGGGTGGGTGAGCCCCCACAGTGGCTTGCAATGGCGGAAGACGGTGTCGAGCCATCCAGGCTGGTGGTTTCCACAGAGGAGGAGGAGGCTGCTACTGAGCTGCACATGGTGCCTGGTGGGGGTGGTACCACTGCTGCAAGTGGTGCAGTCCAGGGGCAGGGGCAGGAGGCAGCACAGGTCGCCGTGGAGGGGCCTGTGCATGTCACTGCCCCTGACACTGTGACGGCACCACCATGCACCAGCAGGGATGCCCCATCCCAGGGCCGTCTGCAGGTAGGGGGGATGTCCATGTCATCTGACACTCCTTTACCTGCAGACGAGGGGACCCCTGACCGTATGGAGAAGGTCTTGATTGGTGTCGCGTTGCGCACGTGTGACATTCGTGATGATGCGCGTGCTTCCCGGGGGGAGCATGCACGTCATCACGAAGAGCAGCGTGCCAATGTGGCCCAGTTGGGAGTGTCCATGGTCGGGGGTTTTGTACATGTGTCGGCCACTCTGGCGGCCCTCTCCTCCTCTGTGGAGACTATGCGCCAGTCGTTCTCCATGCCGTCTTCCAGCCCAGATGCCACCAGGGCCCCCTCGGGACCTGCTCTGACCAACGCAGCCAGCTCGGTGGGGATCCCATCCCTGCCACAGTCGGGAGTCGGAGGTCCAGCAGGGGTGGACACCCTAGCAACTGGACCCCATCAGATGGAGGATGTGCCGGCATCATCTGGCAGGGCACGTGCACGATGGCGTCGGTGGATTCCATCAGCCTGGATGCCGTCGTGCTGGCAGCGGCAGTTGCATCAGAGGCAACGGCAGGCTCAACGTGGGAGGCATCATGGCTCGGGCCATCTACATCAGAGGGGCAGGCATCGGCCGGAGGGCAGGAGGACCCTGGAATGGGAGTGTCTTCCGTGTGGCAGCGGTTGGGCCAGCGGATAGGTGTGGAGCGGCGGCGGGCGGAGGAGGCACGGCTCACAATGGTCAGGGTGGAGTACTCCATGCGCAGGGCGCTGAGGCGGCTAAGTGCCTCGGTGGAATTCGCAGGGAGTTGGAGGTGGACATTGCGTTATCTCTGCGAGACCTCCGGGCCAGTGAACAGGCCCACCTCCAAGACATTGAACAGGAGTTCGATGATGCCTTGGCCCATGACATCAACAAGTGAGCCGTTGGACTTGACCGCCGCCATTGTATATAGTTCATTAGTGTTAAGTTTAATTTCTTTTTTCTTTCATTTGGGGCGCATGGACTATGCCCCACATTTTCGTATATAGTTAGTAATTAGGTAGGTTTCATTGTAAGTTTCATTTATGTCGTTGGGCTCATGGACCCTGGATTTGCTATTTGTACATAGTTTTACAGTGGATTTTTCTCCATCATCTTTTTTTTTTCACCATGGAGCAATGGATATTACGGTTTTCTTTCCCTTTGGATTTGCTTTGTTGGACGGTGACTTTGGACACATTTTCATTTGGATTAATTTGGATTCTCATTTTATATATTTATCATTTTTTGGGAGATGCTGCATTTTGATTATTATTGGCATTATTGTGTGTTTTGATTACATTCCCTTCATTTTGACTTGAATACATTTGTGTTTCTTACTTCAATTTGTGGTCTTATCTCATTGGTTTCATGCAAGTCACAATGTGGGTTTTCTCAGTCATGTGTTGCCATTGTTTGGGTCTGAAAGACTTGTACTCATGCGCATACTGCTTATTTGTGATCTATCATGTAATGGGGATTTCAATTTGGAGTGGATGTAAAGCTTGGTTGGGTGTTAGGACTGGGGTGGCGTGGGGTGGGATTTGGGTGGCCATAAGAGCCAGGGATCTGGATTGTGATGACGTGTTGGCTGGGGGACATGTGTGGGGGCCTGCTGGCAGGTGCCCCTCACTTCTGGGGGGTGGGGTCGCTGGGGGACATGTGTCGGGCCTGCTGGCAGGTGCCTATCAATGCTGGGGGGTGGGGGGCTGGGGGACATGAGTGGGGGCCTGCTGGCAGGTGCCCTGCACTGCTGGGGGGTGGGGGTGCTGGTGGACATGAGTGGGACATGAGTGGGGGCCTGCTGGCAGGTGCTCTGCACTGCTGGGGGGTAGGGGTGCTGGGGGACATGTGTGGGGGCCTGCTGGCAGGTGCACCTGACTGCTGGGGGGTGGGGGTGCTGGGGGACATGAGTGGGACATGAGTGGGGGCCTGCTGGCAGGTGCCCTACACTGCTGGGGGGTGTGGGTGCTGGGGGACATGTGTGGGGGCCTGCTGGCAGGTGCCCTGCACTGCTGGGAGGTGGGGTGCTGGGGGACATGTGTGGGGGCCTGCTGGCAGGTGCCCTGCACTGCTGGGGGGTGAGGGTGCTGGGGGACATGAGTGGGGGCCTGCCGGCAGGTGCCCTGCACTGCTAGCGGGTGGTGGTGCTGGGGGACATGTGTGGGGGCCTGCTGGCAGGTGCCCTGCACTGCTGGGGGGTGGGGATGCAGGGGGACATGAGTGGGACATGAGTGGGGGCCTGCTGGCAGGAGCCCTGCACTGCTGCGGGATGGGGGTGCTGGGGGACATGTGTGGGGGCCTGCTGGCAGGTGCCCCTGACTGCTGGGGGGGTGGGGCTGCTGGGGGACATGTGTGGGGGCCTGCTGGCAGGTGCCCTGCACTGCTGGGGGGTGGGGGTGCTGGGGGACATGAGTTGGACATGAGTGGGGGCCTGCTGGCAGGTGCCCTGCACTGCTGGGGCGGGGGTACTGGGGGACATGTGTGGGGGCCTGCCGGCAGGTGCCCTGCACTGCTGGGGGTGCTGGGGGACATGTGTGGGGCCTGATGGCAGGTGCCCTGCACTGCTGGGGGATGGGGTTGCTGGGGGACATGAGTGGGACATGAGTGGGGGCCTGCTGGCAGGTGCCCTGCACTGCTGGTGGGTGGGGGTGCTGGGGGACATGTGTGGGGGCCTGCTGGCAGGTGCCCTGCACTGCTGGGGGGTGAGGGTGCAGGGGGGACATGTGTGGGGGCCTGCTGGCAGGTGCCCTGCACTGCTGGGGGATGGGGGTGCTGGGGCACATGAGTGGGACATGAGTGGGGGCCTGCTGGCAGGTGCCCTGCACTGCTAGCGGGTGGGGGTGCTGGGGGACATGTGTGGGGGCCTGCACTGCTGGGGGGGTGGGGATGCAGGGGGACATGAGTGGGACATGAGTGGGGGCCTGCCTGCAGGAGCCCTGCACTGCTGCGGGATGGGGGTGCTGGGGGACATGTGTGGGGGCCTGCTGGCAGGTGCCCCTGACTGCTGGGGGGTGGGTGGGCTGGGGGACATGAGTGGGATATGTGTGGGGGCCTGCTGGCAGGTGCCCTGCATTGCTGGGGGTGGGGGTGCTGGGGGACATATGTGGGGGCCTGCTGGCAGGTGCCCTGCACTGCTGGGGGATGGGGGTGCAGGAAGACATGTGTGGGGGCCTGCTGGCAGGTGCCCTGCACTGCTGAGGGGTGGGGGCACTGGGGGACATGAGTGGGACATGAGTGGGGGCCTGCTGGCAGGTGCCCTGCACTGCTGGGGGGTGGGGGTGCAGGGGGACATGAGTGGGGGCCTGTTGGCAGGTGCCCTGCACTGCTGGGGTGTGGGGGTGCAGGGGGTCATGCGTTGGTGATCAGTAGTTCAAGCTGACATGTGGCTTGGCTGGGGGGCATGCCCATGGTGGATGGGCTGCCTGCGGGACATGACCAGGGGTGTAGGGTAGTCCCCTGTGGTGTGGGCTGCCTGCAGGGGCCGTGGAGGGTGTAATGCGAACTGGTTTCTCTCCCATCTGCAACAGCTCGCTTGGCGCGTTCTAAGGCCTCAATTTTGTCCTCGTTGTCCGCAAGCTTTGCATCCCTAGAGAACCATAACTATGGGGCTATTGACTTTTTGGGGGAAGGTCAGGGAAAGTATAAAGTACCCGAGGAGTTGAGTTGAAAGTGAGATGTATTGTTTGTTTGTTTTATTATTTTCAATACGCAAGCCTCCCCTTGGTTAACAGTGCGCAGCATTTACATGAGATTGCGAAACTTAGTTACATCAACAATAGTATATACATACACATATTGACAAGGTCAGCGATATGAGGTGAATAGAGAGAGAAGTCAAAGATGACACCCAGGTTGTTCGCCACCCAGGATGGTGAAGGTAAGGGTTAGGGTTTGCATACTTTGTATGTACACTGTACAATAACATTATTTTACAAAAAGACAATCAGATTATAATGATTTAAACCGGGATGTGTACTTCTCAACGAGTTCTTCTTTGGGTGGACATGGCACAGTGGCAATGTTTGGTGGCAATGCATCAGTGCTCTGCACAGAAACGCTCAAAATACCATATCTGTGCTTCTCGAGTACAGCAACAATAAAGCCTTTAACAAAGTCGAACTCCATTTCCTCATAGACTGGTTTGATCACCCATTGCTTACTTCTTTTTGCAAAGGCAGTAGTGTAGTGAAGCATCCCTACATTACCTGTAGTTCTAGATTGTTCACGGCACACATTCTCGTTATGGGCCAAGACCGCAAGTAGAGTCCTATATTTCATGCCCTGCATGCTGAAATGCAAGCGCTTTGGCCTTTACTTTAGGCACATGTTGTGGAACACTTCCAAACCTCCTGTGTGACAGAATTCTGTCAGCCCCCTCAAATCTCTTGATAGAGTTTCATCGAAAACAATCTTCTCAATGGCTTTGTGTGTGGGCGAAGATGGAACCAACCACTTCTTCTTCCGTGCCTCCTCTGGGGACAAAGGGCCATGTTCACATTGGTGGAAACGTAGGTTTTCTGTCCAGCGGTGAACGTTGGTACAGTGGTGCATCAGTGACCGTCATTTTTCAAGTAGTATTTCCACTGACCCTTCACAAGTTTTGGAGCTCCACCAAAGATGGTTGCTGATAGACTGGGACCACTGTGAAATACTTTCCAAACCTTTTTTTTCCCTGCAGCCGAGATTTTCTTATTGATTGATTTAGCAAGATGCCATACATCAAATTGATGTTTAATATGTGGGAACTGCTCTCTCAGTCTTGGCAATTGAAACATGTCTGTCCGTGGCTATGAGGTCGATGTGCATTCCCCTCGATTGTAGATATTCCACTGATTTCATAAATCCTAGTTTCTCCATGGCCACGGAGGATTTACATTGGGACACCTTCACGACCACCGAACTCACAATTTTCTTACTATCCATGTCCTAAAAGTGGTAGGTGCAGTACTTGGCAGAAATTACAGGGCTGTCGCACTGTCCATCGCCGGCTAGCCTGAATCGTTTGCCTTCGAATGTACTTGCTAGAGACAATTGTTCAATTTTCCAAGCATCACTAATGGCCGGAAATAGATAATCACATTGGTATCTGTAGTACTGCGTTTTCGAAATGAAATGGAGTCCCACAAACTGAAAGAAAGACTTTAACTTTCTAAAACTGAAGCCACTAAAAAGTGATGCATCTGCACACAGTAGATTGCCTGCTGGCAGTTTCCCCAGCATTGGTTGTGCAGACCATGAGAACGTATGATTTAATCTACAGACGGCATATATTGTGACGTTACTGCCTTGTTTTTGATGAGTCACATGAATCAATGGCTTCCGATATACTTTCCCTCTGACAGAATTCCCACATTTCAGCATACTTATAATATCCATCACACAACTGTCGAATACTATGTATTTGCCCTCTTTCATTAGACTGTCATCCGGCATCACACTTGTTTCAGACTGCATCGTTGAGGACATATCAGCAGCATTGAAAGAAATATCGCCACTATCAGGTTCTGATGCGTCGGTGAATGCTGCTGCTGGTTCATTCTCTGTCATTTCAACATCTGTTACTTCAACATTGATGGGAGAACACAACATTGTCGACAGCTTTTTGGGTGGCATTTTTTTGGCGGGTGTAGATTATGTGAATTGATCTGCAACTACTTCAGAGCTATCTTCAATACAGTCAGTATCATCTTCTTGTGGTGTTGCAGTCGCACTGTAGCAATGGTCCATTACAACTTTACTGGATTCTCCGGACACATTCATTTCATGTTCTGGCCATTGGACATGAGCATCTCTAATCTCAACATGCGGCATGTGAATTAATAGTTCCTCCATAGTGTAAATGGTCTGGCAAGCAACATCTCTCATTCGCTTCACTGTCTGTGTATGTATAGTTCGTACATCCACGGGTAACTAGAGGACAGATTGGAAAAGGGATGTTCAGTTTAAACACAAGATAAAGTATAGTACAATTGACTGGAAAAAAAACATAAAATAGTCCCCAGCACAAAAAAATGTCTAAAGTTATGAACTGATTGTAACTAACCTTATTTTTGTTTCTTTTGCAACTTTTTTGACTCAACCTTCAACATCTGCACGCTGTAGCTCCGATTCGTTTCCGCATCTTTTCCCTTCCTGTTGCGCTGCAACGACTATATTTTCTGTATCCGCATAGACAGCACAGACAGCACAGATTGAGGCTCCATCGACTCCCTGAAACACAGTACTTTCATTACTATGTATCACAATATTGTTAGCATAAAACATTCGTGAGGAAGAACACACAGGTACATCTCAATAGCTAAACACGATTTAAACGTTGTGTAGAACAATCAAACGACAAGTATTCGAGCTCTGATGACCTAGTTCAATGGAACTGTCAGTATCCATACCTCTGGCTCTGCATGGACTGCCATGAATGATTGTATTGGAGAGGATGCACCCGCAACTCCCTGAAACACAGTACTTGCGTTAGTATGGTTTTCAATATTGTAAACATACACACACTTAGGGTCGACAGCACAGGTACATATAAAGAGATAACCACAAATGATGCTTTTTCTAAAAGAATCAAGGAATATTTAAATATGATCAGATTTAATCGACTTATTTCTCCGATTTTTTTACATCTGCATCATCTAAATGGGATGTTGTGATTGTAGTGGAAGCTCCATCATCTCCCTGAAACACAGTACTTGCGTTAATAGGGAAGAAAGTATAGCAAATGGAATCACGTTATATGATAACGCTCGATGGAGCTGTCAGAATCCATACCTCGTGCTGCTGAAGAATATCTAGGGATGTTGTAAATGTAGTGCGCACTTCAGAAAGCTGTTGCACCGATTCGTATCCGCATGGTCCCGCTTCCACTTCCCCTGGAATTACTTAAATGTCAGGCTCTGCATCAAGTGCGGGGGTTGACGCTTCAACAACTGCCTGAAACATAGTATTTGCATTAGTAAGGATTACAATATTGAAAACATAACACACACTTGGGGTCAACCGCACAGGTACATATCAATGGCTAACCACGAATGAAACATGGTGTAGAACAAACGACAAATGTTCCAGTCCTGATGATCACGGTCGATGGAGCTGTCAGTATCCATACCTCGTGCTGCTGAAGAACATCTAGGGCTGTTGTCAATGTGGTGGACGCTTCAGCATCTCCCTGAAAGACAGTACTTGCATTAGTATGGATAACACTAATTATAACTGAAAACAAACACCAGGGGACGACAACTAAGGTGTATATCAATTGGAAAGCACTAACCAAACAATTGGTAAAATAAGCACACGATACATAAAAACTATTACTTGACATGCATAAAACAAGTCTGTGGCGGAATAGCCACGTAACATTACCTGATACGCACTAAAAGTGGTTGATAACTGCGAGCACGTCACGGAAGTAGAATGTTCTTGCTTCAGATTCAAGGGATAGTCAAGCAGTTGTAAAGGTAAATTATTGTTTGATAATGAAATGCCAATATTTAAAATTACCATGTAAGGAGACAGAATACTTGAGAGTAACGCTACTGAAAATGCAAAATATTGCACAGTTCCCTGTGCCCATGTATAGATTTCGTTTGTGAGTTATGAAATCTAAAAATAATATATTGATAAATGTCATTATTCAAAAAGCTGTACACTCATATCAATGTCGAAAGTATTACAAATTGGAAAAAACACCTAAAATATCAATGAATCCATTTGGCTACCTACACACTACCGCAAGGCCTAAAGCTAAAAACGGACACTTGACTCACCAGTGGTGGAATGGTGACGAATAGAGTGGGAATAGCGTTTGCGAGCAATTTTCCTGTCGTTCGCCGTTTATTCTTCTTTGTTACCCAAGATGTGGCGTACATGTTCGATGGAAAGTGCAGGCCGCAGATGCGGTATCGATCACCCCTCTTGTCCTCAAAGACTTGTTGGACTCTACTTTCAAGCTCATGCAGTGGATATCCGCAATGTCTGACCCATTCTCTTATTCGATCAACAGTTTTCGGGAATACATGCATTGTAGTGCCTTCAGATTTAGCATGGGTCTTCGAAGGGCAACCGCTAATAGAACAGGCAGGCATTGTTGAAAATTCTGAAAAGTAAATATCAACATTATTAAACAATCTTTATGAATAAAAATGTGATACAAAAGTAAATGAACCATACAATGTTCAATGCAAAGTCTGTTTTACTCACTGGAACTATACCAGTTCATCATGTGCGGCTTAATGTTTGCATAAATTGCAGAAATTTGTAAATGACGTGACTAAACTCTGAACATGTGTCTCGTCCCTTGGATGTTCTGTCTTGCACGAGAAGGAAACATGCTTACATTATAGACTGGACCCCCGAAGGATGCAATTCGATGACAATTGACACAGATGAAAATAAATAGATCTATCGATAGCATACCAATTGAAACTCAAATCAATAGCAATGAGCCAAATGAACATAGCACTATTGGGTACTCTAATCGCAAATAGATAGAAATTTAAAAATGACCGAAATATGACTAGGATACATGGCCTTACCTTGACCAACAAACAGTTGGATTCAGCACGCCGAGCAGTATGTTGCAAGAGAACAGGTAGATGGCCACAGGTAGCACACTGACAAGCTTGCTTGAAGCGGTCACAGATGGCACGATGATGAGCAGATTAGCATAGATCTCAGTGCTTCTCAGGTAGAACGTTCAGGAGTTGACTTGCAAAGCACAAAGATGTTCTCATGAGACATATCAAGTGGTTTATAAAGTATTAGAAACAGGGGTGTGTTTGTGAATGAATGACGTGTGTATGTCGTGGTATTATGTGGATTGCAGAGGGGCGGCCTGCATCAGGGGAGGTCTGCCTGCAGACACGGGGTCTGAGGAGGCCATGTGAGCGATTGCCCCTTTGGCGTGGGATACCTTTTGAAGTGTACATTGTGTTTGGCACGTTGGCCGTTATCGCCCTTGACAGCACACCATGGCAGTGCTCATGCACGGGTGCGAAATGCCTTTGATAGGGGAGGGGGGTGGATGGATGGGCCGGTGGGCATGCAGACAAGGCACAGGAAGACTGCTGAATGGAGACACACTTATGTGGATTGCAGGGGGGCGGCCTGACTCAGGGGAGGCCTGCCTGCAGACACGGGGTCTGAGGAGGCCATGTGAGTGATTGCCCCTTTGGCGTGGGATACCTTTTGAAGTGTACATGGTGTTTGGCACATTGGCCGTTATCGCCTCTGACAGCAAACCATGGCAGCACTCATGCACGGGTGCGAAATGCCTTTGATAGGGGAGGTGGGGTGGATGGATGGGCCGGTGGGCATGCAGGCAAGTGTGTGGGAGCGAGGGGCCATCAGGCCCCTCTCATCCTTTACTTCTTAGTAGAAACTCGGACCAAGTGCCTCCAGTAGTGGGTTCGCCCCTTGCCCTTATGTGATGTTAACTTTGTTTGACATTTGCGTAGATGGGTCCACTGAGCAGGACACGGGGCATCCATTTTTGTACCCCTTTTAGACTCCATCTTGGTGACCAGGCGTTACTGCGATAGTACAGCGCGCAGAGCACATGTCCCCCACCCTCGTTCCCACTCTGACTGGAAAACTCTGGAGGTATTTACAACAGCTATTAAATGTAACACATCAATCTTCCTCTGAGATCACTGTCCTGCATGTGAACCAGCCTGAACTAAGCACACAGCTTGTTCATCTCCACAAACGTGTCCTTGCTCACGCACCCTCACCAGTGGAAACTTACTGCCATTCTGACCCTGTGTCCCTGCAAGGTATTCTCTTCATGTGCCAGACCACTGACCATGCCATGATGCCCACCTAGCAGATCCCCAACTAACATTAGACCCCTACCACAGCATATCGTTGCCTATCAATAACAAATGACACATACCGGAGATTCTTGTGAGCACAGACCCACACATCAACCAGCGTGTTAATTGATAGCATAGATATATGTGTGACTTTTATAGAGACATAACCTACTGAAAGACTTTGAACAAGTGTTATTTAGTTCATGCATTATTGAGAATATATTATGTTAGCTTAGATAGTGACCACCCCGCTTCACAGCAACCTGACCTTCACCCATTCGGAGCACAGATGTCTGACGTCCATCCTTGAATGGAGACACACTACATTCATTTAAAAAATCGAAACAACCGCCATTGAAATATATGTGGTGTTATATTTTGTATCTTATTTTGATGGCACAAAAATACAAGACTTTACACATTGTACAGGTCAGGTTGCAGCACAGCGTGGGAAAATCCCCTGTACTGACCGCTGTCACTCGGGAAAGTTTCTCCTATGGCACGAACGGCACAGGCGGGTATTACTCTTCGAACGCAGTGTCCAAGCCTCCCGTGAAGCCACCATGTAAAGGAACGATAGGCCACTAGCCGGTACCACCTGTGAAAAAGAATGATACAAACTGTTTGTAAATGAACAAGATAAGTTTATTAAACATTTGTTGCCAATGACAATTCTTGTAACTAATGGCATTCTGCTTGGACAAATGCTATCTAGAGACTGCACACTATTGAACGACTTTCATGCGTTAACATGATATGTATATGCAATTTTGGATATAGTAGAAGACCATGAAATAGGAGTGGCATCACAAGCAGAGTATACTTACTCGTTACTCGGATTACGAGGACGAACAGTTCCACGAAGTTCGTGCATAAGCACCATCATTATCCTCAACACGGACCGTGTGAGGCAGGCTGCCCTGAAGTCTGGCAGCTCGGTGATGCATTACGGTCGTGGCTCGCCTTCCGAGATATAGGCCACGCATCCCGAGTTTTCACAGCAGCAGCAGTTCTCCTCCTCGGTTGGCATTAGCTCGCACCGATTGCATGTGCACTAGGTGGAAACACTGTCCATGCGACTAGGTCCAGTGTCTTCATCCGTTGATTCGTCCTGCCAACTGCCGTCCGAAGCCCCATCGTTTACGCGTGTTTCCCTTTCCAGTAGTTCCTCCTCGGTATACTCGGGCTCGTACATGTAGGGCATTATTGTAGCCATTGTGTGGTAAACAAACTAAAATAATTTATAGCGATGGTACAGGTGTTCACATGGACTACAAGCGGCAAAGGTAGCTGACCAGAGCACAGAAACGAGTCACAGAATATTCAAAGTAACACAGAAAGAGGAATGGAATCGAAAATCTGCTGCTGTGTGTTGTGAAACGGTCTGTTTATACTTATTGAGTAAAGAGGCTTCCTGCCGTTTCCATGGCGACACGTCATTAGCTCAAGCGCAGCGATTGTTGACACCAGACGTGCTTTGGCGTTGTGAAATGGGCGGTACGCGTCTGCTGATGACAGGCTCAGGGGCGGGGGATATGATTTGGTGCCGCAAAAGCAGGTCAGCCAGGGCAATGGAGCAAGTGATAGGATTATCACAAAATGGCAGCGCCCTGGTGCCTTTTTTCGCGTGCGTTTAATGGACGAAAACTCGGGTAAGGTCCATAGGAAATTTTTCTAAAATCGTGCGATTTAGGCTTAAAAACACATGGCCGACCTGTAGGGACAATAACAAATTTTCACCAAACCATTCCTTTAAGTGTCATTTTCCAGTTCATGTGTCGGTATTGAATTGCTGCAACGGAGGAGTTGCAACGTTTTCTACTGTACAAACACAATAGCCCTCACTTCTAGTAAGCATTCAGCGCACGTGTAACAACACCCCTTACGCTTTGGCTAATAGCACGTCCAGAACGAAATTATAAAAAAAAAATAATCTTTATTTTATAATTTTTTTGGGAGATTTTTCACATCTTGTAACAGCTCAGTTTATCAAGTAGAAGTGGAATCAATTTTAACAACGAGGATCCAGAACATATTTACACACTTAAGAAGTTCTTGGGGCCTTGGATTCCAATGAATTCCTTCTTTTTCTTGTATCTTTAGAATTCATATATTGACATTGTGACTTTCAATCAGTAACATGCTTTAGCTCTCAATCACTTGATCTTTTAAATGTACAATTTTATGAATTTGTTTATTTTTGTATTTATTCTTTAGAAACCAATTCTTTTTAGCAGTTTTCAAACAAGCATGCCCATACAGCATCTGAAAAAAATACATATTTAAATTGAAATATCAAAAACCCATCACCAAACAATGAGCTTATTGACAGTAAAAACTGTTTAAAACATTTTTCTGCGTTCCTAAATCTGTTTCTTATTTAAAACTCATGGTACCCAACATGTTTCAGTTCTATTATATTATGAACCTTCTTCAGGGGAAAGGCAATTAAAAATGCTGTCAAGAGTATGCAATATAGTATTAATATTGGACGGTGTGTCACTATGAACTTGACTAAAGCACATTATTTTCAAGGGGGTTCTACCTGCAATCAATTATTACATGATTAATGACTCTAGACACTACCTCAATTTTAAGTCTATAATTGTTCTATGTAGAAATTAAGTATATTACCTTATGCACAATAATTTCCTTTTTTCTTGTTACTTAGTAGCATAAGGACATACAGTGTCAAATCATAAGCCTAGAAGGGAGAGTAGACACATCTTAGTGTCTGATTTCTCTTATTATACATACATTATCTTATTTCAAATAGAAAGGTATATTTACCCACTTACCTTTGTAGAGTTATAATCTGAATTTGCCGAACCCTAGCTGGTGACAGGTTTACCATATTTAGGAAGAACTGCATTTTATAGGCTCAGATGCCATCTGACTCGAAGTAACAGCTATAAAAATAGGAATTGAAAAGACGAGAAAGGGATATTGAAGTTGTTCTGCTCTTTTCCTTCAAACCAAAAGACTCCAATTGAAGGGTCAACAAAATAATAGTTTCCATCATAAGGGTTACCTGTATTCACTAAATTCGCATAGAATCCCATGATCAGGGTTGTTAGCTTGATGTTCTTCCATCGTATCTGAAAAGGTGTGGCTGCGGAATGGCCGGAAAACAACATGTTACATTGAAAAGGCAGCTTGCACTTCCAGTGTAAGTTATTAAGTTCTACACCTATCTGAACCAAGTTGCTACCTGAGTAAGTTAACAGACAGCTTACCTGCACATGCTCTACTCTACTTGTCCTCTGTTCAGAAAACTTTCCTTTTCAACTTGCGGTAAATCTTGCGTGACTACATGCTAAATGGAGGATTCATCGTCTTGGAAACAGACAACTGCTCCTAACAGTGCTGCTCCTGACAGTTACTAACATGGCAGACATCTTAGCAAGTAGGGGTTTTAAAATGAACAGATGCTCTTTTGTAATGCCAGGCTATTACACAAATCCAAAATGTCTTTCACATTGTTTTAAGTGAATGTGTGATTTACCTGAAGTGAAGCTGTATTTCATATTAACCAGTTGATCTCTTCATTCAGGCCCTCAATGTGACCTTTGGTAGGAAAAATAAGGCATTGCTCCCAACATTCTAACCTTTTCTGTGCATTAGGTCGTTGTATCTGAAAGTGTATAGTCCATGTAAAGTCATTTTCTTGCTGATTCTTCAGCAGAAAATGTGAAACCATAGGTACACTGGTGTTTGCTGTTCTAATTTAGCGACAATGTTTAATTATTCGAGTATGAATTTTAGGTGTTGTCATCCCAATATGTTCCATATAACATGGGCATTTGATAACATATATGGCCATGGGGGAATTACAGTTAGTAAACAATCTCTGATCCTGCACGCGGGCCAGGCCTAAGTCTATCTGTGTCGAATAGGATGTGAGATGAGATACACTGCATCAATTACTTGGTGTGTGACCTATTATTTTAGGAAGACCCCATGGCTCTGTTATGGAGCGTGTTGTGGGATCCTTGATGTTTCCGGGTGTCTGTTTGTACTATGAGGTTTCTATTGTTATTACTTCTTTTGAAGGCAAATAACAGCATCTGAAGTGATAGAGGGCCTTTTTGTACAGGTGCCAATGTTTCTTTATCACCTTTTTGATTTTTAAAGAAAGATGGGTGTACGTAGATACACAAACTAGGTGATTCTGAGTGTGCTTCTTAGAGTTCTATTCCAACAACTCTTCACAAGGGTTGTTTATAGCGTGTTTGTGGGCTTGTTAAATAATTCTTTTAGGGTATTTTATGGCCTTTAATTTCAATTTGAGTTCATCAGGTGTTTGCTCAAAATGAATAATATCTGCACTGTTACGTCTCAATCTGATGAATTGAGTAAAAGGTAGGTTTTCCTTGAGGGATTTAGGATGGAAACTCAAAAAATCTAGGAGGCAGTTACCTTCAGTATCTTTGTGAAATGGCTTGTCGTTAAGAATGCCTGGATCACAGTGAATGGGAATGTCTGGAAAAGAGATAGCCACATTACTAATAGTGAGTGTAAAATGTAGGTGCTGGTCAAGATTATAAATCCATCGTCAGGTTCGTGGTATCTTGGCAGAGATGCTGGATTGACATGCTTCCAGTTTTGGTTCTGTATGTAGTGCAGCAGGAGAGACCAGTCACCTCCCATTCTGAGGATATGATACTCAGAAATGGTTGGGTACATTCTCCCCACACCACAGGCTCGCCTTCCGGTATTTCCATGGCATGGAGACAGTGCAAATACTGAACCAGAAGGTAAATAGGAATCAGATATGTATCCAAAGGAGCCAAATAAGGATACCAGACCGCAGTGGAAGATCAGAGCCAGGCAAAGATGGAGATAGCAGGTCGAGAGGAACCAGAAAGAAGACAGAGGATATAAACAGAAGACAGGGAAAGGATTCTAAGGAAGGGAGCAATGATGGTGAAATAAACCAAGATTAAGGCAACAAAGAAACAAGAAGCGAGGGGAAAAGAACAAGGCAGAAGGCACAGGGCACAGGGATCAGGGCACAAGGCAAAGTACGGCTAGGAAACAAGCAGATCGAGGGACGTAGTTGGAGCGTTGAGATGCACAGAGGAGAAGGCGCATTGGACTTTTATTTCCTGACCGCGTGATAGTAGCCATGGTGACCGGGAAACACAGTGCGTGCTTGGCATTCTGTGCATCGTACACAGCGTCCATAATTGGCCATATGCTGCAGCTGTGCATCGTCTTCTCTGCTCGTCAGAACCGCCTAGGGGACCGGCGGCACAAGGAGATTTGACATTGAGGAAACAGGTGCAAGCTTGTGACAGGTGCAGCACATTGATGACAGTAGGGAGTTAGACCAAATGACGAACATGTCATCTATATGACGTTTCCATACTTTGATATGTCCTTGAAATTGATTGTCAATTCCGTATATGTATTGCTCTTCAAACTGTTCGACATATAGGTTGCCTCTTTTGGGAACTACTCCAGAGACCATGACTGTTCCTTCAGTCTGCTCATACAGCTTATCTTGGAAACAAAAACTATTTTTGACTAATGTAGTCTCTGTACAGCAGATAATGAACTCCCTATGCTCAGATTGTAAAAAAGCCAAAGTGAAGTTCCACATGTTCATTAACTATGTTCAAGATCTAATGTTGTGGAATATTGGTGTATAGGGAATGCTCATACACGTCAAGACCTCTCAAACTGGCTCAAAATTGAGCCATTTAACCATTGTGATGATATGGGTGGTGTCTTTCATGTAGGATTTCATTTCTGGTATCTTTTGCTTCAGGAAACAATTACTGTATTGTGAGAGGGGTTTGAGGATAGAGTTGTTGCCTGACACAATAGGCTGCCCTGGTATTTGTGTAATTCCCTAATGTATCTTCAGGAGGGTATACACAATAGGTACCCTGGTTTTGCTAGGGGTAAGGAAATCTATCTCTTGCTTAGAAATAATGTCATTCATCAGTGTTAAATTGTCCTTAATGGAGATCTCTTTTTCCAACTCCACTGAGTGATCCTCTCTTATACACATGTAGTGGCAGCTGTTAGGATGGATTTCTCAAATGGTGGAAAGTTTTCAGAAGACCATCCTTGTTATAGTGAACAGGGTAACTGTCGGAGTTTAGCCAAACCCAATCAAGTTAAGCATGGAGAGTGGTCAAGGCTAAATCTCAGGGGAGATGAGAGAGGTCAGGGGCCTACAGTGAGTCCACATAGTGAAATACAAAATGATTCTACTTAGACAGGTAAGTACAAAAATACTATATTATGTGCCCATAAAACACACTAAGAAAATGAATCAAGCAGGTAATATTATCACACAACTCTCTAAATATTAAATATATATAAAGTCACCTTTGGTTAGAGAAATGCACACAATTTATCTATACACCTGTAAAAGGGAAGCAAAGTAGTTTTAGAAGGAGAGAACCAGTTCACAAGAAGAGAAGCCCTAAATCCCTAAATTGGATGGGGCCTTGTGCCCAAAAGTTGTGCAGTTCCATTAGGAGAGGGGACAAAGGCATGAAGAGTTCTTGTGGTGGTGAGAAATGTTCCAAAACACTTCACCAGGATTTTGCTGTTAAGTAATATACTTGTTCTATCAGTTAGAAGCTTTTTAAGAAAATGTTTAAAAAATAAAAGATTTGAAAAAAAAGCTGTTCACAAACTTTTAGAATGGAGGAGATCGGGGCACCAGTAAGTATTGTGACTACTCACCGCCCTTACTCGATTTTCCCAAAGGACTTGGGAGGCCAGATGGGGGTCGCTGGTGCTAGTTTTTCCCACCGTTGGATCCAGTAAAAGATGGGCAGGCAGGTGCAAGGAAGATTCCGGTCTGGGCCAGGAGCTAAGTTCAACCCTTTCTGAAGAAGAAATGCAGCAGCTGCTGACTCAGGGATATTCAGTACACTTTACCAGATGGGGGATGGCTGTTTCCTGCGACAGTCACTACACATAGGCAACAGAAAGTGTCCCTCCAGTTGTGAACAAAGGCTGACTTCCAGGACCTGATGTCCTGATTCTGGGATGCTGAAACATGGCAGGAAGGTGTCTTGTAGGACTAGCTGGTGACTACTGAAGTTTCAGATCAAAACACAGAACATCAACATTTCTGGCACGGTAGCCCGATTCTGAGCTGGTCAGTCCACCGGGTGGTCCAGGGACACTTCCAAAGGCTGAAGACTGCAGGATCACCACAAGGCTTCGAGACTGGTTGGTCCCACCAGTCAAAGGGACGAAGCACCAACACAAGCCTTCTGAGATCAGGTAGTCCAGCAGGGCTTCACCGGGACTGTTGCAGGAAAGGTTGACAGGCCTCTTCAGAAGTCGTCCTTGGGTCTTCAGTCAGGTGCACATCTACACAGGATACTTGGCTCTATTTCTGATTTGCTGAAATGACTGCAGGACAACTTTTCTTATCCTAAATATCCTGAGTGTATTGGAAAGACGTGCATTAAAAACATTGAAAGAAAATACTGAAATTATAATCAAACAAGCAGATAAAGATGGGAATGTTGTGGTAATGAATAGGGTGGATTAAATCATGATGGCTAAACACATTTGAATACACCTAACTGCTATGAATAATTAGATTCTAAGTGTATCAAAAGAATTAGGAAAGAGGCAGAAGAATTGATTGATAAATTGATGAGGACAGATCTGCTTACCGAAGAGGAGAAATGGTTATTGAGAGTTGAGAACCCCAAAGTGCCCACAATGTATTGTCTACTGAAAATACACAAGGAATTTGCAAATATTCCTGAAGAAAGACCGATTGTGAGCATTCTGGGAGGGATAACCTAAATATTCTCTAAATGCAATGATGCCCTATTGGCAAAGGAGGTCCCCAATCTCCCCGTTTACTTGAGGGATACTATTCATGTTTTTCAATTGGTGGAAGATTTTGAGTAGGATCAAGATTATTGTTTTGTGACATTGGATGTCAAGGCTCTGTATACCTCAATACAACACAAATTTGTATTTAGGACGATAGATCACACTATGTGACTAGATCAGCATCATACTTGTTATATTATTATGATGATTGAGGACATATTAGAATTCACACTGAAGAATAATGTATTCCTGTTTGATGAATGCCTGTATAGACAACTAAGAGGTGTGGCAATGGGAGCTAATTATGCCCCCCTGCAAACCTCTTTATTGGTCTTTTTGAAAAAAGGTTAATTTATTCTGAGACTATTCATAGACCTAGAGTAAGACTATGGAAGAGATTTTTAAATTTTGTATTTTTAATCTGGCATGGCAACCAGACTAATCTCATTCAATTTGTGAATTACTTGAATGGAAATGATATGGGCATTGAATTTACATTTAATAGAAATTTGACCAAGATTGATTTTTTGGATACCACTGTATACGTCAGAGATGATCGCATTATGTTTAAGACCTATCAGAAACCTACTGAAGTCATCTCTGGATTGTTGGCAACCAGTTGCCACAAATCAAGTGTAATTAACAATATACCAACGGGAGAGTATGTGAGAGCCCGGAGGAACTGCAGAGAGAATGTGAATTTTAAGAATGAATGTGCTATCCTCAACACTACATTTACCAATAGAGGGTATAAAGAAGAGGTTCTATCAATAAGAGTTGGAAAATGAACAGACAGGAAAGACCCAAAGTTTGAAAGAAAGCAGATCATTATCAGAAAGTGAGAATGGTAATGCAATATTCAGTGGATGGCAAGAGAGGTTATAGCATAATGGACTTTACTTACTTTGGGTGGGGACTTAACAGGCTACATTGAGAACAAAACATTGATTGTATATGCTAAGGCACCCACTTTAAAGAACTACCTGAGCCCCTTGTATTTACAACAAATGGTAAAAAAAATCACTTTTTTACACCAGAATTTGAGTGGTTTCCATAAGTGTGGACATTGTACGATGTGCCAGTACACACATGAATGTCAAACCCTGAAAATTAACATCAAAGAAGAGGTGCAGATACAACTGAATTTATTAACTGCAAGACTAAATATGTGGTTTATGCCATAATTTGTGTATCTGGATTGGTAAATATTGGGAGTACTATAAGTGAATTGAGATTTAGAGTCAGATAACACATTCACACTCTACAAAAAGAAGACATTAGGCTTCCACTGGCCACACATTGGAAAGAACAACAACACATGGAAAACAAAGCAGGGATTAGATTTGTTGGGTTGAGAACATTGCTAAACAATCCAAGAGGGGGAGATAAACAGAAATTGCTTTAGAAATTGGAGGCTGGAATGATTTTACAAATAGAGAAAAGTGTTAAGTGGCTTGAACTCAGATCATGTTGAGGCCTTGACGATTGCTCAGACGATTGTCCGTTGGTGTTTCCACAACTTTTGAAAAACTGTTGAAAATCAGTTTCCTGGTATGTTGCAAATGAGAGATTTTTATGTTAATGGAGATGTACACCCTTGCCCCATGGGGTAGAATGGATTATTTTTATATATGAGACACTCCCTGATATTTAGGGTTTGTTTTGTGCTCTACGTTTTAGCAGTACACGATATTGTATGAAGTCATTGACCACATATTCGCTGAAGGCTTAATAAAGAAGTATGATCAGATTCCAAGATAACACACAATAAGACCTATTAGATGAGACTACACTGGTGCAATAATGGGAAGTTACTGTCAGTTTTAAGTAGATGAATAGGATCAGTGCATCCTCACTATCTAATGGATGCGTTCGTCAGACAAGGTTAATGAAACAAAGTTAATGAAAATTGATGGATGCGTACTGTCAGTTGCCTTAGAAGTGGTTGAGTAATAAGTTTAGAGTAAATACGCAGCGCAGTATGGAATTTCGCATTACTAATAGAACACATGATGTTGGACGCTCCCGGTCCAGGTGCCGTGGCAGCAATATAAACATTGGAGAAATCTTTGACGCAATCGCGCAAAGCTAACAACTGCAGAGGAGGTTAATGGACTGATGAGATGCATTTGAAATGGCAACAGTACAAAATAATTGAGAGTGTGTCGGCGCGGTCGCGTTAATCAGATAGCTGCAGAATGATTAATGATGATCAGGTGCCATGGAAACGGTCCATGAGACAGCATAGGTAAGATACGCATGCGTGGGGTAGACTTCCACGTTACCAATAGAACGCATGATGTCAGGCGTTCAATACTTGGCTCCTTAACAAGAGTATAAACACTGGAGAAGGTGCTGGCACGATCACACTAAGCAGATAACCGTAGATGAGTATTAATGTTCTTCATGTTAGCATGATATAGGTAAGCAGATGGGCTGAACTAAAGTGGGCGACGGGTTTATGGTCAATTTGCCACCCTATGCTTATATGGAATACTAGAAAGTGTATAATTTGACTAAGTGGAGCTAACCTAAACAAAACCCAAAAAGGGAGTGAACTATATTTAATGGTGGATACAAACAATGCGTTATATGTTTGTTCCTTTAAGGGAACCGTCCAAGAGTTTGATATTGAGACACGCATGAGGCAATGGCACTGTGTGATGATGTATCTATCGGTTACAGGTTAACCAAAAGCGACTTTATTCAGCGGCATAAGGTCCACAAACAGTTCGGGAAAGGTAAGGACAAGTCAGTTAATTAGAGTAATATAGTTGGCAGAACGACAAAGAGGTGGTTAATGTGATGTGAGGGTATTTGCAAAGATTGTCTGTGGGAACCCCTCCATCGCTGTCTTTTCTATCTTTTATAGACTGTACAATCACCAATTCAGTCTAAAGACAGAGAATAACTCAAATATTATTAGAGCAAAAGCAGCATTGGAGTTGGTTTGTCGGGGTAATTTCCCGGGGGCTGGCAGGGCCGTCCGCGGACCTCTGGGTTTGCGGAGGCCCCAACTCCTCCCGCGTCCCAATAGAGTATGAGGCACACACAAGAGCAAGGAGTTTCTGCTGTTTATTACATGAAACAAGCAGGGACAGGCAGACAGGTCATAGGCATCCAAGAGACCTCTCACTAAGGTGGGCTCGCAGACCCTTTTTGTAGCTGTATGACGTGGCTACGTGTGTCACCTAGGAAGACTGTCCCCCAAACTTAACGACACCTCGGGTTGGCTACCCGAGTGGTAGGGTCAATATGGACACATATAGGAGAGACGATTAGTGGAGGAGAGAAGGTCAGGTGGTACGCTTGGGCTGTCCCTAACAATTGTTACACGAAAGTTGCTACAAGGGGACTAGACTATAGTGGCGTGATGATGCGCCCCCTCATATTCTGATTGGTTCATCCGCGACCCCCAAGCCTGGGACCATCGTTGTTCCCAGCTCGCGGTGTACCTGGTACTGGCAATAAAGTATGACTATGTGTCTGTGGCGGACAATGGCCAGGTCTGACTTTTGGCTAATGTGCATGTCTTTCCCATCCCTGTAGGTGTCCAATTTGTCACTTCATTGTTGCAGACAGTGTCCCAGGCGTGAGACCCCAGTGCTTTTGTGTCCCGTAGGGATTGGCATCATATCAGGTTGGCTTGGTCACGTGTTGTGAGACCGTGGCTGGAGCAGAATTATGAGCATTTGATTTGTATTTCAGCTCTGAGGAGCGTTTAGCAGTGGCAGGTGTGACCTTGGCGCGGGGAGCGCGGCATGTAGATTGCAACATTGCGGCCTTGGCTGTGGGCTCTCGGTGGGGCTCGTTCTGTGTGATCAGCGCTTTGCAGTTTTGTCTGAGAGGCTTCTGCCTGGGGACTCTGGCTTTGCAGCGTACCTTGGCCTGGCTTCTGGGTGGTGGTACATAATCCATAATATGGGGGTCGCGAGGGGTGACAGAGTGTCATATGCATTAATAAATATGTAAGATTACATCTTCATGGTTTTAGTGGTGTGGAAGCATCTGCAAGCATGTGCACAAGCTCTCCTGGCATCTTGCGTTTCTGCGGTGCTGCAGGTGGCCCATGTGAAACATAACAACAATGCATATGTGGGTGTAAGTGGTCCTCTATGTCATAGCACTGAGTATGTATTTGTGTAGGTTGGTGTGTAGGTGACCCATGTGCATGGTGGCATGTGTGTTCTTTTCTGTTGGCTATGTCATCATGGCATCTCTAACGATGATGGTATTTGTGGTTACTGTCTAATCGAGTTGGTCCATATGTTCGATGTCAGTTCCAACTGAGGTTCCCGCACATGGTTTCATCAAAGGGCAGGCTACCTGGCCGTGTGGGTGTGGCCACAGTGGATCTTGACGTCTGGTGCGGCAGTGAGCGGGTCGAATTCCTCTCGCGGGGGATGCTTGGGCTGTGACGTCCTAGGCCATGGTTTGGATGAGAATGGGGGGAAGGGCTCCCATTTTCCCTCTTCAGTCCCCCATCTGGTCGACTTGTCGACCTCAAAATTATCCACTCTCTTTTCTCCGCGTACTTGCCATACCTTCGTTATTCCTGCCAAGTGTCCGTACTGATTCACGTGATCTTCAAATGACCAGTACATATAGACGCATCTGCCACCGGGTTTGCAATAAACCCACTTTCCAACATAACTTTTTGGGTTCCTTGGGTTCTCTACTTTTACTGATGGTGGATACAAGTCTGCTTCTACTATCTGCTGGTGTAAACATTCACGTTCCTTTATAATGATGTCTGTGTGTTGGTCGTCTTCAGCTGGAATTAGGACATGCATGCCGATCATTTCTTCAGCAGTACGCGTTGATCTTATCTTCCATACCTTAATCCCCATCAGGACGGCCATTCCTAAAATTATGCATCCTGCCACAATCTTAAGACCATCTGAGAGCCAAGATGGCATCCAGGACCAAATGTAAGAGAAGCAGCTACCTTCCTTCTTCACCCCCTTTCCTTCTTCTTCCATTTTTGCATGCATCTTGGCCAGCTGCGATACTGCCTCAGAAAGTGTGCCGTTGTCCTCGTCGTTGGCAGGAATAAACGTGCAACACGAGCTCCCAATTTTTGCGCAAACACCTCCGTCCATTGCTGTCAGGAGGTCCAGCACATATCTGTTCTGAAGTGCTACCATCCGTATTGCCCTCAGTTCTTCTTTTATCGCGTTGTATCCATTAACTGTGGAGTTTATCGTCATCATTAGCTCCCATCTGGTAATTTGGAGCCACTTCGCATTTGCATATGCCTGCACCCCTGGATGTATTATGGAGGAAAAGAGCATTGCCGCTCTGCTAAACAGTCTGTGTGCTGGTGGGATGTCACTCAGAGTTGTTTCTGACCTTCCCCACAGGTAGTTCCCCGTCAGTGGTTCTCCTTGTCTTTTAACTCTGGACAGGCTGGTCGTGTCGTTCCGTTGCCTGCTTCCTCCCATCTTCACTGACCTTTTCTTCCTTTTATTCCCTTCGTACATTTTAGGGAAGTTCGCCAGGTTGACGTGTTTTTGCGATACTACCAAGGACGGTACGTTGATGTGTACCATAGTGCATACTCCATTCCACAAAGTTGGAAAGCTGTGGTATGCCTTTGCTCCACAGGCCCAATAGTGATCCATCAGAACTGCTGTTCCAGCACTCCCCTCAGGAATCTTTATTGTTCTTTTGTAATCATCATTTCTTCCAACATCAACTTCTCCATCATGCCGATAACACAGTGTTGGTGCTGTGAGTGGAAGTATTTTTATTGGTTCCTCCTCCTTATCTAACCATGTGACCAGTACTGCACTCCTTGTCCATTCATTGTAACATTTGTCGTTCTCTTCTTGAACTGTCATCACCGATGACTTCGCCAAGGTCAGCATTTTACTCCCTACAACTCTGTCCACCCACCCGTCTTTAGTGTATGCTTTGCCATATATTAATATTAGTGGTCTTTCCCAGCATCCTGGTTCACCAGCAACTTCTTTTGCGTGCCATTCGCATGGTAGGTAGTTCAATGTAACCTCCTTTGTGTCTCCTTTGTCGGGTCCATCCGGCATGTACTGGAGCCCTTGCGTCAGCTGCCAGTAGCTGTCATACATTGGTAGTGTTTTGATAAAGTTGTCTTCATAGTGGTACGTAGACCTTGATTTCCATCTTAGTGTTGCTTTTCTTCCTTGAAATTGCCCTCGTGTTTGGAACAAAGCCAAGAATATCAGTTGCTCCACTGATGTTGTAGGTACCTCAGTTGCCACAAATGTTCTTGATGCGCTCATGGCGTATGGGATCAATGAGTACACATAGCAGTTGTCCTTAGTTGTGCCTTTACCAATCTTGGACATGTGCTTGTACCACATGTTGTTTGAGACGTGTGCGGATTCTGTAATGTATGTATCTACCCCATGTGTATCAATAGAAACACTACGTTTATCTCTCTTTATGTTGTGCTTCGTAATACTTGTACCACCTGACACCGTACTTGTTGCAGCCATGGTAGGGGGAGTGTTAGTAGAGGGAATGCCATAACATAGGAAGCATAGTATGCCTGCCAGACAGCAGCAGTAATCAGACCAGTGGTAAAAAATATCCCTATCATTTTTATTACAGTTGCTAATACCACTGGCATACCTCTCTTCCCTCTGCTGCGGTCCTGCAGCCACTTTACTTTTAGATTATATAGATGCCCACCTGAAAATCTCTCAAAATATGCGTTATTTTGTTAGTATCTTCTAGTCAAGCCCTGCCTATCAAGTAATCATTCAATACCCAGGCGAAAAACTGTTCCCACGCTTTCCTTACCGTCCTATCTTTTAGGGCAGGTAATGCTGCGTGGAGATGTGGGAATGATTCAACTATTATCATAAGGAACGTGTTATAATACACATGTATTCTTCTTTTCTTTAAGTGTTGTGGTCTTTTTATAACGTAGATGAACTGGTGCAACAGTGCTGCTGGGGTGTTGTCGCCAGCGGGCAGCATTTACCCCTGGCAATGACGTATGCGTTAGTGACGTATATTCCATTATCTTCACATTACATATACAACAGTACTGCGCGGTACCTGAATGTGCGAGACAAAAAAGAAGAGAGCATGCACGTTTCTACACAGTGTGGTGTGTGTTGCAGATTGTTGGACTATGTTCTTTAGTAGGTGGTGGCTGGGGGCGGGTGGTGCTGTGGGGGTTCATTTTATCTGGGATCTCGCGACCATAGGGTGGGTTATGGGTGGTTGGTCGTTTATGTCCTTTGGAGGGTTTGGTATCTGTGCTGTGTCGTCGTTGTTGCCAGTTCTCATTGCTGAAGCGTTGGCCCCTTCGTTGATGTGAGGGTGGGTCTGTGCTTTGTAGAGCTTGATGTCGTGGATGTGGGTCCAAACCTCTTTTCCTCTGAGTTGAACAGCTCTAGGTGTTACCTTGTCCACCGTGTATGGACCTATGAATCTGGTTTTATTCCACGTACGGTGAAAGTTCTTAAGTAACACCTTGTCTCCTTCTTTTATTGTCCACTGTGCTTGTTGCTCTTGTTCCTCGTTGGTTGCTTCTTCTTGTTGATTGTTCTTCGACCCTCCCTGTGTCCGTTCGATCTGTTGAGAGATAAAAGCGGCACTAGTACCAAGGAAATGACATACTCATGTATTTCTTCACCAAAAACAGCACTTATGGCATGGCAATTAGTTGTGGCCCTTGACGGTGGCGTGAGGGGGAGGTGCATTTGACATCCTGTCACCACCTCGTGGGGTGTGAGGTGGTGATCCGACCCTGGCCTATTTCTCAACTTAAATAATGCTAAAGGGAGGCAGTATAGCCAGCTCTTTTTAATTGTTTGCTGTATTTTTGCTATCTCTTCTTTTAGGAGGCCGTTGAGAAGTTCGCAGACGCCATTTGCTTGCAGGTGATACGTGCACGCAAACTTATGTTTCATTCCCAAAAGGGCAGTTACATGCTGGAACAGTTCATTGGCAAAGTGCGGACCATTGTCTGACCGCAGCACTTCGCATACCCCCTACCGTGGGACAACTTCCTCACTAGGAACTTGGCTGCTCTGAACACATCTGCGTGGGAGCAGGGGCCAGCCTCGATCCACCTTGAAAATTGGCACACTACAACAATCATGTATCTGTAACCTTGACATACAATGATCATGTCAACGTAGTCAATGTGCAGGTGCCGGGGTATTGTACCTTTGATCACTTGTAGTGTGTGACCGGCCGTTAATTGTTGGAATGTGAGGCAGTTGCTAATGAAATTTGCAACATGTGAGTTTAGCTCGCGACAGAACCACGATTTGTTTATTCGTGCAGCAATTACTTCTTTCCCTGTATGCGCGGGGCAGTGCAGTTGGGTTGGGGTTGTTTTCAATAGGGCCAGGGGCATCACAACCTTCCCAGTATTATTCTGTCACCATAATGCATCTGTGGGAGACATGGTGCATCCTCTTTTAAGCCATAGTTCTTTTTCTGCCATTGGTGCTGCTGCCTGTAATTCCATGATCTGTGCCTGTGGGATGTGTGTGTACCCATCCTTCAACAACATCTGTCTAACCCCCCTTATCTTTTTTTGTTTCTTGGAGGGTCCATGTCTCGCCAAAATACGCAGCATATTTTGCATGTGCATCTGCTGTTTCGTTACCTCTTGAAATTGGGTCATCCCCGTTAGTGTGGGCCTGGCATTTTACCAACGCTACCTCTTTCGGGTACTCAATTACTTCAATTAGTTCAGCCAGTAGGGGGGCGGGTTGTACTGGGGTACCGTCTGCTGTCCTAAACCCTCTCCTCTGCCATATTATTAGTCCTGAGTGTACTGTTGACGTAACATATGCACTGTCTGAGTATATTGTTACTTTTTTCTCATTGCTTTCTTCTAAGGCCAAAATTAGTGCTCCTAGCTCTGCTGCTTGAGCAGAGTAGTGTTGTGGTAATTGTACGCATTTCACCGGAACTTAAGTCCAGTCTTCCCTTAGACGTACAACTGCTTCTTATCCCATCGCTTTGATCAATTGTGGATGACCCATCAATGTACATTACCTCTCCCCCCTCTAGGGTGCCTCCAACTTGTCAGGGTAATTTCGCGGGGGCCGGCAGGGCCATCCGCGGACCTCCAGGTTTGGGAGGCCCCAACTCCTCCCGCGTCCCAACAGCGTATGAGGCACACACAAGAGCAAGGAGTTACTGCTGTTTATTACCTGAAACAAGCAGGGACGGGCACACAGGTCATAGGCATCAGAGAGTCATCTCACTAAGGTGGGCTTGCAGGCCCTTTTTGTAGCTGTATGACACGGCTACGTGCGTCACCTAGGAAGACTGGCCCCCAAATCTAACGCCACCTCGAGTCGGCTCCCCGAGTGGTAGGGTCAGTATGGACACATATAGGAGAGACGATTAGTGAAGGAGAGAGGGTCAGGTGGTACGCTTGGGCTGTCCCTAACAATTGTTACACAAACGTTGCTACAAGGGGACAATTAGTGATTGGCTAGACTATACTGATGTCATGATGCGCCCCTCGTATTCTGATTGGTTCATCCGTGAGCCCCCAAGCAAGGGACCATCATTGTTCCCAGCTCGCGGTGTACCTGGTACTGGCAACAAAGTATGACTATGTGTCTGTGGCGGACAATGGACAGGTCTGATTATTGGCTAATGTGCATGTCTTTCCCATCGCTGTAGGTGTCCAATTAGTCACTTCATTGTGGCAGACTGTATCCCAGACGTGAGACCCCAGCGCTTTTCTGTCCCGTAGGGCTTGGCATCGTATCAGGTCGGCTTGGTCACGTGTTTTGAGACCGTGGCTGGAGCAGAATTATGAGCATTTGATTTGTATTTCGACTCTGAGGAGCGTTTAGCAGTGGCAGGTGTGACCTTGGCACGGGGAGCGCGGCATGTAGATTGCAACATTGCGGCCTTGGCTGTGGGCTCTCGGTGGGGCTCGTTCTGCGTGATCAGCGCTTTGCAGTTTTGTCTGAGAGGCTTCTGTCTGGGGACTCTTGCTTTGCAGTCTACGTTGGCCTGGCTTCTGGGTGGCTGTACATAATCCATAATATGGGGGTCACCAGGGGCGACATAGTGTCATATGCATTAGTAAATATGTAAGATTAAATCTTCATGGTTTTAGTGGCGTGGAAGCGTCTGCAAGCATGTACACAAGCTCTTCTGGCATCTTGCGTTTCAGCGGAGCTGCAGGTGGCCCATGTAAAGCATAACAACGATGCATATTTCGGTGTAAGTTGTCTTCTATGTCATAGCACTGAGTATGTTCTTCATGTAGGTTGGTGTGGGTGACCAATGTGCATGGTGCACATATGTTATTTTCTGTTGGCTATGTCGTCATGGCATCTCTAACAATGATGGTATTTGTGGTTACTGTCTAATCGAGTTGGTCCATGTGGTCGATGTCAGTTCCACCTGAGGTTCCCGCACGTGGTTTCATTAATGGTCAGGCTCCCTGGCCATGTGGGGCGTGGCCACAGTTGATCTTGATGTCTGGTGCAGCAGTGAGCGGGTCGAATTCCTCTCGCAGGGGGTGTTTGGGCCATGACGTCCTAGGCCATGATTTGGATGAAAATGGGGGGAAGGGATTCTCTCATTTTCCCTCTTCAGTTTTAATATTATTTGGGAACTTGGGTAAGATGTTTAGTTGGTATCTGACATACGCATGGGTATATGTGCATGCAACACATGTTGGTGAATAGGTAGGTTTCATATGACTTATTATTGGTTAGTAGTTTGTTTTTCAGGTGGTTGTGACAGCGAGTGAACTTGGTCAGCTTACATATAAGAGACTGGGTACACATTAATAAGAGTTTCTGACTCACAATGCAAGATGATATGAGTGTACTATTATGATAAATTGCTCATAAAATGTTTGTATATTTTTTATTTTATTTTTTTAATCTGTGTCTTAATCTTAATCTTAATCTGCTGTGGAACAAATGGCTGCTACATTACCTGGTCGGTATTGAACATTTAAATGCAATGTTTCTTATGTTGAATGATATTGGGCTCATTATGAATCCGGCGTTAGCCGTGCCGGTAATGGGGAGTAATTTTTCCTGCGCCCGGCAATGGGAACTCACCAGGGCATTACAGCCCCAGCGGTCCCTATTCCCTATTGCCGGACGCTGGAAAAAATTACTCCCCATTCCCATACGAGTCCCATTGGACTCAATGGGAATGGGGAGGACGGATGCACCGGCACCATTCACGAATGGTGCCGGTGCATCCGTCAAGGTCTGCGAGCGGGTGCCATTCCGCCTGCCAGGTCAGACCTCATAGTTTTCCGGTCCAGTAACAACAGTGCCGGTAGCTTACCAGCACCCTTGTTACCAGACCGCCAACCTTGTAATGATGGCCATTATGTTGGTTGATACAATGCATCATATGATAGTACATGAAATGTGATTTAATTGTATGTATTGGTGTGATGAAATGATAATAATATATTACTGGCATGTATAAAGGTGATTTACCAGCCCTGAGAAGGAGGTATGTACTGTGAGGTTGAAACACGTGTTGGCAGGATTAAGAAAATCACATGGAATAAATACTACACATTTTTTTAAAGAAAACATGAACAGCGTATTATTGGTATCAAAAAGTGGTTATATATTAACTTTTAGATTACAGCAACAACTGTGCTAACATAATTTGTTAACAGAAGCATTTTCTTATTCACTGTCTTGTGTCAGGCTCATTAGGGGACTTTGAGTCTGTTGGTGGTAGTCCCTGCAGCAATAACATTTCAGACTACACTTTAATTCAAGATATTAAAACAAAGAACTAATTTTAGAGTGGTGTGTGCAGAAGAGTATTAGTCACCTATATGTTTTTGGGTAAAAGGGAAACATAGTTTCCCAGTATTGACAGCCTGAAGGACTGGTCAGTTTCCACATGACAAATGAGCAAAAAGGCCAGGGAAGTAAAGCTGAAAGACAAGATAGGTCAAAAGCAAAACGTTTGGGGGTCCAAAGAATATGGAGGGAAAGTTGCCTAAAAGAGAAATCTTTCCTAACAGCGGCCATCAGACAGTTGGCGTAGACATTCAGAAATATACTCCAATGTATTCATTACCATGATCAACCCCACCTTTACCCTGCTGGTTTTATGGTAATCTCTGGGTTGTTTTTAAGTCCATCAAGGGGTATCTTTGTCTATTTTATTGATATTTTGAATGGGATCTCTTGAGTTCTCCTCTAAAAGTGCAGGATCAGCCATCACACATTTTTCAAACACCTTTAATTCGGATGACATGCAGGTATACGGGCATAAATGTGGATGGAGTGCATAAACCATTCATATTCTCAGCGGAATCATAGGGATTATCATTCAAAAAATCATCTTTGAATCTAATTTTTCGAATGAACTGTTGAAATTCAATCCATAAGGTGACAGGATCAGGTGAATGAGTTATGATGAAACCCAACCCTTTGTCTAAGACTTGTGTTTCACCTTGAGTGGGTGTAGTTAGACAAATGAACTACTAACGTTGTCCACTTCTGGACCTTCTCGGCTCCCCTGTTTACAATTGTTTGCATCTTCTCCTGCCTCTGCCTAAAAAGGGCTAGGATTGGCACTGTTCTCGTATAATGCTGTATCTCTGGCCTCTAATGCTCCAAGTTTGATTATGATTCATGTTAGTGTCTTGATTCTCCTCCACAGGCCTATCTGTTGACTTGTCGCTACTTGAACTTTATTATGTACCTCTGAAGAGTACTCGACATTTAGTCGTACATTCCAAATTCTTGATTCTATTCTGTAATTCAGCTGTGAACCTTTCTTCTGAATAAGGGAAGGCAAAACCATGACTAAACGTATTGAGATCTTTTCTCAATCGTTTGATTCTATCTATGGTTGTGCATTCCTTAGATTCTGTGATTTCTTTCTCAATCTCTTTTAGATGGTTCGTGAAATGATCCAATGGCACTATTATTTTTTAATATCATCTTTTTTCAAGAGTCCTGCCAACATTTCTTTTGTGACTTCTCTTGCGGTATCTATTAATAAAACTAACGAGTATCTGCCACATTTATTGGCTATGTGGCTCCACATGGTCCTGAATTTAATGTTGTCGACAAATAATCAGTGTTCATTGCAAACAATGAGACCCTGAGGGAGTGTGTTACTTCTTAAATTCGATAACATTATGGTACCATGCAGCTCTGTCCTAATGAGTCCTTTTGTCATCTGCAACATGTCGCCCCATTTGGCAATACTCATTTGTGATCCTGCTGTACTCTCTTCTGATATAGAGGCAATGCAGCCTAATAGTTGATTAGAATAATCTTCTGAAAGAGACAGGCACCCATCTGTATCCATGTTAGCTAAATATTTTGAAACCTGGATATGTCCACTGAGTTCGATGTTTTTAATCGGTGTCTGGCAATTCACACAACCTGATAAAATCCTTAAACTTCCTTGCAACCAATTGGCTGCACTCTAAGCTTGAAACCTGTATTGTATTGTGTGCATTGTAATGTAGAAATCAATGAATCCCTCTTTTTCTTGTATCTCTAGAATGTATATATTGGCATATTACTTCCAATCAGTGACACGTTTTAACTATATGTTTATTTTTTCTGATGTGTCTCATTTTGCAAAATTCGTATGGTGAGTTTGGGAGCAAGGCAACCATAACCTTTCTGACTCCATTGCCCGCTCTGCCAGTCAAATGAGGGTGCTTTAATGCCAGCATGGATTTCCATGATGGAATCCGTCTGCAATTACTACTTACAAAAACTAGCAGGTTTATTTGGAATCCATTGTAAATGATGCCTGTAAAGCGTAATTTGCAGGCAGTATTTTCACTTGTCCACTAACGTGGTGTAAAAGTGAAGAGTAAAGGCAATGCCAACCTATTTTTTACTCCTCACTTTTCCAACCCTGAGTGGAAATTGGAATTATTGCACAGAGGGGATCTTTTACATAAAAGTGCACACACAGCAGTTCTATCTGTGCATTTAACATGGGTCGACATGCCACCTCTTAAATCATTTCAAACATTGTCAATAGAGAATAACAGGTAGATTCAGCAAACATGGATCACGAAATGATTTATTCTAATGTTCACTTTCTTCGTACCCTTTTATCATGTGTAGTTATTTCAAATTGCATATCTTCTTCGATCAATTTATCAATTTTGGAATTCGCCTGGCAATTGAATCTTGTAGTTTAGTGTTTGTTTTGACCTTTTTCTACTTTGCTTTGTACAGGGAATTAAAGAATGACCAGAACAGGCTAAAAGGGCGTACATTCAGAAAAGATAGGCATTTTATTTGAGAGCAAATGCCATATAATAATGTGTGTAGTTTAGTGCTTGTGCCATATTTTCTCTGTTTAAAGCAGGCTAATAATCATTTCCATTATCACTTAATTTAATAGGGACGCAATTTAAGCAAGGGCTCAATCGGTCCTGCTGGGAGATTTGAACTTGCGAATTGCAGTTTAGCCTCATGCCTGAGGCCAGCTATCCAAGTGCTGGGAAGAGCAGAATAAAGGTTTGGGTATCATGAGAGGTCAGGATTTCTTGGTGGGTGCTTATGCTTGGAGTGATTGATGTGATAGATGTGAAAACATACTAGGGAATTTGTAGGGCTTTCCAACTATATCTTTAGGTTGACAGACATTATGGCAATGATGAAACAAGTAGGCAGCAATGTTGATCTTAAATGAGTGGTACAGAAAAGCAGAATCCTTGACCATGACTCTGTATGTCAAGCTATTTAGTGTTCTCAAATGTTCATTTTCAAGACAGGAATGCCAACAGTCTTTCAGCCTGTTAGGGTCCAGTTAGGCTAGAATGTACCATGTGGTCATTAACCAATTCAGGCACATGGTGATGCATGATTTGTGCATGTTACCTTGGGCGATACATATTGCAGCCATATGCTAATATATATATATATATATATATATATATATATATATATATATATATATCTTCATAAAGTGTATACTTTAACCCTATGTACATAAGCATCATTTTGCATTATTCAATGTGTTGATTTACTAAATAAGCTCCAACAGTTGGAACTGTTTGGACAATCACTAATCACAAGGGCATCAGCTGCATTCACAGTCCCACGTTTATGGGTGGGAATGCTGTCAGAATATGTTGAATCATACCACATATGCAAGATTAATATTTCTTTGTCTTAAGCTTGGCACGCCAGCTGATCAGGGGGCCTTATGATTGCCTGCTAAAAATGCTGCATTTTCAGCATCCCTTTATTTTTGAGAGCTCATTTTCATACAGTGGGGCTTCATTTGGGGCAGGTCTATTGTCTATAGCACCTCTTGCAATCCTGCATCTCCCATGGAGCATTCTTATAGGGTGGTGTATATTATAAGTGTCCCGGAACCAGAGCTGGGATTGGCAGGGATTTGTGCACAGAATACACCTGCTGGGGAGCCAGACACAAGTCCACAGTAACAAATAACAAGGGGTGAGGTGTCAATGATTTCCATGGTGAAGTAAAAGTATGCTGGGGATAGTGTATAAGTGTAGTTTATATAGGTTTGGTCAGGTTCACTTAGAGGTTCTATGTTCATTTATTGTCATGCATCCTTTCGATTAGTTTTTTGCTGACAAGTTTATTCTTGAAAAAACCCATATACATTTGTTTCTTTTTGGGGGTTTTCACACAACCCCCTTTTAATCTAACACTATTCCCGACCCCCCAACCCCTTGTATAACCTTTGCGACAGCTTTTGATTTTTTCGGATGGTTTTTTTCAAAAGAAAATAAATCAGCAAAACAACCATCGAAAAAATGCATGTCAATAAATGGACGTCATGCCCACATAGATGTGACATGGCAATTTAACACCCCCTTGTTTATATAATCTCACCCACAATTCAGTATTTTTCAAATAATTAGATCACTTTTAGACACCTGGGTCTCCAGCTTTACCATGGAGCCCAGTACTAAATGGCATATATCTACAACAGTCATCTACACCAAAATGAAATTGTACCTGCCTATATGAATATCGTTATTATAAGTCCAAAAAGGCATCCACTTTCAATCGGAACAATGGCCATAAAAATATGCTATATTCTAATAAAAGCTAAACATACTAACCCATTCTATTTAACATTGGTTTCTGTATGAACATCTATTCTTTTGAATGGAACACTTCACATCTGCGAAATAGGTTTAAGGCATTTGATTTGGAACGCAATTGCGAGCTGGTGAGAACGACGCTGCAGCTGACCGATCAACGCGCACCGCCCCGATGGATTAGACGGCCTGTGATGTTGCTCCAATTGACTACAGCATAACGGATATTCAGAATCTTTGAAGCTCACGCTTCTTAAGGGGCAAGCCAGCCATTTCCTCGAGAGGTATGAATGCAATTCACTAAGCGGCGACAGTGTTTCATCTTCTTTGGTCTTGGGAACCGGACAGACTAGTCGGATACACAGAAATCATCAGTCTGACTGGAAGAAAGAAAATATTTCGGATTCTATCCCGCTTTTTCATGGACATAAGAAGTGTGTTTTAACATGGAATCTTACCACCTTTGACTGTCAACTGAGGATTACCGCACAGGCCTATTGAGCTTACAACACAGGGAGACAACGACTCACAGATAAGAACAATTGGTGAGAGATGACGTGCAACGTTTGACAGTGTGGACCGTCGAGAAGGGGAAGATACCTCTTGTAATCCTCTCTTCACGTCTTCATGATAAAGAAGATTTGAATTTTCATTAATTCTTCTTATTACTTGGTCTTTGACTAGATTAGGCTAGTATATCAGTACCAAGTCACTGCCTTTGTGCAACAGCTTCAACTATTTGTTCACCCCGGATGAATTTCCAAGGATTAATTCCCAAAATAGATTAGGAAAGAAATATGTTGGGCTTTTTAACCATTGTTTGAATTTTTTATATGTGTGAATGATTATGAATATATGAGTCATTGACTGGAATGAATGAGGAGAGGTAGAAGAGTGATGAATTCAATTTTGATTAAGTGATGATGCACGACACAAGCCACTTTAGCATCTAGGCCCCTTTTTGGGCTTTGACTTTGAAGTTGTTTTGCACACATTACTGCAGTGAATTTTCTGCCTAGTAACACACTAGCCTCTTGATTACACTTGTTTTAAGTATTTTTTTAATTATTTTACATGACAAATGTGATGTATATTTTTGTATAAATGCAAATTAAAATATGCATTTTTTCGACACACAGTAGTAATGCCGGATTTATTCTTGAGTGTTGGTTGACGTTTGAGGACAGGAGTTAGTTTTTCCTGTTACCATGAGAAAGCGGTATTCTGGAGTCCTAAGCTCTATTGTTTGTTATCCAAGGGTTAAGCCCTTAACTTGAGGGTCTGCTTTAGACTCCTTACACACTTTCCCTCAACCTCTCAGTGTTATGATGTGATTTGATTTTTACTGGCATCAAGACAAGTATGGCATCGGGAAAAAATTACATCAATAAACAAAATATAGATATGTATTAACTCCCCTGTATATATGGAAGGTTGTGAATAAATTAGCTATGTAGAGGCCACTTGACAAACAGGCTATAAACATAGAACTATGCTTTAAGCCATTTACTTGCAGGAAGCAACTTGTTTGCATTGACTCTGGTAAGTTTGAATTCACAGATAATATATAATTTACACGCTAAGCATGTTTGTGGGTGGGTGCATGCTTGTGTGCGTGTGTGTTTGCATTTGTGTGTGTTTTCCCTCTCCTGACTTGCTCATTTTTGAAGGTGCATATGCTTGCACAACATTAATGCAACTGCATGTGTGAGTTTTGCTAAACCTAGATATTTCTTCTCAATTTATATACATGCACAATGTTACAGGGCCTGCTTGTAAGGCTTTCAGTCTCTTTATATTTCAGGGATGGACATGCACTATTCTTCACTAACACATTTTTAGTTGAGAATGTGCTTCCCTCCCACAGTACAGCTGACTCTGCCTAGGCATTGACCAACATGAGAATGCAGAGGATGAGCACGTTGCATAGTTATTTATAAATATTATTAGCTCTTTCAGCATACTTGTTCAGAGCGCAAATACCAAGTCTATACTATGACTCTCCTCAGTGGCATTAACTGCACAATGTCACTTCAGGCAATAGTATGATGCCTTTTTACTATGCCACGAACCGGCTCTGCATCGATTCAAACCACAACCTATATTTGCAAATAATAGTTAACTTGACAATCGCAACCCCATTTTAAAGTCACATCATAAAACACACCATAGGACACAAGAATAACATAATAAATGTGATAAAAAATGTGGATAAAAAATTATGAACTAAAATCGCAACTAAGACAATTAATACAATTGTTAATGGCAGAATTCACTTGTGGTTGGATGGGGGGGTTCCTCATCGGTTTGCCCTGGCCTTTGAATCAATAATGCATTTCCTGCTATTTTGTGAATGCTATTGTGCTTTAAGGATAATTTACTTAATTCCATTGTTTAAGAGAGAATGCAGCCGAGATGTGGTTGCCTTATGTCGGTCCATAGCATTAACTAACAATATTTATTTTGTTACTAAATATATATATATCACGCGTGATATATCAATCTCCCTATATATATATAGGGAGATTGTATCCAACCTTTGATTGTATTTTTAATGTCCAGACATTTTATGTGAATCATCCTGAAGGTTGTTTTATTCCCCTACGTGAACTATGTAGTGAATTGTTTATGCTGATGGGAAATATTGCCAAATAAAGCATTGTTTGACTGACTCATTTAAAGTTGCCTCAACAAATGTTTTCAGTTTAGAATGTTGTTTTTCATTGCAAAGTGTAATGGTCCTAAAAGAAAACACTTTTAACTTTGTATTTGATATATCAATGAGGACACCACGTGCATTAGGAGCTTAACACCTGTGCCCCTAAATTCTAATTGCATCCCCTCTGCGTTTCCAGTCCTTTTCCCTTCCCTGATTTTACCATGATAAAAGTGAATAATTGTTGAATAATTGTTGAGAATTAGTAGGGGTTTCTTTTGATATACCTTTTAGGATGCATCTTCTAATGTTGGGACTATCACCTAGGGACTGAGTCAGACAGGTGTCATTCCATCAGCAAAACCATCAATTCAGGTGACTGGCATAGAAGTCAATTCTCCTGCCCAAACTGGACATCCATCTATGGGCTGCTTTGGCTTCCCTCTTTCCCTCTTTCCCTCTTTCCCTCTTTTCATGGACCAGTCTTCCCCTTATATCTCTTTCTCACTCAATATTCCAGAAATCAGACGACTCTTCTTCTGTCATTCTACTATTTTTATGATATTCTTACAAGCTTTTACCCAAGCCATACTCTTAGCATAAAGATGTGATGTCATGTGATTTCCCAGCCACTTGACCAAAAGGAGGACATCTGCTAAAAAGAAGCAAATGTCATTGTTACGCTTTAACTCAGACTCACTTTACTACCGTGATATAATGTATAATTCTAGCTTCTGCACGTTGAGGCAAACAGTTTGATATTTTACTTAATGGAATCCTGTGATGTTTATGCCATTTTCAAAATTAAATATATAAATCTGACTTCAAATTCTAATAAAGCATACATGTATCTACAATATGGCCAACTTTGCGGTTCATCTGATTTTTCATTGTGATGCTCCACTAATTTGTACTTTTACACATGTAAGTGAGATTTTTGTTCATGTAAAGATGCATTGGTTTCTTTGGTGTACACTTACAACAGTTTTGCTCAAGAGGGCAGAAATTACACATCATTTAAATAGTCTTTCTCCATGTTATCACTATTCCCAGTAAAATATCCTTATCCTGGTTGTGAATATCTTTGGTGACTTTTAACCATAGCTAATGCAAGGCAGCTGATGGATGCTCTGCATCTAATATCAGTGAGCCCTTCTGCAGTACTCTTCGTAGGCTATTGGAGTTGGTTTATCATTTGCTGTGAACCAAATCATGTGATATCTTTTTGAAGCGAAGCCTAATATCATTGGTGCATGCCTGCATGGTCTTAAGCTATCTAGCCTTCTTCCTAACATGTATTCATCTTCTGGCCAGTTTCCACTGGCCTGGGCCCTGATTTCTTTTGTTTGCCTACAATTGGTAACAGAGCTTAAAATTCAACTATATTGTGTTCTATTCCTTCCAGCTCTTGAGTTTCAAACAATATATTGTGAACACATCACTAACATGGCAGAAAGAAGGAACACATTATTTATTGTCACATTGACTGGAATACACTGTTTCCTGCAATGGCATCATCTTTACATATGCTATTCACATGGGGAAGACACATGATGAAATCCAAGAATAACTTTTGATTAAATGGCTTGTGGTATTAGATGCAAAATAACTACTTTAATTCTATGCCTTCCTTTGAAATGTAGCATGGTTTGTTCTTGGAATACTTTAAACCTTGCCGTTTTTATTTTCTTTAAGGCTACATTCCATATTGATAACATCCTGTGCTTGATATTTTGGGCTCAGAATTTCACACATGGCTGAAATAAAACATGTCAGTGTATATTGGTATTATGAACTCTGGGTTTGAAAATTAATTATTGCAACAGTTTATTTCCAAATATTTAGCAGCAAACTGAAATCTGACAAGTGTCTCCTTGAAACGTGACAGCAAGCAAAAGGCAAAAACCCTAATGAGTGCCAAACTTGGTACTTTTTATTTCTCTTGTTCCTGCCTGAGATGTCTTTATAATTGTAATCAATTCAGGCTGCACCTTCATTATAAAATTCCCAACAGGTGTTGGAATGCTGAAACTAAACTCTGCAGTGCTGCATGTGGGAGAGAACCCTGGGCCTCAATACAAATCTGCCAAAATACCACCAAACAGATTTACCATTACTGCCACTTGGTCCAGCAGAATTACTGCCAGCGTACAAGTGGTGGAAGGTGATGACTTATTGGAATCCATTGAACTCCATCAGGAATTCAGTGGAATTACTGCCTGGTATTAATTCTGCTGATTTTGCTATTTTGGTTGGTAAGGTGAAGAAATTACCTCCAGCCTTCTTCTGGAGGTTTTTCCTCCACCTTACCTCCAAACCAATAGTTTGGCAGTGCGATAATTCGGTGCTAATGCAGTGGTAACACCGTTACCACTGGATTACTACGGTTAGTGGCCACACCACCGAACTCATAATGAGGCCCACAGTAGCTGAGATTATGCTGACAGTGCCAACTCAGGGCAGACAGTTGCTGTGTATGTGAAATCTATGATGATAGATATAGATGCTATGGGTTGTGTGGTCCCATGTTCGGGGCAATTGTGTAAATTGAGCATTGACAAATTGAAGTCAGAAGACGGTCAAACCTTTGAACACCAAATCATATTAAGAAATGTGATGTGTTGGGACATGATGTCAGAAAGAACAACCAAGAGGGCAGAGAATCTAATCCCCTGGATGGTAAGTGCAGAGAAGTGTGTGTTCCGTGTGTCATTCCCCTTCTGTTGCTGCTTTGGGCGGACATTTTTGCAATGGGCTGTTGTGCCGTGTGGGATTCATTCCTTTAAGAAACTCCTTTTTAAAGCCTTATACGTGGTGAAGTGACAAGAAGCGCAGAGCAGTGTATGTTCCATGTGTCATTCTCCCTCTGCTTCTGCTGTGAGAGGACTTATTTGTAACAGGCAGTTGTGCCGTGTGGG
Source organism: Ambystoma mexicanum (assembly GCF_040938575.1). Lineage (NCBI taxonomy): Eukaryota > Metazoa > Chordata > Amphibia > Caudata > Ambystomatidae > Ambystoma > Ambystoma mexicanum. The sequence goes on from NC_090928.1 coordinate 294,079,469, forward strand.
ACTCTGTCCCTTTAAATAACTCTTTTTTAAAGCCTCCTACATCATGACGCAAAGTGTCAGAGAAGTGTGTGTTCCATGTGTTCAGTTGGGCAAAGCACTGTGAAGTTCCCAACCTTGCACTGAGCTTGTTTCTAGGGCCAGTATCGGTGGTTGGGCCTCACTGTTTGCAAGTCTTACTTGGTGAAGCTTTTCATCGGCAGAGTGTTGCTGTGGTGAGTTGTTATTGTTAACTCCTTTTTACCATGAAAGCAAGTAAACAATTAATTTCCTCACTGAGGAGTTCCACCCATAATGCTTGTTACACAGGAAAGCATAAACACAGTCCTACGATTGTGGCAAGTCTATTGGAGCTCCTGTGTCATAAGAAAGATAAAAAGGAAGCAAACCATCTGCAGGACTTGCTGGAGATCTGCACCACTGAAGCGAGTCTCCTTAGCAAGATATCAAGAACCACCATATCAAAGGCTGCTGATAGGTCTAGCATAACCAGCATGCAGACTCACCCCCATCAGCAGCCCCTAAAATATTGTTCCACACTGAGAGCACTGCGGTCTCAGTACCATGCCTGGGTCTGAAACCTGACTGAAAAGTATCAAGAATAGTGTGTTCCTCAAGAACGTTCTACATCTGTGGAGTAACAACTTTTTCCAGAATCTTACCAGGCCACAAAAGGCCTGTAATAGACCAATAGTTGGCCAATATTTCATGGTCCAGAGTAGATGTCTTCAAAAGAGGTGTGAGGTAAGATTTTTTTTAACTCTGTTGGGACCAATCCTTGGCCAAGATATGAATTACTAACAAAAATTAAAGGGAACAATGAGAGCAGCAGCATGCTGTTTAGCCAAAGAGGCAGGAATAGAATCATTAGTTAAGTTTGTTCGTTTCCAGGTTTTCAGCAATTCCTCAACAAAAGCGGAATCAACCGGAGAAAATGGAAAAGTACCCATTGATGAATCAGGCACAGATAATGGGCCTCATTACAAGATGCCCGCTAAAAACGGAGTCATTACCGGCATGGAGGTAATAGCGAGTCTGTGCACCCTTGAGACCGCTAATAGCGGCTGATTACGAGTGCGCGAACCCCCATGCCGGTAATGGCTGCACCGCCATGCCGCTAAAGGCCCTCCAACCCCCCGATAGCGTCATCACGGGACCCGCCGATACCGCCTCCGCAAGGAGCAACCCCTTAATAACGACCCGGTATTAACAACATGCTAATACCGGGCTCATAATACCGGACCCGGAAGTAACGTCATCGCGTTGGAACGGGAAATGCACCGGCGGCCATCTTTAAAAAACACAATTCATTGCAATCCTCTCAATCCAGCAGTGCTACAGAGGAGAGAGCAGGGCCATAGCATCCAACATGTTGAAGGCTACACGCAAAACTACCCCCCACCTGTGCAAGAAGCTCTTCTCAGATGAGGAGCTAAACATGCTGGCGGATACCCTTGCAGCCCATGCAGATGAGTTTTTTGCTAATAACCTCAAAAGGGAAGTTCAGCTGAGAAAGAAAGAAATCTGGGAGGAGGTTGCGCGCAAGGTGTAAGCGGTTGGCACCACCCCCGCACAGTCAAAGACTGTAAAAAAAGATGGGACGACCTCCGTCTCAGAGTCCGTAACATCCTGTACAGCAATCACAGGGAGGCCATGGCCACAGGCGGGGGTGCCCACTCACCAGTGAAACTGATGCGCTGGTAAGAGACATGCAGCACGACCATACAAATGGAGTCCATAGAGGGCTTTGGTGAAATGGAGACGAGTGCCGCGACATCAGGAGATAGAGGTGAGTGACCCTGCAAACCCCAGTAGGCCAAACCATGACGTAGTTCAACTGATGTGAAAGTGAGCCAAGCCAATGCATGGCCCATCATACACACATATACAGATCCATGTCCAGATGGAGGCCCACACCCTGGCAAAATGAAATGCATGCTGGGCGCCAATCCCATTACCACCAGACACCGAACACACAGGGACCATTTGCATGTCATACATCACACAAACCTCAATACAATGGCATGCCACCTGGTACGCATCAGTGCAGAATGGAGATGCCACGGCTTATGCGAATATGCCCCCCCCCTTGAAAGTACCCTGTGTGACAAACCTATGAAATTGCAATGCATGAGAAATGAAATACTGTACAGCAACAACTCATGCATCTTGAATATTACACCATCACTGATACCCTGCATCTCTTGTTCCCCCACAAGCACTGATCCAGAAGGTGAAAGTCAGGACCCTGCCCCAAGGGCATCTACATCCTGGGCAAGACCACAGGGCACTGGGCATTCCACCTCCGGGGCAGCACCGCAGCCCAGATTGCTACCCAGGGCACCTATACAGGCCAGGCAGGGTGATGAGGAGAAAACAGCAGCGGACGGAAGTGTGAATACAGAGCTGGCAACAACAGCTGAAGGGGAGGCTGATGGCACACAGTCCGCTGCCACCAGTACTGTGAGTGAGGCAGCAGCCACAGTCCCACTCAGCGATGTGGATGTGGAAGTGGAGGAGTACCAGAACATTGATGGCACAATCCATGTGAAATGTCCCTACACCGCAAGCCCCCCATCCACCCCCCAACACACCACTCAGGGCACACCGTCTAGCCCCATGCAGGATTCTGCGGTTCAACTGCACAGTCTGCATCTCACAAGCACCCCAGAGGCCAGCCCTGCAATGGCCCACCCAGCCGCAGCACCCTCTACCTCCACAGCCCCCACTGACATGGAGGCACACCTGTCAAGGGTAGAGGCCGGGCAGGACTCGATGATCGAGCTGGTGTGCCAATATGTGGCCGAGGGCGAGGAAACATGCAGAGAGATCTGGGAGGCCAATGCTGGGACCATTGCGGCCATCAATTCAAGTGCTATTATGATCTGTGACAGTTTGGGGGCCATCACGCAGGTCCTAAACAGCAGGCTCCAACACATGCAGTGCCACCAATCTGCACCGGCGGTGCAAATCCCATCCACATCCACCCCATCGTCAACACCTGCAAGCTCCGCTCCCTCAAGCCTTGTGCGGATGATGAGATGCAGTGCAAGGCAGACAGAAATGCTGCCCCCGGACACACAAAAAGTCCGGAAATAGTGTGGGATGACAATGGGTGAGGGGGCACGTGGTGTGGTGGTGTTACAGGATTAAGGGGATGTTTGTTGGGGTTATGGGGTGTTTTTGAGGGTATGGGGTGTTAATTGGAGGGTATGGGGTGTTTGGGGGTGTTTGGGGTGTTTAGGGGTATGGGGTGTGGGGGGGTATGGGGTGTTTGGGTGATTTGGGGGAGGGGGGAGGGCGTGTGAGTGGTAGAGGGAGGAAGCACTATGTTTTTAGTTTTATTAATACACCCGTTGTGTTCAAAATCATTTAATGCCTGGACATTGTTCTTTTCATGTGTGTCCATTCAATTCATGACAGCGCACAGTGCCCAACTCCCCACACACCCTGTGTCCATGTCCACTCGGTCCCAGTGCTCTGTGTAGCACTGACACATAACCATCAACGTCCCTGTGGTTCAGAAGTAATCGTCAATCAGTGATTGGCGTACAGCACGTCCATCTTGTGCATCACGTACTGGCAGGGGTGCTGCTTCTCCTCCATCATCATCCTCATCATCCTCACCCGGGGCATGCATGTCAATGTCAGGTGGCAGTGTACATTTCTACATGTTGTGTGGCATGACACAGACCATGGTGATCTTTGCCACCTTCTCAGGGCCATAAAGGAGTGTTCCACCAGACCTGCTCAGGCAGCAGAACCGTACCTTCAACAGGCCAAGTGTCTGCTCAATCACGACACGGGTACGGGTATGAACCCGATTGTACTCCTCTTTGTGTCTGTTCTGCAGGTTCCGCACAGGGGTAAGTAGACACGGCTTCAAGGGATAGCCTCCATCACCTGCATGGGAGCACAAAGAGGTATGTGTGAGTCAATCTGAGCTGACACCTTTAGGATTCACGGCCATGGCCGCAGCTATTTGGTGTTGACATGCACATGTCCCTGTATGTATGCACACAGATTCATTTGATACATTGTGTACTGCAATATGGTCTGCTAGTGTGGATTGTGTTGTACAGATGATGCAGGATGTTCACTTGCATGCTGATGCAGATGTACTGTGGATGCGGAACGATGTCTTGCTACCCATAATTGCAGTGTGTGCTACTCTGTACCTAATCACAGTAGCGACATTGGCACAGTTGTAATCGTGTTTAGTCATACATCGCTTGACATACCCATGGTGGCCTGCTTGTACGTCTTGCATGCTGTCATTGAAGTACGGCATTGATGTGTCACCCCCCCAATCCCACCCAGGTGGAGTATGCATCCCCCTCACCTCACAACCCCGATGCACTGTCATGGCCCAGTCAGGCAACTTACCGAGCAGCCAGGCTCATTGTCCAGCATGTCGCTCCATGTAACGGGGTAGCGTGGAGTTACGCAGCACCATGGCATCATGTGTAGATCTGGGATATCGGGCGCAACAATGTGTGATGATCTTGCTGGAGTCACATACCATCAGCACATTGATGGAGTGGTATTGCTTGCGATTGCGGTACACCACCTGATTGGCATGAGGGGCCACTAATTCTAGATGGGTGCAGTCGAGGGCACCGACGCAATTGGGAATGCCTGCCAGTGCATGTAAGCCTACTTTGGTGTCAGCAAGCTCCTGGCCAGCCCATGGCAGGGAAATGTGGATGCTTGCATGCCAGGAGCGCATCAAGCACTTGGGTCAGCATGCGGGACAAGAGTGGTTGCGATATGCCATGCAGCTGCCCCACTGTGTGCTGGTAGGTGCCTGTGGCCAGGAAGTGGAGCACAGACACCACCTTTAGTAGAGGGGGTATGGCAGTGTGGATTTCTATCAGGCTGACGATGTCGTTGTGTATCATGTCCACTATGGTGGTTATGGTGTCCCGGTCCAACCTGTACAGGGTGTGGATCTGCTCAGGGGTTAGATTGAATGGACTGGGTCTGATGCGAGGGATTAGTGGCTGCCTACGTGGTACCACTGTGGCTGCACTGGTGGAACTTGCTGGGCCTGTCTCACCCTCCTTCTCCACCAGCGTCTCCTCTGTGCTGCCTGTTGTTGTAGCTGTAGTTGTTGTTGTTGCTGTTGTTGCTGTTGTTGTAGCAGAACAGGCATGTCCTCCAGCCCCATGATTGCAACAGCTAGTGGGATAATTTTGGTGTAGGAAGGGGTGTGGGTGTACTCCTTTTGCACTGGGACAGGCTCCATTGACTCCACCTGTGGTGATTGTGTGCACCTATGGCAGTTGCCTGCACTGCAGGTTGCTATTTGTGGGTGGTCCGTGATGCCTGTTTTGCCGCCGTCGTGCAGGCCCTAATTACCGCCTTGGGGATGCCGGTAAGCTCATGCCTGCGTAACTTGTGATGTCCGCCTGTTAGCGGCATCCCGGTATTGGCACCGTGAAGGGGCACGTGTACGCGCGCATGCCGGTAAGAAGGGGCACGGTATGGGCGGTGGCGGTATTGGCGGGTTGTCGGCTCGTAATGGCCCGGACCCGTTAACGATGCCGGTAATGCAATTCCGCCTTCCTTTTTTCATTACCTCCATACTCGTAATGAGGCCCAATGTGTCGCACACAGACAGGGCTGAACAATTAGCAAGCACAAGATCAATGTTGATCCGAATGGAGTATATTTTTTTAATGAAAAAAACATTAAAATCATTGGCAAGATGAAGAGAGGGGGAAAACCGAGAGGCAACGCATTGAGGGGCAACACAATTCCTAATAGCCGAGAACAAGGCTTTAGGTCTGTTTTCTGAAGAATCAATCTGTTGTTGCAAATACCGAGCTTTGACCAGGATTATTTCTTTCTTGTAGGTCTTGAGGGCTGGCTTAGCCTCAATGTGAGAAGACTCATAGTTATTTTTAACCATTGCTTTTCCATCCCCCGAAATGCTCTCTCAAGAGCTCGCAATTGATTGTTTTACCAAGGATTATTCCTATTGATGAGCTTATGAGATTTGAAAGGTGCCATAGTGTCACTGTTTTTTTTTTAGTCCAGATATAATACACAATCGGACTCGGAATCAAGTGAGGGCTGTCCATCCATAAGCATCACACCTGAAAAATGAACCAAATCTTTCCTTGAATGACACAGAATATGATTGTTGCTCCGAGGTTTAAAAGGGGCGGCAGAAGTAAATAAAGGGGAAAAGAAGATCACAAAATGGTCAGACAAAATGGTCAGACCAAAAAACTGCTGTGGTTGCTTGAGGCTGAAAATGTAGTCCCCTGAAAAGTACTGAATCAAGGCAGTGACCTCCAGAATGAGTCAGCAACCTATTCAAAAATTGCATCCTATCCTGTTCTGAAAAACAATGTAACTTATATTTTAAATATTTCCTTCAAACTTTGTAAAGTGTTTCAAGACTCTCTCTGTAGGGCCAGCGCTGTACACAAAATTAAATAAATGGTCAAAGACTTTCACATGAAACACTTTGTTGCCTGATTTACAAAGTGTTTTCAAATGATTGCGCCATTGTGAAACACTTTTGTGAATCAGGACCTTTATGTAACAAGCTGGGGGTAGATATCTATCTTCGGCCAGGGCCTCCCTCTGGAACAGCCTCCCTGCCACTCTAAAACTTGAGGAGAACCATCTCCGGTTCCGGAAGCACCTCAAGACTTTCCTCTTTGCTTCTGCCTTCTCTCCCCCTATCCCTGCTGACCGGCTCTCTCTTGGCCCAGGTACCTGCTCACCCTGCTGCCCTCATGCATTGCCTCCTGGCCACCCCTCGCACTGGTGGACTGTATCTGTACCCATACAGGCCTCCCCTTTTTTCTCCTTCGTTTTCTGCACTTATCAGACGTACCCAGTCTGCGCTGCCATAAACATAGCACTTCCACTGTTTATTGCCTCAATTTTCGATTTATTATTTATTTATCTGCTCTCCTCTGCTGCGCACTTTCCACTCTCCCCTTTCCATGTACTTTTTCCCTTGCACTTGCGTGTTCTCAATGTCACTGGGCCTAGGAAGATCTTTGTTGTTTTGTGTTTCTCCCCTGTTCCCCTCCCGTGCCTAGTCGCGCTCTGAAACACTTGTGTACGAGCGCGATACAAATAAAATATCACATCATATCATGTATAACGACAAGGTCCCTCTACAAACAATAGAAATAGAAATGAGGCATTGGGAACCGGAAAGGAAGATTGACCAATCACATTTCGGCATTCATCGCCCCGGTGTAAAAAAATACGTCAATAAAAATGCCTACCGCCATAAAAAAGAAAAGATCCCTTTTCGGATGACGGTGGCCATTTTAGAACCTGTTTCCCATAACCAATTTTTTGATTTTTTTTTTCCATTCAGATAGAGATGTGCTTGCGCTGAGCACATCTCCCACTGGAAGAAAAACAATATTAAAACTATTCGCACCCTAGGAAATCCCGGGGTGCGAATAGCTTTCACGCCCAGCGGCATGGCGGACATGGGATTTAATGCCCTGCAGCCCAAGCTTAGACCCAAGCTTTACTCAGGCCTACAAAGCAAAGGCTGGCGTTAAATTCCACGCTGCCCCACTGCCGGGGCGTGCAAGCTGCAGTGACAGATGTGTGCTGTATAGTCAACATCTACATGGCCTACTTTAAAGAAACAGTCAGGTTTCAAAACAATGCATGTTTCATTCGTTTGGAAATTTGGCAGTGCATTGTCAATGATATTCTGATTATCTGGGTGGGAGATGATGTGTATTGCATACTTTAGTACTGCCAATCTTTATTTGAAGAGCACAAGCACAGATAACTAAGAATCTATTTCTTTCATATATCTTTGAATATTCGACATAAGAATAGCCAACCGAAGGCAGATCTCTGTAGAAAAGAGACAGGTTGTAATACAGCCCAGCAGTATTTAACTTAGCATTCTAAAAGCCAAGAGGCCAGCATTCCCATACCTCAATTATTGTGAATTTGCCAGAACTGCTCTAAAACGGATGCCTTCTTGAAACAAGCTGAGCGTCTTTCAGTGTGCTTACAAGTCAGAAGATATCCCAAATGACTGATGACACTAACTAAAGAGAGTGTGATATGCGAAGCCCCATGCTCTTCTTCAACCTAAGGCTTACCAAAGTCATTGTGAGAAATTAATATGTGTCACAATGGTTCCAGGCATTCGAATGCAATATGTAACCCTGTACTGAAAACATTGGTCATTGAGTAGATTTTAGTCCCTGTGCCCGACAAATGCCCCTTTTCATTTTGGAAAGGGTGTACCTTGTGGCATATTCCGCTACACCCATGTAAATATCCTAAATACAGAAATCAGACTGTAAGCAATGCATGGGACTACCCTACCATCAAAGGGCACTCCTGTGTGGGAACTGCAAAGTGTGTCCAGTTACAAAAAAGTCCACATAGTTTAAATTTGGGAGAGACACACATTGTCAAATTACAATCATCGTGGCATGCTTTTGCACATGACATGATCATCGGTCACATTTGAGTCTCCCATATAAAACACTTGAGAGAGTCACCAGGGAAACCAAGTCTCATTGATTGGTGGGTGGAGTTGACTCTATTTAATGGATAATTCTTTCAATATGGCCACTCCCATCTCGTGACCCAAGAAAATGCTGGGAAATCACTTACACCCTTCCCCCTTTTGGAATATGCTTTGTTGTTTATTGGCAAATTCTACATCTGTTGGAATGCCTTTACAAGAAAGGAGTGGTACTTACAAACCCACTTTTTCCTTTTTTTCCCCTAGTCCGTTTTGGAGCATATAGGCACTTGCTTGGAATGGCTCTAAACCACAGTGATTGTGGAAATTGCCTTCAAAGTGCTCCACCATTAATTGATTACTCGCTACATAAATAAATCCCAGCAGCCTTCAGGTAACTTTCATTACAGTCTGTTTATTTTCTGCCTTGTTTTAATTTCTCTGAATGACTTCAGTCTGTTTTTCTTCTCAATGCTTTTCTTATAATCAGGCAGCAAAATGATCATGCCAAGCTTCCTGTGCATTACAACCAATGAGTCATCTTGGGTGTGTTGCTGTTGGGCTGTTGCCTTCGATCACAATGTACTAGTAAGTACAAGGTCTCCCTTGTTTGTCTGGGGCAAAAGCTAAGTGTTAGACCTGCCCGATTATCTGCATCGTTCTCTGGTTTACAGCTTAGACCTAGTTTAAAATCTTTTTTTATTCATGATTTATCATGGCTCCATATCTTGCATGTCATGCACCAGATTTAAAATAGAGCAACTGCATTGCTTATTTCCACCTATACTGAGTTGCACAGCCCCTATGTTAATGGGTTAAATCTCTCATCAGCATCATTATTAAGAATGAGGCTGCATTCGTTGTGGATGGTACAATAGTTCACCACATTTTAATTATTACGATTTACTCCTAGATCCTGAATGTGAGAATAATGAATAATAATTCTGACCTTCGACATGGTAGAATTCTTTGTCGGTATGTTGTGGAACATTTGACATTGTTGCCTGTTAATGGCATTTGCAGATGTTCTGGCTCCTTAGCAGCAACACATCTCAGTCTGGATTGAAATACTTTAAAACGTCTAGAGTTGGTATGGATTCCCATTACATTTACAAACCTTTGTTGAATTAACCCATGGTATTATATATCTGGTCCCTGATTTCAGTTATTACAGCAGGCTCCGACGCCATATGAATGATTTTATGACTTTTTGAGTGGAAAAAGATCGAGATTTCAGAGCACAAGATATATGATTGCCCCTGAGGAATGTCCAGTTAACACACAACATTTAGGACAGAAACTTATATAAGTCGGGCTATGATGGGTACAGTGTGGAGTAATAACAATTGATTTGGCACTGTACTTTTGTTTTCAGGTTCTAACTTTTGTTTCCTGTGTTTTTTACATTTTTGTGTTGTATATATTGTATTTAAAAATGTGCATATGCTTTTTTTAAGTGTTTTAGATCTTTTTGTCAGGGTCTGGTAGCTTTGAGTTTTTTTAAATATTAAAATATGTTATATGTAACAATTTGAGGACATATACTGTGAGTGTCGTGTTTACAAGGTAATGTCCAGGTACTACCATTATGTGCATTTTTGAAATGTAAATGTAGATTAAGGATCAGTGCTCCTCCTTTGTTTGAAACCTAATTTGATTATATATATATATTATATATATTATATCATGTTTCTTTTTTAAAAGAAATATATACTTGCTGTACCAATTGTACATATTTACTAGGTCTGTTATATATTGATAGTGTATCTTTTCTGACATTTCTGAAATTTGAGATGATCAGTGCATTTGCAAATTAACACAATTTCCATAAAAGAAAGTGACATAGTACAAAACATACACATCATTAACATATCTCCTAATTAAATGAGAATAGTTTAACAAGTGCAGAATTTAAATCTTATATTTTAAAACCAACTAATAATACTGATGTACTCCAACCACAAAAAAGGAGGAATATTCTGTTTTATAGTGAGGGCCTTAGCAAGAATATTCTATTTTATAGTGAGGGCCTTAGGAGGAATATTCTGTCTTATAGTGAGGGCCTTAGGAGGAATATTCTGTTTTATAGTGAGGGTCTTGTCTAAATAAATTGTTGGAGCATTCACTAGAGAAGATTACTTGCCTCCTTATGACTTTGTTTCACAGAGGTGAAGAAAATAGTTCAGCTAATAAAATCCCAACGAAGGGCATTACTATCTCTCACAAATTGGTAGGCGTGAACAAGCATAGCAAGGGAGCGTGGGGACCTTGGGGGCTCACAGATGTTTAGAACTACCCATATGCTAAGAGTAGGTTGCAGCCAGTTATAGGAGATGCATCGCTCATCACTCGTGGTGACATTAAGAATTTCTGGTGGTAATCCAGAGAAAAACAAAACGGTGAGTCCTGTTATAACGCAACATGGCCAAGTACCTCAAAGGCACAGGGGAGCCAGCAATAGATTGGTACGAGTGGGAAGACTTGTTTAGGTTCTCTTAATAGCTATATGTGGTGACAAATTCTCCTATGAAAGGAAGCATGGCATTTTAATGAACTGTCTGGGTAATGAAGCAGTTCAGATTATAAAACATATCCCAGAGCATGCGCTGTCATCAGAAGGTGAAGGTGATGGTGGATCAAGGGGAACTTAATTCTGCCAAGCCATGCATACAAAATGTAACAATATGGTCACCGAATCAATATTTTATTAGAACAGTACAAGTTCTTTTCATGCAAAGTGATGCCCATGGAAAGCGTACATGCATACATATCGGACTTAGAGCAACATGTTATTTCACCGGCACAGAAGATGAATAAATAATGGAACATTTGGTTTTTCTCACGGAAAACCCTAACACACAAGACATTTTACACTGCAGGAATTTCTGGAAATAGTAAGGAGGATACAGTTAAGTAAAACATTCACTTAATATGTAGAAATGAAGGGAGTGAAAAACAAGACCAGTGAGTAGATCAAATGGTAGCAGAAACTGAAGTTGATGGAGTGATGACAGTGGCTGTTCTAAAGAGGAAGGAAACTCTTGCCACTGGGGGCAGACGACCAGTTAACATGAGCATTAAAAGGTCCTGTTAACATTGCAGAATGGTAGGGAAAATGGCGCCTGATTGAGAGTGTCAGAAAACGAGAGGAGTGTGTCGCAAGTGAGTTTGCTGACCATAAAAATTGGGCAGGAAGGAGGCTGGTCCATCGAATGCCCAAGTCAATGCATTGTCCCTAGAAGAAGCAAGTGATTTTTCTCAAGTGGCGGTACAAATCCATGAACTTTGGGTGCTGGAAGTGTTGAAAAGGGACTTTATAGACCACATTTGACTGATGTTATAGTGAATAATGCACGGATCCAAATGCTGGAAGACACAGGATCTCCCTTTGCACTGGTATCTCGGACAGTGTATAAGTCAAGCTTAGAAAGGGAGAACAGGAGTATGACATAGACTCCACCAGCACATGGATACATATGTTGGGCTGTGTATAGTGCAAAATAATTGGTGGTAGAGGGAGAGGGAAGGTCTATGTCAATGAGAAGGGAGATAATGTACTGTGATGGAGGCATCAGGGACGTTTGCAAATGGAACTCAAACCAGGGCAGGAGAACCAAATACAAGTACTTTCGGTTCGATGTCATAATCCCGCATTTTAAAGCTGCCAAGGAGTGCCAATGGCATCCCCAGTAAGGGGGAGGACCAACCTTCCCCTTGCCATGGTCAGCCTGATTAATTGACAAATGCTCCATGGTTCTGCCCTGCTCTTTTGTCAAGCCCTGCAGCTGATGGCAGTGATTATCATACCAACAGGGGGTAATTTAAACAGGCCCACATGGGGCCTGGCTGCAGAGTATAACACAAGAGCTAGGAAACCCAACCGCCTTTCATATGCAACTGTGTTAACCTGCAGCCAACTCCCGCCTCTCAGTATCGATGGCAGTGAACTATCATGTATGGGTATGCTGTTTACAGAAGACAGTGCTGTGTAACTGAGAAAAAAAGGCCACAGATAGAGGTCCCATATATGTTGTGGGTCTGGGATCTCTCTGCCCAGTATAAGGAGAAAGTGAGAACAAGAAGTAGTTGTTGTAGAGGCCTTTGTCAGCCTGGGATCTCCTCAACCGATGTATGGGGGGTGATGGAAGGAACAGTAGATGTTTATTGTGATTTTGTCATAAGTAATTTTTGTGTTGGTTAGCAGGAGCTGAGAGAAGGATATTTTGTTGTGGAATAGGATATTTGTGAGACATGTGCGAGTGTGTGTGGGGGTGGTGTGAAAGGGAGGAAGTATTAAGGGAATGGGTGGGTATTAACAGGAGAGTGTGGTATAAAACTCAGGTATTGAGAAGGGTGCAGGTTGGGGGATTCGGGTGAGGGTGTTGGTTGTATTGTAAAACAGTGACACTGGGGTGGCTACGATGGAGTCGGCAACCCCCTTGGAACATATGTGTAAGGCCCTTTCTTTGTAGCGAGACGACATTCTCAAGTATGAGAGTATATTCTCTCCAACAATGCATCATTTTCAAGATGATTTGAGGGTTGTTGGGATTGGTATTGAGTCTGGTGTTGTGCTGGGGGGGGAGCCCCACATATTTATCATGTGTTAAACCACAGTATTGTAGTACTACTGGGTAGGCCTGAAAAGGCTAGGTATAGAAGACTTCTGATAGATGCAATGTGCTCGTTGTTGGTCACCCTGTGCGCCCCAATATGACTGCGATTACTGTTCCGGGTGCTCCCATAGCTCCTACCGAAACAGCTCTTTGTCCCCCATTAACATGTTACCCTATGCATGCTGTGTCAGGACATACAAACCCCATGTACTTCCCCTTGCCTGCCACAGATCCCTCACCACCCATGTGGGCTCAATATCACAACCTCCCTAACCCCACTGCATCTGCTGTTGCAAGGGGTAAGGTACCAGAAGGAGATGCTATGAAACCACAGAAGGAGTTGGTAGATGCACTAAGGAAGGTGGAAGGTGAACTGTCCTGATTAAAAATAGAAAGGAGAGATGTACAACAGACTTTTGTGGGGACAGATGAATGGAGAGCAGGGAATATTTTGTTTCAGATTGATAGTACGGCCATCAAGGATGTGCACATAGAAAAGGAAAGAGAGAAAAGGAGCAGGGGAGAGGAGAGTATGGATTATGGTACAGTGCGATCGGATGATGAATATGACCATGCGCAAGGGGGAGAAGAGGAGTGGGACACTGTAGATTAGTTGGAAGAAGAAGAGCAGCCACCTGTGATTTCCCCAGGAGTAGAATGTTTGTGGGGACCTAGGTTACTGAATGGGTACCAGCGTATGGCAGTAGCTAAAAGGTCAGTGATGGGAAGTAAGAAGGTGGGGAAAGGGATAGGAGCACAGTTTCCACTATTACACAAGGGACTGGGGAGAGCGCAGTATGTACCATGGGCACACATGGATATGAATAACCTCATAAAGGTGCTCCCCCTCTCACCACTGCAGCGGGCATGTGGATATATGCTTTTGAGAAGCAAACATCTGGTACTACTTTGGCGGAAGGGGATTTGAAAAGCTTGTTTGTGTCAATACTGGGAGATCAGGCTGACGACATATGGGTTAGAGCTGGGTATCCAGGTGTGAAGTTGGGTGACGATAGTCACAATAGAGTGCATTTTAATGGTACTAGGCCCCAAGTATGGGCAGCGTATATATTCAGATCCGCCTGATCTCCAGTCCATCATGCAGAGGACAATGAGGGATGATGAGGATCCTGCTCAATATATATTAAATATGCAATAAATGTTGAGGGCAGAAACGAGAGATTGCTGGGACCGAGAGATTCCATTTTTCTATCTCATAGTTTTAAAGATTTCTCCCGAAGGAGGTACAGTATGCGTTTGACCAGATAGTGGGGATTGAGGTGAAGGACTGGGTGGAAATTCAGTCTATTATTATTCATCATTGTAAACAGTTAAAAGATAAGGAAAAGGAAGTCACACAATGAGCGCAAGCGGAGGAAGCAAAACTCAAAAGAAACTAGCAAACGTTACATTGAAGGGGCTGTAGCACTGGTGCAGACAGAAGGATTGGCAGAGTTCAGGGTGGTCCAGGCCGACGTGCGAGCGGAACGCGTGTGGGGAGGTGAAAATGATTGGGCAGGTGGGCATCAGCCCCAGTATGAAGGGGGCTTCTGTGGGTATTTCATTGGGGTAGAGGGGGGGTACAGGACCCTAAGGGGGACGAGGAGAGTTTGGATGAATGTGGCCTCGGGGATGAGGAGCGGGTCAGTGTTGGACATGTGGGCGAATGGGTCATTTTTCAAGGGATTGTAGAAGCAGGCAATCATTTGCCTATCCTCAGCAGCAGATGTATCCTTATCCGCATGGAGGCCCGGCCTCATACACAGCAGTCGTATGTACAGCCACCCCTGGTAATTCCTCATGGTGCGCTCTTGCCTGTTGCCCCACCTGCTTCCCCAGCATCTTTCCCCCAGTTGCCAGCTCCAGTAATTTATCAGTGTATGTAGTGCATAAAGGACAACTGCAGGGTCCTCAAATACCAAACAACAACATTGTGCCGGATCACACAGTGACGTATTCTTAGGGAAACCATTTGTTTTTCCTGGGATAAACACTTATCAATATTACGACAGTCCACACAGAGCTTCAACGTGCCCAGTCCTATCATTCACTGCCGACCCAGAAGAGGAACCCTTGGTGGGCGTGTAGATAGGAAATAAACGATTTATTTTCATGGTGTACACCGGTGCGACAAAATCATGCACTGGTGAGGGAGGATTGCCTTTATCAGGTGAGATCATGGACATGCAGCGCTTCTCTTGGGCAATTCAATCAGTTCCTTTTCCAAAGAAATTACCCATTAAGATAGGGGTCAAAGATGTGTGGGCCACCTTGTTGTACTACACTGTGACTCTGATTAATTTGTTGGGAAGGGACATCTTGAGTAAGCTCAACATGACCATCTCATTCACTGAAAGGGGTGTAGTATGCTCGACACCTGGTATGTGCACCGTGAGGGTAATATTGACCTTACATGCACTGGTTCTATGTGATTTTACTGAAGATTATGTATTCGAGGCATCTTTTACTGAAAAACACTGATTTATTTGTCAAACATTTATTTGGAGAGCTTACCTACCCTCTAACCCCCTTTTTCCCTATGTTTTTAACTCCCCCAACCACCTCCTCACCTGTTTTAACCCCTTATTACAGGGCCTGCAGTAGTGGCCCTGTAGTCATGGTTAAGTTGGTCAACTCATAGGAATAGCACTTTTGGGCGGCTTATAACTTCGCCCCACCTGGACGAATCCTTACCAGACTTTGCAAAACAAGTATGTGGCCCGGTCTGAATTTCTTTGGCAAGTTTTGTGCGGTTTCAGTAAGGGGGGAAAGTTATAGGGGTGCTCCCAATTATTTTATTTTTTTCCATAGACGCAATGGAAACAAAATGTTGCTCACACCTACAGCCCAAACCGCTGGACGAATTTTCACCAAATTTGCGACAGGAGCAGCTGCTTGATCCGAAAAGCATGCTGTTGTAAATCCATCTGGTAGTTTTCTTCAAAACAGTGGATATCTGGGTTCAGTCCGTGGACTCACTTCCCAGACAGGAGTCCGATTGGCCGAGAGGCCATCGTGATCTCCGCGGACATTTGATGTGCCCGCTGATTGGTTGGTAAAAAGCATGATGTGCGTCATATTTTTCCGAAACGCCCGCCATGTTCTATCCATGGCTATCCATGGCTGTACACGGACAGCAATGTGTGGAACAGGGCTGGGAAACACATTTTGGGTAATTTGGTGTTGGAAAGAGGGGCTGGGAAGGGTGGAGGAGTGAAAGAAAGATGATACGGGGCTATATGTTTAGTTGGAAGAAGAGCGAGTGCGGCGCGGCAATCCGCGTGAACCGCGGTAGTCTGCAGACAGGGTCTTGGGCAGGCAGCTTATCTGGTGGCTGCAGGCAGGCTTTATTAGGGTAGGGGATTGGAATGTAGATGATATGAGGATGTTTGCAAAGGTTAAAAATAGGCCATGCACCCGAGAATCTATGCACTGGCACAACCACCACAGCATAATACAGCCATGCAACCAAGAATCTGGCCACAACCATTGTAATGGTAAGTGTTCGGTGGGCAGTTGTAGAAACACGTTTAGGGTTATTTGGTGACTACACAAGGGCTTGTTAAAGTAGAGGAGTGGAATCTAGATTATATGGCGATATTGGCAATGGTGAAAAATAGGGTTGGCAGTCTATTTTGATGTCTGCAGATGGCATTTAAATTCAGAAGTTAAGGACAAGTTGTGGTGTGGTGGTTGTGGCCAGTGGCCAGATTCTTGGCTGCATGGCCATATTATGCTTTGGTGGTTTTGGCCAGTGCCTAGATTCTTGGGTGCATGGCCGTAGGCCGTAGGCCATGCGCCCAGGAATCTAGTCACTGGCCACAACCACCACAGCATAATATGGACATGCACCCAAGAATCTGGCCACTGGCCACAACCATTGTTATAACATGTGTACAGAAATGGAATTCGGCCATTGGAAATAACCATTGTAATAATATGTGTATAGTAATTATACATAGGGCCTCATCATGAGTTTGGTGGTAACCCTTAAATCCGGCGTCGCGGTATTACCGCCGGATTTAAGGGTCCGCCAAATCAGGGCTTTGGTGGATTTCTCCCCAGCTCTGGGCTGGGGGGAAATCTGCTGAAAATTTGTGCTATTACCGCCAGCGGGAAATCCGCCGGCGGTAAGAGCGGAAAAATTCCCCATTGAGCCCAATGGGGAGAGGGGCATTCCCGAATGGGCTCAGTGGGGAATGGGGAATTCCATTACCGCCAAACCCATGATTCGGCGCAAATAGTGCCAGGGGGTTTGGCGGTAGGGCTAAAACCACTGACGGTAATACCGCTGGCGTTACCGCCCAACTCGTGATGAGGCCCATAGTGTGTAGGCAGTGTATAGTTTTTGTAACATGGTGACAATATACCATTGAAGTGCAAATGGTACTTATGCTTGATGTACCTTTGGGGGTACAGGTTGACTTTGTGGTACATGGTAATGCAGGGGAAATCTTTGCTTCTTTCTCTGTGAAAAAAACATAGCATAATATGTTAGGTAGGATAGTTCACAATGTCGCATTGCATACAGTCTCACATATTCATTTACTTTTTAGACCCTCATATTTAGTATATTCCAAGTACTATGCTTCAAACAACATTACCTGGGTTTTGCACAGTTGCTGTTTTTATTTGCATAATTATTGGGTCTTTGGGAGAAAAAAAATCCATGTAGGATTAAAAAAAACCTAGTACATGTTTTGGATGTTACATGTTACAATATGTTTGTTTGAAGTGTACAGTACTTAAAGGAATACCCCTTAAGTGCCAAGGGCGAGGTATATCGTCCTTGGGATTACCTCCCTGTTGCCAAGGATGAGGTACCTCGTCCTTGGCACTTAAGGGGTTAATGAAACAGAAAAGGTTAGAGGGCATTGAATGGCGAAATACCAAAATCACCAAAAAAGGCCTTTGCACTGGGGGGGGAAAACCCATGGCAGTTAAAAGGTTAAGGTACACAAATAAGTGTATTTGTTGTTACAAGCAGTGTTGCAGTAGGAAGAATTGTAATGGTGTAAGTGTTTTGCTTTTCGAAAGTGCAAGTGGTGTTTCTTTTAAAGACATTTTTAAGTATTTAGATATCTGTTGGCGTAGTGAAACTGTTTTTATTTGAAAAGGAGCATTGCAGTTCTACAGATGTAGTTAGATACTAGTTGGTGTATTCTAATCGTTGATACTTTTATAGTTTTGAAGGGTATGTTTTGAAGCACTTTGATTCTTGTTGGTGTATTATAGCTATTTTGCTATTGAAAAGTAGGATTGGAGTAGTATGGCTGCAGATAGATACCAGTTGTCATATTCTAACTGTTGAACATTTTACAGTTTTGAAGGTTATGTTTTGAAGCACTCTTCTTCCTGTTGTTGTATTATAGCAATTTTGCTATTCAAAAGTAGTATTGCAGTAGTATGGCTGCAGTTAGATACCAGGTGGCTTATTCTAACTGTTGATAGTTTTACAGGTTAGTGACTAAACTATGTAGACCATCATAATCAGTTAATTCTAAGTACTATGTGTGAAACAACATTAGTGTGTGTTTTGCACAGTTGTTGTTTCTGTTTGTGTAATCATTGGGTCATTGGAGAAAAAATCTATATAGCATTACCAAAAATGTACTAAATGTACATCTGTTGGCATATTGAAACTGTTTTCCATTTCAAAAACTGCATTGTAGCACTATGGATGTAGTTAGGTATCAGTTGGTGTATTCTAACTGTTTATAGTTTTACAGTTCTGAAGGGTATTTTTTGAAGCAGTTAGATACCTGTTGTTGTCTAAAGTGCACTAACTTACGATAGTTTTACAGGTCAGTGACTAAATTCAGGTTTAAGGAATATTAAGTAGGCATTTGTTAGATTTGCAGGTAAACTATGTTTTAGAGCAATGGAAGTGTCATTGCATTCAAACCATCAAGGCAAGGTTTGCTCAGCGAGTCTCTCACTGAGTTTGGAGACGCCCAATTCGTAGTGAAAACTACTTCAAAATGCAATCTTTAGTAGTAAATAATGCACTGTTTTTTTTTTCTCATTCAACCTGATAAGGTTGCACCAAGTAATTGTCATCGCATTTGTTCCAAGTGTTCAACAATATTTTATTTTAGTCTTCAATTAGCAGAGCCCCGAGCCGATGCATTTTGCACAGTATGTCCTTCTTCAGGGCGCACTCTAAAACATATTAGCACCCGGCACGTGCGGCGCAATGGGAATACTGCGTGGTGATTGGCTCATTTGCGAGCCATACCACACGGTATTCCCTTTTACGCTGTACGTGCCGGCTACTCTGTTCCCGGCGAGGGGCGTGGCAGCCCCTCAGCCAATGAGGAGGCTCGAAACAGGGCAATCCCCGCTCCGAGCCTCCCCATGGCTGGAGGCTTCCTTCGTATCCCGCTGGGGACTCAGGTAATTTTTTATTTTTTTTTTCTTCCTTCCCCGTCCCCCTCCCTTCCGCCCTCCCAACCCCACTTACCTTCTTTTTTCTTCTGGTCTTGGGGGCAAACGCGCTGGGAACACTTGTGTTCCCAGCCCGTCTGCTCCCGATGGCCGCCATGGAAAGGGAAAACGGACTACGTTTTCCCTTTCCCGGCGGGCATTTTTTTTCATTTTATTATTATTTTTTTTTGTTTTGAAACAAGCAAAACAGAAAAAAAATGCCATTAGCACCCCGGTCTAACCGGCCGGGGTGCTAATGGCAATAAGACCCTCGGCGGAAGGCCAATACCGCCCACGGTAATGCCCCCAGGGCTTCGTTAAGGCCCTCGCTATGCTCGGGCCTGTAACTACAGCCCCGGGGGCATTACCTGGGGCAGTATTGGCCCGCCGCCTCGGTTCTTATTGCCACATTAACAGATGTGAGGTTATTTAGACCTCTTGTACATTGTTGGTTTATACATTTACTAAAAAATAATTGTACAGTTCACATAGTAATTTGCATCAAGGGTCACATACCTGTGTGTAAGACTTCTGTGTTCGGAATGCAAGCGCGGTGCTATCCTTAAATTGCACTTTGTGCTCATAAATAGTGCCTCTTAATATCTAACTTGTGTGCTGGGAAGATACTGATTTTTAGGGACTAGTATGCCAATATTCTGTTTCCGAATGAAAGTAGGCTTGACTGACACTGACAGTGAACTCAGTGTTCATACGGGGGCTGAAATACAAAAGACCCATTTTATACAAATTGTGCTTGGTGGCGACATCTATACTTTTAGTATCTTGATGCTTTATAACATAGGTAAACCGTGATGGTGTAGTAAAGAAATAACATTTGCCTACCTTGTGGGAGCAGTGACCTAATCTCTGTAGGTAAATAGTGTTCATACGTGTTTCACTTTCTCATGAGAACGTCGGTGTATATTGCTGCGCTTCAAGCTGACCCTGTTAAGAGAGGATCGTATGAGTATCTCTCTGTCGGAAACTTGGTGCTGTGCACGCATTATTTGTTTAATTTAATACAAACTTACTTATCAGTAGCTGTATGTGGCCATGCGAGGTCCTCCAGCATCCCCGGGTCTCAGCAACATTGTTGCCCTTGACAATGAGGCGCTGGGATTTCCGGCTCATTCAAGTACTCCTATGTCATCGCGTCAAGTGCAGTGACGTGTCGAGGTACTGGATGGTGATTGAGGTAGTCATGGGAGTTATAGTAAAAGTATGTGTAGTATGTGAAAATGTGGAAGTATCAAGGTTTTGCCTTCAATGTAGACTTCTGTTGTACGCCTTATCAAAAAAAGCAAAAGTTACAATGTGCATTATGAGATAATTGCCTACAGAATATATGCATCTCGTATAACGATTGTCACACGTGTAGTAATACATGCTTACTGGCAATTATAGGACGTTTGATCCTAAGAAGCAGATACGAGAACACCGAAAGTGTGTCTATGTGTCTCCCTGAATACGTGTGTCATATCTGTTGTTAGTGGATCGAAAAAATTATAAATATGTGTCATCATGATAAGAACATAATTCACTGCTCTCTCTCCGTGTATCTAATGATAACGCATTGCACCAATGCGTGTAAACTCGCTGCTGTTTCTAGGAGTAACCTGTTCGATTGCACATAAAATGGAGGTGTATAGGCAATTGATACGTATTTAAATTTATGCCATTCGTGTCATCGAGATAAAAAAGTGACCTTCCAATTTATTAACCTTTTCTTACTTTATCCGGCTGCTGCTTGAAATTCCAAACAAAATCCCCCATGCATGCTCTCTAATGCTAGTAATAGCACTGTGTTGATTGTTAAACACCATGCAGATCCTATTTGATACCCATTTGTCACTGCATCTCATAGCTGTTTAAGGTCCCGCCAGAAGATGTATGTGGACCACCCAATACTTGCAATTGCTACATTGTCATTGTTGATCAAGATTCAGCAAATAAATCAACAAATAATGTGTGTAAACTGTCTTCTGCTCGTCATGACAACATATAAACTGTGAAAAACAATCCACATCCTATTTGTTTCCTGTTTGTCACTCTCACATTCTTGTTCCGAGTTCTAGTAGAGAGAATATGTAGGCTACCGATATTTAACATTGTAACATATTGATTATAAGAAGCAATGCAAATCCAATTCTTCATTTAGACCTGCTGGAGCAAAAGAATTGAGTTTGTCAATCCAAAAGGCCTCCCGTTGTTCAAGTCTTTTGGTCAGACTTAGATGACTTCAAGTATCTGGAACTGGATTTGTGCTAGCTGATGCTTATATTCTTGGAAATGTCAAACAACTGGTGAATTTCGATTATTGGTCCTTATATTTGATTTGTGTTTGTTCCAGCACATGTTGGCCTTATGACTGGCTTGTCCTACGCATGTGAGCCCAGATGGGCATTTGATGGCGTAGATACAATTCTGGATGTTGCAGGTTGCATAGTCTTCAGTATTATTATTATTATTATTAGTCAGTATTATTTTTTCATCGGTCTTGGAGTGTGTAATGACGTTCCCTTTTCTTATATTATTGCAGTTGTTGCATTCAAGACACAGGTATGTTTCAAGGTGTTCACTTAATTGCTTTTTCGATAGATCAGATTGAGTTTTCACAAGTAAGTCTTTAAGATTGTGGCTTCTCTTGAATGCAAAAGTTGGTTTAGTAGAGAACTGGTTCTTTAGTCTTGTGTCGCATGAAAGTATTGGCCAATGTTTCAAAATTGTTCTTTTAATCTTGGAAGATTGGATACTGTATTTAGTTACAAACACTATTGGTGCTTCCATGTAGCTCTTTTGTTCTCTCGGTGTCAGAAGTCTAATGCATTCTTGTGTGCTGACGTTGGCTTTTGCCTCTATTAGCTCTGCCTAATGATACCCTCAGGCTTCACATTTTTTAAGCATTGTCTCAGATTCCAAATCCCATTTGTTGGTGGTATTGATGATGCGTTTTACTCTTAAAAGTTGACCATAAGGTAAATCTTTTAGTGTTGATGGAGGATGAAAACTCATTCTGTGTAAAAGGTGATTTCTGTCTGTTGGTTTGTGATAGATGTTTGTATCGAAATTAGGATTTGCCTTCAAACCAGCCACGTGTTTGTTTAATGTATAGAGTATAGTGACCTGCAGTGGTTGTGGCACCAGTGTGGTATATTATGCCTACTGTTGTGAATGTTTTCTTGCCAAGAGATACTTGCAGTTGTTTTTGGTACCATCTATGTTGTACCTTAAAAGCATTACTATTACATATTGGTTATGTGAGTTTATGTGTAAGGTGGAACTATTGTCTGAATTGCAAACAGTGCATAATATGGCATGATTTGCATTTTGCACCAGCTGATCAAATGGAATGGATTCACAATTAGGTATAGATACATACACAAATCGTTCATTAGGGACTTGCCCTTTTGTAACATGGTTGCAGAGAGTGCATGTATGCTTCCACGTGTATGAAATCTGGAAAATGTCATTTATAGGTATATGTTTGCTTTCTAGTACTTGCAGTAAGCACATTCAAAATGCCTGTGTGTTTATAGTTAATTTTACCATTCCTGCAATTCTTGCCCCATTACTGAGACACTGTAAGTGTTGTCAGCATTATGTGTCGCATTTCTATGAAGGACGAACATTTGCAAATACAACTGGTCTGAACCGTTAAAGTACATGTTTTGCAATATTGATGACAATTGGAACAGAAGATTGATTGCTACATTTGCATAGCAATTTACAGCAGTTGTGTTGTGTTTGAAAATTTAAATGAACCGGAGAGTTCTGTCTCTGTGTCATTTGCTGGACCTCCACTTTCTCTTTGTTTCTGCTGATGGATGTGCACTTGCATTTGCACCAGATAGTTTTGTGGTTGTACTACTTGATGGAGTAGCAGTTGTTTTTAATTTCTTCAGTGGTACTGTTGGGGGATCTCTTATACGTTCTGTTTGCATTACATTTCTTTTAAAAAGTTTACCTTTTTCAGGAACAGGGTATATATCGAGATGGGGTGTGTAGAGAGCACGTACTCTGTTGTACTCTACGATGCAAGGAATGTCAGCCATAACTTTGTTTGAATCAAAATTGACTAGAAACAGTCCTTCGAGTGTACATAGACGTGACAGTACTACATAACTCATACCTTCTTTAAAGACTATGCTGCCAATGTCAACCAATGCTTGATCTAGGGTTAGACCTTGTGATTTGTGAATAGTGACTGCATATGCAAGATACAGAGAGAATTGCTCTCTGCGTACATACATGTTTTTGAAAAGAAGGAATTGTGCTGTTGAGCAAGAAAGAATTGTGCTGTTGAGCATCCTATTGTTTTAATTTCTGAAAGTTTGTCAAAGTGTATGTTGACAAGCTGAATGTTGTCATGTGAATACGCCTGGAACCCAACAACCGTACCAATTTCTCCATTGATTAAACCTTTCTCCATGTCAAGGCTACGTTTCAGAATGACACTGCAATGTAAACATAATGTTAACATTGTCTCCAAACCAGCTGTGTTGGAGATACATTTTTCTAAGCTATTTATTTGTGCTGTTGCTTGTTGACACATATGCACTTCAAGTTTGTCTGTGGAGCTAGTATGCACTATTGGTTGCATTTCTTGTTTTACCATTGTCTCATTGAATTACGTACAGCTTGCTAAGGTTGGCATTAAGCACATACATTTTAAATGTTTATGTGCTAATTCTTCCATGACATCAGGAGCAGATGTCTCGTGCCAATATAGCTCATGGATGAGTCTACTATTTAAGATAGATTATGCATCTTTAGAAAGAAGACCAGTCCTAATGCTTTTTACAATGTTAGCATGGGTGAGGTCTTCAGACTGATGCATGTTTTGAATTAGTTCTCTGTATTGGAAATGTTGCCAGAGATTTACATTTCCTATGCTGCCAAGTGTGTTGAGGCATTGTTTGTTTCCTAAGGTTTTTAAAATAGGTTCACCTTTCACTGGTGTTATATGTTGCAGATCTCCAAAACAATAATGCGTTTTCCTCCAAAGAGTTCTTTGTAGTCCATTTTAAGGACTGTTTGTAATCTGAGGTGAATTAAAGCCAACATTAAATTGTAGATCATGCTCACCTCATCTATATGGAGCATTTTCATTTGTTTCAGAATTCTGCGTAGTTCAGTATCAGTTTCTGTTGATAGTTTGTAGTACTCTTATTTGTTTTCATATTCTACTGGAAGGAGCAGTAGTCGGTGTAAAGTAACACTGCCTATGTTGTAGCCAGCTAAACCTGAAAGGTTGTTGTTTGTTAACTTTTGTAGGAATTTGCTGATTGATTTCTATTAAGAATGTTTTGCCTTAACCAGCTTCATCACTTACATAGTGGAGTATGGGTTTATAAGTTTGTCAGCTACACTTTCATGCTGCAAACCATGTTCAATTTCTTTAGTTACTTCTAGGAAAATCCTAAATTGCTCATCATTTATTTGCAATTTCAGCAGTGTCAAGTTTTCTTCTGATGTGCTCATATTGATACATGGTGTTCTGTACTTCTGTCATGGCTAATTGTGCTTCATTTACTTTCAGGTTTAGTGGTACGTGTATTCCGGGGGTGCGCAGGGAGTTTTACACACGATTTCGCTGGCGCGAGCGGGGTACGTGTATTCCGAGGGGTGCGCAGGGAGATTTACACGCGATAGGCCTGGCGCGAGTGGGGTACAGGTATTCCGAGGGGTGCGCGGGTAGTTTTACATGCAATTTCGCTGGCGCGAGCGGGGTTCGTGTATTCCTAGGGGTGCGCAGGGAGTTTCCACACGATTTGCAGTGTGTGCCCTCCCAAGTATGCTCCCCCGCCCATGCCCCGCAGGCAGCCCACACCACAGGGGACCACCCCACACCCTTGGCCGTGCCCCTTAGTCAGCCCAACACCCCATACCATGCCCCGCAGGTAGCCCATCACCCCATACCATGTCCCACAGGCAGACCACATTGCACCATGCACTTGGGAGCCCCGACTCATAAAAATGTATTATAAACACACCTGTATAAATGAAATGAAATTACATGAGAAAAAAATAACAAATAAAAGGATGCCCGAAATAAAGCTAAAAATATTAATGCTGAAATCAATAAAATCAAAATAAAAATGCCTCCAAAGTGGCCGCCCATAAACGAAATCCAAAGTAAAAAAAAAAAACATTCCTCCATGGTAAAAATAAAATAGTAAAATCAGGTCCATAACTATATACAATGTAAAAATAAAGGCTCCATGAGCCCAACAATCCAAATGAAACTTAAGAAAAAACCTACATAATAAATAACTATTTACAAAAAGGCGGGGCATAGTCCATGCGCCCAAAGGAAAAAGATAAATAAAGGAAACCTACAACCACAAAACTATTTACAAAGGCGGCGGGCTATCCCCATGGCTCACTGTTTGATGCTCCGGGCCAGGGCATCATTGAACTCCACGTCGATGTTCTGGAGGTGGGCCTGTTCCCTGGCCTCGAGGTCTGGCAGGGATGCAGCCATGGAATCCCTCAAATCCATGTGAGTTTCCCCGAGGCCTTCCACCCACCTCAAAGCCTGGTGCATGGAGTTCTCCGCCCTGACCATCCTGAGCCGTGCCCTCTCCTCCTGCCACCTCTCTGCATCTATCTGCTGGCCCAACTGCTGCCACACGGAAGACACTCCCAGTCCGGGGTCCTCCTGCTCCTCGGTCGATGCTTGCCCTCGGGGTGGTGATGGCCCCGAGCCATGATGCCTCCCACGCTGAGCCTGCTGCTGCCTCCGACGCAACTGCCTCTGCCACCACGATGGCATCTGGGCTGATGGAATCCCCCGGCGCCGTCGTGCACGTGCCCTGCCCGATGATTCCAGCTCATCTTCCATCTGCTGGGGTCCGGTTGGTTGGGTGGCCACCCCTGCTGGACCTCTGACTCCTGACTGTGGCAGGGATGGGATCTCCACCAGGCTGGGTGCGTTGTTTGGGGCAGGTCCACAGAGGGCCTTGGTGGCATCTGGGCCAGAAGACGGCACGGAGAACGACTGGCGTATAGTGTGCACAGAGGAGGAGAGGGCCGCAAGACTGGCCGACACATGGAGGAAACCCCTGACCATAATCCCTCCCAACTGGGACATTTTGCCACACAGCTCTTCGTGATGACGTGCGTGGTCCCCCCAGGAACAACGCACGTCATCACGATTGTCACATGTGCGCAATGAGACCCTAATCAGGATGGACTCAATCCTGTCACAGGTCCCCTCGTCCGGAGGTAGAGGAGTGCCAGATGACGTCGACCTCCCCCCTACCTGCGACGGGTCTGGGACAGGGCATCCCTGCTGGTGCATGGTGATGCAGTCACAGTGTCAGGGACAGTGACATGCACAGGCCCCTCCGCAGTGACCTGTGATGCCTCCTGCCCCTGGACTGCACCACTTGCACCATTGGTAACACCTCCACCCAGCCAGATGTATGGCTCAGTAGCGGCCTCCTCCTCCTGTGCACACACCACTGACCTGGATGGCTCTGCACCCTCTTCTGCCGTCGCAAGCCCCTTTGTGGTCTCACCCGCCCCTTCCGCTGCAGCCGCAGTGGCGGACGCAGCACCAGTCCCCTCGCTCCCGGATGATGGAGTTTCCTGGGAGGGTGACTAGGCCTTGCATCGCCGGCCGGTGGAGGCATCCCTGCCACTTTCCTCCACAGCGCTGTCTCTGCCCTCTTCTTCACTCGCCGCTGTGTAAAGGGAGAAATTGAACACAAGCATCAGGGTACTGTACAATAGTCCCCTAGACAGGAAGCAATAGCACATGAGTGGCACTGTCAAACGTCACTTCCATCATGTCCCTCCACAACACATGGGTCAGTGCAGGCAACACACATGCAGAAACAGGCATGGCACATGCAACAATCATTTGCATCCATGTCCAAGGCACTGTAGAAACATCCAATGGTGGGCTGAAACTCACATGCATCATGGGGCATGGTGATCACATGCACACACATCACCGGAGGGTCATGCATCTGACCCTGTATACCACCAGACACAGTGGATACAAGGATTACTAGGCTGTATCAGTGATTCAACAGATCGTAACGGACATGTGTCATGCACCCATGGCGCACACACTACTCAGACACACAGACATGTACACCATGCATGTCCATGACAGCCGCACACTATCACACCACAAACATGTCAAAGTACAGACACAGGCATGCATACATGTGTGTATTCCGCATGCTGTTCCGCATGATGCATTGTAACATATACACCATCAATGTGGGTCACGCCTGACTGGACTCACATGCAGAATCATCATGTCCCTGCACACACACATCCATACATGACCCATGTCACACATGCAGCCGAGTAGCTAACTACCACCACACTGCAACATGCACTGTTTTAAACGTGTATGCATGGGCACATACCGCTCGACTCCAGACGGGCCTGCATCCTGAGGATCTGGTGGTGAGGCACTGGGCGAATGCGCTCCAGGACTCTCATCTGCTGGGTGGTAAGCTGGACCCTGTGCCCCACTGCATCCGCTGCCTCCAAGAGGCGGCGGGACTTCTTGAGGGTCCTGGACTTGTAGTCCTCCCAGCGCTTCTGGGCGTGTTTGATGTCGTGGGGTGCCACCCCCTCCACGTTGATGGCACCCACTATGTCCTTCCAGATCCTCTTCCATCCTTCCTTGTCGGTGCGCGATGGTGTGAAGAGGGCATCATAATGCCCCAGAGCTTGCTCCACCAGGATACCAACTTCCTTTTCACTGAAGCTGGTAGCCCTCTGCCTCTCTACTGGGGGGTTGCCACTGGTGCCGGATGGTGTTGCGTCGGACATGGCAACCCCCGAGGCAGGTGTGGTTGGACAACTGGGGCTGGGCTATGGAGTGACGGAACACCAGTCGGGAGTCCTCTGTTCCAGCAGGGGTGGTCATAGCAACTGGACAGATGTGCAGGCACCAAATGGCAGGGCACGGTGGCAGCAGGCAGGCAGCAGCAGATGGGAGGCTTCTCGGGGCTCTGGGGGGCAGTAATTTGGCCTTCTGGGAAGGAGCGTGGTCTTCCGTGTGTAGTCGCGTGGCCAGCTTGATACGGAGTGATTGGCACGTGAAAAAACAGCACGTCAGCGTGTAATTCGAGGAAAGGCCCTTAGCGCGTAAGGGCGTGTGTGACGTAACATACGCGGGTTTTTCCCTCGGCACGGGTTAAAGGTCCCACGTGGGTTTCCATCGCTCTGTACTTGCTTTTCGTGGAGAGCAGTGTGTGTGTTTTCCAGACGTTAGGGATCACACATGATTACTTCACAGCGGCTACCGTGCGTACTTCTTCTTTTGGTGGGGGTGTTGCCTACGGGTTCTTCTTCTACACGCACGGCAGACAGTGAGTCACGCACGCTATTTTTCCCACTGCGGGTGTCTCTGTTTGTCGCGTAGCCCTTCATTTCCATCATACTAGCCTGCGTGTTAACCACGTATGCATTTTTTGTGTTCCTGGCTGCTACAGCATGCTGCGTGTGTTTTTTTACACGGACGTGGGCTACAGGGGGCGCAAATCTCTTTTTCTTGCTATTTTGGGATGCCTGAGCGTTGCGTGACCCGTCATTTCTCCTAAGGGCCCACAGGCAGCCTTGCAGGAGCACAGGGGTGCTGTTTACATCATGTTCCTTGTCCCCCCACCCAAGTTGCCCAGGACAATTGTTGTGTGCACAACCATTGGTACTAGTACATCTGTGCCATGGTTGGGAGGCCACAAAAGGTGAGAGCCGCCTCAGTTGTGCGGCCTCCTCATGTCCTTTCCCCTCACATGCGCAGCGCCTGTGCGTGTGGTTGGGGATGTGGGGGCACCACTATGTCCACCGGTATGCCCCGCCGTTTTGCAACATTGTGCAGGACACATGCTGCACAATGATCCTGCACACTACTGGAGGTGCATACAGTAGCTGCCCACCAGAGGGGTGAAGGGACCAGAAGCATGATTTGAGCACTCTAAATGTGCCCTCCACTATGGGCCAGGTTGCAATATGGGCTGCGTTTTATCTTACCAGGGGTGGGGTGGTGGTGTCCCGTATTTGTGTCATCATGTGGGTGCTCAGAGGGTAGGCACTGTCCCCTGGGGAGGTGATAATGGTTGTCATTAGTTTGGTTTGTGCATTTGCATGCATGTGCACAGGCATTTGTAATCACCAATGAGCCATGTGTCGCCATGCTTCCCAGCTTCCAGGTCCCGGCTCAGGGCGGACATTTTGTACATGAAACTTTCATGGATGGACCGAGGATAGTTAGCATAGACTGAGGTGATGATCCCCTGTGCATCGCATACAACCTGCTTCATGGAATGCCAGTGCTTGCGGTTGTGGTGGATATTCTATGTGGCCCTAGGTGGCCACATGGGTGCAATCTAGGGCACCAAGCACTTTGGGAAAGTGTGGCACCCTGTAAAAGTCCTGGACCATGGCCTGCCTTTCTGCAGGTGTTCTGGGCATGTATATGTGCCTGCGGACTGAGGGTGCCCATTCATGATTGTCAACACCTGGTGTAGGCAGCATGACTGTGTGGGCTGTGAGATCCCACCACTATGTGAGTGGTCCACTGAAAATGACCCAGTGGCCAAGAAATGCAGTACATTCAGCACCCTTTCTAAGGGGCTCAGTGCTTGGGAGCACAAGGTGGGTGATGTGAGGTCATCCTCCCACTCCTGGACCAGGTCTAGGATGATATGAGGTGGAAACTTATACCTGCCATAGACCTGGTCATCAGGCATCCCAATAAGGCTGGTCCTGGGCAAAAGAAATGTGGGGTCTGCCCATTCCCCTCCTCCTGCAGTGTCCCATGATCAGTGCTGCGAGAAATGGTAGCTGTATATACGTGTTTGTTGTTTGCGCACACTTTTATAATGCGCAGGGACGCTACCGTCTGCCTTCGTGTGGCGGACGTGTTTAGGCCTTTGCATGTCTTTTGCCATGCTCGGGTTTCCCCTATTCTATTCCATGAATACGTGCAGTTTGCGTGCATGTGTGCGTTCTGTGTACTTCTCAGCAGTACTTCCCCCGTTAGGCCCTTATTTACACACGTTGTTCCCCATTCTGCGTGTTCCGCCCCGTGTTCCACCCCCTTTTTGGTGTGTGCGCTAACGCTGTGCTCTTTCGCTGTGCGCGTTGCGCTCAGCGTTCGGGATGTTGCAGTGACGTGTGCGCCCATGTGCACCAAGCGTGGATTTGGCGCACATCCCGGGGAGAACATGCGCAGGTCTTTCCATGAATCGCACGCGTGCGCTTGCTTTTTCACGCTTGCGCCAGCTTGCGCCGCGATTTTCGGCGCACATTTGTTCCATGAATCGGCCCCCATGTATTTTCCAGTTTTTTCATCTGGTTTAACAATATTCTTGTAGGAGAAGTATTGGGCTACGTGGAATAGGCACACATTTTCCAAAGCAGTACTTCTGTTTGGGTAGTAAGTCTCTAAATAATATTTTTCATAATGTCTGGCTGTTGGTATCATTTTTGACTATTGCTTCTAAGTCTTGGTACGATTATAGCATTCTTTTTCTGGATGTAGCAGGACCAAGGCTTAGCCAGACTATGTTTTCAGATTTGCCATATAAGGCTGTCCCTGTTAAACGGTCTGCAGCTTCATAGCCTCCAAATTCTCTATGGGAGAGCATTTTTATGCCAAAGCTGTACCATTTTTGTGAGTGTTTTGACAGATGATATGTCATCGCAGAAGTCTTTCAGCTCTGTTTTCACAGCTTTGGTTAGGTGACATATCTTGCAACAGCAGTGGAAATGTCTGCAATATATTGTATATCTATGTTTGAATTCCACAAGAGGGCAATGATTGCATTGTAATCATTGATGTACTTTGAAGATTTGTTTCTTTTAATGCAGTATGTGTTTTTAGGCGATTTGCCTTTCACGCTGTGTATAACAGAAGACATAAAGCTGTTTACTTGTCCTTTTGCTGAAACTGGTCTAGGGAAACCGAGCAGCATTTAGTATAGTATTTTTTTTTTAAATATATATCTGCGTCGGCAGTATTTGCCACACTTATGTTTTTGGAAGCGTAAAATTTGTGTATGTAGCTCACTATGTGTGGTTTCTGAAGGGATGTTTCAGGTTATATATTTGTGAATAAACTGCAAAACAGTGGCATCACTGTCATGACCAAATTTAGGAGCATCTTTTGTCGACGAAAGCATGTGGATGTGTGGTGCTCCTCTGGATAGATATTCTTTTCTCCAAAAGAAGTGTTCCACTTCTCTGAGGGGCAGAATATTTTATTACAAATGAAGTGCAGCATGGCAATAAAGCGGTGGTGAAAATATCTTGTAAGATTTACAGGGTCAAGAGAGCAGAGTTTTCCGGGTGTTTTTATGTCTATAACTTCTTTGTTTTGCTGTAAGTAGGAAGTTGTGCAAGTCCTCCCATCCATATTCTGCACAACTTAAAGTGACAACAATGTTGGTGGGCCAAGGTTCCTTAGAATACATCGTACATCAGTGTGATGTTGGTGTTAGGCAAGATTGTATATAATAACCCTGTGGGAGACAACACCAGCCTTGTCCTCTTGGCAATAGGTAACCCAACCTTTGGTATAGGCCTGTACTACACAAGTTGGTAGAGTGACTGAGCAGCAAGGCTTATCTCAAGAGGGGCAATGTGAGCTATAGAGATCCAATATAGATATTCACAGTGGCAATTATTCAAATAACACTTATATGCGAGGTTTATTATTAAAATAATTATTTACTAATTTAACTGTCCATTTTAAAATAAGCCTTCTTTAGAAAGGGCAATATGCAACAATAATATACACTTCACAAAATACACTCCTTCAATTTCAGTTAAGTAAATAGATACCCTTTTGGGATGTCACACACACACACTTCTTACACCCTGAGATGACTTCAATAGCTAGCACACTGTGGGCAATAATATATCACTTTAACAATTAATGCAATACTGGAGTTGTGGAAAAAGGAAAAAGGTTAGGGAAGGAAACAAAGGTTAACAAGTTCTCTGAACAGGTAAGTTCTTTACAATCCACCAATGAAGTATA
The DNA here is from genome assembly GCF_040938575.1 of Ambystoma mexicanum. Classification (NCBI taxonomy): domain Eukaryota; kingdom Metazoa; phylum Chordata; class Amphibia; order Caudata; family Ambystomatidae; genus Ambystoma; species Ambystoma mexicanum. The sequence goes on from NC_090928.1 coordinate 294,112,002, forward strand.
GGTTAACCCTTCCCCAGCAATACAAGTAACTTATGTATGACATATGAAGGACAGATAAACACAAAGTCAAAGGGTCAGAAGAGTTTGCAGCGAGCCAGTGCAGCCAATGTCAATTGAACACAGTCTAGGGGAGCTGAGGAACTTCTTGTAGATAGCACAAACATCTTGCACAATGTTATATGGAGAGTTTGTAGATAAGACTCACTGTTGGGCCAAAAGCTAGGAGGCTTGTAAAAGCTGAGATGCAAGCAACTCTGCAAAAGGTAGCTAATGCAGGTCTCCAGTGTGAACAAGCAAGCTACAATCGATAAGAGGTAAGTACCCCTAGTTAGACAGTACCTTAGGTCTGAAGAAAAGGATCCAGCTGCCTTCTGTTCTGGTTGCAGTCCTGCAGTTATCTGTGTTCCTCGGCCTCAGTCTTGTAGACAAGAGGGAGGACATCTGTAGGGCTCCTGCACTGCAGTTCGAAGGTTGGCAGCGGCAATGGACCTAATTCTGATCAGCGGCACATCGCGGTTTCAGCTACCGGCAAATAGCACCAACGTGGTCCTTGGACACCTTGGGGGCTCCCCTTGATTCTGGGGTCCAGCACTATGTTAAGGTGGCTCAGTCTTGGGTCACCCTGCTTTGGGAGAGTCCTCAGGATTTTACTAGAGCTTGGGTCCGGCTTACATATGATGTACTCATTTCTGGTGTTCCTGTCCCCTGGCACTCGGTTCCATTAGCAGCAGAGAAGTACAGCCAGCAGGGAGAGGGGTTCCAGTCAAGTTCGTCTTGTGGTCAGTTGGTCCCAAAAACCCAAAGGAAGAAGTCGTCTGTTCTGGGCTTCTCTAGTCGATACGAAATTTGGAGCTTCAGCATTGCAGCAGGGCTTCACTGGGCAAACCAAGGGTCCAGGAGTGTGCAGCAAGCTTCTTTTCTAGTTTCTTCTTCGGTTCCTTCGTCCAGTGGTTGATTCTGCCTTCACTCCAAGAGATTTTGCCTTTTATGCAGGTTTCTCCCATTTATTCGCAGCCTAGCTGTCCCTCACACAGCAGGATGTCTGTCCTCAAGGACAGCCAGCCAGCTAATCACCTTTGGATGCATTCCTGTAACCATGGAGACTAAGCACAGGCAGCTTCGGGAACCTCCCTCAGTTCCTGCCCTGCCAGACATGCTGGAGCCAGAGGTAGGCTTCAGCAGTGAATCCCACCAAAGACAAATTGAACAAAGGGACCAAATCTGGTTTGGCGCATAGAGTAAAACCCAAGAAAAACCTCATAAGCAAGAAATGGCAAAAAAAGAAGACTGGGGGCATTTTGACAAAATGGGCACCTATGGGTGCAATACTGTAGCAGAGGATTCAGTTTGTGGTAAAAACGCACAATGGTAGGAAAATTAAAAAACTGCCAACAGCCATTAAATGTAGTGAGGGTAACATAAAAATGTTACATGAGAAAGTAGGAAAAAGGGGCTACTGAGTAACCCCCAGTACTTCTTCCACATAAGATGGTTTGTACTGCACCTACATAGGAAAAACTAGTAAGCAAAGTCAATTTCACTTTACTACTCTTGGGAACAGTATGTATTTAAACCTTCAGAGAAATCCAAAGGACTTCTCTGTGACACTGCACAGAAGGTGCTGTGTGTCACAATACAAAATGTGATGCCTATGGAGTTTGTCAGACTCCACAACCAAAACAAACAAAGAGTCCAAATCAGGTAAAAATCCAGAAAAAGGTCTCACTCACATAAAAATATAAAAGTCTCAAAGTCCAGCAAAAAAGCTGGGGGTCTCTAAGGTCTCTAAGTTTGAAGGGAATTTCCACAGAAATGAGAATTCTCCCTAACAGTCGGATCAGTATTCATTTGTACCACGCATGTTTGCCAAGCGATTTGTGATACTTGACCGCAAAACTTCATCTTTGTCTTTTATCTTTTGAAGTAATTGGATAGCAGACATGTTTAAAAAATTGGAAACTGTTTTCAATGTGTGTGCAACTCCGTAACATAGAGTTTCTACTTCACTTTCGAACAGGAGGTGGAACATGTATTCAACATTTTGTCAGAATTTGGAGTCTTCAATCTACATTCGTAAAGAGCGGTATTCTGATACTGTTATTTGTGTGCATCTTTCATCATATATTCCCCCTTTTCCTGTAGGAAAGAGTAGAGGAAAGGCTTGTGCTTCTACACTTTCTTCCTATATGCTGATTGTAGATCCTTCAGCTTGACACATTTGATGTGTTTCTAGTGATTCATCTGTGGTGTCTTTGGAGTGTAGTGGGTGAATTGCATACTGGTCTAAAATATTGGATGCTGTAATAGGATCTACAAGTTCAAATTGCCAGTTGGTGAGGAATCCTGAATTATTTCGGTGGTTTCCCTTAAGTTTTCTTCAATCCTAATATCTTTGTAGTACTCATTGTTCTCTTTAATATATTGTAGGGCATTTCTAACTTTGGCTACTAGTTGTTGCCAAATTATTTTGTCTTTCGTTGGTACATCATTCTCTGGGATGATCAAAGATTGAACTATTGGCCGTTCCACTCCTAGAGTTTCTTCATTTTCTTTAAGATCTAATGGAAAATAAACTACTTTTTCATGAATGCCTTTTAGTAATTCAGAAGGAGGCAGTTTGGCTGGTTTGTGTTGAATGCATATTATAACTTGAAATGGGTGTACTGTTTGGATTATAATGCTCTCTTAAAAATTAAGCTGTTGGAGAGGTTTTTGAAGCGGGAATATTTCTAAGTTATTAGTGATAACCCGTGAAGGCATTTTGTTATTATCAAGCTTTGTATTGCAGTATGTGCAAAGTATTGAGGGGTTAGTTATTTTGTATTTTTTTTGTGTTATAGCTAATTAGAACCTTTGTGATTCCTCATTGTCTTCTATTTTGTAAGTTATATCTACAGTTTTGGTGTTCTTTTTATAACAAGTTCTGTGACAACACACACATACTTGGTTTGGTAATTCAGCAGATGTGCTTTTAAACTTTGCTATTTCTTGTTTGTACGTGTTTATTAGAAGATTGGCATTTGTAAGGTTTTCGCTACTCTTCTCTAAAGTTACTGAATTTTCTAAGTGATCTTCACTTCCAAAATATTTACTTTGGATGCAGTCTATTTGTTGAAGGAGTTCTTTTGCTGTGCCATGTAGGAGAATGTTATTAAAATGTTGCAGTTCTAATGCAGGACTTTTTTCATAGTACAGTCTCTAGAGAAGATTCCGTATTGTGGAATGTTGTGTTGCTAACATTTTGATGTGGTGGAAGGTCCTTTTGCAAGCAGGTCCTGAAATGCAGGCTAATGAATGTCCTTGCAGTCCAGTGTAATTGCGTACTGGACAGGAGTCCATGGTTTGCAAAGTTTCTACTCTAATTTTGTCTTTTACTTTCACATATTGATTGAGGAATTGGCGTAAAGATTTGAAGGATTGTTTCTGATGTTACACATTGAGGTGCAGGACCATTTGTAGACTGGACGGATTGGTTCAGTGGAATGAAGACTTGATTGTTAGTTTGTTGTGGACATTTTTTCAATGGGGGTTTCTTGTGCCATAATGGCATTATCTACGATTTAATACCCTGGGCCATTACTATGTATTACAATGGGGGGTATTCTGCTCTTGCTTATGTGCCTCTTCATTGAAATACGGTTCTGTGCTGCTTGTGTGAATCCATTGACTTGCACAGAAGTTCGCAAAAGTATCTATATTGACATTACACCCCTTTTGGTGTGTGCGCTAACGTTGTGCTCTTTTGCTGTGCGCGTCACACACAGCCTTCGGGATGTTGCAGTGACGTGTGCGCCCGTGTGCACCACGCGTCGATTTGGCGCACATCCCGGGGAAAACATGCGCAGGTCCTTCCATGAATCGCACGCGTGCGCTTGCTTTTTCATGCTTGCGCCAGCTTGCGCCGCGATTTTCGGCACACATTTGTTCCATGAATCGGCCCCCATGTATTTTCCAGTTTTTTCATCTGGTTTAACAATATTCTTGTAGGAGAAGTATTGGGCTATGTGGAATAGGCACACATTTTCCAAAGCAGTACTTCTGTTTGGGTAGTAAGTCTCTAAATATTATTTTTCATAATGTCCTGGCTGTTGGTATCATTTTTGGTACGATTTCAGCATTCTTTTTCTGGATGCAGCAGGACCAAGGCTTAGCCAGACTATGTTTTCAGATTTGCCATATAAGGCTGTCCCTGTTAAACGGTCTGCAGCTTCATAGCCTCCAAATTCTCTATGGGAGAGCATTTTTATGCCAAAGCTGTACCATTTTTGTGAGTACATGTCATGATGATATGATGATATGTCATCGCAGAGGTCTTTCAGCTCTGTTTTCACAGCTTTGGTTAGGTGACATATCTTCCAACAGCAGTGGAAATGTCTGCAATATATTGTATATCTATGTTTGAATTCCACAAGAGGGCAATGATTGCATTGTAATCATTGATGTACTTTGAAGATTTGTTTCTTTTAATGCAATATGTGTTTTTAGGCGATTTGCCTTTCACGCTTTGTATAACAGAAGACATAAAGCTGTTTACTTGTCCTTTTGCTGAAACTGGTCTAGGGAAACCAAGCAGCATTTGGTATAGTATTTTTTTTTAATATATATATCTGTGTCGGCAGTATTTGCCACACTTATGTTTTTGGAAGCATAAAATGTGTGTATGTAGCTCACTATGTGTGGTTTCTGAAGGGATGTTTCAGGTTATATATTTGTGAATAAACTGCAAAACAGAGGCATCACTGTCATGACCAAATTTAGGAGCATCTTTTGTCGACAAAAGCATGTGGATGTGTGGTGCTCCTCTGGATAGATATTCTTTTCTCCAAAAGAAGTGTTCCACTTCTCTGAGGGGCAGAATATTTTATTACAAATGAAGTGCAGCATGGCAATAAAGCGGTGGTGAAAATATCTTGAAAGATTTACAGGGTCAAGAGAGCAGAGTTTTCCGGGTGTTTTTATGTCTATAACTTCTTTGTTTTGCTGTTAGTAGGAAGTTGTGCAAGTCTTCCCATCCATATTCTGCACAACTTAAAGTGACAACAATGTTGGTGGGCCAAGGTTCCTTAGAATACATCGTACATCAGTGTGATGTTGGTTTTAGGCAAGATTGTATATATTAACCCTGTGGGAGACTACACCAGCCTTGTCCTCTTGGCAATAGGTAACCCAACCTTTGGTATAGGCCTGTACTACACAAGTTGGTAGAGTGACTGAGCAGCAAGGCTTATCTCAAGAGGGGCAATGTGAGCTATAGAGATCCAACATAGATATTCACAGTGGCAACTATTCAAATAACACTTATATGCAAGGTTTAGTATTAAAATAATTATTTATTAATTTAACTGTCCATTTTAAAATAAGCCTTCTTTAGAAAGGGCAATATGCAACAATAATATACACTTCACAAAATACACTCCTTCAATTTCAGTTAAGTAAGTAGATACCCTTTTGGGATGTCACACACACACACTTCCTACACCCTGAGATGACTTCAATAGCTAGCACACTGTGGACAATAATATGTCACTTTAACAATTAATGCAATACTGGAGTTGTGGAAAAAGGAAAAAGGTTAGGGAAGGAAACAAAGGTTAACAAGTTCTCTGAACAGGTAAGTTCTTTACAATCCCCCAATGAAGTATAGGTTAACCCTTTCCCAGCGATACAAGTAACTTATGTATGACCTATGAAGGACAGATAAACACAAAGTCAAAGGGTCAGAAGAGTTTGCAGTGAGCCAGTGCAGCCAATGTCAATTGAACACAGTCTAGGGGAGCTGAGGCACTTCTTGTAGATAGCACAAACATCTTGCATAATGTTATATGGAGAGTTTGTAGATAAGACTCACTGTTGGGCCACAAGCTGGGAGGCTTGTAAAAAGCTGAGATGCAAGCAACTCTGCAACTCTGCAAAAGGTAGCTAATGCAGGTCTCCAGAGAGAACAAGCAAGCTACAATCAATAAGAGGTAAGTACCCCTAGTTAGACAGTACCTTAGGTCTGAAGAAAAGGATCCAGCTGCCTTCTGTTCTGGTTGCAGTCCTGCAGTTTTCTGTGTTCCTCGGCCTCAGTCTTGTAGACAAGAGGGAGGACATCTGTAGGGCTCCTGCACTGCAGTTCGAAGGTTGGTAGCGGCAATGGACCTAATTCAGATCAGCGGCACTTCGCGGTTTCAGCTACCGGCAAATAGCACCAACGTGGTCCTTGGACACCTTGGGGGCTCCCCTTCATTCTGGGGTCCAGCACTATGTTAAGGTGGCTCAGTCTTGGGTTACCCTGCTTTGGGAGAGTCCTCAGGATCTTCCTAGAGCTTGGGTCCGGCTTACATATGATGTACTCATTTCTGGTGTTCCTGTCCCCTGGCACTCGGTTCCAGCAGCAGCAAAGAAGTACAGCCAGCAGGGAGAGGGGTTCCAGTCAAGTTCGTCTTGTGGTCAGTTGGTCCCAAAAACCCCAGGGAAGAAGTCGTCTGTTCTGGGCTTCTCTAGTCGTTACGAAAATTTGGGGCTTCAGCACTGCAGCAGGGCTTCCCTGGGCAAACCAAGGGTCCAGGAGTGTGCAGCAAGCTTATTTTCCAGTTTCTTCTTCAGTTCCTTCGTCCAGTGGTCGACTCTGCCTTCACTCCAAGAGATTTTGCCTTTTATGCAGGTTTCTCCCATTCATTCGCAGCCTAGCTGTCACTCACACAGCAGGGTGTCTGTCCTCAAGGACAGCCAGCCAGCTAATCACCTTTGGATGCATTCCTGTAACCATGGAGACTAAGCACAGGCAGCTTCGGGAACCTCCCTCAGTTCCTGCCCTGCCAGACACGCTGGAGCCAGAGGTAGGCTTCAGCAGCGAATTCCACCAAAGACAAATTGAACAAAGGGACCAAATCTGGTTTGGCGCGTAGAGTAAAACCCAAGAAAAACCTCATAAGCAAGAAATGGCAAAAAAAGAAGACTGGGGGCATTTTGACAAAATGGGCACCTATGGGTGCAATACTGCAGCAGAGGATTCAGTTCGTGGTAAAAACGCACAATGGTAGGAAAATTAAACAACTGCCAACAGCCATTAAATGTAGTGAGGGTAACATAAAAATGTTACATGAGAAAGTATGAAAAAGGGGCTACTGAGTAACCCCCAGTACTTCTTCCACATAAGATGGTTTGTACTGCACCTACATAGGAAAAACTAGTAAGCAAAGTCAATTTCACTTTACTACTCTTGGGAACAGTATGTATTTAAACCTTCAGAGAAATCCAAAGGACTTCTCTGTGACACTGCACAGAAGGTGCTGTGTGTCACAATACAAAAGGTGATGCCTATGGAGTTTGTCAGACTCCACAACCAAAACAAACAAAGAGTCCAAATCAGGTAAAAATCCAGAAAAAGGTCTCACTCACATAAAAATATAAAAGTCTCAAAGTCCAGCAAAAGAGCTGGGGGTCTCTAAGGTCTCTAAGGTTGAAGGGAATTTCCACAGAAATGAGAATTCTCCCTAACAGTCGGATCAGTATTCATTTGTACCACGCATGTTTGCCAAGTGATTTGTGATACTTGACCGCAAAACATCATCTTTGTCTTTTATCTTTTGAAGTAATTGGATAGCAGACATGTTTAAAAAATTGGAACCTGTTTTCAATGTGTGTGCAACTCCGTAACATAGAGTTTCTACTTCACTTTCGAACAGGAGGTGGAACATGTATTCAACATTTTGTCAGAATTTGGAGTCTTCAATCTACATTCGTAAAGAGCGGTATTCTGATACTGTTATTTGTGTGCATCTTTCATCATATATTCCCCCTTTTCCTGTAGGAAAGAGTAGAGGAAAGGCTTGTGCTTCTACACTTTCTTCCTATATGCTGATTGTAGATCCTTCGGCTTGACGCATTTGATGTGTTTCTAGTGATTCGTCTGTGGTGTCTTTGGAGTGTAGTGGGTGAATTGCATACTGGTCTAAAATATTGGATCCTGTAATAGGATCTACAAGTTCAAATTGCCAGTTGGTGAGGAATCCTGAATTATTTTGGTGGTTTCCCTTAGGTTTTCTTCAATCCTTATATCTTTGTAGTACTCATTGTTCTCTTTAATATATTGTAGGGCATTTCTAACTTTGTCTACTAGTTGTTGCCAAATTATTTTGTCTTTCGTTGGTACATCATTCTCTGGGATGATCAAAGATTGATCTATTGGCCGTTCCACTCCTAGAGTTTCTACACTTTCTTTAAGATCTAATGGAAAATAAACTACTTTTTCATGAATGCCTTTTAGTAATTCAGAAGGAGGCAATTTGGCTGGTTTGTGTTAAAGGCGTATTATAACTTGAAATGGGTGTACTGTTTGGATTATAATGCTTTCTTAAAAATTAAGCTGTTGGAGAGGTTTTTGAAGCGGGAATATTTCTAAGTTATTAGTGATAACCCGTGAAGGCATTTGGTTATTATCAAGCTTTGTATTGCAGTATGTGCAAAGTATTGAGGGGTTAGTTATTTTGTATTTGTTTTCTGTTATAGCTAATTAGAACCTTTGTGATTCCTCATTGTCTTCTATTGTGTAAGTTATATCTACAGTTTTGGTGTTCTTTTTATAACAAGTTCTGTGACAACACACACATACTTGGTTTGGTAATTCAGCAGATGTGCTTTTAAACTTTGCTATTTCTTGTTTGTACGTGTTTATTAGAAGATTGGCATTTGTAAGGTTTTCGCTACTCTTCTCTAAAGTTACTGAATTTTCTAAGTGATCTTCACTTCCAAAATATTTACTTTGGATGCAGTCTATTTGTTGAAGGAGTTCTTTTGCTGTGCCATGTAGGAGAATGTTATTAAAATGTTGCAGTTCTAATGCAGGACTTTTTTCATAGTACAGTCTCTAGAGAAGATTCCGTATTGTGGAATGTTGTGTTGCTAACATTTTGATGTGGTGGAAGGTCCTTTTGCAAGCAGGTCCTGAAATGCAGGCTAATGAATGTCCTTGCAGTCCAGTGTAATTGCGTACTGGACAGGAGTCCATGGTTTGCAAAGTTTCTACTCTAATTTTGTCTTTTACTTTCACATATTGATTGAGGAATTGGCGTAAAGATTTGAAGTATTGTTTCTGATGTTACACATTGAGGTGCAGGGCCATTTGTAGACTGGACGGATTGGTTCAGTGGAATGAAGACTTGATTGTTAGTTTGTTGTGGACATTTTTTCAATGGGGGTTTCTTGTGCCATAATGGCATTATCTACCATTTAATACCCTAGGTCATTACTATGTATTACAATGGGGGGTATTCTGCTCTTGCTTATGTGCCTCTTCATTGAAATACGGTTCTGTGCTGCTTGTGTGAATCCATTGACTTGCACAGAAGTTCGCAAAAGTATCTATATTGACATTACGCATGTTTAGAAGTACATTTTGTAGTTTACTGATTAATTTTGTTAGTGGTTTCATTCTGGTTGAAATTAATATAAAGAATGTTCTTTTGAGGAGCATTGCACCATCAATGAGAGCTTCCAGGATTAGTCTTCTGCAGTTATTTGTAAGGGTTGAGCGTGATTTTTGTGCTGTTTTTATAAGATTTTGAAGTTCTCTATGGTGGAACATTTTTTGTAAAGTACATTTTTTGGAATGCTTAACTGTGGCTATGTTAACATTGGTAGATGTAGTGCTAGCACTATTAGTAGTTTTAGTCTTCTTTATACATTTATTTTTATTTTTACTTTTTGGAAGAGGGGCCCTCGTTTTTTTACTGCTAGCTGGCTGAGTTTTGTTGACTGACAGTATTAGCAGTTATTTTTGAACATTTGCTACAAATTCTGCTAGAGGTGAATATTTTGCATGCTTTAAGTTTTATCTGTTCTACTTTTTCGTTGTTTTCTACAGAGTTTCTTTTTAGTAGGCATTCTGTTCTGTCTGTTGGAGAAAAAAGAAAAGTGTGGGTTTGAAAGTTGTGGAATGTATTTGCGTGCAATGTGAGTGAGTGTGTGAATATGAGGGCAGACATAAATAGAGGGCTGTGTGATTATGCAATGGGCTGTTAGTCCTGGTTGTGAAGGATGTAACAGTATTCGTATGTGTAGATGTGTGAAGGGGTTGGGTTAGTGAGTAAGATAGTGTAGTGTACATGAATAAGTAAGGGCATTACAATGTTTTCACAATAATAGAGGGTGTTATGATACTGGTGTTCAGATGCAACTACAAAGAGTGTACCTGCTGAGGTGCAATGAGTAAGAGTGAAGTAAATGATGTTGGTTTGGAAAGAATTTTGTAGGCTAGTATACAGCTACAATATACCGTGTGAGTAACAGAAAGAATACTACTACACTACACTTACTTTGTAGGATGTGAAGAGTAGTTTTCTTCAGGTTGTTGACTTCTAGGAGAGAGGTTGTTTTCTTTCAGGAGGTTGTTCTTCACTGCAATAGGGAAATAAGAAAATTAGTGGGTATGTATGGTAATGGCAAAGTAATTGTAGTAGAAGAAGAGATTATTTTGCAATGTAGGAGGAGTTGTTGGGAAGAATAGTTAGTAACATTGGGGTTGGAACACTGCCGTTGCTGCAGACAGGTTTCCACCAGATTCCTAATAATTGTTTGGCAGCTAGCTTCACTAGGACATTACAGGTCATGTTGACCTGGAAAGTGAGGTGGTGGAAAATGTTAGTCTCTAGCGTTGGTAATGGGTCTTGAAAGTGTGGGAGTTGTTGTTGCACTGTTTGTATAAGAAATGGTGCAATGCAAGTTTCAGTATGCCAAGAAAAATCGAGAAGCCAATAAGGATGTACAGAGTAGAAAAGAGAATGTTAGGTAGCAAGTATGTATGTGTGGGAAAGTTAATGAAATTGCACACGCTGTGATATTGCAATATGTTGGAGAAATTGTTTATTAAAAATTACACACAGCACTGTTGTAAATGTACACATGCATTTATTTGTTTGACCTGAAATGGTGCTGAAATGAATCGTTTTAAACACAGTAGATTTTGTCATTTTTCATTCCATGTACCTGCCATGCTTTAGTGGGATACATGCAGTTTTCGTTTTGAGTGTGCATTGTGCAGCTCTGTTAGTGCGAGAAGTGGTTTTAAAATTGACAGAATGAACAAAGAAAATAACAGTTTGTACATTAGAATGGGCGATATGGGCAAGCATGCATGTCTTGGTAACATATTGAAGTTTCACACATGATCTGGCATTAAACATGTTGTGGAAATGTTTCAAATGTGATTTTATTTTGTTTCACAAGAAAGGCACAGCGAGTGCTGCTGAAAGTTCAAACATGTGTTTTAAAAGTGTTATCAAAATCTTCATTAAAAGAAACATTTGCAACTACATAGCATTTTAATAGAGTGCTATTTGATGTCAGCAGGTGGGACAAACAAGGATATGATTATTGAGTAGGTTAAGGCAGGGTAAGTGGTAGGAACCCTGATGATATGCATGTGTAAAAGAGTTTGAAATTTAATTTTTAAAATATATGCATACCTGTACTTTTTGTTGATAGATGCAGATGTGGATGAATCTGCAAGTAGAAATCATGCAGAGGTTTACAGTAGTTTTTGATTCAGGTGCTTGGGAATAACAGGAGACTTATACTCTGAGTGTTGAACAGTACATCTGAGTTTTTAACTGAGATGACAGAGTTAGATGTAGAGTTACTGGATTTGATTGGTGGATGGGTGTGTGACTGCTTAACAGTAGCCAATGAAGAGGTAATGCAAAGAATGAAGCGGAAAGGGAAGAAGGGCTGTCCTGTGTTACGGGCTCTGTGGACCGCGTGCAAATCCGCAGCCAGAGCATGTTACATCCAGGTCTTTTCAGTATGACTGGCATGGAAAGGGGACTGTGGGGATTAGCTAATCATCTCTTCTGTTTGTGCTTTATAGGAAGAGAGGGTAATAGTTGTGTAGTGAAGATGGCGGTGGTTGCAGAGATGGAGAGATGCAGTGTGTGGATGGTGAGTGGGAGAATGCTTTATGATTAATTTGCAAAGGTGCACAGAAATATGTGCCATTTCTGCCAACCTTGGATTGGAGGGAGTGGAGGCTTTGTGGTGTGGTGTGCCTGGGTGAAACTTGCAAGGTGTATTTGCACTTTGCAAAAATATGGCTGTTTTCAACTCTCCAGATATCATTGTGGTGCATTGTAGAGGACTGCATTTGGGGTACAGTAGTGCAATATGTTTGCAGAGTGCAGTGAATGAATTGTTGAAGGCATTAATGCAGCTTTTCCCATATACCACCTAGGGCACTATGGACCTGCCCCAATTTGTTTTGTCCTCAACAAGATGCAGGAAGGCGTCTTGTCAACAAAGGGATATTGTGATGTCATTGTTCCCAAATGACAATGTTCTGGAGGATGGTGCAAGTTCTTTCTTTAGTTATGGCATCACTTTAACGGATTGTGGTAATGAAATCTGTATTGCTAATATTCAGAATGCACTTAGAAAGTTCATGTAAAATGAGGTACAATGCATGTGAGTAGGTGTAGAAATAAAAATCTGAAATTCGCCCCCAAAAAATAAAAAACAAAAAAATAAGGTTCTTTCCAGAGCCACCACTAATGGGTAAATATCTTACCTTGTGTTGTATTTCTCTCCCCACCCCCTTGACTTGGACTATCTGTCTGCGTACACTGTGGTAGTCTGCATACAGCACGTGCCACATCCGGGTCTTTTGAGGATGCCGAGCATGGAAATAGGACTGTGCAGTCCAGGGGATTAGCAAATCAGGTTTCCTGGGTGTGGTAGGCAAGAAGAGAGTGTGGCAGAAGGTTTGTTTGCTGGGAGGAGTGCAGATGGCTATGGCCTTTCAGGCCTTTCAGGAGGCAGAGTGTGTGGATTTTGGGGGATTTGTGGATCCATTGGCTGCAGGTGTATGCAGAGCAGTATGGAGTGGCTGTACATCTTGGATTTCATCATGTTGATGTGAAGTGTTATGGAGTGTGTGTCATGAAGTGGGTAGACTTGCTCCTATTTTGTGTCAATTTGGTCATGCTCCAACATCCGGACATTATCATTGTTCATTGTAAAGGGAGCAGTTTAGGCCACGTAACTGGATTTTCACTGCAGTTTACAATGAAGGAGACATTTGGTAAAATGATGGAAATATTCCCGAACTCCTGAATAATTTTTTCTCGCATTTCTCAGAGACAGATGTGGCTGCGCTCCAGTTCATTTGGTCCGCAAATGGAGAAAGTGAGGCGCAATGACAACAAAGCTGTCAGTGTATTTTTGGGAGATGCTGGCATGACGTCTTTCGATAATGAAAATATAAAATTTGATATAAAAAATATTTTTCACATAGATGGAGTTCATCTTACTGATTCTGGCAATCAGCCTTTTCTGCAAAATATTCAAAATGCTTTAAAGCACTGTTTGTAAATATATAAAGCATTTTCCAGTATGTGGAACAAAAAATGCATGGAAGGATGGCGAAAACAAAATGCCTATTGTTGAGCAAGTTGCACAGACAAGTTTAGTTCAGTAAAATGTTGTTTAGTTTACTTTAGAACATGAAAAAACTTTCCAAAAACAAAAAATACAAAAAAGGTTATTTTCAGAGCCACCACTTTCCCACACAAAAGAGTGCAATGTTTTTGATGGCAACACCAGCCACATTTTTTGGATGTCCGCGGACTACAGCACTGTCTGCGGACTTCGTCAGGGCCTGCACCTTTTTTGGGTATTTCTATTTTTGAACTGTGAAAGGTGGTTCTGAAAAGAACCTTTTATTTTGTATTTTTTGTGATTCATATTTTTTTGGCTTTTTTTCACAGGAGACACAAGGGAGGGAAGGGACGGTCGGGAAGGGTCACCAACGACAGGGACGAAGGGGCAGATGGAGAGAGGAAGATGTTGTTTGGGCCTTAATTAGGTAGGGGACAGTGTTTCTCATGCTCCTGGACCGCAGCCTCGAAAGCACTTCAAAACTGCTCCCTCCTACAGAGCGGCGTGTCACAGTACATATAGAGCACTGTCACCCTCGAAAGGTAAGGGTCGACTGTGTCATGTATGGCCTGTGAGGCTTCCGCAGGGATCCTCTGCCCCACAGGAGTGTCTCTTCTGTGGCAGGAGTGGATGATGAGGATGTGATAATGGATGTCAACCTATCGGCCCCTTCGAAAGGTATGACCTTTCGCAGTGCTCACTTGTGATTTGACCATAGGTGGCACCACATGAAGGTGGCCCGTAACTATACAAACCTGTTTTTCCATGACTAGTGCATCTAACCTTGTCCGCACAAGCTTTGTGTACTTCACCCCCCAGCGGTGGTAAAAGGATTTCATACCCAAGATTCACATTGGGAGCTGGTGAGAAGGATTTCCACCACCTCATCCTCTTCCTCCTCATGATCCACCCCTGTATCACCACGCCAGTTCCCCTCTCCAGGCCCTCCAGATGGTTGTGGTGGTGGGGCAGCTGCAGTGGCCATGGATGCCATTCTCTCAAAGAAGCACAAAGCAGAGATATGTAATCCCAAAAACAGCAGCAGGTGCTCACTCCTGGACAGCCAGAAACACAATATGGAGCAGCAGTGGGTGGGTCCCTTAAGAGGGGCTGTCCATGGACAGCGCAACTGTCCGCAGACAGTTCGAGTCACAGATAGTGCAGCAATACATGCTGTTTCATTCTACCTTTGCCCTTAATACATGCGGAAGCAGATTACAAAGACATGAGTGCTCTCTCTTCTAAATGGCTGCACCGTCGTGCTAAAGTGTCCCTCACTTGTTCCAGAGCCAATCTCTGCAAAGCCATTCCTGATTGGCCTAAACCCCTGATTTCTGTGCCTGCCGATTCGCCAGCAGGCAAGAAGCCGGCCCGCCTACTAAGGCACAACTTACAAGGCTCTTCCTGTCCTGAGCATGTCACGAGCCCACAAAGCCCAGGGCCAGCCTCTATGCTCGGATCCCACCCGCGCGTGTGCCGATCCAATCCCTGTCCGGCCCCACCTACGCTAGCTATTGACGCCCGACTAAGCGACCTGGTAAAGAATGAACAAACTGCCTACTTAATTTTCTGTGCCATTCCGCTTCTACGTGGCCCAAGCTAACAGTGCAATATACTTGTGCACACTGCCAGGGCTCATAAGACATGAACTTTGAAGTTTACCACTATTGGAGGTTCCAGCTTCCCAGTCAAGGCAGCTCAGTTATGGAACGCCCTACCACCTGCACTTAGATCCGACCAAACGTTCTACAACTTCAGAAAAAATACCATAAAATGGCTCACTGAGAATGCAACATAAATGGCACTCCACCTCTCGTACCTCCACTTACACTCTACCTGACTTGCTATCTTGCCCGCCATTGATTTGATTGTTTGGTGGTGCTATATCTGCACTTATACCTGTCTCACCTGTAGAGACAAAACTGCCTACTCTGTAATTTGTGTGTTCTGTAACTTGTAACTTCTGGAACCAAGCTGTAAACCTCCTTGTCTCTTGCGCCCTGCTACCTCAGGGTCTGGTGCGCACAACAAATAAATAAACAAACAAACAAACAAACAAACTTACCCATAAACCTTGCTCACCCCCTTTGAAGTGCTCACCACGCATTACCGCCTGCTCAAACGCTGCATTTGCAGGTACATTGGTTGACTGTTGGTGGATACAGCCTATACGGAACTTACCGAATTGCACGGTGCCTCTGGCCTTCTCTCTAATTCGACACGATATGTTCTTTGGTGCGCTTCTCAATCTCGACTTAGCCTCTTATATAATTTTTGACCTACATACTTTTCTTTTCTCATTTTGCTGCTACTTGGCTAATGCTATACTCACTGCTCACCATACTGGTGCTCTAACCAGTTGCATTGACTTTGAATGATTTGTTGATCTTCGCACCTGCAACACTCACAATTGCATCGCCCTCCTCACATATATAAGTGCCTCTGACCACACAGCCTGTGTCTTACTTTTCACACCTTGCCAAACATACCCGTCATTGTATTTTGCCGCAGCCAGTAGCTGGTCACACTATCCTTCACTCGCATCTGGCATCCATCCCTAACTTTGGTACAACTGCCCTATTCCGAGGTATAACGTACTTGCACCTTTGTCTTCACCCATTATTGCCTTGATGTGTTACGCACTTGTACCTTGTGCCTCCATATAACGTAATGCTGCTTTAATGTGTGCTTTAATCTGTGCTCAACCTTCACACAATGGAATATCACTTTGATGTGCGTCGCACTACCTGGATGCCTTCAGTGTACCTCCTGCTTTCATCTAATATAATGCTGCTTTGCTGGGCAATGTGCTTGTGCCGTTGTTTCTCCATAAGGTGCAATGTTCTTATGTGTAATGCACATGCACCCATGCCTTCACCTGCAAGCTGTTTAGGTTCTCGCATTTACATGCAAACAATACTCAATCAAGCAACTGTGCAACACCTCACGCTCGTTGCTTCTGCAACCTGTGCCTACTCTGCTTGTGTGCCTCCACTTGCTGCTTACCGTGCCCTCGTTCTAATTGCTGCTCACCAACCCATTCGCTGTTTATCCTGAGCGCACCACAGTCTTCTATTGACTCTGATCACTGCATTTGCAACACACATCGCCCCTTGCTCTTTTATAATTTATCACAATATGCTCACTCACGACCAAACTCGCTGCTACCCAGTACTACTTGGTTTTTTATCCTTGCTGAACCTGGTACATACTCACCTTAGCTGTTAACCTTCAGCACAGCACTTTAATTTTACCATGTTAGTCTCAGAGCACCATAGCCCTACACTGCCACCGCGACTGCCCATCTTCGGACCGCTCGCAAGCTCGCAGCACTGTAACATCACCACAACCTTACCCACCCTACCACCCATCAACCCCTATCTCAATGCCCCTGCTCTTTGGCTTGAGCATTTTGCAGCCAAACCAACACCCAATCAACCCTGTGCTACACACATTAGTAACTCTAGACTAAGCTCCAGATCTACACGTACTACCCGTGCTGCTCATCACTCCACCTACCGTACAACATCTATACCTATGCTTAGCACCTCACACCACAGCATGACCCCGGCTGACCTGCACACCACTACACACAATTCTATACCTAACCAGATAACCAGCACTCCTCACCCTCCTAAAGACACTACCATTAAGGGTGCCCTTATCAACGCCAGGTCCCTTGCCGCCCACGCACTCGATATTGCTGATTTCATTACCATCCGAGACTTAGACCTCCTCGCTGTTACAGAGGCCTGGCTACATTCCGCCTCTGGTCCCCTCCTCTCACTCACCATCCCTAATGACTATACCATCATTAGATGTGATCGCATCACCAACCACTCTAAAGGAGGTGGTGTTGCCTTCATCCACAAAAAATTGATCGCCATGAGTATCATAGCCAATCAGCAGATCTCCTCAGCAGAACTCCTTTCGGCCAAACTTCCCATCTCACACAACCAAACTGCCACCCTGCATCTCATTTACAGGCCACCAGGACCCGTCACGACCTTTGCAGACGATATCATAACCATACTCGCAGACAAAACTAAAGTCCACTCTCAAATAATATTACTAGGCAACCTCAATCTGGGCCTCAAGGAACACAATGATTCCAAAGCCCTAGACACGGCCAACTCACTTACTGACTTAGGCTTCAGCCATCACATCCTTGAACCCACCCATGAAAAGGGAAGAATCCTTGATTGGGTAGCAGACTTAAACTGTACTATCACCTCAGTAGTAAATACACCTTTTGCTTGGTCTGACAACCACACTATCTCTTTCAACATCTCAGCCAACTACCAACGCTCTAGTCCCAACCTTGCAACCCCTATTTGCACCAGAAACAAAAGAGACATAACCAAAGATAATCTACTCCCCCACATCCTACCCACACTGAACAACGTTTTATTATCCTGTTCAGACCCCACAGTCCTAGTCAACACCTACAACGAAACCATTCTTAAAGCAATGGATGCCATTGCCCCTATCAAATCCAGGAAAGCCAAACCATGCACTCACCTCAATTCGTGGTTCACACCACATTTGAGGGCATTACGCAAAGAAAAAAGAAACATGGAAGCCCGATGGAAAAGTCACTCCAGAGATGCTAACAAGGATAGCCTCATTATAGCATCTCTTAACTATAAAGAGGCCATCTTCCCAGCCAAAAAGGAGACATATAACAAACGTATGCTGCAAGCTGAATCTAATACCAAAGTGCTTTTCAAGATTCTCAAAGAACTTGCAACTCCCTGCACACCACCGGACATATGCAGCAAAGACAGCTTGTGATGCTCAAACATACAAAAAGCTCTCTTAGATAAAATCTCCACTCTCCAGGCCAAAATTAACACAAAAAAAAGCAGTCTCCAATCTAACACTCAGCTCAACTCCCTTCTGGACAAATCTAATCTTACTTCTCATACCCGTACACTGTTCAACTTCTCACCTGTAACCATCCCAGAGGTAGAGAACATCATTAGCAAACTCAAACCTTCTAATTGCCAGGGCGACACATGTCCAGCACCCATCATAAAGGAGGCTTCTCATGAACTAGCTCCCTTCATCACAGCACTAATTAACACTTCATTCCAAACAGTCACCTTGCCAGATAACCTAAAGGACGCCTGGGCCATCCCCCTTCTAAAAAAAACATCCTTAGACCCAAACACACCTACCAATTATAGGCCTATCATGAACGTGCCGTTCCTGCTAAAAATGTTAGACCGAGCAGCTTACCTACAGATCCAGGATTACCTGGAACATAATAAACTCCTTAGCCTCAGACAGTCGGGCTTCCACCCCAAGCATGGAATGGAAACAGCGTGTTAGACTTAAAAACTAAAATTGAAGACTTGAAAGACAACGGAAAGATTGCCCTCCTCTTGCTACTGGATTTATTGGCTGCTTTCGATTTGGTGAATCACCAAATCCTGTGTCAACATCTGAAAGAGGCAGCCCACTTCTCAGATAAAGCCACCACTTGGATGAAATCCTTCCTGGCTAACAGATCCATGAGGGTCTTCTCCCCCACTGCCTCAGCTGATCCTGCTCTAGTCCTTTGCGGTGTCCCCCAAGGATTTTGCGTTTCACCCATGCCCTACAATTTGTTCACAAAACCACTCTTTGATATTCACGACTATCTGGGTGTCACCTACACTAATTACGCGGATGACACCCAGATACTCACGTGGGCGACCACGTAGCTGACACCAAAGCCTTAAATGATGTTTATTTGATCATCCAGGCATGGATGGCCCAACACAAGCTCTGTCTTAATGATGATAAGCCAGATCTCCTCATCCCAGGCTCCCCCAACCGTCTGAGCAGGTTAGATCCTACATTCAAATCCTTTGTCATTGATGGTAACCTTATCAAGGTGACTAACGACACTAAAACCTTGGGTATTTACCTTGACTCCTCCTTATCTCTCTCACAACAAATTAATGCTGTGATCTCAGCATCTGCCTACACTTGCAAACTTATCACTGCCTGCCGTCCATTCATTACCACAGCTAACTGCATCATTCTTGCTAGATCCTTAATTATGTCCAAGCTAGACTATTGCAACACCCTGTACCTTGGGACCAGTCTACGAAATCTCTGCAAGCTTCAGGCCACCCAAAATAATGCCATCAGGGCTGCCTTGAACATCCCGAGGAACCAACACATGTCGGACACCCGACGCAACTTGCGTTGACTCTCCGTTGCCCAAAGAGTTTCTCTTAAATCTCTGGCCCTCACACATAAATGTCTAATTGACAAGGCACCCCCTTACTTGGCCTCCCGTTTCTCATTGCAAACCTCCAGCCAACCACAAAGAACAGCCCAAACCCACTCCCTGTCTGTACCCAGCTTTAAACTGCTCAAATCTGGCGGTGTCAGTTTCCCGGTCCTCGCTTCCAAATCATGGAATTCTCTGCCTACTTCTCTCAGATTGGTACCAATCTATGACTTTAAGAACAAAGCCAAATCTTGGCTCCTGGCCCAAGACTCACACAATCACCCAATGTAAGTCCATACACTAGAACCAGCACATTCACTACATTCACTACAACCTTTTGTAGCCTGTTTCTGTAAATAGCTTAAGACTTATTGCTTGTAATTACTATGTATATATTTCACAATTGTATAGTATGTTCTTTTTCTGTAACTGTATAATGATGCTTTGTTTGGAACCTAAGATATGTGCCCAGATACCTTCGGGCCAGGTGCCCTATTTAAATAGAGAAATACAAATAAAAATACAAATAGGGCTCAAAAAGTTATAAAAAGTTGCCAGAACAACTAAGACCTGGTCTAGGACATCTGCAAGGGTGGTACAGACAGTGTCCGTGGATACTCCTGACGCACAGCACGGTTGCAGTCACATGATGATGTCCCCGGATGACCGCGGATAGGACGGCTGTCCTGCGGACACCTATTGTGTGGGAGATGGTGCACGCATGCGTGCCAGTGTCTGTAGGACAGGGGTGGAATTAAAAGTGTGACACATGCAAGCAGACATTTCCAGACAGCCACAGTGTTTGGGGGCACAGTGAGATCGGATGCACATGCGTCCAAGTGTCCGCAGTAGAGGGGTGCGGTCCCCAAACTAATTAAAAGTGTGACACAGGCGAGTGGACATTTCCAGACAAATGCAGTGTTCAGGGGCACAGCAAGATCATGTGCACATGCGTGCCCGTGTCCGCAGGACTAGGGCGGGGTCCCCAAACTAATTAAAATTGTGACAAGACCTTGCGGACAACTCCGGACAGGCGTGATGTTCAGGGGCACAGCGAGATCGGGTACATGTGTCCAGGTGTCCATAGGACAAGGTCGGTGTCCCCAAACTATTTAAAAGTGCGACACAAACTTGCGGACATCTCCGGATAGGCGCGTTGGTCGGGAACACCTCTATTTTGGTTGCGGACAGCCCGGACAGTCGTGCTGTATGCAGACTCCAAATAAGGTTTTAAAAAAAACACACCACCAACAGTACACACATACATATTTATTAAGATAAACAAATACAATCAATTAGGAAAGGGATGGGGTAGCAGAATGGGAAACATAAATGGGGGGAATTGGGGTTTTCTACAGACTGTTCATGAGGGGAGGAAGGGACTGAGGTTTCATCGTAGCGACTTTGGTTTAAGGAATTTGATGGGGATGATTGGTTGAGATAGGGTGAATGGGCGTAGGTACAAGTGGGACAGTGGTATTGAATATTTTCTTTAACATGATTTTTAACAAATGTCATTATCTGTACAAAATTATTGTTTAATTCATCAATTTATGCAGATAGGTTTAGTAGTTCATTTTCTGCATTTGGAATTAGGGCTGTCTGTGGCCATCTTCTTTGTCATTTAATAATAATTTGGGACCACTTTCTTCATTTGCACTATGTACTGATAAAAGAAAACCATGTTAGGGACATGTCAAACCATTTACATCACTTTTTCTGCTTTAAAAATGGTATTCTGTACCATTAGATGTGTTTCCTTCACTCATTTTGTCATGGGGGAAATGTTCTTCCAACCACTCCAGGGTGCTTGCCATTTCTGTTTAAAGAAAACACTACTGCTATTTCTTACAAGTCATGTACATATAACAAACTGTAATGTTACGGAAAGAAATATGGTGTGCTTACTGCTATTTGTAAGGGTTTCTTCTGAGTAGCTTGGAGCTGCTTGTGACTGTGTACGCAAGGTTGCACTCAGGTAATATGTTAGATGGACAGTTCACCTTTGTGTTTGGTGCATTCCATTATGTTTTGCAACCTATGAAAAATGTACTTCTGGTTTATTAAGTACAGAATGTGTATATATATTTAATTTTTGAATGTCATAGATATATCTCTTGATGTTTAAAGTGCATGTCTTTGCTCGTTGCAGGATGTAATAATGTAAGGTAACCTCTGTGCTTTTGGGCAGTGTGAACGCTGTCCTAAGTCCATGGACAGTCGCACAGTCTGCGGACTCTGTGGCTATCATGTTGGGGGCAGGGGGGGCAGTATGATGTAAGGGACATGTAGCAAAATAAAGGGGATCCTGGTAAAAACCCATGAAATTCAGTGAAAAAACTTTGTTAAAGAGACGTTATGGTTAAGTTGCACCAATAAAAACCTAACAAATTCAATAGAAAAACTTTCTTAAAGGGATATTATGGTTACAAGTAAAATCGAAAACCCTCAGAAATTCGCCAGTTATGGTATGGTAAGCAACCATAACTCGCGCCACCACTGTGCACTGCTAAGACTAACACCCACGACATCAAAGATGACATGACAATGATCACATCATTACTTAATCCTCACTGCCACTGTGAGCCAGTGCAGAGATTTCAGTCCTGGAGAGATAGAATCCCTGGGCTTGACAAGTCTCGCAGTCATGTTTTGGATGAGTTTCAGAGGGCAGAAAGTAAAGGCAGGCAGATTTAGAAAGAGGCTGTTGCAGTAGTCTAGCAAACCTGTGCTCTGGAGACAGTGAGCTTATGGGGGAAGGAGAGGAAAGGAATAATACCTCTAAGGAGGTGCAGCTGGTAGTGTGACTTTTTAGAGACATTGAAGATGTGAGGAGAGAAGGAAAGTGTGGAGTCGAAAATGACCCAGATGTTTTTAGCCTCACAGGTGGGAGCAGGAAGAGGGCCAAGAGCAGCTGGCCAGAGAGTGGCAGCAAAGGAGGGAGCAGGTGTGCCGATGAGGAGAATTTCGGTCTTACTGACATTAAGGCAAAGATCATTGGCATCACACCACTCCTGAATGGTGGACAGACAGTCAGAGATGAGAGAAGGAGAAGAGGTGGTGGATCGGAGCCTGAAAATGAGTTCAGTGTCATCCGCATAGCACTGAAAGTTGGGGCAGAGAGCGCAATGCGGTGGGCAAGAAGTGCCAGATATTTGTTTAACAGCCAGGGAGAGAGATTAGACCCCTGGGGCACACCACAGGTAGAGATAGAGATAGAGGAGAGGAAGGATCAAAGTTGGACCTGGGAGGGTCAATTGGAGAGGAAGGAGGTCAGCCAAGCCAAGGTCTGACCTTCGATGCCCAAGTTATCATGGAGACGGTTGAGCAGGATGGCATGGTTGACTGTGTCAAAGGCAGAAGAGAGATCAAGTAAGATGAGCACACAGGGGTTGTTGGAATCAAGGTTGGAGAGCAGGTCTTCACGGATGTTCAGGAGAGCAGTTTCCGTGCTTCTGGCAGCTCTGAAGCCAGACTGATGGTCATGGAGACAACCACACAGATTCAGTGAGAAGATTAAGCTGGTAGATGGCCAGCTTTTTCAGGAGTTTCCCAAGGAAAGGAGTGATGGAGATTGGGCAATAGGTAGCTGGGCAGGAAGGGTCAGCAGAGGGTTTCTTAAGAAGAGGGTGCACAAGGGAGTGCTTCAGGGGGAGGGGAAAACTCCAGTGGTGAAGGAGTCGTTGCAGAAGTCTGCCAGAGCAGGAGCTGGGGTATCACTGTGGTCCTTGATGGTTTTGGAGGAACAAGGGTGAACCTGTTTTGACGAGACTTTCATAGATCGGACTTGTCTAGAAACCTTGTCTGAGGAGAACAGGGGAAAGGCAGAGAAGGAGGGAGGAGAGGTGGCTGAAGAAGGGCCAGGGGAAGAGCAGGTAGAAGAGGGAAGAGGGGGAGAGGAAGAGAGAGAGGACAGGATGTCCTGAATTTTGGAGATGAAATGAGAAGCCAGGGCTGAACAGAGGCCCTGAAAGGGGACAGGAGAGGTAGAGACTGCTGCCGGATTGACCAGCTCCTTGCAGATTTTAGATGCACAGAGAACACACCTAGGTTTGAGAGTCCTGAATAGTGGGGAAAAGGCCTAGGTTTCACACTGCAATTTTAGATACTTTCACAATGAAATATTAGAAACTTTCACAATGCAATTTTAGATACATGGGGAAAATACCTAGGTTTGAGAGTTCTGAATAGTGGGGAAAGGGCCTAGTACTCATATGAATTATGGGTGTATGGCCTGGTTATGGGTTTATATCTGTGCACCATGAGCTGGTTGACACCAACCCCTAACCCAAGCACTTCTACAATATACAAGAAGTTTTATGTTTTCTGCATATATCACACCTTTTTCATTTAAACATTTCTACAGTCAGTAACCAAAACCAAGTAGCCCAGATTTCTGATGTGATCAGTGATGTCATCAATGAAAATTGTCATGTCATCTTGGATGTCATGGGTGTTAGTCTTAGCAGTGCACATTGGTGGCCCGAGTTATTGTTGCTTAGCTTACCATAACTGGTGAATTTCTGGGGGTTTACGATTTTACTTGTAACCATAATATCCCTTTAAGAAGGGTATTCCATTGAATTTGTTAGGTTTTTATTAACATTATTATTATTTAGCAACTTAACCATAACATCCCTTTCACAAAGTTTTTCACTGAATATATATATATTTTTATATATATTTTTAGAATTGCAGTATTTTTTAGGTAAAAATGTTTTGGTAAAAAATGCCTTGAATAAATTAATTGGGCATTGAATCTGCAGCAAGAGGAAAACCAGTGGGCCCTGATTAGTTTCTGTGTGGCATCACAATACTATTTAGTGCAATGCCACAAGTGGCTAATAGACATTGATGAGTGCCTGCTCAACCTCAGGAAGTAGTTGCAGGAAAGATCATTGAACTTGATATAGAAGGGGTTCTTGTGTCTGAGTACAGGATTGTGTTGATAGCAGTTGATTCTGATAAAGGGAAGTAGCGTACAGTTGTGTGCATATATCCTACAATACCAATTAAAAATGTTTCAGATGAGGATCTTTTCAAAAATAAAGAAAATGAGGGAGTAATAATATTGGAAGTGTGTGTTCCTTGTGCGATTATGACACAATACAGACACGTTACTTGTTCCATGTTATTGGCAGTCACTGCTCCCTCCTTTTTTTAAAAAGATTTGTCTCAGGTGCCCGACAAGCTGTAGACGAGCAATCCACATGATGTAGGCCTCTTACGGAGTGTTGTGCCTATTTGTATCACCTTAAAACCTAGCACTGTGAAGTGAAGTATTATCCCTTGTCAAAGGCAGCAGAGGAAGGAATTTATGATACTATCATGGCCCTTTTGCATCAAGGTATTACAGTGCCATATAATTCACCTTGTAGCACAGCCATTTACCCCATGAAGAAGTCGAAGGGGGCTAGCTGAAGAATGATTCAGGATTCATGGCCCCTCAATGATGTTGTACAAGCAGAATTTCCAGTGGTCCTGAGCCCTGCTACCATATTATGTCACATACCTGTAGAGGTGACCCACTTCAGTGTGGTGGATTTGAAGAATGCTTTTTTCTCAATGCCCTTACATCCAGATTCACAATACCTCACATTGGTTATGTTGGCCGGGAGCTGATTTCAACATACAAGACTCCCACAAGGGTATTGTGAGTCTCCAAGTATCTTTCATACTGTTACATGAGGATCTAGGAAACATTGTTGTTCCTAACAACTTAATTCAATATGTGCACGAGTTGCTGGTGTCCAGTACAACTGAACATCAGTGTAGGGAGGACTCTATTGCCTTGTTGCAATTGTTGGCTGATAAAGGATACAAGGTAGACAGAGCATAATTGCAATACTGTCAGTAAGAGGTGCTATACTTTGGTCAATTGATTTCAGTGAACGGTAAAAGAGTGACTCCAGAATGTGCAGCAGCAGTGTGCGGTACCTCTCAGCCAGTGATGGGTGATTGATTTCTTGATATTTTATTTCTATCACGTTCGTACACAAGTGTTTCAGACCGCAACAAGGCAAGGGAGGGGGACAGGCGAGAACAAAACAGCAATCTTACTAGGCCCAGTGACATTGAGAACATGCAAGTGCATGGGAGAGGGGGGAGGGGAAACGTGCATGGAAGGGGGGCGAAGTGGAAAGTGTGAAGCAGAGGAGAAACAGATAAATAACAATAAATAAATAATAAAGGCAACAAACAGTGGTAATTCAGCCAGCAATTTGCAAGTGCTAGGTTTAAGGCAGCAGACAGGGTAGGTCTGATAAGTGCAGGAAGAAAAAGGGGGGGCTGTATGGGTACAGATATAGACCCCAGTGCAAGGGGTGGCCCGGAGGCAGTGCAGGAGGGTGGCAGGGTGAGCAGGTAACTGGGCCCGAAGGACAGAGGGTGGCCAGGTGCACGGTGCCAAGTGAGAACAGATCAGCAGGGGAGAGGGGGAGTGAAGGCAGAAGAAAAGAGGAAGGTTTTGTGGTGCTTCCGGAACCCAGAGATAGTTCTCCTCAAGTTTTAGAGTGGCAGGGAGGCTGTTCCAGATGGAGGCCCCAGCCGAAGACAGAGATCTACCCCCAGCTCGTTTCTTTGAAAAACGACTGACCCTGAGGGAGTTGGAGGTAGAGGAGCAAAAAGCTTGAGAGGGAAGTATTTGCAGAGGGACAGCTGAAGGTATTTTGGACCAAGGCCCCAGACAGCCTTGTGGACAATGCAGAGGGTTTTGAATTTATTCCTTGCATCCACTCGGAGCCAGTGGAGAGATTTCAGAGCTGGAGAGATATGATCCCAGGGCTTGAGGCCAAGGACAAGTCTTGCAGTCCTGTTCTGGATTAGTTGCAGAGAGTGGAGAGTAGAGGCAGGAAGATTTAGAAAGAGGCTGTTACAATAGTCCAAGCTAGAGAGAACCAGAGCTTGGGACACCATGAGCTTCTGGGGGAAGGAGAGGAAAGGCAGAGTACCTCTGAGGAGGTGCAGTCGGAAATTTGACTCAGAGCTCAGAGATGTGGGCGGAGAAGGAAAGGGTGGAGTCAAAGATGACCCCGAGGTTCTTAGCCTAGCAGGTGGGAGTAGGAGGAGGGCCATAGGAGGCCGGCCAGAGAGTGAGGGGAAATGATGGTGAAGGTGTGCCGATGAGGAGGATCTCCGTCTTGCTGGCATTCAGACAAAGAACATTGGCGGCACACCAATCTTGAATGGCAGTTAGGCAATCAGGGATGAGAGAGGGAGAGGAGGTGTCAGAGGGCAGCCTGAAATTGAGTGTCATCAGCGTAGCACTGGAAGTTTGAGCATACAGCGGCAATGCAGTGGACGAGAGTTGCCAGGTATTGGAGGAAAGCCAGGGCGAGAGGTTAGACCCTTGGGGAACACCACAGGTAGAGAGGAAGATAGATGAAAGGAAGGACCCAAGTTGGACCTGGGAGGGTCGATCTGAGAGGAAAGAGGTCAGCCAGGCCAGAGCCTGATCAGTTATACCCAGGTTTTCATAGAGATGGTTGAGCAGGGTGGTATGGTTGACCGTGTCGAAGGCAGAAGAGAGATCGAGGAGGAGGAGGACAGAGGGAATGTTAGAGTCAAGGTTGGAGAGCAGATCTTCACGGATGTTCAGCAGAGCAGTTTCCGTGCTTCTGGCAGCTCTGAAGCCAGACTGGTGGTCATGGAGACAGCCAACAGAATTGGAATGAAGGTTAAGCTGAGAGATGGCCAACCTTTCCAGGAGTTTGCCAAGAAAGGGAGTAATGGAAATTTGGCGATAGTTAGCTGGACAAGAAGGATCAGCTGTGGGTTTCTTGAGAAGAGGATGCACAAAGGAGTGCTTCAGAGGGGAGGGGAAGGATCCAGAGACAAAGGAGTGGTTGCAAAAATCAGCAAGGGCCGGAGCGAGGGTGTCAATGTGGTCCTTGATGGTTTTAGAGGAACAGGGATGAACCTGTTTTGAAGAGGCTTTCATAGAACGGACTTGTCTAGAGACCTCATCAGGGGTGAAAAGAGGAAAGGACGAGAAGGATGGTGGGAGGGTTGCTAAAGGAGGGTCAGCAAGCACAGATGGAAAGGTAAGAGGAGGGGTGTGGGTGGAGAGGGTGGACAGGGTGGACAGGGTTGACAGGATATCCTGGGTTTTTTAAATGAAGGGAGAGGCAAGGGCATTGCAAAGAGCCTGGGAGGAAACATGAGGGGTAGAGACTGCAGCAGAGTTGGCCAGCTCCTTGCAGATTTTAAAGAGTTTGGCCAAGTTGTTAGATGCCACAGAGACACAAGCTTGAATGTGGACTCTCTTCTTGATGAGGACAGAGTCGGAATTGCAGGTTAAGAACATGTAGACATGTCTTGGCCTGTGTAATTATTGTACAGCATGGATTTATTTTTGGATTACACATCATATGATAAACCACTGCTCCCAGCCCTTAAAGAAACACAACTGACAAAAAATACTATTATTTGGACTGATGAAATGGTTAATAAGTTCCAGGAGATGAAAGATGTGATTTACACTGCTCCTCTATTGGCAACTCCTGATTATACAAAAGAATGTATATTTTTTACTTTTTAATGTCCAGATAATGACTGTTGTGTTGACACAGAACAGCACAATGGGTCATAAACCCTTGGCCTATTACAGTGAATGCTAGACTCATGCAAGGACAGGTCCTGTGCAAACAAGCATTGGCTGCTGCTGCCTTCGCTACTGAGAAATCTGCAACAATTGTCATGGGGTGCTCATTGACGCTGTACTTGGAGCATGCTGCTTTTTTATTTTTTTAATTTATTTGTGTTAATTGTATTACATTTTTTACAAAAAAAGAAGAGAGCGGCTCCATAGAGTCCAGCCACGAATGAACAGAAAGCAAACTTTTCGGTGTAATAGTTATTTTGTGTTTTGTCGTTCCAAATGTTCTTTGCATTGGTCGAGGTTCAGAGCTCGGAAAAATAGTGCTACCCCTGTCGCCCATCGTGTGTTAGCCCCACTGGCCAAGGCATTCCACCAAGTCTCTTCGTTGAAGTGTCCCTGGTTGCTAGTATTTTAGTCAGATATTGTGATCTGGCCAATTGGGTCCCAGGACAGGATAGTAGCAGGTGACGGGAGGTTTCTGTCTTTTCATTCCATCCACAAAAACAACAGTTGTTAGAGGATGCTTGTTTTCTGCTGGCGTTTACCTCATTTGTCGTGATCTGATTCAGTCTGAATCTCAGAAATAATCTGGCCAGGTTTTTGTCGGGGAATTTTGCTAAATAGCTTCTCACTGTGTTAACGTTCATTGGTGCAGTTGAAATATCCCTTGTTGCTTTCTACTGGTTCGCCAGAGCCAGGGTCGTAATCCAGTCCATCTCTATTAGTCTTTTGTTAACTTTGTTTGGGTTTGTACAGAGTTCAGATTCGGAAGTATCCAGGTCAGCCAGAATGTTTTTGTTTGTTGCGGCCCATTTAGACATGATTTGGAGCATGCTGTTTTTGCGATATTAGAGAGGTCCAAATCCACATTGACCATGCAAAGGGCTTCTGCATATGAAATGATTCTCTCAAGTCCATCAATTCAAATTCTTCATTGTAAAACAGTGAATCTATCCACTTTTTTGACTGAACCCATTACTGATGATGATGAGGTGCATGGCTGTGCTACTTACGACAGCTCTGAGGACATCCTTCCCAAGGCACTTGACTATGCTCTAGATGATGGAGAAGTATTTTTCACTGATGTTTTTGCAACTATTGACCAGGAGGCAGGTCAGCGACATACTAAGGCAGCAGTGGTGTGTCTTGTTGATGGTGAATACTAGGTTTTTCTGCAGCAGAGACTACCAGGTCATTAATCAGTACAAGCAGTGGAATTGATCGCTCTCATTGAAGCACTTGAGGCAGCACAAAGGTGCAGAGTAACCATTTATTCTGACTCAGCTTACATTATGACAACTGTTCATTCAGGGTTGTTGAGATAGATGAGAAGAGGATTTCGTAGAGCAGATGGGTCTCTGATGCAGCATGAGGCCTTGATATGATATAATATGATATGGCATTTATAACTTGCCTATACACAAGTGTTTCAAGGCACGACGAGGCAAGGGAGGGGGAACAGAGGGAAGACAGTGACAACAATCATACTAGGACAGGTGACATTGAGATCATGCAAGTGCAGGGGAAAGGGGGAAGGGGGAAAGTGTGGGGGGTTAGAGGGACGGGGCAGTGCAGTACATGGGAACGACAGCAATATAAATAGAATAAATAAAGCATTAAATAAAAGTGCGGCCAGCTGGTGGTAAGTGCAAGGGTAAGAGCAGACAACAGGTGTCAAGTACTGGTAGGGGGCTGAAGGGATACAAACAGTCCCTCAGTGTGGGGGGTACCAGAGAGGCAGTGCAGGGGTGCAACTGGTGGGCGAGGGGACCTGGGCCCGAGATCAGAGATAGCCAGGTGACCAGTGCAGAATCAGCCAAGAGTTCAGCAGGGGAGAGGAGGAGAGAAAGCAGAAGTAAAGAGGGAGGTTTTGAGGTACTTCCGGAATTGGAGATGATTCTCCTCACATTTCAGAGAGGCAGGGAGGCTTTTTCAGAGGGAGGCCCCAGCTGAAGCAAGAGATCTACCACCAACTTGTTGCTTGGAGAATTGACTGAGCCTGAGGGAGTTGGAGTCAGATGAGCGAAGAGCTCGAGAAGGAAGATATTTAGGAAGAGAGAGGTGAAGGTATTGAGGCCCCAGGCCCCAGAAGGCCTTGTGGACAATGCAGAGAGTTTTGAACTTAATCCTTGCAGCCACTGGGAGCCAATGCAGAGATTTCAGTCCTGGAGAGATACGATCCCTGGGCTAGAGGCCAGGGACAGGTCTCGCAGTCGTGTTCTGGATGAGTTGCAGAGGGCGGAGAGTAGAAGCAGGCAGATTGATAAAGAGGCTATTGCAGTAGTCCAGCATAGAAAGAACCAGAGCGCTGGAGACAGTGAGCTTCTGGGGGAAGGAGAGGAAAGGAAGAATACCTCTGAGGAGGTGCAGCTTGTAGTGTGAATTCATAGAGACATCAGAGATGTGAGGAGAGAAGGTGAGTGTGGAGTCCAAGATGACCCTGAGGTTTTTAGCCTCACAGGTGGGAGCAGGAAGAGGGCCATGAGAGGCCGGCCAGAGAGTGACAGGAAAGGAGGGAGCAGGTGTGCCAATGAGGAGAACACAGTCTTACTGGCATTAAGGCAGAGATCATTGGCGGTACACCACTCCTGAATAGCAGACAGACAGTCTGAAATGAGCAAAGGAGAAGAATTGGCACAAGTTAGCCTGAAAATGAGTTGCGTTTCATCTGCATTGCACTGAAAGTTGGGGCAGAGAGCAGCAATGTGGTGAGCAAGAAGTGCCAGGTATTGGTTAAACAACGAGGGAGAGAGGTTAAACCTCTCTTGTTGGATCAGTTGCTCCACGTCCTCTCACAGCCTACACTTGCCGCAGTCATCAAGTGTGCCACCCGCACAAGTGTAGTGGACTTGGTTTCCCTCGGGAACGAAGCAGCGGACACAGCTGCAAAACAGGACACATATTTGCCAATACCAGAAATTACTGAGCATTCTGTGTTTGTAAACAAGCAGTTACAGTTGCAAGTTCCATGTACAGCACTTACTGTTACTGACATTATTGTGATACAAGGCCAGGTCCTGTTACTGACATTATTGTGATACCAGGCAAGGTACCCCAAAGTGAGAAGTTGGTGTGGCAAAAATGGGGGTATGCACAGTTTCCAACTGATTTAGTGTAGAGACACTTAAGTATGGGAAAGGTGGTTATGCCCCAAGCTTTAGCTTTAGTGGCATTTGACCAACTTTATTACACCACCCATGTGTCCAAACAGCATATTGTCGCAGATATACAAGGGGACTAGTTTGTGCCCAATATCCAGGAATTTTTGTCTATGTTCATGTCAAATTGTACAGTTTGGCAGATGTATAGCACCAGGCAAACATTGAAAACTTTGAAGGGTCCTGTGCTGCGTCCAATTTGCAATTCTGTGAACTCCACATTGACTTTGCTGATATGAGTGAGAGATTTAATTCCTTCAATTACCTCATAGGTATAGTATGTCCTTTTTCCCATTGGATTGAGGCTTGTCCATGTGCACATCCTGATGCCAAGTTGGCCACCAAGTTTCTGGTGAGAGAAGTGTTTCCCCAATGGGGAATGTGCAAGACGCTTAAAAGTGACAACAACACCCTCTTCTTTAATCTTTAATGAGCTGTTCAAGGAGATTGCAGGTCTTTTGGGAATAAGCAGAAGTTGTGTTCCATTTATCACCCCCAGGCCAACAGTCTTGTAGAAAAGATGAACGGATTGCTGAAAAATAAGTTGGCCAAACTTTGTGCTACACTGAAAAGGAACTGGGTGCACTGTTTCCCATTGGCCTTGTTCAGCTTGAGTAACCAGCCATGTAAGGATCATCACCTCTCCCTGCATGAAATAGTGATGGAGAGGCACATGCACACACCATTTTCTCCGGTGTGTATTGCTTCTGATGCTCACAGGGCTGCGTCAATTTTGGAGGATGAGTTTCATTCGCATTTGGCTCAGTTAAAGTGTATTAAGTACTTTTCTCATCATATTGCTTCACGGCAGTCACAAGAATGTGAAAACAGCACTGCACCAGAATCTGAGAGCTCATCACCCTTGAAATTGTTTCCTGGTGACAGGATGTATGTCAAGAACTTTGTACGCCGGTGGAACAAGCCTCATTACAACAGCCCCTATAGTAAGGTGTATGCTACTCCTCTTGTGGTCAAATAAAAGAATTATGGTATTGGGTGCACTTATCTGATGTTAGGAAAGCACCACAAACTTTGTATCCGAAAGTAAGCATTTTATCGGAATGTTTTTAATGTGGCAATTTTAGTTGATGATTTCCTTGTCTGCAAAAAAAAATGGTTGCATTGTATTGCTGATGAGTATTTTTCCTTTTTGTATTTTTGAAAGTGTTATTGTTTCTGGGGGTGTGTGATCTTTTAAATTACAAGTTTTGTATTTTTAGTAGTACTAATGGTATATGCATTAAGCACTTGTGTAGAAGAGTACTAGTTCTACTCATATGTGGCTTTGTTTTGTTTTATTTTTACATGTTTCTAGTGAGTGTATATGGTTTAGACACATAGAAGGGTTCTGGGGCTATATTAGAAGGGGATATACAAACAATTCATTTTTTATACATTTGTGAAGCCACAACACCAAGTGATGAATATATGACCACAGTAGTACATTTGAAACGAATGAGGATACCAGATACTGTAATATGGGACTTAAAGATGCAGGTTAGAAGGGTTTAGATAAAGAAAACAAGTACAACCAGTATAAAGGTGTAGTGTTTGATACAATGTCTGATGTGCACCACCCAGAATTTTAAACACGGTCTTGTTGTATAAGCACCATACAAGTAACCAATAAATAAATACATAAATAATAACATGTGGTACAGCCATATGAACTTGGTAGGGAAACAGAGGTATAACAGGAGTTGTTATGTCTGCTCCCTCATCCCCCCACATGGCTAGGGCACCAAAAATGCTAGTACACCAAGAAATACAGTTTATTTCAGGGGCACAAGGTAAAAGTAATATTGATGTATAAGGATGGCGAGAAATGCGCAAAAGGTGACAGTGCCCTCAATGTAAGCCACAGCACGTGTTAAAATTGGACGGAGTGTTGTTTGTGTCAAACAGATGGGAAAGGAAGTGGTGAGCAGTGCAGCAGGTGGGTTGGCAGGGTTCAGAGAATAGGTTATATGGAGCAACAATAAGAACTGTTTCACGATATGGACTACATATATATCTAAACTAACAGGTTCCCTGTGTTAATATCCCAACAGAAATATCACCATACAAAAATATCACCATATTTTTCCAGCGATATTAAGTCATGGAACCTGCGGGGGACACCCCCGCAACCCCTGTATTATTTTAAAAGTAGCGGTGGGCACCCCCGCAACTCCCGCTCCCAAAAAACCCTAATATTATCCCCACTAAAAATATCGCATATTGCCTTTCCCCACCACCATATTAATATTACCTGATACCAACTAAAATGGATTGAAGCATGTGAAATGCCAGTAAAGGTTCATCAGGCAGATGAATATGAGTTTTGTTTTCAAGGGCATGGGACTATTCCTTTAGGTGGTAATACTAAGTGCAATAAGACAATGGTCATTGCCAATCTTGCAACAGGAACAGCGGCATTGATGGATTTGTACTGGGTATGTGGTCAACAAGCATACCTGCATCTTACACCTTCCTGGAGAGCCATGTGAGCATTAGGGGCATTACACTAAGCTATCCCAATGGTACCGAAGCACACTTGACTAGAGCTTCTAAGAATGGGCTGTTACAATCTATCCCAGCCTCCCCGAAATGAGGAAGAAAAATTGATCCGTGAAGTTGAGAAGGAAGAGTTTGAATTGTCCGTAGAAGGAATCATCCAATCCCTCAAAGCAGTTCCAGACAAATATCGGCTGTACACCAAGACAGGGGTGTTTTTTGCATCTCTTTTAACACCAGAGATCTAGGCTGCAGCAAACACAAAGCGGTTGCAGATTGTTGCGATGGGAAGTTATCTAGTTGGCAAATTACACTGAACAAGGCCTAAATGCCATCAAAAGTGAGCTGAAGGCTATCCGGTTGATGAGGCTTTAAAACCAGTATGTCTTGTATTCCCTGACGGCAATGGAAGGGGTGTGTGCAAGAAGATAGGGTTGTCATTCTGCACATACATACTCCCAAATGATGCAGAGAATGGGTCCCTGACACATATCATAGGGGCCCTACACAAGTTAAAGACTGGGATGAGAGTGAAGCAGGTGTGTAGGCTAAAGATTGGTTTTATACATTGGTTTTATAGGCACCCTCCTGGCTTGAGGCACTGCTGAAGATACTGATTCCAGTTGTGGTGCTTCTGTTGGTGTTGTTTTGCACATGCCAGATGATGTTTCGATGTTGTGCTAGGACTGTTTCGAACAGTGCAATGATGATGGTCTCTGTTGCGGCAGGAATGGCTCTCGTAGGCATAAAAGATGGGCAGGCTCAAACTGGGGACCCAAATAAACCATGTATGGCCAGGATTGATCAATGTATCCACCCCCCAGGGACATTAACCTCACCCCCACTAGATCCAGAAAAGTACATTGAGCACTGGGTGGACTTAGCGGGTAATGGGGATTGCATATACCTTAAATGCACCCCAGAGCAGTATGCACAGGGTGGGGGCAGTTTGCACCATGTATGCAGGGCATGGGTCTGTACGTATGAAACAGATAGAGAAAGAAATGGAGAAGTTAGTTAATGGAGGATTAACGAAAGGGGGATGTTGGGATGTACATTCAGATTACTGCCCCTCCTAAAAGATTTAGATGGCAGAAAATATATTAAAACATGTAGAATGCATAAAGAGTGGTGTAGGGGGCATGGATGTGCTTTATGTGTGGAGGGAACCGGTGGCAGTGGAAAGTTATATAGGGGGAACTAACCATTTTCTTTGCAATAGTATTATGTAGGATATATTGTACATGCATGGCCGCTATAACATGAATTCATGCTGCATTTAAGAGTAGGCCTGAACCCTCACAGGCCATGTTGTAAACACAGAACAACAAGGCCTCATCTCTTGTCTGATTATCACATTTAGATTCCCAGGGCAGCAAGGAACATGCACGTACATATAAATGCATTCAGTGAGGAATTTGAACAATTAGGCAGGAATGTGTGCAGCTAAAAAGGTGAAGGGCTGCAGCCCAGCACAAAAGTCATACTCTTGGGAGTCAAGGCAGAGGTCTTGGGTTGCCAAAACATGGACTGAGATTGATGGTCATTCTATTTGAACTACCAGATGTACAAGAAAATAGGTCACAGATCCTTTGTGAACTGGATTGATTAGTGGGACAGTAGTTTTACCTCTTTGGAGGGGAACTGATACAGGGGGATCAGAGAATAACATGATCTGTGATTTGTGCCACGGAGAGCCAAGGGTGATGGTCATAAGTGGGGATGCATGATGGGGTGCCTGCGTGCCTGGGATGAGAAAATAATCACTTTGTTCGCAAGTTCCAGGCTGACCTTAAAGTTATCTGCTGAGTTCATGTTGACGACCAGGTGCCGATCACGTGACTACGATTAAAGATAGGGTGGTGCCAGTTGAGCATAACCAATTGCCTTGTAGCACATCAAGATAGAAGAGGTTGTTACCCACGTGTGATGAAGATGGAGGAGAAGAGATCACAACCAATTGGAAGATGGGCTCTATGAAACTATTTATTCTATATAGGTTGCAGCCCATGAGGATGGGGGATGAACACTGTATATCGAGTTTGCCATGAATGACAAGTTGTACGGTTATGAGACAGCCACCATCGTGGAGGAGTCCAGAGCTCTGAGACAATGGATTTGTAATACCCTGTCGCCCATTCCTTATTGTATGCAAAATAAAGCTCTTGTTCTTCTTTTCCCAGTGGGTTGCTTTTTCTTGGTCTGGTTGTTGGAGAGTTACCGTACAGCGGGACCACACAGAGAGGACCATTAACCAGAGAGGCCCTTTCAACAGAACAGAAAGGAAGATCTGTGGGATTTAGCAGCACGAGGGAGTGAGCCCAGAGCTCTTTCTGTTGAGAGAAGGGTTCAGCCATTTTTGTTGTGGGGCACCCTTTGTTCCTGTTTTCACCCCTTTCACTTTCCATTTGCAAAGCACTCTGGTTATGACCTCACACATACAGGAAATTGCTGGTAGGGACCCATGGGTTTGTTCATTAAGGTAGGATTAGCCTGCATCAATCGCTGTGGCCCACTTGGCTTTAAAAGAGGGCTGAACCCCTCTTTTGGCAGATCATCTGAAGACTTCACAAGAAGTAAGAAAGAAGAACTCAACCTTAGACCCTGGCTGAAGGTACAGTTTGCCTTACATCTTCCCCCATGAAGGAAGACGAGGATATCCAAAGAGGGAAGCAAAATCCCTCCCGTAAACTTCTCCCAGGGAACAGAGGGAGATAAAGAACTCAGAGGAACCTCCAGCCGATCCGGAACCGGTTCTCAACCAGCACACAGCAATGCCCTGCTAGGCTCTGCAGCAAGCTTCCTAGATAGGAAGTGCAACAAGGTCTCTGAACCTAAAACCAAGGAAAGGCAGCTGCCTGCAACACACTCCTCAACGTTGGGTCGCCCACCTTAAAGAACAACATGAGCCCATTGAAAAGCTTGAAGGAGTGCCTTGACAAGCATCTACCGCTGTCCGACTTAAAAGACATTTTCGAGCCAGTTGATTTCCACGGACCACATCCGACTGCAACGCTGACAGTTGTCAAGCCATAGTCGCTGAACCAAACCAGAGACGTCTCGACAGTGCTTCAAAACCATTGTTCAGCACTGAGACAATGATTCCTGACCCTGAGCCACTGTGTTGCCCATCGCACAGCCATTCATCCAGCTTTGCTCACCGAACCGTCTTGCCGCCTGATAACCGCAGTTGACTGCCATCTTCAACTTGGTCACAGAATACTGCAAAGCACGCTGCAGCTGAGTCGACCCTGTCAAGCACCAAAAACACCTACAGCAAAAGGTACATTTTGGTTCTCTCCCCCTATTCCTTCCCAGAAGTCCCCCAGAGACATGTTAAGACCTGTTGCTCCCTTTGTGCTGAAGCCAAGAAACCTTAACAAACTTGTGTTTATTAGCCATACCGACTACCCTCCTGTCAGTATCCAGAGAGCATCCCATTTCCTTCTTTGAAATTGTCTGTCCTCTTCATTCCTTTACATGGTGGGTTGTATTTTGTAGTGTTGTTGGGCTGTCTGTTGTGATTAATAAAGTAGATATTTATTTTTAATGCAACCTTAACTGGACACTCCTTTTATCATAGTGTAATAATTGTATTTTCGCTGTGTTGCAACTAACCAACGGTCCACAACCTTTTGGAGATAAGGCTGCCATTCCATCCATGTTACCAAAATTGGACAAGGAGGTTTATAATTTGCTTGTTATTACAACCTGTTTGGATGCCTTCTGGTATATTAGAGGTGTGGGGATGATTGATGGTTTACAAACTGACATTCACTCGTGGACCACTGGTACCCCATAAGTTGATTTGTCACATTGGTGGCAGACGGTTGGATTGAGTTGGAGCCTTGCACACAGCTTAGTCACCCAACGATAAAAGTGTGGTTGCAGGCAATGCTTAAAAACTGCTGGATATTTGTTAGTAATCATGTATCTTGACAGAGAGACAGTGAAAGGCATGAGCAAGGATGTCCTGCACGTCCTATGGCAAGAAAGGGGACTTCCCCACAGCACCAGGATTAATAAACCTGCATTGCTGACCAGCCTCCAAGCTTGAAAGGAAGTGAAGGCAGCTGGGTAGGAGACCCAATGGGGCTGGCTAGGCCTGTGTTCCCGAATGAAGAAGGCCTTCCAGAAGGGGTGGTGGAAGATGGTGAGGAAGACAGCATGAGTAGTGTTTCTCACCACCCATCCCTCAGGGGTCAAATGTGGTTTCTCAATGCTCCAGGGTGCCATGGAGGTCAGTGCGGCATCCTGCAAGTCTCAGGCCTTGGCACAGCCTCTAAGTGTCCCAGTAAATGTTCCGGTGGTAAATGGTGTAGCAGCTTGAAAGTTCCTGTTAGATGAGAGGAGACTAGTGCTGGAGGAACAAAAAGAGTGGAACATGGTCACAATAGAGCTGTGCACGCTAGCACTCAAAGAGAAGGAAACCAATAGATCCAACTCTCTCAGATCTCAACTTTTGAAGTGGAGAAATATTTTTTGATTGGTTTGAAGTGCTAGAGCTTGCTTTTCAGCTACAGGAGGTGGAGGTGGTACTGTGGGATGTATCCCTAATGAGTCGCTTACCGATCCAGGGGACTGATATAATTCTCAAGTTAACTCCTGGGGAAAGGCCCATTTAGGAGAGCATGCAGGTGACCCTTCTCAGGAAGTTCTGTAAGACCATGGAACAGTATCTCAAGAGCTTCAGTGAGCTCCAAATGAAAGGTAGGCAGACATTTGAAGTGTTCACACACTTAGCGTTGAAATATGTGCGTGGGTGGGTGTCTAGTAAGAAAGAGATGTACAATTAGATTGCGTGTTACCATGTCTTGAAGAATTGTGAGGTTGGCCTACACCAGCATCTTGTAGACAAGACTATTACAGACCCTAGGGAGATTTCAAAGTCTACCAACAGGTTTGAAAGTGCTCGTGTCCAGAAAAGGCTCAGGCGAGCACATCCAAACCAGATGAGAAATCCTCAGACAAGAAAAGAAACAAGAATGGGAAGGGCAAAGGTTCAACCCACTACGTTTCTAAGTCAGTTCCCCCAAAAGCATGATGGGAAATCCCACAACTCTAGTTCAGCAGTGCACTCCGAAAAGCAGAGCATAGGCACCCCTAACACTGGGACACCTGCATTCTCACAAACCAAAGGTTGTTTTGTGTGTAAGGCGCTGGGCCATTGGAAAGGGGTTCCTGTTTGCAAGGGCTTACCAAAGCAAGCCATAGTTAATGTTGGACCATGGAGGCGGCCATCATTAGTGTGGGCCTCCCAGAGGAGGACTTCCCACTAGGCCAAGGAGTGGATGATTATGGACTGGTTATACTGAGTGGAAAAGGTCCCGGATCTCCAGAAGAGGTCCCAGTTCCCAACAATACACAACTGTTTTTGCAACATGTTTATATTAATGGACACAAAACTCTTGCTGTCAGAGACACTGCATCTAGCATCACTACTTTCACCCAGCAGTGGGTACAGCCAGGCCAGTATATTGATGGGCCTAATTGTAGTGTCAGTGGGTTTGATGGAAATAGTAAGTGTCCCTTGGTGATAGTAGAGTTCAGCTGGCGAGGTGAAACGACCAAGCACAATGTAGCGGTGAAAGACTCAAACCCTGTTCCATGTCTGTTGGGTAATGATCTTCCTGACCCTGAGTCACGCTGGCAATCAAATTGAATGCGAAAGAGGCCACCAGATTTAAGGCTTGTAGCGCCTTAGGGCCGGGAATGCTTCCAGAGGGCTTGTTGGATGGAATAGCATGGCCGGTAGCCCCTGGTCGTGTTCCAATGACTGCTGAGTTGCCTACTCCTGTGGGAGAGGTGCCGGAAGCCACTGAGAACCCTACTTTGGTAGCAGAGGACTCAGTGACTTCAGAGATGCCTTGCACAGCACAGGAACCTGGGGTGAAGAGCCAGGTGAGTTCAGATCTGAAAGGCCTGGCCATGCTGAATGAGTTTGCATCAGATGGAGGCCCAGATCAGACTGCCATCTTCAAATCCGAGAAAGAGTACCCACTTTTGAGGGCCTGCAGAAGCAGGCAGAGCAGCAGGCAAAGGGCAAGGCACCTGGACTGCTCAATGTTACTAAGAGGATGGACTCCTGTACAGTGAGCCAAATGATTCTGAGGGTGAGGGCACCAGAAGGTTGGTGATTCCCCAATGCCACAGAAAGTTCTGTTTCAATTTGGATCACCAAATTCATTTAGCAGGTCACTTGGGAGTGACATAGACATCGGACTGGTTGTCTACGCACTTTTATGGGCCCCAGATGGCGTAAAAGTCAAGGAGTATGTGCGCTCCTGCCTGACTTGTCAGGCTTCTAGCAAGTCAGGCAGTGCCACAAAGGCCCCCTTAATTCCCCTACCCATGGTTGGGTGGCCTTTCAAGCGAATAGGCATGAGCATTGTGGGTCCTTCGGATCCCCAAACCAGCTCAGAGAACAGATACATTGTGGCAGGCAGTGGTAGACCATGCCACTAGGTACCCTATTTATGTCCCTCTGAGGAGCATCTAAGCCCCTGTGGTTGCGAAGGCGCTGATTGGAATATTCTCCCATGTTGTTTTCCCCAAGGAAGTCATTTCTGACAAGGGAACAAACTTCATATCAGCATATGTGAAGGCTATGTGGGAAGAGTGGGGAGCCACCTACCGGTTCTCTATATCCTTCCATCCACAAACGAACAGGCCTGTTGAGCGGTGCTAGAAGACCCTGAAAGCCATGATAGGTGGCTTGGAAGAGCACCTGAGGAGAAAATGGGATGTTCTCCTGCCATGCCTTCTGTTCGCCTACAGGGAGGTGCCACAGAACAGAGTAGGGTTTAGCCCCTTTGAGCTTCTGTTTGGACACCCTGTATGAGGTCCCCCGAGTCTGGTGAAAGAGGGATTGGAGGGGAATCCCTCATCCCCCACGCAAGTTGCGGTGAACTATGTACTTCGCCTTCGGTCCAGAATGACAAAGTACATGGAACAGTTGACAAAGAATCTAAAGGCCAGTCAGGAGCTCATAAAGCACTGGCACATCCAGAAGGCCACAGTGACGGTTTATTCTCCAGGCCAGTGGGTGTGGATATTGTTTTTATCTCCTATGAGGTTACAAAAGGGAGATGGGGAAGAACCCCTGGATGGATAGGTTGCGTGTTTATGGAATTTGGTGGGTCCGGTGGTATTGGAGGAAGAGTGGCAGAGGGCCATGGAAGAGGAATTGAATCATTTCATAATGTACTCGCTCAGAGAGTGGCTTGTGAAACCAGAGTGTGGTATGGCGCATATCATATTGAAAAATGAATTAGCGCTGTGTGAGTGGAGCTTAGCATGAAAACAGTTTCTCCTTGGATGGTGAGACAAGGAATTGTGATGAATGCCAATCAAGCTCACTAGGGCTGTTGTTTAACGGCAAAGAGCTCAAGAGAGCAATATTATTGGCCAGGAATGGATGACATGGTGGAAGCGGCAAACAAGAATTGCCATTTGTGTGCAGAAAGTGATAATACCAAAAGGGTGGAAACTGAACCATTGCAATCAGTGGGGGTCCTAATAGAAGTGCGAGAGAAAGTGTGGATAGCGACTGTCACAATTTGATTGTAGTAGTAGATTATACATCTAGATGATTTGAGGTTACATTTGCTCCCACAAAGTGGTAATACATTTTGTTAATCGAGTGTGTAAGTGTGTGCAATTGAAGGGTTCCCCAACTACATGATTAGCGATAGTAGGGTGCAGTTTGTATTTACTGAAATTTGTATTTTTCTGTCAACATACAGTATTGCCAATCTAAGGACATTGCTGTATCATTTCCAAGGGAATGGTCTAGTTGGGATGGTAAAAAGGTTAATTAAGGATAACTTGCAGTTGCCATTGTCAAGTGGGTTGCCCTGGTAGCAGGTGTTGTGGGAGATGGTAGCCACGTATAGTGATATCTCTCATCCAGCAACCAGACATATGTCTTTCGTGATGATAAGGAAGAGAGATATGAGATCAGATCTGTGTCCACGGTGGTTAGGTGGATTAGGAGAAATTGTGCTGGTCAAGCATCAAATAATGGAGAAAGTACACAAGTACCAGTCGGCGTATAAAGAGAGGTATGATGAGAGAAGGTGTCGGGCAATTGGGGGTTAATTTTGGAGATTGGGTGAAAGTTCACAAGTTGTTTAGAATAAGACAATTAGAGTGGGTATATTTTGAATTGCAAAAGGTGATACAGAGTGGGTCACATCAGGCAATGTTGGGTGATGTGCGACGGTAGAATAGGCGCTGGGTGGCCAAATATGGAGTTAGCATGAGGGATGAGGGTTGTATGACTGCGGAGAGACATGAGTTGACAATTCAGGAGAAAAGAAGAGAGGTGAGTGTAGAGGAATCAAAGGACAGGTCACTGGGTGCGAGACATGATTTGGGTGTAGACAATAATGCTCGGAATGGAGTGTGTGGAAGTCGATGAAGCGCTAGGACAAGGCACGCTCCATCTGCATGGAAGGATTATGTTGTAAAATGTGAGTAACTGGAATCTAAGTAATTTTACTATCAGTGGTAGGTATGTATAACTCATTGTAGGATTGTGCATTATATTGTTTATTGTCCCTGCACATGTTGAACATTCAGTTATGATCAAAATAATTTTACAATATGATTTGTGTAACTTTATCCTTTTTAACCAATAATATTTATGAACATTACTGTCATGTTGACGATCTTGTTGTTGTTATTGGGAAGGGCATGTGTTGTAATATGGAACATGATACACGTTCCAGATGATGGGGGGAGCATGATTTCCGTCATGTTCCAGGTGACATGGGGATTCTGGAAGGAGATGTTGGTGGTTGGAGGATGAGGTGGATTGTAGGTACGAGGCTTCCTCTCCAGAGGCTCTTTACTTGTATTTAAGTAAAAGTGTAACTTTCCAATGCAGGCATATTCTCCTCCTTAGACACAACTGTAAGGAAGTGTGCCACTGTGACACACATCTTAGAGCTTTGGACCACGCTGTTGCATTCCACTTTGTGTAGGTGTACTTTGGACACAGTGTTATTTCTAAAATAATTGTTTCATGTGGCACTACGCTTGATTGTGGGATCTAGGAAGTATAAACATATTACTCCAATCTTGTCAACCTTGGAGTGGCTGCGTGTTAGGTACAGAATCTGGTTTAAGCTGAAATGTTTAACAAATAAGGATATTATTATTTTTTAAAACAACCAATCTGAAAGAACAATTTTCTCGTTTTAGCAGGTATTACATGGCC
Source organism: Ambystoma mexicanum (assembly GCF_040938575.1). Lineage (NCBI taxonomy): Eukaryota > Metazoa > Chordata > Amphibia > Caudata > Ambystomatidae > Ambystoma > Ambystoma mexicanum. The sequence continues at coordinate 294,155,114 of NC_090928.1, forward strand.
ACGTTAGGGGCCATGTAGTTATGGTTAAGTTGCTGTTTCCATAGGAAGAGCACTTTTTGGGCGGCTTATTACTAGGCTTCCACTGGACGAATCCTCACCAAACTTTTCAAAAAAAGTGTATGGGCCACTGAATTTTTTCACAACGTTTGGAGATGTTTGGGCCAGGGGGGGCAAAGGTATAAGGGGGGTCCCAAAACGTCTTTTTTCCCATAGACTGAATGGGGGAAAAACTTTGCGCACGGCTACCGGTGAAACCGCTGGACGGATTTTGACGAAATCTGCGGCAGAGGTAGGGGTTTGGTCCAGAAAGTGTGCTTTTGTAAATTTGGTCACCATATATGCAGTATGTTTCTTTATAATTATGAAAAAGTAGGTCTGAAATAATTAGTGATATCTATGCTCGCTCCACGGTCACACTTCCCTGTTCGGTCGACGAACAAGATACTGATTGGCTAAGGGGCTGGCACCATGAGCGCGGACACATGATGTCTCTGCTCATTGGCTGCTCCGAGACGTGTTCTGCGTCAGATGGTTTGGATGCGCCTGACATCTTGGATACGAGGAAAGCAGAGCAACAACCAGCGTACACATGCTTTTTTCATTAAACTATTTTGCTGTGTCACAGAGCATTGGGAAAGGTTCAGACAGTAAGAAATGGGTGATCTATGCATTTGTTCTTTGGTCGTCATGATGTAATTTCTATGGACACCTTGTATGTACAGTAAATGTGGGGGATAATAACGATAGCACTTCAGTCCATGTAGTGGGCAGGACATTTTTAACTGTTGAAAGCACACGCGTATAGGTAGGCAACATTGAAATTGACAACATGGCGTGAATGCATTATTTTTTCCAATGGCTATTATTATATTCATTAGTACGCAGCCATGGGTGGCACATGCTACGGTGGTTGTGGCCAGGGGCTACAGTCTTAAGATATGGGTGACCAATGCATTTGTTCTGGGGGGTCGGTCGTCATGATGTAATTTCTATGGACATCTTGCACGTACAGTACACTTATACCTACTTAATGACGTATGTTCTATGGCCTCCTTGTACGCACAGAACATGAGGGGTCCACTAAGGCCAGTATTTCAGCCCGTGCAGTGCATGGGGGAGTTGTTACATTTGTAAGGACACGTGTGGTGTTAAGGAACATTGAAATTGGCAACATGCCGTGAATGCATTATTTTTTCCAATGGCCATTATTATATTCATTAGTACGCCGCCATGGGTGGCACATGCTATGGTGTTTGTGGCCAGAGCCTAGAGTCTTGGATGCATGGCCGTCGGCCGAAGGCCGAAGGCCTTACTTCCAAGACTTTGGGCCCTGGCCACAACCACCGCCGCATGTGCCACCCATGCATACACCCGTAGTGTTGCATTTTAATTGCCAAGTTGTGGGGAGTGCGTGCAGTCTTGGGTGCATGGCCGAAGGCCATGCACCCAAGAACAAAGTGTTAAGTACTAGACTTGGAAAACACTGCACACCCATCCCATGTAAGATCTACAGACATAGAGCTAGGAGGGAAGCCTCTGGGCAGAGGTACTGAAGGATAACACACCTATAGAATAACCCCCACTACCACACATCACCGAGGTGGTTGTGGGGAGACCCTGCATTCTTGGGTGCATGGCTAAAGCCCATGCACGCAAGACTGAAGTCATAAGCAGTGGAGTTAGAAGTAAATATGGTGGGTGTGGTGGAATGTGGTAGTTGTGTTGATGCCCTAGTGTCTTAACTTCATGGCTGCAGACGATGGTCCGAAAAGTAAATTTATAAGCAGCTAATTCACAAAGACCATGGTTTCCATATGCAGCGATGGTTGTGGATAGGAACTATACTCCTTGTACCTTGGTTGTAAGGTGCAGGTGGTAGGTTACTCACCGAAGATGGAAGGGCAGCCTACAGGCACTGCAGCATATTAGTACCATAGATTAGACGAGTAGATTCCCATGTGTAGAAAATGCCTGCCAATATACTTACTCCTTAATTTGTTCAGAATCCACATACTTTTTTTTGTTGGATATCATACTTGGCGGAAGTATCACTTTTTCCATTTCTGTGATGAAAGAAAAAGGTGTGTTAGTGTTTGCATTTTTTGAAAATTTACTACATTGCATAATAAGCAGTTAACTTTTTTTTGGACCCTCATATTTAGTTTACAAACCAGTGTACTGTGCATTGCGCTCAGTTTCTGTGTTTGCTTTTCTAAACCTTGGGTCTGGGGAAAAAAATCCTTCTTGGATTAAGAAAACCCTTCATTTCTTATGGTAGTAAGTACTTCATTTTTTCCTTTCAGTGTTTTCTTCATTTTTCTGATCAATGTTATGTTTGTTGCCTTCCTGTCCGTTTTTAACAACAGTTAGATACCTGTAGGCGCATTCTAACTGTGCATTTTTTCTTACAGGTTTGTGATACTCATTTGTGTCGTTGTTATATCCTGTTTCCTTCATCTTTCCCATTAATGTTTTCTTTGTTGCCTTCCTGTTGATTTTTAACAACAGTTAGATACCTACAGGCATATTCTACCTGTGCATTTGTTTCCAACGATCTGTGATAATCATTTATTTCTGTCATTCTTCCATCCTGTTGGGTAGTAGATACATGTGGGCGTATTCTAACTCTTTGCAGTCTTTCACATACTTTGTTGACAATCTTGAAGTACGCAATATTTAGTACATTTTGGCTTCAAGAACATTAAATATGCATTTGTTAGGTTAGCTGGCAACCTCTGCTTTAGAGTAATGGTGCTATCATTACATTCAAACCATCCAGAATTATTTTTAATGTATGCAGTGTAGTGACCTACATTGGTTGTAGCTCGTGCATGATAGATTATTCCTACTGTTGTAAAGGTTTTCCTTCCAAGTGACACTTGACTGTGTGTGAATCCAGTCAATTTGCAGTTGTTTTTGGTGCCATTTGCATTATAACGTAGAAGCATAAGTATTATGTAGGCACTATGTGATTGTATCAGTAAGGCACAGCGATTGTCTGAATTGCAAATACTACATAATCTGCCATGGATTGCATTTTGTACAAGTTGCTGAAATGGAATGCTGTCACTATTTGGTATGGAAATATACACAAATCACTCATTTGGGATTTCTTCCTGTATCACTTGGCTACAGAGAGTGCATGTATGTTTCCACATGTACGATATTTGGAAGATTTCATTTACAGGTATGCTTTTGTTTTCCAATACTAATAGTTTTGTGGATCTTCTTGTGAGTTCATAGTGAATCTCACCATTCCAGCACATTTGTCAAATTGTTGTCTTACTCCATGAACACTGTATGTGTTGTCAGGATTGCTTTTTGCATTTCTATGCAGCATTAACATTTGAAAACACAATTGGTCTGTACTGTGCAGGTAAATATTGTTAACAATTGGTGGCAATTGAAATAGAATATTCATTGCTACATTGGCATAGCAATTTACCCCACTTTCATTTTTAAATTTGAATGGGCCAGCAAGTTCTGTATCTGAGTGCAGTTTTCGGTTTTTCTGTTGCTTCTTTGCCGACGTGCCTGGTTTACATTCCCTGATAGGTTCTTCTATGTTTGTGGCAATTGATGAAACTTTAGCTTCTTTTCTTTTCTTTGCGGAATTTGCTGTTGCATTCTGTTGCATTTCTGTTTCATTTACTTTTCTTTTACCACGTTTCACTTTATCTGGAACAGGGTATTGTTTCAGATGAGTGGTGTACAGTGAACGCAATCTATTGTATTCTAGAATGCAAGGAATATCAGCTTTGACTTTACTTGAATCAAAGTTCATTAGCAATAGACCGTCAAGTGTACGTAAGCGTGATAATGCTACGTAGCTCATGCCTTCCTTAAACACTTTGTTTCCTATATCTATCAATGCTTTCTCTAGGGTAAGACCTTGGGATTTATGATTGGTAACTGCATATGCAAGAGCTAGAGAAAATTGCTCTCTGCATACAAACATGTCTTTGAAGAGAAGGAATCAAGCAATTGAGTGCCCTATCCTTTTCACTTCTGAAATGTTATCAAAGCGAATATTTACAGACTGAATGTTGCTATCACGTGGGTATGATTGAAAGCCAACAATTGTTCCCAGTGCTCCATTAACTAGCCCTTGTTCTACGTCAAGGTTACGTTTAAGCATTACTCTACAATTTAATGATGATTTCAATATTTTTTCCAACCCAGCTGGGTTGGAGATAGAATTGTCTAAACTATTTAGTCTTGTTGTGGCTTGTTCACACATGGGTACTGTCATACCATGTACGTCTAGTTTGTCTGTGGCACTAATTTCTATTATTGCTTGCATTTCTTTCTTTAACATTGTTTAATTGAATTTGAAACAGCTTGCAAGAGTTGGCATTAAGGCCATACAATTGACATTGTTGTGCGCTATTTGCTCCATAACATCAGGTGCACATGCATTATCGCCATAAAGTGCATGTATATGCCGGTTTTTCAATACAGCTTGTGCTTCTTGCGATAATACACCACTCTAATACTTTTTAAGATGTTGGCATAAGTGAGATCTGCAGATTTCCGCATGTTCTCAGTTAATTCTCTATATTGGAAATTTTGCCAAAGGTTAACATTACCTATGCTACCAACAGTTTTTCGGCAGAGTTTGTGGCCTAAGGTTTTAAAAATCGGTTCACCTTTCACTGGTGTCAATTGTAGAAGATCATAGCTACTTCAGCCTCATTTGCTATTAGTGGTTGTCCTAATGGTTCTTGACTTTCTGTTACAGAAGGTTGACTAATGTCGGAAAAGTCTTTATCTGGTTGGGCCTGAAGTTCTTCTTCCTGTTGCTGCTCATTGTGTAACATTGTTTTGTACTGCGTAAAGTTCACATCGTGATAGTGCTTTCATTTGCTTTGAAAGCATCTTCATAGCACTCATAATTATCTAATATGTCTTCCTCTTTTCTCCATGGTTTCTCTCTGGAGAAAAGCACATATCATATTACCTTATTGGATTTGAACATCGATATAGAGAATGATGAGATATGTGCCCTGGCTTTTAGAAAAGAAGCAGAGGTAAATGCTGTCCTACACTCCAGTAGTCTGTTTTTTCTGCCTTTGTTAAGTAGGTTGTAACATATCGTGCAACAGCAGTTGAATTGTCTGCAATGTACTGCACATCTATGTTTGCATTCCATAAGAGGGCAATGATTGCATTTTAATCATTGATATATTTTGATTCTTCCCTTCTTTTTATGTAATACGTGTTTTTAGGTGATTTACCTTTAACACTATGTCGAACCGAAGACATGAAGTTGCTTACTTCACCTGTTTCTGTAACTGGTCTAAGGAAACCAAAGCGGCATTTGGTGTAGTATTTATCTTTCTTTTTGTATTTGCGGCGACAATATTTGCCACATTTGTGTCTTTGAAATTGTAAAATCTGCCCATGCAGCTCACTATGTGTCTGTTGTGAAGGGATTTCACATGTGACATATTTTTGGATAAACTGCAAAACAGTGCTATCACTGTCATGCCCACATTTCGGTGCACCTTTGATCCATAACAGCATGTGAATATGTGGTGCTCCTTTTGCTTGATATTCTTTTCTCCAAAAGATGTGTTGCACTTCTCCAAGGCCTCAACAGTTTTATTGCAAATAAAGTGTAGTTGCAATGAAACGATGATGGAAATATCTTGAGACATTAACTGGATCTAGAGAGCAAAGTTCTCCAGGTGTTAATATATGTATGTTGTTTTTGTTGCTGTTTGCTATGCATAGGAACTCATGTAAATCTTCCCATGCATATTCTGCACAATTTAGCGTAACAAACCAAGTTGGTGGTCAAAGTTTTCTGATCATGCAACGCACGTTTCCGTGCCGTCTGATCCAGTATTCCTTTGTACCACGCATGTTTGCAAACAAATTTGTTACACTTGATTGTAACACCTCATCTTTTTCTGGTACTTTTTGTATTAACTGCGTAGCTGATATATTTTGAAAGTGCGTTCCAGATTTAAGAATGTGTGCAACTCCATAACATAGTGTTGCTAATTCACTTTCAGAGAGTAGGTGGAATATGTATTCAACGTTTTGTCTAAATCTGGGATCTTGCGAGTACATTCGTAATGAGCAGTGTTCTGATGCCCCAATCTGAGTGGGTCTATCCCCGTATCTTCCACCTTTGCCAGTAGGAAATAGCAGTGGAAAAGCATGTGCTTCTATACTTTTTTCCCAAATACTCATTGGTGACCCTTTGGTTTGTCGCATTTGGTAAGTTTCTAGTGTATCATCTATGCTTTCATTGGAATGCAATGGATGAATTGTGTAATGGTCCAAAAGAGTGGATACTGTAGCTGGATCCAGAAGTTCGAATTGTCCAGTTTCTGATGGCTCTTGAATTATTTCAGTTGTTTGCCTTAAGCTTTCATCAATATTTATTTCCTGGTAGGACTCATTATTGTCTTTAAGATATGGCAATGCTAGTCTAACTTTGTGTAAGTCCACCAATTGTTGGCAATTTTTTTTGTCCTTTGTTGGTACTCCATTTACCAAGACTATTAAAGAATTCTCTATTGAATGTTCCACTCCTAGAGTGTGTACATTTTCCGTTAGATCTAATGGCAAGTAAACTACTTTGCCATGAATGCCTTTCACCAATTCAGAGGAAGGTAGTTTTGCTGTTTTTGGATTAAGGCGTATAATTGCTTGAAATGGGTGAACTGTTTGAATTATTATGCTCGTATACAAATTGAGCTGTTGCAGGATTTTTGGTAATGGAAACAATTCCAAATTATTTCTAATAGCATGTGAAGGAGTGTGGTTGTTGTCTAATTTTGGAGTACAGTAACTGCAACATATTAAGCGTTCAGTTATTTCATATTTGTTTTCAGCTAAAAGGTACAAAGCTAATTCAAACCATTTAGAGTCTTCATTGTTTTCGATTTTGCATGCTATGTCCACATTTTTTTTTTCCTTTTGTAAAACGTTCTGCGGCAACACACACACACATGGTTTGGTACTTCAGCCGATGACCTTTTAAATTTTACTATTTATTTTCTGTATCTGTGTAATAGAAGGTCGCTATGTGCAGAATTGTTGCTACTTTGTTCTAAAACTGTTGCATTTTCTACGTGGCTCTCACTTCCAAAATACTTTTTATGAATACGGTCCATTTCTTCTTGTAAGTATTTGGGTGTACCATGCAGAAGAGTGGTATTTAAATTGCCTAATTCTGAAGCTGGACTTTTTGCATAGTATATTTTATACACTAAATTTCTTACTTTGGAATGATGTACTGATATTCTTTTGTTATCATGGAAGGTACTTTTGCAAATAGGCCCAGAAATTCAGGCTAATGAATGTCCTTTTAGTCCTGTGTCTTTCCGCACTGCACAATAATCCATATTTTGCAGGACTTTCATTTTACTTTTGTCTTTACCTTTTACATATTGATTGAGGAACTGACGAAAAGATTTGAAAGCTGTGTTTGGAATGGCACACATTGATGTGCTCAGCCATTTGTATACTGGACGGTGTGCTTCTGCTGAATCGAGAGGTAATTCTGAGTTTTCAGGAGATAGTTTTGTAAGCAGTGTTTCTTGTTCCATGATGGTAGTATTGATTTTCTCATACACTCGTCCACTGCTATGGGAGGCAATTGTATTTGTTTGATTTTGTTTGTATGCTTCTTCATTAAAATATGGCTCTGTGGTTGTTGTGCGACTCCATTCACCACCACAAACATGCAAGAAATTATTTTTGTTCACATTCTGTTTATTGCTGAGTTTTTTTGTAGTTTGGTACTTAGTTTTGTTAGTGCTTTCATCCTCTTTAACACTAATATGAACAACTTCCTTTTGGGAAGGATTGCACTGTCCACCAGTGCTTCTAGATTTCACTTTCTACGGTACGTTTTTACGGGGTAAGGATCATTTTGGTCCTCTTCTTAGTAGACTCTGAAGGACTCTGACGAAACATTTTTGCTAAAATACTTTTTTTACTATGGGTTCTTCTTGCACTATCAGGATTATTAGGAACATTGTTAGCTGCACTGGCAGCCGTTTTTTTACAACATTTCTGTGTTTTGTGACACTTTTTGATGGAGGAGGTACAGTTTCTGTAGTTGATACTTCCTTAATTTTGTCACCCAACTGCATTAGCTGGTTTGTACCAAGATTCTCTACAAACTCTACAACAGGTGCATGCTTACATAGGGCTCCTTTATTTGTATTTGCTCTAATTCTTCGTTCCTTTCTACAGAGTTGCTTTTTGGTAGGCATTCTTTGGTGTCTGTTGAGAAAAAAATATATACTTTGCTCTCTTGTCCAATGTATGTGTGCAGTGTGCATATGTGCATAAGTTTGATGGGGAAGCTCTTTGGCATGGTGTATCAACATACAGTGAACTGTAAAAATTATTTGGTAAGGCTACTCTACTGTTTGTATACTACTACAATGTGCTTCAGATGAGAGTACAAAGTGGTATACTTGTGACGAGAACCATTATTAATAACCAAAATGCCAAAAACTTGGTACAATAACTTCTTTTCACAATCTAACCTTCTAAGGATTACCTATGTTATTTCAGTACTAAACACAAAGGGATTTGTCAACCATTCTGCCTGTTATTCTTTGTTCAATAAATTGATATTTGTAGGTAGAATGGTTTACAAATCAATGCTTGCGTTGGTGCCCAAAATAAAGAAATAACCGACGCAGCCTCTTTAAGGAGTAGTTACAATATAAAGGTTGTACTGTACTTACTTTTTTGTGCAAGATGACCAGGTGCTTCAGATATGTCATCTGCAGTGTAGATGCTGTTGATTCTCAGGAGAGCAGTCTTCACTGCGAATTTTAAAAAAACAATATCATTTACTTTGTGTGTTTGCAGCAGTGATGATACTGCAGACTTTACTTGTGCTTCTTTCGTCAGCGGGTTGAACTTTCATATTTCAACCCAGTGCACTTGAACATTTCACTTCACTCTGTGCAATTGCCTAGTACTTTCAATATGATACTTGAAAGTCCTTCAAAATAACTAAATCTTTTAAGGGTATGTAAATGCCTTGTTCTTTACAAATTGTACTATGCATAGGAGAGAGGTTTGTAAGCAATAGGGCAAAGAACTAGATTGGGAAACATTTTGTACTTGTTAATGAAAAGCACAATGTCGAAAAAATCGGGAGACCCTCAGAAGGACATGTCAGCACTACAATCGGGAGCGCTTACTATTCTCATACGATCACATTGCAAGTAGCATTACTGTAGGCAGTACAGAGTACAGAACTCCAACATTTTCACATACAAAATTGAGGTCTGCCCTAAATAGGCATGCTTGCAACGTATGTACAGGTTATGCAGAAGACAGTAAGCAGTTGTGCGATTTGTGAATGACAAATCGGCAATATTGCACTTTGAAGGGTGAGCGTTATTATGTATTCCCTATGGACATTTACCGGCATTATTTTGTCTATTTTAAATCATAAGGCTTCCACATGTTCTCTGATTAAAATATACATACCTGTACTCTATACTGATGCATCTGTACATGTATGGAGCTGTACGTAGAAACTCGCAATCCTTGCACAGTAGCTTGTAAAGAAGGTGCTTTGCAATCGTATGCAATTTCCATTAAGAATCATCAACAGTAATTATGAAGTGCACAATGTTGATGACGGAGTTGAAATTAGCGATGTTATATGTGATTGGTGGATGATTGTGCGACCGCTTAGTTGTGTCCAATGAGCGACTCGCTTTGGTACGGCTGTAGAAAGGGTGGAAGGAATGGGTAAGAGTTACATGCCGCACATAACCAACACTTGTCCGCTGGTAGGGCGTGTCACATATGGGTTTCTACAGCAAATCCTGCATAGAAAGACGACTGTAGGCATCAGCCAATCAGATGTTCACATTACTCTTTTGTGTCGAAAGACGGTGCGCACCCTGAAGAGGTGGAGAGGGTCAGGGTTTTGATCATTGGAGACATTTCTGTACTAGGCTTACAACAGTATGCCGAGAGTAGGCATGTGGCGCACCATTTCGATGTGCGAGGAGTGGAGGTGCTGTGGAGCGCTGACACTGATGCCAATGCTGTGGCAATTCTGCAAGTTTGTAGAGATATGCGTAGAATGACCACTCCTCATGTGGTAATTTTGCACTACGGTGCTTGCCATTTGGGATACCTGACTTCACGTACTTTGTTGGCAGATTTGGCACAGCTGGTTGAAGCACTCATGACCATCTTCCCAACAACGAAAGTAATTTTTTATGCTTTAGTCCCGAGACTACAATTGAACAACACTTCTGTTTTCTTTCCAGATCAAAGCATCGGGAGGTGTATCATCCATCGCGGCATGCGTGCATTCATGCTACACGTTGGTATGTTTTTTGTAGCCAGAATAACATTGTGTCCTGGGTGTTAGTCTTAGCAATGTACGTAGATGGTGCGAGTTATGGTTGCTTAGCTTATTATAATGGGGGAATGTGCAGTGGTGTTTGGTTGCACTGTGAAGTATAACATTCTTTTAGTGAAATTTGTGTACTGAATGCACATATGTATGTATGGCAGGGAAGGAAAAGAAAGGGGCTAAACAAGTGATGTCATCATTGATGTCGTCATTGACATTTGAGATTACATCTTTCATGGTCTGGGTGTTAGTGTTAGTAGTGCACAGGAGCGGTGGTAGCGTTGGGGGCTTAGTTTACCATAACTGTCAAATTTCAGGGGGCTAAAGGGGATGAGGAAAGTTTTTTTTTAGTGAAGTGTGCAGGTTTTTGTTAGGGCAACTTAACCATAACGTCCCCTCAACAAAGTTTTTTTTGTAGTGTATCTGATATACATCAAATTGTTTTGGTATGTCTGATATCCCAAATGTCAAGAAGGTGGTAACTGGATTGAATTATTTAGTGTAGTGATGCACTAGGATAATAATTGACATTAGGTACCACTAACAGAAAAAAATGCTATGTCACCTCTGTACACATTGCAGGTCAGTCCCATTCTGGTGCATCACATCCAACAGTGAAAGTCATATTTCAGGGCAGTCTTCCAATATGGTGTAGGCTTTGAACAAACAGGTGCCTAGACAGAAGCCTCAAAGGCCGACCTCTTTGTTTAGTGGATTGAGGCAAATAGTAATTACTTTTTTAGAAGAATCCTAATATCAGAGACAAAGGTAGACTTAGCTGGAAACATATTAAATATCAGGAAGTACACGCTGGAGCAAAAGCAGTGAGTATCGCACTCCCACCTCTGACCACATGACCAGAAAATAATTTTAGAAGTGTAAAAAAGTAGGAAAAAAGGGTGCAATAATGTAAGACAGGTTTTATGGTACAAGGCTCATCTGCCAATTGCTCATATAGTGTCCTGCCTACTGTTCCTTACAATGCCCTTACAATGCCCTCAAATTTGCAGATTGCTATCCTAATTGTGTGCAGATAAAGTAAATGGGTGAGTTATCAAAACCCAAATATGAAAATTACCCACTCTTGAGGTTATTCAAGTGATAAGCAGTAGGCTCTAGATGCTGAATCTGTTCGCATCTGTCCTCTAGTGCCTTGACAGGAATCTGTGGGCACAATCGAGATTAGAATTTTACGGTGTGGGCGGTCGCGTAGGCGCACCCTTAGCGCAGTTAGCGGCAGCGTTAACTACGATGCCGCTATTGGCTTCGTAGTTAACGGTCACGGGTCATGATCGGACCTGGCGGAAAACGATGGCGGTAAACATTTACCGCCATCGTTTTTCACTTAGCGCCAGGGTCGTAATGAGGCCCATTGTCTGTTCCCTTCTGTTGTTCCACCCCCATTAGTCATGAAAAACTACGTCCCCATATTCTCCTATTTTACCCCCACAGTATTCCCTTTGGAGATTACCCTCCTCGCTTGCTCCCGTCTCCTGTATGTTACATAATCCAGGTCGCTATCATTGTGCATGTTCTCTTTACATATTTTCATTTAGACCAGGTTGGAATATATAAACCAATAACTTCTTCACTTGTCTATCCCTGTCCCATTGGGCACGTTAATACCTGCAATTAACATACATTCAAGGGCCACTTTTGAGCCGCCCGCCGTCTCTTACTTTAAGTCTCTGTACTCGGCGGTGTCCGCATAACCTTGTGTAACCAAACTTCTGGCGCATTTAGAATTGCTGCCGTCGTGCGGGCTTCTTTTTCAACTCTCCCAATCATGAAAATCAAAAGAGGACTGTCCTTTTTAAAGTTTTTTTTTAAAGTTTTAAAAAAGTTTTTTAGAGTTGAACATGAGTTGTTTTAGTTTTTGATATTTTTTATTATGTTTTAGGTGGTGTTACTCACCCTACTCATTGCTAATGGGAACAAGGAAACTCCCCATATTGGTCCTGACAAAGGTTGCGAAAATAAGGGGGTGAAGATTGTTGACGTCCTGAAAGACAACCGAAACACGTGTAGACATATATCTGTGTGACTAGGAGCACACAGACAGAACCATCAGATCACTTGGTGGAGGACTTATTTCATTCTGCAAATACACATTTGGGGCTGATCAATAGTAGGCCAGACAAAAATATATGCTATTAATTTGGTATAAAAATGAAAATTGAATGAATGGTAGGAGCCAATTAGTATGAGTTGAATTTGAAGATATTTGTTTGTTTAAATGTTTTAAAAAGTATTTTATATATTTTGATATGAGAATAAAAGATTTTGAATTCAATATTTAGCATTTATTGGTATATAAAAGATAAATGTTTTGAGTTGGCTATTTCCTGTTCCGATGGTCCATTTTTGTTGATTGCTAAGATATGAAGCCTGGAGGACCAGGGACTAAAATCATGTTGTGCACATGTCAACCCCACTCTTTCCTCTCTCTTTTCCATTTCACATATCCAATTGTCCCTTCTCTTCCTTCTCATTTTGTTTTCCTCTCTCCTCCCTCCCACCCGTTCACAATCCTACTGTTCCTCCTCCACCTTTCATTCCTTCCACCATGTATACCCCTCAAATCCACACCCCTTCTATCTGTTTATCCTCTGAATGCCCCTTCTAGCTCTACTACTCCCCTTTTCTACTCTCCTGTTTAACCTCATACACCATGTCCCCTCCCCTTTGTCCTGCGCCATCTCCTCTCCTACCTCTCCCTTCCCCAAACTCCCATTCCTACCTCATACCTGCTGTACTCTGCTCCATCTCTCAAAACACCAATGCTATAAGCTCCTCCCACCCTTTTTATACTGTTGTCTTTTCACTCCAACTCTACCCTCTTTATTCCTACTCCCCTTTGTCCCTATTCCTCCTTGTCTTTCCACCAATCCCCTTCCCCTCTTCTCTCCCCTAGTCTCTTCTCCTTTTCCCCACATACTCCTCTCCAGTGTCCCATCCTCAACTCAGAACCCTCCCTTTCCTAAGTCCCCTCCCCTGTCGCTTCTACCTCTCTGCCTCGCCTTCTCACCCCTCTTTCCCTGTCATCTTTTTGGTCCTCCACCTCCCCCTTTTGCCCTTGATTTCTATTCTCCTTTACCCCTGATTTCCCCTTCTCCTTCTCTCCCCTCCCTTACTGCATACCCCATTCCCTTCTCCCCACTCACACCTTTCCCACGTTCCACTCCCTTGGCCTCCCTATCCAACACACTATTTCCTATGACCTTATTTTCTCCACCCCTTTCACCCATCCACTTTACCTCCTACCTGTTTCCACTTACCCTCACCTACCCACTTAGCCATTTCACTTTCCTCTTACCTTGAGCCCTTCTGTCCTTCACAGTGGTTATTGACACTTCCCCTTCCTCAATCCTGCTCCTATCCCCATCTCTCACCACCCGATACAGTCTTCCAATGTGTGTCTTTACTCCTTTCTACCCTCTTGCTTCTCTTAGCTTCTTCTTCAATTACTTTCTCTCCACCCCCTCTCCTCTCCAATGTTTCTACAACCCCCCACATATCCATTGCTACTTCCCTCGCTATTATCTTACTCCTTATCCCTCTCCGTCCTTACCCTTACTTTTGTCCCTCTGTTCTCTCCTCTCACCTTCACTCCCATTTCCATCCTTCCTCCTGTCACCCCATTTCCATGCCCCTCTCAACCCACCTTCTGTTTCCGCTCCCACTGTCTCCTCTTCCACACTCTCCTGCTTTCCCTCACTCTTCCATCCCTTTTTCCCTCCCCTTTGCCCATATTTCCCTTAACCCACCACTTTTATTCCCCTCCCCATCCTATTCTCAGTCCCTGCAACCACCCTCTTTGTCCACTCCCTCTTGCCCTTGCCCATTCTACCTCCTCCCATCTTCTCCACATCTCTCTTTTCATCTCCCTGCATCTTGTATCTTTCCTATCACCCCTGCACCCTCTCATCTCTCTCTTCAACTCCCACCATATGTCTCATTTGCCTTTCCCCTCCCCTCACCATGTCTCCCTTGCTGCCCCCTTCCTTTCTCTGTCGCCTTAAACCCAATCTCCCTTCTCCCCTTTGTCCTTCTAATCAACCATTTTACCATTAACATTATCTACTATTCCCCCTTTCCCCTGTCATGTCCCCTCTCCCCTTACCATCCTCAATCTCAATGACACACCCACTCACCTTCCTCTGCTCTCTTCTCTTGAGGAGTAGGAGAATATGGGGGACTAAAATTTCAATGGAGAACACATCCAGCATCCTAAATGTCCATGAAAATATAGGCTGTGAAAGTCCCTGTAGCACTGAGCAAACAGCACAGTAGCCAGTAGCTGCAAACACACACTTACTACAGATTCCCTTATGTAGGCCCAACAAAGCATGAGTAGTCGTGTTTAGTGAACCATAGTGTATTCACCCTATAGTTGAAAATAACCCCATGCCATATTGAACACAGCTGCATTCAACATCAATTAGGGAAATATAAAATGTAGTAACCATTATAGTGGAGGACATTAGCCTTCTTTATATGATATAGCATTTATAACTTGCCTGTACACAAGCATTTTTAGGCGCAAAAAGCTGATACTAAACTGAGCCCACAGTACAGGTAGGCCTTGAAATTTAGGCAGCCATCTCACAGGGAAGAACATCCTCACCCCCAAAGTAGCAAATATTAACCAAAACATTTGCAAAGATGCATACGGACAACTCTGCTGTAACTATCCAGAGCACACAGTTAAATGCAGCACTGTGATTGGCTAAAACCAGGGGAGGCAAACCAGTTCCCAACCTCAAGATTCAGTAGTGAGGTAATCAGAAGAGAAACAAAGCAATAGTAGACCCCAGTACGGGAAGGACAGAACACTGCATGCAGATTGATCAAAATACATTGGTCAACTTGAGTTCCAGGGAAATATTCAAGGATATATAACAAATTGTGTTCCTGAGCAGTATGTCAAAATGTTATAAAATTAGGTCAAAAGTCTGTACAAGCAAAGCAATAATTAGTGGAAGATATGTCAGTTGAAGCAGATGCCCTCTGTTGGATAAAGCACACCAATAAGGCTCCATTTATTAACTTAACTTTAACGTATTTGCATTTTTAAAGCGCTCACACATCCTGCGGGCATCAAGATGCTGTTACAGGAATTGTTTGTTAGTTGTGTAATAGTTTTTTTTTTGTTGGTCTTAGTTGCATATTTATAACATGCTTAAATATCCAGAGGACCCGCGGACCCAGGGATCGAACCTGTGTTGCTTTGTGTTGTCTTGCTTCCAAGGCGAACACGTTTCTGCTGAGCTATGCTCCCGGGATTAAGGCAAAAGTGTGCAGAAAGCTATTGCAAATGAAGGAGGATTCATCATGAATAATTGATTTGATGTCCAGAAGCTCATACATAACTCTCACCATAAGCACATCATAGAAATAGAGACACTACACCCTCACGAAGTCACAAATTATATAGGTACACACACATAAGCCTGTAAATGCATACATGTATCTTTGTCATTGCAAGTTCACAAGCAGCTAAGCCCCAGCATGAAAGGTCAACGACAGGACAGTTGAACTCATGAGAAACGGAAAGACAGGCCACCAAAGTGTACAAGAGATCAATGGTTCATAAAGATGAGAATGGTAAGATGGTGTCAAACAGCTTAAGTCAACAGGGAAGGATGTTGAGTTACAACAATAATGTCCACATCTCGAGAAAATGATTGGTCAAAATGTATGTAATCATTCACTCCACTCATAGTACTTGAGAAGCAACCAATTGCAAGCTGTATTTAGCTGATACATGTTTAAAAGATAGCTAGCTAATTAAAACGTGTGGAAACGCAGTTGAGCTAAATGCTAATGAGCCAAACTTTTGCTAAGCTGATTTAGACATGTGGCCAGAGTCAACCAATAAAGTTAAGAAATTATAGAGCAAATGATGTGGGCGAGTCAAAACCTAGAAAATGTAAGAGACTTGTAACATTTGTTGTTGTTTCCTTTCTGTAAAGACTATAAAAACCAGCCATGTTTTAGTAAGCCTTTGAATGTCTTTTAGATGTTTCCCAGCCTAGGCAATTATAAAACATTTTTGTTTTTCTCATATTTCATGCATTCATCTCTGGCTCCGGTGGATTTATGTTTAATTCTTCGATCAGGACTTACCCAACATATTTGGTGTCCCAAGTACAGGGTCCAGGTGTTTCCGGAAAGCTGTGAGTTCCTCTGCCGCACTTTGGGTAGAAGCGAGGCCCACTTGGAGAGAGCATATCCATGAGGAGGAGCAGGCACCGGGATTACCCCAAAAGCCTACATGGTTGTCCTGGCAGACTTTGGATGACCATAGTAAATAAGCCAGTGCACCTGATCTGAGTTTTACAGCAGGGAAGTGGCTATAAATGCAGATGTTGAGTGAATGACGGTGTGAGCCACGTGGAGTGTTCTGTTTTGCTTTATTTTCTTTTTCTTGTAGTAGAAAGTGAAGAGGGCTTCTGTAGCGAGGAGCAGTGATGTCACATAACTTAAAAAACGTGGTTAGTGAAGTGCACACATCGCTTAGTAGAGGAGGAGCAGCGCTGCTTTAGAAATAAGAGTGGGAGGTCTTGAACTAGTGAGGACTGTATGCTCTTCCCACCGTAAGAAGTGAGAGGCAGAGAATAGTAGAAGTTATAGAACTGTGATTTTTCTTTTGCATTGTATATATTTGCATAGTGGTGAATAATCAAAGGCAACTGGTAGCAAAAGTTGGAGATGGGGAAAACAATTGGGGTGGAGACTGTGTTTGGGAGGGGGTTTGGTTCTGGAATGGTTTTGTTTATGTGCATGAGCGTGCAGTGATTTTGTGCCTAGGTGTTGGTTCTGTATTGAAGTTTATGTTTTGTGGCTTTTGAAGTGAGTAAGAGGGTGCACTGTAGAGGGGCAGCCCTTTGAGATATTGTTGAAAGCATTGTTTATTAAAAAAACATTTTTAAGTAATAAATATCAATTGTGTTATGTTTTACTGTATAGAAGAGAAATGAGTACCCCATTACAGTGCATGTGCACGGAGTTACCAACCTATAAGGAAAAGATGATCAAATATAACCAATTGTGGGCAGTAGGAACAGAAGGAAAAATGTTTACAGCCTGCCCAGCTGAAGGCACACACGACAAAAGCATCATAGAGCACATATATACCCATTTAATGTCTACTTATAAGGGCAAGAAGTTAAAAAAGCGGCAGAGCATATTAGAGGTCTGGAAGATCTATGAGGAAGACAACAACAGTAATATAGGAAAGGGGAATGCAGAGGGTGTATGTACCCCACCCCTGTCAGGTCCCGCAAATATGATGCAGGCTTCAGTGCCTGTGCAGGTGATACCTCAGACGAGTGCAAAGAGGCATCCAGTCAGAGCAGGCTCCAGCCCTGCGCAACCAACAGGTACCGCCCAAAATGGCTCATTAACCCTTAAACCCAGCAGTGGGATATACAAATCCCTGACATTATCCCCCAGCGTATTCCAAAACAAACCCCTTAAGGGGAGCAAGTGCATCAAACAACAGATGAGGCCCACAAAAACAAAAGCAAGCAAAGATTGAGAAGCAGCGATATGTAAAACAAAGGAAGAATTCCGAAGGGTGACGAGGAAAAGAGGCTATCTGGTAATATTGTCCCCATATATATGGTCACCATACATATAGTCGCCGGGAAAAGGCTGCGGCGACTTTATATATGGTGGCCATATATATGGGGTAAAGGAAAGTGGGGTTGGGGGAGTGGCCCCGCTCCCCTTGAAAAAAAAAACAGTTTGGGGGTTGCGGGGTGTCCCCCTGCATGTTCAATGTGATAAATTCCCTGCAAACCACAGCCATTTTTTGGTGACATTTTTGCCAGACATTTTTGCAGGGACATTATCACATAGAACCGAAAAGAGAGGAGCCCTGTCCTACCGTAGATGCATAAACATGGGAAGTGGGAGAAATATTATTGAAATTACACAAGGCAGGGATTAAAGGCATAAAAGTAGAAGAGATGAGCCAGAAGACCAGGATGTAGGCAATGAATCGGAGGTGATTGAAAGTGAAGATGAGCAGGAAGAGGGTGAGGATAATTGGGACTGAAGATGGCCTGGAAGAAAGGACTCCTTGGAAAAGATGATTAAGACCTTGTCCTTGGACCATGGCAGTGGTAAAAGGGAGGAAGACGTCTATAAAACATTATAGCCCAAAACAAGAAAGGCATTTCAAATTGATGCAAATCACAATATATACCATGGCCACATATGGACAAGAATGATGTGATCAAATTGCTGCCACATCATACAGCGGGAACCGGTAAGTAGATCAGTGCAGTAGAAAAACATACAGCAGGGGCTACCTTAGCAATTGGGGACATGAAAAGCCTACTAGCCAGCATAATTGGAGATCAAACAAACACCATTTGGGAACGAGCAGGGTACCCCGGAGTACAGTTAGAATGTGATGCACATGACGATGCTCCATTTATTAACTGACAAGCCCATGTTTGGGATTGCATTGAGATGGGTGTAGCCTGATAGATCTTATGTAGGCGCAATAATGGCACACACAATGAAGAATGATGAAGATTCTGCATTATATATACAGTCCATTCAGAAAATGTGACGGGAGGAGAGGAGAAATGTGGGAAAAGAATATACAATTTTTCTACCATGTGCTTCGCAAAGGTCTTCCTACTGAAGAGCAAGTGGAATTATACAATCGTAGGCATGGAAGCAAAAGGGTGGGGTGAAATACAGGCACACATAGTGCATTTCTGTAAATGCAAGCACAAGAATGAAAAAGCAGCGGGTGACAAGGCACAGCGTGCAGAAGCTAGACTAATCCAAAAGAAACTAGCGAAAGTCAGTTTGAGGGGAGCAGCAGTAACTAACCCTACGGACGCACAACAGCAGTCAGAGGAGCGCATGAATGGAAAAATACACAGGACAATCAGAACAACATATGGGATAAGAGTGGAGTCCAAGGGGCAAGGGTAAATTCACAGAAGGGGCGATAGGGTGGATTTGGGGAATTACGACCTGGATTTGGAGGAGCATGTTGAACGGTGTCCAGTCATTCTTTTGAAAATTTAGTTTAAACATACAGAAGTTCTGAATACAAAGTTTTGAAAACAAAAACTTTTGAATGCATTTTTTTTCATGTTAAGGGTTTTATTTTAGTTTCGTATAAAAAAAGTTTATTTTAAAACAAAAACAGGGGGTTGGGGAGAACCCCCATTTAAAAAAAAAACTAAAAAAAGCGTTCAAAACTTTTTTTTGAGACTTTTGTGTCGAAAATCTTGTATTTCGAAACTATCACTGTCGAAAATATCACTATCAGCCATGTTGAACATGCAGGAAGATGGGACACATGCCTAAGGATTGTCAAAGGCACCTCCGGCTCTGTATTATGCACAAGGGCCAGCACAGGGAGTCTATACCCCACAACAAGCCAGAGCCCCCATACCAATGTATTCCCCAGGATCTGCACAGACGCAGAACATAGGCCACGTACAAATGATCACACCCACACAAGGACAGCCCATACAGTATCCAATCCCACAGGTAATTCAGAATGTCACCCAACAGATTCCAGCACAAGCTACTACAGTACAATGGGAGCAGAGTGCCCTTCCATGAAAAACAGTAAAACATTACACTGGAGCTAGTGTGTTTGGAAGCAATGTTTTCCAACTTCCAGGATCTAATAATTATACAGAATAGGACAGCCCACAGCAAGCCTTGATGTCAACAGTTCTCTCAATCATTCCAGGTCTAGACAAGGAGCCCAAAGTAGGGGTGAATATAGGAAACAGAAGGAGCCACCTGATTGGGTATAAGGGAAGGACGGTTCCCATTAACAAGCCACAACATGGATCCTCAAGGCTTTTCTGGGACAATTGTAAGGGATCCTTTTACTGAAGAGTTACCCCTCACTATAGGGACTCAAGAGATAGGTGCACCATTATTGTACAGTACAGAAACGCCAGTGAATTTACTAGGGAGGGATCTCCTTCAGAAGTTTAACATGACCATCTTATTAACTGACAAAGGAATATTGTGTTCACAACCAGGCATGCATTTCAACAGGGTATACATAGTAATACAGGCATTCCGCAGCAGCAGCACAATACAAGCAATACCATTACATGAGGCCCTATTCACATATGCAGTGACCATTTTCATTGCTTGGCTACCAGTACAAAACATGATATTCCGTGTACCAGCAGAATTTTTATTTATACCAGCGCTACCACAAAAGGAAGCTGCAGAAATGGTCTTTACATTACACATTGAAGCAATGATCCTGGGGAAAGACACACTCATCATACCAGGCACAGTTATGGAATGGATGGAGGGGAGAACAGTACTAAGCATAGACCTCACATTGCCATTGAGAGAAGTCACTGACAAACAAGTATTTGGAAACATGGACACAGATAGAGAAATCGTTTTTGAAAACAGCATACCCTGTCACAAGGTGATACAGCATAGGGAATACTGACAGCTGCCACAGCACCATCACAGATAAACGAGAATGAGGGCTTAGCCCACATGCCTAGTCGACTATGGACCAGTGATCCACATGACATAGTGCGACTGACCTGCATAGGAGAGGTGAAAATCAAACTCAAAGCAGGTGTCATACTCCCAGGCAATTTCTATTGTCTAAAGAAGCAGATTAGAGAATATATGATGCAATCAAAGAACTGCTTGACCAGGGAACAATGTAAGAAAGCAAAGGGGTCATGATGGAGATTCATTCAAGATCTCTGCCCTCTGAATGATATAGTGGAAGCAGAATATCCACTAGTACCAAAACTCTGCATCGATATTGTGCAACATACCTGTTGTTGCAGTTTACTTCTCAGCGATATATCTAAAATATTCCTTATTCACAAAACCATTGCTTCCAGACTACCAATACCTGACAGCATTTTAATATCACTGAACGAGATACTGTGAGTACTGCGAGTCCCCCACTGTTTTTAACAGGTTCCTTCATATGGACTTAGGAAACATTAACATGGCCAGTAGAGTTCTACAATACGTAGATGACTTGTTAGTGTGCAGCACAACAGAGGAACAGTGTTGAAAAGACACAGTAGAACCCTTGACAATACTTGCAGACAGAGGGACAAGGTGGACAGGGACAAACTACAATACTGCCAGAAAGCAGTGCTGTACTTGGAACAGATCATATCATCAGCAGGAAGGAAGGTAGGTGCAGGCAGAACCACAGCAGTGGGGAACACACCACAGCCTAAAACAATCAGAGAAATTAGGCAGCTCCTAGGCATATGCTATTATTGCTAAACGTGGGAGTTCGATTTGTCAACATATGTCAAACCCCTATTACAGGCACTCAAGGAAGCACAACAAATCAAAGGAACACTTGCATGGACAGACAAGATGGCAGAATGTTTGGAAGACTGAAAAATAGCAATCAGAAGTGCACCAGTGCTAACAAACCCAGATTACAGTAAGCCATTCTTCCTATTCACACATTCAAATGGACAGGTCATGACAGCAGTACTCACACCACGATCATCGCAAATGTACAAGCCATAAGTATGCTATAGTGGTATTTTGGATCCAGTAATGCCATTTCCCATGTGAGCAAGCATTATCAGCCACAGCATTTCTTATACATAAATCTGCTACCATAGTTATGGGGTGTACACCCACTTTGGACATGGAACATGTAGTGTTTGCCATTTTAGAGAGGAAAACATTAGCACTGACTACACAGAGTGCAAGTGGGTATGAGGTAATTTTGCCAAATCCAGGCATTGCCATAGTGATGTGTCACACAGTCAACCCAGCAAAATGCATTGCCACACCATTTCAGCCTCAGGACAAAATCCATGACATATGAGGGAGAGCCAGACAAATTCAGCAGGGTTAGCGAAGACCCCTTGACATAGGAGAAGTACACTACATAGATAGGCCATCAAGCATAGACCAGGAAATTGGTCAGAGGCATACAGGAGCAGCAGTAGTAAATTGCATAAAGGATCAAGAGGAAGAGTTCCAAATAGTGCAGCAACAGAGACTACCTACAAACTATTCAGCACACGTAGCAGAACACACAGCAGAACTCATAGCACTCATAGAAGCCTTAGAAATATCGGCCTATGAAGATGTCAAAATAAACACTGACTCAGCCTACATGACCTCTACAATGCACTCAGGTTTATCAAGATGGAAGAGAAAAGGTTACAGACAAGCAGATGGGTCACCAGTACAGCATTCAATTTTGCTAGCTGACTAATTGATCCATTGAAAGGCCCTTTGCAAAAAGCCATAGTGAAGTGCCCAGCACACTCAAAAGGGACAGATTTAGTTTCACATGGGAATGCAGCTGAAAATGCAGCTGCAAAACAGGCAGCTTATATGCCCTTTCAAGAGGAAAGCCAAACCCCTGCTCAAGCGTTACAGCAAGGGAGACTACCAGAAGCTTACAGTGCGCTATCAAAGGAACACATAATTGAGTTTCAGGAAATAGCCTCATTGGAGGAAAAAGCATTATGAGTAAAAAGAGGATATATCTGGAGACAAAAAAGGTAGTAACGCCTGAAGAGCTATTGAAAAATTCTCTAGAGCAGCTTCATTTTCCTAATCATGCACCTAATCAGCATATTGCTGCTGCCATTAGCAAGGACATGTCCGTGCCTAGTTCAGCTGAAGAAGACAACAAGTTTGTGGCTAAATGCACCACATGCCATACATTTCACCCTGGAATCACACTCAAGACACTGAAGGCAACATTGCATCGCCCCACAGGGCCATTAAAGGAACTACATATTGATTATATCGATATAGTGAATCAATGCAGCACCTCCAGGTATCTACTAGTGGTACTCTGCCCTTACTCCTGCTGGAGAGAGGCCAGACCATGGGTCAATGCAGATGATAAATATGCAGCCGATTTTTAGTAAGGGAGGTGTTCCCCAGATGAGGGATATGTGAGATTATGCGGTCCAATAATGGGCTCCACTTTGTACATGACTTTCTAGGAGAGGTTATTCGACTATTAGGAATCAAGCACAAACTAAGCACCGCATACCACCCACATGAAAATAGGAGGATGGAGAGGATGAACTGCTTGCTCTAATTAAAATTAGCTAAACTCTGCAATACACTTACAAGGAGCTTGCTGCACTGCCTAACCTTGGCTCTATTTAGTTTTATGTAATAAGCCTAATAAGGACCACCACCTTACGCCCAATGAGGAAGGAGAATGTGTAACCGAGCTGTGTCACTGCGAACAGTATCAGATGCCCACAGTAGTTCAGACTTGCTAGGAGAGGAGTTTAATGTATGCGTTAAGAATATGTCAACCGTTGCAAACTTAATTTCTTCACAGATAGAAATAAAAGCGTGCCAGCGGGCACCAGCTGATCAGCACAGCAGCAAAACAGAAGAACCTCTCCAACTAAAACCAGGTGACCGGTTCTATGCAAGGCAACATATAAGGAAATGGAGTGGGACAAAGTTCACCAGTCCACAGGAGGTGGAGAAAGCACCAGGGGTTGCAGCCAAGCTGAAAAATCCTTGTGCCTGGTTTCATCTCACCAATTTACACAAAGACATAAGCACAGCACTGCAGCAGGGAAGATTGACAGACATTGGGACTCCAACAAATGAACAACAACAAAAAGTGAGTACACATTTCTTGAACTGTAACAATTGAAAGACGTGAATGAAGCCTTTTGGGCAAAACAGAGCAAATGCAGCAAGCAATATGCAAAAGGCTGAAGAAAACAATTGTAGAAATGTTAAGAATATGTTTTTTATGGATATGTTGTCTATTTTTCTCTTCCTTCCTTTTCTTTAGTGGAGTTGCTGAAATTAGGATTCAGATGTACTCAGCATAATAGTACAAAGATAAGGACTGTACCTATATTTAGGACTAACCTTGTAACAGGCATAAACGCCATTTGAGTGAAGAAACAAGTCATATTTTTGGTAAACATTCTGAAGGTACCAATGTTTGGTATGATCTCATGAAAAATATTAGAAGAGCACAAGTAAATGAATCATGTTATATCTGTGGGCTTATCCCACTTGCGGTTGGCATACCAAGAATGTTCTTATCAGTGGAAGTGATGACTTTAGAAGCACTGTGCTTAGCACATTTAATAACTTGCAGGATACAGGGTCAGTTCGAGGGACACATAATTCAAATACATTTGGAAAAGAGGTCCAAGGAAGAGTGCAAAGGATGGGAAGATATGATGAAGAACAGGGCCCAGCAAAACCACAGATAATTAAAAAGGGTGCAAAGTTTTGGAACAAAAAATGGGTGAAGGGGCAGGCAGTGTTCAATGCTGAGGGACTACTGGGATTTACAGAAGAAGTATTGATGAATGCCGTAGAGAAGTGTGGCCATGCATGTTAACAAATTGACAAGTTTGCATCAACATGATCAACCTGTAAAAGTGAACAAACTCACTGGATCTTCGTTCTGTTTCAGAGGCAATGAGAGTGTGCCCATTGGCACAAATGGTAACTGCAAATGGACTTACACGATGCCAGCGCTAAATGAGGACACAGGTACTATCATGGGTTTTTTTATGGCAGTGCACCAGCAAGGCCTACTATTACCTGCCACCCTCTTGGAACAGCCTCTACTCGCTGGTAACTTTGCATGCACCCATTATGATGGTGCCCGAGAAACATGTACAACTGCCAAAAGGACAATATCAGGCCATTGTGCCAGTGCCACCAGTTGTAGTACATATGAACTCACCTTTTCAGAGGAAGCAGACATAGGCCCTCATTCCGAGTAGGGGGTAAGGGATACCAGTAAGGAGACCGGTGCCGGTAATCCCTTACCGCCCTACTACGAGGTCCCTTAGAGGGTCCCTTCCTTAACGCCTAGTCTGACCAGGTGTCAAGGACGGGACCCGTTAAGGGACCTTAGCGCAAATAATGGGCTTGGCATACACCAGCCTGTTATTTGCGCCCTCCCCATTCCCATTAAGCCCTATGTGGGCTCAAATGGGAATGGGGAATGGTTTGGTAAATGGGGACTTACCGGTCCCTCCAAGGTCGGAATGGTCCCCATTGAGCGCAACCGGAGTCGGTACCGGTATGGGAGGCAGTCATGGCACAAATAGCGCCATGACTACCACCATACTCGGAATGACGGCCATGTCATGACCCTAGCCCCTGGCCCTCACTGGCAAGTCAGCCTTCCAGTTAGGGCCAGGTCAAAGGCCTTAAAACCTCATCCAAGACTCTTGGAGTCAGTCCTGGCACCTGGCGCCAGTCTCATAACCATCATGAAGGCAGCGTAACGCTCACAGTGTCCAATTCTTTGATGCCAGTTTACCTGAAACCAAGGACCTGCAGAGAGAGAAAGAACACTACGAAACTTAACTGGAACAGTATCCTGTCTTCAATCCATCGCTGACTTCAGTTCCACTCACTTGAAGGTACGAACTCCATCATCCGGCACTGCATGCATCCTGGAATACCATAACCTGGAAAGGGGAGAAAGAAAGACAATTATTCCTTGCTTTAGGAGCGCTTGCAGTGTCACTTGAATCTCTTCCTCGGCCTCTCTAGACATGTGGTATTGTTTAACTCTGGGTAATATCACTCCTGGTTTAAGTGTTATTTTTACAGGGGTCACTTCTCTCAATAATCCCACATCATGGGGGTTAGTGGTCCACAGGTGTTGTCAAACACCTTGCTTAGTACAAAGGGATTGGGGTATCAATTCCCTCTCCTGAACCACAGAAGCCGAAATGATCGACCCTCCGACCATGGTTGGCACAGGTGCCTGAATTGTATTTACACAGGTAAGCGTTTACTCACGTTTCCTCCCGAATGAAGAAAGCCACACAATTCTTACCTGGGTAGTCATCTCCTGGTCAGTATCATTGCTGGAAGATTACCGCGCTCGGCGAGGAACACCGCAACCTGCAAGGAGAGAAAAGACACACGTTAGCAATATAAAAGGCGAAACAGCGCCGCACATCGCGCATTACTCACCGGACAGCATCGCTCACACTGCGCTTTCGCCTACTGGCCCATGCTCATCTTCAAACTGCATGACAACACCAAAATACCTTTCCATACCTAAAAGGAAAGAAGCAAGACATTATTATTCGAACTAAGAGGAACATAAGAACTGCATATAAAGACTGTAAAGCAGCAAACCTACGGAGTCGCAGCAGGCCTGGATTCCCACGGGGGGCTTGCACCAGTGAAGTAACTTGGTCGCTGCTCGCCACCCACATCTACGTGCCCCTGCCATGAGGAGCAGGACGGAGAATCCACCTTTTACAATATTAAGGTGAGGAGAAGGCCCAAGGGGGAGGAAGGAGTTGAGGCCAAGGGAGGTGGGAAAACATAAAGACAATCTGGTATTGAATCCAGCTCTCCTATATTGCAGACCCATCTTTAACCAGAGGCCTTACCAAGGGACAGAGAAAGGGTTTGAGAGTGCAAATCATCCAACCAGGGCTTGGTGGCGTCCCCGTGGATAACAGGTGAGCATAACAGGCCATAGCCTTGAAGAAGATACCCAATCAATATCATCTATTTTACAAAACTAAGGTATTGTTCACATCCCTGCTGGCTCTAGGAACACAAACTGCAACCAATTTGAAATGGCTCCAATCATCCGCGGGAATCTGATAGAGCTTTCTAATGCCACCGAAAATTGACTCCATGCAATACATGATGAGCTTTATGCACCCAGGTTTGATGTTGCCAGATCTACTCACAGCCATGGAGGGAGGAGTTTGTGAAACATAGAGAGTTAGTGCTGTACGTATGGTCCTCCCAATGATGCCGAAAATGGCTCCTTTACCCTTGCCATTAATTAGATGACCAAGTTGACAGTGGACATGGAGAATGCAAGAGGAATTAAGGACGATGACTGGCAGACAGATCTATCATTGTGGATGCCTCAATGGCTAGTGAATTTTTACAGTGTGCTGTTTCCTATCCTTGTTCTTTTAATACTACTCTGGTGTACCTATCAACTAATAGTAACTTGTTGTGTGTCCCATGGTAACAAAAGTACCCTTCTTGCAGTTATGACAGGTAAGGACGTTCCTCATTGGAAAGATGAAAGCTGGCAGACAGATGAGCAGCCACAGGTAGAATAAATAGATACCCAATAAATAGACACTGTTGCCCAGAAGATGTCCTTTGGTCACAACCCTCCACTACAGCCAATTACCTTGAATGTTACATAAATGTCAAGTCAAACTGGCCAACCAGCTAGTTAAGATGCACACAATGGGATTATGCCATATATGGTGGGGATTTGCGAGATGTACATAAGCTATGATTACCCAGGAATGTGAGATGGAGTTCTGAGAAAGATGTATCCCTCAAGGATAAAAGGGGAGTGTTAGGGAGTTTGAGAATATGGGGCACTACAATTGCAGTGGATAATGCATCCAGTGACCTAAACATGCACGCAAATACAGGCTGCGAAAGAACCTGTAACACTGAGCAAACAGCATAGAAGCCAGTAACTGCAAACACATGCTCGATAGAGATTCCCTTATGTAGGACAAAGCATGAGCATTCATGTTTTCATGAATCATAGTTTATTCACCTTATAGTCGAACGCCATGGTGAACACAGCTGCATTCAACATCAATTAGGGAAATATAAAATATAGCAACCATAATAGTGGATTACATTCGCCTTGATACTAAACTGAGCACAAAGTACATGTAGGCCTCGAAATCGAGCTAGCCACCTCAAATGGATAAAAATACTCACCCCCACAGTTGAAAATATTAACCAAAGCCTTTGCAAGCAAGAGTATACACATCTCAGCTGTAGCTACCCAGAGCACACTGTCAAATGCTGCCCAGTGATTGGCTAAAACCAGGCGAGGAAAAGCAGTTCCCAAGCTCAAGATGCAGTAGTGAGGTCATCAGAAGACAAACAAAGAGATTGCAGACCCCAGTACTGGAGGGACAGAACACTGCATGCTGATTGGTCAAAACACATTGGTCAAGTTGAGTTCCCAGGGAAATATTCAAAGGATATATAACAAATTGTGTTCCTGAGCAGTATGTCAAAATGTAGTCCAATGAAGGTCAAAAGTCTGAACAAGCAAAGCAATAATTAGTGGAAGATATGTCAGTTGAAGCAGAATGAGCAAGGTACAACACTGCCCTCTGTAGGATAAAACACGCCAATAAGGCTCCATTTATTAAGGCAGAAGTTGTGCAGAAAGCTATTACACGTGAATTAGGATTCAATACGAATAATTGATCTGATGTCCAGAAGCTCATACATAACTCTCACCCTCATGAAGTCACACATTATATAGGTACACACACATGTAAGCCTGTAAATGCATGCACGTATCTTTATCATTGCAAGAGAATGAAACTCACAAGCAGTTAAGCCCTGAATGAAAGGTCAAAGACAGGGAAGATGAAAGGGAAAGACAGGTCAGCAGATGTTTCCAACAACGAGTTGCAAGTGCACAAAGACACTTTTGTACAGACATGTTATAAATGCCATACCATATCAATGTTCATAATGATGAGAATGGTAGATGGTGCCAAACCGCTTAAGTCAACAGGGAAGGATGTTAAGTTACAACATTAATAATGTCATAATGTCACATCTCACAAAATGATTGGTCAGAGTGTACGTACTCATTCACTCAACTCATAGTACTTGTGAAGCAACCAATCACAAGCTGTGTTTAGCTTACATGCTTAAAAGATAGCTAGCCAATAAAAACGTGTGAGAACAGAGATGAGCTAAATGCTAATGAGTCAAAATTTTGCTAAGCTGATTTAGACACGTAGCTAGATTCAACCAATAGAGTTAAGAAATAATAGACACACTTATAGTGAAAATGATGTGGGTGAATCACTAGAAGCCTGAAAAATGAACGAGACTTGTAACATTTGCAGTCTTTTACTTTCTGTAAAACTCTATAAAACCAGCCACGTTTTAGAATGCATTTGAATGTCCTTTGAATGACTTTTTAAATGTTTCCCTGCACATGCAGTTATAATACATTTTGTTTTTCTCACATCTCGTTTATTCATCTTTGGCTCTTGTGAATCGATGTTTAATTCTTCAATCGGGTCTCACCCAACACTTCCCTCTGCCTCACTCCTTTCCTTTACCACTTCTTTGCCCTCTCCAATTCTTCCCACTGCCCCATCCAATTCCGCTCTTCCTTGGCTCCCTACTTTTTCAACTGCCCTTCTTCCCCGCTGTATACCTCTCTCTATCTTCCCTTCTCTCTCCTCCATCCTACCTATCTATCTTTTTACCCATACAATCACTCACCCTTCCTCCTCTCATCCCTTCCCCAGCTCCCACCTCCCCTTGCTTCCCTCTATCTCCTCTCCAATATTGAACTACGCTTCTACTGCCCACCCACCCATCACATACTCTCCCCCTCATAGCTCCCCTCCCTCAGCTCCCAACTCTACCTATCCTCTTCTCCTTTTGTTCTCCCTGTCCCCTACTGCCCTCTCACCCTGTCTCTCCTATTCTCTACTATATTTCCCTTACCTTCCACCTTCCTTATCAACCAACTTACTTGACTCCTCTGTTCCCATCAGCCATGCACCATCCATCCCTCGTTCCAGCTTGCCCATCTCTTTTGACCTCTCACCATCATTCTACTCTCCCCAGCACCCTCTGTCCTATTTGTATTCCCTTCTACATTCTCCCATTAGCCCACTCCCCATTTACTTTCTCTACTCCTCTCTATTTCTTTCCACACCCTGCCATTCCATAGTACTCACACCTTTCCTCTCCCTTATCCCTCTTTTCCATTTCCACATCTACCTGCCCCTTCTTCCCCTCTTCCCCTAGCTCCTCCCCATTTCCCCCTTTCCCTTTCCCTTTCTCCACCCTCCCCACTAGTTCCCTTTTCCCCATCCCACTGATGCTCTCCCTTTCCTCTCTGTCAATTGTGTGCCCCCCTCAACACTCTGTTTCACTCCTCGCACTGCTTTGCACTCACATTGCTGTCTTCCTCCTTTTTACACAGTTCCTTCTCCACTCTCCCTCCTGGCTCCTCTTTCCTCAAATCCCTTCACCCACCCAAACCCCTTCATTATTCTGCCATTGCCATGGCACATCTCTCTCACACCACTCTTCCTCTTCCCCCTTACACTGTCATGGTGTCGCTAGATGTTTCCCCTTCCTCTACCACACTCTATCCTTGCCTCCCTTCTTCCCCATTTCCCCTTTCATCTGTGGCTTCCCCTCCTCCCCTATAGCTATCTTACATCTCCCATTTCCTTTTACCCTGCTTCTCACTCCTGTACTTGTTCATCCACCTCTCTTCTCCTCATCATTTTCCCAGCACCATTACCACTCACCTCACCATGTCTCCCTCTCTATAGCCACCTAGCCATCTCCCCTACTCATCCTCCCTTGGACCATTGCCATTACCCACCCTCTCTTCCCCTGCCTCTTCCACTTGCCACTTCCATTCATCAATCCCCTTTCCCCTCCCTGTCTCCTCTCCCTCACCTTCCTCTCCTCTTTCCTCCTCCCCTTCTTTTCCACTCTTTCCTTCTCCGCTCCCACTCTTTGAACCATGCCACTGCATGCCATTCTTTCTCCACTGTCCACTTTGTTACCTGCCCTTCTCTCCCTCTTCTCCTGCATACATCTCCCTTTCTCCTTTTCTTGACTCCCTCTTCCCGATCTATCCCTGTGAAGGCACCCAAATTATACCCATGTACCAAAAATAATAATAAAAGATAAAAGTAATATACCCCGTCAGGGAATGAGACCAAGAGATAGTTTTGCAAGGATAACAAAGTTTATATGATAGAAAAAATGCCAGCAAAGAACTCTGCTGCGTAAGTGTGCTTTGCCAAAAATTTGGGCAACAAATTATAAAAGACAAACGCACCACTGATGACGATTTAGGCTACGACAGATGTTGTGTTTATGGTTGGTGGGGAACCTATAGATTAGCCTGCTCTATATGGGATGTCAGGCCCTAATTGGCTGCTGCTTCCCAGTCGATATTGGTGCACATGGGTCAGCAAGGCTCCTCTCCGTGGTGAAGGTCAGTTAAGATGAGCATTTCTAACTAATCTAAGCTAAAAAAAAAGAGGAAATTATCATTTCATGAAGCGCCTCAATCAACGCTAAGATTTCTGCTGCTTGGGCGGGTAGTGCATGGGCAGGCGTTTTTTTGAATCTATGGGCCTCATTACGACCTAGGCGGTAAGTTACCGCCTGGGCCGTGACTTTACCACCATGGCGTAAACTGCGTTTACGCCATGGTGGTTGGCGGACTTACCGCCCCATTCCGACCTTGGCGGGGCGGTAAGTCCCCAATCCCCATTTACCCTTCCCCATTCCCATTTTTGCCCCATAGGGCATAATGGGAGTGGGGAAGGCGTTAATTACGCCACCGTAAATTACGGTGGCGTAATTAACTCCATGGTCCCTTAGCGCCATGGATTTTAACACCTGCTAAAAGCAGGTGTTAAAAGCGCCATGGCTCTAAGGGACCTCGTAATCAGGCGGTAAGGGTCGGCGCTCTTTACGCTGCCGTAAACCCCTTACCGCCTGGGTCGTAATGAGGCCCTATGTCTCATAGTCCCCTTCTTCCATTCTCACTACCGCTGCCCCTGCATGTTTTTCACCCGTTTCTTGGTCAATGGACGCTGACCATCAACTAAAGAACACTTCTCCTTCCTGCAAGGTATTTTCCCTTGCTTTTGGAATGTCATCCCCTTCTCCCTCGTATGTTGCACAATCATGCTCTTGCATATCTCGGACAGTGCAAGGTTCAGTAAGGAACGTGGCTGGGTTTACAGTTTTGCATCGTACCACATGAATATTGGGGCTTGACAGGATGATCTCGTATGCTGACACCCTTTGTGTGGTCAGGGGGATTTTGATCTTTCTGGTATTGCAAACAGGGAGTGTTCCACGTTCAGGGTGACAGACCACCCCATGACAATTGTCAAGCTTTTTTCAATAGCAAAGGTGGCTGCTGCAAGAGCCTGTTCGCAAGCAAAATTACCTTGCATTACTGAATCAAGTGTGCCACTGTAATAGGCCAGAGGTTTGTGACCCATGGAGATTCTTTGTCAGTACTGCTGTCATTAGGGTGCCATTGGAGTGCAAAAAAAGGTAGAATTCTTGGTCAGAATCAGTTGTGGCCAGCACAGGGGCTGTAAATATAAATTCTTTTAGGTTATTGAATGCTGTTTGCTTTTTTGCTGTCCAAATGATAAGCGTTTTTTACTTCAGCGCCCCTGTCAGACCTTGTAAGAGGGGCCTTATGTTAGCGGCGTAATCTAGGATCCATTCCCTACAGTAATTGAAGAGTCCTAGAAACTTCTGCATATCTTTCACTGTGTTCAGTTTTGCAGAGGCTGTGCACTGTTGCAGCCCTGGTGTTTATTATTCTTTTGCCATCTTTTTAGATCAATTGGCCCAAGTACAGGACCTCTGCCAGACAGTACTGTGATTGTTTCTCATCTAGCTTGTACCCTTTTTGCGTGAGCAGCTGGAGAAGTACAATGGAATCTCTTTGACAACTTCCTTCGCTCTCACTGCAGTCTAGGAGATCGTCTACATATTGAATAACGGTACTTGGAACTTGAATATTGCCAAGACCTTTGTGCAA
Organism: Ambystoma mexicanum; assembly: GCF_040938575.1. Classification (NCBI taxonomy): domain Eukaryota; kingdom Metazoa; phylum Chordata; class Amphibia; order Caudata; family Ambystomatidae; genus Ambystoma; species Ambystoma mexicanum. The sequence continues at coordinate 294,188,065 of NC_090928.1, forward strand.
TATCCTTTTGAATATACTTGGACTTTTGCAATACCCCTGGGGCAAACAACAGTGTTCATATCTCCTCCTGCCTAGGGTAAACGCTGTGAGATACAGTGATTCTTGTTAAGGGGCACTGAGAAAAAGGCATTCATGAGGTCCACCACAGTGAAATGGGTGGCTTGTTTTGGGCACCTGCTCAAAATGGAAGCAGGATTTGGGACAAGGGGAACCTCTTTTTGGACAATATCGTTAAGGGGGCATAGGTCCTGGATCACACACCAACTTCCCCCAGTTGCTTTCTTAATGGGGTACACAGCCGTATTGCATGGAGAGTTTGAGGGGACAATTATTCCTTGCTTTAAGAGCGCTTGCAGTGTCTCTTGAATCTCTTCCTCGGCCTCTCTAGACATGTGGTATTGTTTTGTGGAAATCGAGATAATATTGTGACCCCAATCGCATTGTTTAAATGTATGTTGGCCTACGCCAAGCTGTCTAAAGAATATTATGTACATAGGTTCCGCGGCAAGGTCTTGACCTTAAAGTATCGTGAAAGCTGCCATCTTGGATTTAGCCGCCATTTTAGGTACTCTTGCCGTGTGAAAGTCACCTCGAATCACAAAATGGAGGCCGAATGACATTTCGAGTAAGACTTCGGCTATGGGGACCTCCGCACACGTGAATGAATAATATGTCCGCAGGCTACCTGTTAGGGTCATGAACTAAGACCCTGTCCTCTGTTTAACCTAGGTGTAAATATGTAACTGTATCAGCGGAACTGATCTAATATATGGAAATTGCATGTTCGACCTGGCTACGAACCCTAGCCGTTGTTCCAAGAATGGTTAACTTACAAGAGGGCTGGCCAATGCAGTACAAAATGTATAAAAACCCGAGCATCCCGATGATCGGTCTCTCCCACTTTCAGTGCGAACCTAACGTTGAAGGTTCGCGTGTTAGTCAGAGGGCCGAATAGCTATTCGCATGTCAATTGACTTTGGTAACTTTGTAACTTTGAAATAAAGCGCTTTGTATGTCCTTTGTAACCTCTGTTGGTGTGTTTCCTTTTGGGCTTCCCGGCCTCATATCAATTTCTCTGTTTCCACAGTTGGCGCCCGAATAGGGACCCTCAAGATTGATGCCGGATCATTGAAGGTTGACGCAGACTATCGAACTGGGATCGGACGGTGTGATTCTGCGGGCCCGACCGATCGAGACGCGATACCTCGGCAGCGCTGCACGATCCGATCCTTGGACGATAGTCGTGTGGTCTGACACGGCATCTTGACGAGGGTCCAATTCCGAGGCGGGCAGATTTGCTGAAACCACCGAACGCAGGTAAAATTCGTTAGTTGAAGTCCTTTGTAAACCGTACGGTCCTCCTTAGGTTTGGTCAGGTGTAGTCGTGACCCGGCTCTTAATTTAACCCTGACAATTTGAATTTGGCGTATTGTATCTGCAGACACAATTATTGGACCAGGTAACACCAATTCTTTGAGAAATGCCTGGGAAATTGTCTAGCTGTTTTAGGGCTCTATTCCGCAGCGATCGACAATCTTTGGAATTTAGCCGTCCGGCACCACAGGAGGGGTCGCCGGCGTGTACTATGTACTGTAAGTATGGCATTGGTAGTATTGTATTTAATGACATTTGGCACAGACAGACCAGAAATGCCTCCGAATTTCAGTGGCCAATCAATGGTAGTTTTGAGATCCCCCGTATCGAATACTTAGAGTCGATCTTGCTTAAGAAAAAGGCTAGGCCAGCAGCCTTTGATGTGTTACAAAACTGGAAAAAGGAAGCAGTACAGCAGCTTAAAAGTAGGGATAAACATGCACGACGTCATAAAACGAATGCCGAAAAGGCATTGTTATATGACAAGGAAAAACGATTAGATGAAACCCAGAAAATGGACAGAGCTTTTTCGCTCGGAGTCCAGAAAATTTACCCCTCTAAAGATTTCCATGTTTCCGAGGAGTTTATTGAGAAAATATTAAACGAACGGAGGCCTGATTCTTCAGCGCCACCTCCGTATGCTCCCGTTGTGGGCGCTCTTCCCATTCCTGCTATTGCTCCTATTGCTATTCCTACTCCTCCTACACAGCCTACTACCCCTAGTTCCTTAGTTGTCGCTCCTCCGTCTATTTCGTCTGTTACATTACCTCTTTCCCCAGCACCCATGTTAGGTTCGATTCCGGGGAGTCCTGTGTTCATTAAATCAGATCCCGGTGCAGGGTCGAGAATAGTGACTCGTAGTACTGTTCCTGCAGGCAGGAAACAGGAACTATTTGCTTGGGCTAAACATTGCATGGAAAAAGGTGATCAAACTGATGTATTTTCAACATTATCTAATTTGCACGATTTTCCCGAGAAAAACGTTTTTATTGAAGGACTGGGGATTCATTTATGTGTAATGTGGGGTAGATTGCAGACTTCGGATCTCCCACAAGGGGTGAGAGATCTGAATGCCTTGGCACTCTCGAGGGATACAGAGCAGAAAGTATATGGGCATGTCGATAAGTTGTTTGAGTTTAGAAGGGATTTTGAAAGGTTACAAAACGAGGATGATGAGGACGATAGGATATATGTGCAGAAACGGTTCCTTTCGTGCCGAAGATCAGCACCTGAGGAAGTACGGATTTGTACCAGAGATGCGATTCGGTGGATCTCGGATTCATCGATACCGCCAGATGAGGTATATGACACATATAGTCAATACACGGTAGAGATGCAAAGGAAGGTGATCCAAGTGATGGTACAGCATTTACAGGAGGAATGTATAAGGAAAAAGGTTGGTTGCCCCACAGAGTTATTAGGTATTTGTAAAAGAGCTTTTTCGCCCGACACTTCTACAGCTGCTTTAGCGCTCGATTTGGCCTTATTACTTAGTAAGCGGTCGGAGGTCCCTATATCTCAGTTGCCTATGAGAGAGGTCCCTCCGACCCTTGTCCCAAAAGTAGAAATCCCCGCCAACGCGGCGGCTGGTACTCCCGCGGTGGATATCCCTGCACATTACGTATCACCGTTTGTTCACGTCCCGTTCTCTCGACAGGAAGTGAACACGATTAGACAATCAGTCCCTGACATCAGGAAGAACCCGACAGGGTTTTACAAAGAAATAGAATCCGTTTTGCAGTCTTCTGTGTTCACCTTAAGTGACATGGATTTATTGTTTCCAGTGCTTTTACCTGTTGATGTATGGAAACAGGTACGAACAGTAGATGATGTGCCGGGGTTAGGGGATACATGGGTAAATTTGACTAGAATAGATGGGGAACGACCAGCTGGTGAGAAACCACCCCAGGTAATACTCACTTTACCCGATAGAATAGTTGCCAAATTAAAAACTATAATCCCAGAATAAAGGATTATTTGGGACAAGCTTACGGCCTGCGTCCAAGGGAAAACTGAAGGTACTACCGAATTCTTTAATAGATTCGAACAGGTGTTCTCCGACTTCAGTGGACAGGATTTAGGTACAGAGTCGGGGAAGAGGTTGTTTGTGGACAAATTTGTGCGTGGATTGTTGCCCGACATCCAGTCACAAATTATGTCCTCAGAGAGCGCTTGGCAGGCAAAATCTCAGTCAGAGGTTTCGCATATGGCTCAGTATTATGAGAATCGGGTTAATAATGAAAAAGAGAAAATCGAAAAAAGAAGGGGTGACCTAAAGACTAAGGTATTGTTGCAGCAAATTGTCAGACACCCCAGAGGAGGTACGACACAAACTAGAGGTCAGTACATTCCAAGAGGAAGTACTCCTCCAAATTCTATAAATATTAATCAGTGTGCTTATTGCCGCCAGGAAGGTCACTTGCGAGCACAGTGCCCTGCCCTCCGTCAGAGGTCAGGAGGCACATTCGGAGGTATGGGTAGGCGACCACGGGGCCGCCCTGGAGCAGGGGGCCCTGATAGGGGTCAGCTTTTACAAGATCCACAGCAACCTTTTTCACGGGAAAATCAGACTCCGAGTATGGACTCGAGAAATATATTTGATCACCCTTCCGCCGCCTATCTTTCTGAGGAACTTCCCTTTGATGAAGTTCTGCCTTATTAGGATTGCCCGAAGCAGCGTTTGGAACCTTTACCTATTCCCGTTATTCAGAAGGGCCCCTATGTTGAATTATTGGTGGGGAATAGGAAACATCAGTTCTTGATCGACACTGGAGCACAGAAGTGCTCCATCGACCATTCCCGGGTTCCAAACATCCCCCTGTCAGGGCAAACGAATGTTTCTATAGGGTTCTCTGGTATACCAACTGTTTGTCCGGTTTCTGCACCGGTACCCGTTTCTTTGGGCCCTTTTACAGACCAGTGCCCTTTTCTTCTTACTTCAAACTGTGGAGAAAATTTGCTGGGGTTGAATTTGTTGAAGAAATTGAATGCAGTGATTCATTGTTCCCCTGACGGAATAAGATTAACAGTTTCACCACAGCAACGAACATTGGGGCCGACGATCGGGATAACCATGATGCCTGCCGCCTTCACCACTGCTCCTCGTATCGAACTATTAGATAAGGGGGTGACCGAATCGAACAATGGACAATGTGCCTGGGCCCTGAAAACGTACTGTTGTGTTCTTGTTTTGATTATTGTTAGTTTTGCAACCGCTGCCGTGGGACTTTGGTACTTTGAAGAAATTTATCCTTTGAAGCCTCTGTTACCGACCGAAATTGTACCAACTGTTTTGACTCCCTCTGTACACCTTCATACTCTGTCCCCTAGGGACTCTCGGCATAGGCAGAAATATCATAATAACACTTTGATGATAGTAATGAATGCTACGCATGCTATTCTTAATAGGAGTAATTGTTGGATTTGCACTCACTTACCACAACATGGGAACAAGGGACTGGGATGGTACATACATCCCCTACCTCTAACGACTTCCTGCTATGCCTCTCTTAGAGCACTCTTCTTTGGCCGATGGAATGATAGCATCTCAGGGAACTTCGATGGCACTAATTTGAATGAATTTGAAAAACGTGAATTGACTCCCCTGGGATGCTCGCTTTTCGCAAATAGGAGTAGACCTAATATCGCTTCTATTAGGCCGTCTGATAAACTTTCTTTTCCTTTTCAAAATCTAGTTTCTTTTAAGATGGCTCCGATAGGCAATAAGGATGCCATGCCTCCTTCTTATTCTGTAAATCACAATCCTGATTCTGTCCCTTTCTGTGTACAAAGAAATGGCACTAGGCCAATGGGAGATTTTGAGCCTTGTGTAAATATTGTAAATTTGACTGGGGAAAATAGGCCTTTGTATGTAGGGGGACCCGTTTATTTTGTTTGTGGTAGTTTAGCTTTTCCCTGGTTGCCCAAGGATTGGCAGGGGACTTGTTATTTGGGGATATTGTTACCAGGTGTGTTTATAGCCAGTACCTTAGAGGTATCTAAGGCTCGCCCGCGACGGGATAATGATGGAGATACCCCTGGACAAGTATTCAGGGATATAGCCAAATCAGTAGTCCCCTTCTGGGGACAAATAGCAAATTCAGAAAACATTAGGGGATTAGCGAGGGTATTGGAGAAAACGATCAACCGGACCACGGACATACTTTACAATATGACCTTAGAGCAAAAGGCGATAAGATTGGTAGCACTTCAAAATCGAATGGCATTAGATGTCATTTTAGCTGAACGAGGTGGAGTATGTAAATTAGTGGGGTCCGCTTGCTGTGTTTTCGTACCAGATTCTTCATCAACAATATTTAAAGCAATTCAGAATTTACACACTCTTAGTTCTGAAGTCCATATCCCTGTAGGAGACTGGAGCCTTAGTACTTGGTTTTGGGATTCTCTACGATCTGGGGGGTGGAAGGTGCTTTCTGTTATTTTAGGTATTTTAGGGACTCTGTTATTTCTTTGCTGCTGTTTTTAATGCCTCCCGAGTATATGCGGAATGATAGGGGGATGTTGTGCCCAAGTTATGAGCGCAATAGGGCGTAGAATATATACCCCGAAGACAGCATCTAAAGAATTCATGTTGCAAGAAGTTCTTATGAACAACTTTATGGCCATTGACATTTCAGACAATGATGCGGAACCTATGAATGATAATGCCTTCAAGTATTTTCAAGAGTATTAGGAAATAATGTTTTAGCACTTGGCATAGGCCAAAAGGAGGGTCTGTGGAAATCGAGATAATATTGTGACCCCAATCGCATTGTTTAAATGTATGTTGGCCTACGCCAAGCTGTCTAAAGAATATTATGTACATAGGTTCCGCGGCAAGGTCTTGACCTTAAAGTATCGTGAAAGCTGCCATCTTGGATTTAGCCGCCATTTTAGGTACTCTTGCCGTGTGAAAGTCACCTCGAATCACAAAATGGAGGCCGAATGACATTTCGAGTAAGACTTCGGCTATGGTAACCTCCGCACACGTGAATGAATAATATGTCCGCAGGCTACCTGTTAGGGTCATGAACTAAGACCCTGTCCTCTGTTTGACCTAGGTGTAAATATGTAACTGTATCAGCGGAACTGATCTAATATATGGAAATTGCATGTTCGACCTGGCTACGAACCCTAGCCGTTGTTCCAAGAATGGTTAACTTACAAGAGGGCTGGCCAATGCAGTACAAAATGTATAAAAACCCGAGCATCCCGATGATCGGTCTCTCCCACTTTCAGTGCGAACCTAACGTTGAAGGTTCGCGTGTTAGTCAGAGGGCCGAATAGCTATTCGCATGTCAATTGACTTTGGTAACTTTGTAACTTTGAAATAAAGCGCTTTGTATGTTCTTTGTAACCTGTGTTGGTGTGTTTCCTTTTGGGCTTCCCTGCCTCATATCAATTTCTCTGTTTCCACAGTTTAACTCTGGGTAATATCACTCCTGGTTTAAGTGTTATTTTTACAGGGGTCACTTCTCTCAATAATCCCACATCATGGGGGTTAGTGGTCCACAAGTGTTGTCAAACACCTTGCTTAGTACAAAGGGATTGGGGTATCAATTCCCTCTCCTGAACCACAGAAGCCGAAATGATCGACCCTCCCACCATGGTTGGCACAGGTGTCTGAATTGTATTTACACAGGTAACCACGTGGCAGCCAATGGGGGGAAGACGGAGTAAGGGAAAGGTGATTGAAAGACAAAGGAAAGGAAGGGAAGAAAACATGCACATATCTACCTATACGTTTTATACAAAACTTTATCACCTTAGAACTATACTACCCGACCTGCCCTCGTATAACCAGAACTACACTCTATTCCTTACCTCCTGTAGAACTAAATACCTGAGAATACTGTATTAGTTCACACATAAATGCACATGCCACATATAGGTTAGTCACTGGCACATAACAGGTACAAAACACTGATCCTTTGTTTGTAGCATCTGACAGTAACATGAATTGCAAGCTTGATGGCACAAAACAAAAGGGGTATTGCCTTAGATGAGTAAACAAACACACATGGCCTCCTGGGCAAGCATAAGCAACACATAAGATAACATATAAATTGTGTTAAGGCCAACTCTCCTTGACTGTATCTGAATGTTATTTTCCTGATGAGATTATGGCACAGTTCATTAACTCAGAACTCTCCCCTACGGGACTGAAAATGAAAATGAAAATGTCCGTGTGTTTCCATGTCTCACATGCACTTCAGTATCACAAAGCAAACTACATATAATGTCACTTATCTCAGTGTCCGGAGGCCTCTGAAGGCCATCTGGGCTGGTGAAGATGATGCAGAGGTTCAACCCGGCTGTCTGTCTCACCGCCGTGGTCCGGGAAACATGGAGCTGCTGAAAACGGCAGCCTAATGGCACCGCTGCCACCCGGGAACATAAAGCCTCTAGAGCTGCTGCCCAAGCTCACCACCGGTAGCCCAGGAACACACGCTTTCCTACACGCCACCGCAGGATTAATAATGTGGGAAATGCAGCATGAATCTTCCAGCAGTCCTCCGGCTCTCATCCTAACACTGCAAAATGCTGCCGCCGCCCATGCCGTCCAAACATTAATTATCTGAACCAGGTGCTGGGTGGTTGGCGGTTAAGAAGGCACTTGATTGCTGCCAGCTGGTCAGATGCGCGCACACCCTCTTGAACTACATGATGAACCACTGCCTGCTGGGAAGTGTAGTTCAAGCCCTTATCCTCCCTCTCCGTTTGCCTAAACCTCTAATCCTGACAGGTGTGATGGAACTTGTTGCATACCTATGTCACAAAAGGGTGGTGGTCCACTGACAATAGCCATGAGGGGGATCGGCACTTTTCTGTATTGTATTATGATGTCACAAGGGATGCTTTTTTTCTAACACAATCTCCCCATCGGTGCTGTCTCTCTTTTATCTGTGGCGGGAGTCTCTTCGAACATCCGCCACAGATCTACCACATCCCTTCTATTTTGTAAATGTTTCCCTTTATATTTTGCTGTGAGATACGTGGACAGGTGCTCTAACGCTCCTTTATCAAAAGACCCATGCTCTGGCTAGACGTGTGATAGTCCCTCCGCTTTCGGTCACCCATTGGTTGTGGTATTTCTTAATTCACTCGCTATACATGGGGAGGTGCTTGCAAATGTGGGATAGCAGGGTTTCTCTACCACATGGCTAGTTGCTTCAGGCTCGGGTGTATGTTTCCCCCAACACTCATATGGGGACTTTTCCCTTGTTCTTCCCTCTATACTTTGGGCCTTTGTTTCTAGCAATCAATAAGTGAATCTCACATATGTCTCAATCTTGTTTGTACAGGTGAAACAGTCAAACATATATGAACATAAAGGAGATTTTAACCAACAAAACAAAAACACATAAAACAGAAAACATGCGATGAATCCCCCCTTCTTCTTCCCCTTAAAACAACATCCGCTTTTACACACACTCACTCTTCATTCACATCATGTTTGCCCCTCGTAGGCCTTCCACAACACATAATAAAACACTGAAAATAATAAGTTAAAATAATAACCACTACTGTTTCCCGAGCCCTCTAACTATATGGCACTCCTACTTTTATCGCCGTATTTATTCTCCGAACTGTTCTCCGCTTTATAGTCTCTTCACTTTTTTAATAAAACATTATAATAAATGGCCATATAAATAGTAAAAAGCGCTTTTCTTCAAATAACAACTCAATTCATTCACATTCAACCACTGCATGTTCTCTTCAATCACACCACTCTATATCCCCCAAACCCCATTGTTTGTGTCTCCTTGCAATTTATACTCACATGCCCATGTTTTTCCAAGAGCCTCTGTTCGTGGTTAATCCACAATGGCTGGGCCTCTTCCTGGGGCTGCACATGGCTCCAAAGATCAGCGTCGTATTCGCAAAGCCAGAACCCACAAGAACCGTTTTCTTCTGCATACGCATTTTTTGGGACTGGTCAGATGTAAGTGGTCGCAGCCTTTCTGGAGAGGCCCTGGATCTCGCCGTAGGTACTGGGGCTAAGGAAATCACACTAAGGGGTCACCAAATGAAGGCACGCAACTTATAATAGATGTGTCCCAAAAATAAAAATAAAAAAGTAAAGTAATACACCCAGTCAGGGAATGAGACCAAGAGATAGTTTTGCAAGGATAATAAAGTTTATATAATAGAAAAAATGCCAGCAAAGAACTCTGCTGCCTGAGAGCGCTCTGCCTAAAATTACATGGGCAGCAAATTATAAAAGACAAACGCATCACTGATGACGATTTAGGCTAGGACAGATGTTGTGTTGCTGGTTGGTGGGGGACCTATAGATTAGCCTGCTCTATATGGGATCTCAGGCCCTAATTGGCTGCTGCTTCCCAGTCGACCTTGGTGCACGTGGGTCAGCTGAGCTCATCTCCGCGGCAAAGGTCAGTGCAGACGAGCGAAACATTTCTAACTAATCTAAGCTAAACAACAGGAAATGGTAATTTATCGAGAATGACAGATACCTAAACGTTACTTGTAAGGGGGTCCTTTGTGAAGAGGGGATAATATATTGCCATTCCAAACTCCAATTCAGGGCTTCATTGATACCGCAATGTCTGCACCCAAGAGTCCCGGGAGCTTGATCTATCGCCTGCCTTCCCTGGTGCCTCATGATACGAAGAGACGTGTGTTGCTATTGAGAGAATATATTGCTGCTCGGGATTAGGTCTGTGGTGGGGTTTTGGAATGGCCATGACGAGGGGGTTAGATGTTTATCAACATAAAAGGACTTTGGTGGTCGGAATGGAGAGGCCAGGTGGGCTCTGGCCTGGTGGGGTGGAAGTCGAAGGGACATGAGCAGTTTAATGGAGATAGATGGGCATTTTGTGCTGCAGCCTGTTCCTGCCTCACGCTCTCCGCAGAGCGCATTCTTTGAGAAAAGGATACTAGGTATTTGTAACATTGAAAGGACAGTGGACACATGGCCATCTGTGGGAACAAGGCTCGTGCAGAGCTTGCCTGATGTGTGGATGGCTTGACCCTCTGAGAGAGAGGCTGGGGGTGCGAGTGCTGCAGTTTCACAGAGTGATGGTTTTCAGGCCTAGTAAAAGATGGCATCTGGGCTTGGTGCAAATGGAGTCCTATGCTAAGGCATGATTGATGTTATTCGCTTACTTTGCTACAATATAGAACCCTTACCTTTACAGTGGAGGGGGGGCGTCTCCCCCTTGGTTTCGATGATGTTTATTCGCATTGGCGGTGGTTAGGGGGGTGGGATAGGGCAATCTCCTTCCCAACACCTGACACAAACCGATCACTCACTGTTCCCCCTTCCTCCCTCTCACCCCTCCCTCACTCTCCTTGTTTCTCTCCCTTTCCACCACTCCCATCCCTATTTCTTCACTTGGCCCTCTCTTCCCTGCCCCTCAACCACCACCCACTGTCCTCTCGTGCCAGTGCGCCTCCCTTTGCCCTCGCCTCAACTCCTCATATTCCCTCCATAAACCCTCCATATGTTTCCCTTCTTCTTTGCCTTCCTTTCTCTGTCTTCCCATCTCTCCTTACTTTTCCTTACTTCCATATTCTTCAGCCGAAACACTCCACCTGCCTCCTCTGCTCATAACACTCCTACAACCCATCCTGCTCTCTGTTTTGCCCTTCCCCTCACCACCATTCCAATCTCCCATCGCGCCCACTCCTCATGCCCTGTTTCACCCTCATGTCCCATCTCCATTTACCTGCAACTCTGTGCTCTCCCCCTCAACACCCTTATACCTCCTCCCAATATCCACATCCACCTGTCTCTTCTCCCTCCTCCTATTACCTCCCTCCCCATGTTTTCTTTCCATTCTCTCCGCCCACTCCCCTCCCCCATGTACACCATCACTACAATCTTCCCCCTTGCCTCCCTCTCAACCCTGCATCCCATTTAACCCCGCTCTCCTGTTCGTTCAAGCCCCTTTTGCCTACCCCTTCACCCTTTCCCTTTCCACTTCCCCCTTGTTCCCACTTCCTCAAACACCCTCCCTCATCACTGCATGCTCTGCTCTGACTCACCTTCCCCATCCCCAATCTCACCCTTTAGTGCCATATTTCACTATTTGTCTGCCCCTACCCCGCCTCACTCTTCAGTTACTTTCTCCTCCCCATGCCCCTACTTCCTCCTACCCTACACCTCTCTCCATGAATTCCCCTTCCCTTATAGCATCCCTCTCACCCCAGCACCCTCTCAACCCCTTCAATATTCCCCTCCATCCTCTTCCCACCCCGTTTCCCCTCCCTTCACCCTGCCCCCATACTCCATCTCCCCCAGCTCCCTCCTTCCCATTCTCACTCTAATCCACACATTCAACCTGTAAAGTTTACTCTTAGCCTCTCCTCCCTCTTCTTTCCTTCCCCCCTCCTTCCTGCCTCTCCCATCATTACGGTCTCTCCTTTCACTCTTCCTATGCCCCATTCTCCTGTCTCCTTCCACAGTCTCCCTTAACCCCCTCTCTCCCTGCCTTCCTTGTTGTAACTCTTCATTTCTGCCCCTTCTTCCTCTCCCCCTGTTCCTTCTAACCCTTCCAACTCCCCTGCCACCCACTCTTCATTCTCTCCCTACTTCATCTACCCTTCTACGCCCCACCTCCTGCTCCCTGTCTCCCCTTCTCCTCCCTTTACCCAATCTCTCCCCTTCACCAACCCATCACCCATCTCCTAACTCCTCCTCTCTCCTCTCTACTCTACAGCTATTCACTCTCCCAAATATCAAACCTTACCTTTCCCCATGTCTTCCCACTAGACCACTCTTTTCCTCCCCCTCAGCCATCTGACACTCTCCCCTCATGCCAGTCCTTTGCCCTCTTTCCCTTCCTCAGTCTCTCCCCTTCTCCCTTCATTTCCGCTTTCCCTTCTTTTAATGTCTCACCTTCCCCCCTTCCTGCTCCCTACTTACACTATCTTCATCCCACCTCACCCTGCCTCCGGCTCTCAACACCCCTACACTCCATCCCTCTCTCACTCTATTACAATTCCAACCCACCCTCTCCTCACACCCTTTGCCTATCTTCCCCAAACAGCCTCTCCATTGTTCTTGCACATTTTACCCGTACTCAGACCCCCTTTCATTACTGTCCTTTCCCGTTCTGCCTCACCTATTAACCATTTTCCCTCGCACCCCTCCCCAATGTAATCTCATTCCCTACTCTTACCCCTCTTCCCATCTCTGCAGCCAGCTGCTCCTTCTCCCCTTTTCACCTACTTTCCTCGCAATTCTCCCCGTCCTCTCTCTCCCTGCTCTACCATACCCTCATCCCATCCCCGTAATTCTGCTCCCTCTTTCCTTACTCTCAACCCTATAACACCCTCAACCTCATTCCACTTCTGTTCCTCCCTCCCTTCCCACTACCACTCCTGTTCTCTTCCCATTGGACCCAAAGTCCTTCCCACTCCCCTTTCACCATATTCCCTCTCCACTTCCCCTTTTATCATAACACCCTCGCCATACACTGCCTTGGCCCATTTTACCCCTCCCACTTCGCTATACTCTGCCATATCCCATCTTTCCACATCCCCTCCCCCTCATCCCTCTTACCCTGTCAAGTGTTCCCTATTCCTCTCCCTTCTCTCACCTAGTGCCCCTTGAACCCTCTTACCCCATTCCCCATACCCCGCTCCACTCTCCCTAGCTACCCCTCTCCTGTCTTCCCTCCTCGCTGATTTTCCTCCTCACACACTTCCATCCCCTCTTCTCTCCAAGCTTTTCCCAATGTCCTCTTCCCCTTCCCTCTCTGTAACGCTCACCTGATTCCCACGGAGGCGCTGGTCTTGGCAGGGTGGTAACTGTATCTTGAAAAGTGAAGTGCAGGACTCGATTGGCTTCCGGGGCTGGGCCTCTTCGCACTGTGTGTCTAACTCGAAGAGTAAGATGTCTGCAGGTGAAAGAATATGGGGTTAATGACCTGGGATTGTCGGGTGTCTCTCTCTCTCCCCCTCTCACTTTTCTGTGGAGCCTCAAGGTCAACGTGCTCACCTTAGATAGGTGAATGCTGGACTCTCCATCTGCGTCTGGTACAGGGTGCCGTTACCAGTTCCTTCACTGGGTTGAAACGTAGGCCTCTTGACTTCAGAGGATTGCTAACCGTCGTTAACTGCACGAACGGTGAGTTTCCGGGCACGTTGAATGTCCTTACAGTCTGTAGGTGCGTGGGCACGTTAGTATGGAATAGGGCTCTGTATAAAGTTCTTTTCAAATGGTGCCTTTTGTCTTGCAGGGCTCTTGAGGCGGAAGATGGTGGTTTGAAGAGAGCCGGAGTTCGAGCCAGCGCATAGGAATGAAGCGCTTGGGAGTGCGTAAGTAAGTGCCTGTTGCCTACTTTCGAAATGCACTCCAACTGTCTCTTTTCTTTTGCAGTTATGAGTTTGGATGCTGAAGAGACTCTGGAAAACGCCGGGGTATTTGCAGGCGCCTAATTGTAGAGGGCGCGATGGCGCGTGAGTAAATAGCCTGCCTAATGTCTCTCCTTTTCTCTTTCAGGTGCAGGAATGCAGCGTTGAAGAAAACCGGAATTCGAGGGGTGCCGGTAAGTAAATTCCCCACAGGAATAATTATGCTTTTGTCTTCACAGGCTTTTATAATGGCGGAGGAGCAGCGCGAAGAGTTGGTAACTGCCGATGGATCAGGTGAGGAAAGCGCTGCGAGTGAAGGTTGCTGTGCTAACCTGTTGTTTCTTTGTCTTTGCAGGTGCTTCTGAAGGCTGGATACAAGAAAGGTAAGCTTTTGTTCTCACAGGTTCAGGATCGGAAGAATGAAGACTGGAACCGACACGGTGAGCGTTCTGCTGCAGATGCAGAATAACGCGAAGCACGTTGCATCAATCGGGTGTGGTTTTAATAGCCTTGGAGTGATGAGGCGTCTTCCTCCACTGCCTCGCCCAGGAAAGAAAAGAGTTCCTGTTCTAGAAGAGTTCCAGTGTTGTATCCAGGGAGTGGAGCCTGCCCCACCCAGGTAAGAAACTAGTCCCGGCTCGTAGAGGATTCCCATATGGCTGGTAAGTAAGCAGCATGGTCTGCTGCAGGTAAGTCCACCCAAGCATCTTTATACATGTTATGAGCCCGGCGCTTTCAGTGCCGGGACCAGTGATTTCGATGAGCCTGGTGCCACCGGCGCCAGGACAGGGTCCAAAAGGTCCCAATGGGGACCGGCTGGTGCCTAGGATGAAGGTTAGAGGCCTGCTTCCAAGGACGTTGGGCTGGTCCTAGCCCCTTGGAAGCAGTGATCATGACAGCACCCCCCCTCAAGGCCCCTCCCAAGCGCGTCTTCTCCGGGGGTTTTGGCTTGTCGGGGTGATTTAGATGGAATTTCTTGACCAGACGAGGTGCATGGACATGTTCTGAGGGTTCCCAAGACCTTTCCTGGGGGCCGTATCCTTTCCAATCAACCAGGTAGTATAACTTAGATTTGGAGATTTTGGAGTCTAGGATGTTCTTTACTTCGAACTCAAGTTCTCCATCCACTAGAACAGGTTCTGGGAGTTTGGTCAATCGGGTTTCTGGTTGTACTGGTTTTAGTAGGGAGACATGGAATACTGGATGTATTTTCATATGAGAAGGCAATTCCAATTTGACAGTCACCGGATTAATTATGGCAGAGATGAGATAGGGTCCTAGGTATCTCGGGATGAAAGTGCGGGGTCCTTTTAGAGGCAGGTGCTTAGTAGATAACCAGACCTGATCTCCCACAGAGTAGTGAGGGGCCTCTTTACGGTGTAGATCCGCTCCTTTCTTGTATAGTGCTTTAGCTCTTTGCAGATGGGCAGTGGCTTCTTTAAAAGCATGAGTGATCACCGAGTGCAAGTGATCCACAGCAGGTGTTTCGAGTTTTTGGGGAGGATCCAGGTTAGAGGTCCTAGGATGGGTTCCGTATAACAGGAAGAAGGGAGTCTTCCCGGTTCCAGAATGGATCGAATTGTTATAAGCATATTCAGCGATCCAAAGGATGTCCTTCCAAGGGTTTTCAGTTTGTTGGAGCATGCAACGTAAATATTGCTCCAGAGTTTGATTTGTCCTCTCGGTTTGTCCGTCAGTTTGGGGATGGTGACTAGTTGAAAGTCTCACATCAATCTGGGCTAAGCGACAGCAACTTCGCCAAAAGTGGGAGATGAATTGACTTCCTCTATCGGAGACCAAAACCGAGGGAAAACCGTGTAACCGAGCAATGTTTTCTAGGAATTCTCGGGCTAACACTGAAGCTGAAGGTAGGCCCTTTAGGGGAATGAAGTGAGCCATCTTGGAGAATAGATCCACGACTACTAAAATGGTATTATACCCTGAGCACTGAGGTAAGTCAGTGATGAAATCCATGGACAGGGTATGCCATGGACAGGGAGGGATGTCAAGCGGGTGTAAGAGGCCGGCTGGTTTCTCCTTCTGGCTTTTATTCTGAGCACACACACCGCAGGAGATTACAAAGTCTCTAATGTCCTTCTTCCATGATGGCCACCAGAAATGTCTTTTGACCTTTTCCATGGTTTTGGTAATGCCAGGGTGGCCCTCCATTAATGAGTCATGATAACAGGAGATTACCTGTTTTTGTATTTTCTCACAGGGCAAGTACAATCGTCCTCGGAAATATGGTAGGTCTTGATCCACTGAGAAGTCCTTCCCCTTGAGTTGCCAGTCCTGTAATTCTGCCGGAGTTAGGAGTGATTTGACCGTTGTCTCGATGTCTTCAAGGGATTGAGCGCTGACCAAACCCAAAACTCTTTGTTCAGGGATTATGGGTATTGGTTAAGGATTGGTCAAGTGTTCATCTATTCCCATCCGGGAGAGGGCATCTGCTTTTCCGTTTTTACTGCCTGGTCGATAAGTAATTATAAAGTCAAACTCAGCCAAAAACAGAGCCCAGCGGAGCTGCCTGGAAGACTGAGCTTTGGCCGTCTTCAGATATTGTAAGTTGCGGTGATCTGTCATTACTGTGACTGTGTGTCTGGCTCCCAAAAGGTAATGCCGCCAGGCCTTAAAGGCCGATCTGATAGCTAGAAGTTCCTTGTCTGTAATAGTATAGTTGATCTCGGGAGCCGAGAATTTGCGGGACCAAAAGGCTACAGGATGTAATTGGTGTGTAACTGGATCCCTTTTTGATAAAACTGCCCCCATAGCAAGACTAGAAGCATCTGTTTCAACCATGTAGGGGAGTTCTGGGCGGGGATGTTTCAGAACAGGTGCAGAGATGAATTTAGCTTTTAAGTCTTGGAAAGCTTGTTTCGCCTCTGTAGACCACTCAAAACGTTTGTTTTTCTTTAACAGAGCGGTGATGGGCTGGACTATTCGAGAGAATTCGGGAATGAATCTGCGGTAAAAGTTAGCGAAGCCTAACATGCTTTGAACTCCTTTTACAGAGGTTGGTGAAGGCCACTTGATGATTGCATCGACCTTTTTTGAATCCATATGGACTCCGTTAGGCGACAGTATGAATCCCAGGAATTCAACTTCAGTTACGTTGAAAACGCATTTTTCAAGCTTAGCAAAAAGGTTATGTTGACGCAATCTCTCGAGGACCTCTTTAACGTGTTTCCGATGTTCCTCTTCAGATGGTGAATAGACGAGGATGTCGTCAATATAGACAACTACACACACATCTATGAATTCTCTGAGGACGTCATTCATAAAATACTGGAAGGCGGCCGGAGCGTTGCATAGTCCAAAGGGCATAACTTGATATTCAAACAGCCCATACTTGGTGCGGAAGGCCGTCTTCCATTCATCGCCCTCTTTTACTCGTACCAAATGGTAGGCTCCTCTGAGATCCAACTTTGTATATATACATGCGTTTTTGACTTGGTCCAGGAGTTCAGGGATCAAAGGCAACGGGTATCTGTTTTTAACGGTGATTTGGTTCAGGGCGCGGTAATCTATACAAGTTCTAAGGTCTCCTTCCTTTTTCGGAACGAAGAACAAAGCCGAAGAAGCTGGGTATCTTGAAGGACGGATAAACCCATTAGCTAGGTATTGGTCCAGATATTGTCTGAGGTGGAGATTCTCTGGCTCGGTCAGGGCCTAAATCCTACTGCAAGGAGGAGTAGATCCGGGTATCAGGTCTATTTGACAGTCATAAGACCTATGAGGAGGCAGGGAGTTAGCTTGGTCCTTCTGAAAGATGTCTAGGAATTCCTGGTATTCAGGAGGTAGTTGGGGAACCTCAGAAGAGATTGCTGCCAGTGAAACGTCGGGCCGAGGATAACAAGTGGGGATACATTCAGGAAACTGAACCGTCTTTGCTCGCCAATCGATCTGAGGGTTGTGCTTCTCTAACCAAGGAATTCCTAGAATGATCTGGAACTGAGGGGCCTTGATCACATTGAACACGATTTTCTCCCGGTGTCCATCTTGGCTCACTAACGTCACTTCCTGGGTGGTGTGAGTTACTGGTCCGGAGGCTATCTCCGTGCCATCCACTGTAGTAATGACGTCTTTTACTGCCTTAGGACAAAGAGGTAGATTCATCCTTGATACCATTTCACGGTCCACATAATTGCCGATTGCTCCGCTGTCGATGTAAGCTTCAATTGCATGCAAACGATCCGGACGTTCAGGGCTAATGAGGACCATAGGCACCACGAAATGCGAGGTCACGGAACAGATTTTAACGCTCGGCAAGAGGACCTCTACACTTGTCGGGCTAGGTCGTTTCCCTGCTCAGAATTTGTGGTACAGGTAACTGCAGCTCCTACAGCCTTCTTAGCTGGTTTCACTGGACAGTCTCGAAGAAAGTGCCCCGAGTTTCCGCAATAGAGGCATAATTGCAGCTGTCTTCTCCTTTCTCGCTCTTTTTGGGTTAATGGTCCTTTCATGCCCCCTATTTGCATGGGTTCCACGGTGTCAACTCCCCTAGCTAAGATCTGCGGTTTGGAAAACACTCGGGTATCAAATTTGGAATGATCAGCCTTCCTGTTCTGTAATCTGTGGACCAATTGAACAACTAAGTCAATATAGTCTGAGCAGTCTTGTGGAGGATTCAGAACTTGAGCTAACACATCCTTGAGCTCTCCACGCAGGCCTCTGTAGAAAAGCGTAATTCTCTTATCCTCAGGCCATTGAGTTTCCACTATAAGTCTGTTGAATGATGCGATGTAAGTCAAAAGGTCTTGATTACCCTGTCGTAACGAAAGGAGTTCATTGTCCAAGGCCTGCCCTTGTGAATGTCTTGCGAACAGTTTCTCCATGCTGGACTGGAAAGCCTGTAAATTATGAAGAACCGAATCATCCTGAGTGACTAAAGGGATCGACCAATCTGCGGCACTGCCACTGAGATAAGAAAGCACGAAGGCTACCTTGGCCTGATCTGTTGGGAAGGCTGCTGGCCTACATAAGAAGTGTAAGCGGCACTGGTTAATGAACACTGCAAATCTCTTTGGGTCACCAGAAAAGCGTTTGGGCGGAGCCAAGGGCACATTACCGGGTAGATTGATTTGCACTGGGTTTGTGGAGGATGCTGAAGGATAGTTTCCTCCTGAAGCGGGCAGAGGTGTTTGTCCTGCCTGCGTTTGTAGCAATTGCCTAGCGAGGTCATCTGTTCGCTCCTTGGATATAATCAGCTCTCTTCTTAGAGCGTTCGTTTCCTGACGAGCTGCATGTACTTCCGCTTTTAGTTCCCCAAGTAACTGGGCCAATTGATCGGTATCTGAGGTTTCCATTGCGCCTGGGTAGGAGTTTTGCGGTGGGCTTCGCGTTCTGTAATGCTCACCTGATTCCCACGGAGGCGCTGGTCTTGGCAGGGTGGTAACTGTATCTTGAAAAGTGAAGTGCAGGACTCGATTGGCTTCCGGGGCTGGGCCTCTTCGCACTGTGTGTCTAACTCGAAGAGTAAGATGTCTGCAGGTGAAAGAATATGGGGTTAATGACCTGGGATTGTCGGGTGTCTCTCTCTCTCCCCCTCTCACTTTTCCGTGGAGCCTCAAGGTCAACGTGCTCACCTTAGATAGGTGAATGCTGGACTCTCCATCTGCGTCTGGTGCAGGGTGCCGTTACCAGTTCCTTCACTGGGTTGAAACGTAGGCCTCTTGACTTCAGAGGATTGCTAACCGTTGTTAACTGCACGAACGGTGAGTTTCCGGGCACGTTGAATGTCCTTACAGTCTTTAGGTGCGTGGGCACGTTAGTATGGAATAGGGCTCTGTATAATGTTCTTTTCAAATGGTGCCTTTTGTCTTGCAGGGCTCTTGAGGCGGAAGATGGTGGTTTGAAGAGAGCCGGAGTTCGAGCCAGCGCATAGGAATGAAGCGCTTGGGAGTGCGTAAGTAAGTGCCTGTTGCCTGCTTTCGAAATGCACTCCAACTGTCTCTTTTCTTTTGCAGGTATGAGTTCGGATGCTGAAGAGACTCTGGAAAACGCCGGGGTATTTGCAGGCGCCTAATTGTGGAGGGCGCGATGGCGCGTGAGTAAATAGCCTGCCTAATGTCTCTCCTTTTCTCTTTCAGGTGCAGGAATGCAGCGTTGAAGAAAACCGGAATTCGGGGGGTGCCGGTAAGTAAATTCCCCACAGGAATAATTATGCTTTTGTCTTCACAGGCTTTTATAATGGCGGAGGAGCAGCGCGAAGAGTTGGTAACTGCCGATGGATCAGGTGAGGAAAGCGCTGCGAGTGAAGGTTGCTGTGCTAACCTGTTGTTTCTTTGTCTTTGCAGGTGCTTCTGAAGGCTGGATACAAGAAAGGTAAGCTTTTGTTCTCACAGGTTCAGGATCGGAAGAATGAAGACTGGAACCGACACGGTGAGCGTTCTGATGCAGATGCAGAATAACGCGAAGCACGTTGCATCAATCGGGTGTGGTTTAAATAGCCTTGGAGTGATGAGGCGTCTTCCTCCACTGCCTCGCCCAGGAAAGAAAAGAGTTCCTGTTCTAGAAGAGTTCCAGTGTTGTATCCAGGGAGTGGAGCCTGCCACACCCAGGTAAGAAACTAGTCCCGGCTCGTAGAGGATTCCCATATGGCTGGTAAGTAAGCAGCATGGTCTGCTGCAGGTAAGTCCACCCAAGCATCTTTATACAAGTTATGAGCCCGGCGCTTCCAGTGCCGGGACCAGTGATTTTGATGAGCCTGGTGCCACCGGCGCCAGGACAGGGTCCAAAAGATCCCAATGGGGACTGGCTGGTGCCTAGGATGAAGGTTAGAGGCCTGCTTCCAAGGACGTTGGGCTGGTCCTAGCCCCTTGGAAGCAGTGATCATGACACTCTCCCACCACCTCACACTCTTTTCTCTCTCCTTTATCTCTCTTACCCTCTGCCCTTCTCACTTGCCCTTTCCCCTGTCCACATCCTGATTCCCTCCTCCTCTCCCACCATTGAATCCCTCTACGTTTGTGTCATTTTCCACCGCTCCAGCCTCTGTGCCCTCTCATCCTCTGACCCTCACCGCTTCTCACCATCTCCCTCTCGTCCTATTCCCCCTCCGGTTTATCCACTCGCCATATTTCTTCCCTGGGATACTTACACTTTTCAATCCTCTCCCCTCCTTCCTCCCCATTGCCATCTTCCCATCCATCTATCCCCTTCCTTCTTCTCTGGCCTCCCCCATGTAGGTCCTCCCCATGGCCTCTCCCACCATCTGCCCTCTCCCATCATCTCCCCTTCCCTTCTACCATCTCATGCTTCCACCCCCTTGTCTCCTTCTCCTCTCCTCCCTAGCCTCATGCTGGACTCTTTCACTCCTCTCCCCTTACCCTCCCCTCTACCCCTGACATGCCTCTTCGGCCACACTCCCTGTGCCTCTCCCATTGTCCCTCCACCCACCTCTTCCACTTCATTGTTTCCCTACCATTCTCTTTCCTCTGACCCCTACACCATGTCATTCAACTCTCACCTCCTCTCTTCCCAATCGCAGCCACATCTCCTCACCAAATTTCCATCTCCACTCCCACTCCTCTCCACATCTCCCTCCCCATTCTTCCCCGTCCTCCCTGTAAACCACCGTCTCTAACCCTTACCTTTCCCTCTTCTCCCATTCTCTTTCCTTCCCTCTCCTTTCCACCTCCCCATCCTATATGTCCCCTCTCTCCCACACTTTTATCCTTTCTCCCTGTGCTTCCCTCATATACCCTTTACTCTTTCCCCTCTTGTTTACTTGCCCCATCCCCACCCCTCCTCTCTACCTTTTCCCTTTCCCTTTACCTTCTTAGACCTTCTCCCAACTTCCCTTTTTCCATTCTGGTTAACTCTCTCTTCTTCATTTCACCTCACCCCATTCCACTCCCTCTCCTCACATCTCCTCCCTCCCCAAACCCCTACATATACCACCGCACCTACACCTCTTATCCTTTCCTCTCCACTTCTCCCCAGCATGCCCCCTTCTACAGGATACGTATATATGAGCGGGGAAAAAAAGAAGGGCAGATTTATTTGAAAATCGGCTGTACACAAATTACAAACAGCGAGAATGTTGAATAAAACCCCCATTTGGTGTCATTATAGTGAACAAGGGCCATGGGTGCTGCAGGGGTGTCCCCTGCTCCCTATTAAATAAAGTTTCAAAAATAAAAGTGGACCCTGTGGCGCTGGCTCCCATTCACGTAAGTTAAGGGAAACGGCATTGCAGAGGGATCCCGGAGATGGCGGTGTCATGATCCATAGAACGTGTCCCTTTTGGACTTCCTGGTCCCTGACACAACAGGGCTTGCACTCCTTAGTACTTCCAACCTGGCCGTCTAACGTGGAATGCTCTCCACCAGCCTCCACGTCAGACGTAGCACATTCTATAAAGAGACCACACCCCGCGGCCCTGTGCGTCTCAACGCTACCGCTTCTAGTGGCTAGACGTGTGCTCTGTAGTTCGCTGTAACTAATCTCTTGCTTCCTGGTTTCCTTGAGTTCCCCCTCTACCTTTCCTTCCTCCTTATTCTGCCTTGATTCCCGGATCTCGTGTACCGCCTCCGAGTACACCTCCCTCGTTTCCTGGACTTCCCAGAGATTCCAGGTATCCCTGGACGTTGAACCATGAATGCACGCTGGAACCAGAAGACGCTCACGCAGGGTTGTACAAAACTCCTTCCAAGAATTCCAGCAAACATCGAAGTCAGGTGAGAAGGGGGGAAATCTGTGACAGGAAGCACACAAGGAGGTGTGCCGCCAAGAGGTAAGTGAGGGCATTGGGGAAGTGGGTGGTCAGAAATTGCTGCAGGAGGGAAATACTGAACATTATTTTCGGTCAAATAACTTTCGTTTTTCTCTCCCTCGGACATTTCACTTTCAAACAATTCATGGTAATCCCCTTTCCACTGCTCCTTTCACTCTCCCACATCCCCTCGTGACTTAGCACCCTCTCTTCTCACCTTTCTTATCATATCTCCCATGCCCTTTTCTCTTTCTCTCCCTCTTCCCCTGTCTCATTTCCCATGTCTCCCCTTCTTCGCTCTCCTCTCTCCTTTACCAACCAATCTACATCTCACAACTCCCCCTTCAACTATGCACCCTAAGACTCTGCATCAACATCTCTCATCTGCCTTCGCCTTTCTCCAATCCACTTGTTCCCTTGCCTCATTAGATCTTTCCCCAACCCTGGTCACCTTATCTAGTCCCCCTTTCCAACCATCCTCCTATATTCACATGTCCACCTTCCTTCCTTGCGCCCTAACTTCCTCACCTCTCCCCCAATGCCCCTCTATTCCTTTTGTCCTTCCCCTCCCATCACCCATGCACTCTCCAATCCCCATTTTCAAGCTTTCATGTTGCCCATCCCCTTCCCGCACACCCCATTACTGAGTCTTCTCTTCCCACTCACCTCTGTCCCTCATGCACCCTCTGCCTTTGCCTCCCTCTTCCCCTCACTCTCTCTTCCATTCACCACCACTTCCCTCTCGCTTTTCCTTTTCTTTCTCTGACTATCCCCTCTCTCCTCTTCCCCTCTCTACACAACCTGTCCTTGACTACCCAATTCTGTTCCCCTTCTCTTCTACCCTTTGCCCTTCTCCCTCACCTATTCCAGCATTCCTTATCCCACTCTCCCTACATTCTCCTCAATCCCTGATCATCAAATTCCCCCTTTCACCTCATGTCCCCCTGATTCCACAACCCTCCCTCTTTTGTTCCATTCCTCCTTTTCCACTGATTCCCTCCCCATTTCTCCTTTTTTAACCTCTCTGCCTGCCACTTTATCACTCTCCATGTCAACTCCTTCCTCATTCGCCAACTCCATCCATTTTCTTCTTCTGTCCCTCATTTTTCCCCCACATGCCCCTTTCCCACTTTCCTTCTCTCCCTCTGCTTACCTCCCTGACTCTCAATAGCCCTCCCATTCTCCCTACTCCACTATTGTTTACCCTTCCTCCTCCCCACAGTTTTCCCTTCCCTCCCCTCAGGATCCACTCCTCGCTCCCCTCATCCCATGCCGCATCGCCTTCATCCCTTTCTCAAAGAATGTCCCTGTGCCTTTTCTCCCACTTTCTCCTGCTATTCCCCAGTCTCATTTCCCTGTGTCCCTTTGGCTAATCTCTGCTCCTGTTGTCACTTCCTTACCCATTCCGCCACTCCCCATTCCATCTTTAGACTGCCTCGATTCCTCCCTATACTCTTCTCTTTCTCCTCCCTCTCCTCGTAACTCCTCAAAACCCTAACAACTCCCCACCCCACCACCCTCCTTCATCCCCCATAATCAATTCTAATACCTGTCCCCTCTCATCTTTCATTTTCACCTCTATCCCTGACCCCCTGTAATCGTCCTACCTCTTGCACTATACTATACCCCTTCCCACTCCCCCATTCACCCTCCCCCATTTTTTCCATCCCATTCCCCACTCGCTCTCCCACTCACTACTCTCCCTCTTTCACGCTTTGCCCCACTGCCTACCCACTCACTTCTTCCTACATTTGCCTACTGCCCCCCTTTTTACCATCCACTCTCCGTTGCCTCACGTGTCAGACTACTCCCCATTCTACTATCTCCCACCCAATTCCCCTTTGCCTGCTCTCTCCCTTCTACCCCTCCTCATTCTCCCTCTCCCCCTGCTTCCTCTCCCTCAGCCATATTCATCTCCATCCCCATACCTTGTCCTCTCTTTCCCCTGCATCTTATCGTACTCCTCCCTCTTCCTCTTTTTACCTCTGGCCCTTCACTGCGACTTCCCTATTCCCCAACTTTCTAACATTTACCCTTCATTTTCCCCAGTACTTCTCTCTCCATCGACTACCATTTCATCCTCACCCCATGCCCCATCTCTTTTTCCCCTCAGCCCTTGCTTTCCTCTCCCCCTCTTCCCCTATCATCACCCTGTCAGGTCTTCACATGTGGGATTATTAGTATGATTGCATTGTGAATGTTATGTTTTGTGTGCTGCAATTGTGTGCTCTTGTATTTATTTCCTATGGGTGTGGTTGGTTGGGCCTTAACTCTGGCCATCCAGAGTGTTGGAACATTCACAAACCAATATGGATTTCTTGACCCTGCAAGCTGATTGGTAAGGGGAAGGTTATTGGGCAGTTAGAGTTCTCAAGTGACTTCCGTTGTCAACTGCTCAGCTGTGAAGGTCAGAACTTTGGAGCTCCAGTAATATGGGCCTTTGAAGTATATCCTGAAGATACTCTTCAGGAGAAGAAAGCAGAAAAACTGAAAGAAGTGAGGAAGCAGGAATCCTGAAGAAAAAAGTTATGTACTACCTTCTTGGTTATTCAAAAGTGAGACTTTATCATATTGTGGATTTGAATGGAAAAGATAAACTACTAGGAATCCTCGGTAAACCTTGGCTTTAAGTGACTGCAGTTCATTGTGTCAGTTTCCCTAACGCAAGTCTCGAGCACCAGAGTTAACAGTTTAATATTTCAGATCTGACTCCTTAGAGGAAAGGCCCTAGTGAAGACGTCTTCCTTGTACAATTTCCAAAGTCAGGGCTTCCTCATGTGAAGTTCTTCTTCAGGTTGCTGTGTGTGAACGCGCAACCGTTTTTCCACTGGCTCTGGCAGAGCCGCTTTGTTTTTGGGAGACAGCTATTTATCTGCGGACTGCCCTGATTCATGAAATTATTTGCGTGTAAAATGGGGATCGGCGTGCCATTCTGATCACAAATCCCCATCCGTCAAACAGGGATTTGGGCACAGAATGGCATGAAAATACCTGTTTTACACTCACATATCATGCAGCACAGTGAACATTTGAAATGTATTGGAGAAATGTATTGGAGACAAATATATTTATGCACAGTGACCATTTAATGTTCTTTGGAGGCAAATGTATATACACGGGCAGCGCAGTAACTAACTTAGGTAGCTAGACACTTTTGTTTAGACTTTATTTACGGTGCAGGAAGTGCAGTGACAAGGATCTTCAGGAATTAAGCTTTGGGAAGGCAAACAGACTACTCTTCAAGTTTTAGCTAAGCCAACTGGAAGCAAGGTGTTTACCAAAGAAGGTTCTCAGGACTGATTTAAGTGTAGAGGAGGAGCCAAGTACCCGTACTCCAACTGCCGCGCCCCTATTATCTATAGAGTTGGAACCAAAGTATGTGATATATTCAGAACAGTTGAACCAACAAAGAGCAAAACGCAAATTGAATTTACAAATTAATCTCAGCAGAAGGAGTTGGATGAGCCAAGAAGCCAAGGTCTTATCAAACTGGAATTGGCTGGCATTGGATACAAATCGTTTGAAAGAACAGAGACTCCTGTTCAGAAGGATTGAGCAAAACCAAAGACATCAGAGGACTATTAGAAAATAATATTAAGTACACGAAAAGGCTTGATTTCATGGTGTCTAGTCACGTGGAAGAAGGAAGTTGGATGATCGAGGTGGTCGCACCTATGCACAAGGGCAGGCTGTGCCTACACTCCTTAAAATTCTCAGAGCACAGTACAAACTCAAGGCCAAACTTCAAAGCACAAATTGACACTGGACTGATGATGGATTGATACATTAATTGGTGGGAAGCTAGTGTTAAGACAAGCTCACCAGCACCTGGTTGTTCAGTCTGCCTGCTGCTAGACGTAGGTGGAAAAGCACTGACAGGGGTTAGAAGCCAGCCAATTGTAGAGGACCGCATAATTGAGGGTCCTATAGTTTGTGTAACCAATGGAACGTTGTGTATTTAATGACGTTCATAGTGGCCATTTTGAGGTGAGGGCTTAGATGTCCCACCTGATGTTCAGTACCCTATCACTCTTCTTCACTGTTCTATATGATATGGAACTTATACCCAGATATTCCCTTAGAGCCTATCACTCCCTCCAATAGGTTTTGTACTTTGCCACGTAGGATGACGTTGGTAATGACGCAGGTCAGCACGTCACTGATGACGATTTTGCATGATATAACCTCAGTTTCTACTAAAATTAGTTGCGTAAGAAGATCAAGCGAATGCTGGTGTTCGTTGTATTCCATTTTAGATACTTGATATTAAAATGGGCTCCCTTTTGCCAAACTACCTGAGTCGTCTTGATTATTGATGTATGAATAAAATATGCATCCCCATCCAACTGCAGGGTATTGCTACTCATCTTAAAGTGCTGGGCAAACCAGTTCATAAGTTAAGTTTTGAATAGTTTATTCTATTAATTCATTTTAAAAGATTCCAGAGACATTTTAAACAAGTAGAAAAACACTACACGCAGTGCTTTAAGTGGGCTGGGGCTAGCCGGGCTCAGCCCTGGCAGTCTCCAGAAAGGCTTCTGAGCAGAGGCCCTACCGGGGCCCACCCCCGACTAGCCCCAGCCATGCTGACACTTGAGGTGGCCCATGTAGCGGCTGCACGGTTAAACGGGCTGCCTGCAGGTGTCAGCACTTTGGATTAGAATAAAAGAAAAGGTATCGCAAGTGTAACAAGTGTAACCGTGTAACAAGTGTAACCGTGCAGTGTGGGCTGCCAAATGGCTCTGTACTCTGAAATAGGAGGAGGGCTGGAGTGCCCAGCCCTCCTTTGTTTCTGAATGAATAGCCATCACCCAGCATGAATACCCTGGGCTACTCATGCTCGCTGATGGATATTTACTCGGAAACAAAAGGAGAGCTGGGCAGTCCATCCCTCCTCCTCTTTCAGAGTACAGAGCCATCAGCAGCAGGCAGCACTTGAATTCAAGGAGCCCATGGTAAAGCATTGTACCACATCGCTCCTTGAATGAAAAGGCTGCCTGCTGGGTGTGAGCTGGGGCACACTGGCATCAAAGGAAATAATGCCAGTGCGCCCCAGCTCTACTTCTTTTAGCACACCCGCACTTAGGCCACACACCCTAAAGAGAACCCCCCCCCCCCCTCGATTTCTAATCCCACTTAAAGCACTGACTGCAAGGTTTAACATTTCCTTTAGGCACAAGCAGATGCATATTCAGCTACAATGGGTTTTATGGTTGATGTATTAAGGGAAGAAGGGAGGGTTGAATGAGGTTGTTGGAACCAACCATATACGCTATCTTTTCTTTCTCCGTCCTGCAGATTCTCATGTGAGTAGAAGACGGGAATCTGTTTTATTTTTATTTTATCCACTTCCCCTTTCCATCTCGGATGTACCATGCTCAGCTGTATCTTAGTCTAGTTGAGTGTGTCACGCTCTTGTAAGTCTGCGGGGTGCAGCAGCTTCTGCGGACAGTTCCTAGTCGCGCCTGACACACCCTTACCCTTTCTCTCCTACTGCCTCTCCACAACCCCACATCTTGTCACTATTATCTCCCTAACCCATTCACAACTTCGACCCTTCTCCTTCCTTCTCTTCCACATTTCTCCCCTCTTTCCCAACTCTCATTCTTTCCCTCTCTAACGCTCACCCTAATATGCCCCTCTCGCACCTCTCATTTGTTCCCTTCTACCCTTCTCTTCTCTCACTACTACTCCACTCCCTCCCCTATTCCTTTCTCCATTTCCACTCCCTCTTTCTACTCCACACAATATTCCAATCTTTACTTCCCTATCCCCCTAGGCCACCTTCTACTCTCCTACTGTCTCACCCATCATGCACTTCCCTTCTTTCCATCCTTACCTCTCGTCTTTTATCCTCCCCTCTCTTACATGGTTAGGCACCCACTTCTCCCTTACCACTTGCCTATGCTAACACTTGTCCAATCCCTCCACATTAACCCATTTCGCTCTCCCCACTCAGCTCTCTCCACCAACTTTCCACCATCATATGCTCATTCTTTTCCCATCATCCTACTTCAACATTCAATTACTCTTTCCCTTTTCCATTCGCTATCTCACAATTTTACTCCCATCCCCATCCCACTCCTCTCCATTCTGCCTTTAAACCCTGCCCCCCTTCCTCTCTGCAATCCCCTATCCCCTTCTCCCTGCCATCCACACCTCTTGGCCCCTCAAACACTCTCAACTCCCGCCCACCATCCTCTGTAATTGCTCATAACCATTTTTCACCAAATGCCTCATCTCGCCATCATCACTTCCTCTAGCATCTCGCCCCATCTCATCCCCCTATCTCCTTTTGCCCTCTCACTCCTTTCCCTCCTATTGCTGCCCCTGGCACCCACCCCATCTGCTCTCACCACTTTACTCACTCTTGTTACCCCACTCACGTCTCTCCCACCTTCCCACGTTCGCACTGCTGCCTATCCCTAACTCTTTTTCTCCGTTTGCCTACGCTCCAATCACACTACTCCCCTCACTCCACTTACAACCAGTACATCTGTGTCTCCCTGTCCCTCTACCCTTTCTTCTTCCCCTCCACATTCCTGTTCCTCCTCTCTCCTGTCCTCCTCTCTCCAGTCCTTCCCCTCTTTCCTATATCACCTTGTATTTCTCCTTCCTCTCCTCCCTCCCCCTCACTTGACCACTCCCCTCTATACCCTCCTCCCTTTTCCACACCCTTATCACGTGTTCCATCTGCACATCAGCCCCATCTAACTCTCCCCTAACCATGTTCACTCTCTTCTTCCTTCCTCCTACTTGCCTTTTCTCCATCACACCTTCATTCAAGCCCACATCCCGTCAAACCCTCTCCCCCAACCCTTATATGCTAGCCCACCATCTCCCCTTTTCACCTTTTCCATTATCATGTCCTTACCCCTTTGCCCTGGCCTGCCTCCATGCTTTTTTCTTTCACATCTATCCCCCTTTCCCTACTCCTCTCTCCACTTGACCCTGACCACTCTATTCCCTCTCTGTAACACTACTTCCCCACATCCTGTCTTACCCCAAGACATATCACTTAATAAAATAAAACATTTCATCCCTTCCTCTTTCCACTTTCTTCCCCCCCCCCTCACCCAGTCGTGTGTGTGTCTCTCTCTCTCTCTCTCTCTCCCTTCTCCCTATCTCATCCCATCACCTACTTAACCATCTACAAAATCCTTCATCCCTGGGCCACATGCTCCCCGCTCATCTGCCTGCCATATTGTCCCCATCACTTCCACGCTCCGTGTGTCCCCTCTCCCCTGCTATCCTCTATCTTCCCCTTTCCTCTCTCCACCTTCCCTCCCTCACTTGGTCCCCCCTCATACATGCCTCCTTTTCGCCATCTCCCTTTACCCCATTTCCATACCCCATCTTTCACCCACTAATCAAAATAGAAGCATTTATTTCTCTCTTGAAGATACAGTCAATGCATGCTTTTTTAGAATTTGGAGAACAGAATGTTGTTCATCAATTCAATGCATTTGGTTCCCTTTGCTTACAGCTTGCATGTGCTAACCATGGTAGCTCTATTAATCTGGATAAAGTGGGGGTCATTTTACATTAAACGCAAATTACATGCAGGGGACCACCAAAGTTAGCACTGACTGCATGCAATTTTAAACATTCACCAGACGGAGTGGAAACTAGAAGAGTTATAGAGGAAAACGTGCCTGTTCCCCTCGCTTTTGACATTCTGTCTTGTGAATACATGAAGGAATACTGGAATGCATTCCTTGAAGTTGTTCATGAAAACGC
Organism: Ambystoma mexicanum; assembly: GCF_040938575.1. NCBI lineage: Eukaryota > Metazoa > Chordata > Amphibia > Caudata > Ambystomatidae > Ambystoma > Ambystoma mexicanum. Next base: position 294,218,219 of record NC_090928.1, read on the forward strand.
GCCGTTCTTGTTACCCTTTGTGGCTAGCATGCTCTCTCTGCAGTTGATAAATATCCTTTTGATACGGGTCTGACATGGTCAGCTAAACCCAAGCAAATGGCCCTAGGCGGCCAGGAAACAAAGATAGGCTTAACTATAACAACTGAAAATTCAAGGGGTTCAGTATGCAGCGGGAAAAGCAAAGTGATTGCCACTCGCACAACTTTGCTTTATCGTCATAAATTAATTTTGAAAATGAAAAGATTTAACTGACATGTGTGATACCCCGGCCTCTTCTCCCCCTCGTCACCTTCCCTCTTCTATGCCCAACTTCCTTCAGCACTCTATAATTCATTTAACCTCTCCTCCCTCCGCAGTGGTGAGAGAGAAGGGCAGAAGAGGGCTACGGGCAGGAGACAGTGATAAGAAAAGAAGGGATGGAGAAGAGGGGGTAAAGGAAGAGATCCTTCCGCCTGCACCATCCTGCATACGAAGACATTCGGGACACTTAGTTTCCCACATTTTGCAAGAACAGGGAAGCCTTTGCAAGTAAAATTGGACGAGAACAACTCTTTTTTATCACTGGAAAATGACCAGAATAACCTGAGAGAACATCAAAATGTTTGGACGCTTGACGGAAAGCTCAACATCTAAACGATCACTACTGATGAAAAATGTAACATTCGTGTACACCGTGTATTCACTTGAACGATACGTGTTTAACTTATCGTGCCAATAAAGTACCTTGTATTGTATTGTTTTGTGAGAAGCAGGAGAGAGGAAAATATAGGGGTTGGGGAACAGACTAAAAATGAGAAAAAAGGGCAGAGGTGGGAAGAAGGGATGGAGAATTATGATAAAGCATGGAGAACAGGGGCGTTGCTAGGCGGGGGCTAAGGGGGCTATAGCCCCTGATCATTTGGCTGTAGCCCCAGATAGAATCTCAGGAGCTACAGCCAAAAGACTAGCTAGCCCCCAGTCCCAAAAGTTCCAACATCAGCTTAGCCCCAGGTCTTTTCCAGACCTAGCAACTCCCCTGATGGAGAAGGTAGAGTGATGGGTGCATATGGGAGAGAGTGGGGTGTTCGGAGGAGAGCGTGGGATCTGGCAGAGTTAGACATGGATGGTGAGTAGTTTGCGGTTGGGAGACCTGAAGGTATGGGGGTGTGTAGTTTGCGTTTGGGAGACCTGAAGGTGGGGGGGGTGAAAAAGAATGGGTCAGGTCGAGTGGAGAAGGTGCCAGTGGAAGTGTGGAGAGAGATTGATGGGATGTGTAGGCAAAGAAGTGTGTTGGGTGGAGGCAATGGGTTGGGTGGCATGGCATGACATTTTGTATTTGAGTGGCGGAGTGGGGACATGGGCAATGTGAATTGAAAAGTGATGAGGCAGGTGTTAGGCTAGGAGGTAGTCGTTTGGTTGATTTCGGTTCCTGGGGGAGAGAGGCGGGTAAACAAGGAGAAAGAGGTTTGAGTGTGAAAGTACCCCCTTCTCCATCATACTAAAATAGTCGGTTTGTTTTGGTAAAATCCAGCAATAATGATCCAAAGGGATGTGCGTGTGTCAGTAGATGAGTGTTTAGCAGGTGGTCATACTCCTGCAACTATTCCATAGTATCCTTCCAAAACTAGAGGGGGTGTTTATGGAGGAAGTAACCTTTCAGGAAATGATGCTGCTAGATTATCTTAGAATCTTAGAAGAAAGGTGCTCTAGGGCTCGCCTAAAACAATAGGCATCTCACACATTCCTGGGTTGATAGACCCTGTGAAAGGGCACAAAAGAACGCATGATTTTTTTTTAGAGGAAATAAAGGAGGGGATCCAGAAAGTGGAGGTGATGTGAGAGCCTTTTAGAGATCAGATCGAATTTTGGTTGTAGCTTAAAAAAGAAGCAGCACAGACTGCAAAAGCACGTGAAAGCTTTCTGGCTTCCGATTTGCCTGGGCACAATGCAAACTCCGACCACTCAGGACACCCAGACCGTTTTCTTTTAGGTGGCTTAAATCCTTAAGGATCCTTTCCTGCAAAAAGCAGGAACGTCACTAGTGACACCACGACGTAGCAGCGGTAGTCATGAAGTACACTTGCAGTCCTGCACTACATTAAACAGACACGCATTCGCGTACACGAAGTACATGCTTGCACAGTTCGATAGCTAGAGGACAGATACATGTACATAGTGTCAATTTTTTTTTTCATTAGCCAAATGCAGTAATGCAGAAACGCAAGGCAAACAAGAGATCCTGAGCAAGCTTGTAGATGATTAAAGCAAATAACTCTATGGGACTACAGGAGTATATATGGAGCCTTATAGGACCATGGTGGCTAGCTTATAGGTTATCCATTAATGATAATTATGTGTTATCTATATAGTGCCTTAATCCAAAGCGCTTTACAGAGGACATGTTTACATACAATATCACCCAACCGAAATTGGTACTCATTTATCGACCTCAGAAGGTGGAAAGGCTGATTTGGCCTTGCCGGGATTCGAACCTGCGGCCTGCAGATCATGCTCAGATCGCAGCAGTGAGCGCACAACCCACTGAGCTATCTTACCGGCTATAACAAGAGCATGTAGAAATCATATTATGAATTAAGGAAAATTACAGAAGGCTGAAAGCCTCAGAGCCTGAGACAAAGAGAGCTGATTCAGGCTGCCCAGAGCATGAAGCAGGCACACACCCACGGTCAGAGATACACAGGCACATTCCAATCTTCAGATGACAAGGGGACCAGCTACAGAGAAACAGAATAAATCCTCATATGTCATAAGAGCTCAATTTTGTGGTCCCTAAGCATGTGGTGCAGCCGAACGAAGACAATGGACATTCACCCATGGTGGGAAAGCAGTCAGTCCCAGTGAAGCCAGGCGAAAGATGCAACAAATTTTGCAATGTCAGAGCGCATTCTCATAGGGAGAGGTGGTACAATACAAGTTAAAATACAGACATATAGTCGTTCACATCACCTTCAAGAGGTGCGCAGATTGCTGAGAACCCGAATCGAGTCCCAGGCCTGGGGAGATCAGCTCTATCCAATCACAGCATAGAAACTCGGGGGTGGATGATAGGGGACACAAACCAATGGTAAGCCCATTACTCTGCAACAATGTAATAGATAGTTTCTTGGGGACAGGACAGGCCAGCCACCTGACATGCAAGGACCAGTAGAATAACCTCTATAGGGTACCTCCATAGGTAATAGTATGCTTCATTCCCAATTCCGTGTGGAGATAGGTTTTTTTCGCGGAAGGACCCATGTCATGATGCAATATTTGTACAAAACTGGACCGCACGCCATGGAGAGCTGAGAAGTATTAGAGAATACTAATTGTCTTGTATGATCCCTTTGGTTTTTGCAATAAACCGCAGCTTTACATTGCCATTGGCTGAGTCCTCTGTTTATTCTGGGGAAGGGAGTTGGGCCCTTCAGAGTCAGGTGGACCCCCAGCCATCCTCTGGCATACCGGGAAAAACAATCCCAACAAGTTGGTTGCAGAGGTGATGGTTAGCTACACAAGCCCGGCACAAAGCCGACTCTCCCCCTGCAGTACCTGAGAGGCTACAGGGCCCCTTGAATGTTTTGAGAAGACAGGGAACATGTGCCCCATGGAAAGGCCATCAGGAGCCGGCCTGGGAAATATCCTGCCTGAAGTCCATGAGGCATCCCGCAGACCAGGAAGGCAAAGTGGCAGCTTTGGGGGATGCGGCAGCCGAGCAGTGGCAGCAGACCACGGAGTGAAAGTATTGACCCAGCCACACAGCAACTGGGGTGTGAGGGAGGGTGTTGAGTATTGTGGAGTATTGTTTAGTATTGTTTAGCATCATGGAGAAGGTTGTAGTGAATTAAAAGCATTGTGATTATACTGTGTTTCTTCCTTAACACTGGACTATTGAAACCCTCAATTTGAGGTCAAAGAAGAGCAACAGCAATGTATCAAGGGAAGTGCAGGGGTGACATGCCCCTACAGCACACGTATAAGACTCTCCCCCCTTACAAAGACAAGATTTGTAAATAGGCATAGAATGGACTTATAGCATTGAGGGAAAGTTAATTAGGCCATGGCCACCATCAGACGTTTCTCCAAGGATGTGCAGCAATCACTATTGACACACATACAGGTTAACTACAAGGGGAAGAAGCTAGTAAGCCACATGGTGATATTTGAATTGTGGAGGGTGTTTCAGGAGAGGGACGCAGCGAGGCATCAGTGGATGCAGAGACAGCAGGATGTGCAGGGGCCCACAGCCCCACCCTCCGATCCCCCACCTGCCCCTCCAAGCGAAGTCTCCGATAACACAGACGATGAGCAGAGGTTGTACCCATTACGAGAGCTAAAGGAGCAAAAGGGTATTCAAACCTGATATATAAACCACCACCATATACTAGGGAAGAGGGACAAAAGTTACAGGGCAGCAAAACAGTGATAGGGGAGTGAGCAGTGAGACACAGAAGGGCACGAAAGAGGGGCTAGGGGGCATAGCCACAAACAAGTGGGTAGGAGGACAGATCCTCCTAAAACTGGAGGGAAAGACAAATGGGGAGACAGAGGGAGCAGCGAAAGCAAAAGATGCCTTCAGGAGAATAGCAAAGCAAGTGATTAGGCAGAGATAATGGAGCAGACGGACAGAAAGGAGAGGGAAAGAGAAGAGATACTAGAGAGGGAGCGCAGAGAGAGGAAGAGAATGAGTGGGTGCAGCGGGAAAGGAAGAGAAGGGAGCAAAAAGAGATCGAGAGACAGAGGGAAGCAGAGATGGACAAACACATGTTAAGAGACAGGGAACAAAGAAAGTTGCAGGTAGAGAGAATAGCAAGAGAGCGTGCATGCAAGGCAGAGGAGGAGGAGCACGCAATAAGGGACAGGATGACTTGAAGACCACTGAGCATAGGAAATTATGGAATAGGAGGGGGCGGACGAGCAGAGCCAGATAGCACAACCACACAGGGTAGGACCACCACTGTACCGGATAGAGCAGGCCTGGGGTCCTATGGGGGATGGAGCAGATACGACTTGCGGGACATTGACCTTGCCATGACGCCTAACGTAGACACCACTACTAGGAGACTGAGCTTCGTGAACAACGTTTGCAGTAATATGGACTCTGATTCGGACGCCAAGAAAGGAATAGTGTGGACGAGGGAAGTAATTCAAGTCTTAGTACACAGGGAAAGGTGCAGACAAATGTGTGACATGGGAAAGGCAGACTGGTACAGGGGGAACTAAGGGTGACAGGGACGATCATACACCATGGTCAGTGGACGAGTTATGCAATAGCGATGACCTAGTGCCATATGTTGCGAGACTGAGAGATCGTCCAGGGCGAAGGAAGGGGGAGAACGCTATAGTATGTTCGAGAGAAACGATCATGGGGAGATCTGACGACTCTGCCCCAAAACCCATAGGAGAACCAATAGACATGTACACCAACATTGGAAACGCCTACAGGCAGATCAGACTGACCAGTGAAGCGAATGGGGAGGTACGGTTCACACAAATACCCCTACTGGAAAAAGGAGGGAGGCGACCTCAATACATTACATGGAAGCACATTGACAAGAAAAACGTGAGATGTAGGTTACAGAGAAATTGATCTATGAGATGGAAAGGATGACAGCGAGACAGAGACTAGAAATAGGGAACGTAAAAAGGGCTAGTAGTGGCAATCCTCAGAGAAACTGCTGATGACGTATGGAAAAGGGAGGGGTTCCCTGGGGTAACTAATAATGACACCGCGCGTGATGGTTTGCTGTTTGTAAATTGCAGAGCTGTCGTATGTCAGGATTTAAGAACCCAATACCCCACCACGTCAGACATTGGTTCAATAATGGCTCGCAAGCTACGGCCAGATGAAGACTCTTTACACTATATTCAGGCGATCCAAGAGCTTTGCCGCCTTGAAACACAAGAACCGTGGGACAAAATAGTAGCAGTATTATCCCATATATTATGCCAGGGACTGCCAAAACTGTTCCAGAAACAGCTGAAGAAGTTGGTAGGCATTGAGGCAAAACCTTGGCCAGAAATAGAGTTTGTTTGCGGTAGTACATCACCATAGGCTATTGCAGGAGAACATTTGGAAGAAGGCTGAGGAAAGAAAGCTAGAGGAAGCGAAATTAGTGCATAAGAAACTATGAAAGTATGCATTGGAAGGGGTGGTACTGACAAGCAGAGGCGCACACGGAACACAACAGCAGCAATACACACCGCTGCCTGTGGGGGGGATTAATGGGGCACGGGAATGTGCAGCAAGAGGTTTGAGGAAGAGGGGGTCATCGAGAGGTTGCAGGTATGGTCCACAGATACATCACAACCAGGAGGGTTTCCCAGGTGGGTTTCGGGGATATGGGCCACAGGTGCAGCAGGGCCCGGGGAACTATGCAGGGGTTTTCCAAGGGCAAGGGAAGGAACCACCACAGTGCTGGTTATGCAGGCAGATGGGGCACATTTCGAGTGTGCAGAAACAGGGGGATCCAGCAGAATTCGGGAGCACAGTACCAGCAAGCATATCAGGGGGACCAAGACGACTATTACGCACAGGACCAACCACAGCTACAGCAGGGACAGACACAGAGTGCACATCCACAGGCACACCAGCCCATGACAGATGCAACCACCCATACCACAGTATTTGTAATCACCTCAGATACGAAGCAGCATGCAGCAGGTAACACAGATACAAAACAGTGTGCAGCCACAAAACAGCACAGTGTCACACATGGACTCCATGGCAATGGTCCACATTAGAAAACTGGGGGGTTCACCATGGTGGGGAACAATCGATGTTCAGGAAATGGGATGTCCTTATACCCTAAATAGGACAGACCACAGACGAACTTGATGTGTTCCATCCTGTCAATCACACCAAACCCTGAGGAGGAACCTCGCATAGGGGTGGCAATAGGAGACAAAATGTTTTCCTTTCTTGTAGACACATGGGCGACTAGGTCCTGCCTTCGAGAGGGAATGTTTAAGTTGTCAGGCAATGCCATGAATATTCAAGGATTCTCTGGGGCTCAGGAACTGGTTCCTTTTACAGACAATGGGCCTCATTACGAGGTTGGAGGTAGCCTTGCCGGTTTTACTGGCAAGGCTACCTCCAGACTCGCATCCAGGTCTGGCACCCATGAATGGGCAATTATCAGGTTATTCCAGCCAAGCCGGACCCAGTAATTGCCCTTTTGCGGGTGCCGGGCCCGGTAGATCCCCATTCCCATTGAGCCCTATATGGCTCAATGGGAATGGGGAGGGTGGTAGCACCGGTACCATTAAAAATGGTACCGGTGCTACCATCATGTTCTGCTCGTGGTTGCCGGTATGGCCACCAGGTTAGACCTGGTGGCTGCAAGGGCACCTGCGAGCAGAACTCCTAGTATGGTGATACGGTAGCAACGGTGCCAGTAGCGATACCAGCACCATTGTTGTCTTTCCGCCATACTTGTAATGAGGCCCAATATCTCCCTTTCTATAGGGGAACATGATTTATCTTTACCCTTAATTTACTCTGGGAAAACACCTGTACATATAGTGGCATGAGACATTATGAGCAGACTGTACATGACAATTTAATTCACAGACAAGGGGATAGTGTGCTCCACACCATGGATATAGTTCATCAATGAAAGAGAGATTATTCAAGCCTACTGTGGATGGAAGGTACAGAGTGGTGCGTAGGTATCACGGAGCTGTTTCAGTACGAGACTGAGATTGCAATTGCATGGCTCCTATGGATTCAAGGAAAGATGTGGTGTGTTACAAATGAGTATTTGTTCAGACCAGAGATACCATTGGATGAGACAGAAGGGACAATAATACCAATAGAGATTGAGGCAGTGATTGTGTGCGACAAGTGGATAGCAGTACATGGGATGGATGACACAGGACGACCATGGGGAGCAATAATCGCTGTAGCAGAAGGGTGCAGACTAACCACAGTGGCAGACGAAGAATTATTCAGAGACGAACGATCAGAGCACGAGATGGTGTTTGAGATGAGTGTGACATATTGCTTGAAGATACACTATAGAGAGGGACCTCAGAGGATGGTAATGGTGCTGGAAGCACCACCATACTTCTGCGAGGAGGATTTGGCCAAGGTGCCCAGCATCCTGTGGACCACAAGCCCCTATGATTTGGGACTTCTGAAAAGAGTAGGGGGAGTGAAGATAAAGTTTAACACAGGAGCAATTTTGCCAAACAGTACCCACTCTCAAAAGAGGCAGACAAGGGTATTTATGAGTCGATTGCAGCACTAGTGGAGATTCTAATACCCTCAGAATCACTATGCAACACCGCTGTTTACCCAGTTAAGAAAGCAAAATGGGGATCATGACTTTTTATCCAGGACTTATGCCCTCTTAAACACATTGTAGAAGCAGAGTATCCACTGGTTCCGAATCCAGCAACAATTTTGTGCAGAATTCCAGTGGTAGCTGCTGTAAAGGTCACCTGATATCCACGGGGATGCCACTCAGTCTGGTTGGACCACTTCTGACCTTGAACCCCCTCCCTTGGACTCTTGTTAGGCTGAGGACCGGGTCTGAAACACAGGAATTTGGGGTTTAGTTTTATCGTCTCTTCGAGCATGGAGCCCACCTCCCTTGTGGACGCAAAGACCCCCTTAGTACTCTCCTCACCTTGCTTTATTATTTATCTCCGTCCTGCTGCTCTGTACAAGGGCACGTTGTTGAATGGACACGGCGTAACCTAGTTGCTTCACTGGTGCAGGCCCTCAGAGTCCAGACCTGCTGCGACTCCCGTTTGTCCAGGTAAGACTGCTGGTTTGGCAGTTGACCTTTACTTTGCTATTGCCTCTATTAATGTCTCTCCTTCTTTGTTAGGTTCTGGTGGTGCCGTGCTGCTTTGGGCTGTGCACGAGATGGTAAGTGAAAGCGCGATGTGAGGCGCTATGTGCCTTTTCTTGTGCTGACCTGTTTGTTCTCTCTTCCTTGCAGGCCGCTGCGATGTCCCGGAATGGATGCTGCCGAGAAGATGAAGAGCGGAGAGTAAAGCGTAGCACGTGCCGCCTTCTTGATCTCTTTTGTGCTAATCAGTGTTTTCTTCCCTCTTGCAGGTCGTTCAATGGCCCGGAATGGACGTCGGCCAAGGGCGAGTAAATCCCAGGTCAGCGTGCACTTCTTCTGATTGTTTTCGATATTGGAGAATAAACGCTTACTCATGCTGCTTTTCCATTCTCTTTTCTTCCCAAGTGCGGCTTTCCAGATCGAAGGAGTGTTCGCCGAGATGCTGTATATTCAAGATGCAAGAGCGGAGGACAGAAGCAGTATTCACTGGCAGGTAAGTGTATGCTAACACTGTTCTTGTTCTTGCAGGTAACAGGCTCTGGAATGCAGATGAGGATCCGGACAGAACGTGGTGAGCGTCACTCTACAGCTAGCAGAGTAACGCAAAGCGTGTTCCTTAGTTTGGGCGTGGCTTACATAGCCTGCAGGTATCCCAGGTGCCCCTAGGTCTGACCACACCTAAAACACTAGACCGCATAGCTCAGTTCTGGGACTGAGCTATGCGGGGGCATCCATGTTGTGCAAAGGCTATTGCAAGTCCCAGTTCTCAAGTTCCCTGGCTTCACATATGAGCCTGGCGCCAAAGGTGCTAGGACTGACTCCAAGAGAGTCTTGGGTGTAATGGTAAGGCCATTGAGGCCATGATGGAAGTCAGTGGTGCAGTCCAGATGGCTTGCCTGTTAGGGCCAGGGGTCATGACAGCATTCCCCCCCAAGCCCCTCTCAGGGTAGCACTTCCGTCTGGCCCTGGCTTGGTGGGATGACCATGATGGAAATGCTGTATCAAACGTGGTGCATGGATATAATCACAGGGTTCCCATGTCCTGTCCTGCGGGCCATACCCCTTCCAGTCCACTAAATAATATAGTTTAGATCTGACATGCATTGAGTCCAGAATGTTCTTGACTTTGAATTCCGGGTCTCCATTGACCATTACTGGTTCGGGTGGTATAGTGACTCAAGTTCCAGGTCGGGCAGGTTTCAACAGAGACACATGGAACACAGGATGAATGTGCATTTTGGAAGGCAAGGCCAGTTTAACTGCTACTGGGTTTATAATAGATTAGATGGCGAACAGACGTAAATATCGTGGGCGAAATGTCCGGCTTCCTTTTATAGGCACATGTTTTGATGTTAACCATACTTCGTCTCCAACCTGGTAGTTGGGAGCCCTCTCATGGTGCTGGTCAGCGTATTTCTTTTGGCGGTCTTTAGCCAGGTGTAAATGTTCAACTGCTTTTGTGAAGGCCTGAGAAATTAAGATGTGCAAAGTTTTAATGGCCGGCATTTCCAGAGTAGTGGGAACATCCAGTTCGGAGGTGCGTGGATGTCTGCCGTATATTGTGTAAAACGGAGTCTGTCCTGTACTGCTATGCAAGGAAATATTATAGGCGTATTCAGCTATCCACAGCAAGTCTTTCCAACTTCCTTCCACTTGATGTAGCATACAGCGCAGGTATTGTTCGAGCGTTTGGTTCGTTCTTTCTGTTTGGCCATCCGTTTGGGGGTGGTGGCTAGTGGATAGTCGGATATCGATTTGAGCCATGGAACAGCAGTTTCTCCAGAAATTGGATACAAATTGGGTACCTCGATCAGAGATTAGCACCGAAGGGAACCCTTGAAGTCGTATGATATGTTTGAGGAATACCTTTGCCAGGCTAGATGCATTTGGGAGACCTTTAAACAGCAGGAAGTGGGCCATTTTAGAAAATAAGTCTATGACCACTAGAATGGTTATTGTATCCTTGACTGGGTGGTAGATCTTTGATAAAGTCAAGAGATAATGTGTGCCAGGGCACCAGTGGAATTTCCAATGGTCTAAGAAGTCCAGCTCATTTTAGTTTTGAACATTTATTTTGCACGCATATGCCGCAGGAGACGATGAATTCAATGACGTCCTTACGCCGCGTGGGACACCAGTAGCTTCGTTTTACCTTGGCTAGAGTCTTAGCAATTCCAGGGTGGCCTTCAATTAAAGAGTCATGATACCCTGAGATGACCTGTTCCTGTAGTTTCTTTTTGGGTAAGAATATACGATCCCTGAAATATGGTAGTTGGTCCTTGATAGTGCAGTGTTCTCCCCGTGCATTCCAATCTTGTAACAACTCAGGATTCATCCCTTGTCAGATCTCTCATTGTAGTTCATCCTGAGTCATCGTGATTGTGATGCCCAGGAGCTTGTCACTTGGAATGATGGCCACTGAGTCGGGAGTCGTGTACACCTGTTCATCAATACCCATACGGGAAAGGGCATCGGCTTTTCCGTTTTTGACTCCGGGTTGAAACGTGATCACATAATCATACTCTGCAAAGAAAAGGGCCCAACTTAGCTGTCATCAGGATTGAGCCTTTGCTGTCTTTAGATATTATAGAGTTTGATGGTCAGTTATCACAGTGATAGTGTGCCGGGCCCCTAGAAGATAGTGTCGCCAGGCCTTAAAGGCTGATTTGATGGCTAGGAGCTCCTTGTCCGTGATAGCCTAATTGAGTTCAGGTGGTGAAAATGTGCGTGACCAGAAAGCTACAGGATGTAACTGACTGGTTTTTTGGTCCCTTTGTGAGAGAACAGCACCCATCACCATGCTTGAGGCGTCTGTTTGCACCACATATGGGCGAGGATGTCGTAGGATCGGGACGGAAGTGAACCTAACCTTAAGTTCTTGGAAGGCCTTTTCTGCCTCTTCCGTCCACTGGAACTTCTTGTTGTTCTTCCTCAATAGAGATGTGATCGGGTGCATAATTTGAGAAAATCCTGGAATAAACCAGCGGTAAAAATTTGCAAAACCCAACATGCTCTGGATTCCTTTGAACAAGCTTGGGGCTGGCCAGTTTAGAATGGCGTTGACCTTATGCACACCCATTCGGATTCCTTTTGGGGTGAGGACGAAGCCGAGGAACTCTACCTCGGTGACGTGAAATGAACATTTTTCGAGTTTGGCATAGAGGTGATGTTGACAGAGTTTCGTAAGAATGGAATGGACATGCTTGACGTGGTCGTGCTTTGAAGCCGAGTATACTAGAATATCGTCAATATAGACTAGGGCAGAGATGTCAATCAGTTCTCTTAAGGCATTGTTCATGAAATACTGAAATGCAGCATTACATGGTATTCCTAAAGGCCATATTTGGTACGAAACACGGTCCTCATTCATCCCCGTTTTTTTACCCGGAAGAGATGGTACGTGCACCTAAGGTCCAATTTAGTGTAGATTTGGGCATCTTTGACTTGGTCTAACAGTTCTGGAATAAGTGGCAGAGGGTAGCGATTTTTAATGGTGATTTGGTTCAATGCATGATAGTCGATGCAAGTCCTCAAATCTCCTTCCTTCTTCGGCACAAAGAATAAGGGAGATGCTGCTGGTGACTTCAAAGGGCAGATGAATCCATTAGCCAGGCATTGATCTAAGTAGGACTTCAAATGTTGGGTCTCAGGTTCTGTAAGCGTATAGATTCGACCACAAGGGATTTGTGCACCAGGTACCTGGTCGATCTGGCAATCATAAGGCCTGTGCGGTGGCAAGGTATTAGCTTGTTCCTTCTGAAACACATCTTGAAAGTCTTGGTATTCACTTGGTAGGGTACCGGTCACACCCAGAGTTATTGTTGCTGTTCCATGGACAAATGGGCTCATATTCGTTGACTTCCTTCCTTTATAGTAACAGGTGTGAGTACAGCCTTTGGAAAAAAACAATTCCCTTGCACGCCAATTGATATGCAGATTGTGCGTGACCAACCACGGCATCCCTAAGATCAACCAGAACTGAAGTGCCTTGATGCGGTCGAAAGCAATAGATTCTCAGTGCCCATCCTGACACAGAAGGGTTAAGACTGTTGTGCATTGGGATACTGGACCGGAAGCTATTTCCGTACCATCAATGGTGGTAACTGTTTCGGTGGTCAATTTAGGGCACAGAGGAAGCACCATCTTTGCTGCAAGATCCAGGTCCATATAATTCCCAACCGCTCCACTGTCGATGTATGCTTCTACGGTATCTATCCTAGATGGTTGCTGGTGGTTGATTAGGATCACGGGCAAAGAAAAATGGGAGGTCTGTAGTTCACTTTCTTCATTCGACAAATGGACCCCTATGTAAAGATACCGGTGGGGGGGTGTCTGTACTTCTGCTCTCTATATGGTAGAGGAGAGGCACAGAGGACCCCAGCCAAGATTCTCTATGAGGTAGCAATGGACAAGCAATCAAGGCCTAGCTTCCCAGGAGGTGATGCAGGCTGGTTCTTAAGTACAGTATAGCCCCCAAGCCCCCACAAAGGAATGTCCACACACTGTATTACTGAAAACATATACTTTATATAATTAATATTCAAAGGTATGTACACTATCACAATAACGCACTTTGTACTCAGAAATCAACAATGGCAAATATATACAATTCTAAAGTGGTACCACCAATATTATCAGATCTCATTAAAGTGCATCAACGATACTGTTAGAATGTCACACAGATTAATAACAAGGAAACCAGCAATAGAGATAGGAAGGAAAGCAAGATGGTTGACACAATGGGCAGAATTCTGGCCCCTACCACTAGAGAGAGTTCTGTGTGGAGATCCCCCCACCTGGGCAACCTGTAAAATAAAGATATAGCACAAGGCCACTCCATATATTGATCAATAGTCTTATTCTCTCCTATAATGTTTTTACCCCCCAATGTACCTGGTGGAGTAGAGTTCTTCAAAGAAGCGTCGACGGATCCTTCTTGAGTGACCCCTTTTCAAGCATGAATCATGGATCGTCGAGAGGCGCCGAAGAAGGTGAACTTGGCGTTGCCGGCATCAATGAGAAGTTTGAGGGTGCCGAGACCATGGCGTTGATCCAGGCAGTGCTCGTCGGCGACGTCCTGCGAGGATGAGATGTGCGGGGCACCTCGGCGATTGATTGTTTAGGACCACAAAGAGTTTCGGAAGAACTGTGGCCCAGCAAGGGCGTTGAGTCGTCGAAGTCTTTGTGGCCTTCAGGTGGCGGGAAACCCACCGGCGGATTCTCCTCGGCACGTCAGTGGCCTTGACTCTCTCCGGCAGGATAAAGCGGTCGTTGGTGCGGACAAGGTAGTCCTTCGATTCAAATGTTCTTAGGCAAAGGAGCGGGCGGCTCCGGTCGTTGGATGCACGGCGTCAAGCAGTCCCCTCTTCTGGGGCAACACAACTTCGACGGGCCTCCAGCGGTCACACAACCCTGCGAACCCTGGTCGATGGCAATGGACTTCAACGGCAGCGAAGTCCGGGTGCTTCACTTCGTTCTCCTCAGCGGTCCCGTCTCGGGTCGGCAGCCATTCAAGGGTCTGACTTCCAGGGAGCTTCGGCGAAGGTTAACGGTGCTCGATGCTCCCTCGGAGCACGGGAAGAGGGTGCCTTACCAGGTCCTCTCTCGGATCAGTCTTCAACGAATTCGGCAGCTTTCAGATCAGGTCGAAGCAAATGCAACAGCAAGTCTTCTTCTTCCAGTTGGGCGTCGAGGATAAGATGTTCCAGTTACTCTTCAAGTGTAGACACAGCTTCTGAACAATTTCCAGTGGTGTTAGGTCCCCAGATATACTATTCTGCCTCTCATTCACACTGCTGGGTCACACTCAGCAGCCAATCATACAGAAGGACATTCATGCAGTCAATCAGACAATCAGGCATACAGTGCATTCAGGCCATCCTCCTCCCTCTCAGACACTCACAACAAGGAATGTGGATTGGGACAAGTACCCAGCCATTCAACACTACACACTGCAGTCAGGCCAGTTTCGGGCAGGGCTGTCTCAGTGTTTGTCTCTCATACCAGAAACCAGACAACCACAACAAGAAGCGCATATTGGTTACACACTCCATTCACCCAGGTCCCACCCACAGGGCGTACCCACAACATAGAGTCACTGGGAAGGCTCCAGCCAGTCTGGACTGGACTTCACAACCACACCATATATGGAACTTCCACCCAACAGTCAGTCAGGGGGAAGGGACAGAGTAAGGGCTTCCCAGGACTTTGGGAAAACAAGGTAACAGGCCATAGAAAGCAAGAGGCCACAGGGGCCATATTGTTTTCTATCAGGAATCAACTGATTCCAGTGGCAGGGCCTGGGTATCCCAAAATGGAGGATACTCAGAGCACCTGTCAAATTCAGCATGGAGCTGCCACCAGGCCATACCCTGCTTTGTGGGCCACCCACAGGTGCCCAAAAACATACACTAGGGGCACATGGTTGTACCCCCACCCAAGGGTGCCGTAAGGGTATCCCATGGGTCTGTTCACCAAACCAAAAGAGAGAGAGCTGCACCGCCAGGAGTCTCACATGAACTCCTGCATGGAAAACACGACAGAACACACGATAAAAATGCAGTAAAGGACACAGATACGGAGGCCCTGTCCCTCCGATGCATTTCCAGGATCACAGTCGCCCCCCCAGACTGAGGTGGAGGGTGCTTAATCTCCCATGGGATAGACACCCTCATCCAGACGGTCAAAATACCTTCTGGAAAGGCCATCTGCATTATCGTGACTCTTCCATGGTCTGTGCTCTATGGTGAAGTCTAGCCCTTGCAGGCTAATGGACCACCTGGGCAGTTTCGGGTTTTCACCCTTCATCTGCATAAGCCACTTCATGGGCTTATGATCTGTTTGGACCTTGAAGGTAGGGCCTAAAATGCCTAAGGCTCCAAACTATACTGGAACATTCCTTCTCAACAGTAGCCCACCTAAGTTCTCTACCCTTGAGTTGTCTACTGATGAAGATGATAGGATGTTCCCTCCCTTTGTCATCTAACTGGGACAAGACAGCTCCAATTCCGGTGTCGCAGGCATCCGTCTGGACGATAAATGGTCAGCTGTAGTCAGGCGCACACAACACAGGTGCCCTACACAGACTTTCTTTCAAGCCATCAAAGGCCCTCAGTATTCAGTCCACTTAACCTTCCTAGTTTGTTTGGGTGAAGTCAGAGCTGTCAGGGGTGCAGCTATGGTTCCATAGTCTGCCATGAAATTGCGATAATACCCAATGAGGCCCAAAAAGGCTCTCACCTGGGTTTGAGTAGTGGGAGTCTCCCAGTCCTGTACATCCTGTACCTTACTGGGGAGAGGTTGGATTTGACCCCCTCCTACCTCATGACCAAGATATGTAACTTTCCCCTGAGCTATCTGGCACTTGATGGCCTTGATAGTGAGGTTAGCCCTTTTCAAGGCCTGCAACACCTTATCCAGATGTGTCAAATGCTCTTCCCAGGTGGAACTGTAGATGGCAATGCCGACTAAGTAAGCCACACAAAAGGGTTCCAGCCTAATGAGTGCATGGTTGACCAATCTCTGGAAGGTGGCAGGGGCATTCTTCAACCCAAAAGGCATGACCCTAAACTGGTAGAGTCCCTCTGGTGTTGAGAACGTTGTCTTTTCCTTGGCATGGTCCGTCAGAGCTATTTGCCAATAGCCTGAGGTGAGGTCAAAGGTGCTTACAAATTTGGCAGCAACTATGGTGTCCACGAGCTCATCAGCCCTGGGCAATGGGTGTGCGTCAGTTTTGGTGACAGCATTGACTCCTCTGTAGTCCACACAAAACCTCCAATCCTTGGTACCTGCCTGGGAACTTGCCTTGGGGACAAGGACCACGGGACTGGACCAGGGACTGGTTGAGGGTTCAATAACACCCAGATCCAACATCTTGGCGACCTCAGCCTGGATGTGGCTCTTAAAAGTATCTGACATATGGTAGCTCCTGCTTTTGACAGGCACACTGTCACCAGTGTCAATCTTGTGATTACACCACGGTGTAAGGCCTGGTGTCAGTGTCATGCACGGTGGTCGCTGGCAGATGTGGAAACGCTGGCGGTGGAGCGGCCATTGACTTAGCCGTCACGCCGCCCGTGCATCCCTCGGCAGCGGTCTAGTTTTCCAGCCCTTCCGACCAGCGACGTCCTTTTAACGATAGCCAACCCGGAAGCCAGCGCGTTGCAACCTTTTCGCGTTAGGCTTCCGGGTTGGTACGCTTCAGTCCTTTCCTCCGCGGCATCCGCCGCTCCCTTTCCTTTTTTCACCCGTTTGCTTGCTGGCATTCATTTTGCTCTAGGCACGCCTCGCTCTGTTGGAGCTTTTTCTCTGCTCCACCTTGGCTCTCTCTCTCTCCTTTTTTCCCCTGTTCTCCTGGTTCCTTCCCCCTCAGCTCATTCATTAGTCACCCCATCTTTGTACTGTTGTTTCTCCCCTGGAGCAGTCGCCATACACCACTTTCTGTGGTTTTCCTTATCAGCTGGATCCCTCAAGTTACACAGTCCCACCTTGTATCCTGCTGCCATCTTCAACAAAGAAGGGGTTTTTTGCGCCTATCGGCTTTTTCCCCTTAACCGGACTGCCCCGGTACGGGGACCCCCTTGGCCCCGTGTTAGACACACTCCAGAGAGGAGGCATTGAGAATAAAGAGATTCGGATTCACATCGGACAAGGAGACCACAGGTGAGCAGGAGGGTGTGAGGGGCACTCAGGGAAGAGGGGTGAAATTGACGGAATCCAGGAGTGAGCCTGACAGTCAGTGAAAACAGAGAGGCATACTGCTGGAGCAAAGTCCTGCAAGCCCTCTGCTGCTCTGTTGTCAAATCTGGAGAGAGATGTACTCCCTCCACTGAGCCATCCTGAGGGTTGCTATGCAGCAAATCAGGAAGGGGCTCACTCTCATCCTCTTCTTGCTCTGAAGCTAGCAAGAGACATGAGACTTCTGCTTGCCGGTGGAAAAGCTTGAGTCTGTTAACATGGAATACCTGAGGGGCTACCCCAGAGGCTCCCATGTCAACCAGATAATTGACCTTGCCCATCTTGAAGATTATCCTGAAGGGTCCAGCCCGAGGCTTGGTAGGCTCCATCACGAGGACCTCCTGTCCCGGAGTCCAATCCACTTGCGATGCTTTAAGGTCATGCCAGTACTTGTTCAATTCCTGGCTGGCCTTGAGATTCGCTGTTGCTTGACCCATCATCTGTGTCATCCTCCTTCTGAGGCCTAACACATAGTCCCCCACTTGCTTGGAGGGACCTGGAGGGGTGACTCCAAACCTTCTCTGATCAAGGCAAGGGGCCCCCTCACAGGATGTCCAAAGAGTAACTCAAAGGGGCTGAAACCAACACCCTCTTGAGGTACCTCTCTGTAAGCAAACAGCAGGCATGGCAGGAGGAGACCCCATTTCCTCCTTAGATCTCTGTGATCAGTAGAGTCGGGTCAAAGATGAGCCGACTTTGCACAAATTGTGTTAAAAGCTGCCCAGTGCCTGAACGTTTGTGTTCCCCATGCAAAGCTGGTAACGATGAGCTAACTGACTGGCTCTATACGCATACCTGAGACTCCAGTTCGTAGACTCCACCGGACCTGGATTTCATGGGTAAACTAGAACAAAGTTATTTTGTTTCAGGCATTATTTATTTTAAAGGCAGCATAAAGATTGTAAACGTTTTCACACAGTCGTGCTGCTCCGCGTTACAGGTCAGATCTTCTATGGTGATTGTCCCGATTTTCAATTTGCAATTAGCAAGACCACAGGGACATCACGAGGCTGAGCTGAGGGCCTGAACTGGAAGTGATCATTTTATTTTTCCTTTTGCTCATATGTAAACAAATGTAATAAAACGTTCAGTGACTTGCAAAACAGTGGAGCCAGGAGCACTTTGCTTAGCAACCACTCAGCCAGCAGGAGCAGAAATGTATTGGTTCAGGCTATTCCCGTTATCATGTGCCATTAGTTCAGCAAGTTAAGATCCTACTGCACTGAGCAAACACACATTGGAACAGCTCTTGCTCTGGCTGTGCAAATTGTAAAAAAAAGGATGGCCAGTGAAGTCATGCATATGGAATTATTCTCTCCAAGGTTTAGATTCAAGGAATTTAAGTTTCTCATGGTCATGGATCGGATAGCCATCCAGTTCTGTTTTATCTTAGAATTCTGGGATTTGTAGTTTTCCCACCAATTTGAAAGATGGGGATCTACAAATCCCAGAATTCAAAGGGGGAATGAACTGGATGCCCTTCTGATGCATGTCCACAAACAACTTTATTTCTGGAGACCAGGCATGGACTGGCCTTTAGGGCAATAGGCCCATGGCCGAACTAAAAACGCGAAATGCTTGTGTGGGCCAGTTTTTTGGGTCAAAGTGGGGCACTTTTATGGCCAAAGTGGCCAAGTTTGATGAGGGACTTCACTATGCGGCTAAAAGTTTTGACCACTGTTGCTGAATAAATATTGTTTTAAATGTACAATTTGCATCACATTTTATCAAAAATCTCCCCCTTGGGTACTATTCAAACAGTGTTCCAAAAGGAATGAATTCCCATTTGCAACTGTGGGCCACTTTTATGTTGGTGCCCAAGACAATTTTATGCCCCAGTCCGACCCTTCTGCAGTGTGAACACTGGGCCTATCAATGCTTTCTGCTAGTAAATAAACTGCCCCCCCACTGTCCTCTGTGTAGATTTGCACATTGGCACTAGAGTTGTTGCTTCGCTTGATCCTTCACCTACCTGCCTTCTGCATATGGCACTGGACTCAAAAAGGCAGGACAGAATCTACATTCAATTTGAAGTATCCAGAGCAATGGGGGTGAAATATTTCTTAGGTCTATTCTCAATTTCTCACACCACCCATGAAAGCATTCCTCCCTCTGAACTCGCATCACAAGGGTTCTAATGCACTCAGACCTGGGGAAAACGGTAATGGTGGGGCTCTGGTGAGGTGGTGGTCTAGGCCATATTTGTGCCAATATTTATTTTAACTCATTTTCAAAGGGTTTTTTTTTTTTGTTGCCACTATCTTCCTAAGAAGGTAAATGAACATGTATTGCAAGAATCAAAAAATAAATCAACAGCGCCCACTGAACGCTGTCACTTTAGGATTACATGGTCAGTGGTGACCCCAACATCAGACCTTCATAATACACCAGGCAGATGGTAAATAAGCTATAGTTTTTAGATCACTACGCAACCTTTTGGTGTGTCTGTGTTGGCTATGACATTTTGACAAAAGAAACACAATGACATGGGCTTTCAGACCGCACATGAGTGACTTTTCTCCCTTTAAACGGGATAAAGAGTTGTCAAAATAAACTTTTTGTTGCAGCGAGGGGTCATGATGCCCATGCCATGTGGTTCCAAAAAAATGCAAGTCGAGGGCAATTTTCAAAGCGATGACCTGTGACTGAGCAGCAAGCTCATTGCTCAAAATGTGCATTATAACACTTCCACTAGTCACTCTTTCATTCAAAGCGATCAACGAGTGAGCGCCATTAAAGACTAATTCTGCATCCGCCTTAGATTCCAGGAGGATCAGCTAATTATGTGCAGAGACAAGTTTCAAAATGCTACTTTGCTACAGCTGGCTGGAAAATCCTGCCTGCGTATTCGTACGTTAACTAAAAAGCATTTACTTAATGGTAAGTTAAAGAACTTCAAATGCAAAAAAGCAATGTAAAAAAAATGTTCTTGGTACAAGTAGTTTCAGATGGAGCAGTTTTTAATACCATTCTGTAAACCACACGTGCCTGACGCAAAATCAATATGTTAGCAATAGGAAGAATAAATACAGTGCCAAGAAGGAAAAGGATTTACTTTGGGTTGGCGGCTTTGGGGTTTATATATTTATAACGGATAATGTTTTCTAAACATATGATAATCGGGGATTTCCCTGGTTCTATCATTGAATTTACATATAATAAATCACACCACGAAATTCACTCATCTCTGCGGGTATTCCCTGCTGCCATACCAAAGGGTAGCATGTCCGTGATTACTGAACATCTTTTGGCCCGCAAGTAAACTAAAGGCTTTAACGTAAAGAGACAGAGTGCGTGTCTGTGTTTGCGCACAAGCGCATACTACAATCAGCCTCCATTGATCTGTGGCATGCAGATCATCAAGATGGCAACATGTTCATCTTCACCAGTAGCCAGTGGGAGAGCTAAAAGCTTAAATGACAAATTAAGAAAAGCTATTAAGTTTGCTTTGCCAGTCGCAGCAGGGTTCCCACCCTCCGCCTCTCCACACTTGTGTTTGTGTTGTTTGGTGGAAGCAAGGGGTGGCATTTCAGTGGAAAGTATGTTGAAAAGCCCAATTCTGGCCCTGGGTGCCTGGTTTTGTTTGTGATGATAAATCTGACAATTTATGACCTTTTTAAAAAAATATTTGTTAAGATTAGTTAACTCCACCTGCTATACCGCAATAACCATGATATACCGTCATTTGTCAAGAAGGTTATCGTACCGCCATAAAACTAATACCGTGACACCCCTACTTGAGAGTTTTATTAAATCTCTCAATCAGACCATTGGTCTGGCGGTGGTAAGAGGTGGGGAACTTAGAGGTTACCCCGCACTCTTTCCACATGGTTTTCATGTAACTAGACATGAAGTTGGATCCTCTGTCAGAGACAACCTCCTTAGGGAATCCAACACGGGTGAAAATGCCCAGGAGAGCCCTGGCAACCACCTTGGCAGTTACAGTCCGAAGGGGTATAGCCTCAGGGTACCTGGTGGCATGATCTACCAAGACCAGGATGAACCGATGTCCACCTGAAGTGGGAGGGTCCAGGGGGCCGACGATGTCGATGCCCACCATCTCAAATGGTGTGGCAACCACTGGCAATGGCTGCAGTGGGGCAATGACACTGCCTCCAGTCTTGCCAGACAACTGACAAGTTGGGCAGTTCCTGCAGTGGGACTCCACTTCCACTCCCATCTGAGGCCAGTAGAAATGGGAAGAGAGCCTCTGCTTAGTCTTCCTGGTACCAAGATGACCAGCCAAGGGCACCTCATGCACCAAATGCAGTAGGCAGGGCTTGTAAACCTGGGGTACCACCAACCTCTTGAGGGCACCAGGTTCAGGCTTAGTGGGCTCACTAACAAGGTGCTCACCCTCCCAATATATCCGGAAGGTCCTAGGCACTTCTCCTTGTGCCTGCGACAGGGCCTGTTTCCTCATGCCTTCGAGAGAGTGGCACTCTCTCTGTGCCTTACAGAAGTCTGCCCGGGAGGGTCCCCCTTCAGCTAACAAGCACTGAAGATCAGGGTGATCCTCCAGGTTGAGAACCTCTCCCACAGGAGAGTCTTCTGGCTCTTCTCCCACAGGAGTTGAGACAGGGTTTACCGCTGGACCCAGCCTGTCTGGAGCATGGATCCCAATGGGTGCTGTAGGAACAGCAGGGAGAGAAGGAGCTCCCTCCACAGAGGTGGCCTTCTTGGTCTTCCTTCTTCTTGCCTTAGGCCTCGCCTTTGACTCGGGTACCTGACTCACAGCCATACCCTGTGTCGCCTGTGTCCTAGTGACTGCAGCAGCAGTCATGGGAAGACTATCCGAGATCAACCCCAACTCTACTAGATCATTACCTAACAAAATGTTAGCAGGGACATTGCCCTGAACCAGGACAGGAAGCTTTGCTGTCTTGTCTCCAATCACGAGTGTGACTAAGGCTACAGGCGATAATTTGGGAGGCCCACCAGCTAACCTGGTGGTTCTCAGAGGAGCACCTACATACTCCTCTGGCTTGAGGAGGGTCCTGTCCACCACTGTCATGCTTGCCCCAGTGTCTCTCAAACCAGTAGAAGGCTGGCCATTCAAGAGGACAATTCTCAAAAACCTAGGGGTGTTCTGTGGGATAGTCACCAGTACTTCTGCGTACTGGTCCCAGGCCCTAAGGGACTCTAAGCAAATCTCTACAGGAGCACCAAATGTGATCCCTATAGAGGAGGGGAGGACAGTGGCCTCCACCTCAGACATGGGGTAAGGGTAGGTCAGGCTGACAGCCTGTAACCCAAGTGCCTTACCTTTACACATGGAGTCACCCCTCTAGTGATCCATAGCCCCACAATCCCAACAAGTGCCGGGCTTGCGGGGTGCGGTACTGGAACCACTGGGTGGACCTCTGCTCTTATTCCCACCCACAGATGATTTATCCCCACTAGATTTTTGGGTCTTAGGAGAGGAAGGTTTAGGAGGGTTTAGGTTTTCCCGACTGTGACTGCTTTTGGGACTACCCAGCTTTCTGAGAGGCCCCCTTTTCTTTGTCCTTGTCCTTCCCACTGGAGTCCTTAGGGGACACCCGGTGGGAGACCCACATGTCAGCCAACCTAGCCAGCTTAAAGGGATCCAGAATGTTCTGGTCAGCAACATACTGACGCAGCTCTGGTGAACAGGCTTCAGAAAAATGCTCAAAATATAACAGGTGGGACAATTCAACAAACGTTTTCACTTTGTATCCATCAATCCACCCCATCAAGTTAATGTGCGCAGCACTCACCCAGTCAACCCAAGACACATTCTCTCTTTTCTTAAAATCCCTGAACCTAAGGTATTGGGTAGGCGTTTTGCCAAAATTGGCAATCAAAGGCGATTTCATACACTCATACTGACCCCTGTCTTCCACACTCAGCTTCAGAATACAGTCATTACCAGTTTGAGGCACTCTGCTTAGCAAACACTTAGCCCAATCTCTTTGTCAACATCATGAATTGCACAAGCCATTTCAAACGCTTC
Organism: Ambystoma mexicanum; assembly: GCF_040938575.1. Lineage (NCBI taxonomy): Eukaryota > Metazoa > Chordata > Amphibia > Caudata > Ambystomatidae > Ambystoma > Ambystoma mexicanum. The sequence continues at coordinate 294,241,709 of NC_090928.1, forward strand.
AATCCATTGGAGGATATCAGAACCCTCCACAAACACACCAACCAAATCTTTCATAAACTTGGTGGCTGGGGACCTGCCACTCTCAAATGGTTTTGCTGAAGTCTCCACTCTAGTTTTCTCTAGCTGGATTCTCTGACATTCAGTGTCCTTTTTCTTGAGTTCAAGGTCCTTATTTTTGAGTTCAAGATCCCTATTTCCAACTTGCGATATTCCAAGGCCAATTTCATCCTTAATAACTCAAGCTCAAGGAATTGCTGGGGTTCAGAACAGAGGCAGCAGGAATGGCGGCATTCCCAGAAAACAGATTCAGCAGAAACCCCAGGGGCAGAGTCCTCATTGGTTGCATTCCCCCCCTCATCAAGAGTTTCACCATCAATCTGGTACTCCACCAGGGCAGCTATCAGCTCAGCCCTAGACTTATCCACAAAGTCTAACTCCCTGGCTTCACAAGCACTCTTGAGAGCCTGTAAGCTCATCCTAGTCAATTTACCATTTGCAATAGACTCCATTTCTTGTAATGCAGTTATTTTGTACACAACCAAACCTTAATTTAATAAAGTGCAGATATTTTGTAAATGGCACGGTTATACACTGATTCTTAAAACCATAAGCATCCCACCGCTCCCACCAGTGTAAAGATACCGGTGGGGGGTGTCTGAACTTCTGCTCTCTATATGGTAGAGGAGAGTCACAAAGGACCCCAGCCAAGATTCTCTGTAAGGTAGCAATGGACGATCAATCAAGGCCTAGCTTCTCAGGAGGTGATGCAGGCTGGTTCTTAAGTACAGTTTAGTCCCCAAGCCCCCACAAAGGAATGTCCACACACTGTATTACTGAAAACACAGTCTTTATATAATTAATTTTCAAAGTTATGAACACTATCACAATAACGCGCTTTGTACTCAGAAATCAACAATGGCAAATATATGCAATTCTAAAGTGGTACCACCAATATTATCAGATCTCATTAAAGTGCATCAACTATACTGTTAGAATGTCACACAGATCAATAACAAGGAAACCAGCAATAGAGATAGGAAGGAAAGCAAGATGGTTGACACAATGGGCAGAATTATGGCCCCTACCAATAGACACAGTTCTGTGTGGAAATCCCCCCACCTGGGCAACCTGTAAAATAAAGATATAGCACAAGCCCAGTCCATATATTGATCAATAGTTCTATTCTCTCCTATAATGTTTCCCCCCAATGTACCTGGTGGAGTAGAATTCTTCGAAGAAGCGTCGACGGATCCTTCTTGAGTGACCGCCTTTCAAGCAGGAGTCACGGATCGTCGAGAGGCCTCGAAGAAGGTGAACTTGGCATCGCCGGTGTCGATGAGAAGTTCGAGGGTGCCAAGACCACGGCTTCGATCCAGGCGGTGCTCGTCGGCGACATCCTGAGAGGATGAGGCGTGCGGGGCACCTCGGCAATTGATTGTTCAGGACCGCAAAGAGTTTTGGAAGAACTGTGGCCCAGCAAGGGCGTTGAGTTGTCAAAGTCTTTGTGGCTTTCAGGTGGCAGGAAACCCACCGGCAGATTCTCCTCGGCGTGTCGGCGGCCTTGACTCTCTCTGGCATGATAAAGCGGTTGTCGGTGCGGACAAGGGAGTCCTTCGATTCAAATGTTCTTAGGCAAAGGAGCGGGCGGCTCCGGTTGTCGGCGGCACAACGTTAAGCGTTCCCCTCTTCTGGGGCAACACAACTTCAACAGTCCTCCAGCGGTCACACAACCCTGCGAACCCTGGTCGATGGCAATGGACTTCGACGGCGGTGAAGTCCAAGTGCTTCTCTTCATTCTCCTCTGCAGTCCCTTCTCCGGGCGGCAGCCTTTCGAGGGTCTGACTTCCAGGGAGCTTCGGCAAAGGTCAGTCATTCGACGAATTCGGCAGCTTTCAGATCAGGTTGAAGCAAATGCAACAGCAAGTCTTCTTCTTCCAGCTGGGCGTCAAGGATCAGAAGTTCCAGTTACTCTTCAAGTATAGACACAGCTTCTGAACAATTTCCAGTGGTGAGAGGTCAACAGATATACTATTCTGTCTCTCATCCACACTGCTGGATCACACTCAGCAGCCAATCATACAGAAGGGCATTCATGCAGTCAATCAGCCAATCAGGCCATCCTCTTCCCTCTCAGACACTCACAAAAAGGGAATGTGGATTGGGACAAGTACCCAGCCATTCAACACTACACACTGCATTCAGGCCAGTTTCGGGCAGGGCTGTCCCAGTCTTTGTCTCTCATACCAGAAACCAGATAACCGCAACAAGAAGTGCATATTGGTCACACAGTCCATTCACCCAGGTCCCACCCACAGGGCGTACCCACAACATAGAGTCACTGGGAAGGCTCCAGCCAGTCTGGACTGGACTTCACAACAACACCATATATGGAACTTCCACCCAACAGTCAGTCAGGGGGAAGGGACAGAGTCAGGGCTTCCCAGGACTTTGAGAAAACAAGGTAACAGGCAATAGAACTCAAGAGGCCACAGGGGCCATCTTGTTTTCTATCAGGAATCAACTGATTCCAGTGGCAGGGCCTGGGTATCCCAAAATGGAGGATACTCAGAGCACCTGTCAAATTCAGCATGGAGCTGCCACCAGCTCATACCCTGCTCTGTGGGCCACCCACAGGTGCCCAAAAACATACACTAGGGGCACATGGTTGTACCCCCACCCATGGGTGCCGTAAGGGTATCCCATGGGTATGTTCACCAAACCAAAAGAGAGAGAGCTGCACCGCCAGGAGTCCCACATGAACCCCTGCACGGAAAACACAACAGAACACACAATAAAAAGGCAGTAAAGGACAAGGATACAGAGGCCCTGTCCCTCCGATGCATTTCCAGCATCACACCCTATATTTGCCAGGCTTGGTAGTTTTCCGACTCTTCATTCGTGTTTTCCTTATCCGTGGCTCCTACGATTCTCCTCAGCGGTTTTACTGGACATGCTTTGAGGACATTGCCTGCGTTTCTGCAGTATAGGCATAGTTGCTGCTCCCTTCTCTTGTCTCTTTCAGCTTTGGTTAAAGGGGGTCTTACCCCTCCTAGTTGCATGTGTACCACCGAATTGTCTGCCACCCATGGGGCATTGTTCCTTGACCGCACGTACATGGGGCGAGAGTCCGGTCTACCCCGATCTGCCCTTCGATCTTGCAACCTGTGATCTAGTTGAACTACAAGGTCAATAAATTCTGTGCAGTCTTTCGGTGGATCAACCACTTGGGCAAGAACATCTTTTAGCACCCCCTGTAGGCCCCGGTGGAATAGCGTAGTTCTCTTCTCCACAGTCCACCCTGCTTCGACCACGAGCCTGTTGAAGGTCGCTATAAATGTTAATAAGTCTTGGTTTCCTTGACGAAGAAACTACAGCTCATTGTCTAGTGCCTGTCCATGAGTACAACGAGCGAAGAGCTTTTCCATCTCCTGCTGGAAGCTCCCAAAGTCACGTAGCAGTGGATCAACTTGACTAACGAAAGGTACAGACCAGTCCGCAGCACTGCCACTCAGATAAGATAGCACAAAGGCAACCCGCGACTGATCATTAGGGAAGGCCCCAGGCCTGCAAAGAAAATGGAGGCAACATTGATTCATAAATGTTGCATTCTTTTTAGGATCTCCCGTGAAGCGCTCAGGTGGGGCTAAATGAACTGCTCCTGACAGGGTTATCTGTACCGGATTGGTTGGTGGCACTGACATTGATGAGACGCTCCCAGACAATGGGGCTTGTCCAACCTGTGACTGGAGGAGTCATCTACTTAAGTCGTCAGTGCGTTCCTTAGCCACTATTAATTCCCTCCGCAGGGCGTTGGTCTCCTGTCTAACTGAATGCACCTCAGCACGTAAATGTCTCAACATCTGAGCTAACTGGTCAGTTTCTGACATTTCCATGACGCCCAGGTGGATTATAGTTTGTGAGGCTTTGCGTTCTGTAACGCTCACTTGATATCCACGGGGATGCTACTCAGTCTGGTTGGACCACTTCCGACCTTGAACCCCCTCCCTTGGACTCTTGTTCGGCCGAGGACCGGGTCTGAAACACAGAAATTGCTCTCCTCACCTTGCTTTATTATATGGTGTGCTCTCCATCCTGCTTCTCTGTGCAGTGGCGCGTTGTTGAATGGGCGTGGTGTAACCTAGTTACTTCACTGGTGCGGGCCCTAGACTCCAGACCTGCTGCGACTCCCGCTTGTCCAGGTAATACTGCTGTTTTGACAGTTTGACCTTTACTTTGCTATTGCCCCGATCAATGTCTCTCCTTCTTCCTTAGGTGAGAATGGAGTGCTGGTGGTGCCGTGCTGCTTGGGGCTGTGCACGAGATGGTAAGTGAAAGTGCGATGCGTGGCGCTATGTGCCTTTTCTTGTGCTGACTTGTTGGTTCTCTCTTCCATGCAGGCCTCTGCGATGTCCCGGAATAGATGCTGCCAAGAAGATGAAGAGCAGTGCGTAAAACGTAGCATGTGCCGCCTTCTTGATGTCTTGTGTGCTAATCTGTGTTTTCTTCCCTCTTGCAGGTCGTTCAATGGCCGGAATGGACGTGGGCCAAGGGTGAGTCAATCCCAGGTAAGAGTGCACTTGTTCTGATTGTTTTCGATAGTGGAGAATAAATACTTACTAATGCTGCTTTTCCGTTCTCTTTTCTTCCCAAGTGCGGCTTTCCAGATCAAAGGAGCGTTCGCAGAGATGCTGTATGTTCAAGACCCAGGAGCGGAGGACAGAAGCAGAGCAGGATTTGCTCGCAGGTAAGTGTATGCTAACACTGTTCTTGTTCTTGCAGGTAACAGGTTCCGGAATGCAGATGAGGATCCGGACAGAACGCGGTGAGCGTCACGATGCATCTAGCAGAGTAACGCAAAGCATGTTCCTCAGTTTGGGCATGGCTTATATAGCCTGCAGGTATCCCAGGTGCCCCTATGTCTGGCCACACCTAAAACACTAGACCGCATAGCTCAGTTCTGGGACTGAGCTAGGCGGGGGCATCCATGTTGTGCAAAGGCTATTGCAAGTCCCAGTTCTCAAGTTCCCTGTCTTCACATATGAGCCTGGCGCCAAAGGCGCCAAGACTGACTCCAAGAAAGTCTTGGGCGGAATGGTAAGGCCCTTGAGGCCATGATGAAAGGCTGTGGTGCAGTCCAGATGGCTTGCTTGTTAGGGCCAGGGGCAGGGGTCATGACAGCTGCCTATGTCACGGTCATAGACTTGAAGAATGTCTTCTTCTCTATACCACTACACCCATACTCAAAAGACGTGACTTTCTTTATGTATCAAAATCATTATTGGAAACATACAAGTCTTCCTCAAGGGTACTGTGAGTCACCCTCCATATTCGATAGGGTCCTCCAGATGGACCGACGCAATGTACAGATGGAGAGCACAGTCATACAGTATGTAGATGACATTTTGATTTGCAGCATGACAAAATACCAATGTAGAAATGACTCAGTGCACATTCTGACAGTGTTAGCTGACAAGGGATAAAAGGAGGACAAAGCAAAACAAAATATTGTCAGAGGAATTACTATACATAGGACAGGTATTTTCACAAAATGGCTGACAGGTGACGCCAGAAAGGGTGGAGACAATACCCAAGACAGCAAAACCCACGACAGTGAGAGAGATGCAACAATTTTTGGGGTTGTGTAATTACTGCAGAGCAAGGGTCTTTGATTACAGCACTTACACCAGGCGTTTACTGGGTGCTCTGAAGATAGCACAAAAGTGATACAAGAGACAATGAAATGGACAACAGAAATGAGTGAGGCAGTTGATGAGCTAAAAGCAGCAATATGCATAGCACCAGTGTTAGGGATCCCAGACTACAGAAAGGAATTCTTCTTATGTTCACAGTCTGACTGGGTGGTGATGAAAGCAGTACTGACACAAAAGACATGTTTAGGGCACAAGCCCCTGTACCTACTACAGTGGGAAGCTTGACCCAGTAATGAGAGGACACTATCCTTGCAAACAAGCTTTGGCTGCTGCTGCATTTGCAATTGAAAAATCATCAGGGACTTCCATGGGGTGCAGCACGACTTTCTATGTGGAGCATGGCCTCTTTGCGATACTGGAGAAACCAAAGAGCACACTGACAGCATAAAGGGCATCAGGGTACGAGGTGTTACAATCAAACCCATCTCTGAAGGTGGTGAGGTGCAGAGTAGTTAACCCAGTGTTTTTTCTCACAGACATTTTACAGGAAGGTGACTATTCATATGACTGAACAGAAAACATAAAGGAATTCAGTGACACCCGCAAGGTACAGGAGGACGCACCTCAGGGGGAAGATGTGCTCTTCATTTACGGTTCTTCCACGATTGATCAGACGGATGGGGCCAGACATACAGGAACTGCAGTGGTGAGGTTGAGAGAAGATGGAACAAGTGAGGTAATGGTCAGTGCGCAATTTCCATCACATTATTCACCACAGGCAGCAGAATGAATGGCCTTAATATTGGCATTGGAACACAGCACAGGAAAGGAGGTGACGTTCTTCTCAAATTCCACGTAAATGACATCCACAGTACATTCAGGACTGTCACGATGGATGAGGAGGGGCTTCAGGAGGGCAGATGGGTCTCCAGTGCAGCATGCACTCTTATTGGGCAGATTAATTGAAGTTATACAATATCCTGTGCAGATAGCCATAGTGAAGTGCCAAGCACACACCAAGGGGAAGACCCTATTTCAAGGGGAAATGAAGCCGCAGGCTCAGAGGCAAAGTGCACCCATATTTTGGAGAGCTCTTCGAAATGGAGGCCTCCTCACATGCCTGGTACTATGCAAGGACAATGATACTAAAGAAAGAATACAATGTATTACCAGAAACACAGATAATGGAGGTGCAGGGAGCTGCACCCAGGGAGGAGAAAGACATGTGGACTAAGAGGCGATGTACAGTCTCCCCAACAGACGCCCTACGGTGACAGAATAACAGAGGGAAAGTGGTCATGCTGCACTGACACTGTTACATTATCCAACGGACACCAGGAAAGAGGTCATTGCTGCCCATATTGGAGAAACATGATTCTGTCCTAACATGGTGGAACACATGGCTGAATTTTTTGAAAAACTGCTTGCAAACATGCAAACAGTTTACTGCAGGACATACATTGAGAGTTGTGAGAGGAGCCATACCTCACCCAGCTGGTCCATTCCAACATCTCCATGTCTATGTTGACATGATCCAAGTCTGCCAAGAATACAGCTACATGATAGTGGATGTGTGTCTATCCTCTTGGTGGATTTGGGGCAGGGCCCTGTTCACATCCTGATGCCCTCAGGGCAGCAAAATTCTTGGTCTGGGTAGAATTCCCACCATGGGCCGTGTGTGAGGTCCTGCGGTCCTCACTTCGCCAATGAGATGTTCAAACACATTACAATGTTGCTGGGCATTCAACATACATTGTCCTGTGCTTATCACCTGCAAGCAAATGAGGTGTGTGAACCCCTATATGGCCTTGTGAAGGAGAGCAGAGCCAAAACAAAGAAGAGTACAAACATAAACTGGCTCCATTGACTGCCATTGGCCCTTTTTGCATTGTGTAATAAGCCCAGGTCTGACCATCATTTTATTCCCAATGAGGTGTTGACAGGACGTCACATGCAACTCCCACTGGCTCCTCCAACTAGGGCGCTGAAGTATGCCGAGAGTAGTGCAGCTGTGTTAGGTCAGGAAATGTTTGACTACATTACTTCCTTGATTGGTAGTGCCTCTTTTATCTCTCGCCAGATATGACGACATCAGGGAGGCCCAGAAGACAGCAGAGAATGCAATAGTGACAACAAATTAAAGGACTCTGTGACAGAAAGATGTGTTGGTATTGGTGACACTGTACTGTTAAGTAATTTCATCAGGAGGTGGGACGCACATGCATTCAGTGGACCATACATTGTCGAGGTACTGGCTGACAAAGCTGTGAAATTAGAAGGAAAAACCATTTGGGACCACCTCTCGAACATCAAGCCCTACAAATCTGAGGATCCCACTGGAAAGAAGATCGACAGGGCCAACGATCAGCAGCAAGAGGAGCAAAACGATAATTCTGAACTTACACTGCCGAGTGGAGGACACCCAATGGTTACTCGCTCGAGGGCAGCAGAGTAAGGGCAATGACTTCCTGAACATCGAGAGTGAGGATGCACTGTACGTTTGTTATTTTATTCTTGATATACATTCTTCGTGAAAGACGACTCTGATATTTGATGACTGTTTATGTTACCCATTGACTTCCACCCTGATACCTTTTCAAGCAAATGTGTTCATAATGTTAGAAGACCCAGCTGGTTTTTGAGCATGTTCACCTAGAGTAAATTATCTTGCTTTTGTAGCATATTTGGCCCAAGCTTGCCCACAACTTGGACAGGGAAACCCTCTGTTCTCACCATACTGAGAGACCCTGTAATTTGAGATCTGTGGGAGCAGTATTTGTTTTAATATGCTAGCACTGTGGCAACGCGCTTGTCTTGGAAGCAAGATCACACAGAGCAACAGAGCTTTGAATCCCAGATCCGCTCTTAGAACCCAAACTCAGGTATGGTATAAGGCGTGTTATAAAAAAAAATAAATAAATAAATAAATACATTTTCACACTAAATGACTATATAGTTTACGGGGCTTGAAAGGTAATCGAACACTAACACTGTAACGCTCACATTTGCACATTTCAGGCAGGCAACTGATATCGTCAAGCTGCACAAGGATCCAGCAGCACGGGTAGAAATTAGTGAAATAATAAAAAATGTGCTTATTTTGTCGTGTCTCTTATTTCCAAGTGGAGTATTTGTATTTATATTCTAGAAAAGGTTGCTCATTTCCAGGGAATCTGCTGTGTTCTCTACTAACATTATCCCAAACCCAGCAGGTGGAACAACCATGTCAGGTGGCCAGGAGAGCACTGAAAGCACAATAAGGAGAGCTAAGCCCAGTGCTGATACAGACATGATGGGGGGGATCTCTATATCACTGACCCTGCCTGAGTATCTAATAACATGTGGTACAAGCACATGACCAAGGTAGCCAAGGAAACCACCAGAGAGAGCTGTTATGTCTGCTCATTAATCCCCTACACCATGAGTGCCTCCAGAACCTTTATAGCAACTGAAATACCAGCAGCAAGAGCCCAATGCCTAATGTACCTGTCTACGGTAACAACTTGAGTAAGATTTCAAGGGAAAACAGCAACATTGAGATGGATGTCTCAGGCGACATTCCCATATGAAGACAGTTACATAAAGACTCTTGACATGATGAACTATTACTGGCGGTTAGACCAAGCTATACAGTACGTAAGTGACAAGCCCCAAAAAGGCGACACAGAAGAAATAACATTGAAGGGAAAGCCCTGCCCGAAGAGGGAGTGAAGGAAATAGGTGGATAACAAGGATGTTGGGAAAGACCACAGATGCTTGTGTATGGCCAAGTATACACACAAGAAGACTGGAAAGATGGGGTGGTAGGAAGCAGAGCACACATCCTGGTGCAAGCACCAGTGAATACAGCACAAGGAGAAAATCACAAGCACCTGAAGGAGTGGGGTTGCTAGATCAAAGCTCATCATGTGGGTAGAAAATGAAGTTGGACCAATGCCTATAATACACTTGAAGAGAACAGTATTGTGTTTTCAGAATGAGGGAGAAGTGTAGGTTGGAGATAACACAGAGTGAGATACACTGAAAATCACCCAGCAATGAAGATAGGCACTGCAGTACTGATGGACCACTACTGGGCATGTGGATCCAAGGCATACGAGAAGCTGCCACCCAACTGCGGAGGAGTTTGCTTGTTGTTACATATCATTATACCATCACTGGTAGTGTCCCAATAGGACATAAAGCTCAACTTCCCAAAAGTGGACACTAACTGAGAAAGCAGAGGTCTGTGAAAACAGAAGCATAAGGGAAGAGATAAAAGGTCAGAGGAAGTGAGTAGAGTGAAAAGGTGCAACTATTTCTCAGAGGCATCAGAAACAGCCCTAGATGATGTACCACAAGAGCATAGGTTATTTAGTCGAACATAAATGTTTTTTTGCATCCATTGCAGACATATACAAACATGCAATGGCTGGAAATTACCAGGTGGGAGCTGCTGATGACAATAAACTCTACAGTGAATGGATTCAACGCAGTAAAATAAGAGCTCCGAGCAGTAAGGATGATGGCGCTCCAGAATAGATATGTTCTGGTTCTGCTCACAGCAATGGAAGGATGAGTTTGTGCAAAAATTGAGAGTTCCTGTTGAACATTCGTACCTGCCAATGACAGAGAGAATGGCACTTTGACAGAAGCAGTGACCCAACTGTCAAAGATGCATGCCAACATTGAGGAAGTAGCCAAAGGGACTGGAAAATATCACAAAGTTGGATAGCGTACATCTGGTCATGGATGCATTCATGGCAGGCAGATGGACTGAACGTGATACTAAAGGCACTAATATTGGCACTAGTGACGCTATGCATGATAAAGAACTGTATCACGCAGTGTCAAAAGACAGCAGAGAAAACAATAGGAATGAAGGTGATGATAGATGTGAAAGTAGGAGGAGCAAGAGACAAAATAGTGGAGGAAAGAGATAAACTGAGAAAGAGAATAGCAGAATGTCCACTATTCCCACTTGAGGAAATGAAGCTAGATAATACATTCAATGGTATGATCTATGAAGGAAAATGGGTGTGGTGCAACCAAGAAGGAGTATGCAGTAATATGTACTGGACTTTCGAAGATCATGTAAGTTATTATGGACACCTCAGAGGGATAACAAAAATTTGGCAACCAAGAATGAAGGGTGTGAAGTATGAAGATGTGGTCGACAAGTTGACCAGAGCTGGGACTGAAGAAAGGATCCTGAGAATGCCCCTCCTCACCTCCAGATTCATGACAATACAAAGAGCCAGAAATGATCACAGCCACCCATCTTATTTCAGAGGAATCCCAAGTGCAAGAATGATTGACAAATACACAGAAAGGTATCCTCTCAGCCAATCATACAGACCGAACCAGTACATGTCTTCATCGGTATACGGGAAGAAACGGAGATCCTGGACGGAAACACCCTGATGGACAGTCTTGATTAAGCACCTAGAAGCCACAATGCTGACGTCACTAATGACACCACGACATAGCAGATGTAGTCATGAAGTACACTCGCAGTCCTGCACTACATTACACAGACACTCATTCGCATACATGAAGAACATGCTTACACAGTTTGATAGCTAGAGGACAGATACATATACATACTGTCAATGCTTTTATTTTTTCATTAGCCAAATGCAGTAACGCAGAAACGCAAGGCAAACAAGAGATCCTGAGCAAGCATGCGGATGCTTAAAGCAACTAACACTATGGGACTACAGGAGTATACATGGAGCCTGATATGACCATGGTGACCAATTTATAGGTTACCCAGTATAACATGAAGATGTAGAAATCATATTATGAAGAAAGGAAAATTACAGAAGGCCACAAGCCTCAAAGCCTGAGACGAAAAGAGCTGATTCAGGATGCACAGAGCACGAAGCAGGCTCACAGCCAAGGTCAGAGATATGGTATGATATGGCATTTATAACGCACCTATACAAAAGTGTTTCAAGGTGCGAGATACACAGACACCTTCCAATTTTCTGACGACAAGCTGCAGAGAAACTGAAAAAATGCACATAAATGCAAGCTTAAGTGCTTGATTTTGTGATCCCTAAGCACGTGGAGCAACTGAACGAAGACAATTGGCATTCACCCGTGGTGGGAAAGCAGAGTAAGTAACAGTAAAGCCAGATGAAAGATGCAACAAATGTTGCACTGTAAGAGCGCATTCTCATAGGCAAAGGTGGTACAATACAAGTTACAATACAGACACATATTTGTTCACATCACCTTGAAGAGGTGCACAGAGGGCTGAGAACCGAATCCAGTCACAGGCCGGCGGAGATCAGCTCTAACCAATCATAGCATAGAAACTCTGGGATGGACAGGGGACAGGAACCAATGGTAAGCCCATTACTCTGGAACACTGTGATAGTTTCTTGGGGATATGACATGCCAGCCACCTGACATGCAAAGACCAGTAGAAAAACCTCTATAGGGTGCCTCCATAGGTAATAGTACTCTTGGTACCGAATCCTCTGTGGAGATAAGTTTTTTCGGGCAAGGCCCAAGGTCATGACGCAATATTTGTACAAAACTGGAATGCACGCCATGGAGAGCTGAGAGGTACTGGAGAATGCTAATTATCTTGTTTGATCCCTGTTGGTTTTTGCAATAAACCGCAGGTTTTCCTTGCCATTGGCTGAGTCCTCTGTTTATTCTGGGGAAGGGAGTTGGGCCCTACAGAGTAACACGGACCCCCTGCCATCCTCTGGACAAGAACAAGGCAGGGGAAGAGTAAGATGGGTGAGCAGGGTCAGCGGGAGTGATGAGGTGGAGAGGGGAGAGGATGGAGAGGAGAGAGAAAGGCTGGTAAGAGTTGTGAAGGGCTGATAGACAAGGGTAATATAGGAGTGGGAAGGGTAAAAATGGGTGGAAGAGGAGGGGGAGAGGGGTTGAAGGGTACACAGAGGAAAAGTAAAACAGGTGATGTGGTGAAGGGGTGAGAGGGCGAAAGGGGGAGTGGGGCTTCGGAAGGGAAGAAGGGAAGAGAGAGAAAATGGGAGAGAATGAAAGAGGGAGGCAAGGTGAGAGGGGGAGACTCAAGAATTAGGCTTTGAGAGATTTGGGTAGATAGACGAGGGTGCCAGGAGGGCTCTGGGAGAAGACAGAAAACAAAGGGGAGGGAGTGAAGATTGGGGAGAGGATATAGGGGCAGATGACGAGAGGGACAGGAGAGAGCAGAAGGGGAGAAGCTGTTCATGTGGACAGAGGGTAAGGAAGAAGGGAAGAGCAGTGAAAGGGAGAGGAGAGTATGGGCTGGGTAAAGAAGAATGAGGGGCAGGGGACAGGGAAAAGGAAATTGGAAAACAAAGGGGAACGGTTGGGAGGGAAGGCAGATTTATGGGAATATGAAGAGGGTAAGAGTGAGGGGAGGGAGACCAGGGATGGAGTAAATGGGGGAATGGGTGACAAATAAAAGAAACAAAATTGGAGTGGGGAAGGGTGTGAGATAGTTGGGTGAGGTAAGAGAGTGTTGATAGGGTAAGGGATAAGTTGATGGGCAGGGAACAGGAGTGAAGTGAGAGAACATTGGGCTAGCAATGGGGGTAGCGAGGTATGAGAGTGGATGAAGAGGGTGAGCGTAGGGATGATTGTGGAAGGTTTGGAGACAGGTTAACAGGGAGGGGGACCTGCGTAAGAGTAGTATAGTAAGGTGATGAAAGTGAATGGGGAGAGGGATGGTGGGTGCGGAATTGGTTAGATAAGGTAGGAAGATAGGGAAGACAGAATGGGAGAGAGGCAGGGGAAGAGAGGTAGGTAGCAGAGGGTGATCAGTGTTCTTAGGATCGTTTTCTGAAGTTCAACTAAGGGGTTAGTAAAATCATTCAACTGAGACAGTACAAGACTCCACTCTTAGTATAAGGCTGTACTACCTGCGAATATGGTAGCATAGACAGAGCAGCCAAGCTTATCTTAGGTGGGTGAGAGGGCTGTAGAATCGGTACATAGAAATTGTAATAAAAATGGTCCAAAGAAACACTGAAACACTATGTATTATAAAAATAAATGGTTTATTTAAATATAAGAAGGCTCAGATAAATCTTGGGGGAAATAGGTACTATCATATTATATATAACCACAATTATAAAAACACACCACTATGCTTGAAGGTGCAAAGACCAAAGCATATAAGCTTATTTGAAACTCCTAACAGTAGTTCTAGGGAAGTCAAAACCAATAGTTACTTTTGGATTAATTAAGGCACTACAAGGGTAGTCGCCCTAAAAGTTATACTGTGACGCTCAGCAAGAAATCACATAGTAAGTCGTCTGAACAATACACTTTTCTGAATAGTGGCACACTTATTCTAGGAACAGTAAAAACCTATAACTCGGATTCAAGATAACACAGTTATTCTAGGGGAGTTGGACCTCAGGGAGTAATATTCAATTACAGTTGCTTTTCAGTTCACAGACCAAGGGAAACAGTAACTCAAACTTATTTTAGGATAGCACAGTTATACCTAAGGTAAGTAAACCCTCTTGATGTAATAGTCACTTACAGTTGTTTTTCAGTTTACAGACTAAGGGAAGCAATAATTGTTTAACTTATTTTTGGATGGCACACAGCTATGCAAGGTAAGTAAAACATCTATATACTTGTATAAGGAGCTACCAACAACCTAAATGGTAAGTATGTCCTAGGCAGACTTAGTATGGACAGGCGAACAGCAAGTCAAGAGAATCAAGACCCAATTGGGGACACACACATTATCCTAACAGGAATAATAAAGTGAAACCAGCATTACTTTTAAGATGAGGGGATCCCAATTCACAGGTGAGTAAGTTCACCTTTGATCTACTTTCTGTTAGAATGGCGATGTAGTTTTTAAGGAAAGTAAGACTTTGAGAATACTTATTTAAGATGTCACACAGCCTATTCAAGGTTAGTACATCCTATATATACTTTTCAAAATGGCAGAACATATCTAAAGTAAGTAATACCTTTTTGTAACTATTCACTCTGAGAGTTTAAAGTTACCAACTAACTCTTTTACAAGTAAGTACACTTTTCAACACTTGTTCTTCTTTTCAGGCCAGATCCTTTAAATTATCTAGCCCTTCCCAATTTTAGTACATGAGTTCTCTCAGAGGCTTAAAAGGGAGCCTAGTGAACTAGGAGCCAGCAATTGGTAGGGTGAGTTAGGGATCAGGTGCAGGCAAAGTCAGATTTCCTGAGAAAGACTGGTCAAACAAGCAAGTAGTTCACTTTGAAAGTTACTTAGGATCCAGGGATTTCAGAGAAGACACCCGAGGACGATTCCAGCAGTGGACCTGGGTGAACTGGACGAGAGACCTCCCAATCACAGTAGCACTCCAAGGATACACAGGAATAACAAGAGATTGAAGGTAAGTAAATACCCCAGCTAACACAACATATCAGCACAGAAGAAGTGTTGCAGTGGGGAAGACTTCATGATATACAGTCAAACACATGATTGATGGATTCCTTTGTCTAGAAAATGGAAGACAGGACTTTGGAAGGACCTTTGCAGCACAGATCATGGAAGAAGGCATGGAAGAAGGCTGTATTTGTTGCTGTGGATTTGGCACCTTTTTCAGGAGCATAGAAGAAGACAGAAGACAGAATATTGCTGGCCGGATTCTCATCATTTGCAAGGTCCAGCACTCTGATGAGGGAACCTTTTGGACTCAGTTCACGTCTCTTGTGGTCCGGCAGGATGCCTACAAAGTTTCAGCAAGATTCAGAATTCAGAGGACCGTGCACTGTATAATGGCTTGAGCTCCCAGGGTATTGAGGTATTGCAGCCCGCAAGGTCGCAGCATGACTTGGGATGGCTAAAAATGCAGGTCTTCCCCAGGTTGATTGTAAGGAAGGGTAACAGCAAGCTACTGTTACACAGCAGGCTCTCTAGTCACTGGAAATCGTCTCAGCTGCATTTTCTTCATCATCCTCTTCGGTTTCAGTTTCAGTGGTTGACTTGTCAGCAGCTTCCAGGTTCAGAGTTTTTATCAGGAACTACAGCCCAACCTCTGCATTCTCTCCCTGCATTTTACAGCAAGGGGCGGTCTGGCTGTCCAATCAGCCCAGCCAGCACCCAACTGTGAGTGTTTTCCTTTCAGGCAAGGTAGAAGACAAAGGACTGCGTAGTTTTAGACTCCCCCCTCACTTCCCGCCTATGCAAACACTCTGGAGCCTAGGTGGGGAATCCACAGTATTCCTGCTAGAGACAAAAGAGCCACTGAGGTTTTTCCCACCTAGAATGGCAGGGGAAGATCTCAGAAACGGCAAGCACACAAGAAATGGTGAAAAAAGAAGGAGCCCACCATTTTGGATCAATGATGGCTCTTCTGTGCATTATCGAGGCTGAATTAACAGCCTTTCAATAATAAGGACTATAAGTCATAAAGGTAAAACCACTGCCACCAGCCATTCATGTTAAACTTGCACTTGTAACACAATGTTACCATGTAAGTAAGAAAGGGTATACATTGTATCCGCCAGCACTCCAATTAAGGTGGAGTATGTTAATTCACTATATAAAATGTAAAGGGGAAGGAAAATCCCTATTTACTACTTGGGAACTGTAGTTTACCCACGTACATCAAAGAGAAACTAACAAGGGAGCCCAAAGGGATAACCCAGCCTAAGCCCAAAAGTTGGTGGAAACTATAACTTCAACCATACGCTATGAAGAGGCATAAAAAGGTCTCCCATAAAAAGAGTAAAAGACCAGGTGAGAGGGGAACATAGTTACCTAGTCAAAGCAAAACGTTCTGGGGTTGACACAGGTCAGGAAGATGTATCATTGATATGAACATCTTACCTAACAAGTGTCCTGGGTTTACAGGAAATTGGCAGAGGGTGAAACAAGCAGAGGGAACTGAGGGAGACATTGGAGATGGAGTTAGGGGATGGGAAAGGTAAGATGGGGATAGGTAAGGGAATAACGATGGAAATAAGAGAAGGAAGAGTATGGGAAGTAGGAGGGTGATGAGCGTGATAGGTAAAGGGAAACATGTAGAGGAGGGAGAGGAAAGGGTGAAGACAGGAGGGGGAGTTGGAGATTGGGAAAGGGGAGATGGGGGATATGGAGAAGAAAGGCAGAGAGAGTCTTGGAGAGACAGCGGTTAGTAAAGTGGAAATGGGGGGATGGGGAAGGGAGGGGTGGTGATATGGAGAGAGGGTGAGGGAGATCTGGTGAGAATGGGCAATGGAGAGATGATAATGATGAGGAGGAAGGTTTAAATGGGGTATGGGAGACTGGATATGCTGTGGGGGCTCACAAAAGTGGTGATGGAAGAGGATGAGGAAGGGTGGAATGCATGTGAGTGTGATATGAGGTATGGAATGGGGTTTGCTATGTGAGGGGGAGAGGCTTGGGAAAGGAGATGTGGGGGATGGATTAAGGTCTGAAAGAGTTGTTGCGGCATGGGGATGAAAATGGGAATGGGAGAGAAGGGGATATGTTAAGAGCATAGAGGACATTGAGGGTGATTTGGGGTGAAAGGGAAGAAAGGGGGAATGGGCAAGTGGATGGTGAGAAAGAGGGAGGTTAGGCAAAGAGATTGGGGTGAACGCCAACATGGAGGGGGGGAGGAGACAGAATGAGGAGACAAGAAGTGAAAAGGAATTAAGGAAGGAGGTGCATGGGTGAGGTTAGGGGATGCAAAGGAGGGTTGGGGTGAATGGGAAGGGAGGTGAGGCAGGACAAGGAATTTGGTTGGATAAGGTCAGCAAGATATGAGCATGAGGAGGTTTAAGGAGGGCTGGGAACGGGTGGTTGGAGGGAGGGACAGGCTCATGTGCGAATGGGTAGAGGAAATAGGGTGAGGAAGTATGAATAAGAGGAAATGTTAGTGGGAAGTGTGTGCATGGAGAATGGGGAAGAAAGAAGGGAAAAGAAAGACATGGGATAAAGGGACATAGGAGGGAATGGGGGGTGAGGACAGGCAGCAATTATTGGAACCAGACAAGGGAAGCAGGGAGGGGGCAGGAAAGTTGGTGATGAAGGTGGTCATTCCCCAAACTCAGATCCCAAACTCAGAATAAATGGACACACCCCAGTAGGGAAAGTAGAAACAACTGATCGCATTAAACTCAGACATTTAGTGCAGGTGCTATAAAGTTCAGCTAACAACTATATATCCAGCTTATACTTTACCCCTGAGGAACAGTAAACCATGGTGCTTTAATCCCAGCGCCACCATGAAAGGGTTTGATCGATCTGGTGCCGTATGATACAGATTGATAGGTGCTGTTTCTTCATTGAATACATGATACAGGGGGGCTTAGGGCTGCAGTAGGTGCATGCTCTGGTCACTTCAGGGGGTTAGATGTGTATCAGCATCAAAGGGACAGAGGGGTCTTGGTTTTGCGAATAGTGGGTGTGAAGGTGGGCGTTGAGAGGGCACATGCGGGTTTGTGGAGATGGATCAGTACACAAGTCAAGATCCAACCCAGTCACACACTGGGCAATGAGCTTAGAGGAAGAGAAAAATACATGCGATTTGCACAATACATGGCTGTACTTCCGTGAGGAAGAAGCTTGTGCGGCGCAGATAGGGGAGGAGGTGGAGGGAGTGTCTGAGCTGGCAGTGCGTGGCACTGGACACTGGGAGAGATGGCTTTTTAGAAATCATTGTGCTGCCTAGTGGAGTCTTGGAATGGCTGTATGTGTCATCAATGGCTTTTGTCCTCTGTTGTCAGGAGGCAGTCAAGGGGGATGTCTCCCCGTGATGGGATGAGTAAACAGATTCCTTTCATGCAGAACGTACAAGAGGGGACAGAAAGGCCCTTCCTCCCTTACATTCCCCACCTTTCATTACTCCTAAAGTAACAAATAACCTTGGCTATTCGTTTGCCTGTGTTCTTCTGACAACATTACTGCTTGGTCCCAGGCTGGAGCTCCCTTTATTGGCATCCAGGCCCTACACACAGGTCTTAGGCTCTGACCTCTTCTTGCCTTTTCATCAGGAGTGCAGGTCATGTATAAACACCCACCATCCCCAGCTAGATCCACCCACACCTCCTTGTACCATTCTAGTTCATGGGCTTCTTTGATTGTTTTGTGCGACAAATTATCCCCTGTATTGTATACTGCTGTCATGTGGAATTTGTGCTCTGGGTTGTCCCCGGTTTGTATTTGTGCATCTTTCCATCATGAGGTACCTTTGTTGGGTTGCCCACTGTCACCATCATCATCGCACTACTAGGCATAGATTTTGCACAGCATCAAACCCCTAACTGGCACACACAAAAAAACAGAAGCAACAATACTATGATGGAGACCAGTAGTTTCATTGCAGTCCCGAACCAGGATGGTACCCCATCAAAAATTGCATCGAACCAGTCACTTGGCTGTACACCGCCCTCCTTCATTTTTTCTCAGAGGTTGTGTACTGCAGGTATCACATGTGATACTGTCCCGTTATCAGCATCTGCAGAAGGCACGAATGTGCAACTTGCACTCCCGATCTTTCAGCAAACATCGCCTTCCATCGCTGTGCGGAGGTCTAAGACATAACGATTTTACATTGTCATCAAGCACAGGGCTCTGAGTTCTACCTTGATGACGTTGAACCCTTCTTCAGTGTTGTTTGCTAGCTGAATCAGCTCCCACCTCACAATATGCAACCATTTGGAATTTGCTTGCGCCTGGATGCTTGGTATGAGTGACGCAAAAAATGTCTCTGCTGAGTTAAATAACTTAAACTGATCCGGTTTCTGTGCCAGAAGATTGAGAGAGTCTTTAGAGATGTAGTTTGATGCTCTTCTTTTGCATGACACTCTGTCTTGTAGTGTGTCCTCCGACAGCACATCATATGTGGGGGGGGTTCTTCGTTTGTTGACTGTGGTGCCAGGGACATTCTAGTGGGCACCCTCTCCCCCTGGACGTGGCTCTCCGGAATCACCATCAGGGCAGAATGCAGTGTAGCCAGGGTACAAGTACCTCTCCATGATGGGGGGAGGTGCAAGTAGGCCTGCTTGCCGCATACCCAATAATTGGCCATCAAGGCAGCTGTTCCTTTTTCATGTCAGGGATGATAAGCGTTTTGTTGCAATATTTGTTTGAACCCACTGGCACCTTCCCTTCTTTGTGGAAACAAAGTTCGTATCGCACATCACGTTGGATCTTGATCGGCTTTTCGAGAGCTGTTACCCATGTTAGTTTAGCAATGTGCTGGGACAATGTTTGTGCGCATGTTTTCTGTGAACATTGTCCCTTTTATGATGAAAAACGGTTCCTTAACGCAAAGTACTCCTAGGGGCTTGCTGTTACAGGTTTTCTCGTTCTCACGCAGTTGTAACATTACTGTGTGTGCCTGGAAGGTATTTCGAATTCTACAGAGTGCAAGATGAACGTGACACTGGGCATCCGCTATGGGGGTTTCCTAGGGTATTAGAACCTTAGGTGTTCTTGATGCGTGAGATATAAGGGAACACAGCAACTTTCATTTGTTGCTTGTTTAGTCATGGTGCTCATGTCAGAGTACCATTTGTTAGACTGATCTGGATGACTGGGGTCTTCTACTGCATCCAGTCCTAGGCTATGGTATGCATCATATCTTTTCTGCTCCGCTTCCCTTTTTCTTCTGCTACTCCCCCTAGACCATTGTGTAAAATTCATAATTCTTTGATAACGGATACGAAAAATGCCTACAGTTATCTTTTCAGTTTGATCATAATTATGTTGCCAATAATGTGTGGTAGGATGGGTATGTGGTGTGGGTGTTTGAGACCTAAAGTGCATGTAATTGTCATTTGAGGTAGGTTCAATGGTTTTCTGTGGGTGAGCATATGACTGTTCTCCTTCTGGTGTAACACTGTTGTGGGCTTTTCTTACATCAGAGAGGTGTATGTAATATTTCAAGCCCTTCACCTTTACTGCAGAAGGTGTGCAATGTATCACCTCGTAAGGGCTGTGAAATCTTGGAGGGTTCTCATCACAAAACTTTGCACGTATACCAGTTCCCCGGGCATTACGTGTGTCATGGTGCTGTCTGTAGCTCTAGTATTTGTGTCAGTCTCGCTTCCCCTAGTAAAGGGTGGGGCCACTTGTTTAGCTATGCTCCTCACTGCCCGTGTAAGCTGTGTCAGGTACTCCTTGAATTTCTCCCTCTGAATTGTGGCATTCCTATGAGCATCCGATGCTCTTCTCATTGGGGATAGCGGGGTTTGTATGCATCTTCCTGTTACTATTTCATGCAGGGACAAATGGTGTCCTTGCTTGGTTGTGTTCGTAATTGGAATAATGCCATGGGCAGGCAATACACCCAATTGTTTTTGAGGGTGTGGCACAATTTTGACAATCTGCTTTTAAGGAGGCCGTTGATTTTCTCAAACCATCCCATTCGCTTGCGGGTGGTAACTGGAACATAGTTTGTGTTTTATACCTAGCAGTGACGTTACTTCTTTAAAGAGGTTGTTAACAAAGTGTGTTCCATTATCAGACTGTATGACATCACAAATGCCCCAATGCAGGAATATTTCTCTCACCAAAAATGTTGCAGCGCATTTCATATCTGGGTGGGAGCAGGGTCCCGCTTCCACCAACCGGGAAAAGGGGCACACCACCACTGTCAAGTATCTAGCTCCATTGCACCTTTCTCCCATGTCTGGGTAGTCAATGTGCAGCTCACGGAAAGGTCAGATGGGACGGGGAAGTGTCCCTCGCAACGTCCTGAGGGTCATTCCAGAGTTGTATGTCTGACAAGTTACACATTCAGTTGTCATTTTGGCAAGGTGTTCCTGGAGATTTGGGACTAACCAGTCTTCCTGTATTTCAGCAGCTATGTGGTGTCTTGTTGTGTGTGCTGGAAAATGTAGTTGTTGGAATGCAAGCTGTAACACTTCCACAGGCATTACCACCTTTGCTGTTGTTTCTTACCTCCAAAGAAGATCAGTGGGTGACTCTTTACAACCTCTCCTAGACCAGATCTCTTGTTCTTCAGTTGAGGCCCTTTTCTGTAGTTCAATAATTTGTGTGATGGGCAGTGAGTTATACCCTACTTCTTTTTCCTCTTGCGCGCTACCCTTTAGCAGATACTCCGCTATTTGGGGCTTTTGAAAGTATGCTGCCTGCTTTGCAGCGGCATCTGCTGCCGCATTTCCCAGTGAGTTTACGTCACTGTTCTTTGTATGGGCTTGGCATTTTACCAAAGCCACTACTGATGGTTCTGCTAGAGCTTCTATAAGTTCATTTAAAAGTTCTGCGTGTTGTACTGAAGATCCGTCTGCGCTTCTGAAACCTCTTCTCCTCCACCTAGATAATCCGGCATGTACCGTTGTGGTTATATATGCCGAGTATGAATACATTGTTACTGCACATCCTTTTGCTACACACAATGCTTCAATTAGTGCTAAGAGTTCTGCTGCTTGTGCCGAGTAATGCATTGGTAATCGTTTTTGCACGATGAGCTCATTCTCCCTTCCTCCAGTCTCACTACTGCTGCACCTACATGCTTTTCCCCTGTTTTGGGGCAAATGGATGCTGACCCATCTACAAAAGTACACCTCACCCTCCTCTAGGGTGTTCTCGCTTGCCATGGGAAGGTTGTCTCCCTCCCCTTCATATGTGGCACAATCGTGATTTTGCATGTTTCTACCGTGCATGGCTCAGTGATGAATGTGGCAGGATTTACTGTTTTGCAGCGTACTATGTGAATGTTAGAACTAGAAAGTATTATTTCATAAGATTTTGCTCTTTAGGTAGTAAGTGTAGATTTAGATCATTCTAGGATTGCAAACAAGGAGTGTTCCACAAACAGTGTGACCGATCACCCAATTACTATGGTGGCGCTCTTTTCAATCGCAAAGGAGGCGGCTGCGAGAGCTTGTTCGCATTCAAAGTGCCCTTGCATCACGGTGTCATGGGTGCTGCTGTAATAAACCAAGGGCTTGTGCCCTAATGATGTTTTCAGTGTTAAGACAGCTGTTATGAGTGTCCCATTGCAGTGTGAAAACGGGAAGAATTTGCAATCATAATCTGGTGTTGCTAGAACGGGGGCTATTACGGTAAGTTCTTTTAGTGTTGTGAAGGCTGTGTGCATGTCTCGTGTCCATGTGATAGCTGTGCTGTCCCTCTGTGCTTCCTTCAGTGCTTGTAGTAGGGGCCTCGAGTATGCCGCATAATCGAGTATCCATGCTCAGCAATAATTAGAGATGCCAAGGAACTTTTGCATGTACTTCACTGTGTGGTGTCTAGACGCTGCACGTAGTGTTGCTGCCCTGTCCGGGGTTATTCTTTTGCCATCTTTGGATATTAGTTGCCCCAGATACAGTACTTCTGCTAGGCAGTACTGCAACTTCCCTCTGTCCACCTTGTACCCCTTGCGTGTCAACAAATTCAGTAATTATATTAAGTCTGCTCTGTTCCTCATTCTCACTGCAAATCAAAAAGTTGTCAACGTATTGTATTACTGTGCTTTTAACATCAATATTGCCAAGATCTTCCTACAATATTCTATTAAAAATGCTTGGGCTTTCACAGTATCCCTGTGGTAATTTGCAATGTTTATATCTTTTCCTCCCAGGGTAAATGCAGTCAGGTATAGTGAACTTCGATCGAGTGGTATCGAGATAAAGGCATTTTTAAAGTCTACCACTGTGAAATGTGTGGCTTTATTTGGGATGCTGCACAAAATGGATGCAGGATTTGGGATGAGAGAAACTCCTTCTTTAGGACATCATTAAGTGGGTGTAAATCCTGCACCATCCTCCAAGCCCCTCCCTTTGCTTTCTTAATTGGATACATTGATGTATTGCAAGGTGAATTTGATGGTACAATGAAACCAGGCTGTAATAGTGCATGTATCATTTCTTTTATCCCCTCCTTTGCTTCTCTTGACAGGGGATATTGTCTCACCTGGGGTAGCACCGCACCAGGCTTAAGTTTAATTTTTACTGGTGGTACCTCTTGCAAGAGCCCTACATCGTGGGGGTTTGTAGTCCATACATGTGTGGTTACCTGCTGCATATCCTTACCAAAGGAACAAGGGTGGTGAGCTGACAATGGCCATGAGGGGGTTTGTTAGTCACCTGTTTTGGATCATTATATCACATGGCATGCATATTTCCATTATTATCTCCCCATCATTGTCCTTGTCAGTGAACAGCTCCTTGTCTGTCAAATTGTGCACTGCTGTGTTTGGGTCTATGCACAATGCTGTTCGCCACTCGCATCCGTGTCTGTCCAGACCTATTACCACAATACATCCTGCTGATACTTCTACTCCATGCAGATCTAAAGAGAGGATAGTACCTGGTAATATTTCAGTGGTGGCTACAGGCTGGAAAACAAAGTCAGAGGGTATTCTCCAGTCTTTTTGTGTTATTTCAGGCACCACTCTCGCCAGAACCTGTATCCCGTACACAAACATGTCTGCATTAATGGGCACCCCTCGCACGGCTATTTCATTTACTATTGTATTAATCAACAGCATTGCCCTGAGGGGGCATATTCCTGGGATGGAGCATACTATACCCCTTTCAGTAAAAGAAATTGTCATTTTAAACTTACTAAGGAGTTCCCTCCCCATCAAATTTACTGGCAAGTCTTTGTGTTACAATAGGCGTGCTCGCACTGTTTCCCCCCCTATCTTTACATCCAAATCTTTAGTGTATGGAACTGTGACTACAGCCCCAGAGAATCCCTGCGTTTCTAAATGTTTGCCCTACAGCAGAAATCTGCCTTCCATTAGACAAGTTTTTCCACTTCTGAGTCCACCATGAAGATGGGCTGTCTTTCTCCTATCTCTGCCCCCACCAGTGGTTCCTCGTCTGGACGTAGGGTAGTTGATATGACTGGGCACGCAAGTGCTCTCCATGGGCTGTCCTAGTCTAGGTGTGTGTTTGTCCCTGGGAAAGAGAATACAATTTCCCCAACCATAGCTGTTCCCTGAAATGGTGCCGGCGTACCGTTTGCCATGGTGGCGAAAGGATTATTGTGCATGTTCCCCATTTGACTTTGGCATGTTAATCGTTGTTGAGTCCCATGTGGTGGTGCTCAGCGCCATTGTGTGAACCGGGTGTCTTTTCCTCTTGTCCATAACCCCCCGTGGACAACCCATAAGGACTGCCTGGGTGAGGATGACCATATTGCTGTTCATTATTGAATCTTTGTGCATTTGGATAATATGGCATTTGACGAAGAAGACATTCCCTTGCAAAATGGCCCCACCTCCCAAATGACCAACATGCTCCCTGTCCCCCTTCTCTGGGCCCTTGTCCTCTGTACCCCCCTCTCTGTCCCCGGTTCCCACCTCTTCCTCTTCCAGACCTTCCCGCCCAATGGGGGCCCTCCATACTGCTCTTCTCCAGCCCATTGTTCTTGACCGTTTGCTGCCATGTGGCTGCCATCCTAGCCTGCAGCACTGTCAGCCTCTTCTCCTCATTTCTCTGCCTTTCTGGGGGTAGAGCGGCTGGTACTGCCGCAACCTTCACCAACTTATTTTGTACAAGTTTTGCTTCGTCTGCCAACCTTTTTTGTGCAATTTCTTTCTCTCTTTCTTTGATCCTCCTACAATGATGTACTATAATGCTCTGTATTTCTGGCCAACCTTTGGCTTCTATCCCAGCAATTTTATCAAGGGCCTTCTGTACCTCCTTCGGAGGCCTCTCTTGATAATGAAGTAAAAGAGGGAGGTTGACTGATCCCAGGCCATGCCCATCTCCATCCTCCACATATCATACACCCGAAGAATGTACAGTGCAGCATCCTCCTCGTTCCCCATTGTGCATTGAATCAACGAGTGGAAATCAGGGGGGTCTGGGAGAGTCCTCTGCAGTGCATCCCACACCTGTGCACTCATGTTATTAAATGACACCTCATCATGCCGGTCACAATCCATTGTTACTCCCGGGAACCCCGCCTTCACCCACACCCCATCTGCTTGATCACCCACTGCGATACCAGCAAGCTATTGATATCCCCTATTGCTAATGGGACCCCTGCACTGTTTTTCTCAAAGGCATATATCGTTTTTTCCCACAGGCCCAGAAAGTGGGGGTAGCACTTTCAATGAATTGGTTTTATCCATCAGCGCCCAAGGCATGTAGTGAAGCCTTCCCGCCCCTTTATAGATGTGTGGCACTGTAGATTTGTTCTGCCCCTGTCTTTACTCAGTTTTGTTCCTTTTTTCTTTGCCAGTGCCATTCTCCCCATCCTGTTCCTGAGCCTCCCTTGCCATACCTCTTCTTCCCATCCCACCTGTGTTGTTTGCCATTGTATATGCAGACTCCCGCCTGTCGGTCCTTCCTCGTACTCATCAATATTGCTCCAACATTCTTCTTCCCTGTCAGATGTCACGCTACCTTGCCCTGCACTTACCTGCTCACTTCCTTGCTCTACTTGCACTATTTTAACCGGGGCACTTTCAATGGGGAAGAGGAAGTCCCCGGACATCCATTCATCCACTGCTATAATGGAGCAAGTGGTGCTACTCCCAGTGTAGTGGGTCCACTAGGTTGGGGAGGAAATAACGGATGACAATATACCTCTGCAGGTTTTGTCAGCAGTGGGTACAACTTTTTTGGTTCCTCTCCTTTACTTTGTCCTCCTCCCTCCTGATCTGTGGCCCCTACAAGTTGTGATTCCTTCTCCTTACTGGAGTCGCTTATTCAAACATCCTCCAGAGATACAATACTTCCCTTCTATTTTGGAGCTTCATCCCTTTATATTTGGCCATTAAATATGTTGCCACAAGATCCAACACCATTTTATCGAAAGATCCTCCTTCTGGCCATTGTGGAGGTGACCCTTCCCCCATAATCTCTGTTAGCCACTGCCCGTGATACTTTTTTATGTTCTCGCTATACAAGGCGAGATGTTGGTAGATGTGCAGGAGTGACGTATCCGCTCCCATGATTTCTTTCCACTATCTCGGTGTGTGTTTGTGTGTGTCAGTTACCCCTCTTGACACTTCAATACTTTGATATCTCTAGCATCAACCGTTTAGTTTATATTTCAAAACATTTTGCTTGTGCTTTATATTACTTTGATGACTAAATATATAGAAAAAAACATATAACATAAACCAACTGACAAGTTGACCTGACAAACTGACGCACCTTGCTTACAACGAAAATCATGAGACATGTATTTATGATAACCTTTTATACCCTCTGCCCTCTTTCAAGAATGCTATATTCTCCCCTTCATTCACACTTCACATTCACCTCTCCCTGGCCCCTTCTGGGCTGACCTCTAAAAACGTTTATAACTAGACTCCTACTTATTCCTTTTTCCTCACTTATATTCCTGCACTGGTCGAGACAGTACTATGCGGTGCCACCTTCCACCCCCTTTCGGAGCTATGTTCCTGTAGCAGGTTTTGTCTTTTGGGGCAAATTCTGGATTTGGCAGTATTTTCTTACTGCAGTATTTCAGCAGGATTTTGGCAGTAAACTGGCCTTACTATCAGAGGTAGTTCAGTATTACATTATTTTGGTGATAATATAGTGTTAGCTTATATTGGTGGTAATTTTTAGTGGTATATTATTTTTGTGGTATAGTAGTGAGCATGTCTTTTATACTACCGCCCCATCATAGAACAAACTCTCCCTCATTACAATTGTGACCCACCTTTGGCTGACTGCGGGTACTCCATTGACCTAGTACACCTTTAGGGAACCCAGTGAATTTATTCAGAATGCTACTTATTGCATGTAACTCATGTTACTAACTTATTTACATTCAGTAACCCACGTGCTCTGGGTCACCGCCTTCTCTTCACAGCATGCAGAGAAAAGCGCATCCACACACACACAACCTTCTGTCTTGCTTATTTGTATATATTTACTCTTGTCCGTAACTTTTCCCATGTGGTAAATGAGGTAGCAAAATTCTTTACCACATTGGTATGACACTAGGATTACCCACTGACTTTTTCCCATTTCCAGTAATCATGGCAGACATAAAATAAAACCAATAAAGTTGCACCAACTTTGCTTTTTGTTATAATATTGGTCTTTGTTGTACACAATCCAGAATATTACAATTACACATATGCTTACCAACAGCGAGCATAACCTTGTCTTCTAGAAAATAAACACAGTGAAGAGAACAAGTACATGGCAACATGGAAGAAATAAAAACAGTGGGCCTTATTACGAGGCTGGCGGAATGAGATTAACGGCACCGGTAATGGTGCAGACGGCGTTAATCCCATTCCGCCCTATTATGAGGTTCCCTTGTGGGTCCCGCGAGGGGACCAGGGAGCTAACAACGGGCCCGTTATTAATGGACTCGTTGTTAGCTCCCTCCCCATTGAGCCCTATGGGGGCTCGAATGGGAATGAGAAGGACCGGGTCTGGGTTCCCTGAAGGAGGAAATACTGGGCCCTCCAAAGTCGGAATGGGCCAGTATTTCCCCATTCAGGGAACCCAGACCCGGCACGATTTTGGAGGCAGCCATGCCCTTATTAAGGGCATGGCTGCCTCCAAAGTCGTAATAAGGCCCAGTGTCTGCAATTTTTTCTGAAACAAATGCAGAAAAAATATATCAAAATAAAACACATCGCAAAATGAACTCAGTGTGCATCACTTTCTTACCTACTGCAGAAACACAGAGAGAAACATGACATTTTTCTTTCAAACCTATCTCACTACACTGTCTTTCAATAAGTGTAATGCATCTCATACATTCTCACACTCCTCATCTTTGACACCTGACTCACCAAAACGTGCGTAGTCTGAATCTTTTTGCTGCCAGAGCTTTATCTATGCGAACCTCCTTCACACAGCCCCCGGGTGCAGCTTTCGGAATTCCTTCCAGTTCAATGCCAGCAGCCCGACAATTCTTCTACATGGCCTGGCAGCTGTTTTTAAAACTGCATTCCTGGGGCCTCATCCAAGAAAACACTGATAACTTTTGAATCTCTGGAAGGACTGCCTTCTCTCCCCAGCTCAGCTGATTAAAAAAACTCTGGATGTCTGTCAAACTCAGATCAGCCTCCCATGACGTGGCCCAGCAACCCCCTCATTTTACCAATCAAATTAAAAGAATGTCCTGCAACAACTCTCTGCCTCTCAGGACAATGAAGACTTCAGTCAAGCAAGGCAATTGTTTCCATTTACCTTCCTGTCGCACATATTTCTCCTCTCCATGGAAGAACACTAAAATGGAATGAATCTTACTGTGTTTAATGAACTGCATTATATGTTAGAGGAACAGTTAATGGGTTAGTGGGACAAATTAGTATAGCATTAGTTAATTATATATTTCCAATGCAGTTTCACACAGAGAAAATCACCCCATCTATACAGATGCACATTTCTGCATTTTAAAATGACAGCACACTGTACTAAATGCTTCTGAAACTAAACCCATGTTGCTGGTTTGGCTAAATGCTTTTCCAAAAAATAATGCTTGCTGGATTTTTGCTGAAAAGAAAAACGTTTTACTAAATCCTTTTAAAAATAATGTTTTTTTTCCAAAAACAATGCTTACTGGACTGTTGCTAAAAAGCTGCCCCTAGCACCCATTTCAAACTAAATGTATTTACATACTAAACAATGAAATTCCCACTTTGCTTCCCCTTTACTCTGCACACATGTAATGTTATTTGCACAAATATATCATTCATGAATATATCCCTACATACCCTCCTTTTTCCTACAATTCTGGCTAATAAACCCATAATTGAAGGAAACACGTATCAAACACTAACATTTATATATGTATCACTGGATAACTCTCCTTCCCCATTGTTGCCAGATGAACCACGGTTGAAATAATAACATCTTAATAAAATGAACATTTAAGCATTTCACAACAATCAATTGCTTAATCATAAAGCAAAAGTGAAGCAGAACCTAAATAGGGCCTATCAGTCCTTACATGCATGTGCATGTGTGATGACACATTGTATGCACACTTCTAACCGAAGTGCACATTTCCATGCGTCCATATATGTCCATATATGTCCATATTTTATAATATATTTTTCAATTATAGTCTCTGTATATGTATGAAAATAACATTTCTCATCAGTATGTATGCATGACAATAAAACAATAAAATAAAATAAATAAATAAAATAAGTGATTAACATAATTAACTAAAACAATTAAATAAAATAACAAAATTATGTGTTAAAATTAAAATAAAAATTTTTCCATCTCCATTGTTCTCAGTTTTAGTCTCAATTGGTAAAGCACAGCACAATTTTGTGCCACACCAACAACGCTGTGGAATTAAGTTCAACTACCCACTGTTCCAATGATGAAATTCACCATGTCCATGACAACACACTCGAGAAGGGCCCGATAACCAGCCTTCCATACTTGCATCTTTTTCATTGGAATTCCTCCGGCCTGGCGCTCGTGGGCTTTTCTCCATAGAAATCATCCCTTTTGGCATCTCAAACTGTTTACTGTTTATCTTCACCTGCATACTTCAGTCCAGAGGCTTTACTGGGTACTGGTCCTGCGCTCTCCGGTCCAGCAGTCTCCGGTCCAGCAGTCTCCCATCCCTGTCAGGACAAGTGGTTATTCACATCTAAATTGAATAGAAAAGAACAGATTAAGTACCTAGCACAAAATAAATGCCCATCCCTTTCACCACTCAACCACAAATAAAAATGTGTTTCAAGCCATCATGACTTATCATCTTTGAATACCTGCAATTAAACAAACATTAGAGAAAAGCAACTATATTTACACCTCACATTATTATATATCACAACAATTTTCATGCAGAATAATTTTACCACACTGTACCACACATATTTTCTTTCAAATGTGACATTTTCACTTGTATTTACTTCTACACTAAACTTTATCTCTGGTTTCTCATGGAGTGAGACATATACCACTTTGTCATTAGGTTACATGCACTATGAAATAGTCAACTGCAGCTTTCTTTTCCATGTAATCAGTACACTTAACCGGTCTCCACCTGCTCCAGTCTCTTGATTTCGTGCTTTGGATAACAAGGCTTAATTTGGTTCACATCGACAAATTGCTCTGTCACCATTTCACCCTCTGTCTTTAATATTTTATACACTACAGGAGATATTGTATCTACAATTTCAAATGGTCCTTGCCATGCTGCAAGGAATTGTGAATTTTTATGCTTGTTATATTCTCTCACAGATGTCTTTTTATCATAATAGGACTTTGCGCTTTCAGCAGCCCTTTCCAAATTTCGTTATGCAAACACAAATGTATGTTGTAAATGCTTCCTCAATTCTTCCACATACTTGTGAACTGTAGATGCACTCACAAGTGTTTGCTCATGTGTCCGGTACAATAAATGTTGTGGCAGTACCATTTTTCTTCCTGTCACCACCTCATGAGGACTGTTACCTGTTGCTTTAGCAAGAGCCGACCTAATGGCCATTAACAATAAAGGTAAGCAGAAATCCAAACTGGAACATGCCTCTTCCATAAACTTCTTTAGTAACTCCTCGACAGATCTATTGCTTCTCTCTACGTTCCCCAAGGAGACGGCCGATATGCGATATGCAATTTCCTTTTTATCCCAATATCTGCCACACCATGCTCATCAAGGTGCTTGTGAAATGACTTCCTCTGTCTGACTTTATTCTTTGGGTTAACCTAAATCTTGAAAATATGTGATTTACCAGCAATGTAGCTGCTGTTTGTGCACTACAATCTGGTGCAGGAATGCATTCCACCCAATTTGTCATCAGACATACCACCGTCCATAAATATCGGTTTCCCCTACCTGATCTCTTTACAGGCCGTAAATCCGACCATTGAAGGGTTAAACCTCTTTTCATTAATGGAGCTCTATGCATCGATGAAGCAGGGTTAAGTTGTGCACATACCAGACACCCCCTGGTGTATAATTCCACATCTTGGGACATATGCGGCCAGTAAGCATAGTCTTTCAGTATTTCTAAGGTTTTTTTGTGAACCTCTGTGTCCTGCAGTTATCGCATCATGTGCATAGTGTAACATTAGCTCTCTGAACGAAAGAGGTACCACCCACTGTATCTGTCCCTTATGGATTCCCTGATCATCAGACCATCCTGTAGTTAAGTTTGTTTTTTGTTCTTTAATAACACTCTCAACTATTCTTTTCCTGTACAATCATTTTCAGTTAAGGGATTTTGTTCAGGGTCTATCAAATGATTATATTAAACCCCCAATAATGGGTCTTCCTTTTGTGCCTTAATCAGGTCTTGATCTGGCGTATCATAACTCCATTGCACAACAGGTTGTTCAACTTCTTTTGGAGCTTTGGAACGTGTAACTGCATCCACTTATATTTTACCAATTAGGTGTTCAATGGGCAACAATTCTCCCATAACAGCCCCAATCTTGGCCAATTGATCTGCTCTATCATTTCCCCCCTTATCCTCTCCTGGTGTCTTCTAATGTCCACACATTTTCCTACAGTGTATTGTTAGACCATTCTCTGACACTAATTTGTGTATAGATTGAATCATGTTCCCCTGTTTAAGGGGCTTTTGTTATATGTGAGCATGCCCCTTTGCTTTCCAACCAGGACAATATTCTACAAAGCTTGCATAAACAGAATCAGTCACCAGGACAATTTCACTGAATTGGTTATTAACTGCAGTAGTAATTGCTTTATAAATGGCAGCTAACTCTGCTATCTGGCTAATCATGGCCCCAATTCTCATCCCTATACTAGGAATGTCCTCACATCTCAACCAGACATTTCTTATCCCTGACACAACCTGTTTATTGCTGTCATTTTCAATGTGAAAAGCACACCCGTCGACATACACAATTGGAAAGTCTTTACACGTATTTTCATCAAACGCTTTGTGTGGTGATTGTTCAAATTCATAAGAATTGGGCTCGACTTCTATCTCACCTGAATCACACTCAGCTGCACAGTCATGGAGATCTGCTAACCCTTGAGCAATTGGGCTCTTTTTATTCTGTCCATATCTTACTTCTACAGGGAACCCCTGAAATGCCAGTATCCAGGAAGTAATCCTGGACTGTGCTAGATTGCTTGATCTAATCCTTTTACTTTTGTAAAAACTGCAATGGTTGATGATTCATTTCAATTATCACCTTTTCCCATTGAACAATGGGACGAAAATGTTACAATGCCCATACAGTTGTCAGAAGGGCCTTTTCACATTCACTGAATTTATTTTCAACCTGAGAAAATGCCTTATATGCATAGGCAATAGTTTTATGATTCAAATCATGTTTTTGAGATAATACTGCTGACATACACTGCTCAATGAATGCTATTTCTACAAATAAATCTTTATTCTTTATGGAATAGGCCAAGAATGGTGCCTTCATAAGACATTCCTTCAATTTAGTAATTGCCCCAGACTGCTCTTTTTCCCATTTCCAGGGTGGATTCAGCTTCAATAGTTTAGTCAATTGTTGAGTGATTCCAGCATAATGTTCAATACATTTCCTGTTATATCCTGTCATTCCTAATAGACTTTTTAAACCCTTCATGTTTTTAGGATTTTTACATTTCTGTATTGCCTCCACCTTTTACTTCTGTGGATTTAGCCCATGTTCAGTTACTCCATGGCCTAAGAAATTCACTGTTTTCTTGCACCATTGGGCTTTCTGTAAAGATACTTTGGCACCCGCCTTCTGCAATTGGCCAAGTACATGTCTAATTTCATCAAAATTACTTCTCAGACTTTCATTTTTTATCAGTACATCATTTACATAAACTATGGTCCCTCTTTCTGCCGCATCTGGCATACCTTTTCTCAAACATATGCCAAATTCGCTCCCACTATTGACATACCCAAATGGTGTTCTGGACCAACGTATTGCGTTTTATCAAATGAAAATGCAAACTTATTCTGAATATCTTCTGCCAATGGCACACACCAGTACCCAAATGTAAGATCTAATGTGGTAAACACCTTTGACCCATGCACCTGAGCTGCACCTGAGCAAGGCCTTGATCAATGAATGGCAGTGGCCATCTAGACACTGGCACTCTTTTATTTAATTCCCTTATGTCTGCACACAGACGCCATTGATCATTTGGCTTTAATACACCCAAAATGGGAGTGTTGGAGGTACTATGAATGGGCCTGATAATTCCCCTAGACTCTAAGTTTTTAATTATATCTGCCAATTACTCCAAGCATGCCAGTGGCAATTTATATTGGCACACAAATACTGGTAATGTGGCAACATGTAAATCAGTTAGGCCGCAATCATATGCGTCTTTGGCAAACACTTCCTTAAATTCCATAAATATTTTTCTCAATTCATTCTTATCCTCTTAGCTATCACAGGCATCTGCAAACAGAATTTGCTCCTCTACCATTTTTGAAAATTATGGGAAATCCTCAAATGGAGGAACCTCTGTGCTTTCTTCTAACTGTATGGCTGTATCTATCTGCAGAGTTGCCACTTTTAAATATTTTGGCACATCAGCCTCCATTTCAATGTGCTGATTTCCTGTTTTATTTTTTCATTCAAATCAAATAATATGCAATTCTATTGGTGACAGCACACTGTCTCATTGGAATCATAAGGGTACACAGACTGAATTTTGAGTATCCCTTTGTGGTGAGAATCCAGGGACTTTGGTAACACACCCTGTGCATTTACATATCTCTCAGGGATATTCCCAATCACCATATTGTTGAAATCTGCAGTATAATGTGATTTTGGTATTGCCATTCCTAGCACGGAATTCTCTAATAAATAAATATCTTGACATCCTTTATTATCCACCATGATTTTTACGGACCCCCCTCATTATCTACCAATGGGGTATATTCATAGTCTAGACCTTGCTGTTTCATGGACTCATTCAAGCACACAAACGCATCAGAATCACTCATTTGTTGTCAATTATTTCAGTTTAGTGTTATAGCAACCTGCCTGGTGAATGCAGGAATAGTAATATCCTTCTTCACCTGTAGTTCAATTGCATATGGCACCAATTGTGCACAATGATAAGCCTTTCTTTTGTCTTCAAATTCGGGCGCAGACACGCCTAGCTGGGACCATACTTTTTGGTTAAGGAAATCTAACACCATACACATCCTGTGCATGATATCATTGCACAGGTAAAAATCATTTTGTGTTCCACTCACTATCCACAAATTGTGGTAGATGTTTTTTTATCCAACAGTAATCTTTATTTAGCATGCACCTTTCAGCAATTCGATTTTCAAAATCTGGATTGTCCAATCCAGAGATGTATTGGTTTTTAATTCTAAACTTCGGGATCTCCTCCCTTTCCATTATTCTCAGTAATTTCTCATTAATAAAACTCCTTTCCTGTTCAAGTGCCAAAATGGCTTTTATCACTTCAGAATGGCCATTTACACCAACATGAATCCATGGCTGCTCATCTTCCATATGTATTTCAGTTAGGGTTGTTATATGTTTTTCTGTGTCTGCTTGAGGGATGGTGTTTTATTTGCACTTCTCTTCTTTTAAATAGAAGCATAATGTGTGTTCATTTATTTCAGCCTGCCATTTTTTCCAAGGATCCAAACAAAGCTGCACGGATTGTTTTTCTTTTTCACTTTGCATTTTGTCCTGACACATTAAAATAACACTGACACCAGGCACCCAGCTATTCTGGAGATACACTTCCACTGCATCATTTGATTTAGCAACAGTATGGCATTTGTTTACACTGCTGTTTTGGGACTTTATTTTCTTAGGCCTTGATGGTTTTTTGGTTAAAGACCACAGAACCCCATTTACCCCATCAATGAGAGGTGACAATCTTTTCAGTCAATCTGTTCCCATCAAGAATGGAATTTCACAGATAGATTTGATCAATACTTCCTGTCTCATTCTTTGTTTTCCTATCTTTATGTCAATTTCAGCGACACCTTCAATAGGTACCTCCTCACCGTTAATGTTATCTACTGGGCCTTCATTTTGTCTCACTTTGATCTTATTCTGTGGGGATCTCCCTTCATTGATACTTTTGATCAATTCTGTGTACATAATTGTGGCCTGTGCACCTGTGTCAATCATTGCAAAAGTATTGCACCTCTCTTCCACAGTAATGGGAGCATAATCTCTGTCCTCAACTTCCTCCAATACACACAGAAACTGCAAATGTTTACTGATTTCAGGACAGCCTTTTCTCAGGCTCTTCTCACTCTTGGTTAAGCACATCAGTAAATGAAAGGACATTTTCCCTCCATTTTTGCCATTTCCTTTTGATAAACCTTGCCCATCTCCACATGTTCAGAGGTCATTTGGAGTGTGGCCACTCTTCGCCCCTCTGTCCGGGGATCATCAGCATTTACACTGCAATTCTCCAAGTGAACATGCTCATAAACATCACATAGTAAGTTGTCACTTTTTAATTCTGAGCGTATATTGCTGTTTGGCACAGTATCAGCATTTTTAATTTCTTAAAAAATATGTGGCCCAAATAACTCTTCAGGTGACTGATCTGTACCCTCCTTTTTAGTACTTATTTTTCCTGTCTGCATTTTATCGGCATATTGATTGTCTAGGGAGGGTCTTTTAACAGTCGCATCTACTCCCCCATCAGTTATTTTATCAGTGCATAATTTTTTTAATCTGCCTTTTTACTCCTTTGGAACTTCATATTTTTCTCCAGTTCCTTTTTCATTTGTACAGACTTCCAAAGTTTGATTCAACGCTAGGTTAAACCAAACCTCTTTTTTAGGTGTGGTTGCAATTTCTGCCTCATGTTCATTTGCAGGCATTTTCATGTTTAAATCAGCAAGCAGCTCAGGGCTGTTACGCAAAACTGGCTCATGGCAATCAGTATTTTTATCATTGCAGGTGTCATGAACATTTAGTCACTTGTTATCAGAATCCACCAGGTCACTTCTATGACCTTCTACCCCTTCATTGAATTACTGTTTTTGAACTGTACAGAGTTTCCCTATTTGTTCAGCCAACATTTTTACCTGGGCCTCAAGACAGTGAAACCTGTCAATTTCTCTAGAATCTTCTCTTTGCGGTCTAGGCCGGTATTGGTTGTGAGACCCCTGGTTAAATCTGTTCTGATATCTCTGAGGGGATTGGTTCCTATTTGAATTGTTTCTGAACTCTTGATTCATGTGAGGTGGGGAACAGGGTGTGCCCATTCTTTGGTTGTGATCCCCTGGTGGCGGTGACTGATTATATTGACGTGGAGCATAGTTCATATTCTGCCTCATGTTCTGTCTCTCATTTTGTGGGCATTGTTCCCTACGCTGATTCCCATTTTGAATAAATCAGTCCACATACCGTGGTCTGTCCTGGTTACCATATACCATGGTATTGGGGTCAAGTCTGCTCTGTGTCCCCAATGTCTGGTAGGGACTATTACTTCTTTGATCTTGATTTTCTGGCCGGTATCCTACCCGGGGTCTGTCTCGGAAGTACCTAGGACTAATGTAACTCCCTCTATTACTCGGATCATGTGACTGAAACATCGGTGCCTGGGGTGGCAGCCTCTATGGAGTACCCCTCTGTTCGGGTGTCATATTATTTTTACTTGAAGTTTGAGCAGACTCAAGTGACATTTTAGCAGCTCTGATCTTCATTACTGTTGCTGAGGATTCCTTAGGTTTTGATCTTGTTTCTTTTATGTTATCCCCTCTCCTCTCTCGCAATAGAGCACCTCATACAGTTTAGTACTTTGGTGTACAATCCATTCAAGGGACTTCTCACGATCAAACGCGCAAAATAACTGTGATATGATATCTTTCTGCAATCCATAGAAATAGGCAGTTTTAAACTTGTTGGAATTGGGATTAAAAGATACATCAAAGTGAGAGAAGGCTCTTTTTCGTTCTTGGAGAAATTGGCGAGGCGACATATTTGGCCTAGCTGTCATCGTATAGCTTCTAAGTGGTCTTCTATACAACACTTCCCTGTTTTTTTAACTGTTTAATTATGGACTTGATTGACGTCATTATCTTGATAGGGCTACTCTGCGCTATGTTTGGATTGCATTACTTTGTTGTCCATTACTTTTCTCAGGTGTGTGGGATTGGTGACAACCCCCAAAGGGTGAGTCAAATCCCCCAAAGGTGCTGTAACCAAGTCCAGACACTGGCACAGCCACCGCAACACTATTTCCCTGTGTAGAAATGGAGTTAACCTCGATCCCATTGGATGTGGTGCCTTGTCACTTGTCCTGAGACCTGAAATCGCACATCTGCTGTTCCAAGTCTTTGCACCTTTTAAGGAGCCAGTCTGCCTCCGGACATAGGTAAGTGTTTTCATCATTTATTTTATTAATCACATTCTGCATCTGGCATTCATTAAACTCTTTGTCCCACTTGTCTCTTTCTTGAAACATTTTAGCTATCTCTTGTTCAACAGCTTGGAGCTCACCTTCTTTCTCTAGATTCTCTCTTTGTAAAGCTTGCATCTCTAAAATAAATTCTTCTTTGTCTTGTCTAATGTGGCTTAACAACCCTTTCAGGTGTTTTACTTCCTGTTCACTGTCTTCAAACAGTTTTTTCTTTGAGACAATTGGGTTTAAAATTCATTGCATTTTGATTGCATGTCTTTTTGACATACCTCCAGTTCTGCTTTTAACTTTTTCTCCTGTTCACTAGCTCCATCTAATTTGACTTTTAGTCTGCTAATCAGCTTAGCATCATTTTCTTGCATTTGCAGAGACCTATTTAAAATGAAACAGGTTTTGGCACAGAGCCGTATCAAACAGTCTTTCTCTGAATGTTTGTCAGCCGCATTAAATAATCTC
The DNA here is from genome assembly GCF_040938575.1 of Ambystoma mexicanum. NCBI lineage: Eukaryota > Metazoa > Chordata > Amphibia > Caudata > Ambystomatidae > Ambystoma > Ambystoma mexicanum. The sequence continues at coordinate 294,279,962 of NC_090928.1, forward strand.
AGAAGACAGACCTGAATTATTCTGCCCTCTTCAAAAATGATGTCCAGTGGTTATTGCTGAACTTCCCCATAGATACGGTGATGCCATTCTATGCCATCAGTTGATGACCATGTTCCAAGTACATATCATTTTGCCTCTAGGTATTTCACCAATTCTGGGAATGTGGCATCAATTTGAGACATCCTGAGATTCCACTTTCAGTGTCACACTGATCTCACAAAATGAGTTCCCTTTAATGCACATATGGCAGTGTGGGACACACTTGCCACGCCCCGTAGTTGCCCTACAGTCTGTTCCCGGCCAACACACCATATTGTTATGAGCTTTTGTCTTTTTAGGCACATTCTGGATTTGCCTGTATTTTCTTACTGCTGTATTTCGACAGTATTTTGTCATTAAACTGGCATACTATCAGAGGTAGTTCAATATTACCCTATTTTGGTGATAATATAGTGTTAGCTTATACTGTTGGTAATTTTTAGTGATATCTTATTTTTGTTTTATAGTGGTGAGCATGTCTTTTATACTACCGCCCCATCATAGAACAAACTCTCCCTCATTACAATTGTGACCCACCTTTGGCTGACTGCAGGTTCTCCATGGACCTAGAACACCTTTAGGGAAAACAATGAGTTTATTCAGAATGCAACTTAATGCATGTAACCCGTGTTACTGACTTATTTACATTCAGTAACCCACGTGCTCTGGGTCACCGCCTTCTCTTCACAGCATGCAGAGAAAAGCGCATCCACACACACACAACCTTCTGTCTTGCTTATTTGTATATATTTACTCTTGTCCGTAACTTTTCCCATGTGGTAAATGAGGTAGCAAAATTCTTTACCACATTGGTATGACACTAGGATTAACCACTGACTTTTTCCCATTTCCAGTAATCATGGGAGACATAAAATAAAACCAATAAAGTTGCACCAGCTTTGCTTTTTGTTATAATATTGGTCTTTGTTGTACACAATCCAGAATATTACAATTACACAAAGTACATGGCAACATGGAAGAAATAAAAAGAGTGTCTGCAATTTTTCTGAAACAAATGCGGCAAAAAAATATCAAAATAAAAAACATCGCAAAATGAACTCAGTGTGCATCACTTCATTACCCAGTGCAGAAATACACAGAGAAACATGACATTTTTCTTTTAAACCTATCTCACTACACTGTCTTTCAATGTCAGTGTAATGCATGTCATACATTCTCACACTCCTCATCTTTGCGACCTGACTCACTAAAATGTGTGAAATCTGAATCCTTTTGCTGCCAGAGCTTTATCTAAGCGAACCTCCTTCACACAGCCCCCGGGTGCAGCTTTCGGAATTCCTTCCACTTCAATGCCAGCAGCCCGACAATTCTTCTATATGGCCAGCCAGCTGTTTTTAAAACTGCATTCCCTGAGCCCCGTCCAAGAAAACACTGACAGCTTTTGGATCTCTGGAAGGACTGCCTTCTCTCTCCAGCTCAGCTAATTGAAAAACCCTGGCTATCTGTTAAACTCAGATCAGACTCCCATGACATGTCCCAGGCACCCCCTCATTTTACCATTCAAATTACAAGAATGTCCTGCAACAACTCCCTGCCTGTCGGGACGATGGAGACTTCAGTCAAGCAAGGCAATTGTTTCCATTTACCTTCCTGTCGCACATATTTCTCCTCTCCATGGAAGAACACTAAAATTGAATGAATCTCACTGTGTTTAATGAACTGCATTATGTGTTAGAGAAACAGTTAATGGGTTAGTGGGACAAATTAGTATAGGATTAGTTGATTATATATTTCCAATGCAGTTCCACACAGAGAAAATCACCCCATCTGTACATATGCACATTTCTGCATTTTAAAATGACAGCACACTGTACTAAATGCTTCTGAAACTAAACCCATTTTGTTAGTTTGGCTAAATGATTTTCCAAAAATGTATGCTTGCTGGCGTGTTGCTAAAAAGAAAAATGTTTTACTAAATCCTTTTAAAAATAATGCTTTTTCCAAAAATAATGCTTACTGGCCTGTTGCTAAAAAGCTGCCCCTAACACCCATTTCAAACTAACTGTATTTACATACTAAACAATGAAACCCCCATTTTTGATTCCCTTTTACTCTGCACACATGTACTGTTATTTGTACAAATATGTCATTCATGAATATATCCCTACATTCCTGTATTTCCTCTTATTTCATCACCTTATATAAAAACCTAATGGCCATACGAAGAAGAAAAAACATCTTAGTCAACAATCACCCAATTTCACTCACGCCCACTCCTACCCATAATACGTTCCCCAACTATTTTAATCTGACCCTTCTCCCACCAATCTTCCCTCCTTTAATTCTTCTTGCAATCGATACTCACGGGTCCATTGTGGTCCGAGAGCCTCAGTTCACAGTGTATCCACAATCGGGGTGCCTCCCCCATCCCAGCCATCACCCGCTCCGGCGAGCAGTTGGATATTTGCAAAGCCGAGAACCGCAGAACCTGCTCTGGAGCATACGCGTTTTAAATACCGGTCAGCTGTAGGTGGCGGTAGTCCTGATGGGAGTGCCCTGGATCTCGCCACAGAGTACGGGGGTCTTCCCGGATCAATCACGTCTAAGGGGTCACCAAGTGAAGGTGGTCATTCCCCAAACGCAGATCCCAAAATCAGAATAAATGGACACACCCCAGTAGGGAAGGAGACCAGGAGATAGATTGCAAGTTGAACAAAGTTTATAGCAGGTAAAAGATGCACGCACAGGACTCTGCTGCTCTGAGAGCGCTCTGCCAACAATACAGAAACAACACATTTTATGCACAACTTTCGTCATCAGTGACAAACAATATAGGTGACAAATATTGTATGTTCATTGGTTCACTACATTGTTACGGTATGAGCCATACTGGGATGGTGCAGCTTCATTGGTTGGTGCAGAGTTGTTGCTTCTCACAGCATGTGGTTCAGCTGGACTCATCTGGGTGGGGTGAAGGTCAATGGCGTCGGGCACAGATCATCTAACTAATCTTTTTATTCTGACAATACAGAGAAAAGACTAGGAATAACTAATCACATTAAACTCTGACATTTATTGGAGGTGCTAAAGTTCAGCTAACAACTATATATCCATCTTATACTTTGCCCTCGAGGAACAGTAAACCATGGTGCTTTAACCCCCTCGCCCACCATGAAAGGGTTTGATCTACCTGGTGCCTCATGATACAGATTGATTGGTGTTGTTTTTCATTGAATATATGATTCAGGGGACTTATGCAGTGGGTGTGTGCTCTGGTCACTTCAGAGGGTTAGATATGTATCAGCATAAAAGGGACAGAGGGTTCTGGGTTTCATGTTTGTTTGTTTGTTTTTTGTGTTTGTTTGTTTTATTTATTTGTAGAGCGCTCCGGACCCGTGGGTAGAAGGGCGCTTTGAGGATACGGTTGCAGTCATGAAATATGCATTAACATTTACAAGGTACATCAATTTACAAAGAAAGATTTACATAATACGACAATGTACATATAATACAGGTGTGGTTGCGGCTGTTAGATATTGGAGATGAGGGTAAAAGCTAGTCTTTGTTCAGTAGCCAGCCAATAACCAGTTTCCTAAAGATCGGGAAGGTCTCAGTGGTTTTAATTTTGAGTGGTAAGGTGTTCCAAAGTTGGGAGGCTAGCACAGTGAAGCTAGCGCCTCCTGCTCTTTTTAAGGCGAATCTGGGCACTAGTAGGCTTAAGGAGTTGGATGATCTGGTGATTCTGGATGAAGATTTTAAAGTAAATTTGTTGGAGAGGTACGGTGGGGCTAGATTATTTAAGGCCTTATGAGTGAGGCAGATAGTTTTGAGGTCGATTTTTTGCTGTATGGAGAGCCATTTGCACGCTTTCCTGGTTGTAGAGATGTGTTCACACCTTGGGATGTTGAGTGCTGCGCGTAGAGCATTGTTCTGGAGAACCTGGAGTTTGTTAATTATGGATTGGTTGGCTCCTTGCTACAGGCTGTTGCAATAGTCTAGTTTGGATTGAATGAGTGCTCTGGCCAGAGTGAGGCAGCTGGCGGGGGATAGGAAGGGTCTGCTAGCCCTAATTAGCTTACCCGTATAGGCAGTGGCTGAGGCGGTTGAATTGAGTTGTTTGGAGAGGTTGGAGTTGGCGTCAAGGTGGAAACCTAAGGTTTTCACACTTTTAGCGATAGGGATGGTGTTACCGTCTATGTGATGTTCTTGTTGGTGGGACTGAGTTTAGACAGGTTATTAGGAGAACCGACCAGCAGAAGCTCTGTCTTCTCATCATTCAGGCAGAGGCCGCCGGTGGCCATCCATGCCTGAATGATGGAGAAGATTTCGTTGATCCGGGTGATGTCCGCATTGTAGTTGCCTGAGATGGTGAGGAGAATCTGGGTGTCATCTCCATAGTTGGTGTAGGTGACACCCAGACGGTCCAGTTTGTCAAATAGAGGCTTCGTAAATATATTATACAATGTGGGGGAGACACAGGAGCCTTGTGGGACTGCGCAGATGATGGAGGTCGGGTCAGCAGTGGCTGTTGTGGAGTAGACTCGCATGGTTCTATTCGCCAGGAAGGATTGTATCCATGCAGAGGCAGAGGAGGGGAAGTGGGCTGCGATGGATAGGTGGTTGCATAGGATTTCATGGTCGACTAAATCGAAGGCCACTGAGAGGTCTAAGAGAAGTATGATGGCTGCATTGCCTTTGTCTTTGATTTCATCAATCTGGCTTTTGAGGTCAATCAGAGCGGTTTCATTTCCATGTTGAGGTCTGAAGCCAGATTGACGTATACCCAGCAGTTGGTTAGATTCCAGGTACTCCTGAATCTGGATGTAGGCGACTCTGTCCAGGATTTTTTACAGAAACGGGACAGTGGTGATGGGTCTATAATTGGTTGGTATGGCTGGGTCTAGGGATTGTTATTTTAGGAGAGGGAGCACCCAAGATTGTTTTAGGTTGTTGGGGACAGAATTGTTGGCAAACGAAAGGTTGATTAGCTTAGTGATGAAGGGGGAGAGGTCTCTGGCAGCATCTTTTATTAATTGGGCAGGGCAGCTGTCCCCTTTACAATTAGAAGGTTTTAGGGAAGTGATATTTTTTTGGACTTCTAAAATGGTCACTTTCTTAAAGGTGAAGCCTATGTTGGCTTTGTTAGATGTTGGTGGGCTTAAGCTAGGGTTAGTGGTTTTGTTGCTGGGGAGTTGTTGACGTTTGTTCACAATTTTGGTCTGGAGCCCTGTGATTTTATTGTTGAGGACATTCTGGATGCTGGTGCACCAGGGTTTATCTTTTGAGCAGTTGTCTGGAGGAGGGTTGGGGTTTTCTAGCTCCTTTAGAATTTTAAATAATTCTTTGGTGGAAGAGCCTGCCTGATCAATCCTGACGTTATAGGCATCTTTTTTGGTGCAAATTATTTCATTTTTGTATAACGCGGCGATGTCCTTGAGATTGGATTTGTTTTCAGGTGAAGGGTTAGTTTTCCATAGTAATTCTAGTTCGCTTTTCTTTTTCCTGAGTAGTTTGAGTTTGGGAGTGTACTACAAGTTCAGGTGGTTTATTGGTTTGCTTTTACGTAGTTTCAAAGGGGCAATGGTATCAATGACGGTAGCCATGGAATTGTTGAAGGTGTCAACTAGTAAATTAAGGTCAGCGTTGTCCGGTAGGGCGTTAAGGGTAGGTAATGAATAGTGGGTGTGAAAGTCGGTGTTGAGAGGGCACATGCAGGTTTGTGGAGAGTACACAAGTCAAGATCCACCCCAGTCACACACAGGGCAATGAGCTCAGAGGAAGAGAAAGATACAGGCAAGTTGCAACAATACATGGCTGTATTTTGTATTTTGTATTTTATTTATTTGTATAGCGCAAGCCAGGCCCGAAGGCTACCGGGCGCATATCTTAGAAACAGTGGTTACATAATATTGCGACATTTCAGGTAACATTTAAATTGACATAGTATTCAAACACATTGGTAGTTTGTACAGAAATACATAGGTCATCCAGTAAGCAGAGTGCAGCTTGGTCATCAGATGTGACTAGCCAGCATTTAGCTTTGTGTATGAATAGATTCAGGGAAGGAAGGTTTCTAACAGTAAGGGGGACAGAGTTCCACAGTTTGGCTGCCAGAACTGGGAAGTTAAACCCACCGGCTGTTTGGAACTTGTATCTAGGAATCAGTAGGCTGTGGTTGCGGGTAGATCTTAGAGATCGAGATGGGGTGTACTGCGTGAACCGTGAGGAGAGGTAGATAGGGGCCTGGTTATTCATGCATTTGTAGGTCAGGGCAAGCGATTTTAGTGAGATCCTTTGGGTGACTGACAACCAATGAAGGTTCTTCCTGGTTTCCGAGATGTGGGCTGATCTAGGGATATTGAGGGCTGCTCGAATGGTGTTATTTTGTATGATCTGGAGTTTGTCTAGGTTGCCTTGATTGGTGCCTTGGTACAGTGCATTGCAGTAGTCCAGTTTGGACATGACCAAAGTCCTAGCAAAGATTGTACAATTATGGGTGGAAAGAAAAGGGCGGCATGCTTTGATCAAGGTGTAAGCAGCGGCGTCAGCAACTGCATTTGTTTGTCTGTGGAGGGAGAGGGTGGAGTCAAGGTAGATTCCGAGAGTTTTATTATCTTTGGAAACTTTTATGGAGTTTCCATCGATATTAAAGGAGCTGAACAAGGGGTTCAGCTTGTTAAGTCTTTGCTGTGTGCCTAGGATGAGGAGCTCTGTCTTGTCGTCATTGAGACAGAGCTCATGTTGAGCCATCCAGATTTGGATGACAAGGTATATGTCATTTAGGGATTTCGAGTCTACCGTGTAATCGCCTGTGATGGGAATGAGTATCTGGGTGTCATCAGCATAGTTAGTGTAGGTGACACCTAGATAGTCCAGCACATCAAACAGGGGTTTAGTGAAAACATTGTAGAGGGTAGGGGATACGCACGATCCTTGGGGGACCCCGCAAGGGACTGGTGCAGGGTCGGCAGAGGAGGTTGGGGAGAATACCCTCATCTGTCTGTTATCCAGGAATGATTGAATCCAGTTAGTGGCCTTGTCAGAGAAGTGGGCTGCCATTTTCAGGTGGTGACAGAGGATTCGGTGGTTGACCAAATCGAAGGCAGCAGATAAGTCTAATAAGTGTAAACTAGCAGGGCTAGTTTACCTTTGTCTTTAAAGTCCTCAATTTGGGTTTTGAGGTCTAGGAGGGCTGTCTCTGTACCGTGCTTAGGTCTGATGCCGGATTGTCTGTTGTTTCCAGGTAGTTCTGTATCGGTAGATATGCTGCTCTATCTAAGATTTTTAGCAAAAATGGGACCTTTGTGATGGGCCTGTAGTTGGTTGGGACCTCCGGATCTAAGGTAGGTTTTTTTAGGAGAGGGATGACGCATGCATCCTTCAAGTTGTTAGGGACCACTCCCGATTGGAATGAGGCATTGATAAAAGTGGTAATAAAAGGTGCGAGGTCATGAGCCGATTCCTTAATGATCGGGGCTGGACATGCATCCCCTTGGCAATTGGAAGGTTTTAAGTTGCAGATGATTTTTTCAACCTCCAGAATGGTGAGCGGTGTGAAGCTGAAAGGCACCGGGGAGTCTGGGGTGGTTATTTTAGGTGGCAGGGTATTGCTAAATATAGGTGTGTGGAGGGAGTTTTGTTTGGCGTTGATTTTGGATTGCAAAGTGGTTATTTTGTTGAGAAGTGCATTTTGTATGTTGTTGCACCAAGTGCTGTCTTTGGTGCACACGTCAGGGGCAGGGGAGGGGGATTCTAATTCTTTGAGAATTTTGAATAATTCTCTTGTGTTGGATTCTGCTTGGGATATATGCGAATTATATGTCTCTTTTTTGGCTTGAAGGATGGCTTCCTTATAGTTGACAGAGGTGATCAGGAGGAAGGCTTTATTGGCTGAGCTAGGATGACTTTTCCAAAGGGCTTCGGCCTTGCGCTTTTCTTTGTGCAGAGCGTTAAGCTGCGGGGTGAACCAAGAGTTCAGGTGGGACTGTTGTTTGGCTTTGCAAATTTTTAGTGGGGCTGTGCTCTCAATGGCTTTGATCATCAGGCTGTTGAAGGCATCTCCTCAGGCTGTTGAAGGCATCTCCTAAGACAGTGGGGTCCTTGTCTTTGTGCTGCGAGGCGAAAGTGTTCAAACAAGGGAGGATGAGAGGAAGCAGTTTCTCCCCTGTGATAATATCCTTTTTATTTCTGGTGGGTATAGCGGGGGCTATGGTGGGTGTGGGCTGGGGGTTGGTGGCTGGCAGGAGGAAAGTAATAACATGATGGTCAGACCAAGCGCAGGCAGCGTTGGAGATTACATTGGTATTGCAATTTAGGTCAGCTAACCAGTCAAGTGTTCTACCCTTGTTATGTATAGGATCACAAATGCGCTGCTGGAAGCCTAGGTTGGAAAGGGTGGTGTCAACTTCAGAGGCCATGTGGTCCTTGGGATCGGAAAGGCCGAGGTTGAAGTCACCTAATAGCAATATCTGGGAATTGGGCTTGGTGTCTGGAAGCCTAGGTTGGAAAGGGTGGTGTCAACTTCAGAGGCCATGTGGTCCTTGGGATCGGAAAGGCCGAGGTTGAAGTCACCTAATAGCAATATCTGGGAATTCGGCTTGGTGTTAGTCGACAAGGTGGAAGCAACATCATCAATAAATGAGCCCAGTGGACCTGGAGGTCTGTATACAAGGTGGAGTGTTGCTGTGTTGGTGGGAGAGAGGGATAGTTTCACTGATAGTGATTCTGCCGAGCTGAATTGTGTGTTGGCGGCAGCTCTCATAGTGATCTTGTCACTATGTATGAAAGCAACTCCTCCTCCTTTAGACAAGTTGGAAAGACGGTAATTTCTGATAATGGTATAACCCTTGCATAGGGATAAGGCAAGGAGTCGGCCAGAGGCATCATGTAGCCAGGTTTCGGTGATGGCTAGGAAGTCGAGGTTATGGACAGTGATGAGGTCTGCGATGTCAAGGGCGTGGGCCGTAAGGGATCTTGCATTAATAAGGGCTCCCTTTAGCGCTGAAGTTGGTGGGGTGGACTGGGGGGGGCTGGGTGCTGCGGGTAGATGGGCTGTGGAGGAGCGTTGTGGCTGCGCTGAGTACAAGGTGGTCTAGGCAGTCTAGATCTAAGTCTGATATTGGGGTAATGAAAAGGTCTGAGGAGGGAGTTGATATGCCAAGAGAGAGAGGAGACAGGGTGAGAGCATAAATTGCTTGGGGGATGTGTGGTCATTGCTAGGTGAAAAGGGAAGTGGCAGTGGGTGGATGGGGGAATGGGGTGGGAAATTATGGTAATGGGAACAGGGGGCAGGTGGAAGGAGGGGAACAGGAAGAAAAGAGTGGGGGTACTTTGGGTAAGTGTGGCGATAGGGAAGCAGAAGATGGGGGAGAGGGTGATGTGGGCCTTATTAGAGGGGAGGGCATATATTAAATAGTGACAAGCAGAAGGGATTAAAGGGAGTGTTGGAGATGGAATAGGCTGAGCGGTAGAATGAAAGGAGTGAAGAGGAGAGGTGGAGGATGTTGGGGAGTGAATATGGGTGGGGTATGAGGAGACATGTAATGGGTCGAGTGGCATGAGAGGAAATTAAGGTTTGGAAACCGAGAAAAGGATGGAGTGAGGAGTGACAGAGGTGTGGGGGAATAAAGGATGGGAAACAAGGGGAGGGCAAGAAGAAGGGCATATGTTAGGAAGGTAAAAGAGAATGAGGGTGGTTTATGGTGAGAGGAATATAAGGGGGAATGGGGACATGGACGATGTAGAGGGAGGTAAGGAAAAGGGAATGGGAAACAGTAGAAAGGGAACGAGAATGGAGGAGAGAGGAAGGATGTATAAGGTTGAGGTGAATGGCTAAGGTGGTGAAGATTGAGATGGGTTTTGTGAGGAAGAAGAGCAGGAGAGGACACAGACATAGTGGTGAGCAGTGATAAGGGAGAAGAGAGATGAGGAGGGATACAAAAGGGGAGATTGGAAAGGGGGATGTGGACATGGGTAGAGTGACATGGTTGGATTAGGAGGGGGAATGATGAGGAAGGAGGGAAAGGATAGAGAAAGGCTTGGGATAGAGGAATATAGGAGGGTGTGGTTGGAATGATTTACGGGATAGGGCTTGGTGTAGTAGGTGGAAACAAAGGAGAGGGGAGTAGGGAGAGACAGGGAAGATAGAAGGCAGGAGGGGTGTTTGTGAGATGAGTAAGGAATAGAGAGTAGTGGTTAGTAGCGGGGAAGAGAGAGGCGAGAGGGAGTTAGTGAAGAAGGAGGACCTAAGGGAGGTGATGGCTGAGGTAGTGGGAAGGCATGAGAGGGGATGAGGAGGGATACGCTATGGAAGGTTGTGGAAGGAAGGGGGATGGGGTGATTGGGGAAGTGGGTTGCTGGAAATTTGGTGAGATAATGAAAAGTAGGGGGGTGACATTGGATGAGGAAATTGGATGAGGAAGTGGATGGATGGGGAAGGGGGATATGGAGGAGAGAAGAGGATAGAGAGAGGGCAAGAGAGAGGGAGGTGCGATGGAGAGGGTGATGAATGTGATGGGGTCAGGGAATATGGACACAATGTGGCAAACAGGCAGAGGCGAGTAATAGTTAGAGGAGATGGGGACGAGAGGGTGTTGAAATCCTCCAAAATCCTCCAAAAAGTATTTAGAGTAGAATAAGCATCCATTTCGGACTATGTATTTTGCTTTTCGCAAGTTGCAGTTATAGCATTTTTTTTCAGCAGCGTATACATGTTGTGATCCATTATTGTATGAAATGTATATCACGTTACATGTATATTGTAACCATATTTTTCATAGTGTACTTAGGAACAGTGCTATGTGATGCCACTTCCTATTTTGACAAGGGTTAAAGGTCGTGTTCCATCGCTTCCCGTAATGTCACTTCGGGTGGGGGTCAAATGACATCACTTCCTGTGATTTCATCAGAGGTCAAGGGCCATGTGATGTCACTTCCGCTACCCCTTGCATTTTGGTGAAATGACGTTGCTGTAATGGAGAGGATGTGATGGGAATGTGGGAGAAAGAGTGACTGGTGAATAGGGTTATATGGAATAGCATGATTTAAAAGGAGAGGGAGGGATGGGGCAAGAGGGGGGTCATGTGGAATGGTGGCATTAATGATAGCAAAAGAGGGAGGTACAAGAGGTAAAGGAGAAAGGGAAAGGCTAACTGGAAAGGGGGCTTGGGAGAAGAAGTTTTGGGAAAATGGTGGGGTATGAAGGGCAGGAGAATGGAGAGAAACTGCATAACAGGCAGGTGGTGAGAGGTATTAGGAGAGAGGGGTTTGAAAGGAGATGAAGGGACTCTAAGGGGGGGATGAAGAATTGAAGGGATAATGGGGAACGAGAAGGTGAGATTGAGTGGACAGGAGAGCAAGAGGAAAGAGAGGAGCAGGGTAGAGGATGGGTTACCAAGAGACGATAGAGGAGGGGATAGAGTGAAGGCTGAGTTGGGGTAAGGAGGTAGAATAGGAGACGAGATGTGGTTTAAGGAGGAAGCAGGTGAGTTGAGTGTGTTTGGGGGGAAAAGGACAGTCGGGCAATTTGGGTATGGAAGAAGGGGAGAGGGGCATGGGTAAAGAAGGAGTGGAAGGTAAGATGAAGGAGAGGGTGTTGGGGGCACAGGGTGCATTAGCATATATATATAGGGGGACTGGGAGGGTCGGGAAAGAGAGGAAGGAGGCAGAACATAGAGAGGGAGACCGACAGGGGAGGAATTTGGAGGGTTTTGGATATGTCATGTGGGTGGAAGAAAAGGGACAATGTAGGATCAAAGGAGGGGAGTGGGGAGGGAGAGAAGATGATAGGGCAAGTGGGGGATAGATGAAGAGAGGAGTGTGTGGAAGAGGGAGTATAGAGAGAGGGAAGAGTGAGCTGTGTGAGGTCAGGTGAGAGGAGAGTGATGCAGAGTTCAAAGACTGGAGGGGGAAGTGGAGAAAGGGGGTAGGGCAGGGTATGGCAAGGTAGGGGAAGTATGATAGATACTCTGGGGAGATGGAGGGTGGAAGGTGAATAGGGGTCAGTGTCAAGGGGTAACCGGAGATGGAGAAAGGGGTATGATGGGGCAAGGGAGGGCTCTTGGAGCAATTGAGACAGGAGTGGGTGGAAAGGGGATGGGAGATGTGGAGGAGGGTGTGAAATGGAAAAGGGGGACTGGTGAAGAAATAGAAGTTGGCTGGAGTAGGAAATGGCAGTGTGGTGCATACAGTAAGGATAAGGGGAAATGAGAAATGGGGTGGGGATGGAGAAGTGGGGTTGCAAGTGGGATGGGGAATGGAGAAGGGGATGAGAGTGAGAGAATGAAGGAGATAAAGGGGTCAAGAAGAAGGGGAGGTGGGGATCGAGGGGTAGAGTGAAAGGGGGCATTGAAAAGGGAGTGGTTTAAGTAGATGAAGGTGTGAGGGGGATTGGGCTGAGGAGGGAAAAGGTAGAGATCAAAGGCAGAGTGGACAGAGGTGAGAGGGGAATGGACATGAGAGAGGAATGGATGACAGGGTAGTGAAGAGGAGGAGATCGATTGAGGAGGTAAAGTGGGTGAGGGGAGAGGGAGAAGGGGCATTTGTAAACAGGATATCAAGAAGGGACGGAGAGGGAATCGGAGGTTGTCTTTAAAAGGTGTGGGATAAGGAGGCAGAACAGTGTCAGGAAAAGGAAGAGCGTTAGTAGACTATGCCGAGTTGAGTGGGAGTATTGGAGCAATGGAAGGGGTCAGAGTTGGGTTGGGAGACGGGTGGAGTGTGGATGGAAATAAGGGAAGTGGTTGTGGAAGGAAATGAGCGGCTTGGATAGGAAGCTAGTTGGGAGAGGTAGGAGAGGGGAGAAAGGAGAGAGGTGGGATGGGTGAAAGATACAGCAAAGAAATGACAGGGGCATTAGTGGTGGGCATGTAGATAAGGGTGAGATAAGAGGATGGGAGAAAAGAAAGGAGACAAAAATGAGGAGAAATTAACAGAGAAAGGATGGGGAGGGAAAGGGATATGGGAGGCAAACGTGGGAGGAAGAGAAGGCAAGGGGGAGTTGAGAGAGGAACATGGGGATATGAGGGAGATAGAAAGGGGGAGGGAGCGGGGGATGAGGGGTGTGCAGGGCAAGAGAGATGGGATGGGGATGGGAGAATTAGGGGAGAGAAAGGTGAGAGGGAAGGCATGTGGGAGAGAGGTGGAGGGAGTAGGGGTAAAGCTTGAGGTGAAAGAGGATGTGAGAGAGGTTGGTTACATGTTTTTATAACGACACATTTTATGTAGAATGCACATATACCGAAAATGTTACAATGAAAAAAACAAAACACATTTTTTCACTCTGTTTCCCACCCCTAAAAACCTACCCCAAACGTTTCGCCCCCAAGATGTAACCCTTTACCCAACCCCCGCATACATTTCGTTATATTTTTTGTTATAAAAGTTCTGTTATATGTGCATGTCTATATAAATGTTTCGTTATAAAGATTGTACCAGAGGGGTTGAGGTAATTAACTCTGGGGTTCAGAGAGAGGGTAGGGGAAGAGGGAGAGAAGTCAAAAATAAATAGGATGGGGGTGGAAGGGCTAATGGGGACAGCAGTAGCTTGTGGAGAGCAGACCAGGAGCATGGGGGAGTTGGGAGAGGGTTGAGAACGGTCTTTAGGTAGATACAAGGTAAAAGGGGAAATGGGGCACTCTGCCGAGAGAAAGGTGAGAAGAGGAAATGGTTTGGAAGAAGAGGGAGAAGTTAAGAGGTGGAAGGAAGTGAAAATGGGGAGGGAGGTGGAATGGAGAAGTGGCGAGGAGTCATTGGAGGGACAGGAGAGTTGGCGAGTGGTGGGGAACAGGATTGAGGAGAGTGGGAAAGCCAGTATAGCAGTTATGGGGGGAAGAGGCTGACTGGGATTGGAAAGGAGGGAGGGGCATTAAGTTGAAGGAGAAGGTGGATGGAGTGGGGGTAGGAGCATGGTGGAAGAGAGTCATGAAAAGAGGGGTTTATGGGAGATTGGAATGAGGTGAGTTTGTGGAGTGAAATGCTGATTAAGGGCAGGATTAGGGTCATGTCATGCAGATGAAAATGAGGGGTTGATGGCAGTGAGGAAGGATAGAAGTAGAGGGGATAGCAGAATGTGAGAGGGGCTGGGTGACCTCAGGGAGATTTTCAGTAAGAACGTGAAGTGCAGAAGAGGGGAGAAAGAAGGGGTTAATGGGAGTGGAAAGAATCATAGGAGTGGAGAGACGAGGGAGGGGTAAGTGTAAGTAGGAGGCAGGATGAGGAAGTAGAGGTGAGAGAGGAGAGAGGGGAATGAGAGCAAGGGTGAGCAGGAGGCCAAGACAAATGTACGGGAGAGTGTGAGAAGGGGAGAGAGGGTAAGGGGAAAAGGGATGAGGATGATGCAGGAGTAGGGTGTGAGTAGATAGGGAAGTGGGATGGGGATACAGTGAAATGGATACGAGGAGCATGGGGTCTTGTGCAGTCGAGGAGAGGATATTAAAAGGAGGGGCAAGAGATGGGGTGGAGTGAGCAAGATTGAGGGGGCAGATGAGGGAGTAGAGGGATCAGAGAGAAAATTGAATGGTTTAAGGGGGAGCAAGATTGGGTAGGGAGAGGGGGGCGGGAATGAGGGCATGGGTATGGCGGGAGAGTGTTGAGAGGAGAATGGAGAGGAGAATGGGGAGAATAAGAAGGGGATTTGGATTGGAGGTTGTAGGGGAGAGAAAAGGAAGTGAGGTTGATAACAGGTGGAGTGTGGAGTGTGGATGAGGACAGTTTGAGAAGGATTGGTGAAGGATTGAGGGGGAAATTGAGAAGAAAGGGAATAGGGGTAAGGGGGATGTGGGGATGTGGGTAGGAGAACAGCAGTAAGGGATCGGTTTGGGGACCTGGGGAAGGGGTAAAGTGCTAAGGCGAGGCAGGGCAAAGGTTATGAGGGGCTAGAGAAGATGGGAAAGTAGGATTGGAATGAGTGAAACGAGAGAATATTGAGGGTAGCGAAAGAAGGGTGATGCGGCTGACAGGGAGAGTAGAGATTAAAGGATCAGGAAAGGATTAGGGTTGTGTTGGGATATAATTGGAATAATGGAGTGGGAAGATAAAACATAAAATTGAGAATGGGGGAGTTTGAAATCGGTTGAAATGTTAGAATTGAAGATTAATTGTTGCATTAGAAAGAAGATTCTGAAATAGGCTTAAATTATGGGCTTGAGTGACTTCAGCGGAGCAGGATTTCAGGTTAAGGGTAAAATGGTGTTTCAGTTTGTTATTCAACTTGGTATTCACTTTGGTAGTCAGATCATTTCCATTTGGTTCATATACTTATCTTCTTCCCCTTTCCCCCACTCCTTCCCCTCTTCAGTTCATAGGTCTTCAATCTATGCTGCTTGCTCCAGCAGTGATCCACCCTGACCATGGTCCTGGTTTCCAATGCTGCAACTCCCTGGTGACCAGACTTTTATATCAGGGACTTGTCACAATAGGGCGCCTCTCACATGTCATTATGACATCACAACAATATGGGTGATACCATGTGCCCTCTGACTGAATGGGGAAAATGAAAACAATAATCTACAATGTATTATTTAGTAGCATAATCAGGCCATGTATGAACATGAATAGAAGGCTTCTAGGTTAATGTACTCTGCCTCATTAATGCCCTTTTCCCTCTACTGTAGTTGATTTCTTATGTGGGCACTCTTATGTCTTCATGTCCTGCAAACCTTGTGAAATCACAGAGTTGTAACAGTGACATCATCAGTGTTCTACTCTCAGAGTCCATGCCAGCCTTATACTGCTGAATGGGAATGGAGCAATGTAAACCTATTTTAATTAATGTACACTTTTCTCAGACATGATTTCAAATATATGCCTCTGCAGTCACTGTCCCATCTTCTCTCATCAAAGTGTACAGGATCCGCGTCCATGACATGAAAAACTGGGGTCACATTGGGGCCTAACTCTGGGGTATAAGGGCTGTTTTTTCCATCTCTTTGTTTAATACTGCTCAACCTGCCCAGGGTTCATATTTTCAATTTGGTAATAATTGGGGGGGGCCTCATGAATTAAAAGAAGAATCTTGCAATTGTTTGCAGAGTGGGGTAATAAGCTTGGAGAGGTTTAAAATATTCGCCCAGTGAGTTTGCGCCCTAATCTTTGATGATCAGGAATCTTACTCTCTTCCCAGGAATTCCAAGCATTCATGTATAAAGTAAAAGAGTAAAAGTGAACCCAGAACATTTCAGCTTCTTTCCTGTCCATTTCTTTTACGTGTACTGACATTTCAGTAAAATAAAAGAGGTGATGGCTGGCATGTTTAGAATGCCAAGCCATTACAAAAGGGAAAACAACATATGCAAATCAGGCTTGGTGCCACCTTGAAAGGGTCAGTCCAGCCTGAACTACTTGTTCACATCCCTTCTGCACGAGACAACAGGCATCCACAGGCATATTTTGACCTCGTTGGGCCTCATCATTGAGGAGTAGCTTGGGTCTAGGATATTCTGTAGCGTTATGTTAAAAACTATCCCTAAAGCGCTCGTTCACGTGCTTGGCTTATTGGCCCAAGTGCGCTGGCAAAAGCACCGGGAGGATGAGTTCACATCTGGATGTTGCCTTCAATCCTTATCACGGACCTTGAGGCCAATTCCAAGCAACAGCTTGAGGCTGATTCCTATCCGCTGAGTACATGTGGGCTTGGGGTTATAAATAACCACTCAGGAGCCTTGTTAGGTTTAGGTATCTTTAATAAGTCCACAGGAACATGGGTAAGTACATTAAGTATAATGCAGGACAAGTTCATAGGATAGAAGCATCCACCGGCCCCCTTTCTCTTAGGCTTCAGTTCTCAACTGACTCTCTGTGGAATCAGAGCAGCTTCACACAATAATATTCCACAGCCAACACTCTATATTCCACACTACAAGCCCACACACACATACAGGGAATGACCAGAATAAGTAAAACACAACACATCTCCCCCCTTACATAGCAATATAGAATAATGAAGAGACAGAGAATGATGGGTACTAAAAAATTTGAACAGAAGGATGATGGACACTAAACAGTTATGAAACTAAACATTAAATGAAACACAATCTGCAGACATCCTCCTAAAATATACCCATACAACAAACTGCTCCTAGCAAAAAGCTATCCCCTACCAAGTCCTTAGAAAGCTACAATTAGCTAAACCAATCCCAACAATCACCAGAACCATAACAGGCCTTTTATGGAACTCAACTTCAAGGGAACCAGCCCACACTCTCATGTACAACCATTTCCACCTACCTCACAACAATATTCCTACATCATCATTCACTAGCAACAAATTGTGTTAACACAATCTACAGGGATAACCCCACTATCTTCCTAAAGCATAATATTTCAACTCCACTATGGGTGTCCTCAAAACACCCTCTAGAGAAACAAATGCTCACAACTGAGCATATTACAATTCCCTCCACTCCACCACTCCAGGCACATGTCTGAGCTAATAAATGTTCACAATTGAACATCTCATGCTCACAATAGAGCAACCAAAACTCGCACTGCT
Source organism: Ambystoma mexicanum (assembly GCF_040938575.1). Taxonomy (NCBI): domain Eukaryota; kingdom Metazoa; phylum Chordata; class Amphibia; order Caudata; family Ambystomatidae; genus Ambystoma; species Ambystoma mexicanum. The sequence goes on from NC_090928.1 coordinate 294,297,450, forward strand.
CCACCACTCCAGGCACCATGCCTGAGCTAATAAATACTCACCATTGAGCATCCCATGCTCACCATACAGCAACTAATAACCCCCACTCCACCACTCCAGGCACCATGCCTGAGCTACTAAATGCTCATCATTGAACATGACATGCTCACCATCGAGTAACCAATGACCTCCACACCAGCACTCCAGGCACCAAGCCTGAGCTACCAAATGCTCACCATTGAACATCCCATGCTCACCCTAGAGCAACCAATGCTCACACTAGTGACCTCTACTCCACCACTCCAGGCACCATGCCTGAGCTACTAAATGCTCACCATTTGAGCATCCCATGCTCACCATAGAGCAATCAAAAAACACACTAGTAACCTCGACTCCACCACTCCAGGCACCATGCCTGAGCTACTAAAAGCAACCATATGCTCCACATTATGGTACCTGACCTGAGCAACCACATGCTCTCCACTCACTTGCACCACCACACACATTTCCCCCAAACACACCAGTCAGGAAAATTGAGAATTTAAATATGATAACAAGGGTTAAGCACCACACTTGAGTCCAATAATAAAGCTTACAAAGTCCTTCATGGTTCTTTTCCTGTGGAAGAATAATTGGTTAATACAGTGCAAAACATAAACACAACTCACATTAGGTTTTGAATTTCAGTACATAGCTTTTGATTTCAGTACATAGCCAAGACATCAGAACTTCCCATAGACGCACCCATTAGCGCCACACAACGCCACCAATATTGGCAAAACACACCACCTCTTTAGGCACCTCAACACCGGGAACTATCTCCCCAAACACAATATGCCCTTAGAATGCCATATAGCATAATAACCAACACCACCAACTGCCACAATATACATTTGAGGTCAACAGATCTTCTCACTGCAAGATCTGTAATGTTGAAATCTTTTGTGATTGACCCACCAATATCCAGCATTGAGATCAAACTGCCCCTAAAGCACACACTATCAGAGCATATGTCAAAAAGTGCCTGTGGAGAAATGGTCACGTTAGTGCAAATCAAACATTACTGAACATTTCTTCTAAAAGCAGTAGGACCAATCAATATTCAAAACTTGTCATAAACACCTTGACACCATGAAACGCCCAAAATCACATTTTGTCATCACAAAGCACCACTTAAATTGGCACCATACCAGTGGATGGCTCCAACGTAACAATTTTGCCCACCATAAAGCCATCATATGCCAAATAATAAGGCTCTCCCTAGACTGGGAACAAACTTACACTACATGAAATAAAGACTGTAGCCACTTTGCAATCACCATGTTTCCAAACACACACAGCACATCCCTGTGACAGCACCACGCTTACAGGTTACAGCAGAACCGAGATCACCACTTGATGACTGCCAAAACATAGATGACCCACCACAAAAACATTGTGATATTCATTGAGATGTCACATTATGCACTACAACTTTTCCAATATTAGCGCACTTCCCAAAAAACATTTTAAGCATGTATTGACCTTTGGTTTCCTATAAAAAAAATTGCACAGCTAGTGACATGTTACTCTCAGTCAATTTAAATACTCGACCACTCAGAATGTCGATGTCAGGTGAGACTGGATGTAATTACTATCCCGCCGTACAAATCGCTTTCTATATCCAGTAAAAGAAAGCGTTAGCACAGTACCTGAGGACCACGGAACAGCAATGACACCATATGTACTAAGTAAAAAAACCACAAACTGATCCGATTCAGCAGCCTGTTCAGTTGATACACTTGAATAATGTCCATTCCATACGATGCCACAAACGAGTAGTCTGATCCAGATGTCATTTCCACACCATAATAGTACAACCTGCGCCGTCTGACGTATTGCCATTGTTGCCGTACTCTTCCCTGATGGATAGTTCATAGCACGCAGATGAAACGAAGTCTCAGACCCGGAAATAACACACTCTTCAAGCACGTTGAAGGGTGCGCTTTTCAAAACTTCCATCCGTCTTCTATGATGAGGAATTCTCCGTTGCAGAGTCCCAGAACGTTGGCACGAACATCCTGTGCCAGCAATCATCACAGATACCTTCAGCCACCCAGTGACGTCATCACTTTAAAGATGAGCACAGCCACAAACAGAGCTCTCCGGGCCAACCGTCACCCACAGGGCTGCTGCCCGACGCCGTGGACCACTGCCACAATATGCCAGCGCAGCAGCACCTCGACCAAAATCCAGGACGGTAATCACCTTGGGAAACACCTTAAACCTTTAATGTCTCCCCGCCCGCCAACTGAGCTGCACACCTGAGGTGCCCTGGTGCTTTTCTAGCTGTATTTTCCCCAGCCCCTTGCGCGCTACTATGGATGACTGAACTGCAGTCCCAAGGTCACCCACACAACACGAATGCCAAGTCACGCAGCGCAGCCCCTCCAGGCACAGATGCCTGCCTAAGTGAAAGCAGGGATGGGGCGCGCTTACCTTAAGGGCCGGGGGGCCGGTGGATGCCTCTGTGGTCCTTCTTCTTACTGGTGGGCAACCTCCTTGCCACTTTTTTTTCTGGTAAAAGTCTTGTGCTTCTTTCCTTGTTCCTTTTGTGTTCCTGCTCCCTTCAGTTTCCAAACATCCTCGTCGCCAATGTTAAGATGTGGGCTTGGGGTTATAAATAACCACTCAGGAGCCTTGTTAGGTTTAGGTATATTTAGTAAGTCCACAGGAACATGGGTAAGTACATTAAGTATAATGCAGGACATGTTCATAGGATAGAAGCATCCACCGGTCCCCTTTCTCTTAGGCTTCAGTTCTCAACTGACTCTCTGTGGAATCAGAGCAGCTTCACACAATAACATTCCACAGCCAACACTCTATATTCCACACTACAAGCCCACACACACATACAGGGAAAGACCAGGATAAGTAAAACCCAACACTACACCAGAAGATGGACACGTTTTTTCTGTGGGTACAAACTCATTCATTTTATTTCCCAGACAGAGAAATGACTAAAGTGACTTCTGACAAACGCAATGTTCCCTCCCCTTTCACTATATTAGGCTTTATTTCCTACATCTTTACACTTTGAAAATCATTTGAAGCTAATAAGGTGAAAAAGTGTGAGAAAGGCACTCACGTTGCCTCTCCTGCTTCTAAATGGAGGCCACGGATGTTCACGTGTCTCTAGTTAAGCCTACCTTTGTCTCCGACAGCAAAAATACCCATTACATGGTTGCACTGTTTTCCCTCTTTGAGGTCATGGCTGTGATGTCTTGACTCTCTCTGCAAGGGCTAGTTGAAGATGAGGGACCCATTTTAAAATGTGTTTATTCATCAAATACATAGAAGGCACCCTCACAGTTAAACAGTAATTGGGAGCTGTGCAGTATTTAAAAATAAAATGACAGTTTGAAGAATGTGATCAATGAATAAACAGATGAGCCAAAGCGAAGAAAAAAGGCAATTAAAGGCAGAAAGCAGTGTAGAAAATTGAAGATGGTGACTCCTTGTTGGTGAGTTCAACTAGGCTTCATTTTAGGACCCTGCCTCAGCAGTTCTCCCAGCTCCTACGGTTCTGATCTTCACTCAAATAACATCCCCAACCGTCTTTCCCTGTGTTGTGGAACCAATCCATCATCGTGATGATTGCTTGCATTACATACATCATATTAGATATACTGCGTGTTCTTATGTAGGAAATGTAATATCTAAGAGTGGCCCTCATTACAACCCCGGCGCTAAACCATGGCGCTATTAGCACCATGGTTGGTGCCGGTGTTGTAACGAGTCCGTCATGGTGGAATGGGGGTAATACCGCCCCATTCCAAGGTTGGCGGGGCGGTATTTCCCCATTTCACGATGGCCCTTCCCCATTCCCATTTTTGCCCCATAGGGCTCAATGGGACTGGGGAAGGCGCTTAGTACGGTACCGGAAATGCGGTACCGTAATTAGCACTGAGGTCCCTTTGCTGCACCCTACTTTAACGGATGGTAAAACTAGCCGTTAAGGTTGTGTCCCGCAAAGGGACCTCGTAATCAGGCGTTAAGGGTTTAACGGCGCCGACACCTTTTTCGGCGCCGTTAAACCCTTAACGCCAGGGTCGTAATGACCCCCAGTAAATGTGAACTATGTGCAGTATTGTTGATATTTAAAGCTATACAACGTTTGCCATATTTAATTCACGAGCGACAGTCTATACGAACTATTCATGATGTCCTGTTGGTGTTGTTCAGCTTGTTTTCAACTTTTATTAAGTCTTTTAAGCCCACCGTTCTCCTTCTAGAGTTACAGTGTTGTTGTTAGATTTGCTAACAATTTGTGGTGGTCTGAACTTTGATAATACTTTTAACATCTGTCAGGTTTTTTTACTCTTATCTAGTGCCCTTCTTTGATCTCAATTTGTTTTACAGCATCCATTTTGTCCTGATATGCCTTGTATGTCAACTATTTTTGTCTCACCATTCTTAAGTTTTTTTCCTTGTCATTGGGGCTTAGGTCATGTGACCAAGATCCACTTGTACCTGTTCATTAACCAAAAAGTAAAAGTGGCTTGGGGCTTCTTAAGTAGCAAAAAGGAGCACGGCCCAGCAAGGGGCCAAAAAATTAGCAATGATTGACAGTGATGGCTGAGGTACATACAGGAGACAACACCCACCAGCCGCCCTTATGTACTCAAGCTCAGGCCCCCAGCTGACACATTCAGAGCACACACACTAAAAACACTTAGCAATCTTCTGAGCTGTCAGTCAGCCATCTGCACCAAGTTTCTTTCAGCATTCACAGATGACCAGCAGGACACGACAACCTTCAGCCAGACACTACTCATAAAAATGTTATCATAGAGTGAATAACCATTTTTCTATGTTGTTTATTTCTTTACAGTCTAAGTATGATCGCCATAAAACATTGGAGGGATCTAGAAATGTTTGTCTCCCAACCCAAAAGGACTTGAGGCCTTAGTCCAGGGGTGAGTTGGCCTAAATGGCCATGGGGCGCCGTCCTGCCACCATTGCACATTATGGATGAGCCAAAGACAGCCCAGCAAAGTTCTCCAAAGCTCTCCTGGGCTGGCTTTAACTTTCAAAGGGAAATGTGTTTTTTATTTGACAGTTTCAATTCCCCAGTGTGCAAACTCAATGGGCCATGCAAGGCTGGGTGTGTTTTGCTTCCCCAGCCTTGCACGGCCCATTGAGGATGCAGGCTGGAGAACTATAGGCCTAAATGTGCCATGGGGTGCCCCAGCTGCTATCTGCACAGTGATGCCTCCCTGGGCACTGTATAGGAGGTGCTACAGCTCCCCCGCACATGCCCTCAGAAACTAGGAAGCCCTCTGTCCTTCTTGGTTCCTCTTCATACTGGAGCCAGAGGACCGTTGTAGCAGGCAGCGTCCGGACTGTGCTGCAGGTAAAGATAGAATTTTTTTGAATATATGGTATGTATGTATGCATTTATGAGCACACGTGAGTGTTTGTATCTGTAAGCACGCACGAGTGAATGACAGAATGTCATGGTATATGTGCGCTAGAGAATGGAAAAATGAATGAAATTATGAATGTGAGTGAATGAGAGAAAATAAGAAATTAATGTGTTCTGTTACTATTTCTGTGTTTTGTGCTCTCTTCTAGCTGCTCTAGCGTACCGCCCCAATACTGCTGCAGACAAAGTTATTTATGACCTTTTGCCTTGATGAGGTGACATTTTGGGGGAAATGAATAACACTTCAAAGGTTCATCAAACAAGTGCTAAACTCTGCCAGCAGTCTTCTTATCAACGTATGGCAGTGTTTGAAGATAAGTTACATGGCCACAGTAGTGGCCATGTAGTTATGGTTAAGTTGCTGTTTCCATAGGAAGAGCACTTTTTGGGTGGCTTATAACTTCGCTCTCCCTGGACGGATCCTCACCAAACTTTGCAAAAAAAGTATTTGGGTCACTCTGAATTTTTTTGCAAAGTTTGATGAGGATCCGTCCAGGGGGGGGGGGCAAAGTTATAGGGGAGGTCCCAAAACTTTTTTTTTTCCCATAGACTGAATGGGAAAAATGTTTTGCTCGCGCCTACAGCCCAAACCGCTGGACGGAGAGCAGACCAGGGGGATGGGGGAGTTGGGAGAGGGTTGAGAATGGTCTTTAGGTAGATACAAGGTAAAAGGGGAAATGGGGCACTCTGCCGAGAGAAAGGTGAAAAGAGAAAATGGTTTGGAAGAAGAGGGAGAAGTTAAGAGGTGGAAGGAAGTGAAAATGGGGAGTGAGGTGGAATGGAGAAGTGGCGAGGAGTCATTGGAGGGACAGGAGAGTTGGCGAGTGGTGGGGAACAGGATTGAGGGGAGTGGGAAAGCCAGTATAGCAGTTATGGGGGGAAGAGGCTGACTGGGATTGGAAAGGAGGGAGGGGCATTAAGTTGAGGGAGAAGGTGGATGGAGTGGGGGTAGGAGCATGGTGGAAGAGAGTCATGAAAAGAGGGGTTTATGGGAGATTGGAATGAGGTGAGTTTGTGGAGTGAAATGCTGATTAAGGGCAGGATTAGGGTCATGTCATGCAGATGAAAATGAGGGGTTAATGGCAGTGAGGAAGGATAGAAGTAGAGGGGATAGCAGAATGTGAGAGAAAGCATTGCCCCATTCCCCACATTTGGCTGTGGGACAATTTGCCTGAGTTATTGCAGCATTTTTAGGGGGGTAGCGGGGTCAGAGAATAGATAAAGGGGGAGTTTAGGGAAGACAGCGTGGGATAAGATGGAGGATACGTAGGTCTAATCCCCTATACAAACGTTGCTAAAAATGGGAAAGAAAATGGAAGGGGGAACAGAAATAGGGGGTCAAGAGGGAAAAGGCTAGAGAGGGTTAGAGAGAGACAAGTGCAAGAGGGGCTGGGTGACCTCAGGGAGATTTTCAGTAAGAACGTGAAGAGCAGAAGAGGGGAGAAAGAAGGGGTTAATGGGAGGGGAAAGAATCAGTAGGAGTGGATAGACGAGGGAGGGGTAAGTGTAAGTAGGAGGCAGGATGAGGAAGTAGAGGTGAGAGAGGAGAGAGGGGAATGAGAGCAAGGGTGAGCAGGAGGCCAAGACAAATGTACGGGAGAGTGTGAGAAGGGGAGAGAGGGTAAGGGGAAAAGGGATGAGGATGATGCAGGAGTAGGGTGTGAGTAGATAGGGAAGTGGGATGGAGATACAGTGAAATGGATACGAGGAGAAGGGCATGGGGTCTTGTGCAGTCGAGGAGAGGATATTAAAAGGAGGGGCAAGAGATGGGGTGGAGTGAGCAAGATTGAGGGGGCAGATGAGGGAGTAGAGGGATCAGAGAGAAAATTGAATGGTTTAAGGGGGAGCAAGATTGGGTAGGGAGAGGGGGGTGGGAATGAGGGCATGGGTATGGCATGAGTATGGTGGGAGAGTGTTGAGAGGAGAATGGAGAGGAGAATGGGGAGAATAAGAAGGGGATTTGGATTGGAGGTTGTAGGGGAGAGAAAAGGAAGTGAGGTTGATAACAGGTGGAGTGTGGAGTGGATGAGGACAGTTTGAGAAGGATTGGTGAAGGAGTGAGGGGGAAATTGAGAAGAAAGGGAATAGGGGTAAGGGGGATATGGGGATGTGGGTAGGAGAACAGCAGTAAGGGATCGGTTTGGGGACCTGGGGAAGGGGTAAAGTGCTAAGGTGAGGCAGGGCAAAGGTTATGAGGGGCTAGAGGAGATGGGAAAGTAGGATTGGAATGAGTGAAACGAGAGACTATTGAGGGTAGCGAAAGAAGGGTGATGCGGCTGACAGGGAGAGTAGAGATTAAAGGATCAGGAAAGGAATAGGGTTGTGTTGGGATATAATTGGAATAATGGAGTGGGAAGATACAACATAAAATTGAGAATGGGGGAGTTTGAAATCGGTTGAAATGTTAGAATTGAAGATTAATTGTTGCATTAGAAAGAAGATTCTGAAATAGGTTTAAATTATGGGCTTGAGTGACTTCAGCGGAGCAGGATTTCAGGTTAAGGGTAAAATGGTGTTTCAGTTTGTTATTCAACTTGGTATTCACTTTGGTAGTCAGATCATTTCCATTTGGTTCATATACTTATCTTCTTCCCCTTTCCCCCACTCCTTCCCCTCTTCAGTTCATAGGTCTTCAATCTATGCTGCTTGCTCCAGCAGTGATCCACCCTGACCATGGTCCTGGTTTCCAATGCTGCAACTCCCTGGTGACCAGACTTTTATATCAGGGACTTGTCACAATAGGGCGCCTCTCACATGTCATTATGACATCACAACAATATGGGTGATACCATGTGCCCTCTGACTGAATGGGGAAAATGAAAACAATAATCTACAATGTATTATTTAGTAGCATAATCAGGCCATGTATGAACATGAATAGAAGGCTTCTAGGTTAATGTACTCTGCCTCATTAATGCCCTTTTCCCTCTACTGTAGTTGATTTCTTATGTGGGCACTCTTATGTCTTCATGTCCTGCAAACCTTGTGAAATCACAGAGTTGTAACAGTGACATCATCAGTGTTCTACTCTCAGAGTCCATGCCAGCCCTATACTGCTGAATGGGAATGGAGCAATGTAAACCTATTTTAATTAATGTACACTTTTCTTAGACATGATTTCAAATATATGCCTCTGCAGTCACTGTCCCATCTTCTCTCATCAGAGTGTACAGGATCTGCTTCCATGACATGAAAAACTGGGGTCACAGTGGGGCCTAACTCTGGGGTATAAGGGCTGATTTTTCCATCTCTTTGTTTAATACTGCTCAACCTGCCCAGGGTTCATATTTTCAATTTGGTAATAATTGGGGGGGCCTGATGAATTAAAAGAAGAATCTTGCAATTGTTTGCAGAGTGGGGTAATAAGCTTGGAGAGGTTTAAAATATTCGCCCAGTGAGTTTGCGCCATAATCTTTGTTGATCAGGAATCTTACTCTCTTCCCAGGAATTCCAAGCATTTATGTATAAAGTAAAAGAGTAAAAGTGAACCCAGAACATTTCAGCTTCTTTCCTGTCCATTTCTTTTACATGTACTGACATTTCAGTAAAATAAAAGAGGTGATGGCTGGCATGTTTAGAATGCCAAGCCATTACAAAAGGGAAAACAACATATGCAAATCAGGCTTGGTGCCACCTTGAAAGGGTCAGTCCAGCCTGAACTACTTGTTCACATCCCTTCTGCTCGAGACAACAGGCATCCACAGGCATATTTTGACCTCGTTGGGCCTCATCATTGAGGAGTAGCTTGGGTCTAGGATATTCTGTAGCGTTATGTTAAAAACTATCCCTAAAGGGCTCGTTCACATGCTTGGCTTATTGGCTCAAGTGCGCTGGCAAAAGCACCAGGAGGATGACTTCACATCTGGATGTTGCCTTCAATCCTTATCACGGACCTTGAGGCCAATTCCAAGCAACATCTTGAGGCTGATTCATATCCGCTGAGTACATGTTAAGATGTGGGCTTGGGGTTATAAATAACCACTCAGGAGCCTTGTTAGGTTTAGGTATCTTTAATAAGTCCACAGGAACATGGGTAAGTACATTAAGTATAATGCAGGACAAGTTCATAGGATAGAAGCATCCACCGGTCCCCTTTCTCTTAGGCTTCAGTTCTCAACTGACTCTCTGTGGAATCAGAGCAGCTTCACACAATAATATTCCACAGCCAACACTCTATATTCCACACTACAAGCCCACACACACATACAGGGAATGACCAGAATAAGTAAAACACAACACATCTCCCACCTTACATAGCAATATAGAATAATGAAGAGACAGAGAATGATGGGTATTAAACACATTTGAACAGAAGGATGATGGACACTTAACAGTTATGAAACTAAACATTAAATGAAACACAATCTGCAGACATCCTCCTAAAATATACCCATACAACAAACTGCTCCTAGCAAAAAGCTATCCCCTACCAAGTCCTTAGAAAGCTACAATTAGCTAAACCAATCCCAACAATCACCAGAACCATAACAGGCCTTTTATGGAACTCAACTTCAAGGGAACCAGCCCACACTCTCATGTACAACCATTTCCACCTACCTCACAACAATATTCCTACATCATCATTCACTAGCAACAAATTGTGTTAACACAATCTACAGGGATAACCCCACTATCTTCCTAAAGCATAATATTTCAACTCCACTATGGGTGTCCTCAAAACATCCTCTAGAGAAACAAATGCTCACAACTGAGCATATTACAATTCCCTCCACTCCACCACTCCAGGCACATGTCTGAGCTAATAAATGTTCAAAATTGAACATCTCATGCTCACAATAGAGCAACCAAAACTCGCACTGCTCCACCACTCCAGGCACCATGCCTGAGCTAATAAATACTCACCATTGAGCATCCCATGCTCACCATACAGCAACTAATAACCCCCACTCCACCACTCCAGGCACCATGCCTGAGCTACTAAATGCTCATCATTGAACATCACATGCTCACCTTCGAGTAACCAATGACCTCCACACCACCACTCCAGGCACCAAGCCTGAGCTACCAAATGCTCACCATTGAACATCCCATGCTCACCCTAGAGCAACCAATGCTCACACTAGTGACCTCTACTCCACCACTCCAGGCACCATGCCTGAGCTACTAAATGCTCACCATTTGAGCATCCCATGCTCACCATAGAGCAATCAAAACACACACTAGTAACCTCGACTCCACCACTCCAGGCACCATGCCTGATCTACTAAAAGCAAGCATATGCTCCACATTATGGTACCTGACCTGAGCAACCACATGCTCTCCACTCACTTGCACCACCACACACATTTCCCCCAAACACACCAGTCAGGAAAATTGAGAATTTAAATATGATAACAAGGGTTAAGCACCACACTTGAGTCCAATAATAAAGCTTACAAAGTCCTTCATGGTTCTTTTCCTGTGGAAGAATAATTGGTTAATACAGTGCAAAACATAAACACAACTCACATTAGGTTTTGAATTTCAGTACATAGCTTTTGATTTCAGTACATAGCCAAGACATCAGAACTTCCCATAGACGCACCCATTAGCGCCACACAACACCACCAATATTGGCAAAACACACCACCTCTTTAGGCACCTCAACACAGGGAACTATCTCCCCAAACACAATATGCCCTTAGAATGCCATATAGCATAATAACCAACACCACCAACTGCCACAATATACATTTGAGGTCAACACATCTTCTCACTGCAAGATCTGTAATGTTGAAATATTTTGTCATTGACCCACCAATATCCAGCATTGAGATCAAACTGCCCCTAAAGCACACACTATCAGAGCATATGTCGAAAAGTGCCTGTGGAGAAATGCTCAGGTTAGTGCAAATCAAACATTACTGAACATTTCTTCTAAAAGCAGTAGGACCAATCAATATTCAAAACTTGTCATAAACACCTTGACACCATGAAACGCCCAAAATCACATTTTGTCATCACAAAGCACCACTTAAATTGGCACCATACCAGTAGATGGCTCCAACATAACAATTTTGCCCACCATAGAGCCATCATATGCCAAATAATAAGGCTCTCCCTAGACTGGGAAAAAACTTACACTACATGAAATAAAGACTGTAGCCACTTTGCAATCACCTTGTTTCCAAACACACACAGCACATCCCTGTGACAGCACCACGCTTACAGGTTACAGCAGAACCGAGATCACCACTTGATGACTGCCAAAACATAGGTGACCCACCACAAAACATTGTGATATTCATTGAGATGTCACATTATGCACTACAACTTTTCCAATATTAGCGCACTTCCCAAAAAACATTTTAAGCGTGTATTGACCTTTGGTTTCCTATAAAAAAAATTGCACAGCTAGTGACATGTTACTCTCAGTCAATTTAAATACTTGACCACTCAGAATGTCGATGTCAGGTGAGACTGGATGTAATTACTATCCCGCCGTACAAATCGCTTTCTATATCCAGTAAAAGAAAGCGTTAGCACAGTACCTGAGGACCACGGAACAGCAATGACACCATATGTACTAAGCAAAAAAAACACAAACTGATCCGATTCAGCAGCCTGTTCAGTTGATACACTTGAATAATGTCCATTCCATACGATGCCACAAACGAGTAGTCTGATTCAGATGTCATTTCCACACCATAATAGTACAACCTGCGCCGTCTGACGTATTGCCATTGTTGCCGTACTCTTCCCTGATGGATAGTTCATAGCACGCAGATGAAACGAAGTCTCAGACCCGGAAATAACACACGCTTCGAGCACGTCGAAGGGTGCGCTTTTCAAAACTTCCATCTGCCTTCTATGATGAGGCGTTCTCCGTTGCAGAGTCCCAGAACGTTGGCACGAACATCCTGTGCCAGCAATCATCACAGATACCTTCAGCCACCCAGTGACGTCATCACTTTAAAGATGAGCACAGCCACAAACGGAGCTCTCCGGGCCAACCGTCACCCACAGGACTGCTGCCCGACGCCGTGGACCACTGCCACAATATGCCAGCGCAGCAGCACCTCGACCAAAATCCAGGACGGTAATCACCTTGGGAAACACCTTAAACCTTTAATGTCTCCCCGCCCGCCAACTGAGCTGCACACTTGAGGTGCCCTGGTGCTTTTCTACCTGTATTTTCCCCAGCCCCTTGCGCGCTACTATGGATGACTGAACTGCAGTACCAAGGTCACCCACACACGAATGCCAAGTCGCGCAGCGCAGCCCCTCTAGGCACAGATGCCTGTCTAAGTGAAAGCAGGCATGGGGCGCGCTTACCTTAAGGGCCGGGGGGCCGTGGATGCCTCTGTGGGCCTTCTTCTTACTGGTGGGCAACCTCCTTGCCACTTTTTTTTCTAGTAAAAGTCTTGTGCTTCTTTCCTTGTTCCTTTTGTGTTCCTGCTCCCTTCAGTTTCCTATGTAAGGATATTTGGCGTGTTACAGTACACAGTACAGCAATACTGCACAAGTAGCACAATTTTTTTTTGCAGCACCACCACTTTGCAGCACCACCACCACAAGGGTGCGGTGTATTGCTATATGGGTTAGCAGATTAACAAGGAAAGACAGGCTATTCAGTCAAAAAACGATTTTAACATATAAGATGCAAAGCTATTTTTACAGTTAAAAGCACACGTGTTCATTTAAAAATGCACACTATATTTTCACCTGAAATGCCTATATTGCTAGAGACACATTTGAAAATTAACAGCTAATCTATTAACAATTAACCTGACTAATAAAACCTCATTTTAATATAACCCACTAATAAAATGTGTTCTCTACTGCAGAATTAGGCATAATCTGAAAACCAGTTAAATGAGTGTGCAGATTTTTTTTTCTCTCTTCTCTGCCTGATTATCCGTGTTGTTGTGCACAGTAACTGCAGGAGGAAGGAAGTCAGATTTGCAACAATTGCAAATGTATAAGCGAAGCTATTGTTAAAGAGTAGGAGGATGAGAGATGATGGATTTCATTGGGACACGTCATAAAGAGGGCTGAGAGGAAAGTTTTAGTGGGCAGTAGCAGGGAAAAAGACAGGCAGACATCTTTCTGCACTACTGGGGAGAAGACCTGGCTGTGGGGGTGTCCTGCTGCAGTCGAGACTGGGGAAAGCTGAAAGAATTACCTTTCCACTGGCAGAGGCAGTCCTATCTGAAAAAGCTGAGAATTCCAGGCAATGACCCCGGCTTGAGAAGGCAAGCGTTCCTTTTTGTTGGAGTTAAGCCAAGAGAGCCACATTCACAGAGAGAAGCCTCTGAACAGATAAGGTAATTACCTAACTGGGGGAGCTGTGTGTGTGCACGAAAGTATGCAGTCAGTGTAGAAAAATGAAAGTCCCGTGCGTGTCTTAATCAAGTGCTAATGTTGCAATTTAAGTTCTGTTCTCCGCCACTATAATTGCAGTGTGTCATTGAAAATGCTTTGATTGTTCCATTTTATTGCCGTAAAGAATGAGATCATGTCTAAATGCAACTTTTATAATACAGAAAATATTTGAAAACAGACGGGTGGTTTATTTTCTATTTACCATTACAATGCCAATGATGTGGGGAGATTTTTAAACAGTGCAATGGTCATTTTAAGACAGATGTGTGTATGTCAGAATCAGTATGAATAATTGTGAGTGACTGTAGTATAACTTGTTGGAGGTACATGAGCCAACGGGAAGAGAGACTCTCTGAACATAGCTCCCTACCGTATATAAGGTAGTGGAAATTACCACAAGACTACCACATATAGCTCTCTGTCGTAAATAAGTCAGTGAGTTTGCCCATGGTGGCGCACCAACACTATCACTGGAAATTGTGGTATCTCTAGAATGCAGGTCTGAGGTCTCTCTAGTGATCACACGAAAAATCTAAGCGAAGATAAGGGATTCTGGACATTGGGGCCACAAATAAAACAAGGGAATTATGCTCACCAAAATACCACCAACCACGTATACCAAATATGCAGGTCTGGGTGCTGAAATAATGCATGTCCATTGTATTATTGTTGCACATGGCCAAATCTGAATACAAAGAGTAATTATTGCTAAGTTATTTCTCGGCGGTAATAAAATACCGTCAGGCCCCAAATCTCCACAAAATACCCTACATATTTATGGTGCGTTGCAGGCCGGGAAAGTGATCACAGAGTACCTACTGGGCGTGGCAAGCGTGTCTCACACTGCCATTTGCACATTAAAGGGAACCCATTTTATAATAGCAGTGTGCCACTAAAAACGAATTTCAGAATGTCACAAAGGGAAACCACATTCTCAGATCTAGTGCAATATTTAGAGGCAAAGTTATTTGCACATGGGAATTGGTCTTCGAACAGTACCTTAGAATGGAGTAACCGCATTCAGGGTGAGGTGCAGAAAGAAAAACTAGACAATATTTTTGCAGAAGGCAGCATAATTCAGGTCTGCCTTACAAGATTATTGAATGCAGCCGATAAAAGTGCAGAGAAAGACTGTTTAATACGGCTATGCGGCAAAATATGGTTTATTTTAAACAAGTCCCTGCGAATGCAAGAGAATGATACTCAGCTAATTAACAGGTTAAAGACTGAATTAGATGGGGCAAGTAAAAATCAGGAAATGTTGAGAGCAGAATTGGATGTATGCCAAAAAGACATGCAATTAAAATGCAGAGACTTTGATACTCAGTTATCCAAAAGCAAGAAACAATTTGAAGATAGTGAGCAAGAATTGACACACTTAAAAGCCTTAGTGGATCACATTAGGCAGGATAAAGATGAGGTTGTTTCAGAAATGCAGATTTTACAAAAAGAACATTGCGAAAAAGAAGGTGATCTCCAGAGTGTAGAACAAGAAATGATTAAAATGATCCAAGAAAGAGACAAGAGAAATAAAGAGTTCAATGAATGCCAAATGCAAATGTGCGATATGCAGGAGGCAATTAATAAAATGAGTGATGAAAATAATTATTTGCATGATGAAGCCAACAGACTCCTTAAAAAGTGTAAGGACTTAGAACAGCAAATGTGCATTCCCAGGTCCCAGGAGAGGCGGCAGGGTACCACATTCAATGGAGTGGAGGTGAATTCTAGCTCTGCCCAAAGAGATAGTGCCCCAGTGACAGGACCGGTGACTGAACTTGGTTGCAGCGCCCTTGGGGGATTTGATACTCCCATTGGGGGCAGCCACCAATCTCATACACCTGAAAACAGGATTGAATCACAAAATAGTGCAATTCCATGCATTGCAACAAGTAGCCCCATAAAAATAATGAAATCCATTAAAGCCCTGATCAAACCATTTAAAAAGGGAGGTGAATGCTGCATTGAGGATCACTTAGAAGCGGTGCATGACATTTTTAAAGCGCTCCAGATACCTAAGGAACAGTACAGACAATATTTTCATTTAACTTTAGATGCCCCGACGGCCAGCATCATAAGGGGATTAAATGAACAGCAGAATATGACATGGCTGGAGTTTGAAAAAGAAATTAGGCGTCATTTTTCTCCTTTTCAGTCATTGCAAGAGGCAAAGAAAGTCGCGTACACTATTACTGCTGGACCTAATACATCACCTCGCCAATTTTTACAAGACTTAAAAAGAGCATTCTCTCGCTTTGATGTATCTTTTGACTCAAATTCCAATGAGTTTAAAACCGCATACTTCTATGGGCTACAGAAAGACATCATATCCCAATTGGTCCGTGAATTTGACCGTGACAAGTCCCTTGAATGGATTGTACATCAAAGCACCAAGCTATATGAGGTACTCTATTGTCAGGGTAGAGAAAGTGATAAAATGAAAGATACCAGGCCTAAATCTAAAGAACCCTCAGCCACAGTAATGGAAATCAGGTCAGCCAAAATGTCCCTTGAGTCTGCTCAAAGCCAAGGTAAAAATAATGTGACACCTGAACAAAGGGGTAATCAACAAAGATCGCCATTTCCTGTACCAATGTTCCAATCACATGATCCTAGTAATAGAGAGAGCTACATCAGCCCTAGATATTTAGGAGATAGACCCCGGGTAAGATACCGGTCTGATATGGCAGGTATGAACAATAATCAGAGACAAAATCAAGATCAAAGAAATGATGGTCCCTACCAGTCATTGGGGACACAGAGCAGATTTGATCCCAGCACCATGATATATGGTAATCAGGATAGGCCCCGATATGTGGATCGATTTACTGATAATGGAAATCAATATAGGGGCCAGTACCCACAATCTGAGAGACAGGACATGAAGCAAAACGTGAACTACAGTCCACGCCAGTACAATGATTCCCCACCAGGGGACTATAATCAAAGGATGGGTGCAACCCGCTCCCCTCCACAAATGAATCAAGAGTTCAGAAACCATCCCAACCGGTATCAATCACCTGAGAGGTATCAGAATAGATCCAATCAGGGGGAAAACAACCAATATCGACCTAGGCCACAGAAAGAGGATCCTAGAGAGGTGGAAAGGTTCCAATGCCTTGAGGCCCAAGTGAAAATGTTAGCTGAGCAAATAGGAAAGCTCTATACAGCGCAAAAACAACCTTCCAAAGAGGGGGCTGATGGCCATAGCAATGACCGGGGGGCTTCCGAAAAGTGACTAAGTACTCATGATAACTGCAGTGCCAAAATGACAGATTGCTCTGATATAACTTTGCATAACGACTCTGAGATGACTAATGGATTAAAAATGAAAGTACCAGTAAATGAAATTGTGATGGAAAGTGTAAATACTTCTAAAAAAGAGGTACGGTTTAACTTAGAGCTAAATAAAACAGTAAAGATTTGCACAAATGAAAAAGAAACATTAGGAATTCCAAAAGAACAAAGGGACAGATTTAAGAAAAATGACTCATGCATGGGGAATACCAGTGAACAGGGAGTAAGTGGGGATGCCATAGCTCCTTCCCTGGGCAAGCAAAACAATGACCAAACACAGACAGAAAAAGGAAATACTCACAAGGAGGGTACAAGTCAATCACCTGAAAAATTCTTTGAGCCACATATTTTTGAAGAGGCTGAAAGGGCTGGTATTACACTAAATGATCACAAATGCACAGAATTAAAAAATGACAAATTGCTGAATGATGTTGTGACACATGTTCAGTTGGAAGGTTGTAATGTGGTCTCTGATGTTACCCAGATGGATGGGCGAACGGTGGCCACACTCCAAAAAACCTCTGAACATGGAGAAATGAATAAAATACCTCGCACAGAAATGGGTAAAAAGGAGGGAAAAATGTCTTTTCATTTACCAATGTGCTTAGCCAAAAGTGAAAAAGACCTGAGAAAGGTGAGCCCTGAAATCAGTAAGAATTCACATTTCTTATGTGTATTAGAGGAAGTTGAGGACAGATATTATGCACCCATCACTGTAGAAGAAAAATGCCACACCTTTGCTATGATTGACACTGGCGCACAGGCCACAATTATGTCCAAGGAGCTGGTAAAGAGTATCAATGAAGGGAGGCCTCCACAGAGTCAGATCACAGTGAAGGCAAATCAAGGCCCAGTGCATAACTTTAATGGGGAGGAGGTGCCCATCATAGGTGTAACTGAGGTTGACATAAAAATAGGAAAGCACAGAATGAAACAAGAGGTATTGATCACATCTATTTGTGAAATTCCATTTCTGATGGGGACAGATTGCCTGAAAAGATTGTCTCCTCTCATAGATGGGGTGAATGGAGTGCTGTGGTCCTTAACCAAAAAACCATTGAGGCCTAAGAAACTAAAATCACAAAACAACAATATAAAAGAATGTCACACCGTTGCCAAAACAAATGATGCTGTGGAGGTATATCTCCAGAATAGCTGCATACCTAGTGTCACTGTTATATTAATGTGTCAAGACAAAGATCAGAGCGACAATGAAAAACTACCTGTACAAATATACTTGGACCCAAGGAAAGATTGGCAGACTGCCATAGACGAACAAACATTACGTTTCTATTTAAAAGAGAATACATGCAAACAGAATATTGTTCCTAAAACAGATTCAGAAAAACACATTACCACTCTGGCAGAGATACACATGGAAGATGAGCAACCATGGGTTCACGCTGGTATAAATGATTATCTTAAAACAATAAAAGCCACTTTAGCGCTTGAACACGAAAGGAGTTTCATTAATGAGAAATTGTTGCAAAAAATTATGGAGAGGGAAGAAATCCCGAAATTTAGGATTAAAAACCAATATGTTTCTGGGTTGGACAGTCCAGACTTTGAAAACCGAATTACAGGCAGATGCATGCTCAAAATTAGCATTGGGCAGAAAACAATTTACCATAATGTATGGATAGTGAGTGGAGCACAAAATGAATTTTACATGGGCAATGACATCATGCACAGAATGTGTATGGTGTTAGATTTCCTTAATCAAAAAATATGGTCACGCCTAGGTGGGACGGCGCCTGAATTTGAAGACAAAAGAAGGGCTTATCATTGTGCACAACTAGTTCCTTATGCAGTCGAATTACAGATGAGGAAAAATACTATTGTTCCTGCATTTACAAAACAGTTTGCAATAACACTGAAATGCAAAAATGGACAGCAGATGAAAGGCTCTGATGCATTTGTATGCCTGAATGAATCCATAAAACAGCAAGGCCTGGATTATGAATACATTCCATTGGTAGACATTGGTGAGGGATCTGTAAAAATCATGGTAAATAATAAAGGTTGTCAGGACGTTCATTTAGAGGAAAACTCCCCATTAGGAATGGCCATACAAAAATCACATTATACGGCAGATTTAAATAACATGGTGATTGGGAATATTCCTGAAAAATATGTAGATGCCAAGGGCGAGTTGCCAGAACACCTGGACTCTCAGCCCAAAGGAATATTTAAAATTCATTCTGTGTATCCTTATGATTCAAATGAGACAGTGTGCTGCCATCAAGAGGATTGCATAATATTTAATTTAAATGAAAATGAAACAGGAAATCAGCCCATTGAAGTGGAAGCTGATATGCCAAAATATTTGAAAGTGGCAGCCCTACAAAAAGACACAGACACACAGTTAGAGGAAAGCGCTGAGATTCCTTTACCAGAAGAGTTTCCAGAATTTTCCAGAATGGTAGAAGAGCAGATCTCCTTAGCGGATGCATGTAACAGCGATGAGGATCGACGCAATCTGAGGGAAATATTTATGGAGTTTAAGGATGTATTTGCAAAAGATGCTTATGATTGTGGTTTAACTGATTTACATGTGGCCACACTACCAGAAGGTTGTAGCAGAAATCCAGTGTTTGTACGCCAGTATAGACTACCGCTGGCATGTTTAGAATCATTGGCAGAGATTATTAAAAATTTGGAATCACGGGGAATAATTAGGCCCATTCATAGCACATCCAATACGCCTATTTTAGGTGTGTTAAAGCCAAATGGTCAATGGCGGCTGTGTGCAGACTTAAGAGAGTTAAATAAAAGAGTACCAGTATCTAGATGGCCACTACCATTCATTGATCAGGGCCTAGCTCAGATACATGGTTCAAATGTATTTACCACGTTAGATCTCACATCTGGATATTGGTGTGTGCCATTGGCAGAGGAGATACAACACCTATTTTCCTTTACATTTGACAGGACTCAATATGCCTGGCTTAGAGCTCCGTTCGGGTACATCAATAGTGGGAGTGAATTTGGCATATTTTTGAGAAAGGCCATGCCGGATGCAGCGGAAAGAGGGACAATAGTTTATGTGGATGATGTCTTGATAAAAAATGAAAACCTTAAAAGCCATTTTGATGAAATAAGACATGTGCTTGGCCAATTGCAGAAAGCAGGCGCCAAAGTATCTTTGCAAAAAGCACAATGGTGCAAGAAAAAAGTGAACTTTCTAGGGCATGAAGTGACTGAACATGGGCTAAATCCACAAAGGAAGAAAATAGAGGCCATACAAAGATTAAAAGATCCTAAAAATGTGAAAGGAGTAAAAAGTTTATTAGGGATGACAGGCTATAACAGAAAGTTCATTGAGAATTATGCAGAAATCACTCAACCATTGACTAAATTGCTTAAACTAAATACTCCCTGGAGATGGGAAAGAGAGCAGTCTGATGCAGTGGCTAGATTGAAGGAATGTCTTGTAAAGGCACCATGTTTAGCATACCCCATAAAGAACAGGGATTTCTTTATAGAAATAGGCTTTTCTGAACATTGTATGTCAGCAGTGTTATCACAAAAACACGATTTGAATCACAAAACCATTGCATATGCAAGTAAGGCATTTTCCCAAGTTGAAATGAAATTTAATGAATGCGAAAAGGCCCTATTAACCACTGTGTGGGCGCTACAACATTTTCGCCCCATTGTTCAGGGAGAAAAGGTGATTATTGAAACAAATCATCAACCTTTGCAATTTTTAGAGAGTAAAAGAATTAGATCAGGCAATCTAGCGCAATCCAGAATCACTTCATGGACGCTGGCATTACAAGGTTTTCCCGTAGAAGTAAGATATGGACAAAATAAAAAGAGCCCAATTGCTCAAGGGTTAGCTGACTTACATGACTGTGCAGCTGAACAAATAACAAATGAAATGGATGTGGAAGCTAGTTTACAGGAATTTGAACAATCACCACACAAAGCTTTTGATGAAAAAACATGCAAGGATTTGCCAACTGTATATGTGGATGGTTGTGCTTTTCACATTGAAAATGACAGTAATAAACAATTAGTGGCAGGAATAGGAAATGTCTGGTTGAAATGTGAAGGCGTTCCTAGTATAGGGATGAGGATTGGAGATAGGAGCAGTCAGGTGGCGGAATTGGCAGCCATCTATAAAGCAATTGCTACTGCAGTTGATAAAAAGTTCAGTGAAATTGTCCTGGTGACTGATTCTGACTATGCACGGAATAGCTTTGTGGAATATTTGCCTGGTTGGAAAGCAAGAGGCATGGTTACATACAACAAAAAGCCACTTAAACATGGAAAAATGATACAAGCCATAGACAAATTGGTGTCAGAAAATAATTTAACAATATACTGGAGAAAAATTCGTGGGCATTTAAAAACACCAGGAGAGGATAAGGAGGGAAATGATAAGGCAGACCATCTGGCTAAGATTGGGGCTGTGATGGGAGAATTGCTACCTATTGATTATTTAATGGGTGAAATACAAATTGATGCAGTCACACGTTCTAAAGCACCAAAGGAGGTAGATCAACCGGTGGTGCAGTGGAGTCATGACACGCCAGACCAAGATTTGATTGAGGCACAAAAGAATGATCAAATTTTGGGAATCTATTATAATCATTTGATAGATCCTGAACAAAATCCTTTAACAGAAAATGATTGCATGGGAAAAGAAGAATTCAGGGTGTTATTAAAGAACAAAACACGAATTAGATTACAGGATGGACTCATGATTAGAGAGTCCATAACAGGGCAAATACAGTGGGTAGTACCCCTTTCATTCAGAGGACTAATGCTACACCATGCACACGATGCCATAACTGCAGGTCATAGAGGTTCACAAAAGACATTAGAAATACTAAAAGATTATGCTTACTGGCCACATATGTCCCAAGATGTGGAATTATATACTAGAGGATGTCTAGTATGCGCCCAATTTAAACCTGCTTCACCAATGCATAGAGCACCATTGATGAAAAGAGGCCTAACTCTCCCATGGTCAGATTTGCAAATAGACTATGTAGGTCCTTTAAAAAGGTCGAGCAGGGGACACCGCTATATTTTGAGTGTGGTATGTTTGATGTCAAAGTGGATTGAGTGCATTCCCGCACCAGATTGTAGTGCGCAAACAGCAGCCACATTGCTGGTGAACCATGTGTTCTCAAGGTTTGGGTTGCCACAAAGAATTGAGTCAGACCGAGGAAGTCAT
Organism: Ambystoma mexicanum; assembly: GCF_040938575.1. Lineage (NCBI taxonomy): Eukaryota > Metazoa > Chordata > Amphibia > Caudata > Ambystomatidae > Ambystoma > Ambystoma mexicanum. Next base: position 294,319,706 of record NC_090928.1, read on the forward strand.
TTCACAAGTACTCTAATGAGTAAGGTATGGCAAATACTAGGTGTGAAAAGGAAACTACATATCGCATATCGGGCGGCGTCTTCAGGTACAGTTGAAAGAAGCAATAGGTCTGTTGTGGATATTTTAAAGAAATTTGTGGCAGAAGCAGGTTCCAGCTGGGATTTGCGTTTACCATTGGTTTTGATGGCAATCAGGTCGACTCCTGCCAAAGCAACAGGTGTTAGCCCCCATGAGGTCTTAACAGGTAGGAAAATGGTGTTACCACAACACCTACTATACAGAACACATGAGCAAACTCTAGTGAGTGCATCCACAGTTCATGAATATATTGATGAACTGAGGAGGCATTTGCAACATGCATTTGCTTTTGTGCAGAGAAATCTGGAAAGAGCTGCTGACAGTGCTAAGTCATATTATGACAAAAAGACATCAGTAAAGGAATACAATGTAGGGGATCAGGTGTACAAGTTTCATTTTGGAAAAAGTAAACAGAAAAATTCTAAATTTCTGGCAGCCTGGCAGGGGCCATTTCGAATTATAGATAAAGTATCTCCTGTAGTGTATAAAATTTTGAAAAATGAAGGTGAAACAGCAATAGAGCAGTTTGTCCATGTAAATCAAATCAAACCATGCCATCCCAGACATGAGATCAGGCAGCTTGAGCATGTGGAAACGGATAGAGTCCCTTGAGAAAATAAATGGGTGTGATCAGGAGGCAGTGACAAAGAAGTTAAAAAAAAGTTGATTGTAATGATGGCACATAAACACTGTAATATATGTGAAAATATATAATATAAATAAATAAATAAATAAATAAATAAATGCACATATAACGGAAGCTCGTGGTTGGTGTGCAGAGAGAAAGTGTATTAAATATTGAATGCTGTTTTATATGTGTTTGTTTTCTTTTAACTTGTGTTTAATTTCAGAAAAAAGAAAAAAAAAACGAAGTATTTTTACCAAGCATGTTTTATTTTTGGCAAAAGGATGAAGTTAGTATTGTGCTATGTACTTAATCTGTTTATTTTCTATTTTGATTTAGACAATTAACATTATTTGGTCGGAGGTTCCGGGATCAGAGGCCACGGGAGACGATGGAGTCCTGGAGTCCCTTGGATGAAGACCAAAAGATGCCTGCCTCCAGGTGGAGGTGAAGACAAAATAACCGGAATGCCAAAAGAGATGAATACTGTGGATTCAAGATTGCCAAGATGAAAGAGTACTCGAATGAACCGAATAACATCGCTGGTCGGGACATACCAAAAGAGACAAAGCAAAAGTTCCGGCATATGAAGTTCCACGTATTTATTATTTTAATTATTTATTTTAACTTGTTATATTACTTATTTGTTTTAGTTAGTTGTTTTATTTCATTGTTTTTAATTGACTTGGAAAATTTAAACTTAAAGTAATGCCACTTCCACCGAGAAGGCAAATGTGGAACATTTTATGAACTGATGGACTCAGATGAAATGTTGATTGAAAATTTTCATTGATGCACATGAATATTCATTTTGTTGGATTGCTATATTGTAAAAAAAAATAGAACAAGTTGTTTTTAGGAATTGGCCTGGATTATAGCCAAGTTCTAAAAACAAAAGGAGGGTATATGTAAGGATATTTGGCGTGTTACAGTACACAGTACAGCAATACTGCACAAGTAGCACAATTTTTTTTTGCAGCACCACCACTTTGCAGCACCACCACCACAAGGGTGCGGTGTATTGCTATATGGGTTAGCAGATTAACAAGGAAAGACAGGCTATTCAGTCAAAAAACGATTTTAACATATAAGATGCAAAGCTATTTTTACAGTTAAAAGCACACGTGTTCATTTAAAAATGCACACTATATTTTCACCTGAAATGCCTATATTGCTAGAGACACATTTGAAAATTAACAGCTAATCTATTAACAATTAACCTGACTAATAAAACCTCATTTTAATATAACCCACTAATAAAATGTGTTCTCTACTGCAGAATTAGGCATAATCTGAAAACCAGTTAAATGAGTGTGCAGATTTTTTTTTCTCTCTTCTCTGCCTGATTATCCGTGTTGTTGTGCACAGTAACTGCAGGAGGAAGGAAGTCAGATTTGCAACAATTGCAAATGTATAAGCGAAGCTATTGTTAAAGAGTAGGAGGATGAGAGATGATGGATTTCATTGGGACACGTCATAAAGAGGGCTGAGAGGAAAGTTTTAGTGGGCAGTAGCAGGGAAAAAGACAGGCAGACATCTTTCTGCACTACTGGGGAGAAGACCTGGCTGTGGGGGTGTCCTGCTGCAGTCGAGACTGGGGAAAGCTGAAAGAATTACCTTTCCACTGGCAGAGGCAGTCCTATCTGAAAAAGCTGAGAATTCCAGGCAATGACCCCGGCTTGAGAAGGCAAGCGTTCCTTTTTGTTGGAGTTAAGCCAAGAGAGCCACATTCACAGAGAGAAGCCTCTGAACAGATAAGGTAATTACCTAACTGGGGGAGCTGTGTGTGTGCACGAAAGTATGCAGTCAGTGTAGAAAAATGAAAGTCCCGTGCGTGTCTTAATCAAGTGCTAATGTTGCAATTTAAGTTCTGTTCTCCGCCACTATAATTGCAGTGTGTCATTGAAAATGCTTTGATTGTTCCATTTTATTGCCGTAAAGAATGAGATCATGTCTAAATGCAACTTTTATAATACAGAAAATATTTGAAAACAGACGGGTGGTTTATTTTCTATTTACCATTACAATGCCAATGATGTGGGGAGATTTTTAAACAGTGCAATGGTCATTTTAAGACAGATGTGTGTATGTCAGAATCAGTATGAATAATTGTGAGTGACTGTAGTATAACTTGTTGGAGGTACATGAGCCAACGGGAAGAGAGACTCTCTGAACATAGCTCCCTACCGTATATAAGGTAGTGGAAATTACCACAAGACTACCACATATAGCTCTCTGTCGTAAATAAGTCAGTGAGTTTGCCCATGGTGGCGCACCAACACTATCACTGGAAATTGTGGTATCTCTAGAATGCAGGTCTGAGGTCTCTCTAGTGATCACACGAAAAATCTAAGCGAAGATAAGGGATTCTGGACATTGGGGCCACAAATAAAACAAGGGAATTATGCTCACCAAAATACCACCAACCACGTATACCAAATATGCAGGTCTGGGTGCTGAAATAATGCATGTCCATTGTATTATTGTTGCACATGGCCAAATCTGAATACAAAGAGTGATTATTGCTAAGTTATTTCTCGGCGGTAATAAAATACCGTCAGGCCCCAAATCTCCACAAAATACCCTACAGCAACCTCCTTGCCACTTTTTTTTCTAGTAAAAGTCTTGTGCTTCTTTCCTTGTTCCTTTTGTGTTCCTGCTCCCTTCAGTTTCCAAACATCCTCGTCGCCAATGTTAAGATGTGGGCTTGGGGTTATAAATAACCACTCAGGAGCCTTGTTAGGTTTAGGTATATTTAGTAAGTCCACAGGAACATGGGTAAGTACATTAAGTATAATGCAGGACATGTTCATAGGATAGAAGCATCCACCGGTCCCCTTTCTCTTAGGCTTCAGTTCTCAACTGACTCTCTGTGGAATCAGAGCAGCTTCACACAATAACATTCCACAGCCAACACTCTATATTCCACACTACAAGCCCACACACACATACAGGGAAAGACCAGGATAAGTAAAACCCAACACTACACCAGAAGATGGACACGTTTTTTCTGTGGGTACAAACTCATTCATTTTATTTCCCAGACAGAGAAATGACTAAAGTGACTTCTGACAAACGCAATGTTCCCTGCCCTTTCACTATATTAGACTTTATTTCCTACATCTTTACACTTTGAAAATCATTTGAAGCTAATAAGGTGAAAAAGTGTGAGAAAGGCACTCACGTTGCCTCTCCTGCTTCTAAATGGAGGCCCCGGATGTTCACGTGTCTCTAGTTAAGCCTACCTTTGTCTCCGGCAGCAAAAATACCCATTACATGGTTGCACTGTTTTCCCTCTTTGAGGTCATGGCTGTGATGTCTTGACTCTCTCTGCAAGGGCTAGTTGAAGATGAAGGACCCATTTTAAAATGTGTTTATTCATCAAATACATAGAAGGCACCCTCACAGTTAAAGAGTAATTGGGAGCTGTGCAGTATTTAAAAATAAAATGACAGTTTGAAGAATGTGATCAATGAATAAACAGATGAGCCAAAGCGAAGAAAAAAGGCAATTAAAGGCAGAAAGCAGTGTAGAAAATTGAAGATGGTGACTCCTTGTTGGTGAGTTCAACTAGGCTTCATTTTAGGACCCTGCCTCAGCAGTTCTCCCAGCTCCTACGGTTCTGATCTTCACTCAAATAACATCCCCAACCGTCTTTCCCTGTGTTTTGGAACCAATCCATCATCGTGATGATTGCTTGCATTACATACATCATATTAGATATACTGCGTGTTCTTATGTAGGAAATGTAATATCTAAGAGTGGCCCTCATTACAACCCCGGCGCTAAACCATGGCGCTATTAGCACCATGGTTGGTGCCGGTGTTGTAACGAGTCCGTCATCGTGGAATGGGGGAAATACCGCCCCATTCCAAGGTTGGCGGGGCGGTATTTCCCCATTTCACGATGGCCCTTCCCCATTCCCATTGTTGCCCCATAGGGCTCAATGGGACTGGGGAAGGCGCTTAGTACGGTACCGGAAATTGCGGTACCGTAATTAGCACTGAGGTCCCTTTGCTGCACTCTAATTTAAATGCTGGTAAAACCAGCCGTTAAGGTCGTGTCCCGCAAAGGGACCTCGTAATCAGGCGTTAAGGGTTTAACGGCGCCGACACCTTTTTCGGCGCCGTTAAACCCTTAACGCCAGGGTCGTAATGACCCCCAGTAAATGTGAACTATGTGCAGTATTGTTGATATTTAAAGCTATACAACGTTTGCCATATTTAATTCACGAGCGACAGTCTATACGAACTATTCATGATGTCCTGTTGGTGTTGTTCAGCTTGTTTTCAACTTTTATTAAGTCTTTTAAGCCCACCGTTCTCCTTCTAGAGTTACAGTGTTGTTGTTAGATTTGCTAACAATTTGTGGTGGTCTGAACTTTGATAATACTTTTAACATCTGTCAGGTTTTTTTACTCTTATCTAGTGCCCTTCTTTGATCTCAATTTGTTTTACAGCATCCATTTTGTCCTGATATGCCTTGTATGTCAACTATTTTTGTCTCACCATTCTTAAGTTTTTTTCCTTGTCATTGGGGCTTAAGTCATGTGACCAAGATCCACTTGTACCTGTTCATTAACCAAAAAGTAAAAGTGGCTTGGGGCTTCTTAAGTAGCAAAAAGGAGCACGGCCCAGCAAGGGGCCAAAAAATTAGCAATGATTGACAGTGATGGCTGAGGTACATACAGGAGACAACACCCACCAGCCGCCCTTATGTACTCAAGCTCAGGCCCCCAGCTGACACATTCAGAGCACACACACTAAAACACTTAGCAATCTTCTGAGCTGTCAGTCAGCCATCTGCACCAAGTTTCTTTCAGCATTCACAGATGACCAGCAGGACACGACAACCTTCAGCCAGACACTACTCATAAAAATGTTATCATAGAGTGAATAACCATTTTTCTATGTTGTTTATTTCTTTACAGTCTAAGTATGATCGCCATAAAACATTGGAGGGATCTAGAAATGTTTGTCTCCCAACCCAAAAGGACTTGAGGCCTTAGTCCAGGGGTGAGTTGGCCTAAATGGCCATGGGGCGCCGTCCTGCCACCATTGCACATTATGGATGAGCCAAAGACAGCCCAGCAAAGTTCTCCAAAGCTCTCCTGGGCTGGCTTTAACTTTCAAAGGGAAATGTGTTTTTTATTTGACAGTTTCAATTCCCCAGTGTGCAAACTCAATGGGCCATGCAAGGCTGGGTGTGTTTTGCTTCCCCAGCCTTGCACGGCCCATTGAGGATGCAGGCTGGAGAACTATAGGCCTAAATGTGCCATGGGGTGCCCCAGCTGCTATCTGCACAGTGATGCCTCCCTGGGCACTGTATAGGAGGTGCTACAGCTCCCCCGCACATGCCCTCAGAAACTAGGAAGCCCTCTGTCCTTCTTGGTTCCTCTTCATACTGGAGCCAGAGGACCGTTGTAGCAGGCAGCGTCCGGACTGTGCTGCAGGTAAAGATAGAATTTTTTTGAATATATGGTATGTATGTATGCATTTATGAGCACACGTGAGTGTTTGTATCTGTAAGCACGCACGAGTGAATGACACAATGTCATGGTATATATGCGCTAGAGAATGGAAAAATGAATGAAATTATGAATGTGAGTGAATGAGAGAAAATAAGAAATTAATGTGTTCTGTTACTATTTCTGTGTTTTGTGCTCTCTTCTAGCTGTTCTAGCGTACCGCCCCAATACTGCTGCAGACAAAGTTATTTATGACCTTTTGCCTTGATGAGGTGACATTTTGGGGGAAATGAATAACACTTCAAAGGTTCATCAAACAAGTGCTAAACTGTGCCAGCAGTCTTCTTATCAACGTATGGCAGTGTTTGAAGATAAGTTACATGGCCACAGTAGTGGCCATGTAGTTATGGTTAAGTTGCTGTTTCCATAGGAAGAGCACTTTTTGGGTGGCTTATAACTTCGCTCTCCCTGGACGGATCCTCACCAAACTTTGCAAAAAAAGTATTTGGGTCACTCTGAATTTTTTTGCAAAGTTTGGTGAGGATCCGTCAAGGGGGGGCAAAGTTATAGGGGGGGTCCCAAAACTTTTTTTTTTCCCATAGACTGAATGGGAAAAATGTTTTGCTCGCGCCTACAGCCCAAACCGCTGGACGGATTTCCACCAAATTTGGACCAGGAGCAGCGGCTTGGTCCCGAAAGCGTGCTTTTGCAAATTTGGTGAAAATCCGTCCAGTAGTTCTTTTTAAAATGACCAAAAAGTAGGTAAAAAATAATTAGTGATATCTGTGTTCCGTTCGCGGACACACTTCCCTGTTCACTGCGCGGACAGTGTCCGGATTGGCCAATCGTCTTGCGTGATGTTCGCGGACATGCGACGTGTTCGCTGATTGGACGGCGTGGAGCGTGAAGCGCATCAGATTTTTCGGTAGCGCCCGCCATCTTGGATTCGCGGACGTCCGCGGACAGCGCGGTGAAACTTTGTTCAAAATGTGTATTTTGTAGAGTGTGTTGGTGTGTAGGAGTGTTTGGGGAGGGTGGGAGTGTATGAGATAGGATGAAAGTTGTGTTTTTTATGTGTTAGACGTTCTTTTTGTGTTCGATTTGTTTGCGGACATCACAGGTTTTCTGAAATGTTCGAAATAAACTGACTGGGGGTGTTCTAAGGACTCAATATGTGTCTGTTTTGTTTGCAAGCAAAGTGAAACTGTTCTAAGAACACTCGCGGTGTCCGGGGAGTGTTCGTAGGGGGTGTCCTGAGGACGCTGTCCGTATTGTTCTCTGTCAAGTTGAATGTGTTCTAAGAACACCCGCGGTGTCCTGAAATGTTCGCAAATAAACAAAATGGTGGTGTTCTGAAGACGTTTTTGAGAACACTCCCGGTGTCCTCAAATGTTCATAGGGGGTGTCCTGAGGACGCTGTCCGTATTGTTCTCTGTCAAGTTGAATGTGTTCTAAGAACACCCACGGTGTCCTGAAATGTTTGCAAATAAACAAAATGGGGGTGTTCTGAAGACGTTTTTGAGAACACTCCCGGTGTCCTGAAATGTTCGTAGGGGGTGTCCTGAGGACGCTGTCCGTATTGTTCTCTGTCAAGTTGAATGTGTTCTAAGAACACCCGCGGTGTCCTGAAATGTTTGCAAATAAACAAAATGGGGGTGTTCTGAAGACGCTTCTAAGAACACTCGCAGTGTCCGGGGAGTGTTCGTAGGGGGTGTCCTGAGGACGCTGTCCGTATTGTTCTCTGTCAAGTTGAATGTGTCCTAAGAACACTCGCGGTGTCCTGAAACGTTCGCAAATAAACAAGATGGTGGTGTTCTGAAGACGCTTCTAAGAACACTCCCGGTGTCCTGGAATGTTCGTAGGGGGTGTCCTGAGGACGCTGTCCGTATTGTTCTCTGTCAGGTTGAATGTGTTCTAAGAACACCCGCGGTGTCCTGAAATGTTCGCAAATAAAAAAAATGGGGGTGTTCTGAAGACGCTTCTAAGAACACTTGCGGTGTCCGGGGAGGTTTCGTAGGGGGTGTCCTGAGGACGCTGTCCGTATTGTTCTCTGTCAAGTTGAATGTGTCCTAAGAACACTCACGGTGTCCTGAAATGTTCGCAAATAAACAAGATGGTGGTGTTCTGAAGACACTTCTAAGAACACTCCCAGTGTCTTGGAATGTTCGTAGGGGGTGTCCTGAGGACGCTGTCCGTATTGTTCTCTGTCAAGTTGAATGTGTTCTAAGAACACCCGCGGTGTCCTGAAATGTTCGCAAATAAACAAAATGGGGGTGTTCTGAAGACGCTTCTAAGAACACTCGCAGTGTCCGGGTAGTGTTCGTAGGGGGTTTCCTGAGGACGCTGTCCGTATTGTTCTCTGTCAAGTTGAATGTGTCCTAAGAACACTCGCGGTGTCCTGAAATGTTCGCAAATAAAAAAATGGGGGTGTTCTGAAGACGCTTCTAAGAACACTCGCAATGTCCGGGGAGTGTTCATAGGGGGTGTCCTGAGGACGCTGTCCGTATTGTTCTCTGTCAAGTTGAATGTGTCCTAAGAACACTCGCGGTGTCCTGAAATGTTCGCAAATAAACAAGATGGTAGTGTTCTGAAGACGCTTCTAAGAACACTCGCGGTGTCCGGGGAGTGTTCGTAGGGGGTGTCCTGAGGACGCTGTCCGTATTGTTCTCTGTCAAGTTGAATGTGTCCTAAGAACACTCGCGGTGTCCTGAAATGTTCGCAAATAAACAAGATGGTGGTATTCTGAAGAAGCTTCTAAGAACACTCCCGGTGTCCTGGAATGTTCGTAGGGGGTGTCCTTAGGACGCTGTCCGTATTGTTCTCTGTCAAGTTGAATGTGTCCTAAGAACACTCGCGGTGAACTGAAATGTTCACAAATAAACAAGATGGTGGTGTTCTGAAGACGCTTCTAAGAACACTCGCGGTGTCTGGGGAGTGTTTGTAAGGGGTGTCCTGAGGACGCTGTCCGTATTGTTCTCTGTCAAGTTGAATGTGTTCTAAGAACACCCGCGGTGTCCTGAAATGTTCGCAAATAAACAAAATGGGGGTGTTCTGAAGACGTTTTTGAGAACACTCCCGGTGTCCTGGAATGTTCGTAGGGGGTGTCCTTAGGACGCTGTCCGTATTGTTCATTGTTAAGTTGAAAGTGTTCTAAGAACTATCGCGTTGTTCTGAAATGTTCGTAGGGGGTGTCCTGAAAACGGTGTCCGTATTGTTCGCTGGCAAGTTCAAAGTGTTCTAAGAACACTCAAATTGTTCGCGGACATTAAAAGTTTCCCATAGATCATAGTTGAAATGTTTGACTCTATGGATATGATATGCTGCGGTGGTTGTTGCCAGGGCATACAGTCTTGGGTGCATGGCCATTTGGCCATGCACCCAAGACTCTATGCCCTGGCAACAACCACCGCAGCATATCACATTCATATTTGCTTATAACTTTGGGTGAAAAACAAATGTATAAGGAACAAAGGTATTAGATACTATGGATGTGATATGCTGCTATGGTTGTCCTTATTATTGTATACTTACTGTTTGGTCTAGTAATGGGAGTCCATGTTTTTCTTCTTCATTTCTGTGATAAAAGAAAATAGCATGTTAGTATTAGTATTTTGTAATGACTTATTACATTGTATAAGCAATATACTTTTATTTTTTTTCGACCCTCATATTTAGTAGAGTACAAATCAGAGTACTGTGCAATTTGCTCAGTTTCTGTATTTGTTGCTAAAATCATTGGGTCTGTGGGAGAAAAAAAAAATCCATGTTGGATTAAAAAAAAAACCTTTTTCTGTTATGCTACAGTTTATTTGTTTGTTTGTTTTCAATGTTCACTTTTTGTTTCTGGCTAATGCTTTATACTTTGCTTTGTTGTATTTTTTTTGGAGCAGTAACAGATTCTTCATTTGTTTTGATATTATAAAATGTTGGAGCAGTTAGATATCAATTGGCGTATTCTAACTGTCTATTTTTTTAATATATTTTAGTGGTTTTGATTTATCTATTTGGATATTGTTAAATTTTGGGACAGTTAGATACCAATTGGCGTATTCTAACTGTGTATTTTTTGGTCTAATTTAGTGGTATTCATTTATCTGATTAGTTGCTGTAGAATCTTTGAGCAGTTAGATAGCTTTTGGAGTATTCTAACAGTTAATAGTTTTTTAACACAAATTTACTTAAAGGTTTAAATAGTTTATTTATCAAATTTTGGTTTAAAGAACATCAAATAAGCGTTTGTAAGATTTGCTGGTAATCTCTGCTTTAGAGTAATGGTACTATCATTACATTCAAACCATCCACATTTCTTTTTTATATATGCCGTGTAGTGCCCTGAATTGGTTGTGGCTCCTGCGTGGTAGATTATACCTATTGTTGTGAAGGTTTTCTTACCAAGTGATATTTGACTATGTGTGAATCCAGTCAGCTTGCAGTTGTTTTTGGTACCATCTGCATTGTAACGTAGAAGCATTAGTATTACGTATTTACTAGATGTTTGTATTACTAATGTGGAGCGATTATCTGAATTGCAGGTAGAGCATAATCTACCATGGTTTGTATTTTGTACAAGTTGCTGAAATGGAATGGATTCACAATTTGGTATTGATATATATATGAAGCGGTCATTGGGAATTTCTTCTTGTGTCACATTGTTGCACAGAGTGAATGTATGTTTCCACATGTATGAAATCTGGAAGATTTCATTTATAGGTATGTTTTTGTTTTCCAGTACTAATAGTAAGTACATTAGAAATTCTTGTGGATCTTCCTGTGAGTTTATAGTGAATTTCACCATTCCAGCACAGTAGTCCAATTGTCGTCTTATTCCAAAAACACTATATGTGTTAGCAGGATTGTTTGCTGCATTTCTGTGAAGTACTAACATTTGCAAACACAATGGGTCTGTACTGTGTAAGTAAATGTTGTCAACAATTGGTGGTAATTGAAATAGAATATTCATTGCTACATTTGCATAGCAACTTACACCAACTATATTTGAGAATTTAAATGGTCCAGGTAGTTCTGTATCTAACTGCTTTTTTTTGGAGTTTGTCTTCCTTCTTTAAAGAAGTACCTGGTTTACTTTCTCTAATTGATTCTTTTTTGTTTGTGGTACTTGATGAAGTATTAGTTTCTTTTACTCTCTTTGGAGGATTTGCAGTGACGTCCTGTTGCATTTCTGTTTGATTTAGTTTTCTTTTACAACGTTTTAGTTTTTGTGGAACAGAATGGGCCTCATTACGACCCAGGCGGTAAGGGGTTTACGGCGGCGTAAACAGCGCCGACCCTTACCGCCTGATTCCGAGGTCCCTTAGCGCCATGGAGGATTTAACACCTGCTTTTAGCAGGTGTTAAAATCCATGGCGCTAAGGGACCTTGTTGTTATTTACGCCACCGTAATTTACGGTGGCGTAATTAACGCCTTCCCCACTCCCATTATGCCCTATGGGGCAAAAATGGGAATGGGGAAGGGTAAATGGGTTAATGGGGACTTACCGCCCCGCCAACCTCGGAATGGGGCGGTAAGTCCGCCAACCACCATGGCGTAAACATAGTTTACGCCATGGTGGTAAAGGTACGACCCAGGCGGTAATTTACCACCTGGGTCGTAATGAGGCCCAATATGTGTTTAGATGGGGAGTGTATAGTGAGCGAAGTCTATTATATTCTAAAATGCAAGGAATATCAGCGTTTACTTTACTTGCATCAAAGTTGATTAGAAATAGACCGACAAGTGTACGTAAGCGTGATAGTGCTACGTAGCTCATGCCTTCTTTAAAGACTGTGTTATCATTATCTATCATTGCTTTGTCTAGGGTAAGACCTTGTGATTTATGAATCGTGACTGCGTATGCAAGAGTTAGAGAAAATTGTTCTCTGCGTACATACATATCTTTGAAGAGAAGGAATCTAGCTGTTGGGCGTCCTATCCGTTTTACTTCTGAAAGTTTGTCAAAGAGTATATTGACAAACTGAATTTTGTTGTCACAAGGGTATGTTTGAAAGCCAACAACTGTACCCAGTGCTCCATTAACTAGTCCTTGGTCCACGTCAAGGTTACGTTTAAGCATTACTCTGCAATTTAAGGATAATTTTAACATCTTTTCTAAGCCTGCTGTGTTTGAGATTGATTTTTCTAAATTATTTAGTCTTGTTGTGGCTTGGTCACACATGGGTAGTGTCATACCATGTACATCTAGTTTGTCTGTGGTGCTAATTTCCATTATTGGTTGCATTTCTTTACTTAACATTATTTCATTGAATTTGAGACAGCTTGCAAGAGTTGGCATTAAGGCCATACAATTGACATTTTTGTGGGCTAATTGTTCCATAACATCTGTAGCACATGCATTATCGCCATAAAGTGCATTAATGTGCCGGGTTTTCAATGTTGCTTCTGCTTCTTTAGAGTGTATACCAACTCTCAAACTTTTTAAAATGTTGGCATAAGTTAGATCTGCAGATTGGCGCATGTTTTCTGTTAATTCACTGTATTGGAAATGTTGCCAAAGGTTGACATTTCCAATGCTGCCAACAGTTTTACGGCAGAGTTTGTGCCCTAATGTTTTAAAAATAGGTTCACCTTTTACTGGTGTTAATTGAAGCAGATCTCCAAAAACAATAATGTGTTTTCCTGCAAAGAGCTCTTCATAGTCTGTTTTGCGTACTTCTTGCAATCTGAGGTGAATCAAAGCTAACATCAGGTTGGAGACCATGCTCACTTCATCTATTAGTAGCATTTTCATTTGTTTCAATACTCTGCGTAATTCCATTGCAGCTTCTGCAGAAAGTTTGTAATAGTCTAATTTGTTCTGGTGTTCTACTGGTAATAGTAGTAATCGGTGTAATGTAACACCACCTATGTTGTAGGCAGCTAAACCTGTGGGGGCAGTGACAACAGCTGACAGTTTGTTGTTTGTCAATTGTTGAAGGAACTTACGAATGATTTTGATTAGGAATGTTTTGCCAGAACCAGCTTCACCACTGACGTACAGTAGTATAGGTTTATACTTATGGCAGGAACATTCTTTATTTTCATGTTTTACACCATGTGCAATTTGTTTTGTTACTTCTTGAAAAATGCTACTTTGCTCATTGTTTAGTTTTGATTGTAGTATAGTTAAGTCTTCCTTATCTTCATACTGACACATGGTGTTTTCTACTTCTATCATAGCTAATTCTGCCTCATTTGTTATTAGTGGTTCTCCCAGTGGTTCTTGGCTTCCTGTTACAGAAGGTTGACTACTGTCAGGAGTATCCTTATCTAGTTGGGCTTGGAGTTCTTCTTCATGTTGCTGTTCATTGTGCAACATTGTTTTGTACTGTGTAAAGTTTACATCAGTTATAGTGCTTTCATTTGCTTTGAAAGCATCCTCATATGAGTCATAGTTATCTAGTAATTGTTCTTCTTTTCTCCATGGTTTGAAGAGTTGTAGCAGGGACATGTAATATACTTCTTTATGTTGAGGAGTCTTCAATGACAATTTGATATGATTAATTACATTTGGTTTAGTGAGTTTAACTAAGCTGCCTTCAAAGTCTGTCACTCTATATTTACCTTTTTTTTCATCAGGTTTCATATTATTTTTGTGTGTGTAGTTTTGGGCTATGTGGGATAGACCCATGTTTTCCAAAGTATTACTTCTGTTTGGGTAGTATGTGTCCAATAAATTGTTTTTTAAAATGTCTTGGCTGTTGGGATCATGTTTGGCTATTGTTTCTATATCTTCATATGATTTTAGAACTCTTTTTCTAGATTTAGCTGGACCAAGACTTAGCCATACTATATTTTCAGATTTACCATACAATGAAGTACCAGTTAAACGATCAGCTGCTTCATAAGATCCACATTCTCTATGGGTGAGCATTTTTATGCCCAAGCTGTATCATTTCTGAGATACTGTTTTATCTGATGACAGGTCATTCCAGAGGTCTTGGAGCTCTGTCTTTTCTGCTTTAGTTAAGTATGCTCTGACATATCGTGCAACTGCAGTAGAATTGTCTGCAATGTACTGCACATCTATGTTTGCATTCCATAAGTGGGCAATGATTGCATTATAATCATTGATATATTTTTCTTCTTTTCTTTTTATGTAATATGTATTTTTAGGTGACTTACCTTTAACACTATGTCTAACTGAAGACATGAGGTTGTTTACTTGACCTGTATTTGTAACTGGTCTAGGGAAACCACATCGGCATTTGGTGTAGTATTTGCCTTTGTTTTTGTAAAATTTGTGCATGAAGATCACTATTTGTGGCTTCTGATGGAATTTCACCAGTGACATATTGTTCAATAAACTGTAAAACAGTGGCCTCACTGTCTTGACCAAATTTAGGAGCATCTTTAATCCATAAAAGCATGTGGATATGTGGTGCTCCTCTGGCTTGGTATTCTTTTCTCCAAAAGAAGTGTTGCACTTCTCCAAGGGGAGGAACAGTTTTATTACAAATAAAATGTAGCATAGCAATGAAGCGATGGTGAAAATATCTTGAAACATTAACAGGATCCAAAGAACAAAGTTCTCCAGGTGTTAGAATATCTATGTTTGTTTTGTTTTTATTTGATATGCGTAGGAAATCATGTAAATCTTCCCATGCATATTCTGCACAACTTAATGTAACAAACCAAGTGGGTGGGCCAAGGTTTCTGATCATACAACGTACATCTCATTGACGTTGAAACCAGTACTCTTTAGTACCACGCATATTTGCTAATAGATTTGTAATATTTGATTTTAAAACCTCATCCTTTTGTTGCACTTTCTCTAATAATTGTGTAGCTGTCATATTTTGAAAGTGTGATCCTGATTTTAATATGTGTGCAACTCCGTAACATAAAGTTGCTAGTTCACTTTCAAAGAGTAGGTGGAATATGTATTCCACATTTTGTCTAAATCTGGGATCTTCAGAATACATCCGTAATGAGCGGTATTCTGAAGCTGATATTTGAAGAGGTCTATCATCATACCTTCCTCCTTTGCCAGTAGGAAAGAGTAGAGGAAAAGCACGTGCTTCTATACTTTTTTCCCATATACTGATTGGCGATCCTTTTGTTTGATGCATTTGGTAATTTTCCAGTACATCTTGTACGGTGTCATTACAGTGCAAAGGCTGAATTGTATAATCGTCTAAAGTATTTGATATTGTAGCAGGATCTAGTAGCTCAAATTGACCAGCTTCTTGTGTTTCTTGAATTATTTCAGTTGTATCTTTCAAGTTTTCTTCAATACTAATTTCTTTGTAATATTCATTATTCTCTTTAAGATATTGGAAGGCTGGTCTAACTTTATATAAATCTACCAGCTGTTGCCATATTTTTTTGTCTTTTGTAGGTACTCCATTTACTAATATAATTAAAGATTGCTGCATTGGATGTTGCACTCCTAGAGTATGCACATTTTCTTTTAGATTTAATGGTAAATAAACTACTTTTCCACGAATGCCTTTTACCAATTCAGAGGGAGGTAATTTTGCTGTTTTTGGTTGAAGGCGTATTATTGCTTGAAATGGGTGTACTGTTTGAATTAGGATGCTCTCATATAAATTAAGTTGTTGTAGAGGTTTTGGTACTGGGTATAATTCCAAATTATTTGTGATAGAACGTGAAGGAGTTTGGTTGTTGTCAAGTTTTGTAGTGCAATAACTGCAAAGTATTAAGGGCTCAGTTATTTCATATTTGTTTTCTGCTACAAGGTAGAGAGCTAATTCAAACCATTTAGAATCTTCATTGTCTTCTATTTTGTATGATAGGTCCACAGTTTTTGTGTTACTTTTATAAAAAATTCTACGGCAACATACACATACATGGTTTGGTACTTCAGCTAATGTACTTTTAAATGTTAGTATTTCTTTTTTGTATGTGTTTAGCAAAAGGTTGCCATGTGTAGAATTGTTGCTTAATTGTTTTAAGCTATTTCATTCTGTAAATGGCTTTCACTTCCAAAATATTTTTTCTGGATATAGTGAATTTCTTCAAGTAGGTCTTTTGCTGTACCATGTAGAAGGATGTTATTTAACTTTGCTAGTTTTAAAGCAGGACTTTTAGCATAGTACAGTTTATAGACTAGATTTCTCATAGTTGAATGATGTGTTGATATCCTTGTGATATCATGGAAAGTGGTTTTACAAGTAGGTCCTGTAATGCAGGCCAATGAATGTCCTTGTAGTCCTGTGTACTTGCGCACTGGACAGGTATCTATATTTTGCAGTAATTTAATTTTGATTTTGTCTTTGCTTTTTACATATTTATTGAGGAATTGGCGTAAAGATTTGAAACATTGTTTGGGAATGTTACATATTGACGTGCATGGCCATTTGTACACTAGACGTTCTGATTCAGTTGAATGGAGGGGTAATTCTAAGTTTTCAGGGCATATTTTTGTAAGGAGTTCTTCTTGTTCCATTATGGTATTATTCACTTTTTCATAACCTCGACCACTGCTATTTATGGCAATTGTATTTGTTTGCTTTTGTTTGTACGCTTCTTCATTAAAATATGGTTCTGTGCTCGTAGTGTGATTCCATTCACCTCCGCAGATACTTAAGAAGTTCTTTCTGTTGACATTTCACTTATTGAGAAGTCTTTTTTGTAATTTAGTTATTAGTTTTGTTAGTGGTTTCATTTTGTTTAACAGTAAAATAAATAAATTTCTTTTGAGAAGAATTGCACTGTCCATCAATGCTTCTAAGATTAATTTCCTACGATAGGTTTTAAGCTTTGAACCTGATTTCTCTCCTGTTTTTATAAGATTTTGAAGGACTTTGTGACAGTATATTTTGGCTAAAATACTTTTCTTGGTATGCTTACTTTGCACTATATTAAAATTTGAAGAAGTAGTTTTATCTGTACTGATAGCTGATTTTCTGTTAATTGTTTTTTGGTTTGTTTTACATTTTGATAGAGGAAGCGAAGTTGTTGTACTTGAAACTTCTTGTGTTTCACTAAATGATTGTATTAGCTGTTTTGTTTCAACTTTTTTTTACAAATTCTGCTACAGATGGATGCTTATGTTGGACACCTTTATTTTCATTTGCTCTACTTTTGCGTTGCTTTCTACGGACTTGACTTTTGGTAGGCATTCTTTAGGGTCTGTTGAAAAAAATAAAGAAGATATGGGTTGGGGTGTTCTGGAATGTATGTGTGCTGTGTGCATGAGTGTTTGAGTAAGATGATAAAGATGTATGTAATGGTGTGTGATTGTGCATTGGGAACTAAAACTAGTAGGGATAGGTATTCTTGAATTCATGTGTTACTAAACTGGGGTTCAGATGACAAAAAAAAAGTAAGCTAGTCGTGTGGAAAAGTACAAATAGTAAATCTAATGTATACAATTAAAACAGTTGTTTGTTCTATAATATGAAAATTGTAGTGGTTCAGTTGGGTAATTTGTGTGTCCAAAAATAGAAATTTGTGGGCCATTCTGGCTGTAAATCGCTGTTTAAGACATGGAAATTTTTGGACAAAATGGTACAAAATCTCTATTTTTAGAAACCAAAATAGCTCGTTTTAATGTTATAGTATATTTGATTAATAATACAAATATTATGGTGATATTTTACTTACTTTTTTTTTAAATTAACAGGTAACTTAGTTTTTCTTTCTTCTTCGAATTCGGCTGCTTCTTTTCAGGAAACTGGTCTTCACTGCAATTGTAAAAGCTTCAAATTAGTAACTTTGTTTGTATATAGCACTGTTTTTAATTTAGATATTGATTTTTTTAATTGAAATCCTCAGTGCCTTCTGTAAAACCATTAAACTAATTTATTTACATAAGATACATTGCATCAGTTCAGTACATATGATATGTTCTTAATGAACAAATTGTATTGAATGACTAACTGTAGCAAAAAAAAAATATCTTTACTATGTCTTGTGAAATTTATAATATATTAGTGAATACCACTATTTCTGTAAGTAAACTGTTCTAGGTAATAGCGCCTCAATGTCATGTCTAATTTAAAGTAATTAAGTAAATAAATAAATAAAAACAAAAAATATGAAATTGTATAAGTATTTTTATAAAGGTTTAAACATAGATTGTGTTTGCATGCAATTTTGTTTGAATATATGTAGTCTATATATGTCATTTAAAAAATGTTAGTTTAACATGATTTGAGTGTGTGTATAAAGAAAGTAAATAGTATAAAGGCTTATAAGTGATAGTTGATTTTAGGAAATTGAAAAAAGTACAGTAAATTCATTTTACAGATTTTACAAGGTAAAAGTCTGTTTGAAAATGTGTTCATCTACTATACAGAAAATATGCATACCTGAAGTTTGTGTTCATGCATATGGATATACATGGAGCTGCAAGTAGAAATCTTGAAGACTTGTACATATTTCTGGTAGATGGTGCTTGCCAATGATATGACACTTGTACTCAGAGAGATTCAGAGTACATTTGCAGTGCTGATCTATGATGATGCAGTTAGATGTAGAGGTCTTGAATGTGATTGGTGCATGGTCATGTGATTTTTGAGGTACATCCAATGAGGGAATGGCAGAGAGAGTGTAGTGGAAATGGTAGAAGGGCTGTTCATGTTACGATATGTCCGTGGACATGGCGGTAGTTCGCGGACATCGGGAGTTACATCTGGGGATTTTTGGGTTCAGAAGTCATGCAAATGAGAATAAGCACTGAAAGGGATTGGTCAGGAAACTTTGGTGGGTGTGTTGTGCCAGGAGAGATTTTCTCAGATACTCTTTTTGCTGAGAGAACAAAAGATAGCTATGGCTGTGTGTTTCAGAAAACAGATTGTTTGGATTTTAGGAGATTCGTGGATACATTGGTTGAAGGTGCATGCAGAATGCTGTGGAGTAGCTGTAGATCTTGGATTCCCACATGTGGAAGTACACTGGCATGGAGTACGTGGAATGAAGTGGTTGGACTTGCTACCTCTATGTGCTACTTTGGAGACAGAGCAACATCCAGACATAATTGTAATTCATTGTGGAGGGAACAGGTTAGGACATGTGACTGGAATTTTTTTGCAATTTGCTATGAAAGAAGGACTTAGGAAGGCTATCGACATGTTTCCTAATTCTCAAGTGATATTTTCACGGATTGCGCAGAGACAAATGTGGCTTCGTTCTTCTTCAATTGGTCCACAAATGGAAAAAGCAAGGCGCAATGTTAATAAGGCTGTTTGTGGCTTTCTAAGAGATTTTGGCATGTCTTCTTTTCACAATGAAAATATTATGTTTTGCAGTACATACATTTTTCGCAGAGATGGAGTCCATCTTAGTTATGCTGGCAATCAGATTTTTCTGAGAAATGTACAAAATGCATTGCAACCTTTTTTGGAATTACAACAACGATTTTGAAGTAGATGTTAAGCATTTACAATTTTTGACTTACAAACACCACCCAAAGGTTCTTTTCAGAGCCACCACTTCTTTCCAAGGAAAATTACAATGTTTGTGATGGAGTAGCAACCCAATTTTTTTAATGTTCGCGAACTGTCCGCAGACTTCTAAAAAAATACAAAGAGCCCTGCTTCATTTATTTTCACTTCTATTTTTTAACTGGGAAAGGCGGCTCTGAAAAGAGCCTTATTTTTTTTTGATTTTTGTAATTTTGTATTTTTTTGGGTTTTTCAGACACGACACACTAGGAGAGGAGGGTAAAGGAGGGTAAAGGGGGGGACACCAACCACAGGGATAAGAAAGGGCGAGCTGAGAGAGGAAGATGTAGAGTGGGTTTTATTTGGGTAGTGAGCGGGTCTTCTCGTGCTCTGAGACGATAGTCTCAAAAGCATTCCGAAGTCGCTCCCCCCTGCAGAGTACTGTGTCACAGTACATACATACAACTGTGACCCTCGAAAGGTAAGGATCATCAGCATTCTGTATGGCCTGTGAGGCAGCTTGAGGCAGCTTGAGGAAGATGCTGTCCAACAGAGGTGGTCCTTGTGGTGACAGCATCAGAAACAGAGGATGAAGTAGAGGAAATCATTTGTGATGTCATCTTTGATGTCCTGGGTGTTAGTCTTAGCAGTGCACGGTGGTGGCGCGAGTTACGGTTGCTTAGCTTACCATAACTGGCGAATTTCAAGGGTTTTTCGGTTTTACTTGGAACCATAACGTCCCTTTAACAAAGTTTTTTCACTGAATTTCATAGGTTTTTAGTAGCGCAACTTAACCATAACGTCCCTTTAACAAAGTTTTTTTCACTGAATATATATATGCGGATCAAGCCTATGAAAATAACATCATTCTATGGACTATATACATTGACGATATTCTGATGATCTGGCAAGGATCTCAACAGGAATTAAACCAATTTATGATGAGAGCTAATTCCAATCCACTAGGCATTGAATCTATTGGTACAAACAGTGACACAAGTATTATTTTTTTGGACCTAACCACATACACATCTGGAAACCAACTGATGACCAAGACTTACAGTAAAGAAACAGAAGTAAATTCAACGCTCTTTGCTACCAGCTGTCACCACAATCCTGTCATCAAAAATATCCCCAAAGAAGAATATATTAGAGTAGGTAGGAACTGTTCAGAGCAAGCAGTGTTTGACGATGAATGTGCTCTATTATCAACACATTTCAAAGTCAGAGGGTACACCAATAAATGCATAGAAACAGCAAAAGATAAGGCACGAAAACTGGATAGAGGACTAACCCTAATACCAAGAATTAAGCACAAACGCCACCCAGAGAAGGTTCAATTTATAACATACTGTTCCAATAACGCCCAATTATGAAAGATTCTCAAAAGGAAATGGCATTTGTTTAAATTGGATCTGCATATAAAAGACTTTGTGGTGGATTATCCATCTTTTATTTTCAGACGAGCAAGAACTTTAAAGAATAACTTGAGTCCGTCTTTTCTTGAGGACATCAAACAAGTACCAACAACAATGTGGATGTCACAAAGGACTATGAGTTTCAGGAAGTGTGGCACATGTTGTCTAATTACGCACCATGGCTACCCCTTACCGCATTCCGGGTCCGGTTTGGCGAAATAGGGACTTACCGAGTCATTCCAACCTTGGAGGTCCTGATAAGTCCCCTTTCCGAGAAGCATTCCCATTCCCATTCGAGCCCACATGGGCTCAATGGGAATGGGGATGGAGCTAATAACGGGCCAGCTAATAGCGGGCCCGTTATTAGCTCCCTGGTCCCTAAGCGGCTCCCGCTAAGGGCGCCTGCTAAAACCAGGTGCCCATAGCGGAATAGGGAAGTAAGGGTTTACCAGCACCAGTCTCCTTACCGGTGCCCGTTAACCCTTACCGCCCACCTCGTAATGAGGCCCAATATAAACTGTCGATCGAAATTTGTGATTTTTTGCTATCAGATGTAAATGTGATCAGATGTAAACCTGGACTAGTATACATAGGTAGCACAATTAGAGAACTTAGAGTCGATCGAAATTTGTGATTTTTTGTTATCAGATGTAAATGTGATCAGATGTAAACCTGGACTAGTATACATAGGTAGCACAATTAGAGAACTTAGAGTAAGGATACGCGAACATATGTCATCTATTGCGAACCAGGATACCACACTGCCCTTAGCCCAACACTGGCAACAGAACCATCAATTATTTATTTTTTTTTTTTTTGCGTTTAATTGTTTTACAATTTTTGCAAAAACTTTCTGTTGGCTGTTGTTTTTCCGACATTTCTATTGCGAATCCTTGATTGGTGAAATTGAAGTTCTCCCTGTTTCTATATTTCTTTCTTTAAATTCCA
This sequence comes from Ambystoma mexicanum, assembly GCF_040938575.1. Lineage (NCBI taxonomy): Eukaryota > Metazoa > Chordata > Amphibia > Caudata > Ambystomatidae > Ambystoma > Ambystoma mexicanum. The sequence goes on from NC_090928.1 coordinate 294,341,589, forward strand.
TGTTTTTTTGTTTTTCTTTGTTTACTCTCGACTTAGTTTTTCTTCCAGTTTTAGACCTTCGAAAAATTTAGCTGTTGCTACTGTCAATGTTGTGGATTCTCCACTCATTAGCATGTTCCACCAATCTTCGTCACTGGTGGTAAGATGTTTCATTTTGTGTGGTCGTAGGTAGGTCGTTCTGAGACTATTTGTACCTGAGCAGTAAAGAAGTAGGTGTTGCACTGTTTCGATTTCTAGGGTGTCACAGTACCGACAGTTTTTATCTCGAACCTGTTTTCTGAGGTATAAGATTTCTTTCATCTTTAGAATATTCAGACGTGCTCTCAGAAAGATTATACGCAGAGGTTTGTCTGGAAATTGTTTTAGATAATTCCTTGTCTCGTCTATCCTTTGTATGTTGATTGTGCGGTGACTCTGTGATGTGTGTTTCTCTGCTTTTTCCAAGGTCTCGATCCAATCATAGATTTTTAATTTTTTCTTGATTTTTTCTGGGGTGCGTTCTATCTCCCATTCTGAACATCCGATTTTCTCTGAGTGCTGTAATAAGTTTTTGTACCATTTTGTCAGCATGTTGTTTTTTTGGTTCGTCATTTCTTGGTAGATGATATCCAGAATAATAGGTCGTGGAGTTCTTAAAATTTTTCCCAGGAACAGGAGTCCGTTTCTGATTACTACTGATTCCAGTGATTGAAGACATAGTTCTCTTCAAATTACTGCTGTTGGGGTTGAATTGGGTAGTCGCAAGACTTTGCGCCAAAACGCGCCTTCCAATTTTTTCCACAGTGTAGGAGGAAGATGAGGCATTGCTTCAGCCCCATAAGTTAGTGCTGGAGTGACTTTTGCTTTGAAAAATTTTAGTACTGGGAGGATGGTGAATTTTCCAAATTTCCTTTCCAGGAGTGTTGCTTGTGCAGCCAATGTTTTCATCTTTGAGATAAGGTGTTCTTGCATCGATAGTTCTATTTGGCTGCGAGATATTTTCACTCCTAAGTATGTGAAGGTTTTCACTGTCTCCAGCTTCTCTGAGTTGGCAAACCATTGTGGTCTTTTAGTTGGCCTGGATGATTTTTCTAAGATCATGATTTTAGTTTTGGCAGTATTCAGATCCAAGTCATTCTTCTTTAGATAGCTTACAAGACTGTCTAGTTGGCGCTGCAGTCCGATCGGTGTTTGATCCAGCAGAAGGATATCGTCCGCATAGAGCAGTCTTGTCACTTTCGACTCTCCTATTTTTGGAGGGAAGGAGCGTTTGTCGATTTCTGCATCCATTATGTCAGCCATGTACGCCTTATAGAGGGCCGGAGCTAGAGGGCATCCTTGTTTAACTCCTCTTGCTGTTCGTATACTTTCTGATAGTAGGCCAGCTTCGTTTAGGCGAACTCTGATTGAGGTGTTACTGTACAGCGCTTTGATAGGGTTGAGGAGTGAAGTAGGGCACCTTTGTTTTTCCAGTTTGCACCATAGTTTTCTCCTGTTTACACGGTCGAAGGCTTGTACCAGGTCGATCGATGCTATGAAGATTGTTGGATAGCCCTCGGAGACTCTGGCCTTCAAAATACTAATCATCATAATGTTGACCGCGGTACCTAGATTTTTTTCAAAGCCTGTTTGTAGGGGATCTGCTGTGTGTGCCATTTTCTGCCAGTCTTGGAGTTTCTCTAGCATCAGGGATCCGAAGAGTTTGCCCAGCACGTCCAATAGTGCGATAGGTCCATAATTTCCTGGATCATCCTTCAGCCCCTTTTTGTAAATTGGAACAATATTAGCTGTTCGCCATGTAGCTGGAATAGATTGTGTTGTCCTACATCTTCTAAAGATTTCTGCAATTAACGGGAGTTATTTAATTTAGTGATTTTCTTTCGAATCTCTTCCTCCGTACATGCCACCCATTTAGTTTTTGCAGGTTTTGGTGGTCTTTTTTCCGATGGCTCAGTTACTGCAAATAGTTTTGTGAAGTGTTTTAGCCATCTGTCTTCTGGGACATTGTTAGTGCTTGTTTTTGTTGGACCTGATAGTAGAGTCCAGAAGTCGTTCGAATTTCTTTTGCAGACTGCTCTAAGCATAGTCTCTGCGTCTTCTTGGTACAAGTTTCTTCTGAATGTTTGAAGCCACCATTTATACTTTCTTTTTTGTTTGTTTGCAAGATCTAAGTTTAACTGTGTGGGGTATTTTTTGGCTTTCCTTAATGATTTTCGTAGCTCAGATTTCTTTGAGCGGATTTCGTCATTGTATTTATGCAGATGGTTTTTTTCTATTTTCCTTGCGTACCTAGTTTGAAGGTAAGGTATGAGCAACGGGCAGTAGTCCAGATTTTTCAATGTGTTATTGTTTTCTCCTAGCTCTTTTTGTTTGTAGGACTCTGTAATCGAGGCTATTCCCTCTTTTGTGATTCGTAGTCGGTTTCCTTGGGTATTTATGGCCATCTTGGTTGACATGCTAAGTTGCGGGGGTTTGTTGGCATACCATGTCGCTTTGAGTAAGTTATGGTCACTCCGGGTGGATTCTACTATCTCAAAGCTTTTGATTTGTTGGTATAAATCCCTGGATACAAATATGTAGTCGATGGTACTTGCGTTTCCTTCTCCCTTCCAGGTTGGAGTTCTCGGTCTAGTTATCTCCAGGGAATTTAGATTGTACAGATCTCTGGATTCCATCAGCTCCGCCCATGCAAGGCCTCTTGCTGTTGATTTTGAGCAGGTGTTTATTTTATTTCCTAAAGTTTTCACATCTTCTACCATTGGGCAAGTCGAGTTTAGGTCTCCACATATTAAAATGTGGTCCACATTGAGTGTTGTTGTAGCCAAGGTTAATATTTTTTCTATCTCTTTTAAAAAAATGATTATATTAGTTTTGGCCGGGTTCCAATAGATGTTCAGCAGCAGGATAAGATCTTTGTTCTTTTTTCTCGTTGCGGTTTCTTCTTTTGCCCATTCTAGGACAATCGCTTGGATTAGTGTATCTGATACCAGGTTATGGACTATTCGAAGTGATCCGCCCGTACGGACGGCTGTTAAAAGGCCCGAAGTTGGGCGACCTTTTTCACCTTTCTGGGCAGGAGACAGTTGGATCTCGTAACCATCCATGCTGGGTGGCAACTGCAGCCAGGTTTCTTGTAGGCTTAGTAGGTTGAATCCGCCTAAGTTTATCTCACCGGGTTCTGTCAGATGGATGTGGCCTCTAGTGTTCCATGATCCGATAGTGATTGTTTGCTCTTTGTTGTACAGAGCATTTGCCATCTTTGTTTGATCCCTTTCTTTACCCGAAGGGAAGCTCTTTGACTGCTATTTTCCAGTATAGCGTGTTAATGCCTGAGGGAGCCATGTCCATATTTTTGAACTTTTTTTCGCTAGATCTAGTCGGTTCTGGGTTGAGGTTGTTTCTCTCATAGTGTTTTTTTCTGTTCCTGTACCCTCCTGCGGCCTGATTGGGCCGTTTATTTTTCTGGATTTGGTTTTTTCTGTATCCTCGTCATCGTCTTTGCGGTATCTTTTAATGTGATGATCTTCTCTTGAGATTTCTTTTCTTGTTTCTTTTGTAATTTCTGCCGAACTTGAACCCTTAAGTTTGCTAGTTGTTTCTCTCTCTACTTTTTTCGTATGTTCATGATTCCTCGGGCTTGCGGGATATTTTCTTTTTTCTTTCAGATTGTCTTTTCTGTTCGAAGTATTCTTTATCCAGTCATTGGTTTTACTTGTTTTATCTTCATAGCTGTCCTTTTGTTTTATTTCGTTCGTTTTTTGGATCTTTTGTCCTCTCTCTTCTGGTGTCGTTTCTCGCAAGAGGTAACCCCGATTCAAAAATTCTTTTGTCATCTGAAGCAAGAGTTTTTTTACAGTTTGGGACGTGATGTGTAGGAAAATGCTGTCTGTCCGTCCCTTATGCGCAAATTCTACTATGTTTATGTCTATGCTTTTGATTTGATCTCCATTTGTGAATTTGTCCAGGAGCTTCAGCATGGTTCTTCTATTCAGGATGGTTTTCTCTTCTGAGGTGGATCTTTTTTCAAGTTTTAATGTTCGGGTCAAGTTACTTTTGCGAGTAAATATCGCCGAATTTCTAGTTCGGTTTTGCTGAAAAGACTGGTGTAAGGGTCTTTGATTAGACCTGTTTCTCTTATCTGAAGATTTATCTCTTCTTCTATTGTCGAACGTCTCGGTAGCTTGGCTTCTTCGTGTTCTTATCTCGCTTGCCTTGTCCTTCTGTCCTATGGGGGTCAAGTAAGTTTGTTGATATCGTCTATCACCTCTCTTTTCTTTTTCTTCTTGTCTCTCATTTTCGAACAATCTTTTGCTAGACTTTGGGTAAGCTTCCTCGTTAGATCTTTGTCTGTACTCATGTTTGTTAAGCTTTCTTTTTGATAGACGGAACAGCGTTTTTCTTTCTGGGGGGATCCGATCTTTTTTATGTTCTGAATCCTCTAGCTTTTCTCTTTTTTGTTCAGCATTTCTCATTTGTTTTTTATATTGGTTTTCCCTTCGGTTTTCTGCTGGTAGTTCGTTTTCCGCAAATGATACCTTCCTTTTTTTTGTCATGGAGGGAGGTATTTCAGACTCAGAAGTTTCGATTGAGTAAGTGCTGATGTTAGATATGTCGATCGTGCTCTCATCTGGCTCCTGATTAAGATCTCCTTTTTGATTTATCTGAGTGTTGCTGTTTTCTTTCATGGATAATTTTTTGTCTGTGACTGTTATCCATTTTGTCATTAGTTCGTTTGTTTTAGTTGTTTTTTCCACTTTCCTCTGGGCCTGTTGTATGTTGGCGTTTTCCAGTTCTTGTGGAGTTTTAGAATGATCGGCTTTCCTTTCACTTTTTGTTAGTTGCTCGGTTACATTCAGCTGATCTCTCGGGTTCGTATGTTTTTTAATACTAGTTTGTTCTCGTGTGTCTCTCTTGGGTTTATCTTTGTTGCACTTTTGTGCTGATCTCTCAGCATGCTTTTCTAGTGCTTCTGGTGGCTCTTTTCCGTTAGGGATCTCACTTGTTTTCATCAGTATAGTTTGAGTGCTGTTATTCACTGATTTTTTCTTGAATTGAAACACGTCGTTCTTTCCTTGATCTGTTTTATCCGTTTGTGTTCCTTGGTTTCTTGTGCTAGCCTTCCACGCTTCGAGAGCCAGAATGTATCCTTCTAAGTGGGTCAGCTTTGAGTTTACAGATGCTAATATAGAGGTGTGGTCCTTTAACGTATCGTTGATGGTCTCATATAATTTACCGAATGGTGTTAGACCAACTGTTACTGCAGACATCACTAATTGTAGGTCCGGCTTTTTTCCAGGTGAGTTTTTTTCTTTTATTTTTGTGGTTTCTTGTCCTGGTTTAGTTTTGTTTGGGGTCGAATAGAGTGGGCGCAGAGCCTCCACCAAGGAATCTTCTTTTCTTTGCTGGCAAGTAGGTTTCAAATCTGGATTCGATTCTCTGCGCCTAACCATGTTTTTATAGTTTAGTATGGCCTCTGTCAGCTGTATTTCTTCTTGACTTCTTTCACGAATGGTGTTTGGTTTCTGTATATTCTCATGGTTTTTTTTTGCCTCCGTTGTTGTCGTTTCTTGATTTGGTTTTCTAATTTCTTCAGTTGCAGGTTTTTCACTTAGCGTAGTTTTTTCCTTTGAAGATTCTTCTGTCAATGTGACTATTTTTTTGTTATTCATACATTGATTGTTTAGGTTATATCTCGTTTTCTGATTGTTCTCATTTTCTTTAGATGACACTTTGGGTTCCAAAATACTTTCTTGTTCCTTATTTTGAGTCATTTTCTTTGCACTTGTCCACGTTTCAGTGTCTAATTTTGATTTTTCTGGTTTATCTTGAGGGGTCTCAATTTGGCCGAAGTGCCATCGTAATTGAGGTGTCGGGGTTTCTATTGCCAGGGAATGCGTTGCTGGTATTTGTTTGAGTGGAATTCTTTGAGGGGATGGAGGGATTCCCTCTAGTATTTCCATATCAGAAAGTTCAAACCGATTCGTAGTTTTCCCTAACTTCTCAAAGAATCTTCCAATCGGGTTGTTTGTCTGGGGCGTCATTTTACCTTGTTTTTTTTTATGTGGTTTCAGCACGGATTTGGAAATTGGAGTTGATGAAAAAGTAGCGTCAGAGATACTGACTTCTGTTTTTTTTTAATTTCTATTATTTTCAAGATCTTTGGTTTTTAGTTCCTGAGTATTTTCTTTGCCCGTGTTGTCATTCTGGTCGACACGTGAGAGGTTCAAATCCTTTTGGGACGGGATTTTATTACTTGGGTCTATGGCTGGGTATGTTTGAAGTTTGACCCAGTTGTGTTCTCTCAAGATGTTAGTGTCGTCAGTTTCTTGACCATCTTGATCTGTCAAGTAGGATATAGTTCCGTTCATTGAACAGTTTTCTCTCCAGTTGGTTATATTCAGTTCAGGGCTTGATAGATCTGTCCTGGCTGTTACTGGATGTATCTCTGTTTGAGTCAACATTTCAAGAATAGGGGGATACGTATTGCTCTCTTTTTGATTCTTGAAAGAGGTATGGTCTGGTAAGTTTTTTAAACTTTTTTCTGTGAGGAAAGTCTGTTGTAGTGGTTTAGCTGTATTGAAAGTATTAAGTTTCGGGTCGACCGAGGTCCGGCTGTATTTTTCGCCAGTCTCTGTCTTATGGATCTTTACGGTAGTGGATACAGAGTTCGTTGTCTGTGGAACTCTGACGGGCCCGACCGATGTTTCCTCTTTTTCCACCTCCGTCTTGCCTCGTCGTGCCTCTTCTTGGTCCACAGATGGTCGCGAGCCCGGGAACTGTGCGGGTTTTTCATCTTGTGTAGGACTTCTTTCACTACCCGACGTCTCCCCTGGTTTTATATTCGAGCAACCTTTTCCTTCCCCTCCACCGGCTACCGCCAGCAAGGCGGTGCTGCAACGAGATGTGCTCCCTTCTCGGACCCCAGAGGGATCGTCAGCACCCGGCGTGTCCGATGAGCATGCGTCGTCACAAATAGGTAGGTTGTATCTGTGTGGGGATCGAAGAGGGGGTATTGGGGGTGACAGTATTGCTATGGGGTGTGTGATGGTCATTTCAGGCAAGTTTTTTATTGTTAAGAGGCCACTTCGTAGTATACGACCTGGTTCGTCGATGATGTTAAATAGGGGTTCTCCTGGGAGCGGGCAGCTGTCTTTGACACTCTGGGTAGCCGTCACTACCTTCTTCATGTTAGTTTGTGGTATTTTGGGTTTTTCTTTTATTTGGTTGTGCTGATTTTAATTTATGGGTGGATGAGTACAGGGTCGATTTGCCAGACCACACTCCTTGTATGATTTTATACAGCTGAAACACTGGAAGATATTTGAGTCATAATTTCTCAGCACTTACCCACGAACCGCCGGGACCAGCCGGAAACAGCAGAAACAGTCGCGCCCTTTACTCCTGAGCGGGCTTCACGCCGCAAGGGTCGCGCTGTTCTGCTTTTATGCAGGAGGACTTCCTGGAGGTGTGGCCCAAGTAGTCACGTGACCGATGTCACGTGGGGATTCACAACGATGAGCCGCTCGCTTCAACTGCTGCCAGCCCCTGCTGACAGACTCACGCGAGTCGGAGCGGCTTCCTCCTGATCAGATAGTAAGTTCAGGGTATCAAAATGTGGCAATGAGTGAATGACAGGGTCCCAGCCGAACAGCAGAAACAGTCGCGCCCTTTACTCCTGAGCGGGCTTCATCAATTATGTGAAAACAAGGATATTAAGTTTGTAGGACTTAGGAAGGTCACACTAGGACCCAGAGGAGGCAATCTGGAACAAAGGCTCAGGCAAGAGGAAGCAAGACTCATTTGTCAATTTAGACTGGTTGAAAAGGGCCTTAACTCAGATAATGAGATGTCTGATTTTTGTAGGTAACAGCAGATGGAGTTACTAATATATTGTAGAATAGATGTATCACAGGCCGCAGTCCATATGAAGTACGGCCTAGATGAAAGAAAGAAATAAAGGACACATAACAGATCTGTTATACACAACATAATAGTTAATTTGAGATACAAATTCATGTCATGAGTTTAGAATGACTATATTGTTTTAAAATTTACACATTGGAAATATTTTTTTTCTATTGAAAGGCATGCACTTTGACCTGTCCATCAATATATCAAGAAGGTGAAATTAAAATGGACACCAGTCCATCACTAGTTAGTTACATGAATCTATGGAGTAATTGTCTGCTTTGCAACCTGGTACTTCAATCCTTGGAACATTTTGCTACGTACTACTTCAGAGTAATACCTTACATAATTAAGAATCCATAATAGTTGTAGTCTCCCAATAATCGTTGCGCGGGAGACATGCTTATAATCCCATATCGTATATTGTCACATTATAACACAAGACCGTTTTTGTTTAGGTATTCAATTTACTTTATCTAAAATGGGCGAATTCAAGTATTAACATAGTAGAGTTTGAACTTTAACATAATAAAGATAAACAGATGGTTTTGAATTCAAATGCTACTATTCCCATTGATGACACATGTAAACGCCCCAAAACATGGTGGTCGGAATAGAAACGGAAGTAGGACTACTTTCGTTTCCATGGACACGCGCAACAAACAAAACTACTGTGAACCACACCGCGCTCGAACGCGGACTAGAGCAGACCGACTGAAAGACAAGGGGCCTCATTACGACCCTGGCGCTAATGGGTTAATGGTGCCGTAAAAGGCTGTGGCCCCGTTAACCCATTAGCGCCTTACTACGAGGTCTCTTTGCGGGACCCGACCTTAACGGCTGGTGTACACCAGCCATTAAAGTAGGCACCCGCAAAGGGACCTTGGTACTAAGTACGGTACCGCAATTTGCGGTACCGTACTTAGCGCCTTCCCCAGTCCCATTGAGCCCTATGGGGCGAAAATGGGAACGGGGAAGGGCCATGTTTCAATGGGGAATTACCGCCCTGCCAACCTTGGAATGGGGTGGTAATTCCCCATTGAACCATGGCGGACCCGTTACAACACCGGCACCAACCATGGTGCTAATAGCGCCATGGTTCAGCACCGGTGTTGTAATGAGGGCCAAGGACTTCTTTAGGTAAGCCCCTAAATGTTTGATCCGATGTTTTACATGGAGAGATACTTGGGAAGACGCAGAGAATCTGTCTACTGTGCCAACCATGAATACGGTGAAAAATATTCGATACAGCCCAAGGCGCGCTCTCGTTTTCATTTCATTTTAGCAGTTCACCAATATTAAGCCTTTCGCATGCCTCGCATCACTTGTGACAAACAGGCGGACTGCACAATTTAATATATTGATGGTAGAACTATTGATAATAAACCAAGGAAAACCTATATGAGCCACATTGTAGCACGGAAATCTTAATTGTAGACAGTGAACCAGATACGAGCATCTCAAGATTAATGTATAATATTTTATTCATTAGTTGGGATTTAACCCATGAAAATTATTCCTTTCAAGATTTTGAGGTATACGACATAAGTAAGAGGCGGCCATCCATGCATGGAAACTTTGCACAAGTCTAGACTACCAATAATCAGAGATACTTACTTTTTCATTTCTCCCCATTTTTGTTCTGTGTTTTTTCTTCTATTTCAATTCCGAATCACCCCCACCCTTTTTCCCCATCCTTCTTGTCTGTGGTATAACGAATAATGTACATTGAATGACAAATACCAATCATCTGTACTGACAAATGTTTGATGACATCATCGCTGATATGTAATGTTTGCATTTTGGGAATATCTTTTGCTTTGCATTTTTACTTTTGGTTGGTGGAACACTTTCAATGCCTTGCATGTTGATGGTTCACACTTAACATGTTTGTGTACACATTATTCCTTTTTTTTTTTAATCAACTTGAATTATTGAAGCTATTTCGATTATGATTTGGAAATTAGCCCTGATTTGAAAAAGGCGCTGATTACACCGAAACACGTGTTATCGCAAAGGGCACTGTTTTGAAAACATAAATTGCCACTCGATCACTTTTGAGTTGGCTTTCACAAGATTCATTGTGCGACATTTTTATTTACTGTGGCGCATGATAACATATTAAACAGTTTGTACTACCTTCTTCTGAACGTAGTGGAGGGACCTATTGCTCAGTTTTTTGGTTTTCATATTTATGCGACACTCTTCGTTTGGAATTATAGAAGACTTCAGGGCGCGGAGGTCCATAAGTTAGTGTCCCCCAAAAGGTTCCTGCGTTTTTTTCCACTTCTTATCAACTGTGCCTCTCTTGGCATCAGAGCCAGAGCATATGTGGGAGTAAGACAGGGGGGGGATCAACAAGTGGTCTGCGGGGTTGCAAGTGACTTGCAATACATATAATGAGAATCCTTTAACCGCACAAACAAAGCCAACGCTCAAGTGTCTGCCATGACGCTAACAGTGAGCAGCATGTGATGGGACGCATACACAATAAGTATTAATCACACCGTTGTGTACTAGCATACAATTCTCCAAAGCTTCCTTGAAAAGAAAACCCAATCATCACAACAGGTTAGGACATATCCTTTCCTTTTTTTTCTTGCAGCAGACTAAGGGCCTCCATACCGGATCCCAGTGCCGGGTTCCTTCAATGAGGAATAACCGGTCATTCTGACTTTGGAGGACCCGGTAATTCCTCCTTGAAGGAACCCATCCCCATTCCCATTTGAGCCCCCGTAGGGCTCCATGGGAATGGGGAGGGAGCTAATAACAGGACCGTTATTAACTGCCCGTTATTAGCTCCCTGTTCCCCTCGCGGGACCTGCTAAGGACGCCTGGTTTTTCTCTCATCAAGGCGCTATATAAATAACACATCATTATCATTATCTTTTGTGCATAATCAGATGGTCATCAAGCACAACACAAACCTGTGTTTCTCTAGTAGTAGAGCCACATTCACAAATCTAGCCTCTGCATGTTGGAAACCTCAATATAGCATTAGTAGAATGTTCATTGGTTCATTTGGTATTTTCTTGCCTGTGATTTCTTTGATCTCTGGTAGCACCTTGTTCCAATTCACCAGGCGTCCTTACCGGGTCCCGCAAAGGGAACCTCGTAATAGGCGCTCCCGTAATGAAGGGTGCCGGTCCCGTACTGGCACCCTTCATTACGGGAGCGCATCAGTTATAATGAGGCCCTAAGATCTGGATACCCCTGATTGGTTAAAGCATATCACTTCACCAACACGCCTTGGTGGTCTGATAGTTCTATGGTGGCTATCTGGTGCAGTATGAAAGCATATTAACATAACATAACCCAGAAATGGAGATCCTGTGGAGCGAATATCTAGCCTTAATGAAACACAACTACAAAATGGGACGCTGCAACCAGCTGGAACACTTCAAAACTATATTTATTAGGAGTAGCCTGGTGTTGTGTCTGAACCAATCAGGTTGCTAAAAATGTGGGCCATAATCCCCAATACTTGGTAGGGAGTGGTACCCAGAGTTATGCAAGGTACTTTGCCCCATAAATAATTGCAGCCTTGGCGTCTCTGTTTTTCAACCATCCTGAGGATGTTGCCTCGTGAGGACCAAAGAGTTTCTCTTGAACCCAACACACTGCACAATTATGCCTGGCACAGAGCACTGAAAGATACTATCATGCATGTGCTTTTTGTGCCACCAGCACAGCTGAAAGGCTTTCCTCACGAGCACACGATTATGGTTTGACTAATGGACGGAGCGTAGCACCAAAAATCTTATAACGAATGCCATTTTTCCTGAGAGTAGATCTGTGTTGCAGAAGCACTCAAAGAGAAGGTAGGATGACAGAGCACTACTAAGTTTAGGGATGCAGACTTTTCAGTCAGTACTAAAGGCCAAAATATATACATTCCCTTTTATCATTGGTTATTTATAACCTGCTCAATACCCAGAGGTTTCTAAGCGTGGACCCGGGGATCCGTGTTGTCTTGCTTCCAAGATGAGGACGTTGCCCCTGAGCTATCCCCCTCATTGTTGCCAAACCTGTTACAATACATGTTGTCGGTGGCTTTAATTCCTGATATTACTCAGTTGAACTGTAGAAGAAGTACCCATAACATCCAAACATATCTGAGAGGAGGAACTGGGGGATACAGTCCCGGCAGAGCAGATGTGAGGTGAAACATGTGAGCAGATTAGGTTAGTATCTTTGAATGCAAAGTTTTGGCTGATCCATTTATTTTAAAATACTAAAAGGATATACAGACAAACAGCTTCCAAGGGTGTTTTCGGAGATCTGGAGGGATGGCACTATATGTGGCCCTGAGCATCTGTCACTATTGTACATGGTATGATCCTGTCTCGGGAGGATAGCTCAGGGGCAAAGTGCTTGCCTTGGAAGCAAGACGACACGGCCCGGGTCCGCGCTTAGAAACCTCTGGGCATTAAGAACGTTATGAATACCTATCATATCATATCATATCTAGCGGCTCAGGTGAATTGGAACAAGGTGCTACCAGAGATCAAAGAAATCACAGGCAAGGAAATACCAAATGAACCAATGAACATTCTACTAATGCTATATTGAGGTTTCCAACATGCAGAGGCTAGATTTGTGAATGTGGCTCTACTACTAGAGAAACACAGGTTTGTGTTGTGCTTGATGACCATCTGATTATGCACAAAAGATAATGATAATGATGTGTTATTTATATAGCGCCTTGATGAGAGAAATTGGCTACTGTAATCAAGTGGAAGACACCTACAGTACAATAGCTCACCCTAAACGCCACCCATACAGATTTTGGTTCCAGCTTCCCAATACATCTCAGACACTGGTGAGAGATGGCATTAGACTCACAGCAGGAGGAAGAAGATGCATCACAAAAGCCACACACAAACCATACTTGGCAAAGAGTTATGTATATATCAGCCAGGCTATACACCCATATAATGGTAGAAATGATCAGAAGCAAGGCTGCACCTGGTAGCAACATGTGCATACATGTACATACACAAGTAACCAGATATGTGTATTACCTGTAATAGACTCGCAATGAATTGACCATTGATCATTATGCTGGGTAAGGAATGGATGTAGGGATGGTGGTATTCAGTAAACTTTTGCAATCTGTGTCTTCCAAAGGTTATGGAAAATGGACAAACAAACAGATAAAAAAGAAAGAGCTGACCCTTATTTCACTCTCAATGTAGAACATTAACATGTTTAGCTGACCGTCTAAATTGCTTTTACAGTGCAGCACATTCAATGGAAATGTCAAGTTGGACCAGATTTCAAGAACAGAGAGTTATGCGTAACCTAACTCAACAAAATAGAACCCTCTGTAGCCCCTAAATGACCCTCTTTTGGAGGGTATCTCCAGCTTTGTACCTTCATATTGTACCAATGTACTTATTTGTCATGTATTGCTAGAATATGAGTTTATCCCTACTGTGGCCACCTCTACGGACACTAAACCTATATGTTCCCCATATCTTGAGCTCTAGTCATGCCATTCTAAAGAGCATAATTCCTCTGTATGAGGTGGCCTGGCTAATGTACATTTCAGTAGGGGAGTGGCGGGTGGGCAATCATACCCCTGGCCCTTACGCTACTTCTGTTGCTCTCCAGTAAGAGCCACTTATTCCTTCCCACTGTAATCTCCCTTCACCCCTTCCCCCGCCCCTGCTTCTCCCCCCGCACTTTTCTTCTTTCCCCCTTCCCTTGCACTTGCGTGATCTGAATGACACCTGGCCAAGTAGGATTGTTGTCTGTCTTCCCTCTGTGCCCCCTCCCTAGCCTCGTCGCGCCGTGAAACACTTGTGTATAGGCGCGTTATAAATGCCATATCATATCATATCATAAATAGAAGACAGGTTTTACGCTGGTTGGTGTGTACATTAAAAGTATTTATTTTTACTTTCCACAGGCAAAAATGGCAATACAAATCGCTTTCTATTCAATAAATTAGGGTTTATCCACGGCTCTTATGCCGCATCATCATCAAAGAATATAGGTGACCACAATTAGAGAGGACGAGTAGCCTTGGACCAGTTCAAAGATGAAAAACGTCTTTGGCTCCCCTTTTACTAAATGCAATTAAAACAGTTGTACTGAACAGTGCTGATCCCAGGAAAATACCAAAGGGGTATTAGTCCGAAATTATAACACACATTGGAACAACCCGAATATATAAGGACGGTTTTAACTGTAAAGGCCTGGCAAGACGAAAACCATAACCCTTTATGTGCATGCATCCAAAATTATTGGCTTTGCCAGTGCATGTTATGATAGATTTGTCCTCGAAGATAACTCCCAATGCTTCCACTTCATAGATTAGATGGAACGTGAATGTTACCATGTGCCACACTTAGATGGCATTTTGAAGATTAGCAAATGCCAGACTTAGATGAAATTGCAAACTTCAGCATGCGTCACATCTAAATAGGATTGCGAATGTTAGCATGTGCCACACATGGATGGAATGGTGAATGCTAGCAAATGCCACACTTAGACATAATTGCTAATAGCATTTGCCACACTTAGATGGAATTGTGGATGTTAACATCTGCCATACTTGGATGGAATTGTGAACATTGGCCTGCGTCGCATCTGGATGGGATTTTGAATGTTAGCATGTTCCACACTTAGATGGAATTATGAAGATTAATAGGTGTCACACTTAGAAGGAATTGTGAATGTTTGCATCTGCCACACTTAGATGGAATTGTAAATGTTAGCATGTGCCAAACTTAGATGGAATTTTGAGGGCTAGCAAGTGCCACACTTAGAATGGTGTACATTGGCCTGCACCGCATCTAGATAGGATTTTGAATGTTAGCATGTTCCACACTTAGATGGAATTATGAAGATTAACAGGTGTCACACTTAGAAGGAATTGTGAATGTTTGCATCTGCCACACTGAGATGGAATTGTAAATGTTAGCATGTGCCAAACTTAGATGGAATTTTGAGGGCTAGCAAGTGCCACACTTAGAATGGTGTACATTGGCCTGCAACGCATCTAGATAGGATTGTGAATGTTGGCATCCGCCGCACTCAGAAGGAATTATGAAGATGAACAGGTGCCACACTTAGATGAAAATGGGGTGGTTAGCATGTGCCACACTTAGATGGAATTGTGAATGTTGGCATGTGCCACACTTGGATGGAATTGTGAACATTGGCCTGCGTTGCATCTGGATAGGATTGTGAATGTTAGTATGTGCCACACCTGGATGGAATATTGAGGGTTAGCAGGTGCCACACTTAGAATGGTGTACATTAGTATGAGTTGCATCCAGATAGGATTCTGAAGGTTAGCATTTGCCACACTTAGATGGAATTATGAAGATTAACAGGTGCCACACTTAGATGGAACTGTAAATGCTAGCATGTGCCACACTAAGATGAAATTGTAAACTTTAGCATGCGTCACATCTAGATGGGGATTGTGAATGTTAACATGTGCCACACTTAGGTGGAATTATGAAGGTTAGCAAGTACCACTCTTAGAATGGTGTGCGTAAGCCTGCATCACATCTGGATAAGATTGTGAATGTTTGTATTTGTATTTGTATTTATTTTATTTATAAAGCGCAGCCAGGCCCAGGGGCATACGGGCGCATAAGTTAGATCTGGTTACAGTTGCAATTGAAAGCAGTCAATAAGGGTTACGTTACATTATAGTTACAGGTGGGTACAAACTTAGTCATGCAAATGCATATATACATAGTCTAGTATAAGTACATTAATTACAAAAGTGTGCCAGTGACAGTCGATCATGCTGGGATCAGGCGGTTAGGGTGTCAAAGAGTCCATGTTGTGGAGCCAACACTTCGTGTTATGTTTAAATAGGTTAAATGAAGGTTCTGCACGCAAAGGTGCAGGTATTGTGTTCCATAGTTTAGAGGCTTGTACAGGGAAGCTAGCACCACCCGAGTTATGAAGTTTAAATCTCGGTATGGACATAGTGTTAGCTTGTGCTGCTCTAAGTGGTCTTGAAGAAGTGTGAGGTGTGAATTGGTTGGTGAGGTAGGCTGGTGCAAGGTTGGCCCTGGCTTTATGTGTAAGGGCCAGAGTTTTAAGGGATATTCTGTGCTTGACTGGAAGCCAACGTAGTTTGCGTCTGGTCTCCGAGATGTACATCTTTTTGGGGATGTTGAGGGCAGCTCTGATGGCATTATTTTGAATTACTTGCAGTTTATTGATATTTTTGTGGCTGGTGCCTAAGTAAAGGGCATTACAATAGTCTATCTTGGATAGGACTAATGCTCTAGCAAGAGTAATGCAATTGGGTGAGGAGATGAACGGCCTACATGCAGTGATCAGCTTGCAGGTGTAAGCGGCTGATGATGCAACTGCATTAGTTTGTTTGGAGAAGGATAAGGTGGCATCGATGTAAACCCCAAGGGTTTTGGTGTTATTTGACACGGGGATGAGATTGCCATCTATGGTGAAGGATTTAAATGCGGGATTGAGATTTTTGAGTTTGGCGTGAGTGCCAAGGATGATCAACTCAGTTTTTTCGTCATTGAGACAAAGTCCATGGTGTGCCATCCATGCTTGAATTATTGAGTAGATTTCATTAAGGGTTTTGCTGTCTGTTTCATAGTTCCCCGAGATAGGCAAGAGTATCTGGGTGTCGTCCGCGTAATTGGTATACGTGACACCCAGATAGTCAAGGATATCAAAGAGGGGTTTCGTGAATATATTATAGAGTGTCGGGGACACGCAGGAGCCTTGCGGGACTCCACAGGGTACTGGTGAAGGTTCAGCAGAATCAGTGGGAGAGAAGACCCTCATGGTTCTGTTTGCCAAGAAGGAACTGATCCAGGCTGTGGCTGCGTCTGAGAAGTGTGCTGCAGTTTTCAAATGGTGACATAGTGTTTGATGGTTGACCAGGTCAAAAGCTGCTGACAGATCAAGCAATAGGAGGAGTGCAAGTTTACCATTGTCTTTCAGGATTTGGATCTGGGTAGTGAGATCTATTAATGCAGTTTCCGTACCGTGTCTCGGTCGGAAACCTGACTGCCTAAGTCCTAGGAGATTGTTTGATTCTAAGTAGGCCTGTATTTGTAAGTAGGCTGCTCTGTCCAGTATTTTTAATAAGAAAGGTACAGTTGTTATCGGTCTATAGTTAGTAGGGTTGGCTGGATCAAGAGTAGGTTTTTTAAGGAGTGGGATGACCCACGCATCTTTTAGGTTATCAGGCACTACTCCAGTTTTGAAGGAGGCATTGATGAGGTTAGTTATAAATGGTGCCAGGTCGTGCGCAGCAGCTTTGATGATCGGGGCAGGGCAGGCATCACCTTGGCAATTTGAAGGTTTAAGTTTCCTGATGATGTTTTCTACTTCCCAGATTGAAAGGGGTGAGAAGCTGAAAGGTTTACAGGTTGACATAAAGGTAGGTGATTTGTTAGGTAATTGTTTGTAGTCCGGGTCAGCAAGTAGCAGGGATTTTTTTATGTTAGCATGTGCCACACTTAGATAGGATTGTGAAGATTAGCGGGTGCCACACTTAGATGGAAGTATGAAGGTTAGAAAGCGACACACTTAGATAGAACTGTGAACTTCAGGCTCCATCGCATCTAGACAGGATTGTGAATGTTAGCATGTGCCGCCCATGGATGAAATTGTGAATGCTGGCAGGTGCCACACTTAGATGGAATTTGGAATGTTAGCATGTGCCACACTTTGATGGAATTCGAGTGTTGCAAGTTCCACTCTTAGAATGGTGTACATTAGCCTGCATTGCATCTGGATAAGATTGTGAATGTTAGCATGTGACGCACTTAGATGGAATTGTGAAGATCACTAGGTGCCACACTTAGATGGAAGTATGAAGGCTAGCAAGCACCACACTTAGATAGAACTGTGAACTTCAGGCTCCGTCGCATCTAGACAGGTTTGTGAATGTTAGCAGGTGCTGCGCCTGGATGGGAATGTGAGGGCTGGCAAGCGCCACACTTGGATAAAACCGTGAACTTCAGGCTCTGTCGCACCTGGGCGTGATTGTGAATGTTAGCATGTGCCACACGCGGATGGAGTTGCAAAGGCTGGCAAATGCCATGCTTAGATGTAATTGTGAATGTTAGCATGTTCCACACATGGATATAATTGCAAGGGCTAGCAGATGCCACACTTAGATGTAATTGTGAATATTGGCATGTGCCACACTTATATGGAATTAGGAAGATTAGCAAGTGCAACACTTAAATGCAATTGGGAACGTTAACATATCCAACACTTGGATGGAAGTGTGAACATTCGCCCGAGTAGCATCTGGATGGGATTGTGGGGCCTGGCGGGTGCCACACGTAGACAGAATTGTGAATGGTAGCACGTTAAATGTCATATAATCCCACTAACCAAAAAGCTCATACCTTCTGCATACTTATCTGACTCAAAAACTCACACAACCATCTCTTGCACCACAAGCCGCACGCACTCCACCACGCCACAACAACACATAAGTCGGACCAACAGCACATGGGTACTGACATTGATCCGGTACTCACACCAAAGCTCAGCACCCAGTGTATACCGAGTTTAAGCTGCCAACAGAACACCACTCCTCTCACTATCCTACTCCCTCTTGACCTTACTAACCCACCCCGCCTTCTCGTTTACAGATCCGCCAGAGCACCTGGGACCATCTCCGTTGGTGATGGTGCGCTTGACAAAAACCTTTAACATTTAACATGTAACATAATGTCTTCCAGATTACCAAGACCCCTGTCTATCTACCATCTTACTTTCCGTTATAATTTGTCTGATGAGTAACTACCTTTGATATACATTGATTTATCAGGGACTGCTTGAAAAGGCTACTGCAGTCCACTTACATGTCAACCAGATATCTGGATCATGTGCAGGAGGGTGCACACATGATAAAAGTGAAGAAGAAAAAAATACAGTAATATAGAATGACTGGTGGCCAAGCATATCTGCACAAAATATCTCCAGTAGCTTCACTGCTTATAACAAAAGAAGGGTCTGATGGGGGTCTTCTCATATGGGCGGGTGATAGAAAGAGCACAGGGTGCCCATATGCTATCATGATTCATCATAGGGATTTATCATCCCTCATCTTCGGTGCCTTCTGTGAGCCAGAGTCCACAATCTGGGGAACATATGAAACCAAAAAACATGTATATATTTCACTTGCAGTTTTTAGTGCTGTTAGTTTATGTAGCCTTGGCTAGAAGGGGATACTTCTTGCAGGACATTACAAAATGCAAGTAGGTGGATTCCATTATACCCATACTGCACAACAAATAGGTATGATCAGATGTAATGCAAAGGATTGATGGCACACTCGCCATTCATCGGCAGACACCACAGGGCATCAGAGTAAATGGGGTAATTGTGAGTACGGTATTGCAAGCTAGGTCCAGAGTAAAGTGATGAACCTTCGGCAAGGTTTTTTGGTGGTGTTGTTCGAGTTTCCCTTCTGAATATGAACTCCTATCCTTTTCCGATCCTCTTCTGAACGTGGTTCTTGTGCTAGTTAGGCCCTTTGGTGACGGAACAGAAGGTTAGGAACAGATAGGAATGGCCAAAAGAAGGATGACAAATATCAGTATGGTCTAGGGTCTGACTGTATGCAAAGGAGCATTTCTAAAATACAACCAGTATGTGTGCATTATCGCATGAAGCATATCAACACAAGTTGGACAAGATCCTGAAAAAAATATCTCGGGTATAGCTGAATAAGTAGTTTCAGCAGGCAATTATGGAAGAGGGAGCCAAGGACAGAGTTGGTGTAAATTCATTCCTAACAACAAAAACAATGTACATTGTAAACAAACCATGGCAGGGCCACATAATTGGAAAACAGCTGATGGGGGATATGTTTGTCTCTAGATACCTACTTGACAGGTACACACTCTGGGGGAATTCGATAGGATAATGGCCACATCTCAAATCCAATGGATGATGGTCTCCTTAATCAGAGACGTAGGTAGGTGTGTTGATTGGTGGTTTGGTTGGAATGTATGGCTCATGGAATGACTTCCAATGTGTATTGCCTTGTACATCACTAAGGCCTTCCCTCTGGGCATCGTTGGTCATTTTGGCTCCCGGTTTCTCACCCTTTCATTCCTCCATCTACACCTTACCTACACCTCAGTATATAAAAGATCCATGTTGCATACGTGTATGATTTAGCATATAGATGTAAAGAAATGCAGGACTTGAATTTGCTTGGGGTTGCTTTGTCGGGGGCCCTTATGCACCGGGAACTTTATCTTACTAAATACTCTCCCTCCAGACCTCTACGTTCCTCTGGAACCAACTCTTTGTGTGTAAAGCATTTTGCTAAAGAGAGGGTAGGTTGTTGATTACTTTCCTTTGCTGGTTCTCTCCTATGGAACAGCGTCCCCCACATCTGTGCCTTGAACAGGACTTTCTTAAATTCCGGAAGTTCCTGAAGACTTTTCTCTTTACGTCCTCCTTCCCTTTCTCTCTCTCCCCTGTTAATCACACAGTTGCTGTAATTGGTGTTGTGGGCCCTTAAGCATCCTTGTGGCCCCTTGACCTCCCACACCCAATCAGCCCAGCTCCTGCCTACCCTGAGCACTTGCCTGGCGCACGCTCCGCCCTGGAGATTTGTACTTACTTCTAACGAGGCTGCTGTCCGTGTAGCACTCAACAACCCAAGCACTTCATCTGTGGCTCCCCCATGAGCTTGGACTCCACAGCGCTTACCCCCTCTGCCCTCTTCCTTGCAGCACTTGCACGCTCTGAATACTCACAAGGCATAGTAGGTTCATCCTTGCTTCCTTTTTCCATCACTGCTCTTATTAAATATTGGGGTCGATTCATGGAACAAACGTGCGCCGAAAATCCCAGTGCAAGCAGGCGCAAGGAGGCGCAAGCGTGAGAAATCAAGCGCACGCGCACGCGTGCGATACAAGGAAGGCGCTGCGCTAGTTTCCCGCTGGTCGTGCGCCAAATCCATGCATGTTGCACACGGGCACACACGTCTTTAAACGGCGTGCGCTACACGCACAGCAAAAGCGCACATAGCGCGGCGCACACAACAAAAGTGGACGGAACAGTGGGCGTAACACGCGGAATGGGGAACAACGTGTGAAAAAGAAGGCGGAACTGGGGAAGTACTGCAGGGAACTACACGGAACGCCCACACGCACGCGAACAACCGTATTCATGGATTCGAATACGGGAAACCCGTGCACGGAAAAAGACGCGCACAGGCGTCAATGCGTCCGCCACACGAAGGCAGGCGGAAGCGTCCCCGTGCACAGTACAAAAGTGCACACAAACAACAAACATGTATATACAGCTACGATGAATGCCCCATTTGTCGCAGCACTGATCGTGGGACACCGCAGGAGGAGGAGAATAGCCAGGGCTCGCATTTTCTCACCACAGACAAGCCTTTTTGGGATGCCTGATGACCAGGTCTATGGCAGGTATAGGTTTCCACCCCACATCATCCTAGACCTGGTCAGGGAGTGGGAAGATGACCTTACATCCCCCACCCTTTGCTCCCAAGCATTGAGCCCCTTGGAGAAGGTGCTCAATGTCCTGCATTTTTTGGCCACTGGGTCATTTCAGTGGACCACAGCCATAGTGGGGGGTTCTCACCGGCCACGCAGTCACCCTGCCTACACCAGGTCTTGGCAATCATGACAGCGCGCCCCTCAGTCCGCAGGCACATATACATGCCGAGAACACCCGCAGAAAGGCAGGCCGTGGTCCTGGATTTTTACAGGGTGGCACACTTCCCCAAAGTGCTCGGTGCCATAGATTGCACCCATGTGGCCCTACGTCCACCTAGGGCCACTGAGCACATCTACCGAAACCGCAAGCACTGGCATTCCATCAACGTACAGGTGGTATGTGATGCAAAGGGAATCATCACCTCTGTCTATGCAAACTACCCTGGCTCCACCAATGACAGTTTCATATACAGAATGTCCGCCCTGAGCCGGGCCCTGGAAGCTGGGCAGCATGGTGACACATGGCTCCTAGGTGAGTACAAATGCCTGTGCACATGCATGCAAGTCACACACAGACAAATACCCAAACCCTAATAATCTCAACTATTATCACCTCCCCAGGGGACAGTGCCTACCCTCTGAGCAACCACATGATGACGCCAATCCGGAACCCCACCACACCACCCCAGGTAAGATACAACGCGGCCCATATTGCAACCAGGGCCATAGTGGAGCACACATTCGGAGTGCTGAAGTCACGCTTCCGCTCCCTTGACCGCTCTGGCGGGCAGCTACTCTATGCACCCCCAGTAGTGTGCAGGATCATTGTGGCAGCATGTGTCCTGTACTATGTTGCAACACGGCAGGGCGTAATGGTGGACATGGTGGTGCCCCTACATCTCCAACCACAGGCACAGGCGCTGCCCATGGGAGGGGATAGGGCACGTGGCGAGGAACCCCGGACCCAGCTTGTGGCCACATATTTCACCTTAACTCCCACCCCTGCAGAGTGCACACAGGCCTGGCACATACCAGGTGACAATCGATGATGACGAAGAGACAGTCAACTGTCACAACCTTACCACCCTGAGATTGTTGCCATGGAAGTGCCACATTGTGTGCACCCTAGCTACTTAAACACAAGCTATCCTGTGTGACCAAAAGGCACACATATGATATATGATATGATATGATATGATATGGCATTTGTAACACACCTATACACAAGTGTTGCAAGGCGCAACGAGGCAGGGAGGGGGGAACAAGGGAAGACAGACAGCGATCCTACTAGGCCAGGTGTCATTTAGATTGCGCAAGTGCAGGGGTAGGTGGAAGGGAAAACTGCAAGGGGAAGGGGGGGTCGTGCAGTACAGGGTAAGTAGAATAAAAAATAAATAAATAGGCCAGCTGGTGTCAAGTGCAAAGGTAAGTGCAGACAAGTGCTGTGAAGGGGGGGCTGTTGGCATACAGAGACAGTTCCGCAGTGCAGGGGTTGCCAGGGAGGCAGTGCAAGTGGAGAGTGGCTGGGCCAAGGACCGAGGTCGGTGAGAGTGGCCCAGTTGCAGATTCAGTGCACGTTCAGTGAAGAAATTAGCAAGGGAGAGGGGGAGAGAAAGCAGAAGCAAAGAGGAAGGTGTTGAGGTGCTTCCTGAAGTGGAGATGGTTCTCCTCAAGTTACAGGGAGGCAGGAAGGCCGTTCCAGAGGGAGGCCCCTGCCGCGGAGAGAGATCTACCCCCAGCTTGTTGCTTCGAGAAGTGGCTGACCCTGACATGCAAGGTGTGAATCACACACACCTGCAATACAGGCCATGACCATCACTGTAATGTCACTCAAACCCTCCCAAACCACAACATAACATGGCAAGCAATAGCCATACACCAACACAGTACCAAGGTACACATTGCCATGTGAAAATTATAAATTGGCATCAGACAATGATGCCAGACATGGAATCAGATGAAATGACTGACCAACAACCTCCCACCCAAAAAAAGTCTTTCCCAAATGCATCACAAAAGTAGTAGCCGCAACATAACAAAGAATGCCTGTCTACATGCACATTGTGCATTGCAAAATCAACACTGCAGCTTCTGTGTGCTGTGTCCAACTCCTGCAACACACTGCTCAGCGCACAGCACAGTGAACAGCCATTGTGTGTGATGCACACCCTGAGCATCACATCTAAGCGACAAACCACATCAAAAAGCAAAACAGGCATGTACAGGATCCATAATTGGTCACAGAACCTGTGCTACAGGGACACAGTGGGCAGCAGAAGGCAAACAGAGTGTACATGTGGATATCGAAGGGTGGTTGTACATGTAGTGCATCATAGTGCGAGTGTGCGGGTCAGCAAGGACATGCACTCAACTTATGCATGTGCAATCAATTGACCATCAGTGTCCTCTACACATCACATGTGAACATTCACCATGTGTACACGCCAGCATGTCAAACCACAACTATCCCCTCACACCTGAAAGGTAAATACAACACATGAACATGCATTGATCAGCAGAACACATCATGTACATAGGATACCACAATTACAATGTCAGGGTTCCCATCACACTGCAGGGCAAGGCAAATATCAACAACAAAACACCCCCCCTCCCTCATAAATGACCATGACCCACTGAACAACTGCACCTGGGTCATGGAGCCTTCAACCCTCAATTTCACCTGGCCACAGGATCACCATTCCCCTTCGTCACCATCTCCCACCTTGTGTGTCAAAATTTGCCTGCACCCTCAGAGTCCACCTTCATTTGCAAAGACACAAAATCCAAGGCAGGAAAACGAACCTGAACAGCCTCCAGTAGATGACTTGAAGTAGCAGTACCTCACAAAGTCCAAGTACTACTACAATGATGTAACAACCAAGGTAGCACAGTAAAACAATGTCACAACAGGATGTGAGCCATGTGTGGTACATAACATACAATGATGCACCACGACGGATGTGTACTGTCACAGCTCCCGTGTACAGGCGCAGGAGTGGCATGAAACAACCAACCCCACCGTGGCCTGGGTGCCTGCAAGGTCAAACTCACACAGGCCTCTGAGACCCTGGTGGGGAAGGAGGTTCAGGGATATGCAGTCGGGACAGGTGTGGGCACACTGGATAACTGGAATGAGTGGCAGGAGAGGGGAGGAGAAATGACACATGAAAGTAGGGAATGCACGAAAATGTACTACCTGCATGAACACATACACAATCCAAACAAACTTGTACATCATTGTCAGGGCCTTCCGGAGTCCAGGTGCAGGAGTGGCACGAACCAACCACCCCCTCTAGGGTTTAGGCACCTGCAAGCTTGGGGCTTACACAGGCATCCGCAACCCCAGCAGGGAAAGAGGGTTAGGGAACGTTGGTTGGATAGGTACGGGAAGCAGGAACACCGGGTAGAGGGTACAGGGTTTAGAATTGGATAGGACTCGGGGTGATTATGGAATAAAAACCATACCAAATTGAATTACACATTCATCCATGCAACAGTGCACCCCCCAGCATGCCTATGTAGAGCAGTTTGAAAGAAAAACACCAAGACACTTAGCTCTGGTTTTGAGTGCTGGCCTCCTGCCTGCGCACTCTCTGGTCCCGTTACAGGATCACTTCAATTCTGCAAAGAGAGCCACAGTTAATAATCTGTGTGTGCCCATAACACACAAACACACCACCAAATATGCCCAATAGCAACAAACTACTCTACAAACAGACAATCTGGTGTGGATGCTTCATACCCATACGTAACATTCCCCCTGTGATGGTTCATACACAGTCAATGC
The DNA here is from genome assembly GCF_040938575.1 of Ambystoma mexicanum. NCBI lineage: Eukaryota > Metazoa > Chordata > Amphibia > Caudata > Ambystomatidae > Ambystoma > Ambystoma mexicanum. The sequence continues at coordinate 294,366,720 of NC_090928.1, forward strand.
AGTAAGTCAGGCACCGGTGGGTGCGTGGCAAATGGAACACCAATGTGTCACGATTCACACAACATGCAATGTTCCCTGGGTAAGCAGACAGACGCATATAGCAAGGTATGACTTCAGAAAAAGTTGTGTCCCACCATGACCGTAAAAAAATAGGCAGTGCATGTTTCAAAATGTACATGGAAATGAAATGCACTGCACCCGAGTCTGTCCCTTGCTGTATGTCCCTGTGAGCTGCTCCTTTCCATGTCTCGGAAGGCAGCCTGGGTGATACAAGTGCCTCAATGGCCCATGGTGGACCGGAGGGTATGTGCCACTGCCCCTGCAGGTGCCCCAGACAACCTTACAATCAACTAGCCATCAGTCCACCAACACATCTGAGCTGTATTGTGTGCTTCAACCCCAATATTCATCCAAGCTCACCCTCAGTGCTGCTACTAAGCCTGCATGTGCAACTGGCCTGGTGGAAGCTTTGCTGTGTTGTGGCCCCCCTGTGCTGCTCACCTTGCCTGGAGTTCCTTGGAACACATCAGCAGTTCTAGGATGTATGGCTGCAATCCCTGTGCCTCTGCTTGCGCACAGATGTGCATTTGGGCACCAACAAACGTGTCCAGAATCCAGACATCCAATGGGCCATGTTGTCATGAGCGCTACTCCCGAGGAGCCAAGACTGGCCCAGCGTCCCCGGAAGCAGGCTCATCATCCACACCCCCGGTTCCAGCAGACCCCTACAGGGGCCCTTTGGACCATGTCCTGGCGCCTCTGGCGCCAGGCTCATAAGGAACCACAGTCCAGGCGCCATGGACGCCGGGCTTATATTCTTAAAATGTGCAGTAGTGATTGGGTGGACTTACCTGTGGCAGACCATGCTGCATACTCACCTAGAACAATCCAAGCTGGGTGAAGTCCCAGTCACTGGCTGGGAGGGACCAATCCTCTGTTACAGGAACTCTTTTCTTACCTGGGTGGGGCTGATGCTAATCCTCTGTCACTGGAACTCTTTTCTTACCTGGGTGAGGCTGGAGGAAGAATACGCACCAAAGCACTTCTCCACTATTTAAACCACGCCCGATAGAATTCACGTGCTTCGCGTTATTCTGCAACAGCAGCAGGATGCTCACCGAGTCGGCGCCTGCATTCCAGGTCCAGACACACCCTCAGCTTCTCGAGCAGCAACCTGTGGATGAAGAAAAGGCACAGGAACATCTACTCACCAGAATTCAGCCACAAGAGTCCAGTCTCCGACAACCTGCAAATAAAGACATAAGGTTAGAAAACGGGCAACACGCTCGCAGCTGCGCTCGCTTACCTTATCCATCCGTGATCACACCGGAGTTCACCGCGGCCTTCGCTTCGGCAGCATCCCAGCACCTGGAAGACAAAAGACATTGTTAGTGGTGTCCGAGCCGAAGGGTTCTTCACGCGCAGCAGCGGCAGCATCGCCCTCAGCATTTCGGCACCTGAAAGGAAGGAAAAGACATTATCAGAGGCGCCCATTTGGAAACGGCCACAATTCAGTTATACTTACGTGCCACCACACGTGCAACAGCGGCGGCATCGCCCACAGGATCTCGGCACCTGAAAGACAGAAAAGGACATTATAAAAGGGTGCTCCTTCAGAACCGGCCTCAGATCTTCTATACTCACGAGCCTCTTCTTGCACAGCAGTGGTGGTGTCTCCAACAGCTCCTCGGCACCTGAAGGACTATTACAAGCCACAAAAGGACACTGAGCCTAAACACTGAAATCATCCAGTGACGTAACTGGATTCCACGCGCTCCTGCACCAGAAGCAGGATGGAGAGCTCGGCTTTACTAAACCAAAGGTGAGATTTCGTGGAGACCAGTCGAGAACCAAGAAGTGGGAAAAGCAGAAGATTGGTGGGAGAACTTATCCAACCAACTTGTAATTACCCCTTTTTCTTCCACCTGCAGAAAACTCACCTTACAAGCCAGACAGTCAATATTCGGAGGTCCTGCCCAGAGCGTCTTCCGAGTTCTTTGCCTCATCATAGTCATAGAAGCAACTGTAGCAGTCCAGTTTGGGTCAGCGCCTCCGTGGGAATCAGGTGAGCGTTACACATGTCTGCTGGCAAAGGTGGTCTGGAGGCTCATCCCCCTGCAGAAAGGGCATGAAACACATGATTAATGCATTAGAGTCATCTGTGTGTGTCTCTTCAGGCATATCATTACTGGACCATGTCAGAGACGTACATCAGAAATCACACCATCAGTCCGTCTTTCACATCCAATGTGTGGAACACACTATCTACGGCATGAATTGCAACAAGCACGTGTACAGTAAAGAAAAGAAACATACTACACAATGCATAGCAATGAATGTACACATTAATCATGAAACACCCCATCTAGCAAAAGCAGAACAGTGGTCAATAACACCGCAATCATCCCCCCTAGGGGTGTTAACACAAGTTACACAGCACCAGACATGCCACAGCTATTACAGTCCAAAGCCCTTGTGTAATAGGCTGTTACACCGAACCATCCTTGCGAGCCCATGGATAAGGAAGGCAGGAGTGGCATATGTGAGCCAAGGACCCCAAGCAGGAAACACATACACAAGACAAGCCTGAAGGGCCCAGCTGGAACAGACAGTGGATGCTTTCAAAAGCCACAAAGCACTGCACCGTCACATGAAAGCACAATAGACAAGCATTTTTAAACTATATTAACTAATTACACTAACTATGAAAAACCTACATTACCTATTTAAACTAACTATCAAACAGAAACTTAACTAACTAAACTAAAAGAAAAATCAAAAATGCCCACATACGACCCGGGGAGGAGGGGAGGCACCCAGGAGGGGGAGGTACAGGGTGCTGCTCAACACCCACATGCGATGATGCTGAGCCAACAAAAAAAACCTCCATGGGCTCAACCCCTGCACAGCCCGACCTATGTGTGAGATAGATGGTCGTCCGAGTCTGGCTCATCCTGGAAAGGAGGACGTGGCACAGTAGCCTGGCCACGCCTAGCCGCAGCTTGCCCCTCGACGGCAGCAAGTCTGCCGGATGGGTGAGCCTGGTTCTGTGTGGCGATGTGACGTAGGTCTGCATGCAGAACCTCACGTGATACACCTGCTTCCTCTTGCAAGCTAGCACTTGTAACATGGAGTTCCTCCTGCAAGGCCTGGCTGGACAAATGCTGCACCTCCCGGCAAGCCTGTAGCTCAGCCGAGATGGTACGCTCAAGCTGTGCAAACATCTCCTCTGCCCGCTGCCTCTGGGACATCATAAGGACACCCAGAGTGGATTTGAGGGAAGCATACTCCTCCCTCAGGGCATCCATGTGCGCCTCTGCGTGAGCAGCAATTGCTTGACGCAGAGACGACATTTCAGCCTGGCGTGCCCTGTCTGAGGCCGCCATGCCCAGCCTGAGCGAGCGGGCTGTAGACCGTGCCGCCTGCTGCTGGAGAAGCACCTGCCTAGCAGGGGGGAGCACAGATCGGGCCACACGCTCCATGCTCTCAGCGATGTTCTCCATTGCTGCCCCCTGCCGTTCTGAATTGGCAGTCATGTCTTGCTCCCACTCAGTATACTGCGGTTGCGCGTGGCAACCGCGTTGCTGGGCTTGACCCCTGCGGGACCCAAGGACCGGGTGTCCTCGCTGTGTTGGCACCGCCCGCGGCTGCACGACTACATGCCCCCGTCGACGTGATGTCCCAGGCACATCAGTGACTGGTGTGGAGGGTGACCCTGCGTCCCGATCCACCACGGGCGTAGGAACCAAGACTGTCTGACCCCTCAGTGCAGGTGTCGCGGATAGAGGAGTGTCCACATCAGAATCACTCACTCCTGACACATGGACTTGATGCTTATCCAACTTGACATGGACGTCAGAGTCGTCATCAGGGCTGGACTCATAGGCAGCCAGCGACAAGATGGACTGTAGCACTTGGGGGTTTTTGTGGCCTACCACCCCACGACCCCCACTTGTGCCGGGTTGATGTAGTGGTAACAACCCTGTGTCTGGCATGACAACACCATCCTCTACCTCCATTGCGTCATCACCTGAAAAATAGAGAGAAAAAAGATCACTACACATGTCAGAAGCACACAACACACACACCGACAACAAACACATCAGGCAGACATGTGACACACAAAATAGAACCTGGCATGCATGCTGGGTCAACTTTGAATTGCTTCTGTGATCAGACCTGTTGAAAGGTGGCAGTTTGCATAGAAGTGGGTCTATGCAGTGCAGCAAATGTGTATGTCACTCACTACCTACATGTACAAGGACTCCATGGTGTGTGTCAGGAAATGTGAAGGCAGTGCAAGGTCAAATTCAGGCATCACGTGCACTGTGCATTCAATGGGTAGCATATCTACAAGCAAAGCACCCCTCCACCCAAGTACAAAAGCAGGGATGCCTAGCATGGTATCAAAAGGCTGACCATAGACCTGTGTATTGACACGCAGTGTTGACTGGCATCAACAGCTTAATGTGATTCAAGTGACAACACTGCAAATGATGATGGGACAGTAAGCAGGACACATGATGAAAACTCTGGAGGGCGCCCTCGTGTGAAGAAGACGCTACAACAGTCGGACAGAGTCATTGGCCATTAAACAGACTGAGGCCTGTGACCCACACAGATTGTCAGACCCTAAATATGTGTGCAACGCAGTATTGAGCCACAGTTGACATGGGAAGGCTGATGAGATGCCATGCAATGTATGTCACCCAGGACTTGTATTACAGTGATCATCCAGTCAAGGACACATAGGGGCATGCGTGCAATGCACATGGAGCATGAATGGGCACTCATGTCCCTGCGGGGCATCTGACCTATGCACAGTACAAGTGAGATACCCTGCATCAAGTACTAAGGCTGTACCACACAGCATATGTCTAGCAGATTGTACGCTGGAAGTTAGCATGTACACAGGACACATGAACAGGAAAGTACACAATGGCAAGATTGAAGCAGACCAGTGCAAAGGTGGAACTGGGGTGCAGAGTGGCAGAGGAGGGGCAAGGGAGCATGCCTACATGGAGTACCCGCATGCAGGCAGAGGACACATGCACGTCAGTCATGCTATGATATTGTGCCTGGGCTGAGAAGAAGGTTTCCCCACGCCACATGCAGAAGGGCCAGTGAGCTGGAAAATGGACCGGAGGGGTATACTGGTAACCAGCATGTGAGTAGGGTGCAATAGTGGTGATGCGGACAGTCCCTGTCTGCTCCACATGTCCACCATCCAGCAGAGCAGACATGCATCACGGAAGCATTGCATTACTTACACATCAGAACCATGTACACGTCACATGTAGTGGCAATCAGGCACAACACATCCCACAAGTAAAACGCACACATCCTCAACAAACACGCATCAACACTCACTGGACTGTGCATCAAAGTCCAGCATCTCTCCCACTCCTTCGACCGATTCAGATGGTATGAACTCTGCAACGAGTGACTCATGCGGAGCGAGCTCTTCTTCCTCTGGTGCAGGCCCACCGCCAGTCACCAGAGTCAAGTTGTAATTTGAGGCACGCTTAGCCTTTGCGCTGCGTTTGAGGTCATTCCAACGCTTTTTGCACGTGCGCACCTCATGGCCGAATGAACTGACATGTTCCGCAACATGCTTCCAGTGGGTGTCACGGTGGGCAGCCGTAGTCTGACTATTGGCACCCACTACGATGTCACGGCTGTGGCCCCGCACGTAGTCCACGAGGAAGTCCAGTTCCTGCTTGCAGAAAGGCTTCTTCCTCGATGTGCAGGAGGTTGTGGCTGTGTGTGGGGTCCCAGCCTGTGCTGCAGGTGCAACCTTCCTCCTCTTGAACTGTGGCGCAGACCCTGGCTGGCTAATGTCGCCCTGACCAGTATGGACAGTGGGTTCGGTGGATTGAGCCAAGGGAGTGGCTGGTGGAGGGACGACCAAAGGCCTGACTTGTGTCAGTGGCAGCTGGGTGCCCTCTAATGGACCCTGCGCAGCAACATCCGCTGTGGCAGGGTCATTCACCGCAACGGTCCTGGTTGGCAGACTCACAACCTGGGTGTTGTTGGGTTCATCTGCCCCTACACTTGCCAACACCCGGCTATTCGTGGCAGCAGATGACATAACTGCCCCAGGGACACGTGTCTTGGTCAGAGCAGCCCTGCATGACCATACGGTTTCCCCCCTGGCCTATTGTAAATCTTCCAAGGGCTCCTCAAGTGCCAACGCGGCCTGCACTGGCAGACCCTGAGCCTGGGTGGCGGTGTCCACAGCTGCACCTGCAGCTACCACTACCCTTGGGCCCATGGCAGTCGATGGAACGGACTGCCGGATCACATGGGTGGCAGTGCCAGATGCAGAAGCTGCATCTCCCGGAACCACAGGGGGTGGTGGCATGACTGCACCACAAATGGCACAACATTGTGCTCAAGTAGCGCACCCCTGCCTCTTCCCCCTCTGTGGCCGCCCTGGACACCCTGGAGTCCCCCTACTCCCTGGTCACCACGGCCACGTCCCTGACCACGCCCGCCACGAGGAGTACGCCCAGCTGAGGCCCCCCTCACCTTTGCTGGCCTCCCAAACCATGGCACAGATGGAGTAGTGCCGGCACAGATGGAGTAGTGCCAATGGGGGGTGTACATCACAATTGACCTGGGCAATTGGGGCGAAGGGGGTGGGAAGCAAGATGTTAACAGCCCCCCTGCACTTGCAAGGCTGTATGTAACCCCGGTGATGTAGTGACGGGTCACGCAACGCTCAGGCACCCCAAAACTGCAGTAAAACCGTGCACGCAACCCTGCAGCCTACGTGCGTGGAATCAACCTCCCACAGTACGCGGTGGCACCCAGTAACATGAATAACGCGTACGCGTGTGAGCTCAAAAATGGGTGCGATACACAGGGGCACCCGCAGTGGGAAAAATAGCATGTGCGACTCACCGTCTGACTAGCGCGATGCAGAAAAACACACGTAGCCAATACCCCGCCAAAAGAAGAGATATGTCCTTGATAGCTGTGAAGTTGTGATGGCGCGCGAAAGGACAGGAAGCCGCAACACACGTCGGTCTCCACGAAATGCGCGTACAGCGAACTGCTGCCCCTGCTCACCTTTAACCCGTGCTGAGGGAAACGCCCGCCCGTGTCACGTCACTTACGCGCATGGGCCCTTTCCTCAGATTACACGCATTCACATGTGGACGTGCAGTTTCTCACGCGCGCTGAACCACTATGCTGACGTCACGAGGGAAAAGGCTGCGCACGCGCGCGCCACGTCACAGGGGCACTTACGCTTGAAGGGCCTTTGGTCCAATGAAAGCGCGTACGAGTGCTGACGCGCTTACGCGCTAGGGGCCTTTCCTCGAATCACACGCTGACGTGCAAATTTTTCACGTGCCAAATCACTCCGTATCAAGCTGGCCACGCGTTCACACACGGAAGACCACGCTCCTGCCCAAAAGGCCGAATCACTGCCCCCAAAGCCCTGAGCATGCTCCCACCTGCCATCTGCTGCTGTCTGACTGCCTGCTGCCCACGTGCCCTGCTATTTGCTGCCTGCACATCAGCCAGGAGTGCAGTTGCTGTGACCACCCCTGCTGGAACAGAAGACTCCCGACTGGGATACCATCGCTCCACAGCCCAGCCCCAGGACCCAGTTGCCCACCCACTCCTGCCTCTGGGGTTGCCATGTCGGGCACTACATCATCTGGCACCACTGGCAACCCCCAGCCAGAGAGGCAGAGGGCCACCAGCTTCACTGCCACCGAAGTTGGTGTCCTGGTGGAGCAAGTCCTGGGGGAGTATGATGCCCTCTTCGGATGTTTGTGCGCTGACAAGGAAGGACGGACTCGGATCTGGATGGACATTGTGACTGCCATCAACCCGGAGGGTTGAAGTCCGCGACTTCCAACATGTCAAGAAGCGCTGGGAGGACTTCAGGTCCAGGACCCTCAACAAGGCCCGGCGCCTCTTGAAGGCAGCAGATGCTAAGGGGCGCTAGGGCCACCTGTCGGAACATCAGATGAGGGTCCTGGAACGCATTTGTCCAGCGCTCCACGTCCAGGTCCTTGAGAGGCAGAGCCGTCTGGAGTCGAGCGGTAAGTGTTCATGCATACTGATTGGAAGCTGTGCGTGTGGTGGTGTGCCAGTAGTGTGCAGGTTGTACATGTGTTTTTCTAGGGCCATGTATGGATGTGTATGTACAGGGCTGTGAGGCAGACACATGCAAGTCCTTTCATGTGTGAGACACATGGCTGGTGTATGTGTGGGTAAGCATGCAAGCCAAATGCAGATGTGTGAGCACACATGTTTGGATTACTGTGTATGTCAGTTGGCATGGTTGTGGTGTCACACATGGATGTTGGTTCCAGCTGCATGTATGTGCACCGTGTACATGTGCATGTGTGTCTATTTGACAAGGGCGCAACAGTGATGCAACATGGATGCATGTGACACTGATATGTGGAAAACTGATTTGCAGATGTGACATGGATGCCGATCTCAACACTGCGACAGTTGGTGGAGGTGTACACATGCATGTAAGTGTGGTGGCGTGTGTGCATGTGTAGTGCACTCCCTGTGTTGCATGTGATGTCTGGCTCACCTTTGGCTGCTCATGCTGTTGTATGTGTATGGATGGTGCTGGCTGTTGCAATATGGCTGTGGAATAGGTCATGTGTGTGAGTCAAAATGACATGTGTGTTGCGGATTGTGATGCCATGTCTGAAGTTTGACAATGCCACTCATGTGGAACTGTCATGTGTGTATGAGTCCATTGTACAGTGCCCTGATGCCTGTGTTTTATTTCTCCCTGTCTGCAGCGTCAACTGATGAAGAGGGCGGAGAAGGTGCTGTGGAGCACAGCGGCAGGGATCCCACCGCCAGCCGGAGACGCAAGGCTCGGCTCCCCTCCCAGGTTGTCATCTCGTCGGGGAGTGAGGAGTCCGGTGCCGCATCCCAGGTCGCAGCTGCCGAGGGGAGGTCCAAGAGGCAGAGGTCGGAGTTGGACTCCTCGGCAGCAGAAGGGGCAGCTGAGACGCCACAGGGCCCAACGGAGGAAGATGGCATTGAGTCATCCAGGTTGGTGGGGGGTTTGGTGGAGGAGGAGGCCGTGCAAGGGACAGAGACGGGCTCAGGAGGTGGGTATTCCACTGGTGCTAGTGGTGCAGTGCAGGACCAGGGACAGGAGGCAGCACAGGCTGCCGCGGAGGTGCCTGTGTGCAATCCTGTCCCTGATCCTGTCACTGCATCATCTTGCACCAGCAGGGATGCCTACGTCCAGACCCGTTCTCAGGGAGGGGATTGGCTTACACCAACTGGCCTTCCTCTCCCTGCGGATGTGGCTATCTGGCACCAGGTTGAGCCTGTCCTGGGTGGGGTGGCGTTGCGTCAACGTGCCATGCGAGGTGACCTGCAGTCTTTTCATGAGGAGACTGCACATCTTCTCGCATGGCTCGTTGACTGCGGTGACCCACTGAGACAGCTCACCAGGGCCAGATTCCTCTGTTTCCTGGACCTTGTTCCGACCCCCTCCTCAACTGAACCCCCTATGCCCCAGTCGTCCTCCATGCCATCTTCCCACCCGTGTATCACCTGATCACATGGGGGCCCTGTGGAGCTGCCTCTGACCCTGCGGCCAGGCTGGTGGACAACAGATCCCTGCCACAGTCGGGAGTCGGACGTCCAGCAGGGGTGGCCACCTCCACAACTGCACCCCAGCTGGAGGAGGATGTGCAGGCAGCAGGAGCCAGGGCACAGGCAGCAGCACAGCAGCAGCAGCAACAAGGTGGGAGCCATGATGGCTCGGGGCCTTCATCATCGGAGGGGGAGGCATCGGCCAGGGGGAAGGAGGACCCTGGACAGGAAGTGTCTTCCGTGTGGCAGCGGTTGGGCCATGCGATAGATGCGGAGCGGCAGCGGGCAGAAGAGGCACGGCTCACGATGCTCAGGGCGGAGAACTCCATGCGTATGGGCCCTGAGGCGGGCCGAGTGCCTCGAGGCCAGTCGCAGGGACCTGGAGTTCCAGATGTCATTGTCCCTGCGAACCCTCGGGGCCATGGAAGAGGACCGCCTCCGGGACATTGAGCAAGAGTTCGATGATGCCATGGCCCGGGACATCCAAAAGTGAGCCGTCGGACTAGCCCGCTGCCCTTGTAAATAGTTAGATAGTGTTAGGTTTCCTTTGTTTTTTTCTTTATTTTGGATCTTTAGGACAATGGACCACATTTTTGTATATAGTTTTTTTTATTAGGTAGGAGTTTTTGATAGGTTTCATTTCTTCAGTCGGGATCATGGACCCTGGATTGTTCATCTGTATATTGTTCACTGTTGGATTCTACTTTTTTCTTTGGATTTCCCCATGGAGCAATGGTTTTGGAACTGTGACTTTGGACACCTTTCCTTTGGATCATGATTTGTTGTTTTTCATTATTTTAGAGACATGCAGCTTTTCTTTTTTAATTTCCATTGTCGTTTGTTTGATTTTAATTCCATTCATGTTGCTTTTAATACATTTTTTTCATCCAACTTCGATGTGTGGTATCATCTCATTGGTTTCATGCATGTCATGATATGGGTTTTCACATTCACTTGCAACCATTGTGTGTGTGTGACGGACATGTGTTCATTTACATACTTGCCATTGGGGTTGTATCATGTAATTGCCTTTTCTATGTAGGTGGATGCAATACTTGTTTGGGTCTTTGGGCTGGGGAGGCTGGCCATAAGGGCCATGATTGAGGATCGTCATGACCTGGGGCAGGGGGACATGAGTGGGACATGAGTGGGGACCTGCTGGCAGGTGCCCCGCACTGCTGGGGGTGGGGGTGCATGGGGACATGAGTGGGACATGAGTGGGGGCCTGCTGGCAGGTGCCCCACATTGCTTGGGGGTGCAAGGGGACATGAGTGGGGGCCTGCTGGCAGGTGCCCCACACTGCTGGAGGGTGGGGGTGCAAGGGGACATGAGTGGGGGCCTGCTGGCAGGTGCCCCGCACTGCTGGGGGGTGGGGGTGCAAGGGGACATGAGTGGGACATGAGTGGGGGCCTGCTGGCAGGTGCCCTGCACTGCTGGGGGGTGAGGGTGCAAGGGGAAATGAGTGGGACATGAGTGGGGGCCTGCTGGCAGGTGCCCCACACTGCTGGGGGGTGGGGGCGCAAGGGGACATGTGTGGGACATGAGTGGGGGCCTGCTGGCAGGTGCCCCACACTGTTGGGGGGTAGGGGTACAAGGGGACATGAGTGGGGGCCTGCTGGCAGGTGCCCCACACTGCTGGGGGTGGGGGTGCAAGGGGACATGAGTGGGGCCCTGCTGGCAGGTGCCCCACACTGCTGGGGGGTGGGGGTACAAGGGGACATGAGTGGGGGCCTGCTGGCAAGTGCCCTGCACTGCTGGGGGGTGGGGGTGCAAGGGGACATGAGTTGGTGAGCAGTAGTGCAAGGAGACATGTGGCTTTGCTGGGGGACATGCCCATGTTGGGTGGGCTGCCTGCGGGACATGATCAGGGGTGCAGGGTAGTCCCCTGTGGTTTGGGCTGCCTGCAGGGGCTGTGGAGGGTGTACAGGGAACACCTGGGAGGACCCACACTGCCAAATCATGTGTAGGACTCCCCGGCACCCCCGAAATACATGTACCCTGCTGAAATTGCGTGTGAAACTTCCCACGCACCCATGAAATACAAGTACTCTGCTGGAATCGTGTGTGAAACTTCCAGCGCACCCCTGAAATACACGTATCCTGCTGAAATCACGTGTGAAACTTCCCACGCCCCCTGTAATACACGTACCCTGCTGAAATCGCGTGTGAAACTTCCCGTGCACCCCTGAAATACACGTACCCTGCTGAAATCGCATGTGAAACTTCCCGCGCACCCGTGAAATACACGTACCCTGCTGAAATCATGTGTGAAACTTCCCACGCACCCCTGTTATACACGTACCCTGCTGGAATTGCGTGTGAAACTTACCGTGCACCCCTGAAATACACGTACCACGCTTGCCGTGCTGGTACAGGGTTAGCGCAGCCCTTTGCGCTGGATTGGGGATTTTGATGGCTTTTCCCTGCGCGAGGGGCGTTCTTGGGGGCGTAATTGGCGCTGCTGCAGGGTCGCTGCGCCACTGTGCGCCACAGCTGGTTTTGGTAGCTGAAATCCATGAATACGCTGTGCGTGGAAATGGATTTTAGCGCACGCGGCTGGCGCAGGGATTCGCACGCGCACACTGTGCGCCAGCCGCGTGCGCCACTTGTGCGCTAAATTCTATGAATTACCCCCATTGTGTTGTAATATATCTAAATCCCTTGTCCCCTCTCCTCACCCTGTCAGCGCTCTGAAACAGTGTTTTATTTGCTATATAAGTGCCTAACAAGCAAACAATAAATACAAATAATTAAAATAGATAAATAAAAGTGGGGGACATAAAATTAAAGTAAAAAAAAAACAGTAGTGATTCCATTTCTGAGAACAAGGTTGAGAGTAATGTGGGGGAGTTGCTTGGTAGCAATTTTTCTCGGCTGTGTACCGATTTTCTGACAACACTGCTGCGTAGCATGAGTGCACCACAAGGGTTTAGCCTCCACTAGCAACGTACAACTCCACACTCACTCCCACTATCTGCTCTGCCCAAGAGGTAAGGGGAGCAGGAGACTAATTCACATGAACTCATTCACTTCGGCAGAGAGGGATTTACTGCAAGAGGTCATGATGGCATGGCCAAGAAGTGGCATTACTAGCAAACAAGTGTCTGCCCGCTTGTGCCTTGCCTCCGGATTGGTCCACTTAATGCTCCTATTACTAGGAGCTGACCAGTCTTCATTGCTCCAGCTGTCCCTAGGGTGGCTGTTTGGCAGCTCACCGACAGGCCCTCCTGCTGAGCCATTGCTGTTTCCGTGCATGGCAAAGTGGATCAGTTCCACCTGTCTGTCTCCTGAGTCACAGACGTGTTCATTCATGCACATGTCCTCATCTTGAAGGTGTCCGAGGGGGCACAGGCGGCATTGTCTTTTGATGGCATGGTACTTTCATGCCACCTAGTTAATTGGAATGTGCCTATCTTGATGGCACAGTGTGTAAAGCCCCAGAGGGTGATTGGGCATCCACACCCACTTAGAGGGCCTGTTGTGAATGCTAGGACCACAGGTAGAGAGCTAGTTAGCACAGGGATGTTTCCTGGTAATCTATTTCTCTCTGGCAGCACCCTTTTTGTGAAAGATTGTATGGCACTGGAGGGGTGGGCAGTGCTGTATTCTTCTGATCTATTGCTGTATCCCTCTTCATATTGTGAAGGGGAAGAAGGGGACTGTCAATCAATGGATCTGAGTAAGCCTCAGGGTCTTTAGTAGCGAGGGAGGTGGTGCAGAGGTAAGGGGGGCCTAAGATGAAACAACACAGGACCTACAACTGGGGCATTCTGAGTATTAGTGCACCATAATATTGCTGTCAATTATTAATGGGTGAATATTGGTGCAGAATTCCATTGCAGATGAATACATCTAATTTCATGTTATGTTATTTATTTGTAGAGTTGATATGTCCCCATTCAGCTGCTTAGTGGTGTCCTTTACAGCAGTATGCCAATTAAACAACTAAAGATTAAAGCAAAATAGTAATAATAATAATAAACGTACACCTACGGGCATTCCATCCGGAAAAAGTGAGCATGTGGAAAAATGGCCCTTGGCGGGCCTTGTTTGAGAGATAGGAGGGAAGCGGCCTATTGGTGCTCCACACACAAGACAAGGCCCTCATAGAAAAGTGTACGTTCATTGCACAAAAAGGCAGACATACTCTGAGAATGTTACGCTTTCGGTGTCAAGGCTTTAGCTCCAACAAAGACCAAAATAAGCGCGTGCTCATTGAGACCATATGAGGTTTTTCAGAGATGAAGGTAGATGTGTGTGTATTGTGTACAGGGTATCTTTGCTGCTCTTGGGGCACCAGTCAATGGAATTCGCTACTTTACAAGACAGAGGGGTGCATCCTTCCTGAAAGGTGCAGATGAGTGAAGAGGGGCCCCAGGACTGCTTCCCCAACCACAGCTCTGCCACTGTGTTTCTTCTAATAATTCCTCTGTATTATCATAATTGTATTGTCACTAGGAATCATGATGTAGGGCCTCATTACGGCTTTGGCGGTAGCCATGCCGCTATTGGCGGCATGGCTGCCTCCAAAACCGGGTCCGGCTCCGGGTTCCCTGAATGGGGAATTACCCAGCCATTCTGAGTTTGGAGGGCCCAGTAATTCCTCCCTCAGGGAACCCAGGCCCGGACCTTCCCCATTCCCATTGGAGCCCCCATAGGGCTCAATGGGAATGGGTGCAGGGAGCTAACAACGGGCCGATTACGACTGGCCCGTTGTTAGCTCCCTGGTCCCCTCGAGGGACCCGGCAAGGATGCCTGGTTTTAGGGGACGAGGGGACCTCGTAATCAGGCGGAATGGGTTTAACGGGTCTGCATCCATTTGCGGCACCCATTAACACATTCCGCCAGGGTCGTAATGAGGCCCATAGACTTCATTACGATACTGACTTAAGAGTGTATAGTGACTTTACATTTCCTGATTTTGTATGTTTTCCTTAAGGCAATATATTACTGCCATTTCTGTCTCCATTGTTGTCAGTATCTATTCATGAAACTTTAAAAGCTATTATGATAAAGAGCAGTATTAGTTATACAGCTAATGAGGACACTTCTTACAAATACCATTAACATTTATGGTCACCGGAGTGCCTGCCACTCACATTAAACCTCTATTTACAACTTCTTAAGAGATAAAAGAAATACGCATTTGTGGGTAATACACAATCACATCTGATAATACCAGAATGTGAAATCAAAATTGTGGAAGGCTGAACAACACCGGGCTTATGCATATTAATATATTGTTTCAAGATACTGGCATTGCATATTTACTCTAATCATTTGTATATATATGCTAATTATAAAGCCTTAAACTGTAGGAAATTGCAATTGTAGCAGTTGGTTAGCAATTATGAAAGTAGCTTCTGTGGTCATATATAAAAGTGGTTTGGGGCATTTTGTATTAATTTATTTTTTGCTAATGGAAATGTGCATTTTGCACATTAGTATTCACTCTGAGTTCTATGGATAAGCAGATCAACAATGTGATAGCATTAAAAATACATTATTGGTACATATTAGTAGAAATTACACACTGGGCCGAAAGCCTCTTTTCAGCTGAAAGATTACGCTCATGGAGTAGAAAGGGAAACAGTATGGAACCTTACTTATTTAGCCCATGAGAGATAAGCAAAAATCCCAAATGAGGTTTCCAATTGCATGCGAAGCATTCTTCTTAAGCCTCGTCTAAATTAACA
Organism: Ambystoma mexicanum; assembly: GCF_040938575.1. Lineage (NCBI taxonomy): Eukaryota > Metazoa > Chordata > Amphibia > Caudata > Ambystomatidae > Ambystoma > Ambystoma mexicanum. The sequence goes on from NC_090928.1 coordinate 294,382,013, forward strand.
AAGAACAATTGTGACATAGCAGAGGGAAGTCTGGATTCATTAAATCTCCACTGTATCCACAAACTGTGAGTAATTAGTCCGGACTTTCCAAGTTTTTTTCTGCAATTTACAAGATACTTCTGCTCAAGAATATGTCTAGTATTTCAATAGTTTTGAAGTTCAACAATTTATTTTCCCCAACTACCCATAGCCTTTTTAGTGGTGGTTGATGGGTGATGCAAGCTACTGGTGGCTTACCGTTGTCAATACTTGGACTGCATGCAAGAATGACCAATTCATCTGCTATGTGTGCATTCAATTATTCTGCATGAGGAAACCACGTGTCTGCTACACACCCACCCAATATCAAGGCGTTGTATGATATGCTTTTGGAAAGTGAACATCTAAATTCCAGTGGAGACTACTGGTACTCTCACATATTAGTGCACGAGTTGTGAGGGTGATTTGAGCTTCATGGCTTCAGGAGTCCTGCCCCAACCCTGAGTATCACAGCACAAGGGTGTGTTGTGCTGCTGCGTTTCTGCATTGTGCATCTTTGTTGCAGCCTTCAAACTTTGATGCACAGAGGTAGGTGGCTTTGCCACTCACATTGAATGCCTGAGCCTCTTACTTTTATTATCACGCTGCACTTTGAAACACAAATCACTTGTTGTATAAGAGCCTAACAAATGCACAATAAAAAAAAAAAACATAAATTAAAACAACGAACATTAGGTTCCTGTTTGCTCCAGCCGGTTTCCTGGAGGCAGGATGTCAGTGCCAGTGGCAGAAGTGGACTTCACATAATGCCTCATATATCGACTGCGTCAAGTAGAGCTTCACCAATACAACCACAGCAGAGCAGGTTCAGAGGTCTCAGGGAGCTTCAGTGATACCCAGGTTTCTATAGTCTCTTGGAATTCCGAGATTCCGTCCTGTTTAGGGAAACAGACTAAATAATTGAAGTTTGTTCATTGTGGCTGCCATTTGCTTGTTGAAGTAGTCTATCTGACGACGCTCCACGCTCGGGTTGAGAACATGAATGAGCTACGCATGATCAGCATCGGTCAGTATCGAGTTGAACATCGTGGCACCTGTCTGATTAGAGTGCTTCATCTTGAGGAAGACGTGCATCCGCATTTTCAACTAGATGCATGAATTCGTCGAAACTACAAATTTAAAGATCTATTGGATTGACACCTTTGGCATCTACCATCGTTGTCCCTAGAATGTGTAGGTGACTTCTTGCACTTTACTGATGTGTTTGATTTAATGTTTCTCGATTGAATCTGAAGTTTAATTAATTGTTTAAATCGATACAATGTATTTAGAATTGCCCTCAGTGGCATTTCAATGCACTATTTTAAATTTAGTCAGTTGGCAATTTACATTGACTGTTCAATATTCATGACTGACCGTGTATTTGTGCTTTTTCCGTGAGAGGCAGCCTCCTTCCATGTGATCCCCTTCACCTGGCGGCAGTTCTTTGGGTGATTTTGTCCACACAGTCGGTGTATTATTTAATAGAATACATTAGCATTACAATTTTGCATTGTGCTCTCCCATTATGAAAGCCCAACATGAATTATGGGCGCAAATCTCTGATTTAATATGTTTTTATGAGATATTAATAAACATTGTTTGTTTTGATTATTTGTGGTATGTGATGTTCTGCGTTTGCCTTCCTTTCATGCTTTCAGTTGAAGTCTATTTAATGTTGTATAAAATTGCAGTGGTTTTCCATGTGACATGTCTTCTTTCTGACACTTGATTTAGTAATGGAATTACTGCCATGTTTCCACAGAATTTCTCCACAATGCCATACTCATTATGAGGTCCACATGTGCCTGCACACAATTTTTGAGATGTTGGGACTCTCACATAGCAGTGAGATTTTAAAAACTGAACTTCTGAGAAACTTCAGAAAAGTGTTAGGTGATGGGGGAATTTTATTTGTGCAGAAAACTCACAAACATCTAGGGGGGAAGGAAGTATTGCAGGTGGCAGCACCCAAGGACAGTCTGGACACCACATCCCCAAGGACGTAGTCCAAACATCTGAGGCGGGGAGTAAACCTTTTGAGGCGTTTACACATCAGCTCTTAGAGTCACAGTGTGGATGGGCCACAGGTAATAAAAATTACACAACTCAGAGCATATCTAACTTTGACGCATGTGAGAATACCCTCCAAAAGTGTGAGATGGAGTTACACCATCATTTAGGCAATACGAGTGACATCACGCCTGTGGAGCCTGGGAAGGCTGCAGGCAGGTGCGTGAACACTTAAGTCCACAAAAAGGCCAAGGCGTATCAGAGGCAACTGATTATGATAAGCAAAAGGAGGGAAACGACACAGGTTCTGATCTTCCATCCAAGAAAGGGCCCAAAAAATCCAAAAGGAAATCCCAGACCTATGGTAGGTCAACTCCCACCGGAAAGCAGAGAGCGGGCACCTCCAGCACTGAGGCACTGTCCCTTGGAAATAGGGCTTAGATGGAGGAGTGAACCCTCCCTGCACCATGTTGAATTCAGAAACTACATTCCAGTAGGGTGTCTGTTGGGTAACAGCCTCCCTGTCCCAGAGATAGTCATGGCAGTTACTAGTGCGGAAGCTCTGGGAGCAGCACAGGAGGAAACGCTTGGGGCTGTGGCTGTGAGGCTTCCTCAAACAGAGAATGCAAGGGAGCAGTGTCCCGGTAGCTCCCTGTCCAAGCCTGAAGTCCCCTGAGGCACCTACTCTTGCAAAAGAGTGCCCAGCAGACAATCAGGTCACTATTGGAGTTAGCACCAGATTCAATGTTTTCAGGGTTACCTGTGAGCACAGATCATAGACCTGAGATGGAGGACAAAGAAGTTTCAGACACGGAGGGCCTGTCAGAGCTGGAGGAGGTGTCTTCAGCTGGAGGATACTGGTTAGGCTGACATTTGCCAGGAACAGAGGGATTGTCCCGCTCTGGCGAGTCTGTTGAGGCAGACATAGGAGCAGGTGCCTGGGCGGCTGTCCTGAAACATTCCTAAAAAGGGAACTGGTGCAGAGCGAAGGCACTGGCCCTGGCACTGGCCTATTCCAAAACCAGGAACCAGCGCACAGCAGAAGCCATGACCCATTCACAGAAAAGGAGCCAAAAAGCTGTAGGGCAGGGTACATCCAGTGGTTGGCTGTTCATCCAGGCCCCAGAAGTTTCATACAAGACTTGCTTCCTGACAAACCTGCTGGCCACTTAGGTGTGGCTGGGACATCTGACAGCTTGTCAAATCATTTCTGTAATCCCTGTGTGAATTCCAAGATGGAAACTATGGCATCAGCCCAGTCCTCCCTAGGTAGTAACTGGACAGGCAAGGCACACCAGACCCCTTTATATCCACTACCTGTGGTTGGGTGGTCATGTGGGAGCAAAGTAACTTCTCTCAGGTGCAATCCCTCCAAACTGTTATCAATGACAGGGGACTCCATGTAATTTCCGTGGCTGTGCAGACACCACAGAAATCTCAGCAGGCCTCTGCCTGCCAAACCATTTTACGGCACTGAAAAGCAGGCTTAAGCAGGATCCCACTTCTAGAGCTCCCAGACTATGGGCAGGGAAATACATGTTTTTCTTTTATTTATTTATGGTTAAATAACATTTACAAAATCTTTCACAAACAAATTAGATATACAAAAGAAAAAAGCATTTTGAACCAAGTTGACAGAATTAAGAGTTAACATATACAAGTATGAATCACAGACCAACTCCTTATAAAAATAAAATCACTAAAACTTTTGTAATCAAATTTGTAAAGTCAGACATCAAAGAAACATAAAATGTTGTTTTAAAACAACAAAAATGATTAATTCATACTACAATGCGACCGTATTAAAATTTAGATTACATTCATTTAGGTTCAAAGACTTAAAAACGGAAGCTACAGCCAAAGTTTCAGAAACATTGCGTCCACTAATACAGCAATGCCATTTGTGTTGCTCATTAGCCCAGTGGTGATTAGGATATATTTTTGCCAGGTAGCATTCCCGTTTTGTGTTCAGTTCCTTACAGAAAGAGAGGAAATGTCTTGTTGACTCAACAATTCCCTCCTGGTGGCAAAATCGACATCTCAAGTCCTTAGAATCAATTAGGCCGCACTGTGCAAGAATTTCTTTCGTATACAGTAGATTCCAACGCACTTACATACAAATGTGCCTGTGATGTTTATCAGGGAATTTAGCAAGGTATGGCGCAATCTCTCCTTGTTTTTTATATTCATGTCTTATGTGCGTCATAGAGGGGTAGCTATGTAATTTCTCTAGATTCTCAATCCAGTCAAAGTCTAGTCATTTATTTTTTACATTATTGGGATTTAAGATTAAAGTATTTATATTCAAATTGATTTTACAAAGAATTTGCACACAATGCATCCCAATTGACGTAACAACAGTAAGCCTTTTCGTATCACAATTTGGCTTGATGGATTCATGCAGATTCACGTACAAAGAATCACCAGAGGACAGTAGTATTTTCCTAAATAAAGAAGGCAAGTTCCATTCCACCCTAGCGGCAATAGAAGTGAGGCCCAATTTGAATCTCATTGCTGCTAGCGGCACACAGTTTGGAGCTCCTAGCACAGACCTCCACAACTTTGCTTCCCATACCTCGAGGCATTTCAGAGTTAACTTATAGAACAGTTCCTGGCCATAAATAAGTTTTGGAACTACCTTGCCTGTATAAAATTGGAATAAGAACCATATTTTTTGTTTATCGCCAAAAGTTGAGACTCATACATAGTCACCCTGTGGCATAGCACATTCTTCACGTTGACAATACCTGGCACTGCTGAAATCATATATCCTAGGTGTATCATATGAGCGGCTGAGACGATACTCGTATCATCCCATTACCATGTTTGTAGTCCCCTTTTCAGGCTCCTTGATACTACCAGAATTCATGGTTTTTTTTTAGAGTTAATCTTGAGCACGTTGACAGAGGCAAATGTGGAGAATGATTTTAATAAACGTCTCAAGCCTACAGGAAATTTGTCGAAAAGGAGTAAATCGCCTGCGTGTGCGAGCCAGGACAGATGTTGAGAGCCCACCTTTGGAGTGATTAGTGCAGCAGGAGTTAGATAGTCACTAGCGTCAGACACATATAAGTTAAATAGACATGCCGCTAGGGTGCACCCTTTTCGAAGGCCTGACCCAGTTGGAATACTTTGGGACATTACCCCTTCTTTATTTAGCCTTATCTTTACAGATAAGTAAGCATGAAGGCCTATAATAAGTTCTAAAAGGCTGTTAAGGGCTGTTAGGAATCCCCCAACTCTTGAGCTTACACCAAAACCTTGTGTGATCTACGCGATTGAAGGCAGTGGATAAGTCGATCGATGCAACATAGGTACATGAGTCTGGGGTATGCCATGTAGACTGTTGGATGTGTCTAAGAATAAGACCATTAAGAGAGGTAGAATACACTTTTCGGAAACCAGTCTGGTATTTGGATGATCTAGCAGATGATGCGACCCAACTCTCCAGTTGTTGAAGGAGGATAAAGGAAAAGATCTTACTATTGGTGTTGAGTAGTGAGATCGGTCTATAATTGTTTGGGTCGGTCCTCAGACCTTTTTTGAAAATTGGGACAATATACGCTGTTTGCCATGAGGTCGGAAAGGTCTTAGAAGATAGTACACTTTGGAATAAAATAGTGAGGACATTATCCCAATGCCTTGATTCAGATTTAAGAATAGCGTTTGACAACCCATTCAGTCCAGCCGATCTTGAAGTTTACTTTTTTAAATCAAATTATAGACATTTTCCCCACTAATTTTAGGAAACAAAAAACCAGACAGTCATCTGTAAAACTGGAATTGGAGACCCTAAATGTCACAGATCAGCCAATTAACTGTCTTCACGGGTAGCTGATGGGATTAGAGAAGAACAGAGCCATGGTTCAGAAGATAACAGAGCTTGGTCATTGGGGAATCTCTCTACTGGCAGTTGAAATGGACATACTACCTAGGTCTGGACCTCAACATGCTAGTGCAGATGACATTCTGCTATTTTCACACCTTGAGGATGAGCCTGGCCCTTAGAAGGGTGAGTGTCAACCTTTTTGGCTGGGGGGCATGTGAGGAATTGTCACCTTGCAGGGGTGTGGAAGCCCTGGCTTCTTTGATTTTTAGTAAATAATACAATGATGCAGGTAATTCAATCTCTGAAGGGGAAATCTACTAATCAGATTCCACCTGTCATAGGATCCATTCCAAAAGCATAGCGTGTGCCAGTGCCATGCTGCATCAGTATCCTGATTCACAGCACCTGCTCTATCAGTGGCACAGTGTAGGTTCAGAGGTCACAAGTGCCCTCTTGACCGCTGTAGTAACACTCAAGTATCTGCAGTGCAAGGGCTGCATTTTAAATATGCACCCCTGTTCCAAAAACTGCATGACTCTGGAAGATCCTCTCCTGGTGGCACATACAACTGTAAATATAAGCCATACCTGAGTTAGGATATGGTGGCCAGCATCTCTCAGAGTTATCCAAGCCACATTAAATTGATATTGCACATGTGTCAGCCAATATGCCTCGTTCAGCTGTAGAAGGGCAATGTGTATTTCCCCAGACAGGCTGGCCCTGCCCTACTGGCAGGAAAGTAGGTTGGTGGGGTACCTCTCTTTGTTCCTTTTTTAAAAAAAAAATGTATTTATTTGTATAGCTCCGCAGCCCGCGGGCTTCAGGGTGCATCACAAAGAGACTAAGACAACAAAGTGAAGGCAGGACAGTCTGGATAGTCCCGAGGTCAGGAAGGTCTAACCATTTCTAGCTTATTTAAACAACACATTTTTCAGGTTCTTCCTAAACTTAAGGTAGTTTGGTTCTAGTCTAAGGTGAATTGGAAGTTCGTTCCATTTGGTAGTTGCTCTGGTCGGAAAAGCCTGACCAAGTCCATTGGCTTTTATTGTGTACAAGGTTTTGACTAGCCTTTGATTTTTTTACCTTAATGCCCGGGCAGGTACGTATGGGCTAATTAGCAATTCCATGTAGACTGTGGCGGACAAGGGACAATGACTTGAAGGTGATCGGTCTTCTATTGACAGCCAGTGAAGGGCTTTTCTTTCCTTAGTGATGTGCTCCTTTTTGGATTTGCCAGTGATTGTCCTTACAGCGTTATTTTGTATAATTTGGCACTGTTTAATGCATTTGTTGCTGGCCCCTAGCATCAATTAGTTCTTATAATCCAGCCTAAATAGGATTATGGCTCTAACAATGATGGAGCTATTTTGCTGACTTAAGCGGGGTCTGATTTGTCTAAGCAGTTTTTGATGTTAGTGGCAGGTCTGCTTGAGATGTGTTACGTGGGTGTCTGCTCCCAGGGGTGTCTGCTCCCAGGGAAGCCTGTAAGTAGACGCCGAGGGTCTTTACCCTCTCAGATGTCTTGACCATGGAGTTTTTTATGTTAAATTGTTAAATGTCGAGTAAGGCGGGTTGAGTTTGGCTCTGGTCTGTGAAGACGCAAAGACCATAAGCTTGGTCTTGCTTCCATTGAGGCACATCCAGTTGGTCTTCATCCATGCTTCAATGGAGCTGTATATGTGATTGAACTTTTCGCTGTCTGTGGTGTGACAGCCAGTTAATTCCATAAATAGCTGTGTGTCATCTGCAAAGTTTGTAAAAACATATTCCCAAGTTAGTGAGGAGGGTGCAGAGACCCTCTTTTTTAAGGGCAGCTAACCCTCTACCTCCTCGAACAGCAGCCAATCCACAAGATGCTGGTCTGACAAACAGAATCCAAGAGGCACAGCCATTAACAGAGAGCCAGGACTGACACCAGGGGGCAGCATTTCTAAAGGCCATTGATCCTCTTGAGAAGGAGACAGGCGGAGATAGGGTAAGCCATAGAGGGATGTGTACAGTTTTGGGAGAGTTCTGCCATCTTGATTGTCTCCGCCTCTCTTTCTCTTTCCTGTCACGTTCACTTTATCTGGAGCAAATCACTTTGGGTGTGACATCATAAGGGCAAAGGCCACACATTTCAAGAGCAGGGCTTCAACTCCTGAAGCAGTCTAGCTTTGGCCCAATAACCTGGGGACTTTTGCCTATAAATGAAATGGTCTCCAACCACTTGTTTGTATCATCTTGGGAATCATCTTGCAGCATCTTTGGATCATCACTTCAAAAGATTTCACTGGACTCTGCTGAGAGAGCAGTCTGTTGTAATGTCCTCCAGTTGTGAGGTGGAGGCAGGTGTTCCAAGGCAGAGATCAGCTCAGCCCCCTAACCATCCCAGGGACCAATTGGGATGATTTGCTGCTGGAAAAGGACCTGTTGAAGGAACCCAGATGTTGTGTGCCTGCCTCCCCTGTGTTTGGTATCCAGAGAACAAGGACCCTTCTTGACCCTGAGTGGGACTCTCAGCAACCTAAGAAGCGACCTGCTGCTGCAGCTAGACTGCCTCTCTGCCAGCCACAGTGGTACCCAGGACCTCACTGTGTTGTAGTACCCCTGCAGTTGTGTGCCAGCCTACCCTGTATTTTGGAGCATGGGAAAAGGTCCCATCTTGTCCCTGAATCCCTGGATTGGGACTCACAGCACCCTGAGAGCCAAGACAGCCAGGATCCTATTGTTTTCTACTGTTGAACTGCTTGGAGCTTGTTTCAAGAACTTCTCAACACATTCGAACCAGCATAATCACTGTTGCTGCCGTTTGCTCTCTCCCAATCTTCTCACAGTGCCAATAAGTCTGGTTCGGCACTTCTGAACCACCAAAAGCTGCAAGGAAGACTTGAGGAGAACCATCTCCGCTTCCATTTTATTTGTCTATTTGTTTATTTCTTATACGCACCAGGCAGAGGAACTGCATTTGGGCACAGATGTTAACTAAAGGTTGAGTTCTAGCTGTGATGGCCTATATATGCCCTTGATGCTTAGATTTATTTAAATAGGAAGGTTTTCAGTTCTTTCCTGAACCTTGCCAATGTAGTGCATGATCGTATACCAATAGGTAGCTGATTCCACAACTTTGGTCCAAACACAGAGAACCTCCTGCTGCCCTTTGAGGTGCATTTCGTCCGGGGGACGTACACCAAGGGTTTGTCTCCTAACCGGAGGTCTCTAGTTGGATGATAATGGTGGATTCTAGTATTCAAATATCTGGGTGCGAGTTTGTGAAAACATTTGTACACAAGAAACGCCACCTTACATTTAATACGATCCTCCAACATAAGCCAGTGGAGTGCTTTCTGAGATGTAGAAACATGATCCCTTTTTCCTATATGGGCAGTTAACCTGACTGCTGCATTCTGGGCCCTCTGGAGTCTCGCCATCTGTTTCACAGGGATCGCTGTCATGAGACTATTGCAATCGTCGAGATGGGAGTTTACCAGAGCTCCTACAACCATGGGATGATCTTGGGGTGGTTAAAAAAGGGAGTACATTCCTAAGCATACGCAGGGAGTAATACACTGCTTTTACTTTGGCCCCTACCTGGGCTTCAATGGCCAGATTATCTTGCCAGATACACCCGAGGTTTTTCACTCTCTTTGAGAATGGAATGTCTACACCTAGAATCTGCGGTTTTATATTAGTTTCTTCCTTTCTGTTTTTTTTCTCTGATCTAAATAATATTACTTCTGTTTTGGCTGCGTTAAGCTGCAACTAATTGCATGCCATCCATTTTTTTATGTCTTGCATGCACCGATCGATCCCTTCAAATGCCTCAGACAAATTGTCTGTCTCCACGTAGATCTGCGTGTCGTCAGCATATGAATGGAATCGTAGGCCATGTTTCCTCAAGATATCAAACAACGGTCGCATATACAGATTAAAGATCATAGGTGAGAGCACTGAGCCTTGGGGGACTCCACATCTCAGTTGAATTAGCTCTGAAAGGAAGGCTCCCAATATCACCTGCTGGGTTATGTCCTGTAAGAAGGAGTCAAACCAGTCCACCACTACTTTAGCAGCTCTTCCTATTTTTCCAATCCGTTGAAGGATGATCTTATGATTAATTGTGTCGAACGCTGCCGACAGGTCGAGCATCAGTAATATCGTATTGCTTCCCCTGTCTGCAGCTTCCAACAAGTCATCCTGGACTGCCAATAAGGCAGTCTCTGTCCCATGATTTGGGCGGAACCACGATTGATATTCATCTAAGATGTCTTTACTGTCTACAAACTGTTGGAATTGGTTGCAGACAATTTTTTCCAAGATTGTAGTGGGCCAGCATAAATTGGCCACAGGGCGGTAGTTTTTCAACACCATAGGATCTAAGTTGACCTTTTTCAATAGAGATTTTACCAACACTCCCTTAAGTGAGCATGGGATATAACCCTCTGTTAAAGATTTGTTAACAAAGGTGATTATAAATGGGGTAAGGTTAGCTGCCAGGCGATTGGCAGTACATGCTGGCATAGGAAAGGCCAGATCCTTTGTGGGTTTTAATTGGAGTATTTGTGATTGTACTGTTTCCTTCTCAATAGATTGGAAGCAGAATCTCTCCTCATTTTCCTGGTTTTCTACCCCTTCTAGCTCTTCTCTAGATTCTTCCCACTCTTCCGCAATCATCACATCATTAATACTCTTCTGAATATCCACAATTTATTGTTAAAAAAAACCATTGAACTTATTAGCCTGCTCCTGTGAGTCGGCGGTGGGTGCTGCCATACATTTAGGGTTCCTAAACCTTTTCACTACGTCAAATAAAGCTTTAGCCTGATTACCTGCTAGCTTGATTTCTCCTTGGAGGAAGTCCATTTTTGCCACAAAAAGGGCATTTTTATATTCCTTTAGACGGGCTCTCGCCTTCTCAGCATCATTATCTAGTTTGGAGGATCTCCAAAGTTTGTTAGCCTGGCGTACCGGTTTACGCATCAGGCCTAGTGCTGGACTAAACCAGGATTTGGATTTTTTGGTTATCTTGAGTCTAAGCGGTGTGTATTTGTCACAGAAGCACCTCAAGACCTTCCTCTTTGCTTCCGCCTTCGCCCTACCTCTCCACTGCTGATCTGTTCTCTCTTGGCACCGTGCACCTGACCACCCTTTGTCCTCCGGGCCCAGGTTCCTGCTAACCCTGACACCCTCCCTCACTGCCTCTGGGCCGCCCCTTGCACTAGGGTCTGTATCTGTACCCATACAGTCCCCCCCTTTTTTTTCTTCCTGCACTGATCGGACCTACCCTGTCTGCTGCCCTAAACTCACCCCTTGCCACTTGCTGGCTGCACTACCACTTTTGTTGCTTTTATTATTTCTTTATTATTATGTATTCTGTTTTCCTTTTGCTCTGCACTTTCCACTTCTCCCCCCTTCCTTGCACTTTTCCCCCGCCCAATGCACTTGCACGTTCTCAATGTCACGGGGCCTAGTAAGATCGTTGTTTTGTTCTCCCCTGTTCCCCTCTCTTGCCTTGTCGCTCTCTGAAACACTTGTGCTTGAGCGTGATAGAAATAAAATATCAATTCAATTCAAAGGAAGGTATTATTGCGTGCTAACTGCCCCCTCGGTCCATGACTGGTTAGGTCACTTTGAACCCTTTTTTGCTCGCAAGTACATATCCTTTCTCAAGAACATTGTTGTATTAAGTTGCCTTTCACCCATGATTAATTCCCCACAGTGCTGCATCTATTTTATTTGCTTATTCCGTGTTCTTTCCTCAGGGGTGTGTTTTGTGTAGTGTTTTTCTAGTTAGTTATTATTGTACATGGTGTGTTTAATTAAAGTACACATATTTCTATAGAACCTTGATTGGGCATTCTTTTATTTTGGACTGTTATACTTTGCTGTTTGTGTCACTACTGAACCACATTCAAACCCCTCTGAAGAGTATAGCCTTCCCTTGGCCCACACTACCACAAAAGGCAAAGGAGGTATATCTCTTGACTGTGCTTGTTTTACCTTTATGATTGTGTTAGCTCTTGGTTTGTAGATGTGCGAGGGTTGGGTTGGCGCTTTAGAAGTCATTTCATGAAAGGGTAATCCTCTGAAGATGAGAGATGGACATGCTTGTTGGTACTGGGAGCAGTTGGTAGGCAATACATGTTGGTGTGTGGGCAGTGAGGTGTTCTATACGTGTGTGGAGGCAGGCCTTTCTGGGAGTGAGAGGTGCTGAGTCATGGGAGCCAGTGGGAAGTGCCTGTGACTGAGTGTATTAAGTATTGCAAACATGAGCATGAGGTGGACATTTGCAATACCTGTTCTACTCTACAAATCATTCTAAGCAGTATACTTTTATTTAGTTTTTAACAGATTTCTTTTTTTGGGATGGGGAATAATGTCATGGTCTCATGCACTACTCACATGATCTATTTGTCCTTCACTCCCACCTCTCGTCCCTGCCTGAATGTATTCTTTTTTTTTGGTTTAATAATTTTTTTATTTAGGTTTACATATAACAGTAGAGCATTAGAGTAAAAGCTAATAAAGATTACAGCATCGTGAATTCAAGAACCAAATACAGACAATGTATGCCATGAATATTATAGTACTAAACTGACATAGATGTAGCTAATGTAATCAGAACAAGAGAGTACAATAAGTGTAATAATACTGTAAATATTTAAGATGAACACTCAATGCAATATAATCGATAAAAGGGAAGAGAATAACTGAATACTGCACTCACAGAGGGCAAACATGGAGAGAGATGAGACACAATAGGGAAGGGGGTGGGGAAGGATGGCACATCAACGATGCTTGGTCTTGGATCAACAGCATCAAAGCACATGGCATTTTCTTTTTTTCATGTACCATGTGTAAACATGTTATGATGGTCCAGATAGTTGATGAAAGAAGCCCATTTGATATTGTACCTGGGTATCAAGGTTCAATCCTGTGTGTAGAACAAACGTTGTTCCACCACCAGCCTTTAATTGTAATATCTTGCAAGTGTTTCCAGTTGGCAGTTATTAGTTTTATTGCAATGGCAATGAACAGATCATATAAGACGGAGAAGTGGTGTCATTTACCTAAACCTGTGGTAACGCACCCCAAGAAGACACTGGTGAAGAAAGAGGGGTATCAATTTTAAAAATATCTGTTAGAAATTTCCACACCTGTAGCCAGAAATTATATATACAAGGACAGTCATAGAACATATGTTTATAAGGGCCAGGGGTGCCTCCACATGACCAACATTTATCATCTAATCCATTCCTGGATTTCATCAATTTTAAGGGGTTATAAAGACTTGGTGCATGACGAAAAAAAGTTTGTGTGTGTTGTTGGCGGAAGTGGAGACACACCCAGAGTAGGGTCTATATATCATTGTCAAAGTTAAGACCACAATCGGTCTCCCATTGAGATTGAACCTGAAACCTGATGGTAGGGGAATTATCAATGATCAATAGTTTGTAATGTTTCTCAGCTTTAATATCGGTAGCCATGGCTAGAAGCAGTCGTCTAGAGGTATCAGGTGTAAGTATATTGTTAGCATATGTCTGAAGTCCATCCAGATAGGCATTAACTAAATTATTGTAGAATGTAAAGACTGATATGGGAAGGGAGAAGGAGCTTCTGAGATCTTGAAAGGAAGTAAGGGAGTTCCTTTGGACAATTTGTTGGATACACCCGATGCCTTTGTTAAGTCAGGACATAAAACTCTGCCATTGATAGTGATTGATCTGTTATGCCACAAATAGGGAGAGAGCTCTGGGGAAGGGGATTTGTTTAATTGGAAGAGAAAGGTTCTAAGGGCAGATCTAGAGGCATTGACTGGGTCTGAAATTGTAGCAAAAGAGTGGCCAAATATATATAACAAGTCAACAATATTACAGGGGAATACTAATTGTTTCTCAGGAACACACCAGGAAGGAATGTTAGCAGAATCAGATGAAGCAAACCAACAATGTGTTTGTTTAAGCAGGAAAGCATTATGTTAGTTTTTAAAGTCTGGAAATCAGACTCCTCCTTTTTCCGAAGGGACCTTAAGTTTACTGAGTGCAATTCTGATTTTGATTTTGATTATTTATACTGCGCTCTAAGACAGACTCAACTGTATCCAGGCACGGAAGGTCAAAACAGCTAAATTCAAGATGTCATGAACAAATATCAGAGTGTCTCTGAGTTGAACGCCCTACTTGACCAAGTGAGTTTTTAAAGCCTTTCTGAACTGGCCAAGTGGCTGACAAGCTCTAATCTCCAGTGGAAGATGGTTCCACAGCTTAGGCCTCAAAACTCTGAATCTCCTCTCCCCTCTGGAGACCAGTTTGGAATGTGGAACAGCCAGCAACAGTATATCTCCTGAGTGGAGTGCTCTGGCCGTTTGATAAAGGCAAACCTTCACACTGAGGTAGTCTGGGGCAAGGCCTTTGAGACATTTGTATTTCAGGCACGCTACTTTCAACTTGATTCGTTCCTCGACCGACAGCCAGTACAAGGATCTACGAAGGGAAGATACATTCTATTGCTTTTACCATTCCACCACAGAAAGTTGATTAAGATTGAGTAAATGTATTTGAAAAAAGTGGCAGGGAGAGGAAGGTAGTAGAGGATAATGGTAGTTAGTTCTTTGAGTCTGTTACGTAGAGTGTCTGTGCTAAATTTGATTGTGCCACATACCGTAGAGGCAAAATGTAAGCCCAAATATTTGAGTGAGTTGTCACACCACTTAAAACCAAAAACATCTAATTCATGTTTAAGACAGAATGAATTGAGAGGTAATAGCTCTGATTTATCTTGTTTAAGTTTTATTCCCAGACATAGATGAACATGTTTGTAGTTTAGCCAATAAATGTGGAATGTTATATTTGGGATTTTTTTAATGAAAGGAGGATATCATCAGCATATGCAGCTATTTTGGTTTTAAAATGGCCACATGAGATGCTTGGGATGTTAACATCACATCTAATGTATTCCAGTAGAGGTTCTAGGTACAGGACATATAGGATTGGTGACAAGGGCCATCCCTGTCTAGTACCCCTCCGAATCAAGAAGAAAAGAAGGATGAAGATGGACCATTAACACAGAATGAAGATGTAGGATCAGAGCACAGGAGTTTGACCAGGGATGTAAAGCCCTGGCCACACCCATGCCAGCGCAGGGCTTGAAACATATAATCCCATTTGACCCTATCAAAGGCTTTCTCAGCGTCCAATGCAATAGCAGCGTATCCCAGTCTATCATTTTGTTTTCCTTTGAGATAACATGGAGAGCGTCTAATAGGAGCCTAGCAATGCACGCGATTTTCCTGCCCTTGACATAGCCCACTTGATCTGACTTGATTAACCTTGGAAGGCAAGATTCAATTTTGTTGGCTAGTAGTTTGGCAAAGATCTTGCTATCAACATTGATGAGAGAGATAGGTGTATATTGGGGAGTTCTGGGTCTTCATCAGCTTTAGCGAATAGAAGAAGTAGCACCTTGGAGAAGAATCCAGACAAGAATCCCCTGGAAGCAAAGAAGGAATACAATGTTTTATGTCTTCAAGTTAAGGGGTAAGAGAACTGATTGAAAAACTCAGTTGATAATCCATCTGGGCCTGGAGCCTTGCCTTTACCTAGCCCTTGAATGGCAAGTTTAATTTCAAGGGAGGTGATACCTCCTTCAAAGCAACTGAGATCTGATGAGGGGTAAGAGTGTCTGCTAATATTATCAAAGAACGATTTAAGACTAGTTTCCAGAAAGGTAGTCTCTGGGGTATATAGATTACTATAAAATTTCTTGAAGGCATTCAAGATCCCAGAAGGATCCGTCATTACGGAGCCAGAGGAATTTTTTATATAATATGAGAGATAAATGTTCTTTCTTTTTTGGCTTTGAGATAGGAGTCCGGGGATTTGCCAGGTTTGTTAGATGTTTGATATATCTTGGATTTGTATTTTAAAATGGCACATGAGGTTTGTTCGGTAAGGTATTTATTATTTTTGAACCGCAGGGACAAGGTATTACGAAGATTCAGATCTGACGGCGATTGATAGTATTGTGGAGAGAGAGCTGATGGTATAGGTGTAAAGACTGGAGGTGGAGTCTGTACTTCTGCTCTCTGTATGGTAGAGGAGAGGCACGGAGGACCCCAGCCAAGATTCTCTATTATTGGTATCGTGGTCAAGCAATCAAGGCGTAGCTTCCCAGGAGGTGATGCAGGCTTTATCTTAAGAACAGTGTAGTCCCCAAGCCCCCACAAAGGAATGTCCACACACTGTATTAGTTTAAACACAGTCTTTATATAATTAAGTTCAAGGTTATGTACACGATCACAATAACTCACTTTGCGCTCAGTAAATCTACAATGGCAAATATATACAGTTCTAATTGGTACCACAATTATTATTAGATCTCATTAAAATGCATCAACTGTACTCTGGTTAAATGTCACACAAATCAATTAATACATGTAACCAACAATAGACATAGGAGGAAAGCAGTTAGTTTAGAACAATTGGCAGAATACTGGCCCCTACCACACGACACAGCTTTGTGTGGAGATCCCCCCACCTGGGCAACCTGTAAAGTAAAGATATATCACAAGCCCAGTCCATATATTGTTCTATAAATCTTATTTCCTTCTATAATAGTTCTACAATCCCAATGTACCTGGAATAGCAGAGTTCAACGGTGGGTCGTCGACAGATCCTTCTTGAGCGCCTCCCTTTAAGGCAGGAGCCACGGATCATCGAGATCCCCCGAGGAAAAGGGTGAACAACGACGGTGAGGTGGCAGCTTCGTTCCTAGCGGTGCTCGTCGACGATCAAACGTACACGTCCTGCAAGGAGGAGGCGTGCGGACATCTCAGTGACGATTGTTCAGGACCACAAAGAGTTTGAAGAACTGTGGCCCAGCAGGGGTGTCGAGTCATCGGCGTCTCTGTGGTCTTTAGGTGGCGGGAAACCCACCGGCGGATGCTCCTCAGCGCTTCAGCGGCCTTGACTTTCTCCGGTGTCACAAAGCGGCGTGACAAAGTGGTCGACAGTGCAGGCGAGAGCGTCCTTGGATCAAATGTTACTTAGGCAAAGGGAGCACGGCGGCTCCGGTCAGCGATGGCGGTCGTCGACAGCGATGGACAACAGTGTCTGGATGCTTCTCTTTGTGAGTCCGCAGCGGTCCCCATCTCCGGTCAGCAGCCTTTCGTAGGTCTGTCTACCATGGATCGCTGGCAAAGAGTAGCAGTTCACGATGGTCCCTCATAGCTCGGGAAGAGGGCGCCTAACCAGGTCCTCTCTGGGTCAGTCCTTGGAGACACAGCAGCTTTCAGATCTACGAAGTAGAGCAGCAGCAAGACTAGTTGATCTCCCATTCATTCTCCTGGGTCACACTCAGGCAACCAATCGGTCATTCATGCAGGCAGGCAGCCAATCAGGTGCATAGTGCATTCAGGCCATTCACTTCTCTCCAGACACTCACAACAAGTTATGTATATTGGGACAAGTACCCAGCCATTCAACACTCCACACTGCATTCATACCAGTTTCGGGCAGGGCTGTCTCAGAAATTGTGTCAAACACCAGAAACCAGACATCCACAACAAGAAGTGCATATTGGTCACACACTCCATTCTCCCAGGTCCCACCCACAGGGTGTACCCACAACATACAGTCACTGGGAAGGCTCCAGCCAGTCTGGCCTGTACTTCACAACAACACCAAATATGGAACTTCCACCCAACAGCCAGTCAGGGGGAAGGGACAGAGTCAGGGCTTCCCAGGACTTTGGGAAAACAAGGTAACAGGCAAAAGAAAGCAAGAGGCCGCAGGGGCCATCTTGTTTACTCTCAGGAATCAAATGATTCCAATGGCAGGGCCTGGGTATCCCAAAAATGGAGGATACTCAGAGCACCTGTCAAATTCAACATGGAGCTGCTACCTGCTCTTTGGGCCACACACGGGTGCCCAAAAACATACACTAGGGGCACAGGGTTGTACCCCCACCCATGGGTGCCATAAGGGTTTCCCACAGGTCTGTACACCAAACCAAAAGAGGGAGCTGCACCACCAGGAGTCTCACATGAACTCCTACGTTGAAAATATGACAGAACACACAATAAAAAGCAGTACAAGGATACGGAGGCCCTGTCCCTCCAATGCATTTCCAGCATCACAGTCGCCCCCCCCCCCCAGACTGAGGTTAGGGTGCCTAATCTCCCATGAGATAGACACCCTCATCCAGGCGGTCAACATACCTTCTGGAAAGGCCATCTGCATTATTGTGACTCTTCCCTGGTCTATGCTCTATGGTGAAGTCTAGCCCTTGCAGGCTAATGGACCACCTGAGCAGTTTCAGGTTTTCGCCCTTCATCTGCATAAGCCACTTGACGGGTTTATGATCTGTTTGGACCATGAAGGTAGACCCTGTAAGGTAGAGCCTAAAACGCTGAAGGCTCCAAACTATGCTGAAACATTCCTTTTCAACAGTACCCCACCTAAATTCACTACCCTTGAGTTGTCTACTGATGAAGATGATTGGAAGTTCCCTCCCTTTGTCATCTAACTGGGACAAGACAGCTCCAATTCCGGTGTCGCAGGCATCCGTCTGGATGATAAAGGGTTGGCTGTAGTCAGGCGCACACAACACAGGTACCCTACACAGACTTTCATTAAAGCCATCAAAGGCCCTCGTACAGTCTTCAGTCCAATTAACCTTCCTAGGTTGTTTGGGTGAAGTCAGAGCTGTCAGTGGTGCAGCTATGGTTCCATAGTCTGCCATGAAATTGCGATAGTACCCAGTGAAGCCCAAAAAGGCTCTCACCTGTGTTGCGGTAGTGGGAGTCTCCCAGTCATGTACATCCTGTACTTTACTGGGGAGAGGTTGGATTTGACCCCCTCCTACCTCATGACCAAGATACATGACTTTCCCCTGAGCTATCTGGCACTTGGTGGCCTTGATAGTGAGGTTAGCCCTTTTCAAGGCCTGCAACACCTTATCCAGATGTGTCAAACAGAATGTTAGCAGGGTCATTGTCCTGAACCAGGACAGGAAGCTTTGCTGTCTTGTCTCCAATCATAGTTGTGACTAAGGCTACAGGCGATAACTTGGGAAGCCCACCAGCTAACCTGGTGGTTCTCAGAGGAGCACCTACATTATCCTCTGGCTTGAGCAGGGTCTGGTCCACCACTGTCATGCTTGCCCCTGTGTCTCTCAAGCCAGTAGAAGGCTGGCCATTCAAGAGGACACTTCTCAAAAACCTATGGGTGTTCTGTGGGATAGTCGCCAGTACTTCTGTGTACTGGTCCCAGGCCCAAAGGGACACTAAGGAAATCTCTACAGGAGCACCGAATGTGATCCTTGTAGAGGAGGGGAGGACAGTGGCCTCCACTTCAGACATGGGGTAAGTGTAGCTCAGGTTGACAGCCTGTACTCCAAGTGCCTTACCGTTACACTTGGAGTCACCCTTCTTGTAATCCAGAGCCCCACATTCCCAACAAGTGCCAGGAATGCAGGGTACGGTACTGGAACCACTGGTAGCCTGCTTTGCAGCAGGTTGACCACTACTCTTATTCCCACCCACAGATGACTTATCCCCACTAGACATTTGGGTCTTAGGAGAGGAAGGTTTTGGTTTACCCGACTGTGACTGCTTCTGGGACTCCTCAGATTTCTGAGAGGTCGCCTTTTCTTTGTCCTTTTCCTTCCCACTGGAGTCCTTAGGGGACACCCGGTGGAAGACCCACTTGTCAGCCAGCCTGGCCAGTTTAAAGGGATACAAAATGTTCTGGTCAGCAACATACTGACACAGCTCTGGTGAACAGGCTTCAGAAAAATGCTAAAAAATCAAAAAGTGAGACAATTCAACAAACGCTTTCACTTTGTAACCATCAATCCACCCCATCCTGTTCATGTGCGCAGCACTCACCCAGTCAACCCAAGACACATTCTCTCTTTTCTTAAAATCCCTGAACCTTTTAAGGTATTGGGTAGGTGTCAAGGTGTGGAGGTGATTATTGGCCAAGGAGCTGATTCTGGAGGTTGGGGTAGGGGTTGGGAGGGACAGGGGATGTGTTGGGGGCGGGATTGTGCGATAAATCATAATGGTTGTCCATGTCCAGGCTAAGCAGGCATGATATGTGTTATGAGTGGCTAGAGATGCATTCTGGTGCAGCCAGTCTAGTCATTCCTCAGTTTTGTATGACTTTCTTTCAACTGGGAATGTCTGATAAAGCAGTCCTGCTAAGTGTAATTACCTGGCTAAATTGGCATTTGGGTGCTGCCAGTCTAGTCATTTCTTACTGCGGCATTGTATATTTTTCTGGGCATCTGTGATAAAATGATATGATAAAAGTCATTTATAATGCACCTGTACACAAGTGTTTCTATGCGCGACAAGACACGGGAGGGAAGATAGAGGGAGGACAAGACAAACAATCTCACTAGACCTTGTGTTATTGTGAGAATGAGAGGTGCAAGAGGAAAGGAAGGGGGGAAGTGCAAGGGAGAGGGGAGGCGAAAACAGGGCTGCAATGCTCTGAGTAAGTGCAGCAAGGACAGCACGGCTATCGGTAGTGCAAGGCGAACAAGGGGCTGCAGGGTTACAGTTACAGCCCCTAAGTGCATGGTAGGCATGGAGACAGTGCAAGGGTGACGATCAAGAAAGAGCCTGGACTCAGAGAGACTTTGATGGTATCCAAGCAACCGGTCGGTACAGCAGACAGGTAGGTCAGCAGGGGAGGGAGAGAGAGAAAGCAGAGGAGAAAAGGAAAGTTTTGAGCTGCTTCCGAAACTTCAGATGGTCCGGCTCAAGTTTGAAGTGGCAGGGAGGCCATTCCAGAGGGAGGCACCAGCAGAGGAGAGACATCAACTCCCCACTCAGTGCCTGGAGAAGCGTCTAAGTCTTAGAGAGTTGGAGGTAGCTGAGAGAAGGGCTCGAGAAGGAAGGTATTTTGGAAGTGAGCGTTGGATTTAGTGCAGGCCCCAGCCCAAAAAAGCCTTGTGGACAACGCAAAGGGTCTTGAACGTGGTCCTTGCAGCCACCGGGAGCCAGTGGAGAGATTTCAGGGCTGGAGAGATATGATCCCTAGGCGGACAGCCAGAGTGAGAGAGGGAAAGCTGGTGCCAAGGTCCCAATGAGAAGGATCTCTGTCTTACTGCATTAAGGCAGAGATCATTGGAGGCGCACCAATCCTGAATCACAGAAAGACAGTCAGGAATGAGAGAGAGAGGAGAGGAGGCTGAGGGGAGCCTGAAGGAAAGCTGAGTCATCCGCATAACACTGAAAGTTAGAGGAGAAGGTAGAGATCAGGTGGGCCAAAGGGGCCAAGTAGAGATTGAAAAACCATGGTGAGAGTATAGAGCCCTGGTGAACGCCACAGGTAGAGATAGGTGGCAGAGAGATTGGAACCAGGTTGGACCTGAGGTGGGGGGGCGGTCCAAGAGGAAGGAGGTCAATCACTCCAGGGCCTGATCGGTGATCACAGAGTCGGTTGATCAGGATGGCGTTGTTGACTGTGCCGAAGCAGAGGAAAGAAGGAGTGTGAGGACAGAAGGAATGCTGGAATCAAGGTTAGAGAGCAGATCTTCATGGGTGTTCAGGAGAGCAGTTTCCATGCCTTTGGCAGCTCTGAAGCCAGACTGATTGTCATGGAGACAACCAACAGATTCAGTGTGGCGAGTAAGCTGGGAGATGGCAAGCTTTTCCAAGAGTTTGCCCAAGAAAGGGTTGATGGAGATTGGGCAATAGTTTGCCGGGAAGGTAGGATCAGCAGATGGCTTCTTGAGGAGTGGGTGCCCAAGGGAGTGCTTAAGGGGAGAGGGGAACGTTGCAGTGGCTAAAGAGTAATTACACAAATGGGCCAAGGCTGGAGCGAGGGTGTCAATATGGTCCTTGATGGTTCTGGAGAAGCAGGGAAGCACCTGTTTGGACGACGCTTTCATAGTTCAGACTTGTCTAGAAACCTCGTCAGGTGTTGTCAGAGAGAAAGAGGATAAAGGAGGGGGAGAGGTAGAGATGGCCAAAGGAGGCCGATAGAGGAAGAGGGAGAGGAAGAGGGGATAGATGACAGGATGTCCTGAGATTTAGCTGAGAAATGAGAGGCCAGAGCTGTACAGAGGGTCTTGGAGGGAGCAGGAGAGGTAGAGCCCGCAACAGGATTGACCATTTCCTTGCAGATCTTAAAGAGTTTGGCCGTGTTGGTAGAGGCCGCGGAGACGCAGGCTTTAATGTGTGCTCTCTTCTTGATGAGTGTTATTGCTTTGACTGTCATTTTGGTTCAACCAGCATAGGTATGTTTAAATGTGGCCTGGCATGCTTTACTGTAATGTTATTACGTGTCTACACTGGTCTACATTGTTCAGCCAGTTCAACATGTTTTCATTTTGGCATGGCATTTTTAATAGAAAACAATAATGTTCCTGTGCACTGTTGGTGATTTACATGTATTGGATTGGGGTTACCCTACAAAACAATTGGAAACACTGTGGCTTTATAGCCAATTTTTCTCAGAAAGTGTGCTGTATATTGCATTAAAATACATATTTATATCTTTCTCCTAGTGCAGTGTGTGTGTGGCATACCCCTTCAGCAGCGCGTTCGTGTATATTGCGCAAGCTTGACAAACTAGGCCAGCCCAGAGTGTGGCGGGACCTGTGATTTGTTGCCGAGTTGGGGGGGAGGGCGCCTCAGCATGGCTGGCAGGGGGCCCCCACATTTTGTGTTACGCCACTGCTGACACCCCCTCGCTTTCCTTTCTTATGTAGATGTAGATGGGTCAAATAATGCAGTTCTTATTATGCCATTGATTAATGGAACAGTGTGCTCTATTTAAATATTTCCTGACTGTGTTTTGTGGCTGGCGAGTAGTACAGGTTTCTAGTCATTAAACTGTGCAGAGAAATTGAACCAAGTATTTTGTCTGGAATCAGTGGATAAAGTAAAGATCCCTAAAAGTGTGTCCTTATACCTATTGGTATCTCCTTACTGGTAGTTCAGGCTTTCCATGTATACCAGTAGGCTGAGGTTTTCAGTAAACGCAGCAGATGATTGTAGGCACTGCCAAATGTATTCAATTATATTGATGGAGGTCATTAGGTGTGATGGTGACCGTTCTGTTGTCTAATCAATATTCAGTCGGTAAGGCTGTCTTTGCTACCTATTCTGCCTATACACAGTGAAGGTAATATCCATGAGGGAGCTGGTTGGGGAATGGTAAAACTCACAAGTCAATAACATGTCTGCTTTTGTATTTATGTTTTGGATGTTTCTTTAAGTAAACCATACAGGCTTAAAAGTAGCTTTTCACTATGAAAAAAAGCCGATCACATAGTACAGCGAGCTGAGCGCTCGTTATGAAGTCTGTGTGTGGCCTGCTGATACATGTTTGAATCCCGGCAGGGCCAACTCAGCCTTTCATCCTTCCCAGGTTGATACATTGAGTACCACACAGAGGGATAATAATATCAACTGTTATTTCAGCGCTTGGATGCCTGCGGGTTTGCAGCACTACATAATATTATTATTAATACTGGAAGCCCACCTTCTAACTTGAAACATAGTTTACCATTTACAAACACTTTGGGATCATGGATTGCCGTGAATCTGGGTGTGTGGTGCCGGGAAACGTCTGGCACTCTTATTCCAACCGCATCCACTTTTTCTCTTTAGCATTATTTGCTGCTTCAGAATCTTACACTAAGTGGCATTGGAAACAGGACTGGTCTGCTGTTGTGTTGGAGATTGGAGTGACTAAGACGTGCACCCCTCCTTGGCATAACGAGACAGAGACTTGCAACTACCTGGTAGTTGGTGCAACGTTTATTACAGAGTTGTTGAGGTGACTGGTGGTGCACTCCCACCACTCCTTGCTCCCTCAGGTCATGATGCTGAGCTGGCAGAGCTAGGAGTGGTGTTGGTGGAACTTTCCATTGGACACCTGGGAGTGGAAGTGGTGGGAGTGGTGAGAATAATGGTGCTGCATGTGACAGTCGTCTGAGTCCCTACAAAATAACTAAATATCCCTGTGCAAGGTATATTGCTATCCCTCAGAAAGGTTGTGCTAACTCTTCGGTGCACTGATGTTACTTACGCCTGTTTAAGGTGAGGGACTATCAAGGACCTGACCCTATCCTCTCTCACTACTTTCCTACATCTAAAAATATGTGCACACTTCTTGGAGGTCGATCATGTGCTTTATTAGTGTCGCCTCCAGTCTGTGGGCCTCATTACGTGTCCGCCGACCTGGACTTAATGCCACCAGTATAACCATTCCGTGACCATCAAATCACGACCCACGATTCTGGAAAATCCACCACCACAAACCGCTGCCACGGAGTTAGGGGACCCGTAAAATGCATTGACGGGGAAACCCCCCAGTTACCAGCAAAACCAAACACCATGGGAATTACGAGTACCACGGACATGGAAACACGACCATAAAAATGGCGGAAAAATCGTGGCCACCGAGGCAGTATCGGCGCCACCGCGAACATGATGTTAAACAGTGCCTGGTGAGCTGAATCCGGCCACAAGTGCAGCAAATGAGCCCAGATGGACTCAGCAGGCCACTGGGAGCCTACAAAAGGGCCACACCCATACCCAGGCCAACTCCAAACGCAACTATGCAGGCAGCAGCTGCAGCAGCATTGGGACTGGGGCTATTGAACCTACAGGCAGCATTGCACATGGTGGCAGTAATGGTGCAGAGGAGGATGAGGCGGAGGAGACACAGGCGGCAGTTAGCAAACCATGCACCCATGCCAAACCCAATTGTGCAGCTGGCACAACCTCGCAGGCATCCTGCAATACCCCGCATCAGGGCCTCACCCTGGAACTTGACCCCAGGACAGATCCATACATTATATCGGCTGGACCGTCCAACAATCATGTACGTCACCACCATGATTGAGGACATCAGGAGCCACATTGCCATTTTGTCCGCAACCCCCCCCCTCCTGAAGGTGGTGTCAGTACTGCATTTTCTAGGCACTGGACCTTATCAGCACACAGTTGGTGAGCTGCACGGGCTCTCACAACCCAGTTTCTCTAAAATATTGTGACAGGTACTGGATGCCCTGCTGCGCCATGTGTCGAAACACATCGCCCTACCCCGTACCCTTGCACAGGTCATTGCCACCAAGTTGGCCTTCCATGCCATTGCGGCCATGCCAAATTGCATAAGTGCAGTAGACTGCACCCAGATAGAGCTGACAGTACCACGTGCAATGGAGATGGTGTACCGCAATAGGAAAACATACCACTCACTGAATGTACAGATGGTATGTGACGCTGGACAAGTGATTACACATTGCTGCGCATGTTTCCGGGGTCAACACAAGACTCAATTGTCCTGCAGAATTCGACATTGCCACAATACATGGAACACTACGCTGGACAAAGCACATGACTATTGCTTGAGTACAACTGCCAATGCACAAGCCCTGTGGAAGGCGGGTGTGTGTCCGGGGCAATGACCTGTGTGAGTGGGCCGCTACAACTGCACATGCATCACCCCCTGGCCCATGTAATGGATGGTCAGCATAACCCACACATCACAAAGCTACACATGACAGGTTGGCACAGTGTGCCCGTACACACCCTGCCAAATGAGACATAATACCAATACTACCACAAGGCCATACAACTTGAGCCACTCAATACAGCCACCCACACGATGCACCACTGCCCCCTCAATGCACATGATGACTGCACATGAGACATACTGCAACAACCACATCATCACAGTCTATTGATTGACTCCTCCATGTGTGTACATCATTGCACAATGCCATACTTACCAACAACTATTGTCCGCAAGGGCAACTACATATGCACAGCAAGTCGTTGGGCAATGTCCAAATGCCAACGTCTACAACAATTACCCATGAATGGTAATCACCCACCCGTCCAACCACTGCTTGGCCCATATGGATGAATGAATGATGACACAAGATTGCACTGCATCTGATCAAGAGATGATACCACAAACACTGACATGTCCCACACATTTCCATCCCATGTAGGCGATGCTGGATATGCACTCACGCCATGGCTGATGACGCCTGTACGGAGGCCAAGGAACAGGCATGTGGAGGCGTACAACAGGGCACACGTCCACACATGTGGCATGATTGAGAGGACATTTGGCCTACTGAATGCCAGGTTCCTCTGCTTGAGCAGATCTGGAGGATCGCTGCTCTACAACCCAGTGAAGACGGATAAAATTGTGCTTGTGTGTGCCATGCTGCACAATCTGTGCATACGCAGGAACATTCCTCTGCCCCCAGACACAGAGGATAATGATGGAGGTGAAGATGGGGATGGGGTTGGGATGGCTCCGGGGGTGCACAAGATGGCCAACAAGCACGGGATACACTCATTCGTATTTACTTTTGAGAGACTGCACATTGACAGCATTGGATGTTATGACGATGCCGGTGAATAAATGGATTGTCTGCAAATGAAATGATGGATGTCCACTCATTATGGTTTTTTTAAAAGGTGTTGTATTATAAACAAAACAGGAAAGAAGGTGCATTGGGTAGGGAAGCTGTACACCCGTGCCCACCCACCACCTAAACATACCCACCCCCAACCAGGCCCCGAACAACCAACCCCCTAATGGACCTCCCCCACCACCCAAACGTACCCACCCCCAACCAGGCCCCAAACAACTAACCCCCTAATGGACCTCCCCCACCACCCAAATGTACCCACCCCCCTACACCCATCTTGTCCCCGAATGTCATGTCTACTGCCATCCCCACATGGCACTATTTGCGGGGGTGCTTATGCACAGGAGTGTCCTTGCTGACGGGTCCAGTCAGCTGACTAGAGCGCCTCTGTGGGCTGCCATTGGGAGAGCTGGATGGGGTGGTGCTGGCTGAGGTGACTGTTGGTGTGACTATGGGCACACATCCTTGAAACGCCTGATGGGTAACCAACATTGACTCAGCTATGCTGGATTGCAAACTGTTCCCTTCCCTGACATGGCGTGTCAGGATGACAATGGTGGTCGCAAATTGTCCAATGGACCTGGAGAGCCGACGTACAGATGTTGCATTGCTCTCACGCTGCAGCCTGGCCTCCTTCCGCTGATGCATGGCCTCCTCCCGCTGCAGCCTGGCCTCTTCATGCTGCAGCCTGGCCTCCTCCAGCTGTCTTTCCACGAGCTGCATCAGGGTGGCCTGTTGTTGCTCAATGTGCTGCAAGCGAGTACTGAGCTCAGCCATGGAGGGCGTTGGGGAACGCATGGGGCTGTGCAGTTCTTGGGGGCTGAACTGTAGGCCATGGATGGATGACAGCTCATCCATGTTGTCCCCCTCACCCTGTTGTACAACTTCGGCCTGCATGGCCGGGGCACTGTCATCACTCGATGCAGCCTCCTCAGCAGTGCAGATGGGCTGCAAGATGGCATCCGGGGCAATTGTGGGTGCCTGCATGGGGATGGTGGCGTCCGCTGGTGTGCCCGATGTAGCTGGTGTGCCCGATGCAGCTGGTGCTTGTGTGCCGGAGCAGCTAGCATTGTCCTCCTGGGCAGGAGTGCTGCATTGGGCGCGTGCATGTGGCCGCTGCATCGCCTCTTGGCCGTCGTCGCTGTCACTTGACACTGCTGTGGGGATACAGAGGGCATGCTGCTAGTTGTGTGATGTTACTTGATGTGTCCATCACATGCATCAAACTGAACGATCCATGACCACTTGCATGTGCACACTTGTGACTATTGATGCACTCAGGTGTGTGTGTCTCTGCTTCCACTCAGGCACGCACTGTGTGCATTTCCAGGGGTCATGCATTGGGGATGTGTTACCTGTCATCTGGGTGGTGAATGGGTCCATTGGGTCACTCCTGCCATGGCTGGGCAGGGATGTGAGTGGGTGCATTGGGTCACTCCTGCCCTGGCTGGGGGGGGGGTGAGTGGGTCCTTTGGGTCACTCCTGCCCTGGCTGGGGTGGGGGTCAGTGGGTCCATTGGGTAACTCGTGGGGTGCATTCACACTTATGGCTTTGTACTTTGTGCACTTACCGGCATCTGCAGGTGGGCTCACTCCTTCCTCTGCGTCTCTGATGCCGTGGATGCCCTCGAGGTGCAGGACACTGCTGCAGCACTCCTCCCACGATTGCATCTTGAGAGGGGATGCAGGGCCTCCACTGGTGCCAATGCTGTGTTGGCGGTGTGCAGCGATGAGGTTGCGCACCTGGAACGGTCATCCCACCTCTTATGGCAGTCTTTCACAGTGTGTGTGATCACACCGACCACTGTGCACTTGCGTGCTGCCTCCGCCCACACCTTCTTGTGGCGTTGCTGGATAGCGCGCCACTGGTATGCGCTAAAGAGCATTTCCGCATGCTCGACAATGTGTTCCACTAACTGTCTGCGTGCTGGGATCCTGGATGCCATGATGGTGTTAGAAGTGCTCTCAGTCTCAGGGAGGTGTTCTGATCTGTGGTGTCTGAGGATGGCAGTGGATTGTGCTTTATATAATGGCCGCCTCTCTGTTTCCGTTTTTTTTCGTGGCCATGCTAGTTCTGCTTCTGGTGATTCTGTGTCTGTGATGGTGGGGGGCGGACACAGGTTTTGCACCATTTTTTGTGGCGATATGTCAGTGTGAGTGGGTGTTTACGTGACAGCAGTGACACCGTTTCCGTCTCAGTGTGTTGCGTGCAACCCATGTGCCATAATCAGCCGTTAAAACCTTGCAGTCGTGGAAATAGTGTCGCTGTCGTCACGGAATCACTTGATATGTCTGATCAAATATTTCTAAAAACAAAGACAGAGTTATTCCTTTTTGCTGTCTGTAGTAAAAGATGGTGTATCTAAGCCGAGCCCACTGCTCTGTTATGGTGAGTGTCGGGGTTTAGGTCATCACTCCCAAACCACTTAATTTGTCGACCAGTTTCAGCAGATATAAATAAATTGCAGGAATAACACTGTCTTTGTTTTTACAAATATTTTATCAAACGTATCAAGCACTTGTGAATAATAAGCACATGATCGACCTCCAAGAAGTGTGCACATATTTTTAGATGTAGGAAAGTAGCGAGGGAGCATCCTTGTTAGTCCCCCACCTTAAACAGGCGTAACATCGGCGCACCCAAGGGTTAGCACAACCTTTGTGAGGGATAGCAAGACACCTTGCACAGGGATATTTAGTTAACTGTAGGGACTCAGACTACAGGAATAACTTGATAAATTAACTGGTTCTGTCTATATGGTGATACAGATGATTGGGCAAAGACAGAATGGAACAGCCTTTAGACTCTGTTTTGTATATTACACAGCTACGGTAGTGGTTATGATTAAGTTGCTGTTTCCATAGGAAGAGCCCTTTTTGGGTGGCTTATAACTTCGCTCTCACTGGACGAATCCTCACCAAACTTTGCAAAAAAAGTATATGGGTCACTCTGAATTTTTTTGACCAGGGAGGCAAAGTTATAAGGGGGTCCCAAAACTTCTTTTTTGTTCACATAGCCTGAATGGAAAATCCATCCAGTAGTTTTTTTATAAAATGAGCAAAAAATAGGTTAAAAAAAATTAGTGATATCTATGTTTGGTCCGCGGACACACTTCCCTGTTCGGTCTGCGGACAGTGTCCTGATTGGCCAACCGGCTTGCGTCATGTCCGCGGACATGCAACGTGTTTGTTGATTGGACGGTGAAGAGCGTGAAGCGCTTCAGATTTTCGGGAACGCCCGCCATCTTGGATTAGCGGACATACGCGGACAGCGCGGTGAAACTTGGTTGAAAAATACTATTTAGGAGAGTGTGTTGTTGTGTGAAAGTGTTTGGGGAGAGTGGGGGAGTAAGAGATGGGTTAAATGTTTTATTTATTTAGGTGGTAGACCACCCTGTTGTGTTCGCTTTGTCCGCGGACAACGCAGATGTTATAAAATGTTCTAAATAAACAAAATGGGGGTGTTCTGAGGACACTACGGCTGTCCGTATTGTTTGCAAGCAAGCTGAAAGTGATCTAAGAACACTGGCGGTGTCCTGAAATGTTTGAAAGTAAACAAAATGGGTGTGTTCTGAGGACGGTAAGCCTGTTCGTTTTGTTCGCAGGAGAGTTGAATCTGTTCTAAGAACACATCATGTGTCCTGGGATGTTCGTGAATAAATAAAATGGGGGTGTCCTGAGGACGGTATGCCTGTCCGTTCTGTTTGCAAGCAAGTTCAAACTGTTCTAAGAACACATGTTCGCAAGCACGTTCAAAGTGTTCTTCGAACACATTATGTGTCCTGGGATATTCGTAAATAAACGAAATGAGGGTGTCCTGAGGACGCTATATCTGTCCGTACTGTTCGTAGGCAAGTTGAAACTGTTCTAAGGACACTCATGATGTCCGTGGACAATAAAAGTGTCCATATGGCATAGTTAAAATGTTTGACTCTATGGGTGTGATATGCTGCGGTGTTTGTGGCCAGGGCATAGAGTCTTGGGAGCATGGCCATATGGCACCACCGCAGCATATCACACCCATAGTGGCTTATAACTTTGGGATCCAAGAACAAATTTATAAGCAACAAAGTTATAAACCACTATGGGTGTGATTTGCTGTGATGGTTGTACTTAATATAATATACTTACTGTTTGGTATAGTAACTGGAGTACATGTATTTTTTGTTTATTTCTGTGATAAAAGAAAATATCATGTTAGTATTGGTATTTTGTAACAACTTATAACATTGAATAATCAACATTTTTTTTTACCCTCATATTTAGTAGATTACAAACCAGTGTACTGTGCAATTTGCTCAGTTTCTGTGTTTGTTGCTAAAATCATTGGGTCTGTGGGAGAAAAAAAAATACATGTTGGATTAAAAAAAACTTTTTTTGTTATGCTACAGTCTATTTGTTTGTTTGTTTTCAGTGTTCACTTGTTGTTTCTGTCTAATGCTCTATATATTGGCTTGTTGCAGATTTTTGGAGCAGTTAGATACCTGTTGACATATTCTAACAGTGTATTTTTTGTTATAATGAAGTGGTATTGATTTATCTGTTTGGATATTGTAAAATCTTGGGGTAGTTAGATACCATTTGGCATATTCTAACAGTCTATTTTTTGTTATAATGTAGTGGTATTGATTTATCTGTTTGGTTATTGAAAATCTTGGGGTAGTTAGATACCAGTTGGCGTATTCTAACTGTTTATTTTTTTATATAATTTAGTGGTATTCATTTATCTGTTTAGTTGTTGTAGAATCTTGGGGCATTTATATAGCTGTTTGCATATTGTAACAGTTTATAGTCTTCTAATAGAAGTTTAGTTAATGTTTAAATACAGTTTAGTTAATACATTTTGGTTTTAAGAAGATTAAATAAGCGTTTGTAAGATTTGCAGGTAATCTCTGCTTTAGAATAATGGTACTATCATTACATTCGAACCATCCACACTTCTTTTTTTTATATATGCAGTATAGTGACCTATATTGGTTGTGTCTCCTGTGTGGTAGATTATACCTATTGTTGTGAAGGCTTTCTTACCAAGTGATACTTGACCATGTGTGAATCCAGTCAGCTTGCAGTTGTTTTTGGTATCATCTGCATTGTAACATAGAAGCATTAGTATTACGTATTTACTATGTGTTTGCATTAGTAAGGTGGAGCGATTATCCGAATTGCAGGTAGTACATAATCTACCATGGTTTGCATTTTGTACAAATTGCTGAAATGGAACGGATTCACAATTAGGTATTGATACATACACAAAGCGCTCATTGGGGATTTGTTGTTGTGTCACATTGTTGCAGAGAGTGCATGTATGTTTCCACATGTATGAAATCTGGAAGATTTCATTCATAGGTATGTTTTTGTTTTCCAGTACTTGTAATAAGTACATTAGGAATTCTTGTGGATCTTCCTGTGAGTTTATAGTGAATTTCACCATTCCAACACAGTAGTCCAATTGTTGTCTTATTCCATAAACACTATTCGTGTTGTCAGGATTATTTGTTGCGTTTCTCTGAAGTACTAACATTTGAAAACACAATTGGCCTGTACTGTGTAAGTAAATGTTGTCAACTATTGGTGGTAATTGAAATATAATATTCATTGCTACATTTGGATAGCAACTTACCCCAATTACATTTGAAAGTTTAAATGGACCAGGTAGTTCTGTATCTGAGTGCTTTTTTTGGAGTTTTTCTTCCTTCTTTGAAGAAGTACCTGGTTTACTTTCCATAATAGGTTCTTTTTTGATTGTGGTACTTGATGAAGTATTAGTTTCTTTTAATCTCTTTGGAGGATTTGCAGTGACATCCTGTTGCATTTCTGTTTGATTTAGTTTTCTTTTAGAACATTTTACTTTTTGTGGAATAGGATATGATTTTAGATGGGGGGTGTATAGTGAACGAAGTCTATTTTATTCTGAAATGCAAGGAATATCAGCGTTTACTTTACTTGCATCAAAGTTGATTAGAAATAGACTGTCAAGTGTACATAAGCGTGATAGTGCTACGTAGCTCATGCCTTCTTTAAAGACTGTGTTACCAATGTCTATCAATGCTTTGCCTAGGGTAAGACCTTGTGATTTATGAATGGTGACTGTGTATGCAAGAGTTAGAGAAAATTGTTCTCTTCGTACATACATATCTTTGAAGAGAAGGAATCAAGCTGTTGAGCGTCCTATCCTTTTCACTTCAGAAAGTTTGTTAAAGAGAATATTGACAAACTGAATGTTGTTGTCATGTGGGTATGTTTGAAAGCCAACAACTGTACCTAGTGCTCCATTAACTAATCCTTGATCCACGTCAAGGTTACGTTTAAGCATTACTCTGAAAGTTAAGGATCATTTAAATATTTTTTCCAATCCAGCTGTGTTGGAGATTGAATTTTCTAAACTATTTAGTCTCGTTGTGGCTTGTTCACACCTGGGTAGTGTCATAGCATGTATGTATAGTTTGTCTGTGGCGCAAATTTCAATTATTGGTTGCATTTCTTTTTTTAACATTGTTTCATTGAATTTGAAACAGCTTGCAAGAGTTGGCATTAAGGCCATACAATTGACATTTTTGTGGGCTAATTGTTCCATAACATAAGTAGCACATGCATTATGGCTATAAAGTGCATGAATGTGCCGGGTTTTCAATATTGCTTGTGCTTCTTGAGATAATATACCAACTCTAATAGTTTTTAAGATGTTGGCATAATTGATAACTGCAGATTGCTGCATGTTTTCTATTAATTCTCTGTATTGGAAATGTTGCCAAAGGTTGACATTTCCAATGCTGCCAACAGTTTTACAGCAGAGTTTGTGCCCTAAGGTTTTAAAAATAGGCTCACCTTTCACTGTTGTCAATTGAAGAGGATCTCCGAAAACAATTATGTGTTTTCCTCCAAAGAGCTCTTCGTAGTTTGTTTTGAGTATGTAATCTGAGGTGAATCAAGGCCAACATTAGGTTGGAGACCATGCTCACTTCATCTATTAGTAGCATTTTCATTTGTTTTAATACTCTGCGTAGTTCCATTGCAGCTTCTGTAGAAAGTTTGTAATAGTCTAATTTGTGTTGGTGTTGAATTTTCTAAACTATTTAGTCTCGTTGTGGCTTGTTCAAACCTGGGTAGTGTCATAGCATGTATGTATAGTTTGTCTGTGGCGCAAATTTCAATTATTGGTTGCATTTCTTTTTTTAACATTGTTTCATTGAATTTGAAACAGCTTGCAAGAGTTGGCATTAAGGCCATACAATTGACATTTTTGTGGGCTAATTGTTCCATAACATAAGTAGCACATGCATTATGGCTATAAAGTGCATGAATGTGCCGGGTTTTCAATATTGCTTGTGCTTCTTGCGATAATATACCAACTCTAATAGTTTTTAAGATGTTGGCATAATTGATAACTGCAGATTGCTGCATGTTTTCTATTAATTCTCTGTATTGGAAATGTTGCCAAAGGTTGACATTTCCAATGCTGCCAACAGTTTTACAGCAGAGTTTGTGCCCTAAGGTTTTAAAAATAGGCTCACCTTTCACTGTTGTCAATTGAAGAGGATCTCCGAAAACAATAATGTGTTTTCCTCCAAAGAGCTCTTCGTAGTTTGTTTTGAGTATGTAATCTGAGGTGAATCAAGGCCAACATTAGGTTGGAGACCATGCTCACTTCATCTATTAGTAGCATTTTCATTTGTTTTAATACTCTGCGTAGTTCCATTGCAGCTTCTGTAGAAAGTTTGTAATAGTCTAATTTGTGTTGGTGTTCTACTGGCAGGAGTAGTAATCGGTGTAAAGTGACACCGCCTATGTTGTAGGAGCTAAACCTGTGGGGGCAGTGACAACAGCTGACAGGTTGTTGTTTGTCAATTGTTGAAGGAATTTACTGATTATTTTGATTAAGAATGTTTTGCCAGAACCAGCTTCACCATTGACGTACAGTAGTATAGGTTTGTAATTTTGGCAGGTGCATTCTTTGTTTTCATGTTGTACACCATGTGCAATTTCTTTTGTTACTTCTTCAAAAATGCTACGTTGTTCTTTGTTTAGTCTTGATTGTAGTATAGTTAAGTCTTCTTTATCTTCATACTGACACATGGTGTTTTCTACTTCTGTCATAGATAATTCTGCCTCATTTGTTATTAGTAGCTCTCCCAGTGGTTCTTGGCTTCCTGTTACAGAAGGTTGACTACTGTCAGGAGTGTCCTTATTTAGTTGGGCCTGCAGTTCTTCTTCGTGTTGCTGTTCATTGTGCAACATTGTTTTGTACTGTGTAAAGTTTACATCAGTTATAGTGCTTTCATTTGCTTTGAAAGCATCTTCATAGGAGTCATAGTTATGTAGTATTTCTTCTTCTTTTCTCCATGGTTTAAAGAGTTGTAGCAGGGACATGTAATATAGTTCTTTATGTTGAGGAGTCTTTAATGACAATTTGATATGATTAATTAAATTTGGTTTGGTGAGTTTTACTAAGCTGCCGTCAAAATTTGTCACTCTGTATCTACCTTTTTTTTCATCGGGTTTTATATCATTTTTGTATGTGAAGTTTTGGGCTATGTGGTATAGACACATGTTTTTCAAAGTGGTACTTCTGTTTGGGTAGTATGTGTCCAGCAAATTGTTTTTTTAAATGTCTTGGCTGTTGGGATCATGTTTGGCTATTGTTTCTATATCTTTATATGATTTTAGAACTCTTTTTTTAGATTTAGCAGGACCAAGACTTAGCCATAAGATTTTCCTTACAAAGCAGTACCAGTTAAACAATCTGCTGCTTCACAGGAGCCACATTCTCTATGGGAGAGCATTTTTATGCCCAAGCTGTATAATTTTTGAGACAGTGTTTTGTCTGATGACAGGTCATTCCAGAGGTCTTGTAGCTCTGTTTTTTTCTGCTTTGGTTAAGTATACTCTAACATATCGTGCAACTGCAGTGGAATTGTCTGCAATGTACTGCACATCTATGTTTGCATTCCATAAGTGGGCAATGATTGCATTGTAATCATTGATATATTTTTGTTCTTCTGTTCTTTTTATATAATATGTATTTTTAGGTGATTTACCTTTAACACTATGTCTAACTGAAGACATGAAGTTTTTCACTTGACCTGTTTTTGTAACTGGTCTAGGGAAACCAAAGTGGCATTTGATGTAGTATTTCCCTTTGTTTTTGTATTTGTGATGACAATATTTACCACATTTGTGTCTTTGAAATTGTAAAATTTGTGCTTGAAGATCACTAATTGTTGCTTCTGATGAAATTTGACAAGCGACATATTTTTCAATAAACTGTAAAACAGTGGCGTCACTGTCTTGACCAAATTTAGGAGCGTCTTTAATCCATAAAAGCATGTGGATATGTGGTGCTCCTCTGGATTGGTATTCATCTCTCCAAAAGAAGTGTTGCACTTCTCCAAGGGGAGGAGCAGTTTTATTACAAATAAAGTGTAGCATAGCAATGAAGCAATGGTGAAAATATCTTGTAACATTAACAGGATCTAGAGAACAAATTTCTCCAGGTGTTAGTATATCTAGGTTTGTTTTGTTTTTGTTTGATATGCGTAGGAAATCATGTAAATCTTCCTATGCATATTCTGCACAACTTAATGTAACAAACCAAGTGGGTGGCCCAAGGTTTCTTATCATACAACGTACATCTCCGTGACGTCGAAACCAGTATTCTTTAGTACCATGCATATTTGCTAATAGATTTGTAATATTTGATTGTAAAACCTCATCTTTTTGTTGCACTTTTTGTAATAATTGTGTGGCTGACATATTTTTAAAGTGGGATCCTGATTTTAATGTGTGTGCAACTCTGTAACATAAAGTTGCTAGTTCACTTTCAAAGAGTAGGTGGAATATGTATTCCACATTTTTTCTAAATCTGGGATCTTCAGAATACATTCGTAATGAGCGATATTCTGATGCTGTTATTTGAATAGGTCTATCATCGTACCTTCTACCTTCCTCCTTTGCCAGTAGGAAAAAGTAGAGGAAAAGCACATGCTTCTATACTTTTTTCCCATAAACTGATTGATGATCCTTTTGTTTGATGCATTTGGTACGTTTCTAGTGCATCTTCTACGGTGTCATTAGAGCACAATGGGTGAATTGTATAATGATCTAAAGTATTGTATATTGTATATTAATGTTAATGTTAAAAGACATTTGTATCGCGCACTATCACCACCGGAGTGGTCTCCTGGCGCTCTGGCGGTTCTGAAAAGGGAGTGGAGGATGAGTTAGTGGAGCAAAGCAGGAAAAGTGCAAGACAGCAGTGATGTCATGTTAGCAGCCTCAGCCCGGTGGGTCCGTTGGCTGTGCCTGGGGTGTTTGCAGCCGGTAGACATCATGTACTGTTGCGCAAGACTATGTGTGTTTTTGTTTTGTTGTTGCAGTGTAGTGAAGTTTGTGCGGTTTGTTGTGCTGTAGGTTTGGTTGTGTTTGGTTTGGAGTTTGAGAGGTGTATGCACAAAGGGAAATTGTTAGTAGGGTTAGGGTTGGTTAGTTTGCGTCTCTATCCTGAGTTGAGGCGCTCTGTTTGCGTGGTCTCCCCTGATGCGGCTCTGTCCAGGTCTGGGTCTGACTAGCATATAAGGTTCCTTACTCTTCTGGCCCCCACCTCTAACATGCTCTCTCAAAGCTCCCCTTATCCTCCATTAATACTCCTGTGGCAAGGGCACCTGCTAATTTCAACCTCTTAGGTAGTGCGGTGATTGCCAATATCTCGTCAATTCCATACCATTATGGTACCTGGAGGTAACTAAGGACGGGCGAGGTGTTGGTGGGATTGTCTGGGGTAGTTGACACAGTCTCCATGCGCGCCGTCTGTGTTCCAGTCTGTCCGGTGTCACCCGTCCAGGTGTCGTGTGAGTTACCCTCTCGGGTCGGGGATGTCTGTCTCCTTTCCGGTTTAGTCATCCTTTTTTTTCGGTTTTGGTTTCCAGATTTAGTCTGTGGTGTTAAAGAGCCAGGTTTTTAGTGATTTCCTGAATTTTAGGTGATCTTCAGTGTTTCTTATTCTTTTGGGATGTTGTTCCAGGTTTTTGCGACTAAGTGGTAGAAGGAGGTGCCTCCAAGTTTTTTCTTAAGGTATGGTTTGAGTTACAGGCGGATTTCGTTGCTTGATCGGAGGGGTCTCGTTGGCTTGTAGACTGTTATTTTCTTTTGTAGGAATTGTGCTCCTTGTCCGCTGAATGCCCTATGTTTTATGCACATTGTTTTGAAGGTGATGGGATGTTTTACTGGGAGCCAGTGTAGTGTTTTTAGCGCTGGAGTGATGTGGTCTCTTCTGGATAGTTTGAGGAGTAGTCTTGCTGCTGCATTTTGGATCCATTGCAGTTTCTTCAGGAGGTATTCTGGTATTCCGAGGTAGAGGCTGTTTGTGTAGTCGATTTTTGACATGATTAGGGTGACGATAGTGAGTGTTTTGTGCGTGAAGGAGAGGAAAGGTAGAATTATTCTTGCCGTGTAGGAGGAAATAGCATCTCTTCATTGTTGCATTTATTTGTGGTTCCAGGGTTAGGGTGTTGTCCATTAGGACTCCCAGATTTTTTACTACCTTCGATGGTGTTGGTGCGTTTCCCATTTCCGTGGGCCATGGGATGGTAGTTTCATTCTCTTGGTCTTTGGATAAGATCATGATTTCTGTCTTTCCTGGGTTGATTTTCAGGTTGTTGGCATCCATCCAGTTGAAGACTTCTTTTAGACAGTCGGTTAGGGTTGAGTGGTCGGCATCAGTGTCTTTGATTTTGTAGATGATCTGAGTGTCATCTGCGTAATTGTAACATGTAATGTTGTATTTTTTGAAGATTCTGATGACCGGAGTCTGATAGATGTTGAAATATAGTGGAGATAATGAGGATCCTTGTGGGCACATCTTATAGCAATTTTAAACTGGCTACAGAGTGTTTTTCTGTTCAACAAACATTGCTAAGACCCAGAAAATAATAAAATGTTCACCTCACATCCTTACTAACCCCACAATACTATCATTACATGATGATTGTGTTAAGTTCAAGAAATTGTTTTTGGTTGAAAATATTGACTTTCACTATATGTTTTTATGTGATGTTCTGTACAAACAAAAAGCATTTTTGTCTTTTTCTTTTAAAATTAATCTTATTGAGTGTTTTGTATTCATAAATTAAAAGATGTATACTTACTGTTTGGTATAGTAACTGGAGTACATGTATTTTTTGTTTATTTCTGTGATAAAAGAAAATATCATGTTAGTATTGGTATTTTGTAACAACTTATAACATTGAATAATCAACATTTTTTTTTACCCTCATATTTAGTAGATTACAAACCAGTGTACTGTGCAATTTGCTCAGTTTCTGTGTTTGTTGCTAAA
Organism: Ambystoma mexicanum; assembly: GCF_040938575.1. Taxonomy (NCBI): domain Eukaryota; kingdom Metazoa; phylum Chordata; class Amphibia; order Caudata; family Ambystomatidae; genus Ambystoma; species Ambystoma mexicanum. The sequence continues at coordinate 294,420,594 of NC_090928.1, forward strand.
ATCATTGGGTCTGTGGGAGAAAAAAAAATACATGTTGGATTAAAAAAAACTTTTTTTGTTATGCTACAGTCTATTTGTTTGTTTGTTTTCAGTGTTCACTTGTTGTTTCTGTCTAATGCTCTATATATTGGCTTGTTGCAGATTTTTGGAGCAGTTAGATACCTGTTGACATATTCTAACAGTGTATTTTTTGTTATAATGAAGTGGTATTGATTTATCTGTTTGGATATTGTAAAATCTTGGGGGTAGTTAGATACCATTTGGCGTATTATAACTGTCTATTTTTTGTTAGAATGTAGTGGTATTGATTTATCTGTTTGCTTATTGAAAATCTTGGGGTAGTTAGATACCAGTTGGCGTATTCTAACTGTTTATTTTTTTATATAATTTAGTGGTATTCATTTATCTGTTTAGTTGTTGTAGAATCTTGGGGCAGTTATATAGCTGTTGGCATATTGTAACAGTTTATAGTTTTCTAATAGAAGTTTAGTTAATGTTTAAGTACAGTTTGGTTAATACATTTTGGTTTTAAGAAATTATAATGAAGTGGTATTGATTTATCTGTTTGGATATTGTAAAATTTTGGGGTAGTTAGATACCATTTGGCGTATTCTAACAGTCTATTTTTTGTTATAATGTAGTGGTATTGATTTATCTGTTTGGTTATTGAAAATCTTGGGGTAGTTAGATACCAGTTGGCGTATTCTAACTGTTTATTTTTTTATATAATTTAGTGGTATTCATTTATCTGTTTAGTTGTTGTAGAATCTTGGGGCATTTATATAGCTGTTTGCATATTGTAACAGTTTATAGTCTTCTAATAGAAGTTTAGTTAATGTTTAAATACAGTTTAGTTAATACATTTTGGTTTTAAGAAGATTAAATAAGCGTTTGTAAGATTTGCAGGTAATCTCTGCTTTAGAATAATGGTACTATCATTACATTCGAACCATCAACACTTCTTTTTTTTATATATGCAGTATAGTGACCTATATTGGTTGTGTCTCCTGTGTGGTAGATTATACCTATTGTTGTGAAGGCTTTCTTACCAAGTGATACTTGACCATGTGTGAATCCAGTCAGCTTGCAGTTGTTTTTGGTATCATCTGCATTGTAACATAGAAGCATTAGTATTACGTATTTACTATGTGTTTGCATTAGTAAGGTGGAGCGATTATCCGAATTGCAGGTAGTACATAATCTACCATGGTTTGCATTTTGTACAAATTGCTGAAATGGAACGGATTCACAATTAGGTATTGATACATACACAAAGCGCTCATTGGGGATTTGTTGTTGTGTCACATTGTTGCAGAGAGTGCATGTATGTTTCCACATGTATGAAATCTGGAAGATTTCATTCATAGGTATGTTTTTGTTTTCCAGTACTTGTAATAAGTACATTAGGAATTCTTGTGGATCTTCCTGTGAGTTTATAGTGAATTTCACCATTCCAACACAGTAGTCCAATTGTTGTCTTATTCCATAAACACTATTCGTGTTGTCAGGATTATTTGTTGCGTTTCTCTGAAGTACTAACATTTGAAAACACAATTGGCCTGTACTGTGTAAGTAAATGTTGTCAACTATTGGTGGTAATTGAAATATAATATTCATTGCTACATTTGGATAGCAACTTACCCCAATTACATTTGAAAGTTTAAATGGACCAGGTAGTTCTGTATCTGAGTGCTTTTTTTGGAGTTTTTCTTCCTTCTTTGAAGAAGTACCTGGTTTACTTTCCATAATAGGTTCTTTTTTGATTGTGGTACTTGATGAAGTATTAGTTTCTTTTAATCTCTTTGGAGGATTTGCAGTGACATCCTGTTGCATTTCTGTTTGATTTAGTTTTCTTTTAGAACATTTTACTTTTTGTGGAATAGGATATGATTTTAGATGGGGGGTGTATAGTGAACGAAGTCTATTTTATTCTGAAATGCAAGGAATATCAGCGTTTACTTTACTTGCATCAAAGTTGATTAGAAATAGACTGTCAAGTGTACATAAGCGTGATAGTGCTACGTAGCTCATGCCTTCTTTAAAGACTGTGTTACCAATGTCTATCAATGCTTTGCCTAGGGTAAGACCTTGTGATTTATGAATGGTGACTGTGTATGCAAGAGTTAGAGAAAATTGTTCTCTTCGTACATACATATCTTTGAAGAGAAGGAATCAAGCTGTTGAGCGTCCTATCCTTTTCACTTCAGAAAGTTTGTTAAAGAGAATATTGACAAACTGAATGTTGTTGTCATGTGGGTATGTTTGAAAGCCAACAACTGTACCTAGTGCTCCATTAACTAATCCTTGATCCACGTCAAGGTTACGTTTAAGCATTACTCTGAAAGTTAAGGATCATTTAAATATTTTTTCCAATCCAGCTGTGTTGGAGATTGAATTTTCTAAACTATTTAGTCTCGTTGTGGCTTGTTCACACCTGGGTAGTGTCATAGCATGTATGTATAGTTTGTCTGTGGCGCAAATTTCAATTATTGGTTGCATTTCTTTTTTTAACATTGTTTCATTGAATTTGAAACAGCTTGCAAGAGTTGGCATTAAGGCCATACAATTGACATTTTTGTGGGCTAATTGTTCCATAACATAAGTAGCACATGCATTATGGCTATAAAGTGCATGAATGTGCCGGGTTTTCAATATTGCTTGTGCTTCTTGAGATAATATACCAACTCTAATAGTTTTTAAGATGTTGGCATAATTGATAACTGCAGATTGCTGCATGTTTTCTATTAATTCTCTGTATTGGAAATGTTGCCAAAGGTTGACATTTCCAATGCTGCCAACAGTTTTACAGCAGAGTTTGTGCCCTAAGGTTTTAAAAATAGGCTCACCTTTCACTGTTGTCAATTGAAGAGGATCTCCGAAAACAATAATGTGTTTTCCTCCAAAGAGCTCTTCGTAGTTTGTTTTGAGTATGTAATCTGAGGTGAATCAAGGCAAACATTAGGTTGGAGACCATGCTCACTTCATCTATTAGTAGCATTTTCATTTGTTTTAATACTCTGCGTAGTTCCATTGCAGCTTCTGTAGAAAGTTTGTAATAGTCTAATTTGTGTTGGTGTTCTACTGGCAGGAGTAGTAATCGGTGTAAAGTGACACCGCCTATGTTGTAGGAGCTAAACCTGTGGGGGCAGTGACAACAGCTGACAGGTTGTTGTTTGTCAATTGTTGAAGGAATTTACTGATTATTTTGATTAAGAATGTTTTGCCAGAACCAGCTTCACCATTGACGTACAGTAGTATAGGTTTGTAATTTTGGCAGGTGCATTCTTTGTTTTCATGTTGTACACCATGTGCAATTTCTTTTGTTACTTCTTCAAAAATGCTACGTTGTTCTTTGTTTAGTCTTGATTGTAGTATAGTTAAGTCTTCTTTATCTTCATACTGACACATGGTGTTTTCTACTTCTGTCATAGATAATTCTGCCTCATTTGTTATTAGTAGCTTGGCTTCTTGTTACAGAAGGTTGACTACTGTCAGGAGTGTCCTTATTTAGTTGGGCCTGCAGTTCTTCTTCGTGTTGCTGTTCATTGTGCAACATTGTTTTGTACTGTGTAAAGTTTACATCAGTTATAGTGCTTTCATTTGCTTTGAAAGCATCTTCATAGGAGTCATAGTTATGTAGTATTTCTTCTTCTTTTCTCCATGGTTTAAAGAGTTGTAGCAGGGACATGTAATATAGTTCTTTATGTTGAGGAGTCTTTAATGACAATTTGATATGATTAATTAAATTTGGTTTGGTGAGTTTTACTAAGCTGCCGTCACAATTTGTCACTCTGTATCTACCTTTTTTTCATCGGGTTTTATATCATTTTTGTATGTGAAGTTTTGGGCTATGTGGTATAGACACATGTTTTTCAAAGTGGTACTTCTGTTTGGGTAGTATGTGTCCAGCAAATTGTTTTTTTAAATGTCTTGGCTGTTGGGATCATGTTTGGCTATTGTTTCTATATCTTTATATGATTTTAGAACTCTTTTTTTAGATTTAGCAGGACCAAGACTTAGCCATAAGATTTTCCATACAAAGCAGTACCAGTTAAACAATCTGCTGCTTCACAGGAGCCACATTCTCTATGGGAGAGCATTTTTATGCCCAAGCTGTATAATTTTTGAGACAGTGTTTTGTCTGATGACAGGTCATTCCAGAGGTCTTGTAGCTCTGTTTTTTTCTGCTTTGGTTAAGTATACTCTAACATATCGTGCAACTGCAGTGGAATTGTCTGCAATGTACTGCACATCTATGTTTGCATTCCATAAGTGGGCAATGATTGCATTGTAATCATTGATATATTTTTGTTCTTCTGTTCTTTTTATATAATATGTATTTTTAGGTGATTTACCTTTAACACTATGTCTAACTGAAGACATGAAGTTTTTCACTTGACCTGTTTTTGTAACTGGTCTAGGGAAACCAAAGTGGCATTTGGTGTAGTATTTCCCTTTGTTTTTGTATTTGTGATGACAATATTTACCACATTTGTGTCTTTGAAATTGTAAAATTTGTGCTTGAAGATCACTAATTGTTGCTTCTGATGAAATTTGACAAGCGACATATTTTTCAATAAACTGTAAAACAGTGGCGTCACTGTCTTGACCAAATTTAGGAGCGTCTTTAATCCATAAAAGCATGTGGATATGTGGTGCTCCTCTGGATTGGTATTCATCTCTCCAAAAGAAGTGTTGCACTTCTCCAAGGGGAGGAGCAGTTTTATTACAAATAAAGTGTAGCATAGCAATGAAGCAATGGTGAAAATATCTTGTAACATTAACAGGATCTAGAGAACAAATTTCTCCAGGTGTTAGTATATCTAGGTTTGTTTTGTTTTTGTTTGATATGCGTAGGAAATCATGTAAATCTTCCTATGCATATTCTGCACAACTTAATGTAACAAACCAAGTGGGTGGCCCAAGGTTTCTTATCATACAACGTACATCTCCGTGACGTCGAAACCAGTATTCTTTAGTACCATGCATATTTGCTAATAGATTTGTAATATTTGATTGTAAAACCTCATCTTTTTGTTGCACTTTTTGTAATAATTGTGTGGCTGACATATTTTTAAAGTGGGATCCTGATTTTAATGTGTGTGCAACTCTGTAACATAAAGTTGCTAGTTCACTTTCAAAGAGTAGGTGGAATATGTATTCCACATTTTTTCTAAATCTGGGATCTTCAGAATACATTCGTAATGAGCGATATTCTGATGCTGTTATTTGAATAGGTCTATCATCGTACCTTCTACCTTCCTCCTTTGCCAGTAGGAAAAAGTAGAGGAAAAGCACATGCTTCTATACTTTTTTCCCATAAACTGATTGATGATCCTTTTGTTTGATGCATTTGGTACGTTTCTAGTGCATCTTCTACGGTGTCATTAGAGCACAATGGGTGAATTGTATAATGATCTAAAGTATTGGATATTGTATATTAATGTTAATGTTAAAAGACATTTGTATCGTGCACTATCACCACCGGAGTGGTCCCCTGGCGCTCTGGCGGTTCTGAAAAGGGAGTGGAGGATGAGTTAGTGGAGCAAAGCAGGAAAAGTGCAAGACAGCAGTGATGTCATGTTAGCAGCCTCAGCCCGGTGGGTCCGTTGGCTGTGCCTGGGGTGTTTGCAGCCGGTAGACATCATGTACTGTTGCGCAAGACTATGTGTGTTTTTGTTTTGTTGTTGCAGTGTAGTGAAGTTTGTGCGGTTTGTTGTGCTGTAGGTTTGGTTGTGTTTGGTTTGGAGTTTGAGAGGTGTATGCAGAAAGGGAAATTGTTAGTAGGGTTAGAGTTGGTTAGTTTGCGTCTCTATCCCGAGTTGAGGCGCTCTGTTTGCGTGGTCTCCCCTGATGCGGCTCTGTCCAGGTCTGGGTCTGACTAGCATATAAGGTTCCTTACTCTTCTGGCCCCCACCTCTAACATGCTCTCTCAAAGCTCCCCTTATCCTCCATTAATACTCCTGTGGCAAGGGCACCTGCTAATTTCAACCTCTTAGGTAGTGCGGTGATTGCCAATATCTCGTCAATTCCATACCATTATGGTACCTGGAGGTAACTAAGGACGGGCGAGGTGTTGGTGGGATTGTCTGGGGTAGTTGACACAGTCTCCATGCGCGCCGTCTGTGTTCCAGTCTGTCCGGTGTCACCCCTCCAGGTGTCGTGTGAGTTACCCTCTCGGGTCGGGGATGTCTGTCTCCTTTCCGGTTTAGTCATCCTTTTTTTTCGGTTTTGGTTTCCAGATTTAGTCTGTGGTGTTAAAGAGCCAGGTTTTTAGTGATTTCCTGAATTTTAGGTGATCTTCAGTGTTTCTTATTCTTTTGGGATGTTGTTCCAGGTTTTTGCGACTAAGTGGTAGAAGGAGGTGCCTCCAAGTTTTTTCTTAAGGTATGGTTTGAGTTCCAGGCGGATTTCGTTGCTTGATCGGAGGGGTCTCGTTGGCTTGTAGACTGTTATTTTCTTTTGTAGGAATTGTGCTCCTTGTCCGCTGATTGCCCTGTGTTTTATGCACATTGTTTTGAAGGTGATGGGATGTTTTACTGGGAGCCAGTGTAGTGTTTTTAGCGCTGGAGTGATGTGGTCTCTTCTGGATAGTTTGAGGAGTAGTCTTGCTGCTGCATTTTGGATCCATTGCAGTTTCTTCAGGAGGTATTCTGCTATTCCGAGGTAGAGGCTGTTTGTGTAGTCGATTTTTGACATGATTAGGGTGACGATAGTGAGTGTTTTGTGCGTGAAGGAGAGGAAAGGTAGAATTATTCTTGCCGTGTAGGAGGACATAGCATCTCTTCATTGTTGCATTTATTTGTGGTTCCAGGGTTAGGGTGTTGTCCATTAGGACTCCCAGATTTTTTACTACCTTCGATGGTGTTGGTGCGTTTCCCATTTCCGTGGGCCATGGGATGGTAGTTTCATTCTCTTGGTCTTTGGATAAGATCATGATTTCTGTCTTTCCTGGGTTGATTTTCAGGTTGTTGGCATCCATCCAGTTGAAGACTTCTTTTAGACAGTCGGTTAGGGTTGAGTGGTCGGCATCAGTGTCTTTGATTTTGTAGATGATCTGAGTGTCATCTGCGTAATTGTAACATGTAATGTTGTATTTTTTGAAGATTCTGATGACCGGAGTCTGATAGATGTTGAAATATAGTGGAGATAATGAGGATCCTTGTGGGCACATCTTATAGCAATTTTAAACTGGCTACAGAGTGTATTTCTGTTCAACAAACATTGCTAAGACCCAGAAAATAATAAAATGTTCACCTCACATCCTTACTAACCCCACAATACTATCATTACATGATGATTGTGTTAAGTTCAAGAAATTGTTTTTGGTTGAAAATATTGACTTTCACTATATGTTTTTATGTGATGTTCTGTACAAACAAAAAGCATTTTTGTCTTTTTCTTTTAAAATTAATCTTATTGAGTGTTTTGTATTCATAAATTAAAAGATGTATATCTCTATTGGTTCTGTCGCTATTAATTAATTGACATGATAGGTAGCACTCTCTGTAACTAGACACACCCAGTACGTGTGTAGGCGGGTAGCTGTTTCTGTGGCACCTTTTCTATATATATCTTCACATTAGTCCTCTGCCACACAGCCACCTAAAAAAGAGGACTCCAGAGCTCTAATTGCTTTGTTTTCAAACATACTGTGTGCATGCAATTTTGTTTCAGTATGTTAAGTCTTCATATTGTACTTTACATATGTTAGTTCAACATGCTTTGAAAATGGTTTGGAAGTGACAGTTGATTTTAGGAGATGGACAGTAAATGACAGTAAATTCATTTTATAGATTATACAAGCTAAAAGTCAGTTAATCTGTTTATATGAATCTATAAAAATTGTACATGTACTATATAGAAAATATGCATACCTGTAGTTTGTGTTCATGCATATGGATAGGCATGCAGGTGCAAGTAGAAATCTTGGAGACTTGTACAGTATTTCTGGTAGAAGGTGCTTTCCAATGATATGACACTTGTACTCAGAGAGATTCACAGTACATTTAAACTGCTGATCTATGATGATGCAGTTAGATGTAGAGATCTTAGATGTGATTGGTGGATGTTCATGTGACTTCTTAGCTATATCCAATGAGGGAATGGCACAGAAAGTGAAAAGGAAATGGTAGAAGGACTGTTCATGTTACGATATGTCCGCGGACATGGCGGTAGTCCGTGGACATCGGGTGCTACATCCAGGGATTTTTGGGTTGGGGAGCCATGCAAATGAGAATGAGCAGAGAAAGGGATTGGTCAGGAAAGTTTAGTGGGTGTGTTGTGCCAGGAGGGAGTTTCTCAGATACTCTTTTTGCTGAGAGAAGAACAGATAGCTATGGCTGTGTGTTTCAAAAAAACAGATTGTTTGGATTTTGGGAGACTCGTTGATACATTGGTTGAAGGTGCATGCAGAAAGCTGTGGAGTAGCTGTAGATCTTGGATTCCCACATGTGGAAGTGCACTGGCATGGAGTACGTGGAATGAAGTGGTTGGACTTGCTACCTCTCTGTGCTACTTTGGAGACAGAACAACATACAGACATATTTGTAATTCATTGTGAAGGGAACAGTCTAGGACATGTGTATGGAATTTCTTTGCAATTTGCAATGAAAGAAGGACTTGGGAAGGTCATGGACATGTTTCCAAATTCTCAAGTAATTTTATCACGGATCGCGCAGAGACAAATGTGGCTTTGTTCTTCTTCATTTGGTCCACAAATGGAGAAAGCAAGGTGCAATGTCAATAAGGATGTTTGTGCCTTTCTAAGAGATTTTGGCATGTCCTCTTTTCACAATGAAAATATTATGTTTTGTAGTACATACATTTTTTGCAGAGATGGAGTCCATCTTACTTATGCTGGCAATCTGATTTTTTTGAGAAATGTACAAAATGCATTGCAACCTTTTTTGGAATTACAGCATCCATTTTATAGTAGGTGTTGAGCATTTCAAATAAACACCACCCAAAGGCTCTTTTCAGAGCCACCACGTCCTCCCAGATAAAACTGCAATGGTTATGATAGGGTAGCACCCCAAAAAATTCTTAGATGTCCGCAGACTGTCCACGGACTTCTAAAAAATACACAGGGTCCTGCTTCATTTGTTTTCACTTCTATTTTTTAACTGTAAAAGGCGTCTCTGAAAAGAGCCTTTTTTTATTTTTGTTGTTTTAAATGTTTTTTTTTTTTTATACAAGACACACTAGGAGAGGAGGGGAAAGGAGGGTAAGGGGGGACACCAACCACGGGGATAAGAAAGGGCGAGCTGAGAGTGGAAGATGTAGAGTGGGTTTCACTTGGGTAGTGAGCAGACCTTCTTGTGCTCTGAAACGATAGCCTCAAAAGCACTACAAAGTCTCTCCCCCCTGCAGAGTACTGCGTCGCAGTACATACACACAACTGTGACTCTCGAAAGGTAAGGGTCATCAGCATTGCGTATGGCCTGTGAGGCAGCTTGAAGAATACGCTGTCCCACAGGAGTGTTCCTTGTGTTGACAGGATCGGAAACAGAGGATGAAGTAGAGGAAGTCAACCTGCTACGCTCCTCGCAAGGTACAACCTTGCGAATGGCCCCCGAGTGGAATGACTTTAGGTGTTGCTTCATGGTAGTTGTCCCAAAGCTGTATGAACCATGCCTCCCGCGACTGAGTACCATTTTGCACTCATTGCAGGTGACTTGGTTTGCACGTGCCTTAGTACCATTACCACGAATGGTAAATAACCGCCACACCCAAGACTCATGCTGAGTGCTGGTAGTAGGGACTTCCACTACCTCATACTCGTCATCCTCTTCTTCCTCCTGTGCATCCTCACACCTGTTCCCCTCTTCAGGCCCTTGGGGAGGTGGTAGTGGTGGAGGGGTTGGGGGTGGTGCTGAGGCAGATGCAGCACCAGGTGGCAGTAGTGGAGCCATGGATGCCATCAAGTTTGCGATGGAAATCTGCAAATTGGCAGGAAAATTCGCTGTGCTCTGTAGGATAGCCAAAAATCAATGTAAATGAGCTCTAGGGCGTGGTCTTTTAAAGGGGTGCATGTGTGTGGTTCGTGGACGTGTGCGCTGTCCGCGGACAGATCGAATGGAAAAAAAGGGTTCAAAAAGTCACAAAAAGTATGTAGAAACTCAGGATTACTATTTGGGACTTGTTGTATGGTGAGTTTTTGTTGGAAAATATTGTAGATTACTTGAAAATATAGTTTTAAATTGTTTGGGGACACGAACAGTGTTCGCAATCAGAACATACGCTGATCGTGGGCGTGGTCACATGATAGCTCCGCGAACATGTCCGCGAAGGGAGCGGGTGTCCGCAAGACACCAAATGCACTGAAACTATTTTGCGCGTTGGTGTTCTACGGACACTGTTCGGGTCCTGAAGTGATTAAAAGTGCGTTGCAAGTGAAACAAACAGTTATGGACAGGCGTTTGTTCTTAGAACAGTTTCAACTTGTCTGGGAACAATACGGACAGGTATAGTGTCCTCAGGACACCGCCATTTTGTTTATTTACGAACATTCCGGGACACTTGATGTGTTCTTAGAACAGTTTCAACCTGCCTACGAACAGTACGTACAGGCATACCGTCCTCAGGACACCCCCATTTTGTTTATTTACGAACATCCCAGGACACATAATATGTTCTAAGAACACTTTCATCTTGCCAGTGAACAATACGGACAGCGTTGTCAGGACACCCACATTTCATCCATTGACGAACATTTCAGGATACCGTGTGTGTTCTCAGAACAGTTTCAACTTGCCTGCGAACATTACGGACAGGCAGAGCGTCCTCAGGACAATCCCATTTTGTTCTTTACGAACATTTTAGGACACAGCCTTTGTTCTTAGAAGAATTTCAACTTGCCTGCGTACAATACGGACAGGTATTGCGTCCTCAGGACACCCCCATTTTTTTTATTTACGAACATCCTAGGACACATAATATGTTCTAAGAACACTTTCATCTTGCCAGCGAACAATACGGACAGCGTCGTCAGGACACCCACATTTCATATATTGACGAACATTTCAGGACACCGTGTGTGTTCTTAGAACAGTTTCAACTTGCCTGCGAACATTACGGACAGGCAGAGCATCCTCAGGACACTCCCATTTTGTTCTTTACGAACATTTTAGGACACAGCCTTTGTTCTTAGAACAATTTCAACTTGCCTGCGAACAATACGGACAGGTATTGCGTCCTCAGGACACCCCCATTTTTTTATTTACGAACATCCTAGGACACATAATATGTTCTAAGAACACTTTCATCTTGCCAGCGAACAATACAGACAGCGTCGTCAGGACACCCACATTTCGTCCATTGACGAACATTTCAGGGCACCGTGTGTGTTCTTAGAACAGTTTCAACTTGCCTGCGAACATTACGGACAGGCATAGCGTCCTAAGGACACTCCCATTTTGTTTCTTTACGAACATTTTAGGACACAGCCTGTGTTCTTAGAACAGTTTCAACTTGCCTGCGAACAATACGGACAGGCATTGCGTCCTCAGGACACTCCCATTTTGTTTCTTTACGAACATTTTAGGACACAGCCTGTGTTCTTAGAACAGTTTCAACTTGCCTGCGAACAATACGGACAGGCATTGCGTCCTCAGGACACTCCCATTTTGTTTCTTTACGAACATTTTAGGACACAGCCTGTGTTCCTAGAACAGTTTCAACTTGACTGCGAACAATACAGACAGGCATAGCGTCCTGAGAACACCCCCATTTTGCTTATTTACGAACATCCCAGGACACATAATATGTTCTAAGAACACTATCATCTTATTAGCGAACAATACGGACAGCGTCCTCAGGACACCCACATTTCATCCATTGACGAACATTTCAGGACACCGCGTGTGTTCTTAGAACAATTTCAACTTGCCTGCAAACAATACGGACAGGCAGAGCATCCTCAGGACACTCCCATTTTGTTTCTTTATGAACATTTTAGGACATAGCCTTTGTTCTTAGAACAATTTCAACTTGCCTGCAAACAATACAGACAGGCATTGCGTCCTCAGGACACTCCCATTTTGTTTCTTTACGAACATTTTAGGACATAGCCTGTGTTCTTAGAACAGTTTCAACTTGCCTGCGAACAATACGGACAGGCATAGCATCCGGAGGACACCCCCATTTTGATTATTTAGGAACATCCCAGGACATATAATATGTTCTAAGAACACTTTCATCTTGCCAGCGAACAATATGGACTGCGTCGGCAGGGCACCCACATTTCGTCCATTGACGAACATTTCAGGGCACTGCGTGTGTTCTTAGAACAGTTTCAACTTGCCTGCGAACATTACGGACAGGCATAGCGTCCTAAGGACACTCCCATCTTGTTTCTTTACGAACATTTTAGGACACAGCCTGTGTTCTTAGAACAGTTTCAACTTGCCTGCGAACAATACGGACAGACATAGCGTCCTCAGGACACCCCCATTTTGTTTATTTACGAACATCCCAGGACACATAATATGTTCTAAGAACACTTTCACACTTTCATCTTCAATCGCAATGGACCATGAACCAGGCCGGTGTGTAATAATTAAATATTTATGTATTTTTAAATTTCAAATGCAAAATCAAAGAAATCAATTTAGGGCAGCAATCACCAGTGGGGTGATAATATACAGCAACATGTTACAATACACTTAATTCAACTTTCTGACATCAGATACATCAATGTAAATATGAATGGAAGCAAGATAACTTTTTGTCACACTCATGGATGGTACTTCTGTCATGCAATCCCCCTGCAACACTGCCCCAAACCCCTGCTGACTAAAGTCTGTGTGGGAGAAACGGAGTAGCAAGGAGTCAGAAATAGGAGGGAAACAATGGATTTTAAATTCGATCTACCATCCCAGAATGGGAGGCCAAAAAGAAAATGAAACCTTGAAGAAGGAGCAAAATGGCATATTCAGAGTACACTAGATAGTTAGAGGTCAGTTTACATTTGCGGTAGAAGAGATAGGATAGGAATTTGTGTGGCTATACTAAAGAGGCAAGGAAGCGGGCAAGCTACTGGGCAGAAAACTAAAGCAACATGAACCCATCTGAGAAAATCGATTTTGGGAAGGAAAACAGTGCAGCAAAAATCACACCTGGAAGAATTGCATTTTCTTTTTCTACAAGGACCTTAAACAAGCAAACAACTATCAAAATAGGCTAACAATCAAAATAGATAGGGTAATGAAGTGAAAGGATGACTCTTTCTTGGGACATTAGTAGGGTTTCTCTATATGAAATGAAAATCTGATTTTTTTATGGAAAGCAAATACATGGGCAAAATCGGTTTTAATATTACAATGACAGCTTCTACTGTGACTATATTTTAATGGCTAGATTATTAAAGAAAGACACTGCACGCATGGGGATTAGTTTGCAATTTTAACCAACTCGCGCCACGAACCTCCTCATTGGGGAATTCATTAATTTATCTCAAAAATGGTACTAAGGACTTACACAGACAGCTGAAATGATTTTAAAAGAATTACACTAACACATAGAGACTAACATGGATTCTTCCAAGGGCAGGTTAAACAGAGGATGCTGACAATTTGGGTAGTTACTAGGGTTCTTATGGGATTTGTATAGGATTCAGACAGAATGTAAGGTAACAGATTGGGGTATGCAGTTTTTGGGTACTGGGGAGGGTGATAGTTACAAAATGCACTTGAGTTGCGGAATTCGGACAGCTAACCGGGTCTCTGGACAGCAAGGCAAGGATCTGCTAATTGGGCAGTGGCTGGGCTCTCCTTTAGGGAACAGCTGGGCAACAGTGGTCTGGTCACTGTGGACAGCGGGGCATCAGTTGGGCAAAGGGTCTGGTTGCTGGATTCTCCCAAAGGTATCAGCAGCCTTTCCTCCTTTCTCCCTGAATTATTGTGATGAATCTGGATCAGGATAGGGGTTCTGGATAGGTGGTTCTGGTTAGGTAGTCCTGGATCTGGGTCAGATACCTCTGGAACTGGTTCTGGAGTCTTGGAATCTTGCAGGGTGAATTTTGAGTGTTGAATCTCCCTGTGCCTCCCTCTTACATAGGCAGAATGACATCAGAGAATTTTTACAATGTGGACGGAAGTAATCTGGACATACCTCTTGAGTAGGATAGGCCAGGCTATGAATGTCACCACCTCCCTCCAAGCTGTTTGGATTGAAGGAAGTGACCTCCCCTTAGGTGTATGCATTTTATGACTCCTTTTGTCCCACAAGCCTAATGTTTCACAAAAAGTAGTTATGGAATACAACTTTATATCTTCAATTCTCACCATCACATAAATCAGATAGGGAGATCCCATATTTTAGAAGGAAATGGCCAGTTCGAATGCCAATTCTGTGTGATGCTGCTTTGCCCTTTGGGCACAATTCTGCTTTTTTTAGGAGAAATAAAACACCTAAAATGTTACAATGGTTCCATATATGCATACTATCATTGGGCATATTTTCCTTAAGTTTCATGTCTGTGCCATTTAAGATTCAAACAGAAATACAATTTTTCTGTCACTCCAGTTCACCATGGGCAAGAAAGACACACCTAGTTTCATTCTATGGGCCTCATTACAACCCTGGCATTAAGGGGTTAACGGCGCCGTAAAAGGCTGCGGCGCCGTTAAACCCTTAACGCCCGATTCACACTTTAAAGCCTGCTTTTTGCAGGCGTTAAAGTCCAACCCGCTAAGGGACCTTGGTGCTAATTACGGCACCGTAATTTACAGTGCTGTAATTAGCCCCTTCCCCATTCCCATTGAGCCCTATGGGCCAAAAATGGGAATGGGGAAGGGGCCATGGTGAATGGGGATTTACCACCCCGCCAACCTTGGAATGGGGGGGTAAATCCGCCATCCACCATGGCGGAATCCGGCATGGACCATGGTGCTAATAGCACCATGGTCCAACGCCAGGGTTGTAATGAGGCCCTATGTGTCTGAAAATCCCAACAAAACTGTCAAAATATTGCATTACTACTTGTTCAGGGATTTGACAGAAATGTCTTTAAGTAAAAAGTGATTTGAAGTCTATGGCGGTCCTTCAAATCTCCACAGCCAACCTGTCCCTCTGTGCCAGTCTGAACAACAGGATTACCATGGCGCCCTTTGATCCTAGGCAGCTGAAGTTGAGGAGGGGTGTCAAAGGAATTCACACTTCTTTGTGACAGTGCTAGTTCCCCTGGATCCATTGTCCCTTGCTGTAGAAATGCCAGACAGTCTGATGAGGTCGTGAATTTCCACACTTTGGCCTTTTCATATTTGTGGAGGGGCTTCCTTGCCCATGGGAGCTGGTACCTTTGAAGTGCCTGCCTAAGCCAAACTGGTTCTGCTGTTTATAGAAATGTTTTCTCTTTTTCTCTCGTTCTTTCACAGAAACCCAGTCTTTTTGGGCATAATTATAATATACATTACCAGGCCCCTTCCCCACACATATACTACTGTCTCTGTGCAAGTGATGGCATTCTTTCACATTTAGTTCTCAAAGAGTCAACTCATTGCTTTGCAAAAGCGGGTTTACACATTTCTTTTAGCTCTTCTTCCTTTCACAAAATGCAGTTTCTTTGACATTCATTTTCTGAAAGGCTTTTACAGATCAGGTAAATTTCTGAGCACAGAAATATGCTGGCAAATAGTTTTCTTGGTAATTGGCACACGGTAAGGGAAAGCATCTTTTCTTTGAACTTCCATGAGTGTGTTAGTTTGTTGCAAAATTAACTCAGAACAGTGCAGATTTGATGCAGATTGTCTGCTCCTCATGGACTTCATTTGGTGGAAACAGTGCTGTTCTACAGGGCTGGTCTGACTTCATGGCATTCAAATACAATACACAGGCAGTGCTGGGATGAATGGAACACATTGTGTGCTGTTTAAAACAAAAGAGACACCAGTGCGATGTCTTCCGGAATGCAGGTCAATTTTCTGGTGCAGCCTTGAATTTTTCACTGACAGAAAGGAAATGCAGGGCCCTTCTGCCTTTTAGTTATGTTCTCCAAATTCACGTGGAGAACAGCAAATGCAGCCATTCTTGGGGTGGCTGTGTTTAACTCTCGCCCAATATGTGCTCAGCAGACACAGCCATTTTGTGGTAACTGCTGAAATTTCCGTTGGGGCTGGTAAATGTACCCCACACCATGTACTGCTTACTCGACCTTTGCCTTCAAGTGGAAATGCAATACCTGAACTGAGTGCCTTCCTCCTCTGCACTGATGTAACCAACCAGTTTGAACCCCTTCTCTGTATCCATTGCATCCCCATGTTGGTTTGCATTTTATCTGGACCTGCCTGGGACTAGACAGCATCATGCTGGGAACCTCTTCTCTTCTAAGATGGAAACTTTGCATTGTTCTTGTGGAACCTTGCCAATCTCTTTCTGCCATCTCTCACCCCAAGGAAGGGCCCGCTGGAACCTGAAATCTTGCTTTTAATGGCATACTGATCCTGTTGTGTGTGACACCAACATCTGATCCCATCTGATGCTCCTTACAGGACCTCCTGTTAGCAAATTCGAGATGTCTTCACTCTCTCCTAGCATCTCTATTTTAGCGTGACCAGACTGTTGGTGGGCACCCCCAACCGGCAGCTATGAACCTCCTACAGCTAAACCTATGATGGCATGCTTTGTCCCCTTGTCCCAACCGATTCCAGGTGTCGTGCCATCTGTGGTTCTTCAAGTTGTATTCTTGGGATCAAGATAGCTTATATCACTTTAAACACCCCTGTATTCATTGATCTGCATTGGGGCGTAACGTCGTAATTTACAAAGTAGCTGTGTTATCGTGCCATCTGCAGTCGAACTTGTTTCCGATTTCCCTTCCACTGACACCTATGGCCTAGGGTTGGTATTCACCATTCTCCATTGTAGGGGAAGGGACTGGCACCTTTCTACATTGCATTTCTTCAGCTACCTGCTTGATTAATCCACCTGCATGTAACTTACTGAACTCTTAATTTAAAAAGGTAGGGGTGGATTTCTAGAGCATTGTTCTTGTGTGTTAGAGTAAACATGTTGTTTGATGGCCTCTGAATGTGCATCTAACCATTTCTACCCTAATTTATCAAAGTTACAATGTGAATACCCATGTCTAACTGTGATGAACACAAAAGCGGTAGGTATTGTGTTTGTACATTGGTTTATTAGTTGGTATTCTTACACAGGAGTGTGTTGAAATCAGTGTTTCTTTGTCTTGAATAAAGAATATATTTGTGTACTTACCTCTTACCTTTGTGGATCTCTTTTCCTTAAAAAACATTGCACTTATTAACCTTCGTACCATGCCTACCTCCTCCTGACTCTAAGCCTGGCTTCTCAGTCACTCTACCCTTGAGAGTTTGGTCAAAACGTAAGTGTAATCTGAATGCCTCTTTAAATTGGCTTCTCTGAACACCTCGCCAGATTAGGTTCTGAAAATCCATTTAACAAGCATCAGACCACTGTGAAACCCTGCAGTTTGTCAATTGGCTTCTTGTGAATGTGATGGTTCCTCTAGCAGTGGCAACATCTGTTGTGGACATTTGTTATGTCCACAGGGGTGAAGACACGTGGCAAACAAATAGGTGTCACTTACTTTCTTGTTTGGGATTCTTTATTGGCAGCAGGTTCATTTCCCCATAGTTCACATTATCAGCAGAATTCCTTTTTTCTACACCCCTAATTCCAAGTGTATCCCTAGAATACTTTGCACTTGTGGATCTCAGTAGGCATTGAAGGCTACAAGAGCCGCCATTGTGCGACTTAAATGCTTGTGTTAAATCATTCAAGTATTTGGGAATGCTTCAGGATGCATATTCATCAGATTTCCTGTACCACCGCAGAAGGTGGCCGACCTTATTCCAAAGGTTCGGTCCAAACATTTGTCTGTGCCCTAACTGGAAGAGAGAACAACAATCTCCAGCTGCTTTTCAGACTTGTCAGGTAAGTGTAGCTTATATCTATAGACACATCAAGCAAAACACCTATGTCTGAATTACACTTATGGTGGCAAGAGGGAGAGAGCAGGAGAATGTGGGGAAAATTGGCAGATGAATGCCTCCAAATTACTTGGAAAACTCCAGGAAGCATTTCCATATTAGCTCACTTGTTCCTTTGCAGAAGGGAATTGTGCTTATGCAAATTTCAAATCTAACCTGCACCCAAAAGGACCAATCAGTGACGAGCTGCTAAACCGCATCCCTGTGTTTCCATGCTTGCCCTTTTAAGCATCTCTACCTCTTAGTACACCACAATGATGTGGCATAATGGAGCAAAGAGACATATCGGTTGCATCTTATAGATTGATCAGGGCCTCAAGGTTTATGACTTAATTCTCTTTTCTATGCAGGATTCAATTGATATACATACTGTGGGTACCTTCAGTACCGGAACCCGTCAGCTATCCAGGGTTGGGATGCTCTCTGAAGGATTCCCAGATGTTTAAAAATGTTAGCCCTTGCCATTGCATTCTTTTTCTCTTCTCTTGCCAGGCATCTGGAGCAGGGCAGTCCAGGTGTGACCCTTTTTTGTTTGTCCCAGAATGTTATGCCTTACTGATGAGGACCACTGAAGTAGGAATTCATCTGGCAGTGCTTGTTGTCTCTCCTCTCTGCTGATCTTTACAGGGACTACCAGCTAAACAGCGAATATACTGCTTTTGTGGTGGAGTGTTACTGACTAAAGAGGTAGGAAATCCTGCCTGCATATATGTGCTTTTGTTTAGAAGTTTTAGCTCAAGCATTTCCATCTCATATGTGTATTGTATTGTATTGTATTTTGATTTATGAAGCACGAACCACAGCCCAGAGGCATCTGGGTGCTAAAAAGGCTACAGAAAGAAACCCCCCTCCCCAAATGCTACTAAGCAAACAAAATGTTTCAAGGTCTTGCAGAAAAGGAAATGATCAGGTACCTCTCTGAGATGGCAGGGGACTGAATTCCACAATTTTGGAGCAAGGACTGAAAAGGACTGACCACCAATCAAGCTCTATGAAACCTAGGAATGACCAACAAAATTTGAGAACATGAACTCAGAGCTCTAGAAGTTAGATAGCGTATAGGTCTGAGTCCAAGAAAAGATGGGCCAGAATGTTGAACTGTGCGGTGCACAATGCCTAAGATCTTAAACTCAATTCACCTTTTAATCAGAAGCCAGTGAAGCTGACGAAGCAGAGGAAGTGTATGCGTGAGCCTCAGAGCATTGGTGGCTAGATGAACAACCGAGCTTTGCGGAACTTGAAGACAATGGATTAAAACGCCTGGTTGACCTAAATAAATGCCATTACAGTAGTCAAGAGAGCCCATAATGGAGGCAGTGACTACTGTAAAAAGCAGGTGCAGAGGCATAAAAAGTAAGATCTTAGTCAGGAGTTTAAGTTTGAGAAAGCCAGACTTGCACACTGATGCAATCGGTGCTTCTCTTGAGCCCATAGGTAGCATTTTCACGGCAAGACTCTTAACTGAGACACTTGGGGCCAGACACAGGCCAAGAGACTGGCCAGAAATCAGTGTCCCACTAATGGCCTGAGCCTGGAGGACCCACCACTGAGATTTCAATCTTTTCTCCATTAAGCTTAACTTCCCAACATACAGCCAACAATGGATGCTAAACGGGCTCTTAACCTATCCAGGGGGGGTCAAAAGTAGGGGAATTAAATGAGTTAGAAAATTAGTTGTGAATCGTCCGCATGGGTATAAAAACATACCCTTTGGGATGTGATAAGTTTTGCCTACGGACGTACATAAATATTAAATAAAAGAGGGGAAAGAGCAGAACCCCGAGGAACAGCACCTGTGATAGGTACCGGTGCTGATTGAACTGGAAAAAGGGACACTGTTTGGTTGCTCTGATAAAAAAGAAGACAACCAAGCAAGAGGGGGTTCCGCAATACTGGCCAATTCCAAGCGCCTAAGAAAAACGTGATGATTGATTGTATTGAAAGCCGCAGAGAGTTCAAAGAGAATTAACACTCTGACCTCGCTCTGATCCTGGAGCATAGCCATATCATCCAGCATGGACATAATTAACTCTATGGGGTCTGAAATCTGCTTGTGAGGGGTGAAGGAGTAGTTTAGATTTCACATACCAGGAGAGTAGAGGGTAGCAATAGTTTCCTTAAGATTCATTAACATCAGGAAAAGTGAAATAGGTGATAGTTAGCCGTTTCAGAAGAATCAAGATGAGATTTCTTCAAGAGAGGAGTAACCAGTGCATACTTCAAAGGAGAGGGAAACATGCCATTAGAAAAATAATAACAGAAGGCCTCTTTAAATCTAGAAATAGAATTTAGTGGTAGAGCCTGCAGGAGGTGAAGAGGAATGGGGTCAAATGATGATTAAGATTTCAGTGTGCCTAATTTGTTTGTTTGTTTGTTTGTTTGTTTGTTTGTTTATTTATTTCTAATTCGCACCAAACTCAAGGGTAACAGGGCGCAGCAGTAAGAAGATGCAAAGCTTACAAAGTTACAAGCATAGTTACAATGAGACATATATAGTTACAGGTATGTTCGCAATAATACATATATACAGATATACAGGTTAAAGCAGGTGATGCACAGGAAGGACGACAGGCACAGAATCAAGGGTGAGATGGAAGGGATAGTCCAAGGCATCCTGGGTGGGGCTAGTGCAGTAGCACAAGCTAGTGGTCAGTTGAATTGAGCATGTTAATGTAATTACTTCTAAATTGTAAGTACGGTTGATCTGCTCTAAGCTGGTTTGGCAAGGAGTTCCATAGTTAGGTTGCTTTCACGGGAAAGCTATTGCCACCAATCTTGGTGAGTCGGAATCTTGGTACAGTGAGGCAGTTTGTGTTGCTGGCTCTAGTCGGTCTGATAGACGTTCTTCTGTGGCGTCTGTCTATGAAGTAGCTAGGGGCAGCATTGTTTAATGCTTTATAGGTAAGGGAGGCCGTTTTTAGAAGAATTTTGTTATGATTGGAAAGCCACTTATATTGGCGTCTAGTTGCAGAGATATGTTCTCTTTTATTCATGCCAAGTGCAGCTCTTAGGGCATTATTATGGAGTGCTTGTAACCTCTGGATAATGGCCTTATTGGCGCCACTGTAGAGAGTGTTACAGTAATCTAGCCAAGAGAGTATCAGTGCTCTGGCCAGGATCATGCAACTGTCATTTGAAAGGAATGGTCTACCTGCCCCGATGAGCTTACAGGTGTAAGCAGTGGTAGAGTCCAAGGATTTCACCAGTTTGTCAAAGGACATAGCGGAGTCAAGGTAAAAGCCAAGGGTTTTCACCTCCTTGGCTACCCTGATGATGTTTCCATCAATGGTGAACAATGAATATTCATGGCCTAATTTCTTAAGGTTTAGGTGGATGCCAAGGATGATGAGCTCTGTTTTATCATCATTCAGGCATCATTCTAGCATTCACCAATGCTAGATCCTTGCCATATACCCCAGAAAGTTGGAGGAGAATCTGAGTTGAGTATCATCTGCATGGAGGTGATACCTAGAAGGTCCAGATCATCGAACAGGGGCTTGGTGAATATATTGTATAATGTGGGGGAGACACATGAGCCCTGGGGTACACCGCAAGTGATCGGGACAGGGTCTGCATATGCTGATGGGGAAAAGACCCTCATAGTTCTGTCGCTCTGAAATGATTCTATCCATCTGATGGCCTCTGTAGAAAAGTGAGCTGCTGAGTCCAAATGATTACAAAGGACCTTATGATCCACTAGGTTGAATGCAGCTGAGAGATCTAACAGTAGGAGGAGGGTTGTATTACCTTTATCTCTTAACTCATCAACCTGTGTTTTTAAGTCAATTAGGGCCGTTTCTGTCCCATGTAATGGACAAAATCCAGATTGTCCTGCTCCTAGGAGCGTATGTAGTTCTATATTTTTGGATCTGGGTGTATGCGACCTTGTCAAGTATTTTGAGTAGGAATGGTACCGTCATAATGGGACGGTAGTTAGTGGGAATAAGTGGGTCTAAAGATTTCTTCTTTAAAAGTGGTAGTACGCAGGATGGTTTCAGATTAAAGGGAATGGTGCCAGATGCGAAGGAGGCATTGATCAGTTTAGAAATGAGAGGTGCAAGATCTCTAGCCGCATCCTTTATAATCTGAGCAGGACAGAGGTCACCTTTACAATTGGATGGCTTAAGCGATAGGATGACTTTCTCTACCTCTAGTATGGAGGTTTTTGTAAAGTGGAATTTGGCAATTTGGTCGTTAAGTGTTTCGCTGGATGGTGGGAGGTTATTCAATTGTGGTGGTAAGTTCAGAGAGTCTTTTTTTTGGGTGAATTTGTTTTAAAGAGTGGTTATTTTATTGGATAAGGCATATTGGATATCTGAACACCATGTCTTATTTTTACTGCAGATGTCAGGTGTGGGGATTGGAGACTCTAGTTCTTTTAATATGGAGAATAATTCCTTTATACTAGAGTTTGCTTTGGCAATGTGTTTGTTATAAGAGTTTCTTTTTGCCTGGTAAATTTATTTTTTGTAATGCAAGGATATTTTGGTTAACTTAGATGTGTTATCATTGGAGTGGAGAAGTCTCCAGGTGGTTTCACATTTCCGTTTTAGAAGGCGTAAGTCCTTTAACTTCGGGTGAACCACTTATTTAGATGGGATTTCGGTTTACTAGGTCTAAGTTTCAGTGGATCAATTTTGTCTAGTGTGGTAAGCATGATTTTGTTATATTCTTGGACCAAAGTACCGGGGTCTAGGTTGTCAGCTAGTGAGTTTAAGGTGGGGAGAATGGCAGGGATCACTTTGTCCACTGCGATATTCTTTTTGTACCTTGTTAGACAAGGTGGGGTAGTAGGTCGGGCCATCGAAGGTGGTCTAAAGGTTGATAGTGTGAAAGACACAAAGGAGTGGTCTGTCCACAGTTGCGGTAAAATGGAGGTGATGGTGGCAGTGCAATTGTAATCAGCTACCCAGTCTAAAGTTCTCCCTTTATTGTGGTTAGATTCGTTAATTTTTTGTGACAGGCCTAATTCTGATAGGATATTAGCTAATTTAAGGGCATGCTTATCAGCAGGATCGTTAAATCCTAAATTGAAGTCACCTATTAATAGCACTAGGGTGGTTGTTTTCAGATTGTTGATTGTTTCAATAGGCTGTAAATATCCTCCTCAAAAGGCTCAAGTCTGTAGATTAACTGGATAGTAAGTGACTCGGAATTAGTTAGGGAGAGTTTATCAGTGAGGACTTCACAAGATTGAGTGATTTGTGGGGGGGCTATTCTCAAGGAGAGGCTAGATCTAAATATGATGCCGATGCCTCCACCTCGAGTTTCATCCCTGTCCTGTCTAGATATCGTGTATCCGTCAGGGATGGCTAGCATGAGGGCAGGACCTGCCGTGTAATGTAGCCAGGATTCCGTTATAGCAAGGAAGTCCAAGTTACCTTCTAGTATTAGGTCAGAGATGTCTGTTGCATGGGCAACCAGAGATCTGGCATTTATGAGTGCTCCTTTAAGGAGAGGTGTCTCAATGCTGGCTGTAGCATGGGTGGGAGTGAGTAGTTTAAGGTCAGCTAACTTAGGTTTGTGCACAGTTTGCTGATTAGTATTGTCATGAAAAAAAGGCGAGGAAGTAGCCAGGATGGACTTATTAAACTTTTCACCTGTGGAGCAGTTTGTTTTCTTATTTATCGCGGGTAGTGATCACGTAAGGGGTTCGTGCAGTTTGGTGAGTCTGGCACAGAGTTTAGAATTTCTGTCATTTGTCGTGCACGGGTAGGTAGCATGGGATCTTAAGCCTGTTGCAGTAGGGTGCTTGGGTTGGACAATGCTAAGGTTGTTGACTGCCATTTTAGTCAGAGTGGGTGTGACTTGTATCACCTCAGATGGAGGGAGCAGCAGTCACAGTTCTCTGAGAGGCTAGCTGTAAGGAATATTGTGGCAACAAATAGACTGTACATGCTGTGTAGGTTTAGCATTTTTGAGGTAGTAGGTTAGGAGTGGGTGAGCCTATATAGCGAGTGAGCAGATTCAAAAGGCATGGGCCGTAAGAGCATGTTCAGGTGGCAAGGGCAATGGGTAGCCTGCACATGGCAAATAAGAACAAAGAGTAGGTTCAGATGGCACAGGGGAAGGAGCCCAATCATGTGGCCAGTGGGAACGAAGAGCAGATTTGAAGTGGCAGGTGAATACAGTGCACAGATTCAAGTGGCCTGAGGCAGTTTGAGCAAATGCAAATGGCAAAGGGTACTGTAGGCTCAGTCTCAATACAGTGTAGAGCAATAGGCAGAATCAAATGGCACAGGGTAATGTAGGCACAATCTCAATACAACCCAGAGCAATAAGCAGAGTCAAATTGCACAGGGTACTTGCAATCAAAATACAACTCAGAGCAATAGGCAGAGTCAAATGGCAAAGGGTAATGTAGGCGCAGTCTCAGTGCAGTGAGGAGCAATGAACAGGATCTAATGGCATAGGCGATTCAGCGTATACCTTAATAGGTAACAGGTTGTTGCAAATAGTCACTCGTGTGGGACGACAGTGCAGGAAAACAAAAGTTACCTTCGTTGTGATAGTTGGGGCAGCTAGAATCCGCCATAGCTGGGCCAACCTGGGCAGGGGTTTTGGCTGATGGCGTGTACGGCTGTGGACGGGCTCGGGACAGGTATCAGCCTTAGCTCCTGGGGCCTTGGCTGACGTTGGCCGGCTTTGCCTGCCGGCGTGTGATTGGGCAATGAACATGGCAGGAAAGCCATTCAGAGCCTGGCACTGAACACTGGGCTTGGTTTAGGCATGGGATGCTTGGGCCATGCGGCGGTCTGCCATCTTGGAAGGTGGTGCCTCCCTCATGGTGGGCAATGGAGGTTAGGGTGCAATTTCTCCAAGATAAAGCACATAAAGGTGCAGGGGGCTGCAGGCTGGTTGCTGGTGCTAGTTCAGCACAGTGGGCATCAGATAGTTGATATTAGCAGAGAAAACAGGATGGAAACAACATTTTCGTTTTTTCGAGCGCAATAGCCTGTGCGCTTACCGCTTCTGCTGTGGGTCTGGAAGACCTCTCCTGGGCTGGCCCCTGCTCCTGCAGGGTTGGAGGGAGCTCCTGCTCCTCGGAGTTGGCTGGCTGGAATCTAAATGCTAAATGCTAAAGCGACAACCTCTTCAGTGACAGGCTCAACCTGAATAATTTCTGATGTTTCATGATCAGTCCTCACACCAGCTGGGAGAAAAACGACTGCATTAGTCCATCCGACAGGATCAATTTGAGGGCGGATTTTTTACCATTTATTTCAACAATAAAAAAACTAATAGAGTCACAAGTGGCTTGAAAGCGCGATGGATCCACCATAAGGGGAGGGGGAGGAGATAGTTCCTTAGTACTCTCCAAGAATACTGTAAAAGGAGAAGGGGAGTACAAACTTGTGCCGTTGTCTCAATGCACCTTACGGCTCAAGAGGCACTTGCTGACAAGATCAGACGAGGTGTGAGATTTGTTTTCTCTCATGCAGGCATTTGCCTTGGGCAGTTTTGTCCAGACTGTTTATTCAAGGGCACAGTTTACTTTTTTTGTACAAGGTCTGCCCTATACTGTGATGGCACAGGCAAGCGAAATATTGACACAAATGCTCCCCAGAGACATTCCTAGTTGGTTTGAAGCATTAGCTCAATAATCTCCATCATGTTATGTTGTCCCTGCCGAGTCTCCCGATGTGGAGTGGGTATGTTCAAACATACGTGCTGTGCCTAGAGTCACATGGTCCACTTCACTGGTGAGGCAGTGTCCATCCTTTTGTCTTCTGGTGTACACCGATTGCATACAGGATGTGGCCTCGATGTTCGAGTTGTACTTCTTCCATTGGAAAGCAATAGAGTATTGATTTACATCAGGCTGGTAATCTTTAATAATGGCAACGATGAACCCAAGATAAATATTTTATTTATTTGCATGTTTTTAAAGCGCTCACACAGCCCGGCAGCATCGAGGTGCTGTTACAGAATGTTTTGTTTTGTTGTTGTCCTAGTTGCATATTTTTAATGCGCCAGAGGTTTCTGAGCGCGGACATGGGGATCGAACCTGTGTTGCTTCGTGTCATCTTGCTTCCAAGGCGAGCACGTTGCCACTGAGCTATCCTCCTGGGACAGCTCTATAATTACCTTAATCCTGTCCAAAAGGTTCTCATTGAATTAGAGACATGGGCTCAGGCCCTTCCTTCATATCGCCACATTGATGTATCAGGCACACACTTGAGGAGGGTTGAGGTCTTCATTACTCCAGCACAGGTCCATTCAACCTGCCAGCTCCTGTACCTTTCCCTGACGGAATGTCTGTACCTGAAGTTGGCAGGATTCTCAATATGGAACTATCAGGCTGCGTTCTGTGGTGTGTCTGTGAATAGGTATGCAATTAGCTCGGTGTGTGAGGTGCAATGGACTGAATGGGATGCAACAGTCACCTATCACAGTAGCAAGAGGTGTTGCAGATTTGTCCTCCACAACTTCATGGTATAGATAACTGAATTACCACAACGAGGGGAGGGTCTGCCCCAGCAGAGAGGACATAAATTTAGGAGCAGATCCAGGCAACCCACCCTCCCTTAATCCCCATAAAACAGGTTATATAGATTGGGAGCATGTACCTCTCCCAGCAATAATCAGACATAAAATGGAAGCCCAGCAAGACTGTTGTCTGATACAACTGATGCCTTCTTGACACTCAATGCCCATAGATCAAAGGGTACAGAAACTTATGAAAGGATTGCCTGCATAAAATAGCCATAGCCAAATATGGCACTCTAAATAACCAGCACAGTGGAAGATGGCGGCACTCACAGACCGTAAATCAACAAATGACCAACAAAATAATCCATCTAAAACAGCAGGCCCTAAACCAAGGCAGCCACTGGTAGTTTTGCCACAGTCGCCACATTGGCTAGGACCAATGATGTGATTGGTGGTCGTTGACAGCGCAAGTTTTATTGGGATTTTGATATGAATGTAAGAGGTGGTGGACTTAACCGTGGCTGGTCGGCTCTAGGCTTGACACTTGGCTTCGTGTATCTATCCAAAATGGCGTATCCTGAGCCGAAACAGTTCTGCACATGTCTCAAGTTTGGCGATGCAGTCAAGTCAAAGCATGCTCCATGCACTTTAAAATGAATAATGCACTAATGATTAAAATATTCTGCTCTATATTTTTACAATGATATATCAATGTATTGGCAGGTGACTTGGCATCAAAATAGAATAATGTTCCACCTAAACGTAAAAGTTAATTAATGTCTACATAAATCATTACAGGATACATAGCCACTCGTATCAAAACTTGTAATTGAATGTTTGGTCCTCAACACATTGCATTATTTATATAATAAATACGCAATGCATTTGCAATGTTGATTGCTGTAATATAACCGTTTAGTAAATTATAGCTGCATTACCCGTTTAATTGGACATAGAATGTGCCTAAACTTTCAGAAAAGGTGGCGACACTTGTGATCGTCCTGCAGGACTAATGACTTGCCTAGACGGAATGACCTTGCCTGGCGTCGTCCATGTCACATGTCCTTCCATTGTTGATCAGCCAATTCCATCAATCATTGTAATTAAGAGGCATCTTGCCAATCCAATCAGACTCAATTACTTCAGGCCTCATTAAGGACTGACACTCTTATGAAATACATCTTAAAATGAGCAAGGTCAGAAAAAGACAGTAAAGTAGCCCACTATTACACATCAGCAGTGCGAAGATTCGAAGGCCTTGCTGCCCAAAAGAGTCTGAATTCCTGAGTGTCCAGTGACCCGAAATACAGGCTCGGATCCATTTAATCAATTGTATCGCGCGCAGATTCATGCACGGTTTCTGGAATAACAGCCCGTATACCGGTGTACCACAATGCATCGTGTTTCCCATGGATTCATTGCAAAACAGTTTGGAATACAGGTTATCCGTGTCCATGTCAGATACCATGCTGTACAGCTCACGTTTTCCCTTTTTTTAGAATAACCGCTGTGCTAAATGGATATTAGTTTGTTAAAGAAAAACACAAAGGCAGCAGAAATTCACAGCTCACAGTGTCACCACACGAGTTGCACTAATTAAACCAGCAATTATTTAAACAAGGCGGACACGCACACAAAGTAAAATAGACCCGGTACAAGAACAGCTTCAATGTTCTTTTTTAACTTAAGTTTCTCATGATTTTTTCAGACCTAACAACTTTTCAGGTCGCCCTGTCACCGATAAAAAAAAAAAACATGCATGTTCATGCTACTCTTTACTAGGCCTTTCGCGAACTTTTTAAAAACGTGTTCTGTGGCACCTGTAAACCAGTGCCGGTGAGATTCGTGAAGGTTCAATCACAAATCTTGTGTTTCTGACGTGCGGCCCGGGCCTTATTTAAGATCAACAATCTCCAGGAAAGGAAGTCCGTTCAGCACAGGTTCGAGTTTATTCAGTCAGATTCTGAAGGGGAAAACATACATTGAACTGCATGCAAGTAAATCAGCATGCAGAAGGAAAGTGGTGGTGAACTGCAGGCAAGGAAATCAGCATGCAGAAAGAAAGTGGTGGTGAACTGCAGGCAAGGAAATCAGCATGCAGAAAGAAAGGGGTGGTGAACTGCATGCAAGTAAATCAGCATCCAGAAATAAAGCACTGGGGAACTGCAGGCAATGTAATCAGCATGCAGAAATAAAGTGGTGGAGAACTGCATGCAAGCAAATCAGCATGCAGAAAGAAAATGGTGAACCGCATGCAAGGAAATCAGCATGCAGAAATGAAGTGGTGGTGAACTGCAGGCAAGGAAATCAGCATGCAGAAAGAAAGTGGTGGTGAACTGCAGGCAAGGAAATCAGCATGCAGAAAGAAAGGGGTGGTGAACTGCATGCAAGTAAATCAGCATGCAGAAATAAAGCACTGGGGAACTGCAGGCAATGTAATCAGCATGCAGAAATAAAGTGGTGGAGAACTGCATGCAAGCAAATCAGCATGCAGAAAGAAAATGGTGAACCGCATGCAAGGAAATCAGCATGCAGAAAGGAAGTGGTGGTGAACTGCAGGCAAGGAAATCAGCATGCAGAAAGAAAGTGGTGGTGAACTGCAGGCAAGGAAATCAGCATGCAGAAAGAAAGGGGTGGTGAACTGCATGCAAGTAAATCAGCATGCAGAAATAAAGCACTGGGGAACTGCAGGCAATGTAATCAGCATGCAGAAATAAAGTGGTGGAGAACTGCATGCAAGCAAATCAGCATGCAGAAAGAAAATGGTGAACCGCATGCAAGGAAATCAGCATGCAGAAAGGAAGTGGTGGTGAACTGCATGCAAGGAAATCAGCATGCAGAAAGAAAGTGGTAGTGAACTGCATGCAAGGAAATCAACATGCAGAAAGAAAGTGGTGGCCAACTGCATGCAAGGACATCAGCATGCAGAAAGAAAGTGGTGAACTGCTTGCAAGGAAAGCAGCATGCAGAAAGAAAGTTGTGGTGAACTGCATGAAGGAAATCAGCATGCAGAAATAAAGTGAACTGCATGCATGGAAATTCGCATGCAGAAAGAAAGTGGTGAACTGCTTGCAAGGAAATCAGCATGCAGAAAGAAAGTGGTTGAGGCAGGATAAGTCGGTTCACAGGAATATTGTCGAGATAATTCAGGCGATAAAACTCAGACTTTAAAGGTCCCCATAGGTCAATGCACCTGCTGCAGTGTTTTGTAAGTACCTTGCAAGATGAAAGGATTGAAGGTGGGTAGAAATAACTCAGCCTTTCATCATTCTGAAGATGATAAAATAAGTATAATTAACGTGTTTACAGAATCAATCATCAGTCAGATAAAATGAGTACCACTGACATGCTCATTAGTCGAGTATCGGAAATTCATGGCCGACACCTAGTCAGTCAGTGTGTGTGATTAAGTTTTTCATCATTCTGATGTTTCATCCATGAGAACCACTGGGGTTAGTATTTTTTCTATAAGATTTAATGGCTTTTAGGTAGTCGCCACAGAAAAGCGAGAGATGGGTTCGGGGGATGGGTGAAGAGCGGGGTGGTGGTGCGGGCGTGGGGTGTCTTTGGGCTAAAATGCACTCACATTTCTATGGATTTCTTTTTTTTCAGCTGAAAACAAAGTTTTAATTTTTCCTTCTATTGAAAACACAATACAACGTAAAAGCCTTCATTCCTAGAAACAGACATATTGGCGCTCGTTTTGGTCTCGGCGGAACAGGAATCTAGAGCGTTAAAGCCCTGCATAAGGCTTTTACGCTGCTGATTCCCGTCACAGCTAATTCTCGTCCAGTTCTATGGCGCAGAGGAGGGGCAGAATAGACCGTGCATTTCCATCAGCTTCCTTTGTCTATGGCCTACTGAGGGGCCAGCAGTTGCACTCTGATGCATGTTCATGATAGGGTAAATACTGGGAATCCGCATGTGGTTCGGCAACTTTATGCAACCGCAAAAAGCAGGCGGACCCGATGGCAAACCATTGCAAATGTGCTTGACATGCCTACATGTCAGGCAGCGTTTATTTTATTTGCACATCAGAGTGCAAAAGTACAGGGCAAAAGGCAGTGTACACGCTTTACGGTTACATGCAATTATAACTAATGAAATAATAACTAATGAAAAAATAAGGAATCAAAAACAACTAATGAATACATAACTAATTACTTTCTGGGGGGGGGGTCCTCTCCCAAACCCTCCCTTTTTTTTAATAATACTTTTCCCTACCCCAAAACCACTATTCCCTAACACAACCCCATCTTTAAGTTTTTTCCAGAATTAGTTATTTTTTCATTAGTTGTTTTGAATTCGATATAATCACTGCATACCGTGCTTTACCCCACCTTTTGCCCTGCACTTATAATTACGCATCTCAATAAAATTGGCCCCTTTGTGTCTTTTGAATACCCTCTGTCAGTCAAGGGTCTGACCTTTTGAACTCACTCTTTTTTTTAACTTTGTTTATTAGCACACACAAGCAGAGCACTTACTTATACATGTTCAAAAGTTACATATAATTCCAGTCCCAAGTCTTTTAGTTTCGGCTTTGTCTAATAGATACTGTTTGTACCTGAAGAAACATGATCAACCTGACAGTGATTTAATATTATTCGAACAACCAAACTTAAAATCTGAGTGATTAATTTTTTTGGGACAAGCCTATTCTGAGACACCTTCTGGTTAGGCACTGGTAACATAAAAAACCGTGGTTGCATGTTGAACATGTTAAAATAATAAATAATTCGTACTGAAAATGAAGGAGCAATAATAAAGAGGACAAATAACAAATGTGATGTTTATTTCTGTCCAAATACATGTATAGGTATTTTTTCAAAATTGTGCATTTGGTTTCTCATTGATTTAGCAGTAACAAGGAAAATGCCTTCTACTGATCCCCAGATCGACTCGGGACACTTGTCTTCTTTGAAAACTGGGGGGTTCGGGTGCAAATACCTGCTTCCAATCTCTAAGCTCTCTTACACCTGCCCCCATCACATGAACTAAATGATACCACTTCTGCCCAGCCGTGTCATTTGGGGGTCACCAGGTCTCCCTTGGTATCCCTGGGGTCTCCCTTGTTAGCCCTAAAAGATAACAAATTCAATAAAAAAATATGTTTTGTTTTTTAAATGGAAGCTCCTTGGCTGTGGCCAGTGCCATGTGACTCTTTGTTTCTGGAGTGGCTGGTTTTCTTCTTCTGGCCTCTTAAAAAACACAGGGTTCCACAAGTTTAACACTTTGAGCAGTGGCCCTAAATAAGAAGGAATAGGAATAACAAATAATGTGTCTTTCTGGAATTCTATACAAGAATTGATAGACTCATTAAAGGTTTATTTCAGGCACACTTCAGGGGGTGAGTCGCTAACTTAGTGTGTTCTTTAACACCTCAAATTCACAATGCAGACAAAAAGTTCCAAAAAGCATTTAGCATTTAGAGTAGAATAAGCATCAATTTCAGACTATGTATTTTGCTTTTTGCAAGTTGCCAAGATAGCATGTTTTTGTCTGCCGTTGTCTCTGCTACGATCATCACAAGACATTCCATCTTGGTGTCCTCGGTCACTTGACAAAATCATGGTGCCTAAAAGCTTGTGTACAGTATAGAAATGTTTGACTATAGTACATACAGTGATCCTTGATTTCATTGTACCACAAGTAGTGCTTTGTTGTAATGTGTCTATCTTCCCTATCTCCCTGGCATGCTGTTCAGGATGTTTGTTTGCATGTATGAGGTATCAAGTGCCCAGAGTATGGGATGCAGTGTGAGAGTGCTGCTTTTCTTCTGTTACTCCAAATTCTTTAATACACAGCTATGAACCCTCCCAATGTCAGGACACAGGTTCCATCTATGCCTACAACACAGGTGCTTAAACCATGTGTGCGCACACAATGTTCAAATATCAGCCATAACACTAACTTGAAAGGCAACGCTGACACTCCATGATGCAAAACACTTCCTTGCGCAACTGTTGCTGACTTCTACTGCGATCGCAAAGAGCTCCGTTCCTTGCTCGCTATTCCTTGCCCTGGAAACTGGGGAAGCGAGGTCGGACAACACGTGACTCGTGCAAGCAGACCTGGAGTAACTGAGTTACATGAGTCGCTGGGCATATAACATGCCCCTATTTGGACGAATGGTGCTTCTGAATGAAGTTGTGTGAATGAAGTTGTGGTGTTGGTTCCTAGTTTGCTGTTCAGTTTCGTTGATATCCTTCGATATCCTCGGACTACCCATTTCTGCTCACAGACTGTCTTTTGCCTCAGCCCTCTATTGTACCGTGCTCTGGAATAACTCTGAACCTTGCTTGTTACTCAGACTTCTGTTTGTACTTACGCTCTGTACCTTCATGACCGCTCATTGCCAGACCCTATTGCCTGTTATATGGATTGTTACTCTCCACGTCATTCATGTCACCGCTTGCACAACACAGACATTGCTGCCTGTTCCACTGATTCACTTGGCTCCTGTTGAACTCTGTCCTTCACCTGGATTTATGAAATGCAAAAACCTCTACACGGACTAGAGATGGTTTTGTGCATACTTAATAGGTGTTCTCGTGCCGTCGGGGTAGGTGGATTGCACAAAAATACGGTCTTAAAAGAGTACAGAGACAAAGCCTTGTGCATGGGATTCATAAGGCCTTCCAGGTCCCCTGCTGCCAGTCCCTTGTTCTTCGTTCCAAAGAAGGAAGGGGACCTGAGGCATTGTATCGATGACAGGGCTCTGAATGCAATAACAATCCGCAACCAGTACCCGTTACCCCTGATATCTGTACTCTTGGATCAGCTAGGTAGATCGGTCATATTCACTAAGCTGAATCTGCGTGGGGCCTACAATCTTGTCAGGATACGCGAGGGTGACAAGTGGAAAACCACCTTTAAGACGTGTCAATTGGACAAGGGATGCAAGGGGGTCAGTGGTTTCCATATTAAGCTTCTGAATTTGTTAGGGATCAACCTACCCCTTACTGTCTTGTAGCAACAAAAAAAACAGGCTTTTCACCAGGACCCCCGAAGGGAGCAATGCTGCTTGCAAAGACAGTAGAATTGTAGACGAGGAGTTCTTTGCACCAATGTACCCGCTGGTTGTTCAAATGTGACAATCCAAGGTGTCTATTGGTTGAAAGACAGGGACCCAACCTCACTTCCGCTGGCATGTTCAATGGAAGTTCAAAGGGATTCCAGGTAAAGAAGAAACGAAATTGGTCGCAGACCTCAGGGCGGATATGACAGCGGCTAATGAAGCCACCCAACGTCGCATTGACGCCCTCCAGACCCGATCCATGGATGCCAAGGAACCCCTGCTGGCAGCACTTTCCGGCTCAGGCCTTTCTATGCCTTCTGGTTCGGGTTATTCTTTGCCTCATCAAGACCGTGTCACAGTATTGATGTCTGTTCAGTTTCCCCTGGCCCCACCTGAATGCTTCATTGGGAATTCCAGGACGTTGAGGACCTTCATCAACCAATGCAGGCTCCATTTCCTGTGCCGTCGAGCATCATTTCCGGACTCCACTACGAAGGCAGCCTTTGTTTTGCCGTACCTGGGTGGCACTGTAGCTGCCTGGTCCAACCCATTGCTTGAAGAGAGCAGTTACATGCTGTACGACTGTGACACCCTAATCCCAGCCATGGGC
This sequence comes from Ambystoma mexicanum, assembly GCF_040938575.1. Lineage (NCBI taxonomy): Eukaryota > Metazoa > Chordata > Amphibia > Caudata > Ambystomatidae > Ambystoma > Ambystoma mexicanum. Next base: position 294,454,630 of record NC_090928.1, read on the forward strand.
CCTGTGCTTGACACCAGAAACAAATCACAGGCAACTGATCTGGAACTCCTTAGCATCACGTACCGCCCTTGACGTTTGCACTCAAAAGTGGACGCTCTTTCCCACATGCATAGAACCCAACTATCCAAAGCCTCTTGCGAGTCTTGCATACTCCCCAACCAGGTGGTCTGTGGATGCACCTTACAAATGTCCCTCAAATCATCCATCCAGTTGTGGGCCTCTAAGAATCCACCTGAACTGGAAGAGTATTACATGGACCTCCTCCACTTGCTGCCACATGTGCAAGGTCGTATCTACGTCCCAGATCCAGAAACTCGAAGTACAGCTATGCTCTGGTGCCATGATTCCGTCCTAGCCGCACACCCCGGCCGTCAGAAAAATGCTTGATTTAATGCAGCAGTGGTGTTGGTGGCCCTCAATGCAACAGGACATGGCTACGTACATAGAGTCATGCGCATTATGCACTCTGTGCAAATCTTCCTCTGCTAAACCCGTAGGACTACTGCAACCATTGCCTGTTCATCATCGCCCATGGAGCATGCTGTGTATGGATTTTACCATGGACCTACCTCCTGTTCAAGGATTCACCACTGTGTGGGTTGTGGTGGATTACTTTTCTAAGGTGGCTTTGTTTGTGCCGTGCCAAGGCCTCCCTATGCTCCAACTCTCTCTGATCTCTTTGTCATAAACATATTCTGTTTCTTTGGCCTACCCGATATGAGAGTAACGGACAGGACTCATAGTTTACATCTCGGTTTTGGAGGGCCCTGACATCGCTCTTTGGCATAGAGGAAAGGTTCTCCAGTGCATATCACCCACAAACAGGTGGCAAACTGAACACCTTAAGGCAACCCTGGAGCAATATCTGTGTTGTCTCATTCTACAACACCAGAAGACCTGGCTGTCGTTGCCGGTAGCTTCTGAGTTTGCCTACAATAACTCCCTGCACACCTCGACGGGGTCTTTTCCATTTTTTGTTCTATAAGGTCAGCACCCATGTGCGTGTCCTGTTGACCCCGTTATGCCTGTAAGTAGCCCGGCTGCCCTTGACTGAGTTCGGAATATGGCTACGATCCACCAATGTGTCCTAGATGCGTATGAACGTTCCAAAACCTTTGCTGATGTCCATCGATCGCATTCCCCTGACTATCAGGTTGGCATGCGAGCCGGGCATTCCACGAGGAACCTCAGAATCCTGGGTCGCCAAGCACTCCTGCCCTGTTTTGTGGGCCTATTTTCTGTCACCAGGGTCATCAGCCCTCTTGCTGTGCGGTTGGCCTTGCCTTCGTCTTGGAAGACACATCCTGTGTTTCACATTTCCCTGATCAGACCATGCCTTCCAGACACCAGTCTGCCTTCCTGACCGCCTACGGTCATGGTGAATGTTACTGATGAATATGGAGTGCATGCCTTCCTGGAAACGAATGTCTGTCGCAGAGTGCGTCACTACTTGGTCGACTGGAAGGGCTACGGACCCGAGGACCGTACTTGGGAACCTGAACATGACGTCCACGCTCCTCTCCTTGTCTCTCATTTTTTTGGCTTCTACGTGTGTGGGGGGCCCTTCTGGGGTGGATGCTGTCAGGACACAGGTTTCATCTATGCCTACATCACAGGTGCTCAAACCATGTGTGCGCACAAAGTGTTCGAATATCAGCCATAACACTAACTTGAAAGGCAGCGCTGCCACTTCCGTGATGCAAAGCATTTCCTTGCGCAACCTTTGCTGACTTACTCGGCGATGGCAAAGAGCTCTATTCTTTGCTTGCTATTCGTTGCCCTGGAAACTGGGGAAGCAAGGTCGGACAACACCTGACTTGTGCAAGCAGACGCAGCGTATCCGAGTCACATGAGTAGGTTGGCATATAACACGGCCCGGTGCTTCTGAATGAAGTTGCAGCATTCGTTCCTGGTTTGCTGTCCCGTTTAGTTGATATCCTTGGTACTACCGATTCCTGCTCACGGACTGTCTTTCGCCTTAGCCCTCTACTGTACCGCACTCTGGACCAACGCTGTAACCCATTTCTTCTCACTGACTGTCTTTCGCCTCAGCCCTCTATTGTACTGCGCTCTGGAAGAACCTTGCTTGTGACTCGGACTTGTTTGTACTTATGCTCTGTACCTTCAAGCCCGCTTATTGCCAGAACCTTTTGCCTGCTCTACGGATTGTTACTCTCCATGTGTCATTCATGTCACCGCTTGCACAAAGCCGACATTTCTGCCTGTTTCACTGACTCTCTTGGCTTCTGTTGAACTCTGTCCTTCACCGGAATTTATGAACTGCACAAACTTCTACACAGACTATAGACTGTTTTGTGCATACTTAATAAGGGTCCTAGCGCCGTCGGGGTAGGTGGATTGCATCATCACAGGTATTTTATGTTCCTTCTTTGCCTGGAATCCCTTTGAATTTCCATTGAACCTCCATTTGAACTGCCATTGGACCTAATCCTGGTAAGGGACATTCCTTCTGTATGTTACTGTTTCTGGTCACACGCCTATTCCTGATTGCCTGTTGTGTGCTTCTAGGTATGCCCTGTCCGGTTCTCCAGCGTCCCATTGAAATTCGCTGGTTCCCATTGTTCTACGCATTCTGCTTTGAACCTAAGGTTAGCCTATTGTATATTCAGACAGTGATTGGAATTGGGGGTCTTCACCACAGTTTTAATTGTGCATTTTTACCTTTGCAGCCGGCAGAAGCGAGTTCTGGACCCTGTCTTTCAACCAATAGACATGTTGGATTGTTGCATTTGAACAACCAAGGGGTACATTGGTGGGAAGAACTCATCATCTACGAGTTCTACAGTCTCTGCGGGCAGCATTGCTCCCTTTGGGCTCCTGGTGAAAAGCCTGGTTTTCTGCTAGAAGGCATTAAGAGGTAGGTTGATCCCTAACACCAAATGGTATGTATTTTGCCAACTTCTGAAGCCTGAAAAGTAGATCCGTGCAGGCTTGACATGCGGCCAACATTGCACCAGACCTGCAGATGAACTGGCCTGCTGTTAAATCTCAGTTACCATTTTAATGGTATACACTACAGAGTGTAAATGAGTACCAACATAGGTTGGGTGATATTGTATGTATATTTGTTCTATATTAAGTGCTTAAGCGTAAGTGCTATATAATAACACATAATTATCGTTTGGCTTTGGACGTCTGCTTGCATTCACAGTAATTTGGTAATACAGGCCTATACGCACTGATATTAATGATACATATGGTGATCCATTCTTGTATGAAATGTATATCACATTACAGTGATATCGAAGCCTTATTTTTCATAGTGTATTTAGGAACAATGCTATGTGATGCCACTTCCTGTTGTGTCAAGGGGTGAAAGGTCATGTTCCATTACTTCCTGTGATGTCACTTTGGGGTGGGGTCAAATGGCAGCACTTCCTGTGATGTCACCAGAGGTCAAGGGTTGTGTGATGTCGCTACCACTACCCCTGGCATTTTGGTGAAATGACGTCCCTGCTTCTGCCCTGAAGAGCTTTGATCAATATTTAGAATTATTAAACAAAATTAGTTGTGGTATTTGTGCCTTCTTCATTTTTAGATAACTTATTTCAATTACATTTATTTTTACCTCTTTATTTTCAGTATTCTTCTTTATTGAGAAGTTACGGTTATTATGTACCAACATCTCTGTTCTGACATCATCCACATTTCCCTCCCTCCATGTCTCCTCTCCCTAGCATGACATGTGAACTATATCTACTTCAGCTGTAACTGTAAGACAGTCACATGATTAATGACTTATCCTCTCCTTCCTGTCAAGTTACTATGCTTTGTCCAGGTCTCCCTTACTACAGGGCCATCCATGAATTGTTATGTGCAATCCCTCTCTTCAGAGTTCATGAAGAGTGTGTGCTAGTTCATCACCCAGGCCTGGATCTTACTGAATGTATGCATTTTGCCTCTGCCTGTATTCCAAGATTTTTAAAAGACTGTGCTGTTATATCCAAGGCATTTTTAATTCCTTCCAAACAGGGCTGTCACATGGTGTCATGAGGCCTGGGGCAAAAACATTGGGTGAGGCCCCCTTACCATTTTTGCACTGGTCCAGCGGCAGCACAACCACAAACATGAGACATGGGAAATCGCCCCTTGAGTTTGTCTGGAGGAACCCAAATATGGGTAATTATTACAACTGCAAATCAACTACAGCAAAGTTCGATTTCTTTACTGAAGGAAGGTTTATGCCAGACTAACTTTTGTATCATATGCATAAAGATATACAGGATGGTATGATGGAGTTTGATGCATCACACCAGCATTAAGGAGCATCCTGCCCCTGTGTGCACCAGGGCTGTCACATGGTGACATGTGAGGCCTGGGGCAAAAACATTGGGTGAGGCCCCCTTACCATTTTTGCACTGGTCCAGCGGCAGCACAACCACAAACATGAGACATGGGAAATCGCCCCTTGAGTTTGTCTGGAGGAACCCAAATATGGGTAATTATTACAACTGCAAATCAACTACAGCAAAGTTCGATTTCTTTACTGAAGGAAGGTTTATGCCAGACTAACTTTTGTATCATATGCATAAAGATATACAGGATGGTATGATGGAGTTTGATGCATCACACCAGCATTAAGGAGCATCCTGCCCCTGTGTGCACCAAGGCTGTCACATGGTGACATGTGAGGCCTGGGGCAAAAACATTGGGTGAGGCCCCCTTACCATTTTTTGCACTGGTCCAGCGGCGGCACCACCACAAACATGAGACATGGGAAATCGCCCCTTGAGTTTGTCTGGAGGAACCCAAATATGGGTAATTATTACAACTGCAAATCAACTACAGCAAAGTTCGATTTCTTTACTGAAGGAAGATTTATGCCAGACTAACTTTTGTATCATATGCATAAAGATATATAGGATGGTATGATGGCGTTTGGTGCATCAAACCAGCATTAAGGAGCTTCCTGCCCCTGTGTGCACATTAAAACACACATCATAAACAGTGACGGATAGATGATGTAAATGAGGGCTGGTGAATTTCTGAACTTTAAAGGCTTAAATGTTTGAGTAAATTACACAGGATCGACAATGCACAGTGAGGGACACCAAACCAAACAAGAGGAGTTTGAGGGGTGTCTCACTCCCAAGAAAATGTTTGAAACATTGGGTTAAAATTACGCATTTTACAGCACTTTATTTGCAAAATTGTGTAGAAAGCCATACAGTTTGCAATTGGTTTTTTATGGAAGCACATGAAAAAAACAAATAGTTGCAAGTCACCAACCATATGCAGGAACTTTTTCCAATACATGTCATGCCGCTTTTGCACACACCATTTGCTAATATAAAAATATATTCATGCTGGTTGTTCCCATGCATGTCCATTCAAGCTGCACCAATATATGCCATTATTACCATATAAGGACTCCCAGCCAGCAAAAGAAAGTATGTCCAGGTTGACTATGCACCATAAATGTTATTACTGACTAGACTAACCTATTTTTAATGTGGTTCAGTTTAACCAAGTAGTATATTTGCTTTACCCTTGATGCATGGTCCTGTAAATCAAGGGCAGAGCAAAACAAGCATTGGCAATGCTAACAGTTTTGGGAGTTTGTGTAGGCATGGGAAAGGCACTGCTGTATTGGTATTAACTGGGCGTTGATGGTAGCAGGTGCAAAATGGTTAGAGTAACTAAGCATCTAATAGCATTGCCTGGTAAATACCTAATACGTATGCACAAGCCACAACTGTTGGCTTTGCCAATGTTTGTTTGTAACGGGACTTCAGTGCAAGACATGTGGCGTTTTAAAACAAAGTGGCTGAAGGCAGACCTGGTCAAGACATTTTTATTACAGCAGTAGCATGTTTACAACTGCAATTAGTCATTAACTCTCAAAAGACCCATTTGAGAAACTACTTGCAGACACTTTGAGGGAAGTGTTTGATGGTAAGGCTTGAATGCTAGGCTCTGCAGCAAGCTTCCTAGGTGGGAAGTGCCAGAGAGTCTCGGAACGAAACAAAGGACAAGGCCGATGCCTGCAACACTCTCCTCGTCTTTGCGCTGTCCGCCTCAAATGACGACACAAGTCCAGTGAAGAGAGTAGGAGGTGTACATCGACAAGCATAAACCAGTGCCTTAAAGGACATTTATGAGCCAGTCCAGCCGCTCGAGCTGCAAACCGACTGCTCCGCTGACTGATGTCACACTGCAGTTGCTAACTTTGTCTGAGATGCCTCGACCAGTGCTTCAGACCTGCCAACCAGCACTGAGGCAACGATTCCTGACCCTGAGCCGCTGTGTAGGCCAGCTGGAGCCATCCATTTAGGCTTGCACGCCGAACTGCCTGCCGCCTGATACCCGGAGCTGTCTCCCATCTTGAACTCTGTCGAAGGAGCTGCAAAGAGCACTGAAACTGACTCGACCCTGTTGAGCCCCAAGAACTTCTACAATCACAAGGTACATTGTGGTTATGTCCCTCTGGTCCTTCTCCGAAGGCCCCGAGTGACAGTTTATGACCCATTGCTCCCCATGTGTTGAAACCAAGTATCATTGAACTATTGAGATTAATTACTTTACCGACTACACTCCTGTCAGTATCAAGAGTGCATCCCTTTTCCTTTTTGAAACAGTCTATCCTCTGCATTTGCTTACAGCGTGGGTTGTAATTTGATACAACCTTGACTGGACAGTCCCTTTTATCATTGGGTAATAATTGTATGTACGCTGTGTTGCAACTAACCATCGATCCACGACCTTGCAGAGATAAGCCTGTCGTTCCATCCACGTTACCAAAATTGGACAAGGAGGTTTATAATTTGCTTGTGTTTCCAATCTGTTTGGATCCCTTCTGGTGTACTAGAGGTGTGGGGCTGATTGATGGTTTAGAAACCGATATTCACCCCTGTACCACTGGTGCCACGGAAGTTGATTCATCACAGTGCTGTATCCCTGGAGGCACAGTGCAAGCTGATAAACGAGCTGGGTGTTATAACCCTGGAGGCAAAATGCAAGCTGCACAGTGAGATTGGTGCTACATCCCTGGAGGCACAGTGCAAGCTGCACAGTGAGATTGGTGTTATATCCCTGGAGGCACAGTGCAAGCTGATAAACGAGCTGGGTGTTATAACCCTGGAGGCAAAATGCAAGCTGCACAGTGAGATTGGTGCTATAACCCTGGAGGCACAGTGCAAGCTGCACAGTGAGATTGGTGTTATATCCCTGGAGGCACAGTGCCAGCTGATACAATAGCTGGGTGTTATAACCCTGGAGGCAAAAATGCAAGCTGCACAGTGAGATTGGTGCTATATCCCTGGAGGCACAGTGCAAGCTGCACAGTGAGATTGGTGCTATATCCCTGGAGGCACAGTGCAAGCTGATACACTAGCTGGGTGTTATAACCCTGGAGGCAAAAATGCAAGCTGCACAGTGAGATTGGTGCTATATCCCTGGAGGCACAGTGCAAGCTGCACAGTGAGATTGGTGCTATATCCCTGGAGGCACAGTGCAAGCTGCACAGTGAGATTGGTGCTATATCCCTGGAGGCACAGTGCAAGCTGCACAGTGAGATTGGTGCTATATCCCTGGAGGCACAGTGCAAGCTGCACAGTGAGATTGGTGCTATCTCCCTGGAGGCACAGTGACAGCCTCAGAGCGAGCTGAGCACTATATTCCTGGTGGCATAGTGACAAGATGCAGAGAAAGCTGGGGCGCTATATCCCTGAAGGCACAGTTAGACCTGTTAAGTGAGCTGGGGATTATGTCACTGAAGGTGCGGTGGAGCGCTATATTCCTGTAGGCAGAGCTATGTGGGCACTATTTATTTTATTGTTTATTGCACTATAACCCTGAAAGCGCAGTTTCAGAGTTGAAGAGGGAGTGATCTATCCCTGGATGGTAGAAACGTTCCAGTGCGTTCCATATTCCTGAGACCAAGAAGTGTCCCTGAGTTGACTAAGTAAAGAATGTGTGCGCTGGGCACTGGGCACTGAAACCCTGAGACTGACAAGGGAAGTTAGTAGGGTTCTAGATCCATCTGTGAGAAGAGTAAGTACCACGTGGGGTTATTACTTTCCACACTCCCTTTAACCTTGTGAGTATAGCTCTCAGAGACGTGAAACCCGAATTGTTTATAGAACAACGTCCAAAGATTCAAATTGTAAGTACACATTGTGTTATCTGCTGTGGTCCAAAGTGCGGGACCACTGCTTGAGACCATCCAAGACTGTGAAAGATTACCTGAGATTCAGGATGGCGCTGCAGCCAGCAGCAAATCAATGGCGCACACTCACGCCTGACCTCGGCTAATGTATTATCATGACACCATGACCAGCGCGAGGCCCCCCTGAGCGCGAGGCCCAGGGCAGTTTGCCCCCCGTCTTCCACCTCGTGACGGCCCTGCTTCCAAATCTCTTCCATGGGTGACTTAATCTGTGTAGGAGTCCTTTGCAGTGCTTTCACTCTTGTCTTGGCCCCTTTTTGTACCTTAGTGCAGCCTTTTTAACCAAGTTGACGGATCCAATCAGGACCATATCCAGTCCTTTGTTTGCCGCCTTGTCTTCCAGTGGGCAGATAATTATCCATCATAGCTTGGTGACGTCTAGAAACTCCCTCAGCACATGATAGCCAATCATACTAAAATGATTCACTGAACCGCCCTTCTACCCCTCAAGTGCATATAGGAATTGATTTCAGGTGGCCTGATCTGTTTAGCTTGGATCCAACATGTGTGATTGCGTTTAGTGTACAGTGCATGCTTTGAGGTTAGGTCTCTGCATTCTTCCTCCAGTTTCCCAAGATTTTAAACCATTCTGAATCTTCTAGTTGTACAGTCACCCTCCAGGCCCAGATTGCCCTACATCTGCCACAGGCAAACTGTGATACGTCCAGGAGCGTGTCTTTTTAATCCCACGAAGGCCACTGCCTCTAAAAAGCAAACCAATTAAGATAACCTGCTGGAATGAACATTTAGCAAAGTAATTGAAAGAAAAGGGTGATTCTCAGCAGGATATGTGTTTCGTATCAAAGCAACACGTTCCCCTTAGTGAGCGTATGCCCTGCATATGTGAGCAGAAGAGCGACTCATTGTTGTATCCCTGTCCTCCAGAGTCAGCCTAGATATCCGGACCTCTAAATAGAGGTACGCTTGGCACGAATTAGGGGTACATGCTCAGTTAGTAACAGATCACGCATCCTTTACAAAATAGTTCTCCCACCATAATTCTGGTGCTGAAAGAGGCCAACAAATGGTTCCATCCAATTCTGAAGTGGAAGGCGGTTCATCCATCTAGCACTCTAAAAGGCCATGCCCTTTCCTATTCCCGCTCCCTGTCGGAAGCCAGTGCAGAAAATGCCAGATCGCCAGTATGTGCCAGCGACTTGTCTTGCCCAAGGTTTTATCTGGGGCCGGTGTGAAGAAGTAAGGTCTGTCCCATTGAGATGCCACTTATTCACTTGAAAAGGACAGGAGGATGAATGGCCCTCAGAAGGGCCAATACCCTAGAGGAAAAATCCCAAATGGGAAAACGCCCCGTGGTGGCTAATGTTCACGATTCTGGTTGGATGAATGAGCGCGCTGCAGTTTGCCAGAACTTGAAACAGAGCGCTGTCAGACTTGGAAAATGGTACATGCACGGGATCACCTGGGCAGCAGGCGAATAGATCTCCACAGGCTGAGTGGCAGGGAGACGGGCATGGTGGATGATTCCCAGGCACGTCAGGAGGAAACAAGATGGAGGAGATCAAAAGCTAGGAAGCGCTGCACTAAAGAGAGAGCAAACACAGCAGGTCGCAGGAAGTGGGGAACAACAGTGTCGGTGCAATGAGCTTGGAAGGAATAGAGGGAGGAAGCAAGTTTCAACATTGCCCGGGTAGCAGGCTGGGAGAATCTTAACAGACAGTTGCGGTACATTGGGAGGAGCAGAACAAGTGTAAAAATGCCGGTGGGCGCTCTTAGTCCCCCAGACGCAGAACCACATCCTGCGATGGGCTCAGGAGTTAGAGTGCCCACCATGTTGGAAAGGGCCAGGGCCGGTTCCAGCCCATTGGCACCTTACAGAATAAATTGCGCAAATGCCAGGCTGGGTCCTGACAGTATTAGAAATCTACCGTGTGACACTGCAAAAAAGACTAGGGCAGTGGCAAAGCCTTCTAGGAGAAGTAGCCAGCAGGTGGCTGATGCAAAGGGCTAAGAAAAACCCCAGTGAAATGTTAAGCAGTCCAGGTGGTGAAGTGAGAAGTGCATTGAGGCCTGATCACAGATGTGAGGGTGTGTGTTACTAGCCTCAAATTTCTTGGATGAAAATGAGGCTGCCTGAACTTCTAAAACAGATAGGACAGAATCCAGCTGATTGTTCCCCTACATACAGATTTGGATTTTCCCCCGCCACAAGGTGAAGGGGCCAAAAGCAATATACATTGGGTGCCTTGCCATGGGGAGCACGTTGGATGGGGAAGGAGTCAGCCATCTTCGTTAAAGGGGGGCATTTGAAACTCCTGGAAATTTAGAGGAAGAAATGCCACATGGAAACAGCTGCTCCTGAATCATAACGATTCAGGAGTGATATCAGAACGTAAATGCGGACTAATATGGATATCTCTGGATTACAAGTTCCACGAAAGCTAAAATATAATTGCTGCAATACTACAAGAAGAACGTCCACTCTGGCAGGTGTAGTGTAAAGCAAAGTTTCATGCTGCCAGTGCTGAAAATGATATGCCAGCACTGCCCCGGAAAACACATGTTTATACTGCATGTGCCCAATATATACAAGCATGGCTATGAAAAAGCATTTGTGTGGCCTGTGCCTAATATATGCCAGGTTTTCATTAGTAAAAACACATTTTCCTGCTGCCTGCGATCAAGTCAAACATGAGGACCACCCATACTATATGCCAGGACCACACCACTTTCATGCTGCCGCTCCACCAAGCAATAAGGGAACTGTGGTAGCTAAAGTAGGCATCAGTGGAGATTTATGCACTGAACACAATCGCTGCTATCAGATCCCTGTATGGCAGCTCCATTTCTTGACCGTATAGTATTCTCCATCCCTTCCTCTCCTCCCTCCAAGCCATCTTCAGTCTTACACCAAAGTACAAGGCCTCCTGAAACTGCACAGTTGTTTCACAATCAGTTGTTTGTAGTTATGTCACTATGATCAATGAAATGATCTTGCATAACGCCAAACAGCATGCTAAGGCAACCTGAGAAAATACCACCAATCTTCTCGAAATATGTTCGCCACTAGTAATGTGATTCACTGTCAAAAGAGGAATGAGCACAACCGAGAAGACATACCTGCCAACGAGACCACTTCCTGGATTACACGTTCATCTCTGTGGCTCACTACAGGGCAATCCTATAAAGAACAACAGCATCCACGTCTGCTTATGTTTGTTTTAATCTTGGAAGTTAGTTGATGTAAAATCTTTGCTGTGTAGAAAATGCACCTTTCCGAGTATTCACAGTGTGCTGCCTTTTTCTCAAGCCCTGGCCTGCTCCCGTTGTCGACACAGTATGTATAGCTCTCGACATTTTGTGTCCCCAAAGCAGGTGAAAACACGATTTTCTTTTATTTGGAGGGTTAGGAGGTGGGGTTATAGCCCATTGCTGTGATATGCAAAATTGGAAACCGTTTTTTGAATCGGACGGCATAATTTGAAAGCGTTCAGGCCCATGATGCCCCTAAACTTCCTTTTGCAATTTTCATAAGACAGATTTTTAATTAAATTCATCTGCTTCTGTGAATTTCGACCTTTACTAGACTTCCCTCTGCATAAAACAAACTGAGGTAAAACCTCCGTATGTCGCAGTTAATAAAACCCAAACCCTGTCGTGTACACACGCCTTTAAGCAAATGTTAATGCTAATGTGTTTGCAGGCCTGACAGATTTATTGAGCCCACATTTTTCGCCAGGCCTCCTGATTAACGAAACACCGGGTCCTGGTCTTGCTGTGAGCTCAGACAGGGACCTGAAAAGATCTAGCAGGCACTAGGCACAGTGAAGCGCTGGGCTGAGACAGAGGGGGCGATCTGGCGTCTGAAGGGCTGCCAATAGCAGTGACCTTTTATATAAACAAACCGAACTACTCACCTCTTCCCACAGCTTCCTACTTCACTTCCTTAGCTGGCTCTGACCTGACCTCCATCTTCCTATGGGACCTGGATTGACGTCCAAAGTATACTCTGGCTCTGTACACTCCTGGGACTGAGAATAGTGTAACGGATTTGTGGATTTACAGGCACGGCTTCGCACAGCTACAGAAGGGGGAGGCCATAGGCAGGGTGTCAGTAGCCCGCCCCCATCCTATCCCACCCCATAAAGTAGGCCAGGGGCAAAGTTAATGGCAAATTATGCCTGCGGGGCACACACATTTCAACGCTCCGGGCAATCTTCTGAGGCCAAGCTAGGGAGCCTCTGCTCCTCCACCAAGATGGCAGTCCAAACTGCACATGTATGATGGGGATGACTCAGAACAGCACTCCTAATTTCACTTCCACAATTCCACCACCATGTCTATAAGTGAGAGAGGCTGAGTTCAGGGGCATCCGTTTCTGAGAGAGATAGCGGGGAGTCGCCAAGCTGGTGGGCCACCGCACCCAACGACCCAATGGACCAGACGCCCCTGGTCATTTGTGGTCTTGTTTGACCACTACATTGAGGAAGAGCTAACATTTTGATGGCGATGTGATGGGGGTAGTACCACAACCTGCAAAAGAGCAAATGGCGGGATTTACCAGTATTTGTCTGCGTAGACACTAAATGGAAGATGGCAGTGCATGGATTTTATTTTATTTTATTTTATTGGGAATTTATAACACGCTTATACAGCAAGACCGTGTTTCAAAGAGCCACAAGGCAAAAGGGAAAGGAAGCAAGGGAACAAGTAATCAATAGCATTTGGAGCATGCAAGTGCAGAGAAACAGAAAGGGAACGGGTAAAGGGGAAGTGCTGGAGGGTCGCCCAGCGGAGAAGTGCCAAAGGTGGCAGTTGCAGAGGTAACAGGTAAGTGCAAGGGCGGAGACGTCACAAGTGAAGGGGGAGGTCAACCACCCACCAGGTAAGTGCAGGCCTTAGACAAAAACCCAGGCCTCCACTCAGTTCTCACCGCCGAAACGCATTTTTGATTAAAGGATACTGGAGGTCCTCCACTATACACCTCATCCAGTTTGGATATAGAACCCGGTCTTCAGTCCTCCATTTGCAAGGACACTCCTTTGTGGTGAAGCCGTTTTGGGTTTTTATTCTCCCTCGGATGCGTTGGCAGACCCAATCCCAGCTTTTCAATATTTTTAGCCTGGGATTTCATTTTCAATTAATAAGATTATTCATTGGAAACAAAACATTATTTTCCTTTTGGTACACTTGATGTTTACAAATTACGGTAATAATGCAGTTAAAAATATTGTATTGACTTCCAGATTAACTTCACTGTGTATTTCTCTGTTCTTATTTGTATAGGAAAAATTGAATGCCTAAATGACAAGGAACTCTTGTGTAAGTCCGGATTTGGTCCGGGTTCTTCCTTTCTCTTTTTGGTTTAGTTTTTGATTTTGTTTTCTTCATTTCTCATAGGTTCAACTCGTTAATATATGGTTTCAAAGATTTTATCCACTGTTAAGAATGTGAATTACATGTTTGATTCAATTATATGTGTGAATTTTCCACATTAAATGTGTTTTCAATTGTTATGAATGGTTATGACTCTCTTATATACAATTGGGTGTAGTGTTTTTTATATAACCAATGAGGTTATACAGGTATTGGACCGATATGGTACTAATTCATTTATACCGTTCATGGGCCAATCCTTGACGTACCAGTACTCTTTTTGTTGTGAATATAACTGTATAGGCCCTTGATCAGTGCTGGCAGGGGTGGATGCTGGTGGCGATTGGGCAGATGGCCAGGACCTTATTGGACCACGCTGCCAATCTCAGCGACTGTGGGGATGGTTAGCACAGGAGAGAGAGAGTAGGAGGAGAAGAGAAAAATCTTGAGTTGTTTGCAGCACTTGAGGAGATACAATTCAAGACAGAGAGAGAGGGGGAGACTGTTCCAGAGGAGGGAGCCAGCCGAAGAGAGAGATCTGCCCCCAGCTCGCTTTTGGAGAAACATTTGACCAGAAAAGAGTTGGAGCAAGAGGATCGAAGGGATCTTGAAAGAGAGTATTTAATAAGAGAGATCTGCAGATAGTGCAGTCCTGAGCCCCAGACAGCCTTATGGATGATGCAGAGCTTCTTGCATTTGATCCTTGCAGCAGCCGGAGCCAGTGGAGAGATATTAGGGCTGGAGAGATATGGTTCCTGGGCTTGAGGCCAATGATAAGTCTTGCAGCCCTATTCTGGATTAGTTGAAGAAGACAGAGGGAAGAAAGAGGTAGGTTAAGGAAGTGGTTGTTGCAGTAGTCCAGCCGGGAGAGAGTTATATGTGATTTTACCAAAGGTAATTTCAGAGTGGTAAATTTCAGAGTGGTCAAAATATCAAAAGAATACTGAATTGTTTTTTCTATTTTTTATTTGGGGTTCCCCGAATCCCTCCATTTTTCTATCCTTTCAATTCCACCCCAACCCCATACCCACCCATTTTATCCCATTACCCCACTACCATATATATATATTTAATTAAAACATTTGGTATTTCTTCAGTATTTTGTCTTTCGGTAGAACTTGCCATTCTGTTTCATTTTTCGTAAAATGACTGGGTACCCTAGGAGAGGACCAGGGCTCTAGAGACATTGAGCTTTTGGGGTAAGTTGAGGAAAGGGAGAATTCCTCTGAGGAGGTCAAGTTGAAAGTGGGCCTTCATGGCAGGGTCCAAGATGTGAGGAGTGAAGGAGAGAGATGAGTCGAATATGATGCCAAGGGTTCTGGCTTCAGTGGAGGGAGAAGGAGATCACATAGAAGGTGGCCAGAGTTCAGGGGGGAAGCAGGGAAGAGGTGTTTTGATAGGAAGAATCTCAGTCTTAGTGGCATTAAGACATAGATCATTGGAGGTTCACCATGACTGAATAGTTGCCAGGCAGATAGAAATGATGGAGTAGGAAGAAGAAGAGGAGGAGGGGAGCTTGAACAAGAGTTGATTGTCATCTGCATAACACTCGAAGTGAGGAGAGAAGGCAGAGATCAGGTGAGCAAGAGGAGCAAGGTAGATGCTGAAGAGTCAAGGTGAGAGGATAGAGCCCTGGGAAACACAACAAGTTGAGAGAGAGGTGGTGGAGGAGAAAGAGCTCAGGATCACCTGGGAGGGGCGGTCAGTGAGGAAGGAAGTCAACCAATCCAGTTCCTGGTCTGGGA
The DNA here is from genome assembly GCF_040938575.1 of Ambystoma mexicanum. Lineage (NCBI taxonomy): Eukaryota > Metazoa > Chordata > Amphibia > Caudata > Ambystomatidae > Ambystoma > Ambystoma mexicanum. The sequence goes on from NC_090928.1 coordinate 294,469,897, forward strand.
TACCAAGGGTATCTTGGAGCCGCGTTATGAGGATAGAGTGATTGACCGTGTCAAAGCCAGAAGATAGGTGAAGGAGAATCAGAACAGAGGGAGAGTTAGAGTCACGATTTGAAAGAAATTCTTCACAGGTGTTCAGGAGAGCAGTTTCCGTGCCTCTGGATGCTAGAAATCCAGATTGATGGTCATGTAAACAACCAACAAGCTCAGTGTGTTATGTCAGCTGGGGGAAAACCAACTTCTTCAACAGTTTCCCAAGGATGGGTGTTGTAGATATAGGGCAGTAGTTGGCCAGACACCAGGGGTCAGCAGATGGATTTTTAGAAGGGGATCCACAAGGGAGTGCTTGAGAGAGGAAAGAAAAGAGCCGGATGCTAGAGAGTGGTTGCAAAAGTCATCAAGAGCCGGTGTGAAGGAGGAGATGTTGTCCTTGAGGATTCTGGACAAACAGGGAGATACCTGTTTGGATGAGACTTTCATAGAGCAGACTACTCTAGTGACCTCATCCGTTGTGATAGGAGAGAAGGAGGAGAGAGTGGGTGGGTGGGGGAGAGTTCAAGGGAGGCAGGAGGTCAGGGAGGGGAGTGGAGGAGGGGAAGGAAGAGAGAGAGGTCAGAATGTCCTGAGTTTTAGAGGTAAGGTGGGTGGCCAGTGTAGAACAGAGGGCCTGAAAAGGGAGGGGTGAGGTAGAGACTGCAGATTTTGAAGAGTTTAGCTGTGTTGTTAGTGTCTCCAGAGATGCAGGCCTGGATTTGGACCCTCTTTTGGAGCAGATTGAGAGATGGTATTGCCTTTGGATAAGGCAGCAGGCCAGTTTATCAGCGGATGAGACTGAGGTCTACCACTTCTGTACCAACTGTTACCCTTGGAGGCAGGTTGCAGGTGGATCCTCATGACAGGGGCAAGAATGTCAAGAGTCTTAGTAATAGCGAGATAAATATTGCCAAGGACAGAGTCAGTGGGAGAGTCAACAGCGGGGAAGGAGAGGGGAAGAAGGTAGGGGCAAATTCAGCAACTGACACTCCCTTCATTGGTTGGATGACCGCAAAGGAGGTTGGCAGTGCTGGCGAAGGCTCAATCGGGGGTAAAGAGGTCCAAGGAGAGAAGAGAGGAGGGAGGGGTCACACGAGGAGAAAGGGGTAGAGAGAGGGTTGGAGAACAGAAAATCAGCATGAATGAAGACATCAAGAGTGTTTCCGGCAGAGTGGGTAGGGCCGAAAGGGAGAATAGTGAGGGAGAGAGAAGTGCAGAGATCATAGAAGAGTGTGGAGGCAGGGACAGTCGAGTCAAGGTGGATGTTGAAGTCTCCAAGGAGGAGGATTTTAGAGGAAAAAGTCAGAAGAGAGGAGGTAACATCGGCCCATTCTGAGAGGAAGAGAGAGACAGGGCCAGGGGGTCTGTAGATAGCGGTAATGGTGAGAGAGAGAGAGAGTAGGGGAGACACCAAGCTTGCAGACAAGACTTTTAAAGGACTAATAGGGCTGGGTGGGTATGAGAGAGGTGGGGACCCACTCAGGAAAGACCAATTCGGTTGGTCCAAGGCTTGTAGATGATTCTATAGCTGTCAGGGAGGAGGGAGTCAAAAGGAGTGACTGAGCTGGCATTGAACTACCTCTCGGTGAGAACGAGAACGTCAAGATCAAAGTCTTCAAGAAGGAGGCAGATATCAGAAGAGTTTTTGAAAGCCGATCGAGCGTTTAAAGTGACTAAGTGTAGCCGGGAGCCACCTTTGAAGGTTTTCCGAGGAAGGGTACAGGGGGGTGGTACAGCCATCGGAGGTGGTGAAGGAGGTGGAGAGAGAGGGGGGCAGGGGCAGCCATATAAGGTAAGAAGTTGATGAGGGCTGGCAGGCACCGGTCAAAGAGAAAAAGATTGGGTTCAGGACCCTGGGCCATGCCAGTGCCATTGTGATAAATGTTAATGATGCACTTTAAGGATGAGAAGTGCACTAAGAGTACTTCCCATCTAGTGCCACCATTATTGGGTGAGGAGGAAAAGGGGGGAGGGTAGAGATCAGGTGGGAGGTTCATAGGTCCGGAGAGGGGACAGAGAAGAGGATATCAGTGATAGTCTGCCTGGAAGTAACACTGACATAGTTGTGAGCATTAGGTAAGCCATGGTTAGATGCCAAGAGATTTTTTAAAAAAATGTTCTTCCAGTCTTCGTGAGAGAGGGGGATATGTGATAGAGTAACAGTTAGAATAGATGGGAGAGATAAAGATTGTTATTGAGGAGGAGCAGAAGAGGGATAGCTAGAGAGGCTGAACGATGTACAATGAAACTCACCAGGCGGCCTAGCAGTAGAAGGAGGCAGGAGGATGCACAGATGTAAAGTACACCTAGATTCGAATTTTCAAGAAATACTTAAATGCAGCATAAGATGAAGGATGCACAGATGTAAGCACACCTAGATTCGAATTTAGAAATACTTAAATGCAGCATTAAATAAAGGTTCCACAGATGTAGAGCACACCTACGGGGTAATTCCGAGTATGGCGGTAGGGGGTTAACGGCACCGGTAGTATGGCGGTAGGGGGTTAACAGCATTGGTAAGGATGCCGGTGCCGTTAACCCCCTACCGCCACATTCCGAGGTCCCTTAGCGGGTCTCACCAGGACCGGCTGTCCTGACCAGCCGTCCTTAGCTGGACCCGTTAAGGGACCATGGAGCTAACAACAGGCCCGTTATTAGCTCCTTCCCTATTCCCATTGAGCGCTATGGGGGCTCAAATGGGAATGTTATGTTATGTTAGCGGTACTTGTATAGCGCACCGTCACCCACGGAATTGGTCCCCAGGTGCTCTGGCGGATCTGTAAACAATAAGGGTGGGTAGGGTTAGTCGGGAAGAGGGGAGAAGGAGAGTGGGAGGAGTGGTGTGCTGTTGGCAGCTTCAGCTTGGTATACACCGAGAGCTGGGCTTTGGTGCTAGTATTGGATCGGGCGAAGGCCTCGAGTGCTGTGGGTGAAGTTTATGGGCCTCATTACGACTTTTGCGTAATGGGTTAACAGGCTCCGCTAAAGGAGGCGGACCCGTTAATCCCATTACGCAAAATTACGAGGTCCCCTTGCGGGACCCGGTAAGGACGCCTGGCAAAACCAGGCGCCGTTACTGGGTCCCGCGAGGGGAAGAGGGAGCAAACAACGGGCCGCTCATTATCTGCCTGTTGTTAGCTCCCTCTCCCATTCCCATTGAGTCCTATGGGGGCTCAGATGGGAATGGGGAAGGCCCGGGCCCGGGTTCTCAGAGGGAGGAATTACCGGGCCCTCCGTACTCAGAATGGCCCGGTAATTCCCCATTCTGGGAACCCGGTAAAGGAGCCCGGTTTGGCGGCAGCCATGGAGCTACTAGCTCCATGGCTGCCGCCAAACTCGTAATGAGGCCCTATGTGTTGTTGATGCGGTGTGGTAAAGTGCGTGTGGATTGCTGGGAGAGAGATGGTTGTGTGGTTTTGTGTGGGTTTAAGTATGCAGAAGAGTGAGGGTTGGGTTAGTGGGGTCTGTGTCCTGATTCAGGTACTTATGGTTCCGTTAGAGTTGTATACCTGTGGGTTGGGATATTGCTGGTTCCTCGTGGGCCAATTCGCTTTGGTGGTGTTGTGCTGATCCAACTGTATCCTATTGAGTAAAGTTTGGATTGGTGGGTGCGTGTTAACCTAATCTTCAGGAATGGGGGATAGTTTTCGAAATGGGGACTTACCGAGTCCGCATAGGTCGGAATGTCCCGGTAAGTCCCCATTCTGACTGAACGGACCTGGACCCGAGTTTGGAGGCAGCCATGGTGTTAATAGCACTATGGCTGCCTCCAAACTTGGAATTACCCCCCTAGATCCGAATTCTCAAAGAAAAACTTAAATGCAGCATAAAATGGCTCATAGACAGCAGATTGAGCGAGCATGTAAGGACAGTGGGAGTGGTAAATAACAAGCAGGGGTTAGAAGAGAGTGTGTTTTTTGGTGTCTTCTGATCCAGGTGATTTTCAAAGGGGGGATGGCAATCAATCATGGCCTGCATGGATGCATGCCAAGGGAAGTTGGACCATAATGGAGGCACATTTATGAAGTGGAAGGCTGAGTATATAACAAGGCAGGAGTGTGGGCACAGAGCATGGCCAGTGGGCTATTTCTTGCAGGAATAGGTGACCCCAACTACGTTGAACCCATAGACCTGGGCCCTTTAGGACGAGGTAGGAATACTTAGAGATGGATGGGGATGCATAAATTAGTCCGACATCAATAATCAAACCAACTCAGGAAGTTGGCAAAACTAAGTGATGTTTTATGTTCAATTACCTAAAACAGGGAGCTAAAACGGACATCTATGTATGTCACAAAGCACAATCTCAACGTATTTCATAAAAAACACGTGTATATTCAAAATTCATCATCATTGACATCATACTATGTGGTAAACTACAACAACCTACTTGCGGATGTGATAGGCTTACAGGGAACATCTAAATATGTGTTCCATACTAATGGGGGCTGTGATTGGGTCTCTAACATCAGGTTGACAAGTAAGCCCTCCTTTAGTGCAAGTCATCTTCATCGTCATAATAAAATACACGACCATTCATTGGTTACACAAACTATAGGGATCTCTGTTACGTGGCCCTCTACAATTCGTGGGCATGCTTGTACCCTTCTGGAATATTCCACACGCTAGCAGCACGCAGGATGGTACCCCAGGTGCTGGGAGGGTCGGCCTGGTCATGCATCCCCACCCAATTATCCCAACATCTATCATCACTCTTGTGGTCTGCCATTCAATTAAGGCTTTGAACTTGGCCTTGCAGAAGCTCTCTGTGCCTGAGAATAAAAGGGAGCGTGGCATGGTCTTATCTTTTGGTTTCGGTGTAGCTCGAACCAAAGTCTATTTTTTTTTTTTTTTAAATTGTTATAGTTGTGTTACAACTTTTCAAATTTCATTAACATATAAATAACATTTATATACAAAAAAACAATAATTTTCAATCTTACAATCTTACAAGGCTAAAAGATAACACATTCTTACCATACCCATATTATCACATAATTAATAACAATTCATTTTATACGAATGATCACACCAATTCATACTATTTACAAAAGTTCCATTTAAAAGTCTTATTTCATCTGACCATGTGACTGGAGACCACATTTTCAAGATATAATAATATTAAATGATGAACTCTTGACTCTTCCAGTGTTTTTTTCATCCCACCTCAATTTGTTTCTTTCTCACGTTTATGTAGCTACTTGACAGACAACAAGGCTCACAGTGGCCTCAACTCTTGGTGCTGGGCCAGCCAAGTCTTGCTGGAATTCTCCTTCGCCATCAGCTATTTTCCAACTGCGCCACACTCAAGCCCTTTTCATTCACGGGGTATAAATCTTTCTAAAGTGCATTGTGGAAAATCCAGGTTCTATACATTCCTATGTACATAAATTGGCGCATCGCCGCAATCTATTCACTACGTAGCTAGCCTCATGATTTTTTCGTCTACTTGCGTTACAGCATCTGTACAAGTGTAAAATGACTTTGCATTTTCTCCAGTGCTTCCGCGAACAAGCATCTTCATTTCGATACAGAAATTTTGCTTATCTTCGACACCGTCTCTTTAGATCTTATAGAATGGGCCTCATTATAAGTTTGCCGGTCCGGTCACAACGGTACCGGTAAGGTTCCGGTACCGTTGTTACCGGACCGGCAAACTATGAATTCTGCTTGTGGGTGCCTTCACAAGTTCTGCTCGTAGGTGCCTTCCCACCCGGCAGGTCTGACTTGGCGGGCGTACCGTCACACGCAAGCAGTGCATGTCGGATGCGCCGGCTCCATTCTGACACCATCCAACCTCCCCCTTCCCATTGGGGAGCTTTTCATTCCGGCGCCCGCGAATGGTAAATTACCGGGTTCAGCAGGGCCGTAAAGACACAGTAATTGCCCATTCGCAGGCACCTGAAAAATATGAAAGTTTGGCGGCAGCCTGCCAGTTTTACCGTCAAGACTACAGCCAAACTTGTAATGAGGCCCGTCTATGTTCTTTCGTCTTGTGTATCTTTTCAGGGTGCGCCAGTTCTGCTTTGCATGATGTCACCAGTCTTCTTTCTCGTTCATTTTCACATTTCTTCCGGGACTCTGTCTAGAAGAGCATAATTTCTTCGATAATGTACATAGGGATTTCTCAATGGATACCTTGTTTCAAGAACTTTTTGTGGTACAGGCATCCTCACTGGTACTGCACTTGTTGCAATTTACGGTTCTCAACATATAGGCAACATGGGGGCGGAGCTTCTGGTAGGGGCGTTTGGCTCTTCCTCTAAAACGTCCTGTTGGGGAGCAAGCACTCAGAGCAAAATGGCAAGCAAGGTGTTGAAGTCTTACCAGTAGTTCATAGAGAGTCATCCTCATGCTCCTCCAGGCCCAGACAGTGCCAGATAGGGAGCGACTGGACCCTTAGATGAGGCCCTTTGAGAGGGCCGACGATCACCTGCTGGATCCTTCCCCCAGTAGCATGAAATGCTAATAGCGGCCAATCAGTGCGGCCTTCGCCCTGCAGCTGCAAGATCAGCTGAGGCTGATGTTGCGTGGGGGGCATGTTTAAATAGAAGCCCCTCGTTGGATCTCCGATGGTGCTTGCACGCCAAGGTGTGGTGAGCCATGGTTTGTTTGTCTCCAGAAGGCAAAGAGAAAGGCACTCCGGTGGGGAGTGGCTTTTATGTGCCCACAGCCATTGAGTGGGCCAGCTATCACTTTCTGGCTCCTTCCCCCTGTAGCAGGAAATGCTATGAGCAGCCAATCAGTGCGGCCTTCCCCCTGCAGCTGCAAGATCAGCCGAGGCTGATGCTGTGTGGGGTGGCCATGTTAAAATAAAGCCACTCATTGGGTCTCTGATGGTGCTGGGACCCCTAAGGTGCGATGAGCAGTGGTGTGTCTGCCCCCAGAATGTGACCTTTAATTGCTTAAAAAACAACATTGATTATGGGCTTTGCCATCTGATTGTTTTTCCCATGAAATGGAATATTAGACACTGGCTCAACCAGTTGACACACAGAGAGTCTGCGTAGAACTGATGCGAAGCAGCGAGGAGGCTTCTGCATGAGGAGCAACTAAATGAATACTGAATCAATGGTGCACAAGTGGCACCCTGAAACTATCCGATGTTTAGTAGTCCCTCACTCTAGAAAATAACCAGGTAAGCAGGAGACGTATGTAAAACACATGGAGTAGGAGGCTATTTCTAAGATGCCATTAGTATTGTTCACCAGGGAAGGTCTGCATGATGAAGGGTAGATGGACAAGTAAGTGTTCAGCTCACCTCAATGACATTGACTTTGCTGCACTTGTCAAGGTACTAGGAAAACATGGATTGGTGTACACAAAAAGGGGATGTCTGTGGATATCCTTCAGTGATTACTATGAGGGATTAGCTGAGAAGAATGACACCTTTTGAAATTTGATGGGGAAGATTAATATATATGTCTAGAGGGGTAAAAGTAATGTATACATTTTTTAAAGCCTTGAGTAGTTACAGGAGCTATTCATCAGGATAAATGGTAGAAAAAGACCCAGGTGGAGACTTCATTATTTTCACTGTTTTACATTTTATCTTTGGGGAATGCCGTGGGACTGGAAGTTGTACTCTAGTGGTCTGATCCAGAGTTAAGGTTTCAGGTAGAAGGGTGTCTTTTTCTTGGTTGCGATTGGGAAGACGGATTCAACTTGACGGGAACTAGTAATGTTGCAATGCTCACTTGCGCCACTACACACTTGAATTCAAATAGTGCATTCAATGTCTCATTGACTCAACAAAAGAACCAGTCAGTTTTGAAAAGTCAACTAATAGCCTTACTTGACATCCAACACATGTGTCAACCTTATTACACAAGGTCTTCCTCAGGGCACTTGCCATCAACTACCACTCAAAAGTGCAGTTCATGTTTATTTATTTGCTTGCTCTCTACGTGCTAATACATAGACATTCACTCATTCCTTACGTTGAAAAGAAATCTTATCCGGGTACAATGCCAACTCGAAAATTTCTTACAATGGGCTAGTTAGGCCCAGCCACCTCATAGGTGTGTTTCTTGCTGTGTTCCGCGTGGCAATGGAAGGGAAGCCTGACTGTTTGTAGTGACAGAGATGTCTTAAATTCTTGCTCTGAGAGTAGTATAAGTATATTGAATTCAATTGGCCTTAATACTGCAGTGAAGACATTCTAATTGAGGAGATTGTTGAAGACGAATCAGTTCTGACATTTGGAATTCAGCCAAAGGTGATGGCTGGTGGGACTGGATAGTTCTATATGCATCAGAAAATCAGACAAAGGAGACCTTGAACTTATAAATCTCCCGATCTGCCCCGCGAAGGCAATAGGGACCAAGGAATGTGAATGTAAGATTCCTCTTTGTGAAGGGTATATTATGATATTGGGGTTTGCACCGCGCATCACTTCCATTTGCATGAACCCACTCCAGGAAATCTGGCTGATCTGAAACAGAAGGAGATTTGTTATGTTAGAGGGAGAAGAAAGAAACTGAAGGATTGTTTTACTGTTGTGTGGTGAATGCAGAATGGAGGTACAGTGTGCAGGTATGTTTCTAGATGTTGTTTGTCCCAAACACAGAAATCTTGTATCTCCATCAGTGAGCCATATGTAACTCAGTGCAAGCATGCAATCGAAAGGGTTGTGGAATGCATTTTTGTTGCAGTTGCCTAGGGTTGTTTAGAGTCTGATGCAATGGATATTTAGATGTGTGCCTCTGTAGAGTGAGTTTGAGAATTGGAGTTGAAGATGTTATTATGGAAGGCTAGCTGAGGGCCTGTAAGGTGTTTAAAATGTCCATTTGATTTCTCAATGGCAAAGTCTCCTCGGGAGTGGCCTCTCTAGTGTGGCACTTGTGGAAGATATCCTCTGCCATCCTTCAGTTGGGCACTATGTCTGGAGGTGTTTATGGTTTCCTGGCAAAAAGCTCACGGGCCAGAGTCGTAATTAGGCACAAAAGAGCATATACCATCGGCTCTGATCCAAATGTGTTTCTAGGTGGCATAAAGTGGGCGTTAGGGTTTGGAACTCAGTAGGTGATTGCTGGGATGTTGTCCATGTTAATTATTTATGTGTGTTAAAAAGCCATGACTTTACACTTTTCCTAAATGTAAGGTGATCTTTGAGTGTGCAAATTCACTTTGGCATGGAGTACTAAAGTTTTGTTGTGATATTAGAGAAAGCCAGTTCTATTTGTCTCTCTCTGGCTTATTCTATGATTTCCAGGACTACGTTTTTACTGGATCTCATTGTTCTTCTTGGTTATATGAGATGATCTTTATTTGGAGGAATTTGGCTCCTTGGACCAAACAGCTCTATGGAGATGGAGACTGCTTTGAAATTGATCATTGTCTTGAAAACAAGTGATCTTAGCACTGGCATTGAAAGATTAAAAGAATATCGAGGCTGAATACCACATAATAGAAATACGGCAGTCACAAGCACTAAGGCACAAGTACACATTATTTAATCAGACAGCTGTCTGGCTCTCAACACCCCGCAATGTGTGTAAGCAGACACCGTGAGATGAGAGAGTGCTGGACATTTCAAAAACATGAGTATTTATACATTTTCACACAATCCCGGACACATCGTCCAGCCCCTCTCCGTGTAACACATTGACCTAAGGTACATAGCTTTTCCACAAAACTAATACATGTTTAAACATTCTTTGAATAGTTTGTTGTTTTCTGTTAAACACTTCATATGTTTTCCAAACATTGGACACAAAGGTAACAGTCCTTATTTCATTTACTTATATTTGTCTATCATTTGTTCTTAAGTTTAAAGCCAGCTTAGTTTCAAGGAGAGAAAAGAACGATTTCTGCAAAAGCACATGTTCAGCTATTCATCATTCTGTTTTTCTATTTAAATGGGGAAGACATTGTGGGTACAGATGGCATCTAAATTACTGATTAGCACGGCTCTTGTTTAGCTCCAAGGTGGTCCTTAGTACAGGACAAACAATCCGCTTTAGCAGCTTCAGCATGCTTATCTATGTTGACACAGTACAAAGTTCATATTGCTCTGCTGGAGCCGAAAACACAAATTCTAACATGGGACAGAAAGCAGGAGCTAATCAAAATGGCAGATAACTTAAAATGGTGGCGTAGTCAGCCTGTTTTCAGGTTCATTCAAATGCTATTTACAGTGCAATGTGAATGTGCTTAGGCCAATGTTTACTATCAGGCGGTATTCATGGAAAATATACTTTTACAGCATTACATTTTCCCCCCTGCTGATTTTGAGTACTAGTCTTACCACAGTATTTTAAATGGTTAAAGTTTCTTAGTAAGACAATACGGCATGCCAAGGTACATGCTTTTACTGTGGTTGATTATTGACATAATCAGGGATGCAACAGTGAACGTCCTGTGCCTAGAGGTGAGGAAGAAACCTACAAGGGGATATGCTCATACTGGCCACAATTTATTTAGCAAACTCAAGTCAGTGAACCTTCTGGTAAGGGATAAGTAAAAGATTAACCCATACTGAAGGCTGTGTGTTGTGTCACAGATGGCACACAAATAAATTAATTTCTCAGAGATGGTTCAAGATTTTTCTGATGTCTTTGTGTGCCCTACAGCCATCCCTCACTCCCACATCTTATGTTGACCATCCACTTTAACCCAGGCATCCCTGACCCACAGGTTGGTAGACACTGAAGGTTTGCCCCTACTGTCCTTTTATAACTAAGGCTCCATCAGGGACCTCTTAGATGTCCCTACTCAATCCAGTGGTTAGAATTCTACTGGGATACAAGATTGTGCCATGCAAATATCACCTTTGTTTCAGACTTCACCTGACAGTTCCACTCTCACACTCTCCCTTTCCTACTCTTTGACCTCACTCCTCCATTCAATCTCCTATTCCTGCATTCCTGACTCCTCCTAGGTCTTTCCACCATTGTTTCAAGTCACTCTGCCCTCCAAACAGTACTCCTTTCTTCAAACCACTATTTCTCCTTCCAAACCACTACTTCTCTCTTCAAACTTCTACTTCTCCCTCCAAACCACTAATCCTCCTTACAAACCACTAATCTTCCCTCCAAAGCCACTACTACTCACACACTCCTTTCATCCTGTACCATCTGCTTCACAAACACCTTGTACAACCTTTCGAAACACACTCATAACACAAACATCACACTCATAAGGCAGTGCCACTTCCATTCTCTAGTCAAAGCATCAATAACTCATAAAATGGCCTCCACAGTCCATGACTCCTCCTCCCTCCTGCTGGTCTCTTGGTCATCTCTTGGTCATCTTCTACCTCTGATTTCACTTGAATAACCCAGACTCCCTGCTTACTATTTCCACCCTCTTTTGTGGGGATTGGTCATCTTTTCCTGGCCATACTGGTCCTGTGTTTCCCATCCAGAACATGTGTGTAGTGCAAAGTCATACTTAGTTAAAACAGAGCGGCATTGGCACGTTTTTAATTGTTGGGGCGAGGCTTACAAAAAAGGTGGCTTTTATAGAAGCATGCTGGCACAGCAGGGGATACAGGAATAGGGGCCCCCTTAGTGGTCACTGCCCTCAGGTTCATGACTGGTTTTGTATCTCTTTCTAGCCCTCTAACTGCCTGCTGACACAGGTTCTTACCATTTTCAGACAAGACGAAGGTAGTTGCCTTGTCACAGTTGGAAGAGGGTTTCAACATGGCACTCGACTTGGCTCATAACAGAGTAGGTATGGTAGCAATTATGATAAGGGAAACAGTGAAGAAGGTATCAACCATGTTTAAAGAGATTGACCAAAGACTATGATTCATGAATGGATGGCAGGTGTGAATTGCAATGCCAGGGTGTTTAACTGCTGCCACCGGTGTCTGACTCATACATTCATATGATACAACTCCATTCTCGTTTCTGGAATTAATGTCTTTACACTCTTTGGACTGATCATGAACTGGTGGGTGGGTGTGTGTCTGTGTGTGTGTCCATGCGCTTGTGTCTGTGTGACAAGGAGGTGGGTGTGGTGGAGGGCAGGAGGGAAGGACAATACAGGGATTCATGTAATGATCAACTTTGTAAGGAAAATTAATACATACATTATTGTCTGAAAAGATCAGACAATGTTTTGAGACTAATACTAGATCTGTCTCCGGGAACGAAGGGTGGGTGAACTGATAAGATTTGGTTAACAGTGGGCGATTGTGAGACAATTGAAGCAGCTGACTGTGAGGGACACATTTCAAGAACTAGGGAGCCAACTGGGGAGGATGAAACCTCAGTGATGTATTATGTTATTGGAGGGGCAGAAATGAACGAATCCAAGCTGATGGCTTTCTTAGTGGGTGAGGCAGATGCAAATTGGTAAAGGTATAATGGTTGAAAAGGCCTGTTGGGAGACTCAGATATGTGTAGGGAACTATCCTATGGGCAATAGGTAATACTCTAAGCTGTTTCTGAGATTATTATGAGGGTTTCTAAAAACTGGTATTTAGAGTAGGAGGACATGAGGTGGAAAACTATTGTGAGGCCCTACTATTGCACAGTGTTGGTCAACATGTAGTATAGGCCCTCACAGAGCCTATGTTCCCAGAGGGAATGATCTGTATTATTGAGAGTGTGGTCTAAGAGGAATCCACTGGGGAATGGGTATACAGTTAGGTTTTAAAAGAAGTTTAGAAATGCTGCAGTCTCACCCCTAAATATATTATTTAGTAAAGCACTCCAAAGTTGGACCGTACCACCCCAATAACGGAAGTAATCCCGAAAAGGACGTCCTCTCTTGTATGTCTTACTGACCAATCATATGCTGAACACTGACAGGAAGATTCTGGCTGAAAAGATAGCAGATTGGACAAACTACTGCTGCACCTTAGGCATGGGGTTTGTTGTCAAGCAAGAGTGGGAGGACAATATCAGGAAAGGCCAGAATATTTATTTTTGATTTATTTATTTTTACATTTATAAAGCATTCAAAAAACCTGAGGCATTGAGGCGCTGTCAATTAAAAAGATGAGACGACGATATCATGGTGGGCTTAAATGCAGAAAAGGTATTCAGTTGTGTACAGTGGCCACTTTTGCTAACACAGTATTTATATTAGTTTAAGGAGATGAATAGCTAAGCCACAAGTGTAGGTTTAATGCATGCCCTCTGAGTTGTTCTCCCATTGTAGGGGTAATAGACAGGGATGAACTCTGTATTCACACCCGGGTAAGGGCGCTCAACCAATCAGGTGACTGGAAACATGGAGGAGAACACAAAGTGCACCACCCGCTTCTTCCATGGATCCAAGGCCTTTCCCTTCGGTGGTGCCATCTTGATTGTGGGGAGACAACACAGAGCCTCCCTACATCCCCACGCATCCCCCCTCTCTCAAAGAGATGCTGCTCTTTTTCCGCACCCCCTTCCTCCCTCCTCGCTTGCTTTTGTGCTCCGGTCCGGTTGTCCTCCTGCCTGCGGCCATCTCGATTAAAATGGAAAAAAGTACTAGGTCCCTTTTTCTATGGCGGCAGCCATCCTTTTATTTTACAGGAGATTGGGCTTGTGCAAGATTCATGGAGCCCATCTCCCATAAAATAAAATTAAACTATTTGCACTTTGAGCAAACACTGGGGGGCGAACAGCTATCAGCCCCTCGTCTGGGATACGTACATGGACAGTAATGGCCCACAGCGTTCCTGCCTAGGCTCGGGCTGGCGGGCAATTACCGGCCATGTACACGCCCCACCCGACTCAAGGGTGATTGCTATAATCTCTGCTATTTTCCCTGACAATTGAACATTTAGCTCAGGCAATCATACAGAATCAGAAGATCAAAAGCATCTCAAGTGACAGTTTCAGGTCAAATCATCATTGTTCACACATTAGTTTGTGTTATCTTACTGAATTTAACAACGGATGAGTGTTCAGAAACTGATGCTGATCAGTTGCAATACAATAGAAATCAAGTGTTTCCAAACACTAACTCTGTGCCACACCACAACTAGGACAAGAAGTGTCTCAGTTATGAAGGTCAAAGAGAATCGAATACCTGATTCACCTCTATAGTGGTAGCGTGGGCAGAGGAAATGCTATAGTCTTCAAGATATGTGAGCCAGCAGCGCAAAAGCATCCAAACAACAGCCCAGTACGTGCAACACAAAAAAAACATTTCAAAGCATATTTCTATAAAAGGATGCGCTTTACTTAAACACAGACCATTTATTAAAAACACTACAACCCACTGGTGTAAGGCAAATGCAGGGAACATATGGACCAGTTATTGATAGACTGTTCACTCGGGGAGTATATCACAGGAGGGAAATATATTAAAGCAACCATGAATAGAACAGTGAAAACACAGAATTACATGTGTGACTTCTATATATGTCTTTGGATAAGGAAGGAAAAGGCGACCTTACCAGTTTGTAGGGCCCGAGGCGAAAGTCAGGGGGTCAAGGTACCTAGAATGCCTTGGTATGGGGCATTTAGTCAACAAGGTCACTAGCATAATCTCTTAAGAAGGCTGAGGGGTGTCGAGCACGTTTCTTGGTGATTCTCCTTGCAATAGACATGGAATATTCAGACCAGACCAGACATCTTAATCTGCAAAGCAGCTTGCGCATGGCAGGCAGTTAGTTGCATGAAGCACCAAACACTTCAATCAGGGATTCAAATACAGCTTTGCAGTCGCAAGACAGTATCCAATTCTTATTCTGTGTGATGTTGTTATGCTGAACAAACAACATGAGTCTCGGGTAATTGCCCATGTCATTATAAAATGCTGTTGGTGCTTTTAACAATCCCCTTCAAGAATTCCTGGTATTTCAAGGCTGCTGATTTTCTGGCCAGCAATCAATAACTTGTTCATGTGTTGGTACTCAATAATTTGTGTCACATTAGCCATCTTGAAGATGATATGGGCCTGGGGGGATAGCCAGTATTGCCTTCCACATGTGTGGGTGGGCCATCACGAATGGAGGTGATACATTGGATGCGATGTACAGCAGTTGCACCAGTTGTGGGTAGGACATGTGTCTGTGTTCCCTTGTCATAAATGCAGACTGGGAATTTCATGCAGTAAGAGAAGGTTATCTAATGCTTGTTTAGGAAATGTGGTCAGCCATATTACCAAGGAAGTGTGGCGTAAAGGTAATATTGAACGTTCTGTATATTCTCTACTGTGACTCACAACCAGTACTACATGGTGGTTTAAAGGTATAAAGAACATGTCTGCCCCCCTGCTAAAAAACGACATCAAAGATGTTTGCAGTATTTTCTGTGTGGGGTAAGTCCCTTAACACCAAGGAGGGTTGTGTCACTTATGTGTGGGCACCCTCCCTGCCCCTGGTTGTTAGTGTGTCTGTGGATAGCACTACAATGCCAGAGTTAAACATGAAACTTGCACACATGTATTAGTTGAGCTTCCAATGAATAAAGAGCACCTGCACACATAATTAAATCATGTATGTACATTTAGATACTTAAATTGAAAATTCAAGTAGATTATTGGTGCAAATCTGTAAAGGGGCTACCCTCACGCCGATAATACAAACAAATACAGTCTGGAAAAGAATGACCAAGAGCCTAGATGCACGCGTGGAACCCCAACATGTTTTCTGAGCATGTAGTTGAAAATGTCAAGCATGATGATGCATGAAAAAATCAAACATGCAATAGATTGATCGAGGAACGTATACGTCCATAATAAACAACAAGGATCATGTTCCTAATGTTCAACACCGTAGTGTCACTTTTACACCCGCAATTAAACACAAAGGTAATGAGGAACAAGAAGATCAATCAATCATAACTTGCATTATAATTTGACAGATTGGAAGGCTTCAAAACCAGCCCTAAGCATTTCGAGAATGACCCTTCACCAGTGGAAGCCCTTCTAAACGTCCTGAAAGCAAAATAAGACATAATTAGGAAATGACTAGAGGCATAAAGGTAATAATTCTCAATCAAAAGCAACAGGGAATACTACCATGTACAACTACCTTATCCAAGTGTAAATGTTGTCAAGACACAAAAGTCCAGAGTTCCAAAGATTCACACCGAAAAGATGGCCAAGGTGTCACCGAATCAAGAATATCACGACCACAATCAACCGTTCTAAAAGGAAAACAAAATTGTCTAATCACCCATGCGCCCTTACTTAAATCAATACCAAGATGCTACCAACTCAAAACATATGCGTACCTGTCTGTTAACAAATAAATTAATATATTGAATGGGCAGGAAGCATCCCGTAAATCACTGGAAAAAATTATCAAAACAGCTAAATATAGAAATGCAGAGAGAAGTAAGATCATGAGAGCTGCATCCTCCAGTTACTAAACTAATTGAAAATATTGTGGCCTTCTCCAGCTCCACACCGCAACAAGCGTCGATAATAATCCAACAGCAAAAGGTATCAGAGCTGCTCACAGAGGACCAGTGCTGTCGCACTTAGTTATATACGCAGGGCACCAAATGAATGCATATTGCCCCAAAGAGAATAGGTCATTAGAAACATTGGGTGCCATCTTGGGCATGTGTGCGATGGCATAGAATCTTGCCTTTGTGGCATTCACTTGTGCCAGAGTGATGGGAAGTGAAATGTGCCTTCCCACATGGTTCAGGAGTGTGTTCAACACCTGACACAGCACTTTCATGAAAGCAGGCTGCAAGATGCCATGCAGTTGGCTCACAGTGTGCTGGAGCATGCCCGTGGCAAGGAAGTGCAGGATCAACACCAGCTTTACCAGTGGTGGTATGGCTGTCCTGATGGCAATCCTGCTCCCCATGTTGTCCTGGATGTGGTTCAGCAGATCTGCAATAGTCTCCCTGTTGAGGTGGTGCAGGATGAGGATCTGGTTGTCAGCGAGGATTCATGGTGAGGCCCCTACTCATAGTATTGGTGCATGCCTTGCGTGGCATCTCCTCCTCAACATCATCCTCCTCCGCGCCTCTGCCTCAAGTTCCCTGTGGTGATCCACCAGCACCTGCAGCTCTATGTTGGTCTAGAGCAGCTGCAGGTGAATGCTTGCAGAGACCAGTCACTGTAGGGCAGTGTCTTTGGGGAAGATGTGGTCCTTTTGTTCTCTTCCTATGTGCATTGGGTGCACCTGTGTCCTCATTTCCATCACCTGTATGAATGTACTGCCTGATTTCAAGTGTAGGTATCTCCGCCTTGCTTTTGCCGGTATTACTGATAAAAAACAGCAGTGTTACCTCCATTTCCCAACTCAGAATCGGCCGGTAATACCATTGGGCTGCTAATACCGGCAATGGTTGGTGTGCCGTTGGATATTCCATTGCGGCTATCACCGTCACTGTGGAAATACCAGCACCGGAAATACCAACAATAGTATTGCTACGAACTCGTAATTCGACAGAATAGGAAAAGTGCCGGCAACCGGATTTACTGACACTTTTACCGTAAATCAGTGAACTCGTAATGAACCTCAATGATTCTTCAATAGCCCACTCTATGGACGCACCTGGTGTTTGTAACTGGACTACAGAGGATGCCAGTGCTATAACCTAGGAGCTCCTCAACGACCAAGGAAACAGGAACCCACATAATGCGTGCTTGTGCGTTATTACATAAGTACTACATTTTTAAAATCCTGAGACATTCATTGGGATACCAGTTTGAGCTGAAGAGTGAGGCCGCTTGGGGTAACGAGAATAAACAGAGATTAATTCAGAGGAAGCTAAAACAGTCAACATCAGGAGGAGACAGCTCTACTATTAACTTTTACAGTGTATCATTGTGCTCATCTGTTTGGAGTGTGTGAGGATATTGTATTGAAGATTATCCAATGGAACTAGGGGTAAAGGGAGGACTCAGAATCTGGCAGCCCCTCAAGCTGCCAGGGCATTCCTCAACCAGGCACCATATTACTAATGTTGCTTCTCTGGCCATGGCTCTCTTGAATTCTAGACTGGATTATTGCAACAGTCTACTAGCCAATACCACCAAAGCCAATGTCGCTACCCTTCAGACTGCCCAGAACAATGCTGCTCGAGCAGTATGTGGCATTTCCAAGGGGGACCATGACACTGATGCTCTGGTGATCTCTGTGTTGGTTTCCGGTTAAGGACCGCATCACTTATTAGATGCTTACACTGACCCACAAATGTCTGGCTGGTAAAGCACCAGTATATTTGACAGAAAGAATTGCTCACATTCCAGCTGCCAGATCCCTACGGTCTAGCTGTCTTAATAGATTGTCCCAACCTCGCTATAAACTGGAAAGGTTGTACTGGGCTAGTTCTGATGTGCTAGCACCACGCTTGTGGGACAAGCTACTCCAGGAACTGAGCAACTGTGTTGACTCTCTTCGCTTCAAGAAAACCCTGAAGACTTTCCTTTTTAATACTAACGATTAGCCTATGTCCGGTCGGTGTCCCCCGACATGACCATATATTTCTCCTTCTTCACCCTCCGGTGCACTGAGGCCTATGGGCATGCTGCACATTACAAACATTCATAATAATATTAATAATAAGTACAAGCACTGCAATCAACTTCTTTTTTAGACTTTACCTCTGTTGGTCCTTTGCGCCTTAGTCAGAGTACTAGATAAATTCTCTAGTCTGTTGATGGAAACTTGAAGGACTGTTGCGACTACTAGGATACTACTTTTTTCTTTTTTTTAACACATTTTAACACTTTTTCAACTATTTCTTGTATTCCTCTCTGCATGTCCTAAGGGAAGTTCTGCTGCTTTTAGACTGTAAGTTGTATTGGGTTAAACAGAAAAATGGTTAAAAGAAAGACAACCTGTAATTTATCTCTGCATTATAATGCAAAAAAGGCCATTTATTTGCTAGATCAAAAGAGGAGCCAACGCCTTAATGAATGAGTTGGAAAAACTATTGTATTCATTAAATCATAGGTATAGTGATAAGGATGTAATTTTATAGAACCCTCGACTCAAAGGGCGGGAAATTCTGCTGCTACAAATTGTATTTTATCTAATGATACAGCAATTCTCGATACCATTGAAGCAGATACGGGGGGCTGTATTATCAGAGCTTCAGCAACGTTGGAAAAGGAGGACAGTGAGGACTGAGCAGCATACAAAAGCTTGTGGCAGTCAAGTTCGGACCCTAACTTTCGACATGCAACAGCTATGAGAGAAAATCTGTGCGCCTTTGAAGTACCAATACACTGCGCTCATTACTGTGGTGGAAATCGGTTGCACGTGTTTTCGTCGACCGCATTTTAGAAGTGTTCATTCTACTCGTGGCGGAATGCTCATTTGTCTTTTGACCGCAGGAGCGGATCAGCTGGAATGTTTAAAAATAGGACCACTGGGAATGTGAGCACCCGTTACAGCAGCTCTTTGAATGATTACTACAGCGTTGTAACCCCTGCCTTGTAAGCAGGGGGTCCCCTCCTGCACCCCCTACAGAGTGCCGACGAAAGAACAGTAATTCTCAATTGTGCATACCTTAAATCACTTTGTGAGACCCCTCCCCTCCAATTTACTAGTTAATTCACCCTAAATGACCTGTGATTCATGCTCTTATATGTTCCGATTAATCCAGGGGCGAGAGTTTACAACACTGTGCATTGTGTCACGTTGGAACGTAATACTGTGACGAAGGAAGAAGATGGGTGAAAGATGAGGAAGAGGGAGTGCAACGGTGTGCAAAAGCTAGCATTCTGGAGGAAAGTCATGAAGAAAAGCAAGTGAGGTGATGGCAAGGAAAGTTGCGTCGGGAGAAAGACCTGGAAATCCATGAAGAAGAGCGAGTGAGGTGATGGCAAGGAAAGTTGCGTCGGGAGAAAGACCTGGAAATCCATGAAGAAGAGCGAGTGAGGTGATGGCAAGGAAAGTTGCGTCGGGAGAAAGACCTGGAAATCCACGAAGAAGAGCGAGTGAGGTGATGGCAAGGAAAGTTGCGTCGGGAGAAAGACATGGAAATCCACGAAGAAGAGCGAGTGAGGTGATGGCAAGGAAAGTTGCGTCGGGAGAAAGACCTGGAAATTCACGAAGAAGAGCGAGTGCGTGGCTGCGAGGAATACCAGGAAATCCATTCAGGGATCAAAGTGCAACGAGAATATGAATAGCGACGAAAATGCTGTCGGTGAGAACATGGTAAGTGGTAGAAATTATAACTCAGTCGAACTGCATGAAGCAATTAATAGAAACGAGAGAACTGACACGTGTGGAATAATAACTGCCAAAGGTTTGACCCGTTTATGCTTGTAAAATTCTGGTTCATAATCAGTTTGATTCCTTGACTAATATCATAGACGATGGCAGTCCTGAAAAGGGAGTGGAGATGATATCATTGAGTAGGGGGAATGAAAGTTCTCAGAGGGGGAAGGGAGGTGGGCTATGTGGATTTACGTTATAATACCGAATACGAAAAGCTTGAGTTACAAAACTGCAAAGCCCACTTGTTCGCATTTTGTGACTCGAGCTTTTTCGTATTTTGGTTTTTTGTCCCCCGCTTTGCCTTTAATGTATGCAGAAGACATTCCTGCAACCCCTGGAGCCCATAATGCCAAACTAGGGGAGCAGGGGACACCCCGGCTCACCTTGCTCAGCATTTTCGGATTCTACATTTTATATCATGCCGAATGCGCAATAAAAGCACATTCGGCTTGACATTTACAGTGTTTTGAGGTAACCCCGGCCATGTGACAGTGATAAGGGCAAAATTTCTGTATCAATGGCCTGGCAGACAATTGATCTGTTTTCAATCCATGCTGTTTCAAGTGTAAGTTGCTAACGAGAGAAGTTAGTAGTTTGAATACTTCTATAAAAGTGCTATTTGGGGAAGTGAAGGAAATAAAGAGTAAGAAGATGGCATATCTTAATGTAATTGAAAATAGTTGTAGAGATCCCTCTGTTACAACTGATAATTTAGCAGAACATGTATGTTAATTAAGCAATATGCCCCGAGCGGCAGGGGCATTACCGACTCAGGTAATGCCCGGGGCCCATAGTTATAGGCCCTGAGCGAAGCGTTTCCAGCGCGTCTGCTCCCGAAAAATAAGAAGGTAAGTGGGGTTGGGAGGGCGGAAGGGAGGGGAAAGAAAAAAAAAAGGAAAAAGAAAAAAAAGTACCTGGGTCCCCGGCAGGGGACGATGGAAGTCTCCAGCCGTGTGTAGGCTCGGAGCGGGGATGGCCCCGCTCCGAGTCTTCACACGGCTTTCATCGTCCCCTGCCGGGGACCAAGGCATAGAAGGTAAGTGGGGTGGGGAGGGCAGGGAGGAGGGAGGGAAGGAACAAAAAAAAGCCTTACCTCTGTTCCCGGCATGGGCGAAGGTAGCCTCTCAGCCTTGGGGAGGCTCTGAGCGGGGATGGCCCTGCTTCGAGCCTCCTCATTGGCAGAGGGGCTGCCACGCCCACCGCCGGGGACAAAGGCCATGGAATCCCGACAGAGGGATTCCCGGCCTGGTAACGACTCAGCGAGGGCCAATCAGAATGGCTCTTTCATCCTGATTGCGCCCTCGCCGGGTACTAATTAACAATATTGCTTCTGGCATGGCCAAAACTTTACCCAATCGCTGAGACCTTGAAGGGGTTGAGTGTTAGAGGGTAGGGCTCCCGAATGCCTAACTCTGCTCTGACTAACAGATCCCCCAGAGTAGTATTCATGGCAAAAGATATTTCCCCCCACAGTGCATTAGTTCCGACACCAAGAACTTAATCAAAGTATCGCTCTGCATATGATTATTGGGTGGCCTTATCACAATAGAGCATATTATGAAAGCGGTACGGTAAATCGAGTTCTTATAGCCTATTCAAACAGAATTTCTGTCAGAAGTCTGCTGTACATGTATAATGTGACAAGTCATCCGGTTGGGACAAATGAAGCAAGGGACACACAAATCAATGTATACATTGGCTTCATCAGGTGCAAGAGTGCTAATCGGTAATACAATATGACATCGTACTCTCTGCACGGCACTCATTGCCGCATAACAATGAAAATGATTTCCTATGTGTTGAGCTAAGGGGTGATAGCCTTGTGCAAAGTATATTGCCTATCGAATATAAAAACTACTCACCAATGGGTTGAAGAATTGAATTGAGAAGTTGTCCTCCTGGAAGTCACTTAAGGACACATATAACAGAAAGAAGTGAAGACATTACATCTAAGGGTTGTGACATCAGCGAGAGATTTAGGGAGGTCAAGAAGCAAATGGAAGTACAAAGTAAAATAAAACTGATGCCAAACTTAATAGAAGACAATAAGGCAGCAGGAGGCATGGAGGGTGTGGATTGACAGATAGCAGCCAACTCCAATAGAAGTACTACTGTCATAGTTGAACAATTCCTAAGGCTTCTTGAAGGAGAATTAAGAATGTTGTCATGGGACACAGCCGGTTTGGTAAAGAATATGACTGATACCTCATGGTGTGAGTTCATCCGGGAACATCAGATCATCTGCTTTGAAGAGCCTTAGTCAATGATTGTTGCTCGCATTCAAAGATACTTATCCTTTTACATTCCCGCAACAACAAAAATATGTCCTGGAAGACCCAATGGGGGCTTTGATTTGGGTAGAGTCCTCTCTCAATTCACACAATATGGTATATGATGCAGGCGTATGTGATCTGCAAGAGCTGCATATTGAAATGCGGGCTGGTTACAAAGTTTTAGTGGTAAATATTTATAACAGATTAAATCATACTAATGGTCTAAAAACAATACATTTGGTCAAACAGTGCATAGAGAAGAAATGGAAAACTAAGAATAGTAGAACCGAACATTACTCCTACCAGGGGATTTCAATCTCCAGTTTGAACAACCCATGTCAGGTAGGGACATCTCTGATATCAAAGTTGCACCATAAAAGTAAGCTAATGGCTATGCTTTCAATGTAGCCTGTAACATGTATGACTTAGAAATGAAAGCCTGCAATGTCAGGGTACCAGAAGATACCCAGCAAGCTGCCACTCACGTCTCAGAAAACAAACGGCCTTATATTGATTTCATCCGAGTCAATGTAAGAGATTGGCTTAGAATTAAAACATTAGAGTTTTTGACTTTTCTTTTCCTTCTCCGTTTTTTTCTTTTTTCTTTGTTGATTAACTGTTCCGTTTTAATGCATTGCATTGTTAAGGTGGTTAAAGGTTAACTTATTTAACCACAAAACAAAAACATATTTTAGTTTACACGAGCGATATGAGTTTTATCATCGGCCCTTCTGTCTGGAGATGTTATGTGACACCATACTTCGATCCAATATCAAAGATGGGAGAAGCACTGTAGCATCTGTAGAAGGACATTGTAGGTGTATGGTTAGGTGGGAGCATTTGGGCACTAATACCATCTGATCAGTACTATATAAAAGTATCCTACCCATGCTTGGAAGGGTCCTTATGGAGCCTGACTCACCAGATAATTAAATACTTTATTCATACAATGATCTCATTAGGAAATGTTCCTTTTGGTAACAAAGTCTAGTAGTTTTGCAAAGAGGCCCCCCCCTCCTCCACCTACCTCCCTGTCCACTTGCACTTTCTCTTCCCTACCGTGCACTTCCTTTTGCACCTTAGCACTTCACACTCGTGCAAACTGGCACCCCCCCTCCCTCGCAGTTCTTGTTACTACACTTGCACAATCTGAATGTCACAAGGCCTAGGAGGACCGTTATTGTTATCTTTCTCCGTTGTCCCCCCACCCCCTTTTTGCCTTGAAACACCATTTGTTGTATAGGCGCCTTACAAATATCCAATGAATAAAAATAAAGAAAAGAAGGCTTGTTGGTTTGATAAGGCGTGCCAGGTAGCAAAAAAAAAAAAAAAGTAGGAACTTGTTTAAAAAATGAGGATCATAATAATAGAGATAATTTGTGTTTGCAAAGGCACTCTTGGAAACATTTTATTGATAAGAAAAATAAATTGTTTGCCGAAGGCAAATGGCATGCACTTCCTGCAGCAACTGAAGATGGGGATAGCAAGACACTTTGGCAAATATTTGCATGTGGGATGGCAGAAGGCGAAAATGTGATGCATGGAAGCATTACTGAGGGAATGTGTAGCAAAACCAGGTAATTCCCAATAATAAATAGCTGTGTGGTACAAGGAGATGAATTATCTCCCATTGAGGGGTAATATTTTACAATGGAAGACATCTATGAAGTAATTGTGAATCTGAGAAATGGCAAAGCTCCAGAGCCTGATACAATGCCAGTTGATGTTTATAAGTTGAAACCCAGCACATGGGTCCTTTCTTTCTTCCACTTATATAATGCTGTTGTTGCCCTTTTGAGAGTCCCACATTCACGGGCTAACGCGGAAATTGGTCTGAAGAAAAATGGCAGTTATGTTCCACCTAACTACAGACCAATTCCCCAGCTGGATGCTACAGGAAAAATATATGCTAGGTTCCTAACAGGTCACCTAAGCATGGGTTCATGTCCTAAAAATTAAAGTGGGGGACTCATCAACAAAACGCAGTGCGATGTGGCGTTGCCAGAAATTAGCGTATCAAGGTGAAATATGCACATTTCATTAAATTGGCTTTGCATAACCACCCAAATTTCACAGGACGAATGGCATTTGCCTTTCATAAAATCAACACACACACACACAAAGCCAAGAGAGGATATTTCCTTCTAATAGTGTTTTTGAGAACGTTAAAAGGTGTGCATGTTTTAAACTCCCAAGAACCAATACAAATGTTTTCCCAGGAACTTGCAGTACCAAAATGGGACATTTTATCTTTAGTTTTTTTTATCTTTAGTTTTTTGGTAAATTTTCTTCAGGTTATATAGTGTGGTGGTGAAGTGTCCAGCCTGCAAACATAACGACTGCGAGTCGCCTTTAATTCAATGAGGGTATACAATGTTTCTCATTTTAGCTGGGGGACTGAGTTCACCCTCTGAAAAAAGTGGGTGGACTCTGTCTACCCGCGTGTACCGTCGACTTGAGCCCTGCACCTAAGTAATTGGATAGGGGAAAAAGCGATCATAAGCCATCTCCAGTTTGGTTTTCAGAGAGGCATGTATACAATTGACCAGTGCTTTAGATTGTAAATGCTTTTACAGAAATATGATGATGTTAAGGAAACTCTGTCCTTATTGTAGATTTAAAAACTGCATTTGATGAAGCCCAAAGGTTGAAGTTGTGGGAAAGATTGGAAAACATGTGTACAACACAACCACTCAGTTGGCTCTTGACCACATACCATATAAATGAGGCTACTGTGCACTGGATCATTTCATGCAATCTAACTGGCATTTTCCCTCTTCAAAGGGTCCGACAAGGCTGTGTGTTTCTATTTACATTGTTTTGATTTATTAGCACCCTCTACGGCTGCTTTAACCAATCAGGTTGCTCAAAACCGAGGCCGAATATTATGATCCAAGTTCGGGTTCTGAGCAACCCGAGCAGTGGAGACACCCGCCAGCCATCTTCCCTACAGCTCCCCACACTCCCCATCTCCATTCCCCACCTCCGTCCTCCACGTATCTGTAGCAGGGCTGCAGCGTCGCATCTCATCTCACTTGACTCCACTGATGGCTGCCATGGGTATGGAAGAGGGGCTCTGCACCAGAGCCCCGTCTTCCAGGTCCATGGTGGCCATTTTAGGTGAGAATTGGATGCTTTTGTATACACCGAAGGGTCGCATGCTTGCCGATACTCATTGATTCATACAAATGTATTGCTGTTGGCACCTGACGGTTAGCTTTGGGGTGATAATAGCAATAAGCACCCATTCTGGGGGTTTCATTGGGTTCTAACGGCCCCGTGGCCCAGCCCTGGGGCCTTGCTTCACTGTGGCCTATAACTTGGGAACCCGGGCTGTTACCACCAGGTGAAGCCTCGAGAAAATGTGCTTATTGCTATTATATGATAAATGTGAGAGTAATTTCAATAATAGAGTGTATTACCCAAGTACCAACTGATTCCCCAACTTTGAGTGGGGAAAAATCTGCCTCCTCCTCTTTGCAGATGACTCTATTTTGTATTCAACAAAATCGGCCAGCGTAAGAAGAACATTAACAGGCCGATTCATGGAATAATTAGTGCGGCGCAAGTGGGCAAAAACGTGTGATTCGCAGTGGAATAGCGAAAATCGCAGTGCAAGTGCGAAAATCGCACGAAAAGCAGCGCACGTCGATTCATGGAAGGCCGTGCGCGAGAAAACCAGCGGATGTGCGATAAAAAAGTGCGCGGCGCACGTTGGCGCACAGGCCATCTAACAGCGTGCGCCAGGTCACAGCGAAAATCGCACAGGCCACAGCGAAATTCGCACATAGCGCGGCGCACGCAACAAAAGTAGGCGGAACACGGGCGTAACACTCGGAATGGGGAACAACTTGCCAAAACGTGGGCGTCACGGGGGAAGTACAGGGCACAAGTGCGCGGAACGCCCACACGCTCGCCTACAACACGTATTCATGGAATAGAATAGGTGAAAAAAGCACACGCTCAAACCAGCGCACAGGCACAAACACGACCGCCACAAGAAAGCAGGCGGTAGCGTCTGTGCGGCTGTAAGAAATGTGCGCCAAAAGGTGCGCCAACAAATAGCACCTATATACTGCCATGATGAATGTCCCATACTGTGGCCCTCCAGGAAAAATGACGTGCAAAGGGGTACCCACAAACACGGACACCCGCTGACAAAAAATACGTGTGCGTGTATACCGGGGTGCGCGGGAAGTCTCACACGCGATTTGCAGGGTACGTGCATCACAGGGGTTCGCGTGAAGTTATTCACGCGATCGGGCCTGGGGGAGCGGGCTATGTGTATTTCAGGGGTTCGCGTGAAGTTTCTCACGCGATCGGGCCTGGGGGAGCGTGCTACATGTATTTCAGGGGTTCGCGTGAAGTTTCACACGCGATCGGGCCTGGGGGAGCGGGCTATGTGTATTACAGGGGTTCGCGTGAAGTTCCTCACGCGATCGGGCCTCGGGGAGCGGGCTACGTGTATTACAGGGGTTCGCGTGAAGTTCCTCATGCGATCGGGCCTGGGGGAGCGGGCTACGTGTATTCCAGGGGTGCGCGGGAAGATCCACGCGCGAATAGCCTGGGCGCGTGTATTTGAGGGGTGCGCGGGAAGTTCCACACGCGAATAGCCTGGGCGCGTGTATTTCAGGGGTGCGCGGGAAGTTCCACACGCGAATAGCCTGGGCGCGTGTATTTCAGGGGTGCGCGGGGAGTTCCACACGCGAATAGCCTGGGTGCGTGTATTTCAGGGGTGCGCGGGAAGTTCCACACGCGAATAGCCTGGGCGCGTGAATTTCAGGGGTGCGCGGGAAGTTCCACACGCGAATAGCCTGTGCGCGTGTATTTCAGGGGTGCGCGGGAAGTTCCACACGCGAATAGCCTGGGGGCGCGTGTATTTCAGGGGTGCGCGGGGAGTTCCACACGCGAATACCCTGGGTGCGTGTATTTCAGGGGTGCGGGAAGTTCCACACGCGAATAGCCTGGGCGCGTGTATTTCAGGGGTGCGCGGGAAGTTCCACACGCGAATAGCCTGGGCGCGTGTATTTCAGGGGTGCGCGGGAAGTTTTACACGCGATTTCTGCACGGTACGTGTATTTCAGGGGTGCCGGGGAGTCCCACATGTGATTTGACAGTGTGGGTCCTCCCAGGTGTACCCTGTACACCCTCCACGGCCCCTGCAGGCAGCCCACACCACAGGGGACTACCCTGCATCCCTGGTCATGTCCCGCAGGCAGCCCACCCAACATGGGCATGCCCCCCAGCAAAGGCACATGTCTCCTTGAACTAATGAACACCAACTCATGTCCCCTTGCACCCCCACCCCCCAGCACTGTGGGGCACCTGCCAGCAGGCCCCCACCCATGACCAACTCATGTCCCCCACCACCCCCACCCCCCAGCCACCAGGGGCACCCTCCACCAGGCCCCCACTCATGTCTCCCACCACCCCCACACCCCAGCAGTGCAGGGGCAGCCTCCACCAGGCCCCCACTCATGTCACCCACCACCCCCACCCTCCAGCCACCAGGGGCACCCTCCACCAGGCCCCCACTCATATCTCCCACCACCCCCACACCCCAGCAGTGCAGGGGCAGCCTCCACCAGGCCCCCACTCATGTCACCCACCACCCCCACCCTCCAGCCACCAGGGGCACCCTCCACCAGGCCCCCACTCATGTCTCCCACCACCCCCACACCCCAGCAGTGCAGGGGCAGCCTCCACCAGGCCCCCACTCATGTCACCCACCACCCCCACCCTCCAGCCACCAGGGGCACTCTCCACCAGGCCCCCACTCATGTCCCCCACCACCCCCACGCCCCAGCAGTGCAGGGGCAGCCTCCACCAGGCCCCCACTCATGTCACCCACCACCCCCACCCTCCAGCCAGCAGGGGCACCCTCCACCAGGCCCCCACTCATGTCTCCCACCACCCCCACACCCCAGCAGTGCAGGGGCAGCCTCCACCAGGCCCCCACTCATGTCACCCACCACCCCCACCCTCCAGCCACCAGGGGCACCCTCCACCAGGCCCCCACTCATGTCTCCCACCACCCCCACACCACAGCAGTGCAGGGGCAGCCTCCACCAGGCCCCCACTCATGTCACCCACCACCCCCACACCCCAGCAGTGCAGGGTCACCCTCCACCAGGCCCCCACTCATGTCTCCGACCACCCCCACACTCCAGCAGTGCAGGGGCAGCCTCCACCAGGCCCCCACTCATGTCACCCACCACCCCCACCCTCCAGCCACCAAGGGCACCCTCCACCAGGCCCCCACTCATGTCTCCCACCACCCCCACACCCCAGCAGTGCAGGGGCAGCCTCCACCAGGCCCCCACTCATGTCTCCCACCACCCCACACCCCAGCAGTGCAGGGGCAGCCTCCACCAGGCCCCCACTCATGTCACCCACCACCCCCACCCCCCAGCCACCAGGGGCACCCTCCACCAGGCCCTCACTCATGTCACCCACCACCCCCACCCTCCAGCCACCAGGGGCACCCTCCACCAGGCCCCCACTCATGTCTCCCACCACCCCCACACCCCAGCAGTGCAGGGGCAGC
Source organism: Ambystoma mexicanum (assembly GCF_040938575.1). NCBI lineage: Eukaryota > Metazoa > Chordata > Amphibia > Caudata > Ambystomatidae > Ambystoma > Ambystoma mexicanum. The sequence goes on from NC_090928.1 coordinate 294,498,833, forward strand.
CTCCACCAGGCCCCCACTCATGTCACCCACCACCCCCACGCCCCAGCAGTGCAGGGTCACCCTCCACCAGGCCCCCACTCATGTCTCCCACCACCCCCACACCCCAGCAGTGCAGGGGCAGCCTCCACCAGGCCCCCACTCATGTCACCCACCACCCCCACCCTCCAGCCACCAGGGGCACCCTCCACCAGGCCCCCACTCATGTCTCCCACCACCCCCACACCCCAGCAGTGCAGGGGCAGCCTCCACCAGGCCCCCACTCATGTCACCCACCACCCCCACCCTCCAGCCACCAGGGGCACCCTCCACCAGGCCCCCACTCATGTCTCCCACCACCCCCACACCCCAGCAGTGCAGTGGCAGCCTCCACCAGGCCCCCACTCATGTCACCTACCACCCCCACCCTCCAGCCACCAGGGGCACCCTCCACCAGGCCCCCACTCATGTCTCCCACCACCCCCACCCTCCAGCCACCAGGGGCACCCTCCACCAGGCCCCCACTCATGTCTCCCACCACCCCCACACCCCAGCAGTGCAGGGGCAGCCTCCACCAGGCCCCCACTCATGTCACCCACCACCCCCACACCCCAGCAGTAAAGGGGCAGCCTCCACCAGGCCCCCACTCATGTCACCCACCACCCCCACCCTCCAGCCACCAGGGGCACCCTCCACCAGGCCCCCACTCATGTCTCCCACTACCCCCACACCCCAGCAGTGCAGGGGCAGCCTCCACCAGGCCCCCACTCATGTCACCCACCACCCCCACACCCCAGCAGTAAAGGGGCAGCCTCCACCAGGCCCCCACTCATGTCACCCACCACCCCCACCCTCCAGCCACCAGGGGCACCCTCCACCAGGCCCCCACTCATGTCTCCCACCACCCCCACACCCCAGCAGTGCAGGGGCAGCCTCCACCAGGCCCCCACTCATGTCACCCACCACCCCACACCCCAGCCACCAGGGGCACCCTCCACCAGGCCCCCACTCATGTCTCCCACCACCCCCACACCCCAGCAGTGCAGGGGCAGCCTCCACCAGGCCCCCACTCATGTCTCCCACCACCCCCACACCCCAGCAGTGCAGGGGCAGCCTCCACCAGGCCCCCACTCATGTCACCCACCACTCCCACCCCCCAGCCACCAGGGGCACCCTCCACCAGGACCCCACTCATGTCACCCACCACCCCCACCCTCCAGCCACCAGGGGCACCCTCCACCAGGCCCCCACTCATGTCTCCCACCACCCCCACCCCCCATCAGTGCAGGGGCAGCCTCCACCAGGCACCCACACATGTCCCCCTGCCCCCAGGTCCTGACGATACTCAATCATGGCAGTAATGGGCAGCATACCCAGCACAAACACCCAGGCAAGGATTGCATCCACCCACATAGTGAATGCAATAACATGATACAACCCCAATGGCAAGTCTGTAAATGAACACATGTCCGTCATACACACATACACAATGGGTGCAAGTCAATGTCAAAACCCATATCATGACATGTATGAAACCAATGAGAAAATACCACAAGTGAAAGTTAAAAAGAACATGTATTAAAGATGAAAAATAAGTAAAAAAATCAAACATACAACAATGGGGATAACAAAATAAATGGTCCATGTCCGAGAAAAAATGTAAAAATAAAAAAAAAAGTAATCCAAAAACAAATGTTGTCCAAAGCAAAATCATGTGGAAGTAAAATAATGAAAAACCATTTCCTCATGGTGAACACAATAATTAATGCAAACATTTTTTCTTCAAAAAGCAAACTATATACACGTAAATTCCAGGGTCCATGAGCCCAACACCATAAATGAAACCTACTACTACCTAATGAAAATAATACATACAAAAAAATGGCCATTGTCCGAGCGGTCCAAAAAAACAAAAATTAATAAAGGAAACCTAACACTAACTAACTAAATAACTATATACAAAGGCAGCGGGCAAGTCCTGCGGCTCACTCGGTGATGTTGCTGGCCAGGGCATCATCGAACTCCATGTCGATGTCCTGGAGGCGGGACTCTGTCCTGGCCCCGAGGTCTCGCAGGGATAACCCCATGTCCAGCTCAAACTCCCTGCGAGCTTCCTCGAGGCACTCAGCCCGCCTCAACGCCCGACGCATGGAGAACTCCGCCCTGACCATGGTGAGCCGCTCCTCTTCCGCCCGCTGCCGCTCCGCACCTATCCGCTGGACCAACTGCTCCCACACGGAAGACACCACCATCCCAGGGTTGCCCTGCCCTCCGGCCGATGCCTGCCCCTCTGATCTTGAAGGCCCCGAGCCATGATGCCTCCCACATCGAGCCTGCTGCTGCCTCCGACGCCACTGCCTCTGCCAGCACGACGGCATACAGGCTGATGGAAACCACCGACACCGTCGTGCACGTGCCCTGCCTGATGATGCTGTCACATCTTCCACCTGCTGGGGTCCAGTTGCTGTGTTGTCCACCCCTGCTGGACCTCCGACTCCCAACTGTGGCAGGGATGGGATCCCCACCGAGCTGGCTGCATTGGTCGGGGCAGGTCCACAGGGGGCCCTGGTGGCATCTGGGCCGGAAGACGGCAAGGAGAACGACTGGTGTATAGCCTGCACAGAGGAGGAGAGGGCCGCCAGATTGGACAACACATGCAGAAAACCCCCGAACATGGCCGATCCCAATTGGGCCACGTCGGCACGGTGCACTTCGTGATGACGTGCGTCGTCCTCCCGGGAAGCACGCACGGCATCACGAATCACAGCTGTGCGCATCGCGACCCCAATCAGGACCTTCTCCACACGGCCAGGGGTTCCCACGTCCGCAGGTGGAGGGGAGTCAGGTGACATGGACATCCCCTCTACCTGCGGACGGGCCTGGGACGGGGCATCCCTGCTGGTGCATGGTGGTGCACTCACAGGGTCAGGGACAGCGACATGCACAGGCCCCTCCACGGTGACCTGTGCTGCCTCCTGCCCCTGGCCCTGGACTGCACCACTTGCACCAGCAGGGATGCCCCCACCAGGCCCCATGTGTGCCCCAGTGGCGGCCTCCTCCTCCTCTGTGCAAACCACCAACCTGGATGGCTCCTCACCATCTCCCACCGTAGCAGGCCCCTGTGGGGGCTCACCCACCCCTTCCGCTGCAGCCGTGGGGGCATCCCCGCCGCCTTGCTCCACAGCGCCGTCTCCGCCCTCTTCTTCACTAGCCGCTGCGTAGAGGGAGACAAAGAACACAAGCATCAGGGCACTGTACAATGGTCCCCTAGACAGGAAGCAATAGCAGATGAGCACCACTGTCAAAGTACACTTCCATCATGTCCCTCCACAACACATGGGTCAGTCCAGGCAAAACACACACAGTAACAGGCATGGTGCATGCCATGGACATTTCCATGCATGTCCAATGGACTCTTGAAACATTCAATGATATGTAACTCACATGCATCATGGCTCATGCCTATCACATGCACACACTTCACCTCAGTCACATCCATCTGGCCCCAAACACACCAAACACAGCGGATACAAGGGTAATGTGGCTGCTTCACTGAATCTGTGCATTGTCACACACATGTGTCATGCATCCATGGCATGCACAAGTCACAGACACGCAGGTCAGGCACACAGACATGGCTACCATATATGTACCTGGCATCAGCACCCATCCCTAACCCCCACCCATGTCCAGGTACAGAGACTGGCATGCTCTCATGTTCAAAATCTGCATAGGGCTCCCCATGCGGCATTTGAACACATGCAACAACCATGTGGGTCACACATCACTGGTCGCACATGCATTACCATGATGTCCCTGCACACATACATGCATACATGGCCTATGGCACACATACAGGCAAGTATCATAGAACCAGCACACCGCAACATGCCCTGTCTCACACAGTAATGCTTGGACACTTACCGATCAACTCCAGACGGGCCTCCCTCTCAAGGATCTGGGCGTGGAGCGCTGGGCGTACGCGTTCCAGGACCCTCATCTGGATGGAACTCATGCGGCCCCGGCCCCCCTCCACGAGGCACCGGGCCTTCACAAGATTCCTGGACCTCAAGTCCTCAGCGCTTCTTGATCTTCAGGACGTCGCGGGTTGCCACCCCCTCCGCGTTGATGGCAACCACACAGTCGGCCCAGATCCTCTCCCGTCCTTCCTTGCTGGCGTGGGACGATCCAAAGAGGGCATCATACTGCCCCAGGAAATGCTACACCAGGACACCAACTTCAGTGGCAGTGAAGCTGGTGCCCCTCTGCCCCTCTGGCCTGGGGTTGCCACTGGTGCCAGATGTGGAAGTGCCCGACATGGCAACCCCAGAGGCAGGTGTGGGTGGGCAACTGGGTCCTGGGGCTGGGCTGTGGAGCGATGTAATCCCAGTCGGGAGTCTTCAGTTCCAGCAGGGGTGGACACAGCAACTGGACCCCTGCAGATGGCTGATGTGCAGGCACCAAATGGCAGGGCACGGTGGCAGCAGGCAGGCAGGCAGGCAGGCAGCAGCAGATGGCACGTGGGAGGCTGCTCGGGGCACTGGGGGGCAGTAACTCGGCCTTCTGGGCAGGAGCATGGTCTTCCGTGTGTTTTCGCGTGGCCAGCTTGATACAGAGTGATTTGGCACGTGAAAATCCTGCACGTCAGCGTGAAATCCGAGGAAAGGCCCTTAGCGCGTAAGCGCGTCAGCACGCATACGCGATTCTATTGGACCAGAGTCCCTCAGCGCGTAAGCGCGTCTGTGACGTGACCCGCACGGGTGTTCCCCACTCAGCACGTGATGACGGGGCACACGTGGAAATACTGCACGTCAGAGTGTCATCGCGTGTAATTGGACAAAAGTGCGCGTACACGCGATTGGCCTATGTACGTGTATTTCATGGGTGCGCGGGCACTTACACACGCAAGTACGTCAGCGAACCTGTATCCCGTGGTGCGTGTGAATTTCCACACGCTATTGGACTGGGAACTGGATTCCAGGGGTGCGCGGGTCACACGCTCGCCTAGAACACGCGCAAAGCATAAATTTGCGCACTTTAACAATAACAAGCTCAGACACCAGGATGAACATACCGTTCCTAGCAGCAGTGGCAGTGGGCTACCAAAGGAGGAGGAGGAGGATAGTCAGGGCCAGAATATTCACACCCAGAACCAGCCTTTTCGGGATGCCTGATGACCAGGTGTATGGGAGGTACAGGTTTCCACCACACATTATACTCGACCTGGTGAGTGAGTGGGAGGATGACCTCACATCACCCACCCTGTGCTCCCAAGCACTCAGCCCCCTGGAGAAGGTCCTCAATGTACTGCACTTCTTAGCCACTGGATCATTTCAGCGGACAAGTGCCATAGTGGGTGGGGTGTCACAGGCCACCCAGTCACGCTGCCTACACAAGGTCTTGAACATCATGACTGCACGCCCATCAGTCCGCAGGCACATATACCTGCCCAGAACACCTGCAGAAAGGCATGCTGCTGTCCTGGATTTTTACGGTGTGGCACGATTCCCCAAAGTGCTAGGTGCCATCGACTGCACCCATGTGGAGTGAGTTCCATGTCTACTACTGGAGACCCACCTCCAGTCACTAGAGTTGCGGCATGACTTGAGGCCAGCTTACTCTTTGCCCTGCGCTTTAGGTCATTCCAGCGCTTATAGCAATCATTGGCTGTGCGCCTCACGATTCCAAGGGCACTTACGATGTCCGCAACGGTCTGCCAGTGTGCCTGGCGTTGTGCAGGTGTGGTCTTGGATCCTGCTACAATGACCATCTCGTTGTCATGTCCGGACACATACTCGACAAGTGCATTCAGTTCGTTTTCCGTGAAGTTGGGCTTCCTGGATGGGCCGGACTGTGTAGCCGTGTCTGGGGCATCAGCCTGTGCCGGACGAGCACTCTTCCTCTTCCGCTTGGAAGGTGGTGGTGATCCTGAGTGTCCTGCGCCGCTCTGGACACTAGGGGCAGGAGCCCTGGTGGACTCTGTATCAGGAGTGTGGGATTGCACACTCAGCATGGGAGTTGGTGCAGGCATTGGCTCTAGTGTGATGGTGTCAGGGGGAATGTCAGCAGCATGGACTAGGACCGACACTGTCCTGGCTGGGTGTGTGAGGGCTGGGGTGGATGGAGCCGCAGCTGCCCCTGCAGCCTCTCCGCCCTGCCTCCTTGGTGCAGCAGATGACCTTGCTGGCCCAGATGCACGTGGCATGGTGACATCAACGTGCACCAGCGCACGTGTCATAGGCCTGCTGACCTGGAAGTCAGCCATGGAGTCAGCCAGATCTGGTGCCACAATGGGCTGGTCCAACAAGGGCTGAGCATGGATGGTGTCAGCCACATCAGCCTCAACAGGTGGGGGGGGGATTATGGGTGCCCTTGACTGGTCCTCCACACATGGGGGGACAGGCTCACCCTGCAAGTAACGACCACGTCCCCTACCGGATCCACCACGGCCACCACTTGTGGCTCTTCCACCTTTGCCACCCTTACGGAATCCTCGCCTCCCAGCCATGGCACTGATGTATATGTGCGTATGGGAGTGGCTGGAAACTATTGTCCTGGGCAATAGGGGGTCAAAGGGGTTGGGTACCAGATGGTAATGGTACCCTAGTGCTCTTGCAAGGCTGATTGTAACCCCTGGGGAAAGATGACGGGTCACGCTACGCACAGGAGCCCCAAACAAGGGAGATGACGTGCACGCAACCCCTCCTAGACCACGTGTGCAGAAAGTAAAACCTGCACTACGCTGTGGCACCCAGTAACACAAGAATGAACGTATGCGTGTCACACGCAGCCTAGAATGACCTCTGAAGGGGTAGGCTACACACGGGGCAAGCACAGATGTTAGATACGTGCGTGACTCACCGTCTGCCTGGTAAACGAGCGTGTAAAAGGAGCACGTTTGGTTGGCAACACCCCCGCCAAAAGAAGATGTGTACGCTGTCTGAGGAGACAGGACAACAGTAGAAGGGAACACTGTTTGAGGGAACAGGCCCAGGTAAACCAGTAAAAGCGAAAAAAGAGAAAAAGCTGTCAGAGGTAACAGGGAATACGAACTTGAAACGCCGTGAAGTAAATCGCGTGTGAAACGACAAGAAGTACAGAATTCACCCACTCGCTCTCCACGAAAAGCACGTACAAGGAAAACGTGTTCTACACATACCTTTTATACAGGGCCACACGTCCAGCGTCACTTACGCGGCGTGTACGCGCTAGGGCCATTTCCACCAATTACACGCTTTGTCACTTCTGCGTGTAGGGACATTTCCACCAATTACACGCTTTGTCACTTCTGCGTGTAGGGCCATTTCCACCAATTACACGCTTTGTCACTTCTGCGTGTAGGGCCATTTCCACCAATCACACGCGATTAGACTCTGACGTGCAGTCTTTCCACGTGTGCTCTGTCATCACGTGCTGTGTGGGAAACACCCATGCGGGTCACGTCACAGACGCGCTTACGCGCTGAGGGCCTTTGGTCCAAAAGAATCGCGTATGCGTGCTGACGCGCTTACGCGCTAATGGCCTTTCCTCGATTTTCACGCTGACGTGCAGGATTTTTACGTGCCAAATCACTCCGTACCAAGCTGGCCACGCGTAAGCACACGGAAGACCACGCCCCTGCCCAGAAGGCCGAACTACTGCCCCCCAGAGCCCCGAGCACGCTCCCACCTACCATCTGCTGCTGCCTGACTGCCTGCTGCCCACGTGCACTGCCATTTGCTGCCTGCACATCAGCCAGGGGTGCTGTTGCTGTGACCACCCCTGCTGGAACCGAAGACTCCCGACTGGGATTCCATCGCTCCACAGCCCAGCCCCAGGACCCAGTTGCCCACCCACTCCTGCCTCTGGGGTTGTCATGTCGGGGCAAACACCATCTGGGACCACTGACAACCCCCGGCCAGAGAGGCAGAGGGGCACCAGCTTCAGTGCCACCAAAGTTGGTGTCCTGGTGGAGCAAGTCCTGGGGCAGTATGATGCCCTCTTCGGAAGTTCCCGCGCCGACAAGGAAGGACGGACTCGGATCTGAACTGATATCGTGACTGCCATCAACGCGGAGGGGGTGGCAGTCCGGGACTTACAACATGTCAGGAAGCGCTGGGAGGACTTCAGGTCCAGGACCCTGAACAAGGCCCGGCGCCTCTTGAAGGCAGCGGATGCCAAGGGGCGCCGGGGCCACTTGTCGGAAGAACAGATGGGGGTCCTGGAACGCATATCCCCAGCGCTCCACGTCCAGGTCCTGGAGAAGCAGACCCGTCTGGAGTCGAGCGGTGAGTGTACATGCATGCTGATTGTGAGCAGTGCGTGTGGTGATTATTCGGTATTGTGCAGGTTGCACATCTGTTTGTATGGGGTGGAGTATGGGTGGGGGTGTACATGGCCGTGGGGCTGACACATGCGAGGGCTGTAATGTGTGAGACATGGATGGTGCTTGTGTGTGTAGGCTTGCATGGCAAATGCAGTTGTGCGTGCACACATGTTTGTATGTATGTGTATGTAAGTAGACATGTCCGTGATGTCACGCATGTATGTTGTTTTGGGCTGCATGTATGAGCACTGTGTACATGTGCATGTGTGTGTATTTGACAAGGGTGCAACAGTGATGCAACATGGATGCATGTGACTGCGGTATGTGTAAGCCTGATTGGCAGATGTGACATGGATGCCTGTCTGAACAGTGCGACACTTGGCAGAGGTGTACACATGCATGCAAGTGTGGTGGTGTGTGTACATGTGTGGTGCACTTCCTGTGTTGCATGTGATGTCTGGGTCACCTTTGCCTGCTCATGCTGTTGTATGTGTATGGATGGTGGTGGCAGTTGCGATATGGCTGTGGTATGGCTCATGTGTGCGAGTTGCAATGACATGTGTGTTGGGGATTGTGATGACATGTCTGAGGTTTGCCAATGCCACTCATGTGCAACTGTCATGTGTGTATGTGTCTATTGTACAGTGCCCTGATGCCTGTGTTTTGTTTCTCCCTGTCTGCAGCGTCAACTGATGAAGAGGGCGGAGAAGGTGCTGTGGAGCACAGCGGCGGGGATCCGACCGCCAGCCGGAGACGCAAGGCCCGGCTCCCCTCCCGTGTTATCATCTCGTCGGGGAGTGAGGAGTCCGGTGCCGCGTCCCAGGTCGCAGCTGCCGGGGGGAGGTCCAAGAGGCGGAGGTTGGAGTTGGACTCCTCGGCAGCAGAAGGGGCAGCTGGGACCCCACAGGGCCCAACAGGGGAAGATGGCACAGAGTCATCCAGGTTGGTGGGGGGTCTGGTGGAGGAGGAGGCTGTGCAAGCACCAGAGACGGGGTCTGGAGGTGGGGATCCCACTGGTGCTAGTGGTGCAGTCCAGGACCAGGGACAGGAGGCAGCACAGGCCGCCGCGGAGGTGCCTGTGTGCAATCCTGTCCCCGATCCTGTCCCTGCATCATCTTGCACCAGCAGGGATGCCTACGTCCAGACCCGTTTCCAGGCAGGGGATGAGCTGACGTCAACTGGCCTTCCTCTGCCTGCGGACGTGGCTATCCAGGTCCGGGTTGAGCCTGTCCTGGCTGGTGTGGCGTTGCGTCAACCGGCCATGCGAGGTGACCTGCAGTCTTTACATGGAGAGACTGCACGTCATCTCGAATGGCTCGTTGACCACGTCAGCCTGCTGGGACAGGTCACCCAGACTGGATTCCTCCGTCTGATGGGGCTTGTTCCGACCCCCTCCTCAACAGGACCCCCTACGCGCCAGTCGTCCTCTGTGCCATCTTCCCACCCATCAGTCACCTGGGTGCCCTGTGGAGCTGCCTCTGACAGTGCGGCCAGGCTGGTGGAGGAGGCATCCCTGACACAGTCGGGAGTCGGACGTCCAGCAGGGGTGGCCACATCAACAACTGCACCCCACCCGGCGGAGGATGTGCAGGCAGCAGGAGGCAGTGCACGGGCAGAGGCAGAGCAGCAGCAGCAACATGGTGGGAGCCATGAAGGCTCGGGGCCTTCGACATCGGAGGGGCAGGCATCGGCCGGAGGGCAGGAGGACCCAGGACAGAGAGTGTCTTCCGTGTGGCAGCGGTTGGGCCACGCCATAGGTGCGGAGCGGCGGCGGGCGGAAAAGGCGCGGCTCACAATGGTCAGGGCGGAGAACTCCATGCGGAGGGCCCTGAGGCGGGCCGAGTGCCTCGAGGCAATCCGCAGGGGGTTGGAGGAGGACACGGCGTCGTCCCTGCGGACCCTCGGGGCCATGGAACTGGACCGCCTCTGGGACATCGAACAGGAGTTCGATGATGCCCTGGCCCGGAACACCACGGAGTGAGCCGCTGGACTTGCCCGCCGCCTTTGTATATAGTTCTTTAGTTTTAGGTTTCCTTTGTTTTTTCTTATGATTTGGAGTCGACGGACACTGCTCCACTTTTTGTATATAGTTGATATTTAGGTAGGTTTTTTAGGAGGTTTCCTTAGTTCAGTTGTGATAATGGACCCTTGTTATTTTTGTACATAGTTCTTTGTTGCATGGAGAGTTTTTACATTTCACTTTGGACAACATTTTTTGGATTTGATTTTCTACTTTTGTGTTTTTATGCGGACATGCAGCTTATTTTTTCACATTTACATTGTAGTTAGTTTTCTTTCTTTAGCATTCGTATTTTTGTCCAATACATTTTTTCCATTGTTCACTGTGTGGTTTCATCTCATTGCTTTCATGCATGTCATGTTGTGTGTTTTCCCATTCAATTGGAAAATATGTGTGTGACGGACATGGGTTCATTTGCTTCATGAACATTGGGGGTGTAACATGTGTTTTCATTTCCATGTGGGTGAATGGGTTACTTGGTAGGGCTTTTTGGCTGTGGAGGCTGACCATTACGCACATGATTGGGGATTGTGAGGACCTGGTGGGGGCTGCACATGGTGGCAGGGGGGTGGGGGTGGTGGGAGACATGATTGGGGGCCTGGTGGAGGGTGACCCTGGTGGCTGGGGGGTGGGGGTGGTGGGAGACATGAGTGGGGGCCTGGTGGGGGCTGCCCATGGTGGCAGGGGGGTGGGGTGGTGGGAGACATGAGTGGGGGCCTGGTGGAGGCTGCCCCTGCACTGCTGGGGTGTGGGGGTGGTGGGAGACATGGGTGGGGGCCTGGTGGAGGGTGCCCCTGCACTGCTGGGGGGTGGGGGTGGTGGGAGACATGGGTGGGTGCCTGGTGGAGGGTGCCCCTGCACTGCTGGGGGGTGGGGGTGGTGGGAGACATGAGTGGGGGCCTGGTGGAGGCTGCCCCTGCACTGCTGGGGGTGTGGGGGTGGTGGGAGACATGAGTGGGGGCCTGGTGGAGGGTGCCCCTGCACTGCTGGGGTGTGGGGGTGGTGGGAGACATGAGTGGGGGCCTGGTGGAGGGTGACCCTGGTGGCTGGGGAGTGGGGGTGGTGGGAGACATGGGTGGGGGCCTGGTGGAGGGTGCCCCTGGTGGCTGGGGTGTGGGGGTGGTGGGAGACATGGGTGGGGGCCTGGTGGAGGGTGCCCCTGCACTGCTGGGGGTGTGGGGGTGGTGGGAGACATGAGTGGGGGCCTGGTGGAGGGTGCCCCTGGTGGCGGGGGGGTGGGGGTGATAGGGGACATGAGTGGGTGCCTGGTGGAGGGTGCCCCTGCACTGCTGGGGGGTGGGGGTGGTGGGAGACATGAGTGGGGGCCTGGTGGAAGCTGCCCCTGCACTGCTGGGGGGTGGGGGTGGTGGGAGACATGAGTGGGGGTCTGGTGGGGGCTGCCCATGGTGGCAGGGGGGTGGGGGTGGTGGGAGACATGAGTGGGGGCCTGGTGGAGGCTGCCCTTGCACTGCTGGGGTGTGGGGGTGGTGGGAGACATGGGTGGGGGCCTGGTGGAGGGTGCCCCTGCACTGCTGGGGGGTGGGGGTGGTGGGAGACATGGGTGGGTGCCTGGTGGAGGGTGCCCCTGCACTGCTGGGGGGTGGGGGTGGTGGGAGACATGAGTGGGGGCCTGGTGGAGGCTGCCCCTGCACTGCTGGGGGGTGGGGGTGGTGGGAGACATGGGTGGGGGCCTGGTGGAGGCTGCCCCTGCACTGCTGGGGGGTGGGGTGCAGGGGGACATGAGCAGGTGTGCAGGGTAGTCCCCTGTTTTTTGGGCTGCCTGCAGGGGCCGTGGAGGGTGTACAGGGAACACCTGTGAGGACCCACCCAGCCTAATTGCGTGTGATAATTCCCGCACACCCCTGTAATACACGTACCTGGCCAAATCGCATGTGAGAATTCCCGCGCACCCCTGTAATACACGTACCCAGTCGAATCGCGTGTAGAACTTCCCGTGTACCCCTGTAATACACCTACCCAGCCAAATCGCGTGTGATCATTCCCACGTACCCCTGTAATACATGTACCCTGGCCAATCGCGTGTAGAACTTCCCACGCACCCCTGTAATACACGTACCAAGCCAAATCGCATCTGATAATTCCCGTGCACCCCTGTAATACACGTACCTGGCCAAATCGCATGTGAGAATTCCCGCGCACCCCTGTAATACATGTACCCAGCCGAATCGCCTGTAGAACTTCCCGTGTACCCCTATAACACACCTACCCAGCCAAATCGCGTGTGATAATTCCTGCGCACCCCTGTAATACACGTACCCAGCCAAATCGCGTGTGATAATTCCTGCGTACCCCTGTGATACACGTGCCCTGGCTAATCGCGTGTAAAACTTCACGCGTACCCCTGTAATACACGTACCCTGGCTAATCGCGTGTATAACTTCACGCGTACCCCTGATATGCACGTTACCCGCTTTGCGTTCCTTGTTTGGCAGCCCTGTGGACTGGTCCAGGGTTAGCGCTGCCCTTTGCGATGATTTAGCGATTTTGATGGCTTTTCCTTGCGCGAGGGCGTTCTTGGGGGCGGTACTGGCGCTGCTGCAGGTTCGCTGCGATACTCAGCGCCACGGCTGGTTTGGGAGCCTAAAATCCATGAATACGCTGTGCGCGGAAATCGGTTTTAGCGCACGAACCTGGCGCAGACAATCGCACGCGGACACTCTGCGCCAGCCGCTTGCGACACATTTCTGCGAAATTCTATGAATTACCCTGTAAATCTGTTCTTTCAACTTTGTCAAACAAATGGGCTAGAGATTGATCTTGACAAAACAAAATTAACGTTCCTTCTCACATAGGAATGGCACTAAAATGACAGCTCTGAAAATGTATAAAATGCAGGCGAGGCAAGCAGCATTATCTGGTGTAGAGCTATGGGGGTACCAGACTGGAGCAACGCTGTCAACTATGGAAAATACCTTTTTGAAGAAGCAATTATGCTTTCCGAAGAGTACCCCAAAAGTACTCCTTCATCTAGTAAATAATTGATGGGGTATTTCCAATGAATTAGAACTTAAACCCTTGCTCTACTAGGTGGGGATATAGGCATCATCTCAGCATGCAAAATATAGGGAAACAGTGGTAAATCTACTGTCACAGGGAGGTGGACCTTTCCTCCCCTGGTGCAAAACCGTATATTACAGTCCTCTGGTCTATTGGACATATGGACAAATCATGTTACTATATCCAATAGGGGTAGATTAATTCAGCTTAGCCCTATAAAGTAGATAAACCTTTATCTGCTGAATACCAGAATTCCTGTTTGGCTCGTGCTCATTGAGTAAACAAGGGTATCCCAGGATTTGAAAAATACCTGGATTATTTGAATCCACACAATAGTTCACTCTTTATTATGTTTAGATTTGGTACTCTTCCATCCGCTTATTTAAAGAATATGTGGGATGTAACGTCTGCTACCAACTGTTTCTATGGCATGAACATTTCTTATTTGTATGTGCATTAGATAATGATATTAGAATGATTTATATAAAAGCATTATATACTGGTATTAGAACTTTCACTGAAGCAATGATTTACTGTAAACAGTTATCTAATGTGTTTATTATTCTTACAGTACCAAAGTTCACTCACAGAGCATGGTTGCGCAGGAGAAGATATTACTGTTCTATTGTAAATTTATCAGGTACATGAATTATACTGACGAGAGTCATCACTTAAGATTTTAAGATCTTTTAAACTCATTTTATCTTACTTTACATGTGATGGTTATCATAGCAATAAAACCAAATCCAGTGGACGGCGGTGGGGGTGGGAGGGGCACGGGGAGGAGGTGGCAGGGTGGGTGACCAGCCTTCAGGTTGCTTGGAACGCAGGCTTGAATCTTGGGATTCAGCCCACGATCTGAGCAACCTGATTGGCAGGCTCCCCCACCCACCCATTATTCCATGTCTGTATTGATTGTTTTAACAAGTACCATGAATTATAATTATATCTTAATTCAAACACATTTTCTACCACGTGCTATATGTTATTTGCACTTTGATGACTTAATGTTGAGTAAAGTTGTTGATGCTGATGATTCGTGAATAGTTGAACTGTGTTTGTCATATTGGTTCCATATCAACTTGACATGCTGAGAAAACATTTGCATCATGTAACTGGAGTTCTTGCCATGCCAATGGCATCTAGTTTAAAATTTTCTCATACTGTCCTGTCTGAGCTTTGTCCAGAATCATACCCTCTATTTTAAATAATAAATTTGCACATATTGGTTCATGAATTACTCTACTCCTCAAGTGTGAGCAATGAAAGGACAAATCATTTCACAGGTTATATATGACCTTTCAGTTTTCCTCATTATGCATCCTGCCACATGCCACTCAAACGTTGCTGCAGCCTGAAGTTATTCAGTATATTGGACATGGTTATACTATGTTGTGATTCAATAAAAAGCAGTAACCCTAGGATGCCGACTTCTTTAATGGTGATGTCAGACCAGGCAGCATGTATTCAAAGTTCATTTATCACAAGGTCTCTCAAGTGCTTCCTCCTTTGGTATGATCTCAATTGTCCCTCGTGGTTGAGTCTGTAAGAGTTATAAAGTGTTTCTTTCAGTATCTAATAATAATTCCATTCTAATGAATTTGAGTGCAATATAATCAAACCACTCAATCAGTAGTCAAAAAATGCCTACTTGTATATTGACGATTGTAGATACAAAAGGTAGCACTCCATGTCTGGAGGTGCTTGGTTGACTTCTCCTGTTGCAATCTGAAAAGAATAAGAGACCTTTGTCTGAGGCAATTTCTGTCCCTTGTTGGATATATCTACATCACTGGTTTAAGTATAAGCTGCTCTCAGCGCCCCTGTCCCACTATGGCTTACCTCTTAGTCTATTCATTCATACACGATGCAGGCACAAAGGCACGGCTGCTGTAACAGCCTCCCGTCTCACATCTCGTTGTGTAAATATCTTCCGGGTGTGGTCATGTGATCACCAGCCGATCACGTGACCGCCAGCTTTCCCTTTTCACTACAGGGCCCAGGAATTCTGACTTCAGTTCCAAACCTGCAATCCTCCTTCTCTTAATGGTTCTAAAGTTGTTCAGCTCCTCCTCTTTGTCAGCGTGTGGACTTCAATTCCCTAATTCCATTCAACCATCAATTTTTCCACTCCTCTGTTGGGTCAGTTCCTGGTACTGTGACCTCTCTGTGCCTGCTGCTTGTCTGGTTGCTACTCCTCTTTTGGCTTTTCTTAACCTCCTGATGCAGTTGATTATCTTGCTTTGGTTCCTCATTCCGCAAAACTTTCCCCAACTCCAATTCATTCTGTTGGTCATCTCCGAACTGTCTCTGTTTGCCGTACGGAGACCCTGGCCGGTTCGGCAGAGGATCTCTCACTCTGGCCTGTTCAGTAGTAATTTCTTTCACAGTTCAACGTCACAGTGGTCCACTTGGCATGTGTTTCTTTCATTTCCACGTGTCATGTCACTGCTCACAACCTCTGTTTCTGACATTGGCAAGGCTCTGAATCCTTCACCTTCATACTTTAACTTTCATTCTCTGCCTGCACACAGGGACGTTAGAAGTTCCCAGGCCTCAGGCTTCATCAGGATTTTTCCTCTCCTGGAGATGACCCTGAATGACTGCCTCTCTTACCTTTTTGATTCTCCTGCTGTGTGGTGGGTATTGTCAAAGGTCTGAAAGCATGATAACCAGAATTCTTGTCCATGGTTGATCCATGGTGTGTTTGCTATTGTCAATTCCACTTTGCCACACTATCCCTGTGCATCATTTCCTGGAGGTATATTATATGTTTAGTCACCCATTTAGCACACATTACAGTTAACCTTTAACATTGAATTATTCTGCAGTTTATGCTAGAACAGTACTTCCTTATAGGGTGGTTTTCCTTGTACTTGAAGCATGATGGCCACAATGTGCAATATATTTGCATATTCGGTCTTGCAGTCTCGACCTCTGTGTCATTGTGGTGATTTCTACTCGATGAAATGTATGCATGGTCCTTCTCTTCAAAAGTTGGATTACATTTCATTTCCATCGAATGAGAAGCACAATTTTTGACAGATTCGTCTATGTCCAATTTGATTTCCTCCAGCAGTTTCCGTATATTGTTTTTCGATATGCCTCGAGTTTGCGGTTCCAATGTGATTTCCAAGTACTTCTATTCTTTTAACACAGTTTAAAGCAATACTTTTCAAAGCAAGGAATGTAAATAGTTTTCGACTGAGACATTGCTTTTGTCATTTCCAGATACATGATGTATGCATGCGCTTCGGAGAAAGCTCCAGTGCCATCAATGCACTTTGCATTGAAGTTTTCAGTTCATTTTAAATAAGTAGGTTAGTATTGTTATATGTAAAGTCTATTTCTTCTTCTCCCCCTAGAAGCAGCCTAGAATTCAATTGAGATTTCTTATTGTATTAATCAATGGCCACAGTGAGCAGATGAAATACGGAAATGGGCACCTCTGAATTGAATAAGGAATTCTCATTTAAATAGTGAAAATGTCCCTCCTAACCAAAGATTTGAGCAATTATGCACAAGTGAAGGGGAGATGTGTATTTGAATGTGTACACATTCTAACAAGCTTTGTGAATTGGCAAATCAATTTGGCGCAATTGAATGGGATGTGCTATTGCTTCTCCTGTACATGCATCAAATAAAGACTGTAAATCAAACCCACAGTATGTAGTTCGTATATTAACATACATTAAAATGACTATTGTTCGTTTTGGCTTCTAGGTGTTGAGTGACACTTACTGTGGTAAATCTATTGACATGTCAGCGTAGAGGTGGATATGAGATGGATATGAGAAGTGTACACATCCTTCAGGTGTTTTTTGGTGATAGCAGATTGAGCAGCCATGTTGCAAGGGAGACTTTCTCAGCCTAACCCACTGGGGGCTTCTTGCTTCTCCATTGAAGCATCACACACAAGATGATTTCTAACTAAATGTATAGGGATGCATTGCATTATGGCAGAGCTGGAAATGGAGGGACGCGCTTTATGTAGCTAAACGTGGCATAAACAGTGCTTTCTGCTACTTTCACTGATCCTGACCCACTTCATCTGGAAAATGATCACCAGTGTCTTTAACTGAGCACATCAACATTTTGTGGCCAGATAAAACACTTTTTGCTTGCGTAGAAATAAATAATAGGATTATTTGGAGGTCGAAGGAGTTTTTCTGTCAGTAGCTGTGAATCAGTTTTCCATATTTTTGTGGTAAGAGAAAATATGTGCTGCTTTCATAGGAAAACGTCTCAAATCACTTTGGAGGTAGGAGAGTTCATTCCGTATCTGTAACATGTCATCTTTTTGAGACCAGTCAAAACACGAGTTGCTTGGCAGACATCTTTTTAGCATTCTTTCGAAGTAGGAGTGGGTTTCATTCAGTAGCTGTTATTTAACAATTTGATGGCAGATGTGTACAGTCACACATTGCAAACATGTTCTTTCTATCATTGGCCAATGTTTGATTCCAGTTCAGTTTAGCACCTTTAACTCTAATTAACTACTTTACTCCTTATTCAAGTTTTTTCACTCACTTTTCAACTCAACCTTTGATATCAAAATTACATATATTTATTCTTTAAACACAGTTATTTAAATCAAAACAAAATATTTGGTATCTCTCAATACTCTTAAATATTCACAATTCAAAGAAAACATTTAAGCCAAAAAGAATTATACATTTGTGTTATCATAACCCCAAAAGGGATCTTAATACTCGAGGGATCACGCAAATTGTTTTCTTGTGTCCAGATGTTGAAGTCATGGAGGACCAATTTTGTAAAAATCTTGACTGGGGCATCCAACAAAGCGATGAACCGGTAATTTTGGGGTAGCGAGCAATCTCCCTTTTTGAAAATGGGAATGAGCACAGATGTTTTCCAAGACAACGGAACTATGCGTGTCTTTATTACCAGTTGGAAAATCTGATCTAAAATTAGGGCCCATTCAGCAATGTTTGATTTTAATGTGGCATTGGTAAGGCCATCTGGGCCGGCAGCCCTTGATGTACTAGCACGTTGTATGAGATTTTCAATAATTTTCGGTGAAAAGTTCAGAGACCATTTCCCTGTTGAAGTATGCTCCTCCGGTGCTTCAGCAAAATGTGGATCAGCATACAGATTGGTGAAATACATTTACAGCCATGAGTTGTGAATTGGCTTGCAAATTACAGGGTTGTTTGTTTAGTAAGATCCACGTCTGGGCTGAGTTTTTATTCGCCATCACACGTCCCATGTGCTCACTGTCATGTTGGAACATAATGTGCTTTCTGGATTTAACCCAGTTTTTATATTGACATTTAGCTCTTTTTGACAGGATATGGCACCTACTGCTAGAATAGCCCTTCTTTGTCTCCGATATGCTGCACAATGTACTTGAATATCATGATCAAATACATGTTTATACTTCAGATGGTCTTTTGTTAGAATAGAGACTGAATTGATGTAAGGCAGCAATAACTTTGTATAGTGTACTGGCATGGCAGCCCTTGCATTCCTTTCCAGGGTATGTCAATATGATGATACCTTTGCATCAGACCACTTTAGACGATTCTTTGAGGAGTTAATGTCTAGAATTTGGTTTGTAGATGGCCTTTTGTTCTGATCGTAATCTCCTGCAATTGACAATGGTAATTGCTTGTGGTCACTGTGTGGTAATTCAAGGATCTCCAAGCTCTGAACCTGTAGAAATAGATATTTGTCCACATATATGTAATCAATTGTACTTGTTCTAGAGTTTCGAAACCATGTTGTGTGAGCAGGAATTTCACCATGAACTGCCCCATTCACCATGTGGAACTGTCTTTCTGCCATGAAGGACGTCCATTGACGTACATCTTGTGCATCACGATTTGCATTCCAACAGTCTGAGTTCAGGTCGCCCACAATGATAGTATAAGTTATATTACTTGTGATGTTGCTTATGTCTAAGATGCGACCCAAACCAGCATAAAATGCCTCATCTAACATTGCCGCCGGGTTGCGGAAGAGATTTACTAGAGCTATTGTTTGAGAGCCGCAGGTCATTTTTACCAAAAGGATATAGGCACTTTCATCTGCCCAATCAATAATAGTGAGGCCCATTTTTAAGTTCACCGCAACCAGCAATTCTGATGATGGTCTCCCTCCTGTTGGTAAAACAGGGAGCAGAACGATATCATAACCGTCTCATGCTGGTGTGTTGGTCAACCAAGTTTTTGAAGGGCAATGATATGGAATGCTTGTGCGAGATTATGTATTGAGGCTTGTAGATGGGAATATCCTCTTGAATTCCAGCTCACAATGTTCAGAGCTGTTGTTGGTGCCAACAGTTGTGGTTACTTGCGCGCCATAGAGGGAACCAAGCCATCTCTTGTCTTACTGATATGTATACTTTGATAAATGTTTGATTTGGGAGCTGAACTTTGAAATTGAGGAATTGCACGCTCAGGGTCCTCTGCTAGCAGGAAACCCATATCAAACAACTTCATTTTGTCTAGCCATATTAGATTGGCCACCACTCCAGATGGAATCCACAGTCTTATTATCGAATTTGTGATGTCTGAAATAAATTCGATTTGTTCAATGTCTTGCGATGACACGTCTTGGAGAGCGCTCACATCACTAAAGATGTTAAGGACACTTCTTCGATTCAGAACGTAGGAAGGAAAATTGCCTTCTCTACATTTCAGAATGAAGGAGTGTGCACTCTCAATCTTTTGATGTGCTGGTTTGATTGAGGCAGACAACGGAGGAGCAGTGGAGGCATTACACAAATGCGGAGTCTGCATAGGTGGTATCATGTTGTTATGCATAGAACCCAGACCAGAAACACCCACAATGGTGAGTGGTGGAAAGGATTTAGTTGAACCATTCGCTCCTTGATTTGTTGAACCACATAAAATCGATTGGGACGCCGGTAGCACTGGAGCCAATGTACGTTCTGACAAGTAAGCGTCTGTCATTTGTTTGATTGTCGGTGTCATTGCCTGGGACTGTCCACCACAGGCAACTGCAGGCAAATCACCTGACTGGTGAAAGCTAACCACTTTTTTAACAGAGGCCTCAATCAGAATCCTCAGGTTTTGGACTTCCGCATGTTCAAGTGAGTCTACGAGACTATTCAGTGGTAAGTAAGCAGGAGGGTGGAGGGGCAGGCTGACTAAACCACCAACATCATTAGGATTAGGGTTACGACCAGACACATTTTTTGATTCAGTCACCTTAGAATTCGAACTACTTGATTGACCATTAGTAGGTGAAATGCGTGAGCTGGGTGGTTGAACTGTACCACCAAGTGCTTGAAAAAATGCATTTAAGGTGTTTTTGGGACCTCTGACTCCTGGCTTATTCTTTGATTTCTTTGTAATGGTCCGAGGCCCCTTTAGCTGAGAACGTGTGGATTTTTTCTTTTTTGCTGCCTGACGAGCATTTTGATTAATTGAAGGGTTTGCCTCAAGAGCCACACCTTCACCAACATGCTGTTCTAAATCAGACAAGAGGTCAATATAGGATGCATCTTTACCTACTTGTGTGATCTCGTCCAAAAGCAGATGTACCTGCCGGGCAAATAATGTCCACAATGACTGGTAAAAGTGGCACATGTGCCACAACAGATGACTCAACATGCATACCAGGGCCAGGCACCACGTGGTCATCAACATGCTCTGGAGACATTAGGGTACAACGTTCTTGATTCGCTTCCAGGCATCTCAAATTATGGTCAACGAGAATCTTGTAATTGGTATTAAGCCCACGAGTGATATCTTCTAGCAAGATGGCTTTTTTTGCTATTCTTGTATCTAAAGTTTCAAACAGCCTGAATAGAATCAACACAGAAGTGTTAATGGCTGTTAAAGCCAATTCCGTCATAACGTACTTAGTTGAGGTGGGGTGTTGGGTTTCATAAACCAACAATATGTTCCTATGCGCACGAGGTGTAGGCTGCGCAAAGGAAAGCAAGGCGGATCGAGAGAGAAAAAGTGTTGATGACAGCGCCTCCACTGCATCCTTAAGCACTTCTATCTCCTCCATGATGGAAAATAGAAACTCGCTCTGGCTAGCATATATCGAAATGCCCGTGCTGTCTCCCGAATGTATTGTGGAGTGAAATCAACATTTTTGATAGAAATTGCCTTAAACTGAATCTAGGATGGTTTGATCGGACACAGTACGTCTATTACACACATTAGAGACAGAGGAATCTTGTTGTACTGCAGGTGTGTGAATGGACCTAGTCGGGTGCGAAGGAAACGCGCTGGCTCTGTTTGGAGACGACAGTGTAAACCACGTTAGATATTTGTCTGAGTTGGAAGGTATACTCACAACGTTCCACCCTTGAACTGACGAACATGCATTAAATGGTGTTAAAGTGATTGCCGTATGTGAGGAGTGAGACACTTTGGGGTGAGACACCAATTACACTACATTTGTAATCCTGGCTGGCATACTGGATTTCAAGGTGTACATATTAAATCTCGTACTCATACAATGCTAACAACAGAACCCCAACACCAAAGCACCAATTCCAAACCTTGAATGAACCACCAGAACCAAAGAAATAGATGGCTATAAAAGCCCAGGAGCCGCCCGCCGCACCAATGTGGCGAAGCGGCAAAGTGGTACTTAATCGAGTACTTGCCCAAGTGCGCGTGCGCTGTGCACGTGCGAGCATGTTAAATAGAAACTTGAAAGTTGAATAGGAGCCAATCCCCAACAATCCTAGGCGGTACAAATGCAGCTTGTCAGTGACTGTGAATCAAAATAAAAAGCAGAAACAAGAAGGCGTCAACAGTTGCTTTACAGTGACAGATCAGAATAGGGTGCACGTTTTCCTCAGTATTCGCTTCTGCAGCCACCAGAAAAGTGAAGTCACCTTGTAAAGTCTGCAGCCAGCAGCCAAGAAAGGGAACCAGGTCAGCGGCAAAGCAGTACTTAATCGAGTACTTGCCCAAGTGCTAGTGATTTATGTAGACAGAACCTAGCAAGAACGTAATGGAGCACTGTACAATAAAGGGAGTGGAACATAGTGGGGGGATTGTCTTGTCAGTCCATGGTTCTCTGTTGATTTTGTGGTGTTCCCTGAAGGTCAGACTCCCCAGATCTTTCTTGAATTGCAGTCGGGAGGGAGCCAGTCTGATGTAAGCAGGAAGGTTGTTCGAGAGCATGGCAGAATAGCAGGAGAATGTTGATGTTCTAGCCTTTTCCTTCTTGCCTCTGTTATGAGATGCTGGTCTTTTCAGGTAATGGCGTCTTGAACATTAGAGATTTGCAGGTGATGCGGGCTGCCTTGAAGGTAATTTAAGCTTGGAGGGGTAACCAGTGTAGTTCCTTGAAAGTGGGGAAAAGCGGTCAAATTTATTCAGTCTTGTAATGGGGCATGCTGCAGCATGTTTATCAGCTTTCAGGGGATCCAGGCTAGTGCATGGAACACTTTCCAGAAGGGCATTGCCACCATTCATATGGGAGAGCATCAGCGCTTGGACAGCATATCTGAAGTTTGAGACGAGGAGTAAGGATTTGCTTTGACATAAGAATGTGAGCTGGTTCACTGCTATTTGTGTCTTATTTGCAATATATTTTTTGGAAAGAGAGATCTCAATTAATTGGGAAGCCAAGGGACTTACACTAGAAGTAAGTTGAGGGGAAGAAGCCATCAAGATCCATCTCTGTTAGCCAGTTCTGAACTTGGGTGCATTTGGTGGCACCCCAAGGGGAATTAAGTCTGCCTTGGTAGCATTGAGTTTCAGGTAGACACTTGACCCCTATGCCTGAGTGGTGCAGAGGCAGTGTTTTATTTGGTGGAATGTCACTGAGGCAGCTGACCTTCGGGTATAGCTGTGTGCCATCAGTACATGGCTGTATGTTGATTTGAATTTGGCCAAGGGTGCCACAGTTGCTACATCCAGAGGTTGAAGATGACTGGAGAGAGGAAAGAGTCATCTTAGATTCTGTGGGTCATTGGGGATTGTTTGGATCTGCAGGTGCCCATTTGGACAAGCTGGTGTTTGTTGGGGAGGTAGGGGCCAAGCCATTGCAGGACTGCAGCACCAAATCCCATTGGGAAGGATAGGGTTGAGTGGCACTTTTTTGTCAATCAAATTGAATAAAACCAAGTAGGATTAGGTGGCCTGAGGAGTGCCTTGCCGATGTCTGGGATGATGGCCATGTCTGTACTGCGTCTTGGTTGAAAGCCAGACTGCTATTCCTGAATTTGGTTGTGTTAGGAAGTCTTGTGTGTAGTTTGAGCATAAATGGTTTGGGAGATGGAGCAGTAGTTTTCTAGGTCCTATTTGTCAAGTGTGAGCCTCTTTAGTATGGGTAGTATATGGCCAGTTTTCAATGCATCTGGGAAGCTGCCTTGTATGAGTAAGGCATTGATAGTGTGGAGGAGATGTGTGGGAGACATGTTTGTGATTCTCTTTAGGATGGATGTTTGGATGAGGTCTAGAGTGATACAAGGATGTTTTTGAGTTCTTCCAGTGTTATGGTCTTGACTTCTGACCATCTTGGGACCTTTCTTGGTGGTATGGAAGAGGTGTCTTTTGTGGATAGGATGTCATAAACATGGTGGTTGATCTTGATGATTGTTTCTGTGAAGAACATGTTGATAGCATTGCATGTCTCAGTGGATTTCAATACTGTGGGGGCTGGTAGAAGGCTGATGCAGTGTTAAACAGTATCGAATAGGGTTCTGCTCTTTTACTTTAACTGATGTGATGAGGGTCCTGGGGGCTGGGCAGAGGCTTTCAAGGAATTAGATATTATTGTAGTTTGTGGTTTTCTCCAGCTCTTTTCTTATTTGTAGATGGCCCGTTTTCTGTCAGTTGTTGTTATGGTGATGAAGTATATGTCTCTGAACAATATCCTTCACTGCTATGGGATTTGTCTCCATCGGACGATTGTTATCAGCCAACACTGGAAGTGTGTGCTAGCATGATGCATCATTAGGTGCCTTTTTGCCAGTTCAAATAGCAGCAGAGCCTCACGGCTACCAGCACTAAAGGCAATAACTTGCCTAATTGGCTGTTGTGTTAATGGTAGGATTAGCTACCTGCTGTTGTTGGGTGCCACTGGGACATTATTGAGGCAGAGGTGGTTGAGCATGCAAAAGGGTTGAAGAGACTCAGGTTTACAGGGCCAGGGCCAGGGAACCCTGCAGATGGTCCCTTACTACCAGCCCCACCAATTTATGGTGCTATGGATGAGGGGTCACTGTAAGCGGACATATGTTTCAAGTGTGTATGCGTAGCCATGGTTCCCAAGGAGCAGGCCTTCTTGGGCACACACTTCCCCACCGATGCCTTACATATATTCATGGTAAGAATGGGGGGTTAGGCAGGGATGTGTGTTGGCTCCCTTATTGTTTAGCCATTATAATAACAGTCTTTATTCCACCTTGACCACTGTGGAGCCAACACACCTAAACTACGATCCGTGGCACTACCGACTTATGCAGATGATACAGTGCTACTGGCCCATACCTCCCGTTCACTTCAGAGGATGATTACAGAATAAACACAGTTCAGGAAATGCTTAGTCCTGTACGTCAGCACCAAGATCAGCAGTAATGGAGGATTAGACGACCATCTAAATTCCCTGCAATGGTGAGTAATAATTGCAAAATGTCATTGGTAACCCGAATTCCAATACTTAGGAGGTACCTTCTCATCTACATCTCTCCTGCCCCCCCATATCAGCAAACAATGTAATGGCACTGTGGGGGGTGGGTATGCCCATTCATGTGTACGTAAAGTGTTAAACAATAGAACTAATCAGTTGAAAGGCATGGCATAGAACTATGGGGTTTTGGGAAGGTGAATGATGTCCAAGTGTGTGAGAATAGCTTTCTGAAGGAAATTCTTGGCCTACCCCTATCATCAGCAAACTATGGTGTACACTTAGAATTAGGCCTCCCTCACATCTAAGACGATCTAGCGCTCTTACTGATCCTTCATTGGAATCACTTGTGGAGTAACGAAAAAGTGCCTCTTACTCAACATCTAATAAAAACTCTCTTGGATTAGGATAAAGGAGTGGTGATATCATGGTTAAGGCACATAACATGTACAACGGCAGAACGTATTGCTGCACTAAATCACTTTAATGTACCCAATACTTAATCACGTGCCATGGCAAAGCAACTCAATAAAAACATAATTGCTCTGCACAGGAGAGAAGAGAAGTGAGGGAGTTTTAAAAACCCTGTACTCGTAGCCACGTAGTTATGCTACGGGGTTCTGCAAAAATACCTGCTATGGGCTACCAATCAAGGTCAGCGTGTCCTGATCATAAGGGCTAGATTTAAATGTCTGCGCTTGAGAGCGATCCAATCCGCTTGGTCAAATGATCTGATTGACGAATCTTGTCTTCTCTGTCGAACACCGAATGAAGATCTTTTACATTTGGTACTGCTTTGCCTTGCCTATGCACGCATTAGAAATTCCACTAAGAGAGTCTGGCCTGGTACAATGACACCCAGCACTATTATACTTATTGTGGGGCAGATACCCCCAAGGCTGGTTGGTCTTTGTTAGCTTACCTGCGAATGGCATTGCACAAAAGGAAGTATTTGCTGGATTTAAAGGGGGGTGCCGCGTATTGCTTAATACCACTATTAGAAGATAATCATGTTTCTTCTTTTTACATTTCTAACAAAAACCAGAAGATGAGGTTTTTTGTATATTTATTGAATACCATTAAGTAATATTGGTTTACAGTGCTCATATGTGTTCTTGATGCCCTAATGTTCCTGAATACTATCAATTATATTTCATCCATATCGTCGGTAAGTATAATGATTTGTTTTAATGCCACTGTTTGCACTGACCTTTTTATTTTGTTATTATATCTAAAATGCTGTTTTATGGAATATTATTTTTTGCTGAAATAAACATGCATGGATCTATATAGCAATTCACAGGACTTTCATTCCTCCCTCACAGCATTCCCCTCATAAAAACAAAAGTAGTTCCAGGCCCATGAAACTGTCCTATCTGAAACTTGACAAGAGACACCTCTTCCTGCTTTGCCCCTTCTGCAAGGGCCATCCCGGGTTCAGAGGCCTGGGTTTCCACCTCCCCAGTGTGCCACTTGCCAGTAGACAACCTCCGCCTGCACCACTTGCTGCTTTTCCATCCCTTGCATCCCCACCATGTGCACAGTCTTCTCATCCATCGCCAGGTAGCCCCACACCTCCGCACTTACCTATGCACTTGCCACATGCTGGCCACTACTCACTTATTGTTATCATCTTGTACTGCACTTGCCACATGCTGGCCATTACTTACTGTTATCATTTTATACTGCACTGTCCCTGGCCCCTTCCCACGCACTTGCGCGATCTGAATGACACCTGGCCTAGTAAGATCGCTGTCTGTCCTCCCTCTGTTCCCCTCCCTTGCCTCGTCACGCCTTGAAGCACTTGTGTATAGGTGCGTTATAAATGCCATATCATATCATATCTCCCTGTTGAGATCCATCTACAACTTCAAGGTTGATTAAATCATTGTCTAGATTAAACTCTAGTATATTTGCAGATACAATGTCCTTTTGCATAAGGACAGCTAGGGCCACCAATTGACCATGGATGCCTTGACAGCTCCTTCTACCACCTCTGGCAGAAAGCCTCCCTTTATTTCCCCTCTGAAGGTCCTGCTTCTTCCACCTCACTTACACCACCTCTTCCTCCTGTGGACTTGGCAAACCCTCCACTATTAGCCATGACACCCCCACCTCCTGTTCTTTCCCTTGGGGCTATGACAAACCCTACATTGTCAGCCCTGCCTTTTTCACCACCGCTTCCACATCACCATCTGGCAGTGAGAACGCTCATTGTCAGTCATGCTACATCTCTTCTTCCCGGAGCATCCCCAAATGACTTTGCCACCTTAGGCAACAACTGCTGTAACTGTCCTACACTTTTTGCGTCCATAACACAAGCGGCACACCATTCTTCTCTGAGACCTCCTAATGGCAACGCACATGCTCATCAAGCCCCCCCCCTTGCGCCCACACTTCCACCTCTCCACCTTCCAAATATAAATCCCTACCCTTCTTCATAATTTCAATAGGCCTCATTATAGGTTTGCCGGTCCAGTAACAATGATACCGGTAAGCTTTCCTTTCCGCCCGCCAGGTATGACTGGTGCCAGTGCATCCGACCTCCCCATTCAGGGCTCAAATGGGAATGGTAGCGTTTTCTCTCCACCCCCCCCTGCGCGATTGGGCAATTACCGAGTCCGGTGGGGCCGTAATGACCCAGTAATTGCCCATTCACGGGCGCCGGAAAATAAAGATACCGCCGGCAACCGTGCCTGTCATACTGGCACGGCTACCGCTGGTATTGTAATGAGCCAAAATGTCTTGCTCAGAGAGGACTAAGTCTAGACAGAAAACAATATAGAGAAGTGACTGATGAAAGCAAAGAAATGAACTCACTAGGGCCCCTAAAAAGATGAATAAATAAGCTCTAATTGTATTTAGTGTTTTTACACATTGTTGGTTGTAGGTATAGTAAGGGAATCTAAATGAAGAAGTCATGCAAGGCCTAGTAAGACAAGCAGAAAGTCATGTGGTATTAGGAAGGAATAAAAAAAGGTGGCCCAGAGAGTTGGGAAATTAAAGTTCTTACACAGTTCATATTTCTTATTTACAAAAACAGGTTGTGCAGGGAAGGAAACAGCCAAATAGAAATGCTTCTTAGGGGAACATGCAAGGCAGGTGATGTCACACCAGATTGGATACAATCAATCCTCTCTGGAATCCTATGGGTTATAGAACGACTAACATCTGCTGACCGGAAGTGCAGCCCAATAGGTTTAAGAAACGTGGAAGGGATTGCTGCAAGGAACTGGCATATCAGTGAAAGAGGAGGTATGGGCCAGGATCAGGACAAATACTTAAGAGACAAGGGTGAACATGCACAAGCGGTGGATGGAACAGAAGATAAGGTACAGCGTCTATTGGGCACGTCTGAAGAGGAGGCTGAATGTGACATTCATGACATGTGTTGCCTGTGCATGAAGGGAGAAGTGACATACTGGCATGTGTTAGTGGAATGCAGGGAAGTGGCTGTCGGAGGGAATAATTGAATTGGCCTTGAGAAGCAAAGAAAGTGAGATACACATGATTCGGTTCGTTGACTTGGCGCAACTCTCAGTGCTTGAAAAATGTTTACTAAGGTGGGTTAAAATATCAATATTCAAGGGGTAAAACCTGGCACTGTGGCAGGGGAAATCTGTGAGTACTCTGAGGATACGTGAGTAGCTGGGGGATTAAGCAACACGAGCAAGGTTACATAAACAAAGTTTAAAACAATGCTAATAAGCGAATGAGCACATTCTCATTTCTGAGTGCCAGAGTGAAAGTACATCTTGCAGGCAAGCATACATATTTTCAAGATGGAGTCCTCTAGCTAACCAGGCAAGCACGCTATGCTGCCTAGGCTAGCAGTAGCACAGTAATTGCACTGTTTTTTTTTTTTTTTGTTTTTTTTACGTTCTTCGGTTTATAAAACACAGGAACTGGGAATTTCTGACATGCACCCATCTACACCCCAGGTTCTGCATCCGCCACTTCCATCGCCCCACTATTGAGCATCCCACATTTTTTTCTTAAACCACACACAGTGAGCCCACCAAACGTATCAAAAGGGACCTCTAAACGGTCACTTACATTACATCCAGGGTCGGACTCGGGCAAACAATTGTTTTGGGCACCAATGAAAAAGTGGTCCACAGTTGCAAATGGCAAAGTATTCCTTTTGTGACCGACTGTTTCAATAGTACCCAAGGGGGAGTCTGTTTGATAAAATGTGATACAAATATGTATTCAGCTACAATGGTCAAAACGAATAGCCTCCTACTGAAGTAACACATCAAACTGGCCCAAATTGGCCAAATCAGTGGCCCACTTAGACCAAAAAACCTGGCCCGCACTAGCATTTTGCGTTTTTGTTTTGGGCATTGCCCTACAGTCCAGTCGGAGCCTGATTACATCACATATTATTGATCAGCCAGGCTGAAGCTGCAATACAGAGATGATCAGGGAAGAGGAAATGGCCTCCAGGAACACTGAGAGAACTAGAAGTCAAGACAGGATGCATAACCAGAGCTTCCATCTCACAAAGGGCAGTAATCTGGGCGTCATTATGTAGTGGAGCAATTATGAAGTACATTATGGGCAAATCTACAATGCAAGCATTGGCCAACATAATAGGGATGGCTTTCCAAATGCAGAGGCTAATGCTTTTTTTGCCCGGGAGAGGGCAGGGGGGAGTCTATTAAAAATCCTAAAAACCCCATCCTCTACATTTACAAAACTGGACCTATTGGCTTTGCCAATGCTTATTTTTCGTGACCCTGTGTGGTCCCAGCCCCAAATGGGGGCATATGTAAGTTTTTACATTTTATTTCATTATCAAGTATTAGATTATATAAGAGGGTGTTGCTGCGGCACAAGGTCTTTGGCAACAACCAACGGGTGTGCACATAAAATAACGCAGGCTGAGACTGGAACTTCCTATAATAAAAAAGGGTGCTCTTCAATAAATGACTTTTTTATTTATTTACTGAAATCTCGGGTAGCTTTGTAGCAAGTAGAATGTGCTCGTCCCGTTTTCGCAATGGACCCCCTCGCTATGGTTTCGTTTGAGACATGAGGTGAATGAAGTACAGCGCAGTATCGTGTTGCATTTCACTGCTACAAGGACCGGCCTCTTTATCACTTCAAGGACATGGAGTAAACGATGAGAAGCCTAGCTGGAACATATAAGTCAATACTGTGGAGTCTGTTTGTAGGAACATGCACTCATACTCGTGAGAGAAGCCTGTCATTGCACAATAGCTGTGTAGTCGGGTGTGTCTCAAGCTCAATTTACCTTGAATGCTTGCCTTACTCTTTCAAGATGTCAACTTTGCACAGACTCTTTAATGGTGGGACGTGCCACAAAAGTTCTATATTACCATAAGTAACTTTCAAAACTATATATTCGGATAGATGGCAATCACATAGTTCAGACTGGTCAAAGCAGACATCAACGTGTCCAGATTTGGTTTCTCGACCACAAAACACCACTGAATGGAGATTGTCCAAGATGGCTTCAGAATCTAAGCAGAGTTGTTGTTGTTGCTCAGTTCGTAGTCAACATGTAGGAGAGTATTGAAAGGTTGGATGTGGGTCATTAAGCCTGGGTAAGCCAGTGTGCCATTCGATTCGCATTTTCCTAGTAGAACCAAATATTTCTCTCCTCAGCATTACTCTATTGCCATTAAAAAAATGACCAGGAAACTCATCCATCTTCTTGAAGAGGAGCGTTACAAGCAACAGGACAGACGTCCATTGTGTTCTCTGCCAGTGTAACATTAGTTTTAAAAGAGGATCTCAAATATTTGGATTTAAATTTTGATATTATATCAAAAAATAACTCTTGCTGAGTTGTGTGTTGAGGTGCAGCACTGCCCTAACATAGGGTACCATCATAGCACCTTAAGCTTCACACATGTCTCAAATATGTATTTATTATTTATTCAGATTTGTAGAGCGCACGTCAGCCTGTGAGCATCGTGGCGCTTGTTACAGACAATGTCTTAGTTACATAGGATGCAATATTTACATACAATTACAATATTTACAATAGACATGTACACATTAGCAGAGCAATATATTTACCAGGATTCCTGAAAGTTTCCTATTATTTTGCAAGGAATGAGGTTTTCAGTTTCCTGCGAAAAACAGAGAGTGAGTTTTCCGCTCTAATGTCTGCAGGAAGAGCGTTCCAGGTCTTGGCTGCGATATAGGGGAAGCTTAGACCTCCGACTTTGGATTTTTTGATGCGTGGGATGCAGAGTAGGTTGGAGTATTGCGTCCTGGTGGGACGGGAGGAGGATGGTTTGAATATGGTTTCTGATAGATAGGACGGGGCGGAGAGAGAGAGGTATTTGTGTGTAAGTGTGAGGATTTTGAGAGTGATCCGCTCTTTGGCCGGGAGCCATTGGGCTGAGTGCCTGGTATGGGTGATATGCTCTCTTCTTGGGATACTGAGAGCGGCCGGAGAGCATTGTTTTGTGTGACTTGTAGTCTGTTTATGCTTTTGGTTGATGTGCCTGCTATGTACAATTCAAGATGGCAGTCTTGTTTGATGGATTAACATTGTGTTTTTTTGTATGGACCATCTGCTCAAACAACATGTTCATACCGGTTCCTGTGATTCATCAAAGCATATGAAAAGAGTGTCTCTCCCTCATAACAACTTGCATTAATAAATAAAACCCGAGGAGAAGTCAACGATCAGTAATGAGCAAAAAGCTGGTCATATCGACTTTCCAAAGACTCTGACATGGAGGCACTACTCTAGCAATGGCCAGAAAAAAAACATTGTACAACATCGTGAACTCTACCCATGTCACTCAGAGAGCACCCTAACTATATGGAATTTGGGGGCCTCAATACACGTTGTGCGGTAACCATGGCGCTATTAGCGCCATGGTTGCCGCCGTTATTTTAACATGTCAGCCTTGGTGGAGGGCGGAATTACCGGCCTACTCCAAGGTGAGCGGGGCAGGTAATTCCCCATTCACCAAGGTCCTTCCCCATTCCCATTTTTGCCCCCATAGGGCATAACGGGAATGGGGAAGGTGGTAATTACGGTACCGCAAATTGCGGTACCGTAATTAGCACCGAGGTCTCTTTGCGGCACCCTACTTTGACGGCTGGTAAAACCAGCCATTAAGGTCAGGTCCCGCAAAGGGAGCTTGTAGTAAGGCGGTTAGGGTTTACCGGTACCGGTGCCCTTACTGGTACCAGTAAACCCTTACCGCCTACCGTGTAATGAGGCCCT
This sequence comes from Ambystoma mexicanum, assembly GCF_040938575.1. Classification (NCBI taxonomy): domain Eukaryota; kingdom Metazoa; phylum Chordata; class Amphibia; order Caudata; family Ambystomatidae; genus Ambystoma; species Ambystoma mexicanum. The sequence continues at coordinate 294,530,963 of NC_090928.1, forward strand.
ATGCATGTGTTTTTATACAAACCTTAAATTTTGTCATGAACACCTCGCGAGCAGGCCGTTCTGAGTAATGCCCCTCGCCAGCCTTAAGTATGAGTTGAGCAAAGAGAGGGCCGTTACAGAGGGTTGCAGGTTGTAAGGGGTTGGTATGACACCCCTCATGCTGTTTATCATCATTGGCAACCTAGAAAAATGTCCACGGTGAAATTGGTGACTTGAAAAGGTGAAATGACTTTCAACATGAAAACATACCTCAAACCAAGATGGCCACCATGGAAAAATAGAGAGTTAAACAAGCGCCCCTCTTCTATTTTAGTTGTAGAATGACGGAGTGAGAGGCAGGATGGGGAGATGGCATGTGGGGAAATTGTTTTTTTAAAAAAGAGAGTACAGGGAAGCGTGCTTTAGTGAAGGCAGACGGTGCGGCACAGGAGCGGCCATCAGCCATTTGAAGCCAAGGTTGGAACAAGGGCTTGGATCGTCAGTCACAGACCACAATCTGACCGTTCCTTTCGGCTGTATCACCTGACAGGTGAACTAATGTTCAATAAACGTTAATGGAGGCTGTTAGGGAGAATTCTCTGTTTAGGCTGAATTTCCTAACCTAGTGAGTCCCCCAGCAGCTTTGCTGGATTTCTGGAGTTTGTTTTTTTCCATCCTGCCAAGAGTAAGACTCTTTTCTCCCACTCTTGGACATGTATGCGTGTGATTCCTTCGAATGTCAATGTGTTCTATGGGCTATGGGGTCTTTTACTCCATAGGGTCTCATATGTTTTTCTATGTGTGTTACACCGCACCCTACGTGCCGTAACACGGGGGCGTCCTAGCAGATCCCCCACCACACACTCCATACCCGGGGACTGACTACCGTCTCCCCGGGCATGTAAATTCACCATTGGCTTTACTAGACCTAAATTTACCAACAGGACTAGTACAAACCATCTTATTGTGGACGTACTAGTAGGGGTAATTCGATTACTCCTGGACCTGTTACTCGAGGGGGCACTGTCCCGTCCCCCCTCATCGAGTTTTGGCTGGTGGCAGTGGAAACTACTTGTTATGTTCGACCCTGGACATAACCCTATGGGATTCGTCCCATTGTTGGAGATTGATACTTTTTCTCGTTAATCTCTAATGTACCACCGATCTACTTGTCTTAAATAAGTTTATCGGATGGTATTTTCTGCCAGAACTCGGTTTGTAAAATGGCGTCTGTGTTCGTCTCTGTGACTCCTAAACCAAAGGTCGAGCCCTTTGTTTCACTTTTGGCGGGCTCTGTACAGAGACCCTCCAAAGTGGTGCCATTCTGTCTGGGTTACCACAGGGGTGTGGGAGGGGGTTTAGGCACCCTGGACCGAGTTGCCTTGCCAACTCCGGTCGCACTCTGGAGTGATTGGCCCAATTGGTGAGCCTCCCCGCTCACCACTTAGCATGTGTTGATTGACAGCTAGGCTTAATGAATGGGGGTTTTCTGCATAAAAGCAGGGCTTCTGGGACTGGATCTTCAGAAATCACCACAGGACCTAAGAATCCGACGAGGGTAACGCTGAGCCGACCTGCACGACGACACCTCCGGTGGAGCCCTGCGGAACCGACTCACCACTTCCCAACGACAGAGGAGATCTCCCTGCCGGAGAGTCTCTTCCCCTGACTGGTGGGAACAACCAGTCCCCTTTGCTTTTTATTCGCCTCAGGACGCAGTGGTCGAATTGCCCGTGCAGAGCACCTCGGCAACCGGATAGCCACAACCCCTGTACCGCGACCAAAAGGTGGTGCCTTGTGACGGAGCACTCCGCGGCTGGTCTCTTCCCTGGTGGTGCACCGGACTTCACTTTTCTTCGACGACGAGATCATCTCTACTCTTGGCAAAGACCCGACGTGCATCCACCACCAGGAACAACTGCCCCCGCCGGAGCTGCCCTCCACAACAACGTACCGTGTCCGCCTGGCTTCCCTTTCGATCGGTTCGAGTGAGGTGTCTTAATCCTCTCCGTTCCGGTGGGTCGCCTCCAAGCTTTTCTCATTTGTTGTTCTGAACTGGTTCAATCTGCCGATAACAATTTGCTATAAGACTTGAATACATCTCCGCTAGAGACTTTTGGGACATCGCGCCTTGCCTCTCTCCGAGTGGGCCTGGCCTCTGAACTTTACGATCTATTGTGATTCTTGCCTTCCTGCCTTGCATTTTATCCGCGTAGGATTGAACTGTGTTGATTTCATAACCTGCCTATCTTTTTCTCTCCCGTCCTAACAAGTATTAGAGTGTCATCTAGGTTGAGGTATACACCTCTGTCTGAAAATAAGTGGTGCCAGTAGAACCTAGAGTTGTCGAAATATTGCTAGGGGGATTGATCGTTTCTCCTTCGTAGAGTAATTGTGTTTGATTTGTTTGCCGTGACTTGCTATAGTGTTTTTCATAGATGTTTCGTTATAAATAAATGCCTTAATATCTTTACACTAAGCCTCGTTGCGTGTTTACTTGTCTTGCTGTGAAGAATTGCCCTATCTTGTATACTCCACATACTGCTCAACTCTTCTTGAGGGAAGTCTGACTGCTCAGCCACAGCTACCAAGTGAATCTGTGTGGTACAGACTGCTACCAAGTGGGTTCACCGCCCAACACCTGTAGTCCTAAATCTTTTGCAGTGGTCCCAGAGGGAACTGCACAGGTTTCCGCCTAACAGAGGCACACTTTCAAATATACTTCGTAACCTTGTGACTCATGCATGGCGAGGCCCCAACGTATCACTGATTTCTTCACCGACTCCAATCCTTACGTAATCCATATCACTCATCTACACCCACTGCACTGAAAGCTAATGGCAAATACTTCATGCTAATATGTACTTTTCTGCTAATTATGAATCCATAAATATGCACTGAGAATGGTTAACAATCTATTACGCTTCACTCCTGACGCCCCCCCCCCCACTTCACTCTACGTCCTTCTACCCAACCTTCCTACCCTTTCCTGGTTCTTCAAAGTGGTTAACTGCAATTCGGTGTGGGCAGAAAGTTTCAACATAATAATGTGCAAGGATTCCACGCAAAAGGAGTGAATATTAGGGTCCACGTGTGGTCCCCAGAAACAATAAGTATTGTGCATTTCCAGAGGAAGTTAACACTGGAGTTTCAAAGCACCACAGTCTGGATCAGTCGATGCGCAAGTGATGTGGAATGTGTCAGATATGAGTAAGACTTGCCCTAATCCAAGAAAGCACACCACACGGGAGGCAAGGAACCATGCATAAATCTGTCTTCTCATTAGACGCCCGTTGCTTTTGCAAATAATCAGTTATTTTAATAAATCACACAGTCTCCTGCATAATTGAAACTTTTCATCTCCCTGAATTTCTGCAGAGATGCATCCTCTTGTGAATAAAAAGTTGGCTACAGTGGACATGCCCAAGTTATTTTAAATGTTAATGAAGGCCCTGACTTTCTTCTCCACCAGTTTCTCATAGAATGCGTGTTAATGTTATCTCTGCGTGGATGTGGCTATCTAAGATTCTCAATTATATATCTGCTTTGCTCTTCCAGGGACTGGGGCTTTATAATTCCATATGAGCAGTTCATTCGATTTGCTGAATATGAAACAGGATGTGCTGGAAAAGATATTTGCTCAATCAAAGTGAACACTTTGGGATTTCGTTTTCATCATCACATTTCTTTGAACAATAATATATGCTTTCAGTACAATGTACAATTATGAATGTAATGGGCAGGCCTAGAATGAATATGCTGGAGGTTGACCTGAAGTACGAGTTAAAGGTCGGTCGAGGTAAAACACCAATCAAACGTTTGATGATTATTCATGCACATCTCAAGCTGCGCATGCATTCAAAGAATACATAATATATTTTTGAGGAATCAAATTCCAGGGTACCAGTGGTTCAGGGTTGAATATCGGTTTCTAAACCATCAATCTGCCCCACACCTGTAGTACATCATAATGGATCCGAACAGATTGGTTAAACAACTATATAATTAAAATGATAAATCTCCTTGTCCAATTTTGGCAACGCGGACGGAATGGCAGGCTTATCTCCTCTAAAAAGTGTAGATCGCTGGTTAGTTGCAACACAGTGAAAGTACAATTATTACTCAATGGTAAAAGGAGTGTCCAGTCAAGGTTGTATAAAAATATCTACTTTATTATTATCACAACAGTCTAACAACACTACGAAATACAACACACCCTGTAAAGGAATGCAGAGCAAAGACAGTTTCAGGGAAGGAAAAGGGATGAACTCTGGATACTGACTGGAGAGTAGTCAGTATGGTTAATAACCACCAGAGTTTGTTAAGGTTTCTTGGCTTTGGCACAAAGGGAGCAAAGAGTCCTAAAATATCTCTAGGGGCCTTCTGGGATGGACCGGGGGACAGAACCACAATGTACCTTTTGCTGTATGTGTTCTTGGTGCTACGACAGGGTCGAGTCGGCTTCTGTGACAGAGTTCGAGATGGGAGTCAGCTGCAGGTATCAGGCTGCAAGACACTTCGATGAGCGAACCATGACAAATGGCTGCAGTCTTGCCTACACAGTGCTCAGGGTCAGGAATTGTCTCTGTGCTGTTCGGCGGTTCTGAAGCACTGGTCGGGATGTCTCAGGTTTCTTTAAGTGACTGCGGCTTGAAAAGGTCAGCGTTGCAGTCCGTTGTGGATTGAGGAACTCGAATGGCTCGAAGAAGTCCTTTCAGGCGGACGGCAGTAGATTTTTGTCAAGGCACTTCTCCCAGCTTCTTCAATGGGCTTGTTTTGTCCTTTAAGGTAGATGGCCCATAGCTCGGGCGTGCGTTGCAGCCAGCTGCCTTGTTCTTGGTTTTGGGTTCAGAGACCTTCTGGCAGCCCAGCAGGGAACGCAGTGTGCTGCCTGGGTACCGGTTCTGGTGTGGCTGCAGGGTTCTCTGAGGTGTTTTCTCCCTCTGTTCCCTGGGAGAAGTTTAGGGGAGAGATCTTGCTTCCCTCTTTGGATGTACTGGCCTTTCTTCACTGGCTTAAACTGTAAGGCAGACTCTACATACAGCCAGGGTGCAATGTTGAGTTCTTCTTTCGTACTTCTTGTGAGGTCTTCAGATGATCTTCTTAAATAGGGACTCTGGTCCTATTTTAAAGCCAAGTGCACCACTGTGATTAGTGTATGCTAAACCTACCTTAATGAACCAATCCTAATCCTGGGGCCCCTACCAACAATCTTCTTTATTTTTGAGGTCATAACCAAAGTGTTTTTAAACAGGAAAAGTTTAAGGGGGGAAAGCAGGAACAAGGCGTGCTCCAGAATTAATATGGCAGAACGCTGCTCTCAACAGAAAGAGATCTGGGCTCACTCCCTTGTGCTACTAAGTGCCACCCATCTTCTTGTGTGTTGTGTTCAAAGAGACTCTCTGGTTAATGGTCGTTCCTGGAGGTGCCTGTTAAAGAGTCAGGTCTCCCTTGAAGATCCTGAGAGATCAGACTCTGGCTCCTCCAAACCTCAGTCTCATACCTTAGCGGGGTGGTCTACTGCAACAATAGCCCCAGACATGTCAGTTCACTATCATCGATAGGCTAGCTTCAGGTTGACATAGTTACATATGAAAAGTTGTTGGGTTTCCTGTCTCCTTTGTTATCCTCTGAAGACAGGCCCCGTGTGGTCAGTAAGGCAGTAATTTATTAGCCCCCATGCTTGTACATCCATGAATTAAGGGAATATCTAGCCTCTGCCTTACATCACGCAAGATCCAATTTTTGAAATGTTTTGATTTGAAACAGTTAGACATCAGTCCAGTCCTTAAACACATGTATGCGACAGTTCATCTACAAAGCCTAATTATACACCTGGGAGTTAGAGAGGGAGAATCCTCTTATCTCCTAGTTACTCCGAAGCTGATCCTCTGCCTCTGACCATTCCACATAAAGTGGGATAAAAATGTGGCTTATGACTTGCAAAATAGAATAAATCACATGTGTTTGTTATTTCAATGCATTAATAGGCGTACATTCTAGTCACCAAAAGGAAGAAGGAGATACACTAGACCTCTGGCATCTATACTTGATCTGCCAGAGAAAGGTCAAGCCAAGACTAATGCCCTTTGTCTCTTCATGGTTTCCAGGGAACAAAGCATTAATTGTTGACCTCTCTGAGTCCCAAGAGAAGTGACGGCCCCTCTAGGCAGGACCCACAAGAATGGAAATGACTCATATATAGCCTCATTACGAGTATGGTTGTGTGGGAAAATTTGGTGGTCACATAGCTGTAATTATGTTACTGCCACATTATCACTGCATTCCCGCACCGCCATACTATGAGTCTGACAGACAGGCAGAAGACTGACCACCAGCTAAGAGCTGGAGGTAAATCTGCCACCTTTCCACCCAAAAATGGCAAAATTGGGGGAATTACTGCCAGCAGAAATTTCAATGAAATCCCCATGAAGTATTGTGGTGTTAATTCCGCCAAACCAAGTGGCAGTAACGGTAAATCTGTTTGGTGGTATCTTGGTGAATTTATTGCTGAGATACCAACAAACTCATAACGAGGCTGATAATTTGCTACTGTATCTCTATTCAAGTCTGTTGACAGATGTGTCCCCTACCACCATGCCCTTACAATTCCTATAGTACTTGCCTCTTTCTCAGCATTGGAGTCCAGCTACAGTATGTTTGGTCACACTTTTGTTGTAGCCCTGTCTCTATTGGATGGAAGATAAACACATAAAAGAGGTAGCCCACATGTATTTACTCCTAACGCAGAGCCCCTAAAGTGGAGGCAAGGACTGCATCACACCCCAGCATTGAGGTACTGCACGTGTTGGCCTCTCTGCTGCTCCAATATTGAAGGGTGCACATTCAGCGCAGCACATGCCGATGAAGTTCCATTGATGTGCAGAAGAATGTTATGACCTTCCTTCTCCCAAGAGAGCATTTGACAGTTTTGGTTGGAAACACCTGAAGAATACAAACAAGAGGCACCAAGTTGAACATTTGATAGCTGCCCAGGTGAGATTACCTGATGATAAGTACCATCTGCATACATTTCTTTGTATTCAATGGAAATTCTTTGACACTGTTATTTTATTTGGCAGAAAATTCCTCATAGGAGGGCTCATGAAAAACTGAAGTGTGAGGTACCTCATGTCCCAGCACCATACTGCAACTCAAATCCTGAGTGCACACCTTGCCATTGATTCCGGTGTAAATATTGCTCTATCTCCCTCCTAGACAACGAAACTGTGAAAATCAAGCAGACCCGCCAACCCATTTTGTCCTAGGTTTAAACGCTACAGTAACATTTGGACTTTTCTGAGCCCTACTGAGTGCAAGAAAATGTGCAGACATTAACACTCAGGAATACCCACCCAAAGGTAGAAGCATCGACGTTTCACTAAAGAACATCAATTGCGTCTGTCCACATCAAAACGGTGTCCTTTAAAAGGTTGTACAATTTTAAAAAGCCTATTTCTGTTGAGATACTGCTCTGTTTCTATGGGTATCCTATTATCCCATACCATGTCTCTTTTGCTTCACTCCTGTGTGCTTGGCCTAGATTGCTCAGCTACCAACGGTTGGGCAAAGGTGCTGCTGCCCTGTTTGACTATTTCAGGAAGAGTAGCCAACCTCTACCCAAGATTTCTGAGGAAAATGCTGACAATTCTGGTTTTATAACTCTCAGCAGACCTTTGATTTATTACATTTTTTTTAAAGGGGTTGAATATGGGGAAAGTATGGATTGACACTCCTACTGAAATAAGTGTGGGATATGTAAACCAAATATGAAAGCTTCATTTCATGGTGAAGGTTAGTATTTTACATTATCTAATTAAGATGTTTAGATATAATTATACAATACTAGGGACAGTAATTATTGTTTATGAGTGTACCTATTCATATGAAAACTATTCAGCATTTGCTCAGTCATGCATTCCTTTTTGTATGTGTTCTGTGATGATGTGGAAAAATATCCTTCTGTTCTGTGCTGTAATCTCTGTTTTCCATAAGGTGACAGAGCCAGCAAATCAGAGTAGAGAGAAGAGGAATATGGATGGGAGGAGATGGAGGAAGAAGTTCACCTAGCATTGCCATGCTGCCTAGAGCAAAACAGACTCAATTAAGGAGGCCCAATCTTATCAAGAGGGCTTGACCAGTTACAAAGAATTCCCAACAGTCTCTGAACCAAGACAAATGCATACTTGAACTAGAGTCCAAAAAGATTATGAATGATGATATTTGCATATCAGATATTGTAGTCAAAACAAGGGTCAAAGCGCCTGAGAATGAGAGCTAAGGCCTATTAAGGACTGCATCCATTTTGGAAATACCAAGAATCTTGGACACAGGATTGAAAACAAGAGTGTAACTTCAGTGAGCTCACCCACTTAAGGTTAACAACTGGGAATTTGCGAAGTACATTTGTAGTGAATATGTCAGCAACACAGTTTGCAGCGAGGTCAACCCAACAACTGAATTAGGAAAAGTCAAAACCCTTGAAATTCTGTGTCAGTTTCTTTATTACATCTTCACTACAAAATGGAATCAGAACTCGGATTGCACCTGGAGAGGACACAAAGCCCAAACCAATACACTCAAATGCCCCTAGACCAGTAAAGGAATATAAAGATTGCTATTGACACCTTAAAAACAGAGAAACCATGGTTACTAAGGACTTGTCAGCCGAAGCCTGGGTAAAATAGTGGGGTGAATATATTCCCCAGGTATTGATAAAGATCTGAGAGGGAATTGTTATCAAACCATTCCTGGGAAGAAAGGATAGCTCAGGAACAACACATTTGTCTTAGAAGCAAAACAATGCCAGCAACATAGGTTCAAATCCTGATCATGTGTTTAGAAACCACTCCTGGTATTAAGTGTGCTATAAATGCACAATTATAATTATGCACTCTAAAATGAACACTTGTACCCAATATCCAGACCAAATAACTAGAGGCAAACTGTATCCTCTTGAAAGGCATCATTCAGATTCCCTACATTCTCCAGCATGGATCTTTCATAGATTTGCAAGCTGTGATTATTCTGCGTCGTCAGGCTGGGAATCCCTGGTTTCTTTTAATTTAGTACTTTTCCTATGGAAAAACCTTTGACACCTTGAGTGTCTGTGGGCGCTTTTGGTCCCTACCAGAAGGACGTTGAGTATGTATCTCCACCCCAGCAGCTTCCCCTCAGATTTCAACCACCTTATTAGCTTGTGGGATTCCTCAAGTTCTTCTCTTCACAGAGAAATCTTCTAAACCTCAGAAAATACAATTTTTGACAAAGCAGTTGATTCGGAACAATCGACAACCCTTCACCGGCATCGACAACGAATATGAAGACCGTTGAATCCCAAAAATCTTTTTTTAGAGCCTGTGGCACATGCGGCCTAAAAAATGTTTATGATGGTGACAGGCATGTGGACTGTATATACTGCCTACACCCAAATCATTTGTCAGAAGAATGCAAAATCTGTCAGGGTTTCTCTCAGAAAACCCTCAAGGACAGAAATGTTGCCTAATTTGCTCACTGAACTAGGAGTCTTACCGAGTGTTGGAGGTGGGCTCTTCAATGAGTGGTAGAGCTACCACTCCCTCTGAAAAGCAGTCACCATCAAGCCATGAATCCAGGTCAGAAGAACAACCTCCAAAAATGCTGAAATCACAACCAACACAAGAGGACACAAAATCATTGATGGGCCACGTCCATGTGGCCAAGCAACCCCGGTCTCCTTATCAAAAGAAACAGGTAAGCCACGAAGGTTTGCGGTCCATGTGTAAACAATCGTCGGAAAACCTGTTGACAAAAACAACAAGGACCTAAATGGGACCATCGTAGTCCAAGCCTCATACAAGCAAGGGCTCACGGCCAACAACGACGTCGACCTCCCATTCGTTGTCGAGAACAACCTCACTGACAAAAGCAAGCATAAGGACGAATCGTCCATGAAGGCTCTGTCGTCAGCGAAGAAGAAACACCACTCATCATCGGAGTACCATTCTCACCGAGAGGGGCATAGATCCTCTTCTGAACAACAATCATTGATAGCACATCCATCGACGACAAAATTGGAGCATCACTCATCAACGGTCCACTCATCAATGACAAAAAACGAAAATCACCCAGCAGTGAGAAAACATCAAGAGAATACCCCAAATCAGGGCACACACTCCTTTGAATGGGTTTTTACGTGATTCCCACCAGGGAGCATCCTGAGCAGCCTGTCTTACAGCTGCAGGGGGAAAGCATACACTCTTGTACTAAAGGGATACTATGAACCTCAACAGAAGAACCAAATGAACCAAGATAGCTCCCTCTAGGTGTATCACCCATACAATAAATGGAAATCATGCCTGAAAAAATGCTGCAACATGAAATAATGTCAGATTTCGAGCCTCCTAGGGAGGATTGCCCAGGAATCGCAGTTTCAGATTCTGCAGAATGCAAAGTAATCAATCTCACTCACAGGACAAACCTTCCGTTCGCCCCCAATCAAGAGGGGAGAGAACATCAATAAGACAGCAAGCCGTACCCCTGGGTTTTCATTCTACACCCTCAGGAAGAGGAGGGTGAAGCCAACGTATCCACTAATAAACCCACAATCTCTATTATCGCTGTAAGTACTGTCAATTTTCAAGGTCTATTGGGGCAACTCAAAGCCAGGCTGCCATTGCTTCAACCTCAGGTGGGCCCTCAATTATGGGGGGACCAGGTAGCGGCAATTCAACAGGCCCAAATGGCTCCGGGAAGAGATCAGGGGCACTCATCCCGAGACCACGTCAAACGCCCAGGTTCAGTGAACTAGTCGAAGTCCCTACCCAGACCCCCTCTTCCATGTAGGAGTATTCAGCAAGTAGGCAAACAGAAAGTTGGGAGCTAGTGGACATAGACCAGGACACTGATCCAAGGGACACAGGCTCTTCCACCACATCTTACTCCCCTCACCAAGATGATACCTGGGATACAGATGATGCAGACCAAGAAACGCAAGGTAGCCCAGCGCAGCCCTGCCCACCAGACAACATTGGTGCTTTCCATGCCATGGTCTCAATGGTGTACCAACAATTTGGGTTGACGCCGCCAGAAGAAAAGAAAGACTGTTTTCTTTTTGATCATATGGGAAAATTCTGAAAAGCTGTGCTTGCTATACCCATTCTGGATAACATGTGGCAAGAGGGATTGTGAACCCTGGAGCACCCTTTCACTGATCCCGCAGTAAAAGGAAGACTGGACAAAATGTTCAAAGCACAAGAACATGACTCCTAAATGTCTAACCTCTCAGCCTTCCCCGGAGTCAGTGCTGTCAGCGGCGGCTAGTCGCAAAGTGCGTTCACAGCACACATGTGCCACACCCCCTGAAAACGAAGGCAGATAAATAGACGCCTCTGGCAAAAAGGTACTCACCATCAGGGCAACAACAGTTAAAGCGGCCAACACCCTGGCCATAGTGGCCAACTATGATTGTGAAATGTGGCACCGCTTGGGTCCCATCTTCGAGCATTTGCCCCAACAGCAACAAAATGAGGCCATGACAACTGGACGTGAGGGCGAGGAGGCCTCAAACCATAGTATAAATATCACAGTGGACCTCACAGAGATGAGGCTTAAGCAGATTGGTAATGGGGTCGTCCTGAGAAGGCAAGGGTGGCTATGCTGCACCGACTTTAGGCAGGAGGTGCAACATAAGGTTGTGGACAAGCCATTCGGTGTCAAAAATGTTTTTGGCAACAACATCAACAAGTTTCTTAAGGCCAGGAACGTGGACTCTGATACTGCGCAATCACTGACTGCCTTACAAGGTAGAAGGTCTTTTCATCCCAAGAGACTCCAAAGGTTACGCAAGATCTGGCTACTACTACCAGTCTTCTCAGAGCACCAGAGACTACCGCCAACCGCAACGCAAATGCGGCTGGGCCACCTCACAGAGAGGCAGGCAGAACAAGACCAAGCAATGACTGTCTGAAAGACTCACCAGTCGGAGGAAATGTGGCGCTTCACATTGACAGGTGGCGATCAATATCAAAAGACATATGGGTGCTAGATGCAATCCAACATGGCCATCTGTTGCAATTCAAGCAGAAATAGAAGCGCTTTCCTCCCGTAACATTTTTGCATCCACATCAACAGATCCTTCAACAAGAAGTGCGTTAAATGTTAGCCAAAAGAGCTATTGAAAGGGTCTCTCCACACCAGATGGGAAAGAGAGTATACTCAAGATACTTCATAGTAAAAAAGCCGGATGAAAAGTGCCATCCAATCCTGAACTTAAGAAAATTTAAAAAAAACATCAAGAAATTCTAAATGGTCACACTACAAAACATCATAAAGGCGATACAGCCTCATGAGCATCTAGCGGTGTTAGACTTCAAAGAAGCCTACTTTCACATTCCAGACACCAACAGTACCTCAGATTCAAGGTCGGGAGAAGCATTACCAATCCTCCGGTTCGGCCTCAAATCAGCCCCAAGGACTTTCACCAAATGGCTGGCTCAAGTGGCAGCTTTCCTCAGAAAGCAAGGCCACCACGTCTACCCATACCTAGATGACTTGTTGGTCAGGAGCCCAACACGCCAAGAAACAGTGACTTCACTGATGCAAATGGAGACTCTACTCCAACAATTAGGATTTACGATCAACTGCACCAAATCCTGTGTAGTGCCATCCGAAAGTCTGGTATGCGTGGGTGCACATTTCTTCATGGCACAAAGCCTAGTCAAACCCTCGGCCGACAGAGTGCACATGTTAATGGCTCTGGCACACTCATTCTCCCGAAACAACTCCCCGTACGCGGATACATGGCCCTGCTGGGAACCATATCATCCTGCATTCCACTAACACCCAATTGCAGACGATGCATGCGACAGGTGCAGCAGTTACTAGCAACCAGATGGTCAGAAACCCAAGGTTCGTTGGTAGACAAAATAACCATCATTCCTGCACTCTGAAGCTCACTGAAATGGTGGACAGTGTGCAACAATATCGAGAAAGGGATGCCACTGTTAGTAATGACCCACCATCACACTAATGTGACCAATGCCTCCTTGGTGGGGTGGGGAGCCCACCTGGGCCAACACCAGATCAAAGGCCTATGGACTCACAAAGAGTCGGCCCTGCACATAACTGTCCTGGAGCTGCGAGCAGTCCATTGGGCCCTAAAATCTTTCCTTCCGCTGTTTCAAAACACAGTAGTACAGATTCTCACAGACAATATGACCACAAGGTTTTACTTCCGCAAGGAGGGTGGAAAAAGATCAAGCACTCCATCTCAGGAAGCTCATACCATCTGGCACTGGGCCACACACAACCAGCTGGCAGAGACCTTCAGCAGGGACACGGTACAATCCCATGAATGGCACCTTCACAGAAACCAAATAAACAGGATCTTTGCAGTGGGGGGGGGCAACCTCTGCTGGACCTCTTCGCCACAATGTCCAACAAGCAATGCAAACAATATGCAAGCAGGTTACCGCACCCAAGCTCGCAGGGGGGCGCATTCTCATTCCCATGGACCGACGTCTTTGCATATGCGTTTCCGCCAATTACGATGATCAGGAAAACAATCCAGATGATCTGAAGATACTGTTGCAAAATAATTCTTATGCCACCATATGGCCCAATCCATCTGGGAGCCCAGTACGATCTCCTGTCACAGAACAACGGTGCAATCCTACATCATGACCCATGCTCCGTAAAACTGACAGCGTGGCTCCTGATCACGCTGAATTCAGTCACCTAGACATCCCGCAGGAATGCCAGCGCATACTGGCGGCAGCTAGGGCCCCTTCCACTAACAGATTGTATAATCAAAAGTGGAATAGGTCCTGCACATGGTGTTTGCAGCAGTCCAACCTGCAACCACTGGCCATTCAACCACAACAGGTTCTTCCTTACTTACTGAAGCTGGCAAAGGAAGGTCTTGCTATCTCCTCCATGAAGGTACACCTGGCAGCAATCTCCAGGTTCACCAGAAAAAGAGGAAATCTGCCTCTCTACAGTGACAGACTGCTCAAACATTTTATAAAGGGTCTCTTTCACACTTTTCCACCAAAGAAAAGAATACCACCTGTGTGGCGCCTAAATCTGGTCCTAGCTGGACTCATGAAGCCCCCCTTTGAAACTCTCTCTTCAGTGCACATCAAGTTTGTGACCTGGAAGGTGGCATTCCTGGTTGCTATTACATCCTCCAGGTGGGTCACAGAACTACAGGCATTGGTAATGGACCCTCCATACCTCAGGTTTGTAAGGGACAAAGTAATCCTCTCCACCAATCCCCACTTTATCCCAAAAGTGTCATATGAATTTAACAAGAATGCAACTATCACGTTACCTACAATCTTCCAGATCACCAACTCCCCAATGGAGAGAGCATTGCACTCCCTGGAATTTAAAAGAGCATAAAATACTACCTGGACTAGACAAATCCTTCTAAGCAGCGAGACAGCCCTTTATCGCATATGGACCCTCGAACAAAGGGAAATCTATCACAAAGCAGGGTATCACAAGGTGGATATCCGCTGCGATTTCCTTCTGCCACACAAAGGCCAACAGGCCACTGCAGACTACAGCCAGGGCACATTCTAGAATAGCCACAGTGACTTCAGAAGCTCTCTGGTCAGGAGTGCCCATCAAAGATATGTGCCAGGCAGCAACATGGGAAGTGCCCCACACATTCACTAAGCACTACTGCCTGCAGCAACAGCATGCGGAAGGCACACAAATGGGATGAGCAGTCCTTCAACGGCTGTTCCAGTAAGGTAAGTGCCGTAGCTTTCTGGGTTTTATAGTTAGGTATGTATACTTCTGGCATGGGCATAAAATGCAGAGGTTTCAAATCTTTGTTTGCCTGGTTTTTCTCCTCCAGTCATGTATACTGCTATAAAATCTATTGACAGCATGTGAATCTATGAAAGATCCAGTGCTGGAGGAGGGAGTAGTTTCTTACCTGTGACTCCATTTCTCCATCGTTGGTATCTTTCATGGATTAACCTCTGCCCTCCAGCCAAACATCCTCGACAGGGGTTTATCCTCTAGCTTGAGTGGTTAAAATCTGAGGGGAATCTGCTAGGGTGGAGCTACACACTCAATGTCATTTTGGTAGGGACCAAAAGCACTCACGACGATGTGGGTGGGACACTCAAGGTGTCAAAAGATATTTCCATAGAAAAGGCCTAAATTAAAGTAACTGGTGATTCCCAGCCTGATAACGGGCAATAGTCACAGCGTGTGAATCTATGAAAGATACCAACGCTGGAGAAATGGAGTTACAGGTAAGAAACTACTCCCTTGCCTTTCTCACAGTGTCAGTGGATCCTACAATACTTTTCACAGTGAGTCATTTGAGTTACCAGCGACAGGTGTCAGTGCACCATATGTCAGATGATTTTAATTGACACCACTGATACTACAGTAAAAATCAGGAAGTACTCCTGTTTTTGCCTCATTGTGAAAATAACATTTACCAAGCAATCAGAGGATCCTTACAGATTCCATCTTCCTATGGTAGGAAACACGTATCCAATCTACTTAATATCACAGAATCAAAGTGCCAGACATTGTCTGGCTTTAACTGGCTTTGGTAGCCAAGACCCCACATCAGAATGTTTAGATGAAAGTGACACTTATTAAGTAGGCTGGAAAAGAAAACTGATTTAGCTACAAAGTGGTGGAATACCAGAAGCAATTCGTAGCCATTCAAATCAACTAACAAGCCTATGCTCTGTTTCCAGAGAAAATGGCAAAGCATTTACCACACTCTCTCTAAAGTATGTGGGATGGAGGACTTGGGGAAGGGGGAAAAGAAACGACTTCTGTAGAACATCAACAGAAAATTCAAAGACCTAAGTCGGGAAAACAGAACCAGCTCTTGGTTAAAATACAGAGGAGGCAGTGACAGGCACTACACCAGTATTTCGCTAATAGTTAAAACCGAGTGGTCTGTGGGAGAATGAGTAGGCGTTGCATATCTCGCCTACTAAGGTCCAGCAGAATGAGAAGGATCAAGCAAAACAACTCAGTGTTCTGCTATATCACTTTGCAGAGTTGCGGGAAACAGCAGAGTATGTCTGATTGCAGATCGAGGCAGAGACGCAATGCCACGAGAAGTCTGGGGTAACAGCGAGCATACAGAGGAGGTTTGGAACATACAATCTGAAAAGGAGAATGTAGAAGACCCTCACAAAGATGAAGAAGACATCACAGCTCAGATGAAAATTGGCTATGGTTGAGATTGCTGAGATTTACAAATCCTATTAGCTAGAAGCTGAGAAGTTAAGAGAACTTTTAAGGACGATACATTTAACTACAGAGCAAATATCACTGCTTCGGATGGAAGTAACATTTCAATAGTAGTCAAAAAATGCCATTGATATTGTTGGTGATAGTCACTAGGGATTAGGGTTCACAATGATGACAGGAGACCAAAGAACATATGGCTCCCTGCAGTGGAAATGTAGCAAACTGGAGGAACAAATCCTTGAACTGAAGGAAGTCGGAGGTTTTACAGGTCAGGGATTATTTTGTTTAGGGGAAAGGTTTGGTCATCTGGAACAACTTAGAGCCCATTGTTCTGATCCCCAACATGAAATAGCTGAGCTGAGAAAACAGAAGCAAAAGCCAATCGTGACAAAACTGTCAAGACTGTCATGCAGACTCAAGTCCCTTTCAAAGAAGTCAAAAATTCAGTATTTAATTTCAGTGAGGGGAGGTCACTTGGGCAGGGCATCATTGTGAAAGATATATGCCTGGCATCCAAAGGGAAAACGTCAAGAATCTAACAATGAACTTACTAGAAACGCAGTCTCCCAAATTATAACCAGGAATAAGCTACAGCAATAATCAAGAAGGCAATTATGAAGAATGAGCTGTACCCAGTATATCATATGCTTATTTAATTATCTCTCACTGTTTCGCTATGTCTCTCTCTGTATCTCCCTCTCTTTCAAACACACTCTCTCTCTTCCTCTCTCTATCTCTCCATCACGTTCTTTCTGTCTCTTTCTCGGTATTCGCTACATCGCTCTGTTTCTCTCTCTCTTTCTCTCTGGGTGAGGGTCTCACTGTCGGTAGTTTCTTTTTTGAACCATACCAGCCATTGCTGAGAGTAGCGTAGCCAGATAAAAAACATAGGCAGACCTTGCAGAAGAACAGAGGACCAGTCTGCAGTGTCAACAAATGAGTTTGTTTTTTTTTTTAAATTTTGTTATTAGTGTTTGTGCATAATGGAAAATTGGCCTGGTGCACATAGAAAAAAAGAGATCATTGGTATTAATCTGTATCTGATGTGTACCAAAATGGAAGGACATTTTGATAGACAGGCTCAATATAGGGAAGGCGATGCGGTAAAAATGTGGCACTAATACTGTTATCACCACATTAGTGCACCGCTCAACTACGAGTTTGGCAGTGAGGTGTAGAAAAACCTCCAGCAAAATGCTGGTGGTCAATCAACCACCTTTCCACTGAAATGCTCTCATTTCGGCTGTATTACTACCGACAGTATAACCACTGGCACTAATACCACCAAATTCCCCCATGGGGTACTAGGGTGGTAACAGTAATTCTGTTTGGTGGTATCTCAGCTGATCTATCGCTGAGATACCATCAAACCTGTGATAAGGCCCAAAATGGGGTGTATGTTAGAAAAAAAGAAGCTATTATAAAATGGAAATTACTTAATTGTACTTGCATTGTAATCTTGCTCTTTTTAGCAAGCTAACATGTTAATTTCTAGTGATTACTTCCACTGTGCTTTATAGTCTAAACAAATATTAAATTAGTCTTATTGCCACAATTTCTATAGACACCCCTGTGATCCATATTAGCCCCACCTTATAGAATCCTGCCTTTTCTAGTGTTGGGGGAAAATAAGTTGTCTATAGAGTAACCTTGACAAGTCTGGTTCTAAACCCTCTTGGCCCTTGACTCATCACCCTTTCCTGAGCACCATCAGATATGGGCTTAGACCATAGCATGGAAGGAGGTCATTTTGGTGGGTCATAATTGTTGTTTGGGACCTTGATAAAAGAACATAATATAATCTTCGAGGACATGCACATTTCATGGGAGAAGCTTTGTGACAGGTGCAGCATTCTTCTCTGACCTGCTGTATCAGCAATACACGGCGGCATTCACCTCCTTTTTAGACATCTCAGGAATCTGAGGCATTTGGCGCTCAAGCATGTGATACTTGGGACTATGAAGCACACATTGATTTACATGCTGATATCTTCATCGTTATTAAAACATATACTGTATGAATGTTCCTAGTTCTTAAAGATTCTTTAAAGACAATGGGCCTCATTACACAGATGGCGGTAAGGATTTACCGGTACCGGTAAAATACCGGTACCGGTAAATCCTTACCGCCTTACTACGAGGTCCCTTTGCGGGTTGGGGGATTTAACGCCTGCTTTTTGCAGGCGTTAAAATCCAACCCGCTAAGGGACCTCGGAGCTAATTACGGCACCGCAAAATTGCGGTGCCGTAATTAGCACCTTCCCCATTCCCATAGAGCCCTATGGGGCAGAAATGGGAATGGGGAAGGGCAATGGTGGAAGGGGGATTTACTGCCCCTCCAACCTTGGAATGGGGCGGTAAATCCCCTTTCCGCCAAGGCGGTGCCGGTATTTTACCGGCATGAGCCATGGCGCTAAGCTCACCGCCTACCGTTTAATGAGGCCCATTGTAAATAGAATTCTTAAGTATTCCGGTATCAGGGCCCCAACGCTTTTAGGCACTTAGATGGTAAAAATGGAGTGCAAAAATTGACTTCGCAGTTATGTTTGCTTCTAAAAGAGTGTGTTAGGCAACATTAATCGCAGAAGCCTCTGTGTCAGTTACTCAACACATGTAACTAGAATGAGCAGCTAGATATTAAATCACACTCTATGGCTCATCACTTTTAACCAGAATGCAATTTCTATCCCTGTCTGGAAGAGTAAGCCAAAAATGGAAATCACAACTTAATTCTCAGTTTAATTCTTATTTGAATTCGAATGCAAGTATTGCATAGGTTAATCCAGAGCAATACTTTCCACCAGATTGCACTACTTGCATAGTGCAACTCAAAGCAATTCTATGCGGCATAATATATTATATCTACATTTCTCGGTTACATCTATCAGTGGATATTTCATTTACCATATGTACCTAAACTCTAGTCAGCCAGTGTAAGTTCTTGTGTGATGAAATGGAAAAACATATCCACACTGGCCCCACAGAACTCCTAGCAGGCCCTAATTGAGTGCCTCTTTTTAAACAGCATAGGCAGTCCCTTGGTTGGCTGTGCATGCCCCACAGACTCACAAAGGCAGGGGTTGATCCTCTGCCGCCTTCCAACCTCATCTGCTTTGGGTGACCCCTATGGCTCGCTCACACTCACGTCCTCAGATGCTTGTCTCCCCCAAGGGCCCCTTCTGTTTCAGCCGTGCCCTCACTTGCATGTCCCATCCATCAATAGCCTCTGACCGCGTATATATCAATCCCTCTGCCTAAGCAGGCGGGGCTCTCGTTAAATACACTTTTGAGATGTCATCGAGCATCCAATAACGAATGCGCAATTAGTCAGCCTGCTCATTTTTTTCTCTTTTGACACCCCCTAACTGAAACAGGAGTTTTGCAGCTACATATTAAAATGATGTCCTTTAAATTAGCATGGGGATTACATCAACTTCAAAATTCATCACTGCAAAGGACATTTTCATATAACTCTGTCTCTCGAGATTAGCCTAATTATTAGGTGAATCCTCTTTATCTTGTTAGATCAGCTGATGTAGACGGTAGATAGGAACATACATGTGATTTCAATGTAAAGCAAAAATCAACCAAACAATTATGCATTCTTCTGGCCTATGGAAATCACATCACTGCCGGCTCAGATAATTTCAGCCTGAGCGAAGATGGAAGAAAGACTGGATCCCTGCCAGGCCCTTTTGGGCTCTAATTTCCCTGCCTTCTAGCCAGCTCCTCTTAAAGTGCGAACCCTTCAGCAATGTCTGTCTTACAAACGCACCTGTGGGAATGTTTTGTAATTTGCTGCTAGATCTAATTAACCCAAAATAAACGTTTAAATCTTTACATCACTCCTACCGTAAATACATGGTGAAGGTAACATCTCAGTGTAAATATGCTTGGTTATGTGTGTGTCATTAAGCTGTTGCACAATGCATTTGTAAGTACCAGTCTTCTGGGCTGATTGGATATAATGCTTTACAGCACTTTGAGAAAACCATCTAGTGGTGTGCTTTTACTGCTTGATGTTGAGGCTGTGTTTGAAATCACAAATCTAACACCTGCTTCGAGAGAACACTTTTGTACCGCAATAAATGAACACTTGAGTTAACCCATTGTTTTGAATTCTTACAGGAGAATCATATATAAACTAAACTGTTTATTCCTCCTACATGGGATGTAAGCCAAAATATCATGACATCACTGAACAAAGCACATTTACAAAATGTAGAATAAACTTGCAATGTATATCCTGATAGAAGGTTTTCAGATGTTCGGTCTGATAGACTCCTTTTGTACTCTTTTAAAATTTAAAATAACCTTATGAGAGAAGGTAACACGATATATATATCACCAATAAGGGTTCCTGACTGATGTTGGGAAGGAAATGAGCCTTTCCCACCCACCTAAGTGCTTTAGAGTGAGGCCCCATAGATAGATGTGCGATGAACCAGGGGGTAGAGGGCCGTGCTAAGAGACCTGGCACTAACACAAGATTACATGAATTATAGATATATAGACTGAGGACGCGCATATAAAGAGATGCCATTTTGTAGTTATGGTAGACACATTCAGTGCTCCATAGCCACGCGGTAAACGACAGCCCGGCAGAGAAACCAGAATAGGCCCAAACACTGAGGGAAGACGAACCCTGGCTGCTTATTCCCATAGAAACTTCCCTTTGTTCTTTAACTGTTGCAATTACTTATTATCCCAGAGAGGAAAGCGCCCTGCAAGGCCATGAGACAGCACTATGCTCCGGGCAGTGCGCTTTTGAGCTTATTGCCTTTGGAGAGTATGCATATAGAATGGATGGGATTACACCAGAATAATTCTGAGTTCAAATAACAGAACCAACTCAGGAAGGATGGCAAATAACTGTTTTATTAACAATTACAACGAACATCAACGAACGTAGGCTCAGTCTCTCAATGATCTCCACACAAAATATAAATCTTATACCAAAACTGTGTCAGAGTGATGTCATACAACATGGCAAATAATATAAAATCTATCACAGGTCGGGATTGGTTAAGGGAGACAGCTAAGTTTACAATTCTATAAGAGTTAGGATTGTTATTGGCTGCTCATTATCAGGTGGACAACGTATGCCTACCTCTAGAAAACATGTCACTTCAGGAACATTAGATACACAGTTCCTCATTGGTCTTCAAACTATAAGGCCCTTTGTTATGTGGACTTATATAATTGGTTGGCACGCTTTTGCCATGTCTGGAACATTCGGTTCACTTAGCAGCAGGTAAGCCCAGACCTAGGTGCAGGGAGATAGAACATGAGGCTACCTCACCATTCAATTAGCCTTGCATTTCTCATCACCCATGCCTTCTGCCATGAAATTGTCTTTGTACTTGGCCTTGCAAAGTATCCTTGTCTTTGAGAATGCACGGGAGTGAGGGCACTCGCTTATCATGTCTGGAAGTTCACAAGTTCAACTCTTCTTCCATCTTTGCCTCATGTGACAGGAGACCACGATCTGGTCCATTTTTCAGCTTTTAAATACCCTAAATGAATTAAAAGCTAGCATCTCAAGTGTCTTTGATTGCACCTTGATGTGAGAAGATTCATACTCTGCATACTTGTTATTCTCCATTGTAGATAGCTGACTTTGCTTTCTAGAATCTTGACTTCAGGCCAGGCAGTCTCCCCAGATAGCTCCACAAGCCCGCTTTTCTTGCTGCAACATCATTTTCGATTCCTGCTTCATGGTTCTGGCTTACTAAATTATCTTTAGCCAATGTGCCTCATTACGAGTTTGCCAGACCGGATACAACGGTACAGGCAAACTACGAGTTGTATCCAGACGGGCAAACTACGAGTTGTGCCACGGGTGCTTTTCATTCCCAGCGAGCACAGCAAGCCTGTAGCACGGGCACGGTAATGTACCATGCCGGTGCTACAGGCATTCCATTCCCATTGATCCCCATCGACCTCAATGGGAATGGGGATATACCGGCTCTGGCACCCGCAAAAGGGCACCCGCGAAAGGGAGGTAGCCTTTCCGGTTTTACCAGAAAGGCTACCTCCAACCATGTAATGAGGCCCAATGTCTTGCGACGTCAAGCACACCTTCTCATGACATCACTGACTAACATTTTTTGTTCTTTTTCATATTCCTTCAGGGAGTTCCTCCTGCAGAATACCATTACTCTGTGGGTACATTCAATGAGGCTTTCTCTATGGGTATCTTCCTCCAAATACTCGCTGTGGTATTGGCACGATGGCTAGTGTCAAACATGGCATGGTCTCATGTCTCCAGTATATGGGAGGCAGGGGGTGGGATCTCGTACGGATGTGTACAGCTGCTCCTCTACATTCCCCCCTCTGGTTGAGTTCTCAACCACCTCCTCCAAGTTCTCTGTTTTCCTGCATTTTTTCTTGCAGAAGTTCTTCTTTGGTGTCCATATCTTCATCACCCCGCTCAGGGTGCCTGCTGATTTGATGTGTTCATCCATGCTCCAAGTCATGTAACTACATTGTCCATTCTGAGTACAGTAGACCCATTGTCCTATGTACTTCTTATGATCCTTCGGATACCAGTACTTTGCTCCTTCGGGTGCCACAATGCTGGCCTTTATGTACTGCCTGACAGCATCATCAGTTAACTCTTTAGCTCCTGGCTCTTCTTTGGCATCAATCGTCAGCTTCATTCCTACCGCCTTCTTCGCTGTCTTCTTACATTGTGAAATTGTTATCCTGATCACATAGAATCTAAACGTTACCAGGACCAGTAATGCACGATGAAACTTGAATAAGTGAGCCATCCAATGAGTAAACCATGATAACAGGAACATGAGCCAGCTATCATCTTCAATTCCATCTGTCTCTTCCTCCATCTTTGTGTGTAGTTCTGTCACCATCGATATGGCCTCTACCAGGGTCCCATTATCACCATTGTGAAAAGGTGTGAATGTGCAACATGATGGCCTAATTTTGGCACAAACACCTCCTTCCATAGCTGTGATCATATCGAGGACATATCTGTTTCTAGAGGGTCATGAGTCGTATGGCCCTCAGCTCTTCATTTATGCCATTGAATCCCTTTATATTAGCATTGATTGTCAGTAGAAGCTCCCACCTGGTGATATGTAGCCATTTGCCATTCACCGCTATTTGAAATCCAGGCATGAACATAGATGTAATTATCAAGGCAGTCTTACTAAACAACTTATGTTAATCAGGAAAGACTTCATAAGCTTTTATTGATTTATATGAGAAATAATTCTCTCTTTTCATTTGTCAGAGTTCAAGAGATCTTCTTTCTCTCATATGGTCATCCACCTTTGGGAATTCATCAATGTTCAGGTTGCTTTGAGGAATCACTAATGCTGGAACATGGACAAACACCAAAGAACTCATTCCTCCCCAATGCCTGGGCATCTTCATATATACACTTGATCCATCAGACCGGCTGTCCATTTCCTCATTCCTGGAACATCAATGGCAGTCTTGCATCCTTTGTTCTGTCCGACGTAGTTCTTTCCATGACCTCGGAAACACATTGTCGCATTAGAGTAGGATAAGATTGAAGGATAAAAACACTCCTGCTCTACACCTGTCACAAAGTTATGTTTCAGCAAGTATACGTAATGTATAACTGGTTGGCTCTTAAAAATAGATCTGGATATTGGTTTATTTTGCAGTTAGGAATAAAAAATTGGTGTTTTGGCATGATAATAAAGCAATATTTATTTTACTTGGAAATAATTTTGCTAAAAAGTATGTTCAGCCTAAGGAATTCTCTGCCAGTCTCACTTCCTGATAAAATATATAAGGAGTGTCTACTGAATTCCAGTCCAAAAGAACACATGATAATCACAAACAGATGTATCTTTCTTCTTCTTGGTAATCGATTGAGTGTGCATATGCAGAAATTCTTCTTGTCTTGCTTCTGGGTCTGCAACCATTGGAGGGGGGGTCTCGCCTTTATAAACCTTCACATCATTCAGATGCAGCCAAACTCATCTTCCTGATACATTAACTGCAGAAGGAGAGACTTATTTGACGCAAAACTGGTTGAATCTCAGCTTGTGCCACCTGTGGGTAAAATTATTTATCAAAATGAAATCTCTGACAAATAACTTTGGCACTGGCAATAGTTCACTTGGATTGGCTGCTGGATTGTCCTCTTCTGTATTCTTAGACCTCTCCCCTAATGCTTGACTTGATCTGAAATAAAAAGAAATACTGGTAGTTATACATGTCAAATAATCATACATTTCATCACCTAGAGTCTTCGCTACAATATGAGCATCATTCCTGACCCTAGATGGAGGCATAAGAGGCATTCTCATACAATGCCCTGTTACTAACCAGTGGGGAGTGAGGTGGTGGTCAGAATCTGGCTGGTTCCGAAGGGCATATAAGGCTAAGCGTAGGCAATAGAGCCATCCCTTCTTTAACGTCAATTCGATTTTGGTGATCCTTTCTTTCTGGAGGCCGTTGAGTCTCTCACATAGCCCATTTTCTTGCAGGTGATAAGCAGAAGAGCATTTGCGTGTTACTTTTAATAGGAACTCTATCTGTTCCAATAACTCATTAACAAAATGTGGCCCATTATCGGATCTTAGTACTTCGCACACACCCCACCTCAAGAAAACTTTGAAGTGTGTGCATGGACCAACTTTGATCCACCTAGAGAAGGGGCAAGCCACCACTAACAAATACCTGTATCCATTACATGTCTGCAGCATATCGACATGTAAATGCTGAAACAGACTATTTGGTCGAGGTATTACTTCTCTGAGTGTTCTCAGTGTATTCCCAGCAGTTTATTTTTGACAGATTATGTAGTTCACTATGAATTGTTCAACATGTTCTAATAAATTGGGAACAAACCAGTCTTCTGTAATTGAGGCAGTGGGCTAATTCGGCTGTTCAAGGGCGATTTCAGTAAGGCCACTGATATCACTGGTTTTCCAGTGCTTTCCTGGTAGCATAATGCTTCATTGGGGGAAAAAGAACACCCCCTGCATTTCCATAACTTGTGCTCTTCTAGCAGAGCTCTTCCTTGATACTCTATTAGTTGCGTAATAGATAGCATATTAAATTCTTTCCGCACTAGCATGCTTCTAGTCAGAACTTCCTTAGGATCTTTAGTATCAAAATTAGAAATATCTGGAGAATATGCAACTCTTTTGTCTTCTACATCTGCAGCTTTGTTTCCGTGAGAAATAAATTCTGTTACTTTAGAATGGGCTGTGCATTTTATGACCGCTATAACCACCAGGAGATGTAGTGCCTTAATGAGCTTGTCCAATAGGGACGCATGATGTACTGGAGAGCCGCCTGTGCGGAGATGGCCCCTCCTCTTCCAATGTGACAGCCCTGCATGGACGGTTGATTTCATGTAGGCAGAGTCACTATACACTGTTACTTCCTGTTCTTCATGTTTCTCGAGTGCAACAATAAACACTACTAATTCTGCTGCCTGCGATTAAAAGAGAGACGATTGCCTTGCATTCACCCCCACCTCGAATTCTCCATTAATCTGTGTCTTACTACTGTGAATGCCACTCCCCACTAGCCTGGTCAATATCGAAGAACTGTCAATAAAAAGGATCTCCCCTCCCGCCAAAGCATTCTCTTTCACACAGGGTATATCATCATAGAATTCAACATAATTTGCACAGTCATGCACATGATCACCTTCTTCTACGGGGTTAGCTACAGACGTGGCTGGGTTCACTATTTTACACCTCGCAATTTTAATCGCTGGATTGGAAATTATGACCTCATAAGCTGAAGCTCTTTGTGATGTCAATGTACGTTTGGGTTTCTCTAAAATGGTAAATAGGGCATGCTCTACGTAAAGGGTCATAGAACAGCCCATGGTCAGACTTGTGGCTTTCTCAATTGCAAACACAGCAGCGGCAGAGGATTGTTTGCAATGAAATTGTCCTCTCATAACTGGATCTAAAATCCCACTGTAGTATGCCAAAGACTTATACCCCAACATTGTCCTTTGTGTAAGTACTGCTGTCATGACTGATCCATTTGAGTGTGAAAACAAAAAAAACTCCTCGCTGTAATAAGGGATCGCTAAAACTGGAGCTGTACAAATAGCTTTTTTAACTCCTCAAATCCTTCTTCCATTTCCTCAGTCCACTCTATTTTCTCTTACCAACTTGTGCCTTCTTTAACACTTGCACAATCGGTTTAGTATATGTGCTGTAATCAAAAACCTAGGCTCTGCAATAATTGCACAATCCCAAAAACTGTTGCATTTGCCTCATGGTCTCATGTCTCCATTATATGGGAGGCAGCGGGGTGGGATCTCCTGCGGATGTGTACAGCTGCTCCTCTACACTTTCAACACAGCCAGGCCAGCGGCAGACCTCCAACCCCCTCCCAGCCCCGCGGGAGTAATGGCACCCACAACTGACCCAGTCCAAGATACCTGAATTCTGCGATAGTAGGTGACATCAGACCACCAACCATAAAACCAGTGGTCATAAAAGATCCAAGCATACACAACCCTTTAAACTTATCCCATGACAACAGCCTTTGTAATGTGAGGTACAGGGAGAAATAGATCATAGTCCAAAGCGAGAGTGGAAGACTTGGTTACAGAGAGTGTGATATGAACTGAGCAAAAAATGTGTGTCAGCATGATTATGTTCCTCCCCCTGTGATAGTCTTTGATTTTCCCAGGTGCATGCCATAAAGATAGAGTAGCATTATCTTGCAATAGTTACTCTGTAATAGCAACATGTGAAGAGCATGACCTTCAGTCCCTGGAGAGATGAGCCCATTATTAATTTCATTATGCCTGTGGATACAAGCGACTTGGATTAACCAGGTCATCCCTTATGGCTGTTTGCTTATTGCCAGAGTCAATTAGGTCTTTCACCATTTTACCATTTACTTGAGTACTTCATAGGTGAACTTGGCGGGAGAGTGACAAAAACACATACTATAAGTTTTGAGTTCTTCCTCGTGATCTACCATTCTTCCACTTTCAGACAACCTATTTCCATGGACTCCTCTCTCTGATTTATTGGACAATACCTGGCTAAATGTCATGTTTCTCAGCAGGAGAAGCACCTCAGAGGTGATGGTTTATTCCCTCTGCGTTCTTCTCTATTCTCGGGTTCAGATTAGTTTATTTCCCCCCTTTCTTTTTGTACCCATTGCCTAGATTTAGAGGGTTCTGCTCCTCTATCTAATGACTGTGAGTGAGGACGGTGGATTGCTTTTGGGTCTCTCTGCTCTTCACTCCTATGTACGGAGTGAAAATGATTTATTGCATCCGAGTGGTTCTGGGCAGTTTCTTTAGCCATGCTAAGGGTAGGCCGATTCAATTGTAATACAGCTTTTTGTCAAAAAGGAGGCAGAGAGTTGATAAATTGCTCTAATGTAATCATCTCGATTAGCTCCGCCAGACATTTATTATTCACCCAAAGGGAGGTTGTGTTTTTAATACATTATCCTAGTTCTAATGGGGTTTACTGTGGGTTCAGTCAGATGCTCCATTACTTTTGTTGATAGAAGTTGTTAGTCTGCCCTACTCTTTTAATTGATGGACAAGAAGGTACCTCTGACTGTGTGAGTAATTGATAGGCGGTTTGTAACTTGCCCTTCACCAAGGGCCCTAAGTAGCATATCTTTAGATTTTCCACCCATCCCAGTTATTCTGCTAGGCGTTCAAAATGTAGGAACAAGTTCCCTAACTCTTCTCCTTCCTGATCGGGCTGTAGTACCCCTTGATGCAATAAAGGTCTTCTCTGTAATTCAACTAATTTTGCTAAGTTTTCCTGAAGATGGACTTCGACTCAAATTTGATGGGCAGCCAGTTGGGCTACGACTGCTCCAATAGTAGCCATGTCTTGAGAAGTGGTAAGGGTTCCCTCAGTTAAATCTTCTGATCTGGAAAGAAAAGGGTTTCAATACCATCTAATAGAGTTTAGAAATCATCAGACTCTTCTGATTTTAAATCTGGTGGATGGGGAGAATCTGGGGTTTCGACCTCTAAGCCAGTTCGGCCAGATGTTGAAAATGTTGCTGAGCTAAAAGAAAAAGCTTGGGGAAAAGCAGGCACAGAGCACTGGGTCTGATGAAATTATGAGAGGGCCTTACTTTCAATGCTTTTTGGTCCCACTGCTGTATGTGATAGTGGGAAACAGGGAGGATATCCAGTAGCACCTAGGATTCGGAAAACATGTCTTGTTGACTAACCAGGATTTGAAGCTGAGAAAATAACGTGGTTTTAATTGCAGACATCCTATCAGACTCAATTATTTCAATAATCCTATTCCCTTCTTTGGGAGGAATGATAATTATTAGCAGGGGTACTCAATTTGTCTCAATTGAGTCAAATCCCACTCCGGACACTGTATGGAAGGAAGGCATGGCATCAACCAGTAAGACATACACAAGTGATCACAGTTCAAGGTGTTTATTGAACTTCAAGGGGGTGTGGAAAACACCTGTCCAAACCTAAATCTAAGGATGGGAGAAAGCTACAACCATCAACATAAAGTTAACAGAGTTCTAGCAGTGTCTTTGTCAAAATAAAAGGGCCTATGCTAAAAAAAGATTGCCAAGCCCTACTTCTAAACAATAAACAGTGTGGGAAATGATGTAGATAACAAAAAGTGTGTCATGAAACAATATGTCAGGATGACTGAACATGTTTTTACCACGGGACAAGGAGGCACACTTGGGCTTGGAACACACTTCAGCTCAGCTAAGCACAAGGGCACGGCTCCAGTTCATATATCAGCTCTCCGCAACCAAAGGTCTCTTGCTCCGTCATGGAAGGCTCCTCCCTTGCAAGACAAAAGGTCAACAAAGTCTTTCAAAGTTCCTTTCCTCAGGAGTTTACTTTTTAAACAACAACAGTCTTTTACTTCCACTTTCAGTTCCCCCCCCCCCCGACCGGGCTCAGACTCCCATTTCACTTTCCAATTTACCATAGGCCTCTCTCGGTCCCCTGTATGGCACACCACATTCAACTTTCACTTTGAGTGCCCCTCCATTGAGCTGAGACTCCTATTTCCCTTTCACAGCTTGCTTTGAGTCCCCCTACGCCTAGCTCAGACTGCTATTTCACTTTCACAGTTCACTGTGTTAAACCATACTCACATAAATACTGCCTGATTATAAACATTGGCGTAAGCCGTTTCACATTTGTATTAAAAACCTATGCTTAACTAGATCTAGACAGAATTTACTTCGTCGCCATTTTGGAAACATCTGCGATTTTGATTCTGACTCTTGCTCTCTGTTCAGAAATGATTAACCATGTTTTCAGTTGCCAAAGCAGACCGACCTTGAGCCTATGTCAACACGAGAGTTGCCAAGAACAGACTATTTGTTCTGTGCAAAGAGACCTTGTAGTCAGAATGAACTCTCATTCAAAGTGTTATCTATGTCTACAGACTCATCCTCCCTCAAACAGTGACATACAATGCAAAGTAACTAATGCTGTGAGTTTCGGAATAAATCCTTTGTGCATTTCTTGGAACAGGACTTAGCTTAAAGCTCAAGAAACAAGGAATGATCTACACAGCTGAATACAACACATTTTGCCAGTAACTTTAAGGAACCTTGGAGCCCAGTTAACTTCAATTCAAAGTGTTGGCTGCATCAATAGCATCAGCCATATACAAACATCAGAACTGAATGGTAGACAAACTAAAACTATGTGCTTTAGCAATACGCTATTGAATTTGTTTCTTGAAACTAGGATCAACCTAAACTGGAGAACCAACGTCACCATTGAATCTTCAAGGATAGGACAGTATGTCAAAAGTGTATACTAATATTGTTATATTTGTTATGTGAACTGGGCACAAACCAAAATTTGTAACTTATTAGTTTGCAGAAGGGCTGGGCTATGACCAGAACTGTGTATAAATTTGGCATGCTTTGTGATGACCAGTACTCACTCCCCTCACAGTGTCTGCTGGTATACACTGCAAGGTGCTTGGAAGACAGATAGCTATCTGCTTTGATATTTGAATCTGTACAGAATAAAGTTATAGTCATAACTATGACATCGTGACTGGTGGATTCAGTTTTTGGTGGTACTAAGCCTTGATATTCCTTGCTGATCAATCAACTGCAGACCAGAGACTTTCGATTGTGCAAAGGATTTCACATAAACTTTTGCAGGACCACTTTGATTCTCTTCCTCATGAATCATATTCCCATTTCATAAGTTCAGTTAGCGGGATACATTCAGGCAGAGACCTTTCGATTGGGCACACAATCAGTGCCAGACCACTCTGCTAAACAATTATCGGCTTTCCTTTTCATTTGCGTCTTTCATCAAATGCCTTTTCCAGTCTCGTTTCACACAGTTGCCGGCTGTATACAAGTTTGGACTTGCAGCTTTGATCATGGAGCCAAGGGCGATACCACAGTGGCTGAATTTCACCCCCGACTCGACTAGTCAGGCAGGAGGGCCCCTGGTATCTCAGACATGCTTTTCAGGATTCTCTGGCCTCACTTCTTTGCCTCATACGTGCTGCTTCTGGGTTTTTAACAGCCAAGCGATTACTTGTCAAATGGCCCAAGGGCATCACCCTCCTGTGTTTTGCTCCATGACTTTCCGTCTGGCTTCCTCAATTCAGCTGCGGTTTGGAATAGTCTGCCCCTTCCTGTGCTCTGTCCCATTCCTTGCCTTGCTAGAAGTTTGTTCCCATGCTCTGCCTTATATCCATGTGGGTAGGGCAAAGGGGATTCAGGTGTGAGTTGTTCCAGGCAATTGCCTGACACTGCCTGACCACGGCACTGAGACATGTTCAAGTATGTCTTTCCCCAGTGTATAAAGGGAATGTATCTGTGTTCATGCAAGGAAGGGCAGTAGGGGAAGTTACAAAACTCATGTACTTGATTGGGAAAGAGGGGGTAAACGTTTTAAGGGGGAATACCTCGTCTCACCATTTGGTGTCCCACACCCACTGCCCAAGGATCCCTCATCCAGATGAACCTCCCACACTGGTCCATACCCAGGAAATGGATCGAAAAACATTGACCGTGTCCTGACCCCCTTGATGAAAAATCTCTGGGGCCTAGACTTTGAGACACTGTCTGGTTTCTCACAACACCTTTTGCCGTGTTTTAGCTTTTGTATTGCTTGGTGCTTTTCAACGTGACTTTAAACATTTAACAGTAAAACAAGCCAAAATAAATGCCAAAAAGACCCACCAAGTTAACAATGGCAGGTTTGTGATGGTTACCATAGAGAAGCTAAGACAGAACTCCTGGTACTGCATGCTCACCCTAAGGTCATACAGACCCTAAATCAAGACCAGACTCACTGGCTGGCAGGTTCATATAGACAATCACTAACCTAGAAAAAAAGAATTCTGGGAATTAAAAGGCAGTGATGTGAGAATACATTCTTTTGATTCATTAATGTCCTCCTTCTGTTGCAATAACATCCATTCGACCACCTGCAGTCCCAAGTTATATGGATTTGGATTCATAAAGACTGTTGACAAATTATGTTTTGCACCAGAACTTTACTTCTACTTGCTGTTAACTTGCATACCAATGGCCCCAAAGGCATCCTGAACACTTTGTTTCTAGAAACGTTTCAATCATACTGGCTTTAGTATTTGAAAAATGTGTGCTCATATTGAAGAACCTTATAGTCTGTGTGAGCTTCATGTGTGTATTATTCTTCCGTTTCTCGGAATCTTCTCTTTCTTGTATGCAGATTTATGAGCCTGCACTATGAGGTCATGACATGTCATGGCGTCATGGTTTGACATCGCTACACAATGCACGGTAAGCGTGTATTCTTTGCTATTTTCAGTCAGTTCCTGAGGAGCTCTACATCTGTTAACTAACTATGGACTAATGCTCCTATGGAATTCCTCTAAACTGGTAGGAAGATATTTAGCTTTTATACTTCTTTTGAGAAACATATGCTACACTCTGGTCCTTGACTTTCATTTCTTTTTTTTGTCTTTTTGCTCCTACCCTTTCTCTTGATTTTCTCATTGCTCAGCCTTTTGGGGTACAGGATATTGAAGGACTAAGCTAGCATACACTAGAATGCAGGTATAATGACACATTTACTGATTGGTGATTTTAAGGTTAGCTGCTATTGGCTACAGGTAGATATTTTGTTTAGTCGTTAGGTGGTGTATACACATGACTTATCAATGAATTGTGACACAATTGTACTAGTAAGTGTATTATTTGTTTACATTTGTCTTTTTGTATATATTTTTACAGATTCAGCCTTGACGTCGGACTTATGTCTGAAATGTATTGGCCTCATTACATTTCATATGGATCTGGTGTCCTCATTATGCACCTATTTGCTTTGTACTAAATCAATTGGATCACCAGCTTGCTCTTTACAAAGACACATTTTTCTATAGAACTCATTATGAATATGACATCAAGTATTGATTTAATGGCTGTATGACCTTAGGGTGAGTACTCAGCACCAGGGGGTCTATCTTGGTTTACCTATGGTTCTGTGTTCTTCTGCACATTTGTCTTGGGCCGTTTCCACTGCAATGCTCCATACATGGCAGTTATGCATCTTCAACTTATCGATTTATATTTATAATCCAGTGGTGCTCACCTGAAACCTCATTTTTCCTAGGTTTCGGATGGTTGTCTATGTGACCCTGTCAACCGGTGATTCTGGGACACCTCACTGTGACATGATTGTGGCAAATCACACACATTAACAAAAATACCTCTGGTGTATGGTGGCTTCTGGAGGTGTTGGAGGGAGATGTAGGAGTGGTGGAAGCACTGCTAATGAAGAAAGTGCTGGCGGATTGTCATTGCATTGGGTGCGGCACTGCTTACTGTGTCTGGGTCCAATGCGCATCCGACATGTCACCTTCATCTACTGTACTCTGCTCTCTGATGCAGAGTCTTCATCAGAGGACTCCTTCTTCTGTCTCCTGGAATGTTCACTGCCCACATGGTGAGGACAATCAGAAATGACAATTGAGAAAAAAACAGCATAATAGACAATGCTCCTTAAAAAAGAAAAACAAATTAAGCAATATAAAATACAGTACAAACAAAACACAGCTGAAGAGAGAAAAGGTGGAGGAAAGAAACTCCTAACAAAAGGTTGGGAATGTTGATTTCTTTTGCTAAACTGGTTGTGCTGCACAAAGGTGTACTCCACCACCCACTAGAAAGAAAGGTAATACAATCTGCATGTGCTAATCACACGAGGTACCAACAAAAGTCTCACAGGAATAAATGCAGGGCCAGTAGGCTTGTAGTTTGTCATCCCATGGTGTGTGGGTGTATTTCGCAATTCCCACAGGAATATTAACATTAAAATGTGGGAAAATCAGCAGATGTCAAATTATTTTTTAGGTTTGATGATCTCACTGTAAATGTACATAGTTAAAAAATAGTTATATGTTCCATATGTGGCTTTGCAGTATTTTCTTCTTTTGGAAAGAAAAACTAGTTTGGCATATAAATAAATATATATATATATATATATATATATATATATATATATATATATATATATATATATATATATAATATATAGGTAGAGAGAGAAAGAGAGAGAGAGAGAGAGAGAGAGAGATGTTCAGCTTGTTTATTTGTTCTGATATACCATAGAATCTAAAAAACAGGTTAGGAGAGTGGTTGTCTGAGTGAAGGAAATAGGACCATTTCAATATAGAAATTAAGAAATCCAAAGATTCTTTAAAGGGCCGTCATTTAAATATAACAATATTTAAATGTAGTTATGAATCCCATTGTGTGCCTTATTTTGCAATTAACATGATCATTCTCCTGGAATTATCTTTGGTTAGAAAATGTACTTTTTACTAAAAAAAAAACTTTTTTATTTTCAATATGAAGTCCTTAAAATTACTGCTCTGTTATGTGGTACAGTTTTTAATTAACACACTGGCATATCCAACTGAATATACTCATATAAAACTACATTGATATTGTAAAGTGTTGATGCAGCATTTACTTGTAAAACTATGTTTTTTGTTTTGGTGTTTTATTTGATGTGCCACAATGGTTTGAGTTAATTTTGCGAACCACTGCCTCTGTGATGTAATTTCACTGTTTCCTCTCCTTCCACCCACTGTCTTCGTTTTTCACGAACATACATTGATAGTCTCTGTACACATAACTATATAAGTCAGTTGGGCGAGAAAGGCACCCTCCATTCCATTATTTATTTATTTATTTATTTATTCGCATTTGTTAAGCGCACAGAATCAGCCCTGAGGCATCGTGGCGCTGGTTACAGAATAGCGCTGGTTACAGGGAAAGCGCGTCTTAGTTACAGCATACAGAGGCATACATGCATACAGTTTGGGCAGTAGCAATAGTTAGCAGTGTGTGCCTGAATGGCAGTAGGTAGAGGAATTTTAGTTAAAGAGAGAGGTTTTGAGTTTTTTTCTAAACGCTGTGAGGGAGCCTTCTGCTCTTAGAGCGTGGGGGAGATTATTCCAAAGTTTTGGTGCTATGTAGGGGAAACCCAGCCCCCCGGCTGTAATCTTGTGGATGCGTGGTACAGTGAGTTGGTTAGTGTAGCAGAGTCTGGTAGGTCTGGATGAGGTCTGTCTGAGAATGGTGTCTGAGAGATATGATGGTGCAGTGTGGTGGATACATTTGTGGGTAGTAGTCAGTACCTTGAAGGTGATGCGTTCTTTGACAGGGAGCCAGTGAACTGATTGCCTTGCCAGTGAGATGTGGTCCCTTTTGGAGATGTTTAATGCTGCTCTTAGAGCGTTATTTTGGGCGACCTGGAGTTTGTTTAGGTTTTTTTCAGAGGTGCCGGCTAGAAGTGCATTGCAATAGTCAAGTTTAGCGCCTATGGTAGCTCTTGCTATTGAAAGGCAGTTTTCTTTGGAAAGGAATGGTTTAATGGCGTTGATGAGTTTAGTGCTTAGTGCAGATGCGGAGACAATGGCACTAACTTGTTTGTCCATGGACAGGGTTGCATCAATGTAGACCCCTAGCGTTTTCACAGAGGATAGGACTGGGATAGTGCAGTTGTCGATGTTGAAATTGGCATAGCAGCTGTCTAGCCTGGCCAGTGTGGATTTTTGGCCGAGGATAAGGATTTCAGTCTTATCCCCGTTAAGACATAGGCCGTTAGTGGCCATCCAGGCTTGAATGGTGGCATATATGAGTTTTAGAGCTAGGGCGTCTTTGTGGTATGAGCCTGATAGAGGGAGGAGCACTTGGGTGTCGTCGGCGTAGTTGGTGTAGGCAATCCCAAGTGCATCAAGTTTCTCGAATAGGGGCTTAGTGAATAGATTGTAAAGCGTAGGTGCTGTACAGGAGCCTTGAGGGACACCGCAGTGTATTATGGATGGTGTTGCGCTCGAAATGTTTGAAAAGACTTTCATGGCCCTCCCTTCAAGAAATGAGGTTATCCAGGAGGTGGCTTGGTCAGAGAAATGTGCGGAGTGGGAGAGGTGTGAGGTGAGGGTCTTGTGGTCCACTAGGTCGAATGCCGCAGAGAGGTCGAGGAGAAGTAAAAGGGCGGGTTTACCTTTGTCCAATATCTTGGTTATTTGGTTTTTTAGGTCCAGCAAAGCAGTCTCTGTTCCATGACCTTTGCGGAAGCCTGACTGTCTGGTGCCTAGGATGGAGTTAGATTCGAGGTATAGTTGGATTTGGCTGTGTGCCACTTTATCTAGAATCTTGAGAAGGAAGGGGACAGTTGTTATAGGTCTGTAATTGTTAGGCATCGTGGGGTCGAGAGTGGGCTTTTTTAGAAGTGGGCACACCCAGGCTTCTTTAAGACTGTCTGGGACAGAGCAGGACTTGAATGAGGCATTAATGAATGCGGTAATGATTGGGGCAAGTGGTTCAGCGCAGTCCTTGATTAATTTAGGGGGGCATGTATCGGCTTTGCAAGTCGATGGTTTCAGATGTTTCAGTATGTCCAGGACTTCTAGTTCTGAAACTTCTTTAAAGGCAAATTTGGGAATGTTAGTGGTTTTGCTATGGGATTGGGAATCTAAGTGTCGACTCTGTTTTGGCAAGGTATTGTAGTGGTCGCGGATTTTGTTTTGTAAGAGGTCTATTTTGTTGAGCATGGCGGCTTGGATACTGTTGCACCAGCCTTCATCCTTGATGATCTCGTCAGAGGAAGTGGGAGGCACTGTGAGCTCTTTAAAGATAGAGAAGAGTTCTCTTGAGTGGCACTTTGAGTCTAGTATTCGACGGTTGTATGATTCAGATTTGGCATTGAAGATGGCGGTTTTGTATTTTTTTGCAGTGACTTTGAATAAGTCTTTGGTGATGTCGCATGGGTTGGCCTGCCAGTTTTTAAGTGCTTGGCGCTTTTTGTCACGCAGAGCTTGGAGGTCCTCTGTGAACCATGCGTTTGAGTGGAAGGATTTTTTTTCTTTTTTCTCTTCTAGAGGAGCGATGGAGTTTATAGCATTGGTGAGCGTATCCTTGAGTATGTCTGCTAGGATGTTAGGATCTTGAGGGAAAGGAGGGGCGAGGCATGGGGTGTTGAGAAGGGGGAGTAGATTGTCTGCAGTTAACTTTTTGGAGCTTCTGGCTAGGGTGGCGGATTTATGTACTGGTGTTTTTCTGGTAGGTAACGTAGGGATAGAGAATTGTATGCATCTGTGATCTGTCCAAGGGAGGAATGTGTTGGATGTGATAGAGGAGTTACAGTTATGGTCGGCCAGCCAGTCAAGAGTTCTGCCTTTGGAGTGGGTGGGTGACAGGATTTTTTGTGTGAAGTCTAGGTTGGAGAGGTCCTTGAGGAAGGAGGTTGCTGTTTTGTCCTTTGGGTCATTATAGCCTAGGTTAAGATCACCTAGGAGTAAGGTTTTGGTGGATTTTTTTAGGTTTTCGCTGAGAATATGCGTGATTTGCCCTTGAAAATCGGTTGGGAGTCCTGGAGGCCGGTAGATGACGTGAATGTTAATGGTGTTGTTGTGAGAGAGGGATAGTTTGGCCGATAGTATGTCTGCATTCCCTTCCCATGTGTGGGGTGTGGGCCTGATATGGTGGATGTCTTTATAGATTATGGCAACCCCTCCCCCTGATTTTGTAGGTCTGTCTTGTCTAAGGATGGAGTAGCCTACTGGTACAGCTAGGGTAATGGCGGGGCCTGAGGCTTCATGCAGCCAAGTCTCTGTGATGGCTAGCAGATCTAGGTCGAAGCTGGAGATGAGCTCGTTGATTTCTAAGGCATGGGCAGTGAGCGATCGAGTGTTAAGTAATGCGCATTTGAGTGTAGGTGCTACCTGACTTCTGTTGGCAGGCGGATCCAGATTAGCACACTACTACTCATAGGCGCACTCCTCGCCAATGCAATATATGAACGACACTATCTACACTCGTGCTTACCTAGCCCCAGCATCATGATGCAGTCCAACACAAATTCGACACCTCACCCCAGCCCCAACACCGCGCATCCTCACACCTCTACACCTAATAGCTGCACCAGACTGTGCAGACTGAGGACACGCACACTACCTAGGTCCTTCTCATCGCAACACATCCCAGCATCACTCAGAAACTATAGATTAGGTTCTCGCACATCTGTCTCTCACAACTTTGTGGGTAGGATTCCCCACATCCCCACACCGTGTTCCAACCTCACACCCACCACTATACCATCCACCCCACCCAACTTCAAGCTGAAAAAACAAACGAAACAGCGGCCTCCCAACAGAAGTCAGGTAGCACCTACACTCAAATGCGCATTACTTAACACTCGATCGCTCACTGCCCATGCCTTAGAAATCAACGAGCTCATCTCCAGCTTCGACCTAGATCTGCTAGCCATCACAGAGACTTGGCTGCATGAAGCCTCAGGCCCCGCCATTACCCTAGCTGTACCAGTAGGCTACTCCATCCTTAGACAAGACAGACCTACAAAATCAGGGGGAGGGGTTGCCATAATCTATAAAGACATCCACCATATCAGGCCCACACCCCACACATGGGAAGGGAATGCAGACATACTATCGGCCAAACTATCCCTCTCTCACAACAACACCATTAACATTCACGTCATCTACCGGCCTTACCAGTGGATGGGTGGCCTTTTAAGAGAATAGGGTTGGACACTGTGAGTCCTTGGCATCCCAAGACTATCTCAGGAAACCAGTACATTTTGATAGTATTGGATCATGCAACCCAGCATGCGGAAGCAGTCCCCTTGAGGAGAAGCAAAGCCACTTTGGTGACAGAGATATTCTCTCATTTGGGTCTCTTTAAATAAGTAGTTTCTGACAGGGGCTTTAACTTTATTTCAGTGTATATGAAGGTGATGTGTCAGGAGTGTAGAATGTCTTATATGCTTTCTACAGCTTTCAGCCCCCAAACAAATGGCCCTGTTGAGAGATTTAACAAGACACCGAAAGATATGATAGCTGGTTTAGAAAAACACTTGAGAAGAAAGTAGAATACATTCCTGCCATGCCTTCTATTTGCCTACTGAGTGGTTCCAAAAGACATATCTTCTCAACCTCACTCAAAAGTCAACTCAGCCCAATACAAGCCTTTGATTCACCTGTCTCTAATGCTGGCTTGTTTTACTGTGAGCCCTTTCTCAAAGTTGCCTTGACGCCGGCTTGCCTTTAGCAGTGGGACTGTACATCTCCACATCAGCTAGACTCCAGTAAAATGCCCCAAACCCTGGCTTGACACTGTTGAGACCCAAAGACAAGAAACTATAGGTCTTTGATTGAAGTGGTCTTTTCCCTTGGTCCATCTTAAATGACCCTAGTGACAGATAACCCCAGCTCTATTCTTTTTTACAAGACACACTCATAAACTGTGACATCTTACTGCTAAGAACTTTGCCTGAGCACCCCCTGTCTTCAAACTCAGAGGAACCCTGTTATTCTAAAGTATCCTTTCTCACTGTTTTCCCTTACAGGCATGGGCAAGTAGTGTTCACATTAGTTGTGTGTATTTTTGTTGGTGGGGTGTAGATCTCTCTCCTCTGCAGGAGCCCCCCTCTGGAATGGTCTCCCAGCCCCTCTCAGGTTTGAGCGGGATCTCTTTAAGTTCCAGAAGCTCCTCAAGACCCTCATTTTCTCTTCCTCCTTCCCTGACCCCCCTCACCTGCGAACACCTTTTTTTTGCCACAGTGACTGCCTGCCTGGTTCCCTCTGAGTACCTAAGGGCACCAGTCCCCCCACACCCTGTCCATCCCCTTTCCTTGCACTTAGCATGTGGACCCTCACCCCTGAAATCCCTGGAACTTGCCCCGTGGTCTCTCCTTAGCACTTGCACCTCACCTCCTCACCCTTTTCTCTCCCACCGTGGCACTTCACTAGACCGGCACCCCCCCCCCCTCACCCGCACACTTCTTGTTCTGCACTTGCACAATCCTTATGTCACAAGGCCTAGTAGGAATATTATTGTATATTTCTCCCTTGTTTCCACCCCCCCCCCTTTTTTGTCTTGTGTCGCCTTGAAAAACTATTTATTGGATAGGCACCTTACAAATATTCAATAAAATAAATACATTAAATAAAGCATCTTGTGGAGTGGAGAGAAGGAGCAGAGAGGGACGCCAAGAAGGGAGCTGGCACAGTAGTCCAGGTGGCTGAATACAAAGGTTAGAATGAGGGGTTTAGTGGAGCTTTAAGAAGTGGGTAATATGGGATTCAAGATGGCGGCCGCGGCATAGAGATGTGTTCTGGTGTCTCTCCCGCCGGGCAGCGACAACAAAGAGTGAAAATTACAGCATTGGGAATTCGGACGCACTTTTTCCCTACTCCGAGACAACCGAAGGCATGGCAGAGCGGAGGAAGGGAAGCAAAGCACTCAGCTCGACCGGGGTACGGTACGGAGCGAGAGCGAGAGCGCCTCCCCCCACTGACCCCGCGGTGTGGGATGGGTCTGTAGGTTGATCGGGATGGACAGCAGGTCAGCAGGGTCTGCGCTGCAGGAAGCCCCCTGCGGTCTGATACGGCAGAGAAAGCGGGGCTGGCGGGGGCACGAGCATAGCCTTCAGCGAGAGCAGCCACAAGCGCCCAGGTGAGAAAAGGATGCAGAGTTCCCCGGGAACATCTCGGGCAGGCAGCGGACGCGAAACCTCCTGGGCAAAAGAGGAGGGGACGCTACAGGAGAGGAGGCACGGGGACCGCAACACGGCAGCAGAAGTAAACAGCCCCTGGGGGTGAGAAGAGGCGAGACGGCTCCCTGGCCCTAGCGGCACCATAAACAGTGGGCAGAAGGGACTCTCCAGCTGCCCCGAACAAGCTGGCACAAGGATCCCCCACAAACTGGGAGGGAGGCTTGACTATCAATTGTCCATTTTCTCCTGGGCCCTGACAAGCAGCGCCTCGGTGGACCACCAACGAGACTCACTGCACGGCAACTGCCATAAGAGATGGGGCAGAAATGGGCAGTGCCCCCAAATTGGAAGTAGGAGCTCATGTATAGGTGAAGAGAAGACCAAGGTGAGAGGGGGAAAGGGTCTCCAGAGCAAAGGGCAACACTCAACCCGATCGCTCCACTTGAGGTGGATTGATCCTGCCCCCCTCCCCTTTACAAGGCCTCAGCCCAGGGTCATCAATGGCGGGGCGGAGAACGACGAGGAGTGAAGGACCAACGCATCACGGCAGAGGTGAGGCAGATCACTTGACTCATAGGAGGCAACACTAAGTGTGTAATAGAGAGGAGGGGCGAGACGTTGGTTAACCTGCCGTAAAAGGAACACACAGCCACCCTAGTGGGAACCAGCACAAGAAACTGTCACGGGCAGAAGGTGATCGAAAGCCCCCTGTGCAGGGCTTGCCCCTCCACATGCAAGATGTCCAAGGAAAGGAGAAAGAGTGGGTTGCCCCAATCGCAATCCCCACCCACCAGGCAGGAATCGAATCTGGTCCAAATGTGGCCCTCAGAGAACACGGCCAATTTAAGGGGGAAGGGACTTGAGGACACACTAGAGGAGCAGACTCTCCCACTACAAACACAAGCTTCAAAGGAAGACATGCAAGCTTGGTTCAGGGAACTCCAGGACAAATTCATGACAACGGTTCAGGACCAATTTGGGACGCTGAGACAGGACATGAAACAAGCAATACAGGAACTCCGGGTAGATGTGTCTAACCTGGAAGAACGGACGGATGCACTGGAGAGGATAGTCCAGAATGAAGAAGAGGAAGTACAACAAAACGGGGAACTACAAGAGCAATTGGTGAGGCTAACCCACAACCTGGAACTGCAGTGTGAAGATCTGGAGAATCGCTCTCGAAGATCGAATATCCGCATTAAAAATATGGTTGAGTCGGTACAGGTTAAAGATCTCAAAACTGTCGTCCAAGAGGTCTTCAGAGACATACTGGCAGCCGAAGGGAAGGAAGACATCGGAATAGACGGGGTCCACAGGGTGGGACCGAGGAGGTCAGGCGAGCCGGGGGAGGGCCCCAGAGATATGCTGGTAGCCCTCTCCACGTACTCTCAAAAAGAAAGTATCTTAAGGATGGCGCGAAGCATGGACCACATATGGTCAGTCAAGTGGCACAGTGAGTAGAGCGCTCGCTTTGACATCTGTGCAGAGCCTGCTAACGCAGCCCGACAGGGCCAAACTCAGCCTTTCATCCTTCCAAGGTCGATAAATGAGCACCAAACACCGTGGGTAATAATAAGCAGCGCTCAGATACCTGAGGGTTCGTAGCACTATATAAGTGTCAAATTATTATTATTATTATGGATGAATGGGGTGGAGATCCAACTTTTTCAGGATCTCACCTTGGTAATGCTGCAGAAAAGGAGACAAATGGCACCAGTTGTCAAGGAGGTGATCACAAGAGAAATAAGGTATACATGGACTTTTCCCTTTGGCCTCCTCTTCACGTAGGATGGAAAGCAGAGAAGGGTGACAACATGCGAGGAAGGGCTTCAGGTCATGGGTCTTCAGGAGGAACAATGCGTGGAGGGCTCCCAGTGGTCAGGGGAAGAACTTCGCAGGAAACCATCAGAATGGAAATTGGTGCAGAATAAGAAATCCCAACAAAAAGGTGTGAGAGGGGTGCAGAGCCTGCTGCTGACTCCCGAGTGAAGTCGTGGAGGGCAGAAGATAGGGAGTAGGGAGTAAGTCTGGAAAGGAAAGCGGTCAATGGTAACTCAATGGATGAAAGGTCGGCGGCCCGGCGGAGGGTCACAATGCCAGAATCCAGGAAAGACTGAGGTAAATGTGGGGTTTAGGATTCCCTGCAAAGTTACACCCGAGTAAGCAGAGGGTCAGGAGCGATGGGCTCTACACCTTAGCAATTGTAGGTCCCTGGACCCTCCTCGGGTCAGTTATTGGTTGGTTGGGGAAGTTGGCGGGAGGGGGGAACAGAGGGGGTAGTAGGTCTTATAAAAATTTGAGGGAGGTCACGGTTGGGGGGAGGGGAAGAGGGGGGCGAATGGGGGTCGGAGGGTAGGACAGAGTCGGCTAGTAGGGGGAGGCAATATTCACTGGGAAGCACAGCACATGGGGAAGTTGAGACTCCTAACATTTAATGTCAGGGGATTAAATACCCCCATGAAAAGGAAGAAAGTGGAGGGAATTCTGAGAAGGGAGAGAGGGGATATCATAATGCTGCAAGAGACCCACATTAGACAGTGAGACAAGACAAAGATGCGTATAAAGGGATTCAAGCTGAGAGGACAGTCCAATGCTATGGACAAAAAAGCAGGGGTCCTGATTGCGGTCCATGAAAGTAGAAACATGCAGCTGCATGGTACCGTAGTGGACAAGATGGGCAGATTCGTATTTGCAAATGTCACGATAGATGGGCTCTGCCTCACATTAGCCTCCACTTACACACCAAACACGGGGCAAGATGGCTTTCTGCGGGAGACACTGGGGAAACTGGTGGGTTTCGCGGTGGGAAATAATTTGGGGGGGTCTGAACATGGCGTGGCACCCGTAAACAGATAGGAGCTCGGGAGGCCATCAGGGTCAGGGGAAACCCTCAAAGCTTCTCTGCCAATTGATGGACTACTTGGCACTTAGAGACATGTGGCGGGAGCTTAAAGATCAGCAGAGCGGATATACCCCCTACTCCCATGTATACAATACTATGTCGAGAATGGATTACTTTTGGGTTTTGGTGGGGCTTTTGGGGAAGGTTCAAGGAATGGAAGTAGCGCCAATCTCGCTGTCTGATCACGCCCCACTTTGGTTAGATGTGAAGACTCCTAGCGGCAATAAGGGTCTGTGGAGGTGGAGGCTCTCGCACGACATTCTCCAAGATCCCATTATGGGGGAAGACATCAGGGGAAAGATACAGGAAAACTTAGCCCACAATGATACGGGGGAAGTAAAGCTGGGAATGGTGTGGGAGGCCCTTAAGGCGGTTATCAGAGGAGAGTTCATAGCCATTAAGGTGTCTAATGACAAGCAGTGATACGCATGGGAAAGGGAATTGGAAAGGAAATTAGTAGATATGCAAGGGGAAATCTTAAAGAAACCCACACTATGGGGGTCATTACGAGGTTGGAGGTAAAGGGTTAACTGCGCCGGTAAAGGTGCTGGTGCCGTTAACCCCTTACCGCCGCATTACGAGGTCCTTTAGTGGGTCCCGCTAAGGGCGGCTGGCTTTACCAGGCGCCCTTAGTGAGAGCCACTAAAGGACGAGCATGCTAACAACGGGCTTGTTATTAACGGGCCTGTTGTAAGCATGCTCCCAATTCCCATTGAGCCCTATGGGGGCTCGAATGGGAATGGGGATGGGTTCCTTGAATGGGGAAATACCGGGTCCTCCAAGGTTGGAATGGCCTGGTAATTCCCCATTCAGGGAACCCAGACCCAGTATGCGATAAGGGGTTAGCCATGGCGCTAATAGCGCCATGGCTGCCTCTAACCTCATAATGACCCCCTATCTTTTAAGAGGGCTCTGAGACACGTGCAGGGTGAGTTGGACGTACTTCGCACAAGAAAAGCAGAGATGAGTCTTCTACATCTCAGGCACTGGTATCATACGAAAGCCAACAAGGCTGATAAACTCTTAGTGAGGCAACTTTGCGCCAAGCAGCAAAAGTTAACAATCAGGGAAATTCGAAACACGCAGGGAGAGAAACGTACCCGTACCAGCGACATGGGGGAGCTGTTCAGACTACCGAGACTTGTACGCCAAAGGAAACCCGAGAGGGGCCCACCAAGATAGCTCTTTGAATTCTATCACAATGCCGCAAATAACAGAAGAGGACAGGAAGGAGTTGGAAGGGGACATCTGGGAGGAGGAAGTGAGGCTAGCAATTAAGGGGCTCCAGACGAGCAAGGATCAGGGGTCAGATGGGTTCACCGCAGCTTTCTATAAAAAATACAGAGAGGCCTTGATTCCATCCCTGACAAAGCTGTACAATTATTTCAGAGGGGAGGGAAAAGTGACCCCAACTATGAATGAAGCGAAGGTCCTGGTCTTCCACATAGCGGGAAAAGAGCCATTGTACCCAGGGTCCTACTGCCCAATTGCCTTGATACATCTAGACGCTAACATTTATATGAACATT
This sequence comes from Ambystoma mexicanum, assembly GCF_040938575.1. Taxonomy (NCBI): domain Eukaryota; kingdom Metazoa; phylum Chordata; class Amphibia; order Caudata; family Ambystomatidae; genus Ambystoma; species Ambystoma mexicanum. Next base: position 294,575,588 of record NC_090928.1, read on the forward strand.
TTTGCTTCTAGGCTGTCCCCGCTCCTCCCCAATCTGATTAACAAAGATTAATCAGGATTTATCCCAGGGAGGCAAACTCACGACAATCTGAGGAGTATAGCACACTTGGTGGAGAAAGTCGGAGTCAAGAAAACCCCTGCAATCTTGCTAGCGGTCGATGCTGAAAAGGCCTTTGACCGGGTGGAATGGTCAATCCTGTTTGGAACATTAGCACGGATGGGATTCGGGGAAAAATTTCTGAACATTATAAGGGCTAACTACAATTCCTCTTTGATTAGGATTGGCATTAACAGGGAGGTCACGGGTAGAGTGGAATTAACAAGCGGCACCAAGAAAGGGTGCCCACTCTCACCCCTATTGTACGCTATATTCCTGGAGCCACTTCTTACAAGGATTAGGGGGTCTGGGGCGATAGAGGGGATGGAGATCGAGGCAGGCAACATAAGGTTGTTGGGTATGCGGGCGAACTGATGGAGCTCATTACGGATCCGACTTGCACTCTCCCAGAGGTGATTCAGGAATTGGAGAACTTTGGGGCGATATCGGGATTGAAGATAAAGAGGAATAAATCAGAAATTCTACCAATGGCAGGGGATATAGGGGAAATAAAGAGAGTGGCAGACTCCCTTGGATTGAAGCTAGCAAACAAAGGGATCAAATACCTAGGCATAACTCTCACAAGTAGGGAAGGTCAGCTGTATGGGGGGAACTTCCCGGATTTGCTGGGGAAAATTAAGAGGGACCTGGAGAGGTGGAACCCGCTGGCGATCTCTTGGTGGGGGCGAGTCTCCTCTGTAAAGATGACTATACTCCCGAAACTGCTGTACTTCTTCCTAGCTATTCCAATAAAGATCCCCAAGTCCTTCTTCAGGGCCCTTGCAAAGGCTATAACTTCATTCATTTGGAAAAAGAAGGCACCAAGTGTTTCAAGGGCAGTATTAACGGCTCCAATAATGGAGGGGGTTTGGCTCTCCCGCACTTCTACAGGTACTATCAGGCAACACAGCTGTGGATTTTGAAAGAATGGTTAGGGGAGGAGCAACTGAAGGTCTGGACTGAACAGGATAGGGCGGTGGCTAGAGAGAGCTGCTGTGGAAGGGGAACCAGACTAGACACCCAAACCTGCGAGTAAGTGAGGTCATGAGGGCTCCACTGGACGTATGGGATGAACTTGCACGGATCAGCTCCATAACAGCGGTGCCGGGCCCGTTTACCCCTATGTTCGGGAATCCAGAATCCAGGGAATGGAAAAGGGTGCCTATAGAAATTGGGAAAATGCGGGGTGTACAAAAATTGGGGAAATGATGGAGGATGAACAGGTGCTCCCGTTCGAGATATGCAAAAGGAGCCCCAATCTCTAGGAATCAGATAGGTTTAAATACGATCAACTCGTTACCCCAACGATTAAACAGGCAGCAACACAGGATCTTACCCACTTCGAAAAATATGCTATATCCAATCCTGGAACCAGGAAACTGGTCTCGACACTTTATACGTTTATCAATGTACAGGGGGAAATGGTCAATTAGAACTACATGGTGAAGTGGGAGCAAACATTGATATTGATATTGATATTTTATTTCTATCGCTCTCATACACAAGTGTTTCAGAGTGTTTCAGAGTGCGACAAGGCAAGGGAAGGGGAACAGGGGAGAACAAAAACTGCCCGGAGGACAGAGGGTTGCCAGGTGCATGGTGCCGAGGGAGAGCAGAATCAACAGGGTAGAGGAGAGGAGAAGGCAGAAGCAAAGAGGAAGGTTTTGAGGTGCTTCCGGAACCAGAGATGGTTCTCCTCAAGTTTTAGAGTTGCAGGAAGGATGTTCCAGAGGGAGGCCCCAGCCGAAGACAGAGATCTACCCCCAGCTCGTTTCTTTGCAAAACGACTGACCCTGAGGGAGTTAGAGGTAGAGGAGTGGAGTGCTCGAGAAGTGAGGTATTTGCAGAGGGATAGCTGAAGGTATGTTGGACCCAGGCCCCAGAAAGCCTTGTGGACAATGCAGTGGGTTTTGAATTTAATCCTTGCATCCACTGGGAGCCAATGGAGAGATTTCAGAGCTGGAGAGATACGATCCCAGGGCTTGAGGCCAAGGACAAGTCTTGCAGTCCTGTTCTGGATAAGTTGTAAAGGGCGGAGAGTAGAGGCAGGTATATTAAGAAAGAAGTTGTTGCAATAGTCCAATTTAGAGAGAACCAGACCTTGGGAAACAGTGAGCTTCTGGGGGAATGAGAGGAAAGGAAGAATACCTCTGAGGAGGTGCAGTGGGAAGTTTGAGTTTGGGGGGGACCATCAACAAACAGCAGTGGGAGAAACTATGGGGCAGTGTCCCAAGGCTGACCTGATCAGTCCAAATGAGGGAAATATGGGTAAAGGTGATGACCCAGTGGCACCTGACTCCAGTGCGGTTGAAAGTGATGTTCCCGAAGGTGTCCAATCTGTGCTGGAGAGCGTGGGCTGGCGAAGGTACTTGGAGGCATATTTGGTGGGACTGCAAAGGGATTCAGGGCTTCTGGTGCGAGGTAAAGGCACAGATGCAGGGGATGTTCCCAAACGTGGCTCAAATGGGGGAGCGGGTGTGGATGTGTGGGCTCAAGGACCAAGCAGCAAAGAAGCTATATAAATCGCATTGGAGTTGTTTTATGGGACTGCTGTGGCCTTGGCGGCTATAGCCCAGAGCTGGAAACAACCGGATCCCCCCCTGATCTTTGGCTGGTTTCAGAAGGTCTGGTCGTTGGTAACAATGGAAAAATTATCCCACACCCTGAAGGGTGCAGGAGGTTCCTTTGCAAAAGAATGGGGTAAGGTATTGGAATAGCTCCAATCGGACTACATGGAACAGTGGTGCCCACACAAAATAAGAATATTGGACATATTTGCGAAATGAGTAGTTGCCAGCAGATTCAGAGACTATCTTCCTGCAGGAGGGGAAGGGGGGGAGGAGGAGTGGGGGGAAAGTTACCTTTTGATTGTTCTGTACATTAAAATAATAAACAAATAAAAAAGAAGTGGGTAATCATGAAATTATGACATTTTGCAGAAAAACGGGTGGTTCTGCTGTGCCTTTCCTAGCATGAGACAATGTACACCTCGTTGAGCCTTCTACCATAAGCTGTAAAAATGCATCAGGCTGCCGGTAATTAGAGGTGCCACAACAAAAGCATATGTTTATGATATTGCACTGTGCTGGTACATCTCTCTTTCACTGGCAGCCATTTTGATACATCAGGTGTTTTTGTATGGAACACTTGGAAACAATCCATGTGCATTACTTTCATTTCCCCTGAAGCAGAGAGAGAAAAGCAAAAACGGTTCAAAATAAACAAATGTTTCACAATTCCGAGTCTAATTTGTCAGGAAAGTGGGGTTCATGTACACCGCAACCAGAATAAATGCGGGTTCAGGTGGTTTGTCATCTGTCATTGTGAGAGGAGAAAAAATTCAAAACTGTACCTGGGAGCAGAGGGACAAACAAATGAGTGCGAAGCAAGTAACGGGGCATGCAGGCAAAATACGTGTTGTAATGCCTCCTCTACTGGAAGCACAGGTTACAGACTCAAAATGTATGAATAATGGCACCATTTTGCTGTAATTGCAATTCAATGTCATTAACAGCGGGATGTCTGGATAATTATATTTTAGAATGAAATGTCTAGAAAAGGCATTTCTGCTCTTTTGACAATTATGCTCATGATTAATGGTGTAAATGACAACATCCAATATAAATACAGAACAGCAAAAATTAACTATATCCATCATGAGTGACATTATGGAAATTAGACAAAATCAATAATAATTTACGCCTTACAGGGTTTCTTTTTTTTTTTCGTGCATAGAACATTGCCCTCCCCGTCCTCCTTCCCGCTTTCCCCCACCACTCCATCAAAGACTATTGAAGGCCAAACATTTCATATGTGCCTCTGTAAGTCATGTTTTACCCTTGATCACAAATTCTAATGATGATTCGATGGCAGACCTGTCCCCTGATTGCAAGCTAGTGGTTGCTTCATGGCTCTCTGCCAATGCACAACAACACCTTAATTGCATTTCAGATATTAGAGAGCACTTTGATGAGGATTTCATCAAATGATGGAGGCTCAACGAATTCAAAGCGGGGAGAAAGTGTATTTTTATTTACGAGTTAGTGGAGAATGTTACATGACTAGAATATGCATACAGAATGAAAACATGTACGGTCATTTTTGAAAAAACAATATAAACAAAAAACACTGGGGTGATGATGTTTTTAAGATTGTGTTTTTGCATGTCACTTTGAACATGTTTTGTCTGATTCGGTCATAGGAGATTTTTTGAAGGCCATGGGCCTCATTATAGGATTGCCCGTCCTGGAACTACGGTACCGGTAAGCTTGCCGGTACCGTTTTTCCCGGACCAGCAAGCTACAAGTTGTGCTCGCGGGTGCCTTTCTTACACCTGGCGTAACATGGCAGGCAGAAAGGCACCCGTGAGCACAGCATGTCGGATGCACTGGCACCATTTTGTAATGGTGCCCGGGCATCTGACCTCCCCCTTCCCATTGAGCCCGGTGGGGTTCAAATGGGAATGGGGAGCATTCTGTTCCGGCACCCGCGAATGGTCAATTACCGGGTCTGTCAGGGTCATAATGACCCAGTAATTGCCCATTCGCGGGCACCGGAAATTTTTGGAGATTTACTGCAGCCTGACGGTTTTACTGGCAGGGCTATTGCCAAACTTCTAATGATGCCCCATGTCTTTTTGTATTGTTATTGGCTCGTGACATCTTTCAGAGAAGCAGCATTGAGATGATAAGCACTCCCGTGTACGGCAAACCAAGTGGAAAAAATACACTAGGGAGAGGAAGATTTGCCCTATCGTAATCACAGTTGTGCAAGTGTGCAGGAGGAGTGTTCCTAGTGATCTTAGAGAAGACATTGCAGGGCTGCGAGGTTGTAGTACTTATTCCATTCATTCATATCTCGTCTACTCCCCTGTTCTCACTAAGAGAGGTTTCTGCAATCTTGGGCTCAACAGATGTCTCTGACTACAACTCCCACCAGCCCTAGCCAGCACAGTTTATGATGACGGATCATGGGAGTATTAGTTCAGGACAGCTGGCAAGCCGCAGGTTGCAGACCCCTGCTAAGGTTTTGAGTTTCGCAGGAGCATAGTACACGTAGCAATTGTGGTTGGGAGGGCCACTAGGGCACCATATGTGTTACACCTTTAATATGTTGGTCCTTGTTCTACAGGAGAAGGCTTTGGGGATCAATACAACGTTCTGCCCCACCGAGGACAGCCGATCCCGGCTATACAAGCATCAGCAGTCTAGTCTATTCACGTCCGCAACTGACGCCGGTAGCAAGTCACGTGATCCCATTAAAGCACCAGCGACGCTCTCCTCATAGCGTTGCTACTGTTTGCAGAGGCGCTCCGGAAGTTCACATCGAGGGCAATTCTGATTCCTCTGAACTTGCTGCTCTCCCTTTCCTATGCTAATCTCTTTATCTGTTCTCTCCCACTACCTCAGATTACCTTTACAGTGCCAGCTCTTCCCGACACTCTTGAGTCCGCTCGTACTTCCGGGTCCTTCTGATCCAGACGATCCTCTTCGCCTCCTTAAGCGATCGGGTGAAAGCTCAGTCCCAGTCCATTCTAAAACAGTGAGTTACCTCTTTCTTTGACCTGCACATTCTCTCCCTGTTGCCTTTACTACTCACCTCCACCTTTTAGGAACCTCCGGAGTATTCGGGGTCCAGATCTCAGACGGATTCCATATCCATGGTGTTTCATCATCCCATTTAACGCCTTTTCCTGTATTGGAAATCCCGTAAGATCTTACTCCTTCCTTTCTACCTCTGTTACATTACTTCAGTCATCTCACATACTCACCTATCATTTTCCTTACTTTGTAGAACCCAGGACTCCGTACCGCAGAGATTCAACGTCTGAAGGATTCCATCCACCCGAGGGACTTCCATCCATTTCGTCCAGGGTTTTATTCCCCATATGGTTTCCCTGGGGTTCGTGCTCCTTTCCCCGCTGGCTGTCCCGTTACGGTGGGGGAGCAGGATCCTCAGGGAGACTCTTGCATTCTGCCGTTGCTGCTCCCAGACCGACAGACTGACCAGGTTAGTGCAATTTGTTTGATATTCCGATTTGAGCCTGCCTTTATCGCTCATAATATAACAGTTAGCGACGCCTGTGTGTGCCTGGTTGGTAGACTTTGACATGGAGCAGCAAATGCAGCAGTTCATGGCAGCCATGCAATCTATCTCCTTAGGGATGCAGACCCTCAAACAAGACAATGCTCAGCTAAGGCAACAGGTTGCCAGGGCTTTCTCTGAATCCCCTCCTATAGCCCTACCCACAGGCAAATATGATGGAGAGCCACACAAGCTAAAGGAGTTTTTGGACAGCTGCACAGTCCAGTTCACCTTTAAATCCCTATTTTTTCCTACCGATAAGGATAAGGTAGGCTTTATGATCTCTCATCTGATGGGTCCGGCCCTTGCATGGGCTACCCCGTTAGTCACTTCAGGCAATGCCATTTTGGGGTCTTACCAAGCATTCTCCAATAGTCTTAGATCAATGTTTAGCCGACAAGAGATCTCAGTCACCACACAGGAAAGACTCCTGGATCTCCAACAAGGCAATAAGGACCTAATGACATACATTACTCAATTCAAACAATTGTCTTCGGAAACTGGTTGGCCTGATGACGGATTACTGACCCTCTTCCGACGGGGACTCGCTGAGGATCTGAAGGATCAGGTCTCAAAGGTTCCGTGACCATGTAACTTGGCCGAGATGATAACTCTAACTATGCAAATAGACTATCGTCTCCAAGAGTGCTCTCACGAAAAGAAAAGAGGGAAAGGGCTTTGTTTGAACCCCGATCCAATTCCACCTTCCAGCAAACTGATCTCCGCAGAAGAACCTATGCAGATCGGGTCTGTAAGGGGACCCATCTCTGCTACAGAGAGGGAAAGACAAAAGTCTTTAGGACTCTGCATGTACTGTGGACTGGCTTCTCATATTTTACGGGATTGTCCGATAGTTCCTCCCCGCAGAACCAGACCTCTGCAATCGGGAAACGCCAAATCCCTACCGTAAGGGGAACCACGGTAGGAGTTCAGCATTAGGGTTCCCCTGTTAGGATTGAATCATCACTAGATCCATTTACAAACCAGCATTCCATGGTAGTCCTTTCTTTAACAATCATTCTGCCAGACCAGACGTTGCCAGGGATTCCTGTTTTACTTGATTGTGGAGCTGCAGGGAATTTCGTGGATGATCAATGGGCAGCAAAAAATGATTTGGCTAGCATTTCCAAGTCTTTTACCACCCCCATTCAAGGGGTGGATGGGAACCCATTGAGTTCAGGACCCATTCGGGAACAAACCACTCCGTTGACCTGCCTAATTGCCTCACACAAGAAAATGTTGGTCTTTGATTTGATCCGAGCCGCCCATTTTCCTGTCATTTGAGGCCTGCCATGGTTGCGCCTTCACAACACATATATACATTGGAAGGCTGGAAATCTATTCTTGGGCCCTGAATAGTGTGTCTCCCATTGTCTGTCTCAACACTCAGTAGGCCTGCATCTTCCTTCTGAGGTTTCAGGCACACCCGAGGTTCCCTACATAGGTCAGTTAGGATTGATTCCCACATGTCACCAACAATACCGTAGTGTCTTTGCTACACCCCAATTCCCCTCTCTTCCTCCACATCAACGGGACTATTGTCATATCGACCTACTCCCAGATCAACCTATACCGTTTGGACGCATGTATGTTCTTTCTCAAAGAGAGAAGAATGCCCTTAAAGAAAATCTACAGGCTAATCTTCAGAATGGCTTAATAACTGAATCTAAGTCTCCTGCTGGTGCATCGCTGTTCTTCATTCCGAAGAAAGACACAGAAGAACTTAGACCATGCATTGATTACAGAGGTCTTAACAAAATCACCATACCGGACAAGTACCCTATGCCTTTGATAAAGACATCCTTGAAGCAGTTTGTGGCGCTACTCTTTACACGAAATTGGATCTTCGAGGGGTGTATCACCTTATTCAAATTGCACCGAATGACGAATGGAAGACTGCCTTCCGTACTCCCTTTGGGCACTTCCAGTTCCAAGTAAGGCCGTTTGGTCTGGTGAACTGCCTGCTGTGTTCCAGCGGTTTATGGATCATCTATTTTCGGACATCCTCCTTCATTTTGTCATTGTCTATTTAGATGACATTCTGATCTTTTCTACTATTACAGAGAATCACATCCAGCATGTCAACACCGTCCTAAACCGCTTACAAGCCAAGCATTTATACTGTAAAGCGGAGAAGTGTGAATTTCATAAAACTCAAATCACTTACCTCGAATTCGTATTATCCGCTAAGGGAATTTCCATGGATCCCAAAAAAGTTTCTGCTGTCTTAGATTGGCCTTCCCCGTTAACCATTAAAGAGGTCCAAAGGTTTCTGGGGTTTGCAAATTTTTACCGTAAATGTATTCCCGGTTACTCAGAAACAATCCTACCCATTACCCGATTACTCAAGAAAGGAATAATGTTCTCTTGGGAGCCGTTAGCCCAACAAACCTTTGAGACCCTAAAGAAATTGTTTACCTCTGCCTCCATTTTGCTCAATCCAGATCAGTCCCGACAATTTATTGTCAAAACCAACACCTCCCATCATGCTTTAGGAGCCGTTCTTCTACAAAAGACAGACCAGAGGGAAGAAAGACCCGTTGCCCATTTGTCAAAAACTTTTACCCCCTCAGAAGAACATTACTCAGTGCTAGAAAAGGAACTATTGGCCTTTAAGAGGGCCTTTGAAGAATGGAGGCATCTATTGTTAGGGTCACCCTTTGCAGTAGTGGTCCGTACAGATCATCAAAATCTCAAAGTCTTGCAACAAGCTCATACCACTAACAGCAGACAGGCGCAATGGGCTCATTTCTTTTTACCATATCGGATTGAGTTTACTTTTTTGCCGGGGAATCAAAATCTGAGAGCAGATACACTCTCCTGGAAAAAACCTGTCACCGCCCGTTTCTGCTCTGAAAGAATATTTCCCAAAGCAAAATGTATTGCCGTTATTTCCAATTTTCTACATCTTAAGCAAGAAACTATCAAACATCAGTCATTGTGCGAGAAGCTAGCTTCTACTCATCACCTCATTAAGAAGTAGGAGCTGTACTTTCATGCTGACCAGCCCTTAATTCCTTCTCATTCCCTCCAAACGGAAGTACTCAGGATGTGTCATGATTCCAAGGCTGCTGGGTACCGGGGCATTCAGACCACCCTTGATCTGATTAAATGACATTTTTGGTGGCCTACTCTGCAATCAGATGCACGGGACTATGTCAGCGCATGCACCATATGTCTTCAGTCCAAGTCCACATGAGCCCTCCCATTCGGTCTACTCGCTCGCATGCCTATACCAGAAAGGCCTTGGCAGGTAATATCCACGGACTTCATTGTGGACCTTACACCCTCATCCCATTTTACCACTATTATGGTCACCATAGACTATTTCACAAAACTAGCACAGTTCACTCCTTTAATTAACCAAGGTCCCAGGAGCAGCTCAGATGGCCAAAATATTCATTGCGGAAGTGTTTTCTCGTCATGGTTTACCCAAGGCCATTGTGTCAGACAGAGGGCCCCAATACACTTCGCAATTCTGGAAAGGTCTTTGTAACATTTTGGGAATTAAGAGGGCTCTGAGTTCAGGATACCATCCCCAGACCAACGAGCAAACTGAACGCCTTAATCAGACACTGGAAGGCTATTTACACTGTTTTGTATCTGTAGCTCAGGATGATTGGGTGGATCTATTACCACTATTACAACAATGCCAAACACACCGCTTTCAAATCCAGTTCCTTCTATTGCTCATATGGGTTTCATCCTTCTTTTATTCCCACTGCTTCTCCATCTTCCTCCAAATTTCTCGGAGTGGACTGTCTCATAGCTGACATTCAGTTAGCACATCGTTTGGCCCGCATGGCCCTCTAAGCAGCCCAGGACCGAGCCAAACTTTATGCTGACAAACATTACTGTGAGATGCCCGTCTTAAATGTGGGGAACAGTGTTTGGTTGGCCTCCCGATTTCTCCCTAAACATCTGGTTCCTTCCAAATTGTCCCCTAGGTTTTTTGGGCCTTTCAAGATAGTATCCCGAGTGGGGACTACTACTGTACGATTAGCATTACCACCTTCTTGGTCTCGGATTCACCCGGTTTTTCACATGTCACAGTTGAAGCTCACGGTTAAGGACCGTTTCCAACGATCCACAAAACCCAGACCTTCCCCAATAGTCACCAACACAAGGACTGAATATGAGGTGGCCAATATTTGCGACTCTCGCTACCATAGGGGTTTCCTCCAATTCCTCGTAGACTGGAAAGGCTACTCTACAGCGGAAAAAACTTGGGAACCTGCCTCTGGTGTCCACTCTCCTCTCCTGGTGCGATGATTTTTTCATCTACACCCGGGGAAGCCAGGGTGAGGGGGCATACTGTTACACCTTTCAGATGTTGGTCCTTGTTCTACGGGAGAAGGCTTTGTGGATCAATACAATGTTCTGCTGCACCGAGGACAGCCGATCCCGGCTATACGAGCATCAGCAGTCTAGTCTATTCATGTCCGCAACTGACGCCGGTAGCAAGTCATGTGATCCCATTAAAGCACCAGTGACGCTCTCCTCGTAGCGTCGCTACTGTTTGCAGAGGCGCGCCGTAAGTTCGCATCCAGGGCAATTCTGATTTCTCTGAACTTGCTACTCTCCCTTTCCGATGCTAATCTCTTTATTTGTTCTCTCCCGCTACCTCAGATTACCTTTACAGCACCAAATCTTCCAGACCCTCTTGAGTCCACTCGTACTTCCGGGTCCTTCTGATCCAGCTGATCCTCTCCGCCTCTTTAAGCGATCGGGTTAAAGCTCGGTCCCAGTCCATTCTAAAACAGTGAGTTACCTCTTTCTTTGACCTGCACATTCTCTCCCCATAGCCTTTACTTACTCACCTGCACCTTTTAGGAACCTCCGGAGTATTCGGGGTCCAGATCTCAGATGAATTCCGTATCCATGGTGTTTCATCATCCCATTTAACGCCTTTTCTTGTATTGGAAATCCCGTAAGATCTTACTCCTTCCGTTCTACCTCTGTTACATTACTTCTGTCATCTCACATACTCACCTATCATTTTCCTTACTCTGTAGAACCTAGGCCTCCGTACCGCAGAGATTCAACGTCTGAAGGATTCCATCCACCCGAGGAACTTCCATCCATTTTGTCCAGGGTTTTATTCCCCAGAGGGTTTCCCTGGGGTTCGTGCTCCTTTCCCCGCTGGCTGTCCCGTTACGGTTGGGGAGCAGGATCCTCAGGGAGACTCTTGCATTCTGCCGTTGCTGCTCCCGGACCGACAGACCGACCAGGTTAGTGCAATTTGTTTGATATTCCGATTTGAGCCTGCCTTTATCGCTCATAATATAACAATATGTATGTGACCTGCTAGACCAGAATTGACCAACTCTAGGCCTCGAGGGCTGGAACCCTAGTGGGTCTTTAGGATATCCCTCATTAAGATTTATGAGGAAAAATGTGCATACATTTAGAATTATTGTATTCAGATTTATCTCAAGAATATTAATGAGTGGTATTCTGAAAATCCAACATGGATCTGGCCTTGGAAGCCTGGAGTTGGACAACCCTATGCTAGAAAATTTAACAGAACACAATAGACCAAATGTAACAATCTGTAAAGAAGTTTTCTGCTTGTATGGTTTTTCACGAAACGCATCTCCTCCACAAACCACAACTGTGTGGAATGTAAGTCAGACAACAACAAAAAACACCATGTGGTAGAGGGCATGGATGAGTGGCATGCAGGTCAATCCTTTGCAGCTGCAAAATGCCCCTGTCTGTGACATTCTCACTGGTATGTGGATGCTAATGGCCAGGGCAGCATGTGCACATCCTTCTGTATTTCAAAGTTTGTATGGGCCTGTCACTGAAGCAGCACCTGAGAAAGTAAACCCCTATGGGTTCTTCTGCCCGAGATCACCCCGTTTAAAAAAGAAGGGGAGGAGATAAATCCTTCCTCAACCCCCAAAGTTGGGGGCTATGCCCCTCTACCCGTCCATGTAACTTTCTCTTCAGGTCTACATGCCGTTATCTTTTTCAGATACCATACTCCTTTGCCAAAATGTAAATAAGTGAATAAGTGAATGTGTGCAGGAAGGAATGGAAGAAGGGCTTGAGCGAGTGGAGGTGGGGAAAAAGAAGGGACTACGACTTACTGCGAGGGCAATTCTTGCATAGTGCAATATTCAAACTGAATTCCTGCACAGTTTTGCTCCTTACCGCAAACATCCATGGGTAATAATAAAAAGAAATGTGTGTTTGTTTAAAATCGATGTAACTGGCAATCCTCAATTTCCTTACACACTGCAATACTTGTGTAATAATTTACTAAACTCGGTTTTATGCTTCTGACTTTATACGTCGAAACAAAGCCTATTCATTCAATGCTGAAGGCACGCTATTTAAGGAAGATGTGCCCTGTTCTGAAAAGCATTTCAATTTGCGCATCATAGATGCGCAAATTCAAGCAGCCTTTGTCACGCCACCACCCCCAGCATTTGCTCAAATCATCAGTAATTTCTGCACATTTTAAAGTGTATTCCAAATGTATGAATGTGCTGACCTTTAAAATGTTCAGAAAAGAAAGACATCCACTTGCTTTTGTTGTAACGGGTATGGATTTGCATTGAATGACAAGGTCATTCCTGGTCTTGTCATGCTTTGGTTTTCGAAACACAGCAACAGCAGCATGTATACCAGTCATGCATTAGTGTTGGGCGCCTACTCATGACATTAGTTCAGGCAAGGAGGCTGGACACCGCATCCTTTGTTCTACTCTCGAGCCCCCCTGATACATCCCGCTCACCTTCGAGTATAAGATGACCTGCACATTTAGAAAGTGAACCCAAATGAAACAAGAATTGTCAATGCCAACTTTTTGGGCTTTCGTGTAGGCATGCCAAATGCACTTGCCAGGCACTGCCATAGTGGTATTAAAGGCCTCAGTCACAGAACGTTTTCCTATGGGATTGCGCCATTATAAACGCATCTGTGAATCAGGTTAGTGCATATTAACGGTAGCAGGCGCAAAATGGTGTGAGTACCTGAGAATCTAAAAGCAGTGCCTGGAAAATGAAAATGTCTAACACATTTCAATTGCTTGTTTTTAACATGACTGCACTGAAGGATATGCATGGTGTCCATAAATCGAGTGGCTGAAGGCAGACCTGGTTAACATTTGTATTAAACCTGCAACAGGTTTACAACTCCAATTAGTTTTTAACTCTCAGAAGGCTGCTTTTAAAAAACACTCCCATGCACTTCGAGTGCAAAGTTTCATTGCAAGGCTTGAGTGAAGCAAGCTCAAAGAGTTCCCAAGAGGAGGTGTTCTGGTTGGGGAGGGGCAGGAACTGGGTGGGTTTGGCCATAGGGATTAGCATGGCCATGGGCAATCAATGAGTGGGTACATAACCAAACAACACCCTCATGCTGTGTGTCCCTCCTCACATGCCATTTCTCCCTATCTGCAATAGTTTGGGCTTATTTATAGGTGTTGCCAGCACAACCTAACACCCCAAATTAAAAAGGGAGCCCTCTGCGTTTTTCTCATTTGCAATAATTTCTGGTAATCCTCCCTGTTGTGCCTGTGTAAATGGGGCTACACATGTGAGGATCTTCCACATAACTCCAGAGTGACATCTTAAAAAAACAATTTCACATTTGAAGGAGAATGTTACAAACACTTTCATAAATAGACAGAAAACACACAAGGTAGTACCATACCATGAGCTGTGACATGTCATGTGGAATCCGTCCATGTCATGGCCATAAAATATTGGTGAAAACAAGTCACATGTATCATGAAATAATGCCGCTCATTTCATCCTTTCACATTAAAACATTGAGCAAAAGCAGTTACATTGAATTACTGCATGCATTTTGGCAGACGTATATGTTTATTAACACCCCATTACAACATTTCAGAAAATGGCGGACATCCCAGAAATACTATATTACATATGACAGAGAAACTACAGGGTTGTGATCCAGCGTGCTGCAACGAGAACGGCGGAAAGGCTTTTATTGACAAAGGGACTCATTACAGCAGTGCTGCAAAGCAGCCGAAGGAAAAACACCACCACCAGCAGTGACAATCTCAGTGGTGTGACCCGGTTGAAGCATTCGCTGTCATACCTGCAGTGTACTTCATGGACCACCTGCAGTGGTTCTCCAAAAAATACACTGGGTAATGTGTTCATTTGTTTGTCCTATTCCTTTCTACTGTCACATTAAGAGTGGGACTGGATAGTGCACACTAGTATGTCTTCAATTCAACGACTGTACCTCATTGTCAGGGGACTGGAGAGGCCCTTGTTCCTGGGCAAATTAATGAGCCACAAAGTTCACATATGTATACATAGTCCAACCTATCAGAAAGTGCTGCATGATAGAACATTCCCACTTTTAAGAACTGTGGGGATGCGTGTCATTAGTGCTCAATGTGATGATATTCAACTTGTCAACCTTGGAAGGATTGTAGGCTTAGATTCCAGTTGGATCCCATCTTTCTGGATGGTGGCAGTTAGGGGGTCCAACTCTTTGTTTTACTTAATCTATGTCACAACTTCAGTAGAGGGATGTATCCGTTTCTACAACTGGCTCCAGAAAGATACTGGGGAAAGTTAAAACACTAAATAGGTTTATAGAAGAAGAGGACCCACCAGCTCCCGCCGACAGTGATGGAAGTTTAGGACAATAACAATCCACTGGTTACATCACACCAGCACAGTGAGATCCCATGTCCCACCCCATGCACTCGCAAGCAGAGTCAGGGAGGAAAACACAATTCATAAAAAGGGGCGGTGTGGATGCCCCATGCATCCCCCTGATTTGTCCTGCTCTCTAACATCACACACCCAAATACACAATCACCTCACAATTGGGTAAGAATTTGGCTCTAGCTGCAGAACGGACACTCCATTCACATATTCATATAGAAATCACCCCCGAGTCGGGCGAGTGTACATGGCTGGTAATGGACCGCCAGGCAGGCAGGCCCGAGCAAAGCGAGTGTCTCGGCGAGGGCTGCAGGTCTTTAACAGCCATGTATGGACCCCCAATGAGGGGCTGATAGCTATTTGCAACCCTGTGTTGGCCCGTGGTGCAGATAGTTTTTTTTTTCTTTTCTTTTCAGCAGTTGGACTTCGCGCATACGACGCAATGCCAATCTCCCGAGAGAAAAAAATCAAGAAATATGGCGGTTTCTACAACGAGCGGTGGGACCGGAGCACAAAGCATCCATCCAGCAGGTTAATGAGGATGGAGGTAGGTATGTGGGGAAAGGGTATATTTAGTTTTGGGGGTGGGAGGAGAGTGGGAAGGTGGAAAGGTAACAGGGATAGTCTCCCTGTTGCCTCCATACAATCAAGAAGGTGCCACCCAGGGAAGGGCCTGGAGTGGCTGGAGAGAGCAGGCAGTACACAGTGTATTCTTGCCCGCACTTCCAGCCACCTGATTGGCTGAGCTCACTTCCCTGGGCACAAATACACCTTACATACCAGCAAATGTCCGGCTCCCAAACACAGACGATATGTTCCATTCACACACTCCTACAGCATATATTCCTGCAAATATCTGTCTCCTAACTGCAGAAGAGAGCCTCCACTCATCGACTCATACACCACGTACTCTGGAAAATACCTGGCTCCCATCCACAGAACATATGGATGCTTCATTCACCAACACATACACATATCTGGGACAAAACTGCCACGAGGACAGTTACAAGTTACACAACCAGTGACAGAAGGGCACAAATATTCACCCTAGGGTCAACAAAGTACACATTAACTCTTATACTGAAACCGTAACACCATGAATTGTATAAAAATGCAATTTAACCTCAAATTAATTGTTGCAGGATGTACCACTATAGTCGACAAAAACTCAAAATGGTTATACTATCACATCCTAACACCTATTTTCTCAGCCTAAAACAGCATTACGCCACCTGAACACCCTTAATTTAAGGCATGGCAATACTCTAAAGTGTCTCCAACTGTAAAAGTAACAGAAAGAAATGTAGGCATACATACCATAGACGTACATTATACTATATTAATTATTTGTTTAACCACATCATGCAATATCATATTAACATTAACATTTAAAACCATCATAACTGAGCATGACTATGACCACAGAAGTGGCCACGACTCACATTAATACCTTTTGGCCCCATATATACCCGGCTTCCATTACAACTGTATAAGTAACCTATCATGCTATGACAACCTAACTATGCACTTTGGACCATGTGTTGCCCTAATCAGGACTCTCTACAACACGCAGCATTCCTGCAATAATACCGGCCACAATAGTATATAAGCGTGGTCCTAGGCATGGTCTAACCGCTAATCGACCTCTGCTGTAATTTGTCCCAACCCCTACCTGCACAGTGCAGCCTTTAGTGCTCTCGATGAAACTGTCTCCCTCATATATATATCACGCTTCCTTTTGTAGTCATTTTTGCTCACACTTGTGCGAGCCCCACTGCACCCCTCCTCGGTAGCAAAAACACTGCATGTGTGCCTCATTGCAGGCCGTCACCAGGCATCCCAAGGCCACCGCTGCTTGTGTTGCCTGAATGCACAGGACTTTTCCGAGGGCACTGCTTCAATTGGCTTACTTACTTGATCCATGGGGAGCCTGATTGTAGCACACTCATGCCAGCAAATGTTATTCTCGGTGCAGGGCAGCAGAACGCGTGTGCCCCTCGAGCGGCTTCTCTCACTGGAAAGCTTGTGAGACTTCTACCAGGCTCCACAAACCATCGACAATAATGCCATGTGTCCACCAGCAACTTCTTATAGCAATAGGGGAGAGCAACCTTGGCCCCAGCTGCAGTAAGACATTCCGACCCCTCCACTCAACACTTCCTGTGTGCCCATTAAAATTTAGCCTACACAGCATCGAAAACAATCTGCATAATACTCCTGCCACAGCCCCGTCACTCGCTGTACTCCAGACTTGCTGTCTTTGGACCACGTCTTGGCTTACAAGCTCTACACCTGTGTTACCTCAACCTGCCAAAGCGCCTACATAACGTACATGTCTCCAGCTTGTGCCTGGAGCTTCAAAACATTACCTTACTTCCCATAATTCAGCCCTGGTGATTGAGCTTACCTTTCCCTTGGGGGAATTATGGGGCAGAATAATGAAGTAAGAGAGGTAATGGGACTACACAGAACGGATCATGTGTCATCAACTCAGAGAGCTCTGCATTGGTTGCCCATTGCCAAGAGAATCCAGTATCGCACCCTCTGCATTGCACACTCCTGCCTCTCTGGCCAGAGTCCATCCTACCAGGCAGAACAGTTGAAATGGCTCCCAGACAGACGTTGCCTGAGGTCAAATAACTCAGGGTTACTTTGGATGCCAAAGTCCAAATTGGTGATGATACAGAGTGGCTGTTTCCCATTCTCTGCCCCACATTTGTGGAATGCCCTTCCACTGGCCCTCGACTCTGCCCCAACCTACCCGTTTTCCAACGAAATCTGAAAATTGTCCTTTTTGAGTAACCTCCTGGATTTTGATTAGCCTGGTCCTCCCTGTCCTTCCTGACATTTTTTTTTGTGTGTACCCTGTTATTTGTCATGTTGCAGCGCTCCTATGCCTCAGAGCCTCATGTCTCTAGCGCTTGAGAAATACATTAAATAAATAAATGAAGTCCTGCAGCTAGCTGCTTCCCCAACAGAGCACTTCACTGGGTCCACTACATCTCCTCGTCACCTAAAATTTGTCAACAAGAAATGTAGTAATTCCACTAGTGTGAGGTGTGAAAAACAGGTAGTCTTTTTATTGTAGTTAAGATATACAGGCAGGATGTGCTCATAATGCCAGTGATGGAAACTTAGGGCAAAAACTATCCACTGGTAACATCACAGCAGCACAGTAACATCATACATTCCAATAGAATTCACTCTCCAGAAGGAACAGGCAGGAGCAGCATGCCATTGGTCTCTGTGTGAAACAAACCCTTGCTGAATGCAGGTATATCACATCCAATACTCGTCCTTTAGCTTAGTTTTAGGGGACACAATAAACACATGTAGGTACTTGCCAGGCCTAGCATCTTGATGAAATAAAAGACGAGTTTGGCTAGCAACATGGGATAGAGTCAGCATTATTTCATTCAATGCAAGAAAGAAATCGAACAAGGTAACCCTGTTTAGAAAATAAGTTCCCAATATTCAAAATACTTTGATAGGCTTTTCAATTGAAAGATAACAAATATACACATGGATGTGTCACAGATTACATAACATTGTAGTATAATTATCACATTATTTGTTCTTGATGATGTTGCTATCTCAGGAGCAACCCATCTCTTGTTCGTACTTTTCTACCTAACCTGGTCACATGACTTCATTTTCATTGTCGCTTTTTCCTGTATTCCTTCTTCAGTCGATCATGTGGTTCCCACTAGAAACATGTGCCTACTTGTATACTTGCATGAACAGAAGCTCTAACTCTGCTATGACTGCATACATTAACCAAATGGCATTTACCCTACCCTTCCCCTGGTGACACCTACACTTGGTTGTACCACACTTATACCTCATGACTAGAACTACTGCCACATTGCGTATTTACAAACAAAGAAACTCAGGGTTCATGTGGATATTCTTTTATTAAGCAAGAGAAATATCGGAAACTAAATGTAATGTTGATTTTTCAAAGGATTGGTTTTAATAGAATAAACTTGAATCTTGAAAAAGGATTAACCTGAAGATATCCAGAGTGACTAAACACAATACTCAATTAAGACTGAACACAACTGAAAAATTCAACTAAAAAACAAAATCTGAAATCGAGGAGGCAACTGCTGGAAAACTCATTGTTAACACCACAAAAGCATCTTGAGAGAAAACGCAACCGACCAAGGAGTGCTACCATCACCAAGACCCAGTGACTTGTAGTGGTGTGAACAATACATGAAACATGATAATATGTCGTTAAGCCCCCGTTCCAAGGGCTGGAACAGGGTTTAATGACCCGGCAGCCCAAGTTATTGGACTGAGCGAAAGAAGGGTGGATAATCTTTGGCTCCAGGCCATTAACCCCTGTTCCAGCCCTTGGAACGGGGGCTTAAGGCTATTAGCACGGTGGGTTGCCAAAGCGTTAACACAGGGTGGTAAATAAAAGGGTTTTCTTTCATTCAATGGGATGCCACGCGCGTCTCATTGAATGAAGGAAAATCCTTTACAGAGATGGCCACCAAGGAAAAGGGAAGGCAGGGCTCTGTACAAATCCCCTCTTCCCTTTCCATGGCAGCCTGCTGGCTGTGATGGTGAGTGCCTCCGTAGCCGAAATAATGTGAGTGGGCGGTGGCAAGGGTTTTTTTTTTAAAAAGAGGGAAAAGAGCGCAAGGGTTAGATGGCGGCAGGGGGGCCGGTGGCTGGTTGGAATGCAGGCTTGCATAAGCGCTTCAAGCCTGCGTTCCTAGGCACCTGATTGGCTGACTTCCCCCGCTGGGGTGCCAATACAAATAACAAGAAATGCTATTAGCTGGGCTCTAACACCCAGAGGGTTGTACAACTAGGACTACATAGACACGTTGGTCCTTGCAATCAAGCACACATTTATATTGCTGACACATTTTCCAGAGGGTAGAATGGGCAACTGAATTTGTCTCTGTCCCTGAACTGTTACTAAACACCAAACGCTAAGAGGAGATCTAGTAGGTATTCTTGTCTCGCCTACTCAAGTTTCGGCTTCTAATGGCCAAAAGGATTGTGAGGCCAAGCCTTCATCAGGGAAAACTAAGTTCTTAACGAGATGGTCATTATGTTGTACAAACTGTAAATAGAACAATATACATGACTGAAAACCCATTCCTGTGTTAACTGTGGCACTACATTATCCGGATTATCATAGCAATTGGTTTTCTGCACCTCCTTCAAGATCCTTTCATGTTTTATTTATTTATATATGTTCCCTAGTCATTGGTTCTCATTACAAGGTTGGAGGTAGCCATGCCGTTTATACCGACATGGCTACCCCCAAACTCGGGTCCGGCTCCGGGTCCCGCGAAAGGGGAATTACCAGGCCATTCCGAGCTCGGCGGGCCCGATAATTCCCCTTGTGTGGAACTCGGAGCCAGAACGTCCCCATTCCCATTTGAGCCCCCATAGGTCTCAATGGGAATGGGGAGGATGGTAGCAGCAGTACCGTTCATAACGGTACAGTTGCTACCATCCAGATCTGCTCCCGAGTGCCGCTCTGCACGCCTGGTCTGACCAGGCGTGCAGAGCAGCACCCACGAGCAAAACTCGTAATGTGGCTGCATGGTAACAACGGCGCCGGTAGCACTACCAGCGCCGTTGTTTCTTACCGCCACAGTCGTAATGAGGCCCATTGTATTTTACTTGCTAACTCATGGTTCCAAAATTACTATATTAACATTTTAAACAGTGTCCCCTTCTCATGAGACCAACGTTTGGTCCACAGATTGACACTCTTCACCCAGAATAAGCCAGCTACACAGGGGATATTAGACTCATTATGTACTATTACAATTGCAATTGTGCTGTTGATTCTCAGCAACAATTCAATCCTTAAAATCCGCACCTTAATCATAAAGTACACAATAATTTAGAGTATTCTTGGTAATTTCTAAAAGGGTTCCTTATGTCCCATAGTTATGATTCACATTTTTTCTCTCCCACTTTACAGTTCATGTTGCCATATGTGTTGCCCCAAAGCAAAGAAATAGGCAATCAAATTAGGGAAGTTCAGTGAACAAATGTGAATGTGCCTCCAGGTCTATTATGATCATCAGTGGACCACGCTTTAGAGTTTTAGAGTGGTGGCATAGTAGAGATACTGTTCAGTAGAATAAGCAATTTGTGGGTGTTGGCAGTGGGTTTTTAAGTTTGGGGTTGACTGTGGCTATTTTGTAGCATGCTGGAAAGCTTCCAGTTGCAATGGAGCGGTGGAAATGAGTGGACAGGTAAGAGGAGGTGACAAGTACATTTTCTGTGATTGTTTGCAGTGTAGAGGCATCGATAGCAGATCAAGATTGACTGCCAAGCAAACGTTGGCTACAAGTTTGTTTGGGGAGGTGGGAGAGATGTGAGGTTGGCAGAAAATTGGGAGTTCAGTGAAGGAACAAGAGGCTGGTGGAAATAGAAGGGTGGATGGTATTTTTGTGATTTTAGAGGAAACCTAGGTGGCAAAGTAACCACTAGAGATAGAACAGCAGTTCTTTCGGGCAGGGGCAATCATGGCTGCTAGGGTAATGGATAGTTTATTTGGGTGTGGTTGGAGAAAGAATATGCTGTCTGTGTAACAAGAGGATTTTCCAGAGGCAACAGCATTCATGAGTGTAAGAAGAGCATTTTTGTAGTCTGTAAGGAAAGAGTGAGGGTGCTCTTTATGGCAGGTAATTAGACAGCATCACATCATGGTGCTCAGCAACTCGATGGCTCTGATGATCCGTGGTTGCGGGCTCTGGAAGAGGTAAGCGAAGGTGTCGGCAAGATAGGAATTATCAAAGGGGGTGGTAAGTTACGTGTTAAATGCAACCAAGAGAAGTTTGATAGAATGGGAAAGTGGAGGAGAAAGAGCTTTGATGGAGACATTTAGGAGTTTGGCTTACAATATTGCATGGTGAAGGATGAGGCAGAGAGGAGTGTGAGAGGAGTCAGAATGGAGACGGTGTAGTGGATACGTGAGGTGCCTGAGGCAGAATCATTAACAGTCAGAGTAGAGTGCTCAAGACTGGAGGATAGACATACAAGACTAGTGAGCTACTTCCATTGCGGATGGAAATGTTTTGTATGTTGATTTGTGAGTGGTTTGAGAGCATGGGGACAATTGGTAGTTGAAGGGCTGGAGAAATATTGGAGAGCTGGAGGTCACTTATTATGAGGGCAGGGGCATCAGCTGGGGGCATCTTTCTTTGTAGCAGATTGGCATCAGACAAGAAGAGGTTTATGATGCTAGGTAGTCATTAGATGAGAAGAATACTAAGTGGGGAGAGCAAGGGATTGGACAGAGTTTTGTTCTAAGAATAGCCATTGCAGAGAGTTTGGGGTGATGGGGGTCAAGGTGGGTAGTTATGTTATGTTATTCAGTAATCATATAATGTTTACCTACCATTTTCATGGCCTTTAAGTGTTTTTGGGATGTTACAGAAGTCAGCTGATGGTTCTCTGAACATATATGCTAAGCAGTGTGTTGCATTGAATGATGAGGACATTAGATGATACTCTACAACACTGTTGCATGCCCATGTGTTCCATGCATACCCTGGTCCTTGTGTGTACCTCATTGTAGGCAATGTCAGGTGGCAGCCCAGGGTTCCTTATTGGGGTCATGAGCCAAGGTAGTTGTGGGTAACCAGAGTCACCTGCTTGTGGAATGAAACCGTGTCACTCATAAATAGGTAATGGTTGTACTTCCCTATCCTAAGTGATGCATGCTTTTCACTTCCATGCAGCTATTTCCGTACACTACAGTGCCATTGGGGTGTGTTTCCCTTGCATTTGACAATGCACAATGACTTGTGCCCATCCTGCTCTGCAGCATATGTATCTACCACTATAATCTGGATTCACCAATTGTCCCTGTACATCCCAATGGTTACTATGCATGTTGTGGTCTTTTCTGCCGTTTTCTTGGCCATTTTGGTGTATTTGATGCCTGTGGCAATGTGTTTGATTGCCATTTTGCACGTCTCTATACTGTTGTGTGCTACTGAGTATGGTGGGATGCTTTATGTTCTGCTTCCATGGGTGGCTACCTGGGCCCCGCATCAAATCTGAGAGCTAAGAGAGGGGGCACTCTACTACAAAATGCATTTTGAGTTATGATGTCCTATGCATTCTGGGACCTGTGCTCTTGTTTGATCGACTTGTGCGGATGGGGAATGGCATGGGGCATTTACGAGGCCATGTGGGTCATGCCCCAGGATAATTCGTGGTATATGTGCATGGTGGATCTTTGCCCCCCCCCTATCAATTCCACATTCATCTTTATGGATACATACCGGGGATCCAAGTGTGCTGTCCTCTGTCGGTCTACAGATAACAGTACCATTCCCAGAATAATCAATGTATATGCGATGCAGACCTCACTGTGGCCCACTGCTGCACTCATTTCCAAGTTTCAAGTCAGGATGCCAGGGTACTGCTACATAGGACCCTGGCATCCTGACTTGAAACTTGGAAATGAGTGCAGCAGTGGGTCACAGTGAGGTCTGCATCGCATGTACATTGATTATTCTGGGAATGGTACTGTTATCTGTTTCGAAACACATGCTCTGATACCTGGGATGCTACCAATGCCACATGCACAAAGTCCAGAGCTGCTATTACAATGAGGAAGTGGGCAGTGGCATGGAATTTGAACTTTGTGGCATGTGCCTTTGCAGCAGTGTTGAGCAGAGAAATGTTTTGGTGCACATGTTTCAGTTGCGCATTCAGCACCTTTTAACATGTGGCTGTGACATGCCATACAGCATGCTGACGGTCTTGTGATATCTGGCTGTGGCACAGAGGTGCAGCACTAAAACCAGCTTCAGCAGCAGTGGTATGACTGCTTGTATGTAGATGGTAGTCTGAATGTCCGGCTGGATAAGGGTGAGCAGTTCTGCAATTATGTGGCTGTTCAGGCAATACATTGTTATCAACTGTGCATCTGTCAGTGTACAGGCTGATGGTCGAACTCTGGAAATAGGTGCCCTCCTTCCATCGCATCTCCTCCACCTTGGCCCTGGTTGGGTTCCTTTGTTGCTGCTAGAGTGCTGTCCTCTGTAGGTCAATATATAGTAGGAGTCACTGGGTCTCATAGTTGGCAACTGCCATGGGGTGCATGGTGCTTGGAAGTGAGTCCCTTTCTTATCCTGTATGAGTCCATTGGGTGCACCTGTGGGTTCATTGTCTTCACCTGAATGCATTTACCTACACCTGTTTTGGCTGAATTACGGCCCATTTTAGGCATTCTTTCAGCAATCGTTCCACTTCTAATGTAGTGGAATTACCATTTTTTATGTTTAGCACTAATTACACCAGAAGAATTAGCGCCGGAGGAATGTCCACTGTGTTTCAGCAGCAATTTTGCCAGCAGTGAATTTGCGAGTGTTAATTCCACCCGTGGAATTAGCATCCATGTCCTGGAATTCTTAATTCGGCGGAGTGGTAAAAGTTGCAGTAACAGAATTACTGCCACTTTTTCCACTCACCACCCTACTTGTAACAAGGCTCAATGTTTGGTAGAGATGACTAGGACATAGCTATATATATATATATATATATATATATATATATATATATATATATATATATATATATATATATATATGTGTGTTTGGGTGTGGGGTGCTGGTTGATTTTCTATCTCATGGACTATGTGGACTATGTTGTTGCTGGCATGGAAAGTTTTGCGTGGCACTCAACTAATTAATATAATATGGGATTATGAACTAATAGATGGAGCAATCAACATATATACTTGTGACTAACCTTTGTGCAACTGACTGCCGTTGTGGGCTTTGTAATACTTACATATTTCATGCACACCACATGCACATTTGGTAAACATTGTATGCATATTTCGTCAACATTATATGCACATTTGGTTAACTATACATGTAATATTGTATGCAAATGCAGAGGGGCGAGGGAAAGAACAGTGAGGCATAGAAGTAGGCTCCATAGGAGCCTGAAAAGCAGAGGGAAGTAGGGAGAAGCGCATTGGTGGAATATTGTAGAGCACAAGGGGGTGTTGATAGTCTTGGCTGGTAGGGATAGAAAAGTAATATGCAGCAGGCTGCTAGCGATCAGCAATAAAACTCATTGGGCAATAGACTGCTAGTGACCACAATTTAAAAGGATTAGGCAATAGGCCAGTAGGTGGGCAATAGACTAGTAGAGACCAACAATAAATGAAGGTGCAATGGCAAGATAGTGACAGGTCCTACTCACAGTCTGTATTGATTCCAAATCCAGAGATGGTCCAGTTGGCTGGGTGTGTTTATAATGAGGAAGGAGGTAGCTAGGGTTGGAGGTGAGGGCAGTTCAGGAAAGGGTGGCAAGGGGTGGGACACCTAGTAATTTACAACCCCAAACAGAGGCAAAAAGAACTTTTACTTTTCAGTCCTGCCCTCGGCTGTGAGGCCAGGTGATGGGATACCTATGGTTATGTGATCAGGTGGACATAGTGTGATCTCATGTGCTGATAGATAGCCAGAATATCCTTCAAATGGCCATCAAGGTGGACAAGCACAGACAGGGACAAGTCCAGGCAGGGAAAGAGATGGCTTGCAGGGTAGACACAACAGTGCTGGATGGATAACAGTGGGGATGAGGTCGAGGTTGTTGCACTAAGGAGGAAATGAGGGCTACTAACAATTGTCAATTTTCTATATGGGCATGCTTGAAGTGCCCAAGGTCATGTGACATCTTTGGCCAGTCAAAAGCCTGAATGTCTTTCAAATGGCTGCCAACATTGGCACGCAAGGCACGGACAGGAAGGCTTGCAGTGGGCTCTACTTTGCCGGATTGGGCTGGATTGTGAGATGGAACTGCAAGATGGAGTACACTTCAGTCAAGCGGAAATGTGGGCTGCTGGTCCTTAGCACTTTCATTTGTGATCCTGCAAAAGGCCAGGGACACAAGCTATTACTAGAATGCCTCGGAATGGGGCATAAAGTAAGTGAGTTCAATATCTTAATCTCTTAAACAGGCTGAACAGCATCAAGCAGGCTTCTTGATGAATTATGTTTTATGAATCGCACACCTTTTTTTTTGGACAAATAACACAATGTTATACAAAGTTACCAATTTACAGTATAGTGGGCGAGGGTCGTGGGGGACACCCCTGCAGCTCACCCAAGCAACAACAACAACAACATTAAAAAGAAAAGAACCTGCGGCGCCGGTTCCCGATCACAGAAGTGAAAGGGAACCGGAGCTGCAGGGACACAGCACTTCTGAAGGAAAGGTAAGTAGGGGGACGAGCGTGTGGTGGGGGTGTGTTGGAGGTGTGAGTGAGGGTGTGTTTGAGGGTGTGTGTTGAATCTGTGTGATTTGTAATGGAAATGTTTGCATGGGAAATGTAAAATGTACAAACATTTTTTATTGCATACATTTTCCATGCAAACATTTCCGTCGCGGGAAAATCAGCCGCGGACAAATCACGTAGATCCAGCTGCAGGTGCAACAGATTATGCAGTATAAAACTAAACCCAGGACAATGATCAACCAGCAATGGCGCATGCATAATTTAAGACTTATAGGGTAAAGTCCACAACAAGACCCATCCTCTGACAAAAAAACATAAATCGCAAAAGACAAATATGCAAAAGAGCAAAAGGAAAACAAGACCAAAGGCACATAGTAAAGTTCCACATACTACTCCAGTGCAGCCTTCAAGTGTAGAGATCTGTGAAGCCATTTCAGATCTCATAAAATTCTTCCTTATCGCCCTATTTTTCAAGCACTGTGTTTTGCCATTCTCAAATTTCCTCTATTTTATTTTCCACTCAGGACTTTTTTACATGTTTATGATGATTCAAAAACATGTTTATTGCCAAAAGCAGTACTCTTGCTGATCACTTCCTAGGACCCACATGTTTTCCAGCTCAAGGCCCCAATAACAGGAGTACTGACACTTCTGACAAGAACTTAAACTGCCAGCCCAGGAGCAGAGCTGAGCAAAATTGTTAAATTCCATTCTGCTAGCCGTGGATGCAAAATCTGTCCAAATTAGTTTTGCTTTGCCCCCATAAGCTGTTCTCCTAACCCCCTCATATAGAAAAGAGTGAGACAAAGTTTATCCTGCTGCTGCGTGAACCGAAAAGAGCTGAGCAAAGTTTCTCGTGCCGCTGCATGAACTGAAAAGTGCTGCGCGACATTTCTGGTGCTGCCGTTCAAACCCCACACACATCGAAAAGTTCCACCTGAAGCTTCATGCGTTGCTGCGCAAACCCTAGCTTGAATCAAAAAGAGCGGAATGAATTTTCTCGTACCACTGTACAAACCTAACACAAGTCGAAAGTAGCAGAGCAAAGTTTCTTGTGCTCTGTGAAAATCTAGTACGAATCGAAACAAAAATGGCATGAAGTTCCTTGTGCCGCTGTGCGAGACTAGAAAGGATCAAGGAAAACCGCACAAAGCTTCTCTTGTAGCTGCACGAAACTAGCACGGGTCAAAAAAAACCCACGCATTTTCTCGACTGGCTGGGCAAAACTAGCACAGATTGCAAAGAACCTGCACAAAGTTTCTTGTCTTGCTGCATGAACCTAGCACGATTTGAAACCCTGAGTTTCTCATGGCATTGCACAAAACTAGCGCAATCAGAAAAACCAGAGCAAGGTTTCTCAATGTTGCTGCATGAAACCAACATTGAAACGAAACACCACGCTCCACACCGAACCGCACAAAAACCCGGGCAAAATTTCAGTGGCATCAGAACCGTATTGCAGATTTCACAGGAACAAGTTGAAGCGAAATGCATTGCGAATCCTGCACTTTTTGTTCGCGGGCAACCATTTTCCCCACCCCTACCCAGAGAAGGACATTTTGCTCAAAACACGTGTTCTTTTACAATTGTTGTTGATAATAATTATTATGCAATAACCCTAAATATTAGAGTTTTTTTTTAAAATGCTCCAGTTTGTCGCACATGCAGACCATCTTGTATTTACGATCTTTCTAACTTGGGTTATTTTGCAGTATACCCCCGTGTGAAATATGCAAACTCTCTGATTGTACATTGCATTAACATTTCTCCGTCAGGCACTGGAGAAATTCTCCGTTTCGTGGTACTGCAAGGTGTATCTATAACTTGAATCTTGAATCAATTTGCAACAGATCTTTACTGCTTGTAGAATTTTAAAGTATACAACTTTATTGAATTGTTTACGTGTTAATCCTAATGTTCAACACAAGCTACATTGTTGTGAGCTTTAAAAAAGCCCAATATATTAAGTATTGTCAAATTCACACGTTTATTTATTCTCCTTTTATGTCTCCTAATGTAAGGTATGTTTAATTTGCTGCTTCTTAATTTTAGAGGTCACTCTGATCTGATAACTGGAATGAGCATCAGAATGCCTCCCAGGTCACTGGCGGCATTAATGGAAAATGGATCCAAATCGAATTGTAAAATTATAATGCTGTTAAGATTAACAAAGAATAAAACTTCAATGAAAATAGAAAAGGCTGCAAGTGATGTAGATATGTTGCAAGCAAGGAAGGATTGTTACAATTAGATTAATGTTTCAAACCAAATTTGTGAATTTTTTTAATCAGCGCATACCGGAGATACACAGTCGTATTTGCTGGATCCCCTAAGGGCTTAATGGCTGCATGAAATTCACAGGCCAAGATTGGGGGCCCAATCCCACCACCTTCCCTTTTTCTCAAGTGGGGTTAGTATAGGTTCTCAGAAGAATTTCAGCTTAAGAGAGTACAGTTCAAGGTGCATGCCTGTCATCCAAGTTTCTTTGAAAGGGTGTCAACTTCATTGCTGGGTCCAATGACTGATACATTTAATTATGTCTTCTCAGTAGGCTGCTGCGGTTACTTGCCCAACATGTAGGACTCCCAAGGACTTCATATAAAGATTGAAAAACAATGATAGGCAAAATATGCGATTTGACTAAGACAAATCCTCCAGAGGAAGGTACAATGGTTTTGAAAGTAACAATATTCAAACCACTTTACGGCTGGATGGGGAACATTTGTGTAATAAGGACATGTTCCTGTTGTCTGCCCTTCATTTGGCTGTGAGGGGGTAAAAGTAAGTGCAGATGTTCTTCTCTCCTACCATCCATGTTCTGTGATAGCCTGAGAATTGAAAGTTAACCAAGAGAAAGCATTTCCCCCCCAGTGGTGTGATGTTTTGGCCATTAAGAGGTTGCAAACATACATAAAGCATCCTCAGCTGGGTTGGAGGCAATGCATTAGAGATGTGCTTCCAAGGAAGCATGGTTCATTTCCCCTCTACTGGGCATCATGGAGGCCAGTAGGTGCAGAACAAGATTTGTCAGGGAACCAGGAGCAGAAAGTGAACACTCAAAAAGGGTCCTGTATTGAAAGGGGGAAGACTGTATGCAGGAAAGAGAAGACACACTTTGACCCTCTAAGGATAAATATTTGTGAATGGACCTCATTTCACAGAGCTAAGAGATCATGTAAAAAAAATCAGGGATACATTACTGATGCACAAGAAGTAATATATGCTCCGATCCTCCTTCCCAGAGTAAGAATAGGGGAATAAAAATAGTAACTGCTCTAGCTCTATGACCTACATTTCCAGCATTCCCTCCTTAAGACGTGATCCTTTGGTAATGGACTGGGGTGCCATGGTCATGCCTGAGAATGTGCACAAAAGGATTAAACGATACCCCCCACCACCCAGAAAAGGGAGTAACAGTTAATAGGCCCTTCTTGGGTTGAGACTGTCAGATTAATTTATCAACAACTACATTGTGCATTTTGCCAATCTGAGTAGGCCCCATTGGAAATGGTGTAAGGGCATACGTGTATACGGCTCTGTAAACCCTTCAACAAAGAAGTTAGCAGCCCTTTGCAACTCAATGTTGCATGTCTAACTTTTCAGACAGAGTGGCTTGTACTCTGCAGTTGGGCACGTGGATGCTGACCTTTATAGAGAAGAATGGATAGGAGTCAAAGAAATGATTAACCGGATCCTGGAAGGCCTTTCAGAATATACTTACAGACCTGACCAGCCATTGACAACACTTTTGGGCATAGCAGTCTTTGCAAGAGAATTAGACATGTATGTCAGTCCTGGCAATCCAGATGGGTGAGTCCAGAGGGTGATGCAATGTGATGTCAAATGGTCACTCTCAGTTGAAAGGAGAAGCATCCACATGAACGTAAATTATACATTTCAAGTTCTGCCCATTTTGGTAATCAGGCTTTAGACGCATGTCCTTCTTTCCAGTGACCCTTTTGTGAAAGAAATGGGAACATTTATTTGCACTTACACGCCTCAGGAGAAGGCCTAAGACATCAATCAAGAATGTTTTTGCTTCAAGAGTCCTTTGCAAGACGGGAAAACATGTGAACCTTTTGACTGCCACCTCCAAAGATCGAGGAACAGTTTCCAGAGAAGAAAGCCCACCTTCATTTATTGGCAGGACCAGAGGCGGCCCACCCCTTTTCCCATCCAGTGGCTGCAGTAGAAATAGAGGCTGGAGAGGAGTGCCAAATAATCAAACTATTGCTGCATGTTAGAGTCTCAATTGGCAGCACACAACTAGCATGGAGGTGAGGGCTAATACAGTTTATTTGCATAATTGAGTAAACTCGACAGGAACCTGTGGGTTCTCTAAACCGTTCAAAGCTTTTGCATGTAGGATTTAGCACAGGACAGGACAGCCCATTAATGCCCATTTTTTTTATTTCCAAGGAAAGAGAATTACTTATGGCCCTTGAGATTTCAGAGCTAGTCTGGAAACATGCAATAGCTTGTTCTTTGATAAATGAGAGGGATTTGCCAGAAACATGTTTCTGAGAACCTGGAAACAGAAAGTGTGTCCAGTCATAAAACTAGGTTTTCTACATGCACTGCAAGATGGAGGGCATCCATCAGCTCATGGATCTCTTGGAGGGGTACTAGCTGGAAAGATAGAGTGGAAGGATTCCTACTTTTGTCCTCACAAGCAACATCTTCAATTCCAGTGAAGAGGTGAGTTGCAAAAATGCCCCTGCCACCTCTTCAGGCTTTCATTCACCACCTGGTGCTTCAAAAAGATCATGAACATCAGGGCTCAGAGAAAGGGGGAGTTGCATGGTAATCTATCTGGATAATATGATGTTCATGTCACAGGAGATCAGTTATCCTCAGATGTATACATTGCAGTAGCTCTTCTGTAAGTGCTGGACCTCCTGATTAATCAGCGGAAGTATGAACTTGAGCCAACCCAATATCTGGAATTTCTATGTTTTCCTCTGGACACACAGAACTCCATCCACAGCCTGCTGTGACAGAAAATGTAGAAGGTTAATGAAGATCAGAGCCCTTAAAGGATAAGTAAGGGTATCTCTGCACAAACTGGCCTGATTTGTCAATCTCTTGGCCTT
The DNA here is from genome assembly GCF_040938575.1 of Ambystoma mexicanum. Classification (NCBI taxonomy): domain Eukaryota; kingdom Metazoa; phylum Chordata; class Amphibia; order Caudata; family Ambystomatidae; genus Ambystoma; species Ambystoma mexicanum. The sequence continues at coordinate 294,606,769 of NC_090928.1, forward strand.
CTCCATCGAAGAATTGTTTCAAGTTTCCTTGAATACAAGGCCCTTCAGAGGTACAATATCAGACATCTGAAGAAGGGATCATTATGTACCTTTGATTGAGGAATCTCGTAAGGAAATGGCTTTGTACCTGCACCACATAGGGTCTAGGATTGGGAGGGCAATCTTCGGGGCTCTCCATTTCTAGAGGTGGAATCGAGTCAGCAGATCAGATTAGTAAGCCAGTGCTGTCCCATTTCAACTGGAGCTGTACACCACTTGTCTGGTGCTTTCATCTGCCCCCGTTGTGGTCAAATTCATGATACCAATTGGCGTGAAGTACCTCATCCTCCTTTGGTTGAAAAATGTTTCAGCAATATGATATATAGACTGTATTGGGGCTATTAAGTCAAAACTTCTTGCAAGCCATTTCTTCCTTTAAAGCAACATGTTGGTGCAGGCAGAGTATGTCCACAGTCTGCAAAATATTGTTTCTGACTGGAATTTCTGATATCTTGCACACTACAGTGACAGAAACCAAGACAACACAGTGTGTCAGGAGCTGATGGAGGGTTGAGGTCCTTGCAAAAGCTACCTAGCCTATCACCCGGAAGCCTTGACTCACAGAAACCATCTCTTGGTCAGAAGGAAAACATGTACCAGGAGATTAGGAGGGGACATAGAGGAGAGCTATAGAGTTGCGAGTGTGTGGTGCATGTAAGGCCCTGAAACAGAAATCCCTATCACCTGAAAAATTGCATTAAAACAGTGCCACCAAAAATGGATGTGCTTTGCTTTACCTGCCACAAGAAGTTGTTCACTGCATTGAAAAATGGCCCTGCTTCTGCTGTTCTTTCATCTAAATACCAAGAAGTTATGCACTGCATTGAAAAACGGCCCTGCGTTTGTTTTTCTTGCATCTGAACATCAAAGTTATGCACTACATCCAAAACGCCCTTGTCTTACTGTTAAATCACATGAGGGGAATGGATTTCAAAACTGCAACCTGACACAGCTTTTGTTTTCCCTTTCATATCAACAGAAGCGCTCTAAAAAACAGCAAATAAAAAACAGTTTGGCTTTTTCTTTTTATCCCGTGTCAAATCAAAGAGCTCTGTGCAGGGGGCTTACCCCTATGTGTCAATGGACCAGCAGCAAAGGCAACCCCACTCAAAAGGACAAATTAAAAAAATCCCTGGCCTACAAAACCTACAGAACCGCATTTCTAACATTAGATAAAATATGGCTTGCATACGTGTGAAAGAAAAGAAGAAAAATTTGGTTTAAAAGCCAACATAATAGCTATGCTCGCACAAAAATGTCAGTGAAATATGTTGTTGGTGGTGAGTTTGCTAAGCAATGACATTATGTTTGCCCCCACAAGACTTCAATCAAATTGGAAGAGGCTCAGAATACCAGTAAAACCAGTTTTTGGCTCGGACAGGAAACTTCTCAATTGAATACCTTGCCACCCACTGGAAGTCGCACCAATAAGTGAATTATTCCGCAGTGACATGTGATGTGGCTGAGGGCGTTATAATTCTCTTCTCTGCCAGACTGCAAAGCAGTACTAGCAGTGAGGACAAAGAAAGCAAGTGTGGCTAGAGCTTAACCAAGAAGTGTGAGTTCCTTGTGCACCCACTACCAAGGACAAATTGACAAACTTCAAAGGGTGTAATAAAAGTATGTTGTTGTAAGCTAAACCAGGCAGAGACAGTTGGCTGTGGGGATGAAACACTGCCCTCCCATATGTGACAGATCCTCCAAATTGACATTAAAGGATTGATTCATTTTAGGCATTTTTCCCAGCACCCAGAATAAGAAATAATTTCATTTTATGTTATTTTTCCATGTGATTTCCATGGGGTTCTTAAGAGACTAAGTGCATGTTCCTAGGACTTTGTAGACTGAAATGGCCAGTAAAGATGAGTTTCTGGCTGATTTAAAGTCGGACAAATATGAACATTGGTGGAAAGATCGACAATGAGGTTATGAACATGCTTACTCATTTGCCGAGTTGTAACTGTTATGCATTTCATGAAAAGGACACAAATGCGCCGAATGGCCATGCTACCTCACATAGAGTTGGCGATCGGCTTGTCTAACTCCATATGACCCACTGAAACCGCATATCTACTTTGTATGCTGGTGGCTAGTATACGTTTGAAGTTATGATACATAACTCAGTTTTGCTAAAAAGTGGACCTAGGATCAAAGATCTATAGTAAATGACAAGCAGACAGATGATGCTCTCTCCCCTTGAACCAATAAGACCAGGGGGCGGAGAGAGAAATAGTGAACTGTCCTATCTCAGGGTAGGAGTAATTCCAGAGTGTTCCCCCTAGATTGTAAAGTGAATGATGTAATTTGGGCTATATAACGGTGGACTGTACTAGACACAGGGACACACACACTCAAAAATCCAGGGATACAGGAGAAGGAGGACGGAGAGGAGACAGCTGAACCATACCACCTTTCAGATTGCAGAGACCAGACCCCTTGCCTAGCTGTCCAGAAAGTCCTGAGATCCAGCTGGCTGTCCAGATTCCCAAACCAAGGCTTACTTTATAAGTAGCAAATTACCCCAGCCCTAAATTGCATAAACCTCTCCTTTTGTAACATTGCATCCAATATTTCACCCCATTGAAACACCATTGTAAACCCCAGTGAAATCCCATTGAAAGTCCCAGAATAATGAATTCACCTGTCCATAGAAGAATCTGTATTAGCATATGTATGCTAGCATATTCCCTGTGATAAATCTCTCAGTTGTCTGTATAAATCCTTAGCATTATTTTGAAGTAAATCAATGGATTCCCCATTAAAATGTATGGTACGAGTTGGTTAAAATTGGAAATTAACCCCCTTTTGCCTAATGTCTTTCTTTAATAACTATTGTCATTAAAGTATAGCTTCAACAGAATTAGTCTCTGTATAACTGAAAAACGAATTTGCCATGTATTGCGTGCATGACCCCACAAACTCCTAACTTGCATCTGTCCATTAAAAACCCAAACCTTAGTCCCATTGAGAGCAACCTCTTTTGTCTAGAATCCTATCTGTTATGTGCCTCTGTGCGTATCCTTGAAAACCGATTTCAGTTTTTGAAAGCTAAACCCTTTCCATAGCTACCTGTCATTGTAAATCCCGTGTAAAACGAATTTCCATTTGCCATTTTGATTTTACTTTTGCATTTGCTTTCTCGCCAAAATCGATTTTCCTACCTCATTTCCACGTTGTTCTGTATACTGATTAGTAGCCTGTACGCTTCCCTATCTCCTCAAGTGTAGCAACATGAATTTCCTTTATTCTCTCCCACCGCAGTTGTAAGTAGCCGTGCGAGTGATAAGCAAAATCCAATTCTGCCGTTTTGCTCCAAAAACGGCTTTTCATTTTCTTTTGTGGCTTCCTTTCTTGGGGTGGTGGGCTTGATTTCATATCTGATTTGTCTCCCTGTATCCTTACTTCTTGTCAATGGCTTCCATCCAAAGGGAATTAAGTTAGCTGAGGTTTGGGGGTTAGTGTTGCAGGGGCGAGTGCTAAACCTTAGCGCTATCTTGATTCAAAAACTGTTCTTTTTCCTGTTTTGCCATTAAAGATCTGTGTAAACTGTGTTAGGATTTCTGAACCAATTGTTCTGTAGGAATCACTGCATTTTTGTTGCCACAACATTGGTGGCTGTTGTAAAATTGTTTGATTTTTCTGTTTCATTAAACCATAAATTAATAAATATCTTGTTGATACACACCGGCCTGGTTCCTAGTCCACTGTGACACGGGGTGTTTGTGAAGGTTGGGTGCAAGACTGGCTGGAGGCCTACTCAAGTAAAAGAACCCGTGGTTTATTAAAGATAAAAAGCGTTTTTATTGTGCGCCACATTCATTGTCAGGGGAAGGAGTCCCTGACTGGAATGTGCCGTGTTATAAAACCGTGACAAGAGGTTGAAGATGAAGTCCTCATAGGCACAAGATTGTTACCACTTATTGAGAAGGTAATTGAGCTAGTGTGTCTGGGACTAAAGTCAGGACCTTAACACAGGTAGGTGGCAAAGAGAAGCAGACCCGGTCTATCAAAAATCTCTAATGGCCGAACCTTTTAGTGTAAGATGCTAGTACACTGCTTGCTACTGCCACTGACAAGTCAAACATGAAGATGCACATAGGTTCCAAGACCCAGGCAAAAAAGTCTTCAAAAACAAATTAGGATGAGAAGATGAGGATCTGAATATATATGTATATCAAGGAGCAAAGAAAATATGAACAAGGGAGACTATCCAGTGAAGAGGCCCCTGAATTCTTTGAAGCTCAGAGACTTCTGTTTGAGTCCTAGACACTATTGTTTTAACACGAGACATCTGTTTATGCCCTATTTACATTTTGTTGAAGCCCCAGGGACATTTGGTTTGAAACCCAGACACTCAATAGCACCCAGTGACCTAGAAAGAAGGTGAAATCCAAGTAAGTTGAAAACCATCATGTGCAATGCTGGGGATGGTACTCAAAAGCCCTCACACCATACTGACAGCTTAAATGTACCAATTGAAAATTACCTAGAGCGATGAGTCATAAATGACATTTGTAGCAGCACATTTCTGCTCACTGAAATTCCAAAAACAGACTTTGCATTCCCCTCTTCATAGTGATTCCACCGACGATAGCCCATGTGACGAGGTAAGGGGCAAAGATAGTACTGGTCTCCTTCTCATATAAGGATCACACATTATTTCCATCTCTGCTGGAACATTTCACAGATCCTTCAGTCTTTCTTCAGCATGACCCATATCTCCTGATGGATCAAACAGCGCACCCTCACCTGATGATCGAAGTCGGAGCCTAGAGAATGTCAGGGATATTTTGTGAAGTCCATGCATTTTTGGAGACACTGCTAAATTCCTTAGTGACATGGGCTCTAGACACAATGGGAAGCTGAAGTTCCAGCTGTGTGTCTTGGCATATCTGGTTCTGGTACGCCACCAGCATATGCTGCTTTTGTGGATGTCGTATATGTCCTGAATGTCTTGTCAGAGATATCAATGGAGGGCAGGTCTCACTAAATTGTGAATTGCTGTAGGTCGGCCGCACAGCCATACATGCTTGATAGATGTGTCCCCTTCGGGGACCACCTGCTGGTTTGTAGTCTCCTTAATGGCAGCAGTTTATCAACACACCACATGCAAAAATACAAAGCCATGTCGAACGTGAACAGAATTTCAGAGATGTTCCTACATAAGCCAGATAAGTGGCTGTCTCTTGGAAGGCCTAGCCAGTTAAACTGATGATGCTTGTGTGTCTGATTTTGTGCTAGAGAATGTCAGACCTTAGGGCTATAGACGTCTATCAAGGGATTGTGTTCTGCAGAGGGTGTTATCTCCCGTTTAACAAAGAAAGAGATGAGGGCTGCCTCCTAGCCTGCATTTTCAATCTCTCTCCCAGGGGGGCATCGTTAAATACCTCCAGGAGTATGAGACGAGTAATGGCCAAACTGCAACTTCCAAGGGACTGATGACTACAAATAGCAATGAGGAGACTAATCGAAGAAGTGTCTTGTCTTACCTCTGTGCATTGCGTTTACTGGATTAGGTTATTTATAATGCGCTTAATACCCATCGGTTTCTAAGCACGGACCTGTGTTGCTCAGTGTCTTCTTGCTTCTAAGGCGAGGACGTTGCCCCTGAGCTATCCTCCTGAGACAGAATGTATGGAACATTCCTTTTTGGCGTTCACTGAACGTGCTTCACCATGGCTTCCAAATCTGTTTTTGTGGGAGCAAGCCTAGGATGCCCCATGAAAGCAGCAGACATAGCACGAAAATTAATGTTCAACAATGTGTATTTTATACTGATTGACCAGTAGCCTCATTGCTTGTAAATAGTCTTGAAACTAGCATAATAAAAGCCATAGAATACAGATTTCCCATACTATCTTGCTGAAAAGTCATGATTTCATTAGAGGCACAGAGGTATATTGTATTGTATTGTATTTTGTTATTTATATAGAGCTCTTTCCACACTTGTGTGGCCTCAATGAGGTTTTTCCTTGGTTGAACGCCCTTGGTGACCGTAGTCGATGTGGTTAGATGTTCTAGGGGAATATCTTAGATGCGTGTGTGCATGTTTGCCATTCTAAGACTTGGGTGGCTGGCAAGGCTCGAACTAAGCAGCCCAGTAACGGTCAGACACGTGGGTGGGTGCTTTTGCGGTTAGGGATAGATTTCTGTTGTTGGGAGAGTCTGTGTGAGGCCAGCCATACCGGGTGGTGGTCGCTATATGCTAGTGCCAGAGATGTTGTTGTATGTCAGGTGTTTCAGTCTGGACAGCTATGTGTGAACTAGGCTGGATGTGCTTAGCCGTAGACGTGTTCTATCGTGCATGGATGTTTAGCCGTGCATGTGGCCTGTGTCCATGCCAATGGTGTGAGCAATACATGTTTGTACGGGTCTAGAATTGAGAGTCCATTGGCTAGACTAAATACAGAGACCTAAAAATGCAAGTTGTGTCGGGACTAAACACAACTACATTGAGAATCCTGTATAGTGGGAGAGAGGCCTACACCAAGCCATGCAATTTGTATACAAGACTTAACACAGCAACCTAACAATGCAAGTTGTGTATGGGATTAAACCCAGCTAGATTTGGGAATCCTGTATAGTGGGAGAGAGGCCCTCACCTAACAATGCAATTCCTGTGCAGAAAGTTTGAGCTTTTTGGTTAGTGGGTTATATGTTTTGCAGCTAATCTTCACAGTATGGCTGAATGTCTAGATTTTGGGAACCCTGCATGGCTAACATTCACAGTTCTGTCCAAGTGTTGCACATGCCAGCATCCACAAATCTGCCTGTCAGTGTGAGAGTGAGAGAGGCTCACACTTATCAGAACAGTTAAGTATAATGCTATGCACGGCTGGATTTGAGAGTCTTGTATAATGGGAGAGAGGCCTACACCTAACAGAACAATTGAGTGCAATGCTAGACACAACTAGATTTGAGGGTCAATTGAATAGTTCAGTACAATGCTAAGCACAGATAGATTTGAGAGTCCTGTATAGTGGGACAGAGGCCTACGGCTAACAGAACAGTTGAGTATAATGCTAAGCATGGTTAGATTCAAGAGACAATTGAACAGTTGAGTACAATGCTAAGCATAGCTAGATTTGAGAATCCTGTATAGTGGGACAGAGGCCTACGCCTAACAGAACAGTTGAGTACAATGCTAAGCACAGCTATATTAGAGTTCTGTATAGTGGGACAGAGGCCTATGCCTAACAGAACAGTTGAGTATAATGCTAAGCACAGTTAGATTTTAGAGTCAATTGAACAGTTGAGTACAATGCTAAGCATTACTATATTTGAGAGTCCTGTATAGTAGGACAGAGGGCTATGCCTAACAGAACAGTTGAGTACAACGCTAAGCACAGCTAGATTTGAGTGTCCTGTATAGTGGGAGAGATGCCTACTCCTAACAGAACAATTGAGTGCAATGCTAGACACAGCTATATTTGAGGATCATTTGGACAGTTGAGTACAATGCTAAGCACAGCTAGATTTTAGAGTCCTGTATAGTGGGACAGAGGCCTACCCCTAACAGAACAGTTGAGTACAGTGCTAAGCACAGTTAGATTTGAGAGTGTGGGAGGGAGGGAGGGATGGAGGGAGAGAGAGAGGGAGGGAGGGAGGGAGAGAGGGAGGGAGGCAGTGGAAAATAATCACAGTGTTTTAGATAAGTTTGCTTAAGGGGCTAGGATTCCAGGGTAGAGTAATTGCTCTACTCCCAACTCAGGCCATTCCTACCGTACTGGACCTAGTAGTTGCTGGTTGATGGCTGGCCACTGGCTTTCCCTGCGGACACCTGCAGACACTTTCTGGAGCTGCCAATGTTGGAGCTACCCTGTGCCTCAGGGCCCTTAGCCGAAGGGGCTGCCAGGCAGAGGGCTGCCCTGGGAGGGTCAGCTATGGGCTTTGGGTAAACCAATCGGGGAAGGGGGGCGGTGCGGGAGGCGGGAGGCCTCGATTCAGGAAGAGGTAGCGGGTGGGGGAGAGCAGGCAAGATGGGGCCTCAGAGGGCCTGGGGGCACGAGTGTTTAATCCCACAAGGCCCAAAATGGAGGTAGGAGCACCAAGGCTCAGGGGGACACACTTACCTGGATCCGGATGGGAATGGAGCAGGCGAGGTCCACGCTGATCTGTAGAGCAGGAAACAGCATTGAGATCCTCCAATTGGTGCAGGGGGCGGTGCAGGAGGCTGGAGGGCTCGATTTGGGAAGAGGGAGTGGGTGGGGGAGAGCAGGCAAGATGGGGCCTCAGAGGGCCTGGGGGCACAGGTGGTTAATCCCACAAGGCCCAAAATTGAGGTAGGAGCACCAAGGCTCAGGGGGACACACTCACCTGGCTCCAGAGGTGAACAATGCCACTTCCCCTAGTAAAATGTGAGTATGAATTGAAACTGGGAAGTGCCTGCTTTGTGAGAGCCATTCAGTAGTTATTTTGGCCATGGCTTAGATGTGCTTACTTTGAGAATATTGGTGTGCTGATTGTTCTAGTTCTTCTAGTCGTGTAGATAGTTGATGCCGAGAGAATTCTTACATAACCCTACCTCCTGGGTGTGACATTTGCTTTTCGCTCGATATTTACATGTTCAGATAAGAAACCATCTGGAGACGTTATCTATGGAGCGTCATCTAGACATTCAGAAGATCGATCAGGAGTGGATAATTGGCTAGCGTCAGAGTTTCATCGCAGTGAGGAGTTCAGCATGTCTCCCATCAAAGAGAGAGGACTGATTGACAAAAGGACATGATGCAACATGCTTCATTCTCTTTTTAAGCTTTTGGTTTTAGCTTTCTGCTTTTAATATGTTTTTCATATTGTTGTTCAATTATCTTGTTTTACCTGTTTTGTTGTTGGATTGTATTCTCTTTTATTTTACATTTGTTGTTTGTTGTTGCTTTTTGCCTGTTTGTCCTGGGTTTGTATTGTTTGAATTTGCACCTGCTTGCCCATCAGTAGACCGGTGTACAGAGATGCTCTGCTTTGCACCCAGGCATAACATTTGTAAATAATGACAATGCAAACAATCTCATTAGCATTTACAAAGTTCACGACAGTACAATGGGGGTGAAAGTTGCATGGTCACCGTTTTAGAAATCAAAGTGGCATACTAATCTTCTGTGAAATACATTGAAATGATATTTTCTCAGTTAAAAACTACAGACAAGGCAACTGTTCCTATTAACACTGATCAGCAACTTGTTACTAAGAACACTTGCAAATATATATTTTTTCCGAAAAAGGAAATATGAATATTTCTGGATTTTTTTTGTTAAAGTAATTCATAGATACATTGGCAAAAAATCAACTGGGAAACATTTTAGAATTTGTTTCATGGAGATTAAAATGGAATCTTTCTGTCCTTGGCTTTGCCTGAATAAGAATGAACTCAGTACCCGAAGATAATCCTTTAGATAAAGTGCACTAATTGTTTGTATATTGAATGATCAATATGTACAAGCAGCCTGTAATGTGTTTTTGGCCCGAATCCAGTCCGCTGCAGTGCAGTTAACCCAGAAATGACATGAATATGGAGTTTGAATATTAAAATTCATGAGTAGCTGTCAACGAAAGAGATGCAAACCATGTTTGTTAGATATGCAGGATGACATGTCTAGCCCACAAAGATGAAAACTGCTCCAGGAAAGCTCTTTCTGGTGCCGTGTCATCCTTCAGATTGTCAGACAATCTCTCTGTCATCAGTCTGGGACACATTAAGTACACTTTGGCCACACCTGTTCAAGAATACAAAATGAAAGCAATGCATAAGGAAGGAACCATGGTTAGCATGCGTGGCGTATGCCATGCGACAGCAACAATTCATCATGAGAGATACTTTTCAGATGCTCTTCTCTTTCACTCTTTGACATCATGCTCATCCTGTCACACATAAGTCTCACACACATTAGTCCCACCAAATTATGTCTGATACAGTTCCAACCTTTTGTGGCAAACATTTTAATGGTATCATACACCTTACACTTGAGAGGTTAACAAGGTCTGCACAAACTCGGAGAGGACACTGTGATGTGCACCTTAGGCTGCATTACTGAGGTGCGCAATATTGTGAGGACGAAAAGGTCTAATGGGACAGACACCAGGTTACAGTGTAGATGCAGGTTTCAGTGCCCCATGTTTGTGACACAAACACACACATCTGACATACGGATATGCCACTTTTGCAGTAGCGAGGACCAGCTTGTGAATGTATTCCACCTGATTGGTTAGTGTGATGATGCAAATAGCATTCACTAAAAACATTGCAAAAATTGGCCAGTGGAAAATAGGGAAACTGTTAGCTGCTATTGTTTCGTATTACTTGACCACAATACAATCGCAGCGTAGGTCTGGGGTGCAGCAGAAACAGGATGGGAGGCAGAGAGAACAGGCCCTCTTTCAGGAGCCGGAGGAGAATAGGCCACATGGGGGAGAGTAAGGGGGGGAGTGTGGGGAGCGAAGGGCTTGGTGGGCTGAATGTTTGGGGCTGGAGGGTGCAGCAATGAGGAAGGGGGTCATGTGAGAGGAGCGGGCAAACCAGGCACATGGGACATGGGTGCAGGAGGGAGTAGGCACAGGCTCGTGGGGGCACAAGAGCTGACGGATAAGCATGCCAAGGAAAGTGCACCAAAGGAAGGTCTGGCATGGGAAATACACCACAGGAGCAGGACAGAACCAAAGAATGTATAGATCAGATGAACTGACTGCAGTGGAGAGTGACATGAGGTTGAGCTGTAACAGCAGTCTTAATGGATGTGTTGTATACATATGCAAGTCAAAAGGCATCTGGAAGCACCCTTGGGCAACCTTTCGAAGTCGAGAATAAACTCGCGGCTTGAACTACAGATGGCGCGCTGGGGTTGAAGATATTGCATCACAGCTCAAGAAGGAATACAGGTAAAAGTTTAACAATTGACGGTCCAAGCTAAGGTTATCATAAAACCTAGAAATCTATAAGCTAAATACAACCAAATCGTATCAATCCTGAAAAGAAAGAAGATGAAAAGAAAACAGACGTAACCATTTGCAATTGAATTTATAAGTTACCATAAATATCAGTGGGGCTCATGCAAGTTCATCAGTAATAGAGAAATGCCATGAATTCTGATCAAAGGTTCATTTCGGAAGACGCATATGCTGAGAAAATCTGTGGAAACATGTCTGGGCATATACCGTCCATGTCCATACATTCTTTTGGTCTGTGGTGTAGGTAATCTCCCACAACAGGCCCCAGGACCTGTCATCATAAGTCTTGCTCGTGCATCCTACAACAGTTGTTTCTCTTAAGGTGAATGAAACCTTTCCTGGAATCATCAAGATTTATTTTGTCATTCTTGGGTTCTTTCCTCTGATACTGGCAATGTAGCATTCTTGGGTTCCATGCTGTGGTGCCCTTGACCGGTGCCAGCCTATTTTCTGCATCTTGAGTCAGGGGTGTGACCAAAGCTCCTGTCTCTTGTGGCTACTAGGTCAAATCGATCTGTCTTCTAATTGTTTCCAAGTCCCACCGATCTCTGCTTGATCGTTGACTAGCCTCGATAAAACAAACGCAGTTAGCTCCTGACTGGCAATGCAGTGCACGTTCCACTGAGCATAGTCAGAATCTGGAGATATTCTGTGGTGAAAAAGCATGACCTGATGACTGCGTAGGATAAGAGGTCCCTCTTCGGTTGTAGTGCTGACCGTTAGGTGAAGTCCTGTATCCCCTGCCCAGACATCAACAGGAAGTTGTTTTTGGATCCACACTGGATGTTCTTTGATTCCTCGTGGCCACAGTAGGTTTCTGTTCTTTAAACTCCAGGTGAACGCAGTTTTCAAGCTTACTGCCAAAAGGTTTAGGGTGGTGAAGTGATATATTCGCGGCTCTCTACCCGGGGCGGCATCTTTGTGAAATGAAAGTCTTCTGGCTGTTACAGTCAGCCCTGATGCCAACGGTGAAGATTTGCACAAATCCAAATCTGGAGCTATCTCCACCTACACGCATATATCCTCCAGGAGAGTAGAACGCTCTGCTCCTTCATCCACTGTTCTGTGTGGCTGCAGGAATTTGCCTGATAGGGATTGATCAGTATATGCTATATACGTGTTGGCCTGTAAAGAAAGTTGAGCACCTGTAAGCACCTCGAGGCTCAATCGACATTTCCTTTGGGTCTCTTGGTGGGGAATCATCTGCTGACATTGAAGGCCTCTGCTCCAGGCTGGATAGGAGAGAGTCGATAGGAATTTATTCTGGTGATGTGTCTTTTTCTCTCACCTACAAATAGAGTTTTATCATGACTAGGACAGTGCAGCATTGACTGGTCCTTTCTATTACATAATAGATGCCCTGTTCATCGTTGGTATGATTGGTAATTGTAGATGAATCCGCTTCTGGAACTGGCTGCTTGGTTGCATGTGCTTTCACCCCCATTTTTGTATCCCCAAATATTTCAGTTTGTTTAGAATTTTTACTGTTTTTCATTTCAGAGCAAAAGCCAAATGTGGGGGTATCCCCCGAAGCCACCAATACCTCCCAACGCCACTGCAAAACTAAAGTAACTTGATAACCTTTCCTAAACTTACCTTCTGTACATTTAAAAAAATGATATATTGTGGGTGAATTTCGTGGTGGTGAAGAGTCTATGCTGAAAAATGTGTGTGGGCAATCTTTTGCACAGTGTGGCTCCTTTGGTACCGGAGACTCCATGTTTCTCCAGCCTATCATTTCTTGTCCAGATACTTCTTCATTCGTTCAACCTCTGTTTCTTCATCTTTCTTGCAAATGAATGATAAGACATAAGAAGAAGATGGCAATGACTCTCCTGATTGAAGCTATTTGTGTGGTTTCTTTTGTTTGATCTTTTCCAATTTACCGTATGTGCATTTCAGATGTAAGTGGGGCGCTATGCTTTCACTTCCTCTTCCACCTTTACCCCCTTTTGTAGGCAACAGTTACAGTTCCTCAAATGAAGATGAAATAAATGGGTTCATTTTTTAGTTCCCTTTATCACTAAAATAGGTGCTAAAGCAGGAATTAAAGCACAACACCTGTTTCTTCACCTTTTTAGTGACCCGGGTGAGTCTGTAATTTTTTTTTTTGTCTGTGCCAGTACTGCGCCTGAAAAAACCCAAATGGTTTAACGGCAGCATAGTACTTTTATGCTGGTTTTAAACCAATTGATTCCTATTGGATCCATCTGTTTTTGGCAGCAACTAAAAGTAGTCAGAGTCCTTAGGAATCCATTGTAATTGCGTCCCTCAGCGGTTAATTGTCAGAGAAATGTACACTGTTTGTCCAAGGTAGTGGAAGAACATGCTTAACACACTTTACAAATGTCAAAGAATCAGACGATTGTCCCAAACTGCAACCCTTGGTGGTGCCATACATGTAATTGACACATTTTCTCAAAAAAATAAGGGCCAAAGAAATCCTTCCTGGTGCGTTTCCCTTTTGCAATATTTTTTCCCATGCCTCGGCTAAACATTGTGACAGGAATCAGTCTTTGCCCTGATCGAGTTACTTGCACAGCCTTAATTACCTTACCTGTGCAATTATTATTTTCTTTTTTGATTTGTCCAATGCTAAGGTGTACCTTCCCCCAGAATTGTTTGCCCAGGATGGGAGTTTCTCACTTTGCTGAATGCACTTTGCATGTCTGTAGATGTAATGATCAGGTCTCAACATCACTGCAGCGACAGACACAGAGAAGGAAATACAGCTGAGCAAACAAACAAGTGTATCAATGTCTTGATGTCCTGGCGGGATTACATCACTTACATACCTGGGAATTTAAGGAGGGATCCAGGAAATATATGTTCTGATACACTCCAGCTACTCAAATTACCTCCATGCCGGCATCACAAAAAACATGCATAAGAAGTAATCGCAAACCTTGCTGAGAGACAGGAGGAATAGGGGCAAATTGCTTGTGTTGCAGCACTCCTGTGGAGCCGATGGCATGCAAAAAGGGGATATAACCTCAAGTGTTTCTGGTCTGTGAGGTGGATCACCCTAAAGATATGGGCCCTCATTACGAGTTGGGCGCAGAGGGATACCGAGTACCGGTAAGGACACCGGTGCTGGTAATCCCTTTGCACACTATTCCGAGTTCCCTTAGCGGGTCCCTTCCTTTACCAGGCGTTATGGACGGGACCCGTTAAGGGACTTTAGAGCTAATAACGGTACCGCAATTTGCAGTACCGTTATTAGCGCCTTCCCCCTTCCCATTGAGCCCTATGGGGGCTCAAATGGGAATGGGGAATGGCTTTTTCAATGGGGACTTACCGGTCCCACAAAGTTCGGAATAGACCATTAAGTCCCCATTGAACCAGGGCGGACTTGGTACCGGTATGGGAGGTAGTCATGGCGCTAATAGTGCCATGATTACCTTCATACTCGGAATGAGGCCCATGGACTGGGACAAGAAACACTAACATGGGCGTAACGTTAAACCTTTGTACTGTATGTTTCACAGGAAGAAGTACAGAAAAAAAGACATTGGGCCTCATTAAGAGGTTGGCAGTAACCTGCCGGTGCGACCGGTGGGTTGCCGCCTACCGCGTAACTCTGTTTCGGGCACCTAGCTTCCTGGTGCCACTGGGACATTACAAGTCCCGGCAGACCGGGAAGCTGGGTGCCAGAAAATGTTTATCCCCATTCCTGTGGAGTGCCATAGGACTGCATAGGACTGGGTTCACGGAGGCACTGGCACCGTTACTAACAGTGGTTCCGTGATGAGCCTGCCTACTGGGGCTGCGCAGCCTGGCAGGGTCAGACCTGTCAGGCGCAGCGGTCCCAGCAGGCAGACTCGGAGTGTGGCAGTCCGGAACCAAACAAAAAGGCAGCAGGCAGACTGAAGATACATCCTAGGTGGAGCACTTCGATGAACAAGAATGCATGCTAGCCACACATGTGGAGGACATAAAATGGACATGCATAGTAATGTACCACTGAGAGCATGCAATGTGCACATGATTGTAGATGATCGCCTGTGAAGTGCTGCAGAGTCCTTAATGGTACACACTTTCCCTTGGAATTGATAGACTCACTTCCACCTTTAGTGCCGTACGCCATAGAATACGGCTTTGTCCCGCAAAAAAGCCAGTCCAGTTATCTCATAGCCACTGACAGAGCAATGCACAGTGAGCCCAAACACTATACATACTACAATGAATATGTCTCTACTCTAGTCATCTCTGCTAATAATTGAAAATCCACCTAACAAACTCTACAGTTGAATGCATTTGTTCTGTTCGTTTTCATATATGTTCACAGTACAACCTTCCAAAAGCCACACACCCCAAAGCACTTTGAAGCCACAACAATGGCAGTAGGATACTACACAAATATGAAGCAACATATTATTAGTAAGTAATTTTGTAGCTTCGCGCTGTGATTTGTTTTTGTGGTTTCTAACTGCCTGAAATAAATACATTTGGTGGCTAAGTTCATTAATGTTGTGCTCGCTATTGGTCTTTCATTTAAATAATTACTAAATATGTTATCTAATTTTGTGGAAGCTAACAAACAGTAATATATATTTTTGATAACCACCAGTCCAGGGAGATTATTTAGGTTCTTTGTTAGTCCAGCCTTGGTATTTAATTTCGGGGTCACTACCCAACTGTTATTTACATTTTTGTTTGTTACTAGCCTGCAAAATAATTATTGGTCAAAACCAACTAGTAACTTAATGTTTTGTTCTCTACCAGCCATGTAATTAAACATTTATCATTATCATCATTTTCAGCATCATCAAAATTCCGTTATCCAACAGTTTTACTTATGTCTCTGAATATATTCACACATGAATGCTGAACAGTTTAAAGCCAATTAACAAACTGAATGATTTAGTTTCAGCAACATTTTTTGGGAACTGGATCTGTAAAATGTATTCGCTCAAAAAAACAAATGATAGAATAACGGGGCCGAAAACTTTTAAAATCGGATTTTTCTACTTCTTTGCAATTTTTTGCAAAAAATAGATGGGTGTTGGGTAAGGGGATACATTACGGTAGGGGGAATTTTTGGGGGGAGGGGTCCGTGGAGGTCTCCCACCACATTTAAAAT
The DNA here is from genome assembly GCF_040938575.1 of Ambystoma mexicanum. Lineage (NCBI taxonomy): Eukaryota > Metazoa > Chordata > Amphibia > Caudata > Ambystomatidae > Ambystoma > Ambystoma mexicanum. The sequence goes on from NC_090928.1 coordinate 294,622,832, forward strand.
AAAAAAGTGGGGGGAAAAAAACGAAAAAGCATTTCAGAAATTCGATTAAAACATGTCAGTGTTTTCAGCCTACCTAATTTTCATTCAGTGGAATACCTGTAAAATCATTAAAACACAATTATTTAGCGAATAAACTTCTAACATTCCCATTTTTACAAGACAAACCTCTGTTTTGGAAAGCAAATATACACGAGCTGGGAGAACTTAAAAACATCTGGTCATCCAGTATTTGCACATATGCTTTTTTTAATGGATGAAGACTAATAATGTTAATACTTTGAGGGTTATCCCAAATACTCATAAGCCTAATTTACAAAGATGTTTGTGTAATGTGTCCAAACCAAGGGAGCAATAGTCCATTGTTCTGTTTTAGGACACCCATCATGGCCTCTCTGTGTTTCTCTAAGTCCGCAAGCAGATCCAAAAGCCCACTGGCTTAAAAGTTGCAGTACATTTGATCTTAATGACACCCAATTCTAATTGAAGTGGAAGGTTAGGAGCACATCTGGGCAAGCCAGGAGTCCTTTAAGAAGTTGAATTTCAGTGGTGGTCAACGTGTGGTGCAAAGAGCAGTCCCAAAGCTCAGAGTCATCGAGAAAGAGGTCAGCTTGGCCTGCATCCCATGTACTGGTATTTTTGGAGTTACTGCCCTTTTGCCAAATTTACTTGCAAATTGAAAACTGCTGATATGTCCCACGGGGGAGATAACCTACATTTTCAATCTAGTCACCCCAGGAGCAAGAGTTTACAATTCTAATACCAAAACAATCACAGTTTTTGACTTCTTCAATTAGGGTTATATTTATTTTCTTTCATTTACAGTTGTCAATTGAACAAGTCATAGTTATCGATTAATCTTGATTTATTACCAGCCCCTTTTGCCTGCAAAATGCAGTGCGACCTGTCAAATTCTTTCCTTGATTTCAGATTGCGTTTTTGGAATCAGGGCAGCCTCATCAGCATCCAATAAAATGCTGAAATTATCTTGTCCTAAATTCGGTACATCAGTAGGATGTGATGTGGTCGAACACACCAGTTCATTTATGGACAAGCAGAACACGGCATGGGCCAATACACAGCCCTGTTTTACTCCTTTCATGATTGGATATTAATCTTAAATCTGACCCAATGTACCCACATTGTTCTATAGAAACCTATTATTGCTTTGAGTAATGGGGAAGGAACATTATATGTCTTCAGCGTTTCCCATAGAGCTCTCCTGGGAACAGCATCAAATGCTGTCCTGAAGCCAATACATAGCATATAATGTTGTTGTCTCCTTAGCATTACATATTTCTGAATCAATAGAAATAACCAAAATCCTTGGTCTATTGTACCAGTTCCTTTTCAGAAAACAGTCTGCCTATGATCTATTATCTTTGTTTCTTGTACCCAGGACTACAAATGGACCAACAGATAGACAGAGCTGCCCCATAAATTGTGACCATTGTATCTAACGACTTCCTCTAAATGACACCTCAGTCATCACACCTCCAATCATTTAGATTCCTTCATCTATAATAGCTTCAACTTCACGTATCCCTATTATCTTCCTGGCTTCATCCCCTCTTCATTTCTCCCTTTCCAGTTGAGCCATGCTCAATAATCTGGTAATAAAGAATGCCCATTTTATGTGTAACATGACCTTCTTCACAGACCACTTTGACTCAGACCACTCAAGCTCTCAGTATTGGTGATTACAGAAGCATGGTGTTTCCTCCTTGACAAAGCCACTCTTGCTGCCCTCCATAATGACACTGCTGCTTTCGTTCCATTCCCATCAGCTTAACTCCATAAGCAGTGGTGTGAGCTCAATGATAACAACTTAACACATTGTAAAAGCAAGGAAATATCTAGGCTGAGTACCACAAAGGAAATACACCAATCACAGGCTAGAAAGATTCACAGATCTTTATTGTGCACAGTTACAAAGAAAAACAGATAACTATCTGGCTCTCAACACCCCGCAATGAGTACCAGCCCGTCAAAGAGAGGAGAGAGAGTGCTGGACATCTAGACATTTGTGCCATTATACAATTTCGAATAATATTGTCCAGCTCCTCTTCATGTTAATGATCTGTTGTCTAGAGTTCATGCCTAGTTCACATACAGCTTATACAATAATATACAGAAGGATTACCTGAGTTTGTATTTCCATCAAGTTACAATGGTGGTGTATATTCTTGGGTCCCGCAGTAAGCCTTAGTCCATATGCCAACACAATGTAGTTCGGCCTGTGTCCATGCTTGGCGTTTGCATTTCATTGTCGCCGATGTGTATTCGTGGATGAGGCTTGTTAGCGCAAACAATGCTAGGACAACAGTTCACATATAGTGCAAGGCCTCATTACCTAGTCTAAACAGTCGGCCCCTGGACAGTCTAACCATTAACAGAACTCAAAGGTCAGGAGCTTGGTTGCAGGTTGAAAACACAGTCCACCATTTTAGAACAGAGAATGTACGAACAGAAATAAAAATGGCAGACGATTTTAAAATGGCGGCGAAGTCGATCCAAAATCGAAACCTTGCAACATGGTTTTCTTCATAGAGCGACTAGGCTTATGCCAATATAGATCTAAAGGAGGCACTATATGATTTCCGTTTAACAACATGCCCCTCTTGTATGTGTAAGTAAATGCTTTCTTTATTTGAATACTTTGCTAAGCCCGAGCGCAAAGGGCATCCAATCCACGGACTATCCTGCTGTTGTGCTGTGGATGCATCTATATTCCCCCATCAGCTTGCCATCAGCTGTTTGCAGTGGGAGGAGAACGAGGTGCTGCGCATTGCAATTGACGGAGTGAGAAAGGAAAAGGGCGCTGTAGCGCTGAGTTGGCTCCGCCCATTCCCACCCCCTGCCACGGGCGCCGCCTCCAGAAAGTGCTACATAGAGACTTCCCAAGCACCCTTGTGGCGCTAAGCCCGAGCGCGCAAAGGGCATCAAATCCACGGACTATCCTGCTGTTGTGCTGTTTGGTTGCTGGGCTGCTCGCTGTGACTGTAATATTCTGCATAGCTAGCAGTCACGCGAGGCTGAGCTGAGGACTGAGGAAATAAAGCTTGTACTGAGGAGCTGCACTACAGGATGAAACCTGCTGCTGTACATATGGATGCACCGGGAACAGCTTTGCGAACTCGCCTTCAGGTAAGGCAAAGATTTGCATCACTCCCGGAAGTGAATGGAAGTCCGGAGCGTGCACCAACAATGCCGATGCTGAAGCAATCTTGCTTGCCCTTCTGTACTAAGAAGCTTAAAAGCTTATCTGTGGGGGCCAACGTGACCGATACGGTTAGCGAAAAAAAAACAATTGTCGAGTTTGGTTAATGAAGACCCTGTGCGGTTAGCTCCAAAATCACCTGTTCAACCTATGGCCTGTACAGTTTCCACTCTCGAAGAGCCTGTGAGTCAATTCCCTCCATCCCTTGAAACACCAAGCTTGCATGAGGAGGGTACTGATCAGGTCAAGAAGTTAGATCTAATTACTGATGAAGGAAATTCCAGCCAAACGAACAATACTGTGCCCCTAGGAGATAAAGAAAAAAGTATGGTCGAGCAAAACCAGACGGTAGGGGTGTTATTCGAGAAAGCCTCAGTCCTCCCGGTACATATGAACCTTGAAAAGAAGATGGAAATACTAGATCCACCTAGCAACCTTGATGCTAGGAGTGACTCGTGTTGTCCGATCCCATCTTTAATTTCCCCAAGAAGGGAAAATGATTCCGTAAACATGCCGACTAATGACTTAGTCAACTATGGAATTACACCTAGAGCGGACATGTGCAAGAGCATGTTGGGTGAACATTCTTGTCCGGCTGTGGCATTGAACTCCCCTCCCCTGACCTTAAAGGAAACCACAAACAGATCTCTACGGACTGAGACTGTGTGGGAAAATGAGGACCAGTGGGACACAAATGACTCGGAATTATGGGAGAAAGCCCTGCAGGATCCCAATAAGGAAATAGGAAATAAAATTCAACATCTAAGAGCCATGGAGAAAACCACAACGACAAGCGATATCTTCCAGCCATACAGGGAAGATTACAGATGTCAGTGGCCCAAGGAAAAGAGTCCCCAAAAAAATATCCAGTTGGGGGCTAATGTCCTGCTCCCAAATGACCTAACTGGTCGAGAGTTTTCTTCTCGGAACCTACACAAGGATATGCCAGCGACGCCTTACCCTAAGGGGACGTTCCCTCCAAAGGCCAGACTTGAAAAGAAAACCCTGTTGGATTTCGGAAGTGAAACTCCATCAAAAACTCCAGGCACTGAAGGAAATACAACGTTGCGACCAGCTAACTTGAGTAATTCAGGTTTAGCTAACAAAATTATGCAAGACCTCACTCTCTTGACGGGGAAAATAGAAAGAGAAAAAAGGAGGAGTTTCTCGCTAATAAGTGAGAAGATGGCTGATCTGGAAAAGGAGCAAACTAAAGGGAGCTCCCTGGAGACTGAGGCTGTGGGGGCCGAGGTCTTTGCAACAAAATCCCTGAGAGATTTCAGGTCAATGAACTTGTCACAAAGATCTTCAATCGAGAGGAGAAATCTATGCCTCGAAGACAGACCGTTAAGTTCAAAACCACAAGGACAATTTGTAGAACCTCAAATGATAACGAAAACGACTCAGACGCCCTTGTCGGATGACCGAAATCAGTGTTCTGAAATCCTTGTGAAAGATCAAATTATACATCTAATTAAAGACGCTTACCAAATTGATAGAGAAAAGGATATGGAACACCTCCAGCAAGTGATCATGACCTCACTAAATATCACACTGGCACCATACCTAAAATTGTATGAGATGATAAATGACTCTGTGAAAGAGATGACTACCACCAATGTACAAATAAAAGAGGCAAATATACAAACGGAATTGTCCCTGCGGACTTTGAATGTACGAATGGACAAAGAAGCAGAAAAATCCCATACATGGCAAAATCGCCTCACTGATCTGGCAATGAGGGATGCTAATGATAAATCCTTATTGATGGAGGCGGTCCTGGAAGATTGCAAGTGGTTGCGAAATTTATGCAAACAGAAAAAAGATGAGGTCCGCCTGGATGAAAATCCGTGTCGAGGGAAAGGCCCCATGAAATTGAATCAAAATAAACCAACCCAACCCTTGCAAACTGAGTTAATGACTGAAGAGATTATTTTGATCTCTCCCGGTTGTAAGGGGGCGGGAAATCGCGACTCAAATATTCAATTAGAAAAATCTAATTTCGCTATCTTTAGTGGTGGGACATCCAAGGACCTGTCCTCAGAAAAGGGAAAAGAGCAGAAGAAAAAACCAAATTATAATGGTAAAAAAACAAAAAATGAAGGTTTAAAACGGAAGATAAATGGTTCCAGGGCATTCTTAAGGAATCTAAGAATGCCACCAAGAAGAGAAAACCTCCAACAGGCAAAGAAGCCGAGGAGAGAACTGGTAATGGGAGACACGAACATTTCGGAGGACGGGAATGCAAAGGACGTGGGAGGGGGAAAAAACCCTCCTCCCTTCTTGGAGGATAAAGGGGATGAGTCAGACCAACAAGAAGATCTAAGTGACCTGATTGACCTTATGGAGGAAAATAGGGAGGGCGAAGAGTGGGAAAGCATCAGCCCATCAGAATGGAAAACTATGGACAACTGGGAGATGGTGGAGAGGAGCCCAAATCCCTCTGATCGCAAGAAACTCCATCTGTAGATGTCCTGCCTAATATCACAAAGGAGGCAAGGAGACGGCCCGATTCATTGGAAAGGGACGAGGTTAATGAGGCTGATGACAATCCTGCTAAGTTCAAAACATTAGAAAAAAAAAGACAGGAGCTAGCTACCAAAGAAAGGAGGGTACGGTTTCAACTTGAAAGTTCTCGACCAAAACATGATGGCAAAAATAGAATCAAAGAAACAAAGGAGATCAAGGAAAGAAAAAAAGCACCCGCCCCTCCTTCGAGGTAAGCTCCATCAAAAGGATGCTATTTGAAATTAGAGACGACATCCAATGGACCAAGAAGGGCTTTGCTCAATAGGAGCTATGTAGTCTCGCTTTGTAACCAAACTTCAGCCCTACGCATCATATCTACTGAGGATATTAAAGTTGTGGAATTCCCAAGAGAACAGAGAATGGACCTAGTTATATTGCATCTTAATTCAAATGACATCAAGCAGAAATATCTGGAGGCTACTGACATCCTAAGAAAAAAGGGCTTTCGGTTGACGGAATTAGAGGATGTCATCAAGCCAGATAGTACTAAAATATCAACAAAGGATAGAAGATGTGCTAATGATGAGGTCTCATCCTGCATTAAAGAAAAATCTATGGGAAAAAAGAGAGAAAAAAATGGTCAAGAAAAGGATGAAAGGAAGAGGAAGATTCCAAAATAAAAAGAAGGAAAAAAAACTCCCGAAAACCATTCATACATCAACAAAGAAAATGTTGAAAAACTAAAAACTTTGAGGTTTACGGTGGATAATTCACAAAACCCAAGAAAGGGTCAAATAAATGAAAACAAACCTGAAAATAAAACAAATGATTGGCCTTCTACGGCAAACAGCCACAACTAAAAAAAAACAATAGAATAAGGAAGTTGGAAATGGATTTGTTCGCTGCGCCTCATGGAATACCAGAGGTTTTCATCATCTGTTCTCGAAGGAAAGTTCTTTTTTGGCCAAATATGATATCATTTGCATTCAAGAATCTTGGATGTGTGAACCTCCAATATGTGAAGGATATGAAGTGTACTTCAATGCGGCAAAAAAGTCACTGAAAGGCCGACCGTTTGCAGGCCTTTTGGTATTAAACAAAATCGATAGCCACTTGCAAATACTCAAGCATGAAGTTCCAAACCCTTACGTTCAAATATTGAAATTAGCCTCTACAACAGATAATCATGAGGAGATGGCCAAATTGCTATTGATTAATAGATATTGGAGGGAAAATATGCCAAACCCAGGGTCATATTTAAAATCTATCACGAATGCCATTGACAAGTCCATGACGGAGGGAGAAGATCAGCTTATACTATTGAATGGTGATTTAAACATCAAGCTCCTAGACAAAGGGGGCCAAATTAAAGAGATTGAAAATCTTTCAGGAAAAGAAAGCCTTTGGATGAAGGAAATGGGCATATGGGATATGATGATGTTAAACAGCCGAAAAAATGGCGACCTTATGGGGGCCGACACTTGGCATAGTGGAAAAATGAGAGCATGCCTGGATTATTGTTTTGTGGGAAGAGATACGCTTGCCTGGATAAAATCATTTCGAGTCATCAAGCAAGCTAATAGCGACCACTCTCTTTTGGAAACTGAGCTTGCATGGGATTCAAGAGCTTTCTCAAAGGGAGAAAAAGTGATGGAAACAGAGATATCGTGGGGAAGAAACAGGCTGGGACTCAAAGATCAGATTATACCAACACTGGCGCAAGACTTTAAGGAAGCCGTAGAAAAGGGCGAGGAGGTGGTTGACTATAAATGGCTGTTTAAAGCTTATGAGATCAAGTACGACTCATCCAAACTGAAGCAGGTCAGAATGAAACACGCCTTTAATGAACTTGTAGTCGCCAGACGAAAACTATATAGAGCTGACCTCAGGCGTATAAAAAAGTCACACAGCATAGAGAAATGTGAACTGGAAAGAAAATGCCGACAAACCTACAAGAATTGGCTGCGATCAACCAGATACCAAAGAACTCAAAGAGACGCGGAACAAATGATGGCAGCCTTAGCAACAAATAATACGAAAGGTACCTGGGATCTAATTAACAAAAGAGATTCAAATCAATCGGCCATAGGTATCAACCAAGTCTCTGAGAAAAATTGGTTCGACCACTATACTGCCCTGTTCAAAGGGAAGACCGAGGAAAAAGTAGTTGAGAAAAGAAAAGGAAATGCCGCCTGGGCATTGAACTTCGATAGAGAAGACATTCAAATACTAATCAAAAAATTAAGCTCTTCTAGGGCTGCCGGTCCGGGCGGCGCTTCCAACAAGATGTTGAAAGAGAACGTGGAAGGCTGGTCTGACCTAATATACGCGCTTTTCAAACAAGTAGTGAGAACCAATCAAATTCCAACTACGTGGACGGAGGCCTACATCGTGCCTATTTTTAAAAAAGGAGACCGCGGTAATCCAAGAAATTACAGGCCGATTGCGCTACTAGACTCCATTGGCAAGCTTTTCGCCTCCATCCTCTTAAGGGATTTAAAGCATGGGCAGCTCAAATCGGAATTTTGGACGAGAGACAAACTGCTTTTGTTAGTGGCCTGGGCACTTGCCTCAACCTGTTCCTGATCAATATATTAAAAGCAAAGGCCCTAAAAGGAAAAACAACGATCTACTTGGCCTTTATAGATCTCGAACAGGCGTTCGATGGAATAAATAGAGAGCGGCTGTGGGCAAAACTGAGGAATTGGGGATGCCCTGTGGACCTATTGGAGGCAATCCAGGCACTGTATACTGATACCTCGATCCAGGTTCAAATTACTGCAAATGGAGGACTATCAAGGCGGATCAAGACAGCCCGAGGTATCAAGCAGGGGTGTGCCCTTGCCCCTTTTCTCTTTATACTCTATATGGCTGACATGAAGTCTTCACAAGATCAGATCCGGGCTTTCCCACCGAAGGTAAATGGCATAGATTTACCATGGATGCTATATGCAGATGACGCAGTGTTTATAGATCAGACGCCGATAGGTCTTCAGCGCAGGATTGAGGCTTTCAAACACTATCTTAAAGCCAATGACATGAAAATAAATGCAAAAAAATCCATGATTTTGACTATGAAATCAACCCGCGGAAGGAAACTAGCAGGGAAAATCCAGACTTGGTCATTGGAAAAAGAAAAACTGGCAGTAGTGGATACCACGATCTACCTCGGGATAAGAATTAACAGGATCTGCAATGAGCAGGCCCATTATACCCTGATCAGAGAAAAACTAAAAAGTCTAGTTAATCAAGGTCTACTTCTACATCGTAGATATGGAAAATTTTCTCTGATGCCGATTACAACCTTCTATAAGCAAAAGGTAGTGGCCGTCATTACATATGGAGCCGAGGCCCTTATAGCCCTAAGATGGGAGGTCTAGAACCTATGCAAAGCCTATTTCTGGCGAAAGATTTTGCGCCTTCCAAATTCGCTACCCTTGGAACTTATAAGATCGGAACTAAGTCTGCAATCCATCACTTCAATCACGACGTGGAAATCACTATCTCTTTATACAAAGTGTATTTTGGACAATCCACCTTTGCCATTCAGAATCCGAGCAAAGTCAGGGGTTTTCAGTAGTGATACAATCCTCCAAGACTGGAAAATGAGATGTGAAGCTACTTTAAAATACCTGGCGATCTCTGAAGACACCCTGAAAAATAACCCAGAAAAGGCTAAAAGAACAAATCGGGAAAAAGACTGGGAGGAAACACAGGAAAAGAAATTATCACAAGACCTATGTCATACTGTCATCTGGGAACGCAAAGCTCTGAACATGCTACCTCCATATTTGATGAAATTTCCCTCACAGCATTACCGAAATCTGCTTATGCGCTGTAGATTTAACATCTGGCACTCAAGAGAAATAAGGTGGCGAAGAAGACAAATTGACAAATCACTAGCATATTGCAGATTTTGCAGAAAGAAGGAACAACTGGAAACTATAAGGCATGTGATGTTAACTTGTCCGAACCTGGTATTAAAATGCCTGATGTACATGGGAAATTATATGAGGCTGATCTCGGAGGAGAATGAAGAAGAGTATTGGGAAAGGCTCATCACAGCCGAGAAAGTGGGCCGTACTTTGGACGCATCAAAATTTGTTGAATCCTTAAAACTGGAGCAGGAGGAGGGGGAGCCTGAGGTGGATGTCACCCAAACATTTGGAGATTCTGGCCTGGGCGGGGGGGGGTGATTTAGTGAATTTGAATTTGAACTAAACCTAATTTGGGAGGCTTCCACCTCTTTGTGGAGGGAATGTTAAAGGAATGTTAAAGGTTTAACCTTGTTTAACCAATAAAAAATAAAAAAAATAAAAAAATACTTTGTTTTTCCGTTCTTTGCACCACACCCTGTTACTAATACCTTAATCTACTGACCACCTGGAACAACAAACCTTTTATTCCCTGATCTTGCCATTTTCTGGGAATCTGTACCCATCAAGACTTCAGTGGCTGCCCAGTGATTTCAGCCTCCCACACTTGTCTACACCCATTGTCTGTTCCTAAAATCTACCTTTTCTGACCAATTCAGAGTCACCCTCCAAAACAAGCAAACCAACATCTGGGATAACCATCTTCATGTTGTCTTCCTCTCCTTTTCCATTATCTCTTTTGTCCCATTATTTGACTGCTCTCCCCAAGAAGTCTCCACAATTCACTTCTCTAGCCCGCTGTTCTCCCCCACTTTTCTCTCACCCTCATAACCCCTATTACGCAATTGTAATTGTAAATGGTTATTTATAAGGCGCTTAATACCCATAAGCTTCTAAGCATGGACCCGGCGATCGGACCTGTGTTGCTCTGCATCGTTTATTTTCCAAGGCGAGTGTGTTGTCCCTAAGCAATCCTCCAGAGACCAATGAAAATTGAAATCTGACTCTGTGTAACCGCCATCTAGACAAATACAGTTCTTCCTTTATAGTCAACTCCCTGCTACACGCCATCACAATCGAGCAAGCCGTATTGGACTTTTACTCTGCACATTCTTCTCCCTTTGAACACAAGGATCTTGGCTACTCTTTTTCTCCCATGTTCTCTCAAACACCTCCATGGATTTCTCCTTTAATCCAACAATTAAGGATGAATGTGCAAGTTCATGAGCATGAGAATTGCTGGCATAAGAATCATTCTCCTATTTCACTGTTCTTCAACAAAGAACAACTTGGTGCCCACTCCCCTGGCCTAGGCTCTGACAAGTCTTCATACTAAACCGACCTAATAACGACTCTGGACTCTCAAACTCTCAAGCTTTTCAACATCTAGGATATACAGGTCCTTTTCCCATCCTGCTTCTCTTCTGTCACGGATGGCACTCTGTTCAGAGTGGCAGAGGACACCCATGAAGGTTTTGGGTGGTTGTGCCAAAGTAAGGTGGCCAGATAAGTGCACACACAGCTGAAAGTAAAGAGAACGAAGAGTAGGCAAGTGTAGCAAGGAAATAAGGTACAACAGAATGGATTCCCTCTTGGGGTGTATGCAGATATAGGAAAAGAGTATTCCACGGACCTTAGGAAAAACTCTAGCCTTCTGCACAGTTTGCTATAACAGAGGCCCACGCTGTTTGCTCATGGCTTGGAACAACAGCTATGGGTGTCTGTAACGCAGAAAAATGAGACAAGGGAAGGGGCAGAGGTTGCCTGACGGAAACCAACAGACTAGCTCTGTACAAAGGGGCCTACAAACAGTACAAGAGAAGACACTAACAGACAAATCCAGGAAAACGGAAGTCGATAAGCAAACCAGCAGAAGGAAATGAAGTGAAAGCCATATAACAGGATTGGATAGGGATAAAGAACAGAGGGTTGAAAACAAGGAAGAAACAAGGGAGCAGCAGTCAGTAAACAGGAGGACTGCAATAACTGAAAGTAAATAATGTAGGTGAACTGTTGTGGATAGCAGAGGACGGTAGGGTACAAGGTTGAGAGCTCAGAGGAGCAGGAAAGCAATGAGCAAGCCCAAAGGAGCAGGGCTGTAAGGAAGGGAGCACAGAGGGAAAGGGCTTAGGGCAGCGGAGTGAAGCAGGCTGCGCGGCAAGGAGCCAGAAGGGCCGGGCAGCAAGGAGTAAGCCCAGAGAAGCAGGGCTGTGAGGCAGGGAGCCCAAAAGGCTAGGGCTGTAGGCAGCAGGGTTTAGCAGGCTGCAAGACAGGAAGCCCAGCGGACGAAGGCTGTAGGTTGAAGGCAGCGGAGCGTGATCGGCTGCAAGGCAGGAGCCTGGAAGACAAAGGCGGAAGGTAGCAGCAGAGCGTGATCGGCTGCAAGGCAGGAGCCTGGAAGACAAAGGCGGAAGGTAGCAGCTGAGCGTGATCGGCTGCAAGGCAGGAGCCCGGAAGGGCAAAGGCGGAGGCTGGAAAGCAGCAGAGCGTGATCGGCTGCAATGCAGAGAGCCCGGCAGGGCACTGGATCCAAAGCAGGAGTAAGGAGGAACAGCATACAAAGATCCATAGCTCAAAGCAAAAAGGTGCTGGAAGGACTCTTAATGCAAGAGACTGAGCCCCTGCAGGCAGCAGCTTTTATACCACCCTGCCCAGCACAGAGGCAGGCTAATTAGTCGCACCTGGATCAGCACACCTGCATACAATCTGACTCCTCCCTCTCTGTTCCTGAGCTGGTGGAAGCAGAGCTGATCCCTAGGGCTTCTGGGGATTGTAGTTCCGATGATGACACATAGGAATAGCCAGGAATAGATAGTTATAGCCAAGTGCATTGTGGTAAGTGTAGTTTGTTGGGAAAAAGAGAAAAGCACCAAAGTTTCGCAAATGAGAAATAAGGTCCAAGAAGTGAATCGCGGTTGATCCAACAGTTTTCTGTAGATAAATGAATAACCATTAGTCCATAAAGATCACCAATGTATGCGCCCATGGCGCAGGCATGACATCTTTTCTTTATTTGTTGATATGTTTGCCTTGTACTCATCCTCAAATGTTCTCTTGGATAACCCCAGTACTCCCTCCTTCCTCCTCACTAATTCACCTTTGACCTCTCACCATTTTGCTTTACTCAATACGGTCATTCGCACTTTCAGATCTAGACTGGCATCTATATCTACCAGGCCATTAAATAATGATGTGCTCGTTCTAACCCATTTGCTCTGCATATGATTAAAGAACCAGAATCCATTTGCCCCTCTTCCTTGTTTCCTATGTATTAGACTTTCACAGCTTCTTGCAAGTTGGCTACCAACCGTTGCAGATTGAAAAAAAGTGTGTTAACCCCAGAAAGCCAGCCCACTATTGGCCTGTCTCTGATCTGCCGCACTACTGCAACATTCTTGAATATGTGTTATTAAGCCCAGAGACCAACTGACCCTTTGAACCACTTCAATTGGGTTCCCACAGTAGTCACTCCACAGCAATGGCACCCACCCACGTATCCACTGTCATCATTACTGGCCACTATTGCAAGGTCTCTTCTATCCTTATCATTTATATCCTGTCCACATTTGGTTTGGTGGACCACCCTTCCTTTCTCTCTCTGTCTCTCAATCCTGTACAATGAAGGCACTGTCCTGGACTGCATGGCTTCCAACCCCTCGGATGAGTGCTACTCCATCTCATGCCACATTGCCACCTACTCTGCCATCTACCTTCGTAGCTGGGGTCTCTTGGTTCTACGTGATTTCATTGCCGCACTTTTCATCGCAGTGTTTTTTGCTGTGATTTTTTGGGGGTGGGGGGTAATCCACCCAAAGCCCCCCTTTATTTTTTTATTTTTTTTACATCCCGAACACCCAAACCCATTTTTTAAAAAATGTATCCCTCCAAAAAATGCGATGTTTTTTTTCAACAAAAAAAAATCGCGGCAAAAAATCCCACGAGGAAAAGTGCGGCGGTGAAATGACGGTATACCGGTCTCTTAAGGGTCTGTCCTTTGTCTACTCTTTTTCTCTCTGTCTCTCTATATATACCTGCGAAGTCTGCAAACATACCATCTCTTTTTTCTTCTTCTACCATCCATATACCAGGAGGTGCTAGCTTCCCCTACCTAGCAGCCCAACACTGGAATGCCCTTCCTCCACCCGTACGAGCTGAAAACTCTCATCTAGCATTCGAAAAGCTATAAAAACATTGATCTTTGCTTGATCACCTCTCACCTCACCCCCCTAGCCTGCAATTATGCCTGTAAGAAAATGTACAATGTATTATGACATGTAACTGTAACTAAGCCACAAACTGTGATATGTAACTGTAACAAAGTTCTGCACAAGTAACAGTGCCGCAAAGCCCCATCATGTTTTCTGCACACTCCCGCGGGAACCACCAATATGTTGGGAATTGTGGTTGGACTGATTTAAGGTATACCTCTGTGCAGCAGGATGACATATTACACAGATGATACCTCTGTGCAGAAGGAGGACATATTACACAGATGGCCAAAAGGAAGCTACCCGGTGATGATGTAATGATACAGGGTGAAGGCGAAGGGGCAGCCACAAAATGAGTGCATATGAAATGGCCTTGACAAAACTCACCAAAAGTTTTTGTAAAAATATAAACGTAGTGCTTTCAGAGAAATCATTTCTTCTCCTGAGCGCAAGAGTAGACGGGTCCATGGATACTTATCTAACAGTGCTGAGGATACTGATAGCCACATGTCATTCCACTGCCATAGTAGCCATTACAGACCAGATCATGATGCATGTTATACAAAAATAAGGGATAGAATTTGGATACACAAGGATCCTACTTTAGAGCAAGCACTGGAATTTGAGAGAGCCATTGAAGAGTCAGCCAAAAGCATACGAGAAGTGGCTCGCAAGGATGCACACATAACGACAGAGGAAGTACAGGTTGTGTACTCAAACAGAAAAGCAGACACTATTAGAGGTTCCTCAAAAAACGACCCCAGAAACATGAGCGAGAGCAGTACCCACTATCCAGTCAAAGGAAAACCTGCCTGGAGATGTGGATGTAAGTGTGGATGGAGCAGTCACATAACTCGAGCCAAGGAATGGGGGTGGAGTGCAGGCATTGTGGAGCGAGTGGACATTTCGCTAGACAGTGTAAATCAAACAGCACTCCTAAACTTGATGGATGAGACAGGCCTACCACATACATAACCAACATTAACATGATAGAAGACCAGCATAGCCACAAGATAGCAACCATGGAATAAAGGGTGATGTTACAAGTCCAGGGGTAGAAGAAAAGTGGACCATGGACATCATGAGAGTCAATCGTGTAGACATGGAGATGATGGTAGATTCTGGATCTTTTTACCCTAAGATATTGTCAGAGCTCTATTGGGACAGTTTTGGAAAGTTTGTGAATGCACTTATTCCTTTTGACATATATCCAAGCGCTTATTGACAAGTCCCCATCACCGTATTGGGGTATGAAGGGATGCATTCAATACAAAAGCAGAAAAGCCAGGGGGAAACTGTATGTTGCACACAAAGGCGCCCACGTTTTAGGGAGGGACGAGCAAGTTGAGTTGGAAATATAAATATGCCAGTGGAAGGAAGTTCCCATTTTATACATAAATGCTGAGGCGCCAATGTCATGTGCAAATCTCAAGACAGCTTATCCAACCATTTTTAATGACAAATTAGGCAAGCTAAGTGGATTCACACAAAAAATAATATTTAAAGGAAGAGTGGTGCCTAAAGCACACAAAGTGAGGAATGTAGCCCCGTTAGCCAAAGGGGGTAGCGATGGAATCAAACCCAGGGGGTAGCGATGGAATCAAACCCAGGGAGGGTTTACGGAAGGTCATGAATAATGCACCTGCTCCTATTACTAAGGAACAGTTACAATCATTTTTAGGAATGGCCAAATACTATGTGAAATTAATTCCAGGCTATGCAGAGAAAACCATTCGCATGAGGGAATTGTTAAAAAGAAAATGTTTCATTTAATTGGTCAGAGATTTGTCAAAGGGAGCTTGATACCTTGAAGTAGGATGTGGATGGAGCTCCAGCGCCGCTGTCCACTTTTGATGTTAAAGCCAAAACAGTGTTAACTGTTGATGCCAGTGAAGCAGGTTTTGAGGCTTTATTATCGCAAAGGAAGTAAGGAAAGTTTAGATAAATAGATTCTGCCTCAAGGGTCTTAGGGATCTGGAAACGAGGTATTGTGTTATTGAAAAGAAAGCGTTGGCATGATTTTGACATTTTAAACATTTCTGTACACTTTGGTGGGGTTTACCTTATGTAGTAAGGACAGACCATACGCCACTTGTTCACATTTTTACTAACAAGGGTTTGGGCTTTGTATCACCACAGAATGCCAGGTGGATGGTTCACCTCCAAGATTTTAATTTCATTAGAGTATGTACCTGGAAGGAGAAATGCAGTGGCTGATTGCCTTTCTAGTCCTGTACAGAAAAAGGGATTGCCAGTGGAAGAGGAAGGAGAACAGGTAGAATGTGTGTTACCTGCTGTGGATAAGAAAGAATGATGGAAAGAAAGTGTAAAGGTTACAGAGTTATGGATTCATTGAGAGTGGGGTTGACCAAAGTGGAGAGCGGTATTGAGGGGAAGAAATACGTATTATGTTGGAAGAGTTGGCTGAGAGCCTGTGAGAAGTTACCTGAGATGATAGATTGGAGGCTCCCTCAGAAACCGGTTAGTCTAACTCACCCATGACCGATATTTGAGAAGAACACTTACAGTAAAAGGTTATGTGAGTCATATTGGTGACCGGCCATGAACAACGATGTGAAATGAATGGTCAGAGACTGTGCACCATGTGCCATTAGTGACAAGAGCCAAGTAGTGGGAAACAACCTGTGCATCCTGTAGAAGTATTTGATAAAGCGTGCTGTATGATAGCTCTGGACATCATGGGTTTGTTTGAAGTGTTAGGGAAGGATGCCAGATATCTTCTGGTACCAGTGGATTATACATCTGGGTGGATAGAGGTTGCATCCGTACAGTCTGTGACTACAGG
This sequence comes from Ambystoma mexicanum, assembly GCF_040938575.1. Taxonomy (NCBI): domain Eukaryota; kingdom Metazoa; phylum Chordata; class Amphibia; order Caudata; family Ambystomatidae; genus Ambystoma; species Ambystoma mexicanum. Next base: position 294,639,407 of record NC_090928.1, read on the forward strand.
CAATGTCATAGATTTTTTGCAGAGAGTTTTCGATAGGGAAGGAGTGCTAAAGAGTATTGTTACGGACAATAGAGTACAATTTGTGTTGCATGAATTGTCAACTTTTCTTAAGGAAAAAGAGATTGAATACCATAGAATTGCTTTATACAACCTCAGAGCCAACGGCTTAGTTGAATGCCTTAACAGGTTCATCAAGGAGGTGGTACAGTTAGCTCTAGCTGGTAGATAGGATTGGAGAATTGTTCTAGCGGAGGTGGTCAAGGTGCATAGGCACACACCAAATAGTCTTACAGGGTAGACACCTTTTGAAGTGATGAGATATAGGAAGCCAGGGTTTCAGTTGAGACCTATATGGTTAGGTGGATGTGTACAATCTGAGGTAAAGTTAGGAGAAGTAGTGCAGAAAGTAAGAGAGAGACTAAGAGAAATGGCAGAAAGGGCTAACAGTAGATTTGGCAGAAAATACCAGGTTTGAGTCAGAGATGTAGTAATGGTGATGAGTCCTAGGTTCATGGGGAAGGATGTACCAGTGTTTTCTAGCACCTTTGAAGGTAGTAGGGGTAGGACCCGGTATGTCAAATTGAGTGACGGCACAATTTGGAGCAAGGAGCATTGCTATTCATCGGGGGCAAGGTGGGTTGATGATGTGCCCAATGATTTTACAAAGAGTGGAGTTTCATTTGACAGAGATGAAAGGGGGGTGGGATGCAATAGACATGAGGTAGGGAAATTAAGGGGTAAAAAAATGTAATGAACAAAGAGGTGGCCAACAAAGCAATTGATGAAGTAACTATAGAAGGGCCACAGGAGGCAGTGCAAAGGGCAGGGATTGCTGATGAAGTAGTGCAAGGAGCAGAAAATGCTGATGATGTTCCAGTTGATGTTGCATGACAAAGCGTGGAGGAGGTGAATGGCATCATATGTTCTAGAAGAGTTAAACTTTTATCAAAGAAGTTGAAGGATTATGTTTGTCGTTAAGGACATTAGTCAGTTCTCTCTTGTTTCTTTCCATTAGTTATATTTGTTCCTATTTTCCTTGTTTTTAATTTCCTTTATATCTTTTCTGAGATCAAAACAAGGGAGAGAAGGTGGTGTAGAACCCATAGACCTAGGGCGCTTTAAGACGAGCTAGCAATACTTAAAGATGGATGGGGATACAGAAGTTACTCAAACAACAATAATCAAACCAACTCAGGAAGTTGGCAAACTTGGTGTATATTATTTGCAATTATCTAAAACAGGATGTTCCAACTGACATCAATGGTCATTCACTCGATTTCTCTCAACGCACTTTATATGGCAAACTACTAAAACCTACTTGGGAATGTGATAGGCTTACACCTAAGTGTACATTCCATACTGACGGAGAAAGTGATTGGGTCTCTAACATCAGGTGGACAACTAAGCCCTCCTCTAGTGCAAGTCATCTTAATTTTCACAAAATATACAATAATCAGTTGGTTACACAAACTATAAGGCTCTTTAAAAGTTGGCCCTCTAAAATTGTTTGGCACCTCTGTACCCTTCTGGAATATTCTACATGCTAGCAGCACGCAGGCTACCACTCAGGTGTAGGGAGGGTCGGCGTGATCATGCTTCCCCTCCCAATTATCCCAACATCTGTCATCACTCTTGCAGTCTGCCAGGCAATTAAGGCTTTGAACTGGCCTTGCAGAAGGTCTCTGTGCCTGAGAATAAAAGCAAGTATCTTCTTGGTTTCGGTGTAGCTCAACCCAATGTCTATTTTGATCTGACTATGTGACTGGAGACCGCGTTCTCGAGCCCTTTGCTGCATTTAATACTACTAAATGATGAACTCTTGACACCTTCAGTGTTTTTCCATCCCACCTCAAACAGAAGTTTGTTTCTTTCCCACGTTCATGTATCTACTGGATGGACAACCAGGCTCACGTGGCCTCGGCTTCTTGGTGCTGGGCCAGCCAAGCCTTTCTTGAATTTCTCCTTTGCCATCAGCTATTTTCCAACTCTGCCACACTGAAAACCCTTTCCTAAAGTTAATCGTGGAACATCCAGGCTCTATACATTCTTAGGTATATACAGTGGCACATCGCCACAAACTAATCACTACGTAGCCAGCCTTAAGGTCACTTCTTCTACTGGCAATACTGCATCTGTACAAGTGTAAACTGATTTTGCATTTTCTTCAGCATTTTTTTTAGCATGAGCATCTTCATCTCGATCCCAAAATGTTGCTCATCTTTAACACCTCCTCTTCAGATCTTATAGAATGTTTATGTTCTTTTGCCTCGTGCATCTATTCTGGGTACGTCAGTTCTGCTTCATGTGACATCACCAGTCTTCTTTCTCACTTATTTTACACTTCTTCTGGGACTTTATCCAAAAGGCCATCATATCTTCATGAAAGCATATAGGGTTTTCTCAGTGGATACCTTGTTTCAAGAATTGTTCGCGGCACATGCATTTTCACTGGTACTGCAATTTCCGGTTCCCAACTTATATGCAACATGGGGGTGGATCTTTTGGTGGGGGTACTTGACTCCTTCTCTACACTCCTCCCTCTGGGCCATTCAACAACCACTCTCTCATCAGTCTTCACATCAAGACATCCTCGTCTGAAGAAGTGCTTCTTTGTGACCCATATCTTTATAATTCCTTTCAGGCATCCTGCTGATTTTACATGCTCATCAACACTCCATGTCATAAGCATGCCTTGTCCATTGGGACTGCAGTAGATCCATCTTCCCACATACGTCTTGTGGTTCTTTGGGTACTTCGTTCCCTCAGGTGCATGGATGCTAGCCTTTACGTAGTCTCTGATTTCTTGATCCGTCAGCTCTTTAGGCTCAAATCCTGATTCAACATCAATCACATTTCTTTGCAGTCTTCTTGCATTGTGTGATTATTATCCTGATCACACAAAATCCAAACATGATCATCACCAACAGGGCTCCAAGCAACTGTAAAATGCTTGCCATCCATCGTGAAACCCATGAGAACATTGATCCAAACCAGCTGTCATCACCAATGTCTTCCATTTTGTCTTCCATCTTGACGTGTAGGTTTGTCAGCATCGTTATGGCCTCCATCAAGGTGCCATTCTAGTCATCGACAGAAGGTATGAATGTGCAATATGATTCTACAATTTTGGCACAAACACCTCCATCCATAGCTGTGATCATGTCCAGGACATATCTATTCTCGAGAGTAATCAGTCTAATGGCTCTCAGTTACTCCTTGATTGCATTGAATCCCTTTATATTGGTGCTGATCGTTTGCAGAAGCTCTAATCTGGTTATCTGTAAGCATATGGCATTCGTCATCACCTGGATCCTGGGCATCAAAATTGTTGTGAATATTGCTGAAGTCTGAGTGAACAATCAGTGTTCATATGGAATGGCATCAAAAACTTCTATCGATTTGGATGAGAAGTAGTTCTCCCATTTCATTCAATTCAAGAGCTGAGCTGATCTCTTCCTCCTCAGGTGAGCATCTGCTTTCAGAAACTCACCAATGTTCAAGTCACTTTTAGGAATCACCATGCTGGGTCATGAACGATCACTATAGAACATAGTCCTCCCCAATCTATGGACAGCTTCATGTAAACTCTAGATCCACAGGCCCAGTAGTTATCCATTATCACTGCTGCCCCATGCTTCTAGGGACATTTGTCAGAGAAATTGGTGACTTCTCATGAGCTACTAGAGTAGGGTCAATCACATAAGGTCTTGGCTTTCTCACAATGGGCCTCATTACGACCCAGGCGGTAAGGGGTTAACGGCGCAGTAAAAGGTGTCGGCGCCATTAAACCCTTACCGCCTAATTACGAGGTCCCTTTGTGGGTCCCGACCTTAATGGCTGGTTTTACCAGCCGTTAAGGAAGGAACCCGCAAAGGGACGTTCGAGGTAATTACGGTACCGCAATTTGCGGTACCGTAATGACCGCCTTCCCCATTCCCATTGAGCCCTATGGGGGCAAAAATGGGAATGGGGAAGGGCCAATGGTGAATGGGGAATTACTGCCCCACCAACCTTGGAATGGGGCGGTAATTCCGCCATTCACCATGGCGGAGTTGGTAAAATACCGGCGTCAACCATGGCCTAATAACACCATGGTTAACGCCAGGGTCGTAATGAGGCCCAATGTCTAGTTCTGCCAAGGTGGCTGTAGTGGGAAGGATCAAAGGGACCACTGTTTTCTTGGGAACAATGAAATACACAGTGTGGATTAGCAAAATCAGAAAAACAATGATAAACGTAGAACAGGCATATATTATGCACCAGAACATGAGGCTCCACCATCGTTGTCTTTCCACACATAGTTGACCTAGCTCACTTTCTGGACCTATGCTCTATGGACCACATGTCTGCCTGTAATTACTTTTAGGGAACGAAATACTTGTTTTATTCAGGCAAACTCGTCAGATGCTCCGTTAGTTGTTGAATTTGCTCTGTAATCTCCACAAGTAAATGACTGATTGCTAGACGATTTATAGGGTCTCGCATAAACACAAAAGTACTGGTGTCTCGCCAAACAAGATAAGGATGAAATTGAAGCAAAATAGTAAAAGATCATAGCAAGTAGTTTGTGGGTTTATGTATATATGTGATCCCTTGCAATAGTCAATTTCAGACACTTTAATCTTCATGCAAATGATATGTTAGTCACACATGAACACTCACTTGCTTCTTGCCAATTAATGGTTAACCTCACTTCAATTGCTTTTCATTTAGTCTATCAACCCCCAGACTTTCAAGATTTTTGGTGTAAATCCTATGTTACTATTTTGTCATGCTCGCTTTCCTGATGTTACCTTTGATTGGTTGGATAGAAACCTTCTATGACATAAACTGTAGTCATAAACTACTTCAGGAACTCCACAATTTAACAATTCTCGAATCCTGTAAAAATATAGCAAGCTTTAGCATACATTATCAAAGATTAGATGATCAATATGGGAACTATTCGCAAAGCATTACTATGATTAACACTGATTTCATCTTGGACAGTGCTATTTAATTCACACAGATATTTATTGGATTAACTGACATACTCCTCTTTCTCTACTAGTAAGCAAAGCAGAAGCAAGAGTGGGAGTTAGTCACAGTAGCTTCTTGATGCATAGAAGAGCCTATCACAGGAGTATATTCGGGTAAGGCAGGGTTGATGGCCCTCATTTATGTGTATCCAAGCTCCCATATGCATCAGGACGTTGTCAAAAGCTGATTTTTCACTGCCTCAGATTTCTTACCCGTAACGATTTATGGCCATGTTCTACCAAAGTAGATACCACACCTGTCAGCACTAGTAAACATCATGTGTATTCCCACCCTGGCGGTTTTTGGACATTCCCAAAAATGATTTTCCTCCCATCCAGCCAATCACGATCTGGGCCACCAAGCAAGTGGGGTCTACTCCTAAAGGCAAATCCTTTCCTTGTAGGCAGTTTACAATCCTGTTGGTATTAAAAAAAAAAAGGAAAATCAACGCTTTTTTATTGCCATATATATTATGATGTCGCCATAAAATAAAAACTAAAATCATCAAAAGAAGCTGCCACAAACTACAGATTGTAAGGGAGGTGTTTATTGCTGTTTGTCATCAAGGGGTCAACTATGGTGTAAATTAAAATTGCGTAAATAAATACAATAGTCCCAGAATGCAATATGAAAAGAAAAAAGGGAAGAAAGACCCAAGAAATTAAACTGCGACACAACAGATGCCAAAAATGACTAACAGACTAAGGGCCTGATTCATAGAATTTACTGCATGGTAAATAGTGACTTTGCACGCCAAACCACGTGCAAAACACCGTTTGTTCATTCATTGAATCGTTTGCGCAGCATTTCTTCATACTATGGGCGGATTTCGCGCAGGCTGAGAACGGCTCTGCCATCGACCGAGTGCCTTGTGTGAGAATCCACGCAGGGGATGGGCGTGGACTGCGCAGGGACCAGAGTAGGGACCGGACAACACAAAATGAGGAAGAACAAGGGGAAAAGTGGACGTTACGAGGGACGGGCCTCAGGCATTCCATAGCACTTCCATGAATGCGCATGACAAACCGTATTCATGGATGTGACCGTGCAAGATCTTGCCTGCGAAATGCCCGCACAAAGCCCTCAATCTTTGAGCCACCCAAAGGCAGGCGTATCGACACTTGCGCATAGGATACGCAGCACAGAGATGAGTTCACATGTTGGAATTAGGGGTGTGTGCACACGCACGTGGTTCCAATTGGACTTAGGGGTGCTTGTACGCTGCGTAGCTGGGTCCAGGGATGGTTTACAGGGGTCCGCATGCAGTTGGACAGAAATGTGACGTGAGTTGCAAGAAACGTTATGCATGTTCTCGGGGTGCGGGTTACAGTTACGGGGGACCCTGCTGAGTGTCACTGAGGTGCTAGCTTGGTTGGGGAGACCCCATGCAGTTTTCATGGAGTGCATGTGTTCACGCCCAGGGGTGCCACAAAGGTAGGTGAATGTGGCTGTTTTTCTTTGCTTGGGGACATGTTGGGGGCAAATTCATTTAATACCCAGAGTGTACAGATTTTCTTCTGCGTACAGGCTCATGAAGAGCTGTTCTCAGGGTGCAGGATTTGCAGGATCTCTCCACACTTTTCCACGAATCGGCCCCAAGTGGTAAGAAATAAATGATAGTCAATGGAGGCCTGTTATCAATGTAGGTGATGTGGAAAGAGTCCGAAGACCAAATGTGCCCAATTATCTAAGGTAGAGAGAGAGACAGGACTAAATGTCAGCTTTGGTATGTAATATAGTTAGAAATTCGTGACTCCATAGTGAAGATGAGCATGCCATTGGAGTAGGAATAGAGGGAAGGAGGAAAGAGAAGAAAGGCAGCTATAGAATTGGCAAGGCTAATAAGAAGATAAGGAGTTAAAGTAATAGCTAAACAAGTGGACCTTTTACAGGAAAGAGTCTGATCAATGTCTACTTCTGGTCTTCTGTGTGTGATATAACCGTGGTGAGGCGCAGACGATATGACATGATATGATATGATATGGCATTTCTAACGCGCCTATACACAAGTGTTTCAAGGCGCGATGAGGCAAGGGAGGGGAAAACAGTGGAAGACAGACAACGATCCTAATAGGCCAGGTGTCATTCAGATCGCGCAAGTGCGAGGGTAGGGGGAAAGGGAAGAGTGCCAGGGGAAGGGAAAGGGGAAAGTGCAATGCAATACATGGGAAGGAAGAATAAATATGATAAATAAAACGGCCTGATGGTGGCAAGTGGCATAAGTGCTGGTAACGGGACTGAAGGGATACAGAACCAGTCCCCAAGTGCAGGGGGTAGCCAGGAGGCAGGGCAGGTGAGCAAAAAGCGTGACCTGGCCCCAAGATCAAAAAGGGTGGCCAGGTAACCGGTGCAGAATCGGCAGGGAATTTCAGCAGGGGAGAGAGGCAGAGAAAGCAGAAGCAAAGAGGAAGGTTTTGAGGTGTTTCCGGAACCGGAGATGGTTCTCCTCGGGTTTCAGGGAGGCACGAAGGCTGTTCCAGAGGGAGGCCCCAGCCGAGGAGAGAGATCGACCACCAACTTGTTGCTTGGAGAAGCAGCTAACCCTGAGGGAGTTGGAGGCAGATGAGCAAAGAGCCCGAGAAGGAAGGTATTTAGGAAGAGAGAGTTGAAGGTAATGCGGTCCCAGGTCCCAAAAGGCCTTGTGGATAATGCAGAGGGTTTTGAACTTAATCCTTGCAGCCACTGGGAGCCAGTGCAGAGCTTTCAGTCCTGGAGAGATACGATCCCTGGGCTTGAGGCCAAGGACAAGTCTTGCAGTCCTGTTTTGGATAAGTTTTGGATGAGAGGCTGACACTGGCCACCACCATTAGGATTTTAATTTTTGCGACTGCTGCATCATTGATAGTGTACACAAACACACATGAACATACACAAGACCACACACAGCCTCTATTTGTAAATATATAATTCCTAAAATGGATACCATAGATACAGCCATCACCCTTACGCGTCGGTCCAGTCAGATAGCACAGCGAGTAGAGCGCTTGCTTTGACATCCATGCAGAGCCTCCCTGGCAGGGCCAAACTCAGGCATTCATTCTTCTGAAGTCGATACATGAGCACCACGCACTGTGGGTAATAAAAAGCAGTGCTCAGATACCTGAGGGTTCGTAGCGCTATATACATGCAAATTATTATTATTATGTTAAACTATTCATTACAATACACTACCCTTTTTCAAGGGACACCACATATCTTTCTGTCCAGGTTTGTTTCTTGTTCTTCCCTTCTGTATACCTCCCTTATTTACCCCATATACTTTCTCACTACATAATCATGCCATGCCCTCGATGTTTTATCCCAACTGATCGCTCATGCCTTCTTGTCCTGGGCATCTGTCGTTTCCCATCCCCCTTCACTCCACTTACCACAGGTTTCATCCTTAAATGCTGACAACCTTGTATTTCACAATGTTCTCTGCTCCAATGTCTGCCTCTTGCTTTCCTCAGACCAACTAACATAGGCATTCTTGGTGAGTTCTGTTCTCTTGGTTACTAAATGATGGAGTCTTCCTACCTCTCTGAACCTTATAAGCTTGCTATTGGCCAGCAGTGATCTGCTCTGATTAATTACTATCTTCCACCCCACTTGAATTTAAACATTTTCTTTTTAATAGAAGGGCCCACAAAACCAGGATCTTATATTCTATTCTAGGACCCTTCGTATCACATCCTGTATACCTATCACCACTCGCAGGCTCTCCACTTACCGAGTCATAGCCGTCATACTTCAATACATACTCCAATATTCAGACTTTTTGCCACCATCTCTCATCTTTTAGGATAAATAATGTATATATTTACGAGTCAACAATATCCTTTTGTCATGTTGCAATTTATCTACGTTTATATTTGTTGCCATCGCCCACTGAAACACTTGATGGATGGAAATGCATACACCATAACATTATGGCTCCTATTAATGGAATAGTTCAGCTATTATTTCTTCATGCAGAATCAATTGGCAGTGTACACCCTGTATTACCTTTGGTATGTGCATGCAAAGCCATCATCTCTAAACAGCTCATATAGGGTCTGTTTGCTGCATTGTACACACTGATTGCATAACTTTATTGCATCCTCTCATATCAGGAGGCCGAGTCCTGCAGTAAATATGGGTCCAGCTACAAAAATGTCACTGACAAAGCAATTTGCACTGAGCAACCTACAAACAACACATATAACTTCAAGTAAAACACTATGGTACTAGTCACCTGTGCTAAACATGTTCATTTACCTGCAACCTTACAATTATAATCATATGCTATGCAATGCTCATTATCAATGTATCAGAGAGAATCAGTGCTTTCCCGTGATTCTTGAATTTGAGTCATAGGGATTGTAAGGATGAGGGGGGTGCCTGGGTTTGCTATTGGCTAACTCGCTCATTTACTATTTGCCTATTCCTCACTCCTGATACCCAGAACTGGCTGTCCTCGTTAGGCAATCATCAGATCCACATGCCATTTTCACCCCAATTCTCAAAGACAATCGCAATGAGGCCTCCCCTCCTTTGGCCAGCATGAAGACCACAGAACTCATCTGCCCTACCATCAAGCTGCCTGGAGCATCCTTCCTATGTTGGAGGTCAAAGGGACGCCTATAAGAGGGCTCATTAGGCATCTAGGAAGAGGAGTCTCAACTAACCTGAAAATAACAATCCCAATCTTCATGACAGAGAAGGTGAGCCCATAGTATGGGGTATCGCTTTAGTTTGTACTGCACCATACTCTACTCTTCATTCGAATGTGTGTTAAACGTCCTTTTTTAGTTTCTTCTACACAATATCATATGTTTAAATGATATTATTGTTTTGAGTTTGGATCAGTGAATTAATACTGATATCTGTAGGATGAGATGTGTAGGGAGAGATAGGGAGATGTAGAGACACTATATATGAAAAGCAGTAAGTGGGACATGACATTATATTCAGAGGAGGCAGTAAACTGAATGCAAAATACAGACAGCACATGGAAATGCACATTAAGCACATTTAAAATGATTTAATTCAGGCTGAATAGATCATCTGTCCAGCTTGCACTGTATACACCTATTAACCTAATTAACAATCAACTAACACTGCTCAGTAACTGATAATTTACCCTTAACCAAGCAGTGCAAAATGCGGCTGATGAAATGTAAAAATAATTTGCTGTTTTAACATGAGGCAATTTTCTGGCTGTCTTTTAGTGCACAAACTATGAAAGGAAATATGGGCTATGAACAGTCCCATTGTTTGCAGAGGAAGTATTGTTGTGAGTGTATTTTATGGAGCTATGCTTCTAGAGAAAACAGCTCGGGTGATGTGTAGACATCAGGAGAAAGGGCAGGATTTAGTTGGAGTGACACAGCTAACCTATAAATTTAGAAGAGAGAAGAGGTGGGGTCCTTTCTGTCCAGAGGAAATCAGGAGGGTAGCTGTGAGCAGCCAGGCGCAGAGCCATGCAGTGCAGAGAGGCAAGATTCTCCCAGCAGCAGACTGAGAAGACAGGTTGGAGGAAGGTCTTGACCTTCTATCTGGGTTGCCTGAGTGTGGGAGTTGCAGTACTGCTGCATGCTGGCAGAACCTTGCTCCTATTTGATGTGAGTATATTTGTGATAATTAAGGTGCACATGTGCGAACGTATTCTGAGATAGCTAGGGAAGTGTTATTTTTATGTAAAAGAACTCAACGCCTTTAAAATTTAATTTGGGAAATTGTATTTTTCACTAAGCGTGGCACTTGCCATGTTTTCACAACCCAATGTCGAAGTGGGTGAAACTTACACTGTGGCATTGAGCAGAGTTCATGTTGAAATTTCTCTCTTGCTATTTATTTTTTTGTTTTTTTGCTGAATCATGTTTCCATGACTATTTGTGTCGCTATGAAATGTTGCTGTTTTTCAATCGGTAAGTTCAATTATAAATGCATGTTCTAGTGTTGTGGGATTGCTGTGAGGGGTTTCTCGCGCACCCGATTGCCTTGTATTTGTTGAGATTGTTTCCTGTTACGCACTGTCACACTGCATGTGGCCAAAGGGTTCCAACTGCCTGTTTTTATACACAGTTTACAAATGACACAGCACAATTTGCATCAGTGTGAGCCTGAGTTTATTGATAGTGTAGGTAGTGTCCGTTGGTGACACGTGTTTCGGCCGTTGGCCTTTTTCTCAGCCGGACATATATTACAAGTTGGTCATTACAGTTCGCCTCTCTCCATATTTCTTAAGTTAACCAATCAATGGGTGCATTCCCCGAACCTCATCCTTAGAGTTCCATTCTCACTAATTAATTAATTACACTAACAATAAACTCAGGCTCACATTGGCGCAAATTGTGATGTGTCATTTGTAAACAATTATAAATGCACATTCTAAAAGTTACTTACATTATTCAAGGTACCCGATTTGTGTCATTTGTTTACTGTGGGTTTATAGTTAGATTGTGTGCGTGTGATGTCTCGGCTGTGCATGCTGACAGTTGAGCAGATCTGTAAAAGACAATAGTCCACTCTCGTAGATAAGTGACTGGAGTGACAGCATTGTCAATCCCTGCAGGTACAAAGACTGCTATCTTGCATTTACAGCTGACCCTAAGCTGTATACAGATATCAGAGGGGAGACTTGTCACATTATATAGGGCATTACCATAAATACACTGTGCCAACACATTACACTATTTTACCACCATTTTACGACAGTACTAAAATACCACTCAAATTTTGTAATAGCCCTCTGACAAAACCCTTAACATATCAGATGTTCTGCTGTCATATTGAGCTTTTCTAGAATAACGTGTAGCTCTGTGAAATGTATTGTTACGGCCCATGGTTTAATCAGATTTAATTTCCTTGCTCTGCATTGCCGGTTTATCACTGGGTGAAGGGCCTTATCATTGGGATGTGTCAAATGCTTTAAGGGAATGGAAATGGCAATACTATTTCACACCTAGTATGTGCTATTACCTGATTGTGATAATTAATCCATGGTGGAAGCAATGGGCACATCCAGGGAACAGTATCTTTGATACATCCATCTATCAATTTACTAGCTCATGAACAGATATGGCCCATACAACTATGCACAGTTTGTCAACACCTAATCTATGAATGGTCTATAATTAACTACACTATTATCACTTCCAATCAGGTTGAATCCTGACCTCCTGCATTGCAGTACTATGGCACAAGCATTTGTGTAATTGTTTGCTGAAGAAGAATAGCAACTCAATGCAATTTCACCATAAGCACCACTCAATGCACATTATAAAATATCGGTATCAAAATACCAAGTTAATGAAAAACCCATTGCAAGCAGATATACTTTACACCATTTATCAATTCGTCTTGTTTGTCATGTTAAGCCTTTACCACTAATCCTCCCTTTTTATATTATTCTGTCATTGTCCTTATAGATTTCTCAAAAGTACCAATATTAGTAACCCTCTTGAACCATTCTCAATATGTGCCATTGTCGATCATATGTTGTATGATAATGGTCCGTGCATTGTTAACATAAATAATTGTAAGGGTGCAGCTGATGACAGATCCAGCAAGACGGAACACACATAATGCTATTTCAGTTCAGTGATCATTTCAGTATGCATTCCAGCTTTTCCCACTCGTTTGTTACTTATCGAATTCCAGTATTGTTAGAATATGTTGTGCAGTCGTTAACAGAAGGCAAGTAGGCATTTTTTTTTATGGTAATTTGCCTTTGTGCTGTGTGTTGTGACTACCTGAACCCCAAAACATAGTTGGGCTCAACACTTTTATAAATTAAGTTTTATTCTTCCTATACTTCCGGAATGGTTTCATTGTAAAATAAAAGGGTAGGAAGAAGTTGAAACTTGCACTCAGAGCACTGAACTGAATATTCTGTTAAACAGCAGGTGGATTGTTTTAGGGGTTTGTATAGCACGTGAGAGGGGGCGTGGAGATGGGGTTTGTGGGCAGTTGAACATAGTTCCACTACTCCTTTTTGTACACTTTAACCACTGACTCTATGACATTGTTTTGAGTTGAAAGGTGCCTTTCTGTATAACGTATTTTTGTCTCCGGTTTTTAAGTTTGTTCAGCCTGCATTTAAAAAGGTCGAGGAATACATTTGTTTGTGAGTTAATGGGCCTCATTATGAGGCTGGCGGCCACGGAATGAACGGTGCCGGTAAGGGACCGGCACCGTTCATTCCGGGCCGCCACATTACGAGTTCGGCAGTGGGTCCTGCACTGGACGCCTGTCCAGACCAGACGTGCAGAGCGGGACCTGCTAGCAGTACAGGATGCTAACAACAGGCCTGTCATTAACGGGCCTGTTGTTAGCATCCTCCCCATTCCCATTGAGTTCTATGGGGGCTCAAATGAGAATGGGGACGTACCGGGTCCGGGTCCCGCAAAAGGGAATTACTGGGCCCTCCAAGGTCGGAATGGCCTAGTAAGTCCCCTTTTGCGGGACCCGGACCCGAGCTTGGGGGTAGCCATACAGCTAAAAACGGCATGGCTACCTCCAAACTCGTAACGAGGCCCAATGTCTCTAGTTTTAGATGCAGAGTTTAGGCAGTCGACCATAAATTTGCCAAAGGCCTTAATAGCTGTGCCTGCCCATGGCTGGCTGCAGACAACGCAGATTTTGCCAACATGTTTTCTCCCCAATCGCTCAACAGCAATCGCTTATTTGAATTAAGTCCTCATTAGCTTGTGGTTGGGAGACACATTCTATTCTGACCATTCACTGAACCTCACCCTGGCCATTTTCTTCCACAGAATTCCTTACCCGTTTCCAATCATTTACAACAAAGAGAGGTAAATGCCACCAAAACCACAATTTAAGATAAGAAAGTGACATATCAATTTAGGTCTAATTGTTTACTTTTCAACAGAACCGGTCGGCAAATAAAAATAAAGAACATATGTTTGACTTCCTTCTTCCGAAGAACTCTTATTTCCATATGGAAACTGCAATTCTTTTCAATGACCTAATTCCATTATCATGTAAAATCATATTTTCAAAAGTGCCTGTTACGAAGCAGTGGGGCTATTGCATTTTTCAATAAAGGCTATATACATTCTAAGGTAGTTGAAGCAGAGGCCATTTCACATTGCAAATCACTGAAATGTGTTGTGTCCTTGACAATTACAATCTATTTTTTACTGACGTATGCACCCAACCTCCAATTTGCAATTCATTGATTAAATATTTCTCTCATGCCGTCACTGACTTACTGATCACTTACAAACACGTGTTTTGGCACAACACTATAGCATCCTGTCTGACGACGTCATCCCACCATTAAAATGAACCTTCCTCAATGACCTTGACAAATGAAACCTTAAACAGTGGATTGCACATCTGACCTTTGTTAAAGGCCAGACTTTGGAAGTGATCATCACAGCATGTGATCTTGTTTTTTGGCACAAACAAAACCTGGTCTGCTTTTTGTGGAACTTGAAGTTTGTTCACACCGTATTTGATAACAACAACATGCCGATATCAAAAAGTAGCTGTAATTCACATTATCGCAAAGTATCTTTTGTTGTGGGTCTTTAAAGGAATGGTTCGGTCAAAATTGTTTATTGTCCCTACGCTTCGGCCATGTGTTTTCAAGCCTAAGTCGCTCGATTTTAGAAAAATTGGCTATGGACCGTACCCAAGTTTTCGTCCATTAAACGCACGCGAAAACAGGCACCAGGGCGATGCCATTTTGTGATAATCCTATCATTTGCCGCATCGCCCTGGCTGACCTGCTTTTGCAGCACTAAATCATATCCCCCGCCCCTGAGCATGACATTATCAAAACATTCTTATTCCCCGCCTCTCTCCGTGACGTTACTGTGCTACGTAGGCAAACGCGCCCAGTCATCTTCTACGCGACTTCACACAGAACCCGGAAACCAACACAGGTCAACTCACAACACAGCGCGCCACAATTCGGAATATGAAACTGTACTTTAAAATCAAACAGCAATACAGTACATTTGGTAAAGTACATTTATTTGACATTTATTTGACATTAAATGTTTAGAGCATATTCAGCAATTGGCATCGAATGGAATTTTTTTTCTTTTCTCTCGATCCGCAAATCCGTAAAAGTTTATCGTGAGTCACGCGCTGTTCCTTTATGTTACACAGGGTGTTGGTTTTCGTTAAAAGAAGCACTTTGGACGCAGGGTGAACCGCAAGGCTGTTCCATGAACTAGGCACTAGGCCACTGTAAAGGTCGATATGTTGCTTCTAGCCGCTAGTACAGCGTAAGGGCATATGGCTCTTTGGCGATCGTCCCATAAGATGGTCAATGTAGTACAGTTGTTTACAAGAAGCTGCAGTTGGCGGTTGAAGAAGCCTCTGCCGGGGTCTGGAATAAGTGGCAGTGACAATATGGTAGGATGTACCTGTTTAGAAAAAATAAAAATTGAAATTAGTCTCACCAGCCGATCTTTATTACTATTATTCATTTTATTTATTATGGGCGAGCTGATTGCAAGGATAGTGCAATGGAGTATGTTCGGCTCTAAAAGCAATGCGAAAACTAACAGAATAAATCGGGATAAACACACAAACTAATGTTTTTTTTTACCGTTGAACCACTGAGAAACGACTGTTTGTCTACATGCATGTCGAATGGGCACATGCATGCCCATGTGCCCGATAGAAAGACAATCCCACAAATGTTGTACTTGCTATTCATCCATTCATTCATTCATTCCGGTATAAAAGCGTCTAAAGAGTTACTTACATTATATTTGCCATTTCCATTGTATCTCTGCGTAATGCAGTCCGTAAATCCCACTGTGTTCATGCCAACGATTTTTGATATACTGAACTAACATTAAACTCGGTCTACTTTCAGAATGTTCAGCCTTATCGTCTCTTACGTTATTGCCCACCTCCTTCAAATGAAGTCCTTTCGGCATGGTCCCTGTCTCTCAAGGTCAAAAAACAATAGAACCTTATACTGCCAGTGCGATTCGTGGGCCTCTTCAGCCCGCAAGCATAAAATCAAAGCCGCTGACCTTCACTCTGCATGAGCGTACATTGTTACTTTGCAACATCCCGTGTAAAGCCATCTGTGAGAACTTGAATTTTCGACTCCATGTTTGTACAAGGCCTCAATGTGCAAATGCGAACTGGCTTCTCTCCCATCTGCAATGCCTCGCTTGGTGCATTCTAAGGCCCCCAATTTTGTCCTCATTGTCCGCGAGCTTTGCAGACCTAGAGAACCATAACTATGGAGACATTGATTTTTTAGGGGAAGGTCAGGGAAAGTATAAAGTACCCGAGGAGTTGAGTTGAAAGTGAGATTTATTGTTTATTTGTTTTATTATTTGCAATACGCAAGCCTCCCCTCGGTTAACAGTGTGCAGCATTTACATGAGATTGCGAAACTTAGTTACAGCAACAAAAATATATACATACACATATTCACAAGGTCAGCAATATGAGGTGAATAGAGAGAGAAGTCAAAGATGACACCCATGTTGTTCGCCACCCAGGATGGTGAATGGAGGGTTTAGGGTTAGCATAATTTGTATGCACACTGTACAATAACATTATTTTCAAAAAGACAATCAGATTACAATGATTTATTTAAACCGGGATTTGAACATCTCAACAAGCTCTGCTTTGGGTGGACATGGCACAGTGGCAATGTTTGGTGGCAATGCATCAGTGCTCTGCACAGAAACGCTCAAAATTCCATATCTGTGCTTCTCTAGTACACTAACAATAAGGCCTTTAACAAAGTCGAACTCCATTTCCTCATATACTGGTTTTACCCCCCATTTCTCAGTTATTTTTCCAAAGGTCGTAGTGTAGCGAGGCATCCCTACATTTCCCGTAGTCCTAGACTGTTCACGGCCCACATTCTCGTTATGGGCCAAGACCGCTAGTAGAGTCCTATGTTTCATGCCCTGTAAACTGAAATGCAATCACTTTGGCCTGTACTTTAGGCACATATTGTGGAACACCTCCAATTCTCCTGTATGACAGAATTCTGTCAGTCCCCTCAAATCTCTTGGTAGAGTTTTATCGAAAACAATCTTCTCAATGGCTTTGTGTGTAGGTGAAGATGCAATCAACCACTTCTTCTTCCGTGCCTCCTCTGTGGACAAAGGGCCATGTTCACATTGGTGGAAATGTTGATTTTCTGTCCAGCGGTGAACGTTGGTACAATGGTGCATCAGTGACCGCCATTTTTCAAGTAGGATTTCCACTGACCGTTCACAAGTTTTGGAGCTCCACCAAAGATGGTTGCTGATAGACTGGGACCACTGTGAAATACTTTCAAAACCATTTTTTTTCCCTGCAGCCGAGAATTTACTATTGATTGATTTAGCAAGATGCCATACGTCAAATTGATGTTTAATATGTGGGAACTGCTCTCTCATTGTCTTGGCAATTGAAACGTGTCTGTCCGTGGCTATGAGGTCGATGTGCATTCCCCTTAATTGTAGATATTGCAATGATTTTATAATCCTAGTTTCTCCATGGCCACTGAGGATTTACATTGGGACACCTGCACGACCACCGAACTAACAATTTTCTTACTATCCATGTCCTGAAAGTGGTAGGTGCAGTACTTGGCAGAAAATCCAGGGCTGTCGCACTGTCCATTGCCGGCAGGCCGGAATCGTTTCCCTTCGAATGTACTTGCTAGAGACAATTGTTCAGTTTTCCAAGCATCACTAATGGCTGGAAACAGATAATCATGTTGGTATTTGTAGTACTGTGTTTTAGAAATGAAATGGAGTCCCACAAACTGAAAGAAAGACTCTAACTTTCTAAAAGTGGACCCACTAAAAAGTGAGGCAGCTGCACACAGTAAATTGCCTGCTGGCAGCTTCCCCAGCATCCGTTGTGCAGACCATGAGAACGCATGATTAAATCTACAGGCGGCATGTATTTTGACGTTACTGCCTTGCTTTTGACGAGTCACATGAATCAATGGCTCCCCACATACTTCCCCTCCAACTGAATGCCCACATTTCAGCATACTTATAATATCCATCCAACAACTGTCGAATACTATGTATTTGCCCTTTTTCATTAGACTGTCATCCGGCGTGAAAGTTGTTTTGGACTGTGCCGTTGAGGACATATGAAGAAATTCGAAAGAAATATCGCTGCTATCAAGTTCTGATGCGTCGTTGGGTGCTGCTGCTGGTTCATTCTCTGTCATTTCAACATCTGTTACTTCAGCATTGATGGGAGAACACAACATTGTCGACAGCTTTTTGGGTGGCATTTTTTTGGCAGATGTAGATTGTGTGAATTGATCTGCGACTACTTCAGAGCTATCTTCAATACATTCAGTATCATCTTCTTTTGGTGGTGCTTTCGAACTGAAGCAATGGTCCAATACAACTTTACGGGATTCTCCGGACACATTCAATTCATGTTCTGCCCATTGGACATGAGCATCCCGAGTCTCAACACGCATCTGAATTAATAGTTCCTCCATAGTGTAAATGGTCTGGCAAGCAACATCTCTCATTTTCTTCACTGTCTGTGTATGTATAGTTCGTACACCCACGGGTAACTAGAGGACCGATTGGAAAAGGGATGTTCATTTTAAACACAATATAAAGTATAGTACAATTGACAGAAAAAAACATAATATAGTCCCCAACACAAAACAATTCCTAAAATTATGAACTGTTTCTAACTAACCTTATTTTTGTTCATTTTCTTTGTAACTTTCTTGACTGGAACTTCAACATATGCACGCTGTTGCTCCGATTCGTTTCCGCATGTCTTCCCTTCCTCTTGCGCTGCAACGACTATATTTTCTGGATCCACATAGACAGCACGGAATGACGCTCCATCGACTCCCTAAAACATAGTACTTTCATTACTATGTATCACAATATTGAAAACATAAAACACACGTGTGGACGAACACACAGGTACATCTCAATAGCTAAACACAAATTAAACATTCTGTCGAACAATCAAACCACAAGTATTCGAGCTCTGATGATCTAGTTTGGTGGAACTGTCAGTATCCATACCTCTGGCTCCGCATGGACTGCCATGAATGGTTGTATTGGAGAGGAGGCATCAGCAACTCCCTGAAACACAGTACTTGATTAGTATGGTTTTCAATATTGGAAACATAACAAACACTTGGGGTTGATGGCACAGGTGCATATAAAGAGATAACCACAAATGATGCATTGTCTAAAAGAATCAGGGAATATCTAAATATGATCAGATTTCATCGACTTATTTCTCCGATTTCTTTACATTTGCATCACCTACAAGGGATGTTGTAATTGTAGAGGAAGCTCCATCGTCTCCCTGAAACACAGTACTTGCATTATTATGGTTTTCAATATTGTAAACATAACACACACTTGGGGTCGACGGCACAGGTTCATATAAAGTGATAACCACAAATGATGCATTGTCTAAAAGAATCAAGGAATATCTAAATATGATCAGATTTCATCGACTTATTTCTCTGATTTATTTACATCTGCATCATCTAAATGGGATGTTGTTATTGTAGTGGATGCTCCGTCGTCTCCCTGAAAAACAGTACTTGCGTTAATAGGGAAGAAAGTATAGCAAATGGAATCACGTTATATGATGACGCTCGATGGAGCTGTCAGTATTCATGCCTCGTGCTGCTGAAGAATATGTAGGGAAGTTGTAAATGTAGTGCACACTTCCGAAAGCTGTTGCACCGATTCGTATATGCAAGGTCCCGCTTTCACTTCCCCTGGAATTACTTGAATATCAGGCTCTGCATCAAGTGCAGGGGTTGACGCTCCATCCACTGCCTGAAAGATAGTACTTGCATTAGTAAGGATTACAATATTGAAAACATAAGACACACTTGGGGTCGACCGCACAGGTACATATCAAGGGCTAACCATGAATGAAACATTGTGTAGAACAATCAAACGACAAGTATTACAGCTCTGATGATCTAGTTCGATGGAGCTGTCAGTATCCATACCTCAGGCTGCTGAAGAACATCTAGGGATGTTGTCAATGTGGTGGATGCTTCAGCATCTCCCTGAAAGACAGTACTTGCATTACTATGGATAGCACTAATCATAACTGAAAAAAAACACCAGTGGGCAATAACTAAGGTGTATATCAATTGGAAAGCACTAACCAAACATTCGGTAAAATAATTACACGATACAATAAAAATATTACTAGACATGCATAAAACAAGTCTGTAGCGGAATAGCCAAGTAAGATTACCTGATACGCGCTAGAAGTGGTTGATAACTGCGAGCATGTCACTGATGAAGAATATTCTTGCTTCAGATTCAAGGGATAGTCAAGCAGTTGTAAAGGTAAATTATTGATAGATAATGAAATGCCAATATTAAAAATTGCCATGTAAGGAGACAGAATACTTGAGAGATATGCTATTGAAAATGCGCAATATAGCACAGTTCCCTGTGCCCATATATAGATATCATTTTTGGGTTATGAAATCGAAAAAGAATATATTGATAAATGTAATTATTCAAAAAGCTATACACTCATATCAATGTTGAAAGTATTGCAAGGGACACAACCCCTAAAATATCAATGAATCAATTTGGCTACCTACACACTACCGCAAGGCCTAAAGCTAAATCCGGACACTTGACTCACCAGTGGCGGAATGTGGACGAATAGGATAGGAATAGTGTTCGTGAGCAATTTTCGTGTCGTTCGCCGTTTTTTCTTCTTTGTTACCCAAGAAGTTGTGTACATGTTCGAGGAAAAGTGCCGGCTGCAGATGCGGTATCGATCACCCCTCTTGTCCTCTAAGACTTGTTGGACTCTACTTTCCAACTCATCCAGTGGATATCCGCAATGTCTGACCCATTCTCTTATTCGATCAACAGTTTTCGGGAATACATGTATTGTAGTGCCTTCAGATTTAGCATGGGTCTTCGAAGGGCAACCGCTAATCGAACAGGCAGGCATTGTTGAAAATTCTGAAAAGTAAATATCGACATTATTATACAATCTTGATGGATAAAAATGTGATACAAAATTAAATGAACCATACAATGTTCAATGCAAGGTTTGTTTTGGTCGCAGGAACTATACCAGTTCATCATGTGCGGCTTAGCATTTGCATAAATTGCAGAAATGTATAAATGATGTGACTAAACTCTGAACATGTGACTCGTCCCTTGGATGTTCTGTCTTGCACGAGAAGGAAACATGCTTACATTATAGACTGGACCCCGAAGGATGCAATTCGATGACAATTGACACAGATGAAAATAAATAGACCTATTGATAGCATAACAATGGAAACTCGAGTCAATATCAATGAGACCAATGAACATAGCACTATTGAGTACTCTACTCACAAATAGATAGAAATTTAAAAATCAGCGAAATATGACTAGGATACATGGCCTTACCTTGACCAACAAACAGTTGGATTCAGCAAGCAGAGCAGTATGTTGCAGGGGAACAGGTAGATGGCCACAGGTAGCACACTGACGAGTTTGCTCGAAGCGGTCACAGAAGTTCACGGATAGCACGACAATGAGCAGATTAGCATAGATCTCAGTGGTTCTCAGGTAGCACGTTCAGGAGTTGACTTGCAAAGCACAAAGATGTTGTCATGAGACATATCAAGTGGTTTATAAAGTATTACAAAAAGGGGTGTGTTTTGAATGAATGACGTGTGTATGTCGTGGTATTATGTGGTTTGCCGGGGACCGGCCAGCGTGGGGTGGGGGTCCTGGCCGGAGACACGGAGTCTGAGGAGGCCATGTGAGCAATGGCCCTTGGCGTGGGATACCTTTTGAAGTGTACATGCTGTTTGGCACCTTGGCCGTTCGTGCCCCTGACAGCCCCTCATGGCAGCGCGCATCCACTGGCGCGAACCGCCTTTGATAGAGGGGGTTGGGATGGATGGGCCTGGGGCGTGCAGATAAGGCACAGGAAGACTGCTGAATTGAGATACACTTATGAGATTGCAGGGGGGCGACCTGCTTCAAGAGGGAGCCCTGCCTGGAGACACGGAGTCTGAGGACGCCATGTGAGCGATGGGCCCTTGGCGTGGGATACCTTTTGAAGTGTACATGCTGTTTGGCACCTTGGCCGTTCGCGCCCCTGACAGCCCCCCATGGCAGCGCGCATCCACTGGCGCGAACTACCTTTGATAGAGGGGGGTGGGATGGATGGGCCTGGGGTGTGCAGATAAGGCACAGGAAGATTGCTGAATGGAGACACACTTATGTGGATTGCAGGGGGGCGGCTTGCTTCAAGGGGGAGCCCTGCCTGGAGACACAGAGTCTGAGAAGGCCATGTGAGTGATGGGCCCTTGGCGTGGGATACCTTTTGAAGTGTACATGCTGTTTGGCACCTTGGCCGTTCGCGCCCCTGACAGCCCCCCATGGCAGCGCGCATCCACTGGCGCGAACCGCCTTTGATAGAGGGGGTGGGATGGCTGGGCCTGGGGCGTGCAGATAAGGCACAGGAAGACTGCTGAATGGAGACACACTTATGTGGATTGCACGGGGCGGCCTGCTTCAAGGGGAGCCCTACCTGGAGACACAGAGTCTGAGCAGGCCATGTGAGCGATGGGCACAGCGAGGGAAAATCCCCTGTACTGACCGCTGTCACTCGGGAAAGTTTCTCTTATGGCACGAACGGCACAGGCGGGTATTACTCTTCGAACGCGGTGTCCAAGCCTCCCGTGAAGCCACCATGTAAAGGAATGATAGGCCACGAGCCGGTACCACCTGTGAAAAATAATGATACAAACTGTTTTTAAATGACCAAGATAAGTTGATTAAATGTTTGTTGTCAATGACAATTCTTGTAACTAATGGTATTCTGCTCGGACAAATGCTATCTAGACACTGCACACTATTGAACAACTTTCATGCGATACAATGATATATAGATGTCATTTTGGATATAGGAGACGACCATGAAATAGTAGTGGCATCACAAGCAGATTATACTTACTCGTTACTCGGATTACAAGGACGAACAGTTGCGCGAAGTTCGTGCATAAGCACCATCATTATCCTCAACACGGACCGTGTGAGGCAGGCTGCCCTGAAGTCTGGCAGCTCGGTGATGCATTGCAGCCGTGGCTCGTCTTCCGAAATGTAGGCCACGCATCCCGAGTTTTCACAGCAGCAGCAGTTCTCCTCCTCGATTGGCATTAGCTCGCACCGATTGCATGTGCACAAGGTGGAAACACCGTCCATGCGACTAGGTCCAGTGTCTTCATCCGTTGATTCGTCCTGCCAACTGCCGTCCGAAGCCCCATCGTTTTCGCGTGTTTCCCTTTCCAGTAGTTCCTCCTCGGTATACTCGGGCTCGTACATGTAGGGCATTATTGTAGCCTTGTGTGGTAAACAAACTAAAATAATTTATAGCGATGGTACATGTGTTCACACGGGCTACAAGTGGCAAAGGTAGCTGACCAGAGCACAGAAACGAGTCACAGAATACTCAAAGTAACACAGAGAGAGAAATGGAATCGAAAATCTGCTGCTGTGTGTTGTGAAACGGTCTGTTTATGCTTATTGAGGAAAGAGGCGTCTTGCCATCTCCATGGCGACACGTCATTAGCTGAAGCGCAGCGATTGTTGACACGAGACGTGCTTTGGCGTTGTGAAATGGGCGGTACGCGTCTGCTGATGACAGGCTCAGAGGCGGGAGATATGATTTAGTGTCGCAAAAGCAGGTCAGGGCAATGGGGCAAGTGATAGGTTTATCACAAAATGGCAGCACCCTGGTGCCTGTTTTCGCGTGCGTTTAATGGACGAAAACTCGGGTAAGATCCATAGGAAATGTTTCTAAAATCGAGCGACTTAGGCTTGAAAACACATGGCCGACACGTAGGGACAATAAAAAATGTTGACCGAACCATTCCTTTAATGCTTGAAAGTACATTTAGAAAACACTGAGGATATTTTGTGGCTCAAAGTACTTTGAATTTCTGGTATTTGTAGACTTTCAAGAGGAAGAACATAACATGATCAACCTTTTTCTTAACATATTTTTACAAACGATTTTAATATTTGTCAGCTTATTATTTCATATGTGTATTTTCAACTATTCTTCATAAAGCAGAGGAAGATATGTGATCATGTGCCTAAATTGCAGTCTAGACTCAAATCTCAGCCTCTCCACTTAGCTAAAGTATGTGATCTTGATCATATCATTGTATCTTGTAGTAGCTTAACTGCCAAAATTAAAAGTCCCTAGAAGTTATGCAGTTGGCACAGTACCCTATTAATAAACAGGCACATGCTCATTCTGTGGTTATATATGGGTTCCTCGAAAGAAATCCCTTTGTGTTAAGTTTTCATTGTAGCTACATTTTTCTTTCAATGGCGGTCCTCCCCCACGAACCCCATCCTACACCCTACCCACTCCTGCCATTAACCTTACCCTCACTTCTATACTCCCAACCCCTTTGCATACCCTTACCTATTACACCCACACGAAGTAACAAACCACACAGTAACTTACTATAAATAGATTCATAATGATGAACCACAG
Organism: Ambystoma mexicanum; assembly: GCF_040938575.1. NCBI lineage: Eukaryota > Metazoa > Chordata > Amphibia > Caudata > Ambystomatidae > Ambystoma > Ambystoma mexicanum. The sequence continues at coordinate 294,663,896 of NC_090928.1, forward strand.
TACACACACTAAATTGCTAGATAATCCCGTCCCTATGGTCTAGTCCTATCACCTGGCTATTTCCTTTCATTTTACATGCAGACTTGCACAATGTGTGATCTTAAAATGTGACCCTTGTATCAGCTCAGGGCCCCCACAGAACTTAGATTTGGACTACCTTGCCCCTTCTAATAATATACTGCAATAAAGGCATTCAAGCAATTCTTGTTATGAACGTTTGCGTTTTCATTGATGTTCTAAATGTCCCCAACCCAGTGAAGCTTTAGGAATTCCACCAGGCAATGTTTTCCATGGTTTAACCATCTGCATAAAGGAGCAAAAATGAATGAGACAGTTGCAAAATATGCAAATTACATTGCTTCTACTTGATTTTGGTTAAAATGACTCTTTTGAGGCATTTGACTCACTACACAAATATGATCTGCAGTGCAATAGTCTAGAACACGCTAACTCCCAACAGGCGAACAAACACTGCTCACTATCTTCAATCCTCTGTCTTTCATCAAGTTTAATCCCCTAGTCAATGCCTTCTCAGAGTCTTAGCCAAGTATTTCACAAATACAAAGCACACAGTCTATCATGAAATCTCCACTAAACAGCAAGTGAAGGAATCATCTCACAGTTCACAGGCTCTGGCTGAAAATCTCAGGGAAACCACTGTTTCTAATTCTCTTCAAGATGGACGTGCTCTTTTTCTGGTGGAGTTGATTTCTCTAATGCTAAATTGGAAATGCTCATATTTCCCCATTTGACCTTCTGCCAGCTAGGCCTTTTTGGGTTTGGACGAAGCCTAATTGGCATTTCTTTCCTTTTCAGTAATGGCTTGGCAGGCGAAGAAAGATGGTCTGGAGGGTTGCCCAGAGCAATGCCAGAGGTTAAGATTAACTCTAAAACTTACACCCATCACCTCTTTTGTTTTGGTATGGGAACGGTATGTCCATGCGTGGGTCCCGTACCTGTTAGGCATAGAGACCCATGCTACTCCTCACTGATGAGTCTGAAACATGTCTGGGGATGCTTGTGGTTGTGTGCAGAAGGGATGTGATCAAGCAGTTTGGGCTGGACTGCCAGTTTTGGGGTGGGACCAAGACTGATTTGTATATTGTTGTTCACCTATTGTAATAGCTTGGCAGGCAAAGAACGATAGTCTGGAGAGTTGCCCAGAGAAATAGCAGAGGTTGAGATTGATTTGAATTCTTTCAGCCATCACCTCTTTAGTTGTGTTATAGTCATCCAGAATGAGACGGGTATGCCCAGACGTGGGTCCCGTGCCTGCTGGGACTACAGCCAAAGCTACTCCTCACTGATGATGCCCAATGAGGCCAAAACATGTCTGGGGATGCTTGTGGTCTTGTGAATTAGGGATGTGACCAAGCATTTCGGGCGGACTGGCCCTTTAGGGGTGGAACTAAGCCTAATTTGCAGACAGTCTTTCCCCTTTCGTAATGGCTTGGCAGGCAAAGGACAATGGTCTGGAGGGTTGCCCAGAGTGATGCCTGAGGTTAGGATTAATTATAATTCTTCCGGCCATCACCTCTTTTGTTTAGCTAAGTCTTTTAAGACATTATTAACCCCACCTATCCCACCCTTTCACCTGATTGGCATTATAAACTCTTCTCTACCAAAGGGTGTGTACCCCTCACCTTATCTCTTGATGCCACTGATTATACTCCTATTAACGAAATACTGTATTGATCACTCTGGAGCTAGCAATCACAGTCCAAGTTGCAACCTGCCATATCTAGCACAATTAATGGTAAAGGCAGTAGTAACCCAAACACAGTTATTTGTTAAGAACAGGTTACAACTGGACCTTGATGGACATGGTAGTGAGTCAGTTATCAATGTGGCACAAGATTGTTTGTGCCTTCTCATGGCCAGATGAAGTCCCAGAGCCCTGGTCCTTTTGGATATGGCTGACACCTTCTACATGGTAAACTATGATACTCCCCTTCTTTGTCATGACAACGAAGAAATCACTCACTTAGACTGGCACAGATCACAATGCATTCCTCTTAATTAATGCCATGTAAAGGGCAAGGTTCCAATGTGGCAATCATGAACTCATCTTTTGTTCAATATTTATATTAAACCACTTGGAATGTTCATCCAATTTCTTGCCATGGATTTCCTGAATTCTGGTGACACTGACATCTTTGTAGTGGTGGTGTCTCTACATAACCTCCAATATCCCGATGACAAATAGGGGACAATGGATGGCAAAAACAGAGCTCTTAATAGTCAGTCACTGTCACCTTTACTTAAAGGCTGTATGTTCCCTGCCAACCAGATGTATGTTCCCACGTTCAAAAGAATTAGAGCAGGAGGGTCCAGCTTCCAATACCTAGCACCCAAAAATTGGAATGCCCTGCCAACCTCACTAAGGCATGAAAAATCATACACCACCTTTCGAAAAAATGTAAAAAAACCTTCCTATTCCACTAAAGTCTCGGAACTGACTTGCACAGTTATGCTTGCACTGCAACCTTAGCAAGTATAACTTTATTGATTACCACTGTCATCGTACCACTGCTAGCGACTGTTACATCCTATGCTATGTTTGTTCTCAAGTCTTCTGTAACAGTGCCACGATGACTCAGGGCAGCTCTGTGCGCTTTATAAATGCAAATAAATAAATAAATAAATAAAGCCTTTTTGGTGCCCAGGCCCTACCGCCTTTTGCACAGTAAAAGATATAGGTCTTTACTTTGTAATAAGGCTCACACTTGAATATGAATCAGACATGCACCAACTTTTACCTTTGCAAATAGTTGAAATGTCTTCCTTGGTGTGTGGCCTTGCCATGGTGTGTCTACTCTGTCATGGAAGTGCCCACATCAAGTCTCGATAATGTTAAGGCCATATATCTGGAAAGGGCAGCATTTTATAGAGTGCCTTCAAAATGCTGCTGTTCACTTGATGATGAAAACACACACTACTGGCCATATGTATCCTGGCTTCGTCTCCCTACACTGGTTACTGTTTGGGAAACACCATGAATGTAATGCCTTGTGGGTAGCCATCATTCTCGTTATGGGAACAGCCCTCAGTTTATAAGTCACATATAATTCATTACACTCCTCCTGCCCCCCTAGAGAGCTAAGATGTATCGCCACCAACCCCCGTTCCGTTCCAAGATTCTCCCCTTGCAGATTGGGCAGAAGACCCCTTTCCTCTCATGCTGAACATCTCTGGAGTCATATTCACCCCAGTCCGCGAACCCGGTCCTCCCACCTGCAATTTAAAAATGGTTTGAAGTCCTGTCTCTTTATCAAACAGGACTGTGGTTGCTGTTAGCTTGTCAGTGTTGGAGACTAACCGTTTAGTGACAGCATTCTCCACAAGTGACCAATACCATAACATGAGCCGGACAGCACAAACCTCACATGCAAAACGTCAAGACGCATCTACGAGTCTGGTGAAAGCAAACAAGTTTGGACATGCATGGAAGTAGTCCAGAAACCTGAGGGTTTCTTTGTGGGTTTAGTTAGATTGCAGGCAGGCGAGGGAGGGAGGACCCACACTCTTGAATGGACTCAGGCCTTTCTTTGATTTCTGTTTCTTTTTTTTTTTACAGTGTTTATATTAGTTAATGAAAACGTGTTTTTTCTTTTGTATTGGAGAAACCTTCTTTTGTAGCCTTTTCCTAGCGGGTGAAACCTTGTTTTATAATGTGGCTTTGCTTTTCTCTTAAATGAAGTCTTCTTCATTAAGACGTTTACTTTGTTATTTTATTTCTAGTCAGGGAAACCTTTAAAGTGCTCGTCTTGTATTTATCAAGAGGAATGCTTTCTTTGCTTTTTTATTAAGGGGCATTGTGAAGGTTTTCATCAGCTTTCCTTCATTTCTTTTTCGTCTTTGTTGGCTTAAAAAGGGCCAGGGCAGCAGGAGCAGGTGCACATCTCCATAACTAGTGCGATTGTGTGGCAGGGGATTCATTTGGATGTTATTCTGCTGGGCTGAGAAGGGAATATTTTGCCAAGAAATGTGCAGACAAGGAATCTAGCTCTGATTGCGTGTGAGCGGTATCCTCTACACATAATGGGGTAAATGTCTCGGATGAGAAGGAGCTGTGGGCTGACTCGTGCCTTCAGCCTTACAAGGTCATAAACTGCGAACCACAAATGTGTGTATTTTTATTTGATTTTATTACTTATAACGCAAATCTAGTTCAAGCACAGCGGAGCGCTTTACAAAAGGATTGCGCCAGAATTGGGCATGGCATTTTATACAGTATTGTTTGTGGATGGGAGAGAGGGATTTTAATCCCTCCGGCAGGTATTGTTGAAAAGCCACGTTTTTAGGGCCTCATCACAAGTTGGGCGCAGCGGAAAAATGTGGCGTTGATGTTATTACTGCTGCATTTACCTCTCCGGCCAATCTCGAGTTGGGTGGAAAATAAGAGTATTACCTGCAGCTTTTTGCTGGAGGTAAAAAACACAATTTTCTACCCATTTTCGGCGCTATTAGAGTGGCCAATGGACCCAATGGGAACGAGTTGCAGTAGCGCTAATATAATTGGGCGGTATCCCGGCGCAAATAGCGCATGGATACTGCCCAACTCATGATGAGGCCCTTAGTGTTTTGTGGAATTGGAGGATGCAAGAGGCATGTCGAGCCTCTCCCAGGATTGTGTTCCAGATTGTTGGGGTGTGGCAGGAGAACGACAGCTTGCAAGTTTTCTCTTTGTTGTCCAGCTTTGACTCCAACATTTTTATTGCCGTTAGTAAGACATATTACTAATCACTATTAAACGGGAAATTTTGGTGTACAGCACTAAACAAAACACCAAATATTATTATAGATGCCGAGGTTGGGACAGTTGGTGGGAGGATTGGTGATTGTGGGGATAATGATGGAGAGGTTTTGTAGGCTGAGAGGTCAGGCAGTGGAGGATCCTGAGAGGGTGGCAGTGGGCACAGTCACAACAGCAGAGAGCAGGTGGCACTCAGCATATTAAGGGGCAAATCATGTAGAGATTTAAGGAGAGGAATAAAAAGCCTTCCTCTTTTGCCAGCAACCTCCTGGGTACGGCATTATTTTAAGGAGAATGCTTGGAATTCCGGAGCTCAAGCTGAAATGGTGGGGTGTGTGTACTGAGTGCAAGGTGTCAGTAAGGAGGGACATCTTCATTGACACAAAAGATCCAGGTACCCCAGCCCTGCTGAACCACATGTGGCACTAGCATCTGTAAGTGTGGTGCAAAATCTTTCAACACCCCCTAGTTAGTGTGTGGGATCATATCTGTGGGGGTGAAAAGACATTTATTGCTGGGACATCACAGGCCTGTGGGGAATGAAGTTACCACTGCCATTGTTAATATGTCACTTCAGTGTCAAAGTCCTGGTCAAACTATGAGGTTGCTGTCCTGACAGCCAGACTATCCAGACCAAAGAGAGAGTACATCACTGAGATGTGGGTTCCAGTGTGAGAGTCCAAGATAACATGGAAAGTATGTCTGAGAGGCTAGGTTTAACCTCAGTTTATGAATAAGAGACAGGAAGAAGAAAAGAAGGTAAGGTAAAAAAGGAGCTACATTTTTCCTAAGTGTAAACCCCCACATTCCAGTGTAGGCGTTTCATTGTTGTGTATGAATGGTGTGTTCATGTTCATGTTAATCAGTCCTGTTTTTATGACTGTTGTTTACCTCCTTCCTGAGATCCGGGTGGACTAGGTATGATCCGCCCGCAGGGGGAATGGGAACGTGGATGAGGTCATTTCTCAAAAAATCCTGTCATAGGTTCCCCGCATTGGGTGACCGGTGGACAGGACCAGTAAATGTATATAGCCGCTTCGAGGGGCGCAAGGGTCTCTTCTCTGAAGGAACACACAGGGCGGCCAGGCCCTCCGGTGTGTGGGGAGTTCTGCTGTTGGGCCAGTTGATCGGTCTGACTCTCACTCTTCCCTTTCCAGGATTGAGGTAAGGGCAGAGTTGTGAGGGAGGCAGCCCAACAAGGGCTTAGAGTGCCTGTGTGTGCGTGCAATTCATGAGGGACAGACGGTAGCTGAGGAGACGTGTCTTTCCCCTCTCTGTGACTTGAGGCAGGAGTGGGAAAGTTTACGGAGCAGGCCACAGAGTGCAGTACTATTGGAGGAGAAAAATATACTGTTTGGCCGCCTTACGGCCGTGGTTGCACTGTCATTTCTCTTTGCAGCTGTAGGAAACAAACTTGGGGAGTGTGAATGGTTAACGTTTTAGCTGAGTTGGTTGCTCCCATGAAAGCCAGCGGCGTGCTGATGTAAACAGAGTCAGTGAAGGGGAAGGGGGCTCCTGTGGGGACTCACTGAGCCGACCACCCTCGGGTTAAGCGGCAGCATAGAGTCACAGGGTTCCTGTAGTGGGTTCCATGATATATTACCCTGCCGCTCCACCATTGGGAACTCCCTCAACGAGAGGGGTGTGGGATGCAGTAAGCCAACAATGTATAGAGGGGGAAAAGAGAGATCCTTATAGGTGGTGGCACCTCATTGGGCCTCATTACCGTCCAAGATAGGTAGGGAGTGAAATTAGCATGGTGTTTCTTATCAGGAAAGAGCGAGTGCCAAGGCACATCACCGGAAGTTTCTACTAAATCAAACCCTGCCAGCATTACGTTCTGCACGGTTGCTACAGCAGCGATTACCGAAACGGCCCTTACATGCACAGAGAACTGTGTTGCTCTCATTAGGGATCCTTTCCCTCATTACGTGGGGGGACTGTGTGTTTGGTGTCTGCGCTGTATGTTGTGCTATATGTTGTGCGTAATGTGGTAGCCTGCAGCTGCCCTGGGTGGTCCAAAAAATAGAAGTGATTGTTTATCAAATGTGAATGATCTTGCTCACAAGTGAACCCACTCAGGTAAAACAATTATTTATTTATCAAATGTGAATGATCTTGCTCACAAGTGAACCCTATGAGGTGAAATAAGTATTTATTTATCAAATGTGAATGATCTTGCTCACAAGTGCTCCCACTCAGGTGAAATAAGTATTTATTTATCAAATGTGAATGAATGTGAGTGATCTTGCTCACAAGTGTTCCCACTGAGGCAAATAAGTATTTATCAATCAAATGTGAATGATCTTGCTCACAGGTGCTCCCACTGAGGCGAAATAAGTATTTATTTATCAAATGTGAATGAATGTGAATGATCTTGCTCACAGGTGCTCCCACTGAGGTGAAATAAGTATTTATTTATCAAATGTGAATGATCTTGCTCACAAGTGCTCCCACTCAGGTGAAATAAGTATTTATTTATCAAATGTGAATGAATGTGAATGATCTTGCTCACAAGTGTTCCCACTGAGGCAAATAAGTATTTATCTATCAAATGTGAATGATCTTGCTCACAAGTGCTCCCACTGAGGTGAGATAAGTATTTATGTATCCAATGTGAATGATCTTGCTCAACTGTGATCCCACTGATGTACCTATTTATTTATTTATCAACTTTGAATGGTCTCGTCCCCAAGTGACCACACTGGTGCTAACTAATGGTTTATTTATCTAATGTAAATGAGCTGGTCCTCAAGTGACCACACTGGTGTTAGATATTTTTACCATTACCAGAGGAAATGTGAGGAGGACTTCTGAATGTTTATGTAGCGCCTAAACTAGGGGCATTTTTGAATGTCATATTACTCAGGCATAGCGATGATATGATTTGTTTTCTGCACACTGTCATATAAATACTGAGTTTCACTCTTACTGAATGGCATGAGGCTGTGACTGTTTATTTTTACCTGGTTCAATCAAAGTACAGCTAGCCACCATGGCTGGGCTGGCCATACGGAAAAGGCCTTCATCCCTCCCACCCCCGCCAATGAGACCTTCTGCACATTCAGAGGTCTACTATAGGTCCTCATATGAGGATCCATCCACCATTCCCCCTGAGCTCTCATTCGCACATGTGTGCTGTAGGGTGTAAGTATCCCAGGCTCAGGATTCCTACAGGTTGCTGCTCTCCCCTCCTTTTGGGAGCCATAGGGAGATACACCTTACATAAGAATTCAAAGATACCCTTTAAGGTTTTATCTCATGTATATTATATGATATATTGACAATATCATATGTTTCTTCTGTTTGAACGCAGACTCTGCTGACACGATTTAATTAATGGGCTACAGAAGAGAAAGTTAGATGGAGAAAGGTTACATCAATTTCCATTCACTATATCAATGCAACTACTTTGCTAAGTGACACAGATATAAGGCTCACATGGTCGGTAGCCTACTCAAAGGGCAGTATCAAAGTGCAGACAATGTGCAGGCTACTGTGGAGTGTGATGACGGCTACCTGCAATTCTCAAGTGGATAAAGACATGTCTTGTTTATGGGTCCACAAACTAAGCAGATTGTGTAATGCCTGTGAGCATTTCCTGGTCACAGGGATAATTTCTGACACAATGACCACAAAGTAGAAAATGTGTCCAAAGCATGCAACAGACATTGATTTCCCCGGACATAGTACACCAATGGAATTGGAGTGGTGGCCATGGCCACAAATCCTAGAACTGGCTGCTAGATGGTTATTCACTCTGCCAACATCTGTTGCACCTGTTCCACTTTCTCCAATATGTCAGTTCTGAGTTGGGACATTTGTAAAACGGTGCTTAAAATGATGAAGGAAGGAACTATGGTTAACATACTTTATTGTGGTTGCCAGGATGGTTGGCATATTGAAAGTGTTCCCTATAAAGACTAACAGTCACCAGGTGACTGTACCTTCTGGCCCTGGCCTCTGTCCAAACTTTCTCTGCTTTGTCCTTGGTGAGGGCCTCAGGCTTCACCTTTTGTACTTATTCCTGGGCCACACCGTTTCCCCTGCTTTCTCTGCCTTTTCCTTGAACAGGGCCTCTTCTTCCTGTGTCTGGCCTTCAGTCAGAGAATGGACCTTGTCACTTGGGGCTTTGTCTGTGGCTATGACTTTCTCTTTTCATCCCTCTGCTCTTCCCCTGGATAAAGCTTTCACCCTATCTCTCTTCAGCCCTTCTTTTGATTGAACTTCTGTGGTTTTCTCTCTTTTCACTCTCCTTCTACATGGCTTTGACCTGCTATCTCACAGCTGCCTCCTGGCTGCCGCCTCTGCTCTTATCTAGATGATCTTATGTGGACAACAATGTTTGCCCCTTTGTAGGCTGTTGGCTCGATCTCCTCTATACAGGGATGAGATGCCCCACTCAACTTCTTCTCTAGAGATTATATCCCCTATTCCCACATACTCCTGCTCATAGGATTTCTACTCTTCTCCTCTTTCCTTTTACCACCCCTTTCTGCCCTCTCCAGTTCTTCTCTCCTATACACCTCAAGTATCACATCATCTCCTTTCTTCCACTCTGCCTCATCTCCCCTTCCCTACATCTGTATCACTCTCCCCTCCTCCACTTCTCCTCTACTCCCCAGGTCTGCCTCTGCTCTCCAGGATTTATAAACTGTCCCTCTCTCCATGTCGTACTATCTGTCTCTCCCTCTGTTCTTGGGGTCGTACAGGCTACCTTACACACCAGTTGACAGCTTCTCATCTCCATAGGCATTGCCTGCTTCTCCAGCAGTCACTCAATTCTGCAGCACTGCAATTCTCCATCTTTGACCTCCAACAGTCCCTGTCACTGATGTCCTGGGAGCTGGCTCTTATATAGGGCTTGTATGCAATAGCTTCTCCCTGCGTGACTGGAGGGGTCACAGTAACTTTCTGCATATGCTCATTAACTGGAATGCTGCATATACCTGATCCCCTGAGGGAAGCCTCCATGATGCCCAGGGACCATCTTGGGTCTTTTTCCTGGTTGTTTTCATGGCTGGCTGGGCTGCTGCTGCTGCTCCCTCTCCCTGCCTCTTTCTGGACCCTACACTCTGAGGCTGGATGTGGCTACCTTCTGTAGTCAGCAGGTTGGTGAGTTGTGTGCCTTCCTTTTGAGGGGTTAGGAGAGTGAACATCGGTTACCCCCTACTTTATTTGTTCGATGGCTCTTTCTCTCATTGATTCTACTGGAGGGAGTGGCTGCCAGTTATTTTTTTCTCTTCCATGGTTACACCTTTGAGGGATATATTCAATTTCCTTTCTTCAGTTCCCTCTTTGGTCCCGGGAAGAAGCATAGTCACATTTGGGATGTTGATTAATGGACAAGAAAGAGCTGTGATTCCTGTCTCATGCCGTGGGAGAGGCGTGTGACTTCCACACAAGATTGTGAACTAATTGAAAGAGCTACTGCCTACCTCCATCACCATCTTTCAGACAGTGTATTTCTTTTACGAAGAAGCAGAAAAGGAAAGTGAGGGTGAGCTCTTTAATTTAGTTTTTTTTTAAAGTGCCAGCACACATTCCTCAGGCAGAGCTGAGTCACACATCTAATGAATATGACTCAGCCACTCTCTAGCACAATCCGACAAACAATCTAACATTCAGCAAATGAAGCATCAGAATCAGGTGTTGCCCAAATCTAGAGTGCTTGTTGTACTGTTGTGAATTAAGGACCTGACACAAAATTCTCAAGTACACCAGCTGCACCTCCTCAGATGTATTCTTCCTTTTCTTAACTTTCCCCAGAAATTCACTGTCTCCAGAACCCTGATTCTCTCAAGGCTGGAATACTGCAACAGCCTCTTTCTCAATCTGCCTTCCGCTACTCTCCGCCCTCTGAAACTAATCCAGAACAGGACTGCAAGACTTGTCCTTGCCCTCAAGCCCAGGGATAGTACCTCACCAGCCCTGAAATCACTCCACTGTCTCCCGGTGGCTGCAAGGATCAAGGACTAGCATACAGGTATCCCTCCTAAACAAAATCAAACTTCTACAAGATAAAATACAAATGCAACGCAAAGCACTACCTAAGCCCGACTGGCATGCCATGCCTAACACCCCTCCTCATAATCCTTCCACCACTCTCTTCTCCTTCAGAGAAGTCTCAGAATCGGAAGTCTCAGATCTCCCCCAACATCTTAAACCTTCCACATGTAAAGGAGACATTTGCCCACCTGACATCATTAAAGACTGCACTGACGCACTGACTCCGATCATCACAGCATTCATCAATGCCTCTTTTTCCACAAGAACCGTACCACTCAGCCTAAAAGAAGCTTGGGTCCACCCTCTTCTAAATAAAAACTCCCTTGATCCCACTTGCCTCAACAACTACCATCCCATCACCACTGTCCCATTCCTCCTTAAGATCTTAGATAAGGCAGCCCACAGCCAGACCCAACACTACCATGAATCTAACACTATACTAGGTAAAAGGCAATCAGGGTTCCGCAAAGGTCATGGCATGGAAACCACCCTTTTGGACCTAAAAAAACATACTACAGAGATAATGGACAATGGCAAACCAGCCCTCCTGTTACTCCTGGATCTCTCGGCCGCATTTGATCTTGTTGATCACAAGATCCTTACCTCCCATCTCTCCAACGCAGCTCACTTCTCTGAACAGGCCTCTTCATGGATAACTTCCTTCCTAGAAGGCCAAGCCATGAAGGTCTACTCTCACCAGGCTAACTCAGCCCCCAATCACTATCCACTGCGGAGTTCCCAAGGGATCTTGCACTGCACCTACTCTCTATAATCTGTTTACTAAGCTACTCTTCGACAAACTTGACTTCCGCACTACCTATGCCAACGATACACAAGTTCTCCTCCCTCTCACTGGATATTACCACCAAGATGCAGTCGCTCTCCTTCAAATATACACTACCATTCAAGCCTGGATGGCAAACAACGGACTGTGCCTAAACTGAGATGAAACAGAGATCATCATCCTAGGCCTTAAAGTAAAACTGCCCAAGCCTGACCAAAAATACTGCAACTTCACCATCGACAACACCATCATCCCTTTCTCCTCCTCTGTGAAGACCCTTGGAGTCTTCCTAGAATCCACCCTATCGATGACTCGACAGGTCAGTGCCATTGCCTCCACCTCCGCCCATCCCACCAAACTAATAAATGCCATAAAACCTTTCCTATCCAGCCAAAACGGTCTATCCATCGCCCGAGTCACTATTGGAGCTAAATTGGATTATTGTAATGCTCTCCTTGTAGGCACTTCGGCCAAAAATCTAAACAGGCTCCAGATAGTCCAAAACAACGCGCTCAGCGCAGCCCTCAGTATCCCCAAAAGAGACCACATCACACAGGCCAGACGGGCTGCCCACTGGCTCCTGGTAAAGGACAGGATCACCCTTAAGACCCTCACTTTAACACACAAATGCCTCAGCTTCACTGCCCCACCCTGCCTATCTTAAACTATCACTAGAGATACCTCCTCTCGTCCTAGGAGACGTCACTACGCCAACCAATTGAGCATACCTCCCATCAAAAGAGCTAAAGCAGGGGTAATAGGTTTTCCACATTTAGCACCCAAACTTTGGAATGCCCTGCCCAATGAACTCAGAGCCAAAACCTCCCTCACAGCTTTCCGCAAAACCCTCAAAACAACACTCTTTAACTTACCTCTCCCCCTCTTCCCACTTCCCCCACCTACCTACTCAGCATATTTGTATTTCCTTTTACCATTGTATTTTTGTTCTGTAACCAGCAACTATCTCTGTAACAGCACCACAATGCCTAAGGACTGCTGTGCGCTTTATACATGTTAATAAATAATAAATAAATAAATAAAAGTTCAAGACCCTCTGCATCATCCACAAGGCTTTCTGGGCCGGTGCCTGCATTCCATACAACTCTCTCTTCCTAGTTACCTTCCTTCTCAAGCCCTTCGCTCAGTTACCTCCAAATCTCTGTGGGCCAGACGCTTCTCCAGGCAGGGAGTGGGGGGTAGATCTCCACCTCTGCAGGTGCCTCCCTCTGGAATGTCCTCCCAGCCCCTCTCAAACTTGAGCTGGACCACCTGAAGTTCCGGAAGCAGCTCAAAACTTTAATCTTCTCCTCTGCTTTCTCTCTCTCCCTCCCCTGCTGGCCTACCTGACCTACTTGTCTGCTGAACCGTCTGGTTGCTTGGCTACCCTCAGAGTCTCACTGAGTCCAGACTCTTTCTTGATCAGTAACCCTTGCAATGCCTCTGGGCCTACCACACACTTAGGGGCTCTAACTGTAACCCTACAGTCCCATTTTCTCCTTGCAATACCCAGAGCCGCGGTGCCCTGGCTGCACTTACTCAGAGCATTGCTGCACTGTTTTTCCCTTCCCTCCACCTTGCAGTTCTCCCCTCCCTTTCCCCTTGCACTTCTCGTTCTCACACTAGCACGATCTGAATGACACAAGGCCTGGTAACATCGTTTGTCTTCCCTCCCTTGTCTTGTCGCGCCTAGAAATACTTGTGTACAGGCGCATTATAAATGACTTATATCATATCATCTGATCACAGATGCCCAGAAAAATAGACAATGCTGCACTAAGAAACGGCTAGACTGGCAGCACCCAAACGACAGTCTAGCCATGTAATTCACTTAGCAGGACTGCTTTATCAGAAATGCCCAGTTAAAATAAAGTCATACCAAACTGAGGAATGACTAGACTGGCTGCACCAAAATGCCTCTCTAGCCACTAATACCACATATCATACCTGCTTAGCCTGGACACGGACAGCCATTATGATTTGTTGCACAATCCTGCCCCCCACACATCCCCTCTCCCTCCCAACCCTAAGCCAACCTCCAAAATCAGCTACTTGCCCAGAATTACCTCCACGTCCCTCTTCCTTGTCCCAGAGCTTACATATGAGGCTCTTTGCGTGTGTGACGCAAATGTGATTAATGCCCCTTAATTCCATGATATGTACACTACTGGAACACTACTGGAAAACCTAGAAACAATGACGGTAGCCCAGCTAATCTCAGGAGTCACCCACTCAACTGGACCTACCTTAGATGCAATCTTTGGAACCTCTGACCAGCTCTTCTCATACCGATCATGACCGCTAATATGGTCATACCACTCAGCCATCTTCTTCAACCTGAGCCCCTGTGCTCATTCAATCCAGCTGTGATCACTGAACTACAAATCCATTCCTGCACCTGGAAAGAAATGAAAGTAATTGTAGATATCACACACTCAATATGAGACTCCCAGTTCACCTCACCCTTCAAATCATGCTCAAACAGAAAACGCCTCTCACCCAGATGGTACTCCCCAATTCTCAAAGAAACGTACTGAAATTAATCTTGAGCGAAGATGGCGCTCAGGCGAATCAACAATCAACAGACTTGCCTATCCCAGTCAGTTCAATCACTACCATGCAGAAATATGCAAAGCCTAAAAATCATTCTGTAAAAACAAATTCTTCAAAGACCTTCACCCAACCAGAGAACTCTATAAATCAATTCAGAATGCAATGCCCCTGCCCTCCTCACTAGCTCACCTACTAACTACTCACTCTCCGACCACTTCCAGAACAAAGCCCACAAGAGGCACACTTCTAGTCTTTCAAATATCTCTACCCTCACCAGCCATCTCTTCAACATCATCACAATCCCCCTAAACCATTCCTCTCTTCTCCTCCTTCTCTGCACTCACCCCACCGGAATTCTTCAAGCTCCTGTCTAATAGCCATCGAGCCGGCTCCCCAGGAGACACTTGCCCACCTGCCCTACTTAAAGAAATCCTTTCCTCAACCTGTGAAGGTAACCTTGCACTCTCTATCATCAACACTTCATCTACCTCTGCCATTTTCCTAGCAAAATTCAAAACCACTTAAGTCAAGCCTCTCCTTAAAAATGCTACCCTTGACCCTCTTGACATTGCAAATAACAGATTACAGACACATCTCGAACAACCACTTCATAGCCAAACTAACAGACCGAGCAGCAAATTCACAACTAAGCCATTTTTCTGAATCCAATAACATTCTAGACTTTGCTGAATCAGGCTTCTGACCCCTACGGGGTACAGAATCATGCTTAGTTTCCATCTTGGACAGAAGTGCTGCTCTCATTCTTCTTGATCTCTCAGCAGCTTTCGACAACATAGACCACTCGATAGGCATTTGGGATCTAGCTCTAAACTGGATTGGACAATTCCTCTCTAACAGATCACACATGTTTCACTTACCACCATTCCCCTCCTCCTCCTGCCCATCCTCCACAGTGTATCCCAAGGTGCCTGACTCTCTTCACTTCTTTTTAAACCCTACCTAAGCCTACTGCCTGGCATCATATTTCATTTCAAATGTTCTCATAGGAAAGGGGTTGGGCTTTCTGAAAATGTGTAATATGGGACCACTTTGAAAATAATTTCTAGGGCCTCTTTTGGTTCCCAGTGAACCCCTGAATTAGAACCCCTGCATCACACTCGTTCAAACTCCAGAGAGTGAAAAATACTGCGTCTAGATTGCTGCTACACTTAGGACCGAGAGAGCACATATTGCCTGCCCTCCAATTTCTTCACTGGCTCCTGAGCAGTCATTGCACCACCTTTAAAATAATGTGTATCACCCATCGAGCCTCCTCTTCAGGAAATCCCTGAAAACATGTTTCTTCCCACTGCAGAGTTAATTGGATCGCCTTGCACTGCTCAATAAACTACCTACATCAATTTTAATGTGTTAGCACATATGTCTGCAACCATGGCCTTCGTCCTGACCCACATCCATCCTTATGCCACCCACACGCTTCCTAGATAATAGCCCTACATGCTCCTTTAGGACAAGGGTGGCGGATCACCTGAATGAAATTGTGCTTGATTAAGCCTCAGCTTTCTAGCATTCCTGGACCGTCCCTTTGCAGAAACCATGCAATACTTGTCGTTCCCTACACTTCCCCTCAGAGCCTCAGGCGCTTCTTAAGGCATCTCCATCCTGCCAGTACTAGGTGATCCCCTACAAATGACAAAGTGTTGAATTCATCCCTCATCCTACTTGCAACCTAACCCATGGGAATTCTATTTGGCTACCTTTATCCATGGAAACTGAAAAGGCACACAGAGCTACAGGACTAGAACTCAGCCGAGTGGAGATCTAAGAAGCCTCTAGAATCCTGATGGAATTTACACAACAAATCCCACTCCGGCGATCTGCTGACACAGTCTCACAGTTGCCAGTTGTCATCACACTTTCTCTTCCCAGGAGGACCCCATCAACGTCCCATCATCCTACATTCTTCACTACTGCCTCTTTTCCTCCCCCAGAACGAGATAGGACTCATTCATTTAATTCTGTATATATTCCTTATATTCCAGTTTATACTCAGAAATGTACTTCCACTTCTTCAAATGACGTTTCTCGACATAAGCCTTGTACGTCATTAATTACATAACTGACAAAAGTATTTGCTAAAAACATATATAATAAAAAACTTTGTAAGTATGTTCTTTAATGTGGGAATGATTACTGTGAATCTTGCTGCCCTATCCTATTGTATTTGTGACTATAGTGTATGTTATGAAGGCTAACAAATGTATTTAATACAAAATTGATAAAAAAAAATCTAAATTAAGAGTCTTATCACCTTTTCTAAATAAAAATCACAAAGAACCACCCATCTATCTATCTATATTTATAAAAATGAAAATGTGTGGGTGGCAGGGTTTGTGGCAAAATGTTGTTTCTTATTCAATTTCACATCGTTTCACCAATCTGTACCAAATTGTACATAGTTACCTGTTAGGACCGTGCGGACAATAATGGCTACTTGACATTTGGACGCCCTAACCCATTCCCTGGATTTCAGCAAAACTCTGAATTAGTTTGTAGGTTTATGTTGTGGCAAAGCATTGCTCCTTATACAATTCCACACTGTTTCACCAATTTTCGCCACATTCTGTGTAGTTACCTGTTAGGACCATCCAGACATTACCGGCTACATGACATTTGGACACCCCACCCCTTTCCCTGGATTTCAGCAAAACCCTGAATTTGCTTGTGGGTTTGTGGCTTGGTGAAGCCTTATTCCTTTACAATTCCACACTGTTTCACCAATCTGCACCACATTCTGCATAGTTACCTGTTAGGACCCTTTGGCATTACTGGCTGCATTACATGTGTTCACCCTACCCTTTTTTTCCCGGATTTCAGAACGGGTTTGTGGCTTGGCGAAGCATTGTCCCTTTTACAATTCCACACTGTTTCACTAATTTACACACAATTTTGCTGTTAGGACCCTTCGGACAGGACTGGATAAATAACATCTGGGCACCCCACTCCGTTGCCTGGATTTCAGCTCCTTCACACATGAGAGGGTTCCTGAAATCGGCAAAACATCAATGTGTTCGTAGAAGGACCGGTCTCGAAAAGAGGACCACAACTCGAGGGGACCTCAAGGATGCACGGTTTATGAGATATTTACACCACAATGCACCACAACAAACTGCATCATGCCAGGGTGAGGCGACAGCTTGGGAGAGAGCACAGAAGGCCCTGGTATGCAGAAGCACACCAACTCTC
This sequence comes from Ambystoma mexicanum, assembly GCF_040938575.1. NCBI lineage: Eukaryota > Metazoa > Chordata > Amphibia > Caudata > Ambystomatidae > Ambystoma > Ambystoma mexicanum. The sequence continues at coordinate 294,681,202 of NC_090928.1, forward strand.
GCCTCCTGCTAATGTCTGCTACGGGGTATGTCAGTCTACCACACATGCCCATTCTCAGTGTAGTTTGCTTCAGAGTGCAAAGCCCACCAAGCGATAAGCAAATTGGAATAGGGACCTACATGATCAGTGATTTTCAACAATTGATGAGAATGTTGTCAAGTCTGTCTACAGAACCCGTTCGGAGAATGGGTAGTTTTTGCTAGTGTATATATGTACTTAAAAATCTTTGACCAATGCTCAGGCTCTTTAACTGACAATTCCACTTTCCTTCCTCAAATACTTTGGACACTGGCACACAACATAATAACTCATCTGTTCTAAGCAACCACCTCACCACTCACTGTGATTACTTTCCAAAACATTACATATCAGACTCTACAACTGTATTGAATTGTTCTTCGGGCCGACCAAGTAACTTAATCTAGCTCGCTCAGCGTTGCTCCCCATAGAATACGGCTGGATTCGCAAATAAATGTGGTCCTGCTGTCACATAGTCACTGACACACTCCCCCTTAAACCTAAATTCTCCTCTTCCAACCTATGTGTTGGCGCTACAGCTTTCACATCGGCTATTATCTACACTATGGCGTAAGACATATTGGCTATGGAAAGCAATGTGATTCTCAAATGTTTCTTATCTGCTCAAAACTAGGGTCTACCCATGGGCCACTGGAACCACAGCGCTTCAAAGCCATAGCACATGGCAGTCGGTGCTATACAATTGCCACATAAGATACCATAACATAACACACTTATTTTACTGTGCACTTAAGTGCTGCATCTTTCCAAGATATAAAAAGGGAGTTTCAATCCAGTGAATGTGTACAGATAAGTTATTTAAAAGACGGAACTGCTGAGTTGGGCAGAGCATTGGTAGTCAAGGGGACCTGGTCCATCTCATACATTTAGCCACCACCTACCTTGATCCCTCCTAAGAGACCAATGCAGGCTGTGAAACAGGTGAATTTCGGCAACACAATATGTCCAGCTATCAAAATTACTCTCCTTTAACAACAAATACCACTCCCCTTTACAGCTCTGCTTCTCTGCTCGCTTTAATTAATACTAATTATTTGTGTATGGGCCAAATAAATTGTATTAGGACAGGTAGATGAATGTCCATGGGAGAGAGCACTTCTCAGTGAAGCCCCACTACCCAACATCCATTGCTGGATGAACGAACAGAGCAGCTTCATTAACATCGCTGGTTACAACTTTGGGAAGACTTTTCAAAAGATGCCATTTTCTTAACTGAGAAAATTGGATAAACGCCTCACTATTCCTATCCTGACGAGGATTTCCCAGCCTAAAATAAACTAAAGGAAACACTCTAACAAAAGGTTTCTGTCCATCACACTTAAACATAGAACAATTCAGTAAGGTAATGTATGGCAAATCAACATTAACGAATATAACAGTTATAATTATAATTGTTCTTTTTAGATCCATAATCTGATAACTTTCTCCTTCCACTGGGTGAATTCTCCATTCCCAGATTCAAGCAGGATGCAATTCAAAAGCTCCAAAGTGTATATATATATATATATATATATATATATATATATATATATATATATATATATGAATATATATATGAATATATATATTTTTTTTATTGATTCGGCTGAGAATCTCAACCTTTCAACATTAGCTCATTCAATCATATTCAATTTATTAAATGACATATAACAATACATTCACATTAATGACGGAAAATTTAAGACATCATTCACAATCAAAAAATCCAAAAAATAATATAACATGAACAATTAATGAGATGATAAAATAATTACATTTCTCAATGTTCAAGATTAAATTAATCACATGGCATTTATGTTAGGCCCATTATTATTCTATAACATCATATTGATCCAAATTTAAGACCTGTAAAAGGTTTACAAATACTGCTTTGGATTCCGTGTGGAAAAGAGCTTCCCATAAAGTTTGTGCATCCAACTTAGTATAGAATTTAAAATAACTTTTAAAATATAAAGTTCTCAAGGATATTAATTCGATACATTCAACCATGAGGTGTTTTAAAGTTTCACTCGCTCGATTACAATACCGACACATTGAGTTAATTTGATCTAATAAATGCCATCTTGCTGTAACTTCCTTTGTCTGCCACCAATTGAGTCTAAAGCGCATGAGTTTCGCATGACATATACGGATTGGAAAATGTCGTCAAATATGACGCTATGACCCCGTATCGTTTTAGTAAGAATGGATTTTGACTAATGTCTTTGTATTTCATGCATTGTTCCTTTGTCCTAATCCAATCGTATTCCCATAACTTTGTTTTGGCTTTATCAGGATTAGCTAAGAGAAGTTCATGCGTCATGTTTGCATCGTTTAAGAGCTCATGGACATTTGATCTCCAGAGCTTATAATGAAGGCATCATGAGAACTTTCAAAATAGCCAGACAATATTGATAATAGGCCATTGTTACTGTCTACAAATACACATTTGTGATATAATGAACACAGCTTCCACTTGTAATTAGCATTTAGTGATATCAGACCTAATTCATGCCTGATTATGGCAATAGGTACAGATGAAGGTAATTTTAGTACAGATTTCCAATACGTCCCTTCCATTTTAGGCCAATAGGTGTAGGGTTTCCATTGTTTCGTATACGCCCCATATAGTAATATGGGAATTACTTTCTGTTTATAGAATGATAAAATTGGGCAGATTGAGAACTTGTAGTATCTATCATTAATAACACGGGCTTGCGATATGGCTAATTTTGTTTTTAAACTTGTATGGTAGGGTTGGTCTGCTGGATGATTATTCATGTTGTCTCCTAGATAGATGTAACTAGAGACCACCTGTAGTTTTATATCATCAAGGCGCCAGTATCCACTTTTATCGCGTTGTCTCAAATTTCCAAATTGGACTATTTGCATTTTTTTTGTGTTTATTCAGATAAGATTGCTTTGTGCATATTTATCTAATGCTTCTAGCCTGTTTCTCAATCATCTTGGTGTTTTAGAGATCAGGACAAGGTTGTCCGCGTAGAGCAACCATTTAATTTTATGTCCGTTTAAGATAGGTGAATCAGTCACCAAGCCTGCAAAGCATTTACCCATATCGGCAATAAAAAAAATTGAAGTGGGCTGAAGCAAGTATACACCCCTGGTTAAACCCTCTTGCAGTAGATACTGGGGCCGACAAAGAGCCATCCAAACCCAACCGTATTTGTAAGGTTGTTTCTTCATGGAATTCGTACTGCCATTTCAAAATATGCCATGGGCATTTACAGTCCATTAGCTTTTTGAAGAGCAGTTCTCTCTGTACTGAATCAAAAGCTGTATGAATAATCCACAAAGGCCATATACAGCAGTTGCTCTCTCTGGTGTTCATGAGCTAAAATCACATTCAGAGTTAACAGATTAACACTTGTCCCAAGCCCCGAGATGAATACGATCTGATATGGATCTTGTAGGTTTTGTTTTGTGATCCACAAGTTGAATTCTCTCAAGACCAGTTGGGCAAAGAGTTTGCCAGGGCAATCAAGCAATGCTATAGGTCTACAAATAACTGGGTCAGTTCTATCGCCCTTTTTGAAGATTGGAATTATAACCAATCTTTTCCATGAGGGTGGAACTGACCCTGTGCGCATGACTTGAGTGAAAATAAGGCAGAGAATTGATGCCCAGGCCTGCAGACTTTTCTTTATCATGGAGTTATCAAGGCCATCTGGCCCGGGGGCTCTGGAAGCACTCAGGTTTCATATACAGAATAGTATGTTGGCTCGATCAAATAGTATTGTGTGATCCTGATAAATTACACTAATGTTTAACTGGCATTCTGGCAAGTATGTTTGATAAACCTGATGGTAATATTCAGTCCAAGATCTTTCAGTGATGGCACTTAATTGAACTGAGGGTTGCGATGTATATGTTGCTTCATTTAATAGTGATCATATTCCTGCAGACGTCTTAGCTGCTATTTGTTTTAACATTTCTTCTCCAACCCTTTGGTGTTGTAAGGCCTTCCTTCCTCTAATTCAATTTGTATAGACTGTTCTAAGCTGTTTCGACTGAACTAGTCTTTCTGGTTGGGGAAGATATTTCAGGTCACGTATGCTTCACCTCAAATTAGCTTTTCTTTACTTTAGGGTTTGATCAAATATGTGAAGATATTTGTAGCCACACTTTCGCTCAGTCGTTCTCACTTGCACGTACTTCTGCATGGAGGTGAAATAGCATCTATCATGGTGGAAGCTCAGGCTGGAGGTCTGAGATGTTAAAGATCATTGAAAGTCTGCTAAGGAGCCGTCCATCCATTTTAGACGGTGTCTCCCAATGTTAGCGGAGATCTGGTCCTTATAGGGTACAACTGATTTTTTGCTTTTGATGTAACATCCATGACCATGTTAGACATAGCTGACTGTGATCACTCAGCTCACTTGGAGTTATGACTAGGGTTTTTGCTATATCCATAAACCTCTGATCAGTGTATATGTAATCAATTGTAGCCTTTAAGGGCCCTCTACGCCATGTGTGTTGTGACAGAATGTCACCCTGTATGGTAACCTTAAGCATCACATATTGCCTCTCTGGCATTAGGTTACTCCATCTAACTTCATCAGCATTTCTCTGACTATCAGTATTGCCCAACATGTGGAGATTTAAATGTCCTATAACTAAAGCATAGTTTACATTACTCTCAAGAGCCAGATTGTCAAGAACTGTTTCAATATGATTAAAAAAGGCATCAGGCAGCAGATAAACTCTGCCCCAATAGATATTTATTATGGCAATTGTGTAGATGTTTTTTTTCAATTTTGACAGCTTTTATGTATGGAGTAGGTGAGCTGCATGATTGAGCATTAAGGCATTGGAGTTTTTCGTGGCTATCAGGAGGCCAGCTATAGGATGACCTCTAGGACGTGTTATAGCTGGCACTATTAGCACATTAAAGGCATCGCATACAGGCACATCTGCTAGCCAGGTCTCCTGGAGTACGATTATGTTGTATTTGTCTAAATCACTAGACTTTGAATTAATGAGGTGTCTAAAGCCTTGCATATTCCAGGAGACTAGCTACCCTACTTCCTGAACCGAGAGTTGCCATGACTGCATTTCAGGGTCTTGGGACCTATGCTGGCCAGTAGTTATGGAGTTGGAGTTTGCATATGTGAAGGTATGACAGCACCTTAGACTCTCAGAGTTCTATTTGTTACACACTGATCATCGATAATGTTTGAGTGTTTGAGTGGCTATGGTCTTGGGTCAAAAGAAAATCTAGGTCATATAGGTATGTTCTTGCTCCCCACAAGGAGTTTAATACCACCCCTGAACGAATAAAAAGTCTAGCCTTCGTAAGATCGAAATCATCCAGGAAGTCTACTGCATCAATATCTGAGGAAATTATATCCTCCAAGCTTGGAATTTCCATACATATATTTAATATGCTCGAGCGATTTAACTCATATTTCAAGTATGGATGATCTCGGCATTTGATTAATAGGCGATGACAATTCTTATACTTTTGTTGCTTATCTGATAATGCCAACAAGCTGTTGCTATTCACTGAGTTCAATGAAGATGTTTGAGTTTTCTGGGGCATCATTCTATTACCAGCAGATGATGTTAACTGGGTTTGTCACTTTTGTTGTACAGGTAATGGTGAGTGGGGACCTTCCAATATAGGATCAAAAGAGGGGACTGGCAGATGTGACAAATTAGGTTCCAAATGATCCATCACCATACCTTGATTGCAAGCTGTGTACTGAACTATAGATTTCCTCTTCACACATCTGTTCAATTGTCAGAGGAGCGGATTGTAATGTCGTCATAGACATCATTTCATCAGTTCCTGTAGTTTTTGGGTGTTGTAAGGTAGCTGAAGGCTGTAAAGTGCTTTCTGGCGCTTGTATTTGTGAGGATAGTTCAATCAGATCATTTAGTGGTTTGTAATTCAAAATAGGTGGAGGTGGCATAATTTGAGCATCAGTTACCAGCGGTTGCTTTTCATTAGCTTTAGGGGCAGCCTGGGGCATCGTGGCTTCTGTTGTTTTACCAGGAGTAGTTAGGGCATTAATAAACCACCTCGTTTTTGTTGTTGTTTTAGTCATCTTTTAGATCTTGCCTATTCTTTTTATTTTCAGTATTTTCACCACGTTCTTATTTTTCATCTCAACTACTGCTTTTGTTTTACTAAACATATTAAATGAAGATTGCAAAGGATTGTTTGCTGTCCATTCATTTTAAACCGATGTGAATTGGAATTTGGAATATCTCCATGTCGACTATTATAGATTTTACAGCAGTAGTGGGCAAGGTCATCAGCTCACTAGAGGTAGGCTGATGTATTTCAATGTGATTTTGCTTAATGGTAGATCTCTCCATAGGATTCACATTGTTGTTGTGTGTCATGATCTCCCCAACAAAACATTCAGTTTGTGTGCCTACAGTAGTTTGACTACAGTGCTGAAAGATTTCATATGACGTAGAAGGCAGATAAACATTATCATTGGCTACGACAGGCTGCTTGTAACTAGCCAGTTGTGCTAGAATGATTGTCTGATGGTTTACTTTTTGATCTAGTGCCATATAATCTTGCTATAGCCAATAAAGCTGCGTTCATTGCGGCAAGTGCATTATTAACCGCAGATATCTCAGCTTGTGGAAAATGAGAGTTGCATTGCTCGTCAGTTGATTTTTGTGCACCAGCAGATTTCAAAATAAAGTTAGAAAGTCATGAAGTAGGGGCAATAAAGGACAGCGAATGAAGATGACTGATGTACAGAGTGGCCAAATATGTTGGGTGATTGTAATATGGTATGTTCACTGGGTCTATTATGCACAGGAGCTGACTGTTTCAGCGGCAATGTAAGAGCAATTTCAGGGATTCCCTGATTTGCTGAGATATCCTCATCCATATAGCCATATAATTGTATTAGATGACATGTATTAGAGTGAATAAATAAAACCTCTTGGGACTCAAGACATGTGCTGTTATTTAAATTCATAAATTCTAATGCATCATCATCAACCTGGCCTGTGACTGTCAATGCATTGTAGGCTTCTTGTAACTTATGCTGTGCAGCAACAGTACAGGATCCCGGTTTATTGCTAGGCATAACGCTGCCTGGATCGATGGAGCCCAAGCTAAGAGGAAGCGAATCACAATACAAATATGCAGCCTCGATTCTCAAGTCTGATATTTCCCACCCGATGTCCAAGGAAGTTATGACTTTGGGTAAGGATTTTTTCGAGGGTGCAATCATGTCAGTGACTTCTTGGTGTGGTTTGGGGTGTTTGGCAGAATTGGAATTTCCGCCTGCATGCGCTGTTCGAATTCCGCCAACATTAAAATAGGTGCGTATATCCGTTCCCATTGACATTGTACGTCGTTGGGATTTCAGGGAAAGTATTCGCAGTGACTAACGGTTTTTTCAACGGCTTTCTAGAAGAAGCAGTTTCAATAACTTGTTTGCATGGCAGAATGCCAGATTTCAAGGAATAATGAGTCGAGATCATGATGAAAAATAGTTTAAATCAATTCAAATAGATCGTTATCAAATTTACAAACAGCTTTTCAAACAAGTGTTTGAGTTGAGCAAATAACTGGGGGAGAGGGTAGACAAGCAACAACCTTACTTCTCTTCCTCTTTCCTTCCTCGCCTCGTTTCTCTTTTATCTGTTGTTAGACTAACACACTAATGTAAGGTAAAGGTAATAAACGCCTGCAAAGTAGTGCGTTATCATAGACGCAATGTCTCGCACCAGCTTCCAGCTAGACAGCGAGACAGCACACTTAGCAAAACACACTTGCCCAAATGTGTGTGAGCAAATGCACGAGTTCCTGATGTTATGTAGGATGCTGGGATGTCGGGCGTGGTTATATGTCTCAACAACTGAAAGTGAACACAATTCAACGATATTACTTCGTGAATGTGGCAGCGTAATGATTTATACTAGATGTTCATCAGTCACATCCATACCGCAGTAGTGATTCCAAAATAGTCCAAAGTGTTTCCAATGGTAATCCAAACGAAAATATCCAGGTATGCAAGCAGGCAAGCAACGGCTCCAGCGAGACAGCACACTTAACCAAACACAATTGCTCAAACGTGTACATGAAAATACGCGAATTCTCGACATTATGAAGGATGCTGGGATGTTGGGTGTGGTTGTTTGCATCAACAACGCAGTAGTGCTTCCAAAATAGTCCAAAGTGTTTCCGATGGTAATCCAAACGAAAATATCCAGCTATGTAAGCAGGCAAGCAACGGCTCCAGCGAGACAGCACACTTAGCCAAACACACTTGCCCAAACGTGGACCAAAGAATACGGAAATCCTGCTTTATAATAAAGTTCTAACTCTGTTCTTTTGGTTCCGACTTGACAACAAAAGTTCTAGTATGGTGCCATGTGTTCCAACTTGAACTCATCCAACAGTTCAAAAGTATTCCACAAGGTTTTCCTCTTTTCACTTTTGACAAAAGAGTTCAAAGCAACTTCTTCTCCAAGACCAAGAATACGTTCTTGTTTCACTAGATTCAACAATAAAATGTCGTTGTTAAGATTGTTCTGCAACTGTTCACCTTATTTCATCAATGCTAGTTAATGCTGCAGCATTTGTATCTCTGACCACATCCATTCTGCTTCTCTGCAGCCTTTCACATCACCCCGTATTCTCACCTGTTGTGTTCATAAGTGATCCTCCCTTTCCTCTATTTTGTTTGATCTTTATGTTTCTCCTTCTGTCCACTCTCATTATCTTATGCGGTTCCCCAATTTTACATGCAAAGATGGCAATAAGCACCTCCTTCATGTCAATGAGGATTGAGTTCCACTGAGGTCAAACTCCAACTATGCATGCCTCCATTTCAATGTGGATCTCCTGTCACTCACTAAAACTCAACTATGATAAATGAGAAGTTGTTTATTTAGAAGGCCACCTCGGTCTGGGGTCCACATACCTCCTACCGTGCACCCACCTGGACCATGCCCTGTCGCTGTTTCTATTGAATCAGGGGTTTACATTTGATTCTGATCTCACCCTCTCTCCCCAGATTAACCAAGCACTCTCCTCATGTCACTATTACCTTTGCCTGCTATACCAAATCGTCCCCTTCCATGCTTTTACGGCAAGCATTTTCTCAGCCAATGCCGTGATTCACTATATCTGTATTATATTAAAGCCCTCAACTCAAAACCGCTACTTATAATATCCACCAGCTTCACATGTTCTAGAACTCGGTTGTCTATATTATTTCCGGTCTCCACTTTTATACACATCACTCCGCTGCTAGCGAAGCTTCATGGAGCATCCTTCAAACAAAAGTTATCTTTAGCACCTTGTTCACGCTATATCATTCTTTCTCCCATTGAGGTCCTTGCTTTCTTGCTGCCAAACGTAAGCCTTACAATCAACCCTGTGTTCTACCGACCAGGGTGCCTGCCCTTTCCATCGAGCCCATAGCTATGGGCGGACTTTCTTTTTCTCTGGTCCTCCCGAATGGAAAAAACGTGCTGTCTCCATTTCCCTGTGTTCCTCTTTTTCTACAGTTCAGTGTAAACTCAAAACCTGGCTAGTCTCTCCAGTCTTGACTTGCTAACTCTGTTTCAGATTCTGTCAGCTCTTGCAAGGCTAGTCAATAACCTTTTGTGGCATATGTCACACCTTATATTAAATACATTAAATAGAAATAAAAATAAAAGCGAAAATAAGGGATCCAAACAGCTATTTGGCAACTCCGACTGCATGTGTAGGCTCCACACATGCTTGCAACTAAAATCCCCATCATCCTTAGTCAATGGTGTGGGATAATGGGAGTTGTAGGATAACACATTTGGAGAGCTGCAAGTCGAATAACACCATTGTTCAGGTTGGCCCAATGACTACACACTGAAAGATACAGCAGAGTGCACCAAGAGCTCCACTGCCCTGCAGCATGCCCCAACCACAAACTGCAATAAAGGATAGGATAATACACTTACAGGCTACAATACTGACTGCCTGGTCATAGTGGCAAAAAGGGCATCAGTTTTCAGAATGATCCTGGCTCATCATGAGTACAAAGCTACTTACACAAACAAAGTGAGAACTAATAGCATTGTGCCACATTGGCAGACACACATTTTACATCTAATGGTACACACCATCGGCAAGCATGGCAATTGTGCAACATAGGCAGAATGGCACTGCATATCTACAAGATGGCAAGAACTGCATGAGTATGAGAGTACAGCTTTAGTAATATTTCAGGAGTTTGCATGCCATCCGTGACTGGTAGAAGCTCAGTGAAGAACTGGGAAAAGATAAGGCTGCACAGTACGGAACATAGTGCCATGGGATATTTCCAGTTTACCGTTTTGTGCACGTTTCATCATCCCAAAGGTGAGGGTTACAAGATTACATTTTGTACCTGAACACAAAAACCTGTCAATGCAGTACTTTGCATTAAAGAAGATCAAGTGAAGGTCTGGAGGACGGCACAATATTTTAGTCATCAACACAGCCACAGTGCATTTTGTTCAAATGTGCACCTGTGCCAGAAGCACAGTAACACTACTCTTAAAAACGTTAGGGTCACAGTATGGACCAGCTTATTGAGGCCAGGATATTGGAGAGATTTCTAGCTGTGAGTACACCTGTATATTTTCATGGTCACCACGTAGAATGATTTCTGTGAATGGACTTGCCACTGCTTGTGTGCCCTTCACCACATTCCTCTGACTGTCCATAGCCTCACGGCCACAGCATGGACATAGTCATTAAGTGCAGGACATGGGAGAGCTGCTACCTGTGAGTACACCTGTATATTTTCATGGACACCACGTAGAATGATTCCTGTGAATGGACTTGCCACTGCTTGTGTGCCCTCTGACCCAGTCTTCCCATGGTCCCTCTCTCCCCCACCATGTAAGCAGCCGTGTGGGTACTCTCAACGGTACTGTGAGTTGTACGTTTTGGGGGGGTTTACTATACCCAGTTGATGTCATGACCTGCTTTTTCTCTGTGGGAGAAGGGATATTTGATGATGGGGTAGGAGAAGACGATCTCAAGCTGCCCCAATGTCTGGAAGTCAATTCTTAAACTGAGTATTGAGTTGACTACAGCCATACAAGCAGTATCATTTAACAATCATGACCAATTGACCATTCCATCATACAAAGACAGAAATTGGCCATCGGAATGGTACACATAAACCCCTTTCAGGATCCTGAGGCCACCAACTAAAATACACCAGTATTGTTTTCTTAGAAGTTTAAAACATGATTCCATATCAGTTGGGTACCCTATGATATGATATGGCATTTATAAAGCGCCTGCACATAAGTGTATCTAGGCGCTACAATACAAGGTGGGGGAAACAAAGGGAGAACAAAACAACGATCTTACTAGGCCTTGTGTCATTCAGATCGCGCAAGCGCAGGGAGGTGGAGGGGAGAAATGCAAAAGGAGGGAGGGTGGGGTGGAGAATTGCAAAAGGGAGGGGAGATGTTGAAGTGCAGGTAACAGAGTGCAGCCAACGGATGGCTAAGTGCCGGTAATCAGAGGGTGCAGCCAGCGGGTGGCTAATAAGTGCAGAGAGTGGGTGGACTGTAGGGTTACAGATAGAGACCACAAGTGCTAGGGGGGCCAAGAGGCAGTGCAAGGTGCAACTGGACAGGTAGGGACCTGGTCCCAATTTCAGAGGGTGGCCAGGTGACCAGGTGCGTGGAACAGCCAGGTTATCAGCAGGGGAGAGGAAGTGAGAAAGCGGATTCGAAGAGGACGTTCGTGAGCCGCTTCCTGAACCGAAGATGGTTCTGCTGAAGCTTGAGAGCATGTACTATACAGTATTAGGAGAGCATAAGGATAAACATAACAGCTAGGTCACTCAGCCCAGAGAAAACACAGACTCTGACCCATCACGTATGACATGGGGCATGACCTTGCCTTAGAGAAAATAAATAAGTTTGTTTGGTAGAGTGGACTGAACACAGTTAACTGTGGTGGTCTACATGGACAAATGTTAAAAAGAATAATAATATATGACATGGCCAGAACCCTATTATTGTCAAGAGGGGGTGGGAATCCCTGTAATCTGAGTGTTGGAGGCCTACCAGGGACATATCTAGAGCCTTTCTTACCACTGAGGTGGACAGTGGCAGCTGAGATGGTCCCAAACCCTGCCCCCCTTTGTGCCAGCTTGTTAATGGGCACTACACCTATGAGTCACGCCAGGTCTCTTAAGCAGGATTCGCACCAGAATCTTCATCTCTTCTCTAGAAACAATTTGCTGGACCAGTGCAGCAGCAAGGAAGAGCAGAGAGTAAACATCCATCAACGCCACATGTTGTCTGCATTAAGAGGCCAGAGACTGGGTCCCGGATAAAGGATAGCAGCCCTCTCGTGGCTGCCACAGAGTGCAGCATGCCTGAGGCAGAGATCAAGTGGGAAGAGGGAAATGGCTGGGAAGTAACTCCACCTACATGGAGCAGAATCAGACCACACTATGCTCCCCAGCAGCAGCTGCAATCACCTTTTGGTCACAACAACAGCCAGAGACCACCAGGAGCTAAAATAATGGGCACAGACACCAGCACAGACTGTTCTTACCTCAGGGGCACCTAACGCAATACCTTCTAGTACAAACTTGGATGCGGTCCTGTCTGGCGTGGTTATTTGCATCAACAACGCAGTAGTGCTTCCAAAATAGTCCAAAGTGTTTCCAATGGTAATCCAAACGAAAATATCCAAGTATGCAAGCAGACAAGCAACGGCTCCAGCGAGACAGCACACTTAGCCAAACACAATTGCCCAAACGTGTGCATGCAAATACGCAAGTTCTTGACATTATGTAGGATGCTGGGATGTTGGGCGTGGTTGTTTGCATCAACAACGCAGTAGTGCCTCCAAAATAGTCCAAAGTGTTTCCAATGGTAATCCAAGCGAAAATATCCAGTTATGCAAGCTGTCCTGTCTGGGCCGTCATCACTATTCTGTGGCGGGTCCACATGGAGAAAAGTGTCGGGTTTATCCCACTAATTAACAGATTTGCTGCTTGCAGCACCTCCCGATGGGGAAGACAGGGTCAGATTGAGAAGGGAAAGTAATCCGATAGCAAGAGAAGGCATAAAGAGAGCAGCAGGAAGCAGGAGGTTCTGGGTTGTTTGGGTGAGATCAGAGGAGGAGGAGGTGGCAGACCAAGAGACCAGCAAGAGGGAAGGAAGGAGAAGCAGAGTGTGCAGGAATGTTCTGGAGCAGGTGAGGTATTGGTTAGTGAGTGCAAGGTTATTGCATTGTGAGTGTGCATGAAAGAGTGGCAAGTGTGTTCAGGATAAAAAGTGTAGGGGGTGAATGTGAAGTGTTTTATGAGAGAAAGGAGGATTCCTGAGTAGGTGTTGGGGGTGTAGTGGTAGTAGTGTGGCAGAGAGAGTAGTCATGGTGTGGAGTGGGATTGGGACATATTGTGAAGTCAAAGAAATGCACTCATTTAAATATTTGAAATGTATAGTCCTAAATATATGTGTGTGTGTGTGTGTATGTGCATAAAAGTTGATTTAGCAAAGCATGTGGTGGCTACATAAAGATCCAATGCCCAATTAGGAAAAGGGACTGTTGCATTATCATGCAATAACATTTCCTTTTCCCACTTTGCACTGCCTCAGTTCTCAGTCAGAAGTGTGAAGGCAGAAGAACGCTTTGTTATTTGCAAAGTAGTTACAAACGTTCAACCCTGTAGTTTGCCACCATTATTAGCGCCCCCACACAATGTCCCCCATTACACATTGTGACTGTTCATTGCCACTGCTTTCCTTGGAAATGTGCCGCTTCTGGTAACGCATTGAATCGAATTGACTTCATTTCGTATGCACAGCTCTGATTCATTTGCCTTCATTCATTTCCATTTCAGGACCAGAATTGTTTCCCTGGGTAATTACGGTATTTCTAATGAATACTGAAAGGTTGAAGCACAATGTTAAATAGCATAGTTTAGTGATGCATCGACAGATATAAGTGTTTAAATGTTTGTGCCTGCATTGCTTTCGCTACTAAGCGGTGGTTATACGCTGTCAGAAACCTCAGCCATCGCCCCTTGCATAGAGGACCTGGTTTGAAACAAAAAATAGAAACTGCAAAACACAAGTTTATAAAGTACTTCTCAAACTAATATGAACTCTCTAAAGCATTGCGTAATAGACACATTGCCTTCATTACAACAGAAGAATCCACAAACCTTTTTTTGACAATGAAATAAGGGAACACGCCCTTAGACCCCAGAATTATCAGGAGAGGCCAGGGACAAATAACCTTCTTTTTTTATTTTTTTTTATTTCAATTAACCTTCTTAAAACTGAGTATGTTGCCAAATTCTCTTGGAAAAAAACAAATGCAAACCTCACCAGTAAAATGCTGTCAGTTGGCATCACCCCGTTTAGGAGCTAGCCCTCCTACACTGCATGATAGGCTCTTTAGTTTAACATTTTTGACGTGCTTCATTTCTGCTCCTCGATGTTGAATTGTCATTTAATAAACAAAGTAGATCAGTAAAATGATAGCAGAAAGTCATAAATCTTGAATAACGGCATTCTCTATATTTTGCATTTTCACTCAAACTAACCAGCCCTCTTCCCTGTCCTCTACGTCACTTCCTCTTCCTCCTATCATCCAGGAATGGACAAAGAAAGAGGACATTACATCTCCCCCATATTTAAATGAATACATGTGTTTTTCTTCAATCCATGGATGGGCTTTTGGATGACTCGCTGGGAGGGCTTTGTTTGCACACAAGGTAGATCGTGTTCCTTGATGTCACTGCCCCTTGTATCAATGTCACCCTGCATGTAGCAAGAAGTACTTGCGTCAGATCCCTGTGATGTCAATTCATCGTCTGTGACCAGATCACTGGCAGTTTTACTTTTGAAAAATGATGAATTCCTGGTTCTGTTGTGCCCACTGTGATCAACAGAGATCATCTACCCTTTTATTCTTGTTACAGACAAAGGCACAGGACTGAACGCAGGCATTGATTTGTTTATCTGAGGCTGATGTACACGCACACAATCCCCTTTTTGAAGCATCACTCTTTTGCCCCTCACCTTTTATCTGCGTATTCTTTCATTTTCAATGTATTGTTCTTATCAGTTCATTGTACATTTCCCATCACAAGGGCATCTGCATCCTGATTCGGGTGATGCAGTATCCTTGTGTGAATTGTTCTCTGAAACATCAACTGCAAAAATACTCTTTCCACTGCTCATGAATCAGGGTGTTTATTGGCACTGCAAAGTCACTTTGCACCAGTGAAAAGTCACTTTGCATAATTCAAATAAATCCATGAATCAGACCCTAAATCTTTGATAAATCTTATGCAGTAGCTGGCTATTGCTAGAAACAATCGTACTGCAGACAAGGTTGTTGGGCTTGCAGTAGATACAAGTGCCAGAGCCTTCTCTGGATCAAGTTGTAGACAGTTACTTGAGCATATGTGGCCAAAGAACATTAGGATTGATTTGCACGTGTCAGTGTTTAGGGTGAGATGGGCATCTTCTAATGCCATACATACTCAGTGAAGGGTGGCATCGTGACCTTCTTGGCTTGCTCAAACACTAGAATATCATCACTATAGTTTAAGCATTGAGGCATGTGTCGAATTATCTTGCTGATTTCCTCCTGGAAAATCTTGGCTGTGGATGAGATGCCAAAGCTAAGGCATTTGTATCTGAACAGTCCAAGGTATGTTGCAAAGGTTGAAATATAGTGTGAGGCTGGATGCAGTTCCAACTGATGGTAATCTGTGTTAAGTCAAGTTTGGAGAATACTGTGGCTCTGTGAATTAAATGCATCATGTCGGTCATGCCAGGTGCTAGGTGTCTTTCCCTTTACATGTCTTTGTTGGCATACGCATTTTGACACATTGGCAAATGTGTTCATTTGATTCTTTCTTGGTCACTGGTCACATTTGGTGATAAACACGGTGTTGGATCTCTTGCAGGTTCAATGATATCTTAATCCAGTAGCTACCTGATTTCATCCTCAACTTGCATCTGTGTATTTAGGGGCACTGCCCTGTAGTGTGGAGCTGGAGGATTGACATTCTCGTTGATGTGAATATTTTTTGGGTGATTTCTTGTTTTTCCTAGGTCTTGTAATAATGACAGAAATAATTTTATAATAATGTCTTTGGCGCTTCCTCATAGGCTGCCATTAGTCCATACAATATGTGAATGAGTCCCACTTTTATGGCAGATTTAAAACTGAGGATGCAAATCTAGGTTACATAAGATTAAATTGCATAGACGTATAATTTGGTGCCTTGTCTTTATATGAACAAGTTGTTGTAAGCACACCTTGACATGGGAGTGCCATTTCTGAGCCGTTTGAGTATATATCTATGTCAGCGATTTTTAGTCTTGGTGCATGATGGATTTTAGGGATGGGCAATGTATTGTACCTAGAAGGATTATTGGGGGTGGACAATATGTTTCACTTAGATGGATTTCAGGGATAGGCAATGTATTGCACCTAGAAGGATTATTGGGAGTAGGCCATGTGTTGCACTTTAATGGATTATTGGGGGTGGGAAATGTGTTGCACTTAGATGGTTTTTAGGGATAGGCAAAGTATTGCACTTAGAAGGATTACTGGAGGTTAGCAATGTATTGCACTTAAGTGGATCATTGGGTGTGCAATGTGTTGCACTTAGATGAATTTCAGAGATAGGCAATGTATTGCACTTAGAAGGATTATTAAGTTTAGGCAATGTATTGCACTTAAATGGATTACTGGCAGTTGGCAAATAGTTGCATTTAGATGGATTTTGTAGATAGGCAATGTATTGCATTTAGAAGGATTTTTGAAGGCAGGCAATTTGTTGCACTTGGATGGATTTGGGGGATGTGCAGTGTATTGCACTTAGAAGTGTTATTGGGGTGGGCATTGTATTGCACCTGGACAGATTTTAGGTGCAGCCAATGTATTGCACTTAGAATGATTATTAGGGTGGGCAATGTATTGCACTTAGATGGATAGTGGTGATGGGCAATGTATTGCACATGGATGGATTTTGGGGACAGGACAATGTGTTGCACTCGGATGCATTTGGGGGTGGCCAATGTGTTGAACTGGATGGTCCTGAATGATGGCCAAATGTCTAGCACTTGGATGGTTTATAAGTGTGGCATTGTAATGCTCTATGAAATTAATAAGGGTATCAAATGCGTTGCACTTAGAGGATTTGAGCAATTGGCCAATATAATGCCAATGCACCTGGAATAATTAATGAGAGTGACCTGGGTGTTGCTCGCAGAAGATTTGTGAGGGTAGCCATTTCATTGCACAGATTGCAGCCATTGCACCCTGAAGATATCATGTGATAGCCTCCACATAGCACTTGAAATGTTTTGGGGCTGGGTATGAGGGTAGTCAATGTATTGCTTCCAGGCGATTATAGAACACGTCATGAGGGAATGCAGGTGTTGACAGAATGCAGCCTCTACTGGTCATTTTGGGTTTAGCATGTAGCCTTATGATGGCAGAATGATCCCACCTTCATTTATTTACACAGATGTTTTGAATCTTGCAGAATGTACTGGTTCTAGGGATTCCTTTGAATATAACCAATGCATGTTTTCCTCTCGCACCCCACGTTTATGGAATTAGTCAAAGTCACAGCCACATTCCTGCATGCATCCGCTTACATGCACAACTCGAATGACACTCTGCACAGTACTTCTACCATAAGAATGCAACTTCCTTTCATGAAAAAAATTCAAACTGTAGCAAGACATATGAGTGACTAGCGTCTTGCACACCCACTTCAGTATATTTCTCTAGTGTACCTCTCTCCACCGATTCACATGCCAGTTAGACATGATTGGCTAGCAGGGACTGGGCCACCACAACCTTTAATGGCCATTATGCACACACATATAATAGCACCTTCCATACTTTGAACTTCGGCCCCTCCGAGAGCGTTCAACCTACAGCACATTGGGACCATTCCTATGGTGAAGGTTGCTTTACAAATGATGAAAATGAATAACAAATGAATGAGTGAATGATGCAGAGATATGTTTTCAGTTTCGCTGATGACATTTTCCGTGGCAGTATCGATCAAAAATTTAAGGGAGCTTTCGTTCAGTTTCAGAAGAAGGGCAGGGCTATGCTCACTGGCAGTAGTATTTCCAATTGCTAAAAAGTAGCCACATATCCACTCACCACTTGAAGACGCATCTGATGGGATATGTGTACGAGAAATTGACTTAAGGTATCTGACCTTGTGATGTGATCTTTGCTTGCAGGTTTCTTCCGGTGCCTTTTTGTGTCGAGCAGAGGATCGTCAGTGATGATCAGGTGGCCGTCTCAAGCAATGTGGAGAGCAATGATGATGATCTGGGAAAGACTTAGATACTTCTCTAGGATAATATTTGGACTGGTTCGATGAGGGCATGTCCAATGTGCAATCAGCACGTTTATATATTACAAACAGATCTAAAGTGGTATTCACCACCATACGAGTGGCACATAGTTCCAATTGTTGGGCATGGGATGACATGAGGAACATTATTTCCATATCTACAGCATTCATGTTTTTGAGTGACCTCAACTATTTGGGTTGTATATACTTCACCTACAGGAGCTGTTGTTAATTGTGATATTTTGATATTATCCCTTGCTTGTGCTTGAGCGTCAGTTGTCATTGCAATACGAGCTATCATGAGTATTTCTTCAAGGGTTCTTATTTTCTGTAGTTTTTTGTTAGCGGATGATTCACATCCAGAAATTATTTGGGAGCAGAGGGTTTGTCCATGTCGCAGTACTCATCACAAGATTGTCCAACCTTAGCTTGAGCAGAGGTATGAAAAACATGTTGCTCAAAATTCACATCTTTATGTGCAGCAAAATACATATTTAAGCAGTCCTTCAACCCTTGAAAGATGTGTATCTCCCATTCTACCAATTTGTGGTTAATGCTAAGTACTATGGGACCCAGAGAAGGTATCAACATGCCTCTTGCACGTCTCTCATCTTGCAGACCCAAAGGCTTTCACCCGCATGGCCCATCTAGTTTCTAAGTTACTCGAGTCAGTGAAGTCCAATCAAAGAAAAGCCTGCAGTTGAAGAGCTTCATTAGAACTTTCATTTTGAATTGCATTTGGTGACGAAGGTATGTCACGCATGGAGGAGGAGACATCATCGTCCGACATACTGACTGCACATATGTGGTGTTAAAATATTCTAGTTAAATTAAATTCAATTGTGGTGTAACACTTTCTGATTTAAAATAATTTCAATGATTTATGCATTAATCATTGATTCATTGCTTGTGGCAGAGAATGCTGGGATGGCAATTGTAGACACTGTGGTATTTAGTGTGTCTATTGCACATGCGGAAAGACGGAGATGCGGTCTTCCCCAGCATCTGGATCATCCCAGGTGGAGGTGGCACCAACCTGACACCCAAGCAGTGGGGATTCCAGATATGCCAGATTCAACTTTTTTAAGGTTCGTCTCAGGGTTTCTCGCTGGTATGAACTTAGTTTTGAAAATAAACCCCATTCACAAACTTGTATTATCTGGTCGTGGCAACTGTAGTCTTCAGTCTCCGAGGCCTGTAGCAAAACTGACCAACTATGTGCTCATTTGTATCACAATTACATGGTTAAAAGAACAATTTCTTGCCACAGAACAAAGCAGTGAATTTTACATTGGTATCCTAGTAGTGCTAGTCCCATGTACAAAATATTGTATCCCACGAGAATCATAAAAAAGCTGGCTTCCACCAGTCCTACAAGGAGACTTGGGCAGGAGAAAAAAGGGTTCATGGCCTTTTCTTTGGGTTTCCTAGGGGTCAAAAACACAATTTAAGTCTCTGAGTAGGCTTCAGATCTGTGCTTGTTAGGGAAAGATTTGGATAAACCAGTTGGGAACAATCAAAAATCACAGTGGCAACACAACAAAGTGGCAGGATGGGGCTTTAAATCTCTCAAAAGTATGTTTCAAAATCTTTCTCTGAAATACTTGGGTGATCCGTGAATTGAGGTATTCCATTACAAGGAAATAGGTATTAAAATATCTCTACTAGCCTAAGTATTAGGGATACAGTAGTAGGGGCCCCCTTTTCCGCAATGCAAAGTTTTGACAGGTGGGCATGCCCACTTTGTGTTTAGTCCCGCCCCCTTTTGATAGGGTTTTGATATCAATTTAATGTAAAATGTATATCAAAAAGATATCAACATGATTTGATATCGATTTTATATAAAATACATATTTGATATAAAGTGGTCATAATTTGTATATCAATTTGATATAAAATATACATTTTATATATAACGGGTATCAACAAACATTGTTGATATCTTTTTTTATCAAATGTATAGAAAGATAGGAGCAGCCGGCATTGGTGTTGCCTGGTCGACTACAGAGGGCGAAGTGAGCTCTGAGAACAGGGATTTAGGGTTTTGCAGCATGGCGCAGTGTATGTATTTTGTATGTATTTAGTTTTTATATAGCGCCGATAGCCCAAGGGCATCAGGGCGCTTGTGCAAAGAACACTGAGACTGCGAAACAAACAAAACGGAAAACCCGTTTGAGACGGACAGATGGTACAGCTAGCTATTGAGCGGCGAGGTCTCAGAGTGAGGTCCTGCGCCCACGATCCTATCTGAAGAGGTGTGTTTTTAGCCTCTTCCTAAAAACTGAGTGATTGACTTCAGACCTAAGTGATTCCGGGACGCTGTTCCACAGTTTAGGAGCCAGCACAAGAAAGGATCTACCCAGCCCTGTTTTTAGCTTAAACTTGGGCACGTGCAGAAGGCATTTTCCACCCGAGCGTAGGTTTCTGGTGGGGTTGTAGGGCCTTAAGTGTGTTTTCAAATAGGGAGGCGCTGTGCCATAAAGGCATTTGTGGACCAGGCAGAGAGCTTTAAACTTAATGCGCTCCTCTACTCTGAGCCAGTGCAGAGCTAGCCTCTCTTCGGTAACATGGTCTTTCCTTTTCAGATTTTTTACTATTCTGACCGCGTTGTTCTGGATAACCTGACAACTGGATAGATCCATGGAAGCGGCCCCCAACAACAGGGCGTTCCCATAGTCGAGCCGTGAGAGAATGATGGCTCTTGCTATCGTAGCCCTGTTTACTTCGTTAAGCGGTGGTTTAATTGCTTTCATAAGCCTAAGATAGTATGCTGTGTTTTTTTGGAGGAAGTTAGTTTGGGCGTGAGAGTCGACAACTGAATCGACCATCATGCCCAGGGTCTTCACCTTGGGAACCACCTGGATA
The DNA here is from genome assembly GCF_040938575.1 of Ambystoma mexicanum. Classification (NCBI taxonomy): domain Eukaryota; kingdom Metazoa; phylum Chordata; class Amphibia; order Caudata; family Ambystomatidae; genus Ambystoma; species Ambystoma mexicanum. The sequence goes on from NC_090928.1 coordinate 294,702,438, forward strand.
ATGGCATTTTTAATTTGAAAAGAGTTGTATTCTGCCCCCAGTTTTTCCAACCGACGACTGGAGCCGAACAACATTAATTCAGTTTTGGAGTCGTTCAGGCACATCCAGTTTGCCTGCATCCAGTCTTCAATTAGCTTATAAACCTTGGTGAGCACTTCGCTATCTGTGGCGTGATTCCTGCCCCCCAACTCCAATATGAGTTGGGTGTCGTCTGCGTAGTTAGTAAATGACACTCCGGCTTTCACCAGAAGGGTGCACAGAGTGCGCATATATATGTTGAAAAGCATTGGGGATAAGCTAGCCGCCTGGGGCACTCCGAATATGATGTCGCATGAATCGGAGAAGCTGTTACCCCAGTGTACTCTCGCTTGGCGGTTGGAAAGAAAGGATAGTAGCCAATCAATAGCTCCCTCCGAGCAGCCAACGCTCTCCCTAAGCGCCTTGATAAGAAGGCTATGATCCACTAGATCAAATGCTGCGCTGAGATCTAAAAGCATCAGCATCCCCAATTTGTTGTCGTCCAGCATCGTCAACATCTGATTCTGCAAGTCCAGCATAGCTGTTTCAGTACTGTGGGAAGCTCTAAAGCCGGATTGTTGTTGGTGCAGAATCTCTTGATCTTCGACGAAATGTTGGAGTTGCTGTGTGGCTACCTTGTCCAGCAGTTTGAGAACAAAATTCGAATTAGTTATGGGGCGAAGATTTGCGGGTTCCTTGGGATCTAGACCCGCTTTTTTAATGAGAGGAGTGATGGTGACTCTCTTCAGATCTGTAGGCACCAAACCCTCATGAAATGACGCATTCACAATTTTCCGGAGGATGGGAGCAAATATATCCTTATGTTGAAGAATAATGCCAGGGGGCAGGACATTTTCCGCACAGGTAGTGGGTTTCATGTTATTCATCACCTCTAGCATATCTGCTTCTGAGATGGGGTCAAATTTAAAGAGTTGTTCCCTGACAGGTACATTCCCTTCAGTGGGGCGGATCTCCTGGTTAGGGGTAGATCTGGCCTTTATAATGTTTTGCCTCGCCTTTTCCGTTTTGGCTTGGAATGCATTAAGCACCATATTGCAGTCCTCCTTGGATGGAGTAAATGGGGGAGTAAGAGAAACAGGTTTTTCTATGCTTTTCAAAACATTGAAAAGTTTACTTGTATTGTTATCAGCATGCTCAATTTCGGTATTAAAGAAATTAGCCTTGACTGACTTGATTTTCTCTTTATATTCCCTATCCTTCCTTTTCCAACTCGCTTTACTGTCCACCGATTTGTCTGCGATCCATTTTCTTTCCAATATCCGTTTTTCCTTCTTCAATAGAAGGAGCTCAGGTGTGTACCATTTTTGGTTGTTGCTGTTCCTCCTAGTTAGTTTGGTGGTGAGCGGCGCCACGGTTTCTACTAACTCGACTAGGTGTTTGTTATAGGTGATGAGGTCAGAGTGTGTTTGGCCTTTATTGTGATATGAAGCAGATATATATTTTAAAGAGAGTATAGATGATGTCATTCTGTTTTTATTTCAAGGTTAGATCTGAGGACAGGGACTTTTAACTTAGGGTATTGTGATGTGATGCGGCGATGATGTTGGAATGATTATTGCTGGATTTACTTAAAGAGCATTTGAGTACTATGGCGGTCATCACAAGTTTGGCCTTTAACGCGATAGGAAGTGGATATACATTTTATAGAGCATATAGATGACATCATGTTGTTCTAATTTCAAGGATACGGGCTAAATAGTGAGTATGTATAGATGGGTATAGTTTTGATATAAAAATGATCGAGGTATAGAAAGGTCTGGGCTTCTTCTAAGGCTATGACGAGGCCGAGGGAGGGGTTTACAGCCCGGATATTGTTTTTGCAGTAGGGATGGAAAACACAAGTGCTCTTTCACCTTTCTACGACTATCAGGCGTGATATTCATGAAACACGAATTATGAACAGCTACAGTTATGACATGGGGAGAACACCCCCAGGAAGGCCCAGGTGTTCTGAGGATAGTTACACCCCTTATTGTCTTATGAAGATTGATTCATTGGAGGTCGCTTAAGACTTGATGGTGGATTGTGAGGCCGGTGAGCTTTGCAAGAACCTGGCTATATTCTCTGTCGACCGCAAAACTCTGCTTACTGTTACCGTTATGGGGCAGACTGTTGAATATTGGATTGAAAACATTAAGGAACATGTGCCCATAACAGCTGTTAATCTGGAAATGGCTACATGGGATGGCGACAATGTGGTTCTGGACCAGCGGCAGGTAGTGGTATCTGGGCCTCCAATCGTGGCTGATGCATGCACTGAAGACAGTGGATATGAATCTATGACGCTGTAGGCGAATACGGCCATGGTGTCAGAGAGCAAACCCATTTCAAAGGCGCAGGGGGCAAAACAGGGGTTCAAGCGCTTCGGCTATCGGACGGCTTGTTATCTGGTAGGTATATTTTAAAGCAAGCATTTGTATTTTGTAGGGTGTAACAAATAACCATAGTTAAAACTATTCATCTTTGTTTTGTTAACAGTCTGTATTCGAAAAAGTGGACGTGTTGAAGAGAATGAAGCTATAGCGGAGTTTATCAATATTTACTGTGCTTACTGTTCAAACCAAATTGAAAATCCGGGGGATTGCGATAACAGCCTCTATAAGACCTGTGTTTCGCTAATGGAGACCAATAGCATAAAAGATGACATGCTCACATCTTCTGTGACATGGATTGGTATTATTGCCATTCAAGGTTTTATGGCCATTGTGGTGAAAACATGTTTAAAACAACACTTTCACAGATGGTGTTCTGGGCACAAAATTGATGACCCCCGGCAGGATGCGCATGAATGTTTGGAAATATCTTACACTTATAATTTGCTATGTAAAATATGTCACATGTTGAGCCCTAAACGCCTTGTAGAACGGATGCTAGTGATACACTTGCTAACACAGCTAAGGTTTGGTGTAGGGACTGAACGATGCATGTCTAAAACATTATGGACTATACAATTGTTGAATAATCCCCTTCTGAAAAGGAAGCAGTTTAGACAGGGTTGTCCAATATGTGGTATAAGTATCATTGAGAAAACAGTTTGCAAGTGGGGGGATAAAGTATATAAAAAAACATATAGTAGAGCAACGAGCATGGGGCCTCATAAAGTGGCATACGAGGATTGAGACTTTAGAAGTTTTCATATGTATTTGCGCTTATGTACAGGAAATAAAAAATGAACATCTGCTGGAAAGTAATCCATTTAATGTGAAACCCACCATTGGATATATACAATGATTATTGATGGATTTACTTAAAGAGCATTTGAGTACTATAGCGGTCATCACAAGTTGGGAAGTATCCCAGTGGTAAATCGGCCAGGGTACTGTCCAAAGCAAATAGAGTTACCGCAACTCGGTCCAGCGCTTTTAGCATCAGATCCTGACTTGTGGCAAAGCATTATGTCCACATTTGTATTGGATCCATTGGACCCAATGGGGCTTTTTTGGCACAATTACTGCAGGGCTAATTGCGCTGAATTAATAGCACCAAGAAATGGGCAGAAAGTGCCCAGATTTACATGTAGGTCAAAGCTGGAGGTAATCTCCAACCTTCCGCCCAAACTCGGGATTGGGTGGAGCGGTAATGCAGCAGTAATATTATTACTGCTGCATTATTACCACTCCGCCCAAACCCTGATGAGGCCCTATATGTCCAAGCATGTTGTGTTATCTGGAAGCACCAACAGAGACATACAGAAGGGAATTACACAATCTTTTATGTTTCAAAAAAGGTAGCAGGCGCTCCTCTCCAGAAAGAACAAGGCATGATAACCTGTTCTGAACATGGCATGATAACCTGTTCTGAGATGAGAGTTTGCAGCACACGCGTTTTGCTCACTGTACCTTTCACAGATGGGAAATAACCATTTGCATATCAGTCTTTGTCCCACCCACATGGTCAGTCCAGCACCGAAATGCTATGGCAATTCCTCTCTGAACAAGAGTACCAACAGCAACCCCACACACGTGTTTCAGCCTTGTTGGGCCTCATCAGTGAGGTGAATCTGTGCCTCTCTGAGCACAGTGAGCAGGGAGTCCACATCTGGTTTCCCCCAGGTAACTCATGGTGACTAACCCCAAGTTCCGTGCAAATATTTAAAAAAGGTAGCAGGCGCTCCTCTCCAGAAAGAACACAGCATGATAACCTGTTCTGAACATGGATGATAATCTGTTCTGAGATGAGAGTTTGCAGCACACGCACAGGCACTTCTCTCCAGAACAATCTTTTATGTATCGCAAACATATGCACCAAAAACAGCCATCTGCTAATGGACAACTACTGGCAAAAGCACTACAACTGAGGTTTTGGCGATTTAGGTCACAGGTGGGGCCCTCATTGCGAATGAAGGTGGCCAACATGCAACAGAGTTCCTGATGCGTTAAGCTGTATGGCAGGGAACTTTATGGATTTTTGTCAACCGTTTCTCTATTGTGTATGTTTGCTTATCGACGCAGTAAAAGACAGCCAGTGTATGAAGTAATTGCTGATACTACAGATTTTGTAGCCGAAAGGATTGTCGTGCAGCATCTGACAACCCAAACTATTGTGAATAAAATCTGAATGAAAATGTCAATAAAAATGTGTTTTTTATAACACCTAGTTGTTCTCTATGTTGAGCGTTTATGGGGGCGAACATCAACGGACAGAAAGCTGTTGGAAATATATTAAGACAAAGGGTGTTAAGAGCTTGTAGCATCATCTGTGAAAATAGAAAGTCATCATCTGGAACAACAACAGTGTTCTACTCTGTGCCTTAGTTTACACTGTGTGATTAAAAATATAGAAATTGTTCCTTTCGCACATTACAGATTGTTGGTTACCAACAAAGTCTAGCGTTACACTTATGAATAAAATAACCTTTTTAAAATTCGACAAGCGATGGGTATCATTATCCATAACAACAAGGGACCGCGTTATAAAGAGCCAGACCCTTTTATGAAACGAAAACATATTTTTTGCTCCACTTTGTCTTGTGTTGTATTGTTTTGTGTGCACCCTTAGGCCTGTGGGTGTGTGGCACACTGTATAAGAATAAAATAAAATAAAATAAATACATGTATTTATGTAAAAAAGACTTATTTAATACTCAAAGGAAAAAAGATTATGTAAAATCAGGACAGTGCAGAGAGAAAAAGTTGCAATGGAAAGGAAAAATAAACATGCATATTCAAACAACCAACGAGGCCGGGCACATCGTCAGTGTGACCTGGGTGCTTTAAAGGTAGAGATTGCAGAGGCACTGTGAAATAGTGAGAGGGTAGGTAAGAGATTAACAGCAAAATATTTAGTAGCCATAAGCGGTGCGTTCTTTTGTTAAATACAACACTAATCACCTTTTGTAGAGTAACAGTGTTAATTTTCAACCATATTTTTTCACACAGTATGCCCAGATGTGTAACGATGACAGACTGTGGGGTGTTCATGTGTCTTTTTGTACACAACACTGTACCAGTTCTTTCAAACTGTCAAAATGTATTGTGACAGTGTTGCTAACATTTAGCGTTATACCTTTCACTTTCATATTGACAATTCCTAGAGATATGGGATAGGCGTATGCTTTAGGCCCTGTGGAAACAAACTCAACAATGTATTTGTCAGGAGCTAGCGCAGAAGTTATATCACCTAGATAATCACCAATGGGTGGGTTGACATCTCCGGGCCGGCTGACAAAAATAATGCTATTGGTATTATGGTGAAGTACCCGTTCTTGCAATTGCTCCATCACAGCATACAGCTTCAAGAAGGCGTCAGCGGTTGTGGACGCTGCCATGAATATGTTTGTGTTGTCTGCATTTGTAACATTTTTGCCACGCACGGTATGAATCATGGGGAAGCAGCGCAATTGTTTCAGGTTTTAGAAATAGTTGTCTGTAGATTTGCATACAACTATCTAGCATGATACTTTGAAAATGTTTGATGTATGACACGTGTAGCCATCCCTTTATAGGTGTTTCACGATGAGTCATTCGAATGATCCCATCCCTGAATAAATCACAAGCTTGTATTAAAATATTGACATCTTCTTGGCAGTAAGCCCTTAACTCTTTTGCGGCAAGTTAAACACTGCATGTTCATTCACCTTGTACCACATTCTGAACTGATGTATATCACTAGGCATCATGCATTGAATGAAGAATTGTTCGGGGGTGGAATACGGCATATGTAGTTCTGGTAAGCCTCTGTGTTAAAAAGATGTGAAAAGAAACAGGGAAACTAAAATCTCTTGGCAGCTTGCTATGTTTTATGGGCAAAATGTTCAAGGAGTCAATAAAGCATATTTGTAGAGGTAGCACAAAGATCGCCATAAGCTTAGCACCCTGGGTGATAAGTTTCACTTGAATTCCCTCCCGACCCAATTGTCGCAGTACAAAGTATCCATCATAGGCTTTTGAATTATTCTCTAGAAAGGTATACCTTGTGAATTTGCTTGTTACAAAAGTGCTAACAAAGGCAGCCACACATGAGTCATCTGTAAATTCCCAACAGCTTTGACCACTTAGATGTCTGGCATAGATATAGTTTGGTTGGTGGGTTACATTCTCTTCGTGGGCCTCCATGTCATACACTATGTAGTCCTCAGTTTAATTTTGAGGTCTACCGGCCGTCATGTAACACATGTTTTCAGCTATGTTGATAATGGAAGCTTTGCACACCTTACAGATTATTGTGTTACAGTAATGACTCTTGGGAAGACATTTCTTGCAGGCGGTGCAGTCAATGCGCAGTTCGCACATGTCAGCTCTCAATGCCACTCGCTGAGTGTGCATGTCTAGACAGGCCCAAGACCTTGCGAATAGGTTACACCAAGGACATTTTGCAAGGTTTTCCTTGAGGATTGACATTCTTCTCTTAAACACAAGTGACAGTGATACTGACAATTGTGTCTATGCTTGTTTTGACAATGTGATGGCAGTGCTGACAGGGATGTTTAGCCCCCAGAAAACCTTTTAGATTGATTACACCATAGAAATGAGCATCGTAATAGAAAACATGCAAAGTATTTCTTGCTGTTTTAGCCGTTAGCAGAAAATACCATCACACCCCATTGTTAAAGTAGAGTATTTTCATGGGTCTATCAAAATACTTTTCAAAGAGATTCAGCTGGCCAAAACCTGCCAAAGTTTCCATTGGAAGACCTAGATTCTCTTGTATTCGCAAAACCTTTGCAAATACATCGGCATCTGTTATGCTTTGCGGTTCATTTAAACCTATGAGACTAGACTCCAGGCAGAGATTTAAGGGCCCACTATAAAAATTTAACAACCATCTCCCTTTGGATTTTATGATGTGGCTATGCAGAATTTTGTTTAAAGGTTTATAAGTACCGCCGTACCGTGGCCTGACAACTAGCGCCACGTTTCTTAGCGGCGCAAACCACAGGATCTCACTCTGTTTCTGCAGATTCTACAAAAACTGTAAAATGCAGAAAGTATCATGAGGGGCATTGCCTTGTAAACAAGGGTTTGTTTAAACTCACAGCCTAAATTCTTATTTGAACAAAATCATTGGGGCCGACAGTTTCCAATATCTGATGGACCAGTGTTTCCCCAGCATCCGTTATGACCGTTAGTCTGTACCACAGGGAGAGCAAGTGGTTCAAGATCACAAATCTAAATTCCTCATAATGCCCCAGGGTCGAGAATCTTTTATAACTTCTTGTATAAGTTTTCACACTTTCCAAATAAATTGGTGTATCCGGGGGTCTGTGGTGTTGGTGCCTGCGATGTGCTAGGCAGATTGTGCCTGGATATAACCAAGCAGGCCTTTTCAAAGATGTTAAATATCTGACCCCTCTGAGCCTGTTCTCTGCTCCATTTTAAGTTTTGTGCTGGGTCTTTGGAGCAGCGTTCAAATGACTATCCTCCCCCCGCTCTGAACAATCACCTCCTCTGTGACATGACCAGTGTTTTTAATTTCACCAGATTCCCTGGGACACTGGGGGATGTGTGTTAGTTCTTGATTTGTTTTATGTTTTCTAATAACACTGGTTTGAGGGAGGGTTGTTAGTTGATACTCACATCTTTTTGCTCCTCTGGTATGTTTGATAATGGGACCAGGTCCAGGTTGGGTATTGACAGGGTGATGGGTGTACTAGAAACAATGGGCCTCTGTGGGATAGCGGTTACGCTATTATTTTCCGAATCCTTATGTGGCTCGGGGGTTAATGTGCTGTTGTCAACCTGTGGAGACTGTCTAGTGTAGTGTCAGGCAGGGCCCCTGTGGATGTTTCAGAATATGCATTAAAAGACAACCCTGTGACTGGCGTGCTGGGCTCAACAACTGCTCCATTGGGTACTATAATAACGCTCTGCACCCCTATGACTGACTTACAAGTGCCAGTCGATAAGGCAGTAGTATCACCCCTCAGATGCTTTTGTTGCATAAAAACCCTCCTTTCTACATCTTCAAATATACCCTGAACCACAGAAAGCACATTCCCCTTCTTCTTGCAGTACGTTATTAAACTTTTGACAAGGCCAGAATGTTCTTAAAACTTTGTTTTAAAGTGGGTTCTTTTTATTCTTATTCTTTTGAATAACAGATACATGTGTACAGGTAATCACAGTAATTTCATTTGGGTTGACAGCGTTTCAAATGTTAATGTCATCAATGTTGTGACCCGTCCCCACATCATGATCACCAGCATTCAAATACAGGCACTGTCACATAACCCTGCTGTTCAGTTGTACCAACAATATCACTAGCCAGGGTTGGTGAAGGTTCGTTGCAAGGTGCTTTAATAGCTATGTTGCCACTAGAGTATGATGTTGATGTGAGTTTAGAGAAAGCATCAGCCTGAGGCTGGACACTTTTCCAGCTGGTCATTTGCAATATTAATAACATCAGCATTGTACCCCTCACCAGATTTGTGCATACCCCCCTCTTGTGCATCAGCAGAAGCAATATTAATACTGGCATTGTACCCCTCTCCAATCCTGTTCATACCCCCCTCTTGTGCATCAACAGAAGCAATATTAATAACACCAGCATTGTTCCCCTCCCCATTCCTGTGCATACCCCCTCTTGAGCAGCAACGGAAACATTATTTATAGCACCGGAATTGTACCCCTCCCCATACTTGTGAATAACCCCCTCTTGTGCATGAACAGAGACAATATTAATGACACTGAAGTCTTGACTGTCAGTAGTATAGATACATGCACCTGTTTCACTGGCAATGTTAACAATGCCAGCATCCTTAAGGATATGTACCAGGTAGTAGAGATAGTATCTGAAAACTCCCAGGGTGACTGTCTGATAGTAAATTGTACCCCATTGTCTTGCAAAGCAGTCATCAACACATCTGACTTGCTCATTGTGTCACTAGGGTAGCAGTTATAACAACCGGTTGTATACACCCCACAACCCCCTCATTTGCCACTATTCGAGTGTCTTCCTGCAGAGGCGGTGCAAGCTTGCCCCAGTGAATAGATAGAGATTGAACAGATGGGCTGTCAACAGGTTTAACTGCTGCATTAGCTAGGTTTTCCAAACTGTTAACAACGTCAGAGCTGCAGGTATTATTCTGGCCTTCAAAACTAGCAACAGTTGCATTAAAAAAATGTATTACTGGTCAGCGCCTTCAAAACTAGCACCAGTTACATTCTCAGAATTAGTTAATAGTGCAGCACCTTCAAAACTAGCAACAATTACAGTCTCTTAATTAGTCATTGATGTTAAGACTGATTTCCTATACTCTGGCCTGGTGGACAGATGTATAGAAGGCCAACCTATATTGTGACAGGGAGAACTCTGGGAAGCTGTAGCCAAACCAGTTTAAGGTAGCAGTGACAGGCGGTCTAGGCTAAGATCTTCAGAGGGGTGAGAGTGTAAAGGGTCCACAATGAGGTCACACAATGGGAGTCACAAATTGCCCTTAGACAGGATGTATAAAAATACAGGTATTAATTTATGGCCAAATACACTATAAGAAAAATGAACACAAGGAAGTAGACTTAATAACCAATACCGTCAAACAAAAATACATATATACAATCATAGGTTCAAGTGCGTAATACAACTCAAGTTAATCCTGCAAAGGATTGAACAGGTGAGTATTACACACAAAAAGGTCCACAGAGAATTTACCCCTAACTAATATTGTCCAACCCTAATTGCCTGGGGCCTTGTGCCCTATTGTTCAGGATACAAAGATACAGCACTCAGGAGGCAGGAGAAAATGTAGATAGGGTCTCTGGGGTCCAGTGATGGATTCTTAGAACCAGGGTTCAAGATAGACGGTGTCCGAAATTCCCCCCAACAGTTATAAGTCTTGCCAAGGCAAGTATTGGCAAAGCCAATAGGTTTGAGATAAAGAATATTATAAGTCCATTGACTTACAATGGGAGTGTATGGGTATGTTAAAAGCTCAATAACTTACCCCCCTCACTCCGAATCTCCCCAAGACTTTCCAGAACAAAGGAAGGGTGTCCTGGCTTGCTTTTCCCGCTGAATTCCGCAGTCCTCGATTTTCACGGGGTTGCAGGTTCGAGTGATTCTCTGATTAGGATCTTTTGCTGGTGCAAGGACTCTTGATGAAGAAATGCAGAAACAAATGATGAAGCACCCTTCTCGGGACTGGAGGTGGGTCAGGAAAGCAGGTTTCGGACCGTGCACACCTCGCACAGCGATGCAGCAGGACTCAGTAGCCCCGATCGGACTTTCCAGTCTTTCTCGGGCCCCCTTGGTGCTAGGACACCGAAATTTCACAGAGAGTGTTGTTGCAGTGTCAGCTGAGGGTGTGTCAAGTTTCAGGCAGAAACTCGGAACGGCAACGAAGCTGGTCAGCCACAGGACGATTCCCGGGCACTTCCGAAGGTGGTTTTTGTGCTGGGCACCAAGTAGGCTTCGGGAATGGATGGTCCCTCCAATCCATGGGTTGTAGCACCTTCGCAGGCCTACTGGAGATCAAGAGACAGACAGGGCTCCACCAGGACTGCAGTAGAAGTTGGTTGCCAGGCCTCCTTCAGACAGGTTACAGGTTTCTTTGCGGGTCTTCTCAGCTGGACGGATTCTTGGCTCCTTCAGGTTCTTCCAAGATCTCCGAGAATTGCATGCAGGGGCCCTCTTCTTATCCTTAAAGCCAGGTAGGAGTCGAAACTCCCACTAGCCAATGGCAGAACTAGCACACACACACAACCCACAGTGGTCCAATCAGGACCACTGGCGGGAACACTCATGCATACCACTCAGACACACAGAAACCAGGATGTGTATTAGGGTCAGACTGACCCAGCCCACATCCTGCCTGCAAAAACACAAAGCCCTCCAGTAGCCCGCCAAAAGCTCCTGCTTTCCCGGGCACTGGAAATCCTTAAAAGAATCTTTCTGGCCTCTTAGGCCAGGAAGAAGGCTGAACAACAAGATGCAAAAAGAATGAGTGAAAAACCTTCTGGCACGGCCATGTTTGGCCAGTAGTCACCGTAAGTAGCCAAACGGGGTAAACGTGGTTAAGCTAAAACGGAATTCCCAAAAAGTGGGGAAAAGTCACTGCTGCCACCAGCCCATCTTTTAAGCACCTCAGAATAACCAAAAAATGCTTTGAGTGTTAGTCTAGGGCAAAACAAAAATGAACCCCATTGCATTGCAGTGTAAGCTGCTGTGTGCAATGATAAAAAGTTACCACATGTGATACAGAAGTAACCACAAGTAGCAACATAGTCACACGACTAAGGGAAACACTGTTTCCCAGTACTGATAGCATTAAGGACATATCAGTTTCCCCATAACATGTGAGCAAAGGCCAGTACAGTGAAGCTTAAGGCTTCACTGTACTGCAAAAAGTACAGGTCAGATTGAAAAATGAAAGCAAAAAGTTTGGGGGTTCCATAAAGATGGAAGGAAAGGTGGAGTAAAGAGAATCTTTCCTAACACACGCCTCCCCACCCATACTAAGGGAAAGGAGGAATTAATTCAACCCTGGATGGGTCCTCTGTTCCAGTCGGTTAACCCTGTTGGACAGCCCATCAACGTTGCTACATTTGGGATATGGCCTATGCCCAACCACTTCAAAGTTTGAGGGGGAGCATACACAGTGAAGTGAGTCCCATAGAGGTAGGACCTCAACTTCCTAAGGCACCATACATTGGAAAAGCAACTCTTTTCACCTGGAGGCAACTGAGTTCTCCACTCCTAAACTGGTAGCTGACTAGACATATAAAGTGTTCCTCACCTTTGTCATTTAGCTGTGAAAGTCTGTCAACTATCCCAGTGGCATAGGCATCTGTCTGCACTATGAAAGGTCTCTTCCAATCAGGTGCCCTTAGACCAGGGGCCTGACCTAGGGATTCTTTCAGGCCAGCGAAGACCTTCTCACACTCAGGAGTCCATAAGAAATCTTTAGGTCCCCTATGAACAGTGAGGGCAGTCAGAGGAACAACTATATTCTATAGGCTGCCACTTTACTCCTGTTTTTCCCCAGTGAGGCCCAGGAAAGTCCTCACTTGGGCTTGGGTAGTGGGGGCTTCCCAGTTCTGTACATGAAGTACTTGACTGACAAGAGGTTGCATCTTGTCCCCACATACACCAACTTCATGCATGAGGAAGGCCAATGGCTCCTGTTCATTTTGACACTTGGCTGTCTTTCTGAACAAGTTGGCCTGATGGAGGTCCTGACACTCAGTCTCTTCAGTCAGACCCAGTTCCTCCCAAGTGGGGGTTGAATCTGCCATGTCATCCAGACATATATTGCTGAGATCCATTTTCCCATTCAGAACAGGGGCTAAGCTCAGTTGACAGGTGTCAGTTGAAGCCACCAATCCAGAAGACCTTACACTGAAGTAGGGCTCTGAAAACGCAGAAACTGCTGTCTCCTCCTCACCACAGACTGTCAGAAATATGTTGCCATACTCTGCAGAGAGATCATAACAGCCGCTGTACTTTTCAATACAGAGCTGAACCACTAAGGTATTAGCCTTTAGTGAAGAGTGTGCTTCTGTCTTGGGGACAGAACCCAGAGCTCTAGTGTCCATACATAATCCAAAACTGGCTTTACATGTATATCCCTCCCGTTCCTCAGAACTGAACTCTTGACAGCTAGAATCCCCAGGCACACTTTGTTCCAACACAGGGTGGATCTCACACCAACGGTCAGAACTTTGTCTTGGTTCTGAACCACCACAACACCCAATCTTGGAGGGTTCACTTATTCCCAGTATACAGTCTGGATCCCACCATCCTGTTATAAAGGGTGTCAGTGACAAAAAGAGGGGAGATTGCCTCAGCAAACTCTCCAGCTCACCTTGCTGATGTAAGGCCAGGTGAGGAGACACTAGGCCATCCTCACTGAAGCCATTTGAAAGGCTGCTTTGACACAGGGTAGGGAGACACATAGATTTCTCTGGCTCCCACTCTCTAGCCATAAGCAGGGCTCCAATTTTATCTCGCAAGATAAAATCCACCATACTATTCACAGGAAACTGTATGGCAACCTGTACAGGTTCACCAAAGCCTTGAGAATAGTTTACCCTGTCAAGCTGTGAAACATGACCAGGCCCAGACCACTGACAGGTAGTCAGGGATTTGTAGAACAGATTTGACAGGAGAAGGTCCCATCTCCTTCTCTGGGGCTCACAGAGAGCTCCAATGAAACTCCTGAGAGATCTGACTGATCTCTCTCTCAGACCATCCTGTGGAGGACAGCTCAGTGACACTTGATAGGTCACTTCACCATTCCCCCACTGGGTCTGACCACTACTGATGACAGCAGAGGAGCTACCCCTGTAGCTGTCATTCAGCATGGTGTCAATGACTAACTTGGCAGTCATTCCCTGTGGGTTGGCATAAGGGCATATGGGACTATGATCAGTAATCCCTGATTGCAACTTATTGCCTGAGGTCTCCAGAGTCCAAGGGCTAATAAAATTAGGCCTTGTTTCTGGTAACAATGAGTGTACTCCTAAAAGTGAACTCCGGAGCAATCGAATTCCTGTTTCACTTCTGTCAACCTGGTGACAGAGAGTGAGACCCCTACATTGGTTTTCCTCTGGGAAACCCATCATGGGCCAGCAGGAATGTGTGTTAGACCACACATGTGATATCCTGACACTAGGATGCATCACAAGAGGAATGTCACACACCAACTGTAGGAGGAAGGGCCTCACAACCTGGGTAACCTCCAACCTCTCAAGGTTTGCTCTGGTGGGCTCTGTGGGCTTACTTTGCAGTAACCCACCTTCCTGGTGAATTCTTTGCTTCACTGGAGGAGAATCCTCTAATTAGAAGCAGGCCTTTCTCCCTAGGCCTAACCATGATGGTTTCCTTTTCTGTTGGCCCATACTTCTTGTTCTCCTAGGACTCTCCTCTACCTGTATACTAGGCAGCTGAGGAGGCCCATAGGATTCAAGGTTTTCTGGGGGTCCCTCTTCCAAACTAGGAACGGGGACACTTCCAACTGCCTCAACATCAGTTGTAGGTAAGGAAAGAGGAATATTCTCTTTCCTCTGCCTGTTCCTCTGACTCCACTGGCCATGGGTTTCCCCTTAGGCCTAGGCTTTCTCTTAGACTTGGCTAAGACAGCCTGATTTTGTGACATAGTGCCTGAGGGGTCTGGTGAGGGCCTACCAGGACCTAAGTCTTGAAGACTCAACTCACCCAGCACTCTTCTAGGAACCACTCTCCTGACATTGACAGATGCTCTGACCATTTCTCTATTCACAGGTTGAATGACATGTGCTACTGGAACATTAAGAGAGGGCCTACCAGCCAACTGAGTATCCCCCACAGGAACTCGGGCAAGAACCAGTGGGTTTACCATGGAGGAAGCTACTTCAGTAGGACTGGGCCTAGTGTTCCTAACAGTAGAGGTACTTACACCTACTACCTGAACACTATCCTCAACAGAATTATTACTATGCAGTAGGACAGTAATGGGAGGCAAGGCTCCAGCACTGCTAGTTTCCAAGGAATCTAGACAAACTTCAGACTCTTCCTCTGAGGGAATGGAGACTAAAGGGAAGGACACCCCTGATTCTCTTCTTCCTCATACTGAGAGAAGGCCAGACTAGCAGAGTGGACCCCCAAGGTCTTACCCTTACATGTGGGGTCCCCCTTCCTGTGGTCACTTGCTCCACAAGTGTAACAAGCCCCACTGGCACTTGACACATAGGGAGGCTTAGAGTAGCCACTTACTTGCTTGGGAGGGTTAGTCCCACTACCCTTACCTGATTCTGATGACTTATCCTTATTAAACATTTTGTGGGCCTTCTTGGACATAGTTTTATCAGTATCCCCACCCTCTTTCTCTTTCTGCTTCATTCCCTCCTCCTGCTTACCTGAAGCAGGCTTGTCCTTATGGGACACTCGATGTGAAACCCATAAGTCAGCAGAAATGGCTAACCTCTTTGGATTTAACTCCTTTGAGTCAGCCAAATGCTGCTTAGGCTCTGGGGAACAAGAAGCAAACATATGTTCAAGCGTGACCAAATGAATCATGCCCTCAAAGGTGGTTACCTGATAGCCTTCTATCCAGCCACTCAAGTTTTTCAGAGAATCTGCAACAAAACTTACATAGGTCATACATTCTTTCTTTCTATATTCTCTAAACCTCCCCAAGTATTGGGCAGGAGTCTTCCCAAACTTGAGGATAAGAAATTGATTAAGTTTTACAAAGTCTAACCTATCAGCCTTTGACATTTCCTTAAGGGCACTACAGCGAGAATTGGGCAGTCTGCTGATCAACCATACAATTCTGTCAGCATCACTCACTCCTTGTACCTCACAAGCATATTCAAAAGTTACAAGCCAGTCATTTATATCATTCTTTTCCTCATACATACTCAGGCGATCTTTACTTAACCTAGGATGTGAAGAGGACCCAGAACCATCTCCAGATCCTATGGAAGAACAGTGTGAAGCCTGAATCTTGGTAAGCTCCAGCTGGTGATACCTATCTTTCTGCTTCTCAACCCTCTCCAGTTCCAATATGGCCATGGCAACTAAGGTTCTTTTTCCTTGAACCTGTGGGTGTCTTTCTTCAATTGAACAATGCCTCAGCATTAGAGTAGGCCTCAAACAGAAGTTCAGAGGATGCCCTTTCTCCCTCCTCATCTACAACACCAGTCACTGGAGTGACAGTAATGACATTACTGGTGCTGGGTCTACCCTGAGCTCCACTGTCAGGACCATTAGTTAAGATAGGCACAAGTTTGTTTCTTTCAAAATCCCGAATTTTTACAATTAACTCAGCTTTTAAACCAGAGACTGTCAAGCCTCTATCAACACTTAACTTTCTCAATTGTTCCACTTTAAAGGCACTCAAAGTGGTGAAAGTGATTGTTTCCATGATACTTAGTTTAGTAGGTGACTTATATCCACAAGGCAATCAGATATTATAGTGTCTTGTGTAAGTATAATCTGGACACACCACCAGTGATCTACACTGTGGCACCCAATGCTGATCCTGTTCACAAAACACCCAGATGTCATGTGGAGAGGGTCATCCCACCGCTGTCACCAATTTGTTAAGACTAATTTCCTATACTCTGGCCTGGTGGACAGGTGTATAGAAGGCCAACCTATATTGTGACAGGGACAACTCTGGGAAGCTGTAGCCAAACCAGTTTAAGTTGGTAGTGACAGGCGGTCTAGGCAAGGATCTTCAGAGGGGTGAGTGTAAAGGGTCCACAATGAGGTCACACAATGGGAGTCACAAATTACCCTTAGACAGGATGTATAAAAATCCAGTTATTTGAATATGGCCAAATACACTATACGAAAAATGAACACAAGCAAGTAGACTTATCAACCAATACCATCAAACTAAAATACATATATACAATCACAGGTTCAAGTGCATAATACAACTCAAGATACTCCTGCAAGGGAATGAACAGGTGACTATTACACACAAAAAGGTCCACAGAGAATTTAACCCTTACTAATATTGTCCAACCCTAAGTTGCCTGGGGCCTTGTGCTCTATTGTTCAGGATACAAAGATACAGCACTCAGGAGGCAGGAGAAAATGTAGGTAGGGTCTCTGGGGTCCAGTGATGGATTCTTAGAGCAAGGGTTCAAAATAGACAGTGTTCGAAATTCCCCCCAACAGTTAGACGTCTTGCCACGACAAGTATTGGCGAAGCCAATAGGTTTAAGATAAAGAATATTATAAGTCCATTGACTTACAATGTGAGTGTAGGGGTATGTTCAAAGCTCAATAATTTACCCCCCTCACTCCGAATCTTCCCAAGACTTTCCAGAACAAAGGAAGGGTGTCCTGGCCTGCTTTTCCCACTGAATTCCACAGTCCTCGATTTTCACGGGTTGCAGGTCCGAGTGATTCTCCGGTTAGGATCTTTTGCTGGTGCAAGGACTCTTGATGAAGAAATGCAGAAACAAATGATGCAGCACCCTTCTCGGGACTGGAAGTGGGTCAGAAAAGCAGGTTTCGGACTGTGCACGTCGTGCACAGTGATGCAGCAGGACTCAGTAGCTGCGGTCGGACTTTCTGGTCTTCCTCGGGTCCCCTTGGTGCTAGGATACCGACATTTCACAGAGGGTGTCATTCCAGTGTCAGCTGAGGGATTGTCAAGTTTCAGGTGGAAACTCAGAATGGCAACGAAGATAACCCAGTAGCCCAAAAACGAAGCTGGTCAGCCACAGGACGATTCCCGGGCACTCCCGAAGGCGGTTGTTGCACTGGGTACCAAGTAGGCTTCAGGAATGGATGGTCCCTCTAATTCAGGGGTCGTAGCACCTTTGCAGGCCTACTGGAGATCAAGAGACAGACAGAGCTCCACCAGGACTGTAGTAGAAGTTGGTTGCCAAACCTCCTTCAGACAGGTTACAGGTTTCTTTGCAGGTCTTCTCAGCTGGACGGATTCTTGGCTCCTTCAGGTTCTTCCAGGATCTCCAAGAATTGCATGTAGGCGCCCTCTTCTTATCCTAAAAGCCAGGTAGGAGTCGAAACTCCCACTAGCCAATGGCAGAACTAGCACACACACACACCCCACAGTGGTCCAATCAGGACCACTGGCGAGAACACTCATGCATACCACTCAGACACACAGAAACCAGGATGTGTATTAGGGTCAGACTGACCCATCCCACATCCTGCCTGCAAACACACAAAGCCTTCCATTAGCCCGCCAAAAGCTCCTGCTTTCCCGGACACTGGAAGTCCTTATAAGGACCTGTCTGGCCTTTGAGGCTAGGAAGAATGCCAAACAACAAGATGCGAAAAGAATTGGTGAAAAACCTCATGGCCCGGCCATGTTTGGCCAGTAGCCACCGTAAGTAACCAAACGCGGTAAACGCGGTTAAGCTAAATCGAAATTCCCCAAAAAGTGGGGAAAAGTCACTGCTGCCAGCAGCCCATCTTTTAAGCACCTCAGAATAACCAAAAAATCCCTTGAGTGTTAGTCTAGGGCAAAACAAAAATGAACCCCATTGCACTGCAGTCTAAGCTGCTGTGTGCAATGATAAAAAGTTACCACATGTGATACAAAAGTAACCACAAGTAGCAACATAGTCACAACACTAAGGGAAACACTGTTTCCCAGTACTGATAGCATTAAGGACATATCAGTTTCCCCATAACATGTGAGCAAAAGCCAGTACAGTGAAGCTTAGTGCTTCACTGTACTGCAAAAAGTACAGGTCAGATTGAAAAATAAAAGCAAAAAGTTTGGGGGTTCCATAAAGTTGGAAGGAAAGGTGCAGTAAAGAGAATCTTTCCTAACAATTGGTGCACCGGCTTCATCGTCGCTAATAACAAGCACATCGCACGTACCAGCCCCCAGCTGCACACGTCTGTTTGTAGTTATCCCCCCATCCTTCTCAGGTGTAACACCCTGTGTCTTGTTCTTGGGGCCATTTTTCCTGAGCTGCAGTCGGGACCCATGACCCAGTGGCTGTCTCACGACATCCAAATCATTCTCAACATTGTGCCATGAATTTTGCTGCTTGGTGCATCCAGAATTCACACCACCACACCCCCCTCCTGCTTCAGCGACAGTCTGCTTGCAGCTGTACACTTTAGACGCTGATAATATCGGGACCACCATGGCCGCCCTGGTCAAAGAAGTTTGAGCGTTTAAATGTCCTGTGATATTCACCAGAAACCTTGAGCGCACCGGTGGCAGGAAATCAACTTCATGGCCAGGGTTTAAATCCAGGCCTCTTCCTATTGTGCTGCAGGGCTGATGATGTGTTAAACGTGCTATCCACATTCCCTGAGTCTTTGAACTGTTAGAACACAGTGGGCTGGTTTGCCCCATCAGGCCCCCGGTCAGGCGTTCATTTGTCAGACCATTTCCAAGACATTGGTTGTCACGATCCAATGTGGGAACAGCACAGAAACCATAATACCCCACCTGGGTTGCAGACACCCCTTTATCACTTGTTGGGACCCTCAAACATTTCATCAGGTCTTTCTGGGGCTGTAATCCACCTGTGCCCACTGCCATATCTGAAGAAAAATGTCAGTGTGTTGGGATCCCAAATCCATCGACCCTTGCTGATCCGATAAAAACATTTGAGCCCATCCTCGGGCCCTCAAAACATCTCAGGTTTGTTGAACCAGATGCACTTATCTCCATAGGTTGAAACAGGTGCCTGGTGCTGCCCTCTGTGCCATCCATCTGTTGTGGTGCATCTGTTGGGGTACATGATGTTCCTAAAAATACAAGAACAATATAGAATCAGAATTTGACATCTTTTACAAAGTGAAAATCAGCGCTTTACAATATTTCGACTCGAACAGCAATCAACATTATTATGCACTTGTGTGAAACATTCTCGTCTGCAGCACTTCACTAAATGTGTGATCGCTGAAACACACTCAAAACCTGTCAGGCCCAGCCAGCCCAACTATAAATTCACATTGTTTGCATTTTTTTTTAATATGTTTTTTTTTAAACCAAGGCAGGATGGTAACAAAACAAATACAGTTATACATCGACTCAGCATCTCAGTCCAGTTCTTCCCTCCCTCTCCACCCCTCTGTGGGTGCCGGCTCAGATCAGAGTCTCAGAAGTTCAAGGTTTCCCCTCCTGCTTTATCCCTCCTCCCGGAGTGTGCCTCCACTGTCTGGGACCCTCCTGGCCTGTTGAGGTTTGTAGGTTAGGGCTGGAAATTTCAGGTCATAGTCAGGTAATGGGCCCCAAATGTTCTGGAAGTGGTGGAGGAGACCTGCCCTGGCCGCTGTTACCTTCTCTGCGATTAGTATATCCCATATTTTAACCCACCAGAAGGGCAGGATAGGGCCATACTTGGATTTCCATGAGCGGGCAATCGCTATTCTTCCTGCCAAATGGCATTGAAACAGTAGCTTAGCTTTGGCTCCAGACCTTGGGTAGATCCCAGGAACCGGGGTGCCCAGAAGGATGGGTTTGGGCTCTAGTGGAAGCATCGCCTGCGTGATCCCTTTGATGATAGCTAGGCATTGCTTCCAAAATTGTTGAGCTTTTGGGCATGTCCACCACATATGGAGAAAGGACCCCGGATGACCGCATTGTCTCCAGCATTACGGGTCAAGTGTCTGGTTCATATGGTGGAGCCTCGGGGGGGTAGTACCAGCGCAGCAGGATTTTATAGGCGCATTCCCTGTTAGTGACGCAGGCAGATGAGTGGGTACAAGTCCATATATCCACCCAAGTCTGATCCTCTATAGGGTGGCGTAGGTCTGCCTCCCATTGTGCCATGCATCGGGTTTTGGAGGCGAGGTAGTCTCCCTGGAAACGTCTGTATAAAGTAGAGATCTTACCTCGGGTTGGGAGAGTGAGAGTCAGCTCCAGGGCCGTGGGGGGGCAGGTTGCTGCCTGGCGGGTTTGTGGGTGGGAGCACCAGTGGCAAAGCTGGATATGGGAGAAACTGTCTTTTTCTTGAAGCCAGAAGGCTTCCTTACATTGTTTGAAGGTGCGGGGCTCCCCCCTACAAACAGCTAGCCCAGAGACTCCACCAGGCCCCCCGATATCCAGTTCCTAAAGTCCTGGAGATTTGTCCCGGGTAAGAAGGCTGGGTCATGGAATACCGGAGATGAGGGGCTCAGTCCTTTAGGGATCCTCTTCTGCTTCAGGGCTCTGTCCCAAGTGTCTATGGTGTGCCTGGGGAATAGCAGTAGTCTCTCCCATGTCCGCCGCATTGGGGTGAGATGTGTGGAAGGAAGCGTAGGGGGAGAGATAGGCGGGATTGTTTGAGCTCCACCCATCTAGGGCGACCAGTGGATACCTGCCATGTTTGAGTGCACGCTAATTGTGCTCCCATCTGGTATCCCTGCAAGTCGGTTACCCTCAGGCCGGCCCAGTCTTGCATTACCTTGCATTGTTTTGGGGGAATCCTAGGCTTTTTCCCCCTCCAGATAAATCATAGCATTTTCCTCTGCAAGTCACGGAGAGCTGGCGACGGGATTGGAACCGGTAGTGATGAGCAGGTATATAGAAATCTGTGGAGGAGATTCATTTTGCAAGCGGTAATGTGGCCCATTAGTGAGATTTCTTGGGACTTCCAGCACTTCAGGTCATCTTCCAGTTCTTTAAAAAGTGGGGGGAAATGTACACGATAAACGTTCCTTGGGTTCGTTGGGACTTGGATACCCAGGTAAGAGATTGCCTTAGCCTTCCATTAAATAGGGCACAGCAGGATCAAAGCTTCCCTCTCAGCTGGGGTCAGGCCTATCCCCAGTGCTTTGGACTTGTTAAAGTTGATGGAGAAGCCAATGACCCTTCCGTAGAGATCTGTTTTAGCTAGGGCATGTATCAGTGAGGTACAGGGCTCTGAGACAGTGATCAAGACATCGTCTGCGTACAGGGCGATTTTATGTTGCGAGGGGCCAACTTGGAGACCCTTGATGAGATTATTCAGCCTGATTCTTTGGCCGATGGGTTCCATGATCAGAGCAAATAGGAGCGTGGATAGCGGGCATCCTTGCCTAGTCCCGCAGGTCAGGGAAATTGGATTAGAAAGGGTGCCAATGATCCTCCGTTGGGTTTTTAGTGCCTTGTAGTTCACCAGGACCATGGCTCGGAACTCCGGCCCAAACTCAAAGCCCACCACGGTGAGATTCATAAAGGTCCAATCCACCTTTTCAAATGCTTTGGTGGTGTCAAGGGCCAGAAGTGCTAGCCCTTGGGAGTCCTGGGTGGCCAGGTCTACCAAGTCCAGTGCTCTACGGATGTTATCGCCTGTGGACCTGTTCCTAATTAACCCGGTCTGATCCGGATGGATTATGTCAAGCAGTATGTGGGAAAAGCACGTTGCAAGGATCTTAAAGTAAATGTTGGCATTAATGTTCAGCAGGGCAATTGGTCTGTAAGAGGCTGGGTTCCTCGGGTCCCCCCCATGTTTGGGTAGAAGGACGGTAATAGATTCTTGCACGGAGGGGGTTACCGTGCCCGTGTCCCTAAAGGAGTTAAAGAGCTTCATTAGTGGTGTCAGCAGTTGGGGCCTGAAAATCTTATAGAATTTGGTGGAATATCCGTCAGGGCCGGGAGCTCAGGTTTTAAGGAATTTTATGGGCTCCTCTACCTCTTCGCCTGAGATTGGAGAGTCCAGGATGTCTCGGGCTGAGTCATTCAGCCGGGAAGGGCTGCTTTCTGCAGGTATTGTGTCTGCTCCTTCAGGTTTCGTGGTGGTGTGGCCATCACTTGTACCAGTTGATTTGTTGGCAGCTGTAGTTTTTCTGGTTCAGAATATTGTATCCTGGACTGCGGGTCTCGTAGTTTGTGTTGCTCCTTTATATTTTGGTGAGTTTAGCCACTAGTAATTTGTTTGCTTTATTGTTATTTGCATAATAGAATTGTTTGGCTTTTGGCAGTAATTGCGCAGTATGTTGGGCGTAGTGGGCTTCGATCTTTTTTGTGCAATACGGATGGCTCGTTGTGTTTTGGGGGACCAGCCCTTTTCTTTATGAATCTCTTCTGCTTTCCTGAGTTCTTCTTCGAGGGTCATGCGAGTTTTCCACCTGCTCCTGTGGTATGCCACTCCTCATGCTATCAACTCTCCTCGAATAACCGCTTTCATGGTGTCCCAGTTATTTGCTAGGGAGGTGTCTTCACTATGGTTCTCTTCGAAGAAGTACTTAATTGACGTTGGTATAGTGTCTCTTATCGGCATCTCGTTAAGTATTGGGTCGTACAGGGTCCATCTGCGTTGGGTATTGGGAGTTGGGTCGTGTACACAAATCTCCAGGGTTACCAGGGCATGGTCAGATAAGATCCTCAATCCTATGGACACCTCATTGGCATAGGCGAACACTTGCGGTGATGTCAAGAGGAGATCGATTCTCAAGAATGTTCTATGGACATGGGAATAAAAGGTAAAGTCTGTCCCCGAGGGGTGCAGCACCCGCCACGAGTCCATCACCTCTAGGGGCCTAAATAGGTGTAGCAGTCCGAGGGCCAGCATGAAGTCTCCACAGGAGGGTGGGTGCGATTTGTCCTTTATGTGAACTGGGACTCCATTGAAGTCACACCCATTACCATTTGGCTCTCCGTAAGGGAGATAGAGTGGTGCCTAGAGCCTTATAGAATGCGGCTTGATCCGTGTTTGGGGCGTACGCCGAAATGAAGGTATATAGCTGGCCCAGCAGTAGGCATTTCACTGCCACAAATCGCCCCTCTGGGCAGAGTTTTGTTTCCAGAATTTGGGGGTTTAACCTCTTCCTAAAGAGAACCACTATGCCCCCTTTCTTGGTGCCACCCGAGGCGAAGAGTTGCTTCGGGAATTATTTTGAGCGTAGGTGCCCGAAGTCCGCTGGTAATATGTGCATTTCCTGGAGAAGGGCCATCGTTGCATCTTCATCCTGGAGCTTTTGTAAGATTGATTTGCTCTTGGGGGTCAGGGGAGTTTAATCCTCTGACATTAAGGGAACCAAATCTCAAGGTGTGGTGTTTTTGGCTGGGAAGCGAGGTTGCTGCTAGGTTTGAACAGGGGAAGTGCACTGAGTTTGATTCAACCATCATTTCAGAGAGTCTGAAGCTGCTCACCATCCTGCTCTTGGGATTTTTGCCCAGGCCTGCAATGGGGGGCTGGGTTTTAACCAAAGGGGGGCCAGATTTGTGGGTTTGGTGGCACCCCAAGCCAACTGGGCCAAGTAACCACGATCAGCCAACATGGCTGGATCTAGGATCAAACGGTGTGTGTTATTCCAAGGGCTCACTGATAGATTGTACCTTGGAAATGGGCAGGAACCATGGGGTGGGGGCGCTGCCATGAGTATGGTGGTGGTCCCTTTGTTTGTTTGTGGGTGGAGCTCTGTCGAGGCGAAGGAGAGATTCAAGTCAAGAGGAAGAGCAGAGTTCCGCTGGATGGGATTGTAGGCGGACAGGGGACTGTAGGGTCGATGATTCAGACTTCCGGCGTCCTGCACTCTTGCCGATGTGCCTTTCTCTTGTGTTAAGTCATCTCTTCCTTCTGTATCTTGGGACTCTCGACCATGAAGTCTGCTTCCCTTTTAGAGGGAAAGTAGGATCTTTATCCGCTGTGTTTTCAGAAGCCATGGGCGAGGGGCTCCCAGGTGATGTTGGATCTTTTCCGCTTTCTCGAGGTGGCTGATTTTCTGTAGGGTGCCTTTGTAGGTGAACTGTAGGGCTGTCGGAAAGAGACATCTATATTGAATCTGGTGGTCTTGAAGGAAGAGAGTCAGGGGTCTGAGGGACCTTCTTTTTTGCAATGTGAGAAGGGAGAGGTCCTGGTAAATCTGAAGGGGAGAGCCCTGAAAGGTCAGTTCATCCCGGTTGCGACTAATTTATGAGATGGCCTCTTTCGTAGTGAAGAAGTGCACCCTGGTGATAACATCGGGGGGAGTCTGATTCTACACCCCGGCGCGGGCGCAACCTGTGGGCGTGGTCTAGCAGGCGTTGGGATTTGTCTAGATGTTGAAGCAGGAATGAAAAAGGTCTCCCTTGTATTCCGCCAGGTTTTGATCTGAGATTGAGGCAGGGATACCCCAAATCCACAGATTGTTGCTTCAGGCTCTATTTTCCAAGTCTTCTTCTTTGAATTCTAGGATTTTGCATTTATCTTGTATGGATCGAATAGAGTGTTGGATTTCTTCTAGGGCTGCTGTGTGATCTTGGGCTTGATCCTCGACCTCCCCCAATCTTTGATCTGCTTCTGTCACTCTCTGGCCAGTGTGTTCTAATTTTCTGGAAAGTTCGGTCATGCAGGCTCTAAATTCAGATTTAATATCAGCAATGAAAGCCAGTAGGTCGTTTCTGGTTGCGAGGGTCCCCTTGTCTTCCGGGGTCTTCTGTGGCATAGGGTTAGGGAAGGTCTTGTTTCTTCCCTTTGTCAGCTGATAATAACATTGTGGCTATGTCCGAGTTCTTGTTGGACTTTGATTGCTTGGCCATGGCATTTCCAATCATGGAGTGGGAGGTACAACAACCCCCTGAGAGGGCAGAGTAAGTAAGAAAATGTCCAAAATTTTAATTTGACGTGGCTACCAGTACAATTCTGTGGTACGTGAGGATGATGGAGTTGCTAGTGGGGGAGAAGGCCCTCACCTCTCTGAATTACGGGTGAAGTTGGAGAGCCCGCCTGGGCCAGCCGAGAGGAAGAGGAAGCTGAAGAGTAGGCCAGGGTGCCCCAGGAGATGCTCAAGTGAGGTGAAGGAAGGGAGAGCCAGTATTCAGCCGAGGCTGTGGGGAATATTTGATTGAAGTGGAGTTTCCCAGGGTCTGTTTGTGCGCTGTGATTGCGCTCCACCTGGCGAGGGATTCCAGCTGCAATGAGAGGCCCCTTGACAGATCTGGAGCATGGCTTTGCGCAGTGTTGGGTCACCGGGTTTTCCTGGGTGAAGCCTGGGTCGTGGTCAGCCAGAGCCCTTACCGTGTGTAGATGAGGGCAGACGTGGGAGGGGGTTCTTCCCACCTCACTCTTCGGTTGGCAAGTCCAGACCTCCCCTGGCCCCGGATGAACCAACCTCATGAGTCTCAGGATTGGGTCCACTCCTTGTGGCCTCAGCTCTGGTGCTCCCGCTGTCCTGGACAGGGGGTGTGGGTGGGGTCCCCACCAATGGACTCTTGAGGTAGGTTGTTGTGGAGCCACAGAAGCAAGAACAAGGCTCTGAAGCCGGTGGGTCTCCAAATGGCAGAGAGGGGTGGAGCTAGCGCCTCGCGGTTCCTCTGCTTCCAGAGGAGGCTCTTTAGATCAGGCAGACCGGGTCGGGCATCAATATGGCCTGCGCCTCCACCCGCGGTGAGCCCAGCCCCTCAGAGAGGGTTTGAAGGGTGCAGCCGGACCGGATGGGCTCGGCGGGCGGCCTGCGGGAGGCCACTGAAATTATTCGGGGAGGGTTGCAGAAACCTCTCGGGCTGCCAGAAGGGGCCACATGCAGCTGGCTGTTGCTATCTGGCACACGTTGGGACTGGAGCTCTCTTCCCCTTGCTCCTCAAGGCGCGACCGGAGGACCACTCAGAGCCTCCAGTCCCAAAGTCTCGAGCCCCCAACTTGGGGCACGGGTGCAGGCGGAGGTATGCCGAAGGAAGACCCCCTGGCTCTCTTCATCAGGTGCTCGATGAGGTAGGTCCCCCGAAGAGGGGTAATGATGGTGGCACCCAGGGGGCACACTGTCGCCAGGACATGACAGCGTGGCTCAGAGGGAGAGGCTGCAGACTCCTTAATTCCCCCTCTCCCCCACACAGTTCCGCAGGTGTCATGGTCCCGCCCACCATCTTGGATTATATGGCGGGGAGGCTGCAGGCTAATCAAGTCTTTATTCTGTCTTCCCGGGGACTACGGTCCCTAAAAATGTACCGGCAGAGGCCCCATATCTTCATGCATCGTCACCAATGATTGAATTATGAAGGAAGACACTGGAACCACATCAAGATGTGAAATGCAGCAGGCATCCCACGGAGGCCACCAGGAGAGCGACCGCATCGTTGGCACTCCAGTCAGCGCCCCATACTGTTCGCATTTACCAGTATTGTGTGAAACACTCTGAGTTTTCCTTCGCACAGACAATAGGCACAAATGTTTTTAGTTTTTTACTGTTTTGCAGCCACCCCCAAAACTTTGTCAATTGTGCAGGTACGTGCACAAAGCAAGCACTGTCATTGTTTAGCTCTTTGCTTCAACAAAACAAAAATGCAGCTTGTATGACATACTTAAAAATACATAATGAGCCCATCACATGTACAGCATGAACTGACACAGTCCTAAAAACGTAAAAGAAGTCAGTTTTTACACACTTCCAAACTCCTTTTTGAAATATATCCAGATATCCATATACATGTAACAGCCTAACATTTGCACCCTTAAAAAATGTCATCCGCTTCAGCACTTTGCGCAAATAAATTGTGGCAACACCATTTCCCCAACATGTGTTATCTTTGACAACAAACTCAAATACTCAAATACTAACTTCACATTGTGCGAATTTAAATACAATCTGAATATTGCACACACTTGAAATATTTTTCCAAGTTTATCTGCACTTATCATTCCTAAAGGTTAAATGTTGCTATATGACATTACTGACTTTGTCACCACATATTTTAATTTGCTAGGACACCCATCTAGCTCATAATTATTAAAGCCCACATTGCAGCTTGTAAAAACTAATCCTAACATTCTGAGCTTTGCTAGCACACAGATCACTTTGCTTGCATAAAACAAAAATGTCAATTGTACAGCTTTGCCCCACGGGTCTAAATTATAAATATAGCATTTATATTTCTGTGCTGGTTAGTACATCAAGACAGGCTACAACTGCTCTCAACCTCCAAGGTATGAAACAACACTCATCAGAACTTGCAATAAATTATTTCTGCACACCGTATATTCAGATCCACAAAGCTAACATGTGTCAGAGTACTCAGGTGAAACATTACATTATTCAACCATTACTGGAAAATGCAGCTAGACAATAGATCTGCACCCCACTCATTGTGAGTGCCGTGGTTAACACATTATCTAGAATAAACAGTTGATTAGCCCTGCAGAATGTTCCTGCAGTGGAAGAATATAAATCTAGATAAAAAGCTTTCCTTATCTCTCCCAGCACACACTTTGCAGGTAGTCAACTACTCCACTGCTTACACTGTTCTTATTGAAAGAGCAATGGTCTTGAAATAGAAACAAATCACATACATATGGTTTTAAAAAACAAGTCACCTTTTACCATCATTAAAACTGGTTATTGATAATTAGGGTCATCCTTTGCAGCAAAAACTCTCATATTGACTCTTCTGTCAAATGTAACTTTGAGTCCAAATTCACCAGACAACTGTTTCTCCCCGGTCAACAGTAAGCCTTTTAAGGGCTCGTGATAGACCCCATCACCCCTCCCATGCCACCTCCAGCTGACAAAAGCACACGTCCTGTGCAAATACCAATATTGACCAGACATGATGCAGCAAAAATGCACATTATAGCGACAGTCATGATATGCTACATCTGTTTTTATTTGCATCATAATACCCTCCATGCTTCTAGATAAAACCTTGCATACATATCTTTCTGCGTCAGTGTTTACACAGCCAAGTACAAATACTGCTTATCTTATCTCTCAGGAGGATAGCTCAGGGAAAACGTGCTCACCTTGGAAGCAAGACGAAACAAAGCAACAAAGGTTTGATCGCTTGGTCCACGCTTAGAAAACTCTGGGTATTAAGTGTGATATAAATAACCAATTACAATTACAATAACGAAACATGTCTTTTTACTGAAGTATGCAAAATGCAGGAATGGTCATATTCTTGCACAATGCAACACAAACTTTTGTTATCCGCACATTGAAATAAAAACATGTCTTTTTTGCTGAGGTCTGAATAATGCCGAAAAGGTTGTATTCTTATGCAACGAACTACAAACATTTCTTATCTGCACTTCGAAATACAAACATGTCTTTTTGGCTGAGGTCTGCAAGGAGCAGAAATTGTTGTATTCTTACACAACGCAACACAAACATTTCTTAACCACACATCGAAATACAAACATGTCTTTTTTGCTGAGATCTGTAAAATACAAACATTCACAAGCATTTAAAGGAAGCACTTTTGCTGTCTAACAGGAGCCTGTTCTGTCATTGATATTTTTTGCTGGCAGCGACCGGGATGCATTGTCCAAGCCAATGGTGTTTTAACTCTAGAGGGTTATTTTTAGACCCTGTTGATCGTTTGGAATGCTATAACCACATCTATTCTATATATAGACTTTATCTCAAGTTCATATTTTGATATTAAAAAATTATTATTATTATTATTAACATTATTATTATTATTATTATATCACAAAACGTTTCATATCACATTGTTCGGGGACCTATTCATATAAACATTGTATATCCATTTTTTTTAATTCAAATATAGCTTTTTATATACGTTTTTATATTGAAAATATTTATTTTTATATGCATTGTTATATAATATTGATTTTTATATGAATTTGTATGTACATTTGTATATTAGAAATGTTGATTTGTATATTAATTGTATTAAAACTATTATAGTATATTAATTTTGTATACATTTTTATATTAAACATAGTGCTTTCTATATTAATGTTTATATTAAAAAATGTTTTATATTTGTATGCCCATTTTATAAAACAAAAAATTTTGATAGCATGTTTTATATAGAATCTATATTAGCTCTATATCAAAACTATATCCATCTACACCTACTCTATAGCCCATGTCCTTGAAATGATAACATCATGAAGTCATCTATACTCTCTATAAAATCTACTCTCTACTAAGTATATCCGCTTCCTGTCGCATTAAGGGCCAAACCCACTCTGATGTCATCGCTGTGTCATGCCTCAAAACCCTAAGATCACAGTCCCTGTCTTCAGAGCTCACTTTGCCCTTCATAGTCGACCAAGCAACACCATTGCCGGCTGCTCCTATCTTTCTATACATTTGATATAAAAAAAGATATCAAAAGAATTGCTGATACCTTTTTCATATTCAAAATGTATATTTTATTTCAAATTGATATACAAATTATACCATTTTTTATATCAAATATACATTTTATATAAAATCGATATCAAAACATTTTGGTATCTTTTTTATATAAAATGTATTTAAAATTGGTATCAAAACCATGTCAAAAGGGGGCGCGACTAAAGACACAAAAAGGACCTGTCAAAATGTTGCATTGTAGAAAACGGGGCCCCATTATCTACGACTGAGAAATGAATGCCATAAAACAGTGAAAAAGAAACCTACCACATAAAGAGAACCACTTACACCTTAAAACACCTGTTGCCTTCCTTTTTATTATTTACTGTCTAGATAAAGTGATTTTATGCAACTCAAACAGATATGAATGAAACCAATTAAAACATGCATTGGTAAAGCCAATAGCTTTGGTGTTTGCTGCTGTTCTTTGCATTGTGCCTTTATAGGCACTATGGTGCAAGCAGGAGAGTGTAAAGTTTCAAAAGATGGTGTGATAAAGGGTGTTGGTGTGCAAGAGAGTGAGAAGGGTAATAGAGCAAGGGAGAAAGCCATTGATAGAGGGATGATGGGCAAGAGGAAATATGAACGAGAACTGGTGAGAGTGAGGGGTTAAGAAATAAAGCAAGAGTGTGAGAGGAAGGATTGCAGGGAGTAGACAGTGTGGGTGGAATAGAGCGGGTAGGGTGAGTAGATGGATGGAATACAGGGGTCATGTAGAGAGGGAGTAGGGTGGTTGGGGCTAGATAGAGTGCTTGGGTCAGGGGTAGGGCTCACAAGACAGATAGGTGGGTATGATGGGTGTGTGTACAGAGACTGTTGTGGGGGCAGAGAGACTAAGGGGAACTGGTTAGAGAGAGGGGTTAATCAGGGTGGGGGTAGAGAGAGCGGGGATGTTTGGGTAGGGATAGAGAGGCAGCCTCAGGGGGACTAAGAACAGATCTGCTGATGAAAATAGCCCAAAAATACCACAACTCTATGTCGAAATAGCCCAAAATAGCCCCAAATTGCAAATGTACAAATCATTACGCAGCTGGGAAATGGAAAGTTGAGCAACCAAATTGCTTCTTAGAAAGCTGCTGATTGGAGCAAATATTTTAGGGACCTTCTTATTAGGTAGTATTGTGGAGGTTTCGAAAAAGAAAATAAGAATTTTGCTTTTTCATGCTTGTGGCATTGCTGGTTGCTATTTCAACCAGATATTCTCAGCTCAGAACCCCCTTCCCTCTCTCTCTTCTATAACAAAGGTTTCAGCAATTTTGTGGCGCGAGTGTCACACAAATTCACCAAAACCAAAATGTACAATGGCTTATTAATTGTAATGGCGAAGTCTGGGTTTACCTGTTAATATTAACTGTCAATTTACTACTGCATGGTTGGTGTTGCAGTGCAGAACAATTGCGGTTACCAAGAGTCACTTGTGCGCATCTGCCTAGATCATTTCTCTGCTTCCAACACAAGTAAGTGCCCTTTTAGACATAAACCCACAATTGTTTCTGAATGAGACAAACTAACCATTGCAGGATGTGTTCCGAGACTTTCAGGTCCAGCTGCACTGGGTGACTGGCAAAACATCTAGCATGGAACATTGCTCTCAGTACTGCATGCAATTAATTTGTATTTGAATGTATTAGGATCGATGCAAGGTCATTTAAATGGTTTCATTAATTTTTCACTGACTGAAAAGTACATTTGGGCCCTTGTCATCCCTCTCTAGAAGAAAGAGGACTGTGGGGTTCCCTCAGAGCTCCCATTTGACTACCAGGATGTTCAATGTATGTACTCATGTCCACTTATGATCCTTTTCAGTGTACATTGCCTTAAAAACACTCCTAAGTAGATGGCAAAGAGATGTAACTGTGTGTCTATAGTCCCAGTGTGGTCCGGGCTAGATGACGAGGAATTGACTTAGGGAATACGCTTTTTAATTATAATGACCCTAAGACTGAAGCCATTTGTATCGGCTTCACAATACACAAGACCTCCCCCCACCCGCATCCCCTCCCACCCCCGTGGTGAAAAGGTAAACGGTCTCTGAGTGTTTTTCTGGGAGTGGTACCCCTGGCAATATGCTTGGTAACGCTGATTGTAGACTCAGTGCTGGAGCAAACGGTAATCAGGGATCTTACAGAGTCTTGTTAACTTTCTGAATTTCCCTAGCCCTATACTTCCACAAACCACTCCACAGCTTCCCATACAGTGCTGAGTGTTCATGGGAGGGAAAGAGGTAATGTCTCGTCTTACCACGATCCCTGCATCTTTAAGAGGTAGGTATCTGCCCCTATGTGGGTGGGGGAGGGAAGCAGCAGTGCCACTTAGTGGCCTTGTCACGATCGAGGCTCAAGCCACAGCTCAGACCGCTTCTCCAAACAACGAGTTGGGGGCAGATCTCTCTCCGCTGCAGGGGCCTCCCTCTGGAACAGCCTTCCTGCCTCCCTGAAACTCGAGGAGAACCATCTCCGGTTCCGGAAGCACCTCAAAACCTTCCTCTTTGCCTCTGCCTTTTCGCCCCCTCTCCCCTGCTAAACTTACTGAAACTGCACTGAATCTGCAACTGGGCCACTCACCGCTCTCGGTCCTTGGCCCAGCCACTCTTCCCTGCACTGCCTCCCTGGCAACCCCTGCACCGCGGGACTGTGTCTGTATCCCTACAGTCCTCCTTCCCAGCACTTGTCTGCACTTACCTCACACTTGCCACTAGCTGGCCTTTGTTATTTATCCTGTATGCTATTAACCCTGTACTTGCACTTTTCCCCTCCCCTTTACCCTAGCCCTTGCGTGTTCTGAATGACACCTGGCCTAGTAGGATCGTTGTCTGTCTCCCCTTGTTCCCCCCCGCCTCGTCGCGCCTTGAAACACTTGTGTATAGGCGCGTTACACATGCCATATCATATCATATCATATCACACTGCAGCCTATTCCAAGCCCCACACTGGATCCCTTGCAGAGTGCGTGAAAAGGGGCGAGTGATCTAGGGAGATCATCTGGTCAGCTGTCTCCCTGACTGTGGTATGTGGTGGCCCATGACTGTCTGCTGGCCTGCCCCTCAACTCCTTAGAAATTGGGCTCTTTTACAAAAGAAATGTAGGCACTTGAATATGATGACATCACCAGTTTATGTGCGGTTGTACCTGGCACATTTAATCATGTGTTTGTCATATAACAGCAGCACCATGGCATTTGTAGTGGTACCTTACAAATGATCATTGTACCTAGCATAGGAGAATTGGCATGGCAGTAGCTGCACATCTTGGCCATTCCTGGCATTGTAGGCTTGATTTGGCATATGATGGACCTACTAGGGGATGCGAGGCTGCACATGTCCTTCAAAAGCAATACCTGTTCATGTGAGTCTCTAGCTGACATCTGGTTACCCTATGTACCCGGTAAAGCTATACATTGCATAGGACAGTATCTGAATATATGGGAATTGGTTTAGCATGCTGTGCAACCACCTAAGAATGTGGAACTGTATTAAGCAAATGCTAGCTATGCTGACAAGTATCTGAAACTGGCTATAACCAGCACAATATGGCCTGCCTGGACGTATGAGTCTTTACTGACATATGAAGAAGTGTGCCCGTGTGGCATATCAAAACAGCCCCTTGGGGCATCTATTTATTATTGTAATACCCGTGTGCTTGTAGTTTGCCTTAGATCAATGATGTCACTTGCAATTGATGTCACTTGCAATGATGTCACTTGCAATGATGTCAACAGGGTTCATCGGCGTAAAACGCCATGTCATGTGGCTCCCTGAGATGTCACTGTGTGTGAGGCGAAGTTTGCTACTACTGGCATTTGGGTATTTGACGTCCCTGTTTAGGGGAATTTCAATGGGAAGTTGTTCACATATATTTGACACCATCATCTTACTGGAACACCCCGAAATATATACTGTTAGAAAATGATGGCAGAGGAGTACATTCCCACCTATCACTATTCGCTATACCCCAAAGAAAGGGCATTCAAAAAAGCAACACAAAAGCAAATCAGGGAATCATTTAGAGGCAGTCTAACACACCAGGGACGGACTTCATTATTTGCCTACAAATGCAAGTTTCACCAAAATAAACATTGACTATGTTTAATATTATTTGCCGCAGCCCCTTACTAAAATACCCCAAACCCATCGTCAAAAAGGACAGATTTAGTGGAAGCGCAGGAATAACGAACAGAATGACCTCCCACATGAGACGACATCATCCAAATAACATGCATCATTCAAATGACATGGAAATCACTTATCACCAAAGAGCAAACATCCTTCACATTAAGATTGCCCCCGTGCTAGCACCCGCGAAACAGCGATGCTGCTTCACGGAACTGATACATAACACACCCTTCCTGGCTAGGTGTTAGAAGTGGTGGGCCTCACGCCCACCTGCACTCCCCTCGCCCCCAACCACACAACCACCCATTCGGATACTGAACAGCCTCTTCCTGCCGGCTATTGATCCAGAAGAAGGGGGTCACGGCATCACCCAGTATCGATTCTGTCACCGTGATCTACCATCGGAGCATTACACTTCAAGGTGATTCCGCCAGCAGAGCCCTGCAGATCATTTTAACTGCAGCCACAATTCACAGATGCAGGCCGAAACTCTCTCCCGCTTTAATTCGGATGATTTCCAATCGCTGCGGCATGAAAGAGAGTCTACATGGAGAGCAAAACCGAGGCCTCGATATCACCGATGCTAACGTATTCTGATGGCCGAGTATGGATTTTTAATGTGGCATAAGTTAAGGGCCTTCGATCGGGGAGTTCTCTGGTGGAAGCTGCTGTTGCGGAGGAACTGACATAGTGGGCCTTGACAGGACACACCAGTAGTGCACGCGTTTGACCAGGATTGCCTTTGAGCCAACTGGAAGCAGCGGCCACGTCGCCATAATGCACGCATTAGAAATAAGAGCACTGCTGCATCCAGTGTCATTACGTTTTCAGCTCTCTGCAGGCTGGAAACAGGTGCTGCACTGAAAAGATGCAAGTAGTTATGAGGTTTCCAAAGCGCATGCGCTCTGTAAGCTCCTTTATCCTAGTAACCCCCCTCCTCCCTAAAAATTCCCCCCCCCCCCCCGCCGCCCTCTGCAACCTCCCCGCAGGATTCTCCACAGCTACAATCTGAAGTCTCCGGCCTACAAGTTAGCACAATTCAAAACGCCCAAAAAATAATAATTGAAGTAAGGGAAACTGCCTTAGACCCCACTGAAACCCATCTGTCCGGTACATAAGACTCCAGCCTCGGCTATGCCACTTGGCCCAGGCTTTGGCAGCAATGGATGGCACCACTGAAGAGTGGGTATGTTTCATGACCCTGTATTTACCTGCTAGCACTTAAAACGGCATAGCATACTTGATTTGGGTTCGTTTCAATAATCAATGACTGGTTGTCTTCTTCTTCAGTACAGTAACTATTGTTTGTTTCGCCATTCCTCCAATAAGGGCACGCTACTTTTTCTCCTTTTTCAAAAGGGGCACCAACACCTGTCTGGGTTATCAACTGCTGTTTATGGGGATGGGGTTAGCAGTGTTTTCTCTAAAGGATCTGCAGCACATGCCCGGCGTGTATGTCAAACTCCTCAGCCATTGCACAATATGTCCCATATGTGGAATCAGGTCTATTTGACGTCATGATTGCTTGTATGGTTAAGGATTGAGCAGCATAAACATCTTATTTGCCATTCCTGCTGAATTATTGATTGTGGCATCTTGCTAATGGCAATGATAATGGCAGCTGATGCCAGTAAGTGACATTCACTCCCAGTTGCTTGGGTTTGCCAATGCAGAGCCAGTTTAGCCAGCAAGCACACACTAAACTCAACAATGCCCACTTCCTTGGGCTTGCCACTAGAAAGCCAGTGTAGCCAGCAAGCACACACTAACCTTAGCAATGCCCACTTCCTTGGGGTTGCCACTAAAAAGCCAGTGTAGCCAGTAAGCACCCACTAACCTCAGCAATGTACACTTTTATGGGCTTGCCAAAGGAGAACCAGTTTAGCCAGCAAACACACACTGACCTCAGAAATGCCCACTTCCTTGGGCTTGCCACTAAAAACCCAGTGTAGCCAGCAAGCACACACTAACCTCAGCAATGCCCACTTCCTTGGGCTTGCCACTAGAAATCCAGTGTAGCGAGCAAGCCCCCACTAGCATCAGCAAAGGGCAGTTCTTGAGCGGGCCAATAAATAGCCTACTAACATCAGCAATGCTGCACCTACCGGAAATCAGATCATAGCACAGGCAGAACAGCTTTAATCCCTTCTATACTCTACCACTATGATTTGGCACATACACTCGGTATTGCTAGTTTTTAATCATTAAATCATAATGTATTTTACCGTTAAAATGAACAGAGGTGACAGAGGCGCCACCAGGTCCTACTGCTCTGATGCATGACGGGACATGGGGAGCAGAGAAGATGCTGGCGCCGCCTGGCCTACCTCTCTTCCTTGCATTGGTATGCAGATGGTTGGGCCCAGAGCCTTGCTTTCCAGCCCAGGCATTCGGATAAACAGCACAGGCTCTTGAGCAACCAGTTGGACATCTGTGCCCAGTAATACAGTCCTTAATGGAGGTCCACAGAGCATACACAAGCAACATTGCTCAAACTGTTGGGGTGGGTGGGGAGCATGACATCTAACTGAAAGGGGCCCCTGCCAAATCGAGTGGAACAAAATAGTGTGACACAAAAGCTGGAGAGGGGGGAAACTGCACTTGCC
The DNA here is from genome assembly GCF_040938575.1 of Ambystoma mexicanum. Classification (NCBI taxonomy): domain Eukaryota; kingdom Metazoa; phylum Chordata; class Amphibia; order Caudata; family Ambystomatidae; genus Ambystoma; species Ambystoma mexicanum. The sequence goes on from NC_090928.1 coordinate 294,739,041, forward strand.
CCCCTAAAATGATTCCCATGAGAGCATATCAAAATAATGGAGGACTTGACATCTTAAGTCGTGGGTCCAGGGGGCCCAGCCACAGGGCCTCACCTTAGGTGCTGGTGTATTGGTTGGCCCGTGATCTTACCTGGTGAGCATTGTGGGTGCTTTCTGGTTATACACAGACACACACACACACTGACTTCTTGTTGCAGCCACTGCCAAGATGAAAGGTGATCTTTTCACCCTGACAAGTAGCAGAGGCAGCTGCTGGTTGAGGTCTGAGCAAGAGGCATAAGCAGGGAATTGCACAACTCAGGCGGCCCAGCAGTTTATTGGTTCCCCACAGCAGGCCAGGGCCCCATCCCCACAGCAGGCCAGGGCCCCAGTGCCTCCGAGTTATTGGTTCCCCACAGCAGGCCAGGGCCCCAGTGCCTCCGATTTATTGGTTCCCCACAGCAGGCCAGGGCCCCAGTGCCTCCGAGTTATTGGTTCCCCACAGCAGGCCAGGGCCCCAGTGCCTCCGAGTTATTGGTTCCCCACAGCAGGCCAGGGCCCCAGTGCCTCCGAGTTATGGTTCCCCACAGCAGGCCAGGGCCCCAGTGCCTCCGATTTATTGGTTCCCCACAGCAGGCCAGGGCCCCAGTGCCTCCGAGTTATTGGTTCCCCACAGCAGGCCAGGGCCCCAGTGCCTCCGATTTATTGGTTCCCCACAGCAGGCCAGGGCCCCAGTGCCTCCGATTTATTGGTTCCCCACAGCAGGCCAGGGCCCCAGTGCCTCCGAGTTATTGGTTCCCCACAGCAGGCCAGGGCCCCAGTGCCTCCGATTTATTGGTTCCCCACAGCAGGCCAGGGCCCCAGTGCCTCCGATTTATTGGTTCCCCACAGCAGGCCAGGGCCCCAGTGCCTCCGAGTTATTGGTTCCCCACAGCAGGCCAGGGCCCCAGTGCCTCCGAGTTATTGGTTCCCCACAGCAGGCCAGGGCCCCAGTGCCTCCGATTGAAGGATGGCGTTGAGTTTGCTAACAATCCTCTCCAGTGCTTTTACACGCTGGGCCACTGGATTCTGTGAAAGACATCACTGATCATGTCACGCCGAGCATGATTAATTATGTTGTTTTCAAAATGTTCATTTACTGCAGCATTGCTGTGCATCAAATTGGCTTCTGCGCAATGTAGAAATGCATATCAGGAGTTTGCCGGCCACGAATCAGTATAAACGTCTTAGTCATTTTTATAAGTAGAAAGGTAATTTTATTTTTATTTGTTGTGGATGAAATGTATTATTATGTTTGTATTTGCAATGTGAAAGGTTCAATTTGTAAAACCGATCACAATAAATAAATATTTTAAAAAAATGCATATTGAAAAATATGAGTGCTCTGATAGCTCGGAAGATAGGTCAATGTGTTAAGTACTTTTTGCAGGTATCTGTGTCCATATGCCAGATCATTCACGGTACCAAATTCCGGCAAGACTTTCCTCTCTCTCTGAGATAATCTTGACTATGTATACACTTTGGGGATAGTAGGATATGCTGTGGTGCAAAACAAAGTATATGCGTAAAATAGCGCTGGTTATGGAATGTAACATAGCATCAGTGTGGTTCAGGCCTGGAACTATGTTCCTCCAAGCTATGGTTGTAAAATTGGGCAGCAACTCCCAAAGAAGTGCATAAAGTGTTAATCAGGAAAAGTGATTAGGTAGCCAAATTCCAGACTCTGCTAGCAAAGAGTTCAAGCTCGTATCCTGGCTCTGCCACCTGACGCTACAGTGATCCTGGACAAATCATCTTACCTAAATGTATAGTACTGTGCTGTCATCTGTGAAAAGGTTTGCCTTCTCACAGGCTGGTGGCATTGTTAAGCCTATTGCCTTCTCTTTATGTTCTTGTATGCCATTTGAGTGAAAAGGTTACTAGGCAGAAAAGACATGACCAAAAATGAAAGGCCTCTGGCGAGCTTATTTTCAAATCTGCTTATTTTCCATAAAAAAACGGAGCTTTTCTGTACACGTTTTTAAATGTTCCCCTGTGCACCATGAATTCAAATCTGTAATTCTTTATGTTGAGGGTATTTCATGCTTTAAAATACAGTGGTAAATCCCACATGAAATGTGTTATGAGCACACCAGTTAGTACTCTGAAATGTGTGTTCTTCTCTTGATGATGCAGGAATTAGTATGTGATTTGTTAGATTGCCAATTCAGGTCTAAAAATCAGGGTATTATTTTAGTTCCTGAAAGACAAATGTGCACAAATAATTGTACCGTACTGTACAAGAACTAGGAATACAATTGGTGAAATGCAGATATTGCAGACAGTGCTAAAATGCCAGCTTTACCGCTTAACCAAAGTGTTTGATCCTGGGCAACTCATTCGATCATAAAGGGCCGCATTACAAGTTTGGAGGTTTTCAGCAGCAAATCCATGAAAAAAACACCAAATAGATTTACCATTGCTGCAACTTGCTCTGGCGGAATTACCTCCTCATTACATGTGGCATATGGTGGTGTTAGTCCCTATTAATTGGAGTCCATAGGACTCCACAGAATTTTACCTGAATAACCACCAGCAGTAATTCTGGCGGTGGTAATTCCACTGATTCGGCCACATCACCACCTAACTTTTAGTACGGCAGTGTGCTAAAACGGCGGTAACCGAGTTACCGCTATGTTACCACCAATTTTTACCGTACTGCCTGTGAGGTATTCGCCCATCCGCACGGTCAGTGCACGCTCACCTGGGCTTTTTTGAAATTGTATATGAAATTGAATGTTGGTAGATCAACCTCTGGAAAATGTGTGGGGCTAATCTGCACACATTTTCCTATGCTTACCACACCACATACACATACAACTGTCTACTATGGGTCGACGCAGCCTACAGGAGCAGTCCTCCTTGTCACATTTAGTTGGAATGTGACAACCAGGAGTACATCAAGGCATCTCAAAAGAGGAGGGCAAAACCTTCCTCCTGCGATGGCCAGCCTAATTAAATAACAAAGGCTCCATGGATCCGTCCTATCCTTTGTTGGCCCTTGTGGTGGCAGTGACGCATACTGATGAGAGTTAATTTAAGCAGGCCCTCAAGAGGCCTGGTCGTAGGCCTAACAAAAGGCAGAAAATCCCAACACCTTTGATATGCATCTGTGTCAACCTGAAGCCAGCACCCTTCAGAGGGTAGGAGTATGTTATTTGATGGAGTCAGGAAGCATAGAGAGCTAAATTGACCAGAGAGACCCTTTGATCCACAAAAAACAGGAAAATGGGTGGGACTTAGTAGTACATATTTTTACCCTTTTTACCTTTCCTGTTGCAAAGCACTCTGGTTATGACCTCGCACATAACAGAAGATTGTTGGTGGGGACTCAGGATTCATTCATTAAGGTAGGCTTAACCTACACCAATAACTGGGACCCATTTGGCTTTAAAAGAGGGCTAAACCCTTCATTTGGCAGATCATCTGAAGACTTTGCAAGGAGTAATAAGTAGAACATATTTGGACCCTGGCCGAAGGTCAGGATTTCCAAAGATGGAAGCAAAAACCCTCCCCTAAACATCTCTGAGGGAACAGAGGGAGATTCTGAACGCAGATGACCCTTTCAGCAGCTCCAGAACCGGTACCCAGCCAGCACACAACATGCCCTGCTAGGCTCTGCAAGCAAGCTTCCTAGGTGGGAAGTGCCAGAGAGTCTACATTTGGCTTTAATAGCTCTGGGAACACTGCCTCCTAGTTAAATAGCGCTCTTTCTGTTTGCTTTGTGTTGTCTGTTTGTTCCGGCAGAGACGGTGCATATTCCGGTGAAAGGCCCAGAGATTCATGGTTAAAACATGGCTCACATTGACCGTCCTTCACTAATTACTCCACTACTCCACCATTATTCCATCAATCAAGGAATCAGCCTTGCTGTATGATACACTGTGTCCTGGCTTGATTTATGCCTTGGAATATCTAGAAAATATCTTGGAGTTTGTAAGCCAAGGCTTTCAAGCCTTAAATCTCATAAATCTCATAAATCTTTCTTCCTGTTTCTCTTTCATTTGCACTGTATCACCCTCAGTGCAATTCCATTACATAATTCCATTAATACATGTCACATCTGTGTAGTGGCAGGCAGTGGTACTGTGGTGCTTGTCCAGCGAAAGATTGTGATTGTGACTCGGCAAAGGCAGATTTGAAAATCGCCAAGCATTAAGGGAACCGCTCATGGGAGTCACTAAAATGTACAGGAAATGTCCTGACCATCCCCACTGTGTCACTTCTCCCGGCCTCCCAAGCTCCTGGAACTGAGTCTGCGGCACATTTGCAGGCTGCTGACAGTGAGAATGCGATGGCTGCGTCTACGGCTCACCGACCCTCTGAATATGGGACTGGTCAAGCAAGCAGCGTGTTTCCATCGGTCCATAAAGCCTTAGTTCCTAATATGACTGTAGATAAAGTAATGGGTTGTAATCTGACCCCTTCCAAAGCCGCATGCAGAAAAAGACCCGCCTAGCTAAGTCTCTACCCCTAAAGGTACTGGATTCGCAGCAAGTTTCAGTAAGCGCGAGATTCAGGAGTTTGCTCATGACTTAGTGGAGGTGGTGGAGGCGGTGGATAAGGGGTTGGTAGCGCCTCTCCCGTTGGCTAAGGGCAAACCCTTGCCTTCCCACATGACAGAAAATAAAGCCGAAGTGCACACTGCTCCCAACTCTTCACCTCCAAATCTTGTGGAGCACCATATCCCCTGTATTAAATCGCAAATGAAGATGAAGTTCTTCTTTTCAAAAGTGGGGGTCGGTCTACCCCAATGAGGAGCCTGGTGAGACACGAAATCTCGACACTGGAAGTGTCAGATAGAAGCATGCTGGACGCTCTCCCTCTCATAAAAGGTGATCTAAATGCACATAGAGCTCGACACTCTCTCAGTATAGATTGAGTGACATCAAGAATATAGACGAGGTGGGTATAGATAGATCTTGTGAGCGACACAGCTTCGATATTATCCAAACATCTCACCTCTGATTTTGTGGACGCTGAGCTTAATGTAGGTGATGCTGGTCTTCATGGGACATTAAGATCAATGGATGACAGAATAAAATTAACATCTCCAAAAATCGCAGCACTCAATGTGGTGCTGAGCTTCTTCGTCGCCCTTTATGAAAACATTTGAGACACTCTTGCAGTGATCATAACTGACACGGGTAATGTGAAGTTTGGTCAAGATCATATTGTGAGTCTGTTCACTAAACATCAGAATAAGAACGACCTACATCAATTGAAGATCTCGTTGTCTATTGAGTCCCTCAACCAGAAAGTGGAAAGAATCTCTGATATGATGGAACTACATCACCGTCTGCTGACACCTCAACCTATTGTTAGTATTATCAGAGAAGAGTCGCCTGATTTAGCCATCAAAATTCTGCAGGCTTTCATGTAAAATGTCACTGACAAAGAAATGGCCACAGTCACAGGTCTTGTGATTCCATGCACCACTCATGCGAATACACATTTGGTGATTGAGCGTAGGCCCATTAACGGTCTGGAGGTGAATACACCTCCCTCTCCATCGGAGCCAGAAAAGTAAAGAACAATGATACTCCACCTGGTAAATGAAATAAAAAGAAGAACAGAAAGAAACTTAAGAAATCTGGCTAGAATTTTAAAGGATCAAGAAAGTATTTGAGAAACATTTGATCTCCTTGATGAAATAAGAGTGGAGGAGGAATCAATTTGGGAAGAGAATAGACTCCAGGCTAATGAATCCAGAGGTAGTCATAATACGAACAAACAGAATGCCTCAAAGAAAAGCTGCAATTTACCAGACTGTCCAGAGGAGGTATCCAGCAATGGAATTACAATTCAGGATCAAGGGTCTGAGTCAGAGACTCATGTCATCAGGTTGAGTGCCAATATCCAGACCCAGGTGAATTGGGGCCAATTAATAGCCCCCCATGTTCCACAAAGAAATAATCATGTGACCAAAAATAAATTGCTGCAGGAAGGAACAGTGGGACCCTATATTCCTAATAGGGAAGAACAAATTAAAGCTTGGATCAGTACCTGCAATACGGCCAGGTCAGAGCTCCTTGTTTGAGATTCATCTTGTGGAATCGGGGTCCTCCCTTCCAGGGCCTGTCATTGACAGGCAGAAATTAAATCACAAAAGGAGCAGAAGGCCCAGACACAAAAGAAGACTGTTCCACCCCCTTCTTTGACTGCCCTCATGTTTGGATGGAACAGCTGCCCAATACAGGAGAATCACTGATCTTGAAAAGACACGCAATCGTGAATCTGATAAAGGAAGTTCCGGAGCTGTATTTATTTTCAAGTTATGACATTGATTTTATCAATTTTTCTTATGATAATGCCACGCATTTAGTGGAAATAGGGTTTCAGTCAAGTTTAGGGGTAAATGCCCTTCTGTCAGTTTTTACGGAAAGGTCTTCAAATTTCAACTAATAAACCAATGCTAAGGGGTCAGTTCCAAGGTTCAGATGCAAAAAGAAAACAAGATCAGAAATTAGTGGCAGCACAGACCAAGACAAAAAATGAAGGGCTGAATGATAGAAGTTAGGTGTGTTCTTTGCTGCTGGAGATCCTGAGACAGGTATTTCAGGAGGTTGATTAAAACAAGGCTCTGCTTTAGTACATTGTGGCGTGGATGTTCTATCTTGGAATACGAGGGGTTATAAGAGTTTTATTGAGGGGCAGTTGAATGATAATATTTTCACCTCTTTTGATTTAATTCTGCTTCAGGAGACCTGGTTACTTGCAGAGTTGAGGCTGGATGGCTTTACCATTTTACACCAGCTAGCTACAAATTCTAAAGGGGGCCATCCTTTGGGTGGCCTAATCATCGCCTCTCAAAATTCTAAATTTCAAAAGATGGTAGTGATATCAAATTCCTTTTATGGTATTTTAACATCTAAAATAGAGCTGATTGTTAATCATTCTAAACGTAGTCTACTGGTGTTTAATATTTACTATAACCCCTTCTGTTCCTCACTGATGGGTTTCTTGGAAGACCTATCAGAAATAATGTCAGAAGTAGTCGCTTGGAATTAGTTCTCGGGATGAATTGGCTGCCCTCCCTGGGAGTAAATAGTAAGAGATGGTTATATTTAATTAATGACTGGGGCCTAGCTGTTTGCAATGGCAACCTAAGCGAAGGTCTTCAGCCCGCATTTACCTGGGACGGAAATCGGGTAAAGTCAGTCATTGATTACTTAATCCTGTCTTGGGATCCCTTTGACACTTCCTCCAGGATGGTTAGGCCTACTAGCAGAAGCGACCATAATATGCTAACTCTGAGAATGTTAGAAGATGTCTTGCATATGGGGGGTAGGGTGAATAGGATACAGATCTGTGTCTGAACATGGGGGGGTAACTGGGTGGCTAAGTTGAAACTGAGATGGGAAACAGTTGAATGCAAATCTGAATAACGTGCTCACGATGGAATCTAGAGCAGAATTGGTAATTCTGTGCCAGCCAGAAAAGTTTCTACACTTTCTGTTGGAGTTGGATAGACCACAGACGATTTTGGTAAATACAAGTTTAAACATACGATCTTGCTACGGAAGAGGGAACTGAGAATATACCTTAGAGCCTTGAGTAGGGATGCCATAAATAGGGAGGCTTTCTTAAGGGAAAAGAAAATCCTGACTAGGGAGTACCAAAAGTGGTCTAGGGCCCAGCAATGCCAGATTTCTGGATGGTAGATCTCGAGATGTTATGCTGAGATTCAGGTTGAATCTTTTCCCAACGGGTGAAGTAATATCTAGTAGATCCAGACAGAGGGCAAGGATGTGTGCTCTTTTTGTCATCTAGAGCGGTGTCAGAAATTGTACCATATCCTAATTGACTGCCAGGGAACAAGAGTGGAAATCACACCATCATTGCAGTGTTTGGTGAGTGGCCTGAGGTGGTTACAGACTATGATTTTTTGGTAAATACTGTCCTCAGGCTACAAAACATTATTGACAACCGAACTGGACAAATTGTTAAAAACATTTGAATTATATAAAGACTTTTCCTGAGCACTGGGCAGAAGAGATGCTTTTCATTCTATTTTATTTGTAAATATTATGATGCTGGATATGTAGTATTATGTGAAAAGTCAACTGTTTGGCTGTAACACATTTAATAAATACAATAAAGACCTGCCTTTAATCAGGATCCAGATAGAGCTCAATTAACCAGAGAGACCCGTTGATCCACAACAGACAGGAAGATGGGTGGGATTTAGTAGTACATGTTTTCTCCTCTTACCTTTCCTTTTGCAAAGCCCTCTGGTTATGACCTCACACAAAACAGAAGATTGTTGGTGGGCACCCAGGATTGGTTCACTAAGGTAGACTTATCCTACTACCAATCACCGGGGCCCATTTTGCTTTAAAAGAGGCTTGTGCCCTCTTTTGGCAGATCATCTGAATACTTTGCTAGGAGTAACAAGAATAACTCATTTGGACCCTGGCTAAAGGTACAGTCTGTCTTGCAGTTTCTGCCAGTGAAGGAAGGTCAGGATTGCCAAAGAGGGAAGCAAGATCCCTCCACTAAACATCTCCCAGGGAACAGAGGGAGATACTGAACCCAGAGGACCCTTCCAGCAGCTCCAGAACTGGTACCCAGCCAGGACACAGCATGCCCTTCTAGGCTCTGAAAGCAAGCTTCCTAGGTGGGAAATTGCCAGAGTCTCTGAACCAAACCAAGCACAGGCTGTTGCCTGAAACACTCTCCTCAGCTTTGGGCCATCTGCCTTAAAGGATGACATGAGCTCAGTGAAAAATCTAGGAGGAGTGCGCCGACAACCATCAACCAGCGTCCACCTTAACAGGTATTTCTGAGGCAGTCAAGCCCCTAAAGCGGCAACCGACTGCACTGCTGACTGTTGTGATGGCACAGTCACACACCCCCATCCGAGATGCCTCGACCAGTGCTTCAGACCTGCCAACCAGCACTGAGACAACGATTCCTGACCCCAAGCTACTATGTAGGCCAGTCTGCAGCCGTCTGTCCAGCCTCGCTCGCCGAACTTCCTGCCGCCTGATACCCGCAGCTGTCTCCTGCTTTGAACTCTGTCGCAGAAGCTGCAAAGCACCCTGAAACCGACTCTACACTGTCGAGCACCAAGAACTTCTACGAACTTCTACAAGTACAAGGTACATTGTGGTTCTGTCCCTCTGGTCCTTCTCCGAAGGCAGCTAGAGAGATTTTACGACCCACTGATCCTTTTGTGCTGAAACCAAGTGTCCTTCAACTATTGAGATTAATTACTTTACCGACTACGCTCCTGTCAGCATCCAGAGTGCATCCCCTTTCCTTCTTGAAACTGCCTGTCCTGTGCATTCCTATAGAGGGTGGGTTATTTTGTGTAGTGTGCTATAACTGTCTGTTGTGATACTAATAAAGTAGATATTTTTATACGACCTTGACTGGACTGTTCATTTTGTAACTGTGTAATAATTGTATTTTCACTGTGTTGCAACTTACCAACGAACCAGACCTTGCAGAGATAAGCCTGCCATTCTATCCGCGTTACCAAAATGGTCTATAATTGACTTGTGTTTCCAATCTGTTCAGATCCCTCCTGGTGTACTAGAGGTGTGGGTCTGAAAGATGGTTTAGAAACCGATATTCATTCCTGGACCACTGGTGCCCTGGAAATTGATTCAAAATACCACCATACTTGTAATGAGGCCCTATATAGTGTCTTACCTGTACAAATGGTGGTGTGCCCACTCTTGCCAAATAACAGTTTCATCCAGTTCATTTTGCCACATTTTTCCATGCATGTAGCCCACATTTGATTGGTAGCAATATCTGTCATTTAGGCCAACTGTGTTAGGAAGCCATATCTGGCATTTAGGCCAATTGTGTTTGTTAGCCATATCTGGTATTCAGGCCAAATGTGTTAGTTAGCCATATCTGGCAATTAGGCCAACTGTGTTAGTTAGCCATACCGGGCATTTAGGCCAATTTTGTTAGTTAGCCATATCTGGCATTTAGGCCAACTGTGTTAGTTAACCATATCTGGCATTTAGGCCAATAGCAACCACTAAAATGTAGGTGTTTTCCCTCTATCCAAGAATCTCGAATCTAGGTGTTGTGCATTTGCTGTTGTGTGTGCAATTTAGGCATTTTCTCCTGTATCCCAGAATCCCGAATGTAGGTGATATACATTTGCTGCTGTGTCTGCAATTTAGGTTTTTATTCCCTCTATCCAGGAATCTCAAATCTAGGTGTTGTGCCTTTGCTGATGTTTGTACATTTTAGGTGTCTTTCCCTCTATCCGGGACTCTTGATTATAGGTGTTGTGCATTTGCTGCTGTGCCTGCAATTTAGGTGTTTTTCCCTCCATCCAGGATTCTAGACATCCCCCCCTTCATCCAGCACCATGTTCCCAGCTCTGCGTTCAGCTCAAGCCTCTCACTAGCATTATAGCTGTGCTCCAAGTGAAGCAACTCCAGAATTGTGTGTCCCCATAGTAAGGGACTGCAACTTTAGGTGCTACATGACCTCCAGAATGCCTGTAATCTAGGAGTGGCTAGGGGCAGTTAGCAGAAAGGAGAGAGGCAGTCACAGACTGCAAGTTGTCTGATAGACCAAGGAACGCAGACTCCACATAGACAGCCCAAACGATAAGGCCACATAAGTGCGCACCCAGGAAGCACCACCCTCCTCTGCCCTTTAATGATCCCCACCCAACCCATTCTGCTAGCCATCAGAGCAAGAGAACACCACCCGCAACTGTGCCCCCACAACCATAACCAAAGACTGCTAAAAACACAAAGAAGCCAAACAACAACTGCAACCCCAAAAAACACAGAAAAGTGTCACTGGTGAGCAAGTACCCCTGTGACCCAAACACAATAACGCAAACGCATCAAACTAGAGGATTTCAAAGGACCACTATATGCCACAACACAGAACGGGACAATGCGAGAGAAAAATGTGAGAACGAATAAACCAAATAGAACCACACCATGCCACCACGCCAACAGACACAGCAACGGAGCACTCACCCATAAGCATGGCAGAAAATAAAACAAACTCTAAAGAAAGATACAAACCTTTATACCTAACACCATACTTCACATCAGCCACCCACCAGAGCAACCTACAAACACCAACATTGCTAGCCACTTCCGCTAGATACCAGGACCCCACAGGAAAAGAGCAGAAACACCCAGAAGAAATAAGAGGGAAAACTACACCTTCAGCCCATATATCACCAAAATACTAGGGCACCCACAGCAATGGCAACGAGATACAGAAGAGGAACCATAAGAAGTCAGGAACCCAATATGAAACCCAGCTGATCTATTCAATGATGAAACAGACAATACTGAACACAGCTCACATCCTGAGAGGAATGAGGAACCTCCTCAACAAGACCAACATAAGACAAAACCAAGAACAAAGCAAGGCACTATTAAATACACTGGAACCTAATCAACACAAGAACAATATCCAAACATGCTACAGAGATCTACGAACTACTCTACGACATTGCAATAGACATCCTATTTGTCACAGAAACCTGGTTAGATGACAAATACAAACTCACACTACATAGCGGTATACCCGATAACTTCAAATGCACACAGGTAAAGAGAAAAAGAAAAAGGGGAGGAGGACTTGCAGTAGCCTACAAAGAACACCTCAACTGGATAGTCCAGCCCCTTTGATGAGCAGCAATTACCCCCGAGATGGATGGGCATGCAGATCTTACTCATACATCAAATAATAGAGTCGACTCAGGAAGTTGACAAAAGGAAGACTGTTTTATTATCAATTGTCTAAAACAGGGAGCATAACGAACATCAACACAAACTCTCGATCTTCAAACTCAAATCATTTAAAAAAAATGTAATTTTATAAGCAAAATGTGTCATCAATGACGTCACTACCAACATCATCCTACGTGGCAAACTACAAAAACTTATAAGCATGGGTGTTTGGCTCTGGGTGAACATCTAAGTATATGATCCATACTAGTGTAACTTTGTGATTAGTTACCTAACATCAGGTGGGCAATTGAGCCCTCCACTAAAAATGACCACTATGAGCGTCACTAAATACACAACGTCCCATTGGTTTACACACTATAGGACCCCTGAATATGCAGGTCCTCTACACTTGGTTGGCACTCTATCCATCTTCAGTACTTTTCCACCTAGGCTAGCACCCTGCAGGCTGACCGTCCAGATGCCGGTGAGGTTGCCTTAACTTTAGCTTCCCACCAATTAACATATCAATCTATCATCACCTCGTGGTCTACTCTCAATTAGGCCTTTGAACTTCGTCCTTGAGAGTGTTCTTAACTCTGAGAAGATTAGGGAGTGAGCAGCACAGTCTGCCTTCATGCGTATGCGCGACCATCTCATTCATCCAACTTCATGCTTCCATGTTACTAGAGACCATAAAATCGAGCCTTTTTGTGTATTTAATATTTTATTCCAATAGATCTCTGACGTATTCATTGTTATGTTCATTCCTTCTGAACAGGAGGTTTGTTCTTTCACACGATTTTGTATCCAAAGTCAGTTTACTCCAGTTCGATAAGACCTTGGCTTCTTGGGGCTCATCCAACCTCGCCTTTCTGAGCTCTGCTTCTGTAATTCAATGTCTGCTTTTTTAACTGCGACATACCGAACAGAGAATTTCTTGCTAACGTCCAACCTGCTTTAATATGTTTAGTGGAAACATCCATAATTCTCTCACTTCTATGTATGTATACGTTGGCGCTTGCCGCAATCTATTTTACCATAAGCTTAGAGCTAGCTTCACGATTACTTTGCTGCTTGCGTTTCTTCTGCATCTGTACACCTGTAAAATGATTTAATATCTTCATCTGTTTCTGTGGCATAAGTTTGTTCACCTTAAGCCCAAGACGTCACTTATCTTCATTGCTTTCTTGATGCCTTATAGAATATCCACTTTCTCTGGTCACTGCATCTTTTTATGTACTTCATCTTCAGCTCCATATAATACCATTCATCCTTGCCGTTTATTGGTTCTGCTTCTTCAGGGATCTCATTCAGATGGCCATCATATATTTTTGTATGCAGATAAGGTTTTCTCAATGGGTACCTTGGCTCCCAGATTCTCTTAGGTACTGGCCCTTTCACTGGCACTGGACTGAGTCCATATTCTGCTCTTTGTCAATTCAGCTGTTCTTTATATGTCACATACTCTGGTTTCCAGCATACAGGTAAAAGGGGCGTGTCGATTGAGGTGGGGGTACTTGGCTCCTTCTCTACACTCCCCCCTCTGGGCGATTCACCAACCACTCCCACATAATCCCTCACATCCAGGCAGCTTGGTCTCTAGAACCCATGGTACCCATATCTTAATGACTCCCTTCAGGCCTCCTGCTGTTTTCACATGCTCATCCTTATTCCATGTCATAGGATGGCACTGTTCACTTGGAATGCAATAGATCCACCTTCCCACATATTTCTTATGATTCTTCGGATACAGGAACTTTGTCCCCTCAGATGTTAGGATACTGGCTTTCACAAAGTCTCTGAACTCTTCATCTGTCAGGTCTTTGGGCTTCCATCCTGATTCGACATTGATCACGATCTTCATCCCTATGGCTTTCTTTCCTGTCTTCTTGCATTGTGAGATTATTATCTTGATTACACAAAATCCTAGCAATATCATCACTATCAAGGCTCCAAGGAACTTGAAAATGTCTGCCATCCATTGTGGGACCCAAGAGAAGAGTCATCCAAACCAGCTGTCATCAGCAATGTCTTCTACTTCCTCTATCATCTGGCCATGGAGTTTTGTCAGTATGTCTATGGCCCCTGTCAATGTTCCATTCTCGTCATCATGAGAAGGGATAAATGTTCAATATGATTCTCCAATTTTTGCACAAACACCTCCATCCATTGCTGTAATCATATCTAGGACATATCTGTTCTGAAAAGTCATCAATCGTATGGCTCTCATCTCTTCTCTGATTGCATTGAATCCTTTTATTGTAGTGTTAATTGTCTGCAGCAATCCCCATCGGGTGATTTGTAGACACTTGGTGTTTACTCCAACCTGAACAGCCGGCATGAAGATCAACATGAACACAGATGAGGTCTGGCTAAACAGCCTGTGCTCGTATGGTATGGCATCAAAAGCTTCTATTGATTTAGCTGAGAAATAGTTCTCTCTCTTCATCCTCTTAATCAGCTCCACATATCTCTTCTTCCTTAGGTAAGCATCTGCTTTTGGGAAATTGTCAATGTGTAAATCACCCTTTGGAATCAGTAAAGCTGGAACATGGATTTTCACCAGTGTGCATATTCCACGGCTGTGGCTGCACAAGCCCAATAATGGTCCATGATCACTGCTGTACCGTGTACCATTCCTGGAACATCAAAGATTCGACCACAATTTTTATTTTCTCCAACTTTTCTTGTGCCATTATTTCTGAAGCACAGCTTTGAACTTTCCAATGACACAATGTATTTATTTATTTTATTTATTTATTTGCAGTTTTAAAGCACTCACACAGCCCACAGGAATCAAGGCGCTGTTAAGGGAATTGTATTTCTTTTGTTTGTTGCATAATTGTTTTTTTTGTCTTAGTTGTGTTTTTATAACACGCTTAAATACCCAGAGGTTTCTAAGCGTGGACCCGGAGATCGAACATGTGTTGCTTCGTGTCGTCTTGCTTCCAAGGCGAACACGTTGCAGCTGAGCTATCCGCCTGGGACAATCTGCAGAGGTCCTCCTCTGTCTTTAACCCAAGTCAATAATTTAGCAAGTCTTGGCCATAATGGCTTACAGCCATTCTGCACAATGTCAATGACTGGTTTATAGCATCCAATGATCACACAGGCTCTGCAGACAACCACACATTCTTCCCATCCATCGGGTGATAACTCAGATCCCTAGATCTGCATTTGACCTCTATTCTTCCATTTTCAAGTGTCCTCTGCAGATTTTCCTGCAACCTCCAAATTCTTATTCACTTCCCATCTGATTACAGCTCCTTTTACTCCAGGCTTCTAATATCTGATCATATGATTCTTGATTCTTAGTGTGGGCTGTTTCTTGTCTTAGTATCTTGCACATAGTCATCTTCATCTGGATCTGTCCATTCAGTTTCCCATTTGACGTAGGCATCTCAACCCATGAACTGGCGTCTGGTTTTGCAAAGTGCTATGTGTGAAAGACAATGAGCTGTTTGGACGTCTATTTCAATATAGCTATGAAGATTTTAGACTTTCCCATACTGTATGACAGGAGTGCACACAGAAAGCATTCCTGATTCAAAGTCCTACTTCCTACTTCTTTCATATGGTAGTACCAAATGTTATTTCCCATATGTGCTGTAATGTCCAGGTAATCATTTAGCTCAAAATCATCTGCTTGAGTGTTTCTTTTGGTTCTCATTCTGTTAAGGGACTTCAATTCAGCACTCCAACTAAGTCAATGCCTGGTCTGGGATGCCCAAGGGAAGCCCTTATTTATATATTTTTATGACAAGTTATAATCTGGATGATAAACCCTTATATAACGCCCCTCTCTTTGAATCCCCCTCACCTCGCTGAGCCAAGAAGTAGGTTTGTTTTGCAAATTAACAGATTTATTTGAAAATTAAACAATATATATATCACACTTTTACAATAAATTAATATTTGATAACAAACTTATGAAGATAATGTTGATCAACAATGGATCCTAGCAAACTTTTTTTTATCAGTTAGGAGTTGGTACCAATAGGATAAAATAGCTGAGAATGCTTTATGGTTTCAAGGAAGAGTAATGGTGGAAAGGAATGCAGTACAGAAATAAACTGATATGGTTTCAACAAGAGATAATATAATCACTTTTCCGCCTTTTGACAATTCACTCCCCCCTATGCAATATATGGAGATGGAAGAAGAGCACACAATTTTCAGGAATACAATCAACATGTGATACAGATTCAGTTCAAATTCTAGTAATCTTGGAACACAGGGATGATTTGAAAACACAGGCAAAATACTTAAATGTGATTTACAAAGACGTGAAAATATGCTAAAAATGAGTTTAATTCCCTATAGGGGATTCAGTGTAGGTGGCAGCTACTTTGAATTAGTTCAGGTCAACACTATCAGTGATTCATGAGGGATTATTAGGTTGAAAACGGATTTCAGCAATGCAAAGCAAAAGACAGCGATTTTTTTTACAAGTGATGGAATTCAGCTAGTTGCAATTCGGTTTAGAGCTTGCTGGAATGCTGAGGATATTAGCTTTCAAATGAAAGTTAAATCTCGTTCCTAGCACACGCGGTTCCAAAGATATGGACAATTTAGTGGAGGTAGATTTTCAGAAATGAAATTTTAAAGTTCAGAATGGCAAAATGACACTTTTACAGGTTTAATCAGAGAATGGACACACGATTTCTATGATGCAGTTCTGGACAGGTTAAAATGGGTTGAATCAGATTATTGTAGACTAGGAGATTGGTTCTGGCACAGTTTTCAGGATACTCACTCCTAGTCTTGGAAGGAATAGGCCTCCGTCACGGATCTGGTCAACAGGTTTAGCTGCGGTTCTCTCGCCATGGACGGTCTCTGGTACCGGTTCTGCTCACAGGGATCTGGGTCAGCTCTGCTCTGCTGGTCTGAATCTCTGGTTCTGGCAAAAGTTCTTGGCACTGCATACAGCTCTGCTTTCTGGGTGTTTCTGGCACAAGGTTGTAGGCCAGAATCAAACAGCTCGCCCGGCTGTTGAATAGTTTGGTTAGGTTGCTGGATTCTGAGGCCTGCTGAGAAGGATTCAGCTTTTGGACTAGGCCTCTCTGCTGCAAGTTCTGAAATCTGGAGTCTGGTTTTCTAAGTTCTGGAGTCTTCTGGATATTGTCTGGTCCAGCAAAATGCTTCGCAAGAAATCAGTTTGAAATGGAAAAGTGAATGCCCCTACCTGGGTCCCAGTGGCTCCTTTTATGCCTTTAGAAAATGGGTGTGTGCGTGGGCATAACTAAGCCTGCCCTTCACAACTTATCATTGGCCAAGCTCTCCTCTCTCCCTTGATTGGGGGAAGGAAAAGGAGTGTCATCGTGATGAGGTAAGTTTATGGGTCAGAGGATCCTCCCTTTGTCAATTTGCACAAATCTATTTTTGATCCAAATACATATTTATCTATGTACAATTTTTCTAATATTATATGTCCAGTTAACATATTTTCTGTAGCACCAAATCATCCGATCCCTGTCTTTGTAAGATGTTGTGTCCACTTCTGACAGAATTCTGCCCTTTTCATCTAGAACACAACCTCTAAACTTTTCCAGAATTTACACAAACATGCGCAAGGAATATGGCCATCAGATGATAAAGTGTCAGATTTTTAACATACAGACATTTGGAGTAATACCTTATTTTCCGCTACTACCCCCGAGAACATACCACCGAGTCCTAACACCTCTTAAAATGTGCACAGAAAAATCACAAGAGTAAATGATATTATTATATAATTTTTACAATTTCGTACTATGAATTATCCATCTTTTTAAAATTATACTCTGGCCCAGATGTGTGGTTTAGGTTCCAAAGCAAATGGGGGGATTTCTGTTTGTCCCCGCCTCCAGCTCAGGTTGCTCCCAGAAGCACTGCTCCTCCCAGTTTCTTCCAAGAGGAAGCCATTTACGACCCCCCTAATTTAACATTTGCCTGAGCCAAGGAAAGCTCATTGTTCTGTTTCCTGCAGCCCCAGGTACCCCACCCCTAATTCAATCAGTGAGGTGTAATCTCCTTTTGGTGGGAACAGCAGAAGGCAGCCAGGCCTGTGAATGCAGTTGCTGGGCAAGTTTCAACTCCTGTCGGGGGTAGTTGTCAGGCAGAATTCAATCTCTTCAAGCCAGGCTTCAGCTAAATGTCACTTTTGTTCCAGTTTTCTTCATTCAAATCAAACTTACAATTTTTACACATGCAGCTAGAACGCTGATTCTAAGTTCAAAACTATGACATTTAAACAGTTGCAACCTATGTGACACTCAAAAAGTAGGTCACTCATTTATTTTAAACATTTCGATTTTAGTGGTTTTAAGTCCAATTTCACTTAAGCTGCTGACATCCACCGCTCAGCCAGTTGTGTTATGAACTTTATTTTAGGCTCTTCATCTTTCTAGATTTTGTATGCACACAAGACTACATTCTGACAATTGTCTGCTGGTGTTCAGTGAGATTTTTGAATATCTTGCAATGTTTAAAATAGGCATTTTTAGCTTGCATTCCAGAGAAACAAAGGTGATTTCAAAGCGCTTTTTTGAGCTAACAGGCACTGCTGTTTTTCCTTTGGCACCACGTTTCACTCATGGTGCTTCCGGCCCATCACGCTCGCACTGGTGGGTGGCAGGTTAAGTGACCATTTTGGTGTGCGCAAAACTGCGTGGTTTTCCTGGATTCTGGCGCAAATGTGGGCTTTTCGCCATCTTGGATTTTCTAAGCCCACAGCACCAAATGTTGTAGCATATTAGTTCAAACGTGGGTCAAGACACCCGACAATTCTCCTCATGTGACTTTCCAGAATCATGTCATGAAGTGTACCAGCATAATTCCTTCTTTCTGTATAAATCATAGGCACATCTGTCAGTGGACAAGGTACACCTGTTAATGTTCCCCGGTATGTGAAAGTTCAGAGAGTTTCCTTTGCTCAGCTGCCCATTTAGGCATAAAAATGTCCTGCATAAACTCCATATATGTCTGTCTTCTAGGAGTTACCTTTGGGTTCTTCAACACAGGATCAGGTGTATTTGCATGCATTACTTGTGTAGGCACATTATCTGGCAACCTCTCATCTTGTAGTTATAAAAGAGAGGGCACTGGAAGAACAGTGTACAGAGTGAAGCCCTGACAGGCTGGTGCATTGACACAAAGAGGGCAACAAGTGACTGTATGTGGTTTTTAGGAATGCAGTGAGGATTCCCTATACCAGAAGGTCTCAGACAACACAGTGACCAAGGAGTTACAGGGTAAGTTTTGAAGACAGGAGGATAGATAGGAGAAACTCAATATCCTTGCCTAGTCCCAAGGGGAAAAGTATCACTAGAGAGAGCTGATGGACCGCTTATCTAAAAGGGACAGGAAAAGAGGAAAAAGAGAAATCATTTTTTAAAAAACATAACAATCAGAGAATTGTTATACTCCTTTCTGTCCCAGGTCACTGGTATCCTACTGGATAGATATGTGTGAGTAAGTGTTTAAAAAGAGTCAACACCTATGGAAAACAAAGGACAACCTTCTACTTTGGGTACATAATGTTTTAATATCCCGTAGAGAGGCTGAACAGTCCTAGGGTAGCTCCAATTTAAGAATGAGTAGCTCGAACCTCCGACTGGGTGCTATGAAAGAGATGTAACAGGCACTCCCTATCTGGGTGAGCTTTTTAGACAAAGACAAACAAATAACGACCCACAACACCCATCTAGAAGATGCCGAGTATTAGACAGAGTGTGGGAAAGTTAAAACACATACAAAGGTTGTTCATAGTGTGGGTAGGTTTGGTTTTGACCTCCACCATGTCACAACCAATGTCTATCGGTTTCAGTGGTGTAAACTTAAGTAGTACCACTTTCTTCAGGACAGTCTTCTTTAAAAAATACTGGTAATTTTGAGCAATCAATCACCAGTTTTGCCACAGGGTGTATACTTTACCCTGCTTCTCATCGCCATATACAGGGAGGTTCAAGAGAAGAACCTATGGACAAACAAAGATAATCCATAGTCACTCCTCAATCACTGCTACAGGCTCAGATGCTTAGAGAATGCAGTATAAGTTATGTATCTCTATATAGTTCAGTGAGGGTGAGACACATCCACATATTACACATTTAGCTCAATTAGTTAAAGGTAGCTCAAATGAAAAAAGCAAGATGAAAAAGGCACATGCACAAGGCTACCAATATGTCAGTTTGTGTTCTCTCTTTTATGTAGACAGAAATGTCAGGGTACAATAGATGTAATGGTGTACTGACCCTCCATCTGCCATGCGTCAGGTTTTGTAGCAAAATCTGATGAGAGACCGGACAGTTGACCGCGTTCATTCAGTGAAAATAAATCACCATATGGTTGATGTGAAAACAAGGAATAGAGTCACTAGAAGTGTGGCCTGGGTTGATGTGAATCCCCTTCCGTCTTTAGACATCATTGTGAGTCCAGGCTAAAGGTACTCAATTTGTTATCTAGAAGATCTATGTTGATTTTTAGGTGTCTGTGGTCTTCTCATGGCAACACCTAAGTTATAGGATCAGGTGCAGTGCAAGTAGGGCTGGGACTCCCAACTCGAGCTTGCCGATACCCATGGTGATACCATTCTGACCCTTATAGCAATGGTACATAGTCCTGATACGATCGGAGGTTGTCTAATGGGGTTACATTGCAAGATAAATGTAGCACTGCCAAAAACACAACAGTCTATTACGTTTTTTATAGTGACTGTTTTGCATCTTAACAATACGTAGTCGATATGTTGTGGAAACACCTACATGTGTTTTTTCTCGGCCGTGAGAGGCGGCGAAGATGTATATTCAAAGAGAGGGAGGGCAAGGGTAGAACACCACGCACTCGATCTTACGGTCCCACGTCAGGTACTTACTTGCTTTTAAAGATGAAAAGATGAACAGATCACCATGGTATCCAGAGCTGTGTGCACCAGTTTCCGAATGCCAGATGTACATCAAGATAGATGGATCACGTGTATCAGTCACGTGTTTGCGTGTGACATACACACTGTCGTGCTCACGGACCTGGAAGAGGTGTCTCAAAATGATACTGCCTAATCGGTCCAAGGTGAACCAGGCAGGTCAGGCAGTGTGGTGAATCCACACAGATGTTGCACAGATAATGAGAGTTTAAAAGTGTGGCTCACCTTCCTTATTAAAACATTGGTAGGTCGAGCGTCTATACAACAAATGTTATGTTGTAAATATTGTAATATATTATAAGGTGGTCCCATATTATTACGTGCGCTCATGGGGTCAAGGTTGAAGGACCCATTACTGCATATACCAGTGCAATCAGATTAAGGGGCACACATACTATTGAGAGGTTTTGCTATATACAGTTGCAAAGTTCGTTATTTCTTATCCTGTATAAGAAGTGTGGTGAAAGTTTATGCTGTGACAGACAGTGCTTGCCACAGGATGGACTCGTTGAGTCCCCCAAGGTCTGTTTTCAGGCGGAAAATCCAATTCTGCTCACGTTTCAACAGCATGCTAGCAACGTCTCCTCCTCTTCTCAGGCATTTGACCCTTTCCACAATATTCCATCTTATATCATGTGTTGTATGATTTTCTTGTAGGAAATGTGCCACCAAAGGGGCATTTTCTCGTTTTGTCCTTATACAAGACATGTGTTCTTGTGTTCGTTTTTTATTGGTCTCATCTTGCCCATTTTGCCAGACATGTTTCTTGTGCCCAACCAAAGTTTCTACAACCTTTCTTGCATGTAAATGATTGCTAATAGTGCTTATCTCAGACTCAGGTAATTGGTCATCTTTCTTTGGAACAGGAATAACTACATAGGGCCTTGGGTGTCTCGTAGTTGCCATAATTTCTACTTCCTTTTGCTCAGGAAGATTCACTGGAGTCTTGGCTCCATGTATATCAAGGTAGTAGGATGTGCGGACTGTGTGTGAGAGCAGTATGATTAAAAACAAAATGCTACCATAAATAAGGCAAAGGTTTGTTGATGTACAACACCTATTCCGTGGACAACGTAAATGTCTTTCTACATCCAGGATCACAAAGTTGCTACTAGTACTACCCATTTTCTATTGCCTAAGGAAGGAAAAGGTAATATTGTAATACATCAGCATTACACACGCTTCCTGGAAATTGCTGTCCTGCCTTGGCACCTTCGTCCTTGATCCACTGGTCTGCTTGCTGAATAACCGAAATGAACTCTCGATCTTTATTTTTCTGGAACCAGTTTTTAACCATGCAAAATATAAATGACTCCAGCAAGAAGAAAGCTGCTCTCAATATGTCTAGATCAGTTCTACGACATATACCAGCTCCCAGTCCACTCCTCGAATTTTCTTTAAGCCAGATGACATGATGAACTTCTTTCAGCATAAAACAAAATGTCTGTCTTTGCCAGCAACCTTCTCGATCTGTCCCTCGAAGGAAAGTTTCACACCACTGTCCTGTGGGTTCTCTCGGAATATATGCTTACTTGGATAATTATTCTCTCCAAGATCTCAGCCAGATTATCAGTGTTACTGAGATCCCTTAGGAATGTGAGCATATCCATGTGTCTGTCAACAAGATGTGGGTATTATTCAATCAGATGAAAGAAAACCCTTCCAACAAGTCTGTGTGCAACCTCAGGTGACAGGGGTATTTGTGCTATCCCCACTATATTCAGGTAACTGCAACACTTGCTTGATAATTGCTGCAAGTAGTCTCCTTACAATGGGGCCATTTTTAGGATCTTGCAAAAAAGTACGAATGTTAGAAGTTCTCCCCACAATTGTTGCATATGAGCGCAGCACATAGAGAAACACTTCATATATATTCCTTGAAACATTGTCATTGGAGAACACCATGGGCAAATCCGAACAAGAACTCAATATGGAACGAATTAGGATACTGCACTCTCGTCCAGGCTTAAGCATGCCTCAGTCCAAAGTCGATAAGCTACTGTGGATTTAAGAATATAGATCTTCCCTTAACCCTGCAAAAGATTTGCACAGAGTGTTTGAATTTTGCTTCCCTTAACCTTTTCAGAGACAGTAAAAAGGAGTGTCCCGGACCAAGCCACAGTCCAACACTTTATGTCTTTCTTATTTGTCAGCTTCTGCGTCCTTCTGCCTCGTCATAGATCTCATCTGCACGTGCTGTGGTTTTTGCCCGATGCTTGTACTAGCTTCTCGGTGGGGTGCAAAGGGCAGAGAGGTTTCTCCAGCAAAAATGTTGACGTCTCTAATAACAATCCAAGCATGCCTGCCCTGCACTTTGACAGCAGATGGCGTGACGTCTTCTACTATAAACGGGCCGTTGAAACAAGGTTCGTCTCACCCTTTTCTCACATGGTTCCGAATTAGGACCTCATCTCCGGTGAATAATTTGGGAAGACAACATTCTTGAGGTTGATTTGTTGAAGCAACTCCTACTGTGTTCTGAACTGCCCTGCACCCTTGTCGCTGCAGCTGTCCTGAAATGACAGAAATACTGGAATTCATACCGTTCAAATAATCATGCATTTTCATTCCAAACAAATCTGCAGTTGACTGAGTATCACTTCTATCTCTCTGAATGGAGGCATTAGGGGTGTTCTCATCTGCCTCCCAGTCATAATTTTGTGAGGCGTGAGATGGTGGTCAGAACCCGGTTGGTTCCTCAAAGCATATAATGCCAGTGGTATGCAATGCAACCACCCTTTCTTCAGAGTAAGCTTCAACTTGGCTATCCTTTACATAAGCAAGCTCATGAGCCTCTCACAGATCCCATTTCCTTGTGGATGACAAGCCGAAGAAAACTTGTGCTTTATACCAAACAACAAGCTGATCTGCTCAAATGTTTGGTTCACAAAATGTAGACCGTTGTCTGACCTTATTACCTCACATACTCCCCATCTAGGAAATACTTCCCACACCACAAATTTAGCTGCACAGGTGGAGTCTGGATGCATACAGGGACCTGCCTCAATCCACCTTGAAAAGGAACATACCACAGCAATCATGTATCTATATCCATCACATATTTGAATCAACTCGAGATAGTTGATATGCAAATGCTGAAAGGGGCAAATGGGTCTCAGAATAAACCCCCTAACTGTTTGCAGTGTATGCCCAGCTGTGAATTTTTGACAAATTATACAATTCGTCATAAAGAAGACAACGTGCTCTAACAGCTTTGGTACAAACCAATCTTCAGCAATCGTTGCAGCAAGGTTCTCCCTAGTTGTGTGCACAGGGTAGTGTAGCTGTTCCAATGCCACCCTCATTAAGGCTACAAGCATCACTGGTTTACCAGTGCTGTCCTGTCACTACAATGCTTCAGAGGGGTTTTTAAGAACACCCTCTTCGGGTCCACAAATCTTTCTCATCTTGAGGTGCTTCCCCCTGAACCTTCATAAGCTGCGGTTTTGACAAATCACTATATTTTTCAACCAACTGCCAATTGGCTGTGTATTTTACCACAGCGGCACCCATATATCTCTGTCCATCATTTTGATCGATTCTCGAAGAACCGTCAATAAAAACAATTTCTCCACCTGGCAAGGCATTTTCTTTTATTCTTGGAATTTCATCTAATAACTCTTCATAGTTCGAACAGTCGTGCGCATGCTCATTCTCTGCCAATGGTTCGGCTACTCACATGGCAGGATTCACTACTCTGCATCAAACTAGTTTGATCACTGGATTTGTAATAACTACCTCATAGGTAGAAGCCCTTTGAGAAATCAATGTGCCCCTAGGTTTCTCTAGAATAGCAAATAGTGCATGCTCTACAAATAATGTCATGGAACATCCCATCACTATCCTCGCAGCTATCTCCATGGCAAACGCAGCGGCAGCCAAAGAACATGCGCATGGAAAGTGACCTCTCGTTACTGGGTCTAAAATCCCACTGTAATATGCAAGGGGCTTGTACCCCAAAGTGGTTCTCTGCGTGAGGACTGCTGTCATAGCAGAGGCATCTCTGTGCGAGAATAAAAATAATTCCTCACCATAATTAGGAATCCCTAATACTGGAACTGTACAAATTGCTTTTTTCTGCTCTTCAAATGCTTCCTCATTTTCTCAGTCCACACATTCTTTCCTGTGTTGCCTGTGCTTTCTTTAAAGCCAGTAGTAAAGGCCTTATATATGAACTGTAATCAAAGACCCATGCTTTGACGTAATTGCATAATCCTAAAAACCTCTGCATGTGTTTTATCATGTGTGGTTTTGCGGTTTTCAAAATAGCCTCAGCCATAGCCATAGCCTTGGTTGATCAGCCTTAAATCTTGAGTTAGTCTCCAAGAACCACCATTCCCTTTTTTCACAGGATAAATTGTGGTATTACATGGTTACTCTGACATCACTAAGATGCCCTGCTCGTTCATGGTGGAAATTGTTTTGAAAATACCTTCATCTGCCTCTCGAGACAAGGAATACTGTTGTGCTCGAGGTAAAATTGCTCCTGGTTTCAGTTTAATCTTCACTTCTCCAACCCCCTTCAATAGGCGTACGTCATAGGAGCCTGTGGTCCATAATGAAGCTCGCACTTTTGCCATATCTTCCTCAAAATACTCGGGACGTTGCTGTGCCAACATCATTTTCTGAGGTACCTGTCGCTTGATTGCTCTTACCCAATAAGTAATATTCATCTCAAATACTACTTCGTTATCAGATAGATGATTGCCAAACATGTCCTCATCAGTGACGTCAGTTCATCTGTAACCTTCTCCGATGGAAATCACTGCACACCATTGTCTGCCTTTGTCATCGTTCGCATCAAGTAAAGCCATTTCAGCTCGCACTGTGGCTGCTTGCAATTCCAAGGGAAATACTTGCCCTTCTTCTTCGTGCATAGGTATCTTTGGTCTAAACAGAAATTAATCAGTTATTCTCATTGCCTTACCTGCTAGGCCTGGCAGATATGCCAATAGAACCCACATTCCATAATGAAAAACATCTGGTTTTAAAGGTATTGCTCTCATGGCTACTTGTCCTGTAAATGCTCTAATAATTTCACACACATTTAAATAATGCATCCCTGGAGATGAGCACACTATGCCTTTGTCAGTAAACAAGATGGTCATATTGAGCTTTGTCATCAAATCTCAACCCAATATATTGACAGGTGTCTGCCTAGAATATAGCAGCGGCACCTTCATGCCACATTATCCTACAGAGACTGGTAACTCTTCAGTGAAAGGAACATGACTTATAGCTCCTGGAAAGCCTTTAATATTCATGGTGGTGCCAGACATTAAAAACATTCCCTCACGTATACATGAGCGCGTTGCACCTGTGTCTACTAAAAATGAAAAAAATGTGCCCCCTATAGTGACGTCTACCCTTTGTTCCTCATGAGGATTCGGCATCACAGATAGGACTGAAAACATCAAGTCCCCCAGTGAGCTGTCCTATTGCGGGTACAGACTCATTCCTTTACCTGAAAATGGATTCCCTCCACTAACTGTGACACTTCCTATCCTAGGTGTTGTTAATTGCCCTGTACTTGTACTCTACTGAATCTGCATGGGCTCATGCTGCGACTGCCCTTGTGGTGGACCCACTGCTATCTGCTGTGTCTGCAAGCCTTGCTGCACTCTCAGCGCTTGCTGCTGTTGCATCGTTTGATTCTGAGCAAACCCATCATTATACTGCTGCGAATATGCAGGCGGGTTTGAAATTCCCCCTCTTGAAAATTGGTTGTTTTGCACGAACCCTTGACTTTTACACATGCGAGCAAAATGCCCTATCATCCTGCATGTCCAACATAGGGGTGGCCTGCTAATCTGCCAATCCTGTATTTCTGGCCGTCATTCTGCATGTTTTGAAACCCACCTTGATTATTCTGAAAACCACCCTGATTATTCTGCCAATTTCCTTGATTATTCTGAAAACTTCTTCCTCGAAATCCATCCCTTCCACACATAGTAAATCCATTATTACTTTGATCAGACTGGGTCTGGTTATTCGCCAGTGGCATACTTGCATTCTGCTTTGGATTCGGTCCATCTACACTCGTCAACATCGCCCCTTCAGTGGCATATTTAGACAGCTTTTTCTGCACTAATTTAGCCTCTTCACCTTTCCGGGCATCATCATTTTTGCGATTCTTCTCCTGCAAGAGCCTGCAATAGTGCGCAATGGTCAGCTGAATCTCTGACCACGGTTTGGCTTCAATACCCACTAATTTCTTAAGCTGCTTCTGTCCAGGTTCTGGTAGCCCTGGTATAATATATGATCAAATACTGGTATAGATTTTGCCCAAGACTCTCGCGTTTCGAAAGCCCAAGATTACGTAACATTTTGAATGTAAAGCAACGGATCATCTCCGTCCTTCATCTTTTTCGTCATTATAGCTCCCATATTGGATGTGTCTGGGTATAGTACTCTGAGTGCCTTCCAGACGGCCGCCCTACAGTTATGGAATGATGCTCCATCATGAGCAGTGTTAACTATAGTCACACCTACCTATAGTACCCTGCCCTCATCCATACGTCATCAGCTTTCTCACCATGTATGGCAATGGGGAGTCCCTTAATGTCCCTTAATGGCCCCTATGGCTAGCGTGTTTCCTCTCATCATTTTCTCTAATTCATATATCCATTTCCCAGCACCTGAAGTTAAGCTCAGGAGCTTACACCTTAAGTTAATTGTATCCATCTGGGGCCACGGTATAATTTGGGGTCTGGCCCAGTGGGTTGATCTGACTGTGCCAGTGATTCTGGCACCCTGGTTACAGGTGCGTTTAAATCTAACCATCTGACTTCTTTCTCCCTTGAAAAACATCCCTCAGGACCACTTATGTCTCTTCTTTCTTCCCCATGGAAGATATCTCTGTCTTCGTCTGACATTTCCTGTTCTCAACTTGTGCAACTTCTCTCATCATTTCCCTCAGAGTCAGTCTATCTAGAGACAACTCCTTTGGCCTCGTACTACATGAGGCTCCCTCTGTATCATACAACTGAGTACTCTCGAGTCCATTGTTTTTTTCCTTCCCTTTTAACTCTTTCATGGCTTTCATTTCATGATATACTTTATCGATCACTTCCCCAATGCTCGTCGAATCAAACTCATCACCCATGCTTTTGTTAGCTCACTCGGTTTTTAACTCACTGGTATCATCTTGTCCTCTTCTGACTCTCTGCCTTTTTTATCGCCTCTTCAACCTTTCGATCGATCCAATTCGCGTAGACATGGGAGGGGATTCTATCTGAAATTAAGGGACCCGTTACACCTGGTCTTGCAAGAGACTTCTTTGTTTTTACACTAACCACTATCTACGGGGAGCTTCACGTTCTTTCAGCCAAATGGCAAAGATAGTATGATATTACCGAAACTCTAAAGTTTACTCAGATCAATGGCTCTTAAACCATCCTCTGCTACCAAGTGAACTGGATAGTCCAGCCCCTTTGATGAGCAGCATTTACCCTTGAGATGGATGGGGATGCAGTTCTTACTTATACATCAAATAATAGAGCCGACTCAGGAAGTTGACAAAAGGAAGACTGTTTTATTATCAATTATCTAAAACAGGGAGCATAATGAACATCAACGCAAATGCTCGATCTTCAAACTCAAAGCATTTAAGAGAAAACAGTACTTTTATAAGCAAAATGTGTCTTCAATGACGTTGACCTACGTCACTACCAACGTCATCCTACATGGCAAACTACAAAAACTTATAAGCATGGGTGATTGGCTCTGGGTGAACATCTACATATATGATACATACTAGTCTAAAAAAGTGTAACTATGTGATTGGTTAGCTAACATCAAGTGGGCAACTAAGCCCTCCTCTAAAAATGACCACTATGAACATCACTAAATACACAACGTCCCATTGGTTTACACACTATAGGACCCCTGAATACGCAGGTCCTCTACAATTGGTCGGCACTCTATATATCCTCAGTACTTTATCACCTATGTTAGCAGCCTGCAGTCTGGCCATCCAGATGCCGGTGAGGTTGCCTTAACTTTAGCCTACCACCAATTAGCATATCAATCTATCATTACCTCAGTGGTCTACTGTCAATTAGGCCTTTGAACTTCGTCCTTGAGAGTGTTCTTAACTCTGAAAAAAATCGAGCGTGAGCAGCACAGTCTGCCTCCATGCGTAGGTGCAACCATCTCATTCGTCCAACTTCATGCTTCCATGTGACTAGAGACCATACAATCGAGCCTTTTCGTGTATTTAATATTTTATTCCAATAGACCTCTGATGTCTTCCTTGTTATGTTCATTCCTTCTGAACAGGAGGTTTGCTCTTTCACACAATTTTGTATCCAAAGTCAGTTTACTCCAGTTTGATAAGACCTTGGCTTCTTGGGGCTCATCCAACCTCACATTTCTGAGCTCTGCTTCTGTAATTCAATGTCTTTTTTTTAGATGTGACATATTGAATTGAGGCCTTCTTGCTAATGTCCAACCTGTTTTAATACGTTTAGTGGAAACATCCATAATTCTCTCATTCCTATATGTATATGTTGACGCTTGCCACAATCTATTTTACTATAAGCTTTGAGCTAGCTTCACGATCACTTTGCTGCTTGCGTTGCTTCTGCATCTGTACATGTGTAAAATTATTTCATATCTTCATCTGTTTCTATGGCATAAGTTTGTTCACCTTGAGCCAAAGGTGTCACTTCTCCTTATTGCTTTCTTGATGCCTTGTAGAATATCCGCATTCTCTGATCACTGCATCTTTTTATGTACTTCATCTTCAGCTTCATATAACATATACTTGACAATGGCTAGTAATACTACCATTCATCCTTGTCGTTTATTGGTTCTGCTTCTTCAGGGATCTCATTCAGATGGCCATCCTATATTTTTGTATGCAGATAAGGTTTTCTCAATGGGTACCCTGGCTCACAGATTCCCTTAGGGACTGGCCCTTTTACTGGTACTGGACTGAGTCCATGTTCTGCTCTTTGTCGATTCAGCTGTTCTCTATACATCACATACTCTGGTTTCCAGTATACAGGTAAAAGGGGCGGGTCGATTGAAGTGGGGTACTTGGCTCCTTCTCTACACAGGTGAAAGTAAAAAGAGCTGACTCACTTAACATCAGAAACTGTGAAACCGTATTCCTTCACCTGACAGCGGACAAAAAAACCTCACATTCATACTCATCTATAGACCACCAACCTATGATGCAACCTTTGTAGATAACTTCATAGAAGCCAACATGAACCTGACCATCAAACACGATACTTTATAATCCTCAGGGACTTCAACATATGGTTTGAAGAAGAGAACGCAAACTCACAAAAATTACTAACCAAGCAGCTTGAGACAATGAAAATACGCCAGATGGTGACACACACACAGCAGGACACACTCTCGATGCAATCTTCGCCAACACAAAACTGATCTCAACTGCCCCACCAATACAAATACTATGGAGCAACCACCTCATCATGCAACTTGTGATCCAACTGCCAGCTAAAGTACCCAAACAGCCCCAAATGTTCCTCCCAATTTGGAAAAGAAACCGGAATACCATCAAAAGCAGCAACTTAAAGGAACAACTGGAATAGTCAAAGCCATCAACTGAAACCCTTGACGGAACGGACCTAGATGAAAAAGTAGACCTAATTCATAAATGGATCACTGAAACAATAGACAGCATCTCACCGGAAAAACCCTTTATCCCATCACAAAAGAATGCAGTGTCGAGATGGTTTACACCCCACATCAATACAAGGAAAAAAACAAACCGGAAACTGGAACTGGAATGGAGGAAAAGCTATGACCAGGCCAAAAGAATAAACTATCAAAAACAAACCCGAGAATACAAAAAGGAAACTCTCAAAGCCAAAAAGAAATACTACGACAACTTAATCACAAAAGTCATCAACATCCAGAAAGAACTATTAAACATCATAAACGAAATGAGAAATTCACCTGGATGCAATAGCACACTGGTGTTATTTTATGTGATGATCTCGCAGATAAACTTTAAAAATAAAATCACTAACATACATCGAATTATACAAAGTAGATCAATCAACCAGACCACACACCATCCCCTTCCTACCATTGAGCCACAGAACAAGCTACAAAGCTTCACCCAAATATCATGAGAGAAATTCCTGAAGCTGGTAAAACAAAGAAACAAAGCAGGTTACTCAATAGACCTCTGCCCACATGACATCTATACATCTATCCTGACACATGCATACCATTGGAAGGCCACATACATTTCTTCAACCAATCACTCTCAGTGGGGAGAGTACCACAGGCTTTCAAAACTGCATGCATCAAACCACTCCTCAAAGATACAATGGACGATGGGGAAGACCTCTCTAACTACAGACCGATCTCAAACATACCCTATTCGGAAAAATTACTAGAGACCTACATCTATGAACAAACTTTGGAACACGTAGAAAACCACCAACCATTGGACAAGGCACAAGTCAGCTCCAGACACATGAGAGGGACAGAGACAGCACTTCTCTCCATTTGGAACAACCTAAAGACCAATGCAGATTTCAACACAAGCTCTGCACTGATTCTACTCGACCAATCTGCAGCGTTCGACACAGTCAGCCACAACATCCTCATCAAGAGACTGTAAGAAATAGGGATCCTCAACACAGTGCTGCTCTGAATTAAATCTTTCGTATCTGAAAGAACAGAAACAGTATGGATACACCCATTCAAACCTGTGCCTTGGGATACCACATGTGGAGTACAAGGATCCTCCCTATCTCCACTCAACTTCAACATCTACATGACTCCACTAAACAACCTCATCAAAAGGAAAAGCTTCAACTGCTACAACTACAAAGATGACACCCAAATCATCTACAAAATCTCAGATGTACAAGAGGATAACACAACACTAACAAACTGTCTCAATGAAATCTATGAATGGATGATCACAAATGGCCTCAAAGTCAAGACAAAAGTCATGATTGTACCCAAAAACCAAGAAATCAACCAATATGTCCTATGGACCACACAACTAGGAACAGCACCACCAATATCCAAAACTGTCAAAAACCTTGGAATCCTAATGGACAACAAGCTAACTTTTGAACCACAAGTAAACGCAATAATCAAGAAATGTTTCTTCCACCTGCAAACGATCAAATAAATTCTACCATTCTTCTCCTTCATGCACAAAACACTGGTCATCATCTACCTCATCATGACTAGGATAGTCTACACCAACAGCCTATACCTCGGAATGCCGGATTATTTACCGAAGAAACTGCAACGTATACACAACGCAGTGGCCAGACTTCTCAAACTCTCAAGAAGGCACCACATCACTCCAGCGTAAAAGTTGGTACATTGGCGGCCAGACAGAAAACTAATTACATTCAAAACAATGTGCATAAAACACAGTGCAATCAAAAGCCAAGTAGCAGAATTCATACAAAAGAAAATCACCATTTACCAGCCGACCAGAACACTCAAATCCAGTGACGAAATCCACCTGGAACTTAAATCATACAAGAGAATAAAACTTGGTGGAGCTCATTTTCTTGACTAGGCGCTAAACTTTGGAACTCCCTCCCGAGAGAAATACGAACCATGTAGGACCATCTTAAAATCAGAAAACTCCTAAAAATCTTGCTCTTCAACTCAGAACGGGATGAAAACAAATGAGCAACAGCCACATCCCTGGAATATACACCCAAATGGAAAGAACGGGGGACTAGGGCAGACCACAATGAAGTGAAAGGAAGCAGAGAGGCCTCCTAATGGGAGGGAGACCCAGGTGCAGTCACTCCCAAAGAGGGCCCTAACAGAAACAAAGGAGTGAGACAGGTCCCACTAATTAGAAGCACAGACAGAAGGCATTAGAATTAAAGGACAAACAGCAGCGATCGAACAGATAAACCACAGGGCCCTGGGAGCATAAGGGCACGGGAAAATGGTCCCCCCGCCCTCAAGGGGCCCAGGGAGGTGATGGTGGATGCACACACACAGGATGTACCAGAAGATAAAGCAATGTAGCCATCCATAAGTCCAAAAACAGGGTGAAGGGGTGGAGGACGTCGGGAGGTTCCTGCACTGCCAAGGGATGAGACCACAAGGTTGGCTAAACGTCGGTTTAAGGTGTGAGTGCCTTAAAGTCCACAAGCTGGTTTCCTACCCCCTTGCTGTCCAGTTTTCAACAGCACTCTCAACAAAATTCGACCAGGATGGGGACGTTGTTCAGGTGGCTTGCGAGTTGGTTGTTCCCACCAAACTCAAGGGAAGAAGTTAACCTTATAGGGCTGCTCAGTCAATGGAGTTTCAGGTAATTCGGACCTGCAGCAGGGCTTCAATGGTCGTCCAGGAGTTGAAGCAGTCCTCTTCCTTCAGCTCGTCTTCAGTTCTTTCGTTCCAGTGGTCAACTCTGCTTTCCAAGTCCCAGAGACCTGCTTTTAAACAGTTTTCCCACATTAATTCCAGTCTGACTGTCACTCACACAGCAGGTGGCTGTCTTTGCCGGACAGCCAGCCGACCAATCACTCCAGAGTGCATTCATGTCTCCTCGGAGACTAAGCACAGGGAGTTTCGGGCACCTCCCTCACATCCTGTTCACCCCAGGCACTCAGGCGCAAGCGGAGGGCTTCAGTACTGAAGCCCGCCAATGAACAAAGGGACCAAACCTGGTATGGCACACAAGAAGGACCTTTCCTAAAAGAAATGGTGAAAAAAGTTGACCGGAGTCTGTTTTAACAGATAGGTCTTGGGCGCCATATTGAAAAACATGGCTGACCTTATTTTTAGCTACCGTTATTCGTGGTAGGGAAAAATCATCGTAGTTTGATCTAAACCACTGCCACCAGCCATTTAAAGTAGGAAAGGGTTACATTTGCCTGTTACATGAGTGTTATGACTCAGGGGATGCTAGGCAATCCCTCCAGCACTCTATAGGAAGATAGGGTGTGCTGGGTCTGTAAATTTAAAGAGACTAGTAAAGTCAATTTAACTTTACGTGCTCTGGGAGACAGTAGTCAGTCCCAGAGAAGGTATTTAAACCTTGGGAAGTCTGAAAGACATCCCTGTGCCACTGCACTGAAGGTGCTGTGTGAAACACAGAAAAACATGATGCCTATGGAGTATTTTTAAAACTCCATGACCAAAGAACACAAAAGTAAAACACACATCAAAATATATGGAAGAGTGGGAAAAAAGGCTCACACTCTTCCCAGGTAAAAAATATCAAATCCTAGCAATCCAGCAAAGTTGCTGGGGGTCTCAAAAGGTAAGGGAAATTAGCACATTCTTGAGAATTCTCCCTAACAATGACAACTACTGACCGAAAATGTACACCTATGCTCAGCGAACGGTGTGAACCAAACTGAAGCTGTCAACAGCACATCACAGCTCTCTTGCGCTTTTTCCCACTCAGTCCTAATAACTTACCCCCCCACACAATACCCTTGTATCGTTCAGATCCACTAGAGTGGCAGGGGGCACTCAGGTGGTCATAGTGTGCAGTATAAATATCCTTTAACATAACATGTAGTCCTGATTGAATTTATATTCTTGCAGTTTTGTTTAACTCATTATAAATAGTGGTCTGAAATTCCCAGAATGCAAAAAACAGAACTGACAACCTATTCACATTTGACTGGGGCCGCTGGAGAGCTTAGATAATGCCACTCTCCAAGAAGCCCAAATGGCACTGATTCTGTTCTTAAAAATAGTTTATTGGTTAAAAACACATTTTCAACTTTAACAATAGAAAAATTCAACATTTATAAATTCCAAAAAATGCACAATCTATCTTTATATATAAAGCTGAATATATGTATGTGTGTATGTTTATCCGGCTATACAAACCCACACAGTTGAACCCAATGCTACCAGATTTTGCATGGATTCCTCATTTGTCTGGGGCAAGATTGGAGTCTATGTTTGGATGCAAAACACTCACTCCGTAGACATCCTAATTTACTGATGCTCACCCCGATTCGCTACAGTAGGCACTAGAAGGATGCAAAATTTGGAAAAGTGTCTGAAGCAAAATGTTCGATGTGTTGGTTATTCCTTTGAAATGTATTACTACTGTATAGAATTTGAAAGTGTTTATAAAAGCATTTTTAAAGGAAATTTAAAATAATGTTTAGATTTTCTTTTATCACCCCACTACAAATATGGGAAATGGCAAGGTTACAGTGTACTTATGTTCATTCATGAGAAGAGAGCACAATCAATCAATCTTTCTTGGACATTTTCTCAATTGTGCTGAAGCCATTAAGTGACTGAAACATACCACACAGAAAACGAACATCATTTGGAAAAACTCAATATGATACAAAGCAAAAATCAATATCAAGAGCTTCTGGAACACAACAACAAACAGCAGCATGACTTGCCGACCAAAGGTCACGAGCAACTTTCTCCAGGGTAAATGAGATGCCAGAACGGACTGAAGAAGACTTTCCGACAAGAGGACAAGAGCAACATCCACCAGGGCACATGAGAAACAACTCGATCAGGACACAGGCAAGGCTGGGTACTCCAGCTAGTAAGGAATAAAATACAGGTGTATCAAAATAGCAGATAATGTGGTTCAAATCCACATAAAAAATTAAACATCAAATATGTTTAAAGCATAAATGTTTAAAAAGTTGTCAATCAAACTTAAAATTGTCTAATTCCAGACAATTAAGAAACCCCACAACAAACAAGGCCACGGATGTGGGATATCCAGTAATACACCTCATCGATAACCTTTTGCGATCAACAGAGCTGGTAGAAAATACCTGATTGCTAAAAAATATGCTGATGGAGAGGCATCAACTTTGGATGGAACATTAATAGGTGCTTTAATGTTTGAAGTTCACTCTGATTGTCACAGAATCGACAACAAAAAGCAGAGGACTGGTTGTGATTGTCCTACCCGAATCTCCCTTGTTAACAGTGCACGAAGTAGAAGTAGACGGGAGCGGTGCCCACTGCTTTTTTTAAATTAAGTTTGACTGTTCCTATACTTTTATTTTATAAACAACCATTCTGGAATGGTTTTGTTTAAAATAAAAGTGTAGGAAGCAGTTGGAACTTGCCCTTCAGTGCACTTCACTGAACGTTCCCTTAAACAGCAGGTGCATTTGTTTGGGGGTTTGTTTTGTGTGTGGGATGGGGTTTTTGGGGAGCGGGGCAGGCCAGCAGGGAACATAGTTCCACTATTTCTTTTCATGCATTTCGATGACTGCTTGTTAAGTAAATATTCCAGCAGAACCGCATGAAGACTGTTTGAGCCCCTAGATTAGAAACAATTTTTAAATAAGGCTCTAGAACACCCAACTGCTTATATTCATGTTTAATTTGGAACTGATGCATAGCCATGGAAACTATCTATGGAACAACACCAGTCATACTGTGGCACTGATTAATTTCTAAGAAACTCCTCACTTACTAACAAATCTCAGGCTCTCAGGGAAAAAAGGCAATTGTGTAAGGATCTTCCCCATTCTACTAAAGGAGGGCATAATTGGATGTTTGCATTTGTTTTATCTTTACAGGACCATTAACATGAACATTTGATGTACTATGCAAAACATTTTTTATCTGGTGGTGTTAGCTAACATTATTTAGAGGTTGTTCTAATATGTTTACTTATACAGCTCAGATTTTGCTGGTCAATTTCGCTACAATGACTCACTTACTGAAAGATCCTTTGGTGAGATAAATCCAAAAGTTACAAGAACCTCTGCTTGGTCTGGCTGTCTACAACTTCAGTCTTTTTTTCATTTCAATGCTGTAACATTCCGTTCATGGAACACACATTTTTAGGCTTGCTGTATGCTTATCTACACTAGTGGCCTCACTGTGAGTT
This sequence comes from Ambystoma mexicanum, assembly GCF_040938575.1. Classification (NCBI taxonomy): domain Eukaryota; kingdom Metazoa; phylum Chordata; class Amphibia; order Caudata; family Ambystomatidae; genus Ambystoma; species Ambystoma mexicanum. The sequence continues at coordinate 294,775,456 of NC_090928.1, forward strand.
TTGCAGTATAACTTTTAATAATACTGCAAAGTTCATAAACCGTTACACGAAGTAAACATGCGGGAACAGTAGGGGCAGCATGATTTACAGTCTTGCTGGACCTTCACTTATTCTCCATTTTAGAGTGCCATTGGACTCTATTGGGAACATGGAGTATTAAGTCATGTCGTTTGATCCCATGAGAAATACAACAGGCGGTAATGCCTCTGTATGGAGGAAATGTCCTTGACATACAAAAAATAGGTTTGCCAAACTTTTGATTTGGCAGTGTGGTAAGACATCCGATATTTTAAAATACAGGAGGGCCAGATAAGGAGTTGGGCAGTAATTGGGCAGTAAACCGGCTGATTTGCCATCGAAATCATTTACTGTTACTGGCACTCTGTCACATGGGCTTTCCACGGTATTACGAGTGGTGCTACGGTGGTGTTAGTCCCATTTTTGGAATGAAACGGAATCTATGGGGTTTTCTTGTGGATAGACTTCCATCGGTACCACTGAATGGTAAATCGCTGATATTTGAAGTAAAGTGGAGGATTCACTTCCAGCATTTTGCTCGAGGTGAATCCTCCACTTTACCTCAAAACTCGGAATTCAGCTGTGTGGTAAAAGTGGAGGCCAAGAAATGTGATTGTAATGGAATTACTGCCACTTTTTTACTGCACCGCCAAACTTGTAATAAGGCCCACATGTGGCAAAGACGTAATAAGGCCTTGGTCTTCCTTCCTCGTTGTACAGCCTGCCTTACATTGGTATTCTTGGCTGTTGAGCCACCCTTAAGATCTTTGAAATACCAATGCCAAGACATAAAATTTGCTTTATCACTGATGTCAGGGGGCATTTATCAGAAACACAACTATCCACACACAGGTCTGGTGTGATAGCTGTATTGTCTGCTAATCTCGTGCATGCTATGTTTGAGAAAGTTTACAATTTCTTGGGGCCTGATTCAGGGAATCGAGCGCAGAAATGGCAGAAGGGCTGTGTGCCGAGAAGGATCATGCGCGAGTCCGGGCGCAGAAAAAATATTGCGTGTCCCACGTATTCATGGATTCAAAGGCACATTACTAGCGGTCACGCAAGTAAAAACAAGCTGCACAAGGAATGGCCACAACACACCCCCACGCACACCAAAAAGCAAGCAAAAGGCCAAACCAGGCGCAAGCTTACACGTCCACCCCTGACCGATCATCCAGTACCCCGGCGAGAAGACGCACCCCCCCGGAAGCCCAGGCTGCACCCCAGCAAAATTGCATGCCTTACCTCGCAATCCCAGCTGCACTCCTGCAAAAACGCAGGCCCTCCTTTGCAAGGCCAGTCTGCACCCCAGCGAAATTGCGTGCCTCATCTTGCAAGCCCAGGCTGCACCCCTGCGAAAATGTCGGCACCATCCACCAGCCCCCTGCAGACTGGATACCACCCACCAGCCTCCTCCAGTCTGGACACCACCCACTAGCCCCCCCACTTGTGATTCCCCCGCAGGCAGCCCCCTTCAGTCTGGACACAGGCCCACTAGCCTCCTCCACTCTGGATACCACCCACCAGCCTGAACCACCTGTGACACCCCCCAGGCAGCCCCCTCCACTCTGGATACCACCCACCAGCCCCCCTCACCTGTGACATGCCCCCAGGCAGCCCCCTCCTGTCTGGACACCACCCACCAGCCTCCTCCAGTCTGGACACCACCCACTAGCCCCCCCACTTGTGATTCCCCCGCAGGCAGCCCCCTTCAGTCTGGACACAGGCCCACTAGCCTCCTCCACTCTGGATACCACCCACCAGACTGAACCACCTGTGACACCCTCCAGGCAGCCCCCTCCAGTCTGCATACCACCCACCAGTCCCCCTCACCTTTGACAACCCCCAGGCAGTCCCCTGCAGTCTGGACACCACCCACCAGCCCCCCTAACCTGTGACATTCCCCCAGGCACCCCCCTCCAGTCTGGCCAACACCCACCAGCCCCCCTCCCGTATGGCGACCCCCACTCAGCCCTCTACAGTCTGGACACCACCCACCAGCCCCCACATCTGTGACACCCCCCAGGCAGCCCCCTCCACTCTGGATACCACCCACCAGCCCCCCCCCCACCTGTGACATGCCCCCAGGCAGCCCCCTCCTGTCTGGACACCACCCACCAGCCTCCTCCAGTCTGGACACCACCCACTAGCCCCCATCACCTGTAACACCCCCGCAGGGAGCCCCCTCCAGTCTGAACACCACCCACTGGCGTCCTGCAGACTGGATACCACCCACTAGCCTCCCTTCATCTGTGACACCCCCGAGACAGCCTACTCCAGTCTTGACACCACCTGCCAGCCCCCCACACCTATGACACATCCCAGGTGCCCTCTCCAGTCTTGACACCACCCACCAGCCCCTCTAATCTGTGACACCCCAAAGGCCACCCCATGCAGACTGGATACCACCCACCAGCCCCCCTCACCTGTGACAACCCTACAGGCAGCCACCTGCAGTCTGGACACCACCCACCAGCCCCCTCCAGTCTGGACACCACCCATCAGCCTGTCTCACCTGTGACACCCCACAGGCAGCCCCTGCAGACTGGACACCACCCACCAGCCCCCCTCATCTGTGACACTCCCTAGGCTGCCCCCTGACAATCTTCCACAATACCAGTATAATGCATGTCTGCAGCTCACCTGATAATCCATGGTCTGCCAGCAAAATGAAGTGGACCATCAACATGTCTACCACAAACATGATCAACAGGGAGCACCGTAGATCCATCCAGGATTGGAGCATCTGCTGACACACCCTTCCAGACCTTAATCAGCCCACCCAATACACATGTGACAAGTGAATGCAATGCCAAGTGGCATTTGCATGTTGGCCATGTCACATTGCCAAGGCATCAAAGCACACCAACTGAATGTGTGCCCACGACAGAAGTAAACATACATACAAATTCTACAGATCCACAAACAATTGCCAAGCGCGTCACTTCCTGAGCATCAGTGACCTGGGTTGAAGGGGTGGCAAAATACCTCTCAGGGAACAATAACATGACACAGCCATGCATGGGTGATGGGAGGGCAGTCAGAGAGTGCATGAGTCACTGAGACAGGGAAATTGTGCTGCCACACTGAAAGAGTTGCAGTCTCTACCTCTCCACTCCCTTCCAAGACCCTCTGTACGGCCCTGGCTTATCACTTCATCTCTAAAACCCAGGACATACTGTCCACCCTCTCAGCATCTCCTGCATCTCCCTCCACTCTCTCCATTTCCTCCGGCCTGTCTGTGGCCACCCCACCCTCCCTTCTCTGCCTTTCCTCTCTTCTCCCCTGACAAGGTTTCAAGACAAGTCTGATCTTTGAAAACCTCTTCTAAACAGGTTCTTCCCTGTTCTTCCAAAAGCATCAAGGACCACATTGACACCCTCTCCCCAGGCCTGGCTCACTTCTATAACCATTCTTTCGCCTCTAGGACCTACCCCTCCTCCCTGAAGCACTCTCTTGTGCACCCTCTTCTCAGAAAACCCTCAGGCGACCCCTCTCTTCCAGCTAAATACTGCCCGATCTCTATCACTCCCTTGCTGGGCAAACTCCTAAAAAAGCTGGCCCTCTCCCAGCTCAATCTTCACACTGAATCTGTTGGTTGTCTCCATTACCATCAGTCTGGCTTCAGAGCAGCCAGAAGCACAGAAACTGCTCTCTTGAACATCCGTGAAGACCTGCTCTCTAACCTTGATTGTATTCTCCCCTCTGTCCTCATCCTACTCAATCTCTCTTCTGCCTTTGATATGGTCAACCATGCCATCCTGCCCAACCGGATCCATGATAACCTGGGTATCACTTATCAGGCTCTGGCCTGGCTGACTTCTTTCCTCTCTGACTGACCCTCCCATGTCCAACTTGGGTCTTTCCTCTTCTCTAACTCTCTCTCCACCTGTGGTGTTCCACAGGGGTCTAACCTTTCTCACTGGCTGTTCAACCAATACCTGGTACCTCTCACCCACCACATTGCTGCTCTCTGCTGCAATTTCCAGTGCTATTTGGATGACACCCAGCACGCCTTCAGGCTCCCCTCTGCTGCCTCTTCTGCCTCTCTCATCTCGGAATGTCTGACTGCAATCCAGGAGTGGCGCACCACCAATGATCTCTGCCTGAATTCAAGCAAGACAGAGATCCTCCTCATTGGCACACCCACACCCCTCTTTCCTACCACTCTCTGGCCAGCCTCCCTTGGCCCACCTCTGAGGCTAAGAACCTCAGGGTTATCTTTGACTCCTCTCTCGCCTTCTTTCCACACATTTCTGACATCTCTATGAAGTCGAACTACCAACTGCACCTCCTCAGAGGTATTCTTCCTTACCTCTCCTTCCCCGTCACTGTACCTTGAGCTCTGGTTCTCTATAGGCTTGACTACTGTAACAGCCTCCTTTTAAATCTTCCTGCCTCTACTCTCTGTCCTCTGCAACTCATCCAGAACACGACTGCAAGTCTTGTCCTTGGCCTCAAGCCCAGGGATCGTATCTCTCCAGCACTGAAATCTCTACACTTGGTGCCAGTGGCTGCAAGGATCAAGTACAAGACCCTTTGAATTGTCTACAAGGCCTACTGGTGCCTGGGACCAAAATATATCCAGCTTTCTCTTCTGAAGTATCTTCAGGCTCGAGCACTTTGCTCCTCCACCTCCAACTCCTTGAGGTCAGTCGCTTTTCCAAGCAAAGAATTAGAGGTAGATCCCTCTCTTTGGCTGGTGCCTCCCTCTGGAAAAGCTTCCCTACCTCTCTGATACTTGAGCAGAACCAGCTCCGGTTCCAAAAGCAGCTCAAGATTGTCCTCTTTGTTTCTGCCTTCTCTCTTCGGCTACCCTGCTGATCTACTGTTTGGTACTGCACTGGTTACCTGGATACCCTCTGTACCACAGACCCAGGCTCCTGCCCTCCCAGTTGCACGCACGCACTGCCCTCTGGCAACCCTGCACTTGGGGCTGTATCTGCAACCTTACAACCCCCCCCCATACTGGCACTTATCGATCACCTGTTTTCTGCACTTAACCCTTGCACTGCCACCTGCTGGCCACACTTCTGTTTTTCAATGTTTGATCCCATGTCTAGCACTTGCTCCTCTTCCCCTAGCACTTCTCCCCTTCCCTCTCCCCTGCACCTGCGCAATCTCAGTGTCTCTGGGCCTAGTAATTTCATTGTCTTGTTCCCTCTTGTTCCCCTCCCTGACCTCGTCGCGCCTTGAAACACTTGTGTGTAGGAGCGATATAAATAAAATATCATATCATATCACATGGCTCACTACTGCATTCCAGTGGTAGAGGTGGAGCAACACATGAGAGAAGGCAGTGTGTGGCTGCACATGCTGGTGGGTGTGTCTGCATGACATGGGTCTAACAGAGCAATGACAAACTAATGTGCAATTAACGTTACCATTGCCCACCTCCAAAGTGAACCCACCACCCCAACCAGACTGATGCCAAACACACAGTGATGCTGTATAGATAAATGCAAATGAAAAGATACAGTGCAGTCTAATGGACCCACCCGATATGTCAGGCACATGTGCATCCTGCCAGCCGCAACCATTACACCAACAACACACACGCAGGCACACTACATTCCACGTGACTTGCACTGGAGAGATGCACTGGCTGAAAAGTGAACTATCAAAGTTGCTGAAACACAAATGAACTGCATGAAGCGTGGAATGTAACAAAATGAAAGATGTATTGAATAAAAATATGTACAATTAAAACAGGGAATCAATGTCCAAACAGTCCAGGGGAAAATTTGAAAAGAAAAATTAGCCCTATGCCTAAATAACTGTATACATGAACAACTGGGAAGAAAAGTCTGCAAAGTCCGGGGCAAATAATAAAAAAACAAAAAGGAAACCTACACCTAAATAGCTAAGTACAAAGGCAGCGGACTAGTCCTCTTCTCTAATCTCCCTCAGGCTTTCGACCAGGGCTGAGTCCCACTCCACGCCCTCCACCGTCAGGCAGGCCTCTGTTGTTGCCTGGAGGATTTGCAGGTTGTCCAGCATCTGTGCTTCTATCTCTCACACTGCCCTGCAAGTGGCCCCCAGGATGGCACCCCACCTCTTTTCCCAATGCAGCACAATCTCAGCCCTGGCCATCATGACCCTGGGTTCCCGTGCCTGCTGCCTCTATGCCATGATCTGTCCTTCATAATGCCTGAACACGGAAAACATTGAGTGGCTGATTCCCACATGTTCCTCCTGCCTCACACTTTCTTCCTGCCTCCTTTGGCTGGGCTGCGATGCAACATAATGCCTCCTTGTCCCTGCCACCTGCTGACACAGTGCCCAGTGCTTGCTACATTGGTACGCCCTCCGAGCTAATGACGATCCTTGGGGGCATACAGCATCTGCACTTCTCCTAGGTGCCTGATGTCCCTCCATTGCCTGTGACCCCGTCGGTGCATGGGTAGGCATGGGGACCACCTCAGCTGCTGTGCCTGGGACTCCCAACTCGTGCAGGGATGTGAGCTCCACCAGACGAGGCGTTGTGGGTCGGACTGGTGCACAGTGGGCCCTGCTGATATGTGGCCCGTAAGGTACCCTGGACGACGACTGGTGCACAGAGGAGGAAGACCAGGACGTGGTTGCAGCAGTGAACAGCCCATGGAGTCCACCAGGGCACATGCCTGCTGCAAGCCACTCTATGAGGCGGTATAGCTCACTGTGATGAAGGGCAAGCAGACTACGAGTAGCCTGTCAATCGTCATGAATGACACCTGTCTGCCTCCTCAACCTGGCCAGCAGTGGCATCACATAATCCTGGATAGACACACCAGATGGCAAGGGGTTGTCGGTCTGGATGGACACACCATCGAACAAGGAGGGGTGGGTCTGGGTGGAGGCATCATGCTGCATTGGATGCCCGAGGAATTGGATTTTGCACAGGAACCTCTATGGTGACCTGCACAACCTCATGCCCCTGGGAGAGGACTGCCACAAGCACACGCACCTCAATACCCCCACCTGACCCCCTAGGCTAGGCTGCAATGGCCACCTCCTCCACCTCCCCCTCCATCATCCTGTATGACTCAAGGGTCTATTCCACCATGGATGGTGCCTGTGTGGCATCACCTGCCCCACTGCTGCTGAGGAGTCCCCTCCCACCTTCACTTTCTTGGACTCATCCCCAGCAGCCATGCCCGATGTTGCTGACGCTGCCCCAGCCACATCGCTCCCCGAAGAAGAGCTGTCCCGGACGCGTGGCTGGTGCCTGTGCCTCTGTCTGGTGGAGACATCCCTGCATCCATGCTCCACAGCACTGATACTGCCCTCTTCTTCAGATGCAACTGTGGAAAAGGAGACACAGAACAGCAACATCAGTGTACATGAAACAATTGCACATGCACATGCACATGCACATGCACATGTGAGCATGCCATAGCACCAAGCACATACCCATGTCATTCACACGCATCAACTCAGAGTGCCCAAGCAGCACCATGACAAATCACATCAGAGTCTAAGCCACACTAAGCCACACATCCAAATGCATGTGTTAAATCCAGGCATGGGCGATGCCCAGTCACACATTCCCATTTTGGGCTCATACACATGAGCATCATGTATGCGTGTGTATGAGCGCGATATAAATAAAATATCATATCATATCATGCACATGACATGGGCAACAGTACCTCAACTGGCACACGTGCCATCCTGGCACGTCTCAGACACAAGTAACATGGCATGTGCACGGTCTACAAGACAGCACTACAACACACAATGCAAGTAGGAGCACATTTAAAATCCAAAGATGTCTGAATGCACACACGGAGAGCAATGTCTGAGGCATGCATTCAGACATCCATCTCAGAAACATACCTGCTGAAAGCCTAAGGGGGTCACCGCCAACATGCTGGTACGTGCACAACACACATGCACCGTAGAGCAGTGCACCACATGACTACTTACTAGTCGACTCCAGATATTGGCGTAATTCACAGACCTGGGAATGCAGCGTGGAGTAGAACCTCTCCTGGACCTGCATGTTTTTACCTGACAGCCTGCACCTGTGTGCACAGTGCCCCTCTGTGGTAGCACCGGCCTGGGGTAGCGCAGGGCCTTGCCATGGGTCCTGAGTTTAAGATCCTCCCAGCGCTTGTGTACAGTCTTGAAGGTGCAGACAGCCACCCCTTTAGCATTGATGGCATCCATGATCCCATCCCAGATCTGCTAACGTCCTTCCTTACCGTGTTGCATCACAGGATTGATGAGGACATCATAATGCTTCAGGAGCTTCTCCACCAGGATATCACCTTTCCTGGGGCTGAAGATGACAGTCCTCTGCCTCGCTGCCAACGGGTTGCCAGTCTGGTCCGAGGATGATGGTGCTGACATGGCAACCCCTGAGGCAGTTGTGGGTGGGAGAGGTGGTGGTGGAATGGCACAGTTGGAGTCCAACAAAGCAGCTGAGGTGGGCACAGGGCCAGAGACAGGCGCATAGGCAAGGGCTGGACAGCATGCACGCCAAACGTAGTGCAGGAGGGCAGCAGGCACACACACTGTACAGGCAGCAGCAGATGGCAAATTTGGGGGCAGCACAGGGCCTCTCCCCTGCACTTGCGCAATCTCAATATCACTGGGCCTATAAAGATCGTTGTCTTATTCCCTTTTGTTCTCCTCCCTCGCCTCATTGCACCTTGAAACACTTGTGTATAGGCGCGATACAAATAAAATATCATATGATATCATATCATATCACATGGCTCACTACTGCATTCCAGTGGTAGAGGTGGAGCAACAAATGAGGGAAGGCAGTGTGTGGCTGCACATGCTGGTGGGTGTGTCTGCATGACATGGGTCTAACACAGCAATGACAAACAAATGTGCAAGTAACATTACCATAGCCCACCTCCAAAATGGCACGAAGGCAGGAGTGTGGGTCTTCTGTGTCTCACAATGAAAGCAGCCGGAAACAGAGTGAAGGGACTTTGTGCGTAAAAACTGAGAAAAGCGTGGACACGTGAAAACAGAAGAAAGGCCCCCACCACGTAACTTACGTGACATGCGCTGTGTGCAAGCGCTGACCACGCCATATTCGGAAATACATAAGTACGTGTAAAAGCAACTCCAAATGTGCGTGTGAAGGGGAGGAGATGGACAAGTGGAGTACACAGGTATTTTGGGGTGCCACGCATTCTGTTCACTTGAGGGACCGTACATACTTCTTATTTTGATGGGGGCTTTGCCTCTGTGCATACGTGCATTTGCAAAAAGAACAGTGACTCGCGTACACATTTGTTTGAACTCTGGGTGCCCCTGTGTATCGCGTACCACTATTTGTACCTTTCTGGTAGCTTTCCGGGGTACGCATTTTATGGGTTGCTGTGTGCCACTGCGTATCGTGTACCACTTTTTCTTATTCCGGAAGCTATCCTGGTATTGCGTATGCATTTATTGTTTTGTTTTTGGGTCCCTGTATGTTAGGCGTACCGTACTATCCATACCTGGGGTACATTTGAGCCTTGCTGGAGCACATAACTACATCTCTCATCTTGTAGACTGCCCCCTCACTCATATTGCCCAGGACAATAATTTGGTGTGCCTTTCATATTTTTGTTACACCTAGAACATGAGTACAAAGGCCCCAAAGGGATAGGGGGCATCCAGGGCCAGGGTCAGGGACGTGCTCTGGAAGCAGTGGCCCCAGCCCCAAGGGGTCAGGGGCATGCTGTGGAAGCAGCTGCCCCATCCCCAGGGGGCCATGCCATGTCCCAGGCCACTTTTGGTCTGGCATCGGGATCCCAAAGTGGTCCCAGCCATTCAGGAATGGCACCAACACTTCGTGGAACCTGTGGCAAGAAGGCAAAGCCTGCACTGCTGGAACAGGCTCAACCCCATGACAGGGCACAGGACACTGGCACATTGAGGAAGAAGAACTTCCATGATGAATAAATCCAGATCCTCATGGACTACGTGGACAGTCACCACCGTGACATGTGCCAGCATCCAGGGAGCAACCATACAACTGCTCAGCGTATAGTGCATTTGCAGCATGTCACAGACAAGATCAACACCTTAGGGTTTGAGAAGTGCACTGCTGCACAGGTGGTGAAGCACTGAAATGATCTCACTCATTGCACCAAGTCCAAGCTGAGTGCCTACCTGGTCTCCGCTCTGAAAACTGGAGGGTGATAACCAGAAGAGGAGGAGCCATCAAGAGGCTATGAGCCAATGCATACTACTAGAGCAGGTGCAGGTGCAAGGTGTGGGTGGCCTGGAAAATTATGAGGAAACATCCAGTGAGTGACCAACATTGTGTATCCTGAGTATGTGAAGTAATGCATCACCAAGATGTATAATTGTGGTGCACATCTGGCTGCGTTGGAATGACTGCCCTGGGTGAACCATGTCAAGTGGTGGACTGACTCCTGTCCAGAGGACACAATAGTTGATACAAACCATGTGGTGTAAATTAGTGGAACATGTCTGTGTGACACTACTCATCCCCCACAAGCATCCTCCCAACATCTGCAACATGTTACCCTTATGTGCACAGTTGTTTGCTGCATCCTTCATGTGGGTGACCCTGCTCTGGTAGACATGTGCAAGTGTCTCAAATCCTAGTTACACTTCATGCCATGAGGAGTATTGAATCTCTTTTCACACATGTGCGTATGTGCTGCCATGCCACATAGACACCCAAGCTGACACACAACATGCCTTATGGCGTGCCCTAAGTGAGTGTGCATATGTTCAGACTGTACACATCGCTGCTGCCCCAATGGCAATGACTCCAGATGCAAATCGTTGTAATGCCTGCTCCCTATTACCCTCCCACACTCAGCCCACACTCCATGGGCCAATGCCCCTCTCCCTCTTGTGGGTTACTGTACCTCGGTCCTATCTACAACTCCATTAACCTACTCTCTGCACTTTGCAGACCTTGCCTAGGTGATCCTCTTACAGCCATATGTCACATGGGACTTTTTTCTGTTTCAATAATTTAGGGCAACCTCTCTTTATCTACAGTCCCTCTACCAAGACAACACTGATTTGGCATGTGATGGATGCAGCCTTTAATATGCCTATGTGTGGCTGCCTGTTGCCATGTAATGTAGTTGAACATCACAGAGACACATGTCCATGCCCATTTCTCTGGTATTGGTCAATAATGTTCAGTAACATGGCCCCTAACGTGCTTTTTAACACCCAGTTTGTTGGCAATGTGTCCACTGACAGCATGGCCCTGGGCAGGGAATTTGTTGGGCAGTCTGCATATGCCATGCTCACGTTGCTTGTTTTCTGTCCATGTGCAGGTGCGGCTGCAGTGTTTCAGTCCACCAGTGGAGGACATGGCGTGGCAGGCAGTGAGAACCCACTGGTGCTCCAGACCATCCTCAGCCATACTGCAGACTCTTGGACTCTTTGGATTCAGTTAGCTCTGATGCTGAACCGAATGTGCAGTCCTCAATGCTGGCGGAGGTGAGTGCACCAATGGGTGCAGTAGTTGGTGCCTGTGAGTCTGCAGGGGGTCAGGTGTCTTCACAAGGCCAGTCAGTGGTGCCCCCCATCTGCAGTGGTTATGGCTGCAAGGCCACCCTCCCATGTACTGGTTTCTGGTCCTGGGACAGATGTCCAAGGGAGGGTTGCAGACCTACAGCCAAGGACAGGGGCATCACAGCAAGGGACATGTGTCCTTGCATCAGGCAGGTGTGGACCCTCCACTTGTGAGGCAGGTGTGCAGATTGGGCAGACAGAGTGGGAGCAGCAGATGTTCCATTCCGCACACTAACAGGGTGATGTCTTTGAGATTTTGGCTGAGGGCATGGATAGGGTGGCCACTTCCATGACCCCTCCATCAACACAGGTGGCGCAACAGCTGCAGGTCATGCGGTCCACATGCCGCTCCCACAGACCTGTGCATGGAGGCCAACATCAGGGCCCGGCGGGCAGATCTGCAGTGTCTGCAGGCATCTCTGCTTGCATAGGGTCATGCACAGAGGGATGCCCTGAGTCATGAGTTGTTGGCCCACAGGAATGCATTCAATGAGGAACATGCAGCCACCAGAAGACTGGTCCACCAGGAGGTGTTAGCATTGAGGCAGACAATCTCAGAGGAACTCTGTGCAACCCGTGAGGTTGTACATAGTGACTGCACAGCCTTCAGTGTACTGGGGCATTCATCAGTGTCACGCATGGTGGCTGCCACTGAGGGCCAGGCCAGGGCACTGTGTGGTCAACTTCCAGCACCGCTTCCACCTGCAGATTCAATGCAGGATGGAGTGCCAGCACAGACATGCCTCCTGGTCCACCGTAGCCGTGAGGACCATGAGCCCATGGATTTCCTTTCTTTTTTATTTGATGTGACATTCACCCTACCCCTCCACCTTCCTGGGTGCCCCCCCTCTCCTGTCCTTGATGGACATGTTTTATATTTATTTTTTTATTGTTGCCCCTTTTGTACACCCCAGGCCCGGATGTTGGCCTGTTCTTTTTGAGTTGCCATTTCCAGGTTTCTTTTTGTGGGGATTTTATTGTTTACTTGAGTTGTGCAGTTGCCCTCTCATCAAGGCCTGACATATGCAGTGGTGGACATGCAGGCATGCAGAGTGAGGTCAACTTGCATGTTTGCATGATGGTGCTCAGGATGGCATATGCAAGTAACTATGGGTTCAGTGTCTTCTGACACATGTGTGCTATGGGAATGGTAGTTAACTGTGCCTGTTGCAATTTCTTGTCCCATGCTGGTTCAGTAATTCGTAATGAGTTGGTGACCGCTGTGCTGTCCAGGGGGAGATACCCTGCACCCTTTGACGTCCATGCTCCCCATGCCCTCCGGCAGGCACTGGTCCTCCTGTCACTCATTTGGAGGAACAGTCCCCAGTGAAGGTGATGCAGTATTCACATCATGACGGCTCAGTCAGCAGGTAAGCATGAGCACTGTCTTGCATGTTCAGCATGCATCATTTTCCCCCATGTTTGCTGCATGTGACAGTTTCCTTATATGTGCTTTGCATGCTACCTTTCAATGGATTGTTTTTTAAGTGGAATTCATGTCACTGTCTTCCTCCCTCAGTCAACTCAGCTGTGGCTGCACCTACTGTGGTGTAGTGCATGTCCCTGCCTCCAAAAGAGACAGTGTACTCCTTGATGTGTTTTTCAGTTGGCCTTCCATCTCACTGTCACTTGCTCTCTCTGTTGTGCTACGCTGCTCTCATGGGCAGATCACAATCTATGTCCTGTCACCCTCTTGCACCCTGTTGTCCTTCTGCAGTGGGTGGTCTCTGGATATTTTCGTCATCCATTCATGCGTTGTAATGGATGTGAAGTTCCTTTCTGTTGTTACCATGCATGTCTTTACATTTAGGGGATGTGCCTCCCGTTGGGTTGTATCGTGTGCAAGGCAGGTGGGTACCCGGCGCAGCTAAGAGAAGGGCATTTGCAGAGACATGTGTGCCGTTTGGCTGGGAGTCTTGCACTGTGTGTGATCACTTTAGATTGACTTGTCTTGTGGGGCACTGGTACTACTTCATGGGTGCATGTGTCACATGGTGTGGTTCTGGTCATATTTCTCAGAATGGTGTGGTTTCTATGGATTCATGAGGCCGCAGGTTGCAGATTCCAAATTGTGGGATTTCCAGCTGTGTGTGCCTTTCTTGAGTGGTTGGGAGTGGGTAGCACAGTGAGCTATTTGTGGCCTGTTTGTGGGGTAATGGTTTGATGGCACATTTGGCCTCTCTTGGTCAAGGTTCCCCATTGATGGTGTGCAGCCCCAGTTACGATCCACAAACATGGAACCATTGATGCAAATTTTTGGGATGCTATGTTGTGAACAGGCACACTATGTTGTGCAGTTTTGGTGTTTTCACAGTCATGTCCCATGCATGCTGCACCATTGTGTATGCAGCTTCAAGTTGACCGCAGATGGGTGCATGGTGCAGATGCATTCAATTGAATGCACAATTGAACCAATTGTATGCTGTCACAATGAAGTCTGCTTGGAACTTGCACGTTTCCCTTACATCCTAACTTTTGCGTGAATTTATCCTTGATTGCAGTTTACAGTCATGTCTGCTAATGTCTTCCAAGACAGTTGCCTCTGTGGCCAGCCTTTCCAGTCTGACATCAGCCTCTTTGAAATGGTGCTTCCACCATAGTCCTGCATGGAGTACAAGAAGTGATTATTTGTGTACTGGCCTTCTTGTGCTTTGTATCATGGGCTCCCATGACTGTGTCCACTGCACTGTCCCACTACTACACTGGTGATGGCATCCCTTGTCATGTCATTGCTTGTGTTCCAGTGGGGTCCCTGCTTATTTTGGGGCTCAATTTTCTGCATTTCTGATATCTTCTCATTTTCATGCAGCATGTTGACTGATGCCTTTGTTGTGTATGTGCCAGTGGCTTGGAAATGGGGATATGTGACATGCACATTTGCTGCGTATCAGTCAGGGGGTCAGGGAGTGTGGGGGTATGTCAGTGTGTGTGTTTTGTTTGTTTGATTTGCATGCAGTGTGCTGGTGTTGCTGCATGTGTGCTGGGACACATGTTGATGGTTGTCTTGTGAGTTTGCATGTGTTGCATGTCACTTAGGGGGACACGTACGTCTGTTCTTTTGGGTGCATGGATGTGTTGGCTGCACTCAGGTTGAACTTTTCTATTGTCTTCAGATCCTTCCATCAGGGAATGATAGCCATTTCATGTTTTTGACTGTCCACTTGTCATGGTCATGAAGTCAGGGGCACAGGCATGCAGGGGTCGCATGCACAGAAGACCTGGGTGGACACTGTCCTGGCACCTTTGGGGCCAGGCTCATGAACAAAAGTAGACAAGAACATCCATTTAACACCAAAAAGCTTTTATTATGGATATAGCACTTCAGATCCATTAACCTTGAACATTCCATCCATTAAGCAGGATGCATTAACCTTGAACATTCCATCCATTAAGCAGTCCCAAGTGTATTCTTGGGTGTGGCTGCTAATGGATTGCCTTTGCACGTGCTCACTCTCTAGGAGTGGCAGGGTATGGCTGTTAAGCCGGCCCTAATGGGCGTGCCCACGATCTCAGCTATATAAACTGCCCCGATCCTCAAGACAGGCGCTTTGCGTTATTCTGCACTTGCAAGCAGCGTAACGCTCACCGTCACCTGAGGTCAGACTTACCTTTGAAGATCCTGCTTCCTGGACATCCTGCTTCCGGCCAGCATACTTTCCAAGTGGGGGAAGCTGTCCTTACCTGTACATCTCTTCAGCGAACCAAGTATTCATCTTTACACTTTCCGGAACACCGAAATCTTCATCTTGGCACCGCAGCACGACACACTCCATCGCCGACAGCAGTGCCTACAAGGAAAAACAGAAGACAAGATTAGACATTGAAAAAATAGTCAGTTTAAGGTTGCGCTTCGCCATACTTCACGCTTTTCCTTAAACCATCACTTACCTGCTGTCGAACATTCAGTAGCATCCATCATCCATCCGGCCGCGTCTCGCATCTCACAGCTGCATTGAGGCCGCATGTCATCTAAGGGAAGAAAACAGAAGAGAGACATTATTGTGGGCATAAATAGGAGCAACATATAAAGACATTAAAGAGAACGAACAGCATCACAAGATCTCAAGAAAGACTTACCAATCATAAGAAGCATATTCGCAGCTGAACTGGACTAATCCTTATCGGGGATCAGTGAAGGAACTAGATCCCATTCGACACGCCCCTGCCAGAAGTAGCAGGACGGAGAGCTTATCTTCCATAATTCACAGATGAGCTTTATGGGCTGGCGTATGCTTACAGAAACCGTACTTTGGGGTGAAGGGTGCGAGAGGCACAGCAATCACAGATTGGCACAATCACACACTCTTATCTCCACACAGGAGCAGTATCACCCCGTACCACCAATCACAGCTTTTCTACTGAGGGAGGGTGATTCGAGTTCAGGGAGGGTGGCAACCGTGCCCCAACACCTCCGCAGAGACCAGGTGAGCGTAACACCACTGCATGCCCAGGGGACTGCCAAGATGTGAATTTAGAAACACAAGTGCGGGGTACCAGGTAAATGCGCAATAGGGCAGAGCAAATTACTGTTCATAGATATAGAGGATTGGACTGCTGCCAACCAATGGAACAGGTAGGCTACCGCAGCCTAATCTGAACATGCCAAAAAAACTTTTGTTCCATGGAAGATACGCTGTCACATGAATTGACAGTCATGTGTTTAATCACTGAGGCCTGTGAACTGGTGCTGTCAAAAAGATACGTATCCCGTGAAGCGTTTAGGATGTCTGGTGAACAGTCAATAAGAAGGTCGATTCACATGGGTGGACTTATTATCTGTGTACCGATTATTGGCAGGGGTTACGCCATAGTCTGTATATTGCTGCATTGTGAGATAAGTAAAATATGAGAGTCCTCGTGTTTCCGCGTCAGTGGATACACATCTTTTTGACGGCCACCAGTTCACAGGCCTCAGTGGAGGCGATTTGCGGCACTCTACCTGTGTGGAATTGTTGCCATATGACTTTTTTGCAGGGATTCTTACCTGATTATCGGCTATTTTGGAGAGTTACTGATTTACCAGTTCCATGCAAGACCACAAATGTCAAGTGAGGATTTGACCGGTACACAGGTTCATCCCATTTGTTTACGCTGCACCAGCTTTGGTCTTACTACCTGGTATTGACCAAGTGCACTAACGTTGAAAGTCGCTTTGTTAATCAGCCGTGCCTTGAAAAAGACCCAAAGTGGTCAAAACATGTGTCGGCATAGGCAAAGACAGCAGTTATCCAACCAGATCATTGTGATTAAACACATGACTGTCATTTGTGTTATCTGTTTTCTTTCTGATTTGAATTCATGTGACAGCGCATCTTCCATGGAACAAACGTTTGTTAAGATGTGCATTTATCTTGATCCATACGAAATGGCTAGATTAATTGCTGCATGTCTGGATGTGGCCATTTTGGTGTGTCAGCGTCTTTATCACAATTGTCAATTGCCTCTTGTTCGGTGGTTCTTTTGGGATGGGGTGCATTGTGGTCATGTTGACAGAATCAATGTCACATGTGGAACCTTACTGCACTACCTTTCCACACACCACAATAGGGACATGTTTGTTCACATCATGCACATACTTGAATATGTGTGCAGCAATATGCCTTTGTGCTTATTGTATTTTGGGGACAGGTGAATTTTGGAGGCCATCTATGCCTGGCAGCTCAGATATGATGGTTGGTGAGTTTATGGAATTATCAGTGGTTTCACTTTTGATAGGTATGTTAGTAAGTCATATGGGATGTTTGTAGTGCCTAGGGGGTGATTCTATGTAATGGTTGCCATGGCGGTAGTGGTGTACTCCCTCTTCAATGTGTTTCTTTTGGAAACACTGGCTGCATGTCTTTTTAGTTCTAATGGATGCACACAATTTTGCACTTCCAAAGGTACGTTCTCAGGGTGGTTTTGTGGGCACAGTGGATTGGCCCAATGTCATCATTGAATGGCACCTGGGATTTTGCGGAATTGTGTGCACTCCACAGAGGAAGGATTTTAGGTGAAATAGATTGCACAAGATGGGTACGTGCAGCCTCTCCACGTGCCCTTTGCCTAGCCATACATAAGCGATGTGCCTGAGGGTGTGGATGGTGGGCCACCACCATGTCCACTGGGACAACACGCTGTGTTGCAACATTGTACAGGACACATGTTGCCAAAATGATCCTGCAGACTAATGGTGGTGCATATAGCAACACACCACCATAGTGGTCAAGGAAGAGGAAACGTGACCTGAGCACTCCGAATCTGAGCTCCACTATGCCCTGAGTCGCAATATGGGCAGTGTTGTACCTTAGCTCGGCAAGTGTGTTGGGGTTGCGTATGGGCATCATCATGTATATGCTCAGAGGATAGGCACTGTCACCTGAAGAGGTGAGAATGGTTGCCATTGGCATTTGTTGAAAGTGTCTACTGGTCTGTAGGCAGCATGCATGCATTTTGCATGGCCATTCATACTCACCAATGAGCCATGTGCTGCCATGCAATCAATAGTACCTAGCACTTTTGGAAAGTGCGCCACCCCATAAAATTCCTGATCACTGCTTGCTTTTCTGCCGGTGTTTATGCAGTTATGATTGCCACTTACTTTGCCGGTAGTGTGCTGGAATGAATGCAATCCAGTGGCCAAAAAATGCAAGCAGTGAGGGGCTTTTGCAAGGGGGTCAGTGCTTGGGAGCTCATGGTGGGTGATGTGAGGTCATCATCCCACTCTCTGATCAGGTCTAGGATGATATGGGGGGGGGCCTATACCTGCCATAGACATGGTCATCAGGCATCCCAAAAAGGCTGGTCCGTAGGTGCAAGACCTGTGACCTGGCCATCCTCCTCCTCCTGCGGTATCCCTGGATGATTGCTCCAACAAATGGTGCATTCATTGTGGCTGTATCCATGCGTTTGTTGTGCTTGCGTGCTTTATATGCATTTGTTACGGTGCGCTTTAAAGTTTACACCTGCTATCGCAGGATGTAGGTGTTCTGGGATTTGCATGTGGTTTTTCGCGACCTAACATTCCCAGTTCAATTCCATGAATACGTTTATTTTGTGCGTGTATGGGTGGTGCAATTGTTTGACGGTGGAACATCCCTCATAATACCCACATTCTTACTTGGGCCCTCATTACGACCCTGGCGGAAAGTAACTGACCTGACCGCCATAGCGTAAATAGCGTTTCCGCCATTGCACGATGGAGTAAAGTGCGGCCAATTCTGACCCATCGGGCACGAGCATTACGCCATGGCGGAAGTGCAAAGTCCGCGATGGCGGAAATGACCCCAAAACGCCCCTCACCGCCGTCGTACGGCGCCCTAGGTGCAATTCCGCCACCCATCATAGCGGTCACCGTAATGAGCGGTAATCGCAAAATACGGTGACCGTAAATATACGGAAACGGAAGTAAAATCATGGGGCCGGAACGGGAAACAGCACGCCGTACACCTATAAAATCAGAATCCCAACACAACCATCAAAAATCCGACCCTGAGACACATCCCAACCCGTTAGCCACCCTAGTTAAAACAATCAAAATGGGAAAAGTTGCTAAAAAAGCGTGCGACCGCAAGCGGCAGGTCCACTTCTCCCATGAGGAACTCACCGTGCTCACAGAGACCCTCCAGGAGAATGCTGCCGTCGTCTTCTCGACGCAAATGACCAGGACGGCACTTGCGAACAAGAAGGCCATATGGGCCCTGGTGGCACAGCGGGTAAGTGCGGTGGGGACCGCACCCCGCAACCCACAGCAATGCAGAAAGCGATGGGACGACTTGCGGATACGCGTACGGAGCATACTATCAGCCAACCGTAACATTGCCACAGCTACCGGGGGAGGATCGGAATCACCCATCAAGTTGACCCCCTGGGAAGAAATCTGTGCCTCCACCATTGGAATGGAGAGTATAGAGGTAGTCGGAGGGATGGAGAAAGGAGTGCAGACATCCGAAGAATCAGGTAGGTGGGACAAATAAAACAATGCTAAATCCACAATGTCCAATCATGTGAAGTACCATGTGTCCACATAGTGCAACAGAAACACATGTCCAGGAGAACGTCCACATACATTGGCCTGATAGCGCACTTTAAAAGTCACATTAAATACATAAATAATTACAAATCCTAAAAACACCCTCTACACGTGCAGCATGCACACCCTAACTGCAGGCTGCTAAACAACTGCATCCTCAATCCACACAAAAATGAAACCACCTCCAAGGCCCTGACCCAAATCACCCTCAGGTACCACCCCAATGCATGTGATACATTGCCATTCCAATTTCCACAGACCCATAAATAACGCTCGCCCTCCTTTACTCCACCACAGGGTCCGATTCAAACGACGAGCTACAGGACACCCCTACCAGCACACCTGCAAAGAGGGCCAAGACCAACGGCCAAAGACTCTCCACCTCAGCTGCACGGATCAAGACACGGCAGCAGCACAAATCAAGTGGCAGCACACAGGAGGGGACTTCAACAGGCACCCCAGCAGCAAGCATGCCCACAACAGCAGCACCACAGGTCCCCCCAATGGATGCCACAGAAGGCACTGCTTCTGGTGGCAGCAGCACCATAGGTGACACTGCATTAATGCCAGCATGCTCCGACACAGAAAACGGTGCTGTCGCTGTAGGACCCATCCATGACCTGTCTCAATCCCCCTGTTTGTTTCATCCCGTACACCATGAGGATACCACGCAGGGGCACCCACAAGACGACGACTGGCCATCCCCCACAAGCCCTGTGGCAAGGCAACATGAGGTGATCAGCCCCTCTGTGACACCACCGCAAATGGGCATGGCCCAGCAGAGGCAACAGTCCCTCGACCAGGTGATTGTGCAACAGCAGCAACTGGCCACGCTCCTCAAGGAGCATGCTGATGAATGTGGGGGTTCTAAGGCAGCCATAGAAACATCTACTGAGACACTTAGGGCACAAATGGAGCGAAGTACAGAGACACTAAGGGTACAAATGGAGAGAAGTACAGAGACACTAAGGGTACAAATGGAGAGAAGCACCGAGAGCCTGAGGGGGGAACTGCATGCGACGTCCAGAGACGTATGTGGTGAACTTGCCGCTGTGCGCCGTGTGCTCACTGAGCTCTCACAAACCCTTAGGGACATGCATGGACGTGAGCAGGCAGAGACATCATCCGTTGCAAGTTCCGTCCAGGGCAGCCCCCAACGTAGATCTGGGAGGAACCTGCGCTCCACAGGCAGGGGTGCCCCTGATACCCGGAGAGGGGGCTTGCAATAGCGTCTGCCCACTGACAATGAGCATCTTTGGACACTGGTGTTCAGGGGGGAGGTAGGAGGGTGGAGGGGGGTGTTGGGCATTCTTGGGTGGCGGGTCGATGGGGTGTGTAATATAATTTCACATATGCTATAAACATTTCATAAACATCCAATGAGATGTGTGGACATTGATCTTTGTGTACGAGGCCTTTATAGGCGTACAGTCCACATTGTGCATGTTCCAGACACACACAGTGCCACAAGTCCCGTGTCCATGTATCAGCCACCAGGCGTGAGTGCTAGAAGCATGAATCTATGATATTCTGACGAATTTCACGGGCCTCCTGTGCCTCGCGGACTCCTTCAGGTGCTGCCACATCCCCACCCTCATCATGACCATCTTCAGGTGCTTGCAGTTCTGCGTCAGGGGGCATGGGCACATTTCTACGTACGCACATGTTGTGTAGCATGACACATGCCATGACCATCTTTGCAACCTTCTCATGGCGGTACAGGAGTGCCCCGCCAGACCTGCTGAGGCAGCGGAAACGAGTCTTCAGTAGGCCGAATGCCTGTTCTATGACTACACGGGTACGTGAGTGGGCATGGTTGTAGTCCTCCTCATGCTGGTTCTGTGGGTTCCGGAGTGGTGTAAGGAGCCATCTCTTCAGTGGATACCCGGCATCACCTGTATGTGGACAATAAAGGATGTTTGTGGAATGACATTGCCACGTATGCATCCCCCCCCCCTTCCTGCCAGGTCATTGCCGCATCACATACCCCACATTATCATGCATGAAATGAGACTCACCGAGTAGCCAGGATCTGTTCCCTGCGTGTCGCTCCATGTAGCGTGGTATTGTAGAGTTCCTCAAGACCATAGAATCATGGGTTGATCCAGGAAATCGGGCACAACAATGTGTAAAGATCCTGTTGGAGTCACACACCATTTGTACATTAAGAGAATGATATTGTTTCCGGTTGCGGTACTGGACCTCCATGGCATGTGGGACAACCAATTCCACATGGGTGCAGTCGATGGCACCAATGCAACCCGGTATGCCGGCAAGTGCATGGAATCCCACTTTTGTGTTTGTAATCTCCTGCTCCGAGCGTGGTAAAGAGATGTAGTCGTCTGCGTGCTTCAGGAGGGCATCGAGCACTTGCAATAGTGTCCGTGACAACAGTGGCTGTGAAATGCCATGCAACTGTCCGACTGTGTGCTGGTAGGTGCCTGTGGCCAGGAAGTGGAGTACAGACACCACCTTCAGTAGGGGTGGGATGGCGGTTGGGCTATCTATCATGCTGACAAGGTCAGCGTGTGTCATGTCCACAATGGCGGTTATGGTGTCCCGGTCCAAACGGTAGAGGGTGTGGATCTGCTCAGCAGTGAGGTTGAACGGATGAGCTCAGAGGCGTGGGATTGCGGGCTGCCTGCGTGGTGGTAGTGGCTGTGCTGGTGGGCCTTGCTGGCCCTGCCTTGCCCTCCTCCTCCTCCTGCGTCTCCTCTGTGCGGCCGGTTGTTGTAGTAGTTGGTGTTCGTCTTCTTCTTGAAGTTGGAGTACTTGCAGTGCTATCAGGTCCCCCAGGGCCAACATCGCTAGTCCTGCCGGTAGCATTTTGGAGTGGGTGTGGTTGTGGGAGGGGGTTGGGTGTGCAATTTATGTGTTTTCAGGCTGTATAGCCTCCACCTGTGGTGATTCATTCCACCTGTGCCAGCTGCAATCCCCTTTGGGCGAGCACTTCCCGCACACAACGCTGCAATTTGACGCATGGCATCTTGCTATTACAATCATGTATTTAATCCCGATGGCAGTGAAATATTGGTTTATATGTTCATTCTGCTATGGTCCCATTATTTCACATACTATCTTTGCAGTCGCGAACAAACTTGTGAAGGGTCAGTGGAATGTAGTACTCGATTAACGGTGGACCCTCATGCAGCACTGTACCGCGGTTCACCGACGGGCGGGGCGTCCCATTTGTGAGTGAAGCCAGTTGCCATTTTCACACACTGCCGCACTACATGGATGAATTTGTGATTTCAAGCGGTCACAGATGCCTTTTCGACGTGATGTTGCAAATGAGGAATTCGAAGGACAGCGCTTTCGGTTTTCAGCTAGCGGCGAGGAGACGCCCACAGGTCTGACTGCAAATATAACGTTCTATTGTTTAATGTCCTTGGGACAGGGGCCATGGCGAGAATGCACTGATTGATATGAATAGTATGGGATGCGCAATAGCGTAGTGGACGATAAGGCAGGACGTTCCCAAATACATGTTACTTCACAATACTAGAATTCCGGGCTGGAGCACAGTGGATTTTGCAGACTGCATTACGCACAGACTCTATGGAAATTTCATATGTTATGTGAGTAAATAATCAGGCGTTTTTATACCGGGATGAGGGAATGATGTATGGATGCATGGACAGATGATTTAATTGAGAGTTTGCCATGTACATGGCTTTTTGGAATCTATCCCCTTCCCCTGCGCTATGTGATGCAGAGCTGCCATAGTGGGACCATCGTCTATCTGCCCTTGTTGAACCCTCCCTGTCTCGACGCGCCTTCAAACACTTGTGTCTATGCACGTTACTAATCCCATCTAATGGATTCTGTTTTAACAGACGCATGCACGCAGACACTCGTTTGTAATAGTGTTTTCACCTCGATTTATATAGTTATGATTCGCAAGTGATTTTTGGGTGGAAATAATCCTTTTGAGTGGGCTAGCATGCATATGGCTGTAGATTTAGTGTGATAATTGAAGTGAGTAATACAAATGAAGTTCTGATGCCCATACTATTCTTTTTCATTTCATTTGGGTGACAGGTATCTCCTCCCCTTTTGCCGCTGCCATCTGTATGCCACTCCTGCAGATGGCTTTTACTCCCGACACCTGCTGCTTCGAGTTAATCAGTGGAGCACCATTACGATCTTATGGGACGATCGCCAATGGGCCACATGCCCTTACGCAGTACGAGTGGCTAGGAGCAACATATCAACCTTTCAGCTGGACTAGTGCCTACCTAAGGGGACGGCCCTGCGGTTCTAGGCGCTTCCATGTTGCCTTTTTGAACGTGAATGTAGCCCCTGTGTACCATGAAGGAACAGGGCGTCACACAAGAAGAAGCTGGTCATTTATTGCGGATGCAGCCCACAGTAATGAAAAATATTTTGGAGTTTATGACCTAATAGCTGTAAGGGCTTGGTGAATTTGATGTGCATTAAAATTGTATTCTGATATTAACCGTGTAGCGTTATTCTTTGCAAGTAATGTAGCATATTCCTATTTGTGGAGCGATGTATTGTGAGAAGATCTGCATTGGGTTCCGGCTTCTGAGTATAGTTGCGTGGTACTGTACTGGCCGCGTTTACCTACGAAGCCCAGTAAGGTCAGGGATAGGGGCTGCCATTATGACTGTTTTAATGATGTCATGCTCAGGGGCGGGGGATTAGCTTTTGTGTAACAGATGCCGGTCAGCCAGGTGGATTGGTGGAATGATGTGATTATCAGAAAATGGCTGGTCACAGGTGCCTGTGTTTGCGTGCGTTTCTTGGAGGGAGACTGAGGTCATGTCCATTGGAATAGCTTATGTATTCGTGCCATCTGTGCCCTGCAGCTCCCATTGGCCCCTCTTGAGATGAGCCTGGCTGCTCAGTCACTCTGCCAACTTGTGTGGTACATGCTTATGCTGATGGTTGGTTTGTTTACTGGCAAGAGTACAGGGCTGGCGCAGTCTCCCTCAGGATACTGCTTTGAATGTTGCCTTACACTGGTGTCAAGCGATGGGGGCCTGTTGTTGTTTTGTCTCATATTTCAGTTCATATTGCTGTACTTGAACCTTCACATGCCTGTGCTGCATCAGTACGGCAATGGTGACATGCCAAATATGGATGGCCACTCACAAGGCACTTGGAGCCACTACATTCATTTGTTCGTTGGCATGCATGGGTGACTTGTACATTTCACTGGTTGCATTGTGTAACTTCATTGCACCTACGAGGAGTTGTGCAATGTGGGCAGGGAGTGGTGTACAGGCACTCAGTAGGGCCATTTACGGTTGGTTCACGATGCCGTAATTCTCACCATGGCGGAATGGTACTTTCCGCCATGCTTGATGGCGTTAAGTAAATGTCCGCTAGGGTCAGAATTCGCGTACCGTTGCGCCATGGTGGTAATTACGGTTTTGCATGGCGCGCGTGCGCGTACTTGGTGCAGTTAGCGTTGGCGTTCACTACGGTGTTGCTAATGGCATCGTACTTTACGGTGACGGGTCATAATCGCACCAAGCGGTATTCGATGGCGGTATTACATTTCCGCCATCGTTTTTCGATTTCCGCCAGGGTCATAATGAGGGCCCTGGTCTTCCTCATTCCACGAGTGCCGCCCCCTTTTTAGGTGGCTGTGTAGGCCCGGCCCACCCTCTTCTTGGTGTCTTGCGCAAGCCGTTCCTCGAGACGCAGTGATGGGATGGACCGGCGCGGATTCCTCGCAAGTCCCAGGTAAGCCCCGTACATTGATTTCCATCAATCGACGAACAGGGATTTGCACGTGATTTTGCCCGCAAGTCCGTGATTTTCCCCGCAGAAAATTCCATGAATCGGGCCCTGTGTGTCATAATCGTGGCAACTCAACTGAAGTCCCTGAACTGGGCGACTTTCTCAACCTTTATTAAGTACTGCTCTTCACATAAAAATTAAAGAAATTGATTCATTTGAGAATAAAACGGTGGCCAAGCTACAGTATACATTTTATCTTTTTCACAAGTAGTGCAATCGTTCAATGTTTTTGCCTTAGGCAGTCTTCAGCGATATTTTTTTTTTCCTTAGAAACTTTCACAAAGCGGTGACATGTAAATTAAAACTGGAAGAAAAATAGCTCTGGTATCTGTTCCAATGCTGTTAAATCCCAACTATCTATCATTGTTGCTGCTCGTCTTCTCATTAAATTAAGCCCATTGACGTCCTTGCTGCCAACAGTCCTTTGTGTAGAATAAACATTCCCAGACACCTCGTTCTGAATCCACCCAGAGAGGGAAGAGCAAATAGAGACAGAGAAACAACAAACAGAATTGATTGAGATGTTTTATTGACTGAAGGTTACAAAAGGATTGTGTGTAATCAATTGCAAGGGAGCAAGGCTGGTGCGTCATATATTGTTTCCATTTTGTGTTACACGTCTGCTTTTTGTAGCTGGCTGGTTTTACTTCCCTGCCACGATTCAAGGGCTCCGTCTGTTCATTTTACAGTTTTTGTTTGCATCTGTATTTTATTTATTTAGATGTTAGGCATATGTGTATGGAGGGGTCGTATAACAGATGTATTTCGACAAATTAACATCCATTGAAAAATAAAGTAGGAAATGGTAATAGCAGGAGTATCATGAATGTTTTGCCCTTGTTGGGAAAATAAGTATGCAGCTGCAGGGTCCTTGGTTCCAACCCACAGATTGCCTGGAAATTGGCACTGTTTGTTGTGTTTTGGTGTGTTCAATAGCAACATTGTATGATGCTGCCCATCTATGGCATATGTGAGTACTGACACATGTTCTGCACTGAAAGTGATGGTGGCCAGTGGCTTTACTATTTATCCAGGTGTAGCCCAGGTATATTGCCCTGGCCTGGTGGCCATGGGACACACCTGCCCATAGGACAGTGAGGGCACACTCCACACTCCCTCACTACAGTCTGTCTGTAAAGGAGGGGGTGTTAGCAAAACCTGCAACACAAAAAGATGTTAAACAACCAAACAGTAGATGGGCCACCTCCAGAGTGCATAGCACACATTGAACCACTCAATGACCACAAAACATCAGGGTATGCTTCAGCCGCAATGGAGGATCTATATTAAACAGACCAATAAAAAAGCAATAATGTTCTATACACTGTTATTTCTCCTAAATCACTATCGAAATCCTCCAAGGCTGGTAACAGGCCGCCAGCCTAAGCATAGGGATACCTAAGCAACTGAAGGCCTCGATGAGGCATCAGGGCCTTTACTAGCCTGGTACGCCCCCCAAAAGGGGATGATATTTTAAATGTTTTATTTTGGTTTATGGGGGACTGATGGCACACATCTTGCATGTGCCCAATGTTCCCATAAAAAAAAAACAAGATGACTGATGCAGTGGTAAATAGAAAAGGGACCTTGCCCTTTTTTTATTTCCATGGCAGCCTGCTGCAGACGGGTCAGAGCAGGCTCCGGATGAAGCCCTGCAGGTAAGTGGGGGGGGGGGGCATAAGGGTGTGTTGCAGGTGATTTGGGGGAGAGGGGAGGAGGGTGTGTGGAAGGAACATAGGTTTAGTGATTTTGCAGGCGTGGGGCCAAATTTCCCAAAAAATGGCAGCACCCGTGGAAGGGCCTTGGGTGTCTGATAAAACTTGCTTGTGTTTCCAGCCACCTGATTGAAGGGGTCCAAATAATCCTTACTACTCTAACCCTAAGGCCAACTTTCCTAGCAGACCC
This sequence comes from Ambystoma mexicanum, assembly GCF_040938575.1. Classification (NCBI taxonomy): domain Eukaryota; kingdom Metazoa; phylum Chordata; class Amphibia; order Caudata; family Ambystomatidae; genus Ambystoma; species Ambystoma mexicanum. The sequence goes on from NC_090928.1 coordinate 294,802,658, forward strand.
TGTGCAGCCTGCCCACCTAACCCTCAAAGAGCTCACATGGAGGACTCTGTGAGGTGGACATGCCATACAGGACCTACATACCTACCTAAGGTACCCTTTGTACTGAACTAGAGGATAGCTCTGAGGGAGACCCAACCATCTAGGGGACATACATCCAGGCCCTTACATACAGCCCACTACTAGGTTCCTCAGCTATCAGACTACTAACACCTCACCTAACTTTACCTTATACATTACCTCTTAAAACAGTGTTCTACCATACATAGATAAAAATACATAAACATGCATATTTATAAATGTATAGGTAATTACATGGGTGTGTGGCTTCTACAGTAAGCCACACCAAAATGGCCTTCCACTTCATTCCCAGTGCTCTGACATCCCAACCCACAGGACATAGTATTCCATGGGGTGGGGCCTGCCGCACACTGCTGCTTCTGACAGGGCCGGCAGACCCTGGTTGCTGTCTTCCCATCATCACACCGGGCACTGCTGACGAACTGAGATGTTTTTACTTTGTAGCGGTGCCCAATGCCCATGTGGGATGTCACAAATGATCCCTGGGGAGAGGCTCATCCATCATGACGGAGCCATGTGTCTGTTTGGGGTGCAGCGGTCACTGCCATGGGGTCCTAGTCATATTCGTTCATCATTTCAGCGCCTGGTGTCCAGGTGGGGCCCCACTTTCACTACCACACTCCCAGCTGCGCATATGCACTACCTTTGGGGAATTAGGGGATGGGGCTCTCCCACTCTGTTCACTGAGCCTCTGCGGTGCTGTAGGGCGGGCTGTAGGGCGGGCTGTAGGGCGGGCTTGAAGCTTTTGTTGGACGTGCTTCAACGCAGATGCACCTAAACGTGCCGCAGTGGCATCTTCAGCCATGCCACACTGCACAGGTATGCCAGGACATTGGACCTATATTTTAGTGACGAGTGTTCCAAGGAATGACCCCAGGGGGTTGAGCAGTGTAAGGCTACATGACAATGTGAACACATAGCAACCTTTTATCATTTGCGTTTAGGAAGAATTGTGAATGCAAGATGAGAGATGTGACGCATTAGGAAACTCTAGAACTCACAGTTTCTTTGTTAGGGTGGGTTAGGATGGGTAAATATCTTTTACTGAGCTTACAATTGTAAGTTGGTGCACTCTGTTGTGCTAAAAACACACATATTAAGCCATTCTGGGCTATCTATGTGTCTGCCACTGTCCGGATGAGATTCTATAGACTTTAATGAGCTTTCTCCGTCAGGCAGGTGCAAGTCTGTTTCTTAAAAGACTGGAGAGTGTACATTATATTCTCCAGTAAGTTGCTCTTTTGCTTCTGAGCATTGAAGAATCTTGTAGGGCCCTTGATGTTTGTTTTTGAGGGTCCTAGTAAGGAAGACCCTGCCTGTGCTTGTTTCTTGAGCACTAGGTCAGGTCTCCCAGTAGCCGACCGGTTTCTGTGGTATTCAGTGGGTAGACCACATTCCTCAGGGCTTAAGGGGGCGTCAAAATGGGTGCCTCCTAATTTACACTGGCAGCGTCGTCTGCATTATTCAAAGTCCTCTCCCCTTTCCATGTAGTTAGTAGTTCTATGCACGGAAGGGTGAGGCAGCCTGAGACCTGCTGCTTTCGTCCGAGAGCACCTTCCTGACGGAGAAAGCTCATTAAAGTCTATAGAATTCCATCCGGACAGTGGCAGACACATAGATAGCCCAGAATGGCTTCATATGTGTGTTTTAGCACGACAGAGTGCACCAACTTACAATTGTAAGTTCAGTAAAAGATATGTACCCATCCTAACCCACCCTAACAAAGAAACTGTGAGTTCCAGAGTGCGATCATAGTATTGGGCAACCCACAGTAGGAATACCCACAACAGTCCCTTGTGTTTTACATACGCATTAGGAAACGTCATGTTCCTATTCCTACAATTAGGCCATAATACCCAGTGCTTTACGGGCTGGTAATGGCAAATCAGCCTGATTCAAACGAGGCCAGGTATGGCATTTGCAGCTAGTACAGGCCTCTGCCGTGGCCATTTTCACCTCAGTGCACATGCAGCATTCAATGAATTGTGATAATAGCGCCTTGACATTTAAAAACTGACGCCCAAAATGCATAACCTGAAACAAAAAAAATAACTCTATTATGTGTAAATGTTCCTCTTGTGGTGCACAACGCGCCACCCTATGGACAAGTGGCAGCGCTGTTAGACCGCTACCATGGTGACTGGCGACCTATATGAATCCCTTAACATAACATTGGGGGTCATTACAAGTGAGGCGGTAAGGGGTTAACGGCGCTGGTAAAGGTGCCGGAGCCGTCAACCCCTTACCGCCTCATTACGAGTATGCTTGCGGGAACCCGCTAAGGACGCCTCGTTCCGGGAGCAGACCAGGGTGCTAGCACCCTCCCCATTCTCATTGAGCCCTATGGGGGCTCCAATGGGAATGGGGATGTACCGAGTCGGGTTCCTTGAATGAGGAACCTCCAAGGTTGAAATAGCCCAATAATTCCTCATTCAAGGAACCCGGCCCTGGTACCCGGCTATTAGCGGTATGGTTACCTCCTACCATGTAATAAACCCCATTACATAGTCCAAAGGAGAGTGAACCAATGTAACCAGCAGCTTCTGAACTCTGCAAGGGACCGAGAGAGAAGGGAGATGCAAGGCAGAAGCTTCAAGTTTCAGAGAGCCCCCACGGGGTGATGGTCAGCTTTACAGTGAAATGACTCAAGGGGCCTCATTACGAGGTTGCAGGTAGCCTTGCCGGTTTTACCAGCAAGGTTATCTTCAAACTCGCATCGGGGTCCGGCACCCGCGAATGGGCAATTACTGGGCTATTCCAGCTCAGCCGGACCCGGCAATTGCCATTTTTTGCGGGTGCCGGGCCCGGTACATCCCCATTCCCATTTGAGCTCCATAGGGCTTAATGGGGATGGGGAGGGCGGTAGCACAGATACCGTTAATAACAGTACCAGTGCTACCATTATGTCCTGCTTGTGGGTGCCGGTACGGCCATCAGGTCAGACCTGGTGGCTGTAAGGGCACCCGCGAGCAGACCCCCTAGTATGGCGGTACGGTACCAATGGTGCCGGTAGCGATACCGGCACCATTGTTGCCTTACCGCCATATCGTAATGAGGCCCATTTTTTTGACTTCTTTGAGCTATAGACTGCGAGTGCATTTAATGTGTTTGTTTCGTCTTTGCATGTCACTTGAAGGTTAACAGGCTGACACACCATTTTAAGAGTTTAGCATTACACTACCCAGCCACTCTACCCTGCCATCTCACACTTGGCATCTAGGGGCATAACACTAAATGAGGGCCCTACCATGGGAGCGCTGATGAGTGTGGTCCCCCCACCACCCAGCTTCTCATGCAGGTCTTGGCCACCACTCATGCTTGATGCTTGCTATGATAATGCTGCTGTAGCAGCACTGCACTGCTGGCTGCACTAGGCATTTTGAATCTTACCACAGAAACAAGTAGGGTGATGCACACAAACATTCTAGCATCCACTGTGTACGGTCAGTAACATTATTATGCACCATCCAGTGGTGCAGGCAACCTTTGGTGCAAGGGGGGCAGTTCCTGAGGGGGTATTAGCATTTTAAACGAGTCAATGTCAGCAGTGGCGGGTGAATACCTTTAGTGCGGGGGCATTAACATTTTTTTTTCGGTAAATTAGCGTGAATGAGCAAGCATAGCAAGAGAGCCCTAGGTAATGTGGGGGGAATCGAGTGTGTTTCCCAAGAAAATGTTTCAAATGATCTGTTGAAATGGTCCATTTTACAGCATTTAAAAAAAAGGGGGTTACAATTCACCTTCATCATCAATATTACTTTATTTCGGCTTAAAAACCATCAAAGCATACAGCAAAATACAAGTCCATAAAACATAATACAAACATTAATAAAAGAATATAAAATCGGAATTAAAATGGGTAATGAAAGCTCAAATCAATTGTACGGACTCAACATACTCATTTTGACATACATGCTTCATCCATGGCAAAGACTTGACCCCCTCGAAGGTTAGCATGTGTTTCATGACTTCCCTATAGCAATCCAAACCCGGCAGGACCAAAGTCTTGCCCAAAACAATACTGACTTCAAATTGGTGTTGACCTCTACCTATACGAGATTACACTCCATTCGCAGACTAGCTCCTGGCGTACTTATGGGCAATAACAACAAACGCTTTAGGGATTTTAATTCAGAAACTCCCACAGCTTCCAAATTGGCACAGCCCCATATCTCTGCCGTGTGCAATGCTGAGGCAAGAGCCTGTGATCGTGATGGCAGGATGGCTGGGATAATGGCCCCACTGGAATGGGTGTAATGGAAACGCAATATACCCCTGATATACTTCTCAAGGGTAACAGTAGCCTTTTTAACCTGGTGGGTCCATAGACTGTTTTCCGAGAACCTAATTGCCAAATAAAGGTAGAAATTTGCTCCAGTACAACCTTTCTGGCCAATCTGTGTTGGAACACCATAGTTTTGTTTTTCCCTTGTTTGATAACAGTCTTAATTCCTTACACCTATTTATGAATATTCCCAGGGTGATTTTGAACCCCATCGGGGCCGTCGTCAACAAAATGGCATCATCAGCAAAGAAAAAACAGGCGAACATAAGGTCGTCCATCTTTGGCGGGTCCAGATTCGGTGCCTCAAGCTTTTCAATAACTTAGTTTATGTACAGATTAAAAGGAGTGGTGCCAGTACGGATCCTTGCCTGGCTCCTTTTGTACTTCAATTGGCTCAGACATCTCCACTCCTGGTCCCCATCTAACTGTTGCTCTATTTGAGATATAGAGCAATTTGATCAAAGCAAGAGGTCTCGGGGTATGTTTTTTTCTGATCAGTGCACGCCAGAGCAGGTCCCGGGAGACACAGTCAAAGACAGTTCTGAGGTCCACAAAAAACGCAGTCTATAGCCCTGCCAGCATGGTGTATTTGTCAAAGACATGGCCGAAAAAACGGGTCCTACGTACTAATCTCCTCTTGAAATTCAGTTTGCAGTTTACTTATTAACCCTGCAGACACAGCCAACCCCTGGAGACGTTCCAACAAGACCTTTCCAAAGACTTTACCTACTCCATCCAAGAGGGATATTGGGCGGTAGTTGCCTGGTTGGTTTCTATCACCCTTTTTAAAAATTGAGATTATTTCTGCCTGGCGCCAAGACATAGGGTTCTTTTCCGCACTGTGTGCCATATTAAAAACCCTACTAAGGACCAGTGCCCAAATCTTGAGGTTGTCTTTGAAGAGGTCTATGAGGACTTTGTTAGAGCCTGGTGTTTTTCCACCCCGGAGGGCCCTTATGGCTCCCTCCACCTCTTTCACCGTTATTACAATCAGGGCCAGAATCTGGGGTCGGTTCCCTTGCTTTCCTCCCGAGCAGTCGTGCAGGTTGGGTGGTCCGAATACAGTTCTCCAAAGTGCTTGTGCCAAATTTGCGAAAATATAGAGCACAAAGGTGTACTAATAGCTGTGTTATCCCAGCCTGTCACCATCCTCCAGAAGAGACGAAGGTCGTTTCCCCTGCATGCCATTGTTACGGCATCCCATCTTTCAAGTTGGTAGGACTCTTCTTTCCATTAGTTAACGCGTTGTAATAGGTCCTCTTCTCTTGTAGCTCCCTTTTCAATCTCAACTGATCACCCTTTGCACAATCATCGTCAAACCAGCTTTCGTAACTAGGCACCCTTTTATTAGAACCTCTAGATGATTTTCTAAAAAAATGCTTGTAGGCTCAACATCATCCCATCATATTGATTTAATATAAATTGATCATCTAGTGACCCACTGCAAATGGTTTTGATGTTGGTCAATATGTGGTTATACATTTCTGACCTCCCATCATTTCCCAGAATGTCTACCCATCTGACCTATTTCCTAGCTTGTCCTGCAGTGGAGGCATTAGTTGTACAATGCTCGAACCCTCCGGCTGCCCTTTCCTCACCTAGATAACACAGTGAAACAGTGAAGTGCCTATGGTCGCTCTAGATGCACTTAATAACAGCAGAAATGTCTTCTGATGGCCATCCATCTATGCTCACAAAGATATAATGAAATCTAGAGTGACCGTTTTGACCCACAAATGTATTAGCAGCTGGTTGGTCAGTTATGAACCTCCTGTTACAGGCTCTCAGTTTCAGACTAAGCAAGATGTGTGCTACTTCAGTTGCCTGTGGGTGTATGTGCTTGGGATGCGGGGCCACCAAAGTTGTTATCCTCCAGGCATAATCTACATCATCTCATGTGTCCTCGACAACTTGCACAGGTTCAAACTGGACATTAAGATCTCAAAATACCAACCCAATCGGCTGGGCGATGGATTGGCCACACAAATTAATTACTATATCATACTATAATTGCAGAGAGTTATTTGCTGATTTCCCATCATACCTGTTCTATACATTAAATACATGAATACACCTTTTATAGGACGAGTGGACAACAATGTACTGAATGTTGGCACTACCTGTGTTGGGGTCATTGACTGTCCAGTTCAGTGTTGACGCCACCAAGATAAGCAGTCCTCCGTTGGGCCTTCCTCTGGGCCCCTTAAAAGCTGGAATGGAAAAGACATCATACCCCTGTATTTGCAATTTGTTTGCTAGGGTAATGCATAAAAACATCTAGTAGATGCCTTGTCACCAACAGTACATAGGAGCCTTTGACAGGATTTTCATGATGCCTGCATTCACAACATATTCCAGCATGGCCATTGTAAGTCATTTCTATGCAGATATTCCCACAATATACTCCAGCATTGATACTGTAAGCCATTTTATGAAGCTGAGTTTATAATAAATTCCAGCATTCCCAGTGAAAACCACTTTGATTTTTTTTGGCCAGAATTTATGCCATCATGGTCACTGTAAAAAGTGTTTATGAAGTTGCAAACACGGCCTTGGCATATATGGCCACTTTGTGAAGCTGTGGTTAAAATCTATGCCAGTGTAGCCACTGTAAATCGAGCTGGGAATAAAGTAACATGACTGACCTGGCGGTGACTCAGATCATGGCGAAAAAATAAGTTCAAAATAATTACACTGTTTTACACTAAGCCTGCACTGATTTAAATTCATACATTCTGATTCAATTTCAGGCATTCTGGAAAAAGAAACTACATTCGAGAGTTGAAACCAGAACACAGAAATATGGTCATAAGGACCTACCCACTAGATGGAACTTATTTTGTCCCCATGATCTGAGCCACCACCAGGTCAGTCATGTAACGTAATTCCCAGCTATTCTCCCATATAAACAGATGGAGATACATGCTGTGTTAATTACCGTCTCAAAACGATTTTATAATTATTTATGTCATTTCTCTATAGATTACCATACAAAACAACGGGTTAGAATTGAGATTTGTATCCCATATACAAATTGTACCTATCCTGATGAAGGCCTTCTAAAAAACCATATGGTATTGTCGCTGGATGTACAAACCATTACCACAAAAGGACGAAACACACCATGTCGACGCACTCTATTGAAAACAACATCCAAACAACAAATTAAAAAAGTGGTGACTGTGTATACTAGTACGTGAACCACAGGGTGCAGCAAACCTGAAGACGCAACCATAACTGAACAAAGCAAACTGTGGTCTAGACAAGGAAAAGTGACACGCAATTAGCTCCGACTAGCCGTAAGATTTTGTTTGGTTGTGTTGCAGGCACCAGTAAACTAATTATACAAACAAAATGAGTAATACTGATGCTCTTTTTGCAATAGAAACACTTCTTTAAATACTAACCCCACATGAAACGTTTATAAGAGAACAAGCTTGAATCACATTGTATGAGAAAATGTTGTGAAATGGTTTATGTTTTTATATGATGCATATAACGAATAATTGTATTATATTATGGAGAGTGCTTAACAAATAGAAAGTGAATAAAATGAACCTGTAAGCACCAAGAAGAGATTGTGTAGGCGTAGTGCATTTCGAAATAGTACAGATGCTTTGGGAATAAAGTTCTGAATAGACCTGGAGACCTGAGGGAGGGGTAGATTTTCACTTTTGCCTCTTATGATACATGTACTTTCCCCATTTACAAATGAACGCCCCCTGTTAACAAAAATTAGGAGACAACCCTTTTGTGTATACAAATATATCACTACTAACCTGTAATAAGAAAATGAAAATGTCTTCAGTTGTGCCTTCACAATGCCTTGTGGGATATTTTTACCCATGCCAATGCGCCCCACTGCACCCCTTTGCCAATGGGGGAAGAATCAGCCAAAAAAGGACACGCTAACCCCTGTGCGCGCCAAATTTGCAAAACTGTGCATTGTTCATAATTCATAAAAGGCTGCACATCTCTGCCACACACAAAGCCCCCTATAAACAAAAATTAGGGGACAACCCTTTTGTATATAGAAATACATCACTACTAACTTGTAATAAGAAAATGAAAATGTCTTCAGTTGTGCCTTCACAATGCTTGCTTCTTCAACCAGCACAAGGCAGGATTCCAGCTGGCACTGTCGCAATTAATTGAAGCTGCGACAAGATTTACACATTCCTTTCTTGTAATATCGTTTTTGTGACACTTTATAGTTATTAACAGGCAGGTAACTGTTTATGGGAGTGTGTTTGTTTTGCACACTGCTGGAGTTTAACACATGAGAGCAAGAATCTGCTTGTTATTGTTTATTTCAAGGCACACAATGAAAACGTTTTTAAGATGCATTGTGCAAACTGCTTAAAGCAATTCTTTGCAACACAGAAGCTGCATACTTTTTTTTTCTTTAATCCAAAGAGATTACACATTGATTGCCTATATCAGCAACGTGTAGATCTCTTACAAAACGTTAAGCAAGTGGCCATATGCTAACGGCGATGGCAATGTCTGGCCATATATTATAAGGAATTAAATGCCCCCTAACGGCCTCGTTCCTCGATTTGGTCATTGAGCTCCTCTTTGACCTGCAATATCCTTATAATGTAGGGTATGAGTACGTCATCCCATATATTATGCAGTCCGATAATCACTACATCAGCAATGGAGTCAACCAAAGAAATATACTTTTTCCTGTGAATGCAAATTGAAATTTCATCTTTATTTTGGGGTGAAAAACAGCCCATAAAAGAATAAACTATAAATATAACCACACTAAAATCATCCAAAAAAGAAACTTGCTCAGGATGATGTAGTATAATGATGCCACCAAGGACATCTTGGCATGGTATTATAAAAAAAACAATTCAAATACAAATGCACACCATTACTAATAAAAGAAAGATAAAATAGCGAATAAGATAATCCAGGAAGGCAAAATACATCACAAATCAGAAGGAGCAAAAGCCCTTTCCTTATCCTCATGGCGTTGGTTAGGTACGAGTGCAGTGCATAACATACTGATCATATACTGAACATATACTGAACATATGATTACACATCATAAGGAAGGGAAGGGCAGGACCATAATGTCATAAGTTCATACTGCTTAAAATTGGAAGAATTGTTCTCGTCTGGAAAACCTTGTACAGTGGGCATACAAGCATAAACTGTGCCACACCTTCCACCACCATTTCAGTGCATAAGCACCCAGGTAAGCCAATATCCGATTGGTTCCCCTTACATGTTTGATTTTTTAACGGGGGTATGTTGGGTCGCAGTTTTGTTAATAAAGGGAGCACATATCTTTGTGTAGCTCAGATCATGACCTGCGGGAGTCACATGGCCAAACCCCTTTGGATCATTTCCAGGCCATACAAGCCGGTATGACTCCGGCATTTCATATGGCCTGAAAATTGCCCAATTTGCGGGAAGCCATGTAATTCGCTGCAGGGGCTGTAGGGTTCTCGGCGTGTATCTGCCATGATGATAGGTAAGAGCTGCACAGAGAGCCCAACGTGGCTGTCAGCACGGCGCTTCCTTGTGGAGAGGGAGCAGTGCCGAGAGTCCGGCTGCTAGTGAACTAGTGCCAGTGCGGCTCCCCACACTGCCCGGGTTGCACCTAGCAGACAGGGTTCATCCACCTCCTTAAGATTCATCAGCCCACACCTGGAAAATGCACTCGGCTTCTCACTTTACCGCCCAACCACCACTCACTTGGCTTGCTGGGCCGCACTGGCCTGCTGAGATGTAAGCCCCTTCCCTTCATGCCTCCTTACATTGTACATGTTTGCTGGGAACTAGACAGTTACCAGACACCAATCCAAGCTGATTGCCTTTCTTTTTCTTTTTTTACCTCCTACCCATGGCCCAGGACATAATAGCTGTATAGACCACGCCTTTGGGATGTACAGGGAGTTATAGGCCCTGAAGACCTTGCTAAATGACATCACTGTGCTCCGGCCTAACTCTGTCTTTAGGGCTAGATCTGTAAGCTTAAGTAAATAAAGCTCACACATCCTGATACATTACGATAGGTGTAGTCACTTCTCCCAAGGGGGCAGCCCCTTATCATGAAGCTAGGGAGATGAGGCTGCTACCCAATTGTCCCCCTATGGGTGGTTTAATGTAGGAAGATCTCAGCGGGAGTGACTCTCCTCCTGGGGATAACCCCGAACCTAACACTCCCAAGACCTCTAACACCTTCTCACAAACCCTCTCTACCTAGTATGTACATGTGTGATTGTGAACCTGGAACCGTGACATCTACTGAGATGAAGATGGTGAAAAGCATGAAGAATTCTCTTGGTCCAAATACTGACACAAGGAGGATGCCCGGAGGCATGAAGAATGCTTAATGGAACTGGGAGCATCCTTCTAGCCTTCCTCAGAGTTCAAAATGGGAGCATAAAAACTTAGGATGGACTAAGGCAAATGTCAAGCCCAGCTGGGTCTAGCCCAGCCAAGAGAGGTTACAACTGCAAAGCCCATCTGACGTGGGAGCTTCAAGTTGTGCAGACAGAACCGAGGAGAGGAAGGACGGGGAGCACGGGCTGTCAACCGCGTATGTTCTCCGGTGACCCTGCTGGAGCCGGCCAGTGAATGAGCTGAGGAAAGCTGTCTGTGGAGATACCACCTGACAGCAATAGATTGTGGGACAAGCCTGTGGAGACGAGTCGAAGGACAACCATCCCTGGAAGCCCCAGGGACTCACCAGCCATCTCAACAAGGTAACGGATGGTGCAGGAGAACCGGAGGGGACATAGGGACGCGTGCAGTGCAGGCTAAAGCAGTCTCCCCACAGCGCCTTGGTAGCCATATCCCTAAGGGCACATTGAGGGGCATAAAGTGCAGTGAACCTCCTCTTCCTCACCCTAGTGGCAAGCCAAAAGCCATTGTCGTTAAAGAAGTAAAGTTATGCATTGGGAGTGATCTTCGTCCTGCCAGTGTCGAGCCAAGAGTCAGTGGGGATAAAGAAAGTGATTCAAGAAGGGGCGGAGGCCCTAATAAAAGCAGAGCAAGTATCCAGGGAGAACGTCCTAAACCCAGTGGCAGAGATAATACCACTGACAACTAGAGAAGGGCCTCGGATCCTAGCAGTATGAAATGAGAACTCAAGGATAACATCCTCACTTCTGTGTCTGTAAGAGAACCACTGAGACACAGAGAGAGGTTTGGGACATTGATGGTACATGTAAAGGGAGGCCAGTTGAAACACATAACTGGTGAAAGCAAGAACAGGTACAGGCACAGATCCAGGAACCAGGGGAATGGAGTCATTCCCCTTGGTCCAGACCTTGTGGCCATTGTGAAGGGATCACAGATACCAAGAGAAGGGAGTTATTCTCCTGGTAGGGAAGCTACAGAGTGAACCCAATAGTATGCCTGGGAGAGGGAGTCATTCCCCCTGGCTTGGAGAGATGATCTCATTAGAGTCAAACAAGAGAAGGGAGGCATTCTCCTTGTCCTACAAGATTGTGTCTTTGTGGTTTTGCATAAATCACTACACCAGTGGTAGGAAGTTATTTCCCCTGCATCAAGAAATGTTATACAACTTTTGAAGGAGAGCTTTCGACATACAGCAGGGGAAGGGAGTCATTTTTTAGGGCCTGACAGTGAACTTTAATTTTGACGGACATTCTGACATTCCTTTAGCTTTTAGTTTGAGGCCGGGAAACCCCTCATAGCGATAGGGAGAGCTAGCTTTTATTCTTGTAAAATAAAAGTCTATAGCCCAAACATGACACCTCCTGGTCTGACTCGTCTTTGATGGCCTTACAGTGAGCATTTCTGCAATGCATCGGGTCAAGCACACTGGAACCTCACAAGATAAGGGTCAAAATAAATTAAGTGCCCCTCAAAACACATATCACACTTACCACTTCTCAAAACAACACCAAATCTCTGGTTTGCTGATGTGGGAGTTAACAGAGACCAATGCAGTTGGCACCTTTCATGGTTCAGCCTTTGCAGTCAATGATCAGCCTTGCTGCATTGTCATGTTCCCAAAGTGCAGGCAAATATGGCTCAAAATTTGGCCCAGTTGTCAGTTTGGATCGCTCCCGTGGGTCAAGTGGTCAGTAAAGGCTGAATTGCATATGGTTTGTCCTATTATTTAGCGGCAAAGGCATGGTGAAACAGGCAGAATTAAATTCTACCCAAGAGAATTCCTAGTGGTTTAGAAGCATTGGCAATTGCATTTCCATTCCTCCCTTTTTAGATTTGGCGAAGTGCGAAATAGCGCTCTGCCAGAGTTGTTGATGATAAATATTAAAGAGGGGTCCTGGTGCCAATTGTTTGTTCCGTGTTGTTATGTTATGTTATGCTATGTTATCTTATGTTATCTTATCTTATGTTTCTTTATACCACACACTGCTGCCATAAGGCACTATGATGCAGAATGAGTGTATCCCGTTGAAAGTACTGTTATACTAATGTCCATTTTGTAGAAGCAAGAGGATTTTGTCTATACTAGGGGGAGATTTGTTAATAATGATTTTGAAAGCATGTTTTGTTTCCCTGCTGTTTGGTACATTGTTTTCTTTAAATTCCTTTGCAAGTTTCCGGGAACATTGACAAGTGCAGCAAAATGTGTTATTTGAAACAAGGTTTCAACATTCATTGCAGGCTAACTCATTCCTCATTTTGCCTGCTAAATGCCATACTTTTCCTGTAAAATTCCCTCTTAAATGTATCTAGAAATGAGTATCTACCTATAAATTTGTATTTGTGTTTGTTTATAATGATTTATGATTTAGATAGCACTTTAATCCAGAGCGCTTTATATAGAGCATTTGTATGTAGAATTATTATTGCCCATTCAAAATTGACACTCATTTCATCAACCTCTGAAGCATGAAAGGCTGAGTCGACCAAGCTAGGATTCAAACTTGCGACATGCAGATCACACACACACACACACATGGATCACAGTAGTCAGCTATTAGCCCACTGAGCTATCTTCGCAGCTTTTGGGAAGAGGGTGACTTTTCAAATGGAAATCCCTTACAAGGTAGGCAATAACGAAGAGCAGAGGCAATCCTAGGGAAATAGGAATATAAACAAGTGAAATGGGCTGGACGGCATTATCATATTTTTAACATTGAGCGCTTGATGCCAGTATTGACATACTGTGGCAGAATACAGGAGAGGTGGTTTTGGTGGTTAGTTTGGATAGGAAGGTTGGGGATGTTGGGAGGGGGGCTCTTTCCATTGGTAACAATCGAAATCTGAATCTCATTTTTAAGAGTTACACTGAAGAGAGAGCTTTGATGTCTGGGGAAGAGAATTCCAGTGGAGTGGGGCATGTAGAGAAAAGGAGGGAAAGTGGGGGATGGCAGATGGAGGGCAGAGGACTGATAGGTTGTGAAGAGATGAGGAGTCGAGTTTTCAAAAGAAGAGAACAGCGATAAGCACGCAGTGAGATAGTGCGGACCAAAACCGTGGATAAATTTACAGATAATTAGCAGGAATTTAAAGAGAGAGCTATTTTGCATGGAAAGCCACCCATAATGGTGATGGGGAGATTAAAAGAGGTGTGTGTCACAAAGTTGAGGACTTTTGTTAACAGGAGCAAACAGTAGAGTGGTAGTAGGCTTGGGCAGTAGTCCAGTTTGTTGAGCACAAGAGAAGATGTAAGTGTTTTGACTGAGTGGTGCGTGAGATGTGGCAAGCATTTTCTAATGTTTAGGCGGGTGAATCTAGCTGTGTTGGTAGTAGCCATGATCAACTGGTAGAGATTAGGGTCTCTGTCGAAGAAAAGAGTGAAAGCCATTGGTGATGTGGTGATGATATCCAGTGGAAAAAGATGGGAAAGGGGAGACTGGGGTTGCCTTTAGGGCAGGGAGAAAGATGATTTCAATTTGTGCAGAATTTAGCCTGGAGCAGTGTAGAGACATCCAGGGGCAGATGCCGATTATACCGTTGTATATGCATTATGATATTACAGAAGTGAAAGAGGGGACGAAGACGAATATCACGATATTGCCAGTGAAGAGGTGATAGTTACAGCCCAAAGAAAACATGAGGTTGCTGAGGGTGAATGTAATTATGGTGAAGAGGCCTAGAACCAATCCTTGTGGCACACCCATAGGAGGGCATGCTGGGGAGGAAGTGCTGGAGTCCCATGAGATGAAAAAAAGATGCGGTGAGAAAAATAGGAAAGAGTTTGAAGGGGTGAAGGAGGATCCACTGTGTCAAAGGCAGCTGAAAGGTATAGAAGGTTGAGAATGGAGGAGAGGTGATAGTAGTTTGTAATGGGGAAGACTTAGCAACAGGGATGAGTGTAGCTTTTTTGGGGTGTTTGGACTGAAATTCAGATTGGAAGAGGTCAGCAAGTGTGTTTACCTCATGATAGTTGGCTATTTAGTTGAAGACAATAATTTAATGGATTTTAGAGTGGTAGGAACGGAGAGAGACAGGTCTATAGAATGAGGGTCTCTAAGGTTCAGGAATTGGTTTCTTTAAGAGAAGATTAATTGTGGCTGTTTTGTAACAGGGTGGAGATAAACCACTGGCAAGGGATATGTTGAATATGGCAGAGTGGTGAGCAGAGGTGACAGTTGCAAGTTCATTAACGGTTTTTTGGTGCAAAGCGGTCAATTAGGGGTTCACGATGGATTGGAAGAGTCGCGGATCGGTAGAGGTTTAGTGGAGGAGGTGAGAAGAAGAGCGATAGCGACGAGAGTGTGGGGAAGATGGGAGTAGGGCTAAATAAGGACAAGGGTGGGAGAGATAGAGGGGCACAGAAGGGGTCCTGTATTTTGGTGATTTTAGTGGGCAAATAGAAGGAAAAGTCATCAGTGGAAAGAGACATGGAATTTGAGCAGTTTTTAGGGGGGAAGCATAGACTAGTGGGTCATATGCAGCTTGACAGAGTGTAAGAGAAGAGGAAATACGATTACTGTAATATGAGGATTTAGCACGGTCAAGAGCTGTGGCCAGGACCAGTAGAGAGTCATTGTAGAAGTGTGAGTTATCAGTAAACAGCCATGCATTGTTGATCCTGGCAGCTAGATGGCAGGTAGATCCATTATTGAGAACATGGGAGTGATGGTATGAAGGAGCAGGCAGGGATGTGATCATTGGCTTGTGCAGACAGTGCAGAGTTGAATTCTGGAGTGAGCAAGTGGAAGAGAGAGAGCTTGGAGAGAGATATTGACTTGGCCATGATAGCTGACCATAGAGTGAAGATTTAATTTAGGTTTGGTAATACATGACTGAGAGGCATGTGAGATTGGGGGAGGAGTAGAGATGTTGAAGTGAATGAGACAGTGGTTGGAGAGAGAGGGGTCAATTGTGGGAGCAGAGGAGACCAGGGTGGAAGATAGGAATATACAATTGAGGGAGTTGTCTTGGATTTGGGTTCGAGGATATGTAGGTTGACCAGTACGTTTTCTTAGAGAGCTGAGTCAAGTTGGAGCTGTTGAGGGCACCCCTTATGATGGCAAGGACATCTGCTGTGAGCAGTTCGAGTAAGTGGTGAAGATCAGAGAAGCAGGGGTTGAGTGTGCTCAGTGGGTGGTAGATGAGGAGGATAGTAATATGGGAGGAAACGAGAAGTTGCACCGAGATATGTTCAAAGGGGAAGGTAGTGAAATCAAAAAGGGGAAAGGGGTGCCGTTAGGAAGCAGGTCATGTAGGTAGGGCTGGTGTGCATGTGCATGGGATGGGAAAGAGAGCAGAAGCCTGACTGATAAGGAGAAAAGGGAAGAGGAACCATGGACATGGATGGAAGAGAGAAAGTGGTCGGAGGCAATGGGAGAGAGAGAGAGAGAGAGGGAGAGAGAGAGAGAGAGGGAAAGAACAGTAAGGAGGAGAGGCAGCAATGGCAGGACCATAATAGGCAATGAGTATGAGTAATGTGCGGGTTGTAGGAGAGGCCACAGGGTCATATGTAGCCAAGACATTTATTTTAATAAATCTCAAGATCCTTAGCACTCCTCTCTCTCTTTCTCTCCACACATCACATATCTTACCAAGAAGTCCAACTTTCAGTTCCACCTTGTCAGGGGCATTCCACCTTTCCTCACCATCACTCAAAAGCTCACCATATTCAGAGCCCTGTGTTAGGCGATCCTCTGCACACCAGGCCACGACACATCAGAACACTGCCCACATTTCCCCAACATCCCCTCCCAAGCTTCGAGGCTCAAGTGATTCGGTGAACCCACAGAACCGAAAACTCCGTACCAGTGTACGGGCTCGATTGCAACCCTTTTTGCATTGGCAACTGCCTTGGAGAACGTATAGCAGAAAGGGTGGCCTTACGTCCTCACGCCAGTCACGTGATACACTACGGCGTTCCCCATGTGATCTTGGTGGACGTCACATGACCCAGAGAAGTCACGTGACCCAGGGGCGATCAGTATAAAGGTCTGAGAGACAGAACGCTCATTGCTTCTCAGCTGGCTTCGGACACTGTTTGGCGTTACAACTTGCTCCTTGTTACCTTGATCACGGAACTCTATCTCGGACTCCCTCGGACACCCCTTGGTACTTTTGCTTGGAACTCTTTACCTGTTGCCGGATATTTGGACTGCATCTCGACTTGTCTTTGGATCATCCCTTGGTACCTTGCTGATCTTCTACGCCTTTTCCCTACTGGGGATTCAAGTCAAGCCCTGACTCCCACAGGTGGCTACTCTTCTTCCACGCTGAACCTGCGGTTCTACCATTCCAGAGATCGCCGCATCTAATGAGCCTCGAACCTCCCTACTAGGTCACCTGGGTCTCCATTACACCAGATAGGTAAGACACTTTAGTTACTTGTTTTCCTCATTGTATTGTGCTTGCCTGGTGCTTAACCTCATTCCTTCTTGACAGCAGCATCGGTGTTCCAAGAGGCTCCGTGGATCCGAGAAGACATCTCTCACCTGTGGCCTCAAGGGTCGCACAGCGGGTTTCTATTTAGTTCCCCTGTGCGTCACTTGGGGACGGAGGTCTCATCGGTCTACACGATACTCAAGTCAGAACAGACTGAGAAGCCGTATAGTCGTGTCAGACGATGCAGGGATCCACGGATGAACCCATAGCTGCTTTGGTTCAGGCAATTACAATATTAAGGGCAGATATGGCCGCCGCAAACACTGTGATCCATCAAAGGTTAGATTCCATACAAAGTGTTCAACATTCCCTTCCTGCAGACCCTGAGTTTGGCGATACCAGCTCCTCCACTACTCCCTCTCCCGTTACTGCTCCTGTAGTCCCAACTCCGATGATACTCCCAACCCCTTCCCCCCTAGCCGCTCCTGAACGCTATCAAGGGGATCCCAAGAAGTTCAGAACCTTTATTAATCAGTGCAAGTTACATTTCCTATGCAGACCTTTGGCTTTTTCCACCACCACTGCTAAAGCTGCCTTCGCCCTTTCCCATTTGGCCGGAACAGCAGCTGCTTGGGCTAATCCCCTGTTAGAGAACAATAGCCCGGTTCTTTATGACTTTGATTTGCTGGTCCTAGAAATGGCCCGAGTATTCGATACCCGACACAAGGTACAGTCTAGGGATTTGGAGTTGTTGGAATTGACTCAGGGTAAAAGGTCTCTGATAGATTACATCACCCGATTCAATCAGCTAGTTGCGGAAACATCATGGCCAGAAAACAAGAGGGCAGTGGTTTTCTATAGGGGGTTGAGTAACACCATGAAAGATGCATTAGCAGTGATCCCTTCTATGCCTACTCAGTATCAGGAATTGGTTGATCTGGTCTTGCAGATGGATGCACGACGATCGGAGCGTAGAGCTGAATTGGGGGCCACTTCCTCTCCCACTCTTGTTGGCACTCCTGCTTCCACATACCGAAGAACCTATGCAAGTGGGAGGGTTACGTAGTCCTATTACAACATCTGAGAGAGAACGTAGAAGGGTGGATAATGCATGCTTTTATTGTGGTACCACTGGACATTTCGTGAAAGAGTGTCCTCGACGGCCCAGGAAGAGTCAGGTTTTTCGGACGGCTCGACCTTAGAACCGGAGAACAGGTCGAGTGTTCCGTCATCCTCTCCGGGTACCTCCCTTGCCTTTACTCGTGTTCAACCCATTTCGGTAAAGGCTACCCTATGTCCCTCTACAGGCCTTCTTCATGCAGTCAATATCATTATTGATTCAGGTGCCACTGGTAATTACATAGATATTGATTTGGCCCATTCCCTCAACCTACCTTTAGTGGTGAAAACTCGACCGGAACATGTCCAAGCCGTAGACGGCTCTGCACTGGTTTCTGGTCCTGTCAGACAGCAAACCGCACCCCTCTTGTTAACCATACAAGAAGTACACACCGAAACCCTGAGTTTTGATTTGATCACCACACCCCAATTCGGCATCATCCTAGGGATTCCATGGTTACATGAACATAATCCATTGATCAATTGGCAGTCAGGTACTGTAGTCTTTGAGTCTGATATCTGTCAGAATTATTGTCTTCCGGTCCATCAAGCCCCTGACACACCTTCCCGGGCCTTGGGGGCCTTAGCCCAACTCACACTGACTGTCGACGATCCGGAGCTTGTGCATACCCATACTGTTGGGGGGTTGGTATCTGGGATTCCGCCAGAATACAGAGAATTCGAGTCAGTGTTCGACCGGGGCTCGTCTGAGGTACTCCCTCCACACAGACCATATGACTGCCCAATCGAACTGCTTCCCGATTCCAATATTCCTTCGGGCAGGATCTATTCTTTGTCCCCTTCGGAGGAACTGGCGTTGAAAGACTATGTACAGAACGCCCTGCGATTAGGACACATCCGCCCCTCCACTTCACCCGCGGCAAGTCCTATCTTCTTTGTACCCAAGAAGGAGGGGGATTTACGCCCTTGTGTAGACTATCGGCGTCTTAAAGCTATCACTAAAAAGGATAGGTATCCCATCCCGTTAATCACTCCACTTCTAGACCATTTAACACACGCTTCCGTTTTCACTAAGCTTGACCTACGCGGCGCATACAACTTAGTACGCGTCCGCGAGGGAGATGAGTGGAAGACCGCTTTCTGCACTCGGTATGGCTTGTACGAATATCTGGTCATGCCCTTTGGCCTATGTAACGCCCCGGCCACTTTCCAACGATTCATGAACGACATATTCAGGGATATACTGGATGTCTATATGGTTGTGTACTTGGACGATATCCTAATCTTTTCTCGTGATCTTGATGAACACGTGAATCATGTCCGAGAAATATTGACCCGTTTGAGAGAACATTCCTTGTTTGCCAAACCTGAGAAATGTCAGTTCCATAAAACAACTGTCGAGTTTTTGGGTTTTCACATCACCCCTGGGGCGTTATCCATGAATGAATCTAAGGTCAAAGCAGTATTAGATTGGCCAGTACCTCGTACACTCAAATCCTTGCAGGCTTTTTTAGGGTTCACCAACTTTTACAGACGTTTCATTTCTTCCTTTTCCGCGATTGTAGCCCCGCTTACGGCCCTGACTAGTCCTCAGGTATCTTATCAATGGCAGAGAGAACAGCAGGAGGCTTTTGAGGCTTTGAAAACCGCCTTTACTACCGCACCGGTACTCCAACATCCTAATCCTGATCTTCCGTTCATAGTAGAGGCGGATGCCTCTTCCTTTGCCCTCGGTGCGGTATTATCACAAACATGTCCAAATACAGGCAAATTACATCCAGTTGCATATCATTCCCGTAAGTTTTCCAGTACTGAGTCTCATTATACCGTCACGGAGAAAGAACTCTTGGCTGTCATGGATGCTTTCCATGTCTGGCGTCATCATCTCCTGGGGGCTAGGCATCCCGTCACGGTATACTCCGATCATCGGAACCTACAGGATCTGGCTTCTTTGAAATGCATCAATAGCAGACAGGTCCGATGGCATCTTTTCTTTTCCGCCTTTGATTTCCATATCATGCACCGTCCTGGCACTTCACATGGGAAGGCGGATGCCTTGTCACGTTCTCCGGGAGGGGTCCAGTTGCCTACATTCCCCGACACTGTTCTCGGTAAAAGCCATGTGATTTGTCTCTGTACACCCTCATTATCGCTATTAGATTCGGTCCGGTCCTGGACTAGCAATCATTCTGACCAGTTGCGAGAATGGGATCCTGTATATTCTGATGGTTTACCTTTCGTACATGAACGCCTGTTTCTTCCTACACCTGATACACGTAATCTAGCCCTTGAGTGGTCTCATGACGCTCCCTTTAATGCCCATCCCGGACAAGAGCGCACTTTAGATCTTCTCAAGCGTTGGTGTTGGTGGCCTTCTATGAAGCGCGATGTAGAGTGTTATGTCAGATCTTGTGCGGTATGTGCTCAGGCTAAACATCAAAGGGGTCGACCGGTTGGATTGTTGCTTCCACTTCCGGTACCTCCCAGGCCCTGGCATACGTTAACAATGGATTTCGTTACCGATCTCCCCAAGTCCAAAGGCTTTGACACCGTCTGGGTAGTGGTGGACACGTTCACTAAAATGGCCCGTTTTGTTCCTTGTAGGGGTATCCCTTCGGCCCCTGTCTTGGCAGACTTGTTTTTTGAGCATGTGTTTATGCTATTCGGCCTCCCTTCGGTCATTGTTTCCGATCGAGGTTCACAGTTCACCTCTCGCTTTTGGAGGTCCTTGACGAAACTGTTGGGCATCGATACGAGGTATTCTTCGGCCTATCATCCGGAGACCGATGGCCAGACCGAAAGGACGAATCAATCGATGGAACAATACCTTCGTTGCCTCATATTGCAACATCAGTCCTCTTGGTTGGCCGTTTTGCGACTTGCGGAGTTCGCATATAACAATGCGGCTCATTCAGCTACTGGTTATTCTCCTTTTTACGCCCTCTATGGTCAACATCCCAAGGTTTTGCCGGTCCCTGATGCCTCTGGTTCTTTGAATCCTGCGGCCACGATATGTCTTAGGGATCTTTCGGCTATTCATGCAAGTACAGTGGTTCATCTCACTGAAGCGAAGGCCTCCATGAAGGCCCGTGTGGATGGCAAGTGTCGTGCTGCTCCCCCTCTGGTGGTGGGTTCTAGGGTCTGGTTATCTTCCCGGCATCTTCGCCTAGTGGGTTGCCGGAAGTTGCTGCCTCGCTTTGTCAGGCCGTATGTGATCTCACAGGTTGTTAATCCGGTGGCTTTCCGTTTAGTACTCCCCAGCTCTTGGCGTATCCATCCTGTGTTTCATGTATCCCTCCTCAAACCCTGTCCCGACTCAGTCCGTCTTCGGACCCCTGTTGCGCCGGTGTCCTTGACCTCTCCTGATGTTTTTGAGGTGTCGGCCATTTTGGGTTCTAGGTGGTTTAGGGGTAGGCTCCAGTATCTGGTGGATTGGACGGGTTACGGCCCGGAGGAGCGTTCGTGGGTTTCCGCATCTGATTTGAACGCCCCGCGGTTGGTAACCCGCTTCCATAGGGATCATCCGTCCTGCCCACGGGGTCGTGGGCCGTTGGGGGGGGGCTATGTTAGGCGATCCTCTGCACACCAGGCCACGACACATCAGAACACTGCCCACATTTCCCCAACATCCCCTCCCAAGCTTCGAGGCTCAAGTGATTCGGTGAACCCACAGAACCGAACACTCCGTACCAGTGTACGGGCTCGATTGCAACCCTTTTTGCATTGGCAACTGCCTTGGAGAACGTATAGCAGAAAGGGTGGCCTTACGTCCTCACGCCAGTCACGTGATACACTACGGCGTTCCCCATGTGATCTTGGTGGACGTCACATGACCCAGAGAAGTCACGTGACCCAGGGGCGATCAGTATAAAGGTCTGAGAGACAGAACGCTCATTGCTTCTCAGCTGGCTTCGGACACTGTTTGGCGTTACAACTTGCTCCTTGTTACCTTGATCACGGAACTCTATCTCGGACTCCCTCGGACACCCCTTGGTACTTTTGCTTGGAACTCTTTACCTGTTGCCGGATATTTGGACTGCATCTCGACTTGTCTTTGGATCATCCCTTGGTACCTTGCTGATCTCTACGCCTTTTCCCTACTGGGGATTCAAGTCAAGCCCTGACTCCCACAGGTGGCTACTCTTCTTCCACGCTGAACCTGCGGTTCTACCATTCCAGAGATCGCCGCATCTAATGAGCCTCGAACCTCCCTACTAGGTCACCTGGGTCTCCATTACACCAGATAGGTAAGACACTTTAGTTACTTGTTTTCCTCATTGTATTGTGCTTGCCTGGTGCTTAACCTCATTCCTTCTTGACAGCAGCATCGGTGTTCCAAGAGGCTCCGTGGATCCGAGAAGACATCTCTCACCTGTGGCCTCAAGGGTCGCACAGCGGGTTTCTATTTAGTTCCCCTGTGCATCACTTGGGGACGGAGGTCTCATCGGTCTACACGATACTCAAGTCAGAACACCCTGGTTCTCTCTGTGCTTGACGACTGCAACAGCCTATTTCTCAATCTGCCTCTTTCCTCTCTTGGCCCCCTTCAACTAATCCAGAATAGGACTGCATGACTTCTCCTTGCCCTCAAGCCCCGTGAACGCATCTCTCCAGCCCTAAAATCTCTCCACTGGCTCTCAGTGACCACAAGCACCACATTCAAGACCTTTTGCATCATCCGCAAGGCTGTCTGGGGTTTGGTACCTCTTTACATCCAGCTTTCCCTCCCAAAATACCTCCCAGCCAGAGTCCTTCGGTCTTCTAGCGCCAACTCTCTGCAGGCCAAACGTTTCTCCAAGCAGAGAGTGAGAGGTAGACCCCTTTCCTCAGCTGACTCCTCCCTCTGGAATGCCCCCCCCCTCCGACTTGAGCTAGATCTTCTAAAGTTCTGGAAACTTCTCAAGACGTTCCTTTTCTATTCTTCCTTCCCTCTCCCCCTCCCGTGCTAACTCTCCCTCTGCTGCTGTGACTCGGGCCTGGTCCCCTCAGAGTCATGCAGGGGCCAGACCAACCGCTACCAGTCCCCCCAGCATCCTTTGCCAGCACTTGCCCTCAGTCTCCCTCCCCGGACCAGCCCTATTTGGTCCTCCATATCCATCGCACTCATTTCCCTGGCACTTGCCACCTTGGCCTACCCAGCACTTCCCACCCCCTTTCCCTCGGGGCACCCCACTCCTGCACCTCTCCCTCTACCCCCTTGCACATACCACCTTTTCAAGCACTTGCACAGTAGGATTGTCACAAGGCCAATATAACAGCTTTTTGTTCTTCTTCCATGATTTCCATGCCCTCCCATTTTGTCTTGTAGCGCGTGGAAACACTTGTGTATAGGCGCCATACAAATGTTAAATAAGTGAGCTAAAAATGCTATTTAAGGAGTCACAGGGACTTAGGCAATCAAGAAATGCAATTTAAGAAATCACAGGATTGTGGATGAGCAAGAAATGCAATTTACAAGGTGCAGTTGTTGCATGTATAGGTGGAAGTTCATAACAGTGATTGCACAAACTTAAGAAATGTATTTGATAATATGGGCAGTGGGATATAAAATCCCCACCACAAACTATAGAATCTGCAATTATCAATTTAAAAGAGAATCAAATAACCAAAATGTCAATTTTACTATTTGTAAAGCCTTCCACTGGCCTGGTTGAAAATATCCCTACAAGTCCTGAACCTAACGCTATCCAATTCATCTGACCATATAATCATCAAATGAAAACCCTGGAAATTGAAATATGAAAGGATACAAAAATTACTAAAACTTCATTGGAGGAAAACGAACAATGTTAAAATGTCTACCATAAAGACATGCATGTCAATGTCAAAGCAATACTTCTGCGACTAAAAAAATACATGCCCAAGCATAAACCAAAACTTCTCCTCACCCGAACAATTTTTCCAAATACCTTGCAGGTACCATCCAAAGTGCTGAGTTCCAATACCACTAAAAAAAATCATGGATCACACTGCTCTTTGCTCTCCAAAACATGCTAAATGGTGATTATGTTGCTGCCCCATACACAACATGCTGATTAGATATCTTAGTGTGCTAAGTGTTCACAGCTGAGACCCGTGTTCATTGTGCAGCCTACAGGTTTGAAATGTTGCCAGGCCAACTCAGACCTTCATCCTTCATCTTGCAGAGGTCAATAAGTGAAGTATCATTACATTGGACAGTATTAGCAGTACCTATAGCAGTTGTAGCAAGGGCTTCATAAACAAACACTATCTTTTTCTATCCAAACTCATTGTTAAGTCAAATGTTAGTCTTGTGCATGCTCATTACATTATCCTAACTTCTGGGTGACTGCCTGTGATGCTTATGACCTAAGAGATGCACTGGGCTCACTCTAGCTGAAATTAAAGGCATTTTGATATATGGGGTAAATGTCCTAATGATCTCATTCCACCTGCCCACGCCCTGCATTTGACACCCATGGTAGCACACACACCATGTGGAGTAAAACTGTTGCTGCAGTCATTTCTGACTAGTCAACAGTCACACAAAGCTAAAGGGCAGATCATCAAACTACATTGATGTGCTCCTCATTGATCAACATCGCTCCACCACCTAGAGAGTAGCTCCACAAAAGCTTTCTACGTCACCATTCTTCAATTTTACCTGTGATTCCACATATATGCTGATGAAAAGAACTATTGTGACGACCTAAGAAGGCCATAAAAAGCTACAGAAAGCCAAACCATGCATTCCACATGATCAAAAAAGGGAAGCAGAATAACTGTATGTGTAACAGAATGCCATCAGCGAGGGTGTCTTACCCTGAGCTTTACACAATTATGCTGATTTGATCTCTCAGAAAGTGGGCTCTGCTAAACAGGCCTTACTCTCAAATGATCCATGCTACAAATGTATGATACATAAATGAGCACTCTTGCTGGACTCTGGCTACTGACAAACCATCACCTGCAATGTGATTTGGTAGCATAGCAATTACAGAGAAACATGTGTATTCCGGATACAACATGCTGCAATCCCAAATATGCTCAAAGCAGTGGGCTGCATTTAAACAGTGGCCACTCATTATTCAAACCACATATAAGTGTTAATCCGAAAGACCTGGTGGCAGAACTGTGGTTAAAAATATAAATATATAAATATTACTAGTTTTTATATATAGTGGCCTATAAGGAAATACAATTATAATGGCATAAATGGCGCGCATCAAGTGTGTCAAGTGTAGTTGTTGAGGCGGCGAGAGGATTCTGCTACTCTACTGCTGCTACAGCGTTTTGAACCAACACTTGAAAGGACAAGAGGAAGTTTCACAATTGGAGCGAGGCGAAACGCTTGATTCATAGACTACGTTTCCCAAAATTCAAAGCGGCATAACACTCAGCCCCATTACTCCCAGAAACCAACATAATGCCCAGTGCACGCGCATCTGCGCGCGCATCAAGTGTGTCAAGTGTAGGTGTTGAGGTGGCGAGAGGATTTTGCTACTCTAGTGCTGCTACAGCGTTTTGAACCGACACTTGTAAGGACAAGAGGAAGTTTCACAATTGGAGCGAGGCGCTTCATTCATAGACTATGTTTCCCAAAATTCAAAGCGGCATAACACTCCGCCCATATTACTCCCAAAAACCAACATAATCCCCAGTGAACGCGCATCTTAGCGCGCAACAAGTGTGTCAAGTGTAGGTGTTGAGGTGTTTGGGTGTGCGGGTTAAGGCTAAGGGACTATATTATTCTCCAAAAGCAGCACGTAAGTCTTATTTTGCCTGTCCTTGTTTATGAGTATACTAACTCTTGTTAGTTAGAAAGTTATTTTGTTTGGTAAATCATGGCGAGTGGACTTTGAAGTGGGAAGGCCTTAATTCTGGATGGATTATCTAATATTGACTCTAGTCTTCTTCCTGCGCACGTAGAGCACAACGATGACAAAGCCGCCGTTAGTGCCCGTACCTTTCTGTTAGACCATGATAATAGTACGGTCTTTTCCAAACAAACTGCGATGCTGACTAACATTGGAACGGAAACTGATTGTAATGTACATTTGGTAAAGGCGGATAGTAATGTCATCTCTAAAGAGGAAAAAAAAAACTAATTATTCTAATAAGTGTGCGGCAATACATAGCTTACCGATACAGACTGAAAAGAAAGTGGAAATAAATGCTGCAGTGACTCTTTCCTCGGATATCATTTGTGCTCAGGATGCTAATAAGTCCGGTCCAAATACTAATTAACTTGACTGCGACTTTGCCCTTAATCAAATGGTTGATTTGAACAAAAAAGTTAGAAAATCAATATGATTGCTGACCCCGTTGGAACCTAGGTTAAAAAATAACACCAGTTCTCCTCAGTTGAATGTTGTAGCTAAATAGTACAAACACTGATTACCAAATGAAATTTCTGGATATGGTTCTCCTTTACCATCTGCCAACGAAATGCTTAAAAATCAGTATGATATAAGTAGTGATAATTTCTCACATAATAGTGATGCTAACTCTTTACCTATGTCCACTTTGGACAACCAAGAGCCGTATACGTTTCCCGTCATAATCAGGATACTAGACTTACTAGATATAGGGCACGATGTTATGCATCTAGAGTTACATGACATAAAACATTCCATATTGGAAATTACCACTAAACTGTGTAAACTGGAAGGATATATTATCGCTAGGGAATTATGTATTAATTCTATCACTGTCCTTACAGAACCAAAAATGGTAATTAGGCATGAGCAGGGTACACAATGTAGCAACAACGGAGATAATAGCTCTTGCCAGGAGGACTCCTTGACCAAAACTAATATGGATCATATTCTTTGTGACTTGATGAAGGAATTAAAAACAACTAGTGCTGTTGTACAAAATCTTAGCACTGAGATAAATGAAGCAAAAAATTTTAGTATGTCCAAATCAAACCCCATAGTAGATGAGTCACCTGATAGCCCCACCGTACTGATCAATATCATTGAGAGTGGAATGCTGGTGTACCCATCTGTAGAATCGCTGACAGATAATACTATATTCCTGTCACGCAGGTATCGCAAACAACAGCAGCGGTCAATAAAGCGTGCAGAAAAGTAGAGGCGGTCAGCCAATGAAAAAACTTAAGAAAAAGAAACGACTTCTATTAAACCTATTAATGAAATAGTTGATGAAATATCTCCTTGTGGTTCCATAGATGAAGAGAATATCGATCTTAAACAACTATCTAAAGAAAGTCAAATACATCTTAATCCCACTGTAAACATTATTAAATCGAGTGCTAATACAATTGAAAAAGAAATCCATCCAACAGCTGACATTCAAACAGCAAGCTGCCAACAAATGGGTGAGAATGATTGTGCAGAATCAAATACTTTAATGTACAATGGTAAAAAAAAATGATCATGATGAACGATGGTGCCAAAACACAAAGAATGCTTGTAACCTATTTCCCAAGTAAGGGGAAAAAAAGCATTATTAACTCCACTCAGTCCAATGTGAGTAATTCACTAAGAGATACTGATTAATTCTATCCAATCTTTAGCTGTCAACGATAATAACCAAACTGTGCAAAAGGAATTATACTCAGTAAAGTGTGCAAAGCCCGTTGGACTGTCAGCCTTTGTGGTTCGTCCACCATATGAGCCTGATGTTGTCCATATTGGGTCTGGTAAATTTTGTGAATTGCCCTCTGCTGTGAAAGCTACTATTAATAATGATAAGAGCATGGAGACTGATCTTTCTATTTAGTTATTGAATAATAGTCAGACTGTAATGATTGACAATAATAATATTACTCCCCACAATTATGAGTTGGCTGATTTAGAGAAAGCCATCAAATGTGGCCATGTATCATTGGATACAGTCTCGAAACTACTTAATCCCCAGATAAAAAGTAGTTTGTGTGTATCAATCCCTCAAATAGCTACTTGATCAGATAGTAGCAGTACTGGAAGCATATTAGAAAATGGGGTTTCAACTTCTATGGTGGTGAATAAAGAAGTTGGTTCTTCTAAACAAATTGTAAAATCAGATTTGCCAATGTCATTGAAAGAGAACAAACTTAATGAAGACAAACATGACAGGAAAGTTATTCATGTGATAGGTTTGGTAGGAAGAGCTGATATTCTGGGAAAATCAGACCTACCTGCTAAGCATATTATACTCAATCCCCCCATTGTGAATACTTACTACAAATGACTTTGATTCCATAAATTATCCAATGACTTGCCATGTTAACTCAGACCAAGTCTTAAAACTCAAATGGTCATTCAGACAAGAACTTCTTGATTTAGGGTTTACATTACATACATTTAACAATGTTAATGCTGCCAAAGAATTCTTAGACTACGTAGTAGTGAAGCAGCAAGATGTGATATCCCCGTGTGTGAATGCTTTGAGTAGCTCTCATGATGATAAATCGTGTATCTCTCAATTACTTATGATTGCCAGCAAGAATAGTGAAATGTCTTGGATTGAGCCATTCCCAAAAACTATTTTATCAGCAAAAGTGGCAACTAATAACTCACAGAACGTGCATAAACTTTTCTTGTACTCATGGAACTCATGTTGATATCGGAACATATTGTGCTGGTTGGCTTCTTTTAGTGTGTGTGATTTACCTGATGTTTTATTTATCAAGGAGACCATGAAACAGGATGTGCTGGTTGGCTTCTTTTAGTGTGTGTGATTTACCTGATGTTTTATGTATCCAGGAGACCATGAAACAGGATGATCTAGATGTCCCTGAATATTGTACATTTTGTTCCTACGCTAAAAAAGGTATTGAAGGGCGACCCTTTGGGGGGCTGGCTATTGGAATTAAGAACTCCTTGGATTATGTGGCAAAGAAGACTTATTCATCCAGTCATCTAATAGCTGTACTTGTAACCTTACATTCTAGGGTCAAGAAATCTATATTGTTGATATGTTTCTATTGGAATCCGCTAAAATATAACATTTCTATAGTATTAGACGGCTTGGATGAGTGCTTTGAACATTCCTTTTTTAAACTATTGTGACATTGAGCTTATTATTGGTGGAGATTTTAACTCAATGTGTTATACTGGCAACATTGGAAGTTTGGTCTCTCACAAAAAGAAACAAAATGTATCTTGTATAGAGGTAGAGTGTGGAATGCCTACTTCTATGATCACGATATGTAAATTGCTAACCTTGCAGAAAACTCTGATGACTTTACCTGGAAACGAGGTACATCACATTCCATTATTGATTATTTTTGTGTATTAAATTCTTTATTACCGTTAATGGATGTGGTCAAAATTAACTCAATTGATTACAGTGACCATGCGCCAATTCATACCTGTTTATTGATTAAGCACAATAGTTTAACAATGGATACATTTTTAACCACCCCTGAAACTAAACGAGAGGCTGTCTCTCCTAGATGGAATTCAAAACTATGTTTGGAGGAACCACGGCTAAAAGCTGTGGAGAAACACGTGTTGGGAGAATAAAAGTGTATTTCATGTAAATTTGGATGATGACTGGAATGTATGAAAATAATA
The DNA here is from genome assembly GCF_040938575.1 of Ambystoma mexicanum. NCBI lineage: Eukaryota > Metazoa > Chordata > Amphibia > Caudata > Ambystomatidae > Ambystoma > Ambystoma mexicanum. The sequence goes on from NC_090928.1 coordinate 294,832,346, forward strand.
CATGAAAAATAAAATCAATTAAAATTTAAATGACTAAGAGTCTATTGTATCATATCTGGTGCAGGAGTCGCACAAATTACAAGTGACAACATATGAAGAAAAAGGTCATAATATCTTTAACACCTTTTTTCCTCCACATATGGATCAAATTATTGCAGCTACTGTTGCTAATGCATTAGCTTATTTGGTAAAAATCCAGAAACCTAATCAGTCTTTTACAAATCATTTGTTTAAATATGAAATAAAAAAATTGAAATAAAAAAATAAGGAAATTTGTATGCTAAATAATGATCCAGTGACATTTTCACAAAGATTGTATTTAAAAAAGTTAATAACACAACGTTATAAATTTAAGGTGAAAGGAATTCATTTAATGGTTTATTCAAAGCAGAACTGTGACATGATTAATTCTATATGTGGACATGACACTAGAAAGACGTGGTCCCTCATTAAAAATGGTCCTAGTGGTAAATCATCCATAGCTGATAATACTATTCGAGCTGAAATTTGGAGAGAGTATATTGGTGGTTTAAAATACCAATTACCTGCTAGCTTCACTCATATTGGACATAGGTGTTTCTTACAAACAACCATAAAGAAATTTAACTTGTCTATTTCAGACATAGAACATGCCATAGAGAAATTGTCCAACTCTAGAGCCCCTGGTCCCGATTGAATTCCCGCATGTGTTTACAAAGCTAATAGAAGTTTTTGGGCAGGAATTCTGAAAATAAAATTTTATTATATATTGAGATCAGGGACCCTTCCAGAGACTTGGATGACTTCGATAATCATCCCCATTTTTAAGAAAGGTGACCTTGCGAATCCGGCAAATTATAGACCGATTTCTTTAACAGATGCTGCTGCGAAAATATTTTCTATTCTTGTAATAGCCGATTTGGATGTATTTCTTGACACAAATAAAATGTATTCTAAGTATCAAGTAGTTTTCAGAAAATCGATGTCAACTACCGTTAATGGTACAATAATGGCACATTTACTTGCCGGAACTAAACACAACAAACTTGGTACTATATACTTAGCCTCCATTGATATGACCTCTGCATTTGATACAGTTGTGAGAAATATCTTATGGAACAAAATGGAGTCTTTAGGAATCCATGATTATCTTATCTATTGCATACAGAAATTTAATTCTAATACATTCTATAAAATTAGAACTACTAAAGGGGGCGCTGTTTCTGAACCTATCAACTCATACTTGGGACTCAAACAAGGCTGCAATTTTGCAGCCACCTTATTTAATGTAAACGTCTGCGACATAGATGAGCTATGGAAATTCATGAATATGTTTGCAGCTATGATATTTTCATTAAGGATACATTGGATCGCTTTTGCGGATGACATTATTCTCTTTGATCTTACACCTGTTGGGTTACAAGTTAAACTGCAGCTGTTCTCTGAGTATGCTTTTAATCATAATCTGGTCCCAAATTTAGCGAAAATTAAAGCAGGCAAAAAGCCAAAAAAATGTGTGTGGAACATAGGAAGTGTGACCCTAAGTACATGAATTAACATATTTGGGATATCATTTTAGCAATGCGTCCTCCATTAAATCTTGGACTAAATATATTAATTTAAAAATTAGACCTCTTGCCAGTCAATTGAAATTTATATATGCTAAATACTGTATTTTCTGTGATACCTGTAATAGATTTTATGACCTTAAAGATTGAATCTGTAATTTTATATGCTCTTGATATTTGCACTATTAATATGAATACTCATTTAGATGTCATACAAAGATGCCTTTTAAAATGAACACTGAATCTAGTTCTCCCTATTCCAAATTGTGTCATACGGCACGAGTTGGGTATTATTTTGCTATCATGTCGTAAAGACTGGAGAGATCTATCAAATTACTCTAAAATCCTTTTAGCTACACAGAATTCGCTTTATCAGGACCTCAACTTAATGGCTATGGGGTGCAGTTCCAGTTCATATATGAATTACATTGGAAAAATGAACGTAATATTGAATGACTTAGGAGTATTGGAGTGGGATCTTACAGTTCGCCCAAGTTTTGTTAAAAACAATTATTTGAACGTTATTGGATAAATACTACCAATGATTTATCTAAATATAGTACATATAGGAAAGTATTTGAGAAAACAGGATGGTTGTTGTCCATATCTTATAATTATTCCATGTAAGTCTACACGGATGTACTATTTAAGGTTTAAATTGAATGAAATGCACACCCTAGAGCGAACTCGTTATTGGGGAACTTTCAAGAATCACGCTGTTATTTCTACCGCATGTAGGTTTGCACACTGTATAGAACCAAATGAGACACCAAAACACTTTATTTTGGAATGTATATATTTTAAAGAGTCTAGGACTATGTTTTTGATTGAAGTTTATGAACTGTGATTGCACTGAATTATTGTGGAATCATCTTGTCTGGAAGTGGGAATGCACTAATATTTGCATTAGTAGCTTTCTTAAAGATAATCGAAAAAGAAATTGAGCTTTTGTGATTATATAGTATTTTATGATCCTGGTTATTGTAAAACGTAGGAAAAGCAAAATCAAGGGAACATGCTGTTTTTATAAATTTACTACATATGAGGTCACATTTGTGTAATTAATTACAGATAACTTTTTAGTGTATATTTCTATATTGTAAATTGTTGTCTTGGCACATGCTTTGATTATGTGTTTTATGTATATAAGTGTGCTTGTTGCTGATATTGCATATTTGCATGTTGCATCGACTAGATTTTGCACCTTGTATATTTTGCGCATCTGTTGATCCTCCAGGTTTTGCACAGCGTAGGTTTTGCACACTGTATATTTCGCATATTTTTATGATTTGTTTTTAATATTTGCTAATTTTGCACAACTTTGTACTCTTTGAAGATTCACATAACATGGTATAATTTTTATGTCATGTACCACTGGTAAAACTGTATGAATATATTTGTGAAGGTTATATGAACCAATAACAAATAAAAAAAAAGAAAATGGCATAAATCCATTTAATGTGGTTTTATTATCAACTGGTTTCCTGTGACACCTGAAGCTATCTGATCCCTTTGTGTATGGCTGTATTATTATATTATATTATTATAATTGTTCTTTTATAATGCGCTTAATACCAGCGAATGGCGTTTGGAATTTCACCCACAACAGATGTAGGGCCCAGCCCTTAATGCTCCTTTGTTTTCTGCTGGGAAGGCTTGACATCTTCCCATTACACATAACTTACAATTGGGGTAGGGTGGGAGATGGATCTATGCAACGTAATGAGGAAGTCAAACTGGGGTTATAATTACTGGAATCTTTTTGATCTCAGACAGACCAGACAGCGGACAATATAGTGTAACTTAGAAAAGGATCTATACACTAGAAGAATGGTCCTATCATCTTAAATAAGACCTATGCCACATTTCCTTCCTTTGACCCGTCCTACCTCCCTGTAAGTAAGGCACTCTGGGAGCTAGCATTAGAGGGCAAAACCCTTGTTTCAGACAGATGGATTGGCCCCTTAGAGAAGGCTTGCAATGGACCAATCCGCTGTGGTAAAATGGGTATATAAGTTGGTTAGACTTGCCCCTTTAAATCAATCTTCTTTGAATCATCTTCACGGAACCATCTTCTTGAGATTTCTTACAAGATTATACTAGAACCTTGTTCAGGAATAGACTGCACAAAGTCCTCAGTCATTGGGATGATTGCAAGGACTTCCAAGGAGGGTGCAGCCCTGCTCTCTGACTGCTTCATGGGAACATTTTGTGTGACCTGCTGTTGAAAAGGCCAGACTGCACCAAGCACTCTGCTTGCTAAAGTGGCACTCCCTGCAAGTGTTTTTGGTAACATTCCTGGCTGTGAAGGACAGAAAACAGACTACATTTTCATCAGAGACCCAGCAGAGAATCTCTCTGCAGTCCAAGGACTAGAAGAAGCTGCATTTGGCTCTCTCGACCAGTATGAACCAATTTGAGCCATTGTGAGCGCTCAACACCTTCAAGCCACTGCAGAGACCCAATGGGGATGCCCTTGGTATTCTACATATTCAAACCTGCTTATGTGCCTTTTTGAGCTACACCATTCTGAACATCACCTAACATTCCAAGCTTATTTGGACCGCAAGCGGTTTCCACTTACAGAACTGCATCACATCGTTGGACTCAGTCGAGCCAGCTTGTTGCTGAAGCTGAATCGCCACTTCAAGCCCCATTCGAGCCTTCAAACTGTGTGGATTTGAACACTGCTGCTTCATCAAGTCTCTAGCCATTGCCAGATGCTGAATTGTGCTGACCAGCTCGACCGCCTAGAAAATTACTCAACTCACTAAAAAGTGCCCAGATGATAGATCAATACTGTCAAGCTAGTAAAAGTTAAGGAATGTAATGTAGTTATGTACCCCTGGCCTTGTTCTATGGGTCCTGGTGGCATTTAAGACCCCACTTTAGACGTTAAAAGACTAAACCTTTTACATGTTGAATTTTCTGCAACTTGTGGACCTTTGTTCTTCATACCTGAAGTGCCTGTTTCACCTAAAGTCTGCATTCACTATGTGTTTCATTATAGTGGTGAGTTGTTAGTGTTTTGACTAAGTTGTGTGTCAATTTAGTTTAATCAAAGTCTTATTTTTATAGAACTTTTGATTGGACATTTCTTTTATTTTGATATTCCCTTTAATGTTGCTATTTGGATGCTTCCATTCCGATTCCGGTTATAACGCCATTTTTCAGGCGGTGTTTCCATGTCCGCGCTAGTTGTGATGCTCGTGGTGTTTCGTATAGCCGGAAACAGAGGGGTTTCCGTGCAGGCGGATTTTACGGGACCCTTAACTCCGCGGTGGCGGTTGCGGGTGGTGCTATTTCCGGGGCCGCAGGTCATGATTGGGTGGACGCGGTAACGGTGCCGGTATGGTTTTACCGGTGGCGTTAACTCCGGACAGATGTACTTGTAATGAGGCCCACAGTATTATCTAGTTGATTAATAGGGGTAAAATAAAGCTGAACAATTTACCTTCATATGTACACATTTCTTTTCACCAGTAAAGAGAAAGTGATGTTCGATAAAAACTTAGCATTTGTTCAACAATTTTGTTCTATTTTTATTTAACAAAAAAGCTCTGCTTTTTTAAAAGCTCTATCTATACCAAATGAACACTGGGATTTTAACATTCTTTATCTGATGCTGCACCTTGAAAGTGTCTTGGTGAGGTAAACAACTTTACACTTTTTGCCTTCAATTCTTGGAAAACGCAATTGAAATGTGACAGAGGAGGACTCAACAAGAAAACATGGTTTGCCTATAACACTGGAAATATGTAGCAGCCTGTTTGTATGATCACTGGCTAACAATGGACATCTGTGGGTTTTCCAGGGTCAGCAGCAGATGATCAACTATGGTTTATGTGTTTGCAATGGCATATTTGCCAACATCACCCATCCCAATCTGAAGTTGCTTATCCAGTCCTGTTTTTTTTCTTTGCATTCTGGAGCCTTGAAGGGGATAAGTTGGGGACAAGTTGGATTGACCAAATGATCATCAGCATTGATCAGACTCAAGAGTCAGGGAGAATGTTTGTATTTTCAAGACTCAGAAAGAACTGTAACTTGACAAATACAGAATAATAGAAATACCTCAGACTGAAACGAATGAGCTAATACTTCTGCAATGACTAATAGAGAAGAATATGAAATGGATAATACCGACAGTGGAAAATATTCCTCTGAACGTTTTGAAAACCTTCATCTTAAATTGATACATTTTGGTCCATGTTGGAAATGTGAATCACCCACCACATTTTGTGGTTGCAGGAAAGAGATTGGGCATGAGAGGTTGCACTTTGCGGACACTGCTGGCATTTGTTTCTGATATATCCTGGTGGACGTGTTCAGCAGGTTTGTACTATTTCTTTTGCTGTTGTGTTCTGCTCATTCAATACTATTTTGCTCAAGCAGTGTGCTTATGCAAATGAAACAGCATAGTGCTGTACTGAAAGTGCATGTAGCACAGCCCTCAATGACAGTTTCTGTAGATGCGGAAGGTGCACGCCTTACTAATGGGAGCTCGTGCACACAGTTCCAGTGCTTGCACACAAAGGAGAAATATAGGTTGTTGTTGCGTAGCATGCAACGGTTGTGGGCATGCGCAAGCCTTGTACCGGCTCGCGCATGCATATTGAATAAACGAGGTCCCAGAACGGCAGTTGCCGCTGGAACCCCATACCAGAAACACGCATCCAGCATCTGCTTAGCGTGTGTGTATGCGTGTGGGCGACCGGGGGGCCCACCAGGCAGCCATCAGTTGTGTTTCTTCTGTGCATATTTATTTATGGAGGAAAAAAGGAAGGCATATTGCTTTTACACCTCCATTTTCCACTGAAGCACATGTTCTGCTCACACAAGGCATACGAGGTGCACGGAGCAGAGTTAACTTCCCTGCAGGGCTTTCCTCCTCCATCTTGTGTGAGCACGTCATTTCATGCCTGCATGAGATTTTCATGCAGGTGTGAAATGAATGAATTACCTATGGAGTCTGGCCCAATTTAGCCCTTGCCAATGAGCATGTGAATTCCATAAGAATCCATCATTAAATGCCGCGTGAAAAGCGTAATTTGCAGGTGGTGGTAACTTTTTTTGTAAAACGGAGCATACAACTGAGGATTAAAGGCAATTTTGCTTTGGTTTATTTTTCAGTTTTGCAATCTTCCTTGAATATGTTGAAAATTGCATGCAGGGGACCCAACAGTGTGCAAGTCAAAAATGAATGGTCCGCTTCATGCAATTTGCATCTGTTATAAAGGGAACCACTGTGAAGTTGTGCTTGTAAAATAATGATCGTCATCATTTTATAAACTTAAATGTGCTCCTCATCTCCCTAAGTACATCCAATGAAGGGGCGGGATGTTGAACGTGCTGCACTACAGGTATCTGAAATTTAAGAGCAATTTTAGATTAGGCAGCAGTTTCAAATACTCTTTCTTGACATTTCTTGACAGTAAAGTGATTGCAAGTAAAGGAAAACATCCATAACCCAATGTACAGGTGGGAGTGTTTTCTTTTAGAGATATAGAGATGAGATCCCTTGTTTCAGATCCAGCAAAATGCTTTAATCACTCACGCCTCGAAAGATGCCAAACGTAAACAACATAATTATCTGGCTGCTTTCCTGCCATGCCTGTTGAAGCAGGTGGGAGGCGGATATTGAGAACCGGCACAGATGCATATCATTCCAAGGTAAACAGCTGAAGCAGTGACAACCCTTGCTCTTAATGCATTTATAACCTAAACTTTGAAAAGTTAAACAGTTACACAAAAGCACCCAAATAAATATATATATATATATGTATATATATATATTCATTAAAGAGAACGGTGGGATTGGTGGGCATCTTTACTCGGTGTGCTTTTTATTCAGTTAAAATGGGGGGCTCAATGGGAATGGGATGTACCGGCTCTGGCTCCCGCGCAAGGGGAATGACCGGGTCCGCTGAGGTGAGAATGGCCCAGTGATTCTCCTTTCGCAGGAGCCGGAGCCGAGTTTGGGGGTAGCCATGCCGGTAAAACCGACATGGCTACCTCCAACCTCGTAATGAGGCCCACTCAATTTGAATCACACATTCTTCCCCACAGTGGTGCAAGTTCCCCCTTCATTTATAGCAATGTACTGCAGTCCGGTGCATACCTCACCGCCATCTCAGAAGTACAAGCTGAAAGAAGACTAAATCCAAACAGAAACCTCTCTGATTTGAGTGAAAGATGTCCTGTGTAAACGTTTTGCCTGGGCTGCCGGTCAGACTGCCGTCACGTTTAACAACACCAGCATCGGTACATCAGTGATCGACCCATGAGTAAGGTGGGTTCCACTTTGGTAGGGCACCGAACATATTTTTTTAGGCAAATAGACAAGCACTAAAACCCTAAATAGCAGCAGCACATATTGATTGTCTATTGATTCTATGTTTTTATACCGGAATATCCACTTTAAAACCCTAGTCTCTGCTGGTCAGCTTGTGCAGCAGTAGCAGTGGGGCAGCCACACCAGTCTCAATAGTCTTCTGAAATGGGATATCAATGGAGCTGGTTTGGTTCTTCAAAGGTAATATAGACATTGAATTGGAGCCTTGTTTGCCTTGGTTCCTCATTGTTACATAGAGGTGGAAAGTAGTACAGAGAGACTACGGAGAAGCAGCCTTTCATAAGTGCTACGCTGCATCATTCCAAGTGCAACTCTGATGAAGCTGCATCTCATAGTATAGTTCTAGTGGAACTTTCTCAACAGTATGTTTCCTATGTTTTTGGAAGCAAATCTTTGGCATGCTCTTCTGTTTTAAATATTTGTGATTTCCTTTTCTTTCTTGCCCCCCTGATGCCTGAATTCTTACTTGTCTTGCTGTGCTAGGAGAAGCTACTTGATAAAGGATCACAATGTGATTGGCAACTACAAATGCGATATGTTGTTCATTTGATCTTATAACACCTGTGGTATCACTGTAAAGTTGGCCTGTGAAACAAGACATTGGTGCTCTCGATTACTTCATACCTTATTGCGCTTTAATTGCACTTTAATGATATTCCTTGAAACGTGCTTTGTGGTCTCTCAAGGGAGGTCTGTTTGTACCATCAGGAGGTGCCTGTAGATTGGGCCCCTAAAGATGTCAGCATATAACCTACATGGTAAACCCCAACTTAGTTTGAAGTGCAGTTTTGGGACTATTTCTACGGATAAAGTATTGGGAGTAATTGGAGCACAAGCCATTATTTCTGATATGCTGTTAATCATCGTCTTATAAACTATGTATTTCAAACCATCATTCATTGTCATTTCTTGCCTGCAATTTAAATCAGAACTCATCTAGGTGCAAAATTACATAATTGTTCTATTTAATAAATAGGGTTCAAGTCATGGCCAAAGAGCAGGGACCAGAGTAGATCGGCACGACTACGTTATCCACAGCTTCTTCATCTCCACACATTTGTCATCCTACAACTTTAGGCAATTTAGCCAACTCTCCAGGTAATTTGAAGCAGACATTCTCAACAGCCTAGTCTTCTCTCCCAAAGTCGTAGTGATGACGAGATGAGAAATCTAATGGATCTTTAGAATAATACAATTTTAGGTAATTCAACCCACACGTCTCTTTCACTATGAGCTGTAAACTTAATACTAACATTATGCATTGGGCTCTATGATCAAATTGTGTCTGAACTGAAAAAGTAAGGCTTTATTTGGGAAAACATAATGGGAGCAGGGAACAGGTTGGAAGCGATTATTTTTCTTCTCTTTCAACTCAATCAGTCTATTAATATTAGTCCTTTGAGAACAGACCCAAAGGACAAACAGAACGTGATGTTTCAAGAAAAACAGACCCTCACAGCGAATTAAGCCTCTATTAATGCCTTTGGAATCTCATTAACAGACTATAAAAGGTCAGAACGTCAAGGATTTAGGGAGAGGGAGTTATGTAAATCTGGTCTCACAAATATATGAGCTAGATGATGGATCTTATCAATGCTATAACATTTACAATAGAAAGTGTGCAAAGTAAAATTTTGAAGGATTACAAAAGGGCTTCAAAATACAAAGAGATATCCCCCTTGCATTAAAAAGAAGGTATACATGGGTAGGGTAATGGTGGATGGTACAAGTCACTCGGCCCTCGTCGAAAAGAGGAAGGCACTTTTTTCTGATTTAATGAAAAATCCAAATAAAATCCTTAATTTCCAAAGGAAATTAGCAAATCCTCTTTAAGGAACAAAAAAATAATTTCTGCAAGTAGGTCATGCATATGACATTTGTCAAATGTAGGCAAATGAAGCTATCACATCCGAATATGGCACCCTCGAAGTAAAAGTGGACTTGGATCAGAAAACAAATGCATCTAAAAGTACTAAGAGACTGAAAAGGAATAAAGTCAACAACATGAGGGCTGAAGAAGTGCAGGTAGATATGGAAAGCTTGGTAACTAATAATCCAGACAGTGACAATGGGCCGCATGGCAAGTTTGGCCACTGTTGGAAACTCACGGTGGCACCAGGAAGTCAGGCGCCGATAAAATTTTACGAGTTCGGCAGCAACCCACCAGTAGCACCGGCAGGGTTACCGCCGGACTCATAATGAGGCCCATTATTTCACTCCCAGATTTAGAAGAAAGTTGGTCAATAAAAATGAGAAAACAGGGCGTGCAAAGGAAAAATGTAAATATGCAAAGTGAACACTGTAGGATTCAAGAGTTATTTATTGACTCTCACTTCCTTCCAATGAACATGAGTTCCATTCCGGGGATTTTTAAATCCATATCTTCGAGTGAATTTGACAGGCTCTTTTTTGCAAGTTGAATTCCTAGCAAAGCCAATGCGTATTTCAAATCGGCAGCATTCACAAAACTCTTAATGGGAAAAATGGCTTCCTTTCTCAGTATGGGTTTTGATTTATTCCCTAGCAATACTGAGTGTACTTCCTAATACAAACACAAGCAGGTTTGATGGGGACAATACCCCAAAAGAGAAACTAGAAATGGGATGCTTTCAGTAGCCAAATTCCACTAGAACTGTGGAACAGTCCAAGAAACACAAAAACATAACTAGATAAAAGGGAATCGAGTGTGGTTAGCGGAAGATCTATGGCCAGTGACAAAACTACCACCTAACACATTTCATCCAGCTTTCCTGTGTTTATCATTAAATACTCGATGGTTCAAACATTCTTGTGTAAAGGAACAATTCTCAATTTTATTTTAACAACCAAAATCATTCCTACACACAAAACATTTGCTTACAGAACCGCCACACATGGATTGTGTGACATTGTTTCTTCAGCCCGCTCAACCGGGAAAAAGAAAAAAAGACGACCAAAAGAGATCCATTACTTGGTGCTAAAAATTGCTTAGAGATGCTTATGAATGAAACTACAACTGAATCTCTAATAGCTCCAAAGCACAGCAGCAAATATCGAAATATGGAAAATAAATGTATATGACATTGAAGAGGTAACTAATAGTGTGGCAGGAATACTAGAGAATTGGTATGGTCGTGATAAAACGGGTGCTGTCATCATAGCTGGTTTCTTTTGAGCAAAATGTACACAAAAATACATGATTCCTAGCAACAAAGATTCCACATGGGAACTTTTTATTGAGGATCTAACAGTTACAAAATATGAGTAAAATAAAGAAGTTAGTGTGTATCTTTATGTTCCATGCGAATGGAGTCTAGTTATGAATAATGTGTGCGTTAAATGTGCCGCATGCACAAGACTCTTTCAGGGGTAAGCCTCTATTCTTGACTGTGTTTTCATCTCTAGGTGGCACTTACATTCTGTAAGTAACCCTAATATAAAACCTATGGGTGTAAGTGATCATTCAATATTTTTGATATTGATAAAGTTAAATAGGGGGATTGATGCTATGCAGAGATCCCCTTTCATTCTACAATCTTGAACATGCGCCTTGAGGTTGGGTACCCCATCCATGCGCATTCGGCCAATGGGATCCCCGCTTCGGCTATCGCGTGAGTGTTGAATGCTACTTGGTTACCGGTGCATCTCTCCTGAATCTGTGCCTGTGCCACTCCTGTCTCTCTCTCTAAGCTATCTCCGAGGACTTTTTCTCCCAGCTCCACATGAACATTAGCACTACTCTATCTACCTCTCCTGTGATCACATTTCCACTGGCTACACCTTCGTACTAGTGGTGCTGCAGTACTGTGTTGCATTGTTTTTGCTTCTAACTACAATCAAATGTAGGTGTATGCTCATCTTGCATTACTTTCTGCTATCTAAAATCGAATTTAGGTGTGTGCACTGTTTTTTGCTGCTAACTGAATTCGAATTTAGGTGTGTGCACTGTTTTTTGCAGCTAACTAAAATCGAATTTAGGTGTGTGCACTGTTTTTTTGTCTGCTAATTAAAATCGAATTTAGGTGTGTGCATTGTTATTTGCTGCAAACTAAATTCGAATTTAGGTGTGTGAACTTTTTTTGTTGCTAACTAAAATCGAATTTAGGTGTGTGCTCATCTTGCATTGTTTTCTACTATCTACAATCAAACTAGGTGTGTGCCCATCCAGAATTTTCTTGGACTACCCACTGTTTCTGTCCAGTCCTGTTGTGTCGCCTCCTTGCCTACTTCCTCCCGTACACCATACCTGCTCTGCTTGGGCTTAGTGTATCACGCTCTGTGCCTAGCACTATGGCGCTTTCTTTATCGCGTATCTAACTGCTTCTCTATTTCCTACCCCTTCTCCTCTCGCTAAATCTGGCTGCAAGAAACTTAAGAAGGCCATACTGGGCTTGAACCTACGTCAGTACTTCCGTAAGAGAGACGCTCACTGAGATCCTCTTTGTCGTACCTTGTCCCGACCAATGGACTCTTCATATGGTCGCTCTGCTCTCTCCTTACTCTTCCTCTCACATTAATGGTGGCACCCGCTGGGAGGTCCTTCTTGCCTCTTTCTCCACCACCAGGGTCATCATAAATGTCTATCAAAATGGTACCATCCTGCTGCAAGGGCCTCGACCCAACCTTTTACTTTTCGATAGGCTTCTTCGTAGCCTTATCGACTTTCCACTTTCCTCCTCAAGGGCTCCCTTGCCACCTTTTTCTACAGCTATCAGGCTCCCTTGCCAGATATGCCCACCTTGGCTACCTTGCCTCCCACTAACCTCAAAGCCTCTCTCATTACTGCCCCCTTGTTGCTTGCAACTCTACTGGCTCTCTTGCCTACAAGTTCTGCTCTGACAACCTTGTCAGTCGCCACCACTCTGGTGCCCTTGGCATCCACTGCTGCTGACTCTGTGTCCCCCTTGCATCCTGTGGCCCCTCCTACACTAGCCCCCTTGCCATCTACGAATGTCCTGGCTCCCTTGCCTAAAGTCCCCTCACTGGCATCCTTGTCTGCCTTGTCTCCTCTGCCCATTGCTGTCTCTATCCCTCTGGAACTGTTGCCGCTTACTGGGAGGACTACTATCTGTACCCCCCCTTGTAAGTCTTTTAAAAACACCAATCTCTTCCACAATGCCACGTTTAACTCTCGCTCTGCTGTTAAGCACTCCTCTGATATCTGCCACTACTTGAACACTTGGATCTCAATGTCATAGCCATCACTGAGACTTGGTTCAAGAACAGCTCTATCACATGTTTTGACACAAATCTCCCTCACGGCTACAAGATCCTCTCTGTACCGAGGCCTAACAGACCTGGAGGTGGAGTAGCCCTGATCTTTCCAGAGTGGATACCTGCCTCCATCATTCCCACTGAGACCTACTTTTCCTTTGAATGTCTGGTATGCAGGCTCTCTTTCTCTCTCTCTCCTGTCTCCTCTCTTACTCTGACCACCTTCTATTGGCCACTGGGCCAGTCCACCCTCTTCCTCTCTGAATGGGTTGACCTGGCTTCCTCCCTCCTTTCCTCATCCTCCCAACTCCTCCTGCTGGGGGATCTTAACATCCACCTTGATTCTCCTGACTCTTCAGGTCCTTTCCACAACCTTTGCAACTCTCTTTCTCTCTCCATTCTTCCTTCTGGCCCGACACACACCACTGGCCACACCTTAGATACTCCACAAACATCCATCCCTCTATCCCTCTCACTACCTCATTCACCTGGAGAGACCATTCTTTTTTCTCGCCCCACATGAAGCTCTCTTCTCGTCTAGCACTGGTACATCCTACACTGCTCCTGCCTTCGAGGTTATCCACCCCGTGACAAGTGTGACAGTGGCTGTCTTTGCCTCCACCTACCCTCCTCCATCTACTCCTGCGGCTGACTCCCACCCTGACACAGCCCTCTCTAACTTTTACCACTCCATTTCCAACACTCTTGACATTCTTGCCCCTGTCATGAGGTCCATCTGAAGACATCCAAAAAGTGCAACTCTTGGTATGTCTCCGAGCTAGCTGCCCTTAAACGAAGGCGCAGAGCAGCAGAACGGAAATAGAGATCTTCAGGTGCACTATCTGACAAACTGGCCTGCCACCTTCTTCAAGGGCAATATAGACTCTGCATTTGCTCCAAGAAATGAGTCTATATTCAAGCCCGTATATCAGCAGCATCTAACAACACAGCTGAACTCTTCAAAGTCTGCAAGGAACTGGCCAATCCTACCGCAACCTCTTCCTATACTGTGAAAAAAAGTCAGTTTGTGCCTGCACCTCTTTGCGCCAATTTTAACACGTAGCAAGAAGTCACAAAGCCAGTTTTCTTGAAAAAGAATTATTCTTAATTTATTGACTTGTCATTTAGCCCTTGTTGGATGACACGTGTTTCGGCGTATATCTAGTGCCTTTTTCAAATCCGGGCCTTTCTTATTTGATTTTAGTTCCCCCTCTGGGAAAAGTCTCTCTTGGTTGATCACAAGACCGGAGTCCTAGGGCTCAAACCCTCCTGAAAATTCAAATGCTCGTGCCTCACGCGTCGGGGGTCTTCCTATACTGCACCCACCCAGGCTCTCTGCTCGACCCCCCACCCAGGCCCTCTGCTTGGCCCCGGATGCACATTTCATTGCTAAAACACAGGACATCCTGTCCTCTTTTCCCCTCACCCTCACCTGCACCCACATCTCTTGGGCCCCCCTCAGCCAACCCCCCTTCCTCTCTCATCCCTCTCCCTTGTCACACTACAGGAAGTCTCTAGACAAGTTCAGTCCAGGAAAGCCTCCTCCAAACAGGTTGACCTTTACCTTCCTAAATCCATCAAGGACAACATAGATTATCGTGTTTCAGCCTTGGCAGACCTCTGCAACCTCTCCTTTGCCACTGGAGTTTTCCCCCACTTCTCTCAAGCAATCTCGTGTGGACCCTCTGCCCAAAAACCTCTCTGATGACCGTTCTATCCCCGCAAACTATTGCCCAATTACTATCACTCCTTTCCTGGGCAACCTCCTGGTGAAATTAGTTATCTGACAACTTATCCTCCACACTGAATCTGTTGGTTGTCTCTGTGACCATCTGTCTGGCTTTAGAGCACCCAGAGGCACGGAAACTGCTCTTCTCAACCCCCGTTCTCAAATCTTTACTCTAATTCTCCTTCTGTCATCATTCTTCTCGATCTTTCTTCTGCACAAACAAGCCAGTGTGATAATTGTATCTACAGAAAACCTTAGACAAGAATTGTGACTAAAACTTCAAAACCTAGGAAACTCAAATATTGGGACCAATAGAAACTCAGGAGTAGTATGCTTATGAAATCTCTCCTGATGAACCATTGAATCAAAACGGGGAAAAATGTGTTGAGAGATTAAAACCAGATTGGAAATCAGAGTGAACCTAACTCAAATTAAAAACATTTAAATTCTTTTTGGAAACAAAACTTTGTCAGAAAATGTATCTGCATCTTGACTCACCACCAACATTTACACAATACTGGTAAAAAACTGGTTGGCGCATTAGAGAAACATCCCTCCTCCACTATTAGCTTACCTCTTCAGTGTGGCAGCCACATAAAATGGGATTTACCTCTGCCTGACAACCAGGGAATTTGAAAAAGCAAATAGTGGAATCGCCAAGGGTTAGCCTTGAAAGGCTGCAAATCCCCCACCAGTCTTTGCACTTGCTTCTAGGCCTCTGTACTATGTTCAGACTACTGCACTTGCAGCATATGGTCCATGAGAGGTGTAACCTCTCTCCACTTAATTCAGGGCCCTGCTGGACTGGGCACACTTACCTCCCCTGCCCCTCCCTTGCACATCTGTCTGTACACTTGCATAACTCAAATTTACTAGGACTAGTAATTTCTGTCTTGTCCCCCCTTTATCTTCCCTCCCTAGTTTGGATGCGCCTGAAACACTTCATGCACTTGCACTAGGAGAAATGCTGTTAGGCCTAGTCCGCTAGTCACTTTTTGTTATATCATTCGGAAACTTCAAGGCCTAAGAAGGATCGCCTCCGATCATGGAGGGACTTTGCCCACCTAAGCCCAGAATGTAGGTTATGTGCAAAAGGTCCTGAATCATTAAAACATCTAGTTTTATTTTGCACCAAATTGAGATCTGAGAGGACCAGATACTTGGGTCCATGGAGCTTAGCCCACCCATCGCTGTGTGCGGATGAGTGGTGGAGCTCAATGTATCAAGGAACCGACCTAAAATTAATTCTGCCTCTAATAAGACTGCTGGAAACCATAGAAGCAAGTCTATTGTCATTAGTGGAAAGCACTTCGGGGAACGGAGCCCGTGGCTGATGGACCAAACTCGAAAAGGGAGGAGAAAGCTGTAATGAGGGAAGGAACTTGATCGGGGCAAGGGAAACTTGGGCGAAGATGGGTGGTTGTCTTGCGTTAGATTTTAAAGGTTTGTAAAAACCAATAAAATAAAATAAAAAAAAAAAAAAAAAAGAATGACTACTGTATTCCCTTTCTCCCTTCCCGCCTTGAAATGCTTTGACACACTTCACTTGTGTATAAGCGCTGTACAAATACACAATATAAAATAAATAAAACATATAATCTTAGAGGCTTTGAGGGGTGCCAGGGCATCAAAGGCATTGGTTAGGATAGTGTTGTAGTGGTCAACCAGAGTATCTGCGTCCTGGGCTGTGAATAGGGGGTGGCTGAGCAGAGGGCTGACCAGGGCACTGGTAAGGTTCTGGGTGCTGCGTGCCCAGTGGATAGGGAGAGAGGCATGGCTAGCAGTTTTGTCAGGGTTGTATTGGTTTCTAGGAATGGGAATAGTAAAGGTGACAATGTGGTGGTCTGACGACGGGTAAGGAGTATTGGAGAGCATAGATATGTTACATCTGTGGTCTAGAACCCAATCACTTCCACTTTCCACCATCCCAGTTGTGCTTTGTGGCACAAAAGAAAGTGCATATTTATGTAAAGAACTGGGTGAGATGGAAGAAATGTTGTCTATGTGTGATATTCACCCTCCTCTTGGCAGCCTACCCTCTCTCCTTCTCCTTTGCAGTTTCTCTAGAGCAAACATATTCTGCAGGTGCGGCTAGACGATCTGCGCATTCACTCATTCACGCATAGAGATTTTTTCCTCTAACGGAGCTACAGCGGTGGAGCGCCGTGGGCAGAGCAGAGACCAGAGAGGCATCATTGAGATGTTCGAGGAGAACGGAGGAGAACGGAGGAGCTTACGTTCCCTGTACCGTGCTGTAGTAGCTGCCCTCTCCTGCCTGCTCTGCCGTTCCTCCGGCGGAGAGGAGTGTCAGCACTACACAGCACTACACAGTCGCGTTGAGTTGGGTTGGGTTGGTAAAATGACTTGGAGAACTGTAAATACCATTCTTGAGGCCCATCTGACTCTCTAACTACTGTCTAACTACTGTCCGGCTGTCCGGCTACGTATTTGGATGGAAAACGTTGGATAAGCCTGTGGTGAAAAGGGCGGCTACTGTTACTGCTTTTGGCTTTTTTGCTGGATGCTGGGGCTGAGAGGAAACCTTGGGCTCCTCACGGAGAGAGAAGAATTGCCTGATCAGCAACAGCCTCATAGAAGCCTCATAGAAGGTATTATTGTTATATGTTGCCTTCCGATTCAGTTTACAGTATCCCTACAGTATCTCTACATTATCCAGTTAACGGAGAAGTCCGTTTACAGAAACAAGGGTGTCTGCAACTTTGCTGTTTGACGCTGACTGATAATCATTTGTAACGGTGCTGGAACACAAACACAGGCGGTGTCAGCAGAGTCTTAGGGCCTCATTACACAGAAGGCGGTAAGGGTTAACGGCCACCGGTAATGGTACGGGTGACCGCTAACCCTTACCGCCTTACTACGAGGTCCCTTTGCGGGTTGGTACTTTAACGCCTGCTTTTTAGCAGGCGTTAAAAACCAACCCGCAAAGGGACCAGGGTGCTAATTACGGTACCGCAATTTGCGGTACCGTAATTAGCACCTTCCCCATTCCCATTATGCCCTATGGGGCAAAAATGGGAATGGGGAAGGGCAATGGGGGAAGGGGGAATTACCGCCCGCCAACCTTGGAATAGGGCGGTAATTCCCCTTTCCTCTAAGGCGGTGCCGGTATTTTCCCGGCATGGACCAAGGTGCTAGTAGCACCTTGGTCCACCGCCTACCGTGTAATGAGGCCCTTAGGGTCGTAGATTCGTGGAGGAGGCAGAGGCTGACTCTCTGATAATGCAAGCACAACAGACCTTAACAGGCTCAAGAGGAAGAGCCCTGCTGCAACCGGGGGCTCATGGGCAGCCTCTGAGAGGAGTGCCTGATGCCGCCACTGCTGCTGTGGATGCAAGGTGTCCTTCCACATCTCAAGCTCTACAAGAAAGTTTGCACCCCTCTGGAGCTGGCAGCTCCAATTGTGACCCTGTGGGGTGGGCAAGGTGGGAAATGAGAACATGTGCGTAGAAACTACTGTGATTCCAAAGAGAGACTGCGTTTGGATGCATCCTTGGTAATGGAAACACCTGTACAGCTTTTTGCCCGCCCAGAGAACCTAGACCTGGCATTTCTCAATGTATCATCGTTGAGACTAATTGCTTGGTGGGAACGTTCCTCTCTGACCCATAAAAAGCTGAATTCTCCGCTCCCACATGAAACCCTTTTCTTTTCCGCTTCCAACATGCTTGAAGAGAGGTGGGAGATGGCAGTACAACAAACATTCTCTACAGGTCCCATTATAGGACGAAGTTTTTGAACACAACAAAATGCAATCACCAGTAAATGAGATCGGATCATCTTCTGGCTCGTGTATTGCGAGTACAAAAGGCGACAACTGGGAAAGCGATATAGCGAAAAAACAAGCAGTTCACGGAGGTAATAATAAGATGGCTGCTTGCTCCCTCGTGAATAACATGAACAGTGCACGGGCGCATGCAGCACAAATTTCGCTGTTAGTGCACTCAGCAGTATCATGCTTAAGTCCTGCTGCATCAGAGTCCCACGAGCTGCAGGCTCCTGACAAAATATCTAGAAGGAAGAACTTGAAGTGGTTAATAAACTACTGCAAGATCTAACCAAGATCAACAAAGCTTGTAATGGAAAAAAAATTGATGAGATGCCTGGAGAGTTACCAGTCGCCAAATCTTTAGACATAGATCAGGATGTAGTGCAGCAAGCAAAAGGTGGCTTGCCTAAGACATGGCGTAATGGCCCCTTAAAACGCAGAAGGTTGGAAGACAGTGACTCAACGGGCATTAATTGTTCACAAACAATTCCTTGCAAGAAACAGAATTACATAACTCCCAATTGTAGACAGACCTTACCTCCTGTTAGACAAACTGTTCCTGAGGACTCCATAATGCCACATGTGAGTCGGGTGCCTGAGCGCATGGTAGATAGCACTTCAGACGATTCATTAACGGAATCTTCATTGATGGAAAGAGAGTATCCAAAAATTTGAAGGATCCATCACAAGGTGCCATCAAGACGACAGGAGGTGGAATTGAATCAAGACGTAGTCATAAAAAAAATCATTCAAGACCTGCAACCCATTTTAATGTCCTCTGTATAATTGACGTTAAGCCCATTCATCAAAATGTATGACCAAATGAAAGACAGCCTGCAAGATCTAACTACATTAGCTGCCTTGATGAACTCGAAACTAGTGAATGTTGAATGTGACAATAATTTATTCAAACAAACTCTTCATGAATCCATTAATAACATCAACTTCATGTTATCAGCCTTGGCAGATCAAAAAAGAATCATAGTGAGGACAAAAAGCTCTTGGCAGAGGTCGCTAAAGAAGCACTTGTCCTTCTAAGACGGCAAAAACTCAATCAAGCTGCAGACAAACATCGAGCTGACTCTCTAGAAGAGCCATAAGCCAAACAAGAAAAATTCCTCGAAGGAAACCAACACTGAGCCAACAAGAGGGGAAACGATTGATGTGGAGCATTTAAACCCATCGTCAGCTAATGTAGAAAGCTCTGATGGCATCGATAAAGGACCTCCAAATGTAGATGCAGTTGGGTTGTTTGCGGAAGCATTCAAGAGTGCACAATCTTATACTAATAATGCAAACAGGGACAAACAAGTTCCATCGAGGTCGGCCGGACAAATAAATCTGAGCCAAAATTCCCTGGAACTGGTGGTGGGTGACAGCAGGTCCGAAGAGGCTAACACTGGAAACTTCCCGATATTTGACTCCAGGACTAAAGAGAGTGATAAGAAGGTTGGATCTAAACCACCGCAAACAAATAAATCGAAAAATATGAAGACAAAGAAAGTTCGACTGTCAAATAACTCGAGAAGATTCCTGCAAAACATCAAAATGGTTGGCTTTACTTTGAATCTAGATATACCTGTGGCCCAGAGAAAAAAGGGCAGGAGAAGCCCCTAGCCCCGAACTTAGTTCTTGAGGAATGTCAGCCACAAGAGATAAATGCAGACAAGTGTCAAAACATTGAAAATTCAATCAACTTATTAGATCTCTCTACTTACGAAGAAGAGGACATAGCAGAAATACGACCCATACTGGGCACTCTGTGTGTCACGAATGAGGGACCAGCTAAGGATTCCGAGGAGGCTATGAGATTACAGCTTCTTGTAAAATCATCCAGAACGTGCACACTGGGGAGACCGAGTCCCAGGGAGGGAATGACGAATGGGAACCCTGCCAGCCCTCTGTTTGTGGCAAAAATGGGAAAAATTGGCTGAAGAAAACCCAGCACAACCAACACAGGAGGGAAAGCAGAGGACAGAGAGGGTTGTAAATAAAGCTAACTTAAGTGCTTTATGGTTGCAAAATGCCCGTCCTGCTTCAGGCACAGGCCTTCACAAGCCCAACAGAGCCCGCAAAGACCCTCTGGGCAGTCTGGAGCAAGTTCAAGAGGAGAAGAAATGTAGCCCCACTACAAATAACGGCAAGGCGATATCCAACAAACAAATGTGTTCCAATTATTGCTTGGTCGTGGAGAGTTTTGATGATCATAGTGAAGAACTGACACTTAACAGGAGTAATGTCCTACGCCTTCTACATCACGTTCCAAATCTGTGAACGATTGAATCCAAGGATATAAACATTTTGGAATTTTCTAAACATAAAACGGACATTACAAGATTGCACATTGATTCTAGGATTATATGTAACATCTTGCTTGAAGCTGTCCCAGCTTTAATATCCATGGGATTCGACATCATAGAAGTCCACAACTGCCAAGAAAAGTAAAGGGAAAACCACGCAGTCAATCAAAGAGAAGTATCCAACAAGAAACAAAAATCCAACAATTATATTAGACTTGATAATATTGTTCGTGCAAACTTGGAAGTGGAACAAATGTGTTGTATGGACACAAACATGCCGACTGAGAAGAAAGTCACAAATGACTCAAAGGAAAGATCAATTGAAAGACAAGAGTTCGAACCCATTAAAATAACTATTGCACAGCACATAAATTCGTTCAGGAGTAAGCATACCACTGTGATTGATGGGCCAATGGATGACTTTGTACATGACTGGAGCTGGATTCCGAATGCCTTAGTGGAACAGAACTCAAGCTAATGCTGCAATGCAGTGTCAATTAACACCACTACGTTTGGGCGCTGGAATACCGGAGGATTTGCACACTTGGTCTCAAGGAGCTGGCTAGAAGGACTCGAAACAGTGTGTGCACAACAAACCTGGCTGGAGAGTTGTCCAACGCTGGATGGTTTCGAAATTGCGTTCGATCCTGCAATTAAAAAATCCAAAGGTAGACCGATGGCTGCCTAGATGACTGTGGTACGAAAAAACTCTGGATACAAAATACAAGAATCCACGAATATTACGACCTACATTCAATCAACATGTTGGAAGTCGGTAAACTTGTAAACACACAAAAAGGAGCTTCTCCACATTATTAATGTTTATTGGCAACCTAAAGCCTCTGGCATCCTCTCCTTTATCAACCAAATTACAGCATTTCCAGACCAGAGCATTGAAAAGGAAGTTGACTCAAAAATTCTATTATGTGGAGACCTAAACACTAATTGCCTGAAATTATAAACAAAATCTGCGGAGCAATGGAGTGTTGAAATGGAAACCTGAAACCTGCACATGCTGAATGGAAATGCCACGGGTGACGTACCGGCAAAAGCAACCTAGAAGAGGCTCGAACAATATTCCACCTTGGACTACATATATGTTTCGGATGCACTTCACTACAAGTTCTTGACAAATCTGAAAAGTGATCACAATCTGGTCAAGTTGACCATGACTGGCCCCTTGAATGAAACAAGTGACTATTGGAACCATGAAACAACAGTGGAATCAAGTCGAATCAGGCTAAGGCTGACTCGAAAAGAGGCAGAACTGATAAAAACCGCTTATCAAAACTAGCACTGTTCTCTTGAATACACACATCTGTTTGAAAATTTCAAGGAAAAGAAAGAAGGTTTGAAAAACTGCACGTTCAAATATATCCACGCATTCGGCCTTGAAATTCACGAAAGAAAACGCAAAATGTGTAGTGAGATTCGAGTGCTTGGAAATATTACCGGAAGTAAAGACATGGGAAAAATCAGAGACATAAAACAGTCCTATAAAAACTGGAGTACATAGGAATACGATGCTGCAAAAAGATGCGGAATCAATGATGGCTAAGATGCAAACAACAATGCTTGTGAGTTTTGGAGCCTCATCAATGAACAGTCTGGCACTCAAGCTGCTCTTCAATCAAATATGGTCACAGAGTCTGACTTGCTAGCTCATTACAACCAGCTATATGCGAAAAAAGGCTCTGCCCCAGATTCTGCTGTTCCTTCCCTAGACCATTGGGAATTGACATTTGAGAGAGGGGATATCCTTGACATAATCAATAGAGTAAGCACATTGCGGGTGCCGGGCCCAGATGGCCTAACTAACTTTACAATCAAAGAACATCCCCAAGCTTGGGCAGAGTTCTGTTACTCAATGTTCAAGGAAATCTCACTTAAGTGTGCAACACCACTGTCCTGGAAAAGTGCAATTATTATACCGGTTTTTAAGAAGGGCAATCGGGCAAACCCATAAGACTACCGCCCTATTGCACTATTGGACGTGCTGAGTAAAGTGTATGCAACACTACTGCAGCAGAAGCTGGCAGCCTGGATTAAGTTGTCCAATCATATAGACCAAAGACAGACAGAGTTCGTAAAAGGTGTTGGGTGTAGCCTAAACCTTATGATTGTCAACATCTTAAAGATGGAAGCCTCAAGAATGAGGAATAAGATATACCTTGCAATAATTGACTTATCACACGCGTTCGACAGTATTGATCGAGAGCTGTTATGGTCCAAACTGATCAGGTGGAACTGCCCTATGAGTCTTCTGTTGGCCATAAAAGAGCTCCACACAAATACAGAAATTAGAGTCCATTTGGACCGCTCGTGCAGGCCCTCGGCTCCGATACGAACACAGTATGGTGTCAAGCAAGGTTGTCCACTGGCAGCCATCATCTTTAATTTGTTTATTTCTGATATACATGAGACTATTGACAGTGCTCTATCATTTTCCCCGAAAATTAATGGTGAACATCTAAGTCAGCTACTATGCCGACGACTTAATTCTGTTCAACTTGACTCCGACTGGTCTACAGAGGAAAATAAATGCAATGGAAACATATGTCAAAGTGAATGGCTTGTGCATTAACACTTCCAAGACAGAGATCCTCGTGCTCGAAGACCTAAGAGGAGCAAAGCCACGCCAACAGACGAAGTTCCGTTGGCACATAAAAAAAATCCTCTAAACACAAAAATACAGACGCTGTACCTGGGGATGCAGATCAATTCCAGCATAATGGACACTCCCTGTGTGTAAGGGACTAAACTAAAATGTCATCAACTGACGATACAAGCAGTAGTCCTAAACAAAATATTTGGGAAATATTCACTGCTTCCAGTTTTGGCTTTTTTCAAACAAAAAGTTCTGCCAGATCTAACATTTGGAGCAGAATGTGCCCTAGGTTGTCCACATGATCCATGGAACACACTCGAAAATAGGTTTTGCTCTAGGATCCTAAGTCTACCAAGGGGAACCCTGACAGCTTGCATCCGATACAAACTCAGCTTAATTTCAATCAATGCTAGGGTTTGTTGGAACACGCTGTCTTTGTATTGTAAAATTATCATAAAAGACGTCTTGCCTCAGTTCAAGATCATGCAAAATCCTGGAAGTGATAACAAAGAAGGCGTTCTGGCTCTTTGGATCGAGCGGTGCAAAAACATACTACTGGACTTAGACATTGGTATTGACATTCTACGCCAAAACCCAGATTATGTAAAAAAAAATGTTATGAAGACGAGTTGGTGTGCGACATGCAATATAGGAGCCGCTCACACCTCCATGAAAATTGTACCAAGTGAAAAAAGAGGTGCCAATGAAATCCACAGCTCCTGGAATATATTCCCTGACTTGGACCAAAGAAGATTGTACATGAAGTTCTTCATGAATCTGTACATGACGAAAGAAAGAGAAAGCATGTGGACAGTAGGTTCAAATAACATTGGTCAATGCAGACTATGCAACTCAGTGGAAGAAACGTTGAAACACCTAACGCTTCACTGTGCAGCCCATCGTCAAGAGCGAACAACCCATCTTGGCGTCTTTATAGGGATGAGAGAAACCTTCAGGCCGATTCATGGAATTAATGTGTGCGGAAAATTTCGGCGCAAGCGTGCGAAAACGTGCGATTCGCAGTGAAAGAGCGAAAATCGCAGTGCAAGTGTGAATATCGCAGGGAAACCATCGCACATCTATTCATGGAAGTCCGTGCGCGAGTAATATCAGGGATGTGCGCTGAAAAAGTGTGCAGCGTACGCCGGCCCACAGGTCATCTAACGGCGTGCGCTAAAGCCACAGCGAAAGCGCACATAGCGCGGCGCACATAACAAAAGTAGGCGGAACACGGGGCGGAACACTCGGAATGGGGAACAACTCATGAAAATGTGGGCGTCACGGTGGAAGTACAGGAGGCAAGTGCGCAGAACGCCCACACGCTCGCCTACAACACGTATTTATGGAATCGAATAGGGTAAACCAGCGCACGGGCAAAGACGCGCACTGACCCAAACCCGTCCGCCACACGAAGGCAGGAGGTAGCGTCCCTACGCTGGAAATAAATGTGCACCAAAATGTGCGCTAACAAAAAGCATGAATAAACAGCTCTGATGAACGTCCCATACTGTGGCCCCCTAGGACAAATGACGTGCAAAGGGGTACGCGACAAACAGCGATACCCGCTGTGTGAAAAATTAGCTTGTGCGTTTATTTCGTATGTGCGCGTGAAGTTTCACACGCGATCGGGCATGGGGGAGCGGGGTACGTGTATTTCAGGGGTGCGCGTGAAGTTCCACACGCGATCGTGCCTGGGGGAGCGGGATACGTGTATTCCAGGGGTTCGCGGGAAGTTTAAAACGCGATAGGCCCTGTGCGAGTGGGGTGCGTGTATTCCTGGGGTTCGCGTGAAGTTTCACACGCGATTGGGCTGGGTACGTGTAAATCTGGGGTGCGCGGGAAGTTTCACACGCGATTGGCATTGGTCGAGCGGGGAACGTGTACTTCAGGGGTGCGCGGGAATTATCACACGTGACAGGCCCTGTGCGAGTGAGGTACGTGTATATCTGGGGTGCAGGGGAGTCCTACACGTGAATTGGCAGTGTGGGTCCTCCCAGCTGTTCCCTCTACACCCTCCACAGCCCCTGCAGGCACCCCACACCACAGGGGACTTCATGTTCCGCAGGCAGCCCATCCACCATGGGCATGCCCCCCAGGAAAGCCACATGTCAGCTTGCACCACTACTACTACTGATCACCAACGCATGACCCCCTGCACCATGTTGGGTATTTTGTGTAGATTTGGGGCCTGGCGGTATTTTCTTACCGCCAAAAAAAATAATTTAGCAACAATCACTTCTTCTATTCAGATTGGGTTATGTATAATAATAATACAGTGGATATGCATTATTTCAGTACACAGACATATTTAGATGGTATACATTTGTTGGTATGCGCGGTTGATATGCGTGGTTGGTATGCGTGGTTGGTATGCGTGGTTGGTGGTATTTTTGGTGAGCATAATTCCTTTGTTTTATTTGTGGCCCCAATATCCAGAACCACTTATTTTTGTTTAGATTGTCCGTGTGATCACTAGAGAGACCTCAGGCCTACATTTCAGATATACCGCATTTTCATTTTTAGTGTGCCACCATGGGCAATTCTCACTGAATTATTTACAACAGCGAGCTAACATGTGGTACACTCACTATTTTATATACAACAGTGAACTATGTCCCGGGTCTCTATTTCTGCTGACTCATTTACCTTTAGCAGGCTATTTCACACACACAGTTATTTATAATTGCTCATACTGAATGAAATCGTGCACACAGCTGCAGCCAAGTCTTATTTTTAGCTACCTTAAAAATGACAATTGCACTGTCTAAACATCTTCCCACATCATCAGCACTGTAATGGTAAATGCACAAAGGAAAGAGAAAATAAAACACACTACCCGTCTGCTTTCAGATATTTTTGTGTATTATAAAAGTTGCATTTAAACACGTTCTTACTCTTTTTACAGAAATAAAGGAAATAGCACAGTCAACATTATCTGTAACAAAATGAGAAGAGGGTGACGAGAGCAGTCGCAACATTAAACCTGTTGATAAGACACTGGAATTCTTTCTTCTACACTGACTGAATAGTTTTGCATTCACACACACTGCCCCCATACTTTACAAGGTATAATTACCTAATCTGTTCAGCATGTGAAATTCTTCGGCTGGTCGCCTTCTGGATGTGGCAATTCCCTCTTCAAGCACCCCCAGTGAGAACAGGCATCAGCCGTTACTCAAACCGGGGATTATTGTCTGGGATCCCCAGTCTCTGCAGCAGTGCAGCTGGGATCTGCTTTTTCAATCAGGAACTCCACAGCTACCGGTCAGGTCTTTCTCCGATCTGTCTAAAATGTATTCTGCCTCTCTCCTTCCCCCAGATTCTACAAGAAAACTTGGTTACAGCCTCTAATATGATGCTTGTCCAATAAGAATCCCCCATGTTCTATCCTCCTCCTCCACACAATAGAAATCTTTTACAGTAAGCAACTGTAACAAAACTGATTGCCTGCTATTCGAGTCTTTGCTTCCTGCAAATACTGTGGACAGAGCAGCACAGAGCAGCAAAAAGAAAAAAAAATCTGGATGCGCGTTTAAAATGACTTTCAGAGCCTGTCTTTTCCATCCATTTTGCACTGGAGAACACATTATTTTATTAATGAGTTAGCATGTTAGTTTTTTGTTAATGAGATTAGTTCATTTATCCTCAAATGTGTCTCCTGCAACAGAGGAATTTCAGGTAAGAAAATATATGCTTTTAACTGTAGAAATCGTTTTTGACTGCATAGCCTGTTTTCATTTACATGTCCATAGGTTGCACTGGCAAGAAATAGCTTGAAACAATTGCATCATAGCAATGCACCAAACCCATGCAGTGGTGCTGTATAAAAAAAACATGCTATACATTGATCCTGTGCAGTGGTGCTGTGCTCTGTGTTCCCAAAACACGCTACACAATCCTACAACACCCACCCCGCCAGCAGTGCGGGGCACCTGCCAGCAGACCCACACTCATGTCCCACTCATGTCCCCTTGCACCCCCACCCCCCAGCAGTGCGGTGCACCTGCCAGCAGGCCCCCACTCATGTCCCACTCATGTCCCCCTGCACCCCCACCCCCCACCAGTCCGGGGCACCTGCCAGCAGGCCCCCACTCATGTCCCACTCATGTCCCCCTGCACCCCCACCAGTGCAGGGCACCTGCCAGCAGGCCCCCACTTATGTCCCCTTGCACACCCACCCCCAGCAGTGCGGGGAACCTGCCATCAGGCCCCCACTCATGTCCCCTTGTACCCCCACCCCCCAGCAGTACGGGGCACCTGCCAGCAGGCCCCCACTCATGTCCCCTTGCACCACCACCCCCCAGCAGTGCGGGACACCTGCCAGCAGACCCCCACTCATGTCCCCTTGCACACCCAGCTCCCAGCAGTGCGGACCCCCCACCAGTGCGGGGCACCTGCCAGCAGGCCCTCACTCATGTCCCACTCATGTCCCCCTGCACCCCCACCCCCCACCAGTGTGGGGCACCTGCCAGCAGGCCCCAATCATGTCCCTTGCACACCCACCCCCCTGCAGTACGGGGCACCTGCCAGCAGGCCACCACACATGTCCCCTTGCACACCCATCCCCCAGCAGTGTGGGGCACCTGCCAGCAGGCCCCCACTCATGTCCCCTTGCACCCCTACCCCCCAGCAGTGCGGGGCACCTGCCAGCAGGCCCCCACTCATGTCCCACTCATGTCCCCCTACACCCCCACCCCCCACCAGTGCGGGGCACCTGCCAGCAGGCCCCCATTTATGTCCCCTTGCACCCCCAACGCCCAGCAGTGTGGGGCACCTGCCAGCAGGCCCCCACTCATGTCCCCTTGCACACCCACCCCCCAGCAGTGCGGGACACCTGCCAACAGGCCCCCACTCATGTGCCCTTGCACCCCCAACCCCCAGCAGTACGGGGCACCTGCCAGCAGGCCCCCACTCATGTCCCCCTGCACCCCCACCCCCCACCAGTGCGGGGCACCGGCCAGCAGGCCCCCACTCATGTCCCCTAGCACCCCACCCCCCAGCAGTGCGGGGCACCTGCCAGCAGGCCCCCACTCATGTCCCCTTGCACACACACCCCCCAGCAGTGTGGGGCACCTGCCAGAAGGCCCCCACTCATGTCCCCTTGCACCCCCACCCCCCAGCAGTGCGGGGCACCTGCCAGCATGCCCCCACTCATGTCCCCCTGCACCCCACCCCCCACCAGTACAGGGCACCTGCCAGGAGGCCCCCACTCATGTCCCCTTGCACACCCACCCCCCAGGAGTGTGGGGCACCTGCCAGCAGGCCCCCACTCATGCCCCCTTGCACCCCCGGCCCCCAGCAGTGCAGGGCACCTGCCAGCAGGACCCCACACATGTCCCACTCATGTCCCCCTGCACCCCCACCCCCCACCAGTGCGGGGCACCTGCCAGCAGGACCCCACTCATGTCCCCTTGCACACCCACCCCCCAGCAATGCGGGGCACCTGCCAGCAGGCCCCCACTCATGTCCCCTTGCACCCCCACCCCCCAGCAGTGCGGGGCACCTGCCAGCAGGCCTCCACTCATGTCCCGTTGCACACCCACCCCCCAGCAGTGCGGGGCACCTGCCAGCAGGCCCCCACTCATGTCCCACTCATGTCCCCCTGCACCCCCACCCGCCACCAGTGCGGGGCACCTGCCAGCAGGCCCCCACTCATGTCCCACTCATGTCCCCCTGCACTCCCACCCCCCAGCAGTGTGGGGCACCTGCCAGCAGGCCCCCACTCATGTCCCACTCATGTCCCCCTGCACCCACACCCCCCACCAGTGTGGGGCACCGGCCAGCAGGCCACCACTCATGTCCCCTTGCACCCCCACACCCCAGCAGTACGGGGCACCTGCCAGTAGGCCCCCACTCATGTCCCCTTGCACCCACACCCCCCAGCAGTGTGGGGCACCTGCCAGCAGGCCCCCATTCATGTCCCCTTGCACCCCCACCCCCCAGCAGTGCGGGGCACCTGCCAGCAGGCCCCCACTCATGTGCCCTTGCACACCCACTACCCAGCAGTGCGGGGCACCTGCCAGCAGACCCCCACTCATGTCCCCTTGCACACCCACCCCCCAGCAGTGTGGGGCACCTGCCAGCAGGCCGCCACTCATGTCCCACTCATGTCCCCCTGCACCCCACCCCCCACCAGTGCGGGGCACCTGCCAGCAGGCCCCCAATCATGTCCCACTCATGTCCCCCTGCACCCCCACCCCCCACCAGTGCGGGGCACCTGCCAGCAGGCCGCCACTCATGTCCCCTTGCACACCCACCACCCAGCAGTGCGGGGCACCTGCCAGCAGGCCCCCACTCATGTCCCCTTGCACTCCCACCCCCAGCAGTGCGGGGCACCTGCCAGCAGGCCCCCACTCATGTCCCACTCATGTCCCCCTTCACCCCCACCCCCCAGCAGTGCAGGGCACCTGCCAGCAGGCCCCCACTCATGTCCCCTTGCACCCCCACCCCCCAGCAGTGTGGGGCACCTGCCAGCAGGCCCCCACTCATGTCCCATCCATGTCCCCCTGCACCAACACCCCCCACCAGTGTGGGACACCTGCCAGCAGGCCCCCACTCATGTCCCATTGCATCCCCACACCCCAGCTGTACGGGGCACCTGCCAGCAGGCCCCCACTCATGTCCCCTTGCACCCACAGCCCCCAGCAGAGCGGGGCACCTGCCAGCAGGCCCCCACTCATGTCCCCTTGCACCCCTACCCCCCAGCAGTGCGGGTCACCTGCCAGCAGGCCCCCACTCATGTCCCCTTGCACCCCCACCCCCCAGCAGTGCGGGGCACCTGCCAGCAGGCCCCCACTCATGTCCCACTCATGTCCCCCTGCACCCCCACCCCCCACCAGTGCGGGGCACCTGCCAGCAGGC
This sequence comes from Ambystoma mexicanum, assembly GCF_040938575.1. Lineage (NCBI taxonomy): Eukaryota > Metazoa > Chordata > Amphibia > Caudata > Ambystomatidae > Ambystoma > Ambystoma mexicanum. The sequence continues at coordinate 294,862,726 of NC_090928.1, forward strand.
CCCCACTCATGTCCCCTTGCACACCCACCCCCCAGCAGTGCGGGGTACCTGCCATCAGGCCCCCAATCATGTCCCCTTGTACCCCCACCCCCCAGCAGTGTGGGGCACCTGCCAGCAGGCCCTCACTCATGTACCCCTGCACCACCACCCCCAGCAGTGTGGGGCACCTGCCAGCAGGCCCCCACTCATGTCCCCCCAACCCCCAACCCCCACCAGTGCGGGGCACCTACCAGCAGGCCCACACATGTCTCCTTGCACACCCCCCCAGCAGTGCGGGGCAGCTGCCAACAGGCCCCCACTCATGTCCCCTTGCACACACACCCCCCAGCAGTACGGGGCACCTGCCAGCAGGCCACCACACATGTCCCCTTGCACACCCATCCCCCAGCAGTGCGGGGAACCTGACAGCAGGCCCCCACTCATGTCCCCCTGCACCCCCACCCCCCAGCAGTGCGGGGCACCTGCCAGCAGGCCCCCACTCATGTCCCCTTGCACACCCACCCCCCAGCAGTGTGGACCACCCACCAGTGCGGGGCACCTGCCAGCAGGCCCCCACTCATGTCCCACTCATGTCCCCCTGCAACCCCACCCCCCACCAGTGTGGGGCACCTGCCAGCAGGCCCCCACTCATGTCCCCTTGCACCCCACCCCCCAGCAGTGCGGGGCACCTGCCAGCAGGCCCACACTCATGTCCCCTTACACACACACCCCCCAGCAGTGTGGGGCTCCTGCCAGCAAGCCCCCACTCATGTCCCCTTGCACCCCACCCTCCAGCAGTGTGGGGCACCTGCCAGCAGTCCCCCACTCATGTCCCCCTGCACCCCCACCCCCGCCAGTATGGGGCACCTGCCAGCAGGCCCCCACTCATGTCCCCTTGCACACCCACCGTGTGGGGCACCTGCCAGCAGGCCCCCACTCATTTCCCCTTGCACCCCCACCCCCCAGCAGTGCAGGGCACCTGCCAGCAGGACCCCACTCATGTCCCACTCATGTCCTCCTGCACCCCCACCCCCCACCAGTGCGGGGCACCTGCCAGCAGGCCCACACTCATGTCTCCTTGCACACCCCCCCAGCAGTGTGGGGCACCTGCCAGCAGGCCCCCACTCATGTCCCCTTGCACCCCCATCCCCCAGCAGTGCGGGGCACCTGCCAGCAGGACCCCACTCATGTCCCACTCATGTCCCCCTGCACCCCCACCCCCCAGCAGTGCAGGGCACCTGCCAGCAGGACCACACTCATGTCCCACTCATGTCCTCCTGCACCCCCACCCCCCACCAGTGCGGGGCACCTGCCAGCAGGCCCACACTCATGTCTCCTTGCACACCCCCCCAGCAGTGTGGGGCACCTGCCAGCAGGCCCCCACTCATGTCCCCTTGCACCCCCACCCCCCAGCAGTGCGGGGCACCTGCCAGCAGGCCCCCACTCATGTCCCCTTGCACCCCCATCCCCCAGCAGTGCGGGGCACCTGCCAGCAGGCCCCCACTCATGTCCCACTCATGTCCCCCTGCACTCCCACCCCCCAGCAGTGTGGGGCACCTGCCAGCAGGCCCCCACTCATGTCCCACTCATGTCCCCCTGCACCCACACCCCCCACCGGTGTGGGGCACCGGCCAGCAGGCCACCACTCATGTCCCCTTGCACACCCACCCCCCAGCAGTGCGGGGTACCTGCCATCAGGCCCCCAATCATGTCCCCTTGTACCCCCACCCCCCAGCAGTGTGGGGCACCTGCCAGCAGGCCCTCACTCATGTACCCCTGCACCACCACCCCCAGCAGTGTGGGGCACCTGCCAGCAGGCCCCCACTCATGTCCCCCCAACCCCCACCAGTGCGGGGCACCTACCAGCAGGCCCACACATGTCTCCTTGCACACCCCCCCAGCAGTGCGGGGCAGCTGCCAACAGGCCCCCACTCATGTCCCCTTGCACACACACCCCCCAGCAGTACGGGGCACCTGCCAGCAGGCCACCACACATGTCCCCTTGCACACCCATCCCCCAGCAGTGCGGGGCAGCTGACAGCAGGTCCCCACTCATGTCCCCCTGCACCCCCACCCCCCAGCAGTGCGGGGCACCTGCCAGCAGGCCCCCACTCATGTCCCCTTGCACACCCACCCCCCAGCAGTGTGGACCACCCACCAGTGCGGGGCACCTGCCAGCAGGCCCCCACTCATGTCCCACTCATGTCCCCCTGCACCCCCACCCCCCACCAGTGTGGGGCACCTACCAGCAGGCCCCCACTCATGTCCCCTTGCACACCCACCCCCCAGCAGCGCGGGGCACCTGCCAGCAGCCCCCCACTCATGTCCCCTTGCACACCCACCCCCCAGCAGTGTGGGGCACCTGCCAGCAGGCCCCCACTCATGTCCCCTTGCACCCCCACCCCCCAATAGTGCGGGGCACCTGCCAGCAGGCCCCCACTCATGTCCCACTCATTTCCCCCTGCACCCCCACCCCACACCAGTGCAGGGCACCTGCCAGCAGGCCCCCATTTATGTCCCCTTGCACCCCCAACGCCCAGCAGTGCGGGGCACCTGCCAGCAGGCCCCCACTCATGTCCCACTCATGTCCCCCTTCACCCCCACCCCCCAGCAGTGCAGGGCACCTGCCAGCAGGCCCCCACTCATGTCCCCTTGCACCCCCACCCCCCAGCAGTGTGGGGCACCTGCCAGCAGGCCCCCACTCATGTCCCATCCATGTCCCCCTGCACCAACACCCCCCACCAGTGTGGGACACCTGCCAGCAGGCCCCCACTCATGTCCCATTGCATCCCCACACCCCAGCTGTACGGGGCACCTGCCAGCAGGCCCCCACTCATGTCCCCTTGCACCCACAGCCCCCAGCAGAGCGGGGCACCTGCCAGCAGGCCCCCACTCATGTCCCCTTGCACCCCTACCCCCCAGCAGTGCGGGGCACCTGCCAGCAGGCCCCCACTCATGTCCCCTTGCACCCCCACCCCCCAGCAGTGCGGGGCACCTGCCAGCAGGCCCCCACTCATGTCCCACTCATGTCCCCCTGCACCCCCACCCCCCACCAGTGCGGGGCACCTGCCAGCAGGCCCCCACTCATGTCCCCTTGCACACCCACCCCCCAGCAGTGCGGGGTACCTGCCATCAGGCCCCCAATCATGTCCCCTTGTACCCCCACCCCCCAGCAGCGTGGGGCACCTGCCAGCAGGCCCTCACTCATGTACCCCTGCACCACCACCCCCAGCAGTGTGGGGCACCTGCCAGCAGGCCCCCACTCATGTCCCCCCAACCCCCAACCCCCACCAGTGCGGGGCACCTACCAGCAGGCCCACACATGTCTCCTTGCACACCCCCCCAGCAGTGCGGGGCAGCTGCCAACAGGCCCCCACTCATGTCCCCTTGCACACACACCCCCCAGCAGTACGGGGCACCTGCCAGCAGGCCACCACACATGTCCCCTTGCACACCCATCCCCCAGCAGTGCGGGGAACCTGACAGCAGGCCCCCACTCATGTCCCCCTGCACCCCCACCCCCCAGCAGTGCGGGGCACCTGCCAGCAGGCCCCCACTCATGTCCCCTTGCACACCCACCCCCCAGCAGTGTGGACCACCCACCAGTGCGGGGCACCTGCCAGCAGGCCCCCACTCATGTCCCACTCATGTCCCCCTGCAACCCCACCCCCCACCAGTGTGGGGCACCTGCCAGCAGGCCCCCACTCATGTCCCCTTGCACCCCACCCCCCAGCAGTGCGGGGCACCTGCCAGCAGGCCCACACTCATGTCCCCTTACACACACACCCCCCAGCAGTGTGGGGCTCCTGCCAGCAAGCCCCCACTCATGTCCCCTTGCACCCCACCCTCCAGCAGTGTGGGGCACCTGCCAGCAGTCCCCCACTCATGTCCCCCTGCACCCCCACCCCCCGCCAGTATGGGGCACCTGCCAGCAGGCCCCCACTCATGTCCCCTTGCACACCCACCGTGTGGGGCACCTGCCAGCAGGCCCCCACTCATTTCCCCTTGCACCCCCACCCCCCAGCAGTGCAGGGCACCTGCCAGCAGGACCCCACTCATGTCCCACTCATGTCCTCCTGCACCCCCACCCCCCACCAGTGCGGGGCACCTGCCAGCAGGCCCACACTCATGTCTCCTTGCACACCCCCCCAGCAGTGTGGGGCACCTGCCAGCAGGCCCCCACTCATGTCCCCTTGCACCCCCATCCCCCAGCAGTGCGGGGCACCTGCCAGCAGGACCCCACTCATGTCCCACTCATGTCCCCCTGCACCCCCACCCCCCAGCAGTGCAGGGCACCTGCCAGCAGGACCACACTCATGTCCCACTCATGTCCTCCTGCACCCCCACCCCCCACCAGTGCGGGGCACCTGCCAGCAGGCCCACACTCATGTCTCCGTGCACACCCCCCCAGCAGTGTGGGGCACCTGCCAGCAGGCCCCCACTCATGTCCCCTTGCACCCCCACCCCCCAGCAGTGCGGGGCACCTGCCAGCAGGCCCCCACTCATGTCCCCTTGCACCCCCACCCCCCAGCAGTGCGGGGCACCTGCCAGCAGGCCTCCACTCATGTCCCGTTGCACACCCACCCCCCAGCAGTGCGGGGCACCTGCCAGCAGGCCCCCACTCATGTCCCACTCATGTCCCCCTGCACTCCCACCCCCCAGCAGTGTGGGGCACCTGCCAGCAGGCCCCCACTCATGTCCCACTCATGTCCCCCTGCACCCACACCCCCCACCGGTGTGGGGCACCGGCCAGCAGGCCACCACTCATGTCCCCTTGCACACCCACCCCCCAGCAGTGCGGGGTACCTGCCATCAGGCCCCCAATCATGTCCCCTTGTACCCCCACCCCCCAGCAGTGTGGGGCACCTGCCAGCAGGCCCTCACTCATGTACCCCTGCACCACCACCCCCAGCAGTGTGGGGCACCTGCCAGCAGGCCCCCACTCATGTCCCCCCAACCCCCACCAGTGCGGGGCACCTACCAGCAGGCCCACACATGTCTCCTTGCACACCCCCCCAGCAGTGCGGGGCAGCTGCCAACAGGCCCCCACTCATGTCCCCTTGCACACACACCCCCCAGCAGTACGGGGCACCTGCCAGCAGGCCACCACACATGTCCCCTTGCACACCCATCCCCCAGCAGTGCGGGGCAGCTGACAGCAGGCCCCCACTCATGTCCCCCTGCACCCCCACCCCCCAGCAGTGCGGGGCACCTGCCAGCAGGCCCCCACTCATGTCCCCTTGCACACCCACCCCCCAGCAGTGTGGACCACCCACCAGTGCGGGGCACCTGCCAGCAGGCCCCCACTCATGTCCCACTCATGTCCCCCTGCACCCCCACCCCCCACCAGTGTGGGGCACCTACCAGCAGGCCCCCACTCATGTCCCCTTGCACACCCACCCCCCAGCAGCGCGGGGCACCTGCCAGCAGCCCCCCACTCATGTCCCCTTGCACACCCACCCCCCAGCAGTGTGGGGCACCTGCCAGCAGGCCCCCACTCATGTCCCCTTGCACCCCCACCCCCCAATAGTGCGGGGCACCTGCCAGCAGGCCCCCACTCATGTCCCACTCATTTCCCCCTGCACCCCCACCCCACACCAGTGCAGGGCACCTGCCAGCAGGCCCCCATTTATGTCCCCTTGCACCCCCAACGCCCAGCAGTGCGGGGCACCTGCCAGCAGGCCCCCACTCATGTCCCCTTGCACACCCACCCCCCAGCAGTGCGGGGCACCTGCCAGCAGGCCCCCACTCATGTCCCCTTGCACCCCCACCCCCCAGCAGTGCGGGGCACCTGCCAGCAGGCCCCCACTCATGTCCCTCTGCAACCCCACCCCCCACCAGTGTGGGGCACCTGCCAGCAGGCCCCCACTCATGTCCCCTTGCACCCCACCCCCCAGCAGTGCGGGGCACCTGCCAGCAGGCCCACACTCATGTCCCCTTACACACACACCCCCCAGCAGTGTGGGGCTCCTGCCAGCAGGCCCCCACTCATGTCCCCTTGCACCCCACCCCCCAGCAGTGTGGGGCACCTGCCAGCAGGCCCCCACTCATGCCCCCCTGCACCCCCGACCCCCGCCAGTATGGGGCACCTGCCGGCAGGCCCCCACTCATGTCCCCTTGCACACCCACCGTGTGGGGCACCTGCCAGCAGGCCCCCACTCATGTCTCCTTGCACCCCCACCCCCCAGCAGTGCAGGGCACCTGCCAGCAGGACCCCACTCATGTCCCACTCATGTCCTCCTGCACCCCCACCCCCCACCAGTGCGGGGCACCTGCCAGCAGGCCCACACTCATGTCTCCTTGCACACCCCCCCAGCAGTGTGGGGCACCTGCCAGCAGGCCCCCACTCATGTCCCCTTGCACCCCCACCCCCCAGCAGTGCGGGGCACCTGCCAGCAGGACCCCACTCATGTCCCACTCATGTCCCCCTGCACCCCCACCCCCCAGCAGTGCAGGGCACCTGCCAGCAGGACCCCACTCATGTCCCACTCATGTCCTCCTGCACCCCCACCCCCCACCAGTGCGGGGCACCTGCCAGCAGGCCCACACTCATGTCTCCTTGCACACCCCCCCAGCAGTGTGGGGCACCTGCCAGCAGGCCCCCACTCATGTCCCCTTGCACCCCCACCCCCCAGCAGTGCGGGGCACCTGCCAGCAGGCCCCCACTCACGTCCCCTTACACCCCCACTCCCCAGCAGTGCGGGGAACCTGCCAGCAGGCCCCCACTCATGTCCCACTCATGTCCCCCTGCACCCCCACCCCCCACCAGTGCGGGGCACCTGCCAGCAGGCCCCCACTCATGTCCCCTTGCACCCCCAACCCCCAGCAGTGCGGGGCACCTGCCAGCAGGCCCCCACTCATGTCCCCTTGCACCCCCACCCCGCAGCAGTGCGGGGCACCTGCCAGCAGGCCCCCACTCATGTCCCCTTGCACACCCACCCCCCAGCAGTGCGGGGCACCTGCCAGCAGGCCCCCACTCACGTCCCCTTACACCCCCACTCCCCAGCAGTGCGGGGAACCTGCCAGCAGGCCCCCACTCATGTCCCACTCATGTCCCCCTGCACCCCCACCCCCCACCAGTGCGGGGCACCTGCCAGCAGGCCCCCACTCATGTCCCCTTGCACCCCAACCCCCAGCAGTGCGGGGCACCTGCCAGCAGGCCCCCACTCATTTCCCCTTGCACCCCCACCCCCCAGCAGAGCGGGGCACCTGCCAGCAGGCCCCCACTCATGTCCCCCTGCACCCCCGCCCCCCACCAGTGCGGGGCACCTGCCAGCAGGCCCCCACTCATGTCCCCTTGCACCCCCACCCCTCAGCAGAGCGGGGCACCTGCCAGCAGGCCTCCACTCATGTCCCCTTGCACACCCACCCCCCAGCAGTGCGGGGCACCTGCCAGCAGGCCCCCACTCATGTCCCCTTGCACCCCCACCCCCCAGCAGTGCGGGGCACCTGCCAGCAGGCTCCCACTCATGTCCCCTTGCATCCCCACCCCCCAGCAGTGCGGGGCACCTGCCAGCAGGCCTCCACTCATGTCCCCTTGCACACCCACCCCCCAGCAGTGCGGGGCACCTGCCAGCAGGCCCCCACTCATGTCCCCTTGCACCCCCACCCCCCAGCAGTGCGGAGCTCCTGCCAGCAGGCCCCCACTCATGTCCCCTTGCACACCCACCCCCCAGCAGTGCGGGGCACTTGCCAGTAGGCCCCCACTCATGTCCCCTTGCACACCCACCCCCCAGCAGTGCGGGGCATTTGCCAGCAGGCCCCACTCATGTCCCCTTGCACACCCACTCCCCAGCAGAGCAGGGCACCTGCCAGCAGGCCCCCACTCATGTCCCCTTGCACACCCACCCCCCACCAGTGCGGGGCACCTGCCAGCAGGCCCCCAATCATGTCCCACTCATGTCACCCTGCACCCCACCCCCCACCAGTGCGGGGCACCTGCCAGCAGGCCCCCAATCATGTCCCACTCATGTCCCCCTGCACCCCCACCCCCCACCAGTGCGGGGCACCTGCCAGCAGGCCGCCACTCATGTCCCCTTGCACACCCACCACCCAGCAGTTCGGGGCACCTGCCAGCAGGCCCCCACTCATGTCCCCTTGCACTCCCACCCCCCAGCAGTGCAGGGCACCTGCCAGCAGGCCCCCAATCATGTCCCACTCATGTCACCCTGCACCCCACCCCCCACCAGTGCGGGGCACCTGCCAGCAGGCCCCCAATCATGTCCCACTCATGTCCCCCTGCACCCCTACCCCCCACCAGTGCGGGGCACCTGCCAGCAGGCCGCCACTCATGTTCCCTTGCACACCCACCACCCAGCAGTGCGGGGCACCTGCCAGCAGGCCCCCAATCATGTCCCACTCATGGCCCCCTGCACCCCACCACCCACCAGTGCGGTGCACCTGCCAGCAGGCCCCCAATCATGTCCCACTCATGTCCCCCTGCACCCCCACCCCCCACCAGTGCGGGGCACCTGCCAGCAGGCCGCCACTCATGTCCCCTTGCACACCCACCACCCAGCAGTTCGGGGCACCTGCCAGCAGGCCCCCAATCATGTCCCCTTGCACTCCCACCCCCCAGCAGTGCAGGGCACCTGCCAGCAGGCCCCCACTCATGTCCCACTTATTTCCCCCTTCACCCCCACCCCCCAGCATTGCAGGGCACCTGCCAGCAGGCCCCCACTCATGTCGCCTTGCACCCCCACACCCCAGCAGTGTGGGGCACCTGCCAGCAGGCCCCCACTCATGTCCCATCCATGTCCCCCTGCACCAACACCCCCCACCAGTGTGGGGCACCTGCCAGCAGGCCCCCACTCATGTCCCCTTGCATCCCCACACCCCAGCAGTATGGGGCACCTGCCAGCCGGCCCCCACTCATGTCCCCTTGCACCCACACCCCCCAGCAGTGCGGGCACCTGCCAGCAGGCCCCCACTCATGTCCCCTTGCACCCCTAGCCCCCAGCAGTGCGGGGCACCTGCCAGCAGGCCCCCACTCATGTCCCCTTGCACACCCACCCCCCAGCAGTGCGGGGTACCTTCCATCAGGCCCCCAATCATGTCCCCTTGTACCCCCACCCCCCAGCAGTGTGGGGCACCTGCCAGCAGGCCCCCACTCATGTACCCTTGCACCACCACCCCCAGCAGTGTGGGGCACCTGCCAGCAGGCCCCCACTCATGTCCCCCCAACCCCCACCAGTGCGGGGCACCTGCCAGCAGGCCCACACTCATGTCTCCTTGCACCCCCCCCAGCAGTGCGGGGCACCTGCCAACATGCCCCCACTCATGTCCCCTTGCACACACACCCCCCAGCAGTACGGGGTACCTGCCAGCAGGCCACCACACATGTCCCCTTGCACACCCATCCCCCAGCAGTGCGGGGCACCTGACAGCAGGCCCCCACTCATGTCCCCCTGCACCCCCACCCCCCAGCAGTGCAGGGCACCTGCCAGCAGGCCCCCACTCATGTCCCCTTGCACACCCACCCCCCAGCAGTGCGGACCCCCCACCAGTGCAGGGCACCTGCCAGCAGGCCCCCACTCATGTCCCACTCATGTCCCCCTGCACCCGCACCCCCCAACAGTGTCGGGCACCTGCCAGCAGGCCCCCACTCATGTCCCCTTGCACACCCACCCCCAGCAGTGCGGGGCACCTGCCAGCAGCCCCCCACTCATGTCCCCTTGCACACCCACCCCCCAGCAGTGTGGGGCACCTGCCAGCAGGCCCCCACTCATGTCCCCTTGCACCCCCACCCCCCAGTAGTGCGGGGCACCTGCCAGCAGGCCCCCACTCATGTCCCACTCATGTCCCCCTGCACCCCCACCCCACACCAGTGCAGGGCACCTGCCAGCAGGCTCCCATTTATGTCCCCTTGCACACCCACCCCCCAGCAGTGCGGACCCCCCACCAGTGCGGGGCACCTGCCAGCAGGCCCCCACTCATGTCCCACTCATGTCCCCCTGCACCCCCACCCCCCACCAGTGTGGGGCACCTGCCAGCAGGCCCCCACTCATGTCCCCTTGCACACCCACCCCCAGCAGTGCGGGGCACCTGCCAGCAGCCACCCACTCATGTCCCCTTGCACACCCACCCCCCAGCAGTGTGGGGCACCTGCCAGCAGGCCCCCACTCATGTCCCCTTGCACCCCCAACGCCCAGCAGTGCGGGGCACCTGCCAGCAGGCCCCCACTCATGTCCCCTTGCACACCCACCCCCCAGCAGTGCGGGACACCTGCCAGCAGGCCCCCACTCATGTCCCCTTGCACCCCCACCCCCCAGCAGTGCGGGGCACCTGCCAGCAGGCCCCCACTCATGTCCCCCTGCAACCCCACCCCCCACCACTGCGGGGCACCTGCCAGCAGGCCCCCACTCATGTCCCCTTGCACCCCCACCCCCCAGCAGTGCAGGGCACCTGCCAGCAGGACCCCACTCATGTCCCCCTGCACCCCCACCAATGCGGGGCACCTGCCAGCAGGCCCACACTCATGTCTCCTTGCACACCCCCCCAGCAGTGTGGGGCACCTGCTAACTGGCCCCCACTCATGTCCCCTTGCATACCCACCCCCCAGCAGTACGGGGCACCTGCCAGCACGCCACCACACATGTCCCCTCTCACACCCATCCCCCAACAGTGTGGGGCACCTGCCAGCAGGCCCCCACTCATGTCCCCTTGCACACTCATCCCCCAGCAGTGCGGGGCACCTGACAGCAGGCCCCCACTCATGTCCCCCTGCACCCCCACCCCCCAGCAGTGCGGGGCACCTGCCAGCAGGCCCCCACTCATGTCCCCTTGCACACCCACCCCCCAGCAGTGCGAACCCCCCACCAGTGCGGGGCACCTGCCAGCAGGCCCCCACTCATGTCCCACTCATGTCCCCTTGCACACCCACCCCCAGCAGTGCGGGGCACCTGCCAGCAGCCCCCCACTCATGTCCCCTTGCACACCCACCCCCCAGCAGTGTGGGGCACCTGCCAGCAGGCCCCCACTCATGTCCCCTTGCACCCCCACCCCCCAGTAGTGCGGGGCACCTGCCAGCAGGCCCCCACTCATGTCCCACTCATGTCCCCCTGCTCCCCCACCCCACACCAGTGCAGGGCACCTGCCAGCAGGCCCCCATTTATGTCCCCTTGCACCCCCAACGCCCAGCAGTGCGGGGAACCTGCCAGCAGGCCCCCACTCATGTCCCCTTGCACACCCACCCCCCAGCAGTGCGGGGCACCTGCCAGCAGGCCCCCACTCATGTCCCCTTGCACCCCGACCCCCCAGCAGTGCGGGGCACCTGCCAGCAGGCCCCCACTCATGTCCCCCTGCAACCCCACCCCCCACCACTGCGGGGCACCTGCCAGCAGGCCCCCACTCATGTCCCCTTGCACCCCCACCCCCCAGCAGTGCGGGGCACCTGCCAGCAGGACCCCACTCATGTCCCCCTGCACCCCCACCCCCCACCAATGCGGGGCACCTGCCAGCAGGCCCACACTCATGTCTCCTTGCACACCCCCCCAGCAGTGTGGGGCACCTGCCAACAGGCCCCCACTCATGTCCCCTTGCACACCCACCCCCCAGCAGTACGGGGCACCTGCAAGCAGGCCACCACACATGTCCCCTCTCACACCCATCCCCCAGCAGTGCGGGGCACCTGCCAGCAGGCCCCCACTCATGTCCCCCTGCACCCGCACCCCCCAGCAGTGCGGGGCACCTGCCAGCAGGCCCCCACTCATGTCCCCTTGCACACCCACCCCCCAGCAGTGCGGACCCCCCACCAGTGCGGGGCACCTGCCAGCAGGCCCCCACTCACGTCCCACTCATGTCCCCCTGCACCCCCACCCCCCACCAGTGTGGGGCACCTGCCAGCAGGCCCCCACTCATGTCCCCTTGCACACCCATCCCCCAGCAGTGCGAGGCACCTGCCAGCAGGCCCCCACTCATGTTCCCTTGCACCCCCACCCCCCAGTTGTGTGGGGCACCTGCCAGCAGGCCCCCACTCATGTCCCCCTGCACCCCCACCCCCCACCAGTGCGGGGCACCTGCCAGCAGGCCCCCACTCATGTCCCCTTGCACCCCACCCCCCAGCAGTGCGGGGCACCTGCCAGCAGGCCCCCACTCATGTCCCCTTGCACACACACCCCCCAGCAGTGTGGGGCACCTGCCAGCAGGCCCCCACTCATGTCCCCTTGCACCCCCACCCCCAGCAGTGTGGGGCACCTGCCAGCAGGCCCCCACTCATGTCCCCCTGCACCCCCAACACCCACCAGTATGGGGCACCTGCCAGCAGGCCCCCACTCATGTCCCCTTGCACAAACATCCCCCAGAAGTGTGGGGCACCTGCCAGCAGGCCCCCACTCATGTCCCCTCGCACCCCCAACCCCCAGCAGTGCGGGGCACCTGCCAGCAGGACTCCACTCATGTCCCACTCATGTCCCCATGTACCCCCACCAGTGCAGGGCACCTGCCAGCAGGCCCCCACTCATGTCCCCTTGCACCCCCAACCCCCAGCAGTGTGGGGCACCTGCCAGCAGGCCCCCACTCATGTCCCCTTGCACACCCACCCCCCAGCAGTGTGGGGCACCTGCCAGCAGGCCCCCACTCATGTCCCCTTGCACCCCCACTGCCCAGCAGTGCGGGGCACCTGCCAGCAGGCCCCCACTCATGTCCTCCTGCACCCCCACCCCCCACCAGTGCGGGGCACCTGCCAGAAGGCCCCCACTCATGTCCCCTTGCACCCCCACCCCCCAGCAGTGCGGGGCACCTGCCAGCAGGCCCCCACTCATGTCCCCTTGCACCCCCACCCCCCAGCAGTGCGGGGCACCTGCCAGCAGGCCCCCATTCAAGTCCCCTTGCACCCCCACACCCCAGCAGTGCGGGGCATCTGCCAGCAGGCCCCCACTCATGTCCCCCTGCACCCCCACCCCCCACCAGTGCGGGGCACCTGTCAGCAGGACCCCACTCATGTCCCCTTGCACACCCACCCCCCAGCATTGCGGGGCACCTGCCAGCATGCCCCCACTCATGTCCCCTTGCACATCCACCCCCCAGCAGTGCGGGGCACCTGCCAGCAGGCCTCCACTCATGTCCGGTTGCACACCCACCCCCCAGCAGTGCGGGGTACCTGCCAGCAGTCCCCCACTCATGTCCCACTCATGCCCACCTGCACCCCCACCCCCCAGCAGTGTGGGACACCTGCCAGCAGGCCCCCACTCATGTCCCACTCATGTCCCCCTGCACCCACACCCCCCACCAGTGTGGGGCACCTGCCAGCAGGCCACCACTCATGTCCCCTTGCACCCCCACACCCCAGCAGTACGGGGCACCTGCCAGCAGGCCCCCACTCATGTCCCCTTGCACCCACACCCCCCAGCAGTGCGGGGCACCTGCCAGCAGACCCTCACTCATGTCCCCTTGCACCCCCACCCCCCAGCAGTGTGGGGCACCTGCCAGCAGGCCCCCACTCATGTCCCCTTGCACACCCACCCCCCAGCAGTGCGGGGCACCTGCCAGCAGGCCCCCACTCATGTCCCCTTGCACCCCCACTCCCCAGCAGTGCGAGAACCTGCCAGCAGGCCCCCACTCATGTCCCCTTGCGCCCCCACCCCCCAGCAGGTCGGGGCACCTGCCAGCAGGCCCCCACTCATGTCCCCTTGCACCCCCACCCCCCAGCAGTGCGGGGCATCTGCCAGCAGGCCCCCACTCATGTCCCCCTGCACCCCCACCCCCCACCAGTGCGGGGCACCTGCCAGCAGGCCCCCACTCATGTCCCCTTGCACCCCCACCCCCCACCAGAGCGGGGCACCTGCCAGCAGGCCTCCACTCATGTCCCCTTGCACACCCACCCCCCAGCAGTGCGGGGCACCTGCCAGCAGGCCTCCACTCATGTCCGGTTGCACACCCACCCCCCAGCAGTGCGGGGCACTTGCCAGCAGTCCCCCACTCATGTCCCACTCATGTCCCCCAGCACCCCCACCCGCCACCAGTGTGGGGCACCTGCCAGCAGGCCCCCACTCATATCCCACTCATGTCCCCCTGCACCCCCACGCCCCAGCAGTGTGGGGCACCTGCCAGCAGGCCCCCATTCATGTCCCACTCATGTCCCCCTGCACCCACACCCCCCACCAGTGTGGGGCACCTGCCAGCAGGCCACCACTCATGTCCCCTTGCACCCCCACACCCCAGCAGTACGGGGCACCTGCCAGCAGGCCCCCACTCATGTCCCCTTGCACCCACACCCCCCAGCAGTGCGGGGCACCTGCCAGCAGGCCCCCACTCATGTCCCCTTGCACACCCACCCCCCAGCAGTGCGGGGCACCTGCCAGCAGGCCCCCACTCATGTCCCCTTGCACCCCTACTCCCCAGCAGTGCGGGGAACCTGCAAGCAGGCCCCCACTCATGTCCCACTCATGTCCCCCTGCACCCCCACCCCCCACCAGTGCGGGGCACCTGCCAGCAGGCCCCCACTCATGTCCCCTTGCACCCCCAACACCCAGCAGTGCGGGGTACCTGCCAGCAGGCCCCCACTCATGTCCCCTTGCACCCCCACCCCCCAGCAGTACGGGGCACCTGCCAGCAGACCCCCACTCATGTCCCCCTGCACCCCCAGCCCCCACCAGAGCGGGGCACCTGCCAGCAGGCCTCCACTCATGTCCCCTTGCACACCCACCCCCCAGCAGTGCAGGGCACCTGCCAGCAGGCCCCCACTCATGTCCACTTGCACCCCCACCCCCCACCAGTGCGGGGCACCTGCCAGCAGGCCCCCACTCATGTCCCCTTGCACCCCCACCAGAGCGGGGCACCTGCCAGCAGACCTCCACTCATGTCCCCTTGCACACCCACCCCCCAGCAGTGCGGGGCACCTGCCAGCAGGCCTCCACTCATGTCCGGTTGCACACCCACCCCCCAGCAGTGCGGGACACTTGCCAGCAGTCCCCCACTCATGTCCCACTCATGTCCCCCTGCACCCCCACCCGCCACCAGTGTGGGGCACCTGCCAGCAGGCCCCCACTCATGTCCCACTCATGTCCCCCTGCACCCCCACGCCCCAGCAGTGTGGGGCACCTGCCAGCAGGCCCCCATTCATGTCCCACTCATGTCCCCCTGCACCCACACCCCCCACCAGTGTGGGGCACCTGCCAGCAGGCCACCACTCATGTCCCCTTGCACCCCCACACCCCAGCAGTACGGGGCACCTGCCAGCAGGCCCCCACTCATGTCTCCTTGCACCCACACCCCCCAGCAGTGCGGGGCACCTGCCAGCAGGCCCCCACTCATGTCCCCTTGCACACCCACCCCCCAGCAGTGCGGGGCACCTGCCAGCAGGCCCCCACTCATGTCCCCTTGCACCCCCAACACCCAGCAGTGCGGGGTACCTGCCAGCAGGCCCCCACTCATGTCCCCTTGCACCCCCACCCCCCAGCAGTGCGGGGCACCTGCCAGCAGACCCCCACTCATGTCCCCCTGCACCCCCAGCCCCCACCAGAGCGGGGCACCTGCCAGCAGGCCTCCACTCATGTCCCCTTGCACACCCACCCCCCAGCAGTGCGGGGCACCTGCCAGCAGGCCCCCACTCATGTCCCCTTGCACCCCCACCAACCAGCAGTGCGGGGCACCTGCCGGCAGGCCCCCACTCATGTCCACTTGCACCCCCACCCCCCAGCAGTGCGGGGCACCTGCCGGCAGGCCTCCACTCATGTCCCCTTGCACACCCACCCCCAAGCAGTGCGGGGCACCTGCCGGCAGGCCCCCACTCATGTCCCCTTGCACCCCCAGCAGTGCGGGGAACCTGCCGGCAGGCCTCCACTCATGTCCCCTTGCACACCCACCCCCCAGCAGTGCGGGGCACCTGCCACCAGACCCCCACTCATGTCCCCTGCACACCAACTCCCCAGCAGTGCGGGGCACCTGCCAGCAGGCCCCCACTCATTTCCCCTTGCACCCCCACCACCCAGCAGTACGGGGCACCTGCCAGCAGGCCCCCACTCATGTCCCCTTGCACCCCCACCCCCAGCAGTGCGGAGCACCTGCCAGCAGGCCTCCACTCATGTCCCCTTGCACACCCACCCCCCAGCAGTGCGGGGCACCTGCCGGCAGGCCTCCAGTCATGTCCCCTTGCACCCCCACCCCCCAGCAGTGCAGGGCACCTGCCGGCACGCCTCCACTCATGTCCCCTTGCACACCCACCCCCCAGCAGTGCGGGGCACCTGCCACCAGACCCCACTCATGTCCCCTTGCACACCCACCCCCCAGCAGTGCGGGGCACCTGCCAGCAGACCCCCACTCATGTCCCCTTGCACCCCCACCCCCCAGCCGTGCGGGGCACCTGCCAGCAGGCCCCCACTCATGTCCCCCTGCAACTCTACCCCCCACCAGTGCGGGGCACCTGCCAGCAGGCCCCCATTCATGTCCCCTTGCACCCCACCCCCCAGCAGTGCGGGGCACCTGCCAGCAGGCCCCCACTCATGCCCCCTTACACACACACCCCCCAGCAGTGCGGGGCTCCTGCCAGCAGGCCCCCACTCATGTCCCCTTGCACCCCACCCCCCAGCAGTGTGGGGCACCTGCCAGCAGGCCCCCACTCATGTCCCCCTGCACCCCCACCCCCCGCCAGTACGGGGCACCTGCCAGCAGGCCCCCACTCATGTCCCCTTGCACACCCACCGTGTGGGGCACCTGCCAGCAGGCCCCCACTCATGTCCCCTTGCACCCCCACCCCCCAGCAGTGCGGGGCACCTGCCAGCAGGACCCCACTCATGTCCCACTCATGTCCCCCTGCACCCCCACCCCCCACCAGTGCGGGACACCTGCCAGCAGGCCTCCACTCATGTCCCCTTGTACACCCACCCCCCAGCAGTGCGGGGCACCTGCCAGCAGGCCCCCACTCATGTCCCCATGCACCCCCACCCCCCAGCAGTGCGGGGCACCTGCCAGCAGGCCCCCACTCATGTCCCACTCATGTCCACCTGCACCCCCACCCCCCACCAGTGCGGGGCAGCTGCCAGCAGGCCCCCATTTATGTCCCCTTGCACCCCCAATGCCCAGCAGTGCGGGGCACCTGCCAGCAGGCCCCCACTCATGTCCCCTTGCACACCCACCCCCCACCAGTGCGGGGCACCTGCCAGCAGGCCCCCACTCATGTCCCCTTGCACCCCCACCCCCCAGCAGTGTGGGGCACCTGCCAGCAGGCCCCCACTCATGTCCCCCTGCACCCCCACCCCCCACCAGTGCGGGGCACCTGCCAGCAGGCCCCCACTCATGTCCCCTTGCACCCCACCCCCCAGCAGTGCGGGGCACCTGCCAGCAGGCCCCCACTCATGTCCCCTTGCACACACACCCCCCAGCAGTGTGGGGCACCTGCCAGCAGGCCCCCACTCATGTCCCCTTGCATCCCCACCCCCAGCAGTGTGGGGCACCTGCCAGCAGGCCCCCACTCATGTCCCCCTGCACCCCCACCCCCACCAGTACGGGGCACCTGCCAGCAGGCCCCCACTCATGTCCCCTTGCACAAACACCCCCCAGAAGTGTGGGGCACCTGCCAGCAGGCCCCCACTCATGGCCCCTTGCGCCCCCAACCCCCAGCAGTGCGGGGCACCTGCCAGCAGGACCCCACTCATGTCCCCCTGTACCCCCACACCCCACCAGTGCAGGGCACCTGCCAGCAGGCCCCCACTCATGTCCCCTTGCACCCCCAACCCCAGCAGTGTGGGGCACCTGCCAGCAGGCCCCCACTCATGTCCCCTTGCACACCCACCCCCCAGCAGTGTGGGGCACCTGCCAGCAGGCCCCCACTCATGTCCCCTTGCACCCCCACCACCCAGCAGTGCGGGGCACCTGCCAGCAGGCCCCCACTCATGTCCCCCTGCACCCCCACCCCCCACCAGTGCAGGGCACCTGCCAGCAGGCCCCCCCTCATGTCCCCTTGCACCCCCACCCCCCAGCAGTGCGGGGCACCTGCCAGCAGGCCCCCACTCATGTCCCCTTGCACCCTCACCCCCCAGCAGGTCGGGGCACCTGCCAGCAGGCCCCCACTCAAGTCCCCTTGCACCCCCACACCCCAGCAGTGCGGGGCATCTGCCAGCAGGCCCCCACTCATGTCCCCCTGCACCCCCACCCCCCACCAGTGCGGGGCACCTGCCAGCAGGCCCCCACTCATGTCCCACTCATGTCCCCCTGCACCCCCACGCCCCAGCAGTGTGGGGCACCTGCCAGCAGGCCCCCATTCATGTCCCACTCATGTCCCCCTGCACCCACACCCCCCACCAGTGTGGGGCACCTGCCAGCAGGCCACCACTCATGTCCCCTTGCACCCCCACACCCCAGCAGTACGGGGCACCTGCCAGCAGGCCCCCACTCATGTCCCCTTGCACCCACACCCCTCAGCAGTGCGGGGCACCTGCCAGCAGGCCCCCACTCATGTCCCCTTGCACACCCACCCCCCAGCAGTGCAGGGCACCTGCCAGCAGGCCCCCACTCATGTCCCCTTGCACCCCCACTCCCCAGCAGTGCGGGGAACCTGCCAGCAGGCCCCCACTCATGTCCCACTCATGTCCCCCTGCACCCCCACCCCCCACCAGTGCGGGGCACCTGCCAGCAGGCCCCCACTCATGTCCCCTTGCACCCCAACACCCAGCAGTGCGGGGTACCTGCCAGCAGGCCCCCACTCATGTCCCCTTGCACCCACACCCCCCAGCAGTGCGGGGCACCTGCCAGCAGACCCCCACTCATGTCCCCCTGCACCCCCACCCCCCACCAGTGCGGGGCACCTGCCAGCAGGCCCCCACTCATGTCCCCTTGCACCCCCACCCCCCAGCAGAGCGGGGCACCTGTCAGCAGGCCTCCACTCATGTCCCCTTGCACACCCACCCCCCAGCAGTGCGGGGCACCTGCCAGCAGGCCCCCACTCATGTCCCCTTGCACACCCACCCCCCAGCAGTGCGGGGCACCTGCCAGCAGGCCCCCACTCATGTCCCCTTGCACCCCCACTCCCCAGCAGTGCGGGGCACCTGCCAGCAGGCCCCCACTCATGTCCCACTCATGTCCACCTGCACCCCCACCCCCCACCAGTGCGGGGCAGCTGCCAGCAGGCCCCCATTTATGTCCCCTTGCACCCCCAATGCCCAGCAGTGCGGGGCACCTGCCAGCAGGCCCCCACTCATGTCCCCTTGCACACCCACCCCCAGCAGTGCGGGGCACCTGCCAGCAGGCCCCCACTCATGTCCCCTTGCACCCCCACCCCCCAGCAGTGTGGGGCACCTGCCAGCAGGCCCCCACTCATGTCCCCCTGCACCCCCACCCCCCACCAGTGCGGGGCACCTGCCAGCAGTCCCCCACTCATGTCCCCTTGCACCCCACCCCCCAGCAGTGCGGGGCACCTGCCAGCAGGCCCCCACTCATGTCCCCTTGCACACACACCCCCCAGCAGTGTGGGGCACCTGCCAGCAGGCCCCCACTCATGTCCCCTTGCATCACCACCCCCAGCAGTGTGGGGCACCTGCCAGCAGGCCCCCACTCATGTCCCCCTGCACCCCCACCCCCCACCAGTACGGGGCACCTGCCAGCAGGCCCCCACTCATGTCCCCTTGCACAAACACCCCCCAGAAGTGTGGGGCACCGGCCAGCAGGCCCCCACTCATGTCCCCTTGCGCCCCCAACCCCCAGCAGTGCGGGGCACCTGCCAGCAGGACCCCACTCATGTCCCCCTGTACCACCACCCCCCACCAGTGCAGGGCACCTGCCAGCAGGCCCCCACTCATGTCCCCTTGCACCCCCAACCCCAGCAGTGTGGGGCACCTGCCAGCAGGCCCCCACTCATGTCCCCTTGCACACCCACCCCCCAGCAGTGTGGGGCACCTGCCAGCAGGCCCCCACTCATGTCCCCTTGCACCCCCACCGCCCAGCAGTGCGGGGCACCTGCCAGCAGCCCCCCACTCATGTCCCCCTGCACCCCCACCCCCCACTAGTGCAGGGCACCTGCCAGCAGGCCCCCCCTCATGTCCCCTTGCACCCCCACCCCCCAGCAGTGCGGGGCACCTGCCAGCAGGCCCCCACTCATGTCCCCTTGCACCCTCACCCCCCAGCAGGTCGGGGCACCTGCCAGCAGGCCCCCACTCAAGTCCCCTTGCACCCCCACACCCCAGCAGTGCGGGGCATCTGCCAGCAGGCCCCCACTCATGTCCCCCTGCACCCCCACCCCCCACCAGTGCGGGGCACCTGCCAGCAGGCCCCCACTCATGTCCCACTCATGTCCCCCTGCACCCCCACGCCCCAGCAGTGTGGGGCACCTGCCAGCAGGCCCCCATTCATGTCCCACTCATGTCCCCCTGCACCCACACCCCCCACCAGTGTGGGGCACCTGCCAGCAGGCCACCACTCATGTCCCCTTGCACCCCCACACCCCAGCAGTACGGGGCACCTGCCAGCAGGCCCCCACTCATGTCCCCTTGCACCCACACCCCTCAGCAGTGCGGGGCACCTGCCAGCAGGCCCCCACTCATGTCCCCTTGCACACCCACCCCCCAGCAGTGCGGGGCACCTGCCAGCAGGCCCCCACTCATGTCCCCTTGCACCCCCACTCCCCAGCAGTGCGGGGAACCTGCCAGCAGGCCCCCACTCATGTCCCACTCATGTCCCCCTGCACCCCCACCCCCCACCAGTGCGGGGCACCTGCCAGCAGGCCCCCACTCATGTCCCCTTGCACCCCCAACACCCAGCAGTGCGGGGTACCTGCCAGCAGGCCCCCACTCATGTCCCCCTGCACCCCCACCCCCCACCAGTGCAGGGCACCTGCCAGCAGGCCCCCACTCATGTCCCCTTGCACCCCCACCCCCCAGCAGAGCGGGGCACCTGTCAGCAGGCCTCCACTCATGTCCCCTTGCACCCCCACCCCCCAGCAGTGCGGGGCACCTGCCAGCAGACCCCCACTCATGTCCCCCTGCACCCCCACCCCCCACCAGTGCGGGGCACCTGCCAGCAGGCCCCCACTCATGTCCCCTTGCACCCCCACCCCCCAGCAGAGCGGGGCACCTGTCAGCAGGCCTCCACTCATGTCCCCTTGCACACCCACCCCCCAGCAGTGCGGGGCACCTGCCAGCAGGCCCCCACTCATGTCCCCTTGCACCCCCACCACCCAGCAGTGCGGGGCAACTGCCAGCAGGCCCCCACTAATGTCCCCCTGCACCCCCACCCCCCACCAGTGCGGGGCACCTGCCAGCAGGCACCCACTCATGTTGCACTCATGTCGCTCTGCACCCCCACTACCTCCAGTGTGGGGCACCTGCCAGCTGGCCCCCACTCATGTCCCCTTGCACACCCACCCCCACCAGTGCGGGGCACCTGCCAGCAGGCCCCCACTCATGTCCCACTCATGTCCCCCTGCACCCCCACGCCCCAGCAGTGTGGGGCACCTGCCAGCAGGCCCCCATTCATGTCCCACTCATGTCCCCCTGCACCCACACCCCCCACCAGTGTGGGGCACCTGCCAGCAGGCCACCACTCATGTCCCCTTGCACCCCCACACCCCAGCAGTACGGGGCACCTGCCAGCAGGCCCCCACTCATGTCCCCTTGCACCCACACCCCTCAGCAGTGCGGGGCACCTGCCAGCAGGCCCCCACTCATGTCCCCTTGCACACCCACCCCCCAGCAGTGCGGGGCACCTGCCAGCAGGCCCCCACTCATGTCCCCTTGCACCCCCACTCCCCAGCAGTGCGGGGAACCTGCCAGCAGGCCCCCACTCATGTCCCACTCATGTCCCCCTGCACCCCCACCCCCCACCAGTGCGGGGCACCTGCCTGCAGGCGCCCACTCATGTCCCCTTGCACCCCCAACACCCAGCAGTGCGGGGTACCTGCCAGCAGGCCCCCACTCATGTCCCCCTGCACCCCCACCCCCCACCAGTGCGGGGCACCTGCCAGCAGGCCCCCACTCATGTCCCCTTGCACCCCCACCCCCCAGCAGAGCGGGGCACCTGTCAGCAGGCCTCCACTCATGTCCCCTTGCACCCCCACCCCCCAGCAGTGCGGGGCACCTGCCAGCAGACCCCCACTCATGTCCCCCTGCACCCCCACCCCCCACCAGTGCGGGGCACCTGCCAGCAGGCCCCCACTCATGTCCCCTTGCACCCCCACCCCCCAGCAGAGCGGGGCACCTGTCAGCAGGCCTCCACTCATGTCCCCTTGCACACCCACCCCCCAGCAGTGCGGGGCACCTGCCAGCAGGCCCCCACTCATGTCCCCTTGCACCCCCACCACCCAGCAGTGCGGGGCAACTGCCGGCAGGCCCCCACTCATGTCCCCTTGCACCCCCAGCAGTGCGGGGCACCTGCCGGAAGGCCTCCACTCATGTCCCCTTGCACACCCACCCCCAAGCAGTGAGGGGCACCTGCCGGCAGGCCCCCACTCATGTCCCCTTGCACCCCCACCCCCCAGCAGTGCGGTGCACCTGCCGGCAGGCCTCCACTCATGTCCCCTTGCACACCCACCCCCCAGCAGTGCGGGGCACCTTCCACCAGACCCCCACTCATGTCCCCTTGCACACCCACTCCCCAGCAGTGCGGGGCACCTGCCAGCAGGCCCCCACTCATGTCCCCTTGCACCCCCACCCCCAGCAGTGCGGGGAACCTGCCAGCAGGCCCCCACTCATGTCCCCTTGCACACCCAACCCCCAGCAATGCGGGTCACCTGCCAGCAGGCCCCCACTCATGTCCCACTCATGTCCCCCTGCACCCCCACCCCCCACCAGTGCGGGGCACCTGCCAGCAGGCCCCCACTCATGTCCCACTCATATCCCCCTGCACCCCCACCCCCCACCAGTGCGGGGCACCTGCCAGTAGGCCCCCACTCATGTTCCCTTGCACACCCACCCCCCAGCAGTGCGGGGCACCTGCCAGCAGGCCCCCACTCATGTCCCCTTGCACTCCCACCCCCCAGCAGTGCGGGGCACCTGCCAGCAGGCCCCCACTCATGTCCCACTCATGTCCCCCTTCACCCCCACCCCCCAGAAGTGCAGGGCACCTGCCAGTAGGCCCCCACTCATGCCCCCTTGCACCCCCACCCCCCAGGAGTGTGGGGCACCTGCAGCAGGCCCCCACTCATGTCCCCCTGCACCCACACCCCCCACCAGTGTGGGGCACCTGCCAGCAGGCCCCCACTCATGTCCTCTTGCACCCCCACACCCCAGCAAAACGGGGCACCTGCCAGCAGGCCCCCACTCATGTCCCCTTGCACCCCCACACCCCAGCAGTACGGGGCACCTGCCAGCAGGCTCCCACTCATGTCCCTTTGCACACCCACCCCCCAGCAGTGCGGGGTACCTGCCAGCAGGCCCCCACTAATGTCCCCCTGCACCCCCACCCCCCACCAGTGCGGGGCACCTGCCAGCAGGCACCCACTCATGTTGCACTCATGTCGCTCTGCACCCCCACTACCTCCAGTGTGGGGCACCTGCCAGCTGGCCCCCACTCATGTCCCCTTGCACACCCACCCCCAGCAGTGCGGGGCACCTGCCAGCTGGACCCCACTCATGTCCCCTTGCACACCCACCCCCCAGCAGTGCGGGGCACCTGCCAGCAGGCCCCCACTCATGTCCCCTTGCACCCCCACACCCCAGCAGTGCGGGGCACCTGCCAGCAGGCCCCCACTCATGTCCCACTCATGTACTCCTGCACCCCCACCCCCCACCAGTTCGGGGCACCTGCCAGCAGGCCCCCACTCATGTCCCCTTGCACCCCCACCCCCCAGCAGTACGGGGCATCTGCCAGCAGGCCCCCTCTCATGTCCCCTTGCACACACACCCCCCAGCAGTGCGGGGCACCTGCCAGCAGGCCCCCACTCATGTCCCCTTGTACCCCCACACCCCAGCAGTGCGGGGAACCTGCCAGCAGGCCCCCACTCATGTCCCCCTGCACCCCAACCCCCCACCAGTGTGGGGCACCTGCCAGCAGGCCCCCACTCATGTCCCCTTGCACCCCCACACCCCAGCAGGACGGGGCACCTGCCAGCAGGCATCCACTCATGTCACCTTGCACACCCACCCCCCAGCAGTGCGGGCTACCTGCCAGCAGGCCCCCACTCATGTCCCCCTGCACCCCCACCAGTGTGGGGCACCTGCCAGCTGGCCCCCACTCATGTCCCACCCATGTCCCCCTGCACCCCTACCCCCCACCAGTGTGGGGCACCTGCCAGCAGGCCCCCACATTTGTCCCCTTGCACCCTCACACACCAGCAGTACGGGGCACCTGCCAGCAGGCCCCCACTCATGTCCCCTTGCACCCCCACCCCCCAGCAGTGCGGGGCACCTGCCAGCAGGCCCCCACTCATGTCCCCTTGCACCCCCACCCCCCAGAAGTACGGGGCACCTGCCAGCAGGCCCCCACTCATGTCCCCCTGCACCCCCACCCCCCACCAGTGTGGGACACCTGCCAGCAGGCCCCCACTCATGTCCCCTGCACACCCACCCCCCAGCAGTGCGGGGCACCTGCCAGCAGGCCCTTACTCATGTCCCCTTGCACACCCACCCCCCAGCAGTGCGGGGCACCTGCCAGCAGACCCCCACTCATGTCCCCTTGCACCCCCACGCCCCAGCAGTGCGGGGCACTTGCCAGCAGGCCACCACTCATGTCCCACTCATGTCCCCCTGCACCCCCACCGCCCAGCAGAGCAGGGCACCTGCCAGCAGGCCCCCACTCATGTCCCCTTGCACCCCCAACCGCCAGCAGTGCGGGGCACCTGCCAGCAGGCCCCCACTCATGTCCCACTCATGTCCCACTGCACCCCCACCCCCCACCAGTGCAGGGCACCTGCCAGCAGGCGCCCATTCATGTCCCCTTGCACCCCCACCCCCCAGCAGTATGGGGCACCTGCCAGCAGGCCCCCACTCATGTCCCCTTGCACCCCCACCCACCAACAGTGCGGGGCACCTGCCAGCAGGCCCCCACTCATGTCCCCTTGCACCCCCACCCCCCAGCAGTGCGGGGCACCTGCCAGCAGGCCCCCACTCATGTCCCACTGCACCCCCACCCCCCACCAGTGCGGGGCACCTGCCAGCAGGCCCCCACTCATGTCCCGTTGCACCCCCACCCCCCAGCAGTGCGGGGCACCTGCCAGCAGGCCCCCACTCATGTCCCACTCATGTCCCCTGCACCCCGACCCCCCAGCAGTGCAGGGCACCTGTCAGCAGGCCCCCACTCATGTCCCCTTGCACCCCCACCACCCAGCAGTGCGGGGCAATTGCCAGCAGGCCCCCACTCATGTCCCACTCATGTACCCCTGCACCCCAACCCCCCACCAGTGCGGGGCACCTGCCAGCAGGCCCCCACTCATGTCCCCTTGCACCCCCACCCACCAGCAGTACGGGGTACCTGCCAGCAGGCCCCCACTCATGTCCCCTTGCACCCCCAACCCCCAGCAGTGCGGGGCACCTGCCAGCAGGCCCCCACTCATGTCCCCTTGCACCCCCACCCCCCAGCAGTGCGGGGCACCTGCCAGCAGTCCCCACTCATGTCCCCCTGCACCCCCACCAGTGCGGGGCACCTGCCAGTAGGCCCCCACTCATGTCCCCTTGCACCCCCATCCCCCAGCAGTGCGGGGCGCCTGCCAGCAGGCCCCCACTCATGTCCCCCTGCACCCCCACCCCCCACCAGTGCGGGGCACCTGCCAGCAGGCTCCCACTCATGTCCCCTTGCACACCCACCCCCTAGCAGTGCGGGGCACCTGCCAGCAGGCCCCCACTCATGTCCCTTTGCACCCCCACCCCCCAGCAGTGCGGGGCACTTGCCAGCAGGCCCCCACTCATGTCTCACTCATGTCCCCCTGCACCCCCACCCCCACCAGTATGGGGCACCTGCCAGCAGGCCCCCACTCATGTCCCCTTGCACACACAGCCCCCAGCAGTGCGGGGCACCTGCCAGCAGGCCCCCACTCATGTCCCCTTGCACCCCCACCCCCCAGCAGTGCGGGGAACCTGCCAGCAGGCCCCCACTCATGTCCCACTCATGTCCTCCTGCACCCCCACCCCCCACCAGTTCGGGGCACCTGCCAGCAGGCCCCCACTCATGTCCCCTTGCACCCCCACCGCCCAGCAGTACGGGGCATCTGCCAGCAGGCCCCCACTCATGTCCCCCTGCACCCCCACCAGTGTGGGGCACCTGCCAGCTGGCCCCCACTCATGTCCCACCCATGTCCCCCTGCACCCCTACCCCCCACCAGTGTGGGGCACCTGCCAGCAGGCCCCCACATTTGTCCCCTTGCACCCTCACACACCAGCAGTACGGGGCACCTGCCAGCAGGCCCCCACTCATGTCCCCTTGCACCCCCACCCCCCAGCAGTGCGGGGCACCTGCCAGCAGGCCCCCACTCATGTCCCCTTGCACCCCCACCCCCCAGAAGCACGGGGCACCTGCCAGCAGGCCCCCACTCATGTCCCCCTGCACCCCCACCCCCCACCAGTGCGGGACACCTGCCAGCAGGCCACCACTCATGTCCCCTGCACACCCACCCCCCAGCAGTGCGGGGCACCTGCCAGCAGACCCCCACTCATGTCCCCTTGCACCCCCACGCCCCAGCAGTGCGGGGCACCTGCCAGCAGGCCACCACTCATGTCCCACTCATGTCCCCCTGCACCCCCACCGCCCAGCAGTGCAGGGCACCTGCCAGCAGGCCCCCACTCATGTCCCCCTGCACCCCCACCCCCCACCAGTGCGGGACACCTGCCAGCAGGCCCCCACTCATGTCCCCTGCACACCCACCCCCCAGCAGTGCGGGGCACCTGCCAGCAGACCCCCACTCATGTCCCCTTGCACCCCCACGCCCCAGCAGTGCGGGGCACCTGCCAGCAGGCCACCACTCATGTCCCACTCATGTCCCCCTGCACCCCCACCGCCCAGCAGTGCAGGGCACCTGCCAGCAGGCCCCCACTCATGTCCCCTTGCACCCCCACCCGCCAGCAGTGCGGGGCACCTGCCAGCAGGCCCCCACTCATGTCCCACTCATGTCCCACTGCACCCCCACCCCCCACCAGTGCAGGGCACCTGCCAGCAGGCGCCCATTCATGTCCCCTTGCACCCCCACCCCCCAGCAGTATGGGGCACCTGCCAGCAGGCCCCCACTCATGTCCCCTTGCACCCCCACCCACCAACAGTGCGGGGCACCTGCCAGCAGGCCCCCACTCATGTCCCCTTGCACCCCCACCCCCCAGCAGTGCGGGGCACCTGCCAGCAGGCCCCCACTCATGTCCCACTGCACCCCCACCCCCCACCAGTCGGGTGCACCTGCCAGCAGGCCCCCACTCATGTCCCGTTGCACCCCCACCCCCCAGCAGTGCGGGGCACCTGCCAGCAGGCCCCCACTCATGTCCCACTCATGTCCCCTGCACCCCGACCCCCCAGCAGTGCAGGGCACCTGTCAGCAGGCCCCCACTCATGTCCCCTTGCACCCCCACCACCCAGCAGTGCGGGGCAATTGCCAGCAGGCCCCCACTCATGTCCCACTCATGTACCCCTGCACCCCAACCCCCCACCAGTGCGGGGCACCTGCCAGCAGGCCCCCACTCATGTCCCCTTGCACCCCCACCCCCCAGCAGTACGGGGTACCTGCCAGCAGGCCCCCACTCATGTCCCCTTGCACCCCCAACCCCCAGCAGTGCGGGGCACCTGCCAGCAGGCCCCCACTCATGTCCCCTTGCACCCCCACCCCCCAGCAGTGCGGGGCACCTGCCAGCAGTCCCCACTCATGTCCCCCTGCACCCCCACCAGTGCGGGGCACCTGCCAGTAGGCCCCCACTCATGTCCCCTTGCACCCCCATCCCCCAGCAGTGCGGGGCGCCTGCCAGCAGGCCCCCACTCATGTCCCCCTGCACCCCCACCCCCCACCAGTGCGGGGCACCTGCCAGCAGGCTCCCACTCATGTCCCCTTGCACACCCACCCCCTAGCAGTGCGGGGCACCTGCCAGCAGGCCCCCACTCATGTCCCCTTGCACCCCCACCCCCCAGCAGTGCGGGGCACTTGCCAGCAGGCCCCCACTCATGTCTCACTCATGTCCCCCTGCACCCCCACCCCCACCAGTATGGGGCACCTGCCAGCAGGCCCCCACTCATGTCCCCTTGCACACACAGCCCCCAGCAGTGCGGGGCACCTGCCAGCAGGCCCCCACTCATGTCCCCTTGCACCCCCACCCCCCAGCAGTGCGGGGAACCTGCCAGCAGGCCCCCACTCATGTCCCACTCATGTCCTCCTGCACCCCCACCCCCCACCAGTTCGGGGCACCTGCCAGCAGGCCCCCACTCATGTCCCCTTGCACCCCCACCGCCCAGCAGTACGGGGCATCTGCCAGCAGGCCCCCACTCATGTCCCCTTGCACACACAGCCCCCAGCAGTGCGGGGCACCTGCCAGCAGGCCCTCACTCATGTCCCCTTGTACCCCCACACCCCAGCAGTGCGGGGCACCTGCCAGCAGGCCCCCACTCATGTCCCCCTGCACCCCCACCAGTGTGGGGCACCTGCCAGCAGGCCCCCACTCATGTCTCACTCATGTCCCCCTGCACCACCACCCCCCACCAGTGTGGGGCGCCTGCCAGCAGGCCCCCACATATGTCCCCTTGCACCCCCACACACCAGCAGTACGGGGCACCTGCCAGCAGGCCCCCACTCATGTCCCCTTGCACCCCCACCCCCCAGCAGTGCGGGGCACCTGCCAGCAGGCCCCCACTCATGTCCCGTTGCACCCCCACCCCCCAGAAGTGCGGGACACCTGCCAGCAGGCCCCCACTCATGTCCCCCTGCACCCCCACCAGTGCGGGGCACCTGCCAGCAGGCCCCCACTCATGTCCCCTGCACACCCACCCCCCAGCAGTGCGGGGCACCTGCCAGCAGGCCCCCACTCATGTCCCCTTGCACACCCACCCCCCAGCAGTGCGGGGCACCTGCCAGCAGACCCCCACTCATGTCCCCTTGCACCCCCACGCCCCAGCAGTGCGGGGCACCTGCCAGCAGGCCCCCACTCATATCCCACTCATGTCCCCCTGCACCCCCACCGCCCAGCAGTGCAGGGCACCTGCCAGCAGGCCCCCACTCATGTCCCCTTGCACCCCCACCCCCCAGCAGTGCGGGGCACCTGCCAGCAGGCCCCCACTCATGTCCCACTCATGTCCCCCTGCACCCCCACCCCCCACCAGTGCGGGGCACCTGCCAGCAGGCGCCCACTCATGTCCCCTTGCACCCCCACCCCCCAGCAGTATGGGGCACCTGCCAGCAGGCCCCCACTCATGTCCCCTTGCACCCCCACCCCCTAGCAGTGCGGGGCACTTGCCAGCAGGCCCCCACTCATGTCCCCTTGCACCCCCACCCCCCAGCAGTGCGGGGCACCTGCCAGAAGGCCCCCACTCATGTCCCACTGCACCCCTACCCCCCACCAGTGCGGGGCACCTGCCAGCAGGCCCCCACTCATGTCCCCTTGCACACCCCCCCAGCAGTGCGGGGCACCTGCCAGTAGGCCCCCACTCAGGTCCCCTTGTACCCCCACCCCCCAGCAGTGCGGGGCACCTGCCACCAGGCCCCCACTCATGTCCCCTTGCACCCCCACCCCCCAACAGTGCAGGGCACCTGTCAGCAGGCCCCCACTCATGTCCCCTTGCACCCCCACCACCCAGCAGTGCGGGGCAATTGCCAGCAGGCCCCCACTCATGTCCCACTCATGTACCCCTGCACCCCAACCCCCCACCAGTGCGGGGCACCTGCCAGCAGGCCCCCACTCATGTCCCCTTGCACCCCCACCCCCCAGCAGTATGGGGTACCTGCCAGCAGGCCCCCCACTCATGTCCCCTTGCATCCCCAACCCCCAGCAGTGCGGGGCACCTGCCAGCAGGCCCCCACTCATGTCCCCTTGCACCCCCACCCCCCAGCAGTGCGGGGCACCTGCCAGCAGGCCTCCACTCATGTCCCCCTGCACCCCCACCAGTGCGGGGCACCTGCCAGCAGGCCCCCACTCATGTCCCCTTGCACCCCCACCAGTGCGGGGCACCTGCCAGCAGGCCCCCACTCATGTCCCCCTGCACCCCCACCCCCCACCAGTGCGGGGCACCTGCCAGCAGGCCCCCACTCATGTCCCCTTGCACACCCACCCCCTAGCAGTGCGCGGCACCTGCCAGCAGGCCCCCACTCATGTCCCCTTGCACCCACACCCCCCAGCAGTGCGGGGCACTTGCCAGCAGGCCCCCACTCATGTCCCACTGATGTCCCCCTGCACCCCCACACCCCACCAGTGAGGGGCACCTACCAGCAGGCCCCCACTCATGTCTCCTTGCACACACAGCCCCCAGCAGTGCGGGGCACCTGCCAGCAGGCCCCCACTCATGTCCCCTTGCACCCCCACCCCCCAGCAGTGCGGGGAACCTGCCAGCAGGCCCCCACTCATGTCCCACTCATGTCCCCCTGCACCCCCATCCCCCACCAGTGCGGGGCACCTGCCAGCAGGCCCCCACTCATGTCCCCTTGCACCTCCACCCCCCAGCAGTGCGGGGCACCTGCCAGCAGGCCCCCACTCATGTCCCCTTGCACACCCACCCCCCAGGAGTACGGGGCACCTGCCAGCAGGCCCCCACTCATGTCCCTTTGCACCCCCACCCCCCAGCAGTGCGGGGCACCTGCCAGCAGGCCCCCACTCATGGCCCCTTGCACACCCACCCCCTAGCAGTGCGGGGGACCTGCCAGCAGGCCCCCTTTCATGTCCCCTTGCACCCCCACCCCCCAGCAGTATGGGGCACCTGCCAGCAGGCCCCCACTCATGTCCCCTTGCACCCCCACCCCCCAGCAGTGCGGGGCACTTGCCAGCAGGCCCCCACTCATGTCCCCTTGCACCCCCACCCCCCAGCAGTGCGGGGCACCTGCCAGCAGGCCCCCACTCATGTCCCACTTCACACCTACCCCCCACCAGTGCGGGGCACCTGCCAGCAGGCCCCCACTCATGTCCCCTTGCACACCCCCCCAGCAGTGCGGGGCACCTGCCAGTAAGCCCCCACTCATGTCCCCTTGCACCCCCACCCCCCAGCAGTGCGGGGCACCTGCCAGCAGGCCCCCACTCATGTCCCCTTGCACCCCCACCCCCCAACAGTGCAGGGCACCTGTCAGCAGGCCCCCACTCATGTCCCCTTGCACCCCCACCCCCCACCAGTGCGGGGCACCTGCCAGCAGGCCCCCACTCATGTCCCCTTGCACACCCCCCCAGCAGTGCGGGGCACCTGCCAGTAGGCCCCCACTCATGTCCCCTTGCAACCCCACCCCCCAGCAGTGCGGGGCACCTGCCAGCAGGCCCCCACTCATGTCCCCTTGCACCCCCACCCCCCAACAGTGCAGGGCACCTGTCAGCAGGCCCCCACTCATGTCCCCTTGCACCCCCACCACCCAGCAGTGCGGGGCAATTGCCAGCAGGCCCCCACTCATGTCCCACTCATGTACCCCTGCACCCCAATCCCCCACCAGTGCGGGGCACCTGCCAGCAGGCCCCCACTCATGTCCCCTTGCACCCCCACCCCCCAGCAGTATGGGGTACCTGCCAGCAGGCCCCCACTCATGTCCCCTTGCATCCCCAACCCCCAGCAGTGCGGGGCACCTGCCAGCAGGCCCCCACTCATGTCCCCTTGCACCCCCACCCCCCAGCAGTGCGGGGCCCCTGCCAGCAGGCCTCCACTCATGTCCCCCTGCACCCCCACCAGTGCGGGGCACCTGCCAGCAGGCCCCCACTCATGTCCCCTTGCACCCCCACCCCTCAGCAGTGCGGGGCACCTGCCAGCAGGCCCCCACTCATGTCCCCCTGCACCCCCACCCCCCACCAGTGCGGGGCACCTGCCAGCATGCCCCCACTCATGTCCCCTTGCACACCCACCATCTAGCAGTGCGGGGCACCTGCCAGCAGGCCCCCACTCATGTCCCCTTGTACCCCCACCCCCCAGCAGTGCGGGGCACTTGCCAGCAGGCCCCCACTCATGTCCCACTCTTGTCCCCCTGCACCCCCACCCCCCACCAGTGCGGGGCACCTGCCAGCATGCCCCCACTCATGTCCCCTTGCACACACAGCCCCCAGCAGTGCGGGGCACCTGCCAGCAGGCTCCCACTCATGTCCCCTTGCACCCCCACCCCCCAGCAGTGCGGGGAACCTGCCAGCAGGCCCCCACTCATGTCCCACTCATGTCCCCCTGCACCCCCATCCCCCACCAGTGCGGGGCACCTGCCAGCAGGCCCCCACTCATGTCCCCTTGCACCTCCACCCCCCAGCAGTGCGGGGCACCTGCCAGCAGGCCCCCACTCATGTCCCCTTGCACACCCACCCCCCAGGAGTATGGGGCACCTGCCAGCAGGCCCCCACTCATGTCCCTTTGCACCCCCACCCCCCAGCAGTGCGGGGCACCTGCCAGCAGGCCCCCACTCATGTCCCCCAGCACCCCCACCCCCCACCAGTGCGGGGCACCTGCCAGCAGGCCCCCACTCATGTCCCCTTGCACACCCACTCCCCAGCAGTGTGGGGGACCTGCCAGCAGGCCCCCACTCATGTCCCCTTGCACCACCACCCCCCAGTAGTGCGGGGCACTCATGTCCCACTCATGTCCCCCTGCACCCCCACCCCCCACCAGTGCGGGGCACCTGCCAGCAGGCCCCCACTCATGTCCCCTTGTGCACCCACCCCCCAGCAGTGCGGGGCACGGTGTCCAGTCATAATATCGAAAAAATAAAGTCGAATGACAAAAAAGTCGAATCAATAATGTCGAAAAAAAAAAAGTCGAATTTGTTTTTTTATTATTTATATATTTTTTTGGGGTTTGGTAAGTAAAAAAAAGGGGTAAAATAAAAAAAAAATAGAAAAAAAGGGGGGTTGGCGGGGAACCCCCCCATTTCGAATAAAAAACGTATTAAAAAAAAATTCGACTTTTTTTTTTTTCGAGATCATTTTTTCGACATTTTGACTTTCGATTTTATTGATTTCGATTTTATGTCTAGGAACCGCGGGGCACATGTCAGCAGTCCCGCACTCATGTCCCCTTGCACCCCCACCCCCAGCAGTGCGGGGCACCTGCCAGCAGGCCCCCACTCATGTCCCATTGCTCACCCACCCCCCCAGCAGTGCGGGGCACCTGCCAACAGGCCCCCCTCATGTCCCCTTGCACCCCCACCCCCCAGCAGTGCGGGGCACCTGCCAGCATGCCCCCACTCATGTCCCCCTGTACCCCCACCCCCCACCAGTACGGGGCACCTGCCAGCAGGCCCCCACTCATGTCCCCTTGCACACCCACCCCCCAGCAGTACAGGGCACCTGCCAGCAGGCCCCCACTCATGTCCCCTTGCACACCCACCCCCCAGCAGTGCGGGGCACCTGCCAGCAGGCCCCCACTCATGTCCCCTTGCACACACACCCCCCAGCAGTGCGGGGCAACTGCCAGCAGGCCCCCACTCATGTCCCCTTGCACCCCCACCCCCATCAGTGCGGGGCACCTGCCAGCAGGCCCCCACTCATGTCCCCTTGCACACCCACCCCCCAGCAATGCGGGGCACCTGCCAGCAGGTCCCCACTCATGTCCCCTTGCACACCCACCCGCCAGCAGTGCGGGGCACCTGCCAGCAGGCCCCCACTCATGTCCCACTCATGTCTCCCTGCACCCCCACCCCCCACCAGTGCAGGGCACCTGTCAGCAGGCCCCCACTCATGTCCCACTCATGTCTCCCTGCACCCCCACCAGTGCGGGGCACCTGCCAGCAGGCCCCCACTCATGTCCCCTTGCACACCCACCCCCCAGCAGTGCGGGGCACCTGCCAGCAGGCCCCCACTCATGTCCCCTTGCATACCCAACCCCAGCAGTGCGGGGCACCTGCCAGTAGGCCCCCACTCATGTCCCCTTGCACACCCATACCCCAGCAGTGCGGGGCACCTGCCAGCAGGACCCCACTCATGTTTCCCTTGGACCCCCACCCCCCAGCAGTGCGGGGCACCTGCCAGCAGGCCCCCACTCATGTCCCACTCCTGTCCCCCTGCAGCCCCACCCCCCACCAGTGCGGGGCACCTGCCAGCAGGCCCCCACTCATGTCCCCTTGCACCCCCACCCCCCAGTAGTGCCGAGCACCTGCCAGCAGGCCTCCACTCATGTTCCCTTGCACACCCACCCCCCAGCAGTGCGGGGCACCTGCCAGCAGGCCCCCACTCATGTCCCACTCATGTCCCCCTGCACCCCCACCCCCCACCAGTACAGTGCACCTGCCAGCAGGCCCCCACTCATGTCCCCTTGCACACCCACCCCCTAGCAGTGCGGGGCACCTACCAGCAGGCCCCCACTCATGTCCCCTTGCACACCCACCCGCCAGCAGTGCGGGGCACCTGCCAGCAGGCCCCCATACATGTCCCCTTGCACCCCCAGCAGTGCGGGGTACCTGCCAGCAGGCCCCCACTCATGTCCCCCTGCACCCCCACCCCCCACCAG
Organism: Ambystoma mexicanum; assembly: GCF_040938575.1. Lineage (NCBI taxonomy): Eukaryota > Metazoa > Chordata > Amphibia > Caudata > Ambystomatidae > Ambystoma > Ambystoma mexicanum. Next base: position 294,897,133 of record NC_090928.1, read on the forward strand.
TGCGGGGCACCTCCCAGCAGTCCCCCACTCATGTCCCCTTGCACCCCCACCCCCAGCAGTGTGGGGAACCTGCCAGCAGGCCCCCACTCATGTCCCCTTGCACACCCACCCCCCAGCAGTGCGGGGCACCTGCCAGCAGGGCCCCACTCATGTCCCCTTGCACCCCACCCCCCAGCAGTGCGGGGCACCTGCCAGCAGGCCCCCACTCATGTCCCCTTGCACCCCCCACCCCCAGCAGTGCGGGGCACCTGCCAGCAGGCCCCCACTCATGTCCCCCTGCACCCCCCCCACCTGTGCAGGGCACTTGCCAGCAGGCCCCCACTCATGTCCCCTTGCACACCCACCCCCCCAGCAAAAGTCAACTATGTACATCAACACATGTCCGCCACATGAAGACAGGCGGTAGCGTCCCTGCGCATTAAAAAAATGTGCGCTAACAAAAAGCCGTATATACAGCTCCAATGAATGTCCCATACTGTGGCCCTCTAGGACAAATGACGTGAAAAGGGGTACGCAACAAACACTGACATCCGCTGTGTCAAAAATAGCGAGTATTTCGGGGGCTCGTGGGAAGTTTCACACGCGATTGGGCCTGGGCGAGTGGGGTACGTGTACTTCCTGGGCTCGCGGGAAGTTTCGCACGCGATTGGGCCTGGGCGAGCGGGGTACGTGTATCACTGTGGTGGGCGTGGAAGTACAGGAGGCAAATGCGCGGAACACGCACACGCAAAAAAAGTTGTGCTAATCCGGAAACACGTACGCAAGCCGGAAGCAGGCGTATGTCGACCTGCGCAGCATAAAAGTGCGCGCAAACAACAAACAAGCTCAGACGCCTGGATGAATATACCGTTCCTAGCAGCAGTGGCCATGGGATACCGCAGGAGGAGGAGGATAGATAGGGCCAGAATTTTTACACCCAGAACCAGCCTTTTTGGGATGCCTGATGACCACGTGTATGGGAGGTACAGGTTTCCACCTCACATAATACTCGACCTGGTGAGTGAGTGGGAGGATTGACTGACTACGTGATAGGTCTCCTGGAGGAGAATGTCGCACATGATGACAGAAGCAAGCGATAACTTGAAAGCTGGACAAGCATTGGTCAAGCACTGGCATGACCAAAAGGCTAACATGGTTGAGTTCGCTCAAGACCAGCTCGTTCTCGTTATGATCCCTACAAGGCAGAGGGCCTTGCAAGACAAATGGATGGGACCCTTCATAGTTGTGGGTAAACTCGGAGAGGTCAACTATCTGGTGGACTTGGGCAATCCCAAGGAGGCTCCGACAGTCTTCCACACCAACCGACTCAAAGCGTATGTCTCAAGACCTGATGCAGGAGCGTTGCTTCTAGCATCATCCGAGGAAGAAGAAGAGAGTGAAGCTCTTCCGGATCTCCTCAGAGGCTTACCTTTAGACGAAAAAATTGAAGGAGTAAATCTCTCTTCAAATCTGACACCTGAGCAACAAGAAGAGTGCAAATCTATGTTGAATCAGTTTGCCTCTCTGTTCTCGCTTTCACCAGGCTTGACCCCTTGGGGCCAGCAAAACATACTCACTGGTGACTGTCTGCCCGTCAAAAGCAGAGGATACCGAATGTCAGAAAACGTACGAACCCACATCAAAGGTGAGGTCAGCAAGATGCTTGATCTCGGGGTAATAGAGCCCTCTACTAGTCCATGGTCTAGCCCAGATGTGTTAGTACCAAAGGCCGGATCTAAAGAACTTAGATTCTGCATGGATTATAGAGCTCTTAATGCAGTCACCAAGACTGATGCCCACCCTTTGCCAAGAACAGATGAGTTGGTGGATAAATTGGTGCCGCCAAGTTCCTCAGCACATTTGACTTGACATCAGGCTATTGGCAAATAGCCCTGACAGACCATGCCAAGGAGAAAACTGCATTTTCTACCCCCGTTGGCTTATACCAGTTTAAGGTAATGCCTTTCGGATTGAAAAATGCACCTGCTACATTTCAACGGATGGTAAACCAGGTTCTGAATGGGATGAAGGTTTTCTGCATGGCATACTTGGATGACATAGCAGTGTTCAGCAATTCCTGGGAAGAACATGTAACCCACCTAAGAGATGTTTTGCAGGCTCTTGGACGAGCCAATCTGACCATAAAGGCGAGTAAATGCCAAATTGGACAGAGTAAGGTAGTCTATCTTGGACATGAGGTAGGAGGGGGAGAAATAAGGCCTTTGCTCAGTAAGATTGAAGCTGTGCAAAATTGGACAACACCTACTACTCAGACCCAGGTGAGAGCCTTCTTAGGCCTCACTGGGTATTACAGGAATTTCATTGAGAACTATGGGACCATAGCTTCTCCGCTGAATGTCATCTCCTTGCCCAAATTTCCTAAAAAGTTGAGATGGAACGAGGAGTGCAATCAGGCTTTTGAAAACCTGAAAAAGGCTCTTTGCCAAGCCCCAGTACTCAGAGCTCCTGGTAACCGCCAAACTTTCATTGTGCAGACAGATGCTTCAAATGTAGGAATACGTGCCATACTCAGTCAACTGGATGGGAAAGGTAGGGAGCACCCCGTTTGCTTCATCAGCCGCAAGCTGAAGGATCCTGAAACAAGGTGGGCAACAATCGAAACAGAGTGCTTTGCTATCGTGTGGGCTCTGAAGAAGTTTAGGCCATACCTGTATGGGTCTACTTTTGTCATTCAGACTGACCACCAACCCTTGAGATGGTTAATGCAAATGAAAGGGGAAAACCCAAAACTACTGAGATGGTCGATCTGCCTGCAAGGGTTTGATTTTACCATTGAGCACAGGTCAGGGTGTCACCACCAACATGCTGATGGTCTCTCTAGGATGTATGTCATCGACTAGAGGTATGAGATTCATCCAGGAGTGGATTAAATCCTCCTGTCCCTTAGTCTGGGGGGGCGAGTGTTAAGGAAAATTCTCTGTTTAGGCTGAATTTCCTAACCTAGTGAGTCCCCCAGCAGCTTTGCTGGATTTCTGGAGTTTGTTTTTTTCCATCCTGCCAAGAGTGAGACTCTTTTTCTCCCACTCTTGGACATGAATGTGTGTAATTCCTGTGAATGTCAATGTCTTCTATGGGCTATGGGGTCTTTTACCCCATAGGGTCTCATATGTTTTTATATGTGTGTTACACCGCACCCTCCGTGCCGTAACACTGGGGCGTCCTAGAGGATCCCCACCATAGACTCCATACCCTGGGACTGACTACTGTCTCCCAGGGCATGTAACGTCACCATTGGCTTTACTAGACCTAAATTTACTAACAGAACTAGTGCAAACCATCCTATTGTGGACGTACTAGTAGGGATAATTCAATTACTCCTGGGTCTGTTATTCGAGGGGGCACTGTCCCGTCCCCCCTCGTCGAGTTTTGGCTGGTGGCAGTGGAAACTACTTGTTATATTCGACCCCGAATATAACTCTATGGGATTCTTCCCATTGTTGGAGGTTAATACTTTTTCTCGTTAGTCTCTAACATACCACCGATTTATTTATCTTAAATAAATCTATCGGTTGGTATTTTCTGCCAGAACTCGGTGTTTAAAATGGCGTCTGTGTTCGTCTCTGTGACTCCTAAACCAAAGGTTGAGCCCTTTGTTCGACTTTTGGCGGGCTTCTGCACAGAGGCCCTCCAAAGTGGTGCCATTCTGTCTGGGTACCATGGGGGTGTGGGAGGGGGTTTAGGCACCCTGGACTGAGTTGCCTTTCCAACTCAAGTCGCACTCTGGTGTGATTGGCCCAAGTGGTGAGCCTCCCCGCTCACCACTTAGCGTGTTTTGATTGACAGCTAGGCTGAATGAATGGGGGTTTTCTGCATAAAAGCAGGGCTTTTGGGACTGGATCTTCAGAAGTCGCCACAGGACCTAAGAATCCGACGAGGGTAAAGCTGAGCCGACCTGCAACGACGACACCTCCGGTGGAGCCCTGCTGAACCGACTCACCACTTCCAGACGACAGAGGAGATCTCCCCGCCGGAGAGTCTCTTCCCCTGACTGGTGGGAACAACCAGTCCCCTTTGCTTTTTCTTCGTTCCAGGACGTAGTGGTCGAATTGCCCGTGCTGAGCACCCCGGCAACCGGATAGCCACTAACCCCTGTACCGCGACCAAAAGGTGGTGCCTTGTGACGGAGCACTCCGCGGCTGGTCTCTTCCCTGGTGGTGCAACAATCTTCAACTTTCCTTCGACGACGAGATCATCTCTTTTCTTGGCAAAGCCCCGACTTGCATCCACCACCAGGAACAACTGCCCCCGCCGGAGCTGTCTCTCCACATACAAGGTACTGTGTCCGCCTGGCTTCCCTTGTGTCGGTTAGAGTGAGGTGTCTTAATCCTCGCCTCTCCATTGGGTCGCCTCCAAGCCTTCTTAACTTTCTGTTCTGAACTGGTCCAATCTTTCTGTGACAATTTGCACCAAAGACTCGAAGTGCATTTCCACTGTGATAGTTTTTGGGACATATCGCCTTGCCTCTCTCCGAGTGGGCCTGGCCTCTGAACTTTGCGATCTACAGTAGACCCTGCCTTACTTGCCTTGCATTTATTCGTAAAAGTGTTGGTATCGAGTTGATTTCATACCCTGCCTTTTCTCTCCCATCCTAAGGAATACTAGAGTGCCATCTAGGTTAAAGCATTCACCTCTGTCTGCAAATAAGTGGTGCCGTTGAACCTAGACTTGTCGAACTATTGTTAGGGTGATTGATTTACTTATAGTAATTGTAATTGAAGTTGTTTACCGTATTAGTGCCAGAGTGTTTTCCATAGATGTGTTGTTATAAATAAATACCTATATATCTTTACACCCAAGCTCTGTTCCGCGTTTGCTTGTTCTACTGTGTAAATTGCCCTATTTTGTATACTCCACATACTGCCTAACTCTTCTTGAGGGAAGTCTTACTGCTCAGCCACAGCTACCAAGTGAATCTGTGTGGTACAGACTGCTACCAAGTGGGTTTACTGCCAAACACCTGTAGTCCTAAATCTTTTGCAGTGGTCCCAGAGGGAACTGCACAGGTTTCCTTCTAACAAGGATGACCTCACATCAACCACCCTCTGCTCCCAAGCACTCAGCCCCCTGGTGAAGGTCCTTAATGTACTGCACTTCTTGGCCACTGGATCATTTCAGCGGACAAGTGCCATAGTGGGGGGGGGGGTGTCACAGGCCACGCAGTCACGCTGCCTACACCAGGTCTTGGCCATCATGACTGCACGCCCATCAGTACGCAGGCACATATACCTGCCCAGAACACCTGCAGAAAGGCAGGCTGTCATCCAGGATTTTTACGGGGTGGCACACTTCCCCAAAGTGCTAGGTGCCATTGACTGCACCCATGTGGCTCTACGTCCCCCCAGGGCATCCGAGCACATCTATAGAAACCGCAAGCACTGGCATTCCATCAACGTCCAGGTATTATGTGATGCCAAGGGAATCATCACCTCAGTATATGCCAACTATCCAGGGTCCACCCACGACAGTTTCATTTACAGAATGTCAACCCTAAACCGGGACATAGAAGCTGGTCGGCATGGCGATACATGGCTGATTGGTGAGTATAAATGCCACAGCACATGCATGCATGTCAGATACTGAGTAATGTCACAACCCCACTAATGAAACCCATCACCACCTCCCCAGGGGACAGTGCCTACCCTCTGAGCACCCACATGATGACGCCAATTCGGAACCCCACCACGCCACTCGAGGTAAGATACAACACAGCCCATATTGCAACCTGGGGCATAGTGGAGCGCACATTCGGAGTGCTCAAGTCACGATTTCGCTCCCTTGACCGTTCTGGCGGGCAGCTGTTATACGCTCCCCCAGTAGTGTGCAGGATCATAGTGGCAGCATGTGTCCTGCACAACGTTGCAACACGCAGGGGCCTGCCGGTGGACATGGTGGTGCCCCCACATCCCCAACCACATGCACGCCCGCTGCGCATGGGAGGGGAAAGGGCACCGGGTGAGGCAGCCCGTACGCAGCTGGTGGCTAATTACTTCACCTAAAATCACAACCCTGTGGAGTGCACACAGCCCTGGCATATACCAGCTGACTACCAATGATGATGAGTCAACTGACAGTCAACTGTCAAAACCATACCAGCCTGAGATTGTTCACCTGGTAGTGTTCCATTGTGTGCATCCCTACCTACACAAACACCACCAATGCTGTGTCATCAATAGACACACTGCTATGCTGCTAAAATCATTACCCCCTTGCAAGATACAACATGACACCAGTTTTTGATAGGTTTCATTTCTTCAGTTGGGACAATGGACCCTGGATTCTTCATCTGTGTATAGTTGACTGTTGTATTCTACTTTTTTGTTTGGATTTCCCCATGGAGCAATGGTTTTCACTTTTCTTTTTCCCTTGGATTTCATTTTTTGAACTGTGACTTTGGACACCTTTCCTTTGGATTATGATTTGTTGTTTTTCATTATTTTACGGACCTACAGCTTTTCTTTTTAAATTTCCATTGTCGTTTGTTTTATTTTAATTCCATTCATGGTGCTTTCAATACATTTTTTTCTTCAAACTTCGAAGTGTGGTATTATCTCATTGGTTTCATGCATGTCATGATATGGGTTTTGAGATTCACTTGCACCCATTGTGTGTGTGTGAGGGACATGTGTTCATTTACATACTTGCCATTGGGGTTGTGTCATGTAATTGGCATTTCTATGTGGGTGGGTGCAATACTTGGGTGGGTCTTTGGCATGTGGAGGCTGGCCATAAGGGCCAGATATCTAGATTGTGATGACGTGTTGGCTGGGGGACATGTGTCAGGGCCTGCTGGCAGGTGACCTGCACTGCTGGGGGGTGGGGGTGCTGGGGGACATGAGTGGGGGCCTGCTGGCAGGTGCCCCACACTGCTGGGGGGTGGGTGTGCAAGGGGACATGAGTGGGGGCCTGCTGGCAGGTGCCCTGTACTGCTGGGGGGTGGGGGTGCAGGGGGACATGAGTGGGACATGAGTGGGGGGCTGCTGGCAGTTGCCCCGCACTGCTGGGGGGTGGGGGTGCAAGGGGACATGAGTGGGGGCCTGCTGGCAGGTGCCCCGCACTGCTGGGGGGTGGGGGTGCAGGGGGACATGAGTGGAACATGAGTGGGGGCCTGCTGGCAGGTGCCCCGCACTGCTGGGGGGTGGGGGTGCAGGGGGACATGAGTGGGACATGAGTGGGGGCCTGCTGGCAGGTGCCCTGCACTGCTGGGGGTGGTGCTGCAAGGGGACATGAGTGGTACATGAGTGGGGGCCTGCTGGCAGGTGCCCTGCACTGCTGGGGAGTTGGGGTGCAGGGGGACATGAGTGGGACATGAGTGGAGGACTGCTGGCAGGTGCCCTGCACTGCTGGGGGGTGGGTGTGCCAGGGTACATGAGTGGGGGCCTGCTGGCAGGTGCCTCACACTGCAGGGGGGTGGGTGTGCAAGGGGACATGAGTGGGAGCCTGCTGGCAGGTGCCCTGCACTGCTGGGGGTGGGGGTGCAGGGGGACATGAGTGGAACATGAGTGGGGGCCTGCTGGCAGGTGCCCCGCACTGCTGGGGGGTGGGGGCGCAGGGGGACATGAGTGGAACATGAGTGGGGGCCTGCTGGCAGGTGCCCCGCACTGCTGGGAGGTGGGGGTGCAGGGGGACATGAGTGGGACATGAGTGGGGGCCTGCTGGCAGGTGCCCCGCACTGCTGGGGGCTGGGGGTGCAGGGAGACATGAGTGGGACATGAGTGGGGGCCTGCTGGCAGGTGCCCGCACTGCTGGGGGCGTGCAGGGGGACATGAGTGGGACATGAGTGGGACATGAGTGGGGGCCTGCTGGCAGGTGCCTACACTGCTGGGGGGTGGTGCTGCAAGGGGACATGAGTGGTACATGAGTGGGGGCCTGCTGGCAGGTGCCCGGCACTGCTGGGGGGTGGGGGTGCAGGGGGACATGAGTGGGACATGAGTGGGGGCCTGCTGGCAGGTGCCCTGCACTGCTGGGGGGTGGGTGTGCAAGGAGACATGAGTGGGGGCCTGCTGGCAGGTGCCCTGCACTGCTGGGGGGTGGGGGTGCAAAGGGACATGGGTGGGACATGAGTGGGGGCCTGCTGGCAGGTGCCCCACACTGCTGTGGGGTAGGGGTGCTGGGGGAGATGAGTGTGTGCCTGCTGGCAGGTTCCCTGCACTGCTGTGTGGTGGGGGTGCAAGGGGGTAATGCGTTGGTGATCACTAGTGCAAGGTGACATGTGGCTTGGCTGGGGGGGCATGCCCATGGTGGATGGGCTGCCTGCGGGACATGACCAGGGATGCAGGGTAGTCCCCTGTGGTGTGGTCTGCCTGCAGGGGCCGTGGAGGGTGTAGGCGGAACACCTGGGAGGACCCACACTGTCAATTCACGTGTAGGACTCCCCTGCACCCCCGAAATACACGTACCCCACTCGCACAGGGCCTATCGCGTGTGAAACTTCCCCGCACCCCAGAAATACAGGTACCCTGCTGAAATCGCGTGTGTGACTTCCCGCGCACCCCTCTAATACACGTGCCCTGCTGAAATCGCGTGTCAAACTTCCCCGCACCCCAGTAATACTGGTACCCTGCTGTAATCGCATGTAAAAATTCGCCGCACCCCAGTAATGCAGGTACCCTGCTGAAATCGCATGTGTAACTTCCTGCGCACCCTTGTAATACATGTGCCCTGCTGAAATCGCGTGTAAAAGTTCCCCGCAACCCAGTAATACACGTACCCTGCTGGAATCGCATGTGGAACTTCCCGCGCACCCCTGTAATACACGTACCCTGCTGTAATCGCGTGTTGAACTTCCCTGCACCCCAGAAATACACGTACCCTGCTGAAATCGCGTGTGGAACTTCCCGCGCACCCCTGTAATACACGTACCCTGCTGTAATCGCGTGTTGAACTTCCCGCGCACCCCAGTAATACACGTTCCCCGCTCGCCGTTTGCTGTTTGGCAGCCCTGTATACTGGTCCAGCGTTAGCGCAGCCCTTTGCGATGAATTGTGAATTTTGATGGCTTTTCCTTGCGCGAGGGCGTTCTTGGGGGCGTAACTGGCGCAGCTGCAGGGTCGCTGCGCCACTCTGCGCCACGGCTGGTTTTGGAGGCTGAAATCCATGAATACGCTGTGCGCGGATATCGATTTTAGCGCACGCGGCTGGCGCAGACATTTGCACGCGCACACTGTGCGCCAGCCGCGTGCGCCACTTTTGTGCGAAATTCTTTGAATTACTCTCATTGTTGTTATCACATTAACTACAGCGTTACACATGAATTTAGAACTCTGTATTGCATCATCTATTTTGTGGTTTGTTTAGCTATTGTATGCTCTCGAACACTAGAGAAACTTTCTGTGTATGCATATTTGCACTGTGTAGATTGCATTGAGGTTTTGTACTGTATTTGCACATACAATCGCCAATGTGGTGATAGGCACAGGAAACTTTAATAAGCACTCGCCACTTTTGGAGATTGAATTTTATGAGAATGTTTTTATCCTGTATTTGTTTATATTAAAGATGTAACATTTTGGAGTTATATTTACAAAGTCTGGTTGAATTTTCCATGTACTTTATGTTGTTAAAGATTTGGTGGAACCTAAGGTGGTTCCATGTGATAATGTCCCCGCAAAAATGTCACCATGCAAAAAATGTGCTAAAAAATTGCAGTTTTTTGCTGAGACATTATCACATGGAACATGCGGGGGACAACCCTGCAACCCCCAAAACCTTTTATTTCTCAAGGGGAGCGGGGAAAACCCCTGCGCCCCCTGTGCCTGTATATATGTTCACCTATATAATGTTGCCACAAACTTTTCCCAGCGACATTATGTACAGTGACCATATAAATAGGGACATTATTCCCCAATACCCCTAAATTGCGGTAGATTTCCCATGGTCTAGTCAACGTGAAGACCAAACCTAAAGACACAAGGAGCTCTTTTTGTAATTTTTGATTATATTGTATCAGGTTTGCTCCTATTTCTCTCCCTCTTGTACGTGATATCCCCCAAGCTTACAATTAATTACATTTTCTGTTAAAGACAGCATGTCCTGGAAGCTTTACCATGATTTATGATTGCAAACGGTCGGGGTGGTCATTGGATGTAGATTGCTTCTCTGACAAGTGCTGGAGACCACATGGAGTGCACGGCAGATTAACATGGGACTACTGCTCTTTCCTAGCTGTGATGTTTCATGCTAATATGCAAACAATAAGGGCCCCACTAATAGTGGCCTCTTAAGTTTTTATGTCCACAGACACACAGAATTGTCCAACAGGTGACAGCCTGCCCCACAGAATTGCCCTTCTATCTGAAGCATGAACAACATGGCTTCTCCTGGAGAAATGGGAGGCCAAGCGATGACAAACTCTCTGTAGGTTGAATTTGCTACTCAGTGCTTTTACTTGTAAGGCATTGCGTTTCTCTTGAAGCAACTCCTTTTTTTGGGCAGCCTTCCATCATGTAATAGTTTTTTTCAATCTTCGTTTGGGGTCAAGAAAATATGTCAAAAATCCTTTCATGACAATTAGGTGTAAGCATCCATGAAAAGCATACAGCAGTAGTCACACCCTCCCCCTATTGTACTCAACATTTCTCTGCAAGCTGCAGTGCCTGCTCCATCTTTGACAGATTTATATACGGAAGCCATGGAGTTCTGCGTCCCTCTGTCTAATGTTGCTGGTGCCCTTTCAAAATGCTCTTAACTCACAACAGACATCTTTTCATCATCTGCATGGGTAGTTTGGCATCACTGCTGGATTCCAAAAGGTAGGCACTGACGCAGGTATCTCTTAATGTGCCACATTGTGGTGCATCTACAATATGTGCAAATGATTGCCTGCTTTATAATAATGAGTTGAAAGAGACGCTATTATGGGCCAAATGATGTAACACGTGCAAGTCTTTGGATGTATTCATGGAAAATGTCACCAAAAGATGTGTACCTGCAAAGTATGTGACATGCATATTCATCTAAAGCCTTAGTAAAGAAATTAAATGTGTCACATTAACAGCTGCCAGACAGGCAACTGAACGTTTTGAGATATGTTGCCACCACTCAGACTTCCCTATGACACTCTCATTGTGGGCCATGCTGTCAAGACCTTGCATGCACAAGGCATCATGCTCAACAAGTCCATGCTTTTGCTGAAGCTCATATTTCTCAAGTACAACTTTCCCTGACCTCCTGTAGAGCGGACAGTGAGTCATTCAAGTATTATGGTCATTATGTCATTATGAAACGTGTGTATAGGTGCATTATAAATGTAAAATAAATAAAATGACATCTATGTTGGCATTTCTACCACTAGAATGTTCAAATATCTTGCATAACACAAGGATTGAAGGTTGAAACACATTGGGCATGCCCACGGGGACAGAATAATAGTGACCATGCATTTCCGGGGTGTGAGTAGCATTTGCCTGCAGGGAGAGGAGATGAGGGCAACACGATATTTCTGCAGGGCTGGTACACATTAAGGACAGAAGGTACACGTCAAGGAGGAATTGGTTCCAGTAGGAAATTATCTCTGCCCTGCTCACAGAATAAATCTGGTGAAGTCAGGAAAAAGTCATTTGGCACAGTTCTATGAATCAGGGTTTGTGTCGGCAGAGCAAAGCCACTTTTCAGCAGTGCAAGGTCACTTTGAACCGTGCAAAAAATTCCATCAATCGGGCCCTTTGTGTGTGAATATTCTTGCATTTCGGCTTTTGATTTTCTCTATGAGGGGCAAATCTTCCCATACAGAGTGAAGCGTGTGACCCGTACTCATCCCCATGTCAAAACACATTTTACAGGACGTTGCCGTAGGAATAGGAAAGAAGACATATGATTTACAAGAAGGTCTAAACGTATAACATCTCAGCCACTGTCTCTCAACATGCAACTTGCCTTTGCAACTTTCTACTATAGGATCGCCTGCTGTTCTGCACCAAGCTACCTCCTCATTTTGCAGTGAGCAGCACTTCATAGACATAATTATTATTTGCAATTGTTTTGAGACAGTCAAAATAATCCTTATCTGTAGCTTCTGAAATAAAAGCATATTGTACACAATAAATATTATTGTGAAAGTTATTTTCAGCAAGCTAAACACAATCACCATATTTTTGCAGTGCCTTCCACAGATAGTGTTTTTTTTTGCTTTTTAAGTGAATCCCTAAAGGTGTTTTATTTATTTATTTATTTTCCCCCGATTTTTATTGGGTTTTTTTCAACTGAACTTTACAAACAACTTTGTCAACCCCCCCTCCACCCCCTCCTCCCTGTCCCACCCTCTGCCCCTGGATGTCGGAGGTTGTTCTGTGCTCAATGTTCGTTGCCCTCTCGTTTTTGCTCGGTAATGTTCAGGATGCGAATTGTGTGTGGACTCCATTGCAGCATGTAGTCACTCTGTAGATATGTCAGGATGGTACCCCAGTTCGACTGAAACTCCTCCGGTGTTCCCTGAACTCTGAATGTCATCCATTCCATCGATATGAAATTCCATACTTTCTGGAGCCATTGCAGTTGTGTCGGTGGGTCTTTTTGCTTCCAGAGTTGGGCTATCATCAGCCATGCTGCTATAATTAGCAACATAATGCCTTTTATTCTGTTTATTCATTTGGTTTCTTTGTGTCGGGTCCCAAAGGTCTGCCATCCAGACCCTGTCCTTTAGGTTGTCTTCTCCTTGTACCATTTTCCCCACTTGTTCTTTGATATCTTTTCAGAAATTCGCAATGGCTGGGCAACTCCACAAGATATATTTCCAGTCGCCTGTTGAGGGCACCCACACCAACAGTTCCCATTGGTGTCGGGATAAATTGCATGTGTCCATGAGATGCCATTGGAGAAGGACATTTTGCCATGTTTCTCTCAGTTGGATAGACCTCGCCAGTTTCGGAAGTTTTTGCCAAACCTCCTTCCATTGGGTTTGTGGTATTGACTCCCCCAATGTCTTTTCCCACTTCCTCATATAGTTCCACTGCACCTCTTCACCTTGTTCATTCAGGAAGTTGTATAGGTTCGAGACAAGTTTGTGGGAGTCTGTATCCATTACAGTGAACATTTCAAATCTCGTCCGCTGCCTCGTGGCGGCCTCTTTGATGGCCGGGGTCGCCAGCCAGTGTGCTAGTTGAGTGTGCTGGTATTCATCTGATGGTTTCACTCCCACTTCGTGAAGGCACTCTCTCGTGGATGTTTGTGCAATCCGCTTGTTTCCAGCTACTAAATGCGCTGTGATCCATACCTGGTCAGAAGTCCAGGTTCCCAAACATCGGTGTAAAGGGTGATGGATGTGTTTTCATGTGTCCCCACCCAACCGCTGCATCCCATGCTTCCAGTCCCGCCCGAGGATTAAAATGTCTTTAGTCTTCGGATGTCTATGTTTCTTGTCACTCCAGAGTAGATTCGAGAGTGGGGAGCCGGTGACTGCCTCGTCTTGTTTCACCCAGATGTGTGGGGGTGAATGTGATACCCAATCCTTTATCACCCGAAGTTGTGCGGCTTCATAGCACCATCTGAAATGGGAGAGCGCCATTCCACCTTCTTGTCATTTTGCCATAAGTGTCGACATTGATACCCTTGGCTTCTTATTTTGCCAGATGTATGCGGATATCAAATTGTTTAGTGATTTAAAGAACGTTTTTGGAAGCTTTATTAGGAGTGTTTGAAAGTAGTAGAGGAGTTTTGGTAGTATGGTCATATTGACCGCTGCGATCCTGCCCCACCATGAGGTGGTGAGAGAGTTCCATTTGCCCAGCATAGCTTTTATCTGGGTTAGTAGGGTCAGGAAGTTGGCTGAGTAGAGTCTTGTGGCCAATGCTGTTAGCTTTATTCCTAGGTATGTGATGTATTTTGGTGCCAGGTTCATGGATGCCTTGCGAGACAGCTCGTTGATATCTTCTGGGTTAATTGTCAAGTTTAAGATTTCGGACTTGTGTTTATTATTTTTGAGGCCGGAAATGGCACCAAATGGTTCCAGTTCCCGGAGTAGTGCCTTGAGCGATTGGTCTGGATCTGGTAGGGCTAATAGCATGTCATCTGCGAAGGCCATAGTCTATGTTTTACCCCTCCCATCTGAATTCCCTTGATCTGTTGATGCTTCCGTATTTTAATCAACAGCGGTCCAGGAAGAGTGCATACAGTAGGGGTGATAATGGGCATCCTTGTTTTGTGCCCCTGTTCAGAGCTACCCTGGACAATAATAAACCATTTATTGATATCCTCATTGAAGGGGACTTGTAATTGGCCTTGACCATCTGCATGTATGCTTCCCCTAAGCCCATACGTTCCATCGTCCGGAAAAGTTGCGTCCATTTGACTCTGTCGAATGCTTTTTTGGCATCCAGCATTACCAGTATTGCTTGTGTACTTGTGTGTTGTGCCTTCTCTATAAGATGACATACCCTTCTTGTATTGTCCACCGTATGTCTTCTCAGAATGAAACCTGCTTGGTCAGGGGCCACCAGTCCATTTAAGTGCTCAGAAAGTATGTCTGCCAGTATTTTAGTATATAGTTTGGCATCCAAATTAATTAACGCTATTGGGTGGTACGATCCTGGTAGGGTCGGATCCTTTCCTTGTTTGGGAAAAATCACTAATTTGGCTTCGTTCATCGATGGCATTGTGTTTCCTTATGTTTTGAAGTCTTTAAATAGTGTTGTCAGTCTCGGGATCAGAGATTTGTGGAACATCTGGTAGAAGACCTTGGTGAAGCCATCCGGGCCCGGGGCTTTATTTTTAATAGCTTCTTGATTGCTTGTGCTACCTCTTCCAACTGGATGTCCATCTCGAGAGCACATCTGGCTTCTTCTGATATTTGGGGTAGTGGAATGTTCTCAAGGTATTTCTTCTGGTCCTCCTCTTTTGGGTTTTCTGTTTGGTATAAGGTCTGGTAATAGGTCTTCTTTTTTTATTATTATTTATTTGTTTTGGTTTTAAAAAGAAAAAACCTTTACAAAAATAGAAAGATATTTTTCACAGTTGAGCTCAATAAAATAAAAGAACAATTAAAACTACAGCGGGCAGGCAGAAAGAAGAAGAATTCAAAAAAGAAAAAGAAGGAATACAAGAAGAACCCAGGGGCAACGAAGGGGACCAATCGCATCATGGCAACACTCTTTCCGGGGGCAAATGATTTCCTTTATGATAGAAAAGAGCATTTTTCCATGACTTCTACTATTGGTGCCATCAACATGGTCTCCTGACCGGCAAACAACCTGTCCCAGAAAAACTCAGATGTTAGACTCTCTTCCTTAGCCACAAATCTCCTAACCAACAGCAGTCTTGTTTCCCAAGTTCCTTCGCAGTCCAATAGAAGGTGTTTTAGGGAATGTTGGCTTGGAGAGTTCCATTGTCTGCAGAGTTTTTTTGATTGGTCCCCCAAGTTTCTTCTGGCCAAAATGTCCCCAGTGTGGGCTAGATTTAGCCTGAGTCTTAAAAGTTATTTCTTATTCCCTTGTCTTGAAACCTTTGAAGGTAGCGAGGAAGAGAAGCAAGTTTTTTGTCCACCTTCAAAAAATGGTTAGGGGGATTAAGATTCCTCACTCCGTCAATGGTGTAGATCCAATCACTTATTTCTAGGGTCTTTTTCACTTTCAAGGGATTGGATATCAGAGTTTCTAATGTCATGTCGAGCCTAAGCAGGATGCCTCTGACTTTCTTCTCTAAACCAAGAAGTAACTGGGATCTTGAGTTTTTGAGATGTTCATTCACGTCGGAGTAGAGAGAGTTCTTGCTTGCGATCATTATTTTATGGAATAATGAAATAATTTTCCAGTCTGCTTGACATCCAAGAGAAACTAGATCAAGTTCGAAGCGTAGGCTCACCAGGGGGGTGCACATTGGAAGAGCCAAAGATTTTTTCCACAAAAGACCCTCTAATTTGTTCCAATTGGTGTGCCATAGCAAGGGTTTTGCTTCCAGGCTGTAGAGAAGGACTGTAACTGCTTTGGCCATGTAGAACTTAATAAGTGGGAGAAGAGAAAATTTACAACATTTTCCATTCAGTTTTTTCATTTGAGGAATGATCTTTTTGGCTTTTTCCAGGATTGCTGTGTTCACCTTGTAGATAGCGGGAGAGGCAAAGATTTCGTAGCCCAGATAGGTGAGATCTTCGATGCGGGGGACTGCTTTACCATCGAAAACCCAGTTTCCGAAACCTATTTTCTTCTTCGGATGTTTAAATATAAGTATCTTGGATTTCAGAGGGTTAATTGAAAGACAGTTTAAGGTGGCATATTCCCCAAGTTTATTTAAAAGGTACTGAAGACCAATCAACAATCTATCCAGCAGGACTAAATCGTCCGCATAGGCGAGCCAATGTATTCTCCTCCTGTTAATCACTGGACTAACCAATGACGATGAAAACAGAAAATCTCCTAGGTCTGACAGAAACAGGTTAAAGAACAGGAGGGCTCCTAGACATCCTTGCCTCACCCCTTTGAAGACCTGTATTAGATCGGATAGGTGACCCTGGTCGTCCAGCCTCAGTCTTATGGTGGTAGTTCGATAAGCATTGCTCACAGGGAGGGTGGAATCCCACAACTATGTAGTTTGCGCCAGAGTAGAGCTCTGTCCACGTGATCAAATGCCTTAGAAAGGTCTACTCATGCCCCATAGATGGGGCTGCCCTCTTTCTCATTTGTCTTTTTACTAGGAACATTCAAAATGAGCCCATTTAGACTTGTGGAGAGACCTTTTCTAAAGCCTGTTTGATGGTGTGAGAGTATCTGCCTTGATTCCACCCAATACGAAAGTTCTCTTAATAGAAGCTGCATAAAAAGTTTACTATCTGTATCGAGGAGGGCGATTGGGCGATAGTTTGCCGGGCTTAGCCGATCGTCCCCCTTGAAGAATGGGATAACTAAAGCGTTCTTCCATGATGGAGGAAAAACACTGGTCTTTAGGATTTCTTAGAAGAGATGGTTTAGAATCTTGGCCCAACGTTTTGGGTTGTCTTTTAAGACCTGATAGGTGAGGCCATTTTGGCCTGCAGCTTTTGATGAAGAAGAATTGAATATTAATTCCAAGATGTCATATTCATCAAACGTAAGAGACCAGGTGGAACCCATAGGCATGTTGAAATCTGTGGACCCTGTTGGTTTGAAATTTTCTGAAAGATATTCTACCCATTTTTGTTCAGGGACTAGGTTACACAGGGAGCTGTCTCTAGTTGACATAGCGCCGCCCAGACATTTCTGGAATTATTTGCATTTAGTAAATAGAGCATTCGCTCACCATCTTCTTGTAGTCTTTGATGTTTTTGACTTTTAGACCAATTTCTGTAGGTCTGTTTAGCTTTTTTTAGTTCATGCAGAAGAGTGATGGGGTTATAGTGCCTATTTTTTATACGGCGCACAGTTTGGTGGAGGTTTCTCTTTTTCCTTTGTGTTTCTTCGTCGAAGGAATGAAGATGTTGTTGTTTGACAAAGGCACCTATTTCACTTGGTGGATGTATGGACCAAATTAAGTTTCCAAATGTTTCCGAATGGGATACATTGCTCCAAGTTGAGGACGGAACTTCTTCTAGTCGTTTGTTCAACCTTGTTCCCCCTTGCTTATATTTTGCGACTCTCAATTTTCCCTTGAGACCCTCGATTTCTTGGGCAGTCTTGATGTGCCGATATTTTTGCAAATCAGGAAACGAGCGTTCCAAGCTTGCATGGTTGCTGCAACCCTCCCAGTTTATAATTAGGCTGGAGCAGAGACCAAGAAGTCCTGAGGAAACAAATATATAATCTAAGGTGGACTCTAGGATCCCTTGACGCCAGGTTACTCCTGCCTTTTCAGGTACAGCTGGCTTTTCTTTTAATATCTCGAGATCCCAAGAGGTCAGGAAGTCCCTCCACAATTTTACTTTTTGCAAAGAGCTCCTTTTTATTTTATAGGTCTTCATTATCTCTTCCATTTCTTCGTTGGTTGTTTTGGCCACCCCTTGTGGGTCTTTAAGTTTCATGGTTGTCAATTTTCATTTCTTGCGAATTTGGCACGCCAGGAGTTTATCTGCTTTGTTGGCTGACATGTAGTATCTGTGTTTGGTCTTTAACAGGGCTAGTTCTGCTTTTCGTGTTTGAAGCAGCCCTAGTTGGCCTTGGATATGTTTCATGGCTAGTCTAGTCCCCTTGGTGGGGTTGTCCACGTGCTCCCTTCTTGCTTTTGCCAATTTCTTCTCTAGTTCCTCTTTCCATTGTGCTAGTTGTTTATTCTTTCTTGCCTTGAGGATTATTATTTCACCTCTTACTACTGCTTCAAATGCGTCCCATACCATTCCTTGGGATGTCGCCCTGTATCATTCTCAGCGAAGTATGTGCTATTTTCCCTTTGATCGTTTCAACTATCTCAGCATCATGTATGATATCTGATGGTAATCTCCATGAACAAAGCCGCCCCCCCCTGTTCAGAATATTGATGGTGGTTATTAATGGGGCGTGGTCTGAGAGCGATATCGAGCCCACCTCTATCTCTCCCACCTTCACAACCAGGGCCGTCGATGCCCACATGTAGTCAATCCTTGATAGTGAGTTGTATATGTGCAAGTAATGTGTGTATCCTTGTTGTTGCCCCTTCTCAGCTCGTCATATATCGTGGAGGGACAGCGTCTCAAACGCCGTCTACAGTGTCCTTGAGGGTGTGTTCGCCTCTGTGCATGTTTTGGCACTTCTGGCCACCTTGGGGTCCCATGCCATGTTCAGGTCTCCTCCTGGTAGGATCCCCTCTGTCTCAAAGTCTTCGAGCGCTGACAAGGTACCTTTAAGGAAACCTTCCTGTCCTGCATTGGGGGCATAGGTAGACGCCAGTTTATCTTGTATGGCTATGAGAACGCCTGCTTTCTTGCCCTCTGCATTGGATTAAAATATTTGTGAGGCCCCTCTTATTCTTGTCTTGGTTTCTCTGATTTTTTTATATGAGTTTCCTGGTACATGAGAACATCCGCACCCACTCTGCATACTTGTTTGTCCAAGTTCGCCCTCTTGGTTGGAGTATTCATCCCCCTGACATTCTGTGATAGGATCTTTAATTGGCCTGGTCTCTTCTTATCAATGCTCATACCATTTCATCTTTTCTTTCAGTTGCAACCTCTTACCCATTTTCATTCCATTGCGGCATCCCTCCCCCCTTCCTGTTTTCCCCTTTCCCCTAGAGTGGGGGGCTGGGGTCCTAGCCGCACTCGGACGCAAAGTCTTGCGCTCCCAGCCCCTTATCCACCTTACTGACCCTCTGTGGGGGATCCTAAACCCCACTATGGATTCCAGTCCCTCCCTTTTCTCCATTTCCCCGGCCTGTCCACCTTTGTTCGGGCGAGTCGGTGATCGACTTTGTCTTCTGTCTCGTGTGTCATGTAATGCGGTCTATATGGTTGGTAGGTTTCCCCGTAGGTTGAAGTAATGGTTTTACTTGCCCTTCCCTCCTGTGCCTCTTCTCGTCACTGTGGTCCAGCCTTCTGGTCTGTTTGGACCCCTTGGCCTCAGTTGTAGAGGGTCCTGGGGTTTCTCCGCTGTGTTTTGTAGCCCTAGGATTCGCTCCCCTTCTTCACACGATGTTATCCTATGTTGGGTCCCCTCCCACGTGGATAGGAGACCAAATGGAAATGTCCATTTATACTTTACTTGATTGGCAGTAAGATTATGGACCACCGGACCCATGATCCGTCTCTTTAGCAGGGTGGATTGTGCCAGATCCTGGTACAGGGGTATTTCTTGACCATTGATCCTTGTAGGGGTTGCAAACCTTGCCTTGCGCAATATTCGCTCCTTTTGTGTATAGGCCGATATGGTGACCAGTACGTCCCTTGGTCTGGTCCCTGATGTTGCTGTCCTCTTGAGCACACTCTATGGATCCTGTCTATGATCAGCTGCGGTTACCGTTCCTCTGCCAGAATGCCCGTGAAGAGTTGTGTTACTGCTCCCGGAGAGCTCCATCCTCAATGGTTTTGGGTAGGTTTTTGACCAGTATATTTGATCTCCTTGACCTGTTTTCCAAATCTTCGCATTGGAGTCCTAGGTTGGCAGAGACCTGGAAGAGATGTTCCAGTGCTTTGTTGGACTTCTGTGTGTCTTCTTCCACCTGTTGGACATTTCTCTCCAGGATGTCCGTTCTTTGGCGTGTCCCAGGTGACTGCACATGTGCACATGGCTGTGGCATGAGTGGGCATTCTGTTTGGTGCTGCTGTGTGGATGTGCGCAGTGCCATATGCATTGTGGTACATGTAGTATAATGTTTTATTGCGATGGCAGCCATGTGTGTACATCAGCGTCTGTGTCCAGGTGTGTCTGACATATGCATGCTCCCTTGGATGCCCCATGTCGTTGGTGCAGGTGCTGCCTGGGTGCTGCCAGTGAGTGCATCCACTTGTCATGCCATGCTTCATTTCAGTGTTGACACCCCTCGCCCCCTGCATATGTGACAGGGATTGTACTCACCCACTATCCAGGTCTGTTGTCTTCTGTGCCTCTCCATGTATCCTGGAAGTGTGCTGTTGCGTAGGATCATGGATCCGTGAGTGCAACCTGGGCAGTGGGCAAAGCAGTGGGTGATGATGAGGATGATGATCCACAAGTCACCTGCACGTTGAGGGAGTGGTAATGATTCTGGTTCCTGTATATAGCCTCATGGGCCTGGGGAGTCACCAACACAACATGGATGTAGTCAATGGCTGCTATGACATTAGGCAGTTGTGCAGTGGCATATAACCTTGCCTTTATGTCATTGACCTGGGCCTGGGTGGTAAGCAGTGCAATAGGTTGGTTGACATGGCGCAGGAGAGCATCCAGTACTTGCCCAGGAATGCACAGAATGTGGGTTGTGCATTGCCATGCATCAGGGCAACAGTGTGCTGGAAGGTGCCTGTCCCCAGAAACTACAGGACTGACACCAGCTTCACCAGGGGGGGCACAGCTCTACGGATAATGATCCTCCTCCGGATGTCTTCCTGGATTGTGGCCAGCAGTTCAATGATGGTCTCCCTGTTGAGGTGGTACTCAGTAAGCAACTGGGTGTCGCTGAAGGCCCAGGGTGATAGCCTGACCCTGGGGAAGGGTGCTTGCCTTGCTTGGACCAGTCTCCTCCTCTTCCTCTTTCTCCTCGTCCTCCTCATTCCCTACCCCCTGGACACCCTGCGCCCTAACCTGTTTGGCCTGCATCTCAAGGTCGAGGCGCAGCGTGAGCAGCTGCCAGTACCAGCTTGCAACAAATAATGGCAGCATGCTGTTGGAAATAGTGTTTGGGGCCTGGGTGTGTCTTATGTAGCCCTCTGGTGTGTATTGTGTGCACCTTGCTTAATTTCGGGCACCTGGGTTCATTTACCTCCAGCTGGAGGTATTCTTCAGCTGTATTAATGTCGGTTTTCGGCACTAACTTCGTTGCACATGCACTTTTGATACAGCTGTAATTGCGCTGGGTGTTGACGGCGCTATTAGCACCGGCTGTCATTTCGCCAGCTGTAATAGGAGCAGCTGAAATAGCACCAGTAGATTTTTGGGTTTGGCAGCATTCGCCCTCACTTGTAAACTGGCGGAGCAGTATTGGCGGCGCTAATTCCACTACCGCTGGGTTTAAGGGTTACTACCCAACTTCTGATGAGGCACTGAGTGTCTGGATTCTCTCTACTAACTAAAACAGTCTAGGTAGGGTAGCTCAGGGGCAGCGTGCTCGCCTTGGTAGCAAGACCGCACGGAGCGCCACAAGTTCCATGCCCGGTTCCGTCCTTAGAAACCTCTGGGTATTAAGCGCGTTATAAATAACCTATTTTAACAGACCCATTTTCATGAAATCATTTCTAATCCTGCACTGTCTCCCGTGTCTTTTTGTTGAAAATAATAATGAGTTATGTTAAATGTATTTCTAAAACAATGATCACAATTTGCCTGTTGGTTTCTAATGCTCCCTGTGAAAGAGTGTACATTTCCCTATGAAACTATTCTGACCCAGATCCCAGTGCCCGCGTCCATTGGTGTCATTGATATTCAGGTACAGGGCGCTTGCGTGCAGAGCCCCAGAAGGCAAGGCGGCCACTCTGCAAGAATCGTGATCAGGATTCCTTAAAGCTATTTAAGGGATAGGACTATTGATCTATGTGCTGTCTTCCGAGAGCATCGGCTCTCCAATACTTTCAAGCACTTGAAGGTTTCCTCGCGAAATGGAAGTGCTGCCTAATTGCTGCTCGCGATGTTTCCTAGGAGGAAAAACATGAACTCACTTCGTCTAGACGTGCTGATTGCAATCCATCGCTGGAGGATTAAAGAGTAATACACTCCGACTCGGTGAATGTTAAGGAGACACTCGAAGCATAATTAGAATTCTCACGGCACAAACCACGCGAGAACATCATGAGCTAGTCGGCTGCGGGTTATATTGTTATTCCTCTAAATAAGCGGTGCGTGAGGAAACAGCTGTGTGACTCCCCGCAGAGGGACGAACGTAGGCCTTGAAGTTTATCAACGTATATACGGCAGTATTTCAGTAATGTCTCATGTTAAATCATTGGATTTTTGTTTTTAGAAAATATTTAATAAAAGCAATATCCAAGGTTGTATGGAATAATTATTCCTAAATTCCAACAGAAAAAGCGACGCCCATGCTAGGTAGGTACACTGCCTTTATGGATCAATTGGCTCATTGTGTATTTTGGTACGATCCAGCCTGTGGCAACCACCTAAAGTTGTATGCAGAGACTGGAAGGATTTATAAAAGCATTGGCAAAGCCAACAGTGTTTGCGTTACTAAAGGGAACTCATTTGGTCGCACAATCCCCCTCCTGGTCTGAGCTTAGATAGCAGGGAGGCGGTTTGCATGGTAATTGTCAGTCATGGATGGACATTGTTGCTGATGTTTGGCCATGGTTGGTGATGGTCGACCCTGGTACGGGATGGTCGTTTTCGGGGATGGTCAAGAACGGTTGTCCATGCTGTGTCCCTGGCCTTTGGATCCCTTACTTTGGCGAGGAAGGGACATTTCTGCCCCAGATTACTTTGCAGATGCCTTGGCTTTACTTGGTGTGAGCAGAGTGATTTCTGGGAACCTCTGCCTGACGGATCATTCACCAAGGGAACTCTGCCTGACAGATAACCTTCGAAAGCACGTGAGCTGAAGCCCCAAATCTGTGCCTTGCCCAGAAAGAAACATTTGGAGAATCAAAAACCCATTCAGAACACTTATGGCTTCATTACAAGTTGGGCAGGGTGGCTAAAAATGTTGGTAAAGCAGCGGTACCAGAGTTATTGCTGCATTACTGCTGCATTACCACACCGCCCATCTACGGTTTTGGCAGTGGGGTGGAGAAAAAAACCTCCAGCAAAATGCTGAAGGTAATTCCGCCACTTTACTGCCAAAAATGACAATTTAGGCAGAATTACCACTGGCAGAATTACCACCGGCAGAATTACCGCCAGCAGAATTTCCACTGAAATCCCGCTGGAGTCCTATGGACTCCAAAAATGGGGATCAACACTGCCATACTGCCCCTTGTAATCCGGCAGTAAGTCCAACGGACCAAGTGGTGGTAACGGTAATTTAGTTTGGTGAGACTGTAAGACTGTTTGGCCCTTAGTCTTACTGGGGCTCCAAAATACATAATCTCATCAGAGAATACTGAATTTCTTCAGAGGTGACAAAATGTATCTTCTCAAATATTGGCCCTACTCCTTTCACCCGAAATCAAGTGGTCTTCAGAGGCTGCCCCTTTGTATGAAATCACTGTAGTTGGCTGTTTTCCACCACTTGGGAAACCTTGATGTGATATGATTGGTTATTGATAACTCCCTTAACACCCAGAGGTTTCTAAGCGCGGACACAGGGATTGAACCTGTGTTGCTCCGTGTTGTCTTACTTCCAAGGCGAGCACGTTGCCGCTGAGTTTTCCTCCTGAGACCTTTAAAAGATATCCAAAGCAGTCAAGGTACCTGCTTGCCTAGCTGATCTGGATGACCATTAGTACTGTTGATTCGAAAACCACCCATCAATTTGTTTAAGAATAGCAAGCTACTACAATGAGAACTTATTACAGCCATTGAATATTTTAGTATTTTCTCTAATCTTTTCTAAAGGGCAGAATATTCCCTGCCTCATCCGTAAATCCGGGGTCTTTCAATTGCTGGGTTATTTAGCTCTAGATACCCCTGAAATCCCTGTTCAAAGTCCAATTTAATATATACTCTACCAGTCTTGAGAGTCTTGTCTTTCACTACTATTTGGGCCCTTTGTCTGTCTTTAGCAAATTTGTTCATGTCCCTAACCAATCGTGAGCAGGCAGTAGGATTTTCCCATAGTTTGCTTGCGTCAAGTGCATGCAGGGTATTCTTAGCATGAAGCACCCATCCCAACTTTTTACCTCCCTCCAAGGCCCTTAAATACAGTGGCGCATCCTGATAGCTCACCAGCCCCTCATTCTGCCATAGTTTTAGCCAGTGCAAGACAAGTTCTATGTATACCATCGCTGATGGGGCACTTTCAGGAAGAATGGGAGGGGCATGGCCTGGAGCTCATGGTGTGAGAAGGTACCTGGGCAGATCTCCCGTTGAGATCCTCCAACTGATCCTGATGCTACGGACACATGAATGCAAATTGAATTCCAGACCCCACCACGGAAGGGTAAAGCGATCCTCCAGACCCCCAGTGAAAATCCGATGGAAAATGGAGTCGGATTACTACGATTTCAAGCCTGGAAGAGGGAGCCCCCCCAACGACCAAGATGGTGGATGCCGCTATGGCTCCGCGATGGTGAGGAGGGGCAGGATCTGACCCAAAGCTCACCTGGGCTCACGGACACAGGCGGCGTGTCAGATTTCCCCAACCTCAGAAGGCAGACACAGCCATTGCAGTGGTGACTAATGGAGCACGGAGGTCCGGAACCGAGGTGCGGCAACGCCGTGAACCAAGGCGGTGGTGTGCTGTGTCAATAACTAAAGAGACTTGACAGACAAAAGTCGCTGGCATACGCTGCTGGAAAAGGTGGCAGACAGTGCGACAGTACAGCAGACCCCTGCACGACCTTATGCCTGAGAGTACTCCAGCAGATGGAGAAGTAAAATGATGGGCACCCCAAGAACGGAGCTGTGAACTTAGGGGAGAAGAGGCGGAACAGATTGCAAGAACGGCTGCACCGACTCATACATCTGATAGAGACGGAAAACAGAATTGACTTTGGTTGCAGCAGCAGCGCGTCTTCCCAAGAAGACAAGCAGCCGTTGATAAGGAGGGCAGCCCACAGCCTCCCTGAAGGGTGTAAGGTAGGCTACGCCGCAAAATAGCACCGCAAGCTGGCAGTGGCAGGCTGCCATCTCTGATCATTAAAGAGCCACAGAGCAACAAATGCAGGTGCAACACTAATGGGTCTTCTCCCCAGGGACAGAAAGGTGGCCTATAACATTACCAAATGAAGAAGCTGGAACTGGGTGACACTCGTTCAGGGCCTATACTGGTGCCAGGAAGCAGCTGAGGGAAATACATGATGTGCCTCAGTGCCCCTGCTCCACAACTCAGATGACCATAAACATAACCATCCATCACGGAACTCGATACACAGCGGGAGCCCACAACACGATACTCATGGTTCTAGAGCACTCATCATAAACGCAAGCTACCTGAACGAGGTGGATTGTGGATTGACAAACGCTAAATCCACCGCCACTGGTGCATAACAAATCAACGCTGGGTCATGCTGACTCAACAGAAACAGAGCGGCCACTACGCTGTTCTCTCTTTCGCACAGTGGGTCCCCTGGGGCCTGAAGGTACCCAGGAAAATGCCACAGTGGACATCCACCTAAAAGCATGAATCCGTAAGTGGCCTGGGCATTCGGACCCCGGGGCAACCTTCCCTGTGAATGAAAAGCATTGGGAGGCAACGGAATACCACCAGGGGCCGCACCACCAATCCAAAAGGGCAACGTAGGGCTGCGGGCGCACAGCAACATAGCCACTCTTACTGTGGTGCCCTGATATGACCCGAGAAACGCATATGGTGGAAGGGGGACACTGGAGGCGCTGAGCGGTACAGACAACAAACACCACCCAAAACCACTGATAAACCGCTGGAGTGAAATGGTGCGCGGCTGCTACTGTAGATACTCAGGGCACTATAGTGGATAAGGGGGAGGTCTGGACAGAGCAGTCCAGTAAGCTCGGACCACAAAGCTCTCAAATCGATGCAGCATACACCGGGAGACAGGCCCTGCTGTGTCCCACCCAGTGTCGACCAAGCATTGAAGGCAGACACGGGTGCTCCCCGATTGAGGAACAAAAGGCAATCTACCCTGACACGGAGGGCCCCCGAGCTGAAACCCGTGGCTGGTTGCAACTCGCCAACACTGGGATTCCCAAATAAGCCCGGAAATAGTACTCTTAACCGCCAAGCTGCGGATATGTGTGAACACAGTACTCTAACCACCACACCCAGCTTGGACACCCCCAGCGGAACTGCTCACACCTGCACACACCCTCCGCACAGGGGGGAGTGGCAACGGGTCACGGACATAGGAATTGGAAACCGGCTGAAGACTTACCTTCACATGAGCAGGATAGACATGCCCTCTACTAAAAGGAAAGGAAAAACGACGATCATGGAATCTTTTGCTGCAACCAAGCCACAGGAACCAGCGCAAGTCACCACGGACTCCCACAGTGAGCAAAAGGCCCCAGAAGTAGACAAAAGGGATGGACAGGTACTGGAAGCCATAGCTGCATTGCAGTCGTTTATAGACACTAAAATCGAAGAGGTCAAGTCTGACATGCAATTGATGCGACAGGACGCATGTAACTTGGCAGAAAGGGTAACTACTGTGGAGGCTGGGCTCCAAGAAACAATGGAGACTACGGAAGATCTGAAAGCAAGAGTGCAAGAGTTGGAAAAAAGGGTTGCAACGCTTGAGGCAATATCTGAGGATGCCGAAGGGTGTGCCCGATGCAATAATGTTTGCCTGCTAGGAATCTCAGAGGGAACAGAAGGCTTGAACCCAACTGAATTTGTGTAAATGTTGCTGCAGCAATAGGTAGGCGCCGGCCGACTATCACAGGGCTTTGAGGTGGAGAGGGCCAATAGATCCTTACAGAAAAGACCGTAACCGGGTCGTGCCCCAGCCCGATGATCGTAAAGATCCTGAATTTTCGAGACAGATTGATCATACTCAAATACTCAAAAGAAGAAGGGGAGATAAAGAGAGATAACTCCAAAATAGATATAACCCCGATTACACACCCACAGTACAAAGTGCAAGAAATTATTTTGTCCCGATTAAGGCCAGACTCCATCAACTGAACCTAAAATACATGCTGATGTACCCATCCAGGCTAAAGTTGATCTATAAAGAGTGAGCTGTCGTTCTGGAAACTCCAGCAGCATCCAACATGTGGCTGGAGCACAATAACCTGGCAGGAGGGGAAGAAGCAATCACATGAACAATTCTGGGCCGGGGGCATGGGCTGGAATCGGGGAACAAGACCGCCCATTACAGCTGTGGTAAATGAACCAGATAGCGCCTTATGTCCACAGTAGCACTGTCATACTACTACCATCCAACGGGAGGCCTGTTTTGCCATTTGGCCTGGGATCATTGGTCTAACCCACCGTACGATTAGTGGTGGCCTGTTGCTAGCACGACAATACTCGCACACAATGGCCCAGATGGGTCACAGAGGTCCAAAAGGCACCCGAGCGCTGCTGGAGCGAAGCAGCATCTGGGCGCAGTTGTTTGGTTTTGTTCACTGTTTGGTTTGTTCTTAAGTCTTCGTATAAAGTAATGGTTGTGGGGAAGTGGATTTATGCAAAGAAGGGATGTGAGGTGTGGCCGGGTGCAGTGGGACAAAGTAAAATCTGGGCTGCAACTAAGCAGTGGGTGCAATGGGAGGACAGGGGGGGTCTGAGAGGAGCAATATCACATGGCCATGGCAGCTAACATCACGGTACTGACGTGGAACATAAGGGGAATCTGCACCTACCTATATAGGAGCCGAGTCAAATCCTTCTAGAACATGAAAAATGTGTCCATAGCCCTGCTACAAGAAACTCATCTCACAGATAACACTATGACCAAGGTGATTGAATACTGGGGAGGGCAGGGTTATGGGGCGGCATACTCTAAGTATGCAAGGGGTGTATTTATGTCGGTAGACCCCAATGTACCCTTCTGGCTATCGGGGATGGAGGCAGACACGGGAGGTAGACACCTGATACTGTGGGTCAGTTTTGAACAAACGGAAATATGCATTGTCAACTCCTACTTCCCCAACCATAGCATCCCTGTGCACCTCAATGCACTTTGCACCAGAATAACCCAACACTAAGGGTGCTTCTTCATCTGGGTGGGTGATTTCAATTGCGTCAGGGACCTAAACATAGATAGGTCTGATCCTCCCCTGAATCAGGCGGCAACAGCCCCAATGGCACTAAACACAGCTATAGACCACCTAGACCTAGTTGATGTATGGAGAGAGCTTCACCCCACAGACAGAGGTCACTCTTATTTCTCCCCGCCACATGGTTTGTACACCAGAATTGATTACATAATTATTGGCAAAATCCACCTGCCACAGGTAGAGTCCAAGCAATATCTGGGCAGGTCGATTTCAGATAATTCGCCGTTGTTAATGAAATGGTCAATGCAGGGCCCGAGGCCACCCATACCATTATGGTGTATGCCGGCAGAAGCGCTGACAGACCAAGCTTTTAGGGAGGACCTCCGGAATAAGTTAAAGGAGTACATAGAAAACAATGTGGGCAGCGTGGAGCATTGGAGCACCGTGTGGGAAGCACTGAAGGTAGTGGTGCAAGGGGAGGTTATTACAGGCGCAGGGGGCATCAAGAGAACACTGAGGGTGGAACTGGAGAAATGGGATGGGGAAATTGAGCGGATGGAAGCCAACACTCAGGGAACCAGGGAGGAAATAGCGAAATTGGGTGAAGCAAGATGTAACTGTCAAGAAGCCTGGGGGAGGCTATCCAAGTTCAACTACATAGCAAGAACCACTAAGGCACACAAGGAAGGGGACAAACCGGGCAGGCTACTGTCATGGCTGTGTAAAAGAGAGCATTGGAAACACTCAACAGCACTTAAGGATGACACAGGCACTACCCCAAGAACACAACAATCAATTAATGACACCTTTGCCACATTTTACTCCCGCTTATATGCCCATGACACATTGGTGACCCTGGAAGACATGCAGGACACACTCGAAGAGATAGGGCTGCCCAAACTAGAGACACTTGTAGTCCCAGTAACCAAACCAGGAAGCCCATGGATGAATGCGATTGATATCGCCCACTAGCAATGTGGAACTACGATGTTAAAATACTGACAACTATATTGGCCACACGATTATCCAGGGTGATGGGAGGCTTAGCGCACAATGACCAGAATGGCTTCATACCGGGCCACAACACAGCCACAAATCTGGCAGACTGCATCATGTAATGGCACAAACAGCAGACGCACGGGCACAATACGCGATAATATCTCTGGAACCTATTAAAGCTTTCGACTCCATATACTGGGAGTGGTTATTAACAGTGCTAAAAGAATTTGGGTTTGGGGAAAAATGTATTAGATGGATCAAAGTATTGTACATCACACCAGTGGCGAGGGTGAAATCTGGGAGGACGGTGTCATCGGCCTGGGATATCCAAAGGGGCACCAGACAAGGATGTCCATTGTCACCCATGTTGTACATACTGCGGCTCGATCCGATTGCAATTAACTTTAGAATTTATTTTTTGATGCAGGTATCCAGGTGGGTGGTGTTGACCACATAATCTCATTATATGCGGATGATGTTCTGCTGTACCTGAGGGACCCACACCTTAATGCACCAGTGATGCTAGAGGTATTGGACAATTATGCAAGAGTGTCCGGGATATGCTTCAGCAGATGAAAGCCCTGCATATTTCCACTGACGGGTACGAGGGGAAGGAGCATTGAGGACCTACCAAATGTGGGTATCCAATGGCAGTTGGAATCCTTCAAGTATCTTCTGTGAACATACGACGCACACCCGAACTAATGCACGAAAGCAACACAGCGGCAGTGGTAAAGGGCCTACGTACATCTATGAAATTCTGGTCTAAATTACCTTTATCAATGATGGGCAGAGCAGCAATCACTAAAATGATCATCCTGCCTAGATTTGTATACTACTTCCATAACATACATTACTATATCAAGGCCTCCTTCTTCCGCCTACTAGAGGTTCTGATGCAGGAGTTCCTATGGGGCACCGCCTGACACAAGTTATGTCTAGCTACGCTGAACCTACCTTACAGGGAAGGAGGCATACAATTCCCAGACCTCGAAAAGTACTAATTAGCAGCACAACTTAGCTTTGTTGCTAAATGGCTCTCAGTTGAGACCACGTCTGAAACAGAGCTCCTACAACTAGTGGCTCCTGCACGATTGATAGAAACACTGTGGGTCCCCTTGAGCTGCTTGGGGAATACTCCCATGATTGTAATACTGGGCAGACAGGGGTGGAGCAGAACCAGAGCACTGCTCCATCTCAAACACCCTTACTCACCTGAGACCCCGATCGCTGTTGACATATGCAGAGTAGGAACTGATCTAACAATGGTAAGGCACTGGGAAGGATGGGGCATATACACGTGAAGAGGGAGTCTTCAGGGAGTTTGACTCGCTGCAAGAGTATGAGGGGCTACCCAGAGGGTAGTTCTTATGGTACCAGAGGACCAGGCATGTGGTCAGGGGAAAATGGGAGAAATGGCCAGAAGAGCCGACAGAAAACCCTCTGTTGACGCTAATGCATAGCCTGAGCGATGGCTGGAAGCCAGTGTCTAGACTGTATAGCCAGTTGGCAGACAAACCGAACCCTAGGAGTGCAACGTTAAAAGTGAAATGAGAGACGGATCTGGGAATAGATATAACTGAAAAAGAGTGGGAGAGGGTACTAGCGTACCCCCAAGAAGTGTCCACGAACGATAGATTCTGACTAATACAGTTAAATGTCCTATACCGCACCTACATGACCCCACACAGGGTGGCTAGATACAACAGACAGGGTCGGCCAACGTGCCCTTGGTGTGGCATGGAGGAGCCGGAAGTGATGCACATGCTCTGGGCATGTGTACGTGTAGGGGCACAGCGGTTCTGGGCCCGGATAGAGCTTGCTTGCAGGAAAGCCAGGATAGTACGGTACGACTGGTCCCCAAAAGAATGCCTGCTAGGTGCATACCCCCGAATAAGTAAATTTAAGCATGTAGTCAAATTTATGGACATGGTATGCATTATAGCCAAAAATAGGCAGGGGGCCCGCAATATGCAATGTGGCACAGGGAACTAGAGCGCTGGCCAGAGGCAGAGACCAGGATATGTTGTGCAGGTGTGTCCAGGTCAGCAGATAATGGGATTGTACTCTATGAAGCCTGGAAAACGTTGGTCTGGAACATGTTCCATCAGTTGGATGACAAACCCCCTTTCACACACACGATTTACCTCACAACATCACCAGATCATTGTGGAATACAAATGGAGAAGGGGCCGCCTACGAGTCACCCCACAAAAGAGAGCGCTGCTTCCTGTAAACCATATCCCCACACTACTGTGATTACTTGTGACAATGGGATTAGTCCACTGACCTATCTACGAAGACAGTTACGTTGGTTATTGTTTTGTTTTGTTGTTTGTATTAATCTTAAGACATGTATGATAAGAATGGTGACAAGCACTATTGTAGAAATGTGATCTTATAAATGGCAATAAAAACATTTTAAAATAAATAAATTCATGAAGAATTAGCAGTTTTTGTCACAATTTTACGTTCATAGAGATCCAATTTCCCCGGTGCAACATACCCCCATATGTCCGATCCATAGAAGGCTGCAGGAAGGGCCTGGTTTTTATAAAGGTTAAGGGCTGGATAAACTGATTCACTCCCATGCCAAGTATGAAAAGCTTGTATTGCACCACTGTATTTCCCCAGTGTTATTCCCAACTTTTCCACCTCATGGGTCCAGCCACCAGTCTCGTGGAAACAGAATCCCAGGTAGTCAAAAAACCAAACCTGCTGCAGGAGCACACCATTCACTTCGATAGTCAGGAAGCTACTTTTTACAAACCTTAGTTTGAGAACCATTACTTTAGTTTCTCTGTGTTTAACTCTAAAGACAGCTCTTTACACTTTGCTAAAAAACATTCAATGATTGTTTTAAGAGTATAACCGCATCATCGTGCTTTCATTTTGAACATCACGAAGGAGACGTGATCCAACTTTCCTCCTCTCCTGGCTTTCGTCATTGGAGTCCGTGTGTGCAGCAGCTCCATTTCGGGCCCCCTTGTTGAGGTAGGTGCAATTTCCATGCACCCCTGCACCTGCACCAGTTGTTTTGGGCATTTCTTTGGAAAAAAAAACAATTCGTTTTGCAAAAATGCATTTTTTTGGGCATTTTCAGCCTTGAAATAGCGCTTTTCCATTGCGCTTCAAATCGCCTAGCAGAATTGTTTTCTATTTGCTCAGCACCTATGTATGTTGCAGTTTTGTATGGGAATACAATATTGCCTTGCACCATGCAGTGCTTCCAACATGGCCGGCCGGGCCTTTGCTTTGCTTATGGGTGTGCTGCCTGAGGCATTCTGCCTGCATCCAGGGCAGTGATTGGGTGGTGGGGGTTGCCTTGTGGACCAACGACGGACCGGCAGGCTTCAGCCGGCCCACCGCCTCCAAGGCACACTTCTAAGGCAGCAGCACAACCCTGTCAGTTTCCCTGTCTGCTGACAGGCCGCTTCTTGAGACTTCTACTGCGGCCCATACCCTTCCTGATATTGCCATTCCAGGACTACTGAACTACCATGACTCTCCTACCTCCCTCTACTTGGGTTAGTTACTTCCTCCTGATTGCCCATGTACTCCCTTCTCTGCCTGTTATGTACTAATCTAAGTCTTCTCTGTACTCTCCCTACCATCTCACCCCCACTTACGCTTCCTCTAGGGCAGTGCCTTGCTTTTTGAATTGAAAATCAAACTTGGGTGTATTCTGCTTTTGTAATGAAAATCAAACTTGGGTGTATTCTGCATTTGAATTGAAAATCAAACTTGGGTGTATTCTGCCTTTGTATTGAAAATCAAACTTGGGTGTATTCTGCGTTTGTATTGAAAATCAAACTTGGGTGTACTCTGCCTTTGTATTGAAAATCAAACTTGGGTGTATTCTGTATTTGAATTGAAAATCAAACTTGGGTGTATTCTGCTTTTGTATTGAAAATCAAACTTGGGTGTATTCTGCATTTGAATTGAAAATCAAACTTGGGTGTATTCTGCATTTAACTTTGCCCTCTGATTGTAATCCACTAGCCCAGTGGCTGTTCCATTCCGCTGTACTTGCATACTCCTCCCTCTGCCTCCATCTCTTCCCACTCATGGCGCGTTCTGTTTCTCCCATCTATTCCAATTGCTTCTCCATCAACTATCCTTCCCTTCTCACTAAGTCTGGAAATAAGTTGTTTAAAAAGGATATCCTGGCCTCCAACCCTGGTCTCCCTATCGCTGATACCTATACCAGCGCCTCTTCCAGACAGACCCTCACTGACATACTCTTTGTTGTTCCTTCGCCGGATCTATGGACCCCCCATATGATCTCTGTGCTCTGTCCTGTCTCTTCCTCCCCCATTAATGGTGGCACTCGCTGGGAAGTCCTCATGGCTTCCTTTGACTCCTCTAGAGTCATCCTCAATGTCTACCTAAATGGCACTGTCATGGTCCAAGGTCCTCAGGCCAATCTCATCCTCTTTGATTGGAGGTTCCCTCGCCTCATCAACTTCCTCTCATTGCCTGCTGTCCCCTCCTCTCTTTCCTCAGCTACCTTGCCCACTCCTCCCTCCTCCTCTGCCCTACTTCAGGCTACCTCTACCCCTCCACAGGGCGTACCTCTGATTTGTACCCCTCCCCAGAAGGTCTTTAAGGCTGGCAACCTCCTTCATCTTATACAGAATACAATAGACTACAACAAAGAGTGCTTGAGACAACTGGCAGACACTAATACTTATAAAAAATTGGAAAATTACCCTACCACAAGGATTATGCATGATGTTGAGAAGATCTTGGAGGATGCTGAAGAAAAGTCTTGGATCAGTCACCATACACACACATTTTTACAGAATACCAACCCACGGGTACCTAATTTCTACACTTTGCCCAAGATCCACAAAGATCCTCTAGAACCTCCTGGCAGACCCATTGTAGCAGGTATCAACAGCGTATTACAACAGATTGGGAAGTATATTGACTTCTTCCTCCAACTGCTTATCCAGAACACTCCCACCTATATCAAGGACACTACCGACTTTTTGCAACAACTAAAGGCCATACCATATGTCTCAACAAATTTTTTGTTCACTCTGGATGTTAAGAATTTATACACATCCATCCCGCATGATTTAGGAATACAAGCAGTTGATTGGCTACTATTGAACACTGGCGAATTGGAAGCAAACAAAGAATTTTTGATCATCCTGTTGGAGTTTATTTCCAAGAACTCATATTTCAAGTACCAGAAACAACATTATCAACAAATTGCCGGAACATCGATGGGTGCCACCATGGGAACCACATATGCAAATACTTTTATGTACAAATTTGAGACAGACCATATTTTGAACCACCCTATATGGAAATCACACCTATCGATTTGGATTAGGTACATTGATGATATTTTTGGGATTTGGACTCAGAGCGAAGAAAGCTTGTTAGCATTTTTCAGAGATCTTAACACCATCGATGTTAGAATACAATTTACGCACGAGTATTCAAAAGAAAACATCAATTTTTTGGATGTTGAAATCAAAGCCACTGAAGAAGGATTTAAGACGAACATATATACCAAACCTACCGATCGCAACAATTTGCTCCACAGGTTGAGCTTTCACCAGCCAAGCCTTATACATAATCTCCCATATAGTCAGATGTTACGTATTAAACGGATTATCAGTGAGTGACCCCACCGATTACAACATCGAATTACAAAGAATGGGCGAGAAATTCATCTAGAGAGGCTACAGAGAATGTGAAATTACGGATGCTAAAACCAGAATTGAAACCATGAATAGGGATGACCTATTGACCCAACCTAGAAGAATTAAATCTGAACCACCACTGGTTTTTGTGAAGAAATATTCCACACAAAGCAACCAAATCAAATCTATTATTAAGAAACATTGGCAAATTTTATCATGCGATCAGAAAACTGAACATCTGTTTAAGGATTTACCCACTTTTGCATACCAACGCAGCAGGAATTTTAGAGATCATCTGGTCCTGCACGCCCACCTCAGAAGAAATTTGAGACAAAACGCAAAGGAACTTTCCCATGTTTGCAATGCAGTAACTGTGGGTACATATTGAAAGGACAAAGTATAAACCATCCACATACCGGTGAGAAATTGCCCATCAAGGACTTTGCGACATGTGAAACAGCCAACATCATTTATGCCATCAAATGCCCATGTGGGTTGTACTATGTGGAATAATCTAAGAGAAAGGCGGAATGAACACCGATCATGTATCCGCAACCGGAATATGACTTCATCAGTGGCCAAACATTGGGCAGAGAAAGGTCACAATTTGGCACAGATAGGCTTCCAGATACTTGAGGTCATACACCAATATGAACCTCATGAGAATCTCCAACACAGACTGGACAGGAGAGAGTGTTTCTGGATAGACAGGCTTGGAACACTTGCCCCCAGAGGGCTTAATGAGGAAATTAACTGGTCTTGTTATCTGTAGGGCACAGACAGTATATGGCTACCTACATACCCATTGACATTGTGGACAAGTTATATGTATTTACTTTCATTGTTTAATTTTCTGTTATTTCAGTTTTCTCTCTCTATTCTCAGTTTCACTCCTTGTTTACACTGCTCTTTTTTCGACTATGCTAATTTTCTTTACCTAACAATCCTGGATTAGGTCCACACTTGGTATATTCATTTGACTATATTTATTCCCTTTTTTTACTAAGTTTGTTTTTTCGTTGTTCAGTTATTCACACACACGTTTCCCTTCCTGAGTCCGTAGCACAGAAATTTTACCTTGACATTAGCTTTGTTTAGCTATTACCAGCCACACTTGTTTTCCACACTTAGTTTGCAGCATATACATTTTTACCTTCACATTCGACCAATCAGATACGGACATTCTATACTTGTTTTTTTTCCCATCGCATTTATTTACATGTCCATCATGAACGCAGCGGCATGGTCACAAGCGAACTGCGGACACTGTACATCCTTAAGCATTGTATCGAGCGAGGTCTCGTCATTTTGAAACATAGCATATCCAACACGCTCACCGGGTGGTTCCCATCCTAGTTAACATTTTCCCTCTTTTTAACTTAGGGGCCTATTCATTACAGGTCTAACGGTATTTTTTCTACTTATCCTTATGATTTACAATAAGGTGTTGTAGCAACACTCGTACAGACGATCTGATACAGTACATGCATGTTTGAATGCACCTCAGCTCATTTTTTCCACTTCGTTACGTATGTTGTACGTTCATTTTTATTCACACCATTATTACTGCGGTTTTCTTTTATATATCTATGCGCTCTTACCTTCCGCTGTGCATTAACAGGCCGATTCATGGAATTAATGTTCGCCGAAAAAACGGCGCACGCGTGCGAAAAAGTGCGATTCGCAGTGAAATAGCGAAAATCACAGTGCAAGTGCGATTATTGCACAGAAAACATCGCACATCTATTCATGGAAGTCCGTGCACGCGCAAAATGTGGGATGTGCGCTGAAAAAGTGCGCGGCGCACACTGGCGCACGCTGGCGCACAGGCCATCGAACGCCGTGCGATAAGGCCACAGCGAATTCGCACATAGCACGGCGCACATAACAAAAGTAGGCGTAACACGGGGCGTCACACACAGAATGGGGAACAACTCGTGAAAATGTGGGCGTCACGGGGGAACTACAGGAGGCAAGTGCGCAGAACGCCCACACGCTCGCCTACAACACGTATTCATGGAATCGAATAGGGAAAAACAGCGCACGGCCAAAGACGCGCACAGGCCCATACATGTCCGCCACACGAAAGCAGGCGGTAGCGTCCCTGCGCAGGAAAGAAATGTGCGCCAAAGTTCTACAAGCGCGAGAAGGCCCACACGCGATCGGGCCTGGGGGAGCGTGTGCGTGTATCTCAGAGGTGCGTGAGAAGTTCCACACGCGAATGGCCTGGGCGCGTGTATTACAGGGGTGCGTGAGAAGTTCCACACGCGATTGGCCTGGGGGAGCGTGTGCGTGTATTACAGAGGTGCGCGAGAAGTTCCACACGAGAATGGCCTGGGGGCGTGTATTACAGGGGTGCGCGAGAGGTTCCACACGCGATTGGCCTGGGCGCGTGTATTTCAGAGGTGCGCGAGAGGTTCCACACGCGATTGGCCTGGGTACGTGTATTTCAGGGGCTCGCGGGTGGTTTTACAAGCAATCAGGCCTGGGGGAGCGGGGTACGTGTATTTCTGGGGCTTGCGGGTGGTTTCACACGCGATCGGGCCTGGGGGAGCAGGGTACCACTCACCCTTCTGCCTTGTGTGTAGAAGAACGCGTAGCCAACACCCACCCGCTGTGAAGTGATAGCGTGTGAACCCCAATGCCTGAAAAACACACGCACCGCACCCCACGAAAAGCAACTCCCGTGCGCGATACGTCACAGATGTGCATACGCGCTAAGGGCCTTTGGTCCAATGGAATCGCGTATGCGTGCTGTCGCGCTTACGCGCTAAGGGCCTTTCCTCAAATTACACGCTGACGTGCAGAATTTTCACGTGCCAAATCACTCTGTATCAAGCTGGCCACGCGTAAACACACGGAAGACCACGCTCCTGCCCAGAAGGCCGAACTACTGCCCCCCAGAGCCCCGAGCACGCTCCCACCTGCCATTTGCTGCTGCCTGACTGCCTGCTGGCCACGTGCCCTGCCATTTACTGCCTGCACATCAGCCAGGGGTGCTGTTGCTGTGACCACCCCTGCTGGAACCGAAGACTCCCGACTGGGATTCCATCGCTCCACAGCCCAGCCCCAGGACCCAGTTGCCCACCCACTCCTGCCTCTGGGGTTGTCATGTCAGGCACTGCAACATCTGGCACCACTGACAACCCCCGGCCATAGAGGCAGAGGGGCACCAGCTTCAGTGCCACCGAAGTTGGTGTCCTGGTGGAGCAAGTCCTGGGGCAGTATGATGCCCTCTTCGGAAGTTCCCGCGCCGACAAGGAAGGACGGACTCGGATCTGGACTGACATCGTGACTGCCATCAACGCGGAGGGGGTGGCTGTCCGCGACTTCCAACATGTCAAGAAGCGCTGGGAGGACTTCAGGTCCAGGACCCTGAACAAGGCCCGGCGCCTCTTGAAGACAGCGGATGCCAAGGGGCGCCGGGGCCACTTGTTAGAAGATCAGATGAGGGTCCTGGAACGCATATCCCCAGCGCTCCACTTCCAGGTCCTTGAGAGGCAGACCCGTCTGGAGTCGAGCGGTAAGTGTACATGCATCCTGATTGTGAGCTGTGCGTGTGGTGATGTTTCAGTAGTGTGCAGGTTGCACATCTGTTTGTATGGGGTCAAGTATGGGTGGGGGTGCACAGGGCCGTGGGGCTAAAACATGCGAGGGCTGTAATGTGTGAGACATGGATGGTGCTTGTGTGTGTAGGCTTGCATGCCAAATGCAGTTGTGTGGGCACACATGTTTGGATGAATGTGTATGTAAGTAGACATGTCTGTGATGTCACGCATGTATGTTGTTTTCAGATGCATGTATCAGCACTGTGTACATGTGCATTTGTGTGTATTTGACAAGGGTGCAACAGTGATGCAACATGGATGCATGTGACAGCGGGATGTGGAAGCCTGATTGGCAGATGTGACATGGATGCCCATCTGAACACTGCGACACTTGGCAGAGGTGTACACATGCATGCAAGTGTGGTGGTGTGTGTACATGTGTGGTGCACTTCCTGTGTTGCATGTGATGTCTGGCACAGCTTTGCCTGCTCATGCTGTTGTATGGGTATGGATGGTGCTGGCAGTTGCGATAATGCTGTGGTATGGCTCATGTGTGCGAGTTGAAATGACATGTGTGTTGGGGATTGTGATAGCATGTCTGAGGTTTGCCAATGCCACTCATGTACAACTGTCAGCGTCAACTGATGAAGAGGGTGGAGAAGGTGCTGTGGAGCACAGTGGCGGGGATCCCAACGCCAGCCGAAGACGCAAGGCCCGGCTCCCCTCCCATGTTGTCATCTCGTCGGGGAGTGAGGAGTCCGGTGCCGCGTCCCAGGCCGCAGCTGCCGGGGGGCGGTCCAAGAGGCGGAGGTTGGAGTTGGACTCCTCGGCAGCAGAAGGGGCAGCTGGGACCCCACAGAGCCCAACGGGGGAAGATGGCACAGAGTCATCCAGGTTGGTGGGGGGGTTGGTGGAGGAGGAGGCCGTGCAAGCATCAGAGACGGGGTCTGGAGGTGGGGATCCCACTGGTGCTAATGGTGCAGTGCAGGACCAGGGACAGGAGGCAGCACAGGCCGCCGAAGAGGTGCCTGTGTGCAATACTGTCCCTGATCCTGTCCCTGTATCATCTTGCACCAGCAGGGATGCCTACGTCCAGACCCGTTTTCAGGCAGGGGATGAGCAAACGACAACTGGCCTTCCTCTGCCTGCGGAGGTGGCTATCCGGGTCCGAGTTGAGCCTGTCCTGACTGGTGTGGCGTTGCGTCAACGGGCCATGCGAGGTGACCTGCAGTGTTTTCATGAGGACACTGCACGTCATCTCGAATGGCTCGTTGACCACGTCAGCCTGCTGGGACAGGTCACCCAGGCCGGATTCCTCCGTTTGATGGGGCTTGCTCCGACCCCCTCCTCAACTGGACCCCCTACGCACCAGTCGTCCTCCGTGCCATCTTCCCACCCATCAGCCACCTGGGTGCCCTGTGGAGCTGCCTCTGACGGTGCGGCCAGGCTGGTGGAGGAGGCATCCCTGCCACAGTCGGGAGTCGGACGTCCAGCAGGGGTGGCTACATCAACGACTGCACCCCAGCCGGCGGAGGATGCGCAGGCAGCAGGAGGCAGTGCACGGGCAGAGGCACAGGAGCAGCAGCAACGTGGTGGGAGCCATGAAGTCTCGGGGCCTTCAACATCGGAGGGGCAGGCATCGGCCGGAGGGCAGGAGGACCCAGGACAGAGAGTGTCTTCCCTGTGGCAGTGGTTGGGCCACGCCATAGATGCGGAGCGGCAGCGGGCGGAAGAGGCACGGCTCACAATGGTCAGGGCGGAGAACTCCATGCGGAGGGCCCTGAGGTGGGGCGAGTGCCTCGAGGCAATCCGCAGGGGGTTGGAGGTGGACACGTCGACAGCCCTGCGGACCCTCGGGGCCATGGAGGAGGACCGCCTCCGGGACATTGAGCAGGAGTTCGATGATGTCCTGGTCCGGGACATCCAAAAGTGAGCCGTCAGACTAGCCCGCTGCCCTTGTACATAGTTATGTAGGTAGTGTTAGGTTTCGTTTGTTTTTTGATTTATTCATGACCTTTTGGATATTGGCCACATTTTTGTATATAGTTTATTTTATTAGTTAGTGTTGTTAGATAGGTTTCATTTCTTTTGTTGGGATAATGGACCCTGGCTTGTTCGTCTGTACATAGTTCACTGTTGGATTTATTTTTTCTTTCACAATTTACCCATGGAGCAATGGCTTTCAATTATTATTTCCCATTGGATTTGCTTTTGTGGACAGGGACTTTGGACACCATTACTTTGGATTATGATTTCTGGTTTTGCTTTTTTTCACGGACATGCTTCTTTTCATTTTTGTACATTCCCATTTCTGTTTCTTTATTTTTGAATCTATTTATGTTTCCTTTAATACATATTTTTTTTATCGAACTTCAATGTGTAGTATCATCTCATTGGTTTCATGCATATCATGATATGGGTTTTGAGATTCACTGACACCCATTGGGTGTATGTGAGGGACATGTGTTTGTTTTTCGAAACTTGCAATTGGTGTTCTGTTATGTAATTGCCATTTCTGAGTGGGTGGATGCAATACTCGGGTGGGTGTTTTGCATTTGGAGGCTGACCATAGGGACCAGGGATCTAGATTGTGATGACATGTTGGCTGGGGAACATGAGTTGGGGCCTGCTGGCAGGTGCACCACAGTGCTGGGGGGTGAGGGTGGTGGGAGACATTGGTGGGGGCCTGGTGGAGGGTGCCCCTGCACTGCTGGGGGGTGGGGGTGGTGGGAGACATGGGTGAGGGGTTGGTGGAGGGTGCCCCTGCACTGCTGGGGGGTGGGGGTGGTGGGAGACATGGGTGGGGGCCTGGTGGAGGGTGCCCCTGCACTGCTGGGGGGTGGGGGTGGTGGGAGACATGGGTGGGGGCCTAGTGGAGTGTGCCCCTGCACTGCTGGGGGGTGGGGGTGGTGGGGAACATGAGTTGGACATGGGTGGGGGCCTGCTGGC
This sequence comes from Ambystoma mexicanum, assembly GCF_040938575.1. Classification (NCBI taxonomy): domain Eukaryota; kingdom Metazoa; phylum Chordata; class Amphibia; order Caudata; family Ambystomatidae; genus Ambystoma; species Ambystoma mexicanum. The sequence continues at coordinate 294,938,536 of NC_090928.1, forward strand.
AGGTGCCCCCCAATTCTGGAGGTGGGGGTGCAAGGGGACATGAGTTGGTGATCATTAGTGCAAGGAGACATGTGCCTTTGCTGGGGGGCATGCCCATGTTGGGTGGGCTGCCTGCGGGACATGACCAGGGATGCAGGGTAGTCCCTGTGGTGTGGACTGCCTGCAGGGGCCGTGGAGGGTGTACAGGGAACACCTGGGAGGACCCACACTGCCAAATCACATGTAGGACTCCCCGGCACCCCTGAAATACACGTACCCTGCTGAAATCGCGTGTAAAACTTTCCGCGCACCCCTGGAATACACGCACACGCTCCCCCAGGCCAGATCGCATGTGGAACTTCACGCGCACCCCTGAAATACACGCACACGCTCCCCCAGGCCAGATCGCGTGTAAAACTTCACGCGCACCCCTGAAATACCCGCACGCAGCCCAATCGCGTGTGAAACTTCCCGCGCACCCCTGAAATACCCGCACGCAGCCCAATCGTGTGTGAAACTTCCCGCGCACCCCTGAAATACACGCGCCCAGGGCAATCGCTTGTGGAACTTCTCGCGCACCTCTGAAATACACGCGCCCAGGCCAATCGCGTGTGGAACTTCTCGCGCACCCCTGAAATACACACGCCCAGGCCAATCACATGTGAAACTTCTCGTTCACCTCTGATATACACGCACACGCTCCCCCAAGCCAGATCGCGTGTGGAACTTCTTGCGTACCTCTGAAATACACGCACGCGCTCCCCCAGGCCAATCATGTGTGGAACTTCTCGCGCACCTCCGAAATACACGCGCCCAGGCCAATCGCGTGTGGAACTTCTCGCGCACCCCTGAGATACACGCGCCCAGGCAAATCGTGTGTGGAACTTCTCGCGCACCCCTGGATACACGCGCCCAGGCCAATTGCGTGTGGAACTTCTCGCGCACCTCTGAAATACACGCGCCCAGGCCAATCGCGTGTGGAACTTCTCGCGTACCTCAGGAATACACGCGCCTAGGGCAATCGCGTGTGGAACTTCTCGCGCACACCTGAAATACACGCGCCCAGGTCAATCGCGTGTGGAACTTCTCACGCACCTCTGTAATACATGCGCCCAGGCCAATCGCGAGTGGAACTTCTCGCGCACCCCTGAAATACACGCGCCCAGGCTATTCGCGTGTGGAACTTCTTGCGCACATCTGAAATACACGCACCCAGGCCATTCGCGTGTAATACTTCTCGCGCACCCCTGAAATACACACGCCCAGGACAATCACATGTGAAACTTCTCGCTCACCTCTGATATACACGCACACGCTCCCCCAAGCCAGATCGCGTGTGGAACTTCTTGCGTACCTCTGAAATACACGCACACGCTCCCCCAGGCCAATCGTGTGTGGAACTTCTCGCGCACCTCCGAAATACACGCGCCCAGGCCAATCGCGTGTGGAACTTCTCGCGCACCCCTGAGATACACGCGCCCAGGCAAATCGCGTGTGGAACTTCTCGCGCACCCCTGGATACACGCGCCCAGGCCAATTGCATGTGGAACTTCTCGCGCACCTCTGAAATACACGCGCCCAGGCCAATCGCGTGTGGAACTTCTCGCGTACCTCAGGAATACACGCGCCTAGGGCAATCGCGTGTGGAACTTCTCGCGCACCTCTGAAATACACGTGCCCAGACCAATCGCGTGTGGAACTTCTCGTGCACCCCTGAAATACACGCGCCCAGGCCAATCGCGTGTGGAACTTCTCGCGCACCTCTGTAATACATGCGCCCAGGCCAATCGCGTGTGGAACTTCTCGCGCACCCCTGAAATACACGCGCCCAGGTCAATCGCATGTGGAACTTCTCGCGCACCCCTGAAATACACGCACACGCTCCCCCAGGCCCGATCGCGTGTGAGACTTCTCGCGCACCCCTGAAATACACGCACACGCTCCCCCAGGCCAGATCGCGTGTGGAACTTCACGATCGCGTGTAGTACTTCTCGCGCACCCCTGAAATACACGCGCCCAGGCCATTCGCGTGTGGAACTTCTCGCACACCCCTGCAATACACGCGCCCAGGCCATTCGCGTGTGGAACTTCTTGCGCACCCCTGAAATACACGCACCCAGGCCATTCGCGTGTAATACTTCTCGCGCACCCCTGAAATACACGCACACGCTCCCCCAGGCCAGATCCCGTGTGAAACTTCTCACGCACGCGTGTTCCCGACACCCGTAATACACGTTCCCCGCTTTGCGTTTGCTGTTTGCCAGTCCAGTAAACTGGTACAGGGTTGGCGCAACCCTTTGCGATGGTTTTGCGATCTTGATGGCTTTTCCTTGCGCGAGGGCGTTCTTGGGGGCGTAACTGGCGCTGCTGCAGGGTCGCTGCGCCACTCTGCGCCACGTCTGCTTTTGGAGGCGAGAATCCATGAATACGCTGTGCGCGGAAATTGATTTTATCGCACGCGGCTGGCGCAGACATTCGCACGGGCACGCTGTGCGCCAGCCGCGTGCGACACTTTTGTGAGGAATTACATGAATCGGCCTGTTAGAATTTATACCAATGTATGTTGTAGGAACTGCAGGTTGAAGATGTTTATCCAAGTGGTTATTCCTCATTCCCGTGCTCCAGTCACCATGAAGATACGGGACGTGAGGCACTGCTACGTCAACACGTACGTTGACGTTGCACAGTGCCGTGCCGGGGAAACCATGGTAACGAATAAAACAAGGAAGTGAACGCCGTTCACCGCGTTGGATCCACGTACATCTCATGCTCCGACACACATTTGAGTGATCAGGTAACTATATATGAACGCATGGCAATTAGAAGCATAATCTCAGCTAACTTTTTTCCATAATGACTAGGTTTTTTAAGTTACGCGTACATTCCATATATATTTATCTTTCAATTCAGCATTCAAGGGAGACAGATACACTCCCCTCACTCGATCTGGAAAATAAGACGCATTTTATATTCGAGTTGAACTACAGGTACATTTACTCTTTGAATCCTGATTGGACATGAATGTTGGTTCAATTGAGTATTAAGCACACGTATTCCTTTCGCTCATTTGCATTCTTTTTATTTTTCATTTTCATGTTTGCATTCCTGTTTTATTACGTCCCGTGTGCCCGTGTGATGTGGTATGTATTTGCTATGTACATTACCTTTCTTATTACTGTGTGTGATATACTGTGACATTGTTTTCTGTGTATTACATTATGAATCTGTTTTTTGACTATTAGAAAATGCATATTACGCTATGGTTTTAGCCCTGAGGAAGGAGCTAGACTCCGAAATGCATAGGCACTGTTAACCATACGTTGTTGGCAGTCAACTTGGATGGTGTTTAATTTGCTATGCACATTGATTAATGAAGAAGTCAGTTATATCTGAATACAAATTAAATTGTAAAGTAACAATTTACCAAGGGAATTTTGATTGACTCTACAAAGAAATTAACTGTATTGCTCAGTTCTCAGAACAGAAGCGTGAGTGCCAGTCATGGCTGGATAGTTTATCCAGCTTCTCTCACTTTGGTTTAACCTCCTTCATCTTGCCACTCTCAACTCCCGCTCTGCTGTCAAAAACTCCTCTGACATCTGCCACATCTTGGCAGAACTTGACCTTGATGTCCTCGGTCTTACTGAGACATGGTTCACGGCTAGCTCTGTCACAAGTTTTGATACTTTCCTCCTTGATGGCTACAAGATCCTATCTGCACCCAGATCCACCCGGCCTGGAGGCGGTTTATCCCTGATCTTTCCTGAGCGGATTCCTGCCACTATCATTCCCACACAGACCTACTCCTCTTTCGAATGCCTTGTATGTAGGCTCTCTCTCTTGCCTAGCCATTCTCTTACTGTTGCTACTCTATACCGGCCCCATGGTCAAATCACCCTTTCCTCTCTGATTGGGCTGACCTCTCCTCCTCCCTCCAGGCCACTACTACTCAACTCCTCTTCCTTGGTGACCTTAACATCCATCTCGATTCTCCCTGCCCCTCATCATTGCTTTTCCGTGACCTATGCGACTCCCTCGCTCTCTCTCTATCCTCCCCTCTGGCCCAACACACACTGCAGGTCACACACTTGATGTCTTGATCTCTACTGGCCTCCCCCTCTCTATCCCTCTGACTACTCCTCTCCCCTGGAGTGACCACTGCCTCCTCTCCTCTCATCTCTCATTCTCTTCCCACCAAGCCAAGCCCACACCAACACTGCCACCCACCTTCTCGGACATCCGACCTATGAAGCGGGTGTCAGTTGAGGCTTTCGCTGCAGCCTTCTCCCCACCTTCTCCTTCTCTGGCTGACTCACACCCTGTCCCTTCTCTACTCTTCTATTTCAGATACTCTTGATGCTCTTGCCCCTGTCATGAGGATCCGCTTGAAGTCTAAAGCCAAGTGTAATTCCTTGTTTGACTCCGACCTAGCTACACTTAAACAACAGTGTAGGGTGGCTGAGAGGAATTGGAGGACTTCTTGTTCATCCTCTGACAAACTGGCCTGTCGCCTGCTCCAAAGGCAATACCGACTCTCTGTCCTCACCAAGAAGAGAGTCCACATTCAAGCCCGTGTCTCGGCGGCATCAAACAACTCAGCCAAACTCTTTAAAATCTGCAAGGAGCTGGCCAACCCTGCTGCAGTCTCTACCCCTCCTGTTGCCTCCCAGGCTCTCTGTGATGCCCTTGCCTCTCACTTTATCTCAAAAGCCCAGGACATCCTATCCACCCTTACTTTGCCTTCCCTTCCTCGCCCCTCTCCGTCTATGCCTGCTGACCCTCCTTCTGCCACCCCCCTATCCCTTTCTCGTCCTTTCCTCATTTTTCCCCCGATGAGGTTGCTAGACAGGTCCGATCTATGAAAACCTCATCACAACAGGTTCATCCCTGTTCCTCTAAAACCATCAAGGACCACATTGACACCCTTGCTCCAGCCCTTGCTGACTTTTGCAACCACTCTTTTGCCTCTGGATCCTTCCCCTCCCCCCAGAAGCACTCCCTTGTGCATCCTATTCTCAAGAAACCCACAGCTGATCCTACCTGTGCAGCTAACTATCGCCCAATTTCCATAACTCCCTTTCTGGGCAAACTCCCGGAAAAACTGGCCATCTATCATCTCAACCTTCATTCTGACACAGTTGGCTGTCTCCATGACCACCAATCTGGCTTCAGAGCTGCCAGAAGCATGGAAACTGCTCCCCTGAACATCCGTGAGGATGTGCTCTCCAACCTTGACGCTAACATTCCCTCTGTCCTCATCCTACTCAATCCCTCATCTGCCTTTGACACAGTCTACCATACCATCCTGCTCAACCGTCTCTGTGATAACCCCGGTATCACTGATCAGGCTCTGGCCTGGCTAACCTCTTTCCTCTCTGACCGACCTTCCCAGGTCAAACTTGGGTCCTTCCTATCATCTATCTCCCTCTCTACGTGTGGTGTTCCCCAGGGATCTAACCTCTCACCCTGGCTTTTCAACCTATACTTGGCAACTCTCACCCACTGCATTGCCATTTTCTGTTCAAATTTCCAGTGCTACGCTGACGACACTCAACTTGTTTTCAGGCTGCCCTCTGCCACCTCCTCTCCCTCTCTCATCTCTGATTGCCTAACTGCCATTCAAGATTGGTGTGCCGCCAATGATCTTTGTCTGAATGCCAGCAAGATGGAGATCCTCGTCATCGGCACACCTTCACCATCCTTTCCCCTTACTCTCTGGCCGGCCTCCCTTGCCCCTCCTCCTACCCCCACCTGCGAGGCTAAGAACCTCAGGGTCATCTTTGACTCCACCCTTTCCTTCTCGGCCCACATCTCGGAGGTCTGTAAAAAGTCAAATTTCCGACTGCACCTCCTCAGAGGTACTCTGCCTTTCCTCTACTTCCCCAGAAGCTCATGGTATCCCAAGCTCTGGTTCTCTCTAGCTTGGACTATTGTAACAGCCTCTTTCTAAATCTACCTGCCTCTACTCTCCGCCCTCTGCAACTAATCCAGAACAGGACTGCGAGACTTGTCCTTGGCCTCAAGCCCCGGGATCGTATTTCTCCAGCTCTGAAATCTCTCCACTGGCTCCCAGTGGATGCAAGGATTAAATTCAAGACCCTCTACATTGTCCACAAGGCTTTCTAGGGCCTGGTCCAAAATACCTTCAGCTATCCCTCCGCAAATACCTCCCCTCTCGAGCTCTTTGCTCCTCTACGTCCAACTCCCTCAGGGTCAGTCGTTTTTCAAAGAAACAAGCTGGGGGTAGATCTCTGTCTTCGGCTGGGGCCTCCCTCTGGAACAGCCTTCCAGCCACTCTAAAACTTGAGGAAGCACCTCAAGACCTTCCTGCCTTCGCGCCCCCTCTCCCCTGCTGATCTGCTCTCTTGGCACCTTGCACTGGGACACCCTCTGTCTCTGGTCCCAGGTTCCTGCTCATCCTGCCACCCTACCGCACTGCCTACGGGTCACCCCTTGCACTGGGGTTTGTATCTGTACCAATACAGCCCCCCTCTTTTTTTGTCCCCTCCTGCACTTATCAGACCCACCTGATCTGCTGCCTCAAACCTAGCACTTGCCACTTGGCTGCACTACCACTTTGTGCTGATTTTTTATTTATTTATTTTTGTTATGATTATTAATCCTATTTCTCCTTTGCTCTGCACTTTCCACTTTCTCCCTCCCCTCCATGCACTTTTCCCCTCCCCCTCTCCCATGCACGTTCTCAATGTCACTGGGCCTAGTAAGATCGTTGTTTCGTTCTCCCCTGTTCCCCTCCCTTGCCTTGTCGCGCTCTGAAACACCTGTGTATGTGCGCGATATAAATAAAATATCATATCATATCATATCTGCACAAAAAGGTGCAGGATATTTCTTGTCAGCCATTTTAGGGCAGTCCTGGTAATCTTTCCTCAGGGCATCTATCATTTCATGGATGTATACATTGAAACAAGCAGACTCATGATACATCCTTGTATGACTCCTTTGTTAAACTTAAACAATTGAGTTTGCATAGAGTATCCTGACAATGGCAGGGGGTGTTTTTCTTCTTAACAAGATCTTTTATAGGGCTTCTCTAGAAATGGTATCATAAGCTATGCACAGATCTAAAAATAGGGCATATAGTTTCCGGTTCTGCAGTACTACATGCTTTTGTGTCAACAGGTGCAACATAAAACAATGGTCAATCATCCCCTGGTTTTTCTGCAGCCCGCCTGAAGGTCTGTAATCACATTGTTCAAATCAGCCCAATCCTGTAGATGACTTAAAATTATCTTTGGAAAGGTATATAGATCCAGGAGGCACACCTGTGTAAGATATGTTGTAGTCAGGTAAATAATGAAAGTAAAGGTTTTGGAGATAAATTTGAGGTGCGGGGGGGAGAAAGGCTCAACCTTGGCATCTAGGTTGGGTACGTATATGGAAAAGAGTGGTTGTTCCCAAAAAGGATTTGGGAACTCCCGTCCCCTGCACACTGTCGAATATCTGTAAATACAGATCAATAACTAGAAGGAGTTTTAGATACTCGTTTTATACATTGTTTAAGGAAAAATTTAACATAAAGTGATTATAGTAAGCAATTTAAGTGGTACATAAACCATTTTCATTGAACAAACACATTTTTTGAAGAAACAAAGTTTGTGGAAAATATTGGTTTGTTTATTGTATATTGTACATGATGGTGCCCAACATGTTTCGAGTAATCAACTCTTCTTCAGGGGCGGTGGCACAATTTTTCAATTTTTCTAAAAAAGCAAAGAAAACATAAATCATATTTTAATCAATTATATAAGTTCATATAACCTATAGACATTTTCAACTCAAAAAATGACAATGCAGCCATCATTTTAGCAAATAATAACAATTTGAAAAGTAATGTTAGGATGTAAATATCAGTTTACAAGGAAATCCATGGACTAAACATTGTGGTAGTCATTTTTTTGGACAAAAAATCAACAGGTAACTCATATTTTACCCAAATTGTCATTTTAAACAGGTCCTGTATCTCTGGGAGAGGTAGATAATATTCCTGTGCATAATCCAATTGTCATATTAGTTTTTAGACTATTAGTTTTTAGACAAACGTATGGAAAAAAGTGCTTACTGTTGTGCAAGGGTAGGTTTTTAAAGGAGTGCTTCGGGATAGAGTGTCCAGATTTCTCACTTTGAGTCTCTCTATAATATATAAAAAGGAGTGTCAAGAAAGATAGTCTAAGTGATAATAATGAAAAAAGGCAGATGAGGATAAGTAAGTGGCAACTCACTTGTCGCTCAAGAATCAAAATGCTATTTTGCATATTCCATCGGATGGTAGTCTCCAAAAGGGAAATGGCTACACATAATGCCCAGGAGGCGGCAGTCGGCTAAGCTGTGAAGAAGAGAACAGGTAAAGAAATAAAGGTGAGTATCTATAGTGGCCTGCAGATCAGGTATTAGGTGCATAAGAGGCTAAAATACTTACTTAAATCTAGAGAGAAGGAGCTTGGAGTCTTCACAGTGGGTCGCGTCTGCCGGGCTGGAGATGTGACTGCCCCGTGAGGAGTCTCCTTATATACTATCATCATTGGGTTGTCACAGGAGTCATGCGCAGCAGAAATGCTGATGTGCGCATGTGCAGATTTCTACCGTCATGTTTGTTGACGGATAATCATATTGCTACGTGGTGTGCGTCAGACGAGTGACATCACAATCACGTTTTGCGTGAGTAAATAGAAAATATTGAGCGTAAGATGCTCGAAAGTGAGCTAGCGTGTAGCATAGTATTTTCAATCTGAAGAGGTAGTGAAGTTACAGTTGTAGAAGTTATATGGGAAATCAGATACTTAGGTCAAAAGTCCTCAAATAACCGTACCGTATTATGTATTGAGTAGTCAACCGAAGTGTGTAGTTAAATGTATTATGTGATAAAAGAAACGAGCAGAGTTGCTCAGAAAAGGATGTGGGAGCACGAGAAGAAATGTTCAGAAACTCCATTTCGTTAGAAAAGATGATTTATCTGAAGCAAAAATAAGGGAAGGTGGTCAACACCATGATAGCGCCGGTGTAACTTACTCCAAACCGAGGGGTATGGATATAGGCGTTATTGATTAAGTTATCAGTCAGTCTGGATTTTGTTCGTCAGCCTAAATATAAACGCAAATAGACATACATGTGAACATACACATGAAAAATACATATTAATCATTAAATCAGACAATGCTCCATCAACGGAGGGTAAATGTATGGTTTCGCATTTCCTTTTCCAAATTGGATGCACATTTTCATAAGTGGAACCTAGTCTTTAACACAGATGGTAGATGTTGAGAAATAATGTGAAGAATTCTCATGTGCCAGAGGGGTAGTTTGGCAGTCTTTCTATTGAAGAAATAGTTTTAAAAGAACACAAGGGGGAATACAGGCAATGACAAAGGATGGTTAATTACAAGAAAGGGCCTCAGTAATAGTCTTCATTCATCCCCAGCGGGGTAAGTGAGTCAAGGCAATGTATCCAATAAAGTTCTCTTTGTGACAGGATTTTTTGTAAGTCACCACCTCTTGGAAGAGGGTGTACAATTTCGAGGATTACAACTCTCATTTGGGCCACAGTGTGTTTGTGGTCTCTAAAGTGTCTGTAGACTGGAGATTTTGTATTTTTGGTACGGATATAATGCTCCGTCCAACATTCTTTTGCTTTTCTCACTGTTTTCCCCACATAGTATAGCCCGCAAGGGCAGCGCTAAGCATTAATCACGTTTTTCGAGTCACAGGTAGCGTATTGTTTTAGAGGTATTTTTTTGTCAGTGATGGCATGTCTAATGTGGTCTCCCTTTATCACATTGGGGCAATTCTGGCAGTTCAAGCAAGGAAAGGTGCCATTTTTTGAATTGTTTAAAAAGGTTTGATTAGGAATTTTCAGTTTTTCTGCTATGATTAACTTGTCTCGAAAATTCCTACCCCTTTTGTAGGCCAACATAGGTTGTTCTGGGAACAGCTGATTAAGCTGTGGATCTGATTTAATGATGTCCCAATTTGTGTAGATTATCCGTTTTATTTGGTAACTCTGGCTAGAGTATTTCAGTGTGTATATCAAATTGGATTTGGCTTCCTTAGGTTTAGTGTCCAGTAGGTCAGTCCGCCTCTGTGTTTCTGTTCTGAGTATGGCCTTGTCGATAAGTTCATTTGGAAAATGTCGATCTTTAAATCTGGACTTCATGATTGAATATTCCTCTTGAAGTTTGTCAGCCTCTGAGGTGATTCTCTTCAGGCGGAGGAGTTGGCTATATGGTAGGTTCTCTTTTAGATGTTTCGGATGAGAACTATAGAAATGTAGGGTACTGTTAACATTTGTGGGTTTTCTGTAGATTTGTGTCTTTAAGGCTAAGTTGGAAATTTCTACAGTTACATCCAACAAATTGACGGATGGTATTCCAATTTCAATTGTCAACTTGATCCTGTCGTTAGATTGGTTTAGATAGTCCCATAAGGTCAGTAGTTCTGATTCTGTGCCCTTGAAAATGCCACATATGTTGTCGATGAATCTGTACCATGATTTTTTCTTTCCATGTTGGATTCTCCAAGACATATGTGTGTTCAAAACAATACATAAATATATTGGCATAGGAGGGTGCCACTGGAGACCCCATTGATGTCCCTGAGGTTTGTAAAAAGTATTGTCTGTTGAATCTGAAATAGTTGTTGAATAAGATGATGTTGATTAATTCAACTGCAAAGGTCTTTTGTGTCTTGATATCGTGGTGTTTAAGAAGGAACCATTCTAATACGTCAATACCTTGGTTGTGTGGGATTGAAGTATATAAACTACTCACATCCATTGTGAATAGTATAAGGTTAGGTTTGTTCATGTCAAGGTCTTTGATGTTTTGTAGGAAGTGGGTTGTATCCTTTAGTTAGGTATTGGTTTTTTGTATTAGAGGTTGCAGTGCTGTGTCCAGGTAGATTGCAAGGGGTTGGAAAAAACGTTCTGTCCCTGCGACAATGGGTCTTAGAGGTGGATCAGTTCTGTGTTTATGGATTTTCGGGTGGCCGTAGAACACCGGAGTCACTGGGTGTTTATTAATCAGTCAGTCAGTCAGTCAAACAAGTTTATTCGGATTTTCAAAGAAATCCATCAAACACAAAATAAATGCAAAAACATCAGAAATAGGCAATTACAATCACTACTCCCAAATAGAAACAATAACTCCACAGTTCATTAAATTCCTAATTCTATCCCAGAATGACCCTTTACGGTGGCCTCTCCACCAAGGTGCTTGACCGATCACGACTTAAAGGGATAAGTTTAGCGCCGGACAATGGAGATGACCTCACAATTGGCCGCCAGGTGCATCCGGACCCTGTATCCGGATATGGACTAATTGAAATCCCACTCCTGGACGTCCTGCCAGCTCCCTCAAGTTGTCCTAGGACTTCGTTTGCCACACTCCGGTCCCTAAAGGCCAATTCCACAGTATCACAGAGCTGATTCCCCCCACTAAATACTCTGACACAACCCACCATGGATTCCCTATGCACTGAGGCACAACCTTTAGTGGACCGTAGCCAGTGTAAGGTTTTATTTAACAGGGCATCGTTTGATTCATACACATCCCTCGCCAGTTGGGGACCCCATGAAGGAACACCGTAGCGTGTTTGAACTGACATTGAGGTAGGGGCTGGGAGGAAGCCCCACTACCCCGTGGACCATACACTCTCTTTTTCCCTGGATAGGTACATTGTGGGCCCTCCCGTTGAGGAACAAAGACCCGCAAGGGGGTAGGCTTTGCCCTGGGATCGGGAGTCCTGTGAGGCTCTTTAAATTTTGCACTACTTGTACTGGGGTTGATGGCAATTGCTGGTCCCGCGTTCCCCAGCCCCAAGCTAAGGGAGGCATTTGTAGGAACTACAGTTACAGGGTTCAGGGTAGCCTGTTCCCCCTGGAATACCCATGAAGGATCGGGGGAGCCCTTGCCCATGTTTGAAGTGATCAGAGGCACCCCATCCCTCATAGCCGACCCCTTAGTTTCTAAGAGGGATGAGAGCAAAGTTCTGATGGCTGCTAGCTCCACCAGCACTTGATTACATTTACAGCCGCCCCCCCCCTAGGTATAAAGACACCCCCGACTGGGGTGTCAGTACCTGTTCCAATGTCAATGCTAGTACTACAACCTAGTCGATCGGTGGTCCTAGGTGGGGAGAGATGGAGATAAGAGCTGGCTACTGAACAGGATGAATACCCTTGCTCATTACACGGGCTGCGAGAGCGGAGGGGTTGGTTATGCATGGAGCCGTCAATAGACTGTCCCTCCTCTGTGGGAACGGGGGCAGGAGAGGAACTGGACAAGCCCACAACCATTCCAGAGCCAAAGTTACGATTGCAATCCTCTACAACATCCAAAGCAAGTGCAAGTTCAGGACAAAGTGCACCCGATGAGGTACCAGGGGAAGTGCCAAGGGAGAGGCTAGATGGTTGACAGCCCCTGGTAAACTCTGTATGCCGAACCAGTTCCCCCTCCGTCCCCGGGCATGGTTCATCAAAGGCAGGAAGCGGACATAATGGGCGAGATGTCATAGTGGGGGCCCGGAACTCCCCTACAGCGGGGGTTGGACAAACTGACATGCCGCCCTTGTTTGGGGCTATGTCTGCAAAGTCACCCAAACTCAGCCGTCCATCGGTAGTAACTTCTATGGTTGGGGATGGCTCCTTGGGTACCACCGTAGTTTCTATACCCCCTCCTCCCCCGAGTAGGTGAGACAGGCCAGCCTGACCACCAGCCTCTCTATCACCGCCAACACAAAGAGATTCCAGATCAGTTTTACTGTCCCTTATGACTTGGAGAGTTTGCTGGGCTTCTATTTCAGACGAGAGAGAAGTAAGGTGGCTAGAAGAAGTCACTTCCCCGACAACAAGGCAGTGTCAATGAGTGAGGAGACCGCAGTAAGGGCCTTAGCTCCAGTTGTTCCTCCTTGGTGGCTCAGTCTCTTAATAACCACAATTTTACATGATGGTGACTGCTCAATACTGATGGAGGCGGGCTCAGAGCAGCACGGGAGTGAGGTGAGAGGCAAGGTGGGAGAGGGTTTTTTAAGTACAACATGGCCCTTGTGGGACCTTAATGACTTTAATAGGCGCATGGCGGATCCCCTCGAGCCAAGACCTCAAGCACAAAACAGTTCCGGGTTTTTACTCCTTTACTCCTTTACTCCTTCGGGCACAGTCATAAAAGTAAGCACTCCTCTGCACTTACTTGCTCCCCAGCCGCACCTGGAAAGGGCCTCCCACCACGAACACCGAACACCTGCGGCACCAAACACCGCCCCCTTGCCCCGCCGTGGGCTTCACCCCTGTGGGGCTGTGGAAGAAAGTTTATGTGCCTGGGGGCGTGGCCTGGGAATCAGGAAGCAGCTGGAGGTCCTGCGGCGCCAAACACTGCGCCCTTGCCCCGCCGGCAAATTGCTTGTGTTCTCTGAAATCCAGTCTAGTTCTTCCGCTTTTTCTACAGTTTTGTTGATGGTTTCCTTAATGTCAATAATTGGGACATGATCTAGTTTTAGATAGGGGTTTTGGTCTGACAGTAATTTAAGACAACCTTTGTTGTAGAAAGAGGTGTCCATGATAACCAAGGCTCCTCCTTTATCTGCTTTTTTGATTGTGATCCGGTTGTCCTCTGCCAAATTTTTAATGATATTCAATTGGTGTTTTTTGATATTTTGTTTGCTTAAGGATGTGAATTTCAATTTCTTCAAAGCCATGGTTGCCTTTGTTCTAAATAGGTTAACCAAAGGGTGGTTGATTTGTGAATGAAAACAGCTCCAGTTCTTCATTTCCAAAAAGGGGCATTTTTCTTTTTCTCTAGTTTCAGGAGTCAGATTGTCAAAGAAAATTTTAAGTTCCATTTTTCCAATCAATTTAAAAAGATTCACTTCTTCTTCGAATAGGGTTGAGTTGTTAGTTGGTATGAAGGACACACCTAAATTCAGGGTGTCCATTTCTGATTTTGATAACACTTTGGAGGAGATATTTACAATTATTGGTTCTTTCAGTGTTTGTTTTTCTGACAGCCTTTTCTTTTGCCCTCTTCTTGCTTTTCTCCTTCTCCTAAAAAAGGTTCTGGTACTGGAGTGGGTTCGCTGACTACAGGTGAAACCACGCTTTGGGGTTGTTCTACTGGAGTTGTTGTGGGTGGTATGGCGCTATTAGTGGAAGGCCTCTCCTCCAATTCTCCACTGGTCAATTCGCTGCTGTCTGTATTGTTATTGGCGGGGCCTGGTCTGGGTTGTCTTGGGGTGAAATTGGTCGACTTGTTGCTGTAGAATCCCTGCCAGGAATAGACAATATCACAGACGTAATCAAGAGTGTCACATCTGAACTTTCTTATCTTTCTCTGTTCTATTTCCTTTTTTATAATTTTCCAATTTGTTGTTAGTGTCCTCTAGAATTGCCTGTAGTTCCGCTGCAGTTTTCAGTTTGGATAATTGTGAGGAAACTTCCTCAATTTCTTGATTTATCTTTGTTAACAATTTTGACAATTCTTCTATTATCAGCAATATGAGGTCAAAGGAACACTTGTTCAATATTTGTTCCCAACATTTTACAAATTCAATATTGTCCTTACAGAGAGTAGGGGGTAGATATAGCTGAATTCCTCTAGGTATTCTTTTTGCTTTAAAATATTGTGCCGGTGTCGTGGCATAGAGTTTTTGAGAGATTTCTCTGCATATGAGTCTCTCAAGTCTTTGGATCAAATTCTGATTATTGTCAGCACTAAGTGTTTCTTTGCTAGTATCTTTAATTAGACAAAGTATTCTGATTGCTTCTTCACCCGAAAAAGCTAATGTGGTTGCCGACTTATCTGTAAGTGTGTTGATTTTCGAAAAAGACATTACTTAGTGGGTCAGGGTGCCAAAGTTCAAAGAGATGCCAACCCCTTCTACAATGGAGGAGGGGAAACAAACAATAAGAAAGGTATATAGAACCAGGAGGCACACCTATGTAACATATTTTGTAGTCAGGTAAATAATGAAAGTAAAGGTGTTGGAGATCGATTGGAGATAAATTTGAAGTGTGGGGGGAGAAAGGCTCAACCTTGGCATCTAAGTTGGGTAGGTACATGGTAGGTATATGGAAAAGAGTGGTTGTTCCCAAAAAGGATTTGGGAACTCCCGTCGCTTGCACACTGTCGAATATCTGTAAATACAGATCAATAACTAGAAGGAGCTTTAGATACTGTTGAATATCTGTAAATACAGATCAATAACTAGAAGGAGCTTTAGATACTCGTTTTATACATTGTTTAAGGAAACATTTAACATGAAGTGATTATAGTAAGCAATGTAAGTGGTACATAAACAATTTTCATTGAACAAACACATTTTTTGAAGAAACGAAGTTTGTGGAAAACATTGGTTTGTTTATTGTACATGATGGTGCCCAACGCGTTTCGAGTAATCACCTCTTCTTCAGGGGCAATGGCACAATTTTTCAATTTTTCTAAAAAAGCGAAAAAAACATAAATCATATTTTAATCAAGTTCATATAACCTATAAGACATTTTAAACTCAAAAAATGACAATGCAGCCATCAATTTAGCAAATAATAACAATTTGAAAAGTAATGTTAGGATGCAAATATCAGTTTACAAGAAAATCCCTGGACTAAACATTGTGGTAGTCATTTTTTAGGACAAAAATCAACAGATAACTCATATTTTACCCAAATTGTCATTTCAAAAAGGTCCTCTATCTCTGGGAGAGGTAGATAATATTCCTGTGCATAATCCAACTGGCATATTAGTTTTTAGACAAACGTATGGAAAAAAGCGCTTACCATACAGGGTAGAATATTGTGCAAGGGTATGTTTTTAAAGGAGTGCTTCAGGATACAGTGTCCAGATTTCTCACTTTGAGTCTCTCTTTAATATATAAAAAGGAGTGTCAAGAAAGATAGTCTAAGTACTAATAATGAAAAAAGCCAGATGAGGATAAGTAAGTGGCAACTTGCATGTCGCTCAAGAATCAAAATGCTATTTTGCATATTCCATCGGATGGTAGTCCAAAAGGGAAATGGCTACAGGTAATGCCCAGGAGGTGCAGTCGGCTGAGTAGTGAAGAAGAGAACAGGTAAAGAAATAAAGGTGACTATCTATAGTGGCCTGCAGATAAGGTATATCACTCCTGTGACAACCCAATGATGACATTATATAAGGAGACTCCTCACGGGGCAGTCGCATCTCCAGCTCGGCAGACGCGACCCACCGTGAAGACTCCAAGCTCCTTCTCTCTAGATTTAAGTAAGTATTTTAGCCTCTTAGGCACCTAATACCTGATCTGCAGGCCACTATAGATACTCACCTTTATTTATTTACCTGTTTATTAGGGCTAAAACCTCATTGCTCTTCGGGACCAATGTTGGGCTCTCTTCGACCATTTTGTACAAATCAGATAAGTGGAGTAGTCAGTCATCTGCATTGATATGACATTGGAGCATACATTCCCTCTTCAGCTACCTATCACTGACCAGCCTCCAAAATTATATGTTATCCCCACTCTCAAGTGCATTGTAGGGTTGTATACTAATTGACCTTTTCACAATTGACCTCGGGAGAATTGACCTAATTTAGAAGGTCAATTAGGACATATATGTGGGAGGAAACCCCCCGGAAAGCCCCCATCCAATCCAAAAAACCCTGCAACCCCTCTACCCAATCCCCTTATATTATCTACAATCCAAAACCAACCCAATACATTTATAAAATAACAAAAATAATATAAAGGTCAATTGTGCAGAAGGTCAATTAGGACCACTATAATTAGGTCAATTGTGCAAAAGGTCAATTGTAAAACGTCAATTTGGGTAATACCCATTGTAGGGAGCATACCATTGATCATGGGCAGATTCTCTTTTCTTTATTCTAATTAAGCTTTTATATTATGATCTCAAGGTACAAAGGTTGGCTGTATTTGTCCTCAGGGCTGCATTGACACAAGTCATATTTTTTTCCCCTACATGTGTGATCATACCACGCTTTCTTGATCAGTGTCTTCCTATAGTCAAGGACTTGGGAGTGAAAGTATCTGCTCCCCTGTCAATGGAACCTCATGTTGGTGCAGTGTGCAAGCAGGGCTATTTCCACTTAAAAATGCTCTGCAAGGTCCTCCCATTCACCCTAGTGCAGTTTCATGCACTTGTGGTTTCAGCCTTGGTTATGTCTCCTATTGATTACTGAAATTCGTAGTTTCTGGCCCAGCCTGCCTACTTGGTGCATTGTCTCCAAGTAAGTTCTTCAAAACTCTGCAGCTTGAGTAGTTAATTCTTTGCTATGGTGCGCTCATATTTTGCCTGTGCTGTGGAAATTACATTGGCTCTGCATAGCACAGCGCATTTTATTTATTGGACATTTGTATGGAGCCTATACAACGTGTTTTCAGGTGCCACAAGACAAGTTGGGGGTGAGGGAGCATTGGAAAGAAGTAGAACAACAAACGGTTCTATTAGCCTTGTGACAATCCTACTGTGCAGGGGCAAGACAAGCTGGTAAGTGCAGGGGTAGGGGGAAGAGGGAGAAGTGCAGGAGTGGACAAGTGCTGGAGGGCCAAGGCATCAAGTGCCAAGGGAAGGGTGGATGAGTGCAGTGGACAGGTAGGACCAGGTTAGGGGTAGTCCGGGGAAGGGAGGCCGAGGGCAAGTGCTGGCAAGGGATGCTGGGGGTACTGGTAGGGGGTTGGTCTGGCCCCTGTGTGACTCTGAAGGTACCAGACCCTAGTTGCAGCTGCAGAGGGGATGTTAGCATAGATGGAGGGGAGGGAAGGAAGAGGAGAAAAGGAAAGTCTTGAGACATTTCCAAAACTTAAGAAGATCTGGCTCAAGACTGAGGGGGGAAGGGAGGCCATTCTCGAGGGAGGAACCAGCTGAGGAAAGGGATCTACCTCCCACTCTCTGCTTGGAGAAACGTTTGAACTGCAGGGAGTTGGAGCCAGAGGCCTGAAGAACTCTGGCAGGGAGGTATTTAAGAAGGGAAAGCTGGACACAGAGAGATCCCAGGCCCCAGACAGCCTTGTGGATGATGCAAAGGGTCTTGAGTTTGATCAGTGTGGTCATTGGGAGCCACTGGAGAGATTCTAGGGCTGGAGAGATGTGGTTCCTGTACTTGAGGCCAAAGAAAAGTCTTGCAGTCCTGTTCTGGATTAATTGAAGTGGGCGAAGGGAGGAAAGAGGCAGATTGAGGAAGAGGCTGTTGCAGTAGTCCAGCCTACAGAGAACCAGGGCTCTGGAGACGTTGAGCTTCGGGGCGAAGGTGAGGAAAGGTCGAAGGAGGTGGAGCTGAAAGTTGGACTTCTTGGCAAGATCTTGATATGTGGAGAGAAAGAAAGAGAGGAGTCATATGTGGGTGAGGAGAGGGGACCCAAAGGAGATATTCAGTTTAAGGCACTTTGGCTCGTGCATCGTGCCTTTGACGGTTTTGGCGCTAAGTACCTCCAGGTGAAATCCTCCCGTTATGTTCCTGGTCATACACTGTGGTCTGCAGATGCTTGTCTTGTCCTCATTCATAGGTTTACAGTTAGCCGGATTGGTGAACAGTCTTTTTCTGTTGCGGCTGGAATTCTCTACCCCGTGCGTTTAGGGCTACACCTAATCATCACTCCTTTAATCAGGTGCTGAAAATTTATCTTTTCTAGCCTCTATTCCCCTCTGTCCTGTTGAGTAGCAGGAAGATGCCTCCTAAATAATGCTAACATAACATAACATATGGGAAGCATTTGAGGAGGTGCTAGTATGCCATTGGCCAATACGATGATGAGAGGGGTGGTCAAGTCCCTGCTAGGCACCCATGTCGAGCTGGCATGTGTACAGGTCATGATAAGTAGTCTAGAGAGGGTATGGGAGAGCGAGATAGACATTATATTTGAGGATACCTATCAATTTGTTGTCGTGAATGGTAGCTGCATTCTTATGGAAGAGGTGTGTTGTGCTTACTGTCATGACGTTTTGAAGAACCATTTACCAGATTTCATGTGTGTGCCCGAAACATAGTTTAATGCTACATCTGCCCCTACCATAGTTCAGCTTCTTCCAATGAATTTTCCTATCTTACAGTTTGATTGTGCCACCTCTAGACCTGGGGGTGAGGTAGCCATTATTTTTAACTCTATTTTCCCTTGAACACTATTAACTTTGGGTCATAGTATTCCTATGGAGGCCCTTCTGGCCTGCTTCACTATGTTACCTACTCTCTCTATTCATTTTCTGGTGGTCTATCCGGGCTCGGATCCCACATTCTGTGATAATTTTTTGGAGTTTGCAGCTGATCTGCAACTCCGTCATCCCCATCTCATTATTGTTGGTAATTTTAATTGAATATGTAACAGTCTCTCTGAACTTAAAATGCAGAGATTTGTCCAGTCTATGGAAGAACTTTCTTTCTCAAAGCTGGTATCCAGCCCTACCCAACATTTGAGTAGCACGCTTGATCTTGTGTTTTTCTCTGTACCCGATACCTTAGTTTTTCCTTCTCTCCCTACTGTCTGTTCCTATCATTCCCTTATTCCTTTTTCTTTGTGCTTCCCCTCCCCTTTGGCTGCTGCCAGGTCTTCTTCTGGCCCTTATCACAAATGGTGTTCTATCTCCCCTGATGCTATTTTGAAACTTGTAGAGGCTTCCTGTGTAAACTGCCCAGTTATAGATATTTGTACTATTGCTCTGGCATTCATCTCAGCTGCAGACACCCTTTCTCCTCTTAGCACACGCGAGCCTAATGCCCATATCTCTGAACCTTGGTGCTCAGACCAACTTCGAGCAGTCAGCGTTTAAGTGGTGCAGGAAATATGATTTTGCTGATAAAGTCATCTTATGCTCTGTTCTATCTATCTATCTATCTATCTATCTATCTATCTATCTATCTATCTATCTATCTATCTATCTATCCATCCATCCATCTATCTTTCTATCTATCTTTCTATCACAAAGCTATCTTTACTACTAAATGCTCCTATTTTTCAAAGCGGATTGGTCATTCCATTAACCAGCCCAAAGCTTTATTCAAGATTGCTCTCTCTCTAGCTTCAGCTACTTCCAAACCCGCCTTGTCCTCTGAGTCTTGGTGTTCTTTTCTTTCTTTCTACTTTATGGAGAAGATTATTAAAATCTGCAAAACCATTGGCTCTTCTGGCCCAAGATCCCTGCCTCCACACAACGCAGTGTGCAGTCCTCGTCCTACCTCATTGTGGTATGTGTTTCCTGTCTTTACCACAGCTGAAATTCAGTCATCTATCCACAAGCTGAAATCAACGTCTCCTGCTGACCCCATCACCCTCACTCTCTAGTAAGATAGCCTTCCTCATATCTGCCTGCTGATCACAGCCGCTATCAACACTTCTCTTCCATCGGGTCAAATCCTGACTTTGCTTGAACAATCCATGTTGTGCCCCTCCTAAAGAAGCCCTCCCTCGATCCTGCGATTCATGCTAACTATCATCATGTCTCTCGCCTCCCTTTTCTAATGAAACTTCTTGAAATCCTAGTCGGCCCCCTTGGCAGTTCTTTTTTTAAAAATCCTCTTTTTTTCATGCTTTTCAGTCTGACTTCCACTCCAGTCAGGGAACGGAGAGTGTGATGGAGTCGGTGGTCAATGATCTTGTACATTTGCATGATCAAGGCGGGGTCAGAGCCGTACTGCTCCTTGGCCTTTCCCCTGCATTCAATACCATCGACCACACGTTCTACTTGACTACCTTACCGTAGTGGGCCTCTCTGGTTTTTTCTTGGTTTTCCTCTTTTCTCTCCAATAGGACTCAATCTCTCTCCCCCTTGCTGCTCCTCCCCTATGCTGCTCACGTGTGGTGTCCCTCTGTTTTTTGTCCTCTCCCCTGTTTTGTTTAATGCCTACATCCAAACTTTGACCAGGCTCATATTCTCACACGGCTTCAATTGTTATTTTTATGCTGACGACACCCACATCTGGTCTATCTATATCTGTCTGCTTGAGATAACGCACCCAGATTTTGGAGGTGTCTTGAGGTCGTGGGGAAATGGATATCTGTTAATTGGCTTAAAATCAATGGGTAGAAAGAAAAATGAGGTGTTGGTGGTGGGGCCCGTATCGACTGCAACATTCTTGGCTTTCTGGCCTCCCAGTCTTGATCTTGTTCCTTCTCCTGTCTCATCTGTGAAGGACCTTGGCGTAAAACTGTCATCGTCATTATTAGCCGACCTTTAGATCAGTGCCATCTGCCAGAAAGACTATTTCCAGTTAAACATCCTGTGCAAAAACCTTTCCTATCTTCCTGTCCAATTGTACACCCCTGTGGTATCCTCTCTCATCTTGCAGACCATGGACTATTGTAACACTCTACTTTTGGCACAGCCTGCCTGCCTCCTGCAGCGTTTGCAAATCACCACCTGCCCACCTAGACTTTCTCATATCTCCCAATACTTCATCATCTATATTGGCTCCTCATGGCCAAATGTGCCTGCCTGGTCTGTTGTTCTTTCTATGGTGGTAGAGCTGAATACCTACAGGTGAAATTCCGACCATACGTTCCAGCCCAGCTCTTCACTCAGCTGATGCTTTGTTGATCTCTGTGCCTTGCTTTAAGTCCTCCTGGATTGACGGATGCTCTTTTTTCAGTGGCTGCGGCTCAGCCCTCGAACACAATCCCTCTTACATTGAGAACTATCAAAGAACACCTCACATTTCATGGATCATTGAAAACCTATCTCTTCTGGCTTCCTTATGACCTTCTGTAACTTGTAGTGCCATGGCCACCGGGCACATTACAAATGAGAGTTAACATAACATAATAACTGAAGAAGCCTCAATATGAACATTCATAGTACATGGCAGAATAGTGAACCAGATCTACCTTACAAATAGCAGAGAAGCTGGAAACCAACCAGGGGAAGGGAGTTATTCCCCATGGGGATACAAAAAGCTGCAAAGGAGCCAGGGGTAGGGTAGTCATTTCCTCTGACATTCTAAAAGGGTCAGAGAAAGGCCAGGGTAATGTAGAGGTTCCCTCACTATTTGTTCAACTGCCTGAAAGTCTGAGAAAGACCATGGGAAGTGAGAGATTCCCCCACAGTGTATTGAACTGCCTGAAATGTCTGAGAAACACCAGGGGAAAAGAGATATTCGCCACTGCTTGTTGAATCTACAAAGTCTAAGAAAAGATCCGGGGAAGGGAGATATTCCCCCATGGATTGTTGAGTTGTCACGTTGAGTCCACAAACAGTCAGAGGGGAGGGCAACATCCCCCTGGTATTGTGAACAGAATTGAAAAGGAGTGTGAGAGTCCCTTTACTGAGAATAAACATAGGTCAAATACCCTGTTCTATAGAATTTCTTCCACTTAGGAAGGTCTACAACCACAGTTTAGTAATAAGTAATTTGAAGAGATTTTCTATTCTGTGCCTGCCATTGATGGAGAAATCCTCCATGAGAACTGTCTATAACCACAACAATGCCACCTGTGTGTTTATCTCCTCGTTCCACACCCTTACACTACCCAGGTATTCCTCCTCCTCCAAATTGTCATTTTACTGCATGTTTCTCATTTACTCACTTCAAGATACAGACAATGATTAGTGAATCTCCTGCCTCCCCGAAGCTCTGGTTCTTTCTCCCACAAAAAATAATCAAATGTGAGAATAGCTCAAGCTGCTCTCATGTGTTCTCTATTCTTACTGCTGATAAGCTCAATGGTCACACAATAGCAATTCACTCACTTCAAGTAATGGACACTTATTGGAGAATCTCAGATCTCCCTGATTCTCTGCTATGTAATCCCTCAAAGACCACACATACGTGAATCGCATACATGCTGCCTGCAGTGATTTACTCCTCTCCTCCTCTTCCCAGGTATCTCATCCTCTCACTTCAGGGGACAGACACTGACTGGTCTATCTCTCACATCCCTACATTTCTGCTGCATTCTCACTCATAAAGCAGGTGTGTGAGTATTGTACAATCTGCCCTCAAGCCTTCTGTGCTCTTCCTCCTCCTCCAAAGTGTTATCCAATTGCAGGTGTCTCGGTACCTCACCACAAGATAAGGAGACTGACTTGTATATCTCCTGCTTACTTGAATCACTGCTACTCTCCCTTCAAAAATCATGCTTCTCACTGCCTGCCCTCGGGAATTCTCTGCTCATCATCCTCTACCTCCCAAGTGTAACACATTGCTCACTTAAGTATTCCTTTCTCCTTCTCTTCTTCCTTCCAAGCATCACCCATTGGCAGGTGTCTCATGCGTTCACATCAAAAGACAATGACTGCTGTATCTCCATCTCCCTAAACCTCTGTTGCTTTCCACCTCAATAATCATGCACAAATTGCTCTTAATGATTCTCTGCTCCTCCTCCTATAAAATGTCAGCCGGTAGCACGTGTTTCCTTTACTCAATTCAAGACATGGACACTGACTGGTGTACTGCCTGGTGTACTGCCTACCTTCCCGAATCTCTGCTACTTTGCCCCTTCCAAAATAATATGAGCGTGTGTCTTGCACTATCTACCCTCTGCGATTCTCTAATGTTCTTGCTCCTCCTCCAAACTGACACCAATGGCATGTGCCTCATTTGATCATTCTAAGAGACAGACACCGACTGGTGTATCTCCCACCTCCCCATAGTGTGAGTCCTGCACAAACTACCCTCAAAGACTCCCTGCTCTTCCTGCCCCTCTTCCTGTCTGTCACCAAAGACAAATGTCTCATTTGCCCATATCAAGAAATTGACACTGACTACTGTATCTCCTTCCTCCCTTAATCTTTGCTGCTTTCTCCCTAAAAAAAGACAGTTGTGCATGGGTCTTGAACAACCTGTGCTCAGTGCTTCTCTGCTCCTCCTTCTTCTATTCTCATGTGACACCAGATGGCGCTTGTCTTGTTCTCTTACTTCAACAGACAATGGCTGGTTATCTTCTGCTTCCTTGCATCTTTGCAACTTCCCCCCTCAAGTATCATGCACGCATGAGTCTTCCAAAAACTGCATTTGGGCAGTTTCTGCTCCGTCTGCTACCCCAAAGTGTCACACGGTACCACATGTCCTGTTCTCTCACTTCACAAAATGGAAAGTGACTGGTGCATCTGCTGCCGTAATGAACCTCTGCTACTTTCTCCCTCAAATATCATGCAACCGTGAGTGTAGCAAAGGCTGTCCTATGAATTCTGTGCTCCAATTACTCTGCCTTTCAAGTGTCACACAATAGCACATGTCTTGATCACTCACTTCAACAGACAGGCAATGGCTTGTGTATCTTCCACCTCACAGAATCTCTGCTACTATCTCATTACAAATGAATGCAAGCATGAGTCTAGCACAAGCTGCCCTCTACTGCTCTATTTACTCTTCTACCTCTTATAAAACTGACTGAGATTGGTTACTAAATGTTAGCACTTTATCTGAGTATAAAAAAATTACTTTTAGAAAGCAGAAATGGGAGGAACGTTATTTTGAAATCTGATTATTGTTCAATGAATTGTATGGATAATATGAGTTTATGAAGCATCTGATAGGCGAATCAAAATTGAGGAAGCATTCAGAATTGTCTGTTTTTTGTTGTGTGTTAATGTCTGTCGTTTGAGTACTGTTTGATGTTTGTTGTTTTTAATCATTGCTATAAATAGAGGCTTGTTACTGTAAAGTGGGGATTGAATTTAAAAATGTATCTAGTGCTGTATCTAACAGCTTGAATACTGAATATACTGTACCAATTTTGTATATAGCGCAAATATGTGCCTCTGATGTTATGGATATGTGTTGTGTTGCTTTTTCATAACTACAAATAAAGAGCTTACAAATAAACTGGCTGAGCTTGAAAATGAGCTCCATATATGTGTGCCCCCCTGCATAGCCACTTTAAATTCCAAAAAATTAAGGGGTGCCTGATTATAATCCCAGGTCCTTCAGGCTAAATACTTCAAACAACAACAACAATGGACCAATAGGATAGAGGATGACAGTTCACATGTATTTATCTTTTTACAAATACCAATAAATGTCTCAGTCCAAATTCATCTTTCTTTTTATTATTTTAATCATAAAAAAATGAATCACAAATTTTGTAATATATCTTCACAATAAAATTAAATATATTCAAATTAGGCTCACGCACATTCATTCCTACCATTCATTCTCTCTATCAACAGTATACTCCATACATGTAGAAATGACCCACTTGGTCACCATAAACAATCTTCAATGTAAACACTGTTCAATTCCCTCTGCCTGTCATCCTCTATCCTATTGGTCCATTGATGTTGTTGTTTGTAGCCACTTTAAAGTCCATGTGGCTGAACTCGGTCAAACTTATCAACAAAGGTTCACCCTGGTCAAATCTCCCACTACTCGAGGGATTTTGAGGTTCTATTGAATAGCTTCATCCAGGCATAAGGGATTCATTCTGTATTGCTGGAATATCATTCATAATGGAATGTTTATTTTTAAATGTGCTACCACTGCATGTTGCAGATGGCACAACAAATTTGATTTGTTTGCTAATCATTTTACATTGTTGAGAATTGCCATTTAATTGCATGTGAGTTTCAAATAAAATAAATATTCCCAGTAATTTAACCTTTGGGAATTCTCAATTTTCATCTAACTTAGATTATTTAATAACTCTAGCTTGTAACTGGCCCTCCCTCATACTATTTAAAGTTAACAAAAGACCAGAAAATGACCACAGTGTACTTCTGCCCACTATTTCTTGGAAATATAAATTGCCAAAGAATGAGCCTCAGGTTCTGATGATGATGCAGTTACTAATGGTAATAGATCAGCCAAATGGACCTATATCATTCATGAAGTTGTTACCTTTAATATAGCAAGAGACAGACTAAGTGAAATTTGGATATGTTTAGATAATAGTGATTTTCATTCTGTTCTATCCTATCAAAAATGCATTGATATTGCTAGTTGTCATTTAAAAATGTCTCCTTCAATGAAAAAAAAAGAAAAACGTTCAGCATTCCCATAGAAGGTTTTCATCAGATTGTAAGAGTGAAAAAAGGAATTTGATAAAAGACTGTGCCAATTGAATAATGAGGATGCAAAATTCTCTAGATCAATTTACAAAAATGCATGGCCCAATGCTAAAAAGCCCTGGGGTTTGCACGAGTGGTTAGAAGTAGAGAATGGTACTTGAGTCAGTGTTACTCATACATTATAGGAATTTGTTTTCTGGGGTCAGGATTTGTCCTAACACAAGTGTTTGAAAATTAACATTGCCCTGTCTATTTGGATGGAACTTTTTTTCAGGAACATTTTATGCACCAGACAATAGAATCTTTCAGCCTGATAATACAATGCCAATTTCTCCTTCACATCAGGTCTACAGTTGAATTTTCACTTAAGAAAATGATACATGTAATTATTGCCCAATCCACACACAAAAAAGTCCTTCCTTTGCAATTGCAGTGAAGAACAGCCTCTTAAAAGCCAGTGACGTCTCTGCTGGAAGATAATTCCCAGAAGAAATCCATTCTTCACATCCAACAAAGTAAGTGCAGTATTGTAGTAGTGTTCTCCCTGTTGCTCATACAGTGCAGTATTGGTGTATTGTAACCTAGAAAATTCTATCCAACCCAACAGATGTTGCTTTACTCTTACTCATTGCACCTGAGCAGGTCCACTCTTTGTATTGTCATCTGAACACCAGAATGGTAACACCCACTAGTTTTGTGAAAACATTGTACTGTCCTTACTTCTTGGACTGTCATACACACTGAAGCAAACATTTCACAGAGAAACACACACACACACACACACCAGTACGACCTTCCTAACCAATACTAACAGCCCTTTCCACAATCACACATCCATCTATGCATGCCTACCCTCATATTCAAACACTCATGCACAGTGCACACAAATACATTGCACAACTACCAAACCCACACTTTCCTTTTTTCTCCAACAGGCACAAGAGAATGCCTACCAAAAAGCAACTCCATAGAAAACAATGCAGAAATAGAGCAGATAAAACTAAAAGCATGCAAAATAGGCATCCGCATCTAGCAGACTTTGTACGAAAAGTTCAAACAAAACAGCTAATACAGTCACTGAGCAAAATGAACCAGGTAGCAGGAAAAACAGTGTGACCTCCCTTCCAAAATATAAAACTAAAAAGAAATGTATTAAGAAGACTGCAACTACCAGTGGTGCTAACACTGCATCTACCAATGTTAACGTAGCCACAGGTAAGCATTCCAAAAAAATGATTTTACAAGAAAAAGTTCCACCATTAGAACCTCATAAAAACAGGGGAGAAATCACGCTCACCCCTTCAAACCTACCACAGAATACTGATCCTGCAAGCTCTCATTTACAGTGCAATTCTCCTCAAAAGGAAATTGTTTATATTAATTTTAAACAAAATGAAATCACTAACAAAATAAAATTAATTAGTAGAGTACAAAAGGTACTTCACAACATACGCAATATCAACATGTATACCTTTGCAAGCTTCTGTGCTTTTGGAGGAAGGCAGCGTCCAAGCTAATTTTTGGTTGTGTAGTTTTGAAGCTAGTTCCAAGAGCGACATAATGGGAGTCAGGCACATTGTTAATGGCTGCTCATTTTTAAATGGTCTTTAAATGACCAAAAATCATGAATATATTTAGGAAGATCCTAGAAATGTGAACCGGGTCTCACTGCACTCTGCCTAATTTGGTGTATGCAAAACGGTATCAGACATTGATATTTGGAGTTGCCATTTTGGACCCTCCCACCTCCACCATGTCAGATGAAACATATTTTTAGGATTTAGCTCTGGACCCAACATCAGAGGTGACTATGTTCGGCATATTCAAACTTAGCCTCTGCCTCGTTGTACTGAACAGGTCTGTGATCTTCTGTTGGAATGGCTTTTTACTAGCCAGCATTATACAGGTGAACTGGAAAACATGTGCACCAATCTCTATTTGCATAAACGTTTTGCTACTTATGTGTGACCCTTTGTTTTTGAGCTGTTATCGGGAGAAAGACAGAAATGAACAAAGAAAGAATGAAAGAAATGATAAGAAAAAAGAGCAAAAGAAAGCAAAGAAGGATAAAGAAAGATGGAACATCAAGGAAAGGGGATGGAGATATGATTAACATAGTGGGTTAATATGTACTGTTACTATGTATTTTCATGTTATGTTGATTTATACCATGCACCGCTACCACCCAGGGGCAGTCTCCAGGTGCTCTCATGACTCCGCAAGTGAGGGGTTTGGGGAAGTTAGTGGGGATAGGGTGAAAGGATAGGTTCAGAACCAGTAGGACCTGGCATCTTTGATTGCTGTATTTTGCATGTGGGAGTTTGTGCGAGATACCTCGTGCATTGTAACTGTATGGGTAAGATTCAGTGCCTCGGGTGTGTGGTAGTGTTTTGTGTTGGTGTTAGTGTGTTGTGTGGGGTTGTGGTGGGTTAGGTACTGCTCACTGGTTAGATAGTGTCCATAAGGGATCCTGAGTCACGGGGGCGTAGCTGTAAGATAACCTGGTATCTTGGTGTGTAATTGCGTTGTTTTTGGTTTCATGGACTGTGTGGGTGGTTCATTCTAGGTGTGCATCAGCATCTAGAGATGCTGGGTGTGAACATAGTATTGATTCTTGATTTGTTTATGTGTAGTGTGGCTAGTCCAATGTCTGTTGTAGTGGTGTCAGTGTGTTGGAGGAGCAGGAAGGGGAAGATGGGTTAGTAAGTCCATCGGTTTGGTGGAGCTTCTGTCGCGGCTCTTTGGCTGCCGCTTAACGGTATCTCACCAGGTTCTTGTTTGTGGTTCTTTGGCCCACCTTGTCTCCTCTCTAGTTGTTTGTCTGTGCTGTTGTTGTTGCCAGTATCCCTTTGAGGTTGTCATTGTCTGCTGAATAGCCAGATTTTGAGCCGTTTCCTAAAGGTGATGTGGTCTACTGTTATTCTGATATCCTTTCTATCAGTTAAATGAACTAAAAGCAATGATAACCACACTTTTCTTTGCAGTCCTCATGTCTATTTCCTACTCTGAGTAAACATCTAACTTCTTTCATAACCATTCAGTGTCATCTCCCAGTTGGGCACTTCATTCTGCTTCCTACTTAAAGTGAAGAACTTAATGTATTCATGCTGGATTACCCTCTGCAAACAATTCTGAATCTTCTGAACAAGTCCTTTTTGTTTGCTCTACCTGTGCCTTCTAAACACATAGGGCCTGATTCACACAAGGCATTCCTATGGGATTGTGCCATTATAAAACGCTTCTGTGAATCAGGTCCATAATGTATTGTGCTCCTATATCGGAAGTTGCTCTATCAACCTCCAGGGGGTAAATCCTACTGCAGTCCTCTCTAAACCTATGTTCATTTGTTTTTTTTAGGTCTACTTATTTTCTACTCTTACTTTATCAATAGTATTTATTACAGATCTATTTTCTGGTTGTTTTCCTGCTGCCTTCTAAACACTTACTCTCATTCCTTTGATGAAATAAACTCTTGATGTGTCACTTCTATCTAATTTTCAACAGATTTCCCTTTTAACTTATCTTCAAACTACCACTCGCAGTTTTCAATTATTATTTGTTGTCATTGTTTTTTATCCGCTTTTAAAAAATGTTGTTTAATAGCGATTTTGTTTAAAAATACACCTTGCACAATACTTGCTATAAACACATTTTAAACCCATTACAATAAAATAGCAATCATTCATCAAATATCAACATAATTTCATAGTAGAAGAGGCTACAGTACACATTTGTAATTATAAATCCTATGCCATGAAAAAGCATGTCGAATGACCATCTTAGAGCAATTCAATTAATTCTGTTTAAAGAGTAGATAACTGCAATTTATAAAGGAATTTTGTTCCCGAAAGCATACAAAGCCATAATTGATCCTCATTAAGCCAATCTTCATGGTGAACAAATCTAGAAAACAAGACACTTCTCTAACTGCTTAGAACAGCACATTTCATAAATAGATGATACAGTGATTCAATTTCATCTGTCTTTTTACAGTAAAACAAATCCCTAATGATGTACTTGCTTTATTTCGAATAGTGCAAATTTATCTAGTTGGTAATTAATTCAACCTAAAACGCAAAAAATTGTGATTACTAATAGGCATTGGGGAATTGCTTTAGCTATTGTGGCATACTACCTAGACTCTTCTCACCTTAAAGGAAGTTCTTGTAGAGCTTAGCTTAGAATTTCTAGCTGCAATTATGGTTTTGCACCAAGAGATTCCTATTCACATCTGGATGGTTTGACATTAGCAATGTAGATGATAAATGGAGGATGGACAAAATATATTCACAAATATATTTGAAATGAAATAGTGCTCCATTCAGTTGTTCACATATTCGTTTTTTTAAGGTAAAAAAAAGTGCACACATTGAGGAGGCTAAAAGCACTTCTAAAACTGCAACCTTTTCCAGTGGAGCCAGCAATTTAGAAATACTAAGCCCAATTCGTACCAAATGATGAAAATTGCAACGCACTTTGGCAAAACTAGTTTCTTCCTCAATAAATAGCCTTCTTTTTAGTCAAAACAGACTCCCCAAAACATGAGGGGAATTTCTAATCCAAACATTAATGGCAGACTAACTTTAGACTTATAAAAATTCACCTACGGGATTATTGAAAACCTACCACATTTTCAATTTATAATCTTCATTTGGGATAATAATAAAGCCGCCTTTTCCGCTTAGATGTGTCAGTATGAATCCTTTGTTAGGAATTGCGCACAGGTTAAATCCCAGGTACTTCAACTTGTTTACTACTTGAAGTGGACAGTTGCCAATTTTCCACACAACACCATATTTTTCTTACTGTTTACAGAGAATCTGATTATATTGGTTTTATTTTCAATAATGATCAGATCATTGTGTAGCCTAACTTGGTCTAAGGCATTCAACTGACATTATAGACCAAGTATTAAACAGACACAGCACCAAAACACACCCCTGCAGCAATCCTCTAACTGCAGGAAAGTCTGTAGTCACATAACCCTGCTGATTTAACCTGACTTGAATTTTTGTGGCAGAATATATGTGAATTAAGATGGCAAGTGAACCATCCAGAATCTGCCATTCATTTAACTTTTTTCAGAGGAGTGTCTGATTGATAGTATCAAACGCCTGTGTGAGGTTGAGACTTGCTATAAACGTTGCAAGAGCACCTTTTTGCAAGGCTTGTTGTTGGAAGGTGTCCAAAAACAAATTCAGTGTCATTCCTACTCCCGTTCTGAAGCCATTTTGAAATTTGTCAAAGCAATTTGCTGTTTGGGTCTAGTTGTTTAGTTCGGATATAAAGGAAACGATTTTATAATCTGTTTTTTTAACAGGCATTAGCTGGGGCTGTATCATATCATGATGGGCAATTGTGCACCACTGACAGGAAATGTAGCACCAATATTTTCACAGACCAAACAATGCAATGTTTTGCATTCATTGATCAGTTCAGTGCAGCTGTTTCTGTACTAGTCTGTGTGTTCCAGGCCTTTTTTGCACTGGTATGTCAGAATAAATGTCACTGCAACAAAATTTCCCATCAAATGGGCAAAACTGTCCATCCCATGGCTCAATTTTCCTTTATTGTAGCACTTTATGTGATCCGAGCCCTGTGGTCTCTGATTTTGTAAATCATCTGTATGAAGGAACTATGGGTTTGTTTGCTTTCTACACCCTTTAAGGTCTGTTGTGTATTGTCACATAGGTGACGGGGATCAAGGTGGTATATTGGAGACTTTTAACAGTGCATGGCAAAATAATCAACTGTGATGGTATAAAGCACAACTGGAGCATCTTAGGATAGGTCCAGTGATTTCTAAATACATTTTCAGGCCAACTAAAATTAAAAAATGTTTTTCGTGCAGACTTATAATGTGCTGCTGTTCCCTTACGGGGGCAATAGTTCATAATAAACAATTTAGTCTGTAAGCGAAGTGTCTGGTTTCCCTGTATGGGACTTACCTTCCCCCATGGTTCGTGGATAGGTGTTAGCAACACTTGTTTTCTTGTCCTGTTCTTCATGGTCACTAACCTCTCATCCTCTGAGATCTATTGCTTCTCGAACTTGAGGCGCTCTGCCTCTGTGGAAGCCTCAAAATCTCAGGCACGGGGAATTAGGAGTTTAGGAGTGCACATGTTAGGTCTCAAATTACTGAATGTGGACCCAGGAAGAGAGGTAATACCGAAGGTTGGTCCACTACTCTAAATTCCCACCTGTGGTTCTTGTATATCTTGCTCCTTAATGCCCAGCTCATACTCATACCCTAATCCTCCGATTCTCACGTTCGCGCAACCAAAACTGGCCAAACTCCACCTGAAACCATATCCTGGCTTTCCACGGCTTTGTCTCTTGTCTTTACTCCAACACAAAAGGCTCCTGTTCTTTTGATCATTCTCGTGCTCGCCCCTTCTCCACTTCCTTCGTTAACTCATCTCCCCTTCGTACCAGTTCCTTCTTCCTTCCTAACCGTCTCTTGTTGCTGCATTCTCCTTTCTACTTTTTACTAATTTCCTTGCCATCTTCGCCTCTTTGAGTACCTTCCTTTTTCCAGCCCCAAATCTACAGCAGACACAGCCTAAATAAACCAAACACTTCAAATGCAGCCACATGAAATGCAGTGATTCACTTTTCAGTGAAATGGTCAGAGTATGAAATCAAATTAGCATGCATATCCTCCTTCCTAAATTGACCATGCTAGACTTTGTTGCAGGCTGGATCTCCCCAACCAAGTTTCCTGTATCATTGCATTACGTTGCTCGCAGATAGTTAACGATGCGCCCAAAACTCTGGGAAAGAGCAAAGTTTCCTGTTTCTTCTCGTTATCAGCATAGCCTTGTAGAGAAGCATACGCCCATTTTATTCTGCACATTGTACCACAGTAATTACCTTTTCATTCAAGACTGTACCAATGTTGAGATTAATTTAGGGGCGGGGGGGCAAGGGAATGGCATCTGTCTTCGCCGGTCACTGCAAAGATGTTCTTGCCCCAAGCAACTTGAATAGAGTCACTTATGTTTCCGAATTGCAATCTACCACTTCTTTTTAGTAGACCCACTCGCCAATATAGACACAAAAATAATCATTTCAGATAATTCACTCCCTGCTTCAGTGGGGCCTGTTTTGTCCTTCAGTGGAAACAGCAGCTCTCTCTACTGGCATGTCCCAAAAAGCAAAAGCTAAACAGGCACCACGCCATACGCAAATCACAAAGCCAAAGGAAGTACCTTTCTCTCGCTGTCTCTTTTTAAAGGCTATCCTGCTGCCTCCCATTTCCATAAATGTTAGTAACCATTACACCAACCCACTTAATGAAGATCAACCCCTATAGTTGTACCCTTTAGCCTGTGCGAGAAAACCATTCTCCTCGAAACTCCCTTCGTGTCATTGCTTTAATTGCGCACTATTTGCTATGCCTAATAATAAACAATGCTTGCTTTGAAGTAATTTTTTTCTTCCTGACCATGTCATTTGGCTCCAAAAATGTAATGTAACATCCCTCCACTTCTGGCCGGCTCCATCCGTTTCATTGTTTAAGAAATTAGCTCTTCCGTGCTCACAGAAGCTGACATTTTGCCCTTTTTTACTTTTACTCAAACAGCGCATCAACACATCTGCCAAAGCCAACAGACAAAAAAAAAAAAAAAAAACATCTGCCACAGCCGAGATCTGTTCTTTTTGTATGTGATTTTTCACTCAGTAAGCCCATACTGGTACTTGCAAGACCTGTTCTGCTGTTTCCAAGTCCTGTTACCTGTTTGAATGCTTTTGACTCCTGAATACAGGTTACTTAGAGGTTGCAGCTCTCTTAAACCTTTCCATTTACAGGAGCAATGCCTTCTCTACATGCAGACATCAGTTTTGGAAAAACAACTGTCTCTCCTGAAAGCAGGCCCCTTTGTCGTTGTTTTGTGCAATGCACACCGAATCCACTGTTTCTTCACTGAGACCATTGTGTGAGATGGGATATCGACTATGTCCAAAACAGGCAGGTGTCCTGAACACACTCCTGTCCAGGTGAATCCGTGTCCCACTCACAACAGCCAGTGCCAGCCAAATCCCTGATCCCCTTAGGTGTCCATGTAACTTACATACTTGTTTACACCCAAGTGCATTCTTCAAATGCTACTGCATCCTGTTAATTTGTTCACACTCTGTCTACTTGTGCATGTTAACCAATAATTACAAACGTAAACATATGTCTCCTGCATTTTACTTCAACCTAATGGCTTGTGATCATCCAATTACTCTGTGCTACATTTATGAAAGGCAGTTTCACCTATCCTACGTGCATGGCCTTCTAACAGCAACATGTGTTTATGAATTCCACCAAAGAAGACATAGGGCCTAAAGCAACATGGGCTCTTTGAAAAGCTGAAAACCTCGATGATCGTCACTGGAGGCATTGTAGCATTTTATGTATACTATGTATTTACGTTGGCAATATTTTTTAACTTGTCATGCCAAAAAATACTGTGTATTACCTAACTGTAATACAAGCAACTTCCTTCCTTTATGAGGAGTTAGCGAGCTATAGTTTGGATGTTCCATGAGTGGGAAGGAAGGAGAGAGCCAATACCTTTCGTGGATTACATGGATGATGCCATCTCGTTGGCCAGAATGCCCTTTGCATTTCTGGATGTGGGTGCCAGGAGACATGTTTCATTTTCCTTTTTCTTCAAAGGTGAAAAACTGGAGAGGTGAAGGAGTTGAACTACTTTGCCAGTCTGTTTTGCTAGGAACCTTGGAGGATTGTCACACATTAATAAACTGGCCTCCTCCACGTCCCAGAAAGTGGGACATTATAATATTGGAATGTGGGTGGCTATTGTGCACCTGACTATAGGTCGTTGCATGCTTTAATTGAGGAGTTCCGGTTTTGTTGATGCATGGAGAGTGACTCAGCCTACTGACAAATGTTACACTTTCCGCTCAGGACGTCATGACGTCTACTCTCGCTTTGACATGCTCCTGGTGTTGGGTCAATGTACCCAGAGGTTGCCTCGTGCTGACATCGATGCCATGCTTGTATCTGACCATGCTCCTCTTTCTGCTGAGATTGCATTTTCCTTTTCAATGTCCAAAACAAGATACTGGAAAATGAATACTGTGCTGCTGGAAGATAGTGAGACTGTGGAAAAACTGGTGAGAGAAGCAGACTTTTTTATAATCACAAATAGGACACCTGAGGTGAGTGTGGAGTTTGTATGGGAGGCTTTTAAGTGCTACATGCATGGACTACTGATAAGATTCTCGAGTAAAAGGAACAGAACTAAGGATCATGAGATGAAGATGCTGAAGGAAGAGATCCAACAGCTGGAGTGTGATATGGCGTCTCCCACAGATGAGAAGAAGGCGACGCTTCTGAAGAAGTTTGAGTTGAACAAGTTGTTGATTAATCGGGTGGACACGCTCCTTTTTAGGACAAAATGCAACTATTATGAAGGAGGGGAAAAGTGTGACAGGCTGCTGGCTTAACGCCTATGGGTCCAGGAGAGGAACAGGACCATCAACGCCATCATGGGTGCATCTGGGGTGGTGACGTACAAGCCAGATGAGATTAATACAGAGTTCTGTGAATATTATGAGAAGCTGTATGCATCGGAGGTGAAGCCTGACTTGGGGACCTGAAGAAGTGCTAGGGAGAATTCTCAGAAATGTGCTAATTCCCTCTACCTTAGAGACTCCCAGCAACTTTGTTGGATTATGAGGACTTGATTTTTTAACCTGAAGAGAGTGAGACCCTTCTTTCCCACTCTCTCATGTATTTTAATGTGGTTTTGAACTCTGTGTTTCTTTTTGGTTATGGAGTCAGACAAACTCCATAGGCATCGGGCCTCATTCCGAGTCCGGTTGTAGCCGTGCCGGAAATAACGGCAGGCTGCCGCCGGACCCAAAATACCATTCCGCCTCCGTGATTGCCGGAATCACCGGGGCATTACAACCCTGGTGACCCGGTAATTCCGGAGGCAGAATTCCGTAAATCTCCATTCCCATGGAGTCCCATTGGACTCCATGGGGATGGGGACAATTGAAACACTGGCTCCTTGTACAGAGCCAGTGTTTCCATTTCTGCCTACAGGCGGGGGCGTTACTCCCGCCAGGTCAGACCTGGTGGGAGTGAGACCTCCCGCCTGCAGAACTTGGAATCAGCCCGTCCGGAAACATCGGTGGCAGCGGAATTACTGCCACTGTTGTTTCCAGACTGGCAGGGTCCTAATGAGGCCCATCATCTTTTACATTGTGTCACACAGCACCTTCAGTGTAGTGGCACAGGGAAGTCTTTTAAATTTCCCAAAGGTTTAACTACCTTCTCTTGG
Organism: Ambystoma mexicanum; assembly: GCF_040938575.1. Classification (NCBI taxonomy): domain Eukaryota; kingdom Metazoa; phylum Chordata; class Amphibia; order Caudata; family Ambystomatidae; genus Ambystoma; species Ambystoma mexicanum. The sequence goes on from NC_090928.1 coordinate 294,974,752, forward strand.
ATAAACAAACTGTTTCCAAGAGCAGTAAAGTGAAATTTACTTTACTTACCTTTGTAACTTTCTAGACCCAGCACACACTACCTTACAATAGGGTGCTGGAGGGGTTACCTAATATCCCCTTTGTCTAGCTTCTCATGTAACCATTTTTTGATGCCCTTTCCTCACTGAATGGCTGGTGGTAGTGGTTTACTTTTTACTACCATTGTGTGTTGTTACTGCAAGCTGCGTTCATAGCCACGGTGAAGCACCCATGGGTGCCATTTGTGTCAAAATGGCCCCGGTCTTCTTTTTTCGCCATTTCTTTGTGGAAAGGCCCTTACTGAGATTTACTCTGCACGCCAAACCAAGTTTGGTCCATTTGTTCATTTTGTCTTTGGCGGGATTCACGAGTGAAGCCGTTTCTGGCTCCAGGGTGTCTGGCGGGGGCAGGAAGCGAGGGAGGTGCCCAAATCTCCCTGTGCTTAGTCTCCTATGAGACAGGAATGCACTCTTAGGTGATTGGCTAGCTGGCTGTCTGGCTGGCTGTGCGGCAAGGACAGCCACCCTGCTGGGTGACTGACACCTAGGATGGAATTAATGGGAGCAAGCTACATAAAAGGCGAGGCTTTTTGGCTTGGAAGGCAGAGTCAACCACTGGACAAAAGGAATCTAAAGAAGAACTTGTAAATGACGCCTGCTGCAACTCCTGGACCGTTGGTTTGCCCGGTGAAGCCCTGTTGCTGTGCTGAACCTCCAAATTTGTATTGACAGAGAAGCCCCTGCAAGGACGACTTCTCCCTTTGAGTTGGTGGGACCAATCAACTCCAAAGTAAGCCACCTTGACATGCTCTCGCAGCTGGTTGAATTTCCACTGCAGTTGCTGCTGGAACCGAATAGCCAGGGAGAGGAACACGAGTTTGTGTGTGTTGCTTTTAAGCTGGCCAAGGGCTCCAGGAAGATCCTCTGGACTCCTAGGCGGCAGGACTGACCGAGCCTGAGCCCCCACAACCGAGTGCGGGACCCCAGATGCAAGGAAAGCCCATCTCGACAGCCAGAAACCGGCATGGTGCTATTTGCGGTAGACGCGAGGAGCTGAAACACTGAACAGCCACTTGTTTGAAGATTGCCGGTTGCGTGTGGTCACTGTCCCATTGTAGTGCAGGAGTCCCCAGACATCCTCCCTCTTGTCCCCACAACTGAGGCCCAGAAACAGCAGGATCTACATAGCTGCACAGGAACAGAAGTCATCTAATGTACTTTTCTTCAACCTAAAGATACTGTAAAGTCTAAGAGAATTTACCTCTTGTTGTGTAGTCACTTGTCCTCATTGGAGACTTGTCTGGTTGCATGTGTACAGTTGCTGTCAGCTTCTGTACCTCACAAGCCTAATCAGCTTGTGGCCCTACTTTGATTTCTTCTATTCTACCAAGACTTTTTAAACATTGTGAAATACTTTCTACTTCCCTGCAAGAAGTGCTTCAGTTCACCTTGACTTTTGCTAACTTAAACATTGTCTGGTCTGGCTGCCTGAATGACTCTTCTCTCCTCTGCTTATGTGTTTTACCTTCCCTCGAGGAAAGGGTTAACTGACTTTGCATTGGGGGTTATTGAAAGTACTTACCTGATTGAGAATAACTGTGTGGATACTTGTTTTTATTCTGATCCCTCTTTTCTTTGGAACTCCTCCTAAGAGTATTCTAAATGCAAACAGTGATATATTAATGTCCCCAGCACCCTAGCAATTGAAGTCACCTGGGGGTGTAGGTAGTGTATGTGGGCCATCTCAAATGGGTAGTTGCTGATTTAGAAGACTAAGAGTGTGTATTTTTGAAGTGTATTTGTGTGTTGCTTTATATTGCTCCCTTCTGAAGAAGGTTTATTCTAACTGACTGTGAAATAAATTAATAATTGTTTTATCAAGAAACCTTGTGTGTAAGAGTTTACTTGAATACTTGTCACTGTGAATCTCTGTGTAACTCCCCTACAGATCACATTGACCCCTCTTGCGATAAGCCTGGCTACTCGACCACACTACCAACCTGTGTAATACATACTTATACCAAAGGTTGGGTTCCTATTGCCAGGAGGTCAGGGTTGTTGTAGTGCACCCAAAGGGTACTGCATATAATCTTGCCTAACAAGAAGTATATTGATGCAAGTGGTCTGCAGTGTCTACTGGACTCAGTGAAGACTGGCCTTGCCTCAGCTCTCACGGTGGATGAACTGAAGAGGGTGGCAGACCGGCTGAATGGGGAAATGTGTCCTGGCCCAGACGGTTTCCGGGCAGAGTTGTACAAGGTCATGCTGAGTAAGGTTTTTGAGCTGCTGTTGGAGATTTTGCAAGCGTTTATAAAGAAGGGGTCTCTTCCCCAATCAACGCGTCATGCATTCATATCATTGCTGCTGAAAAATTGCAAAACTCCTACTGCAATGTCCAGCTATAGGCCTATGAGTCTAATCAACACTGACAATAAGATACTTGAAAAGTCTCTTTCTTTTAGAATTGAAGGGAGTTTGCAGCATCTTGCAGAAAGAGAATTGATCAGGGTCTGTGAAAGGGAGGAGTCTGTCCACCAATTTGCGGAAACTGATATTAACATTATAGGATAGTAGGAGACAATCATTGGCCGTTGCTGCTCTTTCTCTTGATGCTAAAAAAGCATTTGACCGGATAGAGTGGAACTTCCTCTTTACATTACTGGAGTGCTATGCCTGTGTCTTCATCGTGCAAGAACAAGCATGTTACCATGCTTGGTTTCTACACGTGCCCCGAAAAAGATGCAATATCTTGGAGTGTGGCTGAAGAAGGACACGAGAACAATGATGGACGAGAACATGAGGCACTTGATGCTGAACATAAACTGGATCTGGCAAGGTGGTCGGAGTTGAACTTGGCTTTTTGGGAGATTGAAAGACAGTTTCTGAGCTTATTATGGGAGCAGAAACAGCTGCACCTGAAACTGTGGAAATTACAGCTGCCATGTGAATGTGGGGCTTAGGAGCTCCAGACTTTGAACTGCATCACCTAGCTTTTTCAGCGATTCATTTTATACTGTTTCTGAAGGAATTGCCTGGTGTTTGGGCACGGGCGGAATAGAGTATGAGCACACTGCTGGCCCCTGAGTCCCTTTTGACAACTTATAGTGCCACAGGCAGTGTTCATTCACGTGCAACAGACTTTCTGAGATGGGCCTGGCACGCACGTGAGGGAAGGATTGGTTAGAATCCACCATTGTCCCCTGTCACGGCTCGCTCTCTTCGCTCCCGTTCTCGCTCCCTTCGTTCCCGTCCCCGCCACTTGGGGGCATGTTCTGGGGTTTAATCCTTACTGGACATTTCCTTCGAACCCTATGCTACAGTGTTCTGATGAATTGGGAGCGTTAAAACCTTATTTTCCCAGTTACTTCCCTTCCGGATCCATTCCTGGTTTTTGGCAGCCAGCATGCTATTTAAATGAAATGACTATGTTTCCCAGAATGCCTTGGCTCACTGCTTCACCTCCTGCTTCCCAGAATGCCTGGCCCACTGCTTCATCTCCTCCCTGGCAGCCAGCATGCTACTCAAATCAAATGACTATGCTTCCCAGAATGCCTTGGCTCACTGCTTCACCTCTTGCTTCCCAGAATGCCTGGCTCACTGCTTCACCTCTTGCTTCCCAGAATGCCTGGCTCACTGCATCATCTCCTCCCTTGCAGCACAAGGCTGGGAGGAGGATAGGCAACACCTGTGGCTGCAGGTGCAGCAGGCAGCACGCCTGGGGGTGTGCTCGTTAAGCAGCTTTAAAAGCCTCAGTTTGCTTCAGTCCGGCGCTGGTCATTGTAGCAGTGTTCCTGTTGTGACTAGTCCCTGTTTCCTGTACTTGTTCTGTGCCTTGTACCTAGTTCCAGTTCCCTGTTCATAGATATTGAGCCAAGTATCTATATCCAGTTCCTTGTTCCTAGTTTCTGTGCTTTGTACCTAGTTCCAGTTCCTTGTTCATAGATATTGTGCCAAGTATCTAGTTCCAGTTCCTTGTTCCTAGTTCCATGCCTTGTACCTAGTTCCTGTTCCTAGCTTTGTGCCCAGTTACTAGTTCCTGTGTCCTGTTCCTCTGTCCTGGATTTCGGATTTATGCGCTTATTTGATTTATGCTTTCTGAATTTCCCTTTCTGTCTTCCTCTGTCTGCAGACAGCCTTTCTCTGTACTTTACTATTTGATGCAGCCCAGTTTGCCGGTGTTTTCTGTCCCTTTATGCTGTCCTGGTTACTGAAAAGCATGATGTATTACTATTTACTTTCGTAGAATTAGTTACTGCCTTTTCTCCTTGGATTGGGTGGGAAAGGTTTCCTTTTGTGATATCATTTTCCCTGCTCCTAATTCAACTTTATTGAGATTCCACTCCATGTTTTCCATTGCACTTCTGCATTCATTTTCCATTGATTATTAGGTGTGGGTTTGTTGTTGCCAGTTCCAGAGTGTTTCCCATTTAGTTTTCCTCACGATTTATTATTCCACTCCATGTTTTCCATTGCACTTCTGCATTCATTTTCCATTGATTATTAGGTGTGGGTTTGTTGTTAAAAGTTCCAGAGTGTTCCCCTTTTAGTTTTCCTCACGATTTATTATTCCACTCCATGTTTTCCATTGCACTTCTGCATTCATTTACCATTGATTATTAGGTGTGGGTTTTGTTGTTACAAGTTCCAGAGTGTTCCCCTTTTAGTTTTCCTCACGATTTATTATCACAATTCAGACTTGCCTTTTACTAGGGTTTATGTATTTTGTTATCTTTAACCCTTTGCTTTTACAGCCTTCTGGGTCCCTGTTTGATCTACAGGGTTCGTGAAATTACTGACATTCAAGTGGTCTTTCCGGTCCTCGTGAGTACTGTTTATAATTGCCTTATTCAGTATTCTACAGATTGTCAGTTCACAGAATCTGTCCTTGCTTGCCCGCTACGTGGGTTTAGCGCTGTCAGTATCTGTAAGAGCATAGTGGGTAAAGAGTTTGCCGACTTTCCTTTCAGTCATAAGGAGGTCCTAAGTGTTTACCCCACATCCCTTTTCCTATATTGGTAATACTGTTTTATCTTATTGACGTTCCTGGGTTTTACATATATACACAAGACTTGGGTATTATATACACGTTGTTAGATTCAGAGTTGTTCACAGTGCAACTGTGTGCACTTTCCCTTTTGCCATAGTATGCCTTCTTCCTTTCTTAACATCCCCTCAAACTTTGATCTGGATGAATAAAAAGCTGATGATCGACGACAGGACCATTTTTTGGCCACACTGGTTTTTAAGCGGTGTGTAGTGGTTTGGAGACCTGTTTGAGAAGAATGATTGGCTCCCTTTTGGCAGGCTTTCTAGGATGTTGAACCTTCACGACTGCTCCTATGGGGAATACAGATGATTGGGCCGGCGATTGGGAATATTGTCGTGAACGAACGAGATGCTCTTAAGGAACAGATATTGAACTTTAAAGGAAAGAGATATTTTGCTTCAGACAAGTACAATCTTTTTGATGAGCAGGAAGAAGTTGAATGAACATTTGCTCACTACATGGTCCGATGCAATTGGCGCAGACATGTTGGAGGTCAGATCAGAAAATGCATGCAGAAAAGTTGTCCCTGACCTTATTGAACCTGTAAATAATGTTTTTTTGGACGCCAACCAGTTTCAGCACCAGAGGTATGATTGATTCTGATGCCTGTTGGGGGTGTGATCATAGGTTGGGCTCATTTGAACACATGATGTTGGAATGTTGTGGAGTGTGTGTGTTCTGGAGTGAAGCCACAAGGACAATGAACAAGGTTTTGAGAACAGAGCTAGACTTTGATTTTGTGACCATTGTCCTGAGGGAGGATGAACTATAACTCAAGTGTCTGCCAGCAACAGTGGTGCCTGGTTGCTAAGGAAGGGAAGGAACACTCCCTGAAGACAAGCAGACAGCCTGAGCTAATGTGCACTGTAGGCATTCAGTAACACATTCTGCAGGGTATGATATTTTGATTTAAAAAAATAATTCTGGCCTGGGCCAGCCTGAGAATGATGGAGGGTGTGGTGTATTGGCACGGGGCGAACCCGTGGAGGCTTTCTTTGTGTTATCTGCACAGATGCAAAAAGGTTCTATGCATGTAGCATGAGTGTTGAGATTAAGCATCTGGCAGGCGCCAGTGGTTTGACCCTGCTACTATGATTTCATGTGCAAAAAATGCTGTACCATTTGGCACTGTGACTGTCAGTCACAGTCTTCTTGAGTTCTTGTTAAATGTCCTTGTTTGACAGCCAGTGAAATTTGCAATTTAAGTGGGTGGGTGAGCCTACCTTCCAACGGATCACTCATGACCAGGAAGGAAGGAGCAAACCAGCTGAGCCGCTTGCATGGTGAGGATCCTCCAGCCTCGAGGTAAGTTACTGTTAGAAACACAACACTGAATTATACCCCCTACATGTACAAAGGAATACAACTGACAAGGAAGTCCATGATGGCAGCAAGTGAATCGGGAGATGCCATGGAGAAGGCATTGAGGCCACACCATAGCCTCTTCAGGCTCAAAGGCTAATCACCTACCGAGGGTTTATTGTCTGCAGATCTCTGAATCTGATCCATAATTATATGAGGACTGGTTGAGAAAGGCACCTCATGCGCGGATAGGTAGGAGGAGGGGATGATGGCCAGGGTCCCAAATACATAAATGAAATGTGGTGCATTCATAGGGCTCGGTTTGTTCCCCTTTTGGACTTTTGGGTAGCACTGCAGGTCTAATTGTGGGCATGGTATTGACAGAGTTGGTTAAATAATGAGCTATCTTTTTTCAGTTTATTTAATAGATCAAGGTTGTACCTCAATTGTGATCAAGTGAGAAGAGGTAAGAAAGCAGTAACCATGCAGCTCCACCAACACATTGAAACCAACAACCTCCTTCAGTACTACCAAGTGGGCCTGAGATCCAGATGCAACACAGAAGTGGCTACCATCAAGGCGATCAACGATGCCCTTAAAATCCCTTATGATCGCCATGCTTTCCTCCTGGTTCTCATTGACCTCTAAGGCAGCATTTGGCACAGTATACTTTCATACACTCACCACCATTCTGCATCACCACAGCAATATCATCCTCATCTTGTTCAAATCCTACCTTGCCAACCACCAGTTCATTTAAATGGATTGCTCCAGATCAACAACTCTACCCATCGCCTGTCGGGTCCCTCAAGGATCCATCCTCTTCCCATGGTTTTCAATCTATACATGTAACAGCTCTGAGGCCTCCAGGCTCCACCAAAAGATCCACATACATCAGTAGGCTGATGACACACAGTTCTACCTCACGATAACCTCCATTAAAGACAAGACTTGTCTTGTTTTCGATGGAGGCAATGCCTGTGCACAAGGCCTTCCTCACATTGATCCAGTCCTGAACATCCAGTACTTACCTGAAGTTCAACCCCTGAAAAACCGAATTCCAAACTACACTGAACACCCTGACATCCAGACATGGCTCTTTGCTTTGAAACAACTTCAGGTTTTCTGTCCAACGCAGGTGTACGTGATTATTTTGTTGATGAAAATCACAAATTCGAAATGCCTGTCACAAAATAATCTAGTACATGACCTTCGCCCACTATTCCCCCACCCGGCACTCTTCCCACCCCCTACCCTTAAAACGTACCTCCTCTGCACGGCCATGGCTCCTTCCATGAAACGAGAATTCCGCCTCCCCATTGAAGGGTGGAACTTCCGCTGCAAGTTCAGTTTTTTTTGCATAAATCTTTATTTGTCCCCTGCTTTCCTTTATGGAAGCGGAGAACACCCACGCCAACCCCAAATTAGTTTTTATTTCATTCTTTTTGGATGTGCCGAAATCAGCATTTTCTACCATTCAATTATTTTTTTCTGTATTTTCTGCGGATCCCGTCCAATGCATGGTCCTGTCTCACGTTTATGGAGGCAATGGCCTTTTGAAGCCTCCCAGTGACTACCCCCAAATTTGTGTCCTGCATCCTGCAGCATGACCCATCAAAGACCTCCGCAACTTCAACCACATCACCCCATCCCTCATCTGCACTGGCTCCCGCTGAAAGCTGTCGCCCTGAAATCCCCAAGCTGGAGGCCTATGATCTATGATCCACCATAAGTGAGGACATGGTCAGACTTGAGCACCACCTGTGACAACACCCTCAGTCTCTGGAACCTCCACCCTGTTAACACCGGACTCGCCGCCTCACTTCTCCATTTGAGTAAGGAGCTCAATGCACACCTCTTCACGGAATGGCTTCTCCCTTACATCTAGCTCCACGCACTATCCACTCCCTACTTAACCTGAGGCAGTGATCTGCTCCTCCGTGTTTTCTCCCCAGATTGCTTATAGATCCCTTCCTGCCAAATTGCAGGCCCTCCCCCTTTGTTAGGCCCCTGCTCCCTTGTATCTCTCCTTCCCTCGCTGTGGCTTTCCCCTTTTGATTTGTTAAGTGCTCTGTTGCTTACTGAATCTAGGTCCCCACTGAATAAATATGCTAATAATTATAAACGCGGTAAACCAAGGTTTACCTCTTCTCACTTGATCAAGATTGAGGTAAAGCTTTTAGCTACTAAATTCAAAGAAATGTGATAGGATACGGAACTGAAGACAAAAATGAAGCTCATTATTTAATCAACTCTGGTCTCACATGGATGACATTATAAACCAATGTCATTTTTGTCATCATTGTGAGGAAAGTTCTATCCCTTTTCAACTATTTACCCAAAATTAACTCAACTTATAAGTTCTCCTGATTTTAAAATCAAATTGTTTTATATATTGCAAACTGGCACTGATGCACCCATGCCTTATTTCTGATCTGGACTTTGCCTGTGCTTTGCAATTCCTTTACTGAATTCACTCACTGGTTTGATTATGAACTTTGAAAATAATGGTGTTAATGTCACTATTGAAGAAAAAATGCATGAAATTCAACTTTGTTAGTCCGTGTTGTTACCTTTTATCCCATGCAACATTGGGCACTGGCCCTTGCATATTTTTCTTCGGTTTTAATGACATTCCTTTTAATCTGTATTGCTATTGTTTTCATTCTTTAACGACTTGTTAACCGAATAAAGCTTTATGAATTGTGAATAGGTCTGAAATAATAACGCCAAGGGTCACAGCAGAAAACAAATCATAGTCAAAGGGCCTCATTACGAGTCCGGCGGTAACCGAGGCAGTAAAACTGCCTGGTTACCGCCGGACTCGTATTACCATTCCGCCTCCGTGATTCCCGGAATTACCGGGGCATTACAACCCCAGTGACCCGGGAATTCCGGAGGCGGAATGGTGTAAATCCCCATTCCCATGGAGTCCGATAGGACTCCATGGGAATGGGGATCATGGAAACACCGGCACCATCTCGTGATGGTGCCGGTGTTTCCTCGTCCGCCTGCAGGCGGGCGGTGTTAAACCCACCAGGTCAGACCTGGCGGGTTTGATGCCTCCGCCTGCAGGAGGTGTGATCACCCGGTATGGAAACAACAGTGGCGGCAGGTTTACCGCCACCGTTGTTTCCATACCGGGTCAGTTGTAATGAGGCCCAAAGTCTCCAAATGAGGACCACTTGAAGTTGGCAGAATAAGCCATGCTGAATACATCTCTGAAAAAAGATGTGCACTGCACCAGTAAAAAAATGTGTTGACACCACTCTCAATAAAAGTTAACTTTATTTTCTAACCCTCCCCCTGCCACAATAACAAGACGTATTGAGCACGTGCTCCAAGATGATAAGATGCACCCACGTTGTAATCAATGATGGTTCTCCAGAGCAATATTGCAGCCAATAGAACTCTCATGGGGCCCTCCTTTGTCAAAACGACCCCAAAAAAAAAGTGTGCGGTTTAGAATTGCCCCACGTACATTTTCTCACCCACCGCCGAATCGCATCCTTATTCATGGTGAGGAACAGCAGCGCCACACAGGTGCGAATCCTGATCCCACGCTTAGAAACCACTTGCTGCGAATTCCGATCCCACGCTTAGAAACCACTTGCTGATATTCAGCGCGTTATAAATGAACAATTTTAAATGATGTAATCTGCTCTTAAACAGGTGAAGTAGACGTCATATGTGTCTTGCCTTGACGGTGTCTTCATATTATTGGGTCCTATTAATGGTTTCGCTTGTTGTACAATGCTTTGTTGCTTCCCAGTTAAGTGCACGCACACATACGTTCAACCTCTGCACTGTGGACATGAATATTCCTTGCTTAATGACATCTGCACACCAACAGTTCTTTACAAACGCACCCTTACCAATGCAGGAGAGTTTAGACTGTGGTTAACATTAAGAGTGCAAATGTAATATTGTACATGATGTTTTCAGATTTCCTTTATCAATAGAAAACCGCACCTGTGTTTCAGTAATGCCCGAGCACTGTATCACTTCCTGGCACTAGTTAACTCGCAGGCTGGGCATTTTCACAGGGCCCAGGCAATGCTATGCAGAGGGAGCGCGGTAGCGCACACAAATATTCACCCAATTGGTCACCAATATTTTACTGAAAACGGCAAGGATCAAAACACCTACTCCTGATCTAAAAATGCTTGGTTACATTTTTTCACATTTCCCAAATGCATTTTCGGTGACTTATCTTCATAATCGTGTGTGTGTTCCTTCGTTTTGACTACAGTGCAGCCTTGTTACCTTCTTCAAGTTGTATATTATAGAGGAGTCTGCATTCTCCTTGATGAACTCTGTAATAGTGGTGGAAATGGAAAGAAATCGGTGGGGAATCGCACAAGGGCCGGGTTGGGGGGCAGAGTTTGGGGGGGTGGTGGCCGAGGAGGCTGGGTTAAGGGGCGAAGCTGGCAGTTGACCTCCTATCAAAGGAAATGTCCAAAATAATAGTTTAAAATGGCACTATTTCTTTTATGCTGCTTCTTTTCTAAACTATATATCAATTCCACTTTAAACCACTTCCATGGCATTGGTGATGAATTACTTCACTATGCGGATAATAGTTTTGACCAGTGTTGCTGGATAAATTTTCTTTAAAATGCACAATTTCCATCCCATTTTATTTAAAAAAAACTCCCACTTGAGTACTATTCATACAGGGTGATTTCTGTTCGCCACAAGCAACGTTTTCTTTTAATTGAACCACACCCAGCACAGCTCCTGCGGCTCCCATCTGAAAGCAGTTGGGTCCTGCATTGTGTGTGATGTTAATAGGGTATTTATTCATGCAATGTTTGTCAGATACATATATCCGACAAACATTGGATAAATAAATAAATAATCTGGGTCCATGTATCCGACAAACATTGTATAAATAAATAAATAAACCGGGTCGTGGCTGAGGACTGTAACTTCTTCTTGTGACCTCTTCCATGGGGTCACCAGAGGAAGTTACAGTTTACTCGCTGGTGCTTTTTTTTTTATCCCCAGCGCACAGCAGAGTTTTGGGGCAGCTGACTCTTCACATCTGGTGCCGGATCTCGTATCCGGCGAGAGCTTGCCCAATGACCAGCGCTGCACTGTAAGGAAATTAAAAGGTTCTGCGACCAAATAGAGGAACCAGGCTGAAGGCTGAGTGCCTTTATGAGGTCATGGATCTCCAAGGTGACTTCTAATATCCTTTTTACATACAGTAGCGGATATTGTAATCCTTATAAAATATAGACATAGATTGTCATCCCCTTTAATGCCTGACTTCTTGTGTATTCTAATGTACGCAATATGAAGATTCTAATGATTTGCAGAATATAGTTTAAGCAGTTGCATAAAATGCATCAAAAATTGTTTTAATGTTGCACTTTATAATAAAAGAATAGCATGCAGATTCTTGCTCCCATATGTTAAACTCCAGGAGTTGTTTATCAGTTACTGGCTGTAAAGTGTCATAGAAAGCTAGCTTACAAGACAGGAATTGAAAAGGTTCGTCAAAGGCTTGAAATAGGTGCTGCAGTGGCAGCTGGAATTCTGCTCTGTCCTGGCTCAAGAAGCTGGCATTGTGACATCACAACTGTAGCATAATAACTGATGACAGAGCAGTTGTGATGTCATTTTCTTATAACAGGCGCGTAGTGATGTCACAACTATTTATTTATTTATTTAACTTTTTATAATGCACCAAATGCCCTTAGGACTCAGAGCGTAACATAACCAAACAACACAAACAATACAAAACACAATAACAAAACAGCTGACGCAGCGAGAAAACATTACAATTCAGCCAATAAAACGGTATTCCTACTTCATTAATCATAATAAATTGGGAGTTACAAAACATCCACTACCAAATTCACAACTGATGAAGTTTTAGGAAAATCATTACAAATGGATAAAAACAGTGGGAGGTTACTACTGCCACACGTATACAGTCCCCGCTGTCCTGGGTGCATCACTGGTCAATTTTTATCCTGCTACCATGAAATAAGAACATTATTGACAAGCTTTTATACTGGTATTGCAGGCTGCATGCACTGTAAATGTATTATTGTCCCTGACACTTACGGGCCGATTCATGGAACAAATGCGCACCGAAAAGCTTGGCGCAAGCTGGCGCAAGCGTGAAAAAGCAAGCGCACGCGCACGCATGTGATTCATGGAAGGGCCTGCGCGTGTTTACTGCGGGATGTGAGCCAAATCCGAGTGTGGAGCGCACGGGTGCACACATCACAGCAACATACCAAACGCTGTGCGCGACGCGCACATCAAAAGTGCACAACGTCGGCGGACACACCAAAAAGGGGGCGGGACATGGGGTGTAACACACGAATGGGGAACAACGCGTGAAAAAGAAGGCGTAACTGGGGAAGTACTGTAGGGAAATACACGGAACACCCACACGCACACGAACAACACGTATTCATGGAATCGAATAAGGGAAACCCGCGCACGCTAAAAGACGTGCACAGGCGTCAACACATCTGCCACACGAAGGCAGGCAGAAGCGTCCCCACGCGCAGTATAAAAGTGCGCGCAAACAACAAACACGTATATACAGCTTCGATGAATGCCCCATTTGTCGCAGCACTGATCGTGGGACACCGCAGGAGGAGGAGAATAGCCAGGTCCCACATTTTTTTTGCCCCGGACCAGCCTTTTTGGGATGCCTGGCGACCAGGTCTATGGCAGGTATAGGTTTCCACCTCGTATCATCCTAGACCTGGTCAGGGAGTGGGAAGATGACCTTACATCCCCCACCCTGTAATCCCAAGCATTGAGCCCCTTGAAAAAGGTGCTCAATGTCCTGCATTTTTTGGCAACTGGGTCATTTCAGCGGACAACTGCCATAGTGGGGGGTGTGGGATGTTTTTACCCATGCATACAAGCCCTATAATAAAACTGTGCAGTACTGGCATGGAAAACATCATGATGGCCAGAACTCCCCAGAGAGTGCACAGGGAAAACATGAAGAATAGGCTGCCACCCATTTTTGCCTATGTTGTGAGCACAGGAGGGCACTGCCTAAAACCACAATTGGGCTACACACACAGTAGCCTGAAACCATTGGGAATGGCAATGCTGATTGCCAAAAGCAACCCAGAACTGTGGGGAATTCATTTTCTTAATCCCAAAAATGGTTGCATTACCAGTACTCACCACTATCAGAAAGCCGGCGTTTTAAAACCACCAGACTTTTGTGTAAAACTGAACAAATGAAACAAAACCAGGCCAAGCAAAGACTTGCTAAGAGGTGGAAGAATGTAAAACTATATTCTGAAACGACTTGAAGGAAGTAATTATTTAATGTATAGGTACAAATTGTCAGTTTGATTTGGATGTAGAAAACTGGGAACAAAAAGTGACATTTAGCTGAAACCTGGCTTAATGAAACTGGATTCTGCCTGACAACTACCCCCGACAGGAGAAACCTGTTCAGCCACTCTTCCCAGGCCTAGCTGCATCCTGCTGCCCCTTGCCAAAAGGAGTTGTCACCTCTCTGATTAGATTAGGGGTGGAGCACCTGGGAACTGGAAAGAACAGAACAATGCAACTTCCTTGACTCAGGCAAATGTTATATTGGGGGCGTCGTAAAATAGCTTCCTCTTGGGAGAAACTGAGGGGCAGCTGTGCCTCTGTGAACAAGCTGGCTTGGGGGAAGTGGATAAACCAGTTATTCCACCCTGTGATGTGGGAAGCCACACCCCTTTTTGACCAGGGCATAATTTTAAAACGATAGATAACTCATAGTGCGGACTTGTCAGAATTATATAAGTAATATCATTATTTTTGTGATTTTTCTGTGAACATTTTGAGAGGCGTTAGGACCCGGTGGTGTATTCTGGGGGATTGTTAGCGGAAAATAGGGTCTCACTCCAAATGTCTGCATGTTAAAAATCTGACACTTCATCAATTAATGTCCATACTCCTTGCGCACATGTGTGTAATTTTGGGTAAATGTCCGATATTGCAAAACCAGTTAAAAAGCGCAAAATGTTGTCATTTTTGAATGCAAGCCCCCAGGAAGATCAGAGGCGGACAAGCATGGACCATAAGGAATATATAATGTGCACATGTAATTTCAACAAATTGTATATCTGGGAAAGATGTATTTGAATCAAATATAGATTTGTGGGCAAACTGACCAGGGCAGGATCCTCTGACCCATAAACAGACCTCATCATGATGACAATCCATTTCCTTCCCCCAATCATGGGAGAGGAGAGAATTGGGCCAATGACAAGTAGAGAGGGGCAGGCTTAGCTAGGCCCAGGCACACACCCATTTTCAAAACACATAAAAAGAGACTGCTGGGACAGGTAGAGACATTCAATTCCATTTGCTGCGGAGCATGCTGACCGACGACTTCACATCCAGAGATCCAGACTTCAAATCCATCAATCTCCAAAGACCAGAACTTTATTTCAGAGCTTAAAGCAAGGGCCTAAACCCACAAACTGAGAACTCCTCTCAGCAGGCCTCAGCAACCTTAAAATCATTTGAAAACTATTCCACAGCCGGGCGAGCTGTTTGAATTCTTTTGCCAAGAACAATTGCCAGAGACCAGACCAGAGATCCAGAGTGACCCAGACCGCTGTGAGCAGAACCAGAGAGCTGACCCAGATCACTGTGAAGTGCCGAGACCAGAACCGGAGTCCAGTCCAAAACCTGACCAGATCCGTGGCGAGGCCTATTTCAAATTTATATTGTGAGTACCTAGCAGAACTGTGCAGAACCAATCTCTTAGTTAAAATAATCTAATCCAAACTATTTTAACCTAAGTAGAACAGCCCCCTAGAAATCGTGTCATCTGTCATTTGTAAAGCTGCACAACTGTCACCTGTCAATTCTGAAGCTGAAAGCTGTCACCTGTCATTTTGAGTTTTACTTTAAATCCGAAAATCTACCTTTATTTAATCGTCCGTATCTCTGGTACCGTTTGGGCTAGGAACGAAATTTAACTTTCATCTGAAAGCTTAGAATCTAAGCTTTCCAACGAACCCAAAACCGACTTGCTACTTTTGCCGTAATTACGATTCACGCACTCACAAATTTTGCCGCGATTTGCGATTTGGCCTGATTTCTTTACCTGTAAAAAGATAGCAGCTTTTTGCTTTCCTCTGCTAAAAATTCGTTTGTCTCTTAATAACCATCCCTGAATCATTGCTAAAGTGAGCCTGAACTAATACCAACACGCATCTCCCACTCACCCTGAATCTCTAGAGGGAATTAAAATCATTGGCACATTTTCCCATCCATTGCCATCACATTTAAAAAGCATTTTGGGCCTGTGTTTCAAACTCCTACCTGTTTCCTCTAAGCTTGCTGGGGGGGAACTGAATTTCGTATTGTATTTGATTGCATTCCTGAGAACTGTGTGCTCCTCTTTCCATCTCCTTCCATTTCTTACATTGCATAGGGGAGGGGGGTGAATTGCCAGAGAAAAAGTGATTATCTTATCTTTTGCTAAAATCATATCAAGTATTTCTGTACTGCATTTTATTCCTCATTGCTTTTCCCTTGAAATCATAAAATTATTTTTCCTACTTTATCCATCCTATACTAACTCCTCATTGATTGTAAAGAAGTGTGCTAGTGCCAGATTACCCATTGTTGATCAACATCATATATCTAAGTGTACTATCAGATATTAATTTATTATAAAGTGTGATATATATATATTGTTTAAATTCTCAAATAAACCTTTTAATTTGCAAAACAAACCTACTTCTTGGCTCAGTGGGGTCAGGGGGGTTCCAAGAGGGGGGTGTTATACAAGGGTGGTCATCCAGAGTACCGAACTAGACATAAAAATACATTAATAAGGGTTTTCCTCAGCATCCCAGACTCGACATTGACTTGGCTGTAGTGTTGATTGAATATCGCTTACAGGGGGTCTCACAGGCCACGCAGTCACGCTGCCTACACCAGGTGTTGGCAATCATGACTGCGCACCCCTCAGAACACACGTACCCCTCTCGCTCTAGCAAAAACATGTGTAAAACTGCACGCGCAACCCTCACAATACACGCATGCAGCCCATCCACCCTCCCCATGACCCACAGGCAGCCCATCACCGCAGTGCATGCCCCACAGGCAGCCCACACCACAGGGGGGACTTTTCCCACACGTTTTAGCTAGCGCGAGAGGGGTACGTGTATTCTGAGGGGTGCGCGGGGAGTTTCACACATGTTTTCGCAAGTGCGAGAGGGGTACGTGTGTTCTGAGGGGTGCATGGGGAGTTTCACACGTGTTTTCGCTAGCGCGATAGGGGTACGTGTATTCAGAGGGGTGCACGGGGAGTTGTGCTCACGTTTAGTTAGCGCGAGAGGGGTACGTGTATTCAGAGGGGTGCGTGGGGAGTTTTACATGCGTTTTCATGGTTGGGGGCTGTATGCTGGTCCACTGGCCTTTGCGCCATGTACTGGATTTGTCCTATGTTTATGGCGCACGGGGCGGGGTTGGAGGCATAACTGGCGCTGCTGCAGCATTGCTGCGCCACTCTGCACCATGGCTGGTTATGGATGTTGAAATCCATGAATATGCTGTGCGCTGAAATAGGTTTTCACGCACGCGGCTGGCGCAGACCGCCGCACGCGCACACTGTGCGCCAGCCGCATGCGCTACCTGTGCGCCGGATTCTATGAATTACCCCCATAATATTTATAAACTCTTAAATATTGATACTCTTTTTAATGGAATATAATATTTTGGTATGTATCAGGACACGGTATCCTCGTCCATATGGGCTAGGCAAATCCTTTTGCTCGCTAGGCCACACTTTTGAAAGGTTCCTTAGTTACAATTTTTAGACCACCCCAACCAAAAACTATTCTTTTGTGACGCACCCCTGATCTTTTGCATGCCACTTCGTTGTCAGAGGGGCATCTATCTTAAATCTACAGAGGGCATTTGGGTTCAATGGGTCCAGGATGAATAAAGGTGGCATATCCTATAAGAATACACACCCTGCATTGCATGCCCATCATTTATCCGGAAAGAGATGACCACTGTATCCACACTGATGAAAAAAGGCCTTGTTTCAACCTTAAATTTCTCTTGTTTTAAAAACTTTTGCAGATTTAAAATTTAGGAGAAGTGTTACATTGACTGCATGATTGCATTAAGTACGCATACTGTCAAACCCTTTAGTTTGTTCCTCCATTTTGAGGCTCTTATATATAATATGGATCAAGCAATCAGTGTAGATGTGAATTCTGATGAAAGGAAACTAGAGGAGTAAATGCAGGCAGAATTGAAAAATATCTTCCAGAATGTATCGAGATATATATAACTCTTTAAGTTGCATTGCATTGTTAATACTACTATCTAGTTAAAATCACAAATTAATTACCAGCATGAAAGGAATAGCGGCCCCAGCCAATCAAGAGAACGAAGGCAGACTTGATTCACTGGCATAAAATCATAGTCACTATTTCCAGCTGCTGCGTTCCTCTCCAGTCTTCCATTAATCGCCGTCTGCCTCCATAGCCTGTACCCTCCAACCACCCTCTACACCTCCTCCGAGTCTCCTGCAGACCAACCTCTGCTTCAGACCATCGCCACAACCCATCCACTTACCTGCCTCACACCAACTTATCTGTTACACCCATCCCACTCATAACCTCCATGGAAATGAAAAAGGGTTCAGGGGAACTTTCCTTCTCCATTTGTCCCTTCTCCATTTCAACCACTGACAATCCACTTTGTAGCCCGTTTTTAACATCTGAAATGGCGGCTGCACTGCTTCAAGCCTTAAAAAGGAAAGCTATTGGCAGCCCATGCATCGTGCCAGCATGCTAATAGCTATACCCCCAGCTGCGGGGCTTAACCGGCTGATAATGCATCCCACCTCAGGGAGGATTGCTTAAATAATAGTGAAAAGATTAATTTCAGCAAGTATCACTTACACTTACTCTGATAGTATGCAACACTCACCCTGGACTACTGCCTCAACTTACACTTTGCTTACATCCTCCGATCCAATGTATGCACCCTCTTCCTATAATTATGACAGTTTTTTTTATAAAACGCTTAAGTTTCTAAGCACAGACCCGGGAATGCGAGCCTGTGTCATTGCCACTGAGCTATACTACCTGTGACATTATAACAGGTTTGGGGCCGATTCATGGAATTATAGCGCAAAAAATAGCCTACTTGCGCCCAATCTGTGGCCAATCTGTGCACGCAACTATGTTTGTTGATTCATGGAATCGAATGCGCTGGACTTTTCCTGAACTTGTGTGGATTTTGCACTGGCCTGCCATGCCTGTGTGAGCCGTCAAGGGCCTTGCGTGAGACTCCGAGCAGTGGATGGGCATGGCCTGCACAGAGAGCTGGCAAGGGTGCTGAACACAAGAAATGGGGACTGACTTGCAAAGAAGTGGGCGTTCGAAGGCAAGCAGTCCCTTGCATGCCCATTATTGCATGGCAAGAGACGTATTCATGGACCCGAATGCGCAACGTCTCTGCTGGGAAATGCCCACAAAGGTCCTTCATAAGATCTGCCACCTGGAGGCTGACGTAAGTACACTTTCGCGTACGATTTCCAGCATGCAGGTGGGATTGCACGTCCTATTTCAAGGTGCATGTACTCAGTCGGGGTTCTGTAGGGGTGCGCGTACACTGTGTCGCAGGGTGCAGGAACGTTTTACGTGGGTTGGCAAGCACTTTTTCAGAGTATTTGCAGAGTTACGATTTTTCCGACACATGTTGTAGGGGTGCCGGATACAGTTACTGCGGACCCAAAGCATGCTCCTCGAGTCACAGGCCTGCTTACTGGGGACCCCACGCACTGTTTGAAGGGTGTGTGTATTCGCGCCTGAGGAACCGTGCAAATGTATCTAATCTGGCAGTTTCCAACTTTGTGTGTGGGCGTGTTAGGGGCGTTCCAGTCGGGACTTGCCAATACGGTTAATTTGCACGAACAATTCCATTAATAAGCATTGCACGCATCGTTCTTTCTGCACGCAGGGTGATGCAGTGTCCTTCTCGGCGCATGTCCCCTGAACGACATCTGCGCTAAATTCCATGAATCGGCACCCTTTGTCTCTGTTAACACTTTGGCATGCGGCTGTCACCTATATACCCCTGGAAGTAACCAACCTTCACCGTGCTATGTAATGAGCGCTGCAGCTGGTTACGACCAGGAATGCGCAAAATAAATACTCAAAAAACAAAAGGGTAAAACAATTATTCATTATTTGCCATAAAGTAATGCGACAGACACATTACACATATGTTCTCGCTTGCTGACTGAGGCAGGCGCATAGAGAACGTGAATGCTATTTGAGTGACCGCCACATATTTTTGATGTTTTTATTACTATTATTTATTATTTTCTTATTTGTCAAGCGCCGAAAAGCCCGTCGGCATCAGGGCGCCACAAAAACACGCAGGGCAGTGGAAACACGGGATGGGACTGGTAAAGTGAAGCATTTCGTTTTCAGTCACCTTCACAATGAAGCATGTACTCCACTCTATCTTGTCCAGTACTCCAGTCAAGCAAAAGACCCGGCTAGTTAAGTGGTTAAATGCATCTCCCACCTGCCTCCAGCTAATGGAATAAAGTTTGGCATTGGCGCAATGTTTTTGTTTTTTAAAATAAGTGAATACTGTAGATGGGAGCTTTTCATTTGGTTAATGGCCCACTTGTGTCCACTTTGTGGCCTGTTCGCCTATAATGCATATGGGAGGTGTCGGGGAATCGGTTGCGCATATTGATTTCCTGTTTTTTGAAGAGGCTAAGAGTGTCCTGCTCTAGGCTGCTGCTGAAGCTGTAATTTATATCACTTCAAAAACTACACGTACGGTGTATGTCCTTAAGCCGCATTACAGTGCACTCGAATCAACGCTAATTTGTAAACTGACTGCGGCAAAAGCATTTCTGCCGGATCAGTGTGCGCACACTCGCCTGTAAATCTCCGATTTGCGATAGCAGGCACATCTTCAGGTCTTTATGTAAGGAGCTGGCGCGAGCATTTGCGGTTACAAGTGTTACTACCCCAGGCCAAGGGCATAGCTAATTAGTTCTCTGACAGAAAAGTGTGGCGTCGTGTCTTCTCACGACGAACTAAACGTGCAGCTGGAGCCCCTCAAGGACGGCAAAGTTTCTTATCAAATGCGTCCCGCTCTTGCCTTGCACATCCTTTCTTCGTTTAATACTCACTGCTATGGACGAATTGCTGGAGGGTCATTTATTTATCCAGAGCACAGAGGTGCAGTATCCGTCATTGACGCTAGAAGTCGCTGGTGAGATACATTGAGCTCTTTTCCTTGATTCAATATATATATCCAGGCTGTACCAAATAGCAGACAAAGGGCCTCATCAGAAAGTGGTTGGTATCCCGGCGGTAAATGCGCTGGGATACTGCCCAACGCAGCCGCAATTCGGTGTCCGGCGCTATTAGCCCTGAATCCCAATTGTGGGGGGGCGCTAAGTCCCCATTCACCAATTACACCAAATGTGGCATTTTGGGCGCTGTTACCACGACGTTAATAGCGCTGTGGTAATAGCACCTTAAATGGGGGGAAAGTGGCCAGATTTACCTCCAACGTTCCGGCCAATCTCAGGATTGGGCAGAGAGGTAATGCGGAGGTAGCACTATTACCACCACATTTTTACTGCTCCGCCCGACCCTTGATGAGGCCCTTGCGTTATTCAGCTCTCTCTCTGTTGTGGCAGTAGTTGCAAATTACACCGCCCATGTGCAAATGTTTTGTTTTAATTCGCAACAGGTAGCCTTTAGTGCAGCGTAGCTGCTATACTACCCTCAAGATGCCACTGGGTGCTTACTAGCTATACGGCTTGGAACTTAGTTCTGGGTTTAATTCCCAGATGAAAGACAGTTTTTCCAAAATCTTTCGACAGGACATATCTCAAGTTCATGCTCTTTGAACTACAGCAGGCAAAATGCGAAACTCCCTAATGCAAAGTGTGTTTGTTGCATTGTATATCATGCTCTAGCTGTATACTTCTGGGCAATATTTTGAAAGTAGTAATCTAATGTAAGTATACCTTTAGCACAATGTCTGTGTTCCTGTACTGTGGCACTTTATACTTTGCTGATGCCCACATTAAACAACAATATGCATATTTAGGGACTGATCCACAAAAACATGCACATCGCAATAAGATGCATGGTTGCGTAGAGACATGCGCGGCTTTGCACACCTCATTGCAGCACATCAATTAACAATAAAAAACACCAAATGTGCGCAATCCGAATTTGCAGATTGTTGAGCACATGTGCAAATACGTCAGCATTTCAAGCCGCCTCAAAGGCGATATGCATGTTTCTGACACACCTCTGTTAAGTGTGCACATTTCAGAAGCAAAGGTCATGAGCATCATATCAAATGTGGCAAAAATGAGTGCAAGTAGCTCAAACCAGGAAGTAGCCTTTTTGCATGTGCGCATTTGGGAATGATAGGTGACCTTCGCAGTCCCAGGGTAAATGGTGTAGTTCATGAAACCATCTCAATTTTGTGATAGTAAACATTGAAAGATTATGAGCCTCATTACAGAGACGAAGCTGTTATGTTTCATAATGTTAGGAAGTGACTGAAACATTCCAACACAAAAGAACGGCTTCCATGATGTAACAAATGCACTTTTGCCAGGAATGAAAGTTTTATGTATGCTTATGATCTGGAGGGGCTAGTCAGTTCCTTAGAGTTGAAAACGAACCTGATTCTATCCGAATGACAAACAATATGCAGTTTATATACCCAGTTATACAATTTACATAATCACACATATTTTGTTACAAACCCATCCCCTGACCCTCCATTGGCTAACTCTAATACAAAGTAATGTAATCACCCTTGATCTAAAAACCCATTTCTCTGATATATTGACCCACTCAACAGTATTTTGCCACATCACAAGCTGCCTGTCTGCAAGAAACAGCAAAATGGCTGTGTTGGCTCCTGTGCACACCAGGACCTCAAAACTGTGTTTTTGCAACAACAAAAAGATGGCTGCACCATCCTGCCTAGCACACTTCAGGCAAGATGGAACAAGGGGACACACTGAAAAAGCATGCCAGTGTGTTCTAAAACATGTAAATGGAATCAAGTGAAAAGGCAGTACTGCTTGGCTGAAAACCCAACATTTCCCGTCAAAATAAAACTTTTCACCCTTTAAAAATGCTGGTTTGACGCTAATTTCATCTGTTCTCTCTCAAACTACTGTGATTAAAAAGACCCTGCCATGCCCAGGATATTGCATTGTGCCTCAGCAAAAGCAGGCATGATTTCTGAATGACAGGCCCAGTCATCAACTCTGAGAGAAATCAATAAGCAACTTCACTTTTACTTGCACGGGAATACGTGTTTATTTCTTTTAAAAAAGTATCCCAAAGCTCAGCAGTTCAAAGAGACTATAGCTGTCTGAGACAGGTCAGTTTCAAGATATCTGTGCTTCAGACAGACTGTTGCATTCAAGAAAACAACTATGGCTGCAAGGCAATATTGGGAAGGCGATGGGGCTGCCAAACCAAATTTAAAGAAAAAAATGCTAGCAGTTTTCAAAACGTGTAAAAATGGGATTTTGCCAAACTGAAGGAGGAAAATGCCCATTTAAAAAGTAAACTGTTGAAGGAAAGCCTCCCACCTAGACATGGGAAAGGGTTTGTGGCTGGTGGCCATTTTTTTATTCCACAGGTTTGTTTTAATTCAAGACTCAAAATAAGAAAATAAAGATTAAAACACATGGGCTGAGTTTGCAAGCTCCCAAAAAAAACAGTTATTCAAGTACCAGACGTGAAATTTCCCCCTAGGAAGGGAGGTACACCATAAACTTAAACTTCCACGACACGAAAGTGATAATTGCCAGCTTGAAAAACTTTGAATGGGCCAGGACAAAGAAAGTTCACATGCTCGTCAGACATTTGTCTGTGTTCCAGGTTGGGACAATAGAAGTCCTGGGACACTAACCTGTGAAGTGTGAAGGGGCAATAAAGCCTCCAATTAAGATGAGAAACCTCCACCTTGCCTTCAAGGAAATGACAGTTGGTTGCAGTTGGAGGAAGGAAAAATAAATGATCTACTTACAATGGACTGCCTTTTGGTTCCAAAGACTATTTTATAAATAAACTTTAAAGACTTTTATCTCTGCAGCAAGAATTAGTAAAAATTTAAAAAGTTTGCAGTTTTAAATATAATTTATGGGCTTTCTTTTAAGACTTGGTAGAATTCATTGATACCTTGGGAACAAAGATGGGAGATTATGGCAGATTACGAGAAAAGCATTTATGTTGCCAAGGCGAGTTTTTGTACATACATCCCTTATGTTAATCCACACCCATGTATAAAGTTCTAGAATTTTGAGTGATATAAATCTCATTGAAAAGCGCAAAAAAATAGTAGAAGGACGAAACAAGGTCTCATGGACTGGAGGATTGGACTGCAATGTGCTGCACAAAATATGTAACCTGTGTATATAATTTGCTAAGAGATTGCAATTTTATATGTTTGTGGCAAAATTGGATTTTAGTTAAAGTAACTACGGGAGGTTTTTGGACATTGTAAAACTCACACCATATATCTGACATAATTTTCTTGAAATCCAACCAACTGAGAACGAGGCGGAGACCATCACCCTTGTCCAATCTTGTTGTTGGAGGCGGGTTTAGTTAAGCCTGCCTCAGTCATATACTGTGATGATGTCATTAGGCATTATAAATAAGAGTCCCTGACAAGACTCTAGACAGACACCCACACACACTCTTCCTGACATTCCTGCTCTGCATTCCTGTTCCATTCATCCAGATTCCAGATACCAACTACAAGGCCAAAACATTGCTGACTGTACTCCAGGGCCGACTGCAAAACCCAAGCATTGCTGATCCTGCTCCAGCAAGGCCTGCATTCTGAAAACCACTAAATCTCCCATTAAAAGGGGGAAAGCTGTGGTGTTTTTGGGAAGCATCCTGATCCCACTAACTGCATAACTGCAAGCCTGCCATCCAGCTGACCTTTAGTATCCGGTGACCAGAATTGCCAATCCAGCAGTGCCATCCAGTGACCAGAACTGCCCAGCTGTTTGCCAGGCGTCCTTCCGTGTAGTGACCATAACCCTTGATGGTCCAAAATCCCAAATTAAAAGCGGACTGTAAGTATCAGACCTACCACATCTGAACCCATAGTATATCTTGTCTTGCCGTTGTCGTTATCCCACTCTCCAAGTCATCCTATCCTTATCCTGATAACTTGTTCAAACTGTCAGAATTATCCGTGCAACCTTGTCCTTGATTTTTAATGTTAGTGTGCCCACTCATTTTCGAATTGCATGCTTTGGTAATCCATTCTTTGTGATTGTTAGTGTCTTTGCACTGTTGCTTTAGTGAGGAATTATATTTGCTTCAATGTTTTTAACACACATTCATTATTTATTTGTCCATTTCCGAGTTTCATTTCATAACATTGCAAGGGGTTTAAAATCTGTTTTTCTCTCTTATTTGGGGGGGGAGGTCAGATTTAGATCCTGTCTCCTATTTCTCATTCCTGATTACCTGCTGCTTCTGTTTATCCACTCAGAATTGATTATTTGTGGGTTGAGGAACAATGCAGGGGGAAATTCTAACTTGGGGGCTATCTGTCCTAAATCAAAAAGTGCTCCTATTCTGCTGTGCTGTCTATATGTTTCCCTAGAAGATTAAACCCTGTGCATTGCTCACTTTCCCATTGTAATTATCAACCCATTGGTGATTGCTGCCCAATATTAAAAATGATTTCTTTTGAATGTTAAAATAAATAAATACATAAATATTGTATTTTACCAACCTGCCTCGTTCATGGTCCATTGTGACTCGGGGTATTTGAAAAAGGGGTGTGATATGAGTGGTGTACAATCTCAGTATTGAATCAACATAAAAGATAAGCATGTCAGTCGTGCACTTCATACTAGGTCGAGACCAAGGTGTATGTCGCCTTATTGAAATCCTTAACACATTGGGTACATTCACAAAGTACAACCCCTTTGACATGGGATCTTCTTACATTGTCAGTTTGACGTACTACACATAATACATTTATCATTCATGAATAACTCTGTTTATTATTCCACCATGTGACAAAAACATATCAACCCAAATGGTGATTGTGCAAGGCTTTCTGTTAAACACTTCAAGGCAATGCCCATATTATTTTTCTAGCATTCCTTCACATAATCCTATTTGGACTGCCATTTCAGGTCATACAGCCTTTGGCATGTATTCTGCTTATTTCCCTGAAAGCCCATAAACCATCAGCTCTCAATTTAACACTCCATGTAGCCGGACATTTCGGGTCATCAAAAACAAGCCTTTGTACTCCCACGGAAATTACTCTTTGTATCTCAGAACCCAATCGGCCATAGAAAGCTTACGAATGGCTTTCCACTCAGTTCTCCTCTTCAGACATTTGAGATGTTATCACAACTGCCCATGTGCAGTTCACATCCAAACCCCTTTCATGACCTTGGTCATCCAGCTTTCACCCTCCCTGCGAATCAAGGGACTCTGCGGCCTACTAAAACTCAAAGCAGGTAATACATGCATTCTGCAGTGTCTCCATGGACCCCCAATAATGAACCTCATATTTCCCAATTCCTTAAATGTGCCTGCAATCTAACCCACTGTCGAATTCCCACATGTTAGTTTGCCTGCATTAAGCTCGCCACTACATACTTCTTAGTGCTACCAATTGTAGATTGCACAATAGATTGTATCCATGCTACTGCTACGTTGCTGCCTACTGTGACTCTTTAATGCATCCAACTAAAACACAAAGTAACAGTCATTTAAATTTTTCTAAATACATTGAACACATATTTAATTGCAAAATCACATCTAACCGAGCAACACCATGGCCTAGTACAATTTACGCAGTGTGAACCTCTTTTCCGTGTGTGGCCCTAAATCAACTACCCCAACATTGTGTTGGCACAGCTCCTCTGTATAAGGGACCCCCTCTGCAGATCACTCCCCTTCAATGTGTGTTGTGGGCCAGATCTGGGTAAAGTATTCAAAGTTAGGTTTAGGATGACACTCAGTATGAACAAGTCCCCTTAGGCTACCAATACCCTGCCTGCGTATGTACCTCTGCTCTTAAGTGCCTATAGTATTCATTTATATTATTTTAAAAAAATGCATTCTAATTGTAGTACTTTATTAGTCCCCTGTACTGGACGCACAATGATCTCCTGCTATATGGCTGGACAAGAAAGATTAAAGTAGAGTATCAGTGACAAGGCTTAACCCCAGCACCTATGGCTTCTCACTTTCCCAGGCAAGTGTTCTAACCCCTTGTCCACAAATACTGCAACTATGACACATGTCTGAGTCAATCCAATGTGGTGTGTTGCTTTTATAAAGAAGGGCTTCCCCTCTTTGGAGGGAGTCATTCTGGACTGCAAGAAAAAGACATGTATACCTCTTTTGGGAGAGTTTATTTCCAAAGCCCTC
Organism: Ambystoma mexicanum; assembly: GCF_040938575.1. Lineage (NCBI taxonomy): Eukaryota > Metazoa > Chordata > Amphibia > Caudata > Ambystomatidae > Ambystoma > Ambystoma mexicanum. Next base: position 295,001,578 of record NC_090928.1, read on the forward strand.
AGCCATTGAGGTGAAGGAGTGTTCCAAGGCAGAGGCAAACTCTGCCCCTAACCACTCCCAGGGCACGTTGGCAAGCCTCTGTTAAGAGGTCCAATCCTTGTTAGGATAACAAGTAACTTGTCTCTGGTTGCATCATATCAAAAGCGCTTTGATGTGCAGGAAGTGTGGGAGACAGAAAGAAAAAAGAGAGGTCCCCAGAAACCTAAGATGGGGGAATCTCTTCTCGCCATGGTTCTGCTCTGCCTGCATGTCTAAACTCACCCTATTTTATAGCCATGTGCTTAAAAGGCCCTATGGTGTGCAACACAATATTGTTTGACAGGCCTTTGTCATGGAATTGGCCCTTTGATGCAAGGCTCTCAGGCCATCTTCAGCTGGGAGATCCCAGGGCTGGCAAAGGGGAAGTGACCCAACTTTCCAGGATGTCAATAGAGGAAAGCCTCCAGCCCTCTGCCCCATTCATTGAAATGGAGACAGGGGGTGCTGGTAATCCACATTCCTTTCAATAATTTTGTGAACCATCAGCCACCATACCAAAACCTAGGTATGGTTTATGTTTCCAAATTATCCTGCCAACAGGTTGATCGTTTATCATAATCATGTGGTTTCTGAAACTGAGGTGCTGATTTAAATGCAGCCTCTGTGTTGCAGTGGCGTTTGTTGCCACAGCAGCTGTCAAACAGGGCACCTGTCACCTCTGAACCTACTCTGTGCCACTGGAGAGCAAGAGTTGTGGATCAGGATACTGATGCAGCAGGGCACATGTGTACACTGCTCTTTTGGCATGGAGTTTGATGAAAAATGGGGTCTAATTAGCAGACAAAGATTCTGAGATGGATTGCTTTTACCATTTTATTGTAAATAAACATCAAAAAAGCTAGTGTTTCCATACCTTTGCCAGGTGACAAACCTTCACACAGTGCGTCTGAAAGCTTTGTGGTACCAGACACTGGCATGCAGTACGCGTGTGCACACAAGCAAGTCAAGTCACTCAGTGGCTGGGAAGTAGAACAGGATACTTTGTGACTCATGTTGACACGAAGGGTTCTATGAGATTTTATGTTTTTCTTTTAAGCCATTTTGCCGCAAATGTATGCAGGTGGCGACCAACCTGCAGCCGCTCTTACCCCCACCCACATTAATTGTTACCCATACCCACCCGCCACATATATTTGCAGCCAAATTCAGCACAAACATGTGGATGAATTTAGCTTCGACTAAATCCCCTGCAATGAAACCTCCCTATCCCGGCATGAGGACAAGGTTCTGAGAAGCAGAGGTTTGCAGGTTTATCCTCAGTAGGCTCTGGGTAGCGTTAGGTTGAAAAGCGCCTCAGATGAGACCGACGATATCGCTCTCTGTCAATGTCCAGGATGGCAAGCCTAGATCACCCAGCTTCCCTGACAAGAAATCTCCTAGACCAAGGTTCCTTAGTACCTGTGTTTCCTCTCTGGTGTGCACGGGTGCATCCACTCAACCTGCTTTCTTTTGCCACACAGAGCAAGGCAGGTAGTATGCACACACGTAACAAAAAAAAAACTGTTGATATCTGCTCGTTTTGTAGACTGTAGATTCACTCATTCTCTTGATGGTTGCTCCTGGCTTTCAGCCTCGTACACCCTTCTCCTTTTCTACCCTTCTCCTGAGACATTTAACTTCCCTGACCCTCAGCCCCATGTGCCATTATTTATATAAATAAAATCAGTCTCTACAACTTGTTCAGAGCAGCCTCTCCTTCAGGGGAGTTGCTAGGTCTGGAAAAGACCCGGGGCTAAGCTGATGTCGGAGCTGTCGGGATTGGGGGCTAGCTAGTCTTTTGGCTGTAGCTCCTGAGATTCTATCCGGGGCTACAACCAAAAGACCAGGGGCTATAGCCTCCTTAGCCCCCCCCCTAGCAACGCCTCTGCTCTCCTTTGCTGTCTGAGCGAGAAGGCAATGCAGTGTGAGGGAGGATTGCTCACTGGCAGCGGGCTCGCCTTGGAAGCAAGACGACACGGGTCCGCGCTTAGAAACCTCTGGGTATTAAGCTTGTTATAAATAACCAATCATATTATATCAATCATAATGCAGCTGAGGCTCCTGGTCCTCAATATTGTCCTCTTATGACTTGAGCGTCATCGGAAATTGGAGGGAGGGAGGGAGGGAGGGGGAAACTATGAGGTCTTATGGAAACTGGAGAGGATGAAGGAAATAGGAGAAGAGGAGAAGAGCTGCAGGCAAATTGAGGAGAGATGCCAGAAACTACAAAAGAATATACAGATAAGAAGAGCAGAAAGAGAAGTGGCGATAGGAATGTGACACAGAAATGCAAGCAGGGCAAAGAGGTTAACTACAGCACGAAGAGAGAAAAACCACAATGACATTATCTGCAGATAAACAGAAAGCAAAGAAAATGACAGTTGGCGAGACACGAAACAAAAGAGACAAGCAGCACTAGTAGACAGTTTGCTCCAAGAAATTAAAGGCACCAACAGTTCTGAAAAATGGATTGCACAGAGTCAGCGGCAGAGTGAAAGGCAGGTAATATACATGGAGGGGCAGGCTCAGCAGGAGATAGTGACACATTTGTAAAGAGAATTAAAGATGGGTAGACCCTGAGAGACATCGACAAATGGGCAGACATGGAGATGGGACAGAGACTCTGCATACGGAAAGAGGGTGCACAGCAACAACATGGTGAATAGGAACAAGTCTGCAGGGAGACCCGTGCAAAGAGAGAGGCAAAACAAGCATTGGCGATGCCAATAGTTTTTGAGTTTGTAGTTGTTTATTGCATTTAACATTTAGCATGGTGGGAAGGAATGAGGAATGACAGCACAGTGAAGAAGCAATGAGATTATGGAAGGGAATGAAGGGCAGTGACAGGAGGGTGAGGTTAGCACTGTGGGGGGAGGAATATGAAATAAATGGCAACATGAGGAAGAATTAAAAAATCCCATTATTTAAATCTAGGCAACCAATACTAAACCATAGCGTTGTAAAACACTTGGAGGAAGGAGTGGCAGTGTAAATGGTCGGAAAAGAATGACAGCACAAATGGGAGCGTGTAGAAGCAACAGCCCAAGGTGGGAAGGAGCAACAGCAGAAGGGGGAAGGAGTGACAGGACAAGGGGGAAGGTGCAACAGCACAAGTGGTGAAGGAGCAACAGCGCATGGTGGGAAGGAGCGACAGCACAAGTGCGAAGGAGTGTCAGTGCAAGGGGTAAGGAGCAACAGAACAATGGGGAAGGAGTGACAGAGCAAAGGCAGAAAGGAGGATCAGAGCAAGGGGGAGGAGAAACACAGCAAGGGAGAAGTAGTAACAGAGCTAGGGGGAAGGAGCAATAGCACAAGAGGTGAAGGAGGCACAGCGCCAGGGAAAGAAGTGACAGAGCAAAGGGAAAGGAGTGACAGCACAAGGGGAGGAGCAACAGCACCAGGGAAGGAGTGACAGCACAATGGAGGAAGGGTCAACAGTGCAATTGGGGAAAGGACTGCTGAAAATGCACAGGGGAAGGAGTAACAGCGCACAGGGAAGGAGTGACAACGCACAGGGGAAGGAATCCCAGCACACGGGGGAAGTAGTGACAGCCCACAATGGACAGACTGCCAGCTCAAATGTAATGGAGCAACAGCATAAGGGGTGAGGAGGGACAACACAAGTGAGGGAGGAGGAACAGAACAAAAGGGGAGGAGGACAGCGCAAATGGGTATGAGGGACAGCACAAAGGGGGAGGAGGGAAGCACAAGGGTGGACGAGGGACAGCACCGGGGAGAAAGAGCAACAGCGCAAGTGGGCAGTACATCTGTTGGTTGTATGTCTAACTGCAGCCTGGTCTGAGTTGTCCTTTATTGTACTTTTGCTCTCAATGGGGCTCATTTTCGCCCCGGTGCAGATGTCCACAAAAGAGATCTGAAATGTCTTCTGAGTCATAAATGGACACACTCTGCTATTCTTTTCCCACACTTTATGCAATTGCACATAGAAGTAGGACAAAGGGAATTTGTACCCATTTCAAAGTGCATCCCAAATTCAGAAACTGGGTGTGCTTTGAAATCATGGTTCGATCAGGAGCAGGGGAATGCCGAGGAATGCACAATGCATATCCAGATCATTCATGACCACGTAAAGCTATTTTTAATTTCTATCCCTCCAACATAGATGCAAATGATTGAACAACATATGCAACACACCCAGAGCACAAACGTTTTCGAAAAAATGAAAACGTAAGGCTGATATGAAAACCCTAGGATCTGAGCACTGCATTACAAACATTATTTTTGGGAGAGGTGCAGAACCACTGACAACATACAGAGGTCCTCTCAGATTTCTTTTGAGGACCTCTGTATGTTGTCAATGGTACTGCCACCTATCCAAATAATTAATGCTTGCATTACACTGCATACAAGCATTAGTGGGTTTGGCGTATTTGGTGGTGCCGAAACATTGGTACTGTAAGAGAGAAAGGGGAGTTCAGGAGCAGTCTCGCATCGGCATGGCAACTGGCCAATGCTTACGGGATGAAACGGCCGAAGCACCAGCAGGGCCTTGTTTTGTTTCCAGGAGGGCTTTGCTTCCGGCATTTTATACCTCACTTTAATACGTTTCTTCAGCCAAATTCTTAATCAGCCCGATTAAAACTATGTCTGCTCAGAGAAAGACTTGTGTTAATTAATTAATTAATTAATTAATTAATTTCTGACAGTGGTTAGCACCATTGATACTCCATATTTGCTGATGTTCTATTGTTATCATAACAGTGCATATATCAGCAACCGTGGATGGCTCAATAGACACCTCATGAATTACCGGCCCTGTGACCGATCTTCCATCATAACCAGGCCTCCTGTTGTATAATATCCTTGACAAATGACAGGAAGCGTGTTGACTCTCTGATGTCTCTTTATTCAACAGCAGACATCTTCAGGGTATGTAACTGCACACACAAAGAATAATGGGTGGACAACAGGCCCTTTAACATGTGGCTGGCTTGTGCCACGAAGTTCTGTCCTTGATTAGGCTCTGGGGCCTAATATTTATGAGGAGCGCACAGGACGCGTCTCCTCATGTCCCCTCCTCGCTCTGTGTGTCGCGCCGGAGCCGGGGGCGTGGCTTCCACCTACGGACGAGATCTCGCGAGAGCTCGCGGCTCTCGCGATATCTCTACACCTCCGCATGGCAGTGTTTCATTTCGTGATAGCATGGATCTGTTTTTGTATGCCACTCAGCCGCGCCCATCTGTGTGATTTGATTTGCAATGGCCATGTCTACTCCAGTGCTCTACCAAGGGGGTGGATGGACCCCAAGGACCTTTCTTACAGACAGCAAAGCTTCATTGTGGGGTGCCCCAGAAGAGAGACAGGTCTCGCTGAGGAGGCCGAGCACTGCCCGCTAGTGTGGGCAAGAGAAGGGGAGGCAACATTAATTTACTTGTTAGGCAGGCACGGGAATTCAACAATATGATGGGCACAAAATGTCACCCTCACAATTACGACGGCCGAAAATGCCGACTTTTTCTTTTATTATTTAGATCCCACCTTACACCACATATATAAGTGGGGTGTATAGAATATAATATTGATATAGGGTGGTTGCGGGGGTCTGCCCTGCAGATATATGTGGTGTAAAGGGGTTTAAAAAAAAGTTAGCATTTTCGGCCGTCGCAATTGTGAGGGTCGCAATAATCACATAGATCCGTGCTGACCAGATGTCGCTTTTCAGGACAGCAGCTGACTTCGGAGTACGGTGAGTGGACGGGCTCTGGAGGTTGCTTGAGGGTGGGCTCATGGAATGTGTGGGCCAAGTGTTGCCTTCTGTCTCTCTATGTCCCCACCTCACCTTTTTTTATAATTAACTTTTAGTGCAAGCTTCGTGTGTCTTGTCCATGTAATGACTGTGCATAAAGAATCCAGCATCTATATGTGAACTCTGCCCCAGTCTAGAGTAGCTGTTAATCTCACCAATCATCACACATCGCTACTGTGCTATGTCTCCATCATCTTGTGCTGATTGTTGATACCTGTGCTTAGACACAGCACATTTCAAAAAAGCGTTGTTCGATTGGATTAACATGTACATTTCCCAGGAAGCTCTCCCTGTGTATTCCAACTAAAGCATGTGTTTGTTCCTGCGATTTTTAAAGAGTTTGTGGAGTGTAGTTTTTGTGTACAGATGTTTATTGTGTCATGCCAGCAGAGAGGTGCGTGTGGCAGGTAATTGCGAAACATTGCTATCATTGGACATATTGCGTCGCATTGCTAGTTCCAGACTCCCAGTGCACGAGCACAAGAGGACCAGTGGACAGGACAGCCCAGCACACAGAGAGGTTGGGAGGTGCTTGAAAAATTCCATAGCAAACTCAAAGGCAAGCGAAATTCTTTTATTGTTTTTTCGTGTACACATTGAAACGCGTGCAAGCAACCACGTGTTGTTTGTTGATATGTTCCATCACCTAAATAATAAAGGTTGTGTGCGTTTGCAATTGCTGTTACACTCTTTGGTAGTTGTACGTCAACCCAACTCAATTGCCCACCATTGCTACCCATGAGTGCTGCTCAGTCCGCCTTCGCAGGCAACCCCTCTGTACCTAATCACGCACATGCGCAGGCCTGGCTTCTTTCTGGGTCGGCCGCCCTCTTCAATTCATCACCACTCACCCTGCCGCCCCTTTCAAACTGCCACAAACGCAACCAGTGCAGTCCGCTACGTGGCATGGTCACAAAGCTCACCTCTGCCCCCAAACTTCAACCACACACTCCCTTCCTACCAGCCTTGTCAGAGATACGCCCACACCCAAACAAAACAGCACAGCCCTTGCTCCTACCAGCAGCTTCTACTATGCATCACTCCGCCACCTCGAAACTGGTGCCACCCAGTACCCCTGTCAGCACGATCAAGACACCTACCAACATGCTATGCATGGACATGACTCCCACCCTGCCACATGGGCCTACTATCACTGCCATTTCCTGGCCTGCCTGCACGCAGTCCGCACCCCCCTCAGAATACCACGAGCAATACACGGTATGAAAAAAAACCTAGGGGGCACCTCACTCTGACCTACACCTACCGCAATGAAAACTCAGTCATCCAACATAATAGCCAAGATACAACCTACCCAACACAAGCACACAAAAAGGGATCTGTCTATCCATGCCAATCCACTTACACCACAGACCCCTCCCCTTCTCGGCACTGCCTACCTCCCAGCCATAGCATTAGGCCTACCCAGAAGTCTCAACTTGCCTTAACACCCTGTAACTCACACCTAACCGAAATCAGAGTTCGGAATGCCAACCTGAGATACAGAACCACTCCTCTCCACAAACCCTTTCGCCACATTGACTGGCCCCCAGATATCACTGGAAGTGCCACTAACGTCAAATCACTACTTAGAAACACCTCCCCCACCAACCACCCACAACATACCCCACTACTGTCACTATACCATTACAAAATCTACCTCTGTGCTGCACCCTCCTCAACACCAGATCTGCCCACCCACCAGGAATCCTGGACCTCATCACCACGAACGACTGTGACATCTTAGCCATAACTGAGACCTGGATCTCCCCCTCAGCGGGCCCAACCCTTTCCATTACCATCCCCTCAGGCTACACCATCTTCTGTTGTGAAAAGCAAGAAAGAAAAGCTGGAGCAGTAGCCCTCATCTACAAAGAATCTCTTCCAATACACGCATCTCCCACAACGATTTCCAACTGTGAATCACTGTCAGACAAACTCCAATGCTCACAAAACAACATACTCACTGTACATCTCATATACCGTCCCCTCTGGCCCCATTGCATCCTTCTAAGATGAACTCACCCAATTTACCACCCCCAACCCAAACCAACTACTGAACCCCTAGTATTAGGTGACCTCAACCTGGGTTTCAATGACACCAGTGATAAAGAAGCTACTTCCATAGCCACCGCCCTGGCAGTCTTTGCATGTACCCAAATCATCACAGAACCTATGCACTCTCACGGCTGCATCCTTGATTGGTTGCTAGACCATAAGTGCAGCATTACCATTTCATCTAGCCGACCTTGCCCCTGGTCAGACCACCACACTATCACCTTCGCCATTCCAGCCATTAGCAAATGCTCTAAGCCAGTCTCTGCCAACAGCATCATCATGGCTCATAGTTCACTCAACCTGACTAGCACTAACCTCATTTCTCTCATCAACTCACCTCCCCCCTCTTCACAAGACCCCACAGTCTTAGTAAACCTTTCCTCACTACCACTAACCATCTGGAAGTTGCACAGGCACTAATATGCTGGGAACTTGACTAGTGCAACACCCTGCTTTGCGGTACCTCTGAAAAACACCTTCGTAAATTGCAAACAACCCAGAACAACACGCTCAGAGCCGCTCTTGAAATTGGCAAATGCGACCATATTTCAGATGCCAGGAAAACAGCCCACCAGCTCCCTGTCAAGGATAGAATCATCTTCAAAATTCTATCCCTCACCCACTGCTGTCTCTCGAATGATGCTCAAGGTTACCTAGATTATAATCTAAAAAATATGCCTCAGTAAGACCCAAAAAAGCCACCTACATGCACCGCCTTGTGACACCAAGGATCAAACTAGCCAAAGCGGTGAGCTCCAGTTTCCCAGTCTGGGCTCTGTCTTTTTGGAACAAGCTAGCCCCACATCTGATTAGAGAACCGTCCTACAATGTCTTCAGAAAACACCGGAAAACTGTCTTGTTCAACTGACTCTGCCCTCGCCTGCCTTTCCACCACTGATCTACGTCTGTTCTCTCTGTAACTAGCGCCTAGATGCCCATGGGATTTGTGTGCTGCTATACATGTACAAATAAATACATGTATAAATACTCTTCCATATATTCCGACGTGGATGCTGTTCAGGCTTTGAGTTGGTGACTTATGGCCTGTATTGCTTAGTTGATTCTGTTTTAAGGTTCACATATGTACCCATCCATGTACTTTGCCGATTAACACTGGCAATGGAAGAACCAGGTTCTCCCTGGTCAGCAGCCTTAATCTCCAAGTACTAACATCTGGGCAATAATCCAGCAGTGGCCCATGGAACCAATGCTCACATTCACTCACTGCAAACGTGACCCAGGGATCGCAAACCAGTGTCTCCAAATACCACCTTCACAACCATTCCAGCTCAAACTTCGGCATAACATTTGCTTCTATAAAAGTTATTCTGAAGTATTAACAGAGATTGTGAGAACTGCTTTTGGGGCGACCTCTACCATATTGTATATGATTGTACGGAAGGCAAACTACCATATCACCCGACAGTGAATGGGCGTCACTCTTTCATATGAATTGAGATCCAGGGTTCCTGGATTCTCTCTCTTACTCTGGGGGCGATTCAGTCCTCTGCTAAATTGCGATATGACTATTATATAATTGCAAATGCGATCCGGCCATGCCTTTTAACGATTCTCTGAATGGGTAATTCTGATTAAGTTAGAACAGGAGGAGCGTTCAGGTGGGTGGAGCAGTGCCAAATCGCCCAATAGGCAAAGGCACCGGCCTATGGGTCGAACTCCTTTTAGGGGCCCGCCAGTGCTATGCTAACGTGATGCCACGTACCAGAGGCCTTGGTGCGCTATGTTGCTTTAGCATGCTTGTCTTTTTTTCTTTCAACATTTTTTGAAATCATATTGGTCTCCCACGGAGCTCGTGTGGCTACACCCTCCTGCAGACTTGCATTTCAGTTTTGTTTAACTTGTGTGCTCGTGTGTACCAGCCAGGGCCCAAGCGCACACTCACCCTGGCTGGAACGTGCAGGCAGGCAGGAGCTGGAAGACTAGTAGTCATCACCAGCACGGTGCCGGTGGTATCAAGTGAACATGTTTTTTGGTCCTCCCTGTTCTCTCTCTGTGTGTTGGAGTCGCTCTGCTCGGCTTGCTTAAGGTAGGTAACGTAATAATGAAACCAATTTACAAGAGAAATTCTATGTCATTTTATAGCAACAACAAATAACACAGTCCTTCATCCATTCCAGTTTGCGTTAATGTTACAATATATGGATTGTGTGTTTGCATGCGGTCTATAGAGGCAGAAGTGTTCGTTCTTGGGTAGGCCTATAGCGCAATGTTCCATGGAAGAGAAGAGCCGGGCATTTCAAGCTGAACAATATATCTATATCTCAGTGGCTCTGTGCACATGTGTCCATGTGACAGGGACACAGGGCACAGAAGCAGAGGTGGTGGGGTGTGTGTAAGTGCACGAAGTCACCTGCCTGTAATGTACCCACTGTCTCTCCAAAACACACGTGTTCCAATAAGCCTTCATTTGCAGTGTTTGTGTGAGGCAGTGTCCGAGTGCCTATGTGTGTTTATATGTTTTTAGGAGTGTGCATTTTTGTGTCTGTGTATGTATGCGAACATGTGTATGCGCCCTAACGTGCTTGTATGTAGGTTGTGTGTTTGTGGTATGGGCATTGCCATGCATGGAATAGTACTGCGTCTCCTATGCAGGTGTCCTTTTCACATTACATGGCGATGTGACGCTCATCTCAAGGAATGCCACAGTAAAATGACTGCAACCCAATTGTTGACATTGAAGACAGGGGGCTGTAAGTGATTTCAATCCGGCACACACCTACGCCAACGCCTAGCATGTAATGCACAACTAAAATCCTTATTTATTTGTTTCTAAAAGTGATTTTATTCTGAAAAATGTACCACTCATATCACGGCCCTCTCCTGGAATCCCCCCCCCCCCCGTCACACTGAACCAGGAATCAGGCTGGTTTGCAAAGTTAAAATATTTATTATTTATTCACAATTCAATCACACTATGTTTTAATGGGTACACAATAATCACCAATGGGGTGATGTAACACTAAATAATCTCTTTAATACACAAGGAGTAATAGTGAGCAAAACAATTCAGCACAGAAATAATACTTTTGTGTGTGTTCAGATCAAATAGCAGTGCGGTTACTAGTTCCCCCTGCACAGCCCTCAACCCCCCAACAGGCAATGTAAAGAGATAAGAGGAGAGAGAGCAGATATTCAAGAATGCAGAATTCAAACAAAATATCAATCCCAATTTCCCCACCAGCAACACAAGAGAAAAACAGAATTGATTGGCAAGCGGTCAGAATGGTTTTAAAGTTATGTTGAGAATGGATTGGTTAAAAACACTAAATATGGTTTAAATTGCTGAAATTGTATAAATTCTTATGGCAGCCGCTTTGGATAGTTGCACACAAACACTATCAATGATTTGATACTAAGAAACAATGTTAAATCTTCAAATTAAGGGCGGAAGCAATCAAACGCTGTTTTACATGTGTCAGAATTTCCCTCAAACAAATTTCGTGGCAAACTTTTCAGTGCGCGATAATCGCAATTACGGGAGAAACATATAGATTTGGGATGCGGTTTTAGATGCGAATTAAAGCTGTGGATGTTAGCTACCAGCAGCAGTTAACATTTTGTTTCTAGCATAAAAACCGAGGAAGTTATGGACGTTTTAGTGAAGGTCGTTTTTTTTAGATAGACGCAAAAATGGGAAACAGGAATGCACTTTTAAAAGACAAATGGGATTTCTTACACTAGATCAGGGATCTCCAACCTTTACGTTAGCTAGAGCTACTTGTAGTGGAGGTCAACAGTGGAGAGCTACTAGCGGGCGATATCGGGGTGGGGATATTTATAAACCTCTGAATTTTTACCAATATTTTTTTGGGCCCAATTATTTCCTCTCTATAAACAGAGAGAATAACATATGCCTTCATATTATATATATGTTGCATTATTATTTATTAGTAGCTGTCTCAAAAAGACAGATATTTGTTGGACTACCACACAAATATCCTGTAATTATTGTGCCCTTCCTTTGCGTTTTATGCAGGCTTTCTACATGCTAGGCACACTATTGTTTTCCAAATGTGCATTTCACACTTCCATAAACCAAAAAAAAGTACTTTCCAAATAGAAAAATGCTGCTTGCGTTCACTAGTTTTCGTTGAATTTTTTTTTTTGTCAGACACCACGGATACTCTGTTATTTGTGTGCCCCTCTGTGTTTTAGCACAGGTTATATTTATAAAGATGTTATATGCTTGTCAAACTGGTTAATCACAAATAAATGCTTCTGTTGTGCTGACAGCAGTTTTTAGGAAATTAAACTGTGGGTTCATGGGTGCCAACTTTTGATTTTCACTACAGGGGCAGAAATATCCCCACCTCCGCCCTGAATATAAGCAAGCAACCAGCACAACCCATACCTGGCCAAACACATTTTATAGCACTTTTCTATGCTTTCAATGCTATGCGGACGACACTCAGCTCATTTTCAGGCTTCCCTCAGCCACCTCTTCTCTCTCCCTCATCTCTGACTGCCTGTCCGCCACCCAGGAGTTGTATGACGCCAATGATCTCTGCCTTAATGCCAGTAAAACTGAGATTCTCCTCATTGGAACACCTGCTCCCTCCTTTCCTGTTACTCTCTGGCCGACTTCCCTTGGCCCTCCTCCTGCTCCCACCTGTGAGGCTAAAAACCTCAGGGTCATCTTCGACACCACACTCACCTTCTCTCCTCACATCTCTGACATCTCTAAGAAGTCACACTACCAGCTGCTCCTCCTCAGAGGCATTCTTCCTTTCCTCTCCTTCCCTCAGAAGCTCACCGTCTCCAGAGCTCTGGTTCTCTCTAGGCTGGACTATTGCAACAGCCTCTTTCTAAATCTGCCTGCTTCTACTCTCCGCCCTCTGCAACTCATCCAGAACAGGACTGCGAGACTTGTCTTTGGCCTCAAGCCCAGGGATCGTATCTCTCCAGGACTGAAATCTCTGCACTGGCTCCCAGTGGCTACAAGGATTAAGTTCAAAACCCTCTGTATTGTCCACAAGGCCTTGTAGGGCCTGGGGCCTCAATACCTTCAGCTCTCTCTTCCAAAATATCTTTCTTCTCGAGCTCTTCGCTCATCCGCCTCCAACTCCCTAAGGGTCAGTCGCTTCTCCAAGCAACGAGTTGGTGGTAAATCTCTTTCCTCGGCTGGGGCCTCTCTCTGGAACAGCCTCCCTGCCTCCCTGAAACTTGAGGAGAATCATCTCCGGTTCCGGAAGCACCTCAAAACCTTTCTCTTTGCTTCTGCCTTTTCTCCTCCTCTCCCCTGCTGACTTCGTGGCCGATACTGAAACTGCACTGGTCACCTGCACTGGTCACCTGCACTGGTCACCTGACAACCCCCCTGCTCTCAAGCCCAGGCCCCCCACTCCAGTCGCACACCTGCACTGCCTTCCTGGCAACCCCCCGCACTTAGGGACTGTTCTTTACCCCTACAGTTCCACCACTAGCACTTGACACCTGATATCTGCACTACCCTTGCACTTTCCACCAGCTGGCGGGATGCTACTTATTATTTATTTATGAACCCATGTAGTGCACTGTCCCCTTCCCTTCGCCCCCGCACTTTCCTCCTTCCCCCTTCCCATGCACTTGCGCGATCTGATTGACACCTGGCCTAGTAGGAACATTGTCTGTCTTCTCTCTGTTCCCCCTCCCTTTCCTCATCTCGCCTTGAAACACTTATGATATGATATGATACAGCATTTAGTTTTGAATATATAACATCTCAGCATCGGTCTGTCAACCTGCTGAGCTACCCTGGTAGGCTTCTACTGTACAGCGTATCTATGGATCGCATAGTGTACTAATAGTGGGTTTTGGAAAGAAGCCACATGAAAGAAATTGCACCATTTCTTTATTATTATTTTGAACATTTCCAGGCGAGCGGCAGTGCTACTGTGATATTTTCATTGCTAGACACAATGATCCTGATCCTGCCCCAGCCCCTCTGACATCTCTGGCAAACAAGAGCAGCTTGCTTAAGCAAGACAGTGTCGGGGGCGCACAAGGCCAACTCTGGTACTACAGGCTGCTTGCAGAAGCAGAACGTGATACTGACATCTGTCAGGAAATTTACAACCAGTCTCCATGTGGCACAGCAGCCAAGCTCCCTGCCTGCGATTGGGACGACCAGGGTTCATATCCTGATTAAGGAAAATATCAGCAAAACACAATATTGAATAATTTATCTTTAAAAACGTGTTTATTTTTCAGTATTTTCAGCGCGGGCGACTGAAGAGGCTCAGGCGAGCTACTAGTCGCCCGCGATCGACTGTTTGGCGGCCTCTGCACTAGATTATTACTATAGAAAAAGAGAATGCCACAATGAATCTCCACAGTTGCTGGCTAGGGAACCCTTCACGTGGTGGATACTCAATTTCTTCTGGGATTCACTTTAGTTACTCACAACATGTCATGCCGCCGTCTTTTGGTGGTCGCTGGCGGTTATGGAAGGCTTGGCGTTGGCGGCGCCATTAGATTGTTCCGTGTTTTTTCCTTTCACTTCCTGGTTTGACGGTCTAGTCTTTTTCTCTTGTTTCTGTATTTAACCACGCCCTCCCCTGGGCTCTGTGCATTGCAACTTTGTTTCCTTTTCCTGGTTGCCGTGCTACTTTGTTTTCCGTGCCTTTTCCTGTTGCCATTTTCCGCAGAGTCTATCGCGGTATCCTTTCACTCAGCTTCTCCCCCTTCCTTCCCTATTTCTGCCTCTCCGTCCTCTCGGTCCTCTTACCTTTCAGGGTTTCTCCTCTCCTTCCTTTCTCCCGGATCTCGTTCCTGGTTCCTGGCGGTACTTCCATTCCAGTCCCTCGCACTGCTCCTAGTTCAGTATCAGCATCTCCGGACTATCCAGCTTCCTGCCGCACCGAGAGACTTACCTTGATTCTCCTGCTCCGGTTTTTTCCTGCATTCCCGTGCTCGCCAGTCATCTCTTCCTGCACAGCATCCGTACCAACTACATCGTAGAGAGGTTTTTTTTAGCGGCTGCTTTTTTCCTCTCGTCTTGGTTTCTGCGGGACGGGGGCCGGTTGCTTCCCTGTTTATCAGGGGATCAGGGTGGCTTCTTCCCGTGGACGGCCGTACCTCTTCACAAAGAAGAAGAAGCCCAAGAACAAGGCCTCCAGACGAGAAACCGTTTCGAAAGAGACAGGTGAGGAGAAAGGGGAGGTGGACGTTGATTTATCAGATTTGGAGGATAATCCGCTGGTTCCCATCATCCGTGACAGTTTGCAACGCCAGAAAGAGATTACAATGTCTATTCCGGAACAGGTCCAAGAGCTGCTCACTGCAATGCAGAATGTAACATTAGAATTACAGGCTGTGAAGGCCGAAAACGCTGCTTTGAGACAGCGAGTCGACCACTTCGAACAGTCCCGGAGTGATCTGCCTCCCATGCCCTTAGCCTGCGGTAAATATGATGGTTCACCTACTAGATTTAAGGAATTCATGGAGGCTTGCATAATCTATTTCACCTTCAGACCTCAGACATATGCCTCAGATGCAGCCCGCATAGGTTTTCTGATTTCTAACCTTACGGGTAACGCTCTTTCCTGGGCTACTCCGCTAGTGACCGGTGCCAGCCCGTTACTACACGATTACGCCGGTTTCACCGCCCAGTTCAAATTGGCCTTCGAGAGGCAAGAGACAGCGGTAGTCGCCAGTGAACAGTTACTGGACATTCGACAGGGAAGCTCAGATCTTCTGTCCTACATCTCCCGCTTTAAACGGGTGGCTGCAGACGCAGGCTGGCAAGAGAACGCTCAGTACACCATTTTTCGCCGAGGATTAAGGGAAGACCTTAAAGATGAATTAGCAAGGGTAACCAGACCAGCCACTTTAACCGACTTGTGGTCTACAGTGGTTCAGCTGGATTTCCGTCTCTCAGAACGGCGGTCTGAACGTCGAAGACAGCGTGGATTTCCTGCTACGCCTGATCCTGGGATTAACTCTCCTTCTCCTACCTGTATGTCGAAGGAAGAGCCAATGCAAATTGGAACTACTCGAGGGCCACTCACCTCGGAAGAAAGAAGAAGACGCAGGGAGAACAACCTGTGTATGTATTGTGGATCTAACCAGCATATTCTTAGAGACTGCCCTAATGTACCACCAAGACGTTCGGGAAACGCCAGTCCTCGGAGCTAGTAGGGACAAGTTACCGAGGGGGATTTCCTGGTCCCTTCGTTTCTTTATCAGTCACACCCATGCTTACTAGAGAAGACAACCGTCTTATGGTAGTCGGAGTAGAGTTATACATCTCTCAGCAGTCCTATGAGGTTCTGGCTCTACTGGATTGCGGCGCTGCTGGCTGCTTTATGGACTTGGTTTCGGCGGAAAAGGTCGGTATTCGCCGTTTGCAGAAACATGAGGACCAAAAGGTGGAAGGTGTGGATGGTAGACCACTCAGCTCGGGTCTTATCACCCATACCACATCTCCTATGCAGATGAAGATCCTACATCACAACGAAACCATTCAATTCGACCTTATCCGAGCAGCACATTTTCCAGTAATTCTGGGAATCTCTTGGCTTCGGAAGCATAACCCGACCATAGATTGGACAAAGAATCAACTGTCATTTACTTCAACATTTTGTCGTCGGTCATGTTCTTCGCAGACCATGCATACCTCTGTCCACATTTTTCCAGATATAACCTCCAGTTCAGATATATTGAAGGTAAACAGCATCCCTAAAGAATATCTCCGCTATCAGGAGGTGCTTACGGACGATGGTCCGCAGGAGTTACCTCCCCATAGACCAGAGGATTGTCAGATCATTCTCCAGCCCAATGCTGTTGTTCCTTTTGGACGAATGTTTTCTCTTTCTCTCAAGGAAAAGAAGGCTCTCAAGGAATATCTGGATTCTAATTCACATCATGGCCTGATCCGACCTTCATTCTCTCCCGCTGGGGCTTCACTTTTTTTTGTTCCAAAGAAAGGTTCCAATGAACTTCGTCCTTGCATTGATTATAGGGGTCTAAACCAAGTCACGCTTAGGGATAGGTATCCCATGCCACTTATCGGAGACATTCTGGAAGCAGTTCAAGGGGTGAAAGTCTTTTCCAAAATCGATTTAAGAAGAGCCTACCACCTTTTGCGGATACGAGCAGGTGATGAATGGAAGACGGCCTTTCGCACTCCCTTCGGACACTACGAATATTGTGTCATGCCCTTTGGCCTAGTCAACGCTCCATCGATATTCCAAAGATTCATGGATCGCATCTTTTCTGATCTACTTTTCCATTGTGCCGTCGTTTATCTTGACGACATTCTGGTTTATTCTAAAAATGCCCAACTCCATTCTGATCACCTTCACCAAGTCCTTCAAAGACTGCGAGACAATCTACTTAAGGCCAATGCTGATAAATGCATTTTTCAAGCCTCCGAGGTCAACTACCTTGGCTTTATCCTGTCTTCGGAAGGAATCCGCATGGATCCCACTAAGATCGACGCCATATTGCAATGGCCTACACCCCATTCCATCAAAGACGTCCAAAGGTTTCTAGGGCTAGCCAATTTTTATCGCAAATTCATCCAAGGTTTCTCGGATCGAGTTCTTCCCATTACGAGGCTGTTAAAAAAGTCTTCAATGCCCTTTATCTGGTCTTCTGAGGCAAACCGAGCTTTCCAACTACTTAAGGAGGATTCTGTTCTGCCCCGATACTTCGTCAACCAGATCAGAATCTAAGATTCGTTGTGGAGACTGACGCCTCCTCTGCGGCGATTGGTGCAGCTCTTCTACAGGAACATGAAGGTTTGGAGTATCCTGTTGCCTACATGTCCAAGACACTGAATGACAGCCAGACACACTATTCGGTGATAGAAAAAGAACTCCTGGCCATGAAATCCGCATGCGAAGAATGGAGACATCTCCTACAAGGAGCAAACCATCCCTTTGAGATCAGAACTGACCACAAGAATCTTAAAATTCTACAAAAGATGGAATGTGTCAACTCCCGTCAGGCTCGCTGGGCGCATTTTTTCTCCCAATATGATTTCACATTGACTTACTTACCAGGTTCCAAGAACATTCTAGCCGATGCCCTTTCTAGAAAGCCATATCCAGATGTGTCTCAGAAGGAGTTTCCCAGTCTCATGCTTCCTGAGGTCAAGGTAATCTGTTCGGTGGAGTCTTTCTTAGAAAGGGTCCGCAAGGCCACGCGGTCCACCTCTCCTCTCTCAAAGGACCTATCCATTCATGATGGTTTATGTTTCAAGCAACAGAGATTGTGTCTGCCAGACAGATTCAACCGTCAGTTGGTTTTAAAGTGGTGCCACGACGATCCAACGGCAGGACACAGAGGTGTTAAGAACACTTTGGAATTGCTTCATCGCAGGTTCTGGTGGCCCGGTATGGCCAAAGATGTTTCAACCTACGTCAAGTCATGTCCGGTATGCTGTCGATCCAAACATTGCACTCAAAAGTCGATTGGATTTCTCCAACAACAGGACCTTCCCAAGAGACCCTGGAGCCTTATTTCCACAGATTGTATTGTGGATCTGCCACCCTCGGAAGGTTGTTCATGCATTATGGTAACAGTCGACTGCTTCACTAAGATGGCACATTTCACTCCCTTGGCTGGTCTTCCCACTGCCGCTGAGATGGCGGCTGTATTTGCCAGAGAAATATTTCGCCTACATGGTACTCCAGACAAGATTATTTCTGACAGAGGTTCTCAGTATACTTCAAAGTTCTGGAAGGAGCTTTGTGAGAGACTGGGAATGGAACGAGCATTGTCATCTGGCTTCCACCCACAGACCAATGGGCAGACTGAAAGAACCAATGCCACGCTGGAGCAGTATCTTCGATGCTTCACAAATACCCAACAAGATAATTGGGTTAGTCTGTTGGTCACTGCGGAATTTGCCTATAACAATGCCAAACACAGTGCCACTGGTCTCAGCCCTTTCTTTTGTTCCTATGGTTTCCATCCCAGCTTTATTCCTTCTCTCTCCTTTCCTCCTTCTACCACTCCATCTGTGGATGCCCTACTTACCAGTATCACGGAGGCTCACAAGTCTGCTACAGGATGTTTGCGGGCAAGCAGTCTTCGGTATCGATCATACTGCAATCTTAAGCGCCAGCCTGTTCCGGCATGGCGGAGGGGCACCAAGGTATGGTTATCTACTAGGTTTCTGCCTCGCTGGCTTCACCCTTCTAAACTGTCTCCCCGGTACCTGGGTCCTTTCCCTATACTTCGCCAGATCAACCCTGTGGCTTTCCGCCTCCGGTTGCCCAAACACATGCACCGTCTCCATCCTGTGTTTCATTCCTCTCTCCTGAGGGAATGTAGGGGTGATCCCTACCATCGTCCTTTGCCACGGGACCCGGTCCCCAAGGTGGTTCCTTCCGATGAGTATGAGGTGGCCTCCGTTCGTGACTCCCGCTATCGGCGGGGTCGCTTGGAGTATCTCATCCACTGGAAAGGATACCCCCACTCAGAGGACTCCTGGGAACCGGTGTCTCATGTGCACGCTCCGGCGTTGGTTCAGCGGTTTCACCGTCTGTTCCCGGGTAAGCCGGGGGGGTGTCCTTTGGGGGGGGCATACTGTCATGCCGCCGTCTTTTGGTGGTCGCTGGCGGTTATGGAAGGCTTGGCGTTGGCGGCGCCATTAGATTGTTCTGTGTTTTTTCCTTTCACTTCCTGGTTTGACGGTCTAGTCTTTTTCTCTTGTTTCTGTATTTAACCACGCCCTCCCCTGGGCTCTGTGCGTTGCAACTTTGTTTCCTTTTCCTGGTTGCCGTGCTACTTTGTTTTCCGTGCCTTTTCCTGTTACCATTTTCCGCGGAGTCTATCGCGGTATCCTTTCACTCAGCTTCTCCCCCTTCCTTCCCTTTTTCTGCCTCTCCGTCCTCTCGGTCCTCTTACCTTTCGGGGTTTCTCCTCTCCTTCCTTTCTCCCGGATCTCGTTCCTGGTTCCTGGCGGTACTTCCATTCCAGTCCCTCGCACTGCTCCTAGTTCAGTATCAGCATCTCCGGACTATCCAGCTTCCTGCCGCACCGAGAGACTTACCTTGATTCTCCTGCTCCGGTTTTTTCCTGCATTCCCAGGCTCGCCAGTCATCTCTTCCTGCACAGCATCCGTAACAACTACATCGTAGAGAGGTTTTTTTTAGCGGCTGCTTTTTTCCTCTCGTCTTGGTTTCTGCGGGACGGGGGCCGGTTGCTTCCCTGTTTATCAGGGGATCAGGGTGGCTTCTTCCCGCGGACGGCCGTACCTCTTCACAAAGAAGAAGAAGCCCAAGAACAAGGCCTCCAGATGAGAAACCGTTTCGAAAGAGACAGGTGAGGAGAAAGGGGAGGTGGACGTTGATTTATCAGATTTGGAGGATGATCTGCTGGTTCCCATCATCCGTGACACAACACTTATGACTTATGATTTTAGAATACAATTGAGAAACTCAGCGCAAGAAAAATTCTGACAATTCAAAGATACTCCTAACAATATCAGGTTCTGAAGACAAGATAGGATGGGTTTAAGATAGGGATTAACTATGGACAGTACATACGCTAGTGACACAGTTCTATCCATAGATACTCACTAGATATGTTATTAAACGGAACCATCAGGATTCTGGTCCGTCAAGATTTCTGGTCAGGGAAGGGAATCTGGTTCTGGGAGAGACAGCTGGGCACATCGGATTGGACTGGGTCTGTTCACAGCACGGCACAGGACTGGATCGGATCTGCAATGGCTCTGGTCACAGCACAGCACAGGACTGGATTGAATCTTTTGGTTCTGATGATAATTAGTTCAGCAGGCAAGCAGTACAGCACGGCCCAGCTGTATTTTTGATTCCTCTCCTTAGGTTTCTGGGGTTGGTTCTGGTTCTGGAATTTAAGGCCTGGATGAAAATGGTTTAGCTATGCAATGGGCCTTTCTGCTTTGCCAAGGTTCTGGAGTCTGGAGCAAGCAAGATGGATAATTCTGCAGCAGGGTGCTCCGCCAGCATTCAGATAGTGGGTGAATCTGTCCTTTTCTGCCCTCTGCTGTCTCTATTTATGCTTATGATAAAGGGGGTGTGCGGGCTGGTTTAGCCTAAGCTCGCCCCTTTGCCATGGATTGGTCAGGGTCTCCTCTCTTCCTTGATAGGAGGAGAAAAACAGGGTGTCACCTTTATGGTGTGGGTTTATGAGGCTTCGAGTCCACCCCTGGCCTCTTGAACACAAAATCTACTTTTGGTACAATACATATTTGCACATGTGCAACCTCTATAACAATCATAAATACAGATTACATATTTTGTGTAGCAGATACTCCTCCAAGCCCCATTGCTGTGGGATCTTGTGTCTGCTTTTCACAGAATTTTGCCCTTTTCATCCGGAACACAATGACCAATTTAGGAGCACAGTTCTACAAATGTACGCGTTGAACATGGGCATACGTGTATAAAGTTTCATACTTCTATCAGAAAAACATTTTGTGTACTATCACATTTGTGGGATGTTTCAACCCACTAGTCCAAGCCCTGCAACATTACTGTACATTGCTTGCAGCAGAAACATCAGAATGGCCGCCGGAAAGGATGCTGCTAGCTAAAAATCATCAGAAAGTGTGCACTAAAAATCTGAAAAATAGCCTGCCATCCACTTTTGCCTATGTCAGTGGTAACACCGGAGACCACTGCCAAAACCCATCATTTGGCTGCCCACAGAGCAAAATCATTGCAAAAGAAACACAGAGCTATTTTAAAAATCTGTTTTTCCCTGGTTATCAAAATTGCAAAAATCATGGCTCACAAACCACCTAAAAGATCCAACCTCCTTGTAGGGTTTTCCCCATCATTCTACTGCAAGAATCGAAAGAAATACAATGTCAGCAAGAATCATATGTTATCAGGACAAAATCCACTTTTAAAGATACTTAATGGAAAGAAATCTGTCAAAAATGGGTGCAGTACCGTTACTCGCCTCCGACAGGCGCTGGCGATCTCTAATTCTGACAGGAGAAACTTGTGTTTTCAAAGCTAAACATGTCAAAGAAGGGATTTCCATCAAAATGCCATATAAAGTGCCACACATTTAATTTTCATGTTGAAAAAGACTGGAATTAAAGATATGTTTGCTTATTTCTAATTTATAAATGTAATTTTTTCACAAGGCACTATGTTGCAATTGACCAAAAGGTAACCTGATTTAGCTAAAACTCCCAAGAGGCTTTCTTTCCCTGAGAATCTCACACCTTGTTCATTCCCACCAAAAGGAGAGGATTTCACATTGGCATGTTAATCAGAAGGGGAGGAGATTTCCTCTGCTGCCCTGAGCAAGAAACAATGGGTTCCTTGAACTGAATAGGAATGCTAATTCGGGTGTGACTGACAACAACTACTCTGGCAGGAAGACAAGCCATGTGACCCTCTGACTCAGCCCAGCTTTGGAGGTGGGCCAGACTGAAAATGTGGATTTGACATTGGATTAAATATATGTTTAAGGAAAATACTTCTAAAATATTGTACCGAACTGACAAAAAAATGAAACATAGAGGTTATTAAAATGAAAAATTCGCTCACATTTTAAAACTAATCTGGAATCTGTGCGATGTTCTGAGACTGAACCACGAAAGTTTGTAATATTGCGGCTATTGTGGTTGTGCTAAGAACAGGAAAAATTACAGAAGTATGACCAGATGGTATGTGCATGTATATGTAAAAAATTGTACAGATCCGAAAATGTGTAACCAACCAAAAGTGTGGAAAAACTGTCATTTGTGAACCGGAACTCGTAGGAACATGGGACTTGAACACAGACATGCCTTAATTAATCTGTGATGTGTATAAGTAATATTAACAAGTTGTGCATATGGGAAATATGTTTTTTGGGAAAAATAGATTTTCTAAGTAAAAGCAAAGGGGAGGTTCTTCCCTAGGTTGTAAATGGCAGCATCACTATGACACATGATGACACACTGTTCCCTTCTCAAATCAGGGGACAGGGAATGCTCTGACCTATTAGATCCTTAGAGGGTTGGGCATAGACAATCAGCCTCCCCACCCACTTTGGAAAATGAATAAATAGGGACTATTGAGGACCCAGAAACACACACTTTCCACTCATCAACTGATTCCTTGGCGAAGCACCCTGCAGGAAGTTCCAGACTCCAGAACCAGACTCCAGATCAAGATCCAGATCCAGAATCCAGACGCTAGAACTTTGAAGCAGAAAGGCCCAATCCAAAAAGCTGAACCCTTTTCATCAGGCCTTTAAAATCTAGCAACCTGATTTTAACCCCTAAACTTCCAACAGGCACCACAAAATCCAACAGCCTGGCTGAGCTGTTTTGCTGTTCTAGCTAAGAACCGTGTGCTAGAACCAAGATCCAGACCAGTCCCGCAGAGCTGTAACCCAGAACCCGTCAGGTCCAGTCTGAGAGGCCGCACAGACCAGAGTGCCTTGCTGAGAGCAGAGTCCAGGTGCCCTGATCCTGTCCGGTGGAGAGTGAAGTCCAAACCCTTGACCAGATCTTTGACGGGCCCATTCCATTCCAAAGCCATAGGAGTGAGTATTTAGTATAGAACTGTCCATAGTCATCTCTTAGTTTAAAGTAATCCTATTCTATCCATCTCAACCTATCCAGAACTGCATTATAGAATCTTGTGTCCATCCTGAATCCTTCTCATTGTATAGTCTGTGATAATTGTAGCGATAATCATCTGTCTGCTGATATTTTTGAAGAAAGTCAAGTGTCCTGGCGCACAACAATCAGAGTGGAAGGCGCCCTGTTCTGGTGGTTGTCCCGCTGGGTATCTTGCACTTTCATAGCCCCTTAGTATAAGTCCATATTGGTTCCGAATCTTTAAAGTGCAATCTTTCATTTTGAAATCTTGACTCTGTTTAAGAAAAATCTATCTTCACAAAAACCTCTGTAACTTTTGAACCATACGTCCTAGAGACGAAATTCAAATGTCATTTTGAAGCTAACGACATTCCTTATAGTCTTTCCATAATCGTGTTTCCCGCATGCGGAAAAATTGCAGCAATTTCGAATTTGGCTCAATTTCATTCTATGTAAAACAGCTATTTCTTGCTTTCAACTTCTGAATTTCATTTTCCCTCTGCTAATCATTCTATAATAATTGCTAGTGTTGACCCGAACCAATCCAAAGCAACTCTCACTAGTTCTGAATTCAATTTAGCAAATTAAAATCATTTTTAGCATTTTTCCCATTCAATTTAAACCACATTTAAAAGCAATTGACCTGTTTAAAATCAGCCCTGTTTTTCTCTGCTTGCTGGGGGGAAGTTGGATTGAACTGCATTATTGATTGTTATTCCTGATACCTGTGTGCCCTCATTCCATATCTTCATATTAGATGTTGGGGGGAGTGAGTTGTAACAGGGGAAAGAGTGAACATATTGTCTTTTGATTGAAGTCAGATCAAGTTTTATTTCTGTGTTGCATTTCTTCCTATCCTTGCAATCTCTTGAACCCATACCAAGTATTCTCTGCTAGATTATTCTTCATATTCCTACTCCTAATTGATTAAAGAGATTGTTGATATTGTAATATTACCCATTGCTGATCATTGTTCATATTCATAAGTGTGATATTCAGATATTATTCATATCCATAAAAGTGTGAGTTATATATTGTTCAATTCTTCAAATACATCTTTTAATTTGCAAAACAAACCTATTTCTTGGTTCAGGAAGACCGGGGGAATTCAAAGAGAGGGGCATTATATAAGGGTACATCATCCAGAATTAAACGAACTTTTGACATAAAAATATATAAATAAGGGTTTCCATTGGGCATCCCATACTAGGCATTGACTTAGTTGGAGTGCTGGATTGAAATCACTTACACATTTTCCGCCATTTCTTCCCTGAACATGCCACAGAGTTCTGGCGCCTTTTCACCCGTGCATCCAGAAATTACATTAACATGCTGTTATTTCTATATTTTGCACAATTTCACATAGTAAGTTATCAGTCTTTTTAAAATGTGTCTTTTGTCCTTGTTAAGCAACAAACGGTTGTTTAGCTCCACCCCTTTTGTCTCTCCCTGGGACCCAGGAGCATCTCCTCCCTGTTTCTCCTGGGCAGAGGCCATTTACGACCCTTCACACTTGGCATTTCCTTTAGCTGGAGGATGTCCATTGCCTCCTTTCCCACTGCAGACCAAATTGTTCCCCCACCCTATAATCATCACTTAGGTGTGATTTCCTGCTGGAGAGGACAGGAGGGAGAGGCCTTGCCTCTTTGAGGAAAGCTGTTATTCCAGTTTGGGTGGCTTTTAGCCAGGCTTAAATTTAAACGTTAATTTTGTTGCATTTTTTCCTATCTTAAAACAAACTTGTGATTCCAAACTAGCAGTTAGAACACTTATTCCAGATTCTAAACCATGGGCTCAAACAATTACAACATAGGTTACTCTCAGTACAGGCCACTTAGATTTCAAACCTTTGATTTCAGTTTACATATGTTTTAAAGTTTATCATGCAGGCTTCTGACAGCTGTCATTCAGGCTTCCGAGGGTACTGCGCCCAGATTTTGACAGATTCCACAGGCAGGCAACTTTTGCTGTGGATGTTTCTTTGATACTTTCAGCTGTTCAGGACATTGTAAGTTCACAATGATTTCTTGAACTAAGTGAATTGTAGCACCCAGTAAGAATTTTGGATGTTTAAGGGTGTTTTGTGCTGGCATTCTGCAGTTTCAGCAACAAAGAAAAAGGATTTAAAGCAAGATTTTGGGATTTCCTTTAGCAGAGCACTGCTTTTCCCTCTGTACTCCATCTTCACGTGTTGTGGAGCCCAGTGACATATTTCAGGAGTGAGATCTCTGTTCCACCACTGACAACATGCGTGGTAGATTGGGCAGCCATCTTTTCGTGCTTTGCACAGCGCGATTTGTAGAGGTTTTGGCGCGCACAAGGCTTTTGCAGCCATTTTGATGTTTCTGGCACCATCAGAACACAGTGATGCCGCATGGCAGAGCAACAAATGGGTTGAATCATCCCACAGAGCCCCCCTTCACGACTTGAGGTTGACCGCCCGTCAAGGGGAAGTCGGGAGATTGGGATGTTCTTTCTTTCTTTTAGGTCCAGGTGGAGAAAGTCGTCTGCTTCTCTCATCAGTGCTGGATCGACATGTTCTCCTCGCCGGTTCTGGATGGGAGTATGGAGCGATACTCCGGGCTCCTTGGTTCTTTCCTCCCGGTCGCCGAGTGGTCCTCCTTGGTACTTAGAATCCTTGGTTTCAGAGCTATGTGACAGAACAGAGCATGGTTATGGTCATTTCCCCACTACTATTCATGTAGTGGGGCAGATGCATACATTTGACACACAATTTACAATATTCCCCATCTATATTTACTAATGGTTTTAACAGGTGGAATGGTTTTAACAGTTGGAATTTTCTAGGGGGCTGGAATGTCCCCCTCTGGGTTTCCGGTTGGCTCCTCTATTTGCTGCAGAGATTACCTGGGATGTCAACTCTTCAGCTGGTTGATGTGGACCCACTTGTCTTCCCCTTCTGCTAAACTGCCCTTGGGGATGCAGATTTTGTAGGCGACTGGTGAGATTCTGTCTACAATATGAAAAGGACCCCGCCAAGTAGGGAGAAATTTGCGCTGTTTGGCTTGGTTCCTTTGGAAATTGTACAAGTAGACCCGGTCTCCTACTTGGTATTCTTTTTTAGTTGTCTTAAGGTCATAGTGGGTCTTCATACTGTCTGCAGATCTTTCTAGATTCTGCTGAGCATAGGCAAAAGAATGTTGAAGGTGTTTTCTCAGATTCTCAACATACTCATGAGTTGTGGAGGCATTGATCAAGGTCTGCTCTTGGGTTCTCTAGAGTAGATGCTGGGGCAGCACCATCCTTTGTCCAGTCATCAGCTCAAACAGAGACATTTTAGTTGCAGAAGAAGGGGTAGATCTGATGGCCATCAGGACAAGAGGTAACCGAATGTCCCAACTTGGCCCAGAATCTGCCACAAACTTTTTTAATATGCTCACAATTGTCTTGTTGTATCTCCTAACTCCACCACTAGAGGCTATCCGGTAGGCAATGTTTAGTTTCCTTTTGACCCAAAGTATCTCCCACATCTTTGTCATCACTTCACTTTGGAAGTGGCACCTCAGTCTGACTCAATCCTTTGGGGTAGTCCAAAACGCGAGAAGATGTGATTGATCATCAGGGCAGCTGCTGTTTCTAACTTGCAATTTGGGGTCGGGAGACATTCCACCCATTTAGTGAACAAGCATGGCACGGTCAACATGTACTTTTTCCCCCTAGAGGAGCGAATCACGGGCCCGATAAAATAGACTTGTAAATCTGACCAAGGCAGTGTCATCCCCCTCTTTTGGAAGGGAGCACGGTGTGTGAGCACGGTGTGTGAGTGATGTTGGCTGAAATTGTGCACACACAAGACAGCCCTTCAAGTATTGGTCGAGGTCATGGCCCATGTGTGGCCAGTATGCAACCTCTCGTAAGATTTCTAGTGTCGTATGAAACCCCCGATGACCGGCTGTGGCCACATCATGGCCGTGACTTAGCCTCAGGCTTCAGAATGAGGTGGGGACCACCCAGTAGTCATGGCCAGCTATGGATCTCCTCACCAACAAACCGTCTTGGATTCGGAACATTTTTGGACATTTCATCAACACTCTGAGGTCCTCTTTCCCCATGTAATCGGTCTCCGTCAGGGGAAAGTTCTCAGGGTCCTCAATGTGTTGATAACACTTACCAATTATTGGATCCCCTTTTTGAGCCATAATCAAATCAGCATCTGGTGTCTCCTTACTCCATTGTGCAGTTGAGAGTTCATTGTGAGCATTTGTCTGGGACCTAGTGATAGCAGTGACCTGGATTTCCCCCAATAGGGACTCGATCTCAAGTAGATCCCCTTGGATGGCTCTGGTTTTGGCCAGCTGATCAGTTAGGTCATTTCCCGTTTTGTCTGGTCCCTCTACTTTAGAATGACCCTTGATCTTTTCCAGTAGATGGTCATCCCATTCGAGGTGACCAGATCATCAATATTTTGTATTAATTTCTTCACAAACCCGTTGCGTACATAATCCGAATCAGTGATTATGACCAGTTCGTGGAGTTGGTGTTGGACAGCAGTGAGGATGGCTTAATGCACAGCCATCAGCTCTGCCACTTGACTACTTCGGGGACTGATTTTGTACCCAGCGGAGTGTTCCGGGGCATCATTCACCCATGCATTCCCTACGCCGGCCACAAGTTCCTTTCCCCCGTTGTTGTCAACCTGGTAGGAGTACCCATCCACATAGACAGTGGGCATTCCCTCACACTGGTCTTCTTCATAGACTTTGTGTGGGGAATTAAGGTATGCCTCCATGTTGTCCTTGATTTTAAGACTTTCGTCCTCGAGACACACCGTTGCCAGGAGTGCCTTCTCACAATCGCTGAATTTTTCCTCCACAAAGGATAAAGTCTTCCTCCCATAGGAGATTTCTTTATTGACCTTGTCATGCTTTTGATATAATACTGCACTCAAGCATGTATTTGAGAACCCTGTCTCCAAGAAGAACTCCTTGTTTTTGACAGGGTAAGCTAGGCAAGGCGCTTGTGAGAGGCTTCTTTTGAGTTGTCGTACTGCCTCAGCTTGTTCGGGACCCCACTCCTAATTGACCCCCCCTTCAAAAGATGGATCAGGGGTCTTGTGATCTCTGAGTAGTCCTCAATGAACCTTCTACTGTAATTAGTTAGTCCAAGGAGGCTCCTTAGTTCCCGCAGAGTTATGGGGTCTTTTAATTTCTGGAGTGTTTCCACTTTCTTTTCCTGGGGACAGAGACCCTGTGGAGTTATCTCATGCCCCAAGAAATTGACACGGGTTCTGCACCACTGTGCCTTTTGAAAGAAGAGTTTTGCTCCGGGAGCCCTCAACTGTGTGAGGACATAACAGATCTCCGCTATGTGTTCCTCCACAGTTGAGCTTTTGACTAGAACATCGTCTACATAGGCCAGGTTACCCCTTTCACCCAGGTCGGGCATGGCCTTATGTAGAAAGATGTTAAATTAATTGCCGGAGTTGATGTTATAGATGTATCCGAAGGGAGCCCGGGTCCACGTGTAGTGCTGCCCCCCGAAGGTAAAGGCCAGCTTGTATTGGTCCTCCCTACTGACAGGTACAGTCCAGTACCCATTGGTCAGGTCTAATGCAGTGAATACCTTTGACCCCTGGATCTGGGCCAGCCCTTGGTCAATGTAGGGAAGACGCCATCGGGAAGTATGGACCCGTTTGTTGAGCTCCATTAGGTCAGCACAGAGTCTCCACTGGCCGTTAGGTTTCAAGATCCCCAGCACCGGATTATTGAAGGTGCTGTGGACGGGACAAATTATCCCACGCGACTCAAAGTTTGTAATTATTTCAGTAAGGGACTCCATTGATGCGAGAGGCAAGCGATATTGCCTCACAAACACTGGAGTCATGCCAGGGTCCGTGGGAATTGTTGTTGTGTGGATGTCGGTGCGACCACAGTCATATGAGTCCACCGTAAAGAGATCTTGAACATCTAAGAAAACTTGTTTCAATTTTTGCTATTGCTCCAGAGTCTCACAGGCATCAGCTAGGTTGACTCTCTCTTCAACCATCTGCCTGAAGCCTGGAAAGACTTCTGGTTTGGCTATCTCAGCGGCCTCCTCCAGCTGGGTGGAGAAGTCCCTGGTCAGAGTGATGATTTGGACTGATGGCTTCAGGTGGGGAAGACAGTCCTCGTGGACTTGAAAGATCACCTCATCCCTCCTGAAGTCACAGGTCACATCTTCCTTACCATAAGGGCAGGAAGAGTACACCAGGAAATTCCCCCCATGTCGGGTGAAGATCCTGTCTGGTGTTGTGTCATCGTCGCTATCACTGTCAAAACAGTCCTTGGGGATTGGTCCTAATAGTTCATTACCTAAATCTATGGAAAAATGTCGGTCATCAACCGCCATTCCAACAATGGTGCCTGCGGCCAGAGTGATACTCTTTAGGTCACTGTTATCCACGTCTATTGGAATGGTGTCGTGTTCTATACTGATTAGTGGTGTTGGGTTTACCCCCCAACCCTTGCTGTTGGAAATGAGCATTAAGATGGACATAGGCATCAGGGTTTTTCAGTTTCTGTCCTCTTTTAATTTTTACTTCCAGTATGAATTGTCGGGTCCGTTCTGGGATGGTGACTTCCTCTCCAATCTGAATTTCAAATGCATATGGCAGCAGCTGTGCTGACCGAAATGCTTTCTCTGGGTCATCAAAGTCCATGGGATTACCCGCTAATCGGGACCACGCTTTGAAGTTGATTAAGTCCAAACTAATGACAAATTGATTGAGAATGTCACTGCCTAAATAAAATGCCACAGGGACATCTCGCATGACCCAACAATTATGGACTATGCTCTTGTTGCATATGGAAATTTTGAGCATACACCTGCTAGGTAGGAGATATTTGGAATTGGGTGTTTCCAGGTTCATTTCCCATTTGTCTACCAGTTTAAAGGTGGGAATGGCTGGAACTTTTGGGAGTTTGCGGAACATGACCTTGCCGATGAAGTTCTTACCGTTGTTCACACACACTCGGGTGAGAACAGAGTCCTTCCCCTCATTTAACTGAATAAGGATGAATAGCTGCTCTCCAATTTTCTGAATATCAGCCAAGCTTTGGGCTGATCTCTCATCTTTTCGGACTATAGGAATGCGATTTCTGATTGTCAATTTGTATAGAATTTCAGGAAGGTTGATTTTCAGAAATAGAGAGGATTCCCCATCACAGTTTGTGGTCCTGCTGCAATTACTGTCACGTCTGGGATTTGATTATTCTGGAAGTGAAATTCTATTTGGTCATGTTTTTGTTCAACCATGTGGCATGTGCCGTGTAAACTAACATGGCTGACACTCTGTTTTAATTTTATTGGTCGGTTAGTCTGGGTCCAGAGGACCTTGTTTACAGAATCTATGAGGGGAGACAATCTACGAAGGGTGTCATTCCCTAGTAAACAAGGTGTGCCCTCTGAAGCACACAACTATGACCGGGTGCTTCACCTTGTGTCGCCCAATTTTAATGTGCAAATCCGCAGTCCCCTCGACAGGAATTTCCTTCCTGTCGAAGTTCTGAAGTTGTCCAGGAAGAGGGGTGAGAGGAATTTGGTATTCCTCCCCCCTTCCCGAATTCAGTTGATCAAAGGCCCTTTTTGACAGAAGGGTAGCTTGAGATCCAGTGTCCACCAGTGCCAAAATTGTACATTGCCCCTGTATTTGGACCAGGGCATAAAATCTTCCCTCCTTTTCCTCAAGGGGGCAAAGATAATGCACATTTTTGGCCAAATGGTGGGTTACTTTCTTTGCTTTGGATACTGACATAGAGGTTATCTGGGCTGGGTTTTGTTTGGGCTCTTGGGAATCTGTAAGAAAAAGTTGACAGCTAGATATGGGGGAAGTTTTGGATACCCCTGGTTCTGATTCTGGGCTGCCCCCCCTTTTTGGAGGCAGTCACCAGAATGGGTTTGCACCAGGGGATTTTCGTGCTGGTCATTCTGGGGTTTGATGATGGGCGGTTCTAACTCGGTCCCCACATCTACCCAGTCTGGATTTAGATCTTTTGGGACCCATTTTTCTTTGGGAGGAGTTCCCCCAACCCTGAAGGAGAAGATCATTTTCCCAGAATCCTCTGAGGACCCCTCTCCTTCAAACTGGAAGATTTGCACCTCCTCCACAAAATGGGCCTTTTTAGGCTCTTTATTTCTCCTACCCGCCCTCTGCTCCTTGGGTGGCAGACTTTCGGGGGCAGGAGATTTTGGTTCCGGTTCCTGGGTTTCCAGGGGCTTTTCACACGTGGGGAAGGAAGCTTCCTCTAAGGCTTTACATCCCCCTTCCCCCTGTGCCTCCTCCCTGGGAACCAGCGGATTGTCGGGGTTCTTCCCCCGTCATTGTTCTGGAGCAAAAGACCCTGGATTTGAGAAATTCTGAGCCGCCATGCTCATCTGAGGGTTCTGTTGAGCTCTCAGCATGCGACCCAGATTATGTGCCATGTTCCGGACCTGGTGCTCTAGTTGCGACACCCGCTCTGGCTGGCACGGGGTCCTCAGATCTACCCTGGGTTGATCCCGGGAAGGGTAACTATCCCTTCTCGCAAAATACCCCTGGTTTGGAAAGTTTGGGTACCCCTCCACCCTTGGCCTCCCCTCTCCCAGATTGGGCTGTCTGGGCTCAGGAAAGTGGGGAAAGAAGGATGGGTTGTTTTGAGGGTTGAAGTTTGGTGGGTACCTGGGAAAGAAATTTGGCCCGGCATTTGGGGGATTACTGCCCTCCTGGGGAAAGTGAGGAGGGGAGTTTCCTGGGTTTCCTGCTGTCTGGTTGGATTCCCCCCCCCCTGGGCTGGAGGAGTCCACACACAGCCCAGGATGGGTCTATTTCCCTTGTAGCGTGGGCTGATGTAGTCAGGGGAGTTAGGGGTCCCATTTGTGGGGTTACCTCCCTGGCTCCCTCTTTGGGATTGGCCCGAGGGCCTTCTGGGTTGGTTGGATTCTGCGTGGGAAGGTTCTTAGGAACCCATCTCCAGATCTAAAATCAGGGCAACCTTCACCTCCGCCACCTTAGCAGCAGCAGGGGTGTTTGTTGTTTTTTGGGCTCTTGCTCATATTTTTATTTCCCAACGGCTTCTGTACTTCATAGATGCGCGTGACCTTGTCTAGTGATCTTTTCTCATGAAAGTCCCTCACTAGCTGGGTCATAGGGAGAGCATGAAAGAAGGTGTTCATAAATTCATTACTGTCAGTGTGCACCCTTTTAGTGGTCTGCGCAAAGGCACGTTTTAATTCCTGAACAAATTCTTGTGGGGCCTGGTCTTCCCCACATTGTAAGTTGTAGGCTGCCTTGTTAGCCTCTTGAGGGTTCCTATGAATGGAAAAGTATTTCAAGATGGCCACCCTATAGGTGGACCATCTGGAATGGTTCTGATCCTCCAGCCCCGCAAAGAAGCTGGAGTACTCAGGAGAAAATGTCCACTTTACATACTGAATACAGCTTTTGCTATCCTTCAGATGGAAAGTCTCCATCATCTGTTCAAATAATTCAAGGTGCTTCCAAACCGAATATTTAGCATTTTTGTAGTAGGGTGTGATGACGCTCCTAATAGCTTTTATTTGCTTCAGGGGATCCTTGAGTAAAGCCTTCTTGACCTTGTTGGCCTTTTTAGTTCGGGTCACCCTGGTCCACTCATCCTCTGACTCAGAGGCACTGCTACCAGAGGTGGCTGTCTAGTCTTCTAGACTCTCCCGGCTTCTGTGAGCTTGGGAATGGCTGTCAGAATGTGGGGGCCTAGTTCCTTGGGTCCTGTGGTGCTCAGAAGAGTCTTCTGACTCTTCCTTGCTCCCAGGATTGGCTGAGTACTCCCCCCACTGTCCTAGCTGGGAAGAGGTTTTTAGTGTGCTCTTAGTGGGCCTAATCTCATGGACTTCCCCACCAAATGTCACTGCCTGATCTCTTGATTAGTCCTTACTGGCCTGGTCATTCTTTGCCAGAGCATCTTCCACCCTCCTGGTGTGCTTTTCATAGTCCATTTTGAGTTCACCCAGTCCCTGAAGGGCCAGGTGATTTTCTTCCACCTTGTTTTTTAAATGGCTGACTTCCTGACCTAAGGCGTCCCTTTCCTGAATTAGAGTACCCCTCTGTGCTGCCAGGTCGTCCCTTTGTTTTTTGAATGCACCAGCTTTCTGGCGCTGTTCATCAAATTCTGTTTGAGATTCAAGGTCTTTAAGAATTAATTTATTATTTTCTTCTTTTATCTCATCAATCTGATTTTCCAGGGCGATTATCTGCCCTGCGCAGGCCCTATTATAATTTAATTGCTGTTCCAGCTTTCGTTGGCTCTCTAGTAGAGAATCCAACCTTTCTTGGCACTCTTTTTGTAGTGTCAGTAATTTGGTGTCTTGCTCTACCTTCTCTTACTGCAGGAGATCCAAATCTTCTTTTGCTTTTCTCAGGTACTGTCTGGTTTCACTCTCTGATTCTTGGCTCTTTTGTAGCCTTTGCTCTGCAGAGTCCAGATCAGTTTGGGTTTTCTCTAGTGATTGTACTTGCCTTTTTGCCAGATCTAGGTATTCAGCATATTTTTCCTGTATTACTCCAATATGGAGGTACAGGTATGCCGCTATTTTAGCAATTTTACATTGCTCTTCTTTTACCCTTGGGGCCATATACAGTTCACTAAGTGCCTGATGTAATGGACCCTGGTCCTGCCATGTATCTAATTCTGTGGCAGCGGCTTGTTGTTTGATTTCCTGCAGCCAAACATTCTGATCCTGCTCAACCCATTCACCCCTGACAAACAATTTGTGCAGTGGGTGTTCTTTTGCCATATTAATTTCCACTGGGGTCGCCATTCCGGAAATATTAATTTCCTTCTGACTTATCTCAGGGTTACTTTTACCTTTGCAAAACAGGCCCAACTCCTTTGAGTATTTCTATTGAAGGGTGTTTTTACAGTGTAGCACAATAAGGTAGCCCAACAAGGTGTATGTACCCCGTCAGTTAGCACGCTGTGTTAGACTGTCACAAGTGGTATGTCTAATTCAGGATCTCGTGACGAGCCCCCAATCTGTAAGTGACTTCAATCCGGCACACACTTAAGTCAACGCCTAGCGTGTAATGCACAACTGAAATCCTTATTTATTTGTGTCTAAAAGTTATTTTATTCTGAACGATGTATCACTCATATCACGCCCCTCTCCTGGAACCCCACCGGTCACACTGAACCAGGAATCAGGGTGGTTTGCAAAGTTAAAATATTTATTATGTATTCACAATTCAATCACACTGATGTAACACTAAATAATCTCTTTAATACACAAGGAGTAATAGTGAGCAAAACAATTCAGCACAGAAATAATACTTTTGTGTGTGTTCAGATCAAATAGCAGTGTGGTTACTAGTTCCCCCTGCACACCCCTTAACCCGCCAACAGGCAATGTAAAGAGATAAGAGGGGAGAGAGCAGGTGTTCAGGAATGCAGAATTCAAACAAAATATCAATCCCCCCCAGCAACACAAGCAAAACAGAATTGATTGGCAAGCGGTCAGAATGGTTTTAAAGTTATCTGGAGAATGGATTTGTTAAAAATACTAAATATGGTTTAAATTGCTGAAATTGTTTAAATTCTTATGGGAGCCGCTTTGGATAGTTGCACACAAACACTAGCAATGATTTGATACTAAGAAACAATGTGAAATCTTAAAATTATTGTCGGAAGCAATGAAAAGCTGTTTTACACGTGTCAGAATTTCCCTAAAACAAAATTTGTGGCAAACTTTTCAGTGCGCGATAATCGCGATTACGGGAGATCGGTATGGGATGCGGCTTTAGATGCGAATGAAAGCTGTGGATGTTAGGTACCAGCAGAAGTTGAAATTTTGATTCTAGCATGAATTCTGAGGAAGTTATGGATGTTTTAGTGGAGGTCGCTTTTTTGAGATAGGTGCAAGAATGGGAAACAGGAATGCACTTTTAAAAGACAAATGGTATTTCTTACACTAGGTTATGACTATAGAAAAAAAACAGAACCGTCAGGATTCTGGTCCGTCAAGATTTCTGGTCAGGGAAGGGAATCTGGTTCTGGGACAGACAGCTGGGCACATCGGATTGGACTGGGTCTGTTCACAGCACGGCACAGGACTGGATCGGATCTGCAATGGCTCTGGTCACAGCATGGCACAGGACTGGATTGGATCTTTTGGTTCTGATGATAATCAGTTCAGCAGGCAAGCAGTACAGCACAGCCCGGCTGTATTTTTGATTCCTCCCCTTAGGTTTCTGGGGTTGGTTCTGGTTCTGGAATTTAAGGCCTGGCTGAAAATGGTTCAGCTATGCAATGGGCCTTTCTGCGTTGCCAAGTTTCTGGAGTCTGGAGCAAGTAAGATGGATAATTCTGCAGCAGGGTGCTCCGCCAGCATTCGGATAGTGGGTGAATCTGTCTGTCTTTTTCTGCCCTCTGCTGAATCTATTTATGCTTATGATAAAGGGGGTGTGTGGGCTGGTTTAGCCTAAGCTCGCCCCTTTGACAGGGATTGGTCAGGGTCTCCTCTCTTCCTTGATAGGAGGAGAAAAACAGGGTGTCACCTTTATGGTGTGGGTTTATGAGGCTTAGAGTCCACCCCTGGCCTCTTGAACACAAAATCTACTTTTGGTACAAAACATATTTCCTCATGTGCAACCTCTATAACAATCATATATACAGATTACATATTTTGTGTAGCAGATACTCCTCCAAGCCCGTCGCTGTGGGATCTTTTGTCTGCTTTTCAGAGAATTTTGCCCTTTTCATCCAGAACACAATGTCCAATTTAGGAGCAGATTTCTAGAAATGTGCGCGTTGAACATGGGCATACGTGTACAAAGTTTCATACTTCAATCAGAAATACATTTTGTGTAGTATCACATTTTCTGCCATTTCTTCCCAGGACATGCCACAGAGTTCTGTTGCCTTTTCACCCGTGCATCAAGAAATTACATTAACAATGCTGTTATTTCTATATTTTGCACAATTTTACATAGTAAGTTATCAGTCTTTTTAAAATGTGTCTTTTGTCCTTGTTAAGCAACAAACGGTTGTTTAGCTTCACCCCTTTGGTCTCTCCCTGGGACCCAGGAGCATCTCCTCCCTGTTTCTCCTGGGCAGAGGCCATTTACGACCCTTCACACTTCGCATTTCCTTTAGCTGGAGGATGTCCAGTGTCTCCTTCCCCACTGCAGACCAAATTGTTCCCCAACCCTATAATTATCACTTAGGTGTGATTTCCTGCTGGAGAGGACTGGAGGTAGAGGCCTTGCCTCTTCGAGGAAGCTGGTATTCCAGTTTGGGTGGCTTTTAGCCAGGCTTAAATTTAAATGTTAATTCTGTTGCATTTTTTCTTATCTTATAACAAACTTGTGATTCCAAACTAGCAGCTTGAACACTTATTCCAGATTCTAAACCATGGGCTCAAATAATTACAACATAGGTTAGTCTCAGTACAGGCCACTTAGATTTCAAACCTTTGATTTCAGTATACATATGTGTTAAAGTTTATCATGCAGGCTTCTGCTGTCATTCAGGTGGCTGAGGGTACTGCACCCAGATTTTGACAGATTCCGCAGGCAGGCAACTTTTTCTGTGGATGTTTCTTTGATACTTTCAGCTTTTCAGGACATTATAAATTCACAATGATTTCTTGAACTAAGTGAATTGTAGCACCCAGTAAGAATTTTGGATGTTTAAGGGTGTTTTGTACTGGCATTCTGCAGTTTCAGCAACAAAGAAAAAGAATTTAAAGCAAGATTTTTGGATTTCCTTTAGCAGAGCACTGCTTTTCCCTCTGTACTTCATCTTCACATGTTGTGGAGCCCAGTGACATATTTCATGAGTGAGATCTCTGTTCCACCACTGACAACTTGCATGGTAGATTGGGCAGCCATCTTTTCGTGCTTTGCACGGCGCGATATTCAGAGGTTTTGGCGCACACAAGGGTTTTGCGGCCATTTTGATGTTTCTGGCACCATCAGAACACAGTGATGCTGCATGGAAGAGCAACAAGTGGGTTGAATCATCCCACAGGGCCTCGAAATTTAGACTGCCTAGGGGCCTCCACAGGGTTTAATCTGCGAGTGGGGTGGAGTGTGTGCATGAACACTGGAATATTTGCTGTGCCCCTACCAATCAGCAAGCGGTGGGGAGGGAAGTTGATAGGTCCATTTCTGATTATCCTGCACCGATGTGCACTATGGGAGCAGGTGTATCTAGTGCCCCAGCAATGGCCCTGCCTGGGACTAATGCCGAGGGAGAAACAGTCACCATCATATTCCATTTCCAGGTCGATTCTTCCCTTTTATTATTTTTTCATAATGTGTTGCCCCTATTTCCTTTCATTACTTAATATGTTCATATTCTAGTCTGGCAAGTTTGCCTTTTTCGTTTTGTCAATTATATTTTGGAAAATCTATATATTTTGTGGATTAAGGTGTACTCTTTTTATTCAGAACACATCCCAAGTTTGAGCAAATGTTTCCTCTTCCTAGGCCCGCTCTCACTTCAGCATTCGATGGGGTTGTGATGTAGTCACAGCTAGGACCCTATTTCAAATGTTTAACATCAGCCAAAACTACAGCATTAGAGTACAGCTAGGGACAAATGGCATATGAGGAGGCACACAAAACTTGTAGGTGTAATTTGGTTATTTACCCACCCATTTAGCCCATGGCCATACTAATGCCTATGGCCATTCCGAGCCACTTCCAAATCATCATGGGGGGCCCAGAAACAAGGCGATGGAAGCATGCCGAGCAGATGGGCGAACGGGCATGTCCACATATTTACTAATGGTTTTAACAGGTGGAATGGTTTTAACAGTTGGAATTTTCTAGGGGGCCGGAATGTCCCTCTCTGGGTTTCCGGTTGGCTCCTCTATTTGCTGCAGAGATTACCTGGGATGGCAACTCTTCAGCTGGTTGATGTGGACCCACTTGTCTTCCCCTTCTGCCAAACTGCCCTTGGGGATGCAGATTTTGTAGGCTACTGGTGAGATTTTGTCTACAATATGAAAAGGACCCCGCCAAGTAGGGAGAAATTTGCGCTGTTTGGCTTGGTTCCTTTGGAAATTGTACAAGTAGACCCGGTCTCCTACTTGGTATTCTTTTTTAGTTGTCTTAAGGTCATAGTGGGTCTTCATACTGTCTGCAGATCTTTCTAGATTCTGCTGAGCATAGGCAAAAGCATGTTGAAGGTGTTTTCTCAGATTCTCAACATACTCATGAGTTGTGGAGGCATTGATCAAGGTCTGCTCTTGGGTTCTGTAGAGTAGATGCTGGGGTAACACCATCCTTTGTCCAGTCATCAGCTCAAACAGAGACATTTTAGTTGCAGAAGAAGGGGTAGATCTGATGGCCATCAGGACAAGAGGTAACCGAATGTCCCAACTTGGCCCAGAATCTGCCACAAACTTTTTTATTATGCTCACAATTGTCTTGTTGTATCTCCTAACTCCACCACTAGAGGCTATCCGGTAGGCAATGTTTAGTTTCCTTTTGACCTCAAGTATCTCCCACATCTTTGTCATCACTTCACTTTGGAAGTGGCACCTCAGTCTGACTCAATCCTTTGGGGTAGTCCAAAACGCGAGAAGATGTGATTGATCATCAGGGCAGCTGCTGTTTCTAACTTGCAATTTGGGGTCGGGAGACATTCCACCCATTTAGTGAACAAGCATGGCACGGTCAACATGTACTTTTTCCCCCTAGAGGAGCGAATCACGGGCCCGATAAAATCGACTTGTAAATCTGACCAAGGCAGTGTCATCCCCCTCTTTTGGAGGGGAGCCCGGTGTGTGAGCACGGTGTATGAGTGATGTTGGCTAAAATTGTGCACACACAAGACAGCCCTTCAAGTATTGGTTGAGGTCATGGCCCATGTGTGGCCAGTATGCAACCTCTCGTAAGATTTCTAGTGTCGTATGAAACCCCCGATGACCGGCTGTGGCCACATCATGGCCGTGACTTAGCCTCAGGCTTCAGAAGGAGGTGGGGACCACCCAGTAGTCATGGCCAGCTATGGATCTCCTCACCAACAAACCGTCTTGGATTCGGAAAATTTTTGGACATTTCATCAACACTCTGAGGTCCTCTATCCCCATGTAATCGGTCTCCATCAGGGGAAAGTTCTCAGGGTCCTCAATGTGTTGATAAAACTTACCAATTATTGGATCCCCTTTTTGAGCCATAATCAAATCAGCATCTGGTGTCTCCTTACTCCATTTTGCAGTTGAGAGTTCATTGTGAGCATTTGTCTGGGACCTAGTGATAGCAGTGACCTGGATTTCCCCCAATAGGGACTCTATCTCAAGTAGATCCCCTTGGATGGCTCTGGTTTTGGCCAGCTGATCAGTTAGGTCATTTCCCGTTTTGTCTGGTCCCTCTACTTTAGAATGACCCTTGATCTTTTCCAGTAGATGGTCATCCCATTCGAGGTGACCAGATCATCAATATTTTGTATTAATTTCTCCACAAACCCGTTCCGTACATAATCCGAATCAGTTATTATGACCAGTTCGTGGAGTTGGTGTTGGACAGCAGTGAGGATGGCTTAATGCACAGCCATCAGCTCTACCACTTGACTACTTCGGGGACTTATTTTGTACCCAGCGGAGGGTTCCGGGGCATCATTCACCCATGCATTCCCTACGCCGGCCACAAGTTCCTTTTCCCCGTTGTTGTCAACATGGTAGGAGTACCCATCCACATAGACAGTGGGCCGTCCCTCACACTAGTCTTCTTCATAGACTTTGTGTGGGGAATTAAGGTATGCCTCCATGTTGTCCTTGATTTTAAGACTTTCGTCCTCGAGACAGTTTTCTCTGGCACAATCATGCAAGTCAGCCAGACCTTGCTCGAGGGGACTCTTCTTGTTTTGGCCATATCTGACCTCCACAGGAAAGCCTTGCATTGACAGAATCCAGGAAGTAATTCGGGAATTACTCACATTTCCGGCCCGGATTCTGTCACTCTGAAGATATTGCAAAGGTTGATGTGGAGTCTCCACTATGATGTGTTCCCCCTGGATAAACGGGCAGTAATCCTTCAATGCCCACACCGTTGCCAGGAGTGTCTTCTCACAATCGCTGAATTTTTCCTCCACAAAGGATAAAGTGTTACTCCCATAGGAGATTTCTTTATTGACCTTGTCATGCTTTTGATATAATACTGCAGTCAAGCATGTATTTGAGAACCCTGTCTCCAAGAAGAACTCCTTGTTTTTGACAGGGTAAGCTAGACAAGGCGCTTGTGAGAGGCTCTTTTGAGTTGTCGTACTGCCTCGGCTTGTTCGGGACCCCACTCCTAATTGACCCCCCCTTCAAAAGATGGATCAGGGGTCTTGTGATCTCTGCGTAGTCCTCAATGAACCTTCTACTGTAATTAGTTAGTCCAAGGAGGCTCCTTAGTTCCCGCAGAGTTATGGGGTCTTTTAATTTCTGGAGTGCTTCCACTTTCTTTTCCTGGGGACAGAGACCCTGTGGAGTTATCTCATGCCCCAAGAAATTGACACGGGTTCTGCACCACTGTGCCTTTTGAAAGGAGAGTTTTGCTCCGGGAGCCCTCAACTGTGTCAGGACATAACAGATCTCCGCTATGTGTTCCTCCACAGTTGAGCTTTTGACTAGAACATCGTCTACATAGGCCAGGTTACCCCTTTCACCCAGGTCGGGCATGGCCTTATGTAGAAAGATGTTATATTAATTGCCGGAGTTGATGTTATAGATGTATCCGAAGGGAGCCCGGGTCCACGTGTAGTGCTGCCCCCCGAAGGTAAAGGCCAGC
Source organism: Ambystoma mexicanum (assembly GCF_040938575.1). Lineage (NCBI taxonomy): Eukaryota > Metazoa > Chordata > Amphibia > Caudata > Ambystomatidae > Ambystoma > Ambystoma mexicanum. The sequence continues at coordinate 295,042,693 of NC_090928.1, forward strand.
TTGTATTGGTCCTCCCTACTGACAGGTACAGTCCAGTACCCATTGGTCAGGTCTAATGCAGTGAATACCTTTGACCCCTGGATCTGGGCCAGCCCTTGGTCAATGTAGGGAAGAGGCCATCGGGAAGTATGGACCCGTTTGTTGAGCTCCATTAGGTCAGCACAGAGTCTCCACTGGCCGTTAGGTTTCAAGATCCCCAGCACCGGATTATTGAAGGTGCTGTGGACGGGACGAATTATCCCACGCGACTCAAGGTTTGTAATTATTTCAGTAAGGGACTCCATTGATGCGAGAGGCAAGCGATATTGCCTCACAAACACTGGAGTCATGCCAGGGTCTGTGGGAATTGTTGTTGTGTGGATGTCGGTGCGACCACAGTCATATGAGTCCACCGTAAAGAGAGCTTGAACATCTAAGAAAACTTGTTTCAATTTTTGCTTTTGCTCCAGAGTCTCACAGGCATCAGCTAGGTTGACTCTCTCTTCAACCATCTGCCTGAAGCCTGGAAAGACTTCTGGTTTGGCTATGTCAGCGGCCTCCTCCAGCTGGGTGGAGGAGTCCCTGGTCAGAGTGATGATTTGGACTGATGGCTTCAGGTGGGGAAGACAGTCCTCGTGGACTTGAAAGATGACCTCATGCCTCCTGAAGTCACAGGTCACATCTTCCTTACCATAAGGGCAGGAAGAATACACCAGGAAATTCCCCCCATGTCGGGTGAAGATCCTGTCTGGTGTTGTGTCATCGTCGCTATCACTGTCAAAACAGTCCTTGGGGATTGGTCCTAATAGTTCATTACCTAAATCTATGGAAAAATGTCGGTCATCAACCGCCATTCCAACAATGGTGCCTGCGGCCAGAGTGATACTCTTTAGGTCACTGTTATCCACCTCTATTGGAATGGTGTCGTGTTCTATACTGATAAGTGGTGTTGGGTTTACCCCCCAACCCTTGCTGTTGGAAATGAGCATTAAGATGGACATAGGCATCAGGGTTTTTCAGTTTCTGTCCTCTTTTAATTTTTACTTCCAGTATGAATTGTCGGGTCCGTTCTGGGATGGTGACTTCCTCTCCAATCTGAATTTCAAATGCATATGGCAGCAGCTGTGCTGACCGAAATGCTTTCTCTGGGTCATCAAAGTCCATGGGATTACCCGCTAATCGGGACCACGCTTTGAAGTTGATTAAGTCCAAACTAATGGCAAATTGATTGAGAATGTCACTGCCTAAATAAAATGCCACAGGGACATCTCGCATGACCCAACAATTATGGACTATGCTCTTGTTGCATATGGAAATTTTGAGCATACACCTGCTAGGTAGGAGATATTTGGAATTGGGTGTTTCCAGGTCCATTTCCCATTTGTCTACCAGTTTAAAGGTGGGAATGGCTGGATCTTTTGGGAGTTTGCGGAACATGGCCTCGCCGATGAAGCTCTTACCGTTGTTCACAGTCCTTCCCCTCATTTAACTGAATAAGGATGAACAGCTGCTCTCCAATTTTCTGAATATCAGCCAAGCTTTGAGCTGATCTCTCATCTTTTCAGACTATAGGAATGCGATTTCTGATTGTCAATTTGTATAGAATTTCAGGAAGGTTGATTTTCAGAAATAGAGAGGACTCCCCATCACCAGTTTGTGGTCCTGCTGCAATTACTGTCACGTCTGGGATTTGATTATTCTGGAAGTGAAATTCTATTTGGTCATGTTTTTGTTCAACCATGTGGCATGTGCCGTGTAAACTAACATGGCTGACACTCTGTTTTAATTTTATTGGTTGGTTAGTCTGGGTCCAGAGGACCTTGTTTACACAATCTATGAGGGGAGACAATCTACGCAGGATGTCATTCCCTAGTAAACAAGGTGTGCCCTCTGGGGTCACAACTATGACCGGGTGCTTCACCTTGTGTCGCCCAATTTTAATGTGCAAATACGCAGTCCCCTCGACAGGAATTTCCTTCCCGTCGAAGTTCTGAAGTTGTCCAGGAAGAGGGGTGAGAGGAATTTGGTATTTCTCCCCCCTTCCCGAATTCAGTTGATCAAAGGCCCTTTTTGACAGAAGGGTAGCTTGAGATCCAGTGTCCACCAGTGCCGAAATTGTACATTGCCCCTGTATTTGGACCAGGGCATAAAATCTTCCCTCCTTTTCCTCAAGGGGGCAAAGATAATGCACATTTTTGGCCAAATGGTGGGTTACTTTCGTTGCTTTGGATACGGACATAGAGGTTATCTGGGCTGAGTTTTGTTTGGGCTCTTGGGAATCTGTAAGAAAAAGTTGACAGCTAGATATGTGGGAAGTTTTGGATTCCCCTGGTTCTGATTCTGGGCTGCCCCCCCTTTTTGGAGGCAGTCACCAGAATGGGTTTGCACCAGGGGATTTTCGTGCTGGTCATTCTGGGGTTTGATGATGGGCGGTTCTAACTCGGTCCCCACATCTACCCAGCCTGGATTTGGATCTTTTGGGACCAATTTTTCTTTGGGAGGAGTTCCCCCAACCCCGAAGGAGAAGATCGTTTTCCCAGAATCCTCTGAGGACCCCTCTCCTTTAAACTGGAAGATTTGCACCTCCTCCACAAAATGGGCCTTTTTAGGCTCTTTATTTCTCCTACCCGCCCTCTGCTCCTTGGGTGGCAGACTTTCGGGGGCAGGAGATTTTGGTTCCGGTTCCTGGGTTTCCAGGGGCTTTTCACACGTGGGGAAGGAAGCTTCCTCTAAGGCTTTACATCCCCCTTCCCCCTGTGCCTCCTCCCTGGGAACCAGCGGATTGTCGGGGTTCTTCCCCCGTCATTGTTCTGGAGCAAAAGACCCTGGATTTGAGGAATTCTGAGCCGCCATGCTCATCTGAGGGTTCTATTGAGCCCTCAGCATGCGACCCAGATCCTGTGCCATGTTCCGGACCTGGTGCTCTAGTTGCGACACCCGCTCTGGCTGGTACGGGGTCCTCAGATCTACCCTGGGTTGATCCCGGGAAGGGTAACTATCCCTTCTCGCAAAATACCCCTGGTTTGGAAAGTCTGGGTACCCCTCCACCCTTGGCCAGATTGGGCTGTCTGGGCTCAGGAAAGTGGGGAAAGAAGGATGGGTTGTTTTGGGGGTTGAAGTTTGGCGGGTACCGGGGAAAGAAATTTGGCCCGGCATTTGGGGGATTACTTCCCTCCTGGGGAAAGTGAGGAGGGGAGTTTCCTGGGTTTCCTGCTGTCTGGTTGGATTCCCCCCCCCCTTGGGCTGGAGGAGTCCACACACAGCCCAGGATGGGTCTATTTCCCTTGTAGCGTGGGCTGATGTAGTCAGGGGAGTTAGGGGTCCCATTTGTGGGGTTACCTCCCTGGCTCCCTCTTTGGGATTGGCCCGAGGGCCTTCTGGGTTGGTTGGATTCTGCGCGGGAAGGTTCTTAGGCCCCCATCTCCAGATCTAAAATCGGGGCAACCTTCACCTCTGCCACCTTAGCAGCAGCAGGGGTGTTGGTTGTTTTGGGGCTCTTGCTCATATTTTTATTTTCCAACGGCTTCTGTACTTCATAGATGCGCGTGGCTTGTTCAATGACCCAGTCTAGTGATCTTTTCTCATGAAAGTCCCTCACTAGCTGGGTCATAATATACTTAGGGAGAGCATGAAAGAAGGTGTTCACAAATTCATTACTGTCAGTGTGCACCCTTTTAGTGGTCTGCGCAAAGGCACGTTTTAACTCCTGTACAAATTCTTGTGGGGCCTGGTCTTCCCCACATTGTAAGTTGTAGGCTGCCTTGCGAGCCTCTTGAGGGTTCCTATGAATGGAAAAGTATTTCAAGATGGCCGCCCTATAGGTGGACCATCTGGAATGGTTCTGATCCTCCAGCCCGGCAAAGAAGCTGGAGTACTCAGGAGAAAATGTCCACTTTACATACTGAATACAGCTTTGGCTGTCCTTCAGATGGAAAGTCTCCATCATCTGTTCAAATAATTCAAGGTGCTCCCAAACTGAATATTTAGCATTTTTGTAGTAGGGTATGATGACGCTCCTAATAGCTTTTATTTGCTTCAGGGGATCCTTGAGTAAAGCCTTCTTGACCTTGTTGGCCTTTTTAGTTCGGGTCACCCTGGTCCACTCATCCTCTGACTCAGAGGCACTGCTACCAGAGGTGGCTGTCTAGTCTTCTAGACTCTCCCGGCTTCTGTGAGCTTGGGAATGGCTGTCAGAATGTGGGGGCCTAGTTCCTTGGGTCCTGTGGCGCTCAGAAGAGTCTTCTGACTCTTCCTTGCTCCCAGGATTGGCTGAGTACTCCCCCCACTGTCCTAGCTGGGAAGAGGTTTTTAGTATGCTCTTAGTGGGCCTAATCTCATGGACTTCCCCACCAAATGTCACTGCCTGATCTCTTGATTAGTTATATTTCTGAGTATCCATTTCTCTGATTCTCCCCTCACTGGAGTCTCCTTGATCAGAGAAGATGGCCCTATCACTTGGGAACCTATACATAGATGCCCGCCCATCCATTTCTGGAGGTGCTGACCTATTAGACCCATATTCCCCATTGGGTTGAAGTCTACCATCCCCGTGGCCCTTGGCTCATGTGAGCTAGTGGACATAGGGGTGGCAGAGTCCATGGAATGGAATAGATTAAAGTCTCTGCTGCCAGGGTTCCTGAGGTTATGCTCAGGGGTTTGTCTCTCCCATCTACCTCATCTCTCTCAGCCCCTACTCCCCGATGGCATGCAAGGATCTGACCCTTTTGTTCTTCTATTAAGGTCTTACTGGTCTCTATTAGTTGTTCCTGCATGGCTATTCGTCTATGGAGCCTGTCATTTTTCTCACTGAGAGCCTCATTGTCTCTGTGTGCTTCCTGTCTGATTTGGGAGTATTGGGGCACTTTTTGCTGCAGGAGACTCACCTCCTGAGTCCTGTCCTTACTGGCCTAGTCATTCTTTGCCAGAGCATCTTCCACCCTCCTGGTGTGATTTTCATAGTCCATTTTGAGTTCACCCAGTCCCTGAAGGACCAGGTGATTTTCTTCCACCTTGGTTTTTAAATGGCTGACTTCCTGACCTAAGGCGTCCCTTTCCTGAATTAGAGTACCCCTCTGTGCTGCCAGGTCGTCCCTTTGTTTTTTGAATGCACCAGCTTTCTGGCGCTGTTCATCAAATTCTGTTTGAGATTCAAGGTCTTTAAGAATTAATTTATTATTTTCTTCTTTTATCTCATCAATCTGATTTTCCAGGGCGATTATCTGCCCTGTGCAGGCCCTATTATAATTTAATTGCTGTTCCAGCTTTTGTTGGCTCTGTAGTAGAGAATCCAACCTTTCTTGGCACTCTTTTTGTAGTGTCAGTAATTTGGTGTCTTGCTCTACCTTCTCTTGCTGCAGGAGATCCAAATCTTCTTTTGCTTTTCTCAGGTACTGTCTGGTTTCACTCTCTGATTCTTGGCTCTTTTGTAGCCTTTGCTCTGCAGAGTCCAGATCAGTTTGGGTTTTCTCTAGTGATTGTACTTGCCTTTTTGCCAGATCTAGGTATTCAGCATAATTTTCCTGTATTACTCCAATATGGAGGTACAGGTATGCCGCTATTTTGGCAATTTTACATTGCTCTTTTTTTACCCTTGGGGCCATATACAGTTCACTAAGTGCCTGATGTAATGGACCCTGGTCCTGCCATGTATCTAATTCTGTGGCAGCGGCTTGTTGTTTGATTTCCTGCAGCCAAACATTCTGATCCTGCTCAACCCATTCACCCCTGACAAACAATTTGTGCAGTGGGTGTTCTTTTGCCATATTAATTTCCACTGGGGTCGCCATTCCGGAAATATTAATTTCCTTCTGACTAATCTCAGGATTACTTTTACCTTTGCAAAACAGGCCCAACTCCTTTGAGTATTTCTATTGAAGGGTGTTTTTACAGTGTAGCACAGTAAGGTAACCCAACAAGGTGTATGTACCCTGTCAGTTAGCACGCTGTGTTAGACTGTCACAAGTGGTATGTCTAATTCAGGATCTCGTGACGAGCCCCCAATCTGTAAGTGACTTCAATCCGGCACACACTTAAGTCAACACCTAGCACAACTGAAATCCTTATTTATTTGTGTCTAAAAGTTATTTTATTCTGAACAATGTATCACTCATATCACGCCCCTCTCCTGGAACCCCACCGGTCACTCTGAACCAGGAATCAGGCTGGTTTGCAAAGTTAAAATATTTATTATGTTGTATTCACAATTCAATCACACTGATGTAACACTAAATAATCTCTTTAATACACAAGGAGTAATAGTGAGCAAAACAATTCAGCACAGAAATAATACTTTTGTGTGTGTTCATATCAAATAGCAGTGTGGTTACTAGTTCCCCCTGCACACCCCTTAACCCGCCAACAGGCAATGTAAAGAGATAAGAGGAGAGAGAGCAGGTGTTCAGGAATGCAGAATTCAAAAAAAATATCAATCCCTCCCAGCAACACAAGCAAAACAGAATTGATTGGCAAGCGGTCAGAATGGTTTTAAAGTTATCTTGAGAATGGATTTGTTAAAAATACTAAATATGGTTTAAATTGCTGAAATTGTTTAAATTCTTATGGGAGCTGCTTTGGATAGTTGCGCACAAACACTAGCAATGATTTGATACTAAGAAACAATGTGAAATCTTAAAATTAATGTTGGAAGCAATGAAAAGCTGTTTTACACGTGTCAGAATTTCCCTAAAACAAAATTTGTGGCAAACTTTTCAGTGCGCAATAATCGCGATTACGGGAGATCGGTATGGGATGCGGCTTTAGATGTGAATGAAAGCTGTGGATGTTAGCTACCAGCAGAAGTTGGAATTTTGTTTCTAGCATGAATTCTGAGGAAGTTATGGATGTTTTAGTGGAGGTCGCTTTTTTGAGATAGGTGCAAGAATGGGAAACAGGAATGCACTTTTAAAAGACAAATGGTATTTCTTACACTAGGTTATGACTATAGAAAAAGAAAATGCCACACATGAATCTCCACAGTTCCTGGCCAGGGAACCCTTCACGTGGTGGATACTCAATTTCTTCTGGGATTCACCTTAGTTACTCACAACACTAATGACTTATGATTTTAGAATACAATTTGAGAAACTCAGTGCAGGAAAAGTTCTGACAATTCAAAAATACTCCTAACAATATCAGGTTCTGAAGACAAGATAGGATGGGTTTAAGATAGGGATTAACTATGGACAGTACATACGCTAGTGACAAAGTTCTATCTATAGATACTCACTAGATATGTTTTTAAACAGAACCATCAGGATTCTGGTCCGTCAAGATTTCTGGTCAGGGAAGGGAATCTGGTTCTGGGACAGACAGCTGGGCACATCGGATTGGACTGGGTCTGTTCACAACACGGCACAGGACTGGATCGGATCTGCAATGGCTCTGGTCACAGCATGGCACAGGACTGGATTGGATCTTTTGGTTCTGATGATAATTAGTTCAGCAGGCAAGCAGTACAGCACAGCCCGGCTGTATTTTTGATTCCTCCCCTTAGGTTTCTGGGGTTGGTTCTGGTTCTGGAATTTAAGGCCTGGCTGAAAATGGTTCAGCTATGCAATGGGCCTTTCTGCTTTGCCAAGTTTCCAGAGTCTGGACCAAGTAAGATGGATAATTCTGCAGCACGGTGCTCCGCCAGCATTCGGATAGTGGGTGAATCTGTCTGTCCTTTTCTGCCCTCTGCTGTCTCTATTTATGCTTATGATAAAGGGGGTGTGTGGGCTGCTTTAGCCTAAGCTCGCCCCTTTGACAGGGATTGGTCAGGGTCTCCTCTCTTCCTTGATAGGAGGAGAAAAACAGGGTGTCACCTTTATGGTGTGGGTTTATGAGGCTTAGAGTCCACCCCTGGCCTCTTGAACACAAAATCTACTTTTGGTACAAAACATATTTCCACATGTGCAACCTCTATAACAATCATATATACAGATTACATATTTTGTGTAGCAGATACTCCTCCAAGCCCGTCGCTGTGGGATCTTTTGTCTGCTTTTCAGAGAATTTTGCCCTTTTCATCCGGAACACAATGTCCAATTTAGGAGCAAATTTCTACAAATGTGCGCGTTGAACATGGGCATACGTGTATAAAGTTTCATACTTCTATCAGAAATACATTTTGTGTAGTATCACATTTTCCGCCATTTCTTCCCAGGACATGCCACAGAGTTCTGGTACCTTTTCACCCGTGCATCAAGAAATTACATTAACAATGCTGTTATTTCTATATTTTGCACAATTTTACATAGTAAGTTATCAGTCTTTTTAAAATGTGTCTTTTGTCCTTGTTAAGCATCAAACGGTTGTTTAGCTCCACCCCTTTGGTCTCTCCCTGGGACCCAGGAGCATCTCCTCCCTGTTTCTCCTGGGCAGAGGCCATTTACGACCCTTCACACTTCGCATTTCCTTTAGCTGGAGGATGTCCATTGTCTCCTTCCCCACTGCAGACCAAATTGTTCCCCCACCCTATAATTATCACTTAGGTGTGATTTCCTGCTGGAGAGGACTGGAGGTAGAGGCCTTGCCTCTTCGAGGAAAGCTGTTATTCCAGTTTGGGTAGCTTTTAGCCAGGCTTAAATTTAAATGTTAATTCTGTTGCATTTTTTCTTATCTTATAACAAACTTGTGATTCCAAACTAGCAGCTTGAACACTTATTCCAGATTCTAAACCATGGGCTCAAACAATTACAACATAGGTTAGTCTCAGTACAGGCCACTTAGATTTCAAACCTTTGATTTCAGTATACATATGTTTTAAAGTTTATCATGCAGGCTTCTGCTGTCATTCAGGCGGCTGAGGGTACTGCACCCAGATTTTGACAGATTGTGCAGGCATGCAACTTTTTCTGTGGATGTTTCTTTGATACTTTCAGCTTTTCCGGACATTATAAATTCACAATGATTTCTTGAACTAAGTGAATTGTAGCACCCAGTAAGAATTTTGGATGTTTAAGGGTGTTTTGTACTGGCATTCTGCAGTTTCAGCAACAAAGAAAAAGGATTTAAAGCAAGATTTTTGGATTTCCTTTAGCAGAGCACTGCTTTTCCCTCTGTACTTCATCTTCACATGTTGTGGAGCCCAGTGACATATTTCATGAGTGAGACTTCTGTTCCACCACTGACAACTTGCATGGTAGATTGGGCCGCCATCTTTTCGTGCTTTGCGCAGCGCGATATTCAGAGGTTTTGGCGCACACAAGGGTTTTGCGGCCATTTTGATGTTTCTGGCACCATCAGAACACAGTGATGCCGCATGGCAGAGCAACAAGTGGGTTGAATCATCCCACAGGGCCTCGAAATTTAGACTGCCTAGGGGCCTCCACAGGGTTTAATCTGCGAGTGGGGTGGAGTGTGTGCATGAACACTGGAATATTTGCTGTGCCCCTACCAATCAGCAAGCGGTGGGGAGGGCAGTTGATAGGTCCATTTCTGATTATCCTGCACCGATGTGCACTATGGGAGCAGGTGTATCTAGTGCCCCAGCAATGGCCCTGCCTGGGACTAATGCCGAGGGAGAAACAGTCACCATCATATTCCATTTCCAGGTCGATTCTTCCCTTTTATTATTTTTTCATAATGTGTTGCCCCTATTTCCTTTCATTTACTTAATATGTTCATATTCTAGTCTGGCAAGTTTGCCTTTTTCGTTTTGTCAATTATATTTTGGAAAATCTATATATTTTGTGGATTAAGGTGTACTCTTTTTAATCAGAACACATCCCAAGTTTGAGCAAATCTTTCCTCTTCCTAAGCCCGCTCTCACTTCAGCATTCGATGGGGTTGTGATGTAGTCACACCTAGGACCCTATTTCAAATGTTTAACATCAGCCAAAACTACAGCATTCGAGTACAGCAAGGGACAAATGGCATATGAGGAGGCACACAAAACTTGTAGGTGTAATTTGGTTATTTACCCACCCATTTAGCCCATGGCCATACTAATGCCTATGGCCATTCCGAGCCACTTCCAAATCATCATGGGGGGCCCAGAAACAGAGCGATGGAAGCATGCCGAGCAGATGGGCGAACGGGCATGCCCACAGTGCAGAAAGACGTCAAGAGCCTATCACTTGTGAAGGATGAACCATTCACCTCAGAGGAGGTATATGGAAGCTGCTGAAAGGGAGAAAAATAGTGATTGCTTGTTCCCTATGGCAGCAGATAGTGGAAATGGCTAATGAAGGACACAGGGGCACAGTGTCCATCAAACGGCTTCTTTGGCCGAAGATGTGGTTTCCTCACCTGGAAGATCAGGTGGAGCAGCTTCTCAAAGACTGTCCCACATTAACTGTCCTTAGCGCTCCCAACAATCCAGAACTACTCCGGATGACTGCCCTCCCTGAAAGAGCATGTGATGAAATCGCAGTTAACTTCTTTGGGCCTATGGAAGGGGGGAGTACATGCTGGTTGCCATGGATGAGTATTCAAGGTTCCCAGAAGTGCAAGTAGTAAGGTCTACTGCGGCATACGACACCATCCATGCTCTTGACAGAATGTTCTACACGTATAGTATTACAACAGTGGTCAAATCAGACATGGGCCCCCTTTCACCGGGCAGGATCTTAGAACATTTGCTGAAAACATGGCTTTTAAATACAGGAGATTAACACCATTGTTGCCTCAGGCAAATGGGACAGTTCAGGAGCAACATTAAGAGGAATGTCTAGATCGCCCATCTCACAGGAGACACCATTGAGAAGCTGTTATATCAACTCCTCAGAGACTAACGAAACACTCCCCACAGTACAACGGGCAAGGATCATTCTTAGATCCTGTTTGGGTGTAACATCAGGACACGGTTGCCGCATCTCTCACTCGTGAGAGAAGCCTAGGAACAAGACCGGGCCATGAGAGAACGGGATGAACAGGCCAAGGAAAAAATGAAGAACTATGCAGATGCTAAAGGGCATGCTTGTGATTCAACCATACAAGTTAGTGATACTGTCATGGTGAGACAGCCCCAGACCCATAAGCATACATTGGCCTTCAACAGTGACCCCTTGTTGGTCATGAATATCAAAGGGTCACTAATAACAGTCGAAGATAGGCAGAGACGTATAACCCTCACTTCAAAAAGATAACCAGGAGAGTACTGAGTGAAGGTGGAGGAGACAACACGGAAGAGAAAGAATCAGACGTCTCATGTAAAGGTGATAGAGAGGAGTCCATGAGTGAAGCATGCAACAGAGTGAATAGCTGCAGCCCAGTCAGAAAACAGGTGTCTCATCCAAGCCGTCCCCAGAGAGCGCGAAACAAATCTCAGAGACTTACTGAAACAATGTACTAAGTAAGAATTGGGCAGTTAAAAAAGGGAAAGGTTGTGACGTCTTTGAAGCCATGAAGGGGGCCACGTGACAAAGGAGAACTAGCCAGGGCACAGAGAAAGGGGAAGGAGGAAGGGGAGGAGTTCAGTCACAGTGTGTACATGATACAATAAAAATGCCTTACACCCGATCCTGTGTCCATGCCTTCTTTGAATATGGCAAGGCGCTGCGTGGGTTGAGTGATCCGGCAACAGAGACGACCCCTATCCTCGGACACTAAACATGTGGTGCCAGGAAGCATGGCCTTTTATAGGCTGTTCAGGAAATCTCAAAAGACTGCACAAATCTCACAATATTTTGCTCAAGATTTCAAGCATCTCCTTTGACCCTAAATGTGTTATTTTCTTTTGTGGTGGTGCATGGGCAGGCTCCAAAACACCAGCGTTTCGCTCTGGTTAAGCATGTGTCTCTCCCTGGTCGATTCAATATGGTCACTCCAATGTGAGGAATGACTTTCCCAAGAGCACCTATAAGTGACAGCAAGGCAGTGTGGGGTAAAAGTTATATCATTGTCTACTTTTCGCCTAGAAGTTAGAAGGGAGGCATTACTGTGCCAAACATGGCATACATTTCTCACTGTAAGGATCTCATTGTGAGTATGCAGCATTTTAAATAGTTTTGATTTTTAAATACACCCTGATTGTCAATTGGGATTGCATGTGTATTTATTGTGTGGGGTATATTGAAGGTACTGCATATGGTAAATATCCCATGTAGCAATATCAGAGTTCCCCATGCCCTAAATATGCCATGTGAGCCCAACATATAATTTGGTGGTGTTTAAAAAATAGGATGTATGTTACCTATAATACGCACTTACAAATGACCTGTAAGAAATAGTGATTGGCAATGGCTCGTCCAACCCCAGGTACATTTGACGGGTGCTCGTGAGCTCAGGTTTGATTTTTAGCATCTGTTCTTGGAACACTCGGGGGTTCCAGCACTTGCTCAACCCGGGAGAAAGCTGTAATGTCCTAAGGAGGGCCTCTTGATCTGATTTCGAAAAGAGCTTGTTGTCTCTCTGCTAATAATGGATGATACATCTTATGGTATATTAGCAGCGCATGCTTTTATAAAGGCAGAAGAGAGGCATGTGCTGATAATAAATGTATATTGTAGTTATGCCAACAGGCCTTTAAAGATCCTGAAGAAAAATATTGACGGATTATGATGGATTGGAGGGAAAAACAGCCATTAGGCTTGATAATAATAGCAGGTGATTTTAACACAAACTGCCTGAACCCCAAATCTTATTTAGAATATCAATCAGACACAAACACCCCATCCCACAGGATACTAAAGGTAAACAATGGTGGGACATCTTCGAAGGGTGGAACTTGAGAGTGCTTACCCAAAGAGCCTCACAAGGATGGGCCCATAGGTACACGTGGGCTAGTGGAAACAAGGCCACTATGACTGATTTTGTATTTGTCTCAGAGGAACTGTCCACTAAAGAATACACATACGAAATAGCTAACGGTTTTCTGAGTGACCACTTAAGATGGTTGGTGACTTTCTCGATGTCCAGGCAAGACCCTCCCACCCTAAAGAAAATGTGCGGAATAACCCTTACTCTTGGTAAAAACACAGTAATTTGGGCAGAGAATGATACAAGAAATATAATAACAGATAAGTGGGCAAATTCCAGGAAGACTATAGAGAAATACAGGAGGGTAGGGACCTAGTAGCATTTTTCCCAGCCTTCATAGAAAACTCTCTATGGCCTAGGAATATAAAAGGTTAGATTACAACTCTACTATCCAACAATGCAAAAGAGAATGTAGAAGTGCATTAAAAAATCTCATAAGAGCAGGCAGGACAGGCCCTCAGTATGAAGTAGCTTGGAAAAAATGAAAACAGGCATACAAAAACAAAACAAATCTTTGCAAGCTCTGGCCTTCTAAAAAGATAACAAAAGCATGATTTCTGCTATCTGCGAAAAGAAAGATGGAAATTACTGGAAATGAATAAACCAGAAAGGAGATACCCAACGTGAGGCTCTTTCCAGCCCAATATCAGATAAAGACTGGGTGGTACATTTCAGTCAATTGTACAATCAACCAAAAGACCTGTAAGAAAAATGGGATACCCTAAAAAAAGAAAAAATGACTATCCCCTCCTCTGTTTGGCAAATAAAAAAAAATATACAAAAACATAATAAGAGGACCCCAGACACAAATGGCCAATCAAATAAGCTTATTAAAGCTCATCCAGATTTGTGGGCGGCATTCTGTAAAAATAGTATAATACAATCATTACGACAAATGTCGCAAGGTGGGTGTTAAATCAGGCTCCCCAACTAACATGGGAGGGGATCTACAAGGAAATGCATCTAGTTTTGGTGGACCTGTCCCTTGCCTTTGATAGAGTGAATAGGGATAAATTGTGGAGGAAACTCTTTGATTGGGGGATCCCAAAAGGTTTATTAGCCCCCCCTTATCCACCTTCATGAACATACTTCCTTCAGGGTATGACTGAACGGTGAGGATGAGCTTTCCTCATAGATCACGAACAACAGTGGTGTTAGGCAAGGGTGCACTTTGGCAACTTTTTTATTCAATGCATATTTGGTAAACCTGAGGCCTACCTTAAATCGGCATCGTTTGGCGCCCCAAAGGTCCTGGGTTCCATCATCTATTGGGTCACCTATGCAGATAACATCATTCTTTTAGACTGCATGAAGGTGGGGATGCAAAAAACCCAACTAATCAGACTTACTGCCGGGAAAAGAACAAACCAAAATTATCTCTGGTTGGGGTGCGGGGGGTAAAGGTGATGGAGGTGAACAGCTTAAAATGTTTATGATATGACATTCTGAATATTCGAAACAAGAAGTTAATAATGGCAGGCTTTTATGAAAAAGCAAACGCTGCAGTGGCCCAGATGCTTAATTAGTTTGGAAAATGTTCTATCCTCCCTTTGATAGATTTCTTAATTATCTTAAGGATGATGGTCCTTAAGTTGCTGAAATCCATCACAATTTGTGTTACCCGGTACGGATTGGGCATCATATCACTGGAGGTGCAGATTCCTTGGAGAAGAATTTTGCTTTAACACAAATTGAAATATCCCCTTGTGACGCCTTGTTTGCTGAGTTTGAGGAGGAGGTAGGGACATCAAATAATAGCCTGCTTGAGTTTACAGTGAATAAACTGGTGGAGTGGGACTTAGGAGGAATCCTCTTAGAAAATCATCCTGCGTCATGCAAACATAAAGTATGGTGTGCGTATTGGTGCAGAACTTGTGACAAACTATGTTCTTATAAGTATTTTCAAAAGCTAAAACAGGATTACAAAAAAATGGGAGTTTATTAGCAGTATCGCTGTAGATTCACAACGTGGAACGTGGGTTGCACACTGTTAAGATTTAGATTGGATATCCTGCCCTCTAGGGCAAACAGGATTAAATGGAAAAGTGTGGATACTCAACCGGAAATCTGTATACACTGCGGTTTGGATTGAGAACTATACACCCCCTCCTTTTGGACTGCACCTCCTTAATGTCCCACAGAGTGATTTGTTTTTAAATATTTATAAACCTTAGCAGGGGCTCCACTAGAAAGGTTTGTGCTGGGCAAAACGTCTGTATTCCCTTAGTAAACCCCTATACCCATTTTTGGTAATGATAAAATTAGTGGAAAAGGGTTGTACATTCTATAAAAAGTCGCCAAAAATGTGGTTTATTTGCCCCAACTGGTTGTGTTTTTTGTTTTGTCTTAAACAACAAGAGGCTTGTTTTTGTTTTACAATTGTGCACTATGTTTGCCATTTTAAATCTGTATTTTAAGATATGTTAAGTTGTAATGTGATTATTGAATATTGGTTGATAAAATTATGCATAGATTTCAAGTAACGTATTTGTTCTATGATGAATTTGTGTAAGGTTTTGACTTGTTTTAAAACTATACGCACAGTAAAGAATTAAAAAATAATACTCACAATTAGGCTCTCTAAATGTCAATAAAATTAGTAATCGCTCTGCTCTTTTTGAAACAGCTGCCATGTTAAACTTTCATTTTTGGAGCATAGCTCATGCTTTTGGGGCATGTCCTGGTCCTTTCTGGTACTAGGGCATGACCACTCTTCTAGTACTTTCCCATTCTAAGGTTTGTAGACCTGAGTTCAATTTAACAACCAAAATATGGAGATTAGATTTAAAATGTTCTGCCTGGCCTCCACCAATCCAATTCTGACATTGACATGTGAATTGTAAATTGTGGGTCTGTGACAGTTTGTGAACCTAAATATCTATCTACATATGTATCTGTCTATCTATCTATCTTTCAATCTATCTTTCTAAAACAAGAACAACATTAAAGTTACTCTCTTACTAGACCTAAAGTATACACACATTGAAAGAAACTACATAAATCCAATGTTGCTGAAACCTTAACTCAATCTCTATTTTTGGAATGGTGTTAATCTGTTAATGTGTTCATGAGTTAATGGTGTTTTGTGTTTAGTTGTATATTGCTGTGTATGTGTGCTTGAGTTTTAGAGTGCATATTTTAGGGCCTCATTACAAGTTTTGTGGTAAATCAGCAATAAAACTGTGGATTTACTGCCAAACTCTTTTACCGTTACCAGCACTCAGTCCTTTGGAATTACCGCAGGATTATGGTTGGTGGTATGGTAATGCAAATCCCCATTTTTGATGTCCGTAGGATTCCCGGTGGATTTTTGGCAGATTTACCATCCACGGTCATACCGTGTGGTAAACCTGCTAAATTATGTTGGTAAATTGGAGGATTTACCACCAGGACTTTGCTGGAGTTGAATCCTCCACTTTATATCCAATCTCAGAATTCAGCATTGAGGTAAAAGTGGCAGCAATTCTGTTACCGCTAAAATAAGTGTTGGTCATGCAATTACTGTCACGTTTTCCTGCAAAACCGAACTCATATTGTTTTCAGCTAGAAATGACATTTTTGTTGAGTATATGTGTCGAAGTAATGTGCAATAAATTGTATTTGTAGGTGTATGCTTTGTCATTATGTAATGTTAGGACGATAACAGGTGTATGTTTGGAGGTGATTTAATTTAGTGTGAATATGATTTGAATTTAGTTACAGGGTAATGTGGTATGGTTTTAAAATACATTGCACATTTGGCTTATATGCTGTTGTGTGTTTTATAGTTCCAACAATGTTGTTGTTTTATTTTATGCTGAATCACTTTTAATGGAACATTTACGTTGAATAATGTATTAAACCGTAGCATTGAGATTTCCAATGTTTATAGACTTTACTTTTAAAATTAGATACTACCCTCACACTTTTTCAAAAAGTCTCATTTTATTTTTATATTTGTTTTAAACATTGATCACTTGCTCTTTCATAGTAATATTTTTGCCATGTTTTTCTTGTCTGCCTCACACTTTTTCAAAAAGTCTCATTTTATTTCTATATTTGTTTTAACCATTGATCACTTGCCCTTTCATAGTAATATTTTTGCCATGTTTTTCTTGTCTGTACTAGTACGCAGCTTTGCCTAAAGAAAGAATGTAGTGCATTTTTTCAAAAATGAAAACTATACAAGACATGCCATGGGACTAGGTTTATAACAGGCATAAGTCTTTCACTTCCTTTGGTGTTCTTCTCTTTTTTTATCTTCTTCTTCCTCACAGTGCATGTGTATTTGTTGAAATCATAATGAAATCATGTTTGTGGTGAGAGAATGCATGCACAGGAATTTATTTATATTGGTATTATAGATCATGTATCATGAGTAAGTGATTATATGACTACTTTACATTTCCCTAATTATTATACCTGTGATTTTCCTACATTTAATTTTTATGAAGCAAAGTATGATAGATCCACATTAGACTGCACCATGTATTGGTTTTACCATTTTGCCTTTCTGCTGCACATTAATATTTCTTTGAAAAGTGCTTACATTTGATATTATTTTTCTCAGATTGTTTGCATGATTATGGGAGTAAGATACTATACTACATTCTACTGTTCTACATTGTAATTTTGGTAATTATAATACTTTATAATACATCAGGTCTACTAAGATTTCAGTTTTTTACAGTAACCCGCATCATGTACAAATTGAAGAAATAAGTACTATGTAGATAGTATGCTCCACATTCATAGTTACTTTTAATATTGTAAATTAGTATTTTTGTCATTTTTTCAAAGATTCTCAACACTGTTTACACATCCTGTTACATAATTTATAAAATGTACCATTTAGGTAATATGCTTCACACATGTTTGGTATTAGGATCACTGTTCGGTATTATGATACCTACTTTTAATTGTTGGTTTTAATACCATAAACATTTTAAGATGCATTACCGCAGGAGCAACACCAACCACCTTCATCCTGCCTGGATGCGAAGGTAAGCGAGGGCTGCATAATCCACTTGCCCCCAGCCCCTCGCAGGTGAGCTGTACGAGTCACTGAAATCAGCTCTAATTGTATTTTTGCACCAGCGACTGGGAAGCCACAAAGACTTTCCTCATCCAACTACCAGAACGAAGGATTTGAGCCCCCGTTATTCACCTTCTGCTGTATTCACCATTTGAAGCCACAAGGCTCAAACCACTACAAAATGGCCGCTTTTATGGCTACCATCTCCTCACCTCTCTAGGCTCACACCCAGAGGACACTAGACCGACGTGATTGGCCCCCTTCCACAGTAAGAAGCCAATGGGATTCGCCAGCAGGCGAAAGCCGGCCATGGAGAGAAGGCACTGAGAAAAAGCTTGGTTCCTGACTGAGCCGACCGAGCGCAACCGGCGCTAGGCGATGCCATGCTGCTCAACCAGCACCCTGCATAACACTTGCCTCCCCTTCTATGCCCCCACCAGTCAACCTACAATCCAAGTTGCCAAGCATCCAAGATCTCCTGATTCACCGGACTACGCACAGTGAGACTCACCCTAACTGCCAGACATATCCGGCGCTGAATCACAATGTAACTCTCCCCGCAGGAATGCGCAAGTTACCCCTAATTGACACACACACAGGAACAAATCCACCCGACCCGCACTGTGGCACTAACTGTAGCTCAGTATAACGGCCCTGTACCAACCGTTACATGCATTTGCCAAACTGCCTGTACGACATGATTGTGACCTTCGCTACTGTCTAATAAGCTCAACCTTACATAGTGTACGCAGTCTGTTCCCCTGCCTTCCCACTCACTGCCAAGTCCCCCTAGGTTAAACTTTGCATGAGATCCCGTTTATTCATTGTGTTACCGTTACCTAATATACTTGCACCGCTAGTCATTATGCCTTAGGTACTGCCTCCATTGTTAATCTACAGAATTTGACTATAACCGAACCTGCATAGATTGCAATTACTAGCTAGTATCCACTGTCTTCCAACCTTAACTCGACCCTGCCTATTCATGCCAGCTCATAGTCTCCGTGATTTCACACTAAATGCATGCTCAACAAGATTATACTGTTGTTTGATCGCAAGCTGAACCTGCCACCTGTTAGCACCCTCCTTTGTTGTTGCATATATTAACCAGTGATACCAACTGAACTTAGACCTTGATCTTGCACTACACCCATTTCGGGCGTTTTCTTATACCGACTAGTAACACCAAGTAAATTTGATCCCATTTCTGTTGTTTGCACATATTGACCAGTGATACCAATTGAACCTAGACTTTGATTTTGCATTGTACCCATTTCTGCTGTTTGCATATATTAACCAGCAATACCAATTGAACCAAGACTTTGATTTTGCATTTCACCTATTTCTGCTGTTTGCATATATTAACCAGTGATACCAATTGAACCTTGACTTGTTTTTGCATTGCACCTATTTCTGCTGTTTGCATATATTAACCAGCGATACCAATTGAACCTAGACTTTTATCTTGCATTGCACCCACTTCTGTTGGTCGCATATACTGACCAGTGCTATTAATCAAACCCAGTCCGTCTACCCTACACGGAATATTGTGCTAAGCCAAACGGCCTGCCTCTCCGACGAGCATAGCCATCTAGCACCTGCCTACCCAATACTGCCTTGACCACTCGGGCTGTACAACCCCTGGGGGCTCAAACTATCCTTATTGCCTAACCAACCATGCCCACTACTAAGACTCAACTAATGTTTATAAAACCAATACTCCTCTGCGCTTTCATAACAATGGCCTGTATTACTCTTATACCCTGCACCTCGCAGGAGAGAAATACAAGACTAAGAGCAAGATTGCCCCGGATCTACGAACCTAAGGCTAACAGCCTTAGCTTCCAAGACTCTGACAGACGGCAAAACACCAGAACTTCACGCTCCTATCTACCTGCATCACCTGCAGAAACTGCACTCAAAACTCATGCTAAAACCAACCTCCATAAACACAGACCCCCCCCTACCCAAGGGCAGCACAAAGCAACAACTATCACAGGAGCCATCATTAATGCCAGATCCCTTATGGCACATGCCATAGAAATAGCATATATACTCCCTACAGACGATCTGGACCTCCTAGCTGTGACCGAATCCTGGCTTCATGACGCAGCAGGCCCAGCCCTCATGTTAGCCATACCAGAGGGATACCAAATACTTAGAGTGGACAGGCCTAACGCCAGAGGGGGTGGCCTGGCCATCATAGCCAAAACTAAATTAGCATTAAGGCTGAGTACACCTTGTGAATTCAAATCCTGTGAGATACTCTCAGCCAAACTCCCAATCTCTGACAACAGTACGCTAACTATCTTCCTTGTTTATCGACCCCCTGGTCCAATTGGCTCATTCGAAGAAGACCTACCAGCCTCCTTACCAACAACATCAAGGACACCTCACAACTCCTACTGTTGGGAGACTTCAATCTGGGATTCAACGACCCCAAGGACAAACATGCGCAATCTATTGATACTATCTTGACTGATCATGGCTTAACCCAAACAGTCCTCTCCCCTACACACATAAAAGGACACACCTTAGACTGGGTAGCTAACCTAAACTGCGCTATCACCATCACCAGAATAAGCCCCAACCTTGGACCGGCCATTACCTAATCAACTTCTCAACTGCCATAGAGTCACTAAAACAGAAAAATATCAAAATGGTACCACCGCTTTCTACTAGAAGCAAAAAAAGACATCACTGTAGAAAAACTACTTCCACTCCTCCTACCCTCCCTCTCCCCTTTCACCAATAACTCTGACCCTAACACTCTAGTAGCCACCTTCAATGGTACCATGATGAAAGCCCTTGACATCATTGCGCCTACCAAAATCCGCAAAAGTAAACAAAAGTCTCATCACAATACATGGTTTACCCCCCAGCTTAAATAATTAAGACTCCAAAAGAGGAAACTTCAAGCCATCTAGCGACACTCCCCTACAGTTGAAAACAAACTTACATTAACCAACTTCGCCAACATGTACAAAAAAGAAATCATCCCTACCAAAAGAAACACATTTAATGAAAGAATCTCCAAAGCTAACTCCAACACTAAGGAGCTTTTCACTATCCTGCGTGAAATGGAAAACCCCAATCCACCCACAGATAACAGCCCGAAAGATAAACAATGGTGTAGCAGCCTCCAAAACACCTTATCTAACAAAATAGCCACGCTGCAGACTAATATATCTGCCAAAAACGCCTCCCTGCCCTCCACTGAGACGCACCCCATCCCTCCTATCACTACCTCAATCATGAACTCACCCTTCAGATTTAATAATATCTCCATGTTGGACACTGAAAAGGTTATACTGTCCCTGAAACCCTCCAATTGCCAGGGTGACAGCTGCCCAGCTCAAATAATCAAGCATGCAGCCAGAGAACTAGCACCTTTTATGTCTAAGCTAATTAACGCCTCCTTTAACTCAAGTACCATCCCGATCAACCTCAAAGAATCGTGGGTACTACAACTCCTTAAAAAACAGACACTTGACCCGTCCATCACTACTAACTATAGACCCATAACAACGGTTCCCTTCCTACTCAAAATTATTGACAGAGTAGCCTACCTCCAAATTCAAACTTACTTGGAGGCAAACCACCTACTAGGATCACACTAATCTGGATTCAGATCTCAACATGGGACTGAAACAGCGTTAATTGACTTAAAAACACAAATCAACGAGTTGAAGGATAAAGGGAAAACAGCTATGCTACTCCTCCTCGACCTCTCGGCAGCCTTTGATCTGGTGGATCACACAGTGGTATGCCAACATCTAGCATCAGCTGCACACTTCTCGAGTGATGCTATAGCTTGGGTTCAATCCTTCCTAGCCAACCGTACGATGAGAGTGTTCTCCCCATCAGCCTCAGCAAACCCAATCCATATTACCTGTGGTGTTCCACAAGGTTCATGTGTCTCACCGACAACGTATAACATCTTTACCAAGCCTCTATTTGACCGTTTGGGCGTCACATATACTAACTACGCTGACGACACACAGATCCTCATTCCCCTCTTGGGTGACTTTGTTGAAGATACAGCACTGGTAAATAAGATATACCTCATCATTCAGGCATGGATGGCCTCACATGGACTCTGCCTGAATGACGACAAAACCGAGATCTTGATCCTGGGTCTTGACTCCAACTTAAAAAAATGTAGCCCCAACTACACTGCTTTTACCATCGACGGCAACATAATTAATGTAGTCACTCATGTAAAAACACTAGGTTTTTACCTGGATTCCACACTATCACTAAAAAAACAAGTTAGCTCCATGGCCTCATCTACAGCCTATACTTGTCAATTAATTAGGGCCTGTAGACCCTTTCTATCCAAACCCAGCTGTATTACACTTGCAGATGCATTAATAATGTCTAAACTAGACTATTGTAATGCCTTATATGCCGGTGCTAATAAAAGTATCACTAATAAAATTCAAACATTACAAAATAATGCGTTGAGAGCTGCCCTGGATATACCACGACGAGAACATATCTCTAACCATAGAAGAAACCAGCACTGGTTAAAAATTAGCAACAGGATACTTCTCAAAATGTCATCCCTCTCCTTCAAATGTCTCAATAACGCTGCTCCCTCTTATCGCTCTGCCAGACTGACTAGAAAAACCCCAACATACAACACCAGAGCCTCCAACCACCTCTGCCTAGAAATTCCTAGATTCAGACTCTCCAAAGCAGGTCGAACTAGCTTCCCGGTCAAAGCTGCTCTTTACTGGAATGCTCTGCCCACCCACATCAGAATGGAACAACCTTACTCTAGCTTCAGGTGAAATTTGCAGACCTGGTTGCGAACCAATGACAACTAATACCACTGGACCTCTGACCATTGTATAAACCTGTGTTTATATATATATATATATATATATATATATATATATATATATATATATATATATATATATATATATATATATATATATATATATGGAGATTTGTTTCTATTTGCCCCTTTAATGTATCGACTATGTATTGCCCATACCCAACCAAACAGTAAATATGTAATATGTTTCTATGATGTATGTACCTATCTTTATTCTGCAACTAAGCTTCAAAATTCCATTGCTAATAAAGTTTGACTTGCTGCATGGAGTTGGATGGAATTATCAAAACAAGTGTTTATCAAGGACCTCCCACCAAACTGTAACTTTTGGGAACAATCCGTTGAAAAATTAAGACATTTTTAAGAAAATAATCACCACAATTTCCAGCCCGTTAATTTTACAATAGACAAAAAGTTCAATATTTTAACAGTCATAGCGTGAAAACTGCTGGGAAGATTTGGACCAAATAAAAAACAACTTTGACACAAAGATTTGATGTGATTTTGTTGATTGGTTTGGGGTAAATCCATGCAGTCATTTTTAAAATATTCGACTGAGAAGGTGCTGCCCCCTTCTCCTTAAAACCTTTATATCGGCATTGGTGCTTTTCAGCAGAGAGGCTAAGCAATGCTAATAACCTTTGACTTGCTGGATGGATGTGGATGACATTTTCAAAACAAAATGTTTGTCAAAGGCCCCCTTAAACTGGACATTTTTTAAATAATTTGTTAAACAATGAAAATGTTATTAAAAAAGCAAAAAAACGCAGTTTTCAGCCTGCTCACATTTGTTTTCCTGCATAGGAAAAGTATCGTTTTTGAGCAGCCGTAGTGTGAAAAATGCTTGGCAGATTTGGACCAAATAAGAAACAATTTGGGAAAAAAGCAATGACTTAATTTCATTGACTCATTTGGGATAAATCTGTATAGTAGTTTCTGAAGTATTTGACAGAGAACAGGGTAGCCCCTGTTCCTTAAAACCATTATATTGGTCTCGATGCTTTGCAGCAGTGAGGCGGAGGGTTTTTAATAATGTGTGTCTTGTTGTATGGATTTGGAAGTAATTCTTTAAACGAAAGGTTTGTTAAGGGCCCCCACAAACAGGACATTTTGGGAACAATTCATTAGAAAATGAAAAGGTTCTTAAAACAACATAAAACACATTTTTAGCCTATTCCCATTCATTTTCCCATAGAGAAAAAGTAAACTTTTTAAACAGCCAAACCATAAAAACTGCTCGGCAAATATGGAATACACTTTGTAATGAACTCCCCCATGACCTTAAAGAGTCTAATAACATTCTCAACATCAGAAAAAGAGAATCAAAATTCTTCTGTTAATGTAGGCACTCCTAGGTGAACACTGATCGTTTTGAATGACAGGGCTTAGATGGCCCGGCTTTAGGCATTATATGAATGCAAATACCAATACCAAAAGCAATAGCAATCACATGAGGCTAGAGGTTGGCAGTGGGAAAGAAGACACCATGTGAAAATGGGATTTGGGGGCGAGTTGGAGAGCCAGTTACAGTTAGACTTTTTTTGTTATTATAGGTCCAAGAATACCAATAAAAAGGAACAGCTCAATAAACGGAGTAACTTAAAGTGCACAAGAAAACCCATCTTTATTCAGATACGACTGGCCAGGAGAGCGTACATAACACAATCTCAAAATGATTTTAGGAACAACAAGGTTTTAAGTTAGGAAAATGTCACAGCTGATGTCATGGTTAGTAATTAACATAAAACGTCTATTCACTTATTCAATTGGTTAGTCGTTTATAGAACATAAAGTTATCTAAAAGTTAAACTCCTACTATTGGCTCTTGCACAACTAATAACTCCTCCTAGGTTCATCCTTCTAAAAAATTATACATTTAAATCTAAATTGCCATTGGGTGGCATTCTGCTACACTAGGCGATAAGGTGAAGAAGTTTCTAATTGGTTAATTATTTGATCATCCAGCCTTGAGCTTTGTTATGCTGTGCCAAGGTACGTAGTGGGGAAGGAGAGATGGGTGAACCGCTGTGAGCCGGCCTTGAAAGCTACTCCCATTTAATTCCCATGCCGAGGTTCTCTCTCCCAGACATGTTCATGGCCTGGATGTCTTGTCTTCCTCTCTAGATCAATGACCATTGGTAGGTGCCCTATATATTGGGCATGGAATAAATGTGCCTAGGTACAACCATGTGATGAGGGTCCGCTGTGCTAAAACCATTTTTGCCCCTTTATTGGATGGTCTACTGTCCTAATGTGTGTGGGCCTTTCTTCATTAGACACTTGGGGTGCTCATTGTTTATTCGTTATGGCATCATTTGACACGGCAGCTACTTGCACCTAGCAATCAAAGATATGTCTGTTTTCTTGCCGCTATAAATAGAAACGAATGAACTTAATAATTGCACACTGTGCCCTGCTAAATGTTATCTGGTGCAGTTTCAACTTTTAAGCAGAACTCCCCTTCGCACACTGACTTTGGTGCTTGGGCTGCTGTATGAACATCTTAAGGCCTAGAATTTAGATTTAAGCTGCAATATTACAGAATTGAGGCCTTCATTATTCTCTCACCATGTATGCTGCAACCTTTTCCTACCTGCTACCTGCCCATCTCTTTGATAGTTGTGGAGCCCTGTCTGGGTTACTGCAACCTTTCCCTACTTCTGTGAATGCACACTACTTCTCGCCCTACTTGCTTTACACAACCTATTCTGCTCTTCATGTTGGCTGTCTAAGCATATGGGGGCCGATTCATGGAACCAACGTGCGCCGAAAATCTAGGCGCAAGCATGCGCAAGCGGAAAAAAACAGGCGCACGCGCACGCGTGCGATTCATGGAAGTCCCTGCGCGTGTTCACCGCGGGATGTGCGCCAAACCCGTGCATGGCGCACAAGTCACTGCAACATCGCGAAAGGCGTGCGCGACGGTGCGCGACGCGCACAGTGAAAGCGCACAACCTCAGCGCACACAGCAGAAAGTGGGCGGGACATGAGGCGTAACGCGCGGAATGGGGAACAACACGCGAAAATAAAGGCGTAACTGGGGATGCACTGCACGGAAGCAGAGGTAACGCCCACACGCACACGAACCACACGTATTCATGGAATGGAATAGGGCAAACCCACGCACAGCCAAAGCCGCGCACAAGCTGAAACACGTCCGCCACACGAAGGCAGGCGGTAGAGTCCCAGCGCATCAAAAAAGTGGTGCCGCGGGAAGTAAAATACGCGATTGAGCGGGGTACGTGTATTCCGGGTGTGTGCGGGAAGTGACACACGCGATTGAGCGGGGTACGTGTATTCCGGGGGTGCGCGGGAAGTTACACACGCGAATGAGCGGGGTACGTGTATTACGGGGGTGCGCGGGAAGTTCCACACGCGATTTGGCCGGGTACGTGGATTCCAGGGGTGCGCGGGAAGTTCCACACGCGATTTGGGCGGGTACGTGTATTTCGGGGGTGCGCGGGAAGTTCCACACGCGATTTGGCCGGGTACGTGGATTTCAGGGGTGCGCGGGAAGTTCCACACGCGATTTGGCCGGGTACGTGGATTCCAGGGGTGCGCGGGAAGTTCCACACGCGATTTGGCCGGGTACGTGGATTTCGGGGGTGCGCGGGAAGTTCCACACGCGATTTGGCCGGGTACGTGGATTCCAGGGGTGCGCGGGAAGTTCCACACGCGATTTGGCCGGGTACGTGGATTTCAGGGGTGCGCGGGAAGTTCCACACGCGAGTTGGCCGGGTACGTGGATTTCGGGGGTGCGCGGGAAGTTCCACACGCGATTTCGCCGGGTACGTGGATTCCAGGGGTGCGCGGGAAGTTCCACACGCGATTTGGCCGGGTACGTGGATTTCAGGGGTGCGCGGGAAGTTCCACACGCGAGTTGGCCGGGTACGTGTATTTCGGGGGTGCGCGGGAAGTTCCACACGCGATTTGGCCGGGTACGTGGATTCCAGGGGTGCGCGGGAAGTTCCACACGCGATTTGGCCGGGTACGTGTATTTCGGGGGTGCGCGGGAAGTTCCACACGCGATTTGGCCGGGTACGTGTATTTCGGGGGTGCGCGGGAAGTTCCACACGCGATTTGGCCGGGTACGTGGATTCCAGGGGTGCGCGGGAAGTTCCACACGCGATTTGGCCGGGTACGTGTATTTCGGGGGTGCGCGGGAAGTTCCACACGCGATTTGGCCGGCTACGTGGATTTCAGGGGTGCGCGGGAAGTTCCACACGCGATTCGGCCGGGTACGTGGATTTCAGGGGTGCGCGGGAAGTTCCACACGCGATTTGGCCGGGTACGTGTATTTCGGGGGTGCGCGGGAAGTTCCACACGCGATTTGGCCGGGTACGTGGATTCCAGGGGTGCGCGGGAAGTTCCACACGCGATTTGGCCGGGTACGTGGATTCCAGGGGTGCGCGGGAAGTTCCACACGCGATTTGGCCGGGTACGTGTATTTCGGGGGTGCGCGGGAAGTTCCACACGCGATTTGGCCGGCTACGTGGATTCCAGGGGTGCGTGGGAAGTTCCACACGCGATTTGTCCGGGTACGTGGATTTCAGGGGTGCGCGGGAAGTTCCACACGCGAGTTGGCCGGGTACGTGGATTTCAGGGGTGCGCGGGAAGTTCCACACGCGATTGAGCGGGGTACGTGTATTTCGGGGGTGCGCGGGAAGTGACACACGCGATTTGGCCGGGTATGTGGATTCCAGGGGTGCGCGGGAAGTTCCACACGCGATTTGGCCGGGTACGTGGATTCCAGGGGTGCGCGGGAAGTTCCACACGCGATTTGTCCGGGTACGTGGATTTCAGGGGTGTGCGGGAAGTTCCACACGCGATTTGTCCGGGTACGTGGATTTCAGGGGTGCGCGGGAAGTTCCACACGCGAGTTGGCCGGGTACGTGGATTTCAGGGGTGCGCGGGAAGTTCCACACGCGATTGAGCGGGGTACGTGTATTTCGGGGGTGCGCGGGAAGTGACACACGCGATTTGGCTGGGTACGTGGATTCCAGGGGTGCGCGGGAAGTTCCACACGCGATTTGGCCGGGTACGTGGATTTCAGGAGTGCGCGGGAAGTTCCACACGCGATTTGGCCGGGTACGTGGATTTCAGGAGTGCGCGGGAAGTTCCACATGCGAGTTGGCCGGGTACGTGGATTCCAGGGGTGCGCGGGAAGTTCCACACGCGATTTGGCCGGGTACGTGTATTTCGGGGGTGCGCGGGAAGTTCCACACGCGATTTGGCCGGCTACGTGGATTCCAGGGGTGCGCGGGAAGTTCCACACGCGATTTGTCCGGGTACGTGGATTTCAGGGGTGCGCGGGAAGTTCCACACGCGAGTTGGCCGGGTACGTGGATTTCAGGGGTGCGCGGGAAGTTCCACACGCGATTGAGCGGGGTACGTGTATTTCGGGGGTGCGCGGGAAGTGACACACGCGATTTGGCCGGGTACGTGGATTCCAGGGGTGCGCGGGAAGTTCCACACGCGATTTGGCCGGGTACGTGGATTCCAGGGGTGCGCGGGAAGTTCCACACGCGATTTGTCCGGGTACGTGGATTTCAGGGGTGCGCGGGAAGTTCCACACGCGATTTGTCCGGGTACGTGGATTTCAGGGGTGCGCGGGAAGTTCCACACGCGAGTTGGCCGGGTACGTGGATTTCAGGGGTGCGCGGGAAGTTACACACGCGATTGAGCGGGGTACGTGTATTTCGGGGGTGCGCGGGAAGTGACACACGCGATTTGGCCGGGTACGTGGATTCCAGGGGTGCGCGGGAAGTTCCACACGCGATTTGGCCGGGAACGTGGATTTCAGGAGTGCGCGGGAAGTTCCACACGCGATTGAGCGGGGTACGTGTATTTCGGGGGTGCGCGGGGAGCAGCACACGTGAATTGCACGTGTGGGTCCTCCCAGGTGTACCCTCTACACCCTCCACGGCCCCTGCAGGTGGCTCACACCACGGGGGCCTACCCAGCACATGTCCTGCAGGCACCCCATCCACCATGGCCATGCCCACCAGCCAACCCACATATCAACTAGCACTACTGCCCACCAACGCATGTCCCCCTGCACCCCCAGCCACCAGGGGCAGCCTCCAGCAGGCCCCCACCCATGTCTCCCCCCACCCCCACCCCCCACCAGTGCAGGGGCAGCCTCAAACAGGCCCCCACTCATGTCCCCCTGCACCCCCACCCCCTAGCATCCAGGGGCACCCTCCACCAGGCCCCCACTCATGTCTCCCACCACCCCCACCCCCCAGCATCCAGGGGCACCCTCCACCAGGCCCCCACTCATGTCCCCCTGCACCCCCACCCCCTAGCATCCAGGGGCACCCTCCACCTGGCCCCCACTCATGTCTCCCACCACCCCCACCCCCCAGCATCCAGGGGCACCCTCCACCAGGCCCCCACTCATGTCCCCCTGCACCCCCACCCCCTAGCATCCAGGGGCACCCTCCACCTGGCCCCCACTCATGTCTCCCACCACCCCCACCCCCCAGCATCCAGGGGCACCCTCCACCAGGCCCCCACACATGTCTCCCACCACCCCCACCCCCCAGCAGTGCAGGGGCACCCTCCACCAGGCCCCCACACATGTCCCCCTGCACCCTCACCCCCCAGCATCCAGGGGCACCCTCCACCAGACCCCCACTCATGTCACCCATCACCCCCACCCACCAGCAGTGCAGGGCACCCTCCACCAGGCCCCCACACATGTCTCCCACCACCCCCACCCCCCAGCAGTGCAGGGGCACCCTCCACCTGGCACCCACACATGTCTCCCACCACCCCCACCCCCCAGCAGTGCAGGGGCACCCTCCACCAGGCCCCCACACATGTCCCCCTGCACCCTCACCCCCCAGCATCCAGGGGCACCCTCCACCAGACCCCCACTCATGTCACCCATCACCCCCACCCACCAGCAGTGCAGGGCACCCTCCACCAGGCCCCCACACATGTCTCCCACCACCCCCACCCCCCAGCAGTGCAGGGGCACCCTCCACCAGGCCCCCACACATGTCCCCCTGCACCCCCACCCCCCAGCATCCAGGGGAACCCTCCACCAGGCCCCCACCCATGTCTCCCACCACCCCCAACCCCCAGCCACCAGGGGCAGCCTCCAGCAGGCCCCCACCCATGTCCAAC
This sequence comes from Ambystoma mexicanum, assembly GCF_040938575.1. NCBI lineage: Eukaryota > Metazoa > Chordata > Amphibia > Caudata > Ambystomatidae > Ambystoma > Ambystoma mexicanum. The sequence goes on from NC_090928.1 coordinate 295,072,347, forward strand.
TCATGTTCCCCACCTAACATGTCATCACAGTCCAGATCCCTGGTCTCTATGGTCAGCCCCCAAATGCAAAACACCCACCCGAGTATTGCATCCACCCACTCATATTCTGCAATTACATCACAGAACACCAATTGCAAGTTCCAAAACAAACACATGTCCCTCACATACACCCAATGGGTGTCAGTGATTCTCTAAACACATAACATGAAATGCATGAAAACAATGAGACACCACACATTGAAGTGCAACAAATAAATAATGTATTAAAGGAAAGATGAATAGAAACAAAAATGAAGAAACAGAAATGTGAATGGAAAAAAATGAAAAGAAGCATGTCCGTTCAAAATAAAATAAAAATTAAAGAATATAGAAATCCAAAGTAATGTAGTGCAAAGTCAATGTCCACCAAACAAAATCCAATGTGAAAAAAAAATTATAAGCCATTGATCCATGGATAATGTCAAAAAAGAAAGTATGTACAAGTCCACAACTATGTACAATGCAAGAAGCCAGGGTCCATCATCCCAACAAAATAAAGGAAACCTAACTAACTACACTAACTAATAAAAAAAACTATATACAAAAATGTGGCCAATGTCCAAAAGGTCCAAATGAAATAAAAACAAAAATGAAACTTAACACTACCTACATAACTATGTACAAGGGCAGAGGGCTAGTTCCACGGCTCACTTCTGGATGTGCCGGGCCAGGGCATCATCGAACTCCTCCTCAATGTCCCGGAGGCGGTCCTCCTCCATGGCCCCGAGGGTCCGCAGGGCCGTCGACGTGTCCACCTCCAAACCCCTGCGGATTGCCTCGAGGCACTCGACCCGCCTCAGGGCCCTCTGCATGGAGTTCTCCGCCCTGACCATTGAGAGCCGTGCCTCTTCCGCCCGCTGCCGCTCCGCATCTGTGGCCCAACCGCTGCCACACGGAAGACACTTTTTGTCCTGGGTCCTCCTGCCCTCCGGCCGATGCCTGCCCCTCCGATGTCGAAGGCCCCGAGCCTTCATGGCTCCCACCATGGTGCTGCTGCTGCTGTGCCTCTGCCCCTGCACTGCCTCCTGCTGCCTGCACATCCTCCGCCGGCTGGGGTGCAGTCGTTGACGTGGCCACCCCTGCTGGACGTCCGACTCCCGACTGCGGCAGGGATGCCTCCTCCACCAGCCTGGCCGCACCGTCAGAGGCAGCTCCACAGGGCACCCAGGTGACTGATGGGTGGGAAGATGGCACAGAGGACGACTGGCGCGTAGGGGGTCCAGCTGAGGAGGGGTCGTGGCAAGCCCCAGCAGACGGAGGAATCCGGCCTGGGTGACCTGTCCCAGCAGGCTGACGTGGTCAACGAGCCATTCGAGATGATGTGCAGTCTCTTCATGAAAAGACTGCAGGTCACCTCGCATGGCCCGTTGACGCAACGCCACTCCAGCCAGGACAGGCTCAACCCGGGCCTGGATAGCCACGTCCGCAGGCAGAGGAAGGCCAGTTGACGTCAGCTCATCCCCTGCCTGAAAACTGGTCTGGACATGGGCATCCCTGCTGGTGCAAGATGATGCAGGGACAGGATCAGGGACAGGATTGCACACAGGCACCTCCGCGGCGGCCTGTGCTGCCTCCTGTCCCTGGTCCTGCACTGCACCACTAGCACCAGTGGGATCCCCACCCCCAGACCCTGTCTCCGGTGCTTGCACGGCCTCCTCCTCCACCAAACCCCCCACCAACCTGGATGACTCTGTGCCATCTTCCCCCGTTGGGCCCTGTGGGGTCCCAGCTGCCCCTTCTGCTGCCGAGGAGTCCAACTGCAACCTCCGCCTCTTGGACCTCCCCCCGGCAGCTGCGGCCTGGGACGCGGCACCGGACTCCTCACTCCCCGACGAGATGACAACCTGGGAGGGGAGCCGGGCCTTGCGTCTCCGGCTGGCGGTCGGATCCCCGCCGCTGTGCTCCACAGCACCTTCTCCGCCCTCTTCATCAGTTGACGCTGCAGACAGGGAGAAAAAAAACACAGGCATCAGGGCACTGTACAATGGACACATACACACATGACAGTTGTACATGAGTGGCATTGGCAAACCTCAGACATGTCATCACAATCCCCAACACACATGTCATTACAACTTGCACACACGAGCCATACCACAGCCATGTTGCAACTGCCAACACCATCCATACACATACAACAGCATCAGCAGCCAAAGGTGAGCCAGACATCACATGCAACACAGGAAGTGCACCACACATGTACACACCAACCACCACACTTGCATGCATGTGTACACCTCTGCTAAGTGTCGCAGTGATCAGACGGGCATCCATGTCACATCTGCCAATCAGGCTTCCACATACCGCTGTCACATGCATCCATGTTGCATCACTGTTGCACCCTTGTCAAATACACACACATGCACATGTACACAGCGCTGATACAATCAGCTGAAAACAACATACATGCGTGACATCACGGACATGTCTACTCACATACACATTCATACAAACTTGTGTGCCCACACAACTGCATTTGGCATGCAAGCCCACACACACAGGCACCATCCATGTCTCACACATTACAGCCCTCGCATGTGTCAGCCCCACGGCCCTGTACACCCGCACCCATACTCGACCCCATACAAACAGATGTGCAACCTGCACACTACTGAACAATCACCACACGCACTGCTCACAATCAGGATGCATATACACTCACCGCTCGACTCCAGACGGGTCTGCCTCTCAAGGACCTGGACGTGGAGCGCTGGGGATATGTGTTCCAGGACCCTCATCTGTTCTTCCGACAAGTGGCCCCGGCGCCCCTTGGCATCCGCTGCCTTCAAGAGGCGCCGGGCCTTGGTCAGGGTCCTGGACCTGAAGTCCTCCCAGCGCTTCTTGACATGTTGGAAGTCGCGGACTGCCACCCCCTCCGCGTTGATGGCAGTCACGATGTCAGTCCAGATCCGAGTCCGTCCTTCCTTGTCGGCGCGGCAACTTCCGAAGAGGGCATCATACTGCCCCAGGACTTCTCCACCAGGACACCAACTTCGGTGGCACTGAAGCTGGTGCCCCTCTGCCTCTCTGGCCGGGGGTTGTCAGTGGTCACAGATGGAGTTTGCCCCGACATGACAACCCCAGAGGCAGGAGTGGGGCTGGGCTGTGGAGCGATGGAATCCCAGTCGGGAGTCTTTGGTTCCAGCAGGGGTGGTCACACCAACAGCACCCCTGGCTGATGTGCAGGCAGCAAATGGCAGGGCACGTGGGCAGCAGGCAGTCAGGCAGCAGCAGATGGCAGGTGGGAGCGTGCTCGGGGCTCTGGGGGGCAGTAGTTCGGCCTTCTGGGCAGGAGCGTGGTCTTCCGTGTGCTTACGCGTGGCCAGCTTGATACGGAGTGATTTGGCACGTGAAAATTCTGCACGTCAGCGTGTAATTCGAGGAAAGGCCCTTAGCGCGTAAGCGCGTCTGCACGCATACGCATTTTCATTGGACCAAAGGCCCTCAGCGCGTGAGCGCGTCTGTGACGTGACGTGCGAGGGAGTATCCCTCATTGCACGTGATGACAGTACACACGTGGATCCCAACCAATCGCGTGTGAAAGTTCACGGGACCCCGGAACACACGTACCCTGGCCAATCGCGTGTGGAACTACCCGCGCACCCCGAAACACACGTACCCAGGCCAATCGCGTGTGGAACTACCCGCGCACCCCGAAACACACGTACCCAGGCCAATCGCGTGTACGCTCGCTCCCCTCCGATCACACGCGATGACACCCGAATACGGGAAACCAACGAGTCCGCCCACACGGAGGCGTCCCGCGCCCGCGCACAGCATAAAAGTGCGCGCAAACAACAAACGCGTATATGCAGCGACGATGAATGCCCCATTTGTTGCTGCAGTGATTGTGGGACACCGCAGGAGGAGGAGAATAGCCAGGGCACGCATTTTTGCACCACGGACAGGCCTTTTTGGGATGCCTGACGACCAGGTCTACGGCAGGTATAGGTTTCCACCCCATATCATCCTAGACCTGGTCAGGGAGTGGGAAGATGACCTCACATCCCCCACCCTTTGCTCCCAAGCATTGAGCCCCTTGGAGAAGCTGCTCAATGTCTTGCATTTCTTGGCCACTGGGTCGTTTCAGCGGACCACTGCCATAGTGGGGGGGGTCTCACAGGCCACGCAGTCACGCTGCCTACACCAGGTACTGGCAATCATGACAGCGCGCCCCTCAGTCCGCAGGCACATATACATGCCCAGAACACCCGCAGAAAGGCAGGCCGTTGTCCTGGATTTTTTCAGGGTGGCACACTTCCCCAAAGTGCTCGGTGCCATAGATTGCACCCATGTGGCCCTACGTCCACCTAGGGCCACTGAGCACATCTACCGAAACCGCAAGCACTGGCATTCCATCAATGTACAGGTGGTATGCGATGCAAAGGGAATCATCACCTCTGTGTATGCAAACTACCCTGGCTCCACCCATGACAGTTTCATATACAGAATGTCCGCCCTGAGCCGGGCCCTGGAAGCTGGGCAGCATGGCGACACATGGCTCCTAGGTGAGTACAAATGCCCTTGCACATGCATGCAAGTCACACACAGACAAATATACCAACCCTAATAATCTGAACAATTATCACCTCCCCAGGGGACAGTGCCTACCCTCTGAGCAACCACATGATGACGCCAATCTGGAACCCCACCACACCACCCCAGGTAAGATACAACGCTGCCCATATTGCAACCAGGGGCATAGTGGAGCGCACATTCGGAGTGCTCAAGTCACGTTTCCGCTCCCTTGACCGCTCTGGTGGGCAACTACTCTATGCACCAGCAGTTGTGTGCAGGATCATTGTGGCAGCATGTGTCCTGCACAATGTTGCAACACGGCAGGGCGTCCCGGTGGACATGGTGGTGCCCCCACATCCCCAACCACAGGCACAGGCGCTGCCCATGGGAGGGGACAGGGCACGTGGCGAGGTAGCCCGGACCCAGCTTGTGGCCACATTTTTCACCTAAACTCCATACCCTGCGGAGTGCACACAGGCCTGGCACATACCAGGTGACAATCGATGATGACAAAGTGACAGTCAACTGTCACAACCCTACCACCCTGAGATAGTTGCCATGGAAGTGCCACATCGTCTGCATCCCTAGCTACTTAAACACAAGCTATCCTGTGCAACCAAAATGCACACATGACATGTGACATGACATGAGCCATACACAAGTATTACAAGGCACAATGAGGCAGGGGGGGGGAACAAGGGAACACAGAGAACGGTACTACTAGGCCAGGTGTCATTGTGATTGTGCAAGTGCAGGGGTAGGGGGAAGGGAAAAGTGCAAGGGTGGGGGGGAGTCCAGTACAGGGGAAGTAGGCCAAAAAATTATACATAGGTCGCCTGGTGGCAACTGCTAAGGTAAGTGCAGACGAGTGCTGGGAAGGGAGGGCTGTAGGGATAGAGAGACAGTACTGCAGTGCAGGGGTTGCCAGGGTGGCAGTGCAAGTGGACAGTGGCTGGGCCAGGGACCGAGGTTGGTGAGAGTGGCCCAGTTGCAGCTCCTGTGCAGTTCCAGTGAACAATTCTGCAAGGGAGAGGCAGAGAGTAAGCAGAAGCAAAGAGGAAGGTCTTGAGGTGCTTCCAGAACTGGAGATGGTTCCCCTCAAGTTCAAGTCAGGAAGTCTGTTCGAGGGGGAGGGCCCTGCTGCGGAGAGAAACCTACCCCCAGCTAGTTGCTCTGAGAAGCGGATGACCTGGACATGCAAGGTGTGCATCACACACACCTGCAAAACAGGCCATGGCCATCACTGTCATGTCAGTCAAACCCTCCCAAACATCAACATGACATGGCAAGCAATACCCATACACCGACCCAGTAACGATAAGGTACACATTTCCATGTCCTAAATGTACAGTGGCATCGGACAATGATGCCTGACCCGGAATTCGATGAAATGACAGACCAACAAAATGTCCCACCAAAAATAAGTCGATTCCAAATGCATTACAACAGTCGTAGACGTAACATCACAATGAATGCCTGGCTATATGCACATGATGCATTGCAAAATGAACACTGCAGCTCATGTGTGCAATGTCCTACTCCTGCATCACACTGCTCAGCGCACAGCACAGTGAACAGCCATTGCGTGTGATGCACACCCTGAGCATCACATCTAAGTGACAGACTACATCAAAAATCAAATTAGGCATGTACTCGAACCATAATCGGTCACAGAACATGTGCTGGCGGGACACAGTGGGCACCAGAAGGCAAACAGTGTACACGTGGATATGCAAGGGTGGGAGGACATGGAGTGCATCCGAGTGCAAGTGTGTGGTTCTGCAAGGACATGCACTCCACATATGCATGTGCACTCAAGTGACCATCAGTGTTCCCTACACATCACATGTGAACATCCACCATGTGTACACCCCAGCATGTCAAACCACTACTATCCCCTCGCACCTGAAAGGAAAACACAACACATGAACAGGCATTGATCAGCAGAACACAACATGTACATAGGACAACAACATTACAATGTCAGAGTTCCCATCACACTGCAGGGCAACGCAACTATCAACAACAACCCCCCCCCCCTCGCAAATGACCATGACCCACTGAACAACTGCACCTGGGTCATGGAGCCTCCAACCCTCATTCCCACCTGGCCACAGGATCACCTTTACCCTTCGTGTCCATCTCCCACCTTGTGTGTAAAGAGATGCCTGAACCCTCAGAATCCACACTCATTTCCAAAATCACATAATCCAAGGCATGAAAAGGAACCCAAACACCCTACAGTAGATGACTTGACATAGCAGTACGTCTCAAAGGCCAAGTACTACCACAATGATGCAACAACCAAGGTAGCACAGCAAAACAATGTCACGACAGGATGTGAGACATGTGTGGTACATGACATAGGATGATGCACCATGAATGGATGTGTACTGTCACAGATCCCCTGTACAGGCGCTGGAGTCTCATGAAACAACCACCCACACCATGTCCCGGGTGCCTGCAAGGTCAAACTCACACAGGCCCCTGAGATCCTGGTGGGGAAAGAGGTTCAGGGATATGCAGTCGGGACAGGTGTAGACACACTGGATGACTGGAATGCGTGGCAGGTGAGGGGAGTAGGAATGACACATGAAACCAGGGAATGCACGAAAATGTACAACCTGCATGAACACATGCACAATCCAAACAAACTTGGACATCATTGTCATGGCCTTCTGTAGTCCAGGCTCAGGAGTGGTACGAACCAACCACCCCCTCTAGGGTTTTGGCGCCTGCAAGTTCGGGGCTTACACAGGCATCAGCAACCCCAGTGGGGAAAGAGGGTCAGGGAACATTGCTTGGATAGGCATGGGAAGCAGGAACACCGGGTAGAGGGTACAGGTTTCGAAATTGCATAGGATCACGGGTGATTAGGGTAAAAAACATACCAAATAGGACCACACATACATCCATGCATGAGTACACTCCCCAGCAAGCCTATGCAGGGCAGTTGGTAAGAAAATACAACGAGACACTTAGCTCTGGTTTTGAGTGCTGGCCTCCTGCCTGCGCACTCTCAGGTCCGGTTACAGGAGCACTGCAATGCTGCAAAGAGAGACACAGTCAGCAACCTGTACGTGCCAATTACACAAAAACACAACACAAAACATGCCCCATAACAACATACAACTCTACAAACAGACAATCTGTGCTCCATGCTTCGTACCCATATATAACATCACCCCTGTGACGGGTCATTCACAGTTAATGCAGTAAGTCAGCCGCTGGTGGGTGCGTGGCAAATGGAACACCAATGTGTCACAATTCACACAACATGCAATGTTCCCTGGGTAAGCAGACAGACCCATATGGCAAGCCATGACTACAGAGCAAGTTGCGTACCACCATGACCAAAACAAAGTTGCCAGTGCATTTATCATGAAGTACGTGGAATAGACATGCACTGCACCCGAGTATGTCCCTTGCTGTATGTCCCTGTGAGCTGCCCCTTTCCATGTCTTGGAAGGCTACATGGTTGATACAAGTGCCTCAATGAACCTTGGTGTACCGCAGGGTATGTGCCACTGCCCCCGCATGTGTCCCAGACAACCCTACTATCAACAGCCATCAGTCCACAAACACATCTGAGCTGCATTGTGTGCTTCTACACCAATATTTGTCTAAGCTCACCCTCAGTGCTGTGACTAAGCCTGCACGTGCAACTCGCCTGGTGCAAGCTTTGCTGTCTAGTGGCCCCCCTGTGATGCTCACCTTGCCTGGAGTTCCTTGGAACATGTCAGCAGTTCTAGGATGTGGGTCTGCAATCACTGTGGCTCTGCATGTGCACACATGTGCATGTGGGCACCAACAAACGGGTCAGGAATTACGTTGTCCAATGGGCCATGTCTGCTGGCAAAGGTGCTCTGGTGCCTCATCCCCCTGCAGAAAGTGCATGAAACACATGATTAATGCATCAAAGTGATCTGTGTGTGTCTCATCATGCATCTCATCACTTGACCATGTCAGAGAGTCACATCACAAATCACACCATCAGTCCGTCTTTCACCTCCAAAATGTGGAACACTATCTACAGCATGATTTGCAACAAGCACGTGTACAGGAAAGATATGAAACATAATACACAATGCATAGCAATCAATGTCCACATTAATCATGACACGCCCCATCTAGCAAAAGCTGAACAGTGGACAATTACACCTAAATCATCCCCACTAGGGGTGTCAACACAAGTCAAAAAGCACCAGACATGCCACAGATATGACAGTCCAAAGCCCTTGTGTAAAATTCTGTTACACCGAACCATCCTTGCGAGCCCATGGATAAGGGAGGCAGGAGTGGCATATGTGAGTCAAGGAACCCAAGCAGCAAACACATACACAAGACAACCATGAAGGGCCCAGCTGGAACAGACAGTGGATGCCTTCAAAAACCACAAGGCACCGCACTGTCACATGTAAGCACAATAGACTACAAATTTTAAACTAACTCAACTATTAACTAATTACACTAACTATGGAAAACCTACATTACCTATTTAAACTAACTATCAAACAGAAACTTAACTAACTAAACTAAATGAAAAATCAAAAATGGCCACATACGACCCGGGGGGGAGGGGAGGCACCCAGGAGGGGGGAGGTACAGGGTGCTGCTCAACATCCACATGCGATGATGCTGAGCCAAAAAAAAATACCTCCATGGGCTCAACGCCTGCACAGCACGACCTATGTGGGAGATAGATGGTCGTCCGAGTCTGGCTCATCCTGAAAAGGAGGACGTGGCACAGTAGCCTGGCCACGCCTAGCCGCAGCTTGCCCCTCGTCGGCAGCAAGTCTGCCGGACAGGTGAGCCTGGTTCTGTGTGGCGATGTTACATAGGTCTGCATGCAGGACCTCACGTGATACACGTGCTTCCTCTTGCAAGGTAGCACGTGTAACACTGAGTTCCTCCTGCAAGGCCTGGCTGGACAACCGCTGCACCTCCCGGCAAGCCTGTAGCTCAGCCGAGATGGTGCGCTCAAGCTGTGCAAACCTCTCCTCTGCCTGCTGCCTCTGGGACATCATAAGGACACCCAGAGTGGATCTGAGGGAGGCATACTCCTCCCTCAGGGCATCCATGTGCGCCTCTGCGTGAGCAGCAATTGCTTGACGCAGAGACGACATTTCAGCCTGGCGTGCCCTCTCTGAGGCCGCCATGCCCAGCCTGAGTGAGCGGGCCGTGGACCGTGCCGCCTGCTGCTGGAGAAGCACCTGCCTAGCAGGGGGGAGCACAGATCGGGCCACACGCTCCATGCTGTCAGCGATGTTCTCCATTGCTGCCCCCTGCCGTTCTGAATTGGCAGTCATGTCTTGCTCCCACTCAGTATACAGCGGTTGCGCGCGGCGACCGCGTTGCCGGGCTTGACCCCTGCGGGACCCAAGGACCGGGGGTCCTCGCTGTGTTGGCACCGCCTGCGGCTGCACGACTACATGCCCCCGTCTACGTGATGTCCCAGGCACATCAGTGACTGGTGTGGAGGGTGACCCTGCGTCCCGATCCACCACGGGCGGAGGAACCAAGACTGTCTGATCCCTCAGTGCAGGGGTCGCAGACAGAGGAGTGTCCACATCAGAATCACTCACCCCTGACACATGGACTTGATGGTCATCCAACTCAACATGGACGTCAGAGTCGTCATCAAGGCTGGACTCATAGGCAGCCAGAGACAGGATGGACTGCAGCACTTGGGGGTTTTCGTGGCCTACCACCCCACGACCCCCACTAGTGCCGGGTTGATGTGGTCTTACCAACCCTGTTCTGGCATGACAACACCATCCTCTGCATCCATTGCGTCATCACCTGAAAAATAGAGAGGAAAAGGTCAGTACACATGTCAGAAGCACACAACACACACACACACACCGACAGCAAAGGCATCTGGCAGACATGTGACACACAACATATGACCTTGCATGCATGCTGGGTCTACTTAGAATAGCTTCTGTGATCAGACCTGTTGAAAGGTGGCAGTTTGCATGGAAGTGGGTCTAAGCAGTGCAGAAAATGTGTACGCCACTCACTACCTACATGTACAAGCACTCCATGGTGTGTGCCAGGAAATGTGAAGGCAGTGCAATGTCAAAATCAGACATCACGTGCATTGTGTATTCAATGTGTACCATGTCTAGAAGGCAAGCACCCCTCCACCCCAGTACCAAAGCAGGGATGCCTAGCATGGTATCAAAAGGCTGACCATACACCTGTGTATTGACAAGCAGTGTTGACTGGCATCAACAGCTTAATGTGATTTCAATTACAACACTGCAAATGATGCTGGGACAGTGGGCAGGACACATGATGGAAGATCCGGAGGCCGGCCACGTGTGAAGAAGACACGACAAGAGTTGGACAGAGTCATTGGCCATTGAACAGGCTGAGGCCTGTGAGCCACACAGATTGTCAGAGCCTAAACATGTGTGCAACGCAGGACTGAGCCACAGTTGACATGGGGAGGCCGATGATATGGCAGGCAATGTATGTAACCAAGGACTCATATTACAGTGATCATCCAGTCAAGGACACATAGGGGCATGTGTGCAATGCACATGGAGCATGAAGGGGCACTCATGTCCCTGCGGGACATCTGACCCATGCACAGTACAAGTGGGATGCCCTGCATCGAGTACTAAGGCTGTACCACACGGCATATGTCTGGCAGTTTCTAAGCTGGATGTTAGCATCTACACAGGACACATGAACATGAAACTACACATTGGCAAGAATGTAGCAGACCAGTGCAAAGGTGGAACTGGGGTGCAGAGTGGCGGAGGAGGGGCAAGGGAGCATGGCCACATGGAGTCCCGCATGCAGGCAGAGGAGACACGCATGACGGTGGCATTGCATTACTTACACATCAGAACCATGTACAGGTCACATGTAGCAGCAATCATGCACAACACATCCCACAAGTGAAACACACACGTCCTCAACAACTACGCATCAACACTCACTGGACTGGGCATCAAAGTCCAGCATCTCTCCCACACCTTCGACCAATTCTGGTGGTATGAACTCCGCAACGAGAGCCTCATGCGGAGTGAGTTCTTCCTCCTCTGGTGCAGGCCCACCGCCAGTCACCAGAGTCAAGTTGTAATTTGAGGCACGCTTGGCCTTAGTACTGCGCTTGATGTCATTCCAGCGCTTTTTGCACTCCTGCGCCGTGCGCACCTCATGGCCGAATGAACTGACATGTTCCGCCACATGCTTCCAGTGGGTGTCACGTTGGGCAGCCGTAGTCTGACTATTGGCACCCACTAGCATGTCACGGCTGTGTCCCCGCACGTAGTCCACGAGGAAGTCCAGTTCCTGCTTACAGAAAGGCTTCTTCCTCGACGTGCAGGAGGTCGTGGCTGTGTGTGGGGTCCCAGCCTGTGCTGCAGATGCAACCTTCCTCCTCTTGGACTGTGGCGCAGACCCTGGCTGGCTAATGCCGCCCTGACCAGTATGGCCAGTGGGTTGGGTGGATTGAGCCGAGGGAGTGGCAGGTGGAGGGATGACCAAAGGCCTGACTTGTGTCAGTGGCAGCTGGGTGCCCACTAATGGACCCTGCGCAGCAACATCAGCTGTGGCAGGGTCATTGACCGCAACGGTCCTGGTTGGCAGACTCACAACCGGGGTGCTGTTGGGTGCATCTGCCCCTGCACTTGCCAACACCCGGCTGTTCGGGGCAGCAGATGACATGACTGCCCCAGGGACACGTGTCTTGGTCTGAGCAGCCCGGCCTGCCCCAATGGTTTCCCCCCTGGCCTGTTGGAGATCTACCAAGGGCTCTTCAAGTGCCAACGCAGCCTGCGCTGGCAGACCCTGAGCCTGGGTGGCGGTGTCCACAACTGCACCTGCAGCTACCGCTACCCTTGGGCCCGTGGCAGTCGATGAAACGGACTGCCGGGTCATACGGGTGCCAGTGCCAGATGCAGGAGCTGCATCCCCCTGAACCACAGGGGGTGGTGGCATGGCTGCACCAACACATGGCACAACATTGTGCTCAAGTGGCGCACCCCTGCCTCTTCCCCCTCTGTGGCTGCCCTGGACACCCTGGAGTCCCCCTACTCCCTGGTCACCACGGCCACGTCCCCGACCACGCCCGCCACGAGGAGGACGCCCAGCTGAGGCGCCCCTCACCTTTGGTAGCCTCCCTACCATGGCACAGATGTAATAGTGCTGGCATAGATGGAGTGGTGCCAATGGGAGGTGTACAGCACAATTGACCTGGGCAATTGGGGTGAAGGGGGTGGGAAGCAAGATGTTAACAGCCCCCCTGCACCTGCAAGGCTGTATGTGACCCCGGTGATGTGTTGACGGGTCACGCAACGCTCAGGCACCCCAAAACTGCAGTAAAACCGTGCACGCAACCCTGCAGCCTACGTGCGTGGATTAAACCTCCCGCAGTACGCGGTGGCACCCAGTAACACGTATAACGCGTACGCGTGGGACACGCAGGCTACGATGACATCGAAAATGGGTGCGATACACAGGGGCACCCGCAGTGGGAAAAGGAGCGTTTGCGACTCACCGTCTGACTAGCGCGATGCAGAAAAACACGCGTAGCCAATACCCCCGCCAAAAGAAGAGATACGTCCTTGAGAGCTGTGAAGTAGATGGCGCGCGAAACGACTGGAAGCAGCAACACACGTCGGTCTCCACGAAAGGCAGGTACAGCGAACAGCTGGGCCCGCTCACCTTTAACCCGTGCTGAGGGAAACGCACGCGCGCGTCACGTCACATGCGGACGTGCACTTTTTCACGTTTGATTACGCGCATTACACGCGGACGTGCAGTTTTTCACGCGCGCACGCTTATGCATGGACCCTTTCCTCCTATTACACGCGGACGTGCAGTTTTTCACGCGCGCTTACGCGCATTACACGCAGCGTGCAGATTTTTCACGTGCCTATTCACTCCGTATGAAGCTGGCCACGCGAAAACACACGGAAGACCACGCTCCTGCCCAGAAGGCCAATTCACTGGCCCCCAGTGCCCCAAGCAGCCTCCCACATGCCATCTGCTGCTGCCTGCCTGCCTGCCTGCTGCCACCGTGCCCTGCCATTTGGTGCCTGCACATCAGCCATCTGCAGGGGTCCAGTTGCTGTGTCCACCCCTGCTGGTACAGAAGAGTCCCGACTCAAATGACATCGCTCCACAGCCCAGCCCCAGGACCCAGTTGGTCACCCACTCCTGCCCCTGGGGTTGCCATGTCGAGCACATCCACATCTGACACCAGTGGCAACCCCCGGCCAGAGGGGCAGAGGGGCACCAGCTTCACTGCCACCGAAGTTGGTGTCCTGGTGGAGCATGTCCTGGGGCAGTATGATGCCCTCTTCGGATCGTCCCGCGCCAACAGGGAAGGACGGGAGAGGACACGGAGGGGGTGGCAACCCGCACCATCCAGAAGGTCAAGAAGCGCTGGGAGGACTTGAGGTCCAGGACCCTCATGAAGGCCCGGCGCCTTGTGGAGGGGGGCCGGGGCCGCATGAGTTCCATCCAGTTGAGGGTCCTGGAACGCGCACACCCAGCGCTCCACAGCCAGGTCCTTGAGAGGGAGACCCGTCTGGAGTTGAGCGGTAAGTGGCCAAGCATTGCTGTGTGAGACAGGGCATGTTGCAGTGTGCTGGTTGTCTGATACTTGCCTGCATGTGTGACATAGGCCATGTACGCATGTATGTGTGCAGGGACATCATGGTAATGCATGTGCGACCTGTAATGTGTGAACCGCATGGTTGTTGCATGTGTTTGAATGTGACATGGGGAGCCCTGTGCAGATTGCACACATGACAGCATGGAAGTCTCTGTTCCTGGACATGGGTGGGGGCCTGGTGGAGGGTGCCCCTGGTGGCTGGGGGGTGGGGGTGCTGGGAGACATGGGTGGGGGCCTGGTGGAGGGTGCCCCTGGTGGCTGGGGGGTGGGGGTGCTGGGAGACATGAGTCGGACATGGGTGGGGGCCTGGTGGAGGCTGCCCCTGGTGGCTGGGGGGTGGGGGTGCTGGGAGACATGGGTGGGGGCCTGGTGGAGGCTGCCCCTGGTGGCTGGGGGGGTAGGGGTGCTGGGAGACATGAGTCGGACATGGGTGGGGGCCTGGTGGAGGGTGCCCCTGGTGGCTGGGGGGGTGGGGGTGCTGGGAGACATGAGTCGGACATGGGTGGGGGCCTGGTGGAGGGTGCCCCTGGTGGCTGGGGGGTGGGGGTGCTGGGAGACATGGGTGGGGGCCTGGTGGAGGCTGCCCCTGGTGGCTGGTGGGTGGGGGTGGTGGGAGACATGGGTGGGGGCCTGGTGGAGGCTGCCCCTGGTGGCTGGGGGGTGGGGGTGCTGGGAGACATGGGTGGGGGCCTGGTGGAGGCTGCCCCTGCACTGCTGGGGGGTGGGGGTGCTGGGAGACATGAGTCGGACATGGGTGGGGGCCTGGTGGAGGGTGCCCCTGGTGGCTGGGGGGTGGGGGTGCTGGGAGACATGGGTGGGGGCCTGGTGGAGGCTGCCCCTGGTGGCTGGTGGGTGGGGGTGCTGGGAGACATGGGTGGGGGCCTGGTGGAGGCTGCCCCTGCACTGCTGGGGGGTGGGGGTGCTGGGAGACATGAGTCGGACATGTGTGGGTGCCAGGTGGAGGGTGCCCCTGGATGCTAGGGGGTGGGGGTGCAGGGGGACATGAGTGGGGGCCTGGTGGAGGGTGCCCCTGGATGCTGGGGGGTGGGGGTGCTGGGAGACATGGGTGGGTGCCAGGTGGAGGGTGCCCCTGGATGCTAGGGGGTGGGGGTGCAGGGGGACATGAGTGGGGGCCTGGTGGAGGGTGCCCCTGGATGCTGGGGGGTGGGGGTGGTGGGAGACATGAGTGGGGGCCAGGTGGAGGGTGCCCCTGGATGCTAGGGGGTGGGGGTGCAGGGGGACATGAGTGGGGGCCTGGTGGAGGGTGCCCCTGGATGCTGGGGGGTGGGGGTGCTGGGAGACATGGGTGGGGGCCTGGTGGAGGGTGCCCCTGGTGGCTGGGGGGTGGGGGTGCTGGGAGACATGGGTGGGGGCCTGGTGGAGGGTGCCCCTGGTGGCTGGGGGGTGGGGGTGCTGGGAGACATGGGTGGGGGCCTGGTGGAGGCTGCCCCTGGTGGCTGGGGGGGTGGGGGTGCTGGGAGACATGAGTCGGACATGGGTGGGGGCCTGGTGGAGGCTGCCCCTGGTGGCTGGGGGGTGGGGGTGCTGGGAGACATGGGTGGGGGCCTGGTGGAGGCTGCCCCTGGTGGCTGGTGGGTGGGGGTGCTGGGAGACATGGGTGGGGGCCTGGTGGAGGGTGCCCCTGGTGGCTGGGGGGTGGGGGTGCTGGGAGACATGGGTGGGGGCCTGCTGGCAGGTGCCCCACAGTGCTGGGGGGTGGGGGTGCAAGGGGACATGTGGCTTGGCTGGGGGGCATGGCCATGGTGGATGGGCTGCCTGTGGGACATGACATGGGGTGCAGGGTAGTCCCCTGTGGTGTGGGATGCCTGCAGAGGTCGTGGAGGGGGTAGAGGGGAGACCTGGGAGGACCCACACTGCCAATTCACGTCTTGAACTTCCCGCACACCCACCACCCGCGCACCCCTGAAATCCACGTACCCAGGCCAATCGCGTGTAGACTTTCTCGCGCACCCCTGAAATCCACGTACCCAGGCCAATCGCGTGTAGACTTTCTCGCGCACCCCTGAAATCCACGTACCCGGGCCAATCGCGTGTAGACTTTCTCGCGCACCCCTGAAATCCACGTACCCGGGCCAATCGCGTGTAGTCTTTCTCGCGCACCCCTGAAATCCACGTACCCAGGCCAATCGTGTGTAGACTTTCTCGCGCACCCCTGAAATCCACGTACCCAGGCCAATCGCGTGTAGTTTTTCTCGCGCACCCCTGAAATCCACGTACCCAGGCCTATCGCGTGTAGACTTTCTCGCGCACCCCTGAAATCCACGTACCCAGGCCAATCGCGTGTAGACTTTCTCGCGCACCCCTGAAATCCACGTACCCAGGCCAATCGCGTGTAGTCTTTCTCGCGCACCCCTGAAATCCACGTACCCAGGCCAATCGTGTGTAGACTTTCTCGCGCACCCCTGAAATCCACGTACCCAGGGCAATCGCGTGTAGTCTTTCTCGTGCACCCCTGAAATCCACGTACCCAGGCCAATCGCGTGTAGTTTTTCTCGCGCACCCCTGAAATCCACGTACCCAGGCCTATCGCGTGTAGACTTTCTCGCGCACCCCTGAAATCCACGTACCCAGGCCAATCGCGTGTAGACTTTCTCGCGCACCCCTGAAATCCACGTACCCAGGCCAATCGCGTGTAGTCTTTCTCGCGCACCCCTGAAATCCACGTACCCAGGCCAATCGCGTGTAGACTTTCTCGCGCACCCCTGAAATACACGTACCCAGCCCAGCCGCGTATGGAAACACCCGCACACCCCTGGAATACACGCTCCCAGCTCTGCGTTTGCTGCTGCCCTTTGCGCTGGGTTGGGGATTTTGATGGCTTTTCCCTGCGCGAGAGGCGTTCTTGGAGGCGTAACTGGCGCTGCTGCAGGGTCGCTGCGCAACTGTGCGCCACGGCTGGTTTTGGTGGCTGGAATCCATGAATACGCTGTGCGCGGAAATGGATTTTAGCGCACGCGGCTGGCGCAGGGATTCGCACGCGCACACTGTGCGCCAGCCGCGTGCGCCACTTGTGCGCTGGATTCTATGAATCGGCCCCTAAATGTTTTACTGAACATTTCTCAGCTTGTACTTTCATTCATGCTTGGGAATGAGTGAGTGTGTGGCCAGAACCAGTGCAACTCTCATCTGCATTATAACGGTTATATGGGGAAGACTGTGTGAATCTCACGAGATTACAGCAGCAACACTGCAAGACCCACTCAGAAAGAAATGGGCATCACAAGAAGTGATGAGTGATTGGGGTAACGGGAGATGGTTAGGGAAGCAAAAATAAATTAAGTGGAGTAATAAGACCTGGAAAAAAGAAGTAGGACACATGTTGAGTGCCTTTGAGAATGTGGAAGACATTTTAATTCAGTGTTTCCCATTATCATGGTAATCGGCCACCGTCACACTACTGCAGGAATTTCTGTCATTCGAAATGATAACTGTGAAATTATCACAGGAATAAGGTGTTAGGAAAAAAAAAGGTTTAACATCTGCAGTACCTTCATCTACTGGGCAGGGCTCAAAGGATGTTTGGTAACAAAAGTATGGTGTGACATGGCCAGTGGCCATGGCTAGTGGGCCCAGTAGAAAAATATTGGTGCTACATGTACAGAGACCACGCCCGAAGGCCATAGCTCAAGAAACTATGCAACATGTTCGCCCATAGCCACTGCCCATGGCTGAAGGCCATGGCTAGTGGGCACAAAATAAAAATATGTGTACAACATGTACAGTCACCACCGCAGAAGGCAATGGTTAGTGGACACTGAGGAAACTATGGTATTACCAAACACTTGAAATTTAATGAAAAAACATTTGTTAAGAGAGAATTAAGGTGATCAGATTTCACGCAACAATACCCCTGAAATTCCACACTTGCATTTCAATCAAGTCCACCTCAGAGAAGAACTTGCATCACACAAACCAAACAGTAATAAGGGGGAAATGGCCAGGACAGGGTCAGGGAGGAAAAGAGCCATTGAGGGGAGTGGGGGGACCATGGACAGAGGAGGGGGGCACAGGGTGAGTTCCTGTGAGGACAGGGAAGAGTTTGGGATTTTCAAGCACTGTCGGGGAACACTGGGGGCATCCCAAAGGCATGGGTAGTTCACTGGCACTGTATGTGTAGTCCATTGCCATTATCGGGGGAATCCTTCAGGAATGGGGAGGGAGTGAAAAAAAGCCATTTTACATCTGTGTGATGACATCTCCTAGCCAGGGGATAATGGGTCTCTGTGCCAAAGGCCATGGCTAGTAGGCGGTGCATGATGTAATTAGGGATGCCATCAGTGATGTCATCAGTGATGCCATGTATGGTGTCATTAGTGATGTCACCAGTGATGGCATTTGTGATGTCATCCGTGATGTCATCTGTGTTGTCATCATTGTGGTCATACGCTGCGCAACAGAGGGTCCATAGTTAAGGTGGACTTGCTCGAAACGCGACTGTTGAATTTCAGGGGTTTTGTTGCGTTAAATCACATCACCTTAACTCTTAACCAAGGTTTTATTTCACTTATATATATATATATATATATAAAGCATCAGTTAATCCAATTCTCATGAGAATACATGAGTGCCCACCATTTTGTATTAATATATTGGTATTCTGTTTTCAGGGCTGATATATAGAACATATACAATTCTGAAGGAAATTTAACATGACTAAAATGAAGGGTGAAAGTCCCTGGAGACATTTACTGGATCCATGGCACAGGGTTCATTAGGAGTGACAGACTGTATGTTTGGGAAATGTATACTGACTATTTGTAAGAACTCCGCTATTTTTTTCCCATTTACACTCATGCTAATTTTTAAGAAAATTAAGTGTGTGAGTAAACAGGTTTTTTTGAAGAGGTAAGGCTTTATTAACTACTGCTTGTTCATATTTGTTTCTTAACATAGTGATGTGTGACTTTGCATGCACTAATTGTCTCCATTACAGAAACTTTAAAGCACTGCCTTCTAAGTTGTGTATTTCTGATCAGTTAAGAATTGTAATTGCCATTCTTCTAAGGGCACTTGCACTTTTCTACTCATCCTATTACATTTTTTATTATTTGTATGCTTTTTGGACTGTACATTGCCATTGTCCTTGGATGTTAATGATGTTTCACTAATCGTCCTATTTTACTTAAAAAATTATACGTGGTCTATCAAGAAAACCTCTGGCAACACTTTGATTATTTATTTTAAAATGTTTTTATTGGCATTTATATATGAGCAATTATGCCTATAGCATTCGTTTCTGTTCAGTACACTTTATACGCTTATGCTATAAATGCATGCCTTTTAACAACAACTTGGCACAACCATAAACACAAACCTTCTTCACTTAGTAGGCAAAACAAGCAGCTTAACGTCGCTTCATGCACTGCAGACGGTCAGGGGGTCATGTGAGATGCATACTGTCTGGCAACACTTTGAGGTGACCTGCTTTCTCCCAAACCTTTGTGCACTCATGTGATGGCGGCATGTTGCTGTAAATGTGTTTGCGCTGAAAGAACAAAAGTAAGAAAATATTTTAAACATGATGTACATTCACACGAATGAACATTTGATTTATATTTTACGAAAGTGACTTTTCCAATTCTTTTATTTCTGGATTCGTATGTGGCTGTTAAAGGTTCTAAATTAGCATATTACTTAATTATTCACATGAGTAGCAAAGAAGTAATCCATTCTAGTCCTGAATCTATGTAACATTAGCTGGAAACATCTGTGTTTGTATTAGTAGTATCATACTAGCATGTTGAAATTGGAACACATGGGGAAAAGGCATTTGTGATAACATAGTACAGATGAACACATGGTCATAATTTACAACTGATACCTACAACTTCTATTTGTACTGCCAAGATGAATCCCTATCCATTTGTTTGTATGGATTTTGTTGTTGTTCATTTTGCATTCATTAATTATTTGGAATAGAGTGCATTAATACAAACTGACATAAATAGGCATGTTCAGAAAAACTATACACATTCCATATTATTAAAGCTTGTGTTAGGTAGGTGAGGGGGATCAAAGACTAGACCAACACAGAAAACTTACATTTAAAGTAGCTAATTCTGGAACTATCACAGGGTGGGGGCCAAATATTAAATGGGTAAAGCATAACGTTCAGTCTCAGCGGGTATTAGGGTTCCCCTCCTGGAAAAAGAAAATGGTTCACAAAATTGTTCTCCCACTATCCAGAACTTGCCTTCCCCTAAGATTCTCAATGGCATTTCCATCCCCCCTCCCGCCCCCGACTCCCTACATTCTCCAGCTTCACCTGCCTGTTCCAACTGTTCATCTCGGCAATCAGACATTTAACAAACTGCAAGTCTCTACTTTCCTGAATTCTCTCCTTTTCTAATCCCGTCTCCTCAGTGTATTCTTTCTCCCCATCTATATTTATGTTCTGGGTCAATATGTTTGCCCCCATGGACTGTGCCTGTCGTAATATGTTTGTTTTTCATGTATTTCCTCACTGCACTTTCTTCTCGCACTTTTGCTCAACTTTCTTTTTCACTAAATGTATTTTTAAATGCATAATGCGGTTGCCCTTATAGCCAGGGACTCACTACCTCTCAGAGAAATATGCAACCTTACCATATCCTCGTGTGAACCTCTGACAATTAAGTCTCGCCCACACCTCTACTGTTAACATACATGTTTTACACTATGCTCCTATGCCCCTCAGTACCTTTCAAGAGGACATCCTGCATCTACTATCATCCTCTAAACCATCCACCAAGTTCTTTCTCCTTGGCGATCTCAATTTAGGTTTCAATGATGAGGCCGATACTAATTTCTCAGCTTTAGCTAACTCCCTTGAAGCTCTGGGCTTCGTACAATTTATCCTTAACGCCATACACTCGAAAGGATACACTTTGATTGGCTTATAGTATATCACCTCTAATCTTGAGCAATGTCACACCCTTGCCTCCCATGCCTCTGCCCACAACCCACCAGTGTTTAACTTCAAATTGGTCTTGGAATTGGAAGTCAATTTGATCATCAAAGGCCATAAGCCTTCACGCTGTCAGGGGCACATCTGCCCTGCTGCAGTCATTAAGGACTGTGCTGACGCTCTTACACTGTTTATCACAGCCAATACCAATGCATCATTCTCCTCTTGCAGTGTGCCCGCCAGCCACAAGAACGCTTCGGTCCTTGCCCTACTAAAAAAACCTATGCTTGACCCAGCCATCCATACCTACTACTGCCCTATTACTACTGTCCTCTTCCTCCTTAAAATACTGGACTGAGCCGCGTACCTACAGATCCAACATTATCTTGAATCTCACAACCTCCTCAGCCTGCTGCAGTCTGGTTTCAGACAAGGCCATGACATGGAATCAGCATTGTTGGATCTAAAAAACCAACTGGATAAGATCAAGTACACAGGTAACTCTTTACCTTGTGGATCACAGTATTGTGTGTCAGCATCTTGCCCTCGCACCACACTTCTCTCCTGAAGCTATATCCTGGATCTCCTCTTTTTTATCAGATAGATCCATGAGAGTGTTCTCCTCCACTGCCTCAGTCCTTCCGGTACCTGTCACCTGTGGTGTCCCACAAGGGGTGTGCATTTCATTCACCCTCTACAACATTTTTACAGAACCTATTTTCAACCTACTTGATGCCAAGGGAATCTCTTACATAAAGTATGCTGATAATACACAGATCCTTCTCCCGCTCACTGTAAATTATTATACTGACTGATAAATTGCACTCAATCTAACACAGGTATGGATGGCCTCCCACCTTCTTTGCCTGAATGACAAGAAGACGGAAATTCTCTTGGTCGGTTCACAAACTTTGCTCAAAAAACTAGACCATGCCTATAAAGCTTTTACCATTGGGGGCATTTCCATCCCCATTTCCAGCAACATCAAGACCATGGGAGTACACCAAAATGCCTCACGCCAAGAAACATTTGTGTACGTAAGTTGTTATAAATGACTTATCATATCATATCATATCACACTGTCCCTATCTAGGCAGGTCAATGCAATAGCCTCCTCTGCTGCCTATACCACTATACTAATCAACGCCTGTAGCCCTTTTTATCTACTGACAGCTGCCTCACCATTACCAGAGCACTTATTGGATCAAGACTGGATTATTGTAATGCCCAATTTACTGGGTCCTCTCTGAGCAACATCAATAAACTTCAAATTCTATGACAAGACCGGAGGCGAGCATAAAGCTTAACTTCTTTAATACTGCCTTCCAACAGCTTTTTAAATCTTGCTTTCATTTTGCTTCTTTTTTTAAATTTACTTCTTTTTTAAACTGTATAAACATGTAAAAACAACAAAGAAAACTCATAAGGGAACAAAGCAAAGGTACACTACAGTCCCCATGGGACCTTGCAGCTCAGAAGTCCCCAGCCTCTGTCCTGCTGGCCCATCAGAGCTCTCTCTCCACTACAAATAGCAGCTGCTCTAGGTCCCTTCCTCTTCTTTTTTGCTGCAAGCCACAGAGAAGTACCCCACTATCTATTCTATAAAATATGTACATTTATTTAGAGCTGAGGCGTAGTACTAAAATAAATAAAGGAAAAGCGCAACTAACATCATATAAGGGAATCTCAGATAAAGTGAGCGCGGTTAGCGTAGGGAGCACAACTTGCAGCAATTTCGCGGGCACGTTAAGGCAAATTCACTGAAGATTATAACAGCAGACAGACCGGGACCGCAAGCTATTTCACTCGCAATGGGCTCTGTTCTGTCATTCCCAAGCAGAATGTTCGCCGGGAGTGAAGCACCGTATACTGCAACACACACAGTTCTCTCTCACTCACAGGGATGCCTGGACTTCGAAGCTGCGCTTGCGCATTACGTGCATTACTTGTAACGTTCCGTATGAAACAGGAACAGCTTTCCCTTCACTCCAGTGATTAGCGCTGTATTAAGAGACGCCACCACAGCGTTCGAGCAGCGAGCCAGAGGCAAAGATTGAATGTAACAAAAAAATTAAAATAAAAAAAGGAGGCAGCAATTTCAATTTGTGTTAAATGCTGTGCAGCATTGAATTACAGGACAGCACACACTGCTGCCAGCAGTAGATACAACAATCCATGGCTTACAGCATGGGAGAAGAAGTATGGAGCAAGGGGAGTGAGAGAGACCCAGACCTGGGGGAAGGAGAGATGGAAGAGGATGGGATTGACCTCTCCCAAAGTTTTAAAAAGGTGTTGGGGACTCCCTTGTGCGAGCAGTAGCTCAGGGAGTCATACCCCTGCAGGACACATTACTGGTCCTGGAAGAAATTTTGGGCAAAAAAGCTGGCTTACTTGATGATCGAGGTGAGGGAACCTCTGCTGAGAAGCCGCTAGAACATGATACAAAGGGGAGTAAAGAAGCCTGGGGACAAAACACTCTTCTACTCCCCCGGGTGCAGAGATGGCAAAGATTAAGAAGCCCTTAGAGGCAGCTGACACATTCAATAGACTGAAAAATGCATTCTTAGCCAAGTCAGCCTTGACCAGCCTCGTACCCCCTACCCCAGTGGCGAAAGACATAGGGGAAGCTCTCTCGTCCTCAAAAGGGTCCGAGCAGGGGGAAGATTATGAGGATGACCTGAGACGCATTGGAAAAGAGAGCATTACTTCGCAGAAGAGGGCCAGCTGTGAAGCAAAAGCCAGCAAAGCGGAGAGCCCCCACGATGAGGAGGACATGTCCGACATGTTCGAGCCTGATGCAATCAGACACCCTAGGTCCAGAGAATGGACCCTGTCACCTAGAGTGGCATTATACATGGCTCAAAAGATGAGAAAGCCCTTGGAAAAAGAAACTAGATTTCACCTCAGAGCAGAGTGCCCAAGACCAGAATTGGCGGGGAAAGTCACTGACACCCCGGAGCAAGACCCCAAGATGTTAACCTTCATAACAAAGGCAGGGAAGGATGCTAGAAAGGGCATGGACCGCACGTGGAAGTCATGTCAAGATAAATTCTTGGACCTGACAGGTCCCATCGACAAAAAAAGATTTTGAGACCCGTAGCGGCTGCACTCCGAGAGCAGGGGATTCGGATGATCATCTACCTAGACGACATCCTATTAATGGCAGAGGACAAGGGCAGATTGCAGAAGCAAGTAGATTGGGTAATAGCCTTAATATCAGGTCTAGGTTTCTTAGTGCACAAGGACAAATCAGCGCTAGCACCGAGCAAGAGACTGGAATTCGTGGGATTCACAATAGACTCAAAGAAAGCTACTCTGGAGCTTCCAGCATCCAAGATGAGATCTATAAAGAAGGATCTCAGATTGGCACTCAGGAAGCCGGTTATATCGCTCTGGAATCTAGCCAGGATAGTGGGACTCCTGGCAGCTTCCATTCAAGTGATCTTTCCCGGCCCATTACACTATCGAGCCCTTCAGAGGCTGAAGATCAAGTACCTACAGAAGGGTTGGAGATACCATCACCTAGTTCCACTAGACGACTAGAGCAAGACAGAGCTAGTTTGGTGGCTCCACAATATGGAAGCATGGAACGGCAGGGCCATCTTCAGAGACGTACCAGAGCTCATTATAGAATCAGACACCAGCAGAGCAGGATGGGGAGCCAGGTGCAGACAAGTGCAGACGGGAGGAAAGTGGTCCCAGGAAGAGCTAGCGCTGCACATCAGCTGCTTAGAGCTCCTTGCAGGCTCCTTCGCGGTGAAAGCATTTACGAAAGGCAAAGCACAGTTGTTCATTCTACTGCGGATGGACAGCATATCAGAAATGAAATTAAATGAAATTAAATGAAATTATATTTTATTTATATCGCGCTCATACACAAGTGTTTCAGAGCACAACCAGGCAAAAAGGGAGGGGAACAAGGGAGAGAGAAAAAACAGAAAAACAGCGATCTTACTAGGCCCAGTCATATTTAAGAAAGCGCAAGTGCATGGGAAAGGAAAATGGGGGGAAAGTGCAAAGCAGAGGAGAGAAAAACAAATAAATATTAAATAGAATAAATAATAAATAAGGGCTTTAAACCATTGTAGTGCAGCCAGCAAGTGGCAGGTGAAAGTTAGTCAGAAAGGTATATCTGATAAGTGCAGATGAAACGTGGGAGCGGGACTGTATGGGTACAGATACAGAACCCTGGTGCAGATGGTGGCCTGGAGGCAGTGCAGGAGGGTGGCAGGGTGAGCAGATACCTGGGCCCGAAAGAACAGAGGGTGGCCAGGTGCACAATGCCATGAGAAGAAACAGATCAACAGGCGAGAAGGGGGGCAAAGGCAGAGGCAAAGAGGAAGGTCTTGAGAAGTTTCTGGAACCGAAGATGTTTTTCCTCAAGTTTCAAGGTGGCCGGGAGGCTGTTCCAAAGGGAGGCACCAGCCGAAGACAGGGATCTACCCCCAGCTCTTTGTTTTGCAAAACGACTAACCCTGAGGGAGTTAGAAATAGAGGAGCGAAGGGCTCGAGAGGGGAGGTATTTACGGAGGGATAGTTGAAGGTATATTGGACCCAGGCCCCAGAAAGCCTTGTGGACAATGCAGAGGGTTTTAAATTTAATCCTTGCATCCACTGGGAGCCAATGAAGGGATTTCAAGGCTGGAGAGATACGATCCCAGGGCTTGAGGCCAAGGACAAGTCTCGCAGTCCTGTTCTGGATTAGCTGTAGAGGGCGGAGAGTGGAGGTAGGTAGATTTAGGAAGAGGCTGTTACAGTTATCCAGTTTGGAAAGAACCAAAGCTTGGGAGACCGTGAGCTTTTGAGGGAAGGAGAGGAAAGGTAGAGTACCTCTAAGGAGGTGAAGTAAAAAGTTAGATTTTTTGGAGACATCAGAGATGTGTGCGGAGAAGGAAAGTGTCGAGTCAAAGATAACCCCAAGGTTCTTAGCCACGCAAGTGGGGGTGGGAGGAGAGCCAAGGGAGGCCGGCCAGAGAGTGAGAGGAAAGGATGGAGATGGTGTACCAATAAGGAGGATCTCAGTCTTGTTGGCATTTAGACATAGATCTTTGGCGGCACACCAATTTTGAATGGCGATTAGACAATCTTAGATGAGGGAAGGAGAGGAGGAGGCTGAGGGAAGCCTGAAAATGAGTTGGGTGTCGTCAGCATAGCACTGGAAAGTTGAGCAGAACATTGAGATGCAGTAAGCGAGAGTTGCCAGGCATTGGTTGAAAAGCAAAGGCGAGAGGATAGACCACTGGGAACACCACATGTGGAGAGGGAGATAGAAGATAGGAAGGACCCAAGGATCAGCGGTAAGATATATAAACAAACTAGGGGTACAAAATCCAAGATGCTAGCAGAGCTAGCAAAAGATTTCTGGCACAGTTGCCTAGAGAGGAGCATAACAGTCAGGGCGTAGTATCTTCAGGGGCCACTGAATACAGTAGCAGATTGGGACTCCTGATACCTACTAGACTCAAGCGACTGGAGACTTCACAAAACAGTCTTCAAGAATTTACAGCGGCGATGGGGTCCATTACACACGGACCTGTTTGCCTCACAGATGAACACTCAACTGACGAGATATTTCAGTTAGAGGTTAGACCCGGAGGCTCTAGGGATAGACGCTTTCCTCCACAACTAGGGAGGTCAGACCCATTATGCCTTTCCCCCCTCCCCGATGCTGGTGAGGGCACTAGCAAAGGTACGGAGAGACAAAGCAGAGCTAGTGATCGTGACGCCACAATGCAGATCGCAAGCCTGGTTTCCAGTTCTCATGGAACTTTGCACGGATTTCCCTCAGAGGATTGCGCAGAGAGCGGATCTCCTGTCTGATCCGTTGGGAGCCGTGCACCCGCTAACACAATATCAGACGCTAACACTGCCAGCTTGCAGAATTTCGGGCGTAGATGGTGCTTTCCAGGGCTTTCAAAGGAAGCTACAGAACTTATTGGGGTATCATGGGCTCCCTCCACAATTCGGAGCTACAATTCCGCTTGGCAAGCCTTGGAAGTATAGTGCAGGGGTATTTCTCCCATTTCAGCACCTATAGTGCAAGTTATTAACTTTCTAGCAAGTGTGCCTACCGCTGGTAGAGCTTTTGGAATGGTAGGAGTGTACAGATCAACAATCTCAGCCGATCACAAGCACGTAGACGGGGTACCCGTAGGTGAACACCCAGCCGTGTCAAGGCTTCTGAAAGGTGTGAAAGTTAGCAAACCGCCCATGCCTAAATATTAATCATTATGGGATGTACACAAGGTCTTACAGTTGTTCGAACAATGGCCAAGAAACAACCTTCTGTCAGGTAGACAGTTGTCAGGGAAGTTAGCCACCCTACTTTGTTTAGTGTCCTGTAGAAGAGTTTCAGATGTGAAAGCTCTAGAAATAGACAAGAAAGTATTTTATCCAGAAGGAGTAGTGTTAAATATCGCACAATGTACAAAGACTAACTCCAAGGTGATTTCATACCCGTACTTCCCAAGCAATAATAAACTGTGCATAGCTCAATGTATAAAGTGTTATGAAGCAGCAACAACAGCGATAAGACCTCAGGGCGTTACCCAGTTGTTCATAGCGTGCAGAAAGACATATAAAGCAATAGAGAAAGCCACCATAGAGAGATGGGTGAAAGAAGTAATGGAGTTAGCAGGAATAGACATTGTAGTTTTTGGGGCTCACTCGACCAGAGGAGCTATGGCTTCACAGGCTTTCGCAGCAGGAGTTCTGCTGCAAGAGATCATGAAGGCAGCAGACTGGTCAAGCAACTCAGTTTTCAAGACTTTATATTTTAAACCAGTCTGTAATATAGTCGCAGCAGTGGTGGAAAGCTCACCTCTTGTCTTGTCGTAGAATGAAGATTGCCCAAGCGCACAGCGCAGGAAGTCTTGATTCTATTAAAGACACAGAGGCAGGCATTATCCCTCCCATTTGGAGTACACTCATTATAATTGTAAAGTGTAATACGTTCATTATGTTTGTAAAGTGTAATGTTGTAGTGATAAAGATGTTAGCGTATTCTCCTCCCTAACATTACAAATCTTTTTTTGCTTAGGAGAGGATCAAAAGAATGCTCGAGCATAGGAGGACAAAGAAGTTTTGTTTCTCAAGTCGTGAAAATTTGTCGGCTTAGACTGTTACTGACTATTAAGGAAACATCTAAAAAAGAAGAGGAAGGGACCTAGAGCAGCTGCCATTTGTAGTGGAGAGAGAGCTCTGATTGGCCAGCAGGACAGAGGCTGGGGACTTCTGAGCTGCAAGGTCCCATGGGGACTGTAGTGTACCTTTGCTTTGTTCCCTTATGAGTTTTCTTTGTTGTTTTTACATGTTTATACAGTTTAAAAAAAAAGAAAAAAAAGAAGTAAAATTAAAGTAAGATTTCAAAAGCTGTTGGAAGGCAGTATTAAATAAGTTAAGCATAATGCTCGCCTCTGTGTCTTTAATAAAATCAAGACTTCCTGCGCTGTGCGCTTGTTCAATCTTCATTATTCAAAATAACTCACTCAGAGCAGCATTGAACATACCAAAACGTGAGCACATATCAGCTACAAGATCAAGAGCTCACTGGTTACCTATCCGTGAACGCATCCTATTCAAGACTCTAGCCATCATGCATAAATGGCTCGCTAACACAACCCTGGGGTACCTTTCACAAAAATTGTTCTAAAGCTCACTCCTCAAGGCAGACTCACACACCCTACTCCAACCAATTTACCAATCCCAGATTCAGGAGGAATAAATCAGGGGGAGCAGCGTCCCGGTTATCACCGCCAGACATCGGAACTCTCTACCCCTGGCCCTGAGATCTGAGCAATCCTATTGGTCTTTCTGGAAACAACTCAAAACTCTACTTTTTCCCCCCATGGTGTGAATGACATGAACTGCAACTTGATATTTATATGTCTTGATGCCTTACCTTTATACGGCTGTCCGTAACCAGCACCTTGATGCCCTTGGGCTTAGTGCACTTAACAAATGCAAAAATAAATAAATAAATATGTTGCATGTGTGCGAGTGAGGATTTGATGAATTTTAGGGTGAAGGACTGAGAGGGTTGAGGTGTGGGTTAATGGGGGCTTAAAAAAATGGTTAAGTGAAAAAAACATCAAGCAAAAGCGCATGAAGAAAGTACATACGAGGAAACTGTCAAAAAATAAACAAACAACCGTGTGTGTGTGTGTGCGTGTCTCTCTCTGACTTAGAAACTCAAGCTTCACTCACTCCTTCAACTCTTTGGGCACAGCTGTTTCACCTCTCCAGGTCGCTCCGAGTTCATATTCTGTACTTCTGTAAGCACAGCTATCTCCCTCTTCTACATTTGTAACTCTATCATCTACTTCACCCCCTTGGGCACAACCATCACTGCTTGCAAGATCTTTCACCAAAGGACATTCTTCACTTATTATTATTGTTATTATTATTATTGTATTTATTGAGTGTGGACCTAGCTTTCAGAAGCTATGGAGCGCTTTACAATTCTTAGGGGGGTGACTTCACCCCTTTGGGCACATCTTTCTCCAATCCCCACCTCTCTCCAACAATGACCTTCTTCACCCAGTTGAGACCACCTATCACAAGTTGGGAAATATTTCACTCAATCATCTTTTTCCCCCATTTTGGCACATATTTCCCCACTCTCTAAATCTCTCCCACTATCACTTGTTTCACCCCTTTGGGTAGGCCTATCGCCACTTTCCATCTTCTATTTCACTCACCCTCTTTACTACTTTGGCCACAAACTTTCCAGCTCATTTGGCTATTCAGTTTGTTCTTCTGAGTATCTTCTGCAAAAGCTCTAAAGCTCCTACATGGCCCAGCCCTCTGGACATCCCTCCAGGCCTCATGAGCTCTTCTCTCCCCAGGGCCTCTTGCTCTCTCCCCCAAACATCTCCAAATGATCCGCTGTCTTCAGGCTCTTGACTTTTTATAGTGCTTTAGCCCTGCCTTCCAGACTCTCTATGATTAAAGGGGATTCATGTATGTCAGCTGAGATGGGGATTGGCTGTTGGGCTCTGCCTCCTGCGATGGTTTACAGCTCTATGGTGTGACTTGCAACTGGAAACCATAGCGAAAGAGGGGCAATGTGGGCACTACCTGAAGTGACATAAGTAATTAATTATATGTTGAATGCATTCAAATATTTAATGGCGTGCAGGAGAGGATAATACAACTGGTACTTGGTGTGCATAAACACTGTGGAATAATAATTGCCTTGAAAGACATCCCAATGTCTCTTCCTCTGCAATCACCATCTAAATATGTGTCAAAATATGATTAATCAAAACAAATGTATGCGAGACAAATTCCTCACAGCTTGTTGCTATAGAAAAAATATATTCATTTATTATAATTATTACGGAAAGTATTCTAGATTGTGTTTGTGTAATTTATAAATCCATCATTTTTAACTAATTAACATGAATTCATAGTGTCAGTTAAGTTATTCCATGTCACAAAACAATTTTGCTCAACAATAATACAAAGTAAAATATAATTCAAATAAATGTTATTTATTTGATGATTTATATAGTGTCCGGGACCCGCAGGCATCGGGGTGCACAAATGCACGGTAGGACACACTTATAAAAGACAGGACAATGAGAAGTCAGCATGAGCTAGTCAGGACCGAGTAGGATGGACTCTAATAAAAGAGTAAAGTTTTCAGCGAAGAAAGAAAGGAATTTATGTTCTTATTCAAATGAAGAGCGATTGGCAAGGAGTTCCGTGAATTCTACCTGGAATTGGAACCCAATGTTATTTCTGTCCGTAGGATGATATGTGCTCTCGTCGAGGCATTCCCTTGCAGATGCGAACTGCCTCATTTTGAAGGATCTGAGGTTTTTGCAAGCATTTTACCTTTGTGCCTATCAGCAAGGCATTACAATAATCAAAGCGGCAGAGAATGGTTGCTTGTGCAATTCATAAACAGTTTGAGTGTGAGATAAAGATGTTTTTTAAGAGTCTAAGATGATTTTGGCAGTTTTTGGAGATATAACTAACCTGCGTCTCAGCACTGAGTGAGGAATCAAGAAAAACACCCAAGGTCTTAACCTCTCTAGTGACTGATATGGTACAGTCCTTAACATGAAAACAATGGTATTCGTTCCTCAATTTAGCTGTACTTGCTGGTGTTCCAAACATCAATAATTCGTTTTTTCCTCCAATTAAACAGAGCCAATTCTCAGTCATCCAATGTTCAATTGTGCAATAGATGGAGTTAAGTTTGATGGTGTTGGAGTCGTAGTCCCCACTGATTTCCATTATCAGCTGGGTGTCATCCGCATAGCTTGTTAAAAGGACCCCTTATTACTCTAAAAGACTGCAGAGAGGTCCAATGTACAAGTTAAAAAGAGTAGGGGATAAGCAGTTACCCTGTGGTACACCACAATGGGTCAAAGCTGGTGTAGAGTAGGTATTTCCCCAACACACAGGGGATTGTCTGTTTGATAGGAAGGATTGGATCCAGCTTGTGGATTGTGTGGTACAGTTCCCCAGATCTGTCAAGGTGTAAAGCAGGCATTTGTGATCAAGTAGGTTGAATGCCGCTGACAGATCTAAAAGGAACAATAGCCAAGTTTTTTTTCCTGATACAGGAACTCAAACATTTTGGTCTGAAGGTTGAGTAATGCTGTCTCAGTGCTGTGATTCATTCCGAAACATGATTGTTTGATGTGAAATTTAGAGGTTGCTTCAAGAAAAGACTGTAGTTGGAAGGTAGCCACTTTATCCAATATTTTCAATAGATATTTTTAGTAACTGATTGGTCTCAGGTGTTTTGCATCTTTAGAGTCCATCCCTTCTTTCTTCACTAATTGGGTGATGGTAACGACCTTGATGGACTTGGAGCAGAATTATGGCTCAGTGAGAAGTTTACAAATCTAGTAAGGAAAGGAATAAAAGAAAATGTATTGTCCAGTACAGGTTTGGCAGGGAGGATGTTCTCCCGGCATGATGTATGATGCATTCAAGAGGGGATCATGTCCATCTGCAAACTCATGATAGATTTAAACAGGAATCAGCGTTGTTCCTTGATTTGTACTGACGGGGATGGATTATATGGAAAAGCAACCCTCTGACCTACTGAGTCACTTTTTAGCTAATTCTTAATTTTGTCGTGGGCTACCGCAAGTTTGTTAGCAAAGGCCTGCTGGACGTCATCACAATCTTAATCGGTGGGATGAATAGGTAGTGAGAGTGCTTTGGGTTTTCAAGCACTTTCAAAATCTCAAAATGTTTTTGGGAGTTGTTATTAGCCCCAGAGATTTCTTCATTGAAGAACTTCTTTCTGGCTGTCACAATCTCTCATTCTCTCATTTGTATAATTGTTCTTGACTCCTCCAAACTGCCTTATTAGAGGCAGTTGGGTATTTTAGCCAAAGTTGCTCTGCTTGCCTTTTCTTTTTCTTTAAGATGGAGAGCTCTGAGGTATACCATTTTTTTTATTGGAGTTTTCCCTCACCTGTTTTTTTATTTGAAAGGGGCTACTTTATTTATTATGTCTGTCAGATCATTGTTGTAAGTCTCTACTAGAAATTCAGGGGTGTCTGAGTTGGATGTATTTGACATAATGTCGTAGATACAATCCTGAATATGGAATGCTTTGATTTTTTTCAGGTTGCGACTCTGTACCTCTTTGAAAGGATTTCCTAGGTTTTTTCCGGATGTTGTGTAGTAGTACAGAAAAGTTGATGTTGCAATGGTGTGACCATCTGCATGGGGTGGTATTCTTCATATCAAGTTGCAGGTTTCTCGATGCAACCCAGTCCAGGATGCTACCTGTATGGATGTGGGTTCATTATTCTGGACTTGGAAGTCAATCTCTTCAAGCACCTTTTCTAATGTCACTGCTTCCTTTTCCCTAGGGTTGTTATGCCATCTGTTAAGGCCACCCACTATTAAAGTGGAGCAGTTTGAGCCTCTGGTTGTTTTTAATATCTGAATTGTGTCTTCTTTGAAGTTGGCCATCTCACTAGGAGGTCAATATATTATGATGAGATGAAGACAACTGCAAGGAGTAGGAGTGAGGTTTAGGTGGAGAATCTCACAATTATCACACATACTTGGACATTCAAAGAATTGGAATCTTTCTTTGGCAATAACGGCTTCTCCACCCCCATGGGCCTGATCTCTGTTTTTGCAAATAATTAAGTACCCTTCCAGAGTAGATATATCAATCATTGGACCGCTCGTACCTGTCATCCATGTTTCCGGTAAGCACAAGATGTCCAGATCATGCTGTATGATGTAATCATGGATGTCTAAGGCGTATTTGCTAAGTGACCTGGTGTTGATTAAGGCCATTTTTATATAATTGCCATCAATCTGGCTCGCTGGAGGGCTTGCAGGAACATGGATAGCTTGAGTCTCACCATGTGGAGCTTTGTCTGTACTGCAAATGCTATCACTTAGGGATTTTATGCCTGCCGGAGATAGATGTACAGAAAGAGCTGATCCTGGATCAGCAAGGCTACTAGTAATCTCTGATGGCAAGTGTGTAATGTCAATGGATTCCGGGATTGGGGATTTTAAGGCTGCAGGAATTAGCTGCACCGGAAGAGCTTCATCAGCAAGGCTACTAGTAACCTCTGATGTCAAGTGAATAATGTCAATGGATTCTGGGTTTGGGGATTTTAAGGCTGCTGGAATTAGCTGCACTGGAAGAACTGCTCCTGGATCAGAAAGGCTACTGGTATTCTCTAATGGCAAGTACATATTATAAATGAAATCCGGTCTTGTCAGGGATGGAATGCCTAATGCATTGGTCATATCCTTTTATTGCAGCAGCATTAAAGGATTTCCTAAAGGGGGTATACTCATGTTTAATGCAGTCTCAGAACCAGGGTTCATGGGACGAATGTTATCAGATTTGTGGTTCAAGTATTTGTTAACAGTCACTAAGCACAATGCTTTTTGGGCTGCTAAAAGCACATTTATTTTGTAGGAATAACCCATTGTGTATCAAAGGCGTAGTCTTAATAACAATATATTCCCTAGATATGCACAAAATCATAATCTTTTCACATCGAATTTGAACTCCAAAGATTATTATTTCAACTGTTAAAAACAGTTAAAAAAAGATTTAGAACTCACTCCTGAAGTAGAGTCAACGATCCGAAATACATTGAGATAGAATCTTTGAAATTCGAAATTGATTTTAAAAGATTGTGATTTTGTACATATCTATGGAATATAGTTATTGTTATGTTACCTTTTTGTAGAGGATTTGTAGATGTATAATTTACTTTGTTTTACTGTTGAGCTAAATTATTTTGTGACATAAAACTACTCAACATGACATTCAATTGCCCCATCCCACCCCTTGGGCAGTCCTCCCTCTGGTTGTCATGCCCCAATCCTGCCCCCTGGATGGACTACCTGAGTCTATCCGTTACTAATGGCATGATAGTGGAGGCCATACATGATAAAAGACTGGTTGACTGGTAAGTTTCCCTTCCTAATTCAGCTTCCCCTATGTCTTTTAGTGGATGACATTCATGCGCTTCTCAGACCACCGTCCCTTGATTCCCATAAAGGGCCAGTAGCTGCAGGATAACCGGGGCTTTGGTAAAAGAGAAAGCACTGTGCTTTGGGGTTGGGGTGAACCATATTTTCCTGATCCACCATGGTCTATATTTCCCAGGTGCTGGGGCAGTGTCCTTTAAAGGGACCATGTTCCTAGTTGGTGCCATATGCCTGTCCACTGCCCTAAAACGGGGACCAAGTGAGGGTATTCAGGGGATCCTCTCCATATGACCCCTGTGCTCATCGCCCACTAGCTTGGGTAGACATTCTGTCCCCATTGACACCTCACTGGTTGCACGCATGGTGGGAGAACCTGGCTTTAACAAACCTATACAACCTCGGCTCAGTTTTCAACTCTCACAAACATATGCACACTGACATTTCACCTCACACCTAGTCAAACACTAGATCCCTACTGCGTTACATCCCTCTCCACATCAATATGAAAGTTATATAAATGCAATAAATACACCAAGTTGCAGTTAAGACACTTGCACTGTTCACTAATTTTCATCTACGAAAACATTCCACATGCATGGTCATGTGACCTGGAAGAGCATTATTTACTTGCACATTGGTCAATGAAAACATTCTGCATTCATCCACTAAAAGACATAGGGGAAGCTGAATTAGGAAGGGAAACTTACCAGTCAACCAGTGTTTCATCATGTATGGCCTCCACTATCATGCCATTAGTAACAGATAGACTCAGGTAGTCCATCCAGGGGGCAGGATGGAACATATCTTCCTTTCAATTAGCTCTCCCAGTGTGGTGTTGTGAATGTTTTTACAATATGCAGGTGATTTAAATGTACATAATGGCCATCTTGAATATGACTCACACAGGTTTGAATTCGGAAAATGATACTCTAAGGGTTTTTTCATATTTCCGAACACACATGTGTGCAGTCTTCACAGAATATGTCTGTCCCAATCAACAAGTGTGGGTAACTTTCAGTATGCATCTGTGTGTGTGCATGTGGTGCAGCATTAAATACACCTGTGTATACAGCTTTTAACTAAACATGTGTGTTTTGATTTAAGTCTATGTATGTGTGACTCTGTCAATCTATGTATGTATGACAGCTTTCTATGTGCCTGGGTGTGTAGCTTTCAGTCTCCATATATTTGTTTTGGGCTGGATATATACTATTCCCCAGTAGCAGGTTCCTGGTTCAAACCCCCTTGCCATTTCACATCACACATAAGTCTGCCTGTGCATGCAAAGATAAGGGACTGCATGGGGTTTAACATTTTTCCTAATTCTCTAACAATAGAATACATTTCCTTTGCTAATTTCAGTTTTTACAAATAAATCATTTATAACTTGACTCACCCGGCATGGAAAATGTTCCATGATATAACCCTAGGTGATAGTGTATCGTAAATATAATATGAACTCTGTAAATCTGTATCAAAATGAGCCAAGTACTCTATTAAGTGGTGCTTAAGTTTACAGAAGCAATATGCATTTAAGTGGCACCAAACTTGCATCCAGTTTTACATTTCCCCACTCAAAACACAATACATTAGGCTTAAAGGAAATTACTTTTACTTGGTACCCAATGTAAATGGGAGACACAGAGGGCATATTAAAGGCTGTTCTTGTATCTGGGGCTGAAACATGTCTGAGGATGCTTGTGGTCTCATGGAGAAGAGATGAGACCAAAGAGTTCTGGCTGGACTGCTCCTTTTGGGGTGGGACCAAGCCTGGTTTGCATATGGTCTTTCCTATTTTGTAATGGTTTAGCAGGTGAGGATTTGTGATCTGGGGGGGGTTGTCAAGAGCAGTGCCAGAGGTTCAGATCAATTCTACACCTTCCAGCCATTACCTCTTTTATTTTGCTATCGGGATGAGTATGCCCACACATGGGTCCCGTGCCTGCTGGGCCTAGACACCCAAACTACTCCTCACTGATGAGGCCCAATGAGTCTGAAACATGTCTGGGGATGCTTGTGGTCTTATGCAGAAGGGATGTGACCAAGCAGTTTGGGCTGGACTGCCTCTTTTAGGGTGGTACCAAGCATGATTTGCATATGTTCTTTCCCCTTTTGTAATGGCTTGGCAGGCGAAGAGTGATGGTCTGGGGTTTTTCACAGAACAGTGCCAGAGGTTTAGATTAATTCTAAACCTTCCAGCCATCACCTCTTTTGTTTTGTTCCTGTATTGTTGCCTCTTCAGCATTCCCTTTTCCTCCCTTCTTCTATTTATGTATTTGTAAGGTGCATATACAACAAATAGTGTTTCAATGTGCCACAAGACAAAAGAGGGGGGAACAGGGGAGAAAGATAACAATAACGGTCCTAGTAGGCCTCATGACATTTGGATCATACAAGTGCTGTAACAAGAAGTGTGATGAAGAGAGGGGGAGGGAAGTGCCAGTCTGCGCAAGCGTGAAGTGCTAGTGTGGCAAGAGGAGTGCAGGGTAAGAGGAGAGAGTGCAAGTGATGGAGGATGTAGAAGGGGGAAGGGGAACAGGGGCTAGGCGAGTGCTAAGGAGAGGTCAGGAGGGCAAGTACCAGGGAATTGCATGGGGTGCAAGTGGTGAGGGTCCACATGCTAAGTGTGAGGATGGGGTGGACTGGAAGGAGGGGCCTAGTGCCCTGTAGAACTCAGAGGCAAACAGGCATCCAGTCACTGTGGCAGATGGGGGGGTTAGCAGGGTTGGGGAAGAGGGAAGCAAGATGAGAAAAGGAGGGTCTAAAGGAGCTTCTGAGAACTTAAGGATTTCAGGCTCAAGCCTAAGAGTGGCAGGCCGACCATTGCAGAAGGAGGCTCCTGCAGAGGAGAGAGATCTACTGGGATTACCAGGATTACATTGGGGTTATATTTTCTAAATGTGGCGTATTATTTGGGGGAAATGAGCTTGGACCCTCTCTCTGGATCTGAAGCCCTCATCAAGGTCTTGACTCAGCTGGCTGTTTGGAATCCAGGCCTGCTCATCTGTCTCTAAAAGGGTATCTCTCTCCAGCCTGCCTGCCTGCAAACCAGTCTCCAAATCGTCTCACCTCTCCTCAGCCATCTCCAGTTGTTTCCAAGATCCTTCAAGATCCGTCTACCCATCTTAATTTCCCTGCCTATCAGCACATGCTTATTTTATGTCTATGTCTCCTCCCCTCATTTCATGTGTAAGATGTAGCTTCACCAGTCTCATGACACAGATGGGAGGGGGAAACCCGCACCTATTATAACAACTGCTATTCATTTTTGATGTCTTAACTTCTGATGTGAATGTGTGGGATTAATAAAGTCAATATCTGTAGATCAGTGCAAACAATTGTATGCACCGCCTGTCTATGTGCAATGCATATAGGCAAGAATATTCTATTTGTCCATTTATACTCAACATTCTTCCATTACATCCCAGGCAAATTTTAGATTATTTAAAATGCATATTTGCAATTGGTCCCACATTGATAGGACCTTAGAACTCAGACTAATGATTTGTTAAATAAGTACATTTGTTATTTAAAATTGCACATGTTACTTTTGGTTCATTTTGCACCTGTAAAGTTGCTGACTTTGGCCAATAGATGGCATCATTGGTACATGGGAAGTGGAATCACGGGATCGAAGTGGATAAATCTTCCCTGAACACAGTAACAAGGTCTAGCTCAAAGTCCCAGGACTGGATTCCTAAAATGGGGCAAATCAAGTGAGATGAATTCTCAGACAGTTTCAAATTCCTCCCAAGCTACATCTAGCAATATATACAAGCACATCTTTTGACTTATATAATTCACAGCCTTGATCACAGTAAAATAAAAAACATGGTAAAATACAGGCGTACTTTACGTCTAGCGGTGCATCCCTCTTTCCTCTTTTTTTACAGGTCTGATTGAATGTTCTTGAGACCTAGCCTGTACATTTCTTCCATGTCATGGTTTACTGATCAGGCAATGTTTGAATAGATGCAGGACTTGCACTGTCTCAATAGATTGCCTTCGAATGAACAGGGACCAATTTTTCATAATGTACAACTGCACTCCAAAGGTATGGGCTTTGTCTTTTTATATGTAACCCAACTCTTGTTTGATTATCAGCCTTGCCTTTAGCACTGTAATAATGGTCTGAAAAACCCCAAAATTATGCAGTAGGTGTGGACCCAGAAAAACTCTGACTCAATGATGTTAATAGTCTAAGTTAAAGGCAAAACCCTGCTTTATTAACATCCAAAATAAAGCAGGGACATCTTACAAGCAACGAGTTGCAGCTCTCAGAACTCTTCATACAAAACAACATCTTGGAAATCAAAAACACGTCAGCATGACGACATAGTGATACAAAATCTAGGGGGCAAGGGGATTGGTTAGGGGTAATGATTACATACATTTTCTATATGAGTTAAACTTTTAACTGGATAATGCTTAATTGATGGTTCCTCCTAAAACTACATCTAAACTGATAACAAGAATACATAATTTAAACATTTACCTATTGGTTAATACATTGCGTAATGGGCGGCTTGTCACCAGGAGTTTTGATTGATTGTCATTGAGCTGACCAACCTTGGGCAACTGACAGGTCATCAAGACTTGAGCCAAAACCAAAACGGAGTAGGGGAAGAGAGGTACACCAGATGTTTGTCATAATTAAAGAAGAATACCATCCCTCAACCAGGGTGATTGCCTTTATAGCTAGCCTTGTGCGATATCTTGTGTCTGGGAATATGCATCAGGAGTGAGGCAGGTGTACTATCTGTGTTTCTTGCTAATGAATAGACAGTAATCTTCAATTTGGGGTCACGTGTGAGAGGACTACATTTGGATTTAATTCACCCTGCATTTATGAAGGTTTTAGCTAATATGAATGCAAATGTTATGGTTTCCTCTGCCTCTAGGCACTCTCTTGAGCCTATTCTTCATGGGGTCTTCTGACTTATAAATACCCTGCAGCTGTCTCACAATCATCAGTTGTACTTTTCCAGATTTTAATTAATTTGAGAGTATTCTATCTATGTCCTGTGAATACATATCTAGTGCCTTCTCTGTGGTGCTTGGGCACTCCCTAATTTCTCAGTAACCTTAGCTCGGTCTGCATAGCTACTGCCTGAGCCCTCGACAGATCTGTATTTTAGTAAATTCAGCCTTTTGAACTATGTGAAACCTTGAGGGCTTTCGATTACTTGAGTCGTATTACGGCTTCCATTTTGGAAAAGATGGCTTCCCATTACTGTTGCGTTTCTATATTTGTGAACTATACGCGTGTGTCGTTCATGTTGCATTCAACTTATATTTTTCTTATGTCAATATTCTTCATGTCTTTATGGTTGCAATGTTACTATTTTTCATGTATGAATACATGATTTATTACATTTTCTTTATGGTGAGTGCATAGGTGTTTCATGTCTAATGGATGCATATGCGTGATTCTATGATCAGTTTTTAGTTATTATCGCCATCTTCAGTTTACATTGTATTCATTCCTTGGTGTACCTGCCTGGGATAAGGGCAGTATGGTTGCCTTAAAGAATAACGTTCCTCGCTTTTATGATAATGGGCCTGGGGAGGGACCATAGTCATAGATGACATATTCTTCTGTCTCTCAACATTCCCCCATCTGGTCGAGTCCTCAACCACATCCTCCGTTTTGCCCTCGCCCGCATAAAGTATTTTCGGGATCCATATCTTATTCACTCCCCTCAAGGTGCCTGCATGTGTTATGTGTTCAGACATGTTTCAGGCCGATAGCAGCTGTCCCCATTGGCATCACACATATCCATCATCTGATGTAATTTTGAGGGTTCCATGTGTTAATATCCCCGCAACAATATCACCATACAAAAATATTGCCATATTTGTGCAGTGATATTAAGGCATGAAACCTGTGGGGGAGGGACACCCCCGCAACTCCCATATTTTTTTAAAGGGAGAGGGGGACAGCCCCACAACCCCCGCTCCCAATAACCCCAAAAACTATCCCCACTTAAAATATCGCCTACCGACCATATATACAGCGATATCTTTACCTGATACCATTATGAGGGTGTTGGGGATAAGTAACATTTGATTCTGGAGGGGCAATGGGGCTTTCTCTTATGTGGATATGAGGTTGATCATCAATTTGGGTGTGATCATGTACATAAGTATCCACTTTTCATCACTATTTCCCTACCAACTGCTCCTTTGGCAACCTGTTTGCACCCATGTATTGCTATTCTCAGAACACAGAAGTATCAATACTACTGCTATTAATATTTTGAATGCATTGGCCAGCAAGGTGGGTATCCATGAGAACAGATAGCTGTATCAATCATCATTTTCAGGCGCATCCACCTCTTACACCCTCTTTGTATGTAATTCTGTTATTGCCTCTGTGAGGGGTCCATGTTCCACATTGTGGAAGGTTAGGTATGTGCAGCACGATGGTCCAATGTTTGCACACATGTCACCTTCCATAGCCATTATTAAATCGAGGACATACGTGTTCCGGAGAGTAATGAGCCGTAATGCTCTCAGCTCTTCCTTTATGGCATTAAAGCCCTTCACAGTTGCATTAATTGTTTGCAAGAACTCCCATCAGTTATTTGCAACCATTTGGCATTCATGTTGGCTTGCAACCGAGGAGCAAAGAAAGATGTGTAGAACGGTGTCGCCCTATTGAACAGTTTGGGTTGATCTTGTATGTCATCAAACACTTCTGCTGATTTAGCAGAAAAATAGTTTTCTCTTTCACTGCGCCGAAGGTTAAGGGACCTTTTGTTTCTTATGTGTGCATTCCATCAGGGGAAGTCACCAATTTGCACTTCACTCTGGG
The DNA here is from genome assembly GCF_040938575.1 of Ambystoma mexicanum. Lineage (NCBI taxonomy): Eukaryota > Metazoa > Chordata > Amphibia > Caudata > Ambystomatidae > Ambystoma > Ambystoma mexicanum. Next base: position 295,113,711 of record NC_090928.1, read on the forward strand.
GTGCTACTAGAGCGGTTGTACTCATTACCACTAAGGAACAGAGACCTCCCCAAAGCATGGACAATTGCAGATAGGCCTGGGAACCACAAGTCCAACAGTGGTCCATCAGTACTGCTGTCCCTACTTTCATGCCTGGTGCATAAGAAATGCGTCCACACCCAGTGTTCTTTCCAACTTGTACTGTGCCATTATTTCAGAAGCATAGGGTAGCATTTTTCAGGGATATTATCTGTACTGGTTCCCCTTCATTGTTCACCCATGTGAGTAACTTTGTAATTGTAGAGACATATCTAATTTGCATTTGGCACAACCTCTTCCCACTGCTTCTGGACTGCTTTGCACACCATCAATCCATCGGACCATCCCTCAGATGTAAGTACAGTTCCTTCTATGTTTAATTGGCCCCTTTACCAACATCCAAGTATTTATTTCCCTTCTTTATAGTTGCACTGCAACATTTTGTTTACCTCTATTCTAATCCTTGCTCCACTTATGTCAGATGATGTATATTTTATCACTCTGTGCTGTGTTTCGACCTTCTTCATCATGTTCAACTCTTGTATGTAATTGTCCTCCCATGGTGACTTTACTTTGTTCATCCATACTAGTGAGACTGTCAGACCCTGACTATGTCCTCTAGTCATACAAAGTGCAAGGTGTGTTAGACAATGTGCTGTGTCTGTGGGTACTTCTGTTGCTATTAAAAACTCTGGAAGTGTTCATGGCATAGGGGGAAAAGAGATCACACATAACAGCTGTCCTCAGGCCTCTCCCTCCCCACTCGGCTCATGTGCTGATACCACCAATTATTAGTGACTTGAGCAGAATTAGTCATATACATGTTCATGTGCTCAGTCATCCAATGCATTTCGTTTTAGTCTCTTCATCTCTGTAGCTACTACAGGAAATTATTTGGTTACCATTTCATCTGCCATGGTGAAAGAGGTTATATTGCTATATACTGGTCTGGCTACGTCATAAAGGACCAATTCTCTAAGTGCCATAAGAATAATAAAATAAATGCTACAAAATGTTTACTTTTTTTGCCATAAGAATTATTGCTAATGTGTCTACTTTGTGCAAATAGCTAGGAGTATCATTTCATATACATGCCAAAAGTCAATATCTGACAGTATTGAAAAATCCCATTCTCTTCACCCACAAAATGACTTTTTTAGTCTCTCAAAAAAGATCTGTATTTGCAGCAAATATTGTGCTTGTATGGCAAGAAATGTTTAAAAAATAAAATAGGCTTTTACATTGAAGAGTATCACTGTGAGGCTAATGTTCCACACTCCAAAAGGAGAATATATGTTCAGTAAGTAAGATAGGACCATAAAAGATATAATTGTCAGAGGAAGCATTGGTTACTTTTTCTTCTTTCAAAGTTTAAATATCATGCTTTGTTTCATGCAAGTGTCCCTATAGGAATGTTTGCTCTTTTCTTTGAGTGTCTCTAAAGGGATCAATCTTTCTTTATCTGTGTTGCTGCTGATAAGCCCTTGACATGGACCTCATCTGGACTATTCTCTGTTCTTCTTCACCTTCACACTCTCGGAGGTATGCCATAGGAGTCTCTCCATTGTAGAGCCTGATGCCACCGAGGTGGATGCAGGCTTGCCTTCCCTGGAGCATCACTGCTGTCAGTGTGACTTCTTCCACCGCAAGAAGTCTTCTGATACGGGGCTGATGCCACAGTCTAAAAAAACTTCTACTCCTGGGAATAACACTAGGGGCTTCAGCAGTGTTGCTGGATCAGCTTGTTCAGAAGCTTCATCAATCTTCTTCGACTCCCCCTGCTGCACTCGAAGCTGTCGAGACATACATTTAATACTCTGAATCGTAGCCGTTAAATAATCATGCATTTCATTTCCAAGTGCACTAGCCATATTCTCTGTGTCAGTGTGAACTCGAGTGGGAGCAGCAAGAGGTGTGCGTATTAGGTGTCCCATCACCAGCTCATGTGGAGTCAGGTGATGGTCAAAGCCAAGCTGATTGTGTAATGCAAATTGTGCTAAAGGAAGACAAAGTAGACAGCATTTCTTCAGTGTCACTATTAGCTTAGCAATATGATCTTGAAGAAGGCCATTGAGGTGTTTGCAAAGGCTGTTTGCTTGTGGGTGATAAGCAGAGAAAAATGTATGCTTGATACCCAGAAGGATTGTAATGCGCCAAATACTTCATTTACAAAATGCAGTCCATTGTTGGATTGTAGTACTTTGCGCACTCCCCATCTTGGAAAGACCTTGCATATGAGGAACTTCACCCCAAATGTGGCATCAGTATGTGTGCATGGACCTGCTTCAATCCACAAGGGAAAAGAGCATAGGACTGCTAGCATGTACCTATAGCCATTACAAATACTGAAACGGTCCAGTAGGATGGGGGTATTTTTCCCCTCACTGTTCGCAACGTGTGTCCTGCAGTAAACTGTTGGCATGTCAAACAGTTAATGATAACATTTGTGACCTGCACAGTCAGGTTTGGGGCAAACCAGTCACCCGCAATCAATGCTGCAAAGCATTCTCTAGATGTGTGTGCTGGGTAAGTCAGTTGGTCTAGTGCTATTTGGAGCAGCCCTAAACACATAACGCGTTTCCCGGTGCTGTCCTTCACCATATTGTATCTGTGGGAGACAATGAGCATCCCCTTTGTTTCCCTAATTATTGCCCTTCTGGTGGTGCTCTTCACTGTATTTCTATAATTTCTGCTATGGGTACTCTATTAAAGCCTTCTTTCATCACCATGTCGTGTGAACATGTGTATTTATTTGGCACAGTCACAAAATCAGATATTTCAGAAAAATATGCTGCCCTTTTTGCTTCAAGTTCAGCAGCCTTGTTACTGTGAGATATCAAGTCTGCACCTATAGTGTGTGCTGCGAGCATCACCATAGTGATGGCCAACTGGAGTTGTAATGTGCATATGAGCCTGTCCATTAATGGTGCATGCTGCGCGTGTGTGCTGCCTGCGTGTAAGAAGCCATGCCTCTTCCACTGTGAGTCCTACACATACTATTGTTGTCACATAGGCAGAGTCAGAGTACATCATTACCTCTTCATCTTCATGTGCTTCAAGTGCCAAAATCACTGCTACCAATTCTGTTGCCTGTGCCGAGAAATGCTATGGCAATCTTGCACCTGTCACTGTCTCAAATCTATCAGTCAGTATTTCATTTATTACTGCCTTCCCACTGTTGTTCGTCCATACCCTGGCCTATTGAAGAGGACCTGTCAATCAAGAGGATTTCCACCCTCCTACGGAATATTCTTCAACGTATGTAGCTCATCAGAGTATTCAGTATACTTAGTGCAGTCATGCACATAATCCCCATCCTCCACTGGCTCTGCTATAAATGTAGCCGATTTACCACTCAACACAAGATAATTTTAATCAATGGGTTGGATACAATTACCTCATACCCAAAGGCCCTCTGTGTGGTCAATGTGCTTTTGAGCTTTTCAAGGATGACAAATAGGGCATGCTCAACATATAATGTAACTGCCCATCCCATGGTTATGCTGGCAAATTTCTCAATTGCAAAGGCTGCTGCCGCCAATGCTTGTTCGCATAGGTAATGGCCTCTCATTACTGACTTTAAGAACCCACTGTAAAATGGTAATGGTTTGTGTCCCATGGTAGTCTTTTGTGTGAGGACTGCTGATATCACTACCCCATTCAAATCAGAAAATAAAAAGAATTCTGCATTCTAATCAGGGATCCATAACATAGGTGTTGTGCTTATTACTATTTTTGATTAATCTTAACAATCTATCATTTCACCTGTCAAGGCAATGTCACTGTTGTCCTTCTGTGCTTCCTTGAGTCCTTTTAAAAGTGGTCAGACATACATGCTGTAGTCGAAGACCCTTGCCCTGCAGTAATTGCAAAGACCCAGTAATTGCTGCAATTTCCTTACTGTCCACATTTGGCTGTTTTCATTATTGCTTCTGCTCTTTCAGGTGTCACTTTCCTTCCTTTTTGGCATATTAGCCAGCCTATGTATAGTACTTCTTCCTGACAATGTTTCATTTTCAATGGGATTGAAAAAGAAAGCAATCTTTAAATAAATAATTGTAAAGTATTTAGCTATTGATGAGATATTACACAATATTGTAGCTGGGTTTGGCACCAATGGGAACACTGCCTCAACCATATTGTTCAAGAGGTGTAAATCCTTAATAAATCTCCATGACCTCCTGTTGCCTTTGTCACTCGGTACACATCTGTGTTACGTGGGGATTCCAATGGCACTAATATATCTTGCTGCATGAGGGCAGCAATGGTAAATACATTCATCTGCTTATTTTGACATTGGATATTGTCTTACCCGTGGTAAAATAGCTACCTTCTTCAATTTAATTTTGACTGCCCCCACTACTTTCAATAAACCAACGTCATATGGAATACTGGACCACAATATGCTTGGTAAATGTGCCAAGTATTCCTGGAGAAAGGGTGGTGTCTTTTCTACCAGTGACATTCTGTGGGGTATTTCTCTGTTTTCAATGTTTAGCTGATACGTGAGACTTATATTAAACATCACTTCATCATCTGAGTCATCGTCTGTAAGCACGTCTTCATCTGTTAGGTTAGTCAGTCTAGATCCTTCATCAAGAGCTTGCACTGTTCTCCAGTGTATTCCTTACTCATCAGCTCTGTGCAGAATTACTCTGTCATCCCTCACTATTACTGCTTCTAGTTTTGTGGTAATAACCTGCTCTTCCTCCTCATCCATGGGTACTTCTGCTCTGAACAAAAATTATATACGTAGTTGTAATAGTCTGTCCTGTATTCTCGGAGCCATGCTAATAATATGTGTAGAGGTAAGTAGGGGTATTACGGAGTTTGACACTGCACCATTTGGTAAAAGATTGTTAGAGTTCGGCTGTCGCTACTTGGAACACCATGACGTTGTACCCCCTCCTTCATGTAAACAGAGTCGAATCGGGACAGTAAGAATTTTAATTAGTACATCAAAAATATCCTCTCATTAATATTTCCAAGATGTCCTGGTTGACACGTGTTTCAGTATTAAGCCTTTCTCAAAACCGGACAAGAAATATATCATATTCAATTCAGCTTCATACTATACTTATATTCAAATTCTCCTCTCAACATCTTCATAAAATGGTTAATTGCTGGTCATGCTGCTCATGGAGGCAGTCTCCATTGTGTGTCAACCAGGACATCTTGTAAATATTGATGAGAGAATATTTTTGATGTACTCATTAAAATTCTTACTGTGAAAGTAACAAAGGAAACCAGTGATTTAAAACTGTACTAAAATGGATCAATAAAAACAAATTAACAAAACGTGAAAAAACAAGTAAAAACATTGAAACATCGAATATAGCATCAAGCTCAGTGCTCTATTGGGAACACCTTATTGGAATCTAATAATATGTGTACCCCATAAAGAAATACTTCCAAGTATAATGGCACACCCCTTTGTACATTCTGACCATAGAAGGTTGTTATGAATTCTTCTGCATTTACATAATGAATCCCTGGGGTTGAACATATTATTCCCTGGTCAGTGAATGATATCGTCATGTTCAGTTTGCTCATCAAATCTCTTCCCAATATGTTAACTGGTGTCTTGTGGGAATATTATAATGGCATGGAAAGGTCGTGTTCCCCTATGGTGATAGCTAAGTGGTCAGTAAAAGGAACCGTACTTGTCGCCCCGCCCCTGAAAAACTGTGTGCGTTCATGGCAATGCCTGACATTGGGTATTTTCCTTCTCTAACACAAGATTGAGTCACCCCTGTATCCACTAAAAAGGAAAATGTTGTGTCACCTATTGTTACCCTGCTCCTGGGTTTCTCTTGTGGGTCTGATGTAACAGATAGGATGGAACACATCAAGTCTTCCTAAGGGCTGTCCTGTTGTGGGTGCATGCCCAGTCCCATGCTGGAAAAAGGATTCCCTTCCACTACTGTCACACCCCCTATCCTAGGTGTAGTCCTGTGTTAATGTGTAGTAGCAGAGCATTCTGTTGTACTTGGGCCTGTGTGTGTGGAAGTGCTTGCTGTATCTGAACTGGTATCTGCCATGTCTGCATTGTGCTTGTATTGGTGCTTGTTGCATGTGGGTCGGCATTCTTTGATGTGCCAGTTGTATTTGTGGCTCTTGTGTCTGATACTCTGTGTGATCCTGGTTACTGTACTTGGTCTAGTACTGAGATGGCCCTGTGCTATATGGTGGTAGGTACACTGCCCCCCCTCTTGGGTCAACCTCTTGCCAGTTTTGTTGCATTCCACCCCTGCTTCTGCATACATGTGAAGTGTGCCCCATCCTCCAACATTTCCAACATTGTGGAGCCTGTCCCTCAAATCTGGGTTGACCCTCATTAAACCCTCCTTCTTGTGGACCTTGAAATCCAAACCCCCTACCCCTGTGTGCCCCCTCACCCTCTTGGAAAATAATTATACTTGCCTCTTTCTGCAAAATTCCCATTAGCTGTTGGATGTGTTTGTTGTGCCCCCTGTGTGTTAAAAACTTCCCCTCCACTTGTCAATACTGCTTGTTCTACTGAGAATTTCAACAATTTCTTCTGTAATAGCTTTGCTTCCTCCACCTTCCTGTCCTTCACTTTCTTTCTGTCTTTCCCTTTTCAATTGTGAGCAATAGTCAATTGAATCTCTGACCACGTCTTTTCTTCCATTCCCAAAATCTTTTCTAATTGCCTTTGCACTGCCTCAGGAACCCCTTGGCATAAAATATGATAACAGATCAATATATTGTTGTCCACGGTTCTCTCATTTGTAGCTTCAATTCTTCCTGAATTTCCTGAATATACATCGTCGTATCTTTGTCCATTCTCATTTTTCATGTCCTAATAGCGCTCATGTATGGTGAGTCTGGATATTGAACCCTAAGTGCCTTCCACACATTAGCTCAACAATTATTAATGGGTGCTCCATCATCGTCAATATTTTGTGCAGTCACACCAGGATTCCCTGTCTGTGTCCAACATCATCAGAGCTCTCCCCCAATTTAGCAGTAAACAAGCTTTTTATGTCACCTACTGGTAACGTCATCCCAACTGTAATTATTTCTAATTCATACATCCATTTACCTGCCCCTGAAGTCAGGGTTGGAAGTTAGCAAACCAAATTATTTTTGTCCATTTGTAGCCATCGTATATATTGTGGCAGCCCTCCCCATTTTCTAATAAAGGGAACTGTGTAAACCCAGTCTGAGCACAGCTGCCCCCTTCATCTTTTCAAAACATCAGTCATACTAATCCTCTTCCACCCTGGTAAAATGCTCAGCCTATTTAAATATGGTGTTTTATCCTCTGAACTGCTTGATCACTTTTTTGTATTGTTATGATATTGACTGGGCTATGGCCTCCTCACTAGTTCTTTCTAATAGAATCATGCTATCTCTTTCTCAAGACCCATGCTTGTAGAAGGGTCTGGTGCGGCTTCCTCCTCTGCACTTTCCTCTCTCTCCATCTTCAAACATGGTATCATCACTTTATTCCCCTCCATCATCTTCCCTGTCCTCAAAGTTTTGCCTCCCAATGTGACTCGATGTATGTGTTCCACTCATCACTTCCTCCACTACGTTCTTTCCTCCACTTTGCAAAGACCCTTTTCTATTCCCCATCATGTTGTTAATACCATTGCTTCTGCTCCTACACAGGTTACTAACCCTATTTCGTAGGACCCCTTCTTCTCCTTCATCTGGAAAAGTATATTTCTCAAGGCTTTCATCCACTTCCTTTCAATGTCTTACTAAGCTCTTTTCTCTTTCTCTCTGTTCCTGTCTCTGGTCCCTCTCCTTGTCTTGGAGTGTACGTCCCCTGATAATAATCATCAACTTTCCTTCTCCGTCTTTCTCTGCTTCTTTCTATTTCTTGTTGCCTTTCTCGATCCCTCTCTGCCGCCTTCCATTTTTCTTTTTCCCTTTCCACATATTTTTGTTTGTGTTAATGTTTTTTTTAATGAACTGACGTTCCACTTTACAGTTAACACTCCTCTTTCAACAGAGATTGAAACCAAGGATTGATGGGTGATGTGCGTTTTCACCTTCACATCTAATTTTAGGTGTAAGGCTGAATGATCACTGACCAGAGATAGAAAGTAAGTAGTTGGTAAGGTATATGTAGTCTATCCTAGAGGACGATGAGCTTCTACTCCAACATGTTGTCATCCCTACTACTGACAAATTTGTCTATTGAGGCAACTGAAGGCCCCATTGTTGCATAAAGCTATCCCATTTTTGGCCACGGACCACTGTATCATTTAAGGATCCTGCCAAGAGGGATTGTCATTTAGTCTGGCTCCCCCGATCGTCAATCGTCATTTAGTCTGGCTCCCCCTATACGACAAGTGTTGAAATCTCAACGCACAATGATGGTAAGTGGGTGTCCGCGATCCAGCCATTTTATAAATAGGTCCACAAACCCCCCTTGCATAACTTCAAGTGAGATCTTACAGGGATTCCAGAAGAGGTTTACAACCAGAACTGCCATTTTCAGATGTAAACACAACCGATAAAAGTCTGTCGATGGTGGTATCAATAGCCTCATCGTTTGCCTTAAGGCCAAGGTCAATAGCGGTTACAAGGCCTCCCAATGGATGTCCTGAATCACCTCTGATGGCTGGTTTCATGAAAGTAAATAACCCCTCTAGTTCAAGGTGAAAGCCATGCATGGCATCCTGGAAAAAAAGATTTATTTGTCTGAAAGAATAGGTGTAAAGTTGGAGGTCTTGTCCAAATTTGTATAGCGATAGACATTCCAGGAAATTATAGTTAAGGAAGTAGTGTTAGGGTTGCTGTAGAGCTTTTTTTTAAATTTGCAAACATCTTGAGTGCTGCCTCCAGCCATGACCAGTGCTGGTTTAGGGCCGTTGTGGAAACTTGATATGGATTACAAGCTTGGGTCAATGGTTGGGCACTGGTACTTCGTTGCGAAGCGTCATTGATCGGAGCTGTCTTTGCTATAGGTGTAGCTAAGAAAGTACTTAACTCTGCCTCATTGGTTATTTTCTCCTCAAAGACCCGTTTTGCAACCAGATTCGAATAAAAATGCCATACCAATCGATTGCCGTCTAGGTCTGAAATGTCTATGTAGTGTATATCACTTGAACGCAGCAATTGCAAAGAAGGTATGGCTTGAAATTGATCAAGTACTTTGCTCCTCTTGATAGTCATCTTTCCATTATTATGGGTAATGTTTGCCGATCCAATGAATTTAGAAATGAACTTGATGGGTAGCCTTAGACCCTTTAATATTTGTCGTGATAAGTTAGGTATCACTGTCATTCAATTTTGTGCCAGTGAGGGTACTTGCAATAGTTGGACCCCCAGCATATTGTCATTAGAGGTGAGGTTTTCTGTGGCCATTGGATGAGACTCCAAAGGAAGAGAAGCTGTAGACTGAATCACAGCCTCAAATTGTGGTGCCACAAAAGATGTTATTTTTCTGCTGATTTGTCTTTTCCCTCCTCACTGATGTAAATGCACACTTGTCTTGGTCCGTTGATCCCACACTTAACAAATGCTGTAAGTCCCCTGTTTCCTCAGTGGATTTGTTGGAAAGTTCTTCCACCATTGACTGCGATCTCAGAAACTTTAGTGTAGATCTCCTGCGGTTGTTTTTGACCAGTTGGGTCTCGGTTTTTTTTCTTCTGATTTTGTCATTGTCTCTTGTTTTTTTGTCTTGTGTTCCAGAGATTACCCTTAGGGACAGGAGGTGTTGGACTATCTATAACGGCTATTACACTCTGTTCCTCATTGATAATATTCATGGACACAAGGGCCTCATTACGAGTCTGGCGGTAACCCTGCCGGTGCTACCGGCTGGTTGCCACCGGACTCGTAACATTTTACTGGCGCCTGATTTCCTGGTGCCACTGGGAGATTACAACTCCGGCAGCCCATTAAGTCAGGTGCTGGTAAAATGTAAGTCCCCATTCCCGTAGAGTCCCATAGGACTCTATGGGAGTGGGGACTCGTAAGCGCTGGCATCATTGTTAACATGAGGAGTCTGCTTACCATGGCCCGCTGAACCCGGCAGGGTCAGACCTGTTGGACACAGAAGCCACAGCAGGCAGTCACATAGTTTGCCCCGTCTGGAAGCAAGGGTACCAGTGTGCTTACTGGCACCCTTGTTTCCAGACCCTCAAACTCATAATTATGCCCAAATGTCAGTGTGGGACTGCTTCCCAAATGGCTTTCAATTAGGGGAGTTGGACTGTTAGGAGTCGCACTCCCTATTTCCGAATTCTGATAAGTGTTTGAGTCTATTGTTAACGTCAGACTTTCGTTGGATAGCTCACTGCTTTTGGAGTGAGAAATGTTCTTCTTAGGCCTACTGACCAACTTCAACACTTTCTGGATCTTGTTATCGATCTCTAAGGTTTGAAGGTGATTTTGTTGAACTGTCTACTTAATGTTAATGTAGAGTCAGAGTAACAACTTCAACGCCAAATGGAGTGCTGAGGTAGATGCTGGACCTAGCAAATCCAAGTTGGGTAAAATATTAGAGCCTCATCTGCTTTGGGTGTTCCATGTAGTAAAGAAGTCAGCAGGTTTAAGGCCGTTCATTTTAGACGACATATGTGTTAAGTTTGCATCACTGTTGTCATTCAGTGATCATTGCTGTTTCTGAGCCGGATGTTTGTTGCGTGAACTATCATATCCACTTGTGTCTTTCTCGTTCAGGACACCCACATACATGCACAAATGGAGAAAATATTTGTCTAAGGCAATAGAGTCCTCAAAAATATTGTTTGTGGTCTTTGGTGCCTAAGGTGATTCTTGAGGAATTACAGATCTAAGAGTGCCCCCAAGAGTCTCGTCCACCTCCTGGACATAAGCTATGGTGGTAGAATTAGCACAAGGTGTATGTGTAGACAAAATTCGGTGCACTCGTCATTGTTGTCTATCAAGTGGTTTGGTTGAGTACCCGGAAGTTCTTCAGCTGGGCTTGGTAGTCCTTCACTCCATTTGATTAGTTGAGTTTGTAGGTGTCGGAGTAGGTGTCACTCCTGTCTCCTCCCCTACCAATTGCATGTTTTGAATCAGTTTGGCTGCAAAAGTAATTTTTTATTGTTTGGTAAGTGGCAAGTTTTCTTTAGTGCCCAATTGGAGTAAGCCCTGCAGGAGCTTGAGAGTCATCAACTTTGTCCTTTAAAGTTCTTTTTGTAGTTTTCTCTTGCAAGCTACTTAGATCTGTACTGCTTGATTGTTTACTTCTTATGGCTGATGCCATTTGATGAGTATCAATTTTGTAAGTAAGCTGCTGATCTGTAGCCACCTTTTAGGGTGTTTCTATTAGGGAGGTAATCAGAGCATGTTATAACAAAAATAAGCTATGAGACTTTTCTCTTTTTTTTTTTGTATTGCATTTTCTTCGACTAAATCGTTTGGTGTTGTGATGTATTTATTGTTCTGTAGTTTATTAACATCCAAAATAAAGCAGGGACAGCATACAAGACAACATCTTTTATATAAAAAACACATCAGAATGATGACAACGTGATCCAAACTCTAAGGGGTAAGGGAGTGCCACAGAGGGAAGTGCTAGGGAGTAAGCAGCTGTTAAGTGACTAGGGGAGTGTGGTCAGCTGTGGATAAATAAGTGCAAGCCTGTGATAGCACAGGCCAGTGGGCGCCTATGCAGGTGCTGGGAGCAGAGAGATGCTGAAGGTGATTGGGTGTGGGAGGCCAGGACCCAGGTGGACACACAAGGGCCCTGGTCACCAATCTCAGCAACTGTTGGGTTAGCAGAGGAGGAAGGGAACAGAGGGAAGAGGTGAAAAGGAAGGTCTTGAGGAGCTTCCAGAATTTGAGGAGATATGGCTCAAGAAAAGACGAAGGGGCAGGCTTTTCGAAAGAAGGGAGCCTGCTGAGGAAAGAGATCAGCCACCAACTCGCTGTTTAGCAAAGCATTTGACACACAGAGAGTTGGTGCCGGAGGAACATAAAGATCTGGAGGGAAAGTATTTAGTGAGAGTCAATTGTAGATAGCATTGTCCCGAGCCCCAGGCAGCCTTATGGAAGATGCAGATGGATTTTAACTTGATAGTTGCAGCAACCGGTAGCCAGTGGAGAGATTTTAGGGCTGGAGAGATGCGGTCCCTGGGCCGAGGCAAAGGATAAGTCTTGCAGCCCAATTCTCTATTAGCTGGAGCAGTCGTAGGGACGAAGAGGGTAAATAAGGAAGAGGCTATTGCTAAAGTATAGCCTAGAGAGAACCAGGGCCCTAGAGACATTGAGCTACTGGGGGAAAATGAGGAAAGGAAGGATTCCTTTTAGGCAGTGCAGTTGAAAGTGGGCATTCTTGGCAAGGTCCTGAATATGAAGGAGGAAGGAAAGAGAGGAGTCAAAGATGACTGCAATGTTTCTGGCATCAGATGAAGGAGAAGGGGGAGAGCCCATGGAGGGTGGCCAGAGTGAGGGAATGAAAGAGGGGGCAGGAGTCCCAATGGGAAGGATCTCGGTCTTGCTGGCATTGAGGCAGAGATCATTAGAAGCACGCCAGACTGGATGGCAGATAGGCATTCAGGAATGATGGAGGAAGACAGGAGAGGATCAGAGGGAAGTTTGAAGAAGAGTTGTGTGTCATCAGCATAACACTGAAAGTTAGGGAAGAAGGTGGAATTAGGTGTGCAAGTGGAGCAATATTGATGTTAAAGAGCCAGGCAGAAAGGTTGGACTCCTGGGGTATGCTGCAGGTGGGGATATAGGTAGGGAAGGAGAAAGACCCCAGGATAACCAGGGATGGACGGTCATTGAGGAAGGAGGTCAGCCAGACTAGTGCCACATTTTACTAGTATGGAGTGGTTGACCATGTCAAATGCAGAGGAGAGATCACGTGGGAACAGCTGGAGAGTTGAAATCGAGAGATGCTAGAGTTGGAATTGAGAGATGTGAGCAGTTCTTTACTGGTGTGCAGAAGAGCAGTTTCTGTGCCTCTGGATGCTCGGAATCCAGATTGATGGTCGTGCAGAAAACCAACAGATTCAGTGTGCTGGGCCAAATCCCCAAAGATCAGCACCATACAATGCTATTGCATGCGGGTTTGCCCTATAGGTTTTCAGGGTTGTTGCAACAGATAACTGGTAACCTAAAGAGTTTGCAGTACTATTTATGACTCCACATATCTGGCCTATAGATTGTACATGTTTTGATAAGTGGTCCCTCTCCTTCCATTTATTTGTCAATACCACACCCAGATAACTAAACTGGTCTACCTGCTAAAGTTTAATATTATTGTGCAAAAGGAAAAGGGTGATCCCCCCACCCAAAAGAAATCATCACCTTGGACTTGGTGGCATTAACCTTTAGATCGCTTGATCCCATGAATTTGGAATATTTGTTAATAAGAGCCTGCAATGCTCTTGGCATTCTGGCTACTAAGACTGCATCATCTTCATAGCTCAGTACTGGATTGTAAAAGTAATGAAAAAATAAATAATTTATAACTGTATGAAATCACAAAGCTTTACCCCTAACCCCTCATGTTTCAAATAAATGTTTACATTACCGTTAATTAAGAATTTACGAATCTTTCAACAATGTACAGTGTAGAACCATGTCAGAAAAGGAGACAAGGGAATGTAACACCCAAAATTGTGACAAATCAACGATATATCAGCATCATCTAATATAAGTTTTGATTGGCTAGTTTGAAGAGTCTTTTACCATTGTTCAATAACAAGAGATTCTTAATACTTGTTTGGACCCCAATCAATGAAAAATGAATTAAAGTCCCTGTCCCCTCTTACCTCTAAACAATATAACAAATCAGAAACTTCTGGATGAACATAGTGAACGTAGAGAACATAGTACACCATATGTGTAGCAGTCCCAAAGGGAGCTGCGACATATGCGGTCGACGAAACAGCTTGTGGTGTCAGCACTTATGACGCATAGACAGCAGACATTAAAACACTTATGAATTTGCGGATCATAGTAGTAGCAAGGTAGGAGCCAGATTTCATTGGTAGACAAGACATATTTCATACATAGATGGATACCCCAAGAATGAGCTAACAGGAGTCCAAATGACAACGAAATAATCTTCTAGTCACACACTGATATGTGCATGTTGTACAGCCCTCTATTTGTACACTTGCAGGGCAGGGTGTTAAGTACAACAGAGTAGTAAATCAGGTAACTCAAATGAATGCAACAAATGTGTTAAAGGTTATAACAACATCACAGGAGATTTGAATTTACAATGTTTGGTCGAGGATAAAAACAGATATAAAAAAAACACAGTAGTAGAAACATGGTCTCTCATTATGGAGAGGTGACAATTATACATGCTGAATGGCAATTGAGGGAGATGTACCTCCAACCTCGACATGAGCAGAGGGAAAAGTCATTCCATCATAGATTATATCTATGAGGATTCTATGTTGATTCTCTAACTTACTTCAAAATTGTACACTTCGAAGTCGTTAAACAACGCCACTGTGATCACGAGTTGCTTTTGGCACAATCTAAGCTCGGCCGAATAGAAGAATCAGCTATACGAAACTGTCATTCTGCATTCTTACAGGTTAATAATGCATGGACACGCTTCCTCTGGAACTCCAACTCTCTTTATTTGTTTAAAGAGCACATAACCAATTTACAAAAGAGACAAACTAGTGATAACATGTCTAATGATAATTACATTGATGCTATGCGGTTATTCAAAATTCATTCATCTACGAAAGGAGCACACATTTTTAAAAGAAGATATACATTTTATAGTAAATTACAGAATCAAAAAAGAGAGATGAGAGTTCAGAAGAGACAAGCCCTGCTAAAACCACCATTAGAGAGGGCCATTTTGGTGAAATCCATAAAGTGCAAATATAACAATTGGAGACGAGCTAGGAAAGCACATTTATATCAGCTAGATGGCGAGCTAATGCTGAACACACTAAAGGAGAACAATTCGGCTCAGATCTGGAGATATCTATACATAGCCAATCATACTACCCAACTGCCGATACAAATTAATGGAGTTACTCAAGAGCGGTGGATTCAATATTATACTGAATTATGTGCTCGACCAAAGCTTTCTGCCAAAATGGATAATGTCGCAGTTTACAAGGGGGAATATCAAATGAACATAAACAAAGAGGACATTTTGCATTATATAATGAAGTCGAGCAATTCAAGAGTGCCCGGACCAGATAGTTTAAACAACAAGATGCTTAAATAAACAGCACCCTCGGGAATGGGCATCCATACTCAATAACATCTTCCAACATGTCCTAATTTCTGGAGTTTTACCAGATTCTTGGGGGCATTCTATAATTGTGCCCATATTCAAGAAGGGCGATCGGTTGTGTCCTGCTAACTACCAACCGATCGCCCTTCTTGAAGAGGTGTGTAAGATCTTCCCAAGATTTATTCTCAGAGGCTATAACATATTTCCACCACAATCCGTTTCAAATGGGGTTTGTGCAGGGGTTAGGAACTTCTATTAACTTGCTGACTATTAGAGCTATCCAGAGTCAGCACATTGGAAGTTGCCTACCCCTTTACATGACTTTCGTGGACTTTCGGGCTGTGTTTGACTTGGTTTCCAGAGAAATTCATTTTGGAAAATTGAAAAAGGTAAACTGTCCTCTCTCAATCCTGGCTATGATCCAGTCTTTACTCACAGGCATAAAAATGCAGGTTACAACTTCCATGACGGGTGATCTAACACCATTAATTAAGGCCTTCCGAGGGTTGAGGCAATGATGCATACTTGCCTCATCAATATTTAATTTTTTCATTGCCGATATGAGTTATGTTTTCCTTGACATAAACAGTGATGCACCGAAACTTAATGGTCAACAGATACCAGCACTATTCTATGCTGATGACCTAGAGCTAATGTCAAAAAGACTTCAGGGTCTTCAGCGATTATTAAACGCGCTATCACTGTATGTTGACCAGAATTTATTATCTATTAATGTGAACAAAAAAAAAAGGTTTTAAAATGTAATCAAAAACTGGGAACAAGTAACAACAAAAAATGGGTACTGCAAAATATTTGTGCTTGATATTGTGCAACAATACACTTATCTTTGTACCTTACTTAGTAATGATAGAAATGATGACCCATATTTTAGAGATCTGGAAACAAAGGTGAGCACCGGAATATCACAGTCAATTTTAATACAGGAAAAATATGGGAAATTTTCCCTCTCTCCGATTATAACCTTTTACAGACAAAAAATTACTCCAATACTGTTATATGGAGCAGACGTTAAATTAAGAACTCTGAAAGCCTCATGCAAAAACTTGAGGGTCAATATTGGAAGCATGTCTTAAATCTCCCCAAATGTGTGCCGGTCATTTGGATCCAATATGAATTGGGTTAAATTTCTCTGTATTGTCGATATCTGTGGCAAGTAATATCTTTATTTAGAAAGTGTTTGTTGGCTCCAGAGTCAGAAATGTTAATCAGTATATGTCACGCTTACCGGGAGACCGGGGTTCACTGTTCGCGCTCCCCCTCCCTGGCGCCTCTACCCGCGCTTTCGCGCTTGGGGGGGCGCCGGGGGGAGAGCTCCAGGGACATGGGCGGCGGCTCCTCGGCGCTTGCGTCGGGGACCGCGGTTACGGTCCCGCGCATGCGCCGTGGGGCGGTCGCCCAGGCTTGGAGCAGCTTGCTGCTCAAGCCTCATTCTGGGCCCGCCGGCGCGTGGCAACCATCAGGCTTGCGCTCCAGGCCTCGCAGGCGCCGGCGGCCCATAAAGGGAGAGACACGGTCGGGAACAGATCGCGTCTCAACGCGTTCTGTTCCGGATCGTGTTCTCGCTATCTCCCGCTCTGCCCAGTTAGCTCCTGCTTTGTTCCCTAATCCTACTCACCTTTTCCTCTCGCCTGCTGCCGTTTGTCTCCCCTTTGGCCAGCTTTCTCCTGGGTTATTTTCCCTTGGTCCTGCTTCCTTCTCTTCCTGGTTCCCTTCCTCGCCAGTCCTGGTTCTCCTGCCTGAATTCTCCCTCTCCTCCTCCTGGCCTGGCCTATTCTCTGTGGTTCCACCAGTGCTCCCTTGGGACTCTCTCCAATTGTTGGACTAACTTCTCTCCAGGCTCAGCACCTGCCACGGGAGTTCAGCTTCCTCCTTTGGACCCTCAACACCTAAGCATCTGTGACTGTTACGGGAGTGGCCTCCCACACCTTTGGACTCTCAACACCTCAGCACCCATTGCCAGCTACGGGAGTACCCCACACCTTTGGACTCTCAACACCTCAGCACCCATTACCAGCTACGGGTGTACTCTCCCACTACTCGGGACTCTCCACTTCTAAGGACTTCCTGTGCTCACCCATCTCAGTTCATCGGAGCCTCGCCTCTTCAAGGATTCCCTCCTACCACTTCTTCTGTCAGCACTGTGCAGTTCTGTCATCACTGAAACCAGGTTGTGGCGTTGGGAATCGGTCCATCTTCCACCCAGTTCCCATTCAGGGTGGAGGAGAGGCTGGTTGCTTGTGTCACCAAGTCTTCTTGTCAGTCTGGCTGCCCCGTCGAGACCAACCAGAAATACAGGTACGCAGCATTCCCGTGATTCTCATCTTAACAGATTGAGACGCCTACCTTCCGATTTGGAAATGGAGGACACACAGGACCTGCGGAATGAGTTGCAAGCCCTCAGAGCAGAGATGACTGCCTTACATCAAGAAAATCAAGTCTTACGTCAGATGGTAACCCAGGGAACAGGAGGTGCTCCGCAGGCCGAAAGTTCATTGGCCCATACTGCCCCAATCAGGTTCGATGGAGACCCGCGTCGAGTGGCGGAATTCTGCAACCACTGTCGTATCCATTTCCTTTTCAGGTCTACTTATTTCAATAATGATAAGGCCAAGATCGGATATATCTTGGGAAACTTAACTGGAAATGCCCTAGCTTGGGCGACACCTTTTGTGGCTACTAATAGCCCCATTCTTAATGATTTTGCTGCTTTTGAGAAGGCATTTCTGGAGGTTTTTCAGACACCTAACCTGGCTGCCGCTGCGCAGAATCAGTTAATGGACATCAAACAGGGCAGCTCAGACATAATAACATACATCAGTCGCTTCCGCCTGCTGGCTACGGATTCGCAATGGCCCGAAGTTACGCAAAAGACCCTGTTTCGCCGGGGGTTGAGGGAGGAATACAAGGACGAACTACTTCACATCCCTGAACCTGAGAGTCTCCAACTCTTAATTAATGAGGTGCTTCGCATAGACCAGAGACTAGCCGAACGAAAGGCTGAGAGACGTCGGCTAGAAAGAGTCGATCCCAGAACAGCCAGTCTTCCCGCCGGGGCCTTTGGTTCGACAGAATCTGGACCAGAACCTATGCAGTTGGGTGCCGTGAGAGGGCCGCTATCAGAGGAGGAAAGAAGGAGGAGAAGAACTTTACGCCTATGTCTGTATTGTGGAGCTGCCGGACACTATTTGGGAATGTGTCCTTTACGGCCACAGAAGAAGAAGTCGGGAAACTAGAGGACCTGTCGTGTGGAGGAGAGGCAACGACAGGTCTCACCCCTTTTTCAGACCTTTCCGCCTTTTGCTCGATTCTTCTTCCCATGCAACCAGCTGTTCTACTAACCTTGAGGATTCAGATTCAACTGCCCGGCCGGACGCTTGAAGTTTTCGGGTTGTTGGATAGTGGAGCGTCAGGCAATTACATCGATGAGGATTTTGCTAGCAGCCACAAGATTCCTCTTTTGCCCAGACACTCAGTCCTTCCTGTGGAGGTTATTGATGGTACTCCTTTGTCCTCTGGACCAGTTCATCTGCACACTGTCGGATTAAGTCTTAGGATCGCCGATCACGTGGAGAGGCTTGCTTTGGACGTCATCAGGTCACCTACTTACAAGTTGGTCTTGGGGTTACCTTGGCTCCAGCATCACAATCCAGTTATTACTTGGAGGACTCATACCCTGACCATCTCCTCCACCTCTTGTACCTCGAGATGCAGCTTGCCAGTCCAGACTCTGGTTTCTTCGACTAATTTGGAACTCCGAGACAAGGGGACTCGCCTTTGTTCCGCATTACTGATTCCTCCTGAGTATGCCGACTTCGAACAAGTGTTTGCCGAACCAAGTAACATACCCCTGCCACCTCATTGGTCGTTCGATTGTGCCATAGAACTGTCTCCTGGTGTTGAGATTCCTCATGGCAGGCTGTACGTGTTGTCTCGGGAGGAGAGACGAGTATTACAGGATTACTTATCGGACTGCTTGAGTAAGGGGTACATCGTACCATCTAAGTCTCCCGCTGGATTTCCTTTGTTTTTCGTAAAGAAGAAGGAAGGTTCTTTAAGACCCTGTGTGGATTACCGGCAATTAAACGATATTACCATCAAGGACCGGTACCCACTACCGCTGATTCGAAGTATCCTTGAGACCCTACATCAGGCTCGGATTTTTACTAAGCTAGATCTTCGAGGGGCATATCATCTGGTCCGAATCAAGAGTGGAGATGAATGGAAGACGGCATTTAAGACTCCTTTTGGGCATTTCGAATACAGGGTTATGCCTTTTGGTCTGTGCAATGCCCCTGCGGTTTTCCAACGGCTCATGGATCATATCTTTGGAGACATAATTGGAATCTCTGTCTGGATTTATCTGGATGACATCTTAATCTTTTCCCGATCAAAGGAGGAACACATAAGTCATGTACGAGAGGTCCTCGATCGGCTGTTCCATAATCATCTGTTTGTCAAGGCGGAGAAGTGTTCCTTCCATCAATCCAGGATTGAATTCCTAGGGTTTGTAATAAGTCAGTCCGGTATTGAGATGGATTCCAAGAAGGTCCAGGCAGTTCAAGAATGGCAACAGCCTCATGACGTAAGGTCTCTGCAACGCTTTTTGGGATTCGCCAACTTTTACAGGCAATTCATTCCACGCTTCTCTGAGATCTCAGCACCTCTTACTAGACTGACAAGCAGCAAGATAGCTTTTCTGTGGGACTCTTCCGCTACACAAGCCTTTTACGCCTTGAAATCAGCCTTTATGGCCGCTCCGATCCTACGCCACCCACAGGATGACTTGCCCTTCATCGTTGAAGCGGACGCTTCGGACTTTGCTGTTGGGGCTGTACTTTTACAGAAGGATCCCGCTACATCGGTCGAACATCCCGTGGCTTACTTCTCCCGCAAGCTGAATCCTAGTGAGAGGAACTATGCAGTTATTGAGAAAGAACTATTGGCCATCAAGATAGCTTTCGAGGAATGGAGACACCATCTGTTGGGAGCCCGTTTCTCGGTTGAGGTCCGTACAGATCACCGTAACCTGCAGTATTTACGCTCCTTACAATGCCGGACACCCAGGCAGGCTCGGTGGGCCTTCTTCTTTTCTCCGTTTGTGTTCCATATTACTTACATCTCCGGATCCTCGAATTTAAGAGCAGATGCCTTGTCTCGGTCCTTGGAGAGAGAGAAGAACGAAGACAACTCCAGCCAGATTCAACCTCTGATCCCTTCTCATCGTTTTCTATCGACTATATCGCCACTCTTACAGTCAATATCAGACGCCACCCGGTCTGATTCTTGGAGGTCAGTTTTGCTTCAACGACCCTCAATATCTGAAAGTCATGGCCTCCTATTCTTTCGGAAGAGACTATACGTCCCTAAAGGGGAGATTCGTGATGGCATTTTGCACGGAGTCCACGATTCCCCCATTGGAGGTCATCGTGGGATTCGTGCAACACAAGAGTTACTATCACGACAATTTTGGTGGCCTGGCTGGGCTGAGGAGGTTCGGAGATATGTACAGGCCTGTCCCATCTGTGCCCAATCCAAGGTTCCCAGACAACATCCTTTGGGGCTACTTTCTCCTACTGAATTGCCGCCATACCCTTGGCACTCAATTGCTACCGACTTTATTGTCGATCTTCCTCCCTCTGCAGGACATACTTGTATTATGGTCGTAGTGGACTGTTTTACAAAATATGCCCATTTCATTCCCTTTAAAAAGATACCAACTGCGGTCCAGATGGCCACTGCTTTTCTACACGAAATCTACCGTTTACATGGTCTTCCTGAGAAGATCATTTCTGATCGAGGGTCTCAGTTTCTCTCTTCCTTTTGGAGTAAAGTTTGTGGTCATCTCGGCATTCGTAGAGCCCTAAGCTCGGGTTATCATCCACAGTCCAATGGTCTCACGGAGAGAACGAACCAGACTTTGGAAACCTACCTCCGTAGTTTTGCTAATGCCACACAAACCAATTGGAGTACCTATTTAGACCTAGCTGAGGTATCCTACAATAATTCTTTTCATTCTTCCATCGGGACCAGCCCCTTTCATTGCTCTATGGGACAACATCCCAAGCTGGTCCCTTTCCACCCTGTACCGACCAGTGCGGTTCCTTCCGCTGACGCCTTGGTCTCCACAATCCAACGGCAGCATGAATTGGCACGTGCCTCTTTGAAGGCCGCTCGTGACCGCATGAAGGTTCAGGCTGACCGTGGGAGGCGGGTGGAACCTGATTTCCAGGTTGGAGATAGGGTTTGGCTGTCCTCTAGGAATCTGCCTCTCCGCAACCTACCTGTTAAATTGGCTCCCCGGTACTTTGGCCCATTTAGGATTGTTAAACGCCTATCCTCTGTAGCTTTTCGTCTCCAGCTGCCCCGTTCGTGGCATGTTCATCCTGTTTTCCATGTTTCCCTCCTGAAACCCTATGTGGTAGATCCTTATGGTCGTTCCAGTGTTTGTCCGGCCCCTGTTCTGGTACAGGGGGTTCCGGAATTCGAGGTTCAGGAGATCTGTGATGCCCGCTATCGCAGGGGGGTACTCCATTTCCTGGTGGATTGGAAGGGGTACCCGGCCTGTGATCGCACTTGGGAACCCTCTCGGCATGTGCACGCTCCGCGCCTTGTGCGCGAGTTCTATCGTCGGTTTCCCTGGAAACCTGGGGCTCCGGATCTTCCTAGGAGGGGGTATAGTGTCACGCTTACTGGGAGACCGGGGTTCACTGTTCGCGCTCCCCCTCCCTGGCGCCTCTACCCGCGCTTTCGCGCTTGGGGGGGTGCCGGGGGGAGAGCTCCAGGGACATGGGCGGCGGCTCCTCGGCGCTTGCGTCGGGGACCGCGGTTACGGTCCCGCGCATGCGCCGTGGGGCGGTCGCCCAGGCTTGGAGCAGCTTGCTGCTCAAGCCTCATTCTGGGCCCGCCGGCACCTGGCAACCATCAGGCTTGCGCTCCAGGGCTCACAGGCGCCGGCGGCCCATAAAGGGAGAGACACGGTCGGGAACAGATCGCGTCTCAACGCGTTCTGTTCCGGATCGTGTTCTCGCTATCTCCCGCTCTGCCCAGTTAGCTCCTGCTTTGTTCCCTAATCCTACTCACCTTTTCCTCTCGCCTGCTGCCGTTTGTCTCCCCTTTGGCCAGCTTTCTCCTGGGTTATTTTCCCTTGGTCCTGCTTCCTTCTCTTCCTGGTTCCCTTCCTCGCCAGTCCTGGTTCTCCTGCCTGAATTCTCCCTCTCCTCCTCCTGGCCTGGCCTATTCTCTGTGGTTCCACCAGTGCTCCCTTGGGACTCTCTCCAATTGTTGGACTAACTTCTCTCCAGGCTCAGCACCTGCCACGGGAGTTCAGCTTCCTCCTTTGGACCCTCAACACCTAAGCATCTGTGACTGTTACGGGAGTGGCCTCCCACACCTTTGGACTCTCAACACCTCAGCACCCATTGCCAGCTACGGGAGTACCCCACACCTTTGGACTCTCAACACCTCAGCACCCATTACCAGCTACGGGTGTACTCTCCCACTACTCGGGACTCTCCACTTCTAAGGACTTCCTGTGCTCACCCATCTCAGTTCATCGGAGCCTCGCCTCTTCAAGGATTCCCTCCTACCACTTCTTCTGTCAGCACTGTGCAGTTCTGTCATCACTGAAACCAGGTTGTGGCGTTGGGAATCGGTCCATCTTCCACCCAGTTCCCATTCAGGGTGGAGGAGAGGCTGGTTGCTTGTGTCACCAAGTCTTCTTGTCAGTCTGGCTGCCCCGTCGAGACCAACCAGAAATACAGGTACGCAGCATTCCCGTGATTCTCATCTTAACAGTATATTATCTCAATACATGTTCACATCAACACATACCTTTGTTAAAACATGGATAAATTTGGCAGTTCAGACCCTGGCTCTGAGCGACATCTCGATACAAATCTTGCTGGAGAACCCCGGTAAAGCTAAAACCAATTTATACCTACACGACTGGTTTCTAACCAGGGAGAAATGTATGAAGGACAACCATTTTTAAAATAATCCATTTCAAGACAAAAATTCAGTACTGTTGAACCATATTTAATACAGTCAGCTTCAGGATCACACAGCACAGATTTTCGTTGTTTAAGATTTGACCTGTGGCCAACTAGAGATGTTTTATTCAAGCGCCAGCAATTAAGCGGCGAAAATGTTTGTCGATTCTGCTTACACCAATGAATCAAAGAAACCCTCCAGCACCTAATCACTAGATGTGAAATGCTGGAGGATTCACGTTCATTTATTTTAAAAAACCTAAATCGGAATATTTAATGATTACTTGTGATCAGCTCTGGCAAATCTTATTTTCTGGAAATAGAGCTACAATTCGAATTGCTGTTTTTCAATTTTTGTATGAATTGAAACTCAGTGACTAGAAACAGGCGGCTTTGGAAGCACTTAGCACTTTACTTTACATGTCAAGGACAGATAGTAGACACAAAGTTACATGATTTCCTTGTTGTATTTTTTAAATTTTAGAATCATAAATTATGAATTGTGATTTCAATTTTGATTGTGTTGTTGGTTTTAAAATGAATTTTGTATTCTTTTCTTCTTTTTTCTTTGTTTTTGGTTGATGGTAATATTGTGAATAAATAAAATGCAAGCTTAAAAAATGTAAGTTCAAAAACAAATTGTAAAGTTGATTTATCAGCTAAAACAATTAAAAATAAATAACAACATCATTGAGAAGGTGTCAGTATAGATGTCAGAGCCCATCATTTCAAATCAAAAAGTAGTGCCATTCTCTCGGATATTGCTATTAGTACATTGACAATATTATATTAATCACATTTTGGAAATGTATGGGTGAATGATTGTTTCAAACATCTATTCCCGCTAAATGACCCAAAATAAGGTTTCTATGATATCATAACAATAGATAGCAACATCTGCATGTCTTATGGAAATGCATGATCACACATCAGGATGCTCATAAAAAGTGATGCAATTTGTTATGATCATTGAGACCCCTGGGAGTGGGAGAGCATAGATAATTGGTCTTCAAACTTTTTTGGCCTGGGCCACCCCCTGAGCAAAGTTTGGGCAGGCTGGGCCCCCCCAAAAATGCCAGATGGACAGTATGTAGAAATCGCTATGCACTTTTGCGTGCCGTTGCTGCACCCTACTCCCAGTACAGACCCTGGGCTCTCCCCACCCTACTCCCACCACTATCCCAGTGCTACTACCCATCCTGCTCCCACCACAGTCCCATAACACACGCATACACACATAAATAAAAAATAAATCACCATAAACATACCTTCTGCAGGGGCCTGTGCATGGTTGCTAAAATGCCCCGCTCCAGGTTGCTCTGCCCGTATGTGCGAGGAGGCGCAGGAGCACCCCCTCGCACATACATACATGAAGTGCCCCAGCCAGCATTTCCAATGAGCTATGCAAGGCTGCGAAGCAAAACACCCCCAGCGTTGCATGGCTCAGGGATCATGTGCGGCTGGGGAAATGAACTATCAAAGGCAAACAGTGTTTCCCTTTGACAGTTCAGCCAGCCCAGGAGCACTCCCTCAGCTGGAAAAAGGGCTGGCTCCTCGGCTCCTCAATAATGGGTGAGGGGGCCAGTGGGTGAACGTCCCCTCACCCATTATGGATGAGCCAGCAGGCTTGGACTGGCCTATAGGGCAATAGGGCGATGACTGTACAAAAAATGCAAAATGCTAGTGTAGGCCAGTCAAAATGGGCCACTTTTTTGGCCAATGTGGGCCAGTTTGAGCAGTTACTTCACTATGCAGCTAGTAGTTTTGACCATTGTTGCTGAATAAATATCACAATTTGTTTACATTTGATCAAAAAACAACCCCTTCAGTACTATTCAAACAGTCTGTGACTAAAGGACTGAATATCCATTTGCAACTGCTGGTCATTTTTTCATTGGTACCTAAGACCGCTTTATGGTCCAGTGTGACCATGTGAGCTGCCCGTGCCCATTTCCTCCAATCTATAAAAAAAAAAATATATATTTTTTTTTTACATTTCATGCTGGGCTCTGGCGCCCTCCCCCCCACCCCCGGGATGCGGCCGTGCCCCCCCTGCGGGGGGAACGCCCCACAGTTTGAAGACCTCTGGTCTAGATACCTAATCCAGAAGCCCTCCCTTTGAAATAACAATTTATTGTAATGACTGCCTCTCTTTCTCTTCGATACGACCTCCAATATATAGACTTCATTGCTCCATCATCTGCCAAGTCATGTCAAGAATAGACTATACCAACAGCAACTATCTCAGAATGCCAGACCATCCCATTAAAAAATGCAGCAAATTCAGAACACAGCAGCAAGTCTACTCCTCATACTCACCAAGAGAGAACATATCACACAGCACTAAGAAGCATACATTGTCATAAAAGAATCTTCTTCAAGACACTCTGCATAACCCACAGAGTAGTCAACAGCCAAGGAGTGAAATTCACACAAGAATAATTCCCCATTTACAAACCAAATTAGCACTTAGAATCAGCAACGACATCCGCCTCATGCCAAACCAATACTCAGAGCTGAAATTTGGTGGATCAGCATTCTCCTGCATAATGAATTGTTCTTTTATAATGCGCTTATTTCTAACCACGGGATCAGGATTTGAACCTGTGTTGCGCTGCGTTGAAGACAAATGCATTGCCCCTGAGCTACCCCCTCACCATTTGCATCCCAGCAAAACTTTGTAACTCACTCTCGAAGGAAATACGAACAGCAGAAAACACTGAACATTCAAAAAACTACTAAGAACATGGCTGTTTAACTCACCAAACTGAACATGCAACTCTGTAGGAGAGAAATAGTCATCACAACACAAGAGCGACACCCAAAACAAACAAAACCTAATGAACCTAAACCTGGAGAGCCCCAGAAAAAAAACATTTTAACCAGACCAGCATAAAATAACCTATACCCTTTCAAACCAACATAACACCAAAGAAAAGGTCACAGACCTCCCTCATCACTAGCCCTACTAATAACATGTCCAATGATCCTACAGAGCCACCCTCAAACACCAAAACAAAACTCACATACACTTCTACCTCAACAGAAACCACTACAAACTGCACACACTCTGCAACACTCACAATACCAAATGCATGACAGTAAACCAAACCACAGACACACTAACCGCCAATGCACACTCATGCACAAAACATCATTTAACCACTAAAAGAAACATAGCACACAGTGACAGTTTTTTCCTATCGCTACCTACAGCATATCAAAATTCTCTTGCAGTTTCCGCTATCCATACTAGTAATATCCCCCTCCCCCTTCCGAACCCTCCTTCCTTTTCAGATCTGCCAGAGTGTCTGAAGACTATGAAAATGGCAGCGGGCACGGTATAAATCAACACAACATAACATAAATGTGTTTGTTTTCGACAAAATATCATGGATGCTACAGGAGGGTCAAGGTTTCCTAATAGTATGCATGAGCGGTGCTCATTCCATCTTGTTTTTGTTTTTTTCATTTAGTCTTGCCGCCATAAGATTTCCCACATGGGCAGTTTATCCCATAGATGACTCCCTGTGAATCGCAAGTTCCGAATTGGCTTTAAGATATCTTATGACCCTTAGAGGGGTGATGAATAAATAGGCCTTTAATGATGGGATTGCAATTCCATCAATTCAAACAGGGGAATGTACCCTTTTCTTTAAGTTATCAGTGTCATTTCATTCAGCTATTACCAAGGATTGACTTAGATTATGGCTCTGTTTATAAGGTAGGAGTCTCTAGAAACAGGTAATTGATAGTACTATTTTGTGTAGTCAATTTCCAATGTTTAGACACAGCCTTTCTAAGGGCAACATATATCAAGTCGGGTGAATGTGTTTTAGGTTGCGGGGACAGCAGCATCTGTCTCTCTTCAATAATCGCCATATGGTATGCTGTAGTGATCATTTGAGAATCATAACCCCCATCCTGAATTTTGTGCAACATGATGGTAAATTGATCACTCAATAGATTGTAATGAGATATAATCCTTCTTAGTCTCAAGAAGAATTGCGAGTATGGTAGGTTTTGTTTTACTCTATGTAACACCTGTATCCTCAGTTAGAAGCCCCCCAGACCTGAGGCACCACTAGCAGTGGCAACAGCAGCCGCATCTGAGCACCCACATGCCCAGCTTGACCAGGTTGGGCACAACCAGGAGCAATGATGCTCTCCCTTGTCGGTGCAAGCAAGCAGTAATGGGAAGAAAATGTGGTACAATGTGCAAAACAAAGTGCAACCTGAGCAGATCCAAGGGCGCTGTAAGGAGAGGGACAAACCAGGTGGTAGTGCAAAGTGAAAGGTGAAACCAGAGGAGAGAGGATAACCAACTTCACTACAGAGACAAGTAACAACTTGTGTAATGGCACACACATTCAGCAAACTATTGCCACTGCACCTGGGTGAAGCAATGAGCTGGGATATATGCAGCAACTGAATCACATGGGGGCAAACAGGCACAGCACAAGCAGGAAAATATGCAATGTCACAAGTAAGGGTGACTGAGTGTCCTTTGGGTTGATATTCCCTGTTTCATGCGCAGTATGAATAATATGAATAAGGAATACTTGTGTACATTAAAGTAAAGTCCAATTGTGCTGTTTCTAAAGGAGCTCACTGCACCAGTATGCAGTGAGCTCCTCCACCCATATATGGGCCTCTTTACGATTTGGGTGGTAGCCCTTAAATGCGGTGGTAACGCTATTACCACCACATTTAAGGGTCCCCCCAAACATTAGTCTGGTAGCATTTACCCCAGCTACAAGTGGGGATTGGGGAATACCCATTACCGCCCAACCTTTGATCCACCACTAATAGCACCGGACCAGGTGGCAGTAACGCTATTAGCACGGGTGGTATCCCGAAGGTAATACTGCCGGGATACTGCCCAACTCGTGATGAAGCCCATAGTGACTAGAGGTGGGACACAACTGGTTTATAGTTCTGCAAGGTTCTTGAAAGTGGAATAATTATATGTCATACTAGAAGGTTGTCTTCCTCATATGATGGTGGGTGGTGAAGAAGGGGAGGAGCTGGACTGGCTACTCAACCTCTGTGTCAGAGGAGGTAGTCACTGACAGTCAAAATGGTGGGATGGAGTGTGAAGAGAGGGAGGTGGTGGCTGAGGGGAGGGCAACAATTACTGTGTTGGAGATGACAGTGGCTGTAGTGGAGGTGGCAGTGGTGTGGGGCAGGCTACTTGCAGTCAGTGGGAGACTGAGTTCCTGGAGAATGCAGAACACTTTTGAGTCCTTGACATTGGAGGAAAGGTGGTGGTGTCCCAGCAATAGGAAGTGGTAGCCACAGTATTGCAGGAAGAGTTGGCGCAGGAGATTGAAGAGCACCAGGGGAGAAGCGAGAGATGCCCCTGCCCATTTGAATGGCTGAGGAGGAGACTGAAGCCACTACACAATTGTTCACAATTGTTCGCTCAGGCAGGAGGATAGTTTGCCCACTGCTCCATTTCCTGCTCAAGGCGAGGGGGCGAGGTAAGATAGGGATTCCCGTAAGTGAGGAGGGATGAGTCATAAGTCATGCCCACCAATGACATCCCCATAGGTTCCAGCCTGGGTGTGCCATTACTTCAGCTTGCTGGAGAGTGTGACTGTCAGGGACAGAGAGGCATTGTAATCTGCAAACTGTGCAACCTCTGCAAAAATACAGTTCAACGGTGTGACCCAAAGATGAGTGCCTTGGGTACCTCGCCACTGAGCAAGCAAAAGTACCACAGTCCCTACTAGTGCAGCACACTACTATATCTGTGATAACATCGACAAAGGAGTGTCCGATGGAATTCCACCTCAATTTCAGGGAGCTGGACAACATGGCAAGAGGGGAGCCCATGTCCGGGCAAATGCTTCTGCGCCCCCTGCACTTCTGTATGTGACTTAGCAGAAGAGTACTAGAAGGAGGAGGGCACTGGAAGAGTCAAGACAAAATGGGGAGTACAAAAACAGCCAGATTGTCTACACTATGACACTGATGCAGAACCACCAGCATGAGAGTACAGGTCTAGCTCAGAGTTCTGGTGGTAGGAAGGACCAAATAGACTGGGAAGAACTACCTGAGATGTGCAACCATTGGGATTGGCTGAGCCGTGGAGGTTGGTGTGATTTTAACCACTGGAGTCATGATGGGGGCTGACCCTTGACTGAGGTAGAACCTTCACTGAGATCAATGCCTCTATTAACTGGGCTATATAATAGAATCCTGGAATTTGGTACAACTGCTAAGAAGAGCAGCACCAACATGTTCATGGAACCTTTCAGTTGTGCAGAGCCCTGGTGTTTTGAGATGGATTTCACAACCAGAGTCCTTATTAACTCAAAAACTCCATGAAAACAATTTCACAATGACCTGGGCTGAATAAAGAAGATGCATGGAATTGGAATCCACTGCTAGGTAGAGCCAAATAGATGGAGGAGATATTGTCATAGAATCGTTGTGGTGTGTAAAGATCCAGATTTTGGGGATTAATTTGACCATGGGGTTTTGGTGGGGGCTGACCCTTGATTCGGGCAGGACCTCTATTTGTTTAGATTTATATATCGTGCAAACAGCCCAAGGGTATCAAGGCACTGTTACATGTGAAAGGCTCAGTTAGAGTGGGTGCCAGAGACGCTTTTGGAGTCAAAGGCAGGTTAGTTACATACACAAGTGATACATTTGTCACTTTTGAAGTCAAGGCAGGTGAGTTAGTTACATACATGATGATAGGTTATTTATAACATGCTTAATACCCAGAGGCTTTGCACGGACCCGGGGATCGAACCTGTGCTGTTCCATGTCATCTTGCTTCCAAGGCGTGCACGTTGCCACTGAGCTATCCTCGTGAGACATGAATGAAACATTTGTCAGACAGTGTTTCATCTGAGTGAGAGGTGGTGAGATTATGTGAATGTACTCTACGAGTACATTTTCATCATTAACCAGACTGAATAAAGAGGAAGCCTAAAATTAGGCAACACTGCTAGGTAGAACCAAACAAACTAGGGAGGAACAACCAGGGATGTCAAATTGCTGGGATGGGCTAATCCCTGGAGAGTTGCAGTAAATTAGGCAACAGAAGTCATGGTGGGGGCGGTCCCTTGGTTGAGGCAGAATATTAATTGAGTGCAATGTCACTGGTAACAGGGCTGAATAAAGAAGAATCCTGAAATTGGGCACCACTGCTAGCTAGAGACAACAAGGATTGGTTTGAACCACCAGCGATGTAGAATGTTTTAGTTGGTCTGAAACCCTGCAGATTCGGGGTGAATTTGACTGCTGGTGTATTGGTGAGGTAGGGCCTTTTATTGAGGCAGAATCTCTACTGAGTACAATGTCAGTGTTAACTGGGATGAATAAAGAGGAATCCAAAAACTGGTAAGAAAAAATAAACTTAAGTAACTTTAACGTGAGGAAAAGCTCACCTTACACTGAACTTTAAGCAGAGGAGACTATAAACATAGCACATATTTTACTTGCAGAGAAACTAAGCTTAAAAGGAAGGAAAACGTAAACTTTAACATAAGCAACTCGTATTTACTTCACCTGATGATTCTGTTGTTTGGTCTTCTAAGTTCTAGTCCTGGTAAACCCTGCCACCGTAGTCTTCAGAGATAAGATGTTCATTCATTTTTCTGAAAATCAGCTCTTTTACATGTATCCTTGAGGTGTCTGCTGTAGTTGAAAATTATAGCTTCAGCCACCGAAAATGCCCAAGCCCACTGCACAGTTGCCATGGGGAGGACAAGGTTTTCACAGCCAATTGAACAAAGCACAGCTGCCCACCCTGATTGGTTGTCATGCCAGAATATCATTGGCTCATCATCACTTCCCAGTTGACATGTGTCTAGAACATAAATATCAAAAATCTGGTCTGCAGTGGGCCCGCTGAATTCTCTGATGCATAGAACAAGCCTGACTACAGAAAGAGTATGTACCTCAGTTTCTTAACCTTTAACACTGCTTGAAAACTCATTGTGGTACCCACAAGGTACTGTCAGAAGCTAAGGACAATGAGTGTGCACAGGCTGACAAAAAACTTTGCAGAGGAGTGTTATTGCACTGAGATGTTGTTCTCAGACCTTTCTTTCACTTTTTGTGTTCCATCAGGCTTTCAGATATCCCTCAGGCAGTGGTGGAAATTGACTGTTTTTTCTAGGGGCTCCCACCTAGCACAAGGTTAAGGGAGGGCAGCTTCAGCGTGGGTGAGGCAGGGGTGTTTTTGTTTTGGTCATCCCCATAAACATGTGCCTCTTAGCCCCTCAGAAGTGAATCATTAACACCTGGAAATAGCTGAATTCCTTATAATGTTGTCAGGAAAGTGCAAATTGTGCACACCCTTCAAACCCCCAGAAAATGCACTTTGATATTTCCTGTACAGTGCAACGTTGATATAGGATTTCAGAGGTCTGTTCTGTTGCTTAGTCTCTCAAGTGGCCTTGTGGGGAAGTGTCTCGCCTCTCAACCTAGTGACCATGGTTCAAATCTTGGCCTTGACACAAATGCAATGCAGCATTAAAAAAAAAGTAAATTTTACCCAGGAATGCACATGAGATCCGGGTAGATGTGTTTTGCTGGATGGAAGATCCGGCCCAATAACAGCACTGCTATCATGTAAATCCTACCACATGCTTAGCAAGTCCTCTTGTGAATGAGAACCCCCTCTGTTGTCCTCATTCTCAATCTCACACAAATTTAGTATAAAATGTGCCACCTTGCCTTTAAACCATGGGGCAAGGAAAGTCTTTGAGAGGTAATCCATTTGTGACAGCATCTCACAGGGTAATGTACCATACAGGCTAACTTACTGGGTGGTCTCATTAAAAAGACATAATGAAAGAACAAACCAGGCTAACCATCTCATTTAGTGGCAGGTAATGGCTTATGAAGTGAGTTGATAAGAATCAAATGTAATACATAATGACTAATGTAATCAATACTGCATGCACAGAGACAAACGCCCTCATTAGAAGTTTGCTGGTCCGGAAACAATGGTGCTGGTAAGCTTACCGGCACCGTTGTTTCCGGACCGGCAAACTACGAGTGCTGCTGGAGGGTGCCGTCCCGCAGAGTTTCACGGAAGCACCGGCACTGTTGCGCACAGTGACGGTGCTTCCTACAGGACTCCACAGGAATGGGGATTAACAGAATTGCTGGCACTGGATTTGCCGGACCACTGGGGCTGTAATGCCCCGGTAAATCACTACGGGTCCGGTGACAGCCTGCCGGTTTTACCGGCACGGCTACCGCCCGACTCGTAATGAGCCCCAATATCTTATATCAGGTTAACAATACATTTTTATTGATTGATAATTCGCAGTTGTTTTTAAATTGAAGGGAAAATTAAAGGTTCATTGATTAATTTGAATACAGTATTTTCTTTTTAGAGGGCATTTCAATTTCAAACACAAAAATATTTGTTATAGTGGAAAATACATAAATCTAAAATATTACGTTTTAGACATTCCAAATCATACATTTCACACACCAAAAACATGAGTAAAACAAATAAGCAAAACAATTCTTAAATGTTGTTAGAGCTCCATAAGTGAATATCACAGGTCTACAAGTACAAAAAGAAGTGAGCTGCCACAAGATGGAGGACATGCTCAACAGCATAAGGAACCGTGGGCTGGTGCATACATTCCCTGCATGCCAAAGAACCAGATGGCAAAAATCGACTTTTACAAGGGCTTCTAAGAATCGGTGCATGTGCATGATACTTTGGTGTAATGGTGTGTTATTTGGGTGCTAAAGAGCCCTTTGCATGTAGTAGAGGGGTGGGAGTCTGACTCGTCACCTTTTTCCAAACATATGGATGATGCTGTTTTATGTGGACCCACCGAAAAGAGGAGCCCAAATTGGTTGTCAGCTTCCCTAGCACGTTGCTTTTTTTGCATGAATCGGAGGAGGCACTATGTGGTTGTTTCTCTTCAGCTGTTAAATAGCACACATCAGACTGTTTTTGAAAGCTGAGTGAGGCCTTAACCTTATCTAGTGCTTCTTGTGGTCTGCTTAGTGAGCTTTGCTTTGTATGGAGTATGCAGACTGTATTTGGAAAAGACTGTGCACTGAAGCAGGATTTATGTGCACAATGCTTGAACTTGACCATTCTATGTCTCTGTGAATGTCCAAACCTTGATGGTGTTTCCTGTTTTCTCTCTCGCTCTCTGTGGTATTATCAAGAAGAGGTGTCTGGGTTTTAATCTATGGAGGGGTGGAGAATAATCCTTGCCAACGTCCACATTGTCCTCTGATTCCAAGGTAAACAAAACTGGGAAACCTTGAGGTATCCCCTCTTGTTCATCATGTGTGAATTGCTCTTTTTCTTCCTCCTGAGGGGATGTCATTTCTTATTTTTATGTCTTATGCATTAGATGATGAGGACTCATATTTCTGCTTTGTCACTGATTGCAAGTGTGACAACAGTGAATGAACGATTACATGTCTTCTCCTGTTTCACTTGCGGCAGATCCCACTGTTCTTTGCAGAGGAGGAAATCTGCAGATATGACTGGAGTTTCCATCACACAGATCCACATACTACCTGGGCCCCTACAGTGCCTACAGCCACTGCTGTAGCAGATGAAAGTATACATTCATTCTCAAACCCCTAATACGTTTTGGTACTGCAGCCGAAAATTCAGACATGATTTTTATGTAACTCATCTCATATCATACTCTCCTTCTTTGTCTATAAAATGACACATCATTAAGAATGATTTGGTGTGTTCTCTTCCCACCTTTAAAAATAACTTTCACCTAAAAACGGTTTGTGTACTTTCTCCTCCACCTATAAAATGCATGTGTGACTGCAAATTATGTGAGATGCTCTATTCCCACCTACAAATTGGCATGTGCCTTAAAGTGTGTTGGTGTTCTCTCTCTCCTCTGCCTATAAAATGAATGTGTGACTAAGAATCCCTTGGTGTGAGAACGTTTTGCTGTGCTCTTTTATCGGCCTTTAAAATGAAGGCGTGGCTAAGAATGCTTTGGTATGCTCTCTTGCCACTTACAAAATGTACATATGACTAAGAATGATTTTCCATGCCCTTGCTCACTTACAAAATTAGCATGTGTCCAAAAATGCTTTGGAATGCTCTCATACACCTTTAAAAAGCCATTTTACTAACAATTTGTTTGTTTGCTTGTTTGTTTATTTATTTATAGGGCGCCCAAAACCCTTAGGTAGCTGGGCGCACAACATGACAAGAATACTTAAGAGCTTGGTTACAGGTTGCTTGGTTACAGGTATGGACAGGTGCAGAAAATACTTACAGGCACAGTTGCAAAGTTAGCAGGTACAGGTGAGAGGCAAGACACGAGAACAGACAGCTAAGGTCATTAGTCTGGTGGTCGTTATGGCGTAGCCAAGTGCGGGTATTGCATCTAAACTGTCATAACACTGATCCCTTCTTAGCTCAACTGGTAATGCGTTCCATTGCTGAGCTGCTTTTACAGAGAAGCTGTTGCCTCCTGTTTTTTTTTGTTGGAATCTAGGTATTTGTAGGCAGTAGGAATTGGCTGTCCTAGTCGGTCATGCAGAAGACTTTCTGGTTATTCTTTCCTTTACGTAAGGGGGGCTGCGTTGTTTAGGCATTTGAAGGTTAATGTAACCGTTTTAAAGAGGATCCTATCACTGATTTTTAGCCAATTATGGTTTCTCCTGGAGTTAGATATGTGCTCTCTAGTAGGGAGGTTCAGGGCTGTTCTGAGCACATTATTTTGCAATGTTTGTAATTTGTTAATGATGTATTTATTGGCTCCTACATACAGTGCACTGCAGTAGTCCAATTCTGATAGACAGAGGGCATTTTCTAAGATAATGCAGCTTGCTGGTGAGAGGAAGAGTCTGCATGCTTTATTGAGTTTGCCAGTGTAGGCCGTGGATGAGGCCAGGGAGTTTACCTGTTTTTTTAGGGATAGCCTGGAATCCAGATAGAAGCCAAGAGTCTTCACTTCTTTGGAAACTGTGATTATATTACCGTCAATGTTAAAGGCGCTATAATTAAGATAAGATAATGCAGCTTGCTGGTGAGAGGAAGAGTCTGCATGCTTTATTGAGTTTGCCAGTGTAGGCCGTGGATGAGGCCAGGGAGTTTACCTGTTTTTTTAGGGATAGCCTGGAATCCAGATAGAAGCCAAGAGTCTTCACTTCTTTGGAAACTGTGATTATATTACCGTCAATGTTAAAGGCGCTATAATTAGTGTCAAGTTTTTTTAGGTTGTTGGCCGAGCCAAGGATCAAGATCTCCGTTTTATCATTGTTCAGGCAGAGGCCATGGGTTGCCATCCATGCCTGAATGAGGATGTAAATTTTGTTTACTAAGGCTGTATCCGAGGTGAAATTGCCCGAAAGGGGCATGAGGATCTTGGTGTCTACATAGTTTGGGTAGGTGACACCCAGTCTGTCCAATTTGTCTAATAAAGGCTTAGTAAAGATATTATACATATTTGGTGAGACACATGAGCCCTGGGGGACTCCACATGTTGTTTGAATTGGCTCTGCAGATGTTGAGGTGGAGAAGACTTGCATGCTTTTGTTGTCAAGAAAGGAGTGTTCCCAGGCTATGGCTTCACTTGAAAAGTGGGCGGCCGATGCTAGGTCTTTGCATAATACTGCACGGTCCACCAATTCGAATGCTGCCAACAGATCAAGGAGGAGTAGCATAGCTGTGTTTCCTTTGACGTTAAGCTCATCGATTTGGGCTTTAAGGTCTATTAATTCAGTCTCTGTGCCATGCTGAGGTCTGAACCCAGATTAAGAGTTGGTCTCAAGGTACTTTTGAATTTGAAGATAGGCCACTCTATCTATTATCTTCAGGAGGAATGGGACTGTCGTGATAGGCCTGTAGTTTGTGGGGATGGAGGGGTCTAAAGTTTGTTTTTTGAGAAGGGGTAGAACCCAAGATTATTTTAAGATGCTTGTGACAGTATTGGATAAAAAGGAGCCATTAATGAGTTTCGAGATAAAGGGGGCTACGTCTGTGGCTACATCCTTAATTATTTGGGCCGGGCATTTATCGCCTTTGCAGTTTGATGGCATTAGGGAGGCAATCATTTTTTCAGTTTCCTGAATGGAGACTTTGGAGAATTTAAATGGATCTAAGTTGGGCTTGTTAATGGGAGTGGTAATAATTGGTATTTCCATGGGTGGAAGCGAGGCTTTTTTTATTGCAATTTTGGTTTGTAGTGTTTTTATTTTATTTGCTAGGGCATTTTGGATGTTAGTACACCATTGCTTCTCTTTGGGTACATTATCCGGTGGAGGTATGGGCGATTCTAATTCTCACAGGATCACAAATAATTCCTTAGTATTGGAACATGCTTTGGAGATTCTTTCATTGTAGACTACTTTTTTGGTTTGCATAATTTCTTTCTTATAGTTGGTGGCACAGAGTTTGAGTTTTAGTTTGTTTTCTTCCGTTGTGGTGTGTTGCCATATGGTTTCTAACTTCCTTTTTTCCAGTCTAAGTTCTTTTAGGTGAGGGGTGAACCAGGTGTTGAGGTGAGTCTATTTTTTACTCTTGCGAGTCTTAAGTGGGGCAATGATATCTAGGACCTTGGCCATAGTATCATTACAGGAGTCCACCAGCGTATCTGGATCAGAATTGCATGGCAGAGCATTGATCACTGGAAGGAGAAGAGGTAAGATGTTGTCTGGTGTAATATCCTTCCTTGATCTTGTGGGGAGAGAAGGTGCCATTGTTTTTTCTTTGTTTACTTCTTTATTGAGTGTTAAGCTGAAGTCAATAAGGAAATAGTCAGTCCAGGGTTGGGGTGTAATTTTGGGGATCTTAGTTGGGCACTTTGAGGTGGCTACCCAGTCTAACGTTCTGCCTTTATCGTGGGTAGGGGTGAGGACATTTTGGGAGAGACCATGTTCATCAAGCATGGCTGAAATAGGCATAAACTGACATCAGTGTAGACACAGAGGGGCTAAAATCAACATTTTGACAGTAGGCTGAAATAGGCATAAACTGGTGTCAGTGTAGACACAGAGGGGCTAAAATCAACATTTTCACAGTAGGCTGAAATAGGCCTAAACTGGCTTAAGTGTAGACACAAAGGGGCTAAAATCAACATTTTCACAGTAGGCTGAAATAGGCATAAACTGGCATCAGTGTGGTCAGAGAGGGGCTGAGATAAATGTATTTGCGATGGCTAGACAGTATGATAGCGTAATGGCAGGACTTGCATGAACGGCAAGAGACACGTGCCGATGCAGGGCATAGGATAGCGAGTACAATTGTTCATTGGTTAGGCTCTGTATGGCAGTGTTACAGGTATGTACGGCAGTGGCCAAATCATAGCAAAGTCATGCTGTATGGGCGGGGGAAAGGATGATGTCTTAGGGGGGGAACGTTGCATCAGGACCCACTGAGATCACGTAATGTGAATGCTCTGGTAGGTGCAGGTTTAGAGTAGCACTGCCCATACGGCTCCAGGCAGGCTCACGACAGGTAGGTGCCTGGGTGAGTGCCTTGATGAGTGCCCTGGTGAGTGCCTTCGTGAGTGCCTTCGTGTGGGCCGGCTCACAATAGGATGTAGAAGAGGGGCTGTTGGCCAATGGCGAAGGGCGATGGGGCCAGAGGTGTGCTTCACAGCCAGGAAGGCGAAGCAACATTGCAGGCGGCCATATTGGACTGGTTGCTACCTCATGGCAGCTAATGGCGATTTTACACAACAGTGCGTTGGAATCCTCTATTCCTGCCTATAAAAACGATGTGCACCTAATAACGTTTTGGCCTTCTCTCCTCTGCCTGTAAAATGGATGTTGTAGTATCAACATATATAAATAGTAACACTGTTATATAGTAAAACAACTGTACATATGATATTAGCTTAAGAATGTTTTGGTCTACTCTCTCCTTCACCTGTAAAATTAACATGGGACAAAGAATGCTTTAGTATGCTCTCTTCCCACCTGCACAAATTATGTAAACCTAAGAATGTTTTGGCATGTCCTCCTCTGACAATGATGTGTCACTAAGAACTCTTTGACATAATCTCCTCTGCCTAAAAAATGAATATGTAATGCTTGGCATTCACGTGCCCGTCCTACAAAAATGACATGTGGCTAAGAATGATTTTGCATGCTCCTTCCACCCATAAAATGATGTTTGACTGAGAATGCTTTAGTGTGCTCTCTTCCTCCACCTATACAATCAGGTGTACCTGGAATGCTTTAGCATGCTCTCCTATAAGTCAGATAGGAAGAGAGGGCAGAGTGAATTGTTGCCAATATTCATGGTCTTTTTTATGGCTTAAGTAGGAGGTTAGCTACCTAGCTACCATGCACTTGTCAATCTGGAGGATACAATCAATAATGTTGCTATTAGGAAGTTTGAGGATATCAACAT
The DNA here is from genome assembly GCF_040938575.1 of Ambystoma mexicanum. Lineage (NCBI taxonomy): Eukaryota > Metazoa > Chordata > Amphibia > Caudata > Ambystomatidae > Ambystoma > Ambystoma mexicanum. The sequence continues at coordinate 295,152,256 of NC_090928.1, forward strand.
AATCGTGACAGGAGAAGTTGGGGGATTTCAAAAAAGTAAAGACAAATTAAATTTGAGTAAGAGAGCAGCTCTTGGGTTCCCCAAAGAGGTAGGGTTTGTTTAAAAAAAATAACAGGTTTGATAATTAGATGCTGTGATCAATATGAGGGAAAGGAAGTAATCCATTCTAGTTCCTAATCTCTTATGCCCAAATCGAAAAGGCACAACCTCAGAATGTTAGTCAATTACATTAAAAGCGGAGTGCCGAGGCACTATTTTGGTCCCCTTTAGATAGCACATCATCCAATATAGAAGGAAGAACTGAGCCTGTACTATGCCTTGGACTGTAACCGACTTGTGTCAAGCAATTTATTGTTTTCAGAGAATCACAACAGTTGGTTGTAGGCTATATTGTCTGCATGTTTTCCTTAGAAAGTACAGTTTGATATCATCCTCAAGTTATTAAGATTATTGGGATCTAAATCAATTTTATTTTTAAGGGGTTTGCAAAATGCTTCCTCGACTTATTGAGATCCTGGCTACAAAGGACAAATTGATGATCAATCTTACTGCTCCAACCATTAATGGAAAGTTGTGTACATTTCGTAAAAAAATGAGTACGGACAAGGGGTGGTGGAAGATTCCACCAAAGGTCTACTGGCTACTAGTTGGTGTAATTCCGCTATATAAGCGTGCTGAAGGAGCAAAGAGTTTCATTTGCAAGCACCTGCGCTGCGAAGGAAAATCTCCCCTAGAAGGAGAGAATGAGGCTAACTTGTTTTTAATGTTATTTTCAATTTTTTTAGGAAGATGTGATAGGGATGGGGAAATGGTTGTTGAGACGGAAAAGGGATTTTAAAATTCTAAGTTAATTTTGAAGACCTCTACATTTCACTTTCTTAATGTCAGCATGGTCTGCTTTTCTATGACATATTTACGTAATTCTGCCTTCTTTCCTTTGATTGCACCTCCCGACTGTTCCAGCAGTATATTAGTTATGTGTGCTTATTTAAAAATGGTCATTGAACCAAACAGGATTGTTATTCTTCCTGATAGGGTTTCTTCATTTAGTAGGGGCAATAATGATAAGACAAACATCAAGTGGAAAGGGTCTCTTATAGTGGCTGCATTTTTTCAGCCTGAATAGAGAGAACTTTAGCTCTCTGCCAGGGCAATGGAAGACACATACTAGAACTGATCTCGAGTGCCAGCCATCTGCTCTGTGATGCAGAACCAGTGCATCCTGGTGAAAGCTGTGATATGGTGGGGGCTATTTTGTGTTAGCTACTGGGGCTGTTGAAAATGGGTCGAGATTTCGGAATTATGCTTTTAAAAGTAGTTTTGTTTCCCTGGTGTTTAGTACATTGACGTATTGTTCAGTTGTGTGCTTCTTGTGATGTTGTTATTAATAAGTTGTTCTTCTGAAGGGCAAATAAACTGTACGTTTATGAAGCAAGAAATATTGGCTGTATAAGACAATCCAGCAGTCCACAGCACCTTCAAACAAGCATTGACAATGCCAGCAATTTGGGCTTTTGAATAGGCATGTAAAAGGCACTTGCCAGGCACTGCCGTAGTGGTATTAACTGCCCATTGATGGTAACAGGTGAGAAAATGGCGAGAGAGCTTGGGCATTAAATAGCAGAGCCTGGCAAATGCCTAATACCTGTACACAAGACAAAAAGGTTGGCTTTGTCAATGCTTGTTTTTAACAGTACTTCAGTGATGGACATGAGTAGTGCTTAGAAATCACATGGTTGAAGGCATACCTGGTTAAGAAATTTGAATTCCACCAATAGCGTGTTTGCAGCTCCAATTAATCCATTAATTGTCAGAAGACTGCTTTGAAAAAACACTGGCAGGCACTTTTTATGCAAAGTTTGATGGTAAAGGCTTGGTTAAAGCGAGCTCAAAGAGTTCCTAAGAGGCAAGGTTTTGGACGCGGGCGAGGAGTTATCAGGAAATAAGTGTGAATGGCCAAATGGATTAGAATGGTCATCGGCTATCAACGGGTGGGCAAATAACCAAACAACACCTACAAGCTGTGTACCCCTCTTCATGTGCCACCTAGTTTTGGCTTGTAGGTGGCACAAGCAGCACATAATAGCCCAAATTAGAAATGGGAGACATGCAGAGTACTTATTAGTGGAAATAACCGTGGCACGCTATCATGCCATTGAGCTACAGGTGGTCCTTTCACCTAGAATAACAAAAAAAAGCAATCAGATTAATAATCTTAGAAGGGTGCTTTCTGTCTGACACCAAGAATCATGTATTCTCGGAAGTGACGAACTTTACACCGCAAATTCAATTGTGGCCAACAGGGGTCACAAGATACAGTAACTAATAGCTGGTCACCGCTTTCTGAGCAGAGCTAATGGCCGTGACCACATGATAAGCAACCCTCCGCCATTTCAGGAGGAGAGTCACACAAAGAAGGCCAAATATCCATCCAGGTGTCAACAAGTTCAATGTACAGACAATAACGCATTCACCGGTCTCCGCGACGCCCCCTCCCCATCTCCCCACCCCGGCCTACTGGACACAGTGCAGCTATATCACTCAGTGAACCCAAGGCCTTCTAATTAAAGCCATTAAGAGGGGTTAAATATGGGTTCCTTATGTCGCAGCCTAATCAATGCCGCCGCGTCAGGAAGTCGTTTCTGCTTTCATTCTACGTCGGTCAACCTTTGAACTCTCCAGAACGCATAACCTTTCCACCTAATTGCAAATCAGACACTGGGGGGATTCTAAAGAGCGCTCTCAAAAAGAGAATAACTGCAAAAGGTTAAACATGTCAAGTCGCCGTTTATGACTTTCTGGAAAGTTTATTGCGCCGCGAGAGCTATTGGCAAAATAATGTATTATGTTGTTAAGTTAAAATGGAATCTTACCTCCACTCAACCGCTCGCTGCTGGCGTTCACGTGGTGATTTACCGGTTGCCTGTTCTTGTTCACAAAACGCGTGAAACAATGGTAATACGCTAATAAATAACACTCATACACTTGGGGAAATAAACCAAAGTAAAGTAAAAACATATCTGAGAAGGAAGCGGGGCCGTATTTTGCAAACCCCGTGTATAGATGATGATAAAACACAACCGTTGCTCTGAAGATTTCTTTCACAGCTAAGCCGTAAACATGCTGGCGCAGAGGCAGAGCGTATGCTGTGTGACCGGCCCACACACTTGTATAGTGACTTTGGTGTGACCGGCCCACACAGAGACTTGTATAGTGACTTTGGTGCGACCGATTCTTAAATATGACGCAGTTTAAAAAAAAGAATTAAAAGGTGTTCAACCGCTTCCAACAGAAAATTCAACTCGTAAACAGGGTTACTTAATGCTGTCCAAATTCAATAATGCTTCTCCAGTTTCCCTCGCTGGGGTTTGATTTCTAAGTTACCGTAAATTGCATGGAGTGGCGACCTATTTTTGCATGTATGTGCCAACACTTCCACTCAGAGCATTTTATGTCATTTGCAGGACACTACCCTTTTGTATTTTGCAGTACACATTGGGCCTCATTACAACCCTGGCGTTGGACCATGGTGCTATATGCACCATGGTCCATGCCGGATTCCACCATGGTGAATGCCGGATTTACCGCCCCATTCCAAGGTTGGTGGGGCGGTAAATCCCCATTCACCATGGCCCCTTCCCCATTCCCATTTTTGGCCCATAGGGCTCAATGGGAATGGGGAAGGCGCTAATTACGGCACCATAAATTACGGTGCCGTAATTAGCACCAAGGTCCTTTAGCGGGTTGGACTTTAACGCCTGCAAAAAGCAGGCGTTAAAGTGTGACTCGGGCGTTAAGGGTTTAACGGCGCCGCAGCCTTTTACGGCGCCGATAACCACTTAACGCCAGGGTTGTAATGAGGCCCATTGAGTAAACGATACCTACGTTGTATACATGGCAGACAGCGTTTACAACGGAATCCACATGCTTTTTGCTCTTGTTAAAAGCAGGCACAAATATAGTAATGAATCCACAGCATGTATGCCATCATAAAAATGTCTACCTGGCATAAATGATGCTGCATTTGAATGAAAGAGAGGATGGGCAGGCAGACATGTATATTCCATTCCGTGGCTCTCCTCTACCATATAAATGATTGAACATGAGCATACTACCAACATTCTGTGACCAAAAAGATGTAGGATTTTTCAAGTTTCAAAAATAAATAATTTGCATAACAATGAAATCACAGGAAAATATAAAACATTAATTGTCGGCACCATTGAAGCATTCTAAAATTCACAACCCATCAAACAGCACAACATGGGAAGACGTTCAAATGTTAAAAACGTATAATTCTGAATGGTAAGTTTACACCAAATTCAATTACCTAACTTCACAGAAGGTAATCACACAGAGCTGGTAGCCAACGTTGACCACTCCTCTGCAGCAACAGCCCAGGCAGTAGATATTTATTGCAAGTTGAACACTACATGGCGACTGACACCCTCCTTAGTCTGATAGGCAGATGCTGTGTGATGGTGTTACACTCTGCCACTTGCCTTCACTGGTGGTTCACCTAAGGGTTGTCCCGGCAAGAGTGCAGGACAGAGTAGCTGTTGTGTCGGTGGATTGGTATGAGCCCAATCAAAGAAATCAGCTACCAGTCCACTGTATAGACAGACTTATTAATGTGTTGCATGCTCTGTCCTGGAGCCTGCCTTAGAGTCACATAAATTACTTGCCACTGTAAAAAGCAGTAGGATCTGTCACTGAAATCTGTAGGCGGTAGGGCTGCTTAAAAAGCAGTAGCCTACTGCCTAAATCTGTAGGGTTGGCAAGTATGAACGAGTTGTTGCGTAAAAATCACCCATAACTTTTTTATGCTGCATTTTACACTATGTATGGCTTAACAGGAGCCCCGCTGTATCTACTTCATTTTTAAATATTTCGAAGTTCTGTATGCATCAACTCGCAGGAAGTACTACTTCAAAGCACAATTTTCACAGGTCCTATACTATAGGCAATACGGGGCATTATAACCCTGGCGGTAGCCGTGCCAATAAATACTGGCACGGCTGCCGCCGGAGTCATACATTTACTGGCACCCGGCAATGGGAACTTACTGGGGCATTACAGCCCTGGTGGACCTGGTAAATCCCCTTTGCCAGGTGTCGGTAATTATTAGCAATTGGGTCCATTGTCTAGCCAGTCTCATCTTGCTTGTCATCAATGACATTTGTGATGTCATCTTTGATGTTATGGGTGTTAGTCTTAGCAGTGCACAATGGTGGCGTGAGTTATGGTTGCTTAGCTTACCAAAACGGTCGAATTTCGGGGGGTTTCGGTTTTACCTGTAACCACAATGTCCCTGTAACAACGTTTTTCCATAGAATTTCATAGGTTTTTGCTAGTGCAACTTAACCATAACGTCCCTTTAAAAACATTTTTGTTAGTGAATTTCATAGATTTTTAGTAGGGCACTGTAAGTAGAAAGTTGCTTTAGCATTGCGTTTTCTGTAAAGAGGGTAGGTATTTCGTACGGCAAAATAACCATAACGTCCCGTTAACAGCGGTGTGTTACTAATTCCTTGGCTGCCCTCATGATAAACGTGTGGAAAATGCACATTGTCTTGTGTAGGTATCTATTTGCGCTACCCCTTACTTTTCCGAATAGTGTTGGTGTATCGAACCAATTATACATGTACACAGTAAATGTTGTGTAGTGTGGAAGTAGGCTCCCTTTTTGTGTTAACAGGGCATGATAAATCTGCGCCGCACAGTACTGGCCGAGATGAGTACAAATGAGCAATATATAAGTTTCCTAGGGACACTCTACCTGGTTGGCGTATGTGCAATCACACTGCAAGTATCCGTAGGACTCCATTAGTGGCCGCATGTCCGCATCTTCGAATGCACTTTTAGTAGTTGTGGAAGCACATGTGTTTCCGCTCCACACCTAGACCCATGCATAGGTCATCCACTGTAGGCTGGTAACACCGCCCCTGTCGCCAGCACTACGGAATCATGCAGAAAGCTACTTCATTTAAAGTACTGCTGCAGACTTTGTGGGTGGCTCTACAACCCTACCAATGTGTGGCTACAGTACTCCTAACTGTAAACCGGCCACTGTTAAACAAGGACCAGCAACCTGCATTGTCACGTGGCTATGTTAAATGTCGCATTACTTTCATTTATCTGCTGCTTGCCTTTCCATGACCCGTGAAACTAATACATTGTGTCTGCACTCATCGGTGTGACAGAAAGTATCAAGAGGTCGCCTGCCGGTCGTACATTTGAAGAAAACATGTAAGTGCAGGTGGGATAGTTTGTACTTAGTCTGCAAAATGGCAAAGCTGCTGCACCTTCCTCACGCATATACTAGTGCATGTAAAGGCAAGTAAGGAAACAGCAAAATATGAAGAACGCAAACAACTTTAGTGCTGGTTACAAAAGTGCTGTAGCTGCATGGGTCACACAGAATAAATGGCTTCCTGTGATAAAGCTGTGTTTCCCATCCTTGTAAACATTCTTGTATTCCACAATGTATGTATATCCGTGAATGCTACCCCTACCAGTAATGGCATAGCATAAACTGTTTCTACTGCATATGACAACTGAAAACAAAGCACAAAGGACCAGTGGGCAAGCTACCACCCTTCCAGCAATTATGTAGGGTACTTTCATGTAAAGCATTTTGCACATCTGCTGGGGGCAACAAATGGGGCACTCCTGTAGGGCAGCGGAGCTGTAAAACAACCTTTGCAAACCATATGCCGCGCTACAGACACTTACCCGGCAAAGGGCATTGTATTGTGCATGTATTGAAACGCGCTACTGTACAAAGGGAAGGTACTTGGAAGGGTGTGGTAACGATCCTTATGGAAGCATTACAAAGACAGACGCCTATGTAGTTGAGGACCACCCAATAGTCTCCCGGCACGTCCCCTATAGTATCCAGACTGGTGCTGCCCTTTCGGTACTGGACCTTCCCTGCCGTTTCTTCTGTGGTGTGTGTGACAACACCATAATAAATAAAAATGAACTGTGAAAGGGAAAAGGGTAAATGAAGAAAGCACCTTTCACAGATTAACAACAGAATTGCCAATGCACGCAAGCAGGGCGTAAGGCATGGCAGTGTCGTAAAAACTGTAGTTCAATCGGTTACAAAGGGGATCGCTGTACAAAGAGGTTTTTGTAGATGTTCAAGAGTGTTTTCAAGAGTGCTATAACGCAACACAAAGTAAAAAAGAAATGTCACTTGTTTCAAGAAGGGCACCAAGCCAATTTAGATGGGGTGTGCAAAACTCCAGGTGGCTGGCATAGTAAGAAAAATGTTATAGCTGGGGAAAAGTATTCGTGCTGTGAAACGTCATAGTCCCATGGGCGAAGGATGCCCTTGGCACATGTCGAACAAAGCCACAAATACTCTTCTTTGCAATGTACCGCGCTGTCTCCAATCACAGACCAAATAGGAAATGACGGTGCCACATTAGTGATCTGAAACAAACGCATGAACTGGACAAGTGCCTCCTTCATCGCAAACAGCACTTAAGGTTGTGTAACATGCTGCGCCATTTTCCCTGCGCAATGAACAACAATAATATCGGCATGATTGGTGTCACCAAAGTGTCCCACAGAGAAACTCAAATCTGGCACTGCCTTGAAGCTACTCCATTGCAGTACACATGCACATGATAGATTGCAAAATGAGTAGCCACTGCACAGTTTTTTCCATTCACTTTAACTCAATGTAGTTCTGAATCCCCTAAAACCCGCATGCAGTGCCTCGTGAAACACACAGCTATAACGGCACCCTCTGCATTTATGCTGACAAATACACCGTGTACCACAGTCTGTCCATACTCACCACACACACACACTTTATTGCCCAATCCTGTAGCCTCTGCAGGCCCATTTCTATGGGTGTCATCTGCAAAAGGGGCACATGTAACATGTGCCACCCTGCAACTATCGCAATATTTGTAGACTTTTTCTGCTGGGCGAGCGTGGCAGTGGGGGAGCAGATGTTGTTAGGTGTGGTGGCTCTTAAAAGAACCTTTGTTTTTCATTTTTTTTTATTATTGTAAAGGTGCTTACTTGGAAACACCTTTTTTTGCGGTTTTCATACGTAAATGTGTGTTTTGAACATCAGCTGACATCATTATAATAGGGTCTTCACTGCAGTGTGTACATTGTGAAACAGCATTTCATTGCCACTGTGCGACAAAGACATGCCATTTGCTTTGAAAAGGTGTATGTATCGCAAACCAATTTTCTCATTCTGACAAGAGAACATTCCAGCAGCACTCACAAAGTCACACATCCTTCTGTTGATGAGACCCCTTCCGACCTCTGGCTGGCGACAGGAATCCTTGGAATACTTCCACACTATTCTCGAGGGCATACACGAGAAAAGCACCTTGGCAGTAGGAAAAATGCACTGCACTGCTTTCATCATAATCTTCAGTTGACAAAACACAAAGGAACAAGGCATGTAACCCAAAAAGAAGGCTCCAAAGTGCACAATCACAAAATGTACAGTTGCCAAAGAGGCCACACGTCGACATTATAGAAGCAGTCAGCCGAAATAGTATGATTCGACACTACACCACAAAGCGTCAACACTCTCCAAACCGAAATCGCCAGACAAGTCTTCTTGGAGGGCATATATGCACATATCTTCCACAAAGCCATCACTCATGACGAAAACTGTACGTCTTGCCATGCTTGCCAGCTGCAGTATACAAAGTAATGGTGAAACTGAATGCCGCCCTTTCCTTTGACGCACACCCAGAGCACCTGATTGGCCAAAATCCATAGTCTAATTTCCATTGCCCACCATTGTGAGAAGCGCAAAATGTGCCACATGCCTTTTCCGAATGAGCCCAAGGGCCAGACCCTAGTGAGGCAGGAGGATTCCTTCTCCCTATTGGAGCTATAACCTACAAGTACACCCTAAGAACCTCATTGCCAAAGGCCATAGTCCCATTTCCATTGGCCAGCATGCTAAGAAGCTCAGAATATGGCATGTGCTGTTTTCCAAGGACCGCACGGGCCATGCCCCACTACAGCAGGAGGAGTCGTTCTTCGTATTGGTGCACTTTCCTTTGCCCACACCCTGACCACCAACTGATAGGACAATCGCTGCAGTCCCATTTCCATAGGCCAGCATGGTGAGATGCGCCGAATGTGGCATGTGCGAATCCCCAAGTACCTCGAGGCCGGGCCAGAGTGAAGCAGGAGTCCCTCTTCCTATTGGCGCATACCCTAATCATGTAATTAGACAATCCCTACTGTTCCCTATCCATGGACGCTGCTCGCCAAATCCCCAGATGTAGCTTTCACGCTGCGTGCAGGCGTGAGGAATATCTCGCAACAGGGTAGAGGTAGTTTGTGGTAAGGAGTGACTCTTCAAAGAGCCAATTGTTTTTTTTTGTTTAGATGCTTCTACAGAAACACCTTTTTTTCGGTGTTCATTGGCTTTTTTGACTTCTTCTGCTCACAGTAGTGCAGTAAACTCTGCACTGCAGCCTCCAGACCAGCAAATTAAAACTGCCTTGCCAATGGGTGATAACAAAATGCCATTTTCTTGGAAACACTCCGCATTTCCACAACTAATGTGGTCATTGTTGCGGAAACACATTCCACGAGCGGACAAAAAAGTATACATGCTTCTGGTGATGAGACACCTTCCTCCGTCTAGCTCGGAACAAGAACCATCAGCAGGAGGGCATACTCCATGTGGTATTATGAATGAGAAAAGTACCTTCGTAGTGGGAAAAATTGTCCTCGCGATATTCAGCAAACTCCTCAGTCAACGGATCAAATCTAAGCAAGGCAGGTAACTCATATGCCTGCCGCCATAATGGATGACGATGACTACTACTGGAAAAGTGGCGAGGTCTTTGCAAAGTGCATGCATATCGTCAACATTGCTCTCATACACAGCGTTCCATGATGCGTTCACTCCTTCCAAAGGAAAATTACTGTCAATGGGCCACATTACGACCCTGCCGGTAGCTGTGCCCTTATCAAGGGCACGGCTGCCGCTGGTAATGATTTTTTACCGGGTCCAAGAAAAGGGAGACAATAACCGGGTTATGCCGAACTTGGCGGACCCGGTAATTGCCCTTTTCTTGGACTTTCGCAGTAGGAAAAATACGCATCACTGTGGTCAGCAACCTCTTCAGGTGAAGGATTAATCATCCACATGACATGTAACCCAAATGTAGACTTCCATAGTACAGCACGACAAAGTCAACATTCGTGACACATGCCACATATCTGCAAAGGCGACCCATACCGCCGAATCTGCAGTCACCCTGAAAGGCCCAGAGAGTATCCACTCTTTCCAAACCGAAATTACCAGCAACGTCTCTTTGCACACAACACCTGTGCACTTGGCGCACAAAGGTATCATTGACGATAAGCACTGTGCGTCTCTCCATCTTGACTACCCTCACTACACAGTATTGGGAAGAAATGGTACTGCCCCTTCCTGTGAACCACGCCCTAAACTCCAAATTGCCTATTTCCCACAATTCCAATTCCCTTTCCACCCTGCTCATAATGGCAGGATGTGCATGTGCGCTTTCCCATATACAGTGAGGCCTACGGCCCTGCGAAGCTGAGACAATACAAAGGCTCTATATTGCACACTGTCATTTCTATACAGCAATCCATATTTACCATTGACACTCTCAGTACACGTTCTGTTTCATTGCAAAGCCCCTCCACCAGAAACGTCTGCTAAATAATGTACGATTGCAGCACCCACAAAGATCCTCAGATGCACCCAGCACACCTTTGGCCATGCACACAACATTGCAGCCTTTTCCACACCCACCAGCACACTATCCATCCAAGCAAACGACCATGTGGGCACCTACCATTATGCACAAACGTAACATACGCAGTAGCACGTCCACCCAACTCCCCCACACTATAAAACACCCATGCACGAAAACATGACACAGTTAGCAGAATACACAAACATACCACAGGCTGCAATACCCCTACACACTGCCATTCACAAAGTATTGTGTCACTGGCAATCTATGCACAACAGCTGCACAATATTGGGCCTACTTCTATAATTCTGCACACAGCACAGTAACCAACCACATATAAGCTGCACTTCAACCACACCCACTTCCATACTCACATTACGTACAAACTGCAACCGGTGGCCACACTGCACAACTTCTCACTGCACCATCTCCATGAGCACACCAAATACTGTAGCATGTTGCAACTATCAACACAACCATGGCATGCACAATACACGCTTCGAAACGCACTTGTAGTGCTATAGCATGTCCACAATGTGTTTCACACCCATTCTACAAAGATCACCACCCTGTGCCTCATGCACTGTCAAACCTACATTGCTCCTGTGCATGTGATCCTTGCACACATTCCCTACACCGTAATGCAATCATGCATGTCAGCATGTCACCAACTACCACTATGCACATACACACCACTGGCACCAGCACTCCTAACCAACCTCCACACGACAATGCACATTCACAACATTACATGCAACCGTTACCATAATGTATTTCTGGCACCCCTACGCCCTTTCATCCACATACTATTGTCATACCGAATTCCAATCAGAAGGTATTGTGTCACTGCCAACGTAACAACAACATTTTTACAACATTGCCCATACTCCATGCATTGTGCACACAGCACACTATCCAAGCACATATAAGCTGCCTTTCCCCCATACCCTCTACTATACTAACAGTATGCAAACACTGAGCCCAGAGACCACACTGCGGGACCTTTCACTGCAGCATCTCGAAGCACAGCGCACCGCCATGGAGCTATGCAGCAACAAAATGCAACAGTTACCGTAATGTACAAACAAAAGAATCTCTCCTGTATCCCTGTGCACTTTCATTCACAAACTAGGGCCGTACCCACTTCCATTCACAAAGTATTGTGCCACTTCCAACCTACCCACAATCTGGTTGCAACACTGGGCTATAACAGCTGAAATGTGCTCCACAACCATTCTGTACATGTCACCACTCTCTAACTGATGCACATTCAAAAATGCATTACTGCCATGGGTGTCCTCAAGGCCTAGGCTCTTGTGTGCATGGCCTACGTCCTTCAGCCATGCACCCAAGAGTCTAGGCCTTGAACACACCCACAGCAATGTAATGCCACCATGCATGTCACCATGTCAGCAAGTATGACAATCCACATACACACCACTGCCACCAGCACTCCTACCCAACCTGTACAGTGCCATGGCGCTAAGCAACACCAAATAGCACCACTTCACAGAACGGCCATGTGGGCAGCTAACATTAAGCACAAACAAAACACTCATGCATGAAAACAGGTCGTAATTACCAGAATCCACAAACACACCACAGCCTCCGCCACCACTACCCACTGCGATTCACAAAGTGTTGTGTCACTTACCACAACATTGGGCCTACTTGAAGAAATCTGCACACAACATAGGCAGTGAACACACTCATAGCAACGTAATGACACCATGCATGTCAACATGGCACCCACTACCACCATCCACATACAAACCACTGCCACCAGCACTCCTACCCAACCTGCGCACTGCCACGCAGCTATGCAGCAACAAATTGCAACAGCGGACATAAAGTGCAAAGAAAACACTCTCTCCTGCAGGCTGTGCACTTTTATTCACTAACTATGGGCGCCCCACTTCCATTGACAAAGTACTGTGTCACTGCCAACCTACCCACATTCTGGTCGCAACACTAGCCCTACTCCAACAAATCTGCACATACCACACTATACAAGCAGCACCATGTACCAAATTCAGAGTGAAATATGCGTTCCTGTGGTGGGTATGTTGCAGCCCTACACTCTTGAGTGCATGCCCTACACCCTACATCCTATGGTCTTCACCCATGCACCCATTAATCCAATCCTTCCACAGACCCACTGCACCTTCATTCACCCATGCATGCCACCCAGTCGCAACCTACCACATTCCATCCGCAGCACACAGGCACCCACGCTCCCACCCACCCTATGTCATGTGGAAACCACCCCCCTTCTGCAATTCACCTGCCACCACTTACCACGAAAAGAGGTCGCTGCAAACAGGTTGCGGCAGAAGCTATGCGGCCGTTATGACAGCTGCCTTTAATCACCACACACAGTACTTGCCTACATATGTCAAATTAAGCACTTCTCACTCCCCCACCCGTCCCCTCCCTTATTGCCGCCAACGTATTCCGTACGGCACATTTGCCAGACCCTTCCGCTGCCGCACTGTCCTCCGATACACCATGGCGACTTTCCCCAAAAATGTTGACATACACCACGCTTCCCTCCAGTTAACCACTGGCTACATAGAAACTTCTCCAACAGCACGCCATACAGCGAGCCAATGACATTTCTGTCCACGGAGCGAACAGGGAAATGGGTCCACAGAGCGGATTCATATATCACTAATTTTTTGGGATGTACATTTCAGTTATTTGCAACAAAACTACAGGTCGTACTTCAACCAAACACACAAAAGCATGCTTTCTGTCCCAAGCCCCCACTCCTGCTGCAAATTTGGTGAAAATCCGTCCAGCCATTCGGCCTATAGCCATGTTCAATGTTTTTCCCCATTCACTCTATGGGGATAAAAAAAAATGTTGGGACCCCCTCTATAACTTCCCCCCGCACAAAACCTCCCCAAACTTGGTGAAGAACTTCAGACCCAGCCTTATGCTTTTTTGCAAAGTTTGGTGAGATTTCGTCCAGGGGCAGCGAAGTTATAAGCCGCCGAAAAAGTGCTCTTCCTATGAGTTTTGCAACTTAACTGTGTAATATATATATATATATATATATATATATATATATATATATATATATATATATATATATATATATAGATATACAGCTGCCTCTAATCACCACACACAGTAAACGCCTACATATGTCAAATTAGCACTTCTCACTCCCCCACCCGTCCCCTCCCTTATTGCCGCCAACCCATTCCGTACGGTACATTTTCCAGACCCTTCCGCTGCCTCACTGTCATCCGATACACCATGGCGACTTTCCCCAAAAATGTTGATATACACCATGTTGGGTGTCCTGACCCACGTTTGAGCGATCATGCTGCAACATTTGGTGCTGTGGGCTTAGAAAATCCAAGATGGCCAAAAAGCCCACATGTACGCCCGAATAGGAAAACTGTGCAGTACTGGCATGGAAAACATCATGATGGCCAGAACTTCCCAGAAAATGCACAGGGAAATGCATGAAGAATAGGCTGCCACCCATTTTTGCCTATGTTGTGAGCACAGGAGGGCACTGCCTAAAACCACCATTGAGCTACCCACACAGTAGCCTGAAACCATTGCAAAAGGGGCAATGCTGATTGCCAAAAGCAACCCACAACTATTGGGAATTCATTCCTTCAACGGGCACAAAATTATTTTACTGCAGAACCACACCAGTGCCATATGCTGAACCTAGATAATATACTTCCATGTAAAATCTCTTGTTTGGAATGCATTCATTCAAGACTGATCCAAAAAATGGACGCAGTACTGATAAATACCTCAAGGCGGCGCTAGCGGTCTAAACTCTGACAGGGAAACTGCATGTCAGGAGTTGCAGGAGAGGCCTTTACATCAAAGGCTGGGAGTTAATTAAAATCTTAACCACATGCTGTTCCCAGAAGACAATCTGATTTGATTAACAGGCCAAAAGGCTGGGAAACCTCTCACCTCCAGAGATTCACACCAGGAGTTAGAATATCACATGACCTCTTGATTGATAGAAGGCAGACTGGCTGGCAGCCTCCTGGAGACCACATAATAGGCTCTTGCCCTTGAATAGAATATGTTGATTTTGACTGTTTCCTGTCAACAAAGGCCTGCCTGCCAGCAGAGGCATGGTTTCTGACCCACCCAAGTTTCTAGGAGGAGGAGACTAACGCTCTGAGAGCTGAATTGCAGTAAAAATACAGTTTATAAAAATACTGATAACTCTTTGTAATCAAATGACAGGAATGTATAACTTTGAGAGTCTTAATTTAAAAAATGTACCTTCGATTCAAGCCCAAACTCCAATTTGTGTGATGTTCTGGGGCAAAACCCTGCTATTTATTGACACCACAGACACTGTATTTAAGCTAGAGATATGGGAATTTACTGGAGTAGGTATGGACAGTCTGTGTATATGTGTATAACTTTTAATGAAGAACCAAGGTTGCATTACCCACTAAAATCGAAAATAAGTTGCCATTTTTGAATGCAAGCCCTCAGGAAGAGCAGATTTGGGACAGAGACTACCTCATGTGATAGGTAATATGTACATGCAATGACAAACCACTATGTATTTGATAAATGTGTACTTTGATCAAATATAGATTTGTGTGCAATTTGACAGGGGAGTGTCCTTTCTGCAGGCCATATAATGACATCGCTCTGACACTCCACTTCTTTCCCCCAATCAAGAGAGAAAGGAAAGCTTGACCAATGATAAATTGAGAGAGGGGCTGGATTAGTGATGCTGCGCACACAACCACTTTCAAAACATATAAAAGGAACATTGAAACCCAGGTGGAGGGATTGAAATCCATTTGCTGCAACGCGCTCTGCCGGACCACACAACATCCAGAAGGCACCAGATCCAACACTTAGACTTTAAAACTCCAAAGAACTTGATCCAGAACTCAAAGTAAGGGCCTAAACCCACAGACTGAGAACTCTTCTCAGCAGGCCTCAGCATCCATGCAAACCTAACCAACTATCAACAGCCGGGCGAGCTGTTTGAATTCCCTGCCTAGAACATTGCCGGGACCGGTAGCAGTGTCCAGGAGCCGTGCAGATCAGCGCTGTGTCCGGAGAAAGCGGGACCAGGAGCCGTGCAGACCGGTGCTAGACCAGACCAGCAGAACCCACGATCCAGGAGCAGTGCCGGTGACCCAGAAAGCAGAGCTGTACTCGGAACCGGAGACCAGATCGCTGTGAAGTGCTGTGCGCAGTGACCGGATCCGTGACAAAGTCGCCTTCCTGTCCAAAATCTCTTTTGAGTACTCAGCAAAACTCAGAACATATCCCTTAGTTTAATATAATATAATTCAATCTATTTAACCTAAGTAGAACTGTCACCTGTCATTTTCTAGCTGCAAGCTGTAACCTGTCGCTTTGAACTTTTAAAATTTCAAATCCGAAAAACAACCTTCACAAAATCGTTCATAACTCCGTAACCGTTTGTGCTAGGAACTTGATTTAAGCTTAGAATCTAGGCTTTCCAAAGAACCTGGATCCGACTTGCTACTCCTCATAATGCCTCCGTAATCACGATTCACACACTCGCGAATTTTACCGCGATTTGGCCTGATTTCAGCCACCTGTAAAAATCAGCAGCTTTTGCCTGAACTGCTAAAATTTCGTTTGCCTCCTAAGAACCATCCCTGAATCATTGCTAGAGTGAGCCTGAACTAATATTAACTAGATACCACTCACCCTGAACCTCCTGAAGGGAATTAAAAGCATTTTCAGCATATTTCTCACTGCATTGTCACCATATTCAAAGCATTTTGCCTGTGTTTCAAAACTCCTATCTGTTGTATAAGCTGCCGGGGGGGAATTGAACTGAATTCTATTTGATTGCATTCCTAAGAACTGTGTGCTCTCATCTTCATCTCCTTACATTGCATAAAGGGGGGGGTGAATTGTCCAAGAAAGTGATTACATTGTCTTTTGCTGAAATCCTATCAAGTTATTTTCTGTACTGCATTTTCATTCCACATTGCATCTATTTGAAACCATAAAAGTATTGTTGCTATCTTATCCATCCTATACCCACTCATCATTGATTATAAAGAAGTGTGCTAGTGCCAGACTATCCATTATTGATTACTGCTCAGATTAAGTGTGATATTCAATTATTAATTAATTATAAAAGTGTGATATATATATATATATATATATATATATATATATATATATATACTGTTTAATTTTTTTTCAAATAAACCTTTTAAACTTGCAAAACAGATCTACTTCTTGGCTCAGTGGGGTCAGGGGGATTCTAAGAGAGGGGTGTTATACAGGGGTTGTCATCCAGAATATGAACCTGGACATAAAGATATATCAATAAGGGTTTTTCATTCAGTATCCCAGGCTAGGCATTGACTTGGCTGTAGTTCTGGATTGAATCTTCTTACAAATTGGGGGCTCGTCCGGGATGTCTGGGTTAGATCTATCACTTGTGCAGCTTAATACAGTGTGCTAACTGACGGGATACATACATCCGGTCAGATCACCACGCTGTTTTACGCTGTAAAGCACTTTTCAAAGGGACACTCTAAGGAAAAGGTCTGTTTTGCAAAAATAAAATACTAATTTCTGTAAGTCAGGACAGAGATCCATCTCTAGAATGACGACCTTGCTAGACATGAAAATAGCGAGGGAGCACCTCTTACATAAGCTATTTGTGAGAGGTGAGTGGACTCACCAGGACCAAACGGTCTGGTTGCAGGCCATCGCGCAACAGGTCACTGAAACAGGGTCAGACATATGGAGAGATCAGGGTCCATTACATGTGGCCCTGAGTGAACTATATATGGCTCCTAAAGCCAAAGATGAACACAATAAGATTGCCAGGATAGCGGCATACCTGTACCTATATATGGGAGACATGCAGGATAAATGTACTGAAAGCCAAGATCTGGCAAATAGGCGACAGATGGCGTTAGAGAAGGTCCAATCTGATCTGGACTCTTCTGAGCAGAGGCTGCTCAGGAGCCAGGAGTCAGAAAAGGACAGCAGACAGTACATCACTAAAATAAAGGAGGACATGGATGTGCTGCAACAGGAAAAGGCTGACCAGGATACCAGAATTCTGGCTTTGCAGAAGGAGCACCAAGACAGTTTGGACTCCTTACTGCAGTGACAGAAAAAGCTGGAGCAACAGATCAATTTCAACAGGGCATGCACAGAGCATGTAGCCACCCTGCAAATCCAACTAGACAGAGAAAAAGAGGAGAGCAATAAATTGATTCTAAAAGACCTGGATACCCAGGCAGAGTTTGATGAAGAACGCCAGAAAGCTGGTGCCTTTCAAAGGCAGAGGGACGACCTGGCATCACAAATGCAGGCTCTTGGTCAGGAAAGGGATACCTTAGGCCAGGAAGTCTGCCACTTAAAAAGGAAAATGGAAGAAAATCACCTGGTCCTCCAGGGACTGGGTGACCTCTAAAAAGAACACCAGAACTTGTTAGAGCACACCAGGAGGGTGAAGGATGCTCTGGCAAGAAAGGAGCAGGCCAATAGGGACACGGCTCAGGAGGTAAGCCTCCTGCAGCAAAGACTGGCCCAGTGCTCCAGGACCAATCAGGAGGCACAGAGAGAGAATGAGGCTCTCTGTCAGCACAATGATAGGCTCCAGCAACAGGTAGCGATGCAGGAGAGACTGATAGAGTCTAGTAAGGCCTTAACTGAGGAACTGAAAGCGCAGGCTCTTGCATTGCAACAGGGAACAGGGGCGGATAGAGATGAGGTTCGCTGGGAAAGAGAAACTCCTGAGCATAACCTCAGGAGCCCTAGTACCTGAGACCTTCATCTCTCCCAGTCATTGGACTCTGCCAACCCCATGCTGCCTGGCGCACATGAGCACAGGGCCACAGGGATGGCAGATTACTATCCAGCTAAAAGTATGGGGCTCATAGGCCAGTACCACCCAGGAATGGAGGGGCGGGCATCCGGGTATGGGCACCCAAGCACAGTGCAATTTAGAGGGGAACCCCAGGAGAGTAGGCCCATTAAGGGCATCCTGAAAACTTCTGCCCAGTTAGGTCAGTGGGGGGGGTACCCATCAAATCCTGGCAGCAAGGAGGAATCTGAAGACTCCTCTGAACGGCGCAGGACACAGGAGACCAGGTCCCTACATTCTGCCAGCCATTCCCAGGCTCGCAGAATCCGGGAAAACCTGGAAGATCAGACTGGAACCTCTGGGAGCAGTGCCTCTGAGTCAGAGGATGAATGGACCAGGGTTACCCGAACCAAAAAGGCCAATAAGGCAAAAAGGGCCTTGCTTAAGGAACCATTGAAGCAAATAAAGGCAATAAGGAGTGTTATCACGCCTTATCATATGAACGCCAAGTATTCCGTATGGGAACACTTGGAGCTCTATGAGCAAATGATGGAGACTTTCCATTTGAAGGACAGCAGTAGCTGCATCCAGTACGTCAAATGGACATTCTCCCCAGAATACTCCAGTTTCTTTGCGGGGCTGGAGGACCAAAATCATTTAAGATGGTCCACCTATAAGGCGGCCATCTTGAAACATTTTTCTGTTCACAGAAATCCTCAAGAGGCTCGCAAGGCAGCCTATAATTTGCAATGTGGGGAGGATCAGGCCCCACAAGAGTTTGTGCAAGAATTAAAACTTGCTTTTGCGCAGACCACCAGAAGGGTGCGCACGGATAGCAGAGAATTTATCAATACGTTTTTCCATGCCTTACCCAAATACATAATGACCCAGCTCGTGAGAGATTTTCATGAGAAAAGAGCTTTAGACTGGGTCATTGAACAGGCTACCCGGATCTATGAGGTGCAGAAGCCTATCGAAAATAAAAATAATGCGCCGAAAAACCCCAAAACCAACAGCACCCCTGCTGCTGCCAAGGTGGCAGAGGTAAAGGTTGCCCCCGTTTTAGATTTGGAGATGGGGGGCCTAAAAACCTGCCTGCACCAAATAATTCACAGCCCAGAAGGCCCTCGGGCCAGTCACAGACAGGGAGTCGAGGAGGTAGTCCCACAAATGGGGTCCCCCGCTCCCCTGACTATGTAAGTCCCCGCTACAAGGGAAACCGACCAATCCTGGGTTATGTGTGGACTCCTCCAGCCCAAGGGGGGGGGATCCAGCCAAGCACCTGACCCGGGGAACTTCCCTCCTAACTTCCCCCAGGAGGGCAGAAATTCTCCAAATCCTGGGCAGAACTTTTTCCCCAGGTATCCACCCAATTTCCAGCCCCAAAATCATCCATCCTTCTTTCCCCAATTCCCTGAGCCCAGACAACCTAATCCGGGAGAGGGGAGGCCAAGGGTGGAGGGGTACCAAAATCTTCCCAACCAGGGGTACTACCAGAGAAGGGATAGCTACCCTTCCCGGGATCAGCCCAGGGGAGAAAAGAGAGCCCCGTATCAGCCTGAGCGTGTTTCACAACTTGAGCGCCAGGTCCAAAATATGGCACGAGATCTGGGTCACATACCGAGGGCTCAACAGAACCCTCAGATGAGCATGCCACCGCAGAATGCCCCAAACTCGGGACCTGGTGCTCCAGAACAATGACGGGGCAGCACCCCGATAACCCACCGGTTCCCAGGGAGGAGGCACAAGGGGAAGGGGGGTGTAAAGCCTTGGAGGAAGCTTCCTTCCCAACTTGTAAACAGCCCCTGGAAAACCAGGAACCAGAAACAAAATCTCCTGCCCCTGAAAGCCTGCCTCCCAAGGAGCAGAGGGGGGGTAGGAGAAACAAAGGACCCAAACAGACCCACTTTGTGGAGGAGGTACAGGTCTTCCAAGTTGAGGGAGAGGGATCCTCAGAAGATCCTGGGAAAAGGATCTTCTCCTTCAGAGATGGGGGAACTCCTCCCAAGGAAAAATGGGTCCCAAGGTATGCCAATTCAGACTGGGGAGATGTGGAGACTGAGCTACCGCCGCCCATCATCTCATCCCAGAACTGACAATACCAAAATCCCTTGGTTCAAACCCATCCTGGTGAATGCCTCCAAAAAGGGGGGGCAGCCCGGAACCGGAACCAGGGGAACCCACCATGGCTCTGATCTCCAGTTGCCAACTTTTTCTTTCAGATTCCCAAGACTCTCCACAGAATTCTGCCCAAATCTCTTCTCTAGCAATGTCCAAAACCAGAAAGTTAGCCCACCAGTTGTCCAAAAATGTGCATTATCTGTGCCCCCTTGAGGAGAAGGAGGGAAGATACTATGCCCCGGTACAAGTACAGGGGCAGGGTACAATTTTGGCACTGGTGGACACTGGATCACAAGCTACCCTTCTGTCCAAAAGGGCCTTTGAGGAACTAAATGCAGGAAGGGGGGAGTATTACCGTATTCCTCTCACCTCTCTTCCTGGACAACTGCAGAACTTTGACGGGAAGGAAATTCCTGTTGAGGGGACTGCAGACTTGGACATTAAAATTGGGCGACACAAGGTGAAACACCCGGTCATAGTAGTGACTCCAGAGGGCACCCCTTGGTTACTAGGGAATGACCTCCTGAGAAGGTTGTCACCCCTAATAGATTGTGTAAACAAGGTCCTCTGGACCCAGACTAGTCGACCAATAAAATTAAAACAGAGTGTCAACCATGTTAGTTTAAACTGCACCTGCCACATGGTTGAATAAAAATCTGACCAAGTAGAATTTCACTTCCAGAACAACCAAACTCCAGACGTGACAGTAATAGCAGTAGGACAACATACTGGTGATGGGGGGTCCTCTCTATTTCTGAAAATCAACCTTCTTTCCAGTTTAAGGTGGTATTCCACACTGGAAGGAAACACCCTGAAATTCTTTACTAATCCACAATCAGAAACTCCCACTCCTATCATCCAGAAAATGTGAAATCAGCTCAGAGCCTGGCTGATATTCAGCAAATTGGAGAGCAGTTGTTCATCCCTGTCCAGTTAAATGATGGGAAGGACTCTGTTCTCGCTCGAGTGCGTCTGAACAACGGTAAGAGCTTCATCAGCGAAGCCATGTTCCGCCAACTCCCAAAAGCTCCAGCCATTCCCACATTCAAACTGATAGACAAATGGGAAGTGGACTTGGAAGCACCTAATTCCAAACATCTCCTGCCAAGCAGGTGTATGCTCAAAATCTCCATTGGCAACAAGAGCATTGTCCACAATTGTTGGGTCGTGCGAGACGTCCCTGCCGCCTTTTACCTAGGCAGTGACATTCTCAATCGCTTTGCCATTAGTTTGGACCTAATAAACTTCAAAGCTTGGTCCCGATTAGCGGATAATCCCATGGGCTTTGATGATCCAGAAAAAGCATTTAGGTCAGCTCAATTGCTACCTTATGCAGTTGAAATTCAGATCAAAGAGGAAGTCACCATCCCAGAAAGGACCTGACAATTCTCCCTGGAAGTGAAAGTTAAAAGAGGACAAAAGTTGCAAAACCCTGATGCTTACATACATCTAAATGCTTCTCTCCAACAGCAAGGGTTGGGGGTAAACCCAACACCATTAGTGAACATAGAACATGACACCATTCCAATAGAGGTGGATAACAGCGACTTAAAGAGTATTACTGTAGCCGCAGGCACCATTATTGGAATGGCGGTTGATGACCGACATTTTTCCATTGATTTAGGAAATGAACTGTTAGGACCAATCCCCAAGGACTGTTTTGACAGTGACAGTGATGACAATACAACACCAGACAGGATTTTTACCCGGCATGGGGGGAACTTCCTGGTGTACACTGCCTGCCCTTATGGTAAGGAAGATGTGACTTGTGACTTCAGGAGGGATGAGGTGATTTTCCAGGTCCATGAGGGTTGCCTTTCCCACCTGAGGCCTCCAGTCCAAATCAGCACTCTGACCAGGGACTTCTCCGCCCAGCTCGAGGAGGTCGCTGAGATAGCCAAACCAGAAGTCTTTCCAGGCTTCAGGCAGATGGTGGAAGAGAGAGTCAACCTAGCTGATGCCTGTGTGACTCTGGAACAGAAGCAAAAGTTGAAACAAGTTTTCTTGGATTTCCAAGATCTCTTTGCGGTAGACTCATATGACTGTGGTCGCACCGACATCCACACAACAACAATTCCCACGGACCCTGGAATGACTCCAGTGTTTGTGAAGCAATATCGTTTGCCTCTCGCATCCATGGAGTCCCTCACTGAAATAATTAAGAACCTTGAATCCCGGGGAATAATTCGTCCAATACACAGCACCTTCAATAATCCGGTGCTGGGAATATTGAAGCCAAACGGCCAGTGGAGACTCTGCGCCGACCTCAGGGAGCTCAACAAACGGGTCCATACTTCCCGATGGCCTCTGCCCTACATTGACCAAGGGCTGGCCCAGATCCAGGGGTCACAGGTATTCACTGCAATAGACCTGACCAATGGATACTGGACTGTGCCTGTCAGTAGGGAGGACCAATACAAGCTGGCTTTTACCTTTGGGGGCCAGCAGTACACATGGACCCGGACTCCCTTCGGATACCTCAACTCCGGCAATGAATTCAACATTTTCCTACACAAGGCCATGCCCGACCTGGGTGCAAGGGGTAACCTGGCTTATGTAGATGATGTCCTCATCAAAAGTTCATCTGTGGAGGAACACATAGCGGAGATCCGTTATGTTCTGACCCAGTTGAGGGCCGCCGGAGCAAAACTTTCCTTTCAGAAAGAACAGTGGTGTAGAACCCGTGTTAATTTCTTGGGGCATGAGATTACTCCTCAGGGTCTCTGTCCCCAGGAAAAGAAAGTGGAAGCACTTCAGAAACTGAAAACCCCACAACTCTGCGGGAACTAAGGAGCCTCCTTGGGCTGACTAATTACAGCAGAAAGTTCATTGAGGGCTACGCAGAGATCACCAGACCCCTGATTCATCTCCTGAAGGGGGGGGTCAAGTGGGAATGGGGTCCAGAACAAGCCAAGGCAGTAAGACAACTCAAAAGAAGCCTCTCACAAGCGCCTTGCCTAACTTACCCTGTCAGAAACAAGGAGTTCTTCCTGGAGACAGGGTTCTCTAATACGTGCTTGATGGCAGTATTATACCAAAAGCATGACAAGGTCAATAAAGTAATCTCCTATGCGATCAAAACTTTATCCTCTGTGGAGGAAAAATTCAACGATTGTGAGAAGGCACTCCTGGCAACGGTGTGGGCATTGAAGAATTACCGCCCGTTTATCCATGGGGAACACATCATTGTGGAGACTCCACACCAGCCTCTGCAATATCTCCAAAGTGACAGAATCCGACCGGAAATGTGAGTAATTCCCGAATTAATTCCTGGATTCTGTCAATGCAAGGCTTTCCTGTGGAGGTCAGATATGGCCAAAACAAGAAGAGTCCCCTCGCGCAAGGTCTGGCTGACTTGCATGATTGTGCCAGAGAAAACTGTCTCGAGGACGAAAGTCTAAAAATCAAGGACAACATGGAGGCATACCTTAATTCCCCACACAAAGTCTTTGAAGAAGACAAGTGTGAGGGAATGCCCACTGTCTATGTGGATGGATGCTCTTGCCATGTTGACAACGACGGGGAGAAAGAACTGGTGGCTGGCGTAGGGAATGCATGGGTGAAGGAGTTCCCAGAACCCTCCGCTGGATACAAAATTGGTCCCCGAAGTAGTCAGGTGGCAGAATTGATGGCTGTGCATCAGGCCATCCTCACTGCTGTCCAACATCAACTCCACAAACTGGTCATAATCACTGATTCAGATTATGTACGGAACGGGTTCGTGGAGCACCTGGTTAATTGGAAAACCAGAGGCATGTTATGTGCTAATAACAAACCCTTGAAACATGGGAAGTTAATCCAAAACATTGATGATCTGGTCACATCGAATGGGATGACCATCTACTGGAAAAAGATCAAGGGTCATTCCAAAGTAGAGGGACCAGACAAAACTGGAAATGACTTAGCTGATCAGCGGGCCAAAACCGGGGCCATCCAAGGGGATCTAATAGAAATAGAGTCCCTGTTGGGGGAAATCCAGGTCACTGCTATCACTAGGTCCCAGACAAATGCTCCCAGCGATCTTTCAACTGCCCAATGGAGCAAGGAGACCCCTGATAATGATTTGATTACAGCTCAGAAGGGGGATCCAATTATTGGTAAGTTTTACCAACACCTTGAGGACCCTGAGAAATTTCCCCTGACGGATACCGATTACATTGGGAAAGAGGACCTAAGAGTGTTGATGAAATGTCCAAAAATGTTCCGAATCCAAGACAGTTTGTTGGTAAGGAAATCCCAAGCTGGCCATGATCAGTGGGTGGTTCCTACCTCATTCCGAAGCCTGATGTTAAATCACGCCCATGATGCGGCCACCACCGGTCATAGGGGGTTTCACACAACACTGGAAATCTTAAGAGAGGTTGCATACTGGCCACACATGGGGCAGGACCTTGACCGATACTTGAAGGGGTGTCTTGTGTGTGCACAATTTCAGCCATCATCCCTCACGCACCGTGCACCCCTCCAAAAGAGGGGGATGACACTGCCATGGTCAGATTTGCAAATCGACTTTGTAGGCCCTGTGATTCGCTCGTCTAGAGGAAACAAGTACATGTTGACCGTTACATGCTTGTTTACCAAGTGGGTGGAATGTCTCCCAGCCCCAAACTGCAAGGCAGAAACAGCAGTTGCCCTGATGATTAACCACATCTTTTCCCGTTTTGGTCTACCTCAAAGGATTGAGTCAGACAGGGGTAGCCACTTCACCAGTGAAGTAATGACAAAGATGTGGGAGATACTGGGGGTCAAGAGGAAGTTACATATTGCTTACCGGCCAGCTTCTTCTGGGGCAGTAGAGAGATATAACCAAACCATTGTGAGCATATTAAAGAAGTTTGTGGCAGATTCTGGGCCAAGTTGGGATATCCGATTACCTATGGTCCTAATGGCCATCAGAT